>NW_024465023.1:10872500-20872500 GCF_017591425.1 Ochotona curzoniae | reverse complement strand
ACAGTTTTGGAAGCCCACAGTCCAAGCCTGGGCAGCCTTGTTGCTTTGGCATCTAATGAGGAAAAAAAATGGCCAAAGGAGTGTGGAGAAGGGATCAAAGAGTCAGGCAACAGAAGGTAGGGAGCATACTAGTCATCTAACCTCTTTGTTCCTGTTTCCTCAGGAACAGCCAAATGCCCCCAAAACCTAGTTCAGTTTTGAAGTCCCTGCATTCAGACACCATAGCTGGATTCAGTTCCATCCTGAATCGATTAACACAAGACTCAAGGGATCAAAACCATCACAGCAGGGTCTTTGGTGGGGGTGGAGGGAGGACACCTAAACTATTATTGAAACCATCACACATCTTGATTTTGTACCTCCCTGTTTCCAGAACTGTGAGAAAATAAATTTCTGTTGCCTAGGTCACCCAGAGTATTATTTCTGATGTCAGCCCAGACTAAGATATACTTTTAGAGTACTTTGCACCACCCTTATTCTCCTTCCCACAAAGAAACCTCTAAGTGGACATTTCAGCTCAGGTGAGCTGAGCTGAATCCCTGGAAGAAAGAGAGAGAAAGAGAGAGAGAGAGAGAGAGAGAGAGAGAGACTATTGGAAATGAGCCTGGGTCTGAGCCTTAAGTTTCTAGGAGGCAAGAAATAAAAGCACGGGTCTTGTTCCTAGCTGGAGATGGTGGTGAGAAAAGAGAGGAAGATGTCCCATTTTTCATTATCAGTCACAGAAAGAGGACAAAAGACAGAATCCTGGGTTGGTGTGGTAGCCTAGTGGCTAAAGTCCTCACCTTGCATGCGCCTAGATTCCATATGGGTGCCAGTGCATGTCCTGGTTGCCCCACTTCCCATTCAGATCCCTGCTTGTGGCCTGGGAAAGCAGTCAAGGATGGCCCAAAGCCCTGGGACCCTGTACCCACATGGGAGACCTGGAAGAAGCTCCTGGCTTTGGATTGGTTCAGCTCCAACCATTGAGGCCACTTGGGAAGCGAATCAGCAGATGGAAAATCTTTCTCTGTCTCTTCTTCTCTCTGTAAAATCTGACTTTCCAGTGATGATAATTAATAAAAGAATCTAAGGGAGACTCTTCAGACATCTCAGTGGCATATATACAGTTTTTTTTTTCATTTCCTAGCTCATCATGGTAAGCTGTCATTAATTTGAGATCTTTTCTGTTTTCTGATGTAGGCTATTCTGTAGCTGAGTACCAGTGCATATGAGCTCAGCATTTAAAGATACAATATCGTCCAAAAACTGTGATGGCAGAAGTTTAAAGTATTACTCTTGAAAAAATATTTTATAAAGATTAATGCTCCTATAGCATGCTAGTCAAACAGTTCACTTGAGTAATATAAGTGCATTCTACTAAAGAATATTGGTAATGATAGTTCTAACGACTGTGTGCGTCAACGGTCTAAGGATTATCTCAGTTGACACCAAACTTCTGAAATTTATTTTGCAAGCTACCAAAAGCAATCTAAAGTTTGCTATTTTCCAAGCTGTGTATTGAAGGTGTGAATTTCCCTCAGCCCTTGTAGGGAGACATTTTTGAAGTCATTTCCCTGACATGAGATTGCTTTCCCCAAAGCAATTTTGGAGGGAACATTAAGTGCTATAGAACTGGAAGTGGAGAAATGGACACGACAAAATGTTTTAATCAGAGTTATACAGGAGCACATTTAATCACTGTGTAATCAAAGACTTTTAAAAGAACAACACTTTGTTTAAGAGTCTTATTGATTGAACTTAATTTAAACTGAGTTCTCTTTTCTCCCTCTCTTCTATGGCTTTCTATTTTGGAAACATTTGGGCAAAACTGAGCTCCATGTTTCTTTTTGGGAGCTGTTCTGGAGTCCACTTCTGCCATTTGCTTTCAACATCTTCATCCTTTGAACTCTCGATGGAAATTCACATGTTTTGGTTTTTATCCTTACAAACGATGGTTGTCTCTGACAACTAATTCTGATTCATTTTGAGAAAAGTCAGAGTGTGCTGTATATTTACAGTCATATTCTCTCTGGTACCAAATGTCACAGCTGGGTTGCATGAAGGTTTATTTGCATTATAATAGTATTTCCTTTAGATCTCAAGGGGCCTCTATCTCTAAAATCACTTGTCTATAGAAACTTCAGGGAGAATAACTTGACCTTTTTAAAAAATAAACTTTCCAGCTGAATATCTCCCTTTGGATCTAGGTACACAGGGTTGTGTGTGTGTGTGTGTGTGTGTGTGTGTGTGTGTGTGTGTGTGTGTGGCATGTGCTTGTGTAATTTGAGCCTTCAGGTTACTGTAGATTTTGACTTTTCAAAGTGATATAGTGTCGCTCTGAGAAAGCTTTTGTTGGTTGTCATGAGGAGTAAATGCTAAACAGTGGGAAGGATGATGAATTGATATAATATATATTCTTTCTTCCTGTTTTTTGCTTTCTTACTCCAAAAGTCAGTTTTTTTGGTGTGTGTATCTTCCCATAGGAGGGTTTACATTTTATCTGTAGACAGAAATAAGGTGGGCAGTTACCCTAGGTTTTTCAGGACTTGGAAATGGGAGATAGTTCCTGGCACGTGGAATATCCAGTACTAGAACCCCTAGTAAGCCAGAACAAGCAGGCTACCATAGACAAAAGTCATGTATGGGATACCTCGTATCCTGGAGTTTTTCCTAAACCTTGGGTACACTGAAGACTGGTATCAAAGGCCAAAAGGGCCAAAAGAGAGGAACATTATGTTCATGTAAACTTTTTATTGAAATATAACATACATACTTAAAATGCAAATGCAAAAATAAGATAGATACATTTTCATAAATTTTCCAAGTAAACACATACACAATATCCAGATCAACATAGAGAATATTAGAGTGGTATTATGGCCCTGTATGTTAAGCTGTTGTTTGGGATGCCCATAGATCATATCAGAGTGTGTGGGATTAGATCCTGCCTCTGCTTCCAATCTAGCTTTTTGCTAATGTACTGTGGAGGCAGGAGGTGACAGTAGAGACACTTGGATTCTTGACATCCACAGAACAAGCCCGTATAGAATTTTTAGCTTCTGAGTTTGACCTGGCCTGGCCCACGCTGTTGTGAGCATTTAGGGGAATGGACAGCAGATAGAAGATTCTCTCCGCATGTGCCTTTCAGAGAATTTTTTAAATATAAGAAATAGTTTCTGGTTCTCTGAAGTATCTTTGTGTACCCTTTCAGTCTATACTCCTTGAATAACCACTACCCTTATTAAAACACCCAAGATTTATTACCCCTGTTTTTAAAATTTATACAAATGGGACCATACCATTTGGGCTGTGGTTTCTAGTGTCTTCCATTCAGCACTGTGTTTACAACATTCATCTAGAGTGTTTTGTCATTTACTTTGTTCATTCTTATTGCTGTTTAAGATCTTACTGTGTGACTATGCCACAATTTACTTATCGTACATTTGATGGATATGTGGATTCTTCCACATATTACAATTTTATGACTATTACAATGTTATGAATACTTGTGATGGTAAGGAGAAAAAGAAGGAAGATATGCATAAGAATGTCAAGGAGGGGAGTCCAGGTAAGTCTGAGCAGTAGCGTGGGTATCTGGATTCTCCAGCCACAGCCATGTAACTGGGGGAACCCATACCAGACCAGGCTTCCTACTGAGGATCCTGGCTTCCCATCCACCACTGCTCAGTGGGGAGAGGGTCCTGGGCTTGTCCAAGCCCGAGGTCCAAGAATTTACTTTGTCCACAGTGACCGTGCTGGGGACAGATCTCGGATGGCTCTATGCATGCTCAGGACCATGGCTCTGCCCACCAATGCCATGTTGATGGGCAGAGTCCAGGTGATTCTGAGCAGTGGCACAGGTGTTTGGATCCCCAGCCATGTGGCTATGGCTGAGGGAACCTGTGCCAGGCCAGGCCTTGCAAGTTAGTTTCTCAGCAGGGACTGGTCAGAACTCCCTGGCATTTCAAGATTCTACTGAGGACTTATTTTCTTGCAGGCACCATGCCTCTGTACTTCCACACTTTGGCAAACAATGGGGTAAGCCCTTCCTAGGGTCCACCTTTATTTTGAGTTCCTACATCCAGTTTCTTCGTTTGAATTGTTCCTTTAGCTTGAATTCCAGTGTTGTTCTTGTTTCAATAGCCCAGCTCCTGCAGTCCAGATCCAGATCCAATATTCCAAAACTGTGAAGCTTCCATTTCTCCCCACTGTTTTAACACCTGGGGAATTGTTTAGAGCTCAGCTCTGTTTACCAAGTTTTACAAATTTTCTTTCTTTGCATTTCTATGTGTTAGGAGAAGGTGGGGGGACTCCATCATTTTGCCAAGCAACAATAATTACTACCAAATGAAGCAATAGAAACACAGCATATCACCCGGTCCACAATAAAGACAATCTTCATTATGCAGAATAGATTACACACATCATCCTGGCAAAGGATCTGTGTTTTACTTTTATGAACCTCACGGATTGCCAAAGTAAAAGAGCCCTCAAAGAGGAATGTAAACCTTTGTTTCAAGCAGTTTGGCTTTATTTCAAGATTTAAAAAATCCGGGAACAATTTTTTTAGGCAGATCTCATGGCCAATTGACTTGAGCTATTCCTTGCCAGAAGTCTCTGCAAGATAAAAGCTCTTCCCTCAAACAAGGCACAGGATGGAGGCCCAGCCTTCACGTTAGCAAAGATGTAGCATCAGATTTCCCTCCCTGAAATTCCAAAGAAAGTTAACCTGGTGGGAGGAGGATCCAGGTTTCTCCTATTGCAACATACATTGGCATGCTCATTTTAAAATGTAATCTAATGGTAGGGAAAAGCTAAGGACTGTGGGGTAAACATTAGGGTACCAAAGAGTGAGTTTCAAGACAGAAAAACATGACTCTCATACAAATATATAACAGATACATATCAAATAGTTTAGCTAATTTGTAAATGAGGGGATCATCAGTAAGATGACTAGACTGGTTCAAAGAACACTTTGAATACCGGCATATTTCCAGTTCACCTGGAAAGGTGCTTTGAAGTAAGTTTGCTAAGTTACAAACAAAATTGGTTAATGTCCAAAGGACACTGAAACTGTACTTTTGTCTCTACATTTTCTACTGGACAGAAAAATCAATATACAAATGTAGAGTGAGAGCCATGAGTTAATAGTAAAGGGGAAAGTTACATGCAGATACATTGCACAAGATATTTAAATAATGCTTGGGTGAACTTGTCAGTGTCCTAGGATGTCAGTAAAAGGACACACAACTCAATTCCCACTCCCGCATATTGCTCAAAATTTTAAATAACTTATATTGATAATAACTAGAACACCTAGAAATGTACTAGTTGTTGAGTTCTGAATCTCAAATTCTTCATCTGAAGAAGGAAAGAGTCCTTAGATTATATAAAATTATATAAAGTGTCCTTAGATCTATGTAGAACTACATAAACTTATGGTAAGTGTCTTGGATTATAAAGGCTGAATAAAAGGGGCTTTCTGGATTTCAACTGAAATATGAGCATACTTTGTTAATCTCATTAATTAAATATGGCTTCCTAATGCCCCCTTAACTATGCTTATTAGTGTGTCCAGAGGCCTACCCTGGCACAATTATGTAATGAAACAAGGAAATATTTCACTTTAGCTCTTTTTAAACTTAAATCATTTTGAAGCCTATTATTTTTTAGTTACACATTGATTAGGCAATAAGAAGTTTTTAATAAATGTTAACTTTAATAATATCCTCTGAGGAGACTTCTATAAGTCTGTTCATGAAGCACTGCTTTTGTCTGGGCAAGACTAGGTTTTGCTTTGTTGCGTCGTAACAGTACTTGTCAAACCAGAAACCAGAAGGGTGAGGTCCAAATTTACCAAAACCTGGAACATGATTTCAAGAGTTATTTAATTATTTTATTGGCAAAATCTGTGTGTGTGTGTGTGTGTGTGTGTGTGTGTGTGTGTTAGAGAGAGAGAGAGACAGAGAGAGAGACAGAGAGGAGGAGGAGAGGGAGGGAAGGGGGAAGACAGAGGGGGAAAGGGAGAGAGAAAGAGAGAGAGAGAGGAATCAATCTTAGAGCTCCTTTTTCTGCTGGCTCATACACCAAATGGATGCACTAACCAGAACTGGCCAGGACCAGGGCAGGAGCCCAGAACTCTGGGTCTTCTATGTAGGTATCAGGAGCCCAATTACATGAGCCATCATGTGTTGCTTCCTAGGAATGTCACCAGGAAACTGGATTGGGGAAAAAAAAAAAAAGGACTCCAACCAGCATCCAGCACTTTATATAGGATATAGGCATCCTAAATGGTGGTTTAAGCTGCAATGCCACAGTGCCTGACATTGGAACGTGATTTTAATTTTTAGTAGTCTGTTGTTAAACATGAAAGGAAATACCTGACTATAGGCACTTGGCACAATTTCAAGAAACAGCAAAAAATTGCCAATGGTATTTTTAAAACCCTTCCTCTGGATTACTTTGTTCAACTTATTAATGTTATTTTCCTGTTAGACTAATTAGAATGTGAGATAAATTGTCACAAGTTCAGGAGAAGGAAAACTGTAAACTTTCTACAGAATTAAAAGTATATGTAATAGATACCTAGCACTAACCTCATAGCTATGAACACATTGTGCCGAAATCTATCACAGTCCCTATTACTTAACAATATGTAATTGATGATTCAAGACAGTGAGCTGAGAAAATTTGCATTTTAAAAAATTTTACTTTTAATCGTTCTTAGGAAAACTGTCTATGAAGACCCAGTCCTGGTTGTCAGTGGTTACATTTAAGTTTTCAAAGATACATAAAGATGATTAAAATTGGTAATCACTAAAACTGAGAAAAACACAATCTTAGAGACACATAAAGAATATATAAATATATCTAGTGAAGGGCAACTTGGCAATATCCATCCAGGTATATTTGTTTTATCCAAACATCTACATTTAAAGAAATTTCTGTAAGAACAAAATCACATAATTGAATATAGACATCTGTAAAAATCACACTTATTGCACTTTTAATTGTGACAATAATATATTGGAGATGACGAAGTACATGACAATACAGGATTGACTAAAATTTTTGTTAGTGTGTCAAGAAGGAGCTGGCATTGTGGCTCAGCAGTTTGGGCAGCTGCCTGTAATGCTGGCATCCCATATTGGCACCCTAGTTGGAGTCCTGTCTGCTCCACTTCAGATCCAACTCTGCTAACACACCTGACAAAGCAGTGAAGGAGGTCCAGTGCTTGGCTCCCTGCACCCACATGGAAGTCCTGGATGAATTTCCTGGCTTTTGGCTGAGGCCTGGTTGTTATGACCAATTTGGGAGTGAACCAGACTTTGTAAGATGGTTCTCTCCTCTTTGTCCTCTCCTCTTCTTTTTCTGCTTGTCAAATAAATAATAAGGAATAAATGCTTTAAAATGTATTTATTAATATAAGCTAGTCATGATGATATTCTGTGAAATTGTATGTGCTATTGATCCTGAGCTTGATGTTGTTTAAAATGTCAATTTATATATTCTCATATTTGAATGAGAAAATTATGTATAAAATTATATATGAAATTTATATATTCTCATATATATATGCTTTGAATATGTCTGGAAATGTATGATAGAAAATTTTAACTGGTGTTAGGTGATAGAAGCATTTTATCATCAAATATTGCAAACACAAAGTTATAAAAAATAAAATAGTCCCTGCATATGAAGCAAATCAATTTTAAATAATAAAGTATTCCTGGGGATGGTGCAGTGATGCAGCTAATCCTCTCCTTGCAACATCAGCATCCGGTTTGAACCCCGGCTGCTCTGTTTCCCATCCAGCTTCCTGTTTATGGCCTGGAAAGAAGCAAAGGATGGTTCGAAGTGTTGGGACCCTTTACCTGCATGGGAGACCCTCAAGAAGTTCCTGGCTTTGGCTCCGCTCAGCTCCAGCCATTGTGGGTGGCCACTTAGGGAGTAAATCAGCAGATGGCAGATCTTTCTCTGCATCTCCTTCTCTCTGTATATCTGCCTTTCCAATAAAAATAAATAGATCTTTAAAATATATCCTTTATCCTTTAAAACTTATTTGAGATGGAGAGTGGAAAAAGAGAGAGAGAGCATGCTGTTTCTCTGGTTCAGTTCCCAAATGCCTGTAATAGGCCAGGTTAGGGCTGAGGTGAGAGCTGGAAACGCAGTTCTGTTAACCCATGTGGATGGTAGAAAGCCAATCACCTGAGTCATCTTCACTGCTTTCAGGGTCTACATTAGCCAGGAGCTACAGCCCACATCCAAGTCAGGTATCAAACCTAGACACTTCAGTATGTGACATGGAAGGACAAATGCCCCAATACTGTGCTTTTAAGATTTATATACAAATAATAGGGTCGGTTCACTTTTTCCTATTTATTGTATTTTTAAATTTTTAAATATATCTTTTTAAAACCAAAAATTTTGTCTCTCTTTCCTTTGCCTCCCTCCCTCTCTCCCTCTTCCTTCCTTCCTTCGTTTCTATTTATCTTTCTTTCTCATTTGAAAGAGAAGAAGAAACAGAGATCTTCCATCCACTGGTTCACTACCCAGGTGGCTGCAATGGCCAGAGTTGGGCCAGTCCAAACTCAGGAGCCAGCCAACAGCTTCTTCTATGTCTCCCATGTGGGTGTAGGAGTTCAAAGACTTGGGCCATCCTCTGCTGCCTTCCCAGGCTGTATGCAGGAAGAGGGATTGGGAAGTGGAGCAGCTAACATATGTATTGGGTACCCATATGGGATTCTGGTACCACAGGTGGAACCTTAGCCCTGCCATGCCATGGCGTCAACTGCTATTTATTGGAGAGGGAAGAGGAGGGGGAGAGGGGTAGGGGAGGGAGGGAGAGTGAGAGAACAAGAGAGGCTGAGAGAGAGGATCTCCCATAATTTCTTCTGCTGGTCTATTCCTCAAATCTCCACAAGGACCAGGGCCAGGTCAAAGCAAAATCTTGGAACCAGAAACTCATTCCACATCTCCTGTGTACACGGCAGGAACCCAGTAACCTGAGCTTTCATTGCTACCTCCTAGATCTGCATTAGCAGGAAGCAACAGTTAGGATTTGGGCTGGGAAATGACACTAGTGATATGGACACGCCAAGGAGCATCTTAAATGTTACCCCAAATGCCTGATCCATATTATTTCTGAGTCTGTGAATTTGCTTATCATAAGAACTTCACATAAGTAGACTCATTTTTCCTTTACATCTGGTTTATTTCACTTAACAAAATGTTTTCAAATGTTTGTCTATGTTGCATCATGAACCCAAATTTCATTCCTTTTTAATGCAGAATGATATCCCATTTGTATGTATACACTATGTGTTAATTTTTGTCCATTACTAATTGATGCACATTTGGGTTGTTTCCCCCTTTTGAAAAATCTTCTATTCAAGCCCTTTGCTTATTTTTGATTTGGCCTGTTTATTTTTGGCTGTTGAATTGTAGAAGTCTTTACATGCTCTCTGCATGAATTCTTCTGTATTAGCTTGCACTTAAGTAATCCTTTTGGTAAGTGAGTCCAGACCCTATTTTGTCCTATTAATTGAAGTTCTCATGTGTGTGCCTCTGAGTTCTTTCTTGGAGTCCTAAGAGTTTAACATGAAGTCTCTTCTCTAGTTAGATCACAAACAACTCACATCTTGTGTGATCTCCAGAAATTGAACAGATTACTGCTCAAACATATCTTTTGCCCAATAATTATTTTCCTTATGCATGTGCAGCTCAGTATTCAGCAATAGACTCAGGGGCTTAGGTTTATTTGTGGAGCTATTTCTCTGTGCATCTACCTCCAGTCTGATACTCTGACCTACCAATGTCAGCCATAAATATCTCTGAATATCTGATATCATTTCTTCAATTCAACAGCAATCCCTTGCTCTACTTGAGATTCTGCACCAGGATCTGAAAATCGTCTCTAGGCAGAAAGCTGGGGTAACTGTATGACTCACTTTGTTTGCTCTCCTCATGTTCTTTTGGTATTCTATTGATTGTTGGTCGATATTTGGAAGTTCTAACTCAGTTACATACTTTGACCAGTTTTATTATCTGTGGTGTAAGGGTATATTGCCTCAATTACTCCACCACAGCTTAAAATAGAAATCTTTGAGAGTTTGAAGTCTTTGAGGGGTTCTTTTTTTTTTTAATTGCAACAACACTAATTTTCCAACTGCCTTGGAGATTTGGATTATGTTGTAAATTTTTTTTTAAGATTTATTTATTTTTATTACGAAGTCAGATATACAGAGAGGAGGAGAGATAGAGAGGAAAATCTTCCGTCTGATGGTTCACTCCCCAAATAAGCGCAACAGCTGGTGCTGTGCCGATCCGAAGCCAGGAACCAGGAACTTCTTCCAGGTCTCCCACACAGGTGCAGGATCCCAAAGCATTGGGCCGTCCTCCACTGCCTTCCCAAGGCCACAAGCAGGGAGCTGGATGGGAAGCTGAGCTGCCGGGATTAGAACCGGAGTCCATATGGGATCCTGGCACATTCAGAGCGAGGACTTTAGCCACTAGGCTACTGTGCTGGGCCTGTAAATGGTTTTTTTAAAAAAAAATGTTTGAAAGTTGGACAGAGAGACAGGGAGAAAGAGATAAGAAGGGAAGATGGGAGAAGGAGGGAGGAAGGGAGAAGGAGGGAGAGAGGATTTTCCATATACTACTTCACTATTCAAATGTCCTTAACAATTAGGGCTGGGCTAGGCTGAAACTACCTGAGCCATCACTTACTTCTTCCCAAGGTACACATGAGCAGGAAGCTGGAATCTGAAGCAGAGCTAGAATTGGAGCCAGCGGTTCTCACATGGGATATGCACACCCTAGGCAGTGTCTTAACTGCTGTGCCAAATGCCTGCCTGAGTCTGAGTTTGAAAGTTTCATTTCCTGCAGAAGAGCTTGGATGCAAATAAAAGCACTTTTCTGCTAATTCAAGTGTGGTGTCTAATCCACAAAAGTGATGTTAACTGTGTCTTGGCTGAATTATTGAGAAAGATAAGTTTGGGGAAATTAAAATTGGAAGGCATGAGGGCTTTGCTTGGAGACCCTGAAATGATTTCAGGAGCTGTTAGGGAATAGAGTGTGTCTAATGTATTAGATGCCACTGATAGTCTTTGCATATCCATTTAGCTTGCCTGTGTCATATGAAGCCATGGACATTCCCAGGAAGCTAGCAGCTCCCCATTGCATAGTATCTGTTTATTTCTACTCTGGTATCAAGGGCTTTCTCTGGCACTTAAAAGAGTTTGATCAGGCTCATGTAGGCCCAAACAGTGTCAAATGGCTCCCAGGACAACTCTCAAGCAAGGGGAGAGAAGTTTCTGCATAAATTCCTCTGGGTCTTCAACTTTCAAGGGGGATGCTTTGACGGCTAGTTTGCACCATGCATCATAGGATCTGCAATAGGACTCAAAGAGCAGCAGCCTTGGTATGCATTTCCTCCTTTCTTTCTTCACCTTTCCCAGTTCTTCACATGTGCCTGCTGGGACCACCTTCTGAATAAACAATCTGCATTAAATCCTTATTTTGGGATCTAGTTTTAGGAATACTCAAATGAAAACATTTGCTTTCTCCTCTTTATTGGTGTAGACTCTTTCCATTATGGACCACCTCCAAAGACCATGCCTCTTGCATACAGTTAGAACAGGAAATGATAACAGGAAATTTATAGATGTAAACATCTGCTTTGTCTTTCTCATTGAATGGACCTCATATACTTAGGTTTTAAATAAGTGAGCCATCTCTATGGATGATGGAATTGGGCCTAAAATCAGAAAGGAAAGCAGGAAGGAGAATTTAAGGTTTGAGTCCAACTATAAATTTCAGAAACCTATTCAAAATAACTCAATCCAAAAAGGACCACTCATTGGCTCACAAAGTACCAGGACACACTTGAGTCTCAGGAATATTTGCAACTAGGATGCAATTTCCAATATTTCTTTTTTATTCTTGAATCTTATCTTTGTTCCTCTTTGTGCATTGATCGGGTTTTCTCTCATTTTAGATCAATTGTCTTCTTTTCCTTTCTCATACAAATGGCTAGTATTCATCAAATTCTACAATATTGTAATATTTCATTTCATGGTTAAGCAACCTTATGATTTAGGAGCTTTCATAATCCCAATATTTCATTTGTGTGATCTATCATAAGCAAGTCACTTCAACTCGCTGGATCTTAGTTTTCTCATTTATAAAACTGAGATAATGAGGATATCTACTTGATGGAGTTATTATGATTAAATCAGATAATATAAGTACAAGATCTAGCATGGTGCCTTGCCCATGGCAAATAATAAATAATATCAGCTTCTATCGTTATTACAGGGTGCCATCATTAAAGTAAAACAAGCAGATGTAATTCATCACCATAACATGTTTTTCACTAACACTGTGTTTTTTTTTTTAAATCAGATTATTTCAGGGTAAAATCCTTTAAAGTAAATGAAGGAAGCATAAAATACTGATTGTGGATCCCAAGGCCCTAGCAATGGCCTGAAGAATAGAGTGAGAGGGTATTATAAAAAGGTCTGCTTGCTTGTACAACTCCTTGGAGACTTCCTAGGCATGTTTTTTTCTGATTTCAAGTTGAATGTCACAAACAGTCCTCTTCATTCTAACTCTAGACCACTGCCCATTAGGGCTGACTGTGACCTGAATATTTTAATAGTGTGGTCAATGTTTTTTGAGAGAGTCATCTTATAATTAATTGTATGTGACAGAAGAAGTAAGAAAAATGAAGCCTAAAACTCATTGTGATGCCTGGAAGAAAAATCAACTATTACAGCTAATGCAAATTTCTGCAAACGGGAATCATGCCTTAGAGAAATAAGGTACTTTGTTTAAGGAATATCATGTCCAAGCAACTTTATAAATTCACATATTAGGATCATCAATTGTGGACTGCTTTGCTTTTCCTCCCAAAGTCTGAAATAATACTGAGTTCAAACTAAGAAGGTATTATCCATTATGATGACATTGGTTGAAATGCCACCTTATATTTTAAAAGAACCTTAGAATTTTCAAGGAACATTTTTTTTTTTGCCATTTCACCCCTCTATGGTTTCCTTCATAAAGTACAGCATGAAGTTTATCCACGAACAACAAAATAAGCAAAAAAATGCATGATGGTATAAAAGCAATACCTGCTCCCAAATCATGTGATGATTCTATTAGGAGTAAGGAAAAGCTTGAATTTGGAGAGTAAAGTAAGAGTCAGAGTGCAATGTGTGTTGTGAAGTGTACTGGGGCCTGGCTCCTATTCTTGGGATGACTCTGGAGTAGGAAAGGGTAATACAAGCCTCAGATGGGTCTGCAGTGATCTGAGGGCAGAAGAAATGTACCCACCCAACTTGAGCATGGCCAGGAACCATTATGCTTTTGGGGAAGCCTCTCATGTCAGTAGGCATCATGGCAGAGGACCCTGAGGCTGAGAGCTTGCCAAGCACATGTACATGATGTGAGCCTCATGCAGAGAGCGCAGATCAGTATTCCTAACCCCATGGAAGTATCACAGTGGACCTAGGATGTCCAGGGGAGGCAGAGAAGAATCAGAGCTGTGTGCTGATGACCACAGGTCATGATCGGATTACGGATTTAAGCAACAAATGCCAGGACTCAATGACAAAGACCAGATAACAAAGCTAAATTGCAATAAATTCCAGCAAAAGGTAAAGTGTCTATACCTAGAAACCCTCTCAAGTTTAACCTGTAGTAAGCTACCCAAAATGAAGCAAGCTCATTCCCAGGGAGAAGAAGGGGTATGGAATACTAAGTAAAGTTCAAGTTTCAGTATAGAAATAGCTGAGTTGTCTTGAATTGGCAAGATTAGGTTTTATACTCAATTGAATTGGAGACTCAACAAGTAAGTATAGAGAAGGTAAGGAAGAGCGAGGAAGAAAGTTACAGTGCTTTGAGGTTTTGGAAAGTTTCATTATTTTATGATACAATGACTTTGCATTTCCAATAATGAAAAACTGTCTCATAATTAATTTGTTCTCTACTTCACCTTGAAGTGTTTGAATATCACAGTTGAAAGTTATTTTTTCACACATTCAGACTATGGTATTGGGTATTTAACACTTACATCTTTGTGCAGCTAAGTCATGCATTTTCCAATCTAAAGGTCTTTTGCTCTTAGAGGGATTGCAACAGGAGCTCAACTATGAGAATGAGACAGACAGAGAGGTGGTGGAGAGACATTAAGACATAAGTAGTTCCTGAGATCCTGAAGTTAGCCTTGCCCATGGTTTTCTTAATGTCTGAACCAAGATTTTGTTTTATTCTTTCAACTTACTTGTTCTGGTTCTTATCAAAACTGAAATTCTTCACTAAAACAATGTGTGGGTCTTAAATACAGACAATGGCGCTGCTTTACCTTATATTCCAAAACAAGTCCTGAAGGCACAGCAAGTGGACACTCAGGGAGACATTCTTCTGTTCAAAGGGGTCCCATGTTTCCTGGAGCATTCATGGAATCATCATTAAAAAATGAAGAAAAATTCTCCCTCCTCTGCTGTGTTACGTGGCAAGAGTGCAGTCATGAGTTCCATATCCATGTTTCTTGAAGGAGTGATTTTAACATGCTTAAAAAAGAGGGAAAAGAAGCAAAAGTTATAGGGAAGTTTAGAAATTGTTTTTTTTTTATATATAGGCATGGTGGTCCTAAGCATAAGTGTTGTGTAGTGCTGGGGTAAGGATCTGCATACTAACTATGGTGGACACACTCTTTGAATAATCCGTTGCCCCTGAGTGTGAACACAACTTAATCAACAGCAGGTAGTAAATGTGATGGGATAGTCATTCCCTTGATTATGTTCCATTATCTAAAGCTCTGCCTCCACAGACTTCAGAACTTTCCTCCTGCTGTTTTGAAGAGGTAAGCTGCTAAATTGCAAGTGAACCACACAGCAAGAACCTGCAGGAAAGATCTAGGAATTGAGAGCAGCTCTAACCTGAGAGCTGGCCGGAAAGCAGGAATCTCCATCCTACAATTATAAGACACTGGGTTCTGCTAACCAATGTGTAAGTTGGACAGGAAATCAAATTCAGATGAGAGCACAGCCCCGGCTGATATCTTGATTGAATTCTTCTGAAACCCTGAGCAGGGGACCCTGTTACACCATGCCCACTCTCCTGACCCAGAAAAACTACTAGGTAATAAATGTATACTGATTTAATTAGCTGCATTTGTCGTAATTTGTTATATTGTAATAGAAAATTAGCAGGCTAATAATACTCTTTGTGCTAGGTAATTTCCCCCATCCCGCAACTCTATAAACAGCTCTTGTTCTCCTTTGTAAACTGCTGGGGTTAAAACCCTGCAAATGACAGTCTTCAATCTCCCTTAGTAGCTGGCTTTCTGCTAGACTCTGTTATTGGAAAGTCATGATGAAGACTCAGTGAAGGCAAGGCAGAAAACCTTTCTCCCCATTTTTGGAGGTCTTAGGCAATAGCACCACTAGAGAAATTAATGAATGTTACTGTATAGAAATCTCTGGCATCATTAGTAAGAGGGTGGGATCCTGGTTTCCTGCTCATCAGAAGTGGTGCAGCTTCAATGGTGTTAGTATTTGGAATGTCTCCAGGAATTCAAACATGAGTGTACACTCCTGGGTTCCAGGCTCGGGGCAGTAATAGTGCATTCATTTCTGAACAATACTGCTATCCATAGCCATTTCTTCTCTGGCCCACTTTTGTTTGTTTTATTTTGCTCTTTCAGTGTTTCCGACAACCATTTAAACAATCCCCTATGCCTGAATACTTCAGGTGGTTTCCAATGTTTCAACCTAACTGGTGTGAAAACTCTGGTATGGTATCTTGCTGTATGGACTCCCATGGCTCTTGCTTTACCTTTAGATAATGATTTTGGGGGTTCTCAAAGATCTTGAATGCTATCATAATAAACTCCTTTGATAATTAAGTTAGCTAGAGTCTATTTCTGTTGATTGCAACCAAATATCCAAACTGTTACATACATTTGAATATTGTAGATTAGTTTCTACAGCTTTTTTTTAAGCATTAAAATTTGGTAGCTTATAATAGTACATATTTATTGTCTTATATCTCTGCTAGTTTGAAGTCCAACAGGAGATTCTCTGGACTAAAGTCAGTATGTCAGCAGGGCTGCATTCTTTTCTGGAGGCTCCAGAGAGTAAAGGATCCTTGCCTTTCCAGCTTCTAGAGGTTAACTTATTCTTCTGTTTGTGGCCTCTTTCCTCCATCTCAAAGCCAGGGACACAGCATCTCTGACAGTTTTTCCACAGTCAGTTCCTACTGTCTGTATGTGCTTCCCTCTTCACTTTTATTTTTAATTCAGAGTTATACTGAGAGAGGAAGAGGGAGAGAGGGAGAAAGAATCCTTCATCTGTTGGATTCACTCTCCAGATAGCTGCAATAGCTAGCTAGGCCTGGGCCAAGCCAAAGCCAAGAGCTTGGAGCTCCATCCAGCTCTCACATAGGGTGGCAGGGGCCTTTGGACCATTTTCCACCAGTTTCCAGGCCATTAGTGGGCTGCTGGGTCAGAAGCATTGCAGCTGAGACATGAACCAGAGCCATCTGGGATGCTCATGTCTCTCACTCCCTTCCCTTTTTCTTTTTTAAAAAGATTTATTTTTGGAAAGGCAGATATACAGAGAGAAGGAGAAACAAAGATCTTCCACCCGCTGGTTCATTCCCCAAGTGGCCTTGACAGCTGGAGCTGAGCTGATCTGAAGCCAGACACCAGAAGCCAGGAGCTTCTTCAGGGTCTCTCTCATAGGAGTAGAGGGTCCCAAGGCTTTGGGCCATCCTTGACTGCTTTCCTAGGCCACAAGGAGGAAGCTGGGTAGGAAGTAAAGCAGCTAGGCTATGAACTGGTGCCCCTATGGGATCCTGGCACTTGCAAGGAGAGGATTTAGCCACTGAGCCATTGCACTGGGTCCATCACCCCTTTCACTTATAAGGATCCTAGGATTACATTGGTCCCACCAGATAATACAAAATTATCTATTTCAAGGTTATCTGATTAGCAGCCTTAATTTTATATGCAACCTAATTGCCCTTGGTATGTAGCATAACATATTCATATGTTCCAGGAATTAGGATGTGAATTTTTTGGGTGATATGGGTGGGCATTTTCTGCCTACCACATAAAGATATCACTTTAATCTATGCATTTAATGCAATGCCAATTGAAACCTTTATAATACATTGTAAACTTCATGTGCAGGAGGTAATGTACAAAATAGGTATATGAATATATATACAAATTAAAATGGGAGGTGATTATGTATATATATATTCACATACCCATTAGTTTTATATAAGCACATAATATTTTATAGAACATCTGGTATTAAAAGCTAAACACAGGAAATAAATATTTTATTGAAGAAAATATATGTGTAATAAACATAAACTAATGCCTGTTTGGTATCAGGAAAATGTAAATTAAGCAATAATAACCCATTTTTTTCTCTAATTAAAATATGAAAAATTTTAAACTTATGCCTAATATCTGGCATTGAAAGTGGGCCTTATGCCTTGTTTAAAGTAGACTTTCTGGAGAGTAAATATGGCAGTAGCTTTGCAAATTAAAACTACTCTCATATCTCTAAAGATATGTTCTCATATTTATACCATTATTTGTATAATAACACTTTTTTCCACATAAAAGCAAAATATGTGCATTATTATGCTGTTACTTAAACATATTGGAAACAACTTAAGAGCACATGAATAAAATAAATATTAAATAAAATACAGTAAGGCACTTTTCATAGTTTAAAAAAATGTGGTAAACCTATTATATCCTGATGTAGATCTCCAAGATATGGTGCTAGATGAAAGAGAAATTTAGAACAAGTATAACTAGAATTACCTCACTTTTGTGAAACAAAAACATATAGGAACCAGCGCTCAATGGGCTAATCCTCTGCCTGCAAGCACCAGCATCACATATGGGCACCAATTTGTATCCTGGCTGCTCCACTTCCCATCCAGTTCCCTGCTTGTGGCCTGAGAAAGCATTGTAGGATGGTCCAAAGTCTTGGGATGTTTCCGTCCTCATAGGAGACCTGGAAGAAGCTCCATGGCTCTTGGCTTCTGATTGGCTCAGCTCTAGCTACACGCCAAACTTTTAAACAAATCTTAAAAGCTTTTTAATTTTTCAACTTTTATAATCAACATGTGTTCATATATATTACTGTCATGGTTTTAAAAATAGTAATTAAGATGCATTTTGGCTTTAAAAATCCAATATAAAAATAGATCTGAAAAAGTCCAAAAAATTAATAGGGACTTGCTAGGGAGAAATTGAATCTTGGATGCATGAAAAATGCTTTTATGTCAAGTTTTCCTATAGGTATATATTGCTGCCATAAGAAAAAAATATGAAAAATGTTAAGTGTAATAAAATTGTTTTATGATACCTAATTTGACACTGCTGAATTGCACATCAAGAGCTAAGGAACTGATAAGAAAGCAATACCTAAGGCTTTGTGGCCCAAAGGCCTGTGTTCATATCCTGGTTATCATATCTTATTCTGCGCAAACCTTGGCAAATTAGCATCTCCAAGCTTAGTTTCTTCATGCATAAGATGAATTGGTAATAACAAGTACTTTATAGCATTATTTTGAGAGTTAAATGAGCTAATGTATATAAATAACTGGGAACCTTGCAGGTGCTCAATAACCATTAGTTCCTTTGTCACCATTTCTCAGGCTGCCTGGGAGATGGAATACTCCTTTGAGGTTTTTCCCCAGTCTTCATTTATTTCCCTTAGACTAACTTGTACTCCCAATTTGTGTGTAGTTACAATTATAGCTTAATTTTGTATAATGATACAATGTTTTTATAAACATTTTTACCTACTATACTCTACTATGCTTAGAATCCTAATATGGAGTTGTGTGAATCTCATATTTGCTTCATATCACTTAAGTGTTCAGGCATAAACAGGATGACAAACATACTAGTAGGGCTGTCTGTAAAACGAGAGAACTGAAAAAAAGAAAAAGAGAATCATAGTGCCAGTTCAATTCCTTTGATTAACATATCCAAGAAAATTAAGTGTTTTGTTCTAATGCTTCTTGTACACATTAACTTTTGTTGTGCAGCACATAGTCCCAAACTTAGTGACTTAAAAGAGCAACCATTTATTCAGCTCCTAATTCTGATGACAGCTTTAATGGTCTGTGTCTGAGACCTTGGCTAGATGGCTGGGATAGGTAGAGCATCTCTCCACGCAGTCTTTTGCCCTCCAGCAGGCTAGCCCTGGTTTGTTCACATAGTGGAGTTAGGTCCCAAGGGCGGTGAGAATGGAAGCTGCAAGGCTTATTGAGGTCTAGACTTGGAACTCACACAACATCTCTTTGCCTGCATTCTCATGGTCAATGCAAAACAAAAGGACAACTGTGATTCCAAGGGTCAGTGAATAGATTCCATTTTTAATGGGAGAAACTATAACAGAGAAAGGTGATATTATTGGGGATGATATTGCCATTGATTCCAGAGACAGAGCTAAATTAGTAGACATGCAGTAATGACAAGTATGCCCCAATAACTTATGCGCTCAGTCTACCTACAATACATTTTTTATAATAAAACAAATTATGCTGAAGTTTAAATACTTTTTCCATTTTCTCTTGTTCTATTAATGTCTTTAGGAATGCATGACATTTGGTCAAAGGAGTAAAGTGAAAATTTGTTTTCCTAAGATTTTCCTATCATAGAGTTAGCTATCTCCAGAAAGTAGAATGACTTCTCTGTGACATTCTTAAAGAGTGACAGTAAAGCCTGTCTTCCATAGGCTGAATCTAGGACACAATTGTTGGAAAAGGGTGAGGGAGTAATGACAGTATATATAAGGACTTTAATGTCCCTGAATCAGTCACGAATGGAAAGTTTTTTTTTTTTTTTTAAGAAAATACCCACAACACTATAAAAAGTCTGCCTGAGGCAATCTCAAATCATTTGACATTGCATTTATTGGAAAAATGTAGCTTTTTGTAATTAAAAAAGTTTTGACAACTGAAAGTGACTTTAAGACCTGTTAAAATCAGGTCAGTGAAGCTGCTGATCATCTCAAAGTTTTATCTTCACACGGGGAAGTTGACGGCTGTGGATTTTTAGCTACACATGTAGTAGGCACGGCAGGGAAAAAATGAGTCCTAATGAAACATTTTTAGATTGTACTGATGCAGAAGCTTGTGGAAGCTTAGGGGATCCAAACTAATTTTTATTCATGTCCTACTTTCACATGATGTCTATAAAAGAAATGAGTTCTGTTAAGGTAGCATTTTGTTGGACGTAGTCCTTATTTTATTAGTCAATTCTGTCAAAAATACCTTGGCTGCAGTGGTACATAGGGTCCACTGGATCAAGAAAGATACTTATAGCAGTGCATTAAAGCAACCAAAGGATTAATGATGCCAGTGGGATCCTCATGTCGCCTCCTGCACTGTCCAGGTTCAGTACACCCTTTCCTGTTGGTGCCCACCTGCTTGGATACTAAAAGGTTTGAATCATTGCTCGCAGTTCATTGTATACACATAGTCTGTGTAACAGCAGTTGCAATGGAAAATAAATATCTGCTTCCCAAAGTACTCCTGACCTATGCTTGAACTGTACTTCTAACTTGTTTGCATGGCTCTGCAGCCTTTAACCTCCTTCACTGTAAGCTCGGCCTGTTCACCTTCCTGCCTTCTGCCCCTTCCGGGTTTGCTCCAGCTTCTTTTTATATGATGACAAAGACGATGTACAATTTGGATTCTCAGGAAATGAATCTCTTGCATGTTGTGTTTCAGCTAAGACTTTTGTTTGTAAGGGATGTGACAGCCTCTGGTAAATGAAAAGGGGCATTACTGGAAGCATATTGGCAACCATGTCAGAGAAAAAAACTGACTATGCAGATCTCAAAAAGCAGGAGAGCAAAGGACACTCCAGGGATCAGCGAGAAGGAATGATAAAGAATTTCTGTGAGATCCAGATCTCAAAAGGAGGGGAGATGGGACTGTATTGATCTGGCTTGTATCACACTGGCCAAAAGAAGGGAAGGACATTTTGACTGTATGCAAGGGAAACTTGAGACACTGCTGAAAAAAAAATGAGGTGATAGAAATGAAAACTGCAGATGTTCCTGCACTCGGAAAGAATCATGCCCCGGTATTTACAGTGCATTCTCTGGCTGTGAAAATCCAGAGTTTTGTTTTCTAAATATTCTAGACTTGAACTTCATACAACTATTGGGGGATGGCTCTGCTTTTTATTTGTTTTTGGAGCCTGACTGCCTGAGTTTAAAGAATGGTGTTGTCATTTCTTAGCTGGGTAGCTGGAATGTTTTCCCTCATCAGCAAGATGGGGATGATACTGTGCTGTCATCACAGTACTGTAATGACAATTGAATGAATTAATATTTTAAAACTCTTAGGATAGTATCTGACACCTAAAGGTCTTATACTTCTTGCATATTAACCAGGTGAAATGACATGTCAATGTATTGTCTGAGGTCTTCAATTCTGGCTTAAAACCTGAGTTACTCTTACAGAAATGTAAACAATGGCCCCTCTCCTTGCTCCACAGGCCACAGTAATCCTATTGCATACCCCATCACAGGGCTGTGCTGAGAGATACTACTGTATTAGTTTCCTTTTAAAGCTGTAACAAATCACTACAAATGTAGTAGCTTAAATATACAAAAATATCACCTTACAGTTGTAATCAGAGCCACTTCAGGCTAGAATTGCAGTTGCATGTGGGCTGTGTTGATTCTGCAGGCTCTGGGGATCTGTTCCTTTGCCTTTCTAGCTGCCAGAGGCCAGCCTGCATGCCTTGGCTCATGGATTCTTCCTCCATCTTCAAAATCAGTCATTGCCTCACTCCAGCTTCTGTTGACAACATCACATCTCTTTCTCAGACTCCAGCTCATCTGTCTCCCTCTTATAAGGATACTTTTGATTACACTGGGCCCACCTGGGTAAATCAGGCTACTCTCTCCATAGCATTAATTTAATAACTCCAGAAAATTCCCCTTTGCCTTAGAAGTTCTGCATATCATAACACAGACATCTTAGCCGGGGTAGGGGTTTCCACAGTTGCTGCACTTAAAATTTCTGGTTAAGTCATACTAAGAATGATTAAGTTTATTCACTGAGGTCAACATAGCTTTATCAAAAGCCAAAATTTAAGGCTCAGGTTTCTTTTTTTTTTATAAGAGAAAATGTATATTTATATTTATTATTGAAAACTAGATGTTCTCTGTTCAATATTTCTTGGCTACATTTTGAAATGCTATTAAAAGAATTTGCTGCCAAATACAGCTTTGCCAAGTTTAACACTTACTGGCATTAAGTAAGTCACATCTTTGGGATTTAGATCAAGGGAAAGATCTGTGTCTCAACTTTCAATTCCCAGACTCCACAGGATCTGTGAATGGGTTTGTGTCTCCCTCTGATGCAGTGATTCTCAGTGATCTCATCCAGAGGTCATTTTGGTTGTCCATGACTGAAGTGGGTGAGTGCTACCAGCATATGAGGCCCAGGGAACCTGTGAAGTATGCTGCATGCGGGCACTAACACACTCCCTCCACCTTCATAACAAAGAATTATGCCACCCAAATATCAATAGTGGTAAGGTTGAGAAAGTCTCTTCTAGCCAGTATTCCAGTGTCTCTTATCCCCCAATTATTATTAGATTCATTCTGCGACAGTAACTTACAGATGGTAGGAAAGGTTTTTTTTCTGCCAATTCATTTTTTATCAAACTGTATTTTCCTAAAACTGTATCACATAATACAATGTTAACAACAATAAAAAAAAAGAAGTCTAACTTGTGTTTAAAAAGCAATCAAAACTTTATGATGGCTCATTTAGAGCTGTATAGGACAGAAGACAATTCAAGAAATAAGTGATAAATTCATTTTAGTCTCAGTGTTCAGGTCTCTCTTTATTCTTGCATAATACTGTTTAAAAGAAAGCATTTATTTTCCTTTCTGTGGTCAGGGGACATGGAAATATTCACTCCATGAAAAGGTAGCAAATCTTTTAAGACATAGGATTTTCAGTTTTTCTGTTAATCCCTCTTCAACCCCCTGGTCTTGTAAAGGCAACCTGTGCTTTGGATTTCTTGTGAGGAGAGAAATTCAGAAGTTGTTAGGTGTACAAAAGTAGTCAGTGGTTTCCATTCGACCAGAAGCCAGGGAGTAGCCTAGAGTATCTCTTCAGAGGCCTGGAGGAGATGGGAGAAGCAGACAGTCCCTGGATTCACTGATAAAGGTGATTTTAATTCAGAGTCGTGGCTTTCTTCCAACAGCTTGGAGACTAGTAGCTGGGTGAAAATCAGCCAGTCCCCTGGAGATGGCAGTAGCAGTCAGGGATGGAGTGCTTCTGCGGATCAGTCACAGGCAGCACTGCGTGCTCAGCTTCAGACCCTGCTCTGTCCAGTGGGCAGCCATGATGGAGCCCTTTGCCTGCAGAGAGCTGCTGGTGCTGGTGGCTGGTTATAGTGAAATTCCACCTTCTCTCTCTCTCTCTCTCTCTGAGGTTTATTTCTTAAGTGCTGCCTTAAGTCTTTCCTGGACATGAATTAATATATAATACATACTGCTAGTATAGGTTAAGCTCTGCCACATCTGCATTCAGGGGACACTCTATCTCATTTGCAAACCTAGTGAACTGCAGGTGCAATATTGACAAGCACTGAAGTAGAAAAAAAGTGATAAGAGCAGACCCTTGGGCTGGAGAGGTTTAAAAACACAAATCAGTTTCCTGTCTAATGTCGTATAACCAAATAACCCAGGGATCTTAAAGCCGAAGGTACATCAAACCCAGCCTTGGGGGTCAGAAGCAGTTTCCTGATGAGATGGTGCCTGAGCTGAATTGAAAAGAATAAAGAAAAGTTAGCCAGGCGAAGAAAGAGTGAAAGAATGTCCCAGGCAGGAGACGCAACATGAACAAAGACCCCAGGGATGGAAAACATCATGACTTTTGCAGGATTACTGGATTGCAAACTGTAAGGCAGTGTGACTGGACATATAAGCAATGAACAAATCAGAGAAGAGCTCAAGAGTAGAAATAAGTCGTACTAAAAGCTGGTGGTGTGAGAAGCATTATCCAGGCTTTTGTTTTGAATGGTTTTGCCTGCCAGGTCTCTCTGCGGGGATTTTTGCAACTTCGGCACATCTCTAATCATGTTCCTGAACTCACAGTACATTATCCTCTCCTTCTGAACAGAACTCTAGTTGCTTGTCTGCTTAATATTTACTTATTTGCTTTCTCTCTCATCTTTGATCTTCACTCTTATTTCACATCCCCTGTGTTGCTGTCTGTATTTAAATATTTTTATTTAAAAAGCAATAGTGTATTTAAAAAATAAGTACATTTAAAATTTTTCTCAAGTGTCTTTCCCTTGTTCTATGATATATAACCTACTTTGTGCTTCTGACTACTGCACCTTCACACATTTTGCCTAACAAGTGTACCATGGCTATTATTCCCTGCCCGCCCCCCCCCAAATCCTTGCTGTGGCAAATGCCATGTTGATGCGCATTCTAATTCACAGATCTGAATGGACCAGGTAAAACTACCTCTCTACTTCAAAAGTCTCTGATTCAACAGTTCCCAATATGAGATCTTACGATTTAAATACAAATAGACTGCTATTGTAGGGAAATGGCCTGTTGAGAAGAAAGGGTATGATGGTTCTCTAACAGCACTGACTGATGGACTCAGGCTGGCACACTCTCAGGTACCCATCCTGTACTTACAAGATCCTGAATGTGGGTACCTCCTTCCCTTGTGTGACTGAGGCTCCTCCCTGGCCTACCCTAGTCACGGCTCTGGCTGGACTGGACACAACAAAGCGAGTTTCTGATTTGACAAGTAGGTAAGTTTGGGATGGGGCCTGAGGATTCACTTTTCCAACAAGCTGTTGGAGGAAGCTGATACCTCCAGTCTTGGGCTCACACTTTTGAGAAGCACTGCAATGCCTGTTTTAGGAACTTGCTACTCAGGATTTGCCCTGAAGACTAGCAGTGTTCATATCACCTAAGAGCATCCCAGAGGTGTAGAATACTGAGCCTCACTCAAGAGCTGCCACACCACAGTGAACACTCTGAAAGTTGGAGAGCATTATCACAGAGAGGGTACTTCTTCCTACCTGGAGGACTAACTGCAAGGATGCCTCGTATTTCCTGAAGGTAATCAAAGGATGTTTTTTCAGGAAAGCTAAGGATGTCACTTTAGAGCTATGAAGTGAGGTATTTAACCCAGAATGTATCACCTGGAGGCATACCAAATAACCGTTATTGACAAAACTCACAGAAATAGAATCAAAAAATAAGTTTATTCTGTCTATTGCAGAAATTATTGAAATCCATGTATATAAGTAATCTTCAAAATTTCATGAAAATGTGTATTACAAAAAAAAACTACGGTGCATTTTAAAATCTTTTTGGGCCAAACTGGACTTATCTTTTAATTGTACTTTTTTCCATGAACTTTTTCAAGTACCTTTGTAGGTATTTGTTCTTCACTGATGCTGTTATATCAGTCACTTGGCCCAAAAATGCTCTGACTTTTGAACTACTAAAATGTGAGCTTGCAAATTCTGTTCAATTCCTGTCTGATGCAGTTCCTAGAGAGAGCCTGTCCCTGATGAGGCATGAAGGTCAGCGTGGCTGTCTCCTTAGCATTTCATTTTCTGCTCCAGGACAAGTAAGCAAACAATCAAAGCATCTCTTCTCTTCCAAAGACGCAACAGGCACACCTCTAGGGCTTCACTGTGGAGTGTAGTCAATCACATCTGAGACCCAAAGGACATAAACAGCTCTTGATCCAGGACAGGACCAAGGTGGGAAGATAAAGTCCAGCTCCAGCAGAAGATTGAAAACAACAGACAATGCAGTATTTGATGTTCCCTAGAATTCATTTGGACAGGTAATACAAAGTTCAACTCACAGGCAAATAAGCAAAAGTGACTCCTGGTGTTTAGAAACGTCTCTCTTATTGATTTTGAAAGGATCAAGTGATGCCTCAGTGAGAGTCATGTATAATTTTTTAAGACAAGACTGATTTATTTATTTAAAAGGCAGAATTACAGAGGAAGCATACACACACACACACACACACACACACACACACACACACACACACACACACACATACACACACAGTACCCAATCCGTTGGTTCTCTTCCCAAATGGTTTAAATGGCTGGGGCTAGACCAGGCCAATGCTAGGAATATGAAACTCCATCTGGTTTTCCCATGTGGGTGCATGGCCACAAGCACTTGGGCCATCATCTCCAGTCGCCCAGATGAATCATCAGGGAGCTCAATCAGAATCAGAACAGCTGGAACTTAAAGTGACACTCCCATGGGTTGCTGGTTTGCAGATGCCGACTTTGTGCAAGCTAAGTCAGGCCCCGTGTTTAACTTTTATAAGGATCTAAACCATCACCCTCTCATTCCTCCATTGAGGCAGTGTGTAGAAACTCATCTGAGTGCTTGAATAAGGAGGAAACATGGGAGAGAATAAATACTAGTTAATATTTCAGCAGCTGGTATGGTGGTATAGTAGCTTAAGTTGCTGCCTGTGAAGCTGCCCTCCTACACAAGGTACCCTTTGGAGTCCTAGCTCTTGCACTTCTGATCTATCTCCATGGATAATGCATCTGGGAAGGAAACCAAAGATGGTTCAAATGCTTGGACTCCTGCACCCACGTGGGAGAACCAGATGAAGTTCCTGCTATTCAGGGAGTGAACCAGAAGAGCAAAGATCTTTGTCTCCCCCTCTCTCTATAATTCTGCCTTTCAGATACATATCTTGAAAACATTTGGAAGTATTTTCCATTTATGTTTCTGAATACAAATTAGCAAATTTTATGGCTGAAATTCTTCAAAACATAAATGATGTGCCCTTGAAAAAGATAATGTGTGCTCATGCCTAACGTATTCACACTTGCCCCACAACAAAAAATGGAAACACTCATGTGCAGTGAGCAAGGGTTATATCTTATGGTAAAGCCAAATCAGGACTTTCTGAGCCTCAGATACTAGGAAGTGTTGAACAGACTAGCACTCAACAGAGCTCTAAGGGAGAAAACAACTGCACCCCCAGGAGGAAAAAGCAGAAAATGCAAGGAATGACTTAGTCACCATTTCTTGGATGTGCCACCCACTTTCGTGACTGTCCTACTTCACATTTCCCCAAAGCCTGAAGCATGTCCTTTCTCTTGCCTCTTCCTCTTAATGTTCAGATTGAAATTCTCCAAGGCCCAGCCGAAACATTCCTGCTGTGAGGCCTTACTTACCCTGTCAGCCAATGAAATCTTTAACCTGATTTTACAGAGATTATACCTCTATTGGAGAGTTCACATCCTTCATTTTTTTCTGAGGTTATATTATATATGTAGACCATGAGATTTACTATTTTAACTCCTTTAGGTGTACAATGCCATTAAGTATATTTATAATATGGCCCAACCAGTATCACTATTCATCTCCATAACATTATCATCAACCAAAATAGAAAATCTGTACCCATTGAACATCAACTTGTCTTCACTCCCTCCTCATCATAATCTCCATTCTGCTTTCTGTTTGTTAATTTGTCCATTTTAGCTATGTCATATGCATGAAATCACACATTTTTGTTCTTTTTGGTTGGCATATTTCAGTTAGCATAACATTTTCAAAGTTCACCTAGGTTGAAAATATGTATCAGAATTTCACTCCTTCTTAAACACTGACTATATAAGCCATTGTATAGATGGCCACATTTTGTTTATGTGCTAATCTGGATAATCCATTAATGGCTATTTGGATTATTTTCGTATGACTGTGGTGAATAATGTTGCTAAGAACACTGGGGTAAAAAAATAACTGAATTCCTGCTTTTGATTATTTGAGGTATATTCCTAGAAATGGAATTGTTAGATCATACAGTAATTCTGTTTAACTTTTTGAGAATGTGTCCTGCAATTATGTTTCCAAACATTTCGATCAGATCAACATAATCCAAACTGTTGCTCTATGAACCACACCAACTCAGGCTTGGGCTCTTGAAAGGACAGTGGACATTTTATTAGATGCTGACAGTTTTTCTGACTCCATACCTCTGCAAGTCTTCTTCTCTAGCTCTTGAATCAAGTTAGCATTTGTGACACTAGGTTGCCCTTTTGGTCTGACCTGTTGATTATTTTGTTGCTTAGGATTTTCTCTTGGAGTAGAATACTATCCGCACTG
Organism: Ochotona curzoniae; assembly: GCF_017591425.1. Classification (NCBI taxonomy): domain Eukaryota; kingdom Metazoa; phylum Chordata; class Mammalia; order Lagomorpha; family Ochotonidae; genus Ochotona; species Ochotona curzoniae. The sequence continues at coordinate 20,844,307 of NW_024465023.1, read as the reverse complement.
CCCATCCTCTGTTTTATAGCAGGTACCACTTTCAGCAGCCTTAGAGTGAGTAAGTCAACAATGAGCACTCAGCAGCTCTCAAACAGCTCAGTAAATAGCTTTGCTGTGGTCAAGACTGTTGGTGTTCCCCAGTCTTTCTTCCAGTGAAATGGAATTTTTCAATCACCTATGTATTTAAGTCGCCTATGCATTTAAAGTTTTGGTTCTTGAAATGCAGGCAGAATTGGTGTATGCTACTTTCAGGCCTAAACCAAAGAACATATTACATAGCATTCTATGTGCCTGTCTCTCCATTTATTAGCCAGATATGCAAAATGGAGGTAACTGGATCACATAGTCACCACTTGGAAGATAACATCCCAGGGGAGTTATCCAAACATGTCCAAACAAGAACTTCAAAGGAGAAAGTAACAAACTTTTATTGGTGAAGCCATTGAGATGACTTACCCTATTACACTTGTCCTTTCAGTTTTATAATTCCCCCTAATAAAAACTTAGCCCAAGAGCACATGAAGTTGCTGTTGACAACTCTAATAACATCTTGTGTAAGTCTTACCACTGTTTATCAAAATAAGTGCTCATCCTTTGACTTACAATCATCTTGGGATTCTTTCCTACATTTCTGGACATCCTTCCTCGGGGAAGGAAGTTAACCGTGTCCTCATTTTACAATGGAAAAATATTAATCTCAGTGTTTGCTAATCCAGTTTTTCTCTGCAAAATCACCCTCAAAATTCTTCCCAGAGGGCTTAGAAGGCTTAGGAGCAGTTGTGGATTGAACAGGATTTGGTACTCTGAACTCATGTAGACATTTGAACTTTAAAGTCTTAGGTTAAGGATTAATGGATCAATGCCATTGGTTGATGGATTAGAGTGGAGGTCTGATCCAATTATGGCATCTACAGATGAAGCTTTGGGGAAGTGATTGGACTGGATTCGTTTGCTAGGGTGGAGCTCCATAATTGAATCATGATGGCATTATAGAGACCACACAGAAGTAGAAGAGTGTGCTTGGTGTCCCTCAGCTTCCTGATTGGTTCCTCCTCACACACTCCGTCATTGTCGCCTTCCATCAAATGCTAGATAAATGAGCCAGGTGACCCAACCTTGGACTATAAACCTCCAAACAATATGCAGAAATAGCCCTTCTTTCTAAATTGTTCAAGTATTTTAAAGCAATGAAAAGCTAATACAGAAACCACACATAAATAAGACATGTGGTATTCTCAGCTATTGGGTCAGTATGCATTAAGTATGATCCAATGCTACTCACTTACTTTTTGTTTTCCAGTAATTAGTTAAGTGTGTGACTATTGTTTTTTTAATCACTATTAGACAATAAAATAATTAGCAACTTGAGAGCAGGAATTCTAAATTATTCATATTTATATCCCCAATAATAATTATTCATCGTTCTATTGCTAGCACCATCTCTCAATAACTGTTGAACTTAATGAGGCATCAGCATAAGTTCTACCAAGAGACCAAAGACCTAACTGAGTCAACTCACCTCTTTTGGCCCGCCAAAATGTAAATTTTCAGAGGCTGATACATGACCCACCTTTGATACTCAGAGAAAAGCATTTTCTAAATCCTTGCCTAGACACCAGTATGAATCTTTCAACCAGTGTTATTGTGATATAGCTTATATACAATGAAATGTGTACCTGTTAAGTGTATAATCTGATAACTTTAGACAAATAAACTCTTGCAACCATCATATAAAACATTTCTGCCACACGCAGAAAGTTCTCCCATTGTCCTTTCAATAAATATCTTTTTGCCATTGCCGTTTCCTGTTGCTCCAGGGAAATCGTGATCATTTTTCTTCTTCTTTTTTTAATTTTCCTTCTTCTTTTTTTAAGGATTTATTTTATTTTATTGGAAAGTCAGATTTATAAAGAGAAGGAGAGACAGAAATAAAGGTCTTCCAATCACTGGTTCACTCCCCAAGTGACTGCAATGGCTGGAGCTGAGCTGATCCGAAGCCAGGAGCCAGGAACCTCTTCTGGGTCTTGCACACGGGTGCAGAGTCCCAAGGCTTTGGGTTGTGCTCTACTGCTTTCCCAGGTCACAAGCAGGGATCTAGAAGGGAAATGGAATAACCGGGACATGAACTGGCGCCCATATGGGATCCTGGGGCTTGCAAGGTGAGGACTTCAGCCATTAGGCTACTGCACCATGTCCAGTGATTGTATTTCTATCTTCATAGGTTAATTTTATCCACCACAAAATTTTACATAAATAAAAATATACAGCATGCATTGCTTTGGGTCAATCTTCTTTCATTCAATTTGCTATTGTTGAGATTCATCCAAGTTGGTGCACGTATATGCAGTTCATTCCTTTTCATTGCTGAGCAGAAATTCTTAAGATGATGATATCATCATTGGTGCATTCATTGGTGTACATTTGAGCTAGGTCATGAGGAGAGTTTCTATGACATCATGCACAAGTTTTTCTTATGGACACAAGTTTCTATTTTTCTTAGGTAATTATCTAGTAGCAGAACTGGGAGCAGAACTGCTAGGTCATAGGGGATACATATTTTAACTTTGTAAGAAACTTCCAAATCTTAGTCCAAAGCAACTGCTTCGTTTACACTTCTGCCAATAATGTTTGAGATATCTAGATGGTTCGCAGCCTTGAACACACATGGTATGATATGTTTTAGTATAAATTTATTTATAGAAAATAATTTTAGATTTAGGGAGGGAAAAGGAGGAGATAAAAGAGAAAGAAAAAAAAGAGAATGGGAGGAAAGGGAGAAAAAAACGGAGAAACTCTAATAGGACTAGCTTTTTGCTATCTGCTCTGATCTCTTATCAACTAGCCTGCAATGCCTTTCAAGGGAGAAATATGAAACTGTATTTTTCCTCTTATTGTGGGAGTTGTATGAGTGGGACATTGCCTACTGTTAATCTAGGGGAGTTGGTAGTTTTCAAGTGTAATTTGGACTCAAAAACTAAAATTTTGGAAGAATTATCTGCATGTCAGGAACTGGCAATACTTTTGAAGTTCTTGTTCATGTTGTGAAACCTGACTTTCTGTACCTGCAGGAGGAGGCAGATTTTTTCCTTCGTTAGAGCATAAAAATGCAGGTTTTATTCATTGTAGACACATTCAAACTAATGATCAACAAAACGGCAAAAGCCAGTAGCTCTGGCAGATAACATGGGGAGAGGGAAAGGGCAGGATGTACATTCTTCAGCTTTACTGCTGTCTAAATAAGTTCAAAGCTGATCATGCTCAGTAGGAACATATAATGAATATTATTGTAGGATATGATGCAAAGCAGTAATCTTTCCAAGGTAGAAGTACGGTCCTTTTGGGAGTGATGAAGTTGAATACAGAAATTCAAAGATTGAATGGAATTAGTGAGTGCCAAAATGTGGATTTTTTAAAAAAATCTATGCGAAGTAAGTACCATAATGCCTCATTTCTCAATCACTCTCCCTGTTGAGACACAATGTAACAGCACTGTCTGGTCACACATTCCTCCAGTCCTGAATTCAGAGTTCTGGGTGGTTGGAGGAGTGCCAAACAGCTCTGAATATGGGGGAAAGTAAACAACGAGTATTCCCAGCCTCCGCCCTTGGGGGCCATCACTGTGGATCCAGGGCACAGCATGTCACAGGGCCAATTGGTGCAGACACAGAAGCAGCCTCTCAAGTTTGCATTGAGACATTTGACTCTCTTATCCCCTATCACAATTGACTCTGAACCAAATGCTTGCACAATCACTAGCAAGAAGAGAGGGCGCTGCTACCAGCCCGTTTCAGCTATGCTCCCCTGTTGCCTTTTTGGATCTCTTTTTCCCTAAAAGCTGCCCTTAAGTAACTGAATGAAATGACTATTGCATGGAACACACTCACTAGTTACGAGCTTCAGTGCATTCAGCCACTCCTTTACTTGGCTAGTATTTACTGAGGTCCTGTTGTGTCCTGTTGTGTACTGAGGTCCAAGTTTTACAGATATAGAGGTGAATAAAACAGAAGAAAAAAAAAATCTCTTCTTTCATACCAGTAGGGGGAGACAGACAACATAAACAGGAAACACACCAACTGGAAAGTATTAGAAGATAGTATATATGGAGAAGAACACAGAATAGGGAGCATGCAAGTGTTGGGGACAGGGAGGAGTGTGCCACTGGGGGTAATAATAAGCTGTTACTAGTATGGACTTTTCCTGAAGTCAGAATTCACCAGGCTCATAACGTATATATTACATCACCCCTCTCTGTGATCAACACCATGAAAACTATGGCAACTTAGAATTGTCAAAATGACTAGGTGATCCCTTTTCCATTCTGGAGAAGGAAGCAAATTTTAGATGAAATTACATTCTGTGTAGATAGTGTCATCACCATCACATGTCTCAGTGCCTAACAAGTGTCACATGCTTAACCAAGACCAAACAATCTGACCCTACTGGTACTGTATGCAGCTGAACTTGATAGTACGGATCCATCCCACGCCAGCTGCATGATACACAAAGTGATAGCCTGCAAACAGTATATCATTCCTCATGTACATAAATTTTTTTACAGCATAATTTTATTGCTGGTATATAAATTTTCTTTGGGTGTGTCATGATTTCCGAACAATTCCATTATTTAAGAGTATTTAGCTTCCAAATCCTATATTTGTGATGAAAAACTTATACATGTAGCTTTGGGTATATTTGAAGTTTTATGCCACAAATGGTAGAATTGTGGGTCTACATGCTTTAAAGATTTATTTGTTTATTTGAAAGCCAGAATGAAAAAAAACAGAGGGAGAGATTGAGAGAGAAGTCTTCCATTTTCTAATTCTTTCCCCAAACAGCGACAGCAGCCAGGTCTAAGCCAGGCTAAAGTCAGAAGTTAGGAACTTTGTCTAGGTCTCCCAATATGAGTGGCAGGATGCTGTCCTCAGACCGTCATCATCTGCTGCATTTCTAGCTGCATTAGCAGGAAGCTGGACTGGAAGTAGAGAAGCCAGGATTTGAACTGCCATTCCAATATGGGGCTGATGCCACAACTGGTTGCTTAACCAGCTGTGCCACACTGTTGCTTCCCAATATATGCACAGCTTAAGATTTTTGTTTTGACACAAGTTACCAATTTCCAGTTGGAAAGCACAAAATTAGCCCCATCTCTCTATCATGTGTGAGGATATTTATTTCCTTACATCCTCAATGCTTGTGTCATATTTTTTTTTAATGTAGAAGATGATACTTGATACTGTTTTTAGTTGTGCTGTCTTTGAGTAGATCTATATTCCCTTGTGAAATTGTCCATTTTATTAATTTTAATGATCACTTGTAGTTTGATCATTTTTTGATTGACACATAATTATACATACCTGTGGGGTACAATATGATGCTTAGATACAATAATATGAGGATGTTTCTAAAGGTTTGTGGGAAAACAGAATTAAAAGACAAGTATATTTTGGTGCAAAAAATGTCCTGAAATCTGTGAGGTTTTTTCATAAACTTTTTGAAAACCTCTTCTATAGTAGAACATTGTCAATTTTAAATGATTCACCCTAATGCTAACTCATGGAAAAAAGATAATTTTTTAAATTAAAAGGTAAAGGTAGAAATTTTCATAATTAAACATTGAGCTCAATTAAGAAACAATTCAGGTTGGGTCCAGTGCAATGGCTTGATGAATAAATCCTTACCTTGCAAGTGCCAGGATCCCATATTGCACCAGTTCATGTCCCAGCTGCTCTACTTTCCACCCAGCTCCCTGCTTGTGGCCTGTGAAAGCAGTAGAGGATGGCCCAAAGCATTGGCATCCTGTACACATGTGAGAGACCCAGAAGAATCTCCTGGCTTCTGGCTTCAGATCAGCTCAGCTCTGGCTGTTGTGGCCACTTGGGGAGTGAATCAGTAGATGGAAAATCTTTTTGTCTCTCCTCTCTGTAAATCTGATCTGCTTTTCCAATAAAAATATATTCTTGAAGGAAGGAAGGGAGGGAGGGAGGGAGGAAAGAAAAGAAAGGGAGGAAGGGGGAGGGAGAGAGAGAAAGAAAGAGAGAATGAATGAATGAATGAATCCTGGTCATGTAAGCAAGAAAAACTTGAGCTGGTAAAGTAAATGAATTTTAGAAACAAGATCATGTTAGTGGGTGGAGTTGATCCAGGTACAATTCCCCTTAAAATAAAAGTAAATGCTGCACTCTGTATTTTAAAATTCTAATATTTTTCTCTTTTGGGTCCACTTCACAATGACTGAGCTGACTTGCTGAGCCATAGTTCTTACTATAAAGTCTTTCTTGATCTCTATCTTTTCCCTACTGGCCTCATTATTAAAAATGTGCTACTGTCAGATAGAAATGATCCTGCTCAGTAAATACGCTTGATAGCATTTTCCATTCACTCCGTTTTTCTTCCAGACCCAACCATAAACCCTTTTGCCTACATGAAGACGAATCCCAAGCCTCTGAGACTATTCCCGCTTATAGCTTGGCATGAGTGGCAGGTCAAGTGATTGATTCCTGAGTTTTGGCACTCAGGTAATTATAAGTTGCCCATAAGCTTTACTGTGCTAGCAGAGCAAATAAAAACACTCAGATCAATTCTGGGTTGGCGAAGCTCTCATTTCATGATTTGTATGAAATAAGATTATTCCTATAAGAATTCTTCAGAGAGCTACAATAATTATTTATATTTTCCTTTAATCACCATGAAACAGAAGAAATACTTTTTTTTTCTTTCCGCCTTGTCTTTGCATGCATTTTTTTCTACTTTTAACCATCAAACACTCCCTTCTGCAGTCCTTCCACCAATCTGGGACACAGGGTTAAGATGTTCAAGTTTCAAAGAAAAGTGAAGGTCAGAAATAGCTGTGGTTAAATAAAGTTTCAGCATTCCCATTTCTATAATTTTGGAAGTTTGTAGTGATGTGATTTTCAGTAATGAGACAATCACTCAAGGGCTGGTCCTCTTCTGTCGAGAGACAAATATTATGAAATAGGACTGTCATTTGTTGCAGAGCACTGCTTCACACAGAGGCATGTGTGTCTGTGCTTGGAAGGAAAGAAACAGTTTTTTTTTTTCTCAACCAAGATAGAATGAGCTGTAATAGACTGATTACCCAATGGTTTATCACAAAATCTCAGTACTGGAAAAGCACAGTGAAGGTCATATGGTTCAATCTTCTGTCTGCAAATTTGCTCATTCAAAGCAGAAGGGCCAAGATAACTAGTTTTGTAAGCTGCTCAACTCTGTCATCATCTTATTGTATGACCTCTCTGCTCAAAATGTTCCCTGAGAAGTATATTTTTCAAATTGCTTGTCTTCAGAATTTCATGACTTCAAGAAAAAATTGCAGACATACTGGACCAGGTTATAATACCCTGAAGATGTTTTCCCAGGAGAATAACTGGCTTGCTTTTCTCTTCTGCTTTAGCTGCTTAGGTGTGGTCTGTAGGAAGAAAACACTACTCCTAAGCAACCTGTGGTTGATCGGTGAATGGATGGCCAGCCATGTGCCACACCTCCCTGCCCATGCCCTTGCACTCCACTCACACCCCCTCTTTGTTAGGTGTGAGTCCTTTTGGCCAGTGGGACATTTAAAATGTTGGTGTATCAGGGGCTTGTCTGCCCTTTTATATTTTGTAATTTCCACAGGAACAAACCCAGGCTAATCAGCTAGAAACATGATTCAGCCACTGTCAACTGCCAGTCATATGAGTGAGACCCTTTTAGACCATTCAGTACCACCAGTTAATTCTCCAGGGGACTTAAACTGCACAGAGTAAGACCAGCAAAAAACAAACAAACAAACAAACAAAACAAACAAACATAAAACCCACACAGCCGAGCCCCTTGTCCATCTCATTAAATTACATTCCTTGGCAAAAATCTAATCCTGGGTACGATCAGCTATCGTATTCTGCATCAGTATTGAACTTTACCAGGGAGAATTACACAACCTCTCTGAGCACTCTCAATTAAAATATGTTACGCAAATCTCTAAGAGGCCTTCAACACCACTGGCTGACCCTATCATATTTCTCTTGAAAATTCACTTTCCAAATCTGACACAACCCTATTGTGCTTTCTTCTCTTTCCTTATATCTCCAACATCCCTTGCCCCAATAACGCTGATTTTAAGTGCAAATTTCAGTGCCTTTTGATAAATGTACGCACATATGCAAGTGCCACTGTGAACAAGATGTAGAACATTTTTACTTTCCAGAATCATTCCAGAAAATTCTCAGAAGTGTTTTTGCAGATACATGCTTCTATTTCTCTGGAGTAATTGAATAGGTTAAGGGGTAGGTGTGTTTATTTAGAATTTACCACCAAACATAAGAACTTACACCAATTTGTTGCTTACTATATCAAGTCATGGAACCTCCTAGAGTTTCTCTGACTTCCAGTAGACAACAGTCACACTGTATCCAATGACAACTGTGAGTTAATGCCCTCTTCTAACTTTGTGCTTTTCCTGGCTGCTCTCCCTGTGCCCTGGAGAAAAAGACTGCTTCCTTCATTTGATATTGCTATTAGCTAATCCCCTGTTAGTACTTAATAACTGTTCGTACTAAATTTTCCCTGTTGGAATCACTGATGTGGATACAGTTTCCTGACTTCATCTCAACCAATACACTCCAGTCATCAATCCTTTCCCACTGTGTCTCAAGAACATGTTCTCAAACAGCCATCCCTTCTTATTTCTGTGGTTAACAGCCAAGCGAAGCTGCCAACATATTTCATTTGAACAAATGCATCAGCATCCTATCCGGTTTTGCCACTTTTGCATCAGCCCTTTCCCCAGGCCTCTATAGTCCATTCTCCATAAAATAGACATAGGAAGCCTTCAATATCAATCCAATCATTTTATTACACTGATTAAAACCTGCAGTAAGGACTTCGGGTTTCAGTTTCAAGATGTAGAAGGCTAGAAAGCGTCTCTCTAGTTTGTACTTAGAAGGAGAATCTGGATATTCTGCAAATTAATAACATTTCTTGAACCATTCTGAGGACTGTGGTTATAAGACAACCCTATAACCCTAAATCTGAGCAAAGCCATGTTCCTGCAGGGAGATACAGGACCTGAACATTTGCTAATCTGGGACAGATGCCACTGGATTCCATATAAGCTGGTAAGAGGATTCAGTTAAATGTTTTTTAATGAATTGCTAACGGCCAAGTATGGGCTAGTTTGAAGACTTTATCCTCTTGCAGGATTTTCCTTCATAAACCCCACCAGGCATTCAGAAGGAAGGTCAAGTAGAATCCAGATGAAACTTTCCAGCATGCTGCTGACTGAGGGAGGGCCACAGCAGCTCCTGCTAAACTCTGTTCAAGCCATCTACCCTACCTCTATGAGGGAGCAAGAACTAAACTTGTAGGAGGAAGAGCAAAATAAAAGTGGTCTTATTAATGCACGGAGGAAAACTGGTCACAGCAGGAAAAGCTCTCTCTGAAGGAGAGACAGCTCTGGAAGTTAGGCCTTTGGGACCATGGGGGTCCCCTAGATGATGTGAGGGAGTCCCCTAGACGATGGGAGGGAGCCCAGGCAGTCCAAACAATAAGATTTTACTTAAATTTTTCTGTGTTGCAATTGTACTGATTATACAAAAACAAATGTGATCAAAGCTGACAAGCTCTTGTCATAGATGAAGTCATCAGCACGAAACTGTACTAACAGTCATAGTATTCTTCATCTTTACACACTTGCACAAAGAGCACGTTTCACTTAATAATGTCATTGACTTTGCAGTAAAAATGGCTGATTTTATTAAATCCTGATCTTTGAATGCACATTTTTAAAAAGATTTATTTATTTTTATTACAAAATCAGATATATGAGAGGAGGAGAGACAGAGAGGAAGATCTTCCGTCTGATGATTCACTCCCGAAGTGAGCGCAATAGCCAATGCCGTGCTGATCGGAGTCAGGAGCTAGGAACTTCCGGGTCTCCCACACGGGTGCAGGGTCCCAAAGCCCTGGGCCATCCTTGACTGCTTTCCCAGGCCACAAGCAGGGAGCTGGATGGGTAGTGGAGCCACTGGGACCAGAAACTGTACCCATATGGGACCCTGGCACACTCAAGGTAAGGACTTTAGCCATTAGGCCACCACACTAGGCCCTGAATGCACATTTTTAAATTTCATTTTATCACACAGTTCCATAGGCTCTGGGATTCCTCCAAACCCTCCCCCATATTGATTTCCTCCATATTATTACAGCAGTACAGCTCATAACTAGTCATAATTCCATCATTGGCGGCATGGACCATGCAGGGAGTACAGCATCTTATTGTTCAGATAAATTCAACAGTTTCATTGGGAGATCATCCTTGGTCTGAAAGTAGAGCTGGCAGAATATCATCCCCTCCAATGAAAAGCCATAACACAAATTCAACAACAGGAAGAAACATGGGACTTTACAACATCATGAAGTTAATTGACATGCTACTGAGTGATCAATGTGTTAGAAAATGCAAATTCTTAACCACATCCTGTAACTACTTCATTGACATCTCAATTTTAGTTTATACATAATTGACTGCTATAAACCTTAAAATGGTTATAGGGTACTATTCAGCTGTCTCATGGCTTTTTTTCCTTCACAATTATATTTAGCAGCTTATAGTATTCAAGCATGACTTTTACTGAATTTAATGAATTTTAGTATAGTCCAAACAGGCTTACAACTCTAACAAGTCATATGTTAATAATTGAGGTGCAGAACAGTTTTAGGAAGGATGTGCAGAGAAATATTCAATACTTTAGTTGAGGAGTAACTAATCTTTTTGTCCTACCTAGTAGTGGGAGTCCAAGCTGACCTTTTCTTGTCTGTTCTAGGCTTTCGTTATTGGTCTCTGTCTGTCTATCTGATCTGATTTTCGGGGGTCCAGAGTGACCCTGATTGTCACTGCAAGAAGAGGGTGGGGATCATCATTATGAGTTTGATAGCTTCCTGATATTTAAGGACTTGTGGAGGTAGGCATTCAAATGCCTGTAACAATGAGTACTGGGCCAGATTGAAGCAGGGTCGGGAGCACCGTTTAATCTGGACCTCTCTTGTGGCTGGCAGGGACCCAAGTCCTTGAGCCATCACCTGCTCCTCCCAGGGTGCGCATTAGCAGCATTGGAAGCAGAAATGCCAGCAGGATTCAAACACAAGCACTCTCATGTGATTGCAGGTATCCCAAGCAGCATGTTACCAGTTAGGTCAAATGCCCGGCCCCACTGGGAGAACCTTCCCTGGTTTTCTTTGTTGGTGGATACAGAGGAGGAGTCTCCCTCTCCTGCCTCCTGTGGCTGATGCTAACCCCAGTGTCCTGGGAGATGGATGCTGTGGGGAGGGGACAAATGCTGGGCCCCTCATCTTTCAGTATGTCAACTATTTCCAGACCTGTGCACTGGTTTCCCACTGTGCCTGACAGTTATAAAGATCCTCTTGAGAACACGTTAAAATGTAGTTTAGTGGGCCTTATTCCCTGCGGATATAGTACAGATTCATCACAGAACAAAAGACCAATCTTATACAAAGGTCTTGGCAAAATGGTTGTCTGGTGACACAGTGAGAAGTAGATGTGGGGACTGACTGCTCTGATGGACTCTCCACAAACCCTTGGGTTGCAGTGACAGCTTCTCCCCTCTGACCCAGAGCCCCCAGTGCTTTCAGTTGCTGTACATTTGGAATTCCCTTGAGTACACCTGATTCCCAGTTTTGCTTATTGCTGGCTTAGGACTTTGCTCATCGCTTTGTTTTCCAGCATGCAGTATTCCTTGTTTTTTTTCTCTGCTCTTCTGACTTTCGGCCTTTAAAAAAAAAGGTCACTTCCTAACATTTAAGTGAAAGTGTGGGATTAATGTGTGCCTTCAATAGTGGTCTTTAACTACAGCTATTCCTTGAATAAGGGCTCACTGTCAGCCATCAGCCACTAGCATTACCCCAAAAGGGGTAAAGCGTCAGGTGGCCTGGACAGCATTCATGGTATTTATCATATAAACATTCATTTATTATGTCTTTTAGAGTAAACGGATTACTGGGCAAAGCCAACCCTAACTCAGTCCTAGGAAGAATTAGAGCAATGGAGGGTATGTTAGGAGGCTGAAGGCAACTGAGTTAATGGAGAATACACACACACACACATAGCTTAGGAAAGAAGCTGTTCTAAAAATTGAAGGAAAAAACAAATCCCAAACCATTCTTACTCAAAGAAGGGATAGATACAACCCTTGAAGGAACATATTGAATAGGGAATGTGAAAACTGTGAAAAGCAAAATAGAGTCACATATGTCAGCACTAATAGAAAATAAGCAAAGCCATTAGGCCATGAAGGAAGAATTCATTCACATTATGGCCTGATAATAGCTATCTCAAAAGACTGACAGAATTACAGCATTACACAGAAGCCACCGCAACCTATACAGGAAGTGCTATATCAAGGATATCTATTCAGCGATTGTCAAACCTAGACCTAATGCCACCCTGGGTAATTGTTGTGACCAAAGATTAGTGCTTCAAAATATCTGAGGCAATCTTCTTCATGTTGATTTTGCTTTAGACATTTTCCTAGGGGGTGGGGGCAGACGTTAGGTGTAGTGGTTAAGATGCTGGCTGAATGCCGACATACTCTATCAGACTCTGGTTTGGAGCATCTGGGATTGAGTTTCAGCTCTGCTTTGGATTTCGGTTTCCTGCTGATGCACACCAGAGGAGGCACTAGGTGATGGATCAAATCCTTTGGTCCCTGCTGCCAACGAGGGAGACCTGGTTCGAGTTCCTGGCTTCCTGCTCAGGGTAAAATGTCCCAGCCCAGGCCCAGTTGGGGCATTTGGGAATTGAAACAGCAGACAGCATATCTTTGTCTGTGTTGCAAAGACACAATTTTTTAAATGTTTGCTCGCATTAGGCTCTTTGAATATGCTGCTAATTTACGGTAGCTTCCAAAATCCCATAGCAATGCTTTGCTCTTCCCATTGGAAGGTTCTGGTCATACCAAGTAGACATCAGTATTCTTTGGAGAATTTTTCTGATTTGGGGTTTTGTTTATATCGACAGGAGAGGAAAACATTAGCTACAGCTAAATACAAAATGGTACTCTTTTTAGAACAAAGCATTAGCTACCTGCCAAATCCAAAAGATATTTGGGCTAAATATGTTACACAAGAAAATTAGGCAAATAAACAAGTGCTTAAAAACTCAGGCCTTGCGATCAGGCTAATCTTTGCATGTTGATTCCTTCATTTAGTAACTGTGTGACTTTGGGTGAATTCGGCCTCTGAGCCTCTCTCTCACCTGTAGAAAGGAGAATAGGAATGTCCTTCACATCTGATTGCTGTGGGGAGACACACACACTGTATGTTCAGTGCCTAGTGCCATGCTGTGCCTAGAGTTGATCCGTAGGAGGGTACATTGCTATGACCATAAACTCAGTAATATCCACTTTGAAAAATAAGCCCCGTACCGAAAGCACAATGATACACCTTCTGACATGTCAATGTGTCACAAGTGAGAACACATTTGTGAGGTTCCTTAAAGCAAAAACCTTTGGAGTTTGTAGAAAGACAGCTCAGTATCCGTGAGAAACAAAGTGGAAGATCAGTATGCAGTTCCAAGTATTTTGTAAATAAATCTAGATGGGATATCTTTCACAAACTTGTCATTCATAACAAAGCTTACCCACATCTTCTGTGGCTTTTCTTGGAGGGATTACAATTGGTAAGGCAACCCCACTCACACAAGTGCATACCATTCCCCAGGTTTAATGTTTTACTCCAAAACTCACAACTGTAGCAGCAGAGATGTTTACACTCACAGAACTAGACTGCCAAAGTACAGTAATAGATCTTATGAGAACAAGCTCGACTACTAACTGATCAACTAAAATACATACACACAGTACATGTTCAGTTCATATAAAAAGTTTTCTGCCTTGCAACAACATTTTTGATGCTCTTAAAGTGATGTATTTTGTTCATTACACAGGTAGCATGTGATAAACTTTGAAAATAATAAATAATAGAATAAAATAATCTATAATCTTGTCATCCAAAGGTAACCACAATGAGAACTCATTGTAGTTTCTACCAACTTTTTTCCCTAATTAAAAGCAGAGCTGAAAGAGACCTTAAAGATTATCAAGTCAGATTCACTCATTTTATAAAGACACCCCATTAAAAGGATAACTTTTTCTATTTCAAGGATAACAAGGATAATTCAAGGACAACTTGTTTCAAGTTGTTTGAGAAGAGTAAACTCATTATAAGTTAGCTCATAATGCAATGTAGAAGTGTTTGAATAAAGCCCTAATTGGATCACAGCCTTTCCTTCCAAACAGCTGGCCAGGACAAAGTGCCTGACATAATTCACTAGCCTCTGAAGCTTTTCTTCTTTACTCATTGTGCTGTGAGGATGTGATATGTGGAGCCACAGCAGCCATTTTGCAGCCATGAGGTGACAAGCTCAAGAACAAAAAGCCAAAGTGGAATGACAGAAAGAACACAGGTCCCTAATAATGTTATTGAACTGCTACAGTAATGCTAGAATTACCTACCTTCAGATATCTTGTTGAGAACATCAAATAGCTGCTATTTTCTAAGCTCTTTCAAGTTGGATAGTCTATTACTTGAAATCCCTCAAATTCAGATTCATAAACCATAAGTCCTTGAGCACATGATCTTTGCTAACTCCGGAGATTTCTGCCATAAACTTCTTCAGAAATCTTCCTAACGTTGGGCATTTGCCTTATAAGTAAAGAAACCAGAGACCAATAGTATAATTGGTGGATTAAAATAAGATTTTAAAAATCCCCTCATAACAAAACATGTCTTAATATCCTGAATTTTCTTGTATTTATTTTCTTATAAATATGCAAAGAAATACTCACCAGCAAGTGGCACTATTTAAACATGCAGAAAAAATACTGAGAGGTACTCCTGTTTCAGGCGATTGTACACGTGCCTCTGATCTGAAAGTTGGCAGCAGGTGAAACTAAATGGTTTTTCAAAACGACTTCATCAAATATTCCCTTGTCTCTGCTAGCTAGACTGATTCTTGTCACTGCCCTTTTCCCAGGTGATCACTTGTGCCGACCTGGGGTGTTGACAACCCTAAAATGCTTCAGAATCTTCCTACAAACATCGGCGGCTGCCAATGAGCGCAGCCATAGAGGGGGTCTTTCAGAAAACACTGAGGGGGACTCCTTTTGAACTGGGAGAAGAAGAATGGGAAGATGGACATGGCGCTTCAGTGCAGTGAATTTTGGTTCCCACTCACATGAGCTTTACAAGAGTTCCAGGATCCTGTTTATTCATCTGGGAAACTACAGATTGCCTTGAAGGGCTTCTGGGAAACCAATGGTTCTTTGAATCCTTGTGGTGTCTGTCTGTGCAATGGAGTCAGCACTCTGAATCAGAGATCAGCAGGAAGGCACTCTGGAACACTCCCAATCTTCCACAAAAGAAGGGCACAGCAACCACAATTGGTATATGGTAACATGTTTACCTTTCTGCAGACATAAACCCAAAATTCAAGAGATCCAAGCATGGTAGTAGGGCATGAATCCAAAACTTCATGGACACAAAAAGGCTGTAACGACTTTGGACTCATGTTGGTGATGCTGGTTTTTTTCTTTTTTCTCTCTCAAATGCTACAAAATGTTTGCAGGGAATCATCTTGTAGTGAAAATAATGGCTCACCTGCTTTCTGACATGCCACAGGTGACAAAATCACAAGAGAATCTCCATCACTTTTTGTGTATCAGATCCCTCTGAGAATGTAAAACAGTTGCAAGGGTAGTCAGCCCTCAACTGGAGTGTTCACATGTAGATGCACCTCCCATGTATGAAGGACGAAGATGTGAAGGTCTCCTGGATCTTAGGCCACACAGGAGACCTGCTTGTTCTGGCTAGCAACCCCCTATCCTTCAGTATAGCTGGCTTGTCGTAACCTTGTTCCTCCTGGTCACAGCATCAGCAGGCATCCACAGCTGTCAGGTCACTCAACTTGAAAGTAAATTCCTCATCACCAAGGAAATTCTGCACCCCCTCGTATTTCCCTTTCTCAGATCTCTTTCCCCCATACTCCTCAGGTCTTCTTGGTGGGTAAATACTTAGTAAATTTCGTGTATCACTGAAAGGTTTTAGAATAGGTTTGAGAGAGCCAAATTTCACAGTCTTTAAAATCAATTCCTAGCTTTTAAGCTAAAACATTCTTGCCCTTCTTTCCTCCATCCTTGCTTCCCATTCTTATATAGACCACGTAGCCCAAAAAGTTCTCCAGCTGTCCACCTGTCACATGAAACTGATTTGTTTCCCTAACCACACAGGACCTCTAACCCAGGGAACCCGAGCATTCTCATCTTCAACATGGGGTCATACACCACCTGTCTCGGGGTTTACATGAGATGACAAATGAAAACAACCCTGCGTGGCATTTGTCTTCAGTACATGTCCAACAACCATGAGGTATTTTGATGTCTTATTTTTTGCCATTTAACTTCAAGCTATAAATGTCTTACGTATCAAACTATTGCTGATTCACAATGATGGTTTCTTCTTAGGCATTTGTAATCCATTATTCTGTACTACAACTAATTCACCAACTTGTTATTCAACACTTCTTTAAGGAAGAGTGAACTATAGTTGCATTCTCTGATATATGCAGTGCTGATATATGGAGATGAGGATTCTTCCTGGGCACACTAATCATAGTATTCCATTAACTCCATGGCTGTCAGAGAGAAATGGCAACCAAATGATGGGACACGATTTGCATTATTTTCTCCCCAAATACTAAGCATATTTTATATCATACAGAATGTTAGATTGCTAGCTAAATCATTCCATGCCAGTTTTTACCTTCAATTATTACTTAGACCCGTTTTAGTTTTCCAGCAGTCTCACAATGTTTTACTATCTTGATTTACTTCAGCTTGATGTCAAACTCTCCTCCACCCATCTGCCTGTTTTGCAAAGGTAATTGTAAGAATGGTGAGGGTCCCAGGAAGTGGGGTACAGTTGAGCAGCTTCTGTGGCATTCCAAGAGCATGCCTATGTGACTGGGAGGGACCAGTGTGGGTTCTGTCTGAGGAGAAAAGGACAAAATGCCTCCAGCACATCTCGGCTTTGTACTAGGATGTGTGTCTGGTCTCTTCGGCAACTTATTGCTGCTCATGAACCTGTGGGCAATAAAGAAGGTCCCAGAGGCACATGACAGGGGAACTTAAAACCTGCAGGAGCTTTACAGTTCATCTTGTCACTCCCTCCCCAAACAGAACTTGGATCTCCTCCCCTGTATCTGCATGTTAAGTGGCCATGAGCATGCACTGTTCCCCTTAAAAGAGTTCCCAGCCCACTGACTTAAGAGAACTTTATGAGACAGCTGAGGCACTGCTTTAATTAAATGAGATCAACATGTACTCGAAAGACCTTCATAGACTACAAAGTAGAATTCCAATTTAGGCAAAGATTCTCCTGATCTGTCATAAAACTGAAAATGGGACTGTGTCTCCTAGGGACTGAGAACAACAATAATAGCTAACTTTATTACTTTCTTTAATAAGAGGTGAAAAAGCCCTTTTCCTATTGATTCATACAACCCAAACTGTCCGTCCATGTGGGATGCAGCAGGATTGTCACGTGCAGAGGAGCAAACCACAACTCAACGAAGTAGCAGGTAATGTGCAAGAGCCTCTTAGAGCGTATGCTCACTGGTGTCCTTTCTAAAACTGGTGCTGTGTACAGGTGCACCCCTTTCACGTGTCCAGACTTTTCTGACACGCTGATTTCTGTTGGATCTTTGCCCCACGTGCTCCCTGTGCACTTGTCCGTAACCCCGTGGCTGCACTGTTCTTGGGGAAAGCCCGTGGAATGCATAGCAAAGCTGGAAAGCACTGGCTTCAGGTCATCATCCCATCTTACAAAGAGGCGTGAACTTGGACCTAACGCTACCTTCGCATTGTTCAGGATCAAACAGATTTTCATGTCTGTATTTTGGTAAAGCAGCAGAAAGTTTGCCCAGTTCCCACAATGTGCCTTTAGAAAGTTAGTGAAACACAAGGTGATGGCGTTCCTGGCACTCTTGAGAGCTGAATGAAGCCAGCAGAGCCCGGAGCCTGGAGGTTGCACTCTGGCCACTAGAGGCCAGCAAACCTCAGCCCAGAACTCCAAACTGTACTACATAATACAATGTAAGCAACAATTAAAAAAAAAAAAATGAAAAAAAAAAAGAAAAAAAAAAAAAAAAAGAAACATGCTTTTTCCACACCTGGTGTCTGTAGACTGAACATAGTAGGGTTGTAGAGGTAGAGCGTGTGTGTGTTGGGGGGGCGGTGGCGATGGGGGCAGGGGGAGGGAAGGTGGTCATCCTGACATGCATTTAAGAAAACAGTAGGATTCCATTGTGAGCCACGGACCTGTCTCAGGCTATTCAGGCTTCCCGGCAGTTCTCTGTTGTCAGTCTAAGCAAATTAAATCATTAAGGAAGGTATGTCTTTGGGATACCTCCTCACGTTTTCCAAAAGGCTCAAGTTCTTGTTTTCATCTTAATGCTTTCCCGCCTCCCATTCCGGTTAGAAAAAAAAATCTCTAAGTTTTCTCAGCCCCTGGCATTGTTTAACTTCCTTGAAGCAATAGTGTGTCACCCCTGTTTGTCTTAAGGCTAAAAGCCCTGTCTCTTCTGGTTCTTCTACTTTGCTCTCTTCTCTCCAACTTTTGCACTTTCTGTAGGGAATATAAGGAGGTTATCATGGCCTAAGAAAGGGAGGGAGTTTTCCCAGCTGAGCACTGGCTGTGTAGTTCCGGGAGCTCCTGGCTGGATGGAGGACCAATTCTTTATGTGAGGGGACTATCTTTGTAAATATCCTTATGCTTTAAAGTGTATAATAAATAAAGTATGTAATTTACTCTGAAATTGTTTAGTTAACATATCTACATATCTGGGTGTATATAGATACCCATATTTCTGTGTGTATATAAACATGTATGAATACATGTATGCATATGTACACATATAGTACTTATATTCTGTTATGCACATATATGAAAGAGTGTATATATGAAAGAGAACCAAGGATAAAGTAAATGGAGTAAAATATTAATAATAGGTCACTTAGGTAAAGGGTCAGATCTTCCATGTACTATTTATACTCTTGCAGTTCTTTCGGAAGGTTGAAATAAAACTATTGATATTTTCCAGTTTTTATTTATTTGAAAGGCAGTGAGATGGACACAGAGAGAGAGATCTTTTGCATGCTGTTCTACTCCCAAATGGCAGTAGCTGTGGTTGGGTATGGCTGAAGCCAAGGGCTGGGCACTCAATCTGGGTCAGCCTTATGGGTGGCAGAGACTCAACACCTGAGCCATCACCTGCTGCCTCCCAGGGGCCACATTATAACAGGAAGCTGGAAAGAGAGTAGAACCTGTACTCAAACCCAAGTGTTCTGACATGGGATATAGGGTACCAAATAGTATCTTTACCTCTCTCCTAAACGCCTGACTCTACTACTTTTTAAAAACTACTTCTTAAAAGATGAAGCTGTAGGAGCTGGCATTGTGGCTTAGGTGGGTTAGCCACTGTTTGTGATGGCAGAATCTTGTATGAACACTGGTTTGCATCCTGGCTCCTCCACTTCCAATCCAGCTGCCTGCTAATGTACTTGGGAGGGCAGACAGAGATGACTCAAGTACTTGGGCCTTTCCACTCATGTGGGAGATCACATGTAGTTTGTGGTTCCTGGCTTCATTGTGGCCTAGTTCCAGCTCTTGTGGCCATTTGGGGAGAGAACCAGTGAATGAAAGACCTCTTTCTCTGTCTCTTCCCCCTCTCTCTTTGTAACTTCACTTTTCAAATAAATAAAATGAATCTTCAGAAAAAAATTAAAAATGAAATGAAGTTGTTACATGTAATCATTGAATTTTGAATGCTGCCTATTGTTCCAGGAAGTGGGAATCCACACTGACCTTGGCACTTCTGAAGTGATAAATGGAAGGAACAAGTGGAGGCCTGAGAAGGGCCTGCTCAGGTTTGCCTTCTCTGGCCTGCAGCTTTCACATTCCCTCCCTCAATGCTCTGCAGTATACTGCTCAGGACCTCCACTCTCTGTATTTCCTCTGTACCCATTCTGTTTCTGTGGGCAAGTAAGGCCAGCTGGAGTCATATTCAACCCAGCCTGCTCTTTAGCTCTTCATTTCAGGTGTTTGCTTGCAAAGTGGCAGTGGATTCAATTAGGGTCCAGTGGGCAAGGGCTCCTGAAGGAACAATTGGTCCCACCATCTTTTTTTAGCCACTTGCTTCTCTTCTGTTACCTTCTTAGAGAGTGAGTAAAGATGGGTGATTCTAGCAGGAAAAAATAAGAAGCAGGGCCTGTGGTATAGTGCAACAGTCACACCACCACCCATTGTTCCCATGCCTGTAGCATTCCTCTGTTCAATGTAGCACTGTAGGTCCTCCCATCTAGAGGGGCTTATTCCTCTACTTTCTGGATCCAGACTGTATCTGTGACCCAGCGAATGCGACTCTAGCAGAGGTTTAAAACCCTCTGCATCAGGGCTGGCTGTTTCCACTGCATTTGAAACCCAGAGAGCATCCTGTGATTGAACCTAAAGTAATCCAATGGGATGGGAGATATGCAAAGCCATCTGTATTGCCTCTGGCTGACACTGAGCCAATTGAGAAACATGTGAGTGAGGTCACTCTAATTCATCCATGCTTAGCCAAACCACAGACAGAAATTTCCTCAGAGGTCAGGGAAGTAACCTGGACAAGAAATGCCTAGCCAGCTCACAGAAGAGTGAGAAACAATTTGTTGCTTTTAGCCTAAATGTTTGTAAGGATTTGCATGCAGTGAGAACTGACTGAAGGAGCCCAGATATAGGTTATCTGGAGTTGAACTCAGAGGCCTTCTGTATAGCATCCCAGGGTACAGGGAGCTCTCTTGCCTACCTGGATACATGGCTTCCTCTGGCTTTCTTCTTGTCTATATGGGTCTTGGCCAATGGTCCCTTGCTGAAATGAAGCACTGGAACTCACTGGGTCATGAAACGTGCTGACTAATTTATTTCTGAAACGTCTGCCTGGTCTGTCCTAGCATGTTCCTTGTCTGTCCCTAAAGTCAGCCTTCTGAAAGCAGCAACCATTTTGCACACTAAGCTCTTATTCTCTTCAAGAAGTGAAACAGTTAAATGTGTATGTAGCCTGCTTGTCTTGATGGTGGGTTCTATGTAGAGGGGAATATCTCTGTTAAGGAGTAGTCAAGATGCAGATGAGCAGCAGCGGGATTACTGGCAAAACACTCCTCTGCTGTATATTTCATAATAGCAATGGCCCCATCCATCTCCAGAGAGGAAAAGAGGCCGCAGCCAGAGACGGTTTTGTAGTTCTGTGAATAAAGGTTTATTACTTTCCTCTACCTTCCATCAATCAGTTCAATGTTAGGAGAACTGAAAAGGAAAAAGCAAACCTAATCTTTGTTTCTGCTCATAAAATAAAATGGGCAGAACAGTCTCTCACTCCTGACCTTGAAAGTAGCTTTTTTAAAGTTGGAGAAAACCAGAGCCTGTTTTAACTAGAACTGGAAATTGGAAGGCAACCTCAACATGGACATCTATCCAGCTCCTACCACTCAAGTGCACAAATATTTCACCAAGCATCCACTCAGTGTAGGAAGAACAGGTGATAAGGTTACAGAGATGCCGCAACAAGGTGTTTGCCCTCTCCAGACTTGCAAACAGCAGCAAGTGCTGAGCAGCATACAAGTGTAATGTGCAATCAGTATTAGTTCCAATAACAAACAAATGAGGAACCAGGGAAGCGGCAGATACATTGTGACTTTAGGGCCAGAACAACTTAGCACAGGCTTTGAGAGACAACTTTGCATGCATAAAGAGAGAGAATGCTAGGGAAGATGGCTGCCTAAGAGACTAAGATGACAGGGGAAACTGCCTTTGGTCAAGAAATGGAAACTCTACTGATCACTATTACATAAGAGAAATAACAATTTCATCTTCCAAAAAGTGATGAAGGACCCGGAGCAGTGGCTTAGTGGCTAAAGTCCTCACCTTGCATGCACCGGGATCTCTTATGGGCACCAGTTCTAATCCTGGAGGCCCTGCTTCCCATTCAGCTCCTTGCTTGTGGGCTGGAAAAGCAGTAGAGGGTGGCCCAAAGCCTTGGGACCCTGCACCCATGTGGGAGACCCGGAGGAAGCTCTAGGCTCCTGGCTTCAGATCAGCTCAACTCCAGCCATTGAGGCCACTTGGGGAGTGAATCAACAGATGGATGATCTTCCTTTCTATCTCTCTTCCTCTCTGTATATCTAACTTTCCAATAAAAATAAAATAAATCTTTAAAAAAAAAGTGATGGGGGGCCCCGGCGGCGTGGCCTAGCGGCTAAAGTCCTCGCCTTGAATGCGCCAGGATCCCATATGGGCGCCGGTTCTTATCCTGGCAGCTCCACTTCCCATCCAGCTCCCTGCTTGTGGCCTGGGAAAGCAGTCGAGGACGGCCCAATGCCTTGGGACCCTGTGTCCGTGTGGGATACCCGGAAGAAGTTCCTGGATCCCGGCTTCGGATCAGCATAGCATTGGCCATTGTGCTCACTTGGGGAGTGAATCATCAGATGGAAGATCTTCCTCTTTGTCTCTCCTCCTCTCTGTATATCTGACTTTCCAATAAATAAATAAATCTTTAAAAAAAAAAGTGATGGGAAGAAATTTCTATGAAAACAGGAGGATAAGCACTACACAGAGCAAAAAATGGCAAGCATCTAAGGAAGACTGGCTAGGCAGTGAGACATGTGACTGGAAAGGGGAAGGATGAGAGAAGATTGTTGGAGTAGTAGACTTGGATAAGATAATGAAGGGCATGGATGTGTTCCACATGTTGTATTTTAAAATATACTTCTCTCCCAACCACAGAAAATTTTCTTTGCTACTGCCAGGCGATTGAGGGTACCACCATTGCTGGATTGCTCCATTCCATTACAGGTCATGAAGTTTTCTGTTTCTCTTGGGTGACAGGAGGCTGTATTGTGACTGCATGGTAGGTTTAATTCTAGCACCTCCTGACTTCTTTTAAAATTATTTTGATGTGAACGGCAGAGTTACAGAGAAAGAAGGAGACACACAAAGAGAACTCTTCCATTTATTAGCTCACTCCCCACATAGCCTCAATGGCTGAGGCCAAGAACCTCCTCCAGATGTCCCACCATGGGTGCAAGGGCCAAGGACTTGAGCCATCCTCTGCTTTTTTTCCCAGGTCATTAAACAGGGAGCTACATCAGAAGTAGAGCAGCTGCAATAGGAACTGGTACCCATATATGATACCAGAGCCACAAGGCGGGGGGGGGGTAGCTGATGTGCCACCACAATGCCCCCTCCTCCTGACTGTTCTGTGTTTCTTCCCTTGTGAAGCCATCAAGGCATAACTTAGGGGCAGGCTTAGTAGGGCCTGGTTCCAAGTCCTGGTTTCACTTCCCAATTGCAGCTTCCTCCTCCTGTTCTAATGTCTCAAGTAGTTGGGTCCCTGCCATCCAAATCAGAAAATTGCATTCAGTTTTGGGCTCATGGCTTTATTCTGGGCCAGGTTTGAGGAATGAACCAGTGGAAGTAAGATCTTTCTCTTTCTGCATTTCAAATAAATAAACAAAATAAGAAAAAAAGGAACAAGAGAAGAAATGCAGGAGGGAGGAAAGAAAATACAAGAGGGAAGGAGGGAGGGAGGGAAGGAGAGAAGAAAGGAGGAAGGAAAGGAGAGGAGGGAGGGAAGAGGACATGGGGAGAACCGCAGAATCTGTGTTCTAGCCAAGGAGTGCATGTATCAGAGCTGGACTTCCTCAGTGGCTAAGATAGGGCAGCGGACAGTATACCCAGATGCACACGGAGGATATGCAGTCCATTGGAGTCTACAGAGGTCATCCTGTACCATAAAAGAGGAGGGAGGGCAGAACAAATTGGTCAACTACCCCAACCAAGCATTAACAGCAGATATCTGGATAAATGGAGACTTTAAGGTGGTCTGTGTCAGCCAATGGACCTTGGAGGGATTTCCTCATCCTTGAATCAGCGAGATCAACAGCACTTCAGAACTATCAAATTATTAAAATTACTTGAGCAGAACCCTTGGAACATACTCTATATTGGGGACCCTGGGTTGATATCCCCTGGTACACAAGCAGTTGGGAGACTGGGTGCGGCTTCTCTCATTATCTCCTCCCTTTCCCTAGATACAGGATAAAGATATAGAAAATTTGGAAACAATGGTCTCACCCACATTCCCCTATTCCTCAACCCTTCCCACCCTAATCAGCTATATAAACACCATAAAAAATAAAAATTAAAAAACCAAGAAACATGAATTTCTACATTTTTTGCAGCAAAATACATTTACCTTCTAATTCCAATTTCCAGAAACCTTTCATATTTAAATTTTTCCAATTACCAAAGTAATGATTTTAATGTCATACATTTTTAATATTTTTACTTTTCACTAAAACAAATATTTGCCACATAGTCTTGTCTGAAATTATAAATTATTTAGGGTTAGTAAGAAATCAATTTTATTGAACTTGTAAAACATTTAGTTTGTATGAAGCACATTTCTACTCTTTTATTATTCATTACTTTGCAGCATAAAGATAATAAAACTGTCTTGATATAAAATTTCTCTATGGCAACTTTTTATTTTAAAATGTTTGCCTGTTTATTTACTTATTTGGCAGAGAGATACAGAAAGCTCCCATCCGCTGTTTCACTCCCAAATGCATAAAATGTTTCAGCTAGAACTGGGCCAGGCCAAAGCCTAGAACCAGAAACTCAATCTAGGTAGCTTGCACGAGTGGCAGGAACCCAATTTCTTAAGTCATCACTTGTTGCCCCCAGGGCCTGCAGTGGCAGGAATTTGGATTCCTAATCCAGAGATGTGTACAGAACTCGGGCATTTTGATATGAATATCATAAATGATGATATCTGGGCTTGTTTAGATTTACTATTTATTTTCTTGGAAAGCCAGATTTACAGAGAGAGAGAGAGAGAGAGAGAGAGATCTTCTGTCTGCTGGTTCACTCCCCAAATGCCTGCAATGGTCAGAGCTGAGCCCATTCAAAGCCAGGACCCAGGAGCATTTTCCTGGTCTCCCATGCAGGTGCAGGATCCCAAGGCTTTGGGCCATCCTCCACTGTTTTCCCAGGTCACAAGCAGGGAAGTGGAGCAGCCAGGACATGAACCAGTGCCCAAATAGAATCCCGGTACATGCAAAATGAGTATGTTAGCCACTAGGTCATAGTGCCAGGCTCAGTTCATAACTTTTTAAAGTTTATTTTTATTTATGTAAGGTGAACCCATTTAACATATTTCATGATACAGATTTAGGAGCTAAGTGATACTTCTAACCCTTTTAATTCTCCTGTCCTCATTCCCCATCCACCTCATCCTTCCTTCCTTTTCTTTTTTTTTCATCATTTAAATGGTGGCATATTTTCATTTCACTTCCCAATCATAGGGTTAGCACTGCATTAGGTATATCTTAGATACCAACACATGGCAAGTAGGATAAAAAGTAGGAACCTACTATTCCTTAGGAGTATAAAGGCTAGAAGCAGTAATCACATCCCAGGATATCAATCTTACTCATATAAATTACATCTTTTGTATTCTGTGAACTAGTTATCATAGATTAGGGAACCAGTTGATTTCACTAAATATGATGGCTTCTAATTGGATCAATTTAGCTTTAAAAGAGATTTCATTGCTTTTTTTTATGGCTGAGTAGTATTTTATACATACTAAAATTTCTTTATCCAGTTGACTGATGTTATGTTAACCACTAGGCCAAACACCCAAAGTGCATAAAGTGTCCGAAAAGAACAATTTTAAATGTAATATACACACATATTCAGAGTCAGAACCTATTGAACATTTTTCTTTCACCAAAGCTTGTTGTTTTCTGTTCTTTGATACTAGGTATCCTGATGGCTATAAAGGGATAACTCATTGAGATTTGTTTTACTGATATGAATAAATTTAATGAAGTTTTTGTGTTTAATACTTGTTAAATACAAAGATGATATAAACTACGACAGAACCATGCTCAAAGGTGTACACAAGTGGCTGTGGAGTGGCACCAGCACCTCACACTGGTGCCAGTTCAAATCCCATTGCTCTGAGCCCAATCTACCTCTCTGCTAATGTGCCTTGGAAAGCGGTGGAAGATGGTCCAAGTATTTGCATCTCTGCACCCACATGAGAGACCTAGAAGAAACTGTTGGTTCCTGGCCTCAGACCTGCCTGGCTCCAGCACTTGCAGCCATTTGGAAAGTAAAACAGTGGCTGAACAATCTCTTTCTCTGTCTCTCTTTTTCTTTCAAAAAATAAATCTTTTTTATTATTTAAAAATATGTATATATTTATTATTGGAAAGGCAGATTTACATAGAGAGGAGAGTCAGCAAGAACAATCTTCCATCCACTGGTTCACTCCCCAAGTGGTTGCAGCTGATCTGAAGCCGGGACCCAAGAGCTTCTTCCTGGTCTCCTACACCTATTCAGGTCCCAAGGATTTGGGCCATCCTCGACTACTTTCCCAGGTCACAAGTAGGGAACTGGATGGAAAGTGGAGCAGCTGAGACATGAACTTGTGCTCACATGGGATCCCAGTATATGCAAAGTGAGGATTTAGCCACTGAGCCATTGCACTAGGCCCTGAAAATCAGCCTTTCTTACTCACATTCCCCACTCACCCCCTTCTGAAACACAGCGTGACTAGCAGTGCTTCTCCACTAGTGATGGTTCTGCTCTCAGGAAGTGGCGAGGTAGGGAGGCATTTGGCAATACCTGGTGTGATTTGGTTGTCGTGTAGCAAGGGTGCTAATTGAATCTAGTTGATAGAGCCCAGAGATGATGGCTTAACTCCGCACAATGCACAAAATGACTTCTCACTCTTGCCCCTAAAACAAAGACTTAGCCAGCCCAGATGTTGATAGTGACAAGGTTAAAGAACATGTGGAATAGGACTCAATGACTGTTTCAACTAGCCTCTCTGTCCACCTTAGTTCTGACAACAAACCTTACTAATGGCAAATATTATTTAAAAGGATTAACCTAACCAATATCATTATCAAAAGAGTAGTTGAATTAAGTATCAAAATGATAATTCATGAGTGATTAAACTGTTAAACCAATTGAGAGTGAAAGAAATTAGGAAACACAGTCCTCCATATCCAATGAACTGTGGATTGAAATATAACATCTGTACTGAACACACAAAATTTACACCTAATGAGGTCTTTTAATTGGAGAAGCCAGAGGGCTTTCCTTTTCTTGGGACATCAGATGGCTATCATATTCTTTTGATACTTCATCCCTTGACTTCCGCATCATCCTTGCTCCTGATTTTCTCCCTGTATCTTTGCTTATTGCTTACCCTTTACTTGTTGTTCTCCTTCTTCCAGATTATCAAACATTAAGGTTTACTATGAACCTCTCTTCAGCCAGCCTTCCTTTTTTAAGCAATTGCTTATGAAATATATCTATTCTTATATCTTCAATTTTCATTCTGTAAACAATATTATTAAGTGTATATTTCTGCTCACTTTCCTAAATATAGAACATATTTCTGATTTTAACAGCTTTACTTCAGGCATCTCAAACTCAACTCGTCTGTATTTGTCAGAATCTGATCAGAGATATAGAACTCTGAGAAGATTATATGCATATGATTTCTTTCAGAGACTTGATTTTTTTCTGTGTGTGGAAGTTGGTGGAAGGTTTCTGAAAGACTGTGGTCTTCACATAAAATTCTTGAACTTGTAGTCAGCAGGATAGGCAGTTGGGAATGGAAGATGGCTTTAAAAAGAGAGACAAGACAAAAGAACCCACGAGAAACACCAGTGCCAGAGTAGGCCCATGCCTGCTGGTTTAATGATGTGACTTTCCTGCAGGAGAAGCTGGCATCCTTTGTTTCTGTGTCAATTATGCACCTGGCACAGGAATCCGAGAAGCAGGAGGAGGATCATGTGGAAGGTAAAACAGATGCTGCTATCCACCCACCAGGTGAGCCAACACATAAGTGACAACGCACGTGAACTTGAGCCTCATCTGGTATCCTTGCACTGACCTTCAGAAAATCACAAAGCACTATCAATCCTGCTCCAAAAGCACCTTCTGAATTTCACACAAAATGTCTCTCATGACCAAGGCTAACGGGCAACGTTCAGGAAACGGAGTCTGTCAAACAGCTTAGCTGAGGCAGGAAGACGCATTATGAACCCTCCATATGGCTCAAAATCAGATTTATTACATTTTTATGTCCTCTTTTGCAGATAAGTGCTTTTCCTGCAGCTTGCTGTGTTTTAGGATATGCTATCACCATCTACCTGGTTAGCCAATCTAAGAACTCCTGTGGCACTGCCGCCTTTTTCCCTCACCAACCATATGCTCACTTGCTCATGACACATCCATTGGTCACCAAGCCTTCTAATATTAACTCATTCATTTTCCTCATATTTATCTTTTTCCTGAAATCTCATAGCCATGTCCTGTCTGGTCCGCACACTATAAACACTGGTCTCAATGCCTTCTGCAGTATATCTCCACTGTATTCATCTTCCATGTAACCATGAGGATGAACTCTTATACAATTTAGGGTCAATCATTTCATTTCTATAATATCATCTTTCATAAAACTTCCAATCTTTGTAATGTATTAAAACTCTCAAGTATGACAATTGGATCACTGTTCTCAATTCCTTACTCTCTCCTGGAATAATTATAAATCTATCTCATTTGTCAGGTGACTTGCTAACTTACCATAATGTCAATGGAGTATACTTCCCCACGCTGTGTGGCTTGAATTGGTGAATGGCGTGTTAGCATATGTGCTATGAGGAGATTTTAAATATTCATAGATGGTTTGGAATCCACTTTCAGAGCCATTGTGACAATTGTGCACTCCAAATGTATGTATTTGGAGTTATGGGTCTCAGAACATGAAACAGAACTGCCATGTAGCTTTCAGGTAAGGCCAGCTAAAAGCAAGCAGGGCCCCAAAACTCAGCAAAAATAAGCCAGACCTCAGCTGACCTGCCTGAGAGTTGATAAATAAATGTTGCTGTAAGCTTCTAAGATTTTGAGATTGCTACACATTATTACAACAACAGCTGAGCAACACACACAGTACACAGATCCTCCCAGCTCTGTATTTGGTCAGAATCTCTATGGCCAGGAGTAAGTGATTTTCTCTCATGTACCCATAGGAATATGTGCTCTCATGCATTGAGGAAGTAATTCTTTCATGCCAAACTGACTTGCTCAGGCGCACTAGCTAGTAAGCAGCAGAACACACATGTCCTAATGTCCTGGTCCACATCGGCATGTGTGGTTCTCACTTTTACACTCTATCTGTTCTGCAGCCAAAGCTGCTTAGGATTCACTTTGAATTTTCCAAATCTGCCTGTATCATGAAGCCTCTATTTTCTTCTTCTTTATTTCAAATTCAGAGTTACATAGAGAGAGGGAGAGGGAGAAAGGTAGAGAGGTGGAGAGGGAGAGAGGGAGAGAGGGGGAGAGGGAGGGAGGGAGAGAGGGAGAGAGGGAGAGGGTTTTCCATCTAATAGTTCATTCTCCAAGTGACCGCAATGCCAAGGACTGAGAGAGTCAGAGCCAGGAGCATGTTCCACATCTCCCAATGTGGGTGCAGAGTTCCAAGCACCTGGGTCATCTTTGTTGCTTTCCAGGCCATTAGAGGGACCTGAATATGAAGTGGAGCAGCCAGGACTCGAACCAGTGCCTGTACAGGATACTGGCATTGCCAGCAATGGCTTTACCCACTATGCCATAGTGCTGGCCACAGCCTCCAGTTGTTGATCTACTTTTGTAGATCAAGTCTCAGACTCCCTTCTATGTATGATCTGATAATATTAATAATGATCTGTGTTGAGTGCTTTGTTCCAGACACCATTCTCAGTTTCTCCTTTACTCTTCTCATCACGCATATGAAATTAAGTACCATCACCGGCACTATTTTATTGAGGATAAAACTGATGCACAGAGAGATATGACAGCTCACAAGGACACATTATGAGTTACAGATCTGGGATTCAAATCCTGGCAGTTTTTACTCCAAAGCCTGTGCTATTAACTGCTCTGTTCAATCCCATCCACTAATGTTGGATCTCTATGTACCTGTGCTACTCTGCACTCTTCACAATGACTATTTATTTATTTCCTCCACTTCACTGTGAGCTTTTGAAAGTCAAGGACTCAATTTCAGGTGACTTTATGTGTCCAGAATGCAGTAGAGGGGCTGGCCAACAGCTAGTCCTCACTGAATGTTTGTGAATGCATGCAATTTGCTGTTGACTTGACTTGTTCTGTCATCAAATTTTCATCACAAATTGCTAGAAAACTGGTCCAAATTGCCTTTCTCTGAAACATGAAAATGACATAATGTATTTTGAGAGTGACTTATAGAAAATCATGTATTTCATACAGTTGAAAAAGGTGCAATGATAAGAAGTTGTTCAGATTTCCCTTTGGGCACTTGCCTTTCAAACATCAATCAAACAATCAACAAATCATGACTGAATACTTCCTATGCATTAAAAACAGGCTAACCACTGTACTATGGGCAGCTAACTAATTACTTTGTGCTCTGGTGGCTATATCTTATTTTTTCTGATCCAATCTTATTTTTGTATCTTTGAGCTGATGAGATCAATGAATATGGAAAGAAGTTAAGATAAAATAAAAATTTTATCTGACAGATTTTTTTTCTGAAAACTGCAATGACTTTGGAAGAGTTTATTGATTCCTAAAGGAAAAAAAATTACCATTTTCTTTTAAGGAAGGATAAAATGAAGGAGGATTTAGTGAATAAAGGAAATCAGAGCAATTAACATAGCCTTCTAAAATCTGGGATTATCTTTATTGATTAGGTTATCTTAGAATTGTTGAAGGTGATGGAAATTATATGTGTGAGACAGACAGAAGAAGTTAGATCTACGAACCACAATCCACCTTTTTGAAGAACAAAGCCTGGGATTGAGAAAATCCAGCCACCAAAGAAAAATGAGTTTCTAAAGATTTCAAAGTGTGGAAGAAAAGAAAGTAATTTTTTCTTTTGTAAAGGTATGTGTCAAAATTTTGGAACTCAAATAAAAGGTATCTGGTGCAAACACAATCAAAACAAAAATGGAAATGAGAGGTAACGTTTATGTAACCTATGGGAGCTGTGAAATGAACAGAAAAGGTGGCTCTCATTTGATAAGTAAAATCTTGTTTTCTTCAAAGCTAAAAGTTTGTTAATGAATTAGTATCATTTCATGAGTGTGTGCATATGTTTCTTCAGTGATTGGACACTTTAGGCAGATTTGTTATCCTAACCAAGTGAACAAAAATGTGCAATAGAATTCAAATATTTCAGCACAGTTCATCAAGAAAGAAAGATAGGTGAGCAACATTTTCTTCTTTAGTGTTGACTTGTTATCAGTTCTTCACGAATATACTAAATGGGGGTGGGGAAGGGAGATTTTTGAATGGGCTAGTGATTTGTTTGGTCAAATCTTGCCTGGGTTTCAGAGAATTAAAACAGATGCACAGTTCCCTTACATGCATCTGCTGTATCAACAGAATGGTTTGTATCCCAGATGTGAGGAATGCAATTTAAGAGAAGTAAATCTCAAGGTTGAAGAAGGAATATAATGATGAAAAGCATAATTGAGGCAAGAAAGCACAGAACTCAGTATTTTGTTAGTTTGGGTAATTTAAAGAAATCATTTATACAGAAAGAGGAATATGGAAGCTGATGCTTTGGTGGTTCTTTGTGTGATATGATAGCACAGAATGAATCAATCATACACAAATAGGGCTTACCCTAAAAACACATTTTAATGAACAGCAACACATTTTAATGAACATATTCCTTCATTCTTAATGTAAGTCAGGTATCATTTCACCAAAATATGTGCTGTCATCTACTCCATGTGGAACCACTTGCTTGCTATGGGTGAATTCATTAATCCATGAATAGGGACTGAGTTTGTACAATGTGCTTGACTGAAGACAGAGTAACTCTTCTCTCCTCCTCAAATCCATCACATCCACTGTCTTTCCTCTTGCAGTAGAAGCAACTATCTCTGTGCCTTCAGATCAGGGCACAACAGACCTTTGTCCTGTGATCTGCCCTATCGAGGATTCCACTCAGGTTATCTTTTGGCCATAGCCCTCCTCAAAGGGTGAGAGATCCACTGCACCAAGGTGATATGCCCCCGCAGAAGTGTAGTCTGATGAAAACTTGTGTTCATACAGAACCTATTCCTTCATCCTTTTAGTACTAATTCTGCATCAGCGAAGTTTCCTGGGTATGCTACACACACAGTAAGTAAGGACCTTGTAATCCAGAAAGGCCCATCCTTGGCTAAATTTTCTGCTATAACTATCTTGAATTTTTAAATAATTTTATCTTTGAACTTGTGTTTTGTAAGTGAAGTCCAATGGGGTAATAAGCATGGATATGCAGGGGAGGCATAGCATGTTTCCTTTATGCTGTGCCTCTACTAGTCATTGTTTTCCCACTTAGCTCATAGTGTCTGCGATGCCCCCTAAGCAGAGTTATGGTATACCTAGCTCCATTTTCTTTTGAGTTTACTGAGACTGAAAGCAAGTACAATATAAGCATGACAATTACAGTGAGCTTAGTTATCTTATTTCTGCATTTTAAGAAAACATTAAGGAATGCCAGAAGATACTTAAGTAGCAGATTCATGGGCTTGGACTGTTCTTTAGAGACTAAACTATTTTTACAATATAGGAGAAGACAGTAGGGAGAGGGTATGTGGGAGGGTGTGAGGGGATATTCCTGTGCCTAAGGAACTGTATCATGAAAAATAAATTTATATATATATGTATGTATATATAAACATTATATATATATAAAAACCACTGAGGAAAGAATGATGAAGGAACCTTATCAAACCATTCTTATTCATTTACTTTTTTGTATTGACTATATATTTATGATGAAAATGAAAACCTAGGAAAATGAAGACATAAACGGAAGATAGGACAATGATATTTCCCATTTTTCAGGTTTTCCTCTCTTATCAGTGTGTTGAAGGTAGAGAAAATTGCTGGAATGTGTGTGTGTCAAGAAGTGAAATGAAAAGTTAATTTTGTGCAGATTATCCATTGTTCAGGTAAGGATTAAATACAAACACATGTATGAGGTATAAAACAGGAACTGTTTGAGTTCAGTGATTCTTTATATAATTTAATTGAGTTAAAAGCTTTTATATTTGCATCTAAACCTGGTATTGTATCGTATAAGGCTAAATGGAACTAATATGCTAATTAAAATCTTAATTTTACTTTGTGATGATTTTCAATAGCAAATAAACAATGCCCTGACAAATTGAGATACACACTATGAAATAAATGAAGAAACTTTATGCAGCACTTTTTTTCCTGCATTTCCCCCTTTTAAAATATCTTTTATTAACAAAACTTACACATTTTTATGGGTCATGGCCCAATATTTTCAATACACACACACACACACACACACACACACACACACACACACACAGTGTAAATTGAACAAACTAGGCAACTAACTTTTCTATGATCATCTCTTGGCATTTGGAACCTACCAGCTCTAAGGGAGACTGGATTTGCATTTTGCCGTGAGCTGTGCCAATTATGTAGTCAGTGGTGCTCAAGATATCTGAGAGCCATGAGACTTTTCATTTAAGGGGATGTACAGTAACTGTGAAATGCAGACTAACAATGTAGTATGCATCTCTACTTCCAGACAAAGATGGACTTACAATGAAACTGTTTAATATATCTTGACAATAGGATTCTGGACTCTCTGCCATTGCCCATGCCCGCAATGATGGACATATGACTGTGTATGAAGAACTATACTTTAGTAATGACATAGAGGAACTAGGCAGGTGGGGTTTGGGGAGGGGATAAGGGAAATCCCAGGAGCCTATGGAACTGTATCATAAAAATGATAATATTAATAAAAAAAAGATATCTGAGAGCTATGAGTCCATTGGCCAGTGGATCCTTGTTTCTCTTCTAGGCCTTTCTCTCAGACATATTTCACACTTTGTCACTCTTCTGTATCTTCATAGGCGAGGGGTGCTTAAGTTGCAGCTATTGACACAACTGTACGAAGAGTAAGAACGTACAGGTTGTGAAATACACTATCTGCCACCTAATTTGAGATTGTTTGTGCCCTAGTATGAAAATGATTTGACTTTTTCAAGTCATGCAGATGTTTAAACCCCTCAAATCTTATATGAACAGCTAATGGACTAAAGTTAATGATTGATCCAATTACGATGTCTAGGAGGAGGGCCTAATGGGAGGTCATTAGGTCATTTCATGTTTGCCCTGGGAAGGTAGTTCTTCTGAGAGGATTGGTCATATAGCCATGCATGTTCTCTCTCTCTCTCTCCTTTCTGACTTGCCATGTAACCCTTCTTCCATCAGCCTCCAACCTCACCAGAAATATGACCCAGTGGGATCACCTGGTCTTGGACTATGAACTCCCAAAATGTAACTTGGGACAAACCTTTTTCCTTCCAAAGGAACTCTTCTCCAATATTTCAATTATAGTCATAAAAATCTAATACAACATGCTTTTTATTCTCTGTTTCCCTGTCTAAACTGAGCACAGGTGCTATTCTCAACTACAAGTACAGAGACCAACTTTTAGTAGACGTATGATTGCTTGTTAAGTGAATCAGTGGCTTAGCATCTAAAGGGGATGAGAGGCAATAGCAATATATGTGAAGCTAAATTCGTAAACAGGTAACAGGAATCCATAAAACTGGTAGTATGGATCTGCAGAAAAGAGGCATATAACTCAGCTTTGGGTACTGTCTAGGCTAGTGAGCAGTAGAATTATTTATGATTTTTTAAAGCTAAGGAATTGTCCAAGTTTCATATCAACTAAAAGCAGAATCCCTGAGAAGAGGATCCAGATATCAAAATATTTACTCTTAATTTTTGTTTACTTATTTTAAAGGCAGAAAAAGTGAGAGCAAGAAAGTTGTCTCATTTGCTGGTTTACTTCCCAAAATGCCTAACAATGAGCACTGGGCTTGCCCAGGACCAAGAGACAGGCACTCAATCCAGGTCTCTCACAAGGGTAATGGGAATTCAATTACTTGAGCCATCACCACTGCTTCCCAGGGTCTTCAGTAGCTGAACTCAGGAGCCAGAGTTGGGTATTGTGCCCAAGCACCTTGACATGGTACCTGGGCATCTCAACTGCTAAGCCTAAATGCCTGCCCTGGCAGGACTTTTGAAAGCTTATCAGTATACTGTAAGGTGAAGCCCAAGCTGAGAACCACAGGTCAAGGTCAGATACTGAAAGGTTAGCAGCCAAGATGGAGGTATGGGAAGCCAGGGTGGGAGTTTGATGCAGTATGAACAGAGAAGATGGATTGGAGGGCAAATAACTTACTCAGAGACTCAGTTAGCTCACCTACAAAATGCAGCTAAGAATTTTAACTCTTGGAGCTAATTAAAAGCATTAAAATAGTTATTTTTTTAATAAGGTCCTTGATTCATCAGAGCAGCTCAGTAAAGCAGAAATCAGAGCTATCATGTATAGGTTTCTGCGTTTATGTGGTTTGGATGTAGAGACTATCACCGCACCTCTGAGTGCTTCTCCGAGGAGAAAAAGGCATCAAGTGCTCCTTCAGAACAGTAGACTTGGAGTGCATGCGAGAGGAAACCTTTCACCCCAGCTGGTCTCTTTCTTGTTTCCCAGTAATAAGCTTCTGCAAAAATTCCTATCATTTACTCCTTTCCCATTTAACTAAACCCACATCCCCTGCCCTCAGTCCAGTGCATTTACCCCATGGTCCTAAAGCAAAAATAAGACAACAGTATTTTTCAGTAGCCTGAAGAACTCAATGATGTTTTTGATTTGGAATCATTTGAAGGGACTGAAGGGTTTTAGACTGCTTACGAAGTTGAGTTCTTAAGAGCAAACCTGAGTACATGAATGCCATGGAACAGTTTTTCTAGATCATTTGATCAAAATCTGTTGGTTCACAGAAGGGGAATTGCACCAGTCACAATCTAAAAAACTGAAATGCATTCACACTTCCTCGTAGGCCCATATGTCCCATGAGTGGAGGCAATTGAGCAAAATACTTAGGTAGCACTTTATATACTATCTATGATAAAAGATGAAGCAGTTTTTAAAGTTTCTGCTCCCAGAAAGGGCATTTGGCTTAGTAGTTAAGGCATCTAAGCCGCATACTGGAATGCCGGGGTTCGATTCCTAACTCTATTTCCATCCTCACAGATTTGCTTGCATTTGGGGAGTAAGTCAGCAAGCACTGTCTCTTTGCTGCTCAAATACACCAAATCAAAGTTAAAAGGTTCCAGTGCCTAATGAACTGGTATTTTGTAAGAAAAAAATAGAATATAACTAAAGTACTGGACAAATAAAAAAACATAAAATTCAAATTTGTGTATCAGATTCAACTTTTATCTAATGAAATATAAATAAGCATAATTAGATCAGGTATAAAGAGAATTTCAGAGGTCATACACATTGTTTATGAAAGCATGCATACAGGCAATGAATATGATTGTTATCCTGACATTCTGCTGTTCCACAATCATGACCAAATAAATATTGAGTGAAGTAGCAATTCTCAATATTAACTGTCTAAACTCATTTTTGAACATTGCATATATCAGTAATTGAAGTTTTTGGTGTAACAAATGAGCTTGTATCTTATTAGCTAATCCAGCCAGCACTATGGAAGGACCATAACATATAGCTAAAATGTTTATTTTTTATTTACATTAATAGCACTTGTAGTGGGGAGTTCAGTCTTACACAAGTGACAGAAATAAAAGAAGATTTTTAAAAGACAATTTTCACTTAGCTCTGGATATTTGTTTTCAATTTTTATCCAAAAAAAGCATTGTTGTATTTTCGAAATTCATCTTCACTCTTTCATCAGCAGCCAGTTCTAATCATGTTTTAAAGTTACAATTGAATTTAAATTACTGCTGATGAAAAAGATAAAGATCAATGAATTTCTTTGAGTTTTCTTTGGAAGTAAAATGAAATTCATAATGTTCTATCACATTTGTAAGATATTCAGAGAAAAAATTAGAAATATGTAACATTAAGGTCATTACCCACATCAGAGATCATTGTTGAATTATGAGATATGTCATAACAACCTGAAAATTCTGTTCCAAGGTTCCAACTTTTGTTTTCAACCTTAGATCTTGCCTACCTCCTAAAAACATATTGTACAACACCAGTGCACGGGGTCATTACAGAGCGTAGATCATAAGTACAGACTAGCTGTCCAATTCATATCTTCAGAAGTTGGGTTAAAGTAGTTTCTTGTTTTGCAGAAACTCTGAGAGCTTATTCCACAGCTCAAATTTTCCACTTGATCAAAACCAGCATGCAATATCATTGTTTATGTTCAGCTTCTATATTATCACAAAATATAGAGACCAATCTGCAATGTGATATGTTAACTTTGAACTTTGATATATCTTGCAGATTTCCCCACGTCAGTACACCCTGCTTAGCTCAGTTTACATTATTTCCACAGGAAGATTTTCTTGATGAAGACAAGTGCACTGATTTACATTCTGGGGACACCCAGTGTGAGTAACTTCTCAGAATGGTTTCTTGTAATTACAGCTGAGCCATCAGAACACTACTTCTACATGAAATTTAAACTTCAAATCACATTTGCTGACACGTGATTTTGTCATACAAAACATTTGCTTTCATCATTTTATGCAGTGCTTTATACAACTCTTTGTGCTTGTCAGCAATGAAGTTGAAAAGGGAATTCTGCTTCGATATTTTCATCATGCTTAAATTGTTCATATGCTAAAAATAGCCACATTAATTGCCAACACAACGAAATTACAATGGAATACACTCTGCAAACTGTTTACTATCAGTTGGTCTCCCCTAAACTGGTCTGTTCCCATTGTTACTAAGTGATTCCTGAGGTGACTTCTTTGCTACCGGATTCATCCAGCATTTTCAAGCTAACGTCTTTCTTGCTTCTTTCACTCTTGTCTTGGCAATTGTCTACAGATGTCTTTTTCAGCCTTAGCAAACTTACTGGCTATTTTATAAGTAGAATATTGAGCACAAATTAAACACTGATCTTTATTTCAATATTATCGGTTTCAAAGGTTTTTTCTTAAATTTTAAACTTTTGTTTTAGTATGTAAATTCCACTAACATTTAGAGATTTTAATTTTTTAAAAGTTAGTTTCCATAAGTAAAGAACTGTATTTTGGCTACAAGACTAACTTATCATTTAACAGAAAATATTTATGAATAACACTAGTAAGAGGTCTTTAGTTTTCAAGGCTCATTGTGGTCAGAATTGATTCATTTTCTACTATTGCTACAACAAGAAACAGTATGTATTCTCAATAATCATAATAAAAAGTCCAGTGAAGCTCAGTATGCTAAATGTAATTCAGAGTTTAAATATCACAAAATTTATTTCCTTGATTCAGTTAATGATGTTAATCTCAAAATTTAAACAGGGGTAGGTGTCACAGCACAGCGCGTCAAACTACTGCTTGGGAGATCCACACTCTATATCAGAGTGCCTGGGATTAAGTCCTGCCTCCACTTTGAAATCAACTTTCTGTTAATTTGCCTGAGAGGCAGCAAATGATGGCTTAAATACTTGGGTACTTCTCACCACCCATGAGAGAGACCCAGATAGAGTTTCTGGCTGTATTGTAAGGGAAATCAAGAGTGTTGGGGGCACTTTTAACAGAATGTTCAGGAAAAAAAATCTATTTGGTAAAGCAAGCAGAACTATCAGTTAAGACAGCTCAGTTGGTGTTTAGTAAGTAGTATGGTTTGTTTGTTTATTTTTGCTTTGAGAAGCAGATATTCAGAGGGAGGTAAGTGGGGGGAAAATCACTCCCATTTTCTGGCTCACATTCCAAATACTGGCAATGGTGGGTGGGTTCTGGGCTGAGGCTGAGGACAAAACTGGAAATGAGGAACTTGGTTCAGATCCTCTCCAATGTGGGAGGCAGAGGCTCAATGAACTGACTCATAACAACTGCCTCCCTCGGTCTGCAATCACAAGACACTGGAGTCAGGAGCAGAGTCAGGATTCCAACCCAGACACTGTGAGATGGGCCATGGGTGTCCTAACAGTTAGATCAAACATCTGCCCCGAAACAGTAACTTTACCATAAGCATGAACTATATTACTATCCAGGAAACCAAAAGGATTTCTTTTTGCTTGTTCATACAAATAAATGTGGGCACACATATATACATACAAACATACACATTCACATATACAGATATTTACATGGCATAGAAATTGCATTAGAATTTAGCCAGCTTCTGAGTGTAGGGAGAAAGGAACCCTACTCTACTACTGGTGGGAGTATAGGCTAGTGCAGCCACTATGGAAGTCAGCATGGAGAGTGCTAAGACAACTTAAATGTGGTTTACTGAATGAGCCAGCTAGCCAATTTCTGGGAATATATTTACAAAGAAAATGAAATCCACATATGATAAAGTGACCTGTAATCCTATATTTACATCAGCACAATCTACAATAGCCAAGACATGGAAACATCCCAGATGCTCGAAAGAGGGATGGATGAAGAAACTGTGATACATAGACTCTATGGAATACAACTCAGTTAATAAAAAAAAATGAAATTCTACCATTTGTCACAAAACAGTTCCAACGAGAAGCCAATCCCTACAGGAAAAATATATGTTCTTTCATGCAAAATACATATCAATAGGTATAAACATGTATTTTATACATATGCTCACCTAAAAGAATTGTATAGCATACCAGGAAGTGAAGGTACTTTGTAGTGTGCATCTCTACCTCCAAATGAAAATACTCCCAATGTAACTATTAAATCTATCTTGACAACAGGATGGTGGACTTTATACCACTGTCTATACCTACAATGCCATGATACACTTAAATAGCAGAATGTTGAACTTAGGACTGTTGTTCAATAACTATACTATTGTAATACTATGGGGGGAAAGGGGAGGGGGAGTGATGGGGAAAATGGAGCCTATGGAACTGTATCATGAAAATAAAAAAACAAAACAAAAAGAGCCTAGCCAGATCCCTGTGGCACATATCAAAATGTATTCCTGTTTATTTGAAAGCCCAAATGAGTGAGTGCTGGATTTGTCATGGAACATAACATCAAATGAGTAGTATACATCACACACACAGACCCACACACACTGCCGATAACAGAGGAACTATGAAAGGACTAGTAAAAGCATTGAATTCTACCTCAATTCTCCCTGTGCCCAATGTGTTTGCTGTTGTTGTTGTTCAAGTGTCATTGTCTCTTTTGGTTCTGCAAGATGTATTATATTTGGCAGAAGCCACAGAAGAACGTATATCAGAGAAGTGAGAACTGTTGTCATGTACTAACTTTCACAGTTTGTTAAAGATTCACCTTTCACTGCCTTTTCAAGAATAACTCTGACAATGTCGTACTTTCATTAAAAACAAAACCAATATACATGTCTACAGAAAAAAGGGTTATTTTAGAGTGAAGAGATGTAGCTTATAATCTTGTACATTCATTATGTATTTTAATTATCAAGAAGAGCTAAGTTTTTGTCAAGGAAAAAAAGACAAAGCCAACAACTGGCTTTCACTAACACAAAGGTCTCTTTGGTGCTTTTGTTTTCATCACAAGGGAAGCAGAGGAATTTATTGGTTTGTGGGTTGTTTTGAGAAATTCTCTTTTGGATTTTATCTTCATATTCTCTGAAAAACTGTATGTGAATTTACTACCCAAATTGCTTTGCCCTTTTATTATTAGACTGTGCTCCTCTAAACTTGGCTGGAAATCAAAGGCTGGCCCAGATAAGAATCTCCACAATGTGCATTTTCAGAGCTAGTCAGACGCTGCTTTGTTTTAACACTCAAAGGCAGCTTTTGTGTTTTCAATTTCAAGTGCTCTGCAGTAAACCAACAGTCTGTATAGATTATACAAAAGGGTCATGTGTTGGTTTGAGCTTGCTTCTGGGGGAAAAATCACTATTGAAGAACAGTAAGTGTTTAAACAATGAACTGACAGCTTTCGGTCTATTAGACTCTTCTGTGGGACCAACTCCTGCTCTTTTCAATTTCATTGAGATCTGTAGATACACCTCTTGATGGCTGAGCTGGTGGTGATGAGCTATGATTCAACAGCACCTGGCTTATCAGAGCAATACCCTTTATCAGAGGACTCGCACGTCAAGTTTTTTTTATAAGGAAGACAGGCTCTGCTGGCTTGGAGAGGAAAAAGAAAATGTATACCTGTTTCAAGTTACATATTTTATGCATGTGTTAGCACTAAGAGCCTGATACTCTGGCTTTATACTATAGTCTGGTGGCCATTCTCAAGAATGTTAGGGTTTATATTTACCCAACGTGTAATCCAAATAGATCTCATAGTTTGCTAAATTAAGTACTAACTTAATGACAGGTCTATGCTTTGAAAAAAATATATCTCTGGTATCAAATTTAAAGAAGCAAAATGAAAGGATATTCTCTTTCTGGCCACTACAAACCTTCTAATATTCTCTCTCTTGGAGTTGTATGTTCATAACCAGCAGCCCTTGCAAATAGACTTGGAGTTTGGCCCAGGATTTCTCAGGAATCTAGTGTCCTAGGTGGAGACAAGCCTTCGATTCTTTTGATCAAGGTCTTCCCTCACCTTTGATTTAATTCTCTGCTGAATGGCTCCTCCCCTCCTGTCCCTTACAATGTCTAGATCTTGGATGCCTGGTTTGGAGTTTTGGTTGCTGTCTACAACTTGAACTTTGCCTGTACACCTGAGTTTGGGCTCAGTCTGCGCTCTGCCCACATCATCTCAGATCTGCCACATTTTGGGTTGCATACTCAGTTTGTAACCCCATTGCCTCCCCTTGCCTCTGATCTTTCACAGCTGCACCTCTGATTTCTGAGATAGGGCTTAAACCTACAGTTGTCTGTGTCCATATTGAACCTCACTAGGTTAAAGCTCCAACTCAGTTCCACTGAACAGTCCATTCAATTTAATCTTCAAAAATCAGTCAAATGCTTTCAACTCAATGATCAATTTGCTGAAATTCTTATTTAGTAGATAATGAGCTGATTTTAAACATTTTTTGAAGGACAGGATTTTGGTGCAGCAGTCAAGATGCTGTGTGGGTCACCTGCACAATATGTCATAATATACTTGGCTTCAGTGCTGGCTCCCTGGGAAAGTGTGCCAGGGGCAGCAGGGGATGACTCAAGTACTTATGTCCTGCCACCCACTTGGGAGGCCTGCCTAGAGTTCCTAGCTCCTGGCTGCAGCCTGGCCTGCTATTACAAACATTTAGGGAGTGAAGCAATGGATGAAAAAAATCTCTCCTCAACTTTTGCTTGCTTGTTTTCTCCTTACCTCAGGGAAACCCCTTCTACCTTTTACATAAAATGAAAATAAATTTTTAAAATTGAATTTGTTTGAGAGAGAAAGAAAGAGAGTGACAAAGACTTCTCATGCACTGGTTCACTCTCTAATTACCGATTGACAGCTTGGTGGGCTGAACAGGGCTGGGGCCAAAGCCTGGCTGCTGGAGCCAGAAGCATGAACTCAATGGAAGCCTCCTGTCTGGATAACAGAAATCCAATTATTTGAGCCATGACAATTGCCTTTTGTGGTCTGCATTCGCCAGAAGCTGGAGTCAAAAGTGGAAGCTGGAAATGAAACTCACCTTTGCTAATGTAGGACACATTATTATTAATCATTGTTTTACTGCTCAGCTATGTGCTTGATTCTTGAGCAAATTTTTTATACAGTAAACAAAGACAAAACAGAAAATTGCTCATGTCTCAAACACCATACTTTAGGGTGTAAATATTCTTGGATTCCACAGTTTAAAGTTTCATCATTTGAGAGCTTCATTTGATCAGACCAAAGTGAAAAGTAGTCATAAAAGTAGTCATAAAAGGGCCATAATTTGATATGAACATCAAAGGAGACTTCAAGTTGATGCCATGAGGCCTGTGGTAACTCCATTACCTTAAACCTTCCACCTAAAATTCAGTCTGAAGCTTCTATCCCATTAGTAAATTTCAAAGACACGTGGGATTTTCTCCCGCATGACATGTGTATATGTTTTGAGATGGGGCATGTCCCACTCATCTTTACACCTTTCATGATAACTTGGCACTAAATTTTGTGTCCAGTAAGTCTTGCACAATTTCTGAACTGAGCTGAATTCACAGTTAACCTGAAGAAGGAAAAGGCTTGCCCTCAAAAAATCTATATATCCATGCATTTTAGGTGATAAATATTGCTATGACACAGAAATAAAGGAGGCTGTAAATAACACCTTAAAAGAAGTACCTTAAAAGAACCTCACGGGAGCCCTAACCATTCGGAATAGATTGATGTCACATCAGCCTGGCTACAGAGAAAGAAAATCCAAAATAGGTTTAGTATTCAAACGAGCACTTCAAAAGCAAAAGCTGCTACTGAATAAATCCAGCATCATTTAAAAAAAATATGACATAAAGCATTGGTGGTAAAAATAATATAAGATGATTCATTAGATCTGTTTAATTCATCAGGAATGAGTTGAACCATGGAGCAGTTTTATCTGGACATGGAAGCATCCAGACTGCTCTGTGACAGAAACATTTAAGGCCATGAGATAAATGCAAACACTGCAAAACATTCTGTATATATCATCAGAATGTAGAGCAACATGAGTTATAAAAAAATGCTGAACAAAGTCTGAAATACTACCACTGTCAAAATGCTGACATTGATTTTATCCACTTCTTGAGATCTAAATTGGAAAATCAGAAAAGATCACATTGAGCACAGGTCTTTATGATACACTATACTCAAAGAGAATATAGAGCTAGGATATAATGCATAATGGGTCGTCTTGAAGGATAGAATTGGCTGGTTCTGGGATGGAGGAATGAGCTACCATGATCAGGATAACACAACGTAATGATTTATTACTCACGTTGCCAACTCACAGATCATTGTCACATCACAAAGACAAAGAAATCTGGAGTTTTGTAAAGAATATAAGCAAAAAGGAAAGACTCAAACCCATACAATTAAAGGAAAATGAATCTGTTATCAAATAGCTTTAATCTTCATTTATAAAGAGACACACAGAGAAAT
Organism: Ochotona curzoniae; assembly: GCF_017591425.1. NCBI lineage: Eukaryota > Metazoa > Chordata > Mammalia > Lagomorpha > Ochotonidae > Ochotona > Ochotona curzoniae. Next base: position 20,800,141 of record NW_024465023.1, on the reverse strand, counting down.
AGGACTTCTGTGTCATTAGGTGTAAAAGTAGAATTGCTCAAAAGTTTTAAGAGATCAGCTCTCAAAGTGAAATATATTTATAGAGAGAATAGAGGTGCCAAAATGGAGCTGGAATCTCTGCTTCCTGTGTCAGATGCCCACTCCATTAGCTAATGCACTATGTCAGGAGTCTGCAAACTGCTTCATAGGCAATAGCCAATCACCTTCTGGTTTTGTTCTGCTCCAGGGCTAACAATGGTTCTGATATTTGTGGATGGTTCCAAAATATTTGCTAAAGAATAATATTTTATGACATGTAAAACTATGTGAAATTTCAAATTCAGGGTCTATGAATAAGGTTTTATTGGGATGCAGCTATGTCCATGAATTATAGATTGTTCATGACTGCCTGCATGCTCCAAGGACAGAATTGAGTAGCTGTGAGAGACTGTGTGACCTGCAAAGACTAAAACATTTGTTATTTGGCCCTTTATGGAAAAAGTTGGGGAACCCCTGCATTATATCATTAATGACATATTTATACACCAAAAGAAGATGTGGCCAAATATGTTTAGAAATAGGCTAAGGCTTTATACAATCTTACATCTAAAATAGAAATAAATTCTTCTATGCAGATATACACACATGTTTGCCTACACACATGCATGGATACCTACACATGAGTTATATGGGCAGTTAATCCACCTCATAGATGCTTTTGATAGAAAGGTAAGTTCACATATCATTTGGAGAGTTATTTATGAGAAGAGATTAGCATTTGGAACAGAGCCTTGGTGTTTTTCTCCATCCTTATGACTCTGGACTGCATGGGCTATTTTTGAGTTCATTTCTTGCAATTCTAGAATCATGCAATTGGATAGAAAACCAAGATTAACTCTTTTCAAATGGGAATGTATTGACTATCACCAGTACTATTGAGAACCAGACTATTCTTAAAATGCTGGAAAAAAAATCACAACCTCCTTGATACCACCTCACTCTTGTATGCTGGAATTTGGCCAAAGACAAAATAGAGCATACACAGGATAAAATGCTGAATTTTCTTGTTGTGGCTTTCTTGTTTTTGACAAGCTTAAGTGCAATCCTGATCTTTAAATATCCATGCAATTACATACAAAAATATGCAATCATTCCTCAGTACACATGGGAAATTGGTTCCTAGAACTCCACTAGATGTGAAAATCCAGACATACAAGTCTCTCGTGTAAAATGGTGTAGTCTTTGCATATATCCAAAGAATATTCTTCCAACTCCTTCAAATCTTCTCTAGACCATTTATATCTAACACAATATAAATAATATACAGTTGTTATGTTCTATTGTTTAGGCAACAAATCTTTGGGCCCCTGCACCCATGTGGGAGACCCAGAGGAAGCTCCTAGCTCCTGGCTTCAGATCAGCTCAGCTCTGGCCGGTGCAGCTATTTGGGCAGTGAACCAGCAGACTGAAGATTTTTCTGTTTTTTCTTCTCTCTGTAAATCCATCTTTCAAGTAAAAATAAATAATTCTTTTTACCAAAAATATCCTTTTAATACTGTTTTTGCTACATCTCATGGGATTGGATATTTTGTTTCTACTTTTATTTCTTTTTTAATTTTTATTTTAAACATTGAATCTTATCATACAATTCTGTATAGTCTGGGATTCCCCTCCCCCCAAGCTCCATCCCCCCAACTGATTTTTCCCATATTGTCACAACAGTACATTTCTTCATAAGGAGTTACAGTTCCATCAGTCTGCTAGTTAAGTGTGCCCCTACATTACTGGTACAGACAATGTCAGACATGTCTAGATATGTCCAACATTTTCACTGGGAGTCTTTTTTTGGAAGTAGGGATGCATGTTGCATTGCGTCTTCACATCTGGATATGGTAGTCTCCATTAAACCATCACTATACATTCCAATTTGCACGTTGGTGTCCTTGTATTAGAGAGAACATACGGTATTTATGTTTTTGGGATTGACTTAGTTCACTGTGCATAGTGGTCTCTAGTTCGGACCATCTAGCTGCAAATGGTATAGTTTCATTCTTTTTAATGGCTGAATTAAATATTCCATTGAATATTCCAATAATATTCCATTTAAAAAAACCTGACTCATGCAATAACGGTATTTGCCATTTATAACGTACTGTTTTGAAGTATTTATAAGGGTTCATCCAAAGATTATAGAAATAAAATTAAGGTTTATTTGGGGGGGCAGGAAGATTTTGAAATTCATACATATGAGGCATCTTCAAAAAGTTTATGACAAATGCATATTATGAAAAACCCCATGCACAGATTTATAAATGTCTTTTCTCCCAAATAAAATTATCTTTTAACACAACTTTCCAATGAACATTTTAAGCACCTGGTATATACTGTGAAATGGTTAACTCTGGCTAATCAACAAATGCATCATCATTTCACAATTTTTTAAATTTAATCTACTTCTGTCTTCCAGGGTGTCCATTAGTGAACTATAACATGTACCATTGCCCTCAGGCAGAAAGCTGTGGCCTACAAGCAGGCTGAGTAAAACTTGCTGTAAAACATCTTTAACAGAGACACAAATACATTTAATTATTTTACTTGTTATATAAATGAATGAGTCTGAAAAATTAAACATGTGTGAACAGAATATGTTAATTAGAGACTATGCAAAAACAATTATTTGTTGGAATTTTATCTTATTGAAATATTGGAATGTCTCTGTGGGAGCCAATGACTTAAGAAGCAAAGCAAGCACCCATGGGAAACAAGGAAGAGGAGCTGCATCTTGCTCTTGGGGTGAGGGAGGAGGGTTATGCGTTCAGGAGCCTGGATAAAACACGGGCAGAGGGCATTTCTTCTACCATTCAGTGTGGTGTCTCTCTCACTCACACACCACAAAAGCACCTGATTTCTGCATGCATGTGCTTTACAAGGTAACTTCCGGTGCTCCTCCCAACAGGAAATAGTTTATTTCCCTCTCTCTTGAATCTGGATTTGGTCATGAAACTGCGGCAAACATGATGCCAATGAAGTGTTGAATAATCCTTGTCCTTTGAACACCTTCTCAAGGTGTTCTCTGCAACTGAGTCCACAGTGTGAAACAGCAGCACAGGTCACTTTAATGGACCTATCTCAGAGAGTATCTCAGCCAGGGTGCCTGGCCCCAACACCCTGCCAACAGCCAGGAGTGGGAGGCCTTAATAAGAGCCTCAGAGCAGAGACTCTTTGAGCTGTCAACACTCCATTATGTGTACAGGTTGCAGTCTTGGCTGCTCTACTTCTGATCAAGCTCCCTGCTAATGTGTCTGGAAAAGCAGCTGAGGACAGCCCAGGTGCACAGGCCCCTGCTACCCATGTGAGAGACTCGGATGGAACTGCAAGCTCCCATCTCGAGTCTGGCCCAAAGCTGGTCATTGCATTCATTTTTGGGGAGTGAAGCAGCAAATGGAAGATCTCTCTTTTTCTTTCCCCACCTCTCTCTGTAACTCTGCCTTTCAAATAAACAAATATGTATAAGAAAAATGGACTCCTGCTCTTCGAATCATAGCTGTATCATCTCACCTTAGTCTTACCCAATTTGATATAAAGTAGATCTCAGCCAAGAGAAATTTTCTGAAGGAGAAAAATTTGAAAGCAAAGATGCTTCTATCTTTTCAGTATCCAATATCCTTCAAATAGTCTTATATATAGCTCCTATTCCTGATACCCATAGCACATAACTGGGTTTCCACGTCTCAGTTCTGTCAGCAACACCATCAATTGCCTATATAGAATTTTCTTCTGAAGTCTTCTTTGTCACTTTATCTTGTCTGCCTGGAGTGTTCTCATGGAGAAGACACCCCCTCAGGCACTCCCACTTAGACATCAGCTGAATCCAAAATGAAATTGTCTCTGGTTTTTTCCCACCTGACCCCAGGCAGGCCAGCCAGGGAACGTAATGCAACTAGAAGGGCTGCCCTGCCTCCCTCTGCCACCCACAGGAATACAAGAGGTGGGATCCCTTCCTAACAAAGGTCAAAGGCGACTGCTGTTGCAGGGTTTGCTGACAGCCTGAAGCTTTATCCTGCCCATGATTTTCCTCAACTCAGAAGGGATTGGCAGATCTGGATTCTGCAACATCTCCCGGTTACTTGGTAATTTAAAACTGATGACTTGGAAAGACAACGGAGCTAAAGATGCTGCCCTTGGATGGAGTCTTTCATGGTGCAATATTGTAATTTCAGGGACAATGTTCCCATACAACCCTTTTGAAAAAAAAAATCTCAGTGGTTTAGGTATGACTTAATCAGCTTGGCTCTTGTGGCCACTCCTTTCTGAGCATGGAGACAGAAAAAGATGTGCAATTTGTTGATTTTAAAAGGGGAACAGAAGAATGCTAATTAAAAGCATACAAATACAATAGTGTGTGATTCCGTTCTGGAATGCTCAAAGCCAGATACAACTCATATATGCTGTCAGAAGTCAGAAGAGAGGTTACCCCAGGGTAAGCCAAGCTGGGGCTTACAGACAGGCAGGGAGGATTCAGTGCACTGCTGGAGTGCTGAGAGTGTACGCTCAATTCTTTTGCTCGGATGAGTTGACTCTGTAAAGTTTCTCTGATCTATGTGATTCTATTTTGTGTACTTCTCCGTTTTATGCTTCATTCAAAAGATGGTTAATATATGTCCAGCAAATAGATACTACAGGGCCAACAAATGTGTCCAACAAACGTAAGTTTTCTACTCATGAGTAAGTCGCAAGAAGAAAAACTCAGGGCCTGCAATGTTTTTCTAAACAGGTCGTTTGGTTACAGTATGTATTCCCCACTTGTCTGAAACTCACATCTACCAACCAGACTTTGGTGTCATGTGCATGTCAGCTCCCTTCCTGATCCTAATGGCTTGGCTTTCATTGTGCATGATGCTGGAAAAGCCATTTATTTGGAAGAAGCTGTAACCTTAATGGGCATCTTTATCGTGTTGAAAAATTATATCCTGGATATGTGCTTGCAGTGAAATATGCAGCCTTCCATCATTTCTAAGGCATGGACGCCACCCCAGCTCTCAGTGGCTGTGCTCAATATCAACAGCTGCAGGACAAGATGAGGGACCCCAGGAACACATCCAGTACTTCCCAGGAACTGACTAGGACTCTGCACATGGGTGCTGGCTCTGCCTGCCAGGTTATTAAAGACTGAATTAAAAATGTTGAGGCAAACTGAACCAGTAACTGCTTCACTGCTTACCAATAAACCCGATAGAATAAATTCTTTAAAAAAAAAATAAAACAGAACCATGTTTTTAAGTGAATAACTTATGAACTATTTCTTTTTAGATTTATTTTATTTTCTATTGGAAAGTCAGACACACAGAAAGGAGAGACAGAGAGGAAGATCTTCCCACTGATGATTCACTCCCCAAGCAGCTGCAACGGCCAGAGCTGAGCCAATCCAAAGCCAGGAGCTTCTTCCAGGTCTCCCACGTGGGTGCAGGATCCCAAAGCTTTAAGCCATCCTTGACTGCTTTCCCAGGCCACAAACAGGGAGCTGGATGGGATTAGAACCAGCAGCCACGTGGGATCCAGCCTATGTGAGGTGAGGCCTTTAGCTGCTAGGCTACCGTGCAGGGCCCGAATGAGTATGTTTTTATGCGGCTCGTGAACTTAAACGTATTCATAGTATTAACAGCAAATTGTCTTTCTCCCACTGTTGCTCTCCATCAGCCGGTGTCCATCCTGCCACCATAACTGTTCACAGTCTTTGTATCTTTGCTGAAACGATTTAAGCATAGGCAAATAAAACCGGAAAATAATAAAATTGTTCTCTCAGGCTGATGTTAACTGACAAATACTGTTTTAGAACTCTGCCACTCAAAATGTCGTCCAAATACCACGGCAACAGCAACAACATTAGGAAGTCGGTTAGAAATGCGGTCAGTGTACGCAGACCACCCCAGAACCATCACGCAGAATCCATGTTTGTCTGTATCACTGACTCTTTTCTGATATACAGGCCTATCTTGACTCTCAGCTGCTGGACCATGGGAAATCCAAGCCAGAAGGGCCCACCTCTGACAAGGGCCATCCTGTTGCATCATCCAATGGCAGAAGGTGAGGGGGCTACAGGGAGAGAAGGAAGCCAAAGTTGCCCTTTCGTGATGGTATCAATCGCACCTGCCAAAGCTCTGCTTTAAAGGCCTACCGTCCAATGGTGATGAGCCTGTAACAGGAGCTATACCATTCCAACCAAGTCCCACCCCGAACTCATGCCCTCCTCACAAAATGCATTCATTCCACCTCAAAAGCCCCAAGCCAAGACCTAACTCATTCCAGCACCAACTAAAAATTCATCCTGAAGCCAATTTGCCCGCTGTTGTGAGCTATAACATCCGAACACACGCTATACTTCTGAAACACAGTGGTGGCGCCGGCATCAGACAACCCCTTTCCAAAGGGCGCAATAGGAAAGAAAGAGGGGCCAAACGGCTCCAAATAAGAGCAAGACTCAGCAGGAAAAGACCTTTGATATTAGAGCTGGAGAACAAAACCTTGGACTCCATGTCCCATCACCTGCCTCTACTGGAGCAGGGGGATGAACCCGAACTCGAAAGCCTTGAGGGTCACAGCCCACGAGACTGTTCCGCGGAATAAAGGTGAGTGTATTTTTCCCAGGCTGGGGCTGCAAGCTGGTGGTTCTACTGTTACTAAAACTGTGGAAAACATAGGGACTCCTTGCAAACTCTTGTGGCTGCCTAACATACCAACAAACTATAGTAGCTCATTGCCTGCCTGTTGCATAGTAACTTGCAAACCCAGAGTGTTTGTTGTTCTTGAAAAAACAAAAACAACAACAAAAAACAACCCATGTCATTGAACGTCATCATGAACTGTAAGATAACTACTCAGCATGAGTTAATCTGCGTAAGTTTCAGCTCAATGACGCAGGCCCTAGGACATTGCAGCAGCCATTTTTGAACACTAAAGACACATAATTTAAGAAGACGCATGCTCAAACTTTCTGTCCCCTTTCCTTTGCACCTATCATGTTCTGTAGCTTTATTCCACCCCTTCTGTACAAGTTACCTTAACTCGATAGACTGAAACCAGCTCCTTTACAGGCACATGGATATAAGCTTTGACCATGACTCACGCCTTTCTCCTACACACCTGCAGTTACTAAAAAGTTTTCCCTAGCCTGGCAGGAAAGGCCGGTGGTCTTTATTACAGCAATTGTGTGGGGGTAAGCAGCTGGTTCCACTACAGCTTTGAGGGGTCTCTGAGGTGGATTTCTCTGCTGTGACCCCACACTTGCGCCAGTGTCTATCTGGGCCCCCAGGCTAGACTGCTACGTCCTTTGAAACATAGAAGATGCCACATACCTCAGCGGCTGTAGACTCCTTCCCGCCCGTGCGATCCGCCACTCTTGGATTATCATGCGTACACCGGAGCGGGGAGTTGAGCCACACCTGGTCACTCTGGAGCTGTGGCTCGGGGCGGGGGTGGGGGACGGCTGAGGAGCGTCACTGTGGGGAGCAGTGAGGCCCTGGGCAGCGAGCTGTGAGGATCCGCATGCTCTCTGGCCCATCCCCTGAAACATTGTGCCATCCAGGCCCTAGTGCTCCGAGACTAAAATGAAACGAAACGGCAACCTCATCACCTTGGAAATACCTTCAGGGTTGTTTGCCAGGCTCTAATGCAGAGCACCTGACCTTACTAAATTGGCACGAATCTCCTGATCAAAGTGTCAACTGACCACACCTTTGGTTTTCTCTCCCAATTTGGCTTTTCTTGTTCTTAGCCAGGCTGGAGATGTTCCAAACCTTTGTTTTGTTTCCCTTTTAATGATAAATTCCATATTCGAATCATTTCCTTCTCACATTTTACTACGCACAGATAAAGCAAGCCACACAGCAGCTGGAGTGCCTTTCTGGTTTGGGATTTGTAATACCAGGTAAGCCACTTCATTACTTTTAAGTTCTGTGTTCCACATGGCCCTAAAACATGGGCACAACTCAGCCAAGTTCGCTCTCAGTTTATAACAAGGGCATCTTTCTCTCCGGTTTCCAGTGTCTTGCTCCTCAGCTCTGTGGAAGACCTCATTAGAAAGACCTTTGTCTCGCTATTTCTCCCGGCACTCTGGGCACAACCACTGAGGGAATCTTTATGAAGATTCAGGCTTTCTCAGTAGCTCTCCTCTCCCTTTGAATCCTCGCCAGAAATTTCCTAAGGACTGTCATTTGTGGCAAGCTTGGCTTTTTCTAGCACTCCCAAACTTCAGCCCTGACGCATTACTCAGCTCCAAGCTTGCTTCCATGTTCTCTGGTATTGGCTATAGCAACATCTCATTCTCTGGGGCAAATGTATATGTTTGCTCATTTGATGTTACCGTGACATATTCCATAGACTGATTTCTCACGGTTCCGGAGGCTGGTGAGTTCAAGATCCAGGTGATGGCATTTGGTGAGGGCCCTTTTATTTTATCATCCCATGGGACAAAGACGAGGAGAGGGGGGAAGCTGCCCTCAACTGTTAACAACAGCAGCAGTCCCACCGAAAAGAGCAGAATCCTTATGGAGTAAGGCCCATCTTTTAATGCTGTTATACCAACAGCTTCAGGGCAGCATGAGTTTAGAGGGCATACACATTATTCAAACCACAGTCATCTGCATTATAATAAAATCCCCAGGAGGGTCATAGTTCTTAACTTATGGAAAACAATGTTTTAGGGGAAAAGGACCTTGAATAGTGTTGAGATCTATGGGTTACAAGAGTGCTAAACTTATTCCCTGTGAGTCCTTTAATTTGGGGAGGTAAAACTAATTCAATATTATCTCATTACTGTTGCCACAGTATCCCTGGAGACTTTTTCTTTGTGCCTGTACCCTAAAGGAACAATCATAATTCTCAGAGTGCTTGGCCCCATCTCCTCCATCACAAACAGGTGAACATTTTCCCCGAATGTTGAATACTGTTAAGGTCCCCCCCAAAAGTTTGACCCTTGGAGTGCCTGGCAGGAGAATATGTTAAGTTTCAGATAAGTTTCTGGGCCATTTCTCCTTGAACACCTCCTATCTCACTGTTTCCTCATTTCTCCTCTACTGACCACCACTTGCATTCCTTTATTTCTCAGCCCAGTGTCTTGTGTCAGATTTCTTCCTGGTCACCATCCTAATCAACCTAACTTGCTCTGGACGGTTACTCTTAGGTTCAGGGACCCTATCTTGAACGTTCCTAGATATTTCTGTTTCAGCCTGAGAGTTTGAAACTAGAGAGTTATCACCAAGAAAAACAAGAAAGAAACATTGCTTTTAGAAAAAATCCTCATTGCTTCACAGAATACAGCATAATAATATGACTAATGATTTTCAGTAGAAAGAAGATAGATTACTGACGTCTGACACGGCTGTAACCATTTTGTGATTAAGTCTGTTGGAATGGGGATTTTTTCTTTTCTTGCATCAGTGTATCCTGGTTCTCACAAGAAAGGACATCACTGAGTGAAATTTAACATATTTTGTACTTCCCTTCTTTACTTTTCCCAGTTATTTAAGCAGAGAGCCACAGATGGAGTAGACCTTCATGCTACTTAACCATTCATCTATATTTACTTTGATCTAGATTTCCTTCGTTCTAATTTAGTGATGGAACATTTGTTAGAGTGATGCTGGCTAGCAAATTATTTTATTGAATTGTATTACACATAAAAAAACAGTGCACATGTTGTAAGTGTGCACACAGCTCAATGCATTTTCAAAAACTGATTACAACATTCATAAAACCGGCATCCATATTAGTAAACAACAGTGAGCATGGCCATCACCTCCAAAGTCCCTATTCTTCTTGTGTAGTAATCGCAGGCCTCCCTCAGTAACTGCTATCCTGACTTGTAACTGAATATGCAGCTCCTGTTAGTATGCTCTGTTCAAAGGACATCATCCTGTATGCATTCTGTTGTATCTGATTTTTTTTCACTCAATATGCTTATGGCATCTGAGTGTGTTATGCGTAAAACCAATGGTCATTAATTTTCATTACTGCATTATTTTTCCATTCTATTGGTGATTGTGGGGTTTCCAGTGTGAGGGTATTATGAGCATTGTGACTACTAAGATTCTTGTACATGTCTCTGAAAATACATATTTCTAATGAGTACAAAGGTTAAAATCACTGGGGTGATGTTGAATTTTTAATGTATCAAGTCTGATTAGTGTGTGCCCATCGGTGCCAAGGAAGTATGATGTGTGATTAGGCAAGTACACATGCATTCAGACACCCAAGTGTGAGAATAGAAGCCGAAAATCTTCTTCCCTCCACATGAAAAGGGAACACTTTGCCTACTAGCAATTTCTAAACTCCTGCCTTCTTCCAGCTTTCCAAGGATGCAGTGTTGATTACTTTAGTTTATTTTGTGATTTTAATGAGATCACCCTGCTGCTGCAATAGCTTTTCCAAGCATGACACATCCTGGCTCCATAGTGAGAACCAAGTCAATTCTCAGCTGTGTGCCAGAAGCAGCTAAAAAATTGCTGCTTGTGATTTTCTGCATTGGAATTTCTATCCTTGAGGGTAAAGAGTGGAGTCAACACAAGCTACTTATGGAAGAAAGAGGTGATCAGTCTGCATGCCATCGTCAGGAGCTCTGCCAGGCCCTTACACAGCTCTATCCTAAACATCCCCTTCTTGGAGGGCCTGGAGCCTTCACCATGCGAGCTCATGCTTTACAATAGGCCAGTGATACAGAGCAGAAACCTCTGGAAGGCCCCTGCTGAAATGTACCGGTTTCTTCCATGGAGGGGTGGGGTGGGGGAAAGGCTTAGGCTTTTCTTTAAAGATTTATTTTATTTTTATTGGTGGAGGGAGGCTTTTAACCATCTCCCAGCAAATTGTCAAGTCAAAAACTCAAAAGTGGAAGATAAGTCCATGCTCAGGCACAGGAATGAGAAGGTTCATGGAGGTGACGAGGCTGGAACACAGCACCAGCAGAGGCTCAGGCTACAAGAAGACAATCTGAGGGCAGTGAGAAGACCTTACTAATAGACTCAGGATGAGACTTACCACTTATGAGGCAAATCTGTGGCTAAGAGATCACCCGGGATCAAAAGCTGCTGAGAGGCCACTTGAATCTTTAATGACCAGTAGATAATTCGCTGTTCATCTGATGAATTTTAAAAAAGATTCTGATCTTTGCATTAAAAAAATTCTCTACTGTTTTGTACTTTATTATAATAATCTCATTTGGTTGTATTTTAGCTATTTCTTGTAGGGGAGGGCAGCTCCTGCTGTTCAAGTCTTTCTCAGATAGATCTGTGATATTTGTCCATATTTGCTTTCCTCAACTTTTCATCACTAACAAATTCCCGAGAGAAGCTACTTAATGGAAGAAAGAGGTTTATTTAGCTCCTATTTTTTGGAGGTTTGCAGTTCAAGATCAGGTTCCTTCATTGGTTTAGCCATCTAATGAGGTCAGAGAGTGGCAATGGCTGAGCAGGTGCAAAGAAAGGATCCCGTGGTGAGCAGAGGGAGAATGGTTGGAACAGACTTCAGGGGCTCGCAATCACTCCTCTCAGGAGAATGAGCTTCCAAGGTCATGGCTCTGATGACCTAAGGGCCTCCAACGAGGTCCATCTCGTATGATGGAAGCTGATTTCCACATTCAGTACCACTACCTTATTCTTTTCAGAATTAAATACATGAATTTGGAAGCCAAATTCCAAGTCAAATCATGGCAATACTCATACATACAATGTGTGTATGGTAATATATGTAAGCACACATGTGCACAGGTTTTGTATCATTCCATTCTTTTCTGATGATTTAAAAAAAATATTTATTTATTATTTTTGTTAGAAAACTGGATTTGCAGAGAGAAGGAGAGAGAGAAAGAAAGATCTTCCATCTGCTAGTTCGCTCCCCAAATGGCCACAATGGCTGGAGCTGAGCAAGGAGCCAAGAGACTCCTCAGGCTTTGGGCCATCCTCTACTGCTTTCCCAGGCCACAAATAGGGAGCTGGATGGGAAGTGGAGCAGCCGGGACACAAATCAATGCCCATATGGAATACTGATGCTTGCAGGTGGAGGGTTAACCAGTTGAGTCAATGTGCTGGCTTCTCCTGATGATTTTTTAAAAAGTTTTATTTACTAATCTTGAGAGAGTGAGAGTGAGAAAGTACTGACTGAATCCCCAAATGCCTGCAATGGTTGGGTTGGAGACCAAAGCTGGTCTGTAAACTTAAAGCAGGTGCCGGGGTTCAGGCACCCAATTGCTGGAGCTGTCACTGCTGTCTCCCAGGGTGCACAGTACTACAAAGTTGGAGGCGGGAGCCAGAGCCTGACAGAGAATGTAGGTGCTTGACATGGGGCCTATGCATCCTGACTGGGGGCTGGCCATCCCGGGCATGATGATTTGTTGATAGTGATTTGGAAGGGAAGGAAACATCATATTGGAGATTCACCAGCTTGGAATAGAATTTTAAAAATTTGTTTTTGTGATTAAAAAATAGTACATACTCATAAGAAATTCAAATGTTACATAATGAAGAGAATAGAAATGTATGGTCTTCGACTATAAGAATTAGAGCAGGAGCTAGAGGTATGTGGTAGTCATGACTTTTTAAAATGTATTATCATCCATGATAGAATTTTAGAGGCATAACAGTTTATCCATCTCCCACCCCATCCTCCCTTCTCACTGTCCCCTCCCACCATTTGTTCCCATGTCATCATGATAATATAGTCCATCAGTACAAGTTACAAGCTTAGCCTCCTGATATTTAAATGTAGTGAATAAGAATAAGAAAAGGTAGAAAACCAGATATTGTAAAGGCAAATTTATAAGTTTCATTGGGAGTCCTACTTTTATTTGAGAGTAGAAATGTATATTGTACAGTACCTTTACTTCCTAGTATGGTAATCTCCTCTGTACAGCTCACATATATCTACATATATGGGGAGCAGAATGACTTTTTAAGTGGCATAAGATTTTGGGGGGAGATGGTTAGACTTAAAATTAGATTATGATAATTATGGTACCACTGGATTGCTGTGCTGTAATAGGTGAACTCTAATGCATGTTAATTGCATATTAATAAAACTAATTAGAGGCCAGCATTGTGGCACATTGGGTTAAGCCACCACTTGTGATGTTGGCTTTCCACGTGGGTACCCATTTGAGTCCTGGCTGTTCTACTTTTGATTCAGCTCCCTACTGATGCACCTGGAAAAGCAGCAGAAAATGACCCAAGTATTTGGGCCCCTTCCATTAGTGTCAGAGACCTGGATGGAATTTTCAGGTTCCTTTCTTCAGCCTGGTCCAGCCCCAACTCTTGAGGGTATTTGAGGAGTCAACCAGCAGATGGAAGATTTTTCTGTTTCTGCTTCTGTCTGCAGCTCTGACTTTTAAATGATTAAATAAAATCTTCACTAAAAAATATTGGCTTCACCATACTTAACTAATAATGAGCCAAATTTGGAAACAGCTTGCTAATAATTGAGGACAAGCCTTAGTAAGAAACACAGTGGAACGGGACTACGAGTCTATACTGGTGAATCTGTTTTGCCCAGGGCCTAAGCATCAGAAGGGAAGATTTATTCTGTGTCTGAAATGCAGGAACAATCAACCTGATCTATCCATGCTGATAAATATCCCCAGATATTCACAGAAGACTTTTAAAAAGTGGGATTTTCCTCTGATTATGTGGGTAAGAATATTAACATCAACTTCACATGAAATGATTTCTAAGGAATTTGATAAACAACCTTAAGTTTGCAAAATAGAATAAACTGATAAGTTTAAATATTGAGACACCACCAGGGAAGATTCTTTTTTTAAGAGACTTCATTGTTTTTCCTTTGGTTTATTGTTCCTAGTTATAAATAATGCATCCCTATGGCTAAATAAATAAATAAGAGTCTATACAGAGTATTCTGACAGAGACAACGTAACATCTGAAATTTCCCTATCAAACTGTTGCAAGTATTTTTGGTTCTGGCAGAAACCATTTCCCCCGATACAGAGTTATTTCCCACTGAGGAATTCATAATTATCCAGGGACACAGACTCTCCTGGGAGAATAGACTGCCTTCTTTCATGCTTTGAAAGGACTCTGGTGGCAGTTTTGTCTATGGGAAGGATATTAAAAGCCCCAAAGTGATCCACAGGAGAGAAGTGAGCCTCGATGGGTGATTCGTGCCCAATAGCAGGCTTGCCATGTGGGTGGGTTAGAGATCCTTTCTGTCACTCTGCCTGTGATCCAGATCCAAGATCTTTTTTGATACAATTTGCTTTGGGGGACAATAACTGAGCATGTGAGCATTAAACTAGCTGGAGTGAAATAACTGTCAAGAGTAACGGTGTCCTTTGTGTGCCGTCCATGATTTGCAGAAATCTGAATGAGGGTAGATGTCACAGCTCCTAGATGACTTGTGGATATCACAGAAGCAACACTGCAAGAGAGCTTTATTAGGGATGGAACAATATCTTGTGTTTTGTTCCAAATGTAGATGCATCACATAAATTTATTTCAGCCTACTGATTTAGTCCTTACAACAATCTAATGAGGTGGTTACAGTTAAGCATCTTTCCTATTTACAAATGAGCAGATGAAATGCAGAATGGTGAGGCAATTTGCAAAGTCACTGAAAGATTGTGCTAAATTGTACAGTTGTTCAAAAATAGTCACTTTGTTTCCCACACACTTATTGAAGTGTGCTTTTCTGCTTCTTTGAGGCTTGATAAACAAAAAAGGAGAAATGAAGGCTTTGAAAGACCAAAGAGGAAAGCTGTAGAGAAAGCAACAGTCTTCTTACAGAATACACAGGTAATTGACAAACACAAAAGTGATGCAAATACAGATGGTGAAAGCTGAAATGATGTGGGAATTGCTGGAAAATACTAATTATAAAGTGGCAAGACATTTGCCAGAACTCTATTCTTCTAGTGTTTGGTGGCTGGTAGAATGTGAGTGATAAAATTGGAAATTAAGCAGAAGCAGTTTCTAAGCCAAATATTAAAGGTGTGGTTTGGCTTCTCTTGACTGCTTATAGTAAAATGCAAGAAACGGGAAATAAAGATGGAATTTTCAACCTACCCACATTGCAGGAGAGAGAGAGAGAGAGGCAGAGAAAAGGAGAAAGAGAAAGATAAAGAGAATTAGCAAGGAAGGGAGCAAGTGATCATCTGGTAGGGAGATTAGTATAAATCATGACACAGAATTAATCAGCCACCCTAGCAAGAAGGTTGACAGTTTGAATTGAACAGGAAGAAGATGGGAAGAAATGAAGAAAGTTGATCAAATCTATTGGATTTGACAGGACAGGACCACAGATCTATTCAGCTGTGAAGGTGAGCTAGTATTCAACACAAGGCAAGGTTGAGCCTAAAGACTTTCCAGAGCACATCAGAGCTGCCCCTTGTTTCAAAAAAGGAGAAACATTGCCTCACTTTCAGCAGCTTGAAGAGCTTCCACTCAGGCTCATGCGTGGAAGAACTGTGACCCCAGTGGGTCACAAAGGTTAGAACTCTGACCTAGTGGAAGTAGAACCTCAAGCCAAGCAGGGCTTTTCTTGAGCCTGTGGATATTATACGTCTTGCCTTGTTTTGTGTTTGCTTGAGACTATTATTCTATTTCTTCCTTTGGAATGTGTCTATCCCACACTTGTGCCACCATTGTGTTTTGGGAAATCACATAGACTCGTTTGATTTCACAGGTTTATAACTAGAGAGAAATTTTGTCTTAGGATAAATCATATCAATATAAACCACTTGAGTTGATGTAGATGCTGTTTGATGAGACTTCTTTAGACTTTTAGTGGTTATGTTGGAATATGTTAAGACCTGGGACTACTGGGAAGGAATAAATGCATTGTGTGTAAGAGGACATGAATTTGGAGGGGCCAAGACCAGAATGTTTCTGTCTACCCCAAATCCATATGTTGAAACCCTGCCACCTCACCATGTGATTTGTACTAGTGTGTAGAAATACTGGGAAGTAATTACAATTAGATGCAGTAATGAATAGGATACACACATTTACAAGAGTCCAAGAGAGAACGCTTCCTTTCCTGGCTCTATACTATATAAGAGCACAAGAAGTTGTTAGCGGTATGCAATCCTGGAAGTGGGCCCTCGCAAGAATCCATTTATGTTGGCACTGTGATCTCAGAATCCTAACAGTACTGTAAGAAATTTCTGTTGTTTAAAATTTTGCTGTTTATGGTATTCTGGTATAGCTGCCCTGGATGACTAAAATGCATGTTCTGTATATGATCTGGCCTCCAGAGGGCACCTCACCTTGCCCCTTACATGCAGGCAAAGATCCAAACACATAACAAGTACATGTGAGCATTTAAGAATGTTCATGGAAAGATGGAATTAAAAGTGAAAATGAGTTTATTTTGGTACAAAAAAATATGAAATCCATACTTAGTTTCTTCATAAAATGCATTTTCATGTTTTAGAAAAAAGTTTGTACCAAAAGATGTTTGTTACCAGGATAAACTCATACTTTTACTTCTATATTGTCGTAAAATCTTGAAGTGCTGGCATGCATGTGCTGAATGGATAAATTAATGACACATACCATAGAGAAATTCTTCAGACCTCAAGTCCCATATAAGAAATGTGATTTTAAGATAAAGTCTTTATTTTTTTAAGTTAGAAGTCCAGCAAAGTATGTTCACCTTTTTCACCAAGCTGGTAGGAAGTAAAGATATGGAGGGGAGTTTGACCTACCTCACCACATTCTTTATTTTCTGCTACACCCTAGACTGGGTTGGATGAATTCTGCAGCCCTCAGCTACACTTTCATGGCACATGGCCACATCTGGCTTCTTGGAGCTCACACAGCTGTTCTGTCAACTCCCTGCGGGGTTATGTCCCCTCCTCTTCTAGAAAATTGCACTGCCTATTGGCAATTAGCCCTAATGAAGCAGCAGGAGCTTCCTGAGGGGAATGCATTGCTGACAAGTATAATTACCATTAGCAGCTGTGGGGCCTCTGGCTCTATGAAAGTAACCCAGCCACCTGTCAGAGTGTGCAGCAGGACTGCGAAAGCTGCACCTAGCAGCTGGCCCAGCACTCCAAGCCAGGCCACCATGTGATGAAAACAAGAGCCTGCCATTTGGAAGCCAATTGAGAACATTTACTTCAAATGTTCACTTTTCGGCAACCCAGCTGCAAATCAGCAATTCACTTCAGTAGGATCATTGTCTCTCTCAGGAATCTGTAATGCCTGCCTATACTTAGAAGAGTGGATGTTCCCACAGGGATGCAGGAGATTCTAATGGTGTTTCTTTGCATCAAAGAAAAAGAAAGGAAATAAGCTCTACTGATATTTAATAGCCCCCAGACACTGGGGTTCTTTGCTCGGTTGTCCTTGGTTCCCCTTCTAGGGGAAAACTGGGAATTCCACAATGAGTAGGGATTTATAATGACTTGCTTTTGGTGGTAGACCCTTATAGTACATTACATATGGTTGCAAATTCTTTTTTATTCCTAAGAGGTGGAGCCTAATTGGCCTCCCACTTGAATCTTGGCTGACCCTAGTGACTTATACTACCCAGCAGAAAACGATGGAAATAATACAGTTAGCCTATGTAGAGAGGGGCAGCTTTGGCATTGCTGTTTTAGAGCCTGGAGGCAACCATGCTGTGAGGAAGCCCAGGCTAGCCAAATGGAGAGACCTAAGGAGACAGGTGCTTGCTTAGCTCCTCTGTTACATCACTTGGAAAATGCAGTTATCCCAAAAAGGGCCCTAAGTACTATGGAGCAAGGATGAGGTGTTACCACCCCACTTTGTCCAAACTCCTGTCTCACAATGTCTTCATATTTAATAACATCAATCAGTTATTGTTTTAAGCTCCTGACCTTGGGGATAGTTGTGGAGAGGTGGATAATAGAAATCATTACATTTTTATACAGCTAGTGAGGTAATACACAGATAAGAGTCAATTTGAGTAAACTTTTGAAATATTGCTAAGGTCCTTGAGAGATTCTACAAAGAAAGCTCAGATGGATGAAAATGCCAACACCATTGGCAATAAATGGAGGCACTGACGCTGCTGCACGATGAACTAGAACTTCAGCAGCCATGTTTTTTTGGGAAATAGAGTCTCACCAAATTTAGCAGGAAGTTATAAAAAAATGAAGTTATGGAAGAAAATTAATATGCACTCATAATTGCTGACAATGCTTAAGAGTGCATGGCATCTTTGAGAGATTAGCCAGTAACATAAGGGCTTGATGATGTCATATCAGCAAGACATTAAGAACTAACTTCTCATAACACAAAGCCAAGCCTGTACAATTCAAAAGCAAATGTGTTTTCTTTTAGAGCTGTGAGTAAAAGAATATTTTACCCTATCCTTTTTTAATTCCCATGTATTACTACAGTGGTTATATCTAAAACTTGTAGAAGCCATGAAGGACAAATCTCCCTTAATTGAAATAATGTATTGTGAAATAAGTACATGGAAGTGTAAGATGTATCCATGCAAATTGGAGCATGAGAGGATGTGGCCCTTGGGCCTGCAGCCTCACTGCTGCCCTGGAGCCCCTTCGCCTGACCGCTCAGGCACCCATGCTCCTGCCTCTGCTGTAGATAATTAAGTTATTTGTTTCATAGAGTTTTTTTTAAAACCACATGTATGATGTTCTGATACACGTACACATTGCACAGTAATCAAACTAAACTACTGAGCATATCCATCCTTTCATCTGTTTATATCTTTGTGTGCATGCTGGGAATATTCAAAATCTGTTTTAGACACTTGGAAACATTCAGTACATTTGTTGAATCAGATCTCTTAGAGGTAACGTTATGGGCAGGCAGGAGGGCCAGTTTGGCTGTCCTGACTTTGTGTCTTTGACATTCATGTTGATGCATGAGGCTGTAGTTTCTGCATGTCCAGTGTTTCAGGGCGTCCTGCCATTTGGCTATGCCTTAGTCTAACAATCTCTTTACTGGCAACAGTGACTTGATTGCAGCATTTTGCTTTGAGGAACAAGGCTTCAGTGGGCATTCTTCGGCTCCTGAGACTTAAGCAAGATGTTCTCTATAGTGTAACCTAGAGAAGGAATTACTAGGTCATAAGTAGGTACATATTTCAGTTTTGCTTTCTGATATTGATGAGCTTCTACCTACAGAAAAAAATTATATGTTTTTTTTACATTTGCTTGACAACTCTTCTTATTATGTATTTTCTATTTTTTATTCTGATACGTATAAAACAGTATTGTGGTTTTACTTTACATTTTTCTAAATATTAATAATATTTCAGATCTTTTCACATGTTTATGACCAGTATTATTTATGCATTGGCGAAATGCATCCATCCCTTTATGAACACAATACAGTCTTAAATATTAGGGCCATTAAACAAGCCACTGTATCATGTAGATCAGGTCTCCCTACCTAATTTTTCTTCTTTAGAAGTTTTGTAGTTATTCTTGGTCTCATTCTCTCATTTAAAAGGTTTAGACTTCGCTTGTCATGTTCCAGACTTACCCCTAATAAGTCTTTGAATGAAATCATATTGCCTTTATGGATACAATTGGGAAAACACATCTTTATGAAACTGTCACTTAAACCAAGGATATGTTACACTTCACCATTTCTGTAAGTCTTCCTCTCCTTTTCTGAATATTTATTTCTTGAAATGCAGAATGAGAGTTTCCATGGCTCTCCAAATGGCCGTGACAGCTGGGGATGAGCCAGGCCCAAGGCAGGAGACAGGAACTTCAGCGTGGTCCCCCATGTAAGTGGCAGTAGGCCAAGGAGTGGAACCATCCCCTGCTGCTTGCCATACCACAATGCCAGCCCCTCTCAAGTCCTTTTTGATGTCTTTCTATACAAGGTTGTACTTTCCATGAAGCGTTCACTCATCTTTATCTTCATTTATTCCTAGAAACATTTATAGCTTCTGCTAATGTCAATGGCACTTTCAGGGACAGGTGCTTGGTCTTGTAGTTAAGATGTCACTGGGGCCATTCGCATCCGCTATTACAGCCCTGAGTTTGAAGTCCATTCCACTCCCAATACCAGTAGTGCATGGCAGCTTAAATCCTAGGATCCCTGCTCCCATCACCAAGACAGGGCTGAATTCTCAGCTCCTAAATTCAGCCTGGCCCGGTGCTGTGAATTTCAGTCACTGGGGAGTAAGCCAGCGAATGGAATTTCTCTGGCTTTTTCTCTCTCCCTTTGAAATAAAAAGCAACTAACTAAATACAGTCTAAATGGAACTTAAGCATTGTACTTTCTAGGTTTTTTTTATAGTATAGAAAATGAGCTTTGGATTTTCCTGCATGAGAAATGTGACTTTCATAACAGGAAACACATCAACTCTTACTTATCAGTACAAAGACTTTTTTTTTCTGGTCTTACTGGCCTGACCAAAGCTTCCAAAACAACGCTGACTGGAAGCTTTGTAAACTGTTACTGTATGGAAACAAGCAACCAGAAAATCTCATGCCATGTCATTACTAATAACAGGCTTGCTTTTTGTTTGTACTTACTGGCCATATTGGGTTGGCTGTAGCCTCCGGGTCATTTTAATTCTAGAACAAAGGTTGAAGGGGAATTGTCAAGCTGGAGCATTGGCAGAAATGTGAATGTGGCAGAATCATATTATGGCTCTAAACCCTCTCAAAAATGGGCCACATTGCTGTCAGTAAGTTTCATTGATCAAAACCAGTCCATTGGCCAAGCAAATGTCCAAATGGTAGGAATGCTCAAGGATACTTCAGAAAGCTCATGGGGAATGAAATCAAAAGGTAGGTTTATTTTGGTATGAACTTAGTGAAGTCTATGCATAACTTTTTGTTAATTTCGCATTTTGGGAAACTTTTTGCATGAGTTTATTTTTATTGCAAAGTCAGATATACGGAGAGGAGGAAAGCCAGCGAGGAGGATCTTCCATCTAATGATTCACTCTCCAAGTGAGCGCAACGGCCGGTGCTGCACTGATCTGAATCCAGGAGCCAGGAACTTCCTCTAGGTCTCCCATGTGGGTGCAGGGTCCCAAGGCTTTGGGCTGTCCTCGACTGCTTTCCCAGGCCACAGGCAGGGAGCTGGATGGGAAGTAGAGCTGCCGGGATTAGAACCGGTGCTCATATGGGATCCCAGTGCGTTCAAGGTAAGGACTTTAGCCACTAAGCCACCGCACTGGGCCCACTATATTGATTCTTTTTTTATTATTATTATTACATTAAGCATGAATTTCAACATGTTTTGCACCAAAATATACTTTAATTCTACTTCATACAAAATTTTGCAGAGTGCTCTTTCATAATTCAAATCAAGAAGTAGAAGCAAATATTTTGTCAGGAGTGTATCTTCAAAAATTGGGGACCAGCACTTGGCCCAGAGGATTAAGCCACCACTTAACAAACCAGCTTCCCTCATTAGCGCCACTTCCAGTCGGGGCTGCTCTGCTTCTGATCCAGCTTCCTGTCAGTGCACCTGGGAACCCTGCCACTCACAAGGGAGACCTGCATGGAGTCTCTGGTTCTGATATCAGCCTGGCCCAGTCCTGGCTGTTACAGCCATTTGGGGACAAATGGAAGATATTCTCTATGTCTCTGTCTCATTCTCTCCCTGTCTCTCTGTTGTTCTGTCGTTCAAATAAACATATATATACATATATATAAAGATCATTGGCTTAGAAAAGTCATTCCTGTGTTTTCTTGAGTGTGCCACCCTTCTCTGATCAAAGCCTTCCCCTAGCTGATTGAGTCTCTTTTTACAGTCAAACATGGATCCCATTCTCTATCAGGTATTTTCAGACATTCTCAGACTTTCTCACCTACTCCTCTACAAGTGTCCACACTCCTTGTGTTCCAGGCACAAGCCCTTTAGTTTCTTTAAGCTCTCAAGACACACAAATCCTCCCTGAGTCCTTGACTGGATTCTCACCAGAATCCCCAGAATGTGGTTGTCTACATGATCAAGCCATTGATCAATTTCATATTGCCTTGTATTATATTCAAATTTATATAATGTGTGTCTTCTGCCTGATCAAAATACAATAACCAAATGAAAAGCTTTGTGGTAACTTCCCACGTAATTGTGTGTTCACCTTATCATTTAAGAATGTTCATTTTTATTGAGAACATGAAAAACTCAACATGCGTAAAAGGAAAAGCAATAGATAGGGTGACATACTACAGGTGATGCAGTAACCAGAGAATACATACTAAATATAGACAGAGCAAGTGAGACCAAGTAGTCATGACAATTGCAGCTTTCACAAGTGAGCCGACGGTTAGTGATGCCTATTTTGGATCCACAACTTCTCTGGTGAGTCACATAGACAGAAACAGTGGCTTTTCATAAATTGTCAGTAACTTGTAAATGTCCCCTGGCATACATGTCCCTGTGCAACTCTGACACAGGAAGAATGTGTTGTGCTCACGGATCTTTTGTTTGTTGAGTCTACCTTCAACTCTGACCTTTGTGACCACATCAACAGTAAATGAAATGGCAGAGTGACCCAGGGCCTTATAAACTGTGCAGTCCAAGACTCAATCATTCAGGTAGTATGGTCCCTTCAGCCCATTTAATCTATCCCAAAATTTGTTAACCCAACCCATCTTTTTTCATCTTGCTTCTTAGAATTTATTTTTTAAATATAAGATGTGTTGTATTTATTTGAAAGGTAGCATGACACAAAGGCAGAAAAAGAGAAACCTTCCACCTGCTGATTGATTCCTCCAAATAGCTGTGAATACCAAGATTGGGCCAGGCCCAAATCTAGGGACCCAGAGCTCCATCTAGTTCTCCCAGATGGGTGCAGAGGCCCAAGAACTTGGGCCATCTTCTCTTTCTTTCCCAGGTACATAAGCAGGGATCTGGATGAGAAGTGGAGTGGCAGTACTTGAACTGGCACTTCGATATGGGATGCCAGCATCACAAGTGGCAGCTTAACCCACATTGCCACAACCCTTGTCCTTCATCATATATTTAAGTCAAGTAGAATTATTTGATTTGAGAATCATAATTGGAACTGTGAGCTGTTCTTTTCCTTACCCCCTGGATAGCTCGCCTAATAGTGTACTTGGATTCTACCATTTCATCAAGATAATTCCCTACATAACAATCCCTATCACAGTAGGTGTGCAATCAATACTAATTTATTTGATTTACCTTCATTTAGCTATTTGATAGAATCAACACTTTTTTTTCCCTACTTTCTAATATACTCTCCTGGCAGCCAGTGGGAGCCACATATAAATGCCTAAATATTTACTGATGGACTCTTTCCAAGTGTCAAGTAGGCAAGATGTGAACTTGATGACAATACTAGGTTTATAGAACCATCTCAAAATTTTTAAAAGATCTTTTTAAAATTATTTTTAAAAAATCTTTTATAAAAGTTTCATTTTGCCTGAAAGTCCAAGTTATACAGAGAAAGAGACACAGAGAGATCTTCCATCTGCTGGCTTACTCTCAAAATAGTTGCAACAGCCAAAGCAGGCTTAATCTGAAGCTGGGAGCCAGAGACCATCTCAAGGTCTCCCACATGTCTGAAAATGTCCAAGCACTTGGGTCATCCTCTGTTGATTTCCCAGTCCATCAGCAGGGACAGTGGAACAGCTAGGACACAAACTGGTGCTCATGTGGGATGCTGGCACCACAGGTGGAGGATTATCTGGCAATACCACCACTCTGGCCCTGATGTCAAGTTTTATAGTTATGCTTCTAATGGTTGCAGTTTTGAAACAGCAGTGTTTTCTGTCAGGTGTAGCAATCCAAACAATTATTGATGGGTATGTGTCTATGTACGTGTCTGTACATGTGCATGTGCATGAGTTTGTGTGTGGCGTAAGTTGTGAAGGGGTGTAGAAACTACAGGGGTGTGGAGGAAGAGCAATGACCATGTGGTTGCCCATGATGTGACAGCCTGGCACTGCTCCCGAGGAGTTGTGAACATGCGCCACTGAATCCATTTTAGGAGTGTTTTTCCAATTTTTGAAATAATTTTACTGAACTAATTTAGGATGTTTTTAAAAACTGTTTTTAAAGGGGTGAGAGAGAAACAGACACACTGAGAGAGGTCTTCCAAGTGTTGGTTCACTCCCCAAATGCCCAAGACAGCTAGGACTGGATCCGGCTGTGACCAGGAGCCAGGAATTCTGTCCAGGATCCCCACGTGGGCGGCAGGGAGCCATGGCAATGGGCCGTCGCTGCTATCTCCCAGCATTTGGATCACACGAGACCAGCGTCGGGAGCTGAAAGCAGGGAAGCCAAGTCCGATACCCCAGCACGGAATGTGGGTGTCTCGACTGCTGTGTCAAGCACCTGTTCCTTGAAAGCTTGAAGGAGAATGGATCGTCTGGATGCAGGGACTCCAGCCCGTTGCTTGCTAGCACTATGGCAGTGATGGTGATGAAGGGGCGCTGGGCAGGCTGGGGGAGATGTGACAAAGCTCCCTGAGGAAGGACTGGGCATAGAGGCCGAGATTTGTCTGGAAGAGCTGTCTGGATGGCAATGCTGTTTGCGAGCTGGGGGAGCTGGTCATGGGTGAGGAAGCTGAGTAGGGCAAAATCAAGACTAATGTTGTGGTCAGATGGCCACATGACTTGCTCCACCATTTAGACATTAGGCAATGGCAGTCTGAGCTGCTAAAAAGAGGTCAGAGTTGGAGATTTTGAACTCTGAAGTCCAAAAGATGTGGGGAACCTCAGCGTTCCTTTGGAACTGAAGCACGTGGCTGTGCAGACGAATAGGCACCGATGACCAAGATGTAGTGATGGAAGGCCAAAGAGACTCCACTGGAGGAGGTGTGCTGCCCTCTGCTCTGGCTGTCAGGAGAGTAAATGTCCACATTGCTTGACACTTAATTAGATCTTGCAGATTGCTTACGTTTGAATGGCACTTTGCGGATCTAGGACTTTTGCATACATTTTCTTGTTTAACCTGGGGGATGTGCATTATTGTTATTTGCATGTGACGGTGCTGCTCACAGACATGTTGAGTGAAAGTTTGGGGTCCTAGGGCATCTTTGGCTCCCAGCCTTCCCCAGAAGCAGAGCGTGAAGAAGAGATGCATGTTGTAGTGCCTTATTGAGCAGCTGCTCCCAGAAAAAGGACAAGGATGGCAGGGGAAGAAAGATAAAGAAGGATGCAGTCTGAGCTAGAGGTTAATTTCAATTATATCCCAGAAGGGGGCGCTAGCACACAAATAGCACAAAGGAGGTCCTTCTTTAAGATGGTTGGCGTTTTGTACCTGAACCAGTCAGTCTTTCACCTGTAGCTGCCCGGGAGGGGAGGCGGGGTTTGCGGGGGGGGGGGGGCAGGCTTTGACCTCCCGGGACAAGGGGCTCTTTGCTCGAAAAGGTGCTAGCTGTGAGTGACTAGCTGTTCCTGCTAGTCACTCACAGGGTGAGGTGACGCATGCACCAGCCAGAGCCAGAGGGATCCCAGTCAGGCAGCAGCAGTGACCACTACACAGTGCTGATGGGCTTCAGATTTGAAACTGGATCTGTTGGTGCTATAGCCTGGGGAGTTTCTCACCATCACATTGTGCTTCTCATATAGGGTTCCTCGAGCAGTGTAGATTGTTGCCTTGGTAAGTGAAGGGAGAAAACCATAAACGGTAGGAAGGGGGACAGAGTGCTAACTGTGTGGTGCTAGGGAAAATACTAGAAATAGAACGGACATGTATCACTCCTATTGAGGAAAGCGCTCCTGATTTGTGACTAGGCCTTTCCATCCTATTTAGTGTCATTACGCGTGTCTTCCATATTAGAGATTTCATTCGCAAAGCTAGTAATATGGGGGTGGGGGCAGGGAGTACAAATCCAGGAGCATCATCTTACTGGAGATGGCAAGCAGGGTTGCTTGGGGAGATTGCTCTTGTAAATATTTAAAACATCTTTCTCAGTATCCACAGCATGACTCCCACCATTTTCACTGTCTTCCTTTCATGAGCTCACTTTTAAGAGGATGCTTACATTAGTTGTACTTTGCCTAGAAAACTCCCAAAAAACTTTCATGTCCATTTTTCCCCTTCTTCTGTGACCTCAGGATAATGAAGTGTCGTTTTCTCCCAAGAAGAAACAGGCGGCATGTGGTAAGCCTGCTGACCTATTTGCTGATTTATGGGCCAAGTCTCCAGTTATTACAGACAAAATTTGAAAGTCTCTGATTAAGAGGCTCTGCTGATTTAGAGATCTTGCTAGAAATATGTGCATAATGAATTATATACAGATAATAATTCAAATTGTCCCTGAGTGATTCATATCATCTACTTTTATTAAATTATCCGTTGCTGTGGGGATATTCAGATCTGTACGAAGGAAGATGTTGGGATACAACAGGATACCATGAGAGGTTTAACAGAAAAGTTTTGCTTTGAAAGAGAATTTCCTGCAGATTTTAAGCGAATGTTCACAGCGCAGTGAGTGAAGGTATTAACTTACACATAGATTTGTAAAGGAACTTTCCATTTCATAGATTCTTGGGCATTCCACTGATTTTAAAATGTGTTCTATGAAAAGACAACCATTTCCTTGTGAGCAGTGATAGAAGGAGGCTGGATAAAAATAATCAAATTATTTCTTAGAAAAAATATGGAAACAGCAGTCATCAAGGTCCATTTTTAGCAAGGCACATGGGCCTGACAAGGCATTAGTTAAGGGAATGTGTCACCCTTAAATATGTGGGTTTATTTAACAATGGAACAAGTAGATATATAAAGAACAGAACTCCAGTCCTGGAGACCTATTTTTCTTCTTTTTTTTTTCCAGGAATGTCAAATGTTTTATTTTTTTTTTTAATCTCTCTTTTTATATAACAAAAGGAAGAAAAGCAAATTTTCACAAAGCAGAGGCATCAGTATTCTAGAAGGCAGAAGCCAGATTTAGGGAGAGGATCCCTTAGAGTCTACACCCTCTTACAAACTCAGGGACTGCAATGAGGTGGCAGTGGCAGGTTGCGACAGGGGCTGTACTTGTTTTCATCCTAAACCCTCCTGGAGGTGTGTGCACAGAGACCCTCGCTGGCAAAGTTGAGGGGGAGGAATTTCAGAGAAGTACACAGACCTTCTGGAAGCTTACCCATGCCTTCTGCTCCCTCCATGTTGTGTGATTTTTCTGGTTATTTTAAGGGTTTCCTACCTCAGGCAAGGTGATTTATTATTATTGGGACTTTATATAACTCTTTATTTTTGCAAAATGCTTTCCAGTCATTTTTCTCTCCTTATTGTGCACCGTGCCTTACCTCGGCTGCCACTGTAATTGGTTTTGGGGGAGGCAGCACCTGCTTTCCTGGGAAAAGAAGATGCTGTTTATGATAGGGGGCACTTTCTGAGCGTTTTCCCTGTTTCTTCTTTGCTTTGCTGCTTTTGATCTCGGTCCCTGCGGCCTCCTGTCACCTTCGGCTTCTTTCCTGGTACTCAGAGAGAACTTTTTTTTTTTCCTCGCAAATTCTGTCCTCAGATCGCACAAAGCCCTCTGGTTGTGGTCACACATCCTCTTTCTGGCTTCTGCTTTCACCTCTGGGCACCAGGCTTCTAGAAGCAGCTTGACGTCTGTCCTTGGCAGGTGGATGTCGCCTCTTCTTGCATTGCCACTGCTCACCACTCTGGAGTCCGAGGAGTGCTTCCTGTTTGGGTGGCTTAAGAGACCAGAATTACCACCTCCACATGAAGCTCTGAATACAAAAGTCGTCAATTAGCAGGAAGAAGTAGTCCATTGAACCCAGGACACTGCTAAGAAAAAATAACCATTCCCTAGAGGATACAGATACTTTTGGGCTGAGATATACAACATTTTCATTTCTCTCCTTTTGGCAGGTCAGAAGAGTGGATGTTTGTGATGTCTTGTGTTTCCAATAAATGCTATTCACATGTAACCTGAGCTTATCTGCCCTGACACCTCCCCAACCACCGAAAGAAGGCTGAGCTGTACTGAGAACTTTTTGGCCAGCTAACCCGTCCATGCCACGTGGCCTGGCTTTCTTCAGTCCCTGTTTGCTGTGATATGGGAAGGCCTTTCCTCTCTGCTCCACTCAGATTGTACCCTTTCTTCAGAACCTTGCAGCTTCCCCCACACAGAAAGCCCTCCCCATGCCTTGTTGATTCTGAAGGGGAGGTGTCCCATCTTCCCCTGGCAGGGAGGTTAGGTCGAGAGGGAAGGCAGGTACCCACCTGATTCTTCATTCCTTTTTCCAACTATTCTGATGCTGGAATTTGAAATTCCCTCAATGCAACTGTGCCACCATTTAAGTCTCACCTCTCATCTTCCAGCTAACTCAACACTTGTTCTCAGCCAATGGTCCATTTTTGGCTGGTTGCCTCAGTCCGGCCGCCATTCTATGAACTTTGCCCACTTAGAAAGACAATAGCTATCACGGTCCTCTGACCTCATGCATCTTTCATACGCCATGGCCTTCATCTACTCTCTGCTTCATTCACTCGTGCCTTTATTCTGCATCTTGTCAATGTTAGAGCTGCATCGTCTCTGATGTCTTATGCTCACATTGTCCACTCTGACCAATTTCCTAAATGGCCTTTCTCAAGTTAACTCTGGTCACATCTGTTGGTTAACTTCAAGTGCTCTCTCATCATCTGAGTCACCAAAGTCTCCTACAGAGTATCAGTTCCTTCTTTTCTCTCCTCCTCTTCCCTCCTCTCCTCCCCTCTCCCCATTTTCTTCCCCTTTCCTCTCTTCTATGAAGCTTATGTTCTGTAACCCACCACTCTAATCTCTCTTGGCAGGATCCTTAATATCTACGGCCCTTCTGGCAAATCCATGAACCTGAACCAACATTGTAACATGGCAGATTAAGCTGCTGCCTGTGGTGCCAGCATCTCATATGAGTGCAGGTTCAATTATAAGATGTTCCATTTATGACCCACTTTTCTGTTTCCAGTCTCCTACCAATGCACCTAGAAAAGCAGTGGAACATAACCTAAGCATTCGTGTCTCTGCACCCTGTTGGAGACATAGATGGAATTTCTGGCTCCTGGCTTGGAGGTGGCTCAGCCCTGATCATTGGGGCCATTAAAGGAGTGAAGCAGCAGTTGGAAGACCTCTTTCTCTCCCCCTTTGTCACTCTGCCTTCTGATTACTACATACATTTTAGAAGAAAAATGGTTCATGTGCCAAAATCTTATTCTTGGATCCTTCCAGTGCCTTCCTGTTTTGCTTCTGTCCTTTCGGCTGAGCATTGCTGGAGTCAGTCATGTTGCTGGTGCAGCCAAAGATCCCTGAGGTGTAGCTGCAGCTGAGCACACCTTCAAAGCACCCAGCTCCACTGTGCTGGCACAGTCAGCTCAGTCCTTCTCAATCTCCACAGTGATTATCCAAACCTTTTGAACTCCCATCACACCTCTGGAAGCCCCTGTGTCCCTCCGGTCCTTGCAGAAATGCATTGGTTCTTATGTCAGAAAAAACGTCACCAGGAAGGAGCACTCAGCATTTCTGATGTTTGCAGCTGTAAATACGCTGCACCTGCACTCTTTGAAAAACAGTTACACAGAGGACACACACACACATACAGAGAGAGAGAGAGAGAAACTTACTCCATCCACTGGTTCATTCCCTAAATGACTGTGATGATCAAAACTGAGCCAATCCAAAGCCAGGAGCCAGGAGCTTTTTCTGAATCTCCCACATGGAGGCAGGGGTCAAGAACTTGATCCATCCTCCACTGTTTTCCTCAGTGTCCATATGGGATGCTGGCGCCACAGATGAGGCTTAGCCTAAATGCCAGTCCCTCTGATTTCCTTTTTTAAAGGTAGAAGAGATGCTCCTCTTCCTGCCTGAGAGCAAGTCCTCTGCTGTGCTCTGGTCCCTCCTCCACCGTCTCTGGGTTTAACGTCCATATTCTCACTTTCTCTGTTTTCATATTCAATCTTTCTTTGTTTATTGGTGCTTTCTTGTCAACATTTTAAGACACTTTAGTCTTCAGCTACTAACAAGCCTTCGTCATCCCAATTGCTGCTCTCTTTTCTTCCATTCTCTTCTACATCTGTTTTGAGGCTAAGCTTCTCGAAAGGATGGCCCACATTTGCTGTTTTTATCTCCTATCTATTACGGGGTCCTCCACTACCATCTCATTTCTACACTCACCATCCCATGAAAACACCTGTGGTGGAAGGCGCTGATTGTTTCTAGTTTTGCTTTCTGTGTTTGTAACTTCTCATTTGCTCTCTTGGCATCATCTTTGTGTGGAAATATTCTTCGCATTTGGTTAGGAAGACACAGGCCACTTCTAGAAATGGAGCAGCTAGGATGTGAAACAGTACCTAAATGGGGTGCTGGTGTCGTACAGTGGCTTAACCTGTGGCACCACAGCACCAACCTCCCAGGTTGTGCTTTCAGCACTGGTGTTCCTTGCAGGCTTTGTTCTTGGCAATCTTCTGTTACCGTGAACACTTCTGTTGGGGAGCTCATTCATGTTCATGACTTCAGTTAACACTGGTCTGCTTCTCTCTGCTCGTGTTCATGTGAGCATTCCTTGCTTCTCTAGTGATTGTTTCCTTACTGGGAGGGCTTTGTCTACTCCCTGACTACTTCCAGCCACAGACTGCACCTGGCACTTACATATTTCTATCACAACCTCGGTTTTTATTATCTATTTATCAAATAGAAGGTTACTGTTAACTAACTATAATCCTATGACAGGTGATTTGATATGAGAAAAGGTTCGGTAAAATCTCGATTCTAAATGTCATTAATTGAGTTAGGGGTGATGACTTAGATGAACTCACTTTGATGTCTTGAATGAAACTCAAAATTCCAAATTGCATGCAGAAGAGCTGTTGGACTTTTCAATTGGCCTTTGAGAGTCTTCCACGCACGGGAATATAGTCATGCCTGGGTATAATAAGCAGAACAATCCTGAAGTTTATTTCTGGGCTATTTGGTGGCATTCTGAGATATCCCCCTGAGTCAAGGCAATTTAGAGATAAATGTGAGTAGATGAGTTTTGTGGTTATCATCAAGCAGCAAGAGCCTGCATAACATCTCAAAGTGTGTGTATACAGAAGGAGCAGGTGCTTGGAAGAGGGTGTCTCTGCCTTGCAAATAGCTGCTTCCTCCCTGAGCAAGTTGCAATGTGCTGCATAGCAAAGGCATGGTCAAATGGCTGCATGCATCCAGCACACAATCCCTAGTCTGTTCGGTAAGGAATGGAAGGTTTGGAAATTCTTGATTTGATACTGACTGCTCAGGTTACAGAATGTGGATCTGGTAGAAATCACTTCACCTTGTCTCAGTGAATGAGGTCCCTCTGATACTATTTCTAGATGACAGTCTTCTCTCACCAAACGTGTCTCGCCAGAGAAACCACACACTTTGAACATGCCTATCAAAGGAATTTAATCATAGTATAAAGACTGCTGAGGTGAAGCTGGGTGATACAACCCTACCTTATTCATCATTACAGGTTTATTGGACATGTTCTGCACAGTGACGCTTCACCTGTCAGTGAGATGTTTGATTCGGTCATTAGGATGTTTCTGATCCCCCCCACCCCCACCCCGGCAGCTTTTCTGCCTGAACAGGTCACAAGCCACCATGGCTGCCTTTGATGAAGCCATTTATCTTGGTTCCAGCAGCGGGACATTGAAAGTGTGCACATAGGAAGGTGGGCAGTCGATTATGCATGCTTTTGTAGAGTCCGGAGATTATTATTGACAATCAACTTGGAGAAGATTTAGCTTCCATTTTATTCTGCATAACGGTGCTGAACAGCCTTTCTGGAAACAATGGGTTGGGAACATAGGGAGAGATTCTTTCATCTCAACCCCTTGCTACTTCCAAAGGGTGCTTTGGTCAGGAGAGAATGTAGAACAATTTCTCATGGGCATTGTAGCCATGCAATGGAAAATTACTGTAAGCACTTCTAGGTAGCATCTATACAAATAAGAGAATCCGTGCTCAAAACAACACATCCCAGAAATAGTAGCATGTGCATAGAGCATGTATTGGTTAGCTTTTGTTGTGTAACAAACTTGCCCAAAACTTGGTGGTTTTAAATAAGAATCATGGATTTCCTGTACCATTTGGCAGTTCTCATCTGGGCTGGCTCTGATGAGTTTGCTGGTGTCCTTCGTTAGTCTGCAGTTAGCAGGTGGCTGGATGAGCCAGAATCACTTCAACTACATGCCCGGCAATTGGCTGGCTGTGGGCCGGAGGGTGGCTGTGTGACTGTGTTCGGCTTCAAGCAGCCCTTTCCCAAAGAGAAGCCCACAAATTGAGAAACATTATAGTATGATGTGAGGTGTGTCCAGCCTGGCACATTTTTCCTGTTTTAGTAGCAAGTTCATGCGTGACAGTTCTTTGGACAGCTTTCCATATCAGTGAGAACAATGGCACAGAAGCAACGATGGAACTTTTTGGAGCCTTTGTCTTCATGTTTGCAAAATATGGCTAACACAACCTCCCCCCCCCCCCCAAAGGCTGCCGCGCAGGTGAGCTGATGAGCTTCGGAGGCACGGAGCCTCATGCCTAGCAGATGCTCAGGGCGTGTTCTCGGCCTCTTCATCTTGCGAAGCTGCAGGGTGAATTGACAAAGTGAATCTGTGACAGGCGGAAAATGTGTTTCTAGGCTGCATTGCGGATTTACCCCATCAGTGCCTGTACGTGAGAAAGAACGCTTGGACGCTCCACAGCGCCTCGGAAGGCACATAGTTATGTTCAAGAGGGAAAGAAAAGTTTGATTATTTTAGGAGCTGAAGAAATCATGACTGGAAACACTGGCAAGGCCTGGGAGGCGACAGCTGTTGTCATTAGAGACCAACTGTATGCACAGAGGCACAGAAGGGCCGGTCATGCCTCAATCTCGCCCGGCTTTTCCGAACTGCCAGGGACTTTCACTGTCAGCAGTATTGTCTGTGCATCCCCAGACAATCACAAAATTATGATGAAACTATATGAGGACTTGGCTTTCCTCAGAGAATCGTGGCAAAGTGCATAAAAGCCCTACCAAACAATGAGTTGTAATAATATAACTGAAGACTGTAAAATCTGGCATTAGTATATTCTTTCCAAATCCTGTGGGTTCTTTTTATGTTTTTGAGGCTTCTGAGTAAAGATGATGAGCAAATAGGTTGCTTCCTGCAGTTTCCCAGTTGGGGCACCTTTCTCCCTAGTTTTTATGTGGTTTGCCGTCCAGTATGGTTTCCTTTTTCACAGCTTTCCTTCTTTTTTCCTCCCGTCTTGTTGTAAAAGAGAAAATTCGCCCCTTTTAGTCCAACGAGCAGAATCCAATTTAAAATGTGTCCCTTTATTCTGCTTTATGGCAGTATTTGCATCTTTATCGGTGATGATCATCTCTGCCAGTAGATGGCGCACATCTCCTACGCAAAGCCCCACTAAGGGACGTGTGCAGGGTGGGATGTTTTCCCCACATCTGTCATTTTTGCTGCAGTGAAATAGTAGTTGGAAGCTGGTGTAATACAAAGCCAAACTCCTAATCTTGGCTAGACAAGAGCATATACTTTTCTGACTCGTGTCAGCAAGGCAGGGCTTAACAGCAACCGACCTGGATAGGCGGTAGCTGAAAAATAATGAGGGTTTCCTACATACACGCATGCTTCTGTGGTCTGGGTTCTTTCTCAGAAGAGTTGAGAGCTTTGTATCAAAGGCATCTTTTTTCTTTTCCTCTCTCCTGCCCTCTCTGTTTTTCCTTTCGGATATCCAGACTTCAGCTCGCTGCTCTTTCCCCTTTGTGGCAAGGTCACTGGGATGCAGTGACATGTGCCCATCTAAAGATGGGGAACTGCAATTGTGGCTGGCTGGGGCAGGGAGGAAATGGAAATGACATCTGCTACCAGAAGTAATAGGGTGCAGGTGAACAAAAGGTCCATGCTGTGCTGGGACTGGTGCTTGCTGTAGCCCGGTGCTGCTGCTGCTATCATCGTCTCTTGCTGTTATTCGACTGTCCTTCCTTGATGGCAAGCTCAGAGTGTAGAGAATTTTGCAAGTTGCTTGTTTTAACTAAAGTTATCAAGCAATCTTGTCAAAGAGCTGAATTGATCTTTTTCATCAAATTAACCAGCTGTTTTAACTTTGCTGTGTGTTGGGGAAGATGCACGCCTTGGTTTTTCAATGAGCTTTTCCCATATGCTGCCTGCTGCACTATCATGTGTATTGAGTACGCCTTGAATACTCCAAGTTTTCCAAGAGTCCATCTGAAACAGTAGCATTGTGGTAAAAAAAAATGCCAATTGCTGTTCTGTCTCACAGAATTTTTCCATTTAAGACTTGAGTGTTTGCATTTTTTAAAGCAGTTTATATTACTGAAAAGGGAGAATTTACAGAGAAGAAGAGACAGAGAGGTCTTCCATCTGCTTGTTCCCTCCCCCAGTTAATTTCAATGTCCAGAGCTGAGTGGATTTGAAGCCAGTAGCTTCTTCCAGGTCTCATATGGGTGCAAGAGTCTGCTGCTTTTCCCACTCCACAATCAGGGAGCTGGGAGCAGCTGGGACACAAACTGGTGCCCATGGGGGATGCTGGCACAGCAGGTGGACCTTGAGCTTGCTATGTCACCATGCAGGCCCCAGGAATTTGCATTTTTAACCATTTTCCCCAAGCAAGTCTTCATACAGCTGAAGTTTGCGGCCCTCACTTTCCCTGTTTTGGCTACACCTTCTTCATTTCCCACCTTCATTTTGGGGCAAGCAGTACTAGAGGGAGTATGTTCCCTGCAGAACTTATTGCTGCCAACCAATAAAAGTGGAGTTATTTGACATATTTCCAAATGAGTGTGGAGACTTTCTTTTGTAAAAATAGTTAAAAATGGTGCGTTTGAGCTGACTCCTGTCTGGGTAGGGCTAAGCATTTGCTTCTATAACGAGCCAATAAAATATGTTTATCCTGGAACTCTCTCTGAGAATGTGGGCTGGCATCTTAAGAGGCAGATGAATAACAGATAACAACCTAGGCTTTGGTCCACACACATTTGAATGTTTACAATTCATAACCAGAGACTTTACGTCAAAAAGGCAAAATCTTTACTGCTTAAAATAGATTGCTGGTGTTGCAAGGTCGAGATCTGGTTGCCTCTACCTCGGCTCATAGCCGAAGTTCTCTGCTTTCACCTGTTGCCAATTCTCTTTTCTTCTTAGCCATAGAATTCTTGTGGCCTGCCAAGGCTTCCCAGCATGCAATGAAAACTCACAGTTCCCAGCCTGCCTTGTGGGTAATCATGGCCATGTGAATAAGTTCTGGACAATAAAGTGTAAAGAAAGAGAAATGGGGGTGGGAAAGATTCTGGGAGGGCCTCTTGAAGCCACTGACTGCCCTGACAGGCCCCTTTTTTTCTTTTCACCCTTGTTCTTTCTGGAGATGTAAGAGTTGGGGTGTGAATCATCCCATAAGGCAACCTCGAGGATAAAAGCCAGCGTTCGGGATGGCAAAAGAGAAAGATGGAGCTGAGCTTGGTGATGTCATTTAGGCAGCACAGCTCTAGCCTTGTTCAGACTACTTTGGGATTCCTATACAAAAGAGTAAACAGGGGTGGGGGATGCTGCTGTTTGGCCTGGGGGTCAAAAGTGCACCCCATATCACACTGCATGGGTTCAAACCCTAACTCTGCTCTCCATGCCAAGTTGCTGCAAGTGTGGATTCTGGGAGTTGAATACTTGCCACGTACTCACTAGAGGAGACCTGGGCTGAGATCTTGGGGTGTGCCTTCAACACCATGCAGGCCATTGCAGGCATCTGGGAAGTGAACCCCCAAAATGGCAACACTCTCTCCCTCTGTTTCTTTGTTTCAAATAAATAAGTAAATAATTTAAAAATTATGCTGGTATACAGACATTTTTGCTGTTCAAATTTCACTTCATGCATGCATATTTACTATAAAATATTTTAAAAAGAACATACCCAAAGGTATTTTGCTGCTAATTTTTACATTTTATAGGTCAAGTATAACCTAGCTTTAATTGATATAATTACAAATTGCAGTTAGAAAATGCAGGAATTTCCAAGCTTCATCCTGTACTGGAATCACCTGAAGGACTTGAACCTCCAGACTACTCGGTGCCATCTAAGGCAGTAAATCTGGCGCGGAGCCCAGAGATTTCCATTTCTGCCAACTTCCGGTGTGGTATTCACACTGGCTCCTGGGCTACACTGCGAGAATTACTGATCTAGCTAGATCATCTTAAATCACTCCATTAGGTTAATATATCAACACATAGCCAGTAGAAAATGAAAAAAAAATTTTAACGCTATCATTCTACAAGAGTATAGACAAAAGGCTGTAAGCAATGATCACATTCAGGATATCACTCTCACTCATAGTTCCATTTTTGTACTCTGTGTACTAGTTAGATCAAGAAGAACAGACGGTGTTTGTCTTTTGGGGACTGGCTTATTCCACTAAGCATGATGGTTTCCAGTTGGATCCGCTTAGTTGCCAAAGTTGAGATTTTAGTCTTTTTTTATTGTCAAGTAGTATTCCATAGTGTATATAAATTACATGTTCTTTATTCAGTCATCAGTTGATGGGCATGTGGGCTGATGATCACCTTAAATTTTAAGACAAATTCCTCCTCTAATCATTTAAGGATAGCAGACAGCTAATTTCACAACCCTCGGGCAATACAATACAAGTGTATTCCCATTAAACATAGCTCAAATTCTAGTTTGTTGGTTCAGAGCCAAGTCACGTTTAGATTTGTTAGTGCATAACAGTGTCATATCTTTGTTTATGTAGGATGGCTTCATTTGCACCCCACTACTGTCCCTCCAATCACTAATTCCTCTTCTAACTTCTTAACCAAAATATGCAAGCAATGCCCAGAAGACTCTTAAATCCCACAGGGAATTCTTTTAGCATAGTCAATTTAGGCCAAGTTCATGGTGCAGGGGAAAGCATTCTGTTCTCTTCATTCAAATTGGAGAAGAGCTTCTGATGTCTCTTGGGAGGCAGTACCTATGCAGATAGAGAGAGGGTGTTTATTGCCACCTAATAAAGTGCTGGAGCAAAACTGATAGTAGTTTGTATCTAAAGGGAGTGCTGAATTGCCCTTCATTATTGCTCCTCACTATGGGCATCTCCTTTGTAAAAATGTGGATTTTATTTTTATTTATTGGAAAGGAAAGGAAAGGAAAGGAAAGGAAAGGAAAGGGAAAGCAGAGAGAGGAGTGTCTATCCCTTATTCATGTCCAAAATGCCTGCAACAGCAAGGGCTGGGCCAGGCCAAACCCAGAGGTCCAGAACTTGATCCAGGCACCTCACATGGGTGGCAGAGATCCTAATACTTGAATCATCATCAGTGCCGCCTTGGGCGCTCATTAGTGAGAACGCCAATGGGAAGCAGAGGTAGGTCTTGATTCAAGGCAGCTTGCAATGCGAGATGATGCTGTGAGTTTGCTCAGAGGTGACTTAACATGTCATGTTGCGGCCCAGCACCTGCTCCTGACCTTTTTTTTTTTTTTTTTTTTTTTTTTTTTTGCTTAAATAGGCTAAATCTAGTGATTGCCTTGAATCCTTTCTCACCTTCTCTTTCCCTGACCTTCCCCACACACCAAGGAAATCCTATCTCTATTAACTTTCCTCAATCTTTTCCCAATTCCTTCATATATTGCACTTTGGAGTTAGGCTTCTTCAAGTTTGAAATCAGACTTAAATACATACCTGACACATGAATTTTGACAAGTGACTGACCTGGCTAAAATTCAAACACTTTGATAAAAATGCAGCTTGACCAGAGCTAATGTTATGGCACTTCCATTTAGGCTACTGCCTGCAGTACCGGCATCTCAAGTGGGCACCAGTTTTGCTGCCACTATGGCACAGCTTCTCTGGAAAGCAGTATGCAGTTTCTTAGAAAACAAGCAAGTGGGCCCAGTGTGGTAGCCTAGTGGCTAAAGTCCTTGCCTTGCCATGCATGTGCTGGGATTCCATATGGATGCTGGTTTGCATACCGGCTGCTCCACTTCCCATCCAGCTCCCTGCTTGTGGCCTGGGAAAGCAGTTGAGGACGGCCCAAAGCATTGGGACCCTGCACCCTGCCAATCTCAAAAACTTAGATCTTGTTTGGTTCCATGTATATTGTATTATTTTATTTTTTAAGACTCATTTATCTGTAAAGAAGACTGATGGGATGGGGAGAGACATCTTTGATCTTTTGGTTCACTGCAGACAGGGTCAGGGCAGTCAGGCTCCAGGAGCCTCTTCCTGGTTTCCTGCATGGGTAGCAGGAACCGCTGGCTTGCATCACCATCTGCGGCCTCCCAGGCTGAATTGGAAAGTGGAGGCAGGATTCACAGTGGGCATTCCAAGCAGTGATTTAACCGCCTGTGCCAAAGTACTAAACCTATAACATTTTAAAATGCTATAGAGTTGAAGAACAGATAAGGTGGTGTCAGGGGTTTGGTGAAGGTTCGAGGGAAGAGGAATAACTACAAATTGGCTGGCAAAGCGACTTGTGTGGTGGCTTAGCAAGTTAATTTGCCACCTGAGGTTCCAGTATCCTATATGCATCCTGATTAGATTCCCAGCTGTTCTATTTCTGCTCCAGCTCCCTGCTAAAGGCAGGGGAAAGCAGCAGAGACTGGTCTAATTGCTTGGGCTCCTGCACCCACATAGGAGACCTGGAAGAAGCTCCTGGCTCCCCACTTCGGATCAGCAAGCTCTGGCTCCTGTGGCCACGTGCGGAATGAGTGAGTGGATGCAAGATCTCTCTCTCCCTAACCCTGACTATTCAAGGAGAATAAATAAATATTTTTTTAAGGGGTAGCATGAAAGAATTGCTTTATGTTAATGGAACATTTCTGTATCTTCCCTATGGCAGTGGTTTCACAAATCTAAGGAAATGCCATAGAATTACACAAAGGCCTAAAAAATGAGTGAATGCAAGAAGTGGTGAAATTGGAGTGAGATCTGTGGTAAACTGTGTTTCAGTGATTGACGGCATGTTACAGCTACCTAAGCTGTCCACACTGGGGTTGAGCGCTTCGGCCTGTGCGTTTTCATGACTTCTCATAAATTTATGATTTTTTTAAAACTAAAAATGAAAAGAAATGTGACAACCGCAAAATTGCAATCCCAGTCTTGGAATATCAACAGTCTATTGAATCAGTAAAAATAATGAAAAAAAAAACTCTTGGTAGTGATGATTTTCACACTGAATCCACTGGATAAAAATTTGATTTTTGAAAACACATATGACTAATGCTGAAATTTCTCTGCCAATTACTAGTTCATGCTTTTTTTTTTCTTTCTTTCTGGGACTGGATATATGCAGTGCTTTCACTGATTGCTTACCTCCTGCAGAAGTGGGGAAAAGTTTTCAAAGAAGTTTACTGTTGAGCGTATTCTCTGATCATTGTTGATTTTTCATTTCATGAATGTTGACTTTGCTGTCTACTTTCACATTCTAGGGAGCAATGACAAGGTGATGTGTAGCAATGTTGCCTGACACAAAGAGTTAAAGTGGATGGTAGAGTCAAGCAATATTAAAAAGTCAACCAGAGCTGCATCTGGCAAAAGAACAGCTTACCAGAGCGATAGAGCAATTCAGCCCTCAAGCAGAGACCTTATTTATATGCCACATTTTCAGCTGGGAAGAGATTTTATGACCAAATCTTAGAGCCTTAAAGATGAGGTCTATCATATAAACATCCTAGCAGCGTTAACTGGAAAATCATGAGGCAAGCCAGGCGCGTACCCCCATTTATTATTTTGGTTCTCTTCCGCATGAGTGATATTTCAATAGCTAGTGGAACACTTTCATTTAGATGATCCTCATCTGAACTTCTAGACATGATACAAAGCTGCGTGTAAAATGGAATTCTAAATCTTCATACATATTTCAGCCCTTGCAATGAAGTCAGGTGGCTGTTCTAGAGTGGACTTCCATCATCTCTTTCCTAGATGGAAGTATCAGCTTGGGCAAATGAAGGTCTCCAGCTCCTGGCACTGGCTGCTTGTCTCAGGAAGCGGTAACTGGCAGAGCTCTCCTAATCTGCTGCTGTTTCCTTCACCAGCTCAGTCAGTATGTGAGGTGAAAATAAGGTGACGAGTAGAGAAAGGAATGAAGGGTCTGTTAATTAGACACTTTCTGTTAATCATGTCTCCCAGCCCTCACATATAAATTGCTTTCTGAGTGTTCTTCTGTCTTCCTTTTTTCCCTCTTCAATCTTAAAATATCTCACTTCATCCTTTCTAGTTAGTTTCTGCTCATCTTTCAGAACTTAATGCAAAGTATACTTCCTAAAGGAAACTCTAGAATGGATCAGGTCTCCCACTCCATTCTCTCCTGCCAAGCTCAACTTCTCTTTCCTAGCTTTTGTCACAAATGCATTTTAAACTATTTGGGAGTCTACATTCCCATTATGTTTCTCTGCTACTATCCCTACTTTTTTTTGACTCATCCCCATCACAACTTCTGACTTAAATCCATATTTCCATTTAGAGTTGCTGGTGTCTAGCAGATATTCGGCAAACACTAGTGGAGTGGAGGCTAAACTGAGTGAAGAAGGGGGAATACAGCCCCCGCAGCTAGCACTGGTTGAGTACATGTTGGACATTGCTTTGGATGCTTTTCATGTGTTATGTCACGCAATTCTTAGCACAACTCTAAGAGATAAAGGCTATTCTTATCCTTATTTAACTTACAAGAAAACTGAGGCATTAGGCAGTTTGGTAACACTTGAAATTACATAACAACGTCTTATGTATTCCTGTTTCCTACCTTCACTTTCCTCTGTTCTGTTTCTACACTTAGCCTTTCTCTGTAGCTAAAATTCCTGACATTAAACGTCTGAGGACAGTAACTTTATTCTGGACACTCTTCGAGGACATTGCTCTCCAGGGAGAAGGCGCTGCTACAACAAGCGCTTGATGGAGCGGCTGAGGGCAGCTGGAGTTGCCGGATCCACGGCCTCAGCACACCTCTGTGGCAGGCTGTGTGTGTGTTCCGATAATGTGCTGAGACAAGTTCAGAAGAGCCGTTCTGCTCATTCTTTTATATATGATAATACTGTACTTTAGTTAGAGGCTAATTTTTTATCTAAGGATCTGAAAGTTCTTCTTCAGTATATCAATGTCAAAAACACAATATTATTTTAAATGCAGGATCATAATATCATTGAAAAATGAAAGATGTGAGTAGTAAATTGCCAATATTTGAGGTTTGTTGTTTTAGTTTGTTTTTAATTTTTAATCTGACTGCTGGCCCTCCCTTCCCCCACCGATGCCAGTCAGTGCTATCATCATGACTGCCATGGGTTAGCAGCTTTAAAATATGTGCTTCACACCATGTAGGCTGCGGTAACTTTCTCCGTGGCATTTGGAAGCACATTAAAAAGACGTGCCTTGACTTTCCATCCCCTTCGCACTCCCTGCGTTTCCCTTTTGGAGAGCTCAGAGGGAGGTGAAGTGGGAAGAAAATCAGACCTAGCAGAGGAAAATATAATTTTACAACAACAAAACCAATGGACCACAAAAAAAAAAAAAACCCCGCACACTCCCATCCCTAATGTATCCTTAATTCCGGTTCTGGTTTCCATGCCACTTTTTTGTGTCTATCATTTTTATTTTTATTTACTAGTCATTCTCAGCTCTAAGTGTTTGTACATTTGTCTCTCTGTATGCACCTTTATCCACCTGCAGTTCCCCTTGATGCTCCCCTGCAGCAATTTCACTACTGTTCTGCATCCTCACCATCCATTCCCTGTCTTCACTCAGTTTATCTGCACTGCATCTTTTCCTAAATCACCAGTCCCTCCTAATCTCCCAATTTCGACACGTTTATGTCTTTCAACTTCAAGCAGATTATTTCTAAACCTTGACTCTTTGGGTTATACAGACTTGATATCCTGAATTCATCCCACATATTTTAGTGTTAAAAGTCCACAATTTTCAGACCTAATTCTTGGCTTCATGTTTCTTGTTGAGGTTTACTTTTGGAAGAGTAGTGTGCTTGGTTACATTGTTGTTTCATTTCTGGGTACAATTGGCAAGGCTTTTCATCCCTGCTTCTGGACTTTCCACATGTGCGGACTGAACGGCGTGAAGCAGTGAGCAAGGGCAGTGTGTAAAAGAGCAATGGCATGGTACCAGAAAGGCTTTGCTCTGCCGCTGGATCGTCAGCTCTTCAAAGTGGACATAAGGGTTTTAGCATTCTGCAAAGGCAACAAATGAGCTAAAATCCATAAACAGACTGCGGATGTCTTTCTTGAGGGATTTTGTATTCGTGGAACTATTATTCCATAAAATGGCAGCTCTTTCCTAGTAAATACGAGGCCAATACAAAAGGATGAAAATATTAAATAAAGCAGCTCAAGAGTAAAATCATATCATATTTACCAGTGTATTCTAATTAACCTCTTGCTACAGCTATAGATGGCAAAATTGGTTCAGAGAATGCAGACTAGGTCTGCTTTAGCTATAGAACATATCCCAAGATGCTACTACACCTTTGTGTCTGCAGAGGTTGCTAGGGAAGGTTTTGTGTGTGTTTGTGTATGTGTGTGTGTATGAGAGAAAATGTACCATGCAATATTGAAAGTAAATGATAATTAAGATAGAATTTTATAAGGTCTTGGACTCTAGGACAAAAAATTATTACATTCACCATGCAAAGGTGCCATCTTATCTGAGTCACTCACTTTGCATACATATTTTTCAGTAATGGTATTTGCTATTTTGAGAAGTCACCCATTCCATTTCTAGATTTCTGCTTTAGAGTAATATTAAATATAACACCTAGTAATCCCAGTAACTTCTTGAAGAAATCTGACTCCTCCTACCTGTGACAGCTCCTTGATATTTCAGAGCAGCTCCTGGGTGTTGTTTTCTGAAGCTAAAACTCTTGCCCTTAGGACCATTTTTCAAACAAGGTAGTTTCCTTGTTCTTAAACACTGCAGAATGCTGTATTGTCAATGGCCTCTACAAATCTGAGCAATCAGAATAGGATATGATACTCTGGAACTCTTCGCACCATAGAGGTTGGGGCAGTGCGACATCACCCAGGAGGTTCGCTTGCCTTGGGGATGTGGGAGCAGTGGCTAGTTTTAGAGAGCTTCATTGCATTCCACGAATTCTCCCATGGGAGCCAAAAATTGTGCTATGTATGTCAATATGTATGTATGTATATCAATCGGTAATTTCTTTGCTTATAGGTAGAACTATGAGACTCCTTGGCCCTACTTGGAATGTCATGTTCATGCAAAAGATAGAATACTGGATGTCAAGCTCCTCCTTTTTGTTTGTTTTTTAATTTTCATTGAATTTTTTACTCTATCTGCTGAATGCAAAGTTGCTACATACACAGCATTCCTGTAGGGTAATACCACCAGCATTTTCCTTTTACACAAAAGCAGAATGAGGCATAGAGAGGTTTATTAACTTCTCCAAGGTCATCCAGCTAGCAAATGATCTGAATCTTGGACGACTGACTCCTGACTCTATTCTTCCTCATTTTCCTTGGCAGTCTACAATTGAAAAACATTACTTAGGTTAGTTGGTTATTTCATTAAAGCATGAGCAAGATCTTATCCTAGACTTTTTATTTCCCAGATTTCCAAGAACCATTGTAGGGAACACTGGGAGCTCCCAGGGATCTTGGCGGTAGGGAGAAGAGTTTCCCACGTGAATCCACACATTAATTATCTTTTTCCCTTAATTTACACATTTGGGCTATGCTATGACCTAATTCTATTTTAACTGACACATTTGCATGAGATACTTTACATGAACAATTGCAAAGTATATTTAAAAAAGCAAGCAATGGGAAACATTTTAAATCCTATAATGGTATTTTGTAACTCTTTGAAGCAGTAAGTCACTTTAGGTCAACTGTTTATGATGCTCAAAAAAGTCCGGAAGTGAAATTTTTATTAGTTATATTGGGCCAATCCTGTAGATACTTAAAATAAGAACCACA
Organism: Ochotona curzoniae; assembly: GCF_017591425.1. Taxonomy (NCBI): domain Eukaryota; kingdom Metazoa; phylum Chordata; class Mammalia; order Lagomorpha; family Ochotonidae; genus Ochotona; species Ochotona curzoniae. The sequence continues at coordinate 20,756,341 of NW_024465023.1, read as the reverse complement.
ACACCAACAATAAAGCTCTAATGACAAAGAAATTCTCTAAATTAGCACTGTGTTTTAATGGGCAGACAAAATGAATACCTTGTGTACATTTTTATGATAACATGTTTGTCCTATTTGTTCGCTAACTTCTTTCATCCATGTTTGTCCCTCACATGTTATGAATAATTCTTTCAGTTGCTAATATCATCTCCCTTCACAAGATATATTTACTGAATTATTATGGCCCACTTAGAAGCATCTCTTTGGATGACTAAACAAATTAAGTCCATTCAATTTCTCTGTGCAAATGGCATTTTCAACGACAAATTGAAAAAATCAATCTGTTCAGTATAACACATAATACAAATGTCATGAAAACTGGGTGTAAAGTCAAACCAAGCAAGCTTGTACTTTTTATTATCTTCCCAAAAAGGAAAGGAAAAAGCTTGTACTTTTTATTATCTTCCCAAAAAGGAAAGGAAAATAGGAAATGCAAGTACCTTAATTTTCGAGATCAGTCTGGGGAATTGCAATTATATTAGCAACATCCAACAGTGGTAGCAACAATGAGCAAAGCTCTCTCATCACAACACAGCACCCGGCTCAGAGAATCACACCTTCCAGCTCAGGCACCTTGTGACGCTTAGTAATGCCTGTGTAATTGGGTAAAAATGGTCATTATTACAGGCTTCAGTTTGATTTGCTGCTGCATTTCTTGGGCCTCAAGCCTCATCTGTACTTCCCTCAAGGAGAGACTATTCATGGATTTCCACATGCCAGGTCAGTAGGATCGTGCAGGGTCCACTTGGATGAAATGTGTAACATAGTTTTTTAAATCCAGTCTCCCAAGTGCCATTACAGTTTTGACTGGGACAATCTCTGAATTCTCTTCTCCCACTGACAAAGCGATTGGAGCTTCTGCAAGGTCGCCAATCACTTTTGCTTGATCAGATGTCTTTGCTTCCATCTCTGGCCCTCTTGGATGCTGTTTCCAGACCATTGTTTTAAATATGAATCATACAATATCCCTGCTCTGTCGAAAAGCCTACCATGCTTCTCATTGCTGACTACTTAAAGGCCAAATGTTCAGCATCCATCCAGGGAATAGGCTTATCAGGAAATCCAGCCCCACCCTCCAGTTCATGCTTATTTTCCTCTTTTCTATATTGGGAACCCTGCGCTCTTGTACTGCTTGGTCCCAGTGTTGTGTATTTGTCGCTGCTCTGTCTCCTCCCAGAGCTGCCTTTTCTTCTTCCTATGGCTAATCAGATCTCTGCTTTTCCTCCACTTTCCAACCACTTTCTACCCAACTTCCACATTCTTATTTTCTTACCATTTAGATGGAATCCTTCTCTTCAAGAAAGTACCAAGGATCAAAAGAAAGGGCACAAGAAGTTAGAATGGAAACATTTCCCCCTCATCTTTGTTCTCATGTAGCCTAAATATGTAAGGGCATATTTCATTCTATGTTCGGTTCCCCAAGATATCTCATAACACCTTGAGCTTGAGATAAGTTTCTACTTTTCTCCATAGTCCCCATCCCTCTCTCGTATTCCCTCTCTGATGACATTGCTGCCATATACTGAGATGTTCAGAATTGAAAAGTCAAATGTTCATGTACAGCCCAGCTGGTCACTAAAAATGATGGTTCTCTGGTTTTTGATGTCTCTCAACATTGCCCCATCCATTATGCTTCTCATGTCTTAAATGATGCTTGGCTGTTATCTCTCAGGGTTTCTGCAGCAGTCTCCTAATAGATCCTCTAATGGACCCCTGGCCTCATGCTCATCCTTCTCAGACACTTAATTCTTCCTTCACATTTGTCTTTGTTCCAAAGGGAAAACATGGTAATTTAACAATGGCATCCAGCAGTGACATTCCATTGCTTTTTGATCAGTTTTCTCTGATCTTCCCTACTTCTTCTCCAGCATCCTTTCTCCCTAAACTCTCTCCAGCCTATCCTTTGCAGTTTGAGCCCATACCACTCTATATCCATGATACATTACCCTGTCTCTTCTCCTCAACATCCCCTATCCAGTCTTCAAAAGTTCTTTCAGGTATCATTGCTTTTGAGGAAGAATTCAGCGCACTCATCAAATTCCAAGTGTAGGTGACTTTGTATTTCTGTTGTTGTACTTTGTTATAACATGTCAACCTTAATTTTAATGTTGGTTTCCCCAACTAAACTATGAACAATCTGAAGGCAATCTAGCACACTATCTGGCCAAAATTCAATCATCAAAAAATTATTGAATGTGTGAATAACATAGCTTTTGAAAAAGAATTATTTATTGCTCTACATACCTGAGTGTGTCTTTCTAAGATTACAAGGATTTTAGCAACCAAGAACTGATTGTCTCTAAACCCACACTGAAATACAACACTCACACCAGGGAATGTGACACGTATGCTGGGAATCATGACTCATGAAAGAGAATGAAAGATTTAATACGTGATCAGGAGGATATATTTATACCTTTATTCCTCTTTTCTGCTATCTTTTCAAGGCTATAACTTTGGCTTATGGAGTAGAAGAGTGATTCACTCTCAGAACATCACTTTAAATTCCAACCAAGGCCAACCCTCAGCAGCGCCATCAGCAGCTGTGGTTGACCAGTGCTCTACTTTGGCTCATCACACTGAATCACAAGAAAGGTTGATTAAGCAATGATCTTTTTGTTTCATAAGATACAGCTCTATTTGTCTCTTTGTAAACTCACAGAAGTTTCCAGACCTTTCTTTTTAATGACCAGGAGCCACAGATGAGGCATAAACAACCACTTAGAGAGTTGTGTGATGGAGACACAACAGTAAATCAGTAATCCCACAGGCCAGAATTCTGTGCTTGAATGAACTATTAAAATCAGCAAATCAGTTAGCACCATGGTTTTAATGTCCTAAGCCTGTACAGAATTTTGAATGAAAAAGAAAACATAATTCAGTAAAAGGAGCAAATATAGGAACCAAAATGCATAGAAAAACTCACCATAATACCATTGCCAAACTAGTCCAGATTCATGTCCTCTTTGGGGGGAAGGGACAGCTAATGGGCCTGGAGCTCAGTCTTTTTTGTTTATGTGACAATTCAAAGCCCAGCAGTACTTCCTATGCATTTGCCATATCCCACTATGTTGCATTGTATCATAATGGCTCTTCCATATGTGCTAAATTATTCCACAACATGTCCTTAAAGTTACTTTCGAACTGTTACCCAGAGTTCTTTCATATAATCTCCTTCTCAGCTACAGCTTCCTTTATTCAAGGCCTAACTGATATGGAAAAAAGTGTTATGATGTGAGAACATGAAAATAAATACCAATGTAGGAGGAATTTGCTTTGCAGGCAGAAGATTCTAGGAAGGTTGGGCAGTGGCATATGCATGTAATTAGAGCTTTGTATATAACTAGAGTGCTCCTCCAAACAGATCACTGCACTACCCTGGCTCATTCAGGAGGCTTAAATATAATAATTGGTGACTTATTTATAGAGTGATTTAAGATCAAATGTATTAAGACCAAACTGAAGTCTAAAAAAATCAAAGCCATAATACTTCTGTTCCTAAACCCTTAGTATTTGAGTATTTCTAATCCAGCAGTGTTACTTTAGGACTCATAACCCTGAACTCTAGGCCCAAGTATCAGTACCACTTTCACGACCAGCAAGGACTGATCCTGATTCCAATCCTACATAGCATCAGGTTGTTTATACAACTAGAAATATTATACATCTAGAATTATTTTCTACTGCATTCCAAGCAGTGTTCCAAGGTGCTTGAGAGAAAACGTAGCACAAAACAAACAAACCTACAGAAAAAGGGGAAAAAAAAACCACCCACATGAAAATCCCTGCCCTCATGGAATTTATTTTCTAGAAGAAGACAAAGAATGAGCAAAATTAATAGATAAAATGTATGATAGAATATAATGAGAGGTACAGAGGGAAGCGAAGTAGGAGGTAGGGGTAGAAAGTGGAATGCTCATCAAAGAGGATTCACTGGGAAAGAGAGAGGTGAACAGAAAATTGAAGGTGGTGAGGCAGCAAGTCAGGAAAGAAGAAATAATGTTCATGGCAGGTTGTTTTGCAAAGGAGGATACAACATTGGCATCCTCAACCCACATCCTTGGGTAGCCCCTTTCACAGGGAGTCTAAGGCCCAAACACAAACTTGAAATGTTCTGTTCTCTTTCTCTCAACTCAGAACCCCTGTGTCTGGTGCTATGCAAAGCTGGGTTTTATTGCTAGATAATATGGAACACATGATCAAGCCTTTCCTTTGTCCCATCACCATCAAATCACTGGTGTCCTAATGTGAAAACAGCCGTAACAAATATGTAAACAAGCGGGCACAGGTGTGTCCCAGTAAAGCCTTTTTGCTAGCCAGAGGGAAAAGAGCAGGTTTCTGTAGTTTGCTGACTCCAGCCACAGTTCATACAGCCTCCGCCAAAATGGCTGGCGAGAACGTTTGCGTGGAGAAAAAGAGTGAGAAACTTCGAGTCAGCTCAGAAAGTCTCAGGTAATATTTGATTGTTGTTTCACGCTTTGGCTTGGTTTGTTATACAGCCAAAGCTAACTCCTGGAGTGTTCTGGCTGTTGTAGCAAGGGAAGGATAAGATTTGACTTAAGTAAATGAAAAAGACAAAAGGTGGGAGAGCAGTTCAGAGTCTGTTGTGGTAACCTTGGGGTGGGGGTGAGGGGCGGGGAGTGGCCCAATGGAAGTTATGAGGAGTAAAATGTATGTATGTTTTGAATAATAGTTGCCGGTCTTTTGGATGTGGGACATATAAGAGAGATTCAGATGGCTTCACGGCTCTTGTCCTGAATAATGGGAAATTGGCATCAGTTGAAGTGGGGAAGGTTTAGGGGAAACGTGAAAAGTTCTGAGGCACAATTTTTTTTTTAATGATGTAAAATTCTGCCTTTTGAAAAACAGTCAACTACATTAATTAACACTAAATATGTAGAGTTTATTTAAAAGTCGTCATACCTGGAGGCATAGCACATGTATGCCGTGTATGTGTATGTGAGGGTCCTTGAAAGCAGTCGTGGGAAGCAGAATTCAAACATAAGTTTATTTTGTTGCAAAAATCTTTTGAATTCCACGCACAGTTTTCCCACCATGAAATTTTTGGAGACTCATCATATATGTGAATTTGAAAAATTTTGTACCAAACTGAACTGGTCTCTTAATTCCATCTACCCCAAATATGTTGAGGTACCCTTGTATATGCCTTGTGTGTATGTATATATTTATAGGTCATTAAAATGCTCATCCTAACCCCCTCCCCAACTTGTACTACTCTTTTAGTTGTATTCCTTAAAGAAAACATATTTTAGATTTTTTTCTGGAAATTATCTTCATATTTGTAATAATGTGCTTGTTATGCCACATACTGATATGTCTGTGTGGATCTTTTGACTTTCTGTGATTGATTTTTCATTCTTTTTGGTGTCTTTTAAAATATTTAACTGGCACTGGAGGGTATTGTGGTGCAGCCAGTTAACCCCTGCCCCTCACCCCGAGACACCCACATCCCACATCTGTGTGCCAGTTTGAGGCCTGGCTACTTCACTTTAATCCAACTTGCTGCTAATGTATCCTGGGAGACAGCAGAGTTGAACCTCTGCCACTCATGTGGGAAGCCTGGCTGGAGTCCCAGGCTGCTGCTTCCAGCAGGCCTGGCCTGGTTGGTGCAAGCATTTTGGGTGTGAATCTGTGGATGAAAGAGCTCTGTCACTTTGCCTTACAAGTAAGTGAAAATAATACAAGAAGCATTGCTAGTTTTTAAAATTAAGTAAAATCTTTTTTAAAGACTTATTTTATTGCAAAGGCATATTGTAAAATGTGAGAAGGTGAAAAAGAAAGAAAGGTCTTCTACCAGTGCCTCACACCTCAAATGGTTGCAACAGCCAGAGCTGAGCAGATCCAAAGTTGGAAGCCAAAAGCTTCTTCAGGGTTTCTCATGTGAGTGCAAGGTTGCATTGACTTGAGCCATCCTCGATTGCTTTCCCAGGCCATACGTAGAGAGGCAGTTTGAAAGTGGAGCAGTCAGAACACAAACTGGCACCTATATGGGATGCTGACATTAACAGGCAGAGAATTAGTGTGCTATGCCACTTCACTGACCCGACTGCACCAACCCAATGAAGGTTGAATACATTCAAGTCATGTAACATCATTTGATGTACATAGACACTGTAATGATTACCACAATTAAATGAATTAATGCATCCATCACCCAAACTCCCAGAACTTGTGGATCTTAAAACTAGTCAACATCTATGTGGTACATTCAGCCTATCATTTTTATTAGATGTTCAAGTAGGTGTTGTCTGCATGGGTCTGCAGTTCTGGGGAGAGGTTCAGACTAGAGGGGGCACACTTGAGCTCATCAACACAGAGCACATTTGAAGTTCCTGAGCATGATGAGATGAGCAAAGGAGTGCAGCTACACAGTGGTTGGAAAGGCCCTGTGAGTGAGCTCTGAGCCACTCCGGTATGAAGATGGCAGGAAGACAGGGAGTCGCTGAACCGGAGAGGGAACAAGACTTAAGAAGAAGAGCTCAGAGCTAGAAAGGTAAAAGATACTAAAGGTCAGCTCAGGGAAGCCTTCCAGTGAATGAAGACTGAGGATGAACTGCTGTGTGAACCAGTTTGGAGGAGATGGAAGCTTGTGAGGAAATTTGTCTTCATGGAGTTAGGGGCGTGAGAGCTACATGGGTGTGGGTTCCAGTGATGCTGTGGGGGTGGAGGGAGAAGGATATGGACACCGAGAGTGGAGAACCCCATCAAGCAGACTAGCTTGTGAAGATCAGGACCCAGATGGTTAGTAGAGGGCTATTTTAGGGTAGGTAGGATAAGGTACTCTGTTCTTATTCCAAAAAGAATAGTCCAATAAACAGTGGTGGTATGAGTTCACCTAATGAGTTCACCTAAGAACATTGAAACCACCTGGAACTGGTCATTTCAGTAAGAATGGCTCCAGATGAGTAGCAGGACACCGGTCCCTGGGTGTACATAAAGGTCCTAGGGTCAAACCCGCAAGGTTTGCTTATCCGGAAGTAACAGAGAAGGAGGGAGGCTGCCTCTGATGCTTCTGGGTGGGGACACATGGCAGGAAATAGAAGTCTGTAGAAGTTCCTATAGCTATAATTTGTTGAAAGTGAACACAAGATAATTCTCTGAGTGTGCAGACTGGGGGAAGCACTAGATCTTCCAGTAATATCCTACAGTACAGCAGGTCCCTGTAACCTGCCACGCAACACCCCACTGCCATACACACACTGCCCCCACACAGATTTGAGACACGACCGTATGATTTGCCTGAGCTAACAGGGCAATGGCAAATAAGCTACAAGCGCAGGAATTTTTTTCCTTTTTAAAAATTTTTTTTCAAGCATAGGATTAAGAAATACTTGTCTTGTGTGACTCTCCTAGAAGCATTGGAAGCCCAAGCTGCTGACATGTGGTCTAGGAAACAGCAAACACCAACTGCTATCTGTAGACCAATCATCTCCACTGGAGTCAAGAGCTGTCCAAAGCCACATGGGTGAGAGCAGGTAAGTCCAGGAGAATAAGTACCTAATATTCCAACTCATTGACCTACAAAATCATGAGCAAACAAAAATGATTACTACTGTAAACTGTTATGTACTTGGATGGCTTGCTTTGTAGCAAATGTTAACTGTTACTGAGGTGAATGTATGAATGGTGGCTGGGAAGAATAGAAGAGTTAATGGAATAGGGATACATTATATGATTGTAGGCAGCACTAAGGGCTCATTTAAGATTTAAGATTCATACTCATAGGACCAGTGTTGTCACACAGTGGATAAACCTCTGTTTGAGATGCCAGCATCCCATTTTGGGTGCTGGTTCAAGTCCTGGTTACCGTACCTTTGGCCCAGCTGCCTGCTAATGTACGTAGGGATGCAGAAGAAGATAGGCCAACTACTTTGGCCCCTGCTACTAATATGGGAGGCCTACATGGAGTTCCAAACTGCTGGCTTTGGCCTAGCCTAGCCCTGGATGTTGTAGCCATTTGGGGATTAAACCAGTAGATTAAATGATACACCTTTATTTGTTTACTTGCTCTCTGTCCATCTCGCACACACTATCTCTCTCTCTTTGTGTCCATCTGTATTTCGGTCTCTTTCCCTCTGCCACTCTTTCAAAATGATTAAAATCATTTTTAAAAAGTATACTAAGTTTAGGTGCATGCAATCAAAATTGGTTGGGATTTTCTCCAGTTACATTCAACTGTATGAGTACAGGAATGATATTGGAGAGAAATGAGTTTAAATAGATGGCAAATTTTATCAACCAAGTACAACAAGGCAGGTCAAATAAGACAGAGATGTGTATAAGGGAATGATTATGATCATTTACCTTGAGCTCCAACCTGAGAAAATAGAAATCCAAGAGTTGAGGCATACTGAAAATGTGTGAGCCAGAGTGTCAGATGGTCCAGAGTGTTACAGAATTTTTGGTATTAGCATTGTAGAATAAATGAGGTAGTGGTGGTTAGAGTCTGATGAGTGAGATGGGGATATGCAAAGAGCAGTTATCTTTGGAAACAAGGGCTCTGAAAGAGTAATAGCAAGAAATGGCTGCGTGTGCAGGAAGGACAAGATCAAAGGAAGAGAACAGGACTAGCGACCAAGAGGCCAGGTTGTAGAGAAATTATCTGTGTGGATAATAAAATCACCAGGAATTAGAACAGGGCTGATGTTGAAAATCATTATCAGTTAAGACTAGTTTAACTATAATAAGAAAGAATAGTGATGGAGATACAAAATGATGACATTGGGTTCAGAACTGGTTGTATTAAAGGAGGTAAGACACAATAAGAGTGGTTCGGAAGCATCAACAAGGAGAAATGATGACACTGATCTCACAGGCCCAGTAGAATTTGTGTATGTGTGTTGGGGAGTGACCGTCACTGTAGAGAACTGTATGGGAAGTGAGAGTCCTTAGGGAAATTCCAGATGTGGTTAAAGCAAGAAGAAAGGAATGAAGATGGTTTTTAAGCATCAGAGATCTTGTTTCTAACAGTCCCTGAGTTACAAACCCCACAAGGGAAGGGTTTCACGGCTGAGAAGAACAGCAGGCATTTAATGTCATGTTGCAGTTAAGCTACTCCCTTAGATCAAGTCCAGCTGTGTTTCGGATTCCAAGTTCCCGTTAATGTGTACCTTGGGAGGTGGAAGGTGATGGCCCAAGTAGATGAATACCTGTCATGCACAGGAAAATTTTGCACTGAGTTCTTGGCTCCCTAATATTTGCATAATGAACCAGCATGAAAGAGGGGTGAGTGTGTCAAGTAAAATATATGTTTTCTTAAAAAGTTGGGAATAGATGAGAGAAGGGGACAGAAAGAGGAAAGGGATGGTTTGATGGTTATTAGAGGGTGGAGAGTGAGATGTGTCCTGGGGAACTGGCATGGGTGACTCTTGAAAGACAAAAGCAAAGATACAAGGTGTTTTCAGATTAGACCTTTTGGCTGTAAGGTACACTATGATGGCAAAATGAACAATTGGCTACTGTGGGAATTTGGGGAATACCTTAAAGACCACTCTTCAGATCTTCTGTGATGGTTTGGAAGTTTGGGGTGGGGGCAGTTATGTCTTGGTAGTTGAGTGACAAAATGGGAGAGTGGCATGCTGTAGAACCTTATCATTGTCCTTGGATTCTGCCTGGACACACGTGCAGGCTCTGGGAAGGACTGGCTGTGTAAAGTGCATAGGCAACTTTTAAACTTCAGGGATTGCTGATAAACTTTCTTCTTGCAAATATCTGACAAAAACAGTGAACAGGTTTTCAAGGGAGGCAAAAGCTGCCAGAGCTGAGCCTGATGTTCCTTCTCAAAGAGGAAGGGTGCAAGCCCTGCACTCCTTTGATGTTGCTCGTAAGCACTTGCGCCAGCACCACCAGGGGCTTTGATGTTCTCCCAGCTCTGACATCCTGACATCTGGGCTTGTCCTCTTCTGAAGCAGCAAATTGAAACAATAGTCAGACTCCACTTTAAAAAGGAAAAGGACAGTGAGCCCTCAGATAGAAGTTTTTGATGCCACTCACATGATTAGAGAGAATGCTCTGCGTGTGTCTTCAAACCCAGGTTCATTAAATTCACAATTTTGCATTCATGCCAGGTGTCTGTCACCAGGTACCCACGCTACCCCAGGAGATCTCCACAGAGGGGTTTGGCAACGCACTCTTGAAACCCTGATTCAGATGTGCTGCTTCTTCCAAAGGGCGTTTTACTTAAACATTAAATTTTTTTCTTTTTAGTAATTTATTTATTTATTTGAAAGGGATGGTGATGGGAGGGGACAGAAGGAGAAAGAGAAAAAGACACTTGGGCCTGCTGGTTTGCTCCCTTATTGGCTCCAACAGCTAGCACTGGGCCAGGCTTAAGCGGGGAGCCCCAGGAACCCCATCCAGGCTTCCCATCCAGGTATCAGGAGCCCAAATGCTGGAGTCATCTTTCACTGCTTTCCCAGGTGTATTAGCAAGAAGCTGGGTCAGAAGTGGTGCAGTTGGGACTCATTGACATTCCAATACAGGGTGCTGGTGTGACAGGCAGCAGCTAAGCTCATTGTGCCACAATGCTGGCACTACTTAATCATTTAGAACTATCCCATTGGGATTGCCCTTTAACTAGTAGTTAAAATACTGCTTGGGATGCTTGCATCCCATATCAGAGTGCCTGGCTTCAAATCCTTATTCCAGCTCCCTTCCAGTGCTCACCTGGGTAGGTAGTAGGTTCAGGTATTTGGCTTTTGCCACCCACATGGGAGACCTATATCGAGTTCCTGACTACCAACATTTAGGCATGGGATCAGTAGGTGGGAGTTCTGCCTTTCTGTCTCTTTGTTGTTCTACCTTATAAATAATAAATATTAAGTATTTCAAATAACATTGAACATAATAGGAGTTCATACTCCATAACTCACATTTTATTGTTTCACCTCCAAACTTCTTGCTGCTTTCCTTCTTGCCAGATGAACGCTTCCTTCTCAATGCCCCAAGCCTGACTTGGAAATCCTTCTGTTGTCTTTTCTAGACCTCCTAGCTCAGTTTCAGTTTGAAGCTAAGCACCTTTTGCTAAAGATCCCAGTACCTGATTTTCTAGCCACAGGCTGCTCTTCTATTTCCCTTATGTACTCATACACATACTGGAAGAAAGAGTAAAGAAAAACAAAGGTTGGTGGTTTTTTTTTTTTGCTATTAAAGCTGTTTTGCTCAGTGTGGGCCTCTTCAGATTTTCATACTGTTGTTGCCAATCTCAACACGTGTATGGCTCTGATTACACTGGTTTTGATCATGTGAATTCTCCCTCTCCCTACTACCCTCAGTCTCCACATTTCTCCCTAACATCTTAGAAAAGTGTGTAATTTTCCTCTTCTCCCAACCTTTTTTCCTGAAAGCTACCATTTTCTATGAGGCCACCTCCCTGTGGTACTGAGTACCGGTCAGACTTGTAAAATGGAGTTTTCCCATGTGGTCAGAGAAAAACTCCCCCTCCTCTTCTTTGTCAGCCCCTCCTTGTAATATACCTTTATTTTCTGTATGATGTGAATTGGCAGAGGAGAGAGAAACTCTCTAGTGGGAGAAACTGAAAAAAATCAATGGTTTCCTGGAATTTGGTTAATTCAGCACCTTAGCAACCCTCACACAAGGCCCTTAGGGGAGTGGTGAGCATGTCCGCAGGAATCCAGTTAGTCCTGGAGTCCCCAAGTTGTGTTATGTGGAAGTCTTCGCTGTCAGACTGCTGCGTCTTCGGACCCTCTAAGCAAGGATCCTTTTGGAAAGGGTTTCCAGAGTGGGAACAGCTGAACACCTCAGGCCTCCAGCCACTTTGCCCCACACGTTCTGCTCTCTCTCTCTCAGGAGCCTCCTGCTGGAGAAGTGGAGGTTCTCTCTGACGAAAGGACATTGTGCTCAGGAAGAGAAGAGCCTTCCACAGCACGTTGTTAGAGAAGGGAATTCAATTGCCTGTGCCAAAGTTCAACTTCCTTGGGAGGACCCGTGGGTGTAGCCCTCCCTTTCTTTCCAGTGACTGTGATGAGTTTTGCCCTTCACATGTCCCTGGAGTTACTGGCCCTGAGACCCTCCTTATCTACTTTTCTAATGGGCAAGACTGTCCTTGCCCGAGAAAACTTGATTTTAACAATTAATGAATACTGTTGTTCCAGATGAGCACTGCATTTAGCTAGTTGTGCACTGTTTCCCTTTGTTCTCATAAACAGCAACACAGTGAACTTTCCAAGGGTTCTGTGGTACTCCTTGTATCCACATCTACACTGCCCAGGTCCATATTTTCACTCTACAGGCACCGAAAACCACCTGCTCCTACGTTTATTCCTTCAAAGGTCTACTGGAGCTAAACATCTAGTGCAGATCTCAGACCTCAAATAAAGGTGAGGCAGGTAGTTCGGGATGTCCATTTATAGGAGGGCTGAATTTTGGTCTTTTTCTGAGTCAACACACAACAAATTGTTTTCGATGGATTCTCAGAGTTAGGAAATCAGGGTCCTTAAAGAAAACTGGTTCATGATCAACCTTATTATGAGCTGAATATGTCCCCAGGATGACTTGCTAATGATCATCAAAGATGACAGACAAAAGCTCCAGCCAATGGAGCCATGATAGAAATCATACCAACAAAGCTTGCCAAGAGTCACAGCTTCTCACCAAGCCAGTTCATGTCAGAAGAAAGGATCTGCTGCTGCTTGCATAGAGAAATGATGCACTAGACTCATGATGCATTTTTCCTGCCCTAGCCCTAGAATTAGAGACTCAGTAGATTTTTAAAAATAAGGATAGGTGAAGCTATGTATAGGTAATTCTTGTGAAATACATAAAAGGTAAACAGAATATTGTGTGGTGGATTGGAAACATTTAGAAGGGCCAATTAGAATGCAAGTATGCATGAGGACTGGAGTATTCTTAGATCAGCCTTTCATCAGGGATAGACATTTAGTTATAAACCCTAGGCAAAAACACCTGCCTGACAGGTGATCAGTGAAGTATAACTGTACCCAGGAGTATTTCTCCCTAGAGCTGTCTGAAAGAGTAGGTATGTTGTTAGCTCCAAATATCTTCATCACTGGTCCTCATATCTGCACAGTAAGACTGAAGTTGCAAAAAGAAAGTGGCCATGTGAATATTGCATGGTACATGGTCTAGGTTGCATAGTTGTCATAACCTGCCAACATTCTTTCTCCCTACCCCTCCTTCTGTCCTTGCTTCTTGCTGGATATTCTAAATCATTCAGTAAACCCTAGGATTCCAGCATGTTAATTTGATCTGTGAGCCTTGTGGTTTGTGACTTACTGTATACTCAGTCTGGTATTGCATTTGAAAATTGCACAACTATCAGAGTAAAAACTGTGGCAAGGAGTAATAACAAAAGCTAAAGGAGGCTGAATATTTGGCTAACAATAAGATGAGACAGGGACAGCTCTGCAGGCTAAAGTATAACCCAAATTCTTCCGGCTGCTACACAGCAATGAAAGAAGAGACAAAGGACCCAGAGGTAACCTCTCAAATACTATCAGAGGTCAAGAGACAGAGGAGCTCAACCCATGAAATGGGCTCCTGTCATCTTCATATCAAATGTCTGACTCCTCTCTCTGTGGTACCAAGGACAGAAAGTTGAGGAACAACAACACAAAGTGAACGCCTACAGGGCCCAACAGATAATAAATCAATAGAGTTGTACTTTAAGTACTTAGGTTGCATTGCTTGAATGGTACATACAGTAGTGAACTGGACAATCTATATGCTCTAAGGTGGCAGCTGAAACTCTTGAAGGTTCCCATGGAAACAGGGCCTTGAGTTCCCAGTCAGTATTTTGAAAAGAAGGCAGAAATAATTTTACGAGACATTTCCCAATTAAAAGCTGGATTTCCCAAGATCCTGGTTTTTAAATACCATTTGCCCAATTAAAGGAACTAGGAGTCTTGGCGGAAATGGCTACTTCTAGGGCTGGGGTGGGAAAAACACATGATCAGTCTGGAGCATCTTGTAGTGTCAGAGAGTAAGCATGTGGTGAGCGTGCACATGTGTGGCCACACACATAGTATTGACAGTATGTCAAAAGGACACAGGATGAAATTGGAGGAGCTCCCATTGGCCAAATGTGCAACAAGTTAAAGAACAAGATAAAGATAGTGAACACAGTCTTGTATTATAGCCCAAAGTATTGAATAAATACCCTTGAGTCCATTTTTAGATGTAAACAACTTAATAACTAAGTGGAGACAAAGATACAGGCTTTCCTTACAGAAGAATGTTGAATATTATAGGTAGATAGTCTCTTCATCCAGGAGGTGGCACTAAATTCTTCCATGACTCTTGAGGGATAAATGGGATGAATGACTTGCTCTAAAGAGCAGAGTTTGGAAATAGGACAAACCACAAATTTACAGTGGGGAACCTTGGCCAGCACCACACTGGATCAGTGATCAAAGTTAACATTGACTGTACCAGGTCGTGTTGGTGTCATACAACCCCTGTGATGTGTCATGTAATGAAAAAGACCACCTCTGTGGTCATCACCCTCTAAGTTCAGGACCCCAGTCTAATCGCAAAAGAAAAATTCAAACTGAGAAGCTTTCTACAAAATACATGATTAATACTTTTCAAAACTGCCAAGGTCATGAAAAAGAAGACAAAATTCAGGTAGCAGATGCCAGGGAGACATGACAATTAAGTGCAATGCGGGATCCTTGGTTGGAAGCTGAAAACAGGAAGAGGCCATCAGTGGTAAAGCTGGTTGCAACTGGACACAGTTTTTATTTAAAAGTGATGTGCAAATTTTAATTTCTTACTTTTGATAAATGACTTGGTAAAAAAACTGAATCATCTTTGCAGCTAGAATCCAAAATCTAAACTTATTCCAAAATCAGAGGCTTATTAAAAATATTAGTCCAAGCAAAACACAGTGCCAGATGGATCTGGCTGGAACCTCTGTTGGATCTGCTTTGGAAGGGAAAGAAAAATAAATGTTTCCATGACATTGTTCCCGTGAGTCATCCGATGCTTCAGAAAGCCAACAGGCCTTAACTGAAAGACCAACTTCCATTCATTGTACTTAAATTTATCATCTTTTTGTCCTTCCTATCAATGTACCTCAATCCGTTACTCCTATTTCTGCATAACATTTATGCATTCTTTCTTTCTCCTTCCTGGCATGTTAATAGTTGAAACTCTAGTAGCCTTATTGAGATGACCTTAAGACTTATAGTTCTGTACAATAGAACAATAAAGTAATGTATATTTTGTAATACATTGGATTAATGTGTTGGATTAGGCAACAATGAAATGTTGCTTAATCCAGCACATTGGTTTTAAGACACACCATTATTTTAGGTACCATGGGGGAAAAACACTATCAATTAAAATGTTTTCTTTTTCCTTAGATTTTTTGTTAGATGTTTCTATTCATATTTTAAGATCTATTTTATACACTTATTCAGGTATAATTTTTTCAACAGGTATAATTTGTTCATCACTCTTGGGCATACATACCACAAGGAGATGACACACTACAGTGTTTCAAATATTGCTGTAACTTCTTTTGAGTCACATTTCAACTCTTCTAAATCACTTCTCAGAATCATTGGCAGCTCTTAATATCCTCTTCTGTGCCTTCAAGCATGCTGGTGATGCAGTATTTCTTAGAACAGTAACGCCTCTGATGTCTCTAGGGATTTTTCCTATCTGAGGATCCCACTCTGCTGAGTTGTGAAGTACATGCCCAGACAATGACCAGCATATATTGTGAAATATTATAGACTCCAACATTAAAGGTGTTAAAACGTGTGTTGGAGAGGAGGGGAACCCATGCTCTAGGGAACAGCGGAATATGATGGGAGACTCTCCCAAAGCTTGCATACGTAGCTTACAAATGCAAAAGGAAATCTGTTTTTTAAGATCCTGTTTTTCTGGTCTTTGCGGCTACTTACCACTTAAGCCAATCATGTGGATACACAATTCTTAAAAATAGTATATCATTACCATTATTGCTTTCCTTTGTCAATGTAGCTTATTCCATTGCTAGGTCTGCATTGACCAGGAAATGAAAGCATAATACATTTTCTTCGCCTTCTAGATGGCCTAACAGTTTGCTGATACCTTTGTTTCACCCTTTACTTCAGCTTTCCCAAAGCAAATTCTGCATCAATATTCCTTTGAAGTTCAGCTCAGGACTATAAAAAAAAAACACCCTAAATATCACATTTGTAATAGGATTTTTTTTGTTATTGTAAAATTTGAAGCATGGGATCACTTTTCAGATTACTGATAATGATTTCCTCTACTGAATACTTGATTAGATATGTCTCTCGGGCTTGTGAAAAGAAACTGGAATTGCTAGTAAGTGGAAAAAATTAAAGGAAAATTTAAAAATCAGAAATATAGAGCAAAGTTTAAGAGTAGAGAAGATTCAGGAGAAATGTTGGGTGCTTTGTACTGTTTGTCACACTTTTCTGAGGGAAAAAAATCCTCTCTATTTTTCTGGGAAACGAAGTACAAGTTGTTAGTGACAACCATCTATTAAGAAATTTCCCTTTGTGATAGGGTGAAGATTTTTTCCCCAGAGGTAAATTATTCAACATAGTTAATTTGAATCCATGTTTGAGCCTGAGATGAAGTTATCATTTTTACCATTTCCCCTTAGTCTGTCCTGATATTATCATTGACTGAAACTCCAGTACCCATAGCAACAGTCACCGTTTCAGACATAATTCCCCCAAGCAACAGAGCATGGCCGATGACTGACAATCACCCAGCTGTGTGTTTCATGGTGGTATTTTGCAGGGCTCGAAGACCAAGTCACAGCTTATTCCCAAATATTGCAGGTCACATTATCTAGGGATTGGAAAGGCAGCAAACCCACCAAAAAAAATGTGTTCACCTCTTCTGAAGGGTCGGGAGCAAGAAAGGGTGGCAAAACAGTTGTAGTGCTAGACAAAGTCAAGACAATGGAAAGTGCAAGGGCTGAGCATAACCAGTGAAAATGTCTGCTTTCCACTGCTGTCCCACATTTTCCAGATTGCTTGTGAACCCCCAAAACTGAGCCCAAGGAGGAGATTTAGAGCCCTGGCATTTTTCTTGCAGAACAAGAGAGAAAAGCAATTGAACTGCTGCTGTATCTAGACTTCCCTGCCAGGGATTCTTACAGAAGTGCTGTGAAATGTGACACTACAAGTTGTAGCCTGTAATAGGTGCTAGAGTGTAATTACAATTCTCTTTGAATCATGCAGGTGAAGAAATCCTGTGTTTCTAGGCAAAATTAAAGGATGTAGTTCTAACTAGACTTCATTGCATAATTCTGGGGAAGTTTCTCCAAATCACAGGAAATGGAGAACAGGGATAAAGAGGAGGCCTGGGGGTGGATGCTTGGCCTAGCAGTTCAGGCATCGATGGGGTGTTTGGACCCCATCTGACTGCCTGATTTTGAGGGCTGGCTCTGCTCCCAATTCCAGCTGTTTGCTAATGCCTGCACAGGGAAGGGAAGCATTGCTGGCAACTCAGGTGGTTGAGACACTGCCATCCAGGTGACGGACACGGGTTGAGTGGCTGGCTTCAGCATGGCCTGGCCATGGCTGGTAGGGGGCATTTGGGGGAGTGTGTAGTGGTGTGGACCAGTAGATGGAAGGACACACTCCCTCTCCCTCAAATAAAACTAAAAAGAAAAAACAAATGGAGGAGTGTTCGTAGCCAATACAGAACGAGTCTGGGCTTATCTGTGATTTCGGTAAAGGGGTCAGCAGGCAGTGGTTTACTGCGCAAATTACAGTGCAGTGTGCATGGCAAAGATCCAGGGCTTCTGAAGGCACATGTACTGTGCCACTGTCCCCTCTACCTAGTGTGCCTGAAAAGCGACTCACAATGGAGACATCTGGGTAGCTGGTACACTCTGGGAGTTCCCAGGCCAACAACTTCTTGGGTATCCGGTGCCAGCTAAGTTAACTGTTGCTGCCTGGGTGGCTGAAGGAAGCCTGAGACGGGCGGCAGCCGGGGGTGGAGGGGCTCGAGGGTGTACTTGGGCTGAGAGTTAGAAGCCGTCTGTACCCTGGCCTGGTAGGCACACCTGTAATTAGGGGAGAGACTACAGTGATCCAGGCTGTCAGGAAGAGTGCTGGGGATTTCCCTGCCTTCCAGGGCCGGTTGGCTGGCCGGGTTCCCAGTCTGCCCGCACATTCTTCCTTTGCCCATTCATATACCTGCAGGGTAACAATAGCAATCACCAGCAAAAAAACATGGCACATGGCAGCAGAAGATCCGTGCTCAGGTCCCCAGTCCAAGATTTCTTGCTACTGGGGTTATCGTTTTTCTCACTGTTAAAGACAGTCACGATACCTGCCCTTGCTATTTTCTGAGATTATCAGAAAAATAAAACACAATGATGGGGATACAGGGACTTAGACGTGCAAAGTAATCATAATTGCAAAGTCTTGCTGTACTTCAGTTGTCAAGCCCTTGGCTATGGGAAGGCAGCCTGAGGCTCATCTGCTGTTAGCTCTGCAGCTGATGAGCTTGTCAGCGAGGTACTGGTGCCCTGCTCTCCCCCAGATCCCCAACTTGCTATGGCAGCCCCCTCCCCGCAGCCTCACAGTTTAGAAGGGAACACCAGTACCGTGGTCCCTGAGAACACAGAGAAGACTTTTTTGCCCTATGGGGGTTGGGGCAAAACCTGGACGCCCCATTTAAACCTGCCTGGGGATTGGCCCTGCTCTCAAAGGTGAAGGTTTTACACAGTTCTCTTCAAGAACCATATAACTTTAGTATGAGCAATGCAGGCAGAGCTTGTCGAAGAGATACTCGGCCATGCGGCTGTCCTGGCTGCCCATCCTGCGCAGGTTGGTCAGGTAGTCTCCCAGCTCCTTGAGGTGCTGCACCTGCTGGTGCAGGTAGTGGGTCTCCAGGAAGTGGCAGAGCTCGGGGTCGTCCCTGACAGTGGCCAGCTGGTGCAGGTCCAGGAAGCTCTGGTTGATTCTCTTGGCCAGCTTGAAGGCGCTCTCCATGGCGTGCAGGCCGCTGTCCCAGTGGCTGGGCTGAGGCGCGGGCACTTGGCAGAGCGTGATGCGGCCTCCACGCTGGTTCTGCATTCTGGCCATCTTCTCTGCACGCTCCCTCTCGATCAGCGAGCGCTTCAGGAAGTAGCAGGCGAAGCCCTTGAGCGTCACGTAGTTGCGGTCGAAGTACAAGGCCATGGCCCGGGTCAGGTGGGATGCATAGAGCTGCAGCTGGACATGGACGTCCACTGCAGTCTCACACTCGGGATGGTAATTGTGGCGCACCTGCGAAGGTGAGGCAGCCAGGGTGGGCAGTGCAGGCTATGAGGGTGTGAGGAACAATTCCACAAAGGCAGAGTGGGCATGTGGGCTGCACTGAAGTTAACAGCAGCGCTGGCGGTGGCAGGGTGCCCCCAACGATGAGCAGTTGCTCGGTGTGAGACTGCTGAAAGTCTGGTTCCAAGGCCACCACAGGTCAGAACTGCAGTGTGGGGGCCAGTTATGATGTAACCAGAAGTAGAAAGCTGGACCATTCCAACAGTTAGGAGGGAGTGGGGTGGACAGGGACACAAGCATGGAGGCACATTTTAAATCATTGAATGGCTCAAGACCACATTTTAAAAATTACTACCAATTTGAAACATAATTTATATCTCAAAATTTACCTTTTGAAAGTATAAATTTTTATGGGTTTTACTATATTATGTTCTACAAACATCATGAAAAATCTTATTTCAGAATATTTTCATCACTGTGAAGTGAAATCTTCTCCCCATCTTGCCTCTTCTCTACATCTGGCAACTGCAAATCTACTTCCTATTTCTACGTATTTGCTTACTATGGATGTTTGAAATAAATGAGATTATAAAGTATATGAATTTTAAGTATGGCCTGTCACCTGGCATAAAGTTTAGAATCTTCATCTTTTTATTGCGAGTAGCATTCGGTGTATGTATATTCACATTTTATTTGTCCTATTACAAGTTGGCATTCGGATTGTTTCCATTTTGTGGCTGTAATCACTTATTCTGCTATGAACATTTTCATACAGGTTTCTGTACCCATATGTGTTGGCAGTTTTCTTGGGCATATGCTTAGGAGCAACGATGTTGGGTCATAGGTTAAATATATTTTAACATTTTCAGAAATTGTTTTCCAAATTGCAAGACCATTGGCCTGTTTCCTAAAGAGACTAAACCGTTGTATTTATACTCCTACCAGCAATGTATGAGACTTCCAATACTTAGTGTCTTTTTTTCCTTTAGGCCATCTTAATGGATATAAAATGGTGTTTGTGATTCTGATTTACAATTCCTTAATGACTAATGATGTTGAGTCTCTTTTCAGGTTCATGTTGGGTTTTTATCTTCTTTGGAGAAATGACTAATCAAATTCTTTGCCCATTCTTAAACTGAACTGTTCACCTTTTTATTGAGTTTTAGGAGTTCACAAATATTATGGATATGTGTCTCCATATATGTGACTTATATGAATATTTTCAGATGTATAATTTGTGATGGTTCTGTTGTCTTTTCTATTTTTAATAGTTCTTTTGAAACAAAACTTCTTAATTATGATGAGGTGTTTTTTTGTTGTTGTCACATCTGTTTTGATGTCATTTAAGAAATCATTGCCTGATTCAATGACACAAAGAAACCTACACCTAGGTTTTCTTTTCAGAAATGTAAGGCTCTAGCTATTATATTGAAATCTGATGCATTTTGAGTTATTTCCACATGTGATGTGAAGTTGGGTACCAGCACCAGTAGTTGGGAAGGCTACTCTTCTTTTCACTGAATGGTCCATGGGCTCTTCTTGCAGAAGTCAAGTGACCCTAGTATTTCTGGACTCCTACTCTGTTCTGTCAGTTTAATGTGCTTCTTTTTCAAAATTACATTGGCTATTCTGGGCCCCTTAAATTTCCATATGAATTATAACATGAACTTGTCAATTTGTTTGAGGAAAGAAAACATGCCAGATTGTATTGGATCTGTAGTTAATGTGTTGGGAGGGTAGTGATGTCTTAACAATATTAGTTCTTTTCATCAATAAGTGTGGGATATCTTGTAAGTCATTTAGTGCCAGGGCCTTACAAAAATTAGAGATTCTGATTTAGACTGAGACTGAAAATATGAATATGTGACCAGTATCTCAGGTGATGGAAGACCACACCCTGAGTAGCAACTGTTACACAAGGCAGAAGGAGTAAGTCTCCCATCTGGGTTTGGAGATCAAGCAAACACACATTTGGGTTTCTGTAAGCAAACGTACCTGACCTACCTCATCACCAGCCTTGTGCTAGTTATGCTAGATGTGGATTCCCATGAGGAAAGGAAGAAGCCTTCTTTCTGTTCCAGTATTTATGTAAAACGCCTTAAAATGAGCCTTAAAAAGTAGATATCCTGTTTAGAGGGCTCTTCTGGTTTATCTATATCTTTTATTGTCTTTGAGCCACTTATAACTGCCAATTGTAGAAAACTAGTAATCAAATTATTTTTATCTACAGATATAAAATAATTGTCTAGTGGAATGAAATTAAGTTTTTTTTTTTAAAAAAAAAAGATTTATTTTTCTTGAAAAGGCAGATTTACAGAGAAAAAGAGGGACAGAGAGGAAGATCTTCTGTCCACTGGTTTATTCCCCAACCAGCCACAATGGCTGGAGTTGAGCTGATCGAAAGCCAGGAGCCATTGCAGGGTGCAAGGTCCCAAGGCTTTTGGGTTGTCCTCTACTGCTTTCTCAGGCCACAAGCAGGGAGCTGGATGGGAAGTGGAGCAGCTGGGACACAAACCAGGGCCCAGATGGGATTCCAGCACATGCCAGATGAAAACATTAGCCACTAGTCTACCGTGTCAGGCCTGCAATTAACTTTTGACTAATTTTGTACCTATTTGTACATTTTTTTCAACATTATTTATTGCTTATATATCAGTTCTTTGAAGTTTAATTTCTAACATCTTATTGGTTTCTTCATTATTTAAATATTTTAGACGTCTATATGTTATATTAATGTATATGTATATTCATGTGATAGAAATGCCTCTAGGAGCTGGCTTAGTTAATTAAGCACTTACAACTTGCTTAGCACAGATATAACTTCAGACAATCATTTGAAGCCTAAAGTCCTAACACTTCTGGCTGGGATGTGGACTGAGAAAGAATAGCATGCCCGAGGAAAGGGGAGTAGAAGGCAGCCCGGGGCTGCAAGCAACAACAAAACCCAGTCAAAGGGCAGAGAAAAGCAGGCCACTCGAGACCCTCCTTCAAAGGACAGTGTTGCCACTGTGGAGCTGAGGCTGGCCTGGTGCCTGCTGTGGGATGGGCAGTAAAGTGAAAGGAACCAGGACACAGCTGTAGAGAAGGAGAACCACCTGACAAACAGGGAATGGTGAAAGGTTCCAGGCAGAGAAAGCAGTGCTGTGGGTGTGTGTGCAGGACCCTTACTCCACCAACGCGGTGATATCTTGAGATTTGGTGATTGTTTATAACCCTTGTCTGTACTTTCTGAGGAAGTGATTTTTTTTTTTTTTACCGTACTTAGTACTTGTTGAATTTTTTATATTGTGGAGGATTAAGCTTGTGACTATGAAGTAATTTATATGTATGTTATTGTAAAAATTTTTAATTTTTAAATTTTAAATTTAAAAGAACCAAAAAGGAAGAACAAAGGAGGGTGGGAAGTATCATGTTCTTAAAACTGTACATGTGAAATACATGAAATCTGTTCTCTACATATGTTTTTGAAGATTTATTTTTCTTGGAAAGGCGGATTTATAGAGAGAAGGAGAGACAGATCTTCCATCTGCTGGCTCACTCCTCAAAATGGCTGCAAAGCCAGAGCTGAGCTGATCCAAAGTCAGGATAGAAGTTTCTTCCTGGTCTTCTATGTGGGGGCAGGTCCCAAGGGCTTGGATCAGCCTCCTCTGCTTTCTAGTCCACAAGCAGGAAGTGTGCCAGGTAAGACACAAATCAGTGCCCATATGGGATGTTGGTGCTTGCAGGTACAGGATTAGCTAATTGAGCCATTGTGCCAGCCCTGTATAAATACATTTTTAAAAAGAGAAAACAAGTGATCCCAATTTGTGGATTGATCTGTTACCACGTTAGCTCCCTCTTGTGCATATACTGTTGTCACTGTGGTACCATCTGTCGCAGGTCGTTGCCAGGGCCAACCTCATGGCCTTGAGTCTCTAAAACTGTTAAGCTAAATGAAACTTCCTCCTTGTAAGTGACCCAGCTTTCGACGTTTCATTATGGCAATGGCAAATCGACAAACACAAATAGTCAACAGAGGTTTGAGAGATGGAACATTGACAGATTCCATGAAAATCTGAAGATCTGATGCAAGATCTGGGTAAATTAAACCCTGGGAAAGAGATGGGATTCTGAGCTTGTGGAACCACTGGCAGGATCCCCCATCCTTACTTCTGCAGGACACATACTACTGCAAGTGATGTTGGGGCCACAGATCCTGAGGCTGTACAGTACCCACAAGTGTGGGCTCTGTCACCTGGAGCAGGATGCTTTTAAGTGATGACCAGAGGCAAAGGCATTCTCACCCATTCTGTTTGTTCCTGCAATAGGACAGCTTTTTAGAATGAGGATCAGAGGACATTTTTGTTGCAGCTTCTATTTTATTGCACATTAGAGACATGTCTAATACCTGTACTCATTACAGTCTGCAGAAGAAAAATGTCTGTTATCCCTCCTTGATCTGATTTTTGGAGGAAAAAAATTAATTACCATTTTCTTTATTGAGGAGCAAAACAAAGGCCTCTGCGCCAAGACTTTCCCATTGTATGTACTGATTGCGTAAAGTCGAAGGCTGATATTAATCCAGTAATATATAAATTGCCTGTAAGGTTAGTGCTTTCGAGTTTTGTTCAGTGTGGGGGAAATTTCTGTAGTCCTAGGCCCTGTCTGTTCGCGTCCCTCAGTGGCTACTACCTGCATGTCCTGCGGGCTTAGGCTCCTAAACCCTATGATTTTTGTTGGATTCAGTGGGCAGATGTGAGGACAGTGGGAGAGTGAAGGATTTCTTCCCATTTCTGTGCTTGGGAAGATGATATGGAAGTATCCCTCTTTCTCTGGTAGATTTCCCTCCCTGACTGAAGTAGAACCAGTCTCTGGGTAGGCCTTCTGTGAATGCTGCTCACTGCATTAACTGCAAAGAACAGGTGTTCTGGGCTTAGAATGCATGACCAGAGAAATGCAGGGGACCCAGAAACAAGTGTGCAGCTGGACATTCCTTCAGGCCAGAAAATTATAGAAACAGGAGAAATAAAGATGCTGTTTGGCAACAAAATAATGACCTGCATGGAACTGCCACCAGGCAGAAATCCAGCTAGTGGATTTCTCCAGCTTCTCGTTCCTTTATTTCTTTGGATAATTAACCCTTTGATTATTTTTGTTTAGTTAGTGTACCCACTAGAAAGAGGATCACGGACCTGGAAGTAATTAGAGTCATTTTCTACTTTTTAGTAACTGTGTGTTTAAAAGTCTGATGGGGGCAGAGGGGTTGCCAGGTGCAATGGCTTAGTAACTAAATCTTCGCCTGGCACATGCCAGGCTCCCATATGGGTGCTGGCTCATGACCCAGCTGCTCCACTTCCCTTTAAGCTCCCTGCTTATGACCTTAGGAAAGTGATAGAGGATGGCCCAAAACCTTGGGACCCTGCACCCACGTGGGAGATCCAGCAGAAGCACCTGGCTTCTGGCTTCAAGTCAGCTCAGCTCTGGCCATTGTGGCCATTTGGGGAGTGAACCAACTAATACAAGATATCTGTGTCTCCTTCTCTCCATAAATCTGATCTGTCTTGACAATAAAAAATAAATCTTAAAAAATGTCTGACTAGGAAATATGTAAGTTTCAGAAAGTTTAAGGAATATTTGTTTCAGTTAAAGTGTTAGCCTTTTCTGCCTACCTTTAGTTGCTCTTGATTAAAGCTGCTGCAAGATGTTCTACACAGCCCTGTGTAAGGGAGCCCAATGAATGTACAAAAGGAATTATAGGTGATAACTAATTAGACATCTCTTAATTATCTAACCCTGGGAAGGAAGATGTAACTTTCCATTGCAAATAGCCAACAGTAGATTTTACAATTTTATTTGCTGCTTATGTTTTCCAAATAGAGGATGAATGATAATCTGTACATGAGCAGTTAAAAAAGTTTGTATAAAGTGAAATTAAAGGGTTTTTAATGTAAAAAAAAAACTAAAAACATTATCCATTATATGCATTTTCATGAACTTTTTGAAAAATCTCTCATCTTATGTGGCATTTAATTCCTTCATAGAGAACACTAGATCTAACAGGCTAGGGTAAAGTTTGCTGCAGCAACAAATAGAAGGGGACTTTAAATAGCTTGTCCAAATGGGACTAAGAGAAAAATGAAAGTATAAACTTTTTCAGCATAAGTCCCACTAAGTTCAAGATATCATTTGTGTAGTCCAGCTTTAAAGATTAAGGATACTGAATTATAAAAAAATATTTGTTTTTATGTACATGAAAGGCAGAGAATGGGAGAGAGAAGAGAGAGATCTTCCACCTGTTGGGTTATTCCTCAAATGGCAACAACAACCAGGGTTTGGCCAGTCCTAAGTCATGAGCCCCAAAGTCCATCTAGGTCTTCATCAGGGGCCCCAATACTTGGGCCATCATTATCTGCTTTGTCAAGCCCATTAGCAGTGAGCTGAATCTAACATGAAATGGTCAGTACTCAAACTGATGCTCCAATATGGGATGCCAGCATTGCAAGTAAGTGGCAGTTTAACATGCCATGCCACAGTGCTGGCCCTTAGATCCTGAAAGTGTAAAACCATGGCAATGCCCTTTTTCACTTCATTAGCTGAAGAGAGCAGGTTCCCTTTAAAGATTTTTTTTTGATGATTAGCAAACAAAAAGTCAAAAGGATCCAGATCCAGAGTGTAAGGTATATGTTAATGATTTCCTACAAAATCTCTCAAAATCCCATTTGCTTGATGAGAATGAGCATGTGCATGGCTGTGGTGGTGAAGGACTCTGATAAGCTTTCCCAGGTGTTTTTCTGCTAGACCTTTGGCCTATTTTCAGAACATACTCTCCTAGTAAGCAGATGCTGACATTCTTTGGCCCTCTTGTGAGTCAAGAAGCCAGAACGCTGTGAGCATCTCAGAGAACTGTTGCTGTGACCTTTGCTCCTGGCCGTTTGCTTTTGTTTTGGCTGGAGTACTTCCACTTTTGGGTGGCCTTTGCTTTGATTGATTGATGTTTGGGACCCTACGGATAGAGCTCTGTTACATCACCTGTTCCAGTTCTTCAAAGAAATATTTAAGGTCTTGACCCCACTTGTTTAAAATTTCCATCGAAAGCACTATTCCCATCCAGCTGAGCCGGGTGCAACAATGTTGGCATCCATTGTGGAGAGTGCTGCACTGTCAGTTTTTGGTCAGAATTGCATAAGCTGAACTAGCCGAGATATCTGTGGTATTGGCTGTTGTTTCTGCTGTAAATCCTTAGTTCACTTCAATTAGAGCACAGATAAAATTAATATTTTAATTAATTCATGTGAATGGTCTTGTCCCTTATTAAAATGAATTAGCAGGAGCAGGTACGGTGGTACAGTTGGATGTGCTGCTGCTTAGGATGCACCTTCCACGGCAGAGTGCCTGGATTCATGTCCTGCCTCTACTTCTGATACAGCTTTCCACTGGTGCCTCCCCTGGGAGGCAGCAGATGATGGCTCAAGTGCATGGGTCTTTTGCCACACACAGGAGAGCCTAGATGGAGTTCCTGGCTCCTGGTTGTATCCTGGCCCAGCCCTGGGCATTGTGGATATTTGGAATGAACAATCGATAGGAAATCTTTTTTTCTTTGTGTTTTTAAAATGAATGAGCTTTATAAAACAAACTGTCCATTTGTAAGCTGCTGATTTTTTTGTGTGGTATTACCCACAGAAACATTTTATAAGACATCTGTAATTTCACCATTTTCCCACCCAAGCTCCACTGTAAATTTGATGTTTGTTTTTGATTCAGTTTTAGCAAATTTCAAGTTGGTCTGTTCAGACCAAGGGGTCTTACCTTTCCTAATGCCTCAGACTAGTTCTATTCAGATATGCTAAAACAAATTAGTATTAGCTTAGTGTAAAAAAATTTAAGGCTGTACATAATACACATTTTCATTAACTTTTTGAAAAAAACCTGTATGTGTTGAAATCTCTAGCTGGAGAAAATCTGTTTCTCATCTGATAGTCAGAGGCAGCAAAAGTGTGTGGTTATTGTATGGCTCTCTACCAGTGGTTAATTGACAGACCCAGGCTGAATTCTGCTCTGAAGCTTCACCACATTAGAATTTTTCACTTCCAGATACACAGAAGGGAAAGCAGCATGGAGATTCCCTATTTGCTCTTTACTGTCTAAGAAATCCTGTATACTTCAGCCCACACCAACTTCAAAGGAGACTGGGAAAGGCAGGAACGTCCCATCTTCTGTGAGCACATGCAAATGTTCTCTGCCATGTATACTTTAGTCATTTCTTCTCATTTCTTATTGTTTCTGCTAGTTACCACTTTGCCAATAGAATATGGTAGAAATGGCATTCTGGGACTTCCAAGAGGCGGGGTACTTTTTCTTCCTTCTGCTTAAAAATCTTGTACGTTAGAAAAAGGAGATTGGAGACAGTAGTCTCACCCACTTTCCCCTATTCCTTGACCCTCCTCACCCTAATTGGGGGTCCATATGGGCATGCATCCTTCTTAACTATGCAAACATCATCAAAAATAAAATAGATTTTATATACTTGCTGTGGGAAGAGAAAACTACATGAAATGCTAAAAACATGGCTGGCATTGTGACCTACCAGGTAAAGCTGCTGCCTTTGACACTGGGGTTGCATATGGGTGCCAGTTGGAGTCCTGGCTGTCTCTACTTCTGATCAAGCTCCATTGCTAGTGAACCTGGGAAAGCAGCAGAAGACGGCCCAAGCACTTGAACTTCTGCACCCATGTTGCACATGGAAGAAGCTCCTTGCTTTGGTCTACCCCATTTCTCAGCATTGAGGCCAGTTGGGGAGTGAATTAGTAGATGGAAGATCTGTCTTTCTCCATTTCTTTGTGTATATGTTTCTCTTTCTCTGTTACCTGCCACTCAAATAAAAATGTTTTTTTTTAAAGAACTGGAGGAGGAGAAATGAGATAGAGTTCCCAAACAACAGGAAACACGAACTGCCAGTTAGCTGAGTGAGCCGTTTAGACCGTTCCTGACCCTCAGCTCTATCTGGTATATATTACTGTCCACACACAAAACTGAGATGTAATAAAACAGCTTTGGTGTTGAATCACCATTTTTGTAGGAAAGCCTAAAAAGGCAGCTGCTGTGCAGCAAATGCAACTGAAATAGTATCAGAAACTTTCACCAGTACAGTCAGCAAAGAAAGGAAGAGGGAGGTGAAGCGAGCTCAGGGAAGCCCTTAGAGAGGTGAAATTAGAGCTGGTGAGGAGGAACTCCCAGCCTGTGAGCTTGGGGGAAGCAGTATTCCAGTGAGTGAGCCCACATTTAGAAAAGCATGAATGTGTTCAACTCTGAGGCGTGTACAGAGAATTAGAAGCAGTTTGTGATGGATAACCATGTGAATGGAGTGGGAACTGCAGGTCTCTCAGAAGAAATTTGAAAATCTGGGAGGCTGGCCCTGGGACTTATTCTTCATCCAGTGTGGTGCTTGGGAGTTTTTAAAGCAGAGAAGTGTCAAAATCACATTCTTGTCTCAGGCAAATTACTCTGGCATGAATGAGTGTCGTGGTGGCAGGGGTGGGGTGGATGGCAGGGGCAAGGCAAAGGAATAAGAAGGGAGGTTATGATAGCAGAGAGAAAAGGAGGATTTGGGAATTTTGCATTGATCCAGAGGGAAAACAGAGGCATGCGGAATAGACAGTGGCAAGGGAAATACAGAGAAGGATGGGGTACCAATGCCATTAAGACAAAAATGAATAGAATTTGAAGATGGATATGGATAAGATACAAGACTACCAGGTCTTGGCTTTCATTTTCCATTCCCTGGGACAGGCAATGTGGGAGAACAAGCAATTGAGGGAAGAAGATAATGACTTGCAATTCCATTAACATTTTGAGTCCTGAATCATCCAAAAAAAGATGTTCTGTACCATAGTAACTCTAATACAGTAACAAGTTAGTTGAGAAAGGGATCAACCAACATAATTTTTAGAAAGATGTCCAGGACCTGTGGCTAAAATTAAGCTCTTCTGTGGGCATTTATTCTGATTTAGAGCAATATCTTAGGGAACGATGTGTAATGTTAGTAGGCAGGGCCCTGGAGAAATGATGGAACCAGTAAGAGGTCGTGTTAGGAGTTATTTTTCCATTAGCAGTAATGGTTCGTGGAGAGCTGTAGATGTGCTTATCTCGGCTCCTCTGTGGCTAATTTAACAGAATTTGTCCTGAGACCTCAATGGTAGGCATAGTTCATGTCTATGAAAGATTTTCTCTGCCTGAAGCTAACTAAGCCATCAGCTTAAGTTTTGTATTAGCTTTATCAGGCCTCTTCTCCTAGCACCTGGACAATCTCCCAGCCTAAGGCTGCATGATATGCCAGTCATCACAATGATCTGAGATAGCTAAAGTTTTTGCAGCAATGGCAAACTACTTTGTTTTTCCCAAAAAAAGATCTGAAAGCTAATCAGGATGATGTCATTCCAAAAAAATCAACCTTGTACCACATATTATTTAACTAGGTGGTAATTTTGAAGACAAAAAAAAAATGCTTTTAGGCAGGTATCTAAGGCACTACAACAGAATGTACTGTAGGCTTTCTGTGTTGTGTTGACAGAGCTGCTTATATCTGCCACTATGCGCGCAGAGCTTGATTTGATTCTAGCAGGTATTTTGTGGGGGGTCTATATGTGTATTCTTAATGGAAATTTACCACATAAAATGTGCACAGAGAAGGGCATGGTAGGAATTTGATTTGGATTTTGACCAGTTTGTTTACCCTCTGCATTTATATTTATGTACAATCACCCTACACTGGTAGAATAATACTCAGTGATCTGGTTATCATTCTCATTTTTAATGTTTTGGCCATGCCCAACACATATAGTACTATTTACAAATTCACTTAATTTGCTTAAAAGGTTTGAATTGCAAAAATTGTATGGCTAACTCACAAATAAAAACAGAAGTCATTTCAGAACTGAAGTCTGTGGGTCATGGAATGCTTGGACCCATTTGAGAGCTCGTGGTGACGGAATCTGTGTGTTCTCATTTTCATGCATTGGAGCAGTGTGTCCTCCTTAGCATGGGCTGCAGTGTGCTACAGGAACAATAACTCCACCAGATCTCAGGGGCTTAACACAGTGAAAGCTGAATTCCTGCTCTGGACCAGGACTAAGGTTTGGCAAGTGAAGTGCCTAGGACACAACACTAAGGTGACAACCACTCTCAGTGAAGGTATTGCCTGTACTGGATGTCCACTGTGCGTCATTAAGAAGTTTCCTTCATCATTGTTCCACAGGGATCCAGACCAGTGAGATCTCATTTCCATAAACACGTTGCGATCACTGGATGAGTTGGATGAGATATTTTGTTGTATTTTGATTAAATTCTGTGTGTTATCATTGAGATGTTCTTTAACTTTATTATGAATAGAACACAATATACAATATTGGTGTAGACATCATGAGGATGTAAAATAGTACAACCACTTGGACAGTAACAGGTTAACATGGGCCTTTTCTATGATACACAAATTCGGCCAAGTATGTGGAGTATGAATTAGATCATGTTTATACAAAAAGAATTGTATAAGAATGTTCATAATAACCCTAACATGGAAATTACCTGAATGTTCATCAGCAAGTGACTAGATAAATTCTGATGTGTTCTTACAATTACACCCTCCTCAGTAATAAAAAGGAATGAGCCATCATTATTACGTAGTAGTGTGTATGGATTTTAAAACATTGTATTGAATGAAAGAAACCCAAATATATATGATTCTAATCATATGAAGTTCAAAAATTGGTCAGGCTAAGCTCTGGTGAAAGAAGTCATAAAGGGGTTACCTTTGGCAGAGAGACTGATAAAGGACATGAGGAACTTTCTAGGAAGATGGAAATAGTCTAGTACTTGATTGGAATCATGCATGTAGTGCTGTTGTCATCAAACTGTGTACTTAGAACAGTTTTTATAGTAGGCAGTTATGCTTTGATTTTTCTAATATAGAAAATAGATACATGATATCTTTTCCTCAAGTATTACTTAATTTCCCCAGGGAAGGCTAAAGGACTGCATCCTCTACCTTAGTTGATTGATTCAGAGGATTTCAATCCTAATTACCCTAACTTTACTTCCTTCAAGGGAGAATATAAGATCTACAAATGGGGTCTGATTCTCTCTTCACATGGGATTGGCCCATCTTTCCTTAGTTTATCTCTGGCTAACAGATCCTGTCATGATAGTGTCAGGGCACAATTGCACCAAAGCTCCCTCTTTGTCCACTTAGAATTAATAGTAATACATGATGCTCTGATGGATGGAGGCCAAACCCCTGGCAAACAGGTGGTGACATGAAGTACACTGTCTGCTACTCATCTACAGTGAGTCAGCATGGTGCTGGCAGGTGAAAGGAGCTGAATCAGATATGGCAAAACTGAGAAAAGGACAGATGTGCAAAAAGGGACAAAGATAGAATGGTGACCAATAAATAGGCTTTCCATTTATTCTGCACAATATCACATTACAAATTTGAAGTTGGCATTTATTCTGTACTCACTGGAATGTGAAACTTGCATTACAAAAAGGGGAAAATCTTACCATTGTCTGATTTCTTGCCTTAGAATGCCCTTAGAGATGATGTATTTTCTTATCTTTTTTTTTTTGGTCCCTTCTGCTTTCTGATCTTTTTTTAAAAATGAGCAACCACTTTTATGACATGCTGTTAATTTATAGCATGATTGTTTACAGGTTACATATTTTAATTATGAAAATAATACATTGTAAAAAGGTGAATGTCATCGGTGCTAAAAGAAAGTCTATGTAATTATTTTAAATGGAATTATTTTGAAAAGTGGATCTGTTATGAGTCAACAGATCTTGTTCCCCTTAACTATTATAGCAAGCCTTTTCTTAAAAATCAGGGGATTTATAACACATATTGGATCCTGTCCTCTTGGAACACTCACTCAGCCACCAAGTTGAGAAAGTCCAAGCAGCCAGTTGGGCTTCATGGAACACAGCCAAGACCCCTGGCTAAGAGCCAGTGCCAACTTGCCAGCTCTATGCAGAAGGGCCTCTTGAAGTAATCCAATCTGCAAATCCTCAGTCAAGCCTCCCCAGCTGATTCCACAGGGAACTGGGACAAGCTGTCCCCATCATGCCCTGTCCAGATTGGAAATTTGTGAGCATATGAATTATTGGTTTTACAAATCATGTAGTTTGGAATATATATATATATACACACACACATAGTATATATATACACACTATATACTATATACACTATATATATACTATATATATTATATATGTATGATACTATATGTTATATACTATATATGTGTATATGGTATATAGTGTATATATAGTACATATATATAGTGTGTATATATACTATATACATAGTAGATTTTGTGTATATATATACACACTATTTCAGTATGTGCCTGGGAAAACAGGAAGACAGGACTTTTGATGTGTTCACCATTAATTTATAATATTAAATATTTAAAGGCAGCTCTTTTTATCCTTATTAGATATTATACAATATACTGAAACATCACATTGTACTCCATAGATATATAAAATTTCTATGCATTTGATAGGGTTCTGGAACTTCTTTCTGCCAAGGAGCACTTGAATATTTATAACATAATTCATAAGTCATATATGATTATCAACTTAAAAATTAACCACCACTAACTTTATTGAATTTCAAGTTATACTTACTGTTGCCTTGGCAAGGCTAAAGCAAATGATCTTACAGGCCTTATATGGTCTGTGCACCAGATAGTCCACATCCTTGTTTACAGAATTGAAAGTTAAATTGATAAACAAGTAGATTAAAAGATTTTTCAGTGCAAAGAGAAATTTGAAATCCACGCATTGATTTTTTTTATGATTGTAAATTTTAAAGATTCCTTGTATGCATGCTTCCAAAAAGTTTTGCACCAAAATAAATCTTTCCATTCCATTTCCATGCACTTTTTGAAGCATTCTCATATGAGTGGAGCAATATCTTAAACTGTTACTCTGATGTGTATTTTATCAAGTTGTCTGTCACCACTTAAATGTACATTGGCATATAGACTTTGGTTCTGTTTGTTAGATCAAAAACTACATTGAGGGAGATCTGACTGAAACTGCAGCCTGATATAATAGAAAAAGATGTATGTCCTTTTTATTGAATTCTCCACACAGCAGCCAGAGTGATCTATTAAAAATAATCTACTCTTGTTGATGCATTGTTCACATCCTCCTGGGGCCTGCCAGTGCAGATAGAATGAAAGCCATACTCCTTATTCCAGTTTGCAAAGTCCTCTGTCCATTGGCATTTGCTTGATTCCGCCTGCCATCTTGTGTTATGCTGGCCTCTCACTTAGCTGCCCGTGTGATCTAGCCTCACATGTTGTCTGTCAGTTCCTTAAACATGCCACATCTGTCTGCCCCATTGCGCCTGTGTATCTGTGTGCATTAGCCTCCCTGCCTGCAATGACCATCACTGGACTAGCTTACAGCGCAGATCTCAGCTTACACAGCTGCTTCTCAGAGATGTTCTGGAACTTGTGCATCAGTTGGCTATTGCTAGTGTTTCATAACGAGCTACTTAACAAGTCAATGACTTAAAGCAGCCAGCCTTTATGCCCCTGAAAAATGGAATTAAAAACAATGCGCATTTCCCAAGAACTTACCGAAGGAAAAAACAAACAAACTCATATATCTCAGTTTCAGATGAGGAATGCCTCCCAGATGAACCAATGAAAATCTTAAATCCTCTTTGGGGCTAAACTGAAAACTTACACAATGTCCCCTACTGCCATTGTGCAAACTGGCTCACATGGTCAATGCGAATGGCAGGGAAGATAGCCTCTCCATGGTGCAGGAGATTTGCTGAAGAATAAGCTAGTCAGCCTTAGTACACCATTGCCCTTATTTCCAGTTATCCAAGTTAAATTATCCAAGCATAATGGAATATTTTCACATGGTTTTCTGTTTATCATGTTTATTGTCTATTTTCTCTTCTTAGAATATGTATTCTATATGAGCAAAGCTGCTATTTATTCCCTATAATTCCACGTTCCCAGCACATAGAATAGTTTCCACTGAGATAAAGTGCTCTGTAAGAAGAAATGTTTGCTGCAGATCTGAGGACAGGATGATGCACCAGGAAAGGCTGCTTACTTTGTTTTTACAAATGCGCAAATGTCTTAATCGTTCTAACCAATGATGCTGCTCCCTGCAACTTGTTCATCTGTTCTTCTGATAATGTAAGAAGCATTAGGTTGACTGACTTCAGTGTTTTTTTGTTTTTCTTACTGATCCTTCTTTGTGAAAAATCTTTTGTGCCAAATAAACCTTAATTCAAAGAGGCCTGAGGGGCTGTGTGTTGGGATTCAAATCTCCAAGTCAATCTCTTCTTTCCAATTTCTAGGGGGAAACTTCACTAAAGGTTTGACCTTGTCTGTGTTGGGCTCTTCTAGGAGCTGACCATGGCAGGAATACAGTGCATGTAGTCTCTTTGGGCACGTGGAAGCAGGCAGTGATAAAAAGAAAGATAACCTGTCATTGGGTTTATTATTAGACCAGCTACTACCAGGGACAGCCAGAACTTAATCCCACCAACATTAAAATTAATTGCATAATAATCTTGGCAAAGGGGCAAGAGATCTGGGCATTTATGCCCTCATGTTGTCGAGCATTAAAGGTTCCTAGGAGATGGGTCAATGTCCAGAGAGGTGGAAGAAATTGCTAGGTAATTTAACTGAGCTGGTAGGGCAGTGTAGGTTTCGGCAGCACAACAGCAGGGTTCTGAAGGTACAGGTGTTAGCTTTTTGAAATTGGTTAGGTACAGGAGAACTTGAAGGAGAGCAAAGAGGATATAAGCTGTTTTGTGAAAAAACTTAATCTTGGAGTGAGCATTTAGTACAGCAGTGAAGATGATGCTTGCGGTGCCCATATTGGAGTGGCTAGGTTAGAGTCCAGTGCTGATTCTGGCTTCCTGCTAATGTACATCCTAGGAGCAGCAAGTGATAGATGGCTCAAGTAAATGGGTTATTACCCACCATGTGGAAGACCTGGGCTGAGGTCTGACCAGTTGTCTGCAGGCATCTGGGGAGTGATCAGGCAGATGGAAGATCACTCTCTTTTGAATAAACAGGTTTACATAATTTTAAAAATCAGTCATATTAAGGGATGACTGACATGTGGTGCCACATAGTTTAAAGGGTGTGAGTCTTAGGTTTAGTGGATACCTGTATCTATCAATCATCACAACAGTGAAAATCATGAACAGTACCCTCCACTCCAACAGATAACTGTTGCCTCTTTGTAATTGAAATCAAAATAGGGATCTTTACAAATAACGACAGAACATGCAGAATAACGCTGCACCGGGGTCAGCATTGTATGTAAAGGGCTAAGCCTCCGTCTGTAACATCAACATCCCATATAGGCATCAGTTCAAGTTCAGGTTCATCCATATCTCTCAACTGCCACTGATCAGCCTTTTGTCACAATAATTAACATTTTCTAGTGCTGCATAAAATGCATGCAGTGCATGGTCTTTCTTTGCTGCTTCCCTTGGCATGATTATTTTGAGATACACACATGAGGTTTCATTGGTCAATAGTTCATTGCTTTTTAGTGCTCAGTAATATTCCAGGTTATGGGTACATCCTGATTTATTTCTCTTGTTACTAGTTGATAGACATCTGCACAGTGCCTTATTTTAGGCTGTCAGGAGTAATGTTGCAATGGACATTTGCTTGCAAGTCTTTGTGTGGACCTACCTTTTCATGTTTCTTGAGGTCCCATTGGTAATCTGGAATTAGCCATAGTGGCAATATTATGACATGGAAATTGGCACACTGTATAAACAGGCATTTTTTCCACAGAGATCTGGTTGTCAAGCATTTATCATCAAACTACTAGATAAACCCTAGAAATCAATTACTGTATCAAAGAATCACATTTTTAAAATCTGTGGCTAGATTATTTTTTTAAAAATAAGACTGTACCAAAAATTATGACTTTGTTTATTAAAAATGTACATATCTTGGTGCTGGCATTCTGACACAGCATATGAAGCAGCTACCTGTGACACTAGCATCCATTTCACGCACTGGTTTGAGTTTCAGCTGTTCAGCTTCTAGCTAGTGTACCTGGGAAAGCACTGGAAGATGGCTCAAGAGCTTGGGCCCCGTCTTCACATGGAAAACCCAGTTGGAGTTCTGAGCTCTTGGCTTCAGAATGGCCAACCCCAACCATGTGACTATTTGGGGAGTGATGCAGCAGATGGAAGATATTCGTATTTCTCTCTCTCTCTCTCACTCACTCGCTCTGTAACACTGCCTTTCAAGTAAATAAAAATTTTAAAGTGTGTATCTTATGTGGTGTTTCCAGACCTTCTCTTTCCTGGGATGATTATGCTACTTTTCCTGACTGTAGGGAAGAGTGTGAGACTCTGTCCCTGAACTATCTATAAAAACACTCTGAGATAGATATACCAAAAGGTAAAGTTTTCATAACAGAAAGGAAGACTTAAAATTAGGCCACAAATGTTAACCTAACCAGCCAAAAGGGATATGGGGAGAAAGGAAACGTAACTTTCCCATTCCTTTGGTGCATAATTTTCTTCCTTCCTTCCTTTAAAGATTGACCGGATCATCAATTGATAAATCACTAGCTATTTATATTTATCTATCTAAAAGAATTGGAGAAAGTGAGGAAAGAAGAAACAGAGAGAGGTCTTCCAACCTCTGGTTAATTTCCCAAACGGATCCAGTAGCCAGAGCTGGAATGGGTCATAGCCTCCAAAAACTCCTGTCAGTCTCCCCTGTGGGTGTAGGGACTCGAGCAGTTGGACCAGTCTCCCCTACCTGTCCAGGAATGTTCCAAGGGGGACTAGATCAGAAGTGGAGCAGCCAGGACTTGAACTGATGCCCATATGGGATGTTGATGTTACAGGCAATGGCTTAGCCTGTTACATACAGTGCCGACTCTGGTGCAAAATTCTGTCATTATTTGTAAAGATCCATATTTTTCTGTAGTGATAATTCAGCAAACACATAAAATGTCTGCCTTTCTTATTTAATCTATTTCACATTTCCACAAATGGGTGTAATCTTCACAATTTTCATTTTAACTGCATTGTAATGTTCTATTATTACCATTCCCCTATTGTAGAGCATTGTGCTGTTTCCGGTTTTTCAGCATATCAAATAGAACATCTCTGGCAAATTCCTTCTTTTGCTTTGCATGCTGTTATTTTCTTGGCTGAACTTCCTTAAAGTTCTTGATTGTTAATTCTTTGTTTACTCTGTTCCTTAAGTGAAATTCTTGCTCCTGCCTTAATTCTTGACAGGGTTATGTGTTACTGCTAGGTAATGACATGGTAGCCTTTCTCCCATGCTGAGTTTATCATGCTTTTAAAAATAGCTTATTGGGGTCAGTGCTGTGGCATGGCACATTAAGCTTCCATCTGCAGTACTGACTACTCCTCTCTCAATCCAGTTTCCTGTTAGTAGCCTGGGAAGTTCGTGGAGGATGGTCCAAGTGCTGGGGCCCCTGTATTTATGTGGGAGACCCAGCAGATGCTCTTGGCTCCTAGCTTCAGCCTGGCTCACCGTTGGCCATTTGAGGAGTGAATCAATGGATAGAAGACTAATGTCTCTCTCATCCTCTCCCTCTGTCTCCTTCTCTCTCTCTCCTTCTCTCTCTCTTACCCCTCTCCCTTTCTTACCCATCTCTACAGCTCTGCCTTTCAGAAAATAAAATAAATCTTTTAAAATAATAGTTTCTTAGTTTGTTTCCCGGCTAGACTGGGCTCCCTGAGGAAGAAGCTGTGTGTTTTCCTCCTTGGTCTCCAGGGCTTATTCTCTAGGTGCTGGGGCTGCATTCGCTGATATCCATCAATCACTTTCTTTCCCTGCTTCACTCTTTAGGTCTTATTTGCCAGTAATTGCCTCAGGAGTTCATACATGGACAATCCTTTGTGTCCTATGCTAAACTTGCTAGCTTTGCTCTAGTTGGATAATTGCTTTCTCTGAACTAAACCCCTTTTTTGGCGTCAGGCCCTGTCTGCTATAATCATGAGTCAAAGGGCAGGGCTAGTCAGTACTGACTTCAGAGGTGACTTAATTATAGGTAATAAAAATTTTAAAGAATTAAATGAGGTAAGCCTGTACAATTATCATTCAGACTCTTCCAGATAGAGGCACTGACTTAAAACAGGGCCCCTTCTGTTAAGACGCCTGGAAACTGACTGTGAGTAGGGTCTAAGGAGCTCCTTGATGAGCTCCATAGGGAGGGAAACTAGTGAGGCACTGAAGGACACAGGGCTGGCTAGAGTGAGAAGCTTGACCGTGCCTCAGCCTCCCCAGCAGGGCCGTGTGCAGCTCTAGAGGTGGCAATGGCCGTAGTCCTTCAGACTTGTCTTATTTCGGAGTAAGGACACTTGGCCCCATATCTGCCTCTTATTGGGCAGCCATAGAATGTAGTCTGCCTTAGTGAAAAAAGAGGAACAGTGGACACAGGCCCTGTTGTAAAAGGAAAATATGGCAGCTTATTTGGTGTCATAATAGAAGGAGAACAGAACGAACTCTACAACTACTCCAGTCAAACACTGACAGCAAAAAATCTGTGTGAATGGAGCCAATGGACATTGGGAGGGTGATATCCTCCTTCGATTGGTGAAAATGGCAGCATTTCAGAACTATCCAAACCACTGAGACAGAACCCTCAGAATATGGACACATTGAGACCCTGGGCTGATATGAGGTGGCGGTTCCTCATCCCTGGGTACTGGGACATTTGGAAAGTCGTGTGAGGTTTCACCCCTTGTCTCTCCCCTTCCCCCAGAAACAATTGGAAAAAATAAGTTCACCCAGTTTCCCCTAAACCTTGATCCCTCCCACCCTGATCAACCATGTAATCATCATAAAAAATAAAAGAATGTAGACTGCATGTTGGGGGTGAGGCAAGTGTTGGCTAGAAAAAACCACCTTTAGCTGGGAGTAAATTTCAGAGAAGGCCTGAGTTCTGAGTCAGCATCTCTCTAGGGTTCTGGGTGAACACCACAGCACCCACCAGTGACAGTACCAGTCTGCTCAGAGTGGAGTACTATGAGGATAGTTTGGCCACTGCCCCACAAGGCCAAGGTCAAAGTGAGCACCTTCCCTGATCTCAATTCTTAATGTTCCCTGAGAGCTCTGATGTTCAAAAGAGGTACTTGCTGAAGTGGCCCAAATTTGTGTGGTCTCAGGATGTTTTTAAAAGGCATATGGTGATCACCACCTCCTTCCCCTCGAGGTGCTTTCCCCCCCCCCCCCCGCCCCCCAACAGCTGCTTCCTCCCTCGGAAACCTCAGCAGGCAGAGGCAGGAAAGTGATATGATCCAACCAGGATGTCTGGCTTCCAAAGTTGAAGATTGTCTCGGGGGCCTCCCAAGATGCCATGAGGTTTGGGATAGGCCTTTGTTATCCAGCACCTTTCCCTCAATAAACTGCCACCCGTGAGATAATTTCAAAGGGAACGGTGGATGTGAATCCAATTACACAAACTTATTTACAAGGATGAATTAGCTCATGTCTGCAAAGCACTTTGAGCAATTTGGATACACTTCCTAAACTGTTTACCTAAGGTATTACCTCACCCTTAAGTCAATTTCCTAGAGCTAGGACAGGCTAAATTCAGCTACCATTACAAAGTAATCTTCCCATGAATTTTTCCAACATCTAAAATGTATTATCATTAATGGTGATACATACAGTTGGCTTGTTGAGACAAGACTATTATTCTCTGTATATTTTTGTGTATTTTCATTTACTATTTTTATTGAAAATGTATTATAAGGCTCTTGTGCAAAAAAATGATACCTTGATAGGACTATATTTAAATAGATACTTTTAGTCTGAAAGAATCACATATATTTTCAACATACGGTAACCAGATGTCTTAATTATGTATGGGTGTGCATGTTTTAGCAAATTTTCTGTTAGAATTCCAGTTCCCTGAATATAAACTATCCTAAATGTCCTCCTGGATATCTGGTTTAAAAAAGAATGTAGAAGCACAACGACTCAAACAGTTTCAGGTATATATAGAATATTCTAGTGACTGTAAAGTCATTATGGTGGTCACTTTAAAAATCTAGTAACAAGGGCCCAGCGTGGTAGCCCAGCGGCTAAAGTCCTCGCCTTGAATGCACCAGAATCCCGTATGGGCACTGGTTCTAATCCCAGCAGCCCCACTTCCCATCCAGCTCCCTGCTTGTGGCCTGGGAAAGCACTCAAGGACGACTAAAAGTCTTGGGACCCTGCACCAGTGTGGGAGACCCAGAAAAGGCTCCTGGCTTCAGAGTGGCTCAGCTCTGGCAGTTGTGACTGCTTAGGGGGTGAATCAGTGGATGGAAGATCCTCCTCCCTGTCTCTCCTCCTGTCTGTATATCTGACTTTCCAATAAAAATAAATCTTTAAAAAAATCTAGTAATGCTGTTTGCCATGGTGCCTCGTGAGGGATCAGCAGTTTCAAGATGAAGCTGAATATCTCCTTCCCAGCCACTGGCTGCCCAAAGCTCATCGAAGTGGACGTTGAGCGTAAACTTCGAACTTTCTATGAGACGCGCATGGCAACTGAAGTAGCTGCCGATGCTCTGGGCGAGGAATATAAGGGCTACGTGGTCCAGATCAGTGGTGGAAATGACAAACAAGGCTTCCCCATGAAACAAGGTGTCTTAACCTATGGCCGGGCTCGCCTGCTACTGAGCAAGGGGCACTCCTGTTACAGACCCAGGAGAACTGGGGAAAGAAAACGCAAATCAGTGCAGGGCTGCATTGTCGATGCCAATTGAGTGTTCTCAA
Organism: Ochotona curzoniae; assembly: GCF_017591425.1. Classification (NCBI taxonomy): domain Eukaryota; kingdom Metazoa; phylum Chordata; class Mammalia; order Lagomorpha; family Ochotonidae; genus Ochotona; species Ochotona curzoniae. The sequence goes on along the minus strand of NW_024465023.1, from coordinate 20,715,270 downwards.
CTTGGTTATAGTAAAAAAATGAGAGAAAGATATTCCGGGATTGACTGATACCACGGTGCCTTGTTGCCTTGGACCTAAAAGAGCAAGCAGAATCCGCAAACTTTTCAATCTCTCAAAAGAAGATGACGTGTACAAGTATGTTGTGAGAAAGCCCCTAAACAAAGAAGGTAAGAAACCTGGGACCGAAGCACCCAAGATTCAGTGTCTTGTTACGTCACGAGTCCTCCAGCACAAATGCCGGTGCATTGCTCTGGAGAAACAGCGGGCTAAAAAGAATAAGGAAGAGGCTGCAGAATCTGCGAAACTTCTGACCAAGAGAATGAAGGAGGCCAAAGAAAAACACCAGGAGCAGATCGCCAAGAGACGCAGGCTGTCTTCCCTGAGAGCATCCACTTCTAAGTCAGAGTCTAGTCAAAAATAAGGTTTAAGAATAATTAATAAATAAAATTGGATTTAAAAAACCTAGTAACAAGAAACAATTTTCTGCCACCCTGGCTGTTGCTTGCTGAAGCTTCGGCAAAGACCAAGGCTGGTCCACTCTCCTTTTCACTAATATGTCACCTACCAGAGTCCTTACAATATTTGATCATTAATGAAGGGGCTTGTTGAGAAAGAAGGAAAGATACAGTAGATACACTGTAGCTCTTTTTGCTATCACTGTACAAGGAGGACTGTACTCAAGAACCTCTGGAGCGCTGATGCTTGGATGGATGTTGCTACCCTGAGGACAGGCCAGGGTGACCGTGGAGATCCCCATAGTGTCACAGTTACAGTTGGTGTAGCCACTCTTGATCCTGTTCTATATGAGTCAGATTTCTTAGTTGTAATCAACAGAACCGTTGTTGTCTACGCCAGACATTTATTCCAGAGATGTATTAGAAAGTGCACATAATCTCTACCCTGGCTGGGATCTTGCAGCAGAACTGCCCCCAGAAAAAATAATGCTACCTCCCTTCCTTGGGGGAAGTGGTTTTGATCACATCATTAATTCTGGACACGGTACAGAACTGCTGGACACTGCCACCGAGGCTTCTGGAAACAGGGTTCATCTGCTGCAGTAGACGTCACACCAGAATCCAGAAATGCCTGCTTTTAGGCAGATGGTCAATGAACGACTCAGTGACTGTCATAGTGTGTCTCATTGGTAAATGTTAGGGTCCTGTATCTACACCCTTCTGCCCTCTGCCTTCTTTAGCATACACACTGATCTAGCTCCCCTTCCATCTTGAACTGGTTATTAATGTGAAAGAGAGTCTACAAAGCAAGGAGACCAAATTTCAGAAATTAACACAAAAACCATTTTTTTCTTCTTTATCGCCCCATCAGAGAGATAGTTTTAAACCTTTGAGTGTTTTTTACAAATCATTAAGCTTGCAGTTATTACGTGTTTTCCAAGGAATCTGTGAAACTTTCTTACCCTTAGCAGAAAATTTTGGTGATTATTTATAAAACCTTAGGGGAGAGCTTTCTAAGTATGACACAAAGCCAGAAACCATAAAGAAAAAATATTGATAACCTTTACTAACTCAGAAAATGATCATAAACAAAAGGACAACATTTGCAACTCAATATGACAGAAGACGAATGTCTTGAAAATAACAAGATCTGCTACAAACCATTTTAATACCACAGGAGGAAAACTGATCAGAGGCTATGGATGAGTAATTCATAAGTAGAAAGAGGCAAATGTTCAACAGCCACATGAAAAGATAATCAACCTAACTCTAACTAAAAAATGCACACCAGCCAACAGAAGTTAACTAATTTGGCAGTTCGGCCAATATCAGGTTCTTTTACTGAATATATTCCAGGAGTGGTTGATATATACACTTTCCCTATGACTTTGCTAGTGGCTGGTTTATTATGAGATTAAATGAAAGAACACAATCTCCAAATTTCCCAAAATATACAAATCCTTAATAGCAGGCAGTACAGAAGACAAAGGGTTTGATCTGTGCTCAATATGCTTCTGGTCCTGCTCACCTGTGTGGCTGCAATGATTCAGGGTAACATGTCCTGTTGATCTGGCAGGACCTATAAGACTCTAGGGCCAGAAGTTCTTATAAGCAAGGTAAAGCCTGCATAGCATTGCTAGCTGCTTGCTTTGCTGGAATACTACCCATCTTAAGAATAAAAAAGTTACTGAAGCATTTTTAGGGGCCAGTATTGTGGCACAGAAGGATAAGCCACCACTTCTAACGCTTTATCAGAGTGTCAGTTTGAGTCCCAGCTACTGCGTTTCTGATCCATCTTCCTGCTAGTGCACCTGGGAAGGCAACAGAAGATGGCACAAGAGCTTGAGCCCTGGCAACCCATGTTGGAGACCAGGATGGAGCAAGGTTTAGCCAGACCTGGCTGTTGGGGCCATTTGGAGGAGAGAACCAGCAGGTGGATAATCTTTACCTCTCTTTCTCTCCTTCTCTGTCACTTTGCTTTTCATGTAAGGACATAAATTTTGAATCATTTTTTAGGGGCTAGCATTGTGCAATCTGCAGTGAGCTCAGCTGCTGGCTGCAGCATTCATCCTATATTGGAGGGTTGCATCGAGTCCCAGCAGCTCCACTTCCAGTCTAGCACTCTGGTATTGTGCTTGCTAGATGGAGCAGTGGATGATGGCACTAGAGCTTGGATCCCTGCCCCCACTCAGGAAACCTGAATGTAGTTCTAAGATCCTGGCTTTGGCCTGGACCAGTCAAGGCCATTGTAGCCAATTGAGGAGACTTTCTTCCTCCCTGCCTTTCTCTATCTGCTCTCCATCCCTTCCTCATTCTTTCCTTTTTTCCCCCCTCTCCATTTTAAAATCATTAGTAAAGCTTAATTTTTAAAAGTGCTTTTTATTTGAGGAAGTCTCCTATGTAGGTGTTAGGGTTCCAAGTACTTGAATCATCACTAGCTAATCCCCAAGGTGCCCATTTGTGGACAGATGGACTTGGAAGCAAAGCCAGAACTTGAACCCAAGCAGTATGGGATCCAGGTGTCCCTAGAAATATGTAACTGCTGCACCAAATGTCTGCAGCTAAAAATAACTTTTTATTACTAGTAGAAATGCTGTGGTACCACCTCTGAAGGTGTGAGAATGAAAGTGTTCATTCTCAATGGGGACATGTAACTATCTAGGTATTTCAGATGTAAACTCTCACATTCCTACTTACACTGGTTAGAATGACCTGCAGGTGTGTGTGGCGTGGCGGGAGGGGGGGAGGGTGGTCATGAACAGATATTTGGTACAGTAGTGAAGATTTTGCTTAGGATGTCCATATCCCATCTAGTGGAGTGATAGAATTTGAGTCTTGATTCTGATTCTAGGTTCCTGTTGATGTGTATGTACCCTGGAGGCAGTGGATGATGACTTAACTAGTTGAATCTCTGATAGGCACTTGGAAGGCCCAGCTTGAGTTCTGGGTTCCTGACATTGGTCTGGCCCATCCTTGGATGTTCCAGATGTTTGGAGAGTGAACCAGCAGATAGGAGTGTTTCTCTATCTCTTTGCCTTAAGATTTTTTGAAAAATTACCTTGGTTGCATGAGGATAAATTGTCATCATAAGTCAAAAATAAGTGCAGGGAGCAGGCATGCAGTGTTAACAGCTAAGTCAACTACATCCCATATTGGATTGATTCTCAGCTCAGCTCTTGCCTCTGTCTTCCTGCTAATGCTCACTCTGGGAGGCAGCAGTGATGGCTCAAGTACTTATTAAATGGCACCCGTGTGGCATAGCTGGACTGAGTTCCTGGTTCTTGGGTTTGGGTTGGCCCAGTCTGGGCTACTGTAGGCATTTGTGGAGTAAACCAGTGGATTGGAGCTGCTTCTGAAGTGTCTTTCTTTATGTCCCTAAATCAACTAAATTTTTAAGTAGGGAAAAATAGTCATTGCATTTAGGTAACTTTACAAAGGCAATTTGTCAATGAATTTTTAGAAGATTAATTCATTTTTTATTGGAAAGTCTGATTTAGAGGACAGAGAGAGAGGGAGGGAGCGAGGGAGGGAGAGGGAGAAAGAGCTTGCATTCACTGGTTCATTCCCCAAGAGACCACAATGGCTGGAGCTGATCTGAAGCCAGGAGCAAGGAGCTTCCTCTAGTTCTCCTATTCAGGTAGAGTATCCCAATGCTTTGGGCCATCCTCTACTGCTTTCCCAGGTCACAAGCAGGGAGCTAGATGGGAAGTGGAACAGCCAGGATGTGATCTGGCACCCATATGGGATCCTGGCATTTACCAGGTAAGGATTTAGCCAATGAGCCATCTTGCTGGGCCCCTTGTTAATGAATTTATCAGTCAGGTGAATATGCTGTAGAAACTAGTGGTCTTGTGACATCTTATCCTAAGAAAGTAATTGAACACACATGGAAAGATCTGTGTCTGGAAATACATGGCTGCATCACTGTTAACAGTGCAAGATTGCGATGAAAATTTTTGTCAGTAGGATAGTGATACAAAGCAGATCAAGTGGTAATAATGGGGGCCTGAGGCATTAGTAGGAGTGAGGGAAGTTTATACAGGGTCAGAAATGTTTGTGATGGTGGCCATATATACTATCTTTGATTGTAATAATGATTTTGTGCATATATAGATTTGTTTACATTTTTCACATTATATACTTTATGGTTTATTGAATATCAGTTATACCTTGGCAAGGAGATCACGGGGAATTTGAGTGTCCTCATAGGCTGAGAACTCTGAGGTCAACCATTCCCCGTCAGATCTCCCACATGGGATAGAAGAAGCCCAAAACCCTCCTCACAGGGACTGATGCTATCGGAACAACAGCCAGGAGCCCCACGTAGTCCTCAGAAACAGAAGAACAGTAAACTTCCTTCGGGACTTGGGAGAGGAGCTTTCTCCAGTCCTCACTTAGTTCCAACTTTGGATCCCCACCCTTTCTTGCAATGACCATCAGGGTCGCTCTGGAGCCCCAAACATTAGATCAGATAGAGAGAAACCAATGAGGAAACCTTAGAACAGACAGGAAAAAGTCAGCTTGGACTCCCATATACCTCACTAGGTAGGATACAAATATCAGTTACTCCCCACTAAAGTATTGAAGATTTCTCTGCACACCCCTCCTAAAACTGTTCTGTGCCTCAATTGTTAACATATGACTTGTTAGAGTTATAAGCCTGTTTGGACTATCCTAAGATTCACGAAGTTCAGGGAAAATCACACTTGAATACTGTAAGCTGCTAAATATAAATATGAAGGAAAAAAAGCCACGAGACAGCTGAATAGTACCCTATAACCATTTTAAGGTTTATAGCAGTCAATTATGTATAAACTAAAATTGAGATGTCAATGAAGTAGTTACAGGATGTGGTTAAGAATTTGCATTTTCTAACACATTGATCACTCAGTAGCATGTCAATTAACTTCATGATGTTGTAAAGTCCCATGTTTCTTCCTGTTGTTGAATTTGTGTTATGGCTTTTCATTGGAGGGGATGATATTCTGCCAGCTCTACTTTCAGACCAAGGATGGTCTCCCAATGAAACTGTTGAATTTATCTGGAAAATATGCTGGACTCTCTGCATGGTCCATGCCGCCAATGATGGAATTATGACTGGTTATGAGCTGTACTGCTGTAATAATATGGAGGAAATCAATATGGGGGAGGGCTTGGAGAAGGGTTGGGGGAATCTCAGAGGCTATGGAACTGTGTCATAAAATCAAATTATTATAAAAAATTAATAATATGTGGGAAAACAATGGTGAGGGAGGAAGGAGTGGGGAAGGGAGAAATTCCTGTACCTCTAAAAGCGCATCATGGAAAATAATATATATAAAATATATATAAAATATATATATAAAATATATTTTATATATAAAATATATATAATATATATTAAAAATATATTTTATATATATATAAAATATATATATAAAATAGTCACAGTGAGAGATTACATTACCTTACAGAGTTAATGAAAGAAATTCATCTTCTATTGAGGGCACTTAAAAAGTTCTTGAGGGTCCCTGGTGTGATAGCTTAGTGGCTAAAGTCCTCACCTTGAATGCACCAGAATCCCGTATGGACACTGGTTCTAATTCCAGCAGCCCCACTTCCCATCCAGCTCCCTGCTTGTGGCCTGGGAAAGCACTCAAGGACGACTAAAAGTCTTGGGACCCTGCACCAGTGTGGGAGATCCAGAAAAGGCTCCTGGCTTCAGAGTGGCTCAGCTCTGGCAGTTGTGACTGCTTAGGGGGTGAATCAGTGGATGGAAGATCCTCCTCCCTGTCTCTCCTCCTCTCTGTATATCTGACTTTCCAATAAAAATCAATAAATCTTTAAAAAATTATACCTTGGCAGACATTTAAAATAGATATTAGCTAATATATTGAGAAGAAGATTTATTGAGCATTTAACATGTGCAGGTTCTACAAATATTGTCTTTTTGATTCTTATCCTAATTCTCTGAATTTGGATTATTTTATTTCTTCATAGATGATTAAGCTAAAGTTTAAAGGACTTATATTATCTGTCCAAAGTCTCATAGTTAAAAAGTGGATGAGAGCAGTATTCTACAAACTATAGCCAAACCAATGCCCCACTTGTTTTTGTAAATAGAGCTTTACTGGAATACAACCATGTCTACATACTAGACATACAATAACAAAGTTGAGTTGCTTGCAACAGAGGCCATATGGCCCATGTCTTCCTTAATTTTACGTTGTGACTTGGCAGCCATGATGCCCATTAAACATTCCTACATGCTGCTCAATTGCCTACTTCTCCCCTTGCAAGTGCCAGTACCCCATGTGGGTGATGTTTTGTATCCTGGCTGCTCCACTTCCCGTGTAGCTTTCTGCATGTGACCTAGGGAAGCAGTAGAGAATGAGCCTTGGGACCCTGCACTTGTATGGGAGACTTGGAAGAAGCTCCTGGCTTTGGATAGGTTCAGTTCAGACCATTACAGCCATTAATGGAGTGAACCAGTGGAAAGGAGCTCTTTTTCTGTTTCTCCTTCTCTCCATAAATCTGCCTTTCTGATAAAATTAAATATATCTTTCAATTTTTTCTGGATATTTCTGTGAAGGTATTTTAAGATTAGATTGTTATATAAAACAATAGTTTTTTGGTATAAAGTAGATTATCTTCCATGGTGTATGTACGTGATTCTCATCCAATCAGACTAACTCCTCCAAGGGAGAATTTTTTTAACCAAAAACTTATTTATTAGAAATGCAGAGCAAGAGAGATGGATAGAGAAAGCGAGAGTGAGAGGAAGAGGAAGAGAAAGATAGAGACAAACATCTTGATCTGTTGGTTTACTCCCTAAATGGCTGCAATAGGTCAGGTATGGGTCTGGCTGAACTCAGGAGCTACATACTTCTACACACTTGAGCCATCATCTGCTGTCTTCCTGGGCATATTAGCGGGAAGATAAATTGCAAGCAGAGTAGCTGAGATTCAGATGATATGCCATGGAGGTGTCTCAAAGAGTGGTTTAATCCACTGTACCAAAATGCTCACCTTCAGAAGAGAGGAATTTTGCTGTTCCCTGGGTTTCCAGCCTGCTGATGCACCCTGTAGATTTCTGGACTTTCCATTCTTCCATTTCATGAGAGGCAATTATTTAGACTAAATCTCTGAATATATGATAAAAAAAAATAGAGGATAGCTAGCTAGACTGATAGATTTAGGATTTTGATCTCCACTGATGGTCCTTATGTCTCTATAAAACTCTTGCTAATATAGCCCACAAAGCCTAAAATATTTAGTATTTGGCCTTTTACACAAACAATTTACTGACCCCTGTGTAAGTACCAAGATCTGAATCCAGACATGTAGAATATCCGTGTATTCCTGTCAGAAAAAGTATGCATGGCGAAGGTGGTGGAAATATATGCATTGGATATGTTAGTAGCAGCTTTGAATAACACTGTGTTTTAAGTTCTTTCCCTCTGTGTCAAAGACTGACTGGGTATTTGCCAATCCACATCCAGAAAGGATATGTTTCCTGGCATTCCTTGCAGTTAGGGCAGTTGTAGCTGAATTCTGACTATAATATATATTGTAAATCAAAATGATCTGTTCCTTCTACAAGGGACTCATTTCCAGTGCATCTGGCTGGACTTGAAGGCCTTTGGACTGGGGGAACTGCAAGTTGGCAGAAGTGTGGCTCTGGTTTGTGATGTGAACTATAAATAAACTTGCATTGTGTTCAGCAACTGAGATCGGGGATCTACTTGTTCTTGCAGCACAAGCTGCCTTCGCCTAACTGCATCAACTTCCAAAGCAAACTCTGTAACTATTTGGCTTTGAGCTGGGCTGGACCCACATGATCATCTTAATTTGACACTCCAGAATGCAAATGTCAAAGCATATCTCCTTATTCAGCGTCTTCACTCTGTGTTTTCCAAATGATTTGAAAGATAAACATGGAGTAAGATAATGACTATTCAGTTCGGAGCAAAAAATAGTACAGCACACAAATAACTTGCAATTAGCATAACAATTCTTACTATTAATATAAATCTTTCATTTCTCCTCTATTTTTTATAGCTTAGAAATTTGCCATGTTTAATTAAAATCCCCCGATATACTGTGTTTTTGATGAAAGGCAAATCGATCAAACACATGAATACATGATGCCCTTAATTTGTTGATCAGTTTATATAAGAAATCCAAGCAAAAAGTAATTAAGACCTACTATGTGCATCTTCTTGTACAGCAGTGCTTTTTGTGGTTAATATTCAGATGAAGATGCTGGTGGATTCAGGCTGCTTATACTAATGCTCATCTGTTAAAGACTTTTTGCTAAAGTTGACCACCATTGTACTTTATTGAAAATTATAATCCTTGAGCTGCATGTTACTTTATTAGACATCTGGCTGATAAATTTAGGTAGGATCTTTTCATGACCACCATGTGCTGCAGGGAATACTAATTTACTCTGTAGACCAAATTAATTGGAAAGGTCTTTTCCAAACAAAACACAGGAATGACTATTAACATATTGCTTATAAATGTGTTTGATCTACTCTGAGAACTTGTGCCTGATTCTTCCAATACCTGATTAATATCCCTTCTTTGTGCTACAACTTCAGTTGCCGTGAGCACAAAGTTGTGTCAGCTCTGTCATGTGAATTATGCCATGTCCTCTAGTGAGGACTCCTTCTGGTTCCTCTGGCAGCCTTGGAGGCAAAAGATGAGTTGTAATTTCATAGCCTAAGTAATTGACTCAAACCAGAAACACAATAACTGCTTGTTTTAATACAGACCACATATTTCGATTGATTTGTATGTAGAATTAGAAAACTCTTTTAAATATTTACAGTTATACTCTTTAATGATATTTTCGTATGTCACACTCTTTAAAAAAAAGTTTTATTCATTTTTATTGGAAAGGCATATTTACAGAGAGAGAGAGAGATGCCTGTCTGCTGGTTCACTTCCCAAGGGGCCACTACAGCCAGAGCTGAGCTGATACAAAGCAGGAGCTTCTTCCAGGTCACCCATGTGGGTGTAGGGTCCCAAGGCTTTGGGTCATGCTTTACTGCTTTCCCAGGCCACAAGCAGGGAGCTGGAAGGGAAGTGGAGCAGCCAGGACATGAACCAGTGCCCATATGGGATCTTGGCACTTGCGAGGTGGGGATTTAGTTACTAGGGCATAATGCTGGACACTATATGTCATACTTTTTTTTAAAGATTTTTTTTTATTTGAAAGGCTGTGTGAGAGAGAGGAAAAGACAGTGACAAAGGGAGCTCTTGCATCTGCTGGTTCACTCCCAAGCTGCTTGTAACAGCCAAAAACAGGCCAAGCTGGAGCCAGGAGCCAGGAGCCTCTGCCAGGTCTCCCACATGAGTGGCAGAGGCCCAAGCAGTTGGGCCATCTTCCACTGATTTCCCAGTGCTGTAGCAGGGAGCTGGACCAGAATATAGCAGATCTTCTATGGAATCTCTATGGAATGCCAACATCACAAAGGATAGCCTAAACCAATTGAACCACAATGTTGGCCCATCACATGTATTTCTAAAAGTCGGTTTGTATTCCTACCTCAGGATATTGTATACAACTTGATAACAGCAAAGACTGTTCAGAAAAGATTGAAGAAAAGGTGAGAAAAACCTCACATCCCTTTACAGAGAGAGGCTCTGAGTTGTGTGTGAGCAAGTGTGTGTACTCAGAGGTGAAAGAACCGAGACTTAGATGTGACATTTACCCAGAAGAGAGTAAAAGACTAGTCAAGAGGAAGGAAAAGTTTGTCGTGAAGCCATTTCTCATTCTTGTGTTAGCTTTGATCTAGCTTACAGAGCCGTTTAGTGTGTGCAGACTCAAAGGGAATGGTGCTTTCTAAAAATGTCCCAAGAAGGAGGTATCCAGTGCATGCGGTATGTGGCCAGGATAAGGATTCAATTCTGTGGGTATCATTGCAAATTCTCCAAGGTGTGTTTTCAACCCCTTTCCTGGGGACCTGTTTCCTATAGGACAGCTGGTCATCATCTTCAATATACAACATTACATCATCTCTCGGGTTTGTGTTTTGCCTTTCTCTTTTTTTCTTTCTCCATAAGACATCCGCTCTCTTACTTCTCTCTTTTAGGATCTTATTTCCTAAGCAGTAACATGTCTATGTCTGCTCTTAGAAGGCCCCTGAGCTGTTTCTTTAATCCTGGAGCTCTGTAAACCACCCATGAAAAGAACATGACAAATGCCCAGAAAGAAAAGCTGGCGTATGAAAGCCCCAAGTGTCACTTTCCTTGTTCGCCTGCTTGTCTCATTCCTAGCACTTTCATTCACTTCTAAGCACAGTCTCTGGGCCAGCAATCTTCGCTGTTCTGGCATATCACTGTGGACTAAAACTAACCCAAACCCTACTCTCACAAACTTCCTATCCTGATCAGGGAGACACAAGCTAAACAAAATCTAAGAACTGAAGCATTCCAACTACTAATTATGATCCAGCAAAATGAATTAGGTTGGGCCAGAAGTTTGACAATGAGTTAAACTACCTGCTGTGATGCTGGCATCCCATAAGGCCACTAGTTTGAATCCTTGCTGCCGCATTTTCAAACCAGCTCCCTGCTAATGTGCCTGGGAAAACAGTGTAATTTTGACCAAGTATGTGGGGCCGACCTGGATGGAGTTCCTAGCTCTTGGCCTTGGCCTGTCCCAGCCCTGGCCATTGTGGCTATTTGAGGAGGACATCAGTAGATGGAAGGTTGGTCTCTTTCCCTGCCTCTCCTTTCTCCTTTAATTCTGCCTTTGAAATACATGAAATAAAACTTTAAGAAGGTTAAGAAGAGAAATCAAGTGACAAAAGGGACAGATAATGGTTGGGGGTTTGACACAAAAGCGAATTTTTTAAAATTTATTTTTATTGGAAAGGCAGATATACAGAGAGGAGGAGAGACAGAGAGGAAGATCTTCCGTCTGATGATTCACTCCCCAAGTGACCACAATGGCTGGAGCTGAGCTAGTCCGAAGCCAGGAGCCTCTTACAGGTCTCCCACATGGGTGCAGGGTCCCAAAGCTTTGGGCCGTCCTCTACTGCTTTCCCAGGCCACAAGCAGGGAGCTGGATGGGAAGTGGGCTGCTGGAATTAGAACCAGCGCCCATATGGGATCCTGGCACATTCAAGGTGAGGACTTTAACCGCTAACCTATCACGCTGGGCCCTCAAAAGTGAATTTTTAAAAAATTGTTTATTTATTCAAAGGCATAGTGTTAGGGAGAGAGTGCGGCAGTCTTCCTGTTGGTTCACTTACCAAAAGCCCAGAACAACTGGGGTTGCACCACGCCAAAGCCAGGAGTCAGGAATTCAAGCACTTGTTACTACTCTACACTGCCTTCCCAGCTGTGTTAGCAGGGAGCTGAATTGAAGGTAGAGAAGCTGGGATTCAACCCAGCACCCATAAAGGATGCCAGCGTCCAGGTGGTCACATAACCTGTGCCACAGTGCTGGCCCCAGTAGGTGTATTTTGAGTGAAGACTTCAAGGAAGTGAGCAAACCAGCCAAACAAGTTGGTAGCTGGAAAAACAGGCCAAGAAAGCAGCAAGGGTGAAAGCTTTGAGGTCAGAACTGGCTGTTATGTGTTAAAAAAAACAAAGTGGGAAGCAGTACGGTGGTTAAAGCCTAGCGAAGTGGGAGTTGCAAATGGCAGTAGGATGAAGACAAAAGGTGAGGGGCAAATTGTGTAGGATCTGATCTACAGAAGGACTTGAGCTTTTACATCAGAGTAGCAAGCCAGTGGTGACTTTTCGGGGCATGGAGGAAGATCTGTCAAAGCCTTAATAAGATCTTCCTGGCTGCTTGTTAAAGGTAGATAGAAGGATGAAGGGTAGGAGGTGGGAGAGCAGCCATGAGAGATTCTGATGTCTTGCACTGGAGCAGTAAAAGCCACGGAAGTAGGAGCAGGAAGAAGCAGCCAGATTCAAGATCTCCTTTGAAGAGTGAACAAGTAAAACTTGCTGATATAATAGTTGTGAGCATGAAAGAAGCGTTGAGAGTTACTTCCAGATTGTCGTTCTGTAACTGGAAGCATTGTGATGTCATTTATGACACGGAGGTTGCAGGAGTGAGTGAATTTGTAACTGTTTCTTAGGACGTGCCAGAGACGACTCTTAGACCTGCATGTGACAAAGCTGGGCTGTCTGTGGACCTACAAGTGTGTAGTTCATGGAGGACGTCCTGCTTCAAGATACAAATCATGGAATCATCATCAGAGAGAAGGTAGGAATGAGAACCCCAAGGTATTAAGTGTGCAAATGAAAGTGAAGAGGTCCAAGTACTGAACACTGGAGCACTTCAGTGTCGAGGTGGGGGGAGATGGCAAAAGCACTTCAAGCACTGTGCGCACCATGGATATCTAAACTTTAGAGAAGGAAGGTGATTTGGCTCCATGTGGAGAAAGGAGAGAATGCTGCTGTGTGGAACAGAGCTGTTTTGATGAAACTCTCAAGAATGAATATACGGCAGTTAGTAAGCAGGGCAAGGTTGGTGTTTAGAGGTGGATGAAGGTGCGGCCTAGCTGCAGTGGGCAACAGCAGGAGAGTTTCCCTGCTGTTGGTTTCCCTTCTCTTGTTTCACTTCTCTATGTCCCAATGAAATAAATGACTAGGTTGTAGGGTGGGCTCTCCAGCAGTGGCCGCTGAGATGGTGCACTCTCTGAAGTTAGAGATCTCACCTACAGAAGGCTGACTGGTGCGTGCCTCTGCAGAGACACTTGAAGGGAGTGGTAAAGGTGGAAGTGCATGTGTGTGTGCTGGAACTGAGATGACCTTTAGAATGGTTGCAGACTGGGGCAAGGGGACTGGGCTTTGGTTTCTTTATCTACATCAGCCAACAATGACCCAGGCAACTCCTCCATGAAAAGTTATGGTATCTCTGGGCTGTATAGTTTCCTGTGGTTGAAGGTAATGGCTGAAGGAGGACTCGGCTCTAAGCCATCATTGACAAGTTTTCCCAGCAACCAGGGTATGGATGTGCTGGCTCTGAAGAGGGCTAAGACATGGGTGCCATAGTATCAGCAGCAAGCCGCAATAACATTAAGAGGTTGGATATTGCTCTTGACAATGTACATTAGCTGCAGGTAGCTGCTTTCTCCACTCTTGCTGGCTTTTGTCTGATGGTTAATACCTGCAGCTAGTATAGCATCATTAAAATCCTTTGGGAGAGTAACTATAGGGATAGACAACAAAGAAAAGGTATGCAAGAACAGTGCCATTAAATTACTGCCAAGTGTTGCAGCCTACTAATCAGCAGGGCTTTGAAAAAAATACAGCCTGTATTGGACAGTAAAGAGATCAGTAATTTCTACAGCTTCCTTGGAATGTTTGCAGATGAACTGAGATGGTTTTGTCTTCACGATGACTAGGAGATCTACAAAGTAAAGGAATATTGTGCATAGTGAAAAACTGCCTTACCATAAGTATCAGTAGCACTGCTAATAAGAAAGAATGTGATAGAAAGTTAGGTACTTATTAATCAGGGCATTTTTTTTACTTTATATTTTGATGCACAGAGAGGGAGAGAAGGAGTCAAAGAACGATCTCTCCTAGCTGACTTCCCAGGTGTCAGAAACAGCAGGGCTGGATCAAACTAAATGCAGGAGTCTGAAACTCAATCTAGATCTCATGTGTGAATGGCATGGGTGCAAGTGCTTGAGCCATTGTCAGCTACATTCCAGGATGCAAACTGGCAGGGATTAGGCATGGGACTTGATCCAAGAATTTCAGTATGGGATGCTTAACTGCCATGCCAAAGCAGGCCATTTTTAGGGGGAAAGAGTGCTATTAATAATATCAAAGACAGTGGGAGTAAACTCCTATGGTGCAATCCAACAGGGGGCTTTTGGGGCCCCAGTAAGGGTCTTGCAGCTACCCACATTGATTAACAGAACATAGACACACATGGTATGACCTGTGCAGTCAAAAGTGTCTAGCTGGTAAAATTGTCAACATGCATGATGGGTAGAGCAGGTTTTGTCTTCCTGAGACTCAGACAGATGTTTAAATTCTGAAGCCTTTGTAAAGGTTGATGACTTCACGGCAAAGGCTTGTGTTCAAGGTGGATCTGGTGGGAGAGTGTGGCGTTGTGCCCCTAGAGATGACTCTCAGCACAGGGTTTATGATCCTAGCCCAAGTTGCTGACTGTTGTCTCTCTTCCAGTTCATTGTATGATCATCCCTGTACACCCTCTGTGCCAATGCCAGCTTCTACTACCCTCTGCCAGACACAAGCTCATGGGGCCATCATGTCCTGAACTGTGATCTCCAAACTGTAAGTCAAGATAAAACTGTTCTTTCTTCTCAGATATTACCAAGTAATGAAGTTAATGCTAAATGTCTAGGGTGTTTAGTTGTAATATGGGCAGAGACTGTTGAATCAGTAATTTCAATTCTTGTGATGGTCAAAGTATTCTTTTAGTGCAGTGTTGGCCAATTGTTTTCATGCCATGTCCTACAAAGAAATTGCTGATTATCTATAAGGTATCCTTGGGTAAACGGAGGAGGCTGAGAGTGAGAGGTTTCATCTGGCCACTCCTAAGGTGGTGAGATTAGAAGACTTCAGTGCTGGTGGGACACATTGGGAGTAAAACACTGAGTTGGGCTTTAGCAATGAGACTTGAAAACCTAGAAAGTTTAAGGCTGAAGCAAAAAAAAAAAGTAGCATAAACTTAACCAGTGGTTTTAATAGTTTGATGTTGAACTTGGGAATAATGTGTGTTTAGTTAAAATGTTTGTAGCAGTTTGGTCCACAAGGGAATAGTTGTGGGAAAAAATAAATTAAAAAGATTATTTTGGTGCAAAAATTTTGTTAAAATCTCTGCTTAATTTTTTTCCATGATGCACATTTTCTGTTTTCTCTTGGAAGATGTCTCATGCCAGTACATTAGATGGATTTAGGTTCCAAGCAAAAATGCCTGATTTCATATATGTGATTTGAAAATGAATAGTGTAAAACTGAGGTCAGTTCATACAATGCAAATGGTATGGAAATGCTTCAGACAATTTGAAATGTGAGTGTAACCAGTTAACGTTTATGTGAGTTAGAGACTAGGGAGGTTCTGTTGGTTGGCACCGAAAGTCTTCCCCATCAGACCTGAGACAAGAACTGAGGATAAAGCATAGGTTATGTGTGTAGATGTAGTTTAGCAGATCATCCAGAAGGTTCAACTTGAATGAGTTGGTTCATACTAAAAATGACTTCTTACTTCATATAAGTGGTCTACATTTATACATATAAAGTTAAGATTCTGGGAGTGAACCTGATGATTTCAGAAAATTTGGGTTTTAAAATGTATATCATCAGAAGAAATCCGGCAGAAACCACCTTAACTGAGTGACAAGTGGGCTAGATCATCCCCAGGCATATCCCAGCATCAGATGGTAAGAACATATTGGTACTTATATTGTTTTCTTGACAAAATTGCATGCTCTGAATCCAATGAAATCATTTGTACGTGTCAGACTTTTTCCAAACTGCGGTACATGCTACAAGGTAACTGGCTTGTACTCCTTAAAAGTGACAATTTTTGAATCTGAAAAGCAGAAATCATTATAGGTCAGAGATTAGACATGACAACTGAACGTCATGAAATTGTGAATGAGATGCTAGACCAGAGAAATACTAACAAGAAAAGATACCATTAGCACAATTGACGACATCTGGATTTGGTCTGGAGTGCAGGTGGCAGTTTTGCATAGTATTGAATTTTTTAAAAAAAATTTACTTCTTTATTATTATTATTTTATGATACACTTCCAAAAGGCTCTGGGATTTCACTTACTCCCTCCTCAACTTCCCTCTTCCCCCCACTGAGTTCCCCTATACTATTACTGTAGTATAGTTCTTCATACACAGTCATATGTCCATCACTGCAGGCATGGACAATGGCAGAGAGCTCAGCATCCCATTGTCAAGATACAGTTAACGGTTTCACTGGGAGTCCATCATTGATCTGGAAGTAGAGATGCAATACTGCATTGTATCTTCACATCTGGATATGATAGTCTCCATTACATAATTATTGTACATCCCCTTAAATGAAATGCCACAAAAGACAATTTAAGTAGTTATCCTGTGGTCATATGAGAGGATGTGCTAATTTCTTAAGAAACATACATGAAGTATGTAAGTGTAAAGGGATATCATATGTGCAAGTTAATCTCAAAATGGTTCTGAAAAAAAAAACCAAAGTTATTATCTGTCCAGGGATAAGCCAGACAAGTAACAAACAGCTGGTTAATCTTGGCATAGTATATAAGGATTTCTTGTGTATTTTTATGTTGTTTTGTTTCCATTCTTTCAAAGTCAGGGAAGAGCTAAATTTGAGCCTAGAGTACATGGGATCACAGAATATTCAGTGGCAATGAGGAAAGTGTTGATGGTTCCTACTTCAGTGGTTTCCTTACTATTGGAAATAATTTGATTCATGTCCTTCTAAACTTAATTTGAAGGCAAAGTCTTGGCAAGTGTGTTACTGCCTGCCTTTGTATTCATTCCACCTTTGGAACATTACACGTTCAGGGAAGTCCATTCGTCATGGTACTCCCCCCTCCGCCCTGCTCCCAAACCCACATTTTGCTCTTTTTGCACAGTCTGCACCAGCTTGAGCCTTTTAATTTTTTAGTTAGTTCTGTCCCCTCTAGCATGTGCCAAATGTGGAAAGGAGAGCCAAATGCCCTCATTGGAGTCGCACACACAGTTGTCTTAGATACAAGATAATGTTGCCTAGTTTAAGTGCCATTGGAACAGGCAGTTTGGGTGTTTCAGTCACAGGTAGGTTTGGGCAATGTTATGGATGATATGTGATAGTTCTTTTTTTTTTTTTAAACAATTCTTGGTTTATATGGAGTTCAACGGCAGACTTTTAGGGCACTCTTCAGATTGTTGTCACCACCCCCCAAATGACTAAGTGGTCATGCTGCACCAGCTGATGTAGTTCTTAATGAGCCTGAGCATCTCATGAGTGCACCTGCAGTCTCTAGCATGGGCTGCAGCTAGTGGACTTCTGTTATTCCTTGGACCCTTCAGTTGTCTAACCCTATGAGGGCAACATGAAACTTGGTGGAGGCAACACAGTCTCTCTCAAGGAGCTGATGTGGTTCCTCACTTTTCCAGCCTCCTTTTAAGCTAGTTAAAAGGGGCATCGGAGTTGCAAAGGAGAGAGGGAACCTGTGCTTGCGGTAATCATGGTTGTGTGTGAGGCTTCCTGGCAATGTTTTAGCTGTCTCTATCACACATTCTACTGGAGACAGGTACTGCTAACAATAAGAAGTGGTAAGAAATCCTTTTGAGAGGCAGTGTAAATTGTAGGGTAGTGTAATGCATATACTTTCTAATATTAGAGCAAAATAAACTAGTACAGTGATTGTGACTCCCACTGCACAAAATTATCTCCCAAGGTACAAACGCTTATCTCGTTAGATCCAACATCCCTCACTTGCAGGAATGTGGTCCACACTTAGGTTCGTACGCAGTGAAATGACTTGTGTGAAATACTGCTATAGCAAAACCCCCAAACCAAATTACATATCCCAAAAAGGGAATCGCTTAAATATCTTACCACCATAGCCTGGAATAGTATACAGCTATTAGAAAGAAAGCATTCTGTATACTGACACAGATATCCTGAGTTAATTCTTCAGTGTAAAAGAAAAAGTTCAGGTGTGTAACTGGGGCCAAAGAAAGCTATCTTCATGAAAGAAAAGGAAAAACCTGGAAGATATATTTTAATTGTTTATATAATGCACCACTTTTGAAGAATACACACAGAATATTTTTTACTCAGTTCAGATCATGTGGGGCAGCCTTTCAAAGAGCAGGCGTCTTTTCACTGTCTTTCTAGGTTTTCATGTTCCAATCACATTATTACATACCATAAAATTTAAAAATAACCAAATCGAAATGAAAACAAAACACTCCAGTCCCATCCACACTTTTTGTAACATAACTGCGTGCTTTATTGAGATACACAGTAAAGCAGTAATATAATACAATAGTAAGGCATATATTTGGTGAAGTCTGATATGTTGTGAAAATGCAATAAAACTGAAGTTTAAAAAAATAATTAGTAAATGTTACAGTGTTGCTGTTAACACAATATGATACTCAAGTAAGAACTTGGTACCTGAAAACAATGACATAACATGCCTTGTGATGTTTATGCTTCAGTTACATTGATTATGAATTACAGTTTAACACTCGGTGGTTATAAAGAACACGACAGAATGTCCAAATTATGCTTAAAATGCAGCAATAAAGCTCTCAATTTTTAATTCAAATATTTTGACAGACTCACCCCAGAGCTAGTGTCTTAAAGATAAAACAAAAACAAGAAGATTAAAACAAGATTATGCATTCTATTTACCTCTGATTTCCAGAATGAAACTCAAACTTCTTAGTAGGATAGAACATAACCCCTTGTTTCAAATCTTGGTTAAAAAATCACTGCCTTGAGAAAAAGTCCAGCGTCACAAGAAGAAGAAATGCTAGACTAAAGCCAAATCTGCATGTGTGTTACTTTAGAGCTTTGGGGTTTTTTTTGTTTTTTTTTTTTGTTTTTTTTTTTGAAATTCGAGAAAATGGAGAAAGATGCTCATACAATAGACAAGTGGTGAAGCTGTGAAATCAGGGGTGCGCAAGTATCAGGAACACCCCAAAACCAAAGTGAGGTAGAAATAGCATGAGAAGCTGTGTTTGATGTTAATTATCATTAATAAAATAATGGACAGACTCACTCTCCAAAAGTTAATTACACTTGATGTCAGAGGTAACAGATTTGTAAAATAATAAGTCATAGGGTGACTTCTATTAAATGAATGAATTTAAAAAAATCTAAGAGTAATAAAATGACAAAGAGTTAAAGCTTTTTTTCCCCCCTAGCAGTCCTTAGCTTTTCCTCTCTTCTTTTTCCTGCTGTTTTTAAACAAGTTTTGCTTATTCATATGTTTAACCTACCTAATTCACCAGAGAATGGTGTGCAGTAGCTTTTGGTTTGCCTTCCCACTTGGGGGGAATTCCTTGCAGACAAAAGCAAAAGAGGGATACACAGTTGGGTTGCTATTTAGCCAGTAGTATAATGTGACAGGCTTACTGTCTTAAATGATTTCTGAAGGATTATTTTAAAGCAATTTATGTAGCATTAGGAAAGAAAGAAAAATAAATCACAACAGGGGAAAAAACCCCAAACCACAACAAAATCACTCACTTTCATTGGACTGAGAAGAGGGCAGACTAATGCAATTGTGATTGTACTGATCTAGATGCATGGTTATGAATATTCAGTCAATCCTTTGTCAAGGATTGCTCTCACAGGAATCAGCTGAGAATCCCAAGCCCTTTGGCCCTACCATCAACCTACTGCCTGGGAGCCTAAGTTTTGCCTTCTGCTTGGATGCTCTGTCTTCCACTGAGGCATCAGCAAGTGGAAATCCTGGCATTGCAGGCTGCAGGAAGTGGAATAGAGCAACCAAGGGATTATTCTAATATAAGAACATGTGTAGTCATTCGCATGTTCCTTTTTAAAAACAGTTTAGTTTTCTAGTAGGTGGCAAGTTTAAAAGGAGGGCCATCTGGAGGCCCAGACGATGTTAGAATGTGGTAGTCTTGTGCTGGCTTCAGGCTTCCGGAAAATTCACTGTAGACCAGGCAGGTAAGCCTGGGTGACTAGAAGCAATCTCTTTCCATTAGGAAGCAACAGGAACAGTTAAATTTGAAAAGCCCAGAGAAATTCCTCTTTTATCTATATACCTATAGTAGTTATATACTTATAGACATACAGATGTATCAAATGAAACTCTGCAGCCAGCCCCTCAGTCAGTAATTCTTAAAAAAAAATGTGGATTAGCTGGTTGGTGGTGTTAGAGAAAGTCCTATCTTCAATATGCAAGAAAAAAACAAAGCTATGAATTTTGTATATGGATGTCACGCTAAAAGGATGCAAAACAATACACTGCCTCAAAGATTGTGTGTGTGTGTGTGTGTGTGCGCGTCTGTGTGTGCACATACGTTTGTTTTTAGGGGTTTTTATAAACAACTTTTTTTTTATAAAGCACACTTTAGTTTACAATCTTTCTTTATAACTGTTATAAATTTTTTAAACAACCCAAAATGCGTTCCATATAAAGAAATGGCAAGTTATTTAGCTATCAAGATTTTACATGTAGTTTTCTTATAACTTTTTTTGTACAATTGCATAGACGTGTAAAACCTGCCATTGTTAACAAAACAATAACAGACTTAGAAACTACTGAAATCTACAGTATAGTACCACTACCCTTCACAAAAATATAGATTTTATTTCTTGTAAACTCTTACTGTCTAATCCTCTTTGTTGTATGAATATTATAAAAACCATGCGGGAATCGGGAGTTGTAAAACATTTATTCTGCTCCTTCTTCATCTGTCATGACTGAGACTAAGGACTCCATTGCTCTGCCCAAATCTCCTGCCATGTGGAAAAGGCTTCCTACATTGTGTCCTGGAAAACAAAGAGAAAGTCTTTACAAAGGGTACAAATGCTATGGTCCCGGCTTCTTGGTGTTTCTGGGTGAGGACAATACAGAAGCTGCATTGAGGATGTACAGAGCACGGCTTGATTTCCTCCAGTTGCCAAGAAGCAGCAAAGCCTTGTTAATGAAGCCATTACATGTTGTTAGTATCGTTTAATATTGGGCAGGTTACTGGTGTCAGTTGATTGAAAAAATATTCAAGTGCTCTTTTCATCCCAGTGTAGGTACAATATAACAAAATGGTTATAAGCATAAGATGCCTGTCATAACAGGGGTATCTCACGATGGGTTATACTTCTTCCACCTTGCTGTGACTACTACCTACCCCCACTCTCCCCACCATTACCTCAATATTGCTGCCACCTCCACTTGAGCACCATCACCACTGTTATTGTGGCTACCGTTGCTACCATAGATAACCTTCATGTCAAGGTTGTTTCAAGCCATTGGTGCACTTCTGAAGCTATGGTGATGGTGACTATTTTCTCTCTGCTATTGTTGGGGTTGGAAAATTCTTTAATTGCCCTTGTCAGAACCATGACCATTTGAATTGGGAAATTTCAGGAAAAAAAATCACGTTAATTCCCAAATTACTCTAGAGCCCAATTATAATATGACCCACAAGCAGTGCATGCATTTGGGTCTCCTATAAATCCATCTTGACTTACTTTGTAAATGATTAGGTAACTCTCAGGATACCTTTGCAATAATGTGGCATGATCTAGTAATAAACCCCAACACGGAAGCCAATGAATGTCCCTGGATACACAGCAGCAAGTGCTCTGAGCTTGATGGCACCCCTTTTCATATGGCTAATTTTAATTCCTGGACATTGCAATTCACTCCCATTATTCAAGTATTGCCTTTGGAACTGAAAATGCTTGACTAGGCTACTGCTACCTTGCCATGTATCAACCTCATGCATTCCCATAGTAACTATTAAAATCTCAATAAAAATTAAAGGCAGGCTAGGGTGCACATTCTGTTCTAATATTTATTTCCACACACAACAAAAATATGAGGGTTTAAAGAGAATTTGGGGGCAGGACCTTAAACACTGATGACACAAGATCAATTTAAGACTGATTCAACAATTTTACACTATTCAGGCATTTACATTAAGGTGGCCATGTTTGTAAATCTTTTTGAGATTAATTAGCGCCAGGAATTGCACTGAGCATTAATTACATTTAAAAAAATCACTTTGCATTTTGGTTGAGCCTGCAAATGGAGAAACTCTGAACAAAGCATATGTGTTCTTCAAGAAGTGGGCCACTAGCGTGACAGCTCTCAGTGCAGAACAGAATCCGTCTCTGGCTTCTCTGTGCTATAAACTCCCCAGGAGGCCACAGGGAGTCCTCTGCTGCTCCTTAAAGCTCAGACTCCATCCACAGAACCGAGCGCACCGGGTTGCAGAGCTTCCCTTGTGTCTATTTTTGACTGCCTGGCAATCCCGGGAAATCTGCACAATTACTCATGCATAATTGAAAATGCAGGAACTAACTGCAATTTTTTTTTTATTGCTAGCCATCTTGACAGCTATTAAGAAAACCAGTAAAAAACAGAACCCAAGAATTTCTAATCTGACACTCCCTAACCTAACACTTTCTCATGCCCCATATCTCACTAAAGTATAGTCCACCTGGTAGCTAGAAAATATATCATAAAATAAAGCAGGGGACAGCTCATTTGTTTTGTTAGCTTTGTGATGATCAAAAAGTGCCCTTTAAGACTGTGTGTTAGGGGATCTGGACTGCAGCTCAGTCGACACTAAAGTGAGCATACACACTCAAAGATAATAGGGCCAGGGTTACTTGTGTTCCTAGAAATGGTGTCCAGTTACTAGCTGGAAGGAGAAATCTTGAACCTCTCAAAAAGCTGAACTCCCAAGGCAATCTATTTAAAAACAGAACCTTGGTTCATTCTTAGTAGACCAAGCCTTTTGTACAAAATGTTGGGTGATTTGAACCTGTTGAGATTGTTAAATTTTACAAATGATTTCTTGTTGATCCTTATCCCCGCCCCCCCACACACACACAATTGTAACAGGAGTTTTTGTTAGGTCTAGAAGAAAATTTCTTTTTCACAAAATAAAACAGGGATAAAGAATTACCCTCAATCTACTGGAAACAGCAAACTGCACCTGTGACATGGATATAGAGTGTCCTGATTCTATTACCCATGTGTGTAAGGATCAGCATTACTGAGGCCATGAACTTTACCGGAAAGATTGTTTTTACAGTCAAAATTAAACTATCAGTGTAAGAAGCCCTGGAAAGTAGGCAGGACTCAGGCATCTGCAATTAGCTTCGGGCACAAGCTGACACTGTAGTGCATATATAGAAAGTATTAATTTAATCCATTTTCAGCAAGGATTATTGACCACAAAGGCACCATGCATTGAGCACTGGGGCACTTGTAATGTCTTTCCAAGTTGGCACTAACAGCAACATAATAGTCTCAGATGCCACCACTGCCTGAGGGAGATGTTTTCCATAGTGATTTGAACTGAGACTTTCTGGCAAAAATGCAAGATCTCAGTAACAATCTGATGTGTTCCCTTCCTCCCCATTGGCTCCTCTCTTTTGGAAAACCAAACCAAACCAAAACAAAAAACCCTCCTAAATAAGTTGTTAGGATTCCTTTGGTCAAAGAAGAGTGCAGTGCAAGTTGCACTTGTCTTCTCTGTGATTTAACCTTTGACAAAGAATCTGGTGTACTGTGCCTTTGGAGGATTTGTATAGAATTTAAAAAGTCATTCTTGTTTTTGATTCTCTGGCTTCTGGAAACTTATCTGACAGTAACCCACCTCAGGTAGTGAATTCACCAACTGCCTACATGACTTTTTAAAGTCTGTGTGATTTTTCTAACACAAGTGAAACATGTTCTGAGTAGTAAAACAATTTCAAGGGAGATATTTACACAGGAATGAACACAAGAGGCCTCATACAGGAAGTACATGAGTAAGGCCAATTGTCACGAGCATTCAATGGCTCACCAGATCAGATTTCCTGAGTTTCTATTTCCAGCTACCTACCAATTCCTCCCTGGGACCCCACAACCCAAAATGTGGGGAGAAAAAACTGGTATAGATGCCCTGAAGGATCACTAAAATCCTTCATCTTGCATGGTCTCAGTGTTGGCAGAAGTCTCCAGTATGACTCCTTATGTTTAAATGAATCAGTGACCACTCTAGTGGTCAGATTGCAATGGGTTAAGAGTTATCTCCTTAGAAGAACTCTATATTCTTTCACCCTGTCTCCCAAAACAGTACATGCACTTGCCATCCTATGCGAGAACTTATCCCTTCTATCACATTAAACTCTTGGTCAGATAATTCAATAATCAGACAAGATTCCTGGTAGAATATAGTAGATAATACTGCACCCCACCCCTTTCAAACCATAAGTAGTAATTCAGAAAAATTTGGACCATTCCAGCATTCCAAATCTTTTTACTTGGTTGTTCACTAGCCTCTTTGGCTCCAAATTGTCAATTTTATTAAAAATCTTACAAAGGGAAGTAGAGACAAGCCTCTCCAAGTGGAATTTTCAAATCCTGACTCTAATGTAGCAGGGTGTACTCCTTTCCTGCTCATTGATTCCTGTTTCCTTTTCTGTAAAATCTGGTTAAGAATAATACCTACCTCATAAGCTTGTCATGAAGATTACATGGCAAAAAGATGGTAAATGCTGCAAACAGTGCTTGGCACACAATAAATGCTTAAAATATGTTAGCAAAAATGGCAAAAGAGTATAGGAACCCAGAAAAAGGAAAACAAAAACAAAATGAAGATACCCTAGAAGAATAAAAACCAGGGGCACGGACAAAATAATCCTAGGGTCTTAGAAATGGAAGGAAGCTTGATGACTCATCAATTATGGTCAAGGCTAAATTTATTTTGACGACTGTGTTGCAAATGGTATAGATGATGAAGTGCAGGAGTGCCTCCTCCCCCCACCCCGGGCTTGTCGTCATGGTGATGGACAAGGGCGGGGAAAATTGGAGGACAGTTCCTCAAGAGGTGCAAGTAGAGAGGTGACTAGGGTCCTTAGAGGATGACACAATTGTAATACACACATGCGTGTGCACGCACACAGGTCTTATATAAACACTGAACACAGAAAGCTGGATGAGACAGACAGAAGCCATGCCCATGAACCTGAGTCTCACTGACCTCTCTCATTGGCTTCCCAGGGGTATTTCTTCCTTTAATCAGAAAGAGAGCAAGAGGCAGAGATATCAGAAAGGAAATTAAAAACATGCATAAATGTACAGTTTCATACCAACTTTTTCCTTTTAGCAAACAAACACTGAGATGAAATATAGTCCCTTCTGGGGGGAAAATAGAAACAAGCAAAGAAAAAAAACCAAGACACATCTAGTCACAAACCTTTATACACACTTCAAATCAGTGTAAAACAGTTAACACGATCTGTGAGCTATCATTTACAGAATAAATAGAGCTCATCCATTAGACTGAATGGACACTGGTGCAGAGTAGGAATCTGACTGATTTGGCACCGTTTTTTAAGTTGACTGTAGAACAGTTGCAAGCTTAAGTTTAGAAATCTCCAAATCTCTTCCTTCTTGATTTGACAAAGAGTGCGTTGAAACATAAATGGTAGTTGCCTTTGTGTGCCCAGAGTGTGTGCCCCCAAAACAAAGCAGAGCAGTACCTAGAGCCTAGGCTGTTCTTTTGGGAGAACGGATTCTTTTTGGTAGATGCTGAGTATGTTCATGATGGGACAGGGGGCATTTGAGAAAATAGACTTATGAAGGGAAGGCACTAAGACACACCAACACACAAGCCACAAAGCCAGATCTAAGAAACAGCTTTCAACTTCTTTCCCCATAACCAATCAATATCAGGAGCCTTTTGATTCAATGGGTGAAGACCAGCTGGCCTAGCTTTATAAAATCGTACATGTGTATGTATTTCTATTTGGTTGAACATTAGATTTCTATGATGAAGTGTTGTATGATAATAGTCCTAATTGTACAGAAATTTAGAATCCTCTGGCCATACCTCGTATGTCTCAGGAAGGCAATTTCCAGGTTTCAGTTTGAATTTAGCTGTGGAATACTTCCCAAGACAACCTTATAAGGAGTTCCAGTTTTTAGATAGATAAAAGCAGAGCTGGCAGACATTGTGTCATAGTACCATCCACCTCAGTGTATCCAAGAAAACTAAATCTCTCTAAATCAGTTTGGGAATTACTGATTCGGAACTACAATTACAAAACAAAGACTTCAGAAGTTCAAATTCAGGGTTCAAGCCTTCTAGTGTACATTTAAAGTCTTTCTAAATATAAAGTTTTCTTCCTTCCTTCCCCTCTCCCTTCGTTTGTTCTGTTTGAATTTTCTTAAATGAATTAGACATTTCTTAGGAATCTAAAAACTGCGCCTTCACTATGCAAGGTCTGGATATTCATGATGTTCCTCAAGCCAGAGTCCAGAGAGGAAAACAGGTACCGGCAGCTCAGCTGCGTGTGTCACCCAGGGCACATTTGTACCCAGTGACACAAAAAAGTGATGAGATGGCTATCAGCTTGTCCTTGAAGGCTCAAGTGCCAACTGAATCACTTTTTGCAATTGCTTTAGGAAGGGCCTCTTATTAATCTTGATATGTGATAGTCCTGCATCATGGTAGCAACATTCTTGCCCTACAAGATGGTTGGCTCCTGGACACCAGGACCATATGTTGCTCACCCACCTGTCTATCTCCAAATATGGGAGACTGTATCTAGATACCACTGATATGTGATTAATGCTGCTTGTACTGAACTGGTAAGTTAGGTCATGGCCACGGGTCCTACATTGTAAGTATCTTAGTCATGAACACTACCCTTTGATTGCTACTCTGTTCTGGAATGTAACTAGGACAGGTGTTTGGGACAGGCATTGTGGCTCAGTAGGTGAAGCCACCACCTGCAATACAGGAACCCCCTGTGAACACTGGTTCAAGTCCCAGCTGACCTACTTCTGAGTCAATTGTTGCTAATTTTCCTGGAAGGCAATAGAAGATGGTTCAAGTTCTTGGGCCCCTCTATTCCTCTGGGAGACCCAGATGGAATTCCAGGCTCCTGGTTTCAGTTGGTCCAGGCTCAACCATTGTTGTCATTTGGGAGTGAACCAGCTGACGAGAAATCTGTGTCTGTCTCTTTCCCTGGCTTTTGAATAAGTAAATAGAAGATCATTCAAATTAAACACTTTAATATTTCATTATGAAAAGAAAATTTAAATGGAAAGATTATGTGAAAGTCATAGGGGTGGGGGCAGAGACAGACAGAAGCTCTGTTCTCTGGTTCTCCAAATGGGTCATAATGGTCACGGCTGAGCCAGGCTGAAGCCAGGAGCTTAGAACTTCATGTAAGTCTCCCATATGAGAACACATGGGCAAGCACTTAGGAGATCTGCTGCTGCTATCCCAGGTGCATTAGCAGGGAGCTGTATTGCAAGTGGGGAGGTACGGATTTGAACCGGAGTCTGTATGCAATGCTGGGGTTACAGCATGGTGAATGGGCATCCGAGGAAGCAGTGCCAGACTCTCGAATAAATCTTAAGAAAAACAGAAAGCTTAGGATTGACAGTGTTGCTAGAAAGCTATATGATTTCATTTCAGAATTTAATTATGATTCCTAGGATGATTAAGACTATATATTTTAATCCCATACTGAGCCATATTCAAAGTTCAGTAGCAATCAGTCATTGATGAATACGTAACAGCAAACAATTTGTATTTTCAGGTAGGTCTTCAGAGGCCATATTTTATGTAATATGAACCTCCCAAACCATGCTCTGCCTAATGTTTTTTTAAAAAAATCCTCTAAACAAGTGAGTCCCCATGTGCTCAGCAGCACTGTACCAAATGGGTCCTGTTTCCATTTGAGTTTAAAACAAGCCACACTGTCTTTGATAGGATTGAAGTTTCTCACAAAACAGAGAATACATGGTAACAATATTTTTTCAAACTTCTTGACCAATGAATAAATGCATACGTATAAACATACATACAAGTGCCAGATAAGAGTTTTATTTCATAATTGCATTCTTTGGAAATGAGTTGGGGTGTCCATCTGGCAATGTGTTGTGTTGTCAGGAAATGAAAAGTGAAGTGTGCTGAGTGAGTCTTGAGTCTAAATAAAGGGCTTGGTGGGCTCTGGAGAATTCTAGCTTCCTCTGACAGCGTGAGCTTGAGATGACTGACTGTTAGGCCAGCGAGCAGAATCAGAACTGCTGGACATGACTGCTTCTGGGTCCCTTTAGTTCCTTTGACCTTAATTCACTGATCTGTGTTTTTTAAAGTTAAGGAAGAACTAGTCTCTGGGATTTCTTTTTGAAGTCAAAGAACATTCAGATGGCTACATTTTATAACAGTGAAACATGTAGGCTCTTTGGTAACCATGGATATACATGTATAAAATAATTTAAAAGATACTTTGTGGAGCTAAAAGTTGATAGGCACTGAAGCCTATGCTTGGATAAATGTAATGAGGCTGAAGGGATAGCAAAATAAGTCTTGAAAGCAGGGACTGCCGAATTTTGTCTATAAATGGGTCAGATAATAAACATTTTAGGTTTGTCAAGTCAGTCTTTGGCAATCAATTTAGAAATGTATTAGTTCTATAGGAACTACTGAATTTCACGACTATGCCTTTATGGCAAGAAAGTAACAGTAGATAACATGTAAATGAGTAAATGTGGGTACATTCCAATAAAATTTTATTAAAGTGACAGTGTGCTAGATTTGGCCCACGGACTACAGTCTGCGGGTTGCTGGTCCAAAAGAACAAGTGTTCTATGTCTTGTGGATGCAGACAGGAAACCGAACAGTGCTCAGGTGGCAGCACGGGCAGCGTTGGCCTTGGCTCCTTCTGCTGCTCTTCCACAAAAGAGCAATGGAGGAAGATCGGAGTGGCAAAAGATGGCTGGCTTTACAAAGCTGTCAGCTTGGTAAAGGAGGGACATTTGACAGAAGCTCTATGTGCTTACTTGAGAGGTGTTGGTGTGCAGGAACTAGGATGGCATGGGCTGATGGGGATGATACTAACGAGGCACAGGTCGGGAAACTAGAGATGGTCCAGGCAGCAGAAAGACAAAACACCACTTGCTGCTTTCTGGATTGTCTGACTGTACTAAGAGCTTATCTCATATCTTATTATTCATTAATCCGCATAAAAGAGCATCGTTTGGGAGAGGCCAAATCCATACCACTATGACAGTGATGCTTTTATCAACATACAGACAGTGCATATAAAATAACTTTTGTGAGGCCTATAATGAGCAGATTTGTGGACTAATTGCTTAAAGGGCTTATTCTTACACTATATTGTTTTTCCTATACAATAAAGGTAGAGGTTTAGAAAGCGTCTGAACAGATCATAACTTTTTTTTTACACTTTTACATACAGATATAGAGCTCAGCTGATGTTCAGTACATGAACTACACACTGCGCCACTCAGATCCTGTGAGTGGCTGTGAACAGTAGGCTCCATCTAGAGACTGAACAGGAAGCATAGAACCATCAGGCTCAAGGTACACAAGTCACACCTTGGAACACCCTGCAGCCTGGATTGCTCTGACACAGGAGAGTGTTGGTCATCAATTGATTACTGTGCGGAGGAGCATGTAACCCCTTTATTAAGTTGGATAGTAGTTTTGCAAGACCATGGAGATAAGATCAGAAGGCTGGCTATAAACCATAACTTAACTATTCTGGTTTTCTAGGTATTCCTTGTGGAAATGAAAGATAGGTATTAACTAACAACTCACTAAAATCCAACTCAAAATGAAGGGATAACATGTAGCATGAAATAATGTGCCTCCTTAGAGACTTTGGACCGATGCATCCATCTCATCTACCACCCTTTGAAAGGAGGTTTCTCTACAGGCAGTTCTCTAGTAGGGCTAAGTAAACCATGAGGTGGCAGTTGATAGCCCATTTCCCCCAAGTGTCAGACCTCTGGCTTTGACCTCTGTTTTCAGTTACACAGCTGTCAAACAGCTGCAGCAACAGTGAACTTCTTTTTTTGAACAAAACAGAAACATGGATGGCAGAGTCAGAACAAAACTATAATGTCCTGTGAGACGTTAGCAAGGCCTTGCCAGGAACGTCAACCAAAAATGTAAGTGTGGAAAGATACTCATCTAGGTAAGAACTGAGATCAGCTAGATAAGTTTGAAACCAGTCAATCAGAAAATGAATTTTTTACACGGCAACCAGTGGTTTATTTTTAAATAAATGAAACAGAGAAACACCATGCTATATGCAGCATGGAAAGTACTGTTTTCATGGAATTTTAGTTTCTAATCTGTGTGACTATACACATGTGATGTATACATATGGTATGGGTATATACATATGTATCTGTTACATAAACACATTTTGTTTTTATTACAGTCTGTGATATGTTTCTCTCACACGTATAATGGTTGAAACACATAGGAAGCTATTATGTGGCATATGAAAGGTGCTAAGGGCTCTTACATTAGGGAGAATATATCGTTATGATAAGATGCTCACAAACCTCTGTTTAGTATCAACCTATCTACCATCTGGCAGGATGCAGCAATAAAACCCAATTATCTTCCTTTCTCTTTATTTCTGGATGCCGTTCTTTGAAAATTAAACTAGCAAACATTGTTTTAGAGTATGCTGATAATTAACATATTTTTATAATGATTCAACTTTTTATCCATTTGATTTTGGAGAGGAAAAGGCCTAACTTAACAGCAAGCAGCAAAATCAGAAAAAATGCCAGGTTGAGCATCACAGAAAGATTGGTCCAGCACCTTACATGCTCTGGTTATGCTTTTTTTTTTTTGGTTGATTTCTTTGCTTTTTCTCTCCACCCAAGAAGAATAGTTTTCTTAAGGTACTAGGATACAATTAAGTATAAACACAGTTAATAGAATTGATGCGAGATAAGGCCTCGGTATCCCATATCAGAGAATCTAAATCAGCACTTAGGTGATATTTTTCAGCAAACTCTTATTAGGCAGATACAGTCGGAGCAGTCTGAATAGTCATTTTCAAATAAGTACATCAGTATCAACCACACAAATTCAACATCAGAGATGCTGGCTGCAGATGCCAGCTCAAAACGGTGTGTTCCATACCAGCACTTCCACACTCGGCCTTCCTGACTCTTGGGGATGGATGCACGGAAAGGCTGCATAAGATTCTGCCTGAAAGCTAGTTCAAGTGGACCAGGGACCCAGGTGCAAAGAGGCAGGAGTGCCCAGGAGGAAGCTCAGCCGTGGGCCATGCTATCCCCTTTTCTCTGCTATACTCTTGTTTTGACAGGGAAGAAACAGCAAGGGTACCAACAGAATAGCCCCAAGGTCCTGCCTGTCATTAAAGTGCAGTTCCAGTGGCTACAGTCTTCAAGAGACAGTTCAGCGGCCAATGAAATGTATCTAGATGTGGGACCAAAAGTCCTCACCCTACGGGGAACTGTGGAATTTCAAAGATGACACTTTGTGCCTGAGGTTAACTTCTTCCTAACTAATGGGGAGCTTCTAGGATTCGTTCATGCCTTAGACAGCACCATTACAGCAATCATATGACTGCATTCGAATTTGAACTTCTTTGGGGTTCTAACCACAAGAACCTTGAAGACATATGACTTTGTGAGTCATGATACTTAGGGAGAAGAAAGAGCTAAACTAGGACGGGAATGGGGGTGGGGGTTGAGCGGAGTAAAGACAGGTAACATTTATGTCTGTTAAAATCAACACATCATAGGTGCTCAGCACTGACAAGAAGGCTGGCGCAGACATTTAAAATTAGCTTCCCCTGATGGTTTCTTAGCAATGTTCTAACAGAACATTATTGCTTTTAATGTGCCCTGCACAACACTCACTTGCACATCAAATAGCTAGGAAACGGCCATTTCCAACTGACACTGAACAACAAGGAAAACACACTACTTAAAACACCGTCTTTGTTGTCCTCGTGGAGAGAAACAAACAGCCCAGATTTTCTGCTGCCCTGTTCCCCAAGCAGCCCATTAGGTGTGCCAATCACTGGCCACAACACCTTGTGTTTTCCCCTTTGCTGTGTCCAGGCCTTCCTTCTATTTGGTCACAGGTGACCACTACCATTCCTTTTATGCACTGAAGGGAGGTGGGCCAGAGCAATAAACCTACATAAATGCTGGGGAAATTCAGTAGGGTAAATGTTGTTTTCATGGAGGACACAAATTCAAAAGTAACGGGGGTGAAGTGACTTAACATTAATGGAATTCAACATAGCCTACACCAGAAAGTCAGTCTTTAGTTTTCTAACCACGGTCCCAAATTTATAGCATCTCGGCAGCTGTTGACTTCCATTTGGAGACTATGCCCACAGCTGGCTATGGAAGCATCTGCCTAATCCCAGGAAGTCCTTTCTACATACTGGAACTTACCTCTTGAGCTAGGGAAGGAGTTGTTAAGTTGCTCCATCACCTCTTCTAACCCTGTGCTTGTGTCCTGGGGAGGACTGAGAAGATCTTCCTCACCTTAAGGAAAGTAAACACAAATACATTAAGTAAAACGTATTTGAGAAAAGGGCCATGGTCACCAGCATCAATTCATTGTACTTGCTCACAAATAACAGATTTTTAAAACTTCACAAAGCTTAATAGTTAGGGAACATTTCCCTAAAGGAAAGAATCCCACATGGTAAATTATCATCATTGATCTGAGAAAAAAAGTTAGATTATGATAAGACTGACAAGTCTTTTTTTTATGTAAACAAATGTGAAACTTGTTTCTGTATAAACCAACCATTGCACATTTATGTGTTTCCTCAATACAAAAGGATATAAGAATATAACATTTTAAATAAACTTCACAAAGGGAAGAAGGGAGTAGACACCAATACATTTTTTTTTCTCACTTTCCCTTGACATTTAGCGAAAGAGACAAAACAGAACTCAAGTGCTTACAAAAAATTCCATGGCACTAGAAAAATTCATATGTGACCTATAGAGGTTATAAAATATTCACATTCTAAGTACTGTAGATCCAGGGTATGCAGGAGGGTAATGTTTCTTCCTTCTTTGTTACTCAATACAATTTAATTTATCATGATGCTATTTGGAGGTTTTATAGAAGGGATACTTGTTCTAAAAGTGTGTTTATGTGAGGAGGAAATGATGATTTGGGAGCAAGAAAATTTAGCTATGGATGAGCTATTCTTACAGACTGTGAGGGTCTGCTTCTCTAGTTTATCAACATAGTGAAGAAACAAACCTTTTGGGGTAGGATTTTGAGCTAGTAGCTAACACATCTGTGCCCTGTACCGGAGCAGCTATGTTCATCTCCCCACTCTGGTTTCCTACTGACACAGCCCCTAGGAAGTGATGCTTGAGGTAGTTGGCCTCCTGCCATCCACACAGGAGACTTGCCTTCATGGCTGCTGGCTTTGTGCCCGTCTAGTTCTGTTTGCTGGGGCATTTAGGAGAGTGAACCAGTGGATGGGAAAGGAAGCTAGTTTGAGTTTCTTCCTTCCCTCCTCTCAAATAAGCAAACCCAGAATGAAAGGAAATATATCTCAAGTGGTATTGCCATGAGGGAGGGAAGTTTCTTAGCATAAACAAAATTAATTTGAACCTGTCCTTTGAAATTAATTTTTTATAGCAATCTTCCATTAGTGAAAATAACTTCTTTTCAAGCTCTATTTATCCAGCACATTATCACTTCTGTTTAAAACAAAGCCTTGTTTCAGCAAGTCAACGATAATAAACCTGCTTTAAAGGACAATATTAAGCTCACAAGGAACTTGTAAATGACTTTACACCTGCCTACCATTTTCTTTAGTCTATGGCACTGGGCATTCCATTAATGATCACAGTCCTGTCTTTATGGGTACATTTCATGCTGGCAGTTTCAAGCATAAAATAAAAGGATCATTCATGTCAAAGCTAACTATTCAAATATCCTAAGTGGATGTGAGGCTCATTAGAATGTATGGCGAGGATCACAGGGAAGACAAGAAGCCTCTGGATCTCTGAGTCTCATGCCAACATAACACAGGAAATCCCCTTGAAATCCCAAGGGCAGGAAATAAATGCTGAATAATTAGGGTCACCAAGTAGAAAAGGAAGAGTTACAATCATTCCGTCAGTCACTCAATCTCTCTTCACACACACATTTATGCTTTTTGGAAAGACAAAGTAAAATTTAGTATTTTCTTTATCCCTATTTCCCTGCAGTTTGAAACCTGCATTTTCTGGTAAAGATGGAATGCATAAAACACCACCGGGGGCCTGATACTGCAGGCCTGATTCCACCTCCGGTCCATTACTGATGCAAATTTCTGCTAAATTGGGCAACAAGCATTTTTAATGGCAGTATGTCCAGTATAGTCACAGCATGTGTTGCAGAATAAATCAAAACCAACAGGGACACTCGAGGATCGATGTTAATATTTCTGACAGCTTAATTTTATCTTAGTGGAGCTCTAGGAACTCAGTTGCACCGGGTTAAGATTTAGACACAGTTCAATGAAGTGTTTTGCCATTTCTGCCCCTGAATTATTTGAAAGATCCAATTATAAAATATGAGCCTAACAATGTCCTCCAAGTTCAGCTTTCTATATAACCTATGATCTGGGAGACTGAAATATGAGTGTCCAAGTACAAATGTAAAATTGTGTTCCTTTCATGGAAAGCGTTGAGATCAGTGGTCACTATGTCCATGCAGACATTCCTAAGCGCCTATTACATCCTAGGGCTACGTAAACAGAAAGCAGCAATCTTGCTTTTTACTATTTTTAATATTTCTTAAGATGGTTCCAACAGATTTTTTTTAAAGTTATTTTTTAAAGACAGAACTTCCCTCCATTGGTTTTCTCTCCAAATGGCTGCAATGGCTAGCTTAATTTGAGTCTCCTATGTGTTTGGTATGGACCCAAACACTTGGGCCATCTTTGTCCTTTCCCATGTTCTTAACAGAGAGCTGAACTGGAAGCTGAACAGGCAGGATTTGAACTGGCACCCATATGAGATTCATCACGATTGGCAGCATTGCCCACAATCCCATAGCGCCAGCACATAATGTATCATATATATGTAGACACTTTATATGTAAACTCTCTATATTCATCTTCTTGAAAGGCACAGTGACAGAGTGAATGAGAGAAATAACGCCCTTCAGCTGGCTAACTCCCCAAATGTGCACAATTGCTAGAGCTGGGCCAACCTGAAGCCAGGAGCCTAGAACTCCATCCAGGCTTCCCAAGTGGGTGGCAGGAACCCAGTCACTTCATGCAATCACCCAATTACCAGCTGTCTCCCAGAAAACATTAGCAGGAAAGTAGGTTGGAATCAGAGTGGGTCTTGAATCTGGCACTAAGATAAGGGATAGAGGTATCCCAAAAAGCAGATTAGCCCTCTGTGTCACAATACCTGCCCCTAACTCATCTTTTGAAGTGAAATCAGATTTATCATCTGTATGCATGAGGTGAATTAAATAAGAAATTTGAAATGTCTAATATTTTCCATTAGGTTACACACTGGAGAAGTTAAAACAACTAAATGAAACCTCTAGTTGAAGTAACCCCATTGTGCTATCTGCTACGGAGCTAGAATCTTTAAATACTTTTAAAAAGAGTCATAGAAATTTAAAACCAGTACCATTTACTTATTATGGAAACATTTTTCCAAAGCTAGCTATATGTCAGGTGCCATTCTGGGTGCTGGGGTTATAGCAATAAACCAACAGCACCCCCTACCTATAGGCAATTAAAAATCTCATGGAGGTACATAGGTTAAATAAATAAACATGTGACATAGGCA
Organism: Ochotona curzoniae; assembly: GCF_017591425.1. Lineage (NCBI taxonomy): Eukaryota > Metazoa > Chordata > Mammalia > Lagomorpha > Ochotonidae > Ochotona > Ochotona curzoniae. The sequence continues at coordinate 20,679,530 of NW_024465023.1, read as the reverse complement.
TGTCAGATAATGATAAAGACTCCACAGAGAGGGTGAGCCAAGAGTAAGGGAAAGTCTGGGAATCACTCCTTTGGGGAGAAATGCTCTAGACAGAGGGAACAGCAAATATAGATGCTCAAAAGCCAGTGTGACTGGCCTGCTCCAAATGCAGCAAGTGGAAAGCTACCAATGGACAGTAGAGTTGCCCAGATTTGCGAGAGGTGCATTTCATTGGCCTAGGAATTTGGACTTGTTCATGTGGGCTGCATTGGACAATAGAATGCAAGCAGACAGGACATGAGTAGACGCCTGCAATGTTACTGAGTGTCAGTTGGTGCCCTTGCACTTCTATGGCGAAGAAGCACATGATTTATGTAGCCTACAGGCCCAGGGAAGATGAGAGCTTCTTGCACCAGGACTCAGCTCACAAGCTGGGTTCAAGCAGACCTAAGCTAGAGCAAAAGTCCAGCCGACCCATAAATGCATGAACGAGACAGACACAATTTGAGAATTAGGTATTAGAGAGCAATAGGCTGTTTTTATAAGACCAAAAGTTACTGTCTCATCATATATTGGGTAGCTATCTATACATGCTAACAGGTAAGCTCAAGCTGTTCCTGACACCGGTGACCATTTGCATACCTGCATAAATATCACCTTTCATTTATTTCAACAAGAAAATACTTAATGGCTCCCAAATGTGCACAGAAAGATCTGGGCCAGCTCTTACCCGCTGCACCACAAGGCTCACTGTGTCCTCAAACAACGTGTTGCGAGAGGCTGAAAGACTGTAAACTTAGGTAATAGCCCAGTATTAGCTCTTAAAATATGGGTATTGTGATCCCTCTTTGTTATTTTTTTTCTTTTCCAAGATTTTTTTTTTTTTTAGCTATTTCTAGCTCTGTGAAATATGTCATTGGTATTTTCATGGGGATTGCATGCACTTTCTAAACTGCTTTGGACAGCATGGACATGTTCATTATAATCTTTGAATCAATGAACACGATGGTTTACACCGTTTCCTGCCTTTTTATTCACTTGTGGTTTGCAATCATGATAGAGGTCTGTCACTACCTTGGATAAATTGTTTCCAAGGTATTTGACTTTTTTGTAACTATTATGAATGGGGCTGTTTTACACATCCTCTCTCACCAAACAAATTTATGTATAAGAATGCTGGTGATTTTTGGTGCCGGTTTTCCATTCTATAAATATTGTGAATTCTCCAATAAGTTCTAATAGTCTCTGGGGTGAAGTGTTTTGGTTCTCTACTGATAGAATCATGTCATCTGCAAACAGGGATGATTTTGTTTCGTCATTTCCAAATTGTATCCCCTTTCTTTCTCTTGCCTGATGGTTCTGGATAAAACTTCCAGAAATGTACTGAGTGGCTGAGCAATGTTTCCAGCTTTCCCCCCACTCAGTATAATGCTAGCTGTGGGCTTGTTATATATAGTATTTATTATGTTCAAGTATGTTCCCTTTATTCCTAAAGTTTTTTTTTAATCATAAAGTGGTTTTGTATTCTATCAAGTGCTTTGTCCGCATCTATTGTGATAAAAACATTTAACTGGCATATGAAAAGCCAATTCCTGAGGAGAGTGCAGTGGCCTAGCGGCTAGCTTCCTCGCCTTGCATGCACTGGGATCCCATATGGGCAGCAGTTTGTGTCCTGTAGGATGGGAACATCCAGGTGCTTTCTTGTGGCCTGGAAAAGCATTAGAGGACAGCCCAAGGCCTTGGGACCCTGCACCGTGTGGGAGACTTGGAAGAGGTTCCTGGCATCGGATAGGCTCAGCTCCAGCCATTGTGGCCACTAGGGGAGTGGATCAGTGGATGGAGGATCTTCCTGTCTGTCTGTCCTACTCTGAACATCTGACTTTCCAATAAAAATAAATAAATCTTTTCTTTTTAAAGCCATCTCTATATCCTTAGAATAAATCACACTTGGTCATTGCAGATGAACTTTTGATGTATGTTGAATTCAACTTGCTAGCATTGCTGTTGTAGTATTTTTGGTTTTTGAATTAAGGTCATGCTTCATAGTATGAACTTGGAAGAGTTTTCACCCTTTCAAGTGTTTGGAATAACTTGGAAAGAGTTGATGTTAACTCTTCTTTAAGATTTTGGTAGAATCCAGCAGGGAAGCCATGGACTTTTTTGGGAGGCTCTTTGTTATGGATTCCACTCATCTGTGATCTGTTAAGGCTTTCTATGTGTTTATGATTTAATTCTGGAAAGATACAGGTTTCCAGAATGCAATCCATTTTTCCAGGTTTACCAATTTACTGACATATTGTTTAGAAATTGTTCCTAATGCTGTATTATTTCCTTTGTCATTTCTGACTTTGAGTCTTGTCTTCTTGGTAGGTCTGTCTAATGTTAAATTGATTTTAAAAAATGAACTGCTTCATTAGTCTTTATATTTTTTAAAGTTCTGTCTCAATTATTTTTTAGTTATTTTTATTGGAAAGTAAGATATACAGAGAGGAGGAGAGACAGAGAGGAAGATCTTCTGTCTGATGATTCACTCCCCAAGTGGCCACAACAGCTGGAGCTGAGCCAATCTGAAGCCAGGACTAGGAGCTTCCCCGGTCTCCCTCGTGGGTGCAGGGTGCCAAAGCCTTGGGCCATCCTTGACTGATTTCTGAGGCCACAAGCAGGGAGTTGGATGGGAAGTGGGGCTGCTGGGATTAGAACCAGTGCCCATATGGGATCCCGGGCATGCAAAGCGAGGACCTTAACCATACGCTATTGTGCAGGACCCCTCAATTTTCTAATTATATATATATATATGACATGGACATGATATGAGCTGAAGCCAGGAACTTCCTCTTGGTCTATCCACATGGATGCAGGGGCACAAAGACTTGGGCCATTCTCTGCTATTTTCTCAGGTTGTCAGCAGGGAGCTGGATCAGAAGTAGAGCAGCCAAGACATGAACTGACATTCAGGGGGATGTTTTCCATGCCTGTGTGCTGCTTCTAAGGGCTTAGTTCTTCTGCAGCTACTTGATGCCTTTGCATTTTTATTGTGATGTCAGTACCTACCGCTATACACTCTCCTTATAGTTTGCTGCATGCCATATATCTCTTAAGGTTAAAGGGTTTTTATTAGATTCTTCCTTTATTCCTTTGATTATCCATTATTCATGCAGTAGCATGTTGTTTAGAATAATTTGTGAAGTTTCCTGTTATTTTCTAGCCGTATTCCCCTGTGTTCAGAAAAGATAAAATTTCAGTGTTTTTAGTTTGTGGAGATTTGCTTGATGGCATAGTGTATGGTCTGAGTGATGACTACATGTGGGAATGAAATGAAGGCATCCTGCCAATTGTGGGATGGGATATTCTGAAAATGTCCATTGAGTTTGTATTATTAACAATTGCCTCTTTATTGATGTTTGTCTCATCTGTGCATTGTTCAAAGTTGGATACTGAAGTCCTTCAGTAATATTTTATCAGAGCTTATGTCACCTTTTAGATCTGCTTTATAAAACCATGTGCTCTGGTAAATACGCATATACAATAGTCAGGTGTTCTTGTTAACTTGGTCCTGAAATCATTATATAGTGACGTGGGCTTTTTAAGTAGTTTGAATAGTTTTTGTGGTATAAGTGAAAGCTATTTCTGGTCATTTTTTCCCTTACATTTGCATGAAATATCTTTTTGCATCCTTAGTTTTCAGTCTGTGTGTCTTTACTGATGAAATTTGTTGCAGGAAGCATATAGTTTGGTGTTGCTTTATAAAAATCCATTCAGCCAGTCTATTTTTTATTTTATGATACAATTCCATAGACTTGGAGATTTCCCTTGCCAATTTTCCAAATCCTGCCTCCCTCCACCAATTTCCCGTCTGTTATTACAGTAGTACTCCTTCATAAGCAGTCCTAAGTCCATTGCTGTGCTGTTCGGGTATATCCTGACATTGTGGACAATGGCAGTCCATCTTCGTATTGTCAAGATATATTTAAGTTTTACTGGCAACCCATTTTTGATTTGGAAGTAGTGATGCATACTGCATTGTATCTTCATATTTACACAGTTACTATACATTCCCTTAAATGAAAAGCCATGCAACAAAATCAATAACAGGAAGAGAGTAAAAAAACCTGACAATGCTATGAAGTTAAATAACATGCTAGTAAATGACCAATGTGTTGCTGAAGAAATACAAACAAAAACTTTACTGTTGAAATTTAGTGCACTTACAGTCAAGGTTATTTATTGATAACCAATGACTTGGCACTGCCATTTCCTTTAAGATTCCCTTTAGTCTAAACATCCTTCATTTTGGTGGATGGCTTCATACTTTCACACCCTTTCATGATGCAGCTTGCTTTTCTCAGTTTCAGTGTCTAGTACATCCTTAACTGTATTTCTCAGACTGGCTGGATGCTAACAAATCCTTTCATTTCTTCCTCATCTTGGAAGATCTTTATGAATATTTTTGTCATGAAACAGAGTTTTGGTGGCTAAAGTATTCTAGGTTGGAGATTTTCTTTTCCTTTCAGAACTTGGTTATCTTTCTCCATTTGTTCTGGGAAAAAAAAATTGTCAATCTAGCGGGACTTCCTTTGAAAATATTCTGATTCTTTTCCTTTGCAAACCTTTTAAAGATTGGGCTGTACTATGTTATGGTAGGACTCTGCCTTTTTTTTTTTTAAATCAAGACTATTAGTGGCCCTGAGAGCCTCCTATATTTGGATGTCAGTTCCTTTCTCCAAATCAGTGAAGACTTTTGCATGAAAAATCCTGCTCAATGAGATAGTAGCCATTCTTTTTTAAGCATTCCTTCAAAAAGTCACAAAACTTGAATACTGTGTGGATAATTTGGTGGCATACTGAACATGGTCATTTTCTTTAAGAAGAAAAAATTGAGATATTTGTAAATATAAAAATGTTTAAGACTAGATTTTTTTTAATCTGCTGCATCTAATGTTAAGGTTTCTTCCCATTTTTATTTGACTTGAGGGATTGTTCATTTATATTTCTGTGCTTCTTTTGGTATCTCTTCACTGCTTTTCTCATGTCATGTACAGAGTTCCCAATTTCATTTAATTGCTTTATATTCTCTTGTATTTCTCTGAGCAACCTTATAATCATTCTTTTCAATTCTTTCTGAGGCATTCCAGCAGTCTCCCTTTAATATATTTTTGTGTTCCCTTGGAGGTGTCCTAGTGCTTTGTCTGTTCACACGGCTTGTATTTTCTATGTTGATTTTTGAGCATCTGGGAGGATCAATCCTACCACTCTAACAGGTTGGGTTGCATTGATGGAAAGCTTTGTCCTGAAAACGTGACAGTGGATATTTCAGGTAGACTTTTCTGGGTTTCTGGCTTTAATTTTAGTAGCACTGTGTGATACTGCAATTTCAGTGCAGTTGAAGGCAGCAGTAGTAATGGCCAGGATGCTCCTGGGACTCAGAATGACATTTGTTCAGGATACCTGAGTCTGGGGTGTCAGGAGAGGATCCTGTTCACTCAATCGGTGTGCTTTGAAGAACCAAATCCCAACCACTACACAGGAAGTGGAGTTATGGGATCCTTACTGGGCACAGGAGTGGTGTACTGTCACTGATTGCTATCTACTGGCCCACTCCAGAGCTCCAAGACTGCAAGTGCTAGGTGAAGGAGTTAAGTCCCACTAATGTATCTGAGTGAGTGGCTTGACTCTGGAGAGTAAAATGAGCAGTCTTAAGGCAGTATCCATGAGCTGCAGGTATATCAAGCCAGAGCCACAAAGGAGCAATGGCGCCAAAACCCCAACAGTTTGTACCGGAGGGGCTGGATCCCTGGGCCCCACGCTGTGCCAGACACCAGCAAGTGGGTGATCCACTGCATTAGGGAAGGGCACAGGAAAGCTAGTGCTACTGACTTGGAAGTTGTAGAACATCAACACTTCAACTTGAGTTATTCTAAAAGGATATCCAGACATGGGTGAAGGGTCTTTGGATTATTGCCTATATGGTTCTCTTATCTATATGGTTTGATTTGTCTGAAGTTGGTCTAAGGAAATGAGTGGAATGCTTTCAAAGCTAATGTTTTGAGATATGAAAAGACACATAGCTTTAAACAGTACCTAGATAGAGCATTTTGTGATAGTTCCCTTCAATTACTGCCAATGGAATGACTCAATGTAATACCAGACAAATGAACTGAGTGGCTTGCCATGGAAGACATCCTGGCTGATTCACTTCTCTTTTCTCAATTCAAGTGCTGATACTTGCTCTACTTGATTAGAAAAACGGAGCCAGAATAGATACAGCCAATACAGAATAGATCAAAGAATCTTCACTCCTGTGATTCAGTCTGCCTTCTCTAAAAACAGGAGCTATGGGCAAAATCATTTACCCTGATACAAGGAGCTGTGTACAAACAGGTACACCATTATTTTTCTCTGAATTGTCATTGTTTCTGCTTTTCGTCAGCTGTTTTTTTTTTTTTTTCAGAAGAAATAGCATAATGATCTAGCACCTGATATTTAGTTTTAATTCTTCACATTATAAATTACAATACATGTTCCTATTTTATACAAACTATGTGTAACTTTAATATAGTATGGACTACAAAGATGATGATGCTGATCAGTTTGTCAGTGGTGACAGGGGTGAGATAATGTAAATAGCAGCTACACTGTTTAGTGTGTGAATTGTTCCCTATCGACAACAGTGTGCTATGCTTGAATTCTAAAACACTAAGTTGCTAAATGTTTCCTGAATGTTTGTTGTGTATAGGGTACTTAAATAGCATGAAAATGAGCAAAGACTAAAGATGCCCTGTCCTGACAAAATTTAAGGTCCATGGAATTCTAGGCAGAAGATATAATAAACAGTTATTACTAATTAGTATTTATATCTTATGAATCTGGTTTATACAGTAGAGTGCATGATTAAGCTCTAAAGGACAATTCACTGAGCAAAAAGAATGGTATATGTTAGGTTAAGGAAGTCATTATGTTCAAGGACAAAGGTGCCCATGGTAGCTATATTCCCCTCCTGTAGCAGTTTTAGCTCTTACATGCCTGCTGAATGATATGATAGTATCTAGATAGGAAGTGGCTAGAAATATATGAATGATTAAAAAGGGAGACCCCGATACCGATGGATAGTGTTTTCATAGTATTCTGGTAGTGCTTGAGCGGCATGTTCTGGCAGAAGCTGAAAGCTACAGTATTGCTGTTTATAAAATGCACAGCAACCTGACCTTTGCATTGGGATGAGTAGTGGTGGGGCATGACTAAGGACAGCAGGCAATGAGAAAAAATGCAGCAAATGGCTAGGTGTAGATTGGGAACTTGGAGGAGGTCTTCAGAAGTCTGAAATGGGAATCCTGAGTGATGACAAACAGAGCAGAAGCACAGAACAGGAAGGAGAGTGGGGGGAGAAAGCCTGGGTGAGTTGCACTGTAAGGACTGCCATCTTAGCCATGCAGTCATCCTGCATAAAGTATTTACAGTGAATTTCATTACGATGGTACAATGAGGCAAATCCAAATGGAAGAACTGATTCCAAAACATCTGTCCCTAAGCGCTTTTAAAATGTCAGTGCCATGAAAGAGGCTGGAAATGTGTTCCAGATTAAAGGAAAGTAATTAGATATGACAACCCTTGAATGGATCCTGAATTAAAAAAAAAAAAAATCACTACCTACAAAGAATGGCAGGCACGGGAATGTAAATTGCACATTAGATGGCCATTTTGTAACAGTATTCATTTGATGAGTATGCTAATAATATTGTGGTTATGTCTATCATCTTGGAAACGTTTAGAATGAAGTGCCAGTATATTTAGAGCAGCCAAATAATTCAACTATACAAATACGATAATGATGCATGTAACATGCAAGTATAGTAACATATTGGAGTCTCTATATTCCAGAAAAGTATATGCAAAAGTCCATGAATTGCAATTTTCAAAAAGTATTGTAAATAAGCAGTCAGGGGACCATTACTTTAAAAATGCTAACTATATATACATAATAATATTTGTAGAAAACATTATTTATTATGTTTACAGCAAGCAATTTTTTTTCTAAAAACTTATGTGTGTGTGTGTAGGGCTGCAGCCAGCAAATGTTAGATTCTATTGCAGGAAACAAGTGAATAGAAAGTACGAGTCATGTACACACTCTCCGCATCACATGAGATTGGAACACACATGCTACGCAGCAGTCGTATTCCAGCTAGCTGGCCCTCAGGACACCGTGTGGATAGCACACTCCCGGATTCTCTGTCCCTTCCACAAAATGGCACACTGTTTACATAAATAGCTGTGCATGGCTTCTTGTATGCTTAAGCTTACGTCTCCATGGCATACACAATGAACATGAACATGCCTTGTGAATGGTTGTTACAGTGTGTCGTTCAGGAACTAATAACAAAAACTATTTCCTTTTAAACAATTTTCAGACTGTATCAGTCCTGAACCAATACCATCAGTAGAGTTGCAAATGCACAGTGCTGACTTCAAATCTGTAGACAGAGCTCCCAGTAGGATGTCTCCCCTCACTTAAAAAAAAAAAAACAAACAATGGTTTTCTTTTAATAGACAACCCTAGACTCTCTGGATAGAGAAGAATCCAGCAAATCTCAAAGCGCGCAAATACACACTGCATTACTTTAAACACTTTCTGTGCATCCTTCAAGAAGATAGCTGTTTTTTTTTCCTTCTTGAAGAAAGCCACTATATGCAGTTCCATAAAACAAAGGCACGTTTGAACTGAATTCTGTCTTTCAGAGAACAAACTTAACACAGCCTATCCATTTTATGTTGGCAAGTTATTGCTGAGCTTAACTTGGCTCCAGGAATACAGCATTTCTCTCCTTGTAGTCAGGTCTGCCAGCATCCTTCTTGGTTGCACGAATCAGCAGGAGCACAGGCTGATGTGTACTTTAATTTGGGGCTTTCTCGGGCGGACAGGCTACCTCTTCCTGAGGGGTGACAGCTATATTATTGAAGCTCCCTGCTAACATATACAAGCCAGTCACACAGGCTTTGCTGCCAGAAAAGGGAAATGTTGAAGTAGGAAAGAGCAACGGAGGTACTAATGCTTACTTGTTTGCCAAATTTATGGGCTTTGTGGTGATACATGGTATAGATATCTATATTGTTTTCCATGCGCTCTGCTATCATTTACAGTCCCAGCAATGCACTAAGCATCTCATGTGGGAAAAGGGAAGCTAACAGGTTGCTGTAAATCATGGCAGTCCAATCCAGTCAGAGGAACAAGGGCAAACATTTTTTCCTTCTTTTCAAAAGAACTGAAAGCTGCTTTCCTACAAGTTCTCCCTTGTGGTGGGGGCTCTGTTCATTGTTGATGGTTACTGTCCTTCATCAGATTTGCTTCAACCACCAGGCTCACTTCCTTACAGCCCTCATCTGCCTTCCTCAATTTCTCGCCTATCCGCATCCCTCGACTGCCATAAGGACTTCACCACTCTAGCCTTAGCAACCCCGTTACCTGCATCCTTTATTCCTAGGACATCTCAAGCAATATCCTAGGTCTAAGAATCACCAGGGAGCATGTGACTTGCATGAAGCCCAAATTGCCAACTTTCCTGACCTCAGTCACACCTTGCATCTTTCCTTTGTGTGGCATTGATGTGACACTATTCTAGCATCCTAGAAGATCTCAGGTCTGAAATGAACTCCTGAATGCCAGGAAGACAAGTGTCTGTGAGGTGAGACTGACAGAGTCGCATCAAAGTAGTTTAGCTTCTGGGGAAAGAGAACAGTTTAACATAGGACTGATTCGTGCTAAGCCTTCAGAGAGAAGGAGAAATGAGGGCTGTGGCAAGGATGAGTAGCTTCCATAAAGCATGCTATTATACAGCAGGCCAGTACACCGTCACCTTCATGAGCAATGGGAAATGCTGCATCCATTCTGACCTTTTATCATTTATGCCTCCTCATTTGCAGGTTTCTTACAACCAGTCTTAGGCAGAGAACAGTGCAAAATAATCAGACCAGACCATGCTCATTCTTTGTCCACTGAATTTAACATTGACCCTCATTTGTACTCCATGATGTTTCAAAACTGTCTTTACTAGTCTTAACCTTTACCCACTTTAAAGAATCGGTGGTTTTTAATACCACTGGAAGAAAAAAATAGAAGTTCTCTAGCTTCCTTTCTCTAGTATAAAAGTGTTTTCTTATTTTACAGTGTCATAGTGGGATGAGTTCTCTTTTAACTTTATAACTTGTTTTTATCTCCCTTGACCCTATTCCCTAGCCTCCAATACCCCATCACGCAAAGGGAGGTCTTCGCCAAGACCCTGTATGCAAGCACACTTGTTACTTATTTCTCATCTCACATCCTTCAACAATCAAATGAAGAGGTTCACATCTTGTCAGCCTGCCCTCTTCCACCGGGCACAGATCTGTGGTTTAGCATGTTTTGCAGACATCACTGCGGACACTTTCCAGTTCTTCAAGCACACCATCTTCTTTAAACCAGAGCCCCTCTCCTTCTTTCCTCCCATTTTGTAGTTGGTCTCCAGGAACTCTATTTTTATGAATTAGCCTCATCTTCTACCCAGGTCTCACAAGAACTACTCCTCAGAACCCTGGGCTTTGTAATTTCCTCCTAACTTGTCTCTCCTGTGCAAATTCTACTTTGGGTCACATAGGGCTGCTAGAATAATTTCTTTTTTAGATGACTCAGCTGTTACAATGGTCAGAGGCCCTCTGTTACAAAACAACATAAGAGCCAAACACCTCTTCCTTGCCACTTTGTTTCTAGATCCACAATTTCCCAGCCTCGTCCTTAGCCCTGTGCTGTAATTTGCATTATTCCTTCTTCAAACATCAATTGTTAGTAAAGCCTTCCCTGGGCTGCAAGTTGAATGGAACTTCTGTCAGCACTTGGCTGGCTGTCTTGGGAATATCTAAAAAGCTAGCTCTTTGAAGGTGCAGGTTACCCATCACTGAAGTATTTATGATAATGCCCTGTCCAGAACAGCTATTACATAATGTAGCAAATCATTGGAAGCTCTGAGCAAGTGTGGCACCACTGCCAACTTCCTAGGAGGTAAGAGAGACAATCCGAATAGCTCAAAGACACTTACCCATGGATTCTGAAGTTTGACTCCCAACGACGCGGAGCAGCATAGGCTGGCTGCTGTCTGACCTCTGAAGAGAGGTAGAAGGAGAGGACACGGTTGTGCCATTCACCTTGGCCTCTGCTTGGGGCTAAGGCATCCAAAGAGAAAAAGAGTTATTTTTTGTAAGAAATAATCACATATATCAATGTAAAACATTGCAGAATTATAGACTCCGGTATTCTTGCTCTTCCTTCCTAGAAACTGCTCAGTTGTTAATCTGGGAGATTTCTCCATTGGTACGCTCTTCATGTCTGCATCCTGCCCTCTTCTAAGTTTGAGGGGAAAAAAAAATACAGATACAGTGGAATGAGATATATAAAGGTACTTCAGAGAGTCCATGGAAAATTATAATATAAAAAAAAACTACACAAAGATCTTAAATTTTTGCTCCAAACTTTATCTTTTTAATTGTTCTACGAATTTGAAGTACCCTCATATTTTAAGAGTAAAAAGTGAAAGATGTAGTGGGTGATAAGAGATCTCAGAAATGAAATTGAGGATTCTTTGTGTGTGTTTATAAGAATTTTTTGTTTGGAGTATTTTATTTTTTTTCTTTTTAAATGTTGGTTCATGTCTAGGTAGGGTGTGTTACAATGCAGTGTCTTGCTGGGTTTTTCAATAGAAGCTTAAACAATTATGTTAGGGAACAGAAGAAAAAGAAACCCAAATATATATCAACTGCCATGAAAAGAGTTCAATTTCAAGCAGTTGCTTGAAATTGTTCCTTAGTGGAGATGTTTTGACAATGTTTCTGAGCACATCTCACAGTGAGCAAAATAAAAGTTGTGGTAGGAAAAAATCCTGCAGAAATCCAAAAGGGCACAGGAGCTTCCCTGCTCATCAATATCCCTTCCTACCTAGGACTCGTAAAGACTCAGAGCAAAGACTTAAGAGACAATGCCTGCTGCACTTGGAAAGAGGACTCAGCTTTGTTTAAGAGGGGAAAACGAACACTTGTAAACAGCCCGTATTCGAGAGATGTGGGCCTCACTTGCTCCAGCAGCTGCCTTAGCCTATGTAACTGTGACTCCAGCTGTTTATTGTGATCTTCCAGGATTTGCATCCTGGCTTCCAGGCGGCCTTTGTGTTGACGCAGTAGCTTGGCCTCAGCAATGAGCTCAGCGTCGCGGGGGCTCTGGGGGGAGGTGGGCATCATTTCAGGAGGGGACGGCAGTGGGGACAGGCCTTTATGTTCATGCTGTTGCTTCAGACGATCATATTCTGCTTGCAGATTCCTGTTAGCATTAGGGGGTAAACAAGAAAAAAAAGGGGGGGGGGGAGAAAGAGAAAGGAGTATAACTATCCTGAGTAAATTTCACATAGCATGGCAGACAGGTGCATCTGACCACCACCACACAATAGCAAGCAAAAGAGAAGCACTAATGAATGGGATTTATGATGACAATCTCAACAATGTTAAAAGAACAAAATAAAATGGCAAATTGGGGGATGTGAAGAGAGATGCTTTTCAGGTTTTCGCCTTACACTAAAAGTCTGATGAAAACCAAGCTTCAAAAAAAGCAAAGAGCTAAGGATTTAACCATTTTGTAGATATTCCTTTATAATGTCAGGAGATGGTTTTACATTCTAGCAGCACTTTATTCTCTTCAAAATGATCAAATAGTTTCAACAGAAATGTGCAACATACCAGGAATATACACATGGACCCACCTCAACGTTACCATTGGTCATATTGTCTTCAAAAGGTTTTTGAAAAATTAAAATATGACAGTTCAAGCTTAAGCTCGCCCATAGGCCTCTCTTCAATACCATACCATTCCTCTCCAGATCAAGCCATATTGATTTCCATGTCCATTAAGTACCACGAAGGTGTCCACAAATAGTACATTGAACAGATGCTGATCCCTGCCCCCTCCCAATTCAAACACAGCCATTTTTTTGGATACAATGTAATAGCATAATGTGGCAGGTTCTTAAACTTTGCATTTAAGAACTTTATGTGTAAGATTATACATACCGTTGTAAGAGTTGCTTTTGGCCTTCGACACCATTTGTAGATGTGTCCGTGTTGATACATTAATACTTCGCTATGTTAACTGCTGTCAAGTATTATTACTCTGTTGCTTGAATATGCCAATGTTGTTGTTCTGTCCATGGACATTTAGGTTGTTTCCAACTTTTCACCATTAGAAATAATGAGGCAATGAATTTCCTTATACTTTCCTTGATGTGGCACTGCAAGTCCTGGCATCATCTTCAACATTCCTTCATGTCACCCAATTCCTCTCCGAAGAAGTGGGTCAGGGTTTCTATTACAGGTACACTTCAACCTGCACTATCCTTCAGTGCTAGTGATGTTGAACTTTTATCTATGAACTGGCTTTTCATGTTGTCCTGCTGGACTGTCTTATATTTAATAACTGCTACTACATCCTAACACTCTATATATGCTCTAGATTTTTTTTTTCTTCATCACTTATGAGTGTGGCCAGCATTCTCTCCCTGATCTTAGTGCAGCATAGCTTTGCTATATGTTCATGGTATCCTACAGTACAAAAGATTTATAACTCATGTCAACATCTTCCTCTGAGAAAATCTTCCTTATATCTACAGTTTGAAGGTAAAAAAATCTTTTCTTTCACTTATAGGACTTAGAGCCTACTTTTGTTTGTGGTGTGATCACATGTGCTTTTACTTCGCTTATGCCACGATGGAACCGCTCACAGCACAGGCCATCTCTTCCCTGCCATGCATCCAGCAGCCACAGCCGGGTGTGCCTCTGAGCTCCCTGTTCCATGCATCTACCTGCATAACCCAGTGCAATCACACACCAGAGCGGTCAGGTAGGCTGCCTCGTCTGTCTTTGCTCTTCCTCAAAACAGAGTATGAAATCCTTCATTTTTACAATTTTCATTCATGAAAATTGTAAAAATTTTACATTTGACTTACACTAAACTTCCAGATTACACTGCAAAGTGATGGCTCCTACTGCTGAGTCTTCACATCCACAACTTGGTGAAGCTCCTGCCTCTACTGTCTTTTTTTTTTTTTTTTTCTAAGAGAGAGAATACACAGGACAAGGCAGGCAACTCTATGTCCCTCATTTTCAATCCTTACTCCAATTTTCTAATTCAAACAGGAGACACTGATAGTGGCCAAAATAACTGTGCTCTGGGGACACCTGGATGATACTTTGGGCTATGGGCACTGTAGGCATTTGCAGAACAAATCAGGGATGAGGGATCACTCTACACCATTCAATTCCTTACATTCAGTAATCCCTATTGTGCTTCTAACTGAGTCACTTATCATTGAACACTGTAATTTCTTATTTTGAAATGTTCTATTGTGTATTTCTAATTGCACTAATGAAATCAGAAAGGATGAACAGTGCTGTGAACGGCTCTATGGTGGGGCAGGGGACATCACATCAGATCATATGTGCATACCACGCACAGAAGTAGACTGAGTCAAGTCCTAAATGGGAAAATAAAAAATTTGAATTGTACGGACAAGGACAATAAGAAATATATACTTCCTATAATTTAATTTGTTGCATTAATTTAGAATGTGTATATGATATGATCACATTAATTATGGAGAATACTTGTTCCTTAAAAATTTAGCAACACACTTTTGTTTTCTAGCTCATTACTTAATAACAAATTTCCACAGACTATCAGAAAACACACATGGATCTCCAAGTTACCTATGTTTACTTGGATTACTTTGTATCTCAATTTTTTTTTGGTTGCAAAATGCAATAATACATTTTTCTTCCATCTACACAAGGCAATTTTAGCCTTCTGTAGCTGTATTAAAACCCTGTTTATGTCCTATATTTTGTTCCTAATGTTTTTGCTATGATTTTCATTCTAGTATTTCCATAACTATTGGATTTTATTTGCCAACAGTGTCAACACATGTTATATGCTTTAGGATTTATAGAGAATACTATTCCAACTGAGCAAACTTCTAATCATTGGAACTCTGTTCCAGTTACGATAAATATCTCAACAAATCTGACTCATGTCTTGTTCACAGCACATTATTTCATCAAGTGACAAACTTTTATCCACATGGCAGCTCGCTAAGACGACAAGTGGTGAGTAGCTCCAGTCTGAGCAAGTCATGGCTCAGGACTAGGTCTACTATTAAGGACAAGTTTTGTATTATTCCACCCCAGAGGATACCATGTCAACATCCTAGGCTGCAGGATGCGGAAGTAGCATCCATTGTAGCTTTTCTAGTTGTCCTTGTTTCAGCTCCAGGGGAACACAATCTCTGATCAGCACTGATGGAAATCCCACTGCTATCCATTTAATGATAGTCATTTGTGCCTTGTGCTTCACAGCAATCTACTGTCACATTGCCAGCAGAGACTTAGCAAGACAATGTTACCTTTAGCCAGACCCTGTAACGCTGCTCCTGAGGGTGTGAACCAACATATATACTTGACCATAATAACTAAAACTAGTTTCTGCCTAGCCCTTGGCATCTAAATGTCTATGTAAACTTAAGCAGTATTCATCATGTCTCCTTCCATAGGAATTGCCTGCTGCACTTTCCCTACCCTATCCCTGAGCCTGCCTTACACTTACTTTAAAAAACAAAACCTCCCTTCATTGGACTGTCCCAACTAACAACCCTTCTTTTCTGCAAAATCCACTTCGTTTCTTCTTTCTATCCAATTGTTTTCAGACATCATCAAATACAAGGGATTCCACCCAGGTGCCCACTGAAGGCACAGATCGCAGACTTGTCTACAGCGATGTTCCCTGGGATGTTGAGTTTGTGGACCCAGTCACTGTCAAACATTTCCCCTGTTATGAATTATTTGTAAAAACCTTTATTGGGGAAACAAAGCTTAATGTATACAACCCTGCATATTTCTTTTAATCAGGAAGGGTCCCTGAGAGCTGGGCTGTTTAGCCACTATAGCAGCTTCAAAAATTGTTTCTGTCACTCTATTGAGAAATCCCTAAAATATGCTTTTACTGTCTGAGTAATATTCCATCTTTCTTACTGGTTATGTCTAGCTCTCTTTTCCTCTTACAAGTTGATGCTAAGGGCTTTATACACAAAATAGTAACTCCAATACTTTTTTTCGACTAGGTCTCATCTATCAAGGGTCGTAACTTCAAATACCATAGCCCCATTGCCAAAGCTGTCTTTCAGAAATAGAGTTCTGGGCATGGCTTAGTGGCTAAAGTCCTCACCTTGAACGCACCGGGAGCCCATATGGGCGCCGGTTCTAATCCCGGCAGCTTCACTTACCATCCAGCTCCCTGCTTGTGGCCTGGGAAAGCAGTCGAGGACGGCCCAATGCTTTGGGACCCTGGACCTGTGTGGGAGACCCGGAAGAGGTTCCTGGATCCTGGCTTCGGATCGGCATCGGCCGTTGCGCTCACTTGGGGAGTGAATCATCGGATGGAAGATCTTCCTCTCTGTAGTGACTGGTATTCTCTTACTTATAATTGAGTGCATGAGACAGCCATGCAGGGGAGGTATGTGTATGCATTTTGTGTAGGCTTTCCTCTTTATAGTGATCTCTCTCAAGTAGTTTTGTGGCTATTCCACACTTACCCTTCAGGAATCTACTGCTTACTCTGCTGCCTGACACATTGAGTGTTATGGAGATACCATTAATTACATCACCAGGCACATTACTCCTGATTTTGAGGCTAGGATTACATGCTTGGTGAGTGCATTTTTTCCTCTTCTGCAATCCATAGCAGTGCCAATTGTTACTTTTCATATGCACATGTGTTTCCAGATGTACTACATGCTGAGGGAGCCTTAATTCCAAATAGCGACCCTGGCACAGAGCACTCACCTCCTAAGGAGAACTTTACTCCTCTTGATGCCTGAAGCCAAAACCCCCAACATTAACCCACTTACTGTTCAGAACGTCCTGTTTTTAAGTCTTTTATTTTGTCCTTTCTAGGCCACAGAGATGCTCATCTTGTTGCAAGACCAACTATGTGTGCAGTTTACCCAGTAGCAGATAGTACATGGAGAAAACAGCTCTTGCTTTAAGGCATTGTTCTCTGCTCCTGCCAACGTTAACTTAATCAGAAACTACTGCGACACAGTGATCTTGCAAATGTCTAGTGAAGATTTCCTTCCTAACACTGCAAACCTTAATTCAATAGCCACATTAAATGAAAAAAAAAAAAAAACAGGTACCTTTGTCCTAAACAGAATATACATAAATCTCGTAAGTGCTAAGCTATGACAACTTGTGCCGTAATGTCTCATAATAACATGAGAATACCTCAAAAATGTGTGGAGCTGGAATAAATCGGTGCAAGAAATTGTCATCCATCCATATCCCACGAACTTTCTGAAAACCTCTGGATAAAGTGATGTTTCAAGGTATGTAAAGGTTTATGAGGATTACAAAAACGATGCTCCAGTGTCTATGCTCAAGATGACTTTCACAAAACACTTTGTAGTCAACGTGGTGATGCTCGGAAATCTGCAGTCAAGACTGGAAACTGAAGGCATGGAACGTTTACACATTATGGTATTTCCTCATAGGCAAAAGCCTGTGCCAAATACCTTCTCAAGTGCATAAGGCTCAATGTTTTATGACACAGTATTTATAAGGAACATAAGCGATTCTTTTCCATAAATGATCAGTAAAGTATCACTCTCTCAAAGTAAACTGTTTTTAAGTGTAATACTGATACAAGATGTAATTTTAACATTTGGCTGTCCATATATATTAGCCTCCCTAGAAGTTGCACATCTCCCCCACCCCCCACTGTTGCTCTACTTGTTGCAATGTAGTGATTTCAATACAAATAAACGTATGTCAGCAATGAGAGGACTCCACAGAGATTCTATTTACATTCTTGATTATCTTGTAAATTATATTGCTCTGGTAGCTCCCTAAAGAACACTAATTCAAATTCACTGCACATGGCTTCTGTCACTACAATTTCTTCCCGCAACCAGTCATCCTAAAAAAGTCTCCCATCCATTATTAATTTCTTATTCTCCATAGAGCAAAAAAAAAAAAAAACACCTCCATTCTACAACTACGCAGATGTGTCTGATTAATTTTATGTCATGCAGTCTATAAATGTGGTTATCCAGATAGATTCACATCCAGAAACATTTCCTAACCAACTAACAGGCATAGGAGATGAAAGCAACTGGCAGAGCTTGTTGCCTCTCCTCTACCTGCTGAACACATTCAAGCAGAGGGCCCTTGCAACAATCTGTGTGTAATTTCTACTAAGTTATAGAAGGCAAAGTGATATCAATGTAGATCAACTACTATTAAAATAGGACTTTCCTACTATGAAATAGTTGCATAATATTAAAGGTTACTTTTCAGTGACCAAGGTCCTTACAGTATTCCACATTAAAGTCACCAAAGTATGAGCACCCACTGAGTGAACCATGAAGCAGAACACTGTTAGGCTTGCAACTAGAAGGAGTGGGCCCAAAGAAACTTGACCTTCCAGGCAGTTACATTTTACCTGGCTATGCAGTCAATGGGACAGATTGACTAGCAAGTTTTTAAAATGCCTTCTAATGGCAGAAAGCTTTAGGGGTATTTGTGAGTAGGACATCCTTTTATAATAAGCTAGTTACAGAACTAGATTGCCTGTATTAACTAAGGAGGCAATCACAGAGTGGGAGGTGAGACAGTGCACAGCCAAAATGGCAGGACCCTATTTCCCCTCCCCTTTTGATTTTAATCCTTACCTGATCCCCTCACAAACATTAACATCTCTCTTTCCTATTGAAATTTGCTCAGTACAGGGGTTTTATGTAAGACACTGAAAGCTGAGACTACGTAATAACCTGCCATTTCTTCCAGGGACATTTGCATTTTAAAAGATACTGAAGCATGTAAAGGAAAGGAAAAAAAAACCTTGTCACATAAAGAAAATGAATGAATAATAAAGATTGATTTGCTACATCACCTTTCCAGCGCTTTCATCACCCATGGCCAAGGAGGCAATTAGAACGGGGCTTGGGAAATGGTCTTGTCAGTCCTTGCCAGTGTAGGTTGGTTGCTTACCATAAGCAAAGGGATAATCACGAATCCTATGCTGATGATTAATGCCAGTACACTCTGTTATATGTAAAACTTTTACACCAATGCGCAGTCATACTAACATTACTGTTAAAATTATTACTTCATTCCTTCTACATTCTCCTTAGATTTGGATTCTCAGATAGGCTACAGACTTGCTACCAAACCAAAACAAATTATCTGAAATGAAAGCAATCTAGTAAGACTGACTGAGCTGGTCTGAAAGCATACATTAATTGTCCCTGGAAAATGAATCATCATTCAGTGTTTGCCCTATACATGTTGAAATTCTAGCCCCTGGATATACTTGAGCTACTCCCAAGTTTTACAGTGATTGTGTATCTTCCCTTCAGTAAAGGTTATTACAGCTCAGCATCTGGCCAAATTCATTTGGTTGAGATCTCCACCATGCTAGGCATGTGCCAAAACTGTCCTGCTGATAGATGCACCCAGGAGACTTGACTCAAACATTATGTATCTAGATGTACTCTCTTGTCTGGATATACCCTTGATACAGAGATCAATATCCTGCCCCAATCCCGAGATAGACCCTGGCAGTATTAATTGGCTTCAGCTTAATAACTAAGCTGCTATTTAAAAATTCCTGACCAGCATTTATTGTCTACAGATGAACATATCAATCAAAAGCTCCACACAAGCCCTGAAAAAAATCAAAACACAAAGCACACAAGAATTGCAGTGGCTGGTCTTCATTCAAAAGGCAAACTAGGATTGGAGACACTGGTAGCAAGTCTCGTCCCCAGAAATGGCACCAGAGGGAAAAATATGTTTTCAGACAAACACAGCAAAATATCAAGCTTCCATTGTTTGTAGTCAGCAAAAAGTCTCACCAGTCTCTAGGTGAATCATAATTGTAAATTTCTTGTGTCCAACTTGCAGTCCCTCATGTGTAGTTCAACTCGGCCTAAAGTTTTCCCAATAAATCCACCCTAATGGCTTCGTTTTCACTTCCTGACTTGTAACTGCACTACACACTTGCCATATCTGGTCCCATGGTCTCCTCTACTACTACAACAGAAACTACAGGTTACTTTGTCTACAAATAAGTACCGATGCTTGCACATGAATATTCATTTACCAATACTCATAAAACTATCAATAATAGTAAGTGGAAACAACCCAAATCCCATCAACTACAGACCAGCATAATCATACAATGGAATACTTATGCAGTGCTAAGAAAAGATGAAGTGTGCTAATGCATGCTATTACATGCATGTCCTTTTCCATCATGCCAAGTCAAAGAAACTAGTCACAGATGACCCCTGTGTTGCAAATATTCCATTTGTACAAAAGGTCTAGAGTAAGCAGATCCATAGAGACTGACGTGAGATGAGTGTCTATGGTTTGGCATACAGGGGGATTCCAGAATAAATGAAAAATGCCTGGGGGATAAGAAAACATCCTGAAATTTTGCAATGATGGTTGCACTATGAAATAGTGATACCCTACTGTTACTAATAACAATAAATAAAAAATAAAATAAACCTAGTTTATTGCATACTATATGAATTATTTTCATAAAGCTCTTATGCACAAGTTCTAGATTTATGTATCATTTCTCATGGCACAAAGACAGTTATCCATTGAGGATAACAAGCTAAAAGACTTTTCCACTCTTGAGGAGCCAAGCTTTAGCCCATGAACATAAAAGACAGATGGCAAGCACATGCCTACAGAATTATCTATACAAATACTTAACACTTGTATTTTCACACGATGAGACAGAAAAGTGCCAAACTCAAGAAATGCTCAAGCCTGGCTTAACCTCAGCAACTTGCATGTTTGCAGTCTAATGCAAAATATCACAACATGAACAGGCACACTAAGGGAACTGGGAAAAGCATACCACCAGCAGACCTGAAAAAGGAGAATAGCTGAAAAAAAAATCACTCAAAAACCCATCAAATAGCAGGAAAACTCCATGTAACTTATGCAACGCATTTATGCACCAAACTATATGAAAATAAAGACACCAAGGTACTCTAATCAGACTCAGAGAATCATACATTCTAGTGCAGGGTTTGGGAATCTTTTTTCTGCCAAGGACTACTTACATATTTATAACACCATTTATGGGTCACACAAAATTATGAACTTTTGTTTTTAGATGATATAACTATTCATTGAAAGACATGAACAAATATACCAAAATTATTTTTTTATTTATGAACTGTTGAGACCACCTTAGGATGCCTTAGCAGGGACAGACCAAATATTTTACAGGCTAGATGTTGCCCACACCTGCTCTAGAGTGTAGGCTAGTTTTCGGTTCTTCCATGAGAAAAAAAAAATGAATTCAGAACACCTGAGATTCATGCTCACTGCTACAGCTAAAAATAAAGGCTACTATATAAAAGATATCGGCCTTTATAGATGATCACCTTCATTTGTTGGGAAATTATAGGAAAAGGAAGACATGGTTTAACACATGATCTATAGTTAGAGCACAGTAACCCAAACTCTCGAGACACAAGAAAAGCTTATCTTTTCCTTATTTAGACAATAAAAAATGAAATGCAACAGCAAGGTCCTGTCATCTGCAGAAGCCATCCATTTAAATAAGGGAAACGCACTTGTCCGCTCCTGGAGAACTGGGCATCCTCAAGTATAACAGGGAATCTTTTGTCATCTTCCTGTATTCATTTTCTTCCCAGGAGAAAACCCTCTTGTTGGGCTGCTATCTCCTCTAAGACCAGTTACCCTCAACTCATCACTCTCACTCCAGACTTCTCAAACTCCATGCCAGAAGGCAGCACAGTGCATAGGTCAGCACCTGTGGCCCTAGTATATCATGGGTGCTGCTTCATGTCCATTCTGTTCCACTTTTGATCTAGTCCCTTGCTAGCAGCCATGGAAAACAGTGGAAAATGGTCCAAGTCCCTGGGCCCCTTCCACTCCGGTGGGAGACTTGGAAGAATCGTGTGGTTGTGGCCCTGTTTGGCCCACGGCTGGCCATTTGTGGTCATCTGAGTGACCCAGAGGATGAAGATGGATTTCTCTGGAACGCTTTCAAAGTAAATAAATCTCAAGGAAAAAAAAAAAAAACTCCACAGCTGTCTTTTCAACATTTTTCTAGAAATCACCCTCTAAAATTTCAATGTGAAGAAAGTGATGTTTCCTAAAGTAACATTACACAGGACCATACACTATCGACCTGTCAATTTAAAATTTGTATTTTCAACCTTTAAATTTGTACCTGGAGGGCCTGGCATGATAGCGTAGTGGTTAAAGTCCTCGCTTTGAATGCACCAGGATCCCATATGTGCACTGGTTCTAATCCCGCTTCCCATCCAGCTCCCTGCCCATGGCCTGGGAAAGCAGTCGAGGATGGCCCAAAGCTTTGGGATCCTGCACCCATATGGGAGACCTGGAAAAAGCTCCTGGCTCCTGGCTTCGGATTGGCTCAGCGGCCACTTGGGAAGTGAATCATTGGACGGAAGATCTTTCTGTCTCTCCTTCTCTCTGTGTGTCTGCCTTTCCAATAATAAATAAATCTTTTTTAAAAAATTACACCTACAATCCCTAGTATAAGATTAAAAAAAAAAGAGTTACCATTAGAGAAATTCCTCAAGCAACAACTAGCCTTTCCAACCTAAGTACTTAAAAAGATTCAACAGGAATTATCATAGGTAAAAAAAAAAAAGTTGCTCTCTGTGGTAAACATGCTTCAAAGTTTAGCCTGTTAATAACTCCATATCACAACTCAATTGTGGCATGTTACTTGGGAGAAATTTTTCTTGGTGGTTTAACTGAATGGCCAGATTATTCTGTGGGATATTCCACAAACATATTATGATGCATTTTCTATGGGGCTATGGCATGATTTAATACTCCAACTTTGGATTTTCTTAACTAAATCATTCTGACCTCCAAGTCTAACAGAACAACACTTTCACTACTACAGCATGCCAAAAACTACTTTCCCAAGAAAAACTCAGACTTCAACTGCAGGCATTAATTGTAGCTCCTTCTTCTGATATCTCCACAAAGAAAATGGCTAGGTTTTGGGCCTGCCTCGGTAGCATAGCGGCTAAAGTTTTCACTTTGAACACACTGGGATCCCATATGGGTGCCAGTTCTAATCCCGGCCGACCTGCTTCCCATCCAGCTCCCTGCTTGCAGCCTGGGAAAACAGTCGAGGATGGCCCAAAGCCTTGGGTCTCTGCACCCAGGTGGGAGACCCAGAAGATGATCCTGATTCCTGGCTTTTGATCGGCTCAGCTCCGGCCATTACAACTGCTTAGGGAGTGAACCATCGGACAGAAGATCTTCCTCTCTGTCTCTCCTCCTCTCTGTATATCTGACTTTCCAAATAAAAATAAATCTTTAAGGAAAAAAAAAAAAAGAAAATGGCTAGGTTTTTCAATAGCCACAAGAAGAAAGCTAACCACACTATCATTTTGACATTCTTCACATTGAAATTCACAGTTTAGTATTTTCTTTACATTTGCGTACCCAAGTGTGTTCTACATAATACCACAATTGGGCTCGAGGTCATTTCCAAGCAACATGGGAGTTAACAAAGCTAATCAAGTTTCTCTTCGAGCAAGCTCAGCGCTGTTTAATCCCATCTTTCTAATACAAGTTTACCTGTCCCCAGAATCATCTTTCCCAGATGATCAACAAGGCATCGGTCAGAGCACATTTTGGGCAACAGTGGCCTTTACCTTTGAACAACTGTTGCCATGTCTTAGATCTCCAATACTAAGCTTGCCACACATATCACAAGCTACTAGAAAAAGCCACATTACCATTTCCCTTGGTTTTTGTTATTAAAATGATAGTAAAGACTCTAGCCAACATGCCAAACCTAACACTGGTTTGGTGTTTAGGAAAGCTCGAGTTGGAATCCAACTTTGTTTCAGGCAAGCTTTATGAAACACATTTCACATTCTGTACCAAAGAGTCTGGAAGAAATGGCCTTATCCTTCACAGTTGTTATACAGCTTAACTGGGATTTTTCCCTCTGCTCAGCTCCTGTTCCACGGCAAGCACTCAAACGATGCCGATTTGTCCTTGTCGTTGCTCTCATGTGGAGCTAGGAATAGCATGCTGTTTCCTTGGGATGTCGCCTACTTCTTTCATTCACCATTAAGAGATGAATTGTGATGTTTCCTCCTATCTCTCTGGCTACAGGGAAGCTCAGGCCAAACCCAAAGCCCCACCAGCCTAATCCCTACTCTGTTCAGAGACCCCTATTGACACTACAGGCACTTAGTGCAATGGCTTTTCTTTTTTTATCCTTTTCATACACATGTACAATTATAGCAAATTTCCATTTGAATGTCCTTGAGCAAACAGAACTTCATATGCCTGACAAGCACTTCTATCTTCTGACCATTTGCAAACCAGTGGCTTTTGTGTGTACACTATTCTTTGTTTGCTTTTAATTTATCATTCCTCAGTTTCTCAAATTTAAAAATGCTCTCCATCTCTCCATTCTTCCCTTTCCCTGCTCCCCTGGAACTATTCATCTACTGATATTTCACCTTCCCCAACCTGTCTGTACTTGCCTAAAAATCCTTAGTTCACAATCTGGTCACCTTTCAAGAGATTGTTCCATGGTACTTCTAAAATTGTGTATGCCTTTAGCTACCTGCCTACAATTATTTTTATCTTCCCACTTATTTCGCTGTCGGATAAAGCATACATTTTTTAATGGCAAGTACAAACTTCCTTAATAGTATTCCTAACCAGCCATTCTGCTGCCCTCTTACTCTTCTCTTCTTCCCATGCTGCACACTATTCATTACTCCATCAGTCTATAAAATGTATTCCTTTCCCCTCTTGGCCTGGAAAACTCCTCTGCGGGCTTCAACCTTTAACTCATTTGTGAAGGTCTCCACGCTCCATTTTTCTCTGTGCTAACTGAGCTATAGCTCCTTGTTTAGATTTTAAGGCTATTTATTGAACTATTTAATCTTAAGTTCCATGAGAGTAAACATATAGTCTCTCTCTCTCTCTCTTTTTATAACAAACCCATTAAGCATTCAGCAACTGTTTACAGAAATGAACATCCTCAGGAATGGGATGTAATTCAACAGGCTGACAACCACAATCATTTCAATTGTTTTGGAGTGGTGTTTTGGGGTAATGAAAGCCAAAAGGGGGTGGGGGGCCCTCATGGAGAACCTAAAGAGGAAACAGAACTCTACCAAAGTCAGCTTGGATCCAGCCTGCGCAGGGAGACAGCAGCTGTACCTTTAAGATGGGAATAGTCTAATCACCAGAGTTCTTCATGTTGTATAGAAGGAGAAGGAGAGGGAGGGAGGGAGAGAGAGACAGAGACACAGAGAGAAAGAGTATGTTCAGATAGGCTAGATGGAGCAATCAATGGTCACTCCTTTCCTGGCTGCATTGAGCTCAGATGGTTGACCCAATTTGTGTGTGTGTGTGTGTGTGTGTGTGTGTGTGTGTGTGTGTGTGTGTGTGTGTGTGTGTGTGTGTGTGTGTGTGTGTGTGTGTGTGTGTGTGTGTGTGTGTGTGTGTGTGTGTGTGTGTGTGTGTGTGTGTGTGTGTGTGTGTGTGTGTGTCCTTTAGCTCTTTTGCATCCCCACAACACCTGAGCTGACTCCTATATTGCAGTCACTCCCGCGAGCAGATCTGCGGCTGCATACCCTGGGAGACAGCAGGGACAGACACAGGAGTTGGGTCCCTGCCATGCCTTGTGCGAGAGCTACACTGACTTCCTGCCTTCCAGCGTTGGCCTGGTCCAGCCCTGGTTTTGTGAGCACTTGGAGAAAGAACGCTCAGAAGGAATTTCTCTGTGGTTTTGCATCTCAAATACTTGTAAAAGTTAAATACGTCACAAAAAAATCTCAAGAATGTTTTTTCTTTTGCTTAATTTCATTAAATGTCTCATATCACACTTACTCTCCAAGTTTTTTCTAAAGTTGCAATAGTCATGGAAGTTTCAATTCCACATCTTACCATTCATTCTATTAGCTTCCTCTCTTTCCTTACACTTGATTCCTTACTACCACTTTTCCTTCAGAGTTGATCCTTCATCTACTCCATGCACACCTCCTCCTAGCCTGCTCTGGGAAAATGCTCCTTGCTTTCTCAACCTCTTCTCCCCGGGAATTCTGGCACAGTTCCTGCAGCATACGGGAAGTAATTGTGAATTTTTAAGTAAAAAGGGAACACGAGAGTACATACTGCATGTGGGAGCAGAGTTGTGGCATAGACGGTTGTTCATTCATCACCTATGACACTAACATACCACATCTGAGTGCTGGTTGAAGTCCTGTCTGCCTTGCTCCCAACCCGTCTCCCTCCTAATGTGCCTGAGAAAGCAGATGGTTCAAGTAGTTGATCCTCTGTTACCCATATGGGAAAACCAGATGGAGTTTCAGCCCCAGCCACTGCTGGCATTTGGGGAATGAACCAATACATGGAAGATCTCTGTCTCTCATTCTGTCACTCTAACATTCAAAAATCTTTTTTTTTCCCAAAAAGTGAACACTACACAGTATTATGTGAAATAATTCCAACAACCAGATAACATTTACAAATTTGCACATACAGAGACTTTCTTCGGGATACACAAAACCCAGTAAAGGTACTACTACCACTTAAATTTGGCAACACCATGGCCACACACCAAGGCTGGAATATACTCATTTCTATCTCTATGCCTTTTTGGACCCTTCGGATTTTGTAAAACATGCGTATTGTTTTCTCTTTAAAAACAAATAAACATTTTACTGTTCCCATTTTCCAGATCCCTATCAAATATAATCTTCTCCTTCTGCTGCCTGTTTCCTGTTTAGATAAATTCGCTCTTTCAGTCTCAACTACTTCTGCAAGCTGGTGAGTCACAGACCCAACATCTTCAGCCCACTCCTCTCCTGCCAGCTTCAAAGCTCCCTCTCACACACTGACAGACATTTACACAGAGGGAATGTCACCAGACCCTCAGTCCAAACTCTCTTGTACCCCATTCATCATCTTCCAGCTATACAACCCATGAGAATGGACCCCCTAAGGACCACTGAATTAAAGGACAGCTTTACTGCTGTGCCTTATGGATGGTCAGTCCCAGCTGCAAACAACTGTCTCCTTACTGAAAACCTTCCCTCTTCAAGACTTTTAGAACAACCAAATCAAACAGCTCTGCCCTTCCTCTGAAATTTATTCAAATTTAGCCTCTCTCCTTCATTTCTATCACTTAAGACCATAACCATCTCTTTCTCAGACTCTATGCAACTCCCTACCTGACTTCCTTGTTATTGTTTTTTTCAAATTCACCCTCACTGCAGCCTGCTGGATAGGGCTGCAATAACCACCAGTGAATGCCGGGACTGGAGACAAGCCATGTCAGGCTGGACAGAGCACCCACCAGTGGCCATAAGATCTGGAGCAGGGAGCTGGTCTGACAGGAGACTCCCCTCTTAACCCATGGTTCCCACTTGGGGGGGGGCAGTGTGTAAGTCAATACCAGGAGGCAGCCCAGCAAAGACCAGTCTGCAGTACATGCTGGCAGGCATAACAGTCAGGACACAGTGCAGACCAGATCAGGTTGGGCCACAACACCCACCAGTTCACATGAGGGCTGGGACTGGGAGCT
Organism: Ochotona curzoniae; assembly: GCF_017591425.1. NCBI lineage: Eukaryota > Metazoa > Chordata > Mammalia > Lagomorpha > Ochotonidae > Ochotona > Ochotona curzoniae. The sequence continues at coordinate 20,651,842 of NW_024465023.1, read as the reverse complement.
GACCGTGCTAAGCTATGCTGCAGCATCCACTGGTGAATGCTGAGGCAAGGTGATTCATTGCCAGATTGGGCCACAATACCCACTGCCATACCGAAGACCCAGGGCTAGGGGTGAGTCTGGTAGGGGAACTTTCTGGATTCCCCTGCTGGACTACTGCTCCTACTGGTGAGCATAAGAGCTAGGACTAGGGGCAGACTGGGCTGCAATGCCCGTTGGCCTGCGAGCTGGGTTTGGGAGACAGCAGGGTTAGATTAAGCCACTTTATCTGCTGGCCCATGCAAAAGCCAGAATAAGTGTAGGCCAGCTAGGCTGCGCCACAGCATCTAGCAAGTGCTGAGATTGGACACAACTCATGTCAGACTGGAACCACAGTAGCCCCTGGCAAGTTCAAGATCTGGGTCTAGGAGTGGGACTGCTAGAGGAACCCTGGGCACTCCCCTGCTGGGCTACCGCTCCTTTTCATGAGCATGAGTGCCAGGGCTGGGAGAGGCAGGCTAGGCTGGACAAGGTGATCGCATCCCTTGGGATTCATGCGTGCTGGGTCTGGCACTGGGTCGGACTAAGCTAAGTCGCAGCATCCACAGTTATGTACAATATCCTGATGAGATGCATGACGGGCTGGACTAGACTGCTACACATGCAGGAACTGGGGCTGGGGGTGGGCTGGTGCCTTATGGATACTCAGACCTGACTAGGTTGCAGTTCCAGCTGGTATATGTGTGAGCTGGGTTGTACTGTTGTAGGCTTCAGCATCCATCAGTTTGCATGGGATATGGGGCTGGGGGCAGAACTGACCAGGCAGTACATTCACCGGTATGTGCATAGGCAGATGCAGACAACAGACTGAACAGTACTCCATGCTAGCTGGTACACACATGTATCTAGAGTCACCCCAAGCTAGGGTTCCTACAGGACTGCCCAACTAATCTGCTGAACTCAAACTCGGGTCACGGGAAAATCACAGGATATGTGGCCTGACCTTGGAGTGCATGTATTGGGACTGGGCCTCCTCAGTTGCTGATATCTGTGCAGAGAACAGCACAGGGTACATGACAGCCAGCTCATCTAGGCCAGCACAGGACATCAAGTGCTTACGAGGATAGAAAGCAGAACAGGTTGAACCACTTTCCTGTCCAAGCTTTGCAGCAAAAGTGTCTAGGTCTATGGATGCACACTGAGGTAGACTTCATCAGCTAACAAACCTCAAGGAGATTTTTTCAACACCAGTGCAATGAAGCCAATGAAATCTCTATACTATCAAAACCACTCAAGCCAATACCCTCAGAAGACTCTTTCCAACATCAGGGTATCTAAGATGACATCAAATGGACAGTTCCCCATCCCCAGGTGCTGATGCAGTTTGACAGCAAGGAGCAAGACCCATCCTCACACCCCGCCCCTGCCCCCCCGCCCTCCCCTGCAAATATAGCAGAAAAGGAAATTGGAAACATTTGTTCCATTCTTCTTCCTGCATGCCTCAACTCCCCCCACCCTTTGCAGTCCACATGGCCATACATCCTTTTCAATTATGTAAACAACAAAATATATATATTTTTAAAAGAAGTCGTCCTCCACACAGCTGTGTGCGGTCATCTGAGTTGCACATACAGGTAAGTAATTGACAGAAGTGTTACTGTCGGTGCCTAGTTGCCCAAGCTCCTGGAACAGATTCCTGCCCCAACAGAGCAGGGCTAAGCTCCTCAGCACAGCAGCAGGAACTTCCTCACCATCCTTGTCTCCCTGGCCAGCTTCATAGCCTCCCACAGACTTGCCTTATGAGACAGTAACACAAGTGTAGTTTCCCCAAATGTACTCTGCTATTTCTCATTCTGATACTGTTACTTGTGCATCTGTCACTGGGTATCTGAAGACACCAGGACATACCAAAATCTGTGCATGCTTAGACCCCTTATGTTAAATAATATGTTATCTGCAGTCTAACTTCTGCATATACTCCTGCCTACCTCAAATTATCTTTACACTATAATACCCAAAACATTGTAAATATTATTTCAATGATTGGCAAGTTATATATTGTTTTGGGGAATGATGACAAGACAAAAAGGTCTGTGCATGTCTGTTTTTTCCTTTTAAAAATGCTTTTCATCTACGGTTGGCTGAATCTATGGCTAGGGTATCAGTGGATGTGGAGGGTCAGGCATATTCATACCCCAGCTGCAACTGCCCAACCTTGACCCGCTTTAGCTTCCTTCCTGCTAGCTATTTTAGCTTTATTTGAGAGCCACACAAAGTCCTAATGGAAGAAATATAGGTTCTGACCTGAGGCTATCATTGCTAATTCCTCTACCAGAAGGAAAGTCATAAGACTATAGCAGGTGAAGGGGGATGGGATTATGATTTCCAGCTGTTTAATTCAGTGATATGATTCACTAATCAAGAATGTCTTTGATGATACTATTAATTACCTTGCATAACCACTGGAGGAAGGTAAAAAAGAAAAACCTCACGTTTAGACTGTAGAGTCTACCTGCCCAACTACAATGATGTGAACAGTACTCTGTAGCTACAAGAATCCAGAGGCCCTTATTGTTATACAACATCTAATACCAGCCTTAATTAACTGACTTTATGGTGATTTAGGTTAGCGTTTGCTTGCCTATTAGATTTGGAAACAATCTAATCAAATCGCCATGCAAGTAGTAGAATGACAATGAGTCTGTCTCTTGTAACTAGCTTTTCATTGCCAGGTTCTTACCTTCAATTGCAGAGCAGGTCTTGATTCCTTTAGCAGTGCCACAGAATAAAACTTCAGCATTTAAACAAAGTCAACAGACTACAGTCTTTAAGCCACACAGGAAAAAATAAATAAACCTTTCCTTTTCAACACTAAGGATATGCAATGGTCAGGACTCTCAACGTCTCTAACAAGATCAGATGCTGCAGAAATACCAATGGTTATGACAGAGAGAATGGAGTATTATGGAGAAGTGAAATAAACATTCATCAACAATCCAGATGCCTGTTTAACATCTGCTCAGAACTTTAGCCTAATCTTTGTGGCATAAAACATCATTCAGAAGCCAATAATAGGGAGAAAAAAACCTACTGCCTGAGATTTGAAAAATTAATCTTTCCCATTCTAAACTTAAGACGAAACAATGCTTGGTGCTAATCTGTAAAGAGCAGTATCCTGAAAAGTGAGCCATAAAAACTCTTTGAAAAGCTTTTCTCTATGACACTGGGTCTGTAAAATAATTTTAGTCAAAAGTGCATTCATGTGTGTTATGACTGAAATACACTGAGCTTCATTTAATTTCATTTATTCATGTATTCAAATATTTATTGAATGCTATGTGTAGCAATTCAGGAAAACGGAATTGTACAGACAGAGATAAGATACCCCAGGGATCCCTCTCAAACAGCCACCTTCAGCTGTCCAATGGGATCATGGTGAGGAGTGAAGAAGAATACTTATCAAAATTCAGCAACATATCTACTCAGGAATGAAGTCTCCACACTCTCTCCCTGGCTAACTGGTATTTGTCCATAACTCGTAACTGTGGAATAAAGGAACACAAAACACACATAGATTTGGCAAGTACACATCCAAAAGCCTTCAGATAATCTCAATTTTAAACATCCTGTCCCATTTGCTCTTCAATGTGCTTCTATCTGTCATTTATATAGCCCAATACTGACTTGGGAAAAAGCTAGTTTGGCAGGCACAGGCTCTAGAGAGCACCTAACGATTTCCTGGGTTTCTCAGGGTAAGGACCAAAAGGGGGGGTGGGGGTGGGAACCAGCCAATTAAGGGTTCTTAAGAAACATGGAACTCAAAGGTCATAAAGGCAAAGGAACCCTCTGAAGTGTCCTGGGAATAAGTGCAAGCCAGCACAAGCACACCAGCCGGGCTTGGCCAGGGAACAAACTGTGGCAATTCCATGGGTTTTCGCAGGAGGTGAAAATGTGAGTAAAGATGAGATCTACACTCATGATGAGCTTTCTCTCTCTCTTTCTCTTTCTCAAAAGATGTATTTATTTAAAAGGCAGAGTAAGAAAGAGAGGCAGACAGAAATCTTCCATTCAATGTTCACTCCTAAAATGGCCACCACCAGGCAGAAACCAAGAGCCAAGATCTCCAACTGAGTCTCCTACCTGGGTGATGGCATCCAACCACTCAGGCTATTATCTACTACCTTCCCAGGTGACTTAGCAGGAAGCTGAATGTGAAGTGGAGCAGCTAGAACTCAAATGCCTGCTCCAGTATGGGATGTCTGCATTGTAAGTGGCAACTTTAACTCACTGCACCATAATGCCAGCCCCTTGACCGTTTCTAGAAGCACAAGATAACTTTTAGAAAGACTCGCATCAACATGAGATTTCACATTTTTAGATCCTTAAGTAGACCCCATGTGATTTCTTTTTTCCAGAAAACAAATCCTCCTATTCTTAAGGTATCCTTCAGGCCCAATTGCTATTACTGTACCACAAGAACATACACTGAGGTTTATTCAAGGATGCTCACATCCTTCTGAAATAGCCCACACACTAAGACACATTCTGTGGAATATGTCACAATGCCACATAAATAATATTTACATAAAGTGATTCTCTTTAAAAATAAAGAAAACTTGTCCAAGACAGAGGTAGATACTTTAACCCAGAAAAAAAAAAAAAACCTGGATTTGAAGTAAATTCTACTATTGGTTGGCTGTGGAGAATGGAACAAACTATTGAAACTTCTCAGAGACTGCATTTTCTCATTCACAGAGACTAACCTCTTATTTCACACAGAGCTTTTAGGAAGATTAAATGACCTAAAATATATTACAGTGCTTTGAGAAGAATGAAATGATATACAAATGATGGATACCACTACTCTGTCAATTCTCTTTGAGCTGCTCGCCATGGAATGCAGGAGAGTGTGCGAACAGCCACCACAACATATCTCTTCAGCAAGGAACTAGAACACCAAACATTAGGCACTGCAAAAGCGTATCTATTCCCCGATCACATCAAATTCGATTTACACTGCCAATCCCAATTTTTGCTTCCTCTTTGACCCCTATGATGATGAAAGATTTCACACAGTGATTGTCAATAATGTTAAGGAGAATGTCTTCATCTGCCACAATCTTCATTCTCAACAATCTGACAAATAAGACCCAAAATAGTTTCTACTAAAACAACAACAACAAAAAAAATCCAATTTTACCTCCTGGATGGTACTCGTACGATAGCCCTGTTGCATTCTCAAGTTTTCGCCTGCCATTTTATGAAATCCCATATACTTTTCTTACTGTGCTGGGTACTACAGGTGACCTCTGAAGGTAACATTAAGGCAGCCCTTGCCCCAAAGGCACCCACTATCTCATTACAGGGAGACACTGGTAATACCTGACAAAAAAGCAAAAACTGTCCTTGAGGAGTTTTCTGGAAAAACAAAAACAAGACAAAACTTACAAAGTGTTTCAGGACTACAAGGAAAAGTTAGATCACTCCCAGCTGCAGGAAATCTGAGGAGAGGGAGGATGGTGGGGAGTGCAGGCAAAGCTTTTCTGAGTCAGGGGGATGGGCAGAACTCCTCTGCCCTACAAGGCAGTCAAGGGCTTTGGGGGCAGCTAAGCTGAGATGCAAGCTTGAACTTGGCCCAGCAAGTGGGCAAGAACAGGATGTACTCAGAAATGCAACCCACAAAAGCATTGCCAGAACACAGGGCATACAAAGGAAGATGAAGCTGAAAAGCAGGTTAAGACAAATATGTAGAAAGTTTTGAACATTCAGCTAAGAGGCAAGGCTTGCTTTTTCTCTTTTTCACTTTTGTCTCCCTCCCCCACCAAACCACTTCATTTATTTATTTTCCTAAATGTACAAATACGATGATGGCAGAATGCCACTGAGGTACTTGGTCCTTAAACATGTGCAACTAGAGCGAGTCTGCAGGATTCACTGGAGGGGTGGCAAAAAGACACAGGGGAGCTAAGCAGGCGTGGCCATAGGTCAGATGTCTGAAGAGTAAGAAGGCAGGCAGTGGCAGCATACAGGACTGCATGACCAGCAGTTTGCTTTTTCATCTGGAGGTGACACTCTCCCTGAGGGTGCCAATTCTCAGACACATTGTGTTGCCTTGATTAGGAGAACTCGGTGCCTTGGGCTACACCAAAGAGATGAAAGCACTGAAGTGCAATAAATTTGAGCAATTTCTCCCTTAAAGATTTGCCTGGTGGCAAGTGTCTGAAGAAGGCACACTGTGGGAAGTGATCATTCGCAAAGGCTGTCTTCACGAAGGGGCCTGTGATGTAACAAACCTAATACAAAAGCAAAAATCCAATCATTTGCATTACCCTGGTGCCACAAACCATCACAGAGTTTTACATTTTTTATTTGTCCTCCGCAGTCTTTCTCAATTTTTGCAGCCTTTTTCCTTTGCTGCAATTTCTGCTACTTTTACGTGAATACCTTTTACAGGTTACGGCTAATAATCACAACTGTCTCACTAGCCTGTTGTGCTGGCGAGCCTAAGCAATGAACTCTACCTCTGAAGATGAAACACAACATAAAATACTTTGTTCTTGAATACATCCAAGTCAACAAGGCTACTTTTTAAAATGTCTGAGATAGTTGTAATATGGCCAAACACATATAAAAATCATATAATCATTCAGTACCCTGCTTTTCACTTAAATTCTCTTAATTATAAAACCAAAACCTCTAGAAGACATGCAACAAGTTAATTATCACCATCAGCATTAATTCCTTCACACCTAAAATATGAATTTTTAATCACACTATTGCATTCATTTTCTTCTTAAATTATCAAAAAGAGAATCTGCAAATGGAGCTAAACATATTATTTTAGAAAACAGTTACACATTAATGCCGAGTTGACTCCTGGCACTTTTCTATGTGTGCAAGGGGATGCACTCTGCATACCAATGACAAAGCTAGAAAGAAAACTCACCTGTTTTCTTCCTCAAGATCTGCTAGGATTCTCTCTAGCTCCCCTCTTTCCTCACTCTCTAAGGAAATCAAGATCTGGGCAGGACTACGAGGCTGGCTCAGGGGGGAGTCCTGGTTCAAACTTTGGCAGTAATGCTGGATTAACAAATGTTCATCATCTCTGGAAAATAAAATCAAAGGTTTTGGTTTTTTGCCCCGCTTATTTTGCTTTGAGGGTCAGGGACTCAAGTGTGTATTTGAAAATAGATACATTTATTTGTGCTTAACAATTAATTCGACCTTTCGTTCCTGCTTCCAAACACCTTTTGATACTGTCAAGGTTGTGGTATACCATTCTCCCGATGACAGTTCACAGTGCTACTTGCTCCAATTTTCAAATGAAACTAATTGACCTACTTCACATGGATAAAGGAAAGGCACAATTACCGACACACGGGGACTCTGGTGACAGTTTAGCCAACAATTAATATTAAAAGGCATATTAACGGCTATAAAATGCTTTTGCTACCACACTTGTCAAGATAATCTGCTCATTATCCCCACACTACTGTTTGACAATGATTAGGAAAAATAACCCTACAGCCATTAAAAATACCAGAGTAAATATTTTCTTAAATGGATAGCAATATACCTAATATGTGTTGTTTCAGAAAACTAATTTTTAACCTACAAAAGTCCTGGGAGCAGGGTGGTAATAATTATACTTCAGATAAATGCTGGTTTCATTCAACTGCTGCTTCGACAGAACAAAAATAAGGGACAAAAAGCCCGTAAGGTAACTGAATAAGAGAGAATATCTCTGTCCCCAGAGCAAGTCTTTAGGGACTCAGCTTGGGGAGAAAAGGTGGCAGAGGCCTTAAGAGCTTGGGAGGTAGCTGCAAGCTTTCTGGAAAAGTGGAGCTCTCAAATACACAGGAGAAATTACTTCGTGCAAGCTTTGCTCCACTCTGAGCAAAGTCTGTTTACCTCCAGGTTCTAAGAACTGCATTCTCTTCTTAGTGACAGGCCAAAGCTCTGAGTCTGATTACAAACATTAACAGGCTCCTCCTCTGTGACTACTTAAACTTGCACAAAATCACATATTAAGGCCAATGTCCTCCTGATCTATTTTATCTCTGTCTATCAAGCAACATAACTGGTTGAGAAGTGAAAAGTGGACTCAAAATAATTACAGATCATTATTAAAAGCAAATAATGAAGCAAAGTTACCCAGTCCACCAGTCCTGTTCCTACGGTACTGATTTTTACCATTGTACGTTGAGTCAAATATATCTTATTTTCTAAGTGTGCTCAACTCAATTTTGCTAGAGAATGAAACAAAAGCAGTTCTGCCACCCATCTAATTTATTATCCTGCTTCCCACATTCTGAAATTCTATTACGAGAACTTTTCACATTTCATTATAGCGTTAGTCGTAGGGAAGCTTTTCTTACTTATTCTTTGAGGCATTTTAATGAATGGCAACCACTGTCATTTGGACACAAACTGAATTTGAGTGTGCTGGAGCGTCTAAATATCAAAATCTGTGGGCCAAAGAAGCACATTATTCAAGCCATTTAAATCTAGTTGCTTCTTTGGTCACACAATTTCCTGTCCAAATATTTCAAATATTGAAACTCTCCTCCATGAGTGAAAAGGAGAACACATTACAGTTACATTTGGGGGGAAAAAGCTGTTACTCAGTTGTTAAACAACTAAGTCACACACAAATTCTGTATTATTATCTTCATCACCTTGATGTACCAATGAGGTTATCTAAGCTCATGTGCTCATCAATAACTGCTTATAATGAAATGCTACACTGATCAGCCTTTAAAGCAAGTCTTTCAGCCTGATCCCTATAAGGCCTCTTTTTGTATTTGAACATGGCTTTGGATTGTCACACCAACCACACGTGAAAAATTTATCATCTTCTGATGCTCTACATGAGATGGTGAGACATCCATAACTTACCGAACTAACAGCCTAACTGGGCTTTGACTAAGTTTATTCCAGCTACATTGCTGATTCCCTTGGAACAGCCTTCTGTCTTCCTTCACACCTGCTTCATAATCCGCTTTCTCTGTGTCAGGTCCTGGTGAGCACTTACATGGCTCCTGAGAATGTTCCTCTAGGCTCCATCCTGTGAACACTGCCCCTGCGCTACAGGGTCCCTCCACTGTTCCTCCAGAGCTGTGTTCTCTCTCGCTCTCAGCACTATTCCACCTGCTTCCTAAAGGTGGGCAGGGCTGGCTCACCACCCAACTAAGAAATTCACACCTGCTTTAGTACTCGCTCTTCTGGAAACCCTTCCCAGGACTTCCTGAATCCATTAACCTTGTGACTGAAGATGCTCCGTCACAAAAATCCAGTTCTCTGGAATTCTGAAGGAAAATGTCCAAGTGACTTACAGTATTGGAGGACCAACACTATACCATGATCTCATTTTCTCCATAACTGGAGAAAATACTAATTAGCCATCAGTTTAAAATTAACATTCTATCCCTTTACATATCTGGCAGGTTTGATCACAGACTAAGTATTTAATGTATTTGGGATTTCACAGTTTGTAATGATATGATGTCAAATAAGTTTAAATGAGACTAAGGTGAACTATTTTTGCTACTACACTAATGCCAGAATTTGGATGAGCTCATTCCTGCTAAATTAAAAAAAATTGAATGAATGGCTCCTTGAAAGATCAAATGAATATGATGCTATCTTCTGTATCTTGTGCTACCCTACCTCTAAATCCCTCATAGCAATTTCATTGTCAGGAACATTTTGTAAAAAGAGATGGGATACTTACATGCTCTCATTAGGAGAGATGCTATCATTTAGATAAGATCCATTGCTGTTTTCCATTTCTGCTAGCCTGATAAAAAACGTAAAAGCTCATTAAAACTTATGACTTCTTAGAATCTATTCAAGACCTAATCGAACATTCCTGAAAACTAAAAGGTAAATCATGGCAAGAGGAGAAAGGAATCCTTCAAATCAGAGAACGTGTGTGTTGGCTTAACCATTTGAGACAGGGTATAGAAGACCAGAGCTGGTCAGGAGCTTATTTTATGATATGATTTCTAAGGGAGGTTGCTATTTTGCTGCTGCTGTCCTGTTGTTTCCCCCACAAACTGATTGTCCTTGCACTGAACACAGGTCTTTGTCTTCAGGAGAAAAGCTTCCCTAACAACAAGTGCACTCTGTCCCTTCTGCTAGTCATTGTCTTTCAGCTTCATGCCGTCCCCTGATGACAAACTCCCCTAGCGACTGCTTTCCTTGACTGATAAGCATGCCCAGCAGTTAGCATAGTGATAAAGGACAGATTCCCAACAAGCTCTCTGAGTGTTCTGCTACCAAACATTACCTTTAAAAACCTTCATCTCAGACGATAATAGTCTTTCTCAAAGTGTAAAAACAAAACAAAGCAAAAACTTAACCAAACACTTACAGATTTAACAGGCATAATATATTTAACAATTAGTAATTCTGCTTTTAGGTATAAAAATTCTGTCAAACACAAAGTGGGGCTCGAAATGTCTGAGGAATCAGGAACATTAATCATTGTCTTCTTCGCAGTGCATCGCATAAAATAACCACACAAACAGAAAGCCGGTGCTTCATATTCTGCACATAACAATATTATTTCTTTATATACTAATGTCTACTCTAATGGTTTTCTAATAAGCAGGTTAGATGATTTGTAAGCCAATTCAGTAAATGTGTTCAGTATACAAAACATAACAAGGCTATAAGAAAGATTTAAAGGTCAGGGTTACGGAAGACTGTACTGCACTGACACTCTGGCTGGTGTCCAAAAATAACATGCAGTGGAAGGCATGCACGTTAGAGGGCAAGCTGATTAGTAAAAATCAGACAAGATTGGGGAAGAAAGAAAAAGATTTGTTTAATATTCTTATAGGTTAGCTTTCCTTGGTTAGTTATTTCAATCAATTATTGGCCTGGCATTCAACTAGTCTCATACCTGCTAGCATAATGTTCAATGCGTGAATGAGTATCATCGTGTGAAAGTTGAGGGGACGAAGCAGGCCTATAAGGCAGAAAATGTGATTAGTCATAGATACCATCCATTATTGGAGAAAAAACCCACCACACAGTTGTAATAGACATAGTCTAGAATGCTTTTATTCTAAGGAAAATGTACACATTGAGTTGTTCTTGTAGCTTAGGAATCAGCAGGATTTTAAATTCAGGTGAGAGCAATTTTGCAGGCTGATGCTTTTCAGAGAAGCCATACAGAGAGACCAAAAATTCCTCTGCAAAATTTGGCATATAGAAAAAGTTGGGGGAGATCAATTCTGTGTAGCATTTTGTTCTTTTCCCTTGTAATTTCTCACATCCTACAGTTCTCAAAGTATGTTGGTACTACGTGGTTTAAAACTTATAACAGTTTACACCAGGGCCATTTGTTAATAGCCTTTTTAATGAATGGAAACTAGATGTTTGGCATAGTACGTTTAGTTAAGGTCAATAATTTTAATTTGTAAGGGTGCTACTCCAGTTGAAGCCTGCTGAAGATTCCACGTATCAAGCTGCCTTGGTCTGCAATTTCTTAAACAGGGAATCCATCTACCAATTTAGCAGCAGAACTATACTGTGACTTTTCAGAATAAAACAGTGACTCAAGATTATATGGTGATGCTCTAAAACAGAATCATTAAACTCAACAGTGTGTTACAATGATCTAAAATAGTTCTATTTAGGGGTACCATGTACTAAAATGCAGAAGGGAAGACAAGAGGAGAGAATTAGAATGACTATTCTATAGACTTTTTCTAACAACCTATCTTTCCTCAGCTCCACAGACTACTGGTTTCATAGAGTTAAAATTTCTTCATTCTTTCATATCTGACTTATTAATCAGCCTTCAGCATTTATAGCATACTCTGCATTGACATGAGGAATTTTTTAAATTGTTATAAAAACCAGTTTGGCCTTATGCATTTTGCTTTCCTTGGAATAGGACAAGAAGTCGGCTGCACTTGTTTCCTGATACAAAAAGCTCCTTGGTAGAAGTGCAATGTGCTCAGTCAACAGCAATGCATCCAGGAAGGACTCTGGTTTAACCCATTGTCCAAGTGGCATTCAAAGACTTGGTCTTAACACTAAGAAGAATATGGTTCAGGTTTTTTTTCTTCTTACAGTAAATAAGGGAAAAAAAGCACTACCTACAGGTATGCTTACATAAGACATGTACTACAATATCTTATTTCTTAATGAAGACACTATTACAAAATAATCTCAACACCATAGCATGTTAAGTATAGAGCTGAAGTCTTTCCTGAGAGATAAAGGTCTTATTTATGAAGCCAATGTCAACTAGATCAAGCAGCATTATAATCAAACTGCAATAAATTAAATGGTGCTTACATTCTTAGGAAGAAACAAAAGGATGACTACCCAATTTAACAGGCAGATCCCAAGACTCTCCCCTATAGTTCTGCAGAGTTAATTCATTCATTTTTCTAGAACCCTAGAGTAACTCATTATCAGGAAAAAAAATACAGTGGCTTGTTTTGCAAATTTCACTGCAGATCAAATTATGTAATATTTGGATTACTTGGCCTAAGTGCATCATGTTCTAGACTCAGTCAGTCTTTTGACTATGTATTTTTTATAAGCTAAAGCCCTACTATTAAGGGAAAAAAATTGTATTGTTTCTTTTCATTATAGCTGCTATGCTGGTAGTATTCAAAGAAGGAAATCTTGAGACTTTGGAAAATAAGCACACCAAGAAAAGCAGGCATGGGAATCCAAAACACTTGAAAGCAATCTTCTACAGAAATCCTAACACAGAGCTTTACTTCTTAGCCTCAAGGATAATTTCATGTTGGTTTTCATAATATACAAAGCACCTATTACAGCATGCATGAGCACAAGAATGCATAACAACCAGAAATCTTAAAAACATATGCACTAAACCAGGCACTTATTAAACCAGAAAATGAGCCAAACGGGAGAACTGGTCAGAGAAGAATCATTTAAAAACCAAGAATTAGCAAAAATACAAAACCACTTAGTCCAGAAACAAAACCAAGTGAAAGGCCTTCAAAACCACTTGCAGAGGAAGGTGGTACCATCTTCCCACTTGCCATCTCCTAAACACAAAAGCAGACACTAACAAGTCTACTTCTTACCGCCCTGGATGACCCACCTCACCCACCATCAATGTCTCTTTTGTAAAAATTCCATTAATAGGTTTGAATTCATACAGTTTTCCAAGCAGATTAGTTCAAACAACACTTCTGGATAGTCTCATTTATGGACAAGCACTATAAAAGTTTAAGTTGACAAACACAGGCACGTAAGTAAAGAAAGCCAAAAGATCTGTATCTCGGGAAATTTTCAAATCCTGTGATCCATATTAAGTGGATTAAATATTATCATCATAGGATTTGTTAACATCATGCAGACAGAATTCTGGCAAAATAAAGCACATTAGGACATGGTCCTCTGCCGGAATGGGATAGCTTTACAATAGATTTGAGTGTATTAGCTATAATCCTGTCAGTTAAGACTTTAATAAAATTACTGCTATTAAAAAGAAAACATGGACAATGCTTGTTTTTTCCTCAATAGAGGCACATCCTAGTATTTCTGAACAATCTCACAAACTTTTCATAAACACAAAAACAGAGAGTTTATTTCAGCAAGTTAGGTAATTCGAAGTTTAAGAGAGACAAACACACTTAAATTACTTCAAACTGCGGTGATTTTTTTTTTCATTAACTTCATTGTAACTCCTTTCAAGGAACTGTTAACTCTGCTCATTATTTTTGTGCTTTCTCTTTACCATTTTAACAATTATTCTTCAGTGTATTTGTGTTTTGAAATTCTTAACTGATTAAATTTATTCCAAAGCAGAGCAAACTGATCCACTTACCAGGACCCATCAAGCTCAGGTGCACAGTGTAACAATTTTTTTTTAAAGAAGTTTCTGACTTATCAAAGTTTCTAACTCCTAACCAAGAAGTAGACTACATTGGTTCGGGAAAATGATTCCTAACCTGCAAGGAATATACTACAGTTTAAATAATTCCCCAAATTTGGTAAGTTCATTCACTATGTATAGTTTTATAATATCTGAAAAAGAAGGAACATGATAAAATAGTTTTTAAAGAGAAAGGGAAGTCTTCTACTTCCTTTTGGCCAATAAAAAGGCAATATAAATCTGATTTAATACTTTAACATTTATCACCATAGAGTTCAAAAATAGGATCTATTTTAAACTATATGTTAGAACAATTGTTAAAAGAACCCCCCAAAATAAACTGAATTCTTAAATAAACTGTTCTTATAAATTGGTCATTTTCTCTTTTTGTATATAATAGTCATCTGATTTGAACAAAGGTATACTTCAAATTACTAAACATTTGTTATAAAAATACAACATCATATAACTTTAAAATAGGCACACTTTGTTTGCTAATAAATAAACCAAAGGCCCTAAAGAGTACAGAGGTATATCAATCTTCCGTTGCTAACATTAGTATTATTTATACACACCAATAGTGATTTAAAAAAAATGCCTGAAGCCACTTGCATGGTAGCATAAATGTATAGTTGCTTACAAGCTGAATGTTCAGTTAGGAGATGACAGCAAATTGAGTTTAATTCAAAATTTAGAAGCTCATGTAGATAAAGATTTTCAAATAGCATGACATAACCTGATAAAAAGTCCACACACTTCATTGAAATTGTTCAATCAAGTCATCATCGTACTCTAAAGCAAATTCTGATTTTTTAATAGTCCACTTATCACAGGCCCTAAAGAATCAGCCAGTATCCTTCAAAAAGTTCCAGCCACTAAATCTCCAGACATATGTGTAAAGAATGCTATCACAGAACCAAAAGGCTCTTCCTTGCACATACTCCAGAAATGGGTAAGCATGTCTCCCAGCTATACAGCTAAAACCCCAATCATTTCATTGATAATAATTTGAACTCAGTCTAGACTTGCTAGTTTGTATTTCAGCATGTACAACATGTGAAAATTCCATTCTGATTCTCCTGATCTCTAGTAGATGACACTGAAAAAGTATTGGCAAGAAAGGTGAAATAAATAAAAAATGAAAGAAGAGAAATCAATGTGTCTTCAAAACAAAACAGAAAGAAAACAAAAATCAAGCGAGCAGATGTGTTGGTGGTAGCAGCGCCCTTCAGCGGAAGTACTCACGCAGAATCTACTGGCCAGAAGTTGATCAGAGTAACGGGACTGCAAAACAAAAAAATGAAGTGGTGAAGAGAGACACAAGCAAACTCAGCCACAAAAACAAAACCAAACAAACAAACAAACAAAAAAAAAACCAAGCAAAAAAAAATCTTACTGAAAGATCCAAATAAATAAAATAAAACCAGTGAAGTATGAACCATGGGAAGCAACAGCCAAATCAAAGCAGAAAGTGAATTAAACAAACAAAAACAACCCAGGTGTGTGACTGCCATCAGAATTATGGAGAAAAGCAAGCAGAAGGTTTTAAACAGCTGAAGACACCATCAGTTTGATCATGAGAATCATCACTACTTACTGCGAAGTAACCTCCTGTGACTATATTTCCTTTCAAGTAGAAAAAGTGACTAGAGATGACCACAGTCAGATATACAAAAAGACACACATCTACTGATTTGCGAGGGAAGAAAATCAAAATGAAATACTGGAATCACTCATTTGTAAACAGTCTCATGATTCTTAAGAGGAAAACAACCGATGGTAATAATGGGTTCTTCCCCTTTCCCTACACCCATCAGAGCCAAGTTTCTCTTTGGGGAACAGTAACCATCAAATACATGGTGATATCACAACTGAACACCAGCTTGCTTTTCTGGCTGCAGCTACAGAAAATTTGAAGAGAAGAGACTGTTTGCATTGTGGAGTGAAGGAGGGTATTCAACTGAGAGAGGAGTTCAGCTACATCAAATGAGAAGCTGTTTGGCCTTAGCCACTACTCACGTTTCCATGTTGTCCCCCTCTAAGACAGTCTGCACTGGCAGGTAGCCCATTCGGGGATGCTTCGCAAAATACCTTTTGGTTCGAAATTTGTTTTTTAATACCTTGGCAAAGTCACGAACATCTTCTCCTGATGTAGTCTAAAAAGGAAACCACAGTGAGATGGAATTTAGGAGTCTGACTTGGAAAAGAAAATGGCCATGCCATGCTAGTTTTGTACCTCAAGGCACTTATTCTGTAATGGCAGCCTGCACGGGATGATGTGTAAGGGCTTTGCAAGCAGGCCATTACTAGTGTGAAGGAGTGAGTTACCTCTTCAAGCCCCCATCAGCTGCAGTATGGGGTCAAGTGCTGTTTCTTTCCAAGTTATTGTGAGGAAAAGATGAACAAGACAAGCTATCACAATGCCTAACCAGTGGCAACTGAAAGAAGTTCTAAGGTTGAAAAACTGATCCTAACTTTTACAATTTATGGTCTTTCAAAAATGATGCAGTCCACATTAACCCCATGCTTCCCCCCACTGAGCGTGTCTATTCCATAGCATGGTGTGTTCTCCATCACAGACTACCTCTTGAAGATGAACACAAACTAGAAACATAATGAAATATTCAGGGGAGGTGGCGATTCTGTTGATGAGAGAAATGCTCTGCTACAGAGCTTCTCACACTTTTACTGTACACAGGACCCACCTGCAAATCTTGTTAAAAAGCAGATTTCAACTGAGAAAGTTAAGGAGCTGGGGCCTAAGGTTCTGCACGTCCAGTGAGCTCCAAGGTAACACCTGTGTTGCTACCCAACACATCACCCTTTGAAAACAGAGAATCTAGCGTTCAGAGGATGTGAGACTTTTACCAAAGTAGGTGTGAGCACAATGTGTAGGTCCTTTCATCAGTAACTTTTCAAGGTTTGACCAGGTACAATGGCATTTCTGAAGGCTCCACCTCCTACTTAAAAACCTTGCTTCAGTTCCCTAACACTGGGACCCCAGAGTTCTCATCCATACAAATGGGGCTCCTATAATAACTCCAGTTCCATGCAGAAAGGTTTCAGTGGGAAACACTAAGCATTTTGTTGGCAAGCATCACTACATAAAACCAACAGCACTGTCAGGATATACAACAGTCAAATGGTGAGAAACACAGATTGAAATTGCTAGGCTATGAGTTTGGGGGAACTTACAGGCCACAACCATGCCCCAAGGTCATAAGACTTCCCCACATCAACTCTAGGGCCAAGCAAAAATACATATGCAAATATCTACCTACAACATCTGTGACAGAAGCAAATCCTATCCATTCACTGGGCAGAATTTCTGGAGTGCCTCCCATCTGCCAAGTGTGCCAGGTATTCCTGTAGGTACCAGGGATGGGGCAAACCCCTACACTTTAGAATTTAGAGCTACTTTAGCAAGTAGACATCGGGGGAACATAGAGCTCACAGCATTTCACATGATCTGCAATGCTGCCCAAAGCTGAAAGTCATGCCCAGTGAAGTAACTCACGTGCAGGAGGCAGCTAACTTACCGGTGTGCAATATTCCACCATGGGATAGTGCATTTTATGGCCTTTTGCAACTCGTCCAGAAAAGAAGCAGCTTTGGCAGATGTCATAATTAAAGTGCTTTAGGCTCCTGTACCTGGTAGAGAACAAAAACAAACACATATGTGTATCTTCAAATCCAATTCCCAAGAACACTCTTTAATAAACCACCTATCACATTGTCTTAACACTAGAAACAGAATGTAATATTCATTAGTCCCACAAGGTGAGTGATTAACTTCCGATCTCCAGATTTCTCTGGTGCTTCTCCTATAGTATCACAACATTTTGGCACAAAGATCATCCTGTAAACATATGGAAGGAGGGAAGGCAACTGGGCTCTTACTGAAATTCCAGGAGGAACTCTTTCAAATTAAGTTGGAAAGTACTGGCAGATTTCCAATCTTTACAAGAGCAAAGACTTGAATTTGGAAGAACTTCCAGAAGAGACAGAGTGATGTTTTGTATGCCCCACACCTATTACGGGGACAAAAGTTTTCTAAACCGATTATTTTCAAAATCATTTCAACAGGAATTCTCAATTAAAATAAGACTTGCTTCAATTGCATTTCTGGATTGCCTCACACAATTTGTCTTCAACTAAGCATTTGCGCCATTTCCTTGCTCTCTTTCTCCCTGTCTCTTCAAAAATCCCTCCTGATATTTTCCACAGGTGGTAACTGAAGCCTCAGGAAAAGACAAAATATGGATTAAGATTTGAACACTAGGCAATGCGTTTTCCCCTATTCTCAGAATACTATATTCTTTACTTCCTACTGTTCCTGCTCAGATAAGAGCCTGAGCCAATTCAAATAAACACATTCCTTATGTCACATATGGGAGAGTGAGAAGAGAAGCTACCTTTTTTAGAACCCAACCATCTTTAAGAGGGGGAAAGGAAGAAAGCGAAGCGATGATTCCTAAAATAATCTAATTTGATAATGGCACAAGAAATGAAGGTGAAAATGCTCTCTTACATCTTTCAAAGCATTCTTCTTTATTTTATAAAACTGTCCCTTGTATCCAAATGTAACCAGCTAAGGAAGCTGAGAAAATTAAACATACTCCCCTTTGTGGCTGCCCCGCACGCCATCCCCCACGGCATCACTCTTTCCCTTCCCCAAACCAAGAAGGAAAATGAGAGGCTACAGAATATTTAATTTTCCTTTGCTACAAAATGGAGATATTAACTGCCCTACATCCTCATGCTTACCTTCCCAATCACTCATTGTGGACTAACTCGCCTTTAGCAATCCCTGCAGAGTTTTGTAAAACCTCTCCTCCAACAGCATCAAAGATAAACACCAATGGTAAAAGAGTACCATGAATAGAAATCGTACAAAGCAGTAATTAAGCAGTACGTATAAGAGACTTATCATTAGAATTGGGTGTTAGCTCCTAAGTGCATCCCATACTAACTATACAGTTACTTTACAGCACTGTGGCTACTCATTACTATAGAAACCCTGATGTTGATTGAGATGCTTACATGCAGCATTATTTCAGAGTTAGGCCTTAGGATTATTATTATTGAATAAAATTAATCCACTAAAAGAAATACACTGTTACCCCCAAAGAGGTCAACAAGGCTAACCATTTAAGAGCCAGGTGTTTTCTATGGTATTTTAAGAATATTAGAATACTGCCATGTTTTATCTCTGTCCTTTAGTAGAAAGGAGAGGAGAGAGAAGGGAAGGGAAAGGAAGGGAAGGGAAAGAAAGGCGAGAAAAGAGGGGAGAGAGGAGAAGAGAGAGGAGCTATTTTCCACATGCTGCTTCCCTCCTCCAACAGTCACCTCGTGAGGCCCTGCCCAGGACAAAGCCAGGAACCAGGGTCTCGCACCTGGACAGCAGGGACATAAGGACCTGAGTCATTCATTGCCTACTGCTGCCTAAGCAGCACATTAGCAGGAAACTGGATCAGAAGTAGAATTGGAAAGTAAGTATGCTCCTTCCTTTTGTTTAAATTTATACTGAAAAACTGGGAATTTTTAGCTCTATTATGAGTCTTTCACTTTCATATTTTTCATTTCCTTTTAGAGTTCATTAGGTCACTATGGTAAACACATGATGTGATTCAGATAAAGATGTAAATTTTAGGATACTTGGTACAATTCTAGCTACTTAAGAAAGAAAAGGTGATGCAAGGTAAATGCAGCACTAAGCTACCACAATGGTCGTTCCAAAAAGAATAATCCCTTCGAGTTATAACTGATTTTTGCAGTTTTCTAAAAATAGAAAAGACCATGAGAAAAGATAGATGGTAGAAATGTTTTGGTTTTAGAAAGGACACAGTACAGTTAATCTGTATGCCCTTGACACACAAACATTTCTGTAGACATGGGCATCCAGTCTTGTTCAAAGGAAAATGGGCCTTTGCAGAGTCAAGGTGGATAGGGACACCTGCCTAATGAGTCAGATCCACAAAAATATCTCAGTGACCACGGAGTGCCAGGAATGATGGATGGTCCAGCCAGGCTACTTTTCTCCCACTATGGAGAGGAACAAACTAATGATGACTGGTCAGGAGATGAAGGAGCCAATGATAAAAAAGTGAGAAGTGACAAGGGAAGGAAGTAGCTTTAGTTTGCTTCTGGATACCTGAATCCAATGATGGGACACTCCTTGCAGATGTTGCACTTGGCCTGATGCTTGGCAGTTTCCGCAGCAGCCACTCTATGCAGGACAGGCAGCCACACCATGGACTGGGGCTCCAGTCTCATCCAGTCCAGAAATAGTGCTGCTTCAATCTCGGGCTTATTATTGGCCTGTAAAGACAGGAAGAGAGAAAAAGCAGGTCAAAAAAGAAAAGAGGAGGAGAAAGTTAACAAAGTAAAAGAGAAATAACCATAGATGCATAGTGTAGTCTGTGTTTTTCAAAGCTCATTTCTGCAAATATTCACTTGACATCTGTGGGACTCCAGTCCCTTAGGCTTCAGTAAACTGCCCTTACTGTTCCTGGCTACTAGATGATAACATGCGAAATAAGGCAAAACCCATACCTCAATGTTGCTTTATTTACCTCTAGTTCTCCATCAGACACATGAAAGTTAGCCAGAAATAAACTGCAAATGTTTGCTAATAAAATTGCAAAAGAGAAAGACAAAATAAACCAGCTGGGGAACTATGGATTCCTTTAGTTCTAGGGAATCTACTTTTCCTGCAGTCACAAGAGGCGTCTACATTCACATGATTCCAAAGTCACATTTTCCAGACAAGAACAGTGAGATGCAGATCAGACATTTCAAAGGCCACAGAACTAATGCGAGACAGGGAGCTGGGTGAGAAGCAGAGCAGACAGCATATGAACTGGCACCCTTACGGGATCCTGCTGCATGCATTGCAAGGATTTAGCCACAGGCTACTGCGACGGACCCAATTCTGCTAATTTTCAAAGTTACTTCTACAGTGGGTGATTCGTTATACATACTTTCAATGGTATCTATTTTTTTTTAACAGCATAAATACAGCTGTCAAAAAGAAAAACAATCTGTCAGGGCAGGGGCACAGCCTAACCCTCTGTGTACAATGCTGACACTCCATATGGGCACCAGTTCAAGTGCCAGTCCTCCACTTTCAAATCCAGCTTCCTGTTTGTGGCTTGAGAAAGCAGAGGATTAGAGCTCAAGTCCTTGGAACCCTGTCCCCATGGGTAGACCCAGAGGAAGCTTCTGGCTTTGGATCCTGCCAACTCTGACTTTTGCAGCCTTTGGGGGATGATATTTCTCTCCCCTCCACCCCACACCTCCCCATAGGACTTTCAAGTTAAATAAATAAATCTTTAAAATTTTTTAATCCTATCAAGGTTGATGCTGTGGCATAATGTGGCCTAGCTGTGTTTCCTCCACATACACAGCATTGGCATCCCATACTGGCACCGATTTGAGTCCCTGCTCCCTGCTAGTTGGCCTGGGAAAGCAGTGGAGGATGGTCCAAGTGTTTGGGACCCCCGCAACCATGTGGGAGACCTGGAATTAATTCTTGCCTCCTGACTTTGGCCTGGCCCAGGCCTAGCTGTCAGAGTTATCTGCACAGTAAAGCAGCAGCCCTTTCCTTCAGCCCTGAACAATCACCTCTCTTTCTCCTGATTGTACATGTCTTCCTTCTGTGATCTGCTGATTCCCACTCACCTTGACTTCTTGTGTGATTTTTTTAGGATGTACTACTCTGACCTTGAAAGCATTCTCTGAGGATACCCTGAGAATGAGTATGCCTCCTCCAGTGAGGATTTTCATTTGCCTTTGCCCTTTAGTAAAGGGCAGGGACCTTAGTTATTCCACCATCAGTCTGAACCAATTATGAGACATGGAGCCCTTAGTGTCATGCAAGTAATGAGTATTTTAACTGCAAACCCATGATGCTTCTTTCTTTTGGCATATGGTTTCCTAATGCAGAATCCAGCATATTTTAGACAATAAGGTAGGAGGGCTATACTCACCACTTCAGCAGTATGCCAGTCATTACCCTTAATTATAAATTTGACAGCTTTATAATGAGCTTTTTAACTTTGGATTTCCCAGCCACCAATAGTACCAGTTCAAACTACTTGTCAAAACCTTTTGTTGAGCATTTTTCTCTGTGTAGGGTGCCATCACAGAGGTACACTGTAGAACATTTTTCTTAATAAATACATGAATGAATGAATGATAAAAGGAATTCTAGAACCCAAAGATGAAAGGGACCACACAAGTCACCCCATCTTTTTCAAATGGCACCAGAGCTGTGACATCAGCCTTCAGAGAGCCCCAACTCCAAGCCACTGTGCTTTTTCAGCCACTATATAAATATCACCCCTCTGAGAAGGCATATGTCCTTCAAGAGTGATCTTGAGTATGTGTGTACAGGTGCCATTGTCAGAAGCACTTTATCATACTGAGTTCAAGTCCACAAACATGGCAGATGGAAGCAGAGTTCAAGCCCCAGCTTTGCCACTTCCTGCCAGGGTGACCTTGGTAAAACAACTTTCTCTGTGTATTAATTTTCCTCTGCTACAAAATGGAAATATTAGTAGACCTATTTCAGAGAGCCATCTTTCACTTCCCTCCTAGGCACATCAGCAGGAAGCTGGATTGGATGTGCACTAGGCAGGACTCAAACCAAGCAATCTGATAGAGGATGCAGGCATCCCTGGTTATAGCTTAACCTTCTACAGTGCTAACACTTAACAATGCACTTACTGCCGGCCTCTGTTCATGACTCTTCATCCTTATTCATTTCTTTCCTATATGGCTTGGCTCAGTCTTCCACTGTCCTTAGAAAAATATCCTGCAAACATGATCTACTGGAAATGGTACCTGGATTTCTCAGTATAGCATACTTAGAATGCTTCCTTTTCGTGTACTGTAGGCTCACACTCGTTTTCTATTCCACTAAAATCTCTGGGACAGCGTTTCCCAGTGTGTGCAACAGATCAATCAACTAGCAAAACACCTCATGCAAAGAAGGCCAGATTAATTATGGAAACACTGCACATTAGAACTGCCTCTTAAAATTCTTAGCACATGTTATACTAAAAGCAAAGGAGCCCATCAGGCAGAGAAACCAATTCAACTTTGACTCCACAATTTCCACACTTAATAGTGATCCTAAGATCTTTGCCCTTTTTAAACTTAACAATGTCTGTGAACAGCACGAAGTATTATTATCCTACTGGGTATTACGGGAACTACTTTTCTTAGCTCTTTTCTCTACACTTGCCCAGTTGAGACTGCTTTGTTTTTGTTATGTCAAGGACATTCCTATCAGTCTGAGCATACTGTACAATCTCATCAACATCTGTAAGAATCCTGACTCTTACAGTCAACAAATTAGCTGTTCTTCCCTACCATGGGTAACATCTATATTTTAGATTTAAGTTTTGGCTTCACATCAAAATATCAAACAGGTGACCTATCAAACAGGTCAAAGTCAAACATGAGCCACCTACTGCAGCCTACACATCAAGTCAACACAAATCCATGATTAGCCCTCTGTGGTTGTTTAACTATGACTTTTCTCAGTTCTATGATCACTTCATCTCTGTTGCGCAAGTTTCTCTGTGGTACAAAGACAAAGAGACTGTCAGGTGACTTGTTCACTGTTCAACTACAATACGCACCATTAACAATCTCTTGTTCCAGTGGCCTAGAAAGCAACTTAAAAACAAAAAACAAAAAAACCAAGAAAAAACCTCTAGCCAGGAAAGAAACCATTACAGAAAAGCAAATTTTTGAAAAGTGTTACTAATTCAGATGGCTGGGAATGCCTGCATCCCTTCTTGGGAGTGCCCAGAATTGGATCCCACCTCTACTTGCAATGTACCTTCCTGCTAAAGAGCACCCAGAAAAGGAAGTGGGTGATGGGCCAAGTATTTGTTTCCGCACAACACACATATAAGACCTGGATAGCGTTCCTGGCTGCTACCTAGGGCCATGGCCCTGTTCCAGCTTTTGGAGGCAACTGCGGGGAGTGAGTCTGTACATGGAAGAGACTGGTATCTCTCTCTAGGGCTTTCTCTCTGGTTCACGTGCTCTTTCTATCAGATGCTTATTCCAAATTAGGCTTATTCCAAGTTTACATACAGTTTTCCCAACTGATGTTTAAATAACTAATGAGGGATCAAAACACATGCTGCAGAAGTTGGCAGTGTGGCATAGTAGGTAAAGTTGCCACCTGCACTGCCAGCCAGTATCCCAAGCAAGGTGTGTCAGTCCCAGCTGCTCCACTTCCAATCTACTTGCCTGCTAATCTGTCTGGGAAATCTGCAGAAGGTGGGCCCCCGCCCCCATGTAAAAGACTCAGAAGAAGCTTCTGGCTTCAGACTGGCCCAGCTCTGGCTGCTGTGGCCATCTGAGAAGTGAACCTGCAGATGATGCAAGCACACTTGCACGCTCTCTCGCCATCCCTCTGTAACTCTGCCTTTTGATTAATTTTTGAAAAACACACCACAGAATAGGAATTCCTAGTGAATAGAGAAAGTATAACATAGCTTTTGTTCATCTAAAAGACAGAAAATCTGAATCAGCAAGAAATGTAGGTGCAAAAACATCAACGAGGGAGACTATGGGTGCAATACACAACTAAAGGCATAGAAAGTACAGCATACAGAAATTATCTCACTCCTTTCCCTGCTGTTGAAATCCTTCTTAGGAAACAGCGTCTAATTCGGGTAGCTACAACTGACCTAGAACTTTGAGCAGTCTTGGCAGAAAGGCACAATGCTAATTAATGGTTTTGAAAGACCTGAGGAACAGCACAAGGGAACTGGGATTATTTAGCCATGAAAAAAAGAGTGAGAATGAGCAAGAAAGAGTGGCTGAAGGGGCGATTTAATAACAGTTTTCAATTATGTGAATGGCTCTTGCATAGGGGCCTGTGACCAGCTGTTCAATCCCTCCACTGAGAGCACAAGGAGAAGCAGGCTTAAGCAGCATGAAGAATTTGGGCTGTAACTCATTCGGAAGAATTTCCTGATGCTGAAAGTTGTTAAAGCATTAGTGTGAATTACCAAGGAAAGCCGTACAATGTTCTCTTCTTTCAAAAGACTATAGATTCTTCGGTGCTTCAAGGTTGGAAATTTTCAAGTTTCTCTCTAGCTCCTAAGATCCACAGATCCATCAGTGTGGCTCTCTGAAACAGCTCACCTTTGCCACATGACAGGGCTGAGCAAAGGACATGGGGACTTGCTTGCTTGCTCCGTTTCAATCCTTCGTCTTTACAATACACAATTCTGTATCCTAGCAGTGTATTCCCTCTCTTTTTATCCAGCCATAAAGAAGGAAAGAACTAAAAGTCAGGAAAGCGTCCACAAAGATATAACAGGACTAAAACTAAAACTTGCTTAAAATTCCATTTCATGATTCTAGCAAAAATACATAGGGACAGACTGAAATAGAAGGATGGTGGCTCGCAAAGCCAAGGAAGGATGGCATTTGTTGGACTGACATCAGCTCTGGAGACGTCATTGTTTGTTAATATACATGCAAGTCTCAGACATATCCTTCTCTCGGTATCAAGGAGGCCCTTGCCTTCATCCTTATTGCCAGTTTCAAGTCATTTATGCAAAATCTCTTTGGAAGACACTCAGTCCTGGCTTTTGATTGTTGGCTTTGTTTTGTTTTGGCAATGCCTCAGTTTTGTCTTTCCATGGTGCACACATGTGCACAAACACATACCCCACTAATATAACACAGGTCCTTCCATTATGCTAGCCACTGCCTGGAATAACTCCTTGGGCTCTGCCTCCTCATCCTTTTCTCTTGGTGTTCCGCAGTCAACAACTGTCCATAGTGTTCAGGCTGCAGAGGGAGCTGGCTCTCATTCCTGTCACTCTGTTACAGCACACCACAGGGTAGCTTGATATAAATGTCATCTTTACCCAACAGGGTAACAAAGACAGCTCAATAAGTCTCAATAGCTTCGGTTTTAAGAAATATAATTACTGATATATTGGGCCCGGCGCGGTGGCGCAAGTGGTTAAGGTCCTCGCCTTGCACGCCTGGGATCCCATATGGGCACCGGTTCTAATCCTGGCAGCCCCGCTTCCCATCCAGCTCCCTGCCTGTGGCCTGGGAAAGCAGTAGAGGATGGCCCAAAGCTTTGGGACCCTGCACCCACGCGGGAGACCTGGAAGAGGCTCCTGGCTTCGGATTGGCATAGCTTTGGCCATTGCGGCTCACTTGGGGAGTGAATCATCGGATGGAAGATCTTCCTCTCTGTCTCTCCTCTCTGTATATCCGCCTTTCCAATAAAAAAAATAAAAAAATAAAATCTTAAAAAAAATTTTTAAAAAAGAATTACAAAAAAGAAAAAGAAATATAACTACTGATATAACAAATGTGAAGGTCATTTCATGGCAAGTGTGGAGGTGGGGGACTGGCCAGGGTTCAGAGTAACCTTTGGGTTTCTTTGATGTCAAGCATTTCTTAAACCCAAGGGCACAGAAAGGCCAACTGGCTGCCAGGGGGACAAGCTGTTGCTTGGTGTTCTCTCAAGGCTAGCTTGATTTTCTCATGGCTACAGAAGAAATGCAGCTGCAGCTGGAAGATTTCTCCCGAAGCCCTATGGCTCACCTACCACAGATATACACGGCTTATTTTCAAGAGAAGGTAGCTGGCACCTCAATCAGGAAGTGTGTAAAAGCCATCATTTATACAGAATGAACTAATTAGGATATAAAAAAGGAAGCATTATGCACGAGATCGAGCTCAGTAATTCTCAGATTAAAAACAAAAAAAGTACTAGCTCCCTGATAGCAACCGCTGACCAGACCTCTGCTTCCATCCTAACTGGTGGGCTATTTAAAGACAAGAAGGATGCTCTGGACCCGCCGTGAAGACCTCTTAACTGAATGGGGGGGGTGGGAGTTAGGAAGGAAGAAGATGGAGACTATAAATAAAACAATGGATTTTTAGGAGCTGCATAAAATGGCAATGAAAACAAAACAAGCACAAACTACGTAGTCATTCCAAAGAGTCAAAAAATTTATATCAACTGTTCAAGGAGTATAAAACAAAATAAGTACCTTCTCAAACTGCCCCAAGTTTACTTTAAAGCAGTTGAACGTAACTGCTGGTCTGTCTGTGACAATGTCACACATAAGAGGCCAACAGATATTGTCCAGACCATAAATGCATGTGCAGGATGACCTGGCTTAGGAAATAGGAATAAACACAAAGGGCCCCCCCCCCCCCGGCAGGCCGCTGCTGCTCCCCTAGGACATCTGACAGTGCTGGGAGGTCTTTCTGGTTGTCCTGAAGGGTGTGAGTATCTAGCAGATAGAAATTGGGGTCTTTCTAAACATCCCATAATAACACAAACCAGTTACTCCACAAAGAAGAATTAGAATGTGGCAGGTCAAAGTGTCAAAGTGTTAGTATTGCCAAGGTGCTAGCCACCCTGTTGGAACCCCAAACCTACACTAATATATTAACATTGTAAATAACCATACCTCATTTGTCAAAACTAAGAGACTAACATTGGCTCATCACGGTTAACTAAACAACAGACTTCTCTGGAACCACCAGAGAGCATGTAACAGGCAGGCAACTGTCCTCTGTGACACAGGGATCAACTGCTGATGGGGACAGGAAAGCCACACCACTTGACATATTGTGCACTGAGAGAACAAAATGGTCTAACACAGAGAAAGCCCAAAGTGGAAGTCAGGTAACAGTCAAAAATTGCAGACCCTATCTTGAAACTGAACTGCTTCTCAGACAGACAAACCTATGCAGGATGTTCCAGGATGAACAGCAGGAATTTATTGAATCATGGCCAATAATTATGCCAAGCAGGTAAGAGCAAGCACATCAGTGTGTGTGTGTGTTTCAATTTTGCTTAGTACAAATTTTGCTAAGTACTACTCATTTAGTATAAAGATAAATATGTAAATATCAAATGCATGCATACGCATGGATAGAATTCGCAAACATTCTTTCTACAGAAAAAAAGTAAATTTATTGACAACACTGGGGGTAAACTACAGATTTTTTAAAATGGTTAATCTCTTCTTCCTGGACACTTTTATTTGTCATTGTCACTATTAAAATGTTCCATTCATAAATCCAAATAACCACTTCAATGTCACTGACACGGTTGATAGGTACTGGCATCACTAGCCAACAGTCCAACTTTTCTGGCCCTGGTTGTAATAGGCCCTAGTATTCGAAAAGATTTGCTAAATTGAAATTTAGCCAAACTGTTTTGTGAACCACAGTCTGCACACAAAGATTTAAAACTCCAAGGAGAATGGCTAGTCAGGGTCAGACAGCATGGGACAGGCAGTTCCTGAATGTTCCCTGAGCTGTTAGTACAATTTCTTTAACAACCTCTGAATCCTACCAAGGGCATCAGTGGAATATTTTACATCAAAGGAGGAACAAAAACAAGTTGTAAAGAATATTAATGACTCTTCTTCCAAACAACCCCAATTTGTGTGAAAATCAAATGCGGGATAAAAAAAAATAATCTCTAGAAAACAATACAAAACCTGCCTATAGCAAATAAAATGGAAGGAAGGTAGCCTCTTCATCCTCTTCAACACCCATCCTGCCATTTCCCCTTTTCATCGTTGGGGTTGAGGGAAGCACAGTGCAGGGACCCAGGGACCATGTGGCGCCAAGCAGTGTTTTCGAGCATCCTGCTCTTAGTGTATGCTACTTCGGTTCAGTCAACAAGCTGTCTCATACAAAAGGGCGTGCTCAGTGTACAGGATTGCTTTCTGTTGCCTCTGGCCGTGTTACAAGATCAGGCAACACTTCGAAATGACTAGAGTAATCCACTTCCATTTCTACATTTACAACATTCAGCATGTGATCAAAGAAACTTGGGGATAAGTAATTCTCGAGATAATTCTGTTTCAACTTTCTGTTGTAGATGAGAAAAGGCCCAAGAGGTTAAGGATTTTAGCTCAAGATTATCAGATTATCACGTAAATCCTCAGATAGGTCTACTTAAAAATTCTTAACAATGGAGGAAAGTATCTTCTGAATCTTTAATTTGTTTGCCAGTGGTAGAGGCTCTGGTCACTAAGTAAGGAGGGCTACTTAACAGCATGTCAGGCACTAAATTCTGAACGGAAGTGCAGGCAGATCTTCTGGGAGTCCAGCGGACATACACGTGAATACCCCCACAACATAGCAGTATCTTCTAAGATCACTTTCTTTCTGACAGCATTTGCAAATCCCTCCTGCCATTAGATTTCATGGCATACATAAACGAATACACTGATGGCTGCAGGTCAACATATACTGAAGTCATCAATAGGAAGAGAAACAGAAAAAAATGAGGAGCTTCTGAATGCTTACTGGCACACAGTTCATACTAGATGCTTCAGTATTCACATCAATGGGATAAAATGTGAATGGCTTTCGTGATTCAGTTTCCTCAGACAATACATGCCTAGTACAAAACTGGCATTCTTCCTTTCCTGTCCACATCCCCAAAGTATAGCCGCAAACTTTTTGCCTCAAGGTGTTTTTCCAGACAAGAAAAGGGGTTTTAAGAATCTCCACACTTTACAGGACTTTTTTTTCTAGTTCGTGGGAAGGATTGAATGGTCAACAAGTGTCTTCCTGAGACAAGAGGAACCGTGAGGCTTCCAGTAAGGGCTCTCTTTGGGTTGAAATCAAGCATTTCATTTAAAGTTCTGAAGATAATGAGCAGGTTGGAAACCAGCAGTTACTGCTCTAAATATTAATCAGAGCTGTGAATCACCCATTAAAGACAAAAACAGCCCAACAATAACACATGGTGATTATCCACTCTTCATTTACATGTTCAAGGACAACTGTCCTGACCTCAGGCTCTCCACTCCACCTGACTAATAAACCAATTAACACATTGCCCTGGGGAACCTAAGCACAAATTTAAATCTATGCAAATCCCTAGGTATACTCAGTGTCATTAATTCATGATACAGAGTTCTTATTTAACAGAAAACTTTCACATTACAAAGGAAAGCACAAACAGATGACTAGCCATCATGGAACATGCTTTCTCCACTATGAATCCAACACATCATGCAAAAGAACATACTATAAACTTGACCCTGAATTCCCGATTCTTACCATTATTTAAATCCAGTTCAGAAAAAGCAAAATACAGGAAAGAAAAGCAAAGCTGGGGAATCCAAAGAACTGGAATTGGTAGGATGACCACAAACCATGAGAGGGTTTCCAAGGGTAAAACACTGTCTTCCGTGGGGTGCTTGACATGCTGTACATCTGCCTAAATTCAAGGAAGCAAAGGCCACTGCACTAAGTTTTACAACGTGGAAATCAGTTGTGGCTTTTTAAAAGAGACCACAGAAATGGGTCTAAATGCTTTAACCAAATGCCAAAACTTAGCCATCAGATCAGGAGACAAAGGCATACTAAGGGCCTGGATAAAGAAATAAGCATACCCAAAAAGGGCATTTCGAATTTCTTCTCACTCTAAATATCTCTGTAAAGACCATTCTGTTGTTAAAAATATTACACATACACACAATCTACAAAACTGTGACAAACACAGAAAAAAACAAAAAATGGTAAATGTTGAACTCATGTTTCCACAATTTTCTGGAGAGGGGCAAGTTTCATTGTGAATTAGAAGGGATGGTGTAGACAGCACTGTAACACAGCACATTAAGCCCCTGTGGCACCAACATCTTACAAGGGCACCGGTTCGTGCCCTGTCCCAGCTGCTCCACTTCTGACCCAGCTCTCTGCTAACAGCCTGGGGAAGCAGCAGAAGGACGCCCCACGTGCTCAGGCCCCTGCATGCATGCGGGAGATCAGGAAGAAGCTCTTGGCTTCAAACCAGCCCAACTCAGGCTGTTGCAGTCATCTGGGGAGAGAACCAATGTATCACACACAGATCCCTTTCCCTCTCCTTCTTTGTAAGTCTGCCTTTCAAACGAGTAAGTCTTAAAAAGAAACAGTGATTATAAAGAACTTCAGCATGCGAGTGCACATGCGCAGACACAAACACGCGCCTATGCAGTTTTTCTTCTATTAGCACTTCTACCTCAACTTTTCTGAGGGAGGGCGGGCAGGAGGGAAAGGAAAACAGATACATCTAGTCATAGCAATGAAGTGTCAGTTCCAAACAAAGTTGAAGAAAGCAAGCTGAAGTGACATGCGCATCTCCTTAGCAGGAGTATATGAGTGGAACAGATTCCAACTGCAGCACAAACCTATCTTCAAAATACTGATAAACTATTTGTAACTGCACATTGAGAAAACTGACTAAAGAGAACACAGCAAATTAAATGTCAAGCTAAACTCACAGCTTCTTTTTCAATACTGCACCAACTTAAACCAATGATGGACTCATGATAATGAGGCTAACAGTTTTTTGTTTTAAGATTTATTCGTATTGGAAAGGAAGATCTACAGAGAGACAAGGAGATACAGACAGAAAGATCTTCCATCCACTGGTCCACCTACCAAGTGGCCAGAAGAGCTGGAGCTGAGCCAATCCAAAGCCGGGAACTTGTTCCTGGTCTCTCACACAAGTGCAAGGTATGAAGGTTTTCCATCATCTCTACTGCTTTCCCAGGCTGTAAGCAGGGAGTAAGATGAGAAGTGGAGCAGCTGCACAATGAACCGGCACCCGTGAGGGACCATGGATGTGCAAGGCAGGGATTTAGCCACTGAGCCATCACACTGGGCCCTGAAGTTAATATTTTAAGAAAAGATTACTACTGAAAATTGCAGGCATTTTCATCCTTTGCCCAGGAGCAGGACCAGAAAAATCTGCCATCTCCCAGCTTTCATAGCCATCTTTGCGCAAGGCTAAACTATTAGGGTCTATCTCCAAGTGCTGAGCAAGGTTATTTCCATTTATGAATGTGAAAGTACAGTAACTGTAACTACATAGTCACTAGTCAATATCCATTAGTTCATAACTGGTGTAAAAAGACTATCTATGGAACCGAAGCGCCCACACTTTGATCAGTAAACAAAAAGCCAAAGGAAATCTAAAGCACATAGAATTTCTTAGAAGCTATTTTAAAGATGGAGTATAAAATGTGATCAATCAGCCTGGGGAATGTTGTCTAATGAGTTCCAAAGTCTCCGAGCATGACATTTCAATATTTGCAGAAAAACAGAATCTCAAGACTCTCTAATCTACAGATATTTAGTTATAGATAAAAGAAGCTGTTATTCTTGGCAGGAAGCATACTTGTTACTTACACTCATGTTAGGATTATCGGCCTGTTAGACAGCTGTGGCTAACATTCAGTGGGTCTCTACTGTGCATCAGCTACACTGCTAAGTGTTCTGTCTCTTCCACTGGCTCACTTAGTTCTCACAACTAGCCCAAGAGCTTAGTTTGGAAAAGCAAGCCTAAGTAATGTGCCCATAGGCACACATTCAGCAAACAGCAGAACTGCGATTTAGACCCAGGCAGTTGGTCTTCAGGGCCTATGCACTTTGTCAGTCTGCCATTCACAATTTCAGAGCGTCTAGAATGATTTATTATTTATATATAATACATATATATACTTGTTCTCAACAGTTGAGGTTGTAATTTATTCTCATTTCCATATTATTCTACATTACAGCAACTGTGAATAGGTGACATTCATTTTTGTCATATGAATAGAAAACAGAAGATGGATGAAAAAAGCAACTTACTCATTGTGAATGCATGAATACAACAGGAGGCAGGAAACAGATGTAAAATAAACAGATTTTGACACCCTAGATGTAAGTGAAGCATACTGAATATAAAGTCGGTATCCTTGATTCCATCTAAACAATGAAATCCTTCAATGTTAAAGGACCACAAAGACTATCTATCATAGTAGAAGTCGGGGGTGGGGGCTGAAATAAGTTTTCCCATTAAAGCATTGCTTTGTTTTATGTAAAGACAAACCAGCCTCCTACACTTAGAATTAGTATACTGAACAAAAGGCAGGTGGTTAAGGGTGTGAATGCTTGGGTATAGGTGTGGCCATTTACCCATGTCATCTGATTACAATTTAACATTCATATCAAAGATCACATTAATATTTTGTGGGTTCAATCTAGTATCTAAACTGGTGAAAGTCATGACACAATGTGCATAATGACACAATGTGCAGGATGTTCACTCTGCAACACTGGACATCAATTTCCTCATCTGGAAAGAGAGAGATGGGGATAAGTGCAAGGTTCCTTCAGGCAGTCCGGGTGACTCACTGCCAGGGCAGGCTTGACTCAGTAAGGTGACAACCTCAATGTGTTCCACCAACAGGGATGCTCTCACGGAAGACGAAAGAGAAACAATGTGATGGAGCACTAACTGAAAGCTCTGCTTCTAAAACAAACGCATTTCAAAACTACCACTCCCCAAGAGCCCACTTCTTAGTAAATGTACAGTATACTTCTGATACAGAAGCATCCTCATGTAATACCACTGTCAAAACCATAAACTTGCAGTGACTAGTCTTTTTTAATGGCTACAGAGGTGACTTCAGTTCCTGGCTTAATGAATAATTAGGCCCCCTAGAGGACCTATACCAATTGTAAATAGATAAACACTGGTATTTAGACTTGCCAGGTAGTTTCCTTTTTGAGTGGTTAGTGGGGGAGGATATGCCAAGGAAACCTTTCCAAGATCATCCAGGGGGCAGTATTACGGCACCATGGAGATTCTGGCAACTTCTATGGGAGCATCATTTCAATTTCCAGTTGCTCCACTTCCAATCCAGCTCCCTGTTAATGTGCCTGGGAAGGCAGCAGAAGATGGCCCAAGTGCTCGGTCCCGCTACCCACGTGGGAGACACAGATAGAATTCAATGCTTTGGCCTGGCCCAATCCCAGCACACTGCCTTTCTGTTGCTTTACCTCTCACATAAATAAAATAAATCTTAAAAAAAAAATTACTCAGAGGTGGGTACATTTGGCCCAGATGTTTAAGATACCTCCCATCCTGGAGAACCTGACACAAGTTCCACCTCTTAGCCTGATTCCAGCTAATATGCACCCTTTGAGGCAGCATTTGCCACCTGGGCTTCCCACATGTTGTCTCTGAGCATCTAGGCTCAAGTTCTACTCTGCTTCCACCTTCAGTTTTGTAGAACTGTACACCCTGGGAGCCATGAAGTGACAGCTCCATGTGCTAACTCAGGCTGCCGTCCGGGCTCCTGGCTTTGGCCTGGCCCTGTCCTGGGCATTGTGGCCTTGTGGGGAATGAACCCTCTCTCGGTGTCTCCCTCTTCCCCCTGACCCTGTCAAGTAAATACAAATTTTAAAGTGACATCACCCAGAAACTATATCACATGGAAATGCATCTCTCTTCCTGCCACTATAGAGGCCTTCTTTAAATCAGAAGATTCAGTACGTACCAATCTGTATGAAATTCAGTAAAAATGTCTTTTCCACTTGGTGGGAAAAAAATGGGAGTAAAAGCACTATTTGTTCTAGTCAACTTATATGATGCAAGAAATACATTTGTAGGGGAGAGGAGTAGTTCAGCAGCTGTCTTTTTTAGGCACGTAGAAAGAGCAGTGTTTGAGTATGAGGTTGCTGAAGGAGTTAGCTCAGTTCCATTCCCAAGGCCTTACACTTCAAACAAAGGGCAGAGGGCTTATGCACTCCTCTTATCTTTCCCTACAGCAAACATTGTATTTTCATGCACGCTGCACAATGAAAGGCAAGGTGACTGCCAGAGCACCTGGCCAAGGAAAAGCACATCAGGGCCAGGAAGTAGATTCTGAAAGAAACATTCATAACAGATCTATTCAATCTGACTACAAATCAGCACAAAGCGAATAAGTCTAAGCCATGCAAGCCTCAACTGGCTCCTTTCATATCAGAAACGCATTATATCTTACTAGAACATTCAATTTCCCAATGCTTCAAACTCGTCTCTCTTGCCCCCAACTCTGGAATCTCCAGTGGCCCCAGCTTTTGTACAGCACCTCTTATTCTACCTAGAGCCCAGAGATGCATCTGTTCTTTCACCCGGGAAGGCTGAAAAGCAAGATATGAGAAGCACACATTTGGAAATGATGTGGCAAATGTAGGGGTGCGCTCCCTAACTAGTAAACAAATTCTTCCACCAGCTGAAGGACTTCAAGGGCACAAACAATTGTTCATCTACTTAAAAAACAATAGAAACAAAACCTCTAAAAATCTTGCCTCTTCCTACTGCCCTCACAGGCTGTTGAGGGCTACAAGAGAATTCACATGAACTGAGGTAAAGTTTTATCAATAGCCTCAAGTAACAGTTACTTAGGAGTGTAAGCACAGTTAATTTAAGTGGACATGAGGAGCATATTCCAGCAGGGAAAGGTAACTGTGAGCAATCAGAGAAGCAGATTAGAAAAGCTCTGAGAGTTACATGGAGAAATTAGGACTCACTCAGTAGACACAAGGAAATGGAAGATTTTTAGGGATGTACCATATGCTGAATACTGCTCTAAAATCAGCAGAAAGTCCTAGGATGGATGAGAGGCTCGCGTAGGACACAGAGCCTCTGCTAGGGGGATACATGTGAGTGATGTATTAAGAGTGGGGAATGATTAAGAGTGTCAATGGAAAGGAATCAAATAAATTATTTTCTTCCTCTGAAAAAATAAAATCATGCTTTACTAATGTTCTAATTATGAATGCTTAAAAATTTTTTTTAGAAAATACAAGCTAGTGGAGTGGGAAGAAAAAGACACCTGTCACCATTGTTCAACTCTCAGACTGATTTCCTCTCAATGTCACAAAAGATGTTACAAAGCACTTGGAGACTGACTAGCCAGGAGGCATTCAAATAAATATGCAAGGATGAAATGAGTTCAAAGTTTTGGCAGTAAGAAGAGAACTGCCAGTACTGATAGCGAAGCAATCAAAGTAGAGATACAGGGCTATTAGCAAAGAGGGGAGTGTGTTAAAAGGGTATACCAGGCATAGACGGAGGGAGCTGCTCTCCTGCTGAGTAAGGGGGCACCCGGCTAAGCAGAACATCCATCCAGCAGCCTGTGTCCTAACAATCAAACGCAGGAGGAACAGAGGCTGCAGTGAGGGCGGCAGTAGCTGCCGGCTGAATGCGTTCGATGGTGTGCCAAGCCCCAAGAGCTCCCATGAGCCCTGACGAGGCCCAGCTTACTCCGCAGCAGAAACTAGTCTCGCTGCACAGAGCCAACTGCCAAGGGTTTTATGTTCTGACACTTTCACTCAACGAAGTCATAATACACACACAGGGGAATGCATATGTATGCTTCATGGCTAGAGGGTAAAATGCAACTGGGGCCAGCACTGGGCATAGTCAAGCTGCCAGCAGTGTCCCACATCAGAACACCGCTTTGAGTCTCAGCTGCTCCACTTTGGATCCAGCTCCCTACTAGTACTCTGGAAAAGCAATGGAAGATGACCCAAGCACTGGGGCTCCTGCCACCCACACGGGAGACTTGGATCAAGTTCCAAGCTCCTGGCTTCAGCCTATCCCAGTCTCCTCGTTGTTCTAGCCAACTGAGAATGAACCAGCAGACAATAGATCCATTACTGACTGATTGCATCACTCATTTGCTCTCATATATTTACCTTTTAAATAATGAATCTTGAATGCAAAATGCAATGGAAACTTGACTAAAGGGAAAACGATGAGGGGGAGAAAAAGTTGCAAGTTGTTTTATAGTTGGATTTTGAAAGATAGAATTATTAATTACTTATGGTCATTAATATTTATTGCACGGGAAGTTGTATTTCTATTATGCAGTAGCAATATGAACATAGTATGCAAAAAAAAACTGGACAATGGTAGTTTTTATATTTCTGGAATTTGGGATAAAAATGCATATTTCCCCATCTCTACCTAATCATTACAGCTAATTTACCATCATTTCGACAAGATAGTTTAAATAATCTTTTATCATTCTGCTTGCCAGGTTTACTATGTGTGCCTTTAAGCACTTGTGTCACATTAACTGTAAAATTGCTTTACATGTCTAAAGGTTTATAGTAGTCTGCAGGAAGATGACCACGGTTTCGTCTTCATCTATGGTCAGAGGCTACAGATATAACCCAGTTAGCTCTACAGCTTCTTCTGTTTCGTGTATCTCTGTGGCTGTTAACAGGATTTAAAGGGACTCAGAAAACCCATTTCTGGAAAGCAGCTCTTAGCATTAATAAATCGGAACACCATGAAAAATGTGGTACTGCCCAGTAGCTCACTCCTTCAATGCTGGTGGCGGGCCCTGTGATCAGAAACAACTTTTGAAGAAAACGCATCTGTCAATACATACCGAAAGCCACAAAAAGATTTGCAACCTGTCATTTGATAATAATCATAGTCCCAAGGATTTCTCAGACTTGAAAGAACACCAAGTGCACAAAATGTTCAGTATAGAATTATCTACCTTATTCAAAATAGTAACCGAACAACTACCAGTAGAGTGTTCAGCCAATGGGGAAGCAGAGCATGTTTCCAGGGAACTCATCACGGTGTGGGAAAGGTGGACTGGAGAAAAAGGCAATGGGGCAGACAAGAGCAGAGTACACAAACCTCAGCCCCTTTTGGAAAACTGTGCGGAATCATCATAAAGGTCACTCTGGAATAGTAGGAAAATGTCACAGCTACAATGGAGGAGATTTTTTCTTAAATAATGACTATGTTAATATTTAACAGGCTGTAACAACAGAAGTAGGGAAAAACTAGCAGTACAGGACACTCACCTACAAAGGTTATTTCCTTATTTGCGAAGCATTTAAGTGGCGACAGATCTACTCCTTCATAGCAGCTTAGGAACAGTCTGCTTTCTACTGCACACACAACTGTCTTTTCCTTCCTTGGCACTGTCTCCCCCCCTCCCCCCGCCACCCCAAAACCCACAATCCCAAAAGCTACTTCCTACAGAGTTTTCAAAAATCCCAGATCATGTGCCTGAAATCCCAAAACAGAGTTAATATGACAAACCCAAGTAATGCAGTTCTTTTACAATGACTTTGTCAAATAGAAAAGCACAGATATGTTACTTTAGAAAGTAACTTACAAACTGGAAGCAGCTCCTGACACTCGGTTCAATGTTACTGCCCCCAAAGGACGCAACTTCACCCAACTGTCTTGGTATTTGGATAGAATCATGCAGCAGGAGGCCCAGCCTACGCTGGTCACAAAATCCTGTTGAACTTGCCACTTGCTTGAAAAGGTCTACAAAAGGAAGAGAATTGCAACAATCAGAATACAGCACTAAGTGAATGCTACAAGAACCCAATGTCCAACTCAATTCCAATAATAGTCAATATTCCCAAAGAGTTATTTCTGACTTACGCCAATCTGCACAATGCAGTATAAGCTAAGCTAATCACCACTAAGTACCTATAAACATGTAGTTTAGCTATAAACACACAGACTATTGCCCTGCATGAGATGCAAGTTCATATATTATCTTGACACAAGAATTTTGTCCTAAGCCAGAATGCAATCATTTAATACATATTATATAGAGAAGAGTTTCAAAAATTCACAGAAAATAGAATTAACAGGTAACTTTATTTTGGGGCATGAAATCTAAAATGCATGTGTATGAGCATAGGATATAACCACTATCATATAACAAATGTTTTAGCCCTAAGAGCCAGAGAACTGGGCCAAAGCACCATTCCCTTTGAAAATCAGAGAAGTAAATATGTAGAATAATTGGCACTTCTTCATGGAGTCCTTATCAAGCTTCCATAGGTGTGCCCGCAAGATGCTATGCATATTCAAATGTGCTCACATACTTTGTCCTCTGTCACAGACTTAACATGAATTTGTCTTTGTAACTGCAGAATGGTATTTCCCTGAAGGACAGGAACCATGCCTTGGTTAACTACATACCCAAATATCTACAGCAGGCCAGTAGTGACCTGGGAGTAACAGGTACCCAACACGTGCGCATCACAGACTGAAAGAACATACCAAATGCTTTTAAGGTTCTCAGAAACCTAAAAACGTTAATCACATTCTCTACTCTCCTAGAAGTTGCCAATAAAAGTGAATTCAAAACAGCTTTCTGTACCCATAAGCCCACCTTAAATGCTCTGAAATTAAATCGCTTAACAAGATATCCAAGATAGTCAAAATAAAATTGGGACCACATGCACAGCTTTGAAGCATCTCTCCATTACACACATGTAGACATTTTGGGCAAACTTATGAATTAGTTATAAGATCTCACTTTGAAGTTGATATTTTTGTTTAACCAACCTTAAAACATGCTCCCTCTTAGCAGGGAAACAGTCTCAAAATGCCTTTAATGATTCAATTTAGTATCTACAATGTGATCTATAAAGTTAGATAAAAACCAACCCATAATAAGTAATGACAATGTTTAAAGGAGGCAAGACTACCAGAATGCTTTGCTTTATTCAAAATATAAGATATTGCAAAATGTTCACAGAAAATGAAATTAAAAGATAAATTTATTTTGATGGAAAAAATTCTGAAATCCACACAAACAGGGAAGCTTCAAAAAAAATTCCTGAAATGTAAGTATAGAAGCAAAGCTATTCAGCAGGCAGCCATGTGCCCTAGCACGTTAGCTGCTGATTAAGCTGGCTGCATTGATGTCACAATACTTGCTTGAAGTGCCAGCTCTGAACCAGATGACAATTTCTGCTAATTGGGATCCTGGGAAGTAGCAGGTGATGGCAAGTTTAGTAAGGTTTTACCTGCAGTGGGAGACCTGAATCAAAAGTTCCAGCCCCTGGATCAGTCCGGGCCAGCTTTGTCTAGTGTAGACATTTGAGGATTAACGACCAAATGGGAATTGTCTTTCTCTGCCTGTTGTCATATAAATAATTTTTGTGTTTAAAAAAAAAAAGCTGTTTGGTCATTTATCACTGGTTTTTTTTTTTTAAAGATTTATTTTTATTGCAAAGTCAGATATATAGAGAAAGGAGGAGAGACAGAGAGGAAGATCTTCCATCCAATGATTCACTCCCCAAGTGACTACGGCTGGTGCTCCACCTATCTGAAGCCAGGAGCTCTTCCAGGTCTCCCATGTTGGTGCAGGGTCCCAAGGCATTGGGCCATCCTCGACTGCTTGCCCAGGCCACAAGCAGGGAGCTGGATGGGAAGTGGAGCTGCCGGGAAAGGAACCAGCACCCATATGGGATCCTGGCTCGTTCAAGGTGAGGACTTTAGCTGCTAGGCCACTGTGCCAGGCCCTATCATTGGTTGTTTACTTGAGAAAATTCAATGAAAGACTAGATAAAAGTAACAGCTAAAATGGCTTATAGATTTTGTGGCTTAGTCATAGAGAAGAAATGATCAGGACAGAGTAGCTGCAGAGGAATTCGACCTCATTTTTCTGCTGCATGACCTTGAATTCAGCACATTTCCTCACTTATGTGTGACTAGGCCTCAGAGAGAAATAGAGAAGACAGACTGGATATGTTTAATATTCCTACAGAATTTTCTTACACGTATTTGAAGCAGAAAAACAAGTGCCATTCTTCACAATGGTCATCTCCCTGGGGTGGGAGACATCTGTTAGGGCCTACAAAATCATTTGGTCTGGCCCTGCCAAGGCAAGCACAGGTGGGCCCCAAAGTTCAAAAAATCTGCCTCAGGCTAAGTTGATGATTATGTATGGCCCACAAATAACATCATAATTATCCAGTGGCCCAAGGCAAGAAAAAAGGTTCCTCAATGCAGAAAGCCATCACTTCTCGAGCATTTACATTTAACTGGGAGCTGCAATTTTTTTAAACTTACTTATCAGAGGTGCAGAGTAAGAAAGAGCAAGGCAGACAGGTGGCCAGAGGAAGAGAGCCAGCTGCCATGGACCAGCTCACTACCCGAATGTCTGCAAAAGCTGGGGCTGGCGTGGGATGAAGCCAGAAGCTGGGAACTCAATGCAGGTGTCTCATGTGGCTGCCAGGAACCCTGGAACCTGACCCAACACCTGCTGCTTCCCAAGGTGTGTATTAGCAGGAACCATAACTCAAAACCAAATACGCCAACGTGAGAATATGGGCATCCTAACAGTTATGGCAAATGGCTGCCCCTGGATCTGTAACTTTTAAGACCCCTATGGCTAATCAAATGGAAAT
This sequence comes from Ochotona curzoniae, assembly GCF_017591425.1. Taxonomy (NCBI): domain Eukaryota; kingdom Metazoa; phylum Chordata; class Mammalia; order Lagomorpha; family Ochotonidae; genus Ochotona; species Ochotona curzoniae. The sequence goes on along the minus strand of NW_024465023.1, from coordinate 20,610,957 downwards.
TCTGTACGGCGGTATGCATGCTTTCACAAACAGTAAGCTTTCTGACTCTGAAATGATAAAATGTTAATCACCACAGAATTGGGGATGTCACTACACTGCAGTTAAATCATTATAAAGTAAACAATGCTTCCTCAACGTTAGTGCCAGATAATATTCTTTAAATAAGAATCCACAGACTAGGCAAGTACAGGGATTAAACCTGCACATTTATTTTTTTTCTGCCTTATACAAAAGGGTTAGGAGATCAGGCTTTATCCCCTAGGAACACATGTTTTATTCAGACAGTCAATGTAACATAAAATAATACTCGGACTGGAAAAGTTAATCCTCGCTCTCTATTTAAATACCTGCAATTTAATGTTTGACAGGCAACAGCACAAGCCTAATTTTATGACACTCTAAATGCAGTTCTACATCTTACATGAACCTGCTGTCAAATAAGAACACTATGTCATTTCCCACCTAGAACTGGAGTGATTAGCCAGCCCCAATAAAAGAATGCAGAGTTAATATGCATGACTTACATCTGTACTTGTCTTCCAAATGTGCTTTACACAGAGAAATGATGCCAGTTTTAAAAGACAGGACACGGATCCTCCCGGTACGTCCCCTAGTATGAAGAATCAAACCAGAAGATATTTACTGACACTTCCCCCAAACACTTTTAATTAAGAACAAGAGAGTAGACATGAACTTTATGCAAATTGGTCATTGATTTATCGAACACTGAGAACTTTTCCAAGTTCACTATCTATATTCTTACTGATGACCTAGGATACACTGGAAAGCTGAACAACAGAAGCAATGAATATTTACAAAGTTTTCAATTCTTAAAAACATTTACTTACAATAGGACAGGGAGGGGGTAGAGCCTTCTATTCGCCCGTGGAGAACGACTTTGGCTTATATCAGTAATTGGACGACTTACCACTGTGCACCAAGCTATTTTGGTTAGTGAAATAAATTACCTACTTTGGTTACTGAAGCCCAAAAAATTACCAGCAACTAACTGCTCTGTTCTCTTCAACACTCTTTTACACTTTCATTAGACTGCCCCTCATTGAGAAGAAAATTAATCACTTCAGGCCCCGTGGCACCTAATATAAAATATGAACATTTATTTCCATGAGAAAAATGACATGCCTGATTAGAAAGCATTCAAACACATGCTCTACAAGAGAAGTTTTAAAGAAACCTATTGCTACATCAATGCTTTAATATATATGCTTTTGCTTTACACATAGAAAGCAGAAATATAGCCTGCTACATAACCAATTTTTTAAGAAACATATTTTATCTACGTGAACCAATGGAAAACAAGAATGAAAAGTTTCCCATTCTGTAGAAAATGTCTTTTAATAATTTTTCAGTTTCTTAATTATGGAAAACAACTAGACTTTAGGCAGTGGTTCAATAAAAGCAAGGAAGCAGAAAGATAGACATATTCTCCATCTGTCATTTCTTCTTCATAAAGGATAGATCCAAACTATGGTTACTTCTGGTGAACAATACACTCAACTTGCAACTAGTGGCAATTTAATAAATCCCTCAAAGAGAAATGCTAGAAATTCTTATCACTTAAGTGTTTTCTTAGTCTTCCTTCCCTCTTAGGAAAAGGCATATCAAAACTTAACAAACAACCCTTTCCAGTATAACTCAGGTCTTCAGGGAGTTCAAATTGTCCTCATGTAATCTTCAGGCAGGCAGAATAAAAGTTACATATCCAGAATACATCCACATGTGTCCAAAAAAAAAGGGTGCCAAAACATATTTGAGGAAAGATCTGAATACAAAAACTTGATCGACATAAATGTAAATGTAATCCACACTTAAGAGCCAACATGTTCAAAGTCTTGGTATATGATTGAATTTAATGGCCAGGTGGTACTGAAATTTAAAAAGGAATACCTCATCAAAATAACAACAAAAAAGTATCAATTTTGGTGACAGTGGTGGTAGTAGTCTAGCATATAGATAAAAGGCAACAAAGTTGCAATGCAATTCTTTTGAGAAAACCTTTCCAGATTTCCAAATGAGAATATGCTCTTGTTGATGCGAGAAATGAGGCATGTAATAACCTTGAGGTCTTAGAAGAATTCAGTTCCAAAACCAAGAGCAATGTTTGTGCTCCCTTACTCAGTTGCATCCATTAAGCTCAGGACAAAAATAACTGAGGATGTCTCCCATGTATAATTCAAAAGAAGTAAATAATTGTTCTATCAGAGAGAGTGATGAATGGGGAGGAGTCAAACAAAAACTTCCTAAAACCTTCTTAAAAACAAAAGTTCCCTCTGCTTGAGGAGCAGAGTTGGCTGCACTAAGGGCTTACTTTCATTTTGCTGACCTTATCAATTCAGAATCTTGCACAAAGTCCTTCTAAATATCAGCTAGGTTGACTCTGATCTGGTGACAGAGATGCCACCATCTTCAGGGACAGAAACAGCATGTCAGCCTTCAAGAGGATGGAGGACTTCCAAACTCCCCACAGGCCCGAGAGGGAAAGAACCAAGGTCAGCCAGGAAATCATTTCAGCTCATGAAACATGAATAGCTCAGGGTTTTGTGTGTTTTCTTATCTGAGAGTAATCTAGTCTCTCTGAACTCCTAGCTCCTCAAGATACTTCTCAAGGCCTATAAATACAGACAGGATTTATTGCAGAGACATTAGGTCTATAGCTTCGAGGCCCTGTTGTAATGCTAATTACACAGTCAGTCATGTGCAAGCTAAGCCTCCCCAGACATAGCTAGAAGAAAACTCGCCATACGTACGTGTCATAAACGTTCAGCAGCCAGTTGAGACACATATCTACACACAGAGGGACATTGACCAAATTGTTGTGCTCTTGTTCTAGGCGGTCATAAACAGTGGTCAAACAGTTGATGATCTGCAGGATATCCATGGGCTGGTCATTTTGCTTGAGGTTGTGCTGGTCCAAGGCATCACATGCAGCCGACAGGCTCAAGAGATCCACTGCAAAAAGCACCAAAAACCACACACTTTATTTGCAGCTTCTTTCGGAAGCACCATCTGAACCCTATCCTCTTTCCAAGGGATTTGGGAGCTAGACCATCAGAGCTTGTCCCACAATTTCTCCTGGCACTGGGTAAGGCATGAGGAATGATACAGTTCCCACCCCCTGCCACCAAGTATCAGGGAGTATATCAAAGTTGAATAGATCTATCCTGTTTTGTATAAGCACTCATTTCCCCCTGAATAACAGCAAGTTTACTAGAGATTTTGAAACAGATTCTGTCAATTCTTTCTTACACTAGCATTAGAGAAGGTCAGTTAGATTAATCTCTGAACAGGGTTGTATAAACTCTATTGCTAACCGTGCATTTATAATCCTAAGTGGCTTTCCCTTTACAGTAAACATCCCCTGAGCATCTCTGCTATGTTCACCTGAGGTGACAAATAATCAACTTCACTATAATGTTCTGCAGGCAAACTGAAATAACTACATCATTTATCCAATATTCAGACCCGAGGCTGAATTATTTCCCTTTTCAAACTGTCGTGTACAGTGTGTGTTCCTCGAGTCCTCGAACAATATGATAGGACTGGGGGTGGGCAGAGAGGAAATTCCATGCTGCCCAACAAAGATCTAACCACAGGTGAAACTTCCAACTCTGTCCAGCATCAATGTACCACAAATCTGATTCTGAGGAGTCAGGGAAAGATGCTTTTTCTCTAAAGCAACGTTATCAAATTTCAAGTGCAGCAATCTGCATTTTCGACAACTCAATATACTAAAGTTCCTCTTGTGCTTCTCAGTCCTTTGAGAGGAGCAATCAATGATGCCTGAATCAATCTCTCACACCTCTACAGGGATGGAACAATATAATTTTAAATGCAATTTCAGATAAATACAGGTTATTCCCAACAAAAAGATGCAAACAGAACACATAAACTTAACTGTTACATGTAGCCAGTGCTAACTGTATTAAGAAAACAAAAGTATTAAATGTCTATGTAAGTCCACAACCAAGGAGCACAAATATTTTTCTTTGAAAAACACAAGACAGAAAACTTAGGCATTTTCTAGAAGCATGAACAACTAGTCATGGAAATTTTTTTTTCTTTTTCTTTAATTCCAGAGAATAAAACTCTGTCATCCCAGTAAGCTGTCACCGTAAGATGTCCAAAACTATCATGTATCTAAGGAAGCAAAGGCACGTCTTCTATTACTTTAAAAGCAGTCACAGGGCAGGATGATGGAGCAAGCTAATCCTCCGTCTGCATAGCCGGCATCCCGTATGGGTGTTGTTCAAAGTGCAACTGCTTCACTTCCAATTCAACTTTCTGCTATGACACATGAATGCAGCAGAGGCCTTGGGCTCCTGCACCTATACGGGAGAGAGGCCACTGCCTGGGATGCCAGGATTCCACATGACTACCAGTTCAAGTCCTGTTTGCTCCACTTCCCATCCAGTTCCCTGCTTATGCACCTGGAAAAGCAGTAGAGGATGGCACAAGCACTTGGGGCCCTGTGAGACTCGGCTGAAGCTCCAGTCCCTGCTTTGGCCTTGGCCCAGCTGTGGCTGCTATAAAACCATTCTGGTAAGTAAACCAGCAGATGAAAATCTCTTTCTCCCAGTCTTTATTATCTGTAACTGACTCAAAATAACAATAATGTTTAAAAAAGATTTATTGAAAAACATATCATCATGCATTGCTTAATGATGGAAATCCATTCTGAGAAATGTGGTTGATTCTACCACAGTGTGTTTACCCTCAAGAAGATGCGTCTGACATCTTAGGAGATAGAATCCTATGGCCTCACCTTTACTCAGGCAGCCTGTCATTGACTGCATGTACTGGAGAAATGACCTCTTTTCACGGAAGCTCAGATTGTTTAAAGTTGTAGAGAAAAACATAACTCGGGAGACTGATTTGAAAAGTCAGGTGGGCAAAAGCAGAATGAATTCAAACATAACAAAGCAAGCCAGGAGGACAGGAGGAGGGCAAAAACTGAATGGGGAGTAAGAGAGGAAAGAAAGAACCAGAGAGATAAAAAGAGTCTGCTTGCATCCTCTCTTCTGACTTCCACAGGGAGTACATTTTCCAGAGCAAGTACTGAGATCATTCAGAAATGCAGCTCTGCAGTTCCACAACGGGAAGAGAGGAAAAGATTTCCTGCCAACACCAATGTTCCCAACATATGTCCTGATATAACGAGGGGAGCTATGGGCAGTTTTATATTTTTTCATTATTTTCTTTTTTGTTATTCTGCTTTAATCATTATAAAAACTTGGGTTTGGATCCAAAGATGTAAGAACTAACAAGCGGGATGTTTAGATGCATGACTGTATTTAGTGTCTAACCTACTCATGTGATGGGAACCGCAAAATTGCATGAATTTCATTTTATTGGGTCTTCTCTTATCTCTGTGCAGGTGAACGGGTAACACACTGAACAGAAAATTTGGAATATAAATAGCTCCAGAGGGGAGCAAAGCAATTGCCCTGAAATAACAGGAGCAGAAGATGACATAGTTAGGAGAGAAATACTGCACAGCATGTTCTGCTCAAACTGGATGTGGTTAAACACAAGAGTCATCCATCACACAAGACGAAAGAATACATTTCCACAAACACACACAGCAAACAGATTCCCATGAACACAAAGCAATTGTTAAGGGACTTCCATTTAGGCATGCGGTGCCCATGCTAGGGACCTGAAAAGAGGGGAGAATGCCTATAGGGACTATTTCATTGCTACACACATACTCACTTTTCCAAAAGAACAGCTTAAAGGATACACTGAATACAGTTTTTCCTTGATGAAAAATTAAGCATAATGGGTAGCTATTTCTGAAAGCCTCAATAAGCAAACAGCAGATACAATTTTTTAAAATTATCCTTTTACCTCAAGCTAGGAATTGCATTAAAATATGTATCTTTATGAGGATTCAAAATGCTCATGGAAAAGAGGTTTACAAGATGATGCACCTTGGCATCAACTTTTTGTGTGTATTCTTTTAGTGCATTCATTGAGATGTATATATATATTTTAAAGACACACAAAAATCAAACATGCTAATATAGCACCTCTTTCAAAAGTCTTTCTTTTTAAATCTTTTTACAAAGCATACGATTGCCTCCAACAGCACTGAAGAACACAGACCATGTGGCAGTGACCCTCAAATGCTAACTCTATTCCCTTCCGTGTATGCCACAATGAGGAGCTCAGGAAAATGACTGGTTTTGTCCTTTTCTAGAATCACAGACTTCCAGAGACAGGAAGCACCTTGAGCATTGTTTGGGAATTGAGGAAAATGTGAGCAGACACATGGTTACTTGCTCTGGGTGTTAAGACAGGATACCAAGGTTTGCTGCTTTCTTTGAGACACGGATACTGAGGGCACGAGGCAGCCTTCTGGACTTCAGAAATGAGGAGGACCATTCTGCACTGCATACTCATGAGCACTAACATTCTCATGATACCCTCACAACCCCATGCTCATCCTACTTCAACCTGGATATTCTGCATTGCCATGGGATCCAACAGAGAAAGAGGGAGTGAGCGGGGAAACATGCGTTTGTGGGCTTTTCTTGCCCAGTCAGAAGGTACACCTGGGAAGAGGCAACGATTGTTGACTTCATGCCATTCTATGGGCAGTTTACATTTAAGGCTGAAGGACTTTCCAAAGGAATCTTTGTACAGCAAGAAAAAACAGCGCACTTTGATGTAGGCATCTGCGTTTTGACAGGTAACCCCTAGAGGCTTGGGAGTCGGCATGAGATGTTTCACTAAAACATCTACACAGTGCAGAACGCCTGCCAAAGCAATGGAAAGAAGCGGCTTGCTGTGCTGATGTACAACCATGGGCTAAAGGTCACCGCCAATGTTTACTGCTAATAGTAACAATGACCATTTTTACCTGGTCTCAGTGAGAACCACAGACTTAACTGGGTTTGGAGCTGGCTAAATGCCTAACTTACCGATATGCTGTGCTATGAGCAACTAGCTGAGACTCCAATTTGTGCTCCTTCACTTCTGCGGTGCTTTGTGCCCACATCAGTGGGTCCTAATGCGAGAGAAAATGTATCCCTGTGTGGCCCTTGCAGAGAGAGGGGAATGAGAGTTTACACCAGGTCCCTCTGCTCCCATACTGGGATGCATATCCTGGTTCTAATGCTGTTGAATCATTGCATCCTTCTCCTGTCTTGGACTGTACATTTTCAAGCACTGTCAGTTGGGTTCTGTGGATCCTTTCTAGCAATTGAACCTTTTGTAACTGCTACTATCTGGGCAAGTCATTGGCAGAAGCAAGATGTCAGAAGACATTCAACTTATTCTTAGCTAAAAATAAGTCATTTATTTTGCAAAGACACTAAGAAATAAGATAATCCTAATGAAAGATGAAAACGGTGCATTTCTGCTAGTCATTAGGCTACCTTCACTTTGAAGCAGCACGTAAGGGCTCTAAGATTGATGGCTGATGGGGCTATGCATAGCACATAAAGCTGCCACCTGCAACACTGGCATCCCACAAGGGCGCCAGCTCCAGACCTGAGGGCTCTACTTCTCATCCCTTTCCCTGCTAAAGTGCCTAGGAAAGCAGGAGGAGATAGTCCAAATGTTTATATCCCTGTAGCCATGTGGGAGATATGGAAGAAGCTCCTGGCTGCTTGGCTCCAACTACCACAGACATTTAGGGAGTGAATCACTGGATTAATGATCTCTCTCCCTGTAACTCTGCCTTTCAAGTAAATCAAATTCATCTTAAAGCTTGATTAGTGATACTACAGCTTCCTAGTACAACCTGGAAATGATAGAGTAAGACAAAGGAGTTAATAAAATGGATTAGAAGGAAACTGCAAACTGATTCCATAGCTGCTTAACCAAAAAAAAAAAAAAATCAAATCAATTCCTACATTGTCAGCAAAAGCTAAAGTTCACAATCCCTTACACTTGAACTGCACTCTTGCATGCCTGTAGCTGGGGTTCCAACCAAAGGAACCAGGAGCAATCATCACCGTACAAATGGGCTAAACCCGTGAGACCATTTGCCCTTAAAGAGACAATTCCGAAAAGACATTGTGGTGCCTTGCAGTTATGTTTCAGTACTTACATCCAAGATGTAACCTTGATGGCAACATCATGTTTGTTGTTGTCTAGAGAATGCTGGGACCATTTGAAATAAAGCTGGGAAAGTTAGGAGCTGGGCTAGGAATATCAGGCCAGGTAGGATGTGTCTTAAATGAGAAATGAACTAAAAGGACCTCCTGTTTTGAGAAAAGCGCTTTGAAAGCAATCAGTTTCAGGAGAAAGCCTACGGATGCTAAGCTGCCTTGAATGGCTGACTCTCCCTCAACTTCCAAACTGTGACTAAGGGCTCATCACTCTTTCCCTGTGTGCTACTAATCAGATAGAGAACAAATTTTACATTATTTCTCCTGGGGATACACAGGTCTGATGATGGGATTCCTGGTTTGGGAGTGGGGGTAGGGGGCACCAAGACAGCTGTCAAATCATGGCAATTGAGACAGTTCACCTGGCTATGTCCTTGGTATAATTTTCATGGAAAAAAAAAGACATGGCCTTTAACTTTTCTGTGAAACTACAAGCAGCACCACAGCATATGGAAAAGGTGGGTTTCTGCATGCTAGCAACAAAATTATTATTAGACAAGGGGTTCATGGAAAAGTTCATGGAAAATGCACATTATTTGTGGATTCCCAAACTGTCGTGTGCTAAAAGAAACATATCTTAACTCAAATTCTCCAAAGCTTTTTGCCCCTCCCAGACATCATTCTTGTGGGACCTGGGTAGCCTGTGGATTCATAGTCTACCTTGAATGGGGCTGCTATATGCTAGCTGTTTCTCTAGTAGTGGACACTGCTTTAAAATCACCATGGTCTTGTAGTCTTCTTTGGCAACTGAACTCTGTCTACTGCCACTCTTGGTGTGCCATCAAAAGGTGAAGTGGAGAAGGGAGGACACTGTTCCCCTGGTTTGTCACAGTGAAGACAAGGCTAGAACCAGACGACTTCAGGGTGTACCACAACTCCGTGATGTATGATTTTGTTGGGAAACTGAGGCAAGTTATGCTCCACTTCCTGCTGTTTGTAGCTTAGTTGTCAGACTTACCAAGTGCAGTATATTTAGACCCATTGTTTGGGTTATCTCCCACCTTCTCCAAGTAAAGGCACTTGCTCGGTTAAGTGCATTTTTACTGGTCTTCAAAGTAGGCTTTACTTTTGGTTTGAGAAGCCACATACCTATGCTTAAAATATCTTTACCAATTTCAATTGTATTGAGCAGCTTAAACTTTTCATCAAGCTTTTTCTCTTCGTCCCTGCTTTTCTAGCGACTTTAATTTTCATTCACAATACACTGAAAGGCAGTAGGGTGTCATGCAACATTAAACTGATTACAAATGGGGGACATTATAGGCCGCTAGCAATGCTCTCAAATAGCAAATTTGCCATAGTGGATAAAATTGTATTATTGTGTATTTTGCAATATTGAAACCTTGATGGGGAAGTGAAGAAAAAATAAAATAAAATAAAATGCTTAACAGAGGTGGCAGTGCAAACTCTCCATAAAGCATCTGCAATTCAAACTCTTCACTGGCATCAGGAAATCATGGATCAAAATCATGGATTTTCACTAAAAAGTTCGTAATAGGACCAGCACTGTCACACAATGGGTTAAGCTGGCCCTGTGACACTATATCTCTTTGGTGTGCCAATTCAAGTCTCAGCCGCTCCACTTGAGCTCCAGTTCTCCAATAACATGCCTGGGAGAGCAGTGGAAAGTGGTCATGGGTTTGGGCCCCTATACACATGTGGGAGACCTAGAGAAAGCTCCTGGCTCCTGGCTGCGGCTCTGCCCAGCACTGCCCCAATCAGCTGAAGAATGATCCCTCTCTCTGTGTCTTTCAGATAAATAAATCTTTTAAAAGAAATAAAAGGACAGGACTACTTTTTTTTTTCCCAAAAAGTTCAAAGTAGCCTTTGTAGAAAAAGCTAGCCAGGACAAGTTTTATTTGCCTGTACTATAGACAATAGTCCTTTCCCATCACTTTGCAAGCACAGCAAGGCCAAAAGGCTTGAAGATAAACCTAAGCAAACAAAGTTAACAGGAAATTCTTAAATTATCTGCTAACAAGTTAGTTAAGCAATGTGATGACACGCTTTCAATAATGAACACACTGCGAACTCTTCACTCAATATTCTTAGTACAAATGGCAGCCTTCTAGCATTCGTGAGAAGTCAGTATTTACTGTAAATATACTACCTGAAGTTTTTCATGGGAGTAAAGTCAGAGGGGAAATTTTGAAAATTTCACACCTGTTTAAAAGTGAAATATCACAGAGCTTACCTGTGTCAAAGTTGTCGCCTCAACTGGCCAGCATTTTATTTAGTATCTACCTTACCCATTTCCCAAATGTTTACCAGAAATTTTAATGTAAGTTGCAATGAGAAACAAAAACCCCAAATATACGTATAGAATTGCTTCTTAAGCAGAAAACAGAACAAGGCTTACACTGACGGTCACAGTCCTCACAAGATATTCCATGTCACCTACATTTCAGAGCTCAGGGTTTAACACTAATGTGCTGGAACCAATTATAATAAGCAATTCACAAGTACCCTTTTACTGAAGGCAAGTACTGTTCCTGGATGGGGCAGGATGAGAACAGGTTGGACCCTGTCCTACCTCAAACTGCTTTGTCTTGGCAATGGTACACTAACAGGTCCCTAAGCAAATCCTAGGCCTTTGGAGCTCTAAACTATTTAAACTTGGCAGCTATGCAGCTGAAGAACAATTTAGGCTATAAGCTATAAGGAAATGGGAGCGTCGATTTACTTTCACTCATGCATTCATTCCAGGAAAACACTGGGCTAAACTTCTGCCAGCTTTTGTGCTAAACACTGGAGATAACAAGATGAAGAAGAAAGGCATCTCCATGTAATAACCCCTTAAAGATCTTACTGCTGGGGCTGGCATGACGGCACAGCAGGTAAAGTCATCACCTGTGAGCACTGCTTCAACTCCTGGCTACTCCTGATCCAACTCCCCGCTCATGACCTGGGAGATGGTATAAATCCTTGGGCCTCTTCACTCACATGGGAGAGCAGACGAAGCTCCACACCTCCCTGGCTTCGGCCAGGCCCAGCTGATGGCAGCACCTTCTTTGTCTCTCCCTAACTCTTCCTTTCAAATAAATAAATCTTACCAAAAAGATCTTACTGCTACACTGTGCAGTGCCCTCTGGCCAAACTTCTTCATTCCTGAAGATCTGGTTACTGGATTCACAGCTCTTTGTCTTCTCCAGTTCTAACCCCAATTTCAGATGGTTTAAATATAGACATAATGACATGTTCATCATTCTGATTAGTTCCTTAATTTCTTCTTTAAAAAAAAAAAACATTGATTTGAGGGGGCGGGGAGTCCAGAGAAATCTCCCACCCTCTTAGTTACTGCTAGATAACTGCAGTGACACCAGGCTGAAGCACACAGGTGATGGATGGGAAGCCAACTACCTGAGCAATCATCAGCGCTTCCCAAGCCACACATCAGCTAGAAGCTGGAGTCAGGAGGCACAGCAGGGAATCTAACCCAACACTCTAATGTGGGACAGATGTCTTGATCAGCTTTCCAACCGCAAAACGAAATGCTTTCCCTACTTTCCTATTTCATCTATATAGAAATTCATTCCTATTCCACAGCTGCCAGCTGCTCAAGCATTCTACACCTATTTACCCAGAAGCGTCCCACTTTTGAAATGGCGTCTAGCTCTACTTTGTTCTGACAGCAACTTGTTTGGTCTCGTGGTTCTTCCCTATCTTCCTCCACCTCCCTGACACATTTAGCCCCTCAAGCACTCTCCTTCCTAATGACCAGCTAGCACATGAATTCACAACTTCTCTTAAGTCATACTCAGTACATCTGGCACTCTTTTTGCCAAAATCCTTACTTGTCTTGCTTAGCTGTCCCCTTCTTATCCTAGCACATCAGTATGTACCTCCTTACTGCTGAGTGTACCCACAAAACAAATTGCACTCCTGCAGGTGGATGCTGCTCTGTAATACTCAGCTGACTCCTGGGTTTCCAGAATGCCAGCTCTCAACTTTATCCCCTTTGGCTGTTAACTGCATCACCAGGAGTCTCCTTCAACTGTCCACAGAAAACAGAAGACTTTCACACGGGGAGATCCTCAGCTTCCTGCTGCCAGGCTTCTTGGCTAGCTGGACTTGCTCTGACTGTCCCTCTGCCTCATCCAGGACAGCAGAAAAGAACAATCTCCTCGCTGTGACTCTGCATCGCCTGCCTACAGATCTCTGAAAAGTCAGGGCTTTGTTGTTTTTAAAGATTTATTTTTTTTTTTTTTTTGGAAAAGCAGATACACAGAGAGAAGGGAAAGACATAAAGATCTTCCATCCGCTGGTTCACTCCCCAAGTGGCTGCAACGGCCACAGCTGAGCCGATATGAAGTCAGGAGCTTCTTTTGGGCCTCTGAGTGCAGAGTTCCAAGACTATGGGCTGTCCTCAACTGCTTTCTCAGGCCACAAGCCAGGGAGCTGGATGGGAAGTGGAGCAGCTGGGATACGAACCAGTGCCCGCATGGGATCCTGGTGGATAAGTGGTGAGGATTTCACTACTAGGCCACAGTACCGGGCGCTGAAAGGTTGGCTTTTATTATCTCCTCTTGAGCCAACCATTTAAGCTTTATCTTGCCTTCTTTTCATATTCATATAAATACCTGGGAGATTCCAAATGCTCACAGAAATTTCACATTACCTCTTGATACCATTTGTCCTCTAACTTTCCAAGGCCCCCTGATACACTCAGGTGTCTCATTAACTCCTGAGCACCCTGCAGAGAGCAACTACCCTTCTTTCTCTTCATAACTCAATGTGCCCAAGAACCATTCATACAGCCTCACTGGTGACTTGCTTCTAAGCTCACTCATTGCCTCTATCATGCCTCTAAACTCTCGCCAAACATCCTGAAGACCTCCACATTACTAAATCCTGTGAGCACATTTCCCAGTTCCATCTGGGTGTCCCAGCAACATCTGTCCCTGGAGACAGGTCCCTTCTTTCTCTCTATGCAATACAAGGCACTTTGACCTCACTAGTTCCCTGCTTCCTGCTGGCCATTCCTTTGTGGGTTGTTCACCTCCGCCTTAAACAACTCTTTTCTTCTTACTCCACACTCTTGCCAAGCCATCTCACCCTCCACACGGCTACAAGCACTGTTTACATGCTGCCACTTGCTAAACTCTGTTCATGTGTTTCTCCTGAGCAACACAACTTCATGCCCTTCTCTGTGAGACAGCAGGTAGCCCAAGCCGAGCACCTCAATGGCTTCCTCCACTCTCTCCCAGCCGACACATCAAAGGAACCATCAAATCCACCTGCGAAATATTTCTAGATTCCCTCACCTATCTTCATGTCTCCTTTGTTCATCCAGGCCACCATGCTGTTGCTTTCGATGAATGCAATGGGTCTCTCTCCTGTCATACAATACCTCGATTTGACAGCCAAATATAATCTGCTTGATCTCACGGACCAAATCATCTTTTGAAGCAAAACTGTGATCATGTCATTTCCTTGCCAAAATTCCTCCAACAGCTCCCTCAGTGACCCCCTAAATTCTTGAGCCTGGGTTTAAAAACTCTTTCACAATCGGCCTCCTGCTCGTCTCCTGTCCTAATATTCTACAACACTCCTTTTGAGAGTTCTATACTTCAATCACATGGTAGTATTTCCAGCTCCTGAGTATGCCATCTTTGTCTGGGCTCCAGGCTTGGTATATGTTCTTCCTTCTGGCCAGAACATTCTTCATAGATTGAGCTCTCCGTATCCTTCTGGACTCATTTGATAGGCAAGGTTACTTCAATCAAAGCTCTTGTGAACTCCACCCAACGGCCAGCTGTTCACATGGAACCCCATTCTACCATCACACAACTAAACACAGGACATTCAAACTGTCGCTTCACTTTTCCTTCAAATGCCCAAAAAGCCTTAAAAAAATCACCTTTTTCCTTTTAACCAATTGCAGATTCTCCTGATGAAATTACGTGTACATTATCTAAGTCACCACATTTTATGGATATCCTGAGTAGCCCTCATCACACTAGAATTCTCTTCAGGATAGAGCCTGTTTCACGGGCTTATCAGCAATGCATATAGATGTGCATTAAACAGCATGACTGCAATTCGCTGGCTGATAATGGAGAAAGTCTGATGCAAAGTTGCAGCTATGTAATGTTTTAGAGACTTGCCTAATTTGTAGGCTGTAAAAAAGAAAAGAGAAAAGCAGTAGAATCATCTTTCCCCTATCACAGCACATTCATCTGCACACTGGCATTCAACCTAAGAAACCACATGTCTCCACTCCGGCTTGGATGCCACTCCACATCACAGGCTCCTCACACTAAGCATATTTCCTAAGATGAAGAGACAGATGCACTGGAGAGGACATAACCCAAGGTTCGTTATTTTAATTGTGCACACCAATGCTATTAGAAAAACGAAAAGTATCCTTATCAATTTAGTTTCAGTAGCTGAGAAACACTAACAGGAATGCTCCGAACAAAATAACAAAACACTTTCGGTAAATACCACACCAAAGATACATTAAGAGAATGAAACATATGGTACAACAGGGCTTCTGTCGGCTATTTCTGCCCTCACCAAGCCAAGATGTCCTCAAACTCCCTCTTTTTTTTTTTTTTAAATAAGCAAACAGAGATTATGCAGGCATTTATGCATAGGTTGAGACTTACAGCAAAGGGCCTTCTGGAGTCTTCGGAGTTTCATGGCAGTCCTGTATGCTGAGAATCGGACATTATTCAGGTCAGCTGAGAAAAAAAGGGGCAAACAAAGATCATTTGTTATTTCATCAGGAAGCACCCACAAAAGCCCCTAATGATTTGCCAACCACAGCCACCACAAAAAATAGGCTAGGACAAAATCTTGCATCTATGCTCCAAGATTTGAGAGGTGGAATTCCGTTGATGTTGGGGAAAAGCAAAGATTTCCTTCTCCCTGGGACATTCAGGAGAGCTAAGTCCCAGAAGGAGGACAGTGGCAGCCACTGCTGGACATTCATCTGGTCTTTGTCCCCAAGGGGATAAAGCAGGACAGACACCTTTCCCCGCCCCCCCACCCCAGATCTGGGTCTACTGTATTGTCGTCACTGCACCAGAGGAAAGAGAACAAGGAATAATTGATCATACTGATAATAATACTGAAATCATATTAATAGCTATGCAGATGGTCAAGTGGCAACACATCTTCTGGTTACAAACACCAATACATGCTCTCAGTGAGAAACTAGGAAAATATAAAGCTGAGTAAACAAATCACTCATAATTCCACAATTCAAAGATATACAGTGTTAAGAGTTTCATTTTATTTTTTTATGTCCAAAATATGTGTATGCCTGTATATACGAAATGCATGGTAAGCTATAATTTGAATTTAAATAAATATTTTCATCTTTTTTTTTAAATTGACAATGTGTTATATAGTTCAGGTACAAGATATTTTGACATTTATATGCATTATCAAATGAATAAATCTAGCTAATTACCACATGTGCATTGCTTCATACTTATCATTTTTGAGCTGAGAACACTTAACATTAACTTTCTTAGCATTTTGCAATACAATATATAATTTTTAGCTATAGTCTTTATGCCATAGACTTATTCCTAATAACTGTAATTTTATATTCTTTATATTCTCAGGTGCAATCATTCTAATTTTCAACATGGAATCACAAGTGGACAATTTATGCTACTGTGGTTTCTACAGTCACCTGTCTAGCAAGCTATCTGGCAGGCAACTATATTTAGATGGTACCCTTATTCAAATCTACACAATACACAAGCCTTGCTATAGGCTGGGCCACATTTTTCTTTGCTAGCATTCTTGTGTATATATGTTTCAGGAATTTAGCTCCAAAAAAAAATCTCCTTGAAGATAAAAACCCCATCACCTACTTCCCTCTGTTTTTCCCAGCATTTCAATATACAGCTATTCTCTTAAAAAAAAAAAAAACTGGCCTAATCTGACTCTAGTTCTGATTGACAGACTGAATGAATAAATTAAAAAAGAATAAAAGAAAGAAAAAAGCATACTGCCAAACATGACTAACTACCACACTCACAAAACTAAATCTATTTTTTTTTACAAAACTAATTCTAATAGGGGTTTAGGAAATGGCAATTTAATTTAATCTGTATGCAAGTCACTTAGGTCAACAAGATTAGCTTTATGGTCTTGGAAGAGACTAAACAGCCTACACTTACAGTAGAAAGAAGAAAACAATATCCACAATTGCAACTATCTGCAGAATTAAACAAAGAACTGGCAAACTCATATATTGCTGAAGACACAGTGCACATGGAACTCACACATTATTAACGGAATTGTGAAACAGCGAAGTTGCAATAACCAATTTGGAAGATTCTTATGAAGTTGAACATACATCTTTCTTACGATGCAAGTAGTCTATTCCTTCATATTTCCCCCAAAGTAGTAAAAATATAGTCACAAAAAGATATGGAGATGTTTATAACACATACATGCATAATAGAACACTAGCCTGTTACTACTACAGCCTGTTACTCCACAATAATGGGAGCTAATACTTATAATACAACAATGTAAATCAATGTTAAAAAAAAAAAACAAACACCATAGAGGGGCCCAGCGTGGTGGCCTAGTGGCTAAAGTCCTCACCTTGAACGCACCAGGATCCCATATGGGCACCGGTTCTAATCCCAGCAGCCCCACTTCCCATCCAGCTCCCTGCTCATGGCCTGGGAAAGCGGTCAAGGATGGCCCAAAGCCTTGGGACCCTGCACCCATGTGGGAGAGCTCCTGGCTCCTGGCTTCAGATCGGCCCAGCATGAGCCGTTGTGGTCACTTGGGAAGTGAATCATTGGACGGAAAACCTTTCTGTCTCTGCTCCTCTCTGTACATCTGACTTTGCAATAAAAATAAATCTTAAACACACACACACACACACAACACTATAGAGTATTTGGTTTGCTTGCATGAAATCCTAAAACAAACTCACCTTTTAGTGAATTTAGATGGTAGCTTAGGGTAGGCTTAAGGTAACTGATCTCAAAGGCACACAAATATTCCCTATGGAAATGTTCCCTAAGTTGGTTGATAAGGTAATTACATTGTAAGGAGTTAAAGGAACTAACTTGTAGCTACAATTAGATCCCACCTAACATGAAAAGGGTGGAAGAAGCCACTTTCTCGCCAGAAGCTGTCTTTGGAAAACCAAAATACCACCTGCATTCTAGTTTCATCAGGAGAATAGCAGCTAACAGGCCATTAGGAGGAGTTGCCCTTGGCCTGTGATCTCCCCCCCACCCCCACCCCTCAGAACAGCCAGGAAGCAGCAACTCTGCCCTTCAGGGCAATTATCAAGGGAAAAGGAAGAAGTTTCCAATCACACTTTTCCAAATGGTTTTTGCTTTAAGCAAGCTAGATTACAGTTCTGGGCCTAATGAGTTTTGTCCCCACTGTTAGCTGCTGTTCTTTTCTCCCCAAAGCTGCAAGAAGACTCAACCCTCAAGGTTCTCTCTCAGAGTCACTACTGGTGATTACTGTGGCAAGAGGTTTCTGTCTTTAATAAATCTTGCTTTGCCCACCAATTTGTCCCTAAGGCATTGTTCTTTCATGGGTGTAAGAACCCAGGTTGCATCTTCTTTCTCCGTGTAACCACAGGAGTGTATGTGAATAGTCAAGATCTGGGTTAGCATTTTGGTGCAGCATGTTCAGCTGCCCCTTAGGATGCCCACATCCCATCCTGAATACCTGGTGTAAGCCCCAGGGCCTCTGCTTCCAATCTAGCTTCCTGCTAATACACACCCTGGGAGACAAAGGATGATGGCCCAAGTTCTTGGGTCCCTGCCACCCACATGGGAGACCCAGTCAGAGCTTCAGGCTGGCCCAGCCCTGGCTGTGGGTCCTTTGGGAATTGAACCAGCAGATGGAGGAGGATCCGTTTCTCTATCTCCACGATGCTATTGCTTTGCCTTTAGAATTAAAAAAAGAAGAAGAATTTAAAGGTGTTTAAGTTATGCTTTAATAAAGTAAATTTGAGAGTTTGAAAAACCCTCACGTGGAAAGTACAATATGATGTATGTATTTGTTAGCTAAAGTTACACCGTGACAACGGTCAGTTGCCTTAATCAGGAATGCACACTCCAGGGGTGGCTGGCTAGCAATTCATCAAAAAAGCTCACTCTAAAGGTGGCCACAGTAATAAGTTTCTCAGTTATATTTAGCTTCTATTACACCAGGGGTTTCATTAATTATCCTAATTAATGCTAGCTGGGCTTGTGTTGGTATTACTGGCTCGCAAACTAGGAGGACTGTTGAAAAAGGTTTACAAATACTCCCACCCTTACATTTACAGGATTTAAGAAGAATCTAGCAGGCCCTCCATCTTTAGAAATGGTGCCCTAGGCTGGATTCCAAAATGTTCGGGAGTGCTGCATTGGATTCCTAGTGGTCCGAATTTCAGATGACTAACAAATATTTGGGTGTGACAGAGCTTGCTCAGGGACAACTTTCATTGTCACCTGGCAGCCGTCGTCTACATCCCACCATGGGTGGCTACTAACACCTACCAAATGGATCTACGTGGGTCCTTGTTGGCCAAAGTGGTTTGGGAACAAACAGCATCAGCCTCTCAAGATTTTCAGAAATACAGAATCTAACTTCTTACCCAAATCTACAAATTAGGATCAACATTTTACCAAATTCCTCATGTAATTCACACGGACATCTATGCACAAGTTTCCTAACTGTCCACATTGATAGTGTCCTGTTCAGGGGCCAGCGTGTTGTCTCAATTGGCTAATCCTCTGCCTCCAAGTGCTGACATCGGTTCATGTCCTGGCTGCTCCACTTCCTTTCCAGCTACCTGGTCAAGGCCTGGGAAAACCCAAAGCCTTGTGACCCTGCAACTGCCTGGGAAACACAGAAAAAGCTCCTAGCTCCTGATCAGCTCAGCTCTGCCTGTTGCAGCCACTCTGGGAATGAACCAGCAGATGAAAGATCTTTCTGTCTCTCCCTCTAGCTCTGTAAATCTGCCTTTCAATTAAAATAATTTTAAAGAGTGTCTTGCTCCACATCACTAAACTTCAATCATAAGCTGTCTAAAAACTTGTTTTTTGTTTTTGTTTTTTTTTTATCTTTCTAAATTCCATTTTGTAGGCTTTGGACAGATTATTTCATGACCAATGAATGACCAGTTTAGACCAAAAACTCAGCTCAGGGATGTACTGGCTTATCTCCTGCTTATGATGAATGCAAATGAAGGCTATTAAATAAAAGCATCAAAGGGTGTCGTGAAAGGTTTGATTCACAGATTCCCTCGCAAGGATCTGGTTATCTGCTAAGTAAAACTGGGTTCCTCTAACTGCCCTGTATTCCCTCCTTTGTCTCTTTCCCTGAATCATCACTGTTTACCTTCTTGGGTGGTCTCAGCCAATTTACCGGAAAGTGGCAATAATCCTCTTAAGACTGGTGTTAACACCATTCACCAGTATGAGACTTTTGCTATGCTTGTTACTGCAGGGTTCTCATACATGCGTTCATAACTGAATCCTTCTGGCCCTTTACAGAATAGGTAGATACAGAGAAGCACACTTTTAATCAGACTGTCTTTCTCTTTAACAGTTCCTGGAAGTTTTCAAGGGCTGTCTCCAACGCTAAATTTTCTTCCAGTTACTTACACACAAATGTTATGATCTATATGTTAACCAAACATCTGCATAGAAAATATTGGCACGATATTTTTCTTTTCTCTCCCTTTCTTTTTAATTCTCCTCTTCAATGATCTCTTCATTCACAGGCTTAGTTTCTACTGCCTTCCTTTCATAAAACCAAGACTCCTTGCTTACAACCTCCAATCTGTTCCCTTGGCCCATTTTCCTGGCCCTATTCAGAACTTAGGTGTGGGAGGAAAATGGCCTAAATGAGATTAGAAGCTCCACCCAAGTGTCTTGGTTCATGTCAGGACCCAGAAGTGGGAGAGGCAGGAATGATGTGATTCTCTCAGGGTATGGATCACCGCAAAACAGCCGACAGCGCATCCAAACCGTTCTTGTTCTAGCAATGCTCACGGCTTCTCAAAGGCAGTTCACACTTTCCTGCCTTGAAGACTTGAAACTATGACACATCTGGCCTCTAGGTAATATTTTCTGACACTTCCCCAGTGCACTTCCAACCTGCTGAAGCAAACCAGCCTAGGACGACCACCAGCTTTCTATACGTGATAATCCAACTGTTCTCAAACAGTGCTTCAGGAACATGAGAACAAAGCAGCGTGGTGACCACTTCCTGTGCATTGTAAGGGTACGGAATCCACATGAACTGAGATTGCGGAGCTATCTACAATTCACAGCAGTGCTCTGGTGCCCTAAATGTCTTTCTTCCTCAAGGGAGTTCACTGCCTATGTTGTTCAAGTTTACATGTGTTGCTAGGCTCTGCAGCACCACTCCCTCTGGCTTACAGCTGGAACAGATAAGTCAGCCTTGTGAAAAGTGTGTAGGATGCACAGAATCCTCAGCACTCAAGACAGCTGCGAACAATGTGCCATTGTCCCAGGCTCAAACTGCAGATGATTGCACAGCTCAAGTATGCAAGGGGGTAGGGGGGGAAGCAAGCTAAGCCCCCCACCCTCCTGCCCCGTGGGAGGCTGGCCTCTACTTCCTCTGGGAGCTGGGTTTCCAGGACCTGGATCCAAGTTGTAATGAGCTCACTGGCTCTCCCAGCCGGAACTCAAGATGAGTGTGACTGTTCAAGAAACAAGTTACACCACGTTTCCATGGCAGCTGGCAGAAAGCAGAAGGATCAAAATGCTGAAGGCCACAGTCCTCTTCATAACTTGCAATGTTTTACCCAGAGCTGGTTCTAACCTAATAGCATCTAGCCTAAAAGCAGAGAAATCTAGACAGTGGAGGGCCAGGGGAAATTTGAAAACATCTACCCCCACAAGTTGGATTGCCAACCACTGAAGAGATGATCCATTCACTTTTTATTCTGAAGCATAAAACAATTAATCAGGCTTATTTTGTCCCCGCTCCCTTTGAACAGCCTATGGAGTTCTCAACTCTGGTAAATATTCCTGGAACAATTTTGACTTTCACTCTGTGGAAGGTAGTAACAAAATGTGTCGAATTCAGAAATAGAGGAAAAACAGGAGAAAACAAAAAACAAAAAAAGAGGAACAAAAGGAATGATCAAGTTTCAGTGAAACATACACATGTTGGACATGCTCTGGCAAAAATAGGCAAAACTACCTCAGCATGTTACAGTCATGGGAAAATGTAGGTGTTCTACAAAGAAAAACATCAAGCTCTTTCACAGTTCAATTTTACAACTAGTTTCTGCCTCTTGATAATACCATAATCTGCTATCCTTGCCTGAACTGAGATGCAGAGCCTGCAATAAGGAGTATTTCGGAACAGCTTCCCAGTGGCTTGTGGAGACTTGCTGGAAAGATCCAAAGCTTCCGTATGCTTATCTCTTAGGTAGAAAGAATAAAACTGACCTCATAAACATAATGAGTGCAGAGAAGCAGCCAGCTAGAGATTAACCTGCAGATATAACAGTGCTATGGCCTTTGTTTTTTCCCAACTCTATTGCCCAGAAAAAAACAAAACAAAACAAAACAAATCTCCCAAGTGATCATGAGTGATAGTAACATTGGGACAAAGTATGTATTTTTTAGTACAGCTCCGAACTCAGTGCTTGGCCCATTCAACTACTGCTGTATGTCAATCTTAATAATTTTCCAAATAAAACAAGCTTCCCACATCCTTCTAATTATAGGAGCAAGACAGACTGTAAAATATACTACGACGCATACATCTCTGATTCCCGAGCGTCACTCTTTCTAGAATACTCCAAGGAAAACCCTCTGTATGACAAGTACTATTTTGCTAGCTCAAAGTCATTAGAACAGACAAGAACCGTGGCTCTTAAACTAACACCTTCATGCAATTTTAAATAAACTTAGTAATTTAAATCGAGTTGGCTTGTAAACAAATGAAGCTACAATGTCCAGTCTTTGGAAGTTTGGAATTATTGCAGACTCTTGAAGAACAGATGAAATTTTGGGAATGTATCTTCAAAAAATTATTTGAGAAGAGGAACATGAACACACCATACTTGGCTCATAAGTTTTTAGATATAATTGAGATCTTTAAAAATCTGAACTCATTAAAACATCATCATCAATCAACATACAGCTTTACTTGAATCAGGGTAAAATAAATCCACACACAAATAAATAGGAATTACACATTCATACGTGCATGAACTACCAAAAGCCCAGTCTGCAAATTTGCAATTACTATCAAATTATGCTTCCAGATGTGAAATGCTATTACTTATTTGCCACCAGTGATTCCTTAAAACTCTTTCTCCAAATGAGGAAAAACGGTAAAGTAGGTGCAGTGACAGAAAACGTGCAAACTTTGTGAAGAAGAGAGCAAGTTATCATCCAAAAACTTTTTTTTTTTTGAGAAATTCAATTGTGAAATAAAAGAGTATAAAATCCCGGCTGAGGGCTGCTCCAGTCCTGCCTACTAGCTCCATCCCCTCACACTGCCTTCCCCAGCAAAATCTCACTACTTCTTAGCAACAGTGTGAAAGCTGAGATTCAAATTAGTTTTGCTCATTATTAGTTGCTGTGGTAAAAGGCGACTTCTGAAACAAATGGCCAATATTAAGGGGCTTTGAGAGCCTGCATGTCTTATGGGCCATTGCTGGGGCCTGGATTTTTCCCTCAGGTGAATTTTTAAAATTTTCTTTTTAATGTTGTTTACATAGTTGAGAGGGGCACACACCCATGTGAGTCTCTAATTAGGGTGGGGAGAGCCAAGGTATGCAGGAAGGTGGGTGCCACAAATGTTTCAGATTTTTCTCCTGTCTCTGAAGGGAAGGCAGATGAGTGGGATACTCCTTGCTGTCAAACTGTATCAGCACCCAGGGATGGAGACAATCATTTGATGACACCTTAGAGACCCCAATGTGGAGAAGAGCGTTCTGAGGGTGTCACGCCAGTGATTTTGACAATTCTGAGATGTCATTGGCTTCATTATATGAGGGATGATAAAATGCTTCCAAAGGTCTATTGGCTTGATCCAGTCCACCTTATGGCATCCACAGACCCAGGAACGTGTTGCAAAGCTTGGCCAGGAGAGTGATCCAATCTGACCTGCTTTCTTTCCATCCTCTAACAAGGCACTCTATGTCCTCTACCAGATTTGATGAGTTGGCTCTACGTTCCTCGGCAATTTAGTTGAAACTACAAGAACTACCCGAAAGTCTTTAGAGCCATAAACACAATTCACCCCACACACGGAAGCTTCCAGGCTACCTGCTGCTTCATGCTGACACAAGCCTGGGGCTTAAAGCTTGGGGAAATGTACAAGGAGACCAGGGATAGGGAAGTAAGACAGTGGCCAAAGAAAGGGAACACAGAGGAATCAAATGCCAAGTCAGCATACTGGAACAGTCTCGACCCTTTTCTTCACTTCCAATTCTTGAATTTGTTATTTAGCCTCTCATTTTCTTTTCAGTCAATTCATTCAAAAGCTTCTTCCACCTTAGTAGTGATGTATGTGTTGTTCTTATCTGCAGAAGAACTTAAATTTCAGCAAGGTATCTAGTCACTAAAGGGGCCCTCAGCTTCTGATAATCCATGCCATCTTTTGCATATTCGAACTGGAACCACACCAAACCAAGGCAAGTGCTTTCCTGCTGGTCTCCCTGCCAAACAGGTCATTGTCACTACCAGAACCACAGATACCAGTCTTTTTTGGCTCTTAACGTTTAGTCACTGCTTTCCTGTTATTTATAATCAACGTATAGGTAACTCAACTATTAACAGAAGTCACAGAACCACACAAATTTGTAAGTTTAGCCTGGTCTCTTTCGATTCTATTTTTAAATTGATTAATTAATCAACTTCCCCATCCTCTTTTCTCCAGCGAACATACATTCCCAGACTCTCTAGGGTACAGTCAGTTTAATTAAATTTTAACTTTTTATAATTAGACTGCTAAAACTGATCAAATGTGATTTGATTTTTATATTTCCATAAACTTGTCCACATAACCAAACTGACAGTTCACTTTTAAATCATTGCGTGCTTTCACTTGGTTGGACTGAAAAAAAAAATATATATATATATATCCTTGGTAATATGGCTGACACTACCTATTTCAAGCTTACTGTTTTCTCTCACAGAGAATCTGTGGAAAACCTACTTGAAAAATGAAAAATAGCAGTACATTTCCTCATCTGCTTTCATGCTAACCTGTTGTTTCTCCCTTGTCAATTGTACAAAGTCTTGACCACATTTTCCTCAATGCTAACATTTCTGCTTCGGCCTCGCTTTCTCACCTTCCCTATTTCTCCCATCTCATCTCCTCAAAATTTCAACATAACGGATGTTTCTCCAAAAGCTCCCATCTCTTTCAATTACTTTTCCCGTAAACACAGACCAGAGGTCACAAACTGCTGTGCTATCTCCACACCTGGTTTTTGATTTCTGTTGTGAGTAGGTAGGTTTGCCACACATTTTGGTTTTTTTTTAAATTGCCTAGCATTTCTGGAATAACCAGAAGTCCCCATCTTAGGGATCCAAAGCCCTCTAGGCCAACAGCCCAAGCAGAGCTCCTTTCAGCCCTAACAGAAGCCTCTGGGTAGATCCAGTTCCCACCCCACTACCTTCAGGGCTTTCAGTGTCTAGCAGGCTCCAGGAGGCATTGCTTCATCACTTCCTGCCTCAGCCAGACCTCTGTTTCCCTAAAAAGGTTTCTCCGCTTACCACACACTTACACCTTTTTTGCTTTTTTCAGGTCCATTTGAAAGCTCTTACCATGGAGTCCTTCCAACAGCTAGCTGTTATCTGGCTTTCACTCAAATTACTATATGGAAACAGTTGTTACAGGGTTTTCTACAATCTTTCCAGCTATTAAATCTCTAGACTCCACCCTTACTAATGCGTTCAAACAAAATGAGTGCCACCAAAAATATTGCTTCAATGCACTTCCTTTGCCAATACAAGAACAGATGGGAAGACAAACTAAAACCCGGTCTCCTGACGATATTTCACTAAGTGACAATTACTTACACATTTAAAGTCATCAGTTAACATTTATTGAACAACTTATTGTGGGCTTTATTGCATACTATTCTCAGGGGTCAGAAAGTCCAGCTTCTGAAATACTGAGGAAAATGAAAGCTTTTCTCTTCATAGGAACAAATCACATATCCTGGGTGTCTGTGATTCATCAAGCAATATACACACGTAAAACTCTGGCTAGGCCAATGTTAAAAGCAGAGGTAGACAATGTTTCAAGTGGTAACAGCAGATTTGACTCAGGACTACCACAACAGAGGAAAAGAGCACAGTATAGAATGGGGCCCAGCTCTAAACCCAGCATGTGCAAATGGACATTCACTGCCCAAGGGCAGGGGTGAGGACTGGTCCCTAGAAAGTCACTAAGAGGAAGCAATGGGGCAAAGGAGGGCTTTGGGGTAAAGTCACCTAACAATTCTTAATAAATGAGACATCTAAGGTGCTTCGATAATAAGAATGGGAGTTTCTGGCTCACAGGAGTTTTGCTAAAACTGGAGTTTACAAGGAAATACAATCATAAGCTTATGTGGAAGTTCAAGAACCTAATTAATGTTGCGTGCAACACAGATTATTTGTCATGGGCATACTAATGTACACACACACACATATTGGAACGGACTTTACGAAGTTGCGAAACATGGAATTAAAGGAATGAAATTTCTTTCAGTACGACCCATTAAATCCAAGCACAAGTTTTCCATCATGTATCTCCCATGAACATTCAGAAGTCACCTTACATAATACGAACAGACTTGGAATGGAGAAAGAACAAAAGGATCAAAACAGAACATTTATCACGGAGAAAAGATGATGCAGGCATACTTAATTGTGGCAAATACTACAGGCTGGTTCACTCAACACACATTCCACATTCTTTCCCCCAGCTTCCTTCTATTACAAAGGATGGAGGATGTTAACTCGCTAAACCAGCCAAGGGGAACCAAGTGGCTAGAGTTTTGGTCAATGCTTGAGAAGACAATGCAAGTTCAAGACAAAGAGCTTCAGAAGCAAAAGTTCTTCCTTTTTCCTACACTCATCTTGGAGTCATAAAGTTAAGTACCACTCACTACAAATAATACGTAGACAGAACTTCAGGCCTCTAATGGCATCCTAGAAATTACTGCTCAAAACTGCCTGTATCTAGACTTCATCATACAAAAAAATCAATGTCTATATTTAAGATATACTTGACCATATGTTTTACCAAATGCAGCCCATTCCATTTCTAGTTGATACATTAACTGAACTACAAAGAACAGAATGTAGATGACTGAAAATATAGAGTATCACTTATCTCCTGCAATCCCCATTGGAGTAGAGAAATAAAGTTGGCAGTAAGACAATGGTATGTCAGAGTTCTTCATTCGTATTACCACATGGCGTCACTCACACGGGGCAGATTGGCAGTTAATGTTTAAAACAATTTTATAATAGCCAATTTAGGGAGCAAGTGTTTGGCTCAGTGCTTAAACCACTGCTTGGAACACTTGAATTCCATACAGTGGCTGGGTTTAAGTCTCACAACTGCTCCTGATACAACTTCCTGCCAATATGTACTATGAGAGACAGTAGGTGATGGCTCAAGTCCTTGGATTTCTGCCACTGATGTGGCAAATTCCATTTGAGTTCCCAGTTCCTGGTTTCCATCTTGACCCAACCCTGGCTAATGTCAGCATTCTGGAAGTAAACCAATATACAGATTGCTTTCTCTATCCTTCTGCCTTTCATATAAATGAAACAGTAAAATAACACAGGCTTCATATGAGTACAATAGTCTTCTAGACATGAACAGAAATGTACTGTTCAGCTAATTGTTTTGAATGAGATGTTCACAAGTCAGATTCTGCCCATATACAGGAATTACAATTTTAAAATTTAAGTTTTTTCTCTCGAAATTGTCTTCCTTGTAGACACTGAAAACAGTTTTCATTAACTCTATAAATAGGTTCAGATCTTTGTCTCTTCACTGGTCTAAAATCTGGAAGCCAACTAGCATGTTTCCTCACTCCAGAGTCTTGAATTATTTTTCAACCTTCAACTATTTATACATAAGACGCAAAGCAAGACACTTAGGTACCCTCATCTAATTTATGAGTTTTAGGTTCTGATTGGAAAGGATCTGTATCCTCTCTCCGGTCCTCTTGTTCTGAACACCTACAGGCTTTCATTCATCCTCCCCTCCGCGCCATCTTCACAAATAAAGTGGATGCCAATAGTAACATGAGTGTTAAATCTGACCTTAAGTACCATGGAGAAAGCATATTAGCCATCTTGCAAAACAGCCTTTTGAAACCATCTCTGCCTTAGGCTGGCACTTACCCTGTAATCTTATTAGGAAAAACAAACTGCTGCAGTTATGGAGAAGTGGAAGAAAATCTGCTGACTCTTTCAGCACAAATCATTAGTCCAACACAGCAACACGGCACACATTTCAAGACACTCAATCAGGCTCACAGGCACATGCACTCATTCCTCCGTGAGCTACACTCCAGTGGGGAGGACAACAGTGGACATGAATCAAACTCTCATGGATCCAGAAGCCCGGGTGTGGCGTAACATGGAGAAAATTGAAGCCACTGACAATGTTTTGTGAGTGTTATGTGTTCATTTATTTTTTTCTAACAGCTAGATACTAACAATTGAATCCTACTAAAGACATGTTTTGCAATCTGCCTTTTAAAAAAGACCACACAGCAGCTTAGTTCTAATAAAACTGATCAATGCCACAGCTGCTTCCTAAGATACTCGACTGTCCTGTCCAACCACACAGACCAAGGTGCTTTACTAAACGACGCCTCAAGGTCCCAGGTCTACCTCTCTCCGTCTCTGGACAAAACACCCAAGTCTAGAACCAAAATGTTGAGTGTTGTTGGGAAAAGATTTCTCTAACATCTCAAAAAAACATCTTGGACACCGTTTGACCTAAAGCATGGCCTGTCTCCCTCGATGAATTGGAGGGCTCAGTCCCAGAAAGAGGTGGCCTCCGGTTCCTGTGTTTACCTCATGGATGGCCTTGAAATCACAGGAGGGAGGTGCACCCCTTTCCCTTTCAACGACAAGGTCTAGCCCTGTCCCCTCTGTTGCACTGCCTTCTCACAGCAAGGAAGAACCAATCCCCCTTTCTCTAGGTCTTTTTTTTTTTAACAGTTATTTTTTTATTGTAAAGTCAGATTTACAGAGAGGAGAGATACAAAATCATCTTCCTTCTGCTGGTTCACTTTCCAAGTGGCTGCAAAGCCCAGAGCTGAGCCAATCTGAAGCTAGAAGAAGGAACTTCTTCCAGGTCTGCCACACTGATCCCAAGGCTTGGGGCTGAGGCCCATCCTCTACTGCTTTCTCAAGCCACAAGCAGGAAGCTGGATGTGAAGTGGAGCTGCCAGGATTAGAACAGGCGCCCATATGGGATCCCGGCGCGTCGAGGACTTAAGTCACTAGGCTACCACACTGGGCCTTACCTCTTGGTTCCTCCCTCCTCTCTCTGTTTTCTGACACTCAACGATATACCTATTAATCCCTGCAATTCTACACAAGGAAACCTGTATTGAAGCCCAAAGCACTAAAATGTAGGGGAGTGCTGCTTCAGTCCTGAAACAAAAAAGAAATATTTTAAAGGCAGAGTAAGTGAAATATCTTCCACCTGTCGGTTCATTCCCACAAATGTCCCTTACAGCCTTGGACTGAGCGTGGTCAAAGACGGGCGCTGGGAAGTCCACCTGGGTAGGTTATAGGGGCCCAAGCACGTGGATTATCATTTGCTGCCTCCCAGTACATTAGCAGGAAGCAGGATGGGAAGTGGAATACAGGGAACTCAATCAACACTCCAATATGGCAGGCAGGTGTCTGAAGCAGCAGCTTGATTGGCTGTGCCACAATATTCTTCCCTACTTTAGCTGTTTTCATCACCAAGTATTCCTTATAAAGTCTAGGAGGAAAAGTACAAGCAGCAGGTGTGCTGATGGAAGCAAGCATGCCAACACTCACTGAGTGCCAAAGGGCAGATACTGTACGCACCTATTAATATCGAGTCATCACAACACGAGTTCTGTGTCAGCTGCTTCATTACAGATAAATGAAATGAGGCTCAGAAATGCTCAGTAACCTCCCCAGGTTTATATCCAAAAAGCTGGGATCCAAGGCCAAAACCTTCTGACACTCAAAAGCCTTCCATGGCTTCCCCATGACTCTGTTAGACACAATGTGTCTTCGTGCAGCATGCTTATTGTAAATTCAGTATAAGCAGGAATCATGAGCCAGGGCAGGGAGCAGAGCATGACGGGGGCTGGGGAAGCTCAGCCAGTACAGCAGCTTCTGCATGAATGAAAACCAGGAGACCAGTGCAGGAAGCAGGCTGCTCAGCAGCATGGCAGGATGACCAGGAAAGCAACTAGCATACTGGGAGGGAAGGTTTATCCAAAGAAAATCCCCATCATTCTATTCACATAGGGCAGAGCCTCAGGTGCTCTGGGGGTTACCTAACAGTCTGCGACTTGGAGACCTAATCACCATTTTGAAGACATTTTAGTTCAAGTTGTAAGCATGCATCTAACTTAGAACTAAACTTTTGGAACACAGCGGAGGGTAGGTGCAACAAGGCCCGATTCTTGCCTCAGGACAGGGATTGTGGGGCCTGCTGACTGCTGAGGGATGCAAGGGTTACTGCACTAAAAGAAACTTCTTTCTTCTGGGGCATCCTATGGGGAGGGGCAATATACATACTCCCACACACACTCACGCACACAGCAGTGCTTTAAAAGAAGAGTTTATTGTATAAACTAATTTGATGGTAAGGATGAATGCACTCCCTTTGAGAATCACTAAACACTTCCTGTCGGCCATCATACAGGCACAGACCCCCAACATGGCATGTGCACAGTAGTAAGCACTGCCCACAAAATATGTGAAGACCCCATCTATCATTCTGCATTAAATGCATCTTTTTAAATAAGGAGAGGAAACACACAGTAGTTTAAAACGAGGACTCTCTACATGTGCATCGGCTAAAGGAGAAAGCCCTCAGTCCCTCACGCTGGGCTCCTTAGTCAAGCAGGAGCAAAACAGGACAAGCCAAGTCTTTCTGTCCCCAAGCAGCAGGCCTCCTCTGGCAGAGACCCAGAATCAAGTACAAAAACTCATTCTAAGTGGGCCTGCAGACTTCGTTCTGCATCTTCAGGGCCCCTAATCATTACGCACTGAAACAGAGAGCTCGCGGGCTTCTTTCAGCTGGACAAGGAGCTGTCTGCCAAACGAACTTTCCCAGAAGCAAGCCGAGTTTCTTTCCCACCCCACCCTGCCCCAACAGAGTCATTTCTGGACTTCACAATCTTGTTAAGATTTAGCTCTGTCCAAACCACCCTGGCACCCTGAACCCCGAGTAGCCTGAAGCAGGCTCTGCTATGAGGAAATGGAGGCAGGATGGGGGCACTGCCGCTGAAGGGCCGGAGCGAAAGCACCAGATCCCGGACACTCCCTTCGATGTGCCCGCGCACACAATCACTAACCCCCTTGGTACTTCTCAAGATAAACGACACTTTTTTGGTTTCTTTCTTCTAATTATTTATTTTTAACTGGCATAGAAAAAATACACGTTTCCAAGGGTACAGCATGGTACCCTGACACATGTATGTATACACTGTGCAATGCTCAGATAAATTTACCTACTGCCTCATACATCACTTCCTTATGGTATACATGCTCAAATCCCTTTTTCTAGCATTAATATATATTATATAATATCTATATATTATGTATCTTTGTAGTATCTATATACAACCATATAGTTGTACAGCTATACCTAAATATATCTAAATATAGACATGCATGATAAAGCTATGTGTAGAGATATATCTAAGTATAGCTATACCTATTTCTATTTCAATGCAGATATATAAATATCTGAATATATAGATATCTAAATATAGATACAGATAGATGACAAATTGTCTATTAGTCACCCTTTTGTGTAGAATGTCAAGACCTTTTTTTATTATCTAACCAAACGGGGTCTTCAAAAAGAACAGGAATAGGCATCGTCATTGTGGTAGAGTGGGTGAAACACTTCTTAGGGTGCTGGCAGCCCATATCAGGGTGCTTCTCCATGTCCTGGCTCTTGGCTTTGGCCCACCTCAGCTGTGGCTGGTGCAAAGCTTAGGAGAATGAACCAGTAGACTCAAAAGCCTCTCTCTCTCTCTCTGTCTCTCTCTCTCTCTCTCTTTCTCCCTCCCTCCCTCCTCCAACACTGACTTTCAATAATCAATCCTTAAAAGGTACATAATGTTTATAGAAATGGGCATTACAGAAAAAAACTATACATGAATTTCAATTTTTAAGCTTCTATTTGAATTACATTTTGCATCACTTTTTAAAGTCTTTTAAGTCATTCGAACCAGCTAGCATTTATCAAGCGTGGGTCAGTTACTTATCCACTTTGATCTGAAGACCACAAGTAGCTCATTTTTTAAACTTCCTATATTTCTGAGTTTTGTCAATAAAAATATTAACAGTTTTCCACAGAACAATTCACAAAACTTGTTATTCTATAAGAGAAAGAGCATTATTACAGTAATATGTAAGTAACACCCAAGAACAAAATATTACATCTATTATGCCCTCAATGTATTTAAAACAAACAAAAAAAAAGCATGTTTCACCACAGGCAGAAAGAATCCCAAGCGACATATTATTAATTGCTTCTGGGGAATCAAAGGAAACATTGCTTTTCTGACAGACGTTTCTCTTGTTTTAATTTAAAAATCATTTGAAAGTAAAGTGACAGAGAAAGAGGGAGAAGAGCAGGTCTCTACTCCCTCAAGGACAGCAACACCTGGGGCCGGGCCGAGTGGAAGCCAGGGGCCAATGGCACCATCCCATGGGAGGCTCAAATACTCGAGTCACCATTCAGTGAACCTGATGATCTGACACAGGATCTGAACAATTTCAAGTGTGGAGGTCACAGGGGCTTCTGGGCAATAGGGAAGACCCAGCAATAAGGAAATTCTTTCTGGTGGAAAAGCCCCCAGCCAGCAGCACCCTGCCTCAGTGATACATCTCCCAGACTGGAAGGCAAGTTGCAGCAGTTGGCAGCTTCCAGCTCATCTGAGGTCCCACTGCTCCCCTGCAGTCTATTTTCATATATCTGACTCTACTCACCCCTTCTAGTGGTGTAATATTACTGGTAAAGTCTCCATGCCCATGACACTGAGGCTCCATCAGCAACTTCCTGCGATACCAAGTGGTGGCGGGAATTGTTGCACCACAACACTCACTCTGAGACTTAACTCTGTAGGACTTTTTGATATTTCATCTATTCAAATTATGTGTACATATTACTTCATTTCAAATTTTTGGCTTCACTCACTGTGTTCTAGGAAAATATTACAGTACAAAGGACAAAGTAATAGAAAAGACAATCATGGGCTGCATTTATGACTTTATGATAACAGTGTCAATAGCTATTATTTAGTGGGTACTTACTACATGTTGATCCTAAATACATCAACCTTCTTAGAATCACCTCCCATTTGGGCATCACTTTCTCAATCCCATTTTGCAAGAACATCAAAGATCAAAGGATTAAAACTCAATCCTTTGACCCTCTTATTCTACAATTTAAGAATTACAAGGTTCCTCAGTTTGTCTTTAATTTATCTGATTTGCAGAGAGGGGGATATGGAGACAGAGATACATTTCACAACCATTAGCTCATTCCCTCAAAGTCCACAAAAACCAGTGCTGAAGCTCCAGGCAGAAGTTGAGAAGTCACTCCTGCTAGCCCATATAAGTGGCAAGGACTCAAGGACTTGAAGCACCCATCACATGCTGCCTTCTACCTGGCTGTGAATTCACTGAAACAAGGCACTGAGCCAAGGCTCAAATCCAGGGAGCCTGAGAAGGGATGCAGGAACTTCAATCATCAAACCAAATGGAGCAACCCTCTCCCCACTCCGACTTCGGTTTCTTCATTTAAAAAAAAAAAAAAGGTTTATTTTTTTAATGGGAAATGCAGACGCACAGAGGAGAGAGAAAGGAAGATCTTCCATCCAATGATTCACTCCCCAAGCAGTCACAACAGCCAGAGCCGAGCTAATCCAAAACCAGGAGCCAGGGGCCTTTTTCCAAGTCTCCCATGCGGGTGCAGGGTCCCAAGGCTTTGGGCTGAGCTCCACTGCTTTCTGAGGTCCCAAGCAAGGAGCTGGATGGGAATGCGGGGCTGCTGGGACACGAACCGGCGCCCACATGGGATCACAGCACATGCAAGGTGAGGACTTCAGCCACTAGGCTACCACACTGGGTCCAATTTCTTCATTTTTAAATGGAACAATAGCACCTGTTCCCAGGGTTGTGGCAAGAGTAAAGTAGATATTGTTATATACTGTAGGCTCCAAAGAAAGGATGTATCCAGGATATATGTTGTGCTTCTTTGGAAAAAGGAGGAGTATTCTGCTTCCAGTACTTCATGTGATAAGGCACAATAAAAATGCAAGCAATCTATCATGTTGACGGCTCTTAAATCTTTCTTCCTTTCCCCTTTTCCAATGTCTGGAGGGTATTTCCTCTTCAAAAAGCCACTGTCACCTCCCAGGAAGAAAGTATAGCTCAAGGGCTAAATTGCTGGTTTAGGAGTTAAAAGTCCATTTAAATCCCAGCTATGCTAGAGGAACAAATTACCTATTTTCTCTGAGCTTTCGCTACACAATATAGATAATAATGTACTTCACAGGGCTTTTGAGAGGATTAATAAGAGATACATGTTTATACTATGATGTAATTTACGCATTTATGAGCTGCCAAAAATAAATGTGTCCAAGAAAATGAACTACAAATAAATCCACAAATCCATACATCAATAAAATTCAGATTTATTTCCTACCTCCCAAATCAATCTGCAATTACTTGTTTTGCACAAGGGGATCACCCACCACTCTCTTTTTCTAAGACTTCAATGTGGAAAGGCATGCTGCAGCTCTCCCCTTTTCTTTAGAACCCACCCACTGTCCTGTCACTTCCTTCAGACAATTCTACTTTGGTTCAAAGAAAACCCCTTCTAAAATCATGCTCCCTCTTGTTTCTCCCACTGTTCTCCCAAGGCTCCCTCGTCTCACTTGCCACACACAAATAAGAAAACCTGCCCTCTTCCCCAACATCCTGAAATCGCCCCATGCAATTTCCATTCCTAGTACAGAGCAGTCTTCAGCTTTCTCTTCTAAAGATTCAATAATGGTCTCCCATGACCAAAGTTTCTGCAATTTAAGTCAGGGTTTTTTTTTAAAGCTTTTTAATTTTAATTTTTTTGAAAGGCAAAATAAAAGGAAGAGGAAGATACCGGAAGAAGGGAGGGAAGTAGGAAGGGAGGGAGGGAGCAGGTGAGAGGGAGAGAAAGGAAGGGAACTAGGGAGAGAGAGAGACAGATAAACAAGGAAAATATCTTTCATCTAGTCATTCATTCCCCAAACGCCCCTAACAGAGTTAAGCCAGGCTGAAGTCTAAAGCCTGGAACTCTACTGGGACCTCCCACGTGGGTGGCAGATAGCCAAGTGCTTGACCTGCTGCTTCCTAGATGGCATTAGCAGGAAACTGGATTGGAAGCAGAGGTGCAGTTAGATTCCAGGCTCTCAGATGCAGGTGTTCCCAGTGTTGTTCAACCTACCACAAGTCACTTAATTTACCCCAATGAAACCAAATCTAATTTTGCTTTGAAATCTTCAATGGCTTGCAAACCAAGCCAGTCTTCTCTCAGTCATACCTTTCTCTGTGCTGGTACAATTTCTGGAATATCCTGGCCTTACATTTTACTTTACCTACTACAAAATTCCTTCCTAGAAACCTGCTTTGTTCTATTCTACAAATAACTTTTCCTAAGGATCTAACCAACATGGCTCCTGCTAACTATATTAAGACTCCGTGTACTTATGTTAAACTTATTTAAGGTATAATCTTCTCACATTTCTTAGATGTTTGATATGTATCAATTATTCTTCAAAGGATCTTTTGTGATGCTAGCAAAAGATTTTAAAGAATTGTTATGTAACAGATAATAGGAAGTAAGGTTTCTGTGTACATAAAATTTAGCTTCTAAACCTTCAGCCATTCTAAGTTAGCCCTAAGAAGCAAAATCTGTGTGTGTGGGCGTTAACAAACTGTAACATCAGCAACAGAAGGAAGGAAAATAACATGGCTCTTGTTTGGGTTCCAAAGGTAGAAACTACTTAGAATCACTTAAGCATTCTCTGATCGGCCTCTTACTGACCAGGAATTTGATCACATCATACATAAGGTCCACTTCATGTCCAGGGTCACACAACTATATGACAGGGATCATTCATTATGTTTCTCTGTATTTAGTGAAAGGTTCTAATATTAGTGCTCCTTATTTATGGGATAAAAGAACTAATCAATGGCTCCTGGGACCTATAAATGTAAACTAATTTCATCTTGCTCCTTGGTTAGTATATTGAAATGTAAAGATACAGTGCAGTATGCACCTCTACTCCAAAATAAAAGGAGGACTCCCAATGAAACTGTTAACTATATCTTGATAATAGGATGCTGGACTTTCTACCATTGTCTATACCTACGATGAATGTCAGGATACACTGAAATAGCAGAATAATGGACTGTGACTGCTGCTGAGGGACTATACGATTGTTATAGGGGAAACCAGTGGCGGGGCGGGAGGGGAAGGAGAGTAAACCTGAGCCTATGGAACTTTTTTTAAAAAGTCTTCATAGTTCCAGAAGAATCAAGCCATCTTCTTCCTCCATTCATAATGGAATAGCCCTTTATTAAGAGTACTGTACTTTACAGCTCTAGATACTCTGCCTTAAAAAAAATGTAGAGCAACTGGAGCTGGTACAGAGAATAATAAAATCTAATGGGTGAGTAATAGGCCTGCTGAGGATGGATAAAAAGATTTGGCTTGTTTGATAAAGCAAAGGAATCAAAAACCGTGTTGATGTAATCAAGAGTCTCTTGTCACCAAGAGTCCTTCAATACAGGAAGAAAATGCTTGCATTATACCAGAAAAGTGTGCAAGCACTTTGCTCGGTTAAATTCATTTTGCTTTTGCATTATTCTAAAAAGCAAAAACACCCAACACACACTTAAAAGAAAATGCTCCACGGTGACTAGTAATCAAAGATACACAAATAATAATAATTCCATGGTTTTTATTTTCCCTATTACAATAGCAAAAGTAAAAACAATGCCCATGCTGGCATGGGCACTTTCATATATTAAGAGTGTAATGGGTATAACCTTTAAGAGAGCTTCAAGCCATATATACCAGGAAGCTTGAAAACATTAATCCCCTTGGCCTTAGGGATTGCACTTCTAGGAATCAAACATGGGAAGGCTTTATGCACAAAAATGTTCAAGTTTACTTAGCACAGGGAAAAAAAAAACTAGGAACAACTGTGGAAATAATTACCAGCTGCAGATTCTGGAACTGCATCTTGGCCAGGAAGTGCAAGTGAAATAAAAAGCTACAAGTCGTAACAGACAGCATAAAAACCTTGAAAATGCTAAGCAGAGTCACAAACGTTTTAAGATGAATGATATCCTTGGTCACTGGGTCTCTCCAAGAGTTAAAGTGAAATGAATGGATCCTTGCATATTAATTATAAAAATTAACTCAGACTCATCTACCATGAAAGTTGAGTTTTGATCAAACTTGTTTGCTAAAGTTTTCCTGTAATATCTAAAAATATTTCAAAGACTCAGGATGTTATTTGGTCAAAGAAATGTTCAATTTAAGACAGAAAACTGATCACCTACATCCACCAACTATACTTAACACAGGATGAACATTACTGATGATTCTGCTAAAGACTGCCTGCCTATTTTGGACTCCACTGACTTTATTCGTTAACATCACCTGCACATAAGGAGCTTGCTAAACAGACACATCTTAGCACTTTGCGTTCTTAAGAAGCCTGTTTCCAACAAGCCTTCAAATCAGATATATTTCCCATAAATTCAATACCAATTTGAAATTTGTCATTAATTTTCAAATGGTTAAAAAATAAAAGATGTATGACATTTGGCAGATAATATGGTATGCAGTATTTTAAATATTAGCTCAAAGAAATATGTAAAACTGCAGGAACAGACAAGAAGCAATCCTAAAAAGCAAATGATGGTTATTACTGAGTACTGAGATGGGAGATGATTTTATTTTCCTTATATATGTATAGTTCAACTCAATTAAAAAAATGAATATATACCAGAGTACCTCAAAGCTTATGATGAACTCAATTTTAAAAAGAGCTTATTTTGGCACAAAAAATTCGAACGTCATGCATTACATGCTTTCCATGAACTCTTAACACCCCCTCATATGCTTTAATGTTCAAAAAATGAGATCAGAAACAATTTCATCCCATCAGAAAGTCATTTTTTTTCTATAACATTTTAGCCTGCTGCCCTAAATTTTACGATCCATAATGCCTGAACATTCCTAAATGTTTATTGAAGCAAAGAACCAATGAGCAGATAAGCCCATGAAAAGATGGGCCCAGCACAATGTTTTCCACATTTTTTTTCTTTTCTTTGTCACTTCAATTTCAAATCCACACTGACAGCTTTTTAAAGGACAAGAAAGAATTAGCTATTTTAGCTATTTCTTTTAGGACAAAATTGACTCTAGAATAGTTCACTGGGTTTTCTTAGATATTAAATTGCCAATAAAATCTACAACTTCATTCATATTCTCTATTTTTATTACTATGAGGTTTTTGATCTTGCACTTCCTGGAGAGATCTCTCCCCAGAGAGTTCTATCTTGCCAGTTTAATAACCTGCCTTAGGAAAACATGACATCTATCCTTCTGTCGTACTGAGTGGTGTCTGTCTACTTCCTCAGCAAAATCATTCTCCCCTGCTCTGTTATGCTTCACTACATGAATACTTATTTATTCAGAAGCTTCCATGTACTAGATTTTGGTGACAAAATTCAGGGAAAGTTTCTGCTTTAAGAAGTTCATTATTTAGTCTTGAGCACAAACAACTGTAAACCATTCAAGTACAATTCTCAACCACTGAGGAATTATCCTTTCTGTTTTGACTTCTGATTTTATTTATTTTTTTTACTCCCACCTCCTCTTTCCCTGTTTTAGGTTAGCTTTCTTAGAGCCCAGGGTACCCTAGTATTGTCTTATCTAAGTCACATAAAGCTCACAAAGTCCTTGGAAAGTTTTTCAGGCTTTGTATATATCTCATTTCCTATATATTGGCACTGACAGTTGGCAGCCTTGCCATCACTTTTAAAGATTTGTTTATTTGAAAGAGAGGAAAAGGAAGATGGAGTGGGAGGGAGAAGAGGGAGTCAGAGGAGGAGAGGGAGAGGAGGAAGGGGGAAATCAAGTGATGTATCTTCCACCTGCTAATTCCAATGCCTGCAACAACCAGAGCTAGGCTAGGCCAAAGCCAGCAGCCAGGAAGTCCATCTGAGCCTCAGGTGGCAGCAGGAGCCCAAGTACTTGGGCCATTCATTAACCAGTGCCTTTCCAGGCACATTAGCAGGAAGCTGGATTTGGAGCAGAGTAGCTGGGACTTGAACCAGCAATCTGATATGGAATACCAGCATCAGCAGCTTAACCCACTGTTCCAAAATGCCCGGTCTACATCATCATTCTTGGTACCTCCTCTACTTGGGTCACTTGTTTCTCAGAGCCATTTTCTGTCCTCTCCACACTCTACTCTGTATTACATAACATTTTCCTGCTCCCTTACCCACTGGCTTTCCGGACCAGTTTTGCCAAAGGCTGTCACTAGAGGGCAGGAAGACTAGAAGTGCTAGGCTCTTTCCTCCTAATTACGTGTCCAATAAAAAATTCTACCAGTAGCTGTGCCTTCTCACTGGCTCCACTCCCTCCCATCAACAACCCCAGAGAGATCCCAACTGGCTCCAGCTCCAGTTGGATGATTCCGGGTATGTGGGGCTCTGCTACTGTCCCTTCGGCCCTGATTTAATAAAGGTTTTACAGTCTGTTTAGCTTCTTAAGCTCTTGTATCCTCAAGTAACAAAGTTCCTGCATTGAATTCCCTCTGAAATAACTGGAATGGTTTCTACTTTGTGACTGGTCCCTGATTGGTAACATCAAAACATTTACATGATGAAGAGGTTCATCTCACACAACATGATACTGACTGGATCAACTACTGCTCAACTTTCTTGGTGAGTTACATGTGGTATAAATATATACTTGACAGCTTCTGTAGGATCACTTTAAACTCCGTGAGCTGTTACATATTAAAAACAACAAAGGGCCAATGCTGCGGCACAGAGGCTTAAGCCTCCACTTTTGATTCAAGCACCCCATATCTGAGCTTCTCTGCTTCAAATCCATTCTTATGCTAACACACCTGGAAAAGGAAAGAGATGGCCCAAGGACTTGAGTCCCTAATCTCCATGTGAGAGCTCCTGGTTTCAGCCCAGCCTAGCCAGGTATTCAAAGGGGCTACTTGAATATGTGAAGCAAAGAACTGATGATCTGTCTCTCCCTGTCACTCTACTTTACTATCCTCACTCCCAATTAATAAGTATTTGTTTTGGAAAGGGAGATTTACAGAGAGGAGAGACAAAGATCTTTCATTCACTGGTTCACTCCCCAAATGGCCACAGCCGAGCCAATCCAAAGCCAGGAGCCAGAACCCAGGAGCCTCTTCTGGTCTCCTTTGTGGATGCATAGGCCCAAAGACTTGGGCTATCCTCTGCTGCTTTCCCAGGCCTCAAGCAGGGTGCCCAATCGGAAGTGGAGCATCAAGGACAAGAACCAGCAATCACATGGGATGCTGGTGCTTGATGGTGGAGGATTAGCGAGTTGAGACATCACACTGGTCCCCTGTCACAGCACTTTTCAAAAATCTCTCTTTATAACAGCAGCCGTCTTTGACTGGTTTGAGAAACACTGCTCTGAAATGAGTTGAGGAAGAGTGGGCATTTGGCTCAGTAGTTAAAGACAAACCACATGGCAGGTCAAAGCACAACCACCACCGCCCAAGTTCCAAATTCCTGCCAAAGGGTACCCCAAAAGGCAGCAAGTGACAGCTCAAGTCCTTAGGTCCCTGCCTCCTACATGAGACTGAGACAGAATTCTAGGCTCCTGGCTTCAGCTGTAACCAGCCTCTCCTGAGAGAATAAACCAGCATATGCAAGAGCTCCGTCTGTTTCTCTGCCTTCCAAATAAAGAAAAATTAAAATGAACAAATAAACATGAGGTGGTTTTTTTGCATGACCAGAATGCAAAATATGAAATATCACAATCTCATCAAAATTAATATTTAAAAAGTATGGCAGAAATCTATAGATCTATAAATTGCACACACACACACACATATATATAACATTTGTCCCAGTTACATAAGTTGCAATTCCTGAGGGGGCACGAGGACTTCCCTGGAGTTACACTAGCTATGAAGACTTTGTGGAATGGCAAATTCTGAAACACTGTCACGGAATATAACCGATTCATAAATAAACTAATGATTCATCCACTGTGTCATAATAGTGTCTTTCAGAATATTTTTAGGTCATTTTATTACTACCACAGAGGGTATGGTCTTGAAAACTCACTATCTATTTTATGTGCCTGTTCTGAGTGCTCTGAATCTCTTTCCAGCAAAATTGCAGCTCCCAAGAGACATACAGAGGTAATCAGACTTGTGTGCTTAAAAAAGAAATATTGGAAATGTCTGAATAAGAGCCTTTTTCTCACAGCTGCAGGTGTAACCTTAATGTTCCTATTACCAGGATCAAGTAAACTATAATTTGGCAGCTCTTTTCAATTGCAAACCAGTAAAAATCTGAGAGACAATTCTTTTTGAGCTTCTTTTGGAAATAAGCTGTGGGAGAGACACTTCAGAAATAGCTCTTTATTTATGGTCTTCAATGAGTTTCCAAATTATTTCAACAAGAAAAAGTGTAATGTAGAATGTTTTATTAAAATGCTGTGAATTTTGACTTGGAAATTACATTTCTATTTTACAGATGGGGAAATCAGTTGACCCTAATGAAAGCCAAGGTTTTTTTTTTTTTAACAAGTTGGCTAGTAGAAGGCAGAACATCTGTAAAAGCCTTAATGTCTTATATACTCTATTTTGCATATCTGAGTAAATCTCTTTTGCTAAGTTTGTCAGAGATGGAATAAAGAATGTCATTTGGGTTTCCACAGCTTAGTTATGCTGATAAAACAGTTTCATAAATCATAGTAGGAATAATGGGTATTCCTTGGAGAACAGTGAACCGGGAATCATAAAAACATGTGTTCTGGCCCTGGGTTCCTTGTCTTCTATTCACATGTCACTATAAATAAGTCAAAGCAAGCCTTGGACTTCAGCCTATTTCAATGCAGACGGAAAGATGGAAACAGTTGTCTCATATACTGATTTAGTCACATTATTTTCATAATCAAAGACAGGAAGTATACCCGTAGGGATGACAGGATAAAGGATGTGAAATTGAAATTTATCTAAAACCCAGTCATATGTCAACTAATTCACAGCTGCATGTGGGTTAAGCACAGGTTATTTTTGAAAACTCCTTGCACATCATAAAGTACTACACAAATGAAAATACAATTGTCATCAACATGATTACCCTATCATTCCTACCTCCTGTCTGATGACGACAGAGGGAAACTGTGGTTAACCAGATAGTATTTACACAATCGTGCCATACTTTAGCCACGAGTTAGGTAAAAAAAAAAAAAAAACAAAAACAAAAAACAGGCTTTTCGAGATGGGCTGATCATGGCCTAAGATAATATATCAGAAAAACTAAGAGCTAAGAGCAAGGGACCAGTCCAAGGTCATATCCTGGTTGGCTTGTGAATCCAAACATCCCTTCCAGTTCAAGGTATTATGGCAATAGAAGATCAAAAGGCAGACATCTTAACACTTAGTAATACTTCAGGAACTAGAGGCAAGAGCCAAGCAAAACTAAATCTTGAGTAGCTTAGTGGAGAATAGTTTCCTTTTACAAAATATGCTGAAAAAGCTTTAGAATCATCTCCTAATGCAAAAGGAATTCCTAGACATTCAGAATCCTGCCATTTCTAATCTAAGAGCATCCTCAGGAGGGAATACTTAATGGAATGTAGAAAAGCCAGCAAAAGAGAAACAGAATGAGCATACATCTACACTATTCCTTTCCTCTTTGGCAAGCAGCAAAGGAGTACAAGGGTTTCTGTGGCCATGCTCCAAACTCTG
This sequence comes from Ochotona curzoniae, assembly GCF_017591425.1. Classification (NCBI taxonomy): domain Eukaryota; kingdom Metazoa; phylum Chordata; class Mammalia; order Lagomorpha; family Ochotonidae; genus Ochotona; species Ochotona curzoniae. The sequence continues at coordinate 20,568,597 of NW_024465023.1, read as the reverse complement.
TTAGCAACAATTTTTATTAATAAATAATGTCATTCATTCATCTGGAAGACCTTAGACTCTTAATTAGGATTTAAACTAGTACTCAGAACTATGACTGCCCAAGAATCACACCAACCTCAGACCATCAGTCCCTGAAACTAAACTCTTGTCTTAATAGTTGGGATCTCTTTGCAGGCAGCCGACATAGGGCATTGGACTGCTTTCCAATAGCAAGGGTTTCCAAGACTAGTTTTCCTAAGCATTCCTTCAGCATTGATAAATCCATTCATGAACACTGAGCACTTTTCCATCATCCAATGATGGCATCATGATGGATAACAGGGGCTCCAAACACTGGGCAACAGGAAAGACATCAAACGAATATCCTGCAGGAAAAAAAAAATTCCAGGGGGTCAGGGAGGGTATGCATTTGGCTTGGCTGTTCACATCCTGCTTCAGCAACGCATATGCCACCCCAAGGATCTGACGTTTGGTCTTGAGGCTTCAACTTGTGCCAGCCCTGGCTGTTTTGGACATCCGGGATTGAACCAGAAGATAGGATGTTCTCTCTCTCATCTCACTTTCCCTCCCTGCCTTTCAAATAAATAAGATATATTTTTAAAGGGCTACAATGAAGGACCAGGAAATCAGAATAAGTATTACCGAAACATATAATACATGTGGATTTCTTTTGAGAGAGACAAACACTCCCACTGGGTGGTTCTCTCTCCAAATGCCTGCAATGGCTGGCGGCCAGGAACTCAATCCAAATCTCCCACAAGGCTGGCAGGGCCTGAAGCACTTGTATCAGCAGCACTGCCTCCCAGGGTCTGAACTGGCCAGAAGCTCAAGTCAGGAGCAGGCGGTGAATAGGGAAGCCAAGCTCTGTGACACGGGATGCGAGGATCCTCATGGGCATCCTAATTGCTAGGCCAACCAACCAACCCACTCACGCACACACGCGTTTGCGCGCACACACACACACACACCCAGTGTATCCAGAGCTTCACTGCTGGTTTGGAATAGTTACCATTCTGAAGCTTAATGACTCTCCACATTTTCCTATTTTTGATCCATGTGTCTCCTTCGTAAACTGCTATTCTTACACTTTACTGATGGTATAGCTAATATAAAAAACTTACACAGTGGTTTAGAAAGCAACTGAGGGCACCACACATTGATTCTACCATATTAACACACACCTTACAAAACAGACTACTTTTTAAGAGTATTTTTAAGGAACACATCAGGGCCCGGAGTAATGGTGTAGTGGTTAAAGTCCTCGCCTTGAATGCACCAGGATCCCATATGGGCCCCGCTTTCTATCCAGCTTCCTGCCTGTGGCCTGGGGAAGCAATTAAGGACAGCCTAAAGCCTAGGGACCCTGCACCTGCGTGGGAGACTGGGAAGAAGCTTCTGGCTCCTGGCTTCGGCTTAGCTCCAGCCGTTGCCACCATTTGCGGAGTGAGTCATCAGACGGATCTTCCTGTCTTTCCTCCTCTCTGTATATCTGCCTTTCCAATAAAAATAAATAAACCTTTTTTAAAAAATAAAAAATAAAGGAGCACATCAGACATGTAGGGGAGGGAGGGGTGAATGTTCAATTTCACTGATGCGCCCAGCGTGGTGGCCTAGCAGCTAAAGTCCTCGCCCTGAAAGCACCAGGATCCCATATGGGCCCCACTTTCCATCCAGCTCCCTCCTTGTGGCCTGGGAAAGCAGTTGAGGACGGCCCAAAGCCTTGGGATCCTCCACCCACATGGGAGACCTGGAAGAGGCTCCAGGCTCCTGGGTTTAGATAGGCTCAGCTCCAGCTGTTACAGCCATTTGGGGAGTGAATCATTGGAAGAAGGTCATCCTCTCTGTCTCTCCTCCCCTCTGTATATCTGACTTTATGATAAAAATAAAATCCTTTGAAAAAAAAATCAATGATGCACCTATTGACCTAGACATAAACTGAGTGCAAAGGACAGATGTTGAACCATATAACTGTGCCTCATGTAAATCAATACTATATTAGTATTTCAATTCACTTTCAGAGCATACTATTATCTAGCATCTACTGATTTTGTAAATGCCTGTCAGCACCTTAAAAGAGTTTTGGGTTTTAAATGATCATGATAACCAAAAGACATTGTTTCACATTTGTAAGTACACTAACAGAAGGTGAAATTCATCTCATGAACCAAGCCTACTCATACATGAAATGGACCACAAAAAAACATACCCTCAAAAAATGAATGGATGGCCTGCTACAGGCCATCCAGCAGCATCTCAAAAGCATCCTACACTGAGCCCCTAAGTTGGGGTGTATTGCATGACCTCTTCCTGTTGCCTGTTTCCCAGGAGCGGGCATTTTTAATCATTTTTGTTTATTTTGAAAAGCACACCAACGAAGACACAGATCTTCCATCCACAGGTTCCTTCCCCAAATGCTCACAATAGCAGGAGTCGTGCCAGGCTGAAGAGCCTCCAAATCCATGCTAGTTCCCCACACCGGTGGCAGGGACCCAAGCACTTCTGCCATCAGCTGCCTCCCAGGGTGCAGATTCTCAGGCAGCAGGATCAGAGGCTTGGCAAGACATGAATCCCAGAACCCTGATGTGGAATACAGGGACCCCAAGTGGCAACGCTTTGCCACTATCCCCAACACCTGCCAGAACATACCTCTTGGAAAGATAACAATCACAGCAAGCTGGGCAACAACCTGCCCTATCCTTAGCCCCAAGAAAGAGAAAAACAAAATTCCAACATACTTTTGGTCTAACAACCCGTCTTAAAGATAAGAACACAAATAGTAGGTGTGGGAAACTCAGGTTTTTTATATTCCATTTACCTGATAACCACTCTTTGACTAACAGGGGTATTTGCAGAATAATGCAGTAAGAAAACTATTTTCAAGTTGTTGCTAGTAACCACTCCTGAATGAAAATCCAAGACAAGGTGTTTGCCAAATCATTGACTTGACATAAACTTTTTTAAAGACACAAATCCCTAATGACTGTAGGTCAATACTGGGAACATTTCAATTCTATATCATATCTCCTTTTGTTTAGCCTAATAACATTTCCATCAATTTGAATTTTTTTCACAGGCACACAGCCCAATCATGTACAAAAAATACCAATATTTCTAACATTTGGTGAAAATCTTCTATAAAAAGCCATTTGAGATCTGGGAATAATCTGAAATTCTCTAACATTGTTTTTAGTTGTATTTTTAGTAAAAAAAATTTTAGTATATTCTCTTTGATATTTATTTTTTAAATTTTTAGTTTGAGATTTTTATTGTTTATTTTTTATTTTAAAGTTAAAATATTCTATTTTTATTTTAAAGATTTTATTATATTCTCTTTGATACTTATTTTTGATTATTTGAAAGATAGGAAGAAAAATGACTAAGTAAGAGAGAAGCCATTGCCTCAAATGTCTGCTGCAGCCAGGACTGGGTCTGGTCAAAGGCAGAAGCACAGAATTCAATTTAGATTTCCCACATGGGCAGCAAGGAACCAGGTACCTGGCCCATTTCCTGTGCGTGTCCGGGTACACATTATGGGAAGCTGGGGTTGGAAGCATAGATGAGAATCCATGCAAACCAGTAAGGGATGCGGGCATCATAACAGCTGTACCAAATGCCCAAACCTACTTCATTTTATAATTAAAAAACATAAATACCAACCTCTCCACCACTAAAATTTTTTAAAGTTTGCTTTTTCTGTGACTGGACACATTTTGAGTCCAAAAATTCATGAAATGATCTCCTTGGGTTCAAAGCTACTTGTTAAAGACCATGAAAATCAGGATGTTAAAACACAATTCTCATGAATAAATGTGTGTTGGGATGTTGGTGCAACTGCTTATTTTTGTCTGTCATGGGTTCTCATTGGTTAACAAATGACAGCATTAGGGACATGAAAGAATAAGATGGGGCTGCTGTGGTTTGGATCTTTGGATGATGAATGGTGCCCAAAGACTCCTGTCCTTCGTGGTTCTGAAAAGCAGAGGTGCTGCAGCACCATCTACCATGATGGCTGCTGGCTGACGTGTCACATGTGCAGCACGTAACTGTAGGCCCTCAAGAAATGTGATGTCACATCACAATCATTTAGACAGTAGTCCAAGGAGTATCTGTATAATACTGGAAATATCACTACTAAAATTGAAAAGCAAACTTCAACACCTAGTTCATTTGTAAGACATTGATTATAAGACTAGCAAGAAATAGCAGTCCAAAGGGGATTATAATTGGTTACACATTTATGAGGGCTACATTTTATTATATGCAATGATACCTCAATAATCTGTTTAAAAGATTAAGCTTGCAATATGTGAACACAACCATGCCCTGTAGCTATAAAATACTACATTTTCCAATACTGAATGATTTTTCCAAGGTCATATAAGCCAGGGCAGATTACCAGCTATGAATTTACCATTACTTTCAAACTATTAAGAAGCCTTTTGAGATATGATTGTGAATTTAATTGCAATTAAAGATGCAAACATCTATTCACTGATAGTCCATAATTAGTTTTTTCTCCATCCTGTTTACAGTCTCTCGCTGTAGAATAGAAGGTGGAAGTGAATACAATGAAGTGAAACTACAGCAGTTGTAGATTTGTGAAAAACAGGTTCTAAAACAGGGTGTAAAAATGTGTTTTTGTAGAAAAGTGTTTGAGGTGTACTCGATTCTTAACCATTACTTAACTCCAAGAGGTGACTTGTGAATTCTTTGCATTTTTTCATCTTTTGTTAGCCAATTTTTAAAAATATGAATAGTAATATACATGTAATATAATGTAGCAATGATTTTATTACTTTACACATATTTTTTGAAAGGCAGAGACCCCCCCCCCCCCATTTACTTCTTCATTCCTCAAATGCCAGCAACAGCTCTTGAACCAAGCCAAGACGAGGACCTAACCCAGGCGGCCGATGTGGGTGGCAGGTACCAAGCGACTTGAACTATCATCTGATTGCTGGGGCGCACATCAGCAGGAAGCTAGAACCTAGAGCAGAGCTGGGATTTGAACCTAGGAACCATGACATGGAAGATGAGCATTCCAAGCAGCATCTTAATCACTGTGCTAAACTCCTGCTCACCATTATTTTTTTTAATTAAATTAAAATACTGTGCTGGGAATGGTTGATGCTCCCAACAAGTTGAAATTGGCTCTTTAACGACAAATTTCTAGTTTCTCTTGAAAAATCAGAGGGCCTGACAGTTCCAGGCTCCAAAAGGCGGCTCAGCCAGCACTACAGCTTGCAGCTCCTGCCGACGCCCTTTAGCCTGCCCTTTTCCAAAATGCAAGCATTTGCTTCCCACCTGTGGACCCAGCAGCTCATGCTGTAAGCTGAAACCCTTCTGTAGGCACTGAAAAGTACACCTGAAGATCAGCTGGTCCCAATTTTACCTAACTTTGCAAAAGTTTACATCCTTAGTGCTGGAGCGATATGAAAGGACTTACAACGCATGGGATATATCCAGTTAGAATTCTGAGAGACTCCTTTTCACTCTTTTTATTTGTAGATTTTCTATTTCTTAGCAGAGGTACACATCATTTCTCATTAAAGAAACAGTTTAACAAAGCAAAGCAAAGTTCTCTGGTTAGACCTTCCTGAGTCCTTGGTGTCTAAGTACAATTCCTTCATTAATGGGAGCCCCTGGCAGAACACACACCCACATTGAGCAATGTGTGCAGAATGTATGGTAAAGCACTTTGATTCCCTTGAGTTTTATCATGGAACTTTAAATTCAACAATTTTACCTCATGCATTTTAGTCCGTAAGCTTATCCATCTGTAAAAATGCGTAAAGTAGAAATGACTAGCTTTTTTGAATTAAAGACATTTCAACAAAAAAAGTAGCTGTAAAAAGAAAATTCATTTCAGAATACACCCTACATACCTAAAATGACAGATTGGACCATCATCAACAAATGCTAAAGAGATTGGTGTTTTCACCATATTTGAGCACATGTGTCTACTCAAAAAGTTCCAACTCACGAGGAGAAAAATTTAATAAATTAAAAATATTGTTTCATATAAACACAAAACAAAGTATGTGAGAGAAACCGTTGAAACCTTCACACTCCTGAACCTGGGAATTCTGAGTCCTGGAAATGCAGCAGAAACTTAACTCCTACAACATCTGTGGCTTGGCAATAGTGTTGTATCGCTTTCATACGGAAGAAATCAGTAAGAATAGCTTGAAATAATTTTTGTTCTTCATGGGAAAAAATGTTGTAAATTACAAATATTTTTCCATTCATTTAGGCAGCAAAGAAAACTATGAAGACTTTTAGGGCATTGCAAATATGTTGGCTTTTCAGCAATCAATGGAACTATAGATGTTAAAAAAAAAAAGCATACCGATTGTCAATTTGGAATATAAAGATGTCACTGCCATAAGCAAGTGATGTATTAATATAACAAATCATTTGCATACTACATACAACTTTATTCCACAAGTCAATTATTATTAAACTTGGAGAAAAGATAACCATGGCCTTACCTAAAGACTGGTAGAGTTCAGTCATTTTGGGATGGTCCCAGCAAGTGGTCTGGGTCTCATGGCTGAAACACAAAATGTAAAAGACACTTCAGAATTTGCAATGTGAAGCAGCGACAAGGACGCGCAGCAGCCACAGCGTTTGCTCTGGACCTTTTCGGCACCTGTTCCCGGTGAGCTGGCCACAGGATCCCAACAGCACAGAGGCCCTTGTCGCTGCTTTCAAAGGGAAAAGCAGGTTGAGCATTATCAGGCTCCAGAATTTGTTTCTTTCTTTTGGTATTCACAAATCCACCACACTTATGCTATAATAAACTGACCTTGCTATGCAATCAATAGTCGAAGATCAGGATTTATATCCCTGCCTGGTGTGGAAAAGGCACAAATACCTGATGTGGTATTTGTCGTTCAACTCTGTGGAAGAGACACTGGACATTCGTCAGTAAAAATAAATCACTTCTCATTTGTTTTCTCTGTCCTTGACACTTTACTGCTTCTCCACATGCAGATCTCAGCTCTGACAGTTACATTTCATTTCAGCTTATACAGCCTCGGACTAACACACTCTCCCCTCCTCCTTCCCCTTACTCTCAGAATGTCTTTTAAACTCAGTACGCATCTACCACTACACCTCTTTCTGTATTGACTTGGGCCTGATAAAACAGTCACAGTTCTCTCCACTTCTTGAAATGTGGTTGCCTGCTACTGCCTGCTATCAGGTCCAAAAAAAAAAAAAAAAAAAAAGAACAAAACACCTTTGTTCCTCCTTCAGTTCCTTCAGTTACATGAATAAGCCTGGAAAGATAAGTACATATACTTTTCCTTACTTTGGCCTATCTACATAAATCACCACAGCATCGTATTTCCAGTTTTCAGGGATTACATTAAGGGCCTTGATAAAGTAAAAAATTAGCATTGAGTCCTATTTTGGTACTCTTATGGGTATCCAATTCATATTTTTTTTTAGAAGGGAGGAGGAAAAGAGGAGATTCAGCTTAAACCTGGGCACTTGAAGGGGACAGAGGTCTCACACAGTGACAGTCAGGAAAGCAGACAAGGTCGATGGCCTTTGCATAGGATGGGAAGTTTAGGGCTTTGGACCCTACCAGCTGGGAAATCTGGGGCAAGCCGGTCCACCCAGTGGAGCTAAAGAATTAAGTTACATAGGGAAGTGACCAGCACCTGCTAGTGCTCCTTATGTGATCATTTCTGTTACTGTGTGACCCCCTCCACCCCAAACACTGTCCATTAAAAGCAAACCTTTTGTTAGTTGATTAAACTCTAGACGTACATCTGACTAATGGAATTCAGTCAAGCCTTGGACAGACGAACACTTAACGTGCATTACCGCCTCAGGAAAAAAAAAATGAAAAAGAAACACTTGACGGGGTTTGATCAATATAACATAAGCATAATCTGACCAAGACATGTGGAAATGACCCAAACTGTGCGAGCTCAATGATCACCCCTGTGACAGTGACCATTTGGTGCTTGAACAGTGAAGGCTACTACAAGCAACTTGCAAGAAACTGTTCACTTGTGAAGGGCTGCTTCACTTGCCTCCAAATATGTTCATTTCTGATTTTCTTCTCTGCAGAAACAATTGGCATTTGAGCAGTGCAAGACAGGTGTCTCATTAAGGGAATGGACCCAAGCGATAGCCAAAATGTTTAAGGGGGTTTGAGGAAACCCCAAGGCCAGGCTGGTTTATCATCTGGAGAAGAGGTAGGCAAGACTGGTACTTTATATGCACAGCACAAGGAGGCTGCAGCTTGCAGCTTCATGGAAAAAGTGTTGCTTGTTCTCGGTGTTTTTTAGCTCACAGAGCCATCATGTACCAATTCTGGACTCAAGTGCCCAGCAGGGCAGTTTACCTTCCACTGTGACCACCCTGCATTCAGGGCCTCCCCTGTGCCCAAAAGGTATTCAGATGTGCACACGAGGGATAAAAGAGAGTGGACATGTGCCCACTGGGCACACCGTGGAATCCCAGGGCACCTGAGAGGACTGCCATAGCATCTCCAATAGGTCTGCAGAGCAATGCTTGGCCGAGCTGCTAAGCCCGACCCAGGAGAGAAAACTACTCTGAAGAGCCACCAAATGGGAGACACATGGAAATGAAATCTGCATCAAATGCAATTCTAAATGGAAACGCAAACAGAAAAGAAATGTGCATACAATTTTCAGAAGAATCCCACACGGAGAGAGAAAAACGGAAACTTCCCACTCCCAAAAAGGGGAAAAAAAAAAAAAAAAAAACTTCATGACAGTGGCTATCCGTTTATTTTTACCTTTTTAAGGAATTTATTTTGGAGGCTGACATCATGAAAAGGGCTGTAAAAATTATTTTTAAATCCATCAATCCTTAGTGAAATCGCAATTTCCTGTAGCGGAAGATGGAAGCCAACCTGCTCCCCCAATTCTGTGCCTCCTGGGTCTGGTATTAGTTTTTGCCAGGTACTATTCTCCTGGTTCTGGGGGACTTGAATAAATGAATCCCCCCACTCATTCCCAACCTCAACCTTCTGCTACCTTCCTCCCCTCCAACACACAAGCCTTTAATTTGCACACAACATGAAGTAACTAGAAAAGCAGATTTAATTTCACCTTTGCGGTCTTAGCTTCACTTCAATTGCAAACCAGTATTAAGTGAAACAAGTGAACGTAAGTGGAAAGAAGAATGAAGAGTGTGACTAATCCTCCAAATCAGAAAAATAATCTTTTAATCATTTAATGCTAAAAATGCTTGACAACATAGCTGAAAAACACTACAAATTTTTGGCAACTATATGATGAGCCAAAAACATCCCCTTCACTGTAGCGGGTATTTCGTACCTGTGATGAACCCAGAAGGTCTCCTGGGATATATTTAATTCCCCAGAATAGACAAGATGAATATGGAATGGATGAAACAGTAAGCATCAATTTGCATAACTCATATCTATATTCTCCTGTGCAGAACAAACCGATTTTTGCCTGTGATCAATCCACATTTTACAGCTGTGTTTTCTAGTTTGTGCCTGTCTCCTAAAACAGTAGAGAATTCTCAATAACTCCATGACAAACAGCTCACATTTTACTGGGGATGCAGGCAATATAGAAATATAAACTGTGCTGGGCACGTGGGGTTAGAAGGGTGGGTGGAACAGTTTTTGGTAATTGTCTCTTTTCTGCAGAGCACTTTCCACATTGGAAACACACTCCCTATGTGCCATGTCGTGCCAATGAGGAAATTCTAAAACCTGGTCACCCATTAATGGGCCCACCTTTGTTCGGCTTTCCCGAGAACAATGATGTTCAACAGAGAGATCACAAGTCCAGTATGTAAATTAACAGATCAGCTTCATCAACAATCTTTAACAAATGTTACTGATTTTGACACTGCTTGTGCCAAAGTCTGGCATCAGATATGCCTCAGAGCAATTTGCAAACTAAGATTCGTCCCCCCTCCCCCCACTTGTTTTTAACCTGTAAAAATCACAGTAAGCTCTCTTTTCCCTTGTTATTTGAGGCTGTGAATTAGGAACCTGATGCAAATAAAAACATAAAATCACTGGCTATGACAAAAGACCCCAGCAAAACCTACTTGTCAATAATAAAAAATTAAAACATTACTCTACTGAGCACAGGGTTGACCTAATTTCCTAGCACACGATTTAAATTTTCTCTCACCTTCTTTAGTTTCAAGTGGTGTGCAAGGTTATTGTAACAGCCTCAGAGCTGTGCCTGCTGTCAGGCTGCAAGAGTCAGACTTACTGGAATGGCTGTTTTAGTTTCTTAAAAACAAACATTAAGCACTTATACAAAGTAACAAATATCTACTACACTCGCTGGGGAAATGGCAGTTGCCTAATTAAAATAAGATTTCTTCTGCTACCAGTTATTTGGTACTGAAAATATTCTGAGTTGCCTTTAAAAAAAAATACATAATCTTCCCACTATTTCCCAGGGTGGAAGCCAATCACTCTGTGGCCATATAAAAAAAAAAAAAGGAGCGTTCTCTTGTGATTTGCAGGGGATTAGAGTTCAGCTTCATATATAATCTGGAGCCCATTGATCCACACACACAAATGATTTCCCTTTAATCTAGGGATCAGACTCTTTTTCTAGAGGAATCTGGTCATTTGCACGCTGATTTGTGGAACTCGGCTCTCACGGATGGAGTACTGGCAAGGTGGGGGTGAGAACACGTATTTCAAAGTCTCTGCTACTGTGGCTAGGGGCCAGGGAGGGGTGGGTGGCAACCTAAGCAGCAGAAATCCTCAGCCTAGCTCCCACTTCGTGTTCTGCGGGTGTTCAACATTTTCTCCTGTTCGGTTCGAGCCGGGGCAAAGATGATTGCCTTGGTTGGTGGCGGTTCCAGCTGTTACTTGTCTTACGTTATATTTGCTTTTCAAGGTTTAACTCACACCCACCCTCAACTTTGGCCAGGGCAATTTCACTTCAGGGTCGTGTCCAATCCAAGATCAAACAATGATGACTGAAACCAATTCCATGGTGATCAAGGGTCAGAGACCTTTACTATAACCCTGTTGTTTCATTCGCTCCTCTGCTTTACCTAAAGCAACCGTATCCTCCTAAGAGGGTCTTTGAAAACAGGAAATAAATATTTTTTAAAAAAAAGAAAAGAAAAGAAAGAGGAAAAGCTGTTGAGGAAGGTTAGGATAAGAAACTGAAGGACTAAAAAAAGCTTATTGGCCAAGGAAGAGGGCAGATTCCACTTAAAGACTGACTGCCCGCTTAACTCTGATGGACTGTGTTTCATGTTATTGAAGCATTTTAGAATTAATAATAGAATTCCCTTAGGCAACTAAATGGCAAGCTTCAAACTTTAAATCGAACTGATAAGCGTCTGCCCTTTTCATTGCCTGATCCAAGTGGGGATGCCAAACTTTGCTTAAACCCAAGCACAGACACCTGGAGACACGCGAGAAGGACACCCTAAAGACTGCACGCCCCAGCCCAGAGGGCAAAGGAAAAGGAAAAAAAAAATCTTACACAAACCAACAGCCGCTCGCCATCCTACCGCCCCCCCTCAAAAAAAGCCCTCGGTCCTTCCGTGGATTCCATGACTTGTGGGGTTTCGCTCGCTTGCTGCTCTCTTTCCCCTTAATTTCTGCAACTCTGGGGGCATGGAGGGAACACAGGCGAAAACGCAGCGGGGCTGGGGCTGGGACGGGGGGGGGCGGGGGAATGTCAGTTGGAATCCTCGGAAGAAATCAGGCAGAAAGTTGACCTTTTGGCACTTGCAGTTCAATGGAAGGCACAGTCGCGCGTGCCCCTTCTTCCTTCGAGGTCAAGGGACGATTTAGGAAATAGCCAGGCTCGCTCGTGTCCACACCGGCAGCCCGGAAAGGAGCAAAGAAGCTCCCGGGCCCCAACCCAGGCGTTAAGGAATGCTCTGTCCCCTCCGAGTAAAACGAGAAACGAGCTTTTTCTCTCTTAGCCCGTCCCAAACCCGGGGTGGAGGAGAAAGCCTCCCCGCGAGCCTGGGCGCTGGAGGACCAACCCCGGGGACGCACCTGCAGCGGCGCCGCGGGCGCTCGCCGAAGAGGTTCCCGCACGCCCGGCTGCCCCGGCTCCAACCGCCGCGCCTGTCCCAAGTTTTGGTCGGCTCGGCTGGTCCCCCGTTTGTGCCACAAGTGCACGGACTGCGGCGACCGGAGGGGGCCGGGGCCGGGGCCGAGATTCACTTACCCTTTGAGCTGTTCCCTCATGGCTGCAAGGGCTCCGCGGTCGGGGGCAGGCGGTGAGAGGAGGAGTGAGCTTCCCAGAGCCGCTGGGCTGCCAGAAAGTCGAGAGCCGCCGCCGCCCAAGCTCGCAGCCGAGAGCACTGCGGAGGAGCCGGCGCGGGCTGGCAGGCGGGCGGGCAGGAGGCAGGCGGGCCCGCCGACCGGGGAGGGGGCGCTGCGTGCCGACGGGGCGGGGCCGCCTCGGGCTCCGCCCCCCACCCAGGGACCCGGGAACCCCAGCTCCCGGGGAATGGGCGGTGGAAGCTTTCAAAGTAGAAAGGAAGAAAGGAAGAAAAGGAACTGGAAGGGGATTTAAGGTAGATCTAGGAACCTGGAAACCACACACCACTGGGCTAGCAACCCCTCTCAAACCGCCCGTAAGTATACTTGTTGCCTAAATAAATGACCTAGGTGCAAATGATCTCATTGGCACATAATTAGTGTGCGGAGATGAAATTTTCTTTTAGAAAAGAAAAAAAAAACCACCTGTGTTACCCCTCCCACTAATTGCTGATTGAAGTAGCTGAGCAGTAAGGACTTGCGATGCAAGTTGATCTCATCCAGAGCTGAAGGGGCTAAAAGCACCCTAAGTTTAAGAAGCCACTGCTAGCATTTGCGGAATGAACCAGCTGATGAAAATCTCTCTTTCTCCCCTTCTCCCTCCCCTCTCTCCCTCCTTAATGTGCCTTTCAAATCAATCAATTAAGAAGCTTTTTAAAAAGTTTTTGTTACACAGAAGCACATCTCAAAATGTATTCAGCTGGCCATATAAGCATCACCTGGAAAGTTGTTGGAACTCAATGAAAATCCCCTGGGACCCCCACCTAGCACGACTGAGTCAGAAACTGGAATAACCTTTCAAAAAGACACCATGCCAGTGGTGGTGCATGCTTTCAGTCTGCCAGTATTCTTTTACTAAAATCCAAAAGTATCTAGTTTTCAAGAAAACATTTTACTGGCTGAGTTACAGTGCCTGGGCAGTTCAAATATTTCTAATCGCAGATTGTGCAGTCAGATGATACAGGTTAACTACACAATTATTTCAAGGTTGGAAATATTCCAAAAAGAAGAAAGCCGTCATTAGCACAAGGATTCTCCACAACCTCCACACAGTGCCTTAGATTACAGCCCAAGGAGGATTTCAGGATCAACGCTGTTAGTGTTTTCATCTCTTTATCCATTTCCTGTGTTGGCCTGCTGTTCTTTTCATCTGCTTTCAACCATTTGCCTTTTACTCTCTTCTAGTAGATTCATTCCACTTCAGTCTACAGTTGAAACGTATTCACCTTTTTCTTTTTAAACATCTTTATTTATTTATTTGCTCAGATTTTTTTTTTTACACTAGAATGTTTGAGCTGAAAAGGACATCAATCTCCCTTTGCCATGCGCCATGGCAAGGCAGAGAGGCAAAATAAAGCATGTGAACAAAAGCCAAAGGGGATGCCGGGTTTCTTCATCACCCCTGACAAAAACAAATGAAAACGTGAAACGCTATAGCCAAAGATGTGTGCTGCAGGGCTGTGTGGGGTTGCCATTTTAAAGCAAGTAGGCACAGCTCCTAATTTGGCCTACAAATTGAGAGTTGTTAGCAGTGGTCCTGTAGCACTTTTGAACTAGGGATGCTGCTATTCTAGTGGAGGTAGAACATACTAGAATTCCCTTGGGTGAAGTTGTCCCTTGATCCAAGAACATTTTTTAGGTCTGTTTCGCTCCTGGACTCACGGAGAGGCATTAGTGTCCTGCAATGAGGACTGAATGGCCTTTGCAGCTAAGTCAGTGACAGAAATTTCTATGTCCATGTACCAAATTGCTTTTAAAAAGCTTATGTATATTGCAAGGAAAAGACAAAAAACCTGACACACAGGCATTTGCAAATTTGACAAGTCAGTGTAAGCGTTTGCAACAGGGTATGGTGAAACAGGCTCATTCTGGCATCTTTGTTTTCCACAAATTCCACATATTCACCTACCTGTCACAGATCTAGCATTTTTGATATGCTCTGCTAAAACATACGTAATAAATCTATTTGCCTTACTGTCCAATTAGAAAGCTATGGAGAATGAGTTATCAGAAAAAAAAAAGGAAAATAAGAAAATCACTACTCAGATCTTTTTTAAAAAAAATTGACAGATGGCAATTCTCAAAAATACATCTTTAAGGTTTTTTTAGGCTGAAGTTATAGGCACTTGAAGACTTGTTCCCAAATCTTGATGCCATTTTAGAAAATACGAAAGTATTAACAAATGACATGGGCATTACATCAACAGTTTTATTGTCAATTTCACTGAGATGATGAGTTTTTCTGATTAGGGAAAGGCATTTAGAGAAGAACATAACCAATATAAATATTTCATATATAAATTATGTAGGGATGCCACATCTACATTAATAACAGTAATTACTTATTGATAATAGGTGTCTCTTCCACTTAATACTATATTACAGTTTGCATATGAACCACAGATAAGAAATGAGCATGGAGTTTTGCCATCAGAACAAACAATTTGAAATCCTGATTCTAGAACCTACCAGGAGTTTCTTGTCCTCAGTACAACAGAACAAGGATGGGTAGACAGAATCAGCTCTGTGGTTCATGGCTACCCTGCTATGCTCTCCACGGATAGATATGGCTTCCTCTGTTAGAGAAAAACCTGTTCTCTCTAGTGTGCTTATAAGCAATTTCACTGATAGCTGATGGCATGGGGACTAAGTTGGCTAGACATAAGTGAGGGAGAAGGAAGGAGATGGGATGAAGGCAGAGCAAGCAACCCTACACTGCCCATATCTTTGTATTATTTTTGTCTCCAGCACCCTTTTTGAATGTACCACCTGTTACTCCCAGGACTCTGATCAAACAGACACCTATCCAACCGAAGCTATCCTGAGGCAAGAGCCTGTTGAGTGGGGACAACTGGCAGATGAGATACTCAGCTCTACCCATTGGAGCTTTCTGGAAATCAGACTAGATTCATTGATTGGACAAATTTTGAGCAACCTGTGTATGCCTACAAGGACCGGCTGGCCCTTTGGGAGTAAAGGGAAATAATTAATTCAGAATGCTGACAGCAGCAGGTGTAAACATAAAGAAGCTATAGACAGTTTACAAGCCTTCAACCGTCTGCTGGATTGCCATGGGAGAATATTAAGACAGGGATCGGAAAAGTAGAAAAACTGACAAGTAGAAAAACTGTATGAGTTTGGGACAAAATTGAATTAAATTTGACAGAATTTAATGAGTGTGGCTCTATCAGATCAGTTTCTTAGAAAAATCCCTGGGTACTGGTGTGCAGGCTTGATCAGAGGAAAGACTGTCATTAGGAGTCCAGGTTCACAGTGACTGCATCATGATGAGGATTCAAGTTACAGTTACAGTATCACAGAGGTGGGAAAAGAATTAAACAGGGTCAAAATCAGTCCAGAATCTTGACTGATTGGGTGTATGAATGGGTGAGAAATAAGACGGACTATGTCAATCAGTGGATTTTTCAAAGACCTCATAGTGCTTGGAGTGGCAAGATTGACAGCGATTCATAACTGTTGCAATATCAAAACCACTCGAGCAAGAACCTCAGAGCATGCCCTACACCCGGGACTTGGGGAGGGTGGGAAATTGGGTGGGCCTTCTCCCTTAATACCCCCCTTTTAAACATGAAGGTAACAATATGGAAAACGTACTAGTATTATCCACTTTCCTGTAGCCCTTGAACCTTCTTACTCTAACTAAGTATGTAAAGAATGTCAAAATAAATTTTATTAATTTAAAAAAAAAATTAAAAAAAATAAAAATTTTAAAAGAAAAAAAAAAAAAAAGAAATAAGACCTAGGACAATAGTTCTCAAACTTGGTCATCCACTGGAATCACCTGAGAAATACTAAAAAGCGCAGATGCCTGGGTGCCACCACTCTGAGATGGATTCAATTGGCCTTATGACAGTGAGATTTTGAAGACTCTAAGGGGGATTCCCAAGATTGGATGAGTAGCATTCACCCAACTAGGAATGTCAAGAAGAGAGAGCAGAAGGGGACCAGGGGAAAGATGATGTACAAGTGATGTACAGACTGAAGGTATCCAGGACCCAATTGGAGTCTAGAGCTCCGAGGAAAGCTGTCTGGCCTGAAGCGATGGACTTGAACTCTCAGTGAACTCATACGATAAAGGAGGTGAAAGATCAACAGCCAAGGAGGTCGGGTTGCTCCTACCATACACAGACACATCATTTTACTTTTTAAGCTGCTTATTGTTTCAGTGTTAGCCTGACATTAAAATAAGGAGCAAAATGGGCACCGGCAAAGACAAGGAGTGGGTTGCAGTGGGCCACTTGCCTGAGGTGACCCTGAGGTTCCTCACCACTCTCTGAAACCCAGATTCCCTCCAGCTCCCACGGTGTCCATCTCAAGTGTTCTTTTTTCCCCCAGTGAATTTTAAGTATAATGTGCACTGTTTTGTGAAAATCCACTTGGAGTAAAGGAATTGTGTCAATTAACCATATTACATATTTTATAGTAAGTATCAACACTTGAGTCTCCAGTAAACACACAAGAATCCCATGTTTCCCTCTCCCTAGGCGGAAACAGGGAATCAGACACTGAACACATGCTAACAGTGTTGGTGAATCACTGGGCCAAATATCATGGCATATTAATTAAAATATGTAGAACACTCCCTCTAGATCAATCTGAAACCACTAGCTACATTCAGGCTTCTACATTCAGACACGGAGCACCCCACACTCGCACAAAGGCCTACTTTCCAGACCCTTCCTCTGCAGGGAGGCAGGCTGAGCGAAGATGAGGAAAGTTCTCTCCAAGCCAGCTGCCATTTAAACCAGAGATTTCACCAGACAGGGTTCCAAACAAAGTCAAACTCTGCTTCACGCTCTTGCGGTTTTCTTTCCACACGATTTCTGAGAGCTTCACAGAACCACCTCTATGAAGTCAAACATCCAAAGAGATGCGAAGTTGAGCATCTTCTCTAAGATGAAGGCACACTTCATTAATCTCACAGGCCAGTAGCTCTTTCATGGCACAGAATTCAGCATAGTTTATCAGCCTGCCAGCTCTGCCACTATCCCACCAGTGGGAACTACCACCACCTCCTGCCAATAATGGGGAACTGCGTAAGGTGGTTCAAGTACGTCTGACTACCGCATTTCTGGTCCACCTTAACAACAGCTTGAGGCTGTAACTATTGGACTGCCTTTCCCAAATGACTGTGCCAAATAACAAGAATTTCAAAACTAGGCAGAAATTCTGACACTCTGCATAATCTCCCTTCCTCTTCAGCTACAAATAAGCCTTTGTATTCGATTAGACTCACAGCAGGTGAAAACCCCAATTAGTGAATTCATTCTGGGGCCTCTTTTCTACCTTCCTCCCACACACTTAAACAAAAAAAAAAAAAAAAAAGGAAGTTTCCGTCCTTTTTCAAATCACAAGTAAACTAACCCTTTGAGACCTACCCAATCAAACCATAGGCTGTTTGAAGGCTTTTCAATGAAAAATGGGAGGCTGTTGAAAAGATCCTGCTTCCTCACATCCTAACGGGTGTTACAGAAAATTCTGCTCTACCGGACTTTGTCACTTTCTTCCAATCCATAAATGTTCTTAGATTTTTCTGATCAATGTTGAAATTATACCTTTTTTTTTCTTTCTACCTCAAAACCCACAATGCCAATATTATCTACAGAAAGATTAATGGACTGTCTGAAACGTGAGAGAATTACTCTTCAGTTATGGTCCTATTTTGGTTTATTTGAGGTGAGAAAAATATGAAATTTTAGTTTAAGCAGTATGCTTAGGACAAGCACAAAGTCCATATTTCAAACTCTGTAAATATTTATTTGTCAAAGGAAATTTATCATTGGACAAGGATAGAACATTCAAGAAAAAACAACAGATAGCTTTAGTTCTTGGAGTGATTTACTTATACTCTGTCAACTGCTTCTCTGAAAATAATTCACAACTCAGTTTTATTTATGGGCATATGATTAAAAAAGAGAAGCTTTGTCTTTTTTAATTGTTTTAGTCCTGTCACTTTTCTTGAAACAAGTTGTAGGACTGATTATCCACAAGAAAACACTGAACATACATCAAACAGTAATGCAGCTTTCAGAAATAGTCATCTGTTAGTGCCAGAGGTTCATTTCATTTCGAGTCTTTTTAATTAAAATGCAAAGTTCGACATACACGCCTGCCTAAATTACCCCTTCCTGAAATATTAGAATTTCATAAAAATGTTAAATGCTAATGCAACTACTGTAAATACTTGTGACTGCCTTCTTGGTGTGTTAAAAAAAAAAGTAAACAAAGGAATTACTGGTCAATTATGGAAACAAGGAAGTCATCCTACGTTAAAACCAATAAGGAAAATGTAATATTCAAATGCTACCGATGGCAGGCATTCTTCCCTTTGAGATGGATAAGAATTGTGTTCTCTCCAAAGCTGTTCTCTCAGTCATTAGCAAGTACAGCGGAACCTCACAGAGGCCCAGGAGGATGGATGGACAGAGCTTCCAGACCAATGGTACCCCTTAGAGGCCAGCCACTTAACCCTTTGCACTTAAGCCCTTGGGAGCTTTTGCTGATTTATCTGGAAAATGTGGCTAATATCATGCAGGCTCGCAGTGCAAGCCAAAAGTGCCACGGTGACTGGAAATGGGATTTGAAGGCTGTGGAACGCCGTGCTGATGCACAGCAGCCTGTCAGGCAGGTATGATTCCTGGAGAGAATACCCAGTGTGCTCAAGGATACTGCGAAAAATACGGTGCAGAGTCAATTCAGCACAATCCCTTTAACTTTTCATTTTAGACTAGTCTGAGGGAAAGTGAGAGGTCTAACAGTTTAGTTCTTCCTCTTCGGCAATTTACAAGGAGAACCTGTCTGCCCTTGGTTTTTTTACACTTAAAAAGGAAGCAAGTCAGCAGAGCAAACTTTTGTGTTCATCAGATAACTCATTAAACCACAGCCCAAGATCAGCATAGCACTCATGCCATTTGCTATTAATGTTTAGGACTGAGTTTGTCATGTGAAAACTATTCACCCATGCTGTATGGGACATCTGTACTGTCAGAGCCTGGAGGAGGGAAGGGTACAAGTGCATGCTGAGCCAGGCAGCCGTCTTGGAAATCCAGATCCCCTCCCAGGTGATGGAGAGGCGTCTTGGTAAAAGCACTTGAATTGCCAGCCAGATGTAGGAATTCTACCTACAGGAATTCTACACATACAGGAACCCAGGAAAGGGGGAATGGAGGCAAAAAAAAAAAAAAAAAACAATTCATTCATTCATTCAAAGATCTACCAAGTGCTGAGTCTTAGTCTTGAGCTCTGATTTTTGTGAAGGCTGCTTGAGAAGATGCAAGGGAAATACATATGAGAGGAATTCTGTGTGCAAATTTCCAAGAAATATTTCTCATAAGCTACCTAGTCAAAATTTCTGTAGTAAACACTACGCAGCAGTAATGTCTTTAAATGGATGTACCCGTGCTGTACTCCTGGAACGCTCTCACGTGTCTTGGCTCATCATGCCAACGCCGCTCATTTTGCTCTATGGTTAGTGAAAATGGATCTTGTTTGGAAATTGACATGAAAATATTCAAACATTAGCGCATTGTAATCAGATTTTTCCACCAGTGAAATATACGGGGAATTTGGCCTTATCCCTAAGGAGCTTATACTCTAGTAGGGGAGATAGCCTCGTATGTGAAGAAACATGACAGCAGTCAGGTTAAAATAAGTGCAAGGAGACAGAAAACAAAACAAAACAAAGAAGCACAAAAGGAATAGTGATCTTTTTCACCTCTTTGAATGGGGGAATGAAGAGCTAACTCACTAGCCTTTAGCCGCCGTGTTTCCCGGGTGCTTCTGCTAGTTTATGAAGAGCTGAAGCACGTTTCTCAAAATGACTCTGTGAGCCAATTTCTCATGTAAATAGTTTACTGAGGCATTTTTAAAAATGTTAACATACTGCTGTGTTATGACATTAGTTTATGCTGTTTAGGAACTCAAAAATGCATTGGCCAATACTGGATTTGATATCTTGGAAAGGCTAATTGGCAGGAAATAATACTGTCCTTATGGAGATATCAAATCAGATTCTTCAGTTAATATTAACAATGTCTAATATGAGCATATAGGTCCTCAGGGCTTGACCTGTTCACATCCCGTAAAAGCCGGCTGGCAAAGAACTGGAAACTTTCTCTTTCCAGCAAGGCAAAAGAAAATGAACTTGGAACCATTTGTGCCTGTAAATACCCTTTTTAAAAAAAATGTTATTTATTTTCATTGTACTTGAAAGAGAAAGAGAAAGATGGTCCATCCGTTTGGTCACACCTCAAAAACCTGTTACAGTCTGGGCTGAGCCAGTCAAATCCAGGAGCAGGGCCTGGTCTCTGATGTGCACAGCAGGGCCCCAGCTCCTTGAGCAATCAGCTGCTGCTTCCAGGACGCATACTGCAGGAACGTGGAAGAGCCAGAAACCAGGCACCTGGACACGGGTAGCAGGTGTCTTTAGCAGTGACTTAATGACAAAACCAAATGCCTGGACTATATTGCTTTTTACACAGAATGAAATTCAGCAGAAGACCCAAGGATGGGAAAGAAGGGAGGGTGTGGAGTGCAGGGGTCCCAGAACTGGTACCTGGCAGTGTCTTAGTCTGAGACTGAAGCACCAAGGATCCTATGTCTCCACTACCATGTTATCCTGGGATAGTATTTTTAAATCTGCAATTCATGAACCACTAGTGGGTTATGAAATCTATAGTTTATTGTTTATAATGGAAAAGAAAAGAACAGAAAATATGAGAAAGGCCAGAAAACTATTTCGTGGAACTTTTCTTTCATTCACACAAACATAAAGATTTATATGTATATATATATATATATACATTTGTACTGGGATGATATACAAGTTTTAACTTATACAGTAGATTGACCAAAACCTTAGAGCAACACAGTCTGCTAGACATCAAAATCAATGAACTACATGCCTACCATTAGGCATGGCATTATTTCCCTAGATTGGGATCTGGAGTAAGCTGGGGACAGAGTTTGCAACCCTGTTCCATGCAAAGGGCTGGAGTATTATGAAATGGCAAGGGGTGGGGGAGGAGAGCAAGCTGGGAAGGTGTTCATCAAGTCTGAGGTTCTAACCACATCAAGTGCCAAGGAGAAGAGAATTTGTATCAGGTTTGGGGGGATCTCTTCTCTGTCAACTGTTTAGAAATAAACTAGGAATCACTCAACTTTTCCTTTCCCTTCCAAATTGTGTAGTAATATTGTCACATTGCAGAAGGAAAAACATCACTGCTGAAAGTATTGTCGGGGGAGTAACAAGTAGCTCACACTACTATATACAACTGCATGCTACCATTCTGAGCAATATACTTCAAAACCACCTGTTAAACAATCCTGCTATCATCCTGCGATGGGGACCCGATTTGAAGCCCTTGGTTAAGTGCCCAGGTCTAGGCCAGCAAATGGGCAAGCATGTACCTGACAGAATGGTGCTATTTTAGGACTGGATGGCCACCACTGTATTTAATACCTACAAACGTATCTGATTAAGTGCTTGAGAAATTCATATGGATAAATGTTCATGAGGACTCACAGTGATTTTGCTTTTGAAAACATTTTTTAAATGTGTTCTCATATAACTGTAGGAACATTTTAGACAGTCTATGACCATGGGCATATTGAGTGTATTAGGACTAAAAGAGATTTAAGAACAAAATTCTTTTCAAGGCAATGTCCAGCTAAGAGAGCGAGTAGAAAGGAAGTCACAATTTTTCTTTTTCAGTATTTAATCACAGCAGCATTCATTAAATTCCCAGTAGCAATAAGTAGTTAATTAACTACATTTTTAATCAGTATTTCCTACATTTTAAAATCATCAGACTATGGATACTGAATTTCAACCACTTACTGTGAAGCTACAGACCAAGGTTCAACCCAGCAGTGAATACAAAGCAAGGATTTTAAGTTTTATCTGTCTAATATCTTGTACTAATTACAACATGGGCACAAATTCTGGCCTCCCTCTCTCATATCCAGCTATTTTATGCTTAAATAAAAAAAAATTCAACTCAAGGGACAGAAATATCAAGAAACACACACACACACACACACACACACACACACACACACACACACACACACACACTGGATAGAGTAACTCAAATGCTTGCAATAGCCAGGGCTGAATCAGGCCAAAGCAAAGAACCAGGAACTCAATCCAGGTTTCACACACGTGACAGGAACTCAACCACTTGATCCATCATAGCTGCCTCCCAAGGTATGCAGTATCAGCAAGCTAGAACAAGAAGCAGAGCTGGGTAGGGGACCAGGCCTTCTAATGTATCACAGGGCCATCCTAACCCTAGGTTAAATGCCTACTCTTGATTCTTTCCATCTGCCACTGCTATCTTCTACCATCAGAAGTCAGAATATTTTCCTACTCTGTGTGTCTGAGATGGCCCTATGACATGACTTGCTTTGGCCAAGGATAATACCAAACATTGACACAAGTAGTAACTTGTCAAGAATCCATAGAAAGAAGCTTGGACTAGAATGGTGGGTAATGAAACACCAACCTGCCTGCATCTGTTCATAGCTGAAACCCTGCCAAGCATCACACATGTCAGCCAGACCACACTGGCTCATCCAGCTGCTGGCTGACCATAGAGACATAAGCAAGCCCATCAGAGAGAAATACAACTGGTCCAAACCACAAAAGAAGCCCAATTCACCCAACAAGTAATGAACTAAATAAATGGCTATTACACTACAGTGTGTGCAAACTATGATTTATGGCCCAAGTTTGGGCTACAGGCCCTTTCTGCAGAATTTGCCTGCTACATAAGACTTTCACATTTTTAAGAGTTGTGATTTTAAAAAAAGAATATGCCACAGAGACCATATGCAACCCACAAATCCTACACTAGTGAACATTTGGTCCTTTATACAAAATGTTTTGCTGATTCCTGTGTAAAGCCAAAATAAATTTTGCAGTGAATTGTTAGTGCAACCACAGGTAGCTGATACATACCTACTCCCTAGAAACAATGTTAGAAACTAGCACTTACTTTTTTTATTATATACATCTAATTTTTTCATAATATGGTCCCATAGGTGCAGATATTCTCCTTTAAATTTTCCCACCCTTCTCCTCCTCTCCTCCTGTAACTAGGCCTTTTCAAGAAGGTGGTTGACACCTGGTCAGAATGTCTTTGGTACTTGTCCTCCAGTTGTTTGTCAACTAGGATAACACTTGAAGTGACTAGAATCCACAGATTTGCATACAGTCTGGAAAGTTGGCTTCTCTTTTGAGAGGGTAAGTAGAAATATAATTTTATAACAGCTTTATTAATGATATCCTCAAACCAGAAACAATCCAAATATATGCCAAAAGGTCAATGGAGAAAGCAAATGTAGTATTGTGCAATCAATAAACTGCAGATTCTCAATTTACGGCTCTTCAAAACCATTATTCTGATCATAAGAAACCAGACACACAAAAATACTGTGTGATTTCATTTATAGAAAATTCTAGGGCCCGGCGCAGAGGCCTAGCCGCTGAAGTCCTCACCTTGAATGTGCCAGGATCCTATATGGGTGCCAGTTCTAATCCCGGCAGCCACACTTTCCATCCAACTCCCTGCTTGTGGTCTGGGAAAGCAGTTTGAAGATGGCCTGAAGCCTTGGGACCCTGTAACCACATGGGAAACCTGAAAGAAGTTTCTGGATCCTGGCTTCGAATCTGCGCAGCTCTGGCCTTTGTGGCGGCTTGGGGAGTAAATCAAGGAACAGATGATCTTCCTTTCTGTCTCTCCTTATATCTGTATATCTGATTTTGTAATAAAATGAATAAATCTTAAAAAAAAGAAAATTCTAGAAAGTGAAAACTAAGATACAGTGACAGAAAGCAGATCAGTGGTTGCCTGAGGAAGAAGAGCATAAGATGTTTTTGGAGGTGGGGGTTAGGGTGGGGGTGGGGCTAAGAATGCTCTGTACTTTGTAGCAGTGATTTAACCTATGTCAAAAATCAATGAATTGTGCACTTTACATGAATTCAGTTTATTGTAAGTTGTTCCTTAATAAAGCTATGTTTAAAGGTTTTTTCTTTAAAAAAAAAAACATTTGCCCTAAAATCAAATTTAACATTCAAAAATATATACAATTGGACAGAAAATGAAGTGCATTACACAGGATGTTTATATAAATATAGGACAGTTCCAGGTCATGCTGTCAGTTCCCTTCTGATTAATTCTGAAAATATCAAAACATTAGATTCAGAAGTGACCTTAAAGGTTAATGAATTACATTCTCTCATCTAACACAGAAATTGCTTTAGGGGTGAGAGAGTCATTCCAGCCCTGAATATCTGCCATACAGAAAGCTAACTACTTTCCATAAAGGTGTATTTTGGGGGGTAGCCCAATTATAAAATTTTCTTTAGTGTTCAGTTCAAATTTGCGTTCTTGTAGCTTCTATATATCTAGTTGAATCTGTTCTCTCAGTTAAACAGGAAAAATAAAAAAAAAGTGCCACCCAACCAAAAACCCTCAACCTTAATAATAAAATCAATCCACTCTAGCCTTATACTTATTGAGGCTTTCCATTACATTTTCCATAATTCCAATTTTCTCCAAGCTAAATATAAATACTTCTATTACTTTCTGTTTTTCCTTTCATATAATAGGGCTTACAGACCTTTAGCTCTTCTGCTGATAAGATTCACTGAGAAACAAGATCCATTTACAATGTTATATCCCAAACTGAGCAAATAGGACACTTACATCCCTTACGTTTTAGTTTTGTAAATGTCACCTCATACTTTTTGCTCATACTGTATTTATGGATTACTAAAAATGCTAGGGTTTAAAAATATAACCTGATACTAATAAAAAGTATCTTTCCTCTTATGCTTTTAAGAGTCGATTAAATGTGGGATTTATGTCTTATTTAAATGTTATCTCAAATTATATCTTATAACATCCACTGAACTTTATAACAGATTTATTAGAACTTCAATAATTTTTAAAAATATTTATTTACTTTTATTGGAAAGTCAGATATGCAGAGAGGAAGAGAGACAGAGAGGAAGACCTTCTGTCTGCTGGTTCACTCCCCAGCCAGAGCCGGGAGCCAGGAACTTCCTTCCAGATCTCCCACGCTGATGCAGGATTCTAAAACTTTGGGCCATCCTTTTGGGCCAACTGCTTTCGCAGGCCACAAGCAGCGAGCTGGGTGGGAAGCGGGGCTGCTAGGATTAGAACCGGCATCCAAATGGGATCACGGCACATTCAAGGTGAGGATTTCAGCTGCTAGGCCACTGCGCCGGGTCCAGAATTTCAATTTTTTTTTTCATTTGAAGCGCTAACAACTATCACTAATTTCAAACATATTAATTTTAACTGATACCTATTCATTCTATCAACAAGCAGGTCTCTATTGTGGGTTCAAGTATGTTACACAGAAAAGAGACAAAAACAGATGCTAAAGAGTATCATTTGCTTGCCATCCATAGGCTAGAGAATGAGATAAAAACAACAATATGAGCTAAAGAGTTTTAGAAAAATGTATGATGTGTGGGAAAAACTGGCCAATAGGATTCTTCAGGCAGAGTGCTGAGGCAAGCTTAAGGGTTGATTGAAGAAAAACCAGCCATGTAGAAAGACACAGGTATCTTAAATACAGAGCCAAGGACAGAAACTCTGCTGCATTCTAACATATATGTGTCCACCAACATTCTTTACATGTCTTGGTCCTGGCAGCTGCAAATTCACCCTAGTGCTAAGGCCACTGTTCATCCGGTGTTCGAGGCTTTCCAGAGAGAACATGTAAATAATACACTGGAAAATCACAAGGCAGGCTGTCAGAGGTTTTCTTCATACCTAATAGTCATCTAGCAGCCATACGATAAATAGAAATGAAGTAAAAGTTGCATGGCAAAGTGTGAGAGCATCATGCTGATTCCCAGGTGCATGTTATTCTAACTACTCATTAATAAGCAGTTCAGTGCCATTTTCTGGGATTCCTTTGTTTGTCAACATCAAGCTCATTGGTTTGTCATTTGAAAAAAAATTCATCTCATTATTTCTTACATGTCAAGATTTTGCTTTCTTATTTCCATAGGAGATATCACACGCTTCTTAGCCATTTTCCTTCAAGACTAGTACATTCTTGTCCTGAGAGGAACAAGATTTTTTTTTTCCCTGATGATCAATAGCCCAAGTTTATTAGCAGCATCAGACTTTTAAAAGATGGCTGTCACGTAGGCATCCAGGGAAGGGGCTGGAGCCATTTACATTTCAACAGCAAGGGACAGTCCCCCAATACACAACTTGCTCCCTGAGAGGAACAAGTTTTAATTGCTATTAGATTAGAAGGCTATGCTTCTGTTGGGAAGGAGGCAGGATTACACAAATACTCAAATAAACACTGGATATGAGAGTGAGATAGCAGCACTTCTAACCAATTGGATGTGGCCTCTGAATTAATTTTATTTTACAGCAAGAAACATTCTGAGTTAAGTTTGTCCTGTTTCCTTGGATAATACTTTGGCTGCCATTTATGTCAGATAAAAATTTAGCATATTTTTCTAAAATGTGACTGATTTGAATGTTTCATGCTGTATTAAGCTCTTCCTTAGTTATCTGTGACCCGCAAATGAATTTATGACCTTAATTAGAGAAGTGATTCTCTATTTCAGACTTGTAAAACTCATGATGATGGCAGTACATGCAGTTAAGAATATTACAAGAATTTTTTCACTGCTTTTTACTTTTTGGTTTTTTGTTTGATTAGGAAATAAGAAAACATACCTAATGCCTTTCAGTAAAAGAGCAACAATCTTGTTTTCTAAAATTGCACCCTAAACCTATGTAAATTTCCAATTTGCATCACCCACAAGCCTCCTATATTTTAGCAGATTTTAACGAGAGCTAAATAACTGGCATATGCTTAAACTTAATTGTAATCAAATGTAATGGCATGTATGCACAACATAGTCTTTACTTACAGCACTCTTTATAGATGCAATGTGATTGCTGAACTTCACAGTAGATCATTCACTGGGGGGAAGCAGTTAATCATTTTTTTCTTGCCTTTACTTTTTGCCTTTTGATGACACTGCTTATCGTTTAGGATTCTGAACACTATAAAGGAACACCTTATTGAAGAAACCTCTTCATCCATGGCAAAACAAAGTGAGTTATCTAATACTAACAAAGTCATTTATGATTTTCAAGGGAAAGTAACTGTTAATGGTAAAAACAAACAAACAAAAAAACCCACATTATTTCTCAGCAGTAAGTCCAATATTTTTGGCAAACCCGTTTTCACAGAAGCTTTACATGTGAGCTTTTTAAAACCTTGCTACAATTACATTTGCCAATTGTCGATTCTTTTTAATACGCAATCAAGGGAATTTGTGTTGGGAAGAAAAATTTTCATCTTCATAAAGGACACTTAAAGAGGAGGTAGGGAAGATCAAGAAAGATCATGTGTAAGGATTAACTGTGAAGGTATGAAGTGAGTGCATTTCAACTCTTATTTTTAAAAGGCTTATCTGAAAGGGGTTGTTCTTTGAATCATGTGGATATTGATTTCTAATTTTACAATATTCCTAAATTGAATAAGTCATTCTTTTGAAAATGAATGCAGATATACATAGTAGATTTGGTTTCTGAATCAAAATGTTTTGCTGGTTCGCTTTTGCCAAATTTCATATTAATCAGTCTACCTGTCCTAACTAAATTTCCAAACTAAAGCTGTCCTAATTAAATGTCTAGCAATTTTGAACAGAAAATGAGTTTAAACAAATTTTAGTCAAAATTATTTGGTGAAAGAGCCAATGGTGCTTTATTAACATTGTGCTGAACATTTCTTGGCTTTACACAAAACTTAAGGAAAGCATAAAAATGAAAATACAGAAAAAAAAGAAAGAAAAATTGCCAAATCATGAATGGGAATTAGAATGGTGAGGTTTTCACAATTGGGAAATTTCCATGTGTGTGTATCTTTTCAACTTAGTGTATTTAAATGTATGATATAAATTCGGACAAAGCAAATAGTGTTTCTGACCTCATCCAGAAATAGTAGTGTTGTCAACAGCAGTGTTGTAACACCTTCCTCTCCAACACAGTGCCTAACCATGAAACAGACATGCTTGAGACATGCATGCTTGCATTCCAGTTGGGGAAATAATTGATAGATGAAAGTATTACTAGTAACATTTTTACTCCAGCTCATACATTTGACTGACAGTTTGCAACAAGGGTCTGCAAACAAGGAAAGAATAGAGAGGAAAAGGAAAGTATATGAAGACTAGGAAACTTCAGTGACATGAGGTTCAGATAAAAGAAAGAACCAACTAGAGAGGGCTTGTGGAATAAGCAGCGTAGAATTTAGTATATGTACAGTCATTGGGAACTCAATTGTCAATTGGGTATCATCTTTTTCTATCACTGCTTTGTGAATCATCAGGGAGAACAGGGAAAGTCCTTCTTCAAGAATTACAAGAAGAATTATTTTTTACACTTAAGTTCTGTTCCTTCCAATTTTAACTCCCCTTAAAAATAATGCTTTCTTGAAAAGCTAATGCAAAATAATAAAGCTAATACCAAATACATGAGGATTAAGCTTGAAGGTATAGATTGAATGGGTTTCAACCATAATTTTAAAAGACTTATTTGCAAAGCAGTGTTCTTTAAATCAACTGCAATCTGATTTCCAATTTCAGAATAGTTTCAAATTTAATAACAGTCATTATTGTGAATATATATGTGTAAATATATTCTTTTCATTCTTCTATACCTTACTTTGGAATTGACTGCGGCCTTATGCCTCCAGTCCTTTATCACACATTGTGTAGACTGAGATTTTAGTCAATCTATGTAGGAAGCACCCTCCATGTCTTTTCAATGTTGTTCTGAAACATTTAGAGGGCCATGTGAAATAAGAATGATCATTAGATGATGATAAGCAGTACTGGGTCACAGATGGAGAATGTAATAGTATTTGAGAGATATATTCCATTTTCATGTTAATGTTATAGATTACACATTAAAGAAATGTGCCAGTAATGAAGCAAAAAAAAGGGGGGGGGCGCATTGGAGAAGAACAGTTATGCCAATGGAGGCACTGACATAATATGCAGAATGGCTGCAAGCCATCTGCTTTTAGAGCTTACCCTATTTAGGCTGTTAGGACCATTCCATTGTCCATGAAGGTGCTATTCTGAGATTACAGAGATATGGGTAAAGCTAATATGAATGAAACCATTGGCAATAATCATAATTTATACATAGGATTCCTCCCCCCAAATATATCTGCTGTTCCAGTGTGATGCCATAAGATGTTTCTCCAGATTTGATTCTTTCGGCTTAGTCTACTCAGGGTGCTTGGACTTGAAACTTATCTCTCCTACCCCCATCACAAGTTCTTCCATTTTGAAGATTTTTACTAAGGCATTAGAAGCAGTTATCCCAATGTAAGACATTTTTTCATCTTATATGCAAAAACTGCATCAGTGGCCATATAAGTGCTTGTGAGAAAAAAGTCTTAGCTGGGTCTTCCAATCCATATTTCAATTTAAAAAAGAATATAGTGTAATAAACATTATATATAAGCATACATAGTTATGTAAGCACACACACAAAAAAACAAATGGAGAAGATATTGCATATGTGTCCATTGTTACCATTCTAATTAATGATCACCTATACAGGCATTACGGAATAGATGACTAGTTGAAGGAAGTTAATTTTTCACAGTTATGACATTACATTTTTATGGAACTTTATATAACCATGCCAGTTAAACATTTTTAAAATTCAATTTTTCAGTACAGAATGAGAAAAAGGTGATTGATCAATACATTTTCAAAACTACATGAATGTATTCTTTAGGGCAAAAGAAAAATATCTCATCTAGAAATGTTTCCCTAAGAATGACGTAGGAAGGTTTAGCGAATGTGCTGCGATATAGAATGGCGGAATTGAACAACTTGGGGTAGGTCTCTTCACTCCTACAATGATGGTTGTTTTCACTTATGTCAATTCCCTACACTAAAGGGATTTGCAATAGCTCCACGGTTGAGGGCATACACTGTGCCCAAGTGAGCTGGGAGAGTTCTAAACCACTTCAAATGTGCTCCCAAAGGCAATGCATGCAGTGTTTTCTTTTACTGAGCTCTGTTTGCATAACTATATTTTTAAAATATTTCTTGGTCCTTTACTTGGGCACATTGCAACTTTGAAGAGACTAAAAAAGGAGCGTACACTGTGGACCCTAATGTCTGAAAATGAAGCTTTTAGGCATTCATTTTCATTATTGTTTTCCCCTAAAATGCTTTCATTCTCTTGTGCCTCCAAAATTAAAACTTGACCCTTAGGTTTTGCAGTTTGGATCTTGTAAGGAGATAAAGATGGAAAGAAAAGTTTTTGATTCAGGGGTGTAATAAACTCCAGCTGGCATATCATGAGCCTAGCTATGTCAAAATAAATAGATGATCAAAACTAATCTTATTAAAAAACAAAACCATATTGAAATTTTGGAAAACAAATTTTGGTACCACAAGTGAACTGAAAATAAAACAGGCATTAAAATTCAGAATCTGATTGACTATGCATTAGACAGATCAAAGCCTCCAGGTGATAATGAGCCAATGAACAGGGATTACCACCTGTCTTTTTCCACTAGCAGCTGGACCCACCAAGAACAGCTGGACAAAAACGCTTATATAAACTTAGCCTTTAGAAGCAGAAGCTAAGCTTTTTCACCTGCTTCTCAGTTAGGCATCTTTATCACTCATGCCAGAGGTAAACAGCTTTTTATAGTTTGATGCTGCTTTTGCCTTAGGGAAAGCACAGCTTTGAACCCCAATATTCCCAGTAGCTTGTCATCAAGTAACAGAGGTTGCCTTCTAGACATAATAAGCGAAGATGCTCTGCACTTGGGTTTCCCTGGCACTGGCTCATCTTGCGCTTTTATATGTAAGCCTCTGCAAATTCTTTCAAAAGCAAATATAAATTCTAAAAAGCAAATTATTAGAAATCATGTAACCCTATACTCGTACTAATGTACCATAATTTCATTGAAACCCATGTGAAATCACAATAGATGTACATACCCTGAAGGTTTATCAAAAATTTGTGAATTAAGACGGTAGAAGCCAAAGGGCATATGACAATCATTATTTGGTTAAGCTGCTTTAATTGTTTAAAGATGTGTATTATAATTTTATTTGCAAGGCAGAAAGTAGGAGAAACAGGGACAAAGACATTTCTTCCTTTGATGCACCTCCCAAGTGCCTGGAACAACCAGGGCTGGACCAATCTGAAGCCAGGCGCTCAGAACCCAAACCAGGTCTTCTACATGGTAAAAGAGACTCAACTGCTTGAGGCATCATCTGCTTACTTTCAGGATGCATATTCACAGACATCTGGAATAAGAGTGGAGCTAGGATTCAAACTCAGGTTTTACTCCAATATGGGATGTGATGTCTTAACTGCTACACCAATTATTCAGCCCAAGTTGTTTCAAAGTCAGCAATCTATTTTAATGATTATCATGCAACAATGGAATGAGTTAATAAAAAAACCCACTAATCTATAGATCTTGGCATTATGGTGCAGCAAGTTAACTTGCCTCTTGCATGCCAGCATCCCATATTGGAGTGCCAGCTGCTCCAATTCCAATGCAGCTCCCAGCTAATGCACACCCTGGGAGACAATAGTGGATGACTTAACTACTTGGGCCCCTGCCACCCACATGCAGACCAGGGTGGAATTCCTGGCTCCTGGCATCCTCCTAGCCTAGCCCTGGCTGTTGTGGCCATTTCAGAAGTGAATGAGCAAACTCTTTCTCTCCATTTCTCTCTGTAACTTGGCTTTTCGATTCAACTCAGTTAATCTACGGCCTTACTGTAGCTGACCAGCACCATCAGCATCACTGACATTGTGGGAGTTCTGGACCATCAGGCATCTGTTTACGACTAATGAGTCAGAATCTAGTGTTTAATCTAGAATGCCCAGACAATGCATATGCAGTTGAAAGTTCAGAATTAATCTTCCTGTGTTTAATCAGAACTTCTCTCTCTATTTCATATTCGTATGGTTTTATTGGGATCTGCCAGTTTAGCACTAACCAGAGGCTAGGAGTCTGGGTATTAAAAGCCACTGATATACGCAGAGTATGCCTATTATGTATACGTGAAGCCCACATAGACTGCCCATAAAGAGAAGCTCTAGCATGAGAATATTATGGGAGATTCGACAGTAGCATACCTGCACATCTGTGTAATGGAACAGAACTTTTTTTTTCATTAGACTCTAATGTGAAAGTTACTTTGCCCAATGGAACTGAGAATAGAATCCCTTTATTTCCCCAATACTAGAAAGAATACAGAAGGGAGGAGAAGAGGAAGGGATGAAAAGAGGAAGTAGAAGAGAGACAGCGACATAAAGAAGAGAGAAGAAAACACTGCAGGTGGCAAGTAAGTGGAAGCAGGCACTTTGTATGTCATACCGGAAGTAGCATGCCTTAGCAAGTTACTAAATCTGCAATTAGAGCCACTGCATTCAAACCAAGAATTCTTACCAGGTATTTAAAACTGACAGAATAAAAGCAATGTGAACAGCTCAAGTTTGGAATGAAATGCAATTAGAAATGTATAAAAACTGGATTTAAAAAAAAAAGATTTTTTATTATAAAGTCAGATATACAAAGAGGAGGAGAGAGAGAGGAAGATCTTCCAACTGATGACTCATTCCCCAAGTGACTGCAATGGCCAGTCGGTGCTGTGCCGATCTGAAGCCAGCAGTCAGTAGCTTCCTCTGGGTGTCCCACGTGGGTACAGGGTTCCAAGGCTTTGGGCCGTCCTCGACTTCCTTCCCAAGCCAAAAGTAGAGAGCTGGATAGGAAGTAGAGCTGCTGGGATTAGAACTGGTGCCCATATGGGATCCCAGCATGTTCAAGGTGAGGACTTTAGTCACTAGGTCACAGTACCAGGCCCTAAAAACTGCATCTTTGCAGGGGGTGGTGGTGGAAAATAATCTGCAGAAGGATAGTGAGAAATTCCCTTTAAAAGAATGTCCACTTTCTACTAAAAGTAAATTGAAAGTTAATGTAAGATCAGAGTGCAGGTGCTCTGTGCAGAGATTAAAACACCTGGGTTCGAGCCCCAGCTCTTCTGACTTTAGCTTCTGCTAAGGCTCAAGCTGAAGAGCAGCAGCTAATAAGTCAAGTACATGAGTTCCTGCCACCCACTTGGGAAACCTGAACTGAGTTTCAGACTCCTGACTTCTGCCCGGCCCAGCACTGGTTGCTATAGCCTTTAGATAGCATTCAGAGAGTGTTCATCTCTGTCTCTGTCTCTCTCTCTCACACACACATATCCTTATTTTCTAATAAAATAATAAATAAATAAATAAAATAATTGAAATCTGTTCAGAAGGGCCCGGTGTAGTAGCCTAGCAGCTAAAGTCCTCACTTTGTATGCCCGTGTTCCTATATGGACACCAGTTCTAATCCCAGCAGTCCTGCTTCTTATCCAGCTCCCTCCTTGTGACCTGGGAAAGCAGTTGGAGATGGCCCAAAGCCTTGGGACCCTGCACCCACGTGGGAGACCTGCAAGAGGCTCCAGGCTCCTGGCTTTACAGCCATTTGGGGAGTGAATCATTGGACAGAAGATCTTCCTCTCTGTGTCTCCTCCTCTCTGTATAGCTGACGTTGTGATAAAAATAAAATAAATCTTAAAAAGAAATATGATCAGAAGCTCATGTTGTGCTAATTGTAGGCAGTTATTTATGTTTCATTTTTTGGTTATATGCTTTTACATATAATTAGGCTTCAATTAAGTGTATAGTAACTGGTAAATATTTCTCATTTATATAGCATGACTTCATTCTCAATGAATCTTTTCTGATGCCTTAGAATCTCCAATTAAAGACTCCTTCAAATGCTCTAATCAAAGACACTAATTAAGAATTCCCCTTAATAGATAAGTGTGTGGATCATGCTGTCTTCCAAATGATAACCAGTATCAGTATTCCAGTGCTCAAAAAAAAAAAAAAAAGACCAGTAAGCACTCTACCAAAGCCATGGATAAAATGTGCTAATCTCACCTGTGGCTGAGCGGACAGAAAATGATTGCTGGGCAGATGGAGGAAGCAGAAGAAAAGGGAAGAAAAGAGGGCAATACGAAGAAATTTGAACCCTGATGTCAGCTGGGGAACAGAATGTCAAAAGAACACATGAATATTTCTGTTTTCTTCTAAATGGAAAATTGCATCAACAGTAGACAGCACTGCACTGGTTAAGTCCAGAGTCTCATCTGCTGAGGGCATGGAGGCCACCAGCTATCTCCGATCTCTTTCAAAGGCTGCAAATGTAGGCCATCTGGGAGAAAGGCTTTCCCTTCACTACTTGGCAAGATAACGCTGGGCAATTGTTGAGCCCCAGATGAGTGAATTTCATGTCAGTTAAAGGAAGTAATTGTAGGTAGGTTGCCAACAATCGATCAGATAACCAAGTACAATCCCATTAAGATAACCGCTATACCCTTGAATTGAAGACTTATAGGGCCATGTAGAGGCGGCTTTTGTCTGCAAAGGACAAAAGAACTGAATAATGTGGTCAGCTCCCTGCCTTAGACATATTAAGACAAACCAAGAGACTTTGATCATTTTATCAGGAAAAAGCAGGGAGATTTTATTACACAGAATGTTGTTCCAAATGCTAAGAATAACTGACACCTGCCAACTGGGGAGAAAGATTTTTTTTCACCATAGGTATCAACTTTGTTCTGTTCATACTCAGTTGCTCCAAGATTTTAAATAAATTAAAAAAAAAAAGGAAATTCCAAAGCCTCATTTTTAGGCTCTTTGAATGTATAGCCAGTATTACGAATCCCTGTTAACATGTTCGCTTTCTAAAAAACAAACCAAACCAAAAAAAAAACCCACAAAAAAACAAAAAACAAAAACAACCAAGGTCATGAAATCTTAACATGCCAATTCTATGCAAGCATATTTAAGTGTTCATTATAACTGACAAGCACATATCTTTATCTGATTGTTCTGATAGTTTTACATGGAGAGCAAATCCTAATATTTGTTCTATATTAAATTTTGGAAGCAACTGGAATCATCAAGGGTTGTTTTATTTCTTTGCTTATCAGAATACTTTAAAAAGATGAGCAATAAAATACATGAAAGTCCAGAGGTAAGACAGAGTCTTTTGAAACATCAGTATATTTGACTATAAAATAAGGAGCTTTCCTACAGATCTTACTGTGTCTTTTTAGATTCAATGAGGTAATGTACATATTTTTATTTAAGTATAGTTGGTACACTATAAAAGAAAATCAAGGCTAATTTATTTTCTAGTTTAGTAAGCACTATAAAAGCTTTACTGAACTCTTTATATCAAATAGTCACTTGGGTAATTATTGTTTTAAGTTATTTTTCTTTTTCACATTTTGTTATTTTTTTTCTAATTTCTTGAATTTTTTCTCGGAGTGGAGATTAGTAGGTAATATCTTTGGTAATGAAGGTGATGGTGCTAGTAATGAAATGATACACAATCGTAAAATCCTAAAGCATAGTATTGACTCCTCAAATACATCAACTGTGTACATCAAATAAATATAATTTGAAAATTGCTTAAGTTCTGCTATTTGCAGGGTACTATTTTATACTCATCCATATTTTATTACACTGTGAGACTTCAGACTACAAAGATAGTAGTTCTTAGACAACTTTTGTTTTTAAGATTTATTTATTTTTATTGGAAAGTCAGATACACACAGAGAAGGAAAGACAGAGAGGCAGATCCTCAGTCCAATGATTCACTCCCCAAGTGAGCGCAATGGCTGGTGTTGTGCCAATCTGAAGCCAGGAGCCAGGAACTTCCTCCAGGTTTCCCACATGGGTACAGGGTCCCAAGGCTTTGAACCATCCTTGACTGCTTTCCCAGGCCACAGACAGGGAGCTGGATGGGAAGTGGGGCTGCTGGGATTAGAACTGGCACCCATATGGGATCCCAGTGCTTTCAAGGCAAGGACTTTAACCACTAGGCCACTGTGCCAGGCCCCGTTTTGGTATTTTTAAAAAAAGATTTATTTTTATTCGAAAGGCAGATTTACAGGGGGAAGGAGAGGCAGAAAAAAAAAGATCTTCCATCTACTAGTTCACTCCCCAAGTGGCTGCAATGGCTGGAGCTGAGCCAATCCAAAGCCAGGAGCTAGGAGCTGCTTCTGGGTCTCCCACACAGATACAGGGTCCCACGGCTTTGGGCTGTCCTCAACTGCTTTCCCAGGCACAAGCAGGGGCCTGGATGGGAAGTGGAGCAACCAGGGAATGAACCAACACCATTTGGGATCATGGTACATGTAAGGTGAGGACTTTAGCCACTAGGCTACTGCCCTGGTTCCTTTTTGTGTGTGATTTTTTTCAAAAATTTGAGTTTATAGAAAATGAGTAGATTTCACATTTTCATGATCCATATATAGAATCACAGGTGTTTTACCCTCCCTCCATCTTACCTCACCCTTTATTACTTTTTCCCAAATTATTACAATAGCGCATCCATTTTATTCACAGTAACATCTTAATGGTCCATGCCTACTTAATGCCGTGATTACAAATACTTTCAGAATGGATGAAAGTAGTAGTCTTAGAAATGTGTTCATGAGGATTTTTCATACATTATTCTCAGCATTTTATCTATAGGATGCTCATGCAAAACAACATAAGTTAAAGAAAAATAAACCTGACAATTTACCTGAGATTCCATTACTATCTATAACTTCCCAAAGTAAGAGGCTGAGGAAGAGTTAGCTGAGCTGAGCCTGCTAGGGGTGCTTTGGGAGAGGAGAATTGCAAAGCCTGGCATAAGAAGGCTTACATCCGCCTTTTGAAAAGTTCACAACACACTAAGTGTGTCCTCAAAATAAGATTTAGGAAAGTAAACATGTAAAAATATGACAGCAAATGAAAATATTGTAAGTTAAGCAGTTGCCTGTAGCACTGATGTTTCACATGGGCAATGGTACAAGACTCAGGCACTCCACTTCCAAAGCTGCTCTCGGCTAATGTGATGTGTAGACATCAGCAGAGGATGGTCTAAGTGCTTGGGCCTCTGCATCCACATGGAAGACACAGAAGAGGCTCCTGTCCCGCTCTTGACATTTGGAAAGTGAACCAGTGGATGGAATCTATTTCTACCTGCTTCTCCTCACTGCCACCTGTGTCTCTGTAATTCCACCTTTCAATTAAGTAAATAAATAAATCTTTAAAATATATTCTAGGGCCCGGCACAGTAGCCTAGTAGCTAAAGTCTTTGCCTTGCATGTGCAGGGATCCCATGTGGGCGCCGTTTCTAATCCCAGTGGCCCTACTTCCCATCCAGCTACCTACTTGTGATGGAAAGCAGTCAAGGATGGCCCAAGGCCTTGGGACCCTACAGCTGCATTGGAGACCCAGAAGAGTCTCCCGGCTCCTGGCTTCGCATCGGCAAGGCTCTGGCCATTGTGGCCACCTGGGGAATGAATCATTGGATGGAAGATCTTCCTCTCAGTCTCTCCTCCTCTGTGTATATCTGCCACTCAATAAAAATAAATAAATCTTAGACAAATATTCTAGCTTTTCAGACTTTGATGTTTCAAAAAAATCAAAGCTTTCATTTTAGGCTAGTAAGATGAAAAGATGCACACATTTGTATCCAAGTGTAAGTCATAATAAATGCCAATTATAAATTAATTCTTTTATCTGAAAGTGAAATCTATATGCTCATTGTGCTTTTCGCTTGTTTAGATTACAGTTGCAAAGTAGCAGTCATTGGGCTAAATTTGGCATACACACATATTTTTTAGCCCACACAGTTTTTTTTTAAGCTTTGAATTACTCAACATTCAAATATTCAGAGGGTTTTTTTTTTCTTAATAGAGTTAGTCCAAACTTCTGACTTCTTTAAATGGTATGATTCATTTTGGGGGACTCCCATTCTTAAATGGTAACAATTGGCTGAAGTTAACGGCACCACTCTATGAGGCGACATGCACTCCGTGGTCAGCCAACCTTGTTCATGTACATCAGCAAGTTAGTCCTTATTAGTTTTTATGTTGTCCACACCTGTTTAATATTGGCAAGGTTTGTTCGTGGCAGTCTTATTGTAATGTAGTTGGCTTGTCAGCTAACAAGGACACAGGAGGAAACGGAAAATCTGGGTATTCCTCAGCATTTAAAAAGTCAACTCTGTAATTAAAACTTTCCATCAAGGACACATTATGCCACTGGCTGAAATGCTAGTCTTAAGTAAATTCCTGCAGAGTGGAGA
The DNA here is from genome assembly GCF_017591425.1 of Ochotona curzoniae. Taxonomy (NCBI): domain Eukaryota; kingdom Metazoa; phylum Chordata; class Mammalia; order Lagomorpha; family Ochotonidae; genus Ochotona; species Ochotona curzoniae. The sequence continues at coordinate 20,530,040 of NW_024465023.1, read as the reverse complement.
AGAGGCAATGTTCTCCCACTAGCTTCAACATGATCAAATTCATCCTGATATTAAAGTGCAACAGGAAATAGAGACGAACATCGGTAATAAACATGTTTGCAATAATACTAAAATAAATGCAGGCCCACCAAATGCAACAATGAATCGAAACCTCAAGTTGAAAGGCATGGATTAAAATTTTGCAAAGTATGCTTAGCCAGGTTTTAAAAATGTTCATGAAAAACACATTGTGGAAACCCCGTGTATGTTTTTCAATATTTTTGTGCCAAAATAAATGTTTTAATTTCATTTCCTTTTAGCCTTTTAAAGGAGGTTTATTCATTTATTTATTTGAAAAGAGCAAGAGAGAGAGAGAATGGGAAAGAGACAGGGAGAGAATGAGAACTTGCAGGTTTGGGCCAGGGTTAAGCCAGGAGCTTTGTCCTGATCACCCACATGGCGCAGGCGACCAAGCACTTGGGACACTTTAGACTGCTTGCTCAGGCGCATCAGCAGGAAGCTGGATGAGAAGTGGAATAGTCAGGACTTAAAACTGACATTCTGAAATGGCACTATGGTATAGGCTGCCTGCATCCCAAATGCTGGCTGAACCTGCTGAGCTACATGGGGCTCCCCTTCCACTATTTGAAGTAACAATGTGTGTGTGTGTACTCTCTTTTCTTCGGGAGCTGCTGCTAGTGCTTTTGTTTTCCTGGATGATGAATATGGGTGTGTTCATTTGTACTGAGGTGAACCATTATTATTTGTACACTTTTCGAATGTGTCTCTCAAAAAGGAAACTGACTCAATCAACTTAGTTTTTGAAAATGTCCTTGAAAACAATACACTCAATGCAACACATTACTGAAATAATAATGCCTAATGGTTCTGTCTTGTTTTGACAGTATTTAGGAAAACTGCATCTTCTCTTCTGATCAAGGTGTTGAACAAGGATACTTAAAAGCAGCAATGAGGCTTGGGTTAAAATTATAATGCCACAGCCTCACCTGCTGGTTGCTTTTCATAACCAAACTCTCCACCTGCCTCAGAATTACATAGAGATAAAAAAAAAATTAGGGCCTGGCGCTGTGGCCTAGTGGCTACAGTCCTCGCCTTGGGTGTGCAGGGATTCCATGTGGGTGGCAGTTCTGGTCCCGGCAGGCCCACTTCCCATCCAGCTCCCTGCTTGTGGCCTGGGAAAGCAGTCAAGGATGGCCCAAAGCTTAGGGACCCTGTACCTGCCAGGGAGACCTGGAAGAAGTTCCTGGCTCCTGGCTTTGAATTGGCATATTACCGACTGGCCATTGCGCTCACTTGGGGAGTGAATGATCGGATGGAACATCTTCCTCTCTGTCTCTCCTCCTCTCTGTATATCTGACTTTCCAATAAAAATAAATCTTTAAAAAAATCTCTATGCTTGTGTTTGCAAGCAATGAATCTCAACTGAACTTGAACTATGGTTATGCAACAAGGTGGAGGAATCCACCATGGGGGGAGGGGTATGGGAGGGGTGGGGGGGATCCCCAGCGCCTATAAAACTGTACTACATAATATAATGTAAGCAACAATAAAAAAAAAAAAAAGATTACTGTTTAGGACCCAGCATGGTAGCCTAGTGGCTAAACTACTTGCATTTGCCAGGATTCCATGTGGGTGTCGGTTTATGTTTTGGTTGCTGGATTTCACATCCAGTTCCCTGTTTATGGCCTTGGGAAGCAGTCAAGAATGGCACAGAGCCTTGCAATGTTGAACCCCCATGGAGACCAGGAAACAGTTAATTTAACAGCTGTTGGCTTTTGAACAGCTCAGCTTTGAACATTGTGGCTGTTGGAAGAGTTGGTGGAAGATTGTTTTCTCTCTCTGTGTCTCTCTTTCTCTCTTCCTCTCTGTATATCTCACTTGCCACTGAAAATTGGCTCTTGGCTTCAGATCAGCTCTGCTCCAGCCATTGTGATCAATTGTGGAATGAACCAGGAGACAGAAGATCTTCCTCTCTGTCTCTCCTCCTCTATATATATCTGAGAAAAAGATCTTCTGTCCCCTGGTTCCCTCTCCAAGTGACCACAATGAAAAAGAAAAGCCAGGAGCCTTTTCTTCTACTCCCCTGTTGGTGCAGTGTCTCAGTCAGAAGCTAGGAACCAGGAGCCAAGAGCCTCTTCCAGGTTTCCCGCATGCATGCAGTTTCAAAGCTTTTGCCCAAACACTTCTGTTTTCTCCGGCCACAAGCAGGTAGCAGGAAGGTATGTAGAGCTGCTGACACACAAACTGGCATCCAAAACCAGGCCTGCCAGGCTAGGATTTAGCCACTAGGCTGTTGTGCTGCGTCGAGGCTGGTTACTTTATTCAGGGACTTTACTGTCAATCAGTATGATGTTGTTTATTTCACCATTAATATCCCCTGTAATCTTAACATATTATTCGATCTCTTTCTTTTCTGACTAAGGCTTTTTGCAACCACTCTCTTTGTTGATGATGCTAATGGCCTCAATACATTGCTGTAATACTGAAAAAAAAAATCTCTATGCTTGTGGATTGTAATACGTACGTAAAACAGGATTGTTCAAGGTACAACACAGGATTGCATGGGTTGGAGGGTATCAAACAGTCATATCAGATAAGTGGCAACATAAAACATTGTGTGACCATCCAAACAAATGGTTAAACCAGTAAGCTAAAGTAATAACATAGTTACTCATATTTTCTAGAATTTAGGGAAAAAGTAAAATGGCTGGCCCATAGATTAAATAAAAACATGATTATAAAAGCTTTTCTTTTGTATTATTTACCAACAGGAATGAATTATCAATATGGAAAATCAGATTTTGTAAGCACATAGCTTAAAGAAATGTCAGTGAGCTCTCAACTTCTACTCCATGTTAAGTGATCTTGAATAAGTCTAGATATCACAGAGCTTAGCTTCCACATCTGTAAGACTATGTGCTAGCTAAACTCTCCACGCGATATTGTAAGACCTAAATTGCATAACAGGGGTGAAAATATTTCATAAAATACTACACACACACTTAGGATTACCTGTAAATTCCCTACTTGAATATGACATCTGTGCCAATATCCAGAGCATTATAGATGGACCACAGTACAAAATATCATGATGCTTTTCTAGGTCAGTTGAACTAGCTTACCCAATTATTTCCCCCTTTGAATCTCCATTTTCTTATCTGTAAGATGAAGATATTGGGTTTGATTATCTTCATGATTGTCTCCACATCTTAACATTTCATGATAATATTATCTCTTCACACTTGAGGAAAACCATTTCTGCAGTTTAATGAGATGACTATAGATACCACATTGAAGATATATTATAGAGATGTGGATCAGAGATAAGTTAAAGGACAAGGTTTTCATAGTGGGGAATAGTTTTTGAGGGAGGTCTGATCCCTTGAATAATGGCAGAATGTGACCACTGAGAAAGGTGATAAGAATCCACTGAGGATGCATTGCCACAAATGAAACTCAAGTGTGAAATTCCTGATCTGAGTGATGAAGAGTTTATTGAAAACACTAAGTTATTTTGTTAAAATTCTCAGTATTCAGGTGTGTTTCAGTAGCATGTATGGAGAATTATTTGTGTTTCTAAGCAGTGTTGTAGGTTTGCTTTCAATCTACTTTGAATGAGCGTGAACTGGTATTGTGTGTTGGTGATAAATGCAATGGATTCTGCTGTATCATCACTCACTCTATGTGGGAGCAAAGTGATAAAACCAAGATCTAGGTAATGGGCAAACAAGAGCAAGCACTCAATTATGAATGCTGAGAACAAATCTTATTACGAGAGAAATTTGATTCTCATCATGTCATAGTCATTTACATTACTTAAAGATTGGAAGCCAAAGTCGAAGTGTTACACTTAGAGAAATATGCACTTGCGTGTGAAACAGTGTAAAAAGTGACTTTTTACAATGGGCTATATGATAAGCTTTATTTTTTATTTTAATTAATTAAAATTTTTATTTTAATTAAAAACTTTAATAACTCACTCTACAGTATGCTCCCGAGAACAGATCAAGGATTTAAGATCAGAAGAATTTATTAAGAAAGATACTCTTGAGATGCTAAACCTTGAACATGAAAAAGATGGAAAATCTTTGTGAATCAGAAAAGCTTCTCATTGATCTGGACTGGTTTCTTTCTGGCCATGCCATGGGTCTTGACTGTATAATTGTTCCCACAACAGACTAGTCCTTTAAATCATATTCTATACATTCTGTAACTATTCTTAAAGATGACATCTAAAAATAAGACAGCTTAAATGCTCATGGCTGTACTGAACTCCTAAAAATCTTATGGTAACCCTAATTTTTTTTTTTAATCCAATGGATGATGACTTCAGTATAGACAATTTTGTCAAAGATTTGTATGGAGACCTGCAGTACACTGAAAGATTTCTCTGAGAAAACAGAAAGTCGTTCTTTTACAATGGGTTAAAAACTGATTTCCAGCCCAGAGCTATTTTATAGGCATCTTTTAAAATCACATTAAAGGCAAACAAGTGAGTCCTAATGCTACAAAGAATTACTTTGAACTAAGTAAAAGAATTATTAGTGCACACATGGGAACAAATAACAGGATTCAGAACTACAATCATGAATTTCACCCATAATGGTCTCAGTGCTAAGTTGTAAAATGCTCTTGTATTTCATGTGACTGGTACAACTTTTTATTGGTATCAGATCCTCAGGACTTTCATTATCTGTTAGGTGTCATGCTCTACAAATGGTTTGGCACAGTTCTAAATGGAATCAACCTCAGAGTAAGAGATGGTAAGCAGTATCTTTCTAAACCATTAGCTATTCTTAGTCATTTGGGTTTCTATGTCATAACACATGCGTTGGTATTTATGAAATGATCTATTCTTAAGAAAAAGTGATCGTTTCTAAAGTCTGTACTTATTTTCCTATCCCGGATACAAGTGTGTATAAAGGAGGTGTGGCCACTTAAAGATGCCAATGTCTCAAATATGGAAACTGATTCATTGAAAACTGAAGAAAAGTCCCTGCAAACTGCAGTCTGTTATAAACTAGTTCTGAAAGTGGACTGCTGACATCAGTTTATATTCCATGTTTCTCAATCAGTGCTAAACTGGACCCTGACAGATGCTCTGTATCTAAAAAAGAAGAATGCATTTGAAAGAGAGAGGTAGATAGAGACACCATCTACAGACTACCATCCCAGAGTGAAAGCGCAAGGGACTATAGGTGAATGTGAGCAACATGTGTCATTTCTTTGGATATCTTCCATCTTATATGGAAGCTGTAAGAGCAAATATCAGACTATTGAGAAGAATTTTATAATATTTGGGAGAATCATTTCTATTAAGATTCTATTTAGATTTTGACATATGATCAGTTAAAATGGAAAGCTAACTTAAAAAAATTGCACTGCAGGGAGATCCCCTGAGGGGCCACTATTCCCACTGGTGAGCGTGAGAGCTGGGATTGGGGGCAAACCAGGCTGGGCAGGGCTATAACATGTATTGGCCTACATGTAAGCTGGATCAGGGACAAATCAGGCTGGGCAGTCTGTACCTACTGGTGCAAGCATAATCCAGAGTGGATGAGGGGTGGTTCGGCTTTGGTATAGCATCAGCTAGCAGATGCTGGCATGGGGGGAAAACTTCTGTTGAGCTAAACTGCAGTAGCACCTGGAGAGTGCATGATCCTGGAGTGGGAGTGGGCCCAGTAGGGAAACAGTAGGCAGTTCCTTGCTGGGTAACCACTCCGACTGGTGAGAATGAGAACTAGGACTTGGACAGGCACGGCTAGACAGAGAGTGGCACGTGCCAGTACATGTGTGGGTTGGATAGTGGGGCTGGTTGGGTTGAACTAGGCTTCAAAGCCCATTGATACATATGAGAACTGAATGGGATGTGGGACAGACAGGACAGGTTTGCTGTACATACTGGCAAGCACAGAAACCAGGGCAGGAGGCAGGCCTGGTGGCAGTTATTGTGGGTTGTATCAACTAGGTTACAACTCCCCCTCATTTGCGTGGGGGCTGAGTGTGCGGCGGGCAGGATCGGGCTGAACTACAGTACCTATTTGTTTACATAGAAGACAGGGCTGGAGACAACTGACCCAGCAACTGCAACTAACAGTGTGAGTGTAGGCTGATTTGGGCGATGGTCTGTGCCAGACCCTGTATTGGCATGCACACACAAGAATCAGGTATGGGATCACCTCAGAGGAAGTTTTTTTGGGAATTTCCTCAACTGAACCTTTGGACTCAAAACTCCAACTATGGAGGAAACTGTAGTCTTCATGGTCTGACCATGGAGTGCATGTGTCAGAGCTGGGACTCCTCAGTGGCTCAGAGGGAGCATTGGACAGCATATCCAGGTGCACATGGAGGATATGGCTTTACATTGGAGCCTGCAGAGGAAACCTGGTACCATAACAGAGGATGGTTATGTAAGAGGATGGAGAACAGGACAAAATAATCAACTACCCAAGCCAAGAGTTGCCAGTGAATACCTGGGCAAACGGAGACTCTAAGTTGGACTATGTCAGCTGGTGGATTCTGGAGAGATTTCATCATGATTGGAGTGGCAAGATTGACAGCAATACAGTACTGTTGAACTATCGAAACCACTTGAGCAGGACCTTTGGAGCATGCCCCACATCAGGGACCCTGGGATGGTTGGGAGGCTGGGTGGGGCTTCTCCTCTTATCTCTCCCCTTACCCAGATACAGGAAGTAAAAAAGACAATGTCAAAAAAGTGGTCACCCCCACTTTCCTCTAGCTCTTGACCCTTTGCACCCTAATCAAATACGCAAAAAGTATCAAAAATAAAATTTATACAACAAAAAAAGAAAAAAATTCCAATACATGAAGGATAAAGGAAAGATGACACCACAAGGTCAGAAGTTGTTTCCATAAAAATGATCCACAGAGCACAACATAAAGAGTTGGAGTTATTCTTCTGTAGTGCATATTATTAATTCAGACAAATGATTGACTAGTCTTAGTGCTTCTTGGCAGAGCTGTAACTGATGGAAAGCCTAGCCTAAAACAAAGCCCTTTTCTGATCACCCCTTTGATGACTGACTGAACTAGATAGGTCGAGTGGAGCACTGGAGAAGGGGATGGGGTGACATGTAAGTGTCATGGTCATACAGATCAGTAGCATGCATTGCCATACACAGCTTCTAGGAGTTTCTGCCTTTAACCCCAGAAATATCGGAGTATAGCCCATTGGTTGAGTGACTGTAATGAACTAGAAACTCATTCACTGTAGAACAGAACTAATAATAGCATAGACACATCCTTAAGTGAAAGCTGTATCTTTGCTCCATTTGGTTTTGTTAATATCGGCTAGCATAGGCTTGCCTTTGGGCACTTGAATGGAATGTACATATTCTAGTCTTTACATGCATTGGAGGAAGACAGCTATGATTCAACTTGAAAAGCAAAAGGTACATGCTTAGCTGTCCATACCCAAGTTTGGGGCAACACTTCTGAATTTGAGCTATGACATTTTTCTATAATAAATTAAAATGAAACTTTCCTCGTAGTTCGTAATTACCCACTACAGGTGTGATTTAGAAGCAGCTGGTAGGTCAGTATGGTGCTCTTGTTATGCATTTTAGTATTAACACATACTTGTGAAATATGCCACTATGTTCTTCTAAATCTTAGAATTCACATAGTACATGTGCATGCATGCATTGTGTTTGTGTGTGTGTGTGTGTGTGTGCGCGCGCACACACACACACACACACACACAGTGATGATACCTGAGACCAGCCAGGCCTGCTAGGGTCTTGCCCATTCACCTTCACGTGGGCAGCACAAGCATTGCCCACACATTTCCTAACTGGTTAAGAGATTACCAATAGGGAGCATCTTACCTGTAGGTTCCTGCCCAACAAGCAGGGGTCAGGGAAGGCTTGAAACCTCAAGAGGCATCCAAAGATCCCTTTGATGTCTCTCCCTGCCTTGTTTAGAGAGGCACCCCACCTTCCAGCTTTCTCTTGGGAGGTGCTTTCCCTTCTTTTCCTTTTCTTTCCCTGCTCACCTGGTCCCTTCGCAAATAAACTTTTCTGTCTGCAACCAGTTCCAGGCTTTTTATTTCTATATTAAGCTGGGGAAAGAACGTACCAGGCTTTTTCTGGTAACAATACCATTGCTTGAGACTCAGCTAACTTTGGTCTCTTTTTAATTCAGCGTAAAGTTGAATGAGTGATCATTGCCCTATATCTACAATATGGTTCTATTTTTTTTTCTAAATGAGTTCACTAGAGGATCCAACAGCATAAATCTACTCCTCATGAATTAAATCTAAAAAAATCATGAATGCATGTAGTGCTTTTAGATTCAATCAGGTATTTTCATGAATATAGACTGTCTTAATCCATGCAGGAAATCATATTGGTGAGCAGTGGGCTGGCCATGAGTAAATCATGTTCAGCAGGTCTGATGTGTACAGCTGGAGAAAGATCATGAAATTTAGCTAGCATATAAGACAAAACTCCAATTTGGAGATGATGCAAGCGCAATTAAAGAAATTCTATTTAGCCTCAGAGCTTTGGTACAGTACTTGCACACGAGGAACATAAATATCTTCCAAGAGAGTTCCAGTAGGCTTTGCTGTTGAAGAATGCCTCATCTTCCTTTTTTTTTTTTTTGTAAACAAAACACAACAAAACACCTCCTGTTGTCCTGAATGCTAATGGTGTAAGACTGTTGCTATGGTGATGCTAATTTCAACACTGTTGCCTGTGGACTTCACATGAACTTGCTGTTTTAACTTCTGCAAATGTCACTTACAAAATGAAAACCCATTAATGATTAGCGAGGGCACAATGTTCCACCTTAATTAGAATAATATGGAATGCTGAGGCACAAAGTACAGGTTTGTGAATCGCTACTGAGCCTACACTGTCAAAATTAATTACTACAGATGAGGATTTGGTTGTACTTTTTTAAAAAAGGAAGCTTTAGAAACGAACAGTTGTATTTTGACTTAAAAAGAACTAAAAACTCCCCCTCTTTCAAATTTGAAGGTTAAAAAAAAAAAGGAAAGAACATTCTCTGATAGTATGCATGAAACTGCGGAGAGGCGAACAGAAATGAAAAAGTAAGGGTCAGATGTTTCAAACAGAACAGGAACTGAAGAGAAACCAATTAATGGTTAGTTTTAAAAATAGGATGTGTGTGGGGAGGGGTGGGAGGAGAACAGAGGTAAGGTGTTTAAATATTTAGAAAATAACTGAGAAAAGAGTCTCCATATGCCAAATATCTTGGTATTAAATATATTTGGATTTATGTGTCCACACATGGAAATAGAGAGCATTGAAACAACTAAAAATACACAAGGGGAAACAAAAGTAAATGCTGTTCTCTCCTATAGGAAAAGATGGACAGCCTAAAGGTTTCTTTTCTTTTTTTTTTTAATCTGCACAAATGTTAGGTAAAATGTAAAGACGAATTAGGAAGGGTGTGTTTTCCATATTTCAATCTGTTTCCACATGGTTTACTGCAAACATTGCCTTGGATGATTTTCCTTTAGATGCTCTGAAATCCTATTTTGGGTCAACCTCTAGTCAGTGAAATTATTTTATGTCATCAGTGCAATCAACCCAAAACAGGTGGCATTGTAATGGGTCTGAAGGGACAAAACACATTTTTCAATACTAGACAAATCTTCATTCAGAAGTCCCAGACCTATTGGCTCTGGCAAGATAGGACAAAGGGGCTAGCACCAGTCATCTACATAGACTCTAGGGCAATCTTTGAAAGGGCCCATCACACTCTCTGTCTGCAGTTGAGCAGTATTACAAGGTCTGTAGAACCATTGGATTACTTCTGTCATCAAGGTGAAAGTTGAATCAATTGTAGCCTTACTTGTCTACCTGATGTTAAACCCACATATTTCACTTGGGAGGACAGCTGAGATCTGCTTTCAAAAGACTGAAGTGAGAAGTTAGGGCAATTTTGTAATCATTTTAAAATTTGCATTATTTAACAAAAGAAGATACAAAATCATACAAGCAATACCTTCTATATTTTATTAGAAGATTTTCAAAAACTGAAGGAAGATATTACCAGCATGTTCATAGCACTTGTGTGGGTAGCTTTCATCAATGTAACTTTTATAATTAAAAAAAAAAAAGATTTATGGGCCCAGTGCAATAGCTTAGTTACTAAATCTTTGTCTTGCATCTGCTGGGGTCCCATGTGGGTGCCGGTTCATATTCTGGCTTCTCCAGTTCTCTTCCAGCTCCCTGCTTGTGGGCTACAGGATGGCCCAAAGCCTTGGGACCGTGTACCTGTGTGGGAGACCTGAAAGAAACTCCTGGCTCCTGGCTTCAGATCAGCTCAGCTCTGGCTGTTGTGGCCATCTGGGGAGTGAATCAGTGGGTGGAAAATCTTTTTCTATATTCCCTTCTCTTTGTGTGTCTGCCTTTCCAATAAAAAATAAAGCAAATCTTTAAAATATTTTATTTAAAAGCCACATGTAAAGAGTTGGAGAGGTAGGGAGACAGAGAGAGAGAGAGAGAGAGAGAGAGAGAGAGAGAGAGAGAGAGAGAGAAAGAGAGAGAGAGAGAGAGAAAGAGAGAGAGAGGGAGAGAGATCTTCCATCTGCTCAGCTCATTCACTCCCCAGAGGGATGCAATAGCTAGGGCTGGGCTGGGCTGGGCTGAGTCTGTTTGAGCCCAGGAGCCAGGAGCTTCCTTTGAGTCTCCCATGTGGTTTTAGGGGCTTAGGCACTTGGGCCATCATCCTCTGCTTCTCTTCTTAGGCCATTAACATGAAACTCCATGGGAAGTGAAGCAGCTGGGTTATGAATGAGTATACATATGGGATGCTGGTGATGTAGGCAGCTTTATCCGTGGTGCTACAGCACATCTTTTTCCATGTTTTCTCTCTCCACTGTAAGTATTCATTATTTTTGTTATGAGGTATAAAACCTACAAATGCTTACTTAAAAGAAATACTGCCCAGATGCACAATTTCAACTTAGAATTGGAAAGGGTTGAGATGAAGTATTTCTCATACCTCCAAGAAAAACAAAGTTGGACAAATCAATTTAAAACTTTTCATCAGTCTATCAGAGAAGTGATATCGTAGGACACACAAGGCATCCTGAAATTTGGAGAGGGCTAAGCCTCATCAGCTCCTGGCATTTGGATCCCTGAGGCAGAAGCTGCCAGATGCCACATGAACAGACAGGGGATTACAGTGCTAGAGGACATGTGTGAGCTGGCCTAGGAGTGTGAAGCTCCTGGGGGCTACAGTCACAGGCACAGGCTCAACCTTTGGCAGGCCTTTTCCTCTGGAACTGCACTAGGCTTTCCCAGGGACAACGGAGAGCATCTGCTAACTGGGGAAGGGTTATCACATCAGTCACAGTGAATCTACACACAGCCTTTACTTTAAGGAATAAAAGGCATATGTAATTTGTAGAAGGAAGGACATTACTGGAGGACATGGATGAACAAACATTGCAGCAGGTGCAAACATCACTCAGATCCAGGTATCTCCTAGGTTAAGAAGAAAAGAGGTGTGTGGCATTTGCCCTGGTGGTTAAGACACAGGTTAGAACACCCATGTCTCATACTGGAGTGTACAACAAAACCAGCACTATATTTTTTTTTTCAAAATTTATTTAAGAGGTGGGGAGTCAGAGCAAGAAGGCAGGCACACACATTCAATTTCCACCTGCTGGTTTACTCCCAAAATATCCTCAATGACCAGAACTGGTCTGATCTAAAGCTGGAAGCTGGTAACTGAAGATCTCTCATGCAGGTGGCAGGAACCTAGTTATATGAGCAATTACCACTGCCTGTGACAGTCTACATTAGCAGGATTAGAGTCAGGAGCTGGAATCCAGAACTTAACCCAGGCACTCCAATGTAGGGTGCAGGTATCTCAACTGGCACCTTAATCCCTAGGTAAAAACACCTACCCCAGTGATAACTTTTTATATTTGATTTTTTTTTTATTCATATGAAATGAACAAATGTCTTTTTTAAATGTTAGTTTCCGATGAACAGTTTTAGGAAACATAAAGGATCCAGAGTATAAATAATAAATAAATTTTCTCCTATGCTCTGATATATTCATCATTAACATTTCATCTCTGCTAAAAATATATTTTTAAATAAATAAATAAAATGTTGAAGATGATTCCAGATCATCTTTGATGCTACCTCCTGGACACTACAACCACCAAGATCACTTTGATCTGTATCTTCACAAACTCTTAAATCTTATTTTTTGAAAATCAGTATTTTAAAAACCTTCACTTTCAAAATTTAGCATTAGAATCTCATTCACACCACGATTTCAGTTATTAATTATATACAAAAAACTAAATGAACAATTTCAACCATAGCTGCATACCTGTTTTCAAGATTCTAGGTACTTTACATGTCTAATTGTCAATGCTTCTTGAATGTCACAAATCATCTCAATCTGAAACACCCACAGTCAACTTGTTATGACAAGTCTGATCTTTTTTTAGTATTCTCTCTACTACTGTAAAAATAACTAGCTTTTCATTACTTAGAAATCTGGGTGTGCTCCTTGACATGTGTTTCATTTTGCTTTCTTCCTATGATCTCTATTGTTAAGGCCTATGGATTTGTGCCTCTGAAACTTGTCACAAATCTGTGTCTTTATCACCATCTCTGGTGCAGTCTCCATTATATCATCATCTCAACTAAAGCACAATCATCTCTCATCTGACTTTCATCACAAATCTTCAAAGGTTTGTATTCAGGGAGTCCCCAACTAGTTCATTTGAAACTGCCAGAGAACAAAACAAGTTTTATCTTCACCTTCTCTAGCACCACGTCCACACTCCTTTCAGCTCCTTGTCTTGACAAGTTTTCTCCTGATAAATTATCATAGCACATCACTTCTCTGTTTTGTATGTTAATAGTAAATCATCCTTACAGTCAACCCCATCATATGCTCTCTTGCTAGATTTCGAAGATATAAAGGTTGTTGCATTCCAAGTGTTTCTTTTTCTTTCAGCACAGTATCTGGCACACATATTGCAACAAACACATATTTATTGAATGGATGAGTGGAAGAATGAATGAAGGGAATATCTTTAGCTAAGAACTAGAGATTTTTCTTAGTAAGGAGAACAAACTATCCACATGCATTAGAGTTGAAATCATTGCAGTATTTCTAAGAAATCTTGAGGGCAGCAACACATGCTTATTTGTAGCAATCTCTTTAAATAAAAAATAACTTCATATTAAATTGGCTAATTATGGGTGAAACTGGCCATTTATACTTCAACAGTGATCAGAGGCACCTTCTAAACTTTGTTCCTTTAATGAATAATAATGCATGTTATAGTTTTATGCTCTTATTTTAGCAATTCAGAATACTTCACAAATATACTAACGAATATTTGCAACTGCATTAAACTCCTATGTTACAGGCCGATTCAAGAAAGTAACCATAATAGATTTGAAAAGCACAGGAAAATTCTTCGATGCCTAAAGAGAAAAAAAAAAACTATCTTCTGCACTTCATTTATATGTTTTTTATAGTCTCAGATATTTAATATAAAACTAAAATAAAATAGAGATCATTTTAGCTATTTTGCTTAAATCATACATAAGTTTATGACTTAATTCCTTTATGTAGGGGCACATTTTATTGTGGTAAAGTACACATAAAATAAAACTTGCCATTTCAAAAATAATTTAAGTTTATAACTCAATTGCATATCCACAATATGTTATAACTATCACTACTATTTCTAGTACTTTTTCATTGTCTTGAATAGAAACTCTGGACCCATTACGGTGTAACTGCCTTTTTTCCTACCTTTATCTCAGTTAAAGGGAACAACTCATTTACTTTTTCTATGGATGTGAGTACTCTGAGTGATGCCATACGATCTTTGTCCTTCTGGGTCTGTCTTATTGTGCTTAGCCTAATGTCTTCATATTTCATCTATGGTAGAGCATCTACCATAATTTTATTCCCTTTCAAAATTCTACTGTGTATATATACCATATATAGTTTATTCACTCATTTGTTCACCAACATTTGCAAAGTTTCATCTTTTTGCTCTTACAAATAATATTTCTATACATACTTGGACACCTTGCTTTCAATTCTTTTGCTTAGATAACTATAAAATAAAATTGCTGAAACTTATGGCAATTTTACATTTATCTTCGGGAGGAACCACTGAGTTATTTCCAACAGTAGCTACACCATTTTACATTTCTATCAGTAGTGCACAAGTTTCCAATTTCTCCACACGCTACCCAAAACTTATTCTATGCTATTTTTTGGTATTTTAAATATTTATTTATTTTTACATTAAAGGCAGAATGACACATAGTGTGAGAAAGAGAGAGATTTTACATTCACTGGTTCACTCTCTAAATGCTTGCAACAGTTGGAGCTGGCTTGGCTAAAGCCAGAATTCAGAAACTGCACCTGGTTCTCCCATATGTGAGAGAGAGAGAGACCCAAGTCCTTGAGAGCCATCACCTGCTACCTCCCAGGGTGCGTATTAGCAGGAAGCTGGAATGGAGGCTGAGGCAGGACAAAAACCCATGTATTTAGATATGGAAGATAGGCATCTTTAACCACTGTGTTAAATGCCTGTCCCTATTTATTTTTAAACAGCGAATGTTTGTGTATATTCATGGGACAAAATATAATACTTTGATATATGTATACATTGTAGAGAAATTATATCAAATACACTTCCGCATGAAGCACCTCACCAATTTACCTTTTTTTGTAGTATGAATGTGAATAATTATTATTTTAGCAATTTGAAAACATGTGATATATTATTATTCATTGTGGTCACAATAGAGTGCAATAAGTCACTACAACTTGATTTTTCCTATCAAACTTGTTCTCCTTCAGGTACCTGTCCAAAAGGAACCCAGGAGACCTCTGGATTTCATAAAGGCATGGGGATTGCTTCTAAACAATATCCCCCTAATACAATCACTGCTTATGAACTCCATCATTGCCATTATCTAGAGCTATTCTACTGCCAGTACTTTCCCCCTTCCAATTAGTCCCCTTGCTTCCACACTGCTTCTCCTATGTCTTCACTTCTAACTTACTGGTTCCAGCAGTTACATTGTCTATGCAGCAATAAAGTCTGCCAATCTAATCTAGTCTGAAACTTTACACACATGACTAAAACAAAACAAAAACAGAACACCTCCATCAAACTTTACCTTGGGTTTTGAGAAAGGTCAGTGTTTGCATTTCAAAGGTTTTCCTCTTTGGGGTTGCAGAAAAAATAGTATCCAGGGCTAAATTTCAGCAGCTTTCTTATTTACATAACAGGTATATGTTGCTACTTTGTTACAAGATTGAAAGTAATGGTCTCAATAAATAAATTTCATAATGTAAACACTAAAAACAAAATACTCTGTCTACTAGAATGTTGTGGCTGTGATTTATTCTTGTATATATTTGAAATAACTTAAAAAGGCAATCAGCAAAGCCCCAGGGTTAGACATTTAAAAGACTGTATTTTCTTTTTTGATAAGAATGCATGAAATTTGGAAATTAGGAAAATACATTTGTTACAGCATTCAAGCTAAATAATTAAGAATTGCCTAATTAAAGTTTATTTGAAATTCCTTTTCAAACATTAAATAATTGGATTACTTTGTAGTGTACTACTTTAGAGTTGTTCATGTCTTCTGATGGCTTTATAAGCAGAAGTGGTGCTATCTTTTTCAGTATCACTTGCTTTTATATAACAAACTAATAAAGATCGGAGAAAAGTAAAATTAGGCAAGGGCATACATATTTTATAACAACAATACAATTTACAACTTTGTGCTGTTGTGCTGAAATTTAATTTCTTATTGGACTATCATTTCATCTTTGCCTGATTTTGGTGTTTTATTCTTTATACTAAATTTCCCACAGGTTTTAAGGTATATTATTACTGTATACAGTAGTTCATTATAAATATTTCGAATGCTTATCATATTATTCTTAAAGGATTTTTTCTACTTATTTGAAAGACAGAGTAAGAGAGAGAAAAAGACATATCTTTCATTTGCTCACGTACTCCCCAAATACTTGAGACAGCCATGGCTGGGACAAGCTGCAATCAGGTGCCAGGAACTCTATATGAGTCTTTCACATGAATGGCAGAAACCCAAATCCTCGAGGCATCACCTGCTGCTTCCTGGGATGTAAATGTATATGGGAGTGGCTTATCTTGTTGTATCACAAGGGCAGCTGCATAATCTTGGTTATTATTTGAGCATTTAAAAAAATATTTTGAGATACAGGTATTTAGTCAAGGGCTAACAAAAAAAATTCCTAAATTGACAGTGTACTATGAATGAACTCGGAAGTTGGTATGGTCAAACAAGAAAGTGAAGACAGTTGCCAGCTTTGGGATGTGCATCCAATACTCTAAAATACTCTTTTCTTCATTCTGCACTTTATAAAACTTGGTGAGGAAGGTGCATGCTGACTAGAGAACTGGTAGGTTTTGGGTAAAAAATATAGTTGGTCTGGGATTTATGCTTCCCCAAGCAATATTGATTTGCTGGAGGATTTTTATTCCTGTTCTTGCTCAGTGTTTTTATTTTATTTTATTCTTTTTATTTTTTTTACTCGGTGTTTTTAATTTAAATCATTTTATGTTTATGTTTTTTTTTCTGATGTTTTATTGAATTAACTTTATATTTTTTAGACTGTGGTAACTACTGTCAAGGTATGACCTAACATGTTGGGTTATGCCATTCAGTATTCCACAATTCATCCCAGTTCATTCACAGGTAACTATCTGGGTATATTGTATTGGATATCAGGCCTTTCAGGTTTTAATTTTAAGGAATGTCCCACATCTGAGCTTTAAGATAAAGCATGAGTTACAATTACAGTCAGATGACTTCTCAGAAAAAATTTTGTAGTTTGAACATGTTCTCTCCATCCTTCCATGTTAAGTTTTTCTAACTCATGACGTGAAGACAAGTTGAGTGTGCTTTGAAAGTACTAGCCAATATAGAAAGATTAAATCCTAGATCAATATTGAGCTGCTCCCTTCCAGTTTGTACATCTTCTTGAGTAATATATTCAAGGACTTAGAATATAATTGGCAATTTTGTTGATGATGAATGAGGCTGAGCCTTTTGCAACCCTGCAGTGTTTACAGTAAAAAGAAACAGCTCAGTGACTAAGAGCATATGAAACATGATTTAGATAAACAGCTCTAAGGTCTTTGATAACAAAATCTATTTAAAAAGACATCATGAAATGATTTTTCCTCTTACCAAACAAACCAAGCCAAAACCAAAACCAAAACCAAAACCAAAACCAAACCAAACCAAACCAAACCAAACCAAACCAAACCAAACCAAAACAAAAAAGAAAACCAGAAAGCCCACAAAAATGGTATTTGAAAAATTTGGTCATCTTCTGTCAACTTTAGGCACTTGTGCAATTCATCTGTATTCTAAGTGTCTGATAATGACAATTTAACATTGAACAGAAAAAGGCAAGAACACAATGAGATACTTATGCAATTAAAATTATCTGTTTATTTAGTTGAAAGAGTTGAAGAGAGGATAGAAACAGAGAAATTGGTCTTCTATCTGCTGGTTCATTTCCCAAGTGGCTGTGATGACCTGAGCTAGTCCAGGTTAGAGCTAGAAGTCAAGAGCTTCATCTGGTTGTCCCACATGGGTGCAGGATTCCAAGTGGTGGGGCTGTTCTCCACTGTTTCTCCAGGTGCATTATCAGGGAGCTGGATGGGAAGTGGAGCAGCTGGAATTTGTGTCCATATTTGATGCCAGCACTGCAGGC
Source organism: Ochotona curzoniae (assembly GCF_017591425.1). Lineage (NCBI taxonomy): Eukaryota > Metazoa > Chordata > Mammalia > Lagomorpha > Ochotonidae > Ochotona > Ochotona curzoniae. Next base: position 20,512,259 of record NW_024465023.1, on the reverse strand, counting down.
ATCAACTTAACTTGCTATACCACAAAAATACCCCATGTTATATATTTTAAATATAGGAACATTTAACTTATCCCTCCCTAGCCATGACTTGGCCTTTTCTTTACAATTATGATGTCCCAAAACTGGGGAGAACATGTATGAGGGAAAAGAACATATGGTCTCTTATTATGCTTTCTTTTGCTTTCTCTAACTACAAAAAAGAATATGTAAATTAAAACAACATTGTTTGAGTATAATGTTTAAATTTGAAATCAAATGCACAGAAATTTTAGATTCTTTCCTAGAAGCAATGTTTACTAATGATTCACTGGGCAGAGAACTCAAGGTAATCAAACATGTCATTCTAAATTGTCTTCCATTCTGATATGTTTTGATTTGTCAGTAACATAATAAAGTATGCAGGGCTGGCATTATGGTTCAGCAACTTATCAGACTTGTTGCAATGCCAGCAACACATGTCAGTATGCCAGTTTAAGTCTGGATGCCCTGCTTCAAAGCCAGCTTCCTCCTAGCTCTTAGAGTCACCTGGGGAGTGAACCAGCAGTTGGAAAATCTCTCTCCAGATGCTCCCTGTCTCGCTCACTCTCACCACTCTGCCTTTCAAATAAATAAAATAAAAAATTAAATGTATGTGGTAAAACCGCTATTTGAGAAAGACACATCAGGCCCCAAAGCCTTTCATTTTGTCATCTGTTAATGACAAACCAGGAAAATGTTCATGTGAGTCATATCATATTTTTCAGTCATGACAGACAAATGCATAAATTCCAGGTTTATTTACCTAGCCACAGCAGGTTTATTTTACTAAAAACTGTTACAGACAGGACTTGCAGGCATCAATTTGCTAGTTAAATGTCACTGACAAGATTTCCATGGAGGTCTGGGAGGTTATGAATGTGTTTATAAGGTGAGCTGTGAAGGTCATTCTGGCCCATAATCCCCCCTAGGGACTGATTCACAGACCTGCTGTTAATATTGCTCTTCCCATCCCTCTCCCAATATGTAATTCGAAATTCATGCACAGCTTTATCCCTAATAGAATTAAACTGTCTGAAGATACAACATATGTATGAATTTTGAATTTGTTTTATAGCCCAACTCCCTCTAAATTCCAGTTTTCATGAACTTCTTGAAATTCCTTCTTATATGTGAATGGACACAAAGCTGTCCATCAGTTTTCTTTTAATTATATTTATAAGGCTTTTTTCACCTTGAAGGTTTGCTGTGCTTGTTTAGAGCCTCTTTCTTGATCTAGGGTTCATTTTGGTCTATTATTTGATTATAGTTCTTCTAAAAACAGCTCCTGTTAATCTGATGGAAGAGGGAGAAAATCAATCTGATCCTATATTGATAAAGCACTCACACTTATAAATTGGCACAGAGTGACTATTCAGATACATAGTTTTCTCAATCTTTAGAAACAATCTTTTTATCCTCTCTTTCTTTCTCTCTCTCTCATATATATATATATTGCCAAACATGATTTGGTTGTTTTGAATCATTGCTAAAGGAATTATAAGAATTTTTCTTGCCAAGAATTTATATAAGTAAAATGCAAAGAGAATATCACTTTGCAGTAAGACGAGATGTTCTGTATGTAACATATTGGGTTGACTCAAGTGGCTAGTGCCAATGGCTAGGGAAGCCATGATTTATGGCCAAGGCCATAAGCACTTCACTTATAAGGCTTGAACCTTACACCACTTGCAATTTATAGGAAGAATCACATTTCATTGTTCTGGAAGGAGTAAAATTTAAACATAGAATTCAAATTCAAAGCAGGCTCAAGTAAGTGTTGCAGAGGCCCTTGCAGTGCTGTTCTAGTCCACCTGAGCTGATCATGTCCCATGTTTCAAACAGATTTAACAATCAGAAGCATGGAAAGAAACACATTATTTGGCATTAGGAAACCCCAATGGAGATGGTAGAAAGCGATGATGAAACCCTTTGCTTTCTCTGCTTACATGGAGAGAAAAAAAAAGTGTTTCTAATCAAGGCTGACTAACTTTTCTTTTCATTTTGGTTTTTCTTTTTTATTGCCCCAAACAGCAAGGAGTAGCTTAGATATCTGCACAACAGCACAATCTACAGTAGCAAAGACACGGAAACAACACCCCAGATGCCTGTCAACAGAGGATAAAGAAACTGGTACATCTACTCTATGGAACACTACTCAGCTAAAAAGAATGACCACATAAAAAGAATGAAATTCTAACATTTGCAACCAAAAGGTCCCAACTAGAGACAATTATGCTCAGTGAAACAAGTCAATCCCAAGAGGACAAACATTATGTTCTTGCTGTTATAATGTAATTTTCATGCAAAATATAAGATCAACAGCCTTTTCAATACTGCTTTTGTTGCATCTCATGGGTTTTGATATTTTTGGTTTTATTTTCATTGCTTCAAAATAGCTTCTATTAAATTCTTCAAAGACTCAAAGGCCATATGGTAGCATTATTTTTTTTAAGGTTTTTTTTTTTTAATTTGCTTTTTCATTTCTTTAGCAACACATTGGTCATTCAGTAGCATGATATTTAACTCCATAGTGTTGTAAATTATTTAACTCTACTGCTGTTGATTTTGTTTTATGACTTTTCATATAAGGGAATGTATAGTAATTATGGAATAGAGACTATTGTATCCAGATGTGAGGTTACAACGTGGCATACATCTATACTTCCAAATCAACAATGGACTCCCAATCAAACTTTTAAATATATCTTGACAATAGGATGCTGGACTCTGCCATTGTCTGTGCCTGCAATGTCAGGATACACTTAAATAGCAAAATGATGGTCTTAACAACTGTTTATGGAGGACTAGGTTATTGTGATAATGTGGGGAAATCAGTGGGAGGAGGGAACTTGGGGAGAGGGTAAAGGAAATTCCAAAGCCTATGGAATTGTATCATTAGAAAAATACTCTATCATATCCCTCCACTACCCCCTCACCCCACAAAAAAGAGAAAATACAGATTTTTCTACAAGAAATCTATTAGAGGTAGAAAAAAAAAGATATCTGCAGGACATTAATGACAGCGGAACTTAAATTGGAGAAAACACCAGCATTGCAGACAAGGACTGCTAACAGCATTGATGGTACTCTGACCACGGCAGCTGCGTCACATGTGGGGATACTACGGGCCAAACTTCCCCCAACACTACCAGCAAGTGGAAACATCCAGGCACAAGAGATGAGACGATGACAATGATTTATAACTCGATTTTCTATCCCATTATTGGAATGACTCAGGTAAGCCACTAACCACCTTAAGTGGCAATTGTTGCTTCTTTATTGGACAAAAACTGAAGTTGTCATGAGGATTAAGCGATTTCTGATTAAACAAAACTGTATGTTTCTTCATACAGATGAAACAATCTATCATTTAGCAGAGGCTAGGTACATGTTAAGGTTTCCTTTTCCTTCTTCCTAAGATTAAATGAACTGTATCCATGAGATAATTCCTCTAGAGGAAGCTCAAAGCCACGAAAAAAGTGACCAAAAAGAATGGAGAGAAAATACCAGCAAAAACATTCCTTTAACACAACAAAGCAGCAAGTTAAAAATTATACTTTGTACTGCCTGTCTGATATGCAACAGCTTTAGGGACCAAGATGGATGTGAAAAAGTTGAGAAAGAAAAACAGAAAAAGCAATTGAAAGTTTTAAGAGGAAACAGGCTTTTTAGTTTCATCCATCTAAGAGTTAATGGTAACACAGAAGACGTGGTCACTTGCTGAATGCTGACACTGGGCTAAGCTCCATCAAGGATCTGTTCTTAAAAGCTTTCCAGATTGCTAAGAAAGGCAGAGATTTAAAAAATTTGCAGTGTGACAACACTGACTTCCTCAATGTCCACAAAGTTTATTATTTTTAAAAGAAATATATATACCCACACATGTTGATCTTACCTGTTTTTGTTTTAAATCATCTATCTATTGAGAGGCAATGTGTTAACTTTCTTCACAAAAGAAATATTGAATTCCTTCTCTCTAGGTCCAACTCCCTTTACCCTACCCCTGGAATGAAGGAGGCAAAGATTCAACAGGATTTGGTGTTTTCCTGCTGAGAAAGGGCCATTTTGTGCAACCAGGTCAATGTTCAAAGGGCTAATGCTCTAAGGAAATTATCCAAAGGGGAGAGGCAGTTCAGGGTGATTAAGTTATTTGAAAATGTTTTCTAGGCTGCTGCTGACCTTTGTGAAGGGATCAGGATGCTGCTTCCCCGGGGGACAGGATGAGGAGCAATTAGAGAAGCCTAGGAGAGCCTCAGGAATGTTTGGGAATTCACACATAACCAAAATTGTGTGGGAACGCTAAGAATAAAAATAAACTAATTTGATCAGAGACATGTCTGGGTCTAGAAAACATTCTTACGTAGCTTATGCTGGCCCTATCACTATGAGTGTTTTTTTCTTAAAAGGCCAGCCCTCAGTATCTAGCAGAAGTCAGTGAGATTTCAATTTGGTTTCAGAGGCGTGAAGGGAAGCCAATTAATATTTCCTGAGTAATATTAGCCATGTGCTATAAAGCAGAATGGGAGTCAGGTTACATAAATTGTTCAAATAACAGAGTCAGAACCTAGTAGACCTGGATTTCCCATGCAATTTGTTTGATATCACTGGACATCTTTTTTTCTAGCACATCATCATATAAGAAAGAAGAGGCTAGGGCAGGCCTTTTGGGCTAATGTTTAAGGTTCTGATCAGGAGGCCTTTGTGCGACATGTGGGTGTCTGCCTTCAGTTTCTGGACTCATCTCCTGACTCCACTTCCCATCAGTGCGGATCCTGGGCAGAGGAGGTGATAGCTTAGGCAACTGGGTTCCTGCTACCCACATGGAAGTCCTTGATCACATTCAGCTTTGGGCTTCAGGCATTTGAAGGGCAGGTGAGCCAGTGTCGGGTTCTCTCTTGCTCTCTCTCTCAACTAAACAATAATAGTTAGTGAGGTGGGCATTTAGCCTAGTGGTTAAGATACTCAGGTCCCCTATTGAAGTAGCTTGGTTTGATTCCCAGCTCTGGCTCCTGACTCCAACTTCCTTCAAATGCAGCTACTGGGAGGCAGTAGCCATGGCTCAAGGAATTGCTTTGCTGCCATCCATGTGGGAGACCTGGATTGAATTCCTGGTTCCTGGCTTTGTAAGCATTTATAGGCAGCTTGGGGAGTCAATCATTAGATTAGAGCTCTCTCTGTAATCCTTTGCATTCTCAAATGAAAAAGAAGTACATTAGAAGGTACATGACTTAGAAAGGAAGAAAAAGAAAATGACTAGCTAAAATAGTTTATTCCTTTGGGAGAAACAAAGTTTAGCATACTTTGTGCTTATTTTTGTATTCCCCAAATGCCAAGAACGAGAAAAAGTTACCTATGCTCTATGATGTGTATGACAACAAGTATTTCTCATCTCCATACAACATATTTTACCTGCTACAGATGTATGTGTATATGCTGCCACTTTTAAGCATTCAATTTAAGTATGACCTACAGAATGTTACTGTTTTTTCTGTAAAATAAAATTTTAATATCTGTGATATTCTTCTAAAACATACTGACTTCTAGATCTCAGGCACAAATGAAATCCTGTGGGTAATGCGTAGTGAAAGTCAGTGGTTGATCAATTTAAAGCTCTGCTGATCACTGGAAAACCAAAAAAAGTCTCACAAATGGTATTCAGGAAAAACCCAATTTCCTAGTTTTACTGAAACAACAAAAGCCAGAGCTCAGAATGATTTCAGGTGTCATCTAGTTCTATCGTCTCAGGGGCAATACAGGAATGAGTTCCAGATGAACTGAATTGTAGCCCCGCTAATATTGTTCAAGACAGAATAGCAATCTAGAGCTCAGACTTCAGTATGTACTATTCAAACACACATGTTAAGGATTGCCTTTAAGGCACCCAATTTCAGAAGGCACGAGGAACTCTGTCAAAGACTGAGTATACCTTCCAACATTCAAGTTGACATCTAGAGAATGTGAGAGACATATTCAAGTGAGATATCTGAATGGATACACAAACACAGAACTTTTTGAAAGAACTAGGAAACTAAAGGGCACAGAGTAACCGGTAAATGTTCACTCGTTTCACCAAATATTGACTGAGCACATGTTTTTTTTCTGAACCCCCGCAGAAGAAAAAGTAATAAAACAGTTATCCTTATGCAGCCTGTCCTTTCAGTTAAAGGTTCTTATGAGCCATAAGTACTTATGAAACTACAAGGAAGGATGTGAGCATCTGCATCTCTCCCAATAAGATCTACAAAACAGAAGTCCAGAATCAATATGTCATGGTGCCCCATTCACTCTGAGTTTAAAATCTTAACCTGTTTTCCTGATTATATCATTAATTAGACATTGCTGACTACTGATTCATTGTGGTTCCCGAATTTAATGAGACTCAGCTCAGATGACCTTTGGAACTATCAAACCGTGGGGAAGCAAGTACAGCCAAGAAGATTGACCTCTGGTTATCTTTGTGTTAAAGTCTTGTGAAAAGTCACAGAATTGGGATGTTGGCAGTAGTTTCAAAACCTTAACTACTCAGAGATATTCACCAGCATTCTCCAAGACTGACAGCTCAAATTAGGCACTGATTCTCTGTAACATCCACTTCCCATCATCAGCAGTGTTATGGTTCAGCTAAAAGGTTTAATATGATTTGTCCTTTGTATCCTGAGAAGACTGATGGTGCAGTGAGCATCCTCAAGGGTAAGATGAAGATTCATGCTCATTCTTCTGGAGAACTGTCACAAATAATTTCTGTTTGAAAGTCAATATTCATAAAATTGGCATTTCTGGACAAGGAATGGCTAGTGATATCATGTGATTTGGCCTCCTTAGATGACACAAGGAGAAAACTGAGGCCCAGTGAAAGAAGATAAGTAGCTGAAGACAGATCAATCAATTAGTTAAGAGCAAAGCTGGAGCTAGAGTGGAAGTCTTCTGATACCCAGCTTATTTAAAAGTCCCATCACTTCATATTGCCTTGTCAGCTGCTAAAATGTGTATTCTGAAGAAAAAGAACACATGAGAAGGACCTTACAGAAACAGCTTAAAATTAAAAGTTACATGATGTGTCCACAGTCTATAAAAAACTATGCCAATATTCAACCAATTTTCTAACTGAATATCAGAAGACTAGTATTAGAACAATGAGGTATCAGCAGTGAAAAATGATGGGATGCTTTCCCAGTCAGACATTACAATATGGTGCTATTTATAACAAAACCATCTTATTGTCAGAAGATGTATCCACTGGAAATTGGCTAACAGAGATATCAAGGATGTTGATTGCCTTTAAAGCTTTTCATAGATAATCATTATTTCTTTTGTATATAAATACAGGTACTGAAAACTCAATCAATTCAAAGTAACAAATAAACCAACTCAAAATTGAATCACAGTGACTCCTGATGCAAAAGAAGCTGGAGCAAAAATGAGAGAAAGATATGATTTAACTATGGGAGGTATTTACAATCAGAAAAAACTTCCCGGAAAGAAGTGAAAGAAGACGATTTGGGCTGTATTTGGAGCTGGTATCAGGACTCATCTGCTACTGTATTTAGGGACAACTGGTACTAGAAAGCAGAGTGACATCCAGGAGTCCAGACCAGAATGTAGTATGCCAGGATGCAATATATATATATATAAATACAAAAAGGAAGATTTTAACAGAGAGCCAAAATTTCATGCAGAGTCAAATACACTAGCAGAGCTACTGCAATGGTAGGTCCCAATGAGACAGTAGAGTCTGACCCAAAAAAAGCCATTCTGTGTGCAGACAGAGCAATACTAATAACAAATTGAACTGGCTGTTGATGCTAGCCAGGGAGGTTTTACATTGCATTTTGCTAAGGCAGGTACTGTCAGAAAGTTGGGAACAACACAGATGCAATAAACAGCTGTAGAAACGCACCAAGGATTGAGAGCAGAGAAAAGGGCAGAGCAAGGTCATCAGGCAATGTCTGTAGCAACATATCAACAGCATTCAACAACCTCAGCAGCAAAAGACACACATTCCATTGGACATCAGTCATTCCTTTGAACACTGCCTGCACAAAAAGCTTAACAGTTAATATGGTCACTGGATGCCTGCTTGTCACTCTTCTATTAAGTGCTTTGGAGATATTTAGAAAGGGAATGTGATGAAAAGCATTACTGCGAGTTGAGTTGGCAGGTCCACTACTGAGTTTCATTAGTGAATTCCTCCTAGTATGTAGCAACTGCAGCGTCTTTGGAGGAGGAAAGGTCCATCTTGCCTAAAAGTCAAATCCTTCCCAGGGGAAGGCTGGCAGAAATACAAGGTCAAACACCACAGCTGGTATAGCAGAAAGGTAGCAGAAAACCAACCTTCAACTACAACTAATATATATAGGATAGGTTATGACCTCAATCAGCTTCTCAAATTCTGCACCAATGGGAGACAGAGAATAGCATTTACTTTCTTCATGAGTGAGTGGAGACTGGAGACAATGCTAACAAATTTAATAACCAATATTTAGGCTGCTGTAGTCACAGCGTCCCAAGAAAGATATAACAGAGCTGGAAAAGATCCAGGGAAAGGGAACTAGGATGATCAAGGGAAAAGCTTATCTTTCACTCAAGGACAGACGAAAAGACTAAAAAAGGATTAGAATTTCTTGGTCTGGGAAGATGATAATGAAAAGTGCTGTGGCAAGATGTGAGACTAAAGAGGACTCTGAATAAACACAAATGTGGACACTGAATTCCAAAACATTTGACTAGGGTCACTCTTTGAGGTTAAGTGATTCAGACTCAAGAGAAATTAAAACATGTCTTTATGTTTACATACATGTTTACATTTATGGAACTTATTTTAAGACTAGGCTGAGGTGGGGAATTGTAAATTTTAAGTTACCACTGGATAAGTTTGCTGCCAATTGACTTAAAGTGCAACCTTAAAAAATTATCATGGTACATTCCTATCCTTAAAACAAAAATCACCAGGTTCACTAACATAAATGAACACGAGTGCCTTGACTGGCATAGCGCTCCAGGCTGTTTGCTCTGTTGGTTTGACCCAGTGTGATATTTCTTATACTCTTTCTATGATATCTATATTGGAACATCTGACACGCAAGTTTGGGATTCCTAAACTCTTGTGACAGTCCAGAATGCAGAATAATTTTCCAACTTATTAAGAAAGCAAGTGAGTTCCAGTTCTTGGCTATGTTTGGTTTACTCATATGGGAGAACGCAGCATAAAAAGGTGAAAGAAATACTAACAGAAGGCAGCAGCTGGTTAAAGGCTATTATATTGAAATTTTCATGAGTTTGACAATAGGCCAAAAAAACTACAAAATGGCAGAATAGAAAAGGCAGTTATAACAGGTTGAACATTATTGGTGGGTTTTTTTTCCCAGTGGCAATGAAAGCTGTAATCAAATAACCTGAAAGAAATGCTGTCAGGAATAAGAGAGCCCCAAGGGAGAGGGAATATGAAAACTGTAACAACGATAGATGCTGTGGACTAATAAACTAGACAGACATGTAGTTTGAAGTATCAAAATCAAGGTTCTTAGCATCTTATGAAAAGCTGGTGTCAGGTTACAGCCATAAACCCTGCCTGAATTACAATCTAGAGCAAATGATGTTGTTAATCACTTAAAATCCTCAAATATGAGTGCACAACTCAACAACCAATTAGGAATTGTGCAGTTGATACAGAAAATTCTTGTTATATTACTAGTTTATTCTAGTATAGAGAAACAGTTTTTTCTCTTATTAAAATTTTCACTGACTCATAGGTCATACATTCAAGGTTTTTGATTTTCATTTCTTTAGCGATGCTTCAGTCATTCAGTAGCATGTTATTTAATTTCATTTTCTGTTTTCCTTCCTGTTGTTGATTTTGGTTTATGGCTTTTCCTTTGAGGGGATGTATAGTAACTGTGTAACCGAGAGTATCATATCCAGATGTGAAGCTACAATGCAGCATGCACCTACACTTTCAAATCAAAGATGGACTCCCAATGGCACTGTTACATATATCTTGACAATAGGATGGTAGGCTGTCTGCCATTTTCTATACCTACAATGTCAGAATACACTAAAACAGCAGAAAGATGAACGTATGACTGCTTATGAAGGACTATACTACTATAATAATGTGGGGAAATGGGAGGAGGAGATTTGAGGAGGTTGCAAGGGAAATCCCAGAGCCTACGGAACTGTATCATAAGATTATATATATATATGAAGAACATATATATATATATATATATGAAGAACACATGCAAAAACAACACTTACATGGGTATCCAGGCAGACATACATGAAAGTGCTTTGTATTAGCACTATTCATGAAATAGAAAAACAATACAAGTGTACTCTGACAGGAGAAAGGATAAATAATTGTAGTGTGTGTATATAATGCAATAATAAACCTCAGTCAAAATGAAAAATAAATCATAATTTTAAAAAAATGAAAATTTATCAGGCACTAATAAAAGTCCAGGGAAGACACTTGGTTTGGTAGCTTTGAATGTGTAGTAAGAACTCTTGAAAGGTTGTCAAGATAAATGAGAAAAGAGAAAAAATGTGCTAGTTTAAACAGTGCCATTGTAAATGTATTTTATTTTTAAATGTTGGACCAATAAGGCATCTCAAATTATAAATGATGTTTACCAGAGCACAAAGTCCACTGAAACTTGGACATCAATATATGTTGCTTTAAACATAATATTTCAGACAACAGCAGTGGGGAATCAGGAAATACAAATGATATCAATAATCTGCTATTAACAATGTACATTTTAGGAACATGTGCTATCCCTGTTGACAACTTAATGTTCTGGAGTTATATGTGAGAAATCATATCATTCTTAATTTTAAGTACATGCAACTGCAGAGTATTTTCTACACAAAGTTCAAAGATATGGATGAGCATTGTAGCATAGCTGGGAAAACCCCCACATGCATAGTTAATGGGCATCTATTCAAGTCCAGGCTATTCTACTTGCAGTGTGGTACCCCACTAATGATGGGAAAAAGAGTGAAAGATGGCCCCACATTTAGGCCACTGTCACCCATGTGGGAGACTCCTGGATTCGCCCTGACTCAGCCCTTTATCATTTTGGCCATCTGGGAATTGAGCCAGCAGTTTGGAAATTTCTTTGTCTCTCCATCTATTTCTTTCTCTCTCCATCCCTTCATCCATTCCTCTTGCCGTGTGACTCTGATTTTCAAATAAGTAAGTAAATGAATATGTTCTCTAACACACCATTACCTTGAAGCTGATGATCGTACATACAGGATATGTTGTTGCTTACATGGCTAGCTACACATTTTTAGGAATTTGCTTTTCTTTCTTTCTTTCTTTCTTTCTTTCTTTCTTTCTTTCTTTCTTTCTTTCTTTCTTTCTTTCTTTCTTTCTCTTTCTTTCTTTTTCTTTCTTTTATTTTTTCTCTCTTCTCTTTCTTTCTTTCTTTTTCTGATTTAATTTCTACTTCAGCACAGAACCATGATGGGAGAAGATACACATGTAGATAAACATGTAGGGCAAGGACAACAGAACTAGGTTGAGAGTTGTTGGTTGGGACTGCTTATAGATCCTTAATGAACATCAAATAAGTAGTAATCTGAAGAAAAATGGCTTTCAAGGTACTAAAATCCCATCCACAAAAAAAAAAATAAGAAGTTTCTTCATTTCAGTCATACAGGAATTGGGTAATACTTGGGAATGCAAATCTGTGGTGACAGAGATACTGATGCTGAAAATGACTGTGAAGGAAACCAAACCCCATAATATAAAGGCAGTACCCAGCATCCTTTCTGCCTCACTTTGCACAAAGTGTCTTTGACTGCCTTGATCAAAAGGAAGCCACTGACTATTACTTTTTGATATTCCAGGATGTATTTTTATTTTATTATTCTTTGACATGATAAAGTTTCTTAGGTGTAGGGATTCCTCACTCCGCCTCACCTCTCTTCCTCTCCATTTTCCCTCCCTCTATTATCTTTCATATTAAAGTAGCATAGTAGGTGCTTTACAATCTTCTAATCACTGGACTCATGGAGTCATGTACATATACATCAATGGCCAGTATTTTCTTGGGGTGATGTGGGTAGAGGAATTCCAGGTCTGGGCAGAATGTACATGCCATATATATATAACTCAGAGCAGCTGGAGCCCACTGTCCATCATGGATTCCTTAAAGATCACAGCATCACTGACCGTGGAAGGTCATGAGCTCTCTGACAAAGCAGGAACTTGGACATGAGCTGATCATGCACCTGTCTCCTCAATTTTCTCTATAAGAATCTTTACTCCAGACTCCTGGGGAGACTGGGAATTAACCAATAGCTGCCTGGCTCCTTGTTCTGAGCATTCCAATAAAGACCTAATTTCTTCCACTACCCTGATGTCAGTGATTGGGTTTCTGCACATCAGGTAAGTAGACCCAGTGTGGGGGTTCTACAACAATGCCTCCAACCAGTTTGGGGTGTTGTTTGGCAACATGAAGTGTATGAGTGAAATGGTTCTTGAAAATACACAGTGGATGTAAAGCAATGTAGTACATGTGCAACTCAATGTATTAATTATAAAATGTGAATTAAAAAGTATTTAAAACATAGTCTCATGTGACAAAATTACTAAAGTATCAGAAAACCAATACAGTTAAATTTAAAATAAGGAAATTAAGAAGTAGAACCAATGTAGGAAGAATTTTGAGAGACCTCACCCAGGAAAATTTAATAAGACAAAAGGTAAATCCCTTTCTTAAAGAATATATGTCTCCTTGAGGAGGAGAAAGAGTCCTTTCACCCCTATTCTTCTGCATCAACAAAATAGAAGCACAAAATCTAATTTGTTGAGAACTGTAGTAATGAAGATCTAGAACAGGTGTTATTGCTTTGGAACTGGATTATGAAGAATTGATTGACAGTGGAAGAATAAAAACAGACTCAACAAAAGATGGCAGGCTGAAACAAGGAGGAAGTGCTGAACATTTCTAAGACTCATGGCAGAAACAAATTCAAAGACTTCAGCTGTTATCAAAGATATTTTATCAACCCCATTAATAGTAATTGTTGGGGTAGCCAATTCCAAGTCAAATTAATGTTAGACTCTACTGCACAACTGAGGAAAGATTAGAAAGGTATAAAGTTAAGGCAATAGCCTTTTTTCTGCCTTCCTTCTGAAGGTGCTTCTGCATTCCTTTGCCTGGCACAAATGCTTCCAGGAAACAGTAGCATTCGATCATTGTTGTTAGTTGACACTTTCTGAATACTGGTCCCCCAGCTCCTCCAATTCAGGACTGTTGGTTGTCTATCTTTGGATCTATGATGGATTTATTCACCTAAAACAATTGCACACATATAACTGCAGAAATCTTTCATCTCTGAAGCAGCAGTGTGTGAAAACCTCTAAATATATGTTTTTTTTTCCATAAACATTCACTCCCATTATCAATAATATAATTTGGGGATTTTCATTCTATTGTAGATAATCTGTGGCCCACATTGCAAAACATCATACATGATGCATTAAATGACTTATGGTTAAAAGCAGCTCCCAGCTACATCAACAAACTGTCAGTGTTGGTTTTAGCATGATTTTACTATTCAAACTTCTTTACGAAAGAAAGAATTAGGTATTATAGGCCAGGCTAATGTCATATTTTAAGCATAAATTCATTTGTGAGTATATAGACTAGCTATGAAAAACGCTCCTTTAAGAATGTGATTCTTATAACTTACTTGATATAGTAGGGCACTTTGTTGGGTGAGATGGCTCTCTCCCAGGGACCCTGAACAGAGGCTGAAAAAGAAAAAAAAAGGCAAGTAGGTCAAATTCACTGCAAACAGGAAAGACAACATTAATCTCCAGAATTACAATTTTATACTGATATTGGTCTGTTTGCTCAGTTGCCCATGAAGACAGGACGGATTAACCTGCTGTTCTGAAATTTCTGTCCTAATCTAAGTGAAATTGAACTCATTCAGGCACAAAGATAAATGTGAAGGGGGGGCGCTACCCTTTCCATTGCTAACCCCATATACCAGATAAGAACCTGAGTGAGCTGACTGATGGGTTTCTTATGTCTCCATTGGTAATATTGTTCATAACACTCTGTTGCCCCTACTCCGCTCTTTGTTTTTTTTCTTTTCTCCTCACCTCTCTGCTTCTTTCCTCCTCTCTTCTCTTCTTCCCCTCTCCTTCTCCTCCTCTTCTTTTTTTTTTGCCATTTGATTGACTAGATTTTGTTAGCTTAGCACCTGAACTACCCTTCTATGATCTACTTACATTCCAATTTATTGAAAGCAGAATACTATGTGTAATACTCCAGAATGTTCATTTTTATTTGGTTTAAAGAGGATTTAAATTCATTTATTTATTATGTGCTTAATGGGTATCTCAAAAATGGTAGCCAAATAGCATAACTTTAGCAAAAAAGGTAATCCATAAATGTTTATGATTGTCAATAAAATCTTTAATGCCTTACAAAGCAAATATATATATATATGTATATATATATAAATATTTATTATTTTTTTCTATTGGGAAGTCGGGATTACAGAGAGGAGAGACAGAAAGAAGGATCTTCCACCCCAAGTGGCTGCAACGAGTGAAGCTGAACCGATCCAAAACCTAAAGCCAGGAGCCAGGAGCTTCTTCTAGGCCTCCCATGTGAGTGCAGGGTCCCAAGGCTTTAGGCCATCCTTGATTGCTTTCCCAGGTCACAAGCAGCAAGTTGGATGGGAAGTGGAGCAGCCAGGACATGAACTGGCTCCCATATGCGATCCTGGTGCATGCAAGGAGAGGACTTCAGCTACTTGGCTATTGCATCAGGCCCAAAGCAAGTACATTTTTAAGATAATAACTAAAATTGAGATGATAGCAGTTTATATTAGGATGCAATAGCAACAGTTTTCACATGCGTTGCGATATGTTTTCACATATATGCTCAAATATGTGTGTTCATGTGTGTGCTACATGTATCGGGATTTCTTTTTATGATGACTTCAACAACCAAATCAAACATCTTTAAAATGCTGTCTAAAATTGTATTTATTTTGTGTATTTGAAAGGTAGGCAGAAACAGAGTCAGAGTCATGCAGAGAGATCTCTTTACCTGCTAGTTTACTCCCAAGCACTAGCAAAGGTTAGGTCTAGGTCAGGCAGAAGCCAGGAGCCAGGAGCTCCGTCTCAGCCTCCAATGTGGGTGGCAGGGATCAAGCTACTTGAGCAGTCACCTGCTAGTTTCCCATGGTACACTTTAGTAAGAAGCTGAGGCAGGACCAGGAATTGAACCAACGAGATTCAATATGTGGGGCGAGAATCCCAAGCTGCAGGTTAACCACATACCCATCATGATCACCCCCTCCTTTTTTTTATGTTTAAATTTTAGGGTTTTTTTCTTTTTCTAAAGCCATAACTCCTTAACATTGTTTGAAGCCATGGGAATTTTAGGAATATATGCCACTATCAAAAATATAAAAACCAGCATTATTATTGTTGAATGTACATGTATACATCTTAAAATTATTTTAATATTTAATATTCATGGACAGATTAGATACACTCCTAAGGAAATGATGACATTCTCTACCTCCCTCCATTCCCCTATGCATCTTTCCTGACTTCTGATCCTGCTAATAATTTGAAACTCAGCTGATATCGACCATTATTTCCTCCTATGAAATGCTCCCTTCTAAATTAGTCTCATAGTAAATTCGCTTTACAACGTATGGAGATGTAAAGAAATGTCAAAGCTAATACATCCCAGGCTATACTGCATAATATAAAAGAACAGCTTCTAATAAAGTTAACTTCACCCACTGTCAGACAATATCAGGGTAATGAAACTCCAGCTTCTTTGTTATATATGGAGTAATGGAGGAATCCAACCAACCCTTTAACCAGACATGACGCTTTGTAGCCTGGAAACGTGTCATCTAAATGATACAGGGAATGAATTTGTATTTAGCTGCTCATTATGCTTTTGCATTTTTGTAGGCAGAAATTCTTAATATGGAGAAAAAAGACCCTGATCTATTGCTTGGAAGGTACCCTCACCTTTAATCTCTCTGCCCTTTGCCTAATTCTCCCTTTGCCTTCTCCTTTTCCCTTTCCGTCCCTAAGCAGCTTTCTTACTCCCTGCCAACCCTCCTCGTGTTCTTTTCTTCCTCCCTAGGATGCGGCTCTCCTGCCCACATTTACTCACAGAGTAAATAAGACATGATTGAAGAACTTGACCCAGACTCACTGACCTATCTGGTCACAGTTGGGGAAATCTTAAAAACCCCTGCTCTCTCTAGCAAGCAACACGGGACAGAGGCAGAAATCACAGCTCCTGTCTGTTAGTACACCTCTTCTTAGAATCACAGCATCATAAAAGGAAGAAGAGAACCCCAGAGAGGTCTTACAGGCTGTCAGTGCCAAGCCTATGAATGGAGAAACAGAGAAAAACCTGGCGGGTTCTTTCCCATAGGTCACTATGGCCTGTCACAACAGGAATTCTGCTCATCATCCCTAGGCAATCATTTATCATTCTGATGGTCTAGAAATTCTTTCTCATTTCAAGATGCTGCATACGGCTTCTGGTAGCAAAAGAGTTACTTTAGATTCCCTGTACTTTGGCTCAGCTGCTCTCAGAGAGAATGCACTGGAACAGTCTGTTGGCAGCCTGGCCTGGCTAGGGGATTTCTGTTTGAAAGAAACAACCTGCAAGTCGATAATCTAGCAAGAGACAAGAGACATTAGTGGAACCAAGCCAATCTACTGTGAGCAATAACAGAGGATCCATAGTTGACTTTACATTATTAAACATAAAAGGGACAAAAAACCACCAATTACATGCCAGAGGAATGATCAGAATATGCTTGAATTAAATAGTTGAAAAGATTTAGAGAATTAAAAAAATTAAGTGCTAGATTAAATATGAAATTTTAAGGTTTTATAACAGGATTCTTGACTGCTAACATTTTTCCTAAAAATAATTTTGAAAAATGCCTTTTCATCACATGGAACTGTCAAAGAGGTCTGATGGTGTGTTTCAGTGCATTTCCCCCATGAAAGACACTTTTCTCCCTCTGACTTACAGTTCATATATTCACCTAAGCAACCACTTCATGGTCATCATTTCAAACCCTGAAGTTTTACGCTTAAAAGTGTCCATGATGCAGTAAAAAAGAATGGCAGAAAAAAAGAACAAATGAATGAACAGAACAATAGATTCCTCCCATCACTTCTCTGTCCCATCATTACCACACACACTGGTATCTCTTGCTTTACAAATAGCAAACAATGGGAAGATGGTTGTGCTGGACTGGATGCAAACCTCTTTCTTCAGAGATCGTTAAAGGGTTGTTGGCAATTTCATTTGGAACTGCCAGATAACTCTGCTCTTGCATTTATTCAGAACTTGATAAAATAAATGGTAACTCTCATAAGTACGCCCCAGAATTATCATTGCATTTCTTGCACTAGTGCCGACGCCATCGACAGCTCTGTCTTATCTCAGTGTGCCAGTAAAAGCTTGCCATTGCTCACAAAGCTAGCCTATGCAATAGACTTGCACATCTTTCATGCCTGATGTGTCCATTTTAAGTAGTCCATCAAAAGCAGATTTATTAGTAAATAGTTTTTATATGACACCAGGCTGTCCTTGGCTATTTTCTTATACAGATGTTTCTATAACCACCCCATGTAATTCCAACACAGCTTTGTGATTCAGATTTGTTAGTGCAAAAAATCATCCATTATCATACGGCACCAGCACCATGGAATATTGTCTACTGAATTTAAATAGCAAACTACATGTGAGTTTATTTATTCTAAAACCAACCCTCAAATTTCCGCTTGCATTACAGAGGCAGTATGTTATTAAGAGCAAGAAAGGGTACCAATTCTTCCTTCAAATGTTTTGTCTCCCTTGAGGTGACAGGATTCAATATTGTGCCCAAGGAGGTTTTGAAAATCACAAACACAGGCCACATTCAGAAGTTCCTATTCTAAACAGTGTTTTTAATGCATGATGAATAGAATGTGCCAAGTGATTACACCCTGGTGATCAGCTATATTTTAATCAATACAGGGCCCTAACCAGAAAATTAGAAACAATTGCTAATATTATGTAAACAAAACCAAAAGAGCACTTTCTGGAATTTGGGCCCTATATTTTTATTAATCTTTTCACTTTTCTTATATTTGGGGTCTGGAGTTTGATAAAAGAATTGTTTCAAAAAATAAAGAGCACATAAAATAAAAAAGATAATATCTACTGCTGATAAAACAGAAAGTTCACTTCTGGGGTTTGGAAAATGGCAATAAGGGAGGTTCCACTGGCCTCTGGCACTTGAATCCATAGAAGTATGCAAGTCTTAATAATGGTTTCATGGATATTACTATTGGTATAATGAGAAACATTTTTAAAAAAAACATTTTTACTAGAAGCAGATTTTCAGAGACAAAAAGAGACAAAGATCTTTCATTCACAGGTTCACTTCCCAAATGGCCACAGTAGCCAGAGCAGAGCTGATCTGAAGCCAGGAGCCCAGAGCCTCTCTAGGAGACCTAGACTACATGGGTGCAGGCTCCCAAGATTTCGGACCATCCTGCAGTACTTTCCCAGGCCACAGGCAGGGAGCTGGATGGGAAGTGGAGCAGCCAGAACATGAACTGATGCCGACATGGGATGCCAGCACTTACAGGAGGAGGATTAGCCAATAGAGCCATTCTGCTGGCCCCACAGAAACATTTTAAAAAATATTTAGTTATTTGAAAGTCAGAGACAGGGAGAGATGGAGACGAGGGAGGGAGAAAGAGAGAGAAGGAGGGAGGGCAGAATTCCTGTGCATTTCTTCACTCCCCACATGCCCACAGTGGATGGGGCTGGGATGGGCCAATGATGGAAGCTAAGAACTCAGTGGAAGTCTCTCATGTAGGTGAGGTGACAGGAATATAGCTCTTGAATGATCCACATTGCTTCCCAGGATCTGAAGTAGAGGAAGCAGGAGTCAGGAGGTACAGCTGGGGTTCAAACCCAGGCCCAGACGCAATCTGCAGGCATCTAACCATTTGACCTAATGACCACTATCAATGAGCACCATCTCTGAACCATCTTCCCATTGTCTGTCCTTTATATTCCAACTCAGGAATATGTTTAGACTTTATTATCTTGGTACTTCCTCCATGAAACCTTAATTCAACAGATAAACTGCAGGTCTGTTTTTTTGTTTATGCATATATGCTGTATATAAAGACTAAGAATATTTTTCCTTCTTTGGGATCGATTTTTACCATTGGGGTAATATTACCCCAACTGAAAATATTTTATCTAGAGGAAGTAGGGGTGGAAGTAAGGAACAAGAAGTTACCAAAAACTTCTGTGCCTGAGATACGATCTGAAGTAGCTCATTTTCATACTCACAATGACCCTGAGGCAGATATTACAATGTTCATTTTGCAGATGATAAAGTCATTAGGATTACATGAAACAGTATGTCTAAGGGCCTAAATAAGCAAGTAATAGATCTTAGCTTTCATTTATTACTCAAAGTGAAGTCAGATAGATGACTCAAGACATAAAGAGGAGGAGAAAGCAAACTCATTGTAGGTTTACTATGTGCTCTGCATTGTATGTTACTTACTGCTCTCTTCCCAGTTGGTAAAGAATGTGCACAGAATCACAACCAGGTCTGTCCAGCCTTTGAAGTTTATTTTATTATACATGCTAACAGGTAATCAGTAAATATTTGTCAAAAAATGGAGCACATAAATAAAACAGATAGTGTGCCTTCAATTTCTACACACTCTCTCACATCTCGATTTACCCTCTCCATCATTTCTACCAAGTGATTTGCCACAAGTGGCTTGAATAACTTCACAGTCACTATGTCGTAGGAAAGCTATTTGGAATTTCCCATAGTTTTTGTGATGATTAGAAACAGCTTCTTTTTATTCTGCTCAAAACTGGCCTTCCTGGATCTGTAATCTCTATCCTTGGTCTGGTTCTAAATGTCCCAAATAAATCACCTGCTGAGAGACATTCATGTCCCCGAGCGAATGTGAGACATTCCCACCCAATCAAGGGCAGAAAAGCATCTCAGTTTTTAACGCAACGAAACCAAATCTATCACTACTTCACTCATTATGTAAAGAATGAAAGAAAGCAATGGTGCAAAGTGCTGGTGTTATGACAGTAAAATAACAAGACATACTTCTTGAAACTGTGTAGCAATTTTAGTCTCAGAGGATAAACTTTTCAAGGAACACATCTACTACTCCATTAAAATCAACTAACTGATATGAACTGAATACATATTATGTTTTCAGCTCCACACTAGGTATTTGCCAGCAGGCCATGGGATGGGATAAGGTGAAATGTGGGGGAAAAGAAGTTCTACCATGTCCCATGTGACTAGGAACCTTATTGCTTAAGTGAATCAGGTATTATAAAGACAGATGTTAAAAGGTCTTGGTAGGAAACTGACAGCATGCCTAACCTGGGTAAGGTAAACAGAATTAGGCTGTTCAGGCATGTTCAGGATATTGGGAAATCACAAAGGATATTAAAAACAGTGGCACTGCACATGCATACTGGGCAAATAGGATCACACGAGGTCCCACTGAGGGCCTCCACTGGGTAGGCGCAATCTGAAGCTGTGACAAAAGGCAATTGCATTCATGCAGCCCTCACAGGATACACTCTTAAATTTAGAGCTCATTTATTTCTGTACTAAAAAGAGGAGACACACAGTTGCCTATATTATGCCCTGTCTCCTCTTTTTAGTACACTGTTCCTATTTTATGAACTATTTTGTTTTTCTGCAGGTTCAGTTATCTACTGGCAACCACAGTCTGAAAATATTAAATGGAAAAAAATCAGAAATAAATGAGCCCTAAGTTTAAGAGTGCATGCCATTTGGGGTAGTGTGATGAAATGAACAGCCAACACACTCTTTCCGTGTCAGTCAGCAGAGCACATTTTAGATATATTTACATTGCATATCAAGATTGTGGTTCTCTTAATTATCAAACAGTAGTTTCATGGTGTGGCTATACCATTGCTTACTTGTCTAGTCAACTATCGAAGGACACTAAGGCTCCTGCCAGCATCATTTGGCAATCATAAATAAGGCTGGCATCAACATTTGTGTACATATATTTGTGTAGAAAGTTTTGCATTGCTCTAAGGTGAATGCATAAAGAGTGTCCTTGAACTGGGCCCAGAAGTTAAGCCAAAGTTTGCGGTGCCTATATTCCATGTCAGAGTGCCTGGTTCAAGATCTGGCTCAATGAGCTAGGTCTCTGCCAAACACATTGGAGATTGAAAGTAAGCTCCAGCCTTCTAGCCTTGACCTAGCCAAGGATTGGCTATTTCAGGCATTATGGGAGTAAAACCAGTGGGTAGGAAATGTCCTTTTCTAGCTCCACCTTGCAAATAAATGCAGTGAGATTGCTGGGTTACAACCATTTTTTAATAGCTAAACAATATCCCATTAATGCGTACACCATAATTTATTGAAGAAATTCCCTTCTTGGAACACTTAGGTTGTTATTTGTTTTCAATTGTTGTAAATAAGGCTACCCAAAGAACATCTCTGTAGATAAATATCTGTACACATTTTTGTTAATTTTCTTAAGCAAACTTCCTAGAAGTATATTTACTTGATTAAAGGCCCTGAACGTTTAAAAGGGATTTTATATAAATTATGCTCATGCCTGCAGAAGTCTTTCTTTATTGATCCAGGTGAAAAGAGAAAAATCCATTTTTGTGCAGGTCAATGGCATTTTAGTTGGTAAAATTCTCAAGGCACATTAGATATACTGCTTGATACAGTGGATTATTTGAGAACATGCCTTTCAAACCTCCTTCTTCCTCTGACAGATAAACTCTTTGAATTTAAAAAGACTCTCAGCATATTGGCTTTCTGTTTTAAAGACCAACTCAGCATCCTGAGATCAAGTGTACTGTCCAGAGCATAGATTCGTAAGAGCTGGATTTGAGTCCAGACTCTGGCATCTCTTTATGGTCTTAGCCTTTTTTCCTCCCTTAGCCTTATTCTTCCTATTTGCAAAATGGAAATATATTTCCCTCATTGAAATGTTGTCAGGTAAAATGATGAAATTGCTTTGTAAAAGCTTGATTACTATATAAATACTCTTCATAGCCACACACCTATCAGCTGTTATGTGAACAATAATAATTGCAGAATCAATCTCCCTGCCACAAAGAGGAAGTTCTTGAATTCACTCAGTTCTTGAATTCACTCCTAATTACTATAAATGCACCACATACAGTATAAAATGTGGCAGGGTGAGATGCCTTTGAAAACTATTGAATTGCCTGGGCTTATAGTTCTTACTTCTACATCTCTGTCTTCCTAGACAAATCATATCTGCTCAACAGATCCTTCATTCTTAGCTCATTGTCTACCATTCATCAGCATGAATGATACACAGATTAGCTTGCTTTATGTAGTACAAAACAGAAGGTCATTGATCATTTTATAATTAAAAGTGTTACAATATACGAGAATAAAGATTAGTCTGGTGGTACAATACATTATGGCTTAGAGGTAGCAGTTCAGCTTGAGATGTGGTACTTGAATGAATTTGATGTCTAATGATGATGTCAAGTCACAGATAATTCCATTCTTTTAAGATCTATTTACTAGGCAAGGATGGTTTCACTTGTTTAAAAATGAGCTTGGAGGTGAATTTCAGATATATGATCTATTTAATTTGAAATAGTGGGAAAATATTTTCACTGAAACTGAAGTGGAAGTACAGGTATTAGAATGATAGCTGGAGCTATGAGTACAGCTGGACTCTTTCAGAAAAGAAGGTAACCAAATGCACATAATACATTTCCATATGATGGAATATTTGATTTAAAGAAGAAATTTACCAGTGATGATAACATGGATCGATCCTGAAGATATGCTAAGTGAAATAAGTCAGTCACAGGATGATGGATACTATGACTGTATTTATGTGGGACATTTGAAATACTTGATCTTACATGATAAGCAGAAAATAACCAAATGGGGTGTGAGGGTTTGATGTAGTGGTTAAGTCACTAGTTCAGAAATGCAAATTCTGCATCAGAGTGCCTGCATCTACCTTCCTGCCATGTCATACTCTGCAAGGTATCAAGTGGTAGCTTAAGTAGATGCATCCCTGTCATCCATGGGGAAGACTCAAACAGAGTTCCTCAGAGTCATTTCTGCCCACTCGACGTTCAGCCTGGCCCAGCCCCAGATACTGCAGACACTTGAGGAGTAGACAAGTGGATGGAAGATCTCTTTATATCTGCCTTTCAAATAAAATGAAGATTTAAAACTAGTTAGAAGATAATTCAACTTATAGAAAATGAAAATAGAATGGTGGCTGGCAGGGCATTTGAGGAGCAGGGAAGAAATGGGGAACTATCCAATAGATACAAATTTGCTGTTATGCAAAATGAGTAAGTTCTAAAGATCTGCTCTACAACACAGAGTCTTTAGTTTAAAGTACAGTGTTGTACATTTAAGAGCTTAAGGGAGTATAGTTCATGCTAAGTGTTCTTTCTCTCACACACACAGAAATTAAAGAACACAGAAAATGTTCATTTATGATGGGTTATTTAATCACCTTTACTCCAACTGTGGTGAGAAAATCACAGGTGTATAACTACATGCAAACTCATTTAACTACATATACATCAAAGATGCAGGTTTTTAGAAAATATCAATCTACCCTTCACCATGAAGAATAAAGATAAAACAATGGGTACATTGCCCAACATTGGAAAAGAAAACAAAACAAAACAGAGCAATAGAAGAACGGTCAAAACAAAAATAGTATCCAGGAGAAAGTGGGCTGAAAGGCAGCCCCGTCTAGTTGGTGAGGTATGAGTAACAATCAACTCCAAAGGACTAAGGGTGTGGGAGAGGACCTGGTGTGTGATGCTGTCATCAGTGGTGATCTCAACAGGATGATTTCACAATGGTGAGGCTGAACCAGCTCACAAAAGCTGAAGGCAGCAGACAGTGCCTTGAGGGAAAGTAGCTAGACTGTGTCCTGCCTAAATCCTAAGAAGTAGTGTTTGAGGAGAGGAGAACTGAAGTAGAAACCGACAATATCTTAGGGTGGCTCATCCTTACCTCCTGGTCTTTGAGCAAGTTCACTCCTTTCATTTTTTTCCACTGGATTTGCTTTGGGCCAATTTCATCATATGAAATTATGTAAAAAACTTAGTACTTATTTCTGTGAATTTTTACTTCCTGAAGTGATAATCAAGATTTAAATACAGAGTTTTAGTGTTTTTATTCTTTAAAAATGGAAGCCCCTTTTCTTTTGAGACTCAGAAGGAGAAAAATAGCAAGAAAGCAAGAGAGAGAGAGAGCATGAGAGAGTGCTCACATTCATTTCACTCCCTAAATGCTCAATAGCTAGGCCCATGCCAGGATGCAGGAAGCTGGGAATGCAGTTCAGGTCTCCCATGGGTGGAGGGTGAGGGGGCAGAATGCACATTATCAGGAAGCTGGATTGTAGCTCAGGCACTATGATACAGTTAGTGGGCAGCCCAGCTGGCATCTCAATCTCTATTTTCAATGCCTATTCTTCCTGCAGTTATTGATGCCAGATGTACCTGTATGCATCACTTTCCCCCACTGCAATTGCTTTGTATATGATTTCTCCTTTTTTTTTTTTGAGGCGATGCATTTATTAAGAATAAGTTTTTGTCATTTAACTGAAAGTCCAAGTAAATATAACACTTTATAACACATTAAATTCAATAAGAAATAGTACTTAGTTATGGCTATATAATATATCAAAAGTAAAGATTCAATGAAAACTTTAAGATCCTTACTAAACTTTTCAAAGATGGGCAGCTTTTCCATAAAGATTTCAACAGCAGAGACAGATGGGCTACATTCCGGAGGGGAAGGTCACAGGGGTGATGAATGAGACCTCTAATGTCTGCCAGAGCTGTGAAAATCTTTATGGCTTACTAAAATTCCTCACGAATAACAATGTGTAAATATTATATGAGCTGTCAGGCAGACAACACTGAGCTCTGAAGCCACAGCACATGGTGAACAGAATACCACAGAATGGGATTTGTCACCTGCCAAAGTCCTTTTGATATCAGGCTGACATCCGATCGAGGAAGTTAAGAGTTCGTACTAGATTACTTTGGCAAGGTGGCTTCATTGCAGAGGTAACACTGTATGCAATACTGTTGGCTGTACAGCTCCAACAAAGTCTAATCATCAATATTGGGTGGCATTACTCATGAAAGAAGAGCTACTTCAAACTGACTCATTGAAGACTTCAAGAATCTCATTGTGATTATTAGGAGAGCACAAGCGAAATGAAGCCTCATAAGGTCAGATATAAGAAGATAGGTATCTGTATAAATAGAGCTGTGACTAACTTATACTCATGGCATTTCAGATTAAATTCAAACAGAACTGGCTGACAACATGATTAGAAACTTCCCTCCAAGTGATGCTGGTGACAGTCCTCGGGTCATGTGGGTTGAGTCAGGTTACCAAGTCAGTGCAGTATTTCCAGGTGTCTTTTGTGTCTCTCCAGATGTACTTTTAAAAGACGGCAGGCAGTCAAAACCATTTGCTGAATGCTCTCTGTGTGAATGGCATTGTATTAGGCACCAGGGAAATTTCAAGGGAAGTAAAATTCACAACCTGAGACAGTAGGCAGCAACTCAGATATTAAAAACCAAAGAGTATAAATGGGAGGTACATCTATTTAGAGAGCAAGATGGGAAGAGTGAGAAAGTTCAAAGAATATGACAACAATTAGAGCAATAAAGGGAGAGACTGAAGTTTGGTTTCAATTTTCACTGTTCTGTTAAAAAAAATTAGACATGCATGTCTTAGTGACAGCTTCATGTGAGTACAGCGTTCTTCCCTGCCCCTTGACCTTGAGCTTGCTTTTGCAGGTATGCAATCAGAGCCTTGCCCCTTTTATGCTTTGCTAGACTACGCTTCAGTTGGCCTCTGAGCCTTCTGCCTGGACCTTAAAACAGAACATGTTTAGAGGCAAATCCAGCTACCCTGCGGCAAGAAGTCAGAAACATTTTACCTAGACTCATAAGCATGAGAATATAGATTATGTACAAGACATTGACTTGGGGGGTGGAGAAGGTGACTTGCATTAGCATTACTGTAGTAAATATAGCTGAGAGAGAGGGAAAAAGGGACATACACCCACACCCACATAGAAAATCAAGAGACTAAAGGATAGAAAATATTCTAAACCAAAGCCTCTCCTATTTAGGCATTTCTGCCCACTATCATCTGGAGATTAACGGGGGTTACCCACTATAGTCAAAGCCATCCAGACTGATTTGGCTGCTATTCACTCATCTCTGTAACCCTTTGTCTAAAGTTGACAAACCATAATGGTTACAGCTATGCACTTGAACATGTTATTAAACTGACCTAGTCTTGTTTTTCGTTCCTATGAAATGGAGATGATAGTAGTCCTTATTTTACAGGGTTGTTGTGAGGATTAAATAGGTTAGTGCATGTAAAATGCTTCCTCAAAGTTAAGAGCAAAGAGTGCTCAATATTTTAAAATTTTATTCTTTTTTTTAAAGATTTATATGTATTCCAAAGTTAGATATACAGAGATGAAGATCGTCTATTTGTTGATTCACTCCCCAAGTTACCTCGAAGACCAGAGCTGCACTGATCTGAATCCAAGAGCCCAGAGCCTCTTCCGGGTCTCCCACTTGGGTGCAGGGTCCCAAAGGCTTTGGGCTATCCTTGACTGCTTTCCCAGGCCACAAGCAAGGAGCTGGATGGGAAGTGGGGCTGACCAGATTAGAACCGGCGCTCATATGGGATCCTGGCGGCATGGTCAAGGCAAGGACTTTAGCCACTAGGCTATTGTTCCAGGCCCTAAAGATTTATTCTTAATCCTACCAATATCATCATCAATATAGTAAGTCAAGCCATTTACCTCAGCAGTTGTCAATCTGAAGAACTCTAGGGTATAAGAAAAAATGAGACAGACTTGCTATGATTGAAGATTTAAACCATTAACCACCAAAGCATGGGGCTATGGAAAAACTCAAGGAAATAATCCCTCCTCCTGCTTGTCTAGCCATTTTCTGATGCTTAAGAGATGTGATGCAGTTCTCAGAGTATGAAAACATGAAAGGAGACAAATCTGCCTTTTAGCATCATGATTCTGCCAACTACAATCAAATGTGTTTTAATGTTTCATATCAGCATGACACAAGGATTCAATAAAAAAGGATTTTAGAAACAAATAAACATTTTAAAGTTGAATTTTATTCTGATTTTTAACATTTTATACTATTAAATTTACTCACTTTTCTTTAAAACATTTATTTATTTAAAATGTGGAGAGACAGAAAAAAAACAGACAGAAACTGCCCACCTATTGACTCCTCAAATGTCTATAAAAGGTGGGTCTTGGGCAGCTGGAAGCCAGAGTTTGGAACTCAATCTGGACATTCTTTGTGTTTGGTAGAGGTTCAACTACTTAAGTAACCACATGCTGCTGCCCAGGGTGCACATTAACAAGAAGCTGGATCAGAAGTAGAGTCAGGATTTGAGCCCAGATACTTCAATACCAGATGAAAGCCATCTTAAGTGGTGACTTAATGACTACAGTGGATATCCACCCTGTAGCTACAGTCTATGTCACAGGAATTATTGACTCAAAGTTATACACTCTCCTGTCATAAACCTTGGTGCCCTTCCTTTTGTTTTATGATAGCAAGGTTCTCATGAACTTTCATGTTGGGCTCCAGGAAAAACTGAAGATTCAATTCCAAAATCCTTCCTCTAAGCCCCTATGGGACATACTTGCTGCAGATTTCCTGGAGCAAGCCCTTTGAATTACAGTTGGCTCTCTATCTTTGAGGTTCCTGCATCTGCAGATTCAGCTAATTACTGATCCAAACTGTCTGGAAATTCCATCTGTACTATATATGTATGTTTTTGTCACTGTTCCCTAAGCAATAAAGCACAACTATTTCCAGAACATTTGTATTGTATGAAGTATTACAAGCAATCTGGAAATTACTTAAAGTGTTGTGTACAGGCAACATGAAAGTATTGTGCTATTTAACATCAGGAACTTCAGCATCTTTAGATTTGGGTATCCAACTAGGGAGGGGTCCTGGCATGAGTTTCCCACTGCTGCTGAAAGTAGTTTATTTTCCCTTCATGGGTGACCCAGGTCAAGTTCTACAACAAAAACTCTTTTACTTTTTACCTTTTGAGGATACATCCCTTCTGTCCCTAATTCATGCCATAAATGAGTTCATTCTGTTCCTTTTCTATTTTCTTCACAGACAATTCCTGTTCAGATATTCTCTTTCTACATCAAATTGCCCCCATGTTGACTAATACTTCAATTATTCTCTCTCTTGTCTGCCTATTTGTATCTCATTAAAACATTAGCATTCTCTAAAACCTATATTTATATTCATTATGAACACATAAGAAATCCCTTTTCTGAACAAAAGGGCTATAAGAATACATAGCAGAACGGCAAAGGGAACTATCTATCATAGTAGCATGGCTAAGGAGAAGGAAGAACCCGATCTCCTAACACTGAATATATCCTGTGATTCTTGCTGTATGAAAGCAAAGACAAAGCAAGTACAAGTATTTCTTGTTACTTTCCCATCAGATAGAATGCCTTTTAACTTGGATTTGCACATAGCCTCTGGGATAATGTGTATTAGTACTTGTCTAGACACAACATCTTACTTCCCTTACTGCAGAATTAATTCCTGCTTCCATTCTACTCCTATAGCATCTAAACAGCCACATGCTTTATTTGAAGGGGATGTCTTTCTTAGCATGTGAATGTCTCATGATCAGAATTCTGGTTTCCTTATTTTCATATTCTAAGTGGCTAATGTTTGCTAAAACATATATATGAATGGGCTGGCATTCCTTTGTACACCAGTTCATGTCCTGGCTTCTCCACTTCCTATCCAGCTCCCTGTTGATACCCTTGGGAAATCAGCAGAGGCTGGCCCAAGTTGGGCCCCTGAATCCATGTAGGTGTCCTGGAGGAAGCTCCTGGCTTCTGGCTTCTGGTTTCAGGCTGGCCAAGCCCCAATTGTAATCATTTGTGGAGTGAATCAGTGGATGGAAGATCTCTTTCTTTCTGTCTCTCCTCACTGTAACTGTGCCTTTCAACTGAATAAATAAATATGACAGTAAGAAGGCTGAAAACACATGTCACTTCTCTCACAAACCTGGGTCTTAGGGCCAGTATAGTATGGTGGGTTAAGTCACTTTTACAATACTGGCATTCCATATTGGAGTGCTGGTTTGAGTCCTGGCTATTCCATTTCTGTTGAAGTACTGGGAAAGCAGAAAAAGATGGCCCAAGTACTTGTGCCCTACTATCCATGTGGAAGACCAGGCTGGAGTCCAGGGCACCTAGGTTCAGTCTGACTAACTCTGGCTGTTGTGTGCATTTTGGGAATGAACAAGTAGATAGAACATCTCTCTTTTTCTCTCTTTCTCTCACTCTCTCTCCCTTTTTCTCTTCCTCCCACAATCCCTAATTAAGTCTTCCCAATACATACATAGACGTTAAGAAAAAAAGAATCCCAAGTCTTCTCTTCCTTCTAAGAACAAAGTTCAAGACTTCTCACCATAGCTGGCAGAATCCTATCTGATCTCGTTTCTGGTCACTCACTGACCTGTCATTGACCAACTTGCTTCCTTGGCTTCAGTCATAGCAGTTTTCCTTTTATTTCTCAAACCCTCGAAGCATATCAGCATCTTGGGGTCTTTGGCTTTACAGCCTCCTCTACTTGGAACACATTGCTCCCCAATATCAGCCTTGCTTATTCTCTTACTTCAGTTTTTAGGTCCCACCATCCCTGCATTTAGAGAATTCACTAACCCATCCCTCCAATCCCTTCATCCTGTTTTATTCATTTTTTAATCAAACTCATTGTGACCTAATTGTTCTTTTCTTATTGAAATTTAAGCTCCATGACAAAGAAAGTGTGTTTTATTTGTTACAGCTCCCCTGTTTCTACAGCACAGTTTGATTAGTATTGGTCATTCAATAAACATTGCTGAGTGACAAAAATTTCACAAATTTTTACCTTATAGGAGACAAAGCAAAACTCATTAGTTTCTTAGGACATTGGATTAGCTGCTGGACTATGTTCTTTCCTATCGTATTAGAGTGTGAGCAGTCTTTAACATGCCCAGTTATTCATTCAATCAAGTCATATTCTGCACCTATATGCATGGTATTATTCTAGATGCAGAACTATCAAACAAAACAAGACATAAAAGAGTAATGTGTGCCTTTATTCTTATGGCGTTCATATTCTCATCCATTTTTTTATTATCTATTTTATTGACCATCTTGCATTCTAACTTGTGCTTGTCATTGATATGTATTCTGTTAAACTCAGGGTGTAAGGCAAGAGGCTGATGGAATTTTATACTGTCCTCAAAGTCCTTACCTATTAACGGATATTATGAGGTTACAAAGCTTAAATAATGATCACTACTACCAATACAGGATAAAATCATCAACTTCATGATAAAAACAAGAGAAAATCAAATTACCCAGTAACTAGAATGATCCTATTATAATGGCTTTTTCTCAGATGCTTCAGAATGCCTGGTAAATACATTGCCCTTTCACAAATTTAGCTCCCCACAAGGACTCACTCTAAGACAAGATTGAAAATGTAGGACTATTAGTAAGGTGTGCCCTTAAGGTCGACTGTTGTGAAGGGATGCAGGTTACAAAACAGTATCAGCAAACCCTATGTGAACTCTTGAGCCAGAATTTAAGACTTCCCTTACATCAGGCTAAAATGGCCAGTGCTTTCTACTCCCGCATCAGGAGATGTCCAGAAAGGGGTGTGATCTTGGGTGAAGCAGCTGAGTCAACACTTAAAGATTATCTACTGATGACATTTCCTTCATTGAAGGAGCGAGAGGCACAGAAAAAGATATTTGAATGGTTCTTTAAGCATAGGTCACTCCTTTTACTGTTCCACATGACACAATGCCTTAGCCAAAAAACTGTCCAGGTGTTCATACGTGAGTGATTCTCAACAAGGAAGAATTTCATACTTCAGGAACATTTGCCAGTATCTGGGGCTGATGCTACTGCCATGTAGTGGGTAGAAGCTGGGGATGTTGCCAGGGATAATGCACCAGATATATTTCAACAACAAATAATTGGCCAAAAACCTCAGAAGTACTCAGATTAGGGAAGTCTGGTTTACAGTATAACTGAGGATGGCAGAAAGAAGAAGTTAGAAAAAGAGAACAAAAGAATACAAGAGAACTGAAAATAATCCAGGGATATAGTTGAATCTCTTCAACAATTGCTCTTGGGACAACTGGACAGCAGCCTGCAGAAGTAAAAAGCAAGATCTTCATTCATCACCTTATACAAAAATCATCTCTAAATGGATCAATGATTTAGGAAATCTGTTCCCAGAATCATCGACCTCTTAGGGGAAAACAAGAAACTTTCTCTACGATATAGGCATTGAGAAAGACTTCTTAGAAAAGTCACCAAAGCACAGGCAGTCAAAGTTAAAATAAACAAAGAAAACTACAACAAACTAAAAAGCTTCTGTACAACAAAAAAGCAAAAAAGCAAGAACAAAACAAAAAAACTGATCAACAAAGTTTTGAAAATCTTTGCACACTACATGACCGATAGGGGACTAAAATCCAGGATTTACAAAGAGCTTCAGAAATTCAACAATGGCAAAATAAACAATCCTGTGAAGAAATGGAAGAAGGAAACATGCAGAAATTTTTCAAAAGGAACAAGTTTAAATGGCAAATAGACATATGAAAAGATGCTCAGGCTCATTAGCTATCAGGAAAATACACATAAAAACCACAATATGAGGTTCCATCTAAATCCAGCAATTGGCCTATATTCAGAACTGTACCAACATCATCTGCTGGTGTGGATGTAGGGAGAAAGGTACCCTACTTCACTGTTGTTGGGAATGCAGGCTAGTACAATCACTATGGAAGTCAGTATGGAGAGTGCTCAGAGAACTGAAAATAAGCCTGCCATGCAACCCACCTATCCCACTCCTGGGGGATATTCCCAAAGGAAGTTA
Source organism: Ochotona curzoniae (assembly GCF_017591425.1). NCBI lineage: Eukaryota > Metazoa > Chordata > Mammalia > Lagomorpha > Ochotonidae > Ochotona > Ochotona curzoniae. Next base: position 20,480,154 of record NW_024465023.1, on the reverse strand, counting down.
AATTAGGAGCATATTGCATAATAGCGAAGACATGGAAAAAAACACAAATTCCAGTTAAAAGCAAGATGGATAAAGAAACTGTGGTATATCTACTCCATGGAATACTACTCAACCAATAAAAAGAGAAATTCTACCATTTGCAACAAAATGGTGCCAAATGTACACCTTTATGCTCAGTGAAATAAGTCAATTACAAAAGTACAAATATCATTATATCTGATATAGGGGAACCTTCATGAAAAACACAAGAGAAAGGGATATATAGGTAAACATGTATGTACATATATTCTCATAGTTGAGCTGTATACTGGCGACCAGCACACTGGGAAGTGAATATATATTACAGTATGCATCTCTACTGCCAAATAAAAGGAGGACTCCCAATGAAATTGTTAAATATACCTTGACAGATGATTCTAGACTTTCTACCATTGCCTGTACCTACAGTGCCATGATACATTTAAATAGCAGAATATTGGACTTGTGACTGTCACTGAAGGAATATACTATTGTAATAACATGGGTGGGGGGAACAGTTGAAAGGGAGGAGATTAGGGAGGAAGGGAGTAGAGAAGGGGGAAGGGGTAGAGGGCAGACTATAAAACTATCATGGAAAGTAATATTAAACAAGAAAACAAAACAAAACAAAAAAACAGAAGTCAAAATGAAGCAGAAACTCTAAGCAGAAGGTACTAGGAAGCAAATGGAAAGAAACTATGATATATTATGATAGATTTTTATCTGTGGCAGCAAATGCATACACAGAAGAAGAAATCTATGTTTCATTGTGATCGCTGTTTTTCACCCTTCCTTATGCCTCCCTCAGTGCTGCACACACTCCTCATTCCCTGAGCTTAGCTCAGTTCCAGCAAGTCTTAAGGTAACACGGCACAAAGCAGAGCAGTATCCGCAGTAGGCCAAAATAAGAATATTTTTTTCTGATATTTCAAATTCTACGTAAAAATCCAGAAAAGTTTTATTTTTTAAGATTTATTTATTTTTACTTGAAGATCAGGATTTACAGAGAAGAGAGAAAGATCCTTCTTCTGCTTGTTCACTTCCCAAGTGGCTACAACAACCAGAGCTGATCTGATCTTAAGCCAGGAGCCAGGAGTCTCCTCCAAGTCTTGCACATGGATGCAAGAGTCCCAAGGTTTTGGGTCATCCTCAACTGCTTTCCCAGGTCACAAGCAGGGAGCCAGATGGGAAATGGAGCAGCTGGGATACAAACCTGTGCCCATATGGGATCCTGGTGCATGCAAAGTTAGGACTTCAGCATCTAGGCTACCATACCAGGCCCAGAAAAATGTATTTTAAGCATAGGAAGACTCATACATAAATCTGCCAAATAACAAAAAATGTCTTTTGTCCTCCCCTTAACGTTTTTCCCCAAAAGTATTTTGTAATCCCAAATTGGTTGTGTTGTGAAAAGGAAAAACCTCCAAATGGAAAAATGAAAGCAACGATTTTTGCCCACAGGGTTGCAATCCCACCACTGCTGTCGCACAGAACCTTGTATTCTAGGACAGATGAAAAAATGATTCCCGAGGCCAAACTCACAAACACCTTCCTTTTCTGGGGCATGCAAAAATACACCTTGCAGAGCCAGTATTCCACTAAAATAGCAACGATGTCATGAAACAGATTCCGACCTGTGGTGTTGCTGTCCCTGCTTTAGGCCTTCTTCCGGCCCAAAGGGACATGTACCAACCAGGAAGATGAAATTAGAAAGAAACCAGCATTTGCCTCATCTCTGCTGTGCCTCTGGAGCCCATTTCCACGCGGCTCCATGCTAACAAAGCGCTAGTTAGTAATTAAGCTAAATGCCACTGTTTCGCTCGAAAGCCAGATTATTCATGGGATATCATAATAGCTTCATAAAATCTGGGAGAAGCTAATAGTACCGGTGTCTCACCCAGCTCCCTATCGTTATGCTGCTTCACCCATACACAGCTTTTGTGAGGGCTGGCTGCTACAGGTGCACTGTCCCTGTCACCAGAAAATAACCCTCCACCAAATGGGAACTCGGTACTAGCTCCTATTTCCCGGAAACCCACATCCAATGACTGCTGGACACAGGACAGCCATAGTCCGGCACCCTTGCTCAGTGGTTGGGTTGAGCCTGGTGTGCCATGTGTGCTCCATAGCTGGCTGTGGGATCCAGCTAAGTCAGTCTAGACCTCCCTGTAGACCCTGTCTCCCCTCTGCCTCGCACGTGAACACCTCTCTCAGTGAAGTATATCTATGGGAAGCACTTTGGAGGACCTTGCCTGGTTTGCCTGGAATGGGGGAGGTTTCCTGGAATATGGAAAGTTCAGTGATATCACAAGGGCAAGTCCTAAATAAACTAGGATGAGTGATCACTCATCCAAGGCTGGTAAACATTTGAGTCCTGACCTCTCTTCCTGCTAAGCCTAAGAAAATGCTTGGCCTCCAAAGACCTGGGTAATCTGAATAATACACATAAATTAGTAGTGTTCTGGTAAACTAGCTATGCTAAAAAGGAAGCCTTGATTTGCAGTATTTGCCAGTTTCTGCTGGGTAAATATCCCCCCCTTGAGCTGATTCCAAGCTACCAAATGTGAGTTGAATGACTGGTTCACAATTCCTGTATCTTTAACAATTGGCTCTCTAGAGCCAGGATAAACCCAGCTTCAGCACACAAATTCTCACAGCAGAAACAGAACTTTCGTTCAGTTTCTTCATGTGTTCAAATAAATGGGGTAGGTTGGCCAATAATGCAAATCTGTGACACTGAGGATACTAGAAAGCAAGTAAATCTGAAATCTTATTGGTGAGTGTAAGTTTGACCTAAAAGAGAAAGGGTCATGTCAATACATTTTAAGAACAGGGTAATTATTCTCACTCTGCTGCCTTTAAAATGTTGTTTATTGAGGTTGGCATGCCTTAGCAGCTTTGCACCTGTTATTTTTCTCTTAATTATCAAAGACTTCTGGAAAAAAAACAGCTGGACTGGCATTGTGGCTTAGTAGGTAAAAGTAGCCCCTGCCATGCCAGCATCCCATATGGGCATCTGACCATTCACTTGCCAGCCAGCTCCCTACTAATGGCATCTGAAAGCACCAAAAGATGCCTGCAACAGTCAGAGATCAGAGTGAGGACACCCATCCAGGTCGACAGGTGAGAGACAGCCAAGACATTACTCCATCACCTGCTGCCTCCCAGGGCACACACTTCAGTAGGAAGTTGGACCAAAAGAGGAGGCAGGACTCAGTCCCAGGCACTGTGATATGCAATGCAAGCAGCCCATGCAGTAGCTTAACCTGCTCTGCCATAATGACCATCCCTGTGTCTTTCTGTTTTTTTTTTTAAGATTTATTTATTTTTATTACAAAGTCAGATATACAGAGAGGAGGAAAGACAGAGAAGAAGATCTTCCGTCCAATGATTCACTCCCCAAGTGAGTGCAATGGCCGGTGCTGTGCCAATCTGAAGCCAGGAGCCAGGAACTTCCTCCAGGTCTCCCACATGGGTGCAGGGTCCCAAGGCTTTGGGTTGTGCTCAACTGCTTTTCCAGGCCACAAGCAGGGAGCTGGATGGGAAGTGGAGCTGCCGGAATTAGAACCGGCGCCCATATGGGATCCTGGCGCATTCAAGGCAAGGACTTCAGCTGCTAGGCCACACCGCCGGGCCCCTCTTTCTGTTTTAATCATCTAAAAGGTCCCATCGGAATGTACAGACGTGTTAACTGCATCATTGGTTAGTCATATATCATTTTTACAAATTCCTAACATGCAAGACAACAACTGATTGTTGAAGAACCTACCTCAAATTATTTTGCCCTGAGATTTGAGGTGACAGAGCTACAGACTGCAAATCATCTCACAATGTACCTGCAAGGTTTCTTAAGGTGATCTCAAGCTTTAAATTTCAAACAATTCAGCCCTCTAACGACAATGAGTTGGCACACTGAGTGAAATGGCAGCAATTATTAGATATGGTTAACCTTCCACCTCTTTAAAAAATTAACTATGAATGGGGGTGAAGGCTTGCCACAATTCTCAAGATGCAGACCATTCAGCCCTGTATATCAGGGATCTGTACCATTGGTAGCCTTCACAAGGGAGAAAAAGTGTTAACCAGGGACATGATTAAGGCCATTAAGATAGTAATATTTGCGAGAAATAACTGATTAGTTTGTTCTTTTTACAGTGTGTCATAATCTGAGAACCAGAAGGTCACTCAATGAAACTCACAGGTTTTAAATTTAGAATAAACAGTAAAAAGGAAATTTGTCTTATAGAGTTCAATTGCCACCCATAGAGTATAGCACTGCAAGAGGTCACTGGGTTAAAAGCTAGAGTATAAAAATTTTATACTTACTGTTTTTTTAATCTTCTGAAAGGAATACAAACTTATTATAAAAAATCTGCAAACGTACAAAGATACAACTGTGTTTTGATGTACTATTGTTTTCAGTCTTTGTATGTATCTTTGTGCTATTTTTATTTTCCAAGATAGTCATTATCATGACGTAATTTGGAAGTCAGCTTTTCCCCTTAATACATGACATGCTATAATAGACTTCAATAAAACTGGCCATGGAAAGCTATAAAGGCTATTTAACCTTGCTGAGATGCACTATCAAAGGTCACATAATTTATTGTCTACTATGTGGTAGTTACTATGCTTATATCTCATGCCACTGTAGATTGTCAACAATGTCAGGGGTACATTTCATTCTTCCTGCCTTAGGAATAAGACATAATTCTTTCTGTAAATATTCACTGAAAGTCCACACAAGCGCTAGGTCCTGGGCTAGGCACTGCAGAATAGAACTGTCAACAAGATGAATACCATCCTGAACTTACAGAGATCATTATCTGCCCATCTGGTTATTCCTCTATTCATTAGTTGTGTGTGTGAAATGTTGGACTTCTGTATGAGATCCATGAAAACTATCTTCAGAAAAGAGGGGGACTACTTACACTTACAAATAAATGCAAGAGAATGAAGATACTTTCATGACTAGTTTCACTATAAAAGCAATAGTAATAACTACACAAACACTACTAGTAAGCACTTATATGACACTTACTATATGCCAGGCACTGCTTTGAGGGATTTCACATACAGTAAGCATATGTTCCTCACTAGAATACTGAGAAGTTACAACTGTACATCCTGATCTCAGAGCTATTAACTCATGGGTGAAAAGGCATATCTAAAAACTGATGTAATATGTTACTATTATTCCCACAGCAAAGAGATAGTGTCTGAGCTGATATTTGAATCCAGTCAATGCAGTCCTAAAGCTTTCACTTGCAATTAATATCCAATACCATCAATTAGGGCAGCTTGCGGCTCAGGAGTATTGAGAAAAAAGAAAACTTAGGCTCTGTAAATCAGCTTAATATTTGCCAGACCAAGAGGAATACTCACAGGAGGGAAAAGTCTTTGGCAAGTTCAAATGGACTAGCCAGTTATTGGGTTCCAGCTGCAGATCTATTACAACCATCTCCGTAACCTTGGTAATATCATTCGATCATTCTGCAAGTATTTTGTCATTTGTAACATAAGGGAAGGACTGGAGTAATTTAGCTTTTTTCAATGTTTTTGGACTACAACTCAAAGAAAGAAAACCATTTACATTCTGATAAATTGCACACACGTGGCTCTAAGCAGAGCAACACAAAGTATCAAGTACCAGCTCATCTCACTTGTGTAGCTACTCTAATTTGTAATTTTAAAAATATTTATTTATTTGAAAGGCAGAGAGTGAGTGTAAGAATATGCAAGAGAAAGTAAGCACAAGACACACAGAGATAGAGAGTAAGAGAATAAGAGAGAGAGAGAGTCTTGTACTATTGGTTCATCCAATAGTTAGTGGCTCTAATGGCTGGATTGGGAGCAAACCAAAGTCAGAAACCTGGAACTCCATCTACATCTGCCATGTGTATGCAGGGACCTAAGTACTTAGGGGGCATCTTCTGCTGCTTTTCCAAGCACATTAGCAAGGAGCCGGATCCGAATTGATGTGACCAGGACTTGTACTGTTGACCATATGGATTGCCAGAATTGTAGGCAGCAGCTCAATATGCTGATATTTTCTAGTTTTCTAATGTATTGCATTCCACTAAAATTGGTCAGGGTTGGGTATTTGGTCTTGAAGATCTCACTTCAGATGCTCACATGCTACACTTGTTGGTGGTAATGACTGACTCCATTTTCCTGCTAACGTTGATTCTCTCTCCCTCCCTCTTAAATAAATACATAAATGTAAAACAAATAAACTGAAAATTGTGGGTTTTAGTTTACTAAATGATCACAAGATTGACTAATGAGCCACATTTCATGGTTTGAAAGCTTCTAACAGATATTAAGTTGGTTTCTGGCTTATATTCATTTTCCCTTTATGTAAACAGTGTCCATTTCTATCTACTTGACAGAGTGCCTAAGACAGAGAAATACCTCTTCCACTCACCGAATCATTCCCAAATGCATGTATTAGCAAAGGCTGGGCCAGGCTGGAGACCTGAACTCTGCCCAGGTCTCCCACAAGGGTGGCCAAGGTCCGAGCACATGAACTAGTGTCTGATGTGTCCTATGTTGCAACAGCAGGAGCCAGGACTTGCACCAGCATCCACATATGGGATATAAGCAACACAAGTGGCAGTAGATCCTGCTGTGCCACAATGCCCACACTTCTTTTTCCTTTTAATTGGATCACGGTAAGACTACTTTCAGTAGAAAAATCTTGTCATGGGAACCACTTGGGAAATAATACACTCTAAGAGAAACTCACTGTGTTCCATGATATGCTTTAGTGAGACACGGTTTGGATGTGTCTGAAAAAGGGCTCCACAGTCACACAAGCATGGAAAAGAGCTGCAGATTCTTCATCCTGCCCTAAGAGTGTACGTGCGTACTAGAGGCATTCAGAACTCCAACAACGAAGAGACCTGCTCATCTTTACAATCTAATGTTTTTCCAACTTTTATTGATTTTCAACTATTTGTTTCAAAGAATAGTAATCAAGCTCAAATGGAAGCACAAGTGTTCTGAGGAACTTGGCTTGGAAAATACTCATTTAGCGAATTCTAGAACTTATAAGATATTAAGTAAACCACTGGTTCTTTTTAACTGTTACAAAATATTTCTACTTTTACCAAAATACACATGTATAGTAATTCTCCCTAGTGAGAAAAGTAAAATTCAGAGCAAATTTCTAGAGAATTGAGAAAAGGGGCAGAAAAAAGTTATTAAATTCTTGAAAATAACAAAAGAGGGATAATATTTAGATTATTATGTCAATCAATGCAAACCATAATATTTTCTTCTTTAATTTTAAAATTTTATATATTTTTAGTATCTTCTTGATCACTGGCATATAAAGAAAGCAGCACTGTACCTACCACTGTACGATTTTAAAATAATTTTAATAGTAAGTTTTAAATGACTTTATAGTATATATATATGTTTTATATGTGTGTGTATATACAAAACTTTAAAAAATCATGCACAGGCTTTCTCCTTTATTTGCTTTAAGTTTCAGAAGTCAATTAGGAATAATAGCATATTGAAACTAGAATTAAAAGTAAATAATGTCTATCAATGTAGAAAGTTCATATTTTACAATGTTTTCATTTCACATTCTTTCAGATTGAAGATAAAGGAATTAACTTCTGTAACAAGTAGAGATTGGTTCATTAAAAAATAGCAAAAACTTAAAAAAACAAAAGGTTTCTGCCTTCTTTCAATAAAAAGACAGCTGGTAACACAATTTTCAAAGAGGAGTGTGTGTATGTGCATGTGTGTGTGTGAGAGAGAGAGGATAAATATGTGTTGTTTGGGGTCTAAGTTAGTGGCTCATTTTAAATTTGCTTTTCTTTATAGGCCTTGTACATTAAAAAGTGTGTATTTTAGAAACACAGAGTAGATACACACACATACACATACAGAGCTTTTTCACCTGTCAGTTGCTGGGATTGGGCCAGGCTGAAGCTGGGAGCCATGAATCCAATCCAGGTTTCACACATGGAAAGCAGGAATTCAATCACTTAGTGCATCTCTGCCTCCGAGCAGGATTTACATTACTGGGAAGCTTGAGCCAGGAGCTGGAGTCAGGGAGCCAACCCAGACACTCCAAGGGAAGACGTGGCTCTTCATAACAGCCTCATTAAGCACTACGTTAAATGCTCAACCCTCTTTGTAATTTCCAAGTGTCAAAGTCTTATAGGAAGTCTTTGAGATGTTTAATAAAGTACACAAAATGTACAAGGTGTTGGATATAATAGTGAACAAGTTTGAAACATTGTTACTTTTGAGCAATTCAGCTCTGTCTTGGTAGATGTGGTATATAGAATAGATTACTAGCCAGCCATTTCAAGAAAGTAGTGTTTAGAAAAATATTTAAATACATAAAATATTGCAACATAGTTTTTGGGTGAAAAAGCAGGTCATAAGGTTATAACATGTTTTTACCCCTGCCTGCTTGAAAAGAAAAAAGGGAAGCTGAATACACATAAACACAAACATTTACCCTGGGAGAAGACAGAAACATATTTTTGAGTGGGAAGATTATGGATAATGTTTCTTCTTCTGTTTGTACTGTTTGATGAGCATGTATTGCCTTTGTAATTTCAAAGAGGAAAACATACAGACACTATTCATCAATTAACCTCATTGTCCTATTAGCCTCCCTACTCTATTTTTTTTTAGCATCCTTTAGGAAAAATCCTTATTATATAGCCAAAAGCAAAGCTTCTGCGCATACATCGTGACTCCATATGAGTATCTAAGACTTGCAGGACTGGCTCCATTCATGCATGCTAATCAATCTCCTCAGCAGTGCCTGTGTATCTAGGCCTGAGCTTTCTGGAAGTGGGTGAAAGGTGTCAGGCTGTTCCACCTGGACCCTCCAAGCTCTTCCCTCATAGCTCTGTGCTCATGGCTGATGTTCTGCCACCTGAGAGCCATTCCTCAGGCTTATGGATTTTTACCCTATTAAAATGCAAATAACCTACAAGGAGTACAAATTAAACTTTGCCTGTCATGCCCGGGTTAAATGAGTATAACATATCATTTTCTGGGAATAGGTTTTAATGGGGAAGACATGGGATTCAGGGAGGAGGGAGACAGAGAGAAGAAAGTATGAATGGATATGCACAGTGTCTGAGGAGTTATTAATATTCACAATAGTCATATTATTATTTATGGTTTATGAGTCACTTAGGAGTATGTTCTCACATTTAATCTCAATTAAATCAAATGGAATGGCTGTCACCAAGACAAGTTAGGTAGACCAGAGTTTTGGGAATGTACAGAAAACAAAATCTGCAGCCTTTATAACTTATCTAGAGCCTTTCCTCAAAGTTACCACCCCCATTATTTAGGTATAATTTTAATTCACTCTCCCCTCTTTAAAGCTACTCGAGCTACCCATATGCATGTCTGATACCATCTACATAACTGGACTGCAGGTAGCCAATAGGTTAGGATCAATCGCATAACAAAAGACAGGATCAATACCTTTGAGAAAAAAAATTTCGAAAAGATAATGACCACTAAAGATGTGCATGGAAGGCTCTAATCAGATATCTTAAAATGTCTATGAGTTCAAATCTTTCTATTAATGCTTGAAGAATGGAAAAGAAAGGAAAGGACCAGAAAGTGGCAATAAAAGAATGCAGTAGAAGAATAAAGAGAGAACAAACAGAATTCCTTCTTTACTATGAAATATATAAATAAGGTAATGGTACAGGCTAGTTATTAACATTGGGTTTGAAACTAATGTATTCCCCCACTCCCTCCTCATCAAAAAGAGTATGATAATGGTGTCTTCCTCATGGAGTTGCTATAAAGATTGAGGCAGTTAATGTTTATAACATGAACAAGCACAAAGTAATTGCCTTAAAGTAATGGTTAGACCTTCATACAGGCTCATGCATGACCAGGAAGAAATGCACCGAAAAGCGAATGGATGTTAATTCGATGTAGAAGTATGACTTTTTAAATGCTAGACATTTCAACTTTCATAATCAATGAAAGAGTGTTATACATAAACAACATTCATCAGAGCAAAGAGGTGCTTGCCAAACCAGGATTCATTGTTATATTTTGTATATTCCAATATCGAAAGTTTTAGTTAAGGAACCTGTATCTCAGTATGTATTACAAAACACAAAAGGCCAGGCATGTGGCACAGCCATGGGGAAGCTCACATTCCTTATCAGAGGGCTTGTGTTCAACTCCCAGCTGTACTTCTGATCCTAGTTGCCTGCCAATGCACACCTGGGAGGCAGTGCAAGATGGCCCCGATTTTTGGGTTCCTGTCACCTGCATGTAAGATTCAGATTGCTGATATCTGGATTCAGCCTGGCCCAATCCTGGGTACTGCAGGCATCTGGGGAATACAAGCAATGGGTGAAAGAACTCTCCCTGTCTCTTTGCCTTTCAAATACAAGTAAGTAAACACAAGTTTAAAAGTCACGGAAAAACGATCAAGAATAAAATACATAACATATAAAAACTCTCTACGTATATAACTAATATGGCTATAAAATACAGCCAATAAAGTAGTCAAGGCTAAAAGACAAAAATAAGGAATTGTTCTGCCAAGCCTCCAACCTGTACTCAGGGAGTATTCCATGAACTATATAGAGATAAAAAATTAAAGATTTGCAAGAACACACAGGATGATCATACTAACATGATATGATAATTACCAGCTTTATGAAGTGAACTGATAAAGGCAGGTATGTGGATTGAAAATATTAATTAAATTAGCACTGGTGAATATGCTTCAGGAAACAACTAAACATTATCTCAAGACTAGAAGAAAATCATCTAATTGGTCCTGGCTCTTTCCTGCCTTCTGACTTCATCATGCTAGTTATAGTGTAGAATGATTTATGCATCCATGCCTCTGGCAGAGATTACCGCAATTTAAGTCTTCATTCTCAGCTATAGAGATATAGAGAAAAGTTTAAACTGAAAGCTGCAATGACTTACTGGAAAGGAAGTGCTGGGACGCTGGCCCGAAGTCCCTGTGGGCTTCATGCAGCTGCCTGATGCGATCCTCCACGGCCACCTGGGAGGCAAAGGAGAGAAATGATGTCCTCTTGTCACAGACAAGAAAGAACAATTCAAACAATGTATCATTTTGGGGAACATCTTTTGGGTCTCTAAGGCTGAGAACACTAAAGCAACAATTCAGAACCCAGGGTTTAACACGCAATTACCATATCCAGTCTGTAAGATTCATTTTTTTTAATCAAATAGAAGCATCCTTTCTTGAAAATATTACAATGGTGTTTTTAACACGCATTGGCAACGATAAAGGAACTATTGCCTCAACTGGAATCATAACAAAGTCTAAAATAAATCTTTTAGAAAAAGGTTAGTGATATGGCTATTTGGTATTACGTGACCAAAGTGAGACTGCTATTTTTACATTTTTTGTAATTAATCTTGTTCAATAATTAATGATTCTTTGAGTGATACTTACTGGTAATGAATAGTCAACAAATAGTTGAATATCAAAGAAATAAAAACAATGTTTAAATGTGGGCTATTAAAGTGTGGGTACATGTGGACTATTAAAGTTTGGATACTGAAATGAAAGAAATGTTCAGATTCCAGATTTCAGTGGACTTGGAAATTACTGCGAAATATACCTTTACACTATATGGGATAAAAATAATTTTATGTTTGTGAATAAATTAAAGTAGTGTCCTCTTACGTTAGTGAATTCCACTCTTGGTGAATAAACAAATTTTATGGGTGAAAAGGCACATGTTGTCGCCTGGCATTTGCTAACTCAGTATCTGTGGTGCTGCCTGGCATGCTAGCTCTGGAACACTGAGTCTTGATTCCATTGTGAATACAGATTGTGTCAGAATCACCAGAATTCAGGGAGATCAGTTCCCATGGTGTGGAAAATCCCCAGGAGGTGAATGTGATCTGAGCCTCATCAGAAAAGTGGTTCGGGTGGCCTGTCTGCTCTCAGTGCTGATCTTCTAATATTCATTGAAGTGCCCAGTGAACATCCAGAACAATCTTTCCTGTGGGAGACCTGAGCTGAGTTTCTAACTCCTAGCGTTGGCCTGGTCCTGCCTAGGATGTTGCAGGACTGTGGGGAGTGAAATAGCAGATAGAAGCTCTCTCTCAAATAAACACATAAAATACTGGAATGAAATATTTGGTGAATGCATTAAAGTAACTGAAGCTTGAGCACAACACTTTTCTTTCACGAATTATGTTAGACAATGCCATTGTGTAGCTGCAGTAAATAATTGACTATATAAAAAATAATTGTTTTAAAGCTGTATGCATTTTTGTTTGAAAGGCAAATTTACAGAGAGAAGGAGAGACAGGAAGGAGAAAGATCTGCTGGTTTATTCCCCAAATTAGTGCAATAGCTGGAGCTGAGCTGATCCAAAGCCAAGAGTCAGGAGCTTCTTTCCGGGTCTCCCACGTGGGTGCAAGGGATCAAGACCTTGAACTGTCCTCTGTTGCCTTACCAGGTTCATAAGCAGAAAGCTGGATCAGAAGTAAAGCGACTGGTCTATAATCAGTGCTCATACAGGATGCCGGCACTACAGGCATAGCATTAGCCTGTTATGCCACCACACTGGTCCCATAAAAGAATAATTTTAAAAGACAGAAAGACCCAAAGGCAGGCCAGGTCCTGCCCAGCAATAGCTGCTTAAGCACAAAGCGCTATTCTGCAAGCAATTATGCAAGGCAATGCTTGATAAACTTGTTGAATCAAGAGATCCTATGTATAAGCAGTTATGTCTTTAATCAACATAAGGAGGCACACACAAATCAGAAAGAATAAGAAAAACTATAAATCAGTACCATGCACTTGGCACAATCAGTTCTTTACTTGGGTTGCTCACTTTGTAAGTATTTGCTAATACGGAAAGGGATAGGCATGATACAGTGCTGTGGCCCCTGATCTTTCTAAATGTGCAAAAGTTTGGAGGGGAGGAGTAGTGACATGCTCAGGCCAGGGAATGCCTGGGCAGCAGTACAATGGGGCTGAGGAGGATAGCAGGGTAGAGTTACTAGTTACTCAGGCTCCTTAGGAGGCAGATGATGCGAAACTAGATGTTGCAAATGCAGGCTTTACTCCATAAGTCAAGGAAAGCACTAATGGTTTCTGTGGGATGACTCACTATTTTATAGGAAATTTGGGTTTTAGAAAGATGATGCTGTCAGTGTGGCACAAAACAGATTTTAACAGGATCCTAAGGCTGAAACCAGCTAGCGGCTGTTGGAGTTAACTATAATGATGTGCTAGAAACTGTGAGAACTCTGCCTGGAATGCAAAAGCAATTACATACTAGGTATTTTGAAAGGAAGACCTAGCCAATTTGGGGATGAAGATTAATTTTTGAGGAGGTAGAGGGCAGCTACTAGATTTCAAATATGGAAGACTGGGAGAAAGAGACTATTGTCCTTGGAGATATGGCAATCAGAAAGAAGAGGAGTGGTGTAGGTGTGTATCCATTCATTTGAAACATGAGAAGATTGACCTGACAGTGAAGCCTTCAACTGGACATTCTTGTATTGCCAAGCAGAGACAACTGGTTTTTCTCAGCTGTTAAAGGAAGTAAAGGGAACTGAGAATAAAGAAGCTTAGAGTGAGCTTTGGAAGGTGGTTTGGCAAGCAAGAGCTAATGGGGCACAAACAGAGGCACAAGGGGAACACACTTTCCTCTGAATTAACAGGCCCTCTCTGCTCCCTTTCATAAAGAGTAACACAAGGATAACATATTCTTGGGAGCAGACATCCTGTTTCCACTATTAGATCACCGATCATGAAAGCTCAGAACTGGAAGAAACCTTATCTACTGATACATGAGGGCTTATTCTTTAGAACCATCCCAGATGGGCAGAAAATGCCATCTGCTGTATGAGTACTCATAATCTAGTTTGCAGCAATTCTTTAGTAAATGCATGTCAGGGGAAAAAAAGATCCTTTTATTTTATATGCTCTGTGAGGACAGGGACACACCATTCTTTTCTTACTACACGCCCAGTGACTAGCATAGTACTTGGCATATAGCAGGTGCTCAATTCATGCTAGTTGAATGAATTAATGTTCCGTTTATTCTTGGATCTTCACCATAATTATATCTACATGAATACTTTCTTTTTCAAGATTCCTGACACAAGTTTTTAGAAAAAGCTCCCAGACTGCTTCTCCCTAATCCTTTATCCGTTTTAAAAAAGATTTTTATTTATTTGAAAGGCAGAGTTACTGAGAGAAGGAGAGACAGGAGGGAAGGAGGGAGGTAGACAAAAAAGGGGAAATGGAAAAGGGGAGAGAAGGCAGAGGAGGAAGAGGGGGTGGAGAGATAAGGGAGAGAGGGAGAGAGAGAGGAGAGAGAGAGGAGAGAGGAGGGAGGGAGGGAGGGAGAGAGAGAGAGAGGTTGAAGTCTGGAGTTTCATTCAGATCTCCCACATTGATGCATATGCCCAAGCCCTTGGGCCAACCACCACTGCTTTCTCAAGTGCATCAGCAGGGAGCTGAAATGGAAGTGGAACACCTGGGTCTGGAGTTGAAACCCATACTGGATGTTGGTGCTGCGGTATAGGCTTAAGTGGCTGTGCCACAGTGTCTACCCACACCCCACCTCCACTTCCATTTTTGATGATAAAGTTAAAAAAAGAAACAAGCAAGAAAATAATTTAGATTCATTTTGATAATACACTGGATTAAAAGATTTAAAGCAATATTTTCTACAATGACCCTTAGGCCCAAATTTTATCCATACGTGTTTTATTCTAACTTCCAAGCAACCATATTTGAGAGCTTTGGGAACTATGTATTACCTTTCTTTACCCTCCTCTTTACACAAGAGTTCTCTAAACAGTAGCCTGATTGCAGAGGCCTCCTCTTTTGCTTTAGTAGGAAGTGTTTCTGTATTCCTTCAAAGGATATTTACTTGAATGCATCTTCCTTGTCCATGTAGACAGAGACTACCTCTGTCTTGTCTAAGATTCAACACAATACTTAATTCATATTTCAAGTTTGATTAGTCACTAAATACAAGAAGAATGATTTTTTAGTTCATACTACTCTTAGGCGATGGGTTAAGTATGCATTACCCTTTTTTCCCGAAGGCTTTGGGCCACCTTCTACTGCTTTCCCAGGCCACAAGCAGGGAGCTAGATCAGAAGTGAGGTTGCTGCAAATAGAACTGGCACCGATACGGGATTCCAGCACATGCAAGATGAGGATTTTAGCTGCTGGGCTACCATGCCGGGCCCTGCATTACCCTTGAAAGGATAATTCTGCGGGAGTGGGATGGGTGTCTGGCAAAGTTTTTGAAGTGCAAGTTGGTTGTTATTAGCATGCCTGAGTTTAATATTCAGTTCTGTCACCACTGACTCCAGCTTCCTGCTAATAAAGACCCTTATAAATAATGATGCTGGCCCATGTAATCAGTTTTCTGCACCCAATGGGAGATATAGATCAAGTTCCCTGCTCCTGTTTTCTCTTGGATGTTGTAGGCATTTGCGAACTAAACCAGCAGTTTGCAGCTCTGTCTCTCAAATGGGAAAAAGTTAAAAGAAAGCATAATTTTGGGTATAATGGGTAAATACCAAGTCTTCCAACTATATTGATGAGAACACGCTGTAAGTCCATAGCAAGTGACTGCATCCCCAGGCTCAGTTCAGTGCTATGTATATGACAAATGTGCTTTGATCTCCAAGTTTGCATTAGATAAACCAAAAAAAAAAAAGTTTAGATAATAACATGCTGGTTCCTAAAAATGATTTCAAATATATTTTTCTGAGTATAAATGTTGGTTGTCAAGGGTTTCCCCCTTTTTCTTTGGGACTCTTAGTGAATTACTTTCAGGTATTATCTCTGCTGGGGTTTGAGAGTCAGGGATCAGCTCACGATGTGGAAATACATTGCTAAGCAATGTGGTATCTGTCTGCCTCGTGTCAGAGTGTTCTTATGAATCCTACCTACAGAAATCAGGCTTTCTTGAGGGAAATGGTATAGCTAGACATGCATATTCTGAGTTTCTCTCAGTCTAAACCCTTGGGTAAATATCTGTCAGCGTACAAGAAGCTGACACTACACCTGCACGAATGATCTCATTAGAAACAGGATTCCAACCCCTTCTTGTGCAATGATGGCAGGGAAGAAACCACACAAATGACTCTCTACATTCTGTTGAGGCACTTTCTGGTTTGCAATATGTATGGTTTCCTGTGTATTTCTGATTTATTAGGAAAGGACCTTGAAATCCAAACCTTGTCACGCATCACTCATAAACACAAGCCCAAAGATTATTCTGGAAACTCTCCTCAGACTGATTAGAGTTTACTTTAACTTTTAAGTAATTATAATCATTTGAATTATAATCCTTTTGCAAATCCATGAGTCTAAGGTGGGCATTTAGCCCAGCAGTTAGGATGTTGGCTCAAGAAGCCCATGTCCCCTATCAGAGTAAAACTGGGTTTGATTCCTGGTTCCACTTCCTGACTCTAGCTTCAGATGCAGAGTGTAAGCAAC
Organism: Ochotona curzoniae; assembly: GCF_017591425.1. Taxonomy (NCBI): domain Eukaryota; kingdom Metazoa; phylum Chordata; class Mammalia; order Lagomorpha; family Ochotonidae; genus Ochotona; species Ochotona curzoniae. Next base: position 20,463,647 of record NW_024465023.1, on the reverse strand, counting down.
AGCAGTGAGGTCTGATGTGACTGAGTTCCTGCCACCCTTGTGGAAGGCCTGCATTGGGCTCCTAGCTCCCAGATTTTGCCCTAGTATATGCACATTAATTGTGAATATTTTGGGAGTGGGCTGGCAGATGGAGGCATTTTCTGTATGCCAATCTCTCTTTCAAGCACATGTAAATAAAAAAAAAACCCCACACAATTATTTTTAAATTCTGATTTCTTCTGTATTATTACTGAAAAATAATTGTCTAAGGTGAGGTCTAGAATGAAGGTTTGTTATTGCTGCAGCTCCATGGCAAAACAACCTGGGCTTTCTGAATGCAAGGACTGGCTGAATACTCCTTTTCTATTTGTATGTCTTCATAGATGTTAAACACAAAAGTTAAACATCATGTTTTACACTGCAAGATAGATCACAGGAGAGAGCCCAGTGCTACCTCTGAGCAGGAGCATAATTATTAGTTGATTCAGTGTGATTTATGGCAAGGATGCTAATGTGTGCCACCCGAGACCATCATGGATCGACCTTTCTACTGTTCCTGTCTCAGAGCCTTTTTCTCTCTTCTTGTATTTTCTATTTCTGTCTGATTCCTTTCTTAAACTCTGACTCCTTTTCTTATTCCTCTTTTCTCCTTCCTTTCTCTCTGACCCCCACCTTTCCAATACACCTCAAAGAAGGGATAGTGCAGTCCTGCAACACAGATGGTCCATGATGGGGACAGAAGCCCTTGATTGGAGTTAGCCCACCATCAATCCAGAAATAATTTTCCTCTGATTCTGATGAAATCCCGCAGCAATGGCAAAGCCAGAGAGCCAACACCATGTCTGTTATCCATGGTTACAGCCTTTCTGCATTTACCTCAGTGATTTCTAGCATGCACTTTGGAAATTTGTTTATTGGTTTTTCAGCTCCTACAACTGCCTCAGTCTGTGATAATGGAGTCAAGTTATATCAACATTAAGCTGACTTCATACATCCAAGGACCTTAAGGGGATCATTAATTTTAACTTAGAAAAGCAACAACAAACCTCCTACACTGCCTCACTTGTCAGAATCTTTAGTTTTAGCAACATCTCTTGACTGTTAGAATTGTGATGGGAACAAAAGCAATCACAGGATGTATTTCTTCTGTTGTTTTTTTTTTTTCCTTCTTCTTTTTCTTCTTTTTGGTTTCAAAGACATACGAGAAAATGTGAATCACTCTGCTTGGATGATGTAACTTGATGCAGATTTTTTTCTTTAAAAAAAATGTGTTCCCTTTTAAAAGCTTTCCTAATGTATGCAATGATTTGCAACAGAAACTGAAGTCAAGTGGCTCTCACCTTGCAACACCACTGCATGAAGTCATTTACATTTCAGCTTAGCTATTTATTCTTGAGCTTTATTTATTCCACATTTGGAAGATAACATTCTCACAGAAATTTTCTGAGGCCAATGAAGCATTTCGTTTTAGGGGCATTTCGGGCCATAAGTAGCATAATGTTCACATGGTAATTACATAATTATGCCTCCTGGTATTAGAACACAGGAGTGTTCCCAAGGACCAGAAGTGGCAATTTGAAATAATTATCAGTGGAATAAAATAGAGCTGGTATCTTCTAAAAAAAAAAAAAAAGACAGTATATATAACAGAAAACCTATACTAAAAGATAACTGAGGCAGGTTGAATTCTGGAAGAAAAATGAAAAGAATCACCGGAAGTCAAACATTTTATCTTAATGACAAGTATTTTGGGTAATGGTACACTTGTGGATTTCCATTTTCCCCTACTAATCACCTTTTAAATGGAGGCTGGCAGGAGGGATCTTGCTGAAGAGTTCATCCAACAATCCTTAATGGAGGACATCAAGGGCTCCTTAACTTCTACTCCATCCTCAAAGTGTTTTCACAGCTTCATGACCTTGACTCCCTTCACTGTCACTTTGACTGCCAGAAGCCAACTTCCAGGTCCAAGCTCTCTCTGGCCACTGAAACGTGCCTTTTTCCCACTCTCACATGGCAAATCAATGTTAGGTAATTTGTTACAAACCAATACTCTGGAAGATCTCCTCTACTATAGTTGTTGATCTTCTTGCTCCACACATTGGAAGACAAGCACACTTCATGCTTCTGAATCAAGGATAGCTGATGGAGCAATGTTTATTGTTTCTCCATGCAGATTTTTCAGAAGAGGTATTAAAACTCTGGTGGGACTCACACTCAGTTCAAACATCCTCCTTTCCTCTGCCTTCCTCACACCTTCTGACCTAACCCTCTTCTTCCTTACCACCTCCCTCCTGTTTCACTCCACCCCAGTTCATCCCCGAGGCTGTTTGTCAGCTCCTCAAATGGTCATAAGACCTCTCTGAACTTTTTAAGATAGTTTCACCTATACGAAGCTATTTTTTTTCCTTAGTGCAGAAAATAACAGGAGAAAAACTTTCAAGATGCAATGTGATCTTTTACAGGATCAAGAAAAGATTGAATTTGTTGGCCATCATGGAAGTAGGTACACTTGCCTGAGCAATAATTTGAAGTGTTTTATTCAGTTCTTCCTCTCACTAAAGCAAGAAATCCTGAAATCCATCAGGATATGTGTGCTGTACCTTGGCTCTCTTTTTAATCCCCAAGTGAAACCAAGACAGTAGAGTGTAATAAAAATGCATATAGCCCTAGGCTTTGTGCCTTAGCAAAGAGAGCAAAATAAGCTTCTTGACTTATTATGTCTACTGTGAATAATCAGCCACTGCATTTGGGGATTTTGCTTTGTAATCCTAACGCATAGCAGTGAACTCCATGTTTATGGTGTGACAAGAATAAAGAATTTTTTTCTTTCTTAAAAAAAAAAAAAGACATTCACTTCTTTTTCCAAAAGAGAGATGTGTCTCAACTTAAAAAAAAACTACAGTGGAGAGGAATATTTTGATATTCAGCAATGAAATTTTTACATTTTATTTACAGTTGTCTATGCTGAATAGTGAGGTGAAGAGGCGGACCTGGGCTGTGCCATGATGAGGCTAACATTTGCCTTATACCCCTTTTCAGCACCATTCCCAGATGTGTAGCTTGTCCTTCTCAACTACTGGTTCTTAGTTAATAAATATTTCTAAGAAGATCAATGATAGCTCTTATCGGGCTTCTAGTATTACAGCTGTGAGTATTTGCAACTTAAATTAAATAATTAAGCAATTAATTACTCAGTTATTGAGTGCTTATGAGGCACTTTGCTAAGAGAGGGAGGAGAAAAGCTTAATGAGAAAACGAGAAGCAGCAGGTGTTTGGTGTTAACAGTTAAGATGCAGTTTGGGATGACGCCATATCAGGGTGTCTGGCTTTGATTCCTAGCTCTGCTGTGATTCTAGCTTCCTGCTGATGCACAATGTGAGATGGAGCAGATGACAGCTCAAGTAGTCCAGCCTGTGATGCCCACATTGGAGACCTGGGCTGAGTTTCAGGATAATGGCTCCAGTCAAAGATAGTTCTACCTATTGCAAGCATTTGGGCAGTGAATCAGAGAACGTCAGATCTCTCTGTTGTTCTCTGCTTTTAGAATAAATATAACTAATGAAAAATTTAAAAAGAAAACCGGGGCTACCAACTCTGTAATCTAGTGGGCAAAGCCACCCCCTACAATGCTACCATTTTACATGGGTGCCAGTTCATGTCTTTGTAACTCTGACTTTTAAAGAAATAAATATTTCAAAAAAGAAAACAAAAAACTTATATTGCATGAATTTAAGCATTAGATTTTCACATGTAAGCATAATGAAGTAATATGGGAAAGATTTTAGCATAACACAGCCAATCTCTGGTTTGACAATACATCAAATCTACATAGGAAGGTTTTTAAAAACCCCAAATTACTACCTCATATCTACAATTTCTGACTCAGTTCATCTGCACCTCTGTTAAGGTTCCATTGACGAATCTGTGAACTGCCAGGCTTTGAAGCCATGGATCTAGTGGAAAGGCAATCAATTTTATGATTCTGAAAGTCCTGAGTTATAATCCCTTACTATGTGTTTGGCTTTCAGTAATCTATCTAATAAGCTACAAACCAGGATTTTCCTTATTTGTTAGTAGAAATATTGACTAGCAAAAACAGCAACAATGATAACAGTGGTAAGAGCGAGCATCCACAAACCACTGACTACCTTCTAAGTGCTATTTCAAAGAGCTTTACTGATACATTTAAGTCTTTTCTATCAGAAGGTAAACCCAATGAAGGCAGGAGTCAGTATGTTTCTTTAACTACTGTATTCCACAGGATTCTGGTTAGCTCTAGTGTCATAGTAGGCATACGACTAAGGGCCTGAATCAATACCCCTTGGAAGAACGCACCAAAATAACAACCATCTGACAAGTAAGGAACTAGCTATTCAGAGAATGACATGTTGTGAAGTGCACAGCTGGACAGACAACTGCCTGGCACTTAATTTGCCTTCCTTTCTTTTCCTGATAACTGAAAAGTGCTAAAGTGTAACCTACCATGATGGTTACTGAATATCTGGATCAAATGAACGAAAAGGATTGCTTTGAAGCTGGACCTTCAAGATTGCATAAGCTTTCGATGGGCAATCAGAGTAAATATTCTGGGTAGCAACAGCAGAATGTGCAATTTTGGGGGGCACTGTTAGAAGCCACTGAATAGTGTATTGGATTGAAAATGTAACTTGAAGACTAACCAGGATGATACTTGGCTGTTAGATTTACGTACAGAAACTTCATTTAATTGCTCATGGGAAGGCATTAAAATATTTTAAAATAACTGATCACTTTAAACAGTTTTATGTATCTGAAAGGCTGAGTTAGAGAGAGAGAGAGAGAGAGAGAGAGAGAGAGAGATACACAGAGACAGAATCTTTCATCTGTTGGTTCACTTCCCAAATGCCTGTAACATCAGGGGTGGAGGCAGGCTCCCACATGGATACAGGAGCCTAACCAGTTGGGCCATCCTCCTCTGCTTTCCCAGATCATGAGCAGGCAACTGGATTGGAAATGAAGCATCTAGGAGTCAAACTGGTGCCAGCATCACAAATGGTGATTTAATCTATGTCCAGTGTTATGGCTTACTAGATAAACATTTCAGAAATTAAATGTTATTTGTTTTTAATGTATCAACATGACAATAAAATCAAGAAGAACAAAAAGTATCTTCAAGAAGTAAGTTTCTTGGGGCCCAGCTTCTTAACCCAGTGGCTAAAGTCCTCGCCTTGCATGCACTGGGATTCCATATAGCCATTCAATCATGTCCTGGAGGCCCTGCTTCCAATCCAGCTTCCTGCCTGTAACCTGGGAAAACAGTCAAGGACAGCACAAATTCTTCAGACCCTGCACGTGCATGGGAGACCCGGAAGAAGCTCCTGGCTTCGGATCAGCTCAGCTCTGGCCATTGCAGTCACTTGGGGAGTGAATCATCAGATGAAAGATCTTCCTCTCTGTCTCTCCTTCTCTCTGCATATCTGACTTCCCAATAAAAAAAATTTTTAAAAGGAAGTAAGTCTCTCTATTAAATCCTTCTGGTAATCTTATCTTAGTGGTAATGACTGTTAGTGTATTCATATTCTACATCAACTTTCTTAGGTAAGGAAAATAACATTTATGATCAGTGAGAACTCAGAGCAAATGCAGAAAGCATAACATTGCCAGAAAGGAAAGCAAGTGATGGCATCAATGTACATGATGAGTCAAATGTAAGGGTATCGGAAAGATAGAGGAATAAAGGAAGTTTCAGCCTCACCCTGAGTAAGGAAGTGCTGGGATGCGTAAAATCAGAGAGGGATCAACTACTGTTTGTTGGGGAACAGTCTGATGTAAAATCCTAAGGCAGTCAAGCACCAATTGCAAAACAAGGCTGGAGAAAATGATGATAAAATTTTGAGGAAACTGTTGGTGACTTCTCAAAATCCCTCATGCCCTTAAGTTTAGTTAGCAAGATTCCCACTATAACTTAACAGAAAGAGTTTATGCTACTAAAAATGAACTAAGGCATGCAGAGCATTTAACATTTATAGTAAAGTAAACGTTGAAAGAAAAGCAAATGTCGTTTATTTGTCAAATGTCAGAAGAGAAGTAGATAAGTTTGTCAGATCCACATCCAAAGAAGTTTCATATTTAACTTCCTCATCTAGCCAATGGGAGATAGTCAGGTGACTTGTTTTTTTCCTACTTATTTGAAGTCAGAATTACAGAAAGAGTGAGAAGGGGGGAGGAAGCAAGAGAGAGAGAGAGAGAGAGAGAGAGAGAGAGAGAGAAAGAGAGAGAGAGAGACAGAGAGAGTTAGTATTCCATACAATGGTTAGTCCCCAGATGGTTGAATGGAGGGGGGTATATTAGGCTGAAGTTAGGAGACAGAAACTCCATCTGTGTCTCAACATGTGTGTGGTAGGAGTCCAAGCACTTTGCTCATCTTCCACTGCTTTCCAAGGCGCACTAGCAGGCAGATGGTTTAGAAGTGGAACAGCTGAAACTTGAGCCTGAACTCATATGGGATGCTGGCATCAGAGGCTGCGTTTTAATCCAATGTACCACAAGAATGGCTCTAGATAGGCTATTTCTAGCACTTACAGGTACAAGAATAAATGATCCTGAGAATCAAGATGGCGGAATAGGGTAAGGGCACGTTTAAACAGACGGAGAAATATTAGCCAGTTGAAGCACAGAGGGCACATTTCAGGAAATAGAAGAAGACACAACGATAGCAGAGGGGTTACCAGAGACTGACAGACACAGGAAAGCAGCGGACACAATGGTGTGGTGTTGCAGCAACTGATACTCCAGTGGTACTCAGCGAACAGCAGCCAGGAACTCCAACAGCAACCAGGTGGGAAGGGACATTTACCGGGAACTCCTGGGGTAAACTCAAAGAACTGCCCATCCTGCTGGTCTGTTTGATTTGACCAGGAGCAGAGACAGAAAGGCAGGTCCCAGATGGGCAGCGCAGGAACATGGTGGATTTCATAGCCCAGTCTGCCTCCTAGAGCCGAATTAGGTACCATTTTGATTAAGAAGGCAAGGGCTATGGGACAGGACTGTGTATGCACTGAGCTGGGAGTGAACTCATTTCTGGCTCAGTGAAGTGCAACAACGTGGCATCCTACAGGTTCCACCCAAGACAGGTCCGGGTAGCCCTCAGACCTTTCAGCCAGTAGATCAAGAACTCTAGTAGTGGCACGTCAGGCACCATTTCATACAGTGTGGCAAAGAATTTAAGACTGTAAGGACAACAATGAGCTGTGCATGCGTTGAGATTGGCGAGAACTCACTGAACTCAGTGCACAAGTGACTGCAAACAAACAGCCGTGTACCAACTGCAATAAATAAAATCGCATTGTAGACCTGTGGGTGACACTGCTTAGAAACCTGCCACAAGGAGAAGAATCTGCTAACCAGAAGTAAAATGACCAAGAGCAAAAGAAGAGACAGAGGCACAATGAATATTACTGAAGACTCTCCTGCAAAGGAAAAAACCCTTTGCCAACTTCAGAGTTAACTGAGGAAGACATTGAGAAAATGGGGGACACAGAATTCCAAACATTTGTATAAAACTTATCAACAATGGGAAGCACGTAAAGCAGGCATTCAAGTACTATGTCACACTGGAAATGAATCAAATGAAAGCTGATATGTCAGAAATAAAGAATACAGTGGAGCAAATTAAAAGTATAATGGAGAGTCTCCAAAATAGAATGAAGGAGGCAGAAGAAAAAAACCTCAAAATTAGAAGATATTTCCTGTTACCAGGGGGAAACAAACAAAAAGCTAGAAGGAGAGCTGGATCAGGCTAAAAAAAAGTATTCAAGAATTGAAAGACACTAATAAGAGGCCCAATATAAGAGTTATGGGAGTCCCAGAAGGTGCAGAAAGAGAAACTTAGTTTAAAAATGTATTTAAGGAAATAATAAGGGAAAATTTCCCTAATCTGGAGAAAAAATTGGGAAACAATATCCAGGAGGGACACAGAACTCACAACAGGCTTGATCAAAAGCAGTCTTCACCAAGACACATGATCATCAAGCTCTCTTCAATTGAACATTAGGAAAAGATCCTGAAATGTGCATGGGAAAAAAATTAACTGACATATAAAGCAATGCCAATTAAACTCACAGGAGATCTTTCACAGGAAACTCTACAGCTCAGAAGACAATGGAGGGACATATTCCAGATTCTAAAAGAAAAAAATTGTCCACCCAGGATAATGTATACAGCAAAGCTTTCCTTCCACAATAAAGAAAAGTTAAAATTTCCTCTTCCAATCTTGCCCTACAAATGATACTTACTTTCTTGACAGAGAAGAGGAACAGCGCCCACCAAAACCAAAGGCAAATGCAAAGAACATCCCAGTAAAATAACAACAGAAGACAAAATCAACGAACAACCCATTGCTAAAATGACAGGACCAAGTTTCCGCCCATTTTTTATTAACCCTGAATGTAAACAGCTTAAACTCATTAATTAAACGTCAGAGCTTAATAGACTGGATTGAGAAACAAAACGCATCTATTTGTTGCCTACAGGAGACACATTTCACCAACAAAGATTGGCAGAAAGTGTATCGTGTGGATTTTGATTTTTTGTTAGTTTCTTCTCTTCAAAACACTTCTGAATAAATTCTTCAATGACTCATAAATCATACAGAAGCATCATTTTCTTCAAGACGCTTCTTGATTTTCTTTTCCATTTCTTTAGTAACACATTAGTCAGTCATTCAGTAGCATGTTATTCAACTTCATGGTGTTAATTTGTTTTTTTTTTCTTCCTGTTGTTGCTTTTTGTTTTTTGGCTGGTCATTTAAGGGGATATATAGTAACTGTGTAATGGAGACTATCATATCCAGATATAAGGATACAATGCACTATGCATCTTTACTTCCAGACAAAGATGGACTCCCAAAGAAACTATTTACTATATCTTGCCAATAGGATACTGGACTCTGCTGTTGTCTCTGCCTGCAATGATGGACATATGACTGTGTATGGGGAGCTGTACTATTGTAATGATATAGGGAACTCAGTGAGGGGGGGAGGAAATTGGGGAGGGGATAGGGGAAATCCCAGGGTCTATGGAACCGTATCATAAAATGACAATAAAAAAATTATTCTTGGAAAAAAATGATCCCATGAGCATGTTTCAAGTGCTGCTATAGCAGAGTACCTCAACAAACTCATGGAAAGTTAAATTAAAAGCTAAGTTTCTTCTGGTGCAAATATTTTTTAAATTCATGCATAGTCTTCTAATTGCACACATTTCAAGGAAGTTTTGAAGACCTGTTGTATACTTGTTGTATTGTGTGTATCTTGGGGGGATACAGAGGACACAGAACATCTTAAGGGCCTTGTGTTTGTAGGGATGACTCACCTGGACACAAAAAAGGGCTTCTCTAAACGCCAGCCGGTGTGCCAATGACTGATAAAACGAAGGTGAGTTTTAGCAGGGAGAAAGTGACAAAGCTTAAAGCAGCCCACTAGCCATGAGGAAGAGTGACATAGACCATCATTGTTCCAAGGACCAGGGTTATTAGCGGTTCAGCATCTCATGTCCATGAAGGAGTATTTTGTTTGCTGTTGGTGACACAATCCTAACAGAATAAAGATTTCTGAATTTTCCAAAAGTTTCACAGGCTGTCATTTCCCTCCATTATTTTATTAAGCAACACTTCCTTGTTCTCCATCCTTTGAATTATGTTGGCTTTGTTTGCAAAGTTTTGAAAATACAGTGATTTGAATGTGTTTGTCTTTACATCCTGTCTCATCACTGATTCCTTTTTTTAAAGGTTTACTTATTTTTATTAAGAAGGCAGATTTACAAAGTGAAAGACCTTAGATCCACTAGTTCATTACTCAAGTGGCCACAATAGCCAGAGTTGAGCCAATCTGAAGCCAAGAGCCAGGAGCTTCTTCCAGGTCTCCCACACGGGTGCAGGTTCCCAAGACTTTGGGCCATTCTCGACTGCTTTCCCAGGCCACAAAAAGGTAGCTGGATGAGAAGTGGAGCAACCAGGATATGAACCAGTGCCCATATGAGATTATGGTGCATGCAAGGCAAGGTCTTTAACCACTATGACACCGCACTGGATCCTCATCCCTGATTCTTTCATGGTTATGTGGATATTGTGAGTTGCACATACAAATAATGAAATATTTTGTGTTTAAATAAATATCATGGATTTTGCGAGAGGAAAAGCCTGGAATTGCTACCATGCCTACTTGGAAATTAGCTTGGTATACACTAATATCAAACTTTTTTTTCTAGATTTTTCAAGGTAATATTAAAAGCTCATACATCTATTCCTTGATCTAAGACTGAACATTGCATTCCACATCTTGGATAAATTTTTTTTTGTTAGCTGATCTTTTTGCCCCTTCAGGCAATAACTGGTCTTTTTATTTTCTTAGCAGGAGTTCTGGAGTAAATTCTCTGAAGACTAAAGCAGCTACTGGATGGTTCAAAATAGTAGAGCTAAAGTTAGTTTTTGTTGTGCTATTTTTTTTTCAGTAGACATGTTAGAAAAAAATGCTCTTGCTTATGAAAGAAAACTAGTAATTTTTTTTTGCATTTGAACATCTTTATTTCAAATATCTAGCAGGCATTTCCCGCAAAAAAAAGTCAAACGACCTAACTGGAAAGGGCCGATACAAAGGAGAAAGAATCTGCTGCAGGTTCAGTGACGGTTGGCACACTTTTTTCGAAAACTAGTAAATTTTCACAGATTTAACTGTAAATGTTTCATATTCTGATTGGAGTTGGTGCTTTTTAATACACAATGAAGAATGCAACAGAGTAAATAAATAAATCTCTATCCCAGAAATATTTATGCATCAGAAGCAAAGTTGTACTTTTAAAATAAGACTTTTATAAGATAAGACACTTTTGTGTTTAGGATATACTATTCATTAATGTAAAGTCTTTGAGGCCTTTATATACTGGACTTAAACAAATGCAATAAGTGCCTTAGAAACATTTGTAAGGTATTCAACATTTGAATAGTTGACCGATTCGATCTGATTTTTCTGCACAAAAGTTGTATGAATTGCATGGGCTGACAACAAGTATGGATAATTATAAATAAGAACAAAACCTACAGAATTTACCAAATGCAAAAGTTTGGCTACCTTCAGAATGTATGTGTACAGAAGATAAGCCTGTGCATTGACAGAACAGGGTTTCTTCAGCATTATTGACATTTTTGTGGGAACAATTCTTTGTTGTACTGTGCATTACAATGACAACCCTGACCTCTGCCTGGTAGATGCCAGAAGCACCTAACCCCCAGGTGGGACAACATAATGTCTGCTCAGGGAGTACAACATAACGTCTGCTCAGGGAATACAATGTCTGCTCAGGGAGTAAAGCTGCCCTTGACTGAGAACCATTGGCACACAGTAAACCCTGCATTCTAGTTCATCTCTACAGATACTGATAACTTAATTTTTTAAATTGGAAATGCATTTCAGATTTATGGAAAGGAAAGACAGAGAGGAAGATCTTCCATCTGCTGGTTCACTCGCCAAGTGGCCACAACGGCTGGAGCTGAGTTATCAGAAGCCAGGAGCCTCCTCCAGGTCTCTCACATGGGTGCAGGGTCCCAAGGCTTTCTGTCATCAACTACTGCTTTCCCAGACCATAAATAGGGAGCTGGATCGGAACTGGAGCAAACCTGCGTCTATATGGGATCTTCCTGGCACTTGGAAGGTGAGGATTTAGGCACTGAGCCATCATGCCAGGCCCCCAGATACTGCTGCTTGAGAGAAGACCTGAGTCCTAGTCTGTGACTCTAAGAAGGGAAGAGATGCCAGTTTGGTACACACACTCTTTACAAGCTCCCAATGCAGAACTCCTCCAATTGGCAGTCTTTGTGTTGGGAGCTCATCAGAGCATGGTTGCATAGACTCTTGAGATCAGCATCGCAACCTAAGAACTCTTCGTGCCCAATTGTGCTCCTTCTCTTTTTCTCCAGAGGTTTTATTCTCTAAGCAATATGTCTTGTTACCTACTTTTTGGAAGATCCAACTTACAGCATGAATCAATCAGTGAGTCCATTCCATTCCCTTAGCCCAAGGTTGATGTGGGCTGTTGAGAGGCAGGGCTAGACAGCCTGAAACTCTTGAGTCTCAGCAGCTCTCCCTTTTCTTCCAGAGATGCAGAAGATGCAAACAGGAGCACAAATGGACCTGTAGTAGTAAGGCTGCCTGCAGACCACCTCTACCACTACCCTCCTTTGTCCTGAACTAATGTGAGTTTCCTCTTATTTACAGTCAAGAGTCTAACACAATAGCCTTTATAATACAGAGGAGGAACATGGAAACATTTAAGAAAATTAGCAATGAACCTAAAAGTTGTTATAAGGGATCTCATCACGATACCTATTAAGCATTTGATGTAGAAGTTACTCAAGGACTACGAAGCCTTAAATCTGAAGATACTCGACAACAAGGTAGGAGAGGACAGAATTGTACCCACTGAGGATAATGATTTTACTAACAGCTGAGTTAATTTTTTTAGAGATTTGCTTTACTCTCACCATGGTGAATCAACAGATACATTACAGTGGATGGTAGCCACTGCAAAGTCATCAATACACACTGGTCTCTTTTTATTTTCTATCGTGAGGCATTATGAAAACTTTGCGTGAGCTCCTGTCTAGTTGTTTATAAACTCCCCATTCCCTATTGCCAATATTAGGAAAAGAGAACATTCACCTGGGTAGGAGGTTTGATTTGAACCAATCCCTCAGGCTTGAGACTATTTCAATAATGTGTGTGCATTTAAGACTGTGAAGTGTATCTGTTTCAGTACTTTTTTAATAAAAAGATTTGTTTGAAAACTCAAAGCCACATTTGTCCACTGAAAATTTCTGTAAAGCTCCATTTGTGAAAAGCAGCATTGAGTGGAGCTGTGGGGGATCATTAGCGGCAGCCAGATCTTCAAAGGAGATGCTGTGATAGGGAAAGGAATTTGGACACATTCACCAAGCCAGTGACCACCTGGGATTTGGCCATATGAAAGGGTGTTAGTCGTTGATAGACCCTAATAGATGCCCCCATGCCATTTTTTTTTTAAAAGATTCTATTAAAAGATTTGTAATACAGGTTCCCTATTTAAAATGAGGGCTCGGGCAACTGCCCGTTTTCCTCTCTGGGAGAGGGCACCTAGCATTTTCTAACATCTGGTTTCTACCAGTAATTATCTGCTATGACCCCAACCTCTTCCTCACTTTCTGGGCTGCAGACCTTGTCTTGCTTGCCACATGATGTCACCCAAAGTGTTTGTCTGGTTCTAAAGCAATCTGGGACCCGGCTTATTTTCTCTTGGACTGGGAGGGAGCAGGGAAAAAAAAAAAAAAACCAAAACAAAACCAAAAACAAGCCATACAACTGAGATGCCGCCCAGCTGTGTGGAAAGTTGCCATTATCTAGCATTTGCCTGACAACCTATATTTTCAAATTTCTTAAGTCATTAAGTATCGGCAGGCATTGTGTTTGGAAGCAGACAACTCAAAGCTAAATTTTCAACATAGCTTCCTGTAGCCAACTTACTAGGGAGGCATAAAATGCTCTGACCAAAAAGTGTTTTGAATATTATTTTGAATTGCAAAAGGAGCAAGTTATGAGCTTCTTGTGTTTCTTTAGATGCTAATCCTGTGAAGTGAAGAACTGGCTTAGGTCCTGCAGAAAGATGAGCCTAATAATACGCGCAAAAGAAGAGAGAGGCATGGTGCCTGTGAGGTCGCAGAACGTGGCTTTGAACCACAGCAGGATATCATGGAAGGAGATTAGGGGAATATCACCAGGCAGAAGGCCTTCTCTTAAAGCTGATCTCTTCTCTTCCAAAAAGAGGGTAGGAAGAAGAGGGGGAAAAGGTAAGTGGGAGGAGAAATCTAGAGCTGATAGAGGTGAAGAGATCTCAGAATATCTTAAAAAATGTTCAGGGACTCCAACTTTGTCTTGATAAAGATGATAAAATAAAGCCTGCTATTCCCTCCTCCCTCTTGGAGGTTTTTTATTTCCGTTTTAGTTCTTGCATTTCATCTAAAGTGATAATCACTGCATTTCTCCTTGAATGTCCTTTTTGTATTTTCTGGCATTTTCATCTATTTCTATCTCTCTGATTTCCTTTCTTCTATTCTAAGCCCTTTTCTCCTCTCTTACTGCTTTATTTAATGTTTCCCTTCTGTTTCCACATAACTGCTGTTTTTCTTCATCCATATCTCTAAATTAGGGGGTCTCTCTTTTCTATGTAGCAGCCTTTCTTCAGCATGATATCTTCACTTTTCTCTATTGTAGTTTCTTTTGTGATTGGCCAATAGCAAAATGAAACTTACTAGAATCCAATTCTAAAAGCACTTTAGCAGGATGGAATCTTATCATTTACTCCCTGAATCACTATCATCAGTATAGTTGGTGCAGAACGGAATTCCATTTTGGGGCTCATTGGATAAGTACGAGTTCAACCTGGTAGCCATAAACTAACTGGAGGAAAATTTTTTCGCTTTTCTTTGTAGCTCTGAATTTTGTACCTGACCTTGCTGCCTTATTTTCTAATTATGCCCCATGGAAAAATAATATTTTCAAATAGATTCTGTTTAGTGCTTAAGATTTTCCTGAACCATTTATGAACAGCAGTACAATTTAGTTGCATTGTACAGATTATGCAATATATAACTATCTGGCCAAGGAAGGATTCAACATTCCCAGACGACCTAGCATTTTATGTCTCCCAGAACACTAAAATTAGATCCTGTTTCAATGACTGATCCTGTGACACTGAATTTGATGTAATGAGAATGTTTCCATGTTTCTGCTGACAGACCACTTACTACTATTTGCTGATGTGGGCCTGATGAGTTCTGACCATCAACAATAATAATCATATAAACATTCACAGTTATTGAATGCTTGCTTTAGTGCCAGGCACTGCACAAAGTGCTTTGTAATGATTATTACATTTGATCTCTCCAATAACTCCATGAGTTAAGAATGCAAATGCTCTAGTATTCAGAATTGTTCACATTAGATTGTTGATTTAGTACAGATTTTTCATACTATCTAGTAGGCTCCCATATAGCTGATTACACTTATTCTTCATATCACTGTAATGACACAAACACTGTTCTGCTTTGAATTCCTGTGTTACTAGCTTTCTTCTTTTGAGGATTAAAAAGACAAACAGATGTTCTATGGACATCCACGACAGAGACTGACACTGCTGCTGCCTTGCTCCACTTTGGGGTTTGTCACAAATCCCTCTGGTAGTTATATCACACCTTATCAGCTCACCTGTAATTCAAATGTCAGCAGCAGTGAGCAGTTTTGTACACACTCAAACTCATTCTGTACAATGAGCAACCCATCACAAAAATGATCTCAGAGTCAACCTACTTCCTACCTCAGAGTTTTGCCATTTGTAGGAACTGCTTAGATGGGCAGGCTTAGCTGCAGGAGCAGGAGACTTAATGCTTTGAAAGCTACTGTTAACCAGTGGGGAGCAGGATCAGGGAGAAAAACGCTTGGTTTCTCCCATTCCAGGCTCCAGCCACCCACATTCGGATGTATTTTATTCTGACATTTCTGACAATTCCCACAGGAGAGCTTCTCTTACTTTGTTGAGTCATACTTCTCAACCTTCTTACTCCTGCTTCTTAGAATCACTTCCTATAGGAAATTCTTTTGTTCAAATGTTTGTCTCAATTCTGTGATTGGGAGTAACCCTAGCAAGGACCGCAAGCCTTGGGATAGGTCTCACCTCCATTAAAGTGAGAATATCTGACACTGCAAGCTTCTGAGGCAGTCGTTCAATGTTGCTTGTGATGGACACTGGTTCGTGTCCCGAATGCTCCTCATCGATCCAGCTCCCTGCTTGTAGCATGGGAAAGCAGTAGAGGGTGGCCCAAAGACTTGGGACCCTGCACCTGCGGGGGAGACCAGGAAGAAACTTCTGCTCCTGGCTTCAGTTTGGCTCAGCTCTAGTGTTGCAGCCACTTGGGGAGTAACCCAGTGGATGGAAGATCTTTCTGTATCTCCTTCCCTCTGTAAATCGGCCATTCCAATTCAAATAAATAAATCTTTTTTAAAAGGTTGCTTATGATGCCTGCATTTTATATTGGAGTGCCTAGGATCAAGTTCTGACAGTTTCCAGTTCCATCTTCCTGTTAATGTATATCCTGGGAGGCAGAAGAGAGGCTGAAGGGATCGGGCCCCTGCCTCCCATGTGAAAAACCCAGATTGAATACCTGGCTGATGCAGGTATTTGGGGAGTAAATCAACAGATGGTCACTGTTTATCTTTGTCACTCTGCCTTTCACAATGCAGAGTACTAACCACTATATGATCACGGCGTGCTACCCGCACAGTGGCTGCTCACTCTGCCTTTCAGATAAATTAAGTAAAGACATTTTGAAAATTAACCCTCGAGGAATGCACATATGAATACTGTTTCAAAAGAAATACATGACGTTCACAATGGAAAGTTTACTTAATCCATTATGTAAAACCCTATTAGCTAGGCACTGTGTTGGGTGCTGCTGCTAGCACTGGGATTTAATCCACAGTGTGATGGAAAGGCCTCCCTTAGGGCAGCAGGAGACTAGAGAAGTAGTTCCAAAGAAGGAGAGCTGCAGGATGTGAGCCACAGTTTAGCAGCATTATCATACCTGCATTACAGAAAATGGATATATCGGAAGACCAATAACCAGGGAGAAAAACGAGGAGACTAAGTAGCATCTGAGGGAAATGTTATTGGGCACAGTGGAAACAAAAAGAAAGGAACACGTTTGGGGATAGAACTGACAAAAACACCAATTTAAAACATTACATTTAAAACTAAAGAAGTTTCTGGCTTAGGTAATAGGTTGAACACAGTACTAACAAGAATACTAGAATTAGGAAGGGGCTAATATTGAAGATGGGTTGGGAAGAGGACAAGATTTGGTCTCCGTCTGGCACGTGCTAAGTGAGGTGTCT
This sequence comes from Ochotona curzoniae, assembly GCF_017591425.1. Lineage (NCBI taxonomy): Eukaryota > Metazoa > Chordata > Mammalia > Lagomorpha > Ochotonidae > Ochotona > Ochotona curzoniae. Next base: position 20,446,713 of record NW_024465023.1, on the reverse strand, counting down.
CTGTGACATTCAGCTTGTGGTTCTCAAAAGATACGGATGGTAGCTGAGTCTCAATCCCAGGACAGTGAATCCTGATGTTCCTTCAGGAGTGATGCCAGATAGTTTAAATAATGACATGAGGGCAAGGAACATCCTTATGCAAAGCAGTGAATGTCAAGCAAAACCTCACATTGCATACAAAAACTGATACAAGGATCACAGAACTGCATGTAAAATACAAAGCCATCAAACATATAAAATAGGGAAAAATCTCTGGGTTCTAGGACCGACAAAGAATTCTTACCCTTGATATCAATAGCATGATACATAAGACAAAATACTGATGATTTTGGTCCCAATGAAAGTTAAAACTTTTACTCTTATGAAAGACAATCAAAAGGATGTAAAGACAAGGGAAAGAAAATTTGCAAACCATATATGGAAAAAGGGATAAATATCTAGAGATGACTCTCAAATTGAACTGTCCAAAACCTTTTGAATTAAACAGTGGAAAAAAAGATATGTATATTCATTAAAGACACAACATCAGCAAACAAGTATACAGAAAGCAATGTAACTTTCCAAGTCTCTAGGGAAACACAATTAAATATTTTTGAAGAGAAACCAGGTAATTCATACACTGCTAGTAAAATGTAAAATATTGCACGTAGTTTGGAAAAGTTTGGAAGGCATAAAATTAAGCATTTAACTTATTGGGGCAAGTGTTGTGGCACACTGAGTTAAGCTACTGCCTATACTGACAGCATCCCATACTGACAATGGTTCAAGTCCTGGCTGCTTCACTTCTGATTCAGTTCCCTTCTAACATGGCTGGGAGAGTAGACGATGGCCCCAAGCCTTTGACACATGCCATGCACATGGGATACCTGTATGGGAATGTAGGTTCCTAGCTTTGGTCTGGCTTAGCTCTGGCTGTTGTGGCCATTTGGGAAGTGAAACAGCAAATGGAAGATTTCTCTCTCCCCTATGCCTGTAACACTGCCTTTTGAGTAAATACATAAATCTTTAAGTAGAACAAAGCATTCAACTACCATATGACCTAAAATTGCACTCTTGAGCACTTATCCCAGGGAAATGAAAAGTTATGTTCACACAAAAATGTGTACATGAAAGCTGATAGTTTTATTAGTCCCCAAACTAGAAATAACTCAGAAGTTTACCAAGGGGTAAAAGATTAAACATGCAAGGGTATATCAAAAGCACAGGACTCTACTTAACAAAAAAAAGGGAAACAATGGGCTGTATGTAACAGTTTGGATACATATTTCATTGAAGAAAAAAGTCAAGTTTATAAACTGTATATTTCTATAACACTATTGAAATGAAAAAAAAAATTCAAAACTGGAGAACAGATTAGTAATGGCCGGGGACAGTGGGTGGGTGGAGGAAGTGGGTATAATCCTACCAGGACAACATGAGGAATCCTTTAGTAAAAGGCGAAAGATTTATTCACTCTGAAGAGAAACCAGAGTGAGGAATCCTTATAGTGAGAAATATTCTACATATTAACTGACTGAATGTTAACACCCTGATGACATTGAGCCATAATTTTGGAAAATGTATTACTTGGGGGAAGCTGGGTAAATATTCATGAGGGTCTTTGCACAGTTTTTTTTAGATTTTACCCCATTGAATCTATAGAGATCTCAAATAAAAAGCTTAATTAAAAATGTTGAGGTCTGGTAGTTGTCAGTAATATGTCAAGATCAGCATTTTTATAGGATTGGCTATGTGGAATACTATATATAAGGTTCTATTCACAAATCTATAAGTTTAGATTTACTGCTGAAGGAAAAACATTCGTTTCATATTTTAAAAACAGAAAGTTCCCACAATGAACAACATCTTGTTCACAAGAGTAAGAACCATTTTATCAATAAAACAAATTACAGCCACATGGGGCCAGCACACTAACCTGCTGCTTGTTACCCCAACTTCCCTATGTGAAAGAACCGGTTTGAGTCCCAGAGGCCCTACTGCTCACTCAGCTTCCTGCTAACATGCCTGGGAAGGTAGCAGAAGATGGCACAACTACTGGGACTCCTTCCACCCATGTGGGAGACCCAGATGGGATTTTTGGCTCCTGGCCTCAGTTTGGCACAGGCCTAGCTGTTGTGAACTAAGGGATGGAAGATTCTTTCTCCCCCCAGAAATCACTCTTTCAAATATAAATAAATCTTTTAATATAAACACACACACACACACACACACACACACACACACACACACACACACACACACACCAGTTCTTGAGGAATTCATAGGCCAAATGGGGAAACAGGGCCTGGATATGGGAAACTGAGTCATGACTGGAAGAAAGAGAGTTTTTAGAATGGTTAAACAATTTTTGCAGAGGAAGTTGACCCTGAGTTGGATTTTGGATCTTCCAGTGTATGGCAAATAGCAGGAGAAAGTTTCATGAAGCAGCAGGTGTTAAGGTTTGGAAACTTGCTTCAGCGTGGGGAGAGCATTATTTAGTCTGTGTACAGAGGAAGATAGGCAGGGTGATTATATGGGAGATATTTGGTCCTAATCCCTATTCTAATGACTAAGAGACCAGCATCCCACAATGGAGTACATGGGTTTTATTCCTGGCTTTCCTTCCCAATTCCAGCTTCCTATTAATGTGGACCCTGGGAGGCAACAGTGATGGATCAGGTAATGAGTTTCTACCATTCACATGAAAGACCTGGATTGAGTTCCTGGTTTCTGGATCATGCCCTAGCTTGGTAAGAGCCATTGAAAATATTTGGGGAGTGAACTAGCAGATGGGAGTTTTCTCTCTCTGACATTTTTTTCTTGGATTTGCAAATAAATAAATAACTTTTAAAAAAGAACTCAACTACTCTGGAATCAGACTGCTTAGTTTGATAGCCAATGGGCAAGATACTTGAGCTTTTTTTTTTTTTTTTACTTAAGTATTGGACACCGATACTTAAGGTTGTTAAAGTCCTTTGTACAAAATGATCTTTGCAAATTACACCTGTACATCCTATCATATACTTTCAACCATCTCTAGATCACTTATAATACCTAACACAATGTAAAGGCCGTCTATGCAGTAGTGTATTGTACTGATAATGAAAAAAGCCTATACGTGCTCTGTAGAGATGGATTTTTTAAAATGTCCAATGCAAAGTTTACTGTATGCATGACTGTGGAATTTCGTAACTGGGCGGGGGGGGGTATTGATGGGAGGTATTGATGGTGGCCATGATGGTGCCTTGCCAAATGTTTATTTTCCCTAAGTTTGAAAAGAATGTATCTTTGCTTATAAGCACAAACAAAGCACAAGTGGCCAAATTAATTTTAGACAAGGCAGAAATCAAGGCCAAAAGCTATACAGATCAAAGATCTAATAATTATGAATTTTACACAGATTTACTTAGTGTCAATGTTAGAAGGCAGAAATGGTCAGAAACTTGCTGACAACGTCACATAAATCAAACTCTATCAGATAAAACACAAAAGAATGCAGAGAATTTTAATAATAAATAATATCACATGAATAAAAAGATTTCAAATTCCATTTATTTTAGGAAATGAATTTTATTTCTAATTAGGCAACCCATAATTACAAAACTAAACCTCACTGAAACTTTAACAATATTTCTTTTTAAAAATTATTTTATTTATATAAGGTGAACAGACTTCATGTATCTCATATATACAGATGGATTTAGGAGTGTAGTGCCACTTCCTGCCCTACCTTCTGCCCACCATGGTTCCACCCTCCCTCGTCCTTCCTTTCTTTTCTTTTAATTTTTACAATGATGTACTTTCAGTTAGTTTTATAATCACAGACTTAACCCTTCACTAGGTGGAGAAGTCAACACATATTAAGTAGAAAAAAAGATACTGTTCCACTTAACTTTGACCACCTAACCCCTAGGGTACTGGAAGCAGACAATAGGGATCCTCATAAAGTTAACTAGGAAAAACAATGTTCTTAGAAGACTGCCCTGCCAGCCATGGGCTGATCAGAAGGAAGAAGGAAAAAAATCTAAGAGATGGAGCACAAACAAAGGTTGCTACAGTATTGCAGCCTCACTCCTCATGACAAGAAGTAGAGGAAAATGGTGCCAGCAGTGATGGTAGGCAACAAGACAGTGCTAAAAGATAACACGAATGAATGCAGCTTCAGAGCTTTGATTTAACTTCAACTATGAATAGATTCTGAGCATGATTTTAGTCAAGATTAGGTATTCTTTGGAGAGAACGAACAGAGTTTTCAAATCAAACACGGCTCTGCTCCTTATATAATTTGTGACCTTACAAGATATATTGATTTCTTTCTGCAATTAGGAGAGATATTGTGGGCCTGGCACAGTAGCCTAGCAGCTAAAGTTCTCATCTTGCGTGTGCTGGGATCCCATATGGGCACAGGTTTTAATCCTGGTGGCTCCATTTCCCATCCTGCTTCCTGCTTGTGGCCTGAGAAAGCAGTTGAGGACAGCCCAAAGCCTTGGGAGCCTGCACCCACATGAGAGACCTAGAAGAGGCTCCAGGCTCCTGGCAGTTTTGGCAGCTTCAGGAGTGAATCATCAGATGGAAGATCTTCCTCTCTGTAAGATCTTTTCTCTTTGTAAATACAAAGAGAAGGAGACTTTGTAACAAAAAAATAAATAAATCTTTCTTTAAAAGAGAGAGATACCGTGGTGTTATACCTTGAACCCCCTCTTAGCTTCTTGACATCCGTATTGTTCCAATTGCCTTGTTTTTGACTACTGGCCCACAGCTGTGTTTCTCATGGAAATTTGCCTTCAAGGAATCTTCCTGAAGTCACAAGACCTTCCTGAGGTCTCTGGACATTGGGAGGGTTATGCAGAGATAAAACATCTTCACCTTTTGACCTATTCAAGAAGGCTTTGGAAGGTCAACCAACTCCACAGCATCCCCGCAGGACCCCATAGCAGTCATGGCTGCAGCTGCTATGGGGATTGGCTCTTGCCTCCTGCAGTGGAGACCCCTTTACTGCCATAGCAGTGTAAACCACGACAGGAGCCCCTCACAACACAACAGTCCTTCTGTAAGCAACTCGGCAAGCACTTCTCATTCTGCTTCAGAGTGCAGTCTTGGACTTTGTTCTTTATTCCTACATTGTGATACGGGGAGGAAAGGCGCATGGTTGCTACAGAGAAGTGGTGAGTATGAATTAAGATTATGAGCTTCACCCAAGTCAGTATTTAAGAAATGATGGCTAGGAGAATCAAGATAGCGGAATAGGGTAAAGACATGTTTAAACGGATGGAAAAACATTTAATCAGGATGAAGCAGAGAGGACATACTTCAGGAAATAGGAAAGGACAAAACAACAGCAGAGGGGTACCTGGAGACTCACAGACACAGGAAAGCAGTGAACACAATGGTGTGGTGTTACAGTGACTGATATGCCAGCACGGCGATCTGAACTCCATCAGCAACCAGGAACTCCACCAGCAACCAGGAACTCCACCAGCAACCAGGCAGCTGGAAAGGGACTTTCACTGGGAGCTTGGGAGGTAACCCAGACAAAGAACTGTCCGTCCTGCTGGTTGGTGTGGTTTGACCAGGAGCAGAGACAGAGCAGAAGGTCCCAGACAGGCAGTGCAGAAACATGGTGGATTTCATAGCCCAGTCAGCCACCTAGAGCTGAATTGGGCATCATTTTGTGTAAGGAGGAAAGGGCAAGGGAAAGGACTATGCGTGCACTGAGCTGGGAGTGAGCTCATTTCTGACTCAGTGAAACATATTGATGTGGCATTCTATGGGTTCCACCCGGGGCAGGTCTGGGTAGCCCTCGGATCTGAAGGCCAGCAGATCAAGAACTGTAGTGGTGGTATGTCAGGCGCCATTTTGTACACTGTGGCAATAGCTTTAGGACTGCAAGAGACAACAGTGAACTGCGCATGTGCTGAGCTCGCGAGAACTCGCTGAGTTCCGTGGATTGCACTGGTCCCACAGAAAAATAATACCCACTGTGACATTGTATGGGTCAAAATAGGTTCTGACAAGATCAATGCCACCAACAACCTAATTATATAGGACACCTGGTGTCTCTCTAATCCTGGGACCTGCTCCAACCGGAAGTGGGGGAAATGTTGCAGAGACAACGGTTCAGCCTCAGCATGGTATCACAGGAGGTGGAGAGGGGTGAGCCGAGAGCTGGGGCCGTGGAGACCACGGCGGATATCTGACATAAGAACCCAGACCTGGAACTCGCTGGAGGTTGTGGCACAAGTGGCTGCAAGCAAAAAGTTGTGTACCAACTGCAATAAGTAAAATCGCATTGTAGACCTGTGGGTGACACAGCTTAGAAACCTTCCACAAGAAGAAGACTCTGCTAACCAGAAGTACAATGACCAAGAGCAAAAGAAGAGACAAAGGCACAATGAATATTACCGAAAACTCCCCGGCAAAGGAACAAAACCCTATGCCAACCTCAGAGTTAACTGAGGAAGACATCGAGAAAATGGGGGACACAGAATCCATAAGACTCATTTTAAAGTTTCTGATCAAAAATGAGAAGCACATGCAAGAGTTCAAAGAATTCAAGGAAGCAATAAAGCAAATAGAGGCTGATACATCAGAAATTAAGAACACAGTAGAGCAAATTAAAAGTATAATGGAGAGTCTCCAAAATAGAATGAAGCAAGCAGAAGAAAGAATCTCAGAATTGGAAGATATTCCCTGTCATTGTGGGGGGAAGCAAACAAAAAGCTGGAAGCAGAGCTGGATCAGGCCAAAAAAAATATTCAAGAATTGAAAGACACTATTAAGAGGCCCAATATGAGAGTAATGGGAGTCCCGGAAGGTGCAGAAAGAGAAGTTGGGTTTACAAATGTATTCAAGGAAATAATAAAGGAAAAGTTCCCTAATCTAGAGAAAGAATTGGAAAATGATATCCAGGAGGGGCACAGAACTCACAACAGGCTTGATCAAAAGCGATCTTCACCAAGACACATGATCATCAGGCTCTCTTCAATCAAGCATAAGGAAAGTATCCTTAAATGTGCAAGTGAAAAAAATCAATTGACATATAAAGCAATACCAATTAAACTCACAGGAGATCTTTCACAGGAAACTCTACAGCTCAGAAGACAATGGAGGGACATATTCCAGATTCTAAAAGAAAAAAATTGTCAGCCTAGGATAACATATCCAGCAAAACTTTCTTTCGTCTTTGAAAATGAAATAAAATTTTTCCATAGTAAAAAAAGTTAAAGGAATTTGCCTCTTTCAAACCTGCCCTACAAATGATACTTAAAGATGTTCTCTTGACAGAGAAGAGGAATAGCACCTACCAAAACCAAAGGCAAATGGGAAGAACAGCCCGGTAAAATGACAACAGAAGACTAAACCAATGAACAACCCATTCCTAAAATGACAGGACCAAAGTTCCACCCATACATACATATTAAACTCTGAATGTAAATAGCTTAAGCTCAATCAAATGGCATAGATTAGTAGACTGGATTAAAAAACAAAACCCATCTGTTTATTGTCTGGAGGAGACATACTTCAACAAAGATTAGCGGAAACTATATCACATGGGTTTTGTTGTTTTCTGTTGGTTTCCTCTCTTCAAAACAAATAAAAATAAATAAATAAAGTGAAATTTAAAAAAACACTTTCTTCTGATTAAATCATTCAATGACTCGTGGATTATGCAGTGGCATCATTTTCTTCAAGAAGGTTCTTGATTTTCATTTCTTCAGCTACACGTTAGTCATTTAATAGCATGTTATTTAACTTCATAGTGTTGTTAATTTCTTTTATCTCCCTGATGTTGATTTTGTTTGTGGCTCTTCATTTAAGGGGATGTATAATAGCTGTGTAATGGAGACTGTCATATCAAGTAACATGTCATTTAACTTGATGACATTATAAATTTCTATTTTTCTTTCTATTGTTGATTTTGCATCATGACTTTCCATTTGAGGGGATGTACAATAGCTGTGAAATGGAGACTAACATCCAGATGTGAGGATGCAGTATGGCATGCATTTCTGTTTCCCGACAAAGATGGACTTACATTGAAACTGTTTACTATATCTTGACAATAGGATGCTGGACTCTCTGCCATTGTCCATGCCTGCAATGATGGACATATGACTGAGTATGAAGAAGTGTATGGTAGTAATGATATAGAGGAACTAGGTGGTGGTTGGGAATTGGGGAGGGGATAAGGAAATATGGAACTGTATCACAAAATGATAATAACAATAATAAAAAGTTAAAAAAAAGAAATGATGGCTAATGGATGAAAATTAAGGATATTTTGCCAAATGAACTGAGTCAGGGTGTTACATTGTTCTATTCATATGAAATTATGAGTAGTCAACTTCAGAAAAACAGGGCCCAGCACAGTAGCCTAGTGGTTAAAGTCCTCGCTTTGCATCTGCTGGGATACCATATGGGCACTGGTTCATATCCCACTTGCTCCACTTCCTTTCTAGCTCCATGCTTGTGGACTGGGAAATCAGTAGAGGATGGCCCAAAGCGTTGGGACCCTGTACCTGCATGGGAGACCTGGAAGAAGCTCCTGGCTTTGGATTGGCACAGCACTGGCAATCGCAGCCACTTGAGGAATGAGCCTGTGGATGGAAAAACTTTTTCTCTATCTCTGTAAATCTTTCCATTAATAAATGTGTGAATCTTGAAAAAAGTCACACAGATAGTTAAATGAAGATGACTATTTGACTCATGGCTATATGGTTGGCTGCATTGCCCAAATCCCACATGGGAGTTCCAGACCCCTTCCTGATTCTAGCTTCCTGCTGATACACAATCTGGGAAGCAACTGATGAATACTTGACTGCTTGGGTACCTGCTACCCATGTGCAAGACTTGGAGTGACTTTCTGGCTCCTGGTTTTGGCCTGACTTAACCACTTCTATTGCAGGCATTTGAGGAATGTACCAGCATATAGGATCTCTATTTCTCTCTCTTAAATAATACATGTATAATTTTTAAAAATGAAAATAGAATGGTAGTTGCCAGGGGCGGGGCAGAGAAGACAACATGAAGCTGTTTACTTGGTATAGAATTTCAGTCTTGCAAGATGAGAAAGTTCTGGAAATCTATTGTACAACAATATGAGTATAAGTGACATTATTGAACTATATCCTTAGAAATGGCTGGTTTCAATTAAACTGACTTTAACCCACAAATAACTTTTCTGGTTTTCCCTCTTACCTCTCCCATTGAGTGGAACCTGTAAAACCAAACAAGATTAAAGCTCTGGCTCTTGCTGGTACCCTGGACATCATGGCTTTGTAATCAGATCTTTTCTAGCAATGGTTCTTATGTCCATGGATTATTTTAGACTCAATTTTGTAATATATCTATGAAATCACCCTGGGATTTGATGTAAAAAAAACTCCAATGAAGCCAAATGCTATTTTGTCCTTCCTTCCCCTAACAAAGCATTCTTAAAACCATCTTTGAAAAACACATCAAATTACATCAAAATCTAGAAGAAATTATACTGTGGCAGTGCGAGCTTGTTGAAAGGAGGGGACTGAGATCAGGAGTCTGACAGATATAATGCTCTTCTGATGGATTTTCGACATCCATTCTCTGCTGGGGGGGGGGTGATTACCATTTCTACAGAGAGCAGTTCAAGATCAGAAAATACAGGCCATCAGGCTCAAGTGGAGGACTTTTTCAAAGAAGCTGGAGAGACTTTTTTTCTGTTATTAAAAAATTAAAACTGCTCAGCAGGACACACAAATACACAGAGCCAGGAAATGGGCAGAGGTCAACATCTAGAAATTCTTGCCCAGAAATAATGACAATCTCATTTCAGTGCTTGGGGTGGAATTTGGGATGACGTTGCATGAGGAAACCAGTCATGGTCCAGAACATGACCCATAGGTTGAGATGCCATAGTGAAGCTTTGCAAGAAAGAGATGCTGCCCAGTCAGGTCTGAGGAGTGATCGATCCTAAGGTAGTCTCTTCTGCCCTATTTGTAAACAGGTCCCCTAGAGAGGGTGGATGAGAGCCAACAGTGAGTGGTTGGGCTTCTCCCCAGAGTCAGGCAGGGTTCTGTAGGTTTTAATGATTATAGCAGAGCACTTGATCCCCTGGAAAGCCCTAGCGGTTCTAGCCTAGCAAAATGCATTGAATCTGACAGGCCAGCATTTACCACCTCTGGTGCCCACAGAGTGGAAAAAACAAATTGTCCCATTTGCGAATATAGGACATACACGGGGTTAGGATTTGCTCTACTTTTTATATAAAAAGATATTATAGTTTACATAAGAAATATTTAAGGTCTGATACTTGGGGCAAGTACTAGGGTGCAGTAGGTTAAATCACTACTTGCACCCCATATCTGAACACTAGTTTGGGTGCTGGCGCCTCTACCTCTGATCCAGCTCCCTGACGATGCACCTGGGAAGGCAGCAAGTGAAAGACCAAGTACTTGGGACCCTGTCATCCACTTGGGAAAAGCCACATGAAGTTCTGGGCTCTTGCTTTTGTCTGGCTCAGCCCCAGCTGTTGTGCTCATAGGGGGAGTGAACCAGCAGATAGAAGATACTTTTTCTCTCTCCCTATCTCTCTCCTTTTTGTTCTTTGTCATGTTGGCTTTCAAATTAAAAGAAAAAATAGAGAAAAATAGAATTAAAGGTCAAATTCAAGCAAAGAAAGCTCAAGGCTAAGTTTCTAACTTTTTAATTTTAATCTTCTTACTATGTTCTCAACATTTGGCAGAGTAGTGCAGCAGGGAACAAAAGAATTAGTGGGGTGGGAAGAAGATGCCTTCAAACATTTCTAGGGCCACCTGTGCCAAGAGGGGTTACATTGACTGCAGCTGTCTCCAGAGCACACAAATAGATTAAAAAGGGTGAGGGTATGGGAAGATCAATTTCAACTCAATGTAAGATATCAGCCTAATTGATTAGGCATTTGTAAACTGAATGGTCTGCCTTACCAAGTAAGGAGTTTCCCAGTAATAGCTTTTAAGGCCAGGCCATATTTTAAAAAGATGTATGTATGTATGTATGTACATACAAATAGGAAAGACACACAGATATTTCACCCACTGGTTCACTCCACAAATGGTTGCAGAGATCCAAGGCTGTGCTAGGCCACAGCTAGGAGCCAGTAGCCAGGAACTTCTTCTGAGTGTCCACAGCTTTCCTAAGCCACTAGCAGGGAGCTGGATTGGAAGTGGAGCAGCCAGGACTCGAACTAGCACCAATATGGGATGCTAGCACTGCAGGCCATGAACGAGCCTACTTTGCCATAGTACTGGCCTCCATAGAAGACTTTACTAAAATGTGATGACTCTACTAGTGGGAGAGGAGATAGATGAGATCTGGAAGGCCTATTTCAACCTAAGTGTTATTCTTTAAATTTCTTAAAATGTGACTGATGTCAGTTTGAATAAGTTGACTATCAAAAAGCGACTAAACATGATAGTTCTGATCACAGCCTGTGAAGTCAGACTATTCTTAATCTTGGCTGCTAACTGCCTGAGTTTGGGAAAATTAATCTCTGCACAGCTTACTCTCCTCTTTTATAAACTGGCAATTATAACAATGAGAGCTTAAAGAATTCTTGTAATACTTAGATCATAAGTAGATACAAAGAATCCCCTCAAAATTAACAGGAAGTATCTTTTATGAAAGACAAGCAAGTTATGTGTGGATTTTAAAAGCTGTTGCAATCAAATAATTTTATCTTTTAATTCTATATTCCCACAGAGTTTTTGACATCCCTTCATATAACATGTGAGGAGAGGGCTCATAAGCAGTAGGTGATGTTATTTCTGTTGTTTCTACAGTTATCTCAGGGTTCCAGTTATCAGTTCGAGTTTCTTGATTGTGATTTTGCCTGCTGAGAAGCAGAAAAGAGACCAAACGCTTGTGGAATAAGAGTTCACAGCGGAGAACTTATTATTGTATCAGCAATCCTCGAGGAACCCTGAACAGAGGCTTCTTTGCCTCATGCATGTTACTGTTTGTCCAGGAAGGAAATAATGGCCATGAAGCCAATCTAACTTGTGCTTAAGTGTGGGTGCGAGGGAGCACACTGCTGCTGAAGTCACATCAAAGCAGAGGCACACATTCTGTTATCCCTACTGAATGGCAAGTAGAGTTTGTTGCCTTCTTTTAGTGCATAATGCCCAAAGTTCTACTGGCATGCCTGTACATAAAGTTGGGCACACTTTACCAGTCCCCGGAAAAGATCCTATTACTGGCAAACAATGCACTGCTGCAGTTTAATTGCACTCAGAAACACCTGACCCCATGATTAAGGACCTGCTTTGGTGATCCACCTGTGAAGGTAGGGAGACCATTTTTTCCCCAAGGGATGCTTGTATATGGTCTGTATTAGAAAATATTGATAAACAGAAACACAGAGGACCTCAGATATTTCTCAAGAGGTCCGTTCTAAAATGGCACAATTTCTAAGTCCCTTGAGAATACTCCGCTATCCATACAAAAAATTAAGCTGATAAAATCTTGGGCTTTCCCCCAACTGCCCATTTTTCCTCCAAATTCTTAGATGAAAGCTCATACGGTTTAACATCCAGGTTGTTGGAAGTACAAACAAATCTACCACAAGAGAGGGAATTCACCTCAGGACCAATTTCTCCTCTGCACATCTACCATTCATTTAGCAGCAAGGCTTGGACAAAACCCAGAGCCATTTCGACAGCAGTAGCGAGGGCTGTCCAGCGAGTTATCATCAGTCATTTATGCCTGCACTGTTAACAACCAAATCAATAATGTCACTGCCACGGAGAGCACCTTCACAGCCTAGTTAGATTGTCTGCAGTTGTCACATTAGAAAGGCAAGATGTTTCAGAGAACTATTTTGTTTCAGGAGATGCTTGAGTATTAAATATGCACAGGATTGTGCAACTATGCCTGGTCATAAACATGGACATATTTATGGATTTAATTTGGATTCACTAATGAACGTATTTATCGTCACTTTTCATAGTAAGAGTTAATGTTGATGGGGGTTGATTTTTTTCTGTCTGTGTGAGTCTGAAAAGTCAATGATATTTTCAGCTTTGCTTTGCTTTGTGTGAATGCCTTCCCTGGGTGTCCTCTGGTTTCTGTATGACTGTAATCATAGCACTTTGAATGCTTTACTTCACTTAGTGTTTTTAAATGACAGGAAAGATTATCCTGAGACTCTTTAAAAAGCTCCTTTGGGGGGAAGGGATCTGTGTTCCCAGAATTTAACACAGTTTTGTCAAATAATGGATGCCCAACACCATTTGCTAAATAATTGACTATATAATGACTGAATGAATAAATAAAGTGAATAAATGACTTCCTTGAATCCTGGGCCCAACCTGTCTTTTGAGTCCCACCTACCAAATGTAGCTATGGTCACAACAGCTTTCAGCTGTCTTTAGCTCTGCAGCATTTTTATAGGCTTCATTCTTTTCATATAAACTAAAGGGTGTCCAAGCTGTTTCTTTAAGAAATGTCTTTGGTCAAGTCCACCTATGACTGGTGTCTCACCTCACCTAACACCACCACACTGGGAATACTGCTCTTCTTATATGGTCTAGGCTGGCATGTTATGGAGCCAAGCATAGTGAGTGGTGCTAGTAGACTGAGGAGGCTTCCTGAGGGTAGCATCCTTTGAGCTTGGTGAGGTTCCATTGGTTGATATTGAGAACATTTGTGGCTTTGGTGCTTACAAACCCAGCTGTGACATCTCTAGCAAGTTCAAGTCTTAAAAACTTTATACAGAAAGCTAAAAATGACAATTATCCCATCAGTATTTGGTAGTGACTGAAATCTACAGCCATGATTTCTGGCAGCCTTTAAAGACTGGTTGGCCTTAAAGATAGCATACTTTTGAAAGAAATTAGGAAGAATGAAGTTGCAAAGCAGGTATTACATTAAATAGCCATGTCACATTATTCAAGCCTCAAACTCTTTAGAGCTGTCCAGTCAGGGGATTAGACTAGATGATCTCATGCTACCTAACTTGATTCTTTTAAAAGTTACATAAACGGCTTTGTTTGGCTTCAAGGATTTTTTATGTGCTGCTCTGTCTGGAACATGAGATCTTCTGAACTTTTAGGTCCTGTTCTACTTCTTTCAGGTCTCTGCTCAAATGTCACTTCCCCAGAAGTGAGGAAGCTTCCACGATGGCTTTATATAAAACGACAAAGCTTTTCCTATTTACAATCCTCTAGTCTCTACCTCACTTTTTCTTCTTCATCATCACACTACCCCTCTCTGAAATGGTACTATATGCTAGTTGTACACCTGTTTACCATTTGTTTTCACTCCTATGGGGATAGAGTGCTTATATAATTTATTGTTTGTATCTCATCTAAGTCAGTGCCTGACATATAATAAGCTCTAAACAGATTTTAGTTCCCTTAATTAAAGAAATATTGGAACTCCTAGCTAAAAACTCTTGAGTTTTCCTAGCTGTGTCCCATTTAGCACACCAAGTTGAGAATCAAGAAACCATTAGATCATTAAGCTAAAAGGGACCTGGAGGTTACCAAAGCACAATCTAAGGAACTGAAGACTAAACAGCTGTAACCCACAGCACTTGAGTGACTTTCCCAATGCCACAGAGCTATGAATTAGCAGAGCTCACATCTCTTTCCCCGTACTCTACTACTATTTTCATTACTTCTGGAGGTAAACCAACATAATGTGCATTTTTCCCAATGCACTCAATAATTTCAATGGGAAAGCAACAATTTTACAATAGAAAAAAAATCCATCACTACCACCTTAACTAAGTTATGAAGGTCAACTTCATCAGTAATAAAACATGAACATCACATATCCAGACACGATGTTCTCAAAGGACGACATCACCTTTATATTGTTGTTCTCACAGATTCATAACCTCAACATAATCATGAGAAAACATCAGAAAAGCCAAAACTGAGCTACAGTCTACAAAATAAGTGCTTTATGTTTTTCTTTCAAAATGGTTATTTTTCATCTATTTGAAAAATAGGGAGAGAGAGAAGTAGAGGGAGAGACTGAGTGGGGGAGAAAGAGTAGAGAGGAGGGAGAAAGAGCGAAGGAGACAGTGGAAATGGGGAGAGACAGAGAGGGAGAGAAGGAGAAACAGAATGAGGGGGGAGGTGGGTTGGGGAGAGTGGGAAGAGGAGAGAGAGGAAGAGAAAGAGCCCAAGAAAGATCAAATATACTGGTTGACTACCCAAATGTTCTCAGCAGCCAGGATTGGGCCAGGTGAATGCCAAGAGCCCAGATCTCCGTATAGATCTCCAGATCTCCACCATGTTTGGTGACAGGAACCCAAATACTCAAGACTTTATCTGTCACTTCTTGGGATACATTAGCAGGGAAGTGGATTAAAAGCAAACAAGCTGAGTGCACAACTGACAGTCTGAAATGGGATGTAGACATCCCAAGCAGCAGTTTGATGTGCTGCACAACAACCTTTGCTGCACTGGCCAACAGTTTTGTTAAAAAGTGCCAAGGTCAGAAATGACAAGAAATGACTAGAGATGGGTTCACAGAGACAAAGGAGAGATGACTATTACATGCAACATTGAATCTGTAACTGGATAGCAGAAGAGAAAAAAGACATCAGTGGGAAGAGCTGTGAAATATGAATAAAGTCTGCAGTTCAGTGAGTAATACTGCACTGATATTAATTTCATGACTTTTATAATCAGGTTATGGTTATATAACATGTTACTATTAGAGGAAGTTGTGTAAATATATATAGGAACTGCATACTATTTTGTGAAACTTTTCTGTAAGCCTGTAATTATTCAAAATTGGAAGTTAAAAAAGTAATGATATACTGACAATAGACAAAGGGTAATTTCAGTTGAGATACTTGTAGGATGATAGAGCTCAGGACTTTAGTTTTTGGAACTTTATTTAAAATAATTTTCACAAAGTCTAGGACAACTAGCAGGAAGAGAAACATTAGGCTTCAGTGCTTCCTAGAATTCAAGCTACTCAAAAGGAGAATGCTACATGAAACATTAATCAAATCATTAAATACAACTGGGCAGTTAGAATCCCAGCATCCACACCAGGAAATATCTACAAGGAGGTTTTATGACTATTTCATTTTGATTCTACACAAATTGAAACATGTGGTGGCCTGACTGACTTGTCACTGGGGAAGTGTAGTGGATATAAGTAACGGGCATATTCTCATGTTAAAGTATTTTCTCCAACTGCACTAAATTATGTAACAAGAGGCCTTCAAACTGGTTATAATCTTCTTTATAAGTAACAAGAGGTACCTTAGTATAGGAATGACAAAGATGATGCCCTTGGAGTGTTATTTTCTCATTGAATGCCCTGTAGTAGACCTTGTTACTCAGTTGATGACACTGTTTTCTAGCCTTTCCCAATCTTCTTCATGTTCTTTCACAACAAATTACAGTAGGTAGCCAGTTGATAAGAATTTGCTTGTAATGTGAACAATATTTTCCATTTTAGATATGGTACAATAAGGAACGATGTAAAAATCAGAAAACCCAAATACTAATCGCATTTTTCCATTTAGTACCTCGGGTAGTTGTAAAAAATAATTTCTGGGGGTGGCAGTTGAGGTGATCACATCCAATGTCAGAGTGCCTTGGGTCCATGCATGGCCATGCTTATGAATTCAGCTCCCTTGTAACACATGCCCTGAGAAGCAGCAGCTGATGGCTCAAGTACCTGGGTCATTGTCATCCCTGCTTTAGACTATCCCAGACCAACCCATTGTGCATATTTTAGGGGAGTGAGTCAGTGAATGAGAAACCTCTTTGTCTCTCAAATAACTCCAATGTAAAGCAAGTATTTGTGCACCTTCATGTCCTACTTCACATAGTTACAGGGAAAGTTCAATGGGATAACACATGTTAAGTTGCTTTGTGAAGTGTAAAGAATCATACAAATAGAAGGAAACTTCATTAGAACACCCCAAAATTATCTAAAATACTAGAAAATACTTTAATGATCTTCTGCTTTCCTATGACCCATACCATCTTCAACACCTTACTCTTCCTCTATTGTTCAACAGAATGAGAGTGAAAATGACTCCTGATTCAGACAATGGAACAAATGATACAGAGCTTAATAAGAGCATATTCCAGTGTGGTTCTAGAGGAAGCCCTCACAATAGCTGAATGAGAGAAACATGTCTGAGTCTTTATCTTATTGCTTCAAATTCCAGACAATTCTGAAACAGGAGTAAATGACTTTAAAAAATGACTGCTTCATAAGGAAATACCAATTGACCCCTCAGGTAATTTGGGAGGTGTGAGATCCTAAGCTGGCTTACTCACAGTTGGAACTTAAAATGGGAGAATTCCCTGACCCCAAGCCATTGTTCAGGTTTGAGCAGGAATTCTTGGACTCATGCAGGTATTTAACTCCCAATGTTTTAGCAGATGGATGGATTCAGAGTAGTGACTTGATTTAATTATGGTGCTGAGGAAGTGGGCCTGGTGCGAGGTATTTCTCACAATGGTTGGTTATATAAGCTGAACATTCCCCTGTGCCTCTCTGCTTCTGGATTCACATCTCCTCTGTATGTATTTTGTCCTCATCAGACAGATTAACAGGGTTATCAGATCTTGGACTGTGAGCTGAAATAAATCTTCCTTTCCAAGATGCATCTGTAAGGTAAATTAGCTGTAGTAATGAAAAGCTAATGAAGACATCCATCTATCACTCACACATTTATACATATCCTTGGCTTTTAAGACTTTATATTCCTTTTCATATTCTTTTCTCTCACCTCAGCTTGAATTCTTGGAGTATTCCAATGTAGAATCCTAGGCTCTCTGTACTTTATATTGCAGGTGATCTCCATCCTCAGAATCATATAGGGCTGGCATTGTGGCACAGCACATTAAGTCAATTTTTGTGCCATCGGCACCCTGTGTTGGAGTGGCACCCAAGTCCCAGCTGCTAATGTATTTGGGGAAATAGCAGAAGAAGGCTCCATCTGGGAGACCGGAGGGAGTTCCTGGCTCCTGGCTTCAGCTTGAACTGCAATTTGCTGTTGTAACTATTTAGGGAGTGACCCAGCAGGTGGAAGGGCTCATTTGCTTGCTCTTGCTCTCTTTCTCTTTCTCGCTCTCCCTCCTTTACTCTTTATCTCTCTCTTCATCTTTCCCTACTTATGCGTCACCTTTCCTTTCAAATAAATAGTACATAAAAACCTTTTAAAAAACTTCCACCTACATGTCAATGACTTCCTGGTTTATACTTGTAGCTCAGGTCTCTCTTCTGTACTACAACTGGATTTGGCTTCTGGACTTGAACAAACTCAAATTACAGGAATTTTGAAGTGAACAGGTCTAAAACTGACCTCTCGATTTCCCCCAGGCCTGTTTCCTTCTCAATGTTTATCTGCTCAGTATATAGTACAAGTTGTTCAAATAGAAAATCCTGGGATTTTGCCTTAACCCCTGATGACTGACATCTAATTCATCACCAAATCCTGTGGATTTTACCTCCAAACTACGATTCAAATATTTAATTTCTTTTGATTTTCATTGCTCTGAATTTTGCCCCTGGTACCATTTTCTTTTATCAGGTCAACTGCCAAGTGAGTCTTATCTGAGCTTGCTCCCACTGTTGCTACCTTCAATCTCTCCTCCATCCAGCAGGTGTATATCAGATCATATGATGTTTTAGTGAGTTAGTTTTATTTTAAAAAGTATTTATTTTTCTTGGAAAGGCAGATTTACAGAGAGGAGGAGGTACAGAGAGTGTGTGTGATGGTTCACTACTCAAGTGTCTTTGACAGCTAGAGCCGAGCTGATATGAAGCCAGGAGCCAGGAGCTAGAAACCAGGAGCTTCTTCTGAGTCTCCCATTTGGGTGCAGGGTTCCAAGGCTTTGGGCCATCCTCTACTGCTTCCCTAAGCCACAAGAAAGAAGCTGGATGGGAAGAGAAGCAGGCGGGACTTTTACCTGTGCCCATGTGGGATCCTGGTAAGTACAAGGTGACGATGTAGCCAATAGGCTACTGCGCCAGACCTACTTTAGAGGTTTATATACTCAGGTTTACTTTTACAGGTACATGGGAACATATGATTTCCCTACTTGTCCATAAAATCAACTCTTCGAACTTGTCCTGTGTCATCCACAACCTTGGTCAGTGACCTCTGGACACACTTGGCTCCTACTTCAGAGAGTTGAAAACAATATTTCACTTTCTTCTTCACAATTTATACGTTTGACCTGATCTTCAGATTTCAGCTTAATATTTCCTTCTCCAAGAGCCCTTTCTGGTCAATGTTGTAGCTTCTATTTTTTCAAAATAGCTTCTTTGGTGTTTTCATGATATTTCCTGCTAATTGTAGCTAAATGGTAGTGTTAAACTTTTATTGATTATTTTTCTCACTGGAATGCAAATTTTCTATATTCAACAATATTTCTTACCTCCTATTTTGTGTCATGTGATGCATTAGGTGCTGACATTTTGGAGATTTATAAGGAAAGGTCCCTGAGCTAAAAGACAAGAAATACAGTAGGAAAAAGCACAAAATGTTACAAATAGAGTGGCAAGTACTGAAGGAAGGCTCACCAACAGCCATGGCATTTTTTTTAGTGAAAAAATTCATTTTACAATAGGACTGAAAAGCCCAGGATATTAACCTTAGCCTCTTCAGGCAACAGGTTCAGCCATGTGACCTAGTAATGGCCAGACTAGCATGTTGGGACTTTTGGATTTTGGAATGACAAAGGGAGCTGCTACTTTCCCCTTAGTGCTGTGATGGAATTCCTGGATTGTGGCAACCATTTTATCTGCATGAGTAGTTATCCAAAGGAGCATGCCAAAGTGGAGAGATGGAAAAACACTGGGTTTGTGAGAATACTGGAGCTATGTGGAACCAATTCTCGGAATAGCTTTCTCCTCAATTTTTCCGAAGTGATAAAAAGATTGTTAAATATTTATGATGTCTCCTATCCCTGGAAGTTAAAAGCTGACATATACCATTCCTTCTATAACAATCCCCTAGAACCACAGCTAAACCCTGATGTTGGTGCCAATAATTCCCTATTTGGGTATTCTGGGAACCTTATGGTTTCCAATCCAGATGACTGAGAGGTGTGAAGGATGTGTGTGTGTGTGTGTGTGTGTGTGTGTGTGTGTGTGTGTGTATGCATGCGTGTGCTTGCACATGTGGGCTCATGGACTTGTTGTGGAAAAAACAAGACAAAGAAATTGGTCCACAGTTGAGACTTGAAGTCTAAGCTGCAAGGTGTCTGTATATAGTAAAGCACTAATCCCTTATTAGGCTCCTGAAATAGAGATTTTATGCTATAGTGATGTTTTCATTATTTCAAAGACTCAGACTTTGTTTCTTCTGAGGCATCACAAAAGCTGCCATAGAAACAGAGAATGAATGTCATACCAAGAATAGGGAAACAAAATGAAGCAAAGGAAAATGAGCAGTGAACTAATCATTAATGGAAGGTGTTAAAGGGCATTTGGAAAATATTAAGAACACACTGAAATGTTAGCAAAGTCTCTAGCAAGGAAGAGGCCTGCTAGCTAGAAGGTTGCCAATAGCAAAGCGGTACCTCATTCAGCTGCTCCCTGTCATCATTCTCACATATCACTGTTGCCAAATTGCATTTGAAAAGCAAGTACGCTCCTCCAAAAATCCTGGATTTCAACTAAAATCAGTGTGATCTCATGATCAACACATTCACTTAACCTCAGCAAACAAAATACTTAAGAGACTTAAAATATTTTCCAAAAATCAAACCTTCATTTTAAATTTGAGTTGTTGAGAGAGGAGAGAGGAGAGAGGGAGAGGGAGAATGAGAGGGAAAGGAAGAGGGAAAGAAATCTTCCATCTGCAGATTTACTCCCAGATGGATGCAACAACTGGGATTGGGCCATGTGGAAGCCAGAAGCTTCTTGTAGGCTTCCACCGTGGCTGGCAGGGGTGCAAACATTTGAGCCATCTTCTCATGCTTTTCCATTTGCTGGGTCATTCCCCAAACTCCTGCAACAGCCAGGACTGGGCCAAGCTGAAACCAGGAGCTTGCAACTCCATGTGGGTCTCTATCATGTGGGAAGCTGAGACCCAAGTACTTGAGCCAAGTACTTGGCTCGAAGATTGTGCATTAGTAGGAAGCTGGATCAGAAGCAGAGTAGCTGGAACCAAAATCAATCACTCCAATACGAAATATAGCTATCCATTGTGGCAAGTTAGTGGCTGTATCACTCATTTATAGCATCTGAAATTTCAGAATTTTAAAATACTATATTAAAATATTTTATAACTGAGGTATATATAAGATGCATTTTTAAAATTAGTGTTTTCTCTTAAGATTAAATTAGTATCCCACTTATTTTCCTACATTTAAATACGAATGCTTCATGACCTCATAATAGCTCATGCTATGAGTATTTTACTGTCGGTTTTACTGTTAAATGAGCCAGGTGCAAGGAAGCATCCAGTCTTACTAAAGGGAGCATAGTCATTGCCTATTAAATAGCTCATCCTCTCTCATCCTTTTGTTAACCACTTGAGTTTACTTTCCAGGCTGTCAATCATTGCACCCTTTTGCTTTCCTCAATTTTCCGAAGGGGTGAATTCAACATTACAAGGTAGGTTACCCAGATTTTTCCACCCAGAAAGCTGACAGAGGAGAAAATGATACAGGTTGGAAGGAGCTTATTGCTGTGGACTTCAAAGACAACAATGAAAAAATAGATGTGTGTACAGCTGATTCTGAAATGGAACCCTGTCAGTTTGTATCCTTTCCTGAGTTTTAAAACAATATTCTTTACTTCTGTGAGTGTCTTTGTAAATCAACAGCCTCCTCATTCGCTCCTTCTAATACCTGGTGGTTGTTGATGTTTGCACCTGAATACTAGCAGATACCACTACACTTCACTGTAGGGTGTGGACAGCTCAACCACTGGGCTGAACCCCTACCCTATCACTTTCACTCTGTGAAAATGATAGCTGGTAGCGCAACAACCATCTCGTGTCCATGAGGTAAGAAGCATGAAGAAAAGTCACCACAAACTGTAGAGATACAAGTCCTCACACTGTTGAACCTATAGCCTTTTATTCCCAGGTATAATATAGCAGACAAAGTTCAATTTATTGAATTCACTATAGAAAGCTGTCATATTCCTTCCAGCTATGGTGTTTCCAATGAATACAAATCCTAGCTAAGAAAAGATGGGGATATAGAAACCAAAGATTATTAATTCATTTTAACAAAAGAATATAAAAATAGATGGGGTTTGGAAGAGATGTGGGATCTAGATGGATTTAAACGTATCTTTGTACTTGATCTCCATTCTTTTGCTATTGCTTTTGATTAGCTATAGACCGCTCCAAGCAGTGCAATTGCTATTAACACAGAAATGAAGAATTATGCCTACTGGATACAGCATACTGGGCCCCAGGGCTCTTGGCCCTCACAGAGGGGCATTATGTATGCATACATAAACATGTGCATACAAGTTCCAATGAGGATATAGGGTATGCTAATCTAGATGTCGATCCTATTTAGACAATGGAAATTCCAGGATTTTTATCTCCTCATCATGTGGTATTAAAATAAAATGGTGTTTTTACCAGTGCCTTTTTCTTTCATTTCCAATTCTGAACAATAGGCAAGATTCACAAGTTTTCCTTAGGACTGAAAAAGGTCAATAGAAATGTTTTTTCCTTCATCCCCTGATTAATTAAATAACTCATGGGCTACACATTTAGCTACAGAAAACCATTCAAGGACTGCATGATTTCTTGAGGACACCTCCAAGGTCTAAGAAGCAAAAAATGTCAAACCTAACATGACCAATAAAATAGTTTTGTGGTATGTGGCAACATAGCCAAAGGATGGAGTCTCTGAGAAAGACAGGTAATGCAGGCTTACGTGGCTCTCTCTCTATGAGCAGAATTCCTAAAGGGAGTGATTTAGATTTTGGGCTTGTCCTATGAAAATTGTTTCCCCCACCCCACCCCAGTTAATTCACTCACATAACTTGGGAACTTCAGCTCTGACGGGGCTGCTTTATCTGCAGCATTTAGACTAGGTTAATGACTGTTGCATCATAGCTAAGGTCAGCAGATAGGAATTAGGAGGTCACCATCTATTAGCATGTGATTTCCTTGCTGATGCCAGAAAGATGAGCTTTTTGGGAGGTCGGGCTCCATATTTTAATGTATTCTCGCTAGATGAAAAGTCTAAAATGATGTATCAGGGTTGATTCAACATTTCCAAAGTGATATGTGTACCTTTGCCCCATGTCCAGGGCTTAGCACCATGGGCATAGCCGCTGATAACTTAAGCTGTCAGAGGAATAAGCTTTCCACTCCCAGTCACAGGGACAAATGAGATCAGGCTTTTGTGATCACTCACGGTGATTGAACTGCTCTCTGACAGGGAAGGCTTTCCTGCTTGGGGCTTTATGGACAGTGCTTTCAAAAACTGGTCAGTTAATCTGTTACATCTTTCCTAGATCCTGTGGAGGCTTTGGTATTGAGGAAGGCAGTTGAAGCAAAATGTAAGTGTGTGCCTTTGTTTTAAAAGGAGGGAATAGTTGTCTGCCACAACCTGGGATGGAGAGGGAGATGAGTAGAGTAGCCCTTTTAGAATCATGACATAGGAAATATGATGCAAAATCATGAGGCTGCCTTGAGTCTATGGAAGGATAGTTAGTAAGAGATACCCTAAAGGAGTACAAAATTTGTGGACAAGCCTAGGGACAGCTGGGTCTAGCCCCTCAACACACCTCTTGTGCCGTTTCCTTTTTCTATTTTAGGCTCAGGGAATATGGGATTTATTTTATGAATAGGGCGATAGCAGGTTGCCTTATGATGGCGGTTGTTATAACAAATGTATGCATAAAGTAATGGGTAAACACTTAAATAGGACCAATTGACTTTGCCTGGGGGAGAAGTATAATTTGAGTTATGTACTGAGAATAATGAATAGGAAAAGCCAATATTCACTGTAGCTAAACGATGAAATATTAAAACTATATATAAAACCACATAGCACACACGCTATGTGCTGTGTACACACTTGAGGGTTACATACTTTATCCTATCCAGTTTTTACTGTGATGCTATGGAAAAACCATCACTGTGGTAGTATTTGATGTTACAAAGCAGGTATGCCACAGAACTGCAACTGGACCCAGATGCCGTAAGCGAAGTCACGAACACAGCCACTGCCTGAGTCCACTGAACAGGAAATTTTCGGTTCGAACACACCTGCTAGGCATAGCAGGGCAACTGTGAAAGCAGGAGGCAGCAGAGAGAACTAGTAGCAGGATGAGGATCGCTCAAGGTACATGGGGGTATGAGGAGAATGGAGCATGATGACAGGCTAGACCAGTAGGCTGCGACCACATTTTCACAGGTGAGGAACACCAATCTGAAGGTCAGGGATAGATAAATATTCAAAAATACACAAAGAAGTACTAGGATGAGGTCTGTGGATTGGTGAGACAAGAAGCAATAGGATTAAGGATGGATAGAAATGTGTGGACAGTTAGGCTAATCATGGAAAGAACTAATAACTAATAACCTTTGGGAGAAGTCTGAGAAAGGAATCTGAAAGTTCTAAAAAAGTGAGAATTAATTGGATTTATTGACCAAATAAAAATGGGAGGTGACAGAAATGAAAAATCAAAAATGACCCATATTTCTTAAATGATAATGACATCATTAATGGAGGATGGTAGTGAAAGATGCAAAATAGGTTTGATTGTGAAATGGTCTGTAAGGAAATGCTATAATTTCTATTGGTCAGTTTATATCTGGAATATTGCAATCTGTTCTGCTTAGCTCATGTTGAGAGATCACTGGCAATTCTTTCAGAGGAAAACCAAGAAGGTGAAAGGCTTGGCATGAGTATTATGAGGAATAGCAAAAGGAACTGAAAAATTCAATTCAGCTAAATAATTGTGCAGAAAGTCTTTGAACGTATATTCTGAATTCAAGTCCTCATAGTGGAACACCTCAGTGCATGTTAGTTTTGTAGCTTGCCAGGGCAAGAAACAAATTACCAACGGTTTATGTTACTATAAAGAGAGCACAAGAGAGGAAAATTGACAACAAACATTTAAAGACAGAAAAGTGATAATTCTCTTTGGTTCTGGTGGGCAGAAAAGGACTCATTTACAGAAAGTTATGAAAAGCCAATTTCCATTTTTAAATAAAGACTTTAGAACAGAGCTGTCCTCAGGGAAAAGGATGCTTTTATCCACAATGACTGTTGAAAGTGGGTTTAGATGACCAACCTACAAGGATGCTAGAGTCCTGCCTTGCATTGAGAAGGAGTGATTCCTAAATTCCCTTCAGTTGTTTGATTGTGTAGCAAGTGGGATGCACATCATGATACTTGCAAAACTCTGCTTAATAAATTGCAAGAAAAAGACTCTCTTACAGCTGTACTTAAAACAATGCAATGTTGTAAGCTGTACTGGCAACCATGAGAAGACACAGCAGCGTCAGCTAACATTCAATAAACTTTATTCCAGTAAATGAGCTAAGCAATTTATGTAAATGATCCCGTTTGATTCTAATGAATTGATAAGGCAGATATTATTTACAGTCAGGGAAAACAAGGCTTACAGAGGTTACATCATTTTGCCCAAAGTCACACAGCTTCCAAACAGCAGAGCCAGCATTCATACCCCAGAAGCACAATATGGATAAGCAAAAAAAAAAAAAAAAAAAAAAAAAAAAAATTCTCCTAAAAGCCAGAAAATGAGTATTTTAGGCTAGGCTTTGGGGCTGGTGCTGTTGTGTAGAGAGTTAAGCCATTGCATGCTGTGCTGGCCATCCTATACCAGTGCTGGCTTGAGTCCCACCTGCTCTGCTTACAATCCAGCACCCTACTTACGTACCTGGGAAAGCAGAGGATGTGTAAATCCTTGGGCCCTGCACCTATGTAGGAGACCTGGAAGAAGCTCCTGGCTCCTGGCTTCAGCCTGTCCGCTCCCCTGGTAGTTGTGTTCATTTGAATGATTAAAATAAATCTAAAAATATTTAGGCTTTGAGGGACATAGAAGTCCCATATATTCCTCATATATGCTTCTGTGGGCTTCTCATGGCTTTCTCAAACAAGATTTTTTTTGTTCCTTTGCTATAAAAGAATCCCAGTAATCTTTAATTTTATGGCCTCTGGCCTTTGCCCTGCTATCATATTACTATGACACCACATGGCTTTCGTCATAGTATTACTAATTGAGGACTTGTTAGAGTTAGGAACTTTGCTAAAGATTTTTTTATGCATCACCTCATGTAATCCTCACAAACAGTACCTGAGCTCTTCCGACATCCTCATGACATAGATGGAAACCAGGCCTTGACAGTTTCCGCCGCACATTGAGTCTCAAGGTCTCAATGGCTGAGCTATGTGAGCCTGGAGCCTGTGCTTGGAGATCCACTGTAGCAGAGGGATTGAGGAATGTGTACCTGATCTGGGGCAGGGAGACGAGACTGAGAAGATCGGTGTGCAGAGTATGAACATGGTCTAGACAATTACATGCTGGTGTGCAAGACATGGTAGCATTGTCATCAATTGGATTTGGCAATTCGCTGGATACTGAGCAAGGAAGATTAATGGATGATCACTCTAAGGTTTCAACTCGGGTGGTTAAGAGAACAGAAATAAAGCCGCCACATATGGAGTTGGTTTGAAGATAAACAGGCTGATAAAGCTTGGAGTAGTAGCCAAATCCTACATAGCTTTTGCTGGATAATTAACTACTTGTATTAGCACAGGCAAGTAGTACCACTTCTTTCGGCTTCTGTTTCTTAAAGTATAAAACAAGAGTGCTGAATTAGATAGCCATTTAGTTTCTTTCCAGCGATAATGCTTTGAATTAAAGAAGAGCAAAGCATAATTCTAGGAAACTGCCAAGAGAGAGAACTTGGAATAGGCTTTTTGGGAGAAAGATTTCAGAAAAAGAACTTAACAGAAGGGTGCTAAAAAGCTCATTGTGATTCATCTGTTGTACTGCTTTTTTGCTTATTTGCTCAGAAAATAATGTTCAAAGAGAATTTTTGTGTTTGCAAGGTCAAAGTAAACTGAGGTCCATTATCAATTTCCTATATTATTTTTTACTGACTCCGAGCAAAGATTGAAAAACTCATGGAGAAAACCAGTGGAAAGAATGATTACGATGAGTTTCTAATTACAAATACTGAGGCAAAATGAGACATGAAGAAAGATGCAGGGCATGGGGCGGGGCTTGAGGGGATGCCTGTGACTACATTCGGACTGCTTATGTAGACAGGAAAAGAGGCTGTCAAGTGCCTCAAACCACCTGGTAAAACTGGACGGTACAAGGGGGATGAATACTGGCAGGAAGACATAGTAGGATTACCTTTAGGATTCTCAGACAGTAAGTTTGAAATCTTTTAACTTAAGTATAACAAGTGAATGGGAGCAAATCAAATTATGAGAAAAACAGCAAATAAGAATTCTTTTATATTTCCATGTTCAGTTTATATTGTACTAGCACAAAACTTGATAAAGGCAGAAGAAAATAAGTTCTGATTGAACTATGTTGTATTTAGACAAATATCCAGATTACATGACTCATTTTAAAAAAAAATTCCTAAGAAAAGGACACAGATTATTTATGAGGTTTAATCTGCTATTCTGGAATAATAGCAATAGTAGAAAGAAAAATCCTAGTTTTGCATATATGAATAAAGTTATCCATGTGAACTTGTTTAGGAAAAAGACATTCTACCTTGCACATCAAATAAGGATTATATTTAGGAATTTTGATTTTGGAATGCAAAGTGACAGGAATAGGAGAGAGAGAGAGAGAGAGAGAGAGAGAGAGAGAGAGAGAGAGAGAGGGG
This sequence comes from Ochotona curzoniae, assembly GCF_017591425.1. Taxonomy (NCBI): domain Eukaryota; kingdom Metazoa; phylum Chordata; class Mammalia; order Lagomorpha; family Ochotonidae; genus Ochotona; species Ochotona curzoniae. Next base: position 20,418,926 of record NW_024465023.1, on the reverse strand, counting down.
GAGAGAGAGGGAGAGAGAGGGAGAAAGAAGGAGAGAGAGAGAGAGAGAAAGAAGATTATTTTCAACTGCTGGTACACAGGTCAAATAGTCACAATGGTTGGTTCTGGGCCAGACCACAGCTAGGAGCCAGTTAATCCACTCTTGTTTTCTATATTGGTGGCATGGGCTTAAGTACTTGGCTTATCACCTGGTGCTTTCACAGACACATTAGTAGGGAGGTGGATGGGAAGCCGAGCAGCAGGAACTAAAAGTGATGCTCTGATAGGGATTCTGGCATCTTATGTGGGGGCCTAACCCATTGTATCACTGGCCCTGGAACTTCATTTCAATTACCACTTATTCAGTAGATACAAAATGCTTTCTTGGCCAAGTACAGTGATATGAAAAGCAAAATAGAATTTTCAGAAAAACAAATCAGAAATCATTCTGAGAAAATGGGAAGCAATTGAAGTGATGTTAATTAAACAATTCTATTTCCAGAGTATAAAATACAATGAATTAGATCATCTTTTATAATTCCATCTATCATTGCACTTCTCAAATTCTAATTTGGAACTACTGCTTATGTTCATTACCTAAAATAACTTCCTTTTATTTGCCAATGATCTCATAAAAATGAAAATATATGTAAGGCACTTTTTCATAGACTTGATTAGATATGAATAAATATTTACAGCAAATGGTTCAAGGAAAGGGGACTTGTTGTTGCAGTAATCACACAATGACAATTCTGGATTGATTTGACATTATTTTATATGCCAGTTCAGGGCAAAGAGTAATGTATCATTGGATTTCTTCCTGTGTGCCTCCCTTTCTACTATATTCACTTTATTTTCCATTTCTATCTTAACATATAGAATATAGATATAGGGTTTCTCTCATTCTCTGTCTCTGTTTTAAAGTAATTCCAGGGAAATGCTTTTTTAGTTACATAAAAAAGATTTCTAGGGTACAGAGAATTCAGAGCTGTATGGCTGAAAACAGTAACATACCAATGCAATATAAAAATTAAGGTTTACATACATATGTCAGTTTTCCTTTTCTTACTTATGAATGAATTTGGAAGAAGAAGCCATTATACATTCCAGACTTTCTGTGTTTTCTTGCTGCAACCTTCACTTGCTACTCTGACATGGCAAGCTGTTGGTTTGTACGTTTCATTTATATGGATGCCTGCTGAATACCAATACATACCTTCTCCCTTCAATCATCCACTTATGTGGATGCATTTCTTTATTAGTCAATATATATTTTGTAGGTTACATTCTGCAAATCTGAACACAGACAAAGTGCAATCGATATAATCCATAATGCTGCACAGATGTCTTGAAGAGATTGGAGAAATAAGTCACCAGGAGGCTGAATGTCTAAAAATTGTAAAATGCATTTTGATGGACAAGTCAGAATACAGGTTAAAAAGATAGTAAATTTTTTCATTTGTGATTTCATTAGGACCAATGGATAAAGTCGAAAAATAACTGTAGTCAGCAATTTCCATTAAATACAGAGAATGCAAGATACAATGTACCTAGGGAGAATGGAGACAGGGATGCAAGAAGAAATGAGGGAAAACCCCAATGAACAACCTTCAGATGAAAAAAATCAATGCATAATATTCAGCTGTGGTAAAATTCTTTGCAATTGCCATTTATGCAATTGATGCACAGAATAGGTATTTCTCGGTGCAGAAAGCACAAACGGAACATTATTATGAAACAGAACAGGATCCTTGGAAAAATACCAATGAAGTACACTTTTCAATAGTAAGGAGAATGGAGGGTGTGAAATAATACCAATTAGAGGGAAACATGTGCTGCTGGAGACCATCGGCACTATTCCTGGAACAATAACTACCACACTGGGAAACCCTGAGAGTTCCGGGAAACTATGACCACAGAACCAGACTTACTGATTGAAATTGACACTTAGTTGTGTTAAAAAACATGCAATGATAACAATCAGTGCATGACAAGAAAACTAATGTGTTTTTAAAATAGTTGAATGTGTTTGCTTGGTTATTTTCATCTCTTCGAAAGGCAGAGTGGCACAGAAAGAGACAGGAATAGGATGGGAAAAGAAAGGTTTTCCATCTGCTGGTTCACTCCCTAAATGCCTGCAACAGCCAGGGCCAGGCCTGGCTGAAACCAGGAGCTCAGAACTGCATTCACATCTCCCATGAGGATGGCAGGGACCCATGCACTTGAGCCATCATGTGTTTCCTCCTAGGATGCATAAGCAGGAAGAAGGATTGGAAACAGAGAATCCAGGACTTGAATCAGCACTCCAATACGGGATGTGGAGGTCCTTAACCATTGCACCACCACAGTCAACCCCATTACATGTAAACTTATTGAATCTCAGTTGCCAATGACAAGTGTTGATAAATTCATAAAAGGATTTTCAATGCATTCTTCTAACCTCCTCCTTTTCCTTTTAACAGACTTCTACTTTCCAGAAACGCCATTAGGAATATACTAAAATAGCTTAAAAATCTCAACTGTTAAGGAATCAATTGAATACAATAGTTGCCAAATCACAGACACCATTGTAACAACAAATTAGATCAGTTCCCACAAATTAACAAGAAGGAGTTACAAAATGTTCAGAAAATGGAAAACATCTAATCTATTAAAACACTGTCCTCAAACCACTTGCTTAGTCACAACTTGGTACAGTAAATAATCAACAGTAAATAATCAGCAATAAGGAATGTGACAAGGTTTTCACCATTGGACTTAGGCACCCCTTGAAACAGTTTTTGGAAAGTCAGGAGACCACAAGAGTAAACATGGAAATTTCCTAAGGATTCTACAATCATTCTATACAAGTCCCCAAAAGTACCATTTAGAAATGCAAGTTCCAATAAAAGCCTGGAACAATATTAAAACAAGAACACAAAAGGGAATCATAACAGGCACAGAAATTCTAAACCTAGGGAAGATTGAACAATTAGACGCTGTTATCTGCCAACCAAAAAGAGTACAAAGTTCAGCTTTCCAACTTACCCAAGATGTTTAGTATAGCCAAACTGCCCATAAAATTATTTCTCAAGGCTTAAACATTATCACCAAGTTAGAAACTAAAGAACATTCATTATTCCCATTGAATTTAATATAGATTTACTTAATATATGTACAATATGTTATGTCAGAGGACATGGAAATATCAATATTATTTCAATATGGATCCTAATTTTCAGATATACAAAATATACTTGAAGATACTGGAGACAGAAGAAGGTAACAAGTGTTAACATGAGAATTAGTTGTTTTCACCTGGAGGAATAAGGGACGGCTCCATGACAGAGTATACTCTTGACATGCAGAATTTATGCAGTTGCTGTCCCAGCTGGAGGAAATCTTAATAACAGTAGACAACATATGTTATTTCTGACATCTAAAAACATTATCAATTATGTGTTATGCAGTTTTAATTCTCCAAAAGGCATTTATTTCACAGACCAGGAAAATTAAGAACAGAAAGGATCCAGGGTTATACATCTATGAAAGAAGCACCTTGATTAGAGGTAGATCTGTTGAACTGGTAAGGCTCAGTTCCCCATAGTGCCTCTAGATAAAGGAGCAGAGGTAAGGGGTTCAGTTCAGTTGGCGGGTAGTTTGTAAAGGAAGGGAATAGAGGTTACTCCAGAAATGTGACTTGGGGTCTCCTAGCTGCATTGAAGAAGGTACACCTCAGGTAGCTGCATCCAATGCACATTCTTCTCTAGAAATGCTGCCATAACTGCTCATTGATAACATAACCCCCAAAAAGTACAGCTCTGTCAACAGAGTTTAATAAATGATAGAATCATCAATAAGGATACTGTAACTTTAGAGCTTTTCAACATTGCTGATGAATTATTTTTGAATGCTATAGACACAGTAGAATCAAGTAAAGTTTCAGCTACATCTTACTTGCAATACTTCATCTTTTTTATTATCACTCCATGTTACAGCTGCATTTTTTTATGTGTAAATTTTCTGAATGAAGAATGGATTTGCAATAATTTCCATGGTTCTCATTTTTTTTTCTTTTGACTTCATTCTTAGGCACAAAACATTTAGCCAGGGGATAGACCTAAGAAGTTACTAAAACTATGTAACAGGATAAACTCAACATAATGAAACAAAACAAACAGGAAATCCCCACAGTAATCCAGCATCTTTCCCTTTGACCACCATACTGTAGCTAGCCACCCTTCAAATGGCTTAGCTCCAGCCATTGCAGCCACCTGGGGAGTGAATAGTGAATCAACGGATGGAAGATCTTCCTCTTTGCCTCTCTTCCTCTCTGTATATCTGACTTTCCAATAAAAACTAAAAAAAACAAAAACAAAAACTTTAACATGTCCTTCTAGCCCAAGAGTTAAGCACAAGAGATTGTCTCTACACTCCGGTGAGGAGATGGGGGCACTTCCAATGATTTAGCAGCTTCTCAGGACCATTGTGGCAATTTGCTACCAAGATGATCATTTGAAAGTGCTCAGTCATCTATGACATGCAGTGCAGGTATCAAGTATTAGCAATAACTACTGAAACATTTTTACATATCTTTGCCTCTGAGTACAACCATGATACAATTGGCAATATTTCATGCAGCAACAAATAAAAATACTCCCCATTTAGTAAATGAAGCTTGGGTTCCTGAGAGTGAGTTGTCATGCATCTATCCTTTAACGTAAAGAGCATGATCGGAGAAAAGTATTCAAATTTTGACCTGATTCATGCAATGCTTTTGTCGCAAATGTCAGTCTTGTTGTCTCCTATGGCCTCTAAATATACACATACCACCCTTTCCTACAGAACTCAGCACCAGTAAGTTTGATAGAAACAGTTACTCAGAAGCAGAGTTTGCTGCATTGTGCTTCTGGCGAGAAACTGAGTTGCACAGTATTTAAGGAGTTGTTCATTATGTAATGGGAACTTTATGCTTAGAACAGCTCCACAGGGAGAAGCAATATAGCAAGATGTAAAAATGGTCTCCATTTCACAATGCAGAGGTTTATTTTTTGCAGTATAATTTCCCTTCTACTATCATATGTATTTGGTATGTTGGATAAGGGTTCCCATGAAGTCTAGATTATGTACTTTGGACCCTTATGCTGTATTTTATCCAGCTCTCTTCCCTCTAGTTCAAATGAAACAGAAGAAACAGTACATTTTTAAGAGTTTAAACTATCAAGGACAACCTGATAATATTAATCTATAATTTTACAATTTTATCTATGTTAGCGTACAGGTAATTTAAATGCAAACTGAAACGCAGCATCACCTAGACAGAAAAAAAAGTGCTGTGGATTCATTATGCATCCTTGCAGTGCTTGTTCACCTTCCTGTAGTACAGGAGAAACATGTCTACTTGCAACCTCCCTTAGGTAGCACTACAGCTCCCAGGCACAGCAGAAGCCTGGTAATGAAGAATGCCCCCAACAGAGGACATCACTTCTTGTTTTAGTCTAGACTACCATCAGGTTCTCTTTTCTATTGTGTATCTTTTGTGCAGATCATTACAATGCTTTATAAACATTGTGTTTTAATCACTCTGTTTAAAAGTACAAATAATGAGAGTGCTGCTTCAAGTACAGACATGGAACTACGATGCCAGTAAAAGACATAATTTGTGCAGAAGGATTTATGGTGTAAACCTTGGTCACTTGCCTACGCCATTGATGGCATACAATGGAATGAACTTCCAAACCGCTCTGGAGGACAAAGTCTACTTGTGGATAAAGAGAATGCATATTTCATAAAAACTGAATGATCATAAACTAAGACTCAATATCATTTTAAAGTTTATGTTGCTAAAATTTTTTGGTAAAAGAATAATTCTCATATATCATTGTACACAGACTGTTGATTGCTCTGATATACAAGGAGAAGTAAAACAGACTGTGGGAAAAAATGGAGTTAAAAGCTTATTTTGACACAAAAAATTAAACCTATGCATAGTTATTGCATAATATACATTTTCACATTCTTTATGAAGAAGATTGGTATGCTTATAGATTTCAAGATTTTTTTTTTGCATCCAAATAACCTGTTTTCATTACATTTTCATGAATTAAAGGGAAAAGATTTATTTATTTGAAGTTGAGAGAGAGAGAGATCTTCCACCTATTGTTTCACTCTCCAAATGACAACATGGCTAGGCTGGTCCAAAGCCAGAAGCCCGGAACTTCTTCAAGGATGCAGGAGGTCCAAGCACTTGGACCGTATTTTGCTGCTTTCCAGATGCATTAGCAGGGAGCCTGATTGGAAGTGGAGCAGCTGGATCTCGAACTAGCACCCATATGGGATGCTAGCACAGAAGGAGGCAGTTTTACTCACTCAGCCACACCCCAGCCCCTCCATGAACCTTTTGAAGTGCCTATATATTTTCTTTCCCTGGTTAAGAAATTATCAGTGGACCTATTTTATGGCAGTTCCCAGACATTTTCCCTAATGCATTGAAGGCAGGCAAAGGCGCTTAGGGGACTGGGCTGCCACTTGGGATAACCGCATCCCATATCCGAGGTTCTTGGGATTGAGTCCCGCCTTTGCTTCTGCTCCAGCCTCCTGCATATATGGACTAACTGGACGCAGCAGGTAAGGGCTAAAGTATCTGAGGTGCTACCACCAATGTGGGCATTCCTGGCTCCTGGCTTCAGCCTGACTTAGCACGGGCTGCTGCAGGCATTGGGGGAGAGAACCCGTGGAAAGATTATCATTCTCTCTGTGTGTATGTGTGTGTGTGCGCATGTGCATGTGTGTGTGGTGCGCCTCCTTGTCTGTCACTTTACTTTTCAAATAGGTAAATTTTTAAAAACACACTGACGGTACATGCCCTGCAGAACTCAGATATGATGGTTGTAGTTCCAGTACATACATTGGATTACACAGTGATAGTGAGCATGTCTACACCACCATGGCAGGGCAACAAAAGAAAACTTGGGCTTTGAAAAGTACAGCCATAAAGCAACCCCGGTCCCCTAGCTCTGAGCCTTCCCATAAGGGGGATGCGCATTTTCTATATGGTTTAAATTACTATTGCAGTGGCTCACCATCCTTTGTAACTGAGCAATGTATTATTCTCATTAGCTGGTTGGCCAGATTAAAAGTGATGGCATTTTTGAAGCAATCCATGCCAGTTAATAACATCTGATGGTTAAAATTTCCTTCCTCATGTTGACTTGCATTGCACTTTCCACGTTTTGTTTCCAATTTTAAGGATGCTCTTTTACTCCCTCCAGATATAACTGAAGAAGTTTCCTTGTGTATATTTTTAAATTAATTAATTAATTAATTAATTAATTAATGGAAAGGCAGATATACAGAGAGAAGGAGACACAGAGAGAAAGATCTTCTGTCGCCTGGTTCACTCCCCAAGTGGTTATGATGGCCAGAACTGAGCCTATCTCCTCTGGGTCTCTTACTTAGGTGCAGGGTCCCATGGCTTTTGACTATCCTCTGCTGCTTTCCAGGCCACAAGCAAGGAGCTGGATGGGAAGTGTAGTGTCTGGTACACAAACTGGTACCCATATGGTATCCTGGTGCATGCAAGGTGAGGACCTAACCCACTAGGCTACCACTTTGGGCCCATTTCCCTATATTTTTAAGTTGCCATAATCTTGAAAATTCTACATTCAAACATTCCTTATTAAACCATCTCTATACCCTCATACATATACATATAGGATTTTAAAATCTTAAAAGCTGGACAACTTGTTTATTTTTAGCTTTGATTCATTTTTGCTCTGGTCCAGTTATCCTAATCTGTTGTAATGCTACTTTTAATCTTGATTTTGATCTTCCATATGTTTACAGTTTCCCAAATCTATTTAACATTCAGAGAAAGAGGGTGAAGGAGAGTAGAGGGGAGGGATTTGAGGGATAGGTAGAGAGAAGCATAGAAGAAAGAGTAAGAAGTAGAGAAGAGCAGAGGAGGAGAGAAAAAGATAAGACAGGGAGAGAGAGGGAGAGGAGATGATCAGAGAGAAAGACTGCTATCCCATCTGTTGGCTCTTTTCACAAATGGCGGCAATAGTCAGGGTTAGGCCAAACTGGAGCCAGAAACCTGAAACTCAATTCAGGTCTCCCACATGGGGAGCAGAGAACCAAGGACTTTGCCCATCCCCTGTTGCCTCTCTGGGCTCACACTAGCCTGATATCTACCACGCCTATTTATGTGTTATTTCAAAATCTAGTGTAGTGTAGTATTCTGACCTAGGTGGTTAAGCTGCTGCCTGCAATACCATGTGAGTACAGGTTCAAGTTGCAGCTGCTTTACTTTTAACCTAGCTCCTTGCTCAGAAGCAGAACATGTTCCAAGTTCTTGAGCCCCTACCATTCATGCTGGACACCTGCATGGAATTCCACACTCATGGCTCTTGCCTGAGGCAGTCCTAGCTTGCGGAAAATTTGGTGAGTACACCAGCAGATGGAAGATTCTCTCTCCCTCTCTCTTTCCCTTCCAACTTCCTCTCCCCTCTTTCCCTGCAACTCTGCCTTTTAAATAATAAACAAATGACTTATTTTAAAGAAAAAGTAACTAATAAGTACACAGTATAAGTTCTCCCATAGAACGCTTATAAAAACTTGTGAGTCAAAGTGCAGAGAAGCAGCATACAGGTGCATGCTCTGGGTGTCCAACCTCCAGGGAAGAGATGATTGATGCAGATGTGATGAGAAGCTGAGCAAGGCAAGAGAATCCATTCCAGCCTACAGTTAGCCCCACCTAAAAACCTCAGAGTCTCACATTGACAAATAAAACACTCCTCCTTGGAGGAGGCCTGGTCATCAAAGTGTACTTCGTGTTATTTACGAAGATATGAATTCTATGTGAAAAGCATTGCTGAAATTCAGATGCACTGCTGAGGCATAGCACCACTCAAGAAAAAAGGGGGTAGGGGGATAAAATTGGCAAAGTTGAAACAAAAAGGCATACAATACGAGAGTGAAAACTTAACATGATTTAGTGACTACTACCGTCTAAAAAAAATAACCTCTGGCTCAATGTTTCAAAATATGATTTCTACCAAACGTTCAGTTCTTCAAATAAAAATGACAAGCCACATGAATGTTTTAAAATGTAGAACATATAGGATAAAAAATTAAACCAAAAGCCAAGTGGTGGACATCTAGTTCAACAATAAAGTAGTTGTTATACCAATGCTTTGTTATTTAAAATAATTTTCCCTCAAAGACTAAGAGTGATAAATTGTAAGGACCATCTCAACATACTCTCAATTAAATGACTAAATTAATGTAGAGACATTTAATTAAAGTTCCTCTAGTTTTTCCAAATGCTGTTAATTATGCTGCTATCTAAAATTAAATCTCTCCCCAAACCCTTTTACATTTCTTCTGCTCATCTGATACAGATATAATTAAAATGCTGCAAGTTCACGTAAATGCATCCAAATGTTATAAAAGAAAATATGAGAAATTAAAGTTTCAGTAACTGTTTGAGACACTGGTATTTAAACGAATTCTCTCCAGTCCTTGGGGAAACCAGCAAAAGTGGTAACACACATGTATACTCCCTCTAACCTCCCTCCCCACAAGCCTATCTCAGAATTCATCTGGAAAAAAATTTCTGTCTTTGTGTGTAAGATGTTTTAGTGAATGCAAAAGATGAATAGAGTTTCAAAGATTTTTCTACCAGCAAAAGAAATTTTCTTAAAGACTCTGGGTAATTAATTTTAGGAACAAGGTGTATTCTGGTTATAACAATTCAGTCATACCATTCTCTAAACAATAAAAATTCCTTAATGGCAACTCAGAAAAGCACTCCTTGTAAGAAGCAATTCAGAATACAGACGTCCTGATTTGGGGGCCAAACTGCCAGATGCAGCAAAAGCCAGCATGGACAATCCTAGCTTGGAGTCACAAGCAAGTTATTTTTCAGAGACTAAAGGAAAGTTGACTCTAACTCCTAAACATATTTTATGAAGTAAATGCCAGATGAAAACAAACTGATCAACAATGGTCTACTCACATCAGGCTATCTCCTTTTCCTCAGAATCTTATTTAATGTGGGCAAGTGTCATTGTAATGGCTCTACATGGTGGTAATATTCAGCCATCTGAAATCAAGAGGTTTTCTATTTATCCCTAGTCCGCCCTCCAGAAGGTTTAGAGTACAAATGCAACCAATATCATTACCATGGAGTCAGAGGTATACAGAAGCCAAGGCTGGGGCTGTTGAATCTGATCTCTTTTCCCAACTTTCTTTCACTTACAGTCAAGAAACTGGCAAGTTTAAAAGAGACTTTCTGTAATCCACATCTTAACCAAAATCTTGAAAGAAAAGGCCAAATCTAAGAATATCTGTGAGTGAGAAGTACTCTATGAACACCTGTGTTCACCATTATGCTTCTGCTTTCCTGGTTGCATTTCACATACAATCATGTTGCTTCACAGTCCTTTATCACAGGCTAATTGCACTTAGCTGTCCTGGGGAGCCTTAACAAATGCTGATGATTGGAGCCAACCCTGGTGATTTGGTCTGGGGGAGTCTCATCTGGACAGCAGGATTTTTATAAGCCCCCAATGAGGATTCTGTTGTGTCACCTGTGTCTTAGGCCTGTTGAGTTGGACAAATAACAAAACCACAAAGTTTATTTACTGATCAATCATAGGGGATACCAAATTTTAAAGAGATATTCTGCAAGCTGAAAAGGACCACTATTAGAAGGACAATAAGAGGCCGGACTCTATGCATGGTACATGCTCGCAATGAAGGAATCATGACTGGATATGAACCATACTACTGCAGCAATGTGGAGGAATCCAACATGGGGGAAGGGGATAGGGAGGGGTTGGGGGAATCCCAGTGCCTATGAAACTGTGTCATAAAATGAATTTTTAAAAAGTACTCAAAACCAGGAAAATAAATTAGGCTTTGTTTTTCTAAGAATCATTTAAAAAAAAGAATTTAAGCTAACTGATGGTGCTACAAAATTTATAATTTATTGTAACTGTTTTACTATATATAGCATGACTTGTTATCTGTCTAATTAGTACATGCTTTAACTCCACAGACTTCAGGTAACTGGTTACTTTAATCAAGAAGTCACACTGTGGGGTAGGGATTTGGCCTAGTGGTTAAGTTGCCCAAAGCCCACATTGGAGCACCTGGCTTCATTCTTTGGAGCTGGGTCCTGATTCCAGCTTTCTGTCAAGGCAGATCATAGAGGAAGTGGTTAAGGCTCTAGTAATTCAATTATTGTCACCCATGTGCGATACCTAGATTGTACTTTCGGTTCTAGCCTTTAGCCTCAGCATAGCCCTGACAATTGCAGACATCTGGAAAGTGACCAGTACATGGAAGCTCTCTCTCTCAAATGAAGCAAAATTACAAAATAAAAGTTAATATTCCAGCAAAGGACAGCCTTCATCTTATGGAAACACGAAAAACACAAAAATTGCTTCCATCATAGAAGATCATATAAAAAGATTTTAGAAAATGAATTGAAAGTATGAACTGACTACGAATCTACAAATTTTCTGTAGTGTATATAATTACTATTGCAATGCAATAATTAATGCATTTATTATAATACATTTGTACTGGGTAAAACACTGGCCTCTAATGAATGTCTCGATGGACTATCACTAGTAAAATTTAAGGTAACCAGAAAAATGAGGGTTAGTTACACTAAAGATATCTTTTTGATAAAGATTCATGTATTTTTTTTGAAAGGCAGGTTCATGGTCCATTATTTCCCAGAAAGAACCTAAGAGTTGTGCATGACCAAACTGACTTTGGTCAGCATCCATCAGGGGTGGGATTTGAGACACTGTGCCAGTAAAAAGGTGGTAAGTATTTGGGGCCTTTGAGATTTCTGCACAGCTATTAAATATCTTCAACGGACTTCCTAAATGGGGAGCCATTGATAAGAATGACTCTAGGAAAATACAGATTGAAGTAAAATGGACTTTTTAAAAAAGCTTTGAATAAATACTCTGATTTCAGCTACTCTGCCAACTTATTCAATGATACACTGAGAGGAAACATGAGTGTATTATAGCACAGGCTTTTAAATTCATCAATATGAAAAGCCAGGAAATGCTTTGCTCTTCTTCTGGGTTCTTTTAGCTAGCCTGCCTTCCAGGAATGTTAATTTGTTCCAAGCAACATTTAGAAATCAATATGGTAAGTGTAGGTGATCCATATAAAGAATGCCTGCTACTGATAATGCCTGGGAAATCAACAAGCCTATTTTTCTAAAGTCATGATACATTTTAAGTTTAAATGCAAAAGTAATAGTGCCTGCAGTGCAAAGATGTCTTCTATGTCTAATAAAAGGTACATAGTATTTGACTCAGCTTCTGATCATGCTGTAACTATCTAGAGCTAATACATATAACAAATATAACTTTCAATGTTTCTTCAGGAACCTCTAGAAAAATCATTTTAAGGATAGGCTTACAATGGAATAGATTATAAAGAAGGTCATAGTCTGGGCTACAATAATATAATAACACATACTGGGAAGTGCATGCAGAAATTAATTTATCACATTTGAGAGGCTGGGAAGTTCAAGATCAAGGTGGTGGCAGATTAAGGATCTGATTTCCAGTTTGCCAATGCCAACTTCCTATTGTACATTCACATAGTGGAAGGGAGATGGTCTCTCAGGATGCTTTTCTGAAGGTCCGAATTCCAAACATAAAGATTCTGATCCCAAAGTCCTCACCTCTGAATACTCTCATCTGGAGGATTGCGTTTCAACACATGAATACTGGGAGGACACAAACATTCAGACCACAACACTAAGGTAGTCCCAGTATAGGTTAGTTAGATTTAAGCATACTATGCAAGGGGACTCATCCTCTGAATTAGAAAAGATATTTAAGTGTTCCAGGGTCACATGGCATCACATATCTCAATAGCAAGAACTACATTCAAACACTTTGTTGCATAAACAAGTAATGTTTCTTGCTCTGATATGTATGCATTTCCATCTTCTTTTTATTGTCACTCTCCTTTTTATTCCAAAGAGATAAACTTGAGGCATACATGATTCCCTTGGGATAGAACTCTTAGTTTACCCAAAGTGGTATTGCAACATGCTTTGGAATAGCAAGTGTAGGTCCTATGCATACTTTCACTTAAATTCATTAAATGATCAACTCTCCTCTGACAAACATAAGATCTGCTTTTAGTGATGAATAAGGTAATACAGTTATCATACACAGACTTTTTTTAACTAAACATTATTGAGACAGGCAGGAAATGACAGGTCACATGACCCCTATTGTGCCTAAAATTATAATGAATTATAATGGCAGTTTTCAAATTTTGGCCATGACCTTCAAGTCAAAATACATTAATCATAGTTACACAGAATATATTCTGTATAATGAATATTCATGTGTCTATGTATCCAAACACTACCTCCCCAGTAAAGCTTCCTGATCCTCCAAACCAGGTCAAGTCCCTCTATTATAGCTTTTCTGAGCGCTATTTTTCTCCTTGCCAGAGCTCATTATAGCTGGAATGAAATACTTAACACAACAAAAACATTGAACCCGTCTCCAATTGGATTCCAAAGCAGGAGACTTCTCCTTGTCTTATAACACCATAATCTTGGAAGAGCAGATCTGGAATGATATGTATTTAAGAGTTGCTTATAACCTGATCCAATGGATAAAGGCCTCAGTAAGGACCACATCCCTGGGTCCTTATTTTATTTGGGAACGTTTTGGTGGAGCCAAAGCAGATGATTCAACAGACTCTTTGCAAAGGCATGGAAAACAATAGCATCCATGTGGTATCAAAGCAAAGAGTCATGTGCAATATGAGTGAAATATTGAAAATATTTCAATCTCTTGGATTGAAAATCTTTCCAGTTGGAATCTACTCATATTTATTGTATCTTTTCTTCCTTATCATTATTTGTCTTCTTTTAACTATGTTATAATTTGCAAAACATCAATTTTTTTTTTTGTAAAAAAGTGAGTTTTCTAGAAAGTTGTGTAAACTACTATTTTGCTATTTAGTATTTTTCTGCTCTTTGTGAAGAAAATAAAGAGTAATTTTTTGTTTTGGAAAATGAGCTCAAAGAAGACAGAAATTAGGAATTTTGATTAACACTTAGGGGAGGTTACTCCTACAGAGTCAAATTTAAGTCTCTTTTCCTCTGTTATCTCTTTATCAGGAGTAAAAACCCTCAGCTGAATGACAGGCAATGATCATCAGGCAATGCTTATGTTATTGAAGTAGGGCAAAGCTTCCACATGACTTTCAAAAGAATTTTTTTTTGTTTGCATCACTTCCACAGGAAATTAGCTGTAGAAGGACTTGTAGAGAAAAGCATGGATTAAACTTAAAACCATGGGGGGAGGGTACAGGGAGGGGTTATGGGAACCTCAGAGCCTTTGAAACGATGTCATAAAATAAAATGCAATTTAAAAAAAGAACTCTTATTAAAACCAAAACTGGCATCATGTTCCAGCATAGCAGACTATTTCCAGGTCACACAGTAACATAGGCCAGAGCCACCGTGTACCCATGTTTTTTATTCACATGAATTAGTGTCCACAAGAAAATAATCATGATATGTGACAAAGTCAAGTTGTGAGTTGCTGATACCTATCCTTGTGTTATGCAACTGTCGCCATTAGGGATTTACAGCAGTAGACTTAACCTACAGCCATGTATCCCAAACCAAGGCACAGTTTCTAACTAACCTAGGAGCCTTGTCTGGCTGCAGGCATGTACTCATTTCTCTTTGATATCTCTAATTGAAACCAGTGCCCTCCTTCCATCCAATGCCACCCGTAAGCCAAAGACTCAGAGTGTGATCTTTTCCACCATTCCATGTGTGAAATAGTAATGATTTTTGTAATATTAAAGCATGAATCATGAATTCTGTCAATGCTGTGAAACAGGTGAGTATGTGGCAAGTATTATTTTTCTGAGCGTGCACAGGAAAAATTCCATTTATGGTAAGGAGCCAGAAAATTCAGTTCCTGTTTGAGGTTGCCTTCCACTTCTCTCCTTGCAGATAATGAAAAATGTGCCACTTTTTTTGAATGTAAAATTTACTTTCTTTTCCAAGATGTCCTTAGGTGAAATACACTGAAAGATTTTATAACTACAAGATAACAGAAGGTAAAATAAGCTTCAGAGTGAAGTAAGAGATAAGATTGTCACATTTCTAGTCCATGATTTCTGGATACATGAGTGAACTTTCAAATTGGTTATATCTTCTGGATGGATTTTATTAACATAAAAAATCATAAATCAATGAATATTATCATTTGTACTTTAAAACATTACAGAATTATCATATGCAAATTTCAATCTAAGTACTAAGATTCAAGTACAACTAAATATAAAGATCTCAAAAAATGATTCACAAAATTAGCTAACTGCAAGATGACAAAGTAAAGGATAAAAATAGAGAATAGGGGCTTTCAGATAAATGACATATTTTTGAATAGGATACATTTGTGTTTTCCATAAAGAAAAACATGATGTAATGAAAAGTTATCTGGAATCTGTTTCCTAATCTTTGGTTTAAGTCTCTTTAGGCTTTTCACGTTTTAAATCCTTTATAGAGGAGCTGAGAAAGCATTTGTCAAAAAGGGTACAGATATCTTTAACAGTGTGGAGTGATCCCCAAACATGTCATCAACCTGGGAGAACATAAAACTGCTGATAGTTTTAACTTCCTGCTCTACATTAAATTCATTTTTCAGATGTTTGAACACATGAACAGAAAAATATACACATGAACATGCACCAACACAAATTTATTTGAGAGGCAGATAGACAAAGCACTTCTTTCTGCTGATTCACTTCTCAAATGTCTGCAACAGTTTCCAGCTAGGACCAAAATCAGGAGCTGGGACCACATCTCCTAGTCAGGTATGAGGGAATCCAAGTGCCTGAGCCAATACCTGCTGACTCCCCATGGTGTACATGAGCAGGGAGCTGGCATCGGAAATGTAGCTGGGTCTCAAACCCAGGTACTTAGCTGATATAGGCCACAGATGTCTTAACTGCTAAGCCACATATCCACCTCTAAATTTCAACTTAATGTTGATGGTAAATTATTAAATAGTAAAATAAATGGGCTTAATGTCATTGTCAGTTTAGAAAACTTTACATGCTTCTATATCTTGCCTTTTATAGATTAAAGACGGCGATTAAAAATTTAAAATGAGTTAAAAGAAATGTGATTAACACCTATGTTGAGTACCACAGTTTTCCAAGTTTCTTTGAAAAGCCAAGACTATCACATTTATCCTCATAGTGGAATAATTTAAGATTTGTCACAAATTGAAACTAATTAAGGGAAAATACAGCCTGGGTTTAAGATCCAAATTGTCCTTAGCTGAGAACCACTTATATGGTCTCAAGTATAATAAAAATGGTATTTAGTATTGCTGAACATATATCTCATCTTTGCACCACAAAATAATGCCAGTATATTTTACATATGTGATTGAGTTATATGTGATTCCTGCTTAAGATAGAAAGTTCCATAGAGGTGGAAATCATGACTATTCTTGAACGTCATGTAATGCCCAGTCCCAAGCACAATGGCAAACATCACCTAGCAGATGAATAAAGGAGGTAGTGAATGATGGAATCCATGGGAGACTAAGTACATAATATGCATAGGCATTTGAAGTTCAAGGAAACTTTGAGGTTATGAAGACAGAACAGAGATGGTGGATTATTTGGTTGAATCCATACTAGATGGATTTTTATTTCTATTATGTAGAGTCTGGAAATTATATGTGGTTATGAGGCTCCTTTTAAGCACATTGACAGGTGAAGGTTAGGTGGCAGTTCCTGGACAGTAAAAAAGTGAGAGACAGTTTAATTTTTTGTTATGACTGCTTTGATGGCACATAGACATGCACAGTAACATAGGCAAGAGCCTTGCTGCAAGGGAATATGTATTTTCCTCACAAAGGTTAACCTGAAATGAATGAATTGCCTGCTATCATGTTCTCATCAGCCTACCATTTTCCACAAGGGTATTTTCCACTTGCTTAGACTTTGGCAATTTTAAAATCCCTGATCTTAATGTCCTCTGGAATGTTCAGATTTTATAGCTTAGATTTTAAGAGACACCATTACTTGACAGGTTACTGACAGTTTTATCTCTGCTGGTGACTGGATTTGCGGTGATACTTAAATAATAATCCAAATCAAATGATACTTTTTGAGAGGATGTCAGGAAAGGAGAAAGAAAAGAACAAAATGCATAGCATTAAACTTGGTTTAAAAACACAACACACTGCAGCTTCCCATAGATTCTTAGTTTACTGGAAAAAAAAAGTCCTTCAGCAATTCATCTTCCTTTGGGCGCATGAATGACATTTCACTGTGATGTGATTATAAGAAACAAAATCCTCAGAGATGCTGCCTTAAAATATTTCCTTTATAATGTTCTGAGCTCAACAAACCTTGGTTGAAAACAGAATACTCTTAATTATGAATAAATTAACTAAATTAGTAACATGAGATGGATATGCAATTAAGGGATTGTTAATTGAAACTGGAAACACAGCTGTATACAGCTTAGAGATGAATCATACCAGTAATGACGCAGATGTTTATAAAATGTGATTATCTTCAGTGGAGACAGCGCTGTATCTCCCAAGCCCATTCTTATATTGTGTCACTGAAATGCTTTTTAGACCCGTGAACACCGGGAATCAGTATCTCAGGGACGGCAAATTAGGCTCCCTGGATATGGGAATTAGTGTTGTCTGAATGTCAGCAATTTGATTCTCTAGCTTTCAAAGAATGCAGATATGGAGCCAACAACAAACATCTGTTACTTGCCTGATCTTCAAAAACAAAAACAACCAAAAGTTTCTGGCAAACCAATGCCTGCTTCAATCAGAGAAGACAGTAAAGTATCTGTAAACAGTCACACCACTGTGTGTGCCTGCGAGAGTCCCAGAGAACGCAGCCCTGGGGCCCAGAGCCTGCGATCCTGTGCACACGGCGCAGGCACCCCCTGCCGGCAGAGGCTCTAAAACAACTTTTGTTATTTTCCCAGCAATCCACCCAGGAGACAAAACAGCATCCTCATGACTAAAGGAAACTTTCTTTAAAAATGCTATTGTTAAAAAAAAAATGCTGTCGTGAAGCTCATTGGATGTTTCAGTTGCATAAAAATGATCAGACTCCACTGCACTTTGGGAATTTCCATTTTTCTTCACTTCTCACACATGATTTTGTCCCTTGTCTATTTCAGGGACAGCAAATGGACCTACGGTTGTGGTTTTTAATGGCGGTGCACAGTCTTTGCGTAAGATTCACTTAGACAAAGCTGGGAGGAGGAACTGGATGCTGTGTATGAACCAGAGTGGAGTGATTATGCAATGGAGCTTCTCAGCTAACCAGACTGCAATGCCGAAAACGCACGGTCTCAGTCTCTGGGTGCAAGCTTGTTTTTTAGAAACCCACAACTCTGTGTCTGGGTGGGGCTTACAAATGTGGCTCACAGCAGTTTTGTCATATAAAGCCCAAACTAATCACTGAAAGGTCTAGTTAAAAAAGGACTCATACACAGTTTTAGATATTGACCAACATAAAATATGATTGTCACCCTTGGCCTAGCTCCTCCTTCAATGTTATCAATTTCCTTAACAGAAGCTAGTTCTCAAAAGGAAATAAAACAAAACAGGAGTAAATCTCACATTTACTTTTTGCTAAAAAAAAAAAAATAATGCAGAAAATGCAAGCCATTTTCCTAGTAATTCAGAGAGTCCCTTACTGTAGCCTTTAACATAGTATTTGGATGCCTTGAGGCCAGAACAATTCAATTTTCCAGCTTACAGTGGTGAAGGACATATGAGGCATTCTTTATTTGTGTGTTTCTTTTAAAAACACACTCTTTCAGATGAATGAAGAGAAAAGTGTAAACATACCCCAAAAATACACCACTACAAATGGGTTTCTCTCTGTGTTGGCCTCTTATAAATGCAGAATTTGTTACATTTTGGTCACGGAGTCTTCCTATCATATGTGTTAGTTTCTACAAGCACAGGCTTTGCCTATAACTTCAGTATTGATTTGCTGTTATACGAGCTCCAACTTGTCTAAATTTCATTACCTGAAGGGACAGCTTGCAATTCCATACACAAGTATAATAAAAGCAAGATGACTACACGTAGACTGTGAGCTTACAAAGAGAACTTTCCCATCAGTGTACTGGGCCAAGTTTTCCAACAGTCTGTTGTTTTTTACAAATGGTGATGACAAAGCCAATACTATATATTCTTTACCAGCATTTGTGTTAATGTTTTTAACTCAGAACCTACCTTTGATAATGCTAGGATCAGAATGCATTTGTGACATGTTCAGCTATTTGTCCTCCTAAGTACCATTCCCTTCCTAGGTCTTGCTAAAGAAACTCAACTACGTTCAGATAGTGAGCTCAAAGCATTCAGTTCAAGGAGAAGCATTCCAATTTGGTGGCAAGCTGATTCCTCAAAGTCAGTGACAGATTTAAAGGGGTTTGCTGAGACCCAGTTGAGGCAGACACATAGTGGGGAGCTGCTGAGAGCTTCTGGGAAATATTTTCTATTCAAAGCACAGACACACACAAACACAGAGGAACATACAGTACTCTCTCTCTCTCTCTCTCTCTCTCTCACACACACACACACACACACACACAGGTGTAGCTATCCATGCACCTTGTGTCCTTCCTTCTTGTCTTTACTGTTATTTGAGGACATGAGATGCTACTTAGTGCAGTGGGAAGCCAACTTGGCACCATGAAGAAAAAAGACAAAAGGTTTTGTAGAAGGTGACCTTGAGTGTTTACATAGTTTAGCCATTGAATTAACCAGCACTGGATCTAAAATAGCCTTTGGACTTTTGAATTTGTCCAGTGGTTTTCAGAGTGTGACTCCTGACCATGTTAGCATCAGCATTACCTTGGAACTACTAGAATTGCAGAATCAGACTCCACAGGCACAACCTACTGAATCAGACATTCTGAGTAGATCCTGCCAGCCTGTAGCTTCCCAAGTCCTCTCAGGCATTCTGAGCATGGTGAAGTATGGGAACCACCATGCTGCATTATCAAATGCCTGTGCTATTTCTGATGATGTTTTCAGCATGTACCTGATTCCACTGGGATCCACATAAAATATAGATTCCCCAAACTATTTTTATCAGACACATAGGGGCTTGGGAAGCAGTAATCATAGGTCCCTGGTGATTTTTATAACCAGAATAGGATGGGAAAAGTGAATTCAAGG
This sequence comes from Ochotona curzoniae, assembly GCF_017591425.1. Classification (NCBI taxonomy): domain Eukaryota; kingdom Metazoa; phylum Chordata; class Mammalia; order Lagomorpha; family Ochotonidae; genus Ochotona; species Ochotona curzoniae. The sequence goes on along the minus strand of NW_024465023.1, from coordinate 20,398,699 downwards.
GCTTTCATTTCAGGGTTTCTCTTGTGGGCTGCTGAGAGAATTCTAACCAAAGCACCTGAAGCAATCCGTATTCCAATGGCCGCAGCTCCAGCAGCGCCGAGGTAAATAGATAACCAGCTTCTGACTTGCCCAGCAGTTTGCAGTTTGGAGAGTGAGATTTACATTACTAAGTTGTTGGTTTCTTATCTGCCAATTTGAATTCCTGCTTTTTTACATTCAGAACCTGTTTGCCCTAACTCCTCATTTCAGCTCTAGTCTGAAGGCCTAACCTCTTGTACATGCTTGACCCATGCTATCTGTTGGCCCCATCAGCCCTGCCAGGATTTCAGAATCCCTCTCAAGTAATTACAGAAGTAATTATGCATTCCTTAACTCCTGGGTTGCATTCTCTAAGGCCAGATTCCTACCTGCTGAAGTTGAACCCGCTGATGCCCGCAAGGCTGGCACAAAAATAGGAGCAATTAGTTAGTGAAAAACCTAAATGTGTATTTTCAAAATCCAACAAAGTTCTGCTCCTTGAAATAGAAATAACCGAAGACTCCAAAATGTTTTACTTTAAATGGTATGTAACCATTAATATGCTTTTGGGCTGAAACAATATTTTATAACAGTTAACTGTCCCTTGTTTACTTAGATGAATAGGCTAAAATGCTAAAAACCGTCTTAGTGAAATAATTTCCCTACAAGTGACAAATGTAAAGATTCAAAAGGAAAATTAAAGCAAATATTGAATTCTGGCTCTTCTCCTCTAATGAGATGTACTTAATTTGCTTACCTATTACCTCTGCACTTCCCTCCACCATCCACCCTGTACCAGAGCTACTCTTGGTTGTGTTTTATCAGATCTTCCCTGACCTCTAGGTTTTTGTTTATGCCATCCTATCTTTCTAGAAAACCATTCCATTTTTTCTCACTATTTAAGCCAGAGCTCAAATGCTATTCCACAAAAAACATCACTTTGTAACTCTTCTAACATTATATATCAGAAGTGGGGAGTGGGGGCTGAAATGTCTAGTGGAGCCCTGGTAGAACTGTCTGTCAATCACATACAAATCATCTTGGAAGTGGGCCTGTGTCATATGTACCTTTGTCCCTTACTGCCAAGTAGAGAGTCTTTAGCATAATGTAGTCACTGAAAAAAATACTAAATTGAGTTGCAAGCGAAAGTGATTTCCGGTCAAAAGCATTACCAGAATAGTGTCTTAATTTCTGTACTTGTCTTCAAGGTTTTATCTAACTAATTCCAAACAGGAGACTAGTGAAGAATGCTTACATTTACCGTGTGGTGATGTCCCACCTTCAGTGAAAACTGAGAAATTCAGAAAAATGGGGCAAATTAGTGGCATGGAGTGTTTATCATAAGAATGGAGCAAAAAGGCTTAGGGTTAAAAATCCAGTCATCCCTAAGAAATTATTGGCCCTCCAAGTATCTATTGCTAGGAGACCAAGGAGGCCTCTCTTGAGAGAAGGCCTTAGTCTAGACTTTAAAAACAGGCATTTTATTCCATTGAAAGGCTCAGCTGACAGTGGACAGAGCAACTTTGAGATTGTATTGGTGCCCTCCACTTAGATTTATTCGTAGGTTTGGTCATGTTTGAGTCTGATGGGCATACATAAGAATGGCCTAACAATTCATGCTCTTGCCTGGATAATTTTTGGTGCAGGTAGTAGAAATTCCAACATCAAATGGCTTCAACAACCAATGAGTACAGAGGCAAAGCTGTTCCAAGATGGCATAATTCAGGGGCCAGTGGCAACGTTGGGACTTTAGTTCATTCCATATTTTCCATCTTCCATTCCCAAATAAACTCTTTACAGAGTGGCTACTAAGTTCTAATACAGTCATGCATACATTCAATGTATTCTACCATAGTATTATCTGTCCTTTTGGATTCTGAACACTTTGCTCAACAGCAGTTGACTCATGCAACTTATTTTTCATTGTGAGACACATATAATAAAGAAGCATATCAAATGTGTCAATTACATTGCATGGGTATATAGAAATTAAAAAAAGAAAGAAGAAAAGGCCAGATGTTCTTTTGGTTGCATAACATATCACTCTAAAACTTAGCAGCTAAAACTAGAAATGTATTGCATTGCACATGAGTCCCTAAGCTGACGGTTCAGTTGGATGCTTCTTGCTTGGGGTTTTTGATGCATTTGAAGTTAGGCAGCAGCTGAAGCTAGAGTGCTCTGAAGACTGGCCTGGGGTAGACATCCCAGACAGTTTTGCTCACATTTTGACAGCCTCACTTGGCATGGCTGGGAACACCCCACCAAAAGCCTGGGCTAGCCAGGCCTTTCTGTCTTTCCATGTAACCTTCTGCATTTGGCTTAGATTTCTTCACAGCACAGTGGCCTTGGAGTCATGGGATTTCTTACATGGTAGCTTACTTACCCATGAGTGAATATTCTAAGAAACATTGGTGGGGGGCAGTTTTGTAGAACTATCATAGCAGGATAAGTTGGATTAAACTAAGACATTTGGGAAGAAAGAGGTGGGACCGGTTGCTGTTTAAATACAGTGGTCAGTTTTCAGGGTTGATTAGGAAACTGAGATTTTTAGGAGCACTTGAAGGAAGTGACAAGTTAGTAGTATAAATGCCTAGAAGAAGAGCATCCCATAGATTGGGGAGAACCAGGTAAAGGCCACAGAATAATGTCTGTTTGATTCCCTAGATGAAAAAACCTTTCTCAGAAGTTGTACCTGGTTGCCTTAAATTACAAATGAAGCCCATGTTCATAGCTGGATGCCAATGTCTGTGGCAGGTGTTGTGGGGTAACAGGTTAAGTTGCTGCCTGGGACAATCACATTCCATATAGGAGAACTAGTTCTAGTCCCAGTTCCATTTCTTCCTGCTAATGCATCCCAGAAGGCAGCAGATGATGGCTCAAGTGCCCGGGCCCTGTCATTCTGCATCACGCCCAGGGCTTTGATCATACTCCGTGGGCAGCATCTACCAAAGGAACACTCACCCCACTTTATAAGAGGAGGATTCTGACAATCCACAGAGAATTCTCAATTTGGGTTTAGGAGCAGAAAAGATGGGACAAGAAGCTGCAGTGGCCAAAGACAGCATTGAAATCAGTCTGGAGCAAGGGAGCCACCAGCCACAGAGAAGGGGAGGGTTTTAACAGAATTCACTCTCGTTGACAGCATGTGGCATGGGAAAAAGTGACTCCAAAAGGAAAATTCCATGAATGGCACTGAAATATATTGATATATATAACCAATGAAGGACTTAAAGAGGTTAATACCAGGATTCCAAAACACAGAGCAGCCACAATAGCTGTAGCTCCATGGATAATATTATTGTCCTTAAAGTTGAGTTGCTTGGTGGGAAAGCAAAGCGTGAGAATTGGGGGTTCTAACTTGTTTGAAGCAATTCAAAATCTTTTTTATTCCTTGAGTACCACATATTATAATGCAGCCACACTTGAGTTACAAAAAAAGAAAGTACATTAAGTGGTAGTTCAGCAAATATTTATTGATGGAAACAGAAGTGAATATTTATAAAGGCTAAGTCAAACCAAGATAATAAAGAAATGTAAGCTTTAATTCAGAAGAAAGGAATGCCAAAAGTGGGGCGGGGGTATTCTGAAGTTCATGACTAGGCTCTCATATTTTTTTTCTTGCTACAATAGGCAGCTGTAGACAGAAATTAGCATATTAACCTAAAAGCCTATTCAGTTTTAACAAAGGGACTCAGGTTTGATGCGTCAGTTGAATATAAGACAAATTAGAACATTTCATTGCAACTAGATAATATCAGGAAGTACCATAAATAATTGTTGAAAGTCTTGTTTGCTTTTGACAGTAAAAATGGGATTTCTCTCCCTAGATCTAGAAAGAAATTTGGTTCCATTGTACTTGACATGTACTTAGTGGGAGCCGTGTAGGTGTATAATGCTATAAAATATTAATAGACTACAGCAGAGAGCCCCTCTTTTTACAAATCAGCAGGGCAGAAAGTATTAAATTCTCCTTCGAAAGGAAGAACAAGTGTATTAGAACAAATGTTGCATACTTGAGTTCAGGAAAGTGAGGATGTTTAGAAAGTTTTCCCAGAGATGAACTGCAGCTCTAATAATAAAATGTAACATTGCAACAGCATTTAGTAGTTTTTGAGGTTCTTTCACAGACCTTATCTCATTGTTTCACATGGACCTCGTGAGACTGGTGGGATTTGAAAAGGTAATACCACGTTTAAAATGTCTTAGAATATATAGAACATCCATACTGGTGAATACCCTATTTAGAATAAAACTTAAAAGAATATAAGAATAGAGAGCATGTTTCTGGTTCTGGTTCCACTATTAGCTAGCTATGACACCTTGTGTGGCATCTTTGTAAAAATGAAATATCAGATTTCGGGACTTTCAGAACAAAGGTATTCTGAATCCATGAGTGGTAATAACGCAAGCAGGCTGCTTTTTCTAAAATGACACTTATCCATGGTCATACATATGTCATTAAATAATATGGTGTTAAAATTCATTAAACAGAACCTTTTGAAGAATGCTCGCTGAAGTGTAAAGCTAAGCATATTAAAATAATCGGCAATTTTTATGTCAAAAGTAGATTTAGTAGCTGTATTATTTCCTAATGTATGCTTTGGGGCAGCTGGCTTCCTAGGCTTGGCTTTAGGCTCTGACCAAATTCCTTAGACAAAGACTAATGCCTGAGGCTTATCCAAATTAGTTGCAAAGGGCAAGGTCCTAAATGCAACTAGGCAAAAAGTGTGTTGGTATCAGCACAAGGCAATCACCGCACTTGCGAAAGAAAAGCAGTGCAAAGTTGGTGAGCTACTAACAACAATATCTGTGTCTAGAATACTGCACATTATCAACTGATTACCTACTTCATCCCAATGTCCTTTACAAATCATCTCCAGATCAACCAAAAAAGAACAAGACTTCAAAACTTATTTTAAGATCTCTTCTACTAAACATAATGGAATCCTAAGGAGCAATCTTACCCTCTGTCCTGAAATAACCAGTATACTGACAACATACAGGTAAGGAGGGCATGTAAAGCAATGGGCATGAGTCAAGGAAGGATAGTGATTTCTGAGAGATGGGGAGCAAATACAGCAAGCTCTAGGACTGTCCTAGCTTACTACAAAGAGAGACTTTCCAGTACATGTTGCAGGGGACACAATCCAGAGGAAATCTTGACATATGAGTCAAGGAGATGGAACTGAGGGCCTAGGAAGTCAAAAGCAGGATGAGTTCCTTGGACAGAAGATTCAGACACTGTCACAGGCAGACCTTAGACATCTGCAGTATTTGGGTGAAGAGTGATTAGCCGATCCGTGAGGAGGCTACTGGAGGCTGGGGAAGGGTCTAATGAGAGGAATATAATGAACAGCAGCAAGTATTCATACAAGACAGGGAGAAGGAGCAATTGCCCAAGGCTGAGACTGGCAATTCATGACTCATAGGGTAATGGGTTCAGTCCTCATGGTAGAGAAAATAATTGGTTGACTTTCATCTAATCACAAAAGCAAGGTCCCCAAGGAACAAAGCATAGTAGGTACCTTGGAATGGGACAAATGAAAACATCATTGTTAAGAGTATGACACCATTTCTCACGTGACCGAATCCCACCTGAGAATACACTATGGTTAGGCAAAAATCTGTCTGCTGAACCTTAAGGCAATCGCTCAAATAACAAAGAAGTGTCATAGCTAGTAAGAGATAAAATGAACTCATAGAAAATATTTTATTAATATAAAAGAGAGGAGCACACAAATGAAAAGCACATTGAATAAAGAGAAAATAGCTTCAAGAGACATTATTTAACTACATCAATAGCAAGTAGAAATATTTCTAACCATATCAATAGCCACATAGAAAGTAAAAGATATAAAAATCTGCAATTACAACAGATTAATAGATTAGATTAATGGAAAGGAGCTCTAACAGGAAATGCACAAAGCTTAGAGGATGATAGAAGTTATATCATTGCAACACTAAGTATAAAAAATTTAGTCATTAGGTAAGTGTAAACTTACAGCACAATATGATACCACTGAAAAGCTAGAGAAACGGCTACAACCATACGAGGTGGGCATTACGGCAGAGCAGGTTAAGGTTATGCTGCTGCTTGCAATGCTCCCCTTTTATGTTGGAGCATCTAGGACCTTCTCCTCCCAACTCCAACCCCTGAGGAGGCTATGATGGCTCATGTGTCTGAGGGCCTGCTACCCACATGGATGATCTCAGCTGTGTCACAGCTCATTGCTTTGGACAGACCTCAACAGGGCTGTTGGGGAGTGAAGCAGCACATGAGAACAAATACACATTCTCTTCTTACCTTTCAAATAAATCTAAAACAATTGAAGAGATTATATTTATTCATTTGAAAGGTATAGTTACATAGACACAGAAGGAAAGAGGGAAAAAGAGAGAGAGAGAGAGAGAGAGGGAGAGAAATATCTTCTTTCCATGAATTCACTATCCAAAAAGCTGCAACAGCCAGAGACAAGCTGGTTCTGAAGCCAGGAGCTTCCTCCTGGTTTCCCACATGGGTGCAGGAGCCAAACACTTGGGCCCTCTGCTGCTTTCCCAGACCATTAGCAGGGAGCTGGATTGGAAGTGGAGCAACTGGGACATAAGCAGGACCCCTTATGGGATACCAGTGCTGCAGAATGCAGTCTTCGCTGCTGTGCCACAGTTCTGGCCCCTCAAAACTTCCATAAGATAAATATATATACTTATATATGCATATATATATATATATATATATTTTAGAAAGAAGTTTGAACAGATTAAATTTGAGAGAGGTTTTAGAAGAACTGGGATTGTCATGAGCTAGTTGTAGGGATGTACAATGGTATAGCTGCCCTGGAAAACAGTTTAGAAGTTTCTTTGTAAGTTTAGTACACACCAATCTTATAAAATCCACATGATTTTAAGCAATGGAAAAGAAAATGCCTGTCCACACAAAAAAGACCTGTACATGAATGCTCCTAGTATGTTCATAGTAGTTTCTTATGTAGTAGCCTTAACCTGAAAATAACCTAAAAGTCCATTAAAGAGAAATTGATAAAGTAGCTGAGTCACAGGCGAACAGTAGAGTACTATGCAGTAATAAAAAGGGTGTGTGCGTGTGTGTGCGTGTGTGTCTGTGTGTGCAAGAAATTAAACTGCAAGAAGGGCCCACAAAGCACACAAGAACACTTTGGGAGTAATGGATATGTTTACTATTTTGAATGTGGTAATGGCTTCTCAAGTGTAAATGTCTACCAAACCATCAAATTATGCATTTAAATCTGTAATTGCTAGTCATACTACAAGAAAGCCATGCAGGGAAAAAAGAGAGAGTGTAAAGCTATTTGAACTCATTTTCCTTCAAAGATAATATAGATCATATTTCATTTCTTTGAGTCTACAGACCATTAATTGTTGATAAAGGTCTAAGATCTAAGTGAACTGTGATCAGCACTAAGCAAATGATGCGTATTTAATTTTTGACCAATTTTATATTTATATTTTTGACAAATTTTTACGAATTTCTAGAATATTACTGAACTGTGAGCTAATGTTATGAATCTAGAGGTCTATGCATAATCATTATTTGTTCCAAAATGATAGTTTTGTGCACAAAGGGTTTGGTAGAGTATTTACAACTCACTTGGGACACCTGCATTCCATATTGAAGTACCTGGATTTGAGCCCTGGGTCTATTCCAGGTTCAAGTGTCTGACTAATGCTTACCATGGGAGGCAGTAGTTCTGGCCCAAGTAGTTTGGTCTCTGCTACCTATGTGGGAGGTTTGGAATGAGTTCCTGGTTGCTGGCTTTGGCATGACCCAACCCCTGGCTGTTGTGGGCATGTGGGGAGTAAACCAGCAGATTTCAGATTCTCTCTCCTTCTGTCTCTCCCTTTTTTTGGCCTTTAAAATAAATATTAAAAAATAAAAATTTTCCATCTGCAAAAGCTTGTTGCTAATTCTATGCCTCATACATTTCTGCTTATTTTTTATAATTTTCTACATTTTTGCTTCATTTTGTAATTCACTCATTTAAGAAATACTGATCAAATGCCTACCATAGGAATCCCATCGCCAAATATCGGCAGATGTATTCAGAACATGTGCCTCATAGAGTAGACCTTCAGAGGGGGAGAGAGATTTTTTTTTAATAAAGCAGTCAACAAAGTTATAGATTTTCTTAAGTGCCCTGAAGAAAGCAAACAGAACACTGTCTGTGATAATGACAGGAAATCTTCCTTAGATATGACTTAATTATACATTAACTCTGCAGTCTATTACTTCAAATGATCCCTAGTTATTACATTTACATAGTTGAATGTTACTACTATGTTTAGTTTGTTACTCCCAAGCTTCAGGCTGTTTCACAGAAAAGCTACAGTTGAACAGAAGGCACACTCATTTGACTTGTCTTCACCCTCCTGGTTTGCAGGAAAGCTGGTCATTGCTTCCACCTGCCTGAGAGCTGCTGGCACCCATATACACACTGGCTCAAATCCTCACTGTATATCCTGTCCTGCTTTCAGGGCACTTACCACAACTTGCAATTATCATGTGATGGATTAAAGTTATTATTCTAATAATTTATAATAACCTCTCGTAAGGTTATTATACCTTCCATAAAGGCAGACAAGGTTTTTCTGGGGCTACTTTCGTGTTATTGCACACAGAGTAGTGAATATCAGGACAACGTGTTTATGGAGAAATAGCTTAAAGAAGGAACGTTCTGCCCACTTCAGTAAGTCCAAGGTTTAACCCTCCAGGTCCTCCCAAAGAGCGGATCTGTGAGTGGCTTGGGCCCTGGGTCAAACAGGCTATTCCTGAGAGTTGGCTCTGAGGTTCACAGAATCAGCATATTTTAAAGCTGTATTTCCAAATCTCCCGATTCAGGTGATTTCTGACAAATTAACAAACATTGGGGAACCTCTGTTTTTGTGGAAAGGGAGAAATTGTAATTGAGCATGGCATGTGACGCCACCTCAACTTTGTGTTAGAGGGGTGGATCTGCATGCTTAGGGGTGCTGACAGGCCTTCCTTCTTCTCGTCTCTAAGAGGAAGATACAGGGGCAGGCAGGCATTTGGCTTAGCAGTCAGGACGCCCATGTCCCAAATCAGAGAACCTGAATTCAAGTGTACTTCTCTCACCTCTAGTTCCTTGCTAATGTACAGCCTATGAGGTAATGGGGTTGGGACAAGGAACTGGATTCTTGACACCCATGTGGAATTGCTAGACTGCATTTGTGGCTCTCAGCTTCAGCCTGCCCTAGTTTAGTCTCTATGATATTTGTATTTCCCATCCACATAGCTTCTAGTACCTTAAGGGAGAATTTATAGCATAATGAGTTATTTTTTACATAAAGAAGCATTATGATAAAGTCTAGTAACATAAAGTTTACTTTGTGGCATTTATCTTTAAAAAGTGCATTTTTGAATTTCCAGTCCTGCTTACAGAGCTGGCTTTAACATACAGCTTTTCATATGGCTTGAAATAGCCTTCTTTCTGCTTTCTAGAAGAATGTGCAGTGAAGGAGGAGAGGGGGCGTCTCGCTGTGGGAAAGTGGAGAAGAGCGGCTCTCTGAATGCTGGCCATGACGTAGCCTGAGAACTGTGCGCAGCTGCTGGCTGAGTGTTTCACACGCAGCAGGGCACTGGGAAAAGCAATGAGGAAAACAAGCAGGGCAAACAAATGCAGAGGAAAGGGTGGGCGGGGTCCAACTCCAGGCCAGGCGAGGTCAGACTGGAGAAGGACACATGAAAGAACAAAGCAGTGAAAAACTGGAAGCAAGGGCTAATGTTTGACAACAGGGGGAAAAAAATCACCCAAAATACAAAAGAAAGCAAATCAACAACAACAACAACAAACAAACCAAAAACCCCACGAGCCTCATGAGCTCTGTGGCCATTTTAGGTACTTAGAACAATATGTAGATTTTGAGAATTTGGAGTTATGAAGAAGCAGAAATCCATGTGCTCATATATAAGAAAACAAACACATTTAATAGGGACACATTCCATTTTTAAAAGCCACAATAAAGTGCTTATATTGTGCTGTAATGGTTACCTTCAGAACTGACATAAACAGTTCCCAGTATAATTAATACAAAATCAATCAATACATAAAGATCAAGAAATGAGTTTATGTAATGAATACTTCCTAATCATTGGGATTCAAATCATAAAATGTCTGAAAAAAACATCATTATCATCCTCCATTTTTCTGTCATTCCTGACAACTTCCTTCTCATTTTCTGTTTTGCGTAATACTTTTTCCCACCACACTCCCTTCATTCTGCACACTTGTCCTCAGAGTCTTAAACCTCCTGACGGCTCTCTCGAAAACTTAGACCATTCTTCCTTCCGGAAGAGGAGGACAGACTCCAGATTATTTGGGCCATGCTACTTTCAAGGCCATGTGACTACATGCCTCATAAATAAAGCACAAGTAGCTGTAAAAACACTGGAAACCCAATGTTCTTAAGCTCGACCATGCCCTTGGGACTCAGCACGCGCTAAGGGCCATCACCAAACTGGGCATTTGGACTTAACATCCTTTAGTTTTCTACAGGGCCTGTTCATCTTTGTTTTTATTTTCTCTTATTTTTTAACTGTTGAGGTTAAGCAGCAAATCTGCTGTCAGAGATGTTTTCCTCATTGTACTCTTTTCATGAGTCATTCCATTCCTAATGCCAATACATCTTTCTGTGACTTAACGTCTTCAACAACAAATACATTCTGTTTATTGTTTATTCTTTTCCCTTTTTTTTTTAACCTTCAGCTTGTTGACAATATGCTAGTGGGCATATCAGACAAGCCTGTAGTGGAAATATTTGAAATAACCCATCATTAGTCTGTAACATATTAGCACTTTGCACAGGGGATTAGGCCTGCACCCCAGATCCAGATGAAATTTCATGTGACTGGTGTTGGGTTGGCCAGCTATTACAAGCATTTCTGGGAGTGAATCAACAGATTTAAGAAGTCACTCCCTCATGCTCTCTCTGGCTTTCAAACAGAAAAAAATAAAAACTTAAAATAAGAATAACATATTTAGGGGACAGCAAGGTGGTTCCACTGGCTCTGCCTGCTAGCACTAGCATTCCATATGGATGTCATTTTGTATACCTGCTGCCCTATTTCCCATCCAGCTCTCTGCTTGTAGCCTAAGAAAGCAGTGGAGGATGGCCCAAAGTCTTGGAACTCTGCACCTACTTGAGAGACCTGGAAGAAGCTACTGATCCTTGCTTCAGATCAGCTCAACTGTAACTATCGTGGCCATTTTGGGGGTGAATCAGCAGATGGAAGATCTTTCTATCGCTCCTTCTCTCTGTAAGTCTGCCTTTCCGATAATAATTAAAAAATTAAAAAATCATAATATATGTTAATGTTAATAATAAAAAGAATATGTTATATAGTTTTCCTAAATGTTACTGCAACTTTGGGGAGAAGTGATTTCTAATTTTTTTTAACCACGTGGATCCCTTAATTTATTTTCCACAAACTGAAAGATCCCTACATACTACAAGGAATTAATATCCATGATTTGAGAAAAAGTGGTTACTTGGTAAAAATCTGCATGACTTCAGTAGCAGAATTAGCTAGGAAAGAAGTGATACATATATGAGACAGTACTGTATTCAGGCCACACACAATGCTCAAGGTGGTCCAGACCAAGTATGTGGCAGCCAAGGAGAGTCTGAACGTGCTGAGCAAGAGTAATGTGGGAACGAATCACTCGGCCTGCTGACAAATTCTAGGTACCTCCCAGGCAAGCTGCGCCATGCGGAGCACGTGAGAACTGACGTGAGAATGGGCTGCTACCTTGGGAAGACAGCTGATAATGCCAAAGACTTCCTCACAAGGAGGACAGACTTCTTCCCCAAGCAGATGGGGGAAATCCAGTCTGCCCTGCAGGAGAATAAGGCCATGAAACAGGCCATCATGGCAATGATGAGCTAGAAGATCGTGCTGCTGAAAGCTCTGGGGGCAGCCTATGACACGGCCAAGGGCAGAGGGGTTCTTGCAGAGAACGGGGCTAAGAAAGTTCCTAGGACTTTGTGTGCATGGCTTGGGTGTGTGTGTCAGGGTGGGGGGGCAGAAGCGGGGCATGGGTACAAGTTCATGTTTAATATTGATCAATGTGCCAGCCTGGCAGAAAATTTACATAAAATGAAATATGTCGAAATCTGTATCTTTGGCCTCCATGTTAAGCATTGCAGTTTGAGGGAAAATTCCATTATGTCGTCAGAATGGAAAACAGCATCTCCCGGGAGCTTGATAGGAATTCAGGATTGCAGGTCTTACTGACTGCCTACTCAATCTGTGGGAATGGTTTAACAAGCTCTGTTGATATCCTTATCCAGGCCAGGTTTTGAAAACCATGTTCTATACCAGTGCTTTCTAACATAAACACAATGAGAGGCACATATATAATTTAAAATATTCTGGTAGCACATTACAAAAGTAAAAAGAAGCAAATACTGTCAACTGTTTTTAGTTACAGCACAGGCTCATTTCGTTCATCTTCATGAAAAATACCCAAGATAGAGTAATTACAAAAAAATGAGTAAAATCCATTATAATAATGTATTTTACTTAACCAAATATAGAAAAAAACCATGATTTCAACATGTAATCAGTATAAAAATACTGTAGAGATATTTCATGCATTTGTATGCTAATCTTTAGGATCTGATTTGTATATTATTCTTATTTTTAAAAATTAACTGGTATTTTATTACTTTTTTAAAATCTGAAAAGTAGAGGAACAAAATGAGAGACAGACACAGAGATCTTCCACCTTCTGCTTCAGGTTCATCCCTCATCGCTCTACCTCTAAGTTCCCATAAGAGCTAGGGCTGGGCCAGGCCAAAGCTCAGAGCCAAGAACCACAAGTGGGTGGCAGAGACCAGAGCATGTGAGCCATCACCTGCTGTCTCCCAGATTATAGGTTAGCAAGAAGAAAAACTCAGCAGTGGTGGGGAGACCTGAACCCTGATAGTCCAACATGAGACGTGGGCATTCCAGGTAATCAACTCTATGCTAAATGTCTATTATAGCCCCTGTGTATTACATTTCTGATGTATTTCGGTATCAGCTGGATTCATCCAAGGGCTCAGTAACTACAAACAGCTGCCATTACAGGATGGTACAGTTTTTTGACAATATGATTTGAAATAAAGAACACATAAATGTGTATACTGTGTATATAAGTTTACTGTATCACTTGAAGTCTATTCAAGTTTCTCTCCTGGGTTTCCATGTTTCTGTGGCACTATAACACTCATCTAAAAAAAACCTTCTGCATGGCATTATACTTCATTGCCCCAATCTGCTTCTGAACCCCTCAAGATGTTGCATGGAAGTCATCTATTTTCTTCATCTTTTAAGCCTGATGGCAACTGACAAAGTGCTCAAAGTAGGGCAATAGTTCTCAACAAAGGGACTGTGGACCAGTAGGGCTAACCTCAGTTGCTGCAAGACCTTAAGCTTCATCCACTGCTACCGGATAAGAAACTCTGGAGGTGGGGCCCAGGGATTTGTGTTCTAATAAACTTTACAGATAATTCTGCTGCTCATGAAAAGCTATTTTCTTGGAGAATGGTCCCAGACTCATCCTTTTCTCCTGGCCTAAACTACAAGCAGAAGTGTTTTAGGCGTTGTTAAAGGAAACAAGGAAGGACATGCCAGGAAGACATCATTAGCATCACTGAAGTGAGAATGTTGATGTCTTCTCCTTACCCCAGGCAATAATAGGCCCACTTGATGGCGCAGCTCACCCAGCCTCCCTGCCTAAATGGCATCACATATTGCAAAGAAATTAGTAGAGAATCATTAAAAAAAGGGGGAAAGCAAGAAAAATACTCAAAATACGGTAACACAATTAAAGGATCAAATATTGTGTCCAGTGATGATAAGCACAAATATACACAGCTACAAGCCTTACTTAGAAATCCTGTCACCAAAGTAAAAGAACATGAGCTTCTCTGTTGGGGATTTTCGACTTTTTCAACTTCCAAATAATTTTTGTTCTGTGTTTTTTTTTTTTCATTGAAGTCACACAAGTACTCCTACGGACCAACTAAATCTTATTTCATGTCCTTATGCATATTTTTCTAATATGACTATAGACCAAATCAGAGATCTGAGAAGATATATTTTTTGTAGCATCAGGGATGTAATATTATGTCTATGTTTTGTTGATAACATGGAGTTACAGAGACAATAAAGGGAGCCATCTTGGCAGTAACACAATAACATTTGCTGTGATGTTTTTCCTAATTGGTATTTACTTGAAAGCATAGAAAAAGATAGAGATCTCCTATCCATTGATTCATTTCCCAAATGCCTGTAACAGCTAGGTCTGGGCCAGACTGAAGCTAGGGATCTTGATCTCAACCCAGATCACCCATGTGGTTTGCAGGGACCCAAGGACTTGAGCTGTAACCTGCTGCCTCCTAGAGTGCTGATTAGCAGGAATCTAGAGCAGAACTGAAACTCAAAATGAAATACTTTGATAGAAGACACAGGCATTCAAGTAGTATCATGATTGTTAACCAAATGCCTTCCAGGTAAGATTAGATATGCAGTGAAAGGGGTTTTGATCAGTTTGTCTTTGATCAAGATAACAATTACAATGTCTATTTGGTGCAAAGAAATTCAGCCAATGTTAACTGAATGAAAGAATGCAAGAAGTAACAAAGTGTGTAGAAGTTCAGGGCCTGTGACAGAAAGTTGCCACAAAAGTGTGAAAATGAATTATATAAATATTCACATGACTCTGACTCAGTAAATGTTTATGAAAAAAAAGTCTTAATTCAAAATGCTATTCTTTAGCATATTTAATGACCTTCATGCTTGGAAATGCCCTCATTCAACTTTTCAAATGCTTACATTCCTTAAGTTACTACAATCAAGAAGCCATGTATGTTAAAGTCTATTTGCAGCTTCTGCCATTATCTGTGGCTTTACTCATGAATATAGAGAACTAGTAGCTATACCCCTGATACTAGCTGCGCTTATCAAATAAAGAGCACGGCCATACAGCTCCTCATGGAGTACATATTGCTTCAAAATGAAAAAGGCTTAACAACATGTTAACTTACTTCTCATCTGGCTTTGCTATCCATTTCTACTTGATCAGACATTAGTACTGGTTCTGCTTTAAGAGCTAATTCATTAAAATCACTTTGGTTTGATTGATGAGTTCTAAAGGCAATGAAGAAGAAAATGGTCTAAAATTTTATATTTGCAATTATAAGTGTGATTTTTTTAAGGGTACACTGAACTGGGCTCATTAATCCATCAGTTTATAAAAGGAAGATTTCCAAGTTAATGTACCTGAGAATCATTAAAAGGAGAGCGGGAGTATGACAAAAAAGTAAAGTGTTTTATACCGGTGTTGACCAAAATAACTTGAAAGTATGACTTTGTTGGGGTCCAAATTTAATAGGACTCTGAGAAGAGGAAACAAAAGTGGTGTGAGAATTATACTTTGGAAGATGTGATTTAGATGTTCATCAACACTCATTTAACAAACTATGTGACTGTAATTGTGTCTCATAATGCTTCCTTACCTGCAACAAGGAATAATGAAAGTATGTAATTATAATGATACTACTGTACTCATATGGCTGTGGAGATTAAATGGGAGAATGCTGGAGAGAACTCTTGGTAACAAAGGAATGATGGTTTCTATACAATAAATCTACTGTCCAACAGTGAAGCAGTAATATCCACACCAATGTGTCCATTCTCAGGGAGCCAAGAGAATTTTATTCTCATAAAAGGTCTCAAACCAGCAAAACAATTCAGATTCAAAGATAAATTAAAAACTCTCCAGACACTCTATTTCTTTATATGAGCAAATTGTCACTGAATCATAATCTACTGCTGATAATCACGTCTAGATAGCTTACCCAGTTTTACCATTTTGACTGATAGTACATAGTTAAATAACCAGTGTTTGGTTTTCCCTTAAAGTCAGTTAATGAATCATATAATCAAACACAGGACATTGTAATATCAAGCAGATACAGCTTACAGCTTAACAGCATCTAATTCTGGTTTTTCTATTATACTATTTAATTTTTTTTTATTTTGCTTTATTTTCATTATTTGAAAGAGAGAGGAAGGGTGGGAGAGAGGGAGCAGAAGGGGAGAGAGAGATCTCCCATGTGCTGGTGCACTTCCAAAATGTGCCCAGTAACTAAGGATGGGCCAGGTCAAAGCCAGGGTCTCAGTCTATGTCTCCCATATGGGTTGTGGGAAACAGGGAGATAACAATTGGAACCATCACTTGTTGCCTCCCAGGGTGTGTGTACATTAACAGGAAGCTGGGATTGGAAGCAGAGCTGGCTTGAGTCCCGGCACTCCAATTATATAGGACACTGGTGTGCCAAGCAACAACCCGCTATGACCAAATGCCAATTCCCATTACTGTCTGCTCAAATTAAAAGCTTTTCTTTTCTCAGGTTCATATCTGCCTTCCATCCACTCTGACTCTCTACTCTGTTTTTCCTTGTCTTAACAAAGGCAAAAATGAACCCACCCTCGTTTTTATAGAAATATGATGTCATAATGATAGAAGGCTCAAGCTTCTTGCCACAGAAGCTGGATAATGCTTTAGTCTTTTGTACATTCTCTAAGTGTAAAAAGTTCTTGAAAGGATATAGGAATTGCTCTTCCAGTAATAAGGTTCAAATTGCTTGATGTCAACTTCATTCTTGTTTTGTTCCTTTTCTGACCAAGGGCTCATATTTACAATAGATAGAGTGGTTACGATTACCGACCAAGCAAAAAAATGGAAATCAACTCCACTCAATTTTGCGCAAAGCAAAGTTTTAGATTTATCAGTTTTCTGCTAAAAATCCCTTTAAAGCACATCCTTAAGGTCAGGAACAAAAGTAGAAACACATGAAATTTTCTGCAACAAAAGCACATATCACAACTTGACTGAATTATATATCGTCACAGTCTGTGTATATGCGGGTTTGGAGATGGAAAGTTTAAGGATAGAGTTATAGGAGGAGAAGCATCATTCCAACAAGTCACGCCAGTTACTAGGAATAAATGAAGCCAAATCATAGGCTTTATTCCATATTTGTCTCCTTCAGATTTCCAGATATAGAATTATAGAACTAAACTGGATATAACCTTAGAAAAAAAAATAGTCTCACTTTAAAAATGAGGCTGGTGTTTGGATAAGGAGGAGACTGTTGATTGGCCTATGGATGAGTTGCTTCTTGTGATACTCATACAACATATTGGAGTGACTGAATTTGAATCTTGGCTCTCTTCTTGAATTCAGTTCCCCTGATTCATCTGCTGGGATGCAGCAGGTGGTGGCTCAAGTATTTGAATCCCTGGCACGTATAGCAGGAGATCATGAATGAGCTTTCTATTGGTCCAGGTAAGGGCCAATTATTTACACACACACACACATATAAATGAATATATTTTAAAAAAAATTTTTAAATGAGAATAGGAAACACCAATGTCAAGGATTTACAAATATCTTCAGGAAGCACATGGCAGCCAAATCAACAATTTTGCAAAGAAATGGGCAAAGGAAATGAACAATTTTCAGAAGAACAAATTCAAATGGCTAATAGACATGAAAAAAATGCTCAGGCTACCCAGCATCAGGGAAATACAAATAAAAACCACACTGAGTTTTTACCTAACTCCAGTTAGATTGGCCTACATTTGGAACTTTACTGATAACACCTGCTGGCATGAATGTGGGGAGAAAGGTGTCTTACTTTACTTTTGTTGGGAGACTAGGCTAGTAAAACCACGATGGAAGTCAGTATGGAGAGTACTGAGCATGGAAAACTGACCTGCTCAATTTACTCATCTATCCCATTTCTGAGGATATATCCAAAGGAAATGAAATCTGTATGTGAGAATGTGACCTGTAATCCTGTAATCCTATATTTACAGCAGAAGTAAGACAGGTTAAATGGTTTTCTCCAAAATCTGGCTAAATAATGGCAGATCTGAAGTTTGAAGTTAGTCTCTTTAATATTCACTTGATGGATTCTCTTTTTACTACATCACATGGTTTCTTCTTACAGGTACTTTCCTCTACTTAGAACATGTTATTATTTTAAAGAATGAATAAAAATTAAAGTATTATTTTCTCACACTTCATGTCTAAATAAATGCCACAATTAGTGGTTTACTTAGTATTGATTTTTTTTAAAAAATACCATTTCCCCTTAGTGATGATCTTATATTTTCATTTGTAAATATACATATGGCTGTCACAAATCTTGTGTCACATTGTAAAAGCAAAGGTGGCACTTGCCTTTTTAAAAGAACACTTTAAATGTAATTGAAGAGGGTTTGAATGCAACAAATGTAGCCATTGGTTTTCTTTGGAATTACTTTCCTCACTTATGTTTAAAATGAAAACCATATTAAGAATGAAATGGATAAGATTTTAATAGTATTCAAGCACCATAGAAAAAACATAGAAAGCTAGATAATCACTTAACTATACTGCCTTGCTTTAGTCAATGCCACTTATTAACAATCTATCATACAAACATTTCAAGACTATCCATCACAACAAAAATTAAATTACATGAGATCTCAAGAGGTCTTGAATTTGGAAGTAGTTTTTATTAAAGCTCTAGCAATTCTTCAACAGGACTCTCAATCACACCTCTAAATGGGCTGCCAATAGGAAAGTAACCTGGTTCAACATTATTTTTTTTTAATTAAAACAATGAAAAAATGTTTTGAAATCTAGCATGCTCTCTGTCCTCGGATGCATACTATGTACTCTGTGAGAATGAAAAAAAGAGAACAAATGATTCTGTCATTCTATGGCTAAGCCATTTGAAGGGCTCTGCAATGAAAAACAGCATCCTTCACACAGGGAGCAAATATATGCACCTCCTCCATCAGCACATCATGTTCTGAGTTCTTCCTCTAAGTTTGGTACTGTACTAAGAGCTCTAAGAAAATTAGCTCATTCAAAAGTACAGTCACCAGTTATAGAATGAGGAAACTGACAACCAGAGAGATGAAGTGTCCTTAAGGTCATGCAGCTGGTTAGTCAGATTCCAAAACCTATGTAATTCATTAACACTTTTAATGTTAATATTGTGGAGGACTAGAATCACACAGTTTACTATGTAACGGATTCTTTCCCAAGCCCTTTCAACTGATTTAGACTTATTAATCCAATAACAAACTGATATTATATAGAGAGGATTTCACTAATTTCATTTCAGAAAAGGTAATTTGTATAAGGTCACACAGTTAGAAAGCGTGACCTTGAACACAATGATATTCCCTATACTTATCTTCTAACTAACGTGAAGTAGCCTATCTTCAGAAAAGATCATGAGCAGTGAGTAAAGACATTATTTTCATTGCTCTTTACAAATCAGCCTTGTGGGCATATTATAATCACAAGAAGCAACAATGTTCATGTTGTGCCTACCTGCAGAAGCTTCCATCTGGTGTTCAGGTCTTCCAAAGTGTTGAGGTTATATGGTGAGAGCTGAATACCCAGTGTGGTGAGCTGGCGGCCAAGGTCATTGACGTGGCTTACATTCTCTTTAAGAGGTGCAATTTCTCCTCGGAGAGCCTGCATGAAATAATCAAGAGGAAATAGGAATTTTAGGACATTTAAAGCAGCCAAACAGATATAAAGCTGCTTGGAGTACAATGTTAATGATGATTGCTCTACATTATGATTCCTATGTTTGTGTACTCCCGAAGTTCATGTGTTCAAATTCTAAGAAAGCCAAAATAAAAATAAATTCAAAAGGAAATCCCATTGGCCAGTTAGGAAGTGGAGGTGAGTTTTAGGGTTGTGATTAGTTCACTCTCGCTTCTGGCATGTAAGGCTGCAGCTTAAAGGCATCATCTATGTGAGAAAAGTCCTTGCCAGACATTGAGTCACTTCTCTTGGTCTTGGACTTCCAGAACTCCATAACTGTGAGAACTAAATTTCTATGTTTTGTAATCTACCAACAGAATTTTTGCTGTAGTACTGCAAATGGGCCGATACTCCACCAAGGTGATAATTCAGCCATAAGCATTTTATAATGAATGAATAATGATACCTCATATTTCCTGAGCAATTCCCAGGTATCTGGTGTGACAAGCTCCATCCACACGGGAAATTGTATTCCTACACAACAACCCTGTGGGGTTGTAATTGGAGAATTTTCATTTAATGCCCAAGAAAATGTTTTGAGGTTAAAACTTGTCAAGGTCTTATGGGTAAGCATTTGAGCAACCCAAGATACACATGCTGGTTTTCCTATCTACGAAGCACAAATTCTTAATTACTGTATTGTATGTAGAAATTTCAAAAAGTTTGTGGAAAAAGTGGAAATAAAATCTTATTTGATGCAAAAAGTTTTGAAATGCATAATATGAACTTTCCATGAACATTTTACAGAATCCCTCAATTGCAAATTTGTTGAATGAAAACAAAGTTATCTTTAATACCATTTCCCCAGAAACTTTTTGAAGCATATCTCTCCAAAGAAATTTGTGGTTGACAAGGTAACAGGAAAAATTACAGTGCTTAATAGGTTCTAAATTCTACTCATCTCAGAACTAGAAATGGATACTTACATTTACAATAAAAGACACACACAATAATAACATAACACATTCGTATTTTGAACCAACCACACATAATAAACAGTTTGCTTTAGGTAGCAAGCTATTTTCTCGAGCCCTAAGAGTTATTCCCTGGACTCCCGGCATTTTAGTCCTTGTAGCGGTGACTTCAGAAGGCTCCCTTGGGGCTTCTCAGCCATCTCTGAAGCACTAGAGCCGGAATCGCTGGTGCAGTGCATCACTGCAATCTGCTAGGCAGAGAAACCTTATGCAGATATGGGAAGGATATTACCATGCATCATATCTTCCCTATCGAGATGGCATTTATGGATCTTTAACATGATGCATGATGTCCAAATGTTCCAATGAGCACTTTAGAAGGGACGAATTTCCTCACTTAGAAGAGCAGTTTGTGCAATATAATCTTCTGCGCACAAGGACAGTGTCACTCACTTGACGATACGTGCTGTTTTGACTTGCTTGATCTGGGCAGGTGTTATTTTTCTGTCTGGTTCACTATGTTGATAAACACACTGTTTCCACAAACCTCATGTATAACTCCTACTTTCCCTCTCATTCCAAGTGGAAGCCAGTGCATACTTAAACCAAGAATGTTGTTATCCTCTAACATCAACCTGGGGTTTGCATAATTAAAATGTAAAGAATAGCATATAAGTCTTTTAAATAGTTTTTTTTTAGGTACTACACAGCATTGCAATAATCATGCTGTTGAATTTTCAGCATGGCAATTAAGACACAACTGTGGTACTTCCATATCCTACTGGAATGCCTGTTGTGGAGTCCTGCCTCTGATTCTAATTCCAGCTTCTTATGAATATGTAACCTGAGAGGCAGCAGGTAATTTTGCTAACAGTTGTATCCTTCCTTCTCACAGGGACCTTGACTGAGTTTCTGGCTCCCAGGCATCTGGGGAGGAAAAGAGTATGTAGGTGATCCCCATTTCTCTCTCAAATAAATCAAATAAAAATAAAAATAGATTTTAAAAGAGTCAGACTAAGTCCCCATGGAGCATGGTGTGTAAAATACACACACACACACACATTCATACCTCTACAAAAAAGTAGTTCATAATAAGTTTGAGTCACAGGTTAGAAAACAATTTAAAAAAAAAAAAAGGTCAGTAGGCAAACCTGGAAAAGGACAGTGCTCACAAAATGGAGTCCTTCTATTCTGGATAATAATATTAATTTCTGATAACCACAAATAATTATCATGTAAAAGGGTACTGCACACCACAGTCAATGCCCGCGGGAGAGAAGGCAGAAGCTTTGAATACTGCGGCTGAGCCCTTTGTGCTAATCATCTCCTTTGCCAGCATGCAGACACTGAGTTGAACACCCATTCCAGTCAAGTGACATCTAAATTTCAGCTCCTCTTAGGTTGCATTACACACATGATAAAAATCCTAGACAGAGCTTTTAATCCTGTATCAATGTCTGGAGGATGAAATGGATTTAAAGATAGTCTCTCATCTTCATAATTTTTCTTCTCCTTTCCCTTCTTTTTATAACATTTTATTTGAAACAATTAAGAGAGAACAAGTAGGCCAAAGTGTACCTATCTGCTGACCACTTACCAAATGCCCACAACAGCCAGGGCTGCACCAGGACAAAGCCAGGTTCCCAGAACATCTGAGTCTCCCATGTGGTAACAGGGATATAAGCCTTTAAACTATCATCTCGTACTTATCAGAGTGCATATTAGTTGGAAGCTGGATCATAAGTGGAGCCAGGGCAAGCCCCACTCCTTCATTTCATTTATTTTTCTCTCAGTTCTACACTGTCATGAGATCTTGGGGGAACTGTCTTTCCCCTAACCAGCCACCATAGTTGAAGTCCTTAAAATTGATCTCTACTTCAGACTTAACCAGATTAGCCAGCCTTCACTCCATCCCACAGATTCCCTGGCACCTGCAACAGTCTCACAACAAAGTGTTCAAGGTATCTGTCAATAGGTGTGATCCTTCTCCTCTCATCAACTGTGCTATCAATGGTGTGAATTAAACCATTAGCTAAGTACATATTCTCTACTAGTGGCTGCCAATTGCTACTGCAATTTCTTGAGTGAAAGACATAAAAGTTTGAAGAGAAAAAGTTTTCTCTCTTCAAAACCCATGTAACATACACTGGAAAGTTACAACCATAGTGCTATGGAAGGATTTTCTATTCAGATTGCTTCTCATGCTTTCTGATGGGCTCACTTTATGTTAAAGAAACTGGAAATCAGAATGCATTATTACTTTGGTTTCTAGAGAACTCCAATGAATGAATTTACGCTTAAAGATTTCATATGACAGTAAAATACTGGTGACTATTTGAACTTAAGTTACTTAAGAAATATTTTTATGACTCCCTCATTGAGCACATTTTCAATTGACTTTTGAACTATAGTTTCTAATTATACTGGAATAGAAAACATCCATGATTTTAGTACTACTACTATTTTACTCCCACCACTGACTGCTTTTCCTAGTAATATCACTCAGAAAAAAAAGAGCAACTGCTTGATTTAATTTGAATGCCTGCATTTCTACTAAGGTATTTGATACTGGAAGTTTTGATTGCAGAGGGGTGAGCAGATCAAGAGACAGTTTGGGGCAAAGGTTTACTTTATGGAGGGATCTTGATGGGGCTGAACACACTGAAGGACTTCAGGGAGCTAGATATCGTGATGGGACACTAAGCATATGAGGGTGTTTCAGCAGATAATGGTAGTGAAGGTGAAAGGAGAACATAGAGTGTGCAAGTCAGTGGTGACACTGGCATTTGATCCATGCGCTGGTGACAGGTTGCTGCTGCAGGCTGCCAGTGCTTAGATCTGTGCATAATAGGAGCATGGTCTCTTACACATGGAATCACTAATACACATAAAGGGAGAATACAGGTACTCTGTCATTTAAATGGTTGCTACCTTGGATTTGATTATATCCCAAATATTAGAGATTTTAATACCATAAGCATAAATTGATGTTTAAATTATTAAGCTCTGTACAGAAAATGTCAAGGAGTAAAGTTAACTCTGAGCAATATGATCTGCTATTTAAATGATACCAGGATTTCATTAGGCCTTATTTTAGCTTGGAAGCAGTAAGTGAGAAAACATTGAAGGAAGCCATTATACTGTGGATTTCCTTTCAATCACTTAAACATCTGGAATATGTTCTCCACAAAAGAGCAAGCCAAGGCTAATTTTATTATGACTAGTTTCATGCAGGCAGAATTTTCACTTCATTAAATGTTGTCTGATTATAGACAGAAAAGTACTGATTTGAAATGATATATATGTATATACATATATATATGAATATATATTTGATATGTTGAGTTTTTTCTTCTTTTTATAAAATTAAATTGCCTGTGAGATTGCTTATGCAGTTAAGGATTTGTTCAAATATATATTTAGAATTATAGTTATCAATTTCCTTGGCAACAAAAGAATTATCTATCAACAGGCGAATAATGTTGTTGTAAATTCTTTATTATTTGAGAGGCAGACACACAAAGTGAGAGAGACAGAGAGACACACAGAGACAGAGAGAGAGAAAAAGGGAGGGGGGAAGAGAGAGACAGAGCGCAAGCGAGCTCTCCCATATGCAAGCTCACTTTCCAAATGGCTGCAATGGCAGGGACTGGGCCAAGTTGAAGCCTGGTTTGTAGATCTCAGTCCAGGTCTCTGACATGTGCAGCAGGGACCTCATCTCTTCAGCTATCGCCCTATCAGGGTGTATATTAGCAGGAAGTTGCATGTAAACAGAGGTGACACTTGGATCTGGGCACTCCCATATGGGGTTTGGGCATCCCAAGAAGCACATTAACCACCATGTCAAACTGTTAATATTATTTTAATTGTCTGGAAAGTTTGACATGACTAAGTTTATTTTTACTGCAAGGCAAAGTTGGTTTGAAAGATTCAAGAATTATCGAGGGAATTATACATAGGGAGTCACTATTTCTCCTGTGAAGCAGGAGGCAGGAGACTTGGCACAGCCTGGTGTGTGATAACTCATTGACCATATACGAATTAAGGGAAAGTGGAAACATTTAAATTTGCTGTAGGAGGCAGTGTGAGAAAAGTTAACCTAAGCAAGGCAGTGAGGTTTCTGGACACTGTTGAGGGTCCATTTTGAAGCTGGAATCAATATTTCTTAGCAGAACCAATCTGCCCCAATTCCTCACTTTCCAACAGTGATCCGTACAAGCATGGATAAAGCAGTTGATCCAGGTTTGGGGTTTTGTTATGTGATTCGTGTAAAAACTCTTATGGGTAAGGGAGTTTTGCTTTTTATCCCGAATGTGATTGAAAACAGAACCGTGGAATCTAAAGTGGATTAAGGGTAAAGTGAAGCAATATACAGTATACAGTAGATGCAGGGAAAGTAGAGCGGTCAATTGTGGAGCTCTAGGATAATCTAAGTAAGGTCACAGCAAGAGTTGCCTTGAGCCACTTCAATGTGCACAGGCAAACTAGATGGAATGGAGTTTCTGGGATGCTTAAATTAGCTCTGCGAGACCTGTCATTTATGAGTTTATTTATGAAGGGAGGAAGGTATGGAGGGAGGGAGGAATGGAAGAGGGAGAGAGAGAGGGAGGGAGGGGAGAGAGAAAAGGAGAGGAAGGGAAGGAGGGAAAGAGGGAGGTAAGGAGAGGGGAGGAAGAGTTATATAGAGAGTTTTGTTTTTTATATAACTGGTACTTCTGAGAGTCTAAACATATTCCTTTCCTGGGGATACTACTTTTCTTCCTGAAATCCTAAATTGCTAATTCATAGAGGCCCTGTTTCATTAGGAATTTAAAAGTAGTAGGGATTGACAATGAAGTATTTGCTTCAGATATGAAACACTGATTAGCTGCATGCCTCTGTATGAGAAAACCTGTATGAGCAAATGTTTGCAAGTCAAGACTCTGGAAAAACAGTCGAGAAAGTGTACGTGTTAGGCAAAATCCTAGGGTTCTTCATGTTAAGTTATTCCTGAGCAGTTGAAGAGGATCAAACAAATCACATACTGCAGAGAGGCCATCATGAGCATGTGCACTGGGTCTCTTCCACATGGTGCGGGAAGCCCTCACAGTCTAGTCATCTAGGCCTTAGAGCAGGCTGAGGGGTAGGTTTTTGGGGTTTTTGTTGTTGTTGTTGTTTTTTTGTTTTTGGTTATTTTTTTTCCTGCTGCTTCTGCATTTCTGAGGGTCCATGTCATCCTGATGGGACCAGGAGAATGAAGTTCATATCTTGCTTTGCTCAGGGCACCAGAGCCCTTTGGGATCTTTAAAAGAACCAGAGGAATGAGCTGCTCAGCCACATTCAAAAGAAACATAAGATGAAGTGTATGCAGGATGTTCACGAAATGCACTTGCCTAGGAGACTTCCATTGCTATTTGTAATTATTGGCTTTTTCCTCTGCCTGATTTACTTTCTGGTGTGGTAGCCAGGATGCAGGTTCAGCTCTTGTTTTAGATACTTACTGCCTAGGGCAGGTTTCAGAGAAACAGAATCTTAGTGTTAAGAGAAAGAAAGTGAGAGAAACAGGGCAAGACTACAGTTCAGCATCACTCTGATCCCAGAGGGAACTGCACAGGGCAGACTAAATCACTAGTGA
This sequence comes from Ochotona curzoniae, assembly GCF_017591425.1. Classification (NCBI taxonomy): domain Eukaryota; kingdom Metazoa; phylum Chordata; class Mammalia; order Lagomorpha; family Ochotonidae; genus Ochotona; species Ochotona curzoniae. The sequence continues at coordinate 20,372,495 of NW_024465023.1, read as the reverse complement.
GTGCCACTAGGTACCACTGTTAGACTTGGGGCTGATGTAACTTATTAGTCAAGGTAGTTTTCAGGCCTAGAAAGCCTCTCTGGAAACTTGTGCAATGGTGACCCATTGACAGTCAAAAATCTGGCTTGGGCACCAACAACAACCACTACACAGTAAACTTCATGTGGTTTCCCAATCTCTTTCCATTTGGACTTTATTTTTTTAAGGTGACTTCTTGTATTTAAAATTGGAATATGTCACAGATTTAAAACAAAACAAACAGCTTGGACATAGTACCTTTTCCTTAAGATCAAGTTCCAAGTTGCTACCAGATCCTGAAAGGCTGTGTTATACTGAGAAACTAAATGAACACAAGCCCTGTTTTTTATATCATTTTTGCCTCTGGTAGAGAAAAGCTTAACAGTATATTATGGCATTGAAACATGCATTTTTTAATAGAAGTGTGATTGCATTTCATTTTAACAACAATTTTATTGTGGTAGCCTGAAGGCAAAATATTCTGTGGCTTCTTTCCATTGTCTTCCTTGCATTTAGCTGTCAGGGCAATTCTTATAAACTTTCATAACTTTCATATTTGGGCATGATCGCCTTTGATGAGCAAACTGTGAAAACATGAATAATGACAGACTCAAAACTATGCTCTAGTGTGGCATAATCAGGGTGACTTCGGAGAAGTGAAGTTTTTAAAAATTAGATAAGCAAAGCAAATTTGTAGGCATGAGGAAAAGTGCTATTTTTATTTCCCCATCAATGATCAGTAATGATACCTTAACTATGGTTTTCTTTCAGACTCAAGACACTTCCAAATTTGTGACATTAAAAATAGTAATTAACTGCTGTGTTTTTTCCCCACAAAGAATCCACATGCTTCAATGCAAAATGATATCTAGCTTTTCTTCATATTTTTGTAGAACACACATTCAAGAAAAAAAGCATAAAATTCTTTCTTAGTAATTCTCTCTTGTCATTTATCATCATTCCTCATATTTCAGGATATGGCTTCACAGCAAGGCTTATCACCTCAACATTCTTAAACTGAAAACTGAATTACAGTGTTATCACACTAAATGGTTTCCATTTTCATTTTTGTGTATGTTCATTTGTTTTTCACATACATAACTTAGAAATGAGAGTTCAAATCGCACTGATCAAAAGGACAGGTTTTAACTTTTTAAAGCAAAAAAAAAAAAAAAATCTTTGTTATTTTATTTCCTTGGAAACCTGTTTCTATAATTTTAACTCCGCTAATTATTTTCCCTCTACTGTGAAAAAACAAACAAAAAATACAAAACATCTCAAGCTTTTCATAATTTTGTAACGACACAATTAAAGCAAATAAGAAGGCAGCTCATGAGTGTTTTCCAATGGTTAAATGCAGATTATATATTATTAAAGTAAAAAGTTTTCAAATGAACACAAATAAATCATTTAAGCACAGTATGTTCCAGATTGCCAAGGGAACAGAAAAAATGGCGATACTTTGTTCCTGAGAAATTTTACCTCGATGTCACAAAACACAAAGCAAAATGGCAGTTGTTGAAATAAGTTAAATTATTTAAAAATAAGTAATAATCCATAAACCACTAAGAATATCAAACACAAAATTATTTATCTTCAAACCTCGGAGTTATCTTAGACTGATTAAATAGCACATTCAATAAATGTCTTGAACTTGAAACATTTTATGGTCTGTTAAAGTACTGTCTTACTCTCTGCCTCCCCTCTACAGTTCAAAATATTAGTATGAGCAATTTTCAAATAACAATGTGCATCACAATAACGTGGGATCTTGTTAGCAGAGAGAACAATGTGTCTCCTTTGGTGTTTTTGGTTGTTTATCTAAGGTGATCCTGAGAATTTGGCAATTCTGTCAAGCACAATGTGTTGAATTCCTAGAAGCCACGATGCTTATTCCTGGTTTAGATCCCACTTGCAAGATATGCCCTCTGCTGGGAGTTTCACATTTCTATTTTCTGCTTACCTGCTTCTTTTCCATACAAATTAGAACTCAGTTGAACATGACTATTAGTGAGAGCTGGAATGTGTATTTGGCCTCGTGGTTAAGTTGCCTGCCTCTTTATCAAAGCCCGGATTCAATAGTTGGCCCCAGCTATTTGCTCCAGCCTGCTGTCAATGCAAACCCTGGGAGACAACAGCGATGGCTCAAACGACAGGGTTAGTGCCACCCATTTGGAACACTTTTATTCAGAGAGGAGAGGTGCATTTTGGCACAGTAGGTTAAATTGTAACTTGGGTTTCCAATTCAGCTTTTTATCAATGTATATAAGAGGCAATGGGGAATGTAAAACATACTTGAGTTCCTGCCACCCATGTGGGAGACTCGGATTGAGTTCCAGGATTTTGCCTGGCACAGCTATTGGAGGCAGCAAGGAATGGAATGGCAGGTGGAAGTTTTGCTTCTGTGCCACATTCTGCCTTTCTCTGCTGCTCTGCCTTTCAAGTAAATGAAAAAATATAGTTGAAAAAAAATATTTGTTCATTTGAAAGGTAAAGAGAGGCAGGGAGAGGGAGGAGAAGCAGCAAGATCTTGTTTATTTACTGGTTTATTCCCAAAATGGCTGTAACAGTCAGGGCCAGAGCAAGGAAAAACCTGGAGCATTCAATCAAGGTCTCCCACATGGGTGGCAGGACCAAGCACTTGGGTCATCTTCCACTGTTTTTCCAGGCATGTTAGAGGGAAGCTGGATTGAAAATTGAGCAGCTGGAAGTTGAACTAGCACCTATGCAAGATGCAGGCATCATAGGCAATAACTTAACCCACTGCTTTACAATGCCGGCCCCACAAAATAAATATTTTCAAATGGAAAAACATAGATGAGTAGAAAATATTTATTCCTGGTTTTTCCTTCTGAAGTAAATGCTCCCTGTCTTTCTTTTAGTTTCCAATATTCCATTTTAACACTAATCAGTTACCAAGTGTTTGTTTGCCTACTTATTATTTAGTGTTTATTTCTTTAAACATCAGAAAATTAAGGTAATTATGTACTATTCTTTCACCAGGATATGCCTACACTTACATATTATAATCTCTCAATATACATTTATTTAAAAATAGCAGCAGAGAACTTAGCACTTTTACATTAATATCTAATAGTTCAAGCCAATAGCTGTTCTCAAATTATTTTCATAGACATCATTTCCTCAGAAATCTAATAGTTTCCAAACAACAGAAACCTGCTCATTTTCTTAAAATTCCATATCTGAATTATTTATATCTGCCACTTGATTTATTCTATGTAGCAGCATGTGCTAATTGCTGAAGCATCTCTAACCTTTTGAGTAAGAACATCCCAGCTTCAATATCAACCAAGTAGTTTTCTTAAAAAGTGGAGCAGATGAAAAAAGGCTGGGGGCATGGAGAGCTAATCTTTTAAGGTAATTATGTTCTACTGGTAGTGGTACACATTGGTATACTTTCTGGAGAACTTTTCAGCAAGATAAAATACAAACCCTGAGAAGTTACCTGACATAAATCTCTCCTCTCTGTCCTTTCTCACATAGTTAGGAGTATATGGAATGGTAAACAACGAAGGCCTAATCCTCGCTGTACCCAGGATACAAGAATTAACCTCCTACAAAAAGTTACTCTCCTACATGGCTGGGGGACACTCCAGTGGAAGCATGATGGACTTGGGAAAATTCACGATGGACACACAACTATGAACCTAGAGGAGAGAACAGAGAGGAAGGGAGGGGAGGGAATTTTGAGTGGGGCAGGGGAGAGCCCACCGCCAACTAAATTGTATCAAAAAACAATAAAAATTATTAAAAAGAAAAGAATTGGTTGCTGTGTAGTGTTGTGTAGTGAAACTCAACTTAAATGCAACCTGGGCTCTGCTGTCAAACTGGTGAGGGTGATTATGCAATGGCAATATCTCTTTTTCTGGAAAGTAGTGTCATTTTCTACTTCGCCCAAGCAGGCAACTGAGATTCTAGATGCTTAGTTAAGATCATAGATGATCTCACGCTCCCTTTGTTTCCCCTTCCCCTTTTTCTCTCATTTTGGGTAAGGGTTTCCACTAACAAAAAGTTATTTAATGATATAAGGCGAGGGATCATCAAATAGTAATACACATCAAAGTTCATTTACAACTATTTTCCACATATTTCTTCTTGTGCAGAAAGGGAGCAAGAACTTGGACACTTAAGGGGTGCTTTGAAGATGAATGAGAAGGTAGTTCTTTTGCTCTGTCTACAAACAGTTAAGCACTGTGTCAAGCACAACTGGGAATACAAAACCACTCAAAGTCCTATTCATATCAATTCAGGGATATGCGAGGAATAAATTAAGCCAGGACAGAGAGCCACAGACTAAGCTCCTTTTACAAGCAGCTGCCTCTTTGGAGCCAATACCTGACTTCACCTCAGAGGGTCCTCTCTTTCCTCACTCCTCATTCATGTAGCATTGCAAGGTCTTCTAGAACTAGAGATTAGGAAAATATGTATGAAAATGATACAAGAAGAGGCAGTATGATAGAGAAAGATAAATGCATAGACCTTGAACAAAAGGGAAGAAGTAGAAAAGATTAATGTCGCTTGAGCAAGGACTAATCATCTCTAATAAGCTAAAACATGAGGCATGTGTCAATTGTAAAAGATGAATTGTAAATGTTTTCTTGGAGTAAGATTATAGTGAGTCTTGAATGAGTTTGCTTTGTAGATAATAAAAGTTTTTTGTAAAGGGTAATGGCATGTTCTTGCCAACTCCTATAGTTACATTTAATTCTCATCCAAAACCACATTTTATAATCACTAGGTACTCTGCACATACGTGCTATGTCTAGATCTACAATGAAAAGGAAAAATTGGAATTAGCTTCACAGTTATTATCCAAGATGGACAGTTTAGTGTATTGTTAAAAAAATGCAATTCAGGCAATGAGAAATTGGGTCTCGAGTTTTGTAAAGTGCAAAGAAGGATGCTGAGGCAGGTCATGAAAAACTCCTTGAATAGATGAGGAGACTAATGTCATCCCCCAAGGGAAACCACAGAAAACAAATGTGTCTGTGATCATGACATGTTCATATGGAAAATTTCAAGTAGAACAGTATGTTTGGTCATTGCAAAAAAGAGAAAGAGGTAGCAATCAGTGTTTGTGGGCAGTGGCAAGAAGTAACAATGGTTAGAAACAGGAGAGTACCAATTGCGAGCAAATAACCTTAACCTAACTTTTATGCATCTTAGGCATCTAAGAGAGAGTATTTTCCCCTATAGTTTTGTATACATGTGTCTTTATTCTATAAAATAATATTGAGCACATATTACTGCCAAGGAATATTCCAAACACTGGTCATGCAGCAGTGCACAGAATAAACAGAATCTTTGTAATTAAGCAACTGTATAGCTACCACTTCAACTTAAGTTATGACTAATAATATATTATATAGGCATTTAAAGAAACAAATTCAAAGTGATATGTGTTCACAAGAATAAAATATAACATTTTAGACCAAGAAAATCCACAAGAAAATACATCATAAATGACATTGTCTTTAATAATGAAGTGTCAAAATAGTTCCAAAAATCGTTATTGTATTCTGCACATGTGGCTAATAAACTGAATTCTGTTTTCTAACTTGCATATGTCATCTTAGGTTTATCATGACAGAATTTGATTGTGTTGTGGAGAAAAGTAAAAATGACTCCATTGAGTCCAAAATGATGAAAAATTCCAGAGAGCAAAACTTTAAAAGCAAGTATGCTTTGAAGCAGGAGTGGCAGGCTTTTAACTACATGAAGAATAAAGCATTTACCCTAGAAATCAGTTCTTCAAAATAAAACAGGAATTTATCTTAGTGTTAGCTTCTCCAACCTCATTCTGATTAAGGGAGTTTGACATTTCAGGGTCAAACACACTTTTAAAACTTAATAAATATTGAAGTTTGTAAACAAAAAGCATAACAATGATATGTGGACCAATTTTTCAAAAACATTGAAAATCAATGTGTCCTTACACTGCCTAATTCTGTTAACTCAATTCTGTTATGCATACTTGATTTTAGTGGGGTTGACCACAATCCTTTCAATTATACATTGAACATTTATCAAATTACTTTTGATGTAAAACCCCCTTTATTCATCACCCCCTGGATTACAAAAAAAGGGGTGGTTGTTTTTAATGATTGTTATTTAAAGTTAAAACAATTTTTAGACTTGTTTTGGTTCTATTTATTCCAGAATTGTTATTACATATACCACTTCTCCTATACCATAACCATGAACTTCTCTGAAGTGACGTAAAATAAGGATTTACCACACATTTGGGAAAAATCTCATGTCCCCCCATAACTGCAATTTAAATTCTTTCCTACTTTTCCCCAGTTGTTCCTCTACTTTCACTGTATTCCCATCTTACTGTCTACACACAAACGTACAGCTTCCTTCATGAGCACATGTTCCACAGGTTAACAAGGAACATTATAAAATATAGAAACTCTTGGAGCTACTAGCAGATATTCACATCTAGTAGTCAGGTCTTATGTCAAATTGCTACATGGTTGTCTCAACTATTCTGATTGTCCTGGGTTTCAGCAACTTTATAAACTAGCTTCCTATAGCCATTACATTTGTCATAAAATTATGTGGAAGATTTTTAAAATCACTTGTTGTACCTGATAAGTGTGAAAAATATTACACAAAGTGAAAAATCATGTGTGTGAATTGTTTTCATTTTAACTGGCATTTTGGAAAAGTGGTTCAGGTCTTGCTACATCCTATGCTGGGGAAAGCCTTGTTACAGTCCTGTCTCCACTTTCCATCCAGCTTCCTGCTTCTGCACACCCTGGAAAGTAGCAGGTGATGGCTCAAGTATGTGAGCCTCTGCCACCCATGTGAGAGAACCATATAGACTTTGTGGTTTCTGGTTTCAGCTGGACCAGTCTTTTCTATTGTGCAATTTGTGAATGGGTCTACAGATGGAAGATCAATTCCTCCCTATCTCTTCTTTCCTCCATCCCTCCTTCCCTCCCTCTTTCTCACTCTTGCAGTGCCTTTCAAAGAAGTAATCCTTTGAAAAGTACCAATAGGAAACATAGAATCAATAGCATGTCTTCCATAGCAAAGATTCAGTGAAAATGCCATTAATATTAAAGTTGCTCAATGAAATGATTCTCCCTAACCAAGCTATCAATTGCTCTAACAGACGTACCAGCAAATGTACCTGCAATTCATTTCCACATTAAATATTCTGGACATTGATAGATATAAAATAAATAATAAATAATATATTTTTCTTTGCAATTGAGTAATTACTACTATAACACAGCATGTATATTTAGTACATATGTGGTAATTTCACTGTCTTTAAAATTTTACTTATTTATTTAAAAAGCAGAGGAAGACAGAGAGAGAGAGAGAGAGAGAGAGAGAGAGAGGAGAATAGTATCATCAACCTACTGTTTCACTTCCCAAATGGCTACAACCATTAGGGCTGGGCCAAGTTCAAGTGAGGTATCAGAAGTACCATCTGGCTCTCCATTGCGGGTGGCAGAAACTGAAGTACTTGGGTCATCATCTACTGCTTCCCAGGCACATTAACAGAAGCTGAGCCAGAAGCAGAACAAACACTCTAACATGGGATGTGGGTATCCCAAGCAGTGGCTTAATCCATTCCATCACAGTGCTGGCCCCAAGAAATACAGATTCATAGCTCTACTCCACACCTTCTCAATCTGAAACTCTGATGAGAAATTCATCAATCTGGGTTTCCATGTGTCTTGCAGATGATTCTGATACACTCTAAACTGTGAACCATAGCCATAGAAAGCGTTTTTACAATGGTCATATCTGGATAACTTTAATCCCAGACACTTACATATTCTTTATCTTCAAAATTAAGTTCACTTATGAAGTTCTCTTCTTACCAATAATCATCACTTTCTTAAACTTTTTCTGCAATTCTTCCCATCCATCATCAAAACTGTAGCTTAAAGATGGGCAGGGGAGGTGAGATTTTCCACAAAGCATCACAAAAGGTATTGCTTGCACAAGAACAAAACAACTCCAAAAAAGCCAAGTTGTAATACGGAGTCTGAGTGTATTACTAGGTTTCACATGCCAGTTGTGGGGGACACTTGAACTATGTTGGATATCCTTCCCACTCTGCTGCAACTGTTGGCTACTATGTCTCAGCCGCGTGCATCCAGGCCCTAGAGGTAACTCTTTCCATTGCCTTAAGAGGTAACCTTTGCCTCAGAAGTGGGCAACCATCAGTGCTGTCCTGAATCAGAGACTAAGAGCCAACTGTATGCAGCTCCTCCTAATTCTGCCTTCAGTGTTTTCATGCTAATAGCTGGAAATCATTAATAGTATGGGTCTTTACAATGTAAAGACTGGAAATACAACAAATTAGTTTATTTTCCTTCAGATGCGTCTAAATTTGAACTGAAAACATAATTTTACTATGAAATAATCTTATTAGGAAGAAGGTTCTCCTTTCTTAAGTTCCATTTTAAGAAGAGTGATCTTACCAATTTTCACTTATTTGACAGGCAGAGTTAGAGAGAGAGAGAAGGAGACAGAGAATGAAGGCTAGTGAGAGTGGATTTTTCCATCATGTGGTTCACTTCCGAAAGGTCCACAATGGCTGGGTCTGGGCTATGCTGAAGCCAGAAGGTTTGAGATACTTGTGGATCTCTCCCACATGGGTAGAGGCCCAAAGGATGTGGGCATCTTCTACTGTTTTCTCAGGGGCATTAGCCGGGAACTAGATAAATAGGGCAGCTGGATTTCAAACCAGTGCCCACATGGGATGCCAGTGTTGCAGGTGGAGGCTAACCTTGCACTGGTCACTTTCCCATTAAAATAATAAAAGAAGGTAGTTTTGATATCATAGGCATATGTTTCCATAATACCTGGAAATCTGATTTACTAAGAACAATTATTCAGCACCACTGCAACATGCAATTAATGGAAGATTGCTTATTGTATAATCCTGGTGTCAGTGTAATCTTTACAAATTTTATTCAAAATGTTAAAACTCAGTGAGAGACAGATGAGCGAGGAAGAAAGAGATATACAACAATGATCTTTCATGTGCTGGTAGAAGTGAGAAGCTAGGAATTTGATCTGGAACTCCCTTGTAGGCAGCAGAAATCTGGCACCTGATGCCTCATAAAATGTGCATAATCAGGAAGGGAGCTGGGACTCATACCATAGGCATTCCATTTTTCATGATCATTTCATCCTCATATTGGGTGTATGATTTCATTTTTGTAGCAAATGTGGAATTTCATTAAATAAACAACTTTCACATTTTACAAATGTTTCTTGTTACTGTGTACGTATACACACATACACAAAAAATCGTGCTCCCTTATCTTGGTTCTAAATAGTAATATTCCCAGGAAAACTAAAATGCCATTAATATAACCCACAATAAAATTTTGTTTATGAAATAAACATTCCCACTCTATAATGAGATCAGATTTCTCCGAGTATAGCTTTTAAGCATATCATGGAAGGATGAACAAATGAGCTTTTAGATCCTTTAATCTGAGAATATAATACTTAAGGTTCTTTTTAGGATAGTCTTTTATTATCTAAGACTCTTGAGGGAAAGTATTTATAATTATTACCAGTCACAAACAAAGCTTCTGGAATAAATCCTCTGTAAACAGGATTGGCATATTAAAGGAACAAGTCTTGATAGGATTGTTTTCAATAGTAGGAAGGATGATATTCTTTGGAGAAATTTTTATTATCTAATTAAAAACTTCTTGACTAATATCAGATTAACTCATTAGCTGAACTTTTGATTACCCATGTTCTCCTAAGTGTCTCAAGACCATGAGAGTAGCTGTACATCTCTGATTGAATGCACTAACAATGATAACCAATTCGAGTTCCTCTTTTTATCACAACCCATCAAAGGAACACAAAGAAGTTCAAATTAAAATAAGATGAATGAAAAGAACATGCTCCTTTTTCTGACTGTCCTAAAGTAGTTTTCTATCTTTAAGCAAAGTTCACTCAGTAATTATCTTATTTATGAAAGGGAAAGCAGAAGGATATTTCTCTTATCAAATCAATGTCTTTTATACTTTAGCTGTGGAAGGTATTTTAAGCCAGTCAAAAAGAATATCACCAACTCATTTCCTCCCACCCACTGTTTTAAATTGTTTGCTTGGTTCCAATGTATACTACACTTACATAAGTTGTTTATGAAGAGCCAAATTAATAGTCTTTGCAATTGTTTTCATTGGAATTTGGAGAGCTGACAAATGAATTAGCAGAAAATGGCAATTCTACATGAATTAGCTTTTAAGTCTCCCTAAGAGGCTGATGTAGAACGTAATAAGAGACTTATTAGGAGAAGTAGGACAACTTAATTCAGATTGATTATAGACTTCGGTGAAGACAGCTGGGGTTCAAATGAAACTGAAAAAGAACTTATATGCACTTCAAAGTATGCTAAGCAGATGTCTGAAACAATTACCCCACTCTGCCTTTTCAGAAGTTTCAAAGGCAGAAAGGGAATAGCATGGGAAAGGAGAGTTCAGTTTGCTGAAGTTGAGGTAGGGGTTGCTGAAACACATACACCCAAGCACCCGCTATTTACGCTACTTTGAATAATGAAAGCACTTTGACTTCAGTGTCCTAAGTGATTTCTTCTCAGTTTTATAAACAAAGTGGGAAACAAGAATAAATAAAGCCTAACTAAGCAAGAACTGACATTACATCCAACAGATAATTTAATCCGGAACTGAAAGATGAACAGCTCTCATTTTGTTTTCTAAGCTCTGTTAAATCCAACAATGACTATTAAATATAAATACTATATTTTGGAAGTATATAACTAGACTTTACTGCAATGTACCTCTGTACAGATGCATTCCCAGATACTATGGATAAAAAGCACATGTTTTTTAAACATCACAGATGCACACTTTAAAAACCAGATAAAGCTCTAATTACTGCATATGACAGACATTAGTTCCAGAGTTCCAAAGCATTACATGTTTTTTTGCTTGTTTTTTTTATGATCAAAGGCTTACATAATTCACACAGCATTTTTTTTTTACCAAAACAAGTAAAGCCTCCACATAACAATTCATTTGTAGTTTTTGACAATGAACAAAATATTAGTTAATTTTCCTCTTCCTACCATAGGCAGTAAATCTAATTCATTATTAAGATATGATTTCTGTCTTCTGAGTTGGCAGAACTTACATAATTTGGAATCATTACTCTCATTGCCCTGCTCGTGCTGGTTCTGTCTATTCATGCATTCCCTAACTCTGAAAGAATCACAAACTTCATAAAATTCCTATATAAGCAAGGATTTAAAGTTGACTCAGAGGAATTATAAAGGCAGCAAAATTAATAAAATAAGAATAAAAAGTGAGAACTAGGGTTAAGAGGATAAAGGTAGTAAGGGAAGACAGACGTGTGTGAACGTTTTTGCAAGCTTCCTGTTGGCCAAAATGAAGACAAAATTCTCCTGTTATACATCATATTTCATGTTATCTGCCCAGAGTAAATATACTTGGCTCTTCTCAATGTCAAATTCTGAGACGGCATTCCTCTGATAACTTTCTAAAACAAAACAACAAAAACACTCAGGAACTCAGGATAGTAGGCCTGAAAAGATCCATTTACTGTTTTTCTCCTCAACTTACTATTCTATTTATTTTAAAGAGTGTTATTTGAAAGGGAGAGTAACAGAGTGAAGGAGGCAGAGACAGAGCGACAGGAATGCAGAAGAGTGTAGGGAGAGAGGGAGAGAGACGGAAAGAATCCCCATCAGCTTTCACTCCACAAATAGCTGCAATGGCTAGGGCTGGCATAGGAGCAAGACAGGAAACGTGAACTCCATCTGCTCTTCTCACATGGGTAGCAGGGACCTAACTACTTGGGCCATCTTTCATTGCTTTCCCAGGTATCATAGGAGGGAGCTGAATCAGAAGTGGAGCAGCTGTGATTAGAACTGGGTCTCACATGAGATTCAGGTGTTGTAGGTGTTGGTTAATCCACTATGCTACAACATCTGCATATATTTTTTTAATTTGAAGTGCAGGGATATGAGAGGGAGGGGGGACAGCGACAGTCAGGGAGAGGAATAGAGAGAGACTGTATATCTAGCATCAAGTTGTTTATTCTGAAATGCTCATACCACCAGGGATGGGTCATGCTGCAGCTGTGAGCCAGGAACTCCATCTAGATATTGTATGTGGGTGGCAGGGATCCAAGTACTTGGGCCATTATCTGCTGCATCCCTGGTACATGGGCTACATGGGCTGGAAGCTGGGTTTGAAGTGAGGGGCAGCCAGGACTTAAACCAGGTACTCTGATAAGACTTCACAACAATGCCTCCCCTTCTTAATATTCTAGTTATGAATAATGAACATAAGTCAGAATGGCTTAGGTGAAGCTGGTGTTTAAGTTAGTGGTCAAGATCCTACTTTGTCTGTTGGACTACCTGGGTTCAGGTCCTGGATAGCTTTCTGAGGGTGAGCACACTGGGTAGCAGCACATGGTGACCCACGTGCTTGGGTTCCTGGGACCCATGAGACACCAAACTAGTTCCTGGCTTCATCCCACCACAACAACCTTCAGAATCTTTCTGACTTCCACTTTTTAAATCTTATTTTTATTAGAAAATCAGACATACAGAGTGGAGGAGAGACAGAGAAGAAGTTCTTCATGTGCTGATTCATCACCCAAGCAGCCACAATTGCTGGAGCTGCACTGATCCAAAGCCAGGAGCCTGGAGTCTCTTCTGTGTCTCCCATGTGGGTGCAGAGTCCCAAGGCCTTGGGCTATCCTTGAGTGCTTTCCCAGGCCTCAAACAGGGAGTTGGATGGGAAGCAGGGCCACAAGGATACAAACTGGTACCCAGATGGGATCCTGGTGCATGCAAGGTGAGGACTTTAACTGCGAGGCTATGGTGCCATGCCCTGATTTCTACTTTTACTTTTGCTTCTGCTAATGGGAACACGGGGCGTCAGCAGACTTGACTACTTAGGTGCCCGCCAACCTCTTGGGAGACCCAGACAGAATTTCTTATATCACTGAGGTCATGGCCTCAAAACAGAGTTCTCCTAAGAGTGTTTGTTACAAAAGCCTGACTGGCTTCCAGCTTTTTCTGCTTTCTGGCTCACCAAGTGATTACAGCTCCACGTGTGCTCTGACAGTGCCACCCACTACTCTTGTGAGATGGCTGTAGTAATGGGGCTCATACAGTCTGGGACTCTGAACTTCCCAAATCACAATCCAAGAGAAATGTCTTTCCTTCATAAGTAGCTTCTCTTGGGTATTTTGTTACCTTGACCAACACAATCACCATTGAAGCCATTTCAAATTTTGAGCATCTAGGCAATAAAAATACAGTTGAGCTAAAGCAAAATATCTGGGCATACGATTTGAAGCCTGGATAGAGATTTAAAAAAAAATAGGAAAACAAATGTAGGAGAAGAATGAGGATACCGCAAAACTACAAAAAGCAAGGGGGCTATTGACGCTAGATGAATAAAGATGTTACACATTGCTGGTTTCAACTTGATATGCCTAAATATGTATATTCTTTCATTATAAACATACATATGCATGTGCATGTGTGTGTGTGCATGTACATATATATCATGTTTGTGCCCTGAGGGGATTTAATTTGACTGCACAGACATAAACATTTCAAATCTAGTGGCTTGTCCCATTAACAGAGGGCCAATATAAGTTAAAACTGTATTTATATACATTGCTTTCTAGGAGAAGGGTAGCAATAAAAGCTGTACTTCACAGTAGCATAACTTATCTAAGTCACATAGTTTAATTAGCAAAGAGGCCCAAACCCTGACTGATGGCACTTTCTTAAGTGCTATACATCTGTCTACTATGTTAATAATATCAACTGCATACACACACACACCCCAGATTATTTTAGTACAATCAATTTCCTAATAGCAAAATCAACTGATTTTGCACTGTAACTTTTCTGCATCTCATTAGATGGGGAAATGGTTAGATTACTGTATCATTTTTTGGGGAAAATGTCATGAAAGTAAGAATGTGCACTGTTAAGGATAGACTGATGACTGCTACTTAAAAGAGTCATATTTTTAACTTGGCGGTAAGAAAACACTGCACTCGAGTTCTGACTGGAACCTCTTTTGAGTCGCTCAAAGGGCTCTAAAGCAAAGTGGTAGACAGTACCTTGACTTTCTCGAGGTGATCTTGGAGAGAGTCAATAAGGAGATCGCCCACAGGCTGCCAGGATCCCTTGATCACCTCAGCTTGACGTAACTTGAGGTCGAGCTCATCCGTCGCCGCCTGAAGTGCCTGGAGTGTCTCAAGGGCCTCATCTATTTTTCTCTGCCAGTCAGCGGAGTGCAGGTTTAATTTCTCCCACTCAGTGTTGACCTCCTCGGCCTGCTTTCGTAGGAGCCGAGTGACATTCTGGGCTCTCTCGTCAGGAGGCAGCTCTAAATTGGCAATATGACAAGGTTTGAGACCACATTCATTTTGTGTTTAAAAAAGCATTGTCAGAAAGGTCATCCTCAAAGGAAGAAAGAGAATATGGTTTAACAAGAGGCTAATTTGCTGATTAACGGCTCTTTTATGCTTTGGCATCAATTCTGATGCACAGCTCCGGTCTGTCTTCTTAGTGAATCTGTTCTACCTTATATCAATCAGATAACCCCAGATTCATTGATGCCACCGAGGAGAAAAACGTCAGGATGCCTCCCACAAGCTCTAATTTACTTCTGTCGGGCTCTTACATGGAAAATGAGCTTATGGTCTTTGTAACAATAGAATTCCTCCTCACAGATAACCTTCTTTGTTTATTATTTTCTAAACGTTCCAATAACGGATCGCTAATCTCTTTTCATGTTTATTTATGGGCATGGAAACAGACTTATGCATGGTGCTTTATGAGTCCTTTTTCTCTTTCAACATCTCCGTTTAATTTGAATTGATTCTATTTAACCTAGAAAATATGAGCACTCTCCATACCCTGGCAGCCAGAATGGATGGGCTGCTCTGTCACCACTGATCCTTCTATCAATATATTATTATAGTTCCACATTCAATTACCTCTGGGCTCCTGGTCGAGTTTCTCTAGTCCTTGCAAAGGCTGTTCTGTCAGAAATATCCGCACGGTCTCCAGGGTACTCAGGATTACAGGTTCTTTAGTTTTCAATTCCCTCTTGAAGGTCTGTGAAATGAGATGAAAAGAAATGCTTATTTGGCTTCTGGCATTCTTCTCAGAATTAATCCAGGGTGCTCAGAACTTGTTTATGGAACTCCCAGGTCAATTTCTATCTCCTTTATTTATAAACTGATAGTCATAAATGATAAACAAGGCTATTCAGACTTTCCTGCTAACCAAGAAACCACTGTGCTTGAGGAACTATTCTGAAGATGGGGGTGGGAGGGGCTTTAAGAAGTTAGTGCCCTCCCACTAAGATAAAGAGTGCTTTATTTCTATATCCCAATTTTGGAAGGTATATGCAGACTTAAACACATCTTACAGAATGCATATCCAGAATGTATCTGGAAGCATTAAAGACTATTTGGAAAATCTTGGGCAGGGTTGAAGTATACAATGAATGCAGTTGACAAGCACCAGCTAATTTGGTCTGGTGGTGGAGTAAAAGAGTGTATTAAGAGTAAGCAAAGCTAAAATTCTCAGTATCTTTGAAAAACACTTATTATTCACTGCAGGTGCAGGCACTGTGGTATAACAGGTTAAGCCACAACGTGTTGACAAACAGCATTTGCAATCAGAATGTCAGTTTGAGTCCCAGCTGCTCTGTTTCCCATCTAACTCTCTGGTAATGTGCCTGGCAAAGAAGTAGATGAGGGCTCAAGTGCTCATGTGGGCAGCCTGGGTGGAATTCCTGGCTTTGGCCTGGGCTAACTCTGGCTGTTGCTATCATTTGGGGAATGGTCCAGTGAATTAATGATTTCTCTCTCTCACACACACAATGTCTTTTAAATAAACAATTGAAAAAAAATCATCCATTTTGCCATCTAGGAGAGTAGTAGAGATGTTCTGAGATGCTATGAAGTAGCAGTAGTGGGAACAAGTTTGCAGACAGAACAGACCTAAAATGAGTTTCTGGAGGCCAAACAGCCCAGTTCCCAAATCTATTCACCAATCCTTAATTTCCCTTGACACAAGGGATTTAATATTAAAGCAAAATGCATAGTTTTTTTTTTGTCTTCAAAAAATTTTTGGCTAAAAACAAGGGAGAAAAATGGAGAAAAATGGAAAAAAAAAGGGAGAAACCAGAAGTAGAATGAAAACAATAAGTTCATACTGGAGTACAACTGGCTAAGAGGGTTGCTGCGAGGTAACAAGAAGCTAACAGATACTCAAAATCAAAAAAGATAGTGAATTAACCCAGATGCCATAATCTCAGAAGTAAAATGCTAACGAAGTTATTTATATAGCATCAATGTTAAACAGGAAAAAAACAATAATTGACCTGTCCTAAAGCTTCATCATTTATCTTTTTTCAACTCTTTTATTTCTACCACTGTTGACTACTGAGTTTAAGCCTTGTTCTGTTACTGGGAGAAATATTAGTGGTATACTCCTTCAAATTTCAGATGCACCATTGGGCTTGCAGGATACATTTGTCAATAAAATCTCAGTAGTATTCACCATTCAAAAGATTCCTGAGTCTTATGCTTTGCAAAAATAATTTATCTTCTACTACTATTTACAATTCTGTAGAAAGAGGCAAAGTATTTGAATAAAAGTGACTTAAAAAAAGTGGAATAAAAGTGGAATATTAGGATTGAGCCTTTAGATAGGAAAGTCATTTCTTCATTGTGGGATTTGCTATGCCTTTAAAAATCACAGTAGGCAGGATTATAACTTTGCTTACATAAAACGTTGATCCTTTCTCTAATACTACACTTGAAATATTTATGTGTATGTTTGTGTGTGTGTGTGTGTGTATACATGCAATATATGTATGTGCACATAGCTGTGCCTGGTGTTTTTGAAATATATTTAAAATATTGAACTTGAAACCAAGTATTTTGATTGTATCCTCTTCTGGAGCTGATAGGAAACAATTGATACTGAGGAAAATCGAAGAACAGAGGCAAAGGACATAATATTACACGGCATGTGTGAGTATTTTAGGTAGACTAGTGTTTCTACAGCTTGAATTTCTCATTCACAA
This sequence comes from Ochotona curzoniae, assembly GCF_017591425.1. Lineage (NCBI taxonomy): Eukaryota > Metazoa > Chordata > Mammalia > Lagomorpha > Ochotonidae > Ochotona > Ochotona curzoniae. The sequence goes on along the minus strand of NW_024465023.1, from coordinate 20,355,339 downwards.
TTACTAAGAGTCAACTTTTCATGCCATGGGGATGAGGTCTGCTGCCATTTATGTAGTTTTCACTCATCTAAGAGGGCCAAATGATTATATGACAGACTATATTTCTATGCTAAGCTCCAAAGTGTCAAAAAGCTTGGAGTAGTTACCTCTCTATGTATCTATTTACATTTTAGTAAATGTGATGCTCCAGCCTAGGAGATAACTCTAGGTTGTAAAACCTGAGACAAGTGTGGCTGGCTCCCAGAAAAGCTGGATGTAGGGCTCAGGCCAATCTTGTTTTCAAGGAGTTACTGGGCTCTCACCTAAGGAGTACCCAAACATTTATAAAGGAAAATTTTTTTTATCAGCTTTAGGGGTAAGTCTTTGGGCAAAGGGAAGTGATATAAACAATATTTACTATAATTATAGAACATTTAATTTGTGGGACCAGCATTATGGCACAATGGATTGATCTGACACCTACAATGTCAGCATTGCATATGGGCAACAGACCAAGTCCCTGTTGCTCCATTTATGATTCATCTTCTTTCTAATGGTCTGGGAAAGCAGAGATGGATTGTACAAGTACTTGGGTCACTGCCTCCCATGTGGGAGTCCTGGATATAGCTCCTGGCTCCTGGCTGAGCCTGGGTCTTCACAGCCATTTGGGGAGTGAACCAGCAGAAGGATGATCCCTCTGATTTCCTCTTGTGCTCTCCCCTCTCTTTTTGTGGCCATGACTCTCAAAAAATGCTAAAATACTTTACATGTGCTTTCAGGATAAAATAAAGATTAATATTTAAAACCTAAAAGTTGAATGTGCAGGTGTTCTGTATAGGGAACAGAATAAGGAGGAGTGAAGGAAGGTAATATTCCTTCCTCAAGGAAAGAGTGGCCTAAAGTTGGAAAGAAGAAATTGAGATTTGTGAGCCATTCTCTCATTCAGCTAATGCACATTGTACACTGAAGTATAAAAAGATAAGGCGGAGTGGGTCAAGGACTTGGCCCAGAAGTTGAGAGGCCCATTTTCCACAGCATAATCCATGGATCCAATACTGTCAATTCTTGACTTTATCTTCCTGATAATGCAGAAGTAATGGCAATGACTCAGGTAATTGGATATCCGTCACCCAAATGAAAGACAAGGATTGAGTTTCTAGCTCTTGGATTTAGCACAGCCCAGCCCTAGCCAATGTAAGCACTTGGAGTTATTAGTCAGCAGATCTTTCTCTCTCTTCCTTTCTCCCTTTAACTCTGTCTCTCATTCTGAAAAAGTTAACAGGCACAGAAAAGAATGGATGTTTAAAGAGACTGGAGGTATTAAGAGGTACAGAACTGTCAGAGGAAGTGAGAGCACTGAAAGGAAGAAGGTGATCAATAACATCTAATGATAAACAGGAAAGGAAGCTCAGTACTGCAAAGCAGTGGTTTCCTTGAGCAGTGAGTGGTAGAAGAAGCAGTAGGTATTTCAACTGAAAACTGTTATATAAATACATATATATATATATTCCCCCCCCCCCCGAGGAGAAGGTGATGATAGGGCAGAGAGGATAACAACATAGAAAGAAGAGATGCTGCTTTAACTGCAAGAGTGATCTGAACATGAACTGGAGAACAAATGGATGCTAACAGGAGGGTAACCAATCATCTTAGTTTGTCCAGCACAGATTTTTCTTCTTTAGGATTCAGAATTTTGAATAACAAGCTAGGACAATTCCCACAACAACAGTATAGCTGGTAACTCCGGTAAAGAAAGATAGATTAGTGACTTAGGAGAAAATGGATATAATTGTTGGAGCAAAAACCACAAACTATGAAAATAGATCTTAAAGATCTCATCAAACTTTAAAACTTCAAGACACTCTTTGATGATATGGTTCAGCTCTTAAACTGGGATACTAAATAATTCAAAGCTAGAGACCATCCATTGTCAGAAACCACCTGTTTGCCCCTCAAATAGTTGCCAAGAATTTAGCTTCATCATAGCCACATAGCTCATTTCTTAAATATAAGTCACTGACCAAAATGAATTGTCTCTCTCAAGACAAGAGACAGACAGAAATTTCTGTCATTATGGAGATGTAACACCCATCATGTTCACATTGTTCACATTGTTCCTGAAATTTAAAAAAGATGGAAAAGAGGGATAAGTGATTACCTTTTCAAAGTTTTGGAAGTTGTAGACTAAATACTGAAAAGGATAAAAACCCAAGGGGCAAAAGGGAGAAACAGTTCAAGAAAATAAAACAAGAAAATGACAATTTTTTGAAGTTATATCAGACAGCTATAATAATGGCATGTACAAATGGTTAGATGCAAGACCCTCTTCCATTTATTCAATGGCTTACACTTTGAGTCCTGCTATGGATCAGGCACTGTTCTACATAATACTCATCAATGGTGCTTGTAGCAAAGAGTTCGAGTGACAGACACTAGTGGTTTGGTCTAGTGGTTGACACCATTTAATATGTCTGTACCACTCTCCAGACTGCCTGGATTTGCACTGTAGCTCCTTATTCCAGCTTCCTGACAATATGGTCTGTGGCAGGCAGTGGTGATAGTTCAAATAATGGAGTTCCTACCTCACAACGGGGAGAGCTGGGTTGTACTTCTGGCACCTCCAGACACTGTAAGCATTCATGGAATGAGCTTGCAGATTAGAGTTCTTTGTCTTTCTATCTTGCTGTCACTCTCTTCCTCCTTCTGTTTCTCAAATACAATTTTTTTATGGGTACTGGTTTGTGTCCCTGCTGTTCTACTTCCCATTCAGCTCCTGTTTGTAGCCTGGAAAAGCAGTAGAGGATGGCCCAAAGCCTTGGGACCCTGTACCCATGTGGGAAACCCAGAAGCAGCTCCTGGCTCCTGCTTTGGATCGACTCAGCTCCAGGTGTTGCAGCCACTTGGGGAGAGAACCAGCAGATGGAAGATCTTCCTCTCGGTCTCCCCTTCTCCCTAAGTCTGACTTTCCAACACAAATAAATCTTAAAAAATTTTTTAAAATAATAAATACAGATTTTAAAAAATAGGTTTATGTAGTGAAAATGACAATATTATAATAATGAAAAGTAGTTTTCATTTACTAATAACCTAGCAAAAAGTACACATTGTAATATAACTCATTATGTTTAGGAAGATATGAAAATGGTGACATTGTAACACAGAACAAGAAAAGAATCAATAGTAAAAGCCTTGGGTGATAATAAATATCTCTCAAAGGCATACTATTTAAGTGAGATTTTAGAAAACTTACTCTCACACATAACTTTATTTGTCTGATAGAATATGGAAATTATTTTAAGCCAGACAAGATGATTCATAAATGCGTAGATACAAGTTATCAGATTACAGACCTTCTCCCCAAAACATAAAACATACATTAGTATACACATGTATTCAAATCTTAAGGCAATTGCTTTTTGATACCTTTGAAAGGAAATCTCCTCTCCATACTTTCCTTTTCACCTTTCTGAGATAGCCAGAAAATAAAGCCCAAAATCATGTTATAGAATGATTAGAAGCAATTACTAAAACCTGACAGCACTATTTTTCTGGATAGTATTCTGTCATGCAAATGAGGAAAAAACCAGGCATATTGAATTATTGCTTTTCCTACTACATCACCAAATTTACAAAATGAACTTACATGATGTATGCTACCTCAATGTTGCAGCATTGAAAACTCCTAAGGTAAATCTATTTATTTTGTATATTACATTACTTAATAAATAGTACCAATATATCACAAACACTGACTCATCGGGGAACTGCATATTGGCTAATAAGTAACCCCAAAATATTTATTTTTGAAGCTATTATATATTTCGTGAAGATATAAAGACTAGATCTTTGTCCTCAAGGAGTTTATATTTTGGTTGAATACATGTAATATGGTATGTACTTTTACACTATCACTGTTTCATCAGTGAAAGCTGAAGCAGAGATTTCAAGTAAGACCATCAATTTTTAAACCAGGTTGAAAGTAACAACAAAAACTAAAATTCCTAAATTAAAAGCTGTGTAAGTGGAAACCTCTAATGATCACAAAACAAATCAGACTAAAAATTCTTAAAAGCTTTTGAGAAGAATCAAGCCAGTGATTTTCTGCCCTTCCTGTTTCCAAAAAAGAAAAGATACACAGTATCAGAAATAGCTAGGAATGCCATTAATAGAAAATAGTTTAAGACCATCAACGGAGCAGATAACGGTGAGACTGACTGATTGATTGGGCGGTGGGGGTGGTTAGGACAAAAAGCAGGGGAAAGGAGAAAAAGACGAAGAGGAGGAGGGAGATGGGGAGGTGGCAGGAACACAACTACAGGAACCATCGCTTATGCCTCCCTGGACTGTGTCAGCAGGGAGCAGGCATCAGGAGCCAGAGCTGAGGTTCAAATCCAGGTATTCTCATGTGGAGTGTGGATATCTCAACCTGAGCCAGCCCTAACTGCTGGGTCCAACACTGTCACAGCGGGATGCCATTGACTTGAGTGATTTACCTCAGGGAGGACAGGAGCAGGAAAGGGTTCTGGACACAGATACTGACATTACGGGGAGAAAAATTACCTTGCATCCTCCCAGAGACTGGGGATGTACGATTCTGTTAACAGGGACAGATCTAAAGCCCCTGAGTTACAGAACAGAGACATCTCTCAAATTGTGCACAGTTTCCCTAGAACTGAATTGTAGCCATATTCCCACTGAAGTAGCAAAGGCCTATTTATGTGATTCAGAATGAAGTCTGATACAATAACTACTCAGGCATGACTCACATGTTTGGAAGCTAAACTTGAAGGAATCTTCCCAGGAAGCACAAGGAAGTGACATCAGCACAGTGCTGAGTGGCAGGGACCCTGGGGTTCAAGTCTGGCCTAAGCCAGAACCTGGCAGTAGTGATTTCTAGCAAGTCTGGGCTAACACTAACCATGCTCTCCTTTGTAAAATGTGGGAGTTTGTTAAAAATCTTCCCCCAAGCTCTAACTTCCCATTGCAGTATTTTGTACTCCAACATCTATAGATCATCAATTGACCATGGACCTACTATATGGTGAAAGCTTTGAGATAATCTCTGCTAAACCTCACTATTAATGATAACACTTATAGCCATAACATGGTACACAGATTATCAATAAAAATTAAATAAAATTGGGACCATTTAGCTAGAAAAGTAGAGTGCATTATATGCAGTCTAGGTTGTCATTTTCACAACAGAATTGGAGGTGGGTGATTAAAGAAAAATTAAGGCTTTTATTTGGGAAAAACAGAGAGATCCTAATCTGGGCCTATGTTCCAGGTCCAAGCTGAGAGGAACCTTTGAGTTACTGAGTAAAATTTTCTCTAGGTGTTGCTATTCCATCCTTTTTTTTTTTTTTTTACCTTAATCAAGATATTCACATTCAAACACTCATTAGTTTTACGGTTAGACCAGTTTACGATTTTTCCTTTAATATGCCACCATTAGCTAGTATATGAGAGAGCAAAAGACAGAGCAAAATTTGTAGTGATCCAACAGCTCCGCCCATTCAGCAAACAGCTACTGAAAGGCAATGGGGCAGGGACACCAAACCACTCACATGTGTAATTTGATCAGCATTGAAGAGATTCTTTTCATGCTATATTATCGTTCTAGTTTCCATATTATTTCTACTTTGTCTGTCTATATCCTGTGATTATTATATGTCAGATAAGAAAGTTGTTGAATACATTCTGTCAACACAATGACCTTCCTTCTTTAAAGAGCCACCAGATATATTGAGTTTCAAATACAAAAGACGTACTTTACCAAATGCTAATGGAGAGACAATCAATACCCCATATATTTAAAACCAAATCCTGGGATAGCACAAGAATCCAGAAATGCAGTAAATGGCAGAATAATGGGAAGATTGCCAGCAAGACCCACGGAGGTTCACGGAAGGATGAAATCTGAAAGGAGGGGCAACACAACATGAACGGGAAGGACAGAGGTTTCTTACCCTGTATATTTATTTGAGACAACTAACACTAGGGAGGCTATACAAATGGGATATTAGCTAATCAAAGAAAATCACACTCATCTTTACCATCACATATACCCTCTTAAATTTTTAAGGGCAGTGATCAGTCTGGTAAATGGCAGTACTATGTTGTTCAGATCTCTATCACTTTGCCATGACTTAAGCATTATACTCAATGAACAACAATTCCCCCCAACCTTTGGCAACCTTTCCACTACCTGCTATGGTGAGTTTGACTACACAATCTTCAAATAAGATAGAACAAAACTTCATTTTATTTTTACTCAAAAAAAGTGAGGAGATTGCAGTATCAGATCTAACCTTTGTTTCACAGTCAACAACGGGAACACTGGTATTAATTTTTACATTGGATGAAATCTATCTGAAGCAAAATTGAAAAGTGAATGGAAATAGGGCTGGCATAGTTATGTGGCAAAGCTAATCCTCAGCCGGCAGCACTGACAACCCATGTGGGTGCTGGTTTCTGTCTGACTGCTCCACTTCCCATCCATCTCCCTGCTTGTGGCCTGGGAAAGCAGTTGAGGATGGCCTAAAGCCTCAGGACCCTGCACCCATGTAAGAGATCCACAAGAAGCTCCTGGCCTTTAGATTAGCCTAGCTTTGTCAGTGGTGATCATTAGGGGAATGAACCAGTGGTTGAAAAATTCTCTTTCTTTTCTTGTCTCTCTTTAATATTTATTTTCAAGTAAAGTAAACACATTTTTTAGAAAATGAATGGAAAAGCCTAAAGACAGAAATTAACTATTGTAAAAATCCAATTGTACTCAATGAAAAAGCATTTTTAAGTATTTAAGGAGAAATGTGTTTAACACTTGGTTTACTGAGATTTACTTTCGGAAGTCTCTGAGTACAAGGGTATGGGCTCAAATAGAGTCAAGCCAACCTGCAAATCTGTGATACTGTGGAAAAGTAGTTAAGCGTCCACACAGCATTTTGAACAGTTGTTTGACTCTCAATCCTAATAGTGGGTTGCTTCCAGCAACTACTGGGGAGGTTACTTCGTATGACCAATATGGTTGTTAAGTTCTGAACCAACCTTGAAAAATCACTTGTGAAAATTCATCGTATTCTCATGGCCTTTCAAGAATTAGGCCTTAGATCATTTAGCCTAGCTCTAAATTTCAGAAATTCCTTTTGAAGTGACAGAACAAATGAGTGGATTATTAGGAAACTCTGTGACAAATTAACTTCTCAAGCATCTCAGCCAAAATTTCAGATTGTCAAGTATAAGTGTTGAATGATTTCTGAATCATACCATTTGTCTCTGTCTATCACCATGATCTAAAAATGGAACACTTGATTCATTTTATGCACACACCTTCAAACATGCTCATTTTCAAATGCTTTTCACCTCCATCACTGACACTACCATTTCTCTGTTTATTTAAGCCAGGGACATCAGAGTCATTTTTCTAACCACTTTCTCTCACACCCTACAGGGTATCTAAAATTTTCTCAATTCTACCCTTGGATTATCTAAATTGTCATCCTTAGATTAACTAAACTGTTACGCTAGCTGCTATTCCCACTCCATGTCATTAGTATTTGCTTCCTAGATGAATTCACCACCCTCCTAACTTCATGTTTTCAATTCTACTCCTCCAATGGTCAAGTCTGTACCATTGGACAGTTGACTTTAAAAACTAAAGTGAACTTTAGCTTCTATAAATCACATCACATCCCCCCTGCTGGGAGTGTCTCATTACACGTAGAATGAAATCCACTTTCAAATTACGGCCTACTTGATTTTTGTTTTATCTGGCCTTTGCCCCTCTCTACGAGTCACCCTTGCCTACCACTATTACTTCCATTTTGTCTTGTCTTGAACACACACACAAACTGCTCTTACACATGAGCTTTTAAAAAAATTGCTGCTACTTCTACACAGAATACCTTTCACCTCAGGTTTGTGCTTGGTTTACTCACTTAACACAGGTGTTTGCTCCTCATATAAGTCACTACACATCAGTCTTTTTATATCCTTGTTTTGTTTAGCTTTTGCTTACAGAAATTACTCCTATATGACATTGTTTTACATATTAGTTTACTAGTTTACTGCATACTTCCCTCACTAAATTTTTAATATTCATGGGAGCAGGCACTTGCTATGTTAAATATTACAACTAGGTCCTGGAATAGACTAAGATACTCAACATCAAGACACTGAAATAATGAACACATTTTAGGAATCTTAATTATGGTATAATTGTTTCTAAAATAAACTTTTGGGAGAAGGAAGAACATAGAAAAAGAGCAGGGATTCACATGTGATCAAATGAATAATGTGTATATCAAATTTTTTAAAAGACAAAACACATAGGGATATAAATTTATGAGTATTTGTCAAAATATCACATCATTTTGAAAAATGAGAAAGACAATTTTGATACAGAAGTCATCTTTTTAACTATTCACAGTTTATTTGGGATAGTCATTAGAGAGAGGCAGAAATCCCTCACTGACTGCATTCTTAAGTTTTGATGATATAGCTAGTTTTCAGAAGACTTCCTGAAATGCCTGGAAATGCCGTTCTAAAAATAATTCTCTTCTATTCAACATCCACAAATATGGCTACATAGGAAATCAATTATGTACAAATGTAGTATACTTTGCGGGAGATGGAGAAGAGCTCATGATTGAGCATCTGGCAGAGAAGTGAAGCTCCTTGGGCTAACTACATCCTATATTGAAGTGTCTTGGTCACAGACCAGGTTCTCTACATATTTTTTTTGCTACTGGCTATTGCTTACTCTGGCAGGCAGCAAGTGATGACCCTAGTATGTGGGTTTCTGCCACCACATGGCAAACCCCTATTGAGTTCTCAGCTCCCAGCTTTGGCCCAGTCCTGTCTCTGCCTTTATTGTCATACAGGCATAGGAGCTTCTCTCTCACTCACAGACAGACAGACAGACAGATACACATACACAATCTCTCTACCCTCTCTCTCTCTCCTCTCTTTCCTTTACCCTCTCTGCTTCCCCTCATCTCTCCCTTTCTCTCTGTCACTTTCTGACTTTCAAAAACAAATAAACAAATATTTGAAAAGAGAATATCAGAAAGACATTTACTTCCTCCAATAGAATTAAGAAGACATTTTTGGGATACACATAACTAGAAGTTACAAAGCAAGTGAACTTGCTTAGATATTCTAAGAGGACAGGCCATCAAATGCTGAGATAAATCTATCAAAATCTCATGCAATTTTTCTGAGAGGATAGGAAAGAATGCATTTTTTTCTTGACAGAGAGCCGACTTAACATTTATAAATGGCACCCAAAGACATTTTCTGTTTCTGGGTAAAGAAGGCACAGAGAACTAACTCATTAAGCTAACACAAACATACACACAACATACACGTGATGTTAGCAGGCCAGCATTGATAACAGAATTAGCTTGAACAAATGTGGGATCTACATCATGATTTCAGAACAATTTCATTGAATTGTTAAACCTCTCTTTCACTTTGTGGTGACTCCTGAGGAAATCGAACATGCATAATGTATGACCTGACAAATGTACAAGTAAACTACTTTATTCAAGCCTTTTCATTTGTCAACAAAATCCAAGGAATAATGGCTTCCTGTCCACTGTTTTAATAATGTATGTATTGATTACTTCCATCTAAATCTTAACCAGAAAAATCTTAGGAACCTTTGAAGGTAGTCTCTAGGGAAGGGATTACAGAGATATTTAAACTGAAAGATGAAAACCTAACAACAATCAATTTCATTAGTAACAAATTCAAACAAAATGTCATTGCCTACAGTATTCTTATAATGAAGACCTATCCTGCATTTGGATTTGGGGTAGGAGGAAGGGAATTAAATAAGCACATGGCTTATTGCAGCTAGCCTTAGAAATTCCCCGCTATGATCTGCTCCTTTAAAATGCTTGCTAGGTTAATTACAGAAGTAGACAAGTAATAAATATCACTTTAGTGACTGTTCAAGTAAAACAAAGGGAGTCAATTTTTAAAATATATCTGGGCCAGAATAATACACACTAATTGAAAATGAGTCAGTCTAGTGAGGCAAGTAATGAGGAATTATAAAAGCCAGGATAATGTATTCAAAAGATATAAAAATTGGTCAGTTTATATTTGCTAAGGCACATTTGAGCTTTAATTATTTATAACACTTCACTGCATATGGAGCATTATTTTATTAATTAGTCTTGAAAGCCATTCAGTTGCTGTTATTATGCTGCCCAGCTGGTCTGGGGACCATAGTTCACATCCCATGGGTGTGAAACTTCCTCTGAGGAGTGCTACTGTACCCCCCAGCTGCCTTTGTGGACTATCTTGGAATTTCACCTGCAAGAAAAGCAAAGCTCTCTATCATATCAACTGTGACTGACTATATAGCTTCATTAAAAACAAAACTGTAAGACAGCCAGATAAGATTTGTGCTCTTGCTAAGGATTTCCATGTTTTCCAAGAGCTTTGAGAAGGTGACAAGTGTCAGGAGGAAGACTGACATAATTCCATATATACTTTTGCATAGTCAGATGAAAATATCAAAAGTGCATTGTACATTAGCAAAAACAGAAATGGTAAGAAAACTGGTTTCTTGTAACATGGTGATTTTGTGGTAGACAGAGTCAAGAAGTATTGTGGAGGTAAACCAACTCAGCACTGCATTAGCAAGGGAAGCCAGGAGTGAGTTCATCCTGGGGAGGTACTGTGCCTGTGTGCTTTGTCGTTGTCTGGAAAGGAGGACATATTTAGTTTCTCCCAGTTGTTTGATTGCTTGCTTTGTAGTTTACAGAAACAAAAAAGATAAAGAAGCAAAGGATTCTAGGATTTTGAGAGTTGTTAAAAATGCTTGATGATTCAATCAAAGCTAAACTTGGAGAGAGGTAAAACTAGAGGACCAGTGTGCCCAATATGAAAAACACAGAGTTTTCAATGGGTTGGAAGTTTTGTTAAATCAAAGCAGGGTAATAAGAATTTCAGCAAGCATGCTGGCTAAGTGATGATTAGATAACTTCACCCTAAGTGTTTCCTGTAACTCCCCAAATCATCTACTTTATCATGAGATTCCTGAATAGGGATTGAAACTGATTAGCACAGACAGTTTGCCATTATTAGCACACAAGCAAAACAAAACCCAAGGATGGCGATACTTGTTGAAAGGGATCATGACGATTATTTAGAACAATTTTCTTACCCTACAGCTACAGAACAAAGTAGAAATCATAATCTAATGTTTGGAGAAACATGATTAGACTCTCAGCCTACTGTCTCCCAGTACACGCATCCAATGATTCATCTTTCGTTTCTGGAACTAAAATAAAAATACATCTTTTGTAGAAATTCTGTCTCATTTTACCATATCCTGTAATTGATTCTATTTTAAATGCTCATCCTTCTCAATGAATGTTCTTCTCTATAAATGCTAGTGTTATATGACTGTTCAAAGCTAGAACATTCAAAAAAATTTAGCACCATTACATTTTCAGATAACCTAATATTCTGAAATACATGAATTGAAATGACTAAAGGAGAAACTGGCGGTCTGTTTGCCATTTTGCTTTTTTAGCCAAGATCTTTGAACATCCCTTCTCGGCTCTCCTCCCTTTTGCAATGTGCCATATCCTCTTCACTGGACTAATATAACCCCTGGTTTTTCCTCAACTTTTCACCTTTGGCTGTGTCGCTCTGGAAATCCTTCTTCAAAAAGTGCTAAAAATATAAAAACAGTATCAGGTGATCAAGATTTTTAATTTGGTGATAATTTATGGCTTGCCTTTCATTTTTATTCATGTGTCTCTTATTCTTATTTTCAAAGGCTTATCAGTATCCACTGGAAACCAGACTGTTGGCTAGGCTCTGGGATGTTGGAAGTGAGCAGCATCAATCCTCCCATTCTGCACCCAGAGCATAAATGAGAAGACAGAAAGCAACTCAAGACAAAATGGAAACAACTAGTCACTGTCGGAGGATGTCAGTGAACAACTTGCTATTTTGAAAACAGGTAAAACAAAAACACTATCTTCCCTATCTAATATGAATGATACCCTGGTACACTCAAATTTTAGATGAATTAAACAAATTCTCATAGACATCTTACAGCTAATAAAGAAAAGTGTGATGATAGAAATTGTCAATTCTCATTATGCAACTCCTAGCCATTGATCATTAAGAATTATTAAAATTATACACACAAAAGAGCAAGTTAAGCTTTCTGCATCTCCCGAGGATGGAAGAATATACTATTTTTAATACTATTAAATAGTCGTGCTCCAAAAGGTCAAACCTGGATATGACCCAATCTGTAGAACTGTTCTGTTCAGTAGGTAGCCACTAGCCATGTCTGGCTGCTAAGCACTTGAAATAGGACAAACTGAAAAGCACTGTAAATGCATATTTTATATAGGTTGCATTTTGACATGACAATAACAATTGTATTATAGTTATCAATGTTGTAATTATTATAGGAAACGGAGTAAGAAGCATAGAGAAATTGCAATATTTTATAACTTATTCTGAATCTAGAATTACTTCAAAATAACAGGTTTCACAAAGGGATAACCTAAGTGATAATTTGCAATGGGCAGATCTTAATTTCTTCTTAAATTCTAAATAGAAACCTTCGATAAATTTATGACACATAACAGAAATGAAAATCTGAATACTAACTGCATATGTAATATGTAATATGTAATATGATGAACTTTCTGATATTTGTATGTATTACAGTAACACTGTCATTACAGTGATTCCTTTATATTCTAGAGAGATTCATAAAATATTTATAAATGGTATGATACATGCCTGATATTCATTTCAAAATGCTGGCGGAATGGGGCTGGCATGATGGCACAATTGGCTAATCCTCTACCCATACGGATGCCAGTTCATATTCTGGCTGCTGAATTTCCCATCCAGCTCCCTGCTTATGGCCTGAGAAAGCAGTGGAAGATGGCCCAAATCCTGGGAACCCTGCATCCACATGGGAGATCTGGAAGATATTCCTGGCTCCTGGATTTGAATTGGCTCAGTTCTGGCCGTTTTGGCCATTTGGGTAGTGACCCAGAAGAGAAAAGATCTTTCTCTATCTGTTCTTCTCTCTGTGTATCTGCTTTTCCAATGAAAATACATATACAAATCTTAAAAAAAAACACTGTAGGAAAGGTTAGAGGTGTAAAAGAAATAAGATTAATCATGAAGGGATGACTACTGATGTCCTGAAGGGTGTTCATTATAGCATTCTATTTATTTTTGTATATGTTCAAGAGTTTTCACAACAAAAACATTTTAAAAATAGCCAAAAGAGATGGGAAATTTCTTAAAGGTTATTATTAATGCAGATGCTTTTGACATTTAAAACATAATGGCTTGGATTATTTATAATTGATCCTTGGACAAGAGGACAGAAAAGATTTTCTATTCAACGTAATGTCAACCAAGACCAATTTAAAAATAGTCACTGAATACTTAAAATGTCCAGGACACTAGGCTTAAAAATATCCTACCCTGTGTACATCATTCTGTTTGTGAACTGCTTGAAGATCGCCTCCAATGGGCGCCTGCCGACTTAATTCATCATCCTTTAGCTGTAGCCACACCAGAAGTTCCTGAAGAGAAAGGTGCAGACGCTTCCACTGTTCAGAACTGGCTTCCAAGTGGGATCTGAAAAATAACAGGAGCAACTATGTCAGGATACACACTAATATAATGGATGAGTCTAACAATTCCATGATAGGTATATTGGCTGGGTTGTATAAACGTAATGTGAAAAATGTGGCAATCTTTCATGAAAATCTGATGATTTGCTTTTAGAGCTACGTAATTAGGGGTTTTGATGGCAATTTAGGGGGAAAGGTGATGTCTAGTCATATGTTTATTTCAATACGTTAGAGTTCTAGGACTTTTGGCATGGTGCACATACTGGAGTCAATTGCTTTCCCATATCATTGCAATGCTTAATGCTTTGGGGAGAAAAAATGGACCTGGGTGGCTAATAAAAACCACTCCATTTTCATGTGACACATGCTAGTCCTAGAATTTTTTTCTGTTTTGCTAAATGGAAATGTCTCTCCCCACATTTTGACTTTTCCATTTCTACACACTAGGCGGCCTTTTCTGTGGACTCCTTCCGTCTGGCGTCTGCTCCTTTTTGCTTCTCTTCCCATATGCTTCTCCTTTCCTCTACCCTGCTTTATTCCTGTGCACCTGGGATTTGTTTTCACCAGGTTCCAACAATTTCCGCTGTGTTTCTTTTGTGTAAAATGTACTGAGACAACAAGTCACAGGGAAGGCTAAAATCAGGCATTTGTCAGAAAGCTTCCCCAAACATGAATCATTTAGGCAGGAGGCTGAGTGCCCTACCATCAGCTGGATTCAGAACATGTTAATCCTTAGACGCCATTGAAGAATATACAAATGAATGATATGTGCTGTAAAACCTACATTTGACTTGAAGATGAAAAGCTAAATCAATATAATACATCATCATCCAGAACAGAGGAGAGGCAGGAAGTGCACACAGCTTTATCCTCAGCTAAATCAAGAATTCTACTCCATCACCCACTGCTCTCAGCACTAATTAATTCATAAAAATTAATGCTGCCTAGAACATAAGTCTAATAGATTCTAATGCTGCAAAAATTGAGACATTAAGCAAAGCAACCAGGTCGAGTGATATTTCCCTCTGGTCACATGGTAACCACGTTTATTATTTATTATTGCTAAAAAGTAGAAGCAACTGTTTAAAACTAGGAAATTGGTCATGTGCACAATGCTGAGTTCATACCAAGAAACGTCATGTGATAGTCAACATGATAACAAAGGGATAACAAAGGCAAATATTTACAGACATTAAAAATAGTCAGTTGGTGATGAAAAAGCCAGTATTAATAATAAATAATCCACTTCGTTTTTTGCTGCAACAGTTGTGTGTGTATGTATTTGTGTGTACATGCTTGACTGTGCCTGAAATAATTCTGGACTGACAATCAGGGTCAGGTTATCTTCAGAGGTGGGGTGACAGCTTATTTACTCCTTCATATTTTAAATTTTCCAAATTGTCAACTTCTTCCCCTAAGGCACAATACAAAGATTATATTCCAAAAATAAGGCTTTTCCATCAAATTAGAAAATTTCAAGCTTCCTATGGTAATAGCATCAGACAGTTGAAATGTGAAGTTCCATAAATGTCCTGAATTAAATATAGGCCATGCAGATTGCACCCAGTGTAGAGGTCAGGTCTTCTACGCTTCTGTTCCCTCCTTCTCTCTCAGTTATGAACATTTTTCCATGATAGGCCTGAGTGAGAGTTTCTTATGCAAAAGTTTAGCTGCTTAATGGCATGGACTGAGTACTGGTTACAGGGATTCCCAGAGGTGTCACTAATTCGCAGCTTGTTGCCTTGAGGGTGAAAAAGGCTGTCAGACAGGACATGTTGAAAGCCAGGCAGAGAAAAGCAGAGTCCAGATCTGCAAAAGTAGCCAAATGGGAGAAGAGACACTGCGGAAATCAATATTTATTGTGTGTCTTTAAGTCCTAATGAAGCATTGCGGTGTACGAAAAAAGGAAAGGGAAAGGAGAAGATGCAGACGTCTGAGGCGTGGTCTCCCTGTTTCCAGAAGAGGAGACAAGCTCTGTTTGTGGGGGAAAGTGTAAAAGAGGAGAGAGAGAAGGTTGTCTGCTGGGATATCTCCTGTTACTGCCTTGTTGACCTGAGCTGCTGCAGCACAGCTGCATTTTAACTGAACTACTACTCACTTGTTCATTTGGGGGTTGAACACTGGTGCACTCATTAGGAGAAGGGGAAGATAAAAAGCTCTGAGATGCAGGGGGTTCATTTCAAAACTATTTAGATCCAGGAGAAATTTAATAGCATGTAAGAGGGAGGTATTTAGACACCAGGGGCAGAGTGGTTTAGAGAAGTAACACAGAAGTAACAGCAATAGCAGAAGAAGGAATTGGAACAAAGGGAGAAATGTTCTCACATATCTAGCTGCTGGCAGTTTTTAAGGTATCTGAGGTTCAGGATCAGTGTGGTGGCTCAAGTGGCTAATCATCTGCTGGCAGGCACCAGTATCCCATATGGGCACTGGTTTGAAATCAGGCTGCTCCACTTCCCATTCAGCTCTCTACTTATGGCTTGGATAAGCAGTGGATGGCTCAGTGGATGGCTCAGTGGATGGGTTCTTGCATTCACGTGGGAGTCTTGGATGAAATTCCTGACTCTTGGCTATGGATTTCTGGCCCTTGGGGTCATTTGGGGAGTGAACTGGTGATGGATAAAAATCTCTGATTTCTCCTTCTCTTTGTAAATCTGCCTTTCTAATAGTAATAAATAAATCTTTTTAAAATAAAAGGTACGTGGGGGTAAAATTTCAGCATGTCCAAATGTCTTAACTAGATGTCAAATGATTATTTCTTTATTTTCACTCCTAATGCACATGCTTGCAATGAAAGAATCTCAACTGAACTTGAACTGTGGTAATGCAACAAGGTGGAGGAATCCACCATGGGGGGAGGGTTTGGGGAGAGGTGGGAGAAATCGCAGTGCCTATAAAACTGTCACATAATGCAATGTAATTAATAATAACAATAAAAAAATAAAAGCAAAAAATGAAAGGAACAAAAACTTAAGCAAAAGGTTTAAAAAGCATGGAGTATACTAAGAACAAGCTGGGGAGGTGATAAAAGTTCCTTCTTGCAAACAGTGCAGAGTGGTATTCAATATAGCTGAGCTTGTGAACTCTCAGTATGCATATGAACCATCTGAGTAACTTGTTTATTAGTGAGATTCTGCCATAATTTCTATTCTTGAAAAAGGAATGTATACTTTTTTTAAAAAAAAGATTTATTTATTTTCACTGGAAAGGCAGATTTACAGAGAGAAGGAGAGATGGAGAGAAAGATCTTTCATCCACTGACTCACAGCCCAAGTGGCTAGAGCTGAGCTGATCTAAAGTCAGCAGCTTCTTCCGGGTGTCCCATGCAGGTGCAGGGTCCCAAGGCTTTGAGATGTTCTCTGCAACTTTCCCAGCCCACAAGCAGGGAGCTGAAATTGAACTGGGCAGCTGGGACATGAACTGGAGTCCATATGGGATCCTGGCCCATGCATGGCGAGCCACTAGGCTACTGCATTGGGCCCAGGAATATATACTTTCAGCAAGAACCTTCACGAGTCTACAGATGAACTCTAGGACCATTCTTTAAGAAAAGATTTCTGAAACTATTTCTGATACTTACTAAATACTACTTGCTTATCTCTAGAGGGCAAAGGTTTGTGCATATCAGTGACACATTTTGAAGGTCTCAATGAAACAAAACACATTGAACTTGTTAATATGTTCATTGATCATTTGTAATATATTTGTTGGAGGTAATGGTTCTATTTGTATTTGCATGTGTCTATTGTAAATATTACTAAGTGATTAACCTGTGTTTGTACTTGGAATAGCTCTTCTCTAAAGTGTTTACAGACACACTGGTTTAATGACTTTTTTCCCCTGGTTGCAGTGCAGTCTACTGGACTGGAAAAATCCTGAGAGACTGCAGCTTAGCTCACATGTTTTGCAGATGGAGAAACCAAGACACAAAGACATAAAGATAACTGCTGAAGCACATACCTTGAGCTTATTTAGACACAGGAAATAGAAATTACAAACCTTTCTCAAAGAAGGAAATTCTGTTTCATTCATTTCAACCAAATGTTTTTAGATCCATGAGCAAAAAGGTTACTTGCTACATTGTGAAATACACTATTTTTTTTCTACTCAACAGAAAAATAAAAAGGGGTGGTTTAAAGGGAAACATTTTGCTTATATTCAGTTTCTATTAATCTTTATTAGTGAACACAAGAGCTTTGGGACTGCTAACCTTTAACAAGGCAAGTGCTGATCTCTAAAAGGGAGATAACTTCCACAATTTGTATGGTTTCATAAAATGCAGAACCCTTAGGTGTGTTGGGATATACTGCCTGGTCTTCAAGGGACTCCTTGGTGTCAGAACTCTAAGAATTGTAGGGACTGATAAAGTGATTGCCATTTCTCTAGACACAGATATTTCAAGTGTGATTTAGTTGATGCCTAGTTTGAAATCCTTAATAAAACTTTACTCTGTGAGGCATGCATTCTTAAAGTGAAATGTGTTATATTGAATTCATTTTTCATTTTGACTTACTTTATAAAACTAATGATACATCCCTGTATACCTTTGGTACTCCAGTGTAATAAAAATAGCACTTAAGCATACAGAAGGAAAGATAGAAATAAAATCGGAGCTATTGGGTTTTAAATAAAGAGGGAAAATTAAGTCTAAAGAGAGGTAAACAGCTCTTTCCAGATGGGCCTTGAACTCTGACATGCAAACATAATTAACATTCCAAGAGTGATAGAACGAAGGTCAGAGATACTCCATTTCCAAGTCACATTTTTCTCACAAAGGTAGAATGTCTCTGCTTCCTTTTGCTCCTTTTTCTTCTCTAACTCCTCTAGCTATTGTAACTTCTAGCACCAATTATGACCCCAGATTTATTGCTGACCTATACTATATAATATTGGTGTTTGTAGCTTCTAAAATTCATGTTTAAAGTGTCAAGAATGTGTATATTTTACTCAGTATTTATAGTTTTCTAAACAAATACAAAAGTCTTCCAGAAAGCAACTTTTGCCAAACAAAACAAATTATATTATTGATAACAAATTATAGAAATAAATTAGTAGCATATACAATAATCTGGAAAAAAAACCCTCTGGAGGCAGATTAAGTTGAACTCTTATTTTATGTGTCTTACATAAAAAAATTCATTTGACCTCTTCTCAAAATTGCTAACACTTTAAAAATAAAAATGCAAGGTCTGCGGGTGTGAAATATATTATCCCAACAAACTCATTTGACCAGTCACCAGCCTAATGCTGGATAGTATCTTCAAGCAACCTTGTTGATGTGAATTGAGCCACTGAACGCTGTCTCCTAGAGTCTGCATAAACATGAAGCTGGAACTGGGGACACAGTTGGACCTCCAATCCAGCACTCTGCTATGGGATCCAGGCATCCCAGCCAGCATCCTATGTTCAAGGCAAACCAATCCTGTCATTATGGAATTTGAGTAAACTTCAGAGGAAGAGAGGCAAGATGTATGAGAAGGCAGGTGTAAGAACTAACATGCTCACCTGGGAAATGGAGGCAACTGTCACAGAGCAAGAAGAAAATTAGAAAGGAGAATCTACTTGGTTCAGGGAATTCATGATGAAGAGCATAATGAATACTCTTTGGCAAGAATGAAAGTGGGGGTAGGGAAAGAACAGAGAAAGAAATGAATTGGCAAGGGCTTGCTTGGCACAGTTGGCAGACAGTGTTTCTTTCAAATGAACCCTGTCTTCCCCTAGGGATTGAGTGATACCCTTATTTCACGTAAGTGTCAAGGAAAAAAAAAAAGAAAATTGCTTTAATGTGAAGAATTACTCATTTTCTTTTCATAAGTGAAGGTTTATAACACATCCTGTGTTATTAGAGAGGCCTATTTACCAGGCAAAACCACTGATCTGAATATTTAAATTCTTGAATTTGCAGCACCTCAGATAAGCTAAGCTAACTTTTCTACTTGATTAATGACAGCAAGAATTAAACTGCAGTAGCTGGCATATGGGAAATTGCTGTGAGTGAAGAGCCCGTATTTTGGCTGACACGCTGTTTGCCGCTTTCAATTCTCCTTTTATTCCATCAAGTTCACATGAAGGAGAGAAAAGGCACTTAGTGATGTTCTGAACGGTTATAGCACCTTTCTTTTTTCTGTCCCATGAAAATGAATAACTTCCTTTTCTTTACCCACCAAGATCTTTTCTATCTCACATGTTTCATTCCCTTTTAATGATAGATGTTATGAGAGTGGCCTTTGTTATTACGCATGCTGACCTCTTGTAGGAGTTTAAGCTGTTGAAAGCTAATGGAGCCTCCCTATCTTTGAAAAAGCCATTGCCCATTTTACTCCAAATTCTTTACTCATTCCTCAATGAAAACAAAAGAAAAAAAAGATAGACAAAGTAAGGAGTTAAAAATGAGCAAATGAGCCTGAGGCAGGTTGAGTTGCAAACACCTGGGACAATGCTTTATAAGTGAATCATTCTGTATGCCTGGTAATCTGCATCTCTTTTCTTTCAGAGATGATGTATTTATTTGAAAAGGTTTCCTCTTTTTTTCATACTCAGTAGTGTAAGTTAATGACTCAAAACCTGGGATGTACTTGCTGTGTTTCAATCACTGATCTGCCACTTGCTAACGAACTGATTTATGGAAAATATTCAGCATCTCTGCCTCACTTTCTTTAGAGGTTAGAGAAGTTAAATGATAGGATTTACTACTGTAGGGTTTCTCAGAGCATCGCGCTCATTGTCAATAAAGAGAAAACATTTCTGTCACTGTACGGTGTGTACCAGCACAGTGTCAATGCCAATTGCTATCATTAGTAGTAGCATTATCTCAAATTAGGTACAGAGTGTTACAATAATGCCTTTGAATCCATAAAGTTTCAGATTTCTCCTTTCCTTATAGATGTAAATGTGTTACAGTAACCGTGTTACACGTGAGATGCTGAACAATGCAGAAGAACAGGAAAGAAGGGAAAAAAAATCACCCTTCTGTAGCATCACTACGCAGGGATAGTAAATACGTCATGAACTTAGTGTGCTCCCTCATAATGAGGGAACCATTGGTCTTCTCTGCCTCCCTTTGTGATCAGTTCTCCTGCAGACACAGAGGAAAGCACAACATTTTAATGAGGATAAGTGAATTAGAAAATGATCCAAGTAAAAAGCAGGACGCCTGGCTCCCCTTTCAGTATTTCCTACATCCAAATTTAGGTAAGAAGGACCTTTCATTCTTTCTGCCCTTACACCTTTCCACCACACGCCAGCAAACCAGTTTGGCAAGCTCTTTCTTTTGCCTGCCTTACAATGACAGTTACATGCATCCATTAACTTCCCAAGAGAAAGTTGATACAGAGAAAGGTGCAAAGGAGAAAGCAGGGGAGTATAGGACAGCCGAAAGCTTTGCTGACAGAAGTTGTGTTTTCAGAGCATCTGAGAGAAAGCACAAGACAGGAGACATGGAGAGGGTGCCTGTGGGTTCGTATTGTGACCCCTTATCCATTCTCCAGAATGTCTTCTGCTTACACTCAGAGCAGTGCTAAAGGAAGAACTCCATAATAAACATGTGTTCTCGTCGTCACTTTTTATATAACCCTGTGATAAAGCAAGACAGAGCCTTATGAAATGAGGAGAGCTGTGCTCCTCATTTAAATTTCCCCTAATGTCTTAACACACATCTTTCCTGTGGTTATAAAATGCCAGCATTTTAATCCAATCTGAGTCCTCAAGTATCATCTCCCTACCAAGCAAATGAATGACTCATTTATTCAAAATAATATGAATCTCTGTGAAATTAGGTGATTTACATAAACATATGAGATATTAGCTACTTGTGCTAGAAAAACGAGGGAAATTCTGTCGTTCTTAATTCAATTCTGACTTTTTTCCCTCCAGATCTTTTCCTACCTAATGTTGAGAGACTTTTTCCGAAGTTCACTCCACTTGAAATTCATGTTATCCAAACGCCTTTGTAACAGGACCGCTTCCTCAGAACCTTCCAACGATCTCAGGATTTTGTGGCCATTTTCATCCAGGTTGTGATAGATGTCTGTGTGAGCTTCAACTTCTCCTTGGAGGTCCTACAGACAACAGGCAGAAGGCAAGTGCAGAATTACTGGATGAAAGAAACTAGCTAGGAATCTGCAGAACTGCAAAGAGTAAACAGTCCCCAAGTCATTTCTATAAGGCCAACTAAAAGGAAGATGCCCCCTCTGTCATTTTTCTTGCTGTATTGTCTCTCTGTGTTATAAAACCAATTGGAAAATGGTCTTAGTCACAAAAGGTATGTAATTAGTAAGCATAATAATTTACCCCTTGCCATCAGGAGCTAGAAAGTAACTTATTAGTAAAATTTAACAGGTAATCAGTATTTCTTCTAGTATAGGATACAACATAAGTTTTGATGGAAGTGACATGAAATAAAACTCCATGACAAAGTGCACCTCAGTGCCAACCTTGCAATTACAATACACGCCAAGTCATATTTGCCACACACATAGTAAGCCGTAGACTTGACTGACCATACACAGCATAGCGCAACAGATAAACAGGGCTATATTTGGTCTACAATACCGACAGATTACCGGGACTCCGTCACAGGAGAGAATCTTGTTAGCAACACACATTGAATTCACTTTGCCACTATAACATCTTCCATATATTGCAGCATCATACATTTATTACAAAGATTGATCTTTTTTAATAGCATCATATATATCATATATATATATATGCTTGACAGGTAGAAAGTCCATAGGACCTTCATAAGAGGTTGCATATTCAACTTCCTTTGTATACACACAGAGCAAGAAAAATCATCATAGTAGAAGAATCTGACCTTTACATGGTATGTCTTCCTGTGTAACATTTTCAGCTTGAACCGGGGACTACAGCACTGATCCTGTTGCATAGCAATCCAGAGAAAACCCAGAAATGGGAAGAGTCCCACTTTAAAATGCCAGCTTTGCGTACATTCTGTTGACAGAATGAATTTTAGAGCACAGGCCTCACCAGTCAATAGTAATAAACGGCCACTTTGTGCTCCTTACTAAACGGTAGCCCAGCGTGTGGATGTGGGCGGGACCTCAAAGAGAGGAGGCCTGGAATATGCAACTGACAGTTTATATTAAACAGCCAATTTTTCTTATCATTTTGCCATTACAAGCCAGAGACAGTATAAATTCATTTTATATATGTGTTTCTCTCCTTGTTCCCAGCAGAGCAGTGCAAGCCAAAGGAACATTCCTTAGAGAGCTGCCGGGTCTCAGCATTCCTTTCTGCCTACACAATGAATGGAGGCTTTGTACATTATCTAACTCGCTCTTCGACATTTGTATGCTTCTGTTCAACAAGTTTAAAAATTCATTCTGAAGCTCTGAACAATTGGATTGATCTGTGTAACTAGAAAAGTTTTCTTTTTCTCCCTTCTCTCTCAATCTTTCCGAAATTGAATTAAATTACTCGGTTGAAGGAAGGGGGAAGTGGCAGCTCCTGTGTCCTCTCACTGCCTGTTAAGATGTAGAACCGTGACTGCTGTCACAGAAGTCAGGTAGACGGGCAATGGATGTCTCCTGCCACTGTTTTTGGCAGTCCAAGTATCACTGATGGACTCCCAAAAGACAGGAAGGGGAATGTGGACTGAACCACATCAGAAGTTGAAAGAAGCGAAACACTGTAATAGATTGAGTGGTGTCTATGTCCCATCAAAAACAGGCATGTCCTGGAAGGATGGAACTAGAATTGGAAATTGGCCTGTGCGGCAGGAAACTGTTTACTGGACTTCTTGCTGAATGGAATTTGTTCAGATACACATGCATTTCATGCTGCTATTTTGGTTGCTGTCCATTTACATACATGAATAATGTAGCTTCATTTGTTATTTCCTCACCAAGAGACAATAGTGTGGGTGGGAGGGAAGGTGATGTGGTGGAGCATGGTAACACACTTCTTGGGATGTCTGCATCCGATGTCCAAGTGCTTGGAACAGGGTCCTACATTTGCTTTGGAATCAGCCTCCTGCTAACGTGCCAGGGAGGCAGCAGAGGATGGCTGTAGTACTCAGGCCCGAAACCCATGTGATAGACCCAGATGAAATTTCAGGCTGCTGGCTTTCCTTGGTCCTGCCCAGAATATTAGGAGCATTTGGGCAGTGAAGGAATGGGTGAAAGATCCCTCTTTCCCTCATTTTCTCTGTTTTTGTCTTTTAAATGAAAATAAATCAGCAACATTTGAAAAACAAAAAGATAAATGGGTTAATTTATCTGATTAATTCAAGACAAACCATGACCAGGTTCAAGTTCCAAACAGTTCTTTCACTTTTCTCTTAACTTGTATTTTGTATTTGATTTACATAACTTAAATCATGTCAGTTTATACACTTGAGAGTCTTAAGCCAAACTTTTGGCCTTTCAAGAAAATAAAATATTTTGATAAGTACAATCAGCTTGCTACATTAACACACATATACATGATAGTACACTTGAATTTCATATCTTCAATTGACAGGGACAATCCAAACCCAATGTTAAGATCATGCTGTTTCTAACACTTCTGGCTTCAGCCCTTTCAGGCGTTTGGGGAGCCAACAAACATAGGAGAGCTGCATCTGTCCATCTTCTTCTCAATTAGATAAAATAAATTTTTAAAAAAATATATTTTATTTTTATTTCAATGGCAGATAGATAGAGAGCTAGAGAGAGAGAGAAAGAGTGAGAAAGAGTGAGAGAAAGAGAGAGAAAGAGTGAGAGAAAGAGTGAGAGATGTTCCATCCACTGGTTTATTCTCCATATGGCCATAATGGCTGGAACTGAGCTGATCCAAAGATAGGAGCCAGGGGCTTCTTCCAGGTCTCCCAGGTAGGTGCTGGATCCCAAGGCTTTGGGTCATGCTCTACTGCTTTCCCAGTCCACAAGTAGAAAGCTGGATGGGAAGTAGAGCTACCAGGACATCAACTGGCATCCATATGGGATCCTGGGCATGCAAGAAGAGGATTTAGCAACTAGGACATTGAGCAGTGCCCAAGGTTCATCTTCTTCAGTGACTTAACAAGTTCTTCCCAATAATAAATAGGGTCCAAATTCATTAATTTGCTAATTTTCATCTTTGCCACATTCATGTACATTAGATTGCATATAAGCAGCTTTCTTGTATTATGACCAAAGAAATGATTACAAAAAAGTATTGATAAACAAGTATGCATTGAGGACTGGCTTATTTGCTTTGTCTTCAAAAGGGGAAATTTAAGAGAAAGAAACAGAGGTCTAGTTTTAATTTTATTAAAAATACAATGTAGGGCCCGGCGCAATGGCGTAGTGCTTAAGGTCCTCGCCTTGCACTCCCGGGATCCCATATGGACACTGGTTCTAATCCTGGCAGCCCCGCTTCCCTTCCAGCTCCCTGCCTGTGGCCCGGGAAAGCAGTCGAGGACGGCCCAAAGCTTTGGGACCCTGCACCCGCGCGGGAGACCTGGAAGAGGCTCCTGGCTTTGGATCGGCATAGCATCGTCCGTTGCGCTCACTTGGGGAGTGAATCATCAGACAGAAGATCTTCCTCTCTGTCTCTCCTCTCTGTATATCCGCCTTTCCAATAAAAAAAAAATACAATGTACCCTTTTGTTTAACTCATTCACATGATTAATTAAATACTATTGAGAAGTTAGCATAGAATTTCCTCATAGATGCTGGAATAAAAAGTGCTCCCTTCAGAAATGCTGAAATGGTTGAAATAAAGTCTTAGCATTGGCAGGAAGGTAACTCATATGCCAATATCCCCTTCCTGGGTCATGCTAACAGAGTGACAAATGACGCACATACAGCAGGGAACTTACAGGTCACACAATACTTATCCATTCCCTGTTTGGCAGAGAAGAGTGCTAAGACTCAGAGATATTTAACTGGCATGTGCAAAGTCACATACCTAGCACTTATTCAAAGTAGGAAATGTGTTCCAGTCTTCTCAGTTCTAAAGGATCTTGGGCTGAACTCATCCACCCAGCTACTATGAGTGCTGAATGTAACATACAACGTTATTGAAGCTAAACATGGATACTACTAACAAGAGGTTTAAAAAAATGACTGCTGAGGGAAAAGCACACTCAAAGACAGCATTATCGATTTAGATAAAACATTTACCCATAAGGGTTGATTTGTACTGAATGAAAATAGAATCCTGACTATCCTTCTCATTTCTCATTCTGCAATTGGGCAGCTGGGACCACCCTGAGCACAAACTGCACTGAAAAGGTCTCCTTACTACAAAATATCCTTGCTTCAAAACAGAAATTCTTTCAGTAACTCATCTCATTCTCTAGAAGAGTCCTGTAAACAATGAGCCACCTTAGGTAACGGTATGACATGTCAGAATAGTTATAGCATGTCGGTTTGAGGTCTTAGGCTGTTGGACAGTTTCGTCAGCTGCAGTCCTCATGCACATGGCCCCTGTCTTCAGGCTGGCCTGCTGCAGCAGATATATTCTAGCTCCAAGTGGCAACAGGAGTCCTAGATGGGGAGGAGAAATGTCTAGAGCAGGTAGGAGGGAAATACATTTGCATAAAATCATGATGACATTTGTCTTAAGAACAAACTAGATTTAGGGAGCTCAGAAAAGCAGGTGGCTGGTATAGAGAATTAAGTGGCATTCTCAGAGGGTAGCCAATTTGTACAAAAGGTAATTTTCACAGAAACTTTTAGTTTTATTTCACTTCTGACTTAACTAGGAAAAGGTCATGTAAATCTTAGTTACTGCATTCATTGTATGAAATCTAATTTTTCTTATTCCTGTGATTGCATCCCTTAGGGATACCAGAAGCTAATGAACAGAAGGGGAAGGGTATTTGCTATATAATAACAAAAACAACAGCAGCAACAACTACAACATATACAAGACTTCCTCTAAACCAAGCATTATCTAAACTACTATATATATACCTATATATATACATTTTTATACACACACACACACATTTGATCATCTCTATTACTCTCCTGGGCAGGCATTTTTGTTATCTTCATTTTCCATACATGAGAGAACGAAATTACACAGAGATTAAATAAGAGTGCCTAAGGTAATACAGTTAACAAATGATGCAGCCATCCCTGGACTCCAGGGATTGTACTTTTAACCTCCAGGCTATTTTGCTTCTGAGTTTTAGTTCGTTGGTAGCATTCCTTTCCTATTACTACTACTTGAATTTGATTTTCAGCAAATCTAGCACTGCCATTAGACTATAAAGAATATCAGTCTTTGGTACCAAAGGAATAGTTTCTTATAGTCTTATTACTTTGGAGACTGTTAAACTTTCAATAAAATAAGAGGGGTAGGAACTTGATCTGGTGATGACGATGCAGTGTCCTATGTTGGAGTACCTGGGTTTGACATTCACCTCCAACTTCTGATTCCACTGGGAAAATAAACCCACATTTCCCCAAATAAGTGTCAGGAATCCAATTCCTTGAAGCCATTTCAGATATATCCCAGGAGCTTTGTTGGCAGGAAACTGCAGTCAGGAACTGGTCTCAGGTATTGCACTCATGTACTTCCAAACAGGACTTGGGTATCTTTATTGGCTCTTCCCTAGACATGAATATTAGGGAGAACTATGTAGAATACAACCATATCCCTTAAAATAAGTAAGATTTAAAAAAACTTTAAGGATATCGCTGATAATAGAAATTCATATAAAACACAAAGTCAAGACTACTCAATATGAAAGTTATTTTTATTTCATTTGATAAGTAGAATGATACATGATGTTCATAATTGATAAGAGAACTATGGAAGAGTATGGAAAGTCACAAAGCTTTTAATATAAGAAAAATAAAGGAGGAATGTACCAAGAATTGGTGCTCCAGTAGTATTCCAAAACATCATGGATAGTAGCATCTACATACTGTCTTCCCTACATTTATGGAATTAGTTGTCTTTAAAAAACTCAGTGAATTAATACAATTATTAATAAATACATTCTCTCCAAAAATCTAAAAATGAATTACCATGTGATTCAGGGATTTTACTATTGTGTATGTATTCAAAGGAATTAGCACCATGCATTAGAGATACCCACATTTCCACCTTCATTTCTGCACTAGCTACAATTGCCAATGTATGTAAGCAACTTAAGAATTCATCATCAGATGAATGGATAAAGAAAATGCATATATAGTCTCCATAGAATACTACTTAGCCTAAGAAAAATCACACCAGGTGTGATAACCTGTATGGAATTGTAGGACATTATGTAAGTGAAGCAAGTCAGGCCTGCAAAGATATATCTGCCTGATCCCATTTACACATGCAATCTGTAATAGGCAAATTCAATGAAGTTGAGAGGCGAATGGTGGTTACCAGAAGCTGGGGGAGGGTTGGATGAGAAACACAAAGGTATTGGTGAAAGAGTGCATACTTTCACTTAGACAGTTGAAAAAGCTTTAGTGATCTATTGCATGGAAAGGAACCACAATAAATTGTGAATCATATATTTATTATTTATAAAAGACTAAATTTTACATGTTTTTATTACCAAAATGATGCTTATGTGAGATGAAGCACTTGCTAATAGGCATGATTTAATCATGGCACATTGTGGCCATGGACCTAAACATCACCTCATAGTCTACGAATATATACAATTATGTGTCAATTAAAATGCATTTAAGCTGAAAAGAACTTAGTAAATGAAAACCCTTATTTTGAATTTGGCTAAGGAGAGTAATCAAACAAGACATTGAAAGAATAACAGAAGCAATAAAATATCCAACAAATTTCATTATAGATTATACCATTTCTAATCATTTTTATAAACAATTGACACACAGATAAGACTATTCCTTTCTCTTTACTTAATGCCTTTGTCTATTTCAAGTAAGAGTAACATGGAGAAAAATATGGTGATCTGCTTCCTTTCTAATAATTCAGAAGCTAAAATGCAGAAGATCCAAAACAGAAAGGAAGTTATCCTTATGGGCCAAGTTGAGAGTAACAAGAAATGACATCTGACAGAGAGGCAGAAAGTCATAAAAACAGCTGCAGGCACATGTAATTGACCAGGGTCACACAGTGTGGAGACTAAAAGCCCCCCACTTATTAGTAGCCCTTGCAGGCATCACCTATGTTCACAGTGAAACTAATGATAATGTTAATGATGATGACTTGAACTAAGCCGGAGAAAGCCGATTTATGTTCAATAATGTCTTTAAGAGGGAAGCATAGGAAACTCCTCAATTGACACTCAAGCAGCATAGTTGCTTAGAAAAATTAGTGCTTCTTTTAAAAAATTAAGCTAAAAAACAAGGATAAAAAGTAAAACTCTCTTAGCCTGGTTATTCTAATTCTTTTTAATGGGCTCCACATAGATGAAGTTTTGAAGCACACACACAGAAAGAGAAAAGAGAATTCTAGGATTCCATCATGAGAGCAAAAGATCATAAATTGAGAACAAATCTTTACTTTGGGGGTTTTACTTTGTAAAACATTTATATGAAGGGAACAAATTTCATGTGTTTCATATATACAGTTTTAAAAGCATAATGCTATTTCATACCTCATCCTTTTTCCTTAAAAATATATAATGCATTTGGAGTGAAACTGACATTTTGAGGCTTGATTATTGTTTGTAGCTCTTGTCTATACCTTTAAGGAACAGTGGTTTTCTACTTACTACTTGTTAATTCCTTTATCTACTATAGGGTTAAGCTTGAGATAATTGAAAGTATGTCATTGTAGAATCAAAGCAAAAAGTAAGACTAGGAGGAGGGAATATAGGAGTGAATGAGAGAGCAAGCCTGTAGGAATGTGTACAGTACCCTGGATATTTAAAAAATGGGCCTGCAACTTGCATTTTTAGGTGTTTGGACTTTTTTTAGTAATTCATTTTGATTGCATGTTACAGAAGTATTATGGAGTGGAAATTAAAACTAGCAACAACAAAACAAAACAAAAAACCACAGTATCCTTTCTAAAGGATTTTTTAAGAAGTACCCATATATTTGCAGTGTAATAAAGACTAGTCTAACCGTCTAACCAGGCAACGCTATAGCTAGATCAGGAAATACATTTGGACACAGATTTACAAGTGGGTATGACCATCCTTCCATCCTTTTTTTTTTTTTTTACTCCTGACTTTGACCACTGTAATTTTTTTTAAACATTTATTTATTTATTTTATTGGAAAGACAGATACACAGAGAGGAAGATCATTCATCCATTGAATCACTCCCCAGGTGGCCACTACGGCCAGAGCTGAGCTAATCCAAAGTCAGGAACCTGTGGACTTTTTTGGGTCTCCCATGCGGGTACAGAGTCCCAAAGCTTTAGGCCATCCTCGATTGCTTTCCCAGGCCACAAGCAGGGAACTGGATGGGAAGTAGGGTTGCCAGAACACAAACCAGCGCCCAAATGGGATCCTGGTGCGTTCAAGGCAAGGGCTTTAGCTGCTAGGCTACTGCGCTGGGGTCCCACTGCAATACGTCTAAAAGCACAGTTGTCATCCTTAGAGAAACATGAGTTAATTTGAAGCGTGCTGTTTGGCTAGCCGCAGGGTTGCTCTAGGTATATAAGGAGTATTTTCAGGTCTACTGCGATCTCAATACATCTTAAAGGAGCAGCCATGGCTTTTGGAGCCCAGGAGCTTTGCTTTAAAAATGGCTGTTGCTGAAGTCCTCAGGGATATTCTCCTGCAGGGCTTGTTGTCTCTCCTTTCATAATTATTTGAAAATTCCCACACTTAAGTATTAGAAGAGCAGGGAGAAGGGATATGCTCTCATGCCTCAGCAAATTCTGAAATATAAAGCTTTATTTCAAAATCTAATCTTTTAAAAAATGCCCGGCAAAGGGTAGATTACACCAGGAGCAAACTGAGCAAAATCCCATTTGTCAGACTGCTTTCAGCAATCCCAGACTCTGGCAACACACGACGCTTTCTCTTTCTGTCTGCCCCCTCTGGCTTACTTTGTTCTCAAAATTGCTTCTTAAAATTGAAAAGTTCACTTAAGATATATCAAGTTGGAAGTCAGGTGAGTCATAATGTGTTTTTTCACTGTATTTGGTTCATCCAATTTTTTTTCTGCATATTTATTCATCACACAAACATGTACAATTTTTTTTATGTCCAAGATTTTCCAGGAACCAGGAGAATACAGATAATATAAGGAAGAAGTAGTTCTGGGATAATGTTATTTTTCTCCCTCTCTCTGCACTTTTTTCTTCTGTGAACATGAGAGGATGTAAAATTTTTGATAAAAAGGAATTAAACTATAAGTTTATAAAAACTTAAAAAAATCCAAAATTCATGCATAGTTTTTCATAATACACATTTTCTATGAATTTGTCCTGAAAATGATTTGTCTTTGCATATATTAGGAAACATAATTTCTCATCATAAAAAAACGAGACTTCTACCATCTTCAGATTCACAAGATAATAGACAAGTTGCAGAGAAACATGATAAAATAGGAAAATGCTAGAAGAACAACTAATGACAGCAGTGAGGAGGTGTTTTTTGACCCTGATGGTTCAAAAGGCCCATGGGGAGAAGGTCAAATGTTAACTGGCACGTGAAGGCTTAGACTACACAAGTTACCAGAACATACTATATAGTACAGAGAAAAGGGGACGGAGTTTGAAATCAGCATTGTGATAGGGAAGGAGATCCTGGCCAGAATTCAGCCAATAAGAAGGAAATTTGTTTTCCCCTAATCAGTAGTAACAAATACACAGGGTACAAAATAATGCAAACTACATAAACGAGAGGAACATCTTGAGACTTGCTCATTGTTTACAGCCCGTGTCTACACACTTGAGGAACAGTAAGGGTTTTTTTTTCTAATTATTATTTCTTGAAATCTTTACCCAATGGAGTGCTAAGCCTGTGATTGTGAAGTAAGATGCAAATGTTCCATTGTGAAAATATAAAAAAAGGAATAAGAAATAAGGAAGGAGAAGGGTGGGAGGGGAACAGAGCCAGGAATGAGCATACAGGCAAGTATCACTGTATTCCTAGAGGAACTGTACAACAGGGACCAGCACACCGTGAAGTGAAGAAACATGTTAGTATTCAGCACTAATCCTGAATAAAAGATGGACTCCCAATGAAACTGCTGAACATCTCTTGACAAAAGGATGCTGGACTCTCTGCCATTGTCCATACCAACACAGTCAGGATATACTTAAATAGCAGAATCATGGACTTACGATTGTTTGTGAAGAACTATATTATTATAATGATACAGGGGAAAACAGTGGGGGGAGGGGAGAGAGACGTGGAGAGGGTGAGAGGAGAAAGCCCTTAGCCTCTAAACTTTACCATAAAAAAGTTCAAAAAAAGTTTAATTCTTTTTTAAAAATAAGTGAAAGTCAAGCAAACCCATTTAAAAAAAAAAAGAAGTGTGGTTGTAGTTGAGATGAGGAAGGTCCAAGTAGTAGGGGACCTTGAAGACTCACAGTAAATAGTTTGAATTTTCTCTTAAGTGCAATGGGAAGTTATTGAAACTTTTAAAGGTATTGAGGGACATGATCTCACTCAGTTTTTGTTGTTGCTGTTGTTTAAAACACGATGTGGCTTTGCAGAGATTAGAGAAGGTAAGAATGGAAACACAAATGCAAATTAGAAGTCAGTGTCTCTGATTTGTGCAAGAGTTAATGATGATCTGGACGAGGGTACTTGCAGGAGAGGAGTGAGTTGACATGTGTTTAGAAACTAACACTCCCCTCCATTTCTCAGATTTATGAGCATGACAAAATTTATAAAACAGAATTGTTTTTCATCATTTATAGGTGTGGCCATTATAGCTCTCTTATCAAGTTGTGGTAAAGATTAGAGTGGATGATGTAGGTAGAGCTTCCAAGTATCAGACATAGTGCCTGACCCATTGTGAGCCTTTATTATAGTAGCATCCCTCTAGTTTTCCTCTCACCTCCCTCCGTGACTCTCAGCATGCTAGCAGAGAGAATAGGGGAGTATTTGAAAGACATTGAACACAGAGGCATACAGATGGGAGCCAAGGCTGCAGGCAGGAGCCATGAGATACTGCTGAGAAGGGTCAACACAGGCTCAAAAAGTACCCCAAAGTCACTGACAGCTTTGAATGAAGCCTGGAGATGATATATGATAGTATAAGATTCCATTGTGGTTTCTAGTATAAAGGCAAAGTGAAATAAGCATTTAGAAATGATTATTGGGAAGGTAGTTCTCATTTTAAATGGCAGAAGGGCAAGAGTGGAGATAGGAACTCACAAAATGATGCCTCCAGCAACAGGAATAAAATAAGAGGAATGCTACCACTATCAAGTGCATAATTAACAGAAACAGCTGTATGTGTGATACACTTTCATCTTTTCCCACCCTACCTTTGGAAGAAAGAATTTGGGAAAATCATAAAAGCATTTCAAAGTTAGAAATGCCATTTTGAGTTTTATTTCCTCAGGAATAAGACAAACATTATATATGATATACTATGTATGCAGACTCATACACACACACATTGTGCTGAATAAGTTAGAATAACAAAAATCATTGGTATTAGTGGCAAGGAAAAATATTTATACCAAAGCTTCATATACACAAAGGTGACTTCCAGCTGAAGTGCCCCTTCTTAATCATTGTTCAGGAATATATATACTAAAGGAGAGTGTCTCTTGAGACAGGATCAGTAGGGCAATACTGTTCCAGATGTTTCTAGAAAGTCAGATGTCATGGATTCCATTGAGAATTACTATTGACATGTACTTGTCTCAGCACATAAAAATTGAAAAAAGAATGGCATATTTCATAAGTGCCAAATGATTAAACCAGAATGCCCTAAGATAAGGCTATCTAAAGTCCATATGAAAGACCTGTACTGTGCTATACTATTATTTCAGATATTGTTATGCTGCCTTGGTGTTCATAATCGGGTGAAGGTCATTGCCAGCAGCAATCTTAAAAGACTTTCACATGCAGACTCTAGATGGTACATTTAAATCATGGAGACAACCACATATGAAAAGTCTACAGTGTTGCAGGCACTTTTGGTTTTGTATTATGTTTTATGTTCAGGGATCAGTCTGTTTGAAGATAACTATCCTTATCTGAAAAAAACCAGATGGAGTTTTCCAACGCTGGGCATATTTATTGTGACAGAGCCACAACGAGGCGTGGAAGTAGAATAGAAGGATGAAACAGGCAGGAAACCAATACTTTACAGTCCTTATAAATCCCTTACACCAACTCCATGTAGTAGTCCTTCTTATCCCCCAACTGAGAAAATCATGATTTAGAGAGATGAAGTAACTTGTACAAATCCCACAGCTGTTATGTGGCAGAGACAGGATTAGAGCACAGATCTTCCAGAATTTATGTTCTTTTTATTCTCCCCACACCCACACCTCACTTCTCAAACTTTCAAATACAAAGCACCTGACTTCTGACTCGGACTACATGTAATACAGCAACATTGTCAAGTCATTAAGGTGTCTGTGAAATGATTAGCTTGGTGATTTGTTTCATTCTTCCTAGACCTATTCAGAACTAATCTCTTTGATGGTTTTGAATGTCTGTAAATGAATAGAATACATTTCAATCCTTAAAATAGGCGATATCTGCCCATGAACCAGTTTCCATCTGGTTACACTTACCTACACAATTTGTCTATATTAGTTAGAGAGTTAAAAGTTAAAAAAGCTATTTTTTTCTCTAGAATCTCTGTCATCAAACTGCTTTTTCTTCTTCTAGACAATCACTCTAGTTCAACGTTGTATGTTAGAAACAATTAGTTGGTGTCAACTCTCATCCTGATAGCAACATGCAAGAAGGCAAGAACATATGGCGAAGTGCCATAATTACTTTTGAAAATACTCTAGAAATCATAATATCCATGTAACTAATTTCCTCTGACTTGTTTTAATTATGAAAGTTGTAAATGTAATACAACATCTTTATTCCATGCTTTTTCCCTCATGGAAGAAAAAAAGGACCTTATTAATGCCTAGATTAACCACAAATCAGAGGTAATTGTTTAGAAGAAGTTAATGCTTCAAAATATCTAAGATACTTTTATTTTCTCAACTTTACACAGCAAGAAATTTCTGAAATAATTCCAAACATACATCAGAGAAAATTATACTTACTTGTTGATACTCTTTAGTCTAAAGTTTAGAGGTGCCATTATTGAAATCATTTCTATATAGTTGTAATTTTTGAATGCTTACTTTTTGAATGTTAACTAAAATTCTGCTAAGGTAATTGAGTCTAACTTCCAGATATTTGGGGTGGTTTAATTTTTGTCTACTGTAAAGTAGTACAAATTATATCTTCTGGAGTTTTTTTTTTTTTTTTTTTTTTGGCCCAGAAATAATGTCATTCTATTCACTTTCCTTCTCATAAAACAGGGTATATGACAATGGGGAAAAAGACAAAGTTGAACATTTTTTTAGTATATGAGAAAAGAAAGAAAGGATATGCATGTGAGCGTGAGTATAAATTCATGATTCTGTAGCGTTTAGGGTAGGGTTCAAGAGCTTGAATTTTCTTTAAGTTTCCAGGTGACATTGTTCCTGGCAGACCAGGGATCCCTCACTCAGTAGGAAACACATGTCTAGCATAATGATTCTTGATCTGCTGGAGGACTTGAATGTTTGTGTGAAAACCATGGATATTTCCCTAAGAAACATGCATTTACCCTTGTAAGTACAAGATAACCTATTATTTCAAGGGCTTCCAAGACCCACTAAGAGGCGATAGAGAGCATCAGTCTACCGGTAACTACTTCATCTCCAAGAAATATACCAAAGTAATCAACACAGAATACCCTTCCAATGCCATTTTAACAGAAAACTATTGAAAACCACATTGGAAAATGGCATCAGCATGTAGCTTTGCTTCTTTATGCACCTTTCGGTCACTCACAGTGATCCCAGATTTGTGGTTAGGGACATTGCAAAGCCATGTTCCTGCAGGCTAAAGGAAGCCTGTCACTCAAACCACATTCTATTTATGTAACCTTGATTCTTTCTCATTTAGACCTGCCTTGTGCTTGGGAAATAAAACAGTAGAGGGTGTGTAACCACAGAGTAAAAAGAGTGCATGCTACCAGGCACCTGCCAGGGGCAGGACACCACAGTTTGACCTCAGAGAAAGTTTAGCCTGGGCTGTCTAGCAGCTCTGCAACACAGTTCATGATCAAAGTAAGAGATAATTGCATATGTACTTAAAAGAAAATTTTAAATTAGTTGTACTACACAAAGATATGACACAATTCCTGTGGTGGAGAAAAGCCATTTTGAATTTGCTTAAGAATCCGTTCATTGCATAATCCAGCAGTGTGGAGATACAGTTTTAATGACCTTGAAAAGAAAGCAGCAATGTGCTTTATTTCATGAAAATGAAGCAATCTTTTACTTAGACAGTGCTTGCTAGGCCTGCACCCCACGGAGGCATGAAGTCAGGAACATCAGGTCAACACTGAATTATTTGTTTTGGCAACTACAAATTCATGATGGCTCTGAGAAAGAGCTGGAGAGAACTGGGAGCTTCCTCCAGCTTCTCCAGGAAGCTCCAGTGTTACCTGGGAAAGCACTCTAATTACTGCCAGCAAATACACGCTCAAGTCAACAAAGGTTTCTTAATAATTGCCTGGGCTGTTTAGCCTAAAGCCAAGAAAATTTTATTGATAATATTTAAGCTGCTGATTCATCTCCTCCATTTTCAGTTCTCAGCAACCTTGCAATGGGTCTCATCCTGGGCACGTGTATAGAGCAATTTTCATAATGGCAGAATCCTTTCAAACAATATGTAAAATAGAATTAATGGGCAGATATAATGTGGTCAAAGCATTGGTGTGTGGTAGCCATATGTCATCATGCCATAGAGTCTTCACACAGCTGGCCCATGACATGACCTCAGTTTTGCTCTGGTAAGCATGTCCTTCTTTCATGCTAATGGCTTGATTGGGGAAAAAATACAAGAAAAAAAATAGCCTCCCCTTTGGAGCAATAATTCTATGAAAATGAGTCAGAAATTTAGTCTATGGAAGCCCCTTGTGCTCAGAAATGGACACTAACAAGCTGACACGTGCAAGCTGAAAGGATGTCTTTGCCCTGAGAAGCTGATCTCTATAAACCATAGGGTCTATTCTCAAGCTTTTTAAGAGTGATTCCTGGAAATTAGAAACTGCAGGTAACAGCTCCCTGAATGGTGAATGCTTGTCCAGAAAACTGCCTTGTGCCTGAAAATATTGCTTGGATAATCAATTTTTGAAATCTTAAAAGTAACTAAACATATTCTTCACTGTAAAATCAAAGCAAGGCTTTGGAATTTCTCAAACACCAAATTATCTTTTCTACTCATATCCTCAATTGTGCTATTCTCCAAATGACACAAACTGATTTGTTACTTGGCAGCCAGTTCAATTACTGGGGTAATCGCCTACAATATAATATGAAAATCATATAATAGATAAATTCATAACACACAGGATAAATTCAATCCTTTAAGAGATAAGATTGTAGAGTTAAGATCTTAAATAACACATTCTGCACAATTTTGATGATGATCTGTGACTTTTAAATACCATATGCTCATTACCTTTTCTTTCAAATATAACATGACCATATTCACAGGAAACAATATGCCATCTAATGTCTGAGTTATATAGAACACAGAGAGTTCTACTAATATATTTTCTTTGCATTTTTATCTTTGCTTAAATTAAACATTTCATTTGGCGTCACACTTTGTCTACAGAAATAAGTTTATCCTCATGATACTGAGAGTTACAAAATAACATTTTTAAGATACCAATAAATTGTGAAATTATAATTAGTGAAAATTACTTGAGGATCTTTAATTTACTGATGTTGACTAATTCTCATTAAATAAATATTGTGCAATGAAGTAAACTATCAGTCTATAGAAAATGTAAGACACTAGGCAAGATAATATACACTTTCAAAGAGAAAATGAACTTACTGTATCTCTGAAATAAAAGCAATTTAGAAATTTATTTTATTGAAAAAAGAAGCACCCAAGTTAACCTGTGAAATTCACTTCACTTGCTGAAAGTGTAATGCTGTCTTCAACTTGTTCTTACATCAAATAACTCATGGACCATTTATTTCCACTGCAACAATATCTTCTTTTAGCCAAATAACCATTGGACAAAGTTTTCTGCCAAAGAATTCCCTTATTTCCCACTCCCGGTACCAGAGATTAAGGGATTGAATAGACAGCACCATTCTCAGTAGGACTGTTTGCTTGCATTCTCTTGGTTAGCCAAGTTTCTACTGCCTAGTTTCATTACCATAGAAAGTCCTCCAGGATAACTTGGAAAGAAGCTATGTCTATTATTTCTCCCAAGATCCCACTGTTTCCAACTGCTACTGATATCCTGTTACAATCAATAGCCTACAAGCTTGAGCAACCCAACTGCTTTAAGTGCAGAAAAAAAAAATCTGAGAGGAAATGGAGAACAACAAAGTATTTCCTTATAAATGAAGAGTAGCATTTGGCTGGCATGGCTGTTTTCCTTCAGCCTTAATTTCTCAGAGCAGCAGTACTGCTTTCAATATGTAGGCTAACATTTCTTCTCACAAATTAATTAATTAGCATGGTACAAATCCAGCATTCATTCATTTGATGTCTTATAAAATGAGGAAAAACTGTTTTCAACTTTTGAAGATGCTGCTAATTAAAATCTTTTAAAAATTAATGGTTTTAAAGCTAAAACTTTCCAATTTCAGCTTGCTGCTAATGCAAGTGTTTCTATCAGCCATCCATGTGGAGACACAGATGCAGTTCCTGGTCCTGGTTCCTATGATTGGCCTCGTGCAGCTCCAGCTGTTGCAAGCACCAGAGGGGCAAACCAGTGAGTGGGAAATTTTTCATTTCTCTCTCTGGTGAAAGTCCCTCATACATATCACAGGCCAGCAAAAAATACTCACAGGAGAAAAATGGAATGAAAATATAAGTTCATCTTAGTGAAGAAAATTGAAATATGGCATTGCTATTCCATAATGTGTATTTTTGGCTTAAAACATTTGAAATTTATGCGCAGTTTTTCATTGTGTTCATTTTCCATGGAACTTGTGAAGACTTCTCATGTCGATCTGTAATGTCCACATGGTTTTTACAGTGCTCTTTGGGTTGTGGGATATGAGAAGCACATATCACTTGTGCTATAAAAAGTAGGAGAAATATGAAAAGGAAATCTTTCCTCTACAGAGACCTAGGTTTGCCTAGTGTGAAACAGTACTCAAAGATGATCTGAATCGGCATCTACCCACCTCCATCCACTTCTGGCTGCCAATATTTCCTATCAGAATTCCTCAGGTTCAATCATCTTTTTTCTGCTCCCTGATGAAAATCTTACTGCTAGAGTACGGAGTGACCACTTTCACAGTCTAGAAGATTATTACAATTTAAAAAGATGAAGCCGAGTCTCAGTGACAGCATTTTCAGAGGGTATAAGAATTCCCAATTCAGATGGTAGTAAGAGTATGTGGGGGCAGAAGGGTTCCAGCCTTTCTTGGTAGGGAATCTACACTGGGCAACAGCACAAATTAGCTCACTCAAACTCAGTCACCCTCTTTCTCATTGAACAAGTGGGAAATTACAACTACATTTGCTAGACTTTTATGCAGACAGTGCTTTTGATACAAAACAGTTTACAATAAGTTAGTGTTGTCAGATAAACACAGGGTGCCAGTGAAATTTGTATTTCAGTTAAACAATGGTTTTAATACAAATATATTGCATGCAGAATTTTTATTTCCTCAATTCTGCAATCCTGCACCAAACAGATAAACTTATGAGACTTTTCAAAGGTGGAAGCCAGAATAGGTCATTTTCCCCTTTGAATATTGCTGCTGGCAAGCTTAACATATATACTGAAGATTTCTCAAAAGAGAGTTCCAAAATCCATTCTCCAGAAAAGCATTTGCTAACCATATTCACAAACCTGGCATATGCTAAATTTTAACCTCTGAGTTCTTACTACCCAGGGTGTGTTACTGCATTCATTCCATCATTAGTATAGCAGTTACTTGTTTCCTAATGTGTCAGTTCTATATGGTTTTGGAAATCTATTCTGGAAGCCAAGTGTGAAGACTTTCTCCTTCAGTCTTTCCAAAGACTTGGTATATATTTAATTTCTTGCTTTAAATCACTTTCTGGTTAATATATCTACAGTGGTTTCTCTCTTCTGCACTGAACTGTTTGTTGTATGTACTGTTAGGATTAGCACCTCTGTTTGTTTCCTATACTTGTAACATCTTCCCTAAATGGTTTTTAAAAAACTGAAAGCACATTAACATGAAAATAGTGTTGTAGTAATTGTCATGCATTTGCTGTGACCTTGAGAAACTAATATGTTAATGCATTTGTTAAAAAAAATCTAGCAGTAATAAAACTCTGAGGATTTCTCAACACAGAAGTGTGATTTCATATCAGAGAAGGCAGGAAGTGAGCAAGGTTAAGGGACGTCTACTTATGCATAGATGTTCTGTTTTATTTACTTTATTTCCAAATAAGAAACTTTAGGTTGAGGCAATGGAGTAAAAAATCCAATCATTATGTCAGCATCCTTTAAAAATATTTCATTATTATTTTCCTCATTTATTTTGTCTTCTGCATGTAGATGTCCATTTTCAACAGCAATGTATTTGATGCCTAGGGAAAATATCTGATGCAATAGTTTCATAACATGATGGTATATTAATTAAAACATGATGCAGTGCAATTAAAAATGGGTCAGAATGAAACAGCGCAAATCTGAATCATATGTAAATTCGTGGGTAGGAGAGAAGGGAAGGAAAGAAAGACTGTATCCCAGCTGGTTTGTAGTGGTGAGGTGGATGCTGGAGAGCAAAGCCTCTGTCTCTGCAATCAGTACCCAACACAACACAGAGGACGTATAAAGTTTTTGGTGAGGTACGCCACATTTTTGAATTGCCTTCCTGCATTCAACCACTCTGCCTACATCTCATGTCCAATTTTACTCCAGCAAAGTATCAGGTTCTAACACTAGGAGAGAGATAATGAACACTGACCAGTCCTACTGGTCAAGGTCTCCTAATCTTGGGTTCATGTAATCAGGGTGACCCTATGAATTAATGTCCAAATCTGAATTTTGAGAGTAACTTATGGAGCCATTAACAATTACCCAAGAATAACCAGTATAAATTGGGACTGACCCAGGCAAATGAGAATGGACAAAATTATAGCCATCAATAAAGTGTGAGGAAAGTCCTTACTGTCACATATTTTCTCAGTAGCAGCTGAGATAGCCTTTCTTCCCACTCATTCTCCAAATAACAAAAGGTCTGCAACATGACGTTCCCTGCCTGCCTGTGGTTCACTGCACCTGTGCCTTACGTTCAGAGAATGACAAGTAGAGGAAAGCCAAGGTTCACACCACTGTTTGTGCACCCAGCTGCCCTGTCACCATGGGGAGTAAACACCTTCAGTTTTATCTGCTACGGGAAGGGAAAGTAAAAGAGGACAAATAACAAAATGCCCTTCAAAGAAAACATTTTGTGAGCCTATGTGTAGCAGAGATAAGAACTAGGACACTGTCAAGAGAAAGATCCTAGAATAGCTTCTTAAAGGAAAGATCTTTAAAAAAAAAAAAGAACGCACATGAATGTTGCTATTGTGTATTATCTAGTGAATTCCTCTCAGCAAATAAAGATCAAAGTTTCTGGCCAAACTAGAAAGAATAAACTTTCTGAAAAGTCTCCTTTACTTGTGGAGAAGTAACTATTTTTACATGTATTTTATACATGTTATTGAGTGCAAAGATTACATTTGTAAGAATGGCATGGCTGTATGGCTCTCCCATGACAACTAAAAGTCCCTTCGAAGGCATTTCTATCTGTGTCTAAGGAGAATACAGACATCAAATAAAAAACATGAACAACGTACTTCTGGATTTTAGCTTTTTAAGTCATGGATTAAGAACTGGTTTAAATCTAAAAGCCCCAATCAGAGAACTTGAAAGAGATAAGACAATTATATACACCAGCCTGCTTCTTTTGAAGAAAAGCAGAGCAAATGCACAACAATGGAAAGCCCCTGATGGTTTAAGAGTTCCTGAGGGCAGCCATCACCTCTGCCTTGTTTACTGCTCTATCTCTTGCAGACCTGCAGAGCTGGACATCTGGTACCATAGCAGAGGAAGGAGGGCAGAACAAATTGGACAACTACCTCAGCCAAGCATGGACAGCAAATATCTGGATGAGTGGAGACTCTAAGGTGAACTACAGCATCTAATGGGCCTTGGAA
Source organism: Ochotona curzoniae (assembly GCF_017591425.1). NCBI lineage: Eukaryota > Metazoa > Chordata > Mammalia > Lagomorpha > Ochotonidae > Ochotona > Ochotona curzoniae. The sequence continues at coordinate 20,313,495 of NW_024465023.1, read as the reverse complement.
AAGTTTACCTCAATCTTGGATTGGTGAAACTGACAGCATTTCATACCTATCAAAACCACTTGTGCAGTACCCTCAGAGCATGCTCCACATCAGGGTCTCTGGGATGACACTGGGCTTTGGAGGCTGCGTGTGGCTTCTCCCCTTCTCTCCCTCTTCCACCAGATACAGCAAGAAGAAAGAGAAAATTTGGAAACAACGGTTTCACCCACTTTCCCCTACCCTTGGTCCCTTCCCACCCTAATCAACTATATAAACATCATCAAAAATCAAAGTTAAAGAAAAAAGAGTTAGTAACCTCAGTATACAGCTAGATAATAGAGGACAGGTTTCTCTTGATAGCAGCAAGATAGTTTTAACCACTTTTCTCTCACAATTTTATGGGATAAAGTAGTTCGTATCACTTCCAATGCAAAGGAAGGATTATCATTTGCCACTGTCCTTTCCCCCTTATTCATTCTAAAAGTACTAAGGACCCAGCCAGCACTTGATATTGAGTTCGTTTTTTTCTTCAAAAAGAATAAAATCACTGGATAGATTCAGTGCTCTGAAAACAAAGCACTTTTCAAGTCAACTTTAACACATCAGAGATTCCATACATGTTCAACAATTCTAAGAATCTTTCCTAATTTAACAGGAAATTAGCTGAAGGGCAAAACTGTTTGCACAGAAAGTGAAATAAGTTAAAAGACGATCAAGTAATTATTAAGTTCTTTTGATCAGGTAGAAAATCTATCCTGGGAATTGAATTCTCCAGGTAGATTTTTCTTGTTCCATAATAACTGTTTGGACTAGCCACATGGCCTTAAATTGTTGAGTTAATTGGAAATTATTCTTCTCTACTAAGATTCCTTATTTTTATGCAAGGCAGATCTGTGGCCTAGAATAAATACTAGCTAGGCAAACAAACCAAAGCCAAAACTTATTTGTCATATCTTTTATCAGATTTCATGGCACTTGATGTACATTTACTAAACAAAACATGCAAAGTTTAAATTGGAAAGGCAAGCCAGAATGAAAAGAGGTAGGAATAAGAAGCACAAAGAGGATCCTGAAAATTTTCATACACTCAGAAGCAATGAAATTGACTTGAAACTATAAACAAAATGGAATAGACTTAAAGTGGCTTACCATTTCTATAGTTAACATTTTTTCCTACCATCTCAGGGCAGCTATTTCAAGTTACCATTTGCATTAAATCTCAGACTCCAGCACAGTCCCACACTGCATTTAAATACAGCTTCCAAACCAATCAGAAAATACATTTAACAGCGTGATCCCACCATAACCTTTCATGAAACATGCAAAACTATGAGCAACTATGACCATCCTCCCTTTTCCTCCAGAAATTGATAATGGAAGATAGGCCTTCATTTCTATTTTAAGCTAATTTTTAAATGTGCCTGTCTCCTCAAGTTCATATGCTCTTGATAATCTCTGTTCTGCCTTGTAGCCTCACCTTCTCCCTCTCTCCTCTATTCTTGCTACCCTTACATCCATCTCCTGTTACTACAATCTTTTTCTTGTCATAGCCACAAGCCTTTTTTTTACCTTAAAAAATCTTAATTGACACAAAGTACACACAAGAGGTGTTTTAAAAATTCATGGAAAGAGGTTGGCAAGATGGCAATATAGGTTGAGGACAGGTTTAAACTGATGGAGCATAATTAGCCATGGTGAGGCAGAAAGGACAGATTTTAGGAAATAGGAGAGGTCAGGCGGACAGCAGAGGGCCACCTGGAGACCCACGGACATGGGGAAGCAGCAGAGACAATGGAGCAGTGTTGCAGTGACCAGATATCCCAGCAGCAGTCAGCTATTGATGATTGTTGCCATTATGTGCACTGTGGCAAAGGCTGAGTGGACTAGAGGGACAACAGTCAGCTGCACATGCACGAGGCCAGGATCAAGATCACGGCTGAGTACATTACATTGCTCCCACAGGGAAATTAGTACTGACTTGGCACCCTATGAATCCCAACCAAAATAGGTCTGGATGGCACTGTGACATAAGGCTAGCCGTTTCCAGCAGGACCATCACCCAGTGATTTAGGACAGCTGGCATCTCCCTGGGCATTGCTGGGGCTTGCAGGCAAGCATGTGACCACTGTGCAGAATCACAGGGGCTGGTGGGTGGCAAGCCAGGAGCTGGGAGTATGGAGACCATGGTAGAAACTTAGTACAAGACTGAAGCTTGCTGGAGGGAGTGGCACAAATAATTGCAAATGAAGAACCAGGTACCAAACACAATCAACAAAATTGGCCTATAGACCAGTGAGTGATACAGCTTAGAAGCCAGGTCTAAGCAATCTGCTAACCAGAATGGCAATGACCAAGAGCAAAAGAAGAGACAGAGGCACAATGAATATTAATGAAGACTCCCCTGCAAAGGAGCAAAAGCCTCTGTCAATCTCAGAGTTAACTGATGAAGACCGAGAAAATGGGGGATAAAAGATACAAAAATGATATAAAGCTTCTTATCAACAATGAGAAGCACACACAGGAGGTTCAAGGAATTTAAGGAACACGTTATACAGAAAACAGCAGCAATGAATAAAATGTAAACTGCTATGTTAGAAATTAAGAATGCAATGAATCAAATTATAAATGCAATGGAAAGCCTCAATAATAGAATGAGGCAGAACAAAGAATCTCAGAATTGGAAGATACTTATTGCCACAGTGGCAAAACAATTATTTAAAATCTAGAAATAGATCTGACTCAAGCCCCCCAAAAACAGTTTTCAAGAATCAAGGGACCTAGTTAAAAGACCTATTATGAGTCATGGGAGTTCCAGAAGGCACAGAAAGAGAAGCTGGATTTAAAGATGGATTCAATGAAATAATAAAGGAAAACTTCCCTAATTTGGAGAAAGAATTGGGAAGCAACATACTGGAGGGACACAAAACTAGCAATAGGGTTGACCAAAAGCAATCAATGCCATGTCACATGATAATCAAGGTCTCTTCAAACATAAGAAAAAGATCCTTAAATATGCACATCAAAAATCAATTAACATTTAGAGGGGCTCCAATCAGGCTCACTGCTGAACTCTCAGGAGAAACTCTACAGGTCAAAAGAGAATGGAGTAACATATTCCAGATTTCAAAAGGGAAAAATTGTCAACCCAGAATAACTTACCCAGCAAAGCATTCCAATGCCTGTGAAAATGAAATAAAATTCTTCCACAGCAAAGAAAATCTCAAGGAATTTACTGCTTCCTGACATGCACTACCAACGATGCTTAAATATATTCTCTTGACGGAGAAAATAGTACCCACCGAAACCAAAGGCAAAGTTGGAACATCCCAATAAAAGGACACCAGAAGACTAAATCAAACAATGAACAACCCTTTGCTAAAATGACAGGACCAAATGACTACCTATCCATATTAACCCTGAATATAAATGGCTTAGATTCATCATTCAAATGCCAGAGATTAGCAGACTGGATCCAAAAACAAAACTCATCTATCTGTTGCCTATAGGAGACACATCTCACCAACAAAGATATGCAGAAACCAAAAGTAAAAGGATGGAAAAAGATATTTCAAGCTAATGGAAAAGAAAAATGTGCTGGAGTAGCCATTCTTATAATCAGATACTATAGACTTCAGCATGAAAAACATTAAAAGAGATGAAGAAGGACACCACATAATGATCAAAGGATATATTCAGCAAGAAGAGATTACTATAATAAATGTATATGCACCAAATGCCAGGGCACCTAGCTAAGTGAAGCAAATATTAACGGATTTAAGGAAAGAAATAGACCCCCCAATAAAATAGTTGTGAGGGAACTTTTTCTTTGAGAAAATCAACAAAATAGACTCCCCATTAGCTCAACTAAAAAAGGAGGGAGAAGATACAAATCAATAGGATCAGAAATGAAAAATGAAATATAACAACAGATACCTTGGATATACATAGAATTATTAGAAACTATTACAACCAACTACATGCCACCAAATCATAAAACCTAGAAGAAATGGACATATTTTTGGACACATGCAATCTACCAAAATTGAATCATGAGGCAATTAGTAATCTAAACAGACCTGCAGCAAGAACTGAGATTGAATCAATAATTAAATCCCTCCATACCAAGAAAATTCCTGGACCAGATGGCTTTATTGAAGCATTCTATACAATGTTTCAAGAAGAACTTATCCCAATCCTCCACAAGCTATTCCAAAAAATATATAAGGAAAGATAATCCTTCCAAACTCTAAGAAGCCAATATTACCTTAACACAAAAGCCAGATAAAGACTCAACAGAGAACTACAGACTGATATCCCTGATGAACAGATAAGCAAAGATCCTCAGCAAAATGCTAGCCAACAGAATCCAACAGTACATCAGGCAGATTATTCACCTGGACCAGGTGGTATTTATTTATCTCCAGGATGCAGGGATGGTTTAACATTCGCAAATAAATAAATCTGATTTACCACATCAACAAATTGAAAAATAAAAACCATAAGATCATCTCAATAGATGCAGAGAAGGCATTTGAAAAAACCAACACCATTTAAAATCTAGAAATAGATTTCTAGAAATGCTAGAAAACGTAACTAAGATAGGCATAGAAGGAACATTCTATAACACAATCAAAGCTATATACAAAAAAAACCAATGCCAGCATCATACTAAATGGGGAAAGACTGGAAGCTTTTCCACTAAGATCTGAAACTAGACAAGGATGTCTACTATCAGCAGTGTTATTCAATATATTATTGGTAGTCCTTGCCAGAGACATTAGGTAAAAAAAAAAAAGAATTCAAATTAGAAATGAGGAATTATCATTATCCCTGTTTATAGATGACATGATTGTCTACATAGGAGAACCAACAGATTCAATCAAGAGACTATTGAAACTCATAGGAGAATTTGACAGGGTAGCAGGATATAAAATTAATGAAGAAAAATCAATGGCACTCATCAACACACATAACTTTATGGCTGAGAAAGAAACTGTAAGTACAGTCCCTTTAAAATAGTGGAGAGGAATCTCCAGTACTTTGCAATAGATGTGGAAGACCTGTATAATGAAAATTACAAAACATTAAAAAAAAAGATATAGAAGAAGACATTAAAATATGGAGAAGCTTACCATGCTCCTGGAATGGCAGGATCAACATCATCAAAATGCCAATATTACCAAAAAGTAATACACAGATTCAATGTGATCCCAATAAAATCCCAACAACAATCATAAATAGACAAGATAATACACAGGAGACCATGAATAGCCAAAGCTATCCTTAAGACTAAAAATCAAGCTGGAGAAGACTAATGGGTCAGAATAGAAATCCCAGAAGGGAGCCCACACATACACCCAATTAATCCTTAAAAAGAAAAGGAAAAATACTAAAGGGGAAAATTCTGGTCCCTCTAACAATGCTGTTGGCACAACTAGACAGCAGCTTGCAAAAGTAAGACACAAGATCCTCACCAATCACCTTCTACAAAAATCAGCTCTAAATGGATCAAGGAACTAAATCTGCAGCCAGAAACTATCAAACTACTAAAAGAAAACATAGGAATCAATCTTAAAGATACAGGAATGGGGAAAGACTTATTAGAAAAGTCACCAAAAGCACAGGCAATAAACATATGGGACTAAGAAGCTTCTGTAAAGCAAAGGAAATGACCAAAAAAGTGAAGAAGCAACCAACAGAATGGGAGAAAATCTTTACACACTACGCAACTGATAGGGGACTAATACCCATGATTTACAAAGAGCTTCAGAAACCCAGGGAGAGCAAAACAAACAATCCTGTGAATAAATGCGAGAAGAAAATAAGCAGGCATTGTTCAAAAGAACAAATTTTAATGGATACTAGACATATTGAAAAATCCCCAAATTTCCTAGTTGTCAAGGAAATACAAATTAAAATCACACTGAGGTTCCACTCTACTCCAGTGAGATTAGCCTACATTCAGAACTCTATTAACAACACTGCTGGTTTGAATATGAGGAGAAACGTATCCTCCTTCATTGTTGATGGGAGTGTAGGCTAGTACAACCACTATGGAAGTCAGTATGGAGAATGTTAAAAAGAACTGAAAATTGACATATAACACAGCTACCCCACATCTGAGAATATATCTGAAGGAAATGAAATTTGCATATGAGAAAGTGATCTGTAATCCAATATTTAAGGCTGCACAATCTACAATAGCAAAGACATGGAAACAACCTGGATGCCAATCCAAAGAGGAGTAGAAAAAGAAACTATGATATGTCTACTCCATGGGATACTACTCAGCTATTAAAAAGAATGAAATTCTACCATTTGCAACCAAATGGTTCCAACTAGAGACCATTATGTTCAGTGACACAAGTCAAATCCAAAAGGACATTATCATATATTCTCTCGGATATAAGGCAACCTTCATGCAAAATATGAGATCAATAGTCCTTTTATTACTTTTTTGCTACATCTCAGGGGCTTAATTATTTTTCATTCATTCAAAAAAGTTTTTTTTTTCATATTAATTTTCTCACCAACTCATAGGTCACACAATAGCATCATTTGTGTCAGGAAGGTCTTTCATTTTCATTTTTATTTCTTCAGCGACACATTGGTCATTCAGTAGCATGTTATTTAAATTCATGTTGTAAGTGTTTTAAATTTTTCTCTCTGATGTTGATTTTGTTTCATGGCTTTTAATTTTAAGGGGATGTATAGTAACTGTGTAGTGGACTCTAACATACAGACCTGAAGCTAGAATGCTGTGTACATCTCTACTTCCAAATCAAAGATTGACTCCTAATGAAATTGTTGAATGTATCTTGACAATAGGATGCTGGACTCTCTGCCATTATCCATACCTACAACATGAGGATATACTTAAATAGCAGGATGATGGAGTTATGACTGACTGTGAAGGACTATACTATTGGAATGGTCTGTGGGAAATGCTTTGGGGAGCGGTTAGCAAAGGGTAAGGGAAATCCCAGAACCTATGGAATTGTACCATGGAATAATAAAATACATTATTTAATTTTTAAAAGTTCACAGAAAATATGTATTATGCAAAAATATGAATTTCAACAGTTTTTGTACCAAATAACGTTTTTTCCACTACAAATTTCCATGCAATTTTTAAAGGTATTCTTGTATTCATGGAGTACAAAGTGATATTTCAATACATGTATACAATTGTTAGGGATTAGATCAGGGTACCCTATCTTTCACTAAGATATTTGTATTTTTGTGGGTACATGTGTTTGGGAAATTCAAATCCTCGCTATTAGTTATTTGGTAGTGTTCATTTAACTGTTGACAGCAATACTTACCCTACTATGCTATAGACCATTGCAAGTTTTTCCTGCTATGCAACTCATCCTTGTATTCTTTAAGCATTCTCTCTCCATCAGTCCCTATGTATATCCTTTACAGGCATATATCAAATATTCTACTCTCTGCTTCTTTGATATGAACTTTTAGCTTTTGTATGTAAGTGAGATCATAAAGGCCTTTCAGTGCCTGTCTTGTTTCACTTAGTATAACATGTTCCAGTTTCATCCATATTAGTGCCGAGAGAATTTTATTCTCTTTTATGATGGACATAAGTTTCAAAGTAATTGTTATACTCTTGGTCCTGCATTTTCTGAATACCAATCAGGTCTGAATTCACTGAAAGGGTTGTTTACTTATTGAGCTCTCTAAATTTCACACTGAGATCATTCATATCAATATTATCAACACCTTTTTAGTTGTTACATTAATGGGATAATTTTTTGGTTCATTTTTCTTTCTTTTGTAGCATTTGAGAACTCTAAATATTACCTTTCTCTTAGAACATTCTATGATATCACATATACCTGGTTTACCTTTTATCTGCTGAACTGGTAATTTCTCAGCCTCAACTGCAAGTCTGTTTTTCTTTATTCATTCCTGAAATGTTACTGTTTTTCTGGGTTCACCCCAAAGTTTTCTTTTATTTTCTGTCTGCAAACTTCACTTTGTTTGAAATATCTGTATTGTTAAATCCAATTCAATGTCCTCGAACTTTCTTCCATAGGTATAGCACATGAAAACAGCTACTCAGGCATATTCACTTGCATGTTCCATGGACAACCCAAACACAACATATCCAAGACGGACCTCAATGTTTTCACTGTTGTTCCTTCATTCTCTCAATCAATCTTTGCTTTATGATTCTTTATTTTACTTGATAGTCAAGGTTACAGAGCAAAGGAAAGAGAGAAAGCGAGAGAGAGAGAGCTCTTCCATTCACGTGTTCACTCCCCAAATGACCACAACAGCCAGAGCTGGGCCAGCCCAAAGGTGAAAGACAGGAGTTTCTTTTTGAGTCTCCCACATGGGTTCAGGAACCCCAGCAATTTTGCCATCCTTATCTGTATTCCAATAAGTGGGGAACAAAATTGAAGTGGAGCAGCTGGGATTAAATCCAGTACCCACATCGGCTGCTGGCACTACAGGCAGAAAGTAAGCTTACTGTGCCATTGCAGCAACTCCCCACACTACAATTTAAAAAAAATTAAAGGATTTGTTTATTTGAATTACAGACTTAAAGAGCAGGAAAGACAGAGAATCACAGAGTGTTCTTCCATTCACTGTTTCACTCCCCAAATTGCCACAACAGTCCAGGCTGTCAAGCTGAAGCTGGAAGACAGGAACTCCATCTGGGTTTTCCACATGGGCTACAGAGGTCTAGCTACTTAGGCAATCTTTTGCTGCTTTCTGAGACACACTAGCTGGAGCTGTATGAGACTGCAGAATCTGGCATTTGATCTCATGCACACAGCTGACACCTCAGGCAGTCATTTAAGCCATTGTGCCACAATGTTAGTCCCCCACATTCCATATATATATATATATATATATATATATATATATGTAAATGGTATAACCATTTACCTGATTATCAAAATGAGGCACCACACTTAATTCCTATGTCCTAGCTACCTACCATAGCCAATCAACTGCAATAGCATTAATTATACTTTTTGACTTGCTTTCTAGTTTGCTGCCTTGCTTATGCTCTGGTCTCCATCTCTGCCACAACTTGGTCTGTACTATCTTCATCACTCATCTGGATGGCTTCAGCTGTGCCCAGAAGCTGTCCTCTCATTTTCAGTTTCTGCATCTTTTTTGGTTCCTTGAACTGCTGTGAAATGTGTCACTTCCAAGTCTTTATATATACAGTTCCCTATGCTAGAACTACCTCAGCAAATTCCCAACTTGACTTTGCCAACTCTTGCTTCTCCTCTGGTCTCAGTGAGGAAGTACATATATTTATGTATTCACATACTTTCACAGTACTTACTGCTCTTACATACACTAACTACATGCTTAACCTCCTTCCATCAGACTAGCAATCACAGAAGCAGATATCAAATCCGGCCTGCTTACTTATTGACATATCTCTAGTGTCTAGAGCAGTGCTTGGAACATGAACAAATATTTATGAAATAGGTGGATAAATAAATGTATGTGCATATCAGAGGACTACATCACAACAATTTTGTCTAATTATTGGTAATTTTTGTTACTGCTTTAGATACAAGGATGAATGCATTTTGAGTTATTAGTGTGGGTGAGTGTGCATTTCTGTTTAAATAAATAAAATAGCTTTACAAAATCCTATTATGATGAAAAACAAAAGATTTCAAATTTTTCTTCCATGAAGAAATATTTACTTTTGCATAAATGTTCTAGAAACTGTAGGTCAAATCAGACAAATGACAAGTCAAAGAAGTGAGGTACAGTTGTGTAGAAATGAATCTGTAGAAGCAGCTGCACCGGGTGTACAATGCAAAAGTGCAAGAAGCACCATTCACACAGTGAGCTGCATGCTCCACAATCTAAATATTTATTTCTGGAGACTCTGATGAGGAGTAAAAAGAAAAGGGTTATCAGTTCTATTTTTTTTTTTCAGACTGACTGTTGATGCTGACGGATGATTGTTAGAGATGATTGTTAGCTTAGAGATGATGAAGGCTTCACGCATGTGCTTTCAATAGCAGATACTGGCTGCGTGCAGTAAAGTCTTGACAAGTCTTAGGATTCTTCTACAGTGCTGATGATTTGGATGATTGGCCTTATTTCTCAGGGGCAAACAAAGGGAATTGGAGAGGCGGGGGAGTCCCCAGAGCCTATGGAACCACATTGTAAAATAATAATAACAATGAAAATACAGTTAACAAAAGATGAACCAATCAATAAATCTAAATTTAAAAAAAGCATGAAATTCCTGATTTTTACACTAAAATGCAAGACCCACAGGGCAGGGACCATCTGTGTCCCATTCACTGATATGTTCCCAGCACCCAACACTGTGACTAGGACATTAACAAATATTTTCATTAATTTCACTCTTTGTCTCTTTACGTGTAAACTAAAGTCTTTGTAAATATTCTGTCACTTTTTGTATAGACTTAATCCAAACATGGCTCATCATGGTACTATATATGTTTCCACTTCCTGGTAACAAGTCCCCCATGTCATGCATTGCTTTGTCATAGTGACAGTGGCTTCTACTGATAATGCTGGACTTTTATGGAATGCACTTGTCACAACATTTTATATGATGGTTTTACGATGTGGAAGGCTATTTCCTGTGATCATGCTGTCTTCTGTCATGCCTTATCTAGATTTATTTATGCTGGTAATTGAACGCAGGTAGTTAACCTTGAAAATAGGTGAAAATTTGAAAGGCAGTTAATCACAGGGCCAGGATTTATAATTTAGCTCTGTAATGAATGGATAGACCAGATGCGATGGAAAGGACACAGGCCAGAAGTAAAGGGATCTGGTTTATGCTCCAGCACCATGAGTGAGCTGCCTTACCTTTCTTCTTAATTTTCTCATTTGGGAATTGAATAAGTTATTAGATCGGGGAAGGGAGGTAAGTGGACAGCTTGCATCTCTCCCTTGTTTGCCCATGAGGAATAAAACTGATCATTCCAATTAGTCAGCACTGAATCTGAATCCTCAGACGCGTCAAGACCTTGCTGCACACAGCCAGCACACATGTGAAGTCTTCATCATCTCTACACTATGTGATTTAACTATTTCAGCAGGGCAGGACAGGGAGCATACTGGAGACAGTAACCTGAAAATCTGAGTTTTTGGCTATTCTCTCCCATTTAGAAACCAAACATGGAGATCAATTTACTCTAATTGCCTGTAGCCATATTGCTTCCAAACTGGATATTTGTAACATTAAATTGCTGTGGCAAACTTAGGAATTTAGTATACACAAGATGTCAGACTAAAGTTAGTGAACACAAATAGACATTATACAGAGTAATGATTACTTAAATCCCAATATACACCAGTAAAATTAAAACCCTCAAACCAACACATCCTCTTATGTCTAGAAGGGGTTTATTGTGACCCACTAGATGCATTTTCACTTGCTTTGCAACTCAGTTTAAATATACCTGGTAACCAGGATTGATTTTTTTACTCACATTAAAATCAAAAATACCTTTTTCTAAAGAGATTCTAAAGGGAAAAATAAAACGTCATTCATCCGGAGATTTTATGGGTGTCTGAATGTGCTTTTGTAAAGAGGAAATGATTTATGATTTATCAAGAGGTATGCCTCTGAGGTTTCTCACCTAATCTCCAAAGCCAGCTGACATTCCCCACTCCTCTAACAATGAACATAGCAAAAAAATGCGCTCTTGATTAGCCAAGAGACGCTTCTGCTCATACACCATCCAATATTGACTCTGGGTTGGGAAACTGAAAAATAACCTAAATACAGCACTTTCAGATAACAATTCCTCTGGGGATTCTCTATTCCGAAAAGTGAGAGGAAATTCAGTCACTCTTATAATGCCACAGAACTTCTTTGATGATGTTATATTACAAGATAATGACATTTACACAAGATTTATATATTAAGACACACACACACACACACAAAATAAAAAGAAAGGAGTTGTTGTCAAGTCTGGAGAAATAAAGATTTTAATGTGCAAAATTGCTTCTCTCTAGAAAAGTCAAAGTATCTTATCCGTTATTAAGGATAAATATAAATAAAGTTGTGTGCTTTTCTGTTATTAATACGTTTTTGTTATTGATGATGATGTTACAGATGTCTATGCTGTGAATCTAGTGATGACTGAGAAAAGGATATCTTTTCTCCTCTATAGTAGTAAGAGTCAAGTAGATTCTAAAAATCTAGATAAGCAGCTCTTTGGTTCCCAGAGAACAAGGGGGTGGAAAGATCAGCACTGACAAACCAATTATTATGAATACAGAATTGTGATTCCTAGGCAAATTTATATACCCGCTGGGTAAATAGGTAAGGGCCTCAGAAGGAAGGTCCATGCTTGATATTTCTTCATCTCCAAAAATGTAGATGTGGTTATTCTTAGAATGGAAAAGGCTGCATGATAATGGACCTCTAAATACTTTTTCTGCATAGAAGGGGGAAAGGGATAAGTCTTCAAGGGGGTGAGTCTATGGAATTTTTGTTTTAAGACCAGGGTCAAAGTGATGATCAGCACCTGCTTTCCTGAATCTCATCCAGCCACAGCACTAGAGCATTTGGCCTGCAGCTCACTCTCACTGCTGCTAAAACAAATCCTAAGTACCCCGAAAATACAGCATCAGCTAACTCGGGGACAGTGTGGAGGAAGTACAAAATGATTTTTGCTGTTGTCTTTCTGGTAAGCAGTGTGAGCTCTAGACTTCATCATCATCACTCTCATTTCTTCTGCCCTCTGAGGATTCCTCGACACTTGTCTCAGTGTAAGAACCATATTTCTTTCCACTGGATTTCTCAAATCATTTTCCTTATGCCATTTCATCACAGGAGTGATATATTTTCTTCATAATTAAAAAAAATATATTGTGAAAAAAAAGCTGTGTGCTGTCTATAGTAATTACTCCTGTTTTAAAAGAAATTCTTTGGACCCAGTGTGATAGCTTAGTGGCTTAAGTCCTTATCTTGCACTTGTCTAGATCCCATATGGGTGCCAGCTCGTGCCCCGGGAGCCCCACTTCCCATCCAGCTCCCTGCTTGTGAACTGGGAAAGCAGACAAGGATGGCCCAATGCCTTGTGACCCTGCACCCTTGTGGGAGAACTGGAAGAAGCTCTTGGCTCCTGGTTTCGGATCAATCAGCTCAGCTTTGACCACTGCGGTCACTTGGGGAGTAAATCAGTGGACAGAGATCTTCCTCTCTGTCTCTCTTCCTCTCTGTATATACAACTTTCCAATAAAAAATAAATCTTAAAAGAAATTTTTCTAGGGAAAAGATAGAAAATACCATAAATTTCATTTTTAAAAATGGGCATTTATGATGGTAAATGAGACTTTGTCAATCTTAGGTCATTCTAGATTTTAGCAGACACACCGACTGAAGGCTTGCAGCTTGCAGTAGCCCTTAAAGCTCTAATTCAATAACGCATTTAAACCCACTCTAGGGTCTATCAGGAGCTAGACTCCAACTTGCTGACAGAGCCTGTTATTTACTTGAGCACTTATTGTCTGCCAGATACCATCTTGTATGAGTCCAGTGTAAGAATTCACTTTATTCTTATAATACCTCTATGAGACTGATTCTTTTACCTTCATTGTGCACATAAGGACACTCAGGCATAAAGAGGTGAGATAGCTACAACAGTGGTAGTAAAGTTAAAGCAAGTTATTATCACATTTTCCTTGATTGTGAGTCTTTACAACTGTCATTCCTGAAGTAATAGTTTAATTGTGTTTAATCTTGAGGCAATAAAAATCAGCCAGCTAAAGTATCAGAATCACCAGCCCCACAAGTCTTTTCCCCAAGTCTACTAACAACAACAACAAAATAGCAGCAACACCTCATCAAACACTAAGGGGACTGATTTGTGGAATGCTACACATAGTATTCGGTCTTTCCATGTGTTATGTCAGTGGTAATCCCAGTATGCTGAGTTTGCTTGGACTAGAGCTTCTCCCATTAGCAGCAACCTCAGAGCCCTCAGGATTGTGGCTGGGCTACTAAGGTGGTTGTCCTCAGGATTTTGTCCTGGCTGCTATGGCGGCTGTTTATATCTCAGTGACTACTTTGAGCTGAAATTTCAGTTTAGCATTGATTTCTGTCTACATACTGCCAGTGTTCACTCTTTAAGGAACTAAACCCTAACTGTTACCTAGGTGATGTTCGTCTCGATAAAATATACTCTGCTCCTCCTTCACAAACAGAGGTTCTGAAGGACATCTTTCTCTCTACTAGATCCCATCCTTAGTTATTCAAATCTTAGTCACTACATGTGGGCTTACAACATCTTCTTGGCCACTGTCTTTGTGCTAGCCAGTACCTTTGAAAAGATGTCAATACCAACAGCCAGTACATTCTTCCAGTCTCTTCTTCCTACCATTTTGTTGATGAAACCATCATACATTGCCTGTCAGAACCAATGTGGATCACCTCTAACCTCTGTACAGTACAGTCCCTCATCAGACTTGGAAATGCCTGCAGGCAGGAACCTGGTCTTACTATTTTCATATATCCATGACTTCACCTTTATAAAACACTCAGAACATTTCTAGTTCATGTTTACAAAATGAATGGACACTAAATATATCAAACCTTATTTTCTCATCATACTAGTAACCACAATTTTTCAATTTGAATAAAATTTATCAGTACAGCTGATAATCTGACAGAAGAATTTATATTGCAGGTTATATTTTTCAGTAAAATTTTCTAGAATTAATTAATTCCAAGATAGCAGAAGTAGTAATATATTGCTATGGTATGGGATCTAGGGGATTTAAATAATATAATAAAAATAAGAACATTACAAGCTGCTTAACCTAACCCTGGGAAGATTAACAGCTTTAACTTCATAAAAAAGACAATCTATAATTTGATAAATATAAGGCTTTATTAAAATGAAAGCAGATTGTAATGAAATGCTATCACAATGCTAAAATTAGCATGGTATATAAAACAGACAAATCAATAGTATGGCAATAGCTGCAGTCAGTTCTTCCAAATGCAATTCCATAAGATATGTTTTTAGTGCCAAAATGGTCAAACACAGAATGGTTGGGGATATAATTGAGAATTATGTTCCTAAAAGTTCTACAACAGAAGGTAATTTGTATCTCTTTCGGGAAAGCTGGACTTTTTAATGAGTCAAAAATGACTGTGCAGAGAAAGGCTAGACATTGCTGTCTTCTCTTAACTAAAACTACATCACAGTAGGTCTCCTGATTTATGCGGTTATGTTTTACAATCGTGAGCAGAAAGCATATATAGGTGGCCAATTTTACAGCACACTTGGAATGCTGTCGATGTATCAGAGAATTACTGGAACTATATATGACAATCAAAGTTTTGAATTCTATGTACCCTTAAATCAATGATTCCTGTTCAGACTTGGATTATTTCTTTTCCTTCAGATAATTCATCACAAAATCTTAGTTTCTAAGTAAGACCATCTCAGAAGTGAAATTTGTGAAGAAGATAAAGGTGTTGAAGTACAAGGTTGGGAGTGTTTGAGGGAGTCCATATGTTTGTAACTCTTTCC
The DNA here is from genome assembly GCF_017591425.1 of Ochotona curzoniae. NCBI lineage: Eukaryota > Metazoa > Chordata > Mammalia > Lagomorpha > Ochotonidae > Ochotona > Ochotona curzoniae. The sequence continues at coordinate 20,297,983 of NW_024465023.1, read as the reverse complement.
ATCTACTCCTTTGACCTATGAGGCACTCCACAGTGCTTATAGAATGTCTTAAATAATATTTTGAAGCAAACCAGACCTGCAACAATCTCCTGGCTTTTCAATTCAGGTAACTGAAATTTCAGAAGGTAAAGGCCTTTTGCAAATTCACAAAGAGAAATGAATCAGCAGAGTAGGAAGAAAGGGAAATGTTTTCCTAGCACAAGAGCATGGTGCCTTTGATGGCACCTGCCCATTGTCTTGTCCCCTGAAAAAGTGCTATGCAAAGAGACAGAGCAATTCAAAGCACTGGTTGGAGCAATTCAATGCAACATTTGGGACCCATCTCATCTGCTCCTCTTAAAGATCTTCATTTCACTCCTTTACGTTTTAAGTGAAAGCAAATGATTTTGTCTCTTTGAAAACGTGTCAGCATAAGTAAAAGATGATCTGAAATACTGCAAAATCATGATTGAGAGCAAATACTCTGAAAGAATGCATTATTTTAGAATGTGAAGGAAGGCCAAGATCCATGCAAAGTTATTTTTGCTTTGAATAGAAACCCTGAATCCAACGAGTAAGAATATAAAGCTATTCCCAACATGCAAAAATTATGTAGACTTTCAAACGAACTCTCCAAGTCAGTGCTTTAACTTGTACTGAGAGACCTGAGTGTGTGCTAGTTTTCCCAAATGGAAGTCTCTATTCCCAGAACAATCTTTTCTTAAGACACACTCACACAGACAGAGCTGAATAAGAATTGAAAATTCTTATATCTAGTGTACTCTAGGTCTGGTTTCATAAAAATACATTACCCAGCATTTATAATTCTTTGGATATTCTAATGCCATGAAAGATATATTTCTTCTAATTTAAGTTAAAAATGATTTTTAAAAGTAACCTAAATGAAAACTGCAAACACACAAAAAATTTAAGTTCATGTTTATGAAACTAAGCCTGACAGCAGTTTAAGTTCCACTAGGTATTTTCAAGAACCATTTCTGAGTTTTTGACTTCATGAATATTTGACAACATTACCTTTGAACAAGAGATTGTGTGGGTTATACAACATTTTTAACTAAAAGTTACAGCATTTGACTTAACACATTTGCTGCATGAAAGGTTAAGTTTGAGATTATTTTGCAATCTCTGAATGACTCAGCAGGTAAAAACAAGACATATGGACCACTTATAGGTCATCAGTTTTTGGCTTTGATTCATCTAAGCTATAACTCAAGGAAGATGAGAAAGAGCATTTGTCACTCTCCAGGGTGGTGTCTGAACCTCAGAAATCTCCTGGAGATGCATTTAATAGAAGCTTTCTGTGTCCCTATAATGCTCGGCTACCGATTCTCAACTGCCATGGAACCCACTTGGGCCACTTTTCATTTCACTCTTTTATATACACTCTCCTTTTGTAATATTCTCATTGGAACTGAATCAGTTACTGTTGCAAAGAATGGGGGCCCTGTGCTAAGGAAGGGTGCGGTCTAAGGACAAGCAAGTGCATTTGTTTGGAAGAAAATGGTCAGAAACAGAACAATAAACACAGAAGTCTACCAGAACAGGCTTTCAGTTTCACAACACAAAGAGTTTTCTTCATGACTTTTTTGGACATCAGCTACACTTCAAGACAGAGTTGCTAACAATTTCCTTTCCCTTCTACTTGCTTAATTATGCAGTCGGATATTAAACCATTTATGCCGGCAGTTTGCCCAATTTTTACTGTTTTATTTTTAACCATTTTCTCTACAGATTCAAAATCTTGGCCAGTTAAATTTTTAGATAGACTTTTGCATTATAATACATGGTATTTTTTTGTGGCTTTGTAGTGTCCTTAAAAAAAACCCCTAATAATAAGAAGGGAGCAGATTTGAAATATTTCATAGGTATACTTCTAATATGACAATCATATTTCCTCCCTTCTCCCTCAATACATGGATTATAAATGTAGACTCAATTAGACTGGAACACCTCCTACATATAATTACAGCCCCTGAAATCCTAAAGTAATAATGCCCAGGCCTGTCACACTCAGTGTGGAGTTTCCCTGAAGCACAAATGAACATCTGAGTGCAGGTAGTTTATTTAGGAGGTGACCCTAGGAAAGACTGGGGAAAATTGGAAAGTGAGGAAGAGGAGAAACAATCAAGAGTGAATTAGCAGATTTTCAATGAGGTCACCTGACTATCATTGTTGCTGAGACCCATCCATAATCTGGGGACCACACTACAAAAATATCCCAGTGAGGGGAGAGAAAGCTGTTTTTTCTTTTTGTTTAAGATTTCTTTACTTTTCATTAGAAAGATTTACAGAGAGGAGAGACAGAAAGATCTTCCATCTGCTGGTTTACTGCCGGAGCTGAGCCGATTTGAAGCCAGGAGCCAGGAGCTTCTTCTCGGTCTCCCACATGGGTGCAAAGTCCCAAGGCTTTGGACTGTCCTCTACACTTTCCCAGGCCACAAGCAGGGAGCTTGAAGGGAAGTGGAACAGCTAAGATAGGAACTGGTGCCCATATAGGATCCTGGGCACATGCAAGGCAAGGACTTTAGCTACTAGGTTACCATGTACTGTGCCCACAGCTGGTGTTTTTACCTACCTTGTCTCCTTCCTAATTGCTTTAATTAATTCTCTGGTACTGCCATTTTGGCCTTTGTGTCTATCTACTAGCCTGTGGCTAAGAGGACACAGGCAGCATACCTATGGCATCTGTTGTATCTATGCTCTGTATTCACAATATAGACTACAAGAGCATGGCCTTAATGTGACAGCAAACTAAACAGATATACACACACACTATAGAGACACATGTGTATGTTTTGATTGGGTTTGCAAAACTCCCAAATGGTATACAAATCATATTCATCCTTTCATCACAAAGGTAAAATCTTTCCAACTTCTGGGAACCTGTGGCATTACGAGTTACCCAGAATTTTAAAGATGTGCTTTGAGTATAAGTCCAGCCACGTACATGTAAAACTACTTCAATCTCAAGGACTAGGTTGAAGCTTTCAAACCAAAACAGCCTCAACTCTCAGAGTGTTTTTCATAATGGGATGATTTCTATTTATTTACATTCATAAGCAAAACTGCAAATGAGCAATGATATTGTGTAAAATCCAAAAAAAAAAGAGAAATTTCCCTAAAGTACTAGTAAAATATTAAGATGTGTCACTTAACAAATGACAGAAAAGATCATTGGTTTCTTAACTTTTGACACATAAGACCTGAAGTTCTTTTTTGTTTTATATTATGAAAGTCTCCTTGATGTAACATTTACATCATAGTTGGACGATTGCAAAAATGAGTGTATTTCAAATGGTTCATCAGAAAAGTAGAATTTAAAGCTCAACTCATTTAGATGCAAAAACTTTATTCAAAATCTACTTTTAAAAAATAATTCACACTTTTTTGCCCCAAAGGCTTTTTGGAGATGTTTTGCAGTATCTGAAAGGACATAGTGTCTTAGCTGCATTTCCAGGATCAATGGTTCGTGCTATCATACCTTCAGAAACTGCTGGATGTCCTGCCTGCTTTCTTGCTGGGTTCACAAAAGGGTGGCAGGCAGTATGGCCTTGGAAGACAATCATGGGCTTTCTACTTCACTAGAATGTTGAGTTGCTATCCCAACACACCCTCTGGCCTCACAGCCATTCTCAGTCTCCTCTCTAGACTGTTTCTGTTGGGCAAATCAGAACACAACATGCTTGTCTGGAGCCAATAAGGATCCTAGGTTCTGCAGCCTGACATGCATTTGTGTCTCATCTCAGTACTGTGATCTTCAGGCAATTTCCTGTTTCCACAGCTGCAAAATGGAGATGATAATGACATTTTCTTCCAAAGTTTAATGGGACATTTATACCATATTTGAAACTCACAACACAAGAAATGCCAGCTTGGCTGAGCATTTGGCTTAGTGGTGAAGACAGTGATGGGGACACGTGAGTCTCTTATCGAACGGCCTGGATTCCTTCACTCACTGCCTCCTGACTTCAGTCTCCTTCAATCATAAGCCCTGGGAGACAGCAGTGATGGCCCAGCGGATAGGGTTCCTGTCATGCACATGCAAAGCCTGGATTGTAGCCTGGTTCTCGGCTGCTGACTGAAGCCCAGGCTTAGCCTGAGCCTTCCAAGCACTTGGGGAGTAGTGGAAGCAAGCACTTGCTCGCTCTCTCTTTCTCATTCTCTCTCCCCCCACCTCATTGCTTCTAAAGTTAAAAAGAAAGAAAGAAAAAAAATTCTCACTATTGCAATCATCAATATTCATGTTATTATGGAAAGGAAACTGCAGGATGCTGTATGGGAGGTCTAGGAAACAGGAAAAAAAAAACTTTAGGAAATCTAGCAAGCAGAGGAAGTTTTAGCTTTCTCCAGAGGAGTGATTGCAGGACAGACAACATGCCCCGGGAAACTTGTTACAGATGCAAATTCTTGGGCCTCAGAGTGGAGCAAGGGACTGAAACCCTGGGGAGAGGCAGGGAGAGCCCTCCCAGGGACTTTGGATAACACCTGCTTCAGGTGCATTGCAGGAAGGTTAAAGGCTGAGCCAAGCTTAGTGCATAAACAACACTGACAATTTCTTTCTTATCAGTTGTCCCCTTCTGGGCATTGCTGTCACTGTGGATTTTCATTTACATTTTTGCACTTATATACCATCTGGTCCATGGTAGAACCTTCTAAAGATGGACGCAGATTTATAACTGCAAGAAATTGTTTCTCCTTGTCCAGAGCCAGGGAAACTGACTAGAAAGACATTTATAGGCTACTCTGAGTGCTTATTTATAAAATGTATATGAAAGTTTCCATGCACTTTATTGTGCTAGCAATATAAACAAGCCTATGAGAATATCATAATTGACATTTTAGTTATTTCCCTTAACTTTAAAAAGTAAGCAATAACTGTTTCTAATTGGATTAGCAATATCATATAATTGTGTATATGCATTAGCATAAAAGTAAGATTTCAAATATTAAGGCTAGCAGAGATTTCCTTAGCCATCTGTTTAATAGCTGTAAAGAAAAGACAATGGTTTCTACTGCTGCGAAAGTTGATTACAGAAGAATCTTAAGTATTGCCCTTCATTTAAAATCTTAGATGATATTCTCACATACATCCTTGTGCTTTTAAATGAATACACACTTTGCTCCCACTTCTTCATTGTTGAAATTGCCTTCACCAACAGTTATGTGGTGTCAAGATGGGATCACGATGTGTGGGAGCAGACATTCTTTTTCAGGCAAGCTTTGCTAACATATGCACTATTCACACATCACTGCTGCAACAATATATGTATTTAAGACAGACATGGAAAAGCTGGCTGCCAGACCTTGCCCCTTCATTTTCCTCTGTGCAAGAAGAGGGGACTATGATAATCAGAAAGTAATTAATTAGGCTCTATTTGAGCTAGGCTGAAATATCTACAGATTTCTTTTGAAACTATTATATGTGGTTTTACCCAGAGTGTGTATAATTGGCTTGAGGTAGAGCATGACCATGTCATTTCCTTATAGATTAGCTTTAATCTAACTGCTCCACATTATTCAAATATGGCTGTAATATGTAATATGTAGGAATTGGCTGGGATAACCACCAGTGCTGGCTTCTTGATATGATGCTACTCCAATTCTATCTTAGGGGTCCCTTAAAAGGATCAAAGTAAGGGGGTTACTACCATGGGGCACTGGGTAAAGCCACTGCCTGCAGTGCTGACAGCAAATCTTAAGTATTTCACCTATGATTCAGCTCCCTTCTAACAATGCATCTGAGAAAGCAGTGGAACACAGCCCATGTCCTTAGGCCCCTGAATCCATGGGGGAGACCTGAAAAAAGTTCCTGGCTCCTGATTTTGGATTGTCCCAGTTCAGGTTGCTTCACCCATCTGGGCAGTGTTTTAGTGAATGGAAGATTTCTCTGTCTGTCTCTCTCTGTAACTCTCCCTTTCGAGTAAACAACTAGACTTTTTTAAGGATAAAGGTAGGAAAGTTTTCCTTTCCTCATTCATTTGTACAATTTGCTATCACTTTGATATGAAATGGATCATCATTGAATACTCCTATCCTCTCTTCATCTATTTATTAATGATTTTAACATTTATTATGTATAGGTATAAAAAAGCACAAATAAGTACAAAGAAACCTTAAGAAGTTAAGAATCTAAGGGGGAATACTGAGATCTCACTATTGCAAGGGACAAGATCAAGGTGCCCAAGTGGCACATTGAAAATTCAAAACACTCAGTTTCAGGCATTTGGGAAGCTACATGTGAAACTCATCTCAGAGCAGATTATGAACTAGCTAAGAAACAAGCGGGGAGAGACAGACTGTTCTTGAGAGAGGAAACTATTTGCATGGAAGGCCAGAAACAAGAAACAAAGACACTTTGATTGTGGAGTTCAGTAAAGAGGGAAAGGGCATACACTAATCAAATGAAGTCACAGTATGAAGGGCCTTGTAAGTAGCGGAATGCTAGTAAATGTAAAAAAACAAAACAAAACAAAACAAACAAACAAAAAAACAGTTCTCAGGGTTGGGAGAGGGTGCCCAGATTGCTGTAGCATAACAACTCATACCATGGTTAATTTCAAGGTACCGATTGGATGATACTGAGTGAGTAATTCAGTTGAAAGAGATGTACTTAAGGGCCCAGCACCGTAACTTAGCAGTTAAAGCCTTCGCCTTGTCCGTGCCTGGATCCCATATGGGCATGGGTTCCTGTATTGGCCGCTACACTTCTCTCCCAGCTCCCTGCTTGTGGCCTGGGAAAAGTAGTTGAGAATGGCCCAAAACCTTGGGACCCTGCACCTGTGTAGGAGACTAGAAAGAGGCTTCTGGCTTTGGATCAGTTCAGCACCAGCCATTGCAGCCACTTGGGGAGTGAACCAGCAGACAGAAGATCTTTCTTTTTCTCCTTCTCTCTGTAAATCTGCTTTTCCAATTATAAAAGTAATAAATAGGTGTATTTAAATTGACCATCACAACCTGATGAGTGTTAAGATGAGTAAGATGAAAGTAGAAGTTGTGTGTGCTAAACATTTTACAGCAGAGGACTAAAATGTGCCCAATATTAATATACTAAGTATATGTGAGACAAAATATATTGAAGACTCTAAACATACAAGACATACATAATATTCAGGATAAAATAAATATACATGAGCACTTATATTCAGGAGATCTTAATTCAGCCATCCAAAGGAAAGACCCATTCAAGATCCCTAAGCCCTCTGCTTGAGCATGCCACGGACGTTCATCAGAATATTTTAGCAAGCTATACCTATGGCCAGATATATTTACATCTGAGCCTCTGATAGCCTGTGCTTTGCCCTAGGCACCACCCATGGTGGGTTCTCTTGTTCAAAAGTCAACCCTGAGACTTATAATCACACCTTGGGTGGTGAAGGCTGGTACAGGGGAGAGACAGAGACAGGGCATATAATATCATGTAACTCAAAATTCAAGTGCTATGGCTATTCTTGCCCACTTATAAATAGTCTATCTTAAGTTTGTTCACTTAGTCTGATATTTCCCCCTTTGCTTCTCACTGTATGGGTTTTTATTAAACTGTGTGGTTCAAGTATTTTAATTTGCAATACTTTGTTTCATGACATCCAGTATAGACTTCTTGGCAATATATGTGAAGTCTGCCATTGTTTCAAAATAACTCCCCTGCAGGATAGAGGAGATAGCTGATACTTATTAGGCAATAAACTGGGATGTGTGCTTGGCCTAGAAATTAACACACTGGGTTAAGTTGCCTGTCTCTGATATTGGCGGTCCCGGGTTTGACTCCTGGTTTCCTAACCATTCAAATCCTGGAAAAGATTGCGTTCCTGCCACTCACATGGGAAACCCGATTCACGTACTTTTCCACCTCCTGACTTGGGCCCTAACCTGACTGTTGTGGGCATCTGGAGAGAACCAGCAGATGTAAGCTCTCTCTCTTCCTCCCATGCTCCCTTTTTCTGAATCTCAAATAACATTTTAAAATTTAAAATGATAATTAAAATCTCCCAAGGGAAAAAATACATACCTTGGAACTACAGATAATTATTTCAATTTGCTTAATCACTTGCTGTATTTTACTGAAACAAAGCTGATTTTTTTGAAGTGAAAATGGCAGAAAGAAAAACATCCAGAAATGATGGTGTTCTCCAAGATGATTTGTAAAGCCATGTCCAGAACGGAATTGACAGAGAAAAGTCAACAAATACATCACTGAAGAAAGTTGAGTTAAAAAGAAATAACCAACATCTTGCTTACTTTCACTCTGTGAGCCCATGAATATTTTTTAAAATACCAGAGATAAATCATTTGGTGACATTTAAAACAATGAAAAACAAATGTAAAATTGAGGTATTATTGAATTACAGAACTAATTTGATTTAGATCAATATTTAGATAAATAATACTCAGAAATAGATAGGTTTAAACTTTGGTGCTTATTTCAATGCACGGTGATACTGAATGCCAAGGCAACATTAAATATAGTATTTGAAGAAATTTAATGCAATCGTTGCTGATATTTTTAATATATTCTTCTTTTAAGGCCTTATGCTGAATATTGTTTTTTTTTTCTCTTTTTCCTTTTTTTAATTTTTGACAATTTTTACATAGTTAATTAGGGCACAAAGGGTCAAAGGCTACAGGAAAGTGGGTAAGACTATTATTTCCACATTTTTTTGTCATGTATCTGGGGAAAAGGGGGAGATAAAGGTAGAAGCCCCACCCAGTCTCCCACCCATCCCAGGTCCTTGATGTGGGGCATGCTCTGAGGGTCCTGCTCAAGCAGTTCTGATATTCCACCAGTTCTGAATTGCTGCCAATCTCGCCACTCCAAGCACAATGAAGTCACTGAAAAATCCTCTGATTGACATAGTCCGTCTTAGAGTCTCCATTTGCCCAGCTTTTCACTGCCAACATATGGCTGAGGTAATTGACTGACTTGTTCTGTCCTCTGTCTTTTCATGGTTAGGGTTCTGAGTGTGGCAGTTCAATTAGGGAGATCCCCAAAGAAACTTTGTTTGAGTTGTTCCCAAACCAGATTCTTGTGTGTACTTGCAAGTAAAGGGCCCGGTACAGTCCATTGCCTTAATCAGCTGGTGGTTGCAATTGTGAATACTGTTATAATGGGACTTTTAAGACAAAAAATGCATTCTAGAAGTGTCTGCAATCTAACGATGGAAAACGTTCTCCAAAACTAAACACTAGATATATGATAACTATAACTATATATACACACATATGCACACATAGACACACACATATATGTACACACATATAATTCTATATATTTAAAATGTCAGTTAAAATCTTATTGAATGAGCAAATGAATTTATTAGGCAAAAAAATGCCATATCAAAATGGTTAACCCAGTGTTCTTGTCAATCACTTAAATTTTCAGGGACAAGTGTTTTGACAGAGCAGGTTAAACCATTGCTTGAAATGGCTACTTGACACATTCAAATGCCTAGTCAAGCCATGGCTACTTTCCTTCCAATCCAGTTTCCTGCTAACGTGCATCTTGTGAAGTAGCAGATGATAATTCAAGTACTTGAGTTCCAACTACCCTGTGGGAGATCTAGAGAGAATTCTGAGTCTCAATCTTTGGCCTGTGCCAGCCTCAGCTGTTGTGGGTATCTGAGGAATAAACCAGAAGATAGAAGAGCAGTGACAGATTTTTCTCTCTCTTTTCCTTTCTTTTCTGCTTCCTTCTCTTTGTTTTGGTCACTTTGCTTTTTAAATAAACAAAATAAATAAATAAATAACATATCAAATGAACATTTAAAATAGTAAATGTCAATCGAGAGAAAGAGAAAATGATAGAGTGAATAAATTACAGAAGATTTTTCTAAGCAGCACAAGTAACACATCTGAGGTTTAAATGTACACCTAACATCAGCATGGATGTAATACATGCAAGAACAGATTAGGAAAAATTCAACTAGGCTAAGAGAAGAGGTGTTTCCACTATTTCCTAGTACATATACTTTTCAGTTGCCCTTAGATAAATTCTTATCCTTTTTATAACTTTCATAGACACTTCAGAATAAAAAATATATTGCACACTTTGGGGAGACATGCATAGAGTTTGACTCCCTTGGATAAGTCTGAATAATTCTGCTTATAATAATGGCAGAGAATATTAGAAGATAACAATGTCTTGCGAATCATCTAAGAAAGAATATTGAGGTAGAAAGAAGAACTATGAAATGTGGCAATCTATGAATAATACATGTTATATAGAGAGTGCCTTTTCTCTTTGGGTGGATATATAATTGAGTAGAATATTTACATTGCTGGAAGCGAGTGTTTGCTCTAGTTCTTCTACATTTATATATATATATATATATATATATATACACACACACATATATATACAATATACATACATATATATACATACACACACACACACACGATTATTACTATAATAAGAACACGATTTTTCCATCGGTCAAATTTTCCTTCCATTTGCTGCTCCCTGAATTTCTTTCTTCATTTTTCCTGTATAATAACATCTCCAGATTGCCTTGAAAGGGTAAAATAAAGTAGAATGCCTATAGGCTAACTATGGTTGGTGACTGGTTTGAGCTCAGTGACATTCAATGCAAATCTGAGTTAAGTTGTTAGCAAGAAAGCCTGACAAAGGAATCTATACAAATCTTTAAAAAAGCTAGGAGAGGAGAAATTGCCATATCATTCTTGTGGTTAGAAGAAAGAATTTAAATTAGGTAGAATCAGAGATAAAAATAGAAAAACCACACTGAAGAGTCTCTCACTACCAGAAGATAATTCTACCTAAAATATTTCTAAAGTGTAAAGATACATTGCAGTTCTTGTTCAAAAACTGAGTCCATCACTTCCAGTGATATTTAAAATTTTAATTGGTTATTTGCTCATAAATTCAGAACAAGTGGAGACTTCTCATTGTTGGTGTAATGGTTATATGTATTCCTGTGTTCTCTCCAGCTACTGCTGCATTTCTACAAGGCATTTATGTCTTACTCTCCCTGCATTAACTCCACTGTCTCAATCCTCAATTCAACAATACTAGCACTTCTTGGCTTTAGCTGCATGGTATTTAAAGGTGATGACAGTGTCATTTTTCAACCCCTTAATCACTGAAACTCCATTAGGTAGTGTTCACATGAGGTTTACTTAGCTTTCCAGCAGTCCCTGATCCTGCAAGCTACTTCCTTATCTTTGAAACTTCCTCCATGCTAAGGCCCTTTGGCATTCCTCTCCTCTGCTTTGTGTTTTCTGGCCACCTCCACCCTGCTCCTACAGGGAACCTTTTATTTATTTCCTCACAGTTTTATTGTCTGCTAGATATTCTGCCAGGAAATCAGAACCCTGTTCTTTTGATGGGAAGCTCTTCAAATTTTAAGAATTGTGGGTACTTTAATCTTCTCTCTTTAAGGCTGCCATAAATACTGTGAAAATACTGTATAAAGTTATTTAAGGGTCATTTTATACGGATGAGGAAATTAAAGGCCACTGAGATAAAATCATGCAATTGGAACTAATCTATACATGAGAGCTTATGCTCTCTTCCATCTTTGACTCCATGTGTTTATATGTGTGACACTGTGATAACACTCCTGCTGTGAGATGTGTGCATGTCCCTTGTTGATCTTCCTAAGTGGATCCTAATTCAACAATTCTGAAGCAGGCCCAGTATTCTACATTTCCAATAAGCTCCCAACTGATGCTGATACTAGAATGATACTTCGTGTAGCAGACTGATTCTATTTTATGAGAATGTAACTAATAATAGATAGGATGTAATTAATTATTATTAATGTAAGCAATTATTACAATACTGAACTGACAAGTGCTAAGAAACAGAATAACTATTAGAGAAAAGAACTAGATCTGATTTGTCAAATCTTCAAGGAAACACTGTCTAAAAATCACAGGCTTTCCAGTAGTCACAGGAAAGGATTCATTGAGCCAACCTACATCACTGGAAGAAGTGCATGGAAGCTGTCTCAAACAGCACCTTGTTCTATAAGACTTCAGAAAGTAATACAAGTGTGAAGCTTAGCTGCATTGGCCCGACCCAGCTTTAGAATGAGAGGCAACAGACAGATTCTGTCAAACATGTGCTAAATTATGCAATCTAAAATAAGAGTGGCTTTGGAGATCATATTCTTAAGCTTCTTAACTTACCTATGAGGAAGCAGAATGGTCTTATGAATTACTAATAATGCCTCAGCTGTGTAATGTAAAACTAGTAGTAGATTTCTCAATGAATGTTTTCAGGCATCTGTAGTGCCAATAAATTAACCTGACTGTTCCTTTTTCCATGAGTTCACTATAAATCTAGTTGAATAGTGGACCAATTAGGAAATGATGAAGAATGATCCCAAAATAGAGGACTTTCCTATGCCTTCATTTTGCACTTACACAGCCAGTGCGCATTTGTAAGCAGTTGTGTTATGAGTCACATACTGTTTAACAAGTTGGATACAAATTATAGAAAACTTGGGAGAAGTGGCCAAAATTCCTATTTCACATGTTCCGACGGCTGTAGCCTGAGGACCTTTAGCCAGGATGGAGGGTAGAATCCCATCTCCAGCAAGCCACATGTAGAGCTGCTACACTGTCACAAAAAAAAAAAAAAAAAAAAACCAAAAAAAAAAACCAAAAAAAAACAAACTCAACTCACTTCAGTGACTGAGGAGAGGAGACACCATTTTCAAACCTTATTTCCTGTTGCTTTGAAGTTGAATAAGCAAAGACGGGATAGGAGGGTAGACAAACAGGCATGGAGAGATCTTGCTGCTTTGAGAGGTCTTAAGGTATCCAGGTCCAGTTGGATGGAAAACCTAAGTTTTAAGCACCATTCCTTTCATTGTACTACTAAAAAGCTCTCCTTCAATGGTCCTAGGTATAGAGTCAAACTTATCATCAGTATGTAATGGTTACACAATATGACTTCGAAATATAGGATAATTCACTTTTCTTGGATGACAATCTAAATACAGCAATTAGCGATGAGTGTTTGGCACAACAGTTGTCAGCTGGAACTTCTGCATTCTACATTGGAGTGACACCCTGGAAGGCAGCAGATGATGGCTCAAATACTTTGGTCCCTGCCATTCATTTGGGAAACTTGGATGGTCCTTTCAGCTGTTAGCCTTGGCCTGATGTATTTGAGGAGCAGATGGAAGACTGATGTCTCTCCTTACTTTGAAAAAAAAAAACTAAATAAAATTAAACATATATCTAAGTAGATAGGGTTGTACTATACTTCTAATAATAATACATAACTCCTTTTCATTGAGTGCTTATGTGGTAGGTGCTATGCTTGTGAGGGCCACCCTCTTCTCTTCCCCTTTGCTTCTTTACAGAAGAAAGCATATTTTAAAACACCAAAATTTTAAGACAAAAATATCCACAAGCCAAAAATATTACAGTAAAATCAACTTATTCAGTTTTCCAAACTAGCTTATGGCTCTTGTCCATGTGAATACTCAATGGTTATATATTTTCCGTAATGGTCATTATCTAGATTTTCACATTTTATACAACTTAATGCAGTCTTTTTTTCTTTGTTATACTCTGATATGAGAATTCAATATAGTAACGAATACTAAGAGCCTGGTATATACTTCTCTGTTCTCTCAAGAACATAATTTCATCGATTGTTTTTTTAAATGGCATCACATGTTTATTTAAACTTTTTTTGTCAAAAAGTTATCATGGCTATCCCTTCAGGATAAGCAGGCACTGTTCTAATTCAATTTATTTCATTCTATAAAGCCTATATAACTACACAATTTAATAATCTCCATACTGAGTTGTATGTAATTTGTAACAAAAACCATTTCTTTTCTCAACTACCGTAACATTTCCACCAATATCTAAGAGTGCCTTTTTGTATTAGAAGTCATCATTCTTAATTTTTGTCCGCCTGATCTATGGAAATAGCAGTTTTGTTTTTATGTATTTTCATACCTTGGACTACTATGAGGTTAAGTATCTTCTCTTAGGTTTGCTTTCCAGATATCTAGATATATTCTTTTAACAATTACATGTGCCTATTATTTTCCCAGTTTTCTATTGGGTTGTTTTTTTTAATGTGTAGAAGGTATACATATACATAGATATATATACAAACATTAGTTATGTATTCTTGCATGTCGTGTACATTGTGAAAATATGAAAGTATCATTTTTATGCTGTTTTCTGTCGTTTCATGGAGTAAACATATTAATCCTTTCTGTGTAGCTTTTGGGTTGTTTAGCAAAGGCCTGCCTTGCCCCAAGCCTTTTTGGTTTTGCATTGAAAATACTGATACACTTAAATTTTAATTTTACACTGTATAAGTGAAAAGTGAATCTGCATTTTGCAGGATGGACAGCAACAGGTATGGATATCACCTATTCAATAAAATGCCCTTTAAAACTGAATTAAAATAACACCTTTTCTATATACTATTTTCAAAAACAATTTGATTTGTAGTTTTATAAACTTTTAGCTTTTCATTTGCATACCTGCACAAAACAGAAAAAAATAAGTTTGCAACCAAATACATAGTTTAATAAAAATTCAGCATTTACACTGAGTTTAAATTGAGCTTATGAAAACCAATGCCTGCTGTTTCCATTTGCAATTTTTCAGTTTGGCTCAAAGTATGACACAAATTCTTGAAGTAGGATAGACTTTGCAAAGGTCAACAGAATACTGTGCATGTTGCCAATGGAATCTTATCCAGTGCCCAACAAAACTGTGAGGAGTTATTTAACTCTCTAAGGGTCAGTGCACTTAGACTTGGCTTGAGCTCTTTTGCAGAAGTCAACTTGTAAAGGACTGGTGGTGATACAAATCACTCTGCTTTTGTTTCAGGGAACACAACAGATTCTCCTCTCAGCTTCATATTAGCATTCTGCATTGGGATATATTTGTTTGTTCTTCAGACTTTCCTTTGAACCAACTGTAGTATCTGAGTAACTCGATTTTAGTAAATGATTTCATAAACTGTTTGACTTACATGTATTTTATATTTCTGTGAAAGTTATGACTTTACTCCTTTAGAAAGTTGGCATTTAGTAAAACAAAGATTCATTATTCTTTTTAAGACAAGACACCCATGTATTTGACCCATTTCTATGTGCTTAGCACACAAATTCTCCTGGTACCATCTTATATATTCTTGGTATATTTATCTAAATGTTTAAATAAACATTGATATAATAATATTGACAAAACAATCCAATTTGTTTAGACAAGTTTTTCCATTAACAAACTTATTTCATTTTTCAAATTCACCCCAGAATCTCAGATTCACCCCGGAATCTCATGTCACATTTAGCCATTGTGTCTTTGGATCTCCTCTAGATTGTGAGGGTCTGTCAAGTATTCTTGCTCTATATGACTTTGATATTTTTAAAGATTGCTACTCAGCTATAGTGGTATTATAGATTAGCTCTTTAATATTGACTGAAACATTTTTCCTAATAAGACTGAGGTTCTCCTTGACAGGGGAATAATACTGCAAAGATATATCACCCCACAGCAGAGAACAAGGTATGAACATCATTATCACTAATGATGTTACAGTTGACCACGTAGTTAAGGTGATTTCTACCACACTATATAATGGCTTTTATTCTTTTTAGGTCAGACTAGCTTATTAGGATCATTTATCTTATGTTATCATTAATTTATTTGTTTAGGTGACAAAGATTCTTTTTGGTAGGTTCTGGTAGTCAAAACTAATAGGTTTTTCTACATACTTCTGTGGATACAAATTGTACTAGCACCCTGAGAAGGGAAATGAGTTGACAATGTAAATGTCACATTGAATCACTAGATATCCTACTGGGAATACTGAGTTACTTAAGATTCAAAGAAAGATGTGACAACATCTAACCATATTTCAGATTTGGACATTAATGTTCCCACAATCTAGGTGGCATATCAATTTTTTATGTTAAGCTTTCATTTTCCTTAAGCTGTCTACCAACTTCTCTGGGCAAGTTTGTTTCAAATGCCAGACTAATATTAAGCTCAATTAAAACATTAAAGAGGCCATCATGCCATTTATATTATCCTCCATGAAAAAACAATCAATACTTTAATAGACTTCCTTGGTAAACTATTTTGAGGAATTCAATACTATGGTTAAATAAAGGAGAATTTCCTATCATAATGTAGTCTTTTAATTTCTGAAACTAGGGGAAAATAAGATGAAGCAATGAGTTACATGATTAAGGATTTAACCATTTTTTTTCTTTTTGGCTAGAATATAATTTTCATACATCACAATGTTCTAAGAACAGAATGAAAATTTGCCTTAAGAATTCTTTATTGTCTGAGTCCAGATGTCTCAAATTTAGCATGCCCTTCTTCTTCTTTTATAAGGCTACCATGTTTTATTACAATAAGTTATTTTAAACAATTTGTCTCTTGAACTAGACCATGAACTCTGACTTCAGGGACTATATCTTATTCATATTTACTTCCTCAGTATATCGTATCACCTGTGGCCCACAGTCACATCAGCCGTATTTCAAGTGCTCAGCAGTCAGGCAGCAGAGATATAAAATATCTGCACCATTACAGAATTCATATCACAGTGCTGGTTTAGTGCAGAAGTTTTCAACCTTGACTCTATTGACATACTAAACAATGTAAGTCTCTGTTGTGGTTCACTGACATGTATATCACAGATGCTCAGTAGTATCCCTGGCCTTGACTCACTCTGCTACAGTGGCATTGACACTTTCTTTGTGTCAATCCAAAATGCATTGCTACACTGTCAAATGTCCTATGGGGGACAAAATGAGGCCAGATTGAGAACAATCAACATGCATTAATACTGCTGAAAATGTTTAGCTTGCCAAGACTAATAAATCCAAGTGATTAATGAAGACTATTTTCTTTGAAGATAGATTCCACACACAAATGTTTCATAACACTGAAAAAGGCAGTGTACACACTCTCTGCTTCTCATATATATAAAATTAGGGCAGATGTACTCTCTTATACTAATTAAAACAAAAATGAGAAACCAAAATATTACAAATATTTTTTCCATCTTTCCACTAGTCAGTGACATTTAGTATATTCAAAATGCTATGTAATCACCAACTATATTTGGAAAAGATTTCTATCATTCAGTGGGTATTGCAGGTGCTGGTCTAACTTGCTATGCCACAAAGCCAGCAACACTTTTTTTTTTAATGTGGATCTCAATAAATACTGTTTCTTGAGCCTCCACTTTAGAAAAGAATGCTTGGTAGACAGTATGAATTTGTAGAACATCTTTGGCAATAACAGTGAGTACAGTTAGTTTCTGTTGTTGAGAAAGAGCAGCACAAGTATTTTGAAAAAGTACAGCCAAGCTAAAAAGTTCCTTCGTTAAAAATAAAAACAGAACAAATTTTTGTGACCTTGGACTTGTAATAGACTCAGATAAATCAGCAAAAGCATGAGCAACAAAAGAAAAGAAAACGATAAATTGTGCTTCATCAAA
This sequence comes from Ochotona curzoniae, assembly GCF_017591425.1. Lineage (NCBI taxonomy): Eukaryota > Metazoa > Chordata > Mammalia > Lagomorpha > Ochotonidae > Ochotona > Ochotona curzoniae. The sequence goes on along the minus strand of NW_024465023.1, from coordinate 20,280,522 downwards.
GCTAAAGACTCTTGCACACTACTTTAAAAAATGTTAATTATTTGCTTGAGAGGCAGAAAAGGAGAGGGAAAGAGATAGAAAAACTCAGAGGGAGAGGCAGAGATGGGGAGAGAGAGAAGGAGATAGAGCGATCGTGAAGGAGACTTCCCGTCTGTTCATTGCCCCAAACACCTTCAAGGGCCAGGGCCGGCCTGGAGCAAAGCCAGGAAACAGGACTTAATCTGTGTCTCCCCTAGGAGTTGAAGGGGTAGAAACACTTCAGTCATTTTAATTACCTCTCAGAATCCTTAGCAGAATCTTAGAATCAAGATCTAGAACCAGAAAGTGAAGATCCTCAGCAGTAGCAGCTAAGCTAAACACTCATTTCCAAAGTGTACTTTCTATAGAGTCTGTGGTTCCACCTGCTTGGCTGGATTCAAAAGAAACAATCATTCTGATTCCACAGAGAGAGAGTTCTGGGGATATAATTGCTTCCCACTTTTGACCAATGGCCCTTCTTTTAGCTTCACATTTATCCTCTCTTGCCATGGTAGCTGGTGTCTAACTCCTAAAGCTTTCCAGGTTCTCAGTACTCAGTATTCGATTTCATCAGATAAGCAACTTGCCCATTCCCTTTATATATTACAAGAGCATGATACCTTGTATTTTACTCTTTCTTCTTCCAAATTCTTTCTCCTTATGAGATAATATAATTTTAATTCTCCCACTTTGATTTTAGTTTAGTTTCATCATGTTTAAATAGAAATTCCTGCAGATGATCTTCAGAAACATTTGTGAGACATCTGAGTAGCTACGTGGGTCATGGGTGAGTTAAGCTAAGAGCTTGATTTGTGATATTTTTCCAGTAGAGGGTTGCAAAAATGGATTGCTGTCTGTGTATAAGTAATCTTATTGGTGCTGCATTTTCCAAATGTCATTTACTAGTCTTGTCTATATTCCTCACTGTTTTTATCTGAAAAAAATATGTGGAAACCATTTGTGACTATAGGTTACATGTTTCCTATTTAGGGATTAGACTGAGACATATGAAAAAACTCAGTAATTTTACAGTTCTAAAACCCTTACACTACCAGGTGGGTCAAGGTACTATTTTAACACACTGACCTATGAGTTGAACCCAGGTATTTCTGGCAATTTTTTTTTTGGACAGGACAGCTTGCACAGTGTGACCTGGATTATTCCAGTTTTTGTACCTCTAGATCTTTCCAAGCTCAATTAATATGTGCATTCAAGTTTGTGCTCTCCTTAGCATTTGGTTTATCTGAGGGCATATCATGTGCATGAGACATGAGGCCGATTTAGTCAGTAAAATTCTAAGACCTACTGAACAGAATATTTACTTTTCTCTGTTATATGCTTCTAAACTCTGACCTTCCCAAACTAATTCTGAAATTAGTAAGATAATATACAAAAACATTTTCTACATTACCAAAAAACCCCCACTTCATAGATACATAATCATGGCACATTACTATTTATGGTGCACCATGAGAAATAAGAGAAAAAGGCCCATTAACATATTTTTGATTATGTAACTAGAAGACACAATCAATTCTCCAAATAGCCAGGACTCATCACTAATAGTGATGATGAAAATAATAATAATAAAAATAAAATACGCTGAAGCTACAAGTAACACCCCAAAACATCCCAAAACTACACAATGTGTGGGTTGTGTGCTAGGAGTTTTATATAATCTTCACAATATTAACCTTCACTCGTATCCAATTTTAGAAATAAGGCAAAGAGTGATTTATAGGTTTGAAGGAACCTCACACATCTTGAAAGCAGAATGTTCAGAATGTTCAGAAACAAAGTCGTTCCTTCCTTACCATGCTCCTCTGCATGGCACAAAAGACTGTTTTTGAGTGAAACACAGAAATGTGGCTCTAAAGTAGAATCTGAAATCCTAAACCAATTAGCAAAGGTTCTACCTATCTGCAAAGCCAAGTTCTTTTTCCATAAAGTCCCAGCTCCCCAACAACAGGGTTAGAAATGAAAGCAGCTGGACAGAAGTTTACTTAGCAGAGATAGGTCAAACTCAAGAGGCAATGACATCTCTGGGAACTTAGCAACTTATTATTTTTTAAATTATAAAGTCATCTGTTTATGTTGATTACTTGAGGCTAGGATGGATATAAAGGAATGAAGAGTTTGAAAAAAAATTAAAAAGCTGAGTGTGACTCATTAATTTTGACAAATATTCCACTAATTTGAGATGTTAATATTAGGGGAGCTGGGTGTGGTTTATTCATTGTGACAAACACATCACACTAATCTAAAATAGTAACAATGGAAGAAGACATGTGAGGTACATGGAGATTCTGTACTACTTCACCATTATTGTTCTGCCAATTTAAAACTATACTTAAAAGGTTAAAAACAATAAAGTGATCTGTTCACTTGGAACTCTTTAATTTTCCTCTTTCGATCTTCAGATTTGAAATGATATTTAACTGCATCAGAAATTAATTTTAATTCGTTTCCAGGAGACAAAAGAAAATTATTACTTTACTAACAAAGGCATCTGTCTTACAAAATTTTGCAAATGTAACAATCTGTATTAAAAACACTATTTAAATTATGTGTAGGTGGTAGGTATTTGGCTTAGAGGTTAAGACGTCCATTAGGATGCCAGCATCCCATATTGGAGTGCTTGGGTTCAATACTTAGCTCTGGCTCTTGACTGTAGTTTCCTGGTCATGCAGACCTTGCAAGGCACAAGTGATGGTTCAAGTAATTGGCTTCCTGCTGTTCACAAGGGAGACCTGGGTTGACTTCCTATATCCAGGCTTCAGTCCCCAGGCCCAGCCCCTGCCCTGGTAGGCATTTGGGAGTGAACCAGGATCTGACTCATTTATCCATATTCTCTTCCACCCTTTCTCAAATAAATATTTCTTTTTTTCAAATGAGGTGTGGAACATTTCATGGCTCTAATACAAATGCAATATGTACATACAATATGAATTTAAACAAGATATATGCTAATAAATCCCTCTAAAGTTGCAAAACACATAATGGGATTAAGACATATAAGAATTAAGATACTTAAAAGCTCATGAAAACTTCTGCTTATTCCTTATCTTTAAAGCCTGTCAGTGTTACATACTCATGGTGCACCAGTCATTTCTTGATGATAACGAATGGAATTTTTCCCATGACACAGCTATTTTCTAAAAAGGCTTCACTTATTTATTTGTTGTTTTTGAAAAGCAGAGTTACAAGGAGATAGGGAGAGTGCAAGGAATAGAGATAGAGGAAGAGGACTGTGGGGAAGAGAGGTGGGAAGGAGAAGAGAGGTGGGAGGGGGTAGAGATGGAGGGAAGGAGGGAGGGAAACAGAGGGAGGAAGAGAGATAGAGGTATCTTCCACCTTCTGTTTCACTTTTGGAATATCTGCAATAGGGTTCCAGCTGCTCCTGCTGTACTTCCAATCCAGCTCCTTGCTTGTGGCCTGGGAGAGCAGTGGAATGTGGTTAAAATCCTTGGGTCCCTGAAGCCATGTGGGAGACCTGAAGAGGACACTGGCTTTTGGCTTCAGATGAGCTCAGCTCTGGCCATTGTGGCCACTTGTGGAGTGAACCAGGGGTTGGAAGATTTTTCTCTCTATAAATCTGCCTTTCAAATCAAAATAAATAAATCTTTTAAAAAAGAGAGAAATATCTGCAATAGTTAGGGCTGGACTAGGCCTGAAACCGGAAGATGGGAATTCTATCTGTGTTTCCCACAAGGGTTGACAGGGGACCAAGAACTCGTGCCATCATCCACTGCCTCTCAGGCGCATTAGCAGGCAGCTGGATCAGAAGCAGAGTATTCAGGTCTTGAACTGGCAATCTGATATGCGATGCAAGCTTAACCTGTGGGGTCACAACACCTGTATCTGATCTCATTACCTAATCAGTACATACTATATACATTAGTGAAATTTCCTTTGATACTACTTATATATATCAAAGTATTAAATGTTAATCAAAATAAAAGAAAAAATACCACATCACTCATCAGTGTACTGCTGGCCTCATGACTCCAGCTTTCTCACAATGCAGAACTTGCAACACAATACTGCTAATGCAAGTGAATGGGTTTCTGTCACATATATGGCATGCTAAGATTGAGTTCCTGATCCCTGCCTTTGGCCTCTGCCCTGCTTGAGCAATTGTGGATATTTAAAGAGAAAATCAGAGGAGCTTCCCTTCTCAAATTATATCTTTCTCTTTAGGCCTCTGTGTCTCTCAAATAAATAAATAAAAATTACAAAGTTATTTTAGGGGATAGAAATGCCAAAGAACCTGGTTTGATTTTCACACATTGAATCCATGAGCCAAGTTATTATATTGTGTTCTATGAGTATGTACAACTAAAATGTAAATATAGGAGGCTGGTGCCTTGGTGTAGTATGCTTCCACCTGTGGCACTAGCATCCCATATGTGCACCAGTTCAAGTTCCAGCTGTTCCACTTCTGATCCAGTTCCCTACTTAAAGGCTGGGAAAGCAACTAAGGATGGCTCAAGTCCTTGGGCCCCTGGACCCATGTGGGAGAATCTGTAGGAAAAACCTGGCTCCTGGCTCTGGAATGGCTGAGCTCTGGCCATTGCACCTATCTGAGGAGTAAGCCAGCAGATGGAAGATCTCTCTGTATCTCTTTATCTCTCTATAACACTGCCTTTCAAATAAAAATAAATAAATCTGTTTTCATTTTTTAAAAGATCGGTTTATTTTTATTTGAAAGACCAATTTATAGAGGAAAGAAGAGATCTTCCATCCATTGGTTCATTCACTCTCCAGATGACTGCAAAGGCCAGAGCTGAGCCAATCCGAAGCTAGGAGCCTGAAGTTTCTTTAGGGGCCTCTTACTTGGGTGTAGGGACCCAAGGACTTGAACCATCCTTCACTGCTTTCCTGGGCCATAAGAACGAAGCTGGATGGGAAGTGGTGCAGCAGGGATACAAAGTCGGGTTCAAATGGGATTCTGGTGCTGTAGGCAAAGGATTAGGCTGCTACAACATTATGCTGGCCTCATATCTTTTACAAGATGTAAAAATAAGAATAAAATTAAGGAAATCAAAAGCAAAACACTGCTCTGTTTTAAAAGTATTTTTAGTGTATAGCAAACTAATTATTAAATTCTCTGGGATATATATATATATAACACATATATTACACATATATACACATATATTTTTTAAAGATTTATTTTTATTGGAAAGGCACATTCACACAGAGGAGGAGAGACAGAGAGAAAGATCTTCCATCTGCTGGTTCACTCCCCAAGAGGCTGCAATGGCTGGAGTTGAGTCAATTTGAAGCCAGGAGCTTCTTTCAGGTCTCCCACAATGGGCCATCCTCCACTGCTTTCCCAGGCCACAATCAGGGAGCTGGATGGGAAGTGGGGCAGCTGGGACATGAACTGGTGCCCATATGGGATCCCGGCACATGCAAGGTGAGGATTTAGTCACTGAGTCATTGCAATGGGTAGATGTAGTTAAATTTTTACATAGAAGTTTTGCAACAGCAGTCACAAGTGAACTGCATGCTTTCACTGTTAATGAACATCTGACAGTTTCTATGAATAGTGAGATAGCTGGATAAAGCCATAGTTGGAAATATACTGAGCATACTCCTGCAATTTAACTTGAAAATTAATAAAATGAAAATAACAATAGTAACAGCAGGGACTAAGTCATGCTGGCAAAGCTGCTGGGCTTAATCTTAGATATTATCTCTGAAGCTTGTATTCCCTTTCACTATGGCGCTACCTTTTTGGAAGGAAGGCTGCATCAGGATTTTGAATGTACATGTTCCCTTTGCTACTGAACCATGTAATGTGGAAGACTAAAACCAAAATAAAGTGTAGAAACAAATGCAAGCCTCGATGTAAGGCATTTTAGGTCTTAAGCTCACTCTTGTATTTCAAATAATTTACTTGGCTCTGTGGCTGTGCTCATTTTTATAATTATAGTAGTTTACTATATAAACAGTATTAAATGGGCCCACTGCGACATTCCAAGAATAATTAGCTCCTATCATATAATCTCCTACATTAAGATGTGCCATAGCATATGATGGCACACATATTTATTTGCTAATTCAAAGATCATCAATTAAGTCTATGTCAGAAATACAATTCGTTTGTCAGTTCCTAACCACCTCTATAAATTCTTTCAAATTGTGCCAAGTATTCACTGGTTACAGGACAAAAAGCTAGCATGTCCTTATATTATATACTTAGATTTTTTTTTTTACTAAAATAATTACTTTGACTCTTTAAAAAATTAAATTTTAAAATCAGGAGACAGAGAGACACAGAGTGAGGTAGAAATAGAGCTGCAAAAGCAGGGGCTGGGTTAGGGCCAGAACCAGGGAATGAGCACTCAACCCAGGTCTCCCATGTGGTTGAACAGGCTAGTTACTGGAGTAATTTTACTCATCACTGTCTCTTAGCAAATGCATTAGCAGTAAACCGGAATAAGGGGCTACAGCAAGAAATCTAATCCAAGGGCTCTGATAGGTTTCATGGGCAACTTACCCAGGCAAACCACTAGGCAAAATATTTTCAAACCCACAAAACTTCTAGCACAGCTTTGCCATGAATTCTTAGTCCAGTTTTTGTCAACTGCAACATCAAGTAACTGTAGAGCATTCTCGAAGTAGAATGGGTATTAGTGCAACATTTTAAATGCAAACACAGACCTCATTTATATTCACCCATCTTACATGCACTGTTTTAAAGATATACTTTAATCAAGTTTAAATGAGAACTCACGGTTTTATGCTAAATTTTATGTGCTGTATAACTATTTTAATACCATTTCAAATTGCCCCTAAACAGTGTTCAGTGTAGCAAAATCACAAGAATGATGGTGTAATCACTTAAATAGAGCAATACTCCTTGTCTTCTGCTATGGAATTGTTGTTACACAGAAAAATTGAAAATTACATTTTTTAAAGACAGCAAGCATACTGAATGAAATAACTTATCTTTTTATCCTTCTTGAAACTATGTATGCTCAATTACTCCTCAGAAATCATATATAAAAATTTAGTTCTGCTTCTCTGCTCTTGAAGCTCATTTTGGACTTGGGTCGTCCTTAACATTGGCTTCAATATTCATAGCAATACAGATTCCAAATAGTTTTTTAAAGAGAAATTAGTCAACATTACATCTACATTTTAGAGTTCCATTTAAAAATTCTTTTAAAAAATGTTAAAATCCTTTTGAAAAAATAGGAGAAAATGCCAAAATTTAATATACATAGTACTTGGCATGTTTCTTCATTATTTCCATTTTAAGTCACTCATAAAAACTAAAAACTGGTATAGCTATTTCAAAAATAGAAACAAGTGTAAGTTTCCCAAATATTTGAAATTGCTGCTCAGTATCAATTTTTATAAAATGTATCACAATTTCAACAGTATGTCTTCATAATATGTATATAGCTAATTCAATAGAAGTTAATTGTGATTTTATTTTAATTAATACTTGTTTATTGTTAAGTATTATTTGCTTTTTGATGGTATACCCTTAATGATTATGCCTCATTCAGTTGAGTGCCAGATCCTTATTAGTTCCTTTCATATTCATTATAACAACATCAATCAGGGAAAGTTCATGTGGTATTAATGTGAATATAACAGGTAATTCCATTCTAATCTAGTAGTGATTAGTGTTCACTTGGTAAGTAATTACAATATCACATCTCAAAGTGCTAGCATGAACAATCCTTATTTTGTGTGGCCTCTTAAAGAACCACAGTAATTTGAGACATGAATTTAAAAGGTTGAAGAAAGGAAATAACTATGAACAAAGTTTTTTCTTAAAAATAAATTCTTCCCTTTTCATGATATAGTTCCTTACACTAGGGATTTCCCCTTCCACCCTTCCACACTCTCTTTCTGCCACTATTAAAGAAAGGATTTCTATGTGATTGGGACAAATGGGTAACCGTCAAGGGAGGGACTGACAAAATTAGCTACTGCTTTCTGGTCAACCAAGCATGGTTTTATATATATAGCCAGAAATATCACCTCTCCTTTTGTGCAACAAAGAAAAATAAAAGTAATAGCCATTGTTTTAGTGTTATGAGGTCAACGAAATTTCAAACTATATGGTCGCCTTTTTCCAAATGACAGATTAATGTCACCTAACATTAAAACTTATATTTAGAAGAAAGAACCCTTTTGATGCTGTTATTTTATTTATAAATTAATAAAAATTGTCCAGTTTTAAATAAAAATTACCTTTACATCAAAAAATTAAATATTCTAAAATATATAGATGATACTAATGTTACAACTTTTTTGTTATGTAAATTTTACAGATTTCTATTAACAAATAATCAAGAGAGTCTTACACCTAATGATTAACATATTATTATGATAGATTAGGAAAGTATTGGTCATTGAATTTTAATATCCAGAAGTATTAAACTTACTACATAACATTGTAAGTTATCTGTATACATCTGAGATTTATAGGTTACATGGAGTAGTAAAAGCATGTGGACCTCAAAACAACATTGAAAGCAGGCAAGACAAGTATTATAATCATATGTCACAGATGAGAATATTGATGCTGAGAAATGTTAAGAAGCTTGCCCTAAATCCCACCACAGTGCTCATACTGGAATCCAGGTCTTCTAACTAGGAGGCAGTGCCATCCTGCCTCCAGTCACTTATAGCAGATTCTAGAGAGATGTTAGAAAAACTATCAAGAATTTAAGAATACCCATATAAGTAGCAGATCATACATAGGCCAAAGGAGAGAATAAAAAAAGAATTCAGAAATGCTGGGATCTTCATACCATATGGGCACTCTAGAATTCTTCCCAACATATTGAGTACTAAGTCTGTAAACCACATAACTTTAATTACATATCCCACCAGATAATAAGTTTGAATATCTGATATTCTAACAGAGCTTCCTACACGAATTCAGATACTAAGATCAGCCTTGGCCCATAGATGACAGCTACCAGCAGATACAACTCACACTAGAGAGCAGCAAAGGGAATGGGAATATAGTTCTGAAATGTGTGATGCTGTGCAACTTATTAGGGATTTGTTTAAGCTCATTACAATAAACAATTATTAATATCTACTGTATATTATATCAGGAAATCTGAATATGCTCTACAGGATACAATTGCTATCTTCAAGTTCACATTTGAGAAATGCCCTTTCTAGTGGGTATGCCATGGCACGCACTATAATTGGATCATAGGTATTTTTTTTCCTGAAACACATGGGGACTTTAATTTTTAAGGTAGCTTTACAATATTATCATAATGGCTACATCATTTTGCTTTTCTACCAATTGCTGTGTAACAGTTCCAATTTCTTTATATCAGCACATTTGTTGTAATAACCACTATTAACAGGCTTGAAGCAATATTCCATTGTGGTTTTATTTATATGTTCTGATGATTCATGGCATTGGGCATCTTTTCATATACTTTTGTGGCCACAAGCACATTTTCTTTGGAGAAAGGTACACGCAAGTCTTGAGCCAATTTTAAAATTAGGTTGTTGAAATATTTTTGCAATGGAGATACAGAATTTATATATATATAAATTTATATATACAATTTATATATATATATGAAATTAACATGATACATGGTTTGCAAATATTTTCCCCATATGTAGTCTGGTTTTGAATTTTATTGAGTGTTTTCTCTGTTGTGGAATTTTTAGTTTGTGATAGTCTGATTTGTTTAATTTTGCACATGGTAACATATATGCTGTATTACACCAAACCATACCATGCCAGAGGGGGAAATAGGGAATTCATAGTCAGCAGCTATACAGTCTCAACTACGCATGACCAATGGGTTCTCCAGGTCAGCAGCACGATAACATCATCAACAGTGTGGTAACATCACAGATCTCCCTTGACTGATTTTTTCTATTTTAAAAACAGATCTTTCAACAAGGCCTATAACCAGCCATATTTCAATTTATTTGCTTTATCTCCATATTCCCAACTTAGAGAATATTGCATATCTCCTCTTACAATTGCAGTCTTTTATGACAAAGATGAAAAGTTGTTATATTGTGGTGAATAGATCAAGAAAATGAAAATATGGTAAAGATTATTGCTACAAAAAACTTACCCATGATTATATCATCTTTTATAAAACATATTTATTTATGTTATTATCCCCTGATACAGTTCTACAGGCTCTAGGATTTCCCTTCTCCCCTCCCCAAATTCACCTGACCCCTACCCCTGAACCTCCCCATATTACAATAATACAGTCCTTCAGCAACAGTCCTAAGTCCATCATTCTGCTATTTAAGCATAGATATCCTGACACTGTAGGCATGGACAATGGCACAGAGTCCAGTATCCTTTTGTCAAGCCTTGGGACAGATAGGCAGCAATTGGAGGCAATGTAGATTTCCCAGCCAATTATTCATCTTATCTGTTTATCATGATGTCACAAGATTGAAAAGTACTGACAAGATGTTTGGAGGTTTTTTTGTTGTTGCTGTTGTTACAGAAAACAATCAGTGTGCAGGTTAACTGGGGAGGAACTGTGGAGCAAATGCTTCCTAGAAGTGTGACAAATCTAAGATTAAACCAGAAGACAGGCCAAAGTTGTGGTGAATGTTTCAGCCAGCTGAAAGAACAATTCAATGGCATTAGAAAATGTCAAGACTAGTAAGTTTTGAGTTGTTTTATACAAATGCAAAGAGTATCCTAGAGCCATACTTAATCATTTGTCTTTTGCCTTTAGCTCTGTGAAAGGGGACCTAATGCCTTCCTCTCAAGGAAATCCCTATCTTTGCACAATGTCATGCTCCTTTGAACCACCTAGATCTATATTTCAGCAAATCTGGTTTACTTAACACTAGTGGCAAGGAGGAATTCTGTGGTATAGCACAGAGAAGCAGCTTAAATTTTAAAACTTAAGACTATTTTTAATGTGTCTTAGGAAAAACAAATCCACTAGTACATCAAAGTACCATTTTACAGATACTATTATTTAAGGCTAACAGCAAAAGTCGAGTTGACTTCACGTTAAGAAAAGTAGTAAGTACATAAGAGGATGGGTATTAGTGAAGAGATTCAATAATAGAGGGTATTTAAGGTTCTTATTGCTTCTGCAAGAAATGTTCATATGCTTCATGCATCAAAACCACTGGTGGAGGGAGTCTACATTTTGGCTAGTGACTCCTTTCATTATCTTCAAAGGAGGCAGACAATACATCACCTTTTATACTCTTTCTTAGTCTTCTGATTCCACCTTTCACTTTTATGCATGCTCTGATTATACTGGGCCTCTTGTTAAAGCAGGAAAATCTATCACATAGGCACCAGATCAGCAACCATCATTCCATCTGCAATCTTTTTTTCTTTCTTTTTTTTTTTTTAAAGATTTGTGTTTATGTTTATTTGAAAGGTAGATTTACAGAGAGGAGGAGAGGCAGAAAGGAAGATTTTGCTCCTGCTGGTTCACTCCCCAAGTGGCTTCAATGGCCAGAGCTGAGCTGATTCACAGTCAGGAGCTAGGAGCATCCTCCAGTTCTCCCGCAGGGGTGAACAGTTCCAATACTTTGGGCTGTTCTCTGCTGCCCTCCCAGGCCATAAGCAGGGAGCCTAATGGGAAGTTAAACAACTGGAATATGAACCGGTGACCATATGGGATGCTAGTGCTTGAAGGTAGAGAATTTGCCTGGTGAGCCATCACTTTGCCTCTTGCATCTTCAATCTAAATTCTCCAAAACTGTAAAGCAAAATGATATTCACAATTTCTGGGAATGAGCATCTTCTAGGATCCAGGTTGGGGGTAGCATTTTTCTGCTTACTATGGAGGGAATAAAACTTGCTTTAACTGAAAAAGATGTTAGTAATCTTGATAAAAATAGGGGCTTTATAACTATTCACATTCCTGTTTCCATTCTTCTACCTCTGCCTTTATCATGCTTGTGCTAGCCAGTTGGAGAGATGTGCATGTTACAAACAATTAGAACCACACTGACCCAGTGAAACACACATGATGTTCCCTGTCACCTTCCAGACTTAAAAGCAAACCCAGCTAGAGCAGACACCAATGATAATTTTGTCAGGTATGTTATGAAAACCAAACCAAACCTATCACCTATTGCTAGTGTATCATAATGAAAGGTGGCATCGGACCACAGGAAATGATCAGGACATGTCAGAATAAACTGCAGGCTTTTCAAAGAAAGGCAGGTGTGAAGCCTCTGTTACTTCTCTCTGCTCCTCTTTTCTCCTCTTCCAGTATCCTTACATTTCTTATTCTTTGCTGACTGAAGAAATCTTCAAATCATCAGCAGTTGAAAACATCTATTATACACTACTTAGTACAACGCTTTGCACATTGTAAACTATAAAAAATGTTGAATGAGTAATCACAATGTAAACTGAACCATTCACAATGCAATACAGTATTGATGATACACTGTATAGCTTCTATTTTTACTTTTAATTAATATTATAATGAACTGAACTAGGAAGCATTATAAGTAATATAGTTTTAATAGGAATAAGTTTACTTTATTCCATCTTTATAAAAGCACCAGTGACTTTTTTGGAAAGGGAAAATATTTCAGAATGAGATTAGAGATTATGTTAAAAATTAACCATACAGTGATGAGCATGTAGATAAATCTATTACTAAAGCAAGTATAGCAAAGTTTTAGTGGCATCATACAGGTAGTAGATACAGGGATGATTAACAGTAATATTTTAAAATTTTATATTTTTAAACATTACAAAAATTGCTTCTGAAGTGAAAACATTATATCTTGACAGATGTTTTTATCAGTGTCATGCAGTAATTCTTTTTCTATAAATGTGGTTATTAATCCTTGTTCAGGGGTGTGCTTACTTTTAAATGATTTTTAAAATTTATTTGAAAGGCAGTATGAGAGGTAGAAGGAGAGGAGAGAGACTGATCTTCAATCTACTGGCTCACTCCCTAAATGGCTGCAGTGGCTGGGGTGGTGCCAGGTTGAAGTCAGGAGCCATGAGGTTCTTCCAGGTCTCCCACAAAGGTACAGGGGCCCACGTGCTTGGGCCATCTAGGTACATTAGGAAGAAGCTAGACCAGAAGTAGAGCAACTGGACTTGAATCAGCACCCATGTAGGATTCTGGCATTTCAGATGATAGCTCAGCCCATGACAATGTTCCTCACTGTCATGTTCATCATGCATTTGCCAACAAAGGAATTTGAGAACCCTTGTGGAGCAGAAATCTTTTCTGCAGCTTCAGATTATTTTGAAGAATAAAGACACATCAGCTACCTTGAGCAGAGCAAGTCAGGTGGAAAGTTCCCAGGTGATACAGGGAATCATAAGGTACATGATGTCCAGTGTCCATGAGCTGTCTGCTACATTACCTCCCTTAGAAAAGTAGAAGAAACTGAGTCATGGAGAAACTACATCATGAAAGACCCTGGATGCTACTCCAGGGAAAATGGAATTTGTTTTTAAATAAGTCGATGAATTTTAAATGTGGATATATTGAGAGAATCAAGAGGGTGGAATAGGGCAGGGACACGTTTAAACAGAGGGAGAAACATTAACCAGTATGAAGCAGAGAGGGTAGAACAGCAGCAGGAGAGGAGAGAACAAGAGCAGAGGGGTACTTGGAGACTGACAGAAACAGGAAAGCAGCAAAAACAATGGGGTAGTGTTGCAGTGACTGATACCCCAGCAGCATTCAGTGAACGGCAATGTGAACTCCACCAGCAGGCGGCCGGAACTCCACCAGCAGCCAGATGGGAAGGGATTTTCACTGGGAGCTTGGGAGGTGAACCTAGACAAAGAAGTGTCCATCCTGTTGGTCTGTTTGATTTGACTAGGAGTAGAGACTCAGTGGCAGATCCCAGACAGGCAGTGCGGGAACAGAATGAATTTCAAAGCCCAGTCTGCCCCCCAGAGCTGAATGGGGTGCCATTTTTTTAAGGAGGCAAAGGCTAGGGAAAGGACTGAGCACACCCTGAGCTGGGAGTGAACTCATTTTTGACTCAGCAAACTGCAACAGTGTGGCATCCTACAGATTCCACCAAACGGAAATCTGAGTAGCCCTCAGACCTGATGGCTAGCAGGTCAAGAACTGTAGTAGTGTGTCAAGTCAAGTGCCATTTTGTATAGTGTGGCAAAAGTTTTAGGACTGCAGTGACAACAGTGAGCTGTGCATGTGCTGACCTCATGAGGACTCACTGAGCTCAGTGCATTAAACTGGTCCCACAGGAAAATAATACCGACTTTGGCATTGTATGGGTCAAAATAGATCTGTTGGTCCTCAGACCTAATGGCCAACAGATTCCAGCAAGATTACCACCAACAAATAGCTAGCTATATAGGACTCCTGGTGTCTCCCTAATCCTGGGACCTGCTCCAACTGGAAGTGGGAGAAAAGCTGTAGAGACAAAAGTGTAGCCTCAGCATGGTATTACAGCAGATGGAGACTGGTGAGCCAGGAGCTGGGGCTACAGGCACCATGGTAGAAATCTAACATAAATAATCTAGACCTGGAACTTGCTAGAGGGAATGGCACATTTGGCTGCAAAGAAAGAGCCATATACCAACTGCAGTAAGTAAAATTGCACTATTGACCTGTGGATGACACAGCTTAGAAACCTTTCCCCAAGGAGAAGTTGTGCTAAGCAGAAGTACAATGACCAAGAGCAAAAGAAGAGACACAATGAATATGACTGAAGACTCCCCTGCAAAGGAGCAAAACCCTATGCCAACCTCAGAGTTAACTGAGGAAGACATCAAGAAAATGGGAGATACAGAATTCAAAACACTTGTTACAAAGCTTCTAATCAACAATGAGAAGCACATAAAGCAGGCATTTAAGGAATGCAAGGAATATGTCATACTGCAAATGAATCAAATGAAAGCTTATACATTAGAAATGAAGAATACAATGGAGCAAATTCAAAGTGGAGAGTCTCCAAAATTGAATGAAGGAGGCAGAAGAAAGAATCTCAAACTGGAAGAGATTTCTTGTCACCAGGGGGAAACAAACAAAAAGCTGGAAGCAGAGCTGGGTTAAGCTAAAAAAAAAAAAAAAAAAAAAAAAAAAGAAAAAAAGTATTCAAGAATTGAAAAACACTAGTAAAAGGCCAAATATAAGAGTTATGAGAGTTCCAGAAGGTACAGAAAGAGAAGCTGGGTTTGCAAATGTATTTAATGAAATAATTAAGGAAAATTTCCCTAATCTGGAAAAAGAATTGAGAAACAAAATCCAGGAGGGGCACAGAACTCCCAACAGGATTGACCAAAAGCAGTCTTCACCAAGACACATGATAATCAAGCTCTCTTCAGTCGAACATAAGGAAAGGATCCTGAAATGTGCACGTGAAAAAAAATCAACTGACATGTAAAGGAATGCCAATTAAAGCCACAGTTGACTCTCACAGGAAACTCTACAGGCCAGAAGAGAATGGAGCAACATATTCCAGATTCTAAAAGCAAAAATTTGTTGAGCCAGGATAATATACCCAGCAAAGCTTTCCTTTGTCTTTGAAAATGAAATAAAATTCTTCCACAGTAAAGAAAAGTTAAAAGCATATGTGTTTTCCAAGCCTGCTCTACAAATGATACTTAAAGATATTCTCTTGACAGAGAAAAAGATTAGCACCCACCAAAACCAAAGGCAAATGTGAAGACCATCCCAGTAAAATAACAACAGAAGACAAAATCAATGAACAACCCATTGCTAAAATGACAGGACCAAATTACCACCTATTTTATATTAACCCTGAATGTAAACAGCTTAAACTCATCAATTAAACATCATAGATTAGTCGACTGGATTAAAAATAAAACCCATCTATTTGTTCTGTACAGGAGACACATTTTACCAACAAAAATCAGTGGAAACTGTATCTCATAGATTTTGATTTTGTTGTTACTGTTAGTTTCACCTCTTCAAAACACTTTCTTCTCATTAAATTTTTCAATGACTCATAGATCATATAGTTGCATAATTTTCTTCAAGAAGGTTCGTGATTTTCATTTCTTCTGTGACTCATTATCATTCAGTAACATGTTATTTAACTTCATGGGGATGCTAATTTTTTTCTTCCTTTTGTTGATTTTGTTTTGTGGCTTTTCATTTAAGGGGTTGTACAGTAACTCTGAAATGAAGACTAATATATCCAGATGTGAGGATACAATGCAGTATGCATCTCTAGTTATAGACTAGAGGTGGACTCCCAATGAAACTATTTACTACAACTTGACAATAGGATGCTGGACTCTGCCATTCCATGCCCACAATGATGTACATATGACTGTGTATGAAGAACTATAATTTACTAATGATATAGGGGAACTCAGTGGTGGAGGAGTTGGGGAAAGGACAGGGGAAATCCCAGGGGCCTATAGAGCTGTATCTTAAAATGATAATAAATAAATAAATAAATAAATATAAAAAGAAAAATTAAAAATGTGGATACATTGAGGTGACTGGGTCAGATATTATATTAGGAGAGAATTCTGGCTGAGGCACTTGCACTGGATGAGAGAAGACCAGAGCTTTTCTAGGTGAAACTAACAGGAATAGCATGGTGCCCAAGCATATAAATTTTCATTTTCTGGTTGTTTTCTATGTTCATGACTCCAGACAGAAACTTTATTGATTCCTGCTAGTCACCCTCAGTAGATGCTATAAGGGAAAGGCTGCAAGGTTTGAAGTTGGAGCAATTGACTCCGCATAGACAAGTCCCTGAAATGGTAGACAGTAGTAGAGCAGTGTTTCTATAAAGAGCAACCTAGGAGGTAGAATTATCAACTTTTTTTTTATTACATTATATGAAAGGGTGAAGCTGTATCAGAATCAAAAGCCTCTGCCTTGAGTAACTAGGTTAATGGTGGTATCATTTTCTGAAATGGGAAATAAAGTCAAATGCCCAGATTCACTGTGGAACTCAGCTTTAGACATGAAAAAATGAAATATTTATGCTTAGTGAAAGGGTTCAAAATAAGTCTCTTAATATTTTAACTTGAAAAATAACATGAGAGGAAGAGACAAGGAGCTGCCATTGGTTGGTCCACCCCCTAAAAGTCTAAAATGATTGGGACTGGACCAGGATGAAGTGAGAAGTTTGAAGGGCTGCCCATAGAGTTGACAGAAATTATGACCTATCTCCCAAAGTCTGCACTGGCAGGAAGCTGGATTTGGGAGCAGAGCTGGGATTTAAACTCACGCCCTCTGATATGAAATGTATTTATCCCAAAATGTACCTTAATTTCTATGTCAAACTCATATCTAAGCTTAATAATTTTAAAGAATATTTATTTGTTTATGCAAAAGAGTTACATGTTAGAGAGAGGCAGCAAAAGAGACCTTCCACATGCTGGCTCACTCCTTAGATGGCTGCCACAGCAGGGCTGATCCAGGGCAAAAACAGAATCCTTGGACTTCTTCCAGGTCTCCCATGTGGGTAGCAGGGATCCAAGCACTAGGGCCAAGCACTACTGCTGTCCTAGATGCATTTACTAGGAGCTGGATTGGAAGTGGAGCAGCCAGGACTTGAGCTAGCATGCTTATGGGATGCCAACATTGCAAGTAACAGTTTTACCTCATATATCATAATGCTACCTTTCCTACTAATTTTTAATAGACATATACATGTTCTTATTTATGGCAATACAGCATTGTAATTTGATGCATGTATGCAATGTGTAATGAACAGATCAATGTAGTTAGCATTTCCATTTCTTCAAATAGATTTTCTCTGCATTGGGAGTGTTCAAATTCTTTCCTAGTTATTTTGAAACATGCAATTAATTGTTGTGGTCTCTATTTACCCTACGGTGATACAGAACATTAGAGATATTTCCTTCTATGAATATATATTTTGGAATCCATTCTATCCCAGAATTTTCTTACCCTTTCCAAACCTCTAATGCTGCTTGTTTTACTTCCTGCTTCAATGCAATTCATTTTTAGCTCCTACAAATGAGACATAAACAATTGAACAACTTCTGTAGCTAAAGACTAATCAGTCAGAGAAAATAACCCACCTGGGTTTAACAGACCTATGACTGCCCATTGGTGAGTTGAACATACAAATATGGAATGGACAAGAGAGGCATTTAAGTAGCTGTGATTTGAGACTCAAGGTTCTAACTGGAGATTTGGATGAGATCATAGGAGAGCTGTGGGATAAGACAATGAAGAAGGGAGCATCTGACCATAAGGAGTAGGCAGGGATGAATCATCTGGGGAAGAGACTCTAAGGGTTTGTACAGGTAGGTCAGGTGATAACCTAGGCAAGAGTTTGTCAAGGAAATAAAAGAGAATTACATGGAGAAGATGTCAGGCTACTTCACAAGGAGTAGGACACTGATTTTCTTAGTGAGAGCCACTTACCTGCCATGATTATAATTATAGCTAGGTAACAGGGAATGAACAGTGGGTTGGGGTTAATGAACAGAAGATAGCTAGCTGTACTACTGTTTCACAAGGGTGTCCCTGGAGGGAGAGTTGGGTGATACTGGAAAGTGATAGAAGAGTAGTGGTGAAGTTGAGCCATGATTTCTGTTTATTTGTTAAAATGAAGGGTTTTAAACAGGTAAGTTCACAGCAAAGGATCATTATGCATGTGACTTAAAAACTTCAGAACGGAGGGGATGAACATTATGGTACAGTGGGTTAAAGTTATTGCTCAGGACACTAGCACCTCATATGGAAGTGATAGTCTGAATCCTAGCTACTCTGTTTATGATCCAGCTTCTTACTAATGCATCCTGGGAAGCAGTGGATGGTAATTTTGGTGCTTAGGGTCCTGCCATACACACGGGAGGCCTGTGGCTCCTAGGTCTGGCTTTGCTTTTTCCATGGCTGCTGTACCTATTTGAGAAATGAGACACTAGATGGAAGATTTCTCTCTGTAGGCCTCTTGCTGTTCTCCTTTCCTGTCACTAGGTCTTTCAAGTATATGAAAATGAAATAACAAAAATTACTTAAAAATATAAAAATTTGTACTTTTATTACACACGAGGTGTTTTGTAAATATGCACCACTGAATTATTTAAGGATACAAGGGTATTTGTATAATGTATGCAACTTACTCTCAGAAAAAAACATTTTGCATATCTATATATATGTGTATAAGTGTATATATAGAAATGTGTAAGTACACAAGAAAGCACTACTAATAAAGCAAAATGGCGAAACTTAAAAAATGATGGAAAAACTGGTGGGCATTTAGCCTAGCTTGTAAAATGCCCATGTCCCACACTGGAGTACCTGGGTTCAATACCCACACTCGGCTACTGACTCCAGCCTCCTGCCAATGCAGATCATGGGTGACAGTGTTTATGGCTCAAGCACTTGCGTTCCTGCCCACCCACAGGGTAGACACGGATTGTATTCCTGTCTTCCTGCTTTGGCTGAGTCAGCCTGGGCTTTTCTGGGCTTTGGGGGAGTGAAACACAAGATGGAAGCATACAAATCCTCTCATTCTAATGAATTACTTAATTAAATGTTTTTTTTTTTTAATATAGCTGGGTATTTCTGGCCAAATAAATGTCAGAGGAGATGGTATTCAGAACACAGCATTGGCTTTACACTCTTGCCCCTTTATATCCTGTATCTACACAGCAAAGAGATGCTTTGAAAAAATAAACATAAATCATGCATTGTTTAACTGTTTTCCCAATTAGGATGCAAAATACAGACAAGGTTCTAGACAGGGAAACACATGGCTAGGAAGCTTTAGATAGACAAACAGAGGTAGTAGGAATGATAAATAGCATAAATCATATCTGATAAGGACCCAAGAATTCTGAAAGCTCCCAGTTTGTGACAAAATGGTCCCCTTCTAAATCATTTATTTTTCTTTCGTGACTTTGACAGCCCAGCTTTACTGAGCCAGTTTGAGAAATTTCGAGTTACTCTCTTTGCCTTCCTTCACCCAATGAACAACTTAATATTGAGCTTCTTAAAAAAAATTCCTTGTCACTAGTTTTCACCATCCCTAAAGTCAGCCTCAGCTTTTCCTAAGCTAACATTTGTGCCCACTAGGATAATTTTAACTACAAGAAGCTTCTGAACAATTCTATGAAAAAACAAACAAACAAACAAAGAAACAAGAAACAACCCAAAAAAACCTCAGTGCCTCAAAAGTTGGTTGGTCAAAATTGGTTTTAGACTCTTAACTGTATGATAATTAGTGGTTTAGCCAAGGTGGTGCTTGATCAATAACTGTTTCTCTAGGAATTTGACAAAAACACACTGCCCATATCTGTACATGACTTTTCTCACGTAAATATTCTCAGTGGCAAAATTTAATGAAGAACATCTCTGTATCTATACTTTTAGTAAATGGTTCTTAGGGCTAGACTCCAGACCAGTAGCATCAATATCATTGGGAAACTTGCTAGGAATAAAAAATTACAGTCATTCTTCTCTGTAAAACTGTGGTGATTCTTTCAATGCAAAATATCTTAGCTGCTTTGCAAAGTCAGATAGGTTTACCAAGAAATCAAGAAAGTCTTCACCCACAACAAACTTTTGTTAAAGTGCTAAGAATCAAGAAACTCATTGTTTCTTAACAAATGCGGGACAGATTTTTGGACTAGTAGTTCTCCAATGTATCCCTTTGCATGATCTCAATCAGATTACCATAAAAAAATCTTTCATTTCACAGACCAACTGTAGTCTGTTGTCTTGTTATAACTATTTCCTTATCACAATACTCTCCCTATAGTACCAGTGTGCAAATGAAGAAACAGCCAACACAACATTCAAAAAGTGATAAATTTCTGTACTTCTAAGACAGACTTGGAAAATGACCTGTATTTTGCATTATGTGCAGATAAATCTCTAATTGCCCCTTCACAGTATTCTGGGAGAAAGAAGATCTAAAATGCATCAAGAATACCAGGACATTAAAATTGAAGCCCTCGGAGATATTAAAATAGAGTACATAAAATTTTTGGAATGTATTTGTAAATACTTCCAAGGTGAAGAGTGTAGGATGATTTAGTCCAAGGCAAAAAGTCCTTTTTTCCTTTGGATTAATTTGCATCTCAAGAACTTTCTGATAACTACTAGCCATAAATCATAACTTGGAATACGGGTGATGGTTTGAAATGAGTTGTGCTGTAAATACAAAAGGGATTACATTTTTAAATAATTACTATGGAAAATATATCAATCATGACTGCTAACAATTACTTGTTAAATGATAATGTTGTGGGTATACCGGGTTGTATATATCTTATTAATAAAATTAACTCCACTTTTTATTAGAGCAAACTGTCCCATTAAGTCTGCAAAGTATTCAAGAGAAATAAGGACTGAGACCTGGCTGAGAAATATTCAGAAAAAGGTCCCTGGCATTTGGGTGTTGTGAATCTATGGTCTCTACCCTCTCAGCCATATGGGCAAACGTATGCATTGCTCTTTATCTATACATTCCTTACCTACTTCTAGCAACATCCTTAAATCAGTAGCCTTCTTTTATAACAGACTTGCTTCAGAGACGTTTAAATTATTTCCCACACTCTTTTTTGAGACTACCTTTTCCAGTCAAGCTAATTTTTGCTTCCTGTGTAATGATAAATGAAAATCATCACAGCATAAACAAATCCCGATTAGAACATGGCCAATTTGAAACACTTCCCAAGATTCTTTGAAAATCATCGGACTTGTGTCTCCTGGGCCTACATCACTCATTCTGCCATGAATAAACCTTAAGCTGTTTTGCAAAGGCTGTTTATTTCTATCCATAATAGGCTGGTACCAAAAGTTGGGCCCAGGAAATACAGGGGGCTCTGAGAGTCATCACCAAGATTGACACTTGATAGCAGCACAATCTCTTGTGTACCATCAACACTGAACTTTTCTCACCTACCTTTATCCCTCAGGAGGAACCTGAGCCTCTGGAACTCCCTTCTTTCATCCCTGGTCTCCTGAATTTCTTCCTGGCTTGTTTATGTCTTTTTCTTGAGAGACTGTGAGGAGAATGTTTTTTATACCCTTAAGTGGCATATCTAAGAGGTCTCTTCTCTGATCACCTCGATTTCCTGGGATTATGTCAGGTGAGTGTTTACACTGTCCTACCTTTACTAGGAAACATGAAAGACTGGGTTCATTGACTCTGAAGAGACAAGGCACCAGCCTCCCCTAGTCAAAGTACCCCTCAGTGATCAGGGGCCGAGAGGAATTGTCAAGAGGCCAAACCTCTACCGTCTGGGCACTTATTGGGAATTCTAGCTACATACTAAAATAGGCTTATCTGGGAAGGCCATATAAGGACTGATCATCCAGTACAAGAAAAAAAAGATCAAGTGTAAGAAAATTCAGACAGTTAGGGAAAAAAAAAATTGCTAGAGCATAATGTTCTGACACACTACTCATATTACTAATTCAGGACAGTCTAGCAAGACCCTACTTCTCCAAAATTGGGCAGCATATCTTCAAAAACGAAGAAACAAGGAGATCGACCTCATTCTGGCACAGCAGCTAGTTTTATGCTTAGTAACTGTAGCATCTTGCAAATATTTGAGTCAATGGAAAAAGTCTTACAAAAGATGACTTAAGCCTTAGCATTCCCAAATGGGGAACATTGGCTATTCCGAAAGACTAGGATCTGGAACAAAAGATAAAGAATAGCAAAGCTATTTTGACTAGTGTCTTGTGGCACTGAATTGACTACATGATAAATTAGATTCATTATAAGAAGTAAATAATGAAAGCTTTTCACATGGTTTCAGAACTTAAAAGGGCAACTGAAACTGCAGGCAGGAAAGTAACCATCCTTGAACTTGCATGCCTGCTTAATCTATCTACAGTTCTTCCTTCTCTTTCTTCAAGTTGTCTCGTGCTCTGGATCTTTAACTTTTTGCCTCCCCTTATGCCTTTCCCTAAAATTAACAAAAAGAAAAAAAAAATAACCCAAAGGGATGAATGTCGCAGTCACTGCTTTTTAGAACTAAACTCTTTAGCTTTTTAGTTACTTGTGGTTCTTGAACTAAAACAAAATTAAAAAGACTTAGCCTTTGAATTATCTGATCTAACTAAAGATACAATAGATTTTGCAAAAAGATTTTCAAATTACGCCCAGGATTTACATCCCCAGACCTAAACCAGTTAAATTCTGGCACTGGAGAGTAAATTCAAAGAACTGCTTGGGTTAACACCCTGGAAGGGATGATTTTGATAAAATAGATGCTGATACTAAGAAAGCTTGTAGGGAGTGTGGTCATCAAATATACACAATAGTTTACTCATTTTTCCTCGTGACATGCATTTGGTTAAGTAGGAGGTAGGTGTAGGATGGTATAAGACAATATTGGACCTTTTCTGGCTTTTGTATTTGTTTTGAAAATATCTTCAAGCAACACTTTAGAATTCCTCCCCCAAATTCTGAAAATTTCAAAAGTGATACCCTTCTCAATACTGGCTTCAGAAAAGGGCATAATAAAATACTGATGACATAAAAATTATATGTAACCCAGTTATGTGTCTCCACTAATGGTCTAGAGACTCCAGCTCATCAATTGTTCTGTGCTACAATTTTTAAGCAAAAAATGCCATCTTACATTCATCTTCTTACACACTCCATCTACTTCCATCAAATTTATATTATTTCTCAGTGTGGCTACAATAAAATTTTAAATTCAATACTGCTTCATTTTATATTTCTATATGGTAGGGCAACTTTGAAACAAAATGAAGAGAACAATAGTACCTAACAGATATTTTATTTTCATTTTAGAAGATGGTAATCTATTAGACAGTTTTTTTCTGACTTGAAATGACACAACAATAGAGTAATATCATGGTGTGGGTATTTGGAATCAGGAACCTATTTTTCATGGGCCATTATTGCGGCTCGATTTAACAAATCTACAGTGTGAGGTAATATAAATTATTTTTGTCATTTAAGTTTCTTAAAGTCAGCAAGAAGAGCATTTTTATGATTAATATATAATACAATAAGTGGCATTACCAATTTGGTAACATCATAATCTAGATTTTTAATCACCAAGTTTATGTATAGTATATTTTTGGCAGAAAAGAATGAAACAGAAGCTCATAATCAACAGTATTTGTCCCCTTGAGAGTCACTCTCATTGTATTCAATTTCCTCCTTGAATTCATTAATTTTGAGAGAAGAAAAAGTAGACTCAAATTTTGAAATTATATTTTTGAGTTTCTTCCTAAATGCAAGAGTAAGGTAGACTGCAAATTGGCAGATGGTAATGCTTTCACACATCATTTACTTCTGGGCTTACGGTGCAGTCTATTGAGATAATTCTTCCTAAGGAATTTAGCTCATCAGTGACTTCACACTCAGCTTTTAGAACCTAGCTCAGATGTCATCTCCTCTAAAAATCCTTACTTGATCCCACTGGGAAGCTGTAGATTTCTTGTCCTCCTTGAGCATATGTGTACTACATGCTTCTCTTTTTAAAGTCCTGCTCTCTTTCCCAAACAGAACGTAAGATTCCTAACAACATGAATGAGTTACTTCAAGCTTACTAACAAAGAATAACCCAGCATTCAGCATACAATACGCATCTAATGTGTGTGTTGGAATACATTCCAGGCTACTCAGTGAGGTGGTGTTATTACTGACAAGTATTAGGAACAGTGAGTTGGACAATATGTCTAGTTTAAACATGCATACATGGAACTTCAAAGTACCCCAGAGAAATTTGGTGATAATCATTTCTCAATGATTTAAAAAGCCAGTTATTTGTTAATTAGGCATAATTCATAAATAAAGATTAACCTTGGAAAGTAGCACACACACACACAGTTGATGGAATAATAAGAGCTCATCTAACTACCAAATCAAATATTTGTCTTCTAAATGCAATCATTTTGATTGAGTTTTTTGAAAGGATTAGCCAAAGCACTGTTTTACTACTATTATGTAATTATACCCATGATTTGGATTCATTTGTACATGTCCATCTGATGTTTTATTAATTTTCCTCATCACTACTTGTTGACTCAGTCTATGGTAATCCTACATGAGAGATTTTATGAGCAGAGCTTTTCTCAAATGATTTTAATGAAATTTCCCACTGTTCTGTAAAAAATGTATTGGATATTCAGATTATTAAAGGTGGGTATGTCTATTTTAGGAAAAATAAAATCTATCTTTATATTACAATTTCAAATTCACAGTGGTAAGTGGTACTGAAGATGGATGATTTAGTTACTCAGTTGATTTACCTGCTCAACAAGGTTAACTATCAAGCATTAGGACCATTATTTTAGTCTTCAATTGTGTCTGTACTTTTGATATTTTCCCATACTTGGATCACTGATTCAAGACAGGAAACATCAATAATATCAAAGTTAAAAAGGTTAATGAGAAAATAATAAATGATCATAATTCTGCATATTTCCTCAAGGTAATCCTCAAAGTAAGCAAGTGTATAAATTGAAAATTTAAGAACTAAGAAATTTTTAGTGTCTTTAGTTTATGGAAGAGAAAATGGTGGTACATCAGTATAAATAATTTACTTAAGGTCATGAAGGTGGCTAGTGAAGACTTGGAGGAGAATTTGTACCTAGGCAGTCTAACCACAGAATCGTCCAACTGGAACTCTACACAAAATCAAAGGTTCTCAATTTTTGCCACACATAAGATTCAGATGAGCAGCTTTTAAGAAAATACTAGTGAAATTAAAAAAAAAAATCTCAGAATGAAACCATGTCTGTCTCTTAAAATGTAGTTCATGAGGATAAACTTGAAAATGTCAACCCAAGAGGGTGGGGGTTTGGCCTAGTGTTTGAAAAATAGGATACCTGCATAATACATTGCAGTGCATGGGTTCAAATTCTGCTTAGCTCCCAGATTTCGGTTTTCTGCTAATGAACATCCCAGGAGGCAGCAGTGATGACTAAAGAAACTGGGTTCTTGTCTTCCGGGTTCAACCTGTCCATCTCCAGCTGTTGTACGAATTTGGAAAGTAAAGCATCCAATGGAAGTTATCCATGTTTCTCAAAAAAAATTAATAAATACCAAAACAAAGAGACACAAGGCCAACGTTGTGGCACAGTATGTTAAAACCACCACCTACAACATTAGCATTATTTCCGAGTACTGGAGTCCCAACTGTTCAACTGGGATGTAGCTGTCGGTTAAATGGGACACTGTAGAGGAAGGCCTGAGTTCTTGGTCCCCTGCTGCCCACATAAGAAACCCAGACAGAATTCCAAGCTACTGCTATGGCCCAGCACAGTCCTGGATATTGTTGCCATTTGGGAATGCATTGGAGTTTTCTGGTTTTCGCTCTCCAATGCTGTTTCTCAAATACATAAATAAATAAATAAATATTTAAAAAGAAAATGTCAGTTTCAGCATCTGTTATCTCAATGTTTAGAGTTAAGAAGGAAAAATAGGATAATAATGAGAGAGAAAGAAAAATGTTCAAATATCTGATTGCAAAAGTATGTTTTAGATTTTATGCAGCAGTAAATTTCAGTCTGCATTTTCATGTGTATTTGGTCCCCAAACCAAGTATATAATTTAAAAATGTACGGTTGGTAAATCACAGTTTTTCTTACATAATTGCAGTTAGTATTATTTTTACAATGACTAAAATGACACACTTATCTCTACATAATATTACACAAGTTGTCTTAAACATTACAAAAATAGTCAATAATAAATTAATATGGGCTATTAAAAGTTGGAATAAACATTCATATTATGTTTTACAACCTGATAAAGAGGCCTACTAAATAATTAAAACAACTTACACCATTCAAAAAATGACTCTGATTTTTTTTAACTTCTGAAGTTTTTTACCACTACCACCATGAAATGGGGTAAAAATTCAGGATAGGTGCCTAAACAATGCATTTGTTTGATACTTTCTGACTGAGCACTACTGATGTTTTGGTCTGAATCCTTCCTTGTTGCAGAGATCTATTCTCTGCACTGGCAAATGTTCAGCAGTGTATCAGATTCTGACCAATAAGACATCAGTTGTATTATTAATCCAATTATGATCAGAACTTCCTGCAGACACTGAACTTCTCAACATCCCCTGAGTATGACAAAAATATTCCCCACTTTGAGAACCCCTGCAACAACCAACTTGAAGTTATACCATCTTTAAACAACTCAGCAGAATCCAGAAACAGCCCTGCTGACTCTGGACAAGGAATAACAGAGACTCTGCATTTCTCTTACACAAGTTTAATTATAGTACGTAAGATATTCTGAAGTGATGCAACAGTCTGTTACTGTCGTTGGATCTCTAAAATTCTTGAAAACTGATACCTGAAGTCATAATTTATGTGTTGAGCATCTTAATCTAATTGGAATATCTTGCAATACAACTTCAAAACTAAGAATTTTCATAACACTCTTATTGGTTATCCATTGGTGGGAAGTACCATTTCTCCATTACATTGTTTTGTACCAAATTATGCAACCTGAGTATTACTTGGGTTGGATTAAGTACCACATGGCCTTACAATTAGTTTCTGTGTCTATTAATGGTTTATATCATGGGATAAATTGGTTGCTCAAATTCTTGCCTCATTAGGGAAACCTCAAATATTTAGATCTAAGTTATATAAGCTTGTTCTAAGGGATCAAAATCATTACATTCAATGCCATATGGAAAGTTGTTTCCATCTTTAACATTCAAACTATTGTTTGGCTCATGATAAATATATCTTGATCTCCTCTACTTATAGGATATAGATGATTGAATTCCAAGTCTGTGAGAGGTTAGTGCAGAGGTAGATAATAGATGAATGTCTATCACACCCTTGATTACATCCTAACAATTACTGCTAAACAGTAACTTTTAACCTCCTCTGTAGAGGCAGAGTTCAATTAATGATGCACTGGAGAGATTACAAACATAGAAAGGACATTGAATGAGTTAATTGACAGCACACTCCTTCCAAAATTTCCAAGGCATCTCTATTTAATGACTCCCCTGAATAAAGTACCTGGTTGAAATTTACTTTGTGGTTCTTAATAGAACATTGAACCTGTCATTAGAAAGAATGAAATAAAAGACTGGGGTCAGTGTGCATTTAAATGAAGCACAAA
This sequence comes from Ochotona curzoniae, assembly GCF_017591425.1. Classification (NCBI taxonomy): domain Eukaryota; kingdom Metazoa; phylum Chordata; class Mammalia; order Lagomorpha; family Ochotonidae; genus Ochotona; species Ochotona curzoniae. The sequence goes on along the minus strand of NW_024465023.1, from coordinate 20,252,487 downwards.
GGGGAAAAACTATTTCACTTTCAAAGGACCTATGATGTACTTTTTTTTTTTTAAGATTTCAGCTCATCTATTTTATAATGTAATAGCAATATTATTGCCTCTGAGTTAACTGTGTAATAATTCACTTTTGGTACTGCAATAATTGAGCAAACAGAAGCTGGTACCAGAGGCATTCCTTTCTTTTATTTATTGTAATATTTTCCAATAATTTAATGAGAAATATTTCAAAAGCAACATTTTTATCCTTTCATGTTAAATTAATTTACAATGCTACAAGCTATAATAAAATGAGAAAAACTATCAGCAAAAGCAAAAGTTAATAAAGACAGATATTCTCAAAGTTTCAAGGGCTAAAAAAAAATCTCAAATCACAAGAGTATTTGCTTCGTTGGTGTTAATTTTTTTTTCACTTAATTCAATTTGTCATGGTTTGTTTTCAATTATTTTGTGCTTATAGCTGCCACAACATATCACTGATGACACACTATATGCATTACTGAAGGAAAACATATATAATTAAAATCATCTAAGAAACTAAGAACTTCCCCACATATTCTAGTAAGCTATTCTAATATTTGTACAAGAAGGTTATGGTGTGATTTGACTTTTGTATATACTTAAGAAAATCTCAAGTAATAAAGATCAAGAAGTAGGGATAGTTCATGCTACTGGAATTAAGTCATATATACAGTGTATCATGCACTGTCATAATTGGTAGAAGTTATTTCAGTGTGTTAATCTTTATTTTCATTTGAGCAGGAGGGAAGGGGATACAGGGGAGAGAGGCCAGCGAAGAGAGAGGGGGTAGGAAAGGGAAGTGGGAGGGAGGAAGGAAAGAGAGAAGAAGGGAGGAAAAGAGGAAAAGGGGAAGAGAGAGAGGGGGAGAGAGGGAAGAGGAAAGAGAAGAGAGAAGAGAGAAGAGAGAAGAGAGAAGAGAGAAGAGAGAAGAGAGAAGAGAGAAGAGAGGAGAGGAGAGGAGAGGAGAGAAGAGAAGAGAAGAGAAGAGAAGAGAAGAGAAGAGAAGAGAAGAGAAGAGGACTTTCATTTGCCAACTCACCTTCCATATTCCTGAAATATCGAGGGCTAACACAGGCAAAAGCTGTAAGCCAGGGAATCTATCCATATCTTCCACATAAATCACAGGGACCAAAGTATTGCATTTGAGCCATCACCTGCTTCCCAGGATGTGCATTAACAGGAAGTAGGAATGGAAAGCTGAGCCAGTACTTGAAGCCAGGCACTCCAAGGTAGGATTCAGCCATTGCAAATAGCATCCTGTTATGCCAAATACCAGCTCCTTCATGATATCTCAGGAAAATTTTATTAAGATATGGAAAGGTATACAAACATTGAGAAGAAAACTAGGCATGGAAATATTTGTCAAGAGACTTAAACTCTTAACTTCAGTTTCTTCATACTGATTCAATGAGATGTGAATAATGTCACTTGGAGTGACAGTGTGGAAATACTCATGAGGATTCTGAGACCAGTGACCAAGGTAATGTGGTTATGTGTGTGGTTACACACACACACATATATCTCACATGTCTGTTATCCACTCCCATCCACACTCTAGATGACAGCAAAGGTCTTTGGAAGTTTCAAAGTTTTATGACTCAGTGAGAACATTCAGTATTTAGACAGCAGTGAAGCAAAAGCCCATGTGCTCAGAGAGTGGGCAGACATCTAACATCCTGTAGCCCTAAGTTCAAAGTGTGCTACACAGACCATCCACAGGGACACCAAAAAGGATCTACTCAGTCAGAATTTTAGCATGTACTCTCCGGACAATACTTCTGCATTCTAAGAAAAGTGAAGTAACCACAAAAAGTCTTTAATAAGGAATTGATATATATATATATATCACTCATTCAACAACTATTAAGACCATGCTATAGTTTAGTTCCTGGGCCAGCTTTAGAAGGCAATAATGGTTCTGGCTTGGCAAACTGCATAGGCTAGTTAGGGTGACAGAATAATAACAAAGAATGTGGTGTGTAGAAATTGATACAGAAGACACTATTGGGGTGCTATAAAAATAATAGAGATGATATTAAGAGGGAGAGAGGGATAGTGATTGACTTTATTTAGAATTTGAAAGCTTTGAAAATAACATGTTAAGACTTAATTAACTGATAAGTCAGCAAATAAACTGCATAAATGCCATGCACCTCTCCAGTCAACTTGAGTGAACATAAGAGTATGCCCCAGAGAAGTCTGTGAGTGTTTGAAAGACTGAATCACCAACAAAAATCAGTAAGGAGTTCACAGTAATTCTTTCTAGATTGCTTCTTTCTAGAAACTCTCCTGCCTTCACTTCCTTGCTAACACACCTTTCTGGTTTTCTAAGTCCTGTTTTTTTTTTTCAACTGTACAAGATGAATTAAAAAATGAGTGAAATAAATGAGCTGAGATCAGTGTGAAATATTAACTGGAAGAGGAATTAGTGATGGGTCTTGAAGGAGTAGTAGGTTATATAAAGGTGAAGATAAATAGGAAATGCATTTTAGGGATATTGCCATTATTACAATACAACATATCTGAAAAGTCGTGGTTCAGTTTGAAAAAGGATACAAAATACTGGTCTTTTGGCTTTAATCTTCCCTTTAACGACAAAGACAAATTCTAATAAGTGTGAAAGTGTAATTGTCCAATAAAAATATTAAACATTAACTAGCAAATTATAAGCATATTCAGTGATCATTACATAAATTATTAAAATGAAATTAGAGAGACTACTCAAATGTGTATGCACATTTTAATATTGAAATTCCCATGGCAGAAATATTAAATATTTGGTTTTCAATTGCTTGCTTTGAAGAACACAAATTTTTTTTTTCAATGAACGTCCTTAAGCCACATGGTTAAACACTAAATGTATTAATAAAAATATTTAACATCATTGTTTAGGAGCTACAGAATAAAACTGAAAATAATACAATGAAGTAAGAAATGCCTTAGTAATAATGTTATTGGCATTAATTAGTGAATGGTTTCTTGGGAATAAAAACTGATATGCATGTGATGAGAAATTATAATTTAATCAAGCACAAAATGTAGCTAAGAGGTCTCTTTAATTTTTACCAATGGGGAGAAAACAAATATTTTAACCATAGGATTAAACTGTTAATAAGACTTTTTAAAAATAAAGTTTAACATGAGATGATTGTAAAAAAAAAAACAAAACTGGGTTCTGTTCAAGATAAAATCCCATTTGATTTTACTGCTACAGTCTTTCACTGACTTTGATTTTCATGGAGGCTTTTAACTTTGAACAAAATGCAAAATTGAAGATTTTTAAAGGATATATAGAAAGAATTTGTTGTGTTTTGAAAAACAAGCTCAGCAGTTAAACTTTGAAAATGATTAAGAAGGTTAAACGTTAAGCATACATTCTAGAAATATTGTAATTAGAATTTCACCCATTTCCTTTTTTTTTGGTATTTTATTGTTATTACATTCCATGATACAGTTTTGTAAATATAGGGATTAAGAAATCTTAAATTTGCCAGACCAATCCAAATTTACAAGGGAGAAGCATCTTTCAATTTCCCTTAATCTGTTCAGTTACTTAAAACATTGAATACTTTCTAATCACGAAAAACTTTGAGTCTCAAAGGAAATGGTCCCTCTCAAATTGGCTTAACTTTAGGTTATCTAATTGAAACTCTAAAGAATTAGAAGTTCATTCTCTTTCCTTGGAATCATTCATAGCACCTGGCATAGTGTTAAGTACATATTAGAATTTCAATAATTGGTTTTGAAGGTATGAATATTGCTTTAAAAAGAAATAAAAAGGGATTATATAGGTAGAAGATATTTTTAATTCCTAACAGAAACTTATTTCTTTCTATTTCTAGAGAAGACATGTTTAGAAATACAATTGTTGAATGGATATTTAGCCTAACAGGATGACTGCATCCCAAACAGAGTATCTGAATTTGATTCCTGGCACTCTGGACTCCAGTATTCTTCCACTCAGACACTGCAATGCAGCAGTGATGGCTCAAGTCATTCGGTTTCTATCACCCGTGTGTGAGACCTGGGTTGTGTTTCCGGCTCCTGGCTTTGGCCCTGACTCTCCCTGGCTGCTGTGGGGTTTGGAAAAATAGGAGCTCTCTGTCTTTCCCTCTTTTGCTCAAGAAAAAGTAAAGAAAATAAAAACAAAGATAAATGTATCTGTTTGATTCAATTCAACAAAGTTCTATTGAGTATGCCTTAGCTTGTCCCCAAAATGTTAATTAGGTTTTCAGAATTAGAGAATAATTCAATAAGATTATATTGGTGGATCAATTTACAAGTGACAATCCTTTGACTTCGACTTGCTTAAACACAAATCTCTGTCCAGTGCCATCCTGAAAATACTGTGAGTTTGTAATGATTTTGTGAACACAGTAGTACGTCTCACGTGGCTTATTACTTTAAAACCTAACAGTCACATATGGTCATTTTCTTCTGTACTAAGAATGTAGTAGCTGACACCAGACTATTTCTCTGCTTGAAAGTACCTTAGAGTAATAACTGCCAGCGTTGACAGATGAATGAATATTAGCCTATTAATAAATATTAATCCATGAATTAATATTAACAAACGTTACAACTTTACAGTTACATTGCTGAACCAATTCCTGAAAGTTAGAAATTCAGAGAAACAGTATTCTTATCATGTCACTGAAATTATTAATGGATCTCTTAGTGCATATCTCTCATTTCTCACGCAGGAAAACAACACAACCAGCTCTGCCAGAAGTTATTTTTGTCCCTGCAGATCCACTTCCCGTCTTTTCTCCACTTTCTGTTGTAGCTGACTTGTAGGGCTGCATAAACGGACTCCCATGACCTCTATACTGTCTGAGTTTGCCTAAAGAAAGAACTAGCAACATACTCGGAGGAAGGGAAAAACTGAGGCAGAAGTATCCATTCCCTAAAGGACTCTCCTTCATGGAGTGTCATTTCAAGGTGAATTTTGTTCCTTTAGCAGAAGACCACTGCTCTTCCCAAGGCAATAAAGATCTCCATGATCTCTGAGTTTAAAGAAACATCACTCTTATTCAGCCATTTTGGGTCTGGGAATGTTGACAGCTCTATTGCTACCAGCCCTGGAGCTGGATGCTGCCTCCTGTGTGGTGCTTTCTGAAGAAATACTTTTTAAATCACCTTAATTCCAACTGGTCATCTGTTCTTTGTGGAGACTCTGAGACCTACGGAGTTATTGTAGTAGTTGGCTAACGAGTGTAAAATAGTCAAATCTCTGGTATTGCAGTTGGTTGTTTATTATTTAGCATCAACTATGGAAATATCAGACTATGTCTCCACAGGTTTCACAACAGAAAAACAGTTGGCATGATATAACTTGACGATAGAACTAATGTTGTAATAATTATATGATATAGTAAGCTTTTAATGTATTAACAATGCAATTCACTGACACATTGGTAAAAACACCACATTATGACTTAACCTTTGTTAACCTTTGATCATTATCATGGCTTTAAAATGTCAATACTCTGCTGTCCAGGAACACTGGCTACATGGAAGTATCCCTGGTTTTGAGTGAGGCAAGCACAACATTTGGTCCAAGCCACAGACATAAAGTCATTCCTGCATTCACTCACTTGACTGCAGTTTAGACACAGTTACAATTCAGAGGAAAGCTGCAAATAATTCCTTGTAAGGCTTATGCATTTATGAAAACAGGAATACAGAGAGTGTACATTATATCCCCAAAACACATTTAGAGCAAAACAAAATAAATGCTATCAAAATAAACTTGTACAAATATTGCTTTTATCACAATATTTTGGAAGTAAAATCTATACTAAAAACGTATTTTTGGGAATCAATTAACTACCTCATGTGAGTAAAAATATTACCTGGTTTTTATTAAGGGGACTGAAAGTATATTATAAAAAGAAGAGCAACAAAACAGTGTAATGTGATACCCTAAGGGATGTTTTTCCATAAAAAACGCTCAGTTTAGGTGTCAATGGACAAAAAACAGACTTATTTCAACTTATTACAGGTCCACTGACAAATAAAAGTACCACGCTATCTTACAGAAATTACTTGCATTGCCTTATATGCGGTTTACACATCAGGTTTTTAACTTTAGTACTTGTTTCACTTCCTATGGTTTGTTTTTACAGCCATGCCTTTCTGAGCAGTTACTACTACTTCATAAAGGAAGACTTCAGTCCTTGACCTTCATATTCATGACATGTAACAGAATAGTTTTAAAATCTATCATTTCTAGATATAACTCTTCCTACAAGAAGCTGATAAGTGTTTTGTTTATTTCTTTTCATTTTGTTTGAAGTGAATTGACTAGCGTCTTTTCTCACGGTTTTTCAAAAGCACTTTTAAAGCTTCTAATATCCTGCCAATCAAAGGAGATCATTTTTGTTACATGTGCGCAGTGGTCAAAAGAATAATTCACATTTTTTTTTGTTAACTAAACTCAAACATGTTGGAAAACATGCTTAATCATGTGCAATTAAACTTTGGGTATTCTTGTCAAATGTAGGTAAAAAACTAACATTAATAGTCAGATGGAGTGACTATTAAGCAGAAATTATAATCTACATTTGTATTTCTAAATAAAAGAAAATGGTTGTTTTGGTTATATTTTTAAGAAGACAGATGTTGCATATTTAACTTACTGAATCCTGACTGAGAGTTATTTCCAGGCTTCAATGGAGCTTGAAATAACAGAATAAGAAATTAAATAGTCAGATACTGATTGTTTCCCCTAGGGATTTAAGATCTATATTAGCCTATCATGCTAACTATCTTGTTCAGTTTGTCCCCGACATATTACACAGATTAAATCATTGGCCTCAATTTTTTCCACTTTCCTGGTAACATTATAGATTATAACAATTTCCATGGCTCATATAAAATGAAAAGTGATTCCCTACCCCTTGGTATGGACTTGGCCACAAGATATGCTTTGGTCAATGGGATAGAAGTCAATGCATCAAAAATTGAGTTGAATGCGTTGGTTTTGTATTTCTGTCATTCAGGCTGGACTGCAACACCCATTGATTCTGGTGGAGGACAGGGCCGGAAGCAGAACCTACCTAGCAATTGCAACCACCAGCTGATTGGTGCGACGAACTGTGCTGGACCCTGTACTGGCAAGCACACTCAAGAATCTGGTCTGGAATCACCTCAGGCAACGTTTCTTTTGGGATCTCCCCAATCAAACTGCTGGACTCAGAACCCCAACCCTGAAGAGAAGTGCAGGTTCCATGGTCTGCCATGGAGTGCAAGTATCAGAACCAAGCTTCCTCATAGGCTCAGATGGAGCAGTAGACAGCATAAACAGGTGCACATAGAGAATATGGCAGTCCATTGGAACCTGCAGAGGATACCTGGCACCACAACAGAGGACAGAACAAATCAATCAACTACCCCAGCCACATGTTGGCAGTGAAAATCTGGGCAAATGGAGACTCTAAAGTGGACCATGTCAATCAGTGGATTCCACAGCGACTTCATTATGCTAGGAATGGCGAGATTGGCAGCAATTCATAACTGTTGAGCTATCAAAACCACTTGAGAAAGACGATCATAGCATGCCCCAATCAGGGACCTGGGATGGGTGGGAAGCTGGATGGGGCTTCTCCCTTTATCTCCCCCTTTACCTCAGATACAGAAAAAAAATGTGGAAACAATAGTCTTACTTTCCTGTAGCCCTTGGCCCTTTGTGCCCTAATTAACTATGCAAAGATTGTCAAAAATAAAGAAAACAACAACAACAAAATCTCGGAAAGCTTTCTCAAGTTTGTAGAGATTACATAGAAGAAAGCCTGATTAGGAAGCTGCAAAATTCTTGTAACAAAATTCATATGGATGCAGATATCAATATCAGATAAGAATAATTGTTGAGAGCCATGAAACAAAATGCTATTCAACTTTAATCCACCATATTTCTAGGTTTTCAAGTAGACATTTATGGTTTCTAATATTTGAAAAGAAACTGCTGCAATACACTAATGATTATGAATTTTGTGGTCTCTGGAACAATCCAGAAATGCCAAGCTCCAGTTTAAAACAAAATTGGGTTGATCTGCTCTGGACATTCACAGGGGCTTCAGCATTGTGTCCCACTTCTTCAGGGTCAGGTAAAAAGCTGACTTTAGGATTAAAAGAGAATTGTTGTAATATCTGGTGTTGTAACCTCAAAGCAACCAGCAGAGGGGCCAGTCATACACTCACCAGTCAAATACTGACAAAAACCACCAATTCTCTCACCCATGCAAAGATCTGTAGCTCAGCTGTGACGTCTGGAGAAAGTATTCACAGAGTCCTACACTGAACTCACATCTGGAGTCTAGACTGTCTTTTGAATTCACAGATGCCTCACATCTCCTGAACTTCTGTCTCTGGGACTCTCCCCTTAGCTCCTTTTTATTTTTCCAATGCTTCTTTTCAATCTGCCTTCACTTTCTCGTTTCTTTTTTTCTTTTCATTTCATTTTTTCCCTTAAATTTTGATGTAAGGGTATCCATATTCCTAGTAAATGTCAGAGAAAAGATTGCCACAATGAAATCCTTTCTGTTCAAATAAAATCTTATGAAGAGCATCAGTTTGAAGTAACATATTGAAGAAAATCCTTTCTGGCTATTACGGAAGGGGGATGGAATAATTTTCGCACCATTAGGAATCCCTAGTGGATGCTAACAGCAATCAATTTCCCTCAGTAAACAGTTGGATAATCCCTCATTTGGCAGCTGGCATTTGTGGCACTGCAGAATAACTCATCGCCCATGAAACCAAAAGTCCATATCGAGTACTACTGTTGCACTTATTATCCAGCCCCCTGCTAATATACCTGGGAAAGCAACAGAGGAGGGTCCAAGAATTAGGGCCCCTATAACCCAAGTGGGAGGCCCAGATGAAGCTGCAGGCTTCTGAATTCTGCTTGGATCAGTACCAGCTGCAGCCACTTGGGAAATGAGCCAGCAGTTGGAAGATAGTTTTATCACTCTCTTTCTGCATCACTATCCCTTTCAAAATTAATGAATACTATCTTAAAAAGAGAGGGAACACTGGTTTGCTTGTTTCCTGTCATGTTGAAAGATCCCTTCTTATGCAAGATGATTGCTAGAAGGTGGGAGTTAAGTTTCACCTCCAGCTACCAACAATAATATGAAGAGAATTTTGGAGGAAAGGTTTTGCTGGGAAAGCTCCAACTTTATGTGCCTCATCAGATGTGTTCTGCACTTCTATATTCTCAAACTGAATTACAACTTCCTTCCATGGGAGTCTGGGAAGTGTACAGGAAACTGAGGAAGCTCTAAGGCAGCTTCTTAACCTAAAAATAAATTTTATTAAACATTCAATTCTATTAAAGATTAGATGTATTATTATATTAGAAGATGAAAAGGGAGAAAGAATGTTCTGTCTCTTCCTGTTGGAGGTTGATGAGACTGAAGTATTTTAAAAATGCCTGGATTTGTGACCTTATTTTCTTTTAAAGATGGCTATTTTGTAAGGCAGAATTCACAGAAAGATGGAAAGACAGAGAAAAACAATTTCCATCTGCTAATTCGCTGCCAAAACGGCTACAACATATCATTAGGAGTTTAATAGGTTAAAGTCAGGAGCCTAGAAAGTTCATCTGGACCTCCCACTCCTTTGGGTGTTGCAGGCTTAAGCACTCAGGTCCTCTCCCACTGTTTTTTGCAGGTGCAATGAGCTTGGAACTGAATACCAATGGAGCACCTGCATACATTCCAGAAGCAGGTGGCACAGATAGCAGCTTAACTCCCTGGATCCAAGGACTTCATTTTTTCAGCTGATAAGAGGATTCAAAGTTTTCTTTTTGTTTTTCATTTTTGTGGTTCTGAAACTTATTGCTGAACTAGTTACAAGTTTGGGTACAAAAACACAACCAGCTAAACCTTAAAACAGAACCAAAGACTAGCAGCTACAAGCATATGTGCAAGCTAAAGAATTCTTCTGTCTAAAGAGTCACCTCAAGTTAGTTCATTTTTTCCAAACTTGCACAAAGTGGGCACTGGTTTGAGCCCCAGATACTCCACTTCTGATACAATTCCTTGATTACGGAAGGGCCCTGACACCTATATGTGAAACCCAGATACATCTCCTGGCTCCTGCTTGGCCCAGCCCTTGTCACTGAGGCAATCTGGATGGAAAACTTCTGTCTCCCCACTTCTCTCTGTAACTCTTTCAATTAAATAAATGTATCTTTAAGAAAAGCCATCTCAATGGGGTTAAATGCATTTTCTATATATTCTTACAACCAAAGTGTTCCTCATGCCTTCATATTAAGTACAAAACATTTGAAGTATGGATATTATCTAAAGATTAAAAAGTGGTTGCACAGGGATGATTTTCCTTCTCCAAAGTTAAACTATTTGATTAGTGCACTAGTTAAAGTTTTGAGTAGCGGCAAATTATGCTCCTAAAGTCAGCGTACAGAGGGGAAGAATGAGTTGAAAGAGCAAGATCTCCTGGGCATCATCAAACTTGATTCTGACAAACCCTGGTGACTACAGAGGTTGCTCATACGTAGTCATTAATGCAAGTTGCATTTTTACAGGATTTCCTGTGGGGTGCTTCCAAGGACATCATTTATGCTCAAAGATGAAAATTGCTGTTTTTAATTGCTTATGTGTATTTGAGTAGGCTAAACTGGTAAAGCAGAACGAATACTTTACTTGGCCTATATTCAAGAAATATATTCAGAAATGGGGAAAAGTACAAATCTGGCAAAACAAAGTGGTTCAGATGTTTCTTTCTACCAAGGACCTTAGTCCTTTTGTGCATATTTGAAAAAATGTAAACCTAAGTGCTTGCATCTCTGGAAATTTGGTGGACTAGACCTCAAATTCTTTGTGTTTTGCATGTCCTTTAGGAAACCTTAGTTTCCACAAGAAAATCTGGAGTTGTTGTGGGTTGTCATCGTTTCCATTAAAGATTTTTACCAAGATCAGCCTGCAATTGGATACACAGACTGCATTTAGTGAACACTAAGAAGTGTGCTGATGATCCAAGACAAATTGTTGCCAGTCTCCTAAAATGCATTCTAGAAGAAAGGTGCTCTTGCACTTAGAAAAGTATATCTTACTCAACTGTTACAGTATTTTTTCTGAATAAAATGTTAAGTATAATAAATTTGATTTTAATTTTTGGGGGCATGAGGAATAGTAGTTTCTGATGCTTAAAACACAGAATCATTTTCTAAGCTTTACCAACAATTTCATACATTAAAATACCGTGTTCTTAAAACTGAGCAGTTTTTATTACATTTTACTTGAAAATATTACTGAAAAGTCTTATGTCAAGTGACTAGCATTGTGACAGTGATTTAAGTTGCCTCCTGTGATGCTGCATCCCATTGAGTGCCAGCTCAAGTCCTGGCTATTGTGCTTTTGGTCCAGACTCCTGCTAGTGAGCCTGTATAGGCAGTAGAAGGTGGTTCAAGTGCCTTGGCCCTGCCACTGCATGGGAGGCCTGAATAGACTTCCAATTTCCTTGATTCAACCTGGCCTAGCTCCAGCAATTTTGAAAAGTGAATCAGCAGATGGAAGACATCTGTCTTTCCTCCTGTCTACTCAAATAAATAAATATTTTTAAAGAAATAAACCTTAGGGTCATCTATAAATATAGTAACACCAGACATGGGTATATAATACTGTTTATGAAATCCATGCCATATATTGTTCTTAGCTAAGATGACCACAATTAATAACTGAAAAGAGGGCAGATCTTTTATTAGCTGAATGGACTGATGCTAAATGGATGTGGATGATGTGGCTTCATAAAGAAGAAACTTCAGAAAATAAAGCTTTAGATTCTATGCACACACACACAAACACACACACACACACACACTCAGTATGTAACTCTGTTTAAGTAACACAGGAATAATGAGATAAGCACATTCAAATAAAACTAACACTTCATCAATGATACAGTTTGGTAAGCTGATATTACTGATTGAGGTTTTATTATACCTTTGGTTACACATCAGAAAGAAGGAAAAAACACAACATACAATGATTATTGATTACTGAGATAGCTTAGAGTAATTCTCCTGTTGCCATATATAACATCACAACACAGTAGCTCTAATTATAAAGACAAAGCAACATGCATATCCTACTTGAGATTCAAAAGCTAATAGTGAACATATTCCCCTTCATAAGCTTACCAAAGTAAAACCTTTGTTTGTCACTGGTTCTAAACTTCCTAGCTGATAATCTAAGAACTTAGTTTTTGATTCTCCTACCACACAGTAGGTATATATTGATTGGATGTATTCAGAAACTGCTCTACAAAACAAAGCTGCTTTTGATTTTTCCCATCAGTTCTTTGTTTGAAAGTTGGTTTCAAGATGTGAAATTGCTTACTTCCATCTTAAATTGTAATCTCCCAGGTCTGTAGGTTTCCTCTTTCATGAGGTTAGAAATATTTTATGAGCTCTAGAATATAAATCTCTGGAAGAGAGCATTCATAAATAAATTCTGATCAACAGATTGCATATATTTCTCAATCAACTGTGCAGACTGAGCATTTTCACGGCTCCACTCATTTTATAAAGATGATTCAGAATTAATCAGTCCTACTGCCACTTTTATTATTTATATATTCACAGTATTGACAGATTTAATTTTCTTCCCACTTGCTAAGCTTCTTGTACAGGAATAGCACTCATGACATGGAACAGAGAGCAGCACATAATGCCACCTTCGTTCTTCAAGGAATTACTTAGCTAATCCCAAGAACCCACATGTAATAATGCTGGAAATGCAGAATTACATCAAATTCCCTTTGTTTCTTCAAGTGTTTTATCTAGAACATCAAACACACGTATTCTTCAGACCACAATATAGGTATGTGAATCATATAGTAATGATGGGAGTAGTACAGAAATAGTTATAAGCTGCAGCGATACAAGGAAATAAAAAGTGTGAGACAGGACCAACCTCCCCCAGCATTATGAGCAGTCACACTGTGACACTTTTAGCATGCATTGTCTCTTCTCAAAAGACTACAAAAAGTTAAAAATGAATCAATTCACATATCAAGAGCCTAAGCAAATAATTCATTTTAAGGATTAATAGCTATCTTTTCAAATTTATTGATGGGTTGATCTGCAGTGTCGCAAGATTTGGTCAAAATTGCAGAGGAAATCCATGTCATTTAACCGGTTCATTTCCCTAAATTTAGAAATGTAAAGAAGCACCAATTTCAAAAACAGATAAGCTAACATTAACTAAAGTTCAAGTATACCAAAAGATTATTGTCAAGACAAATCCAATGCCTGGTTTCATCTGATGTCTATTCTCACATACGACAGTATAACTTAGATCTGGGAACTAAACATAAAAAAATTCTGAATACTCCAATTATTCAAAAGGCATCTAAAAGCAGTATTTGAAAAATTATTTTCATAATTTTTTTGGTATAAAGTGGCTTTGCAAACATTTAGCTAATGAAATCGATGGGCTTAGGTTTAATGATTATGCCAATAAGGTTATGCAAATAAATTCATGCCAATTTCATAAGTATTTCTAGTATTATATAACAAATCAAGAAAAAAATCCCATATAATGATGTCTATGAGAAAAATCACAAGAGTAATTAAAACAACTGTGATTCTACATGACCACAAGTATTAAACCAGATGTCAATGTTTTTTGTGAAACACAAAATCACATCCTAGTGAATTTCTCCTAGAAATGCAAATATATTAAAATGAAATACGCTATTACACAATACTTTGCTGTAAGGGGTAAGCAACTAATTTCCTTTTTTTTGGCAAAATTTAGTACTGAAGAGTGTCACCTCAAGATCTTTTTTAAAAGGTTGATTTTATTTTACTTTTTAGTGGAAAGACAGATATATAGTGAGAAGGAAAGGCAGAGAATAAGATCTACTTCCAAAGTGACCATAATAGCCAGAGCTGAGCTGATCCAAACCCAGGACTCAGAAGCTTCTTCCAGGTCTCCTATGTGGGTGCAGGGTCCCAAGGCTTTGGGCCATCCTCTACTGCTTTCCCAGTCTATAAACAGGGAGCTAGAAGGGAAATGGAGCAGCTGGCACATGAACCAGTGCCCATATGGAATCCCGCTGTATGCAAGGTGAGGATTTAGCCACCATCCATTCAACCACAACTATGGTCCCGGGCCCATATCTACATCTATTATCAGAAATAGATACTGCATTTATGATGTTTATGTAAAATATAGTGACATAAATCAACAAGGAAATATCTAATTATCTAATGGCAAATCATCACAAACAAAACACAGATATCATATTTTTCTCTCAGAGATGGGTGATATTATTAATTTGCAATGTGTGTTAGGAAAACCATTTATTTGTTCTTTCAATTAGCTATTGCCACAATAATATAGAATGAAGCTCGACAACTCCAAAAACAACCATTTTAATTCCTGGATGTGCCTTGCTAGGGCAATCCTGATGTAGTTTCCTCATCTGCTGCCTGCAACCAGCAACCTAGGCAGAAACACTCTCATGTATCTAGGAGGAATACGAGTAGAACATGTAACTGTCTTAAAGCCCTATGTTGAAAACTAGAAGCCAGAATGAAGCTCCAGACTCCTGGCTTCAGCCTGACTCAGTGCAGGCCATTCTGGCTGTCTGGGAAGTAAAGCAGCAGGTGGAAGAGCTCTGTTTCTCCCTGCTTCCCTGACTTCACCTCATTCTCTTTAACTCTGAATTTCCAATAAATACATACTGTTAAAAAAGTAAGTTAAATCACACAGGTAAACCCTAAGTTTGGGAGTTGGGAAGTACACTCCAGTCACAGGAGGCAATGTTAATGCTGTGTCTGCAAAACTAGAGAGGGTAATACACATGGAGTTAATCATGGAATCTACCACAAGCACACAACGGTTTTGTCAAATCAGATACTATATCGCACAAGATCACAATGATGTGCATCAGCTTGCTTGTCCCTCTCTGATGTCCTTTTTCAGGTTGCAATTTCCCCACAATATTTACCTGTGCTAGAGGACTAATCTGCATTATTACTATCCTTTTGTTTTATTAATCAACTGCTTGATTCAAGAAATAATCCTCTTTTTTCAGATTGCTGTATAAGATATTAAGACATATATTTTACTCAAGGCAATTCTTCAGCAGTGGTGACTATAACATGGCTGCAGCGGTTATAACCTATTAAGGATATATAAATAATCCACTAACCCTCAATCAGATAGAGGTAATGATTTTCTGACCACATATCTTCTCACTTTTGCCTAATGTGTATTTCCAGATTGAGTCTATTGCAATAGTATAAACACACACACATACACACCTCTGAAATGAAAACAGAACACCTTTTCTCTTTGCTTGACTATTGAGAAACTGGTTATAACCTGGACCTTCTCTAACAAAATGCATTTCAAAGAAGAGGGTAGAATCTTTAAATGAAAGTTAAGGTATAATTATGAGAAATTTGGTCAATAATACAACTGGTGTACTTATACAATCAACTTGACAAAAAGAATCTTTTTGATACTATAATTTGGTCATATTAACTAAGTTATAATTTAATTTCATAAGCCATTAGATCATCACATTAAATTAATGATGTGGCTCAGAAGGAGACATGGGAAATGTTATATTATATGCAAATAAAAGAAGAAAGAAAGTGCTAATGTAAATCTTTCTAAGATACCACCTGGCTTCACTTTTCCTTATGTTTTTCCAAAAACACTTGGAAAAATAACTGCTACTTCTGACTGGCAAAGTATTACAGATAAAAAATACAAGTATGGGGTTTATATTTACCTCATTTCTTTTGTCTTTATATGCACAGAGAATCTGTCCTAAAAAAAATCAAAACTTGTCAAGCTGCTCAAAGTGTTTTAAGCATGCATGTGGTCCTGTCTCTTAAATTTAAGAGGTTAATTATCTGAGGTTTTTCATGTATGCAGATTTTAGAGAATGTCCCTAGAGAGTCAGCTTCGAACACACTACATGTTAAATAAATGTTCTAAGGTTATAGTAGTGGTATATAAATTAAGAAGAACATTTCCCTTGTTTTGGTTCATCATTTTCCAGAAATGAACCTGAGACCTCTATCAAAAGTGACTTGCCGAGGTCATATAGATTAGTAGTTAGGCTCAGATCTCTTGACCTGCAATATGAGATGTTTTATAATGTTTGACACCACACTACTTTCATAAAAATCCTTGGAGAGATGTCTGGTAGCTTGACTTTTTTCCTATTTTTTTCTTCCTATAAAATATCTGTAACAAAAGCTGATCACGTTAGCCATTTAAAAAAAATTATACATTCAGTGGTTCTAAGTACATGCAGAATGTTGTGTAACCATCACCCCTCTCCATATCCAGAACTTTGCCATCACTCCAAATTGAAACAATAATCCCCCATTTGCCCTTTCCTTTGGACTTCTCCCTTCCTCTAACCACTCATCAGCGATGTCTCTATTAGACTATTCTGTCATAATGCCTTTCAAGATTCAGCCATAATGCCTCAAGTTTTTACCTGCTGAATGCTTTTTACTTTTTGCTGTGTTATCGCCCTTTAAGAAATCAATGGCTAATGTTTGTCCAATTTCAGTTTGTCCAATTTTAGTTGGTAAATGAGAGAAAGAATTCCTGGATGAGTGAAATAGATAGAGCCTCTAGGCAGGCATCATGATGTCAAATTTATTTTTTGCCTAGCTGAGAGTCACTTGGAACAAAGGAGAAGGCAAAGAGAAGGGAGATGTAGGAAGCATAGAGGAGTGATGATGAAGAGTTTCCAGCTCTTGGTTCTTGTCTGACCTAGCCCACGCTGTTGCAGGTATTGGGAAATGAACCAGTGGATGGAAAAATCTGGGGTTCTTTCTCTTCAAATAACATGAAAATAGAATAAACAAAATTTAAATGATCTTGCTGTAAACTGCAGAGAAAAACAGTAACGTGGAACTGATCCATATTGCTATTTGATACTTTACTCTGATTAGGATTTCATTTCAATTTATGGGTATTTTTCTACAAGAAGAAAAGTGCATTAGAACTACGTCCTATCACAGAAGAAGCTAAAACAAAACAAAACAAAGCATCTGGACACATTACCTTTGTTCACCAAAACATACAGCCAGGTAAGGCTCCTGAGAAAAGGTGGGAAACTGACCAAGAGTGGAAATGTGAGCAGGAATTGTCCGGGTAGGGGAGGAGAAAAGGTATTATGGGAAAAAGGACTTCGATGGAATTATGCCCGCATGCTGCTTAGTAGTTGTTCAGCTTAGTGTCTTTTATAAGACACTTTCTCTGGCAGTCTTACAGCTTAATTCCCACACATGTTGCTGCTTCTCCACAGATAGGCAGGGTTTAGGTCCCTCCTACTGGATCTGGGCATTGACACTGCTTGGCCAACAGAACATGCCACTGTATTTTTTATTTTCAAATGTTCTTTGTTTCTAGGTCAGGCCTTGAGTACTTGGCAGGTTCAGCATCTTAGCATTTTGGATGAATGCTCTTGTGCCCCAGTTATTATGCTGTGAAAAAGTTCAAACTGTGCTATAGAGAAGCCCACAATCGGAAGCTGGCAGCCAGCATCTATTTTCCAGGCAAGTGAGTGGGATCTATTGGAAGAGGATGCTCCAGTGCCAAGGAACCTATCTTAGGTGATTTCAAATGGAGGAGAAAAAGATTAAATCCCACAATTTCCTCTAAGCCTTATCCAATTGGCATCTGTAACCAAAACAAATAGCTGTCATTGTTTTATGCCATGAAATTTTGGAGTGGTATCTCATGTAGCAAAAGTTGAATGAATACCTTCTCTGATTATCTCATAAAACATGCAAGTGGAAACTACCACTTTAGGACAATAAATTACTCTTTTTCTCACTTTAAAAAAATATATATCTTTTCCTTTCCTAGCTAGGTTTTCCTGCTTTCCTGCAAACCCCATTGCTATCAGATCCCACTTGAAAGCAGTTTCATATTTCATAAACCTTTGTATTTTCATCTCTCTTTTACTGTTCTGTAGGAGTTCCACTTTTCAAGAAGTCTCATTCAAGGCCACCTTCAGGTATCTAGTCATAAAGTACACGCTTTCACAAATTTATACATGACATGAACATCAAAATTGGTTTAGGGTCATGGATGGGAAAATAATTTAGAGCTGTCAAACAGATCCAATGTTTGCTCCCAAATCACAATTATTTTCCACTCTAAAGCAGGATGTCAACACTTTTTCGCAGCAGTTGAAAATACTATCTCTACTCATTTCAGTTTTTAAAACTGCATTGCACAACAATTTTCCAACCATTTGAGAAACTACTGTAAAAACTAAAAATAGGATTTATGGAGTAAATCATTGGGAAGAATGCCTGGTCAAGTGGTTCATAAATATCCAGGTCTCATTCCTTTTGGGGTCACAGCCTTGAACTGAATCCAATATTGAATTGTTGAATTGGGAGCAAAGGATTGAGGTGAAATGTGGTTGGTTCCCGAGAGCAAATGAAATGCAGCTTTCTGCAGTGAACAACTATTTTCTGTGACACCCAGAGAATAATGTATTTTTAAAGGTACTGGGGCTGAATAGACATTAGAAAGGAAAATCTGAAATGTTCAAAGAATTTAGAATATATTTATAATGATTCAGATCATTGTAAGCTATGATCATATTTAAATTGACTAGCCAACATGGTAAAAGACCTCTCAAGGACAATCACAGATGCAGGAGCAAACAAAAGTAATTTGTTGCTTTCTCACTATCAGGATACAGACATTCCTCTATCTAGCCAATATGGTCTCCAGTAGGGAATAATTTATGTCTCTCACATCCATGGAACCTTTTCATAACCAGGTGTAATGACTTCTTTTACCTCCACAGGGAATGACAGATTTATGCATGGACCTTTGTTCAATAACTTTTCTTTAAAGACTTATGCTGCTAAATATGAAAAAGTGAACTTTTTGACATTTTATTTTAATGTAATTTAGGAAACCATGTAAACTGCAAATGGACCTCATGTGGAATGGAAATCACATGCTGATAATCTAAATTATTTTGAACACTATTAATCTCTAATTCTCAAAATGTTTCATTATTAAAATTATGAAGGGTGCAAGGGAGACAGTATGACGTTCATTTTAAAAATAATTTATAAATACAACGTTGAAGGCTCATTTTTTTTTGCTTCCCCAATCCTTGCTTTCAAAATTTTCTAACAGCAGTTTCTAAGAGTAATTGCTACCCATCAGATGAGCAAATCTCTCTCTCTCTTTTTTCTTTACATAGAAATTTTGTGTCCAAAAGATCACTAGCCCTAAAAATTCTTTGAGGTTTGAGAAATAGAAGGGAATAAAATGACATAAAATTCTTTGCCATTTTCTGTGGTCAGATATTCCTGACCTGGGATTGGCATTTGATATAGCATTAACACAACAGGCAAGATGCCCACAGGTGATGGCTTCAGTAGGCATGTCCCTGCCATCCTGGGTTCCTTTCAGAGGTGAAGGAGATGTGAGTTGGTTTTTCTAGTTCCAGTGTTGGCACAAGGCTTAGTTGCCTCGCTGACACTTCTGGAGCAAACTGACATGTGCCATGTATGCTCCCTTGCTCACTTTGTAAAATAAATAACCTAAAATTCTATCAACTTTTCCTCTTTCTTTTCAGAAGAATTACTAAAAGTATATGGTCCAGGTTCTGATGGAGAGCCAAGGCATATAGCAAACAGTCACAGCTTTCTCATTGTCTCTAGTGCAATTGCCTCACAGTAACCACTTACAATATTTTTTGTTAAATATGTTATTAATACATCTGTAAGTTATTGGTATGACTTTTATGTTGCTCTAGAAAGTTAAACTACTTTTACAAGATGTGCTTCTGGGAATCTAATGCTCAGGTGAAAGAGATGAAGTGGTAAATGATTCTTTTCAAAAGGAGGTCAGTATGAAAGACAAAATTTCTCACATTAACTTTTCAAGAATGGGGGTGGTAAGATTTGTTTACTTCTGAAGACTTTTGAGAGCTTTTTAAAAATGAGTCAATATTGACATTTAAGGACCAAAATCTATTGAAGATTAACAATTAAAGCTCCTCCTCCCCCCACCCAACCGAAGTGAGCACTGATGCTGGCTAATATTTCAGGCATGATTTCTTTCATTTGCCCGTTTCTTAGTAAGTAGTTTTTCACAAAGAGCAAATGAGGTTTGTGCTGTCAAGTAGCATATGGTGAAATAAACTCGATCAAATTGCATTTAGAATTAAATGAACAAAACTACACATTACACGTATATATAAAAATCAGCCTGAAAATAGTAACAAAGTACTAGCTAAATTTATGAAGTTTACTGTATGTCAGATGTTACTTTATGCACTTCACACTTACTTATTTGCATCACTCGCACAACAATCTGAAGAGGAGTTCTAACTCTTGGCTTATTATTGTATAATCTGGAACAACTAAAAACAATATAAATCCATAAGGCTTCAAAGCTCACACTATTAAACCCTATCCTCTCCAGCCTCTCTAACAATGTAGAAATCACTACACATCATTTACAGTACAGAGAAATGCCTATAGGAAACCAGAAACTTCCTGCTTTGGGGCTCAGGGAACAAAGGGTAAGGGATAAATAGAGCGCTCTTTGAAAGGTAGCATCTGGGTAAATTGAGAAGATGGGAAGGAATCTCAATAGAATCAATAACATCATCAGCAGATACTCTAGGAGACTGGAGAGCAGTTTATTTTGATGGGAGCAGAGGGAGTGTGGAGAAGTAAAATAGAAATAAGATTAGGAATGGAGATTTGGAGCCTATCCAGGGAAACCAGCTCAATGAGTTTATGGAATATTATGATGGCTTTGAGAGGACATAAAAAGTATTGAAAAATGGAGCCATTTTTCTTTCATTCACTAACAAACATTTACTCAGAAACACCTGTCTTGTGGCACATACAGTCTCAGGCAATGTGAATACACAAGTAAATGAAGCAGATGAAGTCTGTCTCTCATGGGATTGATATTCTAGTTATAAACTAAGTTATGTTTCAAGAAACTTCACTTGAAATAGCAATGTGTGTTCTGGATTGGGGCAGGTCATGAGTAGAAATGAAGAGGAAAAAAGTAAATTCATGATATTGAGTGGTAAGGAGACCAGAGAGGATGGAATTGCTGCAAAGGACTCTGGAAGTAAAAATACACAGATGCTGAAGATTACATTGAAATTGAGGTACATGAGAAGGAACTACAGAAGTAATTGTATGGCTTGAATCTGTGATGAAAATAAAATGATTTTAAATAGCATAGGAGAGCAAAGAGTTGATATACCAAAAGAAAATCCCACAACTCTTCAAAGACAGTGTCCATATTGAAAAGTCTATTTTGATAGCCCCTAACAACTATTGTCTTTTATTCCTCACAGAGCTTTTGTGAGGCACTTGGAAGGTAATAAATATAAAAGCACTTTGCAAAAGCTTGTTTCAAGTGAAAGGTCCTTATGAATGTTGCGAATTACCATTGGATGTACAGAGCCTTTTGAATATATCTTCCATAGTGATCTAGTACATACATTTTTTTCTGTTCCCCCTCTCTCATACGCATGTGCACACACACACACATACACTCACACACACACGTGAAATCAAATTTCCACAGAGCAATAGTGATGCTGATTTAGGAATAGTACATTGGGAATTTTATGTTTTCTGTTTTATTCTACTTTATAAATGTTATTCCTTCTTATTTAAAAACAAAATTGTTACTTATTAAAGTGATTCCACAGCTGAGTACTTTGTCTGAAGGGTATTTGACAAGCACTTCTCCTGGGGCCCTCACGATGTGATGAATTGTTTTATAAGAAAGAAGTTGAGTCACAAGAGTTTTTCTGCCAGACGAGGACTCGGAGAGAAGACAGCTGCCTGAAATTCAGGCGGGGAGTCCTTACCAGATCCTGACAATACTAGCACACTGATCTTGCCCTCAACATCTATGATTATGAAATATACATTTTCTTTGGGCTTCCTCTCTCACACAAAAAAGAAAAGGAAAGAATTTGATTTCTTTGAAAATAGCAGCATCATAGCAGCAGACACACATTTTAAGATAAGTGTCAATTTGGGCACACATTTAAAATTTCCTTCTAAAACGTAAATTTGTATTTCAGAGAAAGAGAGAAAGACAGACAGACAGAGAGAGAGAGAGAGAGAAGAGGGAGAAAGGAACAAAGAGATTGATCTTCTTGGTGTTGCTTCATTCCCTAAAGGCTTAAAACAGTCAGAGCTAGTCCAGCCCTAATCCAGGAACCAAGGACCCTATGTGGATCTCCCATATGGATGGCAGAGAACTAAGCAGAGGCCTAAATACTTGGACCTCTGTGCTCTACCTCTTAGGGTATGTATTAGCAGGAAGCTGGAAACAGGAGTAGAACCATGAATGGAAGCTAGGCATGTCAATATGGGATAGGACTAGCTCAAGGGCATCATAATCGCCTCATTAAACACCTGACCTAAGCTTTCTTCTTCTTTAGTAAAAGTCTCTCTCTCTCTCTCTCTATATATATATATATATACACACACACACGTATACACACACACACACACACACATACATATGACAGGTACGCTTGCTATATGGCATTAATATTAATGCTACCAGCTTCTTCAGATGAAGTGAAAAGGCATATAATGCCAGTTCTTTCCTCTATACTGATTACAGAATTTTGTTGTTGAAAAGTCTTCAGATTCTGAGGAAGAAGAAACGAACACTACCATTTACTTAGATGCTGAAATTTCATGTACTATCTTAAGATAAGTTGTTTACTCTAAATCTCAGGATATCTGTTTGCTACTTTTAAACTCCAGTTACTTCACTCCATTCTACCCGTTGAAATGTGCCATTTACAATAATCAAGAGTTTCAGTAGTTTGCAGTTTTCCTCATAACATCTGCAAATCTTTCATCAAAACACCATTATTCAACTATCTCGTGATTAATCAGAAGTGGCAATGTCATTCATATCCATCCAATACAGTTTAATCCTCAAGAAACTGGAATTTATAGAAAACACAGCACTACCTGAGAGAAAAAGTGAAAATTTTGTTTTAATTTTGAAGTTTTACAAGACAATGCTTCTAAGTTTAAGAAGCAAATGATACATCAGTGCTTCTAGTGGTTCATATGCATTTTAAGGATGAATACAGGTTATCACTTTGGGGCTGAGGCTGTAAAAATCGCTTATTTTCAAAATCTTTTTCTGTCTTATTTACCCTTAAGGTTATATGCAATGCGTGCTGTAGCTTACAAATTCAAAAAGAGAACCTGACTGGCATTGGATCGCTGGTGCACAGCAAATATTTTTCAGTTTGGTTAAGCCACTAGGGAAAATAAACAAGGAGGAAACACACGTTTGAGTGATAATGACATAAGCAAAGAAATATTCTCACCCTAATTTCCACCTTATTTTTGTAAGAGATCAGAAATCCAAACTCAAATTATAGTTAAGTTTCTCTACTTCCAAAGCAAATGCAGTTTAGAAACATGACAAATATTTCATTTAATGATTCAATATCTTGTATTTTGCCATGTATTTTCTCTGTAAGCTAGTACATGCAGAACTGAAAAATCTCTAAGATGAAATTGAAATGGAGGGATCTCTGCCGTCAGTCAGAGCCACTATTCATAAAAATTCTTATTAAATCCCTGGCCATCAATTTTACAAAATGTATTTAAAAGGCAGAGAGAGAGAGACAAAAAGAAAGGAAGGAAGGAAGAAAGAAAGAGAGAGAGAGAGAAAAGAAAGAAAGGAAAGAAGGAAAGAAAGAAAGAAAGAAAAACCCAGACAGAACAAGAGAAATCATGCACTGGCTTCTGCTGCTTTCCCAGACATATCAGGGAGCAGGACTGGAAGTGCAGTAGATGCGTTTTGAATTAGCACTTGCATTAACATGTTGGCATCACAGGTGGCAGCTTAACTAGTTATACCACAATGTCAGCCCCTAAATTAAATTTGTAGACACTGGCTTATTCTTTCCAGCAAGACAATGGGAATATACATATATATATATATATATATATATATATATATATATATATATATAAACCTTTATATTCATCTACTATAGGCAAAGAAAAATATGAACCTATATCTTTACTAAAATTCTAAATAGGTTTATGAGCATTTACAAGGTGAAATAAAATTCTGTTTATGAAATGTCATAGGACAAATAAGCTGCATCAGATCACTATCTAGCCACAAACATAAAAGTGAACATGGCAAAAAAATCTAAATTTGTATTATTTTTATATTCTATTACAAGCCATGAAGATATATGGAATGATAAAAAGTCAGGCATCAAACCAATGACCTCCAAAGGATCACAGTTCGTCAGCGTGCACTGTGGAAGAACAAGTAATGTCAGAAGAGGAAACTTAGGGCAGGTGTTTGGCACAGTTGATACAAGAACTAGGAATTTTAGAAGGCAGGAGCTGCTTCTACCATGTATTCCATATACTAAAGAAGCAAAGTGGATCAAATCTCACATCCAACCAGAAAACAAATGGTGCAGTACAGTGAGGAGGATTTTAGAATTGTTTTTTAAGCTAAGCTAGGTTATCACTTCTTCCATCACAATCTTAAAAACATGAAAACAATTTTGTTAGTCTAAAAAATCAATCACATTACTCTAACCCTGTCAATTGTATTTGATTTACTAGTAAATGTCTTATATCAAACCAGAAAAATCAACTATGTATCACACAACTCCATAATTTAGGAAAATTATGTCAAGTATCAAGAATGAAGTTTAGGAGCTTCTGGAATTGAACAATATGATTCTCACCAAGACTCCATTTAAATTAAACTCCATTGAAACAAAACTACCCTAAACTTTTGGTTTTGTTGCGTATGTATATGGAACTTTACAGCAATCATTTTTGTTTTTATGAAAAACAATTCTCTGAAAATTATATGATCATTAACTATGACAAATGTATCCATCTCATTTTTATTTTCATGGATCATGTTAGAAAGAAGCTGCAAAATGCCAGATTAATATTTCAAAATGTATTTGAAAGTAATGAAGGCAAACTGATTCAGTTAGCAATGCTAAATAAAACAGACAATCCATACACATGCCTTCCTTGTGAAATTTTAAGTAAATACTTAAAATGGCAACTTTTTCAATTTAATAAACTCAATCCTAACTTCTTTGTCTCAGTCAAGTTTCTCCTTGGCCAAATCTCTGGTTTCACATGTTAGCTTTTTCTGGTGAAAAATACCTACTTTTGCAATATTGGGGTATTAAGTAGATTTGTAAAAGATTTTCTTTCCTCCCTTGCATTTCTCTTCCAGCCCAGATGTGCAAATACACCAGACTGCATAAAGCCAACTATTTTGTTTTGTCCCTAGTTTATCAGCTACAAGTATAAATGCTGAGACCTGTTCAACCGGATCCACCAGAGTGCTCAAGTGGAAACGCTTGACTTACTTGCCATTGTTTCATCAGCTCTCTGACTCCCTTGGCATCTTCCAGGAGCCTCTCCTTACGGGTAGCATCCTGTAGCACATTGGCAGTTGTTTCAGCTTCCGTCAGCCAGGCAAGAAACTTCTCCAGGTCCAGAGGGAACTGTTGCAGTAATCTATGAGCTTCTTCCAAAGTCGCTTCTCGCTCATTCACTCTGCAAAGCAACAGATTCAAGTCTTAAACATCAAAATGATACACCCAGTGAACTCTGGGGACAGAACTGTTTAACATTTGTAAAGCACTTCCTTTAAGCAAAGACCGCTAAAACATCTAAAATCATTGGCACTGTTTGCCTGTACAAGTAATTAACTTAAAGGCATCTGAATGGGGGAAAACATGAGAAAATAAAAGATAATCACAGATTTCTATATATCACTCCTTTTCCTTGGAGAGGATATATGTCAATCACACATATAATCAAACTTTAATATGTATCTCCATATGTGTTTGTAAACACATAAAACCTTATAATCCCTATATCATATCTTATATGTCATCTTAAGTGAGAAAATAAGGATTGCATAGGAAGAAAAGTCAAGAATACACAAAGCTAGAGTGAAATGAAACCATGGAGAGGGAGTAGAAGCAGACCAGAGAGCAGAGGGGAAAAAGACTAACCAGGAGAAAAACATTTTTTAGAAACTACTGTGCAAGATATCATTTTGTATGCCATCAGTTTGTTATGACTACTGTTGTGGGGAGCAGGGCACCGGAGCAGCCCCCATGAATATGAAAGGTCGTGGCAGGATGGCGGCTGGCCCAGAGCCAGGAGGCGGGGTTGGTCTTGCCAGCAGGTAAACAGGAAGTCACAAGGATAGGCTGATGCGATTGCTGCGATTATGTCATTGCTATTGGCCTATCACGTAGCGCCAAGTGGACCCATGGGGAGAAGCAGTTCATGGAGAGCGGTATAAAAGCAGCCATTTTTGGCAATAAGGGGTCCAGTTGCGGTTCCGGCTTTTCCCAGACACTCAAGAGTGTGCCTTGTAGGTAGTGTTGCTGCTGGTCGGCAACATACTGCATTAGTATTGAGTTTTATTACCTCATAATAACATCGTCCAAGAGAAAAATGCTACGTGTAAGGAAAAGTAGAGCAGACAGAGCTGGGTTCAGTCCCCAGTGTCCCTTACTGGTTGTATGACATAGCTAGTTAGTAACTTTTATTTATCTATGCTGTGTTCAGAAGTAAATACAGCTGCACATGTAAAGTTGAATGCTTCACAAGCTGTACAGTCACGCATCAGTTAGTAAAGTGTTAGCTACTTTTGCCCACGTATCATTTTTCCATTCCTCTTGTCTTTAAAAACACGATCAAGCAAATTCCCTAATGACATAAAATCTTAAAAAATGGTTCATATTTTTGGATGCTATATATATATATGTATATATATATATAATGCATATATTGCAGATACTACACCTACTTTTAGCAAATATATCCATAATAATAGCTTGGGAAGAAAATCACCTTAGGCAGTTAGAGTCCCATTTAAAAAGACTCAGGTAAATTTTGTCTGCAATGAGGAAATTAGTACTCTATTTAAATGCCTTATTTGCCTTCTACTACTACACAAACACTTTCTGAGATTAAACATAAGTTAAAATGGATTTTTAAAAAAATTGAGCACTTGCATATGATACAAACTGCTTGTTAAGACGTGGTTGTCAATAATTATGTAAAACGGCAATTTATTTAAGCAGCAACTTTAGCATGGGATGTGCAAACCAGGCAATAAACAACTCCTGCAGAGCTAGCGGCAGCAAAGACCCTGGAAGAGCTGTTTATTCATCATGGGTGAGGTTTTTGCTGAGCACAGTCTTTCACAGTGTAGCTTCGGCACTCATACTGGATAAAAACCTTCTGTCTGCATTAATGGGTGGAGGATGCTGCTATAGGAAAAAAAAATAAGCATTGCACTAAAGCTATTTATCAACTCCTAAATAAACTCTAAAATTACACAGTTAAAAGGTAGCATAGCATTCTGGTTGGGCAAGTAAGTTAAACCGTATGTCATTCAAGAGCTAACTTGGATTACTGTCTTATCCTGCTTCCATCAACACTCATGTAAGGAGAAATATCAAAATGGTCATTTAGTTATCATTATTTAAACATTCAAAATGGTTGCAGCAGCTCTGAGAATCTTAATGATACAATTAGTCATGTCATGCGCAGGTGGAATCAAGTGTAACTGCTGACAATTGACCCTTTCTGACCTACAAGAGTGGAAATTTGATCCAGTTTGCATTCAGGCTTATTCCATCTCCAGTTCAAAATTTGGAAAAGAAATAAGCTGTCACTTCCCAGAAGAAAAATGCAGGGTTAGACGTTGACATATTCTCTCAAATACTCCAATTTCAAACCAAATATGATGATGACATGAATTTTTTTTTCCCATGAGAGTGAGACACAGAGAATTAGATAGTCTGCATCATCTTCCCCAAGAAATGAACTCGAGGCATCTTAACTCCTATAACCTTAAAAGGGAAACACCATTTACCCTCTGCTGCCAGAGAAAGTGTCCAGTAAGTAATGTTCCAAAAGCAAATTGCAAAATGTGAGGCAGAGAAATCAGAGGATGAGGTTTTCAATGAAAGCCTCCCTGCTGGTGAGATGGCTGCTTTGTAAAGGATGCCTAAAGCAAGAACCAGTAACTCCTTCAGGATGGTTGAAGTATGGTGTTCCTCAAGGGTACCCTGTGGTCAGAAGCATTGAAAACTTAAAGCTGACTCTTTTCTACTTGGGAAATACATTAAAAAGCATTCAATAGCAGTGACAACAGAGAATCTCTTCACATGAGCTCCTTTAACAGCCCCTTTGATCCTAGGTCAACTGCTGTTTCGCACTTGGCTGAGGATTGTGAGGCTTTGCTCTTTTTCCTGGGATCCATGCATGAATATGGAATCCCTGACTTTTTCTAGAGCCAAGTCTAGACAGGAAGTGATTAAAGGGTACTTGGTCTCCATACTTGTGTATGCAAAATGATCACAGTTCTAAAAATAGCCTATTGGTTTTAATTTTCCTTAATCATATGATTTTAACATGTCTTATACTGAAACTACAAAAATAATGAGAAACATAAATAAAAGACTAGATTAGGAAAAAAGCAAAGATATTGAACACAGATTATTTAAAAGAAATTCTTTTGTCCAGGTTATCAAACTATAAACTGTAGAGAACATTCTGAATTCTTTTTACTCCTTTAAAAATTTTTTTGAAAGGTGCAAAATCACACACACACACCTTTCCATATGCTGGTTTAAGCCAATCAATTTCTTTTGCTCTTTATGCACTAGCTTGGCCCATAAGACATGAGTGATAATCAAATAAACAGGAAAGCTGGGAGAGTTATTCAGATACCACGGTGCATGTGTCTGTAATGACAGATCATGGTATACTTATCTGATTTTCTCATTAATAGGCACTTCTTAAAAAGGAAAAATGAAAATGCTAACCAAATGCCTTCTGTGAGGCTGTACCTTCACAGGAATTTGTTCCTGGATGGGCACTTTCTTGGGCAACCGTACAACTGTAAGTAATATAGCTTTAGTATTTTTTTCCCTTCAATAGATTCTCATGGGTGTGTGTGTGTGTGTGTGACACCAAAGCAAGGAAATAAACACATATTTTTAGGGGGAAAAAAGCTCAATTTGATATAGAAAGTTATTTGGCCCAGGTGTTTCTGTAAGTATGACAAATTGGGGAAATTCACAGCTCTCAGTCTTCTGCTGAATAACACTTCCATCTGTGCTTTGGTATCGTCACAGAGTAACCAAAAAAAAAAAAAATGCTGAAACTCTCCTTCCTGGCTGGTTGACATTTTAACCATTATAATCTACTGATATTTTTAGGGAAAAGATTATAGGATCACAATTGTGTTCCTATAGAATCTGCAGTACAGAGATTAGAGAATGAAAGTCTCACGCAGCACCCAGACTTCAGAACAAAAACTGTATTGTCTGGCAGTGTCAGACACAAATGGGGAGGCGAGAGGGGAATTTCTATACCTACAAAACCATATCATGGAAAATAACAATAAAAATTAAAAATTAAAAAAACAATCAGAATTAACCTGAAGTTCAAATTCTCAATAACCATAATATTCCCTACTAGCTTGCTAGGAAGTTACATGTTGATATTTAAAAAAAAACTTTTGTGCTTCGTTTTGCAAGGAGAAGCTAGAGTATCAATACCAGTGGATCTACAGCATTTTGTACACAGGATTCCTTTTTAATCTCTAGTATGTCTATTAAAAATTTGCAGTGGCAAGAAGCAAGAATCTAAGTGAAGTGATCAGTAACTCCTGGACTAGCATCTCATTAGCTCCTGTCTAGGCTCTCTGAGACCATGCCTTTTTCCTTCACTGGATACAGTCTACATAGAAATATGACTGCAGAGGGGCTGTGACAATAAGAAAATGTGCCTTTTTTTCTTTTTCCTAGCTGTTAAGCGAGAAATATAGGCTCTCCTGTTAATTTAACTATTGTTGCTTTCTTTTCACTTTTACTATGAAGGTATAGCATAGAAGATAACTCTTTTAAATTGATGCCCACTAAAGTTTTTGAATGTTTTAAAATATAAACAGTTGTTATCTCATCATCTTGCAAGGTATTCACATTTTACCATCTACATACTTTATAAATATGATCATTGTATTCCCCTCTGGAAGATTAAACCTCTACACAGATGCTTTAAGTATGAACTTAATTCTTATTTCCACATGCTTACCAACATCTCACTAATTGGCACAATCATTCATATGTGCATCTATGCTATAGTTAGAATGTGCCAAATCTATGCTAGGTGATACTGACACAAAATATAATTTAGCACAAACTTGACTTCTGCCAATCAAGTCTGATAGAAGAGGCAGATAGGTAAACATTTAACTGTAACTACAATATGATTAGGAGCATAAACCATCTGCTTCTTAAAGAGTAGCTAAAATGCAACACAGATCACAGCACATTCCCGAATTCCTTTCACAATTTGCATAGGCAGTGATAAATGTATCTTAAATACTTTTGCCCTCTCTCTCCAAAGAAAGCAGAAATCAGCTAGCTGGGCTTTATCTCAAAGTACAATGATTGATGCTCAATAACAGTTTGCCTAGTTGAATTGATGCTCATAAAAATAAGAAGTCTTTTAGATAAACAGTACAGGTTACCTGTGGTTTCATTCTGTTGTTGCAAAGATTGATTCTGTGGGAGCTGTAATGACTTTCCCAAGGTTGCACAAAGTACGTTCTAGCGCTGGGATTAGAGCCCAATCTTGTGCCCTAGAAAAGAACTTTTTTCTAACTCTGAAGCTATATACTTCTCCATATTTAATAAAAAAGTAAAAAAAAAAGGAAAAATGTACAGGTTATGTCACTGAATCCTGGTGCTCATCCTGGTGCAAATATTTTTTTTTCTGCCTTATCATACATAGGAGTATTGAAACACATCAATACTGACACATAAGGCAAGACAGAGACACACACATACTCATCCTTCCCAACTAAAGCAGAAGAGATCTAGGTGGTTTTGGCTTCAAAACAAAACAAAACAAAATCCATTTTCAATGCAAATTTCCTGGTTTGCTGTTCACGGACATACGAATTAACAAGGTTTTCATCCTTTCTTGATGTCTGGTACTAAATTACAAAAACTCTCCAGAGTTAATTGGAAACCACGACCTAAATGTTCCCAAAGTATTGCTGATTAGTTCTCAGAAAGCTCATTCCCATCTTTTGTCACCCTAGACAACACAGGATGACTTTTTAACGTGTGCAGTGCCAACACACTTACACGAAAAATAGATTAATCCTGCAAAGGGCAGCTTTGAAGCTATCTGTATAAATTTCCTTTGTTCATGCAGACATTTTGGTGAAAACTATATTTAAAAACATATGCATTTACATTTAAATAATGAGAGTAGAGGCTTTACTAATCATGTTAAGAATTATAAAAAACACACTACACATCTTTTTTTTTATCCTATAAACATTTTTGAAATTAACATTTTTCAAATACACCATTAGGACACCAGTGTAATTAATATTCTTTTCTTAAAAGCATTGGCATGTTCCTCAGAAACATGTTAAGAGACAACAGTTTTTTTTAAGGAGTTTTTACTATTCTTCACATTATTCAGTTGACTGGTGCTTTTGTGCAATAAGTCACCGAGAAAAAATTAGTTCCTAAAATAAATGTACATGACATTGTGAAAAAATATACCAATATTTTTTCTTATACGGTTGAAGAGATTAAATGTCTTTAAAATGTATATTGATGCAATATCCTGTGATATTTTTGACGCCTTTATTAGGCTAATGGGGCAGGTTATAGCATGTGCCACCTACAAAGGGACCTGAATGAAACCCCTGGTTCATTGCTACAGGCACTTCAAAAGTGATCGGGAAGATGAAAGATCACTCACTTTCTGGCTCATTCTTTCAAATTCATTCATTCATTCATTCATAGTTATTGATACTTGAAATACCCAACCTAAGTCACAGTACCCTCAGGATAGATTTGCCCAAAAGCCTTGAGACAACTTTAGCAGATAGAAAGGCGCTACTATTGTCCCCAACCCTATACTTTCTCTGATTATTATGTTCATTTGGATTTTGGGGTACACACATGTATGATGAAAATAGAAATAATTATCTTGGCCCTGGCGGCGTGGCCTAGTGGCTAAAGTCCTCGCCTTGAACGCCCCTGGATCCCATATGGGCACCGGTTCTAATCCTGGCAGCTCCACTTCCCATCCAGCTCCCTGCTTGTGGCCTGGGAAAGCAGTCGAGGACAGCCCAAGACTTTGGGACCCTGCACCCGCTGGGAGACCCCGAAGAGGCTCCTGGCTCCCAGCTTTGGATTGGCGCAGTACCGGCAGTTGCGCTCACTTGGGGAGTGAATCATCAGATGGAAGATCTTCCTCTCTGTCTCTCCTCCTCTCTGTATATCTGACTTTCCAATAAAATAAACAAATCTTTAAAAATAAAATAAATAATTATTTTGTTTTACAATCCTCAGTAGCAATCTAAGGAAACTATTACAATGAACACTGCACTATGGACTTGAGGTAGATTTGAGAATTTTATGCAAAGAGGTGTAATATAGGCAATAATTAACTTTTAATCAAATAATAGAAAGCCATGGTATATATAATGGTGGCTTTTTATAGTGGTAACTTAATGCTTGCTAATGATACAGGGGTTATCCAGAAGTCTGCATGTTTTGAAAAACATTTAAAATGAAAAGTACCTCACATGAAAATGACTTAATAAGTTTCTTGGAAATTTTAACTATTTGATAAAATTAATAGCCTTTTAAAGTCAAATAACTAATCTCTCAAAATGACTAAGTGTTAGCAGATTCTAAAAGAATCATTCCCTTAATTTTAACCCTATTAATGGTTCAGATGTGATTTACAATATAACATGTGGGATTACAAATAGCTTGGGCTCATTAAATCTCATATAAATAAAAATTTAAAGTTTCTTGTTTTGTAACTTAATTACTGCGATAAAACATCATTTAAAAATATTTAGATACTTTGAAATAAAGTGATGACCTTTCAAAAGATCAATTTCATTTATGAATAACATTTGTAAATTAAACATTTTTTCAACAAGAAGAACAAAAGTAAAGCAATGAATGTGAGGGCTATGCCTAGCTTCAAGAATTCTCTAACAAATGTTACCTGTCATATTTTCTTTATCATCATCAATCGTTATTCACCATCATCAACTTACTGTAAATTTCTAGGGATCTGACTCATACCAAATTTTCTGACATTTAAGAGACACTTAATACATTCAATTAAAGTAATAAACTACTGTGAGCCTGGCTAATGTCTTAAAAATATAGAATAAACTTGAAATTATTTCTTGAGGCAAAGTTATTGAACAATAAGTTACACACAGTTTTAAAGTTTACTTTTGGTTTCAAAAGCTATTTGAATAGAAACTCATAATAACTTACAGATATTTTTTTTTATAGTAAATTGAGTCTAGCTTAACCATTGATTCAGTAACAGCCCAAGCAGGTTAAAATTAAGAATGAGCAATGCTATGCCCAAATTGTATTTTGTCTTATAGAACTTTGGAGTTTGTTTATTTCACCAAGCTTTAGACGACTAGTGAAAGTGAAACAGTAATCATTTTATTGGACATCACATGGCATGTAATCAGCAATGACCTGACATGTGTTACTCTAACATGAAAACTTCATGTAAACTATAGTCATTTCCACATTCCTGTGAAACATTAGTCATTTTCTACAGATGCATTTTTGTACCTGTTATATAACTTTCCTCTATAATCTTTCCCAATCCTTCCATACACTAATAATGATGAGTTTTTAAAGTTTGAATGGATTTTTAGCTCCCACATTTGAGAGAATAGGTGGAATTTATCTTTCTCTGTCTGACCTGTTTACTTAACACAATGATCTCTAGTTCTGTCCATTTTGTTGCAAATAAAAATTTATCACTTTTATGACTAGTATTCCACTCGGTGTTTAGATAGCATTTTAGTATTCATTAGTAGACACCTAGACATTCCATATCTTTTCCACGGTGAATAATACAGTACCAAATGAAAGAGTTATAAAAGAAGTGGCCAAACTCTACAATTCAATTGATAAAAAGATGGAAATATTCATTACCCTGTTTTGATCAGTACATAGTATACTGGAATATCACACAGTAGTCCACAAACATGTAAATTTATTACATGTTAACTAAAATTTCCAAATATTTCAGGATGCATTAATAACTATCCTGCTATGATTATTATGCATCATATATTATCATTCTTGTACCACACAAACACGTGCAATTTAAAGAAATAAAGTCTTTACTTTTGAAATTTTAAAATGCATTTCTGCAAAGATTACTAATTCAATGTGCTCTGGATACACTGTGGAGAAGCAGCATTAAAAACAAACACTAAAAACAATAGCTGCAATCATCATTTACCTATAATTTAGGCATATTTTCAAACTGTATGTAAAATTTGACCCTAGCTCAGAGCCAAGTACTAAAACAACCTAAACGGTTATGCTGTCCAGGAGTCCATTTGGCATCTGGCAGCTTTCAACTCCCTCACTCCCTGCTTTTTACCTCCATAAATTTGATGGGTACCCTCTTTGTAGGTCTCTTTATGTTCTGTGAAAAACCTGCCAGGTGCCAGGGATGAGAAGTGAGCTGAGCTTTGCAGCACAGTACCACACTTCTTCCTTCACCACTTGACACTGATCCATTAATTGACATCTTTTGTGTAGAAGCATGAAATGGTTTCTAAAGTATCCGGTTACCTTGCTCATAGTTGGTATTTCTCCCTCTCCCAGGCACATATAATAAAAGAACTTGTCAAGTGTCAGGATGAAATGCAAATAGACTGCCGGATTTTGCTACATAACAGGCTAAAAAGTTTTCAGTATAAACATTCATATTTGCCTCAAATATGTAAGTAATGTATGCTGTACTTATATCTGTATAGGAGTGGGGCTGTACTTTTTTACCAAATGACTCAATTACTCTTTTCAAGAAATCACGTCATATTTCTCTTATCACCTGCACTTAACTCTAATAATACTTGCTATGTTAAATGTTTGGTGGCAGCTACAATAACATCACTTGTGTTTTTCATGCAGAGGAATGGGGGTAGAACAGTGTCAAACAAATCTTTTACTGTTATAGAGACCATGTGATTTAATAAGAAAAATATCAAAGCTGAAATAACAACCAAAGATTCTGATCACCCAATCCAGCAAGTGTTAAGTTTTCTTGTTTCTCTGAAATTTGGGAAAATAGTGATTGTGTCACCAAAAAGCATCTTATATTCTTAGCAAATCATTAATTCACAGACTATAATTTGCTTTGAAAAAACATCTAACCAATTTACCTGGACAATGACAAAAGTGGCATTCTGGAAATGGGGTTGGGGGTGCATGTGTATTTCACTATCATAGCAATTGAAGAGTAATCTGGCAGTCCACAGAGGAGACTGTGAATTGTAGACTTGCCCTACTGAAAACATTCATATGCGTGAAAACCTTATTTGTAAACACTAGAAACTAGAATGTAAAGCAATTCCCCATGTAACTAAAAATGTTTGGTTTTTTTGTTTGTTTGTTTGTTTTTACCAAGGTCAAGGCTTTAGTACACATTTAATTTCTTAGGAGTACTACTAGGTGCTGTGAAAACTCATGGGAAATTTTAGTTTAAGTTGCTCAGAATTTTGGTAAGAATTGTGCATTATGTTAGACAACTATACTGTGATGACCCATGCATGGTATCACCACTGAAAATTTCACCCACACAATCCTGTTGAGAGAATTTCAGTACGCATTTATCTTTGCGTTTTCATGAAGCTGCGTTTTTTTATTATTATTAAAATATCAGGGTTTTTTTTCCCCAAGAAACCAATTCACATTTTTCTTACAGTCTCTTTCTAATAATTTAATCTGAAGAATCCCATACAAAAGTATATACTACTTTATATAAATGACTCCCTTCTCTTTAAAATTGAAGGCAGGGCACCATTTCAACATTGTACACACAGGTAGGGAATACTATTGATAATTTTTGTTTTATGACAGTAAAGAAGGTGTTCCAGAGCATTTGTTACTTTTAGGAAAGCAACATGATGGTACTGGCAAAATGAAGCATATTATGCTGATAATAAATAGAATTTTTAAATAGGTAAATGAGGATGTTTCCCTACTGCATATGCAATCTCTGATCCTTAAAACTACATCAAGAAGGAAACAGCATTTTAGAAAC
The DNA here is from genome assembly GCF_017591425.1 of Ochotona curzoniae. Taxonomy (NCBI): domain Eukaryota; kingdom Metazoa; phylum Chordata; class Mammalia; order Lagomorpha; family Ochotonidae; genus Ochotona; species Ochotona curzoniae. The sequence continues at coordinate 20,216,228 of NW_024465023.1, read as the reverse complement.
TGCTCTCTTTTACAGCCAGCTACAGTGAACCAGTGAACCAGAGGTCTACCTCATATACAAACCTGAATTAAAAACAGCCACCCCTATAGTCAGTTCAGAGCCCACATTCTTGATTACATTTGACACAATCATCATCATCATATCTTAAACCTCAAATCAGCATGACAGTGCTCGACTCAGGGCTGCTTCTTTCAATTAGCTGAAAATTGCAGCCCAGTTCATCTTCTAGGGAATCGGTTTACATTTACAATTTTACTGTGGTGGGAAGGCAACGAACATGATGGAAGGAGCAAATCAACTTTCTAACTTCTACAATGATTATTTTAACTTCACCTAAATATGGCAAACCTGTTTTGACAGGAATGAAGAGGAAGGAATTTCCTTTTTTATTACTTTTGTAACACACACACACACTGTAACTATGGAGTTTGGAAAAGAAAGGGGAAATAAAAACACACTATGATTAGTTCTGTAAATTATTTTCCAAATGAAAGCTTTCACAATGGATAGTATTTTCTGTAAAAGATGCATTAAAATAATTTTCAGTTCCAGGGTAGAAATCCTAAGGCATAGAAGTAACACGTAAGACAGAGGCAGCACAGTAGCAGCAGCATTTTATCAAGCTTTATTAGCTCACAATATCCCTATTCATCCCAAGCCTAACATTTTCTCTAGGATACTATGGCATGAATAGCCTTAGTTCATTGATATCTCTAATAAATGTATTTGTATATAAACATCTCTAATAAAATGTATTTTCTTATAGTAGTTAATTTATTTGTGGTGTGGGATGGATTTTTAAAGTCCTGTTCCTGATGCAAGTTTCAATCATTTTGCAGGAAAATAAGCAAGAATTTTAAAACACTTCAATGTTCTTCTATCATGTATAATAACACCTATATGAAAGTTACCCCAAATGCTTGTCACATGCATGATTTAAGGAAAAGAGAACGTTTGTGCCTCTTAACAAATTAATTTATGTCAATTCATTTTGGACTAAGCAACAATCTTGGTGTCCTTTAGAGGTTTTCTTAGTCTTTGAAATGTAAAATTATGCTTTTGTAAGTCAACATTAACACTTTCAGAAAAAAGTACACATTCATGTTTTGCTGACATTGTATTGTCCACCCTTTCAAGTATCATATATTTATATATATACTTAATAAAATGTTAAAAAATATTCAGAGGAGCTTTAGTAAGAAGAAATCCATATACTGATCTTACACTCTTTCATATTTTCTAAGAATGTTTTCCCATATTTTAATATAGCTGAATTATAAAAAAATGGAATTATAAATCATCTGACTTTACATTATGGATATGAAAGTCTAAAGCAGCTGATTTATTCTTGTGCCAGAATGATATCTCAAATCAATAAAAATACTCTTTAGATTTAATCATTAAGAATTAATGACTGATCACGTGATTTGCTTCAGTTTGTTTTAAGATATATATTACTGATAACATTGATTATACAGCACTTTAAAAATCCACACAAGTTGACTGCTAGACAATTTGGTCTACTATCTAAAAATGTTGGTAAAAATTTAGCTATGAACTAATAAATACAGAGTATTTATTTGAAATGAAAATATGACAGATAGTGGGGGAAGGAGAGAGGGAGAAAGAGAAGATACTGAGATTGATACTGCATCTGCTGGTTCATTCCTCAATAGCCAGGGCTGTGCTAGGCACAAGCCAGGGTCCCAAAAACTCCCTCCAAGTTTCCCATATTAGTGGCAAAGACTCAAGTACTTATCTGCTGCCTTCCTAAATGCACATTAGCAAAAAGTTGGATTGGAAATACTCTATACCAGCATTAGTTTAAGGATTGCAGGTATTCCGAGTTGAGATTTTATTTGCTGCACTGCAACGCCTACCCATGGATTATTTTTGTTATCTAGGGAATCAGACTAAGTTTTCATCACTGCTTGCATTTCCCCCAGATTGCTATATAAGCTTTGTGAATGCCAAGAATTCAAGTTTATCACAGGCAAAGCAGCTCAAGAGGGGCGGTGAGTTTGCAGGATAAATGCAGTACATTTTACTTGAAAATATCCTTGAAGATCACCTGACAGATTAATTGATGTGGGATGAGATGGCACATCTAGGAAAGATGAATGTCATTCGGAATCACCATGCTGCTGAGTTTGATCTATCTGTTCACTTCGTGATGTAAATCAAATTGTTGAGTTTAATTTCAAAAATGTTAGAGGGGATTACTTCAGCAAGCACTGCCTCCCAAGTAACTTTCTAGAGCTGAGCTCAGCTGAGCCCCTGCTTTACCAAAAACATGGTCAGATTTTCATTGTTCCTCATTCCTTGTAGAGATCACTGAGCACGCTACTCATGTACTTTCCTGAATACTTGGCACAAGGAAAATAATTCAGCATTTTCTCTTATTTGCTGCTTTTCTTATTTACTACATTTGTACTATTATATGAGATTTTTAGGAGTAAGTTTCATAATACATTAATTGTTAACAGTTTTGAAATTTTAGAGGAAAAATGTCATGCTAATAGGTAAAGTAGTGGTTTTTCATACTGTGAAAATGGGGTATTTTGATATGCACAAATATTTTATTTCTGACTTTAAAATGTGAACATCAGAATTTCTCCCACCTAATCATGTTTTCCTTAATTAGAAAATAACAGAATATTACAACATTAGTTTTTCCAACTTAAATACTTTCACAACAAAGTGATCACACTAGTGTACATGTAAATGATGCTGTTTGAATTCAACTTGCATTTTCAAAATTATGCCAGTAAATCTCTACCTGGTAATCCATTTTCAAAAGCATAATTTGGCAAAACTATGGAATACCAATAAAGAAGATGGAAAGAACAATACAATAACAAATATTTTCCAGGACATCTGCATACACAGATTAATATTCTGGCAAGGTAGAAAAAGGCAGATAGAACTATCTGAATCACTAAAAAGTATCATGACACCATATATGAGAAAATTCCTAAGAATTAGACAATCTGCCATTATACAAACGATGCTACAATACAAAGAATAATAAGAAGAAATACAAAGAACCCAAAGCACAGGAGAACAATTGAGAAGAAATACCAAAATCTCTATGTCAGGATAAACAGGAGGTGATGCTTTGAGCATTGATAAGTCACCAATGATCTGGCCCTTAAAATCTTTATCTAAGTTATGAGTATGTTGATCTTGAAATTGGTGACAGGGATTCAAGGATTACATTGATTTCTCATTGGAATGGATTATGTTCATGCTCACTCGCAATGTAGACTAGCAAACAGAGAAGCGGTCTATGAGTGTGCTAGTCATTTGATAAGCAGGAAATGCTCCCAGAAAGCAACCCCAGCCTCAGGAAACTATTCTACTCTGTTAATTAAGGACTTATACTGAAGAATGAATCCCAAACTACTAGTTTCCCAGGAACCTGTAAACGTCCTTTTAGAGCTATACATTTCAAGCTGGTTCATCAAACTGGTTTACTGAAGAATCTTGGCCTTTTTTCACAGTAGATGGGGCCTGTGCATCAGGAATGACTGCCCAGTTAGAAGGACTGGCCAGGATCACTCTACAGGGGAATTATTTTGAGGCTTATTCACACATATAGAGTGCTTGGCAGGGTTTTTGGAATGGTCTACCTGCCAAGATAAGTTTTCCTATCACCAGCAACAACCTAACAATTAGGCTGAAAGTAATCATTAGCAGGGTGTGAATTACATGCTTTCCACGGGGAAAAAATCCCCAAACTATAAGGTAGTCCTATGCTATTAAAATTTTGATAGGGATAGAGTATCAACGAGGGGTAATAGAGTTTGTTTCAGCTGAAAAAAAAAAAAGAATAAGCTGATTCCCAGCGATTATAATACACTCTGTTCCCCATTGCCTCTACTGTTTATTACTCTCTGCTAAAATGGAGACTTTGGTTAAGTGTAGGTTTTTTCACAAAAGCTTTTTTTTTATATACACAGATTAGGTCTGTGGTTTCTAAAAAAAAAATTTCCCTCCATCTCCTTATGTGAAGCCCCAGAGAAAGAATCAATAGGGTTCAAAGATGCTATGGCAAAGAATCAATTTCTTTCTCCTTTTCTCATTTCCCCTTATCCTTCTATAATTCCATCCCTTATTCTCTTCTGTCTCCCTAAATTCCACCTTCCACCTCTCTTCCTTCCTCCATTTTTTCTCTCCCTCGCTTCTTCTCATCTGTCAATCCCAAAATGGTACCTGGTTCTGACGTGAAAATAGTAGTTTTGAAGGAATAATAATGTATGTCTGAGCAGAGTCAAGGCCAAATAGTAAATGTCTCTTTGGTTAGTATGACAAATTTTTAGGCACGAATGAAGAGTTGATTGTGAGTCTTACATTGATATGTGAGAGTATTATTCAGGTAATCCCCAATCAGATGACCTCTATCTAGTAATCTGTTTAGAAAGCTACACAATATATCTTACAAATATTACTGCATGCATGCTTCATGCACAGTATTAGAGCAGATGTTATAGTGTCATGTTATATTCTTCTTGAGAAATTGGTTCTATGGCCAAAGTTTTAGAAAGGATACAAACTAAATAGATAACCTCTTTCTCCAAGTTATCCTCAAATACATACTTTTCTGATTCACAATGCCTACATTTACAATAAAGGGTAGTGTGAAGTCCTATAGCAGAGACATTTGTTTAATTTAACTTAATCTAATATTCCCTAAATAATCTTTATAACCATAGAATTCCTTCTTGCGTTAACATTTGTTAAAATACAGTGGAACTAATTCTGGAAATATTTCATTTAGATAGAGGAATCAAGAGGATAAGGATGTGGCACATGACCCATGTGTCCAACAAATGCTTGAAAAGGTCATAGCATTTGATTGTCAAGGTACCAGCTAATCTATTTTTAAACAGGTTTATGGGCACGGCGCGATGGCACAGTGGTTAAGGTCCTCGCCTTGCACGCACGGGATCCCATATGGGCGCTGGTTCTAATCCCTGCAGCCCCGCTTCCCTTCCAGCTCTCTGCCTGTGGCCTGGGAAAGCAGTCCAGGTCGCCCAAAGCTTTGGGACCCTGCACCCGCATGGGAGACCTGGAAGAAGTTTCTGGATCCTGGCTTCGGACCAGCATAGCATTGGCCGTTGCACTCACTTGAGGAGTGAATCATTGGACGGAAGATCTTCCTCTCTGTCTCGCCTCTCTGTATATCCGCCTTTCCAATAAAAATAATAAAAAATAAATCTTTAAAAAAAAACAGGCTTATGTATTTGAAAGAATTAGAGAGAGAGAGTGAGAGAGAGAATCTTGCATCCAGTAATTCACTCCAATGATTGCTGTAATAGTCAGGCAGAGCTAGGAAAATTTGATAAGAATGTTATCTTTTCCTTCCTCTATGCTACGCAGAAAAACATATTGGATAGGGAAAGCTGAGATTATATTAATGTGAGAAGTTGCTAGAAATCCTATTCTAAGTTGGTATGTGCCCATTAAATAGCACAAGTTTCAAAGCTGCATATTCAAGTTGGAGCACCAGCACTGCATAAATAAAATGGTATTTCTACTTTATTAGGAAAGCAAATATTACTTATGTATTAATTAATCATGTCTTATAATAAAAATAAGTATAAAAATGATCCTTATGAATTCATGATTATTTTTCACTTGTTTTAGGATAAAAAATTGTAGTTGATCATCTTATGGGGAATTTGCTTCATTTAAAGGTTTTTCAAAATAGATTGTGACAAAATTGAAGTTGAAAAGCTAACTCTGTTTCACTAGGTAAATCTGAAATACCAATATTGAAGAATAACACAGTCCCTCAAGAAAATTATGACTTATTATGAGTCCAAAGCAATGAAGGTTATAATCACTAAAGACGTTTGAGTTGAGTTCATCTTACTGATGGTATTAGCACTGTTGAATGAAAACATGGACAGGACAGAGTGAGGTAGTGAGTATTCTAATTAAAGATTTGATGAAGCGATGGGTAAAGCTGAATATTAGAAAATATCTAAAATACACAGCACGGCTTTGAATGGGGAATTCAATTCCCAGTTAAATTAAATAGTTTTCATCTCTTTGGTGAATACTGATGATAGACATGAAAGTATTATTTTTAGTTTCCGGCTACTGAGGAAGTCACTATGTACCTCGAGTTATTATTTCCCTAGTGTTTTTCCTTAAAAAGGTAATACTAACACAATTTCTTACAAATAAAAATAATGTTGTACAGGTGAGCATTTAGGCTTGCAATTAGGACACTGGCTAAAATGCTCACAGCCCATATACATGGGCCTCAGTTTGACATGTAGGCTAGGCTTGTCTCCTGACTTCCGGTTCCTTACACCACAGATCCTGAGCAGCAGTGGGGATGGCCCTCAGGTGTGACCGGGAATTCTGAGAGTAAACTAAAGGATGGCAGGTCTCTGCCTCTTCCTCTCCCTTTGCCTCTCAAATAAACCAGTGGCTTTTTTTCCTTATCAAGGTAGGGATATTGAAAATAAAAAATAAAAATGTATATATCTGAAATTGCTTTCAACTCCTAATAAATGGGAGGCAAAATAAATCTAGGCTTGGTATATTTTAAAATACAATGAAAGGAAATGCTCAGTGTGTTAAAGATGATTCTTTATCTAAATTCTGGAAATTTTTAAACAAAAAGTGTCACTTTATACCAGTGTTGGGGGGGGGATGAAGTTAGAAGCAATCTGCAAATATAGGACAATGATCGAGTTTTTAAAAAATGTCAAAATAGAAAAGTCAAAAAGCACACTCTGGGCTCGGAAGCAGAGTACGGAGCTCTGTGGTTCAGAAATGCCACAGAAACATGGGATAATGCCTGAGGATTTGGACACTTGGTACTTGTTGTCAGGAGCTGAGATTATATGAGTCTCAAGTATCTGAGAATGCTCTATATGAGACAATACCTGAGCTAGGCTACTTACTTCAGTTAGTCAGGGAGGGAATCAGGCTTCTCTATTCATGACAGAGGGTTGCAAGACACACACACACACACACACACACACACACACACACACACACACACACAGAGTCTACCACTGAGCACCATGCACAGTTGCTTAGACAGCATCCTTGAGGGAGAGATGATTGGGAAAGAAATGAATTTCAGAAAGTCTACTAATACCTTCTTGTCCTCTATAGTCTATAATATGAGGGATTCATTTGGAAAAATAACTTATGGAAAGACAGACAATCCCTACTACATCACTAAATAAAGCTAAAAGATTCCCAAGCCATAAGACTGCTGGAATTGTACAGTTAAAAATGAAATCAAGTGAGGGTGCTGAAGCATAGTGGGTAAAGGCATCACGTGTGACACCAACATCACGTGTGATACACAAGCAGCAGCTCAAGTTCTGGTTGCTCCAATAATAACCCTACTTCCTGCTATGGTTTAAGAAAAGCAGTAAAACATAGTCCAAGTATCTGTGGCCCTGCCACCCTAGTGAGACCCATTTGAAACTGCTGACTTTGTCCTGGCTCAGTCCTAGCCATTGTGAACAACTGGGGATTAAGCCAGACAATGAAAGATCTCTATATGTCTCTCCCTCTCTGTGTCTCTTTCAAATAAACCAATCAACAAATTTTTAAAGAATAAGGCAAATAATGATCTCTCCTTACTAAAGGAATTCAAATTTCTAAAAATCTGGTGTAGCTAATTCTTATATTTTACATATTATTTTAAAGACATGTTTTTGAGAATTAGCCAGATACAAAAAATACCAAAATGTAACTGAAAGCAATATAACAGATTCTCTTGCTAACTACAGTACAATTAAACTATGTAAGGATAAATTTTTTTCATTTAATTTTACTGCAATAATAATAAATTTACAAAAGAAGAAAAGCTATGGATATTCCACGAGTAAACTATAGTTAGGAGCATTTGGAATTATGTATTATGTGTGTTGGTACAACCCAGTTCAGAACTATCAGACTGTGCTAGCAGGAAAATGGCTACTTGGCTACATCACCAGGTAATTTTCCACACCAGTAAATCACCAATGACATGGTTCCAAATGTCTCGTTTTGTGTGTAATCCCTGCAAGCTAATTACTCTAAAAGAGGTAACATAAAATGAAGCAGTTATCAATATGAACATTTCAGACCCATATGGATCACGACACTTGTTGGCCCAGTGCCCCATGGTTTCACATAGCAGTTATTATATTATCCTATTGTGGTATGATAAAACTCTTGGGCATCAGGCTTATTCTCAAAGCCTAGAAGCTTGGTTCTTTGCAGTATAAAAATGGGAGTGTCTTGTAGCTATCCATACATCATCTCCTAAAGGGGCAAAGGAAACTGCCTCACACTGCCAAAAAAAGTCTACCCAAAGAAGTTGATTCTTTTTTAAAAACGGACTGGATGACATTTTGCATAAGAGGGATTGAAAATAGGCTTCTCTAAAATGAAAACATTGAATTGGTGGCGTTAGGATAATTTATTTGTAGCTCTAATATTCATACATAAAACATGATACAAATACATTATGAGCAGTTTCCAACTTAATAAGAGATTGTAAAATAAACATCCTGCTTGCATCCAATTACATTTTTTTTTAACATAGCTTCAAGGAAGTAAATCTTCCTGTGCTAAAATTTTGGAAACTGTCCAAAACCATGCCTTGCCCAACATCTGAGTAATTATTTCATTCTACACACAAACAACTGTTGAAAATTATTATTGATCAGAAACAAAGTATTGCTATAAAATAATATAATAGTTTGACGATGATCATAAAGTAGTCTCCTAGGTAATTCAAGACTAGAAATTTCAAAAATGTGTTCAGAAAGGGATTCATCTGAAATACAGAATGTAAGATTCTCTTATCAAGTTTCATGTCTGTTCCCAAGTAGTCAAACAAACAAACAATTTTCACTGGTTATTTGTTTTCCTTACAGTGGCTATTTGTTTTCTTCCCTTGGAGAAAAAAAAAAGAAAAGAAAACACCAAGCTTCTCTTATTTATTTTTCCTTCCAGAAAAAAAAAATTGAAGTATGTTTTCGGGAATATATCACATGTGTAAATATCATCTTTGAGGTCTGAAGAGGAAGAAAGCATTGAAAGCGAAGAGAAGCAAGAACAATTATTTTTAAGGACAAGAATTCTTGGGCCAGTGTGAAGGTCAAATGAATGTGGAGGTGAACGTGGAGGTTCAGTGATGCTGTAACACACAGAAACATTGGGCATGAACTCTGATACAGGAGATGAAATGCCTTGCTGAAAGCAGAGTAATGGAGATCAGGAGGAAGTTAATATATGGAGGAAAGAACTTAGGAGTATTAATGTTAGTGAAATCAACAGACAAAGCTATCTGTAATCTGTAGAGAATAAAGAAAATTCAAAGTGGAATACCAATACTCAAGACTGTATACAGGAGAAAGACTACACTGAGTACTATGACAAATTTCAAATTCTTATTGAGCAATCATGCTGAGCCATTTTCCAATATTGAGCATATGTATATTGAAATATTTACTTCATACCTCGATTCAAATGCAATGTGGCCACATCTTTCTCCTGATAACTTCTAGCTGCTCAGACTAAAATACTGGAGTTCTTATTGACTCCTGTCTTTCTCACCACTATAATTCAACTCACTATAAAACGTTTTGGGTTCCATTCATCAATAATAGTATAATATAACCACTTCTCAAACACATTCACCTCTCCTTCTGATTCCAGATACAGTCACCTCTTGACTGAACTATCACAACAGGGTTTCTAATCATTTTATTACGTCTCTTTATTATATTAAAACAGAGGAATGAAATAAGTCAAAATATGGCACTTTTCGTCTCCAAATAACTACCACTAATTTAGCATAAAAGCTAAAATCTCAAGAGGAGGCTAAAAGGCCTAGCAAAATCAGATTTATAATCTCCATGAATTCATTATCCACTACATTCTTGCTTACTTGATCCATTCCTGTCACATTGATATCCTTAGGTTTCTTCCAATATACCAAGTGTACTGTTGCCACAGTGCCATTTAATAGGGCATTCCTGGAATAGTTGGTGTTCAAATATCCTTATGATTCATATCCCCAGGGAACTTAAACTTCGCTTAAATGTCACCTTTTTCAGGGAAAATTTTCTTTACCATGAGTTTTAAATGGTAGCTCTTCACTTCCACATACCACCTCTCCACATATTCTACTGTTTCCTCTTTAGAGTTCCACATTGCACTTATCTTCATTTGATATAAGACACACACACACACACACACACACACACACCACAAAGCAGTGGTGCTAGGAAAATAAATTTGGACTGAACCAAAATACAATGAGGAACTGAAGAATAGGTAACAATGGTATCAATTACTGCTTCAATATATCAGATGATAAGGGGAAATCAAATAGCTAGAGGGAAGAGGTGATATTCTGGAAAATTCTTTCAGGATGAGAGAGATTTGAATATGAAGATTAGTTGAAAGGGAAGTATAAGAATCAGGAAGAATCCAGTGTGCAGCTGCTCTAATTATTCTAGCTGTCACATCCTATGGCTCAATGCTGTTTCCTCCTTGTTTCTTAGAAGAGGAGAAAGGATCAATGTATAGAGAAGCAAGCATTGACTTACAAGCACTGTCTAGTTTACCAAGAGAATATAAGCAATGATATTTTATAGGTTATTAACTAGTACCAGTGTCCATTAAATTATTAGGAAAGAGAAATGGATTTTGAGACAGTATTTTAAGAAAATGTGCATTTACATGTATTTGCATGCTGAAGTATAAACATGCATGAATATATATAATTATAGGCATGCCTAATATTTCATAGGCTTAGGATGATTTTTCTGGTATCTAGGAGCTTAGGAAACTAATTTCCTGTCATGTTCAACCCTCTGATGACACCACCATTCCTTCTGCTTGATGAGCCTGCACCTGGCTGGTTGGTACTAGTGGAAGCTCTCATATAGCTAGACAGACAATTCAGAGTTAATGTTCAATTCTTGTTTAAAGAGTGACCCTGGAATAGAAACAGGGAAATGAAATATCCTGATAGTGTCATCATAAAGTCATCAGCCAGATGGCAATCCTTGAAATCGAATCCTTAGAGCCTTCTCACAATAATTTGTGATATCACATCTAATATTATCTTATTCACAAATTCGTATCTATTCTCAGAGACTGATGAGAGAGAAATGAACTTGCAGAGGCACCTACTTCTGGACTTTATATGCTAACATGGACTCTCCAATAACATGATAAAGAACAAATCTTTTTTTTTTTTACATAGGTCAAAGTGATGATTTATATTCTGATCTTATTCTAAGTTGCAGAATTTGACAAGCATCATCTGCATGAATAGATTAAGTCCTCTTAAGCACAAATGTCTATATTGGTCTTGAATTTGAAAATAGAAATTTTTTAAAGTTCTGAGCAACAGCAAGGGTGGAAAATGAGGCTCATCAATCTATTAATAAATGAAGTACTAACAGAATACGACACCAGTTCCTTTTTTACTAACTGTATCTTGAAGCTGTATCTTGCCCAGGTGTGGCACTAAAGTTTCTTTAAGTTTCATTTTTGTATCTTATTTAACACTCAAACATTAAAACCTAAATTGAAAATGTTACTGCTTTAAATAGGCTTCCACACATATAAAAAGTGGATAGATTTATCTATATATTGGAAGTTTCAGTGCAGTCAATAATTAGTGCTCAGTAATCTAACAGTATGTCGTGTGAACTCTGAGAAATGTTGAAATCAACATGGTTTCCATAATCTCTCCTGTTTAAAAAGTCAGTGTCAGAATATTTTCAGAAATATGTCTCTTTTTCCCAAAAATTCAAATGTCAATATTATTGATCATGTCATTCAAAGATGATTTTATAGGAATGGCAACAAAATTAAAGGTACCATCTTGCCATCACCACAGTTTTGAATTTTTAAACACCAATACTAAAAAATGAGTAAGTGCAAGAATGAGAGTAAGACCAAGAAAATGCAATAATATGAACCACTGCATAAAGAAAACAATTTTTAGTTACAAAATGTGGCAATATCTTCAAAAGTAAAACAGAACATAATGATTATAAATGAATCCTAACTGTTTAGGCAAACATAAAGGTAACCCAAAGCAGGACTAACAATAAAAACTTCTGTGATGATAAAAATGTTTCACTTTATACTATCGAACTGGGTACTCACTATTTTCACATGGCTCATTAACACTTCAAAGATGGCTAATAAGACAGGAGCAAGTGAATTTATTTTTTTAACTTAAATTACAGTTCATCTAAATTCAAATAGCAGAGACTATTGCTGGTCAAGGTATTACACAAACAGATCAAAACATGAAAGATTACATAGAGTCCTCTTGTTCTTTATAAGAACGGAGAGTAAAAGAAGCAGAGATGAAGTCGGATTTGGCTAGGTGTAAACAGTAGACATGAAAAGCATACATAGAATGCGGATGTTAATGAAAAATACCATTAGCCAATAGAGTCCAGTTTTCCTATGTCCTCTCTGGGCAGAAGCGCTAGCAAGCCCAAATAGACCATGGTTGCTATAAATTCATTCCACCATTCAGTTTTCTGACAGGTATTTATTTAGGGAGCTTCACATAGCTGAGGCTACTGTATATTAGATTTCTATTTAATTCTGTTCACTTCCTTTGTGGGAGACATTTTTACTGGTTGGCTCAACCTCAATTCTTAGGCAGCAGAGATGACCACATTATGAAGTTCTGGCTCTCAGATTCCTGAGGAAACCATTGCTTTCTTAATAAAAGCATTGTTTCTCTCCTTCTTCTTCCTGCTGGAATGTAAATTCTGAGGGAAATGCCAAGAGGAATGCGTAAATTTCAGGGATGACATTGCTTGGCCACTGCACATCTGTGAACTTCTCATTGTGTGAGACAAATACACCTTTGTTTGAAAAGCTACGGTAGTTTTTATTACTTCAAAGTGAAAGCCAATCCCAATGCATACTGTTTTTTCCTTTCTATGTTCGATCATTGACATACCAGGACAAACATACTTAATTCTTTCACTTGCCTAGTTAATCATAAAAGCTTATAGTACATTTCAATCTAAGGGCTCAGCAGTACAATTTGTGGGCAAGCCACAATGTGCGTGCCCTTACACAATTTACATTCTTGAAGAAAATCAAGGTCGGTCAATACTTGGGTACAGTGTACTGAGATAAGCACTATATTAGAAGACCAAACAAGTGTGAATTCTGGAGTTTGACAGAGAAGTCTTCCTGGAGGAACTGGCATTTACACTGAGATCTGAATAATGACTCAAAGAAAGAAAAGAGGAGGGAATTTTATGCACCAGGTCAGCAGACAACAGAAGTCAGAATGAAGGTAAAGAGAAATGAAAATATCTCAACGTGATTTTATTGCCTGTGAGAGAACTGAAGTAGTGGATTCAGGAAGAACAGGAAATCAGCCTGGAGTCCCAAGGACAAGCCAAAATCAAGCAATACCATAGAGCCACTGAAAGAATACATTGCCTTTAAAAAAGCAATGGATAAGCTATTAACAGCTTTACAAATGGGAGGAGGTGTGCTATTGGAATACGTGCATACACTATATTCAGGATGATATTTCTAAAATCTATTTAGAGAACGAGTGCAGTGTAGAAAAGTCTAAAAAGGGAAACCAATTAGAGAATTCAGGCAAGGCATGGTAAAGAACAGGGGTAAAGAGAAGTGACTAGATTTGTAATCCATTTTAGGGAATCAATGATGTTGTGATAGTTTAGCTGTATGAGTTGTAGAAAAAAAAAGTCAAGCATGGCTGTTTTCTAGATTGAACAACTTTATGAGGTATGGTCCTATTCAGCAGATAGCGAGCATATGAGGAGAAATCAGTTGCATTTCAACAGGGAGATTAGAAGAGAGCAAACATGACATGAGCTTTGGACATAGTCAACTTGAAGTTCTTGTGGAACATTAAAATGGAAAGAAAGCAGTAATATACAGACATGTACAATCAAAGAGACCATTCTACACTGGTTGGTCATTAACAGCTGAGTTTATGCAAGTGGATGAACTTGTGTAAAGAGCATGTTTAGTGAGAAAAGAACAAGGAAGAACCCTGCCAGCAACATTAAAGGTGGCTTGGTGAAGTGAACTTTCTTCTTGGCCAACTAAATAACAAAGTTAGCTTCTAATTTCCTAAGTTTACTCATTTCAAAAGGAGCTATATACTTCTCATTTGTTGATAGTCTACGGATCAAGTGTAGTAAGAAGGATTCAGTGTTTTATGGATGGCAGCATCAAGGACAGAGAATCCACTGAGATACAGTGCTGGTCCTAGTCTCTGATCTTAGTTTGCATTTTCAAAGGGAAAGAGGATTCTGTTTGATAAGTTAATGTTTCCCACTGAAATCTATTGACGGACTTTGTGACACTTTCTAATAACAAACATATGTATGACAGTTCCCAAACCTAATCCCAAACCAAATATACATGTGTTTAACTAAATAGATACATGAGCTGTATTTGGGGAAGAAAGCTCAAACTTTGTCCCTGAGAGAAGGCAATAAGTACTTTTTCTCCTTTTTCTCTAAGTATAAATTTGTATTAAGTTCCACATCTGTCCACCAGGATTTTTTTTTTTTTTGATAGGTTCACAAACAGAACTCTCCAACTTTTGATTTAGGTATTCAATCTTCTGTGTCATGGTTATCTGAACCTGCTTTCTAGAATTCAAAACTCGAACAGCACTGTTCTCCATGGTCACCAGCTTAAATCATGTCTCACCACAGTTTTCAGTCTTTAACCTGTAGTTCAATTTCAAGAGTTTTCAGTCTTTAACCTGTAGTTCAGTTTCAAGAATTAAGTGGTTTCTTAATTTCCATATGGCAACAACTCATTACTCTTAAGATTTCAGACTTTCTCTTTGTAAAATCTATTTCCTCTCTCAGTTGTGGCCTTTTCTCATCAATAAAGACTATTTTGACATCCCCAGTAGTTGGTGTCATTTCTGGAACTCACTTTGCATTGTAGTCTTTTTCACTCTTGTACAGGTATTATTTTTACTTCTCTTTTCTGACACAACTCTAAATACTTAATGAGCCTTATCGAGCCACAGCATGGACAAAGCAATGCTACATTTTCAAAGGGGAAGGTTAGCATTTAACAAATATTTACCAGCAACCTCCCAAATTACACGCTGCATCAGCTGGGGAATACATCAAATGAGAAAGATACAGTCTCTGCCCACAGGAAGTTTACAAAAATTTGGAGGACAAATGTTAAGCCATTAGTTACATAATTCATGTTTTTACTTATAATAAGTACTAATGAAAGAAAAGTACAAAGAGTTATGGGTCATACACAGCATGGATAATAAGGAAACTGAACCTAGTTTGAGAGTATAGTATCTCTTAGAGCTTTCAATTTCCATAGATACATAATAGGAAATGAAATTTTGAGTTTTATTGCCCTTCAGGAATTTTCTGCTTGGGAAAAATTTTTCCTTTGCATGTATACAGTAAGGTACAACGATTATACCATGGACAACTATAACTCCACCATGAAATGTATGGTAACTTTTTTGTCAGGTCAAAGATAGGGCAAATTGTGTCATGATAGGATGGAAAGACATTTCTTTGGATAGATTTCTCAAAGAAGATACATGTCTATTCCAGACACAACCACATATTTTGTTTTTTTCCAATGTCTTGGTTATGTTACCACCTTAACTGCACAGATCAATTGGACCATACCTCAGGCCCTTCACCACCAAAAATAAGAGGTTGAGCCAAATCTGTAAGCTTAGTTGAAATTTGTCATTGTGCATCTTCCCAAATCCCAGGTTAGCAGGATTGGGTAAATCTGAAATGAATGTTCATCCAACATTGCCACTCCATCAGTACAGTAAGGAATAGTCGTAGAAATAATATAGTTCCTACCTTTTCTGAATGCTTCCCCAGGAGGCATTGATGTTCTCTGTGGTCATGTGCACTTTTCTGGTATCATCTGCAGAATAATCTCTTAGAAGCTTCAGTGCTAAGTCATTAGCCACATCTACATTTATCTGCCACTGGCGGAGATCTTTGGACAATTGCTAGAAATGTATATGGAAGAGAGAATTAATATCTGTTTTTTTTTCTGAAGTCCATAGTTTCTTTAAATGCTTTAAATAAAGTGCTTTTAAACTCTAAAGGCAGAGTTTGCCTACACAATTGCTTCTACTGTACCATGTTATTTCATTAATTATGACAACCTAAGTAAACTCATTTTTCATGATCAAATATGCCAAATGTAACATCTTAAGCAATACCAAGTATTATGTATTTTGATTCATAATAATTCATTGGAAACAAATTGGGCTTAATACTTTTATCACAGGAAAGCTGTGAATGTAAAGTCTTATGTAATTGTCAAGTGTCTGACATATAACAAAATTGGAACATTAGAAAAAAACCACATGCATTTGTTTCCCTCTTCATTAACCTACTGAATTGTTTATGTAATTAGTGCCATCTACTGGCATTCAACTAAACTTGCATATAGAAAACAATGAACAACAAAAGAACTATGGTGCCATGCTAGATATGAACTTTTTTGAAGAATTATAATACTTTAAAAATATCTTAATTTAAAATTAGAATAAAACTAAAGACAGAATTATATTGCTAACCCAAATCACATTTACCTTTTCAAAAATGATAACATTGGATGGTTAAGCCATCGAGAAATGGACAAAGGAGCGAGAGCAAGCATTTTACACAAGAAAAAATAATGCAATGATTTTATATATATAAAAAAGTTAAAAACTCACATATACAAAGAAAACAGAGTATGAAATCAGCAGGGTACAATGTGATAACAATGAGCTAACATAAAACGAAATGCAAAGCTGGAAAGACTGATGAAATGTGCACATACACATGTGTACTGCTTCTGGGATCACTTTCCATTACGATAATTTGGCAATAGATACAATCGACGTACAAGTGCTTATTCTGTTTTTGCCAGTAATCTCACCTTTCACACTTCATCTTAAAATATTAAAAATATGATACCTATAGGAATAACAAGTATCATGGCCTTAAATGGTAAAAATAAATGGAGTAATAACTTCAATATTTAATGAGAGGACATTATAACAGCTTAATAGATTAACCAAGTGGGTAGCCTGATATGTAGTAAATTTGCACAGTAATCCTTGTAAAACCACGTATCTTTCATACAAAAAGGTCCCACAATGTTTTACACATTTTAAATTTACAAAATAAAACTTATATGATGGTATGTTGGCGGCATTCCTATTCCCCTTATTCCATTTCCCCTTTACATCTCACGTGCATGTTTGTCACCATTAATGGATCACACTCAGAATACCCTGTTCTTTGTTCAGCATGCAGTAATCGATATTCTACGCTCAGACTGAAGTTGTTTTTTTGTTTGCTTGCTTTTTTTTGTAATTTTAGTTTCCACATATTAGGGATAATGCACAGTATTTGTCTTTCTATGTGTGCCTTATTTCAGCCAGCATGTCCTGCAGTTCCACGCATTCTGCTTCAAGTGACAGGACTTCATTTAAAAACAAAAAAAATCTGCCAAATAGTATTCGTTGGGTATATCTTCTATGTATTCTTTATCCATTCGTTTTATAATGGCCATAGTGGTTGATGTAGTATTTTGCCCATTGTGAAATGCTGCTATAATTATGGTATAACGGGTATCTCCAATACAGTGAGGCTTTTGGGTATATCCCTAGTACTGAGATAACCTGGTTTATACATCACTTCCATCCCTGTTCTTTTTTTAATCTCCATACTCTTTCTCACAGTTTGTACACTAATTTACCTTACCACCAACAGGGTAGAAGAGTTTTACTGTCTTCACAACTTTGCTAGCAGTTGTTGCTTTCTTTTTGGTAATAACCATTCTGATGCTGGTGAGGCGATACCTCATAACTGTCTTAATTTCAATTTCCCTGATGGCTAGTGATATTGAACTTTTCCCATATATCTGTTTGTCACTTGCATTTCTTCTTTTGAAAACTATCTGTTCAGGTCCTTTGCCCATTTCTTTACTGGACTGGTAGTTTTTTTTATGGTGTTGTGTTTTTTGAGTTGCTGTTATATTCTGGATAGTAATTCTTTTTGCTAAATAAGTAGTTTGCAATCACATTCTTCCCCAAACCCAATTTTTAACAATACCATATTTTTTTCAAAAATTACTTATTTGGGAGGTAAACAGTGAGGGAAAAGGATGTAAAGGGATGGGGAGAGGGAGATTCACCTTCTATTTGCTGGTTCACACTTCGAATGCCTATTGGGTTGGACTGGGGTTGAAGTTAGGAGCCTGAAACTGAATTCAGCTCTGCCACATGGATCAAGTACCATCTGAATCACTCCCACTACCTCCCAGTTCTGACACACATGTGGGAGACTCAGATTTAATTCCTGTCTCTTGATCATTTGGGAACAAACCAGTGGATGGAAAAATCGATCAATCTCTCCCCTTTATGATGATTCATCCTTTCATACATAATTGTAAATAAAACCTCAAAGAGAAAGGACATTTCAAACCATTATAAACTAAAAGAAAATGTATATAGTCTTCTGAATGGTTTCAGAAGTGCATGCATATGTTTAAACTCATCAAAATTGTATGTCTTAAGCATATGTGGTGTTGATATACCAATTATGCATGAATCAAGCTGTTAAAACTTGTTTATTTTTATTGGAAAGGCAGATTTACAGAGAGCAGTAGAGACAGAGATTCCCCATCTACTGTTTCACCTGGCTGAAAAAACCTGAAGCCAGGACTGCTTGGAGAGTGTTGTAGGTCTCCCACCCAGCTTCAAGGTCTCAAGGCATTGAACCATCCTCTACTGCCTTGCCACAGTGGCCACAAACAGGGATTGGATCAGAAGTGGAGCAGCTGTGACATGAACGGTTCCCATAAGGGATGCATCTCTTGAAGGTGCATCCAACGGAGCCAACACACGGGCCCCAAAGATGTTAAAAGGTTTTAAGGTGCAGAATATACCACTGAGTCTAAAACATAATGTAGAGATAATTTTTTAAAAGCCAGAAATGTAAGTTGTCATGTACACTTCAATTTTCCAAAATCTGACTGCAGCTCACAAGCTAAATTGGAAAATTCATAAGCAAAATAGGTAAAAGAATGAGGTTTGCCTTCAAACCAGAGCTTCTCAATAAATTTTAATGGCTCAAAGGCAAAAATATACAAGCCATATTTTTTTTTTCGAAAATTGTATTCACAACAACAACAAAAAGAAAAAGCTCAGATTTTGACACTTAACTCTATCTTGACTGAGTGCTTCCCTTGCCTGAATACTGCCTGGGTTTTATGAGGATATAGGATTAAGAAGAGAAACTCCTACTGACCTTCACTAATGGTGAGAGCACTAAGACCCTTATCTACAAACACAAAGGTTGTAAATCAGTTTTCTTTCCTCCCTTCTTAAAGACATTCACTGCAACACACTGCTGCCCCATCCTCCTCAGGTAATATGTCGACAACCTCGGGCATTAGCCATGTGTCATTGGTACTAGGAACCATGACCTTGACCAGCTTTGCCTACCACTATGAAATTTACTATTGGGAAAACTCCAGACCTCAGAAGGAGTGTAAATTTAAAAATAGAATAGACTTCACAACACTCTTTTTTTCTTGCTGTATTCCATTTACAATGGAATAGACTATAGGGAATTGCTTGTGTGGTGATCGTGGCGTGTGACGAAATTTAAAATACAGCAAGCAAAAGCCTACAACAAAAGATGACTTTGAGAGGTAAAAGTGCCTGTATTTTCTATGAAGGCTATAAAATACTAAATGCCATAAATATTGTGTCCTTAACTGGGAAAGACATATTTCATATTCAAATGTAATATGCTGCTGCACTCATTCCTTGTCATTTATATACCGTGTTTTAGGCAGAGAATCTGAAGCAATTTCACAAATTTTGAGTACTACATTTTCTTCTATTTTAATTCTTTTCTATTGCTCTTTCTCATTCTTATTGGTAAGACGTCTTTTTAGGAATTTTGGTACTAGGTGGGAGAAAAGCGGATAGGAAGGAAAAGAATACGTAAAAGTTTGGTGACAGAATGAGCCTGCTGGTTTGGACTCAAGCTGCTAAATATAACAATGAAAATAGACATGAGACAGCTGAATAGTATCCTATAACCATTTTAAGGTGTATAGCAGCCGGTTGTGTATAAACTAAAGTTGAAATGTCAATGAAGTAGTCACAGGATGTGGTTAAGAACTTGCACTTTCTAACATATTGGTCACTCAATACCATGTCAACTAACTCCATGATGTTGTAAATTGTTGTTGATGTTGTGCTGTGGCTTTTTATTGGAGGGGATGAGATTCTGCCAGCTCTACTTTCAGACCAGGGATGGTCTCCCAATGAAACTGCTGAATTTATCTGGACAACTAGATGCTGGTCTCTATGCATGGTACATGCTCGCAATGAAAAGAATCATGACTGGATATGAACTATACTACTACAACAATGTGGAGGAATCCAACACGGGGGGAGGGCATGGTCAGGCGTTCATGGAACCCCAGAGCCTATGAAACTGTGTCATAAAACGAAATAAAAAGGAAAAATAAAAAGAAATGAAGTGGCATATGGGAAAGTGGATTATCTTCTCCATGTCTAGTATTCACTTTGTGAAATGAAAATATTAATAATATCTGCCTAGAGCAGTGATTATGAGAATCAGGAAAAAAACCACAAAGGTACCTGGCATATTTGAAGCATTAAATAGCACCACACCCATCATCATCATCATCATCATTAATGCTACTGCTACTGCTGCCGCTTTCCATGAATCAGCATATATTCACCACAGTGTGAAACTCTATCAAATGCAAAGCAAATGACTTGCTATGTTATAGTTACTGTCAATACATAAAGTAGCTACAAAAGGCCCCCTTTAACTTAGAAGATAAAAGTGATTATTTTTCCTTTGACCTACACATTTTTTTTAATCTTTATTTTTCATTATACAGTTCCTTAGGCTCAGGGATTTCTCCTTCTGTCCTCCCCCAAATCCACCATTTTCCCTTGTATTGGAACAATAGATTAGTCCCTCAAAAACAGTCAAAAGTCTATCATTCTTCTATCAGTGTATCGTGATATTGTAGGTTTAGAAAATGCTATAAAGTCCAGTATTCCACTACCAAGATATATTTAACAATTTCATTGGAAGTTTATCTTTAATTCAGAAACAGAAAAACATTAAAAACAAGTTCTATGTGTCCAATAGGACTATACATACCATTAGTAATTATGACTATTAATATATGAAATGCAAATATTGTTGCATTGGTGTATTTCAGTGGGCTGTTCAATAGGACATTAATGTTAATGACATTTCTTGAGCATAATTGTTTAATAAATGTAACTTCTTTGTAAAAGAAAAGAGTGACTTCACAGACTTATAATGAAAATGCTAAGGCTGTGTATCAAGTTCTCTTATACTATGTACCTTGGGTAGTCACCTACAAGTGAAATAAACATCTGTCCCATGTAGACCAGATGTTTACACTTTTAATCACTACAGCTCATGAGATGCAGTACAGAGTGAAGAACAGGCAGTATCCTGTGAGATCTTGCTTGTCCACTGTCTCACAGTTTGATCATAAGGAAGCCACTGACTTTGTGAATCGTATTTTTCGTCTGCTAAATAGGATAAGGATACTTTGCCTGTGTTTTAGGTTTGTTATGAGGTATTAAAGTGAAATTGCTTGGAAAATTATCAAGTAAGATACTAACATATATATGGACAAAAATCCTACATCTTTGTGCTCTATCATTCTGTCTTGCATATTGTGTTTACTTTTACGAACTAAGGGCTATGTGGATAATTGAGTCTGTGCACTAACAACAAGGAACTTATTAGCTTTCACATTCAGTCTGTCAATCTCCTGCTCTTCTTAGTACTACAGATGGACTACTTCCTGGGAGAGGGTTAGAATTTCCCAGAATCTCTTACTAGCTGGCCTCAACAGGGTTAGGGTAGCAAGCTGTGCAGGAGGCAGATAGAAGAACCAGAAGAAGGGTGAATTTAAATATCTCCTCCCGTTCTTTCTATAATAGTCAATGATTAAATTTCCCACCCAACAGTCCCTCTTGTTGCAGTGCCAGTAATGGTGAGGTTTCCAGACTGAATCCTGACAACACAAGCCAAAAGAAATATCATAGCACACGACCCCACCTACAATTCCACAGTGGTAATGGAATACATTAAACATCAATTTCATGAAATATCTGACTTCCCATTTTGCATCTGCCTCTCCAGTCTCAGAGAGGGCTATCTCTTCTGCTATCGGAAGCTGATTTCACCATCTGGGCACCAATCTATTCTGGGATCCTCCCCCACAGACTCCCTCTCCCTTCATGAATTCCAACTTCTTGGCTCTCTGCAGGTCCTTCTCTGCAATCTTCAAACCCAAATGTCTCACTCATCTTTAAATGACCAAAAAAAATCTGCACTCTATCATCTTTCCTTTCACAGTTCCACTATTTAGAACGCAAATATTCACTTACTGCTTTCACTTGATCATATTCCTGCCAATCTGCAATTCATCAAAATCAGGCTTCTGCCATCACCACTGCATAGAGCTATCCCGACACAAGACTCTGGCAAACTGAATTATTGGCTTTGATTCTTTATATTTCTCTGTGCTGCCTCATAACTTTAAAACTTTTAAAATTCCTCTTATAAAAAGCAGAGTTTACTTCCCTGCCTTTAACCTTTGGCCATAGGACTTGCTTTGCCTACCACCTGATCAGATATTCCTTGAAGTGACACAAGCAGCGGATTGAGGTGTCAGTTCAGCATGTTTTGCATCTTTACATTAACTGGTCCCAGGCTAGCCTGTACAACCTAGGACAGAGACAATACATACAGCAGTGGCATCCCACCCTGTTATTTGTAAAAATAAAAACAAAGCACTAGGTGCTGTTTGTTATATGCCCCTGACATTTTAGGGTATTTATTGTTGCATTTTTTGAAGACAGTTAACTGATTCACTCATCAATCACCAATACCTGTGGAAAGACCTAGTCTTTCACTTACGCGCTGTACTGTGCAGCCACTGGTTTCATGAAGCCCTTCCTGTCATTGATTTGTGTCTTCTGGTTGCCTTTGTACCCATGTAGAGTTCAAAATTTTCCTTTCTCGCTTTTCGTTCATCTACCACTCTTTTCCAAGGAGCAAACCCAGATCAGTCCCCTTCTACCTCTGATTGTAAGCTGATCTTTCCAACTGGAGAGGTGCCAGGACCATATCATCACCAGTGCTGTTCTGTCATTTACCATTACATCTGAATCCTCCATCTCCATTGCCAATACCTTGATTTAGGTCCCTATCAATTCCTACTTGGAATCTGCAGTAACCTTTTTTTATGGATACCCTATTTTATTCTCAAATCAGCTATTCCATCTACACACAATGCTTAAGTGCTCTTCTGTATGCAAAAATCACCTCATAACTCCCCTGTTTCAAACCTGTCAAGGACCAACAGGTGCAAGGCAAAGATCAGTCCTCTTTCTCTTGCTGTAATCTCTTTCTTTTATACACTAACATTTCCATCCACCAGTGAGCACCAAAGCTCTGAAAGGTTAAGTGACTTGCTCAAAACAAAAAAGCCTGTCAGTGAAAGAGGCATAACAAAAAAGGCAGGTTTCCGGAAACTCAATTTAGAGTTCAATTAGTTAAAGAATATGTGTTTCCATACAAACAATTCAAGGAAAAGTATTGAGTTTATTATAATGGAACTTTGAAGAATATAAAACAATCTTCTTGATGATTACAGCAGGATTGGAAAATTATCTTGTATAATAAAGTAATTTGTTTCCAAAGACAGTAAAAGAATATGTATTTAGTTTATTAAAAAAATCACTAAACAATTTAGTCCTAAGTATGAATTAATGTTCTATAAATCCCTATCAGGAAAAAGAAACACAATTCCTTTCTTCCTTGTGTGCATCAGAATGACCCATAAAAACTCTTTATGGATTTATAATAGAAATGTTAAAATATCTGTAAGGAAGCTATTTCAAAAGTAAAGCCTCTCACCATTAACTTCAAGACTCATCTATTAAACCTTTGACATTACCAAACAACTCTGTTTCAGAAGGTAACACTCTATACAGGGGATACAATTTAAGAAAATGGCCCTCATTTTCCAGCTTACTGGAAATGATTAATCTTTTCAATAGCTTTGAGGGTTACATACCAAAGTTGTTACTTTTTTGTCCTTTCAACAATGACTACAAGCTGAGAGCAGGCTGGTAAATGTGTTATCGGCCAACCCATTAGAGTTTCATTATTTTCTGTCTTACATGGCTTCATGTAATGAATTTTTATAATTAAACTAATGGCATACAATTTATTTTTCCCTCTCTTTACTTTCAGGCCCCATTTCTCTTTCAGCTTCCTTGGAATAAGTTTTGTACAAAAAAAAAAAAGGAGGAGCATTCTCCAAGTGCTTCATTACTTTAATTTCATTATGACATTTTGGAAAGCATTCTCTTTATCGGGGCTCTCTTTAATTTGCTGACTTTATTTAAAGGCTTATGGAATGTTGCAATTAATAAATCACACAGCTAACTTGGGTATCTAAGAAAAGACTGGTGGAGAGGGCATGGAAATAGTTGAGTAGGAATAACTCCAAAGAAAATGCCAAAGGACAAATCCCCAGGAAGTGGCATCTTTTCAACTTTTCAAATCCCTCAAGTCTACAGAGGTAGACTACATGGATTGTTCACAACAAACCTGTACCTTGTCACATTCAAGGATTATATGTGGTCCCCCTTTAACTCGTGGATGGTTATTTGACTGATTTTGTCTATTTGTCAATTCTAAGCATAAGGTTTAAAAACCAGTGGCATTATTCACCATGTCCACAACTCTGTGATCATGGAAGCGTGAAGCAAGAAAAAGCAACATTTCGATTAACAGAAGTAAAATATTAACTTTGAGTGAAGCCTTTAGATTTTGTGGTCCAGTCTTTCCCGACTGAAACAACTGCTTAGAAAGGACACAGTCTCAAATGGACTAGCACAGTTCTCTTACCTCTAGATAATCTGGAACCAAGGCCAGTGAGAGTATAAAGTAGTACAATGATACATTGTTGTGCTAATAAATAGGAAGTCATACAAAAATACAGGAAATGTTCAGAGCATCAGTATCTCTGGTTTTCTGAGCTATAGGTAGCATATCAGAATAGACTCCGTGGGAGAAAACCAGGCTATCTCAAAAATGAAAGGAAATTTCATTCTGTGATAGAAGTTGTTGTCTAGGAAGCAGTTCATGTCCACAGCTACATCTCTATATATCACTATTTTTGGTTAATGAGGAGTTTGTTAGAAAAGATAAATGAAAACTATGTGTGTAAAGTTGTGTTTGTAAGAAATGTACAGTCTTAATATGCAGGTATGCTTTTCAAATCAGCTTTACTAAGACATAATTTAAGTACACACTTAAATAACAAACATTTGTGCTTTTAAGTAGAGCCACAAAGTTGAGTAAACATCACTATAATCTAATTTTGTAACAAGTCCTTCAATAAACTCCTATCATTAGCAGTTTCCACTGTGTATTGTTCAGCTCCTCAAGCTTTATGGACCATAAAGGAACCCATACAAAAAAATTTTTAAGTGGTTTCAGACTATTAGCAAACTGCCTTTAAGGAGCCTCAGTGTCATTACACCTATTAAAACTTCATTCCCTTTCATTACTGAGTAATATTCCATTATTGGATGGAACAAATTTGTTATCCATTTAAGGGCTGGAAGACGTTTAGAATGCCAAGACATTTTGGCTATTGTGAATAATGGTGTTTCATACATTTAAAGAAAAACCTTGTGTATATATTTTCACTTATTTTTGTGTCTACACCAGATTAATAGTTATTTTGTCTATGTCTGAGTGATGGTTATCTCATGGTAACTAGTATGTCCAAGAACTCTTTTTTTCAAAGTGGTTTCTCCATTTTATATTCATACCAATAATGCATGAAGCGTCTAAATACATTCATGTCAACACTTATTATTGTCTGCCCTTAAAGTCAGTTTAGTGAATATTAAGTGGCATCTCATTGTGGTTTTCATTTATATTGTTAATAATGCTGTCAACAATCATTCCATGAGCTTTTGGGCATTTGCGCATACACATGCAATATATGCTATACTAACTTCCACAAAGAAGACATATGACGTTAATTTAATGCTAAATAAAATAAGCCAGCCTTCATTTGGTTCTTACATATAATCCCTTCTGTTTGTTGTTATTATCAATTTATTAAGACATACACATGTAGGTCTCCCAAAATGATGTTTTTAAGATTTTTTTTCTGACCTGTGAATACCTCAAGTAGTATTACAAACTTAATAAGCTGCTATTTGAAAAATTTACCTCTTGTTGATTCAAACCCTCAAAGTGCTGCATTTCCTGGAGAGTTAGATCTAAGTCAAGTCAAGTGATAACATCTTGTGTCTAAATTTCACCCCTTAGTGAGCTACAGGACAACTCATATAGTGACAGTGCTCTGGGAACGCAATGGGGCTTTTTTGAGAAACCCTAGTTCTGAACTGTTTTCTCTGGTGGTCGCCAGGCTAACTTTTTCAGCTACTCCAGCCAGAAAGGCTCCTTACATCCAATTCTTCTCCAGAGTGGAGAAAATGTGGTAGGAATGGACCAAGTTGAAAAGTTTCAAACTTTGCTGTTGTTATTGCCATTCAAAAGCTCAGAGATTGTTCCCACCCTTTGGTTAATTTCCAGAGATCTGAAAAGCTAACACGTAAATTTCTGCCAGCAATTTTATTGCTTTTATGGAGAAATAGATTTATGGAGTCACCACATTACAATATGGAAAAAGACTAGGTAAAAAGTGGTACCATCAGAGCATAATTGGCTCGGCATTAAATATTGGTTTTACATAGCAATATCTGGGAACACCAGCCCATTGCTACCTGTGTTCTGTCAGCGATGTAAGCAGCATTCATGTTTTTGAGAAGTTTAATAGTTTCATATATATGTTAGAAGGAAAAACACTATCATGTTATGAATTCTTTCTCATTAATCATGCAAAAACTTTCTGGGAAAACAACAGGGAATAAAGCAATTATATGGGAAAATGGCAAGTCCTGGCAAGATCTCTGATGATGTATATATTGCTGTACAAGAAATTTAAACCTCAAACTACTAGTGTAGATCAATTAGCTGATTTGATATTTTATGATTATACATTTTAAAATAAATGAAATATACATTTTGTACTTACAAAACATTTTATATTACTTTATATTACTGTGTTATTTTATAGTACTCTATAGAATATGTTTATTATCTGATACCATTTGTCCCTCCACAAATAATTTAAAATAAAGGCTTTAGCTTCATATTTGGACAAAATTCTTCATCACTTTCTTTGCTAACAAAATAATTTGACATACTCAGTCACTTTCAAGATGCCAAAAATGAAATTCATGTACATAAAAGAATGTTAGCAATTTCATGAAGAGTGTGGATTATGTGTGAAGAAAAGCCGCACCAAAATAACCATATCTTTTAATTAATTTTTCCCCAAAACATTTGAAATACTCCTTTATATGACATACACAGGTTTTACAATTACATGAGTACAATGTATCTATGTTTCAACTTCCCTGACAAATGTCCTCAAAACAGAGGTTTTTGGACCTTGGAAATGTTTATTTAATAATTTGAAAATTATTGGATTTCTTGCTTCAGATAGTTTTAAGTATTTTATAGCCAAATCAGCTAGGCTTAAGCAAGATTTCACTTCTCTATTGAATTCATGTACTCTTAGCTCAGCCAAGCACAAAGCAACTAATGCTGTCACGTTTGAAAAGCTTTTATGCTGAATTTGACACAAAAGCAATCACAAAGCACACACAACAAAGGAATTTCTCTTTCAAAGGCTGAAAGGGGAAAAAATAAATGAAAACTCTGAGCATGGGCAAATATCTCTTGACACAGGAAAATAAAGTTTAAAATGATCAAAAAATAATTTTTTCCAAACAATTCATTGCCAAGCATGTACCAATCTTAATAGTCTAGGGAACAGGTTGTGAATTGAGCCAAGACTCTGCCAAATGAAATAAATCTCATGATGATCATTGCTTGGCAGTTTTAGGTGCCAATGGCACACTCTTACTGCCTCTTATGAAAGTTCTAAACAGCATTCTCTCTCATAGGATTCAGTCATAGCCTACTGGCAAGGATTTTGATTAGGATAGAAATCTTACATGATTCTCCCTAACATCTGTCTTTTTTATCTCAAAAGAACATTACTGTTGTACCAAGTCCATGGAGAATATCAAATGCAATCAAGCAGTTAACAAAATCAACCATTGTCTAATTTCATGTCTTTGTTTCAGAAAAATTAAGGATTATATAGCAAAGAAAGAAATTCAAATATCTTATGGATAGCTCTTAATGATTTGCCCATTAGTAATTAACACAAAAATCCATCTGCACTCTGTTCATTTATCTAATCAGAATTCCCTTATTGCTATTTCCTCTCCTCTAACCAATTTTCAAGAAGGGCTTTTCCTAGAAAGCATCTGATATTTGCTTTACATACGGTCAATGAGTTATTACTATCCCATGTTCTTTCCACAATTTTTCCCCCAGAGGAGAAGGTTTTCTAAATGGCAAACTAGTAAGGAAATGCTGCAAGATGCGTCTTAGTAAAATGTTACAAACATTGAAACTCATTAAGTTATGCATAAACATTGATAAATATTTCTGCAATAACAGGATGAAAATTTAGAATCAAAAGCTTTGTCTACATTATTACGACAACTAAAATACTTGTAAATAAGAACTGAAGGGTGTTATAAAGATTACAATTGTGAATTATTAGTATATCAGAGTTGTTGGTGTCTTCATGTTGAGGTCAGTGCCAGGTTCCAATTTTAAGGAAGTCCAACAATGCTGGTAGTTTCCTCTGACAGTATTTCACAGTGGTTCACTAGTGACAGGTCAGCCTGCTCTAATCCCATTTCCAACTCTATAGTCACAGACTAGTGACTGCCTTGTAAGGCTTGTGGATTCTCTTGCTAAGCTACGGAACAATCAGTTACTGGTCATATTTTCCAAGATCTACCTCCATTTTCACACCTCCTTTCAAAAAGAAAATGGTAGGTGATAGTCTAGCCTTTTCGTTAGCAAAGTAATGGCACTATTTTATTTGATTCCTTTTAGAGGAATTAGATATTATAGTTTCATTACAAATGGAATGCATTTTGCAATTCTTTTTTTGTAGAACATAATATCTTTTTCCCCAATATACAATTTCATTTTCTACTTATTTTACTAGTAACATAATTAACGTTAACTTCTCAATTAATTATCATTGCCTCTCTTTCAAAGCCACATGTTGTTTTCTTTATTTGCTATACACACATAGATAATGGATAGAAGAGGAAATTTATGTGGTCATGTACACGAGTAATTATTACGTGTTCACATCACAATTGAACTACTTTCAATTTTCAGAGTTTTTGAATCTCTCTAGCTTTCTAGTTTTCTTACCTGCAATTCAAAAGCAATGTATGGTGGCAGGGAGAGCACAGAATACTTCCTCAGAGGATTTTTGTAAGGAGGAAGTAAACCAACATATGCAGAGTGAATACCACACATTTTTACATAGAGCAAGCATTCCTTAAATATTAGCTGTTACCAGCATCACAATTAGTTTTCACTTTAGAAGGCATTATTCAGAAAATGGATGAGACAATCACAGCATTGGTTATCTTAATCTGTATTATGAATTCACATTGAATGTGCAATGATATATATTACTAAATTAATAAATACAGAACACAAACAAAAACATATGAGTCTATACATAGTGCATTTTATGATAAAATAATTTGACCATTCAAAAGCAATTTTTATCTCAACAGTTTGAGAATAAGCAATTATGATTTAGTTTGAAGTATTTAAGACATCGCATGTATTTTGCAAATCTAATCATTTTGTTTCCTCCTTTGATATTCCTTTTTGTAGATTTTTCTGTCTTTTATTTGAAGCCTCTTGTTCCTACAAGAGTTATTACACAGTAATCATCCTCGCTATCACTTTAGAATTAGCTTAAGGTTATTTTTCATTTTCCAACTTCCAGTGTCCTCCTGCCCTAATGAAATCTATTACTACATTCCTCTCATCACTCCTTCTCCTCATGTAACTCAAGGTCTAGCCCACACTTTATGTAAATGCTATTTTTTCTCATCAGTTAAGCACTTCGATTCATGTCAAGTGAGTCTGATATTATTCTAAATTTATGAAGAAGAAACAGAAGCAGTGTAGCATACTGAGTACTCTATAGATAATAGATTTTAAGAATAGCCACATGAATTTGATGTTTTACTTAGAGCTCCAATTGAGCATTAGAAACTTCTACTTTCATCAATGCTCATCCATTTGAAACATTACAAATGTTAAGTATCCTGAGAATGAAGTTTTTATCCATGCTGAATTTGCCCCCAACAGACCTAATGATAAGACTGTAAAATCCTGTATGGTCTCTAGAATTCATGTATTATAAATATAAGGCTTGTCCTCAAAGCCATTCTGGTTCTTTGACCAAGTGTAGCTATCACAGAGATTGACTAACTGATCACTAATTCAATTTATTCTTCCTCAAATTAAGTTGGGAACAAGGATATGCCTTGGAAGTGATATACCTAATTCTGAGGTCTGGTCATAGCACCATGTGCCTTGACAGACCATATCTTCTGTTCTTTTGCAGTAGCCTTGGGCAGTCACAGGTTTGAGACAATATCACAAAATTGGAAAAGCATGTATTCCCAAGTGATCAGTAGAGAAAACATTCCTGAAAAGGTCTTGTCAAGCTCCACCATTCTAAGACATAGTCAAGGTATCAATCTTGATCATACTAAATGATTAATATTTAAGAATTTATTTCTTTTAAGAGCTTTTTTACTTATAAGAGAAAGACTGAGCCAGGCTAAAGCTGGGTGCCAGGAACTCACTCCCAGTCTCACATATGGGTGACAGGCACTCATTTACTTGAGCCATCCTCTGATGCCTCCCAAGGTGCACATTAGTAGGGAAGCTGGATTTGGGAGTGGAGTTGGGACTGGCAGTCAATCAGTTCAATATGACTTGTAGAGGTTCCAAGAGGCATCTTAACTACCGCATCAAATGCCTGTCCATCAGAGTTCACTTCTTATTGTACTTAGTGGAAGTCCATCATGACTCATTTAGAAACCGAGGCCAGCTCAGATGGCATAATTAAGTTGCTATTCAGATATTTGTTTGGCGAAATGCCTTTCTACCAGGTTTAAAAAATCTGTGAAAAATATTTGATTAAGTCCTCAATCTCCTCAAATTTTCACCCTTTTACTTCTATGTATATAATCTCTAAATGCATTCCCCTAGCTAAGAATGTATGGTTTTCAAAATTAAATCACAAAAATCCAATTGGAATGGATTTCAATGCATTTGATACACCACACATTCTGCTTAATAAGCATAGTCGCTGAGCACATTTTATTTCCTTCCTATTTTTCTTTTATTCTGAGGTGTTCTAGACTATTCATTAGACAGGTAATTTTTGAAGTTTTAGGGCAAAGAGAAACCAAAAGAGAAGGGCAGAATTAGTTTGGCTAGAGAAAAGAGAATCGGAAGAGAAAATGATAATATAACTTAGCCCTGACTAATTCTTCTACCCAGGCCTTCTTTTTTTCATGCAATGTCTTCAGACAAGGCAAGCAAGAGAAGATCTGCTATATTTCTTAGAAAAATTATGCTGATTGACTGATTGTAAATTATAATGTAAGTATTTACAACAAGTTGATCTTAAAAGAGAGTGCAATCTAAAAATTTATTTAGTATATGCATATTATTAAAATTAATTTAATGTTAGCAATCATTTATTCTAATCTCAGATATAAAAGCTTGTTGTTCATGTCAGGCTCAATATAATTCTTTTAAGTACACTTAAATTAAAATCATTGAGTTTTAATTTATTAAACTATTTTAATGTAGTATAATTGCCTATTTCAGTATAACCAGTATATTTTGAACAGAGGTATATGACTCAGTGATATAGGTCAGTCCCAAAACAACAAATATCATTTGTTCTCTTTGCTATAAGGCAACCTTCATGCATAATACAAAACAAATAAATACATAGTTAAACAATCCAATACATGTTTTCATAGATGAACTGTATAATGGAGATTAGCATACTTGGAAGTGAGTTATGTTGCGGTAGTTGTCCACCCCAAACAAAAGACCCCCAATGAAAACTGTTAGAATTTCTTGAAAGTATGATACCAATTTTTCTACCTTTGTCTGTGCTTACAATGCCATGACATACTGAAATAACAAAATGTTAAA
The DNA here is from genome assembly GCF_017591425.1 of Ochotona curzoniae. Classification (NCBI taxonomy): domain Eukaryota; kingdom Metazoa; phylum Chordata; class Mammalia; order Lagomorpha; family Ochotonidae; genus Ochotona; species Ochotona curzoniae. The sequence goes on along the minus strand of NW_024465023.1, from coordinate 20,183,859 downwards.
TTTGTGTTACTAAAGGACTACAGTTCTATGATGATACAGAGGAAAATGGCAGGAAGGAAAAAGTGGGAGGGAGGTAAGGAAAGGGAAGAAAAGAATCCCTCCACCTACAAAACTGTATCATAGAAAATAATGATAGAGATATATGATACTAACCTTGGTTTCTGTGATTTTCCTTTGGACCGCATCCACTGTGTATGGACCCTCCTTCCACGACTCAAGCTTGGCCCTGGCTTGTCCTAAGACCTGCTCGGCTTCTTCTTTGGCTTCTAACCATTGCATTGAATCCTTCAACATCTCACTCAACTGCTGCCTCCGGTTTTGAAGGTGTTCCTGTACTTCGTCCCACTGATTCTGAATTCTTTCAACTGTGATAAAAGGAAAAACAAATATACAATATAGGTTAGTTTGAGGAAGATATTTGAAATGCATGCATTGCCTCACATTCATATCACATGCTAAAAAATTACGGTTTATTGTGTTTATAGGTGTTATGTTTGGGATGATGAACTATAGGTTCCTTAATTTTTTCAGATGGCAAACAAATTTCTGTTAAGCTACTTTCCTAAACATGATCTAGAACATCAGAATATGTAACATAATATATTCAGAATATGTATGCGACATTTTAATTCTACACTTAATCACTAGAACCAAATAGGAATCATTTGTTAAAAGATGTTACAGGCATTTGGCACAGCTATTGAAATGTCATTCTTCCATGATTCATAGATCCATATATAGTAGCATCATTTTCTTCAAGAAGGTTTTTCATTTCTTTTTTCATTTCTTCAGTGACACATTAGTCATTCAGTAGCATGTTATTTAACTTCATGATATTGTAAGTTTTTATTTTTTCTCCCTGTTGTTGATTTTCTTCAGTGGTTTTTCATTTAAGGGGATGTATAATAACTGTGTATTGGAGACTATCATATCCAAGTGTCATGTTTTTTAACTTCACAGCATTGTAAATTCCTGTTTTTCTTCCTGTTGTTGATTTTGTTTTGTGGTTTTTCACTTGGGGAGATTTATAATGACTGTGTAGTGGAGACTGCCATGTCCAGATGTGAGGATATGGTGCAATGTGCATCGCTACTTCCAGATCGAGGATGGACTCCCAGTGAAACTGTTAGCTGTGTCATGACAATGCGATGCCCACAATGATGGACTTATGACTATTTATGAGGAACTATGCTGTTGTAATACCATGAGAGAACTCAATTGGGTAGGGGAATTAGGGGAAGGGGTAAGGGAAATCCTAGGGCCTATGAAACTACATCATAAAATAATAATAATAAAATGATGCAAAAAATAAAATGCCATTTGAGGAGGAAGCATCACCTAGTAGAATGTTCATTGAGAGTCCCTACTTTGTATCCAGTCTATCCAGATTCAGGATAATGTCCACCCTAGAATGCAACAGATGATGGCTCAAGTACTTATGTTTCTGCTACCCAAATGGGAGGTTATGGTAGAGCTGTTTCCTCCCAGCTTCAGCCTGGCCCAGCCCTGTTTAGACACTGGACAAAAAAAATGAATGTAATATAGTAAGTAGAATACCCAATCCTTTTACCCTTACCTTTCACCCTTTCACTGCTCATCAACCAGATATCCATTAACAGTATGGGTATTTCCTTGCCTAAAGACTTTGTGTTGCCACAAGAGTTTGCTTGCCACCTATGTGGAAAACTAGATATATCAGGGGCTTGATGGTTCTCTTCCACTCCTAGGAGCATCCTGTAACCAGCCAGTGGTGATTAGAACTGGAATATGAATAACCTAGATTTTTTTAATGCTTGGAGAGCTAGTTCAGCTGCATGTTTTTGATAACTGTTTTTGTTCTTTCATCAACTTGCAAAGCAAGTGATAGAGTTAGAGATCTTGCATCTGCTGGTTCACTCCTTACATGCCTGCAAAAGTCAGGGCAGTCAGGCACAAGCCAGGAGCCTGGAATACTATCTGCATAGAGTGGCTGAAGGGGCCTGAATACTTTAGCTATCACCAGTTGCCTCCTAGGATGCATTAGCAGGAAGCTGGTTTGGAAAGAGAGCAGTCAGCACTTTATCACCAAGCATTATGTGGACATCCCTCGAAGTGGCTTAATCAGCTGTGTATCCATGCTTAGCCTTGATGCATGTGTTCTACAAGGTTCCAGAGTTTCCCAAGTGGGATAAAGCTGCAGTAGATGCTTTGATTTTACTGCCTCACTATGCCTCTCTCTTACTGAGTTTTCCCTTACCTCCTCAATAAGTCATTTCCTCTCTAAACCTTTTCCTAGGGCCTTCTGAGTGAATTCAAGGGTGGATAAATGCTCAGAGAAGTTCTTTTAAAAATATCTAAAAATCTCACGCTGAGCACAAGCTGCAGCCCTGGCTTATATTAAGACTATTTTTGGGATCACTGTTGAGTCTAAGATGGAGATGCCCTGCAGATTCTGTTTCTGTTTTGAAAGGCTTCATTTTGAAATGTGAAAATAAGCAGGAAGACATTAGTTCTTCTAAAAGTTAAAAGTGTTTATTTGAAAGGCAGAAAGAGAGAGGCAAATGGGGAGGAAGTGGGACAGGGAAATAGAATCAACTCTCACCAAATGCCCACTCTCCAAATGCCCACAACAGGAGAAAACAAATAATACAACTACATCTGCTTTATCTCTTCAGCATTCAACTGGACAGACTTTATAAAAACTGTCCCAAAGTCTCACTCTGCAGCATATGTAGTTAGTTATAAGGCTTTGTTTTTGTATTGCCACTGTAAAATGCTCTCACTATTTGCCTTCATGGTTACAACAGACTCTGTGTAGTCCTCTGGTTCCACATCTGTTTTAAATGTGAATTTTCTCACTATAGATCAGTAACTAAGATATATCTGATCAGCACACTCCACATTTAAAATCTTCAATATCTCTCAACTGTCTTCTGGACTACCTTGTCTTGACAAATGTGTTCTTTTGTGATGTGACCTGGATAAGCTGAGAAATGTAGCTCCAATGAAACAAATTATACACACACACACACACACACACACACACACACACACACACACACACAATGCAGGATATAAAAAACCACCACAGATAATACAAAGTGCTTGCAGAGTACAGCTACAGCTACGGGGAATATGTCGCTTACAGGCTGCACAAGGCCTATGAAATCAATTGATCTGGTCTTGTCAAGGCAACCACAAAAAGCAGTTGAAATTCAGTAAGTCTGTAGCAGGTTCATTTTTAAGCTGATAATGTTGTATGGATAAGTGATGTTATAAATATCCAATAGCCCTTGGCAGAAAACAGTTTCTTTTTTTCTGATATAGTTTTGATCCAAGAGAAGTAACTGGAAAGAGGGAATTATAGTGAGAAACCCCTTCACAAAATGCTACAAAACTTGCAGTAACTGCATGGTGAAAAAATCATCCCTGTTTAATTTGCTACAACACACACACACACACACACATACTGAAAGCAAGCACCAAGCATAAAGTCAAGAGCATGGGACACTACAATGGCACAGGTGAGCCCACCTGTGAAACCAAGAATGGCCATAGAAGAACTGTAAAGCTATCCCATTTGTTTCATGATTCAAGCAAAGATCTTTCTTATTTACCCTGATGCCTCCACATAGATTCGAGTTACAGAAGCACTTGAGGAAAGCCAATGGAGTAGCAGGACAGCACAGATCCTCTACAATCACTGACTGTGACATGACATAAAAATGCCAATTCCCAAATAACTAAAACTGAGCCAATGGCAATCTTTATACACAACACTTTTCCTTATCTTTTTTTTTTTGAGTATTTTTTTTCATGACCACAGGAAAAAAAAATCACTCAACATAAACTTCTGTTTAAGTATCAGAGTCTCTAATCTTAGTGCACCTTTAATCATGCTTTTTATGTGGTTTTGTTGGTTCACTGCTTAGTGCATCAAGGATCACAGGTGAGGCTACGCAGTTCTTTATTGGTCTTCAAACTCACTTTTGTTTTATGAAGTTAATACTGTAAAATCTAAGAGAGCTACGTAAAATAAAATAAAAATTCATTCAAGTTTCCTAAAATATTTCCCCACTAGTCATAGAAACAACTGATGTTCAAATTAAGAATATTTTTCTAACTTAACATAGTAAGATACTTTTGTATACCTATTGGCAACATTTTTTCTTAGCCTACTTTTACACATTATACGCATTTGAAAAAATAAAATTGGTTTTCTTTACAATTATTCTAATTCCAAGTTTCCTTCCCATTAATTAGCCTTAATTAGAGACATGTTATTATGCTAGAATTTTTTATAGAATGTCCAGTGATTTTTTATAAGCATAGCAAGCTGTTTGGATTTATGTCAATATATATCTTGTATACTCTACAGTTCATTTCAACAGGGTAGATGTGTTCTGTATTTTCAAAAGGTCATCATATAATTCTAGGAAGAAGAAAAATGTATACCTTCATAAAATATGGAAAACTTTTCAAAAGTACAATGGTTAACACTCTAAATGCTACCAGATTTTACCAGAGATAAAAATCATTACAAGTAACATTTATTTGAATATCTACTCTGAAAGCACTGCCTTGTTATTTACATATATCAATTCAGTTGATCAAAAAGATAATTCCATGTTAATTCATATAGTAAAAGTGCAAATGTATGGGCTACATTGTGAAATTTCAATACACATGTACTTTGTGCAGCAATCAAATCAGGACAGTTGATATATCATAGTAATCCATTCTTTCAAATGCTTATGGATTCTTTATAGTGAAAATTTTTTTCTAAATATTTTTAAACCTACAATTCATTGATTTTCATCATCCTACTATTCAACAGACCATTAAAATTTCTTACATCCATCTGTAAATTTTATTTATTTTACTAATCCCTTTATAACCTTCCTAATACCTTCCATCTCCATCATCTGAGGATGTCTACTGTCTACTTTTAGGCCATCTACTTTTTAGATTACGTATATAAGTGCAATTATAATAGATGTCTTTCTATGCCTGGCTTATTTCATTTAACATATTTTCCTTCAGTAGCACCCATGAGTCTGAAATGACAATATTTCACTTTTCATGGGCAAATAGGTATCCCACTATTCATATACATTACATTCTTATCCATTCACCAACTGATGAACACAAAGATGACCATTTTTTGGCTTTATGTGCATACTGCTACAACATAGAGTGCAGATTTCTCTCCTACATACTTATCCCAATTCCTTTAGATGTACACCTGATAGTGAGAATATTAGCTTATGTGATTTTCTACTTATTTTAAGAGAAAGGATTACTGTTTAGAAATGTTACTGTTTCCATCTTCATGATCAAAAAAAGGTAAGGATCATGCCAGGTGCAACAGAGGACCGGAGAAGGTAGGCAAACTGAACATTCACTAACTTCTTCATCCAGCCATTCCATTATCTTCCCATTTGTATGATTCCATTTGAGACTCTTTTTTTTTTTTTTTACTTTGACAGATGTACTTGATTGGTTTTAACTTATCACCTTGGCTATTGTAGATTCAAGCATGGACTTTTGTTTTAAGCAGTGCCAATCAGAGTAAAGGAAATAATTTGAGCTTTTTGTTTGTTTGTTGCAGTATTAAAGAAGGTAACCCATTCCTCTCTACTTAAACTGAGTAAGTAAGCACTATAATATCTAGATATCAATTTGGGGATAATGAAGGTGAATTACAAGGAACAAATTTTGGGGAATAAAGTCATGAAATGGAAAAGGAAATCTAAAATCTGATTGTACCATTTAATCCCTGGATAAAGCCTCCACTGTTTTTTATGACAATGATCAATGCACTCCCCTTTGAGCTAGTTTAAGCTCCTTTGAATTGAATTTTCCATTACTATAACATAAAATGTTCTAATGGGTAAAAGGAGACCAATTCTGTAGATACAGACACAGGTCTCAGAGAAATTGTGCAAGAATCAGAAAAATTGCAAATGAGAATATATTTCAAACAGGAATGTTTAGAAGAGGATTTTGCTCCTGCTTACAACAGCTTTTTCAAGTTTATCTGGATAAGTGAACTTGATGTTTCTATACCCTTGCAATTGTTCCTATATGAAAACTTCCAAATACTAGAGAATCAAAGTTTACCAAAATTTTCATAGCCTTTAGATAAGTCTGTGAACTTTGTGGATAGGAATATATTTCTCCTACCATATCATTACTTCTACAAAATAAAGATTTTTAGGAACCAATTATTTAAGGAATTGATATATAGAGGTCCTCTGCATGGATATCTTATGACTTTTCTTATTCCTTTCCCTATTATATACCCAAATACCTAACTATACACTCAAATATCATTCTGCATATAAAGGCTTCCCCTGATCTCCTATGTGTAGTCATTTTCTCTTCTATATTTCTATAAGTCTGCTAATCTTTTACTATGCATTACTATAATTGACATTTTATATATCTATCTTCCACTCTAGACAATGGGTACCTCAAAGACAAGCATAGAATCTGTGGAAGAGGTTATAAGTGCATTATGTACATGCCAGTAATACTTAGCATTCTAATACTAACATTCTAGTACTGTAGTATAAGGCCAGGGGCTTTCTTTTGCCCAGTGAATTAGTCAGAAGTGCTGCGAAGTCAATGCACCAGGAATAGTGTGAGACTAGTGATGGATATTAATTGGAAGATAATTACCCTAATTTCTTGCCCTTACCTTTGGAAATGCAAACCATGAGACATGTTTTGCATTATCTCTCTGAGTTCTTTCATCAGGGTTAAAACTCAGATGCACATAGTCAATAACCTGCTCAATAACAGGCGCAATTATTGGCTTCATTCCTTTCCCTGTCTCCCTTTCCTGCTCCCCTATGGCAACTCTCAATCAATATTTCAAGGTCTGCTTTTGGGGACTCTAGCATAACATGACATTTAATTTATTTAAAACTCTCTTACTGCAAATCCCAGTGCATTGTACTTAGTATACTTGAAGTAACTGTCTGTTAAATGAATTATACTTGTAGACTGTTCAGTTATCCATGCTTTATCTTTATAATGATATGAAAATGTCAGTTCTTAACACCTGTCCAGCATCTTGAGTCTTTGTTCTTGTTTACTGCATTATTATCTTTATTGTCCTCTCAGTTTTCTGTTCCTAATCTATATTCCAAACAAACAAATCCTATAGTCTGATCTTGCTTCGCTTCTGATTCAGTGGCTTAGCATCAATTTTATACTTGTATTGTCTAAAACCCTTCAATATCATGTCAAGTAACATAATATTCTTATGTGATATTAAGCCCGATCCAAAGCCAATCTACAATTTCTCTAACATTCTCAAAATAACAGTAGGATAGAAACAGCTCATGTGTCTTTTTCATCAGACTACTGACTACCTAACAGCAAACTCCCTCCATATATTAACTCTGGATATTTTATGGATATTTTCAAATTTTCAAACACATTAAAATTCACAGGATAACAACAATAAACTATTATTTGCTATTAATATAAGTACAATTAATGCTAGCAAGACAGTCAGAAGTTTGTCTCCTAGTTAAATAACCAAGCACATGTAAGAAAAATTCTGTAGAGCAGACATTATGAAGCAATTATTTCCTTTATAAAAGAATTCATCCTAAGATTTCTCCAACTAGCCTGTCAAGCATATTTAAAATATGATTTGATTCCTAATTCCACTCTCAGTTATGTATTCAACAAAATTCATATATTTTTCAAAAGGATACATACAACACACTGTTGTTAATAGATTAATTACAATTGTCCCAACTGGAGACTACCCAAATGTTATGAGCTCTAAAATGGTCAAGTACATTGTGGTATCAACAGATTATAATCCAGCAACAAGAATGAAAACGTACAACTACTTACAATCATACAGATGTGAAGATTAAAAAGCAGGTAGTTATTATTAGATTTCATTTACATAATATAGAAGAACAGGAGGAATTAATAGAAGACTTTAGAAGACAAGATAGTATTTACCATCGTAGAATGTAAATGAGTAACTGTTTCAAGAGGTACAAAGGGAGCATCTAAAATGATAGCAATACTCTGTTTTTCGATTTGGTTATAGTTTACACAGTTATATTCAGTTTGTAAAAATTCATTGAGCTGGGCAGTTATGATGCATAGCTTGCATTATGACTATTATACTTCAATAACACTTAAGATGATTGACTTTTAAACTGTATTTTATATCTAACTTTGGAGAACTGATCTTTTTCAAAAGGGATGTAACCTGTATAATATGCATCATTTTGGCTTCTATGAATAATAACAGATATACACAATAGAACTTAGACCTTACATTCATGCAGTAAAGAATATTTTAGAAAAATCTATTGGAAAGTTAACTGGACTAAGCTGAGAGAAATTAGCACACCAAGAATAATCAAGCAGCTATTCATCCATTGAATAAAAGAGATGAAGTGATACAATTGATTGATACAGCAATTTCAAAAGTAGGTCCTGCTGGATAAAACACATAAGAATTCAGATGTTTTAACTACATCCCATTTTGCTAAGGAATGAAAGAAAACAAGATTTGAATAACATCAAAATGAATCTGTCTTCATGGAACTGGATCTATGGGGTACTTTGATATCATATAGACTACAATTGTCTATAATTGGGCAACAATTCAAACTACAAAATCTCACCATACTTTGACACTTCATCCAAGAGACTGATAGACCAAAGATATACTATGGCAATGTACTTGGTCACTAAGACCCATACTGTTAGATTTACATTTATACCAGCTTTGGCTGACATACAAGCATGACATAATAATAAAATATATGCACATAAACCCAGACAATCTGTGCATGTTTGTAATTGAACAGCTACTCAAATGTACACATATCTTTTCACAAAGCTCTGTTGTGGAAAGCTACTCAACTTACTTGTGCAGTAAGTAGATGATGGATAATGAAATGAAATAAATAACCATTGCTAAGACTTAGGATGACAGACTGGGACCCAGCATGTGTCCTGATTTATGGATCTCCAGAAGTGTCAAATTGGAAACTCAGCAATCATGTCAAGAACCACAATACTGCAGAGAAAGAAACGGTTCTGTTGATTGAATAGTAACCAATCTTTCACCTCAAGTTTTTAAACTGGCTGTGTTTGATTATCGACATAATTCTTGACTGACAAATTCCCACAACATCTCTCTTAGGAAGAAATGTTACTTTAAAATAGTGACTGCCTTTTTGAATATATATTGCCCCTGAACAACAAAGAACTCCATTGCAATTTGTGAAGTGAAGGTACAGTCTGCAAATTAGAAATTACTGTGATCAGGTATTAGCAACCTTAACTAGCAGTCCTGTGATGAAATGGTTAATTTAATTTGGAAAAGCAGATTTGCAACAACTTTAGTTTCCTCTATTGCAAAACTAAGATAATGATAAACTGCACAACTACAGAATTTTGTGAAGGTAAAATTCAAGAATGAATAAAAGCATAAAGAATCATACTAAAGCAAGATATTGATTCTCTGTATAGAGAAGATTGAACAATAAATTATAGTTCTCACTAAGCATTCAAAATCTTCTATGATGTGCTCATTGTGGATCTCAGTGCTATCAGAGAGCAGACAAGAGTTCCTGGTAGGAAATATTAACTTGGAAGAGTTAAATTGTAGTAGATCATTTGAAGTTCTCTGAATGCTTGAAGAGTGACAGCTGTATTTGATTGTGGGAAAATGTAAGGAGAAATTATCCCAAGCACATTAAAGATAATGAATTTTGCACTGCTTGCTAAGATTTTTTTCACTACTTGAAAAAATGTGGGGATCACTGCAGACAGTTCCTTGAGAATAAAATAGTCAATAAGATGGTAGACATGGTCAAGAAGGGAACAACAGCAACAAAATGACCATTATTGTACCCTCTCCAAAATTAGCATATAATTACACTGACTCATGTGAGCATCTTCCAACATTCTGTATTCAAAGACATTATGAGGAATTAAAGGAAGTCAAAATAATAGGCCAAATTATGGAGAATATTAAGATATATTCCTTCCATTTCCACAAGACACTTAAACATGGAAGAGATATGTACAATTAAGCTCTGCAGAAACATAGTTCAGTGTGCTATGAGAAAGTGATACCTACAGTAAGCATGTAGCTTGTGTGAATGCTCATGTATTCCAATTAGGACCAGCACAGGAGGACTGTTGTTGTTATACAAGCATAGGATACATTATCTACAACTTACCAGACCAGAAATCTTTTAAAAAAGTGAATTACTGGAACATGAGGGTATTGAAGCCACTATAATCTATTTGAATATATGTTCCTTCTCTAATTCCTATGGTAAAATGTAGACTTGGCCAAATGTTTAATTTCAATTCATGGAAAACATGTCAGAACTAAATGACTACAATAAAAGCATGTTTAAATATTTAAAGTTAGTTTGGACCACAGAGAAGATAATTTGATGCTATTTTCTCACTCAGTTTATTCTTCTATAATACAAAGAAAATTAATAACCTATTAGGTAAAATAATGGACAAAAGGTGCTGAGCAGAGTATTGGGCTCATAGCTCACTCTCATTTTTAGCGGTAAATATAGGCAATCATGAACTACTGTATCACCATTTGACTTCTCTGGGGCTTCTTAATTCCTGAATCATAAAGCAAAGGGAGGTTGATTGAATGTTTCCTAGGGTTCCTTCCTGCTCTAACACTGTGAATTGCATGTTCCTTGATGCATTTGTTAGATTTGGAGACTCACCTCACAAGGTTATTGTGAAAAATTCAGCCAGCCCAGTGCCGGGATGGACAAATCGCACACCAAAGGCCAAATAATAGACGTACTTATGGTATGATTCTGCTTGGTAAATTTATGATCATTTACACAGTCATACTGTAAGTTAGGAACATAAATAGAAGCCAACCTAAAATAACAGTCTCTCCTTTTTGAGTTGGTAATAACATTTTCTGTATCAGGGTAGAGGCATGCCAAACAATTAAACCTAGTTATCAAAACTCACTGAGTAGTACACATAAGCTTGGTATGTTTCACAATATACAAAATTTACCACAAGCAAACAAAAGAAATGCAAATGAATGCTAAGCTCTGCTTTATAATATGCATGGGATAAGGGGAACTGATGTCTACTTACTTTTCTAAGTATCAGACAATAACAAGGATTTGTGGGCAGATACGGGGATGAAATAAGACAACAATAAAGATGGTGAAGTCATGGGCATCCATCGTACAACTCTAATTTTGTATTCGCAGTTTTCAAAATAGAATGTCAAATAAAATATTTACCTACAATAAACATAGCACAATTAGTTCGTGAGCCACTAATATTATACTCAACTTGAAAAAATTCTCTGCAGATTTTGAAAATTTGAAATATACTAAACAAAAGTTATAGAAACAGAAACAGAAAATATTTTACTCAAAAAGACACCCAAGATAAATGGTGAGGATTTATAAATGAGGGCAGGGAGATTACTTGTCACCTTTTAGTAGTTTCAGAATAAAAGGAAAATGCTCTATTGTCCCTTTTGAATGTGGTCCTTGTCTACTTTTCTAGATTCCTGCCTTCAACTGCATCCCAGCTTTATGTCCACACTGAAGTAGTGTGTGTAGACGATGCTATTGCTCCCAGCAAAACTGTTTCCTCTCCACCCTATCTCCCCCTTTTCACCATGCATCATTCTGGCGAAAATGTGTGACTGCTAGTCATTTGTACCTCTGGATATTCCCCTCTTTGCTACTCAGTGTGCTCTCTTCTCCACTTGATGGGTTCCTTACGCAGTCTGTATCTCTGTTCTTCCCTAAACTCTGAATACCCAACTCTACTTTTTACCATCTGTGCTTCCTGTTGCAAGGTAGTTACTCGAGGAGATGGAATGTGCTTTTACACTCACAGTTCAACATGAGTTCAGCACATTTGAGAGTAGAAAGAAATATATACAAAGGACAAACTATTTTAAAACATAAACAAGAATTGGGGCTCCAGCACAGTAGCCTAGTAGCTAAAATTCTTGCCTTCCATGCACTAGGATCCCATATGAGGGCCGGTTCATGTCCTGCCTGCTCCAATTCCCATTCAGCTCCCTGCCTGTGGCCTGGGAAAGCAGTCACGCATGGCCCAAAGCCTTGGGACCCTGCACCCATGTGAAAGACCCGGCAGTTCCTGGCTCCTGGCTTTGAATCAGCTCAGCTCCATCCATTGAGGTTGCTTGGGGACTGAAACGGCGTATGGAGATCTTTCTCTCTGTCTCTCCTTCTCTATAAATCTGCCTTTCCAATAAAAAAAAATGTGGAGCATAAATGTAAAATTGAAAATGATCACAAACATGTAACACACAAACAAAACAAGCACATATGGTCAACTCATTCTAGAAACATAAAGCACATGCTCAAATATTTTGATGGCTTGGTGAAAAATAGGATTTCTTTACCAAGAGGAAAAAGGGAATGAATTGATGAATGATGTATTCAATTGATCTCTTCAGTTACTCCTCCAGAAAGTACCACATAGGATTAACCACAAGTAAAGATGAATCAATTGTGCTTCCATTAATATGCTCAGTTATTAAGACAAATGCAGGATCATGATCACAAATATATTTTAGATTTAAGTACTGGGTGAAAAGCTAAAAAACAGATTAGAGGAAAAGACATAAGTTACTATTCTGAGGTCCCATTTTGAGATATTTTTGGATTATTTAAATTTCAGCACCTCATGAATGTTACTGTAAATGATGTCAAATAGAAGGGAGACAAAATTAATTTTTTCCTCTTCCAAATGATTCCAATTCAAGTCACAAAATCATTTAACACAAAACATGTAAAGAAATCTGGAAAATTAGAATAGCAACTCCTAAAATGGTACAGTGGCTTATAAAGTAAAATGCTTGCATTTACAGTAAAAAAAAAATCCTGTCTATGGCTCCCAGTATTTTCATTTACCTTGGTAAATCCTAACTATACATGCAGAGAAAACAAATCCAGGAGACAATGGCTTGGTGAAACATATGGCTGAGAAATATAAGACAATAGTGTAATTGCTTCAAATTTAAAAGGAAATTCTTCAGAAACAGAATTCCCATTGTTAAAAAAAAGAAAATTCAAATGAGGTAATCTGTGAAAAGTAACTTGTAAACAGCAAAGAACTCAGTAAATATAAGGTATCACTGTTATTTTACTTAAAATGAGATATAGAATAGTATTGTACCTATACCATTTGTACCAAAAGAAAGATCCATTCGCAACTATGTAAAACTTTTGCTTTTGCCAGAATTTTGCCTCAAGTAAGGATTATATTTTTCTAAGATTTTTATAAATGATTTTGATTGGATTCTGTTTTTATTCATTTACTTTTCTTTTCCCTAACAAACTTTTTCTTGTGTAGTATATAATTGACATTCAAATAGAATGTGTAGGCAACCAAAGGTGTTCAAAGATTATTCTATAAGTCACCCAGTTTAATATTCACACATATTTGGAATCTATGCGCTGAAGTTAGAGTCCACTATTCAAATGCACCATTAATTAAAATGAAAACTGAAGGAGGGGACTTACTGGTCCTGTGGTTTAAGGTAAGGATTATGGTATTCACTCTACAAACAATGGGAACCCACTGAAAGGTTTTAGGCAGGGGAGTGACTCCATCTTACCATGGTTTAAAAAGATTAGTCACATTGTTCATTGGATACTGGAATGGAGAGGAAGCCAATAAAAGATACAGAAAGGTACTGTGTCCCAGAATATAGGATATTTGTCAAGTCAGAAAAGTTTTTGCTTATGGCTTCTTCGTTGAAAAGCCTTGTTCACCAGATTGGGTGAAAACCAGGCTGGGCTGCCTATTCCCACTGGTGCAAGCTACAGAGTGGGTGAGGGTTGTTGGGGCTTGGTCATAGCATCAGCTGGCAGAAGCTGGTACAAAGGGCTAGACATGTCGAGTTGAACCACAGGGCCAACTGGAGAGGGCACAACTGGAATGGGAGCGACCAGGGAGGGAAATAGTGGGCTCCTCCCTCTTGGGTCATCACCTTCCACGGGAGGGCACAGGAACTAGGTCAGGGGCTGGAGTGGCTAGACAGACACCCAACAACATCCGTTAGGGCTGGTTGGATGAGATGGTTGGATGGAATTAGGTTGCAATACCTGTTGGCAAGTATATGAGCAGAAGGGTATTTGGAACAGACTGGACTAGTATGCCATACATACTGGCAAGCCGGTGGCGGGGGGGCCCGTTGGGGTTACTGTGGGCCGCCCTGACTGGGCTGCAGCTCCTACTGGTACTTGCGAGGGCCAAGTGTGTCCAAGGTGGAACCAGGCTGGAATGTAACACCCATTGGTTCCAGTGGAGGACACGGATGGAAAGAGAACCAACCCAGCAACTGCAACCACCAGCTGATCGGGGCAATGGACTGTGCCGGGCCCTATGCTTACTAGAACACACAGGAATCTGGACTGGGAATACCTCAAAATTTCTTTGAGGATCTCCCCAATCGAGACACCGGACTCAGAGTCCTAACCAAGAAAAGACAGAACAAGTCAAGCAACAACCTCAGCTATCTGTTGGCAACAAAATACTGGGCAAATGGAGACTCTAGAAGTGACTGTGTCAATCAATGGACTCTTCAACGACCACATCATGCTTGGAGTGGCGAGACTGACAGCGATCTATGAAAGGTGAACTATTGGAACCACTTGATCGAGTATCTCAGAGTATCTAAGTCCCACATCTGGGACTTAGGGTGGGTGGGAAACTGGGTGGGGCTTCTTCCTCTATATCCCCCTTTGCCTCAGATACATGAAAGAAGCAGTATGGAAGTGATGGTCTTGCCCACTTCCCTGTAGCCCTTGAACCTTTTTTACCCCAATTAAATATGTAAGTGTTGTCAAAATTTAAAAAAATCATAAAAAAAGCCTTGTTCAACATCTTTCATCACTGTTTTGGCTTGACTTCTGAGTTTTTTGCAAACAATCCATAGAGGAAGTAGATGACCTCTCTAACACAGAATGATGAAGAAGATTGGCATTAGAAATCAAAATGGATTTGCAACGTTACGTTGAATATAAGGCTAATTATCCCCAAACAGAAAAGTAATGAAAAGTGCCATACAGAATACGTAAAACAGGCTAGAACTCAGTGTCAATTCAAGAATTGTCATTCCTATAGCCATGAACATTTGAAGCTATGAGTATAAAGGTCAAAATGAAAGTCTTAGGAATGATTTGGGAAGAGGGAGAATATATGTAGGAAAGTGAAATGAGAGACTTAGCAGATTCAAGTTTCTTTACATTCATCTGGAAATGAAGCAGCAGAGGCAGTTCTTAGACTCATGTACTTCTTGAATATTCCTTGATTCTTACGTGAAGTGGTTAGAGCATAGTCCAAGTGAGTAGATCTCAAGATCATGACACCAGCTGTCCTTTGGCATAGTGGTTATGATATAGCTTGTTATCCCTGTATCACATATAGGAGAGACAGGGTCTGTTCTGACTCACTTTCTGGTAATATACTTCCTGGGATGCAGTGGGAAATGACTCAAGCACTTGGGTTTCTTCCATGAGTGATACAGATTGAGTCCCAGAATCCTGGCTTTGGTCTGGCTCAGCCCTGTCTGCTGTGGGTATCTGCAAAATGAATCAGAGGATGGACCCCTCCTCTGTCTCTTTCAAAACAATAGATTAAATACATAAAAAATTAAAAATAACGTGATGAAAAAGTTTGCTGATCTTACTCTGGCACTTAACAATAGCAGACAGGAGATTTGAAGAGTATCAACTACACCATTTAGGATCAACGACTTGGAAGAAGTAGAAAAGCTAGACAAAATTATCAGGAGCTAGCACAGAACAAAAGCAGAAGACTTCCTATTGAAAAAATACTTTTTTTCTGTGCATCATTCTTGGATATAATGCAATGCCAGTTTTTTTTTTTTTTCCTGGAATGAATGCAGCAAGCTTCTAAACACACTGAATATACTGTCCTGAGACAGAGTGGTAAGAACAGGTATTGTGCACTATTTTAGCCAAAAGACTAAGATGTAATATGCTTGTAATTAATTTATAGTACAAAAACATATTAAAAATGAAAAATGTTTAAAAATTAATGAACTAAAGTATTCTATTCATTAGCCAGCAGGGTCAGAAAAGGGATTTGTGTCCAGTTACCTCAAATTTATACTTGTAATGATTATGAAATACCTAATATTTTCTTTTCCGCTAATCCTGGTATCTTTCCTGCCTTCTATCATTTCCAACAAAACCATGCACCTCTTCTATTTCATTATTATTAATTTTATCAACATTCTTCTTAATATCAGCATTTGATTTTGTAATATTTCATATTCCACTTGAAAGTACTTACTTACTGAATATAGCCAGTAACAATGGAAGTTCCAGTGTGCAGTCAACTTATCTTTGTGTCAGTCACCATAAGCAGAACTAGTATTGTCTCCAACAAAAAGCATGCTGCCATGCCATTCTTTGGACTTGTAAGTACACTGTGCCTCAAGACTAGGAAAAGCTGTGCTATGAAGCATCGGGAAGTAAATACCCTAATGTATGAGTTGCAAATTTCTATAGGGATTCTTTCCATTGAGGTACAGTTTAGGTAATGATTTGGCCTTAGTTATTTTTTACAAACAAAGTCTGCTACATTTTCTCAAAACTGGCATTAGCAAGACATTCAAAACAAAATTAGTGTGGTTGTCACAAAAGGCATCTGATGGGAACCTGCCATGCTGCCAGTTTCAATGGTATTAATTAACTCATTTCATCACTTAATTTTTTTCATCTTAAATTTTTTCATCACTTAAATTTTTCATCCATTTTTTTCTCTACTAAATCTCTATCTCTTGCTGCTTAATAGGCTAGCTGTTATTTGGAACCTAATGAAAGATTTTTTTCCCCATGGTCTAAACCTTTCTAAATAGCCTCTTCATTATTCTATTAACTTTGAACATAAAAAAATAGCTGAAATAGCTAATGTGAGAAGTTTATGAAATCTTCATTCAGAACATCATCATCTTAATTGGTTTATAGCCTGCTGTGCTGAATAGTTCATACACTCATTCTATTTCTTTTTTTTTTACCTGAAAAATCAGAACTTCCGTGTTGTGAAAACCAAACTACAATAAGACAAGGATAGTTTTTTTTTTAAACTCCAGCAATGACCCTGTAGTTCTGAGAGTTCTTTGTCTGTATGAATTGAGAAGATTACCTTCAAGATACCATGTGTTTACAAGGTTTTAGTTCACATTTTAATATCCACAATGGAACTACAGTAAGAATGGCAAGCCTTAATCTTCCTTGATTCTTAGTCAAACAAGAACCAAGGGAATAAACAGTGATTAAAAGGAAAGATACAAAAGTAAAGCTCATGAAAGCAAAATAAAGGCCAATAAGCAAGGTAAATATTTCACGACACTTGGTATAAATCACATTCAAATGTATACATTAATAGCAGTAGAAGCAAATAGGTAAATCCCTCATGACTTAAAATACAGAAAGGTGTCCCATCACTAGTTGTTTTCCTAAAAATGCACACTTATATTTCAGATGATTGAAAAAACTGAAATAAGATAGGTATGTTTACCCATTGCTTTTGAAGCACCTGGACAGCAAGAGTGGATGTAATCTAAATAGAGCACATAATCCTATATCTACTGGGACATATAACCCAAAGGGCAAGACTTTTTCATGAGAACATTTTTGGGGTTTTTAAAAAGCATTTTATTTTACAATTGTTTTAAATCCTTAAAAGAAAAATTGCATGGTAGCAACACCTGCAGTTTCCATCTTCTCTTCACCTTTTCTTCCCATTATCTTCTAATATTAGTATCTTTATCTAGGGCATTTCTAAGGAACACAATGACTGTGAGCCTTCACAGAGACACAATACATAAACATACACACAACATACTTGCAACATTAATATGTCATGAGAGATTGATGAGAAAAATATTTTAAATTCTTATCAGGTGATGATGATATAAAGGTGGTTAAGCAGTGCTCTAGTGTAATATATTTCAATATATTTTCTGAATATAACAGTGATACATTTTACTGGTATGGAATTTAAAGAACATAGATGGGTACAAATAAAAAAAAATCATCTAGAATCTACTAGTGGTAGCTATTAAACACATTGATGAATTTACTTTTAGTTCTAATTTGTCTTAATGAATCTGTTTTGACAAAATTATGATTATCTGGGACAAACAATTCTGCATCTTGCTTTTCCCCAAAGCATCACAATTGTAATAACTCCCGGTGCTATAAAATACTATTTGAAACTACTTGCAAGAAGTGTAATACTCAGTGGTAGGTATAAGCCAATCAATAATAAACTTCATCTAAAACTTAAATTAATATATTTATAGCATTATTATTACCATAAATGCTTTGATTTCATTTTCATAAGATAAATAACAAAATTACAGACTTAAATAAAAGATAGGTATTTAAAGTGACCAAATTCCTTTCTTGGCTTCAATCTGTGCTCAAACAATGTCATTTTGCCTTTTTCCCTCCTCATCTGTTTTGTTTTTATTCTCTCTTACTCTTACTCTCAGTCTCTTTTAAGGAGAGTTTCCAGGTCATGCACTCTGGAATACCTGGCTCCAAGTCACATTTCTGCCTTTGCCAAGTGGAAGGAAGTTATAACCAGGAATGAGTATACAGTGCAAATGATTAAGAGATAAGAATTTTGTCCTCAATGAAATTGCACCTTTGATTTTCCCATTAATTTTCCCTTTGAAGCTTTATGCTGCATTGTTTATAGGTTGATAATACATGTCCTGACACATGACTACCATTTGTAAATTAGTCTAGAGAAGAGTCAAAGAATGAAAGGGCTATATAAGCTTTGTCCCTGCTTACTTGAGTCAGGGATTGGTTGCTACTACAGAGCTGAGTGTGTGGATTCGTGTGTGTGTGTGTGTGTGTGTGTGTGTGTGTGTGTGTGTGTGGCAGGGTGGTGGGAGGGAGACTAGGAGAGGAAAGAATGAATTTTCTTTTGGAAAGTCTTCATCACTAACATGTATCTTATTTTCAATTCACAGCACGCTCTTCACATTTTCAAACTGTCTTGTTAGGGGCAGGCATTTAGCATGAAGGTTAAGAACAGAATCTGGGGCACTTAAATCCCATATCAGTTCTCAGGTTTGACTCCCAGCACTGCTCCCAATTCCAGCTTTTCACTAGTGTACACCCTAGGAGACTGCAGGTGAGGGTTCAAACAGTTGGATAACTCCCATCTATCTGGTAGACCTGGATTGAATTTCCAGGTCTCGCTTTGTCCTGGCCCAGCTCTCATTATTTGAAGCATTTGTGGGATGAACCAACAGATAGAAATGTGCCTTCTCTCTTTACCCTTAGCTTCCTTCTAAATTCATAATTTAAAAATCTACTTCAAGATCATTTCTTTACCACTATAAACATCATTCAATCCTCACAAACCTCCATAAGGAATTCAGTGTATTTTCAGATATGTTCCTACCTCTCAGTTCTTTAGTACTTACTGTTCACTCTGTAAAGCTCTTACTTTGACATCCATGTGGCTGGGTCCCTTAATTTTTGCATCATTTTACAAATAACACCTTGGTAAATGTTTCTTTCCTTCTTCCGAGTCTAGTTTTGCAGTCTATCACCTAATATTCATCTTGCCTTTTTAATGTTTCTGCCCTCACCTTTAAATATACACATCACGAAATTAAAGAGTATTTCTTACAGTTATAAATACTTTTTATTTCTATGTATACTACTTAGGTGTGTGTGAGAGTATATTTCAGTGTCTACACACTTTGCTCTGTCTTTACTTCTGGATCTCTTTAAATGTGGCTTTATGTCCTCAAGTTATAGGTTCTGAGCCCTAAAATTCTATTAAGTTAGAAAGAAGAAGGAGCTTTCTTATGAAGTTGAAACTAGAAAAAAATGAGTAGTAGACAGTGCTATTAATAGAACTAATTTTGATTAGCCTCAGATGACCCGGGTAATTAAAATTGTGAATTCCCAAGGCCTTCTTACATCGCTAGTATGCCAGACATCCTTAGAGTTGTGGGTCAGGTGTCCAGAAATTGGCAACAGAGCTGGAAATATTTGTGTGAAAAGCTGTTTAGGATTGGAGATGAAGTCACCCCTATCAATCATTGGAGTAAGAGGTAATACTGTGATGAGCATAAAATGTTCATTCATTTGCATACTAATTTAACACACCTGAGTATATTACTCGATAACAGATTAGAGAAAGAGGTTGTGTATAATTGGACCTGTTGCATGGAATTGAAAAAGACTGCCAGGCAATGCACATGACTTTGGATCTGAGAATGATCTATTTCTCTATTTCCATTTTAGAAATCATATAAAATGGTAAAGATAGGCAGTTTATCTACCTTCTCCTAATTAACCTATTCTTTACTAAGACTTTACTTCTATGGTCACCATCAACTTCGCAATTACCTGGTCTTTAGCACCATCCTTACTGAGCAGAACACCCCAAGGAAATTATCATTATCGATTTCCCGGGCCCCCTTATTTTGTGCTAAAAAATTACTGGCTTAATTTCCTAGTTGTTTTTCCAATTTGTTTGAATCTGTGAATTTGTGCAGCATGCATCAATTGAAACTGATCATCTTTAGGTATACTACCAAAATCTGTTTCCTATATGGAGGTAAATATCAGAGATTAGATCAACAATAACACTGCCAAACAATGTGATCATTATAAATGACCTATTTATGGAGAACTTCCTGAAATTTTAATTTTATTATTTACACTCATAAATACTGGTAAAATCCTCAAAATTGATATATTTTATATTAACAACAATTCAAAATCCTCAAGATATGTACCACTTTTTTATTGTTGTACCTATAATCTAAAATCTCCATTTTCACAGGCATCAAAAATCAGAAGGTTTTGGACCAGGTCATTCTCAACACAAAATCAAGGTTGATATGCTGCATACCTAGAAATGTTTTCTTAAACTGTGCCCATTTATGCTAAGATTTCTAGACTCTATTTGTGTTATTTGCAAAATGTTTCTTCAGGTGAATTTACTAGCATTCAGATATATTTCAGACAATCACTAGTTAAGCATAAATTAGCTCTCCAAATCTATCTGAAAACATTTATAGTGGTATACATCTGCTAAAAGATGGTTTCCTCTTTTATGTTCCCCCTCCAATCTAAAAGTTATTAAGGAAGAGTCTGCTGCCATGGAAACGCTCAATTTGGCACCATCTGTATTCAACATTCAATTGCTGCAAGCCTTCAGCCAATCTCCGGTTTTTAATTGGCACACTTTCCCAAAATGCTTTACTTTTTTTTAAGAAGCCAATCCATAAAACATATCACAATGTAAAGCATCATAAAGGTTCACAAAGCAAACCTCACTCCATTATCTTAAGATCACACTTGCAAAGTATCAAAGCATTAGGCCCTTTGATAATTAGTTGGCACAGGGTAGTGGTTGAAACTTATTGCCAAGTTGCTTTTTTTCTGCCTAACGGATTTCACATTAAAAAAAAACACTCATTTTAAAAAGTGACTTCAGAATTTGAAAGATCCTGAAAAAGAGACTTTAGTGCAAAACTTATCTCACATACACAGTGCAACATTAAAAAAAAATAGCAAAAAGAGATAAGGATGTATGCCTAGCCATTAGCCAGACCTGACTACAGATACTAATTGCAAAACTTGTCAGCTATTTTACTTTACTTTTCTACACCCATTTCTTTCATCTGCAGAGTATTTTTTTATGAAGACTGTAAAGTGTACATATTGGGCAATGTACATATTATCATGTCATGTGAAAATCTGTTAATACACATGGTCTTGTAGAATATTATGAAATCAGGTCTGGAATCACCTCAGATGAGATTTCTTTGAGTATCCCCCCAACTGAACTCCTGGACTCAGAACCCTAACCATGGAGAGAATTCTGTGGTCTGATCGTGGGAGTGCATGTGTTAGAGCTGGGCCTCCTCAGTGGCTTAGATGGAGCAGTGGACAGCATATCCAGGTGCACATAGAGGACATGGCAGTACATTGGAGTCTGCAGAGAACACCTGGTACCACAACAGAAGATGGAGGGCAGAGCAAATTGATCAACTACCCCAGCCAAGTGTTGGCAATGAATTATCTGGGAAAATGGAAACTCTAGTGTGGAATCTGGAGAGATTTCACCATGCTTGGAGTGGCGAGATTGGCAGTAATTCAGAACTGTTGAACTATTGAAACCTCTTGAGCAAGACCCTCAGAGCAAGCCTCACATTGGGGACCCTGGAGTGGTGTTGAGTGGCTGGACCTAGGGTGTAGTGGTGTTTGGAAGGCTGGGTGTGGCTTCTCTCATTATTTCCCCCTTCCCCCAGATACAGGAAGGAGAAAAAGAGAATGTGGGAATAATTTAACCCACCTTCCTGCAGCCCTTGACCCTTATCACTCTAATCAACTATGTAAACATTGTCAAAAAATAAAAATTTTAAAAAAGACATATGACACACACACAAAATATTATGAAATGCCTAGTGTCTATGCATACATATTGCTAATCCTCACAGATGAGAGTGTTAGTGACTGGGATTGTCTGGATCTAGGAGAAATATAGTCCAGGAAAGAAAATATAATCATACCCTGCCACCAAAGTTTGCATGGCCCAATCATGACATTTTGACTGCATAAAGAAGTAATTCACTGTAACTGAGCAGTGGTATGTACTTTCGAGTGGCTCTGTCAGTCTACTGCACAAGAATTATCCCATGTGTATAACACCCCTAGCTAAATAGAACTGAAATGTCACTGTCTGGAATTGTGCCATGCAGTAAGGATGCTCTTCCATCACCATCACCATCCTATTTTATAGCCCTTCTCTCTGATAACCCTTACAAGACAACATTCTAGTCACATGACTCTATCCTACAACACACTTTCAAAAACGCCTAACTTCAACTATTCATTTTGTTATTACAAGGATTTTTCATTTATTCACTTAAAAATCTATTTTAGTGGCAATTGATTGCAATATTTTGCTTCCTCTAAAAATTTGCTCATGTGACCTTCACATATATCCTGATCTAAATCTCTTAATATTTTGCCTTCCATTCTTACTCTCTAAAATATATAACCTCCTTGGCTGGCACAGTGACTTAACAGGCTAACTCCCTACCTACAAGTGCTGGCATCCCATATGATCACCAGTTGGTGTCATGGTTGTTCCACTTCGCATCCTGCTTATGAGTTGGGAAAGCAGTTGAGGTTGGCCCATAGCCTTGCGACACTGCACCCATGTGGGAGATCTAGAAGAAACTCCTGGCTCCTGGCTTCAGATTGGCTCAGCTTTCACTTGCAGCCATTTAGGAGTGAACCAATGGACAGAATAACTTTCTCTCTGTAAATCTCCCTTTCCAATAAAAATACATAAAGTTTTCAAAATATAACTTCTAAGACAAATAATCAAGAAGACTTATATTGTTTAAGTGAAGCAACTTCATTTGTCTTAGTTCTCCTTTTAAATTTGTGCACGGGGTAGCATTTCCTCTGTCCGTGGATGAAAAGTCAAGTCTCTCGTCTTTTTTAACCATGCTAGCGTAATACGAGGTCCTGTTCTCATTGTATGGCAGTAAAATTAGAATGTCTAGTCTAATATATTAACTGTCACTTCAAATTTAACTCACACACAGGACTTCTCCCCCAGCAGAAGAGGAGATAAGCAGGCAGATCTCTCAGCATTGTGAGGGGAAGCTAAGCTGGACTTCCTTTTTCTTACTGTTTTCTCACCCATTCACAAGCCACTTTTTCTCACTCTACTGGAGTAGAATGTGACTGCAGACAGGAAAGGGAAAGTGTGCAGAAACGTGTTATATGACAGCACTGTTAAGAGTCTTACTCTGTGTTTTCTAAGTGTAGATTATGTTTCATGTCACTGGAGAGGTTTCATGGAGTGGAAAATGTATTTCTCCTTGCTTTAAGAGCCACATTTGGGTTCACTTTTTCCATGACATACTGTTCCAGGAATACTTCCAGAGACAGTCAGTGCAAAGTTACTTAAACCTACCCTGTCCCAAGCACTGACCTAGATTCTGCACAATGTGTGCTGAAACAAAATAAGCAGTGTCCATACTTCTGCAACAGAATCACTTTCTCCTTTGCAGTTCAGTCTTGACTTGAACCTCACATTTATGCCTGATATTAAACCTACTCTTTCTCTACAACTGTCTACCACATTAGTCTCTCCATCCAAAAAAAGAATCACATGTTATTCTCTTTCACATTTCTCAATTTTTCTGTGGTCACTGAAGAGCTATAGATGTTTTATTTTAAAGAAAACATTATTTGTTTGTGAGAAACAGAGACAGAGCCTAGATATGCTTACATCTACTGATTTGCTACCCAAATGCCCACAATGGCCAGGATTAAGGCAGGGCTGAAGCCAGAGGAGGAATAAATCCAGGTCTCCCACAGAGGTGACAGAAACCGGATCACTTGAGCCATCATCTCTTCATCTCAGGGTCTGCATTAGCAGGAAGGTGCTAGCAGGACCTTGAGCTGGGTACCGAACTTAGGCACACATATATAGGGCACAGGTGTTGTAAGTGGCTTCTTAACTGCTTAGGCCAAATGACTTCTGAAGGAGTAATTATTAAATTAAGTAATGAAAAATGAATAGATGGATATGTATATAGAGATGAATTGATAATTAAAACAATTAAATATTTATATTGACTATAAAATATTGATTGTGTTTCTCCTATGGCATGCATATTCTACATAATAAACTAATTTTACTTTCTGTACCTCATAATGCCAAACACCTTAAAAGAGGAAAGTATATCATAGCTTTCTTTAAATACCATGTAATAGCAAGTCCAATTGACATTTAATTCATAAATATATGAATTAAAACTTCAGTATTTTAAACTTTCATTTTTTCCCTCCTATAATTTCTCTTAATGGGTTTAGTGAAATGAGTGATATAATTTTTCATTCCAGACTGATTTGTGTAAATTAGATACTTATTAAACATTTTCAGCTTTACACAATTATAAAAGAAAGCTATTGGCTTCATCAGTTCTGTTTCTTTCAGAAAAATCAATTTATATTTAATTTGCTTCTACAAGCTTGCAGGTAAAAATCCATTTAGTAAACTTCGAATGGCTGTTTTCTCCGAACCATTCTTTAGACAATTCAAGGTTAACTATTCTTAACTTGCTTACTACTTACACAAGAGAGAAACAAAATTGTTGATACCATACAAATTGAGAATTTATTATACATCTAGTGAAATTATGCTAAATCTTTCAAGTAGATATTTTCATGCTTTTTGTTATTAATATAGTACACTGTGATGCTCAAAAATTTTTAAAGGTAGTAACAATTCATTTAATTATTTTAGCAGCCAAAATAAAAATTGTATAAATTTTTGTTTCAAATTAGCATTAGCATTTTGCTAAGAACCTCATATGATTTCTGAAAGATTTAGTTTTATTAGAAAGAGATTTACAGAAAGGACAAACAGAAAGATCTCTCATTTTCTGGTTCACTTTTCAAATGGCCATAACATCCGGAGCTGAGCCCATCTGAAACTAGTAGCCAGGAGCTTCATCTGGGTCTCCCATGTGGGTGCAGGATGCCAAGACTTTGGGTCATCCTCTACTATTTTCCCAGGTCACAAGCAGAATCTGGATGGGAAGTGGTGCAGCTGGGACATGCACTGGTACACATAAGGGATCCTGGTGCTTGCAAGGTAAGGATTGAGTCATTGAGCCATTGCTCCAGGTCCCAAGGAATTTGGGTATTACTTTGCACAATAGGTTGGACTGCATGGATAGCTTTGAATCTGGATTTATATAGTTAATTCAGTTCAACAGCTTTTTTTTTTTACTCTAAACTACTTGGTTGCATATGTTAGTTATTTTAAGGATGGAATTGAATGAAAAAGATCTAGCTCCTATCATCATGATAAAGAATTATTTTGTTAACGTTGGCTCAAATGACCAATTTGTTGGTATAAACATTTACAATCAGGGCAAAGAATTATAAAGTAATATTATATAATCAAACATGCAAAATTTATTAGCAATGTTAAAAACAAGCAATCAAAATCAACTTCCAAGCACCTATCTCAGATTTTTGGCACTTACTGTTACAAACTACTAAGGTTGGTCTGATTATTTTTAGTCTCAAAATATGTAAAGCTCATTATCCACCTAATGAAGTGTAAATCCAGTAGGTATCTGTTAGGTAGCCACAACACATTCTGCTGACTGTTAAACATTGATATTTACTATACTTCCCCCAAGACCAAGTTACTAAGTCATACACTGTGTTTTTTTCCATAATGCAAACTTACTTTCCCATTTTCGCATAATTTCCCCTGACTTGATTTCTTAAATATTTTCAGTAGGTAGTATGACAAGGAAAACAAAAGAAAAAAAGAAACTTTCATTAAATAATGATAAAAACGGGATTCTAAACGCCTTTCTTTAAAAAAAAAAATCTTAAACAAGAACAAAGCTAGAGGAGCTGGTGCTGTGTGGTATAGCAGTTAAAGCTGCTAGTGTCCCCTATGGGTGCTGGATCGAGTCCTAGCTGCTCTAGTTCTAACCCTCTCCCCCATCTCTCTTCTACTTTTCAAATAAATAGATAACTCATTTAAAACATAGAACAATGCTAGAGACATCACAATACAGATTTTAAGACATATAACAGGAAAGATAAGACGAAAACAGCTGGCACAAAAATAGACATATAGTGTGGGGAGTGATGCACCAGGAGCTGACCCCACACATATCAGGGGCCGTCGCAAGATGGCGGCTGTCCCAGGGCCAGGCAGAGTTGGTCTTGCCAGCAGGTAAACAGGAAGTCATGGGGATAGGCTAATGCCCCTGCTGCAATTATGTCATTGTTACTGGCCTATCATGCAGCCCCAAGTGGACCCACGGGAAGGAGTGATTGGTGGAGAACTGTATATAAGCAGCCCACTTTCAGTAATAAACGTTTCCTTTTCACAGGACGGTGGCAATTTAGACCAATGGAATGGAATTGAAAGTCTAGAAATTGAGTCACATAGTTACAACAATTGTGACAAACTGATCTTTGGAAAATGAGGTAAAACCAACCCCTGCATAAAGGAGAATCTCTTCAACCAATAGTAGTAACAAAATTAGATGTACATATACAGAAGTATGAAAGCAGACCCCTGCCTTTGTATCTTACACAAAAATCAACTTTCAACAGATCAATGATATAAATCTAAGAACTGATATATACAAATTACTAGAGGAAAGCATAGGGAAAACCATGTAAGACACTGGCATAAACAAAGACTTCTAGGAAACACCTCAGAAGCCAAGACAGTAAAAGTTGAAAAATGGGAACACATCAAGCAAAAATCTTTTCTGCAAAGAAAGTACTCAGCAAAGTGTAAAAGGCAACAGACAAAATAGGAAGAAATATTTGTGAACTATATAACATAGGATTGATGTATATGATCTATACAGAGTTCAGAAAAATCAAGAACAACAAAACAAAAACAGTTAAAAATGGGTAAAGGACATAAATGGGCATTTTTCAAAGAACAAAATGCAAATGGCCGACACACGCACACATACAAATGCTCAGGATCATTAGACATCAAAGAAATGCAAATAAAAACCATAATGAGGTTTCACCTAAACTAAGAATGACTTTGGTCCAAAACTAAAAAACAAACAAAATAAAAACAAAAACAATACATTTTGGCAAGAATAGGGTGGGAATTGGAGAAATGTCCCCCAATACACTGTTGGTGTGAATATAAACTAGTACAACCATCATGGAAAATATGCTGCAGATTCCTTAGAAATTCTTCAGAAATCTGAAAATAGATCTATCACAGACTCAGCCATCCCACTCCTGGGAATTTATTCCTCCAAATGAAATCAACATATGAGTTACTTACACTCCCACATTTACTACAGCTCAATTCACAATAGCCAAAATGTGGAATTAATTCTGTTATCCATCAATGGAAACAATGTAGCACATGTACATTGTGGAATACTACTCAGCCAACAAAAAAAAAATCTGTTTTGTTTCAGGAACAGCAGCAAACTTCTTCCTTAGTGACATAAGCCAGTACCCCCCCAAAAATCATGTTTTCTCTTATATGTAGTACTTAATACAGAATAAAAAGATAAAAAAATAATATAAAGAAACAAAACAGACATTTTGTGCTTTGATTGTGCTTTATCCCTGTTTATACTCCTATGGAACTGTACTCCCTATGCTTTTTACTTGTTTATTATTGTGATTAGTGGTGCACTCAACTTGTGTTTATGGAGTATTCCAAAATTTACAATTTTGCCAAAATTAAAGAACAACGGGAGTAAGATTACCTTCTGCAAATTATACCTTCATGCAAAATACAGCATCAATAGACACATAGGTAAACATGCATACGCATATATTCATCTAAGGTATTGTATAATAGAGACTAGCATACTGAGAAGTGAAAATATATTGCAGCATGCATATGAACTGCTGAATAAAAGATGGACTCCCAGTGAAACTGTTAAATATATCTTAACATTAGGATGCTGGACTTCCTATAATTCTCTATACCTACAACGTCACAGAACACTTGCATAGCAGAATGATGGCCTTGTGACTGCTGTCGAAGTCTATAGTATTGTAATACTATGGAGGAAAACTGCGGAGGGGAGGGGAAAAAGGGAGGGAAATCCCTGTTTATTGAACTATATCACAAAAAAAACAACAGAATAGTACTTGCATAAAATGGCACATAGGTCAATGGAACAGGCTAAACGGCTCAATATATTTGAATATTATAAATATATGAGTTGTGTGTATTATACATGCTTACTAATTTTCTAGTTTTTATTTCAATTACTGACAGTGGTCATTGACATATTTAATGATATATTTGTACATTGCTCTTTGCAGTTGGGTTAGGTTTTCTGACATTTGAAGTTGTTACAGGTACTTAATTATTTAGAATTGTTAGTTTCTTCTGATGGATTGACAACTCTATCATATGAAAATCTTTTCTTTATTCTTGTACTATTTTTATTCTGCAACATACTTTAAGTATTAAAAAGGCAAAGAGAAAATTACCACTAAAATTATGAAAACACAGTTTTTGCTTTTTCTACATAAACAAAAACAGATTGGAAGCCAGTATGGGAACTTGACCTTTCAAGATAAGTGCTCTCTGCTTATATTTGCTTTCCTTTTTTGCTCAGCAAAACCTCCTCATGAGGCTTCCACATTTCCAATGGCCTAGCATGTTGGGATTCTGCAGTGATACACGTGAACAAGAAGTGAACTAAGGTGCTTTTTAAATATGACATGTGTCTAAGACATTTCTTTAAAAAGGTTTAATTCCTTAAGAATGAAAATTTACTTACAATTTCAAAGTTTGCTTGCTCAGTTTCACTTAGTTTTTTCACTACTTTTTAGCAGAACACTTGATTAATCTCCCTAGGTGGTGACTCATAGTCATGGAGATGATGATGGCAGCTTGTAACCTACGTTAGCTGCCAACTCCACTGGGAAACAGTCTATTCAGTCAGTAAGGATAGCTTGCCTGCTAGTTTCAGAAAACACAGTAGAACTACAGGAACTCAAACATAAAGGAGTGATATTTTGAAGCTTATGGTATAGTCAGGGAGATTAATCTATGAACACAACACTGAGATTATCCTCAGACACAACAGGACAATATAATTGTAAAATACAGGGGACAAAACAGAGAGGAGAAGGTTGAGAGAGGAATGGGAGGGTAAAAGGGGAAGCCCTATACTTACAGAATTGTATAATGGAAAATCAGAATAAAACGAAATGAATTAATAAATATTAATAAAACTCCATCCTTTAGAATTTGGTAATTACAAATGTGGAAATATGAGAAACTAACTCCACTTACCTCCATATTTTTGGCTAAATTATCAGTTCTCCTACTTCTGCTGGAAGGACTTATTTTTTTAAAAATGTGTTCAGCATCTTAACTTTCTAAAATGGCTTATCTATGACTTTGCTTAAAAGCATAGGCGTTAATCTCTTTGAGGATATTTAAGTCCTATTAATCTGTTCCAAGATCTTTAAGTCCCATGAATCAATGAATTTCTAATGTATTGGCATTAAACTGAAATTGTAATGAGTTGATAATTTATATAAACATTAGTATATTTAAGATTTATATAAAACATAATTTTAGTATGCATATGCTTGAGTATGAAAACAAATAAAAGGAGCTCAAAAAGTCAGTGTACAAGCAAAATTAAAATGTAAATCAATTTTTTAAAATGCATTTTCACTTTATTTGAAGGGCAGAGGGATAAAGATAGATTGAGGGCGGTCTTCCCTAAGATGGTTCATTCCCTAAATGTCCGCAACAGGTGGGACTGGGCCAGGCCAAGGTGAGGAGCCAGGAACCCAGGCTAGGTCTTTCATGTGGGTGGCAGGGACACAACTACTTGAGCCATCAACTCTCTCCTGGAGTACACATAAGGAGCAAGCTGGAATTCCAAGAGGAGTAGCCAGACTTGAAGCACAGAGTCTGATAAAGCATGTGGGTCCTTCAAGCGTTGGCTAAAGCACATGTATATCCCTGAAAAATCACACTGTTTTTATTACAACAGATATTTCCACAAGAATTCTGATGACCTCATGTGAATGTATATACAAAAAGGCATCGTGTGTGTGTACACACGTACATCAATGTGTGTATAGAAAGATCTGAATTTCCAATTAGTGAGTTTCAAATTCTGCTCTCCTGTCAGCATAGTTTTGAGAAAAGAACACTATCCTGACACTCGGTTTTAGAATCAGAATACAATCAATCCTCTCTCTGCCATTTTCTGACCCTGTGATCCTCAGCAAGGTATTCAATTCACTGCTCCTAGAAGCCCGCATTTGTTTTAACCAGGACAATATCCACCTTACAGGCTGTTGTGAAAACCAAATCAACTTAACCTAGGATTTCTTTATCCTATTCTTGGAAAGCAGAACACTTACCTACCTACATCAGGATTATTTCATGAGACAAAATCTGAAAATAATTAATTAGCTGCACAGATAAATGAAAATTTTGACAACTCCAAATTTACTGAAATGGTTCATATTCTGGAGTTCATTGCAACATAATTTTCATTACTGAAATTATTAGCTACTGAGGGGAAAAATGGGCATTTTAGTTGCCCTGACAGATGCGAAGACAAAATGAACCACATTCTATCTATTCTATTTATTGCTGCATACTCAAAGTGTTTGGCATAGTACCCACAATTGAGAGACACATAGCCTGTTCGCCCAATACCCTGAGGAATTTACAAATTTTTGTAATATTTGAAAGATTTCATCATTTTTCAGCCAAAACAATTAAGAATTCTCCTTTTAGTGGTTCCTACAACTGAGTTTAAATCCAAATTCTTAAAAAACAGCCGATAAAATATTGTCGGTCTTCCACGGCCAACACAAGCCTATAAGATTCCTAAATAACTGAGATCATCTTATCATTCTGCACAATTACACTTGATGCTCACATTTTCAGGCTGACTGGATTTTATCAATTCATGGCACACTTGTCTGTTTAATTATATTGAAAAGGATTTCCCCCTCATTCTTACTCTGTGCATATGGGACTCAATTTTATCTTTTCAAACATTCTGTTGTTCAGTACTTCATTTTCTGATCAGAAGTCAAACAGGTTGGTATATGACTCTCTGCTCTACCTTTCTCCCACCAGTTCTGTTTTTCTGAAAGACAATGTGGCACACAGCAACACTTTCACAGTTTCTACACGAAAGAAAAATTGGACTCCAACAGCCAGTTTTGTTATCTCTATCATTGCTCTGCAGACTTTGTAGGGTAATGCCAATGACTTCACTTCCGTTTACATTTAGGTATAGAAACGATAATCAGCTAGACTATGAAAATGCTTAAAGGGAATACTCTACAAGTATTTTTTATTTATCTTGATGTCAGAGAAAATATTAAAGTTTTCATTCACGCATGCATTCATTTAGAAACTCTATGAGGAGAAGCTATTTTTTTCAAGATCCTAGAGTAGAGCTGAATGCCACATTCTTACTAACAACAAATCTTTTAAGTGTTAAAATTCTGTGCATAGTCAACAGAACACTCCTCAGTCTATGTATCCACTGTCTAATGTGAAAAACCTTTATCCTTAGGATGCTCTCTCACTGTGGATTCCCAAAAAGCCTTGTGGAGCTAGGCAAAGGCTCATCTCTTATGAACTGGATGTTGATCTTCTCCCATGAATCATGTGTTGATTGCTAGGTCTCAATGTACTGAGACTTGCCAGTGGAGGCTTTGGGGAGATAAGTATGCTGAAGAAATTAATCAAAGAACAGAGAGCAGAGCTCTCTCTCCACCACAGGAATAGGAGTTCTGCTTTTGCATTCAAGGATTCAGCATTATGCAGATGGCCTTTACACTGAAGGACACATCAACTCCCCCACTTCAGTTTCCATTTTGCCAAAGTTTCGTGCAGATTTTTGGAATTGCCAGCTTCCACAATTGTGTGAACCAATGCCTTCAATTTTCTGTTGGTCCCTGTTCTTCCTCTCTCCTTATATACACCTGCCCCTCCCATATGCTGTTGGTTATGTTTCTGTGGAAAACACTGATGAATGTATTCTTTGTTCCCAGCAAATAAAAGTGGAAGAAATTATCTGTAATGATACTAACGATAATACTATGTGTTAATGAATCTTTTATTTATGTAGTATTAATGAGCAAGGAACATTATTGTTAACCTGTTTTACAAATACTGAACTCATGTTTTGAGTTTCTTTTTGAGAAATTCTAAAAACTTATTCAGTTTGGTATTTTATCATTTTTATGGAGATTTACTAATGAACAAAGACTTTATTTCTTTTAAAACATAAAATTTATATTTCCAGCTATCATATGGCTAAATTCAACCCATCCATATTTCCAAAATACACTGTTTGTGCTTAGTAATCTTAACTTTTCTGAATATTGAAATCTTTGCCATTTTATCATTAGTCACTGATTATTCCTACATATACTAGGAACTATTAACTGGAAGAACAATGGGATTTTTCAGGGGAATGATAGAATGTTGAAACATTTTCATTTTCTGGTGCTTTTATTACATTGATTGCCCAAAATACTACATTTTTCCCAGAAGATATCATCTTTGGATTCTATATATAACTTTAAAACAGTGGGAATTTTGAATTTTTCTTTTCATTTTTCTCCCATAACATCTATGACAGGAGAATTGTTACAAGGAGACATTGCATGATTAGTAGACATAACAGAAAATAAAATACAAAAGAATGAAATTGGCACTATTTGTTCTAATGCTGATAGTGCAATTGATAATGTAGATGAATTCTTAGACTGGGGTTCTTCAGATGACTACTACCTAGCTGACTTTTCTGTAACTCTGCTATTGGATAGCAAACCATATTTGTGAAAGAGAAAAAGGAAATATGACATTACCGTGTAAACTGTCATTGTCAATATGAAGGACTTTATGATACAATATTTGGTCACAAAAGTATTTGGCTATGAGAAGCTGAATACTTTTATTTTTATAAATGATGCTGTTTGTGCACCAAGGTTTAAGTGGACACAACTACATTTGTTATAGGGACTGGTACAGTGGCTCAACAAGCTAATCTTCCACCTTCAAGCAATGCATCATTTATGGGTGCTGGTTCATGTCTCGGCTGAACCATTTTGGATCCAGCTTTGTTTATAGCCTGGGAAAAGCAGCAGAGGATGGTAAAAGTCCTTGAGATCCTGCATCAATGTGAGAGACCCAGAAGAAACTCCAGGCTCTGAATTTTCCCAGCTCCAGCTGTATGTATACAAGTAGCTAAAATGGCCGGAGCTGAGCTGATCCACAGCCAGAAGCCAGGAGCTTCTTCCAGGTTTCCCATGCAGGTGCAGGGTCCCAAGGCTCTGGGCTGTCCTCAACTGCTTCCCCAGGCCACAAGTAGTGAGCTATTGGATAGGAAGTGGAGCAATCAGGATGAGAAACAGCGCCCACATGGGATCCTGGAGCACTGAAAGCGACGATTTTAGCCACTAGGCTATCATGCCGGGCCCAAAAGAAATAACTTCTAAAACTATGTTTGTTATGTTTAAATTATTTTTTAAAAAAAGATTTACTTATTTGAAATGGGGAAGAGACAATGGGAGAGAGACAGCAGCAGACACAGAGAGAGAGATCTTCCAACTGCTGGTTCATTCTCCAGATGGTTCTAATGACCAGGGCTAAGCAAGGACAAAGGCAAGAATCAGGAACTCCATCTGAGTCTCCCAAATGCATGTAGTGGCACAGACATTTGGAGTATCTGTTACTACTTTTCCCAGGCCATTAGGAGAGAGCTGGATCCAAAGTAGGGGAGCTGGAACATGAAGCCTTGCCCATATGTGATGCCAGCATCAGTTTAACTATCTGAACTACAATGCTTGTCCCTGTATTTAAATAAACTCTTTTCAAAATTTCTTATAAAGTTGTTTTTATTATATCTTTAATTTCTTTAAAAATTGTGATATAACTCAGAAATATGAACAGAACAAATCAAAAGTATTCATTAGATAATGAGAAAAAAGATAATTGTCATTCTCCCTCAGATGCTGAGGGCTGAATTAAGAAGTTGATGTATATAAACACAAAAATCTTTAATTCTCAGCTCAAGAATTGGCCTGCTCTTTTCATTGAAGGTATTAGTAAAAAACCAGGAAGGCACTTACATTACATGAATGGTTGTTCAGCAGCAAAAGCAGAAAATAAAACATAGTGCAACATGTATAAACTCCTTCTTTGATGTGAGGATCTAAATGTAGTTATAGTACAAGTTGGCAGCGGAAGATGTTCTTACTCTCTTGAAATAAAAACCAACCTTTAGGTTCTTTGCAAGATCTCTGCCCCCTTGCTTTCTTTGTCATCTTCTACTACTTCTCTCTATAAGAACATAAACTCCCCAAAACACCAACAGAAATCAAAACTAACTGCTCCTGAAATCCAGGTCTCACCACTCATTACCGCATTATGCTCATCTAGCTACATCTTAAGCACCTTATTTTGTCCCCCACAATCAACTCATTTCCCTGGATTAACTTCTCATACTCTTAGGTATGGGTTCTGCCTTCAATCTGCATCTGTCCAATCAATATCAAAATTCTGTATCTTGCAGTTACAACATGTATCTCAATTTCAGTTTTTTAAACATTCTATTCACTCCACCATCACTGCTCCAAGTTGGGCTCACTTGTGTCCTGTCTCACTAATCCATTTACTTACTTACCTTCCTCAACAACTACTGTTGACTTTTGCACTATCCGCCCTACCAATGCACCTGTGCCCTAATTGCTACCAGGTCTAACTATGTGCTTTTCTTTCCTGACATAGTTCTTTCTCTCCCATTTCCTTCTGTTTTACGAAGTCTAACTTATGATCAGATCAAACTTAATCTCCTCTTGGAAGAATTCCAGGACCTCTTCATTTAGAACCAACCTCACTTGCTTTGCTGTCTTCTCAACATTTTGTAATGTGTCCCTACTGAAATTTTTTCCTAGAGTACTATGCTTAAATATACTTGTCCAAATACCTACAATTCATCAAGAGCTCTTTTAAGTTAATGGGTGAATGTTATTTTTCCCTGTTTCCTCCACTTCATCTCTCTCTGATAGGAGCTAGCACAGAGTATGTATTCGGATGTTTGTTGATCTGAACTCTTGGGTTGCCGGCGGCATCCCAGTGGATATAAATTTTGAGAGCTGCATGTAAGTTTAACAGGTTGACAGCAAATGCTAGATGTAGAAAGAAGACAATTTACATGGTTGATTCCACTTCCTCTAAAACAGGCAACCCTCTAATAGACAATACCTAAGAGGAAGTTGTTGGCTGGCATTTCATTAGCCAGAGATTTTGTAAAAATGTGGAGAAAAACACAGGCTTTATATTTTATCATGAAGTATTTCCAACATTTAGTTGCAGCCATGAATGATGAGTTGACACAGCTACTATAAAACTGTCAGGTAATTCAAAAATCTTGCCAAAGTATTTCTATTCTCACAGAGCAGCGCATTCTTCCTTCTATGGCCCTGTGCATCTGTTATTTAAGCAGTGCAACTAAGATCCCTCTGCTTAAATTTTATAAGATGTCACCAAATTTCTCAAAGAATTTTGGACTGGTTTGAAAAATACTCAGTTGATAAAATAATTCAAAAGAACGCCCTCTCCCATCTTAAAAACTCAGCATTCTTGTTCACAGGTCTTTCCTATGGTTTAGCTGATTTTAAAATGTCACCTCATATTCTCGAATCTCTACATCCTTTGTGCCAAATCAACCTTGCTCTGAAACGAAGCACCATTGAATCACTATTTAAGTTGTCCTTTAGAAACACTGTATGATTTTACCTTTAAAACCACCCCTATCAATTTGATCATTATTATTAGTTCTACCATAACATAGGAGAGTGAATCCACATCACCAGAACCACACAGCTGCTAGAACACTGAGAGCCAGTAGTTTGTATGTCTAACATACATATGACAGAAAATTTTGTAATTAGACATTCAAATACAAAAAAGACAAACATACAGAAAAGGCAGCATCTAGATTAAAAGTACAAAAAGTGCTACCTAATTATAACCTATGTTAATTTTAATACTTTGTTTCCAAATATATATTTACTTATTTTTACTAACTAGTTATTTCCATTCTAGTGTCTCAAGACTTTAAAATTATAAACACATGGGTTTGAATTCTAGTCCCACAATTGCCACTTCTTATGATCCTAAGCAAGTTACTTACATACTTCAAGCTTTCATTTTCTATCTCCAAAATGGACATAGTTAGATATATTTCATAAGTTTATAGTGGATGCTGAAAATGAAATTCCTTACATGATTTTTCTTTCCCTGAGTTATCACCCCTATAAAGGCTTGTCCAAATGTTTCTTTAATCATATTTATATATTTTATTTTATTTCCAAAGCAACTTTCTCCTCTTTTTCAGTATACATTCAAGATCATTCAAATAAGTGTGGGTATTGTGGCATAGTAGGTAAAGTCACTGTCTGCAGTGTCAGCTCACGAGTGCCAGTTCATGGCACTGTTCCCTTGGCTGTTCCCTTGGCTATTCCCTTCTCCTCTAACTCCTTGCTACTGGCCTGTGAAAATCAGGCAAAGATAGCCCAAATGTATGAGTCCCTGCCATCCACATGACAGACCTGGAAGAAGCTTTCAGTCTGACCCAGCCCTGATCAATGTGGGCATCTGAGGAATGAACCAGCAGATCAAAGATATCTCATTTTCTTTGTCTTTCCTTCTCTCTTTATAGGTATGACTTTCAAATAAGTAAATAAGTCCTTTTTTTTTTTTACAAAAAAAACCAACATTCAAATAGACTATATAATTAAAATAACTAGGTTAAACATTTGGCATAGGTGCTAATTGCCACTTGGGGCACTCACATGTCACAACAGAGTCCCATTTTGGCTGCTACATGTCCATTGGAGCTTCCTGATCACATGCACCTTGACAGTTAGTAGGTGATGTAGTTAGTAGGTGATGCAAGTTCAAGAAGTTGGGTCCCCACCACCCATATGGAAGATAGGAATGGTTTTCCTGGCTTTGGCCTGACTCAACCCTGGGTATCTTCAGGCATTTGAGTAAACTAGCAAATAAAGATATTCTCATTCATTTTTTCCTCTCCCTCTCTTCCTTCTTCCCTCCTCCCTCCCTCCCTCTTACTCTTCCTTCCTTCAACCTTTGCCTTTCATATAAAATGAGAAGAAAATAACCAAGCTAACAATCATTGAGCTTTTACTAGGTTTCTAAGTATTCTACACATATAATCTTATTTAAGCTCCCAAACTTGGATGCAGATAAAACTAATTCTGTTTCACAGGACAGAGAACTGAAATCGTGTAGTTTACTAAGATTAATCATTAATTCAAGATGGCAAAATAAGTAAGTGGCCAATCCAGAAAGCCTGTGTCACAAATTTATTATTGCTACATATCCTTCAAGTGATATTTGTGGGAGTTATTGAGGGAGAAGATACAGAAGCAAGGTACTCAAATACAAATTTCAATTAACTCACATCAATAATACTTTATTAAAAATTAAACTATGTTTGGTATATGCTTGCAATGAAAGAACCTCAACTGAACTTGAACTGTGGCAATGCAGCAAGATGGAGGAATCCACCATAGGGGGAGATTTGGGGGAGGGGTAGGGGGATTCCCAGTGCCTAAAAAACTGTCACAATGCAATGTAATAAAAAAAATTTAAAAAATAGAAATTAAACTAAAAGGATCAGGTCTTTCCATATACTCCTTACTGTGACACAAGGTATCATAGCTTTATATTTTACAATGCTAATTAAGATTAAAATGGTTTTTACATAATTTGGACACCTGAAGGAACCAAACAAACCTCTAATTTGATCTTGATCCCCTGACCTAGTTGTTTTCACAGAAGAAAATGACCAGGGATGGTCAACAAAGTCAGCAAGCACAAAAGTGAAGAATAAAGAACAATCTGGACATTGGAATCAGCAAGGAAAATTTCTCATTTGAACTCCCTGAGAATTAAATTTATTCTCTTACCTAGATTATTATTACAACAGGCTTTAAATCAATATGATTACTTGAAAATAACTGATACTGAGGATACAGCTGCATATAGCAAAACATGTTGGCATTTTGCAGTTTCTGCATGAATTTTACTAGAGAGGAATTGCTTTTTATTGGACTTTCCACTCAGTAAAATGTAATCACTATGTACCGATTTCCGCAATTGTTCAAAGTTATTAACTGGGATTTGCCAAGGAAGGAGAAATGTTACAAAATAGTATTAGACACATACTAAGTATTTTTTCTTTACTTAGCTTATTCCTTTTTAAGTACTTCTAGAAGTTTCAAAGCAATAAAAAAGACTGAAATCTTCAAATGAGAAAATACAACTTTATGAGCAAGTATTTTATTTTTGTTCTTTCCCTGAAAACCAAATCTATACTAGGAAAAATTCCATTTTGAATACAATTGAAATTTTATGAGTATTGAATTTCCATCCCATTTCATAGGTTTTAAATGAAGAGATAAACCAAAGCATATTAGGGCTGAATTTAGATAAACACACCTTGTCAGAATTATCCCAGCAGCCACTTTAGTGGCTTCAAGCATATTTGTAACAAAGACTCTAGCTTAAGCTCTTAATAAGCAACATGACTTATTCTAACAGAGACTAATCATTTGGATTAGGTTCTCTCCACTAGGCTACAAATACTCATAAAGCTATTCATTCTTAAGAAAAAAATTGAAAAAACAGAATTGTTCAAATCACTCTATATTACCAACAAAATGAAAGCTTGCCATCTAGCCATCTGATTGTAATCTAATTTACGAAACAGTCAGTTTGGTATGAATAGAAAAAAAAAGATTGCAGCAATAAAAAATATTTAGACACAGTTGAACTGATACTAAAATTAATATACTATACAGTATTTCAGAAGTTGGGAAGATATCCCTAACAAATTTCCATACTTTTCAGGCAAGAAATAGATTCCTTGGCTGTGTGTTGGAAATTTGGTCTCATACTGCATCAATAATTTTCTAAGATTCACATTTCAGGGGGTTAGTATATTCCAATATGTGGGAGACACTCTGATGGTTCCAGTTTGGGGAATACTCTGCTATATCAGCTGAATAACTGTCTAAGTTGATCACTAAAGCTTGGTCTGACTTTGCTGCATATAGAAAAGCAGTATTGTATGTTATACACATCAACAGAATGTAAGAATTTTTCTCCTTATACAAATTAGCTGTGCAATAGATTGAATAGTTTCTTAATCTATTTTTCTGCTTCCCTGAGCCCCTCGTGGTTAGGTGTGGTCATGTGACAAT
This sequence comes from Ochotona curzoniae, assembly GCF_017591425.1. Lineage (NCBI taxonomy): Eukaryota > Metazoa > Chordata > Mammalia > Lagomorpha > Ochotonidae > Ochotona > Ochotona curzoniae. The sequence continues at coordinate 20,143,957 of NW_024465023.1, read as the reverse complement.
TTCTCTTCAACACACTATGAGCAAAACTAATTTACCACTTTCAGGCTTAGCTCACGAAAAATCCTCGTGAGTCATCTTACTTCCTCTCCCGCACATGCTTTGGGTATGAAAGGAGAAAGGAGTATGCATCCTGAAAGACTCCATAGTGGAATGCTCACTGCATCATCATCATCATAAAAAAAAATTCTACTGTGGCACACTACCGCAATTCCAGAGTTTACATGTTGTAGTAGCTAGTGTTATCCAATTAACGCACTAGCCCATAGCGCATTCATTGTTTGAACAGCCATAAAGAGTTAAATTTTCCAAATGGGACTTGTGGCCCAGCAGTTTAAGCCACCACATGCGATAGCCTCATCCCATTATCAGAGTACTGTTTCAAGGTTCAGACACTGCTTTTAATCCCAATCCCTTATAGTGTAAACAGAGAGAGAATATGAGGGCTCAGGATGCTTGGGGCCCTGCCATCCGTAGGGATTACCTTGAAGCAATTTCAGGCTCCTGTTGCTCTGCTTTTCAAATAGATGAAAATATACATTAAAAACACTATTTGAAACCAAAAGAAACACCTATTTTAATTAATAATCTCTACAACTGGAGGAGGTAATGTCTTCAGAAAGTAAACCCAAGCATACATAACCACAGACCTAACAATTATTTAGTCTCAGTAACTAAGGTCAGTAATGCAAGAACAAATTAGATGGGTAAGAGTAAAAGCACAAATGGAACATAAATCTCTACCCAAGAAACTCAAATTGCAACTTGTGTGAGTGTTTTGTAGGATTGAGCAATCTGATGAATCATTGTTGGAAATTGTTTCCTCTACTAAAAACTATGAAATATAACGCTCAGGATTCTATAAAATTTATTATACACACACACTCCCCACTCGATACTTAAGAGGTACTCCATACATAGCAGCTACAAAGTCTACATAACATGTGCAAGTGTGACTAATAATACTTCTCAAAAATTAACCTTTTGTTCTGGTTATCCTACACCCTTTCCCAGGATATTGACAGCCAAGTATTCTGCCTCGGTTTCCTTAGGGATAAGTTAATACAGCAGAATGTAAAATCTGAAGAAATACATTCATGGTTTTTGAGTTTCAAAAGCCTAGGCCTCATGTCAGGGAATAGGTTTAGAAGGGAAAAAAAAGATGATTAAGTATTTTCTTTCCTATTTCTGCACTAGAAAAGATTTCTCTGCTTACAGGAAGGGACATGAGGGCATCCTTAAGGGCAAAGGAATGACTGCTCCATGTCTGTGGAGGAAAGGCAGGGGAAAGCAAGGGAAGCAACTTGTGGAGACAAAGAACCTGACAGCAGAGGTGATCTGAGGACAGTCTCTGAGACAAACTGGGTGGAGGCCACTTTGCATGACTCCCTCCTCTCTTTCTTACCTTGAGCACACAACCTGCCGAAACCTCATACAGTGTGATTCCCTCTGGGTAAAGAAGGAAGGCGTATGTGCAATGTCAAGCCAGATGGATCTTATACAATCTTTCTAAGTTTACACCCATTCCACTCCAGCAGAAGGAGCAATATGATGGTTGCTGATCATTACACAACAGGGGAGTCAGAGAAGCAGAGCAATATCCAGATCTACAAGCGCCACTACAGACAGAAATTAGAGTCTAGGGAGGCAACCTCCTGCTTGGACCAGCAAGCATCTAAAGATGCGGCAGAGACTGGCATCTCTTTGGAGGTCAGCACAAGTAGATGAGAATTAAGGACCATATCTTCTGTCACACTACGCTCAACATGCCGTCACCCCATGTCTGTCATCTTTATGCAATCTAGGTGGACAAAAACTCTATTTCTCCACTTCAGTGGTGTGACATTCTAGTGCTGAAAAACAACATTATGAACCAGAAACCTTATTCAATATAAGAGTTACTATGTGTATAATTGCTTCACACTGTTAGTATAAATGTAACAAGAGTATGTGGTCTTACATTATTATTAAAACATTTTATTCATCTTGTGTTGAAACACCCATGCCTATTAAATGACTTACTTCGGTCTGTAATGATTGTTCTAGCCTCTTGATTGCTCGTTTTGTTTTTCAAATTCTGTGCAGCCGTAATGAGTTCTTCTAACTGGGGGCGCCTCTGTTCCAAGTCTTGCAATGTTGTCTGAAAGAAAAAAATAAGCCGTTAACATTGGGCTCTCCTCCATTGTATATTCCTTTGACACATAAAGTAAAGCACAATTTTCAAACTAGCCAGAACTTCAGAAATAAAAAAAAAAGATATTACTGAATATAAGTCTGTGCTGTGTAAAGATTTATAGAAAAAAAATTAGCATGAAATGTGTGCCACTTTTAGATAACCCGCAATATTTCAAGAGAAAATCATGATTATACACTTGCTTCACTATTTAAGAACTCAGTGGAAATCATTTTAGAATATGTGAGTTTACTTAAGCTAACATATTAATGGTATAAGAAAGAAATGCATGTCTGGATCATGATAATGTATGTAAGAGATAAACAGCTATCCCTAATTATGATCTCATTCTGTGGAATATCAGAATTAAGGAATATCTGTATTTTGGAAACAGAAAATACGCAAACCTGTCTTAGGAGATATTATTTAGGTTTATACCTGCAATTCCTCCCTTATGGCAATGTGACACAAATGAACTAAATCAGTCTTCTCAAATTCATCTGGCTACAACCCTACTGTATAACTGATTAGTAAAGGAAAGAACCTGGAATCTATTTTTTAAACACATTTCTACATAATGTTTATGATTTGGCAAGTTTGGAATCTAAAAACTGGAAGCCAGTATTCATATTTCTCTGCATTATTCATGGTTCTGGTTTAATATGGCTAGATGATGACATGTAGGTCATTAAGAAATCCTTTGTTTCAAGCACCCACCATCTTAGTTTATCTAGAGTAGAGAAATAATCCCAGATAGGGGCCAGTATGGTGGCAAAGCAAGTTTACAACCCTCCACCTTTGGTGAAGGTTTCCCATAAGAGTGTTGCTGATTTGCATCCCAGTTGCTGCACTTTCCATCTAGCTCCCTGCTTGTGTTCTGACCCTTTACCCAAATGGGAGACCAAGAAGAAGCTCCTAGCTTCTAGGTTCTCAGAGCAGCCCAATTCTGGCCATTGTGGCCATCTGGGGAGTGAATCAGTGGATAGAAGATCTCTCATTCTCTATCTCTCTGTAACTCTTAATTTCAAGTAAAATAAATGCATCTATAAATTATATGTGTGACCTTTTAAAAGTTACAAAAATAATATACATCTGCCTTGATGTTGTTGTAATATTAAGTTCTAATGCAGCTGGAGAAAGTAAAATGAATACTATTGGTTTATAACCACACAATGGTACTTGAGAAAGGTACTTTGCAGAAAATGGAGTTAAAAGAATTATATTTCAATGCAAAATGTTTTTGAAGTCCATGCACAGTATTTTCATAATATGGATTTCCATGAATATTCTGAAGTATCTTCATGTGGGACAGATGTTTTAGATTAATTCTCACTTTTATTCTCATAATAGTCATATTAATAACAGCCAGAAGTTTTTATTTTAACACCAATGCTCTTTCTATTATCACAGTAGCCTGATGAAATTCAAATGGTAAAATATAATAGGCAGTAATATTTATGAAACTTTGTTATCTGCTATTTTCTTTCATTTATTGATTGTCCAACAATTTTCATTTTCAGAAAGACCAAAGTTTATATTCTGCAGAATTTGTTTGTGATGAGGCCAACAAATAGGTTTTGTGATTTAAGCTCAACTGCTACTGGTATTATTAAAACAATGTGAAAATGAATTCAAACATTATACATCTATTTTGAGCTTTTTTTCTCTACATATGGAAAAATTGAAGGGGCCAACTTTTAACAATTTTTCCACATTTCTTAGCTGTGATTGCTCAGAAGAAAAATCCAATTTTCAGGTTTCTAACTTTTATGGTTTCTTTACACAAAAGGGGTGTTTGAAATATGGAACAAATTGCCAGAGACAGCTATTGAAGTAAGTGACACAAGTCAGTTTGAGAGTACTGAACAAATTTTAAAAGAGGAGCCCTATAGTAGTAGACAGACTTTTATAAAATAAGATGTTTTCCAGGCTTAGAATGTGACACTCTGGCTTTCTATGACAGAGCAAGCACAAAAGCTGCTTTGCTACTGCCTACTCTCAAGTGCTTGGATATATTCCACTGATTTTTTTAGAAAATAGGCTTAACCAACAACCCCAGATCAAGCCAAATCTCCACCTCAATGTTAACAAAGAATTTTTCCACATAACTAGCAAACTTATTCATTCATTTTCCTAAATATCTTTCAAATGCTAAGATTTCTTCTAAGTACTATGAATACAACAATGAAGAAATGCAATAGGCTATGGCGTATGACTTAAAAACTTTTAAATTTTGGGGTATTTTGTATGTAAGAAATATTATCCCAGGTTATTTTTCTTTATATGAGTTCACCTTCTCAGTCTTCTCATTGCTTCTTTTAGTTATTATTCAACATTTATTGCATTTTTCCTTTTAGCACTTAAAATTTCATTTGAGAAGTATGTTGTGAAATCAACTTGATCAACTTTATTTTAAACCTACTCAGACTCTAAATTAAATCTGACCACAATGAACAGCTTTTATTGCTGAAATTAGCAAGCATGTCAATTTAGACTTAAAACAAGTCATTTTCCTCTCTAATGAACAAAATAGGTCTCAGGGTATTGTAAAATCTGTTCTCTAGTTGGGTGACTCTCTAATTTTGCTGACAGACACATGCTTTAAAAGCACCTGAGAAGATTATTAATGACCTATTTTGCAACAAGGCATTTCTAAAGTATTTTAAAACAAAGTTGCAACTTTTATCCTACTTTGTTCAATACATTGATTTCCAAAAATAAATGACAAAATTATAAATATATAATATTGTAAAAGGATACATAACATATAGTAGATAAATATTTTATATATACATACAGTTATGTAATTTATCAGGCACCATTACGGTTTTAGTGGTTTCTCTCTATGTGCGAATGTGAATTTTCTCCTTTATTTCTTTCTAGGTTTGAATATGTTATGCACAACTATTTTTTCATTAAGATACAAAACATCAACTGAAAGAAGTGTAACGAAGAAGAACATAAGCACACAGGCAGAGCTGGCTGGTTTTTCTCTTCACTTGTTTCTATGTGTACAGTTTTCGTTTGTGTTTATGATTTCTTGAGCCCTTGGAGTTATAATTCTATAAATCCCCAAAACGATGGTCTTCAATGCTATTCCCATGAGCCACCCATGGATCAGAGATAAGATCACCATCTATGAAATTCTATTTCCTGCCCCTGAACTGCTGACCTCAACAGATGTTACTCTCTCAGACCTCCTGTTCTTAATGCAAGCTACCTTCTTATAGAGCATCCTGTCTTCTACCATTGCCATTTCTCATCCTAGCTAAGCAAGTAGAACACTAGTTGCTCTTATTTATTTCTCTGACATGGACTCAGGCAAAGTCACTACACAAATATTTTGTTGACAGAACTAAAATCATTACATGCTTAAGAGTACCTAAGCATGGTAACATTGTCTCTACACAGATTGTAGCACTCTAGGAGACAAAACATAGGCACAGGAAGGAATCCACACTATTACTAAGAAGTTGGAGACTACTGGGCTTTACTAAAAATAGCTTACCCCTTGGAGATGAGAATTCATCATGGTTGCCACTAGCTGAACAAAGAGAAAAAAAAGTCTTCAAATAGAAGGTGAATCAGAAGTTTTAATCCTAGTAAGTCCCCTTCCCCACTGAGGTGAGGCAAGTAGTATAAATAGCAATACTATGAAAAAGGGAGTTAAACAATAAACCTATATGTAATATAAGTAGGTCATATTAGGCTCTTAGAATTACACTGTATCCATTAAAATTAAATTCTACCTGTATAATACTCAGATAAAAAAGCACTTATGTTCACAGAATATTTTGTATTTGTACACATAAGAAGATACCCTAATATGAAAGTTTTTACATTCTTTTATACTTTTCATTAAAAATTCCCCAAACTTCTCATACTTATATCTGGAATAAAATTCTATTTTCAGGAAATAAGCATGAATTAAATGGAAATGTAATGATGTGGAACCTTGTACTATTTTACTTTAACCTTAAAGAAATAACATTAAGGATTTGCAAGGTAAAATAGTTTGTAGTACAATTTTTGTTCGGAGAAAGTACACATCTAAGTGGCCCTTCTAGTAAGCAAAAAAGGTTTATACTGTGAGGATACTAATCATTTAACTGCCTCAGTGAGCATCTTTATTCTGGTTCCCATTGTTACGTTCGGCTGTCTCTTCAAATTGATTGACCAAACTGCCCTACTGCCCTCCACTTCCTCATTGACATATTAAACTGGCTTGGAGATTTTCCTACTTGGCATAGTTTCTCTACTTCTCTCTTCTATCAGCACTTCCAATGATAATTGCCTCACAAATACTTTTCAACTCTGGTTATCTTTTCATCTCTTACTCACTGAAGATACATTGCTGTGAAAAGCACTTGCTTTGCTAAAGAACTCCCAGGTACCTTAACCCACATTGTCAAATGCTGCAATTGTAAATATTTTATTTCAATCAATTTATCACTTATCATTCTATCACCCCCTTTTCTCTGTATGTATGTTTCTATCATTTATCTAATGGCAGATACAAATATTATGAGTCATTTGAAAACAACTGGCATATATTATATGCCACTGAGAAATCAAAATCATCCATAAATACTTCAGTATTCATTAAGAACAAAGATACTCTCTTAACTCAGATCAACTTCTGCATAAAAAATTAATATAGCATTAGTACTACAATATTATCCATACAGTCTATTTAGAGCATGACAATTATCCTTTGTATAATAGCCTTGATCGCTACATTTTCATTTGCTGGTCCAGGCACCTGCATTGCATTTATTTGTCACAACCTTCAGTATCTTCTTATCTGCAATAGTTCTTTTCCTTCCTTTGAAATGAATGACCTTTACAGCTTAAACAAAATAGAAGCCAGGAATCCTGTAGAATATCCTTCAATTTGAGTTTCAGCAAACATTTTTTTGGTGCGTTTGTTTTGCCTGTGATTGAGCTAGACACAGGAGATGTAGCAGGAAAACAGAAAAAAAAAAAGTACCCTTTCCTCAAAGTGAAGATGAACAAGTAACAAGAACTGGACAGAAATAAGCAATTACAATAAAATGAGATGAGAATCATGGTAGGAGAAACACAGAGCATTATCAAAGCAAATAGCAGCAATGTCTAATTTAGGTATCAAAAATGTGGGTATCTTCTGAAAGAAAGAATCAAGCTTAAGTAGAACAATCAAGCTTCCCTATGTAGAATACAAAACCCGTTTTTAAATAGCAGTGTTTCCGATAGCCACTGCAATGACCACAGGAACCTGCAGATCTTTTATTGCTAGGAAAGAAACTGGCTGAGAACACCAGCTATTGTATATTGAAATTATCGTTGCATTGTACCAAAGCCAAGCTTCCCACAGACTGATTCTTGCAAATGACTGAACATGATGAGGATACTAAAGCAGTGACCTTGTTGGTAGACAGCAGAATCCTATCACTGACTCTGGCACAGAGACTCCCAAACAGCACTGCTCAATCTTCCTTGGATGGGACAGCACATTGGGATAATTCCACTCGATCATCTCCCTCTTTCCTGCATTGGGGTTCAGACGTGTATCTCCAGCAAATGGCTCTTCCTTCTTCCTTGAGTTTCTCTATGTTTCCTTTCACACATGCAGTTCCTCTAATAAAATATGTTTTCCATTTTATCTTTTTCATATGTTGACTCTTTTTTGCTCTTGTGGACCTTCAGACTCTCATGAAACCCATTAAATCTATATAACATAATAATTCCATGACATTTTCTGCTTGTATAAATTCATTGGGCATTAATGACTGGACAGGTTTCTTCATGTTTCCCCATGGGTTGAATTCCTATGAGTCAATTCAAGCAAATAAGCATTTTTAATGTGTTCTATGTAGAGAGTGCAGACTTTAAAGAGAGGAAGATTATTTAGCTGTACTAGATGATGATGGTTGGTTCCACTCTACATATGTAGCTCAAAAACTGCAGAATATCAAAGAAAGGCAGGAAAAATCTTTTGTATTTATCAACCACATCAATTAGGTCTGCTGGAAGACACAGCAAAGGAACTTTTGATTTTTATTCTATAGAAGACAGCTAAATTAAGCCAAAAATAATCCAATCCCTTGGAGTAGCAAGTGTCATGGGTAGGCAGAGTTCTTATTCGTGGTCAGATTCATGGGTGCGTGACTTAATACACCATTCTGCATTAAAAGATTCCCCACACTTTGGCAAATGCTCTAATATTGTCAATGGGACATTCTTGATCATTCTATTTATGATAATATAGTTTGATTTCTCAGTGGATTCTAGAAGTTATGTACCTTATCTTGATCTCAATTCTGAAATTAGCAGAGGATAAAAACTGTACATGTTGGGTGAGGCACCAGCTAATTGGTGATGGGGAAGAACACATTTGAGCAATAATTAACTTGTGTCAATTAGCGCCTTTTGCTTCATGTATTCAAAATTTCTGGAAGCAGCAATCCCGAACCTTAGAGCACTTGTTTTAGAGGAAAAATAATCTCTTCTGAATGGAAAAAAAAGGCAGAACTGCACAGCCAGCAGTTATTTTGAGGTCAGATTCCATCAGTGCCAATGGTGACTGGAGAACCAGAGTTGCCAAGATCTCAGAAGTCAAGTAGGGAAACTACCAAGCAAGTATCAGTCGTCTGAGGAGAGGAAGGCAGATCAAAAGGGGTGTCTCTGGTTCCAGTGACATTCATGGCTGCTGGGATCATACAGATCGCTTCAAGATTCAGCCAAGAATAGTTGTTTCCAAGGTTAGCAAGGGCTTGGAAAATATGTGAGAAGCAAAAACGAATTCCATCCACTGAATGCAATTTCTGTGTTGGCCATTCAGCTAACACAAATGAGCAAATAAGACTGTCTTTGTTTCTCAAGGAGTTCATTATGATTTCTGACACACAAAAATACCTAGAAACCACAAACATAGCGGAAACAATACCAGTAGCAATGATGCTGCTTAATGAATTCCTATTTCGTGACATACAAATCCATCAGAGTGGAGTGGATAGAAGGACAGTGCAGTATGAATATTGGCTGCTGTCATTAGGTTTATAAGTTACTTAACTACCCTGTGTCTCATTTCTAGTACTGTGAACTAGGTATGATAATAGTCTTTTGCTCTCATGTTTGTAATGAGAATTTAATAGGCTTAAAATATAGGAGATGTTTGGGACATTTATGAATACATAAAAAGAATGATAAAAGTTTTGAATGAAAAAGAGTAGTCAATTTAAGGCTCACTGTTGTCAGTGACTTTGGAGCTATCATTATCTCTATTTTATAGAAAGAAAAATCTAGAAACTTGTCTAGGTTTGTGGTATTTAGCGGCAGAATTTACAATTTAAGCTTTTTGGTCCCAGAGTCCACATACTTAGGAGCTGTGATAGTATATGAAATAATGAAAGCATGTCCATGTTATAGTACTGTTTAACATAGCTATACTACAATTTTAGTGCAAGTGTGATTAAATGGGTTAGGAATGTGATACAAGAATACAAAAGGGGAAATTAATTGTATAACTCATTACCTAACAATAAACTGAATTGCGCAGGGTTCTTTCAATGTAAAATGACCTCCTCAAACCTGGATAAGGAGTCTTTTTCCTCAACACTTGAAAGATTGATGGACAATGCATTTAGAACTGAAAAGTAGATTCAGGGAAATCTTATGACTGGAATTTTGCTGTCAGTAAACGGACCTGCCCAGCATTTGATTCTCTCTTCACTGACTGCTATCTCTTGGTACACCCCATTAGAAGGATCTAAGCAATGGAGCAGCAAGCTTATCAATGCTGCATATGCTGGCGTTTAGCCTGCCTCTTAGGGTAGAATAGGAAGAGAAGGTGTACCTAAGAAACTACATAGCAAAATTTCCAAAGTGAATGGTAGTGATAGCATCAGCCACTAAAATGAACTAGTGAAGGCAGTGATTGCATACGGGAGTTCTTAAAGCTTCCAAGGGATGATATTGCAATTGAACGTTTAAATATCAGCTACACCATGACAAAGGTGTTGGAGAGGAAGAAAATGCATGAACAAAGGCTTAGAAAATAAATCTTAAGCTCACCAAATGTTATACCTTCCTTGCAATGGTATAATGCCAAACTAAGACAACATTTTGTTATTTTCAAATAAATTATTTTGCATCATTCAAAAAGGGACTGAAGTGACTCTTTCCAAGCTATTCCATCATAGGAACTCTCAAAGATTGAGTTGTCATTTTATAAAAACTTTAACAGGCAAAAATGAAAACTGTTTCAGAAGCTAGTAGGTAAATAATATGCTCTGAATTGGAGATTTTGACACATAATTTCAAAGTTGAGAAGAAAGAAGAATTTTAGGCTGCAATTCGTTGATAATGCTTTGCAAATACATTTCCAAACCAATCCAAGTGATGCTGATATTTTTAGCTCTTCAGCATTCAATCGCTTTACTTCACTTGTTCACATTTCTTGGATTACTATTTTTCTATAAATTTAGAATATTAAAAAAGGATAATGGGACAGCTTTCAGACAAGTTTATGTCAAGTGCATCATATTCTTAGGCTTTTGATGTTATGATTGAATACTATAAGCAATATACTTTTTTGCCCTACACCTATTTTAAAGGAAAAGGAAAAAATATACTATTTCAAATTATACATATTTTAATATTATTCTGCTCAATTTTCCCAGTATTTATTTCTTGTTCTATTTTTAATAACACTATTGCAGAATCTGTATACCTTCAATTTACCAAGAACACTTCCTTGTCTATTCAAAAACAACCAAAATAGAAAGATAAAATCTTGAGTGAATTCAATTAATATAATACAGGATAAATTACAACATATGAATACTGAACTATAACTATCTGAAAGAATTAGTTAAATATTTTGCATGATATACTATACTCCTGATTTGGGATCCTAATAATAAAGTCCAATGCCTGTAGAAATTACAAATAAAAGAGGCTGTATCTGACAGGTAATTAGGCATTGATCATCCAGATAGGCAGGAAATATTTGCTGACAGAACTCTAAGCACAGCCCACTACAGTAAGGCATATATCTTATGGGTGACTGTGGAAGATACAAAACAGCATCTGCAATGGAGTCAGTGAAACGGTAATGAATTTTCAATGCAGCTATGGAGATAACCTTTAGTTCTGACCATGTATGTTCAAAAGGCATGTTGCTGTAATAGAAGATAATGGCTAAAGTAATAGTGTATAGACCATAGACTTCATGCTAACAGGATTAGGAATAAAATTTTAAAAGCAGTCATATTCAAAGTATCGTCAAAGACCAAGAACATGAACTATAAATTTGAGGAGGAAGAAAACTGATAGTGTAATGATGAGATAAGGAATTCTACGGAGAGGAAGGGACTTGAAGTGTAGATGTTAGAATACTTCAATGATTGAGAAGGTGTGAAGAGGACAGATCTGTACTGAGCGTAATTACGACTGTGATCCGATTAGGAAGGCAGGCTAGGGCCAGACTACTAGGGCTCGGAACACCAGCTAAGCAAATAACATTACATGGAAGGCAGTGGGGAATCATTGGAGGTGTTAGAGCAGAGGAATGCCACAATGAGTGTCATTTAAGAAGTATTAACCTCGCCCCACTGCACCTTATGTCCTTTCAAACAGAGCACTGAAAACAAGCTACAACAACCCAAGAGAAGCTTCATCCAGCCCCTCTTTGATTAAAGCTCTTGTCACGAATACATGAGAAATTTCTAATTTAACCTCAAGCATCCTTTTAGTTAAAATAACAAACAGGGCCCGGCGCGGTGGTGCAGTGGTTAAGGTCCTCGCCTTGCATGCCCGGGATCCCATATGGGCGCCGGTTCTATCCCGGCAGCCCCACTTCCCTTCCAGCTCCCTGCCTGTGGCCCGGAAAGGACGGCCCAAAGCTTTGGGACCCTGCACCCGTGTGGGAGATCCGGAAGAGGCTCCTGGCTTCAGATCGGCATAGCATCGGCCGTTGCGCTCACTTGGGGAGTGAATCATCGGACGGAAGATCTTCCTCTCTGTCTCTCCTCTCTGTATATCCGCCTTTCCAATGAAAAAATAATAAAAATAAATCTTTAAAAAAAATAACAAATAACAGCTCCACTGCAAACAAGCAAAATAAGTTCAACACTATCACTTTTAAAAACTGTCCCAGAGAATCACTGAACAAAGCTGATTCCATTTGTAATATATTAAATTAGATCATGGTAGAGTAGGATTAAAGCACTTTAGAAAAAGGGAAACATTCAAGGTATTACATGAAATTTTTAAATTTTTGCTCTAAAGGCAAACAAACTTTCAGAGCCTGAGAGGGTAGTGAAATATAACTTAAAGGCAGTTACTACTAGAATTAAGAATAAGGAATACAAGGCCTGGAACAATGGCTAGATCATTATATTCAAGCCGCAGGATCCCATATGAGCACCGGTTTATGTTTTGGATCCTCTACTTCCCATCCAGCTCCCTTCTTGTGGCCTGGGAAAGCAGTGGAAGATGACTCAAAGTCTTGGGACCCCATAACTATGTGCAAGACATGGAGGAAGCACCTGGCTTCTGATGGGCTCAGCTCTAACCAATGCAGTCATTTGGGGAATGACCCAGCAGATAGAAGATTTTTCTGTCTCTCCTTCTCTCTGTAAGTCTTTCAAAAAAAATCTTAAAAAATGATGAACATAATATTTGTGTTATGTCATACTTTCAGATTTTTAATGTCTTATTTACTTTAGAGCCCAAGTAAGAACAATAGCAACAGAATGCTCTTTCCACTAGTTCAATCCCCAAGTGGCCATAATGGCCAGTGTTGATCCCCAAGAGCTTCAGTTTTGTTTCCACACAGGCGACAGGGATCTAAACATTTGGGTCCCCTTCTGCTTTGTCCAGGCCAGCAGTGAGCTGGACTGGAGGTGGATAAATGGGTTCATGAACTGGCATCCACATGAGATGCTGGCACTGCTGGGCACAGTTTTATATGCTTTGTCACAACACTAACCCTATGATATCACACTTTGTGAGCCTAACTAATGCCCTTTTATACCTATTGTTATATTAGATCTAAGATACTTTTCTTTGAGAAATACATTATCAGAAATCATCTCAATTTCTTCCTTTTAGTAGAAAGATTTATTTGTCTGTCTGTTTGTTTGTTTGTTTGAAGGCGAAGTTGCAGAGAGGCAAGCAGAGATGCCGTCATTATCTGCTGGTTTTCTTCCATCATGGTGGCTATAGCTTTGGTTGAATCGGTAGCCTGGAGCTGCATCCATCCTCAGCTACTTTCTCAGATGCATTAGCAGGAAGCAAGATTGGAATCAGAGATTGGCATTCTGCAATACTAGATGCTGCTGTAGCAGGTGACAGCTTAATCAACTTCAATGAATAACAACACTGTCTCCAAGTATCTATCTCAAAAAAAGAAAAGTATAGGAATGTTGAACTAATGCTTCTAAAATACAAAAAGAAACAAAAATCTATGCTAAACCTACATTCAGTCTTTTAGTGTTTTGAAAATGTGTTCATTTCCTTTCTATTTAGATATGGAGATGGGAATCTTGGTATGTATCATGAATTCTAGTCATCAACAAACTGAGACAGAGCAAGACCTACTGCTGTTCTGTGACATTACCTGTAGATACAAACTGAAGTAGAGATAATCAGTGATTATCTACAGGTGATTACAGTCATGTACACAGTTAATTAAAATAATTCAAGCCTTGTAATCCTATTTTCCTATCTCCAAATGGTTGATATTATGATTTGAAGTATCCAAATAAATGCCACAGCTGTTCAATTCATGTTGCAAATAGAGATAGAATGAGGCTCAGTTTATTCATCTGTAAAATGAGGATAATTACATTTGTATCAATCAACTCTCGGGTGATCACAAAATAAGTCTATTTGCTAGAATTCAAATACCGTAGGTAGGGATTAGTAAAATAAGGTTACTCCAGGTTTCTTTATAAGTAATAGCAATTAAGGGATATTTTATGTAGACGATATTAAATCTGTGAGACATGAACATTTTGGTTTCATTCGGTTCTAAGCACTGTAAAATGAAGATAACATATGGGTAGTGAATAATCATATATTCTTGTACATAATTGGTACCTTAATGACTTGGAAATTTGAGTTTTATACACAAGTGCAAAGCAAGAACATGCATATGTGTGTGTGTACATTTATGTCTGCATGCATTCACAAGAAGCGGCCAGACTGAATGACAAAGAGGTAAAAACAAATCCATATGATACCTGTGTGTGGATGGTATAATGTCTACCATTTGGACATAAGTGTAAGACCAAGAAATTACTGAGCCTCATTTTACAAAATAAGCCATAGAATGTGTATATGTTTTTTTGCAGTTTTCTCAGAGACTGACACTATCTCATCTCAGAAGTTACATGACTGTATGAAAAACGAATTAAGGCTTTGATAAGATGCTTTGTTTAAGATCTGGTTTAATTGCACACTGTTTCTGAATATCAGTTCTTGGTATGTGAGCAGAGTTACTGCTACGGCATGCTGATACATTTACAGGCAAGTGCTGCTGGGGCAGGAGCTGTTGGTCATTGATCAGAAGCTTAAGAGATAAGCTCTTTATTTTTGCTGTTGTAAGAGGAAAGTCTCTATAATAAAACAATGATTCTGCTTTCCTGTCAAAAAATATCATTTCATGCCATAAAGGCTCACCTCAGTAAACAAACAACAGACTGTTACTGGGTGATGTAAAAATCACAATGGAATATATCTCCCCATAGGAACACAAAAGTCTTTAGCTCAAGTTGGAACTTGAAGAATGACAGCTTTTAAAGCAGGGGACATATTCTATAGGGAGGATCTCAGACATACATTTCCAGTCCTTAGAGTATACTAGTTCTTAGCCAGTAAAAATGGGTCTACATTAGCACACTGCATAAGTACATCAAAACTTGTACTGCAGCATGAAGAGAGCAGCTCAGGGGGAGAAGCGCTTTCTGAGGCACGGTGCCAAGTGAATACATGATTCAAATGAAACCGATGCTGAAGGATAAGAAAATTTTATGGGCTGTTTGATAGGAAAATGTGCACAGCTTCTAAACCATGAACTTCCAAATCCGCTCCAAGCACAAATGTAATCAATTCTTAAATGCTTTTTGTAATGTTGCATACTCAGCCAAGCTATTTACAGGATAGGACTGTGTTACGTTAAATGCTCCATTTTGAACAGGAAGGTTGCTCATTATTACGGCTAATTTCAACAAATTTTAAGTCATTTAAAAATAAGCAATAATTGATGCTGAAAGGTTGCAGTAACAATTCTCTGATTAGTCCCTTTACTCTGCTTTGAGTTCAGCAAAATTGCTACTCTATTTCCTTAGACACGTTACAAGGATGAGGCTAAGCAGAGACGAAAACTGGTCATCCTCATTCTGGAGCAAGTATGATCTAAAATAGTGGCCAGAGCAGGTGTCAATGAAGTTAATCAATTCAAACTGGACAGACTAAATAAACAAAATTCCATGCTTTGGTTCACAAATGGATGCTACTATGAACAATTAAGAAAAGTAATTCATGGTACACGAGTTACTGTAGAGGAGTTACAAGCATTAGCTATTTGGGTAGCACAAAATTCAAATCTAAAATGAAAATGAATAGCTGAGCATTTGGACTAGTGGTTAATATACAGTTAGGATGCCCACATGCCATATCAGATTGCTGGAGCTAAGACCCCTGATTCTGTACTTAACTTCAGCTTCCTGCTGATGTGTACTCTGGGAGGCAGCAGATGACAGTTCAACTAGATGTGGTCTACTTTGATTGTGTTCCCAGTTCCCAACTTTGGTTCTGAATCATGGGCTTTTGCAGCCGTTTGGGGAGTGAAACAGAGAGGAGCTTGCTCTCTTTTTGTCTCTGCTTCTCAGAAACAACTGAAAATAACTTTTAAAAGTATCATTTAACAGTAATATTTGTTCCTAATCTCCATCTACTTAAATTGTAACATTCATCAGAAATATCTACCAAAGCTTTTTACTTCACTTTAAAAAAAATCCTGCATTTTACATAGCCTTGTGAAGCAAACTTGTGCAGCACAACCTTTATAACAACCATTATAACAAGTTGTCATTATGATCTATCTATATACCAGATATTATCCTGAGTATTTTGCATATATTAACTGACTAAACTCTCTACATGAGTAATTCTTATTCTAAGATGAGAAACATATAGAACAGAGAAGTTGTAAAGTTCTCCAAGGTAACAAAATTAAAAGGTGGACTAAAACTGCCACTTTTCCTAGTACTTTTCCCCCTCTGGTTATACCTGTGATTTCTTCAACAGATACTACAGAGCCTACCCAAAAGTGAACTGGATGTTTAGTCATCATCATTTAATCCTGATGATCACTCTGTCAGGCTAGCTGTTATATCTACTTTTATACATGAGGAGACAAACTCAGAGAAGGTTAGTAACATCTCTAAGAACAGCCAGCCAGTTAGGAGTAGCAAGCACATATCTTTCTGACCGCTAAGCCTGGCTACATGCCACAAAGCTTCTTTACAAAACTACTCTGGCTCCAATTCTCAGACTTGTCTAAATCTGTGTCTGAAGTTTTCAGTTTTCAAGTTCATTAATGATCCACTGCTGTTATGTTTCCCAAACAGAACTCAGTGGGTTAAGCAAATCCTATCCCCTCTAAAATCATAATTCCTTTCATCTGTTTATTCCTACTTTGCTTCCTTTGGAGATTTTATCCATTCTGTTTGATTTGTTGTCATTTCACAAATTCATTCAAGTTAACTTTTAATACTGGAAATACAGATACTAATGGTTAAAGTAGAGTGGATGACGTTTTGTCAACAGCTTACTTCTTCCACTCATTTCAAAAAATAAACTTAATGAAAAGCCTTTATTAACATTGTACAAAATACATCATTATGAAGCCTTTATGGTTTTATTAGTTTCTGTGACTATTCTAGAAAATCACAACATTAAAAACCCACAGGTAGTATTTTGTAGTTCTGGAGGTCAGAAACCTGAGGAATTAACCTCACTGACTAAAGTCAAGCTGCTAGAAGAGCTCTCTTTCTCTCTCTCTCTCTCTCTCTCTCTCTCACACACACACACACACACACACACACACTCTTACACTTTCAAAATATTAAAATGACTGTGATCATTGAGGAAATTAGTATGCTGCTGTTTGGGACTGGATTCTGCAATAATTTCAGATGATGTTCTAATTCTCTAATTTTTAGAGGAGTTATAGCCTGTAGGAGAGGAAGGGGCACAGCCTCTGGGTGTTGAAAACCCATGTTCTTCCTGGCTTGGTTTGCTTATTCCACTCCTTTCTTCCCCCTCTCTACCCACTCATGAACATAAAGCCTTCTTCCCAGCTGTCTTTCTCCCCATTTTCCATTTTTAAACTTTATCTACTTTGTGACTTCTCTCTGCAACAACTACTACAAAAAAATCTGAAAACTTGTTTCTTTTATTGTTACCATGGAGAGGGCAATTTTCTCATCAACGGAAGGAGGTGGTGCAGAAGGAGAAAGAAAAACCATAGATGAAAGCTGGGAGTTAGCCTCTGTGTCTTCAACAATATCCAATTAAACCTTTTCACTTCCATACACAAAACAACAGGAACACAGTGGGTGGAAAATTAAGCCCAAGGAAATGAATGAATCAGTAGGCTCTGTGATAATGTGCTAGATGTTATGGAGGTGGGGAGACAGACCCTCCAACCTGAAATGGGGAATTAATGAACAATGATAATTTATAGATAATTAGTATGCAATTGCTTGAATAGAGGCTCGTATCATTTTCAGGTAAATGACCTTCAGAACAGTGTTTGGTAGTTTTCTCTGAAATGGTGCAATACAAACGTGTGGACAAGGTAGACAGATTAAGAACCCTGTGGAATGTTTTCAATGGAAGGTTAAGAAAATGAAACACTGAAGGGATAGGGAGAGAGATTGCTGCCAGCCCCACTTTCATTTCTCCAGTCTTTTCAATTCATGTTGAAAACAAATGGGGAAGAAATTCAAATATAGAATCATCTTGTGGGAAAACATTTGTCAGGTTTTACCTAAGTCTATAATTTTATATTTAAAATGAGGAAAAGTTACTGCTGATTTGCAAATGAGCCAATAATAAAACCCAGAATAATATAAATCATCTTGTCCAAATCCCGGTGAAATGAATCATACAAATGCTTCATTTTTTTTCTGATAAATATCAAATCCTAACATTTTAAATTGCAATGTTTCTGAAGGTATAATAAATAACCTGTCATACTATTAGATGATTTCTACAAATCTTACACATAAATATTGCATGCAACAGCTTGTATCACAAGAATAATCAAAGGAAAAGAAGTATAATATTAGAAGCATAAATTTAAAATGTTGGCTGTAATGATGTCAAGAGCAAAAGACTGAAGTGGAAGCAATATATTAATTTTTTTCCATGATCCTCCTCTTTGCCTCAATACACCTTTATCTTTTAAAATTGCTAGGAGATTGTTTTCTGGAAAACAATGAAGAATATTGCAGATACACAAGAAGTACAGAAAATAGACTATATTTGGAATCCACAGTGAGACTGTACCAATCCCCACACACTGATCCAGCAGTGTACAAACTACTGTGTTGATCCATTTGGATTAATATTTTCAAGTAACATTTACCAAAGAAGTTGAGAGAGGAACATATATAAATAACCTACTTCCAAATCAAAGATGGACTACCAATGAAACTGTTGGACATTTCTACACAATGGGATACTGGACTGTCTGACATTGCACCAAGAATGTTGGGGCATACTTAAGTAACAGGCTGACAGAATTATAACTTCTTATGAAGGACTATGCTATTCTAACAATATGTGGAAAGTCAGTTGGGGAGTAGGTATTTTGAGGGGAGATATTAGACCCTACATAATTGTGCCATAAAATTCAAAATAAATTAAAAATGCATAAAATAACCAACCCGCAAAAAAAAATCTTTAAATCAGAAATTTATAAATGAAAGGGGGTCAGAATTTCACCAGAAAGGCCAGACTCCAAAGACAGATTGTAACTTTTTTTTTAAACCATAGTCAGCAATGGAGGACTTGTTAATGGTAAAATGAATGCTATAAAACCATTTTTCCTTGTGATATTAGTGTTTCAGGGCCAATGTTTTGTTCTGGAGGTTAAATTACCCTTTGGGGTGCCTGTTTTCCCATCAGAGTACAGTAGATAAAATCTCTGGCTTTAAATCCTAACTCCAGCTCTGTTGAGGGTTCTTTTTTTTTTTTTAAAGATTTATTTTTATTATTTTTTCATTGGAAAGGCGGATATACAGAGAGGAAAGACAGAGAGGAAGATCTTCCCCAAGTGAGCGCAACGGCCAATGCTATGCCGGTCCAAAGCCAGGAGCCTCTTCCGGGTCTCCCACGCGGGTGCAGGGTCCCAAAGCTTTGGGCCGTCCTCGACCGCTTTCCCAGGCCACAGGCAGGGAGCTGGAAGGGAAGCAGGGCTGCCGGGATTAGAACTGGCGCCCATATGGGATCCCAGGCATGCAAGGCGAGGACCTTAACCACTGCGCCACCACGCCAGGCCCTGTTGAGGGTTCTTAATGTATGTGGGAGAGCTGGACTGAGTTTCAGGCTCCCAGGTTCTGGCTCTAGGCCTTTAGAGCCATATAAAGAATGAACCAGATGATGGGTGCACCTCCCACTCCATATAGATCTATCAATATCCCTTTCGTGGCTTCTCTTTATCTCTGTAACTCTAAAATTGATAAACAATTATATCATAAAAAGAGACATAGGCTTGAGCTAAAATAGTTGACTGACACTCCCCATCTTCATAAGGACCATGTATAAAAATCTAGGAATTTTTGGTGCTTGTACTCTTTAGGTTGGTGCGCAAGACATGACTAAAATCTTGTATTTCTTCACGTTCAATCCAATAATTACAGCTGCCTTCAAGATTAACCGAGTCCTTCCTCTAGATTCAACAATATTCTCATGTTTGTCTTCAGTGAGCCCTTTCATTTTCACAAGGTGCGATTGCTGCAATTATGTACCAAAAGAAATCTAATAGTCTTTGTATAACAATATTGATCTAGAACAATTCAAACCTGCAAGTCATAGCAAAAAACAAAATCTGAAGCACTTCTTGTCTCAAGTACTTCCAATGAAGTATATTCAATCTGTATTATGTTTCCTAAACAAATACATCATAATCTACAATTATTTGATTTCTCATTTGTGTCCTAAGACTGAATGAATTTTTGGAGTGCAGCTTAATAAAGTTTCTTGCATATCAACACATATGTTTACGTAATTTGCACACATGTGCATGCATGGGTATTTGTAAAGTGCTGCCAATAAGCCTTGATTTAAAAGTTAGAATCCAACGACATTCCTTCGGACAAGTTACAGCATCTGTGAGCCTTTCTCTGATATGACAATCATAATGCCAACCAGCTTGCAGAGGATTAGAAAACAAACATATGGAATGTACAGTGAAGCACATGATACATGCCAGGATTTACAAAAGGGAAACTATAAGCATCAATAACTTTATGCATGTATATATTATGGTTGGACATTTTGTGGCCAAAAACAAGTTGCTGAAAGCAATGTGGCCAAGGTTTAAGCATTTATGTTTAAGTAATTGTGTTTGTGCAACATGTGCCTTTAAGCATTTCTTTCAATTCTAAAAATTTGTTCTTTTCCCCCTGCTTGCAATTATTTCAACTGTTCAGTCACTTTACGGAAAAAAGTGGAAAGCTAAATGACAGGCATTTCAGAATCTGGTGGTAATGATCATTTAAAATTCTTTAGTTGTTTTTAACCTATATTCAGACAGGTAATTATAAAATGATATGAAAATATCTGTCTGTAAAGCAATATGAGTTACACCCATAAACTCAATCTGTTGCTATGCATAAAATTCACAAATCCATATGTGGTTTGTGTCCCTTTTAGGAGCTCATATATAAAGGCACAGCTACAATTCATGAAGGATTCAGTTTTGGAGGGTCACACATCTTCAGACAATAGCAGCTCCTTCTGGGAACTGTCATCACTAAAGTTAAACATTGTGTTGTAAAGGTTCAGTTGCTGTCTTCACTCCATAACGTTTCTG
Source organism: Ochotona curzoniae (assembly GCF_017591425.1). Taxonomy (NCBI): domain Eukaryota; kingdom Metazoa; phylum Chordata; class Mammalia; order Lagomorpha; family Ochotonidae; genus Ochotona; species Ochotona curzoniae. Next base: position 20,122,691 of record NW_024465023.1, on the reverse strand, counting down.
AAAGGCCACTGTGGCTTCAATACTCCATAAATGGTCAGTGCAGGTCTGCACTATCCCAGCCCAGCTTCTTCATCCTGTTCATCTCAAGGATGCCCCCAAATGAGCATTCACCATGGTCATCTTTCTCTTAGGATCTGCTTCCCAGAAACTCAATCTGGGACACTACCTTTGATTAAATAAATCCGAGGTATCGGCACTGATTTCTAATTTGTCCTTGTTCTAAAATTCTCCATGTTATAGGGACAAAATTTTCCTTTAATATTGTGCATATTTTCTAGTTACTTTATCAGGTACTTGAGGACCAAAAGTAAGAAACACTTGGAGGGATGAAAGTAGGGTAATCTCCTTACACAGTTCCCAAAGCATCAACACTGCTCTACCCATCATGGGCTTTCTCAAAGCCATTTCCTCTTGGGTCTCAGGTACATGTCTCATCCTATTGTCTGGAAATTTGTTTCAGGGACAATCCATGCTCTCTTCACTACATCCCTTGACTTTCTTCCTCATCCATTAAGCATTTTAATAGATTTGGAAAATACACATTTTTTAAAGCACTTTGAAAAAATACCTAAGTATTTTGGAAAAATAAGTAAAAGTGAAAATATTTAAACATTTGATTTATTTACGCTGAAAAACAGAATCATGATTAATCTGTTTTCTCAGTGTCTATCAATTTTCACCAAGGATAATTGCGATGATTAGCAGAAGAAATAACCATACAAACCTATTTAATCATCTAGAATTAATATTTGTTTTTAAAGAAGGACTCCAATTGTTTACTTTGATGGGTGATATAAAATAACACTGTTTTACTGAAGCAAAACAAAACTGTGGAGATGAGTAATACAGAGGGTGGCTCAAAATGACTGGAAATTCTTAATGAATTTAAAGCAAATGCAATTATATGGTAGACATTGTCTTCTAAGATTTTAAAATATGCATTTCAAGTATTAATAAGTAAAACATATCAGAATTTGCCATCCTTATTTTCTAGATGATCAAACTAAGGATCACAGAAATCATGGAATTTGCCAAAAACATACCGGGCAAGGTCTTAGGTGCCTGGTTTTAGACAGCTTGACCAAATGCAAAGAAAAAAATAATGGAAATGTTTGTACAGTATTAGAGGTCCTCAATGTTCAAGTGTGGAAGTGAGCAAATTACAATATTAATGCCCTCTACTATAACCAATTCTTTCGTAAAAAATTTACCTTCAAAATTTAGCAACTTTACATATGTAGTAAATGCTGCAAAAATGCTAGACATTATCTGCACACAAACTTTTAAAATTCAGAACAGATATTATCACAGTGAGGAATTTATGACAATGATTATAATGTGGGAAAAGGGCATATTGTCATTATATATATATATATACACTCAATTCTTATTGTGAATAGCAGCTCATATTTGGAGATAGTATTAATTTAATAAGAAAAAATAGGATAAGGAAAAGGAACTAAAATAAGCAATGACCAAATATGTCCTAATTTCTATTCTTTTTGATCAACAAAAGACACAGCATTCTATGTCTCCTTTCTATCTAACTTTTAAATTCTGTAATTAGTTACATAACCCTACCAAGAAGTAAGAAAATAGAATGAGAAAAGAACCGTTTTTTTCTTTTTTTTCCAGTGCTGCTAATCTGGGTATAAAGGACGGGTATTCAATTTAGATATTGACTTTCCTCAGAAACATTTCTTGTACCATCTTCAGTTTCCTTCTAACTGGAGTAGTGACTATAGTAGGCTTATTGCTAACCTCTCCATTTCCCCCTTTAGCAACCCGAGTTCTAGGTGGAACTCTCATGTTCCTTATCATCATGATTGGATTACATGTGGGTTCATGGCTTAGGCCAATCCAATCAGAGAAATTCATAACTTTCTATTTGAAAGGTCAAGAAAATTCTTGATCCTTTTTTTCACTTAATGGGACTTGAAAAATATGTCCTACAATTTTTATGACAATGCAAAGGGTAAAAACAGTAATGTGTCTGAGGTTAAGCACAAAATGACTGAAGCTCACCCAATGTTTCTGTTACTTAAGCCAGTAAGGTCCCCTGTTTAACTCAGTTTGAACTGGAATTTTCTTCCAGTTGCATAATATAAAGAGATGATCAGTTTATACTAAATCACACAATCTATTACATCATACCTTAACTGACTATTTTCTGTCTTTCATCAACAAAGTTAACTTACTAATACAGGCACATAATGCATAGACTGCCCCCTAGCAGTAGCAATCTCATAAACAGCAGTATCAAATATTTCACCTTTCCAAGACTTCTTGTTGCAGCCTTTAAAAATCTTTGGCAAGCAGCCTGCAAAAAACTGATGAATGAGATTGTATGATAACCTGACGGAGAAAGTGATTGTGCTTTATCTCTAAAGTGAAGATCAGGTATATTTTTCCTTATTTTTACAAGAATATATTCTATTCCTCAAAAGAAATGTTACTTTCCTGATCTGAAAACACAGAACTGAGGAAAGACCCAAAATAAGGCTTTGGAATTGGAATTATTTCCTAAAGAACAATAGCAGCATCAAAAAAGGTTGGAAGAGAATATTCACTACTATAATCACACATATTGAGTTCCACATAATTAAAAGTTATGTGAAATAATCAAGTGTGTATTAGAAGATCAAAAAGAGAAAAGCATCCAAAACAGTTTCCCCACTGTCTTTTCAAAATTCATAAAACTACAACCATTAGATTATCTCAAAGATCTTTTAATTATGAGGAAGCTATTGCAATCCTTCTTTGTAAATAAACACACAGGATTAAGGATAGATTTGCATGCATTAACTACTGGAGAACTTGAATGAAATGTTTCAAAGGCAGATATAATGCATTTTGGAAGTTGATTCAGAAAATGTTATCTCATACAATTTTAGAACAAAATAACTTTCATTTTGAAACCTATACATCAGGGATCTGAGAAGAGAAACAGTGGAGCTTAGGGCTTCAGTCGCTGTGCCTTGGATGGGAGCAGCCACCTGGTTGATTACTTGTTCCAGCTTTGTAGTCCAAATCCTGCTAATGAACAATCTAGAAAGCAGCAGTAATGACTCAACTAGGCAGATCCCTACCACACAAATGGGAGTCTTACACTGAGTACCTAGTTCCCAAGTTCAGCCTACGTAGCTTTGCTGATGTAGGTATCTGGGGATTGAATGACAGGTGCTCTCTCTCTGTTTGCCATTCTCTCACTTGCCTCTCAATGTGTACAAAAAGAAAAACACACCCATATACTTAAAAAGAGTAATGCCAGCATATCTTTTGTGATTGTGGACTATCCTTCAAATGAAAAAAGTAACATTATTCAGTAAAGAGGGGTCTTATATACTGAGGCCTTTATATCATCTAAGTCTACATAATTATCAGTCATGTCATCTGAGAAGTTCTTTGAAAGGAACAATAGTACCACAGAATTGCTAAGGGCAGATAAATATAGGTCCTAGGGAAACAATGGACATCTAGTTTGTGACGAAGCAGCAGTCTCCCAACACTTTTAAATGCACATACCTACACTTAACTGTTACATCTGGCCTAGGAGTTAAGGTCAGGAAGGATGCTGGCAACCCACAACTGGAGTATCTTGGGACAATGCCTATCTCTGGCTTCCTTACTGCATCGTTCTGCTAATGCAGATTCTTGTAGACAGTGGTGATGACACAAATTAGTTATGTTCCTATGATCATATGGGAAACCTGGATAAAGTTCAGAGCTCCTGAGTTTCAAACTATCCTGGCTTCTTCTCACCTCACCCGAGGCATTTGGAGAGTGAACCAGAAGACACAAGATTTATCTGTTTTTATGTGTATCCCTCTGCCTTGAAAGTACATAAAGTCATTTTAAACATATATCCAATACATATTACATTTGCATAAAGATTTATGTTTTATTGAAGTTAGATTTATTAGAGAAGGGAAGACAAAGAGAAATATCTTCCATTTGCTGGTTCACTCCCTGAGTGACTGCAATGGCTCAAGCTGAACCGCTCTGAAACTACAAGCTTCTTCCAGGTCTCCCAGGCAGGTGCAGAATCCCAAGGCTTTGGGCTATTCTCTACTGCTTTCCCAGGCCACAGTCAGGGAGCTGGATGGGAGGTGGGGCAGCTGGGACATGAACTGGCTCTAGTATGAGATCCTGGCATGCATAAGGCGAGGATTTAGCTATCAAGCCATTGCACAAGTCCCTAAAATTTTTACAGATGTACTATTTTATTGATACATATTTTAGACAATAAACCAGAAACTTTAGAAGAGTAAGACAAAATAAAATTTCTAAGTAGAAAAAGTAAATACAAATAGATCTCTCAGTGAACACTGACATGGAGACAACTTTTCATTTCAAGAGTGTGAAAATCTGTGTAAATTCTGACTTTTAGACTTTATATATGAAAGTGCTAAAATGTCTTCAGGGAATTTTAGTGCCTTTAAATGCTGCCTGATGCCACATGCTGCTCTTTAAAAATTGTCATATAGATATTAATACCTCAATATTTTAAATATAACTTGTACATGTCATATTAATCTACTCTAATAAGGAAATTGGTTTTCTGAAGTGCTAAGTTTAATTATTCTCCCGCTATAGATTTTAGTCAAGCAAAATTCTAGCCACTTCATTGCTGCTATGTACATCAGGTTAAGAAGTAAAAATATTATCCTGGTAACAACTTTGCAAATTATACTTGTGGTGGTAAGAAGAAAAAATTCAGAAAGATTAAGTTGGAAAAGAATTTATGCAGAGATATCTAGTGGCACAGAAATATGCTTATTTGATTAAGATTATAAATTTTAATCTGTATGTCTCACGATGTGCACAATGTTTTCATGGAGATATGAGGAAGAAATCCTGAACTTATGGTAACATTCCTGTAGGACTTTTTGTTAATGGAGAACTAGAATTAAGGGACCAATTTGTTTTGGTGCAAAAAATGTCTATGAAGCATTTCCACACCATGCATTTTCTTGTAATTGACAAAAGCTATACATATTCATGGAGTGCAATCAGACATTCAGCAACCTTTCTAGGGAGCTATGTGTGGTAGATTGCTAGCATATACAACATCTGTACATTTTTCTTTGCTAACTTGATCTTTTCCTGAGAATCATCTATTAACACCTATTACAGCTAGTATTCTGAAGAACATCAGAACTACTGAGATTTTGTATCAGCTAATAATGATAGTATAATTTTTAATCTTTTAAAAAAACTTCTATATTGATGTGTGATGTACATATTTAATGTACTTTTACTTATTCTATTTTGCATATTTTAATAGTAATTAATATAAAATTATTTCTTGGCAAAATTTTAGGTCCCTTGATGAATGAATAATATTGATAACTTTAGGTCCTAAGTTATTTGCAGGCTGATAGAACTTTTATTTGTATAACAGAACTTTGTAAAAACATTAACTCTAGTTATTTTCACTTTTTACAGTATAAAACAGGCATCTGAGATTATGAGAGGCAAGAGTGGTCATTTTTGTTGAAACAACTGGGGAGGAAGAAATTAGAAAAATCTAGGATCATGGGCCATGTAGTACTAATAAAATAAGATGACTATGGGTTCCCAAATAAACACTAGGGCTTCTGGTGGGAGCTTAAGGAAATTTACCTTAAGGAGAAAAAAAGATGTGACAGAAAAGGCAGTACATGCTAGACACAGAAACTCTTGAGTGGGTCATACTATTTATTTTCCTGATTATCACTGTTTAATGCTTAGTCTCTGTATCTGTCCTTCACATCAGTGGATGTGCTTAGGTCCTAAAAACAGCATAATATAGACACTGTCTAATGTCATGCAGTAGAGTATCCTGGGCCTAAGGTATCACTTCAGAATTTGTCAGGCTATTTACACTATCACAAGAGTGATGGGTTTCATTTCAGCATAAAATTTTTCAGAAGTAGTACAATAAAAATGAAAAAGAGCATTGGTCCTATTGATATCTGAAATCAGTTTCAACACAGAACATGTATGTTGCAGCCATTCACCGAAGCAAGATATAGTGGCACTTTCTGTAGAAATGGCAATGATCAATGCATGTGCAATCCAATACAAGTGGCCACTGGCCAATAATGACTGTTGATCATTTCAAAAACAGCCAGTGTAACTGAATGATTAAATTTTAATCATTTATAAAGGTAAATAGCCACATGAGCCTTGATACTGTTTCACATAACCTAGATTCAGAGAATGATGGAAATCCCATGTGGTTAATTAAGAAGTTACTCATTGAGAACAGAAGATGAAACATAAACACAATATGTCTGAACATAATACTTAATTTATAATGTTTTCAGTGACCTTTGAATGGTTATAATTATAAAGTATAATAATTGATGTCTACTGCAAAACAGTGATACTAAGGTTATTCTTTTACATTCACACCTCAATGACTTCTATGTGATGAAAACATTAGACAGGAAAATAGTCATATCTCATTTGGCACAGTTAAGACTGAAGAAATCCAAAGGGAAAATATGCATTTATTAAGAGTACCTTACAAACAGGGACAGCCAGTTGTCTATCCAATAGCTTTTGTTTTGTTACATTGAAGTATCTTAAAAAAAAAAAGAAGAAGAATATTTGTATTTTTGAAAGGGAGGGAGGGAAGGAGAGAGGAAAGGAAGGAGGGAGGGAGGGAAGAAGAGAGAGAGAGGGAGAGAGAGAACAAGCAAAGGAGTACTCCCACCTGCTGGCTCACTGTGTAAATGCCCACAAAAACGCTAGTTGGGCTGGGCCAAGTCGAAGGCCCAAGCCTAGCATTCCATGTGGTCTTTTACATGAGAGGCAGGGATCCAAGCTGATGAGCATCTCATGCCTCCCAGATCATGAATTAGCAGGAAGCTGGAATTGGAAGCAGAACTAGGACTTTAAGCCAGCTAACAGGAAATGTAAGCAGCACAAGTGGCATCTTAACAACTGCTCTAGGTGTGTTCCCCTTCTTTCATTTTAAAACACAGGTATTGTGCCTGTAAGTAGAGTATGGTCTTTGAGATAACTGGAAAAAGAAAAAAACAGATACACAGATGACTGAAGATGAATAAACGCTTTGAACACATGGTTTTGTGACTGTTGCAGAAATCTGGGATGTATAATTCAGGAGAAATTGCTCTTTGAAAGAAATAAACTCTTATCTGGAGATTGGTTATACAAACAAAGCTAAACACAATCTATCATCTATCAGAAAATAATATTTCTAAAATCCTACAGTATCTAAAATTATAATTGTTATTTGATGCAGTATATCTAATTCTCAAGAGCCTTTCACTCACATTGAGCAAAATCAGGTATAGATCACACTGCATTTAACAGTTAAAGTAAACATAAATATCAACATTTTGTTCTAAACCAGATTGTTGAATTCCAAATGCTAAGTAAAACTACTCAATCATGAAAAAAAATTTAAAACAACATTTGTATGTCCTTAATTGCCACAGGAATTAGAATACTGTGTCTGTTCTAAAGGAAATTTAAACTCATTTCAAGGGCTAATTGATTTTTGTAACATCAAATACCAAATGATAATAAATTTTTAAAAAGTTCATGTTTTCAGATGCAGTATCAGCAGAGAAGATATAGTCCATGGACAGGATACTTTTACAGTGAATCACTGAGTAAAATGACCAACATAAATTGGAATTAGCCCAAACCATCCCACGCAGAACAGAATAATAGGTCTTGGAATACTCACTGCCTCGACAAACCAGTCATGGTTCTAATCACTACAATCAAGCTTAAGGGGTGCGAAAGAACCTGAAGTTATCAGTGTGGTTAGTTCATAATTGGTTTTGCTCACAATTCACACCTTGAAATAGTTGGATGGTTGAATGATTCTCATCTAAAAATCTTGCTAACACTAAAAAAAGTATATGCTCATTTTAATTTAGAGAACAATTTTAATGTAAAATCTCATTATCTACAGCTTCTTGCCTGCTTACCCTCTTCCCAACAACGGCTATTTCTTCTTAGTAACTGTCCTTTTCTCATGTCTAACACCTATTACAGAGCTTAAAAAAAAGACAGCATTTGGATGAATGTGGTAAAATGGCAATCTGATTTTTCTGTTCAGTTTCTTAGAGGGCACTTTTGGCTCTACCTGTGGAAGCTTTATGTGACTTTCAGATAATATGAAATGACAGAAAAGTATTGTCTCAACAAAGCTGCTTAAGATTCTTTTCTCTAGTACCACAATCTACAGGTTTTTTTTTTTTCAGAAAAAAAATCACATGAAGCATTCAAGTGTAAATTTCTCACTTCTCTCCAATTTCTTAAATATAGAATCAACTCATTTTATCTGCAGTAGTGTTCTTTGTCCTATCTGTGAAACATTAAAAGCCCCCACCCCCGTGGAAGCCTGAAACCACAGGCAGTATCATACACTATCATTTAATGACTTTTGCATTAACTACCTTCTGCTGTAAATTATGAAGCTTGCTGGTGCACTTTTACAGGAGTGACAGCAGAAACAGCATGGATTTATTTTTCTTCCAAGTTTTACTAATAGAAGATTTAATATTGCTGTAGATCTTTCCTTATTAAGAACATTCACCCCCATCACTAAAAACAAACACACTTCTCTGTGGTATATGTAAACTTCCGGCATCATTACTCTTGTGCTTTGGACTCGAATAAAATGTAAAGATTACTTGAACACAACCACTTTGGTATCTCAGAGGTAAACCTGATGGCAGAAGGGAGTACTAAGTTACTAAGGGGTAGATAGTGTGTACAGCATGGATGCACTGGGTAGAGCAATGACTCATTTCCCTTCAGGACAGAGAGGAATGGCTTAAGATTGTTCTATGGTACCCAGAATGGTGTACAATTTAAAACTTCTGAAATATTTCTGGATTTTCACATATTTTCAGACCATAGTTGACTATGGGTAAATTAAACCCCTGAAAACAAAATTGCAGACAAGGGAGACCTATTGTATATACTATTGACTTGAGCTTTCCCATGAGTTCACTTGTTATTTCTATATTGCTATTTAGAGGATGTAAAAACAATCCTATTGCTATAAAAAGACTTATTATAAGGGGAGATTGAAAGATAAATGATTGACAGAAACACACAGAGTAAGAGTGAGTGAGTGAGAGAATGAATAAGCAAATGAATTCTATTTGCTTGCTCACCCTTTCACAGTGTAGGGTTAGGTCAAAGCCAACAGCATGGAGCTCCATCTCAGTTTCTACATAAGTAGTAGGAATCCAAACATTGGAACCATCACTTACAGGCATATTAGCAGGAATTGAACAAAGTTTAAAATGAGTTAAATCTGCCAATTTAAAGTTTATTTTGCTTGTGTACTGAAGGGAGAATATACCAGGTAAATCAAAGCAGTTCTATTTCTGAGATAATAAATACAGAATATACACTTCCTTTTATTCTAACATGTATCTTCTGGAAGCCAGCACAGCACCTTTTGGCTTTGTGGCATTGATTGCCCTGTGCTTTTTATGTTTCCTATAGAGAGGATACACTCCAGTGCTGGAACCTATACCATTTTTATCTCAAATCTCTACATGCACAAATATTGATCCCTTTCACCACATGGTGTTTAATACATAATGAATGAAAACTGAGGAATATGCCAAAAGCCCATAAGAGACCTCTATTTACCTTAACGCAATTGTATTTACTAAATGACCTTAGACCCACTAATCAAATTATATGGAACCATTTTATTTGTTGATTAAGCAAAACTATTCGTAATACTCACTACAATAGGATAACACTGAGAAAAGTCCTATTCTGTTTACAGTTCAAACATTCAGTGTTGCTTTCACATATACTACTCCACCAATCCCAAGGGCCTTGGGAGACAAGTTCCTTTGACATTGGGCTGGATTTGTTAAAAAAAAATTATAACCAGACTGATTATGAAACCACTCAAGAGCATTTATGTAAATAGAAGGTTAAAAACAACAAATTTTAAGAGCTTTGATCTTAACAAGGATTAAATGCACCCAATTGTTTTTCAATTACAATATACAGTTTACATACTGAAACTGCTCATGCAATCTTTGGATAATGAAATCTTTTAGGTAACCATGTAATCAGTACCTCACAGGGAATCTAGAACAACACTGTTATCATGTTGTCCAGACTGGTGAATTTGAGTCAACCTCAAATTGGATAGGTTTTAGTATAGGACAAAACATCGCTGCTAGTTAAATTCTTTATTCAATACAAGTGCTAAGATACCATGAAAACCTGGGCAAAATGAATTGAAAAAAATATGATCATTGGTACAGGCTATCAGCCACCAGTAGCAGAAAAAGTAGGTGTCACATGGTCACCTAAATCCCATTTGTTAACTGAAATACTTACCTGTCACCAAATTTCCCTTCTCTCTCCCCTCCCTTCTTTTCCTTTCCTTCCATGCTTCGATCCCTCCTTTTTTTCACTTTCCTCCTCTCTTGTCCCATTTCATTTCCCCAAAGGTAACACTGAACAAATTCTCTTCAGTGAAAGCAACAAACAGTATATATAAAAAAAAAAAACCCGTACAGGCATAGCTTTCGCTTCACTTGAAAGATTATGTCAGAAAGAGAAAATTGCTGATCATTGTCAAAACAAATTGGTTTTAGAAAGCAGTTTCGTTTAAACATGTGATGACGTAGAAGCATTTTAGATTTCCACAATACTAAATACAAATTACAAACTACACAGATATTAATTCACAATTCTAGGAGATAAAATTGGCATCTCAACTATGTTTGACTTGTAAATGTTTAATTTGCATATTTCACATCTTTTTCTCTAAAACATTATAGTCTAATTCCTACTGTCTGAAATTAAGAAACAGAATTGCTTAGATTTTAAAAATGACTATTTAATAATATTTTAAAACTAATTTTTAATTTTTGACTTCCATTTGTTTGGGTTAATATGATTCACTTAGTAAAAAATATTTTCATTTTGTAGTCATTGCTGTCTATCATTTTCTAAAGAAAGAATTTAATTAAGCTTATGTTAAAAAGGAACAAGAATTTTCTAGCAGATATGTGACTTGTAAATCAAAGACTACAGCTTTTAAAAAGCTAGCTTTTTCCAATGCAATGTCCTAACGACCGTTGTAGGGTAATTTCAGCTATTGCATGTATAAGGTTTGATGTGTCTCTCAAACCCAAAACTACGTTTTGAGTCCTGAAATGTTTTGTTAAATCATCTTAGTTAATTTCCCATGCTTCATAGTTACAACTGCAATCCTCAAATTCCCTTCTCTGTTAAAAGTGGGATTTCCTCACTGAATTTTATTCACATATCCACGAGGCAATCTACATTTTCTTGAGAACTGATTATTGCATGTATAATGGTCAGTACATTTGCAGTACTGGTATATAAATGGCTTTTTTTTCCTCAGGGCTCCATGTTGTAAAACTTCAATACATTAACTTGTGGCTTATGTCATAAGGATCCCCTTCCATAGATTGCATCCTTCATTTAATCTGTCCTTATTTTTTGACACATTTTTGCCTAAGTTCATAGTACATTTACTATCACCTACTCAGCATTCTTTCCTTCTATTGTCAAAAAATTGCAGTTCCTCTGAGGAGAAATTTACCTCTCCCTAATTCTGTGGGACTTTGGAAGGAAGAGGCTTTGAGGGTTCTTTAGGCCTGCTGGAGAACATCAAAATAGCAATAGGCTGTAAACCAAAGTTCTCTACTTCCCTGTATTAAAATTGGGCATATGGCAACAAAAAGGGCAACTGGATCCTCTTTCGGGATCAAAATGTTAAAGAAATTTCCATGAATTGTAGAAGAAGCAGCATCACAAATAGAACAGGAAACCAAGTTCAAGAGAATGCTTAACCACAATCATGTCATTTGCAGTTATCAGAGAAAGCCCACAGTTATTTTAAATGCAAGTTGTTTGAAATCAAATAATTGTTATTCTTAGTGGCTTACTGAAGTTCATGTAAAAAGTACATTTCTGAGGCTGCAGCTGCACTGTAGCAGGTTAAGCTGCCACTGGAGATATTTGCATTCCATGTAGGTATATGTTCACGATCCAAATGCTCTATATCTGACCCAGCTCCGTGTTTATGTGCCTGGGAAGGCAGTAGAAGACCGGCGAAGTACTTGGGCTCTTGGTGCCATGTGGGACAAACCAGTTGTAGTTTCTGGCTCCTGCCTTGAGCCTGGCCAAGCCCAAGCCACTGCAGCCCTTTAGTAGTGGACCAGAGGATGAAAGATCTGTCTCACTAAATGGGTCTTTAAAACTAATAAATAATTTAAAAAACATTCTCCTCACTTTGCCTGCCTTGCTCTTTTAAACGTTACTTTTGTAATATCTATGTCTTTGCTACAATTTACTATTTCTTTGGGAAGGCTTGAAAACTTTTACCAGTGAAATAACTACAGTGTGTTAAACTTTCATAATTTTTCCTTTTCCATTGAAAAAAATAAAAGACAGTGTATCCCACATATGTAAACTACTTTATATATTCTTCTATTTGTAGATGGTGATATGCTTTTACCAAAAAGATACAAATGAGGCTGAAAAATACAATACTTCTATTAATATATGATCTTGGTATGGTATTGCATAATTGAGATCTAAGGTAATTCTAAATATCTTAGTTTTTATTACATTTCTCTTTTTATTTGCAATGAACTTTCAATGTATTGTTGTCACTGGAGAAAAATTGCCACAGACAATTCAGAGGAGTGGATAATAGCCAGTGCCAAGTATTACACTTGATTTTGCAACACGATATGGTTGCCTACTGCCAAAGCAAACAGCTTAAATGTAAACATTTCCACTGAGCTATTTGGTAAAGAATTCTTAAGGTACTAGTTCTTTAGTGAACTTAACTATGCTTGTATGCATTTTTTTCTTTTTATTCTTCCTATTTAATTTATGGCTACTTTTGACAACTGATTTCATTCACATTCTTGATCATACTTGAACTGAGTAGGGGGAGTAGTGCATTTTGCGGACAGACAAAAGCTGCCTAAAATCTGGTTGAGAATTACCTGGGACGCTGAACTGACCTGTAGAAAATGTACACTCTAAAGATAAATCTCTGCGAACTTTGATCCTTTTTAACCGTACCTTTTGCTTCATGATCATTTCATTGATGTCTTCAAGATCACCCACCATCACTCGTTGTGATTTCAAAACTCGATCAAGCAGAGAAAGCCAGTCGGTAAGTTCTGTCCACGCCCGGTTGAAATCAGCCAGAGCAGGTACCTCCAACAGCAAGGAAGATGGCATTTCCGGTTTGGAGAGGGCGATTTCCCGGGTAACCACAGGTTGTGTTACCAGAGTAACAGTCTGACCAGCAGCTTATTATTATTTTTTTTTTTGTAAAAGGTGAAAATGGGAGAAAAGAAAAAAAAAAGGAAAATTAGAAACATACACTAGAAAGCCAATCTCATTAACAACAAAACAAGTATAATCACAGGACAGTAGTTTGCGCCAAAGTACTATTTATGACATTATTCTTGCTTTTAACAACATGGTTACTTTTATATATTAATACAGGATAGGAAATTCAAGAGAAAAATAACAATTTACATTAATCCTACAAAATGATTTCCTTAGTCTTATCCCTGGATATACAAGTTATATAATTCTTTTAAGTACCAATTACATAGAATTTAGAATTGGTAGAGAAAATAAACATAGATCTTTCCAGGTGAATGAGTACTACCTCATTTGTTTTATCCAAGGGGGGGGGGAATGGCAAAACTAAAGATTGAATAGGATCTTAATTTTCTTGAATGTGAACTAAATTACTTTAAGCTGAACCTTAGGGAAATCAAAGTCAATAAAATTTTCTTGTTTTAGCTCCATATTTCATATTGGGACCAGCTCATATTTTCTTTTTTCCTTTTTTTTTTTTGTGTGTTTCAGTTCTTTCAGACAAAAAATCAAATGGCTAGCACTGAAGAAAGCCAAAGATGTATCTTTTAAAAGAGACAATGAGACAATGACAGCTAGGTTTTTTTTTTTTTTTGTATTTGGACATGAAACACTGTTTCAAGGCCAATAAGGAATCTTAATAAAGATAGTATTGACGGGCCCGGCGCGGTGGCGCAAGTGGTTAAAGGTCCTCGCCTTGCACGCCCGGGATCCCATATGGGCGCCGGTTCTAATCCCGGCAGCCCCGCTTCCCTTCCAGCTCCCTGCTTGTGGCCCGGGAGAGCAGTCGAGGACAGCCCAAGGCTTTGGGAACCTGCACCCGCGTGGGAGACCCGGAAGAGGCTCCTGGCTTCGGATCGGCATAGTATCGGCCCGTTGCGCTCACTTGGGGAGTGAATCATCGGACGGAAGATCTTCCTCTCTGTCTCTCCTCTCTGTACATCCGCCTTTCCAATGAAAAAATAATAAAAATAAAATCTTTAAAAAAAAAAATAAAGATAGTATTGAATACTATAGCATAGGACAGCACATGGTTAAGATCTGAATTGCTGGAGTAGAAATCTATGGGAAAGAATTCTGCTTTTTGCTGTAGAAGCATAGCCATATTACTTATTTAATCTCTCTATCTCTGTAGTCTTTTTCTCCTCATTAAAGGAAGGATAAAAGGGTACATACTGTAACTGGCAATGTGTTGATTCAATAACTACAAGCCACAACACTGTCAGCATCATCTACGGGATCATCATAACAATAGTATCACTAGCACTGTACCTCACAACTGTAGGTAATGAATATAATAGGACATAATCATTTTTATAAATGCCAAGTTAACAAGAAAAAGTGATGAACAAATATGGTGATAAATTAGAGGGAGGGTTGGTGATGGAAAGCATTTGGGGAAAACTCCCAGGTCGGCCTGCGTGGCTCTCTATTGACTGCAGGCAGATGATGTAGCTGGTGTGAGCTGAGAGAAACTAACCAACACAGGGATGTTTTATCAGAGGTGTGATTAGAGTGGAAGGAATGCCTAATCTACTTATAGACAACAGCCTCAGGAGCATAATAGAATTGGGACATGGATGGCAAACAGAGATCAGACTATAATTCAGAAGTGAAGTTTTCAGGGGAGGGCTGTAAAAGATGGCTCAGTGAGACACCTCAGAGCCCTGGGCAACCAGGCATTGTCAGGGTGGATTTTCATTCTGAGGTGGTTATATTAATTCTCATGCCTGTACTACTATTTCTATTTTTTTTTTAAAAAAAGTATTGGACCCAGTACAGTAGCCTAGCGGCTGAAGTGTTCGCCTTTCATATGCTGAGATCCCATATGGGAGCTGGTTCATGTCCCAGTGGTCCTGCCTCCCATCCAGCTCCCTGCTTGTGGCCTGGGAAAGCAGTGCAGGGCAGCCCAAAGCCTTGGGACCCTGCATCCATACTGAAGACCCGAAAGAGACTCCTGGCTTTGGATTGACTCAGCTCCAGTCATTGTCATCACTTG
Source organism: Ochotona curzoniae (assembly GCF_017591425.1). Taxonomy (NCBI): domain Eukaryota; kingdom Metazoa; phylum Chordata; class Mammalia; order Lagomorpha; family Ochotonidae; genus Ochotona; species Ochotona curzoniae. Next base: position 20,107,300 of record NW_024465023.1, on the reverse strand, counting down.
GGGAGTTAACCAACAGATGGTTGATCTTCTCTTTCTCACCTCCTCTGTATATCTGACTTTACAATAAAAATGAAAAAAGCATTTACCTGACAAACATATTAAAAGAGGGCAAGGAGGGGAAAAGGTAGAGGGTAGAGAGATGTTCCAGGTGCTGATTCACTTCCTAAATGACCACCATGGGCACAGCTGGGCCAGCATGAATACAAGAGCCTAGAATTTCATCCTGCTCTCGCACGTAAGTATACCATGCCAACTATTTGCACCACTCTCTGCTATTTTCCCAGGTACATTAGCAGGGGCTGGATTGGAAGCTGACCAGCAGGGATGCAAACTGTGTTCTGAAATGGATGCTGATATGGGAAGTAGCAGCTTCAGCTTAACCTGCTGCTACAAAATGATGGCTCCCCATTTTGTTTGATGGTTGTCTTCACCATAGAGAATATGATGAGATGGGTGGAGGAATGCTTATCACCTTCCAAACTTCTCAGGGGCACTAAGAAGTTCTCACAGTAGGAAGAATTAATCTTGAGCAAGGCCAAAAGAAAGCAACAGTACTGAAGTATTAGATGGAAAATAAACTAATGTCAAGATGTATTGAGTGAGAGACAATAAAGTAGAGACAATGAAGAAGTAAGTTTGGGATCAAATATTTAGCCTGTCAGTTAAGACACCAGCTAAAAATCCTACATCCTGTAACTGAGTACCTGACGGCAATTTCATGCTGATGCAGGGTCTGGAAACTAGTGCTGATGAATCAAGTAGTTGGCTTCTTGTCAGTTGAAGGGGAGACCTAGATTGAATTACAGCTACTGCCTTTGGCCCTAGCCTAGCTTCTGCTATTATAGGTTTTTAGAAAGTGAAGAAGGGGGTGGGAGTGCAGCATCACTCTGCCTATTGGACAAGTAAAATCTTTAAAGGTAAATGTTAATTATTTATTGGAAAGATAGAATGAGAGGAAGAGACAGAGGGAAAGAGATATTCCATTTGCTGGTTCATGTCCCAAATGAACTGCACGGACCAGGACTAGCCCAGGCCAAATCCAGGAGCCACAAAACCTAACTGGCTCTCCCATATGGGTGGCAGGGGACTATGCTACTGGCCTATCTTACACTGTTTTTTTTTGCCCCTCTGGGGGGGGTGCATTAGTGAGGAGCTACATAGGAAGAACAGCTGGACATCTGATATAGGATGCCAGTATCTCAGGCAGAAGCGTAGATTGAATAAAATCTTAAAAAGGAACTTCATTTCTTAAAGATATCTCACTAATTTGAGGCTCTTTTGTGGCAATAACTGAAACATAACCTGAAGTAGAAATAGTGTTTTATGATCCAGAAGCATGAGGAAGTAGCATGAGAAGCAACAAGAACTAGACATCTTCGGAGGAATTCTAGCGAGCAGAATCCCTGGTGAGGGTGCACACAAAAGGAGAAGAGTTAAATTAAAATATCACTGTAGGAGCTGACTGCAGAACAACCAATCTGACTGGGAAACATGGAAACCTTGAAGTGGGTACTGAGGCAACGTTGGACAGTCTGGGAGGATTTCAAGCTGATTTTCTTAAAATGTCTTAAAACAGACTCATTCAAAATTTGACCCTTAAGTAAGAGGAGGAATTTTTTCCTTCTAAAATTACATCTGGCCAACAAAGAAGTACTTACTGAGGTAAAAATGATCATGCCATCTTAAATTTCAATTTAATGAAGGATGAAGTGTTGAGAATGATTGGATTTTAACAAGCAGAGTACTATTTCTTACAAAGCATATATAAAATATTTGAAAAGACAAGCCAGGGCTGAGGACTCAAGGGAGAGCGATTCAGGATGAGTAAAAAGCACTAAAAAGGCATTGAAAGACAGTATTACAAAGTCCTCCAGTAGGGAAAAAATAGATTGGATATTAAAAAAAATAAAGCTATAGCAGGTGCAGAGGATAGATGTGAAATGGAGCAATGCAACCGCCTGAATACCACACCACTCATTCATTTTGCCCCTCTTGCTCTCCAGTCTTCACGAGCTGAGGACATTTCTACACTGGCTGGAAAGGGAGGCGACTCCATGTGGGACCTGCTCTGTCCCTTGCATCTCACATGAAGTCCTGCAGTAAAGCAGGTGCTCAGTTTATATTCTGACTAAATGAATGAAACAGATGGCACCAGTCTCTGCCCAGTCATGTTTTTAGCAGCCTCCAGAGGTCTTCTACCCACTGTGAATCTTGAAAGTTATTAATATCTTGTATGGCTGATTTTATGAAGTCTAGACACAGAACATATATAAGCTGTCTGGGGTTAGGTTATTTTGACTACTTTTCAGGAGACAATTACAGGAAGCATCACTGCTTGAGGCTTAAGAGGGAAAACAAAATCAGTCAATTCACACTCTCAAGGGAAGAAAAGCAGGAAAGAATCCTGCATCTGTGGACAAGAGGCTTCCTAGGGCTGGACTGTTTCATTTGAATCCCTGCTCTGCCACTCTTCCACTGTGAAACTTTAGGTAGGTTAGCTAATCTCTCTCAATCTCCATTTATGCCTCTGTAAAATGCTCATTGTAATTGCACCTCCTTCCTGGATTAGTTCATCTTCCATTTCTTAGATGCACAGCCTGTGCTGAGACTTCAGGTGCCATCACATAAAGGATTACACCATTCTTGCTACATTCAATGCCTCTGAGCCTGAGAGTCTCCACCTATGTAACAGAAAATCGTTCCAACCTCATAGAACAGTTCAAAGGATTTTAATACACAAAATCTAAGTCACTTCCTAGTTTTGTTCTGATGGTAGCTACACTCTGGGTTTTACGTTTCTGTTTTCTCTACTGATCCCACAATATTAAGAGGTTTCTTACTATCTTAAGCAGGGCATTCTAGGCTCTGCTCTCTGAAACAGACTTCATACATCCAACCTCATCTCCCTTGACTCTTCCAGCTATTCCACACCTGGGAACATACCCAAAGCAAATGAAATTTGCATAAATTATCTATATCTATATCAGCACAACCCATAATAACGAAGACATGGAAACATCTCAGCTGCTTATGAAAAAAGAAATGTATAAAGAAAGTGGTGAATTTGTTCTGTGGAATACTACTCAGTCATTAAAAACAATGACACTATCATTTGCAAGCAAATGGTCCTAACTAGAGTCCATTATACTCAGTGAAATAAGTAAATTCAAAAAGGCAAATATTGTATGTTCTCTCTGATATAAGGCAAGCTTCAGGTGAAATACAAAATAGATATGTAGGTAAACACATAAATATACATATGTACATATATTTAAACATGTATACATGTAGGCAAATATATATACATGTATATATATTCTCATGAATCAGCTGTATAATGAAGACTAGCATATCAAGAAGTAAAGATGTGTTGCAGTATTCATCTCTACTTCAGAACAAAAGGATTCCCAATGAAACTGTACAAAATGTATCTCAACAATAGGATACTCGACTTTCTATCATTGTCTATACCTACAATGTCAGGATACATTTAAATACAAAAATGATGGACTTGTGATCATTGCTAAAAGGCAATAATATAATATTATTGCTATTGCAATAATATGGGGGAAAAGAGTGGGGGGAGGGGAATGGGGGCAATGGAAGGGGTAATCCCTGAGCCTATGGAACTGTATCATGAAAAATAAAGATTAAAGAGAGAGGGAGTGCTAAATTCTGAAGAAAAAAAAATGTGGGTTTCAAGGCATATATTTTTACTTTCTAAAAAAAAAAAAAACAGGAAAAAATATTTGTTTATCTGAAAGGCCAATACAGAGACAGAGGCAGGCAGAGATCCTCCATCCACTGGTTCACTTGCCAAATGACTGCAGTACCCAGGGCTGGGCAAGGCTGAAGGCAGAGCTTCGTCTCGGTCTCCCAGATGGTGGTCAAGACTCAAGTCCTCTGGCCATCTTCTGCTGCTTGCCAGAAGCATTAAGGAGTTGGTTTGCAGTAGAGCATAAAGGACTGGAACTGATGTTTATATGGGATGCCGACATAGCAGGTGATGGATTAACCCAGTGTGCCACACAATGAGTGTTCCTCAATAAATGTACTTTATAACATAACAAAGAAGCTAATCACCTCCCATTTCATGCATTTGCATGGGGCCAGTCTGTTTGAATAATACTATTTAAAATCTCATGTTCCTAAAACTGTGATTTGCAAATACATATACTTTTTTGTATTTTAAACAAAATGTTTCAGAGGCAAAGCTTTGAGATTTTGGGAACATTTACCTTATTTTGTTATGTCATGTCATACTGACTTGTGCTATATTTATCAAATCATTTGAATGCAATCTATTTTAAAATATAAACTTGTTAAAGCTTGTATTTATTTTCATTAGCTTGAGAGACACATAGAGAGCAGGTAGGGACATAGATTAGTCATTTATTGTCTCATTCCTCAAATACTCAGCTGGGTAAGAGACAGGGCTGATACCAGAAACTGGAAATCTCATTCCAGATTTCCCACAGGAGAGGCATGAAACATAGTACTTGAACCATATCCTAAGGCTTTTCATGGTACACATTAGCAGGAAGGTGCACTCAGGAGCATGGCCAGGACAGAACTGCAAGAACTCAGGTATGGAAACGGGGTCGGCCCATGCAGCATTGCTCATCACCATGCCCAAAGCCTATTCTTGAACCCACAGTCTAGATCAGGTAAGGAGTTAGGTCATATAAACGATTACACACAACTTTCCTCATCATGTTCTGCAATGAGTCTCCTGTTCTTCTTAAATTACTGATCTAAATCCTTTGATGATCACTTTTAATTCCCCCATTGTCTAATCAACTAGCCTGAATATCCACCTCTTGCCTCAGGTCCCCATGGTTACAAGGAGCTGGCCCTGGGAACGCATTTTAATAGCAAACCTATAGAAACAGCACCAAAGCCTGTGATAACTATATATACTTACACATAGGACAACTCAGGAAAGTATGGTGAATGGATAAAATGTATGGCTGCTTAAAATACTACAAACACCACGCAGTTGCTATTAATAACACATACCCATTTTTGCAAAGTTTAGATGTTGGCATTACCCAGAAACGCTTAACAGGTTTGCTGACACTTGTTACGTATCCACTGTAACACTTTGACCTTTTTTTTTTTTCACTTTTAAATTATTTGACATGGTTCCATCACCTGCTACTGAATGATTGATGTGTCACTGAAGAAATGAACATCAAGAACCTTTTTGAAGAAAATGATGCTACTATATGACCTATGAGTCACTAAAGGATTTAATATTAGAAAAAAATTAAGAAATAAAAATAGAAGCATTAAAATCCATGAGATACAAGTTTCTGGTGGTCTTTGTTGATGATATTCATCTCCCGCAGGCAACTGATAGATGGGTTTTGTATTTTGATCCAGTCCACTAATATATGACGTTTGATTGATGAGCTTAAGCCATTTACATTCAGGGTTAATATGGCTATGGTAATTTTGGGGTTATGTCATTTTAGCAATGGGTTGTTAATTGATTTAGTCTTCTGCTGTGATTTTACTGTGATTTTCTCCACATTTGCCTTTGGTTTTGGTAGGTGCCATTCCTTTCTCTGTCAAGAGAACATCTCTAGGTATCAAATTGGCAGGGCAGGTCTGGAAGAGGTATATTCCTTGAACTTTTTTTTTTTTTACTGTGGAAGAATTTTGCTTCGTTTTCAAAGACAAAGAAAAGCTTTGCTGCATATGTTTGTGTCAAGCAGTTTGACATAAACATGCATGTGCCTGTGTATACACACACATGGGTAAGCAGATAGGAGAGAGGTAGAACTAAAAGGAAGGAAGGAGGTGAGTGAGGTAGAATGAAATCATGAGTAATAGAGAGGGAGTGGGGGAGGGAAAATACCTGGGTATTCCCACTATTAATGAATTCAGAACATTCATGCATTCATTCGATAATTAAAATGGCTCTACCGAAATTATAATTTTTCTCTCATAGTTAAATGAAAAAGAAAGTCAGGCTCAAATAGCTGAAATGAATTGAGTTTGGCACACCAGAATATTATCATCAATAACAGTAGGTGTGATATACTATTGCAAACCACAGCTTTTCTGTGAGTATTTCGTTAATTAAAAGGTGTTGGATTTAGGACGGGACACTTATTTCTTCAAAAATGTTTAAAGAACATTTCTCTGAGGAAACGTTAATGGGCTTAAGGGGTACATGATTAGTCAGACTAACAGCTCTACTTAGAGCTTTAAAGGAGCTACTAAATCTTAGAAACAGACACACACTCAATGTGTTTGGTTTATTTCCTTTGAAATACTCACACATAATTTTTCTGTAATTCACAGGCCTCTTCTGGTTGATAAGAAAGCAAGAGGCCCATGTTCTATTTTTAACTTTCTTGCGTAATTGTGGGTAACTTCTGTTGCTTTATTTTTATGTTTTTTATAAAAATGTCAATGTAGTAAATGATAAGCTATTGGAATCATATTAACACATATATGAAGGAATACTTAAAAGATGCTATTATATTCCCTTCATCCTCACTATTTCAGGTCTACAGAAGATATCAATCTGTGGTCACACGCATTACTGCTTCATACCATGGTAGACAGAGGGAGATCATTAGTTTCACTGACCATCACAGAAAATGAGTTAACTCATCCACATCAGCAAATTGAGGGATATTTTGTTTTTAAATATTTTAAAGATGACCTGTGAGTCTGTGCAATATGTGGGTTCAAGAGCAATGGTATCAAATTAGAAACTATGTTATGTTGCAAGTAAGTACATGTGTCCAGGCAAGGCAGATTCCCCACCTCCTATAAAGATTTGTAATCTGTGGGTGAAAGATGGAATATTAAAAACCAATGTAAGGAATACCTAATCATTCATTTTATCTGTACTCTTTTCCATTGCTCTAAAGAGTAGATGAAATGTGTGACTCAACTATCATCAATTTTCCACATGTCAACAAACTAAGGACTCGGGCTATACAGGGAAAAGGCCTAGAGAAGAGGAAATCAGATTCACTGTAACCAATGGTATTTTGGATTCTAGGGGAAAAAAATTAGATGTAGGGTATATGGGCTTTTAAAGTTCAGTTTATGTTATTTTCTTATTTTTAAATTGATTCCTTCCTCTAAGGATGTATTATAAATAAGTAGTGCTACACAGAAGAAAGATTTCTTCACACCATTACCTTCACCATCATCATTTTCTCAGAAATCCTTATGTGCCAGGCAAAACTGCTTATAAACTGTTGTTTGTTTGCCACCTAACATTTCCAAGGTAGATTTTTCCAAGAGCAAAGTAATTTGCTCGGAATCTTGCAAAAATAATAATGCAAAAGAGTATGCCTAATTATCACCTATATTTCTAAGCATCTTTTGATCACTAGGTGCTTTTCCTATGTTACCCTCAACATTAAAGAATTATCAAGCAATTTGTTTTTTCTTATGCTAAGATTTATAGCTTACAATATATGGTATCCATAAAATATATCAATGAGATATTATAATGTGGGAGAGAAGATTGCTTTAGCTAGCTATAAATATATGGATGCTCTCAAATGCATCTAAGCTTCCTCCCACAACTTAAAAATTTTTTCCCCTTGGGGAATATCTTCGAGCGAAATGCCTGCCTTCACTAATTTGAGGGAAAAAATAATCCTTGAGTGTCCTTTTTTAGTTTTCATCTTCTGTGTGCCCTTTAATAATCCACATCATATGAATCCATCCTCCCTTTATTCAGGGAAAAGCAAGGTTTCTCAATCTCAGCACTGCACATGCTTAGACTCAAAGTAATTGTTGTGTAAAACTGTCCTGTGTGTTGTGATATTAGGGTTGTTTATCAGCACCCTGATCAGAGCACTCTCCCAATTGTGACTACCAAACATGTCACCAATATTACAAAATGTCCCCTAATGGGAGAAAATAAATGCTTCTGATTAAGAAATAATCAATTGAAAAGAGTTTCAATTCCCTTTTCCCCACTACTGCTTTCCTTGTGTTTGTCTCTCTTTTGTGTGTGGGTGTAGTCTATATACCTACTTAGCATGCTTGAAATTTCTCATTCCTTAGAATTATGGACTAAGAGAAGTTGTTACTGTGCTCCACATGATAATGGTTAGGCACTAAATAAACACCAAATACCTAAACCTATCACTGTCCCAAATACTAACTAGTATATAGCAAATGTCTTGGTGAGCAAAATGACAGTATTTTTGGTGGAGAATAAATGTGCATAGATATCTTTCACTTGTGATATCTATACTCATATAATGAGATACCAAAATATGAAGGGTATTTCTCCATCTCTTGAATATAGGTTGGCCAAGTGATTTGTTTTGGTCAATCAGATTTTAGCAAACATGACACAAGCATGAAAAAATGATTAGGTATTACGCTATGCTTGGAACACTTCTGCCACTATAGGAATTATCTTAGCTGAGTGATCTGTGACAGGCAAGTGAACCTGTCACCCACATTGTCTCAGCCAATAACCAAGAAGTACCAGGCACATGAATGAGGGCATCAACCAACAGCTGATCATGAATATATGAATGAGCCTAGCTGAAACCAAGAAAAAGACTACTTAGATGAGGCCTGTTTTAAGACTATCCATGCATCATGAACTAAATGAGTCTTACGTTAAGCTCTACATTTGGGCATCAAATTTTATACAACAATAGGTAAATGAAGAAGCATCCATTTTTAAACTGTTAAACACTTTCAGGATTTAAGATGCTCCTTCCATTAGCACAGGAGGAAAACAAAATCTGCTGACCCAGAAGAAATAATACAGTTGAAGTCTTCAGGCTAACATGTAAGAGACAGAATGGAAGATTCACAGTCATTGTATGATGCATATAAGCCAGACGGTCAGAATTTACACAACATTTTAATACAGCTATATGGATAGTAGAAATGTCTTGCCAGTACTTTAAAACTTTGCATTTGCACAAAATGCAGAATTTAATATTACAGTTATATAGGCAGCCCAGCATGAAATGTAAGGGAACAGCCAGGGAAAGCACAGTAAAGCCTGTGCTATTTATGGAGGGTGATCAACAATGATTAAAATGGTTTAAGAACAAAATTCCTATAATAATTTGAGCACAATTAGCTAGAGAATAGTGTACAAGTTATCATTATAGAAAATGTATTTGCTATTCTACCAACATTTTTAGTATGTGAAAAACTCAAAGAATCCATGTTGTTTTTTGTTTTTGCTTTGCTTATTTTTAAAATAGAGTTGTTCTTACCCAAATGTTGGAAACAATATCTTGCAATTAGGCACTAGCAAAATGAGATAAGCATTTGTTTGAGTGAGTTTTTGCTGGGAATGAAAATAATTAGCAACATGTTTTTAAGGTTGTTAACTCTTGAATAAGATGTCCTAATACATACTGACCGTCAGAAGCCTCATTTTCTGCCTCAACAAAACTGACACAGGTTGGATCTCCAGCAACAGTTTTTTTGGCAAAATTTGGCTGAAACTTTATGTATTAAGCATAGTTCTCAGGTTGGATGTATATCGAAGCCTATAAACATGCATTTATGTATAAATTGAGACATTCATGGGCTTGGCAAAATGGTTCAATGGCTAAATCCTCACCTTGCAAGCACCAGCAACCCATATGGGTACCAGTTCATTCACTGGCTGCTCCATTTCCCATTTAGCTCCCTGTTTGTGGCCTGGGCAAGCAGTGGAGGATGGCCAAGGTCTTGGGATCTTGCACCCACGTGGTAGACCTGGAAGAAGCTCCTGGCCCTTGGCTTCAGATTGGCTCCATTCTTGGAAATTGTGGCCACTTGGAAAGTGAACAACCATCTGGATGATCTTTGTCTCTCCTCTCTGTAAATATGATCTGCCTTTCCAACGCATATTCAAAAGAATTGAAAATTATGTATATATCCAAAACAATAGAAAACAAGATCTTGGATAGCCACACTTTCTTACTGATCATAACAGCTGATACTGAAGTAAACAAAATAAATAAAAATGAAAAAACAAGAAAGACGTCCTTTTATGTGCTACAACATAGGTTTCTCTGGAAGATACTATGCTAAAAGAAATAATCCAGTCACATACGATAAATTATACAAATAATGCATATCTCACTTGAGATATCTAAAGTAGTCAAACCTAGAAACAATAGAACCATCATTGCTAGGATTGGGCACGTGTGTGTGTGTGTGTGTGTGTGTGTGTGTGTGTGTATGAGTGCTGGGAGGGGATTGGTTGGGGCCTGTCTTTACAGAGTTTTGGTTCTGCAAGACAAAAAAGTACAAGACATCTAGTATACAATATAGAAACTAATCTACACTACTATATTGCACACATAAAATGGATAAAACACTAAAGGTTATGTATTTTTGAATTACAACTAAAGGGAACTATGGACCAGAGGAATTTTTCTTTTCTATGTAATGGAATACAAAATATGTCTATGAATAACAGAATCAACATCGTTACATAAATGAAAACGATTTTGACTATGAAAAATAATCATTTTATATCTTCACTACTAACTTTATATCCCCTTTGCAACTTTTGCAGCATAAGCAGAGTATGCTTAGGCATATTATTAAGCATAGTGCTAACTATATGCACTTCATTGTACAATAGACTTCCAGAACGTTTTCAGCTTTCAAAACTGAAACTCCGTACATTTCATATTTTGTGCTTCCTGGAAAAAGGTTATACTTTATATCTTGTTTCTAAGTTAGCATAACTTTCTGTAGTGGACACTATGGTACTTCATTGACATTCTCTCCAGCAGTATATGATTTACACTACAAACAGCAGGGATAATGACTGCCAATGGACCTGGCTGCCTGTTTACTGGGGTCCCATTCCAGGTGAATGTAGTAATATATGTTCCAGCTCACTTGTTTCAGCTAAGGAAAACTGAAGGGCTATCCCAGCTCTAGGAAACCTTGTTCACAATTGGAGCAACCTTTCCCTGCACCCCACACGGCCTTCCTCACTTCTGGAAAGATTAAACTGCCTAGAGAACTTCCGAATAAAACTTGTGTGTAAAACTTTTTGCCTCAGAGAATATTTCCAAAGAATGAGCTTCTGCATCAATGCTCTATACACATAATTGTTTCAAATAAATAAGCTCTCATCTAAGTCATTCAATTTTAGAATAATACCAATTTTTAAAAATAAGTTCTTTGTTAACATCAGAATTTATATGACTCAACATTTAATTAAGTTGCCATAAAAAAAACAAAATTGTGAAAAGGAATGATGCTCTATGCATTGTTTAAGAGCTTACTGAACAGTTGTGTATGTACCGGTTATACTTGAGGTTCAATTCTTCATCTGAGTAGCTGTTTCTTAAGTGAAATCTGAACATATCCTGTAACTAAAGCACCAAAGAGCTCGATAAATCCAAATTCTTTAGCCTTGAGCTCTGTCTCTATTACAACACTGGAAATGGAACTGCAGCCTTGTGTTGGTTTGAAGTGATTGTGTTAATCCAAACTTGGCTTTTCAAGTTCTGGCCCACTAAGCACATTATGAACTGTGGGCCTGGAATACACACCAAATGGAGTAGTGCATCAAATCTGAATTTCTTTTTAAACCTCTGGGCCACAAGTGCAACTGTGCAATAGAAACACAAATGAGATAATATCTAAGTAGGAAAAATTTGTTTTCCACAGGCACAAAATTAGGATTATGATGTTTGTTTCTTTAAAGCATGCCTATCAAACCATCTTAAATTACTTTTCAAAACAGAGAATGTAATCATAACTAACATTATTTCAATGCTTATAAATCATGCTATTAAAATAGAAATGCACCCAGGAGCAGGGGCATGGCAGTTTTGGTGCACATTCATCTAATTACTTCAGACTTAAATCTCACTGTCGTAACCCTTTTGATGAGCAGTTCTAAAATTAAGGGTGTAAAGAGAGTCTTGGAACACTGGGAGCTAACAATTCATGGTTTCTGAGATAAGAACAGTCTACTTTGTTTACCTAAAAAGATGTAAAGCAGTACTGTGGAGCTGGTCCATTTTGAACTTCACATTTTTACTGCTTAGGAAGGTGAAATTTCCTGTCAGGGCTGGTAAGAGTCCCTTTCTAAAACTCAGTAAATCATATGAAAACTCTAGTTATGCCAGCACTTTTTTCTTCAGAATGGCAATTTTCCATAAAACAAAGTTTCAATCATCTCAAATCTATTAAGAGTGAATCTATGAGGTACAGCAGGTTAAACTACCACCTGATATGCTAGTATCGAATAAAGGTAGTAGCTAGAGTCTGGGTTTACCCACTTGTTATCTAGCTTCCTGCTAATGCATTTGCAAAATCAGCAGAACATGGCCAAAGTGCTTACACCCTTGTCACCTATGTGAGAGACCTGGATGAATTTCCTGGCTCCTGGCTTTGGTCTAGCCCAATCACAGCCATTGCAGCTATTTGGAAAGTATATTAGCAAACAGAATATGTCTAACACTGTCTTTCAAATACATAAAATATTAAAAAAAATCTGTTGTAACTTGTTTTGAGGGTCAGCATATGATCTATTTTAGAGAATGTTTTATGAACATTTGTGAAGAAATTGTATTGCACTGTTGTTGGATTGAATGATCTGGTGTATCTGTTAGGCCCATTTGGATTAACTATATAGTTCAAGTGTGATGCTTCTTTATTGGTTTCTGTCCATATGATCTGATCATGCTTTTAAGTGGGATACTAAACTATGCTATTGCTATATGATAATTTATTTCTTACTTCAGATCTCTTAATTACTTAAATATATAAAAAATATATTAACATTTGGAACTTATGTGAAAATGCCTTGTAATGGTTAGGTCTTGCACACAGTTGACACATTTGTCATTACAATCAACTTTGCTTGTCTATTATTTAATCTTTTTTTTAATGTCAAGTCTATTTTATCTGACATAACACTTACGCTCACTTTTGAGTTCCACTTATGTGAAGTATCCTTTCTTATCTTTTCCCTCTCAGTCTAGGTATGCTCTTACAGGAGAAATGGCTCTTAAAAGAACTGTATAGTTATTTGGGAGCTATTTTCTTCAATCCATTTGGGCACTCTATTTTAATTGCAATGTAACTATGTCTTAATTATTGTCAATAATTTAGCAGTGCTGTTTAAAATCATCTTCAAATTGTTTTCTTGACCATTTTTTAAAAGATGTATTTATTTTTGGAAAGGCAGATACACAGAGAGGAGGAGAGACAGAGAGGAAGATCATCCGTTCGATGGTTCACTCCCCAAGCGGCTGCAATGGCTGGAGCTGAGCCAATCAGAAGCCAGGAGCCAGGAGCTGCTTCTGGGACTCCCATAGGGGTACAGGATCCCAAAGCTTTGGGCCATCCTCAACTGCTTTCCTAGGCCACAAGCAGGGAGCTGGATGGGAAGTCGGACCGCTGGAATTAGAACCAGTGCCCATATGGGATCCTGGCATGTTCAAGGTGAGGACTTTAACTGCTACGCTATTGAGCTGGGCCCCGACCATTTGTTTTTCATCTACAGATGCTCTCCTTTGTGGTCTGATGATTTTCCGCAGGGATATGCTTTGGGTTCTTGCTTTTTATCTTTTGCATATTCACCAGAAGTTTTTGCTCTGTGGTTAACACTGGATTTACATAAAACATCTTGCAATAACCTTTTTAAGCTGATAACTTTAACTTGCACACAAAACTACATTTTTACTCTGCACATCCAAGTTTATGTTTTTGATGTCATATTTGCATAATTACATAATTTGTACCCTTTAACAGATTATTGTAGGTATTATTTTTAATTCAGAGTCATACCAAATTTTACATTTGAAAATTTTCTGTGAAAATCAACTTTTGAATTAAATGAAGTTGCATTTAAGATTCAAACCACTGTAAGATGAAGTTAATTACACAGTCTAAAATAGAAAATCACACCATTTTTCTTTTCATGAAGAGAAAGGTAATAATTCTTAAAATTGATGTTTTGTTTATGCAAAGATATGTAGGTAACAACTAGAAGTAAAAAAAAAATCTTCCTACTGTTAAATTACAGCCTATAATAATCCATTATTTAAAAACAAAAAGAAATGAAGAGGAAAATTTTCACTGAATGATATGTTAGAGAATTTTTAGCTTATTGCAAGAAAGCAAGCCACATGAAAGCCTAATTAAACCAAATTAAGGGTTATCTAGGCTTATGAAACTAGAGAAAACAGAAAAGGTATTAGGTGTCTGAGAAATACAGCCAGTATATATGTAGTTTTCAGTTGACAAAAATCTTAACTTTTGCCCTGTAATATGGTAGAATGAAAAAAAAAACCCACAAAATCTGTTTCCTTTGGCCTACCTCAAACATATGTCCATGTTATACTTCAAACAATTTTTTATCTAAAGACTGAAATATTTTCTACGTATTTAACACAAAAATTTAGGAAGAAAGACCAATTCCCTAAAAGAAGGTATGGTCAATCTGCAATGGGGGTGTGAGATTCCTGTTCAATCATGGGTAGGAGGGAGAGTCGGGTGAGAGATATCATTATGCTTTTAAATCTATATAAGAAAAACACATAAAATTCATGCAGTTTATTCAAATTAAATAAGCAAATAGAAATGAACAGGAAGAAGACCTATATACTGAAGTACTCAGAGACAATAAAACTGAATTGGATAATCACCTACTGGTGTTAATAGTGACTCAGGGTTACCACAATTAGGTGACCTGAATAAATGAAAGAGTAACAAATCAACCCTTTTTCATGCATTTATTTTCTGAAATTATCCTCCGAGGTTTAATGAGTCAGCTTCATTAAAATGGAGTAAAGTTTTCGATGAAAAATGATTTATCAGTAACTAAGTTCTTAATACCACATAAACAAGATTTTCAAAAACTTGAAAAGATCTTTAGTAATGTTATCTTACACTGAGCTTCTCATGTATTAGATGCTATATCTAGTAGAATTCTCAGAAGCTGTTTCATTTTGCAGAAATCCATGGCTAAGCAATCAACAAAATCAAATCCAAAGGGCTGTACAGTTTCCACATCACCACCAGTCGCAAGAAAGCAAGACATAATGAGGACCACATCTTAGGTCGATGTACACACAGTTTAGTGGTCTTTTCACTCTGTCACTGTTAGAATATTGTGAACATGCATGCCTTTGAAATTTCAAAAATGTTACTTTTACATGTATTTAGCATGCACAGAACAAACTTACCTGAACTCAATGAAATTTTAGCACTATTTTGCATTTATTATTTGCAATAGTATTTATACTATTTGAAAATATCTGCTATGTGTATATGTGTACACTTAATTGATTTCTGGCTAACTCTTGTCATAATCATGAATTTGCGATATCCTTTCAGTAACCCTCAGTGGTCTTCAGTATCTGCAGCAAGTTGAGAACATACATAATACTGTTCTGCCCGATAGTACTGTGACTAAATATCACTGTAAGTCAAATTTCTTATTCTTACAATTGATTTTAATTTCAGTGTCACTAAATGTTGCTAGCACAATCATTTGAAGGTGTGTGCCACAGGTTTTTTTTTTCTAAACAAGTTTTTACAAATTTGAACAGAATCAATGTTGTCAATATAGTTACTTTCTGATATGGGCTTGAGAAGTAGAACACATCCAGAGTTAATTAATGTGCTTGAATGTGGCTATCCTATTTCACACACTTCCATGTATCTGTTGCCTCTAATGTGAATGCTGCCATTTGAGTTACTAAATATAACCATTGCATAGGATGAAATTAGTGGGATAGGTATAAGGAGAAGGTAAGACTTGAGGAATATCACAGGGCCAGGACCAAATTACTGGATTCTACTGCCTCTATTCTGATTTTAGAAAATGACTTCTTGCTGTTTATGCCAAATACATACTAACCAATCTCTTCTCACAGTATTTAATATTGCTTCATTGTTTACAAAATCAATTTGTACAAGCTGTTCCTTAATTATCTTTTTAACCTATCCTAACATTTCTTATTTTTATATTGAAACTCTCATCTCTGTGAAAGCTTTGTTGACAACTCTTATCAAAGCTAGTATTTTCCTTTGAACACCTATGTTAATTGAAATGTTATATAAAGGGTCTCTGTATTTGATTACACATTTTCATTTTACTTTTTACTGTCATAATAGTAGAATTCCAGAAATGGAAGAAAATTTCACTGCTGAACTTTCAAATCTGTCACCTCCAAGTATTATAAACTTTAGACTGAAATGCTTTGCATATATAATTTGGTATATTCTTGATATTCTCAAAAGGTAAGTCCAACAGACTTTGCAAAGCAAAGGGTGGATTTCTGTGATCAGTTAGGCTTACTTAGGATTTAAAGGATTCATCCTTGCTCCAAAATTATCTAGTATGTAAGCCTAGTGCTATAGACATTTTGTTTTATAATCACACAATGAGTTGTATGTTATTAGGCTTTTGGAAAATCACTTCATATTATAGATTGAGAAAGCAGTTCTCAAATTTGTATGATTAAGTTAATTTACAACAACACTGAAAATCTATTTTGTAGATTTAAAAATGCATCTCATTTAAAAAACTTTGGTTAAGTTATATGATGATCTATATTTTCAAAAATGAAGGAATTTTTCAAAATACATTGTTACTAACATGGGATATTAATGGGGGAATTTTTATTGCTATCTCTCAATTTTTATAGATATAAAACTATTCTGAAATAAAACATTAAGAGGTGAAAACAGATTTCACTATTAGAAATAAAGACTGTAATTTAATTTCATATGTTTTCCAAAAAACTACAGTTAATGAGACAAAGTTTTTCTGCTTACTTTGAGAGAGATACATGTATGTCAAGTTATTGACTTAACTCTTTATTTCCAAAGCCTTTGAAATGAATAGATAATCCAGGTATTCTTATTTTCATTGAATTGTGAACATATTTGCCAACAGAGGAAAACAATGATCTAGATAAATTTGCAGGTGCCAATATATTACACAAGGAGTACTGAATGGTTTATTCTTCACTGATAGATAAGGAAATTAGATAAAGGATGCAAACAAGTTTTCCTGACAAACCTACATTTTAAAAGAGATAAAATTCAGCACTGTATTATCTGAGGCTATAACACGGCTGAACTGGTTGGACTAAAAGTAGGCGAACAAACGATATGTTAAAATTGATTGAAGATTACAGTATCTCTAAAACTTTGAGCATCATTAATAAAAATCATTCTACTTGCATTTACTGCTCTGTTCATATCCATTCTAGAAGACAAACTACTTCAAATCTTAGAACCCAACTGTAATGTACTAGTATTGAAGAATTGCCATGAAACATTCCTGGGGCCATGACTGAGATGATTGAGAGGATCACTAAATGTTAAGAAGTAGATGTGACCAGGGAACAGCTTGGCTGTTTGCCAGTGTAAGAAATAGCTCGATATTAACAAAGCAGCAGCTGAAGAATATTTTAATAGTTTAGGTGCTTTTTCTAAATCCTCCAGTTATGCTTGACTGATTAAATTATTAAGAACCTCTGCTTTAGCTGTTTCATATTTTGGATCAGAGTGAAGATGTTTTGAAGTAATTTCCATTATTCATGGTTTCTTGTTTTTCAAAATTAAGCTTAAAGGACACTGAGATAATCCCTTTCCATTAAGTCCACAAAAACTGGGAATACACTAAAAAGGACTAGCTGCATCAAAGTTTCATTTTCACTGACAACACATTATGATAAAAATAAGGAGCCAGCTCATCATACCTACATCGCATTCTGATTAATATTGTTAAATAAATTATTAAAAATGTATGGATTCAGGCTGTTCCTAATCTCCATACCTATGCCAAGATAAAATCAAGTCAAAGATCAAGGGCAGGACAAGACACTAAATTATAGGAAGAGCCACCTAGTGTGAATGATTAATTTGTACATAATTAGCTTGAGGAGCATATTGTCATTCTATTGATTCAGTATGAAAATTCTCATATTAACTGAGTATTTGGGGGTCCAAAATCATGCTAATCAAGTAAAGACTGTTGTTGACTTATAAAGTTTGTTTTCAGACACCAATACATCCACTCAGCAGTGCTACTTCCTAGGATAGTCTAAATACAATGTAGTATGCATTTCTACTTTCAGACAAAGATGGACTTATAATGAAACTGTTCACTATATCTTGACAATAGGATGCTGGACTCTCTGCCATTGTCCATACCTGCAATGATGGACATATGACTGTGTATGAAGAACTACACTTTAGTAATGATATACAGGAACTTGGTGGGGGCAGGGGGAGGTAATTGGAGCTGGGATAAGGGAAATGCCATGAGGCTATGGAACTGTATCATAAAATGATAATAATAAAATGTAAAAAAAAAAGAAAAAAGTTTCTATGTACTCCATTCTTCTTATTTTGGTTCAGAGGCCTACATTTTGTTTTTGAAATTACTTTGACAATCTTTACATAGTTGATTAGGGCACAAAAATTCATGGTCTACAGGAAAGTGGGTAAGACTAGTTTTTCCACATTATTTTTTTTCTGTTTCTGGGGTAAGGGAGGCGGGGGGAGATAAAGGGAGAAGCCCCACCCAGCCTCCCACCCATCCCAGGTCCCCGATGTGGGGAATGCTCTAAGGATCCTGCTGGAGTGGTTTTGATAAATTCAACAGTTATGAATTGCTGCCAATCTTGCCAATCCAAGCACTATGAAATCACTGCACAATCCACTGTTTGACATAGTCCACCTTAGAGTCTCCATTTGCCCAGATTTTCACTGCCAACATGTGGCTGGGATTGTTGATTGATTTGTTCTGTCCTAAATTGTGGTACCAGGTCTCCTCTGCAGGTTCTGAAGGACTGCCATATCAACCATGTGCCCCTGGGTATGGTGTCAACTGCTGCGTTTGAGCTACTGAGGAGGCTCAGCTTTGATACTTCGTCAGACCATGGAACCTGCACTTCCCTTCAGGGTTGGGGTTCTGAGTCCAGCAGTTTGATTGGGGAGATCCCAAAAGAAACTTTGTCTGAGGTAATCCCATACCAGATTCTTGAGTGTGCTTGCCAGTACAGGGTCCAGCACAGTTCGTCGCACCAATCAGCTGGTGGTTGCAATTGCTGGGTCAGTTCTGTCCCCAGCCATGTCTTCCACATGAACCAACGGGTGTTGCAGTCCAGCCTGATTCTGCCCAGCACATACTCGACCCTCACACAAACCAGTGGGAGCTGCAATGTAGTTGGAGTGATCTATGATAACCCTCACCAGGCATGCCCCCTGCCCTGGTTCCTGTGCTTGCCAGTATGTATACAGACTAGTCAAGTCTGTCCCATGTCCCATTCAGCTCTCCTACATGTCAATGGACATTAAAGCCTAGTTCAACCCAACCAGGCCCACTATCCAGCCCACACACATGCTGGTGAGTGCTGTTCTGTCCAGTCGGGCCTGCCCTGTCCTGGTTTTCTTACTCCACTCTGGCCTAAATTTTAAGTTTACTAGCTGCAGACATCAGTCTGAATCATCATTCCTATAGAAACTATATATAGGAATTGATTATCAATTGCTACTATAATAATGTAGAGTATAGCAGGTATACTATAGCTTGCATATTGTAGTATACTACATACAACTATAGTAATCAATATTTATATATAAATCAGTTACTGCTATTTTTGCCAGCTGTGATGCTCTTGAAATGGCACAGACATTGGTCCTGTCCAGCGGGTTACGTCTCAGAGTGGATCCTTTACCATAATAACAAGTTATGAAAGAGAAGGGTTGGCCTCTCACAGCTCTCTTGCTTCTCCTTTTGCCATGTGTTGACATATACATACATATCCACACACAGACATGTCCAACATGTACATTATCTGTCACATGCACTGCCTCAAAGAAACAATTTCTATGAAGAAAAAAGCTTTGGAGGTACAAGAACATGGCACAAGAACTGGCCTCTACTGAGGTCAGACAGGCATCTGCTAGATATCATGACAGATTGCAGCACATGGCCAGAGGGCATGTACAAGAGTGTTCATGTGGAAAACAACAAAGCAAGAGATCAGTGAGGGCCCTGGCATGCTTTCTTGCAGCTGGTTCTTAAGGCTCTGACGTGCTGTAGTGAGATATGAAGCACTCCACCAGGTTGGCACTCACACCTTCTCGAGGGCATCACAATATGGCTGACAAGCAGAAAGGAAAAGCAGCAGCATGCAGCAGGCGTCAGGGCATTGAGTAACCTCATTTTGTGGGTGTGGAGAACATCTGGCCAACCAACTACATAGTACTGTAAAGTCATTTGTTCTGGTTCTGCCAAGGCTACCAGATGGAACTCAAAATGCAAGAACTCTAGATCAGGCTAATTTTTATGTTGATCATTTTGTATAGGCTACAAATGTTATAAATACCCAAATGGCCATTGGCAGAATAAAAGGTCCCCACTCCTGCTTCATGAGACCTGATCTGCTTTCACAAGGCAGAATTCTTTCAGGGTGGCAACACCTCCATTTACTCAGCCACCTCCCACAAGGCCCCACTACCTTCTGTTGCAGCTACACTGGGGACTAGGCTTCAGGCACACATCTCTTTGGGGTACAAGCTATCAAAACCATAGCATATGTCATAGCATGTCATAGGGACTGTTTGAAGATACTTAACATAATTTGGCCTGATTGAGGGGAACATATCCTTGAGTAAAGAATTTCTATCTCTCATTGTTACAAAAAATTCCATTGCCTTATTTGCTGGTGGCATCCCATCTTAGAACCTGGAGTGCCAACAGTGAGGTGTTCATTTCTAATAGGGGGAATCAGAACAAAGAATTTTCTAATGAACTCAGAGCTATGTATTTCATATAGCAAAAGTTTTGGTCTCCCAAATTGGGGTAATTTGCATTTTTTACAAAAGTTTTTACTTTCAAAGTTTGTTACAAAGGGAGAGAAAGATAGTGATCTCACAGGAAGGCTGAAGCTAGGAGCTTCATTGGATTCTCCCACATGGACAACAGTGTTCCAAACAACTGAACCATCTCCCATTGCTTTTCTGAAGTCATTAGTATGGACTAGATAGGAAATGGAGTAGCTAGGACATGAACCAGTACCCATGTGGGATGCAGGAGTCCAAGCAGTAGCTTTCCCATTTGCCACAATGTTGTCACTAGCCCAAAAGTATCGTAATACTATACTTGCTATCAAGATTACAAAGCATCTTAAAATTAAGCATCATGTCACAGTTACAAAATTAAAAAGCTATTACTCCTGTATTTAGTTCATCGATGTTCTAGTAAAGAGACATATTTTGATAAATATTACAGTGCTTGCTCATCTCTTGGTAAGTGAACAGAAAAATGGTAGCATAGGGAGAAAGAAATTTGTATTCCTTCTGGGGACTGGACAGGAGGCAAGATGTTCACAAATTTCTAGCTCAAATTACTATTTAGGTATCAATTTACCAAGGTCAGTGGTGCCAATTCTGTTCGTATTAAAATGTACAATTATGTATAAGTATAAAGAGAGCAGTTGTTGGGCTTCTCCAAATAATTTAGTATTATCTGTAGTAACAAAATGGTAGAGAGGATATAGGACATGTCTTACACAGGCTAAAACGTGCTATATTGCCAAAGGCCTTAAGCAGCAAGCTGAGGGATTTATCTTTTATCCTATAGTAGCATGGTGATTGTTATGTAGTCTATATTACTAGCATGCTTTAAAAAGTAATTTTTTTCCAGTGGATTTGCAGTGTATAAAATAGATGGATGGAAACAGGGACTCTAATGTGGACTATGTCAGCCAATGAGACTTGGAAGGATTTCTTCATCCTTGGGTCAGTGAGATTGACAGCATGTCACAACTACTATAACTAACTTTAGTGGAACCCTTAGAATATGCTCCACATCGGGGACTCTGGGATGACATCGGGTGGCTATTCCCATCCCCGAGTACTGAGGTGGTTGGGAAGCTGTGTGTGGCTTCTCCCTGTATCTACCACTTTCCCCCGATACAGGAAGAAAAAATTTGACGCAACAGTGGTCTCACCCACTTTCCCCTAATCCTTGACCTTTCCCACCCTGATCAAGTATGTAAACATCAAAAACAAAATTAAAAAACATATACTTGAATACATGACAAAGCAAAAATATGGTACTAAAGATGCAGCAGTGAAGATGCTACTGCACTCATTTTGGAATGCTCCTGTTTGATTCCCAGATTCATGCTAATAAGCACCATGGGAGGCAGCAGATCCCTTTTATCCACATGGAGGAGACTCGCACTTAATTCCCAGTTCACAAAACTAATGGTGTTTATTGAACACTGAATCCAGAAGTAGGAAATCTAGGTCTGTCAAACTTTTTTCTCATTATTCCCTTCTCTTTCAAAATAAAATACATGAAAAATAAATGATAAAATTTTCAAAACTACTTAAAAATATATCCCAGGGTTATTTGGTTTATAAGATTGAAAGCATTGTTAAATGATTACAGAGTTTAACATTCAGAAAGAGAAAGTGCTGGAATGAATCCCTGAGATTTAATGTGATCAATTTGGTCAAGTGTTATCTAACAATGTAAGGAAAACTTTAAAGAGGAACAGATCATTATAAGAACAATAACAATCGTGGGCAGGGTCAGTTAAATGTTTGTGGACTGACCATGGCAGCTAGTTGGTAAGCAAAAATACTAGTGTGAAATTGAGACTGAGCTACAGAATTATTTATAGTTTTGGTAATCTTTATCCTAGAGTCTCCAATAAAACAAACTGTTTATTAAAATTATTTTAGGTAGCATGGTATAGTTTGTGATGTACTTTTATCAAAATAAAAAGCGAGGGAACATACTTGATAATAAGTACAGCTTGGATGGTGACCAAAGGGCCAAGATGCTGGACATAGAGAAATACAGACATAACATTGGTTGAGTTTATAGTTAACTAGCATCTAAGGGACAGAATGAGGGGGAAAAAAATGTAACCATGCATAAATGACAGGGAATCACATAGGAAGTCATTGAAAACCAGTAGATGAAAGCAAATGTTGAGAACATGTAATCTCAGAAACTAAGCAATAGATAATGTAAATTGAAGGGTGGGTAACACTTTATCAATGGCACTGAGGTTAAGACTACAAAACAGGGGCTGACACAATGGCTCAATGGACTAATCCTCCATCTGATTGCACCAGTATCCCATATGGATGCTGGTTTGTGTCCAGGCTGCTCCACTTCTGATCTGGCTCCTTGCTTATGGCCTTATGGTCTGGGAAAGCAGCAGAAGATGGCCCAAGGCCTTGGGTCCCTGCACCCAGATGGGAGTCAAATAGGAAGCACCTGGCTCCTATGTTTGAATTGGCTCAGTTCTGGCCATTACAGCCTTTTGGGGAGTCAATCAACAGATGGTAGATTTGTTCACTGTATCTCTTTATTTTTAAATTGGAAAGGCAGATTTACATAAATAGTTAAAAAAAAAAGTACTAGAAAACCAGAGCCAGGGGCATAAGTAGTCATGAAAACTTACCTAGTAGATTAAAACTAATTATGTGTATAAGTAACATAACATTCAAGCTTTGATGCAATTTCAAAAAATATATTGACATTATCTTAGGTAATGTGAGCATAAAAAATGGCACTAAGTGATTTAATACGTTTTCCCTATAAACTCAAGACTCAAACTATGAAGGACAGTATAGATACTTTGAAAATAAAACAATCAATGCATTTCCTCATAATATCTGTGACAGGGAAATAAACCCTGGCAGACAAATATATGAAAGGATTTGAGGTGGCAGGTTCTTTCTGTCATTAAAGATGACAAAGGAAGTGAAAAATGAAGGACTGAGAATAAACACCAAGGGAGACTACGGACATGCTTCAGTGAAATATAAAGAAAAAGACTTTTACAAGGGTAGAAATGAAAATGATCAACTTGTTACAACAAAGAATTTTCAGTGAGGAATGTTCGATACGGAGGTGATGAGGCAACTTCAAAAGAGACTTCCATGACTTTTTCCACTAGTGCAGTATTTTTATTCTTAATATTTTGCTCTTTTATTACAGGTGAAAATATTGAGTATGCTAATAGTCTGGAAAGGGAGTTTGTGCCTAGATACTCAAACTACATGACAGACTGGTTAAAAATTATGCTGAATGAAAACAATATTTCACTCCCACATCCATTTGAAAACTTCTGTGTAGGAACTAAGCTGGACGCAATATTTGTGATGTTCAGACAGATATGATAGTAGAGATTTTGTTTGTGTGTGTGAATATAAAATTATTCAGTATACTCAGGAAAATTAATATTTTTCTTTCAAATTGGAAAGCAGTTTCCACAGGGAGCTTTCACTCAAAGCAGGGACATCAATGTCAATGAAAAGAAGTTTAACTCTTGCTCCAGTTTGTGGTGGAGAGGATGCTGGGGAATAAGCATAGGGGAAGAGAGCTGAGAAAAATATGTAGCCAGATATGCAGCCAAGAAGGGAGGTAAGTCAACTGAAAGAAAAAGGTGGGGAGGGGTGGAAAGAAACACAGACACAGAGGATGAGTGGAAACTATAGCATGGTAAATTGCAAACATTTGATAAAGAATCATTGGGAAACACACAATCTAGGCACCTACGTTGTGTGGGCAACACTGTAAACACTGGAAATTCATTTGTAATATGGCATTGTCAGTGTTCTCATGGATCTTACATTGTGTGAGAAAGAAACACCTTTTAAAGAAAAATTTTAGAGAATATAACTATAAACAAAGAATAGGGCCTGTTAACACTAAGACCATTAAAGGGTTGCATGTGGGCTAGATTCTATTATAAACGTATGCTCTTTAATTTGTGTAACATCTTTATGATAGTGTTTATTACAGAAAACTCAAAAGTTTGATAATTTCTTTTATTATGATTGAGAGATAATCACCCTAACACTAGAAACTATGATAAAAATATCAATTTTGTAAAATTTTGCATGGCAGCCTCACATTATATATCTTAGCATGCAATTTAATTTTTATACTTCATTAAGAGTCAAATGTTACCATAACCACTGATTTTTAAGTATTTATTATGTACATTGTACAGCGATTTACTAATGTTATTTGGCATCTGCCAATTAGGCTATTTGTTAAAAAGAAAAAAAAAATCAGCCTTACCTTTTGTTCAAGGCTTCAGGGAGATCTTTTACCTTTTTAACTTCTTAGCTCCCCTTGTTTAACTGTTCCTTAAACAAGAATCAATAAATATGTTTTTCTGTCCCTTTCTTATATTCCATCTTTCTCACTACAACTACTCACTTTTGACTTTTCTGTTTAACTCCCTTCAACACTCATTCATGTTTCCAGGAGATGCTTGCCCCTGCTTCAGGGCCTCGGTGTCTACCGAGTCGCACCTGCAATTATTCTGTGTAGCCTTAGGATGTATACACTGAATACTACTCTGGTTTCTTTTTCTCATTTCTTGACCCATTCCCAGGAATGGGGATTAAATTATAAGCAAAATGCAGATGTTGATCCCAGGTTAAAGCCTATCAATTATAACATGAGGAAGTCCTGGGATCTGATGCACAATGGAGTGACCACTAAGAAAACTGTAGTGGTTATCTGGACTTTGCTGACAATAGATGTTAAGTGCCTCTGGCATGCATACAGGGACACAGGAATACACACACAGAGATAATTACTGTTTTAATGGATGTGCTAATTAATTAATTTGATTGTAGTAATTACTTCATATAGTATACATATCAAGTCACCATATTTTATGAACTGAAAAGAAACAATTTTTGCCAGTTATGCCCAATAAATCTGAAGTAGAAAAGGCAAGGCAGGATGTATTCTCACAAACCTCGCTGCCATGTAGAGAAACAAAACAAATTTAAACAGTCTCAGAAATAAATACAATATTTGATATGTGCCTGGATAAAACTTGAGAGTGATGACATTTAAATTAGTCTAATGGCTTGCAATATGGTATAACAACTTACATCACTTAATACACTGACAACTGTTAACAGTTGGCTCCTGTTCTGGTTGCTCCAATTCCTAGCCAGTAGCCTGCCTGGAAAAAGCAGTGAAAGATAATGCAAAAGTTTGGCTCTGGTACCCACAGGCCACTCTGATGAAACTCCTGCCTTTGGCTTGGCCCACATACAGTTGTTGGGGCCATCTTGGGAGTGTATTAGTGGATGAATTCCATCTTGCCCTATCTCTTCAACTTCCAAATAAATAATACTTTAAAGAATAACCAAAGTAGCCAGGTCTGGGACATGGAGGATATCTTCCCTGAGCATGACATTTCAGATGAATGCTGAAAACCCTCCAATGTGATAAAGATATAAAGATATGTGGTAAAGATTTGTTTGAAAGTCAGAGTTGGGAGGTTAATAGAAAAGAAAAAGAGAAGATTGAGGAGAAAGAGGCAGGAGAGAAAGTTCTTATCCCATTTCTTGTCCAGGGTATACTTCATGCCCCCGAGATCTTGTCATTAAAGTTCCATTGTCACAGAAAGTTTTTCCTATCATCCCTCTACCAGTACAGACCGAGTTAGGCAATTCCTGCTGGTTAACCAATAGTATTTTAAAAGCTAGTATTGTTGCATATGATTAATTCTCCCTACATGAATCCACAATCAGTATTGTATCCCTAGCATCTACACACAGCACATCACACAGTAGGTCTCAAAAATTTATTTACAGATGAATGCATTTACAAAATACCAAAAACGTGTATCACACCTAACTGTAGAAGGGCTGTCATCAAGTAAAAGCATAGAGCAGGGAATTTTCTTACATCCCATTGATGGTATCTTCTACTACTGCGTTTGCCTATACACTTTGGCCTTTTTCAAGTAGTTCATTATTTAGGTTTGCTTAGGTTAGTCAGTGGAAATGTCATTATGGCTGTGTTCTGTACTTATGCAGACTACCTTCCCTTAGCAAATGTGTACTAACCACTTCAGGGTCAAAGGCAGCTTGGATATGATGTGTAACATTGTCATTTCTAGTACTATGAGCAGAAACTAGATTCTACATGAAGTGACAGTGATTCAAAAAGTTCATGGAAGTTGGAGATGAATTCATTTTGGTACAAAACATTTTGAAAGCATACACATGAAAGTTTTTCAAAAAGTTTATTGAAAAAGATTACTAAAAGCTACACGTGAATTTTAAATATCTTGCAATAAAATAGGCATCTTTTACTTCCATTTTTTCCACAAACTTTCTGAAGCACCTTCACAGAGACATGGTTACTTCTACATAATGATGAATTAATTCATCCACAGATAGGTAATTACTTAAATGAAATGTGTTCACCAGAATGAAGAAACATCTAAAGTCTAGTTATCCCCTCTGTTTTAAATTTTATTCTGGACGTGAGAAAATATTCTTCAAGTTAAGAACAAATGTTTTAGGCTTAAGTGCATCTATATAACCACCACTTAAATCTTTTTTTTTTCCAAATGAGGTTGGAATACTCTTAATGTTTGTACTAAATATTCCACACGATCCCTTAATT
The DNA here is from genome assembly GCF_017591425.1 of Ochotona curzoniae. Classification (NCBI taxonomy): domain Eukaryota; kingdom Metazoa; phylum Chordata; class Mammalia; order Lagomorpha; family Ochotonidae; genus Ochotona; species Ochotona curzoniae. The sequence continues at coordinate 20,079,876 of NW_024465023.1, read as the reverse complement.
CTTATCCATGAGTAGCCTTACAGATTTCCACCCTATAAGAATATTCTTGTTTTTGATTATACATCGAAAATATTGTTAATACTTTCTCTTCCAAAAGAATAAAACATTAGAGAAATAGATTCAAATGTCTATATTCCCTTTCTGAATCTGGAGCTTTTGGGCTAAATATGATCCACTTTTTTAAAAGAAATTTTTATTGCAACACAGTCACACTCATTCATTCAAATCTATCTGTAGCTAGATTTGCACCCCAATGGAAAAGTTTAGTGACTTCATGAGGGACTTTCTGACCGACAAAACCAAAAATGTCTGCCATCTGGATCTTTACAGAACCAATTGCAAGCCCCTGTGATCTAAAACTACCTTGAAGTGACTGCCTTACACTGTTAAGCAACACTTTTAACAGAAATGGTGAAATCTATAAACTAATAATTTACTTCATACAGAGACTATTTGCCTCAAGTCACATCTCCCAGGCTTCAAAAAACATTCTCTAATTACATTGTGCTATGATTTGGTGAATAAATTCCTATTCTCATTACTGTAGTTACATGAACAATGGACCAGAAATAGGAAGAGAAAAGCTTCTATCATTTAAGTCTTTTCTTGTTCTGTTTTTCCAACTGTAGCAGAATTACAGTCTTCATTGTTCAGGGATATTTTTGAGATCAAAGCAAATATTAAACATGTGAAGAATTTTATTATTTACCATCATAGAGACTTCAGTATTTTACTTTCTCTATCTCAGATTTTACTCACTGTCATGACTTATACTTTACATCTATGTGGCAGTCTAGTCAACCTTATTTTTCATTTAGTTACTCTAGCACCATAGTCATCCCTTGAGTGTGCATCTGTACCATGACATATTACTGACCTCATATTTTCTGCCCACACATTCATCTTAATCCACTTGAACCCATTGCCTTCCGCCCACTGGCTTTTACTATAATGCTTCACATTTATCCAGAAGGGAAAAGTAAATTCAAGAGGCATGCTTATGTCGGGGCATTAGCCAAGTAGAGAGGTCAGTAATATGCATTTTGATGAGTTCCAACACAACCCTAACTCTGCTCCGTTATATTTTCATAGGCATTTCCACAACATTCAGTCTTGTGATGGTTTGTATCACTTAAGCAAATAATCACAGTTTAAGGTAATATTTAAATGAAAACCATACCATGTGCAGCACAAAGTGGGGAAGGGAGCAAACTGGTTGCAACTAGAGATGGGAAGTGAGATGAGGTAGGGGGACATTCCGCAGGAACATCTACTTTTTGAGGGCAGAATGAAGGCCTTAAAAAAGAGATCATGGACTCTAGGTTTCTGGACTGTATGCTTGGTGTGATGGAGTCCCAACCAATATCCATTTCCCTGATTTTTATGGTATAGCGGGGGTAGGGTCTACTCACTCCCTAAAGCTACAGACAAAGAAAACACTAATTTGGGAATGTAGACACACACACTTAACAAAGGGGTTGTGGCATCCCTTGTAAATCGATTAAGGGAAGAATTATTTGACTTTGCTTCTTTAGTGGATTTCAATTTGCAGCAGAAGAATGGACTATGGTACCTTTGGTCTTATCCATATCTGTGTTTTTACAATTCTGCTGCTGTACTGGGTACTTGACCTTGAAATGATACAGAACTCGAGAACAAATAAAGCTAAACAGTAATACTGTGAGAGAGAATTAAGCCTATCATCTCAATGCTATTTTTTCCCCTTTCTAATGGCCTTTTTCCCCCCAGAGGAACAAAAACAAACATTACCTCTCACTAAAATCATTTATACTACTTTGAGGTTAGTACTAAGCTTCAACTTTGTTCACAAGGTCTTTGTGTTAAAAATTTGTTGTCACATAAGAGAAAATGGAGGAGAGAGTATTATAGCAATTAATTTGGCATATATATACACATACACATTATATATATATATATAGATACATATATGATTTCAATACTATGCTAGAGATGATAATATAGTACACGGAGCCTGCATTTATAGAATATACAACTAACACCAATTATGTTTAATGTAAAGGTAAAGACAGCATACATTTTAGGAAGATATGGCTATATAGCTTTGTTTTACCTACTTAAAACCTGGGAGTTTCTGGGATGAGCATTTTTCTAGGCCTTTGTTTCCTTCAATGTAAAAATTCAAATGTAGTATCTATCTTGCAGAAGTTCTACAAGATTAAACAATGGACACAAAGTACTTAGCCAAATGCTTGCTACAGAGCAAGGTATTTTCTCATGTTAGTTCCATGATACATCTTAGGCATATTAGGATCAATACATTAGCTATGGGGGTGGTGAAAAATTGAAGTGAGCATAGGTGTTATTTTTGAAACAGCCATGATATGCCTGTGTGTTAGTGAAATAGAACCAGACCGCAAGACATCACAGACCCTCTAATGATATTAACCAGGAAGCCACAGTATGGCTTTGCCTGATTTACATCAGACTTTTGTTGTTGAAACCTACTTTCTTCCATACACTCAATACGGAGCATTTATTCATTCAGGCATCGAACGTTCCTGGGAGTCAGATAGAAATGGCAATCCCTAGAATCTTACAGATTTGCGTCTATAACCTTACTTATTAAATTCGCATTCAAGGAGGCTGGAAGGGAGAGTGTCAGCTTCTTAAGCAGAATCATTTCATTACTTCTCCCTGTTGGGGTTGTAGCACACGCTGTGAGTGACCTCCAGAGATTCCTCAAGCTGTATGCAGACAACAAATTGAATCTGAAAGCTTTATTAGACAAGCTGGTCTTCAGCTTGTGAGAACGAATGTCAGCTACACTGGAAAGAAATAAAACTCCTTGAAAAGAAACTCTCAAAAAAAAAAAAAAACCAGCACAATCCAATTCTGAGTTAGATCCTTACATGTCGAACAAAGAATGCAGGTTCTAAAGAGAAACAGACACAGTTTACATGAGAGAAATAAAAATCAGCAACAAGAGTCAGATCTCTCTGATCATGCCAAACTCAATATGCATGTTTATCACCAAATCATAGGGTTAGAACACATACTAATAATCAATGAAACAATTTTGCTCAATTTTATGAGAAGGAAAACTAGCTTCTTCATTGGTAATTCATAGTTAACATTATCAAACGTTTCTTTGTTATCTTATCATACAATTTCAGGCTATTAGAAAAACTAACATAACGTTGGGAATTAACTAGCCTGTTGTATTTCAATATTGTCTCATATGTTACTAGTCATACAGTTTTAGTTTCTTTTTATTATTGGAGAAAAATAATTTTTAATGGCATGACAATGATTCCAGATTCAATTCTCTTTTGTCAGTCTATACTGCAATTTAGGCACTGAGAGTTAATGCCATTAGTGATTTTACCTAAATATTAGAATATCTAAATTGCATGTCTAATGAGCTCATTAAAACCTGGCAAGTACATTGGACATGAGATTACAAACCTATTTTCTTTAAATTATTGGATATGATAGAAGATATGAATTATATTAGGACTACAAAACAAAAGTTGTCAATATGGCTGTCATGACACCTGTAAGAATAAGAGTCATGAAATGAGATGGGAGATTTTCATCAATTACACAGAACATCCCTATGTCATCACTTCTGAGGTTGCTTTTAAAAAACCAAAGCAAAACAGAACTTATTATTGAGATCACAAGGTAAACCTGTCTGCTAAGAATCAGAGCAGAGGGTGTGGGTTTGGATTCCCTCACTTAATAGCTGCACAAGTATACAGAATCACTTGATCTTGCTGGTACCAAAATTATACAGGAAGGTTGATTATTGGATCTGAATCTAGTAATAGATATTAAATCATCCAGTCAAAAAGACTGCTTGACTACCCCCTACCTGTTAGCTATGGAATGAAACCTATACATACATTGCAGCAGCCTCTAAATGTAGGAAAAGAGTGTGACACACACTTGAATGTGACTGAGTAGTGTATAAGTTAGTAACTATTAAACAGGCACTGTTCATGAAGTTCACAACAGAAAAGTGATGTGGAAAGCACAGTCAGCAAGAGGAGAAACCACAAGATGAAACATTAGAGGAATTGCTTTTTGGTTGACAGGGTATCAAGATTTTAGCAAAGTAAAAGATGAAAGGGAAGAAAATAATAGACTGCAAGGAATTAGAAATGCTGTCTAAATAAGCATAAACACTCTTTTCTTACTCAGAAAATGTTATATCAATAATTGGAATTTGGATTGGTCAATGGAATAATTCTTCAGTGTAATTCCACCTACTCATTATTTAAGAAGAATGTAGACTTCCCCAATATTGTTTCCAAAAGGAAGCAGGTCTTTTTGATGATAGTGGATAAGAATGATTAACCTCTCAAATACGTCTCAGACAACAATGTTAAAATCTACAATTTTAAGTGGAGAGCTATGACAATTTCCTTTTGGGATCTTCTTTACTTGAGGGTAAAACTATATTACATTTGAAAGGTCATCACTAGAGTTTTAGAAAATATTAAGAATATATAGTGAAGCCTTCTGTTGTGAGAATAAGTGCCCCACTGCTCATGAGTATATATTTTTTGATAGTTCTATCCCATCAGAAATATAATGTTCATCTATGGTATACTCTATACTGATTTCAGGCCAAAATTCTTTCTTGGAAAAGATTAAATAATTTGAGTGGGTTAAGATAATTATACTGTAATCAACATATTATTTATGTCAAAACATAGGTCATATGTAAATGAAAGTCCTCTAATAATTAAAACATTTTATTCCAACATTTGTGTTAGTGTTTTTCTCCTCCTCCTCCAGTAAACACACATACACACACACACACGCGGACTTCCAGGAATTCTTCCAGTATAAGCATTAGAAATGATGGATTACAGCTTGTCTTCCTTAGCCAGTAGAGACCCCAAAACATAGCCCTAACTGGAAATAGTAACAAAGCAGTAAAACTGCCACAAAGTTGAAAGAGGAAGAAAAAAGAACCTCATCATCACAAAATTGATCGTTAACATGTAAATTCTCAAGGTTTCACAGTCTGTCACAGTCCTGGATGTTAGCAATGATGCTACTGTTATGCCTTCCATGCTTCCAGGGAACACTAAAAAAACTGGCCTGTGACCAGGACCACCCTGCTTCATTTGCTTCTCATCAGAAGAATTAATACTGGGACCCCCATGGTTCCAGTTTACTGTTGCTACTCCCCTTTTAATACTTAAACACCTATACCTCTTATGGTTTTAAATTTTTAAGAATATTTAAGAGGGCCTGGCAGTGTGGCCTAGCTGCTAAGGTCCTCACCTTGAACGCCCCAGGATCCCATATGGGCACAGGTTCTAACCCCAGCTGCCCCACTTCCCATCCAGCTCCCTGCTTGTGGCCTGGAAAAGCAGTCGAGGATGGCCCAAAGCCTTGGGACCCTGCACCCATGTGGGAGACCCGGAAGAAGTTCCTGGATCCTGGCTTCAGACCGGCATAGCATCGGCCGTTGCACTCACTTGGGGAGTGGATCATCGGACGGACGATCTTCCTTTCTGTCTCTCCTCCTCTCTGTATATCTGACTTTCCAATAAAAATAAATAAATCTTTAAAAAAAAAAAAAAAGGTTATTTGAGAGACAAGGAGACAGAGAAAAGCAAGGGAGAGACAAAGGGAATAAAGACACACACCTCCTTCAACTCATTTCCTTACACACCCACAATGGCCATAGTTACACTGAGGTCAAAGACAGGAACTCAACTCTGCTGTCTCATGCTGCTTAATGTGACGCAACTACTTGAACAATCACCTACTGCCTCCCGGTATGCACATTAACAGATGTCTGGGATCAGGATGAGAGCCAGGACTCAAGCCCAAGTATGTACACTAATATGAGATAGAAATGTCTCAGTTGTCATCTTAACTGCTAGGGTAAACACGTTCCTATGATTTTAAGTGAATTTATGTCAAAAATTGAAGTGTCTCTGTACTTGCCCAAGTTGCTGAAATATGTTGGGAATGTTTTCATTTAATTCTTAATTTACAATTGATTAGAGACCACTTTTTTATTGTTGAAGAAAAATTGTGACAGTGAAATTATGAAGTTTCCATGCCATTGCCCTGGTATCCTTAGATCTGTGCTCCCTTATCTCTGAGGCTTAATGGTAACGGGTGTCATGGTAATAGAGACCTACCTGCGTGGCTAGCTGCCCACAGTCACTGTGTAACAATTGGGCTCTAGACCACAACTCTTTAAAGCCAAATAAACAAATGTGGGCCTTGATTAGGCAAGGCTATTGGTGCTTATGGCCACTTGTGGGTTGATGCAGACATGCATCAATGGCTGTTAGTAGATAGTTATTGGTGGTTGTGTGTAGATGTATATATACATCTTCCAGTGTATTTCCTACACCTAGATAAAAAGGAAGGTGTCTCCTCTGTTCCCAGCGCAACAAAGGCAAGCAATGATTCCTTGTGAAGTTCTCACTACCAATGTGACCAAAGGAGGCAAAAACTCAACCAGCTTCAACTTGTTCTCTGACCTGCCAAAATTCAGATCTTTCGGTTCTGGGTCCTATTCTTTGGACATTTGGGTACAAAATTCTATTCATAGTAAAATTTTGAGGTTTAGAGGCAATTATAAATCAGTGATAGTATGACCATGTCCTTAATGTTTGCAGGACAGCAATCAACTTTCAATGAGGCGTAGGCAGATTCACTTCCACTCAAACTAATTTGCTTTACTTTGAAAGGCTCCAGTGAAGCATAATCAACAGAAGTGGAAAAAGATTGGTGGACATCATTCTATGCATCAAAAGGGATCTTGACTCCAGAGACACGTAAGGATGTGAGCAGGAAAAACTGGCAACTTTCTCTCTACTCTCATCTGCAGATAACAACCGAGTGTGAAAACAGTCCTTATGTTCTTATATCTTGCATTAAACTGCAGTATGCCATGGTTGCATTAATGCTGCAAATAACCTCATCCTTTTGTGAAGTGGCTTAGGAATTTAAAATAGTTTTGACATGTTATTACAATGTTTTATTTAGCTCTAGAGAGGTGAATTAAGTGCAAATAATAATTGCATAAATAGTATGTGGGGATATTTCAGAAAATTAATGGGAACATGAAACTAAAAAATAGCATAAACATTTTTCATTAACTTTTGAAAATCCCCTTGTATTTGTTGTATGTTTGTATTTGGGGGCAAATGACCAAGGGAAGAGGATGCAATTGAGCTCCAACCCGTTGACTCAGTCTCTAAGTGATTACAACATACAAGGCTGGCTCAGACTGAACACAGGATCTAGGACCTCAAACCAGGTCTCCCATAGGCGTGACAAAAACAGGAAGTTAAGTTCTTGAGCCATTATGACTGCCAGTATGCACATTAGTAGGAAGGTGGTAACAGTAGGAAACAGGACTTGTGCCCAAGTTCTCTGATATAGGATGCAACTGTCTTAGTGGAATCTTAACCAGCATAATGGGACTAAATCTGTAAACCAAATAATCATCCATGATATTTAAATATAACATTTAAGTATTCAAGTGAAGATAAATGAATTACTGCTTGAGATATTGTGAATAATAAGTCAAGCCCTGAAAACCCAAGACCTATCTTTGGCTATCCTTTCTGCTACTAGCTAGCTTTGTGACTTTGGATCAATTATGTAACATTCAGTTTTCTCATCTGCAAAACAAGAATCACAATGTAACTCACTGAAAAGGTGCAACAGTAGCACTAATTCTAAGGTGAGTCATATTAATTTACACTCACCCAGGATTAAATGGTTGACTAGAATTCACATCCAGCTCATTTAATTGGAAAATGAACTCAGAAAGCCATAGTGGAAGAAGAACAGAAAAAGAAAAATTGATATGGGAACCTACATAAAACATATTAACACATTAATGCTGTGGTTTGTATCATTAGAGACCGTTAGTGTGCAATATGCCTTGGAAGGATGCTCACAAGTAGGCTAGTTATTCACCAACTTCTAGTTATTGATGTCTAACAATTGTTTGGGTAATGTTTCCTCTCCAGCATTTCCAGCCACCACTGCAAGTTAGTAAACTTCTCCTGTGGTTTGAGAATTCACAGGTATGTTTAAAGTCTCAGGGTTCATGGAAAGCATGCATATCCAGAGTAAATGGGCAGCACTAAATCAGCCCCACCTAACCCCTTTTATATAAATAAAGTGTTGTTGAATCACAGAAGCAACCCTAAATTTACAGATTAAATGTGGCATGGCTGTTTTTAGTATATAAATGCAGAATTGGCCACATGAGCTAAGAAAGGGAACAGTTATTACCTGATTGAAAGCACAACTGGGATTAGAATTTAGGCTTCTTGACCTCCAGTGCTCTGGTTTCCTAACGACACTTGAGGCATGCTCTCTCCAATATTAAACACTGCCATGCCCATCTCACTGTAATCAGCTAAAGCAAACCCCATAGCCCAAAATGCTCTTTAGTGATACCTCTGCACATCTATATACTGTAGTCACCAGTCTGGTATTAATTACCCTGAGACAGTTTAATAAACAATCCTGACTTGGAGTACTCACATTTGGCATATTCTATATGCTTTTTTCTTAAATACTAAATCGAGTTTTGAAGGAGATGAATGGTTTCAGTCCCAGCAGCTTCTGGATAAGAAAGTATTCATTACTGACATTTACAACTATATTTGCCGGGTCTTTCCCTACATCTGCCATATAGGCCTTCACAGACCAGTGCAAAGTCCCGTTTTCTTATATGTTCCTTAGTTTCTCTAAAGCAATCTTACAAAAACATGGCTATCTTCCCTCTCGGGTTTCTGCTAGCAACATCAAATCCCTTTGTTGCAGAAATATTGCCTGGTTTCATGAGTTGTCTACCTCTTTGGACTTCTAAGCCACTGCAAGTTAATGAGTGTGCCAAGTGAGGTACTGAAGTTACCATGGAGTTCTGTTGGCATTTATACAACTGCATATTGTGGGAATCCCACTCTGTTGCATATAACAGCAAGGATGTACTCCTTCTCCACTCACCAAAGGCCCATAGTAATAGTTTTCAAATGCAGTCCTTTGATCAAGAGCATCACAACCATGTGCCAACTTTTTAGAACTCCAATGTTCAACTGGAAGTATGCAATAAGAAACATGGGGCTTGAAACACAACAAGCTGCGCCTTAGTAAAAAGTGTGTGGTTCTAACATGTCAGAGTTCGATAGCTCATGCCACTGGCCACTGGATGCAGGTAAATATCATTTCCCCACCTTCTTTCCCCCACTTATTCATGTATCAAGAGAGCCACAGCAAAGGTTCCCACTGAATACCAAGGCTCTTTCAATATGACCTGCAGATCATGCCTGCAAGGGATGAGATCCTTCTCCTCCCCTTGACAGTGGCTGTGCTGTCAATTCGCCTTGACAGCAGAATGTGATAGCAGTAATGTTGTACAAACTTCAAAACCAAGGCATCAAGTAGTCTGGCCGCTTCTATTCTCCTTTCCTGGGAATGTTGAGCTGAATACCACATTGTAAGGACAAGTTCAATTTACTGGAATTTGAGAGGTATTATGAAGAACCACAGTTCTCTAGCTAACCACCAGCTACCAGATGTAAGTGAGCCAATTTTATACCATAGTAATAATACCAACAAAATCATCAGAATTAGGATCCAGTTTATCATAATAAAACCTACCCCCCCCCCAAAGAATCATGATCCAATCAACAATTCTTATTTTAAGTCATTAAGTTTGGGACACTTCTATTTACCAATAGAAAACTGTTACATCTCAGTACCTAAGCAGCCATAACTGGGAAAGATTTCATTTCCCATCTTTCCCTGTAAAATTGAATCAATTTATACAGCTCAGGCAGAACCACAAAGAAAGTTTGATTTACATAAAAGCTACTTAGGATATCAGTTACCACAAATATAGAAAAGATTATCCATTCAAGTAATCATTTCAATTATTATTTCAAGTTCTTTGCTAGAAAATTCAAATAGTAAACTAATTTCTTCTACTACTTAGGTAGAAGAAACAAGCATTAACATCACCTTTCTCCACATACATCCAAGATGGAATTAAATTCCATTAACTACTGGTTAGTCGCCTCCATATCTAGAATTACCATTAAATTCTAGGACAGAGATAGTACAAGGTTCAGCAAGCAAAAACAAAAACAAGCTTTGGAGCTCGACATGCTTGGATTGGATTCCTGGCCCTGTTTCCCTCCAGCAGTGCGGTCTTGGTATTTCCCATCTAAACTTTAGGTTTCTTTTAAAAATTGTGCGTAGTCATATATGCTTTGTGATTATTTTAACAAAATTTTTAAAAATGTATGTCATAAACATACTAGAATGCAGAACAAGAGGCACGGAAAAACATGATGATGAATTACAAACTGCTGATAACTATATTGTAATTGATTTAAATATTATATTTGTTTCAGATTAGCTTTCTCTGAATCAGAAAATCAGAAATATAAACAACTCTGAATTCGAATGTTTAAAGCATCACAGTAAAGGAACAAAATAACGTCTTACATGAATCAAAGTGGCTGTGGCTCTGCCTGACTCCCTGTGGGTTCTTTTTATTCAATATTTGTATATTGAACATTTTGACTTTATGACCAGCAGCTCTGGCTCAGCTTGCTAAAAGGAATCAACAGACCCTGCTTTTGACAAAGTTCCTCTCTGTGTCTATCTGTCTCTCTGTCTCCCTCTCTTGGCTGTCCAGTTTTTCTGTGGCCCTGAGGCCAACTCCAAGAAGCAAGCTCTTCAGGCACACCCAGATTCCCCACTGGCAGCATTGTGGCAGCAGTAGAGAGAAGCCAAGCAATGGGAGAGCAGAGGAGCTGCTCGTGGGCTGCAGCAACCAGGCAGGAGCTCAGCAAGATGTGTCACTCACCGTGGCTGTGGCTGTTTTTTCCTTTACCTTCTGCTCTAGTCTCACTGACCTCCTTGCTGGTTTTCCATTTGACTCTGCTAAAATTTCTCTCTCTCTCTCTCTCTCTGCCTGGATTACCACCCCTCCCCAAAATAAAAACCCATCAACCCTGGCAAAATATCTATGGCTCACTGCCTCACTTTCCTTTGCTTTTTGATGTTCTCAAATATTATCTTCATGGAATACCTTCTCTGATGTCCTCATTTCTACTCCTTTTCCTCTCATCCTGCTTGCTTGTTCTCTATAATCGATCTTTCAGCAACAATATGTACAGAAATCAAAGATTTTATTAATATGCCCACTCTGATTCAGTGGGTCAGGGTGGGCCAGACATTCTGCAGTTCTAATAATAGCTCACTTGGCAGTGTCTGTAGATTACATTCTATAGCACTGCGAAATATTGAGACAGCATATATTTTTTTTATTACCTCTCATCTTTCTCTTGTAATTAGAATATGTAGTTCATGAAATGAGAGATCATTTTGTCCTACTCTATGTTCAACCTAATATGATGCCTAATATACAGTTTATTCCAGAAATATTTATTAAGTGGATGAATTATATATGCTGCTGAAAATGAAAACTGGAACACTGAACATTTTCTAATAAGACCATTATTGTTACATTCATATATGCTATATGTGAATAGATTTTGTGCCCTGACTTTGGAGCCTTCCTACCATGTGCAAAGTAGCATAAAAGGGGCTATACATTCCCAAGTTCAGAGTTTAACAAGCATATTAAAGCACTGAAATACAATCTTTTCACAGTTACTCTGAAGTTGAGTATACCAGAGACTGCTAGAACAAGCACTAGCATGCGTCTCGGTGCGCAGAGGCTGCTGGCGAGGATCTGGAGTCCTCCACATCCTGCCTGGTGGAAGTGAGATAACATCAGGAAGACCCTGGTCGCCGCGCCGAGCGGCTGTGCCGAGCGGACTAGGCGGCCCCGCCTGCAGCAGCCGCCTCCACAGCGCAGGTGTCAGGTGTCAGAAGAGCTCTGCCCAGCTTTGGGAAGTGTAGTGCTGTGTGTCCCCGACACGCAGGTACCACTCCCATAGGGTGAACTGCTCACCTCTCGCCTCCCACCCTGCAGTTCTGAGCGTGGGCAACCCACCAGGAGAGTTCTGAAAACTCCTGCATCACACTGACACGGTGCGAACCTGCCGTGAAATTATAGCAGGGCGCCTGGGCCACTCCTCCGCTAAGGGCCGGTGTGAGAGAGCCACACAGGAACAGGGGCTCTGAACATCCACACACCACGAGTGGTGGATTCACTGCACAAGAGCCACGCCTGGAAAGTGCCTCACCCACAGTCCCGTGTGTGGGAGACGCACCAGGTGGGCTCTGAAAAACCTTGCAGTCCCTGACACGGAGAACGCAGGGAGAAAGCACATAAAACCTTCTAAGTCCTGCGGATTCCCGTGCAGGGGGCACACCCAGAGAGCGCCTCCATCCCTCCACGCCCTGGGGTGTCACACCTGTAGAAGAGGTGCCCAGAGTGTGCCTGGGAGCCACTGGGCCCCCAAGGTGGTGCTCTACAGCCCCGGGCCCTGAGAACGCACCAACGGTGCCTTGAAAATTACCACGCTCGACAACACCACGTCTGCAGGCTCCAATCTCTACAGGAAAGCATCTGACAGCCCCTCAACACACGGGTTCATTTGCCCCACCAGAATTCACCAACGCAATGGGAAAAACCACCAGAAAGAGCTGTGCTCCAGATGAAAGAGCCAGCACCCCACCAAACATGGGCCAAAAGCCATTATCAATATCGGCGATGCGAGATGAAGACATGGACGTGTTACCAGCAAAGGAATTGATGAAAATAATGCTAAAATTTCTCAGAGACGTGGACACAAAGCTGGAAGACTACCAGAACCGCATAATCACCGAAATACAACAAATCAAAACCAAACTGGATGCCCAAGAGAATAAGATTGAAAGCCTCATCAACAGAATAAATGCGGCAGAGGAAAGGATCTCTGAAACAGAAGACACACAAAATGAAAGTGCCCAGCGAATTAAACAGTTGGAGACAAACCTCAGCAAAACTAATAAAATGATGCAAGAGATGAAGGATTACCTTAGAAAACTGAATATTCGGATCATCGGCCTCCCTGAGGGAGTAGAAAGAGAATCTGGGATGCAAGCAGTGCTTGATGAAATTATACAGGAAAACTTCCAAAACACTTGGAACACGAATCCACCCCGCATACAGGATGGACAGAGAACTCCCAACAGACATGACCCAAAGAGATCTTCACCCAGACACACGGTGCTCAGGTTCTACTCCAATGAAGACAAAGAAGGAATCCTGAGACAAGTACGAAGTAGAGAAAAGATCACATACAGGGGAAAACCCATCAGAATCACTGCTGACTTCTCCGAAGAGACCCTACAAGCAAGGAGAGAATGGACAAAGATCTTCCAAGTCCTGAAACAAAACAACTGTCAACCAAAAATAATCTACCCAGCAAAGATCTCATTTGTATATGAGAACGAGATCAGATACTTCAATAGCAAAGAAAAACTAGAAGAATATGTCTACACAAAACCAGCTCTGCAAAGTCTCCTTAGAAATGCGCTAGTCCCGGACAAAAAGGAGGCAAATCACAAACAAAGATGGCAAATAAGAAGGTCTCCAAACTAAAAGCTGCACAAACAAGACAACTACATAGGCAACAACACACACACAACACAATCACATGGCAAGGCAAAATTGCAAACTCTCAATTTTAACTCTCAACACAAATGGTCTAAATTCACCAATCAAAAGACAGAGATTAATAGAATGGATCATCAAACAAGACCCAACCATCTGTTGCCTACAAGAAACGCATCTAACCAGAAAGGATGCAAAGAAACTGAAAGTGAAGGGATGGAAAAAGATATTTCACGCTAATGGACGAGGAAAAAAAGCTGGGGTAGCTATCCTAATTTCAGACGAGATAGATTTCATTCTAACTAACATCAAAAGAGACAGGGAAGGCCATTTTATACTGGTGAAGGGAATGATCCATCAAGAAGCAATCACCATCATTAATGTTTATGCACCGAATCTTAATGCACCTAGTTACGTAAAGCAATTACTTACAGACTTAAGGGAAGACATAGACACCCGGACAATTCTTGTGGGCGATCTCAACACACCTCTAACAACAATGGACCGGTCTACGAAACAAAAACTCAACAAAGAAACAACAGAGCTCACACAAACAATAGAACAACTGGACTTAGTAGACATATATAGAACTTTTTATCCTAAGGCCACAGACTATACATTCTTCTCAGCGGTACATGGCACCTTCTCCAGAATCGACCACATGATAGGACATAAAGCGAATCTAAACAACTTCCAAAACATTAGTATCATACCATGTACCCTCTCAGACCACCATGGGATGAAACTGGAAATCAACAACTCAAAACTCCCCAGGAAGTATAGGCACTCTTGGAAATTGAACAATATGCTATTAAACGAACATTGGGTCAGAGAAGAAATCAAAGATGAGATCAAAAAATTTATGGAAACCAATGAAAACTCTGATACAACACTCCAAAACTTGTGGGACACCGCCAAAGCAGTGCTACGAGGTAGATTCATCGCAATCGGAGCACATGTCAAGGCCCAAGAAAGACGCCAAATACAAGAACTAACCTCACACCTCCAGGATCTGGAAAAACAGCAGCAGAAGAGTCCCACGCACAATAGGAAACAAGAAATCATCAAAACAAGGGAGGAGATAAACCAAATAGAAATCAAAAAAACTATACATAAAATCAACAAATCAAAAAGTTGGTTTTTTGAGAAAATAAACAAAATAGACACTCCACTGGCCCGATTGACCAAAAAAAAACAAGAGAAAGTGAGAATCAATAGCATTAAAGATGAAAAAGGCAACATAACAACAGACACTGCAATCATTAAGAAAATAATTAGAAATTACTACAAAGAACTGTACTCCCACAAATTTGAGGACCACCAAGAAATAGAAAAGTTCTTGGACTCCCACCACTTACCAAAACTCAGTCCGGAGGCAACTACAGAATTAAATAAACCCATAACCGAGGTAGAGATTGAAACAGTCATCAAGGATCTCCCAACGAAAAAAAGCCCAGGCCCAGACGGCTTCACTACAGAATTCTACAAAACATTCCGAACAGAACTAACCCCAATCCTCTACAAGCTCTTCAAAACAATAGAGGAGGAAGCAACCCTCCCAAACTCATTCTATGAAGCCAACATCACCTTAATCCCAAAACCGGACAGAGAACCATCAGAGAAGGAAAACTACAGACCTATCTCTCTGATGAACATTGATGCTAAAATTCTCAACAAAATCCTAGCCAATAGAATTCAAAAAATCATCAGACAGATCATTCATCCGGATCAAGTAGGATTCATCCCTGGAATGCAGGGATGGTTCAACATTCAGAAATCCATAAATGTTATAAACCATATCCAAAAACTGCAAAACAAGAACCACATAATAGTTTCAATAGATGCAGAAAAAGCTTTCGACAAAATCCAACACCTCTTCATGCTAAAAACTCTAGCCAAAGTAGGCATAGATGGGAAAATCCACAACATAATTAAAGCAATTTATGAAAAACCCAACGCCAGTATCATACTGAATGGAGAAAAGCTAGAACCCTTCCCACTGAGATCTGGAACAAGACAAGGGTGCCCGCTATCACCACTGCTATTCAACATAGTCCTAGAGGTACTTGCAGAGGCCATAAGACAAGAAAAAGAAATTAAAGGCATACGTATAGGAAACGAAGAAGTCAAGCTTTCACTATATGCAGATGACATAATCCTATACATAGAAAAACCAGGAGACTCAATACAGAAACTGCTAGAACTTATACGAGAGTTTGGCAGAGTGGCAGGGTACAAAATTAACGAACGAAAATCAACAGCCATAGTGTACGCAAATAACACCAAGATGGAAGAAGATCTAACCAACAGGATACCATTCAAAATAGCAGAGAGAAGTATGAAGTATTTGGGAATAAATCTAACCAAAAGCGTAGGAGACCTATTCGAAGAAAACTACAAACTATTTAAAAAGGAAATTGAACAAGACCTCAAAAGATGGAATAACATCCCGTGCTCCTGGATAGGCAAAATCAATATCATTAAAATGTCTATACTACCACAAGCAATATACATTTTCAACGCAATTCCAATCAAATTGCCCAAAACATTCTTCACGGAACTGGATACAATGATTCAAAAGTTCATCTGGAAACACAAAAAACCACGAATAGCTAGAACCATCCTGAAAAATAAGAGGTTAGCAGGGGGAATCACAATCCCGGACCTCTGGACATACTATAGAGCAGTGGTTATCAAAACAGCCTGGTACTGGCACAAAGACAGAAAGGAAGATCAATGGAATAGAATAGAAGCACCAAAAGGGAACCCACACAAATACAGCCAATTAATCTTTGACAAAAAGACCAATGATAGCTCAAGCAAGTGGGAAGGCCTCTTTAGTAAATGTTGTTGGGACAACTGGCTGATAGCCTGTAGAAACAAAAGGATAGACCCACATCTATCACCATACACTAAGATCCAATCTACATGGATAAAAGACCTAAACCTACATCCAGAAACCTTCAAACTCTTGCAAGAAAATGTAGGAAATACACTGCAAGACCTAGGAGTAGGTTCCGACTTTCTAAGAAGGACACCAAAAGCAATAGCAGTTGAGAACAGAATAAACAAATGGGACCTCATCAAACTAAGAAGCTTCTGTACAGCAAGGGAAACAATCAACAAAGTAAAAAAGCAACCCACAGAGTGGGAGAAGATCTTTGCACACGATATAGGCGATAGGGGGCTAATTTCCAGGATATACAAAGAACTTCAAAACAACCAAAAAACCAAAACAAACAAGCCACTCAAGAAATGGGCAAGGGAAATGGGCAAACATTTCACAAAGGAACAAGTCCAAATGGCAAACAAACATATGAAAAAATGTTCCAGCTCCCTAGCAATAAGGGAAATCCAAATTAAAACATCGATGAGGTACCACCTAACACCAGTAAGATTAGCCCACATAAACAAGAACACCAACGACGCTTGCTGGCGAGGATGCGGGGAAAAGGGAACCCTACTCCACTGCTGGTGGAGCTGCAAATTGGTACAGCCTTTATGGAAATCAGTCTGGAGAACACTCAAACAACTCGGAATCTGCATGCCATATGACCCAGCAATAGCACTCCTAGGAATATATCCAAAACACCTGTTTTACGACAAACCAACATGCATCCCTATGTTCATTGCAGCACAATCAGTAATTGCAAAAACATGGAAGCAACCGAAATGCCCATCAGCAGAAGATTGGATAAGAAAGCTTTGGTTCATCTACTCCATGGAATACTACGCAGCTATTAAAAAAAACAAAATGCAGTTCTTTGTGGCTAAATGGGCACAACTGGAAACTATAATGCTAAGGGAAATGAGTGAATCCCAAAAGATTAGATACCACATGTTTGCCTTGATTTAACCTGTAATTTTTTGTTTGGTTGTTTGTTATTTTTTGAACCTGTCATTGATACTGTCTCAACCCAGATGTTTCGAAGAATGGAACTCGCATTATTCTTAACATATTGTTTACCCATTACTATGTCAATTAATTCCATAATGTTGTATATTGAAACTGAGGCCTTGTTGGGGCTTTTAACCGACCGGATCTTTACTCTGTTAGACCTATCTTCAGACCATAGAAGGTCTCCCCAGGAGGCCACTGAACTTATCTGGACAATAAGACGCTGAACTTTATGCTAGGCATGTGTTTTCAAGCAATGAATCTCAACTGAACTTGATCTATGGTTATGCAGCAAGGTGGAGGAATCCACCATGGGGGGAGGGGTATGGGGAGGGGTGGGGGGAATCCCCAGCGCCTATAAAACTGTACTACATAATACAGTGTAAGCAACAATAAAAAAAAAAAAAAAAAAAAAAGAACAAGCACTAGCAGATGATTACATAGGGACAAACTATGCATGTGCCGAGAACCAAGAAGTACAGTTCATTAAAAAAAAAAAAAAACTGACACAATTAATTGAATATAAACCCTGACATAGCAATTTTAGCATTTCAGGCTAACAACAACAATAAAACATAATGCTTGTACATTGTGTTCAAGCCTCCAGTGTCATTAAATCGATTCTGATGACTGCTCAGAAACCCCAGGTGGTACCTGAGATGCACTGGCCCAAGACAGCAGCACGGCCTTACTTAACCCAGTCAATATTTATGCCTTTCCTTGTGCTAAGACTGTATTACCTTGGCTGTGATCCCTCTGGTTTGGTATAATTCCAATTGATATAAATTTTGTAAAACATCACCTTAACCTGAACTACTAGTCACCACACTATTATACTTCCATTGTTTAATCTTTGAAAAACAGACGAGGCAAAAATAAATAAATAAATACAACAAAGATGCTTTTAGTTCCGCCTAATTATGGAATCAGTATAGCAAGGACATTTCCTGGCTTCTTTCCTTAGGATTTAATCCAGCATTCATGTTGCCGTGAGTTTTTATGCATATTCTCCATTAACAAATGAGGATATAAAATCAGTAAATAGGCAATAAAATCAAGTTAAATTGTAACCATTACTTTCAGCTGCAGTAATCAGAGTCCATGCTTCAACAAAAAACAAAGTGTTCTTAAAGTTGTTTTCAAATGGGACAGAGAAAAGTATTAGGGCATTGTGTACATTTCTGTAAATTTTAAGTTACATTTGAGGAATACGAATTTAGGACTCCCTGAGAAAGACTTACCATGTGTTTCGTATATTAGCTGGCACTGCATTCTCATGCTCTCTTCAGAGAAAACATACTCACTCCTGGGTGCAGGCAATACTAACGCTACATGGTGTTCCTTACTAGCAGTTCCCTTCCTCTCCAGAAAATTCTAAGTTCTCCCTTTGCTTCCAGGAAATTTCCTTTGGGAAATGATGGGCTGGATCAGGACTATAAAGGTTATAGGGCTCAAGGATTCCTGTAGGACTGCCTGAGGCCTTTGCTGGAGGCAAATCACTCTCCCTTATACTTTACCTCTCTTTGTAATTGTACCCCCACAGAGCACAACACTCCACTTAATCTTTGTCATCTTCACTTTGAATCAATTTCCAAGGAACACAACTGAAAACAGTTCTGCATAGTAAGTAATGTAAAGGTTTATCCTTACTATTCTTATCAGAACAAATTTTCCCTCTCAAACATCACCCCACAGTTGTAAATAGATAAAGACAAAGAAAATGGGATCAAGCTTACTTACCTGCTCCAACAGGGGCAGCTCCAGAAGTGAGGTCAGATCGCTTTCCCCTTAGCTCTTGCAGGAGATAGTTCACAGTCTTCCACTCAGCACTCAGGTCTTCTAACTTCCTCTTTAATAGGAAAGCACACAGGTTACTTATTTGATTAACACCTTGACCATAACAATTCGTAAAGTTACTAACTCATCCTGTGAATATATGATTGGATTTCTATTACATTTTACATCTCAATTTTTCTGGAACATATTCCTTTCAAATGGACTATTTCAGCCACCCACCCTACAAATATTTACTTATTGTTTGTCACATGGAAACACTACCCCCAGGCACAAATTTATTCAAATAGGGCTGAGTGCAAACATTACGGAAAAGCAAACAAACAACAGTCCCCTCTCAATAGTTATCCCGACATTTAGATCACGTCTATTGTGGCTTTATATTGAAATCCCCTGAGAACTTAACACAAAACAAAACAAACCTCAAAGCCCTGGCTCACCCCAGATCAGTTGTCTCGGAACATCTTGGATGGAGGGTCTTGCCAGACACGGGGAGAAGGTCAAATTATCAGCTGCTGAGCTCCTCGTGGAATTTGCCAAGCCCGTGTCTGCCCCATGATGCTCTGAGCTTGTGCGAAAGCCTGATTTTAATGATCGCCAATTTCTGCAGTGTAAATTCTTCCCACATGGGCAATTTTAAATTACGAAGATTGGGTCAGCATGCCTCAAAATTTACCATTAGGCCCTCCTGAGCTGACACAAGCTGGCTGCAACATTCCACAGGGCAGCTATATAATTTGCTAAAGCCAAAAGTGTCCGTTTCCATCCTTATGCTGTGAAAAGGGGAGTGAGCTTTTTACAATCTTTGCTTCCTTTACATGGACTGAAAGCAGAGAAGTTCACAGTGCAAGGGCAAATGTTAATAGATTGGGCAGGGGGGAAAAAAAGCCCTATTGCCCTTACAGCAATATTCAAAATGCTTTGGGATCAAGAGAATCACCTGGAATCCTTGTTAAATCACTCACTGCTGGGTCCCAGCCTTGGCGTTCTGAATTTAATAGATCTCATGTGGTGCTTAGAAATTTGAATTTTTAAACTTTTTCAGGTGATGCCGATGTTGATTAAGGCATCCATTATAACCAAGGAGTTACCTAACCACCTATAATCAACTACATATGTACAGTCTCTGGGAAAAAAAAAAGAGAAAATATTCCTTTTTATCATTTGCAACAGAACTGAATTCTCTTGGTAAAGTCTAGCTAAGCAAAGCTGTCAAGGGGATGACAGAACCACAATATGGACAGAACCTTGGTTTCTGTCAACACAGACATATATTAGTGTTCTCATTAACTTGAGAATTGTGTTGTATTTACCATGCATCTTCTACAACACTGAGATATTATAGGTGTCTTAAAAAAAAAAAAAAAACCAAAACCAAACCAAACCAAACAAAAAACAATGTAAGAAAGCTGCTTGGCTAGCTGGTTAGGAACACACAGATTTTCTATGAGCCAGCAAAATATTTCCACTATGTTAAGACAATGAAGTTTTTTAGTTTGTAAGAATATATTACTAGCACAAAGGTATTCAATAAGTTCATGGAAAATTGGGTACTAAATAATATGCTTAGCCTAGTGCAAAAATTTGAGGTCATATATAGCTGGAATGTTTAAGATCATGAAAATGAATTATGAAGAATGCATATATTTCAACTTTTCCACCAAATATACTTACTTACAAATCAATCTCTACATAATTTGTCAGTTGCCCTCACATGGTAACACTATATTTGAAAACTTTACCTGTGCCTATGCATGGTTTATAGTAGCATTTTACATAGCTCTAAATTCTGATGCTAATTTTGAGGGCACAGATAATTCTACTAAGTTGGATTTGGTAAAAATGAGTACATTAAAAGAAACTGCATTTCTAGTGTGAAGAATCAGAGTTGGACGAGCCCAAAACCACAAATTCTTTCAAGAACTACTAAATAAATAGGAATGGTAATGAATGCAACCTAACAACTGCAATGGTTTATATCCATGCAGTAGCTAAAGCTGACCATTAATCTAACGCTGATCATTTCAACAAAACACTCGTCCATTTATTTACTCATTCCAGGGAAAATAATGCTCAGCTGCTATCCCATGCCAGTCTGTGTGCCAGTTATAAGTTTACAAAAATGAAGATAGTAACCTCTATGCATTCATAGCCTTGTGGAGAAAACAGACAAGTAAATAAATCACAGCAGAGATTTAAGGGAATTATAATGATTTCACCAAGACACATCCAGGGACAGCTTAATTCAGCCTGGAAAGGTTCCAAGGTTACCAAAAGGCTATCATATTTATATATGAATTGGTCCTCAAAGATTAATAGGAATTGTTCTGAGGTGACTTTGAGTGTCTGGCAGAAAAGGGCATTCCAGACAGACAGAGGCTACATACAAAGCACATAGACAGGAGCATTGAGCCTTCCCAATGAAATGCAGGAGTCTGTTCTGGTTATCTGGACTACAGAGTTTATAAAGAATGATACAGAACTGCTAGGACAGAGCAATGGCAATTTATTAAAGTCTTGTAATGTGAGATTACCAGGGAATCGATGGAAGTGCTTTGAGCATAAGACTGATAACATTTGTGTTTTGCAGTATGGAGGCTTTATCAGAAGGGAGCACATGGCTTGGAAGAATAATTTGGTAACTGAAGTGAGAAGTGGTCTGGAATTGGTCTGATCAAAGGCTTTATCCATGTAGGGAATGCAGAAGACTGTGTGTGTGTGTGTGTGTGTGTGTGTGTGTGTGTGTGTGTGTGTGTGTGTGTGTGTGTGTGTTTCTTCTCTGGCACACACTGATGATACAGTGTAGTTGTACTTAAGGTAATTAAGATTTTGAACTGGGAAGTGCTGAAGAGAAGCTTTCTGTCAAGGTGGTCATTCATTCTACCATATCAGTATGTGTCATTTTTCAGTTAGTCTGCAAGATAGACTATTTTTAAGTTAGGTGCTGAGTTTTTCATTCCTCAGATGTTACAATCTTCACATCCAATCTAGAGTGCTTCCTATCATTAGGAGCTCATCAAAATTTTCTGAATTAAGTGTGATAAAAGTGGCTACTTAAACAGACAGTAAAGTGACTTTTCCTCTTCCTAACTTTTCTATGATGCAAATTACATACCATTGATTACATTTCTTATAGAGGACTTTAAGAGCCCATGTAAGTCTTTCCAGGTTTATAACCATTGTATTAAACTTTTTTAATTCCTGAAACAAACTGTATTTGAAAAACTAATGCTCTAGACTGGGTTATTCATTCACTTCCCTACAGGGACTAGGTGGCAAATAAGCACAGAACCAGATTTGTCCAAAGCAAAAAAAAAGGCACAACTTCAATTACAACTGGTTTTTCATGGAGATATGTTAAAAAAAAAATAAACAAATGAAAAATACTACTGATATTCTTTCACATAAGTGTATGCCAGAGAAGTTGTACCAAGATCCTTAAATGCACAAGAAAGTGCAATAAAACCTATTAGTGCGTTGTATGGAATTAAGACCAATATGGATATTATGCTAGAGAAATTGATAACATACTATTGTGCATAAATGCTAAAGAAACCAACAAACTAGATGTACACAAAGCTATATTGATGGATCTTTAAAACACAGTTATGAATTTTTGCAAAGAAACATAAGATTTATAAAACGACATTGCTTTAATAAATTTAAACTATACTTATAAATAATACATATTATTGTTTCACAAGAATAAAGCAGGAACTAAATAGGAGTAGAGACATCACTGTTACATTTTAGGGATTTTTAAAACTGGTGGTTAAAACAATCATTAAAAATTAAAATGAATAAATTTAAAGTTCAATGAAGAGTATGAAACACATATAATAAATACCAAAAATTCATCACTTCATATTCCAATTTTCCTCTATGCTCTTGAATTTATTTATATCCAGCATGCATGTACTGTTACATTAGAGCTTTTAATATTTTTGCCTAGGATGCATATTTTTCAACATTTATTAAACTACCCATGGATATCAGTCTATGAATTATAAATATCCGCTATGGATCCAAAATCAAACAAAATGCCTCTTATTGAGAAAAACTATCAGAGAAGGTCATGACATTTGGAAAACTGCTTTCAGACCTGGTATTAGAGCCTAAACACATGAATTAGATATTATAAAAAGCCAGCTAATAATATGTTTGGTCTCTGGGTTCCTTTTCAAAGTGACTGTAACTTCACAAGGACAGAATATCAAGAGCATATGAAAATACCCTTGCTGAAAACAGAAAGGAGCAATAGTCAAAAGGGAGAAGGTAAGAAACTTAAAAGTTTGTAATCTAGAAGTATAGTAGTTTTGGTCATTTAGTTAAGAGGTGATAGTTCAATCTATGACAGATTCTTATCACAGACTGCATCATGCATATGAAGTTATCTCTCTGGGAGGAGAAAGAGAGGACAGAGATTGATTCAAATATTTTTGAGCATCTGCTCACTCTTATACTCAATAATTATATTGGCCCCAAGGTGAGTGGGCCAAGGGAGGAAAACTTGTTTCTATAGATGTCTTATGTTCCAATTTCTTGTCATAATAAAGCCATCTCATTTGATTTTAGTTTGCTTCTAGTATTTGAAGGAATATATCCTATAGACTTGATTCTCAAAGCAAATTACCCAAATCGTCTCAAGAAAGAATACTTTACATTGAACTTCACCATGTTCCAAATGCATCATGGTGTAACTAAACAATAATAAGAAATACATAATGATACCCCGAGAAAATTAGGAAACATTTAATAGGCATTGTAACTTGGAGTGAGAAGTCTTAGATTTTCAGTCTTTATTAATACCAGTAGTGTGATCCTTGGCAAATCTCATAGGTTGCTCAGATTATCCAAACTTGTAACCTGGATGTAATACTTTCACCTGCTTCAAAATTTTGTTGGAGAAACTAAATGAGGTTTTTTTTTTTTTTAATCTGGAAAGAATTCTGTGAACTCTAAAGTAATCTAAAATAGTTGGTTAGATGTTATGCACTGCTTAATGAAGCAGAACAGAAGTTAGTCAATAAAAATTTTCATTAAAATAGCTAAACCAAAATATTTCATTGCATAAAGCACTAGGTTTGGATCACTGGGAAAACAATGGGTTCATATATTCAATATTCTTTTTATTAATATAGCAACACTGAATATTCCTTCCGCTTACTTAAATGTTATCTTGCCTACTGTTATTTCCAGATAAACAAATGAATGTTTATTGTAATTTCAAATATAGAGTTGGCTTTGTAGCATTTAGTAATAACCTTAACATAACATAAATATCTGCAAATGTTGCAATGTGTCAAAAGTATAACAACCTAAGAAATAAAATATTCCTAATCTTTCATAATTATTACCAGATGACATAACTTATGAAATGCTTTTAATTGTTGATTTGGCCCTGCAAACACACACACACACACACACACACACACACACACACACACACACACACACAAATCCAAGTTATTTGTGTTATTTCATTTTGCTTTTTGCTTCTCTGGCATGTGCCTATATTTTCACTCTCTTATTTTTTGTGTTAAGCTGTGAAATTCCTTTCAGTAGCAAGAAATTCTTGGCTGCAGTGTTCTTCCTATAATTTAATGAAAATCAGTAGAAAGCAATAATTTGTTATATATTTTAGTACCCTATATGAAAATTTAGGTACAAGTGAATGTACACGTAAATCAATCTCTTTAAATATAAAGTCAGTGAGATATTAGTTATCTCCTACTTTTGAATAAAATTTCAAAAATTTTAAACTTTGAATATTAAATTACAGTTCCATTCAATTCTCATCATTACAGATTGTATTTTACCCAAAAAGATTTGAGAGTATGTTTAGTGGCAAATTGAGGTTCATTAGAGGAAATTTTGCTGCCAAGTGTTATTTCCTATTTTATATGTATTACTTGGGAACAGTAAATGTTAAGACACTGATAGCTGACTGCTGGCCAGACTGTGATAAACATAAAAACACTCATGGAAAACAAACTAGACAGAGACAAGGCCAGCCCATGGCCAAGTGTGGAAAAAGACAGAGACAAGGCCATGCTGCCATTTGAAAAATGAGTAATAGAGGCACTGTTGCTCTTCTAACAATGATATGTCTAATCCTGATTAATCAACTCTTCTTCCAGATAAAAATCATTAATGGATGTGATCACTGCTTCTTGACAGCATCCCAACCCTGGAAGCTGTAGAGAATTCTTTCTAAAATCGTATTACTGAGATACTCAACAGTGTCTGTTGAGTGCTTTCTATCTTGCTACAAAAACCTACATATTTCTAATAGATTGCTAATATGCTTCTAGCAGTCACTGATTTGAAATTTTTAATTATTCAGGGATTACAACAATGCCATACTACATGTAATTTAAAGAAAGACTGTGATCTTTAGAACTCTGGAATACATACAGTAAGAATTTGAATTAAAGTGTTCCACACATTATTAATGCAGCAAAAGCAATATTTCTAAATAAGCATGTTCTTGGGCAAAATGTGGGATTGCAAATGTGAATATACCTCTCGTTAAGAAATTAAAACTAATTAGACATTTAATAATCTCATTCATATCTCTAAATGTTTGCAGTTTTTTCAATCTATTACAAATTTTACATTCTCATTGGAAAGTGAGGCTATCTTCATGTTCAAGCACCGTGATTAGCATTTATTCAACCCATAAATGAGAACAGGATTAGCATTTACTCACCTGAGGCAAAAGTCAGTTGTAAGGCAAACTTGTATCTATTAAAAACTGAAATGTGGCTATTTGTGAGTTAGTAAATTCTAAAACATCTCTAATATTATCTTGTTTTCATACATTTTCTGCACATTTTCTCGGTTGTAATTTAGCATGGAAACTGTGTTCACAGAAATGCATAAGTAAAAGTGGAGTTGTTAATTTGAGTGAACAATTTATGCTATTTCTCTATTGACCTATGATGCTTTCAGAATGATGTATGAGGCAAATTAGATTGTGTACACTGACAGATGACTTATAAAACCCAATTGTTATTATAATCAAATATATTATGCAACAAGATTTCAACTAAAAAGATATCAGTAAACTCTAGGTATTGATATAATTGTGATGATATTTAATTGGACAACACACCATTTTTATCAACAGGACTTAACCACATATCACATGTAAAATTTCTGACACAAATAGTTTCTGATTACATATTTTAAAGATTGGTATGTAAAATTAACCTGAAGAAGTTTTTAGTAATGTTAAGACGTTGATGTTGGCAGTAGAACAAACTTGTTGGGAAAAAGAAAATTAAAAAACACAACATCTGCTTAATCTGGTTAAATAATAAACAAAACAGCTGGGAAAATGAAACATTCCTCTCTGTGAATAACTGTAATTGAAAATGACTAATGGTGCTGTCATTTTTTTAGCTTATATTTGAGAAAATGATGCCTGGAAGATTATAATTATCTTCCGAGCCAATTGTGTAAAATATTTCGTGTTAAGGTTGAGATGGAACTCTTTAAGTTTTATTTATTTTTATTGCAAAATCAGACACATATAGAGAGGAGGAGAGACAGAGAGAAATATCTTCCATCCTGTGATTTACTCCCTAAGTGACCACAATGGCTGGTGCTGCACTGATCCAAAGCCAGGAGCCAGGAGCTCTTCTGGGTCTCCCACGTGGGTGCAGAGGGTCCCAATGCTTTAAACCATCCTTGACGGCTTTCCCAGGCCACAAGCAGGGAGCTGGATGGGAAGCGGGCTGCCAGGATTAGAACTGGTGCCCATATGGGAGCCCAGCGCGTTCAAGGTGAATATGTTAGCCTTTAGGCCACAACACCAGGCCTGAAATGGAACTCTTAAATATAGAAGGTTTATCTATACCTTAGTGTTTTATTACATTGAAAAATAAAGAGCAGTAAGAAAAATAAATTATTCAGTTCATGTAAGATTTCTTTTGATAACCAAAATATTAGTAAAGCAAACTATCTAGCTTTATTTTACCAGTTCTGAAAGTAACCCAGACATTTATATTTCCATTAATGCTGTTAGATCAAATATATAGAAAATGTGGAATATAGTCATTACAAAATTATACACACATTTTAAAAATATTTTAATAAAAAATACTTCTATAGTTTAAAAATGAGCATAACTAAAAGCAAATGCCAGGGCTAGCATTATGATTCAACTAGCCAATACTCCACCTTCAAGCACTGTCATCCCATATGGTTGCCATCTTGTATTTAAGTTGCGCTACTTCCCATCCAATTCCCTGCTTGTGGCCAGGGAAAGCATAAGATGATGGCTCAAAGCCTTGGGACCCTGCACCTGTGTGGAGACATGGAAGAAGCTCTTGGCTCCTGGCTCCACATTCGTTTAGCTCCAGTTGTTATGGCCATTTTAGGAGTGAACTAGTGGATGAAAAAGGACTTTCATACACTCTTTTTCCTTCTCTCTGTATATCTGGTTTTTTTTAATAAAAATAAATATCTTTTTAAAATAAGAAGCTAATGGCACATAGACGGTTATGCTAAATAGTTGAAAATATTTTTAAAAAACAAGTAACAAATTGCTTCTTTTGCAGTTATTTAAATTCTTATTGATGCTAACTGTTTTTGCTGTTTTGGGGATGCTATTGCAGACATAGATTATACTCCATGAAACACAAACCATTTTATGGTGGGGTAGAGTTGTCACTTGTCAAAAATCAAGTTGAATGCAAATGGAATAAATTCCTGCATTAAAATATACACACTGTATGAATGGGATAAGAAAAGGACTCATCCATTTATTGCCTAAAAGAAAACATCTTAACAACAAAGATACACACAGAGTAAAAATTAAAGGATGGAAAAAGATATCCCAGGATAACAAAAACAAAAATGATCAGGAGTACATAAAGTACGTCTCAAAAATTAAACAAACAAACAAACCAGAAATCATGCTATGACTCTCTTTGACCACAATGAAATGAAACTGGAAAGTAACAACTTAAGAAGTTCTACAGAATGTGCAAACACATGGAGAATGAAAGATACACTCCTGAATGAACAGTGAGTCATAGAAGAGGATCAAAAGGGAAATTTAAAAAAAATCCTAGAACTGAAGATTGCATTGCAATATATTAAATCTACTTGGGACCCGGCACAAGCCGTGTTAAGAGACAAGTTTATAGTAAATAGCATCCACATCAAGAAATTGAAAGGAATCAAATAAATGAAATATTCTAAAAGTGTATATGAAGAACCTAGATAAACAAGAAGAAACAAAACCCCATATTTGTAGGAAAAAATAATTAATTAAGACTAAATAAAAGATAAGCATATCTGAGGCTAAAAAATGATGCATACGACCAGTGAATTGATGGCCTGGATTTTGGGGGAAAAAAAAAAAAGAGCAAAACCAATATATCATTGACACAACTAACAATAAATGGGAGAAATTCAAAATTAGTAAAACCAGAGATGAAAAAGGAGATGTTACAATGGATAGCACAAAAATAAATAAATGTAATCATTAGGAAATAATATCTTCAAAATTTTGATGGAACTCAAAGCAATTTACAGATTCAATGTGGTACCAATCAAAATATCAAAGATGTGCTCATTTTCGGGAAAAAAATGGCTCTAAAATTCACCTGAAATCATAGGAGACCCCAAATAGTGAAAGAAATCCCAAACAATAAGCTGTTGTCATCACAATGCTTGATTTCAAGACGCATTATAGAACAGGTACAAGCAAAACAGCTTGGTACTAGCACAAAAATAGACACACAGACCAATAGAATAGAGACTCCCCAAATTAATCCATGCATCTGAAACCAAAAAATCTTTGAGAAATAAGTTTAAATCATTCCCCAGATAAAGCACAGTGTATCATGACATGCAGAAGTATATAACAATATGCACCTTACACTGTATAAAAATCACAATAGATCACTGATCTACATTTAAGACCCAAAGCCATTACATTACTGAAAAAAAATATAGGGGATACTACAAGGTACTACAAGGTATTGGCATAAGCAAACACTACTTGGATAAGACCCCAGAAGCAAGGCAATAAAAGTAAAAAACAACAAATGGCATTACATCAAGATAAGACAATTATTCTGAACATCAAGGAAATCACTCAACAAAATAAGGAGGAACCCAACAGAATGGTGAAAATAGTTCCAAACTACACAACTGATAGAAGATTAATATCCAAGATATACAAGAGCTCCAGAAACCCAACAACAAGACCATTATAGTTAAATGGGCAAAGGACAGTAACAGAAAATTTTGAAACAATGAAATACAAATAAAAACAATAATCAAGTTTCACCTCAGTCTTTTTACAATGGCTATCACAGGAAAATAAAAAATAAAATAACACTGCCAAGGATGTGAGGGAAAAGGAACTGTAAAATGCTATTGGTGGGGATGTACACTAGTGTAACCCATTATGAGAAACAAGCACGGGGATTCTTCAGAAATCTGTTGGTAGCCTTACCATATGATCTAGCCATCCCACTCTTGGCAATTTACATGAATGAAATGAAACTAGCATATAGGAGAATTATCTGTACCCTCACGTTTCTAGCAGCTTGACTCACAAATAGCTAAGATATGGAATCAACCAAGATACCTAAAGGAAAAATGTGTCATATATACACTATGGAATACCATTCAGTCATAAAAAGAAGGAAACCCTGTCATTCATAACAAAAAGGATACAAACAACTAGAGTCCATTATGCTTAGTCAAAAAAAATCAATCCCAAAAAGACCAAAAGGTTTTCCCTGATTTGTGGTATCCAATATAGAGATCACACACACACAAAAAAATGCAGTATACATAAGCAAAGTTAACCTTTGAGATTTGATTATTGCTTATAATTTTTGTTTATCCATGAACAATAGTAGCTTTTCTACTTACAACTTGTTATTTAGCTGTGGGTTAAGTTTTCAATTATAAAGAAAACTGAAAATATGCCATTGTTGGACTTAAAAAATTTCAAAAGGAGGAGGAAGGATGGTACAGAAGGAGGGAGGGTATAGCGAGAATTATCATGCTTTTAGAACTGTATATAGTATGTGGAATTCCCTTCCCTTTATATTTATTAAAAAATAGTTAAAAGAGAAAAAATGAACAGTTTTAGAATCAATTACATCAATGGTATTATAAGATATTATTATCAAAGGCAGAACTTTAGGACTTTCAAACAATTTGACTTACACAGTTGATCTTCAACAATGTCTTTAGTTATGATGAAAGAACAATATACAAATTAAATGAAATAAAAGAGGCAGAGAAGTAAGAGGATGAACAAATAGAATAAAGATATTTAATTGTACTGTTGCAGGCCATTTCTTGGCACTTGAGAGAAAGCAGTATATTTATGTTTTTAATAGAAATTTCTCATGATGTATTTATGCCTTTTAATATGAAGTCCTCACAATAAATAAGAAATGTGATTAGTCAGGTTTTAAAAAAACAGAAATATGCCATCTTTGAGAGCTGAAGAACTCCTAAGAAGTTGATAAAATACAGAACAGAGAAAAAAGGAAGAAATCAAATAGGAACGATGAGTTTAGCTCTCAGTTGGAATTCAGCATGGGAGGCAAGTGTAGGAGTCAAACAGACAGGATGTCTGATGCAGAATGTGGAGGTGCCAATAGATAGTCAATTTCATAAGAAACAGAATCATACTCTGATGTGTCCTTAATTAGAATGTCTGCAAGCAGTGGGCTTACTAATTATCTATTTAAACACTGGATCTTACAGACACAACGTGAGAGGTTTTTCATTTTCTAAGAATATCAACTTTTTTCATCATAATTGTTATTTCTAAATACTGAGAACTCCTGCAAAACTCCAAGCAAAGACAAATTTTCCCATGAAAATGTACTGCAGGTTACTCACACTGTTTTCCCTTCATCAAGATCTGAAACGCTCAGTGTTGAAGAGGCATTAGGAATAGCAGAATTTTTAAATTTTGATATATAGACTCAAGGTTGAAAAGGGCTTTGTTCATGTACCATCTGAGCAAGGGATCACCCTTCAGAAAAATCATTCTTAACCTTTAAGAAAGAAGTTTTTGATCCATGCTTAGATTCAAACAGCCTTCATGGCTTTCTGTCTTATATTGCTGGATGTCATGTTATGCAGTCATGGTGTGTTTTTTGAGCTTGTAATGTTTCAGGCTACTATAAACCCAACTAATATTCAAGTATTTCCAAAGCCATAGTCTGCATCAAAAGCTACAAACAAGTCAAATATTTCTCTGCATCCCATATGCCTAAAGGACTTTTGCCTTTTTAATTTGCCTTTTTAATTCCCTATTAATTTGAAATGTTGGTTCTTCAAATCCAATGGGAGAGGTGGTAGGATAGCCATGGGTTTTCAGTTAAATTCTACCTCTCCCCACAAAACCAAGATTTTTCTTACTGACTTTCAATTAAGACCTTAAAAGTCAAACAAAAATTTACATTTGTAATCGGTAACAACTGGTTGCAAAACTTGGCTCAAAGACAGGCACCATAAGGTCTAAAAATTTTTTTTTCCAGAATCAACCAAATAAAGATAGAAGGAACTTACTTGCTTCTCCATTTGGCCATTTTATGACTTGCTAAAACTTGTTAACTTGACCGGGCCTGCCCTTCTAGTATCCACAGAAACACTGAAATTTGCTGTTTTTGAGACTTAACTAACTCTGTGATTTAGTATCAAACAAAGGGATTGGGATTAGATGGAAAATAATTTTTGTCGATTTGAGCAGTGGCAACAATGTGCTCCAGAATTAATGCATGTGCATGTCTACAGAGAAACTGGGGTCTCCTAGCATCGAGTGCTTGGACATTATTGTTCAGGTCTTGGTTTTTAAATTTCCTTAAAGGAAAGTCCCTTGTAAGCTGTAAGGAAAACACACAATTTCTGCGAAATGAAACTTGGGCCAGGCACGAGGGATACAAAATGATGACCTTAGAAACAGAGTCCAAGTCATGGTAACGCTGTTTGCAAGGACAAACTGGTTCTGTATAATGAGGTTATTGACCTGTGCTACTTTAGAGCGGTTTTAAACATGATGGTGAGGCTCACTAAATCTTGGCCTGCAACATTAGCTGAGAAGCCAAGACTGATCAATAAACAGCCACCATTGCAGGCTCTCCGGAGGCTTCCCCATAATGGGAGCCATTCTAATTTTGGTCAGGTACTGAGAATAAGGTAACATATACCTAACATCTATTTATCACTGGGCTCTCATTTGCGAATGGAAGCCATTGATTAGCTGTTTTGTGAAAACTGACTGGGCATTTCATTTCTCTCCTCATGTAATAGCCTGTGAATAAATGTGCCCTAGACTTCAAAATGTACACCAAGAAGGGAAAGAAGTAGAAAGCTTTCTCCCAGGCCAGCTTTTTATCAAAGAGAGAAGCAATTACATGACATTTTGCTAAAAATTCTTGACCCAATAAAGTAGTGAATACTGAATGCTGATTTTCTCCTTTCATAGGAAAGAGCAACAGAGGAAAGAAAGGTCACGGGCCATATTGTGATTCTTTACAGCTGTTGGAGACAGACTGTATGATGCAGTAGCTTCATTTGAATGAAGCCAAACAATATGAAAAGCATCAAGGCTGGCAAGCAAAGCAATAAAGCTCCAAAGAATTTAATCTTCCTTGAAGGTGGGACTACTTCTTTGTACTGATGGCAGCACACAGGACAGAAATGACTCCTTTAATGCAATGACTTGTTAATAGCTTTAAGATCACAATATATAAATAGGATATATGGATCAAAAAGACAGCTTTGCCTCAGCTCTTGCAGGATGGCCAATATTTCCTTAAGTTATTTCATCAATTATAAATAGACCACATCAATGGCAAATGTACAATAGGGGAAGCGTAACCCATTATGAGGTAATGGATATTGCTGGAGGTTGCTTCATTACCTTCAGCGGCTGAGTGGCTGGTTTTTCTTTGTACAAATGCTGCCCTTTAGACAAAATTCTTTCCACATCCGGTTGCTTAGCTTGAACTGCTACTTCAGTTTCCTGGGGAAAAGAACCCATACAGTGCAGATTAACTTCACAGTTTGCAATAAAATTACTACATTTAAATATGCCCTTGGAGACTCCACATGTATTCCAGATCAATTTCTACACGGTATATAGGAGCACAAAAAAGTAGCTTCTGCTACTGAGAAAAGAAATAGAGGTTTCTTTCAAATATACCACATTTAAAAAACAAATTCATAATCATGTCAAATTATATTATTACTACTATTATTATTACATCGAAACACAGCCTTTGGTTTGTGATTTGTCAAAAATGTATATTGCTAGAATAAAATATAAGGTTTGTTAATATAATTAATGCAAGTATACACCAGTATTATTAGCTTTAAGTATTCCAATAATAGTCCTAATGTTCATTTTAGTTTACAAACTTTTGGTGTTACAGGACTTCATTTCAGGCTTTCGATCTGAAATTTTGTTTTGAAACAGACATGTAATAATTCTTTCCACATCACTAATGAAATTATTCAGTTCCTTTCCAAAGAATAAACACTTAAATCACAGTATAAAAGCTTATTATTTATTAAGCAGTCCAATTAAATAGGCCTTTTGAGGAATGATAAAATTAATCTGGGGGTTGTTTATTTTACTTTAGCCTGGAGAGGATTAAAGCATGCTGAAACAAAATCCGTTTAGATATATGGATATAAAGTGTTACGTACTGGCTGCTGACTAGCACGCTGATAGAGAAAAGAAAAGAAATGCACATAACAGCGCAGCAGGAAGTAAAGTTAAATATTACAGAGGACTTTCTGGATGGTACACTTGTTAAACACTAGGCTAGAATATCGATTAATCAATGTCAGGCGTCAGTCAGGGATCAGGCAATCTTCCCCAGAGAGCAGCTCCTGATTAACCCATGTCTTTCTTCCTCCCTATGGTACCCCAAAGCCTGCCAAGGACTGCTGTGTGTGCGTGTCTTCACACTGCTGTTTCCATTACATGCTGTTTGTACCTGTTCTCTGCCAGCACAGCAGGACAAAAAAAACCTCCGAACATAAAGCACTATAATGTCATACTACACAATGGGCTGTCTTGCAACTGACCATGGCTTAGCACATGCTGTGGTGAGATGATTTCTCTACTTCTTTTTATAACAGACATCAGTGGGACACAGGCACTTTGGTCTACAGTATCCCTAGCAGGAAGACTAACCTCATGGGTTAAGGTGGTATGTGTGTACATCTCCATTCCTTTAAAACAGGACCTTGGTTACTTTACTCTTAGAGAACTGCTGATTGATGCTCTCACTGGCCATTGCCAGGAAAAGCATTGCTCCCTTGGAGCGCAGTACCCGGAACAACTGTCTCTTTTCTGCTCTCAGATCAGTAAGAGGGAGGCAGCTAGTTGCAGGCACTGAATTCCTAATAGTCCCCAGACACCATATACGTTCACCCTTAAATTTTAAAATACTTCAGTGTACTGAATGGTTATATGGTCTCAAAATAATTTAAAGAGAGAAAATAGAATATATGACTTGAAACAAGCACAGAAAAGAGTACATATTTAGCTTTTGAAAACAATTTAAATAAGAAAGCAACTTGTTTTCCAACCCCGTGTAATTTCATTACATCATAAATTACAAAGTTAAATTTACTTGTGTATGACATAAGTAATGCAGTTATATTTTATATGCAATATATAGCTAAAGATTCAATTCTAAATCATGGAGAGAACTTCAGTCAGTGCTATTATTGATACTGTGTGGTTATCTAAAATAATGGGCTATTTTCTATTTTGTCAGTGAAGACCAGAAACTTAGGGTATTTGTTGACACTGACAATTACTAGTAATAGATATACTTTTGATTGGTATCATCACAGTCATAGACTATATTGTTGATGATAATACAATTCTCATTTGGGTAATGACTACCTTTTTTTAACTTCCCCAGACCCTGATTCAGATTTCTAATTTGTAGATGAGACAACAAAGTTGGAACGCAATGCTAACAGTCATGGCAGTAATGATTTAACTGATTTGCCCATGACCCCATGGGAAGTAGGGGAAAAAATGTTAAATGTGACAATAAATGCTGTTGTACTTTGAGCTTGTGGGAATTAGGTCAGGCTGCATATTAATGACATTTGCCTACACAGACAGTTGAATGTTTCCATGGCATACTTTCTTTAAAAAACAAATCTGCAACAGTTAAACACTGAATTTTCTTCTCTACTTCCAAACTTACATTAGAAATTATTTTCAAAAATATGTTCATCTGGGCCCGGCGTGGTGGCGCAGTGGTTAAGGTCCTCACCTTGCATGCCCAGGATCCCATGTGGGCGCCGGTTCTAATCCCGGCAGCCCCGCTTCCCTTCCAGCTCCCTGCCTGTGGCCTGGGAAAGCAGTCGAGGACGGCCCAAAGCTTTGGGACCCTGCACCCACGTGGGAGACCCGGAAGAGGCTCCTGGCTTCGGATCGGCATAGTATCGGCCCATTGTGCTCACTTGGGGAGTGAATCATCGGACGGAAGATCTTCCTCTCTGTCTCTCCTCTCTGTATATCTGCCTTTCCAATAAAAATAAAATGTTCATCTATTGATAACAGGATTTCAAACCTTCTTGTATGAGAAACTAAAATGGGATTATCTTATATTAAACGTTTTCATTAACTTCATTTTAAGTAAGATTACAGTTCTCTTTCCTTATTTGTCACAATATTTATCTGATTTAATTTTCATCTATGGAATCAAGTAAAAAAATACAGACACAAGCATCTTAGCAAACAAATGAGCATTTTATAGGATATATATATATCTGAATGTGGGACTTCAAATAAGAACTTTGGTAAGTGATTTAGAAATACAATTTTGCATTTGAATTTCCACAATTGCCCTCACTACATTTATTTGCATTGTGAATTTATTAGTTAAAAGGTCAGTTACTTGGGGAAAGATATTTTTGCTCAAAGGATCAACAAAGTATAGCAAATCCAATTAAATTCACTTAAATTGTTCTTCAGTATATTTTTCCTGTGAGTAAAGAAAATTCTTTTAAAGAAGCTGGTAATCACCTTGCGGAACATGGAAAAGTAGGTGAAACAAATTTAGAAGTTCCAACACCTTTCCATGAAAATAAAACCAGACATGGAAAAACTAAAAAGCAAAGTAACAAACAACTCTAAGCAGCACCATATGACTATGTAAAGACAATACAATTCTGCTGAGATTCTCAGCTGTGCTGAAGATGGTAACTGGCTGCCATAATATTAACTGCTACAGCGATATTAACAAAGGTTGTTAAATATTTACTGTCAAACACTATCTTTCATAAATGTTTCCCTGACAAAAAGGACTTTATTCAATTTTATGGATGTTGAAATTGAGGGATTAGGTCAATTGCCCGAGATGAAAAATCTAGTGAATGGCAGAATTCCAGCACATTCACTAAATGTGTGTCAGTACGTACCCATTTGCCTATCTGCTATGTAACCTTAGTGTGTGTGCATACAACCACATGCATGTTCATCTGCCTGACTGTACTTTATTATGCATTTTTTTCTAAATTTGACAGGCATGCTTTTCTAGATCATGCTAATTTTTTTCTATTCTTCTTCAACACCTAAGACATTCTATAATAAGTTTCCAGAGTATAAATGAGAAAAAAATCCTGTCTCTTCCCACAGGAAAGGAAATGAATTCTTGCATAGCCTTGAAAATGCTCCAAGGGTTTTTCTTTGTGGGTTTATGATTGCTAAACCTCTGATGTACAGGTCAGAGAACTGGTTCGAATAAACCTTTTATCTCACAAATGGCCTCACATTTTTTGTAATTTAACATAAGGTGAAAAAAAAGGTCACTACTAAAGTGGAAATAGCTAATTATAGGAGCCTGTTTTTGGAAGAAAAAGTGTTCAACTTCAAAGAACATTCAGACAAGAAATTTTTCATGAGATTCAACAGCAACAACAACAAAAAAACTCATTTCTAGTTACAACATTCTCATTTAATTCTTCTTTCCCCGTTTTATTCTCAAATGTCCTTTGAAATGCAAGTTTGTGTACCTTATAATTTCATAAGTTTTATTTTGATCAGAATAGTGACATTTGACTATGATCTCATGAACAAGTTTAAGAAAAGAATATGTTTTTAAAATTATTTATTTATTTTTTAATTGAGAAGTCGTATATATCGAGATGAGAAGAGACAATGAGGAACATCTTCCATCCACTGGTTTCTGAAACCAGAAGCCAGGAGGAGCCTCTTCCAGGTCTCCCACGCGGGTGCAGGGTCCCAAAGCATTGGGCCGTCCTCTACTGCTTTCCCGGGCCACAAACAGGGAGCTGGATGGGAAGCAGAGCTGCTGGGATTAGAACTGGTGACCATATGGGATCCCAGGTGTTCAAGGCAAGAACTTTAGCCACTAGGCTACTGTGCCAGACTCCAGAAAATAGTCTTTGCTAATTGAGTAACAGGGAGTGATTTTTTAAATTAATGCTCACTAACAGTATATAATAATCTTTTATAAATTCAAACCTGATGGATTTTGAAATGGAGTATGTTAGAACTTTCATTTTTAGTTATACCTTATTAAACAGCATTGCTGATACAGACTAGGTGTTGATATGACAGGCACTGAAGCAATATTTAGTGAGGAAAAAGCAACAAGAAAACCTCTGTAAATGACAGCAACTTTTATGAAAATTAACATACATTTTTATTTTCATAAGAATTGCTTTATTGTATATTGTATTTTTAATTCATCATTAAGCTGGTTGTCAGTGTGTTTGTGTCTGAATGTCGCTGGAAATTAGGTGTTCTTAAATATAGGATATTGGGTGAACATTTGTCTTGTTTCATCTCATTTTAAACATGTTTACTTCATTTTATCTACTACTAACATTAAATATATGTTATGACAATATATATGAAAACTCTATAAAGAGACTATAATTAGGGGCCAATGTGATTGATATCTGAACTAGCTAATGTTCTGATATACAGTGCTGGCACTCTATATGGGTGCTAGTTTGTGTCCCGGCTGCTCCACTTCCCATCCACCTCCCTGCATGTGGCCTGGGAAGTCAGTGGAGGATGGTCGAAATCCTTGGGACCTTGCACCTGCATAGAACACCAGGAAGAAACTACTGCTCCTGGCTTCAGATAGGCTCAGCTCTGGCCATTGAGGTCACTTGGGGAGTGAACCAGAAGATAGAAGACCTTTCTCTCTGTCTCCCATTCTCTCTATAAATCTACCTTTCCAATGCAAGTAGGTAAGTCTTTAAAAAAAGAGAGAGAGACCAAAATTAGCCTTTTCAAGTACATTTAAATGTTCACTCATTTACACAAATAAGTTTTTATTTTTTAAAATTAAATATTGAATGCATTTCTGTGTATGGGAAAGGATGTGAGAATATAAGCACACTGACATGCAAATGCATGAGGATACTTCAACAATTGGTAGAAAAAGGAATTGAAATTAGATATGTCAAAATTTAAAAATATGTATGTTGGAATCAACAGGTATCAAAGATATTTTATAGATACTGTAAGTGATTTAATTAGCTCATTGTTATTCATTCCCTGACTTAAAATGTCTGCTAACTGCCTTTCAGCAGAAGTAACTGCTACAACACTGAACTCAATCGTTGAAGGCAATTCAAGGTATGCCACTTTCTGTCTTTCCCCACAAGACAGTAATATATTGTACAGGAGCTGCTATTTGAGCTTGAGTCGTACATTGAGAAGTCATTTGCAGCAGATACACAGTCTAGAATGAGAAAACCTTAACTGAAATTGTAGTATGGAGTAAAGCTAGGCTCATTTACAAACACATGAACAGGCAGTAAATGTATGTGGCTCTGTGTCACTGGAATTTGGGGCTTGCTTGTCACTGGAGCAGGAGTTGACCATTACAACATCACAGTAAAGCAAACAAACTAAACAACAAATAAGATAAGGCTTTCTGGGAAGAAACTACACAAGTAAGCCTTTAAAATAAATGTGCCTCACTCATATATGTTGACTGCATCATGCCTCATCCACATATAAACTGTTTGCTAAAAAGGGTAGCAAGAAAAGAAAAATGAAATGGAATCAATATTGTGTTAGAGACTGACTTCTCTGGCCTAGATTGTCAGGCGGACTCTGACAAATGAAGGCTGATGGATGGAAAAAAACACAACACTCTACAGTTGAGTTTCTTTCTCTTCTCCTTCATGCTACAGAGCTGTTCTTTTATTTATCTTCAATTAGTTTGCTAGACCACGGCATGGTTGCTCTCTTTCACTTAACTGCATGCTGTCAAGAATATGCCATGGTGAATGACAATGAATGGCAGGTTCTCTACTTCCATTCAGAGCTAATCAAAGGCAGCCCACCAAAACGTGGATTTTTTCTTGTTTTTGATACAGAGGATATATGGATTTCAAAAATAATATGTCCAAATATACAAAGTATAATGCAGTATTGATTTTTAAAGCAATAAGTATGGCACAAATGAGACGCGACGATCTACAAAGCTGCATATCTGAAATGTTGCAGGTCAACAAAAAAGCAGCAAGTTGTGATGAAGGAGTGAGACTCACAAGTAGCAGTCTCTCGTGGGAACTCTCCTAAAGCAAGGGCTTCAAATTCTTGAAGAAGAATTCTTTCAGCAATTGAGATTTTAACAAACTTAATTCAATATATATTTACACTGTATCATTCATTTACACATCAAGCATTATATTTACACAACACATATTATGTACTGGGTACTAGATATGTAATAGTAGCTACAACAGACAAAATTTTCCTATGAAATGAATCTCACATTCTAATGGAGACATTGGCTCATAAAAGAAATTATGATACATCAGGAAATATAAAAAGGTAATGAGAAAAAAAAACCGAAGCATTGAATGGGGATGGCAGAGGTATGTGTGCCACAAGAAGAGGTGAAATGTGGACATTTCAGAAATATTCCTAGTGAAAGTTTCACTGAAGAGTGAGACTGGGACAGGTTTATGTGTGGTATGCTCAATAAGAAATTAAAGAAGCCAGGGAGAGGGAAGTACTGAGAACAAAGGAGGGTAGCTCAAACTACAGCCAGAGATCTTGGGGAGGAGGGAGAGTCAGTCCCACAAGGCACCACAGGAAAAATTTTGGATATTATTTGAACTGAGATGAGATGAGGAATGTAGGGTGTCTTCAGCTGAGGAATGATGCAATTTATTTTCCATTGGTCGTTTTAGCTGCTGTGTTCAAATTAGATGTAAGGAATGCAGAAGACATATAATTGTTAAAAATAGATCCTTGAGTGTGTTTAATTTTCTCTGCTAAGAAGGAAATATATATTTGTAGAAAACTGAAGCTTTTATTTTGAAAACTCTTATACATGCAGCTATTAAATGAGGGCTAAATCTACCATCTGGTTTAATAGTAATATGAGACTGCTTTAAAAAATAAACATTAATTAAAATTGAGTCTACCAAGTACCATTATTTTCATGAATCCTTATTGATAAAGGATATAGGTTACCTGATGCAATTTTTTCAGACTAATTACTATACCTATAAGCTCTATATATTTATTTATGTATAGAAGAAACATAAAATTCAATTTCCTAGGGTTATGTAATGTCTAAAGAAAGTTTTGATGAGAGCATAATTTTAGTTTAAATTAAGGTTTCTCCATCTCAGATCTATTTCCATATTGGGCTGGGCATTTTGTTTTTTGGTAGGACCTAGTCCAAATACACGTGTACTACTGTGTATTTTACAGCCTCCCTGGTCACTATACATATATGTGAAAACCTGAAAATCAAAAACATCTCCAGAATTTACTGAAGTGTCCAGGAAGGCAGCAGCACCTCTGGTTGAGTCCCACTGCATCAGTAGCAGTAGCAGTAACAATAAAAGAAATGTGCACCTGTTCGTGGTCTACATTTCCAGTATGCATGCAGTATCATGACTTCATATGAATGTTGCTCTTTTTAAAATATATACCACTGTGCACAATATTATTTGTTCAGTACACTACTTTAGATACATGACTAAGCACACTATGAAGTTGATTTGAATGTGGCACTGATGAACACTAACCATAAATGCATGTTTCACTTTCTGCCAGAATACTTCCCTAAGAGTATCCCAAAGGAAGTAGGTAATACAGTAAATTTTATATAATAGAGAGGCATATACAATGGGAAGTAATTTTGATTCAGCTCTGAATTAAGGCCAGTAACATTTGGATTAATATCAATACTGCAACACAACTTTAAATTATTATCTATAATGTAATTGGACATAATTGTTAAAGTCTGGACAGAATACTCATTAAAAGTGTGCCTGGTGCTAAATACTGGAATTTTCTTTATGAAGGTAAAACAGCAGTTGGGGTAATTTTCATTAAAAGCAAAGAAAAGAACAATTTAATTTTGACTTTATGACTGACACACACTTCAAATAAAAGTAAGGAGGTTTTGTTTCTTACTATCAGGTGCTAAAGTAAAATTATAGTCATCATTTAAAATAACTCTTAAAATTACTATAGAACCTGTAAACTTGAACAATAAAATGGGTAATTGAGTTAAGCTATGCTTAAAAGAACCCAACAAAGCCCCTAAATTTCTTCTGAGTAACATTTCTGTAAACATGTACAGAAAATAAGGCAGATGAAATGGTTTCTGAATTCAAGGAAAGCAGTACATAATGGGATTACTCAATGTGCAAGTCTTGATCTTGGATACCAAATCTTCACCTAGTCCCTCATACTTAATTTCCATACTTCTGTAACTTTTCTGATTGCTATGTCTACAGCTAAGTGACCATATTCTTTAATTTTTATTTTTCATGATAAAGTTCCACAGGCACAGGGCTCTCCTTTCCACTCTCTCTATCGGCCTCCCCAACCCCCACTGTTTTCCCCCATGTTATTACAAACATCTATATACATATATTCACCTAAAGGAACTGTATAATGGAGACCAGCATACCAAGAAGTGAAGATACATTGCAGTTCCTTTAGGTGAATACATGCATATAGATGTTTGCTTCTTGTTGAGAAAGAAGCTCACATGTACAAGGTAAGCACTTGGACATTCATTGGGTAGACAAATAGCATTACTACAAGAGAGCCAAAGATCAGAAAAGAGTCCACGTCCCAAGGTGGAGTTCTTTGGATTCTCATGCAATTTTCTCTCATTGCTCAACCCAGCTGCCTTCTTTGAGAGAAGGAGTGTATGAGACTCTGAAAGACTAGGCCTTTACCTAAGAGACAGCAACTCATACAAAGACTGTAAATTAGATGACAGAGTGAGACATTTTTTTTCTCATTACCCAATATGGGGAGACTGATGAGGCTCACTCAGGAGACAGTTGAAAATATTGCCTGTGTGTGTATCAATATTTGATCCCAATGCATCCTGTATTATCCTGCTACATATTATATTCATGAATGTTTCTACTTAACAATCCTTGACTGTGTTTTTCAAAGTGTGGCTTCAACAACCAGCAATATCAATATTATTAGGAAACCACATTTTAGTTTAATCTAAATAATCTTTGGTTTACTGCATACACCTTTAAATTTGAAAAGCATGACATACACTAGATAGCATAGAGTATAATTGTAAATGGGTGTTAACCTCATAAGTTTAATTCATTGCATATTTATGGATTAAGCATTTATATTTCCATGAGGC
This sequence comes from Ochotona curzoniae, assembly GCF_017591425.1. NCBI lineage: Eukaryota > Metazoa > Chordata > Mammalia > Lagomorpha > Ochotonidae > Ochotona > Ochotona curzoniae. The sequence continues at coordinate 20,036,957 of NW_024465023.1, read as the reverse complement.
AGCTTTATGAATAAACAGTTTCCTGGGTATGGCTTTGTAAAATGGAAAAATCAAGAAAGGTGGTTGTGTCTTTCAAAAATATTATGATTATAAAAACTGTATCAAATTGAGCACAGCAAATTACAGATACACAGCAGTTCTGGATGTGTCTGAAACTCCTGCCTCGTATCACCAAGGGTGGCAATTTACAAGTTCAAAACCTTCCTCATTTAACTTCTATTGTTTCTACCCTGTATTCTGTTTGCCAATCAAAGCAGCCCCTGGGAAATATAGTTGGTAAACCAGGTGGTCCATTCATCCACTTAAACAGAAGTTGTTTGAAAACTACTGGAAAAGTTCCCATCTTTCTCCTCCATACTTGACTCAGAAAAGGGTGGTATCATGTGCAAGGCAGACACAGCTTTCTCTAGTTAAAAATAATAACAGCATTGCATCCAATTTCTTCCATAATTTCCTTTCAAGTATCATTATCTAAACTTATTTTAACAAAGCAGAGGCAGATTGCTATATATATATTTTTTCAACTCCACAGGGATGATTTCAACAAGAGTATAAAAATTGTAGTGTGACAAAATGACTTTTTGAAGATGTATCTGGAGCAAATGAATGATCTAGGATATAATAAAGTCAGATTTGGGAGAAACTGTTATAACATTGGCAAGTAGAAAATAAATAAATACAGAATTCTTTCATTTCTACTGTGTTAGTTTTCTGTATGTCAAGAGCAATGATACTCTGGCTGCAAAGAACCAAACAAATAGCAGTTAGAGGGAACTGATGGAGATTAGAAAGCCCCCAGCTGTTCAGAATTAACTCTCTTGATCTATACAAATTACATCTCAGGATACCAGTAAAACTGCCAAGGCAGATGGCTAACCTCAATGGGTATTTTTTGAGATTGGGATAGACGAGTTTGATTCTCATAAGAAAAAATTAGGTGTGGGAATAAAATTTTAAGCTTCTGAATTATTATTTAACATTTGGCTAGAAAGTGCAAGGTAGGGAGAAAGCACACATTTTCTTCAGTTAATGAAGAATGAGTTGACACAGGTGCTTTGAAAAGACAGGCTCTACTCTAGCTATCATGTATTGTTAGATGAGAAAGAAAGCAAATATTTACACACCAGTTCCACATTTAAAAAATAAAACTGTGTTTATTCTGTAATTTGTCTTCACATTGAACTTCTGCCTAGGACTGTTTGCTAAAAAGGGCAAAGTTCATGTCTATGCAATTCAAAGGTTAGTTTTGATATTTTCAAGTCATAACCTTGAGACTAGAACCTATTTGTCATAGGAAACACTCGTTAAAACTGTTGTAGAAAACCATGTTTTACTTCAAGTTGTAAACTGTATTTGTCACCGTAAGAAAGAAACCAATAATCTAATAGAGAAAATTGGCAGAGAATGTAACAAATAGTGCACAAACAAGGAAATGGAAATGATGCTGGAATATATGAAAAAACTCCTTCAAGGTCAGAGTGTAAATTAAAATGATAATGGGAACTGCTTGTTTATCTTGCTTACCAAATCAAAATGTGTGATGACACATTGAGTGGGCAAAGATATAGGGGAAAATCCCTTTATAGTACAAATGAGACTCTTTAGGCAATTCGCCCATATTTACTAAAATGGCAAAGGCTATTGCAACCCAAAGCTTATACTCTAGGGAACTTAATCCTACTTATATACGTGCAATGTGTAAAATTACATGTGCACACAGCAATTCATTGTCATATTGTAGCAACAGCAAAAACAAAACATTAAATTCATTCAATGGAATGATGGTTCAATTAATCATGCTATGTATTTAGAACAGAATGCACGTATAAAAGAGAAATGTTTAAGTGCTAATATTGAACAGTTTCCAGTGTGTAGCATTAAGAGGAAACAAGCAGAGCTGTAGGAAATGTTTAATGTATCATGAATCTTCTCTTTTTATTCTGGTAGTGGAAATAAAGAATATTCACATACACCCTACCCTTAGGAAGCTATCCAGGAAATGAAAAAACTCGGCAGCTTACAAGGAGAGAAAATGGGTGGTAACGAAGGTGCAGCAATGTAGAATTTATGTTCACTAGTGCTTTTGGATTTTGTACCTCTAGAAAAGTATTTTATATTAGAGAAATCTAGGCATTTATATATTGAAAGTTTATTTTAGGGGAATGATTTTACTTCTAGCTTCGTAATAATCCACTAAGCAGTCTCATTGCTAAAATACTAATTAATTTTGCATAAAATTGGGCAGATTATCTAAAATTAGAAGCAACAATAAAACGAAATGTAATCGAAAGCAATGGATCTACATGCCACTTGTTTATATCATATGAAGTACACCATGTTAAATTGTGATATCCTGATGCAGCTTCCGTTATCTTATTCTATTTCATTTTGTCCATTAAATTGACTTGATAAACCATCAATAAATCACCAGCAACAATTTGCAAAATAGTTTTTCAAATGATCTCCCTCTCTACTTTGAAAGTCTTTCTTTAAAAAAAAATTCATTTTTATTGGAAGGACAGATTTACAGAGAGGAGGAAAAACAGAAAGATCTCCTACTTGCTGGTTCACTCCCCAAATGACGTGGCCAGAAGAGGCAGAGTCAGGAACTTCATCTGAATCTCCCACATGGGTGCAGGGTCCTAACGCTTTAGGTCATCCTCCTTTGCTTTCCCAGACTATGAGCAGGAGCCAGATGGGAGGTGGAACAGCTGGAACATGAACTGGCGCACATGTGGGATGCCAGCACTTACAGGTGAAGGATTGGCAAGTTGAATCATTGTGCCAGCTTCTACTTTGAATATCTTAATCTAGCACTTTATGACCCCTCACCTACCTCAGGAAGCTCATGGTTTCTCTATACTATGGACACAGTGCTTCTCAAATCTGAAAGTCTGGTATTCACATCTACTAACGATTTCTAGATTTCTCAAAAAAATACGAGTTTCTCTAAGTGGCACCCAAGCATTCCCAAGCCCAAGGTACACTTCACACTTCAGTATACATCACATAACTAAATTAATTTCAAAATGACAGCCAGATGTAATTGTTATCAGGGTAAATGGAAGTGTCCAGTGATCTGCTATAGACTCCTCTTTTAGCATTTAGGTTGTTTGAATATATATATATTTTAAATTATGAAGTCATAGAAATCAGACATAAATTTAACATTGAAAAGAAACAGTAAGAGATAATACTCTGTATGATACAAATATGACGCAAGATATCCTCCTCTTCATCTCTATTATCAACTGAAATGATGGTTTGAGATATATTGACTTTTGTATTGGGGGCTAAGAACAATTTTTCTTCTTATTTTTTTTTTTGGTAGCATAGACATGGGATAAAGTATTACAGCAGAATAATCAGAACAGAGTAGTGGAATAGATGAATGAGACATGAGTTTCCATAAAGATATTAACCAGAAGCAATGGAAATGAATCAGAAACTGGGCTCAGGGATGGCAGCAAGGTGGTTTCTAAGGCTACCCTTCACCCAGTAGTGGGGGTGTGTTCTCTGTCTTGGTCAGAACCAGATAAGGAAATGGAATACACTAAATCCAAAGTTAAGTAGATTCAATAAATAAATAAATAAATATAAGAAAGACCAGAGAACAGAGAGGATTTTGTAAAAATAAGCAATCAAGAACAACAGGGCCCAGCACAGTAGCCTTGTGGCTTAAGTCTTTGCCTTGAACATGGCAGGATCCCATATGGGCGCAGGTTCTAATCCAAGATGCCCTGCTTCCCATCAAGCTCCCTGCTTGCGGCCTGGAGAAGCAGTGGAGGACGGCCCAAAACCTTGGGACCCTGCACCCGCGTGAGTGACCTGGATGAGGCTCCTGGCTTCGGATTGGCTCGGCTCCAGCCGTTGCGGCCTGTTGGGGAGTGATTCAACCAATAGAAGATCTTCCTCTCTGTCTCACCTCTTCTATATCTGACTTTGCAATAAAAATAAATAAGTCTTTGAAAAACAAACAAACAACAAACATGGTTGATGGCATGTATTCCTGTGACAGACACAATATTCCAATTTTCCTTCACATTTCTTTATTGCTAAGTCGGCTCCGGCATTACAAAAATCTCACCTTTACCCCAAGCCACTGGTATACTGTGTTCAAGACAAATTTATGCCAAACAAAAGTAAATTTAAAATAGCATTGACTATGTTCAGGCCTGTGACATAGAAGTTAAAATGCTGGTTGGGGTGCCTGTATCCTATGGTGGAGTTGCTGGTTTCTAGATCCCACTCCATTCCTACCTCTGGCCTCTTGCTACTGCGCTTCCTGAGAGAAAGCAGGTGATTGCTCCAGTGTCTCTGCCACCCACGTGGGAGATCTGAATTGTGTTCCTTGCTCCTGGGAATTTGGAGAGTGTAGCAACAGATGGGAGAACTTTCTGCTTGACTCATTCACATATTATCTATCTCTCAAAATAAATGGATGCAATTAAAATTATTTTGATGGAAATATTCATTAAGCAAGCTATCATTTAAGCACTCACTTGTCCACCAACAAAAAGATTAATCAGCAAAAATACGCTGAGTATGTTTAATAAAGATTTATCACATGCGACACATATATTTAGGTTATTTGGCTATTGTTAGATATACTTGTTAATAATTGTAAGTAAAATTCAACCTAAACGATTTTAAAGAGTACCTAGAGCCTTACAGATACAGGAAAATGTTGTTAAAAATTGAATTTAAGTCCTCAGCGATATAGTTGTCACACACAAGTATGATTGAGAGGTTAATAAAAGACTTTATAGCATAAATATATATTGCACTAGGAGAACATTTTTGGGGAAGTGGAATGGAAATATGATTTAAAGAAGAAAAGGAATAACATCAACTTCTATTTATTTAAGATGAGCTTGTTTATGTATTTACGTAGTGGATAATGGTAGATATCATATTGCCATGGTATTCTACCAGACACATTCAGAAGAGTAATGTAACACATTTTAAATGTCAGCATTTACCATGCCTCAAGAGAGAAAATCAGATGCCACCTTTGAAATGTACAATGAGATATTCACTTGACTAAACTGTTCAGAATGGTTTGAATGCCACTGTAGGGAGACTGTTTTGGAGCCCTCCTTGATTTGGCAGAGGTGGATGGAAAGCTGCTTTTTTTTGAAAGCAGGGGAGGTAGGCGTGTTGCAAGCCATATTTTTCTCCTTAGGAGCTCTCACCATAATTCCTGTTACATCATGTACTGTCCCATCCACAATATTTTTATGTGCCTTAGAAAATGTTTCCACCTTAGTTTTGCCTTGATCCAACAGGGTACTGGGGAAATTGACTTTCTTATTTTTAATGAAGAGGAAGGTCAATTTAAGACAAGTGAGTTAAGCAAAGTTATGAAGCCATTACATGTCACAGCTGGCATTCCAATACGATTTATCATTTCTCTTCTCATTATCATGTTACCTATACTCACCAATGGTTTCTGGAATTAGTAGAAAGAATAAGATGTAAGACAAACATTATGACATACAGAGCACTCATAAAGAAAAATTACCACCTCATTTTATGAAATATGGAATTTTTCATGAATTTTCACTCTTGTCAAGGCCTTATCAGAGTCAAAACTATACTGTTACCTACAAGCGTCTGTCTACTTGCAAGGTGAATGAGTTTCACTTATGTTCAATATGTTTCAACAACTGTATTTTAAGGACAAAATCTACTAATATATCTTCAACATATTTTCTGTACCCACTAAAGTGAAACAAACAAAGAAAGTTGCAGCTTTTGTTTTTCTATGAAAGAGGGTTATATACTAGAGGGTCTGGATTCTTCCCTGTTCCTCCCCTTCCCAATACCACTCAGAGAACAAACCATCGTGGTGGAAGGGGATAGGCTGCTGTTTCAGACATCCTAGTCCCATACTGGAGTGCCAGAGCTAACTAAGTTTACTTTAAACTAGTATACATCTATCTAATGAACTATTTGAACAAGAAGTATCTCATCTCATCCCAAAGTGAATTAGATGTTATTAAGTGAATTTTGAGAACACTGACAACACTCCCCACTGATCTGTCAGCGAGTCCAGCTCCTTAAGTGCAACTCTAGACCAACACTGCTACTCCCCTCGCTTCCAAGTATCCATGGACATGTTGCAAGGACATGATTTGATACTGAAATTTTTTATTGTATCTTTAAGACTGATTAAAGTACTGGGTGCCTTTGTCAAAAACCACCAGCAGCTTAGAACATGGACAACAGCCATTGAGGCCTCATCACTTGAACTTCAGTTATTTGTTATTTAGAAAACTCTCATGAAAAGGTATCTTATGTACGTATAAGAAATTATTTGTAGAGATCTCCTTTGAGTTTCCTTTTTTTTTTTTTTTTTTGGTGTATCTTTGGTGCCTCCTTTCCTTAGGGGAAATTCTCACTGTTCAGATTCTGAAGACACCTGCTGATTGATAACATGTTCCAGCACTATGGTACTAAGTCTGTTTCCTTCCTGGTGGGTGTGATATCACTAAAAACAATTTGGAGCTTTCAGCAACCCCTTTAGGGAATGTGAAATCTCCCCAAATTGGTTCAGCTAAGACTTCTCCTGACCCATTATCTCTGCTCTTCCAGCCTCATTTTATAATCTTTGACACTCCCTTGGTTCCTTTGTTTTTTTTTTTTTTTTTTTTGATAAGTCCCTCTGAAATCCTACCTGTTATATCCCTCTTTTCTTCCCTGCCAGACTTTTTGGCTTTCTACTCCAGCCTCTCAAATACCTATAATTTCTCAATCATTGTTCTCATTGCCCTTATAGTGTTCCAAGAAAAGCTCAGGATCCTTTCCAAAGACTGAAAACCCAACACTGAAAACATTAACTAGAAAGAGATCAGACATTCCATCCACTCAAATGTGCACTGGAGACAGCCTTATTCATGCAAATTTTAGCTTACAGCTCCATAAATTACACATCATATCAACTTGATGGGTAGGACTTTGAAAACACAGCATTGATAATGCTCTTCATGAAAATGAAACCTAATCATTTTTGCCTTGCCTTTTTATTTAAGGTTAAAAAAAACGATAATAATAATAATAAACAAAACAAAATAAAATTAGGCATCCAGAATTCAATGTTTTTCAGTGTTGGAAGCAGGAACTCAATTAGTTGAGCTTTCACAGCTCTCTCCCATAGTCGGGGTCAGTAGGTAACTGGGGTTAGGAATCAGGTATTCAATAAAAGCATCCTGATATGAGATATGTATTGTGGCATTTCATTTGCTAGGCTAATCACTCGTTACTTCCACAAAAGTGTGAATACACATATACTACTACTCCTGCTATTATTATGGCATTGTCAAAAGTGAACATCATATATGCTCTTTAGCAGACTGCTAAATTTATAGCATAATCCTTTAGCAGTGTAGTCTACACTGTATAGTGTGGATTACATTTTTAATTTCTTTATGAAAATTTTCAGCAGAGCAAAATAAAAAGACCTATGTGGTTAAATCACCTTGATATACGAAAGTATATACAGAGATTAGCTCCATTTTGTAAACATATATCATTACAATGGACACGCATTATGAACCTAGAGGGGAGAACAAAGGGGAGGGGAGGAGGGAATTTGGGGGAGGGAAGAGCCCATTGCCAACTAAATTGTATCAAAAAAACAATAAAAAACCATCTTACATTGCTATTTGATCAAAAAAGGTGAATGCAGAGATGATGTTATACATTTTAATAAGCAACAACAACATACTTTGCAGATTGTTAGGGTCCAGTCCTACTGACTTGGAGGTATCTTTCATTTATTTGCTATAAGGTTTTGTTACATGCCTATAGATTGGGCTGGATTCTGCTATCATGTATTTCCTATTAGACTTTACCTATTTTCAATTTTTCTGCTTTCCTTCAAGATCTGCGTACAACTTTCCAGATTAACATTTCCAATTTTCTCCCACCCTGCTGATTCGTGTCACTGTAAACTGACTTCTCAAGTTCTTCGTGAGATTCTCTATTATCTTGTCACTGTCTTTTCATCCAGAGTATCTCAGGAAGCCCTGCCATCTGAAGCTGGATGATTTGATGCAAGTCACAAAGGACCCATTGCCACAGCAACACCTAAGTGAGCACTTTTGTGGTGCTTGTAGAGACTGCTATGTGAGCCACTCAGAAAGTCCATTGAACTCACACATCTCCCATGCTCTGCTCCAGAAAATTACCATGATTGGAAAATCGTACTGAAGCCTTCCTGATGTCTGTGTCTTTGCTGAAAGTACTTACACAGAAAATCATGAAATCCATCAGAATGTCCTTGCCAGCCTCAGCCTACCATTTAAGGATGACTCCTGACCAACATCTAGGAATTGTGCTCCCTTTCAGACTTGGGGATTGAATTTGAAGCCTACCCAACAAACATCCTCTATTATCAAATCTGAAACTTAGTTCAAACAGTCCTTTAACAAGGGAAAGCTGAAATCCATGAACTAGCATTCCTAAACTGTGCAATAGGAAACCTGGTTTATTCGGAACAACATATTAAGGGATTGACAAAGATGGCCTTAACATGATCTCAGATTAACTAAAGTTGAGATTTTTTCCAAATGTTAATCCTTTTTTTCTTAGATCATTTACTCCAGAAAACTTTCTATTTGAAATTATTTCTCTGCCTCTATGAGATATAAATCTTTTCCTAGTTCTTGCCAATTTTAGAACCCCAGGAATATCTTTCTCAAGGACTTGAAAGTCATATCTTTGAAATACAATCCTTAAGGAAGATAGTGTCTGCCAGGCTCATAGGAAGGTAAGTATCTAACTTTGATATGCTCACGGCCAACACAGATGGCTTAAACATATCAGCTAACATCTTCTCTAACATCATTCAGTGCTTTTCCACTAACTCATCTCAGAATTTAGGAATACTTCCTTCTTTATGTTTCAGCAGAAGTGAATTCAATCTCCCTACTCTATTACAGAAGTCATGCAGGAGATTTTTCTTTCCCGAGTTGTACAGTTTCTTGACAACAATGAACACACACAAAGAAAAGGCTTTTGGTGTTCATGACTTTAACAGTCACTCACAACAATTGTGTTCTTTGATACTATTCAGTGTGGGATTGAAATTATAGGTATTTGTGTGTCTTACATGTTAAACTAGAGCTAGCAGTACAACACATTGTGCTTAGTTGTAACTCACAGAATAAAACTCATTATTGAGGAAATATAGAAAAACATATTTCCAAAACAGACCAGTCTTTTAGTCTATTGTTTATATCAGCTTTAATCCCATGTCAGAATGCCTTTATTTTTTAAATGCCCAGCCCTGGATACTAATTCCAGCTTTCTGCTGATGCAGATGCTTGGAGAATTTGGGTTCCTGTCACTAATACAGGAGACATGATCTGAGTTCCTAGTCTGGCTTAAATCAGCAATTGTGGACATTCAGGGAGTGAGGCAGTGGATAGAAACCTTCTCTACCTCTTCTGCTCTATCTTTCAAGTAAAAAGAAAACATAACTTGTGGTCATTAAGTACAACAATTAAATAGTACTTGGGACACCCGCATCCAGTATCAGAGTGCCTGGTGCTGCTTCTGGCATTGTGCTAATATGCACATTTGGAAGTAGCAGGTGACTGATCAAAGGAATTAGGTCCCTGTGACCTACATAAGAGACCCAGACTGAGCTCTGGGATTTTGGTTTTAGCTGTGGTTGTTGCAGCCATTTGGGGAGTAAGCCAGTCTGTTTTTCTGTAGGTCACTCCTTTAAAAAAACAAAACAAAGCAAAAACTAAAAGTAAATATAATTGAAAAAGAAGCAAAATTCTCTCCCTGTCATCATTATAAAAGTAAACTTTAAAATAAAGTATGCATCCCACCATAACTCATCATATTATAATAAAAAGTTTGGAAAGTAGTAGTTAGCAGTTTTGTGTCAGATAAATAGTATACCTCTAGCTCATTAGTGAAAGTACTCATTAAAGATTAAAAACATAAGATCCTTTATAGACATTCTAAACTGGTCCCTGGATCTTAGCATTCAATTATCATTTGTGAGATCTGAAATCAACATTGTTTATGTCGAAATTGAGAGTATATTTGAAAATCAAAATTCAAAGGCATGCCTTGTAGTGAGCTGACTGATAGGAAGGGGCTGTGATTACGCCTCATTTTCACCCTCTACATCATGATCTCATTGATTATGTTTCTCAGCTTGCTAAGGCTTCTGTGAGGTGACTTTCAAGATGAATATTGCTATTTGCAGGATTTCCTGAACAGGAATATTTCAGGAGTAAATTGCATAAACCCAAGCGAAGTGCAGTCAATTTTCATTTCAGCATAAACAATGTATTAGAACAGAGCCCTTTAGGCTTTCTTTTTTAAATATTTTGCTTTTATTACACAGCTAGCTGAATTGTATCCAGGAGCATAAAGTGCCAAGCAGGCAAAACTGAGGCTCACAGAGACTATGGCATGCTTTACCAGGTGTTTAGTGTTTGATAAGAGAAAGGAAATGAACCAGATGCCAAATCCACTGGCCCTTGGTTTCAGAGTAGCCATGGCCATCATGACAGATCGAGTTTATTTAGATTTAGGAAATGCTATCAGAGACCTAACTACTTGTACATCTACTTTCTTTGCATTAACTCATACAAAGGGGCTGTGCGTGTGTGTGTGTGTGTGTGTGTGTGTGTGTGTGATTACAAAAAAAACTTTTATTTAATTGGTTGTATTTACTTGGAGGCAGGGAAATATAAATAATGAGAGAGAGCATCTATCTGCTGGGTCACTCTCAAATGCCCACAACAATGAAGCTTGGACCAGGTGACAGATAGCAGTGAGGAACTCCACCTGGATCTGCCCTGATGGTGCAGTGGTGGCAGGGACTCAAATAATTCAGCAATTATCTGCTTCCTGGAAGGACACAACTGGCCAAAAACTGGCATCAGGAGAAGAGCTAGAATTCCAACTCAGGCACGGCCACATGAATCCCAGGCATTCCAAATGACAAGTTTACCACAGCTCCCAACATCTGTTCCCTAGTATATGTAAAGGAGGTTTCTTCCTCAATGCTAAAATAAACGCATGTATCTTCCAAACCACCTAAAAATTTAGCTGTGGTTTGCAGAAGTTTAAAGCTAAGCATAGCAAAATGCATTTTTCCAGTTTTGTTTACTTGAAAAAAGTTTAATTTCTTTAGGCAGAGTGACAACAGACTACAAATACAAAAAAAAACCCATGCCTTAAAGCATAGGACCTTTGTGTAATCTTAATAATTCACTTATAATACTCTGATGAGAAATCAAAGTTAGACAAATACATCAACCACTAGTTATTATGTTATTTACACAGATCACCATTTCCTGATTGCAAAAGTGTGAGGATTATTTGGAGAAATTCAATAGGTATAAGCATATTCAGCATTGTCTTGGGAACAATTACAAGCAGAAGAAAAGGACTAAAAGAATATTCTTCAAATCTGCACTCTGGTGATGAACAAGAAGATACACAGAAGAATAGGCTACAGTGCCGAGCCCACAAATTGAGCACTTTGAAAGAATACAAGATCCAAGATCACTGAAGACGGGGTCAGGCTAGTTTGTATCGGACCAAATAACAGTATTGCCTTGTCGTGACTGTTTACTGAGTACTGAAATATTCAGTTCCTCTAAACTGTTAATACTAAACTAAACTGGAAGAATGCATTTAAAGAAGAGATAAAATTATGGACAAGTGCCATGGAATGGTAGGGGTGTGAGGATCCCTCATTGTTTGGTATGGCTAGTAAATAAGGGAAGTTATTGATAGAGTAAGAGGATAGGAAAGTTAACTTCAGGGGAAGAGCACTTTATAACGATATCTAAAGAGCCTGGGCATTATTTTCAAGGCAACTAATCTGCCAGAAAATTTTAAATAAGCAATGGCCAAATATTAGGACACTTCAAAACGTCCAGGGAAAAGCTAAAGAAGGGCATTTGGCCTAGCGGTGAAGACTCGGGCTGAGACGTCTGCATCTCCCCATGGGATTATGTTGGCTTTGAGTGACTCTAGCTGTTTTCTCCAGTTTCCTGTTAGTGTGGATCCCGGGAAGCAGCACTAAAGACTCAAGTAATTAGTTCCTCATCACTCATGTTAGACACCCAGATTGGCGTCAACATCCTGGCTGGGCACTGCAGGTCTTAAGGAAGTGAGCCAGTACACAGGACCACTATCTTTCTGTCTATAAATCACAAATGCAAAAACTACCATTCATTTTGGTGAAAAGAATGCGTAAAATGCACACAGTTTTCTTCTTAATATGTGCTATCCACAGAAGTCTTGCTCCTATTCATTAAGTACAATTAAAACAGGTATGGAAATTGGAAGACATACACACTCTCAGGATTTAAATTTAATGAAGATATTAGTTCTAGTAAATTCTGGAAGAAAAAAAAAACCAGAAAACTAGTCAAAATGTCATAATTGTTACCACTATAAAGAGAAAGATGATGCTCACAATGATTACTTACCCAACCAAGCTAAAACCAGGTTCCTGAATCTCCTCCTGCCATTATAAAATCCTATTTTAATAAAGTTTTAACTCCCCACCTTTCACCTCTGATTGCCCTGCAATTTGATCAGGGTATTCATACTCTATCACAAGCCAGGTGATATCTAATTACCCCAATTTGTCTCGAGTAAGAAATCCTGTTAGCTTGGCTTAGCCAGACAGCCCTTACCTTTGATGTTTCCACTTAATTTTTGCATCCACTGGCCCCTGCACTGATCTTTGGCTAGAAATTCCCATGATGTATTTGGATATGAGCTAACCCCTTCCCAACACCGATTGCCTCTTAGTGGCCCTAGATATGGTCTATCTTACCATGCATTAATGAGCAGTTTTTTTTCTTTAATGATAATAATTGAAAAACTTATTTTAGTGATATACCCATTCTTTTAGAAAACAACTTTTAAAGCAAAAGGTCCTGACCTTGATATCAAATGTTCCTACTTGACTTGATTGGTTACAAATTTCCAATTGATTCCTGATCGGCACCAGCCACAGAAGCAGCTGCTTTAATTGCTCTTCCAGCTGTCCAAGGTCTTTCACGTGAGCCTCAATCTCCCTTTGCTTCTCAGGCAAAACTCTAGAAACCTGGAAAGGAAACATTAAAAGAAAACATTAAAATGTAAAAGAGAATTTTAAAAGACATATTACTTGGTGATACAAAAAAAGGGAAAACAAGTTATTTATCTTTAAATGTTTTACAAATATACTGATTTTAGCATTTTCAGAGTATGATATTAATGATGTGTGCTGTGCATTACAATTCAGTTTTAATAAATGTTGGAAATCATCCATTAAAACCATCTGATAATTGTTGACTTTAAAGACATTAGTACCAAAGCTGGTCAGGGTTGGGGGCACAGTGGCTCAATAAGCTAATTCTCCACTGTAAGCACTGGCAGCCCACGTGGTTACCATTTTGTGTCCTGGATCTTCACTTCCCATCCAGCTCCTTACTTGTGGCCTGGGAAAGCAGTAGAGGATGGGCCAAAGCCTTGGGATCCTGCACACACTAGGGAGACATGGAAGAGGCTCCTGGCTTCCTAATGGCTCAGCTCCAGCCATTGCAGGCATTTGGGGATTGAACCAGTGGCTAGAAGATCTTTCTCTCTATAAATTTGCCTTTCCAATAAAAATAAAAAATTTAAAAACATATCTTGTGAAATTCAAAAATACACTTATGCAAATGCATACCCAGCTCCAAGTGATAAAGTAAGTATACTCTTCACTTTTCCACTGACGTATTAAAAATAGTGCTGTGTTTTATATTATATGTCAGACACACTTCCTTTGTGGTTATAAAACTGAATAAGCCAAGTTACTCAGCATTAGTATCACATATGTAACACAAAACCTGTACATTTCAAATGAATGCTTTATACTCATGCAGCATCATGAAATTAAAAGGAAACCAAAGCATAATTTTTGTTTGTATAGCAATAATTTCTTTCACTGTACTTGCTTCCAGCTTTCTTTTATGTTAAGGAAACTTGTACAAGAAAATCTTCCTTTTCTGTAGAAGGAAATTTGGTGAGCCAAGCATTTTTGTAAGCTATAGTTTACAAGCCATAGTGTAACCAAGTAAAACAGAAGATGATTGGGAGGAAAAGAAAAAAAAAAAAGAACATCTGGATTAGAGTAGAATATAACAGAGCAATTACAGATTTAAAAAAATTTTGAGGCAGAGAGATCCATCTTTTCTCTCTTGGTTTACTCTGACAATGCTTGCAACAGTCACACTGGACCAGGGCCAAAGCCAGGGACAAAGAATGCAATCCAGGTCTCCTACACGTATTGTGGGAATTCTATTTCCTGGGTGATCACAGATACCATCAGGATCAACACTTGCATGAAGTGGCAGGCAGGTGCTGGAGCTGAGCTTTGAACCACACACCCTGGTATGGGATGTGGACATCTTAAACTCCAGGCTAACGCTCTTTCCTAAAAGTTATCTTTTACTATGGGCTCAATATTTAGCAAGCATCATGCTTCCAAGTTTCATATTTATTGTCATCTTTAATCCATACAAGGATGCTACAATTATTATCATCCCAGTTTTGTACATGGTTGATGACAAGTTGGGACATATTAAATAGTTGGAAGAACAGTGTAATATGGTACTAAACATTGTAGTGTTTGGAGTTAGGCTACTGGATTTCATAATAGTAAAACATTGAGATGTGCTCAATTTAATCATAAAAGTCAGAAAATGAGGAAAGGAAACAATAAGGACAATCAGTAGGTAAGTAGTCTAAATCAAGAACAGACTGTTGCACAATCCTGAATGCACATTAGCACCCGGAGCGTAAAACCCCTGCTACATGACATCCTAGTCTGCACTGTTAAGTCCAACTGACCCAGACCTGCCTTTATCCTGTGGATCTGTATCTCAACTGGGGGAACTGTGGGTAGGAATACAGGCTTCACACCTTTGTAACGTGAATGGTGTAAAAGATGAATGGGAACTAAAGAAAATGGCTATTGCCTGAAGTTCTCTCTGCACGGACTTCATACTTGCATGAGTGGATGGGGAAACAAACACAGTGCTGTAGTAGCATAGAATAAATGGCCATGAATGATGCACCATGGTGCTGTATCTGTTTGCCTCACATGTATCCCCACAGAAAAGTAACATTCAATGAATTAAACCTACATGTGTTTTGTGAATTAGAACTCTTAACTATCTCTTTAGTATTGAACTTTGATGTGTGTGGGGTGGGGAAAAGGAGCAGAGAGAGAGAGACATAGGTAATAGCACAATTGCAATTCTATCTCTACAGTACATAATTTTATAACATCCTAAACTTGTTTTTTTTTCCCCTAGCACTTTAAAAGGAGGTAACTAAACATTTTGTTTTTATTGTACCATTTCGTACCCACAAGTACATGTAGAAAGCATTTTTTTCAGCTTTGGATAACAGCATCTAAGAGCCTCTAGATTATGAAGCTCCTGGAGATAATAGCCCTCATATTTCCCTAAAATATCTAAAATTGAGCTATGAACTCCTTTTTATCTGATCATGAAATAGTTTTCATTTCATTTAGGCATGCTATGTAAGCACAGCAATCTGCACAGCATTTAACTGAGGTTGTTGGTTTCCTTCTAATCCTCCCAAACTTTACATCCCTGGTTGTAGACATAAAACAAATCCCGACAGAAAACGGTGCAATGGATGGAATAATGACACCATGGCTTATAATGAGACTACATTTTCACCTATTTAAATTTTATTTCTGTTAACCTTCCTCACTGAGCTTGGTGCTGCATTTTTCTACATGATAGGCCTTCAATAATAACTACTAGATGGAATGCTGGAATTTTTTTCAATGATACAGGCAGGATATGCCCAGAGTAATGAACCACATAAAATGTAAATTGCATCTCTAAGTTAAACAGCCAAATTAGCAGACCAAAAATAATAAACTGGACCTTAAGAATAATAAACTTTTTCATGACAAAGGAAAAAATTAGGAACTGTCAAGAGTAAATCAACAAATTGCAAAAACAAAGTTGTGGCTCACATCTCAGAAAACAGAATAATTTTTCTAACATAGAAAATGAATTTGCTATAAATTAATAACAGAAATACAGGCAATGCAAAATAAAATTGGAAGAAAGATCAAGACAGTTGGTAGAAAACACAAAAGGATTTTAGGTACATGAAGAGAAATCTAATCTCTGTACTAATGGAAGAAAAGAAAATCAGAACCACATTATTGCAATGGTAAAAACGGAATAAAAAAATAAAAGCATGATACAGCCAAGGATGAGGAGAAATACAGATTCTTGTATGTAATAGTTGGAATATACAAGTGCTTCAAAAGTTCCTGGAAAATGAAATTATATGACATTTACTTGGGTAAAAAATATTTTTAAAATTCACAAATACAATGTTTCTTTTAAAAGTTCATGGAAAACATGAATATAACAAACCATATGTTGACTCAAGGACCAATATTGTGGCATAGTGGATTAAGCTGCCTGCTGCTGAGCTGGTATCAAATATAGACACAAGTTCCAGTCCCAGCCTCTCCACTCTTGCCATCCACATTCCTACTGCTGTGTCTGGGAAAGCAGTGGAAAACAGCCAGGACCTCTGCACTCAGATGGGCGACCCTTATTAAGCTCTTGTCTCCTGGCTTTGGCCTGGCTTAGCTCTGGCCCTTGCAGTCATTTAGGGAGTGAACCAGCAGATGAAAAATCTCTGTATCTCCACATTTGTAACTCTGCTTTAGGATAAATTAATATTTTCATTTTTAATCTTTGTTGATTGATCTTACTTGTAAGAAAGAGCGAAGGAAACAGAGAAAGCAATCTTTCATCCATTAATCTACTCCCTAAATGGCTTCAGCAGAGTTGGGCTAGACCAAAGCCAGGAACCTAGAGCTTCTTTGGGATCTTCCACATGGATGCAGGAGCCCAAGGGTTTGGACCATCCCAAGAACTTGGGCCTTCCTTCACTACTTTCCTAGGTCATAAGCAGGGAGCTGGTTCTGAAGTAGAATAGCCAGGATATGAACCCGCGTCCATGTAAGATGCTGGCACATGGAACACAGGCATAACTAAGCAGGCACAATGCTGGCCCCTTTATCTATTTACATAAAGGGAACAACTTTTATGTATTTTATAAATAGACTTTTGAGAGCATAACCCTTGAAATAATCATATATAAATTCAATACACCCCAACTTTAAATTGGAGCAGTTGGTATTTAATAGAAATTGCCAGGCCAGTTCTAAGATTTACATGGAAGTTCAACTGGCAAAGGATATCAAGATGATCTTGATGGATAGAAATGTTAAAGTGTGTTTGCAAACAGAGATCTATATTTGCTTTAATTATGTTTATGAGAACAGTCTGTAAACAATTACCTAATTTATGACAATGATAATGCATTTATAAAGTAGAGAGAGGGTAATCATTTTAATAAATAGAATCATGATAATTGAATATTCCTTTAAAAAGTAATCTTGATTCTAACTTGATGTTCCCCCTACACACACTTGATCAGTTCCAGAGTGTTGGCAGATCTCAAAGTAAAAGGCAAAACAAAGAAATTTCCAAAAGAAAATATAAAAAAAAATCTTAGTGATTTTAGGGCAAGTAATTATTTCTTAAACAAGACATAAGAAGCTCTAATAAATGTAAAATAGAGTATTGATTGGTTGAACTTCACTCATCAAGAAACATTATAAAGGGAAAAATAAGGCCTAGGGTAGAAGAAGACATTCTCAATGTATATATTCAATAAAGGACTTGCATCCAACAGATTCTTAACCCTAACCCTAAACTTCACCTCGGAATTCCTAAGAGAGATGATGAAGTTTTTCAATGTGCAAAAGATAAGCACAAGGATTTTATATTAGCATACAAAAATGGAACTAATTATTAGAGGATTACAAATTACAGCACTATTAGATACCAAGTTCGTATCTGTCAACTTGGCTAAAGCAAAAATACTAGAATACACGTACACCTCACGATGTGCAAGAAATGGATACACCATGGCATATTCACACAATGGAATTCTGTAGAGAACAGAGAGAAAATCAGCAGACATGTGACATGCAATGGCACTGAATAATCTCACAAAATAGTTGAACAGAAGTCAAAGAGAAGGGCGTATACTGGATAATTCCCAAGGACATCAAGTTCAAAGAGCCATACTGAAGATAGGTGACAGAAGTCAGAAGAGTATGCATATATTTGGGATAGAGTGGGGCAGAGGATAGATTAATAAGAAGGAACAAACATGAGGGACATTACCGGATAAGTACAATTTATTATCTGAGTAGTCACAGTGTGGATATAAAAATTTTCTGAGGATAATCAGCTTTTGTTGTTATGATGTGTACACTCTTGCATAAATGTGCTATATTTATCTTATGAACAATGCACACAGCTGTATTAAAACCTTAATGTGCCCAATCCTTTCAAACACAAAATCCTACTTCTTTAAAGTTTCTCAAGCAAGTATCAGAGATATACATGCAGCCATATGACAAATCCTCAATTCTGTCACTTCACCAGTGTAAAACTAAAACAAAATTTCCCCAAATGAAACTGATCATATTCACAAACTGTAATGTAAATGAATTCATGGGCATGAATGCAATGAAAAGTATTCCAGGGCCAATACCCATGTTAAATTAATTATTTAAAAATGAATACCATATACAAGTTATGGCACTGATTTTCCTATGCATATTTTAAATATTAATATCCACACATAAAACAAAGGACTTGAAGAGAATTTTCTCAAAGGACACACAAATAACCAACAGGCATATGAAATCTCATGTTCAAACTAAGTCGAAAGCACAATGACATGTTAGATTAGCTACACCAAAAAGATAAAAGGTAAAAACTCTTGGCAAGGGTATAGAGAAAGATAAGCCCGAGAACAGTGTTGGTATGAATGAAAATCAGTCCAACTATCACACACACACACAAAAATGTATGGAAGTACCTAAGAAGTCAAACATAGAATGACCATATGAACCAGCAACTTCACTAACTGGGTGTATATCCACAGGACATAAAATCAGTATTGCAAAGACACAAGTGCACATTCGTGTTAATAGTGTTAACTATAGTAATCAACTTAAATTGAAAAGTCCATTAAATAATAATGAAAATGAGGTTCACATACACAATGGAATGTTGTTACTCAATCACAAAAATGAGAGAATTCTTGTCACTTGATAGTGCATGAATCAGCCTGGACAGTATTACTTTAACTCAAAGTAGAAAAAAAAAACAGTACCATCTATCCTTACTTGTATGTGGGATTGTAAAAAAAAACTCAGAAAAACAAAGTAAACAGTTGCCATCCTAGGCTAGAAGTTTGGAATATTAGAAAGATGCTAGTCTAAGGACAGAACATTTCAGAAAAACAAGAGGAATCATTTCTAAAATATTATTATGCATGCAGTCACAATACTATTAATATAAGGTATTTAAAAATTTATCTAAAAATTTATCTAAAAAATCTATCTAAAAATTTCTGATATCAAATTTACTTAGTGTTTAGACCACAAAATAAATTTTATCATCTAAAAATTGGTAAGTATGCAAATGTTAATGCATGAGAGTAAATAGATTTACTGATTTAGCTATTCCATAATTATATATATATATTTCAAATGATCATACTCTCTATACAATATACAGTTTTTCTTATCAATGAAATAATTTTTAAAATCTACACACATAGATAGATATTTTTTAATGATGGAAACATGTGCACTTATTTATTAGCCATGATTTTGTTATTCTGGTGGGCGTTGCTTTATTCTCTTGCTTCAAACAGTATTACTGATGCACAAATGCTTTCGAATCCTTTAGCCTGTCTTTATTAAAAGTAGCTAACCCTTTCTCCCCATATCTATGCCAGCAGTATGGGCAAAAAAAATCTATTGTGCATCTACTTCATGGACTCCTACACAGATATTAAAAAGAATGAAATTCTACGTTTTCCACAAAATCGTCCCAGCTAGAGATCATTATATTTAGTGAAATAAGCCAATCTGCAAAGGTCCAAAGGACAAATATCCTATGTTCTCTCTGATATAAGAAAGCCTTCAAGCAAAAATACACAATAAACAGAGGTAAACATGTATAAATATATATTCATCTATAAGAACTGTACAATGGAGACTAGCACACCAAGAAATGAATATGCATTGTCCTATGCATCTCTACTTCTGAATAAAGGATGGATTCTCAATGAAACTTTCTTGAGAATAGGATGCTGGACTTTCTACCATTGTCTATAACTACAATGTCAGATACACTTAAATAGCAGAATGATGAACTGTGACTGCTGCTGAGAGACTACACTATTGTTATAATACAGGGGGAAAATAGTTGGGGGAAGAGTGGGAAGAGTGGGAAGAGTGGAAGGGAAAGTCCCTGTGCCTATGAAACTGTATCATGAAAAATACAAAAAAAAAATTTAAGTATCTTTAACAATCTGACCCTATATACCAGTCTTCACGTCTTTCTGATAAGAAAACTTTTCATTTTTGTCAAAATGTGTCTTTATTAAGCCCTTTAACTCCCTTTGTTTCTATTCTTCTATCATTTTGTCTGCCGTTAATTTATCTTCTTTTCCCTCAACAAAATACCACTTTCCCTAAGTGTAACACATGAACTTTTCCCAGTCCCTAGTGATTCGGATAGTGAAGGTGACAGCTCCGAGAGAAGATTGTCTGATATCTCTATGGCAGGCAGGACAACAGAAAAAGGCAACAGTCAAGCTGGACCACCTATGATGCTCTGAAGTGTCCATAACTTCATCCTTGACATGACCTCAGGTTCTCGAAAAGTCCCTTGCAATGGTGAGGGTGTTCATCGCAAGAAAATATCCCATTTCTGGATGGGATCTTACTTTTCTTCGTCTAACAGATCACACAGTAAACTAACTGCTCCAAACTGGCTGCTGTATACAGATCCTGAAGGAACCATTAGCTTGTTTGTTTCAGTTCCTTGCTACCAAACAGGATGTAGCTCTTAGTCCGTATAAACACGTACCCTTTGGAGAGTTTGAAGTACACAATGCTTAGATGAATTGGCCTCAAGAAATGTTACAAGGTCAATCAGAGACCGTATCAGACACACGAGACGTTAAAGTTCAGAGCCTTTAGTTACCGGCCGGGACGACCTGGACAGCAACCTCTGGTAAAACTTGGAGACTTACTGCTGCTCTGTACCATCCAAGGATTTTCTTAACCTTAAAGATACAGGCCTCTCATGGTCTCCCCAAAAAACCGTTGGATTTAGCTGGATAATAAGATGCTGGAGTCTATGCTTGGTATATGCTTGCAATGAAAGAATCTCAACTGAACTTGAACTATAATACTGCAAAAAGGTGGAGGATCCACCATGGAGGGGAAGGGTTTGCGGAGGAGTGGGGGGAGTCCCAGAGCCTGTGAAACTGTGTCACATAATGCAATGTAGTTAATAATAATAATAATAAAAAGACATAGGCCTCCACCAGAACAAGAGAGATTACAAAGACACAGTGACATAATTAGCAATCTTACTGTTTATCCTAATGGTGCCCGGCAGTTGGGTTCCAGGTGGTGGCTCTTTCCCTTACCCTCAGATAAGCACTCAGCTACAAAGCTTTGCCTGATAGCTCAGGCCAAAACACAGGCCTTGGCTATGTTTCCCCCACCTTTACCAGCTAAAGGGCCAGTTCAGAGCTTGGAAGTTCCCATGCATATGATAATCCTCCAACAGTAACTCCTGTAGCAAAGAATGCCTAACTTTGAGGATTTCTATTAGTTCCCCCTTCCTCACCAAGATTAGCATAGCTCATTGGATAACCTTTCATGCCTGCACCAATACTAGTTTAGTTGATTGGATAGTTTTTCATACTAGCGTGAGTCTAAAAGTCCTTTAACAGTGGCATGTCAGGGTTGCTCCCCCCTTCCACGCGCAGTCGTATCAGACAGTCCGCTGGCAGGTGAATAAGGACTTAGGGTTTCGAAGAGTCTGCCTCCGACTTATTTCTGGGATAGAATCAGTCAGGTTGCAAAATCTCTGAATGGAAATGACAATTCTCTGTAATAAACTCAGTGGCATTTATTATCTCGGCTATGTCATTAGACCCTTCCAATTATTAGTTTTTCCTTATTTTTACTATGGTCTTCCAGCTTTATGTCGTTTTACCCTGCCTTTTCCCATGACCTTGCACATGTACTCACGTGTACACTCATACACACACACAATTTCCATGTATAGCATCTTCTCTTACACAGTCTAGCATTATTGCAAGCACAGTCACAGAAGCCAGTCATTTACCAAAAAGAACAGAGAGGTTAAAGTGGGGGATTAAAAGCATTATTTTGAAAGTACTTAAGTTCTCATCTATGACATTTCTACTTCAAGTGCTTGTTTTAGTCTATGTGTGAGGCTCCTAGTTCACTAGCAGTCAGAGCACATCTTCCCCGGCAACTAGATTGGTGAGAGTTCCTTGGTGGAACCTGGGAGCATGAGAGGGTCAAATCTGATCAGTTCGAGGTCTTTAGCTGCCTTCACACAATCCAGGTGTGGTAATGAAGTAGTTATGCAGTTAATCAGTAGCAAGACTAAGGAATACATGCCTAAGGCTCAACTCATGGCACGTTTTCTGTCAGTTACCCTGGGTTTTTGGATTCTGGAGCTAGAGATAAAATTGGTAGCAGCATTTATCAACTTTCAATAAATCCATCAATATTTACCTAATAATGATTTTCCTCATCACTGTCCTATGTAACACATGCAAATTCAGTTCTCCCTTAGGGGGAAAAAATATTTTATTTATTTGAAAGTCAGGGATAAAGGGAGAGATCTTTCTTCCATCCACTGGTTCATGCCTCAAATGGCCACAATGGCTGGGGCTGAGCCAGGCCAAAGCCAGGAGGTTCTTCTGGGTCTCTCAAGTGGTCCAGGCAACCAAGCATTTGGGTCATTCTCTGTTACTTTCCCAGGCACATTAGCAGGGAGATGCATTGGGAGCAGGGACGTTTGGACTTGAGCTGGCATCCAAAAAGGATGCTGTCAGCACAGGCAGTTACTCCATAGTGCTGGTTCCTGATTGAGGTTATACTTAACCTAATGATAACATTTCAATGCTAACATCCCTGCACCTTCGAAAAAGTTAAATTACAGTGCACACTCAATGCATCCTAAACAAAGATTCATTTGCTGCATTGCTAGCAGCAACAAAAAAACCCCAAAGAACAAAACAAAAAACCATAACTGCCTAAATTCAGTAACGTCACTTACATAATTCATGTATGTCATTTTTTTCTTTTGGATGAAATGCAAATGGTATGAAATATTTGGAGGTCTCATTTGGAGTCACATATTTTTAACCTTCAATAAATTAAAACCGCATTAGATATCTGGACTTTTGAGAGATAGATTACTAGGCACAGTGCTCTATTAATTTTTTACAAATAATCCTCACTAGAAGGTCATTTATTTTTCCCCCTCTGAAAATTTAATAAGAGAATTATGAGTAGAAAATTGAAAATACATTGTGGTTATGTGCCACCAAATATTTAAAAATTGTAAGTGTAGATACAATTACACATCTAAAGCGATCAATTGCAAATTATTTTAAGACACTCACTCAGAAATGGCATAGTGGTTGAGGTTTTTCTTCAAAATCAAGCAGATTTCATTGGCAGAAGCATGTAGATTCTATTTACAATGTTTATGGGTCGATGGGAATATTTCCTGCATTGCTTCTGGTTTTTTTTTTAAGATTTATTTTTATTATTTTTTCATTGGAAAGGCGGATATACAGAGAGGAGAGACAGAGAGGAAGATCTTCCGTCCAATGATTCACTCCCCAAGTGAGCACAACGGCCGATGCTATGCCGATCCGAAGCCAGGAGCCTCTTCTGGGTCTCCCACGCAGGTGCAGGGTCCCAAAGCTTTGGGCCGTCCTCTGCTGCTTTCCCGGGCCACAGGCAGGGAGCTGGAAGGGAAGCGGGGCTGCCGGGATTAGAACCGGCACCCATATGGGATCCCGGGCGTGCAAGGCGAGGACCTTAACCACTTGCGCCACTGCGCCGGGCCCCATTGCTTCTGGTTTTAAATGAATGCAATAGTGAAGTGTCCACCATCAAATTCTAACATAGAGTAAGTTTACTGCATAATCACTTCATTACGACACCTGATTTTTGATATCATTTTCTGCAAATACAGAATGCAGGATGTGGTAAATGGACATTTTTAGCAAGATTTCAAAGTCAGTAAATTTTGACGTACAATAAATCGGTTTGCAGTCCTTGGAGAATGCTGCTCTCACTACATCGCTAAACTCATATTGGCTTTTCAATAAAGCTTAGCGTTCACAAGTGGTGTTCTTGTTCATGAATTTTTAGTTTGCAGTATAAGTAACTCACGCTATGGTAAAAGAATCCTTAATAATACACATAGCACATGGAAAATGTTATTTGACCGGTTTCCTTGATTCCAATCTATCCTAACATTATGTAAAATGCCTGATGAGAGCTTCGGAGGCATCAGACAAAGGATGTGAATTGCTGACTTTGATTTGCCAATTTTCAATAGCTCCCATTTATCTTTGAAAATGGATTTCACCACTGTATAAACCCACCTAACTATCGACCTACCCACACACTCTTTACTACCTAATGTGATTTTGGTCACCCAATGCTTAAACCTGGAGGACAATATAACTCACAAAAAGTTAAAAAGCGTATGTAACACATACCTGGACCAGAGAATGTGCTACTGCAAACTGACCCAGTGTTTTTCACCTCCCTGCCCACTCAACCATACTCATTCTCAGAGCCTGGTTCTACAAAGACAGTCTGTGCTAGAGGCACTTGTGTTCTCACCGTCTCCCATTAGAAACCCTTGATTGTATTTTAACTAAATAAGCTAAACAACAGCCTGGCTTACTAAACAAAGGTGCTGTGGATTCTTAGCAAATGCTGCTTTTAATTTTCTGTTGGCTTGGTTTGTTCATTTGGTTCCTCTGAACACAATTCAAAGAGAATGGAGGTGGGCTTTTGGCCTGGCAATGAGGACCCCCTTTGGGATGCCTTAACTCACTGCAGCTCCTGACTCCAGCTTTCTGCTACCACTGAGCCTGGAAGAATAGTGAGGACTTCCTGCCACCCATGTGGGACACCTTGATAAAGTTTAGAGGTTCCAGCCTTGCCCTGGACCAGCTCCTGCACTTTTCCCCATACATAGGGAGTGATCCAGAAGATGGGTGCTATCCTTCTCCCTCTCTCTCCTTCTCTCCTTCCTTCTATCTCTCCATCCCCTCGTCTTTTATCTCTCATGTAATACTTTTTTAAAGCAAGGAAATCTAAGTTACAATATGCAGTTTTATTCCAAAATTAAGAGTCAAGATGAAATCATGACTGATATTTCGTAGGTCACTCCTTGAACTGCTAAAATCAACTTTCCTTACAATTGAACTTAAAAATGAAGAGTTGCTTCATATATATATGTATATATATATACGTATATACATATATATACATATATATAAAATAGCATAGCTATCCAACAGTCATTATTGAAAAAAGTTATCTTGGATATTACTATAAGTCATACTTCAGTAGTGATACAGTGAATAGACTTGCTAAGCTACATGATTCTTTAAAACCATAACACAACATTTCAGAAAATAATTAATTCAGTGTTATACAAACACATACACCAATTTGACAGTTTGGAATGACATGAACATGAATTGCTGTTTTTAATCTCAACAGTTTCTGGCTAGAAGGCTTGTTTTGTAAAACTCATTTCCTAAAAGAAAGAAAATCACCACACTGGAAGAAAGTCCTATATCTTTGCCTGCACCTGTATGGAATAATTTTATTGTGATGTGTAAAACTATCAAGATTAAAAAAAATATTTTTGTAACAAATGGCATAATGTGTGTAATCCATCTATATTTTCTCTGTGTATTATTCCATACTGTAGCAAATTGACACGTTATTGTTATTTATATCATGTAGTGAATATGTATTATATTACTCATAAATGAAACATGCCTGACAGTGAAAATCAATATCCTTGGGAGTTTTCATCTTACTGACACATGAAGGAGTAATAGGATGAGAAGCTGCTCCAGGAAACAGTAATGGTTAGGGAGGATGTGTACTAGTTCTGAGTCCAACAACGGGAGAAGGTAGCATTGCTATACACCAAATCAATTGAAGCTTCCCTGGGTGTGCAGACAATACAAGGAAAGGAATTAGAATCTAGTGGTGGCTAGGTCTCTCTGCTATCAGAAAAACGGAAGAGCACAGAAAAGATCTCAGACACCTAGAAAACAAAATTAATTTCTTTAGGAATAATAGTAATAATAATAATAATAATAACTATAATAACAAAAGAACGTCAGGGTAGAAGTCAAAAGCCAGAATGATTTTTCTGCCAGAATTGTTGCTATTGGGTCATTGAAATGAGGCTCAAAGAGCAGTGGGCCACAAACTACGGCATGTGGGTCAAATCCAGGCACTGCCCATTTTGGTACAGTTTGAGAAATCAGAATAACTTGCACATGTTCATTCTGAGAAAAAAAAAATAAGAGGTGCCATGAATATTCTATGAATTTTAAATATGTGTCCACAAAGTGTTGCTAGAAAATATCTGTGTCCCCTCATTTATAATTTGTTACTTTTTGTGGCTGCTTTCATGCTGTAATAGCAGACTTCAGTTGTTACAGCATAGATTTCACAGCATGCCAAGCCTAAAACATTTATACTTTGCAACTTTACAGAAAGAGTTCAAGATACAGGCTCTAGGTGATCAGAGTTTTGGTTCCATCTCTTGTTCATCTTTTCCTGCCTACCAGAGCTGCTTTAAGGTGTGTGCTAGTGAGGGTGATGCCAGAGTTCAGTAAATGGAGGCGGAGAGAAGGAGAGGGAGGAGACATTTTGAAATGCACTATTCGTTCGCTCCCATCCTTCAGGCAGGCTTTTGACTTGGAAAATGTACAATTGAAAAGTGCGCCCTCCAGTGGCACTTTTGTAAACTTTCCATGGCTTCTGAGTTATTGAGGGTACCTATAGTCAGGACCACATTAGTTTCAGAAACCTCTTTGATAAAACACCCCAGATGCTGATGATGCTGACATACACGACAAAACACTTCCACAAACCGTATGCACATTGATCCTTAAACTATCACTTTAAAGATTTTTTAAAAAATTTTATTGGAAAGTCTGATATACAGAGAGGAAGATCTTCCGTCCACTGATTTACTCTCTAAATGACTGCAACAGCTGCAGCTGAGCTGGTCCAAAGCCAAGAACCCAGAGCCTGGAGCCTCTTCCAGGTCTCCCATGCGGGTGCAGGGTTCCAAGGCTTTGGGCCATTCTTGACTGCTTTCTCAGGTCACAATCTGGGAGCTGGATGGGAAGCAGGGCCACTGGGATTAGAACCAGCGCCCATATGGGATTCCGGCACATGCAAGGCGAGGACTTTAGCCCTAGGATACCATACCAGGCCCTCATCATACACTCATTTTAGAATAGTTTATAATGTTTAATAGAATGTAAATTCCACACATGTACCTGTTATAGTGTGTTGTCTAGGAAATAAGGACAAGATGAAAGCCTGTACATGTTGAGAGATGCTTTGGAATAGTCTGTTTTTGGTTGAGTTTATGGATGAGGGGCCTGTGGATATGGTAGTCCCACTGATATGCGCAGATGATAGTTTCAGCTGGGGTAGCTGAAGCTTCCAATTACAGTCAGCTGATATCTGGAAGCTTAATGTTCAGACTGGCATATGCTTAGCAAGAGTCTATACTTACATTTAACTTAAATATCCTTTCCTTAGCTTTCCAAGAATTTGTGTGCTTCAGAATGATGCACAAAGAAGCACAACAGGAGCAAGAGTTGTGGCATTGTGGTATAGCCACTACCAACAATGCCAGCACTTCATAAGGGTGCCAGTTTGAGTCCTAGCTGTCTCACATCACTGGGATTCGCATCACTGCTAATGTTCCTGGGAAAGCAGAGTGAGGATGGCACAAATACTTTGCCATCTCAATTGGAAGTGGAGTAACCAGAACTTGAATCCATGCCTACAAGGGATGTTGATACCTCAGTAGTGGCTTTAGCTGCCATGCCACAGTGCCAGCCCTAGAACAATTCTGATGCCCGTGGAATCCATTTCTTCAATCTCTGGCCACCATGTTGATTTGGGCTTAGTAATGTGTCAGAGGACTATGCTGCAGCCACATTGTGCAGGATGCCAGAACTCAACAGTTTGACTTCAAGATCAATGTTTGTTCAACTTTTTTGGCCTCCAGGCTGCTTTTACCACAAAACCCTATTATGTGCCATTAATTTTTACATTGAGGGACAAGGTACGTGAACACAGGAAGAGCTGCACATGGATAGTGCTACCATGTTCTAAGAGAAAAGGAAAGGAGGGAGGTATGGCAGTATCCTGGGGTTCATCCTCTAGCTGAAGGAGCCTTTTGGTAGCACCCATGGGTGGGTGGAGATTGGGGAAAAGAATTAAGAGTCGGGGGATTGTATCAACACAGCGTGGGAGGGTAATAGGGGCCTGGATATGAGCTGATGTGCATTCCAATACCATTTTTGCCACTATTAGTATAATATGGGGTGTGAAGGGTGACTGGTATATTTGAAGCTCTATTTCATTCAACTGCAAAACACAGAGATTGCAGGAGACTAGCGCCGAGGTTCCTTAAAGCTGGAATGGTCAAGAAATTACTGTTTCCCCAGCAGAGAGCCGAGCAATATACACAGCTCTGAGGATATCACTGAGTTCATAAGCAACAAAGACTACCTTCCTGCCACCTGGAAGCCTGTGAACACAAAGAATGTTCTCAGAGGATTTATTAGGAGCCTGTGACACGGGCCTAATATGTGAAAAATCCCATGACAACGGCAAACCTTGTCACCCTAAGCAGATGTAAGCTTAATTTTCTTCACAGCAAGATAATAAGCACTATAATAGAGCCTAACAAAGCAATTTCAGACACAGGCTTAACACAATCAACTGCCATGGAGTTTGAAGATTTCAACACTTTTCCTCCAAAGCTGGTATTTTCTAAGACAGCCCGTATAATGGAACTAGAGCATTGACAAACACCAAATGGCTAATAATTTTGTGTAGCCCGAGGGCTTTGCTGGTGGAACTCATCTCCTTGGTTCTGGAGAAGTTTTCAGTCACATTCCTGATGACCTGATAACATGCTAGCCCTCTGGTTTCCTAGAGACAGCTGGCCTGCAACCGTTCTCAGGCCTTGGGAGACATCCCTTGCAGAGGATCTCCAGTTCGGAAAGGACCTCATAGCACTTGTGAAACAGTTTGACAATGTACGTGAACTACACTAAAAGACACTTCCCTTTCAAAGGCAAACACAGAACCTGCTCCTACCAGCTCATTTCTTAGAGGCTTGGTGCGAAGAGGAGCCTCCTAAAAACCACATACCTGTCCGTTAGAAAGTCTCTCTTGGACATTCGATGGAGACATTATGTTTGTACACTTGTTTAGGAGGCAGACAGAGAACTAGACAGACGAAGAGAGACAGGGTGAACTCCTACCCACTGGCTCACTTTCCAAACACCCATAATGAGCATTTGGGGTCAGTCCAGAGCTGAAGTGCAGGGAGCTGGCAACTCAATCCAGGCCTCTCACGTGGGTGGCACTAACTCAGTCCTTCGATTGAATCCTGCTGACTCTGCCAGTCTGTACTGGCAGGAAGTTAGGAGAGTTGGAAATTATATCCAGGTTCTCTCCTAACAATATGCATGTCTAGACTGGCTGAATGCCACCTGCCCATGATGAGTCTCTTTAAAGAGCAGATACTGTGACATTTTCTCTAAGATCTGTAGAAACTGTAAATTCAAGGCTATATTCCTTTTCATCATTTTTGCCAAAAACACTCAGAATTCCAAATTGCACTTAATCTATAATCTATTTTCTGCAGGTGCACACTGATTTTTTTTTTAAGTTTTGACATTGGTTTCAGTCATGTAAAACATACTGAACTGGTTAATTAGCTGTTGAAAGAAACATTATTTATGGCTGTGCATGTGATAGACAATGCTCTAGGTAAATCATCCCTTTCTTCAGTGAGTACCTATTCTGGAAGAACAAACAGTTAAGCACATAATTAAAGTGCTGAATAGCAATGAAGACTACACAAGCATTTTGAAAGCACAAAATCTAGACAGCCTATGTCTCCTGAAGGGAGAATGGAGATACAGGTGACGGAAGGGATGGATGACTTCATGCAGGAGTCATCCATTTTGCTCATCAATGTTAAGTGAGCCAAAGTCATCCATGGAGCCCACGGAAAGGTGGGATGCTGGCTTGACCTTGGGAATGGTGAAGAGGAAAGATTTGCTTAACTCTGGGAATGACAAGCAAAAGCCAGAATATACAGTTAAAATGAAGTTTCATAACAATGAACACATTTTTTATATCATGGGGGGGCAGGATTGGGGACACACTTAGGCTAAAATATCCAAGTGTTCCATATTTTTATTTGCACATTCCTCAGAGACTAGTTATGGCTAGAATGTGGAAAAACACACTGACAGATGGGGAAGTTTACAGAATGTTGTGCACCATCAGATGGACTTTGGAATTTATTTCATAGGAGTAAACATCTTAAAATAGATTATTAAAGAAACAGAACTTTAGAAGATCGGAGTGAAAGGGAGTCAGTACGAGAAAGGCAAACCGCAGCAGGAGCGAGAACAGAGCCCACGTGGTCTCTGCAGTGGATCCTTGCTGCCCGGCTTGCTTATGGCCGGCTTGTGATGGTGACTTCCTTGTCAATTGCCAACTCCTCTGTTTGCTTAGCTCAGGGGAGCTCTCCCAAGCTGGGTGTACCTTTTCTTGGTTCTCTCCCTTTCCTATTTGACTAATTTATTCTTTTGTACTACTTCTGAGGGATAAACGTTTCTGCTTACAGTTTCTTGCTGTTGTCCTAAGCTTAGAGTGCATGAAACTGAGACTTGATTCTTCGTTTCTTTCAAAAGGTACCTAAATAGCCCGTGGTTTATTTGCAAGCTTCCTCTTTATCAAATAGTATTTGTGTGTGCCATCAAAGCATAGGTCTTCATGACCAGACGGAAAATCTTTACTGGTTACTATGCAAGATGCATTGAAATGATTTCAAACGTAGCAACTTATATGTGAAAGAAACTTTACAGATTTGTCCTACATTTGACACTAATTCTAATAATCCTCATGTCACCCAAAATTTCTTGTGAATGTGAAAAACATTTTTTGAAACCATCAAAAATAACGTCAGATTTAACTTACCCATCCTAGAGGAAAAACTAAATTACTTTTTGATTCTCTTACAGGAAGAGATGCTACAAGAAAATGAAGCCTGAAAGAAGGAAAGTATTTTACAGTAGTGTATATTCCAGTGTGATAAATGAGAAGTAAAGAAACACTGCAGTATGCATCTCTACTCCCAAATAAAAGGAGATATATTGAAACTGTTCAATATATCTTAACAATCAGATGCTGGACTCTCTACCACTGTCTATACCTTAAATGAAATGGTACACTTAACTAGCAGAATGATGGATTTATGACTGTTGCTGAAGGACAATACTATTGTAATGACATATGGGAAAACAAAGGATGGAAGCAGATATGGGGAGGGTGGAAGGGAAAATGTCTGAGCATATCATCAAAAAAATTTTTAAAAGATTATTATTTTCTCAATTGTGTCACATTTGTGAAATTTGTCAGCTTGCTATAAACATTTTTTTGCCTTCACCCCTTTTATTTTTGTAAATGCTCATCCTCATATTTAATTTTATAATTTTACTATTGTATTGTTGTCTTTAAGATGTCCAAAGTAGGATATTTTAAATATTAAAATTCAATATCAAATTCTATCAATATCAGATAAATTTGGCTTACATATTATAGCTGAATACAGAAAATGACTTTCTTTGTAAGCAGCTATACGCACTTTGGCATAGGTACTGCTAAGCTGGGTATTTTTTTTTCTTTTATTTTGAAGACTTGATTCCGTCTCAGGGATATAAAAACAAAAAAATGACAAAATCAAGACATGTTTATATCTATACATTAAAACCACTATCAGATATCAAAACATTAGTTTTGATTATGATCTTAAGTTTAAAATAAACTGGATTTCTTGTAGAATGACATTTTAAAATGTAGCCTCACAAGGAAGTTTGGTTTAAATAACCCCTCAATGTTTTATCTTTTACCTGCTGCCATTACATTGTCATAATTGCTCATCATGCAACAGGTTGTAACATGCAAAGTAACAATTTAGAGGCCAATACAGAACAATAGAGAGTAACACAAGTTTAATTTTTATGCATCATTTGTTCAAGAAAACCCATCATGAGGGGAAATAGCTTAGAATAAGTTCAGTGAGGGTTGCCATTTAGTTAATTAACTTAACCATTTTCATTAGCAGATTCAATATTGACTTTAGAATAATATCTTCTTAATTTCAAGCAATGAATATGGATGAAACGTTTTCACAGGTAAAGTAAAAATTAAGATAATATTAAATAAAACATAGCAATTAAGTTATTGAAATGTTGGAAAATTAATATAGGGTTCTTTCATGAACTTATATTTGATTGCAGTGTGCTCCTCCAAACTTTGAAGATATGGCCTTAGCATTGGCACATTATTTTAGTTTCTTAGCACAGGCTTTGCAATAATCTCAATTTTATAAGAAAGTGCATTTCTAAATTGGTTGGAGAAGACTAAAACAATGCATAAATCCAATGCACTGAATATAATTTTCTGCTTCAATTGACAATCTAGTCTTTTGAAAAACAGACTTACGTTTTAACCTTTTTTGGCCACATTCATTTTATGTGCCTTCATATTAGAATAAACAAAATCAGCAGGCACCTATTGATTTTTGGAAAAGAAATCTCCTCTATAAGATTGAAAGAGTGAAGTTCATCATAACCAACTGATGAACAAAAACATGGTGAAATTTGAAGCAAGTCATAGAGGTAAAAACAAAGGGTGAATGTGAATACACTTGTCATACCGACTGACTTCCAAATCTGGATTTTGTTGTCTCTAAGAGTAGGAGGTGAAAAGCGCTACAAAATCATTTTAATTTTACTTAGGGCACTAAACATTTTATGGAGTATTGTCTTTCTCTGTTACCCACAAGTGTCTTAAGCACATAGCTAGATTAATTGGTTAGAGATTTTGTTTCAACATGCATACCCAAGTCCCATATCAGACATTATCATTTAGTATTAGTAATAGAGTCCTGGTACCCAAAGCAAGCTTTTGTATTTGTGATTTGGAAATAAATGTCTAGTTTTCAGTAGTAGAAACATCACAGCTACCATCCTGAAGGATTACAATGTCCAGTAGTAGTCAGGAAATCAGAAAGTTGCTGTGTTAACATTTTGTTCCCATTCTCAACCTGCTTTCACCTCAGATTTACTGATTTAAAACAGAAGTCTGGCATAGCACAGTAAAACAAATAAGTTAAGGGCAAGAAGTCCTTGGTTTAATGATCTGCTTTTATAAATTAGAAGCTCCTGGAGCTCAGCTGTAGGGGATAACCTTTGTAAGCCCATTTCCTCTTTTGTAGACCAGAGCCCATGCTTTTCACAGTATCTCTTTCTCACAGCTTCTCATTAGCTCATATGCCATTCACTTCAGAGCTTTATTTTATCCTGCACTATGATGTCACCCACATCCAGCCTGGCCTTTTACACACTTAGAGAAGGAACTCAGCTCAACACCTTCTCACCTGGGGTGTTTGGTGGGGTGGTGGGGCCAATCTTGTACACTTCTAGTCTCTATCTGTCATAATTCAGCCCCTACAAGGCTATCAGATTGAGCTATCAGATGTGCAAAGCAAATCTTCATTCCGAAGAAGCAGTCTCTCCCTGCCACATGTATTTAGGTGCTTTTGAAATTCATGGAGAGAAAGTTGAAACTACCCATGCTCTTCTAGAGTCTCTGGTCCATCTACCAGGGAGACACAACCCTTATTTGGCCTGCCTGCATCAATCATGTATGTGAGGAAATAATATATGAGATCACTCCCTCAATGGTGTCTATGCTAGAAGTAACTGAATGCATTATCCGTCAGGAGAAACAGCTGTACAGTCAACAACCACTAACGGCCATTACCCTCGTTGGTCGGAAGATGAAGACTAGCGGTCCCTCAGCTTGACAATTAAAGCTTTTCAAACTCAAGCATGCGTTTTGCATTTTGAACACAATCACATCACTCTACTCACAAGTAATGCTGCAACATGCATTTGTTTACATCCGTTCATCCGTTCTTTGCTCTAATATTTGAAATTCTACCTCAGAATGGAAAATTATATGCACAGTGATTTCCTTCATCGCTGTGATTGAAGGCCTTTGTGTGTGTGTGCTCTGCTGTGGTCCATTTGAGAAAGCGATTTTGTTTTTAGTGAACTTCCTCTATTACCATCCCCTCTTGAGTTCTCTACTTTCCTCATGAATTTCTTCCCAGAAAGACTAGAGGTGGTAGAGGGATTGTGGAGGTATTTATAGTGAATCTGTCTTCGACCTCACAGTATCTTTTAAAAATTCCTACATAATCATCTGTTTCTGTGTTTTCCAGTATATTATGACTATTTAGGATTTTATCAACATGAAAATTTTATTTAGATATGCCCTCTGTTATATCACCAATAATCACCTCAATTTTAGCATTTCAAGTCCATGATCATAGTGCCTGCAATTTTTTTGTTGACTTTTGATTGACAGATAAACACTGCATATGTTTGTAAGTTGCAGCATGCTTTAAAATACTCAGATTGTGGAATGAATAAGCTGAGCTAATTAGCATATGAATTCCCTCTTGTGACAACTTTCCTTTGAGAACATTAAACATCTACTGTCAGTAATTTTCAAGGATACAATATATTACTGCTAACTAGGAATCTCTACTATTTCTTAAGATTTATTTATACTTACGTGAAAGGCAGATTTTATAGAAAGAGGAGTGCCAGAGAAATCTTTCACACACCGGTTCACTCTTTGAAGGGCCAAACTGGCCAGAGCTGAGCTGATACGAAAGGTGGGAGCTGGGAGCTTCTTCAGTGTCTTTCACAAGGTTGCAGGGTGGCAAGGATTTGGGCCATCTTTCACTGCTTCCCCTAGCCATACACAGAGAGCTGGATCATAGGCAGAGCAGCAGGGACTCAAACTGGTGTCCTCATTGGATGCCAACTCCACAGGGTGAAAGATTGGCATTCCACGCCACTGCACAAGCCCTGAAATCTCTACTCTGTTAAAGCATTTGGGTTGTTTTTGAGGACATGCTAAATGTTCAATTACATGCTGAATGAAGAATATCAATGTTTTATTTCTCTAATAAGTTAATTCATTCAGAAAACTGATATTTTTGTCAATCAACAATGAATCAATATGTTTAAAAGTAACTTTTCTTTATTTGAGATGAATGATCACCTTAGTATTAGATTGTTGATTATTAAGACGGGTAGCATAATGAAATATTCACTCCTTAACTCTGTCTCTGCAAATTTAATTATTTAAATATCTTTTTTTCATGATTTATTTATTATTATTGGCAGATGTACAGAGAGAAAAATCTTCCATCTGCAGGTTCTCTCTCTGAGTGGCTGCAATGGCCGGACCTGAGCCGACCTTTAGCCAGGAGCCTCCTCTGGACCTGCCATGCGGGTGCAGGATCCCAAGGCTTTAGGCTACCCTTCATGGCTTTTTTAGGCCATAAGCAGGGAAGTGGATGGGAAGGGAGAAGCCAGTACTCAAACCAGTGCCCATATGGGACCCCAGTGCATGTAAGGCAAGGATTTAGCTACTGGGCCAAGGCACCGTGACCTTGATATGCAAGATTCTATGGGAAATTGAACACTGTCAGGTAGCAACATGTTGATCCTCACCAAGGGCTGTTAACAATGTTGAACCTAGGTTTCCTTTTTAAATGAGGACAGTGCCTATCTCTTCCTGCTTTTGTGAGGCTGACATGAGCTAATGTATGAGAAATGCTTTGTGCAATATATAATTCCTAATCTTAAGATCTGGAGTCCAGTATAGGAGATGATTGAAGAACTGCTGCACTGTTGATTGAACAGTGAGTTGAAGACTGATGTAGCCTTGTAAGGGCTGTATTAAAGTGAATACTAAGCAAGAAAAAAGCAGTTATCATACAGAATTTGCTTCTAGAACATGTAACTGGGCTAAAACACAGTAACTCAATAATTTGTTGAGTATCCTATAGTTGTGAAGCACTTACTGTAAATCCAAAAGAAATTCAAGAGTTTTATTCCTTGTATTTCCACTTCTGCATGTGTATTTTCAATATGATGTGTGTATGAGGCTAAAAAAGTGATTTGTTTTCCCTTTCAGCTCTTTTGGTTGCTTATTGATTGACTGGTTGGTTACATCATGCATAAAGATTTAAGAATGGAATCCTGCTTTTAACATAACACAACAATTCAAAGTGCCTCAGGGGCTAATACACAATATAGGGTAATCTAATTTCTTCTCCTAAGACAGCTGCTCTCAACACTGTTTATGCCACTGTTTATTTAGAGAAATACTGTCCACAGGAATATAATGTAAGTCATACATGCAATTAAAAGGTTTCCACACATTTAAAATGTGAAAAAGAGAGGCTGGTGCAACGGCTCAATTGACTAACTCCCTGCATTCAGTGCGAGCATCTCATGGACACAGGTTCATGTCTCAGCTGCTCCACTTCCCATCCAGCTCCTTGCTGGTGGCCTGGGAAAACAACGAAGGATGACCCAAAGCCTTGGGACCCTGCACCCATGTAGGAGAACTGGAAGCTCTTGGCTTCTGGCTTTAGATCTCAGCTCTGGCCATTTGGGGATTGAACCAGGGGATAGAAGATCTTTCTCTCTGTCTCCTTGTCAATGTCATATTTGCATTTTAATAAAATACTTATAAAAACAATTCCTTATAAATAATAATTGCTGCCAATCTCATGGTCGTTTTCTCTTAAGAACAGACAAAATTTAAAAGCAAACATTTTAAAGTCACTGATGTCATAATTTGAAAACGGTGGAAGATTGGAATTACTGTCACAATAAATATTGTTACATGCTATCACAATTCCAAAAGTGTAACCCTTCCATATTCTTTGGACACAGAAAATATTAGCATAAATCTGTATTCAAGAAAATACCTATTTAAAAATATATTGTAAGTAAAACTTATATTTCAATTTTTGCTCTAATTTGATATTTCTATTTGCAGTAAAATATTAGAGTCAGACCATTTCATGAATATAGTAAGAATTTAAGTTAATAGACAATAAGAAAGAAGTATTATTTCCATTTGAAATTCTTTTAAATGATAGCATAAAAATATGCCAAGGATATGCTTAGATTTTACTAAAAATCTAGCCATAATACTTTCAAAATATCAATGAAAATTTCAGACACTTCTTTTGTTAAAATAAAACCACCGTATAATAAAATCTGAGTTTAAATTGGGATTAGAAAGCTTGTATGAAAAGTAAATGAATTTTAATCACTGGCACTTTGACATCTCAGTGGCTTCTGAAACATCATCTCATAAAGAAATATTGTCATAATCCATTGTAAATTACATCTGCATTAAAGTCTATTGCAACCTCTCTCCCCCCAATTCTACATTTTGAAATATGTTATGATAAATCCAGCTTCTTCAAATGTTATTTTATACAAGGATTATGATAAACATTTCTCCAATATCAAGTGAAAAAAAATGTTTCTACCCATCCTAGAATCTTAGCTGCATTTTTAAATGCCAGCAAGTAAAAGGACAAACTAATGGGTAGATCCTCATATGCTACAAGTGATCTCTTACTCCGAGCATTTGTGCCCTTGCAGAATTTCTTCCCCTTGAGAGTGGGCAAGACTAGTGGATTGCTTCTAACATATGCAATATAGCCTGTAATCTATATAAGGATATATAAGATTCTGCCTGTTGAGGTCAGTTTATGGCAGAGTTCATCTATATCTCCAACACTGGAATCACATTTGTGTTGCAGTTTGAGTCTATTGCTCTGCTTCCCATCTAGTTCCCTGCTAATTTTCTTAGGAAAGCAGCAGAGGATGGACCAAAGATGTGAGCCTCTACTACTCCAGTGGGGGACCTGGAAAGAATGTGCAGTTCCTAGCTTTGGCTCCAGCCACTGCAACTCTTTGTAGAATTAACCCATAGATGAAAAATTCTCTCTTCCCCAATTAATTAACTAATTAATTAAAACACATTGTATCTTTTGTCTTCCTATACCCCATCTCACCCCAGCCCCACCACCCATTGGCTTTGGTGAGGCAAACTGTCATGTTTGAAAGCCATATATGCCAAGGCCATAAGAGCTTTCAGCCAAGAACAAACTGAACACTTAACCAACCATTTATATGGCACAGAATCTTTCAGAATATATGTGGGTTTGGAAGCAGATCGTTGCCTAGTCAACTTTTAGAATAAGACCCCAACCCTGGTTGTAGCTTTTCTGAAACCGGAGAGCCAAGATAAGATTCCTGATCCATACATAGCCAGAAATTTTCTTGAAAGTATATTTTGTTTTAAGCCATTGCACTTGAGATAATTTGTTATGAAGTGAAAGATAATTAACATCTGATATTTTTAAGTAGCAAATATAGCACATATATAATCAAAATGATGATGAAATTGCAGACTATTCAATCTAGGAATATTGCAGAGTAGAGCTAGTGAGAATTAGTGGTCACTTTTAAAGTCCAATATTTGGAATAAGAAATCAATATATATGCAGTTAAAATGATGAAATCTGTCCCTGGGTTTCTGAAGCTCTTTGTAAATCCTGAATATTAATCCCCTATCATTTGTGTAGTATGCAAAAATTTTCTCCCATTCTGTTGGTTGCTTCTTCACTTTGTTAATTGTTTCCTTTGCTGTTCAGAAGCTTTTTAGTTTGATGTAGTTCCATTTGTTCATTTTGGATTTGGTTGCCTTTGCTTTTGGCGTCTTTTAACTAACAAGTCTTTCCCTGTTCCTATATCTTGGAGTGTGCTTCCTATGTTTTCCTTTAATACTTTGATGGTTTCTGAGTGTAGATTTAGGTCCTTGATCCATTTAGAGCTAATTTTCATATAATGTGACAGGTGTGGATCTTCCATGCCAGGCTTACATACCTACCCACGTACACACACACACACAGACATGCACATACTTACTGGAATTTCTTGACTAAAAAGCTTCATTTTGGTAGAGTAAAAACAATACCCCCAACTTTCATATTCTATGTAGTGGTAACATTTAATTTTGTCAATAATTTCAATTTCACATCCATAGTTACATCTAAAAATTTGACCTTCTGAAATCAGAAATTTTTTGACTTGGATTTTCCTCTCTAGTTGTAGCCATGTCTTATCTGGGAAATCATAATTCAGGTGAAAAAATCTCTGAAGAAAGAACTATTTTATCTTAATTCAACATAAAGTTTAAAAGCTCTGATATGGAACTCTGAAACAATTCATGCTCCATGTCCCATCTTACAGTCTTGGTTATACAAGGAATTTGTTTTAATTTGGGTATTTCAAAAAGCAGAGCTGGAAGAATTTGAATTTTAGTATGAACCCAGGTCCCACCAAGAGGATGCAGAAAAGTGAAACAGGAAGATCACTACTAAAAGATACGTTATCAAGCAAGTCAACACTAGATAACTGAATTGTAATCCCTTCAGGGGTTCTGCAAGATGTAGTTTTAATACACAAACGTTGCACTTATCTGAATGGCAAGAACTGGAGTATACTATTCCAAAAGGGCATAAACCAGTATGTATTTTTTCATAGCAACAAGAATGAGCACAGAAATTGTAAATGCTGAAGTTAATCTGGGAATGTACTAGCCAAGAGCATATAACATAATTTCTCTCCAACCTGCCTACATTTGGAAAGCAGCTTAATTATGATACTATAATCAATATTCAGCTCCATTAACTGGTTAAAATCAGGTCTGAGTAATGTTACAGATATTAGTTATCTTTTCTCAATTCTTCTATCACCTATCTATTGACTATGTTTCTACCTATGCCTCTCATTTCCCTTAGTTATTGTGATTCAGCTGTAAAAGCTGGTTGAAACTGAATCACTTTTAGTTGCAGAAGTAGTCTAAATCAGTTCAGAAATGGACATTTGACTCAATTTAGATCAATGAGTTTCAGAAAGAATTTCCCTGGATGCTTTGTGAAGCAAAGTTTCTAAAGAGGTGGTTTTCTTCAAAAGAAAGCTTGCGTTTGTCATATCTGAAGCCCTCTCAGGTAATTTTTGCCAACACAAGAGGAGCCAGGTGGAGAGGATAGGTCAACACAGAAAGGCAGAGTCCAGAGAACTGCAAATAAATGGAACTAGAAGGCTGTTGACGTTTATTGCCCTCTTTCGTTCCAGATACGTTTTCTGACACTCGCAACATTAAGAAAGTTAATCAACACACTCATTGAATCAGTTAACTATGAGCTAATCCCTTATCAAGAATCACAGAAGGGAAAAATCCATACTGTATTAAGCAATCCATTCTGTCATCATTTATATCACAAGACCTCTTGGTAAGTATTACCAAACAAAACTTCTCTTTCATTTTCTAAGTTTTGTGAACATATTTTATAACACCATAATGTCAAATAATGTGACACAATAACAGTTCAATCAGAAGAAATTTAAAAACTTGTACTCTTTAATTACAGCCTCCCAACAGCCTAAGTGTTTACTATTTTGAGATGACGCTGGTAAAAAAGAAAAGGTTAACCTGATAGAACCTGCTGTGCCTGCATTGGCAAATGGAGGGAAATCACACAGATGGTGGCATTTTCCAGAGATTTTAGTGCCAGGGGTGTCCTCTCAAAGGCATATAAATTAGAATGGAATTTCCATCTTTTCATAATGCCTGAAATGTGGATTTGTTGAAAACAATTTTCTACAGACTATAAAGGACACATTCATAACAATCAATCTAGTGAATATTTATTGCTTCTTTAGTCTGTGCTAGTCTCTTCCCTTTCCATGTAAATAAGAAAATCAGTGTTGTTCTAGATTGCTATTAGGTAGTTTTATGACAGCTTCTTTCTAATAGTGCTCGGTATTTAGAAAGTGCTCACATAGAAACCTATTAATATGTGATAATGCCATTATCTAATATAGCCAGGGATCTCTAGTTCTGCCAGATACCAGGGTCTTCTACAGAACAGAAGGAAAGTTTCCCCAGTGTAAAGCTGAGTATAAAGCCCAATGTAAGCTGAGTATAAAGAAATAAAAGAATTGGACAAATGAAATGTCTGACAAACGTGAGGTCGAAAGTAATGGATGTTGCTAACAGAACTAATGTCAGGAGTTTGACAGAAACGAGAGAAAAAGATACATCTTGTTTGAAGGTGACAAGGCAGACATCAAAGGGCAATGAAGGAAAAGGTCATACTTGGAAATGTGTGGCATTAGAGGGAAGGAATGAAGATAGACATTCTACGTGAACTAGAAAGGGTAGGAGGAGCAAGAAAGAACACCGGATCTTCTCACTTGGATCATAGCCCAAATGAAAATGTCTAGAGGAAGAAATGTCAGAAGGCCCCACCGCAGGGTTGGAGAGGGGCTGGGGATTGTGGACTGGAAGAAAAGCTTGCTTTTGCTGAATGCTTAACATCCTTCAAATTGGTATAAGCTTGTTTGCTAGGGATTTTCTGACTAGCAAAGGCTCTCGTCAGAATCAACCAGGCGTTGCGGCACAGTGTGGTAGTAGTTTCATGACACAGCTGACATTCATAGAAATGACATATTTGAAGGGTTTGAGGGGAAGGCAGATAATGCCAAAGGCTTAACACATATTGCTGCTTTATAGCCGTGTCACTGTATAGGAAAGTACTTTATTTACCATCCTGAGGGGATAATACTAAAATATATTAACTATTGCTAACATTTATGAGTGTCTTACAATGTGCTAAGCACAGCTCTGTTACCTACCTGAGTTACATCTTACATAATCCACTTCTGAAGTGTGATTTTTGTCTTTCCAGGTAAGGAAACTGACCCAGAGAAACCACACAGATCATAAAAAATGTGTAGAAATCTTTTATTTCATGGCTCAAATAATCCTGCCTCTCAGAATTCTTATCATTGGGCAGTCCCTTCCAAAATTGATGCTGAGCTTGGCCATATGCTTGGTGATGGCTAACAGGATATTAGCAAGAGTGATGTTTGATAAGAGCTTGTTCCTTGGTACTCATTCCTTTGAAATCTGCTTGGTGGAATTCAACCACCAGGCTATGAGGAAGCCAAAAGAGCCTCATGGGAAAAACCAAATGGGGGCTGACTGAGGCTCAAGGCCAATAGTTCCAGCTGAGTTCCCAGCTGGCAGTGAGCATCCCCTGCACAGGAGATAGGCCATTTTGGACTTGGAGATCTCTCAGAGCCTTGGCTGACACTAGATGAAGAAAATATTTGTCAAGTATCAGAAATGTGAGAATTAAAACAAAAAACCCCACAAAAACCTGTATATTAAGCTCATAGTGTGGTTCTCTGTATAGAACATATGACAACAGAGAAAAAAAAAACACAAAGTCTGAACTAGCCAGATAAGTAATACGCAGAACTATTTAGAAACAGAAATCAAATTCTTAAAGCCTAGTAGAATTTTTATTCACTGAAATTAATAATCTTCACTGCCTAGGCCAAACCATGTGACATTTTATTATCTCTCTTACCTTACCCTTCCTGTTTTTTTTTGTGAATATGCACAAAATTCTTTCTGGAACCATCTGCCTTGCCAACAAAGAATGACCTTATTATTACACTTACTAACATCATCAGCATCCTTTTTGCCTTTTAATTAGTACCAAATTGTAGTAAAACAATTATGTAAATTCTAAGCACAGATATTGGCTTCTCTGTTTCTTTCAGGATGAATTAAATGACTAGGTCCTGGCAAAAAGTAAGTCAATGACAAGGTCAGCATTCAGGACAGAGACAGAGCCAAAGAAACATGACAAACTTGTTATGCATCTAGGTAAAAGGGGTCCCTTAACCCTTAGGCATTTGGGGAAATACATTTAGGTAGGATTATCCAAAACTAGTGAATTCCACTAATGTTTATTTCTAATAAAGTTATTGTAGCTAAGGAGTGACATTATGGTAGAGTGAGCTAAGCTGTTTTTGTTAACACTACTATCCCACATGGGAGTGCCAGCTAGAGTCGTATCTACTCTGAAAATTGTTCTGCTTCTGATCCAGTTTCCTTCTAATGAACCAAACTGGGAGAAAACCCAGGATGTAGATGACTTGCTCATCTGTTCTGCTCACCTGAGCCTTTGATCTTGGGCATTTAATTAACATTCTTAACTTTCTAGTGACTGCTGGGTATCCAAGGAGAAAGTACAACCAGTATACCAGGAAGTTAAATATTTAACTATTGCTAACATTTACAAGTGTCTTACAGTGTGCATTTTAATGTTCTTTCTAATGTGTACCTACATATTAATTGTCTGCCCATGAAATGGCAGCTTTCCATGCATTCTTTTTAATTAATTTTAAAATATGTTTAAAGAAAGATTTGATACAGTTCCATAGGCTCAGGGATTTCCCCTCTTACCCTTCTCGGTCTTCCTTCTTCCCCCTACTGATTCTCTGTGTACTATTATAACAGTATAGTCATTCAGCAACAGTCACAAATCCATCA
This sequence comes from Ochotona curzoniae, assembly GCF_017591425.1. NCBI lineage: Eukaryota > Metazoa > Chordata > Mammalia > Lagomorpha > Ochotonidae > Ochotona > Ochotona curzoniae. The sequence continues at coordinate 19,993,240 of NW_024465023.1, read as the reverse complement.
TTCTGTTATTTGAGTGTATTCTGACATTACAGGTATAGACATTGTTTCAAACTGTAGAGGGCAGTGGATAGTGTCTTGAGTACTTTGCCCCTGACACCCATGTAGCAGTAGCAGATGGAATTTCTGGATTCTGGCTTTGAACTGGTATAAGCTCTAACTGTTGTGGGCATTTGGGGTGTGAAGCAGTGAACAGATGATTTCTTTCTTTTTGTCTCTTCTTCCTCTCTGTTCTTTAGCCTTTCATTAAATAAATAAATGAATCTTTTAAAAATATAATTATCTTTGTTGATATGAATTTTAAATATAGTAGCTGTGTACTCTGTTAGCCTGCTACAAAGGTCAACTTTCCTATCAGTCTACCCAGATAATGGGAGTCAATGGGATTCCTTCCCTAAGGAGGTTTCTTCTTCTGTTTTAATGATTCTTCAATTATCCCATGTAAAGACAATAAAACACAGCCTTTCCCCAGCTAAAGGTTGATATGGTTGGTAGCTCCATGTTAGGGTTGCCAAACACAATCTTCCATGAGAAGCAGTTCTAATTGTTGCCTAAGTGGGCATCTATGACATGCTTCAAGAACTTTTATAGATCAATCAAATTCACAGGTACAAAGCCAGATCTACCACTTTTTGGATGAAGCCAGGCTACTATAGGCAGGGTTATATTTTCTGCTCAAAAACTGCATTATGGAAATTCTAGTTGTTGTCTCACCTTGCCCTTGTAGCTCCCATACTCCTATTGCTTCTTTATATATCATGTGTCTTTAATGGACTCACTCAAATTGTCTTAAAAAAAATAAAGCACCCCAGCCACAGTAGGTTGTGAGACAGAGCTAATATATCCCATCAGATGACATGGGTAGCCCCCAGACCTTAAAGATAATCATTTCCATGGGTACCCATAAGCATAATAGAGAAGAAAACAAGAGAAGACACCCATAACTAGGTCTATGTCCATAAGCCAGCTTAAAGAAAATACAGAAGACATTTACCAAAACTACCTCCATAAGATTATGGGTGCTTCTCTTGAAGGAATAATGTTAAGGTAGACATTAGCCTTTGCACATATATAGTGGCCAAGGGAAATAAATGGTGCCATGATGAAAGAAATACAGAAACAAGACTTAGAAGCAGACCAAAATTTGTACATCTAAAGTTTTGTCCTTGTTCTATAAATTTGTTAGTTGGCTTCCAACCATCCTCTGGGGTAGCTTAAGGGAATCACCCCATATCCACTCCAAGGGGATGCTATTAGGTCAATTAACACTGAGTTGAGGAAGTTCTGAGAGGAATTTCCTGAATTCTACAATGCCCAGAGAACCCTTCTCCCACCAAGAAATCAGGAGAGGGGTGCAGGAGGAGTAAAGATGACCTATATACTCGTCCATAAAAAATTAAAGACTGAATTTAGATTGGCTTCTCAATCTTTGTTGAGATACCTGTTTTGTTTTTCAGGGAGTACTCTCATCATTAAACTTGGCTAGCATGCTCACTGCTAAAATGCATTCATATACACCTACATATGTACAAATATATATACAACAGTGCATCATCAGTGTATCTAGCCACATGCACTCTACTATCTGAAACAACCCTTCCCTCTTCCGGACCAAGTCTTAGGTTTACACGCAGTATTCCTGTGCATCACCGATTACCATTTGAACTTAGCAATTATCATTTAGATGGTGTAATGCATAAAGCAACTTTGTTTTAGTCATTGCTCCTATTAAAGGAGCTCTAGTTTTCCTAATTGTCTGACACATCAGTTTGGAGTGGTGTGTATGCAGGGTTACAGGAGGTCATTCAGCAGTTATTGCTGCCTTTGAGTCTATTCTTATACTCTTACTAAGAGCTGGCTGTGGGCAATTTAACCCAGTGGTTAAGATGCCTGGTTCCAACATCAGAGGACCCAATTGAAGACCTAACTCTAGCTCCTGACCCTAGGTTCCTAACAATTTAGACTGAAATAAAACCATGCTGGCTTAAATAATTGTATTCCTGCCACTCCTGTGGGGGACCTGCATTGATTTCCTATCTCTCATCTTTGGCCCTGTCCCTGCCCATTGTTTTTTGGCATTGAGGGAATGAGCAAGCTGATGGGAGTGCTCTCTCTCTCCCCGTCTCCTCCTTACCAGTCCTTGCTTCTCTCAGATGAAAGAATAAGCAAATAAAATCTTCTAAAAAGAATAGCTTATGATAGCAGTACAAAGCATGACTAGGCTTACAGGCCTTTGACCTAAAAAGAGTCCTGTTTTGATCTGCTAGAGAACACAACACATCATTTAGAAATGATAGGCTCCAAGCAGGACACAGTTACTGAATAAGATTTGAGTTGTTCTCCCTTAAAGAGGTGCTGTGATGTCTACGGGTAGAGAAGAGCACATAGATATCTGCAATTTGTAGGGAGATTCCACAATGCAGCAATATATTGTGAGTACTATTAGCTACCTTGCTAGCCTGGGTTCCTTTTTTTTAAAGATATATTTATTTTTATTGGAAAGGCAGATATACAGAGAGGAGGAGAGACAGAGAGGAAGATCTTCCATCCACTGATTCAGTCCCCAAGCAGCCGCAATGGCTGGAGCTGAGCCAATCTGAAGCCAGGAGCCAGGAGTTTCTTCTGTGTCTCCTATGTGGGTGCAGGGTCCCAAGGCTTTGGGCCATCACCGATTGATTTCCCAGGCCACAAGGAGGGAGCTGGATGGGAAGAGGGGCCACGGGGATTAGAACCGGCGCCCATATGGGATCCCGGGTGCGTTCAAGGCAAGGATTTAACCACTACACTATCACGCCAGGCCCTAGCCTGGGTTTCTGAAATACATTTTACAGCAAACACCAGAAAACCAGTATAGATTTCAAGTAGGAAACAAATATTTATATTGTTTGAGTTGTTTGAGCAATTAAAATTTGGGGTTGTTTTTTATACTTGCTTTGGCTACAACCTGAACAAATATTTTAGGCAAAAAGCATATTTTAATTCAATAAATAAATTTATACTTGTATTAAATATAAAATCAATAACATAAGTGGCTATCTCATTCATATTTCTATTTTTTTCTCTTAGCATGAGACCATATTGAATATACTTAATTAGTACTAAATGTGTAAGTAAGTAAGCACAAATGGTTGCTTCACTCTAGGATTTGGAAAATGTATCTTTGAGGACCTTGACACTCAAGACCATAGACAGAAAGAAAGACTTATTTATAATTATTGGAAAAGCAGGTTTACAGAGAGGAGACATAGAAAGATCTACCATTTGCTGGTTCATGCTCCAAATGGCTGCAATGACCGGAGATGAGTTGATCCAAAGCCAGGAACCAGAGGCCTCTTCTAGATTTACCATATGGTGTCCCAAGTCTTTGGGCCATCCTCTGCCCCTTTCCAAGAACACAAGCAGGGAGCTGAATCAGAAGTGGCACAGCCATGGGCCTGGCATGGTAGCCTAGAGGTTAAAAGCCGTTGCCTTGCACATGCTGGGATCCCATATGGGAACTGGTTCATGTCCCAGTGGTCTTGCTTTACATCCATCTCCCTGCTTGTGGCCTGGAAAAGCAGTCAAAGATGGCCCAAAGCTTTGGGACCCTGCATCCACATGAGAGACCTGGAAGAGGCTCCTGGTTCATAGCTTAGGATCAGCTCAGCACCAGCCATAGCGGTTATTTGGGAAGTGAAGCAGTGGACAGGTGGATAGAAGATCTTCCTCTCTGTCACTACTCTTCTCTGTATATCTGACTTTCAAAGAATAAATAAATAAAAGACAAAGAAGAAGAAGTGGAGCAGCCACGATATGATCTGGTGCCCACATGGGATGCTAGCACTTACAGTCAGAGGATTCATCAACTGAGCCATCATTCTGACCCCAACATTATTGACTTTTGTCAATATTTGAGAATATATTTTGTGGACGTCAGAAGTCAGGTAGCACTTCTGAGATCTGCATACGTATGGATTTGTCAATTTACTATCTTATTCTTGACATGAGCACGAGACATGCAAGTTGTGGTAATCCCCACTGATGATCTCTTTAAAATGCGATTTACAAAGTTCTTTCTGGGTCTAGTGCAATGGCTCAGTGACTGAATCCTTGTCTTGCATGTGCCGGAGTCTCATATGGGTGCCAGTTTGCCTCCTGATTGCTCCACTTCCCATCCAGGTCCCTGCTTGTAGTCTGGGAAAGCAGCAGAGGACATCCCCAAACCTTAAGACCCCCTTGCCTGTGTAGGAGACCTGGAAGAAGCTCCTGGCTTTTGGCTCCTGGCTTTGGATCAACTCAGCTCTGGCCACTGCAGCCGCTTAGGAATTGAACCAGTGAATGGAAATACATTCTTTGTGTCTCCTTTTCTCTCTGTAAATCTGTCCTGCCTTTCCAATAAAATAAATAACTATATTTTTAAAAAAGTTTCTTTGCTATCCTGAGGTCTGAGGTTAAACAGTGGAATGTCTGACAGATGAAGATGAACCAGTTCCAAGCTCTAGAGATCTTGCTCACTTCTCCCTCATCTACCAGAATCATGTTTTCTGCATGAAGATAAGCACAGGCTAATGTGCTATAGGATGAAAAGCCACATGAAATCCAAGTGGATAACCACAGGAGAGCACACCTGTATAAACCAGTCCCCAGTCCACTAGCTAGCTAATGGAAATTGCCTGAGTAAACCTAAGCAATATCCTTTGAGATTAAGTTCCATCAATACAACAGCTCAGTTGGCATACAGAGAGTGTGTAATTATAAATGCTATAAGTTAGTGCTATAAGTCATATTGGGGGCTGGTTTGTTATCTAATTCTAGTTAACACTTCATAGTATTATAGTTGTTAGATTTCTATGATGTGGAGTATGATTTAGAAATGGGAGTAAAGCTGGTATAGCTAAGGGTTTTTAAATAAACTCAAAGTGCTAAACCTTAAAATTGCTGATTTTGTTTCTGAATAAGTCACTGAAGTTAGGTTTAATTGCTTGTGAGAGACCTACAAAAACAAATAAAACCCAGAAAAGTGATAGGAGTAAGTTTTGGAAACAGGATTTCAGAAGACCATTACTGGAAGGCCTAATAACAGATAGTAGTTTTTGTGTTTGTTTGTTTTGTTTTGTTTTTTGATACCTCCACAGATCAGTCACTTCCCAGAGCAGTAAGAATGTGGAGACAGAATAAATACCCAGTTATTCTTGCTCAATCCCGCGTTCCTCCCTCTTGCCATTGATTCCCAGTGGCTAAGTATATGCAATAACTTGTTGGAAAGGAAGCTTGAGGAATAAGATAGTCAGAGGTCAAGTTCTTGCAATGTCTGATACAGGAGAAGTAGAAAATTGAATGGGTCTAAAAATAAGAAATGTATGGTAAAGTTATACCTGAATTGTGAATCCTACAAGGATCTATGCTTCAGAGATACAAATAAGTTGCATGCAATCATATGTTCTACTGAAGTGAAACATATAATCACTGGAATTGGATTGATATGCTTCATAAAACCAAGAGAATAAAACATTTGCAAAACTTCTTTCTGATATCTCAAAAGTCACTGACTGTATATTTCCATGAATGAGACTTGTGGTCAACTGCTATCTAAACCATTTGCAGCCATCTATATGCCCTTACACTAAAATAATGTAGGTCAAGGCTCAGAGAACCAATATATGAAACCTGAAGGGAATGCAGGACCCCAGGTCCTACAGAGGACTCACTGAATCAGAATCTCGATTCATGCATAAATTCAAGTGTAAGCTCTGCCTTACATGATGGCATATAGACCCTTTCTTCTTTACAACTGGCATTAGAGTGTTATGGCACATGGAACAACAACTTGTTGCAACAAATTATACTTAGTGTGATACAGTATAACTTAGTGCGGTTTAAGCCCACTACCAGACTCCAGTAGAGGAGCCAGCAAGCATAATCCTTACACCAACAGAGACATAGAAATTGAGAGAAATGCTTCACAGGTAAGAGCTAGTGAGTGGGATATTTGAGTTTGTACTGAGTTATTTGGCATCTCAGTTATCTACACACCAATGATGATGTATGCAAGATGATTAGGTGAAGCAGGGGTCATCATTTTACATAAACTAGTAGAAAAACCTGAGGCTTCATTAAGAATTTATAACATGAACTACATGAATAATGGCGAAAGGATCTTTAAGAATTTTGACTCTTAATGTAAAATAGAAGTGATTATTTAAGCATTACACACAGCTTTAGTATAAACAATTGAACATGTTAATGTCTATATTTCTTAATTTTTGTAACATTTTAAAAAGTTTTCCATCCAATCCTAAACTGTATAAAATCTGTATAAAAGTGCATATTTATGAATTGTCCTGTTTTGTGAGCTGTCTTCTTACTGTTGCCAAAGAATGAATACCTAAACAGTATTTGAAAAAGAAATGTTCTCTCTACCTTCATCAACATCTGAATGAATCTATCAGAAAGGCACGTATCACTGATACAAATAAAAGAAAGGAAGCTCAAGGAAGTAATTACAAAAGGTTAATTTAGGGTTGGTCAAAATCCATAATGATAGAAGCAGCAAAACCAGTATTTATCATTGCCATTTAAATTTGTCATAGAACTTAGAATTTTCTTTCTTTTAAAAAAGGATGAATAAATACAAGAATTCTTGCCCTTTCCAACTGTTTCTACACACTGTCTGAATGTGTAACCTTCATAAGAACTTTATTTTTAGATTGAATTTAAGTTCTAATCATCAGTCACAGGTTGGCTACAGATTTCAACTATTAGAACAAATGGAGTTTTTCTGTGACATCCTTGAGATAGCTTTGGTTTCTGCCCATTTTCTAGTTTGTTTCTTTTCCATCATACTTGGCCAACCATGCCAATGGTGAACTATACTTTTCACAATAATAACTGAAAATAGTCACAAATTATAGCAACTGCCTCATTCAGCTCAAATACTTTTACAACAAACAGATCAATTTCTCTAGCAACAAGGAAATGCTCTTGTAATTAGTTCTACTATCAGCAAGCAAATTAAAAGGCAGCAGGACAAAATTTCTCCATCAGGCTCTTATCAGCCACTTCATAACCCATACAGCGGCCTTGCCCTGAACTATAAGGTGGATAAATGAGCAGAATGCTGATTTTGGCATTCAGCTTACTCTTGGATAATCTAGCTCATCCTTCTCAGCTGACACAAGACAGAAATAACATCAAAGGGTGATAAACTCTTTCCTGCAGACCAAGGGTTCCATGGTTCATTGCCCCCAGACCTAATCTATCAATCCATTTTCTACACAATAAAAGGTAAGAAACCCATTACGGATCTGTTATAAGCCCTGGCAGGTGGTCTATGACAAAAATGGAATACATCAACCAACTCAGTATTCAGTGTCCCTTCTTTACAGTTTGAAGCTTTAGGGGTCAGCTAACATGGATACAGTATTAAGTTCTTAGTATTAAGTTCTTTTAGGTACATAAATATACACATTTTGAAGTGTAAGTAGAAAGATATGAAATAAAGGTTAATTTTTGGTATGATTGTGACCTTTTATAAAAATAGTCCTGCAATTTTATTTTATTTTTGCATTGCACAGTGGCTTTGCAGGTGGTATAATAAATGAAACTGGGATAAAACTTACAATTTGTGCTCTTAAATATGACCTTGAATCTTCATCCTTATTCAACTTTAACTTCAGGAATTGGCACATGAAAACACATTTAATATCATTTCAAGATTATTAAATTGTAAAAAAGAATGAAAAACCCTCTAGTCTCTGGATCAATGCTACATAATCTAGTCAGAAAAGACACTGTAGAAATAGAAAGAAAGAAAAAAAAAACGATATCCAAATCTGTTTTTATTGAATCAGTACTTCTCAAAATCGAATGCTCTAGGGCAGACACCTTTGTGCTATTAAAGGACTTAAAAATGTTACACTGATGGCCGAGAGTTCTGAAATATTTCCTTTTATCATCTTTATTTTAAATTTACTGTGTACAATTAATAGAGCTTGCCACGATGAGGCAAACTTGTCTTTAATTGTAAATTAGTTTATCTTTTAAACAGTTTTGGCCACAGCATATTTATGCAATATATTTACATATCTGATGGGTTTTTTTCTCTGTCTCTTTGAAATGTGGAAATGAGTGGCTGCACAAGTATCAGTGCCTTAAAATTTATACTAGAGATTTGCTTGTTTATATTTAAAAATAGTATTAAATTGAAATGACAAAATGTCTTCTATTAGGGTGAAGTATCCTAAAGAATGTTATTTGGCCCTACAATAACTTTCTATGGAGCTTCTTATCACTTTGCCCAAATGGAAGACCAGTATCAAGGATGGAGGCGGGGAAGAGGTGAGAAAGCAGTAAAGAAGAAGAATTGCACTCTACCTAGATTTCCCCATTATACTCAGACTAACAGACTGGTTACCAAAATGTTCAGGGTTAAATATTCTTTTAAGGCATTTTTACATTTAAAATGTGGAAATGACATTCAAAAACATTCTGGACTGATGTGAGCTTTTCAGCAATGTGAGGGCAAATTCGTTGTTTTCTAAGATATTTTATCACATCTGCCATCATGTCAAAGACAATAATGAGACGAGCAGAATGGGAGAGAATTGGTTGCTAACCCTTTGTTCTTTCCATTGGTGCTTCGGTATTTGGATGTCTATTAGTCTTCTTAGGTTCAACTTTTTTTTCCATAACCACCGCACATTCTCCAGATTTCTCTGCAACAGCATTGTATTTTTATAACAGCTTAATTACAGATGAATGGGCAAGAATCATTTGCATGATTTTTTGCATTTTTCTATTTTAATAATTATCTCTATTATTCCACTGAATATTTTTGAAGAACTATCAAATACCATGTTAAACAAATTCCCCATGTACTCTCTCACTACATTTTCACCTCAACCTTGGGAAAGATGTTCTATTAGTATCTTAATTTTGCAGATGTGACAACTGAGGGGTGGACAGCATAGGTATAAGTGTAAGGTTTCACACAGGAATAAATGAGTTCAGCACAATCCAAAATCCATATACATTATCATCAATCACAACAGTAAATTGCTTCTCATGCTGCCTTCTGCGTTTTGTTCGTAAAACATCTGATTGATACTCTAATCATTGTCTATATTCCGAAGTTTGTAAAGTTTGAAAGTATATATTATTGCACTTACTGTCACTGAAGCGTGAGTGATTAATTTACCAGCTATAATACTTAGGATTTTTGTACAGTCCAAACTTCACTGAAATATCAAGAGGATAAGTGATGCCAAGGAGGTTGATACTGCTTATAAGAAAATGAATAGTGATGATTACAAAAACAGCTATTGAGTACCATGTCAAGCCTTTGTGTAACAGACTAATGTTTATTCCTCTAACTAGGGTGACCTTATATGTACTTTATCTTGTCAAGATGATCGAACACACATCTTTGGAAACAAGTCACAGAAAAAGTAACTGGGTTCCAGCTACCCAGGTGGAAACTTGGATAGAGTTCCCAGCTCCTGCCTTTGATCTGATCCGTCCCTAGCCTGCTGTGAACACTTAGGGAGTGAATCAGAACAAGGGTCCCACTACAGGATCCGGACTTTCAAGTAAATATTAAGTATAAAATCTAAGGTGGTATATTTGTTATTGAATAGCATGGGATAGCAGGAAAAAAAAAACACAGAATAAAACACAAAACAAAACAGGATTTTAAGAGCATATGGAAGGCTGGCATTGTGGCATAGCAGATAAAGCAGTAACTTGCACTGATGGCAAGTCCTGGTTGCTCCATTTCTGATCCAGCTCCTTGGCAATGCACTTGGGAAAGCAGTAGCAGATGACCCATGTGTTTCGCTCCTACACCCACATGAGAACCTCAGCCAAAGCCACTTGGGCCTGACTCAGCCTAGTTGTAGCCATTTGTGGAGTGCATCAGCAGATGAAAGATTTCTTCTCTCTCCTCTGTTCAAAAAATATTTTTAAAAACAGACAGAAGAGCAAATTTGAGGTGCACTCATGGCATAAAATTTAGTAGCAATTTCTCTCTTGCTGTGAACTTAAAGGAGATGAAGTCAAAAAGTTTACGTTAACTAAATCATTACTCACTTATCCTAATCTTATGCCTCAAATAATTTTAATTTATAAATTAAATAGGAATATTTATAATGTCAAACTCTACTGAAATTATGCATGTCCTTCAAACAAGGGTGAAAATTGATTATGATATGCTTATAATAGCATGTAACACATAGTAGTCACTCACATGTAGTTGTGAAATGAATAATGAATAAGTAGATACTTTCATGTAATTATGAGCTATATAAAGAATATTTCCAAGATGATGGATTTCCAAAAACCATCAGACAATATCTTATTAAATACGTGAAGTCCATCTTCTGTGTAACAGCATTTTAGCACACAGATTTATAAAATTGAGGACTGTGCAGTATGTTATAAATACAGTTTAAAAGAGAGTACTATGAACACATAAAAGCTCCAGTGGAACCATCAATTCCTTGCTATTACACCCAGACAACTGACTTCAAATAATAGTTATTACTATTCATATTTTGTGTGTTTCAAAGCATATTTCAGGCCTTGATAAATGCTATTCAATATGGCAACAACTCCCAAAATGATTCTCCTCTTTAGGCAAACAATGAAATACAATTATTGACCTTAAGTTCACAACAGGAAGAAATTCTTCATCATTGTATTATGTTAGGAAACTGATTGGAGCAAATGTCTTTTATTGATCAAGAAGCAGAAAAGAGCTTTAAATTTTTAAGCACAATCCTTTTGCTTGTTATATTCCTCTAAGTGGATAATTATAACTATCAATACAGACAAACTTGAAGGGACCACTTATATATCTAACATGAATGAAAAGAAGAAATTTAAAATGTTCAGTACTCAAATGGATACTTGGAAGTAGCAGGATAAGATGCTAACACAAAATAAAGCTTATTTCTGGAAATGTAGACATGTCGATTTGTATAAAATGGAATATTGCCTAATGAATAATATGCTTACTTTCATAAATTTTTTACTATTATGATTTGTTTTGAAAAAAATTCCTATACCATTATAACCATCATAAGATATTCCTATTTTAAAGATTTCATTTACATATAATTTATTTTGGGAAGCCTAATTTTTTTCTAGGTCCAAGGAATTAAGATTTCTGTTAAGATACATGAAACTGAAATTCAGTTAGTTTCTTGAAAAATTTCTTCTGAGCTGTGTTTTTAAAATGTTTTAGTCTTTACATGAACTATGTTATACATCAATACAATAATAAAAAACAGTGATTTGTTATTTATAAACAAATGTGCATGTAAAATTATGTATTATTAAGAAATAGGCATGTACACAATTTTAATAGAACCTAAATTGGTATCCAATATTACAACCATGCATATTCCATAGTAAGAAGGTTCTAGAAAGCATAGCATCCATTGTCAAAGAAGAAAGCAAAAAAAAAAAATTCTTGCACAAGTTTTTTTAAAAATAGTTCCCGCACAGAGAAAGAAATGAGAAATTCAGCGAATAGAAATCCAGCAGAGGGCCCAATGCAGTAGATTAGTGGCTAAAGTCCTTGCCATGCATGTACCAGGACCTCATATGGGTGGCAGTTCATATCCTAGCAGCCTGCTTCCCATCCAGTTCCCTGCTTCTAGCCTGGGAAAAGAGCTAAGGACAGGCCATGGAGATCTGGAAGAGACTCCTGGCTCCTGGCTTCAGGTCAGCTTAGCTCTGGCTGTTGCGGCTGCTTGAGGAATTAACCAACAGACAGAAGATCTTCATTTTGTCCTCCTTTTATATCTGACCTCCCAGTAAAAATAAATAAATCTTTAAAAAAAAAGAAATCCAACAGAATGGGAAAAAATGTCTGTGAACTGCCTATATGACAAAGAATTAACATCCAGAATATAGTGTCAACTCAAAAAGTTCAACACAAAGAGAAATCCATCCACTGAAGAAATGAAAGGGGAGGGAGGGAAGGAGAGAGGAGAAAGGAGGAAAATACTATCTTTAAAATATATATATTTTAAATATATATAAATATAAATACATTTATAAAATACTTAATAAAATATTAAATATATTTAAAAGACATATTCTAAATATAAATATATAAATATTAAAATACATTTTAAATAGATAGGAACATATCTATTTAAACATATCTCTTTGAATATATATGTTTGAAAGATCTACAAATATAGAGGAAGAGACAGAGCAAGAATGATAGTAAGAGCAAGAGCAAGAGATATTCCTTCTTCTGATTCACTCTCCAAATAGTTATAACAACAGGGGATGGACCAGGACAAAGCCAGGAGTCAAGCTTCCTCCTGATCTTCCACATGGATGTAGGAGCCAAAACATTCGGACCATCTTCTGTTTCATTCTTAGCCACATTATCTCAAGCCAACACCCTATGGGATATTGGCACTGCAGATTGAGGCTTTACTTGCTAGACCACAAAGCCAGCTACAGGACAGCCATTATTTTTCTAGATTTATATCTAAAAATCACATTGACTCTGTTAAAAACTAATTAAAAATCAAAAGTAAAAAAAATAAAAACAAAGGAAATTCTTTCTTGAATAATTTAATTACATGGACAGTGAAAAAGAGTGTAGAACAGAAGTGTCACATCCACCACCGGAAAAAAAAAAGATGCAATTTATATTGCATATACTAAATTGCATTCCCAGTAGACATGGAAAATGTAAACGTATATCAGGGAAAGGAGAAAAGGGTGAAGTGTGTGGGGGAGAAGTTGGAAGGGAGAGAGAACAGCATCTCTCTCTCAAACACACACACACACTCAGAGAACATCCAAGGAAGTGTAGAGATGATAAATAGTGAAAACCACGCAGACATGTGTGTGCAAATTATATGATGAGGAAAGAGAGAGGGGGTGGGCGTAGGGGAGAAAGAGAGAGAGGAAACTGGCTTTTAACGACATCCCCAGTTTGTGGGTCTTAAGAGCATTACTACTAAAGACTGTGAAGGTTAAGTTATACATTAGGCAAAAATGAGGATACAGCTGTATGATCCTTGTTTGGAGGCAGCCATAATTGAAGCTAAAGTTTTATTTGGCTCAAAGCAACTTTCCTTCGTGGCTTTCAAGATGAATTGCCCAGGCCAAGCTAAGTTGATAAATATTTGCAATGAATTTGTTGTATGATCAACCACTCCTCTGATGAAATAACTATTTTATTGTAGTATTTTTTCCATCGTCAATACAGAAGCATAGAGATAATCAAGAAACCAGTAAGTTAGCTAAAAGTGAAGAATGCATCATATCAGTGTTAGCTGAGAAAGGTGTTTGTCATCAGAGTATGAAATTGGGAATTTGGGGAGCTGCTCTGTTGCTAAGAATCTGACATAGAAAAGATATCTTAAAGATTATGAAAAAATAGAATTAAAAGATAAATTTGTGTTGGTGAAAAGCCTTAAATATTCATTTTTTCCTACAATACATGTTTTTTCATGTGTTTTTGAAGATCCTCTGTTTGTGACCCACCAACCTTCATGTGTTAGGCCCAACTATATCAGCTTGGAACTGAAAGGAGGACGACACACAAAAAGGATCAAGTATACTTCTCAATGATTCAAAGCCATCTTTCTTTATTTTGAAAAAAATGACTGACTTGTAAGCAGCACTAAATCTGGTACTGATTACGTGCTACCTACTATCACTCAATCTGAACAGAGATAGAGTGAAAATACAATGATATGATTTTAAATTGATGAATAAAGAAAATCTCAAAAATCTTTAATATCTAATGGCAAAGGCAAGCCACTGAAATTCAAATCTTGCAGTAGCATACACAGTACTGTGGATGCTATAATGACAGAAGTCTATAATGTGTTCATAGGCTTAGTTCAAATATCTTTCCTAAAATTTTAACTTTCGAATCTATTGTGGAATATAGATTCCACAAATTCCACTATTTCAAAGTGCATTTCAGTGCATTTTAGATAGTTCTCTCACATTTCTCAAAATTGAAATTTATTTTTGCAATTTCAAGATGTACTGGATTATTGCAGAATCATGGAGGGGTGATGATTTTCTTCCTTGTCCTCCTCCTTTGAGGAATGACTTTGTGTTGTTATATTGCCAAAACATTTTATCACTAGGAACCACATTTCCTCTAGTATGAAGTGTGGAATAAATTTACATACCATTTTTAAATCATTGAAAGAACAAATTTCATTCTTTAGTAGAAAAATAAAGTTGGAATATTTTATCCTAATTGCAGAAACAAGAAATGGGTTGATGTATGGAAGTAAAGGGGAACTTTTTTTCAAACATCTATTTACTTGAATTATAGACTCTTAAGTACACCTTTTGATTCAATCTTGTGAAATTTTTATAATATTAGTTCCTAAATATTTTACTAGTTATGTAAGTGATATAAAAACCTCAGCATTATCAATTAAAAATAGAATAACCTGACATGATTCAAAGTGAAAGCTCATTTTCTTTTCAAAGATTAGAGTTTTTCTCGCTATAATTTCTTTATACATCAATTCTGTGGGGCGCTAATGAATAACAAGCAATTCTTTGGAGATAATTGTGAAATTTTTTTAGGAAAGTAATGTTATAGCATATGTAAATTATGGCTCTGTTATATCTTCTTGGTGATGATTTGCTTCCAGTTTATGGCATTGATATTTGATTTATGTTTTGCATATAACAAAGTTAAAATATACTAAATATGATTAACAAGGCAGTTAAACTATGGTCAAAAGTAGCTGAAAAGATTTAGAGCATGTTTGAATGTCAAAAACATCCAAGACACACACACACACGGAGACATGTGAGGTAAGGAAGCAATAGCATTAGGAACTAAGAGAACTGAATGTGTAAGATCCCGGAAAGTGTTTAAACCATGCCATGGTAGGGGATGGGAGTAAGTAGCAGGTAAAAGTGAGGATAACCAAATTTTGTAAATGAAAGTTTGTCCCTAGTTGAAAACTATTATACAAAAACAGTCTTCTCTTACTATTTGCTGATACATTAACACTAACCAAATGACCAAATAAAAAGTGTATTATTCTTTTTTAAAAAAACGTATTTATTTCCACTGAAAAGCCAGATACACAGAGAGGAGGAAAGACAGAGGGAAAGATCCTCTATCTGTTGATTCACTTCCCACATGTCTGGAACTGCTGGTGCTGAACAGATCTGAATCCAGCAGCCAAGAGCTTCTTCTGGGTCTCCTATACAGGTGCAGGGTCCCAAGGCTTTGGGCCGTCCTTGACTGCCCTCCCAGGCCACAAGCAGGGAGCTGGATGGGAAGCAGGGCTGCCGGGATTAGAACCAGTGCCCATATGGAATCCTGGTGCATACAAGGCTAGGACTTTAGTCACTAGGCTACCACTCTGGGCCCAAATAAAATGATTCTTATCTAAGGAAATTGAACTTTGTATCTAGTGAGAACCTTAGAAGGTGTGAATTAATGTGAATATCTGAGAACAAAGCCTTCTGTATTATAGAATTTGAAGATATTCCTCAGGTGTATCAATTCTGTGCCTCAGCAAATACAGTAAAGTTTCACAATCAACAAGAACCATTAAAAGATTGGAATTCTTCATACATCTTTCTATTTTGTCTTTGTTAGGCAGAAATATATAAATGATCACAAGCTGTATTTAAGAAGTTTACAGCCCAAAGAAAGAAACTGACAATGCTAAACTCATTCAAAGACACAAGCTACAAAAGCTGACACACAAAGAAATTTTAAAATAAATCAAACCATTCTTAAATCTATTAAGGAAACCAAATCTACTCTTACACAAAAATGGAGCATGCTCAGATGACTCAATAATTGAAATTTTCAAAAATATTTGGGAAAAATATCACCAGCTTTCAACAAAATGCCTTTCAGCTTATTTTATAAAGCTACTGTAACAACGTTAAAAATACTTGGGAAGAATATTAATAGAAAAACACATAGACTCATGTCTGACATGAAATAAAGTGATAAAAATTCTAAACATGGTATTAACAAACTTATAAAAGACTATAGTTCAAAATGGCCAGTAAAAGTTTCTTCCCTGAATCTCAGAGTAATTTCTTATTTAAAAAAATATGCAATTTGCCATTTTCACATATAAGTAGAAAATTCACATGTTTAATTACTACAGAGAAACTACTGGAAAATGTACAATATTGATGTACAATAAAAATCCATAGGCCTGGAATGAAGAGAATGTCCTTGCTGTGATTGAAGAGGATTAAAAAAAACCTACTACAAATCCCACATTTAACGAAAAATACTTAAAATTGCACAATTGTGACATGGAATAAAACAAGGACCCCCAAATAAACCCATATCTATACAACATCGTTTTGGATGTCCTAAAAGTGAGGGGTTGGCATTTTGGCAAAACAAGATAAACAGCCATCTGGGAGCACCAGTTTTCCTTATGGGCACCAAGTGAGACCCTGCTGTTTCCCTTCCAAGCCAGATCCCTGCTAATGTGCCTGGAAAAAGAGAAAGACAGCCCAAGTGCTTGAGCTTTTGCTACCAATGGGAGAGACTCAGAAATGCCTGACTCCTGGCTTCTGCCTGGTTCAACCCCAGATGTAGCAGCCACTTGGGAAATGCAACAGAGGATGGATGATTGTCTTTTACCATTGTCCCTGTCTCTAACTATCCCTTTCAAATAAATAAAATTAGTCTTCAAAAAATGATAAAAATCAGACAAGTTTTAGAAAAAAGATAAGCTGTGTCTATTTGAGGATACAATTGCATGCAAAAAATATACCAAAGCTTCTAATACTATGAACATTAATAAAGCAATGTTTGCAGGACATTGTATACATACTCAATATGTAAGATTAATCAAATAATTATATTTGTATGAATCACCAAACAAAAAATAAAATTTAAAGTTCTACTTATGATAACATAAAAAAATCTCAGCTGAGCTTCAATATAACATATCTCGTGCAGGGTGACTGGACTGAAAGTGTAAAATACAATCTAAAATTAATAAAATAAAGGAATTAATATACCCTGTGTATATATTAGATTATTCAGTACTATAAATGTTTGAACTGATCTACTCCTTCAACATGATATCAGTCAATGTTCTGGAAAACTTCATGTAGAAAAAGACAGGATGATTACATTTTTTCAAATAAAAATACTGAAGAACAAAATTAGAGGACTTAGACTACAAGATGCTATAGCTCTCAAAAAATATGCATGCACACAGACACACTTACCCATACATACACACATACATCCAATAGAATATTATTCAACCACAAAAAGAAATGAAGTTTTAATATCTGCTAAATGCTAAAGCATTTTTAAAACTTGACAGCAAAGTTGAGCAAAGTAAGCATAAAAAGGGGAAAATACGGGATATTCCCACTTAAATGAAATATCTAGCATTGGGAATCTCATCAATGAGAGGAAGGGGAGATAGGAAACTATTCTCAAATAGTAACAGAGTTTCTGTTTAGATTGAGGAAAAATTTCAGAAATAGATGGTGGTGACAGTTGTAATGAATGAGCTAATTGTATGCCTAACGAGGCTAAAATGACAAATCTCACACTAACAATTCTATCACAATAATACACATTAATAGCAGGAAATCATTGAATGCCATGCTTTAGATGGGTGAATTGAACAGTATGCGAGGAATATTTCAGTAAATCTGTTTAAAAAAATAAAAGACTGCAACTAAGCCAGTGTAGTACTAGTTAATGGGCAGGCATAATCAAGCGGAAGAGGATAAGCAATTCAAAATCAACACACAGATCACTTCATTTATGATAAAGATGTCCTGGTAGTGCAGTGGGGAAACTACTGTCTGTCAACATAACTAATGATGCTGATTTTCATTAAATTTCATGTGCACCATTTGGTTTTTAAAAGTATATTTTAATTTGATTAGCATTTTTGATACTATATTTTTAAAACTCAAAGATTGAAAGATGAAGATTCTAAGTTGCCTTTGAGAGACAGTGAGCTTACATTAACTACTGATTAGGTCACAGGAACCATGTCATTTTTGTTGCTGATACCTGTTGAACTAGACCACATGTATCTTGCCTGAATATCATCAAATCAAAAACAATCAGGTTAAAAACCAAAACGACAATCTACAAACCCACATTCTCTTCCACCAAGAATGAACCCAGGGAATAAACCAAACACTTGAAGCATTTAACACACAAGTGGCAGAGGAGATGGTTAATAGCTAACCTTTATCCACTGGAGATTTGTCTGTTTGAGCTTATTTTCAAGTTTATCTCGCTCTTCTGGGCTTCCGGGAGCACTTACAAGTGCCTTTCCTCCTGCTTCATTTAATTGTTTTAGAATTCCCTGGCGCAAGGGCAACTCTTCTGCCAGTAGCTGAAAGAGACGCATGCAACAACATTGAAAATGAATTACAGTGCAATTACAACTACCTTGTCTTTGCCTCTGTTTAGTCTATCAAAATGATGTCGCTTGCCCAAAGGCCCACTGGCACTTCAATTCCCAATGGTTTTCTACAGAGTACAAAGCTGGTGGACTGAAACATCCACTCCCAGAAACACCCACTTCCAAATAGATAAACCTTAGAAAGCACAAAATGATCTCATCCCCTGGGTGGTTTCTAAAAAGAAAGTGTTTTCATGATGACCTCTGAGGAAACACCAGAGTTACAGTTTACAAATTGTTTTCTATCCAAAAAAGAGCAACTGGGGTATGTTTGTCATCCTATCAGGTAGCATTGCATGTGCAGCATATCTCGGGAGTCCAGAGAGTAAGAAAACGTATTAGCATTCTATGAGATAGCTAGTATGAAGAGTATACACACTCAGTATACACAGTGCCAGGCTCTGTGATAAGATCTAAGCATGTTATCTTAGTTTATCTTCATATTGTAATCATTATATAAAGTAGCTACTGCTCATTTTGTACAGAAGGATACTGAGAAACAGAGGCTAAATACCAGTGCAAAGGGGAAAAAACTCGAACAATTGTTTTAGTGCTGAATAGCTTCATTCTGGAAATCTTGTTTTTGACTCCCTCACATCTTTAAACTTCTCTTATTCATTTGATATCACATCATTTATGCCCTTTCCACATACCTATAAAACCACAATGGAGTTAATATCTGTTTTTTACGTGCAGCCAATACTAGTTCCGTGTTGTTAAATAAATTAAAATGCAATAAAAATTGAAAAGCTTCAGTTCCTCAGCCACACTGACCACTTTTCAAATAACCAAAAGGCATGCATGACTAGTGCTAGGAGAAAGGATAATAATGAACATTTCCAACATTACAAAAGGTTCTATTGGAGAGTGCTGATCTAAATCATCTAAAGAAAACTGATCTATTTTATTATTAAGTGAATGTCACTATCTATCTTAAATGAGTCATCAATTATGCTGCAATATATGACACTTAGTACCGTTAGAAAATGTGAAATTCTTAGAACAGAATGAGTTCACTTTTTCAAGACATAACCATCTCTATAGAGAATAAGGTTTTCATTTTGTGAGGCTCAAGCCCCAGTGCAAGGTACAGCAGGTGCTCAGTATCTGTATAGTGTATTAAATGATGTTTTAGTGCTACAATATCTTCCACAAAAATAGATGGTTGACACAATTCTAATTTACTGAACCCCTGATAAAAAAGCAATTCCACTTCCCTTTGATTATAGAAACTTACAGAATAAGTTTATAAGGGTACTTCAGAAAGTTCAGCAAAAGTAGCTTTTAAAAGGTTTATTTTGGTGCAAAGAATGTTTTGATCCATAAATATTTTTTTTGTAACACATGCATTTCATGACATTTTAGAAGACCACTCCTATGCATGGATTTTAATTGTTTGTGGGTGACAAAAAGAAACTTAACTTTTGATTCCATTTTCGATAACTATTTGAAGCATCCTTGCAGTAAACATTTTGAAAGTTTCCTACAAATATAAAGTATCAGATGAAGATGCAGCTCATGTTTGGCAAATAATGAAGGAGATAAACTGTTATTAATTTGCCTTCTCCTTTCTCCTTCCCTTTATCAGTTAAAAAAGAACAGAACCAACAGAATTCTTATCCTACAACTAAAATCATGAAAGTTAATTTAACTGTACAGAGTATGCCAATAAGCCAGGTGAAGAAATCAGTCATAAATAGATACTACAGTAGGAGGGTGTGAAATACCACTTAGATAAACTGAATGTCTACTCAAACAGCACGAATGCAAATAAACGCCCGAGCCCCTTGCTCTAGACAAAACAAAACAAAACAAAGTGTTGCTTGGCAAATCTGATATCTTTAATTAGAGGCTGAACTAGTGCATTTGCTTGAGCTGTGAAGATATCGCTAAGAAATGAGATTCCTTCACACAAAAACACTCCTCAAATCTCCAGGTATGCAGCCTAAGACAGATGAAAACAGTCTATATACAACACTGGAAGACAGAAGTGGCAGCCTCCAAGCATAAGCAAAAACCAAAGGAAAAGATTAATTGCTTGATATGGTGGGCTAAGCTACACATCTAAGTTGAAATATTGCATTGAACCCAGCTGTTGCATGCTAATACAACATTTTAAAACAAGTTTTAAAAAATAATTTTCACTTGGATTTATACTTTGATTCTGTACTCTGTTCTTCAATTTCGAAATTACCTGAAGCTGTAGATGTGCCAAACATTTTTTAAATTTCAAATTAATTAAAAATAACTCTCATTCATTATGTATAAATAGATGCAACTTATAGGTAATGCATGCATCTATACATATATGAATACATACATACACATATACATATATTGAGAGTTGCTTGTGGAAAAATAAAGTACAGAGAAAAAAATTTCGTGATGAATCACAACTTAATCAGCAAGAAATCAATGATTAAAATTTTAAATTTTATATTTTAAAATTTTAAAACAGATTTGTATACTCTTCATATAAGTGGGTTCTGATGTATTTTTAGAAAACTAAATTACCGTGACTTGGTCAAGCTTTTCTTTTAGTTGCTGCTCATTTTCAGGTTCAACTGTAACGCTGGCAATGGCATCTGCTTCTTGCAACCACAAAACAAATTCACTTAAATCTCTTTGAAATTCCGAGAGGATATTCTTTTGTTCTTCTAGCCTGAAGAAAGAAGGAAAAAAGTATTTAAAAATGACATATTTCTCAAAGTGTTTTGAAAAAAATAAACTGGGGGAAAAAAACATAGTGTTTTAGAGAAAATGGGCAATTAAATGTTAACAATACATCATTCATTTTAAGAAAATTTATTCACTTTCAAGAAAACAATTGCAATATTAGAAAAAGTGTTTACAGGTACAAAATAATAAAGCCTTATTGAAGCACAGATACATTTTTTCTATTCAATATTTTATCTATTATTTTTCACAATACACATTTATGTTAGATTATAGTCAAAGGTTTATTGATTCTACTGGCTAAAGTGTTCAACAAATAAAACTAAAAAAGACTGTAGTCCAGTAAGAAATCAAATGAAAATATGTTCAACTACAATCATATTCAATTGATTTAGAAGCAATTATAAAATCATTAAACTTGCAGAAGATACATAAATAGATGAATGCTATTCTGTTGGATATAGTATATTTTCTTTATCCACTCATCTAATGATAAACACCTAAGCTGATTACAAATTTTGCTTACTATGAATAGTACTGTTACAAACATGGTGAAGCAGCTATCTATTTTAAGCAATGAGTTCAAGTTTTTTGGGTATATACACAGTAGTAGGGTTGTTGGATCCTATGGCAACTGTATTTCTAGTTCTCTTTAATTTTTAAAATGCCACTTCTTTTTTATTATTATTACCATTTTATGACAGTTCCATAGACCCTGGGATTTCTCTTACCCCCTTCCTCAAGTCCTTGAAACTGGTCAAGAAAATATGTCGTTTAAAATTCTCAACATTATTATTACTATTTTACATTAGTGCAAGGTTTCACAACTTTGCCATTATTGCCATTTAAGACTGGATAATTCATTGTTTGAAGGATTCTCCTGTCCAGTACAGGATGCTGAACATACCAGTCCTGCCCTATACAGTTTAGATAGGGGTAGCAACTCCAGGCATTTTTGGAGTGAATAAGCAGTTGGAAAGATGCCTGTCTCTTTTGCTGACTTTCATATAACGTAAACATAACTAAAGAGAAAAAAAAAGACAAAAGACCAGCAAAAAGTCCACAGGCTCTACCAGCACCACCATTGTGACAGCCAAAACTTCTTTTAGAATGCAAAACATTTTGAGGTTAGGGAGGTGGTAAAATTTGGAAAGAAATGCTCCTGGTTGAGACCTACCAGAGCAAGTATATAACATGAAGTTAAAACATTTTAAAAAGCTTCATTAAAGCACACTTTATAGAAAATTACAGAAAAAACTAAAATTGTGGATTTAAAATAAAAACACTATATAACATTAAAATGTTTTCCAAAGGGGAAGCTTTGTGGCAAAGTGGATAAAGCTACTGCCTGAGATGCTAGGATCACATTTGGGCGCTGGTTAACATCTTGGTTGTTTCACTTCTGATACAGATCTCTGCTAATGGCCTGGAAAATGCAGCACACAATAACTGTGGTGCTTGAGCCCCTGCCAGCTACATCGAAGACACAGAGGGAGCTCCTAGCTCCTGGCTTCAGCTTGGTCCATCTCCAGCATGGTGGCCACATGGGGAGTGATTCAGTTGATGAAGATCTCTCTCCTTCTGCACTCCCTCTGCCTCTGTCTCTCTCTGTAACTTTAAATTTCAAATAAACAAATGGATCTTTTTAAAAGTTGAAAAATGCTTTCCAAATTATGACTCAGAATCCCTTTTGAGGACACAGAAAAATTGATTTAAAATACTTAACATATGTTATGCTGGTGGAAGATTTTAATTTTAGAAATGAACACACTGTTGTCTAATTAACCATAAATTTATCTCTATATGTTGGATCAAATACTGATAGCTAAGGATTGCATTGACTCTGCATACTGCTTTATGTAGTACAGACATTTTAACTATATGAACAAGGAATAACTTTCCATTGTTTTGTGTCATTGATAATTTCTGTCATCATGGCTTTGCAATTTTCACTGGAGATCTTTCACTTTTTTGCTTAAATTAATTTCTAAATATTTTATATTGGTAGCTATTGAGAATAGTATTCTATGATTGATTTATCTTTAAGTGAGAACATTGTTGTTATATAAAAGCACTACTTTTTTGTATGTTGATTTTCATATCCTGTGACATTACTGAATTGGCTTATCAACTCTAATAGCTTTTTGGTGGAGCACTTAGGCTTTTGCAAGTACAAGAGCTTGTCATCATCAGATATGGCTTTTTTTTTTTGCATCTTTCTTTCCAATTTAAATGTCCCTTAATTTTTTTTCTCTTCCATAATTTAGCTCTTGCTAAAATTTCCAAAACTATACTGAATAAGAGTAGTAAAAGAGGACATCCTTGTCTTGATCTAGATCTGAAGGCAATGCTTTCATCATTTTCCCCATTCAGCATGACATTGGCTATTTGTCATATGTAACTGTATCTTGATTTATATTCCTTTTTAATTGTTGAGGATTTTTAGCATGAAGCACTGCTAGAACTTGTAAAATGTGTTCGCTTTATTAAGATAACCAAATGGATTTGTTCTTCATTCATTCTGTATGACTTATGATACTTATTTTAAATGTTGAATCACCCTGCATCTCTGAAGTGAATATCATTTGATAGTGCAGTGATCACTTTTATACATTACTGCATTTGGTTTTCTAGTATTTTTTGCCAGTACTTTTAAGATTTATTTTCTATTGGAAAAGCAGATTTACAGAGGAGAGACAGAAAGATCGTCCATCCATTGGTTTACTCCCCAAATGGCCACAGTGCCTGGAGCTGAACCAATCCAAAGCCAGGAGCTGGCAGCGTCTCCCAGGTCTCCCACATGGGTGCAGGGTCCCAAGGCTTTGAGGCACCCTCCACTTCTTTCCCTGGCTACAAGCAGGGAGCTGGGTTGGAAGTGGAGTAATTGGGACATGAATCAGCTCTCATAGGGGATGTGGCATTTGCAGTTGGAGGATTAGCCAGTTGGGTCATTGTGTCTGCCCTGGTTTACTAGCATTTTGTTAAGAATGTTTGTAACAGGTTCCATTAAGGATCTATAGCTAGCTTTCTTTCTGTGTTGTGTCTTTGCTTGGTTTTGGTATTAAAGTGATGCTGGCATATTTAAAAATATTTGGTAAAGTTAATTATCTTCAATAGTTTGTAGTAGTTTGAGAAGCATTAGTTAATGCCTAACTTTATGTTTTGCAGAATTCAGTAGAAAGCCCTTTGGAATGTTGTGTTTGTTCCCTGTCATTGCTTCCTGTATGGCTTCCTGCCAATATGCCTGGGAAGCAGTGGAAGAGAGTCAAAGTACTTGGGCCTTTGTCTTTTATTGGAGAAACTAGCACAAAGCTCCTGGCTCTTGGTGCTGGCTTGGTCCAGCCTCATGTGCTGCGACCATTTTGGGAGTGAGCTAGCAGAGCAAAGATATCACTGTTACTCTCATTTTCAAATAAATGGATTAATAAATAGACAGACTCTGAGCTACACTGCCCCTTGACTGCAGGTCACTGGTGAACACAAGCAAGATAAGCAGAAGATTTCAAATAAGCCTACTTCAAATACACTACTGGAAAAAATAATAAGTTGTTAAATGTAATAGACCTTTAGGTAATCAAATGATGAATATCTTAAATGGTTAGCACAAAAATGAAATTACTATTTGAAAATTATAGGGAGTACAACTTCAATTATGTTCAAAAATAAGCATTACATAAATTCAAACATGGTTTTAATATAGTCATATCACAGATTAGGTATTTGCATCTACATATTCCTTAGTCTTTTATTTATGCTTATTAAGAACTGCTAAAATATGAAATCATTTCATTAAATTAAAATGAGAATATATAATATACCTGCTAAGAATTTTTGCAATTATAATTAAATAATTTTCAATTTATGAACAAAGGAATGTTAATTTAATAAGGAATGTGTGCAAACCTCGGGCTGTGTTTTGTATCATGATCAATTCAATTAGCCAAATACTTGCTGAATACTCAAATGGACTTCAAGAATTCATTTGGGAATGAGGCACACATGTTTTAATTAACAGTGTTACAATTGAAACCCATTTCATATAAATATTTTCTATAAATGAATATTGGTCTTGCACAATATATTGCTTTTTAAATAAGATATTTGATTATTTGCCTTTTAATGTTTGCTATTTGAGAAATTATTTTTAAGAAAGTACAGATATATTTACAGTCAGACTTATAGCTAAATCAAATGGTTGCACTTAAAATACCTCTTTTGTTTAGCTGTCTTTTAGGAGTTATATATTTCTCCCACTCAGATGAAACATCTATAGATATATATCATATATCACATATATATCATAGATGACACATATGGTATAGATATATGACACATGTCATCTATGATATATATGATATAGATACATAGATGCATAATTGTATAGCTCAATGGATTATTAAAAGATTCATTTTATCTAGTTGAATGGCAGGGAGCGGGAGAGTGGAAGATCTTTCATGTCCTAGTTCACTTGCCAAAAGGCTATAATAGCTAGGACTGCTCTAGTCCAAAGCTACGAGTCTATAACTCCATCCAGTTCTTCCACATGTTTGGCACAGACACAAGAACTTAAACATCTTCTGCTAGTTTCCCAGGTACATTAGCAGGGAGTTAGATTAGAAGTGAACCCAGGACTCAAACTGGAGTTCCAGATGGGATACTGGCATTGTAAGCAGCAGTGTAACATGTGGTAAAACAGTGCTGATCCTTCAACAATGCTTTAAAAATTTGAGTACTGAGATGGGCATTATGCCATAACGGGTGAAGTTGCTGCCTGTGGCAGTAGCAGTGGTATGTGTACTGGTTTGTTTTCTGGCTAGACTTTTTGACTCAGTTTCCTGTTAATGTTCTAGGAAAAGCAGTGGAAGATGGTTCAAGTCCTTGGGATTGTGCACCTGTATCGAAGACTTACAGAATGCTCCTGCCTCCTGGCTTCAGATAGGCTCAACAGTTTCACAAAGAGAGCACACAGAGGTGTTAAACTTTCATTTCCCTCCTCAAATGGCTGCAAAGGCCAGGACTCAGCTGATCGACAGCCTGGGTCCAGGAACTTCTTCCACGTCTCCCTAGTGGATGCAGGGCCACAAGGACCTGTGGCATCCCAGGCCACAAACAAGGATTTGGAAAGAAAGTAGGGCAGCTGGGACATGCACCAGTCCCCAAATGGGATGCTGACTCTGGACTTGGAGGATTAACCTTCAGTGACAGGCCCCAAGGACAATAATTTTAATGCGTTTACTTTAGTAGTGTGATCCTTGCTCCTGAAACAATTTCTGGTACAAAATATATAGATACAATAAGTAATTGAGTGAGTGAATGGACTCTCGGAAAATTCTTTTCCATCTTACATTCATTTTTGTTCTAAAGAATACTTCCCAGTGTGGGAAAAGCTGACTGTGATATATAATCTACTTCACACAGCCATGAGAACTACAGTACGTCACTAATGAGTGGCACCATCAGTTGCAGACCATACAGTACCATCATTTTCAGTTTCAATGATGCAGGAGGTGGGAATGCCAGCCATTCAACAAAGGTACTTATCACTCGGAGATTTTATTCTGTGAGGAAGCTTGTACTTTCAGATTTACTTATTTGGGGCATGTAACCTTCTTATGTATATAACAAAAGTAAAATGCAAATGAAACCTTGGTTGGGATATTTCTAAACATTCTCATATGCAGTCTCTGCCTCTCTCTTATCACTTTTTCCTTCAATCCATGGGGAAAAGGGGAGGCTGGGAATGGCTGGTAGTGGAAACAATACTATTATTGCTTCTCCATAAACTCTATGGGGAAGGAAGTGGTCTCAGTTGCTGGCAGCTTGGTTTACAAGGTGGGAAAGCACCATTTTCTCTCAGATTCTAGCCTACTACAGACATTTTATTTCAAAAAATCTTCAAGCCAATTCAACTCTTCGGGTCTAGATTTTTAAGAGTTTACCTCATTAGGTTGTCTTGTCGACTCTTTGAAACAAAACAGAACAAAAACCAAAACAAAACAAAAAAACACAAAACAGAACAAAACATATGCCAGAGAAGGTACACCCCATTAAGGTTTTCTTGCCAACTATTCTCAACAGCACAGGTAAGGCCAGGCCAATTCCAGCAGACTCAGTTTGAGTGTCCCAGGTGGGTACCAGGAACCTAAGCATTGAAAGCATCCCTTCCTCCCTCCCAGAGTGTATATCAGCAGAAAGCTGGACTGCAGAGTAGAGCAACGACCTAAATCCAGGTATTTTGACATAGATTGTCCCATCACAAGCAGCGTTTTAACAAGTATGGCAAATGTCCACCCCATTTCTATTTGTCTATTTTCCAAATCTTTGTCTCCACTAATATTTGAAGGCAGATCATCTTGTACACTATTCCTAACACTTTCAATGAACTAGACACGTGATAAAATCTGATTACATTTTTAAAGCCAACAGAGACAGGTAAGACTTTTGCTTTTCATTTTCATAGAGAAATAGACAATCTTAAGGAAGAACAATTCTCTAATCCGGCAAAAACTGAAAGAGCAGAAATAAATAGCATCAAAACAAAAATTTCAAGCATAGAATAAAATTCTGGGCCCGGCGCGGTGGCGCAAGTGGTTAAAGGTCCTCGCCTCGCACGACCGGGATCCCATATGGGCGCCGGTTCTAATCCCGGCAGCCCCGCTTCCCTTCCAGCTCCCTGCTTGTGGCCTGGGAAGGCAGTCGAGGACGGCCCAAAGCTTTGGGACCCTGCACCCGCGCGGGAGACCCGGAAGAGGCTCCTGGCTTCGGATCGGCATAGTATCGGCCCGTTGCGCTCACTTGGGGAGTGAATCATCGGACGGAAGATCTTCCTCTCTGTCTCTCCTCTCTGTATATCCGCCTTTCCAATGAAAAAATAATAAAAAATAAATCTTTAAAAAAAAAAAAGAATAAAATTCTAAAAGCAAACACCAACACCCTGAAACAGACACTTTAAATATGTCTCTAATTTGTTGCTTATTTTTCCCTCTAACAACTATTTATCCAAAACAGATAAGGCAGATGTACTTATTAATTATAGGATAGATTTGTACATTTAAATAGAAATAAAACTATAAATATTCTGTACCTATTTTTCTACATTTAATATTCCAATGTTAGTATTTCCTTAGCTCATTAATTACTCTGAAAAATTGACTTCTAAGATATGAATAATAAACTATTTTGGGAACATCATATTTTACTGTTTTTGTGTTCTTGGGCATTTAGTTTACACCCAATTTTTATGATAATAAATAACCTTAAAACAAATACATTTGTTCATGCATTTTAGCTCACTTATCCATTACATTCCTTGGAGTAAGGAAGAAAAATTAACCATAAGGATCCTAAGGATTTATATACACATTACTGACTGTTGTGGGGACTTTGAAAATAAGAAGCCTTTTAAAAATCGTATGCAAGTTACATAATTCTAGTCTCACCAAAGCTTTAGCACCATTGAGCACCATGATTTACATACTTGGTAGACAAATACATTCCACAAAGGTATTTTTACATTTTATTAGGAAAATTTTAAAAAGTACATTTGTGTGTAAGAATAGATATAGAGAATTATGTGTCCAGTCTCAACTTCCAACTAATGTCTGCTTTGCATTTTCCATCAGCATTTTATTTGTAAGAGCTCTCTTCACAGTATGATGAAATTACACTCATTATATTTTACAGTTTCCTTTTAGTTTTGCATAATTTTATTTCTAACTAAAAATTTGTTAGTTTTCATTAAGGTTATACTCAACATTATAGCCCCACTATATTTATTTATAGGTTTACTTTTACAACTTTTTAAAGAAAAATGTAACATTTAATGCATCTCAAATTAATAGATTATGATTCTGACCTTGAAAGATAAACCCCAGTACAATCTCTTCTCTATTGATCTGTGGCACTTTCTTCATTAAAAGATTTTATATTACTAAGGTTCTGTTTCCTGATTGACTGTAGAATGTTGTAAGAATAATGTACTACTTCTACCACTGAAACTCACAAAACTGTTCAGTTTGTGATAAATTACCTATAGAAATTAAGATTTTTTTTGTCATGGGAGTCTTAAAATTCATTTTTAATTTTTTAAAAAATTATTTTTCATGGTACAGTTCCTTAGGCTCAGGGATATATAAACCAATAGATTAGTATTATACAAATTGCTAAATTTTCTACATTTACAATTTACTTGGAGACCATGAGTATCTGTGACCTGTGTATGATAATTAAGTAATCTGATAATTAACCTTCAACATCAGTCAGAAAGACAGAAACTTGAATATGATGCTATGAATATTTTTAACCATGCATTAATTTTGAAAACTCTTAACACCTTTTTGTTAGAATAAGTCATCATTTAAAAATTGAGCACTTTGGGTAAGCTTTCTCCCGTAATTTTTCCTGTACACAATGTGTGTGGAAAACCATTTTTCTGATGATTATGTTTAAAGAGCATATTCTATAATACAAAAACATTTCATAGTAATTTTTGTCTAGATTTGCTTTTTATACTGTGAAATATAAAAACAGTGTGCAAATCCCACCAGGACCTTGTTAAAATCTGCTTTTCCAAGAGCATGAGTTTTCTGAAATTTAAAAAGCCTAGATTTGAAATTTTAAAAGCTGCAATTTGAATGTATGTATTCAGATGATTGCAGAAAGGAAAAGAAATACAGTTAGCCTTTCCAGGCTTCTCTCTTGACAGAACAGTTTAAACATGCTTTATATTGGCATTCATCACATGAAGTGTTATTTCTTTGTTTACCTACTCGCTTAATGCTTATGGTAGGATTTATTCAGGCATGTGGTTGTAATAATAATGAATGGGATATTTAACATTACCTACTTGCAATTAAGTGCTAAATATTTTACTTTTAGAGGCATTTCAGTACATTTAGCTGCTTAAAAAAAAAGAATGGCTTCTGTTTGAAATATTGGCTCTATTACTGTTTACATTATAAATGCACCTAGCGCAATTGAAGAAATCACACATTATGATTATGATACATTTGCATAATCAGAAAAGAAGAGTTACTGATGTGTTGCTAAATTCAATGACTCCAACTTTAACTCTTGATGAACAAGTTTTTCTGTGGGGCTGTTCTTATGAAGGAAGGATGCATTTTCAAATCCCATGGCCTAGTTTCAGTAAGAGGACAATCTACCAAGTGATTCAAGCAAAGTGCTAAATGTTTTCATATTTCAATCTCTTTTCCTTCTTCATGTATCCCTTGAATTGCCTTCCTAATACCCCTCAATGAAGAAATTGAAGCTCAGAGTTACATATCCAACCTCTTAATAAAATGCAGCTATCCCATTAATCAACTTTAATAGAGAAATCATAGAAAATATAGCTAGAATCACCACGTGTCTAAGTGTAACACTTAATTCATTAATGGTAATGTAGACATGTGTACTAACTTAAAATTACATATTGGAAAACATTACATTAACTAAAAAGATTGCATTTCCTCATGCATGTCATGCAACAATTTGGTTCAAATCCTTTACATGCATGATCACCATCAGGATTCTTTCTCAACAGATGCACCGTCTGTGTGACCTTAATGACCTAAGTTTTCCAAAAGATTGCATAGTTATTTATACCCATGTAGCCTGCCATGTGTAATGATCCACTAGGGGTTTCTTCCAAGCCACAAGCACACAATTACCAAAGACCATTTTATGTTGTATAACGACAGGTGTTCTTTTCTCTGTGCTATATATCCATGAACTACATAATGTAACCACTTACCGAAATTTTTTAACACTACTTTTTCTTTCCAGAGGAGCTAGATCCAGTTCTAGAAACTAGTATATTGTAGCACCAAAGTTCATCTCTTTTGTCTGTTAATTTTTTTTCTGGTGCCTTTCTTATTATTTTGCCTGTATCAAATGAATTCCATAAGCCACCAAAATAAGCATTGAGACTAATGCTAGCCAATATATTTCCAGACAATCCTTATTATTTGGAGCAGAGTCAAAGAAGCAAATGGCTTTTGATTGGAAAGATTTTCAAAGTATCCCCATATGAGGTCATTGTGTGCTGAAAAAAAAATATTCATTTTTAGGTATACTTAATATCTTGTTCAGATCTACAGGACATTGTTAGAATTCAAGTGCCAACTTAATTTTTTTTTAAGGTTGTATTTAATTTAAAAATTTTTCATGATTCAGTTCCTAAGGTTCAGGGATTTCTCCTTTCATCTTTCCTTTTTGTCCATCCCCATTTTCCCCTATATTATTATAATAGTATAGTCCTTCAGCAATAGTCACAAGTCCATCATTCTGCTATTTAAGTGTATCCTGACATTGCAGTTACATACAATGGTAAAAAAGTTAAGCATCCTATTGTCAAGATATATTAAACAGTTTCATTTGGATTCCATCTCTTATTCAGAAGTAGAGATGAATACTGCAATGTATCTTCACTTCTTGTTTTACTTGCCTCCGCTATATAATCAACTGTATTTTAAAACAACATGTCTCCCCTATCTTTCTTCTGCTTGTGTTATACAATTAGGCATGCATCTATTTTGCCCAAACTTAGCACCTTGTAAAAGCAAAGCATCCCTGAGAGAGATAAAATATCAAGGCTTATTGGCCATTTATATCTCACTACTAAGGAGGTAATTAGCAACTTGTGGGTAGATTTGGAGAATGATGAGGTTTCCAAGGACTAGAATTTGACAGAGTGTACCTGAAAGAAAATTAAGCTCAGATTTAATGTGGTGTTATCCCAAGTGAGAGAATTTTGGCCAGTTAATGTCTACAGGCTCTAGTATCTTTGTTTTAAATTTGCAACACTCATTAGTTCAGAGTTGTGAGGACCACGATTTTTCTCAGAAATCCAAGTTTTAGGCTAGTGCTTTACTAACAGCCTTTAATAAATAACAGAGAAAATAAAAGGGGATGCAAAAAAAAACCAGAGGCTAGTGCAGATGATGAACTTTCTATGTCAGAATTTCTATGTATAGATAGATTTTTACAAAGCATGCATGAATACACAAGGGGGATGGTATGAATCTGAAATAAATTTCTAATTTTGATGAACGAACTGATAGCTCTACTGCTCTCTTCTGAAAAATTACCATAACAAATTTTACTGCAGTAACACAATTAGTCTTAATGTCAGATTTTGAGTAAATGTGCTACCAAAGGAGTGGACTTCGAGGAAAAACAGAAGCAGCACGGTTACCAAGTGGCACTCACTGAATGTCTACCACTTAATGATATGGCTGTGAATATAGACTACATTCCTCACCTCATGGAATTTACATTCCACTGGAGAGCCGAGGCAGTAAACGGGAGGCAAATAATATGCATTGTCACATAGAGGTAGAAGGTACAGATTAATGAATCAGAAAAAGGAAGCTGCAGAATCTTTGGGTTGAGGAGTGGTTGCAATTTTAAGTGACAATCAGAGAAGGCTTCATTGAGAAGTGTCTATTAGACCTCATACAGCAAACTCATTGTCCAGCTTCTCCTTTCATTAAGCATGCTATATAACTGAATTCTAAACAATGGAATATGAATAAAAGTGATGCTCATGGATTTCAGGCCAGATTCATTCATTATATGTCCTCCCCAGCCCCTGTCCCTTAGACACAAGCAATGATTCTATGGGTACGGTTCTTTGTCTCTTCCCTATTAATATAGAAATTAACAGGATTTTGAGAGTCACAGTCAAGGCTGTCAAAGTCACAAAATCATTTTGCACTGGGTCCTCGGTTATATGGCTAGAAAACTGGGACTCATCCTTAATATGTTCCCCACTACTCTCAGGGAATATCAAGCAATATGATTTGGGCATTGGCATTGTGGCACACCTGGTTAAAAGGTTACCTGTTTCACTGGCATCCCATATGAAAATCAACTGGGGTCCAGCTGTTCCATTTCTTATTCATCTCCCTGCTAATGTGCATGAGAAAGCAGTGAGAGATGATCCAAGTGCTTGAGCCCTTCTCACTCTCATGGGAGATCTATATGGAATTCTTATTCTTGCCTTTGGCTTGGCTCAGTTCCAGCCATTGTGGTCATTTAGGGATAGAAGCTAGCTCGCTAGCGCTCTCTCTCTCTCTCTCTTTATCTATCTCTCTCTCTCTCTCTCCCTCCTCCCTCCCAAACAAATTACATAATTGTTTTTAAAAGAAATATGACCTAATTTCACTAGGGGCATCTCTCTTGAATAGACATTTTGTGCCCCCCATCTTCCATGCCACCTACTCCTCCTCCCATTTATCCTTTGTCTAGTTCCTGACAGGCTTTCTGAGGCCTTCCCAATCTTGACACTTCTTCAGAACAAGAGATCTTTTTTATTTTTACTTCGTTTTATTATTATCATTTTGTGATACAGTTCCATAGGCCTTGGGATTCCCCTTTTCATCTCCCCAAATCCCCAATTCCCTCCCCTCTCACTGAGTTCCCCTATATCATTACTATAATATAGTTCTTCATACACAGTCATATGTCCATCATTGCAGGCATGGACAATGGCAGAGAGTCCAGCATCCTATTGTCAAGATATAGTAAACAGTTTCATTGGGAGTCCAGCTTTGTTTGGAAGTAGAGATGCACCCTACATTGTATTCTCACTTCTGGATATGACAGTCTCCATTACACCATTACTATACATCCCCTTAAATGAAAAACCACAAAACAAAATCAAAACAGGAAGAAAACAAAAGAAATTAACAACAATATAAAGTTAAATAACTTGCTACTGAAGGACTAATGTGTCACTGAAGAAATGATAAAAAAAATTAAGAATCTTCTTGAAGAAAATGGCGCTACTGTATGATCTACAAGTCATTGAAGAATTTAGTAAGTGTTTTGAAAGAGGTGAAATTAACAAAAAATCAAAATCCATGAGATATAGTTTCCACTGATCTTTGTGAAATGTTTCTACTGTAGGCAACACATAGATGGGTTTGGGTTTTTAATCCAGTTTACTAATCTATGACATTTGATTGATGGATTTAAGTCATTTTACATTCAGGGATGATATGAATGGGTGGTAATTTGGTCCTGTCATTTTAACAATGAGTTGCTCACTGATTTAGTCTTCTGTTGTCATTTTACTTGGATGTTCTTCACATTTGTCTTTGATTTTGGTGGACACTATTCCTTTTCTCTGTCAAGAGAACACCTTTAAGTATCATTTGTAGGGCAGGTTTGGAAGAGGCATATTCTTTTAACTTTCTTTACTGTGGAAGAATTTTCTTTCATTTTCAAGGACAGGAAACTTTTCTGGGTACAGTATGGGCTGACAATTTTTTTTCTTTTAGAATCTGGAATATGTTGCTCCATTCTCTTCTGGCCTGTAAAGTTTCCTGTGAGAGGTCTCCTGCTAGTTTGTCTTTTCTTTATATGTCAGTTGATTGTTTTCATGTGATTATTTAAGGATCTGTTCCTTATATTCAATTGAAGAGAGCTTGATGATCACGTGTTGTGGTGAAGATCACTTTTGGTCAACCCTGTTGAGAGTTTTGTGCCCCTGCTGGATGTTGTTTCCCAATTCTTTCTCTAAATTAGGGAAATTTTCCCTTTTCATTTTATTAAATATATTTGTAAACCCAACTTCTCTTCCTGCATCTTCTGGGACTCCCATAACTCTTAAGTTTGGCCTTTTAATAGTGTCTTTCAATTCTTGAATACATTTTTGGTCTGATCCAGATTTGCTTCCAGCTTTTTGTTTGTTCATTTCCCCCGATGACAGGAAATATCTTTTAATTCTGAGATTCTTTCTTCTGCTTGCCTCATTCTATTTTGGAGACTCCCCACTGTACTTTTAATTTGTTCCACTGTATTCTTCATTTCTGATATATCAGCTTTCATTTGATTCATTTCCAGTGTGAAATATTCCTTGCATTCCTTGAATGCCTGCTTTACGTGCTTCTCATTATTGATAAGAAGTTTTATAACAAGTGTTTTGAATTCAGCATTCCCCATTTTCTTGATGTCTTCCTCAGTTAACTCTGAGTTTGGCAAAAGATTATGCTCCTATGTAGGAGAGTCTTAAGTAATATTCATTGTGCCTCTGTCTCTTCTTTTGCTCTTGGTCACTGTACTTCTGGTTAGCAGATTCATCTCTTTGGGTTTTTTTTTTAAGCTGTGTCACCCACAGGTCTACAGTTTGATTTTACTTATTGCAATAAGTACATGGCTCTTTGTTTGCAGTCAGTTGTTCCACTCCCTCCAGCAAGTACCAGGTCTGGGTTCTTATATTAGATTTCCACCATGGTCTCCATAGCCCCAGCTCCTGGCTCACCACTCTCCACTTCCTATAATACTGTGCTGAGGCTGCATCATTGTTTGTAAAATCTTCTCCCACTTCTGGTTGGAGCAGGTTCCAGGATTAGGGAGACACCAGGTGTCCTATATGGCTAGGTTGTTGGTGGTGCTTGTCTTGCTGGAACCTGTCGACTGTTGAGTTTGAGGGTCACACGGACCTATTTTGACCTGTACAATGCCAAAGTCGGTATTATTTTTACCATGGGACCAGTGCAATGGAATGAGCTCAGTGAGTTCGCTCCCAGTTCAGCACATGCACAGCTCACTGTTGTCCCTGAAGTCTTAAATTCTTTGCCACACCATATGAAATGGCATCTAATGTGCCTCCATTAACATTCTTGATTTGCTGGCCATCAGGTCTGAGGGATACCCAGACCTATCTTGGGTGGAAGCTGAAGGATGCCATGTTGTTGCAGTTCACTGAGCCAGAAATGAGTTCACTCCCAGTTCAGGGCATGTGCAGTATTGTCCATAGCTCTTGCTTCCTTAAAACAAAACATCCCCAATATGGCTTTAGGGGGCAGATTGGTTGTGAAATCCACCTTGTTCCCACACTGCCCATCTAGGATCTGCTGTTCTGTTTCTGCTCCTGGTCTAATCAAACAGATCAGCAGGACAGGCAGTTCTTTGGGTTCACCTCCCGAGCTCCTGATAGACGTCGGTTCCCACCTGGTTGCTGGTATAGGTTTGGCTGCCAATGGAGTTTAGATCATGGCTGCAGAAAGTCGCTGGAGTGTCAGGTCAGTCATTGCAGCACCACATCATTGTGGCTGCTGCTTCCCTGTGTCTATCAGTCTCCAGGTACCCCTCTGCTGTTGTTCTGTCTGCTCCTATTTCCTTGATTGTGTCTTCTCTGGTTTACACTGGCTAATATTTCTCTGTCTGTTTAAATGTGTCCTTACCCTATTCTGCCATCTTGATTCTCAGCCAAGAGCTCTTTTTAAAATATTTCTGATAATACCCCCATACCTTCAATAACTTCTTAGCAACAATCGGGTAAAACTCTTTATAATGGTAAACAAACTATTTGTGAACTGGTTTGTAATTCTGTTTCATTACCTTTCTTCATGTTTTATAATTGAGTGAGCAACTTACTCTTTCTTGAAACCCCGTTACTATGTTTATATCAGGACCACTCATTATTTTCTCACATTATAATATCTCATATCACTTCCTCTACTAAGCTCTCCTTGATTAATTAGATCCCCCACCCTACCCAAGGAGTTACAGGTCTTTGAGTACAGTCCAAAGGACTCTCGTGGTATCTATGGCAAAAAATACTGTTATTTTCTCTGTTAATCAAAACACGGAAAACATTTCATCTTCTATAATCATACACTATGCTCAGTATCTAGCATGCAGTATGTGCTGTTATTTCATACTCTGAAAGACATAAACTTCAATGATTATCTGAGTAATGAATGATATTGTTCAAGTTAATCTTGAGAGCTTTTCTATGAAAAATAAGGAGTGTATATGTGGGAAGGTGGTAAAATTATCTGCAAAGTTAACTAAATAGAATCAGGGTAAACTACATTCCACAAGTTTTCAAATATGACCTATGGCTCAAATGCTGCCTTCCACTTGTTTTGATAAAGTTTTATTGCAAAAGAGCCATACCCATTCCTTTACATAATGTCTATGACTTCTTTTCTACTGTAATAGCAGAATTGAGCAGAAGCAGCAGAAATGAAATTGCCTGCTACAGGAAACATATCTACTCTGTGGCAATTGACTAAGTTTTACCAACATCTGCCCTGTGCTTAGATTCCTTTCTGAGGGGATCGTGTGCAGTGGCTTAATAGGCTAATCTTCCACCTGCAAATGTGGGCACCCCAGCTTGTGTCCTAGCTGGTACACTTTCAAGTGAGCTCCCTGTTTATGCTTGGGAAGACAGCAGACGATAGCCAAAGTCCTTGCCCCTGTGTCCCCACATGGGAGCTCTGGAGGAAGCCCTTGGCTCTTGGCTTCAGGTTGACTCAGCTCCAGCTGTTGTTACCATTTTGGGGAAGTAAACCAGTGGATGAAATATCTGTTTCTCTATGTGTGTCTCCTTCTCTCCATAAATCTGCCTTTTAAATAAAAATAAAGAAATCTTTCAAAAAGAATATAAATAAAGTGTCTTTCAAGCGTATAACAAGGATGCAAGGATCGAAATATTATGATAACTCTGTTCTAAGAATTTTTGTTTTTTGATATGTTTGGGAAATGAGAGTGAGTGAGTGAGAGACTATGAATACTCTCAAGTCAATAATTCACAACCCAATTCCATTAACAGAGGGGCTGGCCGGGGTTGAATCTAGGATCTGGGAACTCAATCCAGGTCTTCAATGTTATTGGAAGGAATCCGATATCTTGACACAAAGCTGTTGCCTCCTAAGATGTATATTAGCAGGAACTAGAGTCTTAAACTGGATTCAAGTAACCTGGTACGAGACAAAGCTGTCGTAACTAGTGTCTCAACTGCTAGGCTAAATGCCAATCCTGCAACTGTGATAGTCATTTTAAGCAAATTATATGCCAGATAATAAAAAATGTATAATTGGAACTACTCTCCAATGTGTGAAAAAAAAGTCATTAATATCTTATACAGCTATTATTTCACAGGCCACAGCATGAGGATAGCTAACAGAGAAACTAAATGATATCTTTGATTAGAAATATGTATTGTGTTATAAAGTTACTAGAATTTACAATATGGAAACTATCTCTGCCAAACTTGGAATCAAAATACGTCTGCAGCTTTTCCTTTCTTTTGCTTTTACACATTCAATTTTCTTTCCTCATTTTCCTCTTTCTAAGCTTCAATCTGCTTTATCACTTTGTTTATACCTGCACTTCCTTTTTTGCTGCTCAGGCATTTTCTTTAGAAATGTAGTGATTTTTATAACCATGTCTACATTGTCAATTTGTGGGGGATAATCATAATTTCCAGCCAAATGCAGTTTTCAATTGTACCAACACTGTGCACATTCAGTAGAATCTAAGTATATTATACAGAAAAGGAAAACTATAGTTCCTCAAACAGAGGAAAAGGGGAAATTTTGTTCAACATTTTCATCCTGGAGCAGAAAGGGCACATTTCCACTTATTTGAAATCTGCACACAATTGCAGATAAGTTCTTCAGAAACCTAAGTGTCTATTTTTTGAGTGAATACAACCACAGGAGGTACAAGAAAAACTACATTCCCTTAACTAGCAATTACTGCAGAGTGGCCTAGGAAGCTCGGATTGTCCACAAGATCTGCTCAATGGGTCTTTGAGATCAAAATAATGATTATTTTTTTAAAGAGCTATTTATTTTTATTGCAAAGTCATATATATATAAATATATATATTTCAGTCATATATATATAAATATATAAAGTCATATATATAAATATATATATTATATATATAAATATATATATATTTATATATAAATATATACACAGAGAGAGAGAAGTAGAGACACAGAGGAAGATCTTCCATCTGATGATTCACTCCCCAAGTGACTGCAATGGCCAGAGCTGAGCCGATCTGAAGCCAGGAGCCAATAGCTCTTCTTTTTGGGTCTCCCATGTTGCAGGGTCCCAAGACTTTGGGCCATCCTGGACTGCTTTCCCAGGCCACAAGCAGGGAGCTGGATGGGAAATGGGGCTGCCAGGATGAGAACCGGTGCCTGTGTGGGATCCTGGTGCATTCAAGGCAAAGACTTTACCCACTTCGCCACTGCGCTCGGCCCCCAAATTATTTTTGCAGTAATACTATCATTTGCTACTTTCTCTTTCATTCTCTTACAAGCATTCCAGAGATTGCAAGTTGTGAGACATGACTGAGCACTGAATGTAGAAACAGATGTAAGAAAGTAAGCATGAAACAGATTTGCAAAACTATGAAGCAATTTTCTCATTATATATTTTGTTAAAGAAATCACAATTATTTTCAAAAGGCAATTATTTTTAACACCAAAATAAAATTGAAATTAATAAACAATATCTCAAGCATTTCTTAGTTTTCATTTCAAATATTTCAATCTATAGAAATGAAAGTTCTTCAAATTTTAATTTCTCACACGAAAGGGATCCCAGGATCAAAAAATCAAAAAATCTGACAGACATTGCTGGAGGTATGGAGAACTGTGCTTCACAGATTTAAGCTCAACATGAGTCAATGAGAAAATAATTTCCTAGAGAAAAGAATTTCCTCCTTGTCATCAGGCACAAGTAATAATTTATCACACTTATCAAGGAGTTCAGCATCAGACCTGAGACAGACAATCCAATATGAAATGAAAGCTAAAACAATACAGTAGGTATGAAGAATTGAAGAAGTTTACCACGATCATTCTAGGTAGAATCCACATATTTTCCAAACAGTTTATAACAGAGGAAAATGACTAATGTAGGCCAAAAACCATAAGGGCTAATTTTTAACTGTAATTTGCCTAAATGTCTACTGACCCTGTGTGCTATGGTAGGCTAAGCAGGGCACCTTCAAAAGATATACACATTGCTTACTAGACATGATGATGCATTGCAGTAAAGTGGCTTGTCATTAATCTCATGTCTTTTTTATCACCAACAAATATTTGCATTCCCCAGCATACCAGGCTTTGTGTTAAAAATTTTGAGTGACTAGTTGGAGATGCAGATGTGTACAGTATGTATTTTTTTGCTCATCTGCCTTTTTCATGTAGATTAATTTCTTGAAATTCATTCATGTTGTAGTATAAATCTGCATTGCCTTCCTTTGCATTGATTAGCAGTATTCCACAAGCAACTGATGGACATTATTCTCAGTATTACCCTACTTTTA
This sequence comes from Ochotona curzoniae, assembly GCF_017591425.1. Taxonomy (NCBI): domain Eukaryota; kingdom Metazoa; phylum Chordata; class Mammalia; order Lagomorpha; family Ochotonidae; genus Ochotona; species Ochotona curzoniae. The sequence goes on along the minus strand of NW_024465023.1, from coordinate 19,953,058 downwards.
TCTTTTATTAACAGTTGTACAAAATTATGGGCTGTTTGTTGACATTTAAATATAAGCATATTGTGCATACTGATGAAATCATGCTGATGAACATTTTTTTTTCCTTAATAGTGATTTGTGAGTGGTAGCTGGGAGTTTTATTCCTTATATTTGATAATAATATATATGCTAGGTTATCATAACTTAATGCCCTCCAAATGCTGTGTAACATTACGAATTTAGTTTTCTATTCAACTCTGATAATGCTGGAATGTATATATATTCATAATGCCTCCATGACCATTCACGTACAAGCTTGTGTAGGAACTTATTTTTCTTGTGTGAATACCATAGAACTGTGCAGTCAGCGCTTACTAGAGACCAGAGAACTGGAGGTGAGAGACAAGTGAGGAAATGAACAGATGCTAGCTTCTCATTTGATGAGAGAAAGAGGTTTTAGAGTTGTACTGAGAGAGGAGTTAGAGTGGGTAGTAGGCAGTTAGGGTATTCTGGGTCCCCAAGTAAAAGAGAATTTCCCCACTATGTCTTGGATTCAGGTCTCTTCCAAGGGACAGGGGTGCTATTAGCATATCAATTCCCTACCTGAAGTATCGGCCATCCCCTCTGGCCATTGTGGGAGGGCCTCAGGCTGATCTCTTTATCATTGAAAGGAGAGCAGGAAGAAGTAATACACATCTGCCTAAGGCCTGGAATGTCCTATGTCTGGCACCTCTGTGGCCTTTTGTCCCAAGGCCAGGTACCTTAGAAACCAGGAATTTTCTTTGTTTGTGGAGAAACATCTTTGAGGGAAACCTTTAAAAGGTGCATTCCCCACCATTGATACAGGTTTTGCTTCTTGTCCTCCTGCCGCTATGGCAGAGGACTAGGGTTCTTATTTTCCTCCTGCCACTATGGAGGACTAGGGTCTTTTTACTTTTCCTCCTGCCATTATGGCAGGGGGTAAGGGTCCTTTCTATCTCAAAACCCCCTCCTGTCGCTAGGATGGGAGTCTTCTCTTCTCAGCCTTTCTAATAAATCTTGCTTTAAAACTAAACTGTGTCTGCATGAAAATTCTTCTTTCCTGCGAGACAAGAATTTGAGGTTGCTGCCATACTCGGAGTCAAAAATCCTGCAACAGTACTGCATTGTAGGTTGGCTACAAGTGATAATAATGTGCATTTATCTAAAAATGGAAGATATGTAAGAAATATTTCTAAATTTTCTCCAGAATACCTAATGATTAAGCAAACAAATCATCCTAATTGGGCATTAAACCAGGTATCTATGTATGGAAATGTGGAGAAAGGAATCCCCATACCCACAAAACTGTATTATGGAAAATAATAATAAAAATGTTTCAAAATTTTAAAAGTGCTACTTTAAAAACTTACATTAAATTTGTTAAAGTATAAAATAAGTGCTGCGTCATATTTTAATTTTATGTTTAATTTTATATTTCTCAATTGTTTTCCAAGGTGGTTTGTTCCAATTTCTCTGTATTTTCACCAACATCTAAACAGTTTATCCTGTGAAATGGTTTCTTCCCATGATTTTAAATTCCATTTCCCCTATGACTAATTATAAGGATATCTGCATGTGCGGATTAGTCCTTTGTATATCTATGTATTAAAAGTCAAGCCTCTCATGCATCTTCTAATGCATTTTTCTTTTTTAATGTTAGGTTTCTATTTTGGCCAATGAATGTGAATACGTATTCGGGAGTATATTGAAAGTTGAAGCATATTTAAAATTGCCTTAACAAAGAAACATGGAGTGTTTTTCCAGGCAATTTCTGGCTTCCTCACTTCTCAGATGTGAATCAAGTTGCTGGCCATCTGAGAGTAAGCCACGTGCTGCTATCAAGACTGCATATGTGTTCTTTTGCTACAAAGAGCTGCTTTTTAAATGAAAAATGATGAGCATTATTGTTCCATAATTTGTTTCAAATGAAACCAGGTCTATGGCAATGGTTTTATGGGTTTCTCCATCCTGACACAACTACTGTACTAACTACACTGGGAGTGGGAATAGCAGAAACTCCAGGCCAATACTCCACAGACTCATAATGATTTTGTTAATATTTCAGTGCTTTAATGGTAAATTGCTGGGGTCCCTGCAGTGGATGTAGGGGGACAGGAAGGTGTGAAGAGTATTGTTCCATTTTAGGCAGGGCTGCAATTTCCCACTGTATGGCAGGGCCCAGCAGATGTCTTTACAACCACATGAATGCAGCTCCACCTTCCTTTCCACCCTGTGGAAGAATTATAATCCATTCAGGCATTGTTTGCTACTGTGGAGTTGGCTTTTTAACTCAATGTGAGCTTGGAGGTTAATGTCAATAATAACATCTTGCAAAAGGGCCTTCTATTATTCATATTGTCTTGGCTGTTCCCATTGACCTTATGCTAATCAAGGGACCTGTATTTAGGGTTTCATTCTTTCCTTGATCTTTAGCTTCTCCTTTTCTTTGTGATACAAGATTGAGTTGTAGAACAAGAATTGTAGTAGGAACTTCTATTGTTTTTAGGTAAAACAAATGGCAGAATTATCCTTAGAAACACCCACTTGACCATGACGTAAAAAGTGAGCCAGAGTTTGACTGTTTCTGTATAAATAAAGCGGACAGCTTTCCCACATTGTCCATTATGATCATGAAATCCTAGTGGTCCCTTTCTTTCCTCTTTACGCCTAATCTATGCATAGTTCTCGAGTTCCGAACTGGGCTGGAGCTGGATTCCTGCAGTAAATAATCGAATTTTCAATTTATAATGATGTATATTTGGCACATTTCCAGGATCATAAAATATTGTACTCTTTGTAGCATTTTCTTGTTGTGTTGGAGGTAAGTACAGATGTTGAGCTAGGCACTTCCCCATCCTAGTAGACCAGCCACTGGAGATGGATTTCTAAACCCATACTCCTATACTAGACATACGTGTAGAAAATTCATTGCCATAATATCTAATCCTTGCAGCAATCACGCTAAAGATGTGTTCTTATCACATTTATGATTTAATAAGCAAAGTGAAGCTCAGAAAAATTTAGGTAAATATTCCAGAGAATAATAGAGGTAAAATTAAAAAAAAATGTAAACAGAAAACTGTTATGGTAACTATTTCCAAAATAAACAGTAAGAACATAGGTGACTACTGTCCAGCATTTTGTTGGCAGGTTTGCTTTATTGACAAATTCACATCCATTTCTTCTTATTTTCTGCAGGTTAATGTAAAGGTTAACTGGCAAGGAAATACCAAATAAATCAGTAGGAGATGGAAGCAATTTTTTTCAAGGATACATTCTGATCATTCCAAACAATTATGTTGTTAAAGACTGGTTCTCACATGCATGCTTAATAAGAAAGTTTGGGTTTCACAAGTCTCAAATTCTCCACAGAGTGGCACCAACATAATTCAGTCTAACAACATCATAAAGTCATTGAAGGGACAGGTGTCATGTTATACCAATTTAAGGCACCACTTGGGACATGCACATTCCATGTCTGAATGTCTGGTATCAAGTCCTACTTCTGCATCTCACCAGGCTTACTGCAAATGCATATCTTGGGAAATAGAACACGGTGGCATAAGAGTTTGGATATTCACCACACAGTGGCAGACCTATATGGAGTTTCTGGCTTATGGCTTTGGCTTGGCCTAGCCCTTGTTATTGCCAGCTTCTGTGAGCATGAATGATCTCTTGGATCATTCCTTTTGGGGAGATGGAAGATCTCCTGCTATCTGTCTTACCCTTTCAGTCTGTCACTTTGTCTTTCAAATAAATAAATAATTTAAAAAGCATTGAAAAATAATTGCAATCTTGATTTTCACTTATGGATAAATCAAGGGTATTCACCCAGACGTTGCAAATCATTCAGAAATTTTATTTCTTCTCACTTCTTATACATCTAACAACTGCTTCAGTCTTTCAAGTCCTGAAAAATCCCTGAACATATCTTATATTGATAAACCTCGCCCAACTAGCTCATGACCTTATAAGCAGTCTTCTCCAGTCTTTTGTCTTCATTTATTACCCAACCTCCACCACATTAAAAATACATATCATGAGGTCCCTGTGTGATAACCTAGCAGCTAAACCCTCACCTTGCAACTGCCAAGGTCATATTTGGGCACCAACTCCTATCTTGGAAGCTCCATTTCCCATCCATCTCCATGCTTGTGGCCTGGAGAATGGTACAAAGCCATGGGACCCTGCACCCCAGTGGGAGACCCAGAAGCAGCTCCTGGCTCCTGGCTTTGGATTAGCTCAGCTCTGGCTGCTGTGGCCACTGGCCACTTGAGGAATGAACCAATAGATGGAAGATCTTTCTCTCTGTCTCCTCTTTTCTCTGCAAATCTGACTTTCCAATAAAATAAATAAATCTTAAATATATATATGCATATATATTATGAGATAGTATTCTTCTTAGATATTGGAGGAGGCAAAAAACAGAGAAGACACTGCTCAAGACTTATTTAATTTGTGAGGGAAGATTCATAACAGTAATGTGTATGCAGAGGAATACATATTCCTTTGACTTGTCTCTGACTTCTTTAGTAATTACTTTATTCACTAAGTAAATATGTTCATGTGTGAAAATAATTGATATTGCAAATAGCTGATCAGGATCACTGCCTTTTTGTTCTGAATCCTTCCATTGGATCAGTCTATAACTTCTGTTAACTTTGCTCAAATATCTTTATTTTCAGAGCTGAAATTTAATAATCTATAAAATGGTCATAAAATACTTTCATGTTTTGCTTAGCATCTCAGTCATATGATTCATGTTCATTGCTAGATATAAAAGATATTTAAAACCATTTTCTTTTGATAATTAAAATTGCACAAACATTCAAAAAACTCTTAATGAAGTGCCTTTTATAAAGCAAGCAGAAAAAACTTGCTGTCATTAATACTACTTTTAGAACGTCCAAGGTTCTAACTTGGACAACTCGGACAGAGATAACTAGCCATTTTTTGTCAACTAATAGAGAATATTGAATCTTGGAATATGTTTATTTTTGTGTAGCTTTCAGAGACAGAAGAGGCAGTACTCCATTTGAGGCTGGAAATATCGGTCTCACACACAACTAAATACTGGGATGATTCCTAGATGTGTAATCCACAATGTAATAGTCAATTTTGCAGAAACAACCTAAATGCCTGCCTCTTGATTCATTCCACTGCAATTTGGCACAGGCATTGGAATAAAATATGGTGAATGAAATGTGAGGGAAAATGTTACAGAGTATGTCCACAAAGTCACCTGGAATGGTGTCAATTTTCTACATACTGCAGCATCAAAAGCAGTTGCTTTGGCTAGAGGTATTGGTAACCTTCAACTTTAAAGATAAGGGCCATAGAATAAAGGATGGTTGGTTTAATTTATCTTGTTTTATTTTATTATTTTTTTATTTTGTTCTAATTGATGCAAAGAGTGCTGCAGTGTGATTACAGTTAACATTCAGGAAAAGTGATTGAAAGATAAGGAGGATTGAACATAGGTCCCCAAAATGCATCAAGCTATAGGAAGGCAGTGAAGGAAGAATTACCAACAAAGGAGGAAGAAAATATATAGTTAGGCAAGAACAAAATCAAGTGATAGTAGTTGCAAGGAAAGCAGTGTAGAATCAAGTAGTATCATGGAAAGTGGTCAGTTTATGTGACTTGTGTGGTCTAGAATACATGCCCTTAGCCAGGATGGGTTCAGACTAGGGATGGAATCAAAAACATGGAGGTAGAGGCAATAAGAGAGAACATCTGAGTTTAAGTACTAGTGGCCATGAGAGAAGGATTAAAATGGGAATAATAAATAGGAGGGAAGAAAGAGACACTTGTTAATTTAGGTTACCCAGAATCATAACAGGCTGGTATTACAGGAAAAAATGTTAATATCAAAGTGGAGTCTGATGGACGACGTTCAGTTTTTGAATTATGGAGGTAGTGATAGAAAATCACAAAGCCTAATGAATAACCGTTTCTAGAGGCAGTGGTGTTCTTTACTTGCTTTGTGCAGTGCTACAGTGGAACTTGGCAGTATGAAGAACCAGGGTTTGATTTGGACTATACCTCCCCTTTGAATTCTTCCCATTTTGGTTTGGTTTTCTATTCTTTTGTTAGGAACAGAGCAGCAGATCTGCATCCTTCTCATAAAGTCCGTTTCTGCTTAAGTTAGCTGAAACTTGATCCTGTTTATTTTCAGCTAAGAGCTATCACAAGAAGGGTAGAACACATTTGGAAATTAATAGTATTGAATGTATTTACTTGTCAATCTAGGAGTTAGAAAAATCACCTGCTCCGAGATAGGAAGGCAGTAGAAAAAGGGTAAAACCATGCTTATGCTTATGTGCATTCAGTAAAGAAAATAACTGGTGTAAGGCTCCTGTCTAAGCAGAAGGCCTTCTGCTGAAAATAAGAAAACAACGGTTACACATTTATCATCATAATAGTAAGTGAAAAATATTAGATTGGCAGCTTACACGTGTGCAGTGCTTCTCATCTTAGAAAAGGGTTTTAGAAACTATCGTATTTGAGATATAAGAGAGAAAATAAAAATATTTAATTGCATGTTAATATATGAATAAATGTCATTATACCATTAGATTTCTTTTTATTGGAGAGGCAGATTTACAGTGAAAAAGATACACAGAGAGAAAGGTCTTCCATCGACTGATTCACTTCATTGAGTCAGTCAGACATTCAGATAGACTTCATATACCACTGAACTTAAGGGGAATCTGTGTTTATTCAAGTGCAAAATCCTACTGGGTCATGTATTACTTTGTGTTAATTTCCCTTGTTTTGTGATTTCTGTTACTCTTGAATTGGCCATTTGTATTATATTCCAGTGAATCTGTACTTGGACTTGAAATATGTCTGTAGATATTCTTTCATTCACTAGGGTGCCCTGCATATACATAAGATCTGTGATATATAGCATAAGATATTTGAACTTTTTTTCCCAAAGGTTGTGATAAATTTCTCCTGATCTATTCTCAAATTTTTATTGTTCAACGTTTCTGATTTGTGATATCTCAGGGTAGTCTGTGGCTCCATAGAAAACACTTAAGTCAAGTCATCAGTCACCACTGTGGTTTTCTGAACTCTTTCTCCATAGCAGTGCTTAATGGCTAATATGCACTATGGGAACTCTGCTTTGTTTACCAGTTAGCAAATGATGTGAGAAAGGGAGCCCAGTGAGAAGTAGTTAGTATACTGGGAATTGCTACCAACTCTACCTGCAGGGAGGGAAAAGGCCCAATATCATCAGGCTTGTCTTCCAAGTGATATTCACATTAGTACATATAAAAGCATGTTTTCTAACTACCTTGTTTTAAATATTCCACAGGCTGCTCAACCTGATTACATCCTAAATTAAACTTTGCAGGTATGATTTGCTTTTCTTTTTCCATAAGGTTATCCCTCTCTAGTATTTTCCATCTTAGATAACCGCATTCTATACAACAAGTTCCCCAAATCAAAACATTTTGGACAAAGTCATTCTGGAATTCTCACTTCATTCTCCTCAGCATCCCATATAATCAATTAGCATGGTATTTTTTAATCAGTGCAGTATTTCTGGAATATGCCACATCTTTGCAGTTCCTATTCTGCTAATTATTTCTACCCTAAAATAGCAAAAAACTATTAGACCTGAGTTACTCACTGCCAGATACTCTCTCTTCACTTCATGCTAAGATCGGCTAGCTTAAGGACATATGAATACCCAGATGTAAACCATTTAAAATCCTTTAGGCATCATTAATTCTATTTCAGAAAAAAACTTAAATATTTAAGATATGGCCAGATCTCTGTGGTTTCTAATCTGTGTCTAAAATTTATAAAATAATTTTTAATTTTTTAAAATTTTTGAATGTGTGTGTGTATGTGAGAGAGAGAGAGAGAGAAAGAGAAAGAGATACAGAGCACTTAAAATGAAGATTGACAGCTGCTTGCCTACAACAGTCAAGATTAGACTATGTAAAATACAATCTGGATCTCCATTTTGTGTGGCAGGTACTCAAGAACTTGAGCTATCACCTGCTGTCTCCAACTACACACATTAGCATGATGCTGCAACCATAAACAGATCTGAAACTGAATCCCAGGCATTCAGATATGGAATAGAGGCAACCCAACCATTATTTAACTGCTACATCAAATGCCTGCCTCCTACCATCTTCAATTTAAACACTTGTCTCACCTAAATATAACTTAAAAGGCTTTTGATCTATTAACCACTGTTATTAATCCTTATAAAGTGAGCCAGCATGACAACCTAGTGACTAAACCCCTGCTTTGCATGTGCCTGGATCCCATATGGGTGCCAATTCGTGTGCTGGCTTCTCCTCTTCCCATCCAGCTCCCTGCTTGTGGCCTGGGAAAGCAGTCAAGGACAGCCCAAAGCCTTGGGACCCTGCACCCACGTGGGAGACCCAAAAAGAAGCTCCAGGTCCCTGGTTTCAGCTTGGCTAAGCTCTGGCAGTTCCAGGCATGTGGGGAATGACTCAGCTGACAGAAGATCTTTCTCTCTGTATCTCCTTCTCTCTCTATGTCTGCTTTTCCAATAAAAATAAATAAATCTTAAACAGAATTTTTAATAAAGAAGTAAAAAATAAGATCCTCACAAAGCTTTCAATTACATTTTCACAGAAATCAAAATCTGTTTCTATTTGCATTTCCATATTACTAGTTTATGTAATATTAAATAAGGAAATCACTAAAATAAATTACCTAAACATATTGTTGACTGTTGGTAAATATATTCTCCAGTGGTGATAGCTAAAATATGTGGTAACAGGAAACATTTACAGATTATCACGATCTACGAGTAAGTTTAGAATAATTCATATAAAAAATAGTTGGACATGATCAGAAAAAGTAAAAATATGATTGTTTTAGAGAGCTTTTCTATATTGACTCCATGCTTACGCAATGTTTCTTGTTTTTTGTTTCAATGATTTGCTCACTCTACTTTTTTTTCTCTGGCATGGCCACACATTATTCTCTTGAATCTTCTCATCCTTTAAGGTCCATTCCAGAAATCTTCCTTCCTAACAAACTCTCCCTAATTCCTGCTTCCCTGACTACCTAAAAGTTCACAGAATGTGCTAACAAAATGCATTCACTTATATATCTACAGATTGTGATTCTGTGAGAATCAGCCAATGCGACAGCATATTTGGATCCAGCTAGTCAGTTTCAGTAAATCTTGCCAAGTTACAAAGAATAAAATATGACATGAAAGGATTAACTATGAAGCTAATTTTTTCCAAGCCTTTTGATGAAGAATTATGAGTGTCCTTGAAAGCTTTTCAAAAGTCATCAGAGAACAGCTTTTTTCAAAGACACCTGTGGATAATACTATCTGTTATGAGCTTCTCAGATCAATCTAAAAATAGTTCTTTGACAGTATGACTTGCATCCAAAAGATATTGCTGCTATAGGTCAATTGAGAATAAAATGTCCAGTTTCAGGGCCAATACTTATTTAATTCATCTGAAATGTATTTGTTGGGATACAATGAGATTGAGCAAAAGTGATATGTATAAAATGTTTCCATCAAAAGTATACCAACTTTTGGAGAACACTAAGATGCTACTATGTTTAAAGTTTACTTTTGTTTATTCAAAAGGAGAAGCATGAGAGAGGGTGAAAGAGAGAGGGACAGAGAAAGGGAGAGAGACAGAGAGAGATCTTCTATCTCTTGATTCAGTCTCCAAATAACTGTTAAGACCCTTTACTGGGCCAAATCCAGGAGCCAGGCACACTACCCAGATCTCCCACACAGATGGCACAGACTGAAATATTTAAGTTTTTATATGCTCCCTTTTGGGGTGCACTTTAGCAGAAAGTTACATGGGAAGAGGAGGCAGGGCTTGACTCTAGGCACTTTGGCATAGGATGCATGTATAACTTTACATGATGTAACATAATGTCAATTCCTGAAATGTGAATTATTGTACATACTCTTTCCATTGTTTTCAGAAGAGATCAAGTTTAATTTCCAGAAGTAAATAAAACATGTATTTATTAAAGTGTGATGACATAGTTAAAAAAACAACAAAAATGTTCCTGTAGATTCATCCTTAACTTATATAACAATGTTATATGTAAAGAGTTAAATGCTAGGTTTGCTTTGAATATGAATAGATTTGTTACTATTTAAGAAAATATTTATCAGTCATCCACTGTGTATCAGGCTTTTTGCTTTGTGTCTGAGCTATAGAGATTAGGGTAAAATACTGTTCTGCCTTTTCCAAGTTTTCAAACTTGCAGGAAAAAAATAATGTCAATATGTATGATGCATGATAAAAATATGAAATTATATATGACTGTTATGAAAAGAAGATAGAAATAAAGAAAATAAATGGCTTTTGCATGAGAAAAATATATCTGTTATTGATTCTTTAAATGCCTAAAGGAGCTTGTACCAGATCAGACCAAAGCCAGGAGCCAGGAACACCATCCAGATATCCCACATGGGAAACAGAGACTGAAGTATTTAAGTCCTATAGCAGGTCAAATCTTGAGAAATGGATAAGATCAAAAAAAGTAAAAGGAAATGAAAGGAAATGTAATTCAATCAAACTACAACTTTTTTGCATAAGTTACAGGACGAAAAACTTCAGGTCATTTTCTGCCTCAGATATAAGCTAAGACGGTGTAAATGATGGACAATGTGTTTGGGAAGACAGATTGGAACAGAATCTGTGATGAATTTCCATGTTATTAAATGTGGCCAGCTAAGGTAAGTGGAAGGTTGGTGGGCAGAAGCTGGATGCACGTGCTAGTGAATACTGAATGTCAAGACTAAGATGAATTATGCATACCCAGATCTAGAGAAAGAACTCTGGAGTTAACATCCTTGTTCTAGACTTGTGAGCTGGGTAATTTCTAAGAAGGAGGTTTCACCCATTTATGCCTTCATTTCCTTTCCATAAAATAAACAACAAATCAGCACCTATTAGACTTGTCATGAGTACATGCGCCATGTAAAACATTTGCAACAATATGTGCCAAAATGAAGTGTTACCACTATTATGCCCACCATCACTACCCCCATCATTGTCATAACATACACATCCGTATTAATTATCCTATATCCTAAATCAGTGGAAAACAATATGAATGAGTAAAAAGCAGAAGTATGGCAAACTGAAGTCAAAGCTTGCTTACACAAAGGGGTGCTTCTCAAATGCTAATGTGCACATGAATCACCAAAACTCTCGTTAAAATGCTGACTTGATTTATTAGATTCTGCATTTCTTAGCAACTCCCAGGTGATTTCTGTACTTTGGACTGCAGACCAGTTTGAGCAACAGGAGTCTGAGACATCTGTTAATTAGTTGCAGCTGGCAGTGCCAAGAGAGATTGTGTGAATGAGTGCCTATTCAGCCAGATCTAAATTACCAAAAAGAAGACAGAAATAAACGTCTATTTCTTTTTAAATCATGAAGTCTCTCTATTTTAAAACAAATACCCTTGCAAACACATTCCATATACTCAGATTGCGTTCAGCCTGTGGGGCAGTCTGTTTGCAGCAGGCTGAATGAAGGCACCAAGCAAGGTTAAAATTGAGAAGTGTGGAGCAAGTAGAGTTGGGACTGGAGGGACCCTAGGGTGCCAGTTTGAATATCTGAGCCAGCTCTAAGCACTGGTTTACAAGAAAAAGCTGGGCACATTTAAAAGCTGGCACACATTGTGAAGAGACCTTTGGATCACACTAAAGTTTTTATTGCTTTAAAATTTACTATATTATGAGTGAAATGGTCATTTTTTTTTCCATTTAATTACTGTTTGGAGTCATTGCTTACCATAACTAAATTATAGTCCTTTTGCTTTTTACTTGTTAAACTTCTTATTTGGTGGAGCATTAAGCCTTTTTATTGTAATGCAAATTTAGAATTTGTTCTCAAAACCTTAAAAAAGGAGATGGAGGGAGGATGAGAATAAAGGAATAACATCCTTAGAATTGTATCTATGAACTATATTGAATCTGTTAAAAACTTACTAAAATTAAAATAAAAACATTAAAAATAAAAGAGAAATTGTGAAGAGACTTGAATGCTAGCAAAACTTTTGATTTTTAATTTGTAGAAAATAATGTGCTGAAAAAGAAAGCTAGTTGGTTAGGAGTTTGAATTAATAAGAAGTTGAAGTTTAAAGATACTGAAGAGAAAGTAGCTGTTTTATAAGGAGTGTGCTGGGAAGTTGGAATTGCTACAACTGGATATTTTCAAGATTAGGTCCTACCAGTCCTAGTTTAATGAATTCGATAAGACTACTTTCTAATTAACAGCGTCCATTTGTATGCAAACAATGAAATAGGTCTTTAAAGCAGTTTCTTCCCTTCAATACATTTAGGAATGCTTCCCATTATTTTATGTATCATTAATTTTCTTGGCAAATGAGCATAGATTATGTACAGGGAAATTGTTTAAAAATTAATGACTTACTCATTTCAAACGAAAACTAAGTGATTCTATAATGCAACCATTAAGAATCATTAGCTTAACTAAGTGATAGAATTTAGTAGTTTTTACAAAGGAACAAACTCATAGCATACCTCTCCAGATGTGATGTCATGCAAAATATATGGCATTCTATATGAAGAATTCTCACCAAAACTGATAGATGTTATCCAGTTCTTCTATTACATAAATGAAGCAGCAGTGAACTTGATATCTTAAATTGCACAGCTAATTGTCTATATTTTACACTCCATTTGCTTTCAACATAGCCTAACCTTAATGGATGTCCATTGCCATCTAAATCGTTCTGAGAATTTTTATATTTCTGATATCTTGTACTTTGAAAGATTTAAAATTATGTACAATGAGGTTTCAAATATTCTTAAGGTTTTTTGTGTACTTTATGTGCATTTGTGGACTAAGAAAGGTTAAATATTTCTAAAAGCTGTATTAAAAACCTTTGCAGACTAACAATACTGTGGTTGGTTAAGTTGAATAGGCATCTTAGTTTTCATTTGTACACTAGATAACTTCAATTTTACCGTTTGAGTTGCACTCAAAACATGGCATTGAATAACAATAGTTTCATGATGATAGCCTTCCCTCAGTTGTAACTTTAACATACTATTTATTAAATAATATTTTATTTATTTTTACTTGCTTTGATACTAGGAGTTTGGAAGTAGCTGTGAGTATATTGATAGTACTGGCACTTATATGTTTTATGTTTGCATTTCCTAAAATTTAGATGAGATAAAAATTCTGACAAAGCATACCACAAAACTGATCTCAGTGGAAATTTATATATGCTAACATTTATTTTTAAAATGTAGTATGAACTAGACAACTTTAAAAGCTGACCTTCAAAAAATCTTCAAGGAAGCTGATCTTGACTTTTTAAAGTACAGAAGTGCAATATTCAACATAGGTCAAAATGTTTAAATGGATGTCTATTGCCATTTAAATGGGGGAAATTTTCCCAATTAGTTCTTGCCAAATCCCTAGCTGTAACAAACTGACAATTTCAATATTTCATAACAGAGTCAGCATATATCCCTTTTTTTAAATAAAATTTGAAGAGTCTAAATTTTTAGGGATTATTTGGTGAAACAGGCACTTTATACCATCTTTATAAGTTATAATTTGCATTTAGAACTCTATAACATAAAGCAATTGTCAAATGCATGCGAACAGAGGTTATCAGAATGTTAATATGCTTCTTTCAACTAATGCAGGGTAAGATATCTCTAAACGAGAAACACAACATATATTCTAGAAAAATAATCCTCCAATGTACCTAATCCACTTTATGAATTATTACTTATATGTATATATATATATACACTATTCATACATGTTCATAGTATAAATAGCAGGATATTTATGTGAGTAATAGAAGCTTTTCAAAGGTGGTAGGGGATTATTATAATTTTTCCATGAAAGCCGCTCAAGTATAATGTTTTAGTCTTTATTTTCTCTCTATATAATCATGAATATTTTCTGAACCAAGATTTAATATAAATATATTTTAGATGATGTCATTTTTTCTAACTTTTGCAGAACTGCATTGTGTTGTGTTGTGTTGTGTGTGTGGGGGGGTGTTGTCAAATAATACATATTTTGCCTAAAAATATGAACTGTGTCCACTTTGTGAATAATGAAATGTGAGCAAGGAGAAATGATTAAAGACAACAGGTATAATTCTATGATATTTTAACCAAAGGTGTTCATCAATGAATATTTTAGCTTCCAGAGGGTTAAATTGCCACCTATGAGGAAGAATATAGATAGGACACAAGGCCCTGGCAACAAAAATGATTTTCATTGTTTATGTAAGAGCTCACTTAGTAAATGAAGACCGAAGTCTCCATTATGAAGCACTGCATTATGAAATCTTAGCATCAACAACCGAAAACCTAACAAAAGACTCACCTGTAAAATTTCCATGCGTTTCAATTGAAATAGCATATAATTGACTTTCAGTGTTTCAAAACATTCCAAAGGAAAACAAAATAAGGATTGAAGCTAATAATAACCTTTGGTTTTTTTGTTTGTTTGTTTGTTTTTTTTTTTTGCTTTGTTCTTTGAAACTGAACATCTACAGCTTCATAATCTTATATATGGTTGCTTAAAACAAATACAATCTAACAAAAAGCTGCCCTTCTAACAAAATAGTCATTTTAATTGCATTTTCTTATCTCCCTTAAAAAAATAAGATTCAGCCTGTTAAAGTTGGAATTTACTAAGGACATATTTAAGCAATCATGTGTGATTTTTAAAAATAAACTTGAAAGTTTAAAATAGAAGAAAAGTACTAACCAGCAACAAGTATGTATTTCTGCATAAGAATTAAAAAGAAAAAGTTCTTCACTTCTATTAATTGTTGACGGACTTCCTGACATAACTCCTTATGCTTCATGGTACCCTATTTGGACTCTCTCTACTTTCCTTACATCTTATTAAAAGGACAGTTCAAATGTTTCATAATTCCTATTGGATCTATCACCCTACCTCTTTCTCCTTTCTGCCAGCTGTTTGCAGACCTCCTGCCAGCGCAGATTCAAGCCTCCCAATTTTTCCTGCAGAATATTGGCATCTGTTTTTGAGGACTGCTGAATTATTTCTTCCCCAGTTGTATTCAATGATCTGACGACAGTTTGCCGCTGCCCAATGCCATCCTGGAGCTCCTGTAAGACAGCAAACGGGTGAAACAAAAATGAAGCTTCGTGTCCTTCTATTGGAGAAGCAATTAAACAATGTGCTCTCATTACAGCTGTACTGGGAGAGAAAGTACAAAAGCACCATGTGAAAGATTCTCTATGAAACTGACATGCCCGTATACAAAGTTACAAGATGGAAAGACACCTTTTATGTGTCAGTAAAAAAGCACCTCTCAGTTCAGCACCAGTTTTTTTTTCTAAGATTTTCATCTAGAAGATGTGATAATGTCCGACAAATCAATTAGTTGGAAAAATTCTCAAGAGTAAATTCAATTTCTTGTCCCTACAAGGATGTTTCATGTTTATTAGTCCATGAAGCATTGCAAAATTTAAACATAAGCAAAATATTTGAGTTTTTTTTTTTTTTTAGTAATTGTCTACATTAGAGGTGGAAAAAAAAAAACATAGTTGAGCCATGGTATCTTAAGAAAAACTCTCTGAGGGTGTTTAAACAAAATTAATTTCCATATTAAAAGTAATTGTACTTCAAATTGTGTTTGGGTAAATGTAATTTTCATTATAAAGCCACATAAAACAGAATCAACTCCTTTCAGGGTCAGTCCATCCAGAAATCCCTAAGGTACAGTAATAACTTTAAAAATAATCTATAGGTACCAGAACATTTTTATGAGTCATTGATGGTGTTAAGCGTAAATATCTTCTACTTTTTATCTTGAATGAAATTTTCAAAGTGTCAGAAAAATAGCTATGGCATAAGAGGGATCATTACAACCAAGTAGAAATAAAAATGAGAATGACTAATCATGAAGTAAAAATGAGTACTATTTACCTTTTTAAGAAATATAGGTTTTATAAGTAATTAAAATAATGCATTATTAAATATGAAATTTCAAAAATGAAACAATACATGAGAATTTGAAATATCTACCATATCTAAATCTGGTTAATTCCAAAATGCTTATATTACTGATAGTGATACCAATATACAGAACACCCTTCCAACATATGGGATTCAAATTGCCTAGTATTCATTTTTTTTATTTTTTATTATATTTTTGACAATCTTTACATAGTTAATTAGGGTAAAAAGGTTCAAGGGCTATAGGATAGTGTGGCCTAATATTCATTTTAAAGTTTCAAAATTATTTAAGAAAGAGAAGCTGACTGAGTGGGCCTCATTCCCCATATGTCTGTAACAGCAGACATTGAGCCTTGTGGAAACTAGGAGTTGCAAACTCAACTCTTTGAGCCATCACCTATTGCCTCCCAGAGCAGACCTTGACATGAAGCTGGAATTATGAGTAGAGCCAATAATCAAATACAGACAACTCAGAGATAGGATGCAGTCTACCCAATCAGTGTTTTAATTATAAGGCTACATATTACCCCCATGCTATCTAATATTATATGTTCGCTGAGTCTGAACAAATATCAAGCCCATAGCGGAGTCCAGTACACGTCTGTTAAATGCATGTTTAACCGAATAGTTTTTGAGATGGAGTCAGATCTTTCTTTTGATTTTCATTCTACATAAAGTTGTTGGTATTACTTTTAATGAATTTTATGCCATTTCTTTTCTTAAAAACTAGAATTTGGCGTAACATAAATTTAGCAATTGTAATAGTCCATAAATCAGCAAACATGACAACAATTCTCTTATTCCAAGAACATAGTGTATTACAATGAATACACAACTATGCAGCTTTTAAATTTCCTAAGCTATCCTGATCACACTCTTGAATGCTCATGAGATACTCCAATAAACATGTCACTTTTAAATTTAGTTTACTCTGATTGCTTATTTATTCTTTATACTTGTTCAGATCAGTGTGGCAAGTGATACCAGTGATACCAAACTATGTCTGTGTTTCTGTTACACCATAAATTCCTTGAAGTCAAAGACTGTCTTTCATTCATGATTATATTAGATTGCTTAGTAAAATACCAGTTGCATGAGTGCTTTTAATCAGTATCTGTTGTAGGAATGTGGGAATCTATGAATAAGCAAAATGGGATAGGAAGGGAAAGAAAGGGAAAAAAAGAGGAAAGGAGTGATTTGGATTTGTTATGGTATTATTATTACTAATACTTATGGCTGATTCTCTAAGCAGTTTAAAGAAAAACAAAAGAAGGCAGTTTTCTAGATTTAAGGCAGTTTACAATCTAATAAAGGAGATTAAAACATTTTGAATAACTTGCTATACTATCAGACTAGGGTACAGACAAGGGGGTGCTGAACGAAAGGTAGACAAGTAGAGGGATGATTGCAGTGGAATAATAATCAGCATAAACTTTTTGGTTGAAATTTGAAATTTAAGGAATACAGGCACTTAGAGGGTCTGAAGCATTGGAAAGGTAAAAGAAGTCAAGGCCTATTTGTGGAATCTCCATGAGCTGATAAGAAGTATTTCTATTTTCCTAGATAAGAAATAAAACAAAATAGATAAGAGCAATCATTTAAAATCACTTGTATGTTTGGGTAAATAGTACAAATCAGGATCTTAAGTTTGTCAAAAATACTCAAATATTGTATTTGTGTGATAAGACTTTGCAAACAGAAATACTTATAGGTTGTGCCCAAATCTGTGGGCAATCTCCGCTAGGCCCCTGTTCTGCTACCGGATGAATGTGGCCTAAAGCTTACTTCCCTATGGCCTGAGGCACGTCTTCTAGGCCTACATGTGGAGTGTGACCTCCAACATGACTAGAAGGTCAAAGAAAATACACCTGGAACATGATCTCAGATATGAGGGGTAGATCAAGGGAGACAGATGTGCCTTATAGCCAATGGCACTGTCACTGGTAGGCAGGGTGGTGGGGAGGGGTTCTGCCAGAAGATGCCCTCCTGCCTTCCCCTTCCTGAACCGACCATAATCCTGGGAGCTATACTGACCAGACATTCCTCACCAGTTTTTCTCTGGTGATTCCTCACCTGAGGGACACCTTCACCTCACCCTTGGTGATCTCACGGTCTGCTGGCAGGGTCTGAACCCCAAGACAACTCAAGAACTTTCAATGATAATGGTGAACAGAACAAAATTTGTATACATATTTTATATTTAGCATGTAGGCTATGAAATCATTATATCTGACTTACAAAATTAAGTGAAAGTCTCCATCAACTTTTTCACTCAGTGAAAAAAACATATTAATTTCAATTCTATAGCGTTTAAATATTTGACATACTGAGCTCTTCATGGCCAATGAAATTTTCAGGCTTCATTATCATATTAATACATTGTTGTCATAAGCATCTTTATCTATTTCCATCCCAATTAAAATCTAGTCTTAGTTTTAGACTGAAAGAAGATCATAATTAAATCTATTGGCTTATTCATCACAGTTACAAAGCTTATTGTGGTTTGATTCCAATATTAAAGCATTCATTCTTAATAAGAAGTGCATAGCGGACTTCTCTAGAGAGGTTTTCAAACTATAAAAGCCCAGAACTCTATCCTAAGCACACTGAATCACAATCTCTTAGGGGGAGAGGATGAAGGTACACAAAAACAGACACACAAAGAAATGGTAGGCTAGAAAGATGTGGAAAGGGTAGGAGAGCAGGAGGTCCACATTGTATTTTCAGCTGCTTCTATACTTTTTAAATTGAGAATCGCTATCAAATTCTAGAAAATAACACTGTCATGTCTAAGTCCTTCCACCTTGCTCAAAGTGGAGAAGGGAAAGGGGAAATACAAGCAAAGAAGGAACTGCTACATATTTATAGAGATAAGAATACGAGGAAAATAAGTCTCTATCTTTTACATGAAAACATTGAATAACTTAAAAATATATATTTGCAAAACTTTCCAAGACCGTATGAACAGTCAATGAAAAATAAAATGTGACAAATGAAGAAAAGGAACAAGCTAAGAAGCAGTTATAGGAAACTGTACAATGACAAACTGAATGAGCTATCTAGGAGACAAAGAATTGGCAAAATGAATCACTAACCAGTGACGAAAACAGCAAAATAGATGATACAAAATCAAGTTGGGAGAAAAGATAAAGGCTGTGGGAAATATAGGGAAGAAAAGCAAAACTTCAGGAAAAAAATGTCTCAAGAATCCAATCCTAATGTATACTGTAATTTTGTTAATTATTTTGAGGGAGATTGACAATTTATTAACCATTATTCATTAGGTGAGTATTTGTAATAATATGAAACTAGTGAGGTCAGGCATTGGCCCAGCGATTAAAATATCTAAAACTCACATTCCATCTTGCAGTACTGGGTTTGATAAGCTGTTCAAGCTCCTGATATCAGCTTCCTGCTGTGTACTCCCTGGGAGGCAGAGTTGTTGGCTCAAGTACCTGATTTGGGAAGTCTGAAGAGAATTCCTGATTTCCAGCTTGGAAACCAGCTAGGAACTGTTGTGAGCATTTGGGGCTGAGAATCATCATAAAGAAGCTCTCCCTGTCTTTGTGCTCAAAACAAACCAACCCAATGAAGATTTGAGAAACTGGCAGATAGAATTTCATGATTGATTTAATTAAAATAACATTTTTTGTTCTCTTTCTGTCCTGATTAAAACCATTGCCAGTTTTTGTTCACCTCCAAAATTCAAGAGATTAAAAAAAAGGTTTGGTACTTTTCTCAAACATAATTTATGCAGGTTTGCCTGTTATGTTCATTTTTAAGCTATATAATAATCACTATTTTCAGAAATTTTCATATGCCTTCAGAAGGTATCTTCAACTATTCTCACATTATAAATCTGTGTAAGGAAACAACACATACAGAGAAGTATCCAAGACACATATCAATGGCAACAGGTCACACTGAACTTTAGTCCACCTATAGACCGGATGATACTTTGCAGGTAAAATACCTAGTAGTGACTCTGGGATTACCTGATGGAAGTAGTCAGAGAATGAACTGGGCAAGCCAAAGCAGTTAGATGGAGAAGGATGCAAGAGTAAAAATACAGAAAACAAGAAGAATGATGGGGGGGGGAGCGGAAAATCAGTAAAAAAAATGACAAATATTGAATTTACTCTTATTGTTTAGCATAAGAGTTGCAGGAAGTGAGAATTAAGGTTAAAGAAATCCTGAATAAGAACTGCAGAAATCAAGCCTATCTACTAAACTCCAGGATCAAGGTGAAACATGCTTGCATAACAAGGAATGTGTAAAGGATTTCTACACCCTCTTCCTCCCCTCTTCTCCTTTTGCAGTTTGCTCTCCTGCCCCTCAGCCTTCAAGATTAGCCACAGCTCCCAGTAAAACCAAAGGGTTTTGTTGCTTAACTGTTCCCTCTTGATGAAGGGCTCTTTGGGCTCATCCAAGGGAAATAAGTGCCCCTCCTCTCTATAGGTATTTATAAACTAATGCTATTTAGTGTCAGTTATGTATATATCGTTCTTCACAGATGAAGTTTCAGTAAAAATGTAGGATTGTGGTTTTTCTCATGATTATAAAACATGTCTACAAATTTGACCAGTGCTGCAGACTGAACTTCTAGCTAAGAACCTGTAAAGTTTGCCCTATTAATTTGCAAACAGAATCAAGTAATGGTAGTAGTGTTTACAAATGAACAATCGGGGACAAAATGTACTTTTTTTTTTTTTTTTGGCCTTTTCTTTCTTCTGGATTAATTTGATTTCCATTTCAGTTACCTGTTATTGTGTCCCACTAACAAAAATGCTAAAACCACATGGATATTTTCATGAGTTTATCACATGAACTGGAGGTTGGAAGGGGTCTTATTAGGCTTCAACTAATTTCTCCCATTGAAATACAATAGAAGATATATTCATTAATACAATTCCTCAATCTGCTAGTGATAATGGTTGCCATAAAATAATAATTATAATTCCTCTGAAAACTTGAATTAGATTGTTTTAACTAAAGCAAAATTCCTGCCAAGGAATTAAAGGAAGATATATACAGTGGCAATTTATTTTAATGGGATGTTTGCCTACTATCAAATTATAATGAAATTTCTTTTGGATGTGCTTATTTCATCAACATCATTGATATATAGATTTCTTATTACCACTGCTATTAATGTTGATACCAAATGAATTAATCATGAAGTACTTTAAGTACCAATGCCTTATAGTTTTCCCTTAGTCATTTTTTTCCTTTTCTTTTTTTTTTCCCCCAAATGATGCCCTGGGCATTTTTTTTAAAAGTATGTATCCCTCAATTTCAAACAGAGATGCAATGCAGAAAGTTAAGAAAAGGAAAAATATTTATATGCTAAATTTTGCCTGTGGGGACCTGAATCAGAGCTGTACATTAAATTTCCCACCAATATATTTTGGAATTAGAATTTTGCTTGTTTAATATGCTGAAACCATTAGGTGGGCATGCTTGCATCTGTCATTCTCTGAGGGCAACTGAATTGCTTTTAAGGAAACTGTTGCTATGAAGTACGCAACTTTGCAAAGTGAATAGGTTTTTCTCTATTAAAATCAATGTCTGTCCTCTCGAGGTTCATAGATCTATCCAGTCTTTCTCCACTTCCAAATTCTTCATGACAACTTCAGCAAAACTATCTAACACATTGAAAAGCTGATTTTAAAAATCAATTTATTTAGCTTTGTTGAAAAACAAACTGGTTCTTTTCTGGTAGAAAGGCCACTCATATCCATGGCCATTCATAGCACACATGACTTTGAGGATACATTTATTTTCTATATAATTACTAGCATATTTTGAATGCTAGTATTTTTTTTCCTAATAGATATGTTTCATAATGGAGCACATTGCATATAAGCTGGGAACTACTTTTTCTCATATATATAATATATATATGATACATACTCTATATAAATATTATATATGCATGCTTGCCACATATAAGTAACATTTAAAGAAATTCCTAGTCTATTTTCTAGAAATGCCAGAAATTTGGAGTCACACAAATCTATATCCAAAAACCATATGGTAGGTAAAGAAGGATACATTATGTATGTTTATAGAAGCAGTAATAAAAATTTGTTTTTAATTCCACAGTATATATTAGAATTAGATTATTGCTTTGAAATGTTCCATTAAAAGGTCTAGTCTCACTGGTTCCTTAAAGTTTTATTACTCTGTTGGCATATGCCAACTATTCATTGAGCAGCTATTGGCCAGCAGCACAAACTGTTGCCTAGGCACTGAACCAGGTGCTAGCCATCAGTAGCTGCAAAAGGAGGAATGGATTAGAGAGGCTCTGGAGTAGATGGAGACACCATCGCAGTTAAGGTGCAGGAAGAAAGTAGCCTGGATTGTGGATGCCATGGTAATTAGAACAAAGTGGAAAGAGCCAAGTGGTATTTGGGAGATAAACAAATGGGACTTGGACATCTATTCATGCACTGGGGAATGAAGGCAAAGATATGAAATGAGCATTTGAGAATACTGTTACAGAACAGAGAAAGTACTACTTTGAAAATATAAGTGAAGAACATTATGGAAAGAACTAAACTTATAAAGTAAGATTTTTAATTTCAACTTGAATCTGAATATGGCTGAATTGTAAATTATGGGCAATGTGAAAACTGTTAATCATGATCCAAACATATTTTGGAATTCCCTGAATTTTTGCATGATGATTGCCACTTAGGAACTGAAGGAGTAATTTTGTCATTGTTGATCCTTGTTACATTGACTACATTTTATTTTCATGTTCTGGCAGAAAGATTAGCTAATATCATGATGCATATAATAATACAGAAAGGTGAGAGGCAATATGAGTCCCCACAATTTTGGAAAAGAAAGAATACTGTTCCCTTGAAGCTGCTTGTGTTTTTCCACATAAACTTTCAAATGCTGGCTGGTAAGAATAAGTGGTCAAATAGAATTTCAAAATATATTAGTGTGGCTCTTTAAGGCATTAAAACTCCTTTTACTCTGTATGACATACAGATTTCATATATTTTTTACTAAGGTATACTCTCTAGACACTTTTTAAAATACAGGTAAGTTGTTCAAAGTAGGTAAATATTTTCATCAGCGAGATTCAGTTCTGTGGATATTTACGATAAATACTTTGTGTTCAGTGTGTTTATAGCAATGGGGAAAATCTGACAAATGGGTTATTTAAGACCTGGGAAAATAATTCAGCCTTATCCCACCATTGCAACCACCGTTAGGCCTGGAAATCCAATTAATCTATAGCAGGCTATTTTCTTTCTAAGCTGATAATATTGTATGGCCTACAAATGATGTTTTAAATATCTAAATGGTCTTGAAAGAATGATTCCCCCCACTCCCTGCATGATGAATAAACTTATATTTTCTTGTCAAGACTCTCAACATAATCAGAATTATGTTGTGAGTTTAAACAACTATATATAATGCAATGTGAGTGGGTGACTGCATAGTATTGCATCCAGTTATACAGCTGTAGAACCTGCCTGGAGAACAAGACAGATCACTTATGAATGTAATTATATGTGCATGACTCTGTGTGTGAGTGTTTGTGTGACTGAATTTCAGGAGTCAGCCAGGCAAAGAACAAAGGGGTTCTAGTAATTACCATAATAAATAGCTTGAAGATACTTTTTCACCATTCTTTAAATTACTGGGCATAGTGCTGAATAAAACTTAGATTGATAACTACTAAAGAAGTTTTGTGGATAAACTCAGCAGAAGACTAAGCCAAATGACACAATCTTCTCCATTGGTTCTTCATTTGGAGAAAGGTTCAAAAGCAAGTTTCTGATATACTATGATACTCTATATGGAAAAAAGACATTAAAAAATAATTGTGTTTATCTGAATCCCATCTCTTCCAACAAATAACAAGTTATCAAGGATAGACTCTTGAGAATGAAAAGGCCCAGAAATAAGATAAAGAAGGATAAAAACAGATCTCTGTGTCTCACATCAATGAATTGAGTGAAGCCTATAGAATCCCCAAGACATAAACTAACACTTATACCTAACACCACTAAGTCTTACATGTTCCTGTTGCCCAATTATGTAGACATTAAATATAAGTTGCTCTTTTTTTCTTCCTCAAGCAGTAATTTCTGAGATTAGCTTTCTTTTCTGTCATTATCTGTTGTATGGTGATGTTACTTTCTGTAATTTAGTAGAATGAGAAATGATGATGAGATAAAAAGCACTTTTGATTTTCCTATTGAGTGGGTATCACATCTGGAAACTAAACAGAGTTTAAAGTTTCTCCCTTTGTTTCCTAGTGTATTTCCAATAATATAAATGATTTGAAACACAAACAAATCAGAAAAAGCTAATGAAAAATAAGCCAGAAGACTTATGCAAGTCTTCTTTCAGAGCTTTCACAGTTATTCATGTGAATCTGAAAAGGTTAGGGATCATCATAAGAAGAGGAAAAAATTATCAATACTGTACTTAACTTTCTTGTCAATGCAATCTGTGTAGAAGAAAGGATTCAATTATCAAATGTAATTGTAGTCTAAACTTTTTGTCTCTCAGAAACCATAAAATTGGTTTTGTTCTGTTTTACCTTCATTATTTATCTGAGGTATTTGTATTCTCCCATTTAATAGGCTGTATATGACCACTTCATCCATATTTTACCATTCAGTTTTATTTACTCTACATCATGTCTTACTCATCCCAACTGTTATTCTCCTTGCCAACTGACTCTGTCACCTTCACTCTTCCTGCAGTCTGATGGTTCAGTACATTTCACCAAAGTTTACTTTCCTACCAACTGTTTCACTGCTTAGCATCTCAATCTTTAGATTAACCCTACAAATCAATGGTTTTATTGATGGTGGATGTCCTGCTCCAAAATTTATACTAAATACAAAATTCTTGCATACTGAAGTTCAAAGAGCTTAGATAATATCTAAAATTTCATAACAACCTGAGGAGGAACCTTTCCAGGTTTTCTCAAAATGACTCCTCAATTTTCCCTTCCATGTTTCAGCACAACTGGAAAAGTCAGCTGGAATGGGGATATTCCAGTGATTTTCCTTCATTTTTATTTATGGAATCCTCTACAGCAACACTTTTGAGCATGTTGAAGATCTTTCTAAGAGTATAACACATGTGCAAAAAAACCATGGTTAAATTTTATTTTGGTACTTTTAAATGCTTTGCTTGTTTCCAACCAAAAATTAGTGCTGCTGGCTCTGAAGAAACTATTGCTAGCATCTGGTAAAAGAAATTAAAATGTTCAACACATCATCTTAGTGACAGGAATGCCATGGAGCAGTGCGTTCACAAAGCAATGTACAGCTTCCTGAGCGACAATCCTGCATGCTAATCAATTCTTCAGAGACAGTAAGAAGAAAAGAAAGAAAAAAGGGAAACATCTTTATCGTTTCCAATAGCCATGTTACACCAATGACCTCAAAACAATATACCTTTCATTGAGTAGGAAAAAAGATATAGTTTGGTACAGCTGTGGATCTATATGAATGACCAACGAATGCTGGGAAAGAGGTTTAATATTTTTGATCATCAGAGTAATTCAAATTTAACTCATAACATGCCACTTTGTATCTTATACAATGGCAAAAGGTATGATAACTGACAAGATCTTTAAGATCAAAAATTGCTGAGGATTTAGAGTTGATGGAATTCTCTATCATCCCTAAAAGAACTGTAAGATGGTACAATCACTATCAAAAATAGTTTGGTTGCATCTTAGAAAGGTAAACATTTGATCAAGTCATTACATTTCAAGGGGAATAAAAAATAAATAGGGGCCAGCACACTGGCACAGTTAAGTTGCTGCTTTTGTCACCTGAATTCAACATGTGCTTTGGTTCAACTTCTAACTGCTCCATTTCCAATATAGCTCCCTAGTAATGCTCCTGAGAAAGCAGAAGATGGTCCAAGGATCTTTCTCCTGCCACTCACATGGTAGACTTGAAGAAAGCTCCTGGCTCCTGGATTTGATCTATGCCAGTCCTAACCATTGTAGTCATTGGGGTATCAATGGAAAATTTCTCTCTCTCTTTCTGTCTCTCCCTAAAGCTGCCTTTCAATCAAATAAATAAATCCTATCAAATAAAAATATATCCTAAAATATTATGTTATGTAGCTTATCATAATTTTTATTCATAATAATTACAAATAACATTTTAATTAATCAAAAGGAGTACTAGCAGTTGTGATTATTTGGCATAGCAGTCAAGACACCCATGCAGTACAGCAATACCTAATCCTAACTTGTGACTCCAACTTTCTGTTAAGGTAAACACATGAAGGTTGTAGTTGGGTCCCTGCCACTCATATATGACACCAGCACGTTGTCTATGGTTTCTTGCTTCAATCCATCCTAATTCCCAGCATTGTGTGAATTTGGGAAGTGAACCGTTAAGAGAGGAATGTCTCTGACACTAGGAGGAATGTGTCTGACACTCACATAAATTAAAAATTAAAAAAGAGAATAGATAATTGTGCATATTTATACAATTGAATGCTAACCATCAATAAAAGAATCAACTTCTTATATGTTCACAATATGAGGATTTTGAAATAGTATGTTAACAAAATGGTACATATTGTACGATTCCATTCACACATATTCAAACAGAAAAACAAATTTGTGTTAATAGAAATCAGAGCAATATGGCCCTTGAGAGGTGGGGATTGACTTAATGAATGTGGCATAAATAAACTTTGGGACATGTTGGCAATGTCCTATTTCCTGCCTGAAGTGTGAGTTTTATAAGGTGTTAGCTTTACAGTTAAGTATTTGACAATTTTTTCAGATGGAACATTTAATATTTATGTTTCCCAGTTGTAGGAGCAGCTTCCTATATATCCTTAAATATCCAATGCATCTATACCAAATAGCAAAGCAAGGAAAATATATTTGATAGCAGAATTTGAGTAGTATACAAAATATCTTAATGTACTGCATAATGAGTTAATTATAACAGACATAAATTTTATGTGAGAATGAACTCTTCAAACCTTTCCATGAAATGGAATGAAAAGATGTCTATTTTGTTGTAAATTTGTATAATAATTCATGCATAGTTTTTTCCAGACTGCATTTTCATGATTTTTTAAAATATTCTTCATAGATGTGCTTTTGGTTTATGTAAATTATTACTTCAATTAGATAAAACATTGTTACTTTCAAACAATTGATTCTCCTCACTTATCCAGTGTCTTAGATATTCTAACAATGTGAATTGAGTACATTTACTAAACTCACATAGTGCACACAGACTTTTCTCATGCAAGAAGTGAACTAAGACACAGGCTGGTTGCCAAACTTGTCATTTGCTGACAGAAGTCCCAGGGCTTCAAAGGACTAATAAGGTTATAGGGCAGCAGATTTAGTGCACTATCAGGGAAATTATGCTATTTGTATAACTGATGAGACTGGAGTATGCGTGTATGTGCGTGTGGTATGTCTAGTAGATTAATAAGGCAAAGCATTGTGATCTCATTTCAAACTTTAAAAAGATAAGCTCTCTCTCAAGAGGCCTGTGAGATGTTTAAGATCTTCGCAGCATATTCCCAAATGATCCCAGTGAGTATGAAACAACAGGTGGCATCTAACAAGATGCATGTCACGATATAGGGGTGTCTCCAATGAACTCAGGGTCTGAACAGGGCTGAAATGAGGAAGACAATTATGGACATAAAAAGAACAATGCAGAACTGTATCCCAACCCCAGAAGGCATTGGAGTTTATGATAACACTAAAGACAATATTCAGGGCCTTTAAACTTCTATTTTGAGAAAGCAGAAAGAACAGAAGGATGCAAACACACTGATCGGAGCACGAGGTGGAAGGTTAAGGATAGAGCTGACAGAGAAAAGCAGAACTGGTCAGCAGATTTTGCTTCTCTGCTCTGTCAAGGAGAATGTTCACCAGACTGGAAAAGGCAAAACAGTCTGAGGGAAATGAAGCTCCAAAATAGGTAAGGGGATTTAAAAAGAGCACCTTGTGTTTGTAAATGAGCTCAAATCTCTGGCCACTGACGAATTATATTAGAAAAAAATGAGAGAGCTTGCACAGAACTATTTTACCCAGCTGTCAGTGGTCTTTGAGGAACTATGTTAACACTGGACATGGCAAATGTCATCCCAATTTTCAAAAAAGTGAGAGAAAGCTACTATAATTGCTTTCCATCTATTTCTGCTAAAAACATTTCTGGATGATAGAAAAAGGAGCAAACAAATACTCATTAACAAAGACAATACGGAGGCAGCTGATTTGTGTTTGTTTTGACAATTTGTTCTTATGGTGGACATGTATGCTTGTGTTTTTCGTTTAATTCCTTTCTAATGACAAAAATGAATTTCACATTTCCAAACAACTTAAACACACACACACACACACGCGTGCGTGCATCTGCATGCTAACAAAACTGTCTCCAGTTCTGAAATGAAGTAACTTTGTATAGAGTTTATTCTATTCAACCAGAATCAGCATCATGTCCAATTGTTCCTCACCTGAATCTGGGTAATAATGAGCAGAAACAATGTTCGGGCACACACATCATTTTATACAAGAACAGAAAAAGACAAAGTAAGACAGCAGAGGAGTTGTAGAACCAAACAGGAAAGAAATTTCTGACTGAAAAAAGTCACATTACCACCAGACTAGATCAAAATCCAGGGAAACATTAAGTGTGATCTCTGGTAAATGATATCATTGCTTTATTTACTTATTTATTTTTTGTTTTTTAAATCATCATTAATGTACTTTTATAATTAATTTGGCAACTTACGCAGAATCAGAAAAACAATATTATTTCCACTTAGTAAACAAATTAATATAGTTTTACCCAAGTAAGATATATTAACTGGATCTTTCACTCAAGAAGGAGAACATATAAAATTATATTCCCAGGCTTCCATTTTATTTATTCTAATTCAGAAATTTAAAATAAAGTAATCTGACTTCATTTATGATGGTAGCATCTACAAATACAATTCATTCGATATTTTGCATAAGCAGATATTGCTACATTTCCTTCTGAATATAGCCTTGCATACAGGGCAAAATATAGATAAAACAATAAAGAATATATCCCTATTTCTCAAGTAATAAGTAAACTTATTTAGGTCTTCTAATATAATTATTTTATACCTTTAATTGTGCTTTTCTGCACATTATTTTGAATAAATTATTTTTTACCATGAAAATAACTGGGGAAAAAGGACATTTAAAGAGATCATTAAAATCTCATAGGATTAGTTTACTTGATGCTCTATGAACATACTACTTTCACAAAAACTGAGAAAAATACTCATTAAAAACAACACAGAGTTATTGACAAGTACATTTTAGGGAAACAGAAGCAATTTTAATCTCATTTTGATACTTATAATAAGAAGACAACATGCATTGTAATGATTTGGAGATGGTCCCTTAAAACTCCCACTTCAAAAAATTCTTTTTCTATATTTACATTTTTCTTATCTTCACTCTTCACTTGCCTGTTTTTGTAGCTCACCTGGATCCATATTTTTCTATTAATATTATAGTTTGCAATAATCCTGTTACATACTTTCCTCACATTCTTTGTAGACAGAATAATAGAAATTAATAAATAAAACATAAAACTCAATTTGTTCTTTTAAATAAGCACCTTAGATTCCAATTAACATTTTATTTTTAATTTTGTTGATATTAATTTATTAAAACATGGAGTGACAGGGAGAGAGAGAAGATATCTCAAGCATATCAATATGTTATACCGATATCCCAAGCAATTCCCTAACCATCTGCATCACAATGTTTACTTCAAAATGAATTAAAGAAAGAGAAGGACAGAGACTGAGATTTCCCATCTACTAGTTCATTCCTCAAATGTCAGCAATTGGCTGGGGCTGGAGAGTCAACTTAGCTCTCCTATATGGGTAGCAAGAATGCAAAATCTTGAATCATCACTGCTTGTTTTTAGGGCCTGTATTAGCTGAAAGTGGGAGTCAGGTGCAACTGTTGGAAGATGGATCTAGGATATAAGATTTTAGCATCATATCTAAGGTTCAGGGCTAAATACTGACCTCCACTTTGGATATTTTAAACAGTAAATTTAAGTAAATACGGTTAATTTTGTTTCTAAATTTAAAACACCATCACTTTTCCAATGTGAAATGCATAATTATAGGGATAAAAAGTAAGGATTAGTCTGAGACATATACCAGTACATTGCAGATTCAGCAATAGTAACTTAGAAAATAACCAACTATTCATCTCTCATGGCATGGACTGTTGTTAAACTCAGGAAATTCATTTACCATATACAAACGTTCACTGTGTCAACTAGATCAAGTTATTATTATTTTTAAAAAGTTATTTCAGAGGCAGAATCATGTTTTGGAGGGAGAGCAACAGCTTCCATTTGGTGGTTCATTTCCCAAATGGTTGCAACACACAGGAGTCAAAAGCTCCATCTAAATTTCTCAAGAGACAGGCAGGGGCCAAAGAACTTGAGCCATTGTTTGCTTCCTTCCCAGGGGCATTGACAGGGGGTTGTATCAGAAACAGCAGGGCCAAACTGCTATTCTGAAATGAGATGCTGGTTTCATAGACAGTGGGTTAACCCACCGTGCCACAGGTCAACTACCCAATCCAACATTGTTAATACTGTGCATTAGAAAAATGATAACTACGTTACTGTGATTATATCTGATTTATATAGTTTATAAAGTCATTCCAGATTATTTTTTTGAAAATAACACAAAACATGAGGTATGCAGAAATGTGTTATTATTCCCATAGTAATGATGATCAAGTGGCTTCCAAGCAACCTGTCCAAATTTTCCAGTGGATATCAGAAACAGGCCTGAGACTATTGTCATATATTTTAGTGACATTTTACTCAAAACTGGCTGTTTTCTTACTCAAATATTTAAATACTAGAAAGCTATGCATATGCTTGAAGGAGAGAATACACAAAATAGGGCAAATTTCATTTATGTGTAATTATTGTGCAAATAATAAGCTAAATATTTCCTTATTATAGCTCTCTCCATGGAGAAAATTATTACTTGTTACTGATTTTCCTGTTAAACATCAATTTCATCTTTCTATTTTGATAGTACTGGTATGTTCAATTAAATATAATCCAAAGATTAGATTGCATGTTTTTGTAAAGCTGCTGTACCAGAATGTCATGCTGACATGATTCTCGATAATGTATTTAATGGCTAAAGTGTGCATAGTGAACTTTTGTCTAGAGTACACTACATCTAATTTTCTGTTTTCTTTTGAAATGAAAAGGAGAATAATGCAATTTTGGTGTTTCTGCTGCTAAATTTAATGAAAATTCTGTCCGCTATCAATCAAATGGAGCTTTTCTTTTTTGGTTGTTCAAATATGCTAAAAAGTAATTAATTTTTCTTGAAAAGTCTTATAGAAATACAATGAATAAACAAACAATACTCTAATTTCTTTCAGATGCACTTGCTGGCAAATACACATTGAAGTGTAGCAGAAGCCTATTCTTATATTTATGTAATACAGGTTATGTAGACAGACCAGGTATTGAACAAATGGACCAATTTTTAAACTAGCACGTTTAATAATCCTGTCCATTATTCAGAAATGGGAACTTTTTTTCAGTATAAAAACACAAGCCTTAACAAGATTTATCAGAAGGTTGCTGCAACAGTGTGATGTGTGCTCTGGTCAGCAATAATGTAGGATGATTTGTCTCAATATGTACTTGTAGTCATAGGTCATACTGCAATAATGACAAATCAACCACCACATGTTATGGTATGAAAATAACTGATATATGAAGAATATGTTCAGTTTTCAAGTACTGAAAAAAAAATCCTATTTTGAACTTCATCATAAGCATTAGATACAATGTAAGAAAAAGATGTGCTAATAAATTATATTTTTCCTAACATAATTCATTAAAATAGAAGGTCAGAAACTGGAAGAAAACCATAGAGTAAAAAATATCTTCAAAATGTGTTCATTGAATATATAAAAGCAAATTCTTTTGAATCTCTGATCTTCATAACTGACATTCAAGCAAAATTTTTGCATGATATTTTAATATTCTTTACCCATTGTACCATCCCCTATTGGAAAACTCTAACAATATTAAGAAAGACACATCCCACTGCTCAGCATAGATGACTACATAGGAGAAACTGCTTTGGTAATTTATCATTTTAAACATGAAAATTAAAAATTGGGAAACAGTTACTGTGCATATCTACCCAGTAGCTTTTGGAAGAAGATGGAATAATTTGATAGCAGTCTTGCATGCTTAAACACTGATGTTTCAATTTTAATTGATAACAAAGAAAAATACTTTAGTTCCAGATAATTCATATTTATAGAAGTGAGAAACTAAACATTTGCCTTAAACACTGAGACTAATTTGTTCTGTAAATATTTATTGTGTATGCGGCTTGCTCCTTCAGACAAAACCAGACATTATGGCACTGCAATTGGCACATGACTAAGAGATGAAATATAGATACTGGTAAATTCATTGAAAGAAAACAAAACAGGATGCTATAAGAAAGAATAACACGGAAAATGCTCAATTACAAGGGAACTGTAACTTTACACTTTAGATGAGGTAGTCTGGAGATGGGATGAGGTTATTGAAATGGGCAGTGTATAAACAATAAATGAATGATCTCTCCAAATGGAGGATGCAGGATGTCTGGCCTCTTCTTCAAAAAGATTAACCTGTACCTGACTGAAGAAAGAAGCTGAAAACAACCTCATACAGCTGGAGCTATTTGAATTCAGGCGAGGACAGCTCATATACAAGAATGATCATTGCAAACACTAAAATTTTAATAGTACAAAGATCCAAAATTTGGCAAAGTATTAAGTTAATTATAAGTGTTTTTTAAGATTTTGTTGCATTGCATTTTAACAATGAAAGCATGTATAATGAAATATTATTATTAAATAAAACATTAGGCAGCTATTGAATAAGATGATAAACCTATTTGTGTAACACTATTCTATTCCTTAATAGAAAAAAAAAACCCCAAATCCTGAAAGATTAAAATCAAAGGTAAAATTAATATGAAAAACAACATAGGGAGAAGCATAACATGGATATTCTAATGTTTTTAGGATTTCTGTGCATTTTGAAAATCTTCCAATATAAATATTAAAAATTACAATAAAATGGAAAAATAACAAAATTAAACCAATATCCTACTTTTTTCCAAATATTGGAAATAATCTTCAAAGGACAGAACACAAAATTTCTTTGTGTATGTTTACATGGAGAAAAACAATCAGGGAGTTAAAACAGTTGGATCCTGTTAACTGCAATTAAAATTGACTATGTAAAGACATGATAGTGTGAAGAATAAAGCTATCACTAGCAATATATCAATGTATCCATGCAAGTATCTATACATTTATCTTTGAATCTGGAATTTTTAGTCAAAGTAAATATTGAATCTCAGAACAATGAATCAGAACATTAAATCTTTATTTGTATTCATGAAGTCTGCATGGTAAATTTTTAAATGAATATTTGGTGAAAAGATTTAGCTGACCACTGCTCTTAAATCCATTTGAGTATCATCTTTTCTTGGCATGGGAAAGAATGACATAATCATATTCAGATGCAGTGGTTCTCATGCTTGAATGATGTTTCAGTGTTATTTCTATTCGGTCTTATTCAAATACTGTACACCATTATTTTGTTAAAATGTAGGAATGACAATAATTTTAATATACCTCTTTTTATTCCACACATGTTTTTATTAGCATTGTAACAAAAGTGATTATCATAATATCCTGTGCATTTCTACAGTCTTCAAAAAAGATCTTCTTATGAACTATTGAAGACATTATTAAATATCGATGAGTTTAATCTCAGTCCTACTATAACCATGTATTTTTCCTTTTTTAAAAATTATATGTATTGTTTTTCATAATGCATTTTTAAAGGCATTGGGAATGCCCATTTGCCCTCTCCTTTCTACCTCCCACCATTTCCCCCAATATTATTATAGTATTTTAGTCCTTTAGTAAGTTACAAGTTTAATATTTTGCTATTTAAATACAACATGAATTGTAGGTATAGACAAAGAGTAAAATCTAGTATGATATTGTCAAGGTAAAGTTAACTATTTCATTGTGGGTTCTTCTTTGATTCAGGATTAGAGATGCCTGCTTTGACAAATATTAGTAATTCTCATCTGTTTATTTCCTAGCACATGCTGAGATAGTTTTTGAGAAACAGCTGCTACGTATGGTCTTACTTGAGAATACAGTTATACCAAAATTAAACTAAATGAAGGAACTATTGGATCCCTTCTAAATTAAATAGATAGATAGATAGATAGATAGATAGATAGATAGATAGATAGATAGATTATTATACTCTGTTAGGTGAGTTTTTGATCCAAAGTACAGAGGAGTCAGATTTATAAAACATAACATTTTGTCTATTAACAAGTTATGTGGCTTTGAGAAGTCATTTGATACATTCCAGTTTATTTGGAAAA
Organism: Ochotona curzoniae; assembly: GCF_017591425.1. Classification (NCBI taxonomy): domain Eukaryota; kingdom Metazoa; phylum Chordata; class Mammalia; order Lagomorpha; family Ochotonidae; genus Ochotona; species Ochotona curzoniae. The sequence continues at coordinate 19,918,571 of NW_024465023.1, read as the reverse complement.
TTTTAGAAGTTACATTAGCACACATCTGTGGCTAAAATTTGATTTTATAAATATCTGTTATATTCAGATTTGTTTTACTGCTATATGATGATCTCTAAGAATTATCTTAAAATTATTCATACATGCACTTTTAAACAAATTTTCACACTGAGGTATGAGATAATGGGAGAACTTACTGGAAAAAATAAATTTCGCTCTAAATTACAAATGACAGTTCCTGTTGTCCTTAGCAGTGGCTGATTTGATCTCAAAGCACTGTGTTCTTGCATATAACTTATTGCTTTTTACTGATTTTTTTGTAGTACTGTTTTATTTTATTTTACATAATGTAATTCCATTTGCTCAGTGAATTGCCCTCCCTTTCCTATTCCCTTCCTCACAGTGGATTTTCCCTATATTATTACAATAGCATAATCCTTCAACAATAGTCCTAGGTCCATCATCCCACTATTTAAGTGTATCCTGACATTGTGGGAACAGACAATGGTAGAAAGTCCAGCATTCCATTGTCATTTTATCAATTTCAAAGATTTTGCTTCCAATAAGGAGAATGACAAATGTTGATATAGGCAGCATTCCTGGGCCTCCTATCCAAATAAAAAAGGCTTCAGTTTGGAGTTGCAAGTTTAGACTAAGTTGCTCACTTGTGCATATTTATATCAGATCATAAATTCATTCTGCCTCTCAGAGAGGATGGCTTATGGCAAGCAAGTTATGTTTATGCCTTCTGTGGAATGATAAAAAAATGTTTGGTTTGTTGTATGAAAATGAAATCCTACCCTGCATCAAGGCACTCACTCTGTGTCCTTAATAGAAAGTTAATGGGTAAGAAGCAGTAGGTCAACTGCCAGACGCAGCTTGTACTGGCTGCAGCTTCTGCTACAGCAGGTAATTTACATCTATCCTGAGTTAACTGTCAACATACTGGAAGTGGCTTTCTTGCTACTGAGAATTATTGTTGTAATCAGAATAATACTTTTTAGCATAAGCTTTTGACTAAAGCAGATACTGAACGTGATCAACCATTCATTCAATCAATGAACCCAACAAATAGCAATCAAAAGAATAAAGGAGTTTAAAAAAATTATGCTTAGCTTCTAAACAACTCTATTGTATTGAATAATGCTGGGTCACCCGACTGATCTTTAATGCACTACAAAAATTCATTTAATTTGAGGTGTCAGCGTCTCTTGGGAAAGTGCTAAATGGGTTCTTAAAAATATTAAATTGAAAACAAACACTCTAGCTAATAAACAGATTTTTGTTCGCATAAAGAATCCCAATGTTCTGCTCATATTTTTTTCACTTCTATATCTTTACAGTAGCTCTGTACATAGCAGGACAAGGTATTTTGGAGTGTCTTTCTGGCACTAGAGATTAATAAATAATAACCATAAAGGTTTATACACATTCATTTCCATGAATAACAATCTTCAATTAAATGTTAATATTTGATAAGGATCCCAATATTTGAGGTAAAAGAGTGAACACTTTTTTGTCTAGGTGTCAGAAAACAATGGTTAACGTTAATTACAAAGGAAAATTATATTTAGGGTTCTCCTGCCTTCCAGGTATGTCTGAAAATGTGACTCATGGAAATATTACAATAACTTTTTAGGAACATTAGCCAGAGTAAACTAGCAACACATTTTGCAAAAATTTGAAGAAAAAAAATGACTCACCAAGTGAAATCGTTATGTAAACACCTTTTAAAAAATTGTGCTGTATTATCTGAAATTTCTGTGGCATTTAATAGTCTACAAAACATGTTATTTCATTCCAAAAATTTTCTCACACAATAACTCCATAAAAACTGGGGTCACCTATTACATCAATTTTACAACATTTAATAGTGAATCCAGGGGGACTGTGTTAGAGTCTCAGTCTCTCTCCCTGTTTCTGTCTTGCTTTCTCAGTTCTTTTTATGGAGAGGGAGCAAAAAAGAGTTGCAGGGAAGTGCACCGCTCTGGCAACTGAGAAAGCTTTGCAGTAAGCTGGAGACCCAAGAGCACCAATGACACAGATTCAGTTGGAGTTCAAAGGCCAGGCAATCAGGAAATCCAGTGTTTTCAGTAATAATCTGAGACCTGGAGACTTTGATCTGACAAGAGCCAAGATTGACTGTGATGTTACGTACAAAAAATCTGGACATCCCATCTTAAGCTGCCAGTCTGGAAGAACTTTTTAAATGTATTGTGTTGACATCTTTTAATTTGATAAGTTCCACATATGTTGAGGTGGCCCATCTACTTCACTGACTTTTTCAATCTCTTCTAGAAACAACCTACAGGCACACTAAGAACACTACATGACTACCTACCTGGGAACTCTAGCCAACTCACATGGGCACGGATATTTAACCATCACAGAAATCAATGTGCTGATGTTCAACAGATGACACTGATGTTTTTATTACCCATCAGCACTTTTAGTCCAATGTAGGTTTTACTTAACTACATTAAACTTCCTACACAAACATTCTTACAGCAAATTTGGTAAAGATTTCATTTGTTTTGCTCTAACATCCTTTCTCAGTGTATGAACCAAGTTTAAATGTATCTGAAAGACTGTAATATGTAAATATGAACTTCGGCTGCATACCTAGGGTGGCTTGGTTCTTTCAATCTGGTGAGAGGTGGTAGCTGATACCAAACTGATTGAGGGACACAGAAAAAAAAAACTGGATAACACATTGCAAAACATGGAGAAAGAACTTCTGTAACTCCGAAACAAATTTGGATTCAGGTAAGCAGTCATTTTAGTCCAAAAAGGAACTTAGCACTTTTTAAAGATATATTTTTAATGGAAAGTCATATCAACAGAGGAGAGACAGAAGAGGAACATCTTCTACCCGATGATTCACTCCCCCCAAGTGGCCCCGACAGCCTGAGCTGAGCCAATCTAAAGCTAAGAGCCAGGAGGAGCCTCTTCCAAGTCTCCCACAGGTGCAGGGTCCCAAATCTTTGGGCCATCCTCGACTGCTTTCCCAGTCCACAAGCAGGGAACAGGATGGGAAGTGGAGCTGCTGGGACATGAACCAGTGGCAAATGGGGTCACAGCACATACAAGGCGAGGATTTTGGGCACTAGGTCACTGCGCTGGGCCTGAATTTAGCAATTTTTAAGAGGTCATGAGATGTATTTATTGGATTTTATACTCATTTCTTGTTGGGAACTTGCTTTAGTCTTAGGTAAATAGTCATAGGAAGGATTTCTTTGCAGGTTCTCAAAGATGAAGATCATTTTGGCACTCTTCTTTCATTGAACATGGCTTATTGTACCTAATTTCTTCATTATGTAAAGGAAATTATAAAAATACACGATGAGAAATGTTTTATAAAAGTCTCTGTCATTCTTACTTTAATACAACCAAACATTTCACAGTTCTTTGCAGTGATCCTTTTATATTATTTAAAATGCTGTTTTACTAGAAAGTTCAGTCTAATAGTTCTTCCTTGTATTAACCTTAAGGTGTTATTTTAAAATAACATGCTTTTTCCAGAAATTATGTCTGTTAATAGCTAAGCCAGTGGAGTAGTAGTTAAGTGGGTGGTAAGAAAATACATTTTTCTCTTTGTAAGTGTACATTGTGCAGATAATTACATTTAAAAAGGGACTATATTCTTATGATAATACTTCTTATTTTCCTTTTATTCTGTTGACATATTACAAGAAAAACATTGGGACCCTATACTATGACTTACGTGGCTAATCCTCTCCCTTCAAGAACCAGAATTCCCTGGGGATGCCTGTTTCTAACCCAGTTGTTCCGCTTCCCATCCAGCTTCCTGCTTGTGACCTGGGAAAGCAGTCGAGGATGGTCCAAAGCCTTGGACCCCGTACCCATGTGGGAGACCCGGAAGAGGCTCCAGGATCCTGGCTTCAGATTGGTTCAGCTCCAGTAGTTACAACTACTTGAGGATTGAACCAGCAGATGGAAGATCTTTCTGTCTCTCCTTCTCGCACTCTCTCTCTCTCTCTGTAAATCTGCCCTTCCAATAAAAACAAATCTTTTAAAAAAGAAATAATATACACTGACTCAAAGTTAATTTAGCTATAATCTGGGAAATGGTATTATAAAGTAATCAATAAATTGAAAAAAACTGTTCAATTATTCAAATTCAAATGGTACAGTTTTAAAAGTGCCAATATTTCAGGGTAGGTGTTAGAGTATAGCAAGTTAATTCTCTGATTGTGGCACCAGCATTCCATATGAATGCCAGCTTGAGTCTCCACTGCTCTGTTTTTTAAAAAAAATATATATATATGTACATATATATATATATTTTGTTTATTGGAAAATTAGATTTACAGACAGAAGGGGAGACAGAGGGAAAGATCTTCCATCTGCTGACTTACTTCCCAAATGGTTGCAATGGTCAAAGCCAAGCTGATTCAGAGTCAGGAGCCAGAAGCTTCTTCTGGGTCTCCCACACAGGTGCAGGGACCCTATAATTTAGGCAATCCTCGACTGTTTCCCCAGGCCACAAGCAGGGAGCTGGAAGGGAAGTAGGGCAGCCAGCACGCAAACCGGTGCCTATGTGGGATCCTGGTACATGTAAGGTGAGGACTTTAGGCAGTAGCCTACCACTCCTTGCCCCACTGCTCTACTTCTTATCCAGTTCTCTGCTAATGGCCTGCAAAGGCAGAGGAGGATGGCCCAAGGACTGGGCCCTCTGATCCCTTCGGATGAGTAGAAAAGTCCTGTGTTCCAAGCTCTGGTGCTGATAAGGATTTGGGCAGTGAATCAAGGGATGGAAGATTTCTCTCTCTCTCTCTCTCTCTCTCTGGGTAACTCTGATTTTCAATTAAAATTAATAAATCTCTTTAAAAATCTGCCAAGATTTTGTCAAGTTAGGTAAAAGCAATACTAACTCAGGTCAGCAAATATTTACTGAATTCCTATTATTTATAAGGTGCTTTACTCAATTAAAATGTAAGATCATAATATTACATTTTGAAAGTTTAACAACATTAAAAACATGATGTAAGCATATAAAAAGTAAAAGTTTTAAAGGTACAAGGCAATAGAAAGCATACCATTTGTCAGTGTTTGGTTATTTCTGTATGGATTATACACACAAATAATTATAGCTCAGAGAGCAGAAAAAGGGAAAGAGAAGGGTAAAGGAGAAATTTTACCTTTTTGGTAATTCTAATATTTTAAAATATTACTTTTGAATAAGTTTTAAGATACAAATACAAGAAATACATTCTCCCCTTTAGAAAACTTTCCTGTTACATGCATTCTACATCTACTCATAATTCATTTCCCATTTAAACCTCTGGTAGGTTTTAATCAGATATTGACAACTAAGAAACATATCAAGTAAGAGAACTGGAAAGACACTCATGTGTAAGTCCTCTTCTCAGTTGTACAGTTGTAAAATAGCTCAGCATCGCTAAAATATATCCTATTGGGAAAAATTTTGGATACTATTACATCCCCCCTTTTTGCTAGATCTTTTATTTTTGGAAGCTGGAGATAGAGAAGATTGTATGAGTGGAAATCAACCTAGAAACAAATCGAAAGCTTTTACCAATATAAATACAAAATCTATCAGTCTTATGCCAGGGCATAAGTTATTATAAACACCCAAAGTCTACAATACAAAAATAAATATTCTCGGGCTCGGCGCAGTGGCGCAAGTGGTTAAGGTCCTCGCCTTGCATGCCCGGGATCCCATATGGGCGCCGGTTCGATCCCGGCAGCCCCGCTTCCCTTCCAGCTCCCTGCTTGTGGCCCGGGAAAGCAGTCGGGGACGGCCCAAAGCTTTGGGACCCTGCACCCGTGTGGGAGACCCGGAAGAGGCTCTTGGCTTCGGATCGGCATAGCATCGGCCGTTGTGCTCACTTGGGGAGTGAATCATGGGATGGAAGATCTTCCTCTCTGTCTCTCCTCTCTGTATATCTGCCTTTCCAATTAAAATAAAATAAATATATAAAAAATTATTCTCTATCTAGAGTGCATGAGGTTTTAGTGAAAACTAATGATATTTTAAAAAATATTTATTTATTATTGATTGGAATGATTTTCTGTGCGATTATTCACTCCCTGAATGGCCACAAGGGCCAGAGCAGAGCTGATCCAAAGCCAGAGGCCTAGAGCCTCTTCTTGGTATCCTATGTGAGTGCAGGATCTCAAGGCTTTGGGTCATGCTCGGCTGCTTTCCCAAGCCATAAACAGAGAGCTGGATAGGAAGCAGTGGTTTCTGGAATTACAACTGGCACCCATATGGTATCCCAGTGCATGCAAGGCAAGGAGTTTTGCCACTAGGCTACTGTGCTGGGCCAGGAAAACTTGTCATATTTTATTTTCAGGAGGAATCAATAAGCAGCACATCTCAAGTTCAATTTGGTCACTAATGTGAAGAACAGATTTGCATTTACATCCAAGCATGGCACAGTGAAGTAAAAAAAAATCCAATATCATGTCACCATCACTTTGTCAAAATAGGACATCCAATGAAGATAATGATCCTCAAGGCCATCCTTCCAATAAATTACCCTATAAAAACTCCATAAAAATTTAATATGGTATAGGATAGGGAATATAAGTAATTAAATGTATTGCAGAAATTGCAAGAAGACTCTGGGAAAAGTAAAATTGTAATTAAAGAATGAAAGAATAATTGTGAAATGGATTGTTTTAGGAAAATGATATCAGTTTTCCAGTCATTTTAGTTCACTTATCATATAGGACAACCTCAAATAGATGTTTGGGTCAATGGCAACAGACAACATGGTATTTCCTGATATTAGGGGCTTCGTGCCAGTCAGGCTCTAAACCTGGATTACTCTTCTAATAGGACCAGTGTTGCTTGTCAGCCTCCAGTCTTTTTAACAGGCTAATGTCAGATGGAAACAAAATTGACTCCTCGATCACAAAGCAGGCTGCACTGGGATTGGGTAAGGCTAGAAACCATCATCTGCAACACAGAGATAAGGAAAGCTGAATTCTTTGTGGTCTTTTGAGACTACATTATATGGAATGAAGAATTTATACAAGCAAAAACAGTAGCTAAACATCTCATTATTAAGTAGCCATGGTTTTTGCTTCTTTTTTCATGTGAGTCTATAAGAGACCTAACAAAGACCAGAGTGTGGGCACAGAAATTGTAGCAAATAAACAGAATCTGGAACCAAAATAGCAAAATGAAACTGTGTCTTAAAAATGTTTTGATATTGGCTGAAAGAGTAAACTATGCAGGGTTTGCTTAAACAAAAGTTATGTAAATCTTTGCACAGCTGGTTGTTCGGAAAATAAATGGGAGCAAACAGACCACAGGCTGGAGGAGTCTGTCAAGAATAATAACAGGCATTGAGGCAACAGAAATTGAAATGATATCCCGGCCTCTGTAAGCAGTGCAAGCTCTTTAGCAGGATGATGATTACAGTTAAAAACCCACTATTCCCACCATGAGACTTCATAAGCTAAAGAAAAGATGGAAAATTTTTATACACCAAAATGACAACCGTTAGAGCTGTGGGAAACCTGGCACCTTTAAATCACCATTTTTATTCCTTAGTTGCTCATGCGTTGTGTTGCAGATTTTACAACAGTTAACCTGGGAAGAAAACTAAAATTTGCAATTTTCATGGAAGCGTATGAGTATATTAAAAATAGGAACGACAGCTCTGACGTACAACTTGTGAGGTACTGTATGTAAACAAAATTCAATGGACAACATAAAATGAAATGATTACAAATAAACTGAAGAGACAGAAGTGAACTATGCAAAATTCCCACAAATTGCTACAAATGCTGTTGCTCCTCCTCCTAATGTTATTCCTTCCACCCTACACCCTCCCACCAAATGTTTTACTTCCTGATTAAATCCCTCTAAATCAATACAACAAACTTAAGCTGGTAGGATGGGTGAGAAAAAATCTTAAGGAAACAAAACTAATAACCCCATGGATCATCAGGAGAACAGCCTGGCACGAAGCCTTCTTTTCTCATTAACCTTCTGTGGGCTCAGTACCTGACAAGCCATGAGGCTACACCCCCCCAAGACAGGATTCTCACTGACACAGACTAACTCAAGAAAAATTAGCCAGAAGCAGTCCATCAGTCATTTGCACAACATGGGAATGTCATTAGCCCTTGGCAACTGTTTTATTCCAAGCAGTACAGGAGAAGACACCTGCTTTAGACTTTACCTCAGCCCTCCAGGTTACCTGCAAATGTCTATGGAAATGAGTTACTCCCTGTCCATCTCTCGTAAACTTGTGCCTACAAAACCTCAACAGAACTGTTCCAACATGTCAGAAAATGTACTTGGCATTTGCTTCTCCATATGAGCTTAAGAGAAAAGTTCAAAAGAGGAATGAATTTTTTTCAAACTGCTAAATAGTTGTTTCCTAATGACAATGAATCAGATTCCCTTGGTCTAAGTGAGAAAACATCACTGGTATCTTCCCTGAGTGGGTGCTGTGGAACTTGGAAAGATATCCTGCTGGTCTGTAATCAAGTTCCTGTGTGCTTTGCCCTTGCCCCCTTGCAAAAAAAGTTTCTGCATCTATGTGCCTCAAAGCTAATTGGTGTCATGGTAACTGACAAGTCCACCTGCTTGGCCAGCAGCCACCAACGTCCTATGAAAATGTAATGCAAACAACTGGAGCAGGGTTGGCAGGGTGTGGGGAATGGCTAGGTGCAATTGCCTGGGGATGGGTATGGATATGCATGCAGCTGCTTGTTGATATGTGGCTGTGTGGCTGTATGTGGATGTCCTCTGCATGTGTGTGTCCAACTACTGCCACGTACAAAAGGTGGGTATCTCCCATGGCCCCAATACCATGGGGGACAAGCAGCTTTTTCTTATGCATTTCTTACCACCAGTGTGAGTAAAGGAGACATAAATTCCAAATCTGGATATGCTTATCCATGGCCCTAAGCCCTGGGAATTGGTTGAATCAAAATCCATACTTATTTTTAGCACTAAATTTTGAATAATACTAAATAAAATATTAGTGTGCCTTCTAATTTTATATCAGCTATGATAAAACATAGTAACCAAGAGCCTTAATTCCTTAACTTTGGAACTGGTTCATGTTCATTGCAATATCGTTAGCATCAAATATGCTTGCAAGTATGCAGCAGATCCAAACCATTTTAAAAAGTGTGAAATGAAAAGCTACTGAGTAAACAAATAAATAACAGTCAATTTTGAAACATTTCACAACTATGATCAACACCAGAAATGATACTATCTACAACAAGAGACAACATGTATTAACATTTCCATGAATATTTATTGTTTATAGCTTCTAAGCAGTACATGTTCCATTGCATATTATTATTATTATTTATAATATTTTCATGGCTACATCATGGCCCATTTAGAGGAACCTCAGTCAAATACTTTGGCAAAGAGTAGTCTGAACTGGGTAATCCTGTAAGAAAACTTAAGCTTGCATTGGTTAGAATCAACAAGACAATACGCAGTTTATGGATCCTGTACGATATGTATATCTACCAAGGACTGGTCAGTTTTCCAAGTTTGGTTCTTAATGATCCGCATCTATATCAGAATATTGGCTCAGATAATTGCTAGTTCCTTCAGGGTCCCAATTTTATAGTAGCTCATCCTAGGTTTTACCCTACAATCACTAAGGAAACTTTTAAAAACTCTCATTTTCAGGCCTCATGCTAGGATAATTAAACCATATTTTATGCAGTTGGGATGTAGGAATTCCCATTTTTGCAGGGATTAGGTGGTTCCAATGTGCAACTACGATCAGGAACTACTTCTTTAAGGATTTATTTTTACCAATGGAATAAATTAAGTACACTTTAATTTCATAGCTATAAAAGAATTCATTCTGGTTTTAAATGCCTGAAGTTGCATATTTCTACAATGAAAATTTGAGCACCTATTTTAGAGGGCACGTGTCTTGTTTTTTCATTACAACTTAATGCAATGATTTAATATTCCAAAGTCACCATCAATTTTCATTATTGCTTAGCACTTTCAGGCATGGGTGACTCCATGGTTCAAAATTTCTGCCTATTTAGAAACCATTGCCAAAAGCATATTTTAGTCTGTCAGCAGATGTATATTCCTCTTGGTTTTAATAATGAAAGTTTCATTTTAAGCAATAATCCCTAAAAAGGATTTTCTGGCAGAATAGTTTATATCATAAGAGCATATGGGAGTTAGGGATAATTATGCAGAGAGTGTCTTTCTCCAAAGAGCTTAAAGCACTTTATGGAACTCATCTAATTAATACTTGCACTGTATCCATAAGAATGCAGTGGAAAGTGAAGCAAGGATATATCTGAAGTCAAGTCCCATTCCATTCAATGAGAGAGTAAGAATGAACCAGCAAAATGAATACACAGTTTCATGGATTATATTGTCTACCAGTGTTTTTCAGTCTGTGACAAAGCTACATTTTATTACAGTGAAATGACAAGGAAGAAATTTGGTAAATTTTAGCTGAGTTACTTTTCTCACATGATTTCCAGTATATATTGAAAAAAAACAAATGTATCAATTCTTTGTAACAATTCTAGATGTCTTGGCATTACAGGTACATCATCAAAAACTGATTGAAAGGTGTGGTTTCTTTAGTAGGACAAGCAATATTTACATCACTTTTCATTCACATAATAATTTGTATGCATTTCAGCATGTTTGGCATATTTTTACAAAATTAAATGACCACACTGATCATATACTTTTATCCCAGACAGTCTGACAGATGTAGTTAAATTTAATATCATCTCAAAAATACATTAAAGCATTAAAATAAATGCGTAACTTTGGACACAGTTTGACTGAATGGAAGCAATATAGAGATGAAACTGCCTTGTGGTTAAAAACAGAAAGGTTAATTTGAAAAACTAAACCAAAACAAAACCTCAGGAATTTTTTCTGTTATTTTAAATCACAGTCTATAGCTAAGCTTTCCCACTGGGATCGTGTCTTAACCTGACCTCATTTCCTTAACCAGGTCATATTTTTTTTTTAGAATAAAATTAATAAAAGAATTCACAGAAGGCTTACATTTTCATTAAAATAGATAAAAAGTTCTGACTTCATAAAAATTTCATTGGCAAACTGAAAGGTATAAAAGAGTACTGAAAAATTCTACAAATGCCTACACTGTGAAATCTTTTTATATTAACAGCCAAATCATAGCAAAAAGCATTATTAGTCTTTCCACACAGTCACACTATGTGGGCAGAAAATAAATCTGAGGACCCTAGTTCTCCCTCAAAGACATCAATTTATCTCCTCACTTTGATTACAGAGGAACTACTGCGATTATTTCCTGCCTGAAAGCAGAGAATTGACCATGACAATCATCAATACAAATAAAAGATATTAGTTCTTTTCAGAGAAATGCAAACAAAGGCATTGACAAACCAATAGTGAAACTATTCAGTTTTACCATTCCGTGCTTTCCTTTGTGCTGATTGTTGTTCCCTAACTTTAGTATTTAGTATTTAGTATTTAGTTTAGTTCCCTAACTTTAGTATTGAACTGTTTGCAATGAATGCCATTAAAGAGCTTATTTGCTTTCCTGGACCCATCGTATAGATGAACGTTAGACTTTCCTGTGAGAATTTATCCTCATAAAAAGCATAGCAATGACATATAATGTTTCCATGTAATTATAAATAAGAATTATTACATAAAACAGAACAGATAGTGTTTGGATGTAGATCATCCTTTTCAGTTTGGCTAATTTTAAATAATTGAAAGGCAATTACCTTCAATATAGAAACATAGACAAAATAAAAATAGCAATGTATCCAAATTATTTTCAGATATGTGTTTGCTAATTTCTTACATATTTTTTAAGAATCATTACTCTTCTGTCAGTTTTAATTTTCTACTGTAAGCTAGGGACTTTGGGGTTATTTTAAAACAATCTTTTTTACTAAGCAAGGGAGCGATGTGCAAAGGCAAAGCTTTATAGCAAATCAGAAAGTCACTTCTTCACTCCAGAGAGTGAGGCATGCTATGCAGTGATAGACAAGGGTTGCAAGTAGAGTGTGTTCGTAACGGATAAAGTGTGGCTCTGAAACATGCCCAAAGATCCTATGGATTAAAACTGCCAGGATGGTTTTAGTAGCACCCACTACCAGGAGCAGAAATCATAATTTTACTCAATATCATGTTGCTTTTCAACTCACCTTCCCTAAGCTATGTTCCTATGGGTTACAAATTCTTATCACACCCATCTGTATAATTCAACATAACGAACGAAATACAGAATTTGTTTCTCAAAAGAAAGCCACAGTTTTGATTAAAAACAATTTCCATTAGAGTCTTTTACACAAAATGTGATCCTGAAATCATCCAATAATTAAAAACAATGGAATTTCTATTTTTGAAAAACAATTAAAAATAGATATAAAATGGCATTGGGATACATGGCTGGGAAACTGCAAGAGCCAGAGGTACATAATTTCAAAGACATGCCATGACATGAACATTCTAAATGTTTTAAATACCTTAAGATATACAATAATTTAAGAAGAAAAAATATTCTAGTATCTTACATAAATTTTGCAAAGCAATGGATTTATCAAATACGTTGAAGGATATGAAATACTATTTGTTCATTAAAAACATTGCAACAGATATTACTGAAAAACACCTAGAGACATTGGAAAATCAGAGTAGGAAGTATTGGGTGCAAGGAAACTTAGGGGTACAGCTCTCTAATCATCATGGGGTGTTATTACTTCTTAGAGAAGATGCTGACAGGTCTCACTGGGCATGCTCCTCCACCCCAGTGATTCTTTAATTACTTTTGATCTTACCATCTGTTTCCCTTGGCATAACAACAGTTCAGAAAGAACAATGACAACTTCAATAAGTTTGTCTTTGATGATATTTATGAAATCATTAAAGAGAAAAATCAATTGTGTTAATTTAATTCACTATCTATCGAGTACTTATTCATGAAGCACACATTCATGACTACAATCATCAGACATGACTTCACTGAGGTTATATGAATCCACAATGCTGGCTGGGAAAACATTACATGTAATCAATTTTCATTTCCACACTGCACAGAAGTGAAGACTGTCATGCTCTTACAGTTCTGAGAAAATTGGAGGGTTAATTAGGAATTGAGATCATGATTTTCTGATCACATTCCCTGGAAACTAAACCTTGTCATTGGCAATGAAGGATTAGATTGCTGTAAGCTGCTCTTTTCTGGATGCAAGAGAACCCTGACTGGAGAGATTTTCATTTGAACAACCTCTTGCCCACCACGGTGGTCAAAGCTTGACCCAGCTTGTTACTCTCCAAAGCAGAATTCAAGGCACATCTATTTGCCTCATCCTTTCACTTTAATAAATGCCAGTTGCTGTTGTCTCTCTGGTATCTTTTAATTCAATGTCATTACTTTGTGTTTGTTCTCTGTGGTGACGTTTATCACAAAGAGTACAAAGGGAACAATTTACACTCTAAAGGTACACTTCTGCTCATCAGAATAAATTGTTTAGAAGGGTTTGCAAAAATAACCTCATCTATTTTTCTTGGTGAACATGGAGTAAACCATAAAGATGGAATTGACGTACTAGAATTGCTACTATCTTTTCAAATATGTATTTATTTACTTGAAAGATATAGTTACATATACACACACAGAGCGAGAGAGAGAGAAAGAGAGAGAGAGAGAGAGAGAGAGAGAGATGGAGAGAGAAGGGACACAGAGGAAGAAAAGAGATTATCCATATGCTGGTTCACTCTCCAAGTGGCCAGAACAGCCAGGCTGGCCAAAGCCAGGAGCCTGGAACTCCATCTTGGTTTCCCAGCTAGGTTTCAGAGGCCCCAGTACTTGAGTCACCCTTTGCTGCCTTCCCAGGAGTATAAGAATGGAGGTTGGGAAGAAGTGGAATAGCCAAGATTAGAACCTGGACCCATTTGAGTTACAGGCATTGCAAGTGGAGGCTTTCTCTGCCACAACACTGGCTCCTTAAGTCTCTACTGAAAAAAAAAAAAAAAACAGAGAGAGAGAGAGACCTTAATGGTCACTCAATTTCTACCACTAGAAAACACACTGATTTCCTCCCATCATGGTTATATAAGGTGACATAGGATTTTCACATCCATCAGTGAAAATTGATGTTAACCTACACTGATCAATATAAAAATTAGATACTTCGGTTTGTGAAAGTTTAGTTTGATGAAAGTTTACACATTTTTTTTTCTTAAAGTCTCACACTCAATTCTATAAGCAGCATAGGCAGGGCCTGGGGTTTTGGCTTTTCTAGAATACGAATGATAGTTCTGTTTTTCCTTAAGGATATGAGCCCTAGACAGCCTCAGTCCATGCATAACTCTTGCTTTCATTGACCTGTCATTTATGAGATGATTTGCCCTGCATATGATTTAACATGAAGATGGAGTGAGAAAACAATGTAAAGTACATAGTCATTGTGAGTAATAGATAGGGAATGTGAGATTTAATATTACAAATATTTTGTTAGTGGTATTATATTTTGCAAACTTGTAATTGGTTATTTCTTTGGCTATATGCTTATATATGTTAGACCCCCAAGAAATCTTTTGTCCTCTTCATAAAGTCTTTCTTACTCTATGGAAAGTGTTGGACATTATTGCTAATGGAACGATTTCTTTAGTTTGTTGTAATTCATAATTTGGAGGTTACATCTATTTTTGTTTTCTTCCCCAGAGAAAGCATATTTTCAATTCAACTTAGTAAATAGCTACTGTTTTTAATTCCAAGACAGTCATGCCTAAATACAAATTGTAACCCCAATAGGTTCTTGATTTAGCTGTACTATTTTAAATTCACAGACCTGAATTTAAGTGATGGAGCTTGGTATGTTTGTCCATGAGGTGAAGTGGTTGAACCACATGACATTAATATCTCTGTCATCTCAGGCACTACTGTTAATGATTTAGTAAATCTACTTAGTCATATAACAAAGGCTTTAAATAATTTTAGCCCACACATGTCCAATGAGCAAGGAATTTGGCAAAAGATTTTTATGGCCTGGAAAATATGGGTTTTTCGAAAGAAAAAAAAACTTTTTGTTGTCTATTTCAGGCAGAGCTTTTGAAAGCAAAATAAAGTTTTCTTTTGTCTTAGTCCCTTCTCCAGACTTCTGTGTGCTTATAAATAAATGAATGATTAATTATTGCTGAACAGCTGATTTTAGACTTGAATACCGAACCTAGAATCACCTATCTTGTTGATTCAAACAACTTTTAAACTATCTAAATCATCTAGTGAGAAAAAAATGTGAAATCAGTTGATGTCATATTTCCACAGAATTTGAACTTTTATGTTCCTGTGGTTATATCAATAGTATTTCACTCTTCAACATAGCTCATAATTTTTTTAACATGATAAGTAAATTTTGTTTGTTCACACAGACCTAACATTTCAAACACTTTTTATTTTGCTGTATACATGATTAGTGCTCTGTTGAAAGATACAGATTTCTTTTCAAAATTATCTTTTTTTTTTAGACAAAAAGGGACAGAGAACAAGAGAGTAAGCAAGCACATGGGTTCTTAAATCTGCTCTTTGAACACATAAATGTGTACAGTGGCTGACGTTGGGCCAGCATGAGGCTGGGACTGGGAATTGATTTCGTATCTCCCATTTGGGTGGCAGGTAACCAACCATTTGGATCACCACCTACAGCTTTCTTGGGTCTGCATTAGAATGAGGAGCTGGCAGCCATAGCTGGGACTTGAACCCATACACTCTGATGTGAAATGCTCCAGGGGCTCTGATTTGAGAGGAAGATACTCTTCACTGCCCTTATACATATTTTCTTAAAACCAAGCGTTGGAAGCTAAATTTTCTTGATTTAGCCATTGTCTAAGAAGAGTGAAGCTAAAATTTTAGAGGAAGAAAATAATAATAATTAAATACTGTATGCTTTGTTCACAAACTTCTTTTGCATTCATAATTTAAGTTTGATAAATCCCTAAAACATGGGTATGAATGAAAGTTTACAAAAAATTTAGCAATTTATTTAAGGCCTTATACCCTGTTTTTGGCAGAAACAACTTTTTTTTGTTTGTTTGTTTCAAGTTCAATATTCTTTACAGAATTCCAGTGTAGTACATCTGGAAATAGTACCTACGATGAAAGCTATGTTTGTTTCTATTCCTAAAATATAGTAACCACACAGATCAGAAACATTACATATTAAGAACGGGACATATGACATTATGACAAAATTCAACAAAGCGTAAGCTAAGATAATTTCTTATCAGTGTCTCTTTCAATGCATTTCAGTACAAAGAGATTACCAAAAGATGGATTGAGGTTTTAGCCATAAGAGGGAATATGTTGGGATCTTTTCCCCATGGAATGAGGTTTTATTTGACTTTATACATATGTTGTATTTAAAAAATATGTTACCATCCTGGGTACAATTTATGTTTAAAGATTAGGATCTTTGGAAAACAAAACCCTCGGTTAGGTAAATGATGAATATGTCAGAATTCTTTCTGTTGTCTTTAACTTATATTGGACATTTGACAAAACATGTTTTTATTGTTTTCTGATCCCAGTTTTCTTCCTTGTCACATCCTTTCTCTGCCAAACAAGTGCAACAGGATTCAACAGAAAGAGTGTTTCAAACCTTTAATCATTATGAAAAACACAGTATCTTGACCTTGTATTTTAAAGTTAAATGGAGTGGCATTATAAAAATTAAATTGGTTCTTGCTCATTTCCATAATATCCTCTAAAAAGCCTTGCCTAGCCTAGAGTGGATGTCCTATTTCTTTATCTTTCTTGATGACCTCTCATGCCTGCAAGTCAGCTCGTTTTTCTTTGCTGAAGACTGCACCCCACTGCCGCATGCACTCTAAAAGTTCCATTAAAATCTAGGGCATCATCACTCATTCTTATCTGCAGCAGGCTGCTGAACAGTGCCATACCAGCAACTGCATGCAAACTAGTCTCAAAGGACAATATTAGTTATATACATTGTCATCCCATAAGGAAAGGAAATCCACCTGGGTGCTACTGTATCTCACAGAATACATCTATCCCTTCAAAATATGACTCCCAGATTCAGTGCTATGTAAGGGTCTCTTGCAACAGCAAGCATTACTTAAAAAGCAATTTACCAGCAAGAAATTAGCTTTTTATAGGACACCCTTTATTAAACTCGGTGTGAGATGAGTTACCATCCTGAATTTTGCCTTGCACCCACTGAGACCACACAGGTCCAAGGCAGTTTCATTTTAAATACTGTATCATAAAAAATTATAGGTTTCCCCCCTCTAGCTTTGACGAATTGTTTCTTGGGATGGATCTATTATTTGGATAATGGGGACAGAGCAATCAGCTCAGATTTGGAACTGCTCTTTTCATCCTGAAACGTGGAGAAAATTTGATGTCATTTATTGGCTGGGACGTTGGTGACGAACTCATTTAATGTGACTCATTGGTGATATCAAAAGAGAACTGTAGGAATTAAAGAAGATTGATGAAAGACATGAGTATAAAGATGAGAAACAAGGGGTATTATCAACTCGTGCTCTTGTATCATATATCACAGTTATAAAATTAATAGCATTCTTTTTCTATAGAATTAATTTAAATAGAAGCAGATATGATGATGTCTATTATCATTGATATCAAACTTCATAAATAACTTCACTGTTGTGTGATAACATATAATAACACCACTAAAATGGATTTAACAAAATGCCCACACACCCTGTTCTAGATAATTGGATACCTACAACATATTTTCCATTTTTATAAAATGACTCAGAAACATTATAATGACTTTGATTGGCAAAGTCTTTCAATAAACCTCAGCTTTAGATAGTAGGTGGGGTAAAGGGTTAAGATTTTAAGGGAAAGCACATCAATCCAGGAAATTCTGAAAGATGTTACTTTAAGGGCTCCTAGGTACAAATCTACCATGTCTAATGAAACAGTATATATAAAGTTCAGTTTAAATGATTTCTCCTCAAGTATTCATTCCATATATATTAAGTAGTGCACAAATAATAGTAATGGAATTATTGTTGATTATTTAATAGATATGGTTTCAATCATATAAATTAGTTATAGTAAGTCTAAAATAATAAGGAACACAGATCAAAATATCAGGTTGTTTGTTTGAAAATGCACCTGAATGCTTTATAGGGCCTTCTGCTTAAGGGTTTGTGGTATAACATCTTAGGAGTCTATAAAGATACTGTATATCTACTAAAATATTGTATGTCTGAAGTAATTCTGTCTATCTTCTCCCAAATTTTTAAGGGCTAGATAGTGAATTGCATACTTTTCCCCTAAAATTCCTGGTAACATTGAGATTTCATATACACATTTTGTAGAAATTTAGTTCCACATATGTGGAGTTTCCATATGTTTGAAGATGTCCATATACATGGTATGCAGAAATAGGATTTTTGCAGATATAATTAGATAACAATTTCATGAATTCACCCCATGTTAAGGTGGACCCTAAACAGAATTACCATTGCTTTTAGTAGAAAAAGTAAGGACACACAACACACGCACGCACACACACACACACACAGCATCATGTGAAGGTTGAGAAGGATAATGAATCAGCTGCCAAAAGTGAAGAAACTCCTGGGGTGAATAGAAACTAGGAGAGGCAGGGAAAGATCCTCACTACAGCTTTCAAGAGATCTGTTGAGCTGCAAGTCTCCTAGTTTCCAAAATGGTGAGAGAAAAGAAATGTGTTTAGCCAGTTAACTTATTCTAACCTGTTGTACGAATCCTAGAAAACTCATACGAAATAAGGTTATTAACTCTGTCAAATGTATTTTATAAAGCGCTTTCAATGTATATTCATCTCCCAGGTGCATGGGAATTTTAGCACAGGATGCCAAAAGATGATAGGCTTTATGTCCAATTATTGACTTGCAGTGCAAGTCAATTCCGGCCAAAGATAGCAGTACCAAGTCTGAAGGAGCAAAGGGATGTCTTTTCAAGTCAATAATCTATCCATTTTATAGTCACAGTCTTGAAATCTATTATAAATGACACAGATAGTTCACCTGCAAGCTTTTAACGTTGTGAACTTTCCAAATTTAACAATAACAACAACAACATAGAAAAAAACAGAAAAAACTTTCATCATTTAGCTGGAAGGTCAATTTCCAATCTATTTGGAGGATTAAAATGGAGAACGTTCACACTAAAAATTAAGATGGCTAAAGATTTTTTTTCTGCTTCCTATGGCCTAATTACAATGGTGATATTGCGGCCTATGTGTAAAAGAGAACTCAGCAAAAGCAAGTGAGAAGTTATGTCACTAATATCAAAATTTTGAAATAGGTGTTTACACTATGCAGTACCACTTGCTTTCACCTATTCTAAGAAGCTGTGTGTTAAACTTGGGTATGACTGTCAGGGAAGCTGACCTGCACCATGAGCAGGACAGCTTGCATCTTTGAGAAGTAAATAGTGTGGATTCTCCATCCTCAAAGGCTTATTCCTCACATGTTTAGAAATGATGAGACCAGGCAGAAGGAGGTGGAAGCAGGTGAATTTTTACAAATTCTGGAAAGAGTAATAGCAATAGAATTATGGAACTTTGAAGAGACTAAGCATAACCACCAGCATTTACTGAGTACTATGTGCCAAACACTGTTGGCCCTTTTTCATACCCATTTTTACTGAGCTCCAACAATAATTTTATACTATGTGTAGCATTAGTCTATTAAATTCAGGAGGGGGTTAAACAACTGTGCCTGAATTTATAAATTAGCTGTGGATTTAAAGTGTCCTCTTCCACCCTCATGCATGGTCAAGTATAAAGGACCTTGTGATGTTAAATCTGAACTGTTCAAAAATCAGGATTTTTTTTTTTAACATTTTCATGGTGCTACAAGTGGAAAATCTTACACTTGACCTCAGAATGGGTTGCAATAAAAAAATCATCGTACATATATTGTATAAAATTATATAAGGATTATGTGCATAATGTGTATATTAAAATAAGTGAATTTCATCTTTAGAATTGAATCTTATCCCTGAGATACTTCATGAAACATGTTTTAAATTAAAAAAAAAAAGAAAGAAAGAAAAAGGAAATCTGAATCACTTTTGGTACCAAGCATTTTGAATAAAGCAGGGTCAACTTGTTTTTAAAAAGATGAATGGATTTGAGTATTTCAGTGTGAACAGAAACTATCAAATAAATTGTATTGAAATGTAGACTTAATTGAGTCTCAAACATAACATATAAACATAATTGCTGCAGGACAGAGCTTGTAGAAAATCAGGGAAATATTCAGAGATAATTGATGTTTGTAGCTGAACTTGGAAGACAAAAATAAGAGGCAGTACAGGCACAGGTTTTTGACACAGGAATGAAAATGTTGCTTAGGGAATCTGGGTTCAATACTTGCCTCTGCCTCTAATTCTTCACTCACTGCAGCTCCCTGCTAAAGCAGAACCTTGGAGGCAACAAATGAGTGCTCAAGTAACTGGATTTCTGCCACTTATGAGGGGGATCTTGATTGAATTCCCAGCTTTTGATTTCTCTCACAGCCCAGTTCCTGACTTTCTAGACAACTCAGGTATGAATCAAAAGATGGGAGATTCAAATTCTCTCTCAAAAGAAATGAAGAAAAAAATGTAGCATAGTGTACCTAGGGGAAGATCCTGGAAGACTTCTTGCATGAAACAAGAGTGTGATGGGACCTTAAGTTTCTCCTATAGAGGTAGAAATGGAAAAGTTGGAAAGTCTGCCTGAGCCCAGAATGTCAAAGCATATGTAATGAACTTGAACCTATTAGGATGGAAAGTCACTGATATCAGTTCAGCCAGTAACTGATCCAATGGACCTGATATATTTAGAAAACTAATAAAACAATGTGGTGAGAAATTGTGAAAGGTATAAGATAGAAATCCAGAAAATGCAGCAATCAAACAAATATAAAGATAAGAAATTCCCAAGAAGAAGCTAAATGGAAAATGATGGAAAAAAAGATATCAACAGTATTGCACATGGCTAGAGAATCACAAGGGCCCAACAGTGACTGAAGGCTAACTAAAAGAAAGGAAAGTATTTCATCGTTGGTGCTATTGTTGCAGCTGCCAGGCACAGAGTTCACTTTCATCTCCTTTCCTTACAGGCAGTGCTTTCTTTATTAGTAGCAGGCAACTTCACTATAATTTTCTTGTATGAAACACAGGGCAAAGAAGCAATATGCATTTTTAATTCATCTGAATCTAAGTATATGTTTAACAATCAGATTATAAATACAAATTTTTGAAATCCTTCCTGGTTGAAGTAGTGAGGTTTGCTGTGTATTCGATGAGAAACAGCTTATTATCCTTTAACGAAAATTGACAGAAATTAGTAGTTTGGGGGAGGGAAAGAAAAGCATAGTCTATGCGCCTGGTAGGGTTAATATAATTCATGTAATTTCACACTCTTGATAACTTGTACACTTGAAGACCTTAGTTTAATACGTTTAGAGGTTCCTTGGTGTTCTTGGAAAGATGTTGCTATAGAGTTCCAGGGTATTACAATCATTATTAATTGCAGTATTTTAAAGTTCACACCAGATAAGCTTCCAAGAAAAATGACCCACATTTATTTGAAAGGTCACATAAATTTATTTTACTTATCCAACAGCATGGTAATAAAAATAGAGAAGCTCTGATAAAAATGCAGCTTAACTGTGTAGATAGCATGATATAGTGGAAATGAGTTCCTGCATTTAGAATAAGTAGGCTGATGTCCTTTCTCAATCCCTTTAGGTACTAAATAGTGTGATTTTAACCAAAATATCTAATTCTTGTATGTCTAAACTTCTCACATGTGAAATGGCAACAATATCAGTATTTCCCCCCTTGGGGAATACAGGATTTTTTTTTTTCCTCTGCTGTAAGCTTAGGAAATAGATCCATGTTTGGCACTTACAGAGTGCTCATAAACATTTACTAAATTAACATATTAAGGGAGCCAATAATGAATGAATGTTGTATTCAGTGAAATCAAGCATACATGTTTGAATTTTATATCTCTATTATTGAATACTATCTGAATATTGTATTTGTGTGGTAGAAATAATTACATAATGCTATGATAATGCCCATTTTTCCTTGCCAATTCTATGCTCAGTGGTACCACATTGTCAGCTTGAAACTGTCATGATAGACCATGTGTGCCATAAACTCTGGAGAATGCTGCTGAACACACCCACCTACTCCCCAAGAGGTGGAGCAACAAAGCACTGTTCCAGACCCTCATTATTGAACCTCTGATTGTTTTGCTTAATTGTATCTAATTTACAACTTCTGTTGAGATAATGCTGAAATTCTTTCTGTCACTCAAAGAATCCAGGCTTTTGAGGTCACTACACCACCATGACTGTGCCTTGAAATTCTTGTTTTGCAGAAGTACATGCCACCCCTTAACTAATGCCAAATTAGATGTTGTATATGCACAAATATTGTCTAACTCCCTCAAGTTTGGGTACCTCTTAGTATAACCCCAGGGAATGACATTAATTGCTTTCTTACTTGCATTCTTCCCAAAAGAGCCCTTAGAAATATAAAGACTGTCTTATTCATTGTTACTGTATGTGTACCATGCTCCTACAGGAGACATTTAATGAATGGCTCTTTCATGAAAAAACAACAACAATAACAAAGCAAAAAAAATCAATCTGGTTTATATATTCTTTTACTATAGGAAAGTTAAATGCATTTAAGTTATAAAATGTAGTGCATAGAACACAGCCATTCATACCCATGCACTCACTGCTCGACATAATTTTCTGAATATTAGTTATGGCATCCATTATACCAATCTATACATTTAGTCTTAATGCTCCCGGCAGCTTTATAGACATTAATATTGGCACACACTGGTTTAATACAAACACTTTATGCTTGTGACACATCAAGTCAGCAATCATATTTTTGTTGTGCCTACATGGTAGTGGCATTTGAAGTAATCTCTGTTTGGTCCAAAAACCTTCTTCATAGGACAGCTGCCTGCATGGGCAGCCAGAATGGCTCATTGAGCAGACACATCACATTTGGACCTCCACGTGTGAAGTGATCTAGAGAAAGATCACATTAACTCTATTTTTCTCTGTTGCCTCAAACAGCTCATGCTGAACCATGGCCGTGTCATTACCTATTTCTCTTTCATGTCCCACTGCAAAGTACTTTTCCAAGACTGATTGCTAATTGACTTTTACATGAATTCTGCCAATGTGTGGTATTACCTGGAGGAAAATGGTAAATTTACTGTTTTCCTCTCCATAGTCTGAAGAATGTTTTCTGACAGTGGCTGAAGGACCTGTGGTCCGGCAGCTGCCTAGCTTCCATTTCAGTGGTTGCATCTCCTCATAGACAGTCAGCACCTGAATGTAGCCCCCTCCAGAGAGTTCTTACTTTTGAAAACTGATAACATCAACCATTATTTCAACTCCCAATGGAAAAGTAGGAGATCCTTAGAGCTACTGCTAATTTCTAGGTTGCTTGTATCATCTCTCTTTTGGCTTCTGAGATCTTCCACCATTTATGTAACAGACCGCTTCTGACAGCACACTATCTCAGAATTAGTTCATCTCTTTTTACTTTTGCTTGATATTTTATTGTATAGTGTGTTATTAATATTTGGGAAAAACTTGAGGTCTTCTTTTACCTGATTCCTTAAGTCTAATCAGACTCCAAGTTCCATGTATTTTACTTTCCTTATTGCTTAAAAATATAATTAATTTATTTCAAAGAAAGAGGGAATGGGAGGGAGAATAAGATGCCTGGACCACTAATTCACTCCCTTGAAATTCTAATAATGCTAGGACCTGGACCACTATGCAACCAGAAGTGAGAACTTAATCCAGGTCTCTTATGTGGGTGGGAAAGACTCAAATACTCGAGTCATCATGCACTGACTCCCAGAGTCTGCATTAACAGAAATCTGTAACTGGAAGCAGAGCCAAGACTCAAACCCAGAGTTTCAGATATAGCCTGCAGATGTCTCACCTGGTATCTTAAACAGAGTTACCTTCTATGGTAATTTTTTTTTCCTTTTCATTACTATTACTTGGATAGTAGTATCAGCTACTATTGTCTTCCCCTGAAATATTACATTAAAACCTCCAGCTTTAGCTTTTCCCCCCTCTCTTTACTAGGAACAGGGGCCACAAAGCTTTTAACTAACCTGAACAAATGAAAAAAAACACTAGAAAGTGTATTTTTAAGGATTTCGATGAAACAATGATGGCTCTCAGGAAAATTCAGAATTGTAGCAGCAGTCTGGATATCACAGAGATGGAAACTAGAGTTAATTCTGGATTTCAGAGATCAGTGGAAATCATGCCAGCATGAATTCAGACTATTTCATTGAAGTTCTTGTCTATTATGATTCATTTATTCCTGGGGTATCTGTCTCATTTGATTTTGCAACTACCGGGATGTTGGTTTATTCTAGTTTAGCTACCTCATAATTTTGAGCTGTATGGAGTCTTCAAGGCTCCAATTCTGTTATATAACTAAAGCTGAGTACATTCTGTTCCTGTTGTATGGTTCTTGGATTTTCTATTTCTAACAAAGAATAGAAATTTAACTGACTAACTTATCATTTGATGTGAAGTCCTAGTTCCAACGAGCTATGACATGGGCAGAGTTGCATGGAATGTGACATCACCTTTTTTTTTAGGGACAAGCTGTAAGGTATTTCCTTTAGTAAAACAGTGACTGTGAAATCTCTTGCAAGCCAAGACATTTTCAAGGTCAAACAGGAACCAATAAATGATGAATAGAATTAATAAGCATATACAGTAATGTTTGTGAGTAAACTGCAACATACAGGCATCACATCAAGTAGTCCAGGCAAAACTTTAAAATCATACCTATTTCCTGTTTAGTTTTTGAATGCTCTTCCTATATACTTTAATTATCTCTTTCTCAATGTGGAATATTATTCACTCTTCTTTAAATAATAGTCTGATGCTATTAGTACTGTAAGTGTGTGTTCAAATATCTTGTTCTCCATGAAGGCTTCCTTGATTTTACCTGGTAGAAAACTTATCTTTTTACATACTTAACTGCATTTCAACTTTATGTTTGAAAGCGTTTGTTTTCTATTCTACAGCAGGTATTTTTAATATATGTATAGGAATAACTCAGAATGCTTGTATCACTGTGAATACATTTTTATGTATTTCATATTGCCATTGCCTAGCCAACATTTTGCTCTTCCTTGATATCCAATGGTTATTAATTAAATGAACAATTGCTGAGTTTTATGAAAATGTTATTCACGCTCACTCAATCACTCTGGATTCTGATGTTTATGAAATGCAGAAAAGATAAGACAGTGATCATATGTTGATTAGAATAGTGGTGAGAATGCTCACTTCAGCAGCACATATACTACAACAGAATAGCGGTGAGATTAAGAGAAATGAGAGAGGATCAGAATTTACATATTTACATAGCCTTAACAATGTTTAACTGGATATAAAATAGAGTGAAATTTGGTTTTGAAGAGGTAAAAGGATTCTTAGATAATAGAAGGAAAAGGAATACATTTATTTCGCAATAGGGGTTTGTTGAATCATAATCTATTCTAACAAATGTCGAATTTGAACATTTTTGGTTTCTATAAGATAGTTTATAAAATCATTTACAAGTTCAAGTTAATATATATGGAAATCATGATGCACATCAGTCTTGCTATTTTTGAAAATGCTTCCTATCAAAGTTTGTTTTATGAGAATATTTTAATTCTTAGAAAACAAAGAAATTAAATAATAAACTTTTTTGTATTTAACTGAAAATCATTCTGTCTTACCTGTTTATCCCCGGATACTAAACTGTTGCTTAGCTTCTATAAAATAACACAATACCTGATTTTCAATTAAGCTTCACATAGGTATATTTTCACTTAAAAATACAGATTAGTTTATGCACTACTTCAGATGATGTATATAATATATAATACACTTTAATTTTCAGTACTTTTAAAATAATTGCATATATCAAGAAATCCAAGCACTGCAAATTGATCTATCAGGCTTCCTGCAAATCAGATGTAAAAACAAAATGGGGACCTTTTAGTGCAACTATTGAAGATCTATTTTAATCTAAGAATCGTGCTTCCTTTAGATGCCACATACTACAGCCTGAGGCAACTTGTTAAACCCCTATTCATCAATGCTTTCTTACTTGCTAAGCAAGGAGGATCCTTAGGTTCTGTCTCCAAGAGACAGTGTGATTATTAAAAGATTGTCAGAATCTGCACACAATAAATGTTCAATAAAACTTCAAAAAGAGTTCCAAAAAAGTTCCTATTACTATCACCATTCATAGAATTTTAAGTTCACTGTTACAACTCCTTGACATCTATAGTACTGTGATTTGATATATCAAGTCATATTTAATAGTCTGGCCAACAGCAAACCTTTTAGTAGAGAACATGTCAGAAACTACCTGTGATAGAAAAACAGGATGAGGTCTCAGCTACCAAAAAAATAAGATGAGGTTACAAATGAATATAGTAAAACAATTAGAATACACACACACACACATATAAGTATATATATATATGAATGCATGCATTGGCTGCTAAATGGGACACAGGTGACTTTTACTACAGGATGCAGAGGTAGTCATATTTTGTGAAGGCTGAAAGAAATAAACAACATCTTGAAGAAGGAAAATTTGAGCTTTTTTGTAGAACAGCCGTTCTTACACTAATTGCTTGTTAAAACTATTTTGGAAGGGGCTTTTAAAGACCTTCACACAAAGATTTCCACACAGAAACCCCGAATGAAGCTGTCAGTAGCATTTTTAAGCTCGCAAATGAGTTCATTGTGCAACCAACTGAGTCACTGACTTAAGGATACACACCCCAGAAAAAGAGAGGAAGAGAGGGTAATGGGAATCATTTTAGGCTAATGAACCACTGGAAATTATTTGTTGAGTGATAACAGGCATTTCTAGTGTGAAGAACAAAGAGAATCAAAATCAAGGGTCAGTAGTTAGTACTGTAAAATTCCAAATTTTAGAATACTTGGAAAGGTTCTGGCTGGGCCACATACAAGAAATCACAAAACTTAGCCCACTTAATTGAAAGAAAACTGTTTACTTAAGACATTGGTAGTAAGACTTTTAATAATACAACCCTGTATACTCAAAATAACTCAAACAGGAATTCTGAAATTGAACTCAGATCACAACCAAAAACCCCTTTTCTGGGACTCATGATTTGTCTGAAATTCTTATACTGATAAACTCCCAAACAACTTCATCCTTTTAATGTTAAAATGGTGTTTCTCTGCGTTAGCTACACTGTGGGATCATTTAAGGGACATTTAGAAGCACACAAATCTGGGGCCCACTTCAGGATTTTGATTGAGTTACTCCAATGTGTGACCCAGGCCTGGCATAGTTCAATGCTCTTTCCTTGTGATTCAAACATACAATTCCAGGCTGAGACCTAGTGGCTCAAGAAACAGATTTTGATGTGAGTAAGAATCATGCAGATTTTGTTAAATCAGAGTTTACTTGGCTTTCCTCCCAAAGATTTCATTTAGCACTTTGGTGTGGGACCACAAATCGGTAGTTCTAATAGGGTTACACCGAGCAAGCAGATATTTGAATAGCAGTGATCTAGTTTGTTTGTGTCCGAACCCCATGATGGGTTGGCCAAACCACAGGCTACTGTGTCCTGCCATTAGAGTATCTGATTTGGGAGGGCCTGCGCAGGTATGTCAAACTCCTTGTAGCCCAAGGAAATGACAATGATTCAGGGACTTTGCTTCAAGAACCACTGATCAAGAGATAAAGTAATGTCTCTAGATTAATTTTGTTTTTATCAAAAAAAAAAAAAAACACCCAGATTCATTACTGGATTTTAAAACATCTCACTAAATCTTATATTATTAACAGCTTACTATAGAGGCTTTGAATTAGAAAATACAAGTACATAAGGCACAGAATATAAATACTCTCATTGTCTCTTGCATGCACAGCTGCCCTGCACCCAGAAACCATCTGACAATATTCAACAAATTGATGGATTGCATGGTATCTGTTCTGCTCCTTACCTAATGGCACTTTTATTTAACTAATGACTATAATTCTCATTAGATGCTGATGGAACATTAAGATTCTGTTTGTGGGACCTGGCAAAGCTACCCATGGCAGGACACCAGCTGATAAGCATTACCTAGGCAGGAACACCCAACCCTCCAGCTGGCCTGAGCAGCAGGTGCTGGTACTGTTAATAATGTTGACATAAGGAGGCAGTTGTTCTTCTGGCCACTGCAAGTATTTTGTGATTTAATCCACGGATTCCTTCAGTTTACAGATCCTTTAAATGACCTTCTGTTAAGAAATGTGCAGCAATGAAATTTCTGACAAATGAAAGAACCTTTGTTTAAACCTAATGTGTAGCAATAACTCAAGGATCTGAGGAGTTACTATGTGCCGTCTCATTTAACTATCACTGCATTTGCTGGGGAAGTCCCTTCATTTCTGTCCTGTTTCTGTAACACTTTACTCGTCTATTTAATTTTTAATTTTTTTTTTAAGTTTCATGATACAGTTTCATAGGCTCAGGGATTCCTCCCTCTACTTACTCTTCCCCCCTTACTATCTCCCCCAAAATATTACAATAGTATAGTCCTTCAGCAACAATCATAAGTCCAAACATGCTGCTATTTAAGTGTATCCTGATAATGTAGTTGTAGGCAATGGCAGAAAGTCTACTCATCTATTTAAAAATTTAGAGTAGCAGCTGTGGTTGAAGGACTATACTATTGTTACAATACAGGGGAAGACAGTGGCAGGGGGATGGTAGAAGGGGAAATTGCTGATCCCAAGGAATTGTAACATGAAAAACAAAGAATTGAAAAAAAATTATGCATGCACTTCAAAAGTTCTTGGACTGAAAAAATTCATTTTTCATTCTGTTTTCCTATGGGGGGTGGGAAACTCAAGTAAAATGGGGCCCCCAGAGTAAAGTCTTTGCCAATTTTGTCTTTTTTCCAGCCACAGTGCCCGCCTCTTCCGCGGTGGGTTTTTCTGATAGCGCTTATTCCACTGTCTGAGAACTGGCAATCAGTTGGCTCCCCTCCCCAAAGGTACCAGCCCACTGGAGAGAGACACTATCTAAGTCATCTCTCTCCAGCACTTCCTGCAAGGCCTGGTAGAGAGGAAACATCTTTTAGGACAAGCTCTTTGCAGCACTTATCTTCACCCTCTGTGGCATGTGGAGATTTTATTCTGGATCCCTCCGCACATGTTCCAAACTGTAGAGCTTATGTGTCTGACATAACATCAGGCAATCTTGATTATAACTCTAGTTGTAGCACCATCTTTCTGTGTGGCTTTAGGCAAGCAGATTCACTCTCTGGTCCTCTCTTTTTGTTTTGGAATGAGAGCCACAACAGTATGATTTTCATGTGTGTTTTTTCAAGTCACTTACATATACTATTCTTCAGTATCCTAAGCTGTAGCATGAAGATTATGATAGTTCCTAGGACTGATATAAAGGTTAAATGAGATGAGGTATAAAGGGTATAAAACACATGGACTAGTGCCTTATGCACAATAAGCACTTATTAAAATTTCTGTGCTACTAGTGTTAGCACTACTATTCTTGTGATTGCTACTGTTTTGAATTAAAATTTCTAATTGATAATTATATTTATGGGATAAATTCTCAGACTAGCTTTATAATAAAACCTGTTGAAAAAATCTGCTGGGGCAGGGACAGGTGGAAGGAGGCAGAAGCAAACTGTAACTGTAAATTTACTCCTTCTGTTCACCAGCATCATGTAGTTCCATAGCAGCCCAAGTTCTCAGTCCTGAAAATTCAATAAAGCTAGACAAATTTTAAACTTTGTCTTTAAATAAGATAACAAAATATTCAAGGTCTCAGTGATGTAATAATTGGAAAAGTAGTTATGAGCATTAACCTAAAGCTTGGTAACTATGTCAACAAGTAAGTTACTGAGATTACAGACCAATGGGAATCTTTTCAGCACTTATGCATTATTTAGTATGGCCTGTTGGAATCCCCTTGGTTTTTTAACTCCCACGTGATTCATATGTTTTAACACAATTTCATCATGGACTCTACCTATTTTGATTGATTATTATCAGTGCAAATACTCATTGTCAATTGATGACTGATAAGTATAAAGGAGATAAGACTATGAAGTTTTAAACAATATAGAAAAATAATAAAATGGATAAAGATACTGCACCATCTTCAGAAGTTTCATAGTATATGTCAGGAAAAGAAACTCACTATCAATACATTTTGCTGAAAAAGAGTATAGACTGGGAGAAAAATTGAGAAGGAACCAAAGATTTAAGAACCATCTGGGGAAGCAAGGGAATGGGGGAAATGAACACTTTATTGAAACATCATTTACTTCTTCATCATCCTTAAAATCTACACTTTGCTAATTTGTATTAGCTGCAGCAAAGTGATTAACTCGATGAATCTAGCATCCCTAATTCTGTGCCTTTCACCTTTTTAATGAAGCATACTCATAAGTGGTGCCAAAAAAGGTAGAGGGGTCATCCTTGTGAATTTAAAGTAAAAAGAGCCTGCAGTTCATGTTAATTGCCTGCTACAGCACAATGTTAGCTATCTGCATCTCTCAGATATTCATTTTCCAGATAGGTAAGGAGTAATACTGAATGTGTCAGGATTATGATTTTAAGTCTTATTTTAAAGTTTTAATAACCCTGTTTTATACATTGATCCTAATTCTTGAACAGACTATTTGGCTCAGGACTTAAATGCTCCTTTTTAGCTTTGTATTAACATTAGGAAACGATGCCCTAGATGATAAGGAGATACAAACATGAGAAGTGGACAGGATGCTGGATCAGCTGGAACCTGGTTAAGAGGAACCACCTTCTGAGAGGATGGTGTGAAACAAAGGTAGGCTGATTGTCTGGAGTAATGCCTTTCAGAAAACCTTCCTCTCTTATACAGCATTTCTTAATCTTACTCAGTAGATTTTCTGATAGAGTAGAAATGGAAAAAGCCTCCTTCAACAGTATTGGAAAGTGAATGAACTCTGTCTTTTGTGGGGTGACTTGCAAAATTTTGAGAATATTTCATCTTAAATATCAAATGACATTTCCGCTGGTACAGGGTCATGTTTTCTCCCTCACTGAACACCATCACACTCCTTTCTACCTAATGGTTCACATTCAAGCTCCTCAGACTAGCTACCCTTCTCATTGTAAATATGTTCTAATACTATTCTAACTGTGGTCTTTCATCACGCCTCATGCACCTGTCCTCATCACTGTTGGACTGCTGAACATACCAAATATGCTCTTTGCATGGCAGTGAAAGTCATTTTGTTTCCTTCCATTTCAAGACATATTTGGTCAAGGTGTAGGAATTTGGGAGCTTGTTTGGAGGTTATAGCAGGGGAGTGCAGTACTCGTATACCCTTGACCGAAGACCAGTCCTCCTCTAGTGGGGATGGTCGTCCTCTTTGACTGAGCGTGCAGCTTCGGGAGGGATTCACATGGAGCAGTGAGGGAGGAAGGGGAGACCCGCCTAGCCAGCCAGATTAGCTGAATCAACCCTGGCGATCAATTGGGTAACAGATGTCGCAGCCAGATCGCCCTCACATCCAAGGTCTAGGAATTTGTACATTTAAACACTCAGAGTAGTTCTGATATACTACTATTCTTATGAGTTGAGCTGACACTTCCAGAAAGCTTCTATCATAAAAAGGTTAGCTTATACTGTCTCCTTTTGCTCCACACTCATACGTGAAAGTTCTAACCCCAAAGTAGATGCATGTGGAAATAGAGTCTAAAAAAGGATCATTTAAGTCCAATGAGGTCACGTAATTGGGGTCTTACACAAGGAAGAATGGGCACTAATTGGGGTCTTACACAAGGAAGAATAGGCACTAGAAATGTGTGCATAGAAAGGGTAGAGCATGGGAGGACAGAGAAGTTGCCATCTGTAAGCCTACAGGTGAGTGATTTCACCAGAAAACAACCCTGTCCATTCCTTGAGCTTGGATTACCAGCTGCAGGAAGTAAACTCCCATTGCTTAATCACCTACTCAATGCTGTACTTAAGTCATGTTGTACATTAAGTACATTAAGACATGTTGGATTTTCCACATAAAAATAACATATTAATGCTAATTACATTATGTTTAAATTTCCATAAATATATTTTATATATCAAGAATTATCCAATAGAATCCATCCAATTAAAACATTCAGAAGCATTAAGTGCAGGGTGTGTGGCATAAGAAAGGTTTCTGAAGCCTGGGAATTATTATCATAGTCAATCATGAAAGAATATCAAGGAAGGGGCCATGTGAAGACTCATTAATCTTCCTTCTACCAAGCACCTGCATCCCACACAGGGGCTGTTTTGTGTTCTGGTTGCTCCATTTCTGATCCAGATCCCTCCTTATGACCTGGGAAAGTGGTAGAGGATGGATCAAGTCCTTGTAACCCTGAACCCATGTAGGAGAACCAGAAGAAGCTCTTGGCTCCTGGTTTCAAATCAGCTCAGCTCTGGCTATGGTGGCCATTTTGGGAGTGAATGGGGGACAGACCATCTCTGTCTGTCTTACCTTTTCTCGGTAAACCTGCCATTCCAATAAAATTAAATTTTTAAAAACACTCAAAATCTTTTGAAAAGCAAGCAACAAAACAGAATGCCAGGGAAGAAAACCAGCCTTAATTTGGCTATTTTGCCTTCCCAGTTAACAGGTTTTGGTTATGAATTTGAGTGGCTTATAATGGAAGACTTCCTGCTATGCAAAATGCTGACATATGCACATTGCTTTCATAATAATACAGTACTAATTATGACAGAGGAAAAAAAAAACAAGAAGCAAATTTTGTCCACAACCTTAAAGTAAGACTGATGCTTCTAAAATGAAAAGGAAATCAGCTTAGAGTAAACCTCACATATATGTCAATAGGGGAATAGTATTCCTCTTTTGCCATATTAGAATACATAATTTTACCATTTTGTAAAATTAAATATTAAAATTAAAATTAAAATGGAAAAGAAAATATTTGTACTGCAGGATAAGCAATATGGGCGGGATAGTGTATGCTTTGGATAGGGGATACCAAAGGCCCAGTATTGACTGCATACTCTTAGATAAACATTTTATTCCAGTGACCTCATTTGCCAAATAATATTTCCCGATATTGCTATGATGCCTTCCTAAACTAATGCAAAGTATTTTGACTACTGCTAGACACAGAAAAAGCATTAATACAGCTTGTAAGTATCACAATCATAGTCATTATAATTATCATCATCATTATTGCTGAAAAAATTATGAATAGACATTTGGCCTGTAAAGTTCAGCAAGCACAAGTTACTCATTGATCATATATCCACCAAGTACAATTGTTTCCAAATATCATTTCAATTGTAAAAGTATTTTTTCTCTAAAAAGGTATGAAGAAATCCCATTATGATAATTAAATGACAATTGGTTTGGTTAAATCTGATTGATAGCCTCAAATCTCCACTTGTTGATCTCTGAAGTAAGGCAATGACAAACAGAATATAGAAATTTAAAACGGGATTTCAAAGCTATACAAAGGCAATAAAATTTAATACACTAAGGGATTTTGATGCCTATTGCTGGATTTCAAATTCAATGTACAGGAATCTCATATTGGACTTACATGAACTAAAATGCTTCGAAAATCTGAATAACTAACACTTTCTATGATTTAAAAAAATGATATAACATACAAGAGAAATTCCAAGTATCTGTATAGCTAATGGTAATATCTAACATAACCATCACTAGAAACGTGTGGTTCTTGAATTTCAGATGTTAACATTTAGTAAAATGACAATTTAGTTCATTAGTCTCTTTGGCCACATTATCACCTGGCTAGCATATTGCAAAGCACAGAGGTAGAACATTCCAATCATCACACAAAGTTCTAATACACAGTGCTTAGTAAGAACATTTCAATGCATGGATGTGGAAAATTATACTCTCAATATTAGGTATATAAAATATTAGCATAGAGATAGCAAAATACTACCTGAATTTGGGAATATGCTCCCTTTCTTTATGCATCACAGTTTATATTTAGATTTAATCATCTGGAGGTATTTACTTGCTTAAGTCCTTCCCTTAAATTGTCTACAATATGATTTTCATATTAGAAGTGTGGTAGATTAGGATAAAACAGTGTCTGAGATGGCATGCACATGACTTTGAGGAAGTCAAGGTAGTATGTCTTTCTAAGCCCTATGGCCTTGAGATAACAGGGATAAGCTGTCTGAGTTCATATGTTGCATAAGTGAGAAAGTGTATCTGAGAGTCCTTTATAAATGCTGAACCGCTACACAAATGTTAGTTATTACAATAATCATTTCTGCATCCTCACTTAGAAGAATAAGAATTTACTGCATCATTTAAGTACAGATATTTGAACTAGTCTGAAGGAAAATGTCACAAAATGTTTGAGATAAGAACATTTGTGGTCCAAAGATTTCAGTTGAATTTATTACAGAAAAAAATGTATTTTTGATTAAATGCATTAATAATGGACGCATTTATCTATACTTTGTATTTCAGACATATTTTACTAAGTTTGATAAAATGTTACCTCCTCTCCATTTCACTATATAAAAGACATTTATTTTGACTTTAGCTTTAAAGATAATAAGGTCAGTGCTGCCACTTAAAAGTTTATTAAAACTTCAGTAAGTTTTACAACTTCCTAATTTAATGCTTTATTAGCTTACTTCATTTAAGGTTACAAGAAACTAAAGTGTTCTTTGTCAAGTGTTGTTCTAATCTCATTCCACAATATGTCCTCATTTCCTCCTGGAAGGCAAACATAGACATTTAACTTTGGAAATTAAAAGGAATAAACAGTTGTACATCAGTGGTACTAAAGATTGAAAACAACAACAAAAAAGATGAATTTACTGAATTGGAAATTAATGTAATTCAGCTGTTCATGATTTTAATAATCTTTCAAAACACATAATATAGTTCATTATATACTCATTTAACTTGAAAAATTTGATGATCTTTCTCCTAAATATGTTTTTACTCCTCTTTATGTAGAGAATTTGTCCACGTCTCTTTATGGCACTTGGAATTTTTTGTATATGTTCCTGAAGTTAGCGGTAGCTCCTAAGACAGATGCTATGATTTTAATAGGAAGGAAGAAAAGAAAGATGGAAGAAAGAATGTAGGAGTTGTCAAGGCAGCCTACTTCTAAAAGGGGGATTCCTGTGTGCTAACAGCTTTACTCACGTAGTGAATTAGGGAATTTGCTTCCTTCCACGTAAACTTTTTACTTCTGCAATAAATTTGGGATCCTTTCCCATAAGGTCACTACATGGAAGGAAAGAGACATTAAAATGCCAAAAGCATGCTTAAACGCAACTCCCACTCACATTCTACTGGAAAGAAGTAATCATATAACCAAAATGCAAAAGAGACTAGCAACTGTAGTTGTTGTTTTAGCAGTCAGTTTTCAGGCATTTGCTTTATACTACAAAAGCAGAGTACACATTTTGATGGCCAATATTTGGCTCTGCAACAGTATAATCCAGAAAGAAAAGAGAGGTGATGTATTAGTTACTAAGACAAGCAGAAAAAAAAATAAAACGAAAATTATATTTTTCATATCTTTAATTTCATTCTCTGCAGTATAAATGAAAACAAAAGTGCTTTCTTGTCCCCACTCTTAACTCCTTCCCTCCTTCTAATCCAGTAAAAATACAGAGGAATCCTGCACAGAAAGATGGATTGGTACAGAGCTTCCTTGCAGTTTCCTTCATAGTATATTGCAGAATATTACCATTTATTATTTCTGCCCAGATTAATCTTGGGTTCTCTTTCAACATCCTTGGTTTGTACTCCTTATTCTCAACATTCGAAACAAAGCAGTATGTCACTCAGGGTTATGGACTAACGACTGGAATTCTGAACTACAATCTGAGAAAAAGGTATTTCAAGACTGGCCCCTTCAGCCTGTAAGTTTATATAGCATGCTATGGAGATTGATGGCCTTGGCAGCTCTCTTACACGACTGTAGAAGCACTGCATCCACAAACAAATTGTATCCCTTGAAGTACAGGATATATATCTGCATCATCTCTTGATGGAAGAAACAAGTACTATCAAATGCCTACTGAAGGACCACAGTATTTTTACTCTGCTGGGAAAATGGCCTTCCTGACACAAGAAGGAGCCTAACAGTCTACCCAATATTTATGCACTTTGTCCACTCAGTCACCACAGAGTCCCTGGTCTGTGTAAGACCTGGGCTGGAAGTTTGGGACGCAAAATTAAACAGTAATAAGCCTTTAGGTAAGGGAGTAATAGGGTCATATTAGAATTAATAAAATTACAGTGTAGAGTGAAAGTATAGACAGAGAGGACAAGGAGGAAGTAATGGAGAATGGATAGGGAGGGGTTTCAGCTTCAGTGACAAAGATAGCACAGGCTAGCCTTGCAGAGAAGTGACTATGTGAATGAAAAAAAAAAAAAAACACCCATTCTAAAGATAGGTGATAAGAGGTTTGGCAAGGACTGATAATCGAGCTGGACTAGTGAGGGGTGGTGGTGATACATAGCTGGGCATAAGAAAGCAAATGGAAACGACTCAGTTTTTGAACATGTGTACACTAAAAGGTACATAAAGTGAATGAAAGCAGTGGAAACAAGATTGGAAACAAAAAGAATTCTAGGCTGTCATGAAAAATTATTTTACTTGAAAGCCTATAATGGAGGAAAATGATGAAAGAAGAGCTCATATTACAGAGTCCAGTATAAATCTGGAAATAAAAATACTTGATAAATAGCCAGTCAATGAATTGATTTGAACAAGTAAGATCAAAAGGGAGGGATTTCAGAAAATCAAGATGGCAGAATAGGGTAAGGACACATTTAAACAGACAGAGAAATATTAGCCAGTGTAAACCAGAGAGGGCACATTCCAGGAAACAGGAGCGGACAAAACCACAGCAAAGGGGTAGGTGGAGACTGACAGACACAGGAAAGCAGCAGGCACAATGGTGTGTTGTTGCAGTGACTGGCACTCCAGCAGCATTCTGCAGCCAGGATCTAAACTCCATTGGCAGCCAAACCTACACTAGCAACCAGGTGGGAACCGACGTCTATCAGGAACTCGGGAGGTGAACCCAAAGAACTGCCTGTCCTGCTGATCTGTTTGATTAGACCAGGAGCAGAAACAGAACAGCAGATCCTAGATGGGCAGTGTGGGAACAAGGTGGATTTCACAACCAATCTGCCCCCTAAAGCCATATTGGGGATGTTTTGTTTAAGGAGGCAAGAGCTATGGACAATACTGCACATGCCCTGAACTGGGAGTGAACTCATTTCTGGCTCAGTGAACTGCAGTAACATGGCATCCTTCAGCTTCCACCCAAGATAGGTCTGGGTATCCCTCAGACCTGATGGCCAGCAAATCAAGAATGTTAATGGAGGCACATTAGATGCCATTTCATATGGTGTGGCAAAGAATTTAAGACTTCAGGGACAACAGTGAGCTGTGCATGCGCTGAACTGGGAGCGAACTCACTGAGCTCATTCCATTGCACTGGTCCCATGGTAAAAATAATACTGACTTTGGCATTGTACAGGTCAAAATAGGTCCGTGTGACCCTCAAACTCAACAGTCGACAGGTTCCAGCAAGACAAGCACCACCAACAACCTAGCCATATAGGACACCTGGTGTCTCCCTAATCCTGGGATTTCTAAGACAAACATTGCATAAGGATATCCAGTACTGTCACAGACTCTAAATTTCGCCAAGAAGTATTTTCACCCATAGGAGATACCACAGATTGTTCAAGTTTAATCACTACAAAAATATGTTTGTCAGGTTTGGCAACAAGAAAACTACTGCTGACCTCCTTGAACTGAACTGAGGGAAAGAATGAAAAGAAAATTTATCAAACACCAAGGAAGTATCTTATTAATGAATTTCCAATGCTGTATCAAAAGCAGGTGATGGCAGCCACAATAAATACTAATTTCTCTACTATAATTTTTTTTTATAAAAAAAAAAAACTGTTTTCTTTCTCCAACCTCACATACACATTCTCCTTTTAAGAAGTCAACATGTGAGCCCAGCACCATAGCCTAGTGGCTAAATCCTTGTCTTCAATCCACTAGAATCCCATATGGGCACCAATTCTAATCCAAGCATCCCCACTTCCCATCCAGCTCCCTGCTTGTGGCCCTGGGAAAGCAGTCCAGAATGGCCCAGAACCTTGGAATTCTCCACCCATGTGCGAGATCCGGAAGAAGCTCCTTGCTTCTGATGGGGTCAGCTTTGCCATTTTTGGCCACTGAGGATCGAACTATTCTGTATCTCCTTCTCTCTGTATATTTGCCTTTCCAATAAAAAAAAAATCTTTTTTTTTTTTTTAAAGAAAGTCAACATGTTTTTAGCTACTACTCATAAATATTTCCTGCCAAAATTCTAAGCAGCTAAAAATAATCTGGACAATACAATAATACTAATAATGAATGCTCTTTTCTTTCTTTTCTTGTTTTTTTTTTTTTATACATTGAGGCTTAGAAATTGCTCTGTCTCTCCCCCAAACCCTGCAAGTTTTTCAAAAAAGGGACCTGAACTCAAGAACTGCAAATCACATGCCAGAGACCAGAGGGCAATATGACAGACATGGATTCTGTTCAGGTTCAGCTGGCTCTTTCTCCCTTACTTAACATTCCACCTCCACCACTGTTTTTAAAAGTATCCACCTGTGGATTTTTACAAGTATTTCCTAATGTCTGATTAAACCTTATTGGTCTCATACAACATACTCAAAGATTATTCATGGGATACATTAATTTGAAAAGCTGTTTAAAATGTAATTTACCTATGTAAGAGTCCGACTTTAAAAATTAGACTCTAAGGGGCTGGCGTGGTTGCTCAAAGGAAGCTAATCCTTCGCACTGTTTCACCAGGACCCCATATAGGCATGTGTTCATGTCCTGCCTGCTCTGCTTCCAATCCTGCTCCCTCCTTATGACCTGGAAAATCAGCTGAGGATGGACCAAATCTAGGGAACCTTGAACCCATGTAGCAGATGCAGAAGAAGCTTCTGGCTCCTAGCCAAGTCTACTAAGCTCTGGCTACTGTGGCTATTTGAACCAGCAGGATAGAAGTTCGATCTCTGTCTCTCTCTGAAAATTATTCCTCTCAAATAGTAATAAATATTTAAAAATATTAGAATATAAGGCAAATAATACTTACCAGACACAATAATATGGATGACTCCATGAATTTATTCCTTCAAGAGGAAGTAAGTAAATGTCGTAATCACAAATGAGGAGAGAGACAAGAGTAAAAAAATCATCTGGGGCCCAGTGCAGTAGCCTAGCAGCTAAAGTCCTCGCCTTGCACATACTGGGATCCCATATGGACACCGGTTCGAATCCCAGCAGTTCTGCTTCCCATCCAGCTCCCTGCTTATGGCCTGAGAAAGCAGTAGAGGATGGCCCAAAGCCTTGGGACCCTGCACCACCAGCATGAGAGACCTGGAAGAGGGTTGGGCTCCTGGCTTCCGACTGGCTCAGCTCAGGCTGTTGCAGTCTCTTACGGGGTGAATCATCAGACGGAAAATCTTCCTCTCTGTCTCTCTTCCTCTCTGTATATCTCCCTTTTCAATAAAAACATAAAATAAATCTGAAAAAATATAAATCATCTGGATGATTTTAGTGACTCTCCAGAAGAGGTCCTCATAAAAACCCCACATGTCTTACTTTAGCCACACAACAACGTTGCCTGCTTTTTTATTGAACTCAATATTCAATAACAAGAACATGCAGAGGGATGATACAAAATAAATTCTTTTATCCCAGACAACAAATCTTGTACTGGGTTATTTAATTTCTTTTGGTACTGGCAGAGCTTGGATAAATGTTCTTTATAACCATCTGCTTGTCTTCCTTTGATTCTGTGCTGCCAAACAAACTTCTGTTCTTTAATTTGTTTTGCTAAGTAAACTTAGTCACGAAGAAAAGGTTAGTCCATGAGGATGATAGTGGAATATAGTATCAGATCATCGTAATCCCTTTGTAAATAACCACATTGGCATTCTGTTCATTGATCACTCATTTTTTTTCCCATCACAGTATATGTTCAGCGACAAAATGAATAGCTCTGTCTACATGCTTAACAACCAGATGGGAGTCCCACAGATACAAACTTAGCAAAAAAGTATTCAACATTAAATGCAGATCTCCAAATTTTCTGCAATGCCTGAGAGTAGTAGATGGAAGTTTGACGTGGTAGAGGGTGAAATTTGTTCTTAAAGACTTAAGAATAAGGGCACAAATTTGGAAAAGCAGATACAATGAAAGACAAAGAGGATATTTGAGAAGTCAGATGCCTAACCTTAACTGTGAGAAATGCATATGGTAGACAGCTAACATCACCTTCTCTTGACATGTTTAAAGAGATTATTTGTCCTATGATCTATATTTGCCATTGTCATCAAAGCATAAGCAGAATTAATTACAAGATCCATAAAATTGTTCTGAAACAAATCATTCGGGCCCGGCGCGGTGGCGCAAGTGGTTAAAGGTCCTCGCCTAGCACGCCCGGGATCCCATATGGGCGCCGGTTCTAATCCCGGCAGCCCAGCTTCCCTTCCAGCTCCCTGCCTGTGGCCTGGGAAAGCAGTCGAGGACGGCCCAAAGCTTTGGGAACCTGCACCAGTGTGGGAGACCCGGAAGAGGCTCCTGGCTTTGGATCGGCATAGTATCGGCCCGTTGCGCTCACTTGGGGAGTGAATCATAGGACGAAAGATCTTCCTCTCTGTCTCTCCTCTCTGTATATCCGCCTTTCCAATGAAAAAATAATAAAAATAAATCTTTAAAAAAAAGAAACAAATCATTCATTCTTTGTCTGTTCTTTCTACATAGCTTTGCTACAACTGTTAAATCTTGAAATGATTGTCTTATGTGTCTGCCTCCTTGGTCAGCCTGAAGAGTCTGTAAGAGAAATTGTTTAATGTATATTTATTGAAAATGTAATATGGACCCAAGACTGTTCTACATCAACAAAGAAATATTACTGCCCATGTGAATTCTATATTTCAAGTAAGAAGGGACAAAAAGGTTTGGCTTGAAATTTGGACCATTGGCTTCTGTCTGTATGACCTTGGTAAAGTCACTCCACCAAAATTTTAATATTTGTTATTCATTAATACAGAATAATAATACCTTACAGGATGGTTATATGATTTTAATGAAATGACAGAGTACAAGCTGACATAAATAGTACTAATCTTTACTATAAATTTGTTTTATGGTTCAATTGTCCTACATTAATTGTCACAATAATTGCTCCAAGTAGGTGTGATAGAGAGGTTACATGACTTACTCCAAAGTTAGTGGCCGAATCATAGTTTGAATTTGGGCACCCTTATTGCATAACCTATGCCCTAAAACACAGGATTTTCCTCTGTACACTGCTTTATACTATATCCTGAAGTGTCTAATACAGAAATGTAATTATGGCAATGAAGAGGCCTTCATTTGCTTAGAGTAGATCACTGGAATCATATAAACTAAGCAAAACACTAAAGGCGATCTACTATTTAATCTCTTTGTTAATCGTATATTACCACAAACCTCTCAGTTCTCTTGGGGTTTTCCCTTTTATAAGTCAACTTTATTTCAAGTTCTCTTCTCTTGTGGTATCGGAATAAGTGCAGATGCTCCGAGTATTTATCTGTACATTGCTTAGCTCTGAAGGAGGCACAGTGAATTTCATAGAAACTTTCATGCCGACACCTTTGGCTCACAATAGGCTGTACTCTTTTACCAGAGACTATCACTCTGGATTGTAATAATCCTATACAGGCCTGAGTTATATTGTCCATTTCCAGAATCAGAATACTTGGACCTCATAGGAGGGTTCTGACCAACACTAAAATCAACACGTTAACCAACAGACTGTCTCAAACAATTGATATATTTAATTGAATCAATGCGGGAAAAGCTAATTAAGTGGTTCTTAAGATTTGCTCAATAGTATCTTTCAAACACAAAGTGAAGTAACAATAGAACATAACAAAGGTGAAATTAAGTGCTTTTTAGAAAATCTACAGTACTAAGACACACACACAGAACTATTTATGGTATATTTCTGTTTGAAATCCAGTCACCTACATGGAAACAGCAGCAGGGGAGCTTAGGACAATATAACATTAATATTTCATATGCAATCTGTTAAACACTAAACAATTTTTATGAAGTCTTACTTGTCTCCTCTAAAATCAAATGTTTCTATTTTTCCTCTTTTTAAAATGTATTTTCCAGTTAGCATTCATTCACCAATATCTTTATGCACTTGATACTTTTAAGTTCAAGATTGAATATATAGAATATGTTATTATTTCACAGTGAGGAACAGATTTACATGAACATTTTGTTGTTAATTTAGTAAAGACCTGTTTTTAATTCTAATAGTATCTTTATCTGGAGCATTTTT
Source organism: Ochotona curzoniae (assembly GCF_017591425.1). Classification (NCBI taxonomy): domain Eukaryota; kingdom Metazoa; phylum Chordata; class Mammalia; order Lagomorpha; family Ochotonidae; genus Ochotona; species Ochotona curzoniae. Next base: position 19,876,091 of record NW_024465023.1, on the reverse strand, counting down.
TTTCTGATAAACCCTTCCTTTCTGGATTACATTTTAAATACATCAATTTAGCATTCCAATTATGTAAAGGTGGACTGCAATATTTTATGCAACCAAATTTAAAGTAAATTCAGTATAATATACATTACTCTTTATTTTAGGTAGTATTTTCTAAGTGCTATCATTTCAGTTAAATGCCATCTTTATTTTTTACAAAGACTGTCTTAAAATAGATACTTTCATTTTAGAAAATTCTACTGCTGTTGGTCACTGAATCTCTTCAATATTCCTCATAAACTCAATCTGAAATGTATATGTTAATAATTCATTAAACATGTAAAAGTGAAATACTGAGATTCCTTTAAGCAATAAAGAAATCGAGACAAGATGTAATGAAAAATTCTTAGATACAAGTTATGTTGGTGTCACTGTCTCTGGGTAGTCCAGTTTAAGCCACTGACACACAAAAGTTCAATGCTGTCATTAGGACAATTTAAAAATTCTTATAAATAATGTCCTTTTCCTCAGGTCTAATGCTTCACAGGACCTAACTCTGGGCCTTGCATCTACATGTGAGGGTCAATCTAATATGTACTCTAAGTGTGCTACTCTCATGCTCTGAGCATTCAGAATCTCTGAATTCACACATCAAATGGATCCAAGTGAGCTTCCAGATATGGATAAGGGGTGAGTCTTTATTTGGGTTGGGTGTGTATATCTTGAACATGTGCCTGTGACATAGGATGAATCCATGTGTGCACCAAGTGCCTCATAATGCTGGACACAATAACAAGAATTGAGTGTTGGGGAAAGTAGAAGACTCATAATGGCTAAGATTAGGTAACAGCTAAAATGTATACAAGCAGATCAATGGATAAAAACATTACTCTATGCATACAGTGGAATATTATTCTGCCTTTGAACAGGAGGATATTCTGCAATGTGAGACAATATGTTTTAAGGAGATTATGCCAAATAAAATAAACCACACACAGGAGGACAATGATAGCATATTTACATGAGATATCTAACTCACAGACAAAAAAATTATCAAACTCATTAAGTCAAAAACTAAAATGGTGGTCACTGGGAGAAGCAGCAAGGACATTTAGGATTATTAATCAACAGACATGAGGTTCAGTTGAGTAAGATGAATTAATTCTTTTGTCTACTAAGCTATATTTTGTACAGAAAATCAAAACTTTGTTATTTTAAATTTTAAATTGTGGAACCAAAAAAGCAAAAATGCAAAATTCACTTGACATGTTCTAAAAATTGCCTTTTGTCCAAAAAACATGTATGTTCCAAGTACTCATTAAAATAACAATGACTCCAAAACTGCAAGATATTTTTAATGTATCTACATTTAATACAGTTTTATGGTGGCACAATAGAATATTTCAAATAACTAAATATAAATTTTACACATTGAAAAAAACTCAAATATAAGTTTGTTTATATTGCCTTTTAAGCAAAAATCCAGTGACAGATCTCCACTTTTAAATGTTCAGATAAGGAAATATGGTAATTTTAGTATGGTAATTTTCATGAAAATAAGTCATATAAATCCAGCATAAGATTAATGCTTACTTAACATGGTAATACAAAATTTAATTCTCTTCTTAAGAGACTGAAATAGAGAACTATATGTGCTTTCTTGCTTTTTAGAACAAAATGTTTTATTTTCTATTTAACCTTACAATCGCACTCAATAATTACTTACTGACTTGTTTTTATATTCCAGATCCTGTGTCATAATTAATTACAAGAATGAATGAAGCATTTCCCTTACCACAGATCAGCCATTCCTAGTGAAGCTAGAAGAATTTATGTTAAGTTTAATCTGACACAATCATAGCTCTAATATTAATAAAAATCAAAGATAAATTGGTTTGTTTTGGTTTGCAAAACCATTTAGTTACACTTTAGTAAGACTATAAGAATAATCAAAGGATTTTCTCAAGCTTTTTGTTTCTTAAGAACTTGGTGTAGTTCAATCTGATGCTAGATTATGCAAGGAAATATGATAATACTGATGCAGTTTGTGCCCCTGCCCTCAGACACACACACACACACTTCCGCAGTAGCAAATTTCAGTAGGCATTTGCAGGAAGAGCTGTGATACTGCAAACACAGCCTTACCAAGACTATAACAGGACACTGCAAATCAGATGTAGGGACCAGGGAGGGAGTGAGGTGATAAGCTCAATAAGGCTGTTCTGGCAAGAAAATGAAAACTTAAAGGTGAACAAGTGAATCAGGAATGGGAGAACTGGGCAGAAGTGATGGTGCTTACGGCTACTGGAAATGATTTCAGATTCAGACGGACAAAACTGAACATTAAATATAAGGACCAATGCACTCAGGAACTTGTAAACTCTTCCTTTTGAAAGCTGAGCTGTTATAGGGTTATTAGCAAAATAGATATAAGAAATTAGAGGAACATTATATTCATTAGGAATCTGGAAAGAGTTGAATGTCTTTGAGATATGATGGTGAAGGAGGAGGAACAGCAGAAATTATGGTGGAGTGTGGTTGCAGAATGCAGAATGGGGTAGTAATCTGTGGTTATACAAAGAATCAGCAGATAAATTCTATCTCAAAATATCACTCTACTCCTGAGAGAACATACAGGAATTTTTAGACGCAGAAATTTTTCAATAGAAAATGGACACAGTACAATTTTTGTTTTAGAGAACTTAATAAAAAATTTATATGGAAATAGATTGGAACGAAGCAAAACTTAAATTCCAAAAGCAGGCTTTAAAATATACCAGGGTCTTCAGCACAGCAAAGGAAACAAAGTAACAAAGCAACCGACAGAATGGGAGAAAATCTTTGCATACTACACAGGAGACAAGTGGCTAATATCCAGAATATACAAAGAACTCTAGAAAAAAAATATATAACAACAAACCAAACGAACCAGTCAAGAAATGGGCAAGGTAAATGAACATATCCTTTTCAAAAGAACAAATCCAAATGTCCAACAGGCATATAAAAAATGCTCAGGCTCCCTGGTAATAAGGAAACTTCAAATAAAAACACTGCGGTTCCATTTAACTCCAGTCAGAATGGCCCGCATACAAAAAACTATCAACACCTGCTGGCAAGGTTGCCCGGAGAAAGGAACCCTACTCCACTGCTGGTGGGATTGCAGGTTGGCACAGCCACTATGGAAATCAGTATCGAAAACACTCAGGCAACTGAAAATCTACCTACCATATGACCTGGCAATTCTACTTCTAGGAATATATACAAAAAATCTTGTTACATGAGACAGCAATGTGCACCCCTATGTTCATTGCAGCACAATCAATAATTGCAAAAACATGGAAGCAACTGAAATGCCCATTAGCAGAAGTCTGAAAAGAACTGTGGTTCATCTACTCTATGAAATACTAATCAGCTATATATATAAAAAAGAAACAAAACACAATTGTTTGTAGCTAAATAGGCCGAACTGGAAACCATTATGCTAAGAGAAATGAGCCAATCCCAAAAGGTCAGATATCATATGTTAGCACTAATATAACAGCCATTAAAAATACAAAACAACAACAACAAAGAAGAGAACAAATAAACACAAATAAAGGATATAATAGAGAACAGAATTCCAGGAAATCAGGGAAAATCAATGGGATGCATTTTTGCAAAAGAATGCAGATACACATATCTAATTGTAACAGATTGTGCCTTGATCAGGCTCAATGCTAACATGGCTAGGGTAAGTCTGACACATCGTCTCAGGGAATGGCTCTTTCTATTTCAATTTACAGTAATACACTGTCAAATCTAAGGGTTCTACCTGTGAATTTAACCTTTTTGCACTTCCTAATTATTTGTATCTTTCATAATAAGATCTTGTGAGGTAATTCATTAATTAATCATCTATAAGTGACTGACTGCTTGTAATCACCTGAGATTGTTAATGTCCCTTTTTATCACTGTTTGCTACTGCTCATAATTAATGATGATCTCATACTTATTGTACTTTCATTAGTGCTACATGGGACACACGCTGGCATCTATTCGTACATGAAGATTCTTGGCATTCTTCTTCAGCATCCTAGTGTCACATTGATACCTTTGTTGCATGCTTATTAACTTCATGTGGATGACGGTTCATTCTTTTTCTCCCTGTGGTGGACTGTGTGCACTGACTCTGTGTTTGAGGGGATAAATAATAGAAGTGTAGCAGAAATTAATATGGTCATAGATGGAAACAGAAGTTTAACTCCATGCATGCAGTACAAGAATGGACTCACAGCAAAATGGCTGATAATATCCTGGTATCTGGATGTTGGACTCTTTGACATTGTCCATCCCTACAGTGTTGGGGGAAACCTTAGCGGCAGCATGATGGACTTGGGAAAGTTCACAAAAAGCACCCATTGTAAGCCTGGAGGGGAGATCATTAAGGAGGGGAGGGAACTTGGGGAGGGGGAAGGGAGACCCCGGTGTCTATTAAAGTGTGTCATAAAACAAAAATTTTTAAAAAGAATCTGAAAAATACAAAACAATGTGAAGGTCATCAGGCTCTTAATTTTGGTTTTAGAGGTGACAAGCTAAAATTATACGAAAGAAAACAAACTGATAAAAATCTAGTAATTTGTTCAATGTATAGATTGTATAAAGACTACTGCTTTGCTCAGTTGAATTGATGAGAGTCATTAAGTCAGGAAACTAGAAAGGAGAAATAATTTATGGGGAAGGTGATTGGCCTGGTTAAGTATTTTAAGCTTGAAGCATCTGTGGTAAATCCAAATATAGTGATCTGATAGATATTTGTGTATTCTGGCAAGCTGCTCAAGAATATTATCTAAGCTAGAATAAGAGTTTAAGAGTAATCGATAAGGTAAGATCAACTAGAGACATAATGTCAGATGAGAGAACCATAATTCCTAGAACAAAACTGTGAACAGAATCAACACATAAATGAAGGGCAGATGTGGAACTCAAGAGAGATGAGAATGTGCAGTCACGTAAGAGGAGTGTTTTTTAAAAATGTTTCCTTTAAAAAAGTCACGTAAGTTAAACAAACAGGGTGTTTTGAGCAGGATATAATTACAAGATGTCTATAATGAGGTGAAGTAAGATGACACACTTATATGTGTTTTTTTTTAATGATGGAAAGTAATGGAGAATGATTAAATGCTCATAGATAATGGAATTTCTTTTTCAAAATGCTGGTGTGATGCCATTACATAGAAGAAGGGAAAATACCACATCTTCATGAGTCAGCAAGGTGAAGACAGTAAATTCATACAGAATGTATTCATAGACATGCTGAAATATTTTATAAATCAATTACTATCTCTAAAATTACATTTGTGAAATGTCCATGGGTAAGGAAGACTAATAGACAGTATTTGTACAAATTTTGAGAGTTATTATTTGAAGAATAATTCTATATAATATATTGTTAAAGCACTTATTAAATAAATAAGATGTTAATAAAATAATTTTCAGTGACAGCTTCCTTCTACTGATAAAAAATGGCATTAAAAGTATCACAATGCATAAGTAATGCCAAGATGTGAGGACTATTGATCTCTGGAAATGGTATTTTACTTACACTCTAGGTTTTCCATTTAAAAATCTGACTTAAAATCTCTTTCTCTAAGTATCTAAAATATCGTCAGCAATGCCATGCACACAGATATTTTATTAAATCCCAAAGTAGCTACAATTAATCTTGTTATTTATTCATTTCCTTTAATTATTGTTATGCTTGATTTGCATATATTTCTCAAATTCTTTGATTTCTGCTTATATTTCTATATAAAGTTAACAATTTAACATTAATTTTAAATCACAATGATTCTATAACCAAGCTTCTGTCAATTTTCTGTGTTCTGCAGCATCTCCCAATTGAATTTACCAGACTCCAGCTTTAGCTAAGATATCACATACCTAAAGCAAAATAGAACTGTAAAGACTAGAGCACAGCATACGGGTCATTTGTTCTATCACTTGTTCATTCAACCAACATTTCCTAATCAACTTGAATATGTGCAGGTCTGTTCTGGACATGAGATATATGAAATGAAATAAGTCATAAATAACCATTGCCTTTCACGGAAAGTCTAGGGAGAAATTTAGAGACCAATATGCCTCCATAAAGAAATGGTATAATACTTAACAAGGGTTGGCCAGCATGAACTTCCTAAGGCCACCCTGAGGCAAGGACATAATGCATTCCTATAGCTGACAGCTGACCCACAGAATCCCATCCTATTGAAGCTCACAACAATGACAAAATTCTATATAGTCAGGCCTGGTGCCATAGCCTAGTGACTAAACCCTCACCTTGCAAGTGCCAGGATCCCATTTCTGGATTGCTCCACTTCCCATCCAGCTTCTTGTTTGTGGCCTGGGAAAGTAGTGGAGGATGGCCCATACCTTGGGACCCTGCACCCATGTGGGAGACCAGGAGGAAGCCCCTGCCTCCTGGCTTCAGATTGTCTTAGTTCTGGCTATTGCGGCCACTTGGGGAGTGAATCAGCAGACAGGAGATCTTTGTCTGTGTCTCTTTTTCTTTTTGTAAATCTGCCTTTCCAAGAAAAATCTTTAAAAAAAAATCTGTATACTCTCACTGTGTGTTCATGTGTGGATGTATGCATTTACAATCTTCATTAAATTATAAACCATGGTGCAAATAATGATGGTGATTTCTCTTTTCCATCTCTGATTTTCTTGAAATTCCCCTTCCATGCATTCACTGAGCCTCTTACTCCAAAGGCCATGAAGTTTACAGAAGGAAATAATTTTATCATATTGGCCTTTGGCCATTTTTTCTTTCTTTCTTTTTTTTTAAAGCCTTGGCAAATGTAAAAAAAAAATATCTGATAAAAAACACAACATACCTCAAGGGTGATTTATTTTTCCTATTACAGTAGCAATAGGAGCTGTGGGAAAGGGAAGAAAAATATCAGATCGGAAGCAATGAGATTAGATGCTGGTGGGTTTCTAAAGAGAAGCACTGGTATGTGGCAGTTTCTCAGGGATTAAAGAGTTAGAGCAGATTCAGCACATTTCTTTAGGTCTTGGTGTGTAGTTAGGAGGTAGCTATGTTGTTCCTGTGCCTGGAAAGAGTGTGGGTGTTAGTAGGAAAAAATAACCTCATGTGGTAAGGCCGTATCTCAGTGAAAGTGAGCAGTGACTTTGTGTCCTTATGCCAGACAGGTGAATAGATGTATCAGCTATTCAAGAGTGAAGGCTTACAAACTCAAGATATATACAAAATTGTCTATTCAGCAAATTGAATGTACACGGACCTGTGCTCTGGAGGACACAAACTTTTGAAAACTTTGATGCCTACAGTAAAAGAAGACAAGGGGTAACAGTCCTAAACTGAAAGCCAATGGATCCAGTTTTCTGTCCTCAAGTATGAACGGGTAAAGGCCATCTAGTCAAAGAATGACTAGGAAAAGGCTGAACATATATTCCCTGAATAAAACACTATCAAATTAAGGAGTAAGACAGTCCTTTTAAGCTTCAAAACCAAGGCTAATCTTCTCTTCCTTGCTGACATATGTTCTATTGAACATCTTTACTCAAAATAGACCTGTATCGCCCACGTTGAAAATCTGTCAAGGCAAGTCTTGCCCTGCTTCCTGGTGATCTCCACAAATGCTGGAAGGAATGCCCAGGCCGCCAGGCCCATCTCACTTGCTGCCAGGTGGTGTCAATTCAACTGGGCCCAGAGCCCATGAGACATCTGTGACTTGACATCTAACTGCCATCAGTCAAATCATTTCATAATTCTTCAAAAACTACTTGCTTTCTCCTAAGATATGGTTGGGGCAACTGCCATTTGTATTGTTTTCTTTTTTCTAGTGGTAAATTGAAAAGTTTAGTGATTTTTATCCTTTGGCATTTTCTCAGTGCTTCTCCCTCCTGCATGCTGCTGTGCTGTCGGCACATTTGCCACACAATAGAAGCTTCATTGCTTGTCCTTGAGAACCAACCCTACTGTCAAATGACAGATCCCATATGTATTCAGCACACTCATCCATGTCTTACTATTTACAAGGTTTTTTTTTTCTATTTTTCTCTTGTTATTATCATATGACTTTAGATTCTAACACTTCTAAATTTGTTCTGTTTGAATTAGACCTGATTAGATTAATAATCATGATGAAACTCTTCACAACTAAAAAGAACACGCCAGCTTACATAACAATGCAGGGTCTAACTATTAGTATCATCTATGGAGGGGAGAGGTAGGAGAAGATTATTGACGACTGTGATTATAGCTATTTCCACATAGAAAAAATATACTTAAGTCAACAAAAACAGAATGAGACTACCATTTGCTGAGTGCTATATGCTATATGCTATGTGCTAGTTCATTGCATCCACTATCTTGATTGATCCTTGTAATAGTTCCATCATATAGTTACTAATATTTATTTCCCCTTTGAAAGTTGGAAAATAAAACTCTAGAAAACCAAAGATGCAAAAAGTCATAATGATAATGAGTCCTGGAATCAATGATTGGAATTCAAATCTGACTACTCCACCACTCACTATGCTCTTTATTTCTACATGCTACCTGTTTAAAAAGTTCAAACAAAAAACTGAATCATTTCATAACATAAAAGACTTCAACTAATAGCTTATTACTGTAGCATACCTTCTTTAATTCATGATAAACTATAATATTTTATACACCCACCCACTCTCAATATATCATTAAACATTTCATTACATGTGTAATAAAATATGATACATGTACTCTCTTTATATGTTCTCACTTTTCCTGGAACTTCTAAGAAGCTTAAATATTCTAGAAGTTACCTAGGGCTCTATGCATAAACAAATTGATCTCATACATTCTTTTAAAAATAGAATAAGGGGAAATAGTGTCCAATACACCACTAAAATTTCCCCACAAATATAATGTAGTATATTCTAGGGAAAAGTGTATTGTTTAAATGATTTACTGCGATTATTTAACATGCAGCTATTGCTTGCTGAAATACCCTTTGAGATTATATGACAGGTAATATAATTATTAAAGCATTTATTTTTGTGTTTATTTTTACAAAAAGATAAGACTTAACTGTCAGCATTAGATACAGTTCAGTGGACAGTAATCTCTAATAACACTTAATGGATTTCACATGTTCAATGAAAAGCCATTACGATAAAGTTCATTGAACATTTACATAGACTAACCACTCCGTAACCGATTCCAGAATACATGTAGGAAGTCAATTCAATATTTGCATATTTCTTTTTTAAATGAACACAAATGATTTTATTCTACTGTATTGAATACATCACAATTTTCCTTCCATAAGTAAGTATGATAAAGAGATGTACTAGACGTCAGTCATCATGCTACATGCACTAAATGTATTGAAATATCTAACCATTAAAACATTAAAATATATTATTATTAGATCTATTATACAGAAAAAGAAATGGGGGCCTAGAAAGATTAACTTTTCATAATCCATACTAATAGTTACATAATAAATCTGTAGTTTCACCTAGGCTGTTTGGCTCAAAGACATGCATTTTCAGCATATTAGACTTCTACACCTACATATACTTGTTTTTAAAGATTTATTTATTTATTTATTTTTTGGAAAGTCAGATATACAGAGAGGAGGAGAGACAGAGGAAGATCTTCCATTCAATGATTCACTCCCCAACCAGCCTCAATGCCTGGAGCTGCACCAATGTGAAGCCAGGAGCCTGGAGTCTCTTTCAGGTGTCCCATGAAGGTGCAGGGTCGCAAGGCTTTGGCCTGTTCTTGACTGCCTTTCCTGGCCACAAGCAGGGAACTTCATGGGAAGCAGGGTTGCTGGGATGAGAATTGGCACCCATATGGGATCTTGGCACACTCAAGGCGGGAACTTTAGCCACTAGGATACCATGCCAGACCCTACATATGCTTTTTGAAAATATATATTTATTATTATTTCAAAGGCAGATTTACATCTAGAAGAAGAAACAGAGAGGAAAAGATTTTCCTTTCCCTGGTAAACTCTCCAAATGGCTTTGCTGAGCCATGTGCACATGGAAAAAAATTAATTGTGTGTGTGTGTGCATTTATTTAAGGGGATATATAGTAACTGCTGTGAAGATGCAATGCAGTATGCATCTCTACTTCCAGATGAAAGATGAGCCCCCAATGAAACTGTTTACTATATCTTGACAATAGGATGCTGGACTCTCTGCATTGTCCATGACCACAATGATGGACATATGACTGTTTATGAAGAACTATATTATATACTATTGTAATAATATAGGCAAATCCGTGTCTGTAGGGTGGATGAGGGTTGTGGAGGGTGTAAGGAAACTCCTAGAACCTATGGAACTTTCTACTACTACTACCACTACTACTACTAATAATAATAATGGACAAAAGATATAAAAACATTAATAGCTTTGCAATATTTAATGTGTTAGGGGAACAGGTATTTAGGCCAGCAGTTAAAACATGTACATCTTCTCATAGTACCTGGGTTTGATTCCCAGCTCTGGCTCCTGCCTCTAGTTTTCTGCTATATACAGAATGTGGGAGGCAGTGGGGACAGTTCAAGTGCTTGGGTCTCTGCAACTGGATAGTGCTCCAAGACTGCTTTTGGTCTAGTGAAGCTCCAGCTGCTACAGATATGTGAGAATTGGCTTCTCTGTCCTTCTTTCTTAATATATAAACAACTGTAACTAAACAGGTTTTAAACATGTTGGTGATTATTAACATTCTCCCAAGTAAAGAATGGTCAACCAGATGAAGACATCTCAGGTATATTCACCATAAAGTCCTACCTATGCAGCATATTATTTAACTTCTGCCATTGGTAATAAATTGCAAGCCTTTCTATTGAGACATAAATATGAAAATTATCAAGGAAGCTTTTAAACTTAATATTGAGCGTTCAATTTTTAAAAAGTATATAGAAAACCATGGGTATATGCAGTTTATACACAAATATATGTCAACAACCACTCAGGTGGTTATTGTACATTATAGAACCAGAAAAAAATGGCCCTGAGAAGCTGAATCAGTCCCTTCTTTTTCAATAGGAGATTTGAAAGTACTAGGATGGTTCATGCGTTGCCTGAGATTGTACCATCTACGTAAGCTGACTCAAAACAAGACTGTTTCTGTGTTTGTTCTACTTCATCCTTCACTTTCTCCTCCTTCTTCCTCTTCTTTTTTCTCTACTACTACTACTATTCCAATAATAAAATATTGTCCACCAGTTTCAAGAATAATTGGTATTATTATTATATCTCATTGTATTTATGTTTAATTAAACTATCAGCAATACAAAAAAGCACTGATCATGACAGAATGGCTGGAATGTAGGCTTGTTGACATTAATTAGATATGGATCAATTTTCCCCCATTCATTTTTGATAACTTTGGCTATTTCATTCCTACTGTAGTTATTTTCTGTTTTTCTTTGATGTTAAGAGATTATCTTTTTTCAAAATTTCAAATTACAGTTATGTAAGCTCTGACGTAAAAGTTCAACGCAAATTTAAGAAGCAAAATATAATAAGACTTGAGGTAAGCAAATTTTTTTGTGTGTTAAATGGCAGATTGTAACCGAATCTCATATTTTGGGCCTATAAATTTGGAAATCTACATTCAAAAGCGCAAATAGAAGAAAACAAAAGCCAAGAGGAGTGCCAAATCTCTCAAAGAATTTCATACTAGAATATCCACCATTTAATTTATTTAGTACAAAATGCCAAGACGTATTCCCAGGGCATTGAAACAGGAGGTGAAAGGAAAGGTATATTTTTATGAAAGGAAAGGAAGATTTAGAGGCAGAAGTTTATGTATTAAGTAATGCTTAGGTGATGGGGAAAAAAAACCCTAATCTTATCACATTCAACGTATTTCCCTAAGGAAGAAGAACCTGTTTCTTTTCTTTTTAACTTGTACTCTTTGTCCTATTACCTGTGGGAAATTGATTGTTGAACAGATGTTTTGACTTCATATTAAATTTACACATTATTTTGTGCAACTCCCTTGTACCTATATAGTATAACATTTATAATGTTATTATTTTACACATACTGAGAAACATGAGCCATAAGATATAACAGGTAGTGCTTGATTAGTCAAAAATTGTGTCACTAAAATGCTTAAAGATGGAGTTGACAGAACTGTAAACAACAGAAAATATCAAGTGCAAACCAGTCAGTAATCATAGTTGACACTAACACTTTTATAAAATTGTGATATTTGGGCCCGGCGCGGTGGCGCAAGTGGTTAAGGTCCTCGCCTTGCATGCCCGGGCTCCCATATGGGCGCCGGTTCTATCCTGGCAGCCCCGCTTCCCATCCAGCTCCCTGCCTGTGGCCTGGGAAAGCAGTTGAGGACAGCCCAAAGCTTTGGGACCCTTGGGACCCTGCACCCATGTGGGAGACCCGGAAGAGGCTCCTGGCTTTGGATCAGCATAGCATCGACCGTTGCACTCACTTGGGGAGTGAATCATGGGATGGAAGATCTTCCTCTCTGTCTCTCCTCTCTGTATATCCGCCTTTCCAATAAAAATAATAAAATAAATCTTAAAAAAAAATTGTGATATTTTAGTCTTCATATGCCAAAAATGAAAACTTTGTTTCAAATATCTTGCTTTGTATGCATTTTTAAAAAAATATGGTTAATAATCTTTCCATCATTAATATCTGTCTAGGATTTGCTGAATGCTAATCTGCATAGATGTATGCATAGATATATACATGATAGAAATGAATTGATTAATGCTTACTTTGAGCAAAATCAATTCTGATAAAAATTACCCTTCAAGATAAATTTTATTACTAGAAATGAGAATATTTAGGCTTAAAATGGCATGTAATTGAACTGAGACATGGCATTAATATACTGTGTATTTCAAAATTGCTGAAAGAACTTTTAAACAATTTTCACCACACAAAAAAGTTTGAGTTGATGGATACGTTAATTATCTTTGTTGAGTCCATAATGTATACGCAGATCAAAATTTCATCACTACCCTGTAAATATACACAACTATTACTTGTCAAAACTCAGTTAACATTTACAGATGTTTAAGTACTAAAAATTCCTAAAACTCCTACAAGTAATTAAAAACAATCTATCGAACATTATCTGGAATTAGAAACATATGTATTTAACTCAGCATATACTTTTGTGGTATGATCTGCTGAAGTACTGTGCATGTTGCCCCTTCTCTATGATTGGTCAATGGTGAATATAAAGCTTTGTTTTTTTTTATTTGAGAATATTGAGTTTTAACAATTATACCCATTATTTCTTAATGGACAAATATGCGGTTATTACTAACTCCTACTATGATTCTATAGATTTTTTTAAAAGAGAAATTTATTCACTCCCATGGAATGCGACAAGAACAAAATGGAAAGCTGAGAACTATTTTTACATATAATTTTGAAATCCTGTGTTAATTTTAAGCATGTAATTTATGCATGCACAGTTGATAATTCATTAATTTTTGATTATTTACTTTATTATTTCATGATACAGTTCCATAGGCTCCGGGATTTCCCCTCTTTCTCCATAAATCTCCCCTCTCCCACTAATGTCCCCCAAGTTATTACTATAGTCCTTCACAATCAGTCGTAAGTCCATCTGGCACCGATGGCTGTAGGCTGGGTCAGGTTAAAGCCAAGAGTGAGGAAACATATTTTGGTCTCCCTCATGGGTTTCAGGGACCGAAGTAATTGGGACAGCCATCTACTCCCTCCCAGACACATTAGCAGGAAGAAGGATGAGAAGTGGAGCAGCCAGTACTTTGAATTTGGAGTCTGCTGCAAAAACTGGCACATAAAAACTTTTTGGAAAAAACAAAAAGTCTGCTGGAAACAATAGCATCACAAGAAATTCCTTAAAGATAAATTAGATGTTTTAAAGCTAATTAAATCATGTTTCACCTATGGGCTTTTTTATTGTATCATTTAAAATTATAGTGTCTACTAGGAGAAATATAGGTAGGCAGTTAAATTTAAATACAAATATGCTGAATTCCTTAAAACTCTAACAATTGTGTATAAATATCCCTGCAATATTTTTGCTTTGTATTTATTGAGGCAGCCTTCATTATCATACAATTACTGATATTACTTTTCAAATAAGAAAAAAAAATTCCTGCTTGGAAAGCTGCACAAGCAGTGATTTATCATAAAGTGGTAATTTCAATTTATTTCTATATTTATTAACTGTCTATACTCATGAACAGAAATAAACATCATAATATGAATGTTGATGAAAAAACATCCCCAACATGGATGGATGTTAGGATGTAAATTCAACATAGCAGAAACATATGTTGGTAACTTGCTCTCCTTGGACTGAATTATAATTTCATATAATGAAAAAAAAAACAGTAAACTAGCTTGCTTGTTCTAGCGCTCAAATATATTGAAATGATTTTATTTTAAGGATAATTCCTAAATAATTTAGAAAACCAAGAGAAATCTCCTTTTAATGATGTCAAGTACATGAAATGCTGAATTAAGTGAGAAACCTTTTTTTTCTAAGCCAACATTAACTGGACAAGATCTGAATAGACTGAATAAACATAGAACATCAATTCCTTCAAATCTTTTTCAATGTTGGTATTTAAAATGTTATGATATTAAAACCCTCAATTTTAAAGCTTACTAAGATAAAACCTGCATGATATACTTTTACATGCTAATTTACACGCTAATGATAGGAGACATAAGAATTCCACACCACGAACAACACTGGAGATATTAGGGAAGACAAGTACGACACTTTTTCATGATATTTCACATCTGATTGAGATCTTCTTTCCTGAGGGAACAAGCATCTTTCTATCACTGAATTACAGAGGTAGAAGTTGTAAGCACCTTTATTTTTTGACCGTATTTGCAGGACAAAATTCCGTAAGAAGTCTATTGTGAGCTGTAGTAGTACATATGACAGCGTAATCTAATTGCCCTTTATAACACAGTTTTGGAAAGACAGAAAAAGTTGGAATTCTAATCTCACACAGCAATATTTTCTTTCTTAATAACTGCAGAATGGAAAGTATAAAAAAGAAAATACAAAACCAGGACAACAGGCTTTTTACTTAGGCAATTAGCTAGCCACAGGTTCTGAACAAAATGATATTTGCTCATAACTTTACAGTAAGGTGCGAGGTTAGGGAAGCTAAGCCAGAGATATATTATTCCCTGCATAGCTCTTATACAGATAAATTAAGGATAATAATTTTCCTATTTGATCGCTATTCCTAATTTCCCATCCTGATTTAATCCTAGTAAATGAATGGAACACTTTGCAAATTACGGTTTCTCCACTGTATCATCAGCCATCAGCCTAAATCACTAAATCACATTTAAATGAAAATTAATTAGGCTCTTTGGTCCAGAATGGTCATATTTTTCTTTTATTTCCCAATCCATTCAATTACACTTTTCATTTACATTTTCAGCATAAAAGAAAGGGACAAAAGGAAGAATATCCCCTGTGGTATTATAATAAAGTATGGCATGAATATGACTTGACTAATCATACAAAAATCTACAGCATTAAACGACTGCCTGGAGATATTTTCATTAGTTTAATTAAGTCATCAAAAATCATGCTTTGCATGGGCATTGTGGCTCAGCAGAGTAAGCCTCAGATCTGGACACACATTCATATCAGAGTGTAGGTTCAAGTCCTGTCTACTCAATCTTTGATCTAGCTTTTTGCTAATTCATACTGAATAGTAGCAGATGATGACTTGCCTACTTGGGTCCCTGCGACAAATGTGAGAAGCTAGAATAGTGCCCACAGAATTGTGCTTAGGTTCCTTCTTCGTTGCCCAACTTCCAGGCCCAGCCCTGGCTGCTATGGACATTTGAAGAGTGGACCAACAGACTGAAAATCTCTGTCTCTCTCTCTCTCTTTTTCTCTCTCTGTCCATTTCTCTGTTCCTCTGTCTTTCCACAAGAAGAAAACAAATAATAAATTAAAAGAAAGGCTGCTTTAAATTAAGTGAGAAGTTTGAATCATCAAGCATCAAGGTAGTGCAGCTTACTGTAATAAATCTAATGCAGATGTTAACTGTAAATGGATGACAGCACCACACCTGAACCCCTGCTGTGAGCTGAGTAGCAGTGAAAAACCTAATTGGCATGGGTCCTTTATGCATGCGACACATTATTTACCTAAGCTAGAAACAACCAGAAATTGAGAGTGGCAATGCCTCTTTCTTGAAGGGAGAATAAGGAGGAGTCATAAATTGTGATTTTAGATTCCTTTTCCCTTCTTCCTTACCCATCCCCACACAATGCTAGAGTTATCTTCCTAAAACAGTTTTAGAAACTTGGCTGATTGAGAAAATAAAGCAAGTAACCTTACTATAAGAAGTCATAGTAGAAGAATATACTCATGAATCTTAGAATGGAATACAGGATACAATGATTCTAACACACTATCAAATCTAGAATTTCCACTGAAGCACCCTTAACAGAGGGCAACTCAATTTTGTCTTGAATGGCTTCAGGCCATTGCCTTGTTATACTTAAAATACTAGGGTCAATCACTATGAGGAATCTATTGCATAAAATGTGTCCAATCACTGCTGCCTGCAAATTGTACCATTTGGTCCTATTATAGTTTACTAGATCAATACTAATTTTCTGCCTCAAAAAATATACACGGAAATCACATACCACAAAAAGGGTGATTTTTCTTTCTGCATTTGTTATTTTTGCTACTTTTGCATGTCTGGCAAAACTCTTACCATTATATCCGATTCGGCTGTCCCATTGCAAAGACATGGTTATTTTTCTGTGTTCTTTCAAGCCACAAAAATCACTTACCAGTTGAGAACATGGCCTTGACTTTTGTTTTTGACCTTTTGCCAAAGACCACCCACATTCTAAAACTCTGTAATTTCTTCTGTCTTTTAAGACTTAGTTCTAATAGCATCTCCCTGTGCTATCCTTATATTTTCATTGGTATCTATGCATATCTGCTTTTTTCAGAAATTACATTTTATTTTGCCTAAAATATTCACTTGTATCTTCAGTTATGTCCCTCTGTCTGGCTCTGCAAGCACTTTGAAGGCAGAATCTATTATTTATTATTCCCTAATTAATTTTTGCATATAAACAAAAGGCCATATGTCCACGTCAAATGGAAGAATTATATGAACAAGGATGATATTCTTACCATCAGACTTCTAAACCAATCTATCATGAGCTACCACACATTATAAATATCCATAGCCTAAGGAACTGTATCATGAAAAATAAGTAAAGAATAATAAATAAATAAATATTCATGGTTGAGCCAGAGGCAAAAGAAGATATTTTCCTTTTTACTTAAAAACTCTAGTTGACCAGTGCATATTATTTTTCAACTTGGAAAGTCATTTCTCCTAAACAACATATGACCCACGTCTGCTAAAGCTTCATTTATCTGGCTTTTCATTCATTTACTTAACATGTAGCGGCCCCATGCAGGGTATTCCTGACAATGGAAACTGGATATAAATGGGGTTGGGCATTTATCATTATTACTCTGCTCATACCTTTCCCTACTAAAAGGGAATGTGACAGTATTATATATAATGTATAGACTTACTCTCTCTTTAAAAGGTACCTTTATGAGAGCGAGGAAAGGTAGTGATACTCATGCAAAGTGAAAGAACACAGGAAAGATAGAGGAGTCAGAAGGGAGTTGGAAGAGAGAGAGGAGGAGAGAGCAGAGAGGAAAGGAGAGGACAGAGGGAGGGAGTGATAGAGGAACAGGAAGAAGAACAGGAGAGAGGGGAGAGGAAAAGAGTGTGGGCAGAGGAGAGAGGTCAGACTAAGAGGATTGTAAAGGAGAGCGATAGCAGAAGGAGAAAGGAAGAGAGAGGAAGATACTTCAAGGGGAGAGAAAGGAGAAGCAGCAAGAGAGAGAGAAGGAGAGGGAGAGAAGGAGAGAGAGAGAGAGTGGGGAAAACAGGGAAAGAGAGGGAGATGGAGGAAGGAAGGGTTAGAAGGAGAGAAAAGTGAGGCAAGTCAGAGGGAGGGAGGGGAAAGAAGGAGGGAGGGAGGTGGGAGAGGGAGGGAGGGAAAGAGAGAGAGCGCGTGCGCACCAGAGAGAGAGAAATTGAGATTGAGAATAGATACGTTTAAAGACAATGAGCCAACAATACAAGGATACATTTTCTAACTTTCAAAATCTAGTCACCCTGTTAAAAGATATTCAGATAGAACTGTGGAAGAGAACTGCATAGTGAAAATGCTGTTGGTATTTCCAAACCACAGTAAGGCCGAATCATGGAGTAGGAAAACACACTGCCTGGGAGTCCAAGTGCCTATGGTTAATTTCAGTGCTAATGTAAACAAGCTGCTAACTGGAGAACATCAGTTAATATATATCACGTCCAATCTCCTCATCTGCACAATGAAAAGTCTGGGTTAGAGGATCACTAAGATTCCTTTTAACATTACAAAGCCTAAGAACCCACACCTTAATAACTAAGAACAAGTGGGTTATTTTAAAAGTATCACAGGTGTGTGATTGTGTCTATTGAGCAAACATTTAAAAATTTACAAACAATGGTGAAATTCCATTCAAAAGTCTGAACAGCTCTATTTTAAAAGTAAACGTATATGGAAAATATTCCAACCCATTCTGGAACATCTGTCTCATCTGTGCAACATTGGAAAAAGCTTTGAATTTTGTAGCATGTTTTTACTGGATTCTAGCGAATTTGTTTGTCCAAAGAATCTGTAAAAATCACAAACTCATGATATGTTGGATCTAAGAAGCTGTTACAGAGTTTTTACCTTTTTTAATCTTTAAAGAAGTTTTCCCTTCTCTCTGAACTTCTTTCCAAGTCTTAAACATAAAAATCCTGTGGGGTAAAGATAGGACGAGTTCTTTTGGCTCTCAACTCTCTCTTCCTATGTGACTCATATCACATGCCCTTTGATCAAACACCCTGCTTAGTAACTTGAAAATATTTAAAGGGGAGTAACAGAACCTCTGCAGAGTGTTTTATATTTTATTTTATGTATTTCCAGGAAGATAACAATGATTGATTAATGAATGCTTACACCTTTGTCCCTCTGAGTGCTAAAGAGAAGTCATGTTCTTGCCATTTTTTTTCCTCAAGGAAATAGAAAAAGAAGGGCAATTCAGAAATACAAATGTTGAATAGAGGAAATAGCCGCATCTGAGCAGAAACATGCAAAATAGAACTAGACTATTGATAAAAGACGGCAAGATCAAAAAGAGTTTTGGAAAAAATAAAACTAAACAACTTTTACTTAAACAGACACAGGAAAAAGAAACAGTAAAAAATCAAATAAAATGAGATGTGAAAGTGATTTTATATCTAATGCTACCCAAATTAAAAGGATTATAAGATGCTATTCTGAAAAAAAATGGTGCATGATCTACCAAGAATGAATTATGAAGAAACAAACAAGCAAAAAATCAGAACTGGTTAATGTGGGCATTGAATCAATAATTCAAATTAGTCTCAGCTTTAAAAGCCAAACAAAACAAACAGCAACAACAAAAACAAAAACAGATGGTACAGCTAGCATATTTAACCAAAAATCTATTTCTCTCCCTATAAACCAGAAGTTCAAATAAATAATTAAATATTTATAATAGGATCATAATATTCACCTGGAATTCGCCGTTGGGATGCAAGAATATATTTATGAGAAGCAATCAGTGTGGCACAGCACAGTAAAAGCACAAAGGTAAAAATCACACAGTCATCTCAAAAAATGCAGGAAAGCCTTGACAAAGTTCAATACTCTGACAGTAAAAACATTAAGTCAATTAGGTATGCAATGGAATGATCTCAATATAATAGAATCCACATATGGAAAACACGAAAAACATCACACTCAATGGTAAAAACTAAAAAGTTACCACATTAAGGTTTGAAATCAGTAAAAGATACCTAGTTTTGCCACTTCTAATCAACATGACACTAGAACTAGATCAAACAAAGTTACAGGTAATCAAAACCAGAAATAAATTTAAAAGCACTATTATCTACAAAAAAAATTAAAGATTACTAACACATACACAGAACTGAAAAACAAGAATGAGAATGTTGTAAGGTAGCTAATATGCTGCTTGTGACAGGTGAACTTCAAATCAGAGTACATAGATCAAAGTTCATTCTTGATTCCAGTTTCTTGTTAATACACACTTGGGAAGCTAGCAGGTGACAGCTGAAGTAGTTGGGCTCCTGCTTCCCTTGGGGATTAAGTTACCAGCTTCTGCATTCAGCCTATTGCTACCCCAATTAACTGCTAGGAAAATGAACCAATATAGGGAACTTTTCTGTCTTCTCTCAAACAAAATAACTAAAAATTTATAAAATAACAAAAAATTATATTTAGAAAAACTGCAGAATGCACAATCAACATCCAATATCAACTGTATTTCTATTCACTAATAAGCAATCAAAAAAGGAAATTCAGAAGACAATCTCATTTCCCTTAGTGACAAAAAATTAAATAATTGTGAAACAACTTACACAATAAGGTGAAAGATTTACATGTTAAGAACTAAAGTCTTCCCGGAAGAAGTGAAAGAAAACATATATAAATGAAAAAGAAATCTTGTTTTCATTGATTAGAGGACTTACTTTTGTTTAACTGCCTGCATCACAAAATGAAATCCATAGCAAAAATCCCAATAGCATTTATACAAAAGGAAAAAAAAAATCCTAAATTACATACTGAAGCACAAAGGATTTTCACAGCCAAACCATTCTGGAGAAAGAATTTAAGCTAGATACATAAAGCTCCAGTGTTAAATATAGTACAAAGCTAATGTAAAAACAATGTGGTACTTGAAAAAGAGACATAGAGATTAATGAAAACGAATAAAGAAATCGGCAATGAACACTGGTTCACAGGGATGTCAAAGATACACAGTAGGAAGGGAAAGCACACACATA
This sequence comes from Ochotona curzoniae, assembly GCF_017591425.1. Classification (NCBI taxonomy): domain Eukaryota; kingdom Metazoa; phylum Chordata; class Mammalia; order Lagomorpha; family Ochotonidae; genus Ochotona; species Ochotona curzoniae. The sequence continues at coordinate 19,855,182 of NW_024465023.1, read as the reverse complement.
CATACTTCCCACTCAGCTCTATACTTATGGCCTGGGAAAGCAGTGGAGCATAGCCCAAAGTCCTTGAGACCCTGAACCTGCACGGGAGGCCCAGAAGAAGCTCCTGGCTCCTTACATCAGATCTGCTCAGTTTTGGCCATTGCACAACTTAGGGAGTAAACCATTGGATGGAAGATCTTTCTCTCTGTCTCTCAACTCTGTAAATCTGACTTTCTACTAAAATATATATATATATATTTTTTTTTTAAATGTGAATTTTAGACAATGAATAAAAGGACAAGAATACATATTTGCCACAGTACTCAAATTAATGCCAGAAGTAATGTGGAAAGATGCTTAGTAATAATGCCAGAGAATCACAAATCAAAATCATAATGAGGGAGAAAATAAAACACCAACAAAAATAATTCACAGTGAGGTACCACTTTACATGTCAGGGCGAACATAATTTAAAGATAGACAAAAGAAAAAAAGATAACATGCTACTTGTGGAGGACATTAAAGAATCAGAACCCCTGTGCATAGGTGGTGAAAATATAAAATGGTACAACCTCCATAGAGAGCAGTATGAAATTTTCAAAAAAATGTTTAAAATACAACTACTATATGACCAAGTATTCCCACTTCTAAATGTTATCCAAAGGAACTGATTTTGTGATTTATTTTTAAAGATTTGTTTATTTCTATTGGAAAGGCAGATATATATATATATAGAAAGAGACACGAGAATCCATCTGTTGATTCACTCCTCAAATGACCACAATGGCTGGAATCAAGCCAATCCAGAGCTAGAAGATAGGAACTCCTCCCAAGGCTCCAGGCTGTTTTCAACTGCTTTCCCAGGCCAAAAGCATGGAATTGGATGGGAAGTGGAACAGCTGGGACATGAACCAATGCCCATACGGGATCCTGGTGGATGCAGAGCAAGGACTTTAGACAATAGGCCATTGTGCTGGGCCCTTGAATTTAGGATCTTGCAGTGGAATTCATATTCCCACATATGTTGCAGTACTATTTTTAAAATCCAAGCGCTAGAAACAACCTAAATGCTTAGTGACAGATGAATGAATGCCAAAAATATGTTATTACACCCGTTTGAAAATCATTCAGCCATAACAAAGTAAATGCTGTTATATGCTACAGCATGGATGAACTTTGAAAATATTATGATAAATGATACAAACAATGCACAAAAAGGACTATAACTACATGATTCCTCTTTCATGAATAGATACAGAATGTAGACACCAGGGACAGGAGGAAATGGAGAGCCTATATTCATAGACTTAACATTTTAATAATACAGGATCAATAGTTATAAAGATTTACTGTGCAACACTATGCTTAATAGTATTTTAGTATGCACTTAAAATTTATTAATTGGGTCTGGCATTGTGGCACTGTGTGTTAAGCTGCCACTTGTGATGCTGGCATCACATTGTCAGAGTACAGGTTTGAGACCCTGCCATTCTGCTTCACATCCAGCTCACTGCCAATTTGCCTGGGGTAGTAGTGGATGATGATCCGAGTACTTGAGTTCCTGCCACACATGTGAAATACCAGGATGGAACTCTAGGCTGCTAGTTTGACATGGCTCAGCTCTAGCATTTGAAGCCATTTGGGAAATACATGGAAATTATTCTCTCTTTTAACTTGACTATTTTTCAAATAACTATATAAGTAATTCATACGACACTGCATTGTTGAGAAACTATGTCTCACACATTTATAAAGAAAAGAGTGTTTTCTTTAATAAGAAAATATTATTTTTATTAGTACATGACTTTTGTTAAGTATTTTGACTTCGAATGCCATCTTCATAGGAAATGTTATGGTTGACACTACAGAAGGTCACAAAAAAGCTAAGACAGCGTTTGACTACAATACAAACACATATGTGAATATATATGTGTATGTAAAGATATAGATAGAGAATAAAAATCAAAGACAATGATAAACGTCAAGAGTCTCCTTGTGATAATCTGGAACAGACCTTAGGTTGATATTAAATGCTGCGTACTCAGAGCACGGTATGGTGGCTGCACTAGAAGAGTATAGCCTGTTCTTTGCACAGAGGCCGATTATGTTACACTTCAAATATGAAGAAAGGCAAAGGGTCATAGCGGAATCCAGAGGTCATTGTGGCAACACTTAAAATAAAAGCAACCTAAAAAATCAGTAATGGTCCAATTGTGTAGGAACAACCTAAGAACCTAAGCTTTCCACAGGATGAGGATGGATGACGAGAAGGGATGTTCAAATTGCTAGAGAATATGAAGAAACCTTATATATTCATGTGACATTTTTATTTTTCAAAGACTTTTCACAAAATTGGGTTTTAAATAGTTGTGGAGATTGAAAAGGGAACCTAAGCATTCTCACTCAAAGGCACAAAAGTGAGGAGCTCTTGTATACATTTTTACAGTATCCAAAGGAGGAAGAAATAACTGGTGTGGAATTTGCCCTCAATTTATGGCACTTTTTTATATTTGAAACAGTTGATCTGCCTGTTCAAAAAATATCCATCACAGGCAATGATTGCTTACATGATGATATAATTTGGGTGTCAATCACATTCATGGGCTAATTTCTGACTGAGTTCATTGGTAATCTTGGAACATTCAAATGGTAACAGAGAACTAAATGTTCAGTACAGTGAAAGATCCCCTCAGGGAATTTAATGACTTAAGGCAAAGTTACAATATAGCCAACTTCAGGTTGTTACTCTGCACTTTTTAGCAATCATAAGAAACTTAGAAAAATGATGAATGAAGCCTTGATTTGTCAATTTTATTGGAAAACCAGTACCTTCTGTGGCAATTAGAAATTTAGCAGCTAGCTTATGGTAAACTCCGTAAGTCTGCCCCTACTTTCTCAAAGCCATGATTTATTCTCACCTGTGGCATAAAAAGTGTACAAGTAGTACAAAATGGGTCCTGGTTTGCTGCTTGCCTTCAGTGCTATTTTTAATCATTGAGATTTACTATAAAGTGCCATTAACCTAAAAGAGAAAACATCTCTCCAGAGCACACAGTAATCAATGGCAAAGTTAATTGCAATTTCATTCCTTTTAACAGTACTACCTTAGCAATCCTATAGTGCTCAGAGTGAAAGGCAACTTTAATCAAAGCTTTAAGTGTTTGAAAAAGAGACAAAAACATGAAGGAAAAAGAAGAAAAAAATGTTAGTGACTGAAATCTAGTCTTTACATTCATGATTTTTTAAATAATATTTAAAAGTAGGTGGTGCACACACAAATCCTGCCTATAGCATGCATTAGCTGAGATACCCCAGATGAACTGATTATCTTCATAGCGCTCCAGTTTTGTTTTGTTTTTAAACTATGAAATAGAAACAATAATAAAACTCATCTTACCACTGGGAATGGTGTATATTAAGCCCTAGATAAAAAAATCACTGTTGCTTTTTAAAGAAGACGAATCATTCTTTCTGAATCATTTATCTACATTTTCTTTAAAAATGTGTGGTAAGTGTAATTGGAGAATCATAAATCAAGGTCATGGTAGATTAAAGAAAATGTGTAATATCATTTTCCAGATTTATTTGGTTATTTTCAGGTATGTCAAAAATGAGTATCACAAAAAAATACTAACTTTTAAGGTATGTTCTCACAATGTCTTTTCTGTTTTCAGTCAATTAAGTAAATATTTATTGAGCACTAAAAAAATGAGTATCACATTTCAAAGGCACATAAAAGACAAGGCATATCAACTTGTTTACTTCCTACTTTGAATGTACTTTGACTGATGGAATTTTAAGTCTTCCAATGTTTAATGGTTTCTGTTTACTAACTTCACTTGCACACTGGCTCATATTCTTCATCTCAGATGGTAAAAAATCTACCCCTTATTATGATGACAACAAACTGTCTGAGAGGTAAACAAACAATTCTGAAAACAGTGTAAAACAACTATTATATCTCTATAAATTAAAATTTTATTTCCTTTGTACAGTTGTGTTCTGGTTGCCAGCATACTAGTTATTTCTTGCCAGGTATAAATCATTATTTTAGTTCCAGTAAATAATTTCAAGTATAGACATTAGCAATTCTAAGATGGTTGGGCTATGGAATTTTGAGTTATCTGAGCCACAGTTCATAAGTTGGAACTCCAGTAGATAGAGTTGCCAGTTTTCCCTGAAGCCATTTCCCATCGATCTCTAGTAGACTGTCAGTATTGGGACCATGGGATTGTCCATCCTTAGTTAAGTGAACTTCAGCCTCAGAATAACACAATAGCCATAGCAGCATTTTAAAAAGTAGCTTTTTACTAAGATTATGAAATAGAAAGAAAACATAGAGAAAGGTTGTGTGGTCTTCCTATACTTGTAAAGTCAATAGATACTTCAAAAATTAAATTAAATGATAAATTTATTTTGGAACAGAAAACCTAAAAAATCACATACAGTTTTTTTTATAATATGCATTTCCTCAATGTTTTTGAAAATTCCTCTTGTGCCTGGATTTAAATTTTTTCTTTGTGCTAAAAATAAACTTCTCTTTTAATTCTATTTCTGCAGTAAGTACCTTTGTTTTTTATTAGGATCGTCAGTGCTCTGTTGACAAACTCAAGCTACTCTGCTCTACTTTGTACAAAAATATGTGAGTGCAGCTAAATATTCCAGGTGAACAAATGACCTAAATGAACATTTAATAGAGTGAGATGGGGTAAAGTGCAAATTAATTAAATGCTTATGTCACACACCACATTTTTAATACTAATATGTTGTCAATGGGCATATGTTCTCTTTATGAATTGGAAATAATCTACCTTAAAATACATAAGTAAAAGAACATCAGAATAAATTATTATTTTTAAATAAGCAGCTTGGCATATGAAAAATTTGCACTAATTTTATGACTGAATATTTTAATAGGCTAACAAATTCAGTAAACTTTAAGCTGGGCACTAATGACTTGATATCATGCAGAGTAGTTCTAAGTGCGAAGAGGAAATTTGATCGCAATTTGTGCCCATTTCAAGAAACTAGAAAAGCACCAGGAAAATGACCTAATCACATACATGAAGGAGTAAAAAACTACAGCAAAATAATCTCAAGATTAGCAAAAATAAATAAATAAATAAATAAACAATCAAAATAAGGGAAGAAATAAACCAAATAGAGACCAAACCAAAAAAAAAAAAGAAATACATAAGATCAATGAATCACAGATTTGATTCTTTGAGAAAACCAACAAAATAGATTTCCAACCAGCCCAATGAATACATATTAAAAACAGGAGGAAGAATCTACGCATCAATAGAATCAGAGATGAAAAAGGATATATAACAACGGATACCTCAGACATACACTGAATAATCAGAAACTATTATGGCCCATTATATGTCAACAAATCAGAAGACTTGGAAGAAATGGTCAGATTATTGAACACATAAATTTATTAAAACTGAACCATGATTTAGGTAAATCTAAATTTAAACAGGATGGAGTTTGAATCAGTAATTAAATCTCTCCCAGCCAAAAACAAACAAACAAAAAACCCACCAATGGATGGTTTCATTGCTGAATTCTAACAAATGCTCCAAGAAGAACTTATTCCAATCCTAAACAAGCTATACAAAACAACAGAAAGGGAGATAATCCTTTCAAATTATTTCAATGAAGCTATCATCTTAATATCAGAGCCAGAGACACAACAGAGAAAGAGAACTACAAATTGATATCCCTGATGAATGTACATGCAAAAATCCTCAACAAAGTACTAGCCAACAGGATCCAACAGTACATCAGATAGATCATTCAATCAGTCGAGGCAAAATTTACTCCTGGCATGCTGGGATGATTTAACATTCACAAATCAATAAATGTGATATAGCACACCAACAAATTGAAAAACAAAGCAAAATGATTTCAACAGATGCAGGGAAAACATTTGATAAAATACAACACCACTTCATGCTAAAAACCATAAACAAGATAGGCATAGAAGCATTCTACAACATAATCAAAGTAATATATAAAAATCCCAATGCCAGCATCATACTAAATAGGAAAAGACTGAAAGCTTTTCCACTAAGACCTAGAATTAGACAAGGATCTCTGTTTTCACCACTGCTATTGAAAACAGCATTGGGAAACCTCATTAGACCTCAAATTCAAATTCGAAACTAATATTTAAAATTATCCTTGTTTAGAGAAGACATGGTTCCAAACACAGGACTAAAACATTCAATGAAAAAACTATTGGAACTCATGAGAGAATTTGGCAGGCTAGCAGGATACAAAATCAATGAACAATAATCAATGGTGTTAGTATACACAAGTTTCTGGCTGAGAAAGAAATTGAAAGTACAGTTCCCTTTAAAATAGCAGAGAAGAATCTTAAATACCTGGAATAAACATAACAAAAATTGTGGAAGGCCTCTATGCTGAAAATTATAAAACATAAAAAATAGAAGACTACACTGAGACATTGAGAAATTTACCATATTCTTGGATCAATAGGATCAATATCAAAATCTTCATATGATCTCAATAAAAAATCCCAATAATATGCTTCTCAGAAGTAAAAAAAAAAGATACAAAAATTCATCTAGAACCATAAGAGACCATGAATAGCCAAAGTGAAACAAAACAAAACAAAAAAAAAATCTTTAAGTAATCACAATTTTAGAACTTAAGACATGCTACAGGGCAAGAGTAATGAAAACAGAGATGATGGATGATAAGTGGAATGGAACAAGAAACACAGAATTGAGTCTGTACATGTACAGCCAGCTAATCTTTGACAAATAAACGGAAAATAACCCATGAAAAAATACTGGTCTCTTCAAAAAGAAATGCCCTTAGGAAAACTGGAAAGTAGCCTGCAGAAATAAGCAACCCCCCGCCCCAGCTGTCATACAAAAATCAGCTCTAAATGGATCTAGGACCTAAATCTTACACCCAGAAATCATCAAACTATTAGAGGAAAACATAAGAAGCACTTTCCAAGATACAGGAATTGGGAAAGACTTCCTGGAAATGTCAGCAACAGCACAGGTAGTCAAAGCAAAAATAAACAAATGGACTACATCAAACCAAGAAGCTTTGGTACAACAAAGGAAATGATCAATAAAACAAAGAAGCAACCAACAGAATGGGATGAAATCTTTGTATACTAGACAATTGATAGGAAACTAGTATCTAGGATTACAAAGAGCTTCAGAAACTCAATGACAGCAAAAACAAATAAAGCTGTGAATAAATGGGCAAAAGAAATGAGCAGGGATTTTTCAAAAGAAACAAATTCATTTGGTTAACAAGACTTACGTAAAAAACTGCTTAGGTTCCCTAGCTATAAGGGAAATACAAAGAAAAACTACATTGAGGTTCCACCTAACTCCAGTGAGACTGGCCTACATACAGAAATCTACTAACAACACTTGTTGATGTGGAAGTGAGGAGAAGAATACTCTACTCCATTGTGAGTAGGAATATATGCTAGTACAGCCACTATGGAGGTCAGTTTGGAGAGAGCTAAGAGAACTGAAAATCAATCTACTGCATGACCTAGCTACCCTACTCCTCAGGATATATTCAAAGGAAATGAAATCTGCAAAGAAGAAAACAGTCTGTACCACTGCATTTATATCAGCATATTCCACAGTAGCAAAGACATGGAAACCACCCAAATGTTAGCCAAAAGAGGAATGGATGTAGAAACTGTGGTGCTTCTACTCCGTGGACTATTACTCAGCTATTTAAAGGCACAGAATTCTACCATTTGCAACACAACAGTCCCAAATAGAGCTCATTATGCTCTGTGAAATAAGCCAATCCCAAGAAGACAAATATAATATATTCTTTCTGATATAAGGCAATGTTCATACAAAATAGAATCTATCTATCTATCTATCTATGTATATACATATATTTATCTAGAGGAACTGCATAAGGGATACTAGAACACTGAGAAGTGAAGATACAGTTCAGCATGCAGCTCTACTTCCAAACACAAGATGGATTCCCAATGAAACTGTTAAATATATCTTGACATTAGGATGATGGACTTTCTACCTTATCTATACCTACAATGTTAAACATACATAAATAGAATAATGGACTTGTGGCTGTTATTGAAGGACTATACTATTGTTATAATATAGGGAAAACAATGGTGGGAAGGGAAATGAGTAAGGTGAAAGAGGAAACCGCTGAGCTTATGGAACTGCATCATGAGAAACAAAACATCAATAATAATAATTTTAAAAAAAGCAAAATCAGGATTCCCAATGAAGTTGCTAAATCTACCTTGACAACAGGATATAAGACCATTGGATATCATATTAGACAACAGGATACTATAAACCATTCTGTATACTTAATGTCATGATACACTAAAATAGCAGAATGTTGGACTTGATACTGTTGCTGAGAACTATAACTGTAACAATATGGGGAAAACAGTGGCAGGAAAAGGGTGTGTGTGGAGGGGGGAATCCCTGTGCCTATGGAATTTTACCATTAAATAATAATAATAATAATAAAAAACAAGAAACAAAGGAGAATCAAAGGTAGTTCAAAAAGACAATCAGAATTCAGACTCATATGCAATCTTCAATTAGAATAGAAGGAAAAAATAAAATTAAAGGAAAGGGCATTGAAATTACGTCTGTTGATTTAATGGACCTAAACTTAATTTTGATTTTCTTCTAAAAGTCAATTTTGACAAATATCAAGGTGGCTAAATTGAGAACCAACACTATAGGAGGCATCATCAAAAGGTCCATGAAAATGCTTTTATTTAAGCATATACATGGATCACAAAAATTTTGTGCAAAAACATTTTAATTTCATTTCTTCATAAGACTTTCATAGTGTTATTATATAGCATTACAAATTCAACTTAGTCAATACATATTTGATGTTTCAGTCAAATAAAACCCCAACATTAGTGTATATAAGCTATACTTTTTCATGTACCTTTTATGCCATATTTTCAATTCATACAGTTTTAAATATGCATAAAATATGACACACATGTACATAATAATGTCATTCAACAAAATCTGAATGTATCATCATTAGAAATTTTTGCATATAAAAGTCAATAGATTTTAACTAAAATTTGTTCTCCTTATAGCAATAGTTTTTTTTAAAGGCAATCTATCTTTCAAGTGCAAAATGCCTGTGAAGTACTGACATCCATGTTCTCAACTTCTTTCATCTACAAATTTAATCACAGAGGTTCTTCTGGAAGTCACAGTTAACACCTGTTTTAAAGGTCTTACTGCAGCCTAACAGTATTTTCTGTGCTTTAAATAATCAAAAGATAAACAAAATAAGACTGGGTCTTGTTTATTTCTACTACATTTGAAGATGTTTATGGCCTCAATAGAGAGAACTCCTCAGAATCTTATGTAAAAACAGTATAACAAATTATATTTATATAAGTTCTCTTAATTCATATTCATTGATAGTTGATAACTACAGGATATATTTGATAAGGATACAAAGATTAAGGCTACTGCAATTGAAAAGAAAGCAATTTGGAAGTTAAAATGTTGGATATTAAACATTACTAGATATTAAGGTATTCAAAATTTAACAAAATGTATTATATAAATTATTTTGGTATGACAGATTCTTGCAATTGAAGAAAAATTAAAATTCTGAGTTTCAATTTTAAAACTACAAAGTTTTTGGTATAGATATTTAAATAGAAATGATGTAGGGAATTTTACAAATAATATAAGAGAAAATGTGTTATTACAAATTTCAAAGTAGAAGCTAAAAGTTAGTCATCACTTGATATTCCCTTAAAAATGAATTATCTAATAATTCAATGTATATGAAGTACAATTTTGTTTTATGTCACAGCATCAAATCACTCTTTGATATAAAGCGTTAATTATTTTTAAATTATGAAAGTTTTAATGTTAGAAATAATTCATTTGTAACAAATATAGCATTGTAACTGGATTCGATACTATTTTGTTACATTAAAATTATTGGCAGGATGATATTTCAGAGTGTGTATGTGTGAAGGTATTCTTTTTCCTATCTACCTATCTACTTGTCATTTGTAAGTATAAAATGCACACACAACAGAATTTTTGCATACTGTGAGTTTTCTAGGTTCAGAATACTTTTTAAATCTCTAAAGAATTCCAAATGGTTGGATCATTAATTCTGATCATAAAACACATCTACATTAATTTAAACCTTGGCAAACATTAAACCAGTAAATTGCCCAAGCATGATCCATCATGTCCTGCTTCTCCTCCATTTTCTACCTTAACATCTTAAAGGATTTCCTTAACTTACTTATCTCTCAAATACATTTCTTCAGTATGTCTAAAATTCCTATGGCTTGTACATGTGTAATTGTGTACGTATATGCCTGCATGTATGAGAACAGGCAATGAAAGAAGTAAGTAGAATATATATTTTAGCTAACTGTAAGTTTTCCACCCAAATTCACCCACAGTAAACTCACTATTAGAGTTCCATTTACACATGCATCCTCTCCTTCAGGTAAAGGGAAGGGGAAGCTTATGTTTTTTATTTGCCTCTTGCAGATAATTAAATTTTTATTATTCACACTAGCACACTATTGATGCTTTGGCCGATCCTTTAAACATCTGGCCTACTGTTTAAAATGCATGGAGTGTACTGATGTCAACCTGTGCTTCTAATCAGAGGACCTTCAATTAAGCACCTACAAAGCAACCAATGATAAAGGAGAGAAAAGAGGCTACAAATTTGCCAAAGAATTCTTTTATAGTCTGATTCTCAAAAGCAATTAGAATCATTTCTTTCAGCCTTGGAATTAATGAACTTTCATTAAAATTTAAATTTCAAATGATTCCAAGGATATCAAACTTCAGAAGTTGAGCTGATTGTCTACATAATAAATCACACCACAGGAAGATGTCAAAAAGACTAATGCAAGTTCTTTGCCATCTAAAGTTTTATTTCTCCTTGTCAATGTTATGTGAATTTATATAATTGCTTTCTTTTCCTTTAAGCATCCATAAGCAGAATTTCATTGTTACAAAACTCTTCATTTCTCTATGTTCAGAATTTTTCAAATTATATACCTAAGTCGGTAGGTAAAACTAGTTCTAGGATTTAGTAATTGAAAATGATGGGGATACCTTTTTAATTGTTACATTTATTTTCATTATACCATGCTAATTTGCTTACATGAGGAAATATTAAAGTCTGATACCAATACTCCCCATAGTTTGAAAATAGTTTTCAGATTAAAAGTCACATTTTCTTAACTTGCTGGAAAACAAAAATGTGTGTGTATATAAAGTGCTTCACATCTGTGGATTCAATCTACCATGGAAGGAAAGTGTCTAGAAAATAATTGTGTCTATACCAAACACGTACAGGCTTCTCTCAACTTCCTGAAAAATATTAGGGCAGTATTTATGTTTCTAATAAAATAATACAGAGAAAATGTGATGTATTCAAGAGTATGTGTGGAGGTTCTACACAAATGCCAAAAAAATTATTTAATAGATTTAATCATCCATAGATTTTGATTTCTGAGTTGGAAGTTGTGGGGTTCTTGGGATCTATCACCTCCAATACCAAAGAATGAATCATTCTTTGGACATTATGAATTCACAGAAGTCTAATCAAATGATATTGTGTAACAGATAGTATCCTGGGTATTTCTGAGAGGCAATAAAATTCAACGATTTAAAGAAAAATAATATATACAAAAAGTCTATTTTGAAAGTTGAACATTTTAATCATGAATTAAAATAGTGAAATTAATCCAGTTCCCAAGTTTTCTTCATGGAGTACTTACCCTGAGGGAAGAACTCTCTTGGGCTTGAGAAAGTCTAGGACACAGTCTCTGCCTTTTGGAACTTGGTTAAAGTCCTAGATCTGCCCTGCTGCTAATATCTTGTGGCAGGACTAGTTTGCTAGGAGTTCAGTCCTTGGGGTTGGGGTAAATGCAGCTCCCTGCAGGGTGGTGGCTGTGGGGAGTGCCCTAGCCAGGCCGGACCCAAGGCTAGGGACTCAAGCCAAAGTCACTGCCAAAAAGCAGTGACTGAGTCCTAGCGTTTGGGCACCTAGCCCACCAAGTGGTGCCAGGCTCTGCATCAACTCTGAGGTTTTTAGGATATGCAGTTGATGCCTAGGGACACCCATGAATAAGGCCAGCTTTAGTGTAGGTGAGAGATGAATTCTGAGTGACTCCCAGGAATGGTGTCACAAAAGTTTTGGGCAAGCATGGGGACAGAGACCTGATGGTTTGGAGGGGAGTGTCCGTAAGATCTATTCAGGCCAGACTCATTCACCAGCCAAATTAGGAATCCTGAGATGGGCTGTTAGCATAGAACATCACTGACTGCCACACACCAATCTACACAAAAGCTATGGATAGGGCCTCTCTGGCAGGTCTAGGTGCCAGTACCTGACTGGGTAGTGAAATAGTGGACTGGTCACACTTGGCAGGATCAAGACACTAATCAGCACGTGAGAGAACTCAGTCTGGGGGTAGACTCTGTCGGAGAAGTATGGGCCCAACCTTGTTGAAATATAAGTCACACAGGTCAGCTCGCAAGCTAGGGTGGCAATGGGCTCAGCTAGTTGTGACCATGGCACCTGCCATCATTCATGGATAAAGGAACTGATAGCAGTCTGGGTAGGTCAAGGCAGCAGTAACCAAAGGTGCATCCTAAAATAGGATGTGGGGTGGAACAAGCTGCAACTGGAGGGGGTGGACCAGGCAGGGTCAAGCAAACCTCAAATCACAAGAAAGAACAGAAATCAGGAAGGAGCACAGGTCATGCTGAACTAGGCTCTTATACCAACTGGTCTGCATAAGTCAGGGATACTAGGCCACAGCATCAAAGGCAAAGGCTGAGACAGGCTAAGTCACTTGGGTCAGAGCAACCACTGGCATGCTTGTAAGGCTAGGGCTGGGAATAGACTCAGTTGGGGAGCTGTGAGAGTACACCCTTGCTGGGTTGGGATTCCCATGGGAGGGTGTGGAGGCCAGAGTGGTGGCTGCATTCTGGTCTGGATTTGGCTGCAATCTCCTTTGGCACAAGTGTGAACTGGGACTGGGCGCACTGAGCTGGGCTTGATGCCAGCACCATGTGGTGCTCTGGAGAACCTTGCTAGATGTAAGACCGACTAGGCTAGGTCTCTGCACCTACTGAGCCATGTGTGAGCAGTATCTGGGTATGGACTAGCCTTGGCTGGGCTTGTCCAAAAGAAAGGACTGCAATGGATTGAAGGCTAGCAAAGAGGGCTGGCCCATGGAACCATCAATACGCTTGAGATCTGGCACAGGGAGAGGTTCTGATGGAAGAGCTTGGGAAACTTCTCTGTCGGGACACAGTTCCTACAGGTGAGTGCAAGAACCACGATAGGAAGCAACCCAGAACAGGCCAGAGGAAGATACCCACCGGCACACATATGGCATAGGTGGGGGGCACACCAGGCTGAACCTGTTCACATCACCCGCTGGCAAATCCAAGCACCAGAATAGAGTGTGGGTCAGGCCAGGTTCGGTCGTGACACAAACCAGTGCACATTACGGAATGCCAACGTGAGGTGAGCCATACCAGATGTGGTCACAGCGCCCAACCAGCATACATGAGAACCAGGGAGGGAGGGGGCAAAGCCGGCAGGGGTAATGTAGGATCCCCCACTGGACAACCACTCCCACTGGAGAGTGTGAGTTGAGACCAGACCAGGCAGGGCTACAACACCTGTGTGCCTAATGTGAGCCAGATCAGGGAAGGGACAGGTTGGGCTGACTGTTCAGAATGGTTACAAGCAAAAATTAGAGTGGGTGAGGATTGATTGGGCTTTGCCACAGGATCAGTTGGCAGAGACTGGCATTGGGGACTTAATCTGTCAAGTTAAACTCCAGAAACTCCTGGAGAGTGCATAATCCGGGAGTGGGAGTGGCCTAGTAGGGAGATAGTGGGCACCTCCCTCGTGGGTAACCATTCCCACTGGAGAACACGAAAACCAGGACAGGGGCAGGGGTGGCTAGACAGAAAGGCACCCGCCAATGTGTGGGCTGGATGGTAGGGTGGTTGGGTTGAACTAGGCTTCAATGCCTGTTGACATGCATGAAAGCTAAATGGGATGTGGGACATACTGAACAAGTCTGCAGTACATACTGGCATGCATGGGAACCAGGGTAGGGGGCAGGCCTGGTGGGAGTTATGGGGAGTTGCCCCAACTAGGCTGCAGCTCCCACTGGTTTGCAGGCAGGATCAGGCTGGACTACAACACCCATAGTTCACCTGGATGACAGGGTTCCTGTACTGGCAAGCATGAGAATCAGGTCTGGGATCACCTCAGATGATGTTTCTTTGGAGATCCCTCCAACTGAACTGCTGATCTCAGAACCCCAACCAAGAAGAGGCTATGTCAGCCAATGGACTATGAATAGATTTTATTGTGATAGGAATGGCAAGACTGGCAGCAATTCAGAATTGCTGAACTATCAAAACTGCATGAATAGGACCCTCGGAGCATGCCTCCTGCGATGGGTGGGAGGCTGGGTGTGGCTACTCCCTTTGTTTCTCCCCTGATCCCAGATACAGGGAAAAAAAGTGATGATATTAGTATGGAAACAATGGCATTACTCCCTTTCCTGTAGCCCTTGATCCTTTATTTCTGAACATAATTAATCCTCTCTTTAAAAAAAAAAAACAAAAAAAAAACCTAAAGTATCCAAAGAGGAATTTTCCAAAATTTGACATACCCACATGAATCAGCCTTGAAATAATCTAATTAATTCACATTGTAATCCTTTATTTTTATTCTTCCTAATAGGTGTATTTTAAGTCAGGCTACTAGAAATTTTATTAATGGTTTGTTTCCACTGCTCACTGCTAAACTTGTTCTATATAATTATATCTTCTATAATATTCTGAGCATAGGACCAAATCATCCATTCAAATTTTCCAACCAAGAATTTGAATAAAACTTAAATCCATGGGTACAGGCTTATAAATGAATACATAACAATAAATAGAATAAAGAATAGAGCTTTAGATTATTTCCATAGACTAGGCAAGAAACAGAACTACTAAGCTGGAAACCAAAACTATTAAAATAGCAATTTTATTTGCTTTACACTGTGTTGAAATACTTCGGCCTATGATCAGTTTATTCTTAATATGTAGTTCTTAGCCTTCATAATTTATGGTTTACTTTGTTGTTGTTAACTGTCTACCTAACTGTATATTTTAGTCGGCTACACCTCTATTACATGTTAACATGTTCATTGTGTTTGGTTATGCTGGCACTGAATGCTCATCCATTTCTCATAGATAATTTCATAACTGAGACCTAGATCCCAGCTCCTAAATCATTTTGATGCCAGCAGCTGTGAAGAGGGTCTTGCCTTCCCCTATTGTACAAATTACTGAGTCCCGTGTTTTTCTAGGTATATAATAGTCACCTCATTATAATAAATATGCTTACATCTAAATACAATTACTTTTGTGGGGCCAAGTTATGCTAGCATATTCTTTGAATCACAGCTTGATCAGTACATAGCTATAATCCACAGTTAGTAGCTGTTTTAAGAAACTGAGAATACGCCATAGAAGGTATGTTGCAGTGTGCATCTCCACTGCTGAATAGAAGATGGACTCCCAATGAAACTATTAAATGTGTTTTGACAACAGGATGCTGGGCTTTTTACCATTGTCTATACCTACAATGTCAGGATACACTTAAATAAACACACTTAATCATTTTTCATGACGGACTTGTGACTTTTATTGAAGGACTATACTATTGTTATAATATAGGGGAAAACATTGTGTGGGTGTGAGGAGGGATAGGGAGGGTCTAAGGAGATGTCCCTGAGCCTAAGGAACTGTACCATGAAAAAATCAAAATTAAACAAAAAACCAAAATGAGAGCTGTGGTAATTAAATGAACCAAAGAAGGAAAAATCCTGAATTCATACAAATTTTTATGGAACATGGAGTATGCCAGTCTTAAGTAAATTATGTCCCTTATTTAGCAAGATGATCAAACACCATTAAATTTACATGGCTTGGGATGATTCTTTTAGTATCAGCATTACCATGATTTTATAATTAAAAACATGTAGAAAGAACAGGTAAAATATTTTCCTAGAGATAGAATTTTTTTTATCTTTTTGAAAGATTTTCAGGAGATATAATTATTGGTTTGATAAAAAAAATCACTATTTACAAAATTTAAAAAGAATTTGCACTATGATCAAACCAGAGAATGACCTCTGATGTAATTTGATACAATGATTACTGCTTCTCATTCAATTTTTCTTTTTATCTACATTCCATATGACAGTTTTAGCAACCATAATTATGCACATGACATCTTGGTAAGATTTTAAACTTGCTTAATGCCTTAACTAAATAAAACTTTTAATAGATTTAAAAGAAATCACATATAAATTTTAAACTTGGAAAACTGCCCACTTAACTCATTGATTAGCAGTATGACCTCAGCACAAATTTGAAATTAGGTTGAACTCCATACTCCATATCTAATAGAAAAATAATCGCTAGTTTCATTATCATTCGAGATCATCTACCAGAGTCTATAATTGAAATAGATAACCGGGTTGCAAAGACATAGAGCTTTAACTTTGTAAACCACACATTGGCAAACATTAGTCAGGTAGATAAAGGAATTGTAATCAGTGTTGTTCAGAGGGATTTGACTCATTTGCCACTTAACAGAGTAATCCCAAGTTTATCACAAAATTATTGAGACAGAGTATTTGAAATGTTCCAGGCTTTGAAGATATTATGTTTTTTGTGGCATCCAATCCAAGTGTCAGAATCATGATTGACTTTATAGTTAAAGTTGTATTTACTTCATTTTGAAATGATGGTACAAAAAAAGATTGCAAGATTTTTACAAAGTGCAATGATGTCATTTTATATTTAAAAGGATTTTCATCACGCACATGGTTGTGGTAGAGTTGAACATTGGCTAACCAGAATCAAATATTCAAACAGCAATAAAACTGTGGACAATATCATTTTCTATAAGAAGCACAGAGTGTTGCAACTATCTGTCAACTTTTTCCTATGTTATCTATGAAGTTTGAATGTTTTTCTACAGCATATTTTGATCTCTTTTCAGTTGAAGCAGAAAAGAAAATTTCAATCAAGCATTTAAAGAATGGTGATAGATTAATGACTGCATACAATTTCACTCATTTAATTTTATTTCTCCAAATTAGCTTTCAAAGCCTACAGACCATCTGTGAATATCCAGTTGACTTGTCAGGGTACATTTTTCCTGTGTTCAGACGAGCTGTGAATTTTTCACTCAAATTTAAATTTAGGACATCTAAGCACTGTTGCTTTGAATTTGACCTCTGATAGGAAGGCTTTCATAAGCAAAAACGCATTCATTATCTATATTACACAATTTAAACCATCTGTGAAATGGTGTTGCATTCTCACCCAAAATTTACTAGAAGAACTATAGCCTATCCAAAGAAAAAAATATAGGAGTAAATATGCTAATTAAATGTAACTTGTTTAGTCTGCAGGAGCAAGACATCAGGTAGTTTCAGGAAATGGGAAGATGAGGAAGGAAACTAAAGGACAAGCTTGACACAGGCAATCTAAGCATGATAAATACAATCAGGACAGAGGAATAGAACAAGCTTCATGAAAGCACTTATGATTGTTTAATTAGATGATTGATAACTAGGTGTGCCACCACATCCCAAACACTGATCTTAGTGAATCATGCAGTCTTCTACAGAAATCTGACAAATGACATCAAAGCTTAGTCCACGTATGGCCATCTTGTTTTCACACACACACACACACAGGCACACACAACAACAATAACAAAACATCAACAACACAGATTCCAGATATCAAAACAGTACTGTAGCCTCTGAAACACAGTAGAAAAAGCAAATTCTAAATCATCCATGAATCTTTTTATATACGTGACACTAAGATGATGTGGATTTGGTCTGTCTAGAATTCATTAAGTGAACAACTAAATGGACACAGTCTGAAATATAAACATCTGCCACATATATCATGCTTTACATGACCTTCTCTTGCTATGATGAAGAATAAAACTTTATTCATTGTAGACATCTTATATAAGAAATCAGATGTATTACCAGATCTGATTTCTGTCTTACTTTTCTATTCAATGAACACAATCTAAATTTAAAGCCAGAAAAGTAATCCACACCTTGTTAGTGGCTGCTTTGAAATTGATTTTTCTGAAATCATTTAAATTTCACAACTTTATCTAAAGAATCTATAAAATGAATCACACTGTAAATAAATTAAAGTTACATAAGCTTGCTCATTATTTGTGCAAGTGGCTTTATCTGCCTTGCTTGCCATTAAATACAGCTGATGTAAAACTTGGTATATTGCCCTCTATTTTATAAATTATTCTGAATCTTGAGAAGATGGTTGTTGATAGGGACACATGGCATGCAATATTTTAAAATCCTTGCTATTGATTGACTCGCTTTTCTTTTTACATTTAGCTTATTAACAAATTTCCATAAAACTTTAACATTATGTTCTTTTATTTATGGAATTGCTACTTCATCTAACACCTTCATATCGACTAACTTCCTCTTTAGGAGGATGCTATCTAGTGAATCAGGATTTCTATTTCTCTTGTGTTTTAAATAACTCTACCGAATTAGAAAAGACTGCATTTTAGTGAGGGGGCTTCAAATCCCAGAGGGATCCAAATGTATTTTAACCTTAACTAGTAATTTCCTTAATAGCTAATATGATACTTCAATTATAAATCTAAGTATTCCTTAATACCCCTTTCCTAAGTTAATGCTTCAAATATATTTTACTCACTTTAGAACAACCTGAGATATGGTGACTAATTATTATCTATACATTAAGAAAATGAGGCTCGGGACAGATCTAATGAAGATGACCAATTTACTCCTTTCTCCATTAACTATTTACCAGAAATCTAAGAGCAATTAGCTACCATTAGAAAAATGCTATATTTCCTGCAAACAGAATTTCTCCATATTTAGCTTCAGTTTAATATATTTACCATCTTCATTAATACTTAGTTTTTTATATGAAAGTGTATCATTTTTCTCCAGCATGTTGTATATGCATATATGCTTTACATATTCTCTATCTATGTATCTATCTTCTTTAACTATCTATCTTATCAATTTATCTGTATTCTGTAAAGTATCTACAAGGCAGCCTGTGAAGAGGACAGTGCTGCTATTATTAATGCTTGTAGACAGTAAAAATTTGGAATTTGGCCAAGTTTAACAAAAAATGACATGATTGGGGCTAAATCTGATGACTGTGAAAAAAATAAAAGAATACAATTCGAGTGTGTTGCATTAACATATTACAAAATGCACTTACTGCTTATTTTGCATTTTCAGAATAAAACTGCATTTGAGTGGAATACGTAGATGTGACTGAGACTTGCACTGTTGTACAGCGTGTTAAGCTGCTGTTTGTGACAACAGCCTCTCATACTAGAGTGCTTATTCAAGTCTTGCCTTCTCTGCTTGCAATACAACTCCCTACTGATGTGCCTGGAAAAGCAGTGGAAGATAGTCCAAGTACTTGTACCCTTGCTACCCATGTGGCAGACCTGGTTGCAAGTCTGGCTCCTGGTTTTATCTGGCCTAGCCCAGGCTTTTGTGGCCATTTATGGAGTGAACCAGGAATTGGATCTGTCTCTCTCTCTCTCTCTCTCTAACTTTGCCTTTCAAGTAAGTAGATTAAGTGAGTAAATACATAAATACATATATACATGCATCCATCCATCCATGCATATTGCAACCCACCTAGATGCTTTGCCCTGTACTTTTCATTCTGTGGTGTAGGTTGTCTGTTTCCTAATGGTCAAAATGTTATAGTTCTTCAATCTTTCAGTGAAAGTTAGTTAAGAAGAATCAATAATTCTTTGGGGTGGCATGGGTGTCATTTGGTAAATTACTGTATGTCAGCAATAAATCAGAATTGGAAGATGCCCTGAAAATTTTCTAAATTTATTCATTAGCCTTCTGGTAAATTAGAAACTTAAGACAGTCAATGACAAATACATATTATAAATATTATGACTAAAAAGTCATGAATGAACTACTCTTTCACAATCTTTCATTCCGATATGAGCAATTATGGCATCTATTTATATTTAAAATTGTGGCCCAATTTCCTGGATTACAAATAAAAAACACCTACTTACAAACAAAATGGTATTATTGTCCTAACTACAGACTTTGTCTTCAATTACTAATCAAAATAATTAAAATATATAATAAAATTATTTTATAACTTTAAACATAATAGATGGAATTAATTGAGAAAATATGTGCTAATTGGGAGCAGATCAGGCCAGGCCAAGCCAGGCTACAGCACCCACTGACAGATGCTGAGATGAGGTGGGCCATGTCATAATGGGCCACAGTACCCACTAGCACACACGAGACATGGGGATTGGAGCAAGCCCAACAGGGAGACTATGGGGGACTCTCCTGCTGGGCCACTGCTCCCACTGATGCTCATGAGAACTGGGACTGGGGGCAGACCAGGATAGGCAGGGCTACAACATCTGTCTGCATGCATGTAAACTGTGTTAAGGGGAGAGCCAGTCTGAACTGACTGACTATGCCCACTGGTGCATGCATGAGTCAAATAAGTGCAGGCTGGTTGAGCTTTGCCGCAGCATCAGCTGGCACGTGCTGGGATTGGAGGCAAACCTTGTCAATCTAGACAGATGAGTCAATTGGAAAATGCAAGATTTGAGACCGAGAGTGGGCCCAGTAGCGAAACTGTGGGCACTTCTCTGATGAGTTGCAACTCCCACTGATGAGCATGAGAACCATGGCTGTGGGTGGGCCTGGTTCTAAAGGCAGTAGCACCCACCAGCGTTGAGTGTGGGCTGGAATAGTGGAGTCAGTGGGGTTGAGCTAGGCTTCAATGCACATTGATGTGTAAGACAACTGAATGGGATGTGGGATAGACGGGGCCAGTCTGTTGCACACACTGGCAAGCACAGGAACTGGGGTAGGAGGTGGGCCTTGTGGAGGTTATTGTGCGTCACTTTGATTAGGTTGCAGCTCTGGCTGATGTACATGAGGTCTGAGTGTGTGGTGGGCAGTGGTTGGACTGAGATTCAGCATCCACTGGTTTATGTACGAGACGGACTGGAGACAGAACTGACCCAGCAATTGCAAATCTCAATGTGTGCATAGGCTGATGTGGGTGATGGACAGAGCTTGACCCCATAATGAAAAGCACATGCAAGTGCCAGGTCTGAGATCACTTCAGATGAAGTTCCTTTGGGGATTCCTCCAACTGAAATGCTGGACTCAGAACTCTAACCACGGGGAGAATAACAGAATATATGGTCAGACAGTGGCCTGCATGTGTCAGAATTGGTTCTCCTCAGTGGCTATGATGGAGCATTGGGCAGCATGCCCAGATGCACAGGGATGATATGACAGTTCATTGGGGCCTGCAAAGAACATCTGATACCACAGCAGAGTTTGAGGGCAGAACAAATAGAACAACTACCCCAGCTAAGTGTTTGCAACAAATATCTGGGTGAGTGGGGACACTAACGTGGACTATGTCAACCGATGGATGACATTGAAAGGATTTTCTCATCCTTGGACTGGTGAGAGCAACAGGATTTCAGAACTATCAAAACCAATTGACCAAAACCCTTGGAATATACTCCACATCGGGGACCCTGGGAAGAACAAAATGGGAGAAATCTGACAATATAGTCACAAAATGAATGTTTACATGCCTATGCTATTGTGCAATCACAAGAGAGGAAATTTTTGCCCCAAGAGAATTTACAAAGTGACTGGAGAGACAAAAAGTGGTACAGAATGAGAGACAGAGAAGGGGAGGAAACATTAAGAGAAAGTGCTATTTGAATATATACATATGTAAGGAAATGTTGCTGCACTGTTTCCATCCCAGATCTTTCAAACGATAAGCATGAGAAAGTTCTAATGTTCAGGACACAATCATTCTCTTTTGCTAAAGAAGAAATCCAAAGACCTATCAAGCAAATTAAACATGCAATGTAAAAGTAATTTATCCCAATGGATTGTTTTTCACTAAGGAAGAAAATACGAAAGTCCGCAGGGTTCCTGTAGAATTATTATCATGATAATGCAAAAGAAATAGACTAAAGTACACATACACACATGCATATGCACAGAGACACACATAATACACCTTCATGCTCCCTCCAAATACATTCATATGAACAAGCCAAATCAAATCAAATCACCAGATACAAAAGAAGACTCGGTAATACTTGCCTTTTAGCAAAGTATGAATTATTATGATATACTGCAACCATCTGAAAAATTAGCTATCTAGCATGAAATTTCTCAAGAAATTATTTATCTTCCTAGTTCCAACACACACTTAATTCCATACTCATAGTTTTCCTACCCTTACAGCTACTGTGTTATTTTCGTGGAAGAATGATCCTTTGGGATTCTAATTTCAATCTCTTAATTAATTTGAGGAAGTTACATCTTGCCACTGTTAGTGTTGCATTTAGGTAATAGTTATTTAGAACTCATTATCTACACTGTGCTAGCTGCTTTAGAAGACAAAAGAAATATCAAGTTATGACCATTTAGATGATTTTAAACTAGGTACAAAAACAGGTGTAGAAAAAAAAACATGCTATAAGGCAGATGAAGATAAATGTTTTTGATAAAACCAGATAAGATGAGAAACATCAAATGAAGTGTTAGATGATTTTAGGAAATGTTGGGCTTCACCATAAAAGAA
Source organism: Ochotona curzoniae (assembly GCF_017591425.1). NCBI lineage: Eukaryota > Metazoa > Chordata > Mammalia > Lagomorpha > Ochotonidae > Ochotona > Ochotona curzoniae. The sequence goes on along the minus strand of NW_024465023.1, from coordinate 19,832,401 downwards.
AAGTGTCACGCATCACTTTCTTCATAAAGGGTTCATCAAAGATCACTCTCAGAAATTATTAGCATATGTAAAGGCATGACATGGTGGATGGTATCTGCCTCAGTTCCAGATTCATAAACTATAGTAGAGGTCCAGGAACCTGCATTATTAACAAGACTCTTAGTGTTCTGATGTAGAAATTCTGCAAAATTCACTTTAAGGCTGATTTAAGATACTAGAGAACTTCGAAAAGTTTGTGGAAATATGGCCATTTAAAAATTTGCATGGGTTTTGATTTTTTTTCTTGCATTAATATAAAAATGCTTTAATGTATTTTTCTACTAACTTTTTGATGCATGTACCCTTGAAGTGGTTGAAAACAAACAAGTGGTGTGGGGCAGAGGGAAAAGGATAAGTTACAATAAGGCCTTGAATGAAAGCAGTCATCTCTATGATAATGAAATGAGAAAGTGAATGTCTTATTGCCATTGTATATATTTAACACTAAGTTATACTGATGTCATAGATATGTACAGATAAAGTTCCCAAAATAGTGAAACTACTGTATGCTCCTAGAAGTCATCATCATGCTTATCCCTTGGGGTTACATGGAGTTACTGGAAGAGGGTCCAAGCAGGTCTTTGAGAAATGACTAAGGCTCTTATTTGAATCTAAATACTGGGTACCAGTATTTGCATAGTTCATGAAAATTCATCAAGCTGTACATTCATATTATGAATACTTTTCTATTATAGTACATTATACTTCACAATGAAATTTTAAAAATTGGGCCAAAAGAATATGTTTCAACTAAAGAAAAAATATTCTACAATTGTTATCTTATTAATCATATGAATTTATGAAAAATCTACTTTCTCAAGTTTTGGAAAGTTATGTCAATTTTATACAATGAAGCATAAGAGAATTATATGGAAATATTTTCTTTCAATTTTTTTTCACTGTGGGTACATAACTTCTTAAAGATTTTTGCGATTCATGATTCTAAACTTTAATTCTAAAGTCCTTTAGTCACCATTACTTCATCTTTCAGAGGATTTTCACAGTAAGAATTTCTAAACATCTTGTTTACAATATTTGTTTCTATTTTCCTCACCTCACATCATCTACTCTACTCTTTTCTCCAGGTCTTCCAGTCCTACTATTTTAGTAAAAAGCCTCCTTATCCAAATATTCAAGAATTCTAAGTTGTTGAATGAAATCATCACTGATCTTTTTATTTTCCTGGATCCCTTATAAAAGTTCCATGCTATCAACCACTGCTTCACCTGTAATTCTTTTTGTATGTTCCACTTTACCAGATGGTCCTGATTCTTCTAATTCTCAGTATTCTGATTTGGATGCCACTCTTCCACACACTTTTCTTCCTAGTTGATTTATTTATTAGCTTAATTCCTTTAGGGGAATATAAGCTCTGTACCAGCACAAATATTATGACTGCTATGTCCTACAAGACCAATACCCTAAAATGTACTCATTTTCAGGTGTCCGACAAACATCTATGAAATTCTGAAGTGCAACCACTTGAACAAGTAATCTGATAAACAAAAAAGATATCAAAGATGAGAATATTTTCATGCAAAATTATTTATCTATTTTACAATAGCCAAGGCAAGCACATGTAAGGCAAACTTTCTTCTAATTTCGCATGGTAAAATGAATCAATATTGTTAAGTAGCCTCCATGTTGCTATTTCAAAATCATTTAGTAACTTTAAAACTTTTTAAATATAGCAAGGGGATGAGTAATGCATAGGGCCAAGTATAACTTCTGTTCGGCTAATAATGGATTTTGTTTCTCACAGGCATATGGAGTTTTAAAGCTGCATACAATAAGAAATTCCTCCTTCTCTAATCACAGTGTTGCTATAATTACAGATAAAGGTTTGTCAGCATTTCCATTAAAAGAACTTAACTCAGCTGTTAAATGTCCATTAGCCTAATATATGGCTTATAATATTGTAGTTTAACAGCCTATTAAAAACACTTAATTGAAAATTGTTGAATTTTCTTAAATTATGTAAATAGCCAGAAGAAACAAGCCTTGCAAGTATGCATTACTTCTATAACAAAAGTGCAAGCTTCCCTTCAGTATTTGAATCTTTCATTTATAAGTGTTATTCTTGAAACTTTTTTAAATTCTAGAAGATAATTACTTTGCAATTAGCCTAAAATGGAGTAACAAGGAGTTAACTACTTGGGTGTACACTGAATAACTTCTCCGATTCCTCCTGAATGCATAACTTGTTACCCCAGCAGCTGGTATTTCCACTGGCACATACCTTTCAGCTCGCAGCTGCTATAGGACTTGCCTTCACTGTAGAGTCTATGTGCACAAGGTCATAATAATGCTTTCTGAGGACACTATCATCCAATGATTAATTGATGTGGGGATTCAAAAGCCAATCACCTTAGCCCACCTCAATCCCACTCTAGGCTCATTTTAAATTTCAGAACTCCCCATTTTGTTGGCCATTGGAAAATAGCTTTCTGTAGATGCACAATGACAGCACTAGTATCCAAATAGGCCACATACGCATGGCTTACCTTCAGATAACCTAAGGCTCAGCATATGTTTTGGTTCTTTCTTTTCTCTCTCATTCTCTCTATCTCTTTCTCACATGTACCTTGAACATGGTACCATTGGTAGTCTTGAAAGAAGCTATACTAAGATGGCATTTCACTCATCTTGAAGAAAGTTCTTTATCTTGTGACAAACCACTATAGGAAAATATTTTATCTACTTGAGTGGTCATAGGGACTTGACTTGCTACCTTAGCTCCCCTTCAAACACAAGTGCAAACTGCAATTGCTTATTTGAAGAGTAAAATTGGTTTTTCAACAGCAGAGTGCCAAAATACTTCTGTTACCTGTCATAGGATCTCCATCAGTGTCATTCTGTGGAACAAGTGACTTGGGAAGTTGACATAATGCTGACAATACTTTTATTGCAAAAAGTCACTTTGGTTATATTATCTGGTTACTGGTCAAATCTCTCAGCCTCCTTAATATTAAATCCAAGGAGAGTAATATGATCTGGCAATTTTTTTTGGTTAGGCTGCCAGAAAAGATGTGTGTTACTCTACCTTAAGAACACATAGGGTTATTTCATGTACATTAGCTCCCTTTGAAATTATATAGCACATGCCTTAAGATGCCTGAATGGATGAATACTTAGCAGGCACCCAGAACATCTCCATCTCTTTCATCCAATCTCTTTCAAAACAAAATATGGTTGTCTCCATAAACCATGTGACCTGATTCAAAGTTACATCCCAGTGACCACTGGGTTGGGTGTCTTTTTGAAATGATTCTGCCAAAAACGTTGGACATCTCATACTAAAATCATTCAGCCAAAAGAGGTGACTTTTCTGATCCATACCAATCCTTTGGAACTGACAATAACATATTGACAGATGATTAAAGCCTATTTTTGAATATTATTATCAAGATAATTATTTGAGATTAAAGCTAACAGCACAAAAAGAATTCGCCTTATGAATAGGGCACAGTCCCAAATTGATTATGAATACCAGTTGTTTGCATTAGCGAACATATTTTCCATATAAGCAATACATAAACAGTAGGAGTTCAGTTGCCAGCTAGGCTACTTAATCTAACCGAACTTATTTAATAATGGAAGTAGACCTACTACTGGGAATATGTAACTCAGAAAGCAACACCTTCACTCTGAGAGTAATTGAGATCTTCTGAAGTGGGATCTTAAAAGGAGGGGAAGGAATAATAGGGTTTCTGAGCATGGTATCCCAGGTTGTGAAATGCTTCCACATGCAGCCTTGAGCTGACAGTGGCAGAGAAGCTGAAATCTTCAAGCTGTGTACCTGGCAGAAAGTTCCTTTTGCTCATTGCAGACCCACTTTTTCCTTATTCTCAAAAGATACATATAGGCTAACAGGTGTCATGCATGTCTGTGCTATCATGTTGATCATGTGAGTAGCAAACCAAATGATTGATTTCTTCTTAGACAAAAATAACATAAGTGAGGAAAAAAGAAAACAAACTGAGATGCTGGGTATTTTCCACAAGTCTGAATGGAAAGTCTTCTGAAAATTGAACATTAATGCCAAACTCAGGCTTACTGTAAATGAATGGTGTATACACACATATATATGTATAGTATTTTATATATATATATACACTCTATCCTATTTACATTTTTAATGGATTATATATAGATGTATCTAGAATTTATATTTTTATTTTATATGTTAAAATCATTACTTATATACAGACTCATATACACATATACTATTTGAAAATCCCTATTCTGGGGCCCAGCACAATAGCATAGTGGTTAAAGTCCTCGCCTTGAATGTGCCAGGATCCCATATGGGTGCCAGTTCATATCATGGCAGTCCCGCTTCCCATCCAGCTCCCTGTTTGTGGCCTGGGAAAGCAGTGGAGAATGGAGCAAAGACTTGGGACCCTGTGCCCACGTCAGAGTCCTGAAAGAAGCCCCTGGTTCCTGGCTTTGGACAGGCTTAGCCCTGGTCACTGTGGCCACTTGGGGAGTGAACCATTCGATAGAACATCTTCCTCTCTGTATATCCGCCTTTCCAATAAAAAATAAATGAATCTTTTCTTTAAAAAAGAATCCCTATTCTGAAAATACAAGATGCTCCAAAATACTAAACATTTTGAGTACTGTTGATATCCTAAGTGAAAAATAACATGCCATAACTGATACATACATAAACTTTTAAAAATATTTTGAGATGACATTCATGTTACATGTATGTACAAATCAAATGAGCTTTATTGTTAGACTTAGATCCTGTCTTCTAAGACATTTTATAATGTATTTATGTTTAAAAACACTGAAAAAAAAATCTGAAACACTTTTGGACCTAACCATTTTGAATAAAGTATACTTCAACATGGGAATATGAGAAATCACGATGGTGTCTTTTTTTGAGCCAAAGAATGGATCTGAAAGTTTATAAACTTTATACTGATGAAATCTCAAATACTATAAATCAATATATGCAAAATAACCCAATGCCTAGAATTATCACTTACTGATATACATATATACAAAAAATATAATTTTATGTCAAATGATATATATGTATGCATATGAATGCAAATAACATCATAATATGATCAACAACCTCAGTATAACAGTGCACTGTTACATAGCCTTGAAAAGTGAATGAATGTGGTTCATTCACTTGAAAAGAATGGATGAGTGTTGGAAGAATAAAGATGGCGGATAGGGTAAGGACACATTTTAACAGATGGAGAAATATTAGCCAGTATGAACCAGAGAGGGCACAATCCAGGAAATAGGAGAGGACAAAACAATAGCAGATGGGTACCTGGAGACTGACAGATACAGGAAAGCAGTGAAAACAATGGTGTGGTGTTGCAGTGACTGACACCCCAGTGGCATTCAGCAAGCCAGGATCTAAATTCCACTTGCAGCCAGAACTATATCAGCAACCTGGTAGGAAGGGACATTACCCGGGAGCTCAGGAGGTAAACCCAGACAAAAACTGTCTTTCCTGCTGGTCTGTTTGATTTGACTATGAGCAGATACACAGAGGTAGATGCTAGACATGCAGTGTGGGAACAGGGTGGATTTTACAACCCAGTCTGCCCCCTAGAGCCATATTGGGGGTCATTTTGTTTATGGAGGAAAGCGATATGGACAGTACTACACATGCACTGAGCTGGGAGCAATCTCATTTCTGGCACAGGGAATTGCAACAATGTGGAATTCTTCAGTTTCTGCCCAAGATAGTTGACATAGCCCTCAGATCTGACAGCCAGCAGATCAAGAACTCTCATAAATCATACAGTAGCATGATTTTCTTCAAGAAGGTTCTTGATTATCTTTTTCAATTCTTCAGCAACACATTAATCATTCAGTAGCATGTTATTTAACTTCATGTTGTTGTTATATTTTTCTTCCTGTTGTTGATTTTGTTTTGTGGCTTTTCATTTAAGGGGATAGATAGTAACTGTGTAATGGAGATTATCATATCTAGCAGCATGTTATTTAACTTCATGGCATTGTAAATTTCTATTTTTCTTCATGTTGTTGATTTTGTATTGTGCCTTTTTTTTAAGGGATGTACAGTTACTCTGTAAGACAGACTACCATATCCAGATGTGAGGATGCAATGCAGTATGCAACTCTACTGCCAGACCAAAAATGGACTCCTAATGAAACTGTTTACTATAACTTGACAATACAACACTGGACTCTATGATTTGTCCATGCCCATATTGATGAACATACGACTGTGTATGAAGAACTATAATTTAGTAATGATATAGGGGAACTCGGTGAGGGAGAGGGAATTGTGGAAGGGATAAGGGAAATCCCAAGGCCTATGGAACTGTATCATAAAATGATAATACAAAGAAACACAATTAATAAGAAGAATGGGTGGGGGGTTGATATACTGATACAGTGGGTTAAGTTGCTGCATACAGCATCCAATATTGACCCTAGTTCTAGTCTCAGCTATTCCACTTCCAATCCTACCTCCTGCTGATACCCCTGAGAAGGCAGCAGAATATGGCCTAAGTGCTTGGCACCTTCTACCTACATGAGGGACCCAGATGATACTCTGGGTTCCTGGCTTTGGCTACAAAATTGCAAACTACTGAAGCCATTTGGAGAGTGAACTAGCAGATGGAAGATTTCTTTCTGTCTCCCCTACCCTGACTCTGTAACTCTTTTTCTTAAATAATAAATAAATCTTTAAAATGAATGGGTAAATCTCATAAATAAAGTTAGACATAAAAGCACAAGTATGATATGATTGAGTAACATAAATATTAGGAAAAACTAATCCAAGTTCTTACAAACTGCACTTAATGATGATTTCTGAGGGTATTTTATATGATGACTAGAAAGGAGACTGTGAGTGCATACTATGTTCAGTGTGTAAAAATGCACTGAGATACATATTTAAAATATACATACTATTATATATACAAATTAAAAACTTGAAAATTATAGCTATTAAAGTTTAGAATATCATTGCTTCCATGTATATGGTATTACTATGAAACACACCTCTAGGCACATATTTCATAAATGCTATCTCTAATTTGTACAACAGGCTTGCCAATTTGGCAATGAGAAGTACATTGTACAGGGGTACAAGCTTTGACACAAGAACTGTATATACTTAGTGGAGATGGAAAGCTGTTCCAACAATGTAGATATGTCAATATGAATGGTCACCCCAAGTTTACTTAATTATTTAGGAATATAGAGATGATGTATCTACTTGAGCCCAATAATCAGATAGGTAATCAGAAGAGGCATGTGGTAGTGACAGGTCACTGTCATTTACACGTTTACTTGTCAATATTAACAACCTAATAGATTTTTTTCCCTGCTTGGTAGAATTATCTAATTTAATTCACAATACTAAAGATAATGCATTTAGGTAAATGAAACCAAAAATAATTCCAAAGTATGGAAAAGTAAGATAAAGACAATTTAGGTGGCCTCCAGTCCAAAACCACTTGCTTAACAATGAATTATGTAAATGCATTGTATATATTATTTACTAAAAAACCCAGGAAGCTCATCACAACCCTGGGTTCCCTACATACTTTGTTTCATTTCCTGCTCACTTTTAAGATACTTGATTTTAAGAATTGAATGATAACAATATCATTATAAACACGTCTTGCCTATAGTGATTACCAGGACCTTCCTAATCTATTAAGTTTCTAGATATAGTAGATATTAAAGTAATGTTGCAGTATTTCTCGGAAGAAATTGACAATTTTAAACTTACATTGACCCTGATGCCATTGAGTCATTATTTTAAGGCCCTCTTTGAGCAACAGAACTGCAAATTATATGTGGGAAAAAAACACCCTAAACTCAGCATAATATTTATTTCTCCAATTTATTGACTAATATTAACATAAAGCTCAATTTTTTAGGATAAAATACCCACATTTTAATGTAATATAAAATAAGATACTAAAGTAGAAGTTTTCTGGAAACATGTATTATAAATGAACCATGCATTTAAACATTTTTGCCAAAAACTGAAACTGAATTAAACCTGACACAAACTTTCTGATGTCCCTGATAATAATATTGAAGTTGCCCTTAGTGGAACATTATTTTTTGCAGTGCAATTTTTATTCCAACATTCATCTGTCCACAGTCTGAATCAATGAGATCTGGAATTCCCCTGGGTTCTGGTTCCAGAGTGGACAACTGAAGAGCTCAAGTCTCTATGATGAAGAAATCTTATTTTCCACTCATCAGAGTATTAACTTTGCTTGTAAAATGAACTTGACTTTCATGGCAACACTGCTCAAAGCCATCTCAGCCCATCCCATTCCATCCCATCCCAGACCATCCCATCATTCTGTCTTTTCATGACAATTTCTCTAATTCTAAAACTCCTGATCATGAAATCAGTTTGTTAGTTACTCTGGCACACTTAGCTACTCAGTCCCTGCAAAGGTACAGAATACTTACTGCACATGAAATAATGTTTTGATCTGAACATGCTTTTTAATGTCATTTTTTTCTCAGATAGGATAATCAGTATAAGTTAACACAGAGGAATACACCCTGGTTCAAAAAGATGTCTCAGCACAGGCCATCCAAGGAGTCACTGCTTCATAAGGCAACTGTAACCCTTTCTGTTAGCTCTGTTCATATGTTTAAATTCCATCAACAACTATGGCAAGAGAGAAACATGTTTGGTAACTCTTCCCTAATTAGACAATCAATAAATTGTCTCCCTTGAATTAAGTATAGCTTTTCTTTTATTACAGATGTATGTATGAATGTATGTAGGTATTCATTTATTTCTATTATTAAGTTTCAGAAAATGAAAAAGAGTGAGATCTATCTATACATCCATCTACCCATCCACCCATCTATCCATCCATCTCCAGGCTCACTCCGCAAATGACTGCAATATGTGGAAATAGGCCAGGCTGAAGTCAGGAGCCTGGAACCCCATCTGGGTCTCCTTTTCTAACTCAAGTCTATGCTATTTCTTAGACCATATGTCTTTCCAGTCACAGTGTGAATGCACTAGCCACCTAAGAATAGAATGTTGTTTTTCTTGTTTTTCAGAGAAAGAGATCACATCTTTGCAAAAACAGAGCTGATATCTTGGACAAACTATTCACGAGAAACTGATGTTTTTACTTTTTGCTATGATAATATCTCTAATTCTTGGATTGAATTTTTATTCCAACATGAAAAAACACATCAATGAGACATCAAGTAGAATTCTCCCAGGGTTTTGGGAGCTCATATATATATTTTCAACAATAAGCCGTTTGATTATGGAAGGTTTAAAATCATGACTGTCAAAAAAGCATGGCTTATATTTTGAATAAACTTTATAGCTAAATCCTGAAAGCTCAACGTCAAGAAATAATGGAAGTTTTAGAAGCCAATGCTGTAGAAAATGTCCCTGTTTTAGAATGCTCAAAAGGCTGCTTAAGCTATTTCTTTTTGCAGTTCCAATTTCCACAGGTGATCTATATATAATCTGAATGAAATCAAAATCCATCAGATTTCTCAAGTTGAAACATTTCAAAACAGTCATATAAAAGCACATATTTTTAGAGTGACAATAATTATATCATTAAAACATACTAGATAATACATTATTAAACATTAATTAAGACCATACTGTTAAAATATACACTATACACCATATACTCTAGTTAAGTCTATAAATGGAGAATATTAATTGACCAAAGAAAATTAAAGATAGTAAGCAATAATTACAAGAACTTATCAAGCATTTTTTATGTTATTGAGCATGTTGATGAGTATGCAGACTTGAGGTTTAATAGATATTTGTGAAAAACAAATGCCATCAAAAAAGGACAATTTTTAAATTGGTGATACCTAATTATTTGAGAAAACATTAAAATTCATCATATTTAAAATGATTGTATTTTTTGCTGCTCAGAATTTTCAAGAAAATATTACTTATTGTTTCAACATTTACAGTCAGCCCTGGAAGCACCAGGCCATACTGACTTATGGTGCAATTTGGTCAAGATGAAGTGGTTAGCTTAGCTTGCTCTGGGCTCAATATTCTAATATTCTGAACATTTGTTTGTACATGATAATACTTCTTAGTCTAGACAAGCCTGGGCAACTTCCAGCATGCCAGTAGGGCTCCTGAGTATTACATGAACATTCTCAGCCACCCCATGATGGTGAAAGAGAAGGGTTGGGAATTTTTATTCCTATAAAACTAAATCATGGAAAATAATAACAATAAAAACAAAAAAGTAACAATGGATAAGCTATGAATTTTACATACGCTATCTTACTTTTGCATGCATAGTTAACTTAGTGTAACTGTGTAATATTAGATTTCAGAACTGAAAAATCTATCTATATATACATGCATATACAAATAAAATACATATCACTAAAATACTGATATATACTGATACATATATAAATATATATATATTATATATAAAGAGGTGAACAATTTATATATAGTTATACATATATATCAGTAAAATCTTGTTTACAGTGTAGTATTTTGGCTTTGTTATGTTTCATACTGTTCACCACATTAGTTTCCCTTTTTAGAAATTAGGAGATGGCTTTGAAATTATTTAGAGGGCAACTTTCCAGTGCTGTAGGGGAGGCTTTCCCTTGGCTGGCAAAAAAAAATCATAACATACTTGTTTGGAAAATTGACTTATTTGAAGCAAATCAGATTAGTTAATAATGGGACTTGGATGCAATTGCTGGAGATAGATAATCAAAGGAATGGGAAAGGGTGGGAGATCCTTACTTCTTTCAGAGGGGAAGAGACAAGCCCAGAGAAGTCAAATAACAACAGTGACTCTACCTTCTGATTTCATGGTCCAAAGCCTCCAGCTACTCTCATCTGCCTCTTTCTAGTTGTTAAAACATAGAAGCATCTCACTTTGTGAAAACAATAATGCTAGTCAGAAAAAAAGTGGGGGACAATACAATTTGGACAATAACCTTATTTTTGATGGCAATGGTAGTCTTGATGGTATTGATGGAAAGAAAAGTGATGATGTTAGAAACATACTGAAAGGAGAATTGGCAAGTGATTATGTGCAGATGAAACAGTAAAATCCTTTATGCTAACTCTGTGCTTTGAATCCCAGATTCATCAACTAAGAATGACTTTTTTTTTTTTTAAATGTAACACGCTTTCTTTGCTAAAGTTTTGAGAAACTTATCTCAAGTAATTGTTGAAAGTACTTATTTCCCTTCCCAGGAAAACCACTAAATACCTGGAAGGAAGGTCTATACATGTATCATCTGAAACTCTCCCCAAGGCCTGGCTAGAGGCTTTGGCTAAAACTGCATGCTTATTAAATTATGGATGACATCTGAACAGCAACGGCAATGATTATTTACTCAAAATGCACTCTGGTTTTCTACCTCACACAGAAATATAAAGCATTTTCCTATAAGTTATATTAATGTGAAAGAAAAGATAACTATTTTAGAAATTTGATCCTTCATTTTGATAATTGATTCTTTCAAGTTATTTTACAAAAAGTCTTGTTTCTGATTTTTCTATAGATTATCAATTTTTTATATAATTGTAAACTCATCATTGACAAAAATAACAGCATATTATGTCCCTTAATTATGTGCCTGGTAAAAGAATAACCAGTTTAAATGCCTGTCTGCTACGTTAAGGTATAAACTTTGCAAAGTAAGGGAAAATGAGCTTATTCATTTTATATCTCGAGTGCATAAGATGATCCCTGACATGTGTCATGCTTAGTCAAACTTTAAAAATAATAAATCCTCTAGCATCGGTGCAGTGGTTAAATTCTCAGCTCACATGCCTGGGATCCCACATAGGTGCTAGGTCCTGTCCTGGCTGTTCCACTTCCCATCCAGCTCCCTGCTTGTGACCTGAGAAGTGAGTAGAGGATGGCCAAAGCCTTGGGAACCTGCACCTATGTGGGAGATCCAGAAGAGACTTCGGACTCCTGATTTTGGATCAGCTCAGCTCCTGCTATTGTGGCCACTTGGGGAGTGAACCAGTGGACAGAAATTCTACCTCTTTGTCTCTCCTCTCTGTAAATCTACCTTTCCAGTAAAGAAGCAAATAAACCTTAAAGAGAATAAATCTAAAAATATGAAAATGTTTCATGTACTATATTTGGTTTAATCATATCTGCAATCTTACTTTACAAGATGGAGAAACCAAAACTTCTCAAATAGAACATGCCCAATGCCACATAGCTAAAAAGGGTGAAGCCAATATTTAAACACATACTGTTCTGACTCAAGAGTCTTTGTAAGAATATCCAATGATACACTGCTTTGACCTGTGTCACATAATTGTGCCTAGTATCTATAACCCTTTCTGTAGTTGAAGATGATGAGAAACCTACTTCTTATTGATTTGTATAGACCAAGAATTGTTACTGAGAGAAAATGGGAGATCATGGTTAGAAGCTGTCAAAAATAATTATAAAAGGTCACAGAGACTCATTTGAAGACAGAAAAAAGGATCCCACCTAAAATAATTTGCTAATAGTGAAAGCCTAAACATAACAGGAATTTTTAGAGTGTCACAAAGGAAGAACAAAGCTGTTGTTGTCTCCCTGGAGAGGTCAACTCCCAGGTAGTCAAGGTTCCAATTAGGTGTTATGAGGCACCTTTTAAAAAATAAAACTGGATCTAGGGGCCAGTGAACCATCAGTAAGACAGACTTCTGGGAATACAACGTAAGTTCAGATGACCCACATTCCACTGGTCCTCACATGTTATGTGTTATGATTGTTTGCATATTTCTAATGTGTTTAAGTATTACTATGGAAAATCCAAAAGAATAATGACAACTTGAACAGAATTGAGTGAGTGGTTTTTAATAGCAAATCAAATATATGTTCTAGTGTACTGAAAAAATAATCATTTCACCTCTGTTAATGAACAGAGCTTTCACACCATAAGGAAAACTAAATACTACCTTAATGGAAACAAGAAAATATAACTCAACTTACTTAAAACACAAATTAAAACTATGTTTAAAGTAAAATGGGATTATTAATACATCATTCATATACAAATACTTATAGCTAAAATCCCAACATTGTCCTAGCACTTGACAGTGTACAAAATTGTTTTTCTATATTATGCCAATTATTCATAAGAATGAAGTGTGACAGGTATTTTGCCTGATTCACAGTTCAGAAAATACTGTGGGTAGAAAGTGCTGCACTCTAAGCTTGACCACCAGTCGTATTTCAATATTTAAAACAGTCTATCTCATATTCCCATCCCATGATAATTGACAAATGGAGTTAAAAAGAAAGTCACTCTGGATTCATGCTTTGTAGAACTCTTTATATTGGTAGCCAATGTTTTCCAAGCAAACAATTCAACACTAAAACACTAAAAGACTGTATTGAGCCAGTGCAGTGGCTCAATTGGCTGTTTTTCCACTTCGAAATATCAGTATCCCAAATGATGCCAGTTCATGCCCTGGCTGCTCCTCTTTCCATCTAGCTCCCTGCTTGTAACCTGGGAAGCAGTGGAGGATGGTTCAGATGTTTGGGACCCTGTAGCAATGTGAGAGACCCAGAAAAAGCTCCTGACTCTTGTTTTCAGATTGGCTCAACTCTGGCTGTTGTGGCAAGTTATAGAGTGAATGAGCAAATGGAAGATATTTTATCTTTCATTCTCTCTGTGAATCGGCCTTTCTAATAGAAACAAAATAAATCTCCCAAAATACTGTAAATTAGAAATAAACCTATGAAGACAGTATTCCCTTAAAGGGCTTCAGAGATTATGTGAAGGTATATCTATATCTATATATGATATATAGTTGTACACATGTATACTGCATGTGCATAGTTTCTATTTTGCATATAATTATGGTTTATATGCAACATATATACTTGTGTATCTACATAAAAACAAAAATATATATAAATGAATAATATTTTGTAATAGAGACAGCAAAATTTAATGTTGACAAAATTAAAATTAGGTATACAAGGAGCTTTTAAAAATTTGCATAAAAATGAAATTAAAATTAAAAAATCAGGGCTGGCGATGGCTGAATAGCTAGATCCTCACCTTGCATGCAATGGGACCCTTATGGGTATTGATACCTGACCCAGCTGTTCTACTCCCCATCCAGCTCCCTGCTTGTGGCCTGGGAAAGCAGTAGAGGATGGCTCAGATTCTTGGAATCCTGTATCTGCTTGGGAGACATGGAAGAAGCTCCTGGCTTCAGATTGGTTCAGGTCTGGCCATTGTGGCCATTTGGGAAGTGAATCAGTAGATGGAAAATCTTTCTTTCTCTCCTTCACTCTGTAAATCTGGTCTTCCTTTGCAATAAAAATAAGTAAATTTTTTTTTTTTTATTGGAAAGGCGGATATACAGAGAGAAGAGACAGAGAGGAAGATCTTCCATCCTATGATTCACTCCCCAAGTGAGTGCAACGGTCGATGCTATGCCGGTCCAAAGCCAGGAGCCTCTTCTGGGTCTCCCAAGCGGGTGCAGGGTCCCAAAGCTCTGGGCTGTCCTCGACTGCTTTCCTGGGCCACAGGCGGGGAGCTGGATGGGAAGTGGGGCAGCCGGGATAGAACCAGCGCCCATATGGGATCCCGGGCATGCAAGGCGAGGACCTTAACCACTGCACCACCGCGCCGGGCCCTCTAATTTTTGTTTTTTTTTAAGAAAAATGTGTATACACACACAATCATTTCCCAATCATTTTGAAACCCTTTCATAATGACAATACTATCAGTCCACCAGAAAGACAGGATATTCATTAGTTTTATAACAGTGAACACAAAAATGATTTAAAATGCCCAGTTTCTTATAAGACACCATATGGATGACAGGGCCATTTTGCTTTTCTTAGCTTTCACATATGAAGTCAGATTTCTACTTTGAGAAACGCGAATATTTCTAACCCAGCAGGACAGATTAATTCGTGCTCTGTTCCTACCACATGGGAAATACTCCTTGTGTAACTGTGGCATTGTTTGCTCCTAGCACAATATTTGGCACACACAGCAGTTTCTTATTACAGGTTTTTTTTTTTAACAAACAATATAATCTTATTAGTAATGTCAATATCATGCTCATATTTCACCTTCTCCTAATCTCCCTGGACTAATTTTCACTTCAGTGGAAACACTTATAAAGCAGAATCATTTGAGTAACTTATATTTTTATGAGGCTTAAATCAAAATCATTTTGTTTCACATCTTCATTTGAAAAACTCCTTAGAATAGATTAGTCCATGTTATTTCCTTGGTAAATATAGAATGTTGAATGCAATTTTAATCTTTGCTAATGATTGGAGCCATTAAAAAGTTCCAGAGTCATCATCTTCACAATTATTCTCTGAGTATATTGCTGTGCACGTAAATGGCTTAGGCCTTTGAATTTGTGAGGCACATCTATGGCCTAATGTGTGCCATATGGAAATTGCCTTTAGGAGTATGATGGAGTAAAGAACATATCCATGATGTGTCTTTTTGCTATAATTTACATAAAGAACAAAAACTCTAATGAACAATTTCAGCGTATTTTCATTTCATCATCTTATGATCTCATGTACCACCAAATATGATCAAAATTCACTACTTCCAAGTTCAATGCATTTACCCCTCTCTGGGGTCCATTTCTAATAAAATTCCTGAGTTAATTCCATCCTGAAAATGAGAAATAATAAAAGAAAAAAAATTCCAAAACTCTATGACACATTCCCCTAGGAGAAATTACTAATAAAAAAGAAATTCTGAAGCCTCACAGGGACATACATCACTTTAGACACAGAGATATTTAAAAGATTATTCAACTTTCTCCCTCATTTAGTTAAAATGTTTCTTTCAGGGAGACAACACTCCAATTATTTTTTTTAAGATTTATTTATTTTCATTGGACAGATTTACAGAGAGAAGAGGCAGAGGAAACACTATTTTCTGGTTCACTCTCCAAATGACCACAATAGCCAGAACTGAGCCTATCCAAAACCACGAGCTTCTTCTGGGTCTCCCACAGGGTGCAGGCTCCCAAACACTTGAGCCACCCTCTAATGCTTCCCCAGGTCACTAACAGGGAGCTGGATGGGAAGTGGAGCAACTGGGACACAAACCAGTGCCCATATGGGATCCTGGCGCTTGGAGGTGGAAGATTAGTCAGTTGAGCCAATGCACTGGTCCCAAACTAGGTAATTTTTTAAAAAGCAAACATTATATTCCCATATATTCTGCTTTGGCTAATACAAAATTGCAAATGCATTTACCTTATAAGAAAGTGTGAAACCTTTCATCTTTGTTTACTGTATGCCATCATGTTTTCATTTACAATATTTTGGTTTTGTTTTACATTTGCACCTTTCTAAGGTGCATATGACTCAAGTGTGTCTTCAGCTTCAATGAGAAAACATAGCGTAGTACATGCCTTAGACTATTTGTCAATTTTCTCACTAAAATATTTGCTTTCTTTTGTGAGTGTTTCTTTGACTCTCTTTACCTGACTTCAGTTTCCTACATTTAGCTTATCCTATCAAGCAGTCTTACATTGTGTACCCATCTTGCCTTTCGAGAACATGGATCCCTCTGTTGTTCCCCCTCCTCCTATCATTTTCTAATCATTCTATTTTTAGTTTCACAGCTCTATTTTACCATGCTCTTTTTGCTTAGAACAGTAATTCAACAGCAAGCACATCAACAGCTTTACAGTTGTATCCAATGTCATGTTCCTATCTATGCACTTCTCTGTTTTTGAAATATCTTAATGCAAAGATTGAATATTGTTTATGTTTTTATTATTATTTTATTATTATTATCTATGTTTTCAGGTTGATTTTTGGTTACCAGAATTTATCAAACATACACACAATGAATGCCACAGTGTAATATAACTTTCATCCACAATTTATGTAAAATATTTCGACCAGTCTTTTCAATAGTAGTTATTAATGACATTATGTTTCAAAGTTTATGTATCTTGACAGATTGTTTATAACATCATCTGGGTCTTCCTTTCATATATGTTTTATGAAGGTAATTTTGGGGAGAAAATCAGAATGATATCAGACAGGTCAGAATGCAAATATGAGTTTTAACTACTTAAAGGCATATGAACTCGTGTAAACTACACAACTTCTGTAAAATTGTGTTTGGAAAGACTGCCACGAGGAATCGTCAAAAACTCATGCATGGGCAAGTCATGTAATCTGCTTGGAAATATAATGGATAAGGTAAAAACATAATATGCCCTTGTACAATGCTTGCTGCTGTTCTTGTCCTCATGATCACCAGTTAACTCTTTTTCCCCTTGAAATTTTCCCCTTTGTACCATAACTATATAAACTGAGAATCCAGATTTTGCTTAATATTTACTGAATTGGTTTTATGAACATTTTAGTTATTTTATAAGCCTTTAGTTATTTTCATTGCTGAAGTGCTTTTAGATTTTATCCATAGGTCAACATTTTGACATAGTGGCTACGGCTGACACCTGCAATGTCAGTATTCCACATAAGTCCTGGCTGTTCCACTTCCAATCTAGCACCCTGCTAATATACCTGGGAAAGCAGTGGAGGGTAGCCCAAGTGTTTGGGCCTGTGTCCCCATGTGAGAGACCTGAAAAAAGCTCCTGAAGGAAAGCAATAGCAAATAATAGTGCTGTCAGGTTCTAGTTCACTCCCCTAACTTTTCCAAATATTCAACATGCCCAGAACCAGGCTGGGCTGAAGCCAAAAGCTGGAAATTTAATCTGGATCTATCATGTGGGTTTCAAAGATTCAATAACTTAGCCAGTCATCTACTTCTTCCAGGATCTGCAATGGGAGAAAAAAGTAATAATGAAGTGAACCCAAATACAGAACCCTGGCACTCCTATTTGGGGTGCATGTGAAAGCTTACCAGTCAAGTCTCTTTACTAGACCAAATGCAAATCTAAAGTTGCTTATTTCCAGTGAAAAGCTAGTCATTATGAGATTTATAACATTGAATGTTCTTATTTTAATCATATATGTAAATGTGTTTAGAGCATATTGCAGTTTTTAAACATATGGCTTTATCACTTAGAATTGGTGAAAGCAATGCATCATCCCATAGAAACGTTTATCAGACTCATGGATCGGAACATACAATATATACAAACATCTTTAGACCAAATGAATTGTACTAGACCAATGTCTGTGACAACTTCTGACTTTGTTACAACTCTTCTAGGTTAAATCTGTTGTTCTGAGACAATATCATATGGGATTTATCTTGCATGACACGACCAGCACATTTCTTTGACAATGTTTAAATTATTAATTCCTATTTCAACAGATGAAATATACATAAAACTTTCTTATATATAATTATGAGAAATAAAAAGATGTATGCAGATATTATGAGAAGTGCAATGCAAAATTAAAGTGCTTCATTGCTACTCAGTAGTCATCATCACTCAAATAAATGTAGATATAAAGTGAAATGACATATTAAATGCCCAGCGTTAATATACCATTGAGTGATTTTTACTAAGAGCAGAATCCTTCTGTGCATGATGACTGCACAAATTAGCTGAAAACAAAGCATCTAAAGGGTCTCTCTTCAAGGTATGCCTCACTTTCCTAATGATGACATTTCAATTATAATCTGAGGCTGTACAAAACAATCGATTCCTAAGGCCTGAAGATCGATCACTCAACACTCTGAAGTGCCTCTAATGACTAGTTTGTAAACATGTTGTTGCATGAAAAGCAGTCTCAGTAATACTGCAATCTGAAGTGCCTCTAATGACTGCTGTTTGTAAATATTTTGCTCTAAAAAGTTAAGCACAGAATTACCAAGAAGTTTCATTTTAATAGAACAAATGGAAGTTCCCAAATACTTATCAAGCAACTACTACCCTTGATTCTGATAGGTTTAAGATAAACACTACACAGAAACGCTCACTGTGGAATTCAAATCTGCCAAGGCGAGAGGCGAGGCCCCAGCAAAGGGTTAAGAGAAAACAGCGACATAATATGGAAATAGCAGAGTCCAACACAGTACAAATTTGTATAAATCTTTTTTCCCTGGTGATTGTTCATTTAGGTTGCTCTCAATAACAGAAGAATAGAATTAAATGTCATTTATTTAATTGGCAAAACTAAGCAAGCTAAGCTGACAGGCATAGTGTTCTATTCTACTATACCTAGCTATATATAGGGAGACACCTGGTGTCTCCCTAATCCTGGGACTTGCTTCAACTGGAACTGGGAGAAAGTTCATACAGGCAATGGTGAAGCCTCAGCATGGTATCACAGGAGGTGGAGAGTGGTGAGCCAAGATCTTGGGCAATGGAGAACATGGTGGAAATCTAATATAAGAATCCAGACTTGGAACTCACTGGAGGGAGTGGCACAACTGACTGCAAAGAAAGAGCTGTGTACCAACTGCAATAAGAAAAATTGAACTGTAGACCTGTGGGGGACATAGCTTAAAAAAAAAAGAAAAGAAAAGAAAAAAAACCCAAAGAGAAGAATCTGCTAACCAGAAGCACAATGACCAAGAGCAATACAAGGCACAATGAATATTACTGAAGACTCCCCTGCAAAGGAGCAAAACCCTTTGCCAACCTCAGAGTTCACTGAGAAAGACATCGAGAATATGGGGGATACACAATTCAAAACACTTGTTATAAAACTTCTTATCAACAATGAGAAGCATGTAAAGCAGGCATTCAAGGAATGCAAGGAATATGTCATACTGGAGATTAATCAAATGAAAGCTGATATATCAGAAATGAAGAATGCAGTGGAGCAAATTAAAAGTACAGTGGGGAGTCTCCAAAATAGAATGAGGCAAGCAGAAGAAAGAATTTCAAAATCAAAAGATATTTTCTGTCACTAGGGGGAAACAAACAAAAAGCAAGGAGCAGAGCTGGATCAGGCCAAAAAAAGTATTCAAGAATTGAAAGACACTATTAAAAGGCCAAACATGAGTTATGGGAATCCCAGAAGGTGCTCCCATAAAAAACGAGTAGCTGAGTTTACAAAGGTATTTAATGAAGTAATAAGGGAAAATTTCCCTAATCTAGAGAAATACTTGAAAAACAACATCCAGTAGGGGCACAGAACTCCCAACAGGGTTGATCAAAAGTAATCTTCACCATGACACATGATCATCAAGCTCTCTTCAATCGAACATAAGGAAAAGATACTTAAATGTGCACGTGAAAAAAAATCAACTGACATATAAAGAAAAGACAACTAAACTCACAGGAGATCTCTCACAGGAAACTCTATAGGCCAGAAGAGAATGGAGTGACATATTCCAGATTCTCAAAGAAAAAAAAATTGTCAACCCATAATAACGTACCTAACAAAACTTTCCTCTGTCTTTAAAAATGAAATAAAATTCATACACAATATTGAAAAGTTAAAAGAATATGCCTCTTCCAAACCTGCCCTAAACAGTGTACTAAAGATATTCTCTTGACAGAGAAGAGGAATAGCATCCACCAAAACCAAAGACAAATGCAAAGAACATCCTGGTAAAATAACAACCGAAGATAAAATCAATTACTAACCCATGGCTGAAATGACAGAGCCAATTTACCACTCATCCATATTAACCCTGAATGTAAATGGATTAAACTTATCAATCAGATGTCATAAATTAGGAGACTGGATTTTTTTTTTTTTATAAAGAAGCCCATCTATTTGTTACCTACAGAAGACATATCTCACCAACAAAGATCAGCAGAAACCATATCTCATAGATTTTTTTTTTAGTTTCATCTCTTCAAAACACTTTCATTCTCATTAAATTCTCCACTGATTCATAAATCATACGGTAACATGATTTTCTTCAAGAAGGTTCTTGATTATCTTGTTCATTTCTTCAGCGACACATTAGTCATTCAGTAGCATTTTATTTAACTTCATGGAGTTTTTAATTCCATTTTTCTTTCTGTTGTTGATTTTCTTTTGTGGCTTTTCATAGTAGAGGATGTATAGTAACTGTGTAATGGGCGCTATCATATATAGTAGCATGTTATTTAACTTCATTGCACTGTAAGTTTCTATTTTTCTTCCTGTTGTTGATATTGTATAATGGCTTTTCTTTTAAGGGAGGTATAGTTACTCTGTAATGGATAGTATCATCCAGATGTGAGAACACAATGTAGTATGCATTTTTGCTTCCAGATCAAACATGGACTCCCAGTGAAACTGTTTACTATATATTGACAATTTACTATATATTGGCAGAGAGTCCAGCCATTGTCCATGCCTGTAATGATGGACATATAACTATACTATAGTAATAATATAGGGGAATAGAATATAGGGTGAAGGGGTTTTGGGAGGGGTAGGAGAAATCTCAGAGTCTATGGAACTGTATCATAAAATGATAATAATAAAAGAAACACTTAAAAAAGAAAAAAATTATATCATTTCTCTTTTTTTGGGTAGGTTATTTAACTAGTCTTGAATGTGATTTTCAAGATGAGACAGTAGAGTTGTTACATATTTAACCATATTTAGCTTCTCTATACTTAAGTGTTTTTACATTTGTATTTGTGAAGAGGAGCTTAAGGATACATTCTAACATCATAGTCTATGGAATTTCCATAGACTAAAGAATTCTTTTCTTTCTTTCCTAGCCAACAGTTCATACTTTGCATTCTGAACTAAAAGATTCATCAATAGCAACTGCATCAGTATCTCCAGCCAAACTTTACATCATCTAATATCAACCATTCCCTATATTTCTATATTTTTCACCATTCTTATTCATATCCTGGGGATTTCTTCCTATTTTGGGTCTTTATTTCAGTTCTCACTTGAGTTATGTCATAAATGCCAAGGCGAAATTAAAATAAACAGAGGGAAATATTTAATCATGCTCCAGGTAAGATGGACCACTTTAGGCAAAGTGAGAAGCTATTTCTACCCAGTTCTTCAGTAATCCTAAAGAGTGCAGGAAAATCGCAAGGAACAAATGTTTTAACATGGATGTTCTGAGATGAATGTGATGAAGCACTGACTATGATTTAATATCTTCTGTACTTACATCAAAGATAAAGGCCCCATTTTACTCCATAAATGGGTTTTTACAGCTTGATGAACAAAAGCACATTTAGGTGACTTAACTAGATGTGATCTGATTACCAATGACCAGGGAAGCTAGTTGGAACCACCCTAACGAATTGCTATGTTCTTGTTTTTGAAGAGCACTAAGAGAGTGGAAAGAGTGAGTATATTACCCAAGGTTTTCCATAGAAAAAGAATGAACCATTAACTAATGTTAATATCATTTACCATAGATATAACTCAAATGCTAGTATCAGTTAAGGTAGCCTTTGTAAATACATCTGAAATGTTGGACCAAATATTAAGGCAACCTGTGGTCGGATTAGGATGACATGCAGAATTATCCATCACAGGAAGTGTTGACAAATCACAACAATGTAATAGTTTATGGACAATACTTTCAGGGCAAAGTAAATTCTCAGAGTTTCTTCTCCTTATAGAAACAATGTTAATCAGACTTGATGCCCCATAACATCAAAAGTATACTGAAGACAGATGATATTCAATAGTTATAAGATTGTCATGGAGGAATAATTAATACCCTTTACTCTATCCCTGATTTAAAAAAAAAACAGCTTGTGTACTGAAAATATTGAGATGAATTACAATAAGAAACTACAAAATAGTAACCCAGCATGGAGTCCTATAAAGATGATAGCCAAATTGTTGTTCTTTTGTTTGCTTGTTTGTTTTAGATTCTTAACATTTAGTCAACTTAGCTCATCAAATTTATGATCACAAAAAGTTCTTAATAACTTATACACTCAACAAAGCAAAGCTAGTTCTATATATTCTGACATGAATACAACAAAATATAAGGTCATTGCCAAACGTGGAAGAAGGAAACTTATGTGTGAAGAAAAATATTTGTGCTACAGGGATTTTTCCTAAGATGAAAGTTATCTAAATTTTCATGGATAGGATACAATAGACAAATTAGAAAACAGAATTTATGGAACCCATATAGCAACTAGTAACAATATGATACAATTATAAAAAGGTTTTATGGTATCTTAAAAGAATAAAAAGAAAAGAACCCTTACCTAATAAAGTTCTATGTATGTGATAAAATGATGGCATGTTTAATGTGAGACTTATGGGATCACAAGGGGAGGAGGAAGGTCATTGTCAAAGAATTAAAGCAGGATGCATTTAATCGCTGGATTTTTCCTCTGCTATATGTTTTGTAATTTTACAGCACAGCCACTTAACAGAATGGAAATATAAGAATTATTATACCAAAAGCAATAATCTGCAGCTAGGTAATCCTAATTTTTTATCCGTTGATAATTAAGATTTTTTACAACATAAGCTGTTTTTAAATTAAGAATAAAAACATGTTAGGACAGATTGCATTTTGTAAAGCACAAAAAGAGTATTGTAAAACACTGCTATGCTATTATTCTACTTTATAAAATGAATGTTTACCATCCATGTGCATAAAGCAAGATAAAAAAGACTATGAAACCATGGTTCAACATGGATATATATTAAAAGTTTAAAAGTTATTTTTTCTGTTAAATAATGTCAAATTAGAGATTTAGATATTTTGTCATTATTCACCTATATTCCTCAATGATTTTCATAATGAACCAATGTGATTTTAAGATTCCTAAAAAAAAAGTGGAGTTTACTTGCTTATAAAAGTAACATGTTGTTTGATTCAAACTGTGTTTCTTCCACTAAATCTTTGGTGCTTGCCTCCCATGCTTCATGTATGTACCTACGAAATATCAATAGGCATAACTTACGTTTCTGTATTTACAAACTCCATACACCTAAAAATTCCCTGTGACATATATTTCTTTATTACCTACAATGTATTTAGATAAAGTATAGTTTTAGATACTATGCCTCCTTGAATACAGCATGGGAAAGTTATACACAGGGACATCCAGCAAGGTTAAAAAGTGTAAGCTCATTTCTTAGTTATATTTCCTAGTGTGAAAAAGAAATTAGAGCAAAGTAACACCTGGTATAAAAAGAACTAACATCTTGCACAGTTATTAAAGAAAATGTGGTTGAGGATATTACCATGTTATATAATATTGGGCCAAAAGAGTCATTTACAGATTCAATTTTTAAGAAAAATAGTGATAAAGTGATTGGTCATCTGTCTTCACAACAATGTGTTACTTCCGGTGATGTAAACAAAAAGCCAACATAAGAAACAGAAAAATGTGCAAAAGTGGAACTAATTCTGTTTCTACAATGAATTACTTCCTGTGTTAAAAAGATCGAGAGATGCACTGCCTGCTTGAATCAGTAGTTTTTATTCTTGTTATCATGTAAATGGCACGTAGTGTCCTTTTGAAGTCACAAAGATTACATTTGTGTTTGGAATGGAAAATATGGGAGTGCTACCAATTTGTAGGAAACACAACTACTGGTATTATCCTCTCTGGTATTAAACTCTCAGTAGAGAATAGTGTGCACTATCTGTCTCTTTTCCCAGGTGATAGCATTTATCCACTGAAGGGCTGGCTAATGGGTTTAGTTCCACATGTCCAGCTCCCCTCAGAGAAAAAGTATAATGCTGCACACAAAAAATTCAAGAGTACATTCCATTTCTTTTAAGAAAAATGTGTTTTAGGTTTCTGGGTAAATCTGGGTAAGTACGTTTAGCACTCCACTCACAATTTTGTAATGTGATACTACTTTATAAAATTGCTATTACTTGTGGCAAGAAACTAGGAGGCAGATGGTTCCATGTCAGATGCTGAAAGAAAGAAAATGAGCATCATTTAGAGTATTCCACTGGAAATCCCCAAAATTGAAGGCAGATAACTGGAATACAAATTCATAAATAAATAAAATTAACTTTCTATAAACAATAGTCAAATAAATGCCTGAAGAGTGCAACAATATTTATATACAGAATATTCTGGCTACACTGCATTGCCGTTACATACTTCAAAATAATCAATATTTTTAGAGATCCATCAAACTATCCAGTTAGTGTCCACTTCCACAAACACATGCAGCACTGTACAACAATTCTAGGACGGGAATGTGTGCATTTGCATATGTGGGTGCACACACAGAGGGATATAAAAATACAGTACAAAACAAGGACCTCCTGCCATATTTTAGTATTATCTGGGCAGAAAAAAACACTCCATTTTTTTCCTACTCTTTCTATCCTTTTACCAAAGACAAATATACTTGTTCCATTAAACAATCTGTTTATAATAGCCATAACTTCTTGGAACTGGGTGAAGTATAAAAACATATATATTTTAGTAAAGACAACTACATAATAATGAACAATGAGCAGCTTTGTTAGAGCTAAGTCACACCGTCACACTTTTCTTCATAAAGCAACAAATGTTTGCAACTCAGAAATATTTCTGGAGCAGGCTGGTAACTGCACAAACTATGTATATTTTTTAGAATTTGTGTTGCTCCAGGCTCCTGTTCAGCCAAACTCCAGTTATCTGAGTCTATATTCTCCTTGGGTGATGCCTAACCTGTCTCAATATAAAAATTTCTATCAATTAAGAACTACTACTGATCAGATTTCACATAAACTCTATATTTTAGTTCAGGATGCTTTATAATAGTTTATTCTGTGTTTCAGCCCTCTACATGTGCAGGAAGACATTCTACATGTGGCTTAGTCATGAATAATCCTCCTCTTATCTGAAAGTTCGCCCCCCAATTCTGCCTATTGAATGGGGTCTTGTTTTTATTAAGGAAAGTCTATTGTTTTGTCATGTGTGATAATAAATTATTCTCCAGATCTAGAGGGCTATTTATTATCTTATGTAGACAAATTTCAGATGTCTTGATGGCAGGAACAATTTACTTGATTAACTGATTTCTAGACTTAGAAGCATTTATTGGGCTTTAATTATGGGTCCAATATTGACTGTGCCCTGAAAATTCAGGGCTGGAAAAGTAAAATATTCAGAGCTTTGAAGGAGATCTTGTCCCTGTAATGCAATCCAGTAAGTCATAAAATAAGTTTCTAAATGAATGACTCTCAAACTTCAGTGTGCATTAAATACAGAGTGATGCGATTTAATTCGTAGTGTTTCTGGATCCCATAGGTCTGAAATACTATCTCTGGCTCTGTATTTCCTAGCCAATTCCCAGATGATACTGATGTTGATAATCCAGTGAGAGTGATTTACAGAAGGGACAGTTTCATATGAAATGCAGGTACAAAGACGCAGTGGGACGGAGAGTCTATCACACTCAAGCAGCATCATGAAGGCTGGATGGTGGGTTTAGAGCATGTCTGGGGGTTATTTGTGCATTTTGAATGTTTTGCATTTTTTGTGGATTCTGAATGTATTTTGAAAGACTTGCCAAAGAGTGTGGATTTTAGGAACATGACAAGACATCAGAAAATTTTAAACAGGGCCAGTATGTGATCTTTCCTGAGCCTTACCTTTTAGGAAATTACCAAATATCTGTATAGAGGATGCTGTGCTACAGTTATTCTAAAAACATGAAAATCATTTTGTTCATTCAACATTAAGGGCAAGATGCTATGCTTCAGATTTGCAATGTCTCTTAGCTTTCCTTAGCTGGCTAATTTTAACAATCTGTTTGGGAAATCACATACTCCAGCTAAAGTTCACTACCCTTAACTTAATGGCAAGTCAATGCCAGTTGTTCCATTCATAAAGGGCATCAAAATTTGGATTTATGTGTTTTACAGTCTTTTCTATTATAGCAGGATAAATTTATGTAACAGTTTTTTTTAATCAGAAACCAGAGGCCGAATGAATTAAACACAATCCAAGTTAATACACAAGACCACACTTTAACTAAGTAAGCATTCTGTTTGAGTCAAGAATAATGTACACAAATAAACTTTAACTATTGCATTGACAAAGTAGAAATACCTATGGTCACTTTGCACCTGCTCAGGCAATATAACAGTTTCCCTGCTGTGACACCATCAACCACTGGACCTGTTTTCAGAGATGGTAGAAATAATAATGCCTCTTAGAAGCAATGAAATACAATAAACACAAGATGACTTTCCAGGGCTTCTATTTTGTTCATTGGCAGCAAAGAAAGTGACATGACTTTGATCATTTACATTTTCCTGTACTATATTTTCAGGAAGTAGAAAAGTTGGTACTTCATTAAATCACTTTAGCACCAGCTTCTAAGCTAGACAGGTTAAGCCCAGATAGAGACTACAGTAAGAATATACTCCTCTGAGAACCCTGATTGTTCTTTATTCTGATACATACTCTATTCTGCCTCGGTTTCATAAGTAATTTCTGGAAACTGTCAGGAATGTATTTGATAAAATGTTAATTCCCTTACTATATTATAACTTTTAGGTATATTATATATCCTTGATGTCATGCCTTCATTCTTAACTCTCAAGCGCAAATAATTTTATTTTAGGACCATGTATTTCAATATTTGACTTTACCTAACAAAATAATGAAATATTTATTTGATTATTACTGTAATTTTATCATTACCTTTTATACTTAATTTTTTATGACAACATGGGTTTTGAATAGACACTATCTTTTGTTTCTAAATCTGTGAATATCAATGCCAACATTGCTAACTTATTACAGAAATTAGTTCTAATTACATAACATTTGTATGTAGAATGCAAGCAAATATAGTATTCAAGTGCAATATTTTATCACAGAATAGGGGTTTATACTTTTAAATTATTTTTAGTGTCTCTAAAAGTTAGGATAATTAGCTACCTTCACTTCTTCAGAGCAACAACAGAAAACACTTAAGTATTTGACCTGTAGGGACTGGATAATCAATGTAAGATGTGCACGAACCATCCATGTTTCAGAATTATCATTAGATTTTTAAATTTGTGTTTGTGCCTCTAGTTTTTCTCTTCTTGTTCATTTTCCACAACCACTCTAAAATTGGTATTTGCATATCTATCTTTATTCACTTAAAGCTTACAATTTCTTTCAAATAGCAACTTCTTGGCCTTATTGACCTTTTGATCTTAATGACTTCTCTAGAATCTCAATGACCTTATGTCTTTCACTGTAACATCTTAGTGCCCAATTATGTGGGATTTCTTTATACTTCCACAATAAACCTTGATCTTTGCCTGATGAGCATCAAGTATTGTCTGCAATTCTGATCTCCCTCTATATAACTTTCTGCTCAGTCTCTAAGTGGAACTTATAGACTAACTTCTCCCTGAATCTTGATTTTAACTTTATATTGAAGAAGAGAAATTTTTGATTCCTTCACAGATATTACTATACCTATTTTGGCATGGTTTAGTCACCGTGATGTTCTCCCCTACTGAACCAAGCATATACTATTTAAAAATACTAGTATACAAACGTGATTCAATACACGATGAACAACATCTGTACTGGCATGCTTAGTACATCTCCACTTCCCATTATCTTTTAGCCCATTACACATAGTTTACTGATGTATTTTTCCAATGAAAATATTTTTGGCTGAGATAAACAATGAACTCCAAATTTCTAAATTCAGTGGTATTCTTTTGCATTAGACTAACTTTTTAGCAGGATTTGGCATTTTTTTTTTATAATCTACAGTCACTTTCTTCAGAGACATCACATTGATCTGGTTTTCTTTCCATACCTCATTTGATTTCTAGAATCCTTTAAATGTTTGTTATTCTCTTTCTACTTTTTCACAAAAAAGATTTATTTTTATTGGAAAGACAGATCAAATGGCAGAAATAAGGAGTGACAGAGAGAAAGATTTTCCATCTGCTGCTTCACTCCCCAAGTGGCTGTAATGGCTAGAGCTGAGCCCATTGGAAGCCAGGAGCCAGAAACCTCTTTTGAGTTCCACACATGGCTGCAAGGTTCCAAAGACTTGGGACACTTTCCTAGGTTATAAGAAGAGGGCCAGATGGGAAGTGGAGTAGCCAGGACATGAACCAGCATGCATATGGGATCCCAGAACTTATAAGACATGGATTTAGACATTGAGCCATGATGTTGGACCCTATCACCTTGCTA
This sequence comes from Ochotona curzoniae, assembly GCF_017591425.1. Lineage (NCBI taxonomy): Eukaryota > Metazoa > Chordata > Mammalia > Lagomorpha > Ochotonidae > Ochotona > Ochotona curzoniae. Next base: position 19,803,390 of record NW_024465023.1, on the reverse strand, counting down.
CTTTGAAAAGTGTCATTCACTCTCAGCACCCTTTTCCCAAACTTTCTTTTAAAGTAACTGATTTGGGACATTGTGATTAAAAACTACCTAAGAAACCATGACTACTATATTATGTGTATTGACCAGTTCCCATTTCATTCTTGAACATGACTCATTTCTTTAACTCCATTCTCAGATTTCCACTTGACTAATGAACCCTTGAAACTCACATGAACAAAAGGAAAATCTCAAAGTCATCTCTCATAGCACCACAGCAGTTTTGCTCTTTGTCTTTCTCATTTTTCCCTAGCAAAGAACTTAGGGAGCCTTCTCAGATACTCTCAGTCAGCACATCTAATCCATTACTATAAATCCTTTCAGCTTTAGCTTCAAAATGTACCCTAAATCCAAGCTCTCTAACTAATCCCACCATTGTAACTTAGCGTGAACCACCTTTGATGTAGACTATTAGAGTGGCTTGCAATATTAACTCTCTGAATCATTACTCACCTAATTTCAGTCTAGTGCCACCCAGAATCAAAGAATCTGCCCTTAACTCCCAGCAATCTCTTCTGGATCTCCCATGTGGGTGCAGAGGCACAAGTGCTGAGGCCATCTTTATCTTCTTTTGTAGGCCATTAGTGGGAAAGTGGATTGGAAGTAGAGCAACCAGGAAAAGAACCAGTGCTAATATAAGATGCCAAAGCCATAGGCAGCAGCTTCACCCATTAGGCCACAGTGCATCATTTTCTGTCCCTTTAACCAGATTAATTTCCAGTATATATTATTATATAATGTGAAATGTGCACATATGTAGCCAATAAATCACCAATGTATTACCTAGCATTCTAATGGAATCTAATTTCATGAGAGTAGAGACTTATTTTCCTATCACTAGCAACATGCCTACACACATGTCTTTGGTCACACAGTAGCATCAATTTCTCCAAGAAGATTCTGTGTTTTCTTTTTCATTTTTTCAACACATTGATTATTCAGTAGCATGTCATTTAATTTCATGGTGCTGTAAATCTTTTGTTTTTATATTTATTCCTGTTGTTGATTTTGTTTCATGGTTTTTCGTGTAAGGGAATGTATAGTGATGGCACAATCGAGACTATCATATCCAGTTATATATAGCTTAACAATAGGGTGCTGGACTGTCTGCCATTGTCTGTACCAGCAATGTCAGGACACACTTAAATAACAGAATGATGGACTTATGACTGCTTATGAAGTACTATACTATTATAATAATATGGGGAAAATAAGTTAGGGAAAGGGCAAATGTGGAGAAAGAGGAGAAATCCCAGAGCCTATGAAATTGAACCATTAAAGTAAAAATAAAATAGAGGGAAATTTTTAAAAATAATAAAAGATTAAAAAGACAAAAACAAAAAATTTGGCTGTTACAGCAAATTGGAGAGTGAACCAGTGGACAGAAGATTTTTTCTCCTTCTATCTCTAAAAATTTGCCTTTCCAATAAAGATTAACTAAATATTTAAAATTGTATTTGGTAAATACACACATATACGTATATATGCATGATACACGAACATATTAAAGGCATATAAACTGTGATATATGCATTGTTTTGGGGTAAGTCTTCAATAATCAACATATACAGGAATAGCATTCTTCTATACTTTCTTTGGCTACTGAAAATTGGAGCCTTCCAAAAGTATTTAGCTGTTACAGATCTTCCTTCACAGGAAGCTCATCATGTTGGAGGAAAGAGTGGCTCCTGGGACTTGTGATGTAAGTAGTCATTGAGAAGAGAAATGGAATAAACAGACTTTACTAAAGTATGCCTAGTTAGTTATTTGTTTCCCCTATAGTTTGTTGGTAATTTGCCACTGTGCTTGTCACTTGAAATAGTAATGGCTTCTCATTAAGATTACAGAAGCTCCATATTCACGCTACTCCTTTTGAGACACCTGTTCGGTGAGCTCTTATATAGTTATGAGGATAAACTTTATCCTTTTATTGCTGATCTGTCTTTTGTCAATTTAAATCGCAGGCTCCCAAGCAATGAACCTCAGAGGCTAGAGGGAAAGTTTCTCCCTCCCTGACAATGTAAATGGACACATCAATAAATAGATAGCTTGAATAAATTTCCTTGTACTTCTAAGACTCACTCCATTACTCTTTTTATTGATCACATCACCAATGCCAGGCAAGAAATGGAAATTCTAAAAAGAAAGGGCAATACAGGTGTTAAGAGGCTACCCTCAAGAGTGACCACATTGAGAAATGGTACATATGGTCTTCATTCCAACTCCCTTTTAAGGTAACAGAGGAATCAGGATGGGGAGAGAGACCTCATGGATAGGTACGTCCCAGTGATAAGATTAATAAAAATATGACACAAGGAAGAGATTGTTACTTCAATAAAGGTTATTGTTTACTCCAATTGGATGGTTCCACAGGCTCCAGGTTACAACCTAGTATCAAGTTAGGCTTGAAAACTCTCTCAGTATATCTGTCATTGACAGAGTTTTCACAGCCTGGTTGCTGGATCAGCAACATCAGCACGACTAGAGAAGTTATAGTAAAGAAAATTTTAGATCATATCTATCTTATTAGATACTCTAGGAGGGGGCCAAAAAATAACAGTTTTCACAAATAGCCCAGGAATGCTCTTACAGGGTTAAGTATGAAAAAGATTGTTACAATATTAGAAGTTACATATATTAGATGGGTATTTACAAATTTCATGTCCCACCCCTGGCTTTGAAGATCACCTAGCAGACATAAGGGCAACAGTATGTATATTGAAGAATGGCAGGTTCATAGTACAGATTTTCTTACAGCTATAGCCCTGAGTGCTTTCTTAGCCTAACCTTGGTTCTAAAACAAAGATTAGCCAAATCAAGCTCCCATCACTCACGGATTATTGGGATGAACACAATACCCTTGTACTACCCAGACCTTCTTTGATTTTTCATCATTATTTGTCTTGTCCACAGTGAGGTAAGCCTCAGTATCTCCCTCTTACTTGCACAAAGCTGCTTACAAAGCACTGGATATAGACTGATGAGAAAGCCTTTGTCCTGTGGAATTGTAGTTTGCTTTAATCATTGCTGATTCATGTTCACCTGCAGGTCATTGTGCAACCTGCTTCTTTGCTATAGCTATCCTTCCTTCCTTTGACTCCATAGCACCGATGGCTATCACACCTCTGCACAGCCCTTTCAGAGTACAGTTTTGCAACTTAAATTATACAGCTGGCTCTATTCCTCATTTGGGAGAATATTGAAGGAAGGACCTGTGTCTGTCATCTGTTTTGTTAACATATTGCACAATTCACATATTTAGTAAGTAATGGGTAATTTTTTGTTGAATGGGTGAGTGAGAATGAGACACTGAATTTTAAGGAGAAAAAGTATTCTTGGATACATGTGCTTTCAAAATCTCAACACAATTTGAGAACACAAGTGGAAATCAATTTTAACTGAAAGTGTCTGAAGTTTTTTGACTTCTACTTTTGATTTCACTTGTAATCAAAGCTCTAAGCTACATGTTTTCAGTTAACATTACCAAAGGGTACAAACTGATTTGGGAATGTCCATACTTTTCAACGTTACTTGGAATTATATTCTGATATTCTGTAAAGTTTCAATGAGCCACGATGGAGGATTATCAATAACCTACAAGACTGATGGGTGTAGAATGTATTTTTATAGCTACACGAGCCTTGCTTTTCTAACTTATGGATCAAACACAATTAAGATCAAAACACAATTCTGGCTGCTCAGATCTAAATTACAGTCAGAATGTAGCATTATTGACACTAAAGTTTCAGGTCAATATAATAAATGCAACTGGTAACTAGTTAACGAACAAGTCTGGAAGGCTGAATGCTTAGAAGTGAATTATTCAGTCAGAATATTTGTTCTCTTAGATAAGTATGGATACAAAGCATTTTTTCCATTCATAATTGCAAAAGTATTCATAGTAAGTTTAGTGTGATTGGAAATAATAATACAACGTAGGGAGACAAAGAATGTATGGACTAAGAAAGTGTGGCAGTCATAAAGAGGCATTTTCTCTGCTGGTTCTTAATTAGCACAGACCTGAATATTCACACTTATAGCACAAAAACTGAAAGGAAGGACCGTTTTGTAAAAGGTCCTTCATCTTGGTGAGGCCCTGCAGGTTGTTGGCCCAGCAGCTGGTATACCCTTTCTACTTCTGGTGGTTCCATATGTACTTGGCGGTGTAGACCCTGACCTTCTAAACTAAGCCTTGTGCCTTCCTTCCAGCTTATTCTTGCTGCTTGTAGACTGCTGACAGGAAGTGCAGGGACGACAAAAGGTCTCTCAGTTATAGCCTTGATTAACCAGCTAAATAACGTTTGTTCCATGAACTCTCTTTTTTCCAATAAGGTTTCAAAAATGCTTAAGATCTCTCTTCAAAGTTTTTCCAAAATGCAATAGATGTGGTTTAGACAGATGGTATTGGACAAAGTCAAAAAAATAGAAAGTGGTTTGTGTGTGTGGGGGGAGGCATAGTGAGAGAGAGAGAATATATAGATCAATAGGTATAAAAGAAGTCATAAAACTGGTAGGCAAAGGCATGTTGGAATCTCAGTAATGCAGAGACAACTGTGGCCTATATGAGGCAGAAAATAAATGAGTACTTCTATTAATAAATGAGAATTTCTCTTATATCCACTCTAATGTAAGCACTAAATAAAGCCCTTGGGATAAGTGAGAAATAAAGCAAGAATTTAAATATCCCCTAAATAGTTTTCTTGTCCTCTTTTATTTTTCTAATGTATAAACTGTAGGAGAGGACTTTCCAAAATCCAAGTTCATTAAAATACTTCCCAGTATAAGTTTCCTCTATCATCCATTTAGTGTCTAACCTAAAGCTGTGGATCTCAAAGTAAGATCAAGGCCAGCGACATCAGTACTGCCTAGGAACATACAAGAAAGGATAGGTTCTAATCCCATCCAAGTCTGTGCGCCAGTGACTCTGAAAGGATACCTCAGCAACAACGGAATAATGAAACTTTCAGATTAGTCTAGTCTGTGAACTATTGGCCTAGAACTGCTTGTATCATTGTCTATGGTTCTCAATTATCTGAGAAATGTGTTATTAATTGAGTGAAAAAGGAGACAGAGGAGAAAGAAGAGAGGCGCGGAGGGAGAGAGAGAGGGAAGAAAGAGAGGGGGAAAAGAGGAGCATGAGAGAAGAGAGAGAAGGGAGAGAGTGGGTGAGAGAGAAAAAAGAGGAGAAAAGGAGCAGAAAGGAGAGAAAGTAGGAGAGAGGCAGGAAAGGAGACAGGGTTTATTCATGTATTAATTCAATAATTATCTATGTTTCACTTATTATTTTTCCTTAGCAGACTAGTCTAGACCCAAGGAATAAAAAATAAATAAAACACAGTTTCTGCCTTAATGAAGCATAGAATATGGATTCAAAGCCTAACTGAACAACTTATTAGCTGTGTAATCACTGATCATAGATAAGTTACCTATGCTTTTTGACTCTCAATGTCAACAACAGTGTATTAACGACAGTAATTCCAGCAATACCTGTGGATATGGTTAATAGTGAGAGGAACATATGACACAACATCACTTTCAAAGTTGCCCTTCAATAAATTAGAACTCTTTTTATAACATTCAACTCCTCCCATCTAATTGCTTTAAGTATTCATCTCTCCCACTGGCTTGCTTACTTGTCTTTGAGTTCCAGGTTGCTATCTCAGTGTCTGTAACTTAATCAAAACATTATAATTTGTCTCTAACTATTTCTGAATAAATAAAGAGTATGTTGGCAGGCAAATTGCATTCCCTAACATGAACAATTTTTCTCTTACCTATAAAAATAAGATAAATTATTCCCACAGACTTCAGTGATGGTCTTTATCGTTGTTATTTTAAGATTACACTACTAATAAGATTTTTTCTTTTTCACATTGAACATTACACAGTAATTTTCTTTAAGCAATTTCCTGTCACTTAGTTTAATCATGTTTCACCCCTTCATGCTCTTTAAAATGCAAAATTGTTAGAAAGGGCATCAGTATTACAAGTCTACTTTATTTCTAAAGGTTGAAAAATATATATATTAGAAAGGCAGGGTTATTATTAAAGAGAAGAAAAGACAGAGATCTTCCACCATTGGTTAACTTCCAAATGACAATAGCTGGGACTGGGCCAGGTCAAAGCCAGGAGCCAGGAACTACATGCTGCTTTCGCACATGGATACAGGGTCCCGAGCACTTAGGCCACTTCTGTCATGTTACCATGCACTTAGTAGGGTGCTTGGTCAGAAGTAGAACAGCTACATTACAAATAAACATCCTCATGTGATGTCAGTGTTGCAGGTTGTGCCCTAGCTTACTGTGCTAAAATGCTGGCCCCACTAAACTATTTTTGAAAAGTAAGGAAAGAATATATTGAGCATGAAATCTAGTCAGATAAAAACCCATATTCGTTTTGTGCATATGCTTATTGCATGCATCCAGGAAGTAATAAACATAAAGCCTAGTTAGATGAAATTTGTTTGTCAGCACAGCTATTTTTAAGAATGAAATTGACAGTAATGAGAAAAATCTGTCTTATTATGGGATGGCCTTTTTACTCTAGTGGTTTGAACTTGATTCTGTATCAAAACTGCCTAGAAGCCTTCTTCAAAAACTGCTGGACTCCAGTGTTGAAGATATTTTAATTCAGTAAGTCTCTATGTTGGCCCCAGAATTTTAATGCTCCCTGGGAATCACACACTGAAAACCACTGCCTGTTCTATTGATACTATTACATGATTTTTGATCTTCAGTTTTTGGATGTGGTGTTGTATCACAACCCTGGAGACTCCCAGATCCTCACCAAGGACTATCAGTATGGGCACCAAGGGCTATATCCTAACTGCCAAGGAGACCATGGAAAATTGGAGTGCCTTCGGAGGCCAAGAACTCTGAGGTCATGCCTTCCCTACTGGATCTTCCACATGGGATTGAAGATGCCCAGATTCTTCCTCAAAGGATCTAATGCCATCAGAACAACAGCCAGGAGCCCTGAGCGGTCCTCAGAAACAGAACAGTAAACTTCCTTTGGGACTTGGGAGAGGAGCTTTCTCTGGTCCTTACTTAGTTCCAATGTTGGCTCCCCAGCCTCTCTTGCAATGACCATCAGGGTCACTCTGCAGCCCGCCCCAAAAATTAGGTCAGATAGACAGAGACCAATAAGGAAAGCTTAGAACATACAGGAAATAGTCAGCTTGGACTCCCGTATACCTTACTAGGTAGGACACAAAGATTAGTTACTCCTCACCAAGATATTGAAGATTTCTCTGCACACCGCCCCCCAAAACTGTTCTGCACCTCAAGTGTTAGCATATGCCTTGTCAGAGTTATAAGCCTGTTTGGACTATTCTAAAAATCACCAATTTCAGTAAAAAACCATGCTTCAATACTATAAGCTGCTAAACATAAAAATGAAAATAGTCATGAGACAACCGAATACTACCCTATAACCATTGTAAGGTGTATAGCAACCAGTTATGTATCAACTAAAATGGAAATGTCAATGAAGTAGTCACAGGATATGTTAAGAAATTGCAATTTCTAACATATCGGTCACTCAATACTATGTCAATTAACTCCATAATGTTGTAAATTTCTGTTGATGTTGTGCTGTGGCTTTTCATTGGAGGGGATGATATTCTGCCATGTCTACTTTCAGACCAGGGATGGTCTCCTAATGAAACTGTTGAATTGATCTGCCTCTGTGCATGGTACATGCTGGCAATGAAGGAATCATGACTGGATATGAATTGTACTATTGCAACAATGTGGAGGAATCCAATGGGGAGAGGGTTTGGGGAGGGCTTGGGGGAATCCCAAAGCCTATGAAACTGTGTCATAAAACCAGATGGTCCCAACTAGAGAATATTATGCTCAATGAAATAAATCAATCCCAAAAGGACAAATACCATATGTTCTCTTTAATATAAGGAAACCATCATGCAAATTGTAAGGTCAATAACCCTTTCCATATATTTTTTGCTGCATCCCATATGTTTTGATCTTTATTTGATTTTCATTTCTTTTCTTTTCCCTTGTTGAATTCATTGTTGGTTCATGGATTGCAAAGTGACATCATTTTATCCAAGAGGTTTTTGTGTTTTCTTTTTGTCACCTATGCGTTGGTTATTCAGTAGCACTTTTTCTCACTCCATGTTGCTATAATTTTCTTGTTGCTGTTGTTTTCACTTCATACCTGTTGTTGCCCTTATTTCATGGTTTCTCATTCAAGGAAACATATAGCATAATAGAGATAGCGTAATAGAGACCACCATATCCATTGTGAAGATATAATGTAATACACATCCCTACTTCCAAATCAAAGATGGACTTCCAATGAAACTGTTAAATATAGCTTAAAAATAGGATGTTGGGTTGTCTGACATTGTCTATAGCAGCAATGTCGGGATACACCTAAATAACAGACTGATGGAATTATAACTACTTATGAAGAACTATACTATTGTTAACAATATGGGGAAAATCAGTTGGAGACTAGGAATTCGGGGGAGAGGGAATTACAGATTCTAAAAAATTGTACTATAAAATTCAAAATTTAAAATAAAAATTCAAAAATAGGTCTTTTTAGGGACATGACCATGTGAAGGCAGAAGCCATGCTACAGTTTAGTCATGTTTTTGTTCAATGATTAGTTTAGTTGCCTGTGCTGAGTGTTCTGTAGTTCTCAATATCACAAAAATGGAAATGTTAAGTTTCTAGAAGCTGTTGACACTATTTCCCTTCATCCAATAGAATAGAATATATAAACCCTATCTGTAAGAAAATAATCTTATACTTGTAAATGTGCTATATTTGTCAAGGAAGAAGGGTTTTTAGTCATTTGATTACCTAAATATATCATAAATGATAAGTAAATTTAAGGCTGATATTGTGGGTAGCAGTTCATATACCTACTGCTTCCCTTCAAATCCAGATCTCTACTAAGGTGTCAGGGAGAGTGGCTGAAGTTGGCTCAAGTGCCCTGTTGCTTCTATCATGCAGGGGCCCTGGATGAACCTCCTGTTCTTGTCTTCAGCCTGGCCCAGCCCTGCCTTAGGCTCTTTATTTCTCTCTTTCACTCTCATACTCGTTCTCCACTTCCTTTGTTGGTAACTATGCATTTTAATAAAAATAGCTTAGAAATGTAATTAATTTTACAAAAAGATATTATGCATAAAACTGTTAAGCTCCCCTGAAAAGTAATCAAACTTTTTAGTTTAACACCTACCTTAAGATCTCAGAATATTACAAAATGATATTTTTTCTCATATGCATTTAATTATGTTATATTCTATTTTAGAGAACATGTTTGCCTTTTTGTATCTGTCCTATTTTACTAAACATAATGATCTCCAGTTGCACTTATTTTGTTACAATGACAGATTTCAGTCTTATTTGTGGATGTGTAGTATTCGCATCCTGGCACTAATGAAGTAGAAATGATACTATTAATAAATACTTTGAGGTGATAAAGTATTATAAAGCATAGAATTCTCTTTTCAAAAAGTAAATATATCAATTTCCTCCTATGCCCCAATAAAGACAAAATTCTTAACACGTCAAGTAAACTGTTTACACTTCAAGATGTAGTGTATAAATATCTGCAAAAGCTAAAGTATTTCATAGTAAAAATAATGAAACCAGAAGTCCTTTATTTCAAATCCAATGACTGGAGGATCCTTTGCTTTAAATCTCATGACTGGAGAATAATTTGCAGGATAGGTTTATCTGTCAAACCTACAGAATTGCTAACATTGTTCTAAAAACGGGAGAGTAGGTGTCTGAGATTTCAAATAGCTATTTATATCTACCAAACAGAGACTCATTGTGAAAAGTACCAGCTCTATCAAGTTCTGCCAAGTAAACTTTTCCCTCACAGTGTATATAGCCATTTTACCTGTTCTACTTGGATTGATAATGTCACTTTCCTTGGTACCACTGCCCACCCCTTTGGAAAATGTAGACAATAACACATATAATTGTGGGTTTATAGACAAGTGCTCTACAACGCATCTATTGAATTCAAGAAGGTCTAGCTAATGGAGTCTCTGACAGTCAAGAATACATTGCATTTTGTCCCTGATCCCATCATACTGATCAGCATGAATCAATCTACTTACTGTCATTTGGGAAAGGGGTTATACTAAATAGAGCAGAAGCTTTCATATCTGAACACATATCAGATTCACCAAGAGGGCTGAGCCCTAGCACAAGAGCTTTAGACTCAATAGAGCTGAGTCGTGACTTGCATGGTTACCTGAAGTGTATAGGTGATGCCGATGTTACTGATCCCAAGATCACATTCTGAGCAACACTGAACAACGGGGAATATTAAGCTTCTGTTTCTTCTAAGATTATAAATAGAAAGCAATTGGTTCTCTTTTGCATGTGACTTTACTGAGGTTGGAACTCCTCATTCAAGTTGGCCAATAGAGCAGAGCCGCTGAGAACAGACTCTACCTCCAGAAGATCACAGGCTCAAACCATGATTGTACTGTTTCTTATCTGTCAGAGCTCAAATTATTATTTTTTTTAAGATTTAGTGTCCTTTTAATAGTTTTAACATCATAGGAAAGTGGTGATGGATTAATAAGTATAATTTATTACAAGTATGCTGCATAGTGCTTGTTGTATTCTTGCTACTCAATAAATTATAGCATTTAGCATTATTATATTAGGCATTTCCAGCATTCAGCATGCATCAGGCTTATAGCAGGAGCTCAAATGAATTTTTTTCTTGAATCACATATATTTCATATAGGATAATCATTTGGCATCCTAATTATTTATTATTTTACTTGAAAGCATTATATAGGGAGAGAAGAGAGAGATGAGAGAGATGAGAGAGAGAGAAAGAGACACCTTCAATCCGTTTCTTCTCTCCCAAAAAGCTACAATGGCCTGAGCTTGACTGATCTTAAACTGTGAGCTAGAAGCTTCCTTTGAGTTTTCCACATGTTTGAAGGAGCCCAAGGCCTTGGGCCATTTCTGCTGCTTTCCCAGGCCATAAACATGGAGCTAGCAGGAAGGTGGAGCTACTGGGATATGAATAAGCACCCATATTTGATCTCAGTGCATGTAAGTTGCAGACTTTAGCCACCAGGCTACCATGTCAGGCTCAACAGATACACTTTAAACAGAATCCATTTGTAGCATATCATCAATTAAATACTGAGATTCAATTAGTTGAAATAGCTTAATTAGTTAAAATAAAAATTGTTAAATTTTAATTTTTAAAAAAGTATATTTTGGGGGCCAGCAGTTGAGCAGTGGCTAAAAAGGCTAATCATTTGCTTGCAAGCACCAGCATTCTGTATGGGCACTGGTTTGTGTTCTGACTGCTCCACTTCCAATCCAGCACCCTCCTTACAGACTGGGAAAGCAGTGGAGAATGGCCCAAATGCTTTGGCTTCTGAACCCATGTGTGAAATACAAAAGACTCTCCTGGCTCCTGACTTTGGGTTGGTTCAGCTCCAGCCACTGTGGTCATTTTGGGGAGTGAAGCAGCAGATGTAAGAAGTCTCTCTGTTCTCCTTTTCTCTGTAAGCCTATCTTTCCAATAAAAGTAAAATAAATCTATAAAAAATATTTTTAAAAGTGTCCCAGTAGCAAGCCAATTAATGGCCATTTATGTCTTTCAGATAAATGCAAAGTGTTAAGTGTCTGGGCATGGCTTTTTACAGAAACTTTTTTTTTAAAAAAAGTTACAAAACTCAGTAGCACGAAGTTGCCTGTAAAACTGCAAATTGTTTCAACATGATTTCTGAAGATACTTTCATCATGTGTTTAAAGAAAAAATATCAAAGTCAGCAATTAAGCTCTACAACCTATAAGGGTGTTTATTATCTCTCAACACTCACATTCATCAGTAGAAGGAAAATATGCTTAAGATAGTGGATGAAATAGGATATCACAGTCTAAAATATTTGTACATAGAAGCCTCTAGTTTCTCCTATTGCAAAGGCCCATGATTTGCCAATTAGAAATATACAAGACACCTATATATTTAAGTGAACAAATCTTTATAAAAGTGTCAAGTATAGGGTCTACAAGGAAAGAAAAAGGGAAAGTCATTGAAAAATCCTTTTTAATTACTTGCCAGTGATTACAACCAGGCGGACTCTTTATCCTGCAAGCCTCAACTATTAGCCAGAAACTAAACAACAAGGAAAACGACAACTTGTGCTGGACATTCTAAAACAGGACAGACTCTTCTTTCTTACCATTTTTGTACTAAACTTACATTTTACCTTTCAAATTGATAACATGAGCTATAAATCAGGTTAAATTGTGAAGCCTTTTGGCAGTAAAACTCTTCTCATTGCAAATAAAAGCATATATCGACCAATGTCAAATAACCCTCTTCATCAATACTTCAGGTTGCTAGGAAAAAGAAAAGCACTATATATTCATTCAACAAAACTTACAAGTCATCTAATTAAAGTGCATTTTTTGATGAAACCACATTTTCAAAAATGTAGAGACCAACAGCTGAAACCCCTTCCGCAGTATCAATCTGATAGAAAAGTGTGAGGTGTTTTCCAAATGATTCATGAGTATAAAATGACAATCTTACTATGCAATAGGTGCCCTCTGGGGTAAATGGGATCATAAATGCTGAATCAAAAATAAATCCAAATACACCGCTAACAAAAGTAAAATGAGTTATTGTCACTAATAATTGCATTTGAAGCCAAACGTGAACTTGCTATATGGGACCATCAATCAGTCTTTGTTGTTAAATCTAAGATTAAAAATGTGTAAATCCATCATTTGTGTGTGTGTGTGAAAACTGGTAATTTCTATGGGAAATCTGTAAAGTTTATGTGCAAATTTAATTGTCTTGATTCATGGATTTCAAGATATTGTATTTAGGCCATTTTAAAGGGCAGTCAAAGGCAAATGGGTGAGGTGGCAAATAGTTGTTCATTGTAACACATTTTTTTTTTAAGTTTGAACTATATTGTCAAAAGGAAGACCATCTCAATTTTTTAAGAAAGACTTTTTTGTCCTTGAAATCTTTTAGCCTTTTGAAGCTGGCTTGTTCCCCGTTTTGCTTTACCTTTGCACTTTTCTTTAAGGTCTCTGTGACATTTAGGTCAGGGAGTCTTTACCAAAGTAATATTGCTGGAGAGGTCTAACAAGAAGGTAAGGACACTGAAGGCTAACATGCATGCCTGAGCAATTTGATGTATCACTCAACAGGATGAAGTGGTGCAGAAATAAGAGCAGATTATGGGTTTTGCTACATATACTTTGGGATTTTTAGGTCAAATGTAGGTTTTCAGAAAGCTTGAGAATTACATATGATTAACATCACCATCATGGCTGTTGATAATTCCAGAATTATTGTCAATGGTTAAAGTACATTCTTACCATTTTCTACATGCAGTCATTTATATATATAAATTTCTTTATAAGTATACTATCACATTATATATGTATGTGTAAAATCTTGTTCAGCTTTATAAATTCCTGTAGTGATAACACCATTCAAGAACAAATTATGACAGTATTTCAAGAAGTTCATATAAAATGGAATTAAAAGATATTTAAGTGAAGAAAATTTAAATCCATATACACCTTCTTCATCATACATATCTCTAAGAACTTTTTGAAGCTCCCTATGTAAATGCTATTGCATTATTCTTCTGTTTAAAACAATCATTGTCTTGAAAACAAATTTGTTGAATTTTTTTCTATTTATTTGTTGCAAAATATGTACATCACCTGGCCATTACTGGATTTTTTTCCTCATCTATAGGCACTTATCCCCTCTATCAGCATACACCACTTACACTTTTTCTCAAATAGACTAATCTGATTACTGAAAACAACATCTTTGTTCCTTTTGTCTGGAATGCTCTTTAGGTGTCTACCCAGCTTTCATTACTCAGGCTCTTCTTCAAATGACATTTTATTGAAAATTTTTTCTCTGAAATTTTTGTCAGGTATTATTACCCTATTTATTTTTGGTACAAGACATCAATATTTAAAAATACATCATATTAAACATTTTTTTCATCAGAATGTAAGATCCTTGAGAACAAGCACTATCTCTGTTCTTTACCATATTCAGCGCTTAAAACCATATCTGGCATATGGGAAGAAGTTGGTCAATGTCTGCTAAGTGATTGAACAGCCTTTTGAGACAGATCATAGTTTGCTTGCTATATTTAAGGATAAGGAAATGGAGGTTTACAAAAGGGCAATGGCATATTGGACATAATATAGCAATAGTCAGAACCAGATTTTTAATTCATGACTATATGCCAAGTCAACCAAATAAAAATGAATCTGTATACATTATGATGAAGTTAGTTTTCAAGATCACATGTAGGACTTACTAACAAGATCACTTTACTAGGAAAACAGATGTTATCATGTATCACTAGAATGACTTCTGTTTAAAACAGTATGTATTTATTTTTATTTGAAAGTCAGATCCACAGAGTGAAAACATGCTCCATATGTAGGTTCAGTCCCCAAGTGGCTGCAATGGCCAGAGCTGAGCCAATCTAAAGCCACAGCCAGGAGCTTCTTCTACGTCTCCCAAATGGATGCAGGGTCCTGAGGTTTGGGACTATCCTCTATTGTTTTCCCAGACCTCAAGCAGAGAGCTAGATGGGAAGTGGAGCAGTGGGGACACAAACTGATGGTAATATGGCGTCCTGCTATGTGCAAAGTGAATATTTAGGCTGAACCATTGTACTGGGCCCTAGAATGACTCTTTAGTAAAAGGTATACTTTGGAGAGGTCTATACTGGTGAGGAGAAAACTCTACGTAAGTTAATTTCACAGATATTATTCAATTTTCTGTTTTAGTTCAGTTGTTTGGTCCACAGTTTCTACAAAGTATTATATATTTTGTGAAAAAAATATTTAGTGCTTGTGAAAGAAGTAAACCAAATACCATGGTATGCATCATGGAATCCTACAAAAGTGTCAGAATATATCAGTATCATACCCTGGTCTTTCACTTATTGGTGAGTGCTGACATCTTAGAGTATCGAGTTCGTAATTTTAATAGAGGGAGAAGCGTATTTGTCATATGAACTTCAAGAAACAGAGAGATTATTGGAAATCATGGGAACTCAAGCTCACTTTAAATACCAGAAGAATATAAAAATGGAAGTCCTAATGCTGTCATTTATGAATGGAACTTTTACACACAGGTGCTCGATAAACATAAGTTCAAGGAATAAATAAATGAATGGTGAGCATTATAAATAAGGTAAAATAAAACAGAGGAAGCACTTATCCATAGGTTGATTTGTGTTTGCTTTATAGTTTGGATTAAGCAACATGCTGCAGAAATGGATAGGTCAGTAAGAGAAATGTCACTCTAAAAAATGTGCAACGAAGCAACTTTCCATCATGGTCAAATTACTTCAGATGCCTTGAATTCATGAATAAAACACTCCATCAAATTTTATGCATCTCAAGCACTTCTCACACATTTAAATTCACCACATCCAAGTGAGGCAGGGAAGGAGGAATATTTCATTTTTCTTATTTGGTGAAATGAGGATAATGAAGCAGAAGGAGGTTAATGACAGAATTGAAGTTAATGCAATCAGGCAGTAGCAAAACCATACTTAGAATTTAGGTTCCCTGAATCCCACTTAGAGTTCTTTGTAAGATATCATGTCAACTGCATGTCATTGTTAAAAGGGATCTAATTCAGTCATATCGATATAAATGCTCACAAAATTCTTTCTTACACTAAATAAACTTTCTGCTAATTCAACCTGCAAGATAACAAATACGTAGACTTTCACTAGCAATATAGCATCAGCATTAATCCCCAACGTTTCCTGAGCTAATGTCTATTATTTGTTCTACAAAGTCATATTACAATATTAAATCATTCAGATTCATTGAAATCTCTTTAGAGTCAATAATATAGCATATCTGCAGAATACTTATTTCTTGTTTTGACTATTCTTATAAGTTTAGGAACTGAGGATAGAGTTATTAGAAGGGCAGAGCAAATTATAACAAGCAACCGAAATGAAGGGTTTGTTGATAGAAGTTCAGGTATTTCAGACATCACATTTTTCTGTTTTTCCCTCCACTTCAAAGGTCACTTCACTGTGTTATGGACTGCTATTTTTCTCCTCATTTAATCCTTCTCTTCTTGATGGCATCCATAAGCATCTTGTATTTTCTACTTGTATTTCTTACTGAGATTATCTCATCTCACACCTTTAAATGTTCTTATACCAATAAGCCTTAAATTTAAATATTCAGTTTAGACATTTTTTCCTGCACTCAAAAACAATATATTCAATTGTGCAACATCTCCACTGAGATGACTAATAGATACCCCAAATTAATATGTAGTAATTCCAAATTCGTTGCCTGTCTAAAATTTTCACCACCTTAATTGAAGGTAACTTTACCCATTTCAGTTGGTTAGAACAGAAATTTTGGAGCAATTTCTAATACTTTTATCCTCCCATGCTCCTGGTACAATTCATCATGAAATTCTTATCAAGTCTACCCTCAAATATTTTCAGAATATGACACTTTCTGCCACCATGATCTGAGCCACTACTGTTTTTACCTGAAATACTGCAGCAGCATTCTCACACATCTCTTTTCTTTATTCCTTCACCAACACAGAGAGAAATGATTTAAAAGCATATTTTAGCTCCTCTACCAAAAGAAGAAAATCCACTAGCTCCTTTCTCACTCAAAAGGATTAAGACCATTCTGACAATGGCACCTGAGGTCCACATAGCCTTGCTAACACCATCTCCTACACTGTTCTCATTTTGCCCTCTTGTTACATTGCAGATAAACTACCAAGAATGTCAGATAAAATGATGCCTTAAAATACAGTATCGATTGTTCTCTTCAGCCACAATGGGTCTTCCTATGATATCTACATATTTCATTCTCTTCCATGAATCAGATCTCAGCTAAAATGGCACCTTCATGATGAGGGATATCTCTGTGCTATATTTAAAATTAGAACACACACTAGCACTCTTTCCTTTTGCTCCACCTCTTCTGTCCATACTCATCACTTCTAAAAAGCACTACTTAGAGGGCTGGCATATTGGCTCAACTATCTAATCCTCCACTTCCAAGTGCCAGCATCCCATACGGGCACCGGTTTGTATCTCAGCCTCCTGCTTGTGGTCTTGTAAAAGACCAAAGGATACCCCAAGCCTTGACCCTGCACTTACATGGGAGACCCAGAAGAAACTCCTGGCTCCTGGCTTCAGATTAGCTGAGTCTACCTCCAGCCATTCTGGCCATTTGGTAAGTGAAGCAGCAGACAGAAAATCTTTCACTGTGTCTCTCCTTCACAATGTAAATATGACTTTCCAAATAAAAAATATTTCAAAGAAAAATCTCTACTTAATTTCAGCACTCAAGAAGCAGCAAGACAGGCAGGCATATGACCTCAAGCATGTAGATTTTTATTCACAAATAGAGATGATAGGAAGGAGGAGGAGAGAGTTTCTATCTGTTGGCTCAGTCGAGTTATCTACAATTACTGGAGCTGGGTCAAGCTGAAGCCAGAAACCAGGAAGTCAGTGTTGGTGTCTTACATGGGAAGGAAAAGTGGACAAGCAGCATGATTCACAAAATTCCTAAATATTAGGGATTAACACTGCCTTGAACATGGTACAGCTTGATAACTATTTCTGTTTTTTACCTCAAAGAAATGAGTTTACTACTTGGTAAGACACAAACTGAATTTGTGAATTAATCATTCTAGGATATACAAATTCTAGTTTTCTGGTGAACAAAGTTGAATTCTCCACATTTCCTCCATTCTCATGTAGAAAACAATAATCCATTATCTATAACATGCATTACTAGCACAGAGAATGTAAAGGCTATTTAAAGTGTAGGCTTGTTTTATACTCTTAAATCTGCTACATTCATTTACAATGCTGAGTTAAACTAGAGAAGATTAATCTTGGAGAACTCCATCTTGGAATTGCTGCCCTCATTAATTCCTCCCACCTGGTTTGTTTATTCCACTGCTAGAGCAGTAAGTATCTTTTGTCCTCTTTACAAACAATTGTGTAGTGGGGGAACTGCACAAGTTACAAGGTCAGAGGAATTACTTCAAGAGACTGGATGCACTGGAACAATACAGAACTCTAGAGATTGGAGAAAGGGAGACACTTAATGAGCCAAAGTAAAAAAAAATCTGCAGAATAAATTCTAATCCATTTGGTAATCATGGTATTACAAAACTATGCTACATGGCTAATAAAGGCAAATTGTTTGTGGATCAATAGGGGTTGGCCTTTGAGAGAGTAAAAAGGTATAATTTCCAGGGAACAACTTGTAAAGCCAAAGAGAAAGCTGTACTCAGATGAAAGCATCATTTTCAGTTAGTTGTTTTTTCTTTTTAAAAAGGTTTATGTGTATAAGGTGAAACATTTTTATGTACTTCACATATATAGATTCAAGAGCTTAATGATACTTCCCACCATACTTCCCTCCCCCAACGTTTCCACCCTTTCCACTTTTCTCACTTTTCCCCCTTAATTTTATTATGACATATTCAGTTTATTTTATAATCAGAAACCTAACCCTCCACTAAATGACAAATTTAACAAATATTAAGTTAAATGTCACTGTTCCTCAAGACAACTGACAAGGGCTGCAAACAGCAATCAAACCTCCCTTCAATTTCACTTAAATACATTATGGCTTTTGTACTCAGTTAGTTACTGCAAATCAAGGAAAACAAATAATATTCCTCTATTGGGGACTGTCTTGTAATTTTAGATTCTTAGAGAATCAGGAGTACTTTGGTGCTGTCCATGGTGCTGCAGAAATTCAGGTCTTCAATTTGCAGAATTTATGCTGTTTGAATATTTTCCAGCCCCTATTTCCAAAAACCCTGCTTGCTGTATCATTATCCTATACCTCTGCTCTGACCTCTATATGCAATTATCTAACATAATCTCTAGTCTAAGTCCTATTTCCTTACCTGTTATGACAGCTGTCTCTAATGAAGTAATTATTATCTATTCTGATTCATTAAAGCTTGCCAGGACCTAGGCACTTGTACATTAATAAATGTTCTTATATGACTCTGATAAGGGACTAATGCTCTGACTAAATTCAAGTCTTACTGAGTTGTCCCACCTCAGTCATCAGCCAAATCGTCTCTTGATGTTTGTTTGTTTACACTTAAAATTCTTTATTTTTGCATGATACAGTTCCTTAGGCTCAAGGATTTCCCTGTCTACTCTCTCCCATCCCTCCCTCTACTTTTTTCCTTTATAAAGTAACAATAGTTTAGTCCCTCAACAAGAGTCACAAGTCCATTTTTCTCCCATTTAAATGCATCCTGACATTGTAGGTGTAGATAGTGGTATAAAGTTCAGCATTCTAATGACAACGTAAATTTAACAGTTTCTTTTGGAGTTCACCTGCTCTATAGAATACTACTCAGCCATTAAAAATAATAAATTCTATGATTTGCAACAAAATGGTCTCTAATGGAGACCATCATGCTCAGTCAAGTAAGCCAATACCAAAAGCATAAATATCATATGGTCTCTGTGAAATAGGACAACCTTCATGTGAAATATGAGATAACTAAATATATAGGCAAACGTGTATATACATATATTCATCTGTATAATGGAAGCAAGTATACCATGAAATAGAGATATTTTGCAGTATGCATTTCTACTTCTGAATATAAGGTAGTCTCTTGTATTTTCAATAGTGCAATGATTATGATTTCAACAAAAAGTTTAATTAAACTTATGTTATTTCAAACCATGATATGAAAACCTCACTTGTGGTACTACTACACCACAAAATCCCGTTCCTTCTGTTTTTCCCCCCTTTGAATCCTTTATGTCCTATTTCAAACTTTTATGACATGATTGTTGTAGTAAATAACTCACCTAACTTTATAGAGACTTGGACAACTGTAAAAGGAAAATAATAATTTCTAACATTTTGCCAATTTCTTATGAGGCTAACATGAGTTAAGGTTTTTAAGTTACATACTGTAGTATCTGATATGAAGTAGACTTACTGCATATTAGTTGTGTTCCCCTGATTCTTAATATCTCTAATATTTGTTACCTTACTGCATATAATTGACTCTGGATTCTAGTGTTCACTTTATTAAAATAACCTTTAAGGTCCTTGACTTAAAGTGTATACTGAGTGTGGAGTGGCAGGTGGTGCCAAGGCCTATGCAGAACAGATGGTATATGTAATAAGACAACACAGCTATTGAATGGCAACTTTGGAATTCTGAATCATAAACCCCCACTCCTAACCACTATGCCATATTAACATCATTTACATTTTGCTTCCCGACCACCACCACTGCGCCCTAAGCCAAGTGAGCATGTGAATTAATTTCTGTTAAAATAGTTATCACTGCAAGGGAGTAGATGTATTGTCTATATTCCATTTTGCTGAATCAGTATCATCATCAGTTCATTCAAAAGGTGCAGCCAAATGCTCTATCATTTAGTAAACAACTAACTTAGGACAAAAAATGAGCCTTTTTTTCAGAAGCCAAAAAAGGCTAACGCAGCTAGTAAGTCTTTGTACCTGCTTTCCTCAGTGTGAATGGTAGAAAAATCAGAGACTATCATTGATTCACATACTCTTTGTGTGTTCCAGTAGGGAAATTCCAATAGCAAAGCAGGTGTCTTCAGCTGGAATAATGACTGCTCCAGACGTAGGCGACTCAGTTACACTCTCCTAACCTCGATGGTTCCTGCTCCCACGATCATGCTCAAATTGTCATGCTAAACCAAGTGCTCTATTAGATGACATCATTCATATTATAATCTCAGTTCACACAGGGAATCAAGAAGAGATGGATGTTTTCAATTCTCTTTAGTTCATTGGGATTCTGATGATTAGGAAGAAATCCAAAGACTACAACACTGAACAACATAATAAGCAAGTTTTACTAACTCAAAATGCATTCGTTATATTATATTTTTGACATGTCTATAGTCATAGAAACCATATTTTAATTCCTTTCTGGTAATGATACAGGTTTGTATTTTGATGATATTGATGATTATATAAATCAATACAAGTGACTAAATATTCCAGTAAAAGAGCACATGTTAACAAGTGGTAAAATCCAAGCAAGGTCTGAGGTCTAATTAATTCTATTGTGCCCATATAAATCTTCAGTGTTAGGTAATTTATTATATTTTAATATATTATTATGTGGAAAGAACCTAGATAGTGCCTAACAGGAAACTTTCATTTCATTTATATTAGAAAAAAAACACACAAGTTGCTATTTTAACAGATTTTGAGAGGTCTATTTTCTTCCCCCAAGCCTTAAGGATGTGTGAACAAATTCTTATTATGCAAGTAAGTATGAACACTGAAATTATTTCTCCCATGTTTTTGTCTTTGTTTACATACAAGTTTTGTAAGCCTGCCAATATTTAGTCACTAATCTTTATGACTGAATTTACATAAGATATAAAGATGAGATTTGGATTCACATTATGGAAGACATTATAATATAATATGGTACTGTTATGCATATCTAAAAAATTGCTTAATCTAAAATTGGAACTGAGTTGTTCCTAAGATGTTTAATTGACATTATTAAACTGGCTGAATTAGAATATATTGATTTTTAGATGATCTAGCCCCATTTGCATTGTTAAATTTTTATAATATTAAACCACGACAATAAATCACTGACACAGTATATAAAAAGCAACATGTGAAAATCATCAATACTTTGGTAAAAATTTGAATTTCAAAAGTAAAATAACCTTAGAAAATTCAGTAATCAAAAGGCATCAAGCAATGACACTCAAAAGTTCGTATTCATATAGTTTCTGGTATTGTGTATCAGACAAATATTTCAAATTATGTTTGTTGCTTTTAAAGTGGAAATACAAACTGGGGGTTTGTACTGCCAACTGTTCAAACAAGGCAGATACAACCTGCAGTACAGAACAACTGAGTTTATATTCCTGACAAATGTAAAGAAAGTTCAGAAATACTGCTTCACGTGAAACATGAGTTCCAGATGCCTCATTACTATGCCCATTAGTAATGTATATTTTACACTTAATATTTCAAAACTGAGTGAAAATATTTAACTATCTTTCTACATTGGGCTCAGCATGCTTACTTTACTCAATAGCAATTAATATGTAAAACCTTAAAAATTTCAGAAGTAGTGACTTTTCTTTGCTCTTTATGCAGCCTAAAACACCAGTTATATTTTAAGAACTATTCACTAAAATATTTTATCGGAAAAAAATAGAATTCACTTAAAGAGCTTCCATCTACTCCACATACTATATGAGATCTTTCAGCTTCTCAAAAAATTGGTGAACTAAAATTGTGTAAAAAGGCTTAATTTTAATTAAAAACAACACATTGAATGCTATATATATATATCTTGAGATCATTTTGTCAGCTTGCCAGGATTAAAACAATGTAGGACAGGAGAGAGAGATAAAAAAGACACAGTAGAATGTGAACCAGACTTCTTTGATTCATTCACTCTTTTTACAAATATATATTGAGGGTTGGCCATAGCCTTGGTACAGTTAAATACAGGGAGAGACTTATGTAAAAACTAGCAAGGTGTCTGCTCTCCTAGTCCTTACCCCATAATTGGACACTCAAACAAAAACACAAGAGCAAAAAATAAGTGCCATGAAAATTAGAAGGAGCTGAAGTATAGAATAATATCACAGGATGGAGCAAATGGAGAAGGTAAACTAGACCCTGTGGTCAGATCTCGGAGAGGATAAGCTACCCAAAGACCCAAGGCTATTTCAAAGAGAGACCATTGTAGAGAAGAATGTCTGCTCTGGGGAGACACTCTGCAAACTGTGTGAAAGGCTTCCCACATCAAGAGTGATCTGCTGACTCTCTTTTTGTTTGGGTATTCTCAGAAGATTACATAGGAAACAGTCCAGCCTCCCTCATCCACATTCACTGCCCTTACATCCTCTGAGAGAAAGAAATTTTGACAAAAGGATTTAAAAGTTGATTCTTTCACCTGGATTTACTGATTTCCTTCAGGAATTGTTATCTGCACTATCCACTTCATAAAGAAGTTGGGAGATTAAGCAAAATAATTATTGAAAATATGCGCTGGATATTATCCTTTCTTCATTAATGCAAGGCTTTACAATGAAAAGAAAATCTGATTCACCCCGTGGTGATATGAAACCATTTGCTTTCTTATTTGCCAAAAAAAAGGGGGTGGGACAGAAACACAGTCTTTGAACTTGCACAGATACAGATCTGAATTTTTGATATTTTATTTCATGTCTTGTGACCTTGTGAAAATTACTTAATTTATGAGCCTTAGTGGCCTTGTAGATGCATAAACTGTGCATATTCATTGGAAGAAGACAGGTCATATTACACACCTAGCTGGAACATGCCACAAAAAGTAATAGCTATCAACATTAACAATAGCACCTCAGCCATCATCATTTCAGAACATATTGTCCATGGGGTTCTAGTCTGTGAGTCTTCTCTCAGCAGGCAAGCCTTGTTATCTGATATCCCCCAATCACTTTCACTCAATTAGAATTTTCTTCTGATTTTTTTCCCAGTTAGAGTGCCCTCTATCCTAACTCTGCTTGGAATCTTTAGTATTTTTATTTCACATGATGCAGACATTGTGCGTAGGTATAATAGATTATGAAGTTCAGGGCTTTGTGCTTACCTTATCTTATTGTATCCTCAAAACCTATCACAAAGTCTATAATTATTAGAACTCAGCATAAATTTAATGAATATGATACAATCCCAAAGCTGATTTTTTTTCCTTCCCACATTAGTTTCTTCCTTACTACATACAATTTCCCAGGGATATATGACTGGCTTTCTATAAGAATCTTTAAGACGTAGAATGATATTCAAGTGGCTAAAGTCCTCATCTTGCACATGCCAGGACCCTGTATGGGCACTTGTTCGTGTTGTGGCTGTTCCACTTCTCTTCCAGCTCCCTGCTTGTTGCCGAGGAAGGCAGTTGAGGATGGTCTGCACCCACCTAGGAGACCCAGAAGAGGCTCCTGGCTTCTAGCTTTGGAATGGGTTCAGCTCTAGCCGTTGTGGCCACTTGGGTGTGAAAGAGTGGGCAGAAGATCTTTAATTTAGCCACTCATTTTGAGAAATCTGCAATAACACTGTAACATATTTTCTCAGCACATCTCACTCATGGAGCATGCAGTGTTGAGCAAGAGGACAGGCTTACTTATTAGCCAAACAATTGATTCTGTACATAAACCTATGCAGCTCACACAAGGATTACTAGTCTTATGCAGCAGGCTGCAAGAGTATATCACTACAGTGAAAACTACAAATAAATTCTTATATACTCAGTGTCTGCTGGATACTGAAGACTTTCATTCCTTTATTGGTCACTGTGTGTAACTTAATTTTTGTCCTCTTAACACGATTATAGGCCCAGGAAAATATCTTCAGCGGTTAGTACCTAATAAACTCATAGGACTCGCCTATCTCTCATATATTGTGGGTCAACAATTCTCCTAATCCACTTCTATTCTTTATTATGGTTCATCACTTGAGGTCATAATGTTCTTTGGAAACCCAGAAATTCCTAAGGCAAAATCTAGGTGACACAATTATTGAAGATACTACAACTGATTTCCCTCGAGCGCAGTTCTACTGCCATAGAATCGTTTCAAATCTGCCACTTTGAAAGTTGAACTCTTCTCCATTTCACTCAAATGGATTCTCAATCGGGTTTTAGCCCAACATCTAAAGTATTAGAACCGGACACATTTTCACTGAATGTCTTCCTTTATGAGAATGGTCTGGAAAAGTCCCCAACACATTTACCACTAAAATAGTGTGAAAAGTAATGGCATAACAATCCTCAACATTTTTTAACACAGAAACTGTTGTGGAGGCAAATCTCAAAGTAATAGTTCTGATAAACAAACTTAAAAACTAATGAAATGAAAGTAGCTTCTAATTAATTCATATGGCTAGCACTTAAAATAATGCATATGAATCCTAGTCAAAATCAGGATTCATATTAGTAATATTTCCTATTATAATAAACTCACAGACAGAATTACAACAGTATACTGACCAAAATCTTTGGTAAATGAAAAATAATGGAAAACAGTATAATAAATTGAACCATTATGGCTACAGAACATATTTAGTCTTCATTATGTTAAATTATATATGCAATTAGGCAAGGACATGCTGGCCTCTAAAAAATAAAAACCACATTCTGAAATCCATCTTATTTTACAAATATCTTCATAAATGGAAGCAAGTAACTCCCAAACTGATGAAAAAGTCTTGATGGGGTGATAAAAATGACAAAGTTTTATGACTGGATATATATTAAGATCTATGCCATATGTATGTAAGTTATTTAAAAATAGGTCACTCTTAGTTTTTTTTTTGCTGTAAGTGGGTTTGTTACTAAGAAAAATATACAATTTCCACAAGTTGCAATATATCATAAATCAGGCACATAGTCGCCAAATTACTGTGAACAGTAGGATCAAATTTAATCAGTGGGGTGTTCACTATGATATCTCCTGATAAGTCCAAATGTGCCTTAGTGGCAGCTGAAATCACTTAGACAAAAGAAAAAAAAAAAGACTATTTAATAGTTGGAAGGCAAGGGGATGGGGGCAGGGTGGCACTTCCTTTGCAGCACAGCATGCTCCTCCAAATAGCCAATGGTTCTGAAAGCTTCCTTCTCTGTTGCCCTGTGAGAGAACTGTGTAGGAATGTGTTGGTATTAGTAGAAAAAGGAAGTTTACTGCAAACAGTGCATTTCTTCGATTTCCAAGACAATGTTGATTCCTCTAAGTTAAATGAGAAACAACGAACTACTGCCAGTTCTCATACTTAAAACTTGTGACTTGTACATTCACATCTTTTTAAAAAAAATTTTAGTGTTTATAATGATTACATGGTCGATCAGGGTGGGAAGGATCAAGGTTTAGGCAAAATTGCATCAACTTATTGTTCCCAAATTTGCTATTATTTTTTTTTATTGTTTCTAGGGGAAGAGGGAGACAAAAAAGTGGGGCACACATGACTTTCCAAATGTCCCAGTACCCAGGGATGAGGAACCACCTGCCTTACATCAGCCCAGGGTCTCCATATGTACAGATTAGGAGGGTTCTGCCCAAGTGGCTTGGATAATTCTAAAATGTTGGTTTCACAGATTCAAGGATGAAGCCACCCTTCCAATGTCGATAAGCTGACATAGTAATCTTCAAATTTCCATTCACTGAGATTTTTTCCTGTCATTGATTGACTGGGGTAGTTGTCCAGTTCTGTTCTCCTTCTGCTATAGCACCAAAGGAGCTGCCATATTCTCTTTTTACAGCTGGGCCTGTGTCCACTGCTCCAAGCAGGTGAGCCCAAGGATCTGGGCCAGTTGTCCCAAGCCTTGCCTGACTCCCCATCCCCTGGGCTCATGATCCCAGAACCTACCTCATAGGCAGGGCCCAGGACCCAGGCCAGAGACCCAAACCCTGCTGAATCCCCCACCTCCAGGGCTCATAAACCCAGCCCCAACCAAAACCAGCCTCAACCTTTGCATGC
Organism: Ochotona curzoniae; assembly: GCF_017591425.1. Classification (NCBI taxonomy): domain Eukaryota; kingdom Metazoa; phylum Chordata; class Mammalia; order Lagomorpha; family Ochotonidae; genus Ochotona; species Ochotona curzoniae. The sequence continues at coordinate 19,776,802 of NW_024465023.1, read as the reverse complement.
GGGCTAAGAGACCTGGGGCAGGTCACCCAATCCCCACAGCTGAGGCTCACGAACCCAACCCCTTACTGGTGGGCCCAGGGACCTGAGCCAGGGAACTGAGCCCTGCCAGATCCCCTACCACTGGGCTCATGAACTCAGCACCCCCCTTCGCAGGCAGGCCCCAAGACATGGGAAATGCAACTGGAGCTCCGCCAGATCCCCCACCCCTGAGGCTTACAAACCTGACACCCACCTAGCAGGTGAGCCCCAGGACCAGGGCCAGGCAACCCAAGCTCCTCTGGGTTCCCCACCCCCAGGGATCATGAACATGGTACCCACCTAGTAGGCAGGTCCCAGAACCAAGGCCAGGTGATCTGAGCCCTTCTGGGTCCCCACCCTCAGGGCTCACAAACCCAGCACCCTCCTCGTAGGTGGGCCCAAGGATGAGCAAAATGACCCAAACCCAACCAGATTTCCCACCCTTGGGGCTCACGAACCTGACACCCATTTCATAGGCAGGTCCTAAGACCCAGGCTAGGCAACCCAAGTCATGCTGGATCCCCTCCCACCCCCTGGGCTCACAAAACCAGCCACCACCACAGAGATGGGCCCCAGGATCCAACAAGCTACTCGATCCCTGTCAGATCCCCCACCCCTGGGACTGACAAACCTGTTCCCTGCTGACCCCAAAGTGGCATGACTTGTCTCGCCTCAGCATCCAAAAATCTTATTGCACAGCCTGGCCTGGTCTAACCTGCCCCCTGTTTCAGATCCTGCTGGTGGCTAGTACAGCCTGTCCCAAACCAGCCTGACTGCTCACCTGGTCCTAATGTGAACTGGCTGCCTGATTTGGCTCCTCCTTCCCCCTGTCCTGGTTCTCAGATCTTCCAGTGGGTACTATGTGCTGGCCCAGACTGCTTTGTCCCTGGACCTGACCCACATGTAGGCCAGTGGGTACTATAACCTGGCATAGTCTGGGCTATTCCTTGCCTTGATTCTTGCACTCACCCACAGGGACTGCATCCTGATGAAGGAGTTTCCCAAGCTCCTCCATTTAGTTTCCCCCCAATGGCAGTTCTAGCACACGCCAATGGGCCCTTGGCCCAGGTTGACTTTGTCCATCTCCTGTCCTGGCAAGAACAGTGACCTTGCTCAACTGGCCCACACCCATTCTGCTTCTTGCTGTTGCGTGTTGCAGCCCAGCAATACCTGGTTCGAGCCCATACACAGCTTTCACTTGGTTCAGCAGGAGTCAAGACCTAGTCCAACCAGTTATACATCAAACCTGGCTCTCATGAATACCAGCAGGTGTCTGAGTCTACCCCATCTGTTGTGCCCCAGATCCAGGGCACACCAGTGCCAGTGGAGACTATCGCCATGTCAAGTCCAGCTTGCTGCCACAAATCCTTCTCTCATCCTCACCAGTGGGAACCCCAACCCAGCTGGAGCGTCCCCTTAGATCCCAGCCAGGTCTGTTGACACTGGCAGTTCTTTGGCCAGACAGTGTAAATTGCAGTGGTAACAGGGGTGAACCCACATTTCCCCCACAGATTCTGCTATCAGACCATCTTCTGTCTCTCTCTTCTTTTTTATAAGATTTTTTTTTATTGTAAAGTCAGATATATAGAGAGGAGGAGAGACAGAGTGGAAAATCTTCTATGCAATGATTCATTCCCCAAGCAAGTGTACAAGCCAGAGCTACGCCGATCCAAAGCAAGGAGCCGGGAGCCTCCTCAAGGTCTGCCACGTGGGTACAGGGTACCAAGGCCTTAGACTGTTCTCAACCACTTTCCTAGGCCACAAACAAGGATTTAGACAGGAAGCAGGGACTCCAGGGTTAAAACCAGTGTCCATATGGGATTCAGGCACATGCAAGGTGAGGACTTAAGTCACCAGGTTACTGTGCCAGGCCCCCTCTTCTCTGACTCTTGCTCTCCCCTCCAAACCAATTTGGTGTCAGCCCCCTACTTACATACCCATGTTGTGGACTTATCTATGGAGGTCTTTCATCTGTAATTCCTAAACTGGGCATAAAACCACAGGTCATCAGTACCCAGCGGCATGGCCTAGCGGCTAAAGTCCTCGCCTTGAACCCGCCGGGATCCCATATGGGCACTGGTTTTAATCCCCGCAGCTCTACTTCCCATCCAGCTCCCTGCTTGTGGCCTGGGAAAGCAGTTGAGGATGGCCCAACCTTGGGACCCTACACCCTTGTGGGATATCCGGAAGAAGTTCCTGGATCCTGGCTTTGGATTGACATAGCATTGGCCGTTGCGCTCACTGGGGGAGTGAATCATCGGACGGAAGATCTTCTTCTCTGTCTCTCCTCTCTGTATATCTGACTTTCCAATAAATAAATCTTTAAAAAAAAAACACACAGGTCATCACAAAATACCACCTGTGTGATCCCACCATTCCCCTTTAAATCCAGACCCGTCAAACCACCAGGATGCACCATTAACATAAATACTTAGTCTGAAGTAAACAAGTTCTAACTCATATTAGCAGGAAGAAGTCACTCTCTCTGAGCTTTCTGAACATCACAGATGCAAATGATCAAATGATATGATAATTTAATAGGAGCTTTTCCCAACTATTGTGGCTTATTGACAAAATTACAAGACAAAGATATTAGGATATGTATTCAACAAACACTCATTTTTCCATTGAAAGCCACATGAAAGTTAAAAGGATAAAATGGGGAAAAATTTACATAACCTGCTAGATTAGGAGTCAAACAGTATAGCTAAGATTTCTTTGTACATTTTAGAGGACTGTTTGTACATTTCACTCTCATACTGTGCTTGGGATATGCCTCCCATGTGTGCATAGATGTGTGCTTACTATTGTGCTTATTCTCAATATAATCTTACAGAGTTAACACAAAGTTTTTTTACATTCATGCAGTTTTTCCCTAATAAACACTTGCTTGAACTTTTAGAAGACTCTTTGCATGTACAGATTTGAAAATGTTTCAATTTTTTTCATCAAAATAAGCTCACTGAATTTATTCGCAAGAACTTTCTGAAACACTCCTAAAAGAGAAAGAGACAAAGCAAGAAAAGCGAAAGGACAGAGGTGAGGGCAGAGGATATGGTGGGGTGGGGAGGATGCATGAATGGAAGAACAAGTAGTCACTCAAATGGATATTGGATTAATTCTTAACCTTTGTATAATTATAAGAGGTAACTGAATACAATTCCCAGAAATATATTTCTAAGTGAAATGCCTTTATGATATAGTGCTGATAATGTATTCATTTGAATGTTTCTGAAGTATTTTCTTCAGAAGTTAGTAACTCTTCTAAAGTAAGTCAAACCACACAATTTGATTAATGTAAACTGACGGCACGCCTTTTCCACTGTTCAAGTCATTTATGAGCAGTGTAAGAATAATTCACTTGATCAGTGTCTTCACACTGAATACTTTGGTGTGGTCACAACAAGAAAGTGACAAATTGCAATGAGTTTTATGTTATATCATTTTGAAAGTAGTATTTAACTTTTACCGAGAACTACAAAATTTGAAATTAAAAAAAAGACAACTATGACTAAATATATTTCATGCAAGATGTCTTTTATCTTTGTAAAATTGTAAAATTGATCTTCTGAGTCCAGTACAAATCTCTCCAAGGTTTTCTTGTGATGAGTCAAAGCTCAAGGTATAAACAGAACCAGGGGAAAGAACGGCACTAGTTAATTACCTTTTTTCCTGTTTCAAACTGCAGTGAATATACTAACACCTATTACTTTTCACACACAACATTTACTTTCTTATTTAACACCAATAAATGTTGCATTGCTTATATTAGACACCCAAGACTCAATAATCATTAAAAACTAATTTTGAGGGCCTGGACTGATTGCTCACTTGATTAATCCTTCATTTCAAGTGCCAGGATTCTCTATGGGCACTGGTTCATGCCTCTGTTTCAACTTCCCATCCAGCTCCCTGCCTGTGGTCTGGGAAAGAAGTGGAGGATGGCCCAAAGCCTTAGGACCCTGCACCTGCATGGGAGACCTGGAAGAAGCTCCTGCCTTCAGATTGACTCAGCTCTGGCCATTGTGGCCATCTGGGATGTGATCAGTGGATGGAAGACGTTTCTGTCTCTCCTTCTCTCTGGCAATTAGTCTTTCTAATAAAAATGGATAAACATTTTTTAAAACGAATACTAAATGAACATAAACAATTGCCAATTGTCATTTTCAATAGTTTACATTTATCAATTTACTTGTCCTTATAGCTTGTTTTTGAGGTAGGTAGTATTAACATGCCTATTTAATAGATGAAGAAATTGTAGTTTTAAAAAGTCACTAGAATCTCAGATATACATATATAAAATATGCAGAAATTAAAATGTCCTGGTTTTTATTAATATAATATGTTTATGCATGCTGTAAGTGCTTGTTGGTTTAAAGCTGAGTAATGAGTCACAATATAATCTACCAATCAAAGTCAAAGAATTTGGAGCTGAAAATACTTCGTTTAGTCTTACATTTGCCATTCATTGGGAGAGTAGGGGCATTTTTATCAACTTTTACAGAAAAAGTTTCACTTTTACAGAACAACTTACTTTTGCCTAAAGGTGATCTGGAGGCATCCTTAATGCAAGAGTAATATAGATAGACATGCCTCCAAGAAAGCAACAGAAAATCAGTAGAAAAGTGTGATTGTGGAGCAAAATGTATGAACTAAAAGTTCAGGGTGGCAGCACAGTTCACAACCCCATAGTTGTCATTTTTGGGCAAAAGAGTCCAAGTACATATGCTCCTCTGCAACCAGGATTGATTAAACATTTGTCATGCATGAGGACGTAATTTCCAGGATAGATTTGCCTCACTCTTATGCAAACCAAGTGGGCTCAGGCAGTCTGAAGGCTACCCTCCATCAAAGAGCTGCAGAATCTAGCTGAAAGGACTCAAAGTCCATCAGGAGAAATGTAACATGTATGCTAAAGAACAGGAGTAGGCAACTGAGAGAAGCATCCAGAGAGAGCTTATTTCTTCATTTAAAAACAAAAATAACATGAAGGGCTATCATGAAAATTTAAAAACAGGAAGAAAAAAACAGATGGGTTAGGTAATGTGGAATTCAAATTGTTATGTAGTCAGTTAAGTTGCAGCCCACAACACCAATATCACCATATCACAGTGACAGTTCAAACCTTGGTTGCTCTGCTTCTGATCTAATCTGGGAATGCAGCAGCAGATGAGTTCAAGTACTGCTTCCAATGTGGCAGATGTGTATGGCATCCTGACATCAGCCTGGCCCAGCAGTGGCCATTGTGATCCTTATCAGTGGCTTGGAAAGTGAACCAGTGAATGAAAGACTGTGTGTGTGTGTGTGTTCACTCTCTTTGATACTCTGCCATTCAAATAAATAAATAAATCTTTCTTTTAAATAAATGTATAAACATCTACAAAGTCCTCAATCTGGGCACTAGCACACAATGACACTCAATGTTTACCTGATTGTCATGTAAATGGGAGGTAATGCTGTGAAGGAATAGTACAAGGCTTACCAAATGAAAATATAAGACACTTGCTACTGCCAACTACTTTTCCTTTTTATATCACTGGTTCTGCTAGTGCATACTACCTCAATAAGATTAATATCATAATATTTAACTCCAGAGCCAAATAAATACTTGGATACCTGGCACCATTTATGTAGGAGAGGGCGTTAGTTTATGACCTGTACATTCCTGAAAAGACACTATTCTCACCGACTTTATGGCTACCAATGGTAATGCAAGAATCTCAGAGGACAAAAGGTAGCTATTAAATGTAAGAAGTTATATTTACTTATAATAACAGTAAAAAGAATGGTAACATAAAGGAAATTTCTGACATTAATTTCATGATTTTCTTGAATACAGATATTCCTTTCAGTTACTGATGACAGTAGTTAGGAATATCTTGTGCTATCATGAATTTGGGCACTTGCTTTGCACAGCTTTTGATGAGTAAAAAGAAATCAACCACAAGGAAACAAGCTAGCTATCCTACATTGCTAAAAAAAAAAATCTTCATCGTCAAATGAAAATTTAGCCTTGAATGCAAATTAATGAAGAAGCATCCTGAAGCATCCTGATAAGAACCTAGCAGGAGGGATCACAATCTCTGACCTTTGGAAATATTATAGGGCGGAAGTTATCCAAACAGCATGGTACTAGCACAGAAACAGAAGACCAATGGAAGAAATACCAGAAGGGAACCCACACATGTGTAGCCATCTATTCTTCGACAAGGAAACAGCCACACAAGGATCAAATCTAAATAGATAAAAGATCTAAACTTACTCTGCAAGATATAGGTGTAGGCATGGACTTTCTACAAAAATCATCAAAAGCAAAGGGAGTCAAGACCAAAATAAATAAAAGGGACTACATTAAGCTAAGAAGTTCTGCACAGCAAAGTAAACAATCAACAAAAGTAAGGAAAAAAAAAAGCAGCCAACAGAATGGGAGAAGATCTTTGCTTACTACATAGGAGACAAGGGGCTAATTTCCAGAATATATAAAGAACTCCAGAACAACCATAAAAACAAAACAAATAAACCAGACAAGAAATGTGCAAAGGAAATGGGCAGACACTTTTCAAAGGAACAAATCCAAATGGCTAACAAGCCTATGAATATACTGCTTTTTAAAAACACCTTAATTGAGCTAGAAATAAAAATGTAAGAAAACGCCGTAGTTTTTCCTCCTCACTTTTCCAAATAAGGAGTAAATATTAAATCATTAAAAATGGATATGGTGATTGCCTTTGTCTGTGGCCTTGGCAATAAGAGTTTGGGAGCTGATTGAGTTGTATATCTGTGTTTGAATATGTATGTGACCAGAGAAGTCCATAGCATCATTCTTCTTCAGCCTCTACAGGTGAAGGGTGATGTCAGAGGTCAGTGACAGAATAATAAGCATCTAGACAGTCTGCTCATCTGCCCCTTGGGTAGACTCTGTTTCCCATGAGTATTTCTGTCTAGATACGCCAGGAAACAAAACTGTTCCTTCTTGGAAGTGTCATGATACTACCGTTATCTACGCATCCATCAGCTCTGGCAGCAGGAGTTGGCCAGGGGAGTCCTCATTTTCTTGCCACCTCTGGATGAAGTAGTTAGTAAACATCCTTCTGAGTGAGTGCATTACTGAGAACTGTTACAGAGTACTCACAACATAACTATGAATCACAGCTTACTCTTTGTTGTTCAGTGGCCATTCTGCTTTCTCTGTCCTCTTCTGTTTGATCAGGCTCCTAGTGAGTCTTCACTATTATGAACACATCACTATACCTAGTCTCCAGAAAGAGCAATTCTCAAAGCTAGAAACGATGTCTAATTAATATTCTTCACTATCTTAAAAAGGTAGCTATCAAGTGTGCACTGATATAGTATCTAATACCTAATTCATTAAATCTTGGAAGAAACTTTCCCTGACACATTCAAATTTTGAACAGCGTTGAACTGTAAAAATATATGGTATTGTGTACACACATGTTTTGTGCACACGGAAATACATGAAATGCTAAAGAAACTGCTAAAGTAATTAAAACATTTTGGGGCTGCTATTGTGTGTCAGAGGGTTAAGCTATCTCCTACAGCGTGGCATTTTTCATTAGAGTGCTTCTTTGAGATGTGGATGTTCAGCTTCTAATCCAGTTTCTTACTAATGCACCTAGGAAATCATGTAAAGATGGCCCATTTACTTTGATGCCTTCTGCCTTCGTGGAGCACAGGGATCTAGCTGCAATAGCTCTGGTTGTTGTGGCTGTTGGGGAAGTAAACCAGTAGATGGGAAGATAGAAGCTTTTCATTCATATTCTCATTCATTCTCATATTTCTCTCTCTCTCTCTCTCTCTCTCTCTCTCTCTCTCTCTCTCATGCCCCTGTGAAATAAATAAGCAAACCATTAACTTAGAAAAAAGATACTTTAGCTTACGGAGCAGAAAAACAAAAGCCAAATTCCTTCCCTGAGTGCCCTGACGAGAGCATTCATGCATACCACACATGAGCTACATTGCAGTGTTTTTACCAGATGGGAAAAAAATTGTTTTTGAATAGCATTTGGTTAGGAATCAAATGTTTTAAAAGAAAAGGAGGCTGTGTGTAAGCATTATGTCATATATTGTACATTCTGTAACTACTAGTTTTAAAAGCACATTGCTTTTACTGTTTTCTCTTTCGTATGAATATAAGCATCTTCCGTGGGGTCACGGTGCAAGTAGTTCCTACAGTACCTTGAGATGGGAGATATTTAGATGCTTCACTAAGTTTGCAGAGAGAGTAAAGTGCAGACTGAAAATGTGCCTGATTCTGCATTTGTCTTTTAACTGTTTTAAGTCGCATATACTCTCACTCACCTTTATACTGAACTCAAACAGAAGCTTGCCCTGTCCTTTCTTCTATGGATAACAAATGTGTGACTATTATTGTTTCCAGAGAATAAAAGTGTTCTTGAGCATGCATTTTACATCATCTAAATTAGATTTGTTTTAAAAGCAGAAAAAGTCATGGGATTTGAAATTGCAAAATCAGGGGGAAAAGAATATATTTTCAACAGTATTATTTGGCAAAATACATCTTAAGAATTTCCAATGACTCTTGCATATTTAATCATAGGCAAGAATTTAAAAAATATTTAGTGATACTTTATAACCTTTAATCTTTATGTGAATCACTAAAATATCAATATATTTTGCATATTCCAGACATTTGTGCTTTCTCCTCTACTTGTAAAGAATCTAAAGTAAACAACATCATGGGTTCTAAAATGCACATGTGTATGTATGTGTGAAATCATTTCGTTTTTATGAAGAAAGTCACATTAACTCTTGCTTTTTTTTTCAAATGAGTTCTAGATGCATATGGGGAAACAAGAGATTCCTTGCTGATGTCTCTATTATTTTAGTGTTTTTTTTTCAGCTGAGAGAAAGGGGGATGTGTAAGGAAAAAGTGTCATTGGAGTTTAGTGCTATACTTTCAATAAATATTATTTTATATTTTTTCTTTGTAAAGGCTTATCCATAGATGATATCTCCTCAGGATTATTTTTATTGAGGACAATTCAATGACTTAATAAGCATCACAAATAAGCATTTCTAAATGGTATTTCTCCCAATTGTTACATAGCTTTCACAAGCAATGCCAATGTTCCACACTGCAGATACTACGCAGGTATACTTAGGTTTGAGGTAGTGCAGATTGGTAGACTACAAGCCATAAATCTTTCTTTGAAATTTACTAAAATTCTATATATAATCTTTGCTGCATGAAATAAAAAGATGATCTCTAAACAAGTAGTAATGAAACAGTCTATGATCCACGTGACTATAATCACCTAGTTTGCCAGAGAATGTGATTTTAGACTAAATCCTCAGTAATTTGATATTTTGTTTCAGAAGTTTACAAGCAAAACTATCCTAAGGAATTCAGAGCTTCTTTTACAAGACCAAGGCAACAGTGCATGAAATTGAACTCAAAAAGAGCCACCATTCTGTGTGACTTCTTGGCTGACACAATTTAGATATTTATAGCTTTACGAATGGGCCACTGGAGAAGAACTTGAAGCTTTCTCTAGCCAGAAAGGATTAATGAACGTGTGCACCTGGTAATTACACCACTCCATCTTCCTGAAAGCCCTCACGCTGCCTCCATGGCAGAAACTATAATGAAAATACATTGAAAAATATCAATCTGCAATTCAACAACTTAAATAATAAAACTTAGTATCTTTTCTCCCCATATACTGGAGGATGTAACAGCACCAAAACTTAAATTGTCATTGCATTATTGAGCATGTTGCATTTCCTAAGTAAATTTCATGCTAGTAAGATGAGGTCACAAATAGAGCAACAAAATAAATACATTTGCATATAATATCCAAATGTATAACAGAGAGCCTGTTATAATTTACACTTCATTATCATTAATGCAGATTTCAGAGCAGACTCCTTTCCTATGATCAAATCATAGCCCAGGTATACAAAGGTGAGATTTAGAAGTGTAAAGGTATCTTCCAAGTCAATTTACCTCTTTAGACTGCTTTTTCTAAACTTTCACTCAAAGTAAAACATCACTTACCAACTTTCTCAAATATAAATAAAAGATAAATCACCGTATTTCATTGTCTAGTGGCATAATAATTGCAGGATTAATTGAACACAATGTCATAATATCTAACTCAGTTCACTTCAAAGTAATTTCCTCCTAAAACTTGAATAAATGAAACTTTACACAACAGCATTTTTGCTCATGTAGAATATAATACAGAGGTTCAACCTTGTTTCTTAATGTGATGTGAAGAAATGTAATACTCTGTGGCAGACAGGAGTGTATATATGCACTGGGGGCACTGCCTTCAAAGAAGAAATCAAGGTGCTCTAAGCAAAGCCAGGTTTGATGATAAAGTTTCATGGTACTCACTCTGAATTTTAACGACAGCATTAGTAAAGCAGAAAGAGAAGAAATTTAATGTAAGCACTGATACTAAAAGTTAATTGCTGCCTTAACATGCCGGCACCAAGATTCTTCTAGCAGGAGTCTCTTAAAAACACCTTTAAAAAACAGAAGAGGGCACAAGCTCTGAGGGAAAAAAAAAAATCTTTCCCAAACTCTATTGTTTCCTGACAGAGTACAGAAGAAAGATTAAAGAGAGGGAAGTGTATTTGAATCACCTCCTCCAAAGGAGCCAAACAAATTAGCTGTAAGAAGGCAATCTCAAAAGCAGGGTGATCCTCAGAGACCTTAAAGATTCAGGCTACTGGCTCTTAACGGTGTATGTGCTTCTCTCGGTGTGCATGTTGTGTGTGTGTGTGTGTTTTATTTCCCCTTCAATTATATAATCTAACTTAAGAGAAATCATGGAACAATGCATTTTGGACTGCTTTGATCCCCAGTCTTTTATTCTGCCTCTAACCACCTATTACAATATCACTTAACCGGGACCTCAGCATTCCAAGTACAAAAGCATCTCCCACCTACTGCTCGCACGCTCCTGCATCAGAATAGAAGACTTAAACAGAGGCTGCCAGACTCACAGAAGAGCACTTCCCTCTCAACAGATGGCTTCTGGCTTTTAAGCACGCGCGCGCATGCACACACACACACACACACACTCACACACACACACACATGCACACACACACACTAAAACACACTTGCCTACCTTAATAAGGTGTGCAACAAATCTCTTCCCGTCCCCAAGGATGGTTTTAGTTCAGAGCAGCCAGCAATGCCTCCGCACAAAGCTTTGCCATTGCTAGTGTGAAGAGAAAGAGCTGCTGGGATGCTGAATGGCACATCAGCCAACTTTGTGTGTAGCAAAGGCTCTAAAGAAATCCTGGGCTGAAGCTCTGCTGGATTGTGGATTGGACTCAATTTCACTCTGTGTTGAGACTGCCTTATCAACTAGAGAGCATTTCTGGAAGCACTTAGAGCATATTTCTATACACAAAGATAGCCCTTTTTCTGTCCCAAATAATTTTGAAATCACTGTGGCAAACTAGACACCAGGTATTTTTGGGAAGACCATAAATTGTGAGCTCCATGGGTCTCTTTCCAAACCATAGTCCTCGTTTGCAGGATTCAAACAGTTATCAATAAGTAGTATGGGCTGAATGCTGAGTATAGAACTGACAAGAGGGTCCAATCGGTGTCTGCACATTATTTATATAATGAAGGCAAAAATGACTTTAGAGATCACTATTGTGGCATATCAGGAAAAGCTGCAGCCTATGATGTCAGCATCCATATGGGTGTTGATGTATGTCCAAGTTCCTGAAAATTTCAGTCCAGCTCCTTGAAAATTGCCTGGGAAAAGCATCATTAGATGGCTCAAGTGCTTGGGCCCCTCAACTCACAAGGGAAACCAAATGAAGCTCCTGGCTTCAGCCTGACTCCATCTCTAACACTGCAACCATTTATGGAATGATACAGCAAATGGAAGATCTCTGTCTCTCTCTGTAACTTACCTTTGAATAAATAATAAAATATTTATTTTATTTTGTCTTAAATGTATAGTAGAGAGAGAAGGAGAGAGAGGGAGAGAATATTTTCCATCCACTGGCTCATTTTTTGAATGGCCACAATGGCTAGAGCTGATCAGATTGGAAAACAAGAGCCAGGAGCCTCTTCTAGGTTTCCTATGGGGGAGCAGGGACCTAACAAATTAAGCCATCCTCAGCTGCTTTCCCAGGCCATAAGCAGGAAGGTGGATCAGAAGTGCAACAGACAAAACTCAAACTGGTACCCATACGGGATGCTAGCATGACAGGGGGAAGCTTAGACAACTACACCAGATATCAATCCTATAAATAAATAAATGCTTAAAAAATATTTTAGTGCATCTATTCAGAGAGACTGTTGGAAACAGTAACCTTTTATTTTTATTACCCTAAAGATCACTACTTTCCTAATAGTTCATTACAATAAGCCATTCCACAGCGGATGAACAGATTTTGCTTTAACTCACTGGTATTGCATACATTTATAAGCAGCTATACATATGAATACATATACTTATTAATCCTCTGGAATTGTTCACGTAAGTCTTAAAGTTGCATGTCATGGTGAATAAAAGACTTCCATTCCATAAGGAATTTTACTTCTTCCACAATAACATCTCAGCAATCATAAATGAGGCAAAGTATAAGCTTCCAAAGAATCCACAGGTTAACTTCTGAAGCCAGAGGGGGAAGTTCCAAAGTGCCCTGCATCACCAGACTTTTCAGACACACCTGGGAATAATCTCTCCTGAGTGCATACCTTTAGGTACAGGTATGTGCAGATGGGGACAGCTAAGAAGCACATGAAATTGAAGAAGACACAGCTGATGCAGCAAGCTTCACTATACCAGCTATGAAATATCCAGAGATTACATAGTGCTTTGTTTAACAAGTAGAATAATTAACTATTCCGTAAACAAAACAGGAAGTTAATAGCTTAAATGGTGCTGAAGTATGTACTTGCCACAATAGACTACTGTTTCCTTTACTATTTATCACTCTACCTCTAAATGGCCTCTGATGAATGCTCACTTTAATTTTTTAAAATGATTCATTTATTTTTATCAGAAAGTCAGACATACAGAGTGAAGGAGATGCAGAGAAAGATCCTTCACCCACTGGTTCATTCCCTAAGTGCCTGCAACAGCCTCGAGCAAAGCTAATCTGACGCCAGGAGCCAGGAGCTTCTTCTGGGTCTCCCACGAGGGTGCAGGGTCCCAAGGTTTTGGGCCATCCTCTATTACTTTCCCAGGCCACAACCAATGAACTGGAAGGGAAACAGGGCCACCAGTACATGGGTTGGCATCCATATGGGATCCTAGCATGTTCAAGACAAGGACTTTTGCCACTAGGCCAATGCACCAGGTTCAGAAATCTTCCCTTTATGAACACACATCTCTCAGTTCTGAGTGCTAGCTTTATGTACAGTATGGCCAACTTACATTTGAACCCTCAGCACATAACCTACACACAAAAAGGGGTTCAATGCACACTTGTTCAGTTATTAGATAAATAATAAGCGAAGGAAGAACATATTGATAATTATATCTGCAAGAAGACTACTATTGGCATATGATTTCACAGGAGTAGATGCTTGGGCTGTTTAACTTTTGAATTTGCTTTTCTTCTCTAACATATATTGTGATTTGTCTTGCAGATGGATTAAATCTGACAGACCCCCTGATAGTTTCAGGGCCTTTTCACTACCACATCCATGGTGCTGAATTAGTTACCCAGCTTTGCAGATTCAAATATATAGAGATGTGATCTTTTTCTGTCTCCTTCACTCCAGATTTTCCAACAAAAGAAAGAATGGGGGCTTATTATTTATAACACCTCAATATAATTTATAAATAGGCACCCTTTCCCTTTGAGCAGCTCATGGCCAGTCAGTTCTCAAAGGTGGATGAGCTCTTTCTTGGCTAATGCTGTGATTTGTATCACAGACATTATCAGAAACTCCTTGGCAGAAGACAAATAAAACACATTGAATGGAAACAGGATCAAAGCCCAGCATCTAATCATTGTTCATACCTGTTGTTCATACTTTACACATCCAAAAACTTAAAAGGAGAGAGAAATTAGATTTGAAAGGAAATGTGTTTTCCAAAGTGTAGGTCATTATTTAGATTTTTAGTGTATTTCTCCCTCTTGGAATATTAAATTGAACTTCACTGTAGAGCAGTTGCTAAGTTGAAAATGGGGAAAGCAAAATGCTTGAGACAGTCTTGGCTCAGCTACCTATAAGTTGATTGAACTATACAAGCTATTGAAACTTCCTGACTTCAAATATCCACATTGGTGAATGGAACTAACAGCTCATCCAAGGTGAAGATTGAATAGATATTAAAGCAGTGCTCCTCAAAATTTAATGCAATACAAATAACTGTGGTAAAATCTTAAAAATGGTAGTATAATACACTAGGGCCTGGATTCTGCTTCACAGTGTGGATTTCTAATAACATCAAAAATGATAATGATGCTGTTGCTCTCTGGATCCCATATCAGGTAGCATATATCAGTGGAGAACATTGTTTTTCTTCCAAATGAAAATGACCCTGTGCCCTGTTGCATTTTTACTCAGCACATGTTTTTCCTCAACATATAATTCACCAACAAGTATGGATGCTTCCTCCATGGAATTTGTGAAGCATAATATAGGAATTACAGACACTATAAAAGCCTTGTCCAGTCCTCAGGATCTTGTCAAATTCTATGAGAATCAAAATTGTTTAACTCCATAATTGGTCACTGAAGACCCAAGTTATCTATCTCTTATACTTAGACAGTTTGCAGCCTACATGAGCATTATTTATCATTGCACTGTTTTTACTAACATATCTTTTCCTATTCCAATAGACAATAACTTCATTACACTAACTTACACAAAGTTCCATTAACTTAATAGAACACAACAATATAGAATTATTAGTCCAACTACTCTCTAAATCCCTTGGCTCCAACTCTTTGCTGTGCTGTTTCAACTGAATCTATACTGTACATGACCCTTACTCAACTCCAATTGTGTGCTCAAATGATAATTCTTAACAAATTCTTAATAAATTATGAAAATTAATTATAATCCTTCTGAAACACTAACAGAACTCTGTCAAGGTAACTTACCAAAACAATACTAAACCCTGTCTTATCAATCAGCTGTATCTGTGATATTTAGGGAGTGAACATTCTATATATTGAGTAATAATTTACAAGATGTAAGTCCTGTGTAACAGGGAAGTAACCAGTAGTGATAGGATGAATGAAGAGATTTTAGTCTTTTCTTCTTTATAAAATATGAATGTAAAATTTAAACAAAAGGATAGTGTAAGAAAATTGTAGAAATATGACTAAAAATAAGTAGATTTAGTACAATTCAAGAAATCTATATGTGCAGGGGAATCTTTCAAATTCATGAAGGGCACAGAGTATTGGTGGTAAAGCTGCTATAGTTAATGTCAACATCCCAAATGAGTGCTGGTTTGCATCCTAGCCTCTCTCCCAGTTGCTCCATTTATGATTCAGCTCCCTGCTAATAACTTGAGAATGCCGAAAAGGAGTGATCCTTGTGTTTAGGGTCCAGCTACCTACACATTTGGGACATGTTTGAAACTCTTGACCCTTGGCTTCAGCCTAGACTGGCCATGATAGTTGAGGACATATGGGTTGTGAATCATTGGATGGAAGATGTCTCTCTCCCTCTTGCTCTGTAATTCTGACTTTCAAGTAAATACATTTAAAAAATAAAAAATGAAATTTTATAATTCACGGTTTTCCATTTTCTATGCCTAAATAAGCTTATCTTTAAATTTCATTACCACTAATTGGGGTCAGAAGCCAAATTTGGGAATTGAAGCCATGCTAGGACTTTAATGATTAATTCAAATGTCTACTCCAATTCAGATACTTTGATGACATCATTGCTGTTACCACTGACTCTAACATGTTTATGATAGGTTTATGCCCTACTATTGCACTGGGTGTGTGAGAGTGACATTGACCCAGGCTAATTGAAAATGAAAATTTTCTTGTGGACATAATTAATATCTGAGCTAAGACCTGAAGGAGTCTAAAACTGGGCAAAACATAGCATCCAGACACATAGTACCAGACTGTAGAATTTTCAGGGGGAAATGATTTGGAGCAAAGGATAGGGTGGTGAAAAATCAGCTTGGGACTTTTCATGAAGGAACAGTCTTTCATGTCAAAGTAAGTAGCTTATGTTGTTGTAACTCAGTGTATAAATCTCTAGACCACATCATTGAAATAAACCTGGTAACTTTTTACAAATACAAAAACTCAGGCCACACTCTGAACCAACTGCATGGGAGCTGAATTATTAAAAGCATTCCTAGTTGATTTTTATTTACATTAAATTCTGAAAAGCCCTGCTCAAAATAATATCCTGCAAGTTTTGACAATCCATTGACAGAAGTTTAAGCAGAGAAGTGACTTGGTAAAATGTGAATTTCAGAAAAAATTACTCTGGGTTTAATCATTCTTTCAGGATATATATGCCAGACATTGACCTAAAAATTGGGAACTCAGAATTAAATGGATTACATCAGTATTCCTTTTCAGTATTCATTCAACAAACATTTATTGCATGCCAACATTGATTTGACTTCTGAAGATTTAGAAACAATCCTACAATTATGACTGTTTTTAACGCACTCCACCTATGTTGGCTAGAAAGAATGATTGCTAAGAATCTTTTAGCACACTAGACTCAGGACTGTTTAACATGAGCAAGATGTTGGCTCAAATATGAAAGGTTTTGTTGATGTAGCTTTATAGAATTTTAATTGTGATAATATTTGAGGTATGGGAACTTGACCCACAGTACAAGTTGTAGTACAAGATACCAATCAACGTTTTTTTAATGAATAAAATGTACAGCTTACAAATCTGAAGCTTAATATTAGAGATGATAAGATCTCTAACCTATGCAGAGAATTGTCCTTTAGTGATTGAAAAGGAAAAGAATAAATTTCAAGTATGTAAAATCTGTTTTTAAATAATAGTAAGCATCTTATCAAAATGCACACAGATTTGGTTTGAACAGCTCTGGAAAGCTAATTAGCCTATTTTACCATGTTTTATTCTTATTTACTATATGCAAACATAGCAAAGGAGGCTGGGCTATGAGCTCTTGATTTTACTTTAGCTACTTTCCATTTCCTTTACTTCCTGTGATCATCCAGGCTACAATCAGTGTAAGACAAAGTAATCACCATGAATAACGGTAAAACCATCATATTCCTGACTAAGGTCTTTTGTAATTGCAGGGGAAACTCAATATGGTGTAGGAGTATAACTATAATATAAATATTTTTGGAAGAATAACTTCAAAATAGTGGCGTATGAGTCCAAGATCATTTGATGTGATTCTTACAGACTCAGAATTT
The DNA here is from genome assembly GCF_017591425.1 of Ochotona curzoniae. NCBI lineage: Eukaryota > Metazoa > Chordata > Mammalia > Lagomorpha > Ochotonidae > Ochotona > Ochotona curzoniae. The sequence goes on along the minus strand of NW_024465023.1, from coordinate 19,759,418 downwards.
GGGTGATACTCCATATCATGGAGTTCTGGCAGATTTCTGGAGGAGACAGACTCAAGAGGGCTTCCCTAATATTTGTGAATACATGAGCTAACTTAACTCAGAAGTCAATCATGGCGTATAAAGTGCAGTTTTTGAAGTAGAGGAAGGGTAGATCCAAAGAAATAATACTTGTTCTGAAATGATTAATATCCAAAATGACAGTGGATCCAAGCTCTCTGAGTCACTGGGTTTTAGGGCTGAGGTTAATATTAAACCATCTACTTTACAGATGAAGACACTGAGGCCAAGTGAAATGAAATAACTTGCCTAAGGCTTAGTTATAAAACAACAAAGTAGGCTTTGAAACCTAATGAGAAGCCTCCAAAATGAAAAAAAAAAAAAGTGAAAAGAACTCATACCCAGGGTAATGAAAGAGAACAACAGACCAGGATGAAGGCTGTATCCCTGCTGCCTCTATTTCCTCAGTAGAGGACATTTCTCAGAGTATATCAGTAAAACTAATGACCCTCCCAGGGGAAGTGCTGGGAAGTACTTAGGGAAATCTGCCCTCCAGAGCACCTGAGAAAGAATGGTAGACTCGTATGCCCTTGCTACCTCAAGGACTCTCCACAGATGTGCCTTATCTGCACTAATCAATAAAAATGGGTCATCAGAAATGGCACAGTCAAAATAGAAGCTTTTGTACTCCTACTGTAATGCATTTCAAAGATATCCAAGAATCCAAAGAAACAGGCACTGTTGGCAAGACCCAGCTTGGACATCCAGGTACTACATGGGGCCTTACTTTGAATAGTGTCTTTGCATGGAGCACTCTCAAAGGTATACCCTCAGCTCACTTTCCTTCCCTGAATTCCAGACTTACATTCAATTATAACCTTAGGATTTTAATGAAACGGGTAATACACTTCTACATCTAATAAGTCCAATACAAGCCTCTTCCCTCTACCTCTACCTTTCTGTCAGAGAACATGATCCTTCCACCTTTGTCTCTGCTCTGATCACCTTATGTCCTCTAGATCATAATGAATTCCTCTCTTTAATTCACATGCTATTTGTCAGCAATCTGAATTTTTTTCTTTACTTCATATTATATTCATCAGCAACCTGATAGTGCTACCTTCTGAAGATATCCAAAAATCACCTACTTCTTGCTTTCAATAAAAACATTCTGAGTTACAAACATCTTCATTTCTCAGTTGATTTATACAAATGGTCTCCTGCTTTCTCACGAGATACTCCACTGCCTATTGTCTATTTGGTTATTTTATAATCTATGGAGATTGTGCCATTTCACCTTGCTAATTTCTCCTCCAGTGATGATCCTATTTATACATTTTTTTCAAAAGTGTGGGACACATTACTGAGTGTTGAGGATTGGGGATGAGATTGTGGAATATGGAGTATCATGCAAGTCTCCCACAGAGGTACAGTGGCCCAAAGACTTAGGCCATCTTCTGCTGCTTTCCAGCTACATTTGGGGGGAGCTGGACGGAAAGCAGAAGAGCCAAGGTTTGAATTGGCACCCATATATGATGCTGGCTCTGCAGACGGTGACTTAAGCCTTTATATGAACACAGTGCCATAAATTAAACTATTATAGGAGGTGAGGAGAAAGTTGTCTGCACACTTTGTGAACTAATTTTTTTTCTTAAAAAAAATCCATGAGTCTAGAACTATTTCAAAATAAAAATGCTGGGCCTGGCGTGATAGCGTAGTGGTTAAAGTCCTCACCTTGCATATGCCAGAATCCCATATGGTCACTGGTTTTAATCCCGGCAGCCCTGCTTCCCATTCAGCTCCCTGCTTGTGGCCTGGGAAAGCAGTGGAGGACAGCCCAAAGCCTTGAGACCCTATACCCACATGGGAGACCCAGAGAAGGCTCCTGGCTTCAGATTGGCTCAGCTTCAGCCATTGTGGCCACTTGGGGAGTGAAACACTGAATGGAAGATCTTCCTCTTTGTGTCTCCTACTGTGTATTTGTCCAAAAAAAAATCTTAAAAAAAGAAAATAAAAATATTAAAAAACACTAGCTATGTGGGACTGGAGCCATGGCTCAGCAGGCTAATCCTATACCATCAAGTGTCAGCATCCCAAATGGGTACAAGTTTGTGTTCCAACTACTCTACTTCCAATCCAGTTCCCTGCTTGTGGAATGGGAAGGCAGTGGAGGACAGACCAAAGCCTTGGGACACTGCACCCATGTGAGAGACCCAGAAGAAGCTTTTAGCTCATGGTTTAGGATTATCCGAGCTGACGCAGTTACAGTCCTTTTGGGAAGTGACCTAGAGGATACAAGATCTTTTTCCTTCTCTCTGTAAATCTGCCTTTCCAATAAAAGTAAATAAATCTAGTTTTTAAAATGCTAGACAAAAGACTCTGTGGTTTCTTCTTCCTTTAAGGATATTCCTGCAGATATGTTAAATGGAGAATTCTCTCACTTCCTTGAAAATTTGTTTAAATATCTCATCAAGATCTTCCAAAGTCCCACATAAACATCAGGCTCCTGTCACCTATTCTCTAAACTTTGCCTTAGCTTTCCACCTAGCACTTTAATTGCAAACACTACTTGTTGTTTCATCATTTACTACTTCTGTTCTTCCTTCCATGACTTCCACAAATAAAAGAATTCTGTCTAGTTGTTGTTGTTCCAATTGCTATCCTTTTACTAAAGTCAGTACTAGATACACTATAGACACTCAATAGATATTTGATTAATGAATAATGAGTAGACAGGTAAAGCTATCAGTGCAATAGTTATGCAGATTCGTTTTAACAGGAAAGACTGAGTCTGAAAAAATTACATTGACACTGTTAAAAAGAAGAGAATGAGACAAAAAAACAAAACAAAACAAAACAAAAAAACCTTGTTCCTACCACTCCCATGAAGCAAACAAAACCAAACCACATTATTAGCAACTGTTTTCCTTTTTGTGATGCACTTGAGTGTCACCATGTAGAACCATATTTTGGAGAAGACACAAAACACATGTATAGCAATAAGTAACTTCCCCTTAAAGAATCAATACAAGCAGTTCCAAGATTACAGGTGGATTGTTCCACACTTTGAAAGGCAGCTGTTTAATGAGCTGCTCTTTGCTCTCTAACCTTTCTGGCTGGGTTTACTTCAACCCTACTTGTACAGTCACATATGCCTTAGCCTCACATTTAAGCCTTTCTCTAACCAGCAGAACTCAAATGTGGACAGACTACATAGATATTCCCACAAAATCATATTTCACCTGTAAATGAATTGAAATATATGTAATGCTGCCTTGATTTTGCATGTTACGAATAGGAATTCAAGTTCTTAGCAAGTGTTTACTGGTGTATTCAATGTGACAAGGACAATACCACTTGTGGAGGAAAGTGTGGACATTAAGAAGTCTCACTTTGATAATTTTTACTTTGTGATCTTCATCTGATTTTTTATAGCCTTGACTTCCTCAACCTAGGTTAGAGACAGCCATAAAGGCTACCTTCCATAGAGATCTTGAGGACTAAAAGAGGTTAAATGGGGTGAATAAATAGCAGAGTGATTAAAATATCCAGTTGTCCCAGTTCCAGTCCAGCTCCCTGACAATGTACATGGTGAAGCAGTGAAAGATGGTCCAAGTCCTTGGACCTTTGCACTCACATGGGAGAACAGGACAAACTTTGGTCTTCGTGACCATCTGGAAAGTTAATCAGTTTAGACGAATTATAAGGTGTAAAAAAACCAACCTGCTTGAGGGAAAGTAGGAAACTACGGAAATTGCTTTAGGAAAGCAATTTAAGTAACCAACAAACTGTTGCTTAATGTTTAATCTAAATTTTCAATGCTGGTCTCAAGCTTCATCTTTATCTTTGATGGTTAGTTCAAATAATTGGTCCCTTATTTCTTTATCACCTTCTTGAAATATTAAGTCTTTACTTGATGTTTGCTCATGCAAGAATTTCCCATTACCACTTACTCCCAATTCTTACAATTTTCAACTATTATTAATGTCACATAAACTATACAAAATAAACTTTAGTCTTTGGCAAGATAACTAAAGCCATAGTTGTGCTGTTCATATCACCTCACTCACTCCTATTTTTTTTTTTCTGCTTCACTTAGCTGGAGACTCACTCAGACTACCAACACAATTCATGCTCACCTGAGCCAACTAAATGATTTTCCTCAGTTGCTAAAGGTGAACCTGTTAGCTTCTTTCAGCCACCAAATTTGAACCCTGCATGGCGATTTCGGGAGAAGGAGGCATACCTCAGCCTTACATGCACCAGGCATTAATTAATAAATTCATACTTGCCACAGAACCAGGAATTTAAAAATGCCCAACTGGGTCCAGCATAGTAGCCTAGAGGCTAAAGTCCGCGCTTTGCATGAGCCAGATCCCATATAGGCTCTGGTTCCTGTCCTAGCAGCTACACTTCACTTCCAGCTCTCTGCTTGTAGCCTAAGAAAGCAGTAGAGAATGGCTCAAAGCCTTGGGACCCTGCACCTGTGCAGGAGAGCCGGAAGAAGCTTCTGTTTCCTGGTTTCAGATTGGCTCAGCTCTGGCCATTGCGGCCATTTCAGGAGTGAACCAGCAAATGGAATATTGTTTCTCACTGTCTCCTCTTCTCTATAATTCTGAGTTTCCAATAATAATAAATCAATCTTTAAAAAGGAATCCCCATCTATTGCAGCCTATGAGACAACCAAGACCATGAAGGTAATACTGATTTGTCAAAAACTGAGGGTATGAATGGACTCCATTATAGTGAATGCTTTTAGAGCATTGCTTAGAAACTACTGCCTAGACAAAGGCAGTTAACTGATTTATATAAATTAGCATTATGCACGTTCCTCATCATCATACATAGTTTCTATAATACATCTGTCCCACAGGATACTAAAGAATAGTACATTCTTTGTCTACCGACGAACAACATTCTATAAGTACCAAACAAAGACAACGGATGATTTTCCTTTTATTCATCACCTAATTAACATCACTTTCATCTTGACTCTTTAACGCCCTAAGTGCATAGGTTTTATAGCTTTATGAGACTGATCTATTTACTTTTCACACTTATCAATTCACCCAAGGTTATCCCCCATCTGATAATAATTACGCGGTATATGGCAATGAAAGTCAGATTCCTCAGGCAACTTTATGTACTAAACATTTTTTTCAAAAAATGAACACTTATCTGCTAGTAAAAAAGAAGGTATACTATGTTTAACGATTATAATTTTCTCTGAATTTTCTTTAGACTTTACACTGACTTCTGTAAGACATGGAAGCTGGGATCATGGAAAATTTCTGTTTTCTATGCGGTGAATTACAGAGGGTTAAAATTTTATCTTGGTTTATGTGTTTGTGTGGTATTCCAATTATATTGCAGTTAAACCAAACAACCAGAGTGGCCTACTAAAACTGACTGACAAGTGTAATTCATAATAGAGGGTATGTAAGATACAAGATTTCATACAGAAGGTGATACTAGTGATTCAAAAAATATTAACACTGATAATAAATTATGTGAAACATTCAATAAATAATAAATTATGTGAAATATTGGGATAAAGGGTTTAGTAATAACAATAAATGTAGCCTCTGAAAAGATCTGTCTGTCCACAATCCCATGCCATCTGTCCCTTCTCCAGAGTTGCTATGCAAGAGAAAGTTCCACTACTTCAGTTACCTACTATTTATTTGGAGAAGAAATAGGTATCATATTCTCCTTAGTTGAAGTAAGAACATTATAATAATTATTTATCCCTTCAAATGTTTTATTTATATGAATTTTTCTAAAATATATATTTCTTTGATATCAAAATAATGGTAAGAAAAGAAAAACTGAATTATTAACTTCTCAATTTTTAAACTGAAACATCAAGGAAAAAGTGTCCACCAAAGAAGTTACTTTCAAATATGTATAATAATAGTCACATTTTTCTTAATGATTTTCCCCTATATCATGTGTTTCAATAACTAAAGGTTGAGTATGCATTAACCAAAATTCATTGGGTCAATAAGTGATTCATAGTTTTAATTTTTTAAAAATTTATTTATTTATTTGAAAAGCAAAGTCAAAGAGAGAGAGGAGAGACAGAAAGATTGATCTCTACCTGCTGGTTCATTTTCAAATTGGTTGCAATGGTTGGGGCTGGGTTAGGTTAAAGCCAGGAGTCAGAATCTTCATTATTATTATGATGATTTTCCACGATATGGTTTTATGGATATAGAGATTCCCTCCATCCATCTCCTCCTACTCCCTCTCCATTCTCCTCCCATAGCAACCATTTCCCCAAAAATTATTGCAGTGGTACATTTCTTCAGCAACAGTCACAAATCCAACATTCTGCTATTTAAGTATATGACATTGCAGGTGTGGGGAATGGGAAATTTGAACTTTCAAATGTAGGGTTTTGCATTATGTATGCTTTACTTATATGCCTCCTGCTATTTTCTAGTTCCCACCTTAGAAATGGCAATAGGTTGCACCCATTGGTATGTACGGTATAGTTCTACTATACCTGTTACTTCTGACACATTTTCAAATTTATCGAAAAAAAAAAATAAAGGTATAAGTGCAGTATGGGTAATGGAATAACATTGGAAAATTTCACATCTAGTTTGTGTGTATGTGTGCATGCACGCGCGCACGCTCACTCTTTTCCTGTTGGCTACGAGATCTAATTCTCTCATATCCCCTGAATTCTCCTTTACCCAAAACCATAATCAACTGGCCTTTGACTGGATTTAGCCAACGGAAAACAGGTGGTAGGAAGATAGAAAACAAAGTATTTCCACTTCTCCCTGCTTCCCCTGATACCTGCAGCACAGGCGGCAAGCTCTCTGTGACACCAGCATCCTTGATTCCATCTCCCCAGCAGAAGCCTCCAGTTAGATCTACCCATAAATATCTTGATACCCTCTCTGCTTTATTGCTAAAACTTCAGGGACAGTAAGATGTTAGTCCAAGTTGGAAATCACTGGGCTGTTTCACTATAACTTCTTTGCTTTTTAAAATATCTCAATGTATCTATGACTAGTTATTATTATGAAACGCCTCTGACTAGACCAGGGTTTCTTCTCAACATCAGCATTACTGATACTTTGAGCAGGATAATTCTTTACCGTGAGAAGTTATCCTGTTTCTTGCAGAATACTTAGCAATATTTCACATTCTGCATGACATTCACATGTGACAATCAAATTTTTTCATGCATTTCCAGCTTTCCCCTGGAAGTAAGAATCTTTTCCAACTGAAAACTACCATATCTGGGACCAGCACAGTGGCATAGCATGCTAATCATCCACCTGCCAGTGTTGATGTTACATGTAGGATCCAATACTTAGCTGCTCTAATCCCAATCCAGCCCTCTGCTTACAGCCTGGGAAAGCAGTGGAAGATGGCCCAAAACCTTAGGACCCTGCACAGATGTGGGAGACCTGGAGGAAGCCTCTAGCTCCTGGCTGTGGATCAGCTCAGCAGACATTTGGAGAGTGAATCAACAGGTGAAAGACCTCTCCCTCGTTCTCTCTGTAAAATCTTCCTTTCAAATAAAAATAAATAAATCTTTAAAGGACAAAAGGAAACTACCATACCAGACTATAACACCATTATTTTTCCAATGGAACCTTAATTTATATTCTCCAACAAATTATACACATACCTGTTGTCTTTTGAAATAAGACTGGAATAAAATCAAATGGTGTTATCTATATAACTATAAATTTAGTCATAGTTACAAAAATATTCATTAAATGAATAAATGAGTGTAAAATTCCCATTTAGAAATTAGTGAGTATTTAATCTTGTCCAGATTACTATATTTTATCTGAGTAACCATCACACGGCCTTTGAAAGACTACACACATTCTGATGTCTAAGTGTTAAATAAAATTAAACATGTCAATTTAATTTACAGAGAAAAATATAATCAAAGAAGCAAAGTTTCAAGATCAAGAAATACAGAATAGGAATTCCTCCTTCTCCCCAACTCACACTTTGATGGGGCCATTTCTTCCTTAGCCTTAATATCTTCCCAGCATTAGATATGGAGTGCATGTATTTCTTATTGTACACTGAATAATCCTTTGACTTTTAAATCTTCTATTGTTTGCTTTTTAATTGACTTTGTCCTTATCTAATATTAGTGGCAGGATTTAAAGCATAATTAAGGCACACAATCATTCACAAGGTTTGAACTAATAAACTAGTGATTATTTGTGAAATCACACTCAGACTACTCTCTGGGTATATTGATGTAATTATTGGAAAATTCTACTCAATTTCATCTAAAAGATGAAAAACAAAGGAAATATGTGAAGATAAACACTTTAGATAATATATATTGATAATTGGCAAAAATATGCAAATAAATGTGTACTCTGCCTGAAATACATGTACACAGCCCTATATTTAAGGTGCCAATCATGTACTGTAAAATAATTTTCATTATTCATATATTTGATGAAACATCCACTATGTTTTAGGTAAGCGTAATCTCATCAAATGTGTCATAAATTTATCGAAATGTAAAGTTCCAACTGTTCAATTACAGAATTAAAAGCAACTAATTGAATAAGACAATCTAATTCTTATCATAAAAATATTTTTCTTTAGATAAAAATTTAATATGTTCAAAATTTCCACCACACAAAATAAAGAGACATAAATGGGATCAGTGAAGCTGCAGGAAAAAAAAGTCTCAATATATCGCAGTGTTTAAGGTCTTATTTTAAGATGTCATTAAATATATGATTGATTTTCATCTGATAGAATTATATGACTTCCAAAATGAGATAAAACTTAATGAATGGGGATGAATTTACTTGAATGATTTGTATACTTTGTTCATTGTAAGGTCAGTAACCCAGACAACATTTTAAAATTTCCCAGATGATTGTTCATAATAATATAGGAGAAAAGGGACATAGAAAAAAAATCATAGGTCACAGAGAATTATGAGAAATTTGGTTCAAAATATCTAACATTTGTACTATACAGTAACAAAATTTACGGAGAAGAATGTTATAAGCATACATCTTATACTACCTGATTTCTGACTTTCTGAATGCAGCACGGATCTGAGTTTGTCTTTCCTTCTCCCTTCTCTAGCTAGTGAGCACTATTTTCTTTCTTATGACCAAGTGTGTGTTTCCAGCACTGTGAAGCCTTTCTCAGTACACACAGCTGAAATATTACCTCTGGCCTGAGTTCCTGCAGAATCATCTTCACCCTGCATTATGCACATTACTTTCACTCTGGACTTAACAGTTTCTAGTGTTGTGATTTTTTGCCTCTATTTGTCATTCAAATGTAGACTCAGGCCAGAAATATTATTCAAAGTTTTACTTGTTGAACCAATTCCATACAACTTTGCTTCTGTATCTGGGTTGTTAAATATATTAATGACACTGAATTAGACTGAATATTGTAATGAATTTGCTTTGAAATACAAGATAACACTGGAAAGCTTTGCAATTGAGCAATAATGCAAACGTGATCAAAACAATGATCATGAGGTATCTTTCATACACTATAGTTTGGAGGTAACAAAACAGCATGAGTATTGTTATAGAATTTTCTTTTAAGGATATTGAGCATCTTCAGGGAATTTTTTTTTAAGTCTGGTCCAGTTTCAGAATCAGACAACTGAAATTGACAGGTATATATACTTTCCCATTTGCAGAAGCAGCATGTGGCTTTACAGGGCACACAATTCCTGCGGGTTGTTGACACAACAAAGAGGTCACAGGAGATAAATGTTACTTTTTATGAGCACAGTAGTATCTCAGGAGAAGCAGCTCACACTCAGCCAATGAAGTAAGAAACAAGTATACTGAAAAATCACAGGAATGCTTTTAGCAAAGCAATAATGATTAAACAATCATCTTCCTACCTATTCCTGATGTTCCCTGAAAAATCTCTTTGTATACTGGACTAAGCAGCTAATCTGTTTCAATTTTGAATATATTTTATTCTAAATAATTTCAGATATAAACATCTATATGTATTTATCTACTCCAGGAAATCAAACTTTTACCAAGAAACTGAAGAGTTTTCTCCCCTCATTATTGGATTATCATCCATTACACTTGTTGCTAAATTATTATGCTTCACTTTAAGACACTATGTGTGATTCAGCATTACATTGCATTCATATCTTCAAGATGAACGGGAATAAATACAGAGAGTTAACTGTTAAGGTCAAAGGGCAATAAAAACGTGTGGAAGGATTTGTCTTCAGATAAAAGCTCTTTTTATAAATTGGAAAAATTGATGAGTGAGTTAAGCACTGTCAAAGTCATAAAGAGAAGGTGACTACATGTTATTATAATTACCCTACCATAAAGAAGATATCATAAACTTACAATTTTATTTTGTGCAAATGGGGTTGCCTGAGAAAATATCCATCTGATCAAAACTTTCCGACTGGCTTTGTAACCATGTAATTGCAGAGATTAAATGGATCAATCGTATTTCTAAGCATTTTCTTTCATAACGAGAAAAGGAAGAGAAAAAGGAAGGAATATTTTTATAATGGGTTCCCCAAACAGTTGACTCCTCAGAAAAAATGGTTAGCAGAGGTCTACAAAGCAGAGTCCTTAAGCCAAATCTAGTACACTGCCTATATTTTAAGCAAAGTTTTATTAGATGATCATAACGTATCCTCATGTGCATCAAGTATATAATGCATATGACTATATACACACTAGGGCGGCAGAGGTAAGCAACTGCGACAGAGAACAGTCACCAGAGTCTGAATCTATTTCTATCTAGCCCTTTACAGATCAAATTTGCCATAGAGAAGTTTGCCTCTCTAAATACAGGGTTCTTCTGAAACTATGGCAAATAAAAACCAAAATGTTATTTTCTTTACAAACCAACTTTTTTTTTTTCCCAAGGATTTTTTTTTTTTCATGGAGGGAACTTAGCTCCCAATATGTGTGTGTATATTAGTACTACAGTTAAATGTTCCTGGTTATGAATAACTTATAAAAGTTTCTGACAACACGGAATGCTTAGATATATGTCTGCCTGGTAATTTTAAGAATACAGAGAGAGTCTTTGAAACTTTGAAAATGTTTATTTTCTGTTCCAGAAGAACTTTAGTATGAACAGTTGAAGACTACATACAATATAATACCCAGAATAATTGGAGTGGTTATTCTCTAGGGAAAATTCAGTCCTAAGAGATATTGAAAACAAATAAATAAAATTGGTCAAGATAAATTCCTATATATTCATAATAATATGGCTCTTGTCTAACACATCAAGCAAGGCTATCTTGAGGTATCCTTCTCTATTTTCTATTCACTAAATCCTCCATAAAAATTACTATAAGGTACTTTTAAATTTGAAATTTTTATGGCCACATAGAATTCATCTCTTCATTTGCATCCTCTGCTTTCACTGGATGGATATATAATGTGAATAAATGTCTGCTTTAAGTCAATCTTTTAGACACCAGGCATTACTATAGTTAAACCCACACTTATTAAGACATTCACCTCAAAAAACTGTATCTAGTAGAAAGAAAAAACTCAAATGACAGAACAAATAACATGCTTCAAAACCAAATCTACTAGAGTGGTTAATTTGTGTAAAAGTCGAGACGCCACTTGGGATGTCTCCATTCTATATCAAAGCGCTTTGATTCAACTTTGAACTCTGCTCCCAATTACAGCTTAAAGCCTACATGGCCACATGTATGAGAGATTCCGCATATACTTTTTAAAAAATTAATTACACTGCATTATGTGACACAGTTTCATAGGCACTGGGATTCCCCTCCCCACCCCTCCCTGAACCCTCTCCCCATGGTGGATTCCTCCACCTTGTTGCATTACCACAGTTCAAGTTCAGTTGAAGTTCTTTCATTGCAAGCACATACCAAGCATAGAGTCCAGTATCTTATTGTCCAGATAAGTTCAACGGCTTCTTGGGGAGACCATCTCTGGTCTGAAGTTAGAGCCGGCAGAGTATCATCCCGATCAATTAAAAGCCCCAACATAACATCAATAACAATTTATAACATTATGGAATTGATTGACATACTATTGAGTAAGCAATATGTTTTTTAAAAATGCAATTTCTTAACCACATCCTGTGACTTCTTCATTGACATTTCAATTTTAGTTTTTATACAACTGGGTTCTATACACCTTTAAATGGCTATAGATTACTATTCAGCTGTCTTGTGTCTATTTTCATTGTAGTATTTAGCTTTTTATAGCATTGTAGCATAATTTTGCTGAATCTGGATTTTTTTGGGGGGGGAAGTCTAGACTGGCTTAAAACTCTAACAAGACATATGTCAACAGTTGAGGTACAGAACAGTTTTAAGGAGGGGTGTTCAGAGAAATCTTCAATGCCCTAGTGAGGAGTAACTAATGTTTGTGTCCCACCTAGTAAGATATAAGTGAGTCCACGCTGAAAGTTTCCTGTTCGATTCTAGGCTTTCCTTGTTGTTCTCTATATATTCTTGATTTTTTGTTTGTTTGTTTGTTTAGTTGTTTGTTTTGAGGGGTTTCTGGAGCTATCCTGATGGTCATTGCCAGAGAGGGTGTGGACTCAAAGTTGGAACCAAGCGAAGACCAGAGAGAGCTCCCCTCCCTAGTCCCGAAGGAAGTTTACTATTCTTCTGTTTCTGCAGACTGCTCAGGGCTCTTGGCTGTTGTTCTGATGCTCTTAGATCCTGCCAGGCCAGATTTGGACTTCTTCCATCCCATGTGGTAGATTCAAGCGGGAGTGGATGACCTCAGAGTTCTTGGCCTCCGAGGGCACTTCAATTCCCCGTGGTCTCCTTGGTAGCTGGGATATAGTCCTTGGTGCCCATACTGATAATCCTTGGTGAGGATCCAGGAGTCTCCAGGGTTGGGATACAAGCCTCCTCCTGTCCCCCTGCTCCACTCTGGGCCTCCCCCCCCCTGCTCTGTGCATGTGACCTCCTGTTAAGAGGTTGTCAGGATCGCTCTTGATTCCCCCTATATGTCTTTGTAGTTTAACTATTGTCTAATTCTGATTTGAGTCTGTTTTCTATGAGTTACCAGTTATGATCCTGGTAGGTTGTATTTCATGTCTACCTCACACATTCTAGGTAGATGGAAGATTTCTCTGCTCTCCCGCTCCATTATGGAATAACATAGGGTATTAATAGTATATTAGGTTTTACATTTCTTTGATGTAGATCATAAACAGTCTGACTCACATTGATTGTTGGTTCATTGGTTATTTCACAATATCTTATTGCATGTGGGATAGGCTGTTTGAGGTTGAGATACTATTACTTTTACAGGTACTATTTTTCATATTGACATCATTTCATCTTAAATTAAGGCAAACATCTACATATCATCTGCTCCGGCAATAGCACTCCTAGGAATATATCCAAAACATCTGTTTCACGAGAAACCAACATGCACCCCTATGTTTATAGCAGCACAATCAGTAATTGCAAAAACATGGAAGCAACCGAAATGCCCATCAGCAGAAGACTGGATAAGAAAGCTTTGGTTCATCTACTCCATAGAATACTACTCAGCTATTAAAAAAAAATGCAGTTCTTTGTGGTCAAATGGGCCCAACTGGCAACCATAATGCTAAGGGAAATGAGCCAGTCCCTCATATACTTCTAGCTCCTGACTTCAGCCTGGGCTACTCAGCTGTAAGAAATGAATTGCATGTAAGAAGTGAATCAGTGAATGTGAAATGCATCTCTCTCTGGATTTCTCTCTCTTCCTATCTCCTTCCTTTCCTTCTTTCCTTCTTCATCCTTCTCTCTCTCCTTCTACCTAATCACTTTCTAAGTAAATACATTAAATTTTGAAAGTGCTGGGTAGGAGTATGGAGGATGGCTGGCATTGTAGTATGCAAGTTAAAACAACTCTTGCAATGCCACTATCCCATATAGAAGTGATGCTTCCAATTCAGCTCCTTGCTAACATGCTTGAGAAAACAGTATATGATGGCTAATGAACTTTGGCCTGTGCCATTCATGTTGGAAGCATAGGTGGAATTCTGAGCTCCTGGCTTCATACTGGACCAACCATGGATAGCCATTTGGGAAGTGAACCAAATGGTAGAAGTTTATCTCTGTAAATATACAGATAAACTAATCTTGGGAAAAAAATGAAAATGTTGGGGAACAAGTAACTCAGTCCTCTCTCAACCAACCTGACTGATAACCTGGTTTTCTTGATCCCTCAACAACATGGCAAAGTTTGTTAATTAATAGGGCCCTTTACCAGCTGCCTCCTATGCCTGAAATGATTAGTTGCTAGACACTTCTCTCCTTGACTCTTATTTGTCAATTCGATGTTTTAAAAATCACCTTCTCAGTGACACACTGAAGTGATTTTCAATTTTTTTGGATTTTTTAATGTATTTCCCATTTTCTAACTTTTCCCCCTCTTTTAGAATGTTCCCCCACCCTGTACTAGAAGCTGAGCTTCATGAAAACATGGAACTACTCATGCTCGTACATGGTGTATAGGATGTTGTTCAAAACACAGTGAATACTCAATGTGTTAATATGTAGGATGCATCTTAGAAGGCTGGATCACAGCCTTTCAGATGTAATGATAAGAACAGTTATAAAAATGGAAACCGTATTTTTCCTACCTTCAAAAAAAATTCTGTTTCATTCTGACCAGGTTGATGATCACTGATGATCACACACAAATTTCATGACTATAACACCTGAACCTAAGTGTCACTTCATCGCTTTACAGGAAAAAAAAAAAAACATCATGGCAAAAAGGATGGCAGACGCAAGGAAAACTTACTGTAGATGAATTTCGGTTGAGTATAGAAAGGAAGATAGGGTACAAAAGCACTAGGAAAGTGCTTGTCACAGCTTGTGTGTCACAAGTGACTTGAAGCATTGGGGCATGCTTTGGGAAGACATAAAATTCATGATGGTCATCTCATTTCCTCATAGTCACATCCATTTGTATCACTAGATACACAATGCCTTGCTTAGAAATTTCACCAATATTTCAAAATAAACATGTGAGAAATATATCAGCCTCTCTCTGTAAGCCTTTTCTCTCTCATTTATAGCATCCTTAGTGAGTCAATTTATCTATTACCTAATTACTACTTATTTTCTCATATCAATAAAATGCAGCACTATCAACCCAAGAAAATTAAGCCAGAATCCTAGAATCATATATTACTGTTCCTGTAGACTCAATTCTATATTCATTTAGCCTGATATCAACTATTTTGAATTCCACCTCATGTATTTTTTCAGAAATTTTTCTTCTGCTTTGCATTGCTATTATCATCATTTTATTAAAGAACACCAGCACATGTTTCAAAAAATAAAATAGGGCTGTTTTTTTCCACTTCAGACATGAACCATTTCAATAACTAACAAAACAGCTTTGTGAGCCCAGTGTGTGATGATTCAGTGGCTAAATCCTCACCTTGCATGTGCCAGGATCCCATATAGGCATTGGTTTGTGTTCTTTACATGCAACATTCCCATTGAAGCATTTAAGAATTGCCCAGTGAGATCACATGAAACTAGAGCTGAGTTTTCCTGAACATTTTGATTGGTTGAACATCTGGCTATGCCTTCTAAGATAACTTGAAAACAGAAAATTATACTGTCTGGATAAGTAGCTCATCAATACAATTTAAAATGTGCTTGTTAAACAGACATTATTACTTGAGTAAAGTTTTCTTTTAAAAAAATGAATGGCATTACTTTTAAATGTCAATGTATTAATGTTTAAACTTAAAAATAATGTCTTTGACATCTTTGGAATACAGTGTAGCTTATTTCTTGAAAACCTTAGAAGAGCTAGTACAATAAGAGGCAGATCTAAGGAGGAATAAAACATTCAGTATATGTGTTATAGCAGAAACGGGGACAAAAACATGTCAAGAAAATTACTAAAAATATATTTCACACATAGAAGTATATTTTCAGTCCAATTTCAAAAGAATAATAGCAGAGATTCTTCCCTGTTTCAATAAGATAAATTCCTGCATAGTTGAAATTGATTCTACCTTTTCAAAATTATTTCTTCCACCAGAATTGTGATTATACAAGTCGTTCAATCTTCTACTTTTCAAAAGAAAAGTAATTTAAATTAGGAATTAAATTACACTGAATTTCCAGTTCAGCATGCTAATTTTTCGAAGTAGTGTTTACACAGGAAGTGTTGATCTGAAAGTTTCAGTAACAGCCAATCAAAATGGTAAACACGTGTTTCGGCATTCAGCAAATCTTTGCCCTTTATGCTTTTTCTGCTGCCTTTCTTTCCCTCTAGCTTTCTTCTACTCTCAGTGCACTGAAATGTTAAAATTCTACTGTATGAAAGATATCTCACATTATATCAATAAAACCAAGTTAAAAGATTTTATATTGCCATAGAAACTATTCTTAATTTAAAACAAGATTGTATTTCATGTACAAATTCAGGTTTTAATTTATAATTAAAAAATATATATGAGAGAGAAAAAAAGAGGGTTTGCTTCCAATGTCCATGCCAAATGTCTTCAATGGCTGGAATCCAGGGTCTCAAATCTGGTCCCCACAAAAGCAGAAGGAACCCAATCATTTGAACCATCACCTGCATTCTCCCACAGTTTCCTTGTCAAGAAAACAGAGTCAGAGATCAGAGCTCAAAATTGAACCCTGGTACTCCAATATGTGATGTGGCATCTTAACCAAAATTCCAAATGCCAGTTCCTAAATATATATGCACAAAGTATAAAATGTCTTGCATTTTTGTCCGTATGTAGCAATCTTATAATCCCATTATGTATTAACTGAAATCTCATACTTTCTCTGGTTACACACATTTGTTTTGCAATATTATTAATTTGCAATACTATTTTGAACAGCAAAACAGAACTGTGCTTTAGTCAGACCTGGCAGCGCCAATCTAAATAGCTCTAAGTATTATTCTCAGTCTTTCTCTTTGTCAATGATTTACAGCCTAGCTGCACCTTAAACTCAGAACTTAAAAGAATTGCTGAGGTATAAGTGCTACAAACAGGAATTCAGGTTTGATTAATCCAGGTTGGGACCTGAACACTGGTATGTCTATTGAAGCATCTTAGGGGATTTTAATATGAAGGCAAAATTGTAAAAGATTCAAATCATCATCCATATAGTTTTTCCACAAATACGCAGTAATTGCCTACCGTGAGTGATGCTGCAAGTTTTATGGGTTAAGATATTTGCATGGGGACAGCCATTTGGAACAGTAGCCAAAATGCTACTTTGAACACTGATGTCTAATCTTAGGGTGTACAGGTTTGAGTTCCAACATTGCTGCCAATTCAAGTTTCCTGTTAACGTGAACTCTGGGAAACAGCAGGTGATGGATGAAGTTCTTGGGTCTCTGTCCCACCACGTGGAAAATCAAGAATGGTTTATAGGCTCCTGGTTTTGGCTGGACCCAGCCCCAGATTTTATAAGCATCCTGGAAGTGAACCGTATCTCTCTTTGATACATAATCAAAAAATTAAAATAAAAATATGTGTTATTTGGAAAAAAGAATGTTAAAAGTATTTGAACGAAATAAATACTTATAGTACTTAGCTATCTTAAATATTCTTTATATAAAATGATATAGAGAATGCAGCTGAGTCTAAAGGCCTTCAAAAAAGAATGTAAATACCATAGACATAAAAAACGTGTTGGCATGGAGATATCAAAAATGTATAGGACGGCGATATTCTTCATTTTTCTTCTTAATAATGTTGCATTGTGCAATTAGCTTAACATTTTTACACAGCAGATGTAGCTCTTCATTCTGAGATTCAGAGGTGCAATAGAGTTGCACAACTTCTCTCTTTTTGCCTCTCAGAAATCTTAAAAATTAGTAATAAGCAATTTATTCTACTCATGATACATACCAAAAAATCTGTTTTCTTTTTGTTTTAACCAACAAAAAAACATTAGAAAAAAAAAAGTAAATCAGCCATCTAAATCAGCAAGATGTCAAAGAATGGAGCTAATCTAAAAAATAAAATTTCCCCCTTGAGGTGAACTATTGTTAACATTAAAGGGTGAAATCTAACATTTCATACTATTTCTTTGCTAATGTAGTTTTTCTGTGTTACCTTGGCACTCATCATGAGAAAATGAGATTGCACGTTATAATATACTTATAGATACAGATATTCTATTTTATCCTTTTCAGTTTACCTTCCCTTAACAAAATTGCTCTCGAACTGTAACCCAAATTTGTTACTCAATTTAACTCACTATTTTACTTCATGTATTTCATATGATGTAATGTAAATGCTCTGATTTATTCTGAACGCTTAGTAATCCTTTAATTTGCAAATAAAGATCAACAATTACCTTCAAGCATTAATTAAAAAAACAAAACAAACCAAACAAACAAAAAACCAAGCCAGAAGGCTACCTTCTGTAAATGATTTTATATTCTTTTTCTGATGAGGAGTAATCAACAAATGTTATTCTAGGTTTTCTACTTGAATTGACTATTCCATTGTGAGACCCTTCAGAGTGATTGAAGAAATGTACCTATTTTGCTTGGGATATGCACATTACAGAGATTTTGCTAAAGGCTAGATAGCTGTTTTACTAACATTTGACATGTTCATGTCTGTTACTAGCTTGATAAAATAACCCTAATTTGAATATCTGATATTTTTCCTTTGAAATCAGTATAGTGACTAAAAATAGAATTTTACAAATGTTGAGTTGGGGCACTTTCTGCAGTGGGCAAATAGAGATTCATTGTATTCATCATTTAAGACAAAGCAAACACATAAAACAATGTTTTGAAAAGGTCAGGGGTCAGTGCATTGCCTTCACTGGCTAATTCTCCTTCCCTAAGTGCAGACATCCTCTATGGCTGCTGGTTCATGTGCTGGCTGTTCCACTTCCAATCCAGCTCCCTGTTTGTGGGATGGGAAAGCAGTAGAGGATGGCTCAAAACCTTGGACCATGCACTTGCATGGGAGACCCAGAAAAGCTCCTGGTTCCTGGCTTGTGATTTGAGAGCTCTGGCCATTGAGGCCATTTGGGGAATAAATCAGTGAATGGAAGAAAAATGGGAGATATTTCTCTGTTTCTCCTTCTCTCTGCAAATTTACCTTTCCAACAAGAATATATAAATCTTTAGAAAAGGAAAATGTTAGTATATTTTGTTCCTCAGAATAAGTCTCTATTTTTCTGAGCAATCCTTAACTAAGGAAAAATAGACAGTAATAAGAAATTTCTTTTTTAAAAAAAGAAACTTAAAAAAATTCCCCAAAAATAAATAGGCTTGCATTTTAGCATCACTGACCCGAAACAGAAGAAATCAGATAGGAAAAAAAATCTGAGTTTTAAAAAACTATATCATAAATCAATATTTGAGACACGTTGAACACCATTCCCTTGAATTTCAATCCTCACATTGGGAGACTGGGGATGTGTATGTTGATGTTCTGTTTCTAAAATAAATCATTCAAATTTGGCATCTTTTTTTTTTACAAAAGGGCCCACTGAAATGTCAATTTTTATAATTGATCAGAGCCATCCTTGTTGGAAAAACAAGGAGACAAGTGGGGGGATGCCATTCAGGGCCATTTTATACATTTGTATTACAGGAAAGCAGCATTTTTTCGCTTTATTTTTGAAAGTCATTCCTCTCCACCAACCTCTTCTTCCCTAGGAAGTTTAAGTCAGAGGTGATTCAGTTGGAAAAACTTTTTGTGAAACAATTTACACCCGTTTTCAAATCAGACACATATGTATTTAAAAATGATTCCATAACACTGCTTTTGAAAGGGCAGTAAATGCATCCTGCTTAGTTTCTGTTTTGAAAACAGAAATAATGAACTCATGGGGAAATTTAATTACAATGTGCTATCAATTGAATAAAATCCATGTAGTATAAAGCCGCTAAGGAGCAAAGAATATGCTTGCTTATTAAAGGCAATTTAAAGACTTTTAATGTCCAAAATAACATCTGAAAATTTCAGCACTCTCTATTCTTTTTACCCAGCTTCCAATTAAGAACAATAAAGTTCTAAAATAAGGAAAAAGTTATCTAAACTGCATGCATAAGCAATATTAATGTCCACACTTTCCACTAAATCTAAGCATTTTCAGAAATGTTTTCCTGGATTTTTAAACTATTCAAAGATTTTTCTTTTTTGACAATTATAATACACTTAATGCCACCTATTGGAACCATGTGTATTTCTGGTACTGATAAAGCAGAATCTGTTGTGGGGTGGCTAATGCTTCCATCAAGGACAAATAAACGGTTCTATCAAAAATGAAAATGTAATACAGGTATTACATTAATGTTAGAAGTTATTACTAGAGCAGAATAATATTATTTCATATGCTTACAGGTAACTTGTTAGAAATTAATAGTGAAATACTATTAACATCCTTTTTGTAGATTGGTATTGTTAACCTGCATTGGTCAAACAGTTTGTAAATACTTTCTCTCAGTCTATTGTTTATTTATTTATCATTTTATACTTTCATTTGCTCTATGGAGCTCTAACTTTCAGTTAATTAGGTTTGCTTGCTTGCTTTGTTGCTTTCCAGTTTAAAAGCTTACGAAAATTTTCCCATCACAAGTTTATATATCCTGCATTTTCTTTAGTCATTTTTATGAGTCTATATTTCTAGTTACCTTGATAAGCTGCAGACATTTATTTTCATCTATATTTAAAGATAAAGAAGGAATTCTTGTTTTGAATGGTCATTTACAAAGTACTAGGTATTAAATAGAATAGGCTATTTACACAAAACTGAGTAATACATTCCCTATCTGTTTGGATGTTGTTTGGACTCTAAGATTTAGTTTACTCACCCACTTTAGCCCTAGCCATGACAGTAAGCTGTTCATGATGATCATTTTAAAATATGGTCAAAATCTGGACGTGCAAGGGTCACTATATTACGCTTCTTATCCATAAGGTGCTTAGTTACTTATATATACACACACTTTCCTTCAATATAACATTTAAATCATATTACTTCCAAGGAATCTTGGAATTATATTGCTCACAAACACAACAAAAGTGTTAGGATTAGGACTGCATTAATTCAAATGTTAATTTGAGAAGCATTACAAATATAATACCGATAAGTCTTAAATTCTAAAACTAAATATGCATCTATTTATTTATCTTTTGTTTTGTGTCCTTATGCAAATTTTTAATTTTCTTCCCTGCAAGATCTATAGCATTCTTCTTCCTTGCATTTATACTGTCATTATTGTTAATGGGACTTTGTTCTATTTGCATTTATAAACAGTTAAATAATTGTTAGCATAAATAAAAGATATTAAGGTTTAAATGTTTGTATTATTTCAATTAACCTTAACATTTTAAGTTTCCTTCTGTGTTGTCTTAGTTGGCATATATCCTGTTTAACAATATTTATTATTCTTTAAAAAAGCTATAATAATTGCTTCTTTTTTTTCCTTTCAACTTACTTTATGGACTTGACCAACCAATGCCAATTAGAAAACTTTGAAAAATAAAATTCTGGGGACTGGTGCAGTGGTTCAACTGGCTAATTTGACATCTGCAATGCACCACCATCCATATACACACCAGTTCATATCCTGGTTGCTCCACTTTCCATTTAGCTACCTACTTGTGGCCTGAGATGCAATAGAGGATGGCCCCAAAGCCTTGGGATGCTTCACCTGCATGAGAGATCCAGAAGAAGCTCCTGGCTTCAGATTTGCTCAGTTCCCATCATTGTGGCCATTTGGGGAGTCAGCCAGCAGATGGAAGATCCTTCATTTTCTGTTTTCTCTGTACATCTGCCTTTTTAATAAAAATAAATAAATCTTTAAAAAGTTTGACAATAATCAGTGTTGATGATGATGTGTATTTACTAGAGGTTAGCAAACTATAGAAATTATATTCTAAAGATTTTGTTTTGTAAATAAAATTTTACTGGAATACAGCCACAGCCACAGTTGGTTGCTAAGTATTAACCACTGTTGATTTCATCCTACACTCAAAGAATCTAGTAGATATGAAAGAATACCTTTCTCTAACAAAGTTTAAAATGGTTACTTTGGGGGTCATTATGGGGAAAAATTGCACGGTCCTCTTTCTACAACCCTTTTTCTTTTTTATTATGCAACAGTTTAGTTTTCTTCTGTTTTGACTTCATGTTCCCTTCAAAATGAGATTAGAAAGTGTCTGGATATGTATATATGTATATACATATATGTATACACGTATATATATATATATTGCTATATGGCTTCCTTGGAACACTTACTAGTATATGTGGGCCATAATAACTTTAATGATTAGAGACAATTTTTCTCTTTTTTCCTATTAATCAACTATATTTCAAGATATATACTCCAGGCTATTCTATTCTGAGAATGGAGCTAGCTAGAGCCATTAGCATAAATTCAAAAAAAGTAAAACTGATACTACTGTTGATGTTCACTTAGGCTTCCTAAGAAAATACACACATGCACACACACTTACATGCATTAAAATACACACATGTACATACGCAAGCATACATACACAGACAAATAATCAGGTAAGTACCTGACTCAATAAATTTAAACAATTTTGAGCATTCAACAAAATCTACAAACATAATTTCCTGAATGCTTTTCTTTGTATATCCCTTAAGTCATAGGCTTCTTAATTTTTTCATAACATACTCCTTATATTTTGTGCATTCATTTAAAAAGAACACTTTTCTGGCTTGACCTCTGCCTGTGTATTGAGGGTGCAGCTTGTGTTTCACTTTTGCTGTTCCTTTGCTAACAAGTCCTCCATAAATAAATCCCAACTGCCAGAAAGCAAACAACCATTTTAGATATTTTTCCGTTTTCACATGCATAACACTTCAGAAAGAAAGAAAAGGAAAACAGCAGCTTTTAGAGTGCCTATTGTGTGGCGCTGCAATACAACAGGACCTTGGTTGTCATGATAACATTTCAGATAGTGTCCACAAACTGGCATCTGTGAATAGGATTTAAGGAGGTCCCTTGGTCCCATGAATTATATTTTATCATGAAAGCACCTCTGCACGCTAAGCCAAATATCATTTCTATTCTACAAAGATTACAGAGGAAGACATCAAGGAAGTGGGGGATACAGAATCCAGAAAACTCATTATAAAACTTCTTATCAACAATGAGAAGCACATACAGGAGTTCAAGGAACTCAATGAATATGTCACACAAGAAATAGCAACATTGAAACAAACTCAAGCTGAATTATTGTAAATGAAGAATACAATAGAGCAAATAAAAAAATTCCATGGAAAATCTCATTAATAGAATGAAGGAGGCAGAAAAAAGAATCTCAGAATTGGAAGGAAGAGATTTCTTGTCACAATCAAAAAGCTGGGTCAAGCTAAAAAGAAAAAAAGTATTCAAGAACTGAAATACACTACTAAAAGGCCAAATAGAAAAGTTATGGGAGTTCCAGAAGGTGCAGAAAGAGAAGTTGGGCTTAAAAATGGATTTAATGAAATGTTAAAGGAAAACTTCCCTAATCTAGAGATAAAATTGGGAAACTGAATACAGGAGAGGCACAGAATTCCCAAAAGCCTTGACCAAAAACAATCCACCAAGACACATGATAATCAAGCTCTTTCAATCAAACATAAGGAAAAGATTCTTAAATATACACATAAAAAAAATCTACTGATCTATAAAGGAAGGGCAATCAGACTCACAGTTGACTCTCACAGGAAATTGTACAGGCCAGAAGGGAATGGAGCAACGTATTCCAAATTCTAAAAGGAAAAAGTTTTCAGCCCAGTAAAGCTTTCCTTTGTCTTTGAATATGAAACAACCTTTTTCCTCAGTAAAGAAAGCTCAAAGAATACACCTCTTCCAGATCTGCCCTACAAATGATACTCAACGATGTGCTCTTGACAGAGAAAAGGAATAGCATTCACCAAAACCAAAGGCAAATGTGAAGAATATCCCAGTAAAACAAAAACAGAAGGCTAAATCAAACAGTCAAAACCCATTGCTAAAATGACAGGACCAAGTAACCTCCTATGCATATTAACCCTGAAGGTAAACATTTTAAACCCATCAATCAAATGTCATGGATAAGTAGATTGAATAAAATAAAACCAATCTATCTGTTGCCTACAGGAGACACATATGACCAACAAAGATGGGCAGAAAGTACATCTCATGGATTTTGATGTTTTTGCTTATATTTTCATTTCTTCAAAACAGTCTTCTCAAATTATTCACTGAATTATTCATTTTCTGCAAGAAGGTTCTTGATTTTCTTTTTCATTTATTCAGTGACATATTAGTCATTCAGAAGCATGTTAATTAACTTCATAGCATTGTAAGTTTCTATTTTGTTTTGTGGTTTTTCATTTAAGGGAATGTGTAATAACTGTGTAACTGGAACTATCATATAAAGATGTCAGGATACAATGCAGTATGCATTTCTACTTCCAGATCAAATATGGACCCCAATTAAACTGTTAAATATATCTTGACAATAGGATGCTGGAGTCTCTGCCATTGTCCATGGCTGTAATGATGGACTTAAGACTGTTTATGAAAATTATATTATTTGTAATAATATAGGGGAAATCATTAGGGGGAAGCAGATTTGGTGATGCGATAAGGGAAATCCCAGAAAATATGGAACTGTATCATAAATTAATAATTAATGAAGAAAAAATATATTAATGGAGATCAACTTTATACTACAAAATCATGGTAACTTGTATTTTATTGTAGATATAAACTTTCAAAGACTTAAAATGGGCTCCACTGCATACAAAATTGCTATATTATCAGTGATAAGCATCCAATTAGTTTCATGTGAATGAAATTCACAAGTGTTTTTCAACTGTAGAGAATTTAGGAAAGAAAATATTGTTATTTTTCTAATTGAGGCATAATTGATAGCAGATAGAATCCCCAAGTTAAATTCTGGAGATGCAAGTTACAATGCATTGCTGATCTATAGATTAGACACAAAAATACAGGTAAATGATAGCATCAAGTGAACAATGACTGTTCAACAACCCAATAGATGATAAAATTATTCTGATATGGAATATACAGGTTAGGCCAGAGAAAAAATAAGAAGTGAAATGTCAAGAATGTGTGGTATGTGTCAGTGGTGTGTGTCATAAACTCAGGTAGATATTCAGGTTTGGAGTTGAAAGAAGTCTGGGTTGTATAATCAAATTTTAGTTTTATCAAATTTAGGATGCTATTTAGGCCTATAGAAGCTGAAGATATCACATAGGAAGAGGCAACATGTCCTCAAAAACTGTTAAGATTGGCATTAAATTATTGTGTCCACATCTCCAAGAGAAACAAAGTTTCATTGAGTTATGAAAGAACAATTTGAAGACTCCTATTTGTATTTCTACTACTTATTACTGATTTCTCCTTGCTATGTTTGCATGATTATCAAAATATATTCACCTACAGTTTGTAAGCATGTTCATTTTGAAGATTAGTGCCTTAGATGGCAAGAGGAGCTAGCTGAAACAGCAGCCAGTGAGGCAGGATGGGAGAAGTTGCTGTTTTAAATACAAAGGCATTGAATGTTGCCTTGTTCTCTCTATATCTGTAGTTATAGGAAATTTTAACCTGAAGTTTGCCTTGTGTATGAAGTCCGCCTTGTTCCAAATGTCAGACTTGCTGGACATGGATACAGAAGTGTCCATACCCTTAAGGTTATGAATCTCTAAGTCTTCCAAAGCTGTCATTTATTATTTTCTATTCATTTATCCATTCACATTCTCTAATAGCTTACGACCAGAGTATTTATTCTGAAAAATTGTCTATGTCTTTTTTTTCTTATTTGCATATGAAAACATGCCATGAAATCATTAGGTTACTTGTAAGATTTCAAATATTACAGAAATAATTTTGGAAAAATGTATATTTCAGGCACATTTCCAGTCTTGAATAATATAAAACATTGCTAAGTGTGGCAGTTAGCCACTAATGATGTCTTTCAGTTCCGTAATGCAAAGAAATACTAGGCTTATGAAAACTTAGAGACTTATAAGCTTCAAAATTACTGCTCCAGATATCAAAGAAATTTCCCTTCACAGTTCTCTTTTGGGTGTGCTGCAAAAAGCAGCCTTGACCCTGAAGAATGAAATCTAAATCCAGAAGTCAGCCCCCAAATTTTCTGATTTTTTTTCTTTTGCAGGTCACTTCATTGCACTAGCATTATAAAACTTAAAGGATTATACAAATGTAAGATATTCATATATGTTCAAGTGAATAGAAGATAATCATCTATTATTTAACATAGTTCATATCACAAGATACACATTTAATGTATATATATGTATATTGATTTTCTTATATGCAGTATTTGCACTGTTCAATTTATTGCTCATGTTGAAAGGAGGAGAGGGTCAAGATGAGCTATGAACATATTCATGTATTTTCAAGATCATGAGTCAAAACAGTAAGTCAGAGAACTGTGAATTTTAATTAACTAGCTGGAGTCCTTCCTTTATGTAGTCATTTTGTCATTGTCCCTGCCATATAGACTGAAGTTTGATCACTTCCAGTTGATGGGCCTTAGCATTTTTTAAAGTCCTTGTTTTTAATTTCTTTTTTTTTTTAAAGATTTATTCATTTTTATTACAAAGTCAGATATACAGAGAGGAGGAGAGACAGACAGAAAGATCTTCCGTCCAATGATTCACTCCCCAAGTGAACAAAATGGCCAATGCTATGACGATCCAGAACCAGGATCCAGGAACTTCTTCCAGGTCTCCCACGCGGGTGCAGGGTCCCAAAGCTTTGGGCGGTCCTCAACTGCTTTCCCAGGCCACAAGCAGGGAGCTGGATGGGAAGTGGAGCCGCCAGGACCAGAACCAGCGCCCATGTGGGATTCCAGTGCGTTCAAGAAGAGGACTTTAGCCGGTAGGCTACCCCACCGGGCCCAATTTCTTAAAAAATATATATGTGTGTGTATATATATATATATATGTTTAATATCGTCCCTATATAATTATTTGGAAATTCCCTGTTTAGGTTTTCATAAGCTTTTGGGTTTCTGTGAGAATTCAGATATTTTTGAGTTAAGATATAACTGATTCTCTTTGATCAGCCGTCAAAAACAGTAGGTCAAGAGCTTGCAAATCTGCATTTAAAACATGAGATATCCCCATTGCTTTCTGTTAAAATTAGCTCTGTGATATATATGTTTCTTCATCCTTTTTCTGTGAAACAGCTTTAGTCTTTACACTAGCGCTACGGGATGTCTTTTTTGGGGCTTATTTTTGGAATGAGAACAGGTGAAACATATGTTTTTGCAAAGCAAACACTTGAATTTTTTAGAAATGTATAAATTTAAACATAAGAGATACTAGTAGAAATTGGCTTGATCAAATAAAAGGACTGATTAAAAATTGCAAGGAAAATATATCTTTTAAAATATAAAATCCACATTATTGCACAGAAAATTTAATCCATTTATATAATCCATTTATAAGTACATACTAGTTGTGTCTTCAGGCAGGTATTTTCATAATGGGGAGGCCATTTTAAAGAAAATTCCCAGCCAGGGAATGGGAGAGCCCAGAATCAGCACGTCACTGAGAAAAAACAATGTTCAAGAAACCAAACCTGTTGATGGCTTCCAACGTACTAAACAACAATCTTGGTGAGACACTGAAGAAAGTTAATAATAAATGTCATGTAAAAAAAGAACATTAATATAATCAGTCAGAGCTACACAGATTGTACCTGCTAAAAGGAGGAACATAGCATATTCCAGAAGAAAAATAATCCAAGGACAATTAACTTGTACTATCCACCTTTAGTATCGGTTGCACAGTGCCCCTTCCTGCTCCTTTCTACCTCCACTGCTCAAAGCCAAATGTCAGCACTATACTGCATTTGGAGACAAGGTCCTTGCATATGATATTAGCTAACATGAGGTGGTATGTGATTAGGGTAAGTACTTACCTAGGTGACCAATGCCCTTAGAAGAGAAATCAGATATGCAACAATAAAGACATAGGGAGAACCCATGTAAGGAAGGTAAGGAAGGAAACAGAAACTGAAATGATGAGTCTATAAACCAATGAACTTCAAGGATGGCCAGGATAAATAAAAACAGAGAAAATTCTTCTAGAACTTTAACCGAGAGGCAATTAATTTTTCTGTCTACTTTTATCCACTCAGTGTTTGGCAATTTGCTACAGCAGATTTAGGGAACTAACTCACAGAGGTTTGTGTGTGTTAGTTTTGTTATATTTTTTTGTTTTTTTGTTTCTTTTTCCCTGCAGGAATGTGACTTTCACAGGACAGTAAAGTTAACCTAGTAAAAATATTACACCTTTATCTTCACCAAACTTTTTTTTAAAACAAGGTACAAACCACAGTAACAGTAGCTGTCACTGCAACTTTTATTAATGGAAAATGATAATTTTATATCATATAATAGTTTGAAATTTTCTGAAACATTATTTTGCTTACCACTATTTAAAAATTGTAATACTCATTATTCCTGTGGCTGGAACTCATTGCTTACAGTATTCACAAAGAATTAGATACAAAGGCACTTCAACAAGTTCACGGAAAGCTGAATCAAAGCATGTTTATTTTTCTGCAAAAGTTGTTAAAAGACATGCATAGTTTTTTTTCTTCTTTTTTCTCTCAATACAGAAGTTCCCCATGGTCTTTTTGAATGCCTCTTATATAGCCAGACATTTTAAGTTTATTTTTCTTTTTTATTAAAGGAATTTATGAATATATTAGCTCTCAGGGTCATAGCACATACATAATTACTGCAACATAATCCTCTTCATCAATTCTTATGTTAATGTGATATTAACACAAAGAGGTATAGCCAGATTTTAATGATAAAATTTATTTTTACAATAGTATTTAATTAGTGTCTTTTGTAATCTTAAGCATCTGTATTCTGGTTTTGTAATTATTACTCCAAGGTGCTTATGCACTTTGTTATGCAGCTGAAGAGGTACATAACTTACAAAGTAAAGGATCCCTACTCAAAATCCATCCTAATAGGCTTTGATTAGGATTATTCCAATCCATTTTCCCTGGGGAAGTTTTTCATGGCTTCTGTCTACAGTGACAACTTGGCTTTTGTAGATCTAACCACTAATGTTGTGAATATGTATATTTATTTTTAACCTACATTCTTGTCTCCATCTTTGTATTCCATTTTTTCATTAGTAATATTCTGATTGTACCCACATTATTTCTCTCAAGTTAGCACATGTAATTTTTTTTTCAGAAAGGAAAGGAAGAAGAAAAACTACCTAATCAGGAAAATATAAAGAACTTGTTTATACACTTGCAATGACCTGGTACATACTAGGAATCCTGTAAATCTTTGACTAACTACACTGATGATCTGGATTTCTTGTAACTTCAAAATTAGATAGATAGATGGATAGATAAGTTCCTCAAAGTATAAAATTGAATTTTAAACTACTGCTAAGAAATCTGACATTTATGATAACAATGTAGCCCATATTTTAGAAAACAGAATCCTGAATTTTGCACTGGAATGTATGGAACACATACTCATAAAGTCTGCAAATGTTTATATGCTTGTAAAATGATGCTCTATATTTTTCATTGTAGTCCTAGTAAGCTAATAGACCATATTCCCATTTTACTTCCAGAATTAGACTTACGTATAATGTGTACATTGACTTTCTAAGCCTTATTTCTACACCTTATATAACCAAGCTATGTATTACTTTTTATACCGATAACTAAGTTTCTCAATGTGTTTTGTAATGATATGAAGGTATTAAAATTATAAAGAGTCAAATTTCAGAGGCATTTTCCCACTTATCATCATAGTAGCAAAATAATAGAATCAACTGATACACTGCTTGAAGGGCAACTGTATTTCTTCCTGTGATAGCAAAGTGCTTTTGTGTGTGTACTTTCATATAGTCTTTAGAAGTGTCCAATTTTCACATAAAAGCTTCTATTTATGTTTCATTTCTTTTATTCTTTGACTTGCTTTGACTAATTTTAATAAACACATTGTACATATTTGTTACAAACAGGTTTTGTTGAAATATATATGCATTTTGGAATGACTAAGTTCAGCAATTTAACATATACAGCAACTGGCAAGCTTATCATTTCTTTTCGTTTCTAGGGAAAGAATGCTTAAAACCTTATATCAGTGATTTTTCAGAATGGAAAATATTATCATTAACTATAACCAGCCACTGTGCCATACACCTCTTTATTTCCTGGTACACTTATTCAGATGTATCATTAGTAATATACCTAGACTTTTCCTTTAAGGATGAAGCCATTCCTATGTAAATACTAAAATCCCCAGCCCAAGAAGTAAAAAATTGGATCATCTCATGGAAAGTCATTCACCTTTCCAGCGTGTGATTTCTTTTTTTTTTTTTTACAAGGTTTATTTGAAAGGCATAGTGAAAGCAAGAAATGGAGAGACAAACAGATGGAATGAGAAAGAATGAATCTTCTACCAAATTATTCATTCTTTAAGTGACCACAATGCTAGAAGCCTATATCAGGCACCTGAAACTCCATCAGGATTTCCCAAGTAGGAGGTAAGGGTCCAAGCACTGGAATCATTTTCTGCCACCTTCCCAGGCATATTAGTAGGAACGTGGATCAGAAGTAGAGCAGCCAGAATTCCAACAGGCACTCATATGTGATGTTGGCATTGCAGGCAGTGATTTAACCTGTCAAGCCACAAATGTGTCCCACAGAGCTTAAGAAAAGAATTCAAGTCTTGCTTCTTTAAGTTTCTGAGAATTTTATCACAATGTCAATACCTTCCGAGTAAAATGCTGGTTATATAAGCACCAGTATTATCTAGGAAAAGAACTAGAGGAAATACTCCAAGAGATACATTTCTATACTTGTTTACTTATTTGAAAGGGAATGACCCAGATGTTTTGAAAAAATGAACTTGCATTATTTTTAACATATTGTTTACTCAATACGAAGTCAATTAATTCCATAACATTGTATATTGATGCTGATGTTTTGTTGGGGATTTTAACTGACCGGAACTTTACTCTGTTAGCTCTACCTTCAGACCAGAGAAGGTCTCCCCAAGAGGCCACTGAACTTATCTGGACAATAAGATGCTGGACTTTATGCTAGGTATATGCTTGCAATGAAGGAATCTCAACTGAACTTAAACTGAGGTTATGCAGCAAGGTGGAGGAATCCACTATGGGGGGAGGGATGTGCAAGGGGTGGGGGGAATCCCCAGTGCCTATAAAACTGTATTACATAATACAATGTTAATAACAATAAAAAATTTTTTTAAAATTTAAAAAAGAAAGGGAATGAGACACAGAGAGAGAAAAAAAAATCTTCCATCTGCTAGTTCAAAACTCAAATGACTGCCTGAAACCTTATCCAGTAACCCTCCTAGGTGCCAGGAACCCACGTCTGGGCCATCCTCTGACGCATTCCCAAGCACATTAGTGGAAAGTTGGATGAGACTGAAGCAGAAGAGACTTTCCAGTCCCCTCACAACTCTAGTTTGTTATCATTCTCTTGAAAGTCCACCCAACCTCATATCCTCTAACATTTTGTCCTTGGACCTTTCTGATTGTGACTTGACAGTTAACTGTAGTATAGGGAAGGTCATTCACTTTTATATTGCATTAACAATTTTGTGCAATAAAAGTTTTAGGCATCCAAGTTCCCATCAGCCAAAAGGTACAAATTCCAGAGAACTGCTGAAGGATTATTAAAGCTGTGGTGGTTTTATTTCCATTGGAATATCTTTTTCACAAATGATTTATTATTATTATTTCAAAAGCAGCTCCCTGCTTTATGGCCTAGGAAAATAGTAGAGGATGACCCAAGTCCTTGGGAACCTGCACCTATGTGGGAGAACTGGAAGAAACTCCTGGCTCCTGGCTTTAGATCAGCTGACTTCTGGCCACTGTGGCCATTTGGGGAGTGAACCAGCGGACGGAAGATGTTTCTCTCAGTCTGTACTTGTGTCCATAAGTCTGATCTGCCTTTCTAATAAAAATAAATAAGTCTTTGAAAATTATATAAAATCCTAGGAGAATGTATCCCACCATTCTAAATATCCTAAACAAGCTTATCACCATAAGCACAATGTTTGTTCCCATACTCTTTACCAACACATTCAGAGCTTCTGTTATTAACAGACTATAACACAGACACCATCATATATACCACTCCATTCCTTTACAAGGTGCTTCCAACCTGCTGTCCAGCTTACCCTTATTGCCCTCTACTTAGATATCTGAGCTCCCTCAGCTGCTGCTATAGTTGTTTCCATTCTCCTAGCAACCTGGATCCCTGATGTCTCCTGAATTTTGGACATGTAGCTTTCACAGTCAAGGACATCTCTTCTCTGTGAAATTGCCTGCCCATAATAATGATTCATTGGCTATCCAAGACCAAGTTCTTTCTCCCCCTCTTCACTACAGAATTTAAGAACCGTTACGCTACACCATAAGTTTGAGGTTTGTGTTTCTATTTCTCCCTGCACTTGACTGATTTCTTTGAGTATTGAAATATGTCTGGTTCTTCATCTATTTACATGGAGACAGACATCTGCCCCCTTTACCGCTACAGGATCACTGCACAGGAAGTACTGTTCGTGTTGAAATTCTTGATTCAAAGTACTGTTCAATCAGAAATATGTTGGGTAAGCCCAAGAATGCTAATAGCCACAGGACTATCATATTAAGTGAAAACAGTTTTGCTTTCAGGCAATCACGTTTTATGGTGAGTCTCCTGAGGGTATTCTGAAACAGAGGTAACTACTGAATGCTTGACTATGACCTTCAAAAGCTAATTCTTTGTGTGAACCAAGAGACTTTCTTAAACAGCATCACCCTTGCTACGCTCTAATATCCATGCTCCTCACATACAACAGCTACTTGTGAAATTTTGCCTTACTGACAAAATCCTACCTGTTGTGGTAAATCAGGGATAAACAGATGAGGGTCCCTGCATCTTCCATTCTCTTAGCAAACTATAATCTTTAGCAATAAAAATGCCACAATGTATATGTTATCAGAAGAGTAATATGAGAATTATAATGCGATCAATTGAGCTTTAGATTATGAA
The DNA here is from genome assembly GCF_017591425.1 of Ochotona curzoniae. Taxonomy (NCBI): domain Eukaryota; kingdom Metazoa; phylum Chordata; class Mammalia; order Lagomorpha; family Ochotonidae; genus Ochotona; species Ochotona curzoniae. The sequence continues at coordinate 19,726,374 of NW_024465023.1, read as the reverse complement.
GTACCTGATTGAATTATAACAGCTGTTTTATCATCATTAACATCCTTAACTTAATCTATAATAAAATTCACAACTTTTAATATGATTTTAGTACACTATAGGTCAAATCATAACCATAGTATATCTTATCGTTATTGATGATAATAGAAGATAGGTTTAATTAAGATTATGATCACCACTAAATAACATTTTTTGGATGAAAGAAGTTTCACATTTATCACTTAATATACTTAAGGCCTCTTATAAAGTGCTCATTCTATAGTGAGTACAAGTATCATTTGTTTTGTTAGTTTCCTAAATATTTATCAGGCTGATTTAATTATTTTTCAACATTTCTAAATTCTTTCTTGTGGTCAATCACATAGCACTTTGATCTCAAGATGTTTATTGGTTCACATTATAAATCTGGATAGGGCTATTAGCTGTTCTGAGCTTTGTATAACTTATAAGAATATCTGATCTACCTGACTCACTGGGACTTCTTAAAAAAATCACATGAATGAATATTCAGGTAATTTCAACTATTACGCAAAGCACAAACTAGGAAAGTCAATTTTGTAAGATGCCACAATTAAAGACTGTGTTACATATTTCTGTGCAATTTGCATAAAATTGATTTTATATCATCACTTAATTTTTGACACTAACTTCTTACTTGTATCATCAACTATATTTTACACCTAAACAGAAATAACTAATAATGCATGCACAAATACATGCAAAAATACATCACATGATAAAGATCAAAATCTCTGAAACAATACTTTTCTATGTATGTTGAGCTCTGATTTTTAAAATACTGTTTCATTATTGATTTCAAAATTCATGATTTAGGAAATACAAGATTGCTAGATGAAAAACTAAAATAAACCAAAAGAATCAACCCGCTCCCCCTCCAAAAAAAAACAGAAAAGTTACTGTCATTATTTCCTACAACTTCTTTCCATGCATATCCATAACCTGGCTAAAAATACTTCCCATCCTTTTATCATATCACAATGTTCATAGTATCTTCAGTTTCCAAGTTCTCCTGGATTTACATTACTCTCACTTTTCCCCTGTCACCCTCTAAGGAATTCGCTTCAAATCTTTGAGATGGCTATTTGCTCATATTGTTGTTCTTTGTACAACTCATTCCAAGTTGTACCTCCTGTATTATATGCTTACATAATATTTAATAGCTTAAATGTCTATCAAATAAGAATGACATTTATGTATGTTGATTAATACAATGTCCTTCAACATCAATAAACTTTGGATTCTCTGTGAGTAGATTCAGTTGTGTCAATTTCTATACCCTAGGATTTAACACAGAGTCTGACACATAACAACTCTGCAATAAAAGTGTACTGAACAAGTATATTGACACTAAAGATCAGATAAAAGGTATGGATTGTGTCACGGCACAACTTAGTGGTGCTTCATAGCTTTTCCAAGATACAGGAAACCTGGGAAGATCTATCCTTTGGGTGCAACAGTTTAGTTAATCTCCTAAACTCTGTGTCCCATGGTGGTATGGGTGCTAAGATTTAAATGCTTATTTCCTCCAAACTCATATTGAAATTTACAGCTATAGCAACACAGATGGGGGGGGGGACTTTAAGTAATGGTTAGGTCACAAGTGCTTTACCTTCATGAGCAAATTTTGTGTCTTTACAAAAGTTAATGCTGGGGTCCCTCTTGTCCTTTCTTGCATTCTACTATGCATTTACATACCAACGAGAGTCTTGCCATTAGATTCTTGATTTCCAGAACTACAAGCCAACACATTTCTGTTGGTTATCAACTACCCAGTATTGGATACTGCCATTCTACCAGCACAAAGCAGACTAACATAGTCACCTATTCATCTTGTCTGGATTTTGCTATCATTTTCTTTCAAAAATTTTATTTGTCTATGTTTATTGTCTATTTATTGTCTATTTATTTGTCTATTTTATTGTCTATGGTGTATCAAGGAAACTACAAAAGATTTGAACAGTTTAACCTTTCTTGAGTTACCATGTAATGAATTAATTGCTCTGAGTACTCTTTCAAGTGCAGTTCTAGTTATGAGATTAAATTTGCAAATTCCTCTAAAGTACGAGTGGGAAAAATTTGTTTTCACAGCATCTTATCTTCTCAGACTTTCCCAGGACAAGTACAGAATTATAATTTAACATCTATATAGCCTTATAAAGTAATAGAAAGTGAAAGCAAAGTCATAAGCTTCCAGGGAAAAATGCCACAATATACATAGTCATATACAGTAATATATATAGTCATATCAGACATATTATTTTTTCAGTTAGCCAAGTTTCTATATACTTTTATTACTTTTGATCAGGAAGTCTCAATAAAAAAATCATTGCTAACTAACGTCTGTCAATTACAGCCTCACCAATGAGTTTCAGAAATGGTTTAATATGACTTCAAATGATGGTTGTCTCAATTGTATGTATAATTTGGTTATATTATAAACCGTGCTGCAAAGTTTATTGCTTTTTTCTTAACAATTGTGTTCTTTTAGAGTTGTTTCAACAATGTATCATTATTATTTAAAGCACTCATACTGTCCTTCTGTAGATACATGCAATAGCCATACATCATAAAAAATAGAAAATTGGAAAAAATATTTGAAAAATGTGTTTATTTAAAACTAGCAGTAAAATGGAATTTTCAAATAAATTCCAGTTAAACAGAACTTACAAGACAAAATAAGTCTGTGCTATTAATTGTAAAGCTAGAATTCAGAGAACTATGCTGGCACATTAAATTTATTCATTTTTGCATCCTGAAGACATTTTAATGTCTGAGTAGCAATAAGACTAAAGTACCTAAAATGTTTTAATAGGGTATAATAAATTAAATATTAATGGTAATGCAAAAGAGGGTACAACAGGACAAAATTATGAATCTCATATAATGATCCAACAACACTTAAAATGTGGAAACACCACTGGTATTCTGGGATACACAACCGCTGTTGATTCTATTTATTTATCTCTGTCAAGTAGAAATTACACATCAAACCTAAAATATTACAAACTGTTTATTACATGCAAATTATTATGGTTTGTAGTTTTCCAAGGAGATTCAACCGTCTTGAAAGAATGAGCCAGGCTAGAAGTGTTTCTCTGACATAACATATATCCTTTACAATGCTTCATTCATGAGCAACAGAAACTGCTCTGTCAATGGAAACAGTTTTGCCAAAAAGGAGACTGATTCATAGAAAGGAATGGAGAGGCTTGTAGGACTGAAGAAAAATACAACAAAATTGAGATGATCAGTGAGGACACCAGTGGGTTCCCATAAGCAACAGTACCTTGTTCTTAATGAGAAGGTACGGCTATCAGAATGAAGGAATATTATCACTTATCTCAAGAAGCTTAAAAATCTCAAGAAAGAATATTACTGGCTATGTTGAGAACCTGTGCTTAGGACCACTGGGATGCTGAGAGAAGGCTATGGTAGAACATTGTATCATAACTTTCCTTGCAAAGGGTATTCAATATCAGTGACCTAACTAGACTCCTTGAGGATCCAGAGGAACTGGCAATACTGGCAGTCAAGAAAACATTTGCAATACACTCTTAAAATGACTAAGTCTACCACACGCCATTTAAATGATTTCCTTTTTAAAATTAGAATAAAATTATAATCAATCCCCAGACATAAATACATTCCCAGACATAAAAATTAGTTTGTTCTGATTTCCTCTTTTTGTTACTCCTGTGACATTCTATTATTTTATAAAAACAAGCCAAGTCTGTTTTTTTGTTGCATCAGATAAAGAAAATGGTTTATCAAAAGAGGGTAAAAAAGGTACTCATATTTTTATTGTAAATTTAATTACTCCACCTCCTAAGACAAGCCATCAAACCTTTTTTAAAAGGGCTACACAGTTAATATTTTGGCATATGTGGGCCAAATGGTCTTTATAGCAACCATTTACTACTGCATTTGTAGCAAAAAAATCCACCACAATGTGCAAATAAGCATATGCTCTAGTTCTACTACAACTATATTTACAAAAAGGAACAGTTGGTAAGATTTGGCTGTGTAAGCTCATTCATTTAAAGAATTTCACATTCATAGTATCAATAATATTAAGTGTAGTATCTATTTGTATTAAAATTACTTTAATCTCACGTACTCTTGAGATTTCATAGGTGAGATATTTGCTTACAATAATAATCAACTAAATATAAAACATGAAGATTTCAATTCTAGGGCAACATTAAAAGCAGATATTTAAGCTTCTCTGAAACATTTTTCTAAATGGCTTGAAGTAAAACAAAAGGCATCTTCCAGCACAAGGAGGGAATTAAAACTGAATGACTATAAAGTTATAAACCAATAGAAAGAAATAGCAAACCCATCAACACTAAGGAGAAAAATGTCACTATATAGATTTGCATTCAAATCATGTATCTTTACTATTTTTCAGAAAGGCAAGTCACTGAATCTTTTTGTTATTTTTGATCAGGTCTTAATAAAATCCATTGCTGATTAAGGTGAATTACACCCTTAAAAACAGTTTTACAAATGTTTCAGTATGATTGCAAACAGTCGTGGTCTCTAGATTGTACCTATAAATCAGTTATGAAGAAAAATTTACCATTATTTGGATTAGATATTTCCTATTCAACTTTATGCATATTTCATGCTGAACCAACTCATCTGTGAATAGCCTTCTTGTAATATAATTTGTCCATTTTATCATCTTTCCAAGTTTACAATTTTTTTGGGAAATTTTCTCAATTTCATTATGACTTATCCATTGCTGCTTTTTTCCTTATGCAGTCTTTTAGAAAAAACTGCTTTCCTGATTCCCAAAGCCATATTTTTCCAAGTGACACAGTATTTCAGAAGTGTAATGGAGGAGCAAAAAGACAGACTAGGGGATAAAAACAGTGGCTGTTTAGACTTTTTTTAAAGCACCATTTTATACAATTTTGATCCATAGCTTTTCTGAAATGATCACATACTACTCAGTGCTTCTTTCCTTGTATTAATAAGTTGAACTCGGGCCTGACACAGTAGCCCAGTGGCTAAAGTCCTTGGCCTTGCATGCACCAGGATGCCAAGTGGGCACTGGTTCTAATCCCGGCGGCACCACTTCTGATCCAGCTCCCTGCCTGTGGCCTGGGAAAGTAGTTGAGAATGGCCCAAAGCCTTGGGACCCTGCACCTGCATGGCAGACCAGGAAGAGGCTCCTGGCTCCAGGCTTAGGATCGGCTCAGCTTCAGCCATTGTGGTCTCTTGGGGAGTTAATCATTAGATGGAAGATCTCCTCTCTGTCTCTCCTCCTATCTGTATATCTACCTTTCCAATGGAAAAAAAAAATATTAAGTTGAACTCATTAGCCTGTGAATATGTTAAGGGAAAGGAATTCTTGGCCAACTCTATATAGTGAGTAACAATCATAGTTAATCTTGCATGAAGTAGGCTCATATGAAAAGTTCAGGTATTTGAGATGGAATATGATATTCAAAGATATATTTGTCAATGAGAGAACGGAGTGATCATATTAAGATGTTTACAAAAGTGAAAATTCCTATACATAATGGTAGAAGAGAGAATTTTCTGCACATAAGGCAAGAAGGACGTTAAAGATAATTTGGTTAAGAGAAAAATGCAAGCAAATTAGAGTTTTCCTATTTATTTACTAATTTACTATCGCTGATGGTATATGTTAAGTATATGGAGACATTTTTTTCTCTTTACTAGTTCTATTGGTAAGCATGAAAGACAAATCCCCCAAAATGGTTTATTATAACATTAAGCTATTATTATACTAGATAACAAATATTGCTTGGCATTGATTCTATATTGATGTGAGTAGTTTATTTTTTGATTTGAATTTGCAATTAACATGTTTCATTTTTTGTACACTTTTATTCTCTGGATTATGTCCTACTCTAAAAACAGGAAACCCTGAGGGATGACACATTTCCATGCATTTTAAACAGTCCTTTGATGCAGTGGTTGTTACAGTAGGTTATAGTTTTTATTCTCTCTTCTTTCCAATAAAATGTACCAATCTGTCCCCTTCTTAAACACGTCATTCCGGACAACAAAATTTTCATAACAAACCATTGCAACTATCCAATTATTTTAATATACTTATTTATGAAGGAGACATTTGATAGGCAATGATTTAGAGCTCTTCTCTAAATACTGGCACTGTGTCAACCTCCAAATAAATCTGTTATTTACTGCTTCCCAAAATATTCATAGAAGCCAAGAAGTTTTAGAGGAGCTTCAATAAAAGGATAACAATATTTATGTAAGAATGAAGTGCCTGAATATTTAACTGTATTGAGAGTGAGCTCACACTACTACCAGCATGGAAATACTCACAATAAAATATAGTCCCATATTTACACACTGTTGTAACCCTAATATAAATGACTGAAGACAAATTGTCTTAGCACCAATTTTTCCTACTGAATCTTTTGTATTAGTAGATGATCTCTAGTTATTGATAAGCAGGAAACCTCTGTGATCACAGTATTAAATCTTACAAAATTGTATTGCTGCTGGGGAAGTACAAAGGGGAAGGAATACTATGAATTATTCTCCACATTGGATGCCCAATGAAGGGCAATATATGGCAAAATATTTATTCAAGTCATTTTTTTCTCTCAGCAGTTGAGACTCAGCAGTATTAGGCCTTTTCCTATATAACCTTTGAGTCTATCTATATTCATGAATCATCTGAGGGATTAGATTACCAATTATATATTAAGATACATCCTAATGAAAACACAAAAACTCACTCTTTATAGTAGATAGTATAAGTGACCTACACACAACCATTCTGTTCTCATCATTTCTACACAAGGCAATGGCTTCTCAGTAACAGCAAACTATTACATGAGGATTTTCTAGGGTGTAAGTTCAAAAAGCAGAGAGAAGAATGAGAAATCATGGACATTTCCATTAAGAAGAGAGCCCTTTCTGGGTTTACTTGTCTCAAATATTTGAGCAGGAGTCATCCCAACTCTATCATGTTCTATGACTCTAAGCTTATCAGAACTAAGTTCTTAATGAAATAATTTAGAATTTTCTAACAGGGAAAGTCGGCCACAGTTGAAGAGCAGTTAAATTTGTCTTTGACTTTTGTCAAATACAATACTTTTGTATTCTTTCTTTGCCTTTTCTCCCCAACTGCAGACTCTAGCGCTCTTTTTTTCCCCCTCTTTTTTTCCCTGACTGAAAGGTCACTATAGATTCTTGTGTTTCAACTTTACTGTTGATATGCAATTTTCCATTCTCCATGCACATTTCCTACTTGAGAAAAGAAAAAGTGTATTTCGCTTGGCTAGGAAATCATTCTAAAGTCCAAAGTTTTGGGAAAGGGCATGTTAATAGAGGAAACATTACCACTGAAACACGATGCTTAAGTGTTCTCAATTACAATGAATTAAGATGTATTTCTATGTCACAAAGCAAACAGGTTTTACCACAATTGATTTAGAGCAACATATTGCACACCTACTTGGAAGGTAAGTTAGAGTAGTAAGATGCAGTAAATGTTACAGGATAATGCAGAAAACCAATTAATGTGAATACTTCCCAAGAGCAGTAGTTAATTCATGCCAAAACAATGTACTACTGTTTTATACTCTGCTTGTCGATTTAAAACTTACAATGTTTCATCTGAACAATTCCACTGCTGTTTATTTCCTTTTTATTATTTTTTTAAAATTAAGATTTTTAAAATTTTCATTGGAAAGTCAGATATACAGAGAGAAGAGACAGAGAAGAAGATATTCCGTCCAATGATTCACTCCCCATGTGACTGAAACAGCTAGAACTACGCTCAAGCCAAAGCCAGGAGCCCGGAGCCTCGACCAGGTCTCCCAAGCAGGTGTAGGGTCCCAAGGCCTTGGACCATGCTTTCCTAGGCCACAGATAGGGAGCTGGATCAGAAGTGATGCAGAGCTGCCAGTGTTAGAACCAGCACCCATACTGGTTCCTGGTGCTTGCAAGGCGAGAACTTTAGCCATTAGGTACTATGTCAGGCCTTACTGTTTACTTCTTAAAGCTGATTTTAAATTAAATTGTTAAGATGACAAGGCCACATACTTGTTTATAGTTACAATCTTGAGAAATTAATAAAGCAACACTACACACCCATAAAATAGGCTGTGTTTCCATTAATAGGGAGAATACGCAGGTCATTTATAAACATAATCTAATGGTGATTTTAAATGACTACTGACAACAGCATGCATTTTCAATCATGTCCTATAACAGCCTACATTTTAAAGCATTTCTTTCTGATCTAAAAGAATATAATAAACTTTAATGTTGGAGGTATTTTATGGTATCAACTTTCCTATGTTCACTGAGTGTATTTGATGGTTCATGGATTCACTCTGTTACTATATAAGTTAATATTTTCATAACTTTGTGTCACAGTGTTTAAAACTCCCATGGTGTTGAAAACTCCCATTAACATTTCTTCTTGCTAGTTAGAAAATGAGTAGGCAGAAATGTCAGCTATCTGGGGTGGATATGTTTGGCTGAATCGGAATTTTCCTCAATCCTTAATCCACAGGATATACTGTGTCAAGATACAATTCTACTTAGAAATAAGGCTTAATGAAGCATCTTAAATTGGTCATGTCGGCATTTCAAATATTTGAAGACTATAATTCAGTAAATAAATCTTAGTTTTTTATAGGTATAGGCTAATTACTCATGAATAATGATTAATCATAATAAGAGCTTACATTTAAGGAGTAATTATCTTGAGGAAAATGCCATTCTAAGTACCTTATCTACATATCATATCATTTTTATTTTCATTTTAGAGAAGAGAAAGCAGATATATGATGAGAATGAAGACACCTCCACAAGATTCTGTAGCTATTAAGCAAAAGGAAGTGGAACTTTCCAAGTGTAACACACAATCTCTTACCTATTCTTTTAAATTTTGAAAAGAGTTTAATTTGCAGGTCAATATTTTACTGAGTGACAAAACTCTGCATATGTTCTCAATTACTGAATGTTATATTAATGCATACAAAAAGATAATTAATTAACAAGCCACTTTTTAGTGGCATAAAATACACTGGTATTTTTGAAGATAAAAAATGTATTATGTTTAAATAGGTTTCCCATAGTAATACAGCATATTATGATATACCATGTTACATATCATAGCATATGATATTGCATATTATGTTGGAGTACTCTGAAAAATGTTAATCCATGTATTTATCATTCACCTGTTTCAGGTAAAATAAGTTGTATGGAGCCAGGCCCCCTTTCTGGCACTGAAAGTCACAAGTATTAAGGCATTGATTTTTCTTTTTCCTACTTAATCATAAATAGAACAAAGTTTGACAGAAATCCATATGGACAATTTCATAAAATACACATACTTTTGTTTCACATGCAAAAACAAAATCATTTGTACCTATTAGGCCAAAAGCTGATGTACTTCTGTGTCTATTTGGTTAGTATTTGCATGGCTACTTTCTTGAGTTTCCTTAAAGAGCTATTACTGGTTCGTGTGCTCCAAAAATGGTCTATTGCTAACAGGCACCATTTATATCTCATAGCAAATATTTTAAGCAATTTGATAGCCATATTTAAACCCTCCCTCCTATTATTAGTGAATTATCGAAGATGATGGCCAAGATAACTGAAATTTCCAAAGTTTCTATTTACTTTACAAAACTAAGACAATTTCCTTTGTCTTAATAGAACCTTTTTGTAGACACTTGTGAGAGAGCAAGCATGGGTGGCAGGGAGTAGGAGAGAATGTGAATGCTATCATTTGGAACTACTATCATGAGAGAAGGGTCTTAATTGCTTACAGGATTTGTTCTACCACTTACAACTTTTTTAAAATTTCATTTTATTTATGTATTTTTTATTACATTGCATTACGTGACACAGTTTTTAGCTAGAAGAATTTTTCCCTAGACATGTGGCATTCCCTTTCTCTTTCCATATATAAATTGAAAAGGGAAAAGACAAAATGAAATGAGTCTTTCCAAAAGAATGTTTCAATTAAGGGAAGATGTTTTGATAAAATAATCATTGATTTCAATCAAACCACACTGTCCAAAAAAGAAAACCATAATATATGCCCTCCACGGTTAAAATTATTACACAATTTCAAGATTGTATGCTAACAATACACTAAAATATCAAATGGGATCAATATCATTAATTTTGAATTTCTGTTGCTTGCCAATTTGGAGTAAAGGTGTCCAGAATTAACATTAAAAAAAAACATTAAAAAGCTGAGGAAAATATGCAACAATGATTTCCAAGACACTGAAGGACAGTGATCCCTGAGAGACTGGGAACAAATGAGATGAACTCTACCAATGCCAAAACTTCTTGTCTACTCAGAATAGGATAAGTTGAAGGCAAAGGGAATGCCTACAAAGCTAGGAGCCCTCCTTGAATTGAGGAGACAGAACTGAGAGGTTTAGGAGAAACTGGCTGCAGCTCCTAGTACAGAGCCCAAGAGAGCAGCCAGACCATATAGAGAAGAATTTGGAAGTCTTCCGACAGCTCCCTCCTAGTCTTTATCTGAGTCTAAAATCATTATGTAAGGAAACTCATCAAGATAAGGAAAACTATTTATTAAAAATTAAAGGGAATCATATCTAGAATCCATATATTCTTGGAAGAATGCCTAATTCTACCAGTTACAGTAGAAAATTTCATCATTCATAGGATACTGAAGAGAGCACTCACAATTGTTTTGTCTCTGTAGTAAGACCAAACTGTAACTAGACTGTTACTGTTGTGGTCACAACTGCAAAGGTTCACAAAGATGAGTCTCAGTCAGCAGACTGGGATTGGGGACTCGTGTACGTGCTTGAGTTTTGGGTGGGAAGAAAGGTAGGACCGCAGGCCAGCATATTGGCGTGGCTTGTTGGTGGACCAAGTCTGGAGACCATGCATGTACTTGGGTTCTGTGTGGGTGGGCAGAGCTCCAGGTTAGCAGACCCTACCACTGGAAGACTATGCTTGGGAACCAGCATGCTCACAGGCATGGGAACTATGGATGCTCATGAAAGGGGTTATGGGGATATATGGGAGGGAGGATTGCTAGGGGAGTATGTTACAGCCGAGGAATGACTTCTGGGGGAATTCCACCAACAAGGCCACTGTACTTGAAGGTAAACAAGGGAGCTGAGACCAGATGGTTTAGAGGAGGAAACTGGAGGACCGTTCTGGGTCAGATCAAAGCACCTACACACGTGGCAGACCTGAGCTTAGCTAGTTAGCGTTAACCACCACCCACTGCTACATATGAAAGCTAGGGCTGAGGGGCCTAACTGGCAAGACTAGAACACAGAACCTGACAATGAGTGGATGGGTCGTGCTAGGCTGGGCCATTACACTAACTGGCAAGCAATAGAACTGGGTCAGGGGCAGATTCTATGGGGGATATATGGGCTTATCTTTTGCAGGACTGAAATATTCACTGGTTTTCTCGAGAGCTGGGAGTGATGATAGAGTGAGCTGCACATGATCATGGAACTTACAGGCACACCCACACATTGTGTGTGGGGCAGACTGGGCTACAACATCTACCAGCAGACATAAAGGCCAACACTGGGGAGCAGAGAATGCTGGTTAGGGACCTAATACCTGCTGACACACATGATGTCTGATTCTGGAAATGGGCCTGGTGTGAGAACTTGGGAAACTCCTCTGGTGGACTGTAACTCCGGCTGGTAAATATATAAGTGAAGGCTGAGGGTAGGCCAGGCCACAAAAGGCTGCTTCATTTGTTGGCAGGTGTGTGGGCTGGCTCTGCAGAGTGGAAAAGGCAGGGCTTGGCCAAATCATAGCACAGTGACATATGCAGGATCCATGATAGAGTGAAAGCCATGCCAGGCTAGGCTATCACACCTACTGGTTTGCACAAAAGCCAGGGAAGGCTGGACAGGGCTAGGTTGCAGCACCTGCCAATGAGTTTGGGACTGGGGCTGGCCAGGTAAGGCCAGGTTGTAACATTTAATGGCGAGGCCCAAGAGAGCAGGGGATGTCCCTGCTGAGCTGCAGTTCCCATTGCTCAGTGGGGGAGCTGGAATGGGGGCAAAACTGGCTAAACACAGCTGCAATATCCCTCATGTGTGTGGGCTGGGTCTGAGGGTATGGCAGACTGGGCTAGGCTCCAGCACCCATTGGCATTCATGAGAGTCAGAGTTCGTGTGGTATAGGCTGGGCTAGGCTGTAGCACCCACTGATCCACATGAACTAGGCAGAATTGGGCTACAGCACATTTGGAGAAAGTCAAAACAGACATGGTCTGGTCTGGCAAGGCCATGGTACCCACAGGTAAAGATTAGGATTGAAGGTAGGCCAAATCAGGCTGATCCAAACACCCACCTGTGTGTTAAGATTGTCAACTGGGATCTGGTTTGATAGGGAAACTTGGTGACATCCTCCATTAAGACACAGCCCCAGCTGGTAGGTGGAAGAACTGAGGCTGAGGACAGTCCAGGCCATGATAGGCTACAGTACCCTTTGGTATACATGTGGGTCAGCTCTGGGGGTGGGTCAGGCTCTACCAGTCTGCAACACCCATTAGCAGGCATGAGAGTTAGGACAGGGTGCAGTCCAGGCCGGGTTGGGATGCAACGCATAGCAGTTTACATTAGGGCTGGAACGGGTGGCTGGCCAGGCTGAGCTAGGCACCCTGTAGCATGAGCTGAGCCTGGTGGCAGACTAGGCGGAGCCAGGCTGCAGCACCTGCTGGTAAAATCTGTAGTAAGATGGGCCATGCCAGACTGAGCTGCAATACTCACCAGCACAGACATGACCCCATCTCAGGAGTAAGTCCATTAAGGGGGGTGTAGTGGCTTCCCTGCTGGGCCACTGCTCCCAGTGGGAGGGTAAAAGCTGGGACTGTGGGTGGTGTGGGCTACACAGGACTGCAACAACAGTCGGCCTGCATGTAAGCTGGGTTTGGAGGAAAGCTGGGCTAGGCCAGGCCATGGCATCTACTGGTGCATGTAAGAGCCAGGACAAGCACTGCCTGGTGGGGATCTGATGCAGCATCTGCTGGCAAGTAACATGACAAGGTGTAAATCATGTCAGGTCAGATCATAGTACTCCCTGGAAAGTGCAAGATTTTGACTGGGAATAGGCCTAGAAGGGAAAATATGGACACATCTCTACTGGGTTGCAACTCCCTCTGGAGTTCAGGAGAGCCAGAGCTGTGGGTGGAGTAGGCTGAACAAAGTGGTAGCATCTGTTGTCACATGTGTGCTTTAGATCATGGGTGAGGTGTGCTGAGTTAAGCTGCAACACCCATAAGTGTATACAAGAGCCCAACTGGGGTACATCATGGACCAGACAAGACTAATGTACATACTGGCATATACAGGAACCAGAGCTGGGTGCAGGCCTGGTGATGGTTTTAAGGAATCACCCCAACTAGATTGCAACTCCTGTTAGTGTGTATAAGGGCCAAGTCTCTGGCAGGCAGGACTGGGCTGGGCCACAGAACTCATAGTTTGCATAGAAAAGGGGGTGGGGATAGAACTGACCAGACAACTATAATCAACAGTGGGTGTGTAGGTTGATGCAGGTGAAGGGTTGAACCAGTCCCTGCACTGGCTGGCACATGAGTCTAGGGTCATCCCAGATGAGGTTTCTTGAGAGACTCCCAAAGTCACACTACTAAGAGAAGGAAGCAATAATGCCCAATGTTAAACAATATATATACTAGATGCTAGTAACTGCAGATGATAAATTGAGAAACATTGGACTAGTCAATTTGACAATAAAATTATTCAAAATTATTCACTGATATAAAGTACTAAGAAGAAAAGGAACAGAACGCCAATATGTAGTGAGGCAGCTTTAAAGAGTCTAATATATTCTACTATATGTTTCAGTATTTTTTCAAACAATATTGTCACAAATCTAAGAAATCTGGCATAATTCAGGAACAAGAAATATACAGGACACTATACAAAGGCACATGGTAAATGAATTTCTTGATTCCCAGGGTATTCTCTATTAAACCTTCACCATGCTTATCTCCACCTCAGGCTGGCTTCCCAGGGAATTCAAATTATGTCCCCAAATCCATACCAAATAACTACCTCCAGGTAGCAGAAGGATAAATTTATTTCTGTTACTTGATTATCTTTTTTCAGAATTATATATGTTCATTTTGTAATAAAACATCTAACTGCTTTGCATACGTTATCCTAATCAATGACAAAATGATTACATATCTCCCTAACAATACTTTATATGATTTTAATAGATTCCTGTCTTTCAGAAAGAGACCTTATTTGGCTGTACTGCTCAAAATTTACTTTAGTATTATGAAAAAACATTATCTCCCAATGCTCACAGATTGGGTATTCTTTAATTTCCTCTATCGCCAAATGCCAATGTAGGTTTATATATATATAAACACATATATATTTATATATATATACATACATACATAATACATATATTTAAATAGATATCAAAAGGATTTAATAATATTCATTTTCTGTGTCAGTTTTTCTTGTAAATCAAATTTACATGCTTATCAAAATGCATATCTGTTATGCAGAAATATTTAAGAATGGAAAAGGATAAAATTTAATAGTACATCACTTTTATGAATATAGGGTTTTGAAATGTCTTTTATGTACACAACATTTTGAAAATTAACTACTTTGCTGCATGCTTTCATCTATCTTAATCAGTACTTTCTGGCAATGAAAATTGGCTACAATTCAAACATATTTTATTGAAAACTGTAACAGAAACAACTTGAGCTAAAAAAGCTGCAAACATCTATGACTAGGTTCAGCAAGAATAACATTTCTAATACCTAAACCATAACTTATTAACTAAATTATATTTTCCACAATTTAATTTAGGCTCATGTATATTCAAAGACAAAACAAACTGAGATATAGCTACACACTGGTTATAGTCCTTATGTCACAGCCCTCCCCCAAATAAGCAATAAGTATCTCCAATTAGCTCTGCATTGTTTTGGCCCTGGACCATCTCAGAAGGCATTTTGTCAGTAGATTATATAGGAATACTGCAACACCACCACAAATTGTCTTAAGAGAATAGAACTGTAGCTTTATCAGGATGGATGCTTCCAGCAACAATATTATTGCTAACTATACCACAAGTTCTCCTTTTGGACTGACTGTAGTCAAAAGTAAAAACACACACCATGCCAAGTCACAAGATACTCTACTAACAACACAGATGCAACTATACCTTTCATTTCATCAAATAAGACCCTTCCATCTAGTTCAACCCTCTTTTCCTGATGCAAAAAATAATAAAAATCCTAGCACAACCTCTGAGAACAATTATTTCGAACAACGATTTTCTAGTGTGTGTTCTGATGACCAAAAAAGCCAGGGAGCACAAACTTACATTATGTTCAACGACCTGATGTAAAGAAAGTGAAACAATCACAATATTGTTATGAAAATAAAAAAAAAACACTTGGAAACAGAAATGTTAAAATCCTACCTTAAGATACCATTTATATTTAGCGTGTTCCCAATTCTCAGGATTCTGTGTTTTTGTGAGAAATTGTTCAGCTTCTGTTAGCCATTGATTAAATATCTTCATATCATAATGAAAACGCCGCCACTTCTCAACAGATCTGTCAAATCGCCTAGAAGTAAAAAAATATGGATCAAGAAAAATAAGTGGATTCTATAAAACGAATTATGTGGGCACAGCAAAGACTTTATTGACATTGACAAAGATATTATTCTGAAACTTTCCCAAACTTATAGAATTCCATTCCAACTAACAAATAATAATACTGAACAGAAAGGATGATTTAAAATTAAAGGCTGGATCTTTGTCTTTAAAACTGAATGAATTTCTTGATTGAAACCAAGACAAAGACAATTATTTTAAAAGATATGCATTTCCTTCACCATGATCAATATTCATTTTTTCTTAAACTCAAGAATTTTAAAATGTTAACACCATAATTAATCAAGTATTTGGAAAATATATGCTGCACTTCAATTTCTTAAATCAAAATCAAACTATCTCAATAAGTCTATTAGCTCCAATACTACCTTTGATCCAAAATTTGTCTTTTCATTAAGACCAGCAAGTATCCAGAATGTCAGATATAATTTTTATTATACAGTCTGATGTCAACAATTAATCAACCAATAGATATATCAGTGATGTACATTTTCATTCCTCTTCTCTGTTTCATTGTATCCACTAATATTTTAAATTGAAATTCTGGAACAACTTATGGCAATGTGTTAATATCACATGTAAACATAATAGTAACAAGCAGGTATTTAGTAATTTTCTGGTCACAGATGACCAGAAATTACATATAGAAGTCAGAAATTATTTTGACCCAGGACATCACAATTACTGTAAGACAGCTGCACATAAGAATCACATGGGGTGATAAAAGATGAGAATGCCAACGACAGTAGCAGCCACAACAGCACTAACCCTGGAACTCTACCCCAATTACATCAGTATCCTTGGAGGTGAACTCTGACATCAATGTATTTTTTAAAGCACCCAGGTGATTCCAATGGACAGGTAGGGAAAATAGTACTGCAATAAAATAAGAGTTGGTATCTAGAGGAGTTTATGATCTACTTGGGTTTCCAGGGTCTGTTCAAACAGGTGTCCACTAGCATTAAGCCAAAAGCCATCCTTAAAACCCCTGCTCTGGAGCTGCCTCAGTGTATAATTAGGAATCTGTCAGTGTCCTCTGAATTCTCCAGCGAGTTTGAATTTGAACGATAGTGGATGCTGGGTGTGGTTTAGGTGACAAATACACTAATACAAGGTGTTAATAATAAGGAAAGCTGGGTGTGGAGTACATGGGATCTCTGTACAACATTATAGGATTTGTCTTATAAAGTTAAAAGTATTCTGGAAATATATAGTAACTGTGTAATGAAGACTATCTTTCTAGATATGAAGATATAATGCAGCATATACCTCTACTTCCAAACCAAAACTGGACTCCCAATGAAATTGTTAACTATATCTTGAAAATAGGATACTAGCCTCTGTCATTGTCCATACCTACAATGTCAGGATACACATAAATAGCAGAGTGATGGACTTATGACTGCGTATGAAGGACTGTACTACTGTAATAATATCAATGAAATTAATTTGGGGGAGGGGATTTGGGCAGGGACTAAGGGAAATGCCAGAGCCTAGGGAATTGTACCATAAAATAAAAAAGAAAATTTCAAAAAGAAAGAAAAATAATTTAAAAATTCTTATGAAACAAAGTTTTAAAATTATTTCCAGTCTTACAAAGAAATAGGCTATATTAATATGTCACACTCGCACTTCTACCTTCATTTAGAAATTATCAATAAACTCAGAGACTAAATGATGGCACATCAGCTTCCTTTTACAGGGAAGAGAATGGAATTCACATTTGTTGAACAGTTACTACGAGCCAGGCACTGGGCTCTGTGTTTTTATAATACCGTGAGTGCAACTTCACCTCCACGGCTCAGCGATCATTATTCTTATCTTCCACTAGACAAAAAACTGAAAGGCTGAGTAACTTGTAAAACACACACACACACACACACACACACACACACACACACACATTAGATAGCAGACAGGGGACTGAAATCTTGTATCTCTGATTTCAATGGTGCCCATCCACTGCCTAACATGCTCCTTAGAAGTAATTTCTGCTTTTACAGAATGAAGCCCCTCTCTACAATTTAGACAATTCAAAATGATAGTTGTACAATACTGTTTCCTTTTTTTACTATTTATGTACAATTTACTGATATGTTCAGTGAATTTAATGAATAATTGCATTAGATAACTTTGAAAATATCCAAAGCAGGGGATATTTCATCACATAATAAGGGTAGCTAAATAGCTATTTTTTAAAGATCTATTTTATTTTCATTGGAAAGTCAGATATGCAGAGAGGAGGAGAGACAGAGAAAAAGATCTTCCGTCCAATGATTCACTCTCTAAGTGATTGCAACAGCCGGAGCTGAGCCAATCTGAAGCCAGGAGCCTAGAACCTCTTCCAGGTCTCCCATGCAGGTGCAGGGACCCAAGACTTTGCGTTGTCTTTGATTGCTCTCCCAGGCCATAAGCAGGGAGCTGGATGGGAAGTGGGGCCACTGGGATTAGAACCAATGCCCATATGGGATTCCAGCACATGCAAGGTGAGGACCTTAGCCACTAAGGCTACCACGTAGGGTCCTAAATAGCTAATTTAAAGGTAAGATTTGTGCTTTTTATAATGAATGGAATACTACAGCCAATCAAATACCATCTCATTCAAAAACAAAATGATCTAAAGAATATATTTTCAGTGATATTTTGTACCTAATGAATGGTCTAAAAACACCTCTTAAGATTTCATTCACTTTTTCTAAAGTTTCTCTTGCTTATTTGTTTGTTTGAAAATCGGAGAGAGAAAGAGTGAGATCCTCAACCTCTTAGTTCACTCCCCAGATGGCTGCAATGACCAGTGCTGGGCCAGGAAAAACCAGGAGCCAGGAGTTTCATCCAAGTGTCCCAAGTGGGTGGAAGAAGCCCAAACACTTAGACCATCTTCTGCTGCTTTGCCGGGCTGGACTGCAAATGGAGCAGGCAAGACATGAACTGGTGTCCACATGGGAGGACATTATTACATGTGGTACATTTTATTCATTATGCCATAAGTCTGGCTCCAAGACTTTACTTAAAGAATTACATATCACCTGTTTTACAGATACTTGTATCATTGAAGTCAAAGAGCTGCTGTTGAATGAGAAGAATGAAAAGCTAAAAAGCATAGTTAGTACTGTTCTATATTGGCAAAAGTAAAATTCATTTTAATTTTCATTCAGGGTATTTTCTCTAATGTCTATATTTTATACAATGTGCTTTTCACACTGTCCATAAATTTATTTTAAAAAATAATTTAAAATTGTAGTACAGCATAGTAGGGACTTCTACATTAACTGTCCCATAGTCTAAGAAACAAATTAGGTGCCAACCAGAGCTCAGGAGTTTACAGTAATCCACAATTCATCCCTACATCTTTGTGGTGAGCATCAACCTTTTTGGTTTGATATTTTTCTACCCAATTATCTGACTTACCCTGTTTGCCAACAGCTTCGGCCACTAGGAGGTGATTGTTGCCCTAAAATGCAAGCTGGGTCCATACTGGTAGCCTAGAGGCTAAATCCTTGCCTTGATTTGCCGAGATCCCATGTGGGTACCATTCATAGCCCAGCTGCTCCACTTTCCCTCCTTATGGCCTTGGAAAGCGGTAGAGGATGGCCCAAAGCTTTGGGATCCTGCTCCTGTGTGGGAGACCCGAAAGAATCTTCTGGCTCCTGGCTTCGGATTGGCTCAGTTCCAGCCATTGTGGCCACTTGGAGAGTAAACCAGCAGATGAAAGATCTTCCTCTCTGTATCTTTCTCTCAATAAATCTACCTTTTCAATAAAAACTTTTTTTAAAAGTCCACTATATAGGTTACTTCAGTTTTTGTGAATATGGGTTTAAAAATCTCTACTTCCAAATCAAAGATGGACTCCCAACAAAGGTGTTAAATACTTCACAATAGGTTGTTGGACTATCTGCCATTGTCCATACCTACAATTTCAGAACACACCTAAAGACTGGAATGATGGATTATGACTGTTCACGAAGGACTATACATTGTAATAATAAAGGAAAAATCAGTGGGGGGAGAGGGGATCTGGGCAGTGGGAGTTGAATCCCAGAGCCTATGGCGCTGTATCATTAAAAAATAATAATAATTTATTTTGCTGCAATTTTTAAAAATTCATGCATAGTCTTTTCCAGAAAACACTCTAATGCGGGCTGACACACAGTCCAATTCATTCTCTTGCACTCCCCACTCTGGTATTTGCCAAGCTATAGCAGACACAGCTCTCAACTCCTACCCTTGGCCTTCGCCAAATCCTGTTATGTTCCACTGGTTGTCCTGCCTATACATTCTTCCAAGGGATGAAAACCATGAGGATTCACACACTGGATCATAGTGTCCCATGCCCTACAAGTCAGAGTTGGATATAGGGTACAAACAAGAAAGGATCGAGGTCCTATGTTCTTCATTCATACCCTTGTTGTTGACCTTGAAACGGAGGACACGGTGCACTTTCCAGCCACACAGCACTGTCTGCAGTACTGCACTTCCTGATATTGCCTCAGGTCTTAGGGATTTTCACATAAGTTGCACACTACTGTGATGTCCTCCTTTCCTTTTGCTCTCTTCTGCTCAACTGCTATAACCATAACATTTACAACTATAAAGACTAGATATAAATGATACAAACTGTCACCAGATGAATATATATACTCACATTGCCCACATCTACTAAAACTTTGAAAACTATTAAGTTGGTTTAACTGTTTAATTTTATTACTACAATTACTGTTAAAGTGAGTAACTTTATTCAAACAAAAAACTAAAGAATAAAAACATGCATTTAGTATATGATGACATTTAATGTGAGAAATAACACTTTAAATTCCGTTTCAACAATCACATAAAATTTTTAAATATACTTTTCAGTGTTTAATAGGCATTGTTAACAGCAGTTTAAATCTATTCCTGAATTTACTATGTAAAATTACATTTTTATTATGACTATGTATAAGCTCCCACCAAGAAAGATTCCTAGTGAATTCCATCAGAATGAATACACACACACACACACACACACACACACACACAGAGTTTTATGGTGCTTTATTTATAAAATTAATCTCAAATCAGTAACAAGACTCTAAATTTTTCTCACTCCATTAGTTGGGCTTTCCATGAGTGAGGAAAAAGGCAGCAAAAACTATAAACACTTAGAAGCATTAAAAATGTATAAAACATAAAATTATGTTTTACCTTCTATATAACTTCTAGGAAAAAAATGTTGTATTTTATTTCCTGGCAGTAAGAGGAAAATGCAGACCAAACTAAATAAAGGACAAAACATTCTCAGTATAAACATATGGATAATAAATCAAGTGATGTTAAAATTTTGCAAATATTAAAATTCTCATTCAATATGCAAGCAGGCAGTATTTAAAATTACACTGCTGCTTCATTTATGGGTAGCATAACTTATTTCCTGCTGTTCTAAATCAAGTTAGATTATTCTCAAGCATAAATTACATTTAGAGAGTAATTTAGGTACTTTGGGACATACTTTAACACTTTCAGGTCATTAATGGGGTGCTCAATTCCATGAAGTAAATTTAAATAAATAACACCTTACTAGCCTTCTGACATGCCCATTGTGGCTTTATACTTATAACTGCAAATTCAGCATTGGACTGCTGATTATTTCCTCCTGTATATTTCATCCCTGATTAGGTGAGTTTAGGTGTGTGGAAAGGATCTTGTCTAAATTCTCATGGTCAAAACTGTAGGTGCTGATGCAAAAATGATAAATTAATTACCTACCCCAAACCACAGTATCTTCCTGCGTCCTTGTATGTCCCACTTTCCAAATAATAAAATTGCTCAGTAAAATATGAACATACTTTAGTTTCGGAGATTTTTTTTTGTAGAATTGACTCAATTTGAGGAGCTCTCCCACTGCTCCAATCGTACTTACCTAGAATCTCATGTTTTTCAACCTTAAACACAGTTTCCAGCTTTCTAGTGTAGTTTATATACTGAGTCAACACGCACATACTTATAATTCATGACTCCACTGTAGCTGTGTGACAGTCTCCTGGCCACAGGCTTTTAGTTTAATCCATTGTTATATCTCTGCAGGCAGATACAGCAGGTGTCAGACGGCCTATGACAAAATCCTAGCTCCACTATTTACTGGTTGTCCATGGGCAAATAAGCAATAGACCTAAAAATTCACTATTATTAAAGTATCTACCACCAACATTTAATTTGAAGGATTAAATTAATGGGTATATATATTAATGTCTTTACTTTTGTTTTTCTTTTAAGGCAGATTTATACAGAGAAACAGAGTACAACAGTACAGCAGTAAGCAAGCTTTATTTTTTTGCACTTGTAATATTTAAAAAGATGTATTTACTTCCATTTGGAAGGCAAATTTACATAGAGAAGGAGAGACAGAAAGATTTTCCTTCTGCTGGTTCACTCACCAAATGGCCACAATGGCCAAAGGTAGCTGAACTGAAAACAGAAGCTTGGAAAGTCTTCCAACATCGCAAGTAGGTACAGGGTGCCAAGGATTTGGGCCATCTCCTCTGTCTTTGCAGGCATTAAGCAGGGAGCAGGATGGGAAGTGGTGCAGCTACAACACAAACTTGAGCCCATATGGGATGCCAGTGCCAAAGTTGGAGGCTTAGCCTACTGAACTACTGTACCAGCCCATTTTTTAAAATTTATTTTTACTTTGTTATTTTTTTCTTAGAACATATGGAAGTATTCCACAAACCTGAAGCATAACAGTAGATGTTATTCTGCCTTTATTTACTTAAGTATATTTTGAGAATTATTTGAGGTATTGCTATTTACAAGGCAGAGAAAGAAAGAAAAAGATCTTTCATCCATTGGTTCACTTTCCAAAACAACCACAACAGATGGCAGTGGGTCAGGTTGAAGCTAAGAACCCAGAATTCCACCTGGGTTTCCTCCATGGGTGTCAGGATGTACTGCTGGAGCTACTACATTCTTCCAGACAGGATAAGCATTAGTAGGAAGCTGGACGGGAAATGCAACTGAGTCTCAAACTCAAGCACTCCAGTATGGGATGCTTGTGCTCCCAAGCCACACCCTAACGCTGATGCTGAGCTAGGATTTTCAAATACAAATCAGATTACCGCGACAGAATAAGAACCCTGTCATGTAGATGAGACATAAGAAATGCCTATCTATAACTTTGGGATTTAAAATTGATAGGTAGTTTAATTAGACTATTTATGAAAGCTAAATTATTATTTTAGCATAGGATTTACAGTCAACCATGCTTATCACCATGCTGTATTTATATGTTTTATTTTTGAGCATTTGAGCATTTTGAGCATTTGAGCTAAAACAGAAAAGTATGAACAAACCTCTTGAGCAGCCCAATAAATTTTTAAAAACTCAAGAACACAGTAACCCATCTTCAAGTCCCTGGATAACTCCGTCCTCCTCTCGTTAATCATGACTTTCAAGCTTCTACATTTAAATTATAAATAAATAAGTCTTTTCTGAAATGCTAACTTGGTCCATCAAGTGTATCTTTTGTCATTAAAATTTGCTTAAATATTCATTTGGTCTTACGTGTCCAAGTTTTCACTCTTATCCATGAGACAAGGAATTCCTATGGCTAGGGCCAACTACCTACTCCTGTTTAATTTTGGAGTTCCCACAAACATCATTAGAAGGAACAAAACCAATCTCTTCTTTGTTTCGAAGTATCTTTGGGAGGAAGACATTTGGAATCATGTAATTCTAAAATTATCTTTTTAAAGACTTGTTTATTTATAATTTTAACGTGCAGTTACAGAGCGAAGGACAGACAGAAAGGGAAACATCTTTCACCCGCTGGTTTTCTCTCCAAGTGGCTACAATGGCCAGAGTTGAAAACATGGGACTTCTGAGGTCTCCGACATGACTGCATGGTCCCAAGGACTTGGGCTATTTTCTGCTGCTTTCCCAGCAGGGAACTGGATGGAAAGAGAACAGCCAGAACAAAAACTTGCCCCACTGTGGGATACTTAGCACTTTAAGGTGGAGGATTAGCCTGTGGAGCCAGAGTGCTGCCCCCTTAATTCTAGATGGTTTTAAGGCCATCCAACTCCAAGGTTTTAATAGCTTCCAACCCCAGCAGTGGGGCTTTTACATAGTGAAGAATGGTAAAAAAACATAGCAATAATCCCACATTTATATATCAAAAATCTGGCCATCATTAGCCAACCTGGTTAGGTCTCAACTCTCTCCTTGGAGGCAGCGTAGGGGAATCTTACTTACCCTTCAACAAGGGTGCTATTTATTTAGGTCTGAAGGGAAACGTAGGACTTCCAAATCTACAAAGCCCTCACACCCAGCCGGACATCCTAGACAGGGAGGAGAGTGAGGGAACATACTCAACTCCATAAATCCCCACTATGAATACTGCTTGGGCCCTCAGTTCTTTCTGAGATGGCAACCTTGTATATTCAGTGTTATTTACTTTCATTAAACTTTTCCTTAATATTAAAAAACTACAGATGTTCACACTTTATCCATGGCATGTGTATTCCAAATATAATCTCCCATTAAGTGGCTTTTATTTTCACTCTATCAATGGCTAGCTTTTTACGTACAGAAATTGGTAATATGCAAGTAATAAAGTTTATTTTCTATTTTATTATACTCTTTTCCCATTTTATCATAAAATATTTATTAATTAGGTTTTCCTCATTTAGGTCTGCAATCCCTCAGGACATTGTTTCTGTGTGTCATTTGAAATATGACATGTACCTAAAATTTTTCTAAGCTGGATATTCAATTTTAATCGTTTCAAGAAAAGGTAAAATAATTAACAAAATAATGAATATGCCACAGCAAAACAAAAGTGTGTGTAGTAAAGAGTGTCAGTATCTCTTTTGCTCCCCCTCTCTGCTACTTTCTGGTCTCACCATTTAAAAAAAGTACATAATTTGAAATATTTATAGCATAAGGAAAAAAAATAAACAAACATAATGATATACAATGATGGCTTTCTCATTCAGTTTTACTGTTTTCAAAATTTCCAATGCTGATATTTTTGTAGCTCTCGATCGGCATTTCATTTTATAACACCCTGTTTATTTTATTGATCTCTAATCCTTTCCAGGTTAAGAGCTTGGTTTTCAGACTTCAAACAACTTTGGAGCAGTACTCTGACTTTAAGCTTTTTGCAGTGGTTATAATACCTGAATTTAGAAACTATATCCTATGTTCACTTTGGCAACACATATACTAAAATTAAGAACTATTTTCAATGCCTTTATTTTTTCTTTTCACATGTTGATACTCTATGCATCTTCCCTTGTTTCTCATAATTTTTCATTTAACTGACATAAGAAAAAAAATGTGCAGAAAACATTTTCATTTGAATTGTATCACCAAATCTACAGTAATCTGACTCCATCCAAATTGTAGACATTTTTTTTTCTTTAACCTTAAACAAGAGAGGAGTAGTACTGTCTTTGAAAGAAAAACTAAGTATTGCCAGTAAACCTCTCAGATTTCCTGTGTGGACATTTCCATGCAGAATGGCATTCACTCTCCAAGGTTCAATTACCATCTATATCAGGAATGGTTATATAAAGGTCTAAAGAGTAAGCGTTTTAGGCTTCCTGGTCATACAATTTTTGTTATGACTATTAAGCTCTGGCCTTGTACCCCAAAAGCAGCCATGGACAATATAAGCAAATGGGTATGGCTAACTTTCAAAAAAACTTTCAAAAAAACATGCAGTGTGCCAGATTTGGGGCATGGGCAGCAGTTAACTGAAACTTCTCCTAAAAGGTGATTATGATATAGTTCCAAGTCATGCTCTAAACTGAACTCCTTATGCAGGTGTCTTTTAGACTATAATCACCAGAATTTTTATGTGAATCTCAAATGTGGTATATCTAAAATTACTTACTTTCTAAGTCTTGACTTTTAAATTTAAGAATATCTAAGCCAGAAATCTTCAGGTCTTCCTATTGTCCTCCTTTTCTTTATGCTTGCCTCTGTGTCACTTCACCTCTAAACCAGGACTGACTGCTTCATTCGGTTTCTTCCCTATCACCGCACTGCCATGGTTTTTCTTGAAAGCACCTGACATCTTTTCTTCAGCATATTCTACCTTATCTCTCCCTGTTGTCAGTTTCTCCGCCACTCTCCTACTAATTTTCACACTGTCACTCCTTTTTGCTTTTTGGTCTCAATACAGACATTCACATAGCCTATCATGCATGCTAGGCTCAAAATATCAAATATCCAACAGTTTCTACAGCAGTCCAAATCCTACTTTTACTGTGAGCCTTTTCATGATATGCTAGAATGCAATCCCCTCCAAATGTCATTTTAATCTGTGAAACCTGTCTCCTTAGAATTATTTATTCCCCAAACAAACTTCTCTTACTTTGTGAAAACCTCTACAAACATGGAACTTTATGTCCTAATTATATATTTACAGAGTTGTTTTTCCCAGCAGACTATATAACAGTTCTAGAAAAAAAATAGGTTTTATATACTTTTGAACTCCCAATTAGTAGTAGAGTTGTCCTGACATATGATAATCATGTAATATATTTTATACTGGAATGAATGACAGATTCCTGTGTCATCTGAGTATAAGCCACAAAGGCTTAGGCACAATATTTTACCTCTTTGAGTCTCACTGTCTTACTAATAAAGCAAGAATACTATTTTCCATCTCTCACAGCATTTTGAGGTGGTTGGTAATAGGTTCTAAGTTAAAAATAGCAATAATATTTTGGAAATATTGATATTTATAACATCCTCTAGTGGTTGGCAAATTTTAAGACATCGATACAGTATTTAGAATTACTTTTCCAATCTCTTCTGTCCATGTCAGAACTAATTTTCCAAAGTGGTCAATATAGTTGAAGGAAATTGCCTTCATTGGTAAAAACACGATATAAAGTCCAATGCCATCCTACAAAGAATAATACACTTTGAACAAATTTGCTGAAGTCAGATTTAAGTATGGGGATTCACAGCTGCTTAAGCACTATGACTCTCAAGTGTTAGAGACTAAGCCAGTATGAATAAAATTCACCTTATCCCCAAAACCTCAATATGGTTGCTGTAAAAGCCACAATGATGGGGTGATTGTTTAATCTAGCATTTAGGAAACCTGAATGCCACATAGAGGACCTGATCATGGCTTTGGATCTGATTCCAACAGTGATGTCTTTCTGCCACCCACATAAGCCACCTGCAAACATCCAAGCTCTAGGTATCCTGGGCTTTGGGGTTAGTAGATAGGAATAAGCTAGCTCTCAGGCAGGCAATCTCTCTATCTCTGTTTCTCTCTCCTCTCCTTGTTTCTTTTCCACACCCACTCTCTCAAAATACATGAAACTTTTTCAAATTTTCTTTTAAATCAGTGTCAACAAGTTGCTAAGAATACACCTCCAGTCCAGTGTGGTAGCCTAGCACCTAAAATTCTCACCTTTCATGTGCTGGGATCCCATATGGGTACCAGTTTGGATTTCACCTGCTCTACTTCTCTTCCAGTTCCCTGCTTGTGGTCTGGGAGAGCAGTGCGTGATGGCCCAAAATCTTGAAAATCTGAACCCACATGAGAAACCCTGAAGAAGCTCCTGGCTCCTGGCTCCATACTGACTTAGCTTGAGGCTGTTTTGGCCACGTGAGGAGTGAACCAACAGAAAGATCTTTTCTCTCTCCTATTCTCTGTAAATCTGACCTCCTGGTAAGAATAATTAAATTTCAAAAGCATATACCTCTACAGGCTTTTTGATCTTTGACTAGTTTAAACATTGCTGCATATGAGTAAAATTGGTATATTTCATTTGATCACTGTTTACAGGTTTTGTCTATATTGCTGTTTGGGTATATTCTTTTCAGTCTTATTTGTTGAACTTGTTACTGTTTTTAAAGATTTTTTTTCCCATTTCATTTGAAAAGCATAGTTATTGAGAGAGAGACAGAGACAGGGAGAAAGCTCTTCCCCTTCTATGCGTAAATTTCAAAATGGCTGCAATGGTTCAGGCTGAGCCAGGAATTCCATCTGGGTTTCTCACATGAATGGCAGAGGTCCAAGCATTTGGTTTATCCTCTGGGCCCTCCTAGACATACCAGGCATGAGCTAGATGGGAAGCAGAAAAGTCAAGACTGGAACTGCATTGCACATTGGATTTCAGCATCACAGGCTATAACTTAACCTGGCCCCAAACTCTTTATTTAGGGGAGCATTAAGCCAGATGTAACGTAAACCTAAGATATCTTAAAATCTAAAAACTGGGGGCCAGCACAGTGGTCTAGCATGCTAACTGTCTGCCTGTATTCCTGGTAGCCTTTGTGGGCACCAGTTCAAGTCCTGGCTATTCCATTTTCTATCTACCTCCCTGCTTATGACCTTGGATAGAAACAGAGGATGGCCCAAATCCTCAGGCCCCTCCACTAATGTGGGAAACCTGGAAGAAGCTCCTGACGCCAGGCTTCACACCAGTCCAATTCCAGTTGTTGCGGTTATTTAGGGGATGAACCAGCAGATGAAAGGTCTCTTTGTCTCTCCTTCTCTCTCTGTAACCCTGACTTTCTGATAGAGGATAAATAAATATTTGGAAACATATCTAAGAAAATGGAAAGAAGTAAAAATATAGATAAGATACTATATAATTATAAAGCTAAAATGCTGATAACATTATTTATAAAGCTGCAAAACGCTTTAGATTATGATTAAGAAAATGAAATCTAAAAATTCTTCAAATTCCTAAAGATTTATGCTTTTTTACTTGGCTCGTTTCCCACTAGTTGTGCATCTCAGGTTTCAGTCTAAAATGGTATTGTAGCTGTCCTTTTATCCTACACATGATCTGTTAGGAGGAATGAGACATTAAAGCCTCATCAATCTGCTATAGTTACTGTACATCATAACTGAAAGTACATACATATACAAGTAATTATATCTATCAGGAACTAGATTCAAGTGAGTATTAGGCATTCAGGGCAACTTCATTAAGCATATTTCTCTGCTTATGGAGACATAAGTAGTCCTCAGACAAATTTGCAAATATTAACATATTAGACAGGATTCGAAACCTTCACCTACCCTTGATATGTTATTGCTTAAATAATAATTATAAGAGGATATCAAAAGTATCTGGTAGAATTGATATTTCACAGATTTCCTGTACCCTTCTCTTGTATCAGCATCCTTGCCAAACTCCGTGCTGATCAAAGACAGCGGAAAGGGTACAATATTTGGAAGCTCTATTTTGTTGGGGAAATATTGAGATTATACTATTACACATCTTCTGAAATTAAAAAAATGCAGAATTATGTTGATATTAATCCAAAAATTAAGCAATTTCAATGTCTTGAGTTGACACAATCTGTACCCAATTTTAGTACTCTAAGCAGAAAAACAGTTTGTCATTAGTGAGCTGTAATGTTAACTTTAACAATAGGACCTCTTCGACAAATTGATTACAGAAACAGATTCAGAAGTCTAAATTACACTATTTAATTTTTTTAAAAAGTTGAAGCAAACATACTTCAGAGGACTTGATGTTTTCCTGAGTCTCCTTTATAAAACTGAGCATTTATTTAGTCTTAATTTGCACATTTTCTGGTAAACAGTCCAAATGAAGATGTTAACACTCTAGCATGGAAATCTTAACTATAAAGTGATGGTCAGAGTGGTCATTCAAAATAACAATATCTTTCTTTTAATTCAAACAAACACATTGCCTCTCAAACCACATGCAACGGCATCAATGTCACACATGAAAGCTGAAAGGATTAATGGTTACTGGATTAAGTTTGGAGGCTTCATCCAATCACACTTTGGCAAAGGGGACCTTTGTGAACTGACTGGACTCGACTGAGTTGTGGGGCAGGGCCTCATGACCAAGTCATGACTGACTGCAAGGACAGACCACAAACAGGGAAAATGAATGCTCCAAGTATATCCCTGCTTTCTGCTTCATTTCGTGATCACCTATCAGAGGCAAAATTAATGGCAATGCCTGACCTTTGGCTCTGAAACCCAAAACTGTAAGCAGAACAATAATCTCCTTTCTTAAGTCGTTCCATTCAGATATATTAGTTAAGTTATTGGGAAGCTGCCTAATAAGAGCAGCAGATACATAAACATTTATCTAGAAATATCAGCACAAATAAACATATACATATGCTAAGTGACTTATTAAGGATAAAATTATGAGTACATTATCTAATATTTTAAATAACCCTTCAGCAAAAGAGCTACTACTATGTTCATTATGCTGGTAAAAAAAAAAACTGAGAATTTGAGAGGTTAATTTGTATGTTTCTGATCTATGCAAAGTAATTGCATATTTGAATAAGGATGGTATGTCTACTTTTGTCTCATTTTCATTTCCAGTGTCATTTCAAGTACTGGAGGCTATATATTTTCACAGAAGACAAGAAATCCTTCTTCTGTAATATAATGTTCTCTTGGGCATGCAGTAAATTGTTACTGCTTAGTTTCACTCTTACGTTTCTGAGCATTATAAAGTTATATTTCAAAGGAAAGGATTCATAAATGACCTAACCACTTTCTTTTTAAGCAAAGCAAAGCTTGTCTCAAAGACAATTTTTTTTAAAGATTTATTTATTGAATAGAGCTACAGAAAAAGAGAAGGCGAGACAGAGGAGAGAGAGATCAATTTTCAATGCTCTAGTTCTCTCCCCCAAATGGCCCTAACAGCCATGGTTAGATCAGGCCAAAGGCAGTAACCAGGAGCTTCCTCCAGGTCCCTGATTGGGTGCAGAGACCAAAGCACTCGGACCCTCCTCAGCTGCTTTCTTAGTCTGTTAGCAGGGACCTGAATTGGAAGCAGAGCAGCTAGAATTCAAACTGGTATCTATACAGGATAGTGGTGCTATAGCTGCTGATTTTTTCCCACTGCGTCACAGTCTGGACCCCTAAACACCATTTAAAGCAGTATTTATTTTACTTTTTAAAAAGATTTATTAATTTTTTATCGGAAAGTCCGATTTACACAGAAAAGCAAGTGGCCACAGGCTGATCCAAAGCCAGGAGCCAGGAGCCTCTTCCGGGTCTCTCATGAGGCTGCAGGGTCCCAAGGCCTTAGCTATGTTCCATTGATTTCTCAGGCCACAAATGGGGAGGTAGATGGGTAGTGGCACAAAGACAGGAACCAGTGCCTATATGAGATCCCAGCGCATGCAATGCAAGGATTTAGCCACTAGGTTATGGCGCTGCATCCGCAGTTCCTGTTTTAAAATAGTGTCTCTCCCAGATTTTCTCTCCACATAGTCTCTTCTCCATGAAAATCTGACACTTATAATTAGAAATAATCCATAGATTTTTTTGAAATGCCCTAAAATGTTTTGAGGGTGATTATTTTTTCTTGATTCTTTTTGAAAGAATTGCAGTGATATATAACAAACACATAAAAAACTTTATGAATAATACATGCTGATTTAAATATATTTATATAAGATATATGGATATATAGACATCTTGATGGACTTGGGATGAATATAAATCCACAAAATTCCACCACAATCTAGGCCATAAATATACTATCATCCCAAGTTTCTACCCATTTTTAAAATACTTCTTGCTGCTTCTCTTGTTTTTGGTGAGAATAAATAAGATCTTTCCTCCTAGGAATTTGAAGTATACAATATAGTATGGCTATTTATAGGTGCTGTATTGTATAGTACCTCTCCAGAAAGTATTTAGCTTGCATAATCACAACTTTACTTCCACTAACCTAACACTACACCTGTTCAGCTCTAGGACATTTATTCCTTATAGTAGCATCATCACAATCAAATTCTAAGCGGTCTCTAACAGGAAAGATCATGTCAGAACATGGATTTTATCTTATATAATGGGTTCAACACATTATTGACTTTGACTTGCAGATTCAAATTCAATCAACACAAGGAATTAATTATGATACCTACATTTGATACATTTTAAATTATGATGCTTTATTTGCTAGGAATATGTCAATATAGGCATTTTGCCTATCAGTTGATATATCTGTACCTTGCATCACAGCACCAAACTTAACACCTGGTTCTAGTTCCTGACTCCAAATTTTTGTCAATGCATACTCTGGGAGAAAGTAGTGATGGTTCAAGAAAGTAGTGATGGTTCAAACACTGAATTTCTTGCTACACATGCAGGAGACGTCAAGTCAGTCCCTGACTTCTGGCTTCTGCTTGGCACCATCCTGGCTGCTGTGGTCATTTGGATACTGAAACAGTGGCTAGGTTCTTAGCTTCCTCTTTGTCTGTCTCTGTCTTTCTCTCTCTCTCTCGTTCTCTCTTTCTCAGATTAAAAAAGAAAGAATACATACACAAAAAACAATTTTCAAAAAGGGAACATGATTTGGTGGATGATAATTCCCAATCTTTCAAAATGCAGATACGTTTTTGTTTTTGATTAAAAAGAGGTAGTAAAAACAATGAGATAATGCAGTATACAAAATTTGAACACAGGCAAGCATCATTTTGAAACTCCACTTTTTTTGCTTAAACATGCTTTGTACATTCAGAAAGCCCTTTTTTTATTCAAAATGTATCTTTATTTTTGTTCATTTGTTCATTTGAAAGGTAACAGCTATACAGTCAGGTGGATAGAATCTTCCATTCAGTGGTTCACTCCACAAATTCCTGCAATAGGCAGGAATGGACCAGGCTAAAGCCAGAATCCAGGAACTCTACACAAGCCTTCTACAGTGGTGACAGGGACACAAGTACTTTAGCCATCACCTGCTGCCTGCCAGACTATTCTTTAAGGAAACTGGAATAGAAATCAGAACAGCACTGGAATCCACTCATTCCATTATGGGATGCACATGTCCTAAGCAGTGGCTTATCTGCTGCCAGCCCCTCAGCAAGCGATTTTGCTCTTCAAGGCAAATACAACATTTAGGTGTTGCTATCATCTCAAAAACATTACTAAAACATGATTTTGAAATATTCAGAGTAAGAATACAAATTTGCAAAGTCCTCATGTTTTGCTCTTAGGCTTCTAAATTGGTTGATTCCTCCATGGACTGCTATAGCAAACCCAAACATACCACCTGAGACAAGCTTGTTAGTGTGCTTTCTTTTACATGCAGATCCATGTCCCTTGGTCACAAGTGAGATTAAAGATTTAGAGCATCCTGCACCTTAGACTCTATTTGGCATGGAAGTACAGTAATATATCAAACATACAATTGAAAATACCAGCTTTTTATTTAGTTTTCTTTGATAGGGGCAGTTGTATTTTCTCTCTTACACAGTTTCACTTGGGACCATTACTTCCTACCCAATGCTTTTCCTTCCAAGGTAGAGTTACAATGAAAAAGAGCCACTAACATGCAACGGTTTCCATCTATGGTATCAGTGAATATATCGGGCATTATTTTTATTAATATCAGGTATAATTTTTATTAATATTTACTAGTACTAAGTTGTTGGAACCAGTCTCAAAGTTTGCAGATTAATAAACAATAAAGTGACTGTTTACATTTTGAATAAACTTGAAAATAAATTTCTAAAGTTCAATACTCTGATTTAATTATTCTAAGTTGATCTTGGTCCATGTAAATGTGATGTTAGTACAAACAAATTCACATGTGTCAGGTCACATTCGCAGAGAAATTGTGCTGAAATCACACCAGAATAGTTTTCTAATTAGAAACAACAAGGAAAAATCTCTAGGTTATTAGGGGTCATAATCAGTAAGGAAAATAAAAATTTATTTAAATAGACACGATCTATTTTATTGGAACTTGCACCAATAAATCAGAGGCAAAGTATTCAAAGTACTGCAAGATTAGAGATGGGGTAATACATTTTCAGCTATTTTTCATATTTTGGTGTATATCTATCCATTTATTTTATATACCTGAATATTATATATATATATATATATATATGTGCATTATAAACACACACACATACATTTTTAACAAATTTTTAAAATTAAATGTCAGGGTTCCCTTAATATGAGGATGGCCATGATGCTTGTCTTACAAAGAACCTACAATCTCAATGAGCAGACAGACAATTCCCCTGCCTTCACTCCCTTGCCTGGGTGGCACTGTGGGAGCAGGGCATTTGTAGCATGACAGGAGGGAGGAAAGACAATCTTATTCAAATCTAATGAACTAAAATCTCACCCAACTCTGCCAACATTAAGACACAGATATTTTCATCACATCTGACTTATTACTTTATGAATAAAAATCATCATGAAAACCAATCCCCTTTTGCTACTTTACATTCCATCTTATTAAAACACAAGTACACGGGGGAAATGTTCTTGGCACAGAACTACTTTATTGATTACATTTTTTCTTTCCTACACCTGAAGGCATGTGTCTAAACCTGTAGGGGTTACTTTATTATTACAACAGATTCTTTTCTACCACTTTAGGAGTTTCATCTAAAGTTTGATTAACATCAGTATATACTGTGCCCTCAGGTGAGTAAACATAGCTTGTGCAGAAAGGGGTAGAAGCAAAATTTTTAGAAAGAAGGAAATCCATGAATGCAGAAAGTAGCAGAACGTCTAAGAAACTAGCAAAATAACTGAAAACTCACTAGAAATATTTCGTATAGTTGTACAAAATGCAATATTTTCTCATTGTATTTAATCATCTATTCATTAGTTTAATATTACTTGAGCCCTCAATGCTAGGACAAAAATGTGTTAAATTCACAGGTGTCAGAAAATACTAGCCCTGCTGCTGAGGAACTCAGAGTGTAGTGTGCACATTTAATATATTCATGAAGATATATCTGAAATTACCAGAGATGCTGCCTTTGTCCTGTACGTTTTCATTTCCAAGTAAACTGGCTTACTTTCCACATGTTAGCATTCTTATTTTGTTGCCCTAAGACTCCCTCTGGCTGCAGAGGTCTGTTTTGTCTGCTTCTATGGAGAGCTCAGACTGCCCAGAGCAAACACACATGGGAGCATTTTTCAACAAATAACTTGATGAAAGTTGGTACATCAGTGTCCCAGATTCCTGGCACATGCAAGTGGGATAAATCTGAAATAAGTGTTTCTCTTGGTCTCCCAGAATTTTTTCATGGAGACTAAGTCCCAGAAATTCAAAGTGTTCACTCTTAGGTTGGGCAGAACAGAAGTGACCTCATTACCCTGTGAGGTCAAGCTGATATTCCCATCCAGGAATGTTCAGAATGCCAAATCACCCTGACCTTGTCTCTGTGCAAAAGATCCACACCTGTCATGATAAGCACTCCCTGCTACACATCATATGCATTGACAAACGGAGGAGCTGCTGCCTTTTCCAATGTCCCACACTTAAGATGTGCTGTATACCTTGGATGGCCATTTCCTTCACATGGTCACCGCCCCCACTACCCATTTGGAAGTGTTCACACAGGCTAATCTCCCTCCAGGGGGCAGTCCCTCAGACTCTCCCCTAATAAAATTCTTCGAACTGAAAGTCTTTCATACTCTCAATCTCCTCCAGACCTAACACTAACTGGGTCAAAACCACATCTACTTCTTTAAGGTGTTCCCTGCACTTCTCAAATAACCTAATAATGGCTTTGGAGTATATTCCAAAAGTCTGCTTTTGGGATAATCTAAATACAAACAAAGGAGAAACGAAACATAAAGGGCAATGGATTAACTTCTGTTGTGAGAGTGAGGGGAGGAAGCTATTCCAGAAGAATTCACAGGACATTAAGAACTAATCCAGAGGGATAGCAAGCAAAAAACGAAAAAGGACTTATATGAAGTCTCAGATATGGGATTCTCAAATGTAATATCAATCACATGGTGGGGAGTTAGTTAAAATACGGAATGCACTCCACCCCCACCCTCCCCCAAACACACTGAGCTTCCAGTTTGGTAGACCTGAAAATACCCCCTACACACACACACATTGAGCTTCCAGTTTGGTAAACCTGACAGTACCAAGTTCCCAACAGATGCTGAGGCTACTGCAGTAGGGACCACAGTGGCTTGGAGAGAATCACCCAGTTCCAGGCAGATAAGAGTGTCTGCTTTAATAAAGGCTTATGGTACCTGTTACCTAAGGCCTTTGCTTTATATGATTTTGAATTCATTATTGCTAAAATAATCATGGCATAAAGAATACCCAATGAAATTAATAAACAGCTGAAGATTTATATAAAAAACAACAAAATTATTGCCGGAAGACCATACACCATCTGTAACAATTTCTCACACTGTTTTTTGACAAAATTCCATATATATGTAGCCTCTAGTTTTCCATGGTCCTATGTATTTCTTAACTGTCAAAGTTCTAAAATCATAAGGAGTTGTAACTTTTCTTATTCTTCAGATTCTCTTTTTTTTTACTGTTGCCAATGTGATGAGGTTAAATGTTGGCCTTTTCTGTATTTGACCAATAATTAGTGAGATTCAGTGTTTATTCATGTGCACAGTCTTCATTAAGATCTTTTCTTCTGAGAAGTTTTTTGGCCTTTCATTTTTCTATAAGGTTATATTCTACTGCTGATAGCTAAACTACTCACATAAACTATAGTATGAATTCCTTGCTTTTTTGTTAAAGATTTATTTTTATTGAAAAGGCAGATATAGAGAGGAGGAGAGACAGAGAGGAAGATTTTCTATCCACTGGTTCACTTTCCAAGTGGATACAACAGCTAGAGCTGAGCAGTTCTGAAGCCAGGTGCCAATCTCTTCCAGGTGTCCCACGCAGGTGCAGGGTCCCAAAGATTTGGGCCGTCCTCGACTGCTTTCCTGGCAACAAACAGGGAGCTGGATGGGAAGTGGGGCTGCCGGAACATGAATCAGCACCCATGTGGGATCCCAGTGTGTGCAAGCTGAGGATTTTAGCTGCTAGGCTACCATGCCAGACCTGAATTCTTGCTTTTAAGCATTGCAATTGTATTGTCTGAGTGTTTTGTTTAAAATGATTTTGCCTTGTAGAGAAGATTTTAACTAAAATAGTTAAATGTCTCAATCTTTTCTTTTTGAATTGTTGTTTTGTGTTCATGCCTAAGAAGCTTCCCTTTCCCTTAGATCATCAAACATAATCTCTTTTTTATTTCAAAAAGCTTGGGGGGAAGCGAGAATAAAGGATAAGTTTATTTTAGTGCAAAGTTTTGAAATTCATGTATAGGTTTTTCATAATATTCATTTTTAGAGATGTGTCAAAGACCACTGATATTCACTGGTTTTAAGATTTTTATAATAAAATAAGCTTATCTTTTAATTCTATTTCCATGAACTTTTTCAAGTTTTCTTGCATTTCCATACATATTTTAGTACTTTGTTTTCATATTTAGACAATTTGTTATTTGTAATTTATCCTTACGTGTTGTATGATACAAGGATCTAATTTGTTTGCAAAATGCTACCTTTGTCATAAATTCCCTATTTTTATCTGACACAATGGACCTTTCAACACATTCAAAAATGTTTTTTAATTTCATTATGAGTTTCTTAGTGAAAAACATCCCAGAGTACCATTATCCACTGCCATCTCTACTGGTTTCTCTGTAGATCTATTTTTGTTACATGATCTTTTCCACAATCTTCCTTTTTACTACTCTTCATCTTCCTCTTACACTTAGTTTTTTTGGTTTGCACTCTACTTTCTAGTTGATACCACTGTTCAACCATGTTTCTAATTCTATTTACATCTCTTGGATAGTTCGGCATTTCAAAATCCTTATTATAGTTTAACATGTCTTTGTGACTCATTGTGGGCAACAAAAAGGAGAAGCATAATTTCTGGGTGAATCACAGAAGAAGAAATCAGGGTGAGACACTCCTTGCATTTTCTTTCTTAAATGGTGAACCCTATAAAGCTTTGGCTTGTTGTGGTAGAATGACAGAACACGAAAGCCTCAATCAAGCTAGATGCCTGTCTGATCACCATGATCACAGCCTTGAGTGACTCGTGCGGGATATGTAGCAAGCTTGGAGAATGGACTTTAGTTTTTTTAACCAGTGCCATTTGGGGACTGTTCATTACAACACTGTGACATAGCAATTCATTAATAATAAATACATTTTCTCCCTCTTCACTGGTTTCCTTCCTCACTTAGCAGAATGTTTTACTTTGAATATTGCTAAAAAGAGAATTCCAAAAGTCAATTTGAGACTTTCTCTGATAATGACTTCATTTTTTTCTTACACTTTATAGTTTTCAAAGCCCATATTTAATATACTGTTGGCTAAAAATTTCCTCCAAAACTTAGGAAAGAGTTACTATTGCCTTAAAACTGAAAATATTCATCATCTAATGAATTTTTAATATGTATTTATTTGGAAGATAGAGAAAAACATGGTAACTCTATCATCTGTTGTACCAACTATACCAGTTGGAAGCCAGGAGCCTGGAACTCCACCTGGCTGCTCTGTGTGTGTCAGGGGCCCAAGCTGCTGATCTATGTTCTGCTGCACTTCTAGGAACATCAGCAGGGAGCTGGGTTGGAAGAGGAAGAGCCAAAAGAACTCCAACCAACGCTCCAATGCGAAGAGGATGCCACAGGCAACAGACTGTGTATAATAATGCCATCCCCTCTAACGCAGTTTTTGAAATTCAAGAATCCTATGGTAACTGAGCTGGGTTGGCATGATTTATCTCAAAACGTGTGGTTAAGCTCTTAGCTAGAGCTGTTGCTTCTTAAGATGACTGGAGCTAAAAGATTCACCTCTAAGAATGGTCTCATTGCTCTTGCAGAAGTCTTCAGTCTTTCACTATACATGATTTTTCATAGGCTGCTCATGAAAGAGAAACAGATACTGGCATAGTGCAGATGGAGAAAAAAAACCCAAGAAACAAACCACAGTTTTTTGTAAACTGGAATTGAAGAAGTGACAGCAGTACTAATGGGTGCAGAAATTTACCATTCCTTCTTGAAAAAAAAAAAAAGAATATCAGAATTTGCAAACACAATCTTAAAATCACAGTGCTAGGATTCAAGATGAAAAATAATTTATTCCTAAAAGCTTAAAGATGATACTCCATTTTCTCCTTCCATTGCTACTGAAAAATCCAAAGCCATTCTGATTTTTGATGCTCGGACTTTATATCCTTGTAGATTTGAAATTCTCTGATGCTGAATTTTGGCATTTTCTTAGTTCTGTGTTCTAGGAATTCTGTAGGTTTGAAAATGTGGCAACATGTCTCTTCACCTAAAGATGATGAATTTTATCACTTCTTTGTTCATTTCTCTGCACAGTTACCTCTCTCATTTTCCTTTATTTTCTATTATTTTGATGTTAGCACACCTAGAACATAGTTTCTCAACTTCAAGCTTTCTGACTTGATTGTGAAAGGCTGTACTACGCACTGAAGCAGTCTGGCCAGCACCTTTTTTGTCATCTTTTACCAAACACATGAGGCATCCCCCTTCCTGATCTGTGACAACCAAAAATATCTACATAGATTTGCAAGCAACCTCTAGGGGAATCCAGTCATGCTAGAACAGAAGTCATGACCTAGAGTAAACTTTGAAGGATTTTATATTTTCTCTCATTTTCAGTTGCTCTGCTTAAAGTTCTTTATAAGAGGTTTCTTCAAATTTGCCTTTAATATCTGGTGGTATAGAAAAGAGTAGGGCCTAACTACTCTGCCAAGGGACTTTGACCTGTCGTTTCCCCTTTGAAGGGTTTCAAAACAATCTTTTTTATTTCCAGCACCACCTGGACGATAAGACCTCCCACAGTTCAGGAGCCTTTCTGGGACCCAAGTGAATCAATTTGCTTCTTTGTCCTAATTTCTTTATTTATAGACTTGACATGCTTTTGCCGGTCCATCCCCCTCTCATTTTCTATGTTGTTTCATGACTGTGTCTTTTTCATTCATCAAATGTAATCTTAGACAACTTGGGATACAAAGGAGAGAAATATGTTGTTAGCTTTCCTGTTTAACTGGAAGTCTATGATGAAGTTTCTTTTCTATTTATTATACTCATACATCCTTGTCTGATCTTTTATAATAAAGTCTGCACCTGTGGACTGTCCAGCCTTTCAGGTTTAGGTTATTGTACTGCGATGTAATTGGGGAAATTCCAATCTATTCTTCTAGCAGGGGAAGTTTGGTAACACAGGTACTAGTTGCAAGGCTGTGTCATTGTTCTTAGCCTTCACAGGCCCTTGGCATTAGAAAGCTAGAGCCTCAGGCTGTTGCCCAAAGCAGCACTTTTTCTCAACATTTACTTCCACGCATGGAAGGGCCACAGCCCAGCCTCTGGTTTTGAGCACTGAACTTGTCTCCAGTTCCACACATTGCTTGAAGCAATTTTAGTCTCAATCATCCCACAGTATCAAAATTCTCAGCAGTCACTGCTTCTTTGTGGTTCAAAGCCAAACCTGGCAGCGACTTGCGTGCCGTTCTATGATTTACATCTCAGTTCCTGTAAAAGTCTATATTGTATATATAGAACAACACCTTTTAAAAAAAATTTATGATGCTCCTTGCTATATTTTGGGAGCAGGTGAGGACACCACTTAGATAAGAAACCTATAACTAAGGCTTGCAGTGTTGTTCACACCCAAGGCCGGGTTAATGCACAATTACTCCTTGGCCTCCGTGGAGGAGCTACTATAGGACAGCCTTAAGTGGAAACTGTTGTAAGAGGTGTGTCTTACCTAGGCTATTCTTACAGTTATCTAGACCAGATACACCATCAGGCCTCTTTCACAGAGAATCAAGGAAAGACAATTACAGTCATTTTTCTAAAAACTGACAGAGACCTCTTCCTTGGCATGGGGATCTGAATCATAAACAGTTGTGACAACTGCACTAGAGCTGCTACATACTGCACCGACTCTGCCTCCAATCCTGTTCTTCAGGGAACGCAATCTACCCCGACACCTGTGAGACAGTACACAGAAATCAAGGGTCTCAACGCTTCTGCATCTCAAAAACAACACTGGTGTCAACTAACTCATCACCTAACAGAAGCACTTGGAGAAATCCTGGTTCCATTCCAAACAATAGGGAACGGCTGGATTCATTCATGACACCCCTCCTTTCCCCAAATCTCAATGTTTTTGTCATTAATAGCACTCATGCTGAAAATGAAAACATTGCATTATCTTGCACAAGCTTTAGTACCTGAAATGAAATATCACTTCTAACATTCATTACCTCGTGTTATAAATATTTGTCTATTTTTTTTTTTACTAAAATGGAGATACCAAAAATGTTAAATAGCCTCATTATTCTGGTAGAAAACTCTGATATAAAGAGTATGCCACATCTTTTGGGGGGAGTATACTTTTGATATGAGTTTAAATAAGGTAAAACATATTTATGTACCCTATAAAATCTCTGGAAATACTCAGATTAAGTCTGCATTTCAATATACTAAAGTATTATTTACTTCATTTCTTGGCATATAGATTGTCTTATCATCAATAATTACTAACAATTAGCTAGACTATATTGCCATATACACAATCATTTGTAGCTGCTCATGAAAGAAAATAGAATTGAGAAGGAAAACTTTTTGTAACTGTTTTGGATTCAGGATCTTTTTGTTAGTAAATAGGCAAACACAAGTATTCTGAAAAAAAAATAAAGTGCTATATCACAAATGATAATCAGGGTAAAGATAATGAGAGCTTGTTGAAAAACTGGGCTATGTTGTCAAGTAACACCAATTAACAATAGAATCTTGGGGCAAGTGTTTAGCATTTTAGTTTCCAGCTTCCTTTACCTCATTGACAAAACTGTGGAATGAATACAGATCAATGTTCCAATTTTGACATGGTTATGAAGGCAACATAAAATTTATTTATCTATATGTATAGATATATATATGTAAATATATATATAAACAGACACACACACACACACACATATATATATATATATATATATTTCCAAAAATAAGTTCATAGAAGCTGGTATTTTAGTGTAGTGGGTCAAGCTGCTGCCCATGATACCACCGGGTGCCACGTGGAGACCAGTTCAAGTCCTGGCTGCTCCTCTTTTATTCCAACTCCCTGCTAACATGCCTGGGAAAGCTGTGAAGGATGTCACAGTTCCTGATTTCAGTCTAGCCCAGTCCCAGGAACGAAGCAGAGTATAGAAGACTGATCTCCCTGTCTCTCTCTGTCTCTCTTCTCTGTCTGTCTCTCTCTCATTCATTCACACACACATCATTTCAAGTAAAATAAATAATTGTTAAAATATTACTACATAGCCACCCCACTAAACAGGTGCAAGGGACCAGATAATAGTGAAATGAAGTAAAAATAATTAGGTAGTGAAGTTTTGAGAATCTAATTTGGTTTACAAGTTTACAGTATGAATTCCTCAATATAAGTTGATGCAATTCAATTTTTATTGATTTTTTGTGTTTGAAATATTAGCAAAATTCTTGAAAATTCAAGTGTTTGCATCACGCCATTGAGTCAAGTTAAACATCGCTGTGTATTACAGGATGTGTAAGAGTCTTAAAAGTATATCTACCTTAATTCCTTGATTTGTTATTCTTTAGAGATTTTTTATTCTTTAGAGTTTTTTTTATTCTTTTTGATTTAAATGGCATTAATTTATATGACACTTGAGAAATAGAGTCCTATGTTTGTGCAAAAAAAGACAAAACGAATGAAACATGTCAAATCTGAAAAGCATGGTTCACACCTAGCACCACCTAACGGCAGTTTCTGGAACTGCGGATAAAGAGCCAATAGTTTTTTTTTTCCCCCAGGCATTTCAAAGGAACAACTTTGAACATAATTTTTCTTCTTTTTCTCTGACTAAATATGACAAGACTATATCCCATGCTAAATAAATCAGAGTACTTGGTTATTGTTAGAGTGTCTCACATAATGTGTTTTACGGCTCAGAAGCTTTTTTGGATGAATTAAAATAATTTACTTATTGTTATTTGTGAGGCCCTGACATACAGAGACACACACATGGAGAGAAAGAATGAGAGAGAGACAGACAGAGAGAGAGAGAGAGCCTGACAGCCCAGCTGTTGGCCAAGCCGAAGCCAGGAGCTAGAGTTCAGCCAGGCTGTCCCACGTGGGTGGCTGAGGTTTGGGTCTGTTAGCAGGATGCTGTAGTGTGGAACATGGCAGAGACTTCAGCCAGGCACTCCTGCGTGCTGTGTCGTCTTAACTCAGCCAGGCACTCCTGCGTGCTGTGTCGTCTTAACTGGTATCTCAACCGTGAAGCTAAAGATCTACTCGGGATCAGCTCAGATTGACTGTGGAAGTAAACACTGGCCAATAAATAGTTAAGCCATTTGCAATACTTCCAATTCATTTAACAAACATACATATAACATATGTAATGAGAGTAGTCAGATAAATTTAAGTGAATATGATGAACTCACATGCATCATCAACTTGAACAATGAAAATTTATTAATCTTTATCTTTCTCTATTTTTTCTATAATAATATATTTAACAGTTTGCCAAACCCGAATTTATACATTATTTTACCAAAGATAATTAACATAAAGCAACAACAAACAAACAAAGCCTTGGGGCCTGGCTCAATGACTTCATTAGCTGATCCTTTACCTTGCAAGCTCTGTGAAGAGCGTTTGTGTCCCTGCTGCCCCACCTCCCATCCAGCTCCCTGCCTGTGGCCTGGGAAAGCAGTGGAGGATGGCCCAAAGTCTTGGGGGCCTGCACCCGTGTGGGAAACCAGGAAGAAGCTCCTGGCTCCTGGCTTTAGATCAGCTCAGCCATTGTGGCCATTTGGGGAGTGAACCAGTAGATGGAAGACCTTGCCATCTTTCCTTCTCTCTCTCTCTCTGCAAATCTGCCTTTCCAATAAAAGTAAATACATCTGTTACAAGAAAAAAAGAAACTGTGGTATATAGACACAATGGAATAAAAAAAAAAAGTGAAAGCTTGCAGTTTACAGCAACGGTGACGAGCCTGGAAAACCTACAACAACCCTGGCTTCCTCCTCTTGCCATTGCTGTATCCACAAAAGGATTCCAATACATGATTTGCTTTTGTTCTTCTGCTCTGCCTTTGCTCATGGATCAAACAGTTTAAAAGGCTGAACCATTTCAGAATGGAAGATGGCATGCTCAGAAATGCTGCTCTGACTGCTACCCCTCAGCCATGAGTACTCTCCTTGCAGGAAAGCTTGCATTTCTAGACAAATATCAATCTCCTTTCGTTCTCTGATTCAACATCACTCTGTATGTAGCATCCCACTTACTTGCATCAAATGTGCTTTGAACCATTCGATGCACAAGCATTTTCCTAGAAAGATTAATCACACTTTTCATCTTGTTCTTAGAAAATGCATATTTATTTTTCTGATAACAGCAATAATAATTACAGCACGTTATGGTTCTATAGAGCACTTCTCTGGAGGATTTATAGGAGTCTGCATGTATATTATTCAGCTCAGAGTGTTTTTATTGCAAATATCTCAGTGGGAGTATCGGAAGTAACATTTTCAACACTTAAATTTGTATCACTCTAAAATTATGTTTTCTCTTCTTCTTATAATCTATTGTCCCTCTTCAAAGTGATCATATTTATTTTATGTCTACCTTAGGAATACATAATAAAAACAGTAAATGTGTCTTGGCCTCACTTTCACTTGAGCTAATGTTACTGCAAATTTTGTCTTACTTCCTCTTCTTCACATTGTTTTCTCCTTCCTGTGGGGCTCTATTTGCTAAGTTTCACAGGTTTCCTTCTGCCTTCGTTATCATATTCCTACCCACAGAAGTCAAAATGAACTCCTCACACCCTGTGACCACCTATTTCCTCGTGGTACACGGCTTTGCCTCCACAGCATCTTTTGCTGTGGACACGATGCTCACGTGAGA
The DNA here is from genome assembly GCF_017591425.1 of Ochotona curzoniae. NCBI lineage: Eukaryota > Metazoa > Chordata > Mammalia > Lagomorpha > Ochotonidae > Ochotona > Ochotona curzoniae. Next base: position 19,681,967 of record NW_024465023.1, on the reverse strand, counting down.
AAGCACTGCTCTCACTCTCAACACACAGGCACGCACGCGCAGCGGGTCCTCAACGTGGGTGGGAAAGATTCCTTTACTGTCACTACTGTCTTAAACTTTTACAGGTCACCATTGTTGCCCCCTGGTATCCTACCCGGATCTCTATATTCTGATTGGCTGCGAGCTCCAATGGTTCTTGGATATTCACGGGGGCTCTTTTCCCCTGCCGTTACATGCTGGTGCGTTCCATGGCTCTGCCCCACGCAATCTTCTACCCGTGCCTTCTTTTCAAGTTACTGTATTCATTCAAATGCTTTTATATGTACTTGATATGCCTATACATCCCACAGCTACACTGTGATCACAGATATTTCATTTTCTGTGCAGATATTTATAAATTTGGTAATATCACCACCTGCAAACTTCTTTCTCCTTTCCTGATAACCATTCCAGCGTTATCTGTTACGTTCAAAAATAATCCTTGATACTTCCTGCTTTCCCAACATGAACTTCAAACTTGGCACACACTGATAACAACAGCACGTGTAGCCAACACGTTCAAAAAATACATTAGATTTTTTAAAGATTTATTTTTATTGCAGGCCCCAGCACGGTAGCCTAGCAGCTTAAGTCCTAGCCTTGAACGTGCCAGGATCCCATTTGGTTGCAGGTTCTAATCCCGGTGGCCCTGCTTTACATCCAGCTCCCTGCTTGTGGCCTGGAAAAGCAGTTGAAGACGGCCCAAAGCCTTGAGATCCTGCACCTGCGTGGGAGACCCGGAAGAGGCTCCTGGCTTCTGATGAGTGCCGCTTTGGCCATTGCGGCCACTTGGGCAGTAAATCATTGGATGGAAGATCTTCCTCTCTGTCTCTCCTCTGCTCTATCTGATGTTCCAATAAAAATAAAGATATCTTTTTTTAAAAAAAAATTTATTTTTATTGGGAAGGCATACTTAGAGAGAAAGAGAGACAAAGATCTTCCATCAGCTGGTTCACTCCCCAAATGCCCAAAATGGTCAGAGTTGAGCCCACCAAAAGGTGGGAGCCAGGGTCGTACTCTAAGTCATGCGTAAGGGGCCCAAAGCACTTTAGCTATTCTCTGCTCCTTTCACAGGCTGCAAGCAAAGAGCTGGATCAGAAATGGAGCTTCCATGGCACAAACTGGCTCAAATAAGCGATGCCAGCACTGCACAGAGAGGATTAATTTGCTATGCCATCGCACCAGCTCCGGTTTTTCTGTCTTTTAATTGTCAGCATGAACTATAGGTCTCTATTCTTCAGAGTCCTAAGTGGTAACTTTTGCTTTCAGACAGTTTTTGAACAACGTATTCTCCTAAAAAAAAAAAAAAAAGTTCTTATACCATGACCTTCCTTAAAACTTTTATGGGCCTGACGTCATGGCATAGCAGCATAGTAATTCTCCAGTTGTGGTGCCAGCATCTCATGTGTGCGTGGATTTGAGACCTGGCAGTTTCATTTCTGCCTCAGTTCAGGCTGATGGCCTGGGAAAGCAATGAACTAGGACCCAAAGCTTTCTGACTGCACTGAACCCATGTGGGAGACCCAGAGGAAGCTCCTGATTCCTGGCTTTGAATCAGCTCAGCTCTGGCTATTTCGGCTACATGGGGAGTGAACCAACAGGTGGAAGGTCTTGCTCTGTCTCTGATTCTCTCTGTAAATCTGCTTTGCCAATAAAGATAAATACACATGTATTTAAAAGAAGAACTTTTAAAAGCTTTTCCCTGTACTTGGAAAAAATCCATGTTCCCTCTTGTGACCTACAAGGACTTGCACAACTTCAATTTGCCACACTTTGCCTCTCTTGCACATCCCTTTTTTATATCTTGGAATCCTCCAGGGTCTCACCCAGCTTCTCCTGACATTGTAACTTTAATACTTTTTACTCAGTTTCAAGTCTCTGCTTACATCTTTCCTCACAAAGAATTCTTCCCAGTTCCAAGACAATAACTTAATCTTGTGTCAAACTATCTTAAAACCCCTCATTTTCACGTAGAACAAATACAAATATGAAATTACTACCTTGATGCATGTGTCTCCCACGAATCCTAACCTCCTCAAAGGCAGAAACATTGCGTATTTGTTCATTTCTGTAATGTTCTTAGGAAAGATTCAGAAGTTAAATCTTTCTTTACTGAACTAGAGACATAAAAAGCATGAAAATGATGATCTCTTTACTCAATGATGTATATTCCGATGCTTATGTAAAATAAATAGCAAATTCTTTGTAAAAAAAATTACTGTGATTAAATACTAACACTGACTTAGTGAAATAAGGGGAAAATTGTTTACATATTCCAAGTGCTATGGTGGGTTATGAGGATATAGAAATGAAACACATGGGCCCGGCACGATAGCCTAGTGGGTAAAGTCCTTGCCTTGCTTCGAATGCACTGGGATCCCATATGGTACCGGTGATAATCCCAGAAACTCTACTTCCCTTCCAGCTCCCTGCTTGTGGCCTGGGAAAGCAGTCGAGGTCGGTCCAAAGCCTTGGGACCCTGCACCCGCGTGGGAGACCTGGAAGAAGCTGCTGGCTCTGGATTGGCTCAGCTCCAGCCATTGTGGCCACTTGGGGAGTGAACCATGGGGCGGAAAATCTTCTTCTCTGTCTCTCCTCCTCTCTGTACATCTGCCTTTCCAATAAAATAAATAAATCTTTAAAAAAGAAAAGAAACACACTGTACAGGTGTTTAAAGGCCTCAGAGATCTATTAATGAGATTTTTGTATGACTTCCTAAAAACTGTAGATGAAGCTATGGTGGTGGAAGTCCCTTGCAGTGGCTTTCATTTAACTGACACGTTGTGGAGGCTAAGGATCTAGGCAGCTCTGTGACTACTTCCTCTGCGCCACCAACCCCAATGGACAGAAGCTGCCTACTAAACAGTCACTTGGTAGACTACAGCCATCTCTCTCTCAGCAGGGAGTTTAAGCCCACTCGTAGACACATTCAGTGAGTGCTCAAATACAAATTTCTGGAGTGAAGAAAGAGATCTTGATATACAGGTAGTACCAGGTCAAGCTGCAGGGCATGCTGCTCCAAACGTAGCGTCAAAGCGTACGTTTGGGGATACACTCAGTGAGGTTCACTGCTCACAGCCCTTTCTTTGATCACCCGGAGCTACGACCACGTCTGCTCCTTTTCTAATTGTGCTTGGAAAAATACTCATCATCGTATCAGCTTAAAATTAATTTTATCTCATGCAATTTTCTCTCCTGGGTGTCATTCTCATTGATTCTCAGTTCCTTTCTCATCTATAATTACAATTATTTCTTGCCTGCAAAGGAGATTCTGAATACTTCTTTATTCCTCCTAGTTTTACGCAGAAATACGGGCTGCGAGGTTCTGTGAGGGTGTGGCAGACACTAGAAGTGGTTTTCCGGAAGGAACACGATCACCTATATGTTGATTTGCATCGTTTCATTTACTTTCTGTTGAACAGTGTGCCAAATAGTGAAGGCACCCTGTCACTCCTCACTGAATTACAACATGTGTCTGTATGTCTGTGTTCAGAGTCACGGAGGGGCAGTACAGGGACAAAGGGAGTTACAAGCAAGTAAGTACAAAATAATGTGATTCGTAAAATGAAGGGTTTTCCACGTTGTAAGCATTATTTTCTACCAGTTGCTATCACATTTTATGTAATAATATCATCCTAACCTTACTAGCTGCACTAAGAGAGGATTTTTACTACTGATTAATATAAATTTAAATATTTTTCTTATGAAAAAATATCCAAAATATAGAATTCCCTGCTCATACCGCTTTAAGCTTACCATTCAGTGACACTGAAGGTACTCAGACTGTTATTTACCTGCACCGCCACATAGTGCCAGAATTTTTCAAGTCCCCACACCAGAGCTCCATATTAATCAGACAATTCCCACATTCTCCCCTTTCTCCCAGCCTGACTCTAAATTTGACTACTCTGAACCTCCTCTTCTAAATGTAATTATACAACATTTCCTTTCGTGTCTGGCTTCTTGCACTTGGAACAATGATCTTCAAGTTCATTCAGAGTACAGCAGCTATAAAAGTTGCATTACTGGTGTTAGTGCTGTGGTGTAGCTCATCAAGCCATCACTTGTAGTGCCGGAATCCCATACGGACACTGGATTGCTGTTCCACTTGCAATCCAGCTTCCTGCTGGTGTGTCTGGGAAAGCAGCTGAGGATGACACAAACACAAGTCCCTTATGTATTATCTATGGTAGCTTTTGCACAAAAAGTAGCAGGGTTGAAGGATTACGATACAGACCACACGATGTGCAGAAGCTAAATTCCCTCTTGTTCTTGATAGACCATGTTTACTGTTTGTTATAAAAAAAAAATTGTAAAACAAATTCCTTGCTTTCATTAAAAAAATTGTCCTCCAAGAGTTAAAAAGCCTTTCACACAGACATGGAGAGAAAAGCATTGTTGGAATGTCAGAGAAGTCATGATCTTAAAGGTAACCCAACGGAAATACACTTAACGACAGCAGAGAAACCATGCTTAATTATCATGAATCAGAGTGATACCACAATGTTCTACATTAAATGTAAAACTCAGACAGTGCATGTTGTTTTTTTTTTTCTGAACATGGAGATAGAAAAGTCCCATCAAGTAAGATGTATTTGAACCTGGGAGGGACTGAGACACATAACTTCAAAATAATTGAAGCTCCACGTGTTTAGCCATAAGATAAACCGGACTCAAGTGCTATGTAGGACTCAAACCACCCTTGATTAGACTGCTAAACATCAGAGTAAATATTTCTTTTCATGGTTTTGACCAGAATCATAGGTAGGAACATAAACAAGTAACTTACACACAAAGATAAATGATTCAGAAACAGGTTTGAGGTACAAATAGCTAAAATATTCTGTGAAAATATTTATCTGAACTGCAAATTGTGTAATCACATGGCAAAACATTAAGTATAAATTATAATTTACTTTAAAGTATTACGGACAAATGTAGTTGGAAACTAAAAGCCTGTGTGTGTTATCCACAATACTCAAGAAGATGAATACATGTGAAATAACATAATAAGCCTCTGTTTTGCCAGTGTTGCTTCTGCTTGGTGTTTAAGTATCTGCTACTGAATAGAAACATTCAATTTGGGGTCCCTAAAATACCACAATTAAAATTATATGTTCTCTTGGGGGCTGGCATTACATTGAAGCTGGTTGAGACAGCACTTGTGACTCCAGCATCCCATATGAATTCCAGTTTGAGTCCTGCAGTTTTATTTCCCATCCAATTCCTTGAGAAAGTAATGCAAGACGATCAAAGTTCTTGGGCCCCGTTACCCGTGTGGGAAACCCCAATGAAGTTCCTGGCTCCTGGCTTTTCCCTAGCCCAGCCCTGGCAGTTGCAACCACTTGAAGAGTGTCTGTCTCTACCTCTTTGTGATTATACCTTTCAAATAAACAAATAAATCTTAAAATAATAAAATAAAAGTGTATCTACTCAAATTTTACCTAGTCATGTATTCGATGACTGATCTCACCAGACCTCACCTAGGCATCTTAGTGTGTCTATACTGACTTAAACATTTAATATACTTATATGCTAATTCAAATATCCTAAATCATGTAATATTAACATTTTCTATGTACATCATTCCTAAATACTATGAAATACTTTCACTATATAAAATTACACATTATACTACCTTAATAGGATTTTATATTGCATTATTGTATAATAATGATGAATACTATGCAAAGTGAACACAGTTATGCCATATTATATTTGGGATACAATTTCAGATGAGCTTGAGAAACTAATCAGTATTTTTTAAATTGATTGTCCATTACGTTCTGTGCAATGAACACCATTTTAAAGAAAGTGTAGGTACTCTCACCATACCTCACCACATATATTGTTATATATTCAAACATCAATATGCTTTGGATGTTATGGGGAGATAAAAGAATATTACTCATCATTGTCCCATACAAGCTTATGATACAACGTATGTATTAAGAAATAAGTCACAAGGTATTATAACAGGAATTAATACTAATAAGTAGAAGGTGATGTTATATATGTTCAAAGGAACTGCAGATTATCTATCGATAAGCTGATCAAGGAAATTTTAACGTACAAGTTTGCATCTGAACAGGACACTGAAGAGGTACATTGATATAATCACATATAAAAGTAGATAAATTTCATTCTTTTGTTTGATTAATATCTGTTCTGAGGTGGAGAAAAGTTGTGCTTACTGAGCATCCCAGATTATTTCATTAGGTTTGCCATAACTTAGTGAAGTTGTACTAGGACCAATGTGAAATAGGCATGCTTGAAAAGTAATACATCACTTAGCACTGTCTACTACTCAGACCTCCATTGTCAGTGCTTGTTAAATTCCCAAGTTTATGTGATAAGATTCTTTTAAAGGATCTCTGATTCATGGTTTGCAGAATGGCCAATTTTACATCACAGTCTATATGAGCAAGAAATGAAAACTGTTGAGTCACTGAAATTTAAGGGGTACTTTCTCGGGGGCATTTAGCATTGTTCTGAATAAATGTCTCCACATTCTGATTCATATTACTGAGCTTTTCCTTTAGTAGAATTACTCTCCCCTCATATCACAGATTTGAGAAGAATTTTAATCACAACACAAACCTTATAAAATGGCAGGACAATGATCTAATTTAGGGCAGTTTGATTTAGGGATCTGGAGCTAGAATTGAGATATAATTGCGCATATTTATGAAGTAGAATGTGATACATCAATACATGTTCACAATGATCAGATCAGGATACTGAGTATACCCATCACTGTAATCAGTTATCATTTCTTTCTTGGGAGTATGTTTGAAATTCACTCTAATAGCTATTTTGAGGTATATAGTTAATTGTTTCCCATTTATCACACTATTGTGCTATGCAGAACATTAAAATTCTTCCTATCTAGCTGCATTCCTGTACCCATTTTAACAATTGTGCCTCCATTATTTTTTTCTGCCTACCCTTTTCAGAATCTAGCAACCACCGCTCTACTTGCTACTTCCATGAGATAACTTTGCCAGCATTCCAATGTGAGAGCATGTTGTAATTGTCTTTCTGTCCCTGACTTATTTCACGTAACGTAACATCCTGCAGGCTCATCCATGTTGCTATAAATGACAGAATTTTACTATTTTTATAGTTTTGAGTGATATTGCATTGCATATATGAAACCATATTTTTCTTTTTGCACTTATGTATCAATGGGTATTTGGATGAATTTTATGTTATGGTTACTATGAAGAGTGCTTCCGGGAAAAAAAAAATGGGTGCGAGACTATCACTTTTGCATGCTTATTTCCTTTCCTTCGGATGTAGATCCATAGTGGAACTAATGATCATAATGGTAGTTCTATTTCTACGTTTCAATGAAAACTTTTTAATGAAAACTCCATATTCTTTTCTATAGACAATATGACAATTTACATTCCCATTCAAAGTTAAGAAATGTTAACGGCAGCACTGACAAAAGTGAATTTAGGCTCTTGAGTTCCCAGTGATGCCCTTCCAGGACCACAGGAGTCCTTGTTTCCTTCATTTCCTTGAACTAATGTATTGCTATCTAACAGAAAAATCCATTTCACTTAAATTAAATGGAGATCGTTTTTGCTTCTTATAATCAAATCCTCCATAGAGATTTGAAAGAAAATTCTTTTCATTGATTTATTGTGGAACTTCTCCTTTAAGAATTATTAATTTAAGAAACAGAGATAGAGCAAGTTAGCTTGACAGAAAGCGAATGAGAGAGTGACAGTGTGCTCCCAGCAACATGTGTATCTCTACGGATTCCCTCCCTCAATGCACACAATGCCTTCAGTTGGGTATTCAGTAGCTGGAAACTCAATTAAAGTCTCCCATGGCAGTGGCAAGAACTCAACTAGTTGTCCCATTGCTGCTATGTGACACCTGCACACAAGCAGGGAGCTTTTGTAAGGAGCCAGAGCCAGGCGATGAACCTAGCCCACTGATGCAGGACATTTCCAGCAAGGCAAAGCACCTACCACTTGGGAAGATCTTCACATGTGAAATGTGACTCTGAGGCGGCACACAATGAGAATTTAGATAAAATAAATCCGGTTTGTTGTAGAGTTGCATAAAGATGCAAGTCAGAGAAGCTAAGACAGGGTTGCAAATAATAACAGAGTATGAATTTTGGATGTTAGCCTCTGGGCTAGGGGTTATAAAACCAAATGCCTTCAGGGGACATGTGGGACACATAAAATTGTAAAGCTTTACAAGGTGTAAGGCAATAAGTGCTAAACCAATTGTGTTGACCAGTCCAATCTCTACTCTGGTTTATTGCTTTTAAAGCTCCCTGTGGGGCCAAACAAGACAGCCCAGCAAAATACAACCTCCAGCTCTCTTGTCTCCAGGGGCTACTGGTTTGATAGTAAGGCTATCAACAGAGTTGTGGAACACTCCTGTGCCTGTGAATATGAAGCTAGAAACACTGGTTTAGAAATATTAAGTTGTCAAAAACAAAACAAAACAAAAAAACCAAAAAGACAAGGATTTGGGTGGAAAGAAATCTGTCACAAGGTAACTCTGGACTTCACATTGATGTCAAGGAAAGTGAAAAAGAGAGCTCATGAAAGTAGTTGCAAAGAGAGATGATACACAACCTGGTAAATTCTGACACATAGAAGTACATTCCAGGAAGCTATCAAGAGAAGACAATACATGTTTTTGCTTGAGGGCCATGTAAGAAGTAACAGTGGTATACTCATTAAATTGGAAGGTCTAATTAAGGCACAGTTTTTGGAGATGAAATTGTTGGTGCAACTGGCTTGGTAAATTTAAGAGGATTTCATAAAAGTTTGGGATTTTATTGTTTCTAATATAAATAATAGTTCTAATAACTTAAAATAAATTTTAAAATCTACCTACTAGAATTACACAGACTTTTTTTTTAATGACTAGCCTAGAAACATGGGATTATGAGTTCAACAGAGCTAGTGTGTATCTTTTGGGAAAGGTTATTGTATGGTGCAGGCAACAGGGCAGAAAACTGCTGAAATGCTTCACAGTTTCTAGAAAATTATTTTAAATTATTCTAACTTATTATGACAAAACTTATTCATTTCATTTTCCTTGACATCAATGGACATACTGATTTTTAGGAAATGATTCTATACCCATAAAGAAAAACAATTTTTAGGTAGTCATAGAAAGTAAGCTCATAAAACTGATAACAAATAAAGGTATAATTGGCTAAAAACAAGAGTTATTTGAAATGTGAGGACAAATCCTAACATAATGGCTTCTTTCACTACATAAGGTAAGTCTATGAAACAGCATGAGCATCAAATTGGGACATTTTATCACCACATTTGATGAGTATACTAACACATCAGACGTATTATCCATAAAATGGAAGTTGATAGCTTGTTAGTGAAAGGAGAGAGAGAAGAAAAAGGAGTACATGCTTGTAATTCTACTTTTACAAAATTCTAGAAAATGTAAAGGTATCTACAGTGTCAGCAGATGAGCAGTTGCTCAGGGATTAGGGGAGAAGGCAGGGTTTTCATACCAACAGATGAGTTCGGCAGATCATGTATATGCTCATTATTTCGCTTGTGGTGATGGTTTCACTATGTATAAATATATCCAGATCTATCAATTTTATTCTTTACCCTCTTTAACCATGCACATTTTATTGTATGTCACATACACCTCAACAAATCTATTATATTAGGGGTGGCACTGTTGCACAGTGGGTTAAGAGAACGAACCCTATCTGCTAGCTCATTTCTCCAATGCTCAAAGTGGGAACTCAGTCTAGATTTCCAAAATGAGTAGCAGGGACTTAAATATTTGAGATACAACCTGCATCTTTCTAGGGTACACATTAGCAGAAAATTGGAACCAGGGAAGGTTTGAGGATTCAAATCCACATATTTCAATATGGTATGTAGGTTTCCCAAGCAGCAGTCCAATAAAACCCAACACCCTTAGTCTTTGATCTAAAGGTTTAGATATTATGGAATGAAATGTTACTATGCACAGCATTTAGAACTATTTCATGGAAAATATTTCATGTTTAACCCATTTTCCAATATTCAGTTATTTGGTAAGAGAAGCTTTTTTTGGGATAAATATCATTGATAGACTATTGTTGATAAACAAAATGTTTTAATTCAAAAGAAATGTTGCATATTAAAAAGTTATTTAAAATAAGTAAAATATTTATTTAAATAATTAAATATGACACTTGATAAGATTAATAAAAGGCAGTATCTATGCAAAATATGTTTCTCATGCATTTCTTTTATTTACAATGATGACCCAAGAAGACAGTGTTCAGCTAATAATTGGATAATGCAAAATTACAGCTGTAAAGTATAATAATAAATGATTAGATCTTTCATGATTTATGTCACCACACCTAAAGAAACTGTGAGGTTATACCTAGGACAGTGAAAAAGCTAACTGGTCCCCTGCAATCTAATCTATTTCTTGCTATACTCAGAATCCTGAAAACAAATGGGCTAAAAACAATTCCAATGCTTTTAAAACCATCCCACAACTTCCTCTCCTTTGTGATCCTCAAAAAATCACTGTTACAGAAATTCTAGCTTCTTTAATGCCCTATATTTCTTTAATATATATATTTAAATTAAAACATATATTATATACATTAAATATCTATTTAAATTAAAACCACTTACTTATTTGAAATTCAGAAAGAGAGAAAGATCTTCTATTACTTTCTTTATTCCCCAAATGCCCACAATAGCCAGGAAAAGGATAGGCCCTAGATAGGATCCTGGAATTCCACCAGGAAGTCAGGAAGTCAGGATGTTAGGGAATTTGCCGGGACTCTGTCGGGGAGCCATAATCTGGTGCATCCCACATCGTACATTAGCAGAAAGCTCTACAGAAAGTGGAGTAGCTGGGACTTGAACCAAGCATTCCAATCTGGGAAAAAGATGGCCCAAGTGGTGTCATAGCCCACAGGGCAACAATGTCTGTTCCTTAATGTATCAGAGTGTCGACAATTAATTCTTTACAAAAAAAAAAAAAAAAGAAAAATGAAAACCTTCACACAATGTTAAATACTTTTTTCTGAGTAGAGGATGAATTTCACAGAGTTTAACTCATATCATTTTTCAGTTTCTTCAACCTAAAAATACCTTTACTTTCATCCATGTTTCCTTTCATTTTACTTCTTAATAGAGTTCAAAGGCTTTGGTGTCATTAATGTGTCATGTATTAGGTGTTCTGGACCACTCATCATTACTATGAGCCTTCATTGTCATCACCACAAAGCCACATCACCATGTGAAAAAGAATTCTGATTATGAAGTAACATTAACTAATGCATAAAATTTTTCATCATCTATCTTCCATGAGAACTACTATATTTTTTGCCATTCCCAGTAACTTTCCTAGACTTACACATTTGGTCTACTTGAATTTTCATTTTGAAAATGTTAGAGACGGCAGTGCAAATATAGCATAGCTAATTTATCGTTTGTCTTGTGGCATCGGCATCCCAAAGGGGCATTGGTTCATGTACCAGCTGTTCCCCTTCCCATCCAGCTCCCTGCTTGTGGCTTGGGAAAGCAGTCGAGGACAGCCCAAAGCCTTGGGACCCTGTACCCATGTGGGAAACCCAGAAGAAGCTGCTGGCTCCTGGCTTCATATCAGCTCAGCTTTGGCCTTTTGTGGCCACTGGTAAGTAAGCCAGGAGATGAAAAACCTTCACTATCTCTCTTTCTCTCTCTGTAAACTCTGACTTTCCAATAAAAAGAAATAAGTCTTAGTGGAAAAAAAAGCCACTGCTTGTGATTTTGGCATAAAGAGAAGAAAATGTTGAAAATGAAGTGTGAAAGTTTAACAGTATGCATAGAATTACTAATGAAATCACGTTGTTGAAACCTTAGGGAATTTCATGGACATAGAAAAGCAATCAAACTCCTAATTTTCCCTTTGAAGCTATAGAACAATAATGTGCAAAACATTTTCCAAGGGTTTGGGAAAAAAGTAGGTAACAAAATATTTTTAATGTTTAAAAGAAATATTTCCAACTAGCTGCTTTACTGGTGGTAGAAATATATAAGTTCAAGTTTTTTTATCCTATTCAAGAAGTTCAATTAATTTGATTGTGTGTATGACCATTGATTTCTAGTTATCTGTATCAGTCATTGCTGTGAGACTCACTTAATAGCAACTAATGACTAAACCCTTTAAGAATTAGAGTCAGATTCAATCCTTCAAAGAGGGAAGCAAGTGCATTGAAGCAACAAAGGCACATGGCAGCTAACAAACAACCAAGCGCTAAGGGACAAAGGACAAAACTACACAAGTATCTGATTATAAGGGAAAAAAAGGGAGGGGTAAGTCAGGATCAAGAAAATTTGGGGGAGCCAGCCAAGAAGCACACTTACTCTGCAGAGTGAACATCTCACTAGGGAAGTGCAGCGGTCCTAGCTAGGGAAATGATGCTCCTCCCTCAAGCTGCAGCAGATCCCTTTGGAGCTAACTCTCCCATTCTCTTGTTTTCTGACAAACCAGAGTTCTCTGGCTGATGTCTCGTAGCCACGAACTACATGTCTTAATCTGAAGTTTAACTTTGCAACAAATAATGCAGCTACTGCCAAATACAAGACAAGTGAGGAGTACCTGCAAAGAAGAAACTGACAGCTTGATGCCATAAGTAGCATGCCTTTAAAAAAGTAGCCAATACAGCAAGATGAACTTCACAGCCCTCATCCCTGCTCTTGAGGCACAGTTTTCTTAAATCTCTCCACAAAATCCTCCTTCAGTGGCAGGCAGCTTAACAAAGTTCTCTCTTGTTTTTCAGAATTCTTATTTATTTTTATTGGATCGGCACATCTTCTGAGAGAAGGAAAGACAGAAAGATCTACTATCTGTTGGGTCACTCCTCAAATAGCCACAATGCCTGAAATTGAACTGATCCAAAGCCAGGAGCTTCTTCTGGGTCACCCATCAGGGGGAAGGGTCCCAAGGTGTTAGGCTATCCTCTGCTGCTTTCCCACATCAGAAGCAGGATGTTAAGCAGAAAAGTTGGGACATGAACTGGCTTCCACATGGGATTCCAGCACTCGGATATGGATGATTAGCCAACTGAGCCATCACACCAGGATACACTTGCCTCCAACCCCGCCCCATAGACTATCCTTTACAGGCTACTTTGTCTTCCGCTTTACACAATTTCAACATCATTCTTGAGATCAGCTCCCAAATAAGCTATCTGAATTCAAATCCTTGTCTCAGTAACTTTCTATGTACAAGTCCAAACCAAGACACTATTAACCCCCAAATTTCCATTATTACATTCCAAATCAAGCTGAAGAATGACTAGTTTGATTCATAGATACAGATAAAGAAAAGCATTTAACTGGCCTGGGATATCCATTCATGCTATCAAAAAATGAAACCTGTATTCCTGTTAGAATAGACGGCTGTTGTAACTGGATACACAAACACCTAGTATTCAGTTAATTGTTATGTAATAATTAATGTTCAGAACTCCAGAAGATAGACTTAAAGTACCCTTAAATCTTAATGTAAATAATTAACAAAATAATCTCAACACACACAAACATGTTTGTTAAAAGCTTGTGTCTACTCAAAAACTGGTTTTCATTTTGTTTTTTTCTCATAATATTAACCTGCTCAGTCATAAGTTCAATAGAGTCGTTTCGTTATCATTGAGCACTATGGACTTTTGTTTTAGTTATGAAGAAAGAATGCATCCCTTTCATAGATGCTGCTTTAGATTAAAAACAAAAACCCACTTTATTATGTGTATTGTAAACCTACTGATTTACCACAGTTAGACAAAGATCCTTTCTTCATCATGCAGCTGCTTGTTTCTTAAAACAAATTTTGCCAAGAGACATAAGCCAGATGGTCTTCTTCCAGAGTATACTAGGAGCCCTGTGAGTCAGCTTACGGTAGCTGTAAGCAGCAGAAAGCTGGGTACAGAAAGTCAGGATGCATTTCAGAAATCCAACATCCAAGTACGCTGAAGCACAGAGACACTTTCAAGTCAGTAAATGAAAGTGTGACTGAAGATTGGTTTTAATATTGCATGCTTTCCAGGAGGTTTTAGGAATCCACATTATAAAATTACAGTTATTTTGATTTACAAGATGTTTAAAGAGAGAACTTGTGGGAAACTGGAAGAGACACATTTTCTTAAAATTCTAAATCTCAATTCTGTTTTGTGTTACTATTATACATCCACACCCTTCACACTGGGCACAGGGTATGCCTTTGCACCTTGAGAAATATGAGCAGTGACTACTGAAAATGAAGCATCACATGGTTTGGTTTCACTTGCTATTCTGAGAGATTTGGATCTCTGCTGTGGAAGAATATTCCCTGAACATCTACTATCCTTACAACCTGACGCCCAGAGTAAGACTCATTAATCAGACCTCTTCAGCTAGCCTACAATTCCAGAGGCTGATGAATAGTGGATTCACAGTATTTCTGTGCACATGCCATTTTGATGTCATTTTGGGTGTGCATGTTGTTTAGAATTATCGTGGTGGTAGTTGATCAATACTGACAGATATTGGCAAAGTATAATGGACAGTTACCCTGGGACTTTGTTACAATACTGGGAGATGGTTAATAAAAATGGGGTTGTGGGGGCATATGAAATAAAAAAGAGTGTTAATATCTATATCCTAGGTAGGTTGCTACATTTTATGGAAGGTAACCACATGGATTATAGAATTATACCTCTGCTTATCCCCAAATTCCACCAAAACAAAAGGTACAGAATGATTATCTTCAGTATATAACTTCAGTATATAATAATAGAGAAAGGCAAGCAAAGCAAAGCAAAAAAAAAAAAAAACTTCAATGGAAACTAAGCAGATTAAAAAATTTTATAACCATTCTTATATCCTTTTAAATAGCAAATTTTATAAAGATCTAATTATCTTAGGAAACTATAAAGTATATTTGATAATTTGTGGTTTCAAGCAGAAATCTCCTAAAAACCACCAATTTGGCTTGTCATGGAGATTTTTCCCTGGAAGTAACTGATACATATTTTAAAGATTTATTTATTTTTATTGGAAAGGTAGATCAGATTTACAGAGAGAAGGAGAGAAAGACCTTCCATCCACAGGTTCATTTGCCAAATGACTGCAAAGCCCAGGGCTGAGCCCATCTATAGCCAGGAGTCAGGAACTTCTTCCAGTTCTCCCACATGGGTTTAGGGGCCTGGGGCTTTGGGTCAGCCTCCACTGTATTCCCAGGTCACAAGCGGGAAGCTGGATGGGAAGTGGAACAGTCAGGACATGAACTGGCACCCACATGGGATCCCAGGGTATTCAAGGTGAGGATTTAGCCACTAGGCTATCATGCTGAACCCAAGGTCAATAATATTTTTAAGAAAAAAACTGAG
Organism: Ochotona curzoniae; assembly: GCF_017591425.1. Lineage (NCBI taxonomy): Eukaryota > Metazoa > Chordata > Mammalia > Lagomorpha > Ochotonidae > Ochotona > Ochotona curzoniae. The sequence continues at coordinate 19,666,573 of NW_024465023.1, read as the reverse complement.
ATAAAATAAAATAAACAAGAGAAATAATTCTTGTGAAAATTATAGGCAAGAATTTGTGATTTTCACAGTGTAAACCAATTTTCAAGTATTAGAACTTTGTAATCAAAACAAATTCTGTGCCGCCCCCCTCCAAAAAATAGAAATTAGCAAGCAAGCAATCTTCCACAAAATTTTATGTTGACTTTAGGAGCTTATGAGTATATTTCTCTCTCTGACAGATTGTCTCACAAATGTTATAGTTTGAAGAACATAATAAGGTCCGAGAGAGAGAGAGAGAGAGAGATGGATCTTCAGTCTCTTGGTTCACTCAGTAAATGGCTGCAATGGCCAGTGCAGGAAGAGGCCACAGCCAGGAGCCTCCTATGGGTCTCCCACGAGGGAGGCAGGGATGCATCATCTTGGACCATCTTTAGTTGCTTTTCTCATATCAGCAGGGAGCAGGATCAGAATTGGAACAGCCAGGATTTGTACTGGCACCCACATGTATCAGCTTGAGCCACTGCACCACAGCCCTGGTACCCAAGATTTTCTTAAGAAACTTAATTCCAATCTGTTAGAACGTCTGAGTACTTTATGATGTACATTTAAGAGCTCATCAAGAAAAATAAATCAGCATGTATTGAGAAACTATGATGGAACCATACCATATTTGGTTTAGGGATGACAGAAGTTGCTTGTTACAACCTTTCCAGTAAGAACAAAATTTCTATTTAATGGTGCAGAATTTCACACATCTACTTAGGTAAAGATTTGTGATAAGAATCCAAAAGAGAAATATGAACAGTGAAGTATAAAAATCCCACAGAATGAAATAATTTAAACTATGGGAGGATTCCAAGTGATGATACCAGCACTGAATTTTGAAGAAGGAAGGAAATTTTGCTAAGAAACAGGTCAGAACTCATTGAGTACTTCAGATTACACTTTCGCACTTGGCTTGCCAAGCATCTTATTTTATCCTGATCTATTTATTCGGATATTAAACATGAAAACTTCACCTTGTGAATTTTAAACATCTTTTTTAGGCACTGTGGCTTCAGTTACAAGCATGTTGAAGAAGTTTTTATATGCAGCCACATTGCTGCTACTGAAAAATAACATCTGGAAAAAAGAACACAATCCTTGAGCTTAAAAAATCCTATATGCAAAATGCATTGGAAGATGGGGTGCAGCACACAAGAGTTCATAACTCAAGTCAAAATATCAGCTGTGGCACACATTTCTTCTGTGAGCATGTTAAAATTATTCTATTTATTCTTTCTAAACCTCAATTTCTTCATCTGTAAAATAAGATTCTCCTGAAAATGTGATGATATATGTAAGTGAAGTCATGCCTGGCAAAGAGATATTGCTAAAATGCAAGCTTTTTTTTCTTATACAAATGCTACCCTACATGTCCAGAAAAGGTAATGAATGTTCCCAAATTTCAGTACATTTTCAGAATTTTACCTCAACTTTAAATAACTTAGAAGCAGACATTAGAATAAAAAGGAGGCATTAGCCCTGTAAGTAAGCATAGAGTATGCAGGTACTACAAAAAGTTCATGGAAATACGGAATTAAGACAAATGTAATGGGCCTGGCATGATAGCCCAGTGGTTAAATCCTCATCTTCCATGCACTGGAATCCCTATAAGTGCCGGTTTGTGTCCCGCCTGCTCTACTTCCCATCCAGCTCCTTGCTTGTGACCTGGGAAGGCAATGGAGGATGGCCCAAAGCCTTGGGACCTGCATGGGAGATCCAGAGGAGGTTCTCAGTTCCTGACTTCAGGTCGGCTCAGCTCTGGCTGTTGCAGACACTTGGGGAGTAAACCAATGAAGGAAGATCTTTGTCTCTGTATCTCATTTTCTCTGTAAATCCGCCTTTACAATAAAAATAAATTTTTTAAAGATTAGTATAAGACCAAGTCTTTGATCTAGCATTTATGACTTTTCTGTTTTGATATTTGTTTTTATTGAAAAGGTAAATATACAGGTAGAAGAGACAGAGAAAGATCTTCGAACTTCCATCAGCTGAGCTGATCCAAAACCAGGAACCAGGAGCTTCTTCCATGTCCCCCATGCAGGTACAGGGTCTCAAGGTCTTGGATCATTCTAGAATGCTTTCCAAGGCCACAAGGAAGGAGTTGGATGGGAAGTGGAGCAGCCAGGACAGAAACTGGTGTGTGAAGATTAGCCAATTAAATCATTGTGTACCTTTCTTTAGATGCTCACTTCCCATGCCAGAAGGCATGGCTTAGACTGGAGCTGGGGCTCCATTCCCAACTCCTGCGTCCTCCATTGCAGACCCTATAGTTGGGTCCTTTTATCATTGAAAAAAGGGACCTGAATTGAAATTCTGGCTCCTTTCTTTAGCCATGGCCCAGCCACGGCCATTGTAGGCATGTAGGGAGTGGATCAGTAAATACGAGCTCTAGGTGTCAGTTTGTCTCTGTCTCTCTCTAACAAAGTGGTAAGTTTTTATTTTCATTCCAGAACATGGAAATCCATGATACTTATCCTGGAAATTCTGAAGATCCCTTATATGATGTGGCAGTTCCCAGGAAACTTCTGAAAAAGACAAATGTTATGCACCCTTTGCCTGTTCACATCTCCTCCCTTCCTTATTTTTGGAATGAAGATGTGGTAGGAGCTCCACCTTGCAACATGAGGATGAATGTCCACCACATAATTATAGCTGGGTTGAAACCAAGAACGAACAGTGCTACTGTGACCATGCCTTAACTGCTACTCACAGGTTTTTTTTGTTTTGTTTTGCTTTGCTTTGTTTAAGGAATAAAAGAAACATATTTCTGACATACTTAAGGCATTGCTGCTTTGATCCTCTATTACTCTTGGCCAAAGCAAATTATAACTGACAAAACAGAGTTCCTGGGAAAATTAACATAGTTTTGCTTTATGGTAACTTTTCTTGAAAAACTCAGCTACTCCAGGGAGACAAGAAAATTTTAGATTTCGCAAAGGGAAATGTGTGACCTAACAAAAATAAGAGCAAGTGGTCAAGTAGGGGTTTTATCTTCAAAATCAGGCCAGTCTAATAGACTCAAAATCTGGTCCTATCTTAGACTTCTTTGACAATACTAAACTTACAAGCTTGCTTAGAATAACAAGTAAACAGAGAAGCATGAAACACAAAGTAGTTTTCCAAAGGAAGGAGTACTAACATGAAGTATACTTGAAGCACACATGGCAGTACATTTGCTTTAATCAGTTATTTAATAAATAATGATTTCAAAAAGGGATTTTTAACATAATAATGACAGAAAAGAAGCCTACACTGAAGTCTCAACAATCTATGAGAATTTGTAGAAAAGAACATGAAAAGAAATTCATAAATGGTTTGAAGGCTAGTCAACTTGGTATCAGATAGACACTCTCTATGAGAACTTATTTGTAGAAAAGAACATGAACTAGGTTCCAACAGAAGATTTTCAGGCCTGTCAATGCAAGAACAATTGAGGAGGCCTGAAGAAGAATGAATATGCAAATTGTGTGTGGACAAAGAAGTGTCTATTATATTCATTCCTTGTGGGTATCAGGTTGTATGCCAGGAATGCACCCCTTCTCTAACAAGAAGCCCTATTTGCAAGAGTATAAATTAGCACACAATTTGTACATTTTTCTCATAAAAGAAAACTAGTCCATATGCTACTTACATAAAAATGCCTTTAAAATATTGAACATTTGAAACCACCTGAAGAAAAAGAATGATTTCTTTTTCAATTAGTAGCATCCACCTCCTACTCTCTTTTAGTGTTTTTTTTTTTTTTTCCAAAAAAAAGCTAGTATGAGGTATGTAATCTTAGAACTGGTTTCTTGGTAAAGGAAGATTCCTGCTTGGCAACTGCAGTCTATGCGTGCACCTAAGGAAGGAAAGCGTTGCGCTCACTGCTTTTTATTAGGTGTCATTTCAGGAGTCACTTTGGATTTGGTATTCCTTCTAAATGTTTCTAATAGAGCTACACGCGTATGGTTTAAAATACTTGGAAACCAGGAAGTTGAGTTCAACAATATGATATCTATCTCTTTGATGCTTTTTACTTGCGTTGTAAATTAAAGATTTCTTTTTTCCTCTTAATAAATTTACCTCTAGTTTGTGAGAGACATCTTAATAAAGTGTTTTAAAACCCTCGCAGCCTAAAAAGAAAGAAAAGGGAAGAAAAAAAGGACAGACAGCAGAGTACATGTGACATGTAGCTGACCCTTGTTAAGCTTTTATTGAAAGAAGGCAAAAGACTCGGTTTCTTGAATACTGGGTAGATCTTATTCAGATTTTGAATTTTTACATGTTTCCTTTGGTGGCATGTTAGAAGCAGTGAGGAGCTTACCAAGAAGGAGGTGAAAAAGTAAGAATTCAGAAATGACCTTAATTTTCCATGAAGCTCAATATTTCTCTTAAATAAATGTGTGTCTATTTGTGAATTCATAGAATTTGTGCCCTGAATCTTGATTATTTATGAAGGTTAGAATACCTATGGAAAGCAAACATTTTAATAGTTACAAGATTTATGTTTGTGCTGAGACACATGATGAAATTCTACTTGTTGGAAGACATGTACTGAAGTATCTCAGACAATGAATGAATAGTTGGATACTATTCACTCTTACCCTTACCCAAAGAGTAATGCCTGTTTTACTTCATGATATTTAATAAGGGTGAGCTTTCCAATGATAACATTCACGGATTTTGTGATTGATGGTGGTCTAGGAATTTATACTTCAGCAATTTTGAGACTCTACTGTATTTTTCTTATTTGTAACTTATGATTAAAATATACAAAGCTGTTAGAACTAAATATGATAATAAAAGATACATGGAGATTGTTTACTAAATGTTTGGGATAACTCAATACAGTAAGGATTTAATTTTATCTCCTAAAAAATGAATAAACAGGAAAAAATGTTAAGTTTTTGCTCTAGTGGTAAAAAATCTGTTACTGGGGTAGAAATCTGACATAGTGGTTAAGACCCTGGTAGGTTTGCCTGCATCTGAAAGCCTTGGTTTGAATCCTGACTCCTCTATCTATTCCATTCCAGCTTCCTGCTGATGCTCACAGTGGCAAGCAACATTGATGGCTTAAGTAGTTGTGCACCTGCCACTCACATGGGAGGCATTCAGTTTGACTTCCTGTCCCTGTGATTATGGGTATCTGGGAAGTAAATCAATGGATGAAAGATTTTTATTCTCTCTCTCTGACTTAAAAAAAGAGATGATCAAACTGTCCTTTATTATTAATTTTTACCTATCTCTAATATTTTGCATTGCTATTCAGAAAATATCCATGTCTTTACCCTTATACTAAGGTTACTTTCCTATCATATCGACAGGAGCCTTGGCCATGTGATTTGCTATTGCCAAAGGAATTCCAGTTGACTTGAAAAGACCAGCACAGGACAAAAAATGCTCTTGAGATGTTTAGCTTGCATTTTATTCTGGTTATCCATTATGAATAAAGCATGGCACCATCCCTTTATCTTCAGCCCTAAGTAAAGACATAAGTATCAGACCTTAATCAAAATGTATTCTACAGTGGTCAACATGGTGGTGCAGCAAGATAATACTCCTCCTGTTGAGCCAGCATCACATATGGGAACTAGATCACATTCCTGCTGCTTTATTTCTGATCCAGCACTCTGCTTGTTGCCTGAAAAAACAGTGGAGGATGACTGAAGGCTTTGGGTCACTGCACCCACATGGGAGGGTCAAAGGATGTTCCTGGCTCCTGGCTTCAGATCAGCCCAGCTCTGGTCATTGTAGGCATTTAGGGAGTGAACCAGTGGATGAAGGATCTCTCTCTTGGTTCTCTCTGTCTTCCCCTCTCTGTATCTGTAACTGTTTCAAGTAAAATAATAAATCTTAAAAAAAGGAAACTCCATAAAATGCATTCTGGAACCTACCTCAGCTAATTTATATATTGAAGAAAAGCTTCCTGGATAAGCCCAAAGTGAAAGTTGGCCAGATAATCTCAAAGAAATCTTGACATAATTACTGTTTTAGGTCAAAATTTTAGGGTGACCAGTACTACACCATGTTGTGATAACAGCTTATTAAATACACAAATATCTATGAATGATACATACAGAAATTATCCATATATCACTTTTTTTTTTTGCTTCATAATGTTTTGACTTAAACTCAAGCTGTAATAGTCAACAAAAGATCACCTTTTTTAAAAGACACTAGCAGGAATGACACCTGTGTAAATGCAGTTTTGACATTTTTTTTGTCCAAATGTTTAAGAATCTGCCAATGAGTGAGACACAAGGCTATGGCTATTACCATAAAATAAACCAAATTCCAGACAGTTATTTCCTGAGTCTCCTGTAAATCAGAATGCAGTTATTTGACCCAAGCCTGTCTTATGACAAGAGTGATTAGGGTACAGTTCTCCATCAGAATGTAGCCTGCCACCTGTTGTGATAAATGGAGGTTCATTAAGGTAAGACATGCCCACATAATATGTATCATCTATGCTTTCTTTCACTGCAAATAGTAGGTGCTAGGTGCAACAGAGTCTACATGGTCTTCAGAGACACACACAATAAAAATGCTAGCTGCTTCTCTCTCTCTCTCTCTCTCTCTCTCTCTCTCACACACACACACACACACACACACACACTCCATTCCCTGCCTACAATGCTTTTGCAAGACATGTTAATCAAAGAGTGAATGATACAAAAGCAGTAATGATATAAAAGCAGTGTCCTCTGACAATGGTGACCATGGGGTAACAGGGGACCACAGCCATGGCAGCAGTACATAATTCAGAATTACTTTGTATTTTGATGGTAGGTGCATTTCTTCTTGTCTAAATTAGTTTCTCCTGATAGTTTTCATCCTTTGTTAAATTTCTATCTTGATCTTCCCTGTCTATTTCATAAGGTAGCTAATACTTTCCTAGTAAGTTCAATAATGTTAACTATGGTAATCAGAGTCACTTTCTGTTATTATAAATGAGATCATCTTTGAATGACCCATAGACAATTGTTTTTTTCTGAGTCTGAGAAACATGTTGCCATCCAACTCTCCAGCAATCTGTTCTTGCCTTCTGCATGGCTTACATTTGTCAACTTTCATTTTATAGATTCATTGTCCACTAAATTCCCCAAAGCAAGTGTTGAGATTAATACATTTCACTGTGGTGCTTGGGGAAATTTGAAAGAATGCAATAATGAATTATGGAATCCAGAAGACTATCATTTCCATCATTGAAATAGCCAACATCCCTGAGCAATTATCATGTATGTGCTAGCAATTCATTGGTACTGTACATGTATTATGGCAACTTATCCCCATAACAACCTTGCACCTCAGAAACTTTTTATTCAGAAGAAGCTTATAGAGCACTTGAATTAAAAAATTGGTCTAGGGCACAAAGCTAGTAATCAATTAAATCATAATTACAAAACCAGTTGAATTCTATAGCCTATACTCAGAAGCAATTGCTTAAACAGTTTTATTTTAGACAAAAAAAGGCAAGGAAAATAGAACAGTCTCTGATCAATTCCTAGATGAAAGCAACTAGAGTGATTGTAGGTATCTCTGACTCTGGGCAAGGAAAGAGTAGATCTATGAGCATTTGAGATACACTATTATTTTTCATTCTTTCCCAGACATAGGAATGACCACAAAGATTTATAATGATTATATGAAAATTAACAGTTTTAAAAGAAACATGACATCCTGTTTGAGGTAGGATTTCCATTCCTCTTGCCTTGGGCTGGCATTAGTGCTTCTGCTTTCTGCTTAAGATTAGTGTTGCCTGTTAACTGAAAGAGAACTGTGTGTACAGCTCCACTAAGAAGAAAATCTGCCTTTTCATCTAAAGGTAACTTTTAAGTAAAGGCAGGGAGAAGCCTCAGAGTGTAACTTCTACTTCAGTACAGTGCAGTGGATACCTGTGGAAACATTGTATTCAGAGCTATCCAAGAAACTCCGAAGGGACTTATGGGAAAATGTGCTTGGCCTGGAATGCTGGGTGATAAGACTGTCTACAGTATACAACAAAAGAGAAACAAGAACATCAAAATGGTAGAATGAGCACCACTGTACTCCCCTGGAGTAGCCTAAAGAGGCTGAAAACCACTCCACGTGAGATACTGCGAGGACATATGCCATGGCAGTAGTGTGAGTACAAGTTTGTCATTTTTATATTATGCTCTCAGTGCTTCTCAGTTTCTTTTCTTCTATACAAACTATCTCCAGGCAACCTGCATCCAGCTGTTTACAAGTAAGTTGAAACAAATGTATGAGCCCATCCAAGGGAGAAATATTCTCGGGTTTCAAGAAGGAAGCTTACATCTAGACACACCAAGCAGCCATTTTGTATTCAACACTGTCGGTCATCATCACATCAGATAAATTACAACACAGGCCTTTGAAGAATTTGTGTTTACAAACACTTGGTATGACCCTGCAACATATGTTTCAGGACCGAGTCTCCTCAATTGCTGACACCCCCTCGATAGAGAACACGCCAAGAGCCACAGAAACACAAGATAGCCAGCATATCTGAGCCAACAGAGGACCTCAAGTATCTCTTCAAAGGATAGAAAGGACAAGTTACACAACTCTCCTGGCCAAGTTTTACATCAAGCACATTGACCTGTGGACATAATATAGACACGGACAGCTAAGGCACTTTAGAAAAAAAAAATCTCTCACATTCTCAGAACAAAGACCACTCAAGTACAGAACATTCTTTCTTCATCAAGGTCTCTAAGGTGACATCAAAGCACCATGTGCATCCCTATGTGCTGATACAGACAAGGAGTGGCACCACACTCAATGGAAATAACAGTGAAAACTAGAAACATTGATCTCACATACCACTCCTCTCCACGCTCTCCAGTGTAATCAGACACTCACATGGGTCTGTAAACACCTCTCATTTGTAATAAACATTGACATTTAAAAAAAAACAAATTTGTGTTTAGGAGACAGAAAAATAAACAAGCGTAACTATGTGGTAAGCTCTAGGGAACAGGTCACCATCACAGCGCCTACCCTACAGGGTAGCTGCCAAGTCTAAAGACATTTTCAAATTCATACATCATTTACTGTTTTGCCATACAGAATAATACAATATCTCAGTTCCCAATTGTTATGATCAACCAATAGCTTCAGGTTTCAAAGACAAATATAGTATTTCAGGTGAGACCTAAAGCACAAGAAACCTAGAGGCAGCACTTGGGGATGCGCAAGTCAGTTTGATATTGCTAGGGCAGAATGTGGAGGGTAGGTAGGGCGGGCAGAAAGTGAAAGGTAAGGAGGCGAGTTAGATGAGCAGAGGTGATAGAAAGGCATTCTAGCCAAATCAGCAGGTCTGTATTTCATTTTGAGGGAAATGAGATAGCAATACAACATTTCTACACTTTTGAGAAATAATTGTGTATGAAGGAAAATTGGGAACAAATTAAGGATGATCATTGGAAAATGAAATCACTGCTAGAAATGTCCTGTTTACAGGATCCTAATGCTGTAAACTAAATACTAGAATGTAAGGATGATAAATAAAGCAGATTCCTTCCGTTACAGAACTACTGAGTTGCAATCCTTAGGGATAATGGAGAAGACTGCCTTGAAAGCACAGAAATCAGAAAAGACTTTTGTTTTGATAGTAAAGTTATTACCTTCAGTGTAAAATTATTTGAAAAAAACCCCACCTGTTTGTGATATGAGGTAAAGAATGTATGTGGATCTCCCAAAATTCAGCCAAAAGGTAAATATTTATTTAAGATAAGCAATTAAGAGTATTTTAAATTACCTTATGAAATTCCCCATAGGAAAAAAAATGGTGAGGATAGGGAGACTGAAAAATATAAAATATTATCCTCCGAAATGCAAATGATGGTAGATACTCCAAGGAAGTAGAGATGGCAGAGATACAGGGAGTTTGGAGTGAAAAAAAATAGGAGAGGCTGGATGTGTTTTATTAATTATGATGAATATGTCATACTAACAAGAAATATGAATACAAATGGAAAAGATCCATTTTTCATATTATACAACTATTTATACTACCTCTGCTAAATGACCAAACTTGCCTTGACACTACCTGAAAGGGAATATAACACTCCAATTTGAGGCTAATGTCACAAAAACTAATTTCTGTAATTCAGTCATTAGTGTGAACTGTTCACCATTATTTGTTATTACTCCACTTACCTTTTTGCAATAATGATAACGTCTTTTCCTCCCAGTATTTCCTCCCCTTGGAGATCTGTGAAATAAATTGTAGACTTGCCTGAAATTGATATAATCATTCAGTTAAGTTAAAGTGTCACCTACCCTTGTCGCTCCTTGTACATTTTATTAACTTTTTCCCACTGGGAATCGAGTTGTGACAGAGCTTCCTGGAGCTTTGTCCTTTCCACAGCTGTGGCACTTTGCAGTGCTGCCGTCTTCTTGTTGTGAATAACATCAATCCGACCTGAGATTTGTTGCATACATTCTTTTATATTCTGAAATTACAAAATTTTTAAAGAAAAAAAACAATCAACTCTCTGTACAAAGACAAACTATAATTCAGATCAACAGATCATCTTGTAGTCCTTAACTACTGACCTAAAACGAAAAATAAGAAAGGAATGAGGAGGGGGGGAGGGCGTTGGTAGGAGCAAGACAGGGAGGAAGAACAGGCAGGTTGGGAAGTTTCATTATGTTATTAAAACTGCATATATGAAATATGTGAAATTTGTTTCACTTGTATAAACGAAAACATTGAAAAAGAAGAGGAGGCCTTGTGAGTAGATGTTTGGTACAGTAGTTAGAATGTATCATGGGATGTTCACAATGTAAAACAGTGAGCCAGGGGTTGACTCTTGGCTCTGCATTCCATTCCAGCGCCCTGCTGCTGATGTACACCCGAGGAAGCTGTGCCGACCACACAAAAGTAATTTTGCCTCTGCCACAGACCTAAGTTGAATCTTTGTTCCTGGTTTCAGTTTAAGGTTGGCCCAGCACCAGTTGCTTTGAAACATTTGAGCAGTGAGACAATAAATGCAAGACTGTCATTAAATCCTTCTCTCTCTCATTCACACACACACACTGCCCCCTGCCCCCGCTCTTGGCTTAAGTTCCACTTGCTTCATAAACATTCAGAGATTTGCACTTTCCACACTCACCATTCTTCAATCTCCACACTCACAGATAAACATCCTGCTCTAAGATGCTCTTGGAAGTCTAATGATTCAATCTTGGTTCCAGGGATCTTATGTGCATGTCCAGATACAAATAAAAGTCTTAAATACCAATAAATGGAATGTTCTTAATTATATTCAGGCAAAACTCGGTATGATTTTAATCATATAGGAATTGGAGACTAGGCTTATTAGGTGATGTTTCCTGCTGGCCTGACCAAACTTCAAAAACATTGGTTCTGAAGAAAATGCCACACATCACAATAATCAGAAGTAAAATGGCTTCTGGGGAGCTCAAGAGAATTTTCTGCCTCATTCTAATACTTCCTGTGTGTTGCAGGAGAATTTTTCCAGGGCAAGAACTAAGCTGTAAAAGCAGAAAAGTCTATAGATAAAATCAGCCCTAAAAAGTAAAAGTAAATTTTCATAATGGGGACCTTAAATGACAAAAAAAGTTACTGTCTTCCTAGGCCATGTATATCAGGTTGAAGAAATGGTAATTTACAAATGGCTATGGCTAATATGAATGGATTTCAGTGGGAGAAAGAGGCTTTTATGAAAGCTCAAGTTATTCTCTTTAAATTTCATGTCCAGCATATAACGGTAAGCATTCATTATTTCTGTTCAGGACCTCAATTTAGGTCTCATACAAAGTACTTGTCTGACAGGTCAGGTACTGCAATCTGAGGAAAATGAGGACATGCCAGCACAAATTATCCTGTGAATTTTACAAACGGATGAGTATAGGTTAAAACTGTCTTCTACCAGTTTTACATCTAGAATTGGTTATCATTGAACTACATATGTTTTAATAGCAAGAAAAATTATCAAACCATTCCAGAAATGTTATTAGAGTGACAAGAGTGAGCAGAAAGTTTGCTTAGGAATGAATCTCTGGAAATTAGGGACAGAGTTAAAGAGTTGCCATGTCCAAAGTAGCGATGCTCAAACTTAGGAGGAGAGGGGCCACTGTCTCTATGATGATGGGTCAAGCTAATGCTTGAAATACTGGCATCACAGATGGGTACCAATCTGAGTCCCAGCTGCACCTGAGAAATCAGAAGATGGTCCAAGTACTTGGCCCATTCACCCACATGACAGACGCAGATAAAGCTTCTGGCTCCTGGCTTCAACAGGGCACAATCATGCTCATTGTGCATATTTGGGGAGTGAACCAGCAGATGGAAGATCTCTTGATCTCTCTGCAGCTCTCTATAACTCTGCTAAAGAATAATTAATCCATTTAAAAATATCTCAATGCTTCTGCATGTATCATATTCGTGCATATGTGCAAACTCACATCTCAGAACAAAACTACAACCAGGTGATTTTATATTCTGATTAGGAAGATATTTCTGGTTTCAGCATGGCCCAGCCCTGGTCATTTTGGGCATCTGGGCAGTGAACCACTCAGTGGAAGCTCTCTATCTCTCCCCTCTCTCTATGTAATTCTGCTTTTTCAAATAAACACAGCAAATCTTCAAAAAAGAAAAAAAAAGGAGAAAAAGAAGAGTAAAGTTATTCCAAACCCAGAGAAAAAAATATCCGGAAGGAAGAGTAGTATTCTACAAGTCAATTGTAGCCAGAGGAAGGAGGAAAAAGTCAACACTGATGATCTGGGAGTTCCAGGCTGATTTCATTGAGCACAATTTCAGCACGTTAGAAATATAAAATATATATGAACAAGGCAGACTGCCTTTCACTGTCACTCTCTCAAGATGAAACAGAGAGCAGCTTAGAATTACATTGCAATTTTCTGCATTTTACATCAGTTACTAGTTTGTTGGGGAAAAAAAAAAAGATTGTTAGTACTGAAAGGTGTCACCAAAAATATTTAAAGTGATAGGGTACATTTGGTATGTGTTCTCAATGCCCTTAAAACCACTGAACTCAAGGTGCTGTTAATATGTTCTCTTACTAACCCAAATTTTTACTACTGTTGTCTGGTATCACTGAGTCTGGAACCCAGGATAAAATGTTAAAGGCTATCCCATTAGCTAATTAGGCCAGAGGCCAGATAAATTGCACTAAGAGGACTTCTCAGCAGCTTCTGATAACTGGCCCGCTCTGGGAAACCTGACTTCACTAGCACTTGATCTGAATCAGCTTCGCATTCGGCAAGTCCTGAACACCATTTCAACTTAGTCACAAGTCCCATGGCAAAGATACATTTCTCTTGGACTTTCTCCAGTTGATTTCAATCAGCCAGCAGAGTGGCAGGCTGAGCAAATTCACACCATTTTTAACTCAATGTGAACTAAAACATTTACAATACATAAACTGACCACATCTATTGAAGAAAAATGCAAGGAAATGGGAAGAAGTATCATTCTCATGAGAATATAAATGTCAGGCAGCTATAACTTGATCTGGGAGTTTGTGTGTGCGCATGTGTGGCTATCAAATACAAACAGCTCCCCACCCACAACCACACAAAACTGAGATTTTTTTTAAAGTTTTTTTTGTTTTGTTTTGTGTTTTTTTTTTTTTTTTGCTTGAAAAGCAGACATACACAGAAAAGGAGAGACAGAAGGAGATATCCTCCATTCTCTGGTTCACTCTCCAAAAGGCCACAAAATCAGGGCCTGGGCTGATGTAAATCTAGGATCCAGGAGCTTCCTCTGGGTCTCCCACGTGAGTACAGCAGCCCAAGGACTTGAGCCATTCTTCACGACTCTCCCAAGCTACATGGCGAACTGGACCAGAATGGTGCAATCAGGACACTGGTGCTCATATGGAATGCTGGCACCACAGGGTGAGGCTTAGCCTATTAAGCCACGGTGCAGGCCACTACACTATCTTTGTTTTGTTTTCTTAAGTGCTAAACAATTTCTTCTTTTTTTTTTCAAAAAGAACTATTTTACTTATTTGAAAAAGCAGAGTAACAGAGATGCGGGGAGGGAAGAAAAAAGGCAGAGAATTAGACAGAAACAATTATCTTTCATCCACTTGCTCACTTGCCAAACATACACAAGGACCTGGAGGGACCAGACTGAAGCCAGGAGCTTCTTCCAGTCTCCCACAGGGAGACCCCTGGGTACAGGGGTCTAAGTCCTTGGGCTATGTGTTGCTGCTTTCCCAGGTGCATTATCAGGGAGCTGGGTCAGAAGTGGTGAATCTGGGACTCAAATCACCACAGGCTGTGTCTTAATCCACTATACCACAATGCCAGCCTGACACTCCGAGAATTCACAAAACTTTCAGATTTTATTCTGAGTCTCTGAAGTTTCCGGAAAGCAGTGGAATTACTCAGAATTGAGTTACAAATGGATTTAGCAATGCTTGGCAGTATATTGCAAAGGCCGGAAAACTTTCTATCTTAACTGAGAAAAGTAAAAAAGCAAAAACTAGGGCAGGGGATGTCATATTCCCTGGATATCCAGATAATAGCTCCCTGGTGCATTCTCTGAGAATACTGTCAAAATTGGCTGGAGTGCAGGAAATCCTTTTGAAGTCCCTGAACAAACTCTTATCCCCTAGGCACTGCACACAGAAAAACGGAATATGTGCCTAAGAAAATTTAGTAGCAGTTTCCATAGTTTAAAGGCAGAGTTGAGATATCTTACAGTTCTCTACTATTTTAGTTAGTCTAGAAATAAGTGTTCTTTAAGGGTTCCGACCCTCTATAAATGAAACCAAAATCCCTGTAGTTACTATGATGATAGAAAAATCCTTAGCATCATTATACAATATAGCATATCCATTATTCTCCCTGAATATTTCATTTTATTCCAAAATATGATGTCAAAATGATAAAGTGCTGATTGTTTAGTCAATTCATTCCCCAATGCTTACAAGTTGCTATAAATTGGCCTCTCCACACTCCTACTGAAATTCTGTAATGTTTAATTTTTCTACATCTTCCAGCTTAAAAACATAAATATATAAATATAACAAGGAAACTTTATGTTAACTCCTTAACGTTTGACAAAATACCATCATTACAATTTTAGTCAACAGCATCAAAAAGTTAAATAAGATTCTGAATTATATGTAGCTTTATCAAACAGAATATAAAAGATGGTTATCTGAAGGAAAAACAAACTACCAACCATACTGTTTCAGTTAATATTTCTATTTTAAGAGATTGTATCGTAAAACTGATAATAAAATATTGATAATATAAACATAGCAATTTAATCCTTACATTTGAGCTAACATATTGAGAGGGATCTGTGTGGGGAAGGGAAAAAGGAGAGTTGAACCTGCTTATTTTGAGTTGAATCGATGAAACCTGAAGATCTGTTATGCTGTTTTATGAACACTGCACACAGTACACTGCAAGCTGTTCAGAAAAACTTCTCTGTGGTTTTTGTCACTATGGATGGTTGCTAGCCATATCAAAACGAGAGACACTTTATTCACAAATATTTCCAAGTGCTGAAAACCAGCTCTTTTGCTCTTGCTGACTTAGTACAAAGCATATTCATAAATACAGTACTGTAGTTAAATGGGTTTACACACACTTAAATGTGTATGTTTTTAAATCTGCAAAACCCTGCACTATAGCTCTTGTATCTACAGAAAGTGACAACAGTTTAAAGAAGTTTAAGTAGTAAAAAACTGCCTTAAAATATCTTTTGATTTGATTAACAGAAGTACACAACTCGTTTTTAAGGATAAAAGATTAGAGATACCTGTTGATGGCTGTTGTGACAGCAGCTGGTGGAGAGTAAATCTACACTAAAATTAAGAGAAATTGAAATATTAATTTCCTGTTCAATTTTACTCTCTATGATTCCTCTTTAGCTGACAAATGAAGGTAGTGCCTTTTATACATCCAATTCTTATATTCTACACATTCTATATAGCAATGGGGCTCTATTCATGATATATCAAATTGGGAAGAGTTATTAATAAAAAAGGGCATTAAAGTACCTGTTAATTATGTTTTTCTTGAGCTTCTAAAAATTTTAATTTATTTCCAGTTATTCTACGCTAAACTGATTTTTTGATATATATATATATATATTTTTCTGTATGGCTTTTGGTCCACATTTGAAAATCCTTCTAAGCACAAGTACATATTTTGGCCAAATGATTCTCTATAGTATGATACATTTACTTTGCATAACCAATAAATGTGTATACATCATAGATCAACAATCCTGTGCCATCCTAATTGGTGGGAGCACAGTTGCGATGGTTCATGAACAGAAGGAAAACCACTCCACACTTAATTGTAACCTCCAATTTTCTACCAGCCTCATTCGTAAGCTATAGTATAGATGCTGTTGCCTCCCAGAACTCACATGATGTGGATTCCCAAAATAGCATTACTGGGGGAATGGTAAGAAGAATGAATTTTGAAAGTACATGCAACAAAGGTAAATTTTAAAGCAGGACAACTACTTCTCTGATCAAATACTAGGAGGAAGAAAAATAAATACTTACAAAAGAGATATATGGGGAAAAATACGAAAGAAAGCTGTGGTGGGTATTGTGCAGCTGGTTAAGCTGACAGTGTGGTACCCACATCCCATACAAGGAGTACCTGGGTTCAAGCACTACTTCTGTTCCAGAAGAGCTAGCAGATTATGTCCTAAATGTTTGGATTCCTGTCGTCCACGTGGGAAACTTGGAGAGACTTCAGTATCCTGGCTTTGGCTGATTCCAGGCCTGGCTGTTGCAATTTGGGAGTGATCCAACCGAAGAAAGTTTTCTTTCTCTCTCTCTCTCTCCCTTCTTTTCTCTTGTGCCACCTACCCCCCATATATATGTGTAAGTTAACAGTGACTAAAGTTAGTATCTGCCACTCATCTATTAGGGAAATTAAAAGTAAAATACTACGCAATCAATATAAGTAGGATTTAACTTACATTTAATGGATTAATATTTTTACAGAGTATATTTGCTGAATATGGAAACAGGATGGATGAGTTCCCAATATTATCATTCTCATACACTAACAAAAGTCAAACTTTCAGTAATTTGTTATACAGTGACTTCTTCAAGTTCTGAAGTACAAATTTGTTGGAAATGCAAAATACGATGTTAAGAATTTCTGTATTCATGCTTTCAAATGAGATATTTTAAGGACAGATTTGATGACTTCACATAATAAGTATATTTTTGTTCATTTTACTAAACTAATATTTTCTCAAAAACAAAGCCTAAACTACACCCAATATTCTTCAAAGCTTCCAAAAATTTTAATTCTTTCAAACTCATGGCACTATGGCATACACACTAGATACTGTTAAATCTATATAACCACAGTCAATACTAATATTGTCTCAGGCAGAATATTACTTATATGTATTTTTTCATTCAAGTCTAGTTACACCTTAGTGAATATATTAGTTATTATAATTTCAATATATAAGTAGAGATATAACTGCATAGTTTCCTTCAAAATGATTATGTAGCCTCCAAATTCAATACTGTACTGAAGCCACATGTGCTACTTTAGTAATATTTTGTGTAGGAACTAATTTTAACTTATCATACAATATTTGTGTTATATTACATTTTCAACAAATGTTTCTGTTAAACCAGAGCAGCATGATCCTATAAGATGTTTAATTTGATTCATGAAAATATGTCAGGAATAAAACCAACCACAACTTAATTTCAAAGCTTTCCAACCAGCAGCTATACAATTTATGTCGTGCTTTTCCATTTTTATTACCAGATAATGACAATGATAGATGTCTTCACAAGGAAACACATATTAATTGAAAAGACTGAGCTCAAAACCAGCACCCTTCAGAAAGCCCATAAAGGTAGCAAGGCCACTTGCTTTCTACAGGAGAGTTGCTGCCAGAGAGAAGGAATTATAACCTACCTTGTAAGGATTCAGTAATTCAGCTAAATGCAACCTGCAATAATGCCTTCTTGTAACCCACAATAATCAGTACTATTATAATTTGTGTCAGTCATAACATGAAAATATATCAGGATGAACAAACTATTAACTGTGAGTGTAGCTAAAGGCTACACTCTGTCAGATGTGTATGAAGATAGTGAGCAACTTAACAAGTTCAGGGTCACTGTTGTTGACTCATGTGTCTATGAACATGAAAGGAATGAATGTCAGCACATTAGCAGTGATATATATGTTGAATAGCAAAGATGAACTGAAAAACTGTGCTAGCACGGAAGACTGATTAATGCAAAAAATGACAGGAATGCTGACATATTTCCTTGATCAACTGATTGGGTTTCTGTTCTTCACTATTTGACATTTACTTCAAAGGGAATAAGAAACAGCATTGTCCTTAAAAGAACGGACGAGTTCCAGAGATTCTTGTAGCTGTTATTTTATTTTAGTGTGTAATTTTACAGCTTATTTGGCATAATGTAAGATATTAAAGTCAAGTTACCCAAGATATTGCGATATTTATTTCCAAAACAAACAAATGGCTTTATCTATTTCTATACTTACACAGACAAATATGCAATACAGAATGAGCTCCCAAGAAATCATTTAGGCCATAAAATATTTTAGCTAATATATACTGTTCATAGCAAATTGATCTGTCTTCAGTCTTACACTGTTTGTACTAGAAAATACCAAGCTCTGGCTATACTATGATATTTCATTTTGAGTATGAAATGTATGATCACTAAAATTATCTTGAGACACACATTATTATGTACATTTTCTTGATGCTACATTCATTTATTTTCAAACACTGCATACTAACATACATAGCTTATTTTCCCATCATGATATATCTCAGTTCAGAATTCAGTAACTTGTTTTTTTAAACAGCCTAGATTTGATACAAGCTTTTGCTGGTAGTTTTAAAGAAAACATTTTATTGGTTTCTATTCAATTATATTCCAAATATTATTCTATAGGTGTTGCTACTGAGCTACAATTGTATTTATATAAGTGGAAAATAGAAAAACTTCAAATCTTATCTAATTTGCCCCCTTTTGAACTGAAGAAATTCATACATTGGCTTGGGAAAGAAACTTATTTTCTTGATTATTCTTTTTGCCCTCAGCAAGTATGCAAACTCTTATTGTTGCACATGTCTTTGTTTAGGAAAACATTTTACACAAAATGCTACCAAATATTTCCTCCAATATATGTCTCCCTTTTCCAAAGTTAACTGCGAAGTGTTCTCAAGAGTTCTATGTGTAAGTCAAAATGTGTTTACCATATGTACAATACAAGCAAATCGTTACAGTACTATCAATGACCAATGTGATCATTTTGAGAGATTTAAATGAAGGTGCATTGCTCTTACCTTTAGAGACTCCTCCTGTTTAAAGAGATCTTCAAAATCTTTAGCAGAGAGGTCAGGAGCATTGAGAAGGTGATCCACTTCTGATAGGGCTTGTGAGACATGAGTGATCTCAGTCAGATAAGTAGAAGGCACATATGAAATTTCCAAAGGCATGTCTTCAGTCATCACTACCATCGTTTCTTCACGGACAGTGTGCTGGTATAGATATACAAAAGAACAATTCTTTTAGCTTCCTAACCACGAATAGTCTACTACTGAACTTACATAGGTTCCAGTCTCTAGCTGATAGAGGGCTGAAAATGGGTTTAAACATGCATGATGATAAGACCAGTAAAAAGGTTATTATTTCCATACTTTCTTCTTCTAGAAAGTGTTGGAAGCATTTCATAACACAAGTTACACATGTTAGCACCATGACTATAAAATGAAAGACTGAGGTCGTGAGGATAGGAGCTTTACTCTAAGAAAACAATTATTCTTGCAACTGGCTTTACAATGTTAACTCTAGGCTTCCTCTCAAGCTAGGTAGGGTGATCCTACATCTGTTATTACAAAGGGATCTTTACGATACTTTTCCCCCTAAACCTGACTGAAGTACGAGAGGCAATACAGTGTGTGTGTGTGTGTGTGTGTGTGTGTGTGTGTGTGTGTGTGTTCTTTTTTCTAGTAATTATCCTTTTGTTACGCATTCCTCTCCTCCAAATTCCACATATTAACTTCTCTCTTTGAAGCTGAATTATTGCTTAATTAAGGTGTCAGATGATTTTAGGTCCTGCTGGAATTTATTTTAATACGAAGTCCAGAATGCCCTGAGATCTAACAGAGCACTATAGCCAATCCTTTTACATCTGCACTTTCCTATCTGGGCTCCGAATGCTAGGAAAGATAAGCATTTGCAGCTTAGAGTTCTTTCGGAGGTTCTCAGTAGTGTCTCCCTGTTCCTTATAAAAGCAAGAAAGAAATACTGGTTGGCACACAAATTCAGAAAGATGGATGACCTCTGCTCTCTTCTGTCTACACTATAGGCAGAAAAACTCTAGCAATTGAAATTATTCTCCCAGTAACTTTGTTCAGAATTGATCAGCTGCCACCTGCCTGTTGGTGAGGTCAGCAGAAGGTTTCAGTGGCAGGGTCTCTGGGGAAGTTTGGACAGTAAGTATGCAAACACGGCCATTTATTATGACAAGGCCACATTTATTTTTGCAGTAATGTAATTAAATATATGGGTTTTGGGATCACAGACTGAATCACTACAAAAATGAATAATAAGTATAAGAAGGTTACCTTAGGATTTCTTGATACATTCTCTCACCCTGAATTACTAACTCAGGCTTACATGATATAAAAATAAAATAGTTCTATATGAGATGTTTCATCTACTGGCAACATGGCAAATTCACAAGTGCACAATTTGTTTTAATATGGCACACCTTTTGCAGCCAAGTTTGGCTTACTGTATAAATCTCAGCCAAATTTTGTCACAAATTTCTTTATGGCTAATGGAATGATTCTGTATTTCATATTTACATTTGCAAGGATATTAGAAACTTGAGCTAGGGTTAGATAAATATAATTCAACATGTAAATACACACTTGAAAATTCTCATTTTCTCCATTTCAAGCAAAACATATCACTAACAAAAAGGAAAATAAATTAATGGTCTATTTGAAAATGTGCAATTTCCACTGACAAACTGAGCATAATACTAAGCAGTAGGGTTAACAGCATAAGTCAAATACATTTATTAGAACTTTCATGCATCCAATTAGGGTGGTGACTTGTTTTCAGCAAACCGTTGAGATTAGGAAAGCTGTTTTTGTACTAGAAATGTGTCATAATAGGTTAAGCTGTTTGCAAAGCCAGCAACCCATCTGAGCACTGACTTGGAAACCAGCTCACTACTAATGAGCCTGAGAAAAGGAGTCCTAGTCCCGGGCTCCTGCAGCCACATGGAAAACCCAGACAAAGCCCCTGGTCCCTGGCTCTTCCTAGTCCAGTCCATACCACTGTGGCCATTTGATGTTTGTGTATTGGGCGATGGGTGGTGAACCAGTAGATGGAAGATTTCTGTCTCTTCCTCTACCAATGCCACTCAAAAAAAAATAAATCTAAAAAATAGGTTTTGAATCCCTTATCTGCACACTTATTTTAGCTCCTGAAGTATATACTTTTATAACACCTAGAACAAGCAGGTTTTATGATATTTTTATATTATAGTACAAATACTTTTGCTTTTAATCACACACATTTTATATCTTTAAGCTTTTAGAGAACAGTGGTTTTAGACAGAGTTGGATTAAAAGACAAATGGTGTTTTTTCTCTAATTTAGACTTTTAATCAAAAAGGTTGCGTGTGAATTATTAGTCATATTTTTCAGGACTTTCTGCAGGTCTTCATTTTTCCTAAATAGGAGAATGAGTGAAGGTTATTACTAAAGTCTTTTTGCTATTTCTTCTTTGACATATAATTTTCTTCATCTTCATAATCTATATTTAGAATCTAAAATTCTTATTGATACCACATAGATGTAGTTACTATTGATGATATACAAGAAAGAAATTCATTGAATAGTCAAATAAAGAGGCACTAAAACTGTACTCCAATTTAACTAATAACTTGAGTTTAGTGCCCTGAAACAAAATTGGAAACTGAAACTTATAGTGCTTTTGTGTTTCTACCTAATCATATTGTGCTTAGCATAGAGGAAAATAAGGTTTACTTAAGTAATAATTAGGCTAGCCACACTGGTTTAAAGACTGGACTATTACAACTAAGCAAGAAAGATTTCTCAACAGATCAAGTTCTCAACAGAGATCCTAAGAAAATAGCACACTCCCCTCCGAATTCTCATTAGTTAAGCTCTGTACTTAACCACACATGCTTCTCATAATTTTTTATTCCATATTGATTAATGTATTTCTTTCCTCATAATCAATATTCAGCAATGTGTGAGGAGCAAAAAAAGCCTTCATTTCAGCAGAAATCAATTTCAGCAGAAATCTCTTTCAAGGTTATATTGTATAGAATCTATTCAAATCCTCAAATTTTCAAATAATTTAAATTTTGTATCTAGTACAAGAAATCATTGTTAAAAATGCCTTTAAAACAGAAGCTTTTAATAACAATGATTGTAATTCCCTTTAGAGAAACGTTAGGCACAGCATGGCAGGTAGGAAATGTTCAATTAATATGCATATTGCAATTACTTTCAAGACTGCCTGAGATAAGTTTAAAGCAACGTAGAAAAGTAAGTAGACTGCCACAATCTATTCATTTGATATTAAGATATGGTATGAACAAATTCTCCAAAACAGAAATGTTCAAACTGTTAATAGCTGATGAGAGCAATAAAAGATAGTGTCTTGGTTTATAAAAGATTTAAATTAGAAGGACCTTGCAATTTTTATGATGCCAAACTACTGATAATTAATCCCTTCATTTCTCATCTACAAAAAATTAAAATGCCCATAATTGCTTAAAATGCCACTCATTACAATTATCAATAGCCACTGATTATGCTATATTTTATAAATAAAACAAAAAGGTTAATGAACATTCAATATACATAATGAGGACTTATCTACTGGAGAATTTATTAATGCATAACACGCAGGAATCCTGGCTAACAGAATTTAACCAGTACACATGAGCTCAATAGAGGAACCTAAGGGATGAACCTGTGAATTTTCAGTAGAAATAGAGGCCAAAACAATTTTTGACATAACTAACAAAGAAATTAGTACCTCATTTTCTAGGCTGTTCTACAAATTTTGAAAATTTTCAGTTATTACCACATTCTGTGAGCTGTAATAACATATTAAAGTATATTCAATCATAATTTTAATATTCATGAAACTGCCAAAAATTAAATCAAAATGGAGTCTGATCATGGGAGTTGACTTAAAAATATTTTATTTCGGGGCCTAGTGTGGTGGCCTAGTGGGTAAAGTCCTTGCCTTAAACGCACTGGGATCCCATATGGGAGCTGGTTCTAATCCCAGCAGCTCCACTTCCCATCCAGCTCCCTGCTTGTGCCTTACTGCTCTTTATTTTTAAATGTAATAGAACACTAAGGCATAGATAAATCTGTATTTGAGTTAAGAGTTCCATCTCGGGCCCGGTGTCGTGGCCTAGCAGCTAACATCCTCACCTTGAACACACTGGGATCCCATATGGGCACCAGTTCTAATCCTGGCAGCCCACTTTCATTCCAGCTCCTTGCTTATGGCCTAGTAAAGCAGTAGAGGACGGCCCAAAGCCTTGGGACCCTGCACCTTTGTGGGAGACCAGGAGGAAGTTCCTGGCTCCAGGCTCCAGATGGGCACAGCACCGGCCGTTGTGGTCACTTGGGGAGTGAATCATCGGATGGAAGATCTTCCTCTCTGACTCTCCTCCTCTCTGTATATCTGGCTTTGTAATAAAAATAAATAAATCTTTAAAAAATTATTTCTTTTGCCAAAAAATGCATATCTATAATG
This sequence comes from Ochotona curzoniae, assembly GCF_017591425.1. Classification (NCBI taxonomy): domain Eukaryota; kingdom Metazoa; phylum Chordata; class Mammalia; order Lagomorpha; family Ochotonidae; genus Ochotona; species Ochotona curzoniae. The sequence goes on along the minus strand of NW_024465023.1, from coordinate 19,642,751 downwards.
AATAAGCTATATCAACTGAATGACTTTGTTTAACAAAAATTTCAAACATTAAAAAAAATCAGTGTAATTGTAAGCATTATGTTCATTTCCTCTTCTTTGTGCAAAATTCATGCACTCAAAATCAGATTAAATCTTTTCATTTGAATTTCATTAACTTTGCCTTGAATAATTATATTCCTCTGAATTCTGATGTCACAATCCTTACTAAACTTTTGAATTCAACTTGCTTTTGTTTATGGTCTTTACTATCTTACATCACTATAGCTAATTATGCATCATTAGCAAGAATTGGTGTAGCCAAGTAACTCATTTTGTTCTTTCTGTTCACTTTGTAACTGTGTACTCAAAAGAATATACAGTTTTCATTTATTTCACGAATCAAAGAAATTTTCTATTCATTGTAGTTACTGGCGCAACCATGAGTCATAAGGTAAATGAAACTCAATAAAAAAATATACTATATGCCACATTAAGAAGACTAACATCACCTTTTATAAAAATATAGTACATAAATACATAGCACATATATACCTTACATAGATATGGTTTATAAAAAACATGTGGGCACATTTAAAGGAAAACTTACAAAAATTTTAGAAAAATATTATATATTAATGGAGTATTTGTGTTACTGCAAGGAAAGATGAATATGTGCCAAATTTTTACAACAAAGATTTATTAATGATTTGAGGTGAGTCATGATATGAAAGTCTGAATCATGACATAAAAAAGCATTAATTTATACCAGTTTCACTTTCTGAAAAGACCATTTTAAATAATACATATCATTTAAAAATAGTAAGAGGTGTGGACATCCAATAAAAAATAGTTAGCTTTGAGTGGGATCTCATAGGCAAAAAAAAAAAAAAAAAACAAAAAAAACTGGAAGTAAGATAGATAGATATAATCTGGGCCAGTTTTTTCCCAACTACCCAAATTCCTTAGGCAAAAATAATTCAGTTGTCTTATAACAAAGCATTAAAATAATAAAGCAAGTTGAGTTGTTTTTATTGATTTCCCCTGTGTCATTAATGGAAGTGGGAAAAAGGCAAATGAGAAAAGCAAAATTGGTAACACCACTGCAAAAATACACTGTCAAGTCACTGGGAGAACAACCACAAAAGCCTCAAATGATAAAACCTAAAGGAAAAAATAAAACCAGAACAAGATAATGGCACAAATAACTACAGATTTAGAGCGCAATATTCACTGTTTTGAAACGTCACAGGAATGCCAGAATTCTGACAATAGTTAGCTTTGTACACTGTAATTAAGGTACTGGATAGAGACCTTGAATAATCAGTCCAATGTATACAAAAGAATTGTTTGTTACCCTGCATAGAGAAAACAGTGATGAGAGAGCATTTACTGTATGATTCATGGAATTTTCTGATTAACCCCTCCTTTTATAACATCTACAAAACAGCTTATGTGAAGCTATGAAACAAAAAAAGGAATATCAACCCTTGAATGATTATTAAATAATCTGTCAATAAACTGTGTGAAGCTTATACTTTCTACCCCTCCCCTGTTAAATAAAATAATAAAAGCAGACAAACATATAAAATAATTAATGTAAAACATTGCAGAAAATCGTATTTTGTTACCATTTATTTAAGTAGAATGAATTATTGGAACATGGCAGGCTGGCAGTAAAACAAAAACAAACAAACAAAAACAACTCTGCAAATGAAGCTGGATTTGCCTGTGTTTAACAAGCTTCCAGAGGACCAGGTGCACAAAGTGGTTTGTATATAAGGTCTGGGCAGACCTGCTCTGTGTCCTGCCTCACTTGGAGTCTTCCCTTCTCTACCAATGAGTATACCTAACTCCTCAGGGCCAAGCTCAGTTACTATCTAAGTTGACAAACTGAATCTCAAAAAATGTGTTAATGGCTTATAGTGGCTTAATGTGTTATCCTTCAAAGGACAACATTTGCATTTTAATAAGGATTTTCCATGAATTAACATAAGTTAGTAATTTTGAAAGAAAAAAGGGTCTTGTTTCCCACCACATTGAGTGTCAATACTTCAGCATCAACATGTTAGTATGGACATATATGGTCTGCCTTGTAAGGAATGACCTGCAAAATACTTAAGCACGTGCCCTTGGTAAATTATAATACAAAACAAATGTGCCAAAGACGCATGGACAATACCTACTGCATAAAAAGTTATAAAATGATTCCTCATGTAAATGAGCGTATAAACAAATATCAGTTCAAAAGTCTCATCTTTCAAAATACCTAGTTTTATTTGAAAGGCAAATTCTACACAGAATCTTTCATCTGCTGGTTTGCCAAACCCCCAAAATGGCCGCCAATAGCTGGTCCTGAGTTGTTCCAAAGCTGGGACCCAGGACATTCTTCTTGGTAGCCCATGTGTGTGCAGGGTCTCACGGACTTGGGCCATCCTCCACTTTTTTTCTCAGGCCATGAGCAGAGTTGGATAATAAGTATAGTAGTCAGTGCCCAGATGAGATACCAGCACCACGGTGTTGAGGTTTAGCTTGCTGTGTCACTATGTCTGCCCCCTCCAAATGTATGTTAAAAAAATCAATAAAATAAAAAAACAGCTATTTTGTTAGATTGCTGAGGTGTGTAGTGGTAATATGTGTTATGGATTAAAATTTCGAGAATCCAAATGGAGATATTTTCTTTACTTTCTAATATATTCCTTACTGATGCAGATTTGAAAGGTATTTTACATTTTAGTACATCACATATGTTCCATTCAGAGCATGCTATGTAAGTGCTATTGAGCACAGAAATTTTACATCTTCAATAATTTCTGACGTTAATATTACTCTTTATTTGTGAGTTAGAGCAGAAACAATAATTTAAGGTACATCATTATCTTAACCTCTTCAGGGCGGTCACATGCCTGTTAGCAGACAATGTTCTCCCAAGAGTGGTAGTGAAGAAATCACTTAACTCAGTAACTCTTCCCAAAATCTTAACATAAAACTTTCACTATCCAAAAATATTAGCTTGTGAATAAAAGGCACAGTAATATCTTCATATATTCAGATATAAACCTGAATACATAATATTTGTGTCTACTCAACATGAAAATAGAAGTAGCATCCAAAAGTTAGTCTGAAATGTCCTTACAATCTGAAATTATAATTCACTCTACTTCATTAAATTCTACGTCTTAAGGCTGGAATGAATTCTGCAGAATAGACATGAAATATTATTTATTTTAAAAAATCACCAAGCATCTTAAAAAATGTTGCCACTATTAATGTGATAACAGTATTTATGTCTGAATATGCACACACACCACTCTTTGCTTCTCTCCCTCTCCCTCCGTAACTCTGGCATACACATAAAAAACTGTGAATATTTTTCCCTGATTAGCATTGAGAGTGATAATGAATGCACCTACATCTACCTATTATGACTAATAAAATCTAAATTTTAAAACATTAAAAATTAATTATGTCATTGCACTAGCCATATTTTAAGCACTTGATAGCTATAAGTAACTAGTGGCTAATGTTTTAGATGGGCAGATATATTTCAAAAGTCCATCACTAAACAAAGTTTTACTGATGAACACTAGGCTAGAGGATCCAACGTGCCTTCTTTATAAATATTTCAAATACCTAAATATGGTTTGGGACAGTTTCCCATCCCACTCATTGTTTTTCCGCAGAAGGCTGTTTAATATGCAGGTAACTATTATCAAAACTAACTAATTCACATGCAAGCTTTATGGTGCTGCAGGTGAATTTCCACATGTAGCACCAATATCCTATAGGAGTGTTGGTTCAAGTGTTGGAAACTCCACTTCTGATCTAGCTCCCTGCTCATGGCAGTGGTAGATGGTCCAAGTACTCATGGTCCACACAGAAGACTGAGAAGGTGGTCCTGGATCCTTTCTTTAGCCTGGCACAACCCTGATCATTGCAGCCATTTGAGATGTAAAACAACCTCTGGAAGGCCTCTATGTGTATCTTTCTCTCTTTACGCCTTGCCCTCAGTAACTTTGGAATCACGTAAAAATCTGTAACAAACACAAACAAACAAACAAAAAACCTGTATAATGGCAATATTAGAAATATCTGATTAAGTTAATATGTCTACATACTGTGAATTATATATAATTTACATGCATTTTCAAAGCTTATTTAGGCACACGTGTGCTTGTTTGCATGTGTATATATACGGATATGTACAACTGAAATACTTACAGAAACAGAAAAATCATCTTGCACACATATTTGTATCACCCTCCTAAACTGAATAAACTGACACTCAAAATAATCATGGCAGGTTTAGTGGGATAGACTAGTGGCTAAAACCTCTCCTTGCATCCACTGGGATCCCATATGAGTGCTGGTTTGTGTCCCTGCTGCTCGACTTCCATCCAGCTCCCTGCTTCTGGCCTGGCAAGGCAGCAGAGGGTGGCCCAAAGCCTTGAGACACCATATCAACATGGGAGACCCAGAGGAGGTTCTTGGCTCCTGGCATTGGAATGACTCAGCTCAGTTTTGGCCATTGTGGTTACTTGGAGAGTGAAACAGCAGATGGATGCTCATTCTCTGTCTCTTCTACTGTCTGTAAATCTGACTTTACGATAAAAAATAAATAAATAAATCTTTAAAAAAAAAAACCATGGCAACTGCAAGAAACTAGAGGAACATAAAACATAGTTACACATAAAGATCACAAGCCAATGACCTTTGAAAGACAAGTGAACCTCTGGCAAAGTGAGATACAATTTTTTATTCTGGTGATTTCAAGTACATACACTGGGTAATTTGTAGCTAGTACCTGCTTGTTTGCTTCTTTCAGTCTTCAGTGAACAGTGACTATGCAATATAATTGAGCTCACCCTTACGTCCAACCCTTGTTTATGGGATCAGGGAAAATTTTCCATGTGTGATTCTTCTGGAAGGGTACCAATTTGTCAGACCATTCTTTACTAAAAAAACAGAAAGTCTACTCTCTTTATTGCTTCTAGATCTCTACATATCATAATACCGAAACATGGATTGCCTATTTAGTAAGAAATGTTAACACTCCTTGATTTAGGCAATTAGAAAAAGAAAGCAAACTGTCTCTGGAAATATGAAGAATATAAATAGACAAACAAGCCTAGGAATCTAGAGGAATGTTTAATAAAAATGATAAATGCTAAGACTATAATATTAAACACAGAAAAGGTTGGTGCCTGTTTTTTTTAAGTTCAAGAGAGTTGACTTGAAAACCAGTGGCCCATTCTTAAAAAATTAAAGGATTCTGGACAAACAGAAGAATATTCTGCAACATAAAGGAGAATTTTAAAAATGAAGCAGAAGTGAAAATAATTGACTCAGAAGAAGGATCCAGAGTATCCAAAAAGTGAATACAAGCATAAGAATGAGAAAATGGGACAGATAAGAAGTAGCAAAAAGAATAAGTGGAAAATTTACTGAGTAAATGTATTGATTGGCTAAAGTTGAAAGTTACTCTAGTATGAAAATATGTAAGAGAATAAGCTGGAACACATCCTGGGAAATATTTCAATTTATATATTTAAAAAAAATGAACCCTGAGCATGGTGGGAATAATGTCTGGACTTCAGGAGAAAGATACAGGTTTAAAAACAAGAATTGAAACAAGAATCTTCTTGCTAGTAACAATGGAAGGCAGAAGACACCGGAGTTCAGAAAAATTGGAACTGGAAAGTGGCGATCCACAACTCCCAGACACGACTAAAATTAGAGCTAAGATATATTTAGAAATGCTATCATTATTCACTAAATCTGTTCCTATGACAACAAAGAAGTTTGAAAATGCAGTCTTGAGTACTTACAAGTATACCATAGTTAAGTATTTTTATGGGAAAATTAGAGATATTTCAATCAATGAAAGTACAAAGAGTTCTAGACAAAAGGAAATAAAGGATAGAATGAATACTGATGGGAAATAAACTCTGATGTTTTTGGCTGGGTTTTGTAAAATAATGATACTTTAAATGCAACTAAAGTGATACAATGATTTCAAGAATCTAGTAAATGATAAGAAGAAAAAAACAGTAGATAGAGCCTAGAATCATAAATTCATGATTGTATCTTGGCTTGAAAAAAAATGGAAGCATTTGCTGAATAAAGCATCTTGATATGGAGGAAAATGTTCTTTAGTATGACACTACAGAAACATAGGCTTAACATTATTGTTAAAAATGAAGAAAAAGCGGGGGGGGGCAACATTTTAGCCTGACAGATTGAACCACTGCCTCCATCTCTGGAATCTTATACATGAGCTCTGGTTTGAGTCCCACCTGTTCCACTTCTGATCCAGCTCTCTACGAATGTGCCTGAGAGAGTGGAAGATGTCTTCCTCAGAACAAGATGAAATTCCTTCAGAAAAGTTTAAATAAATACTTCAGGGGCAGGTATGGCAAGGTGATACTGAACTTTGGATACCTACATTCCATATTAGAGTGCATGGAAGCAGATTTTCATCTGCCTTCCTACTAAGTAGCAGATCAAGTCAAGACTTCCTGCAAGTCAGCAGACCAAGTCCTTGACTCCTTGCCACACATGTGGGAGATTCCAATGCAGCTCAATGTTCCGGGTGTTGGCCCCACCAAGTCCTGACTCTTGGAGTAAACCAGAGGATGGAAGATCTCTATGTCTCTCTCAACTTTTTAAGATAAATATAAACAAAATAAACATGCCAGTTGAATGTTTATGAGAAACATACAAAAATAAGGGTAAAGTTAGATGAAGCCACCTTAGGAAAATAATTTTTAAAGCTAACAAATTAGGTATATAATTCAACAACCATTAGATGGATTAAAGAGAATACAATAAAAATTATATTTCTTATACAAAAAGAAATAATTAATTCATACCTCCCTAACATTTGGCTGAATTTTATGCAAGGTAAAATTTTCTAGAACTAAAAAGAGAATGAAAATCACAGATTTAACAGGTGCCTTGAATATACATGTTTCATAATATGTTTGATCAAAATAATTGAGAAAAGGAATGGTAGAAGTGATTTTACAGAAGTCAACATAAATTTAATTCATAATTTTGCATTAAAATGTATATTTTTATATTATAATATATGCAAACATAGTTTTTCATTATTTTTACAAATATCATTTATTCACAAAGAAAATGTTATGTAGATGAATGATAGACTAAAAAGTTTGGTATATCCTGTAAGAGTCTTCAAACGAATGTAGCAAATATCTATGAACAGTGTGCTAAAATGTTCTTGATAGGCAGTCTGTAAATACAAAACATACTTGTGCATGCACATGTGTATAAGTGTGTAAAGGCAAAGAGAGAAGCAATATTCTTAAACATGAAAATATATTAATATTTATTAGTAGGTAGTATAAAATATAACTTGAAAAGATAATACTAAATTGTAACCATTTCTTATGTAAAAGCAGGTAGAACCAAAATTAGGGAAAATGGACCAGTTTTGTTAATACATTTATATATTGATTAAACTGCTAGGCTAATATCATAATATCTTGAAATTTGTCATGCAGACCTATGAACTAGCATTGAAGTGTAGAAGCAAAGTAGAAAGTAGATGTAATAGTGAACAAGGAATTCATGTAACATATGTAGTAATCCTATTAGACATTCTTGTTATAATTGACTAAACCAAAACAAAATGCTTTTACACCTATAAACATCACAGGAAGGCATTTTCAGCAGTTAAACCTGAAAACTACAAAAGTAGAGACAAAAATGCACAAAGCATTAGACAAACATATTCTGAAAGAATTTTACATCAACATCAGTGACTCCTGCTACATATCCACTTCAAAAGTTCTGGGATATCCAGGTGCATATGGAGGACAGGGCAGTCCACTGAACCCACAGAGGACACCTGGCATCATAACAGAAGACAGAGAACAGAACAAAATGACCAAGTACCACAACAAAGTGTTGGCAGTAAATATCTGGGCAAATGGAGACTCCAAGGTGAACTATTTCAACCAATGGATTCTGGAGAGATTTCATCATTCTTGGAGTGGTAAGACTGGAAGTAATTCAGAACTGTTGAACTATCAAACCTCTTGAGCAGGACCGTTGGAGCTTGCCCCACACTGAGAACTCTGGGATGGCGTCAGGTGGCTGTCCTCCATCCCAGGGTACAGAGGCACTAGGGAGGCAGGGTGTGGCTTCTCCACTTGTCTCCTTTCATCCTCCAGAGGCAGCAAGGAAAAAAAAAAGACAATGCAGAAACAACAGTCTCACCCACATTCCTGTAGGCCTTGACCCTTTGCACCGCCTTCACCCAGATGCAGGAAGGGAAAAAATAAAGAGGGAGAATGTGAAAACAATGATCTCACCACCAACTTTCCCGTACTCTCTGTACCTTAATCATCTATGTAAAAATCATCAAAATTAAAATTAAAATTAAAATTAAAAAGGTCTGGGAAAGATTGGTAGTTGCTTTTGTATAGGAAGACAGAACTATTTTTAGGTGCTAGAGATTTCTGAAGTTGATTGAGGAAAAGCTGAACAGTAAAAGAAAACTAGCACTCACATGATGGCATCCTGTTATGAGGTCTATTTTGACTAATGTTAACAGTTCAACTTATAAACAGCTAATGAACAAAATATAACTGTTGGAAAATATACTCAAGCTCAAGCAGAAATTTGCTAAGGTAGAATAAACAATAAGATGATGTTCTTGGTTCCTTTGCTCCCATGTTGAAAATGACTGCTATAATATCCCCTGTGAATTTTAAATTCCTTTCTTAAACCAAAAAATTTTCCTCTTTGGTTTGACACCTTGGGTCATCTTTATGTAAATGTCCTTAATTTGATGGGGCACTAATAACCTGAAGTTACACAAATAATTTTTTTTATAAAATTATGTAAACCAAATCCAAATAACACACTGGATTGACCATATTCTAATCTAATAAATATTCACCATAATTTTGAAGGCCTGTAGTACAAACTACGGAGGTATCAAACAGAACTTTTGAAACTCGACTAAAAGATGGAGACTAAATCACAGAAAATTACCATCTCAATATGTTCAGCAGGAACTTTGTTTTCAAATTAGTGTGCAGTCCAACGTATTAAGTATGAAAATGTGTAAATAGATAAGCTTTGATGTGACATAACTGGATATATGCATATGTATATATATAAATATAGATTAAAACAAAGGTGTTAATCAGCTGACAGTGTTTTTTTTTTTTTTTTAGCTTATTAGCTAATAAGCCATTCAACAGTTGAGGCATAATAGGTGAGAGTTTAATGATTTCTTTGCCTGGTATTATCTTTAAACAAATCATTAAAACAATAAATGTACAGGAGCAGTCTAAATCAAACCAATTAAATAATAAACACAATTTGTTTTTCTGATTTCCTTCCCTCTTTTATGTTATCATTTCCCAAAGTTTCATACCATATGTCGTTATATATATAGCTCATTTTTTTCATCACCTGCTGGTTTCAGTTATTATTTCTTATTTAAGTTATTTATTCCTTGTGTTTCCTTTTGTCTTCTAACCAACAGGTACAGATAATTCAATGCATTAGTTATTTATAAATTGCAGCAGCAATCCCCATCTTACAAAAAAAAAAAAAACCTTCAACAAAAGGACTTGAAATACCACCTCATGAAGCAAGTAAATAACCTGTAGACTTCACAAACTTCATAAAACTAATTTACAGAATCAGAGAACCTGTTCCTTTCCTGATTCTTAGCTGAACTCCAGGTAAATTAAAATGATGTCTATCTGACTTGTGAATAAATAAGGTGCTATTGTGTGTAAAGAAACTATTGTATTCAATATCATGTTCTCCGAATAAGATAACTTGCCTGGCAAATATGTAACTTTCAAAAATAGGATAACAGTCACTGAATAAAAGCCATACCAATCTCTTACCAGAGATTACATTCAAATATTTCTTAATATTTTGTGAATTTAATGACACCTTTGGCTTAATGTGCTCCACTTTACTATCAAAATAGTTTCTCCTGAAATAGCTTGCTGTTTGTCAATGTGCAAGGAAATAATTACCTCTGTATTTTCCTGTCATAAGAATCCCATTAAAATTGTTTTGTTCTGCCAAGTGAATTTACAAGTTTTAGTTTTAAGATATCATATTCACATGATAACTTTTAAATTTGTATTTTTAAAGGTAACTCACTGAGATCAGAGGTATATCGTTTATTTCCAAAGTCTTTGTAAAAGTAGCTGCAAAAGTATTCTTTCAAAAGGAAAAAGAAACAAACTTCATTTTTTTCAACTTTTTTAGAATACTCCTTTTAAGTTCCTATGTTTTATTTTCACTTCAAATATTGTTTTTAAAAAGAATGAAATTTAACTAGAACGATGGACATTAAGCCACCATTAGAGCTAAATTTTATTTTAAAAATATAACATGCAATAAACTATCAAGCAGCTATCATAAGAATTGAATAATATTAAGCACATCAATTAATGTGAAATTATTGCATGTTTTCAGTCTCTGATCCTCATGCCTTTAGTTTTCAATTTTGATAAAGCAAAAATAACATCACTGTTTTATACTAGCACAGTTTCTTTGAGAATCCAAATAGTATTATCAAATGGTAGTACTACGTGTTCTTAATATCAGGGAAAGAAATGAAAACTGGATTTAAATTCGGAGAATGAAAATATTTATAAGCAACTGTCATTTGGGTAAGTGTATTTTAATGAGTATTTGTACTAAAATATATTATGCAGAAACAATGAAATCCAAATTTTATCTTGTATTTGTTCTTGAACTCTCTCTCACAAATAGCACAAATGAAACTCTAAAGTCTAATTTTAGTGAAGGCCTTTTGGGTGGCCAGTATTTCTTGCATAAATGGTCATAAAAGTGGGTGGTAATTATGTGATTTAGTGTTTTATCTTACTCATTCTAAATAACTTGAGCAACCAAAATATAAACTTGGAAGGAATGGCGCTCATTCCTGTGAATGTTTCTCAACTTTGGGGTTTACAGACTTTGCCTTCGCAGGCCAATATAGCCATCAAAAGAAAAGTTAGGGAACCTCACAGTGTTTCATGTTTTCCTTTTTATGATTAAAATTTTATAATGAAATACTATTTTTAGGAAGAAATAAAAAGCCCATTTTAAAAACTCCCAAACAATGGAAAGCTGTCATTTCAGAAGAAAAGGAAGTCCTTGTGAAATCTATTTTAACAGAAAGAACTTGTTTTTCCTTTTTACCTTTGCACAGGAAGATGCCATTCTTTCATTCATTACTTCTCCCATTCATTTATTCAGCATATTTTTCTTGAGCACCTTCTCTGTGTTGGGCAAAGGCCACTTAACAAGAGACAAGGCTCTTACATGCACTCTAAATGGTGAAGGACAAATTATAAACCAGCAAATATGCAATGACACATTTGTAGATTTTCATAGTGCTCCAAATGAAATAACCTAATGTTCTAGATCAAGATGCAGAGAAAGGATGGGTTATAGTAAGTAACATTAGATCGAAATAATGAAGAAAGGTCACTCACATTGGTGATTTTTATTCTGCATCCAGTAAAACAGTGTGTGAGCAGTAAGCAGATATCAAGAAATAGAAACTCAACCCAATAAGACATATGTGCAAAGAGCCTGAGGTCAAAGACACCTTTACATGGTTGAAGATGAGGTCATCATGACAGTTTAAGAAGTCACATCCCCTAACAAATCCTAGCAATGATGTGGAGAAAAGAGAGTATCTGTGCACTGCTGGTAGGAACATGCATTAGTAAGGTCATTATGGAGAACAGTAGGGAGATTGTTCAAAACCCCAAAAATAAATCTACCATAGGAACCAGCTGCATCACTTCTGGATAGATGTCCCAAGGAAATGAACTCAGCATGTGGGAGTGACACCAACACTTTTTTTATTCATTTCAGTACTCTTCACAATAGCCAAGGTTTGAAATCAGTCTAGATGTCACTGAGGGTGGCATGGATAAAGAAAATGGGGTACACAAATGCAATGGGATATTATTTAAATACAGAAAGAAACCAAATCCTGACATTTTCAGCAAACTAAGGCAGAAAAGTAAAAACAACCATTGCATATTCTCTTGCAGAGGAGTAAATTTACAGAAATGACGTGGATGTAGACAGTGATCATTAGGGGCTTGAAGGTGGGAAGAGAGCAGACAATGACAGGTTGGAGAAAGGGAATCAAAAGTCTGGATAAAGACTGCAAAACAGAATCAGAAGTAATAAGTTTCAGTGTGCCAGCATGCAGTGGGGTGATTAGTTCACAATAATAAGCAACCCGTTTAGGATTTTTAAATAAGTTCTATGGCAAAGCCCCTTGGGGGGACAACAGCAAGCTGTGCATGCACTAAGCCAGGAGAGAACTCACTTCTGGCTAATACACTGCACTTGGACCTGTCAGTAAGACAATACTGTCTTGGTATCCCAGCTGTTCCATCAAAAATAGGTCCAAATTCTCTCCAGACCAAACTGTCAGCAGGTTTCAGCTAAAACAGGAAAAAAAAAACCATGCAATGGACACTGTGGACAGCCCTGTGATCTAGTGTAAAGTCACAGCTTCTGTATCCTGGATCCTGGCACTACAGTAAGTGTAAGAGGTGGTGGTGGTGGTAGGGGCTAGGTAGGCTGAGAAGGCAACAATGTGGTCACAGCATGCACAGCATGGGATCTGAGAGGCAGGGAGTGGAGTCTCAGGAGCCATAGCTGCAGAGGCCTTAGTGTCTGACAGCTTCTGCATAACTGGAATATTCCACAGCTGAAAATTTGAAACAGTCAAAAGCAGGAAGAGGAACTGAGAACAGCTAGAAAATGATACAAGAATTAAGGCCAAATATAAGGATTATAGCTGTTCCTTAGAAAAGTCACCCAAAGCACAGTCAAACCAAAAGAAAGAAATGGGACTACATCAAACTAAAAGACTTTTCTACAGCAAAGGCAATGATCAACAAAATGAAGAAGGAACCAACAGAATGGGAGAAAATCTTTGCACATTAGACAACCAATAGGGGACTAATATCCAGGATCTATAAAGAGCTTCAGAAGCCCAAGGACAGCAAAACAAACAGCCCTGTGAAGAAATGGGCAAAGAAAATGACCAGGCATTCTTAAAAACAAACAAAAAAACAAACAGAACACTAAGTTCAAGTGGCTAATACACATGAAAAATACTCAGGCTCCCTAGCAAATAAAAATCGCATTGAATTTCCACCTAACTCCAGTGATACTGTCCTACATTCATAAATGTAATAATACCTGCTGGTGTGGATGTGGAGAAAAAGGTACCCTACGAAACTGTAAACTGTGAAGGCACCATGGAAGTCAGAATGGAAATGGTTAAGACAATTGAAAATTGATTTACCATATGATCCAGCTATCCTAATGGAAATACATCCAAAGAAATGAAATTTGCATATGAGAAAGTGACCTGCAACCCTATATTTATAGCAGCATGATCTATACTAGTAAAGACATGAAAACAACCCAGACACGCATCGCGAGAGGATAGGACAAAAAAACAAAAACAAACAAACAAAAAACAACACTGTTGTACATCAACTCCATAAAATAGCAATCAGCCATTAAAAAGAATGAAATTCTATCATTTGCAACAAAATGGTCCCAAACGAAGAGCACTATGCTGAGTATAAAAAGCCAATTCCAAAAGGACAAATATCATCTTATGTGATTTATGGTATAAATACAAAACGAATAGATTCATAGGTAAATATGTATATACATATATTCTCATAGATGAACTGTGCAATGGAGACTAACACACCAGGAAGTGAAAATACATAACAAGAAGCATCTCCACTCCTAAATAAAAGATGGACTCCCAATGAAAATGTTAAGTATAAGCTTGACAGATTTTCTACCATTGCCTGTGTCTACAATGCCATGACACATTAAAATAGCAAAATGTTAGACTTGTGACTGTTGTTGAAGGATTGTACTATTATAATAATATGGGGAAAATTGTGTGGGGGGGATTAGGAGGGGACAAAGGGGGACTGGATGGGGAAATTCCTACATTTACAAAACAGTACTATAGAAATATTCATAGTAAATACAAAAAATAAATTTTAAAAAGACCACAAAATTTTCAACACTAGTGAAACTTTCAAGTAATGATTTTTTAAAATATTTTTGCAACCCATTTACTAATTGAAAAGCATGGAATGTTTTTGAAAATTATTTTATTAAATCTCAGCAAAACATTTACCAGTTAATTTATTCTAGCAGTAATTTCTGATGCATTGTCTTTCAGCTAAACATGTAATAATGGCTCTTAATTTTAAAGTAATCTGAATATTTTGAACTTTTATACATACGGTTCCTCTTTTTCATTAGATCCATGCATCTTTTTGATGGATTAATCACTACTAAATATAGCTTCCTTCTATTCTGCATGTGCTAAAATAACCATTCAGGATTTTTAAATAATTTTCATGATTACAGCACATGCTGTTAAATCTGAGAATACAGTAAACTCGGACTTTTATTTGGTTCTTCATTAGAAAGCTATTACTAAGAGGGTACTGAGATAAACTCAAAACATTAAATAAATAGTGGGGAAATCATGGAACAAATATTTTCAAAACAAAACTAATATATAACAAATTTTCCCCATGGATAAGTGCAATTTTAGTATTAAACAAAATTGAATTTTACACGTATAAAAATCTCAAAGTCTAATGACTCATCAAGAACGGCAACTTAGTAAACTTGAAATTATTCTGGTAGTGAGAAACAGAAAAACTATACACTTCAGTTAATTTTATTCATCTGCTGAGAACGTATTCTATACAAGGAGAGTCTTAAGTGATCATTGAAGGATCAGAATAATTCACTGATGGTGAGAGGGATGGAACCAGTTGTTCTGGGCATGCTCACAACACTATTTTCAAACCCAGTGTAGAAGTCTCTGAGCGCCCTCGTTTCAAAGCAAATTTAAATGAAAGAAAATTACATTTTTATTATTGTGGTTCAAATGCAGGGCAAATTATTGTCTAGAAATTTTTGTTCTTTCCCCCCTCTCTATATTTATCAAATATCACGTCTGTTGTGTGATTGCTATGGATTTGCCAACGTTATTTTTTGTTTGCGTTCACTGGCGCATAAGAGAAGCCACATAAATGGTTATTGAATGAAAGAATGCCGATTCAGTGTATCCAAAGTAACACTTGATTTCCTTTATAGATCCTCAGCAATGCATGGAATTTCCATTCAATTATCTTCACCACTGTCAGGAATTTCTCATTACAAATGACATAAAAAGGAAATGAAGCAACACAAATAAACCACCACCACTACCAAAAACAAACCAAAACAATTATAACCACTACGCCTTGATTTGGGAATCTGTGCCAATTATCTCATAACTGACCAAGTTTCAGGATAAATTTGGACTCTTCTAAGCTTTTGTAAAATGTAAAGATAACCTTATGAAATGACCAGGTTTGCACAACTCATTGTTCAAAACGTTTGTGGCAATATGCAATAAAAATAACTTATTCATAATTCCTTTTCCTTATAAAAAGCTAAAATTTTGCTTACTGTCCTTATTGATGTCGAGAAGCGAAATGCTTCAAAATAGTTTTTCAAATGCATTAATTTTTAAGTGTGCTGTTCAAAGGAAAGCTGATGTCACCCTACAGGAGAATGCCTGTGTCACCTGATGTCAAAAACCAGCCTGATTCTAACTTTACCAATAAAAGTACATAATTAAATTTTATACGGATAGCATAGATTTATTTTATATTTATATTTTAGACTCCAAAAAGTATACAGTCTTAATATATTCACCCTCAATTGTTCCTGTATGACATGTGAACTTTCTACTTGATAGCTAAATTTGACTTTATTACTATGATATTTTTCCTATGTTTATTCAACTGAATTATGACTATAGTTCATTTCACAACTTTAACTAGCTATATGAACAAAACCGCACAAATACAAAATTATACAGATAGCTAACTATAACATAATTGTGAATAGTGGATCTAGTTTGACATATCTAGTTTTTTTATTATTGTTACACTCTTTTGAGCCAGTCATTTGCGATAATATTTATGGGAGAACATGCTTTATGGGTCTTGTTTTTAAAACAGCAAACTTCTGGGCCCGGTGTGGTAGCCTAGTGGCTAAAGTCCTAGCTTTGAATGCGCCAGGATCCCATATGGGTGCCAGTTCTAATCCTGGCGGACCTGTTTTCCATCCAGCTCCCCACCTGTGGCCTGCGAAAGCAGTCGAGGACGGCCCAAAGCCTTGGGACCCTGCACCCGCGTGGGAGACCTGGAAGAGTTCCTGGCTCCCAGTTTTGGATTGCCTCAGCTCCAGTTGTTGCGGCCGCATGGGGAGTGAATCAGTGGACAGAAGATCTTCCTCTCTGTCTCTCCTCTTCTCTGTATATCTGATTTATAATAAAAAAAATACATAAATCTTTAAAAAAAACAGCAAACTTCTTTAACCTTATAAGAATATTAATATGTAATTGGCATCTTACATAGAAATGGTTTTGTACTACAGATTCAGAATATATTAAACTCTGTGTTAACACAATTATGAAGTATTATAGACTAACTCAATTTCTTGAGTCTTTTTTATCTGTTTGGATTCTTCATTTTATCTCAGTAATTTATGCTTTTATTTTCCCTTTGAAAATATAGAATTTCCTAAGTAGTTCTAACATGTTAATCGTAACTTCAAATTAATATGCACAATAAATTTTTCAAGATGCTCTTCTCATTAAGAGAATTTTTAAAAGCCTTATTTATCATCCATTAATTGCATAATTATTTCATTAATTAAACAAATGTATATGGTGTCATAGTCTCTGCTTCTATTTTGAAGGACATAGGCATGGGAATAAAAAGGCAAAATCCCCTGTTCTCACTCTCTGATAGGAACTAATCAAAACGGGAAACGTGGGGCCCCTCGCAATAGCCTAGTGGCTAAAGTGCATCTTGGATGTGCCAGGATCCCATATGGGCAACAGTTCATACACTGGCTGCTCCACTTCCCACCCGGTCTCCTGCTTGTTGCTGAGAAAGCAGAGGAGGAGGAGCCAAAGCCTTGGGTACATACATATGTTTGCAAGGGGTTAGATCCTTTTATATCTGCAGGAATCCCATATGGGCACTGGTTCATATCCCGGCAGCTGCACTTCGCATGCAGCTTCCTGCTTTGGCCTGGGAAAACAGCAGAGGATGACCCAAAGCTTTGGGATCCTGCACCCAAGTGGGAGACCCAGAAAGATCTTCTGGCTCCCAGCTTCGGCTCCTGGCTCCTAGCTTCAGATAGGCTTAGCCCCGGCTGTGGCAGCCATTTGGGATGTGAGCCAGCAGACGGATGATCTTTCTTTCTCTTCTTCTCTTTTTATATATGCTTTTCCAATAAAAGAAACCATCAAATAAAATTTTAAAAGAGGGAATATTTAGAACTACATGGCTAGCATACTTTATAAAGAAGACATAAATATGGAAGGTTTTGAAGGTGAGAGAGAGAGAGAGAGGAGACTGATCCATTAATATCTGTTGTGAGTAAACAAATGGAATGATTCATGTGGATAAAATTGGGGAACAGCATTTTAGGCAAAGGCAAGCCATCACGCAAACAATGAATGTGAGATGTATTCAAGGAACTATGCAAAGACCAACGCCAGAGCGCGCCTATGAAGGGTAGTGAGGTCTGAAACCCCTCAATATTTTTGAGACTGCTGGAATTGTCTTCAGAGAAGATGAGAACTCAATGGAGAGTGCTATTTTTCTGTAATTTATATTTTCCAAGGATGCCTTTTTACCCTGTTTTATTACTTGACAAATGGAGAGAAAAGAGATCAAGAGCAAGGGCTTCAGGTTCACTCTCTAAATACCAAAAACGACTAAGTCTCGGCAACAGTGAAGCGAGGTCCTAGGAGCTCCATCCAGACCCACTATACGGACAGCAGAGACCTATATATGTGAGCGAGCACAGCCCATCCCAGGATGTGAATCAGTGAGACAATGAACGCGGCGGTTGGGATTTGAACCCAGCTACTCTAATGTTAAGAGATCACAATCTTGACCTCCAGCCAAACGCCCACCAGGGAGGACCTTTTTAGCTGGAACTTTTGGAGAACAGTGTTGTCACTACAGATCAGAGGACTGTGTCTGAATTTAAAAAAGGTGGTTTATATAGGCTCGTATTTAATACTACAGTTGTGATACTAGATGAAAACAGTGAAGCAGGTGCAGTACACGTAAAAATGGGAACTGTTTTAGGACTGAGCACTGAGGAATTCCACCATTAGAGAGGAGAAGGGGATACACAAACAATTTGAAAAAGCAATATTCAGAGAGGAGGCAACGAAAACTAAGAAACTTCCGTCTCAGCTTTCATGTCATGTCCATCATTTTAGTTCTACTTAGCTTATTAATATAAAGCGTTTTGCATACAGTAAATGTTTCTTCAATGTTTCTTCAATTTGATAAACATTTTCATTGTTCATTTTTCTTCCTTGAACATTAAATCTTTTTAAAATATGCTTTCAATGAGCATCTTATAATAGCAAAGTAACATACTATCTGCAGAATCTTTGATTTAAAATTTACTTTTTGGGTGAACATTGTTGTCCAGTGGGAATCCTCCATCCCGTATCAGAGTACAAGTTCAAATTTTGAATATGTTGTTCCTGACCCAGGGTGCTGCTAATGCATCTAGGGGGTAGTGATGACACAACTGCTTGAGCCTTTGTCACAAATGTGGGAACCCCAGCTTGACCTTCAGGGTTTGGGTTTGCCCTAGCCCAGTTCCAGCTATTTATGGCATTTGGCAGAGTGAACTACTGTGTGGAAAAACTTCTTTCTCTCTCCCTTTCATTCTGTGTGTGTGCTTGCCTTAAAAGCAGAAGAAAAAAACTAAACATCTAGGAAAACAAAAGAAAAATTGCAAGTGTTTCTACAAGAACGCAATTTTAGGATCTTAGGTAACTTTTCTTTCCCTGTACTTGAGGATAATTATTCCATCATGTTCTGACATTTATCACTGCTTTAAAATCAGCTATCATTTTAAGTGTCATTGCTAAGATAATCCGTCCCTTCAGCTGCATTTAAAATTCTTTATGGTTTTGGAATTCATCAGGTTCCTTGTGATGGTGTGGAGTCATATTTTGTTTTTAAATCTTTCCTACTTGAGTGCTGTTTCATTTCCCAATCCAAGTCTTGGAACCCAAGTTTGGGAAATGCTAAGTAATTCACACTTCAAATATTGTCTGTTTTCCATAATGAGCAGACCTTATCTATCTATCTTGATGTACTGAGAGTAGCCCTTGGATATTACCAAGAGTAGGCAGTCACTGATTTTCATCCCTATACAGCATGTAGCACAAGGCTCCATAAAACAATTTTCTCCTAAAATATCTAGAAAGTTTTCTCCAGGTTGTTTGGTGCTCCTTCTGGGTTCAGTATCGTGCATGGCATCTACTCATTTATGACAACAAAGAAGAGGGAAGATTCCCTCACACATTCGAAGTTCGGGTATCCACTTGAAACATTTATTTTTTAAAAATTGCCATGAATTTGAAATGAGGGGTGAGGCGATCAATCTGTCATCTTTCTGGATGTTGTTCCTAGCTGAACATATGTTTCTTTAGTAAACAGCTATTATAGTGATTATACTATATATGCAGACATCCAGACAAAAATTTACTATAGAAATGGCAATAACTGTTACATGATCATCAACAACCTAGGAAAACATAGACTCTCAGCATATCTAATTTCTTTTTTACCCTTATGATATGTTAATTACAACATTAAAACTGAGAGGAGGAAAATTCTATAAGCAGTTACCTCCTGGCTCAACATTTCCCTTAGCAACCATTATTAGTCTTTTATATTACCAACTGAACTTTCTAAGAATATTCTGCCTCTAAATAAGAAAGTTATTTATGTTCCCAAATTCTCCAGGGAGGTTGTGCTGGCAGCTGACAATTTATGTTATTATTTCGAGGCAAAGAAAATATCTGTGTTGTAATTGTGCAATGAAAACGTTTCCCCCCTTATTTGTTCTCAAAATGAATTGCTTTTCATTATGTGACAGGAGAAAAATACATACACAAATGTTTAACAGAGTCGCAAATCTATCTTCAAGCTTTCTAACTTGAGATAAGTGAGCACCTTCATTGTCTCTGTATTGCTTAAGTATACAGTAATCAGAAACAGCAGCATAGAATATTTTCTCATCTTTTTTTCCTCACGGAGAATATTTCCTCATCACTGAGCACATAGCTTATTGTTATTTAAAATACGAAAGGCAAAGTGACAGAGAAGAAGGGAGAGATATAGCAAGAAAGAGACCTTCCATCCTCCAATCCACTCCCCACATGACTACACTGACCAAAACTGCACTGTGTAAAAATCAAGAATCTGGAAATCAATGTGGGTAGTAGGAGCCTGAGTACTTGGGCCATCAGCGGTTGCCTTCCCAAGAGCATTAATGGTGTGCTCAACCAGAAATGAAGCAGCCAGGACTCGAACCAGCAATGCTGGTAGCAGCTTCACCTTTTATACCACAATGCCACTCCATTGTTACTAATCTTAAATGATGCTGGACTTTCTATCACTGTCTATACCTACAATATCAGGGTTCGCGTAAATAGCAGAATGATCAACTTGTGATTGCTGCTGAAGGACTATACAAGTGTAATAATATGAAGGGAAACTTCTATGAATGGAGGAGGAACCGGAAAGGTGGAAAGGGAAATCCCTGACTCTTAAGTAAATTTTCATGAAAAATAAAAAATTAGAATGAAATATTCTGTTTCTATTCTAAGTGTCTGAAAGTGTTTGTAGAGTCTATTCTTCTTATAGAAGTTCACAAATTGTTATATCTAACATTGAAAAATTACAAACACAAGAACCTTTGCTAAATTTTTTCCAAAATTACATAAGCGTGGGATATGTTTGCTTTCTAACAATCTTCATGTTACTTTGGAAAACACTGGATTTATGTGTGGTCTGTTAGTTTTCTTACATGTGTCCTTGGAAAATTTCACTAGTGTAATTTAAATTAGTTTTCCTAACACTAAAAAGGCAATGTAGATAACACAATATGAGGTCATTCATGTGATTAGATCAATGTGATGTATTATTATACCTATGAAATACAATTTAAACCCAAACATTTATAAAATGTTAGTGAAAGATTCACAGTGTGAATATAGTTTCTTTCTACAAAGGACTTATGGATAATATTACATAGCCTCACTTTTGGAATTTAAAGTGATGTACAAAAGAGATCAATTTGCTAATAACTCTTGAAAAACATGTGCATTTTGGACATGTGTAATCTTAATGTGTTAAAGCATTACAATTTTTTCCAATACATTATTGAAATCTTTCTTACAGTCGTCTTTCACCATGTCCCTTTTAACATTCCGAAATTATGTTCTTCCTCAATACGCCCATTTTCAGAAACAGTAGTAACAAAAACAGATTTTCTGAGAAACAATCTTAAAAGTCCATTTTGCATGTGCAATCATAAGAAGTACAAAATGTTTTAACAGAATATACTTACATTCTTAGATTACACATCAAACTCTTAGTAAATATTCATCAATAAGTAAAAGAAGGATGGATAAATAGGTTTTAACACCTATTCGAAAAAAATATATGCAAAATTTTCCATCAGAAACCAACAGCTGCAAAGCTGAAATGGAAATGAAGCTGATGTGTTTCAGAACAAAGGAAATACCTTTACAGAATAGCAAACATGGAGACAAGGCTCTACTGTAGGAATGATACACAGGAGCTACAAAATGTACAAAGCTAGGAATTCATTGAGAGGTTAATGAACAGAAGGGATCCAAATGCAATCTTCAGGACACTGTAGAAGAAACTGATTGGCTACACCCCGGGTGGCACTGGGGAGACGCAGAATAAGTACAGACAAGGACTGAAAGGCTTGTAGAAGTAACCCAGATGAAAGATGATGGTGTTATGTACTAGAGTTTCCATAACACAGATCTAGAGGATGTTTTTGATTAAAGGCACAGTATGCAGGTAGATCCAAAGGGAGTTGATATAATTTACGTGGCGAATGTAAGAGACAAGCAGAACCATGGATGAAATCTAGAATTTTGAATTATTTGAAAGACAGTACAACCTATCAATGCCTGGAGAGCCTGGTAGATGCCAATCAATGTGACAGGGATGGGGGGTGGATTACATAGTCTTGACTTGGCTATGTTATGTTTGACGTGCCCATTAGGCACCTAAGATAAGAAGTTGAATGAAAAGCTGGTATTTAAATGTTGAACATCATCATCATATAGTTGGTGTTAAGGCCATAAGATACGTATGGGCAAGTGAAGGTGTTAAATTTAGAAAAGAAACAATTTATTTTATTCTTTCATCAGAAATTACAATTTCTTCTCTCTTCCCCTTTCTGTAGCTACTGACATTTTAAGCAAACAGTACTCCCTACTTATTAAGAGTCACGTCCAAAAGTAGGGAGTACTGCTTGTTTGAATACACACTTTGAAATTACATTTGCCTTTTCCTGCGCTAACTTCTATTAGGAAAGAAGATGGAAACTGATACATGGAATGCACATAATGACAACAGGTGATTTCCATGTATTGCCTTATTTCCTTTTCACAAACATCTTTCTCCCCTTTGCACGGACTTGGAAGCAGAGGCTGAGAGAAGTTTCTCAACGGTCATACAGCTAACAGATAAAGTCATGATGGGTAACATTCAGGGATTTTCATGCCAGGGAATATCTTTTAATCAGAACAGTACCGCTAATACTACGTATTTGCAGGAAAATTCCATATATTAAATCTTCAGCAACTGCTTGCTTTTCACTGGGCAATCTATTCCCTAAAGCATTAAAAAAAGGTACTAGATTTTTAAAAATTCCTAATGAAAGAAGAGATTTTCCCATTACAGATATCTGGAATAAAAAATCACCTTAATTTTTTTCCAGTCTGTCATTCCTTCTTTACTGTCATCAAAGTTGTCCTGAGGACCAAGACTGCCTAGTTTAGCATTGTTCTATAAAAAACTAACTGATAAAATACTTAAGAAAGCTTAAAGCAACAGTAAGGGGGAAAAAAGACTAAAGAAATAGAGGAAGAGGAGGAGTAAAAAATTTGTGACACTCTGAGGACATTTGTTACATCACAGCCACTGTAAAATTATTCCAAACATAACTTTAATCTGTTTACTTAGCGCTCTCTGAAATTACTCTATTGTGAAAATATAGGAAAAGAGAATTTTAGTCATTGTCCATATTAAAAATCATTTGGCAAATACAGTAGTACTTTTATATTCAAAAACATAACTTGAGGAATACATACCTTGGAGATCATACTCGTTCTCTGTAGGTCTCTCTCTCTCCCAGTCTATGTTACCTATTATTTAGTTCTAACTAAAATCTAAAGTCACACATAAGTAAAACACTAAATTCATTACTCTTTATAGTGAGTTCTATTATAATTAAGGTATAAAGTAAATCACTGTAGTCTCAAGTTCTGATTTGATATATTTCATATATGCAAATGAAGATTAGATGTTTTCTGAAGAAGCTGCATCTGTGTTTCAGTGTAATTTTAAAGCATTTTTTACTGGCTCATATTTTTCTTTATTTTGTCAATTATTACTGATATGTATGCATACTTCTCTGTTATATAAATATTTTTTATGAACCTACTATATGATACTACACAAATGCATTTTAAGTGGGTGGTTCATGCATAATTTGGTCCAGTGTCTTATTAATTCTAAAGTATAGTAAGTTGACTTCACTAGGTTTTTAGCAAATTCTAATCCTGAATATTGAGTGTTTCAAGTTGGAAAACTGGAATGAAGAAATGAGTTAGTAGATAATTCATGGCCAATGATTTTTCCCCAAAATGAAATTTTAAACTGGGGCTGGATTTTTTTCTAAGGTTTTATTTACAGTTGCCCTATTTTTATTTACTTCATTTTTAAGCTTTCTGTTACAACAAGCTTGAGAGATTAATAACATATTATGTTTATAACATGTAATATGGAAGATATTATGCTGAAGCATCCAGTTAAAAACAGATTTTAAAGGAAAATCAGTTCATTACTTTTTTCTATTGCTCAGAATCAGAATATTTAACTACTTGGCAATTTTAGTGCATTGGATTTTCAGAAAACTGTTCTTATGAACTTTTCAAAGTAATAACAAAGTCACAAATTTATGCCACATGTTTTCCTTTATATGTTTCTATATGCTTCCCATTATAAGAAAAAAAAGCCTCAGTTGTGTTTGAAAAGAAATGCTATTTCAAATGGGATCTTCAGTATCGCCAACGAAATTGCCAAGCAGTGTCAACAATGGACTGAATCACTTGCATTTTAAATATTTCATTTACAATATTAAACTATTTAAAGTTTAGCCATTTAAAAAACATTTAGTCATCTAAAAGTTAATTGAAACTAATTTAAAATGAATTAAAGTCATTTAAATATTTCAAATGGCTGAGTAAAGGTTTGCTTCATTTGAATCACTCTGGTTTTATAACGTATACTTTCTTGGATAATAATAATATGAACACAATTTCTCTTCACCTTAGAACTCAGAATAGGAACAAAGCATATCTGCTAGCAAATCCCTATGATTTATATCCCAGTGCATCTAGAATCCTAAGGAGACTAAGTTCAACTTTCAGTTGCATTTTCAAGACAGAATTACAAATTTTCCTTTCAGCTGCTTGAAAAAGAACATATTTTGGGGCTTGCAGTAAATCAGTATCCAAAATATTTGACACTGTTCCATCTGCTATTAATTATCAACCCATTTCTAATTAGCATCGTAACCCATTAAATAGCTAAGCCAGTTATGAGAACAAATTGCTACTCTTTATGTCACTGAGGGAAGACTTAATGAAAATTGATAGAAAAAGATGGTTCAGAAAATATTTATTATTTATTATGTGTACATTTAAAAAGTAAATTAGCATGGGATGATCTTAGGAAAGCAATGCATATTTTTGGATTAGACACTGGAGTAAATGTATGATAAATTGACAAATTCACATTGCCAATGTTATGAAAAAAATGATGCAGCAAAATAATTAACAGGCATTTTTCATTTGTTATAAGGGTATCTTTCTATTATCTATTTGGGTTATAAGGTTTTTATCTGTAAATTTAAGCACAAGCGTTACAGAAGCACAAAGTGAGAGGAACAACTCACTTGCAGAATGCTCATCGGAAGTTAGAAAATTGCACCTAGATTTGTGAATTTTGGTTTGTTAGTAGGCTTCTGCTAACAGAGTAGTAGTTGCAAACACATACATGGGTTTGCCAGTGACAACTCACAATTTGTGCAAAGTTGAGTCTTCGAAACTGAGCAAATTTGCTCTCAATTTCCCGCCAGCGCTTGCTGAGCTGGATCTGAATTGGTTCCACTGCCATTGCGGCCCCATCCTCAGACAAGCCCCCAGCTTGCCTATGCACTGCATTCAGCTCCTCTTTCTTCTTCTGCAATTCACGATCAATTTCCTATTGAGCAAAACCAATACAGGGCCCAGGGCAGTTAGCTAACCACATCAACCGACCTGCAAGCAGCAAATACTTCTCTCAGAAATTTCATAGGCTGTTGTTCCTTTGTCATTTTTCAAAATTTACACAAATGGAAGAGGTCATTCTAATCCTCAGCCAATAGTCCAATGAGTAATTGAGTTCTTTTTGGAATGCTCAATTTTAGAGCTTCTAATTAATAAAATATTTAAATTGGGTTGGAAGTTTCTTTCTAGTGTGCTTTTCTAGCATTTTGGAAGTTGATCCAATTAGAATGCTTATTCAGTATTTGTTAGGGACCATCCACATAGAATACTATGGAGAGGGTGTGGGAGTAAGAAATGTATTTTCTTTTTAAAGGTTTGAGGAACTCAACAGAGAATGAAGCAACATAAAAGTGTAAAATAATAACTGAAACACATCTTCAGACAATATGCAAACTAAACTACACAGATTTGACACTGATGAGTGAAGATGCTCTGATGAAATGAATGTGCTAACATGAGAAAGAAGTCGTCCATATACCGATAGATAAGTCATTAGTTCATCTGGAACAAAGATACACAAAGTCAATTACAATTTTACCAGAAATTACATGACATTTCTTAATTCATTTATATTGCCCAAAATGAAATATTTCATTCATTCTACATTATCAATTGAGTAACACGTAATACAATACATTCACTAAAACAAAACACAATACAAGCAAATACATCAAATCAAAGAGAATGTTAATAGAGGAAACAAGAACATCAACATTATAAATACGACCCCCGAGGTTAATTAAATTTGCAACAAAATCTAGTGTTGGCATTCTAAAACAACATTACCTTTATTTTCCTTTCATCTTTGGGTTCAGGTAGGCTGGCTAATTTTTTTTCAATGTCATCCAAGCACTTCAGGAGATCATCAGCCTGCCTCTTGTACTGATACCACTGATGAGAAATTTCTAGAGCCTTTTTTCTTCTTTGAGACCTCAAATCCTGTTCATGGTGCAAATATTATTAAAATATCAATTTATATTTAGGCAAAGAACAAACTTCTGGCTGCATTTATTTATGCACATAATTTGAGTTACAAATGTTTTTATGCAAATTGTTGCAACAACATTTAAAATGAAAAATATAGAAATGACTACATTTTGTAATTATGTGGTAGTACAAACATGTAGATGCATCTAAGGACCCCAAACAATACACTCTAAATGATTTTCTCTTGTTATTTTCACACGTCTTTAAAAATTTTGGGGGATAGTGCATTGGCCCAATTCGCTAATCCTTCACCTCTAGATGCTGGCATACCATATAGGTGCTGGTTCGTGTCCCAGCAGCTCCAATTCCCCATTTTTGCCTGAGAAATTAGCAGAGGATGGCCCTATGCCTTGGTATCCTGTACCCACATGGGAGATCCAGGAGAAGCTCCTGGTTCCTGGTTTCAGACTGGCTCAGTTCCAACAGTTGGCAATTTGGGGAGTGAATCAGCAAATGGAAGATCTTTCTGTCTGTTGCTTCTTGCTCTGTAAATACGCCTTTCCAATAAATCTTAAAAAAAACCAAACCTTGTCATTTAATTCTTAAATAGCTAACCAAACTGCCCTATTATCTGTGTGAGATACTTTAATGTAACAATAAAACTGATTTAGCTAGATAGTTACACAACTTGATGAGGCAGTATTTGACTTTAAAAAAGTTTGAATCCTAAAATTTCTATCATCGGTCGTGTGCTTATTAACAATTTTTGATACAACCAAGTAACAGATATTCATTATGCTAGAAAAAGTTTCTCAGGCTCTTAATACCATATGATTAAAATGTAAATTTACTTTAGTTATTTTAGAATCTGTTCCAAGCTTCATGTGTACAAGCATAACAATAGTACGGACAGCAACCTGTATACATGAAAATGTCTAATTATTCCTTCAAAGTTTGTCTGCACAACTTTTTCTTGTTTTACCAAATCATCTTCCACATGCAAAATTGGTAATTTTTAAAAACCAGAAGAGGGAATATAAGTTTTCAGATCAACCTGGTGAGATAAGACTGACTGACTTAATAAATCAAGTAAAAGGGAGAAATCAATGGTTTCCTTCCTTATAGCGCATCTTAAGCCTTCCCTGATCAACAGAATGAGCTGTAATGGCATTTTGTCATAACCCATGGGAATTTAAGATCTCTACAGATAGCTTTTACACCTTTAGGGAGGTAAAAATTTAGGTTTTATGCACAAGTTTAACCCAAGCTAAAGAAAATAATGAAAATGAAAGACTATCAAAACATTTATTGCAATGGAAAGTCTTAAACTTTAAACTATTTTGTAAAGAGTAAAATTTGCACAAGGTAGGTTAACATAGTTATTGAATTTGGTACTTGTAAATGGGTTGAAAATTGCACTAATCATTTTTAGCATTTACTTGCAAAAATTATCTAGATTTTCTTCTCCATTTTTTTTTTAAAGCTGGGGATAAAAGTTTCAGGACTTATCATGTTACATTTTGAGACCTCCTGTTGAGGGAATAAATGTCCAGGTCAATTCAGATGGAATGCTGCTTGTTTCAAAGTGACCAAGATACAACAAAATCAATCAGTGGAGCCATGCCTCCTTTGTGACACAAATCATATCTCTGGCGAAAGGGCCTGATGGTCACAACTGTGAAACTCCCTTGATTTTCAAGCACAGAGTGATGTGTAATACATAAAATACTTAGAGACATCATCTAGAGATCTTTGGAAGTAAGCCAGGTAACCATTAAACACTGCTGATAGGAGGCATCCTCCTACGACCAGTGCAGATGCTTCCAAAAACTCAGGCCCAATCAAAAGGGTGTGAATTATACAGCTTTCTGATATTCTGAGCACAGAATGGTTTGCTTTTGCACTCCACTGAGGAAGAGGACTTCCCTATTTGCTATATTTATCAGCAGTTATCTTCACAACACTTGCTGGCCAATTAGACTTCCTCGTGGATTCCTTGCAGATTCCTTGCAGGCACAATACTGTGTAATTACATTCTCAGCAGTGCTTATTTGGTTGAGTATAGGCAAAAGTTTCATTCTCTTATTTGCATACATAAGGCAGATTCCATACACCAATTAAGAAAATGCACCTACTTGGGTGCACAGCTCAAAACGAGTGATTTACAATGAAAAGCTAAGCAATTTGCAGTATTAGAAAATCAGCCATGCATGTTTAATAGTGAATATTGCAAAGCATTCACACACACACAAAACTTCAGGAAAATTTCCAAAAGGTCCAATTAAAAAAAGTTTATATATTATTAAAGATCAAGCAACAAATTATTCTATTTTTCCTGAACAAACCAGTTGTGTCATATAGGTACTTGAAGCCATATATCCCAATGCTTAAACGGAAAATAGAATTTCTTTTTCAAGGCTATTCATACTACCTTTAGGAATTCTTGCACATGCTTAGTTTCAAGTAATGACTATTGAAGTC
Source organism: Ochotona curzoniae (assembly GCF_017591425.1). Classification (NCBI taxonomy): domain Eukaryota; kingdom Metazoa; phylum Chordata; class Mammalia; order Lagomorpha; family Ochotonidae; genus Ochotona; species Ochotona curzoniae. The sequence continues at coordinate 19,613,788 of NW_024465023.1, read as the reverse complement.
AATTATTTTTTAAAATGAGAATCCAGGTCTAATAAGATTACTAAATTTAGACCCATTATAAATTAAATCAATGAAGGAAGGAAAAAATGGAAGGATATTGGTAAACTATTGTGGACGTTTTGTAAGGTTTTCAACACAGTTACACGAATAACATATAAAGTATACTAGACATTTAAGTGTGTAAATGTTATGACACATTTTTATATCTTGCATTAATACACAGAGAACTCTATCTGAATGAAAAAGTGAAAATATAAGCAAAAACAGCTTGAAAAATCAGATGGCACACAAAAAAATGTTGAAGCACATACATGGATTAGAAGAAAAGTCACTTTCTGGTGACTAACATTCTTCAGCAGACTTTATTTATGCACAATATATCTGAGCCTACACATAAAAAACACAGGCAGAGTATAATTTGAGCTCTAATACCTTGAGAGCATTATGTTTTGTCTGTAACAGCTGCTGTTTTATCTTTATTTCCTCTCGCTTTCTCTCATCTGTGATTCTTTGTTGTAAGTTGTCTCCTCTTTGCAACAATTCTTTTACAGTACCCTCATTGTCTTCACTCTGATTAAAAACAACAAGTACAGTCTTCATTTTGCTTTTTAAAAAGCTGTACATTGTTAACAAAGATAATAAAACATGTTACTTAAACGCACAAGAAATCCAATTTAAAACTTTCAGGCACTGCTATTTCAAGATACTGTCATTCCAGACTGTTTTTATTTTTCTAAGATTATGTACTATAGGTTTTAAAAGAAGTTGGTTTCATTCAATCCAGTTCTAAAGCAGATAAATTTTAGAATTACATGTAGGAAGGTCAGGGGAATTAAAGTAACTCATCATCAGAGAAATCAAGCATTTCTGCAATATATTACTTTGGTTTTTATGTTTGTCTTCATCATATAATTTTTAAAAATAATAACATAATATAATAATTTTATCATTTATGTTGATTGATCAATGTAGGAATATGGATGTGCATACATTAGTGTGAATGTCAATAAATCCAAAAACCCTACAAAAGCAATTATTTTGCTTTAAACGCATACTAGTTTCTGTCTAACAATGTCTACTGAATATTTGACATGAAGTGTCCATATTTAGGACAAATGACAGAGTATTACTAAAAGCAGATATTTATATCAAATATAGCAAATATATTTTTTAAAATGCCTTCGCTGTGCTAATATAAAATAAGATTCAGTATTATGATAACTATTGGAATAATGACTTTAAAAGTTTTCATTGTATACTTTTTTCTTTTGGACTAAAAGCACAATGTGTTGTTACTTAGATATAAAATGATTTGAATAATCTCATGTAATATAGTTACAGTTGAGATTATGAGGACTGTGTAATTTTTCATCTCCGGTTATCCTTCCTTCAATATACACTAGCTGTGCAATCACATGTAAAGTACAATGGTAAGCTAAGTATATGAAACAATAGACAATTTTCAAGAGTCACAAGGTTGTATGTGCATGCTATTCATGACATGTTACATATTTCAATCTACATGTTGTGCTTATACTTCAGCACACACTCCGGGACTAATTCGTTTTGCATAGGAGGGTGAATGGGATTATGCTTATTTGAGATTTCTCAATTAATGGAATAAAATGCACAATGCAGACACATTTAATGGCTACAGCCTGTAAAAGACCTGACTGATTTCATTGTGCCTTTTCAAAGTCAACAAACATTAGGCAAGTCCTCCTCCCTCCTTGGCCCACATCAGGTGAGGGCTCTAGGACAGCTTGGTGGGCAGCCCAAGAGGCAGCCTGTGTTGGTTTTCATGTCAGTGTCTTCTGTTTTCTTCTTTGCCATGAAGTACAGGTAGCCAGAGCTCAGCACCTTAAAAAGCCTCTTCTTGCCTTTTCATGAGCTGAGTTAGCCAGGGCATCAAGCCCACGCACAGGGAATTCGGACTGCAGCAGCTCCAGAGAGGTCAAAATTGATCCCGGTAAGAACTATGACTGGAGAAATTATGGCTTCCATTGCTGCTGCACTTGATTATCTTAAGTGTTTTATACTGCCTCTGATAACCACTTCAAACATTGTGAAGTTTGTAGCATTGATGCATTTAAAAGGAAGGATGCCACAGGGGTGATGGCAGTGGAAGTGTGGAAAAGAAGTTGTGAAAAGGTGAAGGGAGAACAGAAAAGGCAGTGAAGGGGGATGTGAGGCAGAAATGATCAAGCCAGACAGGAAAAAAAAAAAAACACATTTTGAAGTTAACTGTGATTGAAGCAAGTTGGTCTGAGACTAGGAATAACCCACATAATCATGTTTCTTCTAATTTCATGAAATAAGCAGCATGAATTTACACAGATTTTAAATATACACTGTATTATTCTCTCAAAATTTTTGGCAAAATCACATTGTGGGACATTTTTATGACCAATGTTATAATTTATGTAACTGCCCTTACTCTAAAATAAAAATTGGACTATTAAAAATATGACTGTCAGAAAACATCAGCCCTGATACTTACTAGTTATCTAACAATTTCTGATTGATTCTTTATATTACATTTTTGCTCTGAGTGCAAAAATACAAGTCAAAACTCTCAGAGACAATACAGCAATTCAGGACTTGAAATAGCCAACAAAACATTTTGAATTTATAAAAATTATTACTATGACCAAATGTGCATGCTGTATTCTGAGAATTCAGTTCGAGACTGATGGAATTTCTTTCTAAATATTTACACATTTTCACTCCTACTTCATTCACACTTTTATCACAACCAATTTACCATATCTTTATTGAAGTCTTCCTCTTTCAGATTCACCCCCTGCTGAATTTCAGCCTCCAGTGGTTCAAGCAATTTTTGTATATCTGAGTTAAACTGCTCCAATTCCTTCAAAGGAATTGAGGCCTAAAAAAAAGAAAAAAAAAGAAAAAAAGATAGTGCTAATTTAAATTAAAGTTACTTTTATTAGACTCATAACCCAAAAGAAATATATTGATTCAACCTCCTGTTGCTAAACTAATGACATACATTTTGCCCCTATTTTTTTATTTTATGAAGGTTTTGAAATACAACAGGGAAAATACCAGAGGATGAAAGTGAAGAGAAACATTTAATATCACTAGAGCCGAACATACATGCAGGATAATAAAATTCATCATTCTGTGACATCAACAAAAGTTAGTCAATAAACATTCGACTGTGTCAATTTCTAATATTCTAAAATTGAATTGAACTTATTTTGTATACTACAATGTCAATATTATTGGATAAAATATGTTTTAGCCAAAATTGTCTCTTAATAATAGTAACTGCAGGTAGAAACTGGAGTTGTCACTTTATCATTAGAGAAACTACCTGGAGATATGCTCAGATAATATTAAATGAAATTTTCAGCAAAACAAAATTTGCAGCAATGTTTTCCTAAGACAAACCAAGCCATAGCTTGTATTAGGGATGGTTATTTTGGTGGCACACACTAATTCAGATGAAGAAACATAGGAGATTTCACATATTCTGAACACATGGTATCCAGACTATAAGCATTACATTTCTTTATCCATTTTGAAATCCATAGTGGACAAGTGTTCAAAATCCTTAAAAGTTAATGAAAATTTTCCTAAATACACAGTTGAAAAAACTGATGAATTCAAAGATATAAAATATTATATATTCGAAAAGGCAAGATTTAATAAAATTTCATTGATAAAATACATTTCTATTATCTTTTTTCTGTTGCCTTAATTTTCTCCTTTGAGAACACTTGAAAATATTTTACACCTGACAGAATTTCAAAACCCAATAATAACATACAAAATTCTAATCTTGTTTGAGCTAAAAGTACTCATTTTGTAGAATCAACTCAGGAATGACCTCCAGGGTCTTATATCAAGATTAACACATTTATTAAGTTCACATCCCACTTACTTATTCTTTCCCAATCATTTTACTAACTGCAGGTTTGCTCTCTGCTTATTAGATGGCAACCCCAGCAGAACAATAAGGACAAGTGCCCAGGGAAAACCAGGTATCCAAAAGTCTATTACTAATGTAGCATCAAATGCTATTCATAAGGAAATGATTTCCACATGCAATATCAATAAGCACATATATTCTAGGAAATTTTTACACATGCTAGAATTAAACTGATGGTTATTGAGACTTATTTCATACTAAATTCTAATGATTACTATTCATTTGAATATAATACATACTTGAACCAGTATAGATCAGCGGTTCTATAAATACACTTGAAGGGTATTTCAGTCTCTATGTTCCTATACGTATATTAAAATCACATTTTGTTAAAAACATTATTAGAATACATGATTGTTTAGAATCATGACTGCACAATGTCAATTTGGTGGCATTTTATGCTATTAAAATCCTGTTTATACTCAGTAAGCTTTAGTAAAGAGTGAACTACTATATATGATGATAAACATTTTTTCAGTTATCTTTAATTCAGAACAAGTTTGGTAAAATACTGTGAGCCTATCCGCAGTTAGATTTACCTGTTTTTTTCCACTGCTTCTTCTCTAGCTCATCTTCTGTTCACATACTCAATAGAGTAGCATCGAAGGCTCAGAACTTGGGCATCTACTCTTTCACACTGCTTCTTCCATAATAAGTTGTATTTCTTCCATAAACTTAACTACAACTTTCAGAACTCCAAAGTTCTGTCTTACGTATTTACATAAATTTTGACTTCCAATTCTGAACTCTTCAACAGTCATGCAATTTCTCACTTGAAATTTCAGAAGGCTTAGAACTGAGCTCATCCTCTCCCTAAACTGCCTACAATAACACTCTTCCCTAGTTCTGTTAAAAGATCATTTTTTTCTTAGTAATGAATGCCTAAAAGCTTAATGATGTGTGTGTGTGTGTGTGTGTGTGTGTTTAACATCTCACCCTCACATCTAATAAATATTGGGCAAGATTTAACTCCTTCCCTGTGATCCACTTGCTAGTCCCAAGACCTACAAGAAGAAACAAAGAACTCCATATAGGTGTGCAGCCTCCTCCCTGCCAAACTAATCCCAGCTGTGGCACAGTAATCTTGTCTGTAAGTCTACAAAGTATTGATTGGTTTCATTATGCTAAATACCCACTCAACAATCTTGTGCAACTCCTAAATGCAAACGGAATGATATCAAAAAATAGCACCATAACCAACGCTTCCCCCTAAGCTTGTGCTAAAGAACTCCCCAGCCTTGTTTAAGAGCTCCTAGTCTTGCATGTTATGTGCAGATCTTCTGGTAAACCTCTCTTATTGACTTTAGAATGCTTTCCATCTTCTATAAAGAGCTTAAGTTCCTGCATGCATTGAATAGGGACTCAACAATTTACAAACATGTAGGATCTGGAACAACTTATGCATTTTGAGTCAGTTTCTTCAGTTGTAACATGGGTGTGAGAATAATTTATCATGAGGGAATTTTATGGATTGCATCTGCTAAAATTGCCTTTTTTATGTAGTAGATGCTGAATAAATATTGGCCATTCTTTCAAAATTCTGTGCATAAGATAATCTGACATAAAAATAAATGCTTAATAAATGTTGGCACTTATTTCCTCTTAAAATCATATCCATAGAGTTGCTCATATTAAGACATTTATCTTTTGAAAACATGATAGTTTTCTTGAAGAGTATTGCTTAATGCATTTTTTGTTTAGCCAAGTAACTTGACAAAATTATAAACTCTAGTGTAAATACAGAACATTAGATGACAGTCTGATAAAGTTCCATTTATAAATAAGCCTCTGATGAATTAATTTTTAAAAATATAAAAAGTGGTTTTGATGAAAAAGCCAAAAGGCTTTACATGTGTTTTGCTACCGGTAACATTTTCATCAGGAATTGATTTGAGACACAAAATGCATGGAAAAATACACTAAGTGGGATGAGTGCCATGAAAACTCTAAAAAGATGAGAAGGTATTTTGTCACATTCTTCCAAATGTCTTTCCTGGAAACAGTAGGCACTCAGAAGTATCACCTAAAAAAGTATGTAAATATGTAGGACTAATACTGAATATATATTTCAAAGAGTTCTTTAATGACTTGATGTATTAAATAACACAAATTGGATGTAGAAAATCCAGAAAATCTGATGGGTCAATGCCTCAAGTACATTAAGTCTATCAACTGCTGGTGAAAAACACCAAAGGGGAACATAAAGAGTAGGTGTGAATAAAAACTTTAGGGGACACAAAGTGAACACAATTTAGACAAGAAAGTGGAAATAGACATAATTAACAGAATATGTAGGGCCTCAGTTTATCCAACAAAGATTACTCTGTGTTTAGTAAAACGATTTTCTTGCAGATTAGAGATTCGAAATATTCTGTGTGGTTACAAAGTGAAACTCAAAACAACAGATATAAATATTGATTATTTGATCATATTATAGAAGGACTTCATTTTTCAAGTAGACAGTTTCAAAAAAGTTGTAAGCTTATGGAAAAGTCCTCTGGATTGAAATAAAACATTTAAAGTAGTAGTGTTCAAAATATATACGAGTCATATGTGCAATTTAAAATGTGATAGTTGCAATCTTAAAAATAAAAAAACAATAATATTAGTTTAATGCATTTTATTTCACCATTATGTATGGAATATTCTCACACAAAACTGCAGTCATCATAGAATTATTAATGAGCTATTTTACATTCACTTTGTCATATCTTCTTGGTATGCACATATTTAACACTCACATCATGCATCAGGTTGGAGTAGACACATTTCATCCACTCAGTGGACACATGCAGTTGCGTCTATCTTATTCAAAAGTACCTTGTTTGAAAGTATGTTATTATATCCATGACATTGAAAAGAACCAATAGCTCATTATCAGTTTGAAATGCATTACAAGGAAAATGCATAACAAATAATAGCCAAACTATTGATGCTGTATTACTCTTAAACTCTGAGTCACAGTCGAATGAATTCAGTATGAATTTTTCAAGTAGTTTTCTAGAGTTTACAGGAGTGAGTTGTCTGGTTATCAGAAAACTTTTTTTTAACTCATTTGTGTGAAATATTAGTCACCTTTTAGTCTTTCTTAAATATGACTGTTTTTTCTTTCTTATATAGTCTGTTTTCCCAAGTAGATTTTAAATCCCAGAAGTATAACACATACTAATCTGTATTTTACATAACAAATATATTTTTAATAGAGAAAAGTTTATTATACAAATGTCTAGTCTTAGAGCCACCTATGTATCAATTATGCTAACCTGTGGCCAATTTTTTAAGCAAAATAAGAACAAGTAATTGATCCAGTTATTTGAGTTATGACTGACAGCATCATAGAGGCCATTTGACCTGTATGTGATTAGTATTCTCTTCAGACCAAGAGTTGAAAAATCTTAATTGCTTTTCTCAGGAGTGCACTAATTCACTATTAGGTCATGACAATTCTAATATGAAAAGTACTTTTCAATCAACGAATGTTTCACATGTCATTTATTTGCTTTGTTTTCATTATTTTTAATTCTTATACAACTTTATTAAAGAACATTCAATAGCTCATTTCTGAATCAAAAAATTTTACAGCTTAGAATATGTAAGACTTGGTTTCTGGACTTATGACCAACTGTTTAATGTAGCTAAAAGCAACAGTTAAGAAATAATCCTAATCATTGGATAAAGTAGTTCTACTGATTATAATTTACATATATATATATAAGTATATATATATATATATCCATAGAAAAATTAGAATCACTAAATCACACAATGTAAGACATTACAGACAAGATAAAATTTAGAAATTTAAAGAACATAAATAAAAATTACAATATAATAGGAGAAAGTATGTCAAGCTTAGATATTCCACAATTTCTTTAACTTATTTGACTTTAGAACATTAGTATGACTGAACAGTTATACAAAATACATATAAAGTAAAACAGGAGTTTTAATAAACAAATAAACAGACAAAAAAGAAGAGACAGAGAAACTGAGAAAGACAAATTTTGTTTTCTTTGATTTTTTAATGTTTCAAATTGCTTAACAACTATTAATTTTACTTTCTTTGGTATTCTAAGGATTACTGGAATTTACGGTTTGATAAAGTTTTGGCATTAAGTGACTTACATAAAAGTTAACCAACTTATAAAAATGATGAAAAGCAAAATCAGTCACATACTTTCAGTATAAATTGAAAGCATCCAAAATTACCCAGACATACTTTAGCATTTTTAAACTGTAAGCATTCCTTTGGTTAAATATTCCTTCAGCGTGCATAGATACACTGGTATAATGACTGTGTTAGCACACAAAACAAAGTAAACACTTGTTAATCTGGACTCTGGAAGCAGTGATGATAAACATTCATTATATTCAAATTACACAAAAATCTAAACTAAAACTTAGATGATACTAGATCTACAGGCTCGTTTAATGCTGTTTCAAATCCATTTTGCATTTTTTGAATTAAAAATGTACTAATCATCACAAAACTTGTATGGAAAATAATAATTCATGGCAACAAAAGTGATTGAAGTTTCAAGGAGCAGTGTCACTTTACAATACAGAAGAGACAGATCACTGGTATGATAAGCTATTTCAACATATTCTATCTGTAAAGAAGAAAAACTTACAAAGATTAGTAAACAGCACTGAAAATTTACTATAACTATGGTGAAACAAAGATAAACAAGGCATTTTACTGACATATTCGTTGTTTTATTCTAAATTTCTAAGAGCTTATTATAAAACAATAGAAAAATAATATTTCACAAATCAAACTAATAGACGGGTAACATTTTACCAACCACACTTTTAATTTTAATTTTAGATAATGTATTGGTTTACCTTTAAAGCTGTCATGATGAAAATGTAAAAGTGCTATCAACTTGTGCAACCAATTAAAGGAAATTATCCAATGATTTCCCATTGTTTCCCCATTGATTCACCATGAATCTCATAGTTACAGATTTTAGAATCAAATATAATGAATATTAATAGGATATATTGGGGGATCAAGAATCAGCCCACTTTGTTTTTTAAGTTGGAATAATTCCGAATTCCATAATTGTGTGAATTAACCAATAATAAATAAAATAGTAAAGGATTTAACATATCAGCAGAGACAAAGATTAATTGAAAGCAAAATCATAATTCTTTGGCAATTTTATATTTTTAAATTTCTTCTGGATTATTTTTTTCTTTCTTTTGTAGTTCTTCATTGTTTCCTCTACTTCTTCCTAACTTGTACTTTTTACTGAATTTGTTCTCAATTTGAAAAGTGTAGAAATCACTTTGTTTGATAGTGAAAATTAGGTGTGTTTATAAGAAAATATAATTGACTAGGCATTAGCACTTGCTGGCATACAGAGCTGTTTAAATTCTGTTGAGGATCAGTATGTTTTAACAAAAAAAACCAGAATCAATTATTATTTAACCACACTATAAGAGAATTTAGGCACCTCATAGCTTCTCCTGGAGCCTCCAATAACTATCTGAAAATCTGGTGCAAGGCGGCTTACGTTTGCATCTGTTAACACTGATCGAGGGAATAATCTTCCTTTTCAAAAAACCACAATCACGCATCACCAAGCAGCTCTAAATCATGTCAGTTGTCATGCTAGTAAGACCTAGCTAGTTGAACCAAAGAGCATCACTCAGGCAGCTGAATTGCATATATACTAGTTTTAAAATTTTTTAAATGATCACGAAATGTATATGTTATCATTTTTTTCAGTGTAATTAACTTCTAACCTTGTTACAGTATAGAAATTCTACTCACAGGTCCATTTCTTTCTTCAGTGAAATAAAGTTATCAGGTACATGATTATAAAGTTTGGCTATTAATCTGTTGCAACTACCTGTGGATATTACTTGTATTTCCCATTTTGTGCTGTCCAAACGGTGTAGTATTTACTGAATTTCAGATTCTCTGTTTCTCAAAATGTGTGCAAAGAAAATCTTACTAGAATGTATGCCTGTATAATAAGTATGATTTGAATGAACATATCGTTGTATTTTTTTTTAATCTGGAAAGTTGTAAAAGAGAGGGTAATCATATATAGGCTATCAATATAATTATACTGATAAAGCTGACTCTAGAAAATAAGTTTTCAGTTAAAATTTGTAAATCCAAAGAATCTTTACTTCGTGTCTTGATCATATCCATAAATTTTATCATACATTTCCAACTGCTATTTAGGAAAGCCAAAGCAACTATGTATGTGATTGTATTATTTTGTATATGCAAAATCACATTTTAAGGTATGTTGGATCCAATCATGTATTGTTTTCTCTTGACATATTTTATATTAAAGGACACTCACTAGATTTCTTATAGCCCCAGCAGCATTGGAAAGTCTTAGATACAAAGAGTGATAACATTTTACCTGCTGGCATTAACTTGAGATCAAAACACAGGACTTTATAATTATTACAGCAACTAAAACATGAATACTTAAATACATGACACAAGATTGTCCCAATCTAGTATTACTGTAACAAAACACTTAGTACAGAAACTGCTGCATGATATTAAATAAGACTTGTCAACACACATACAATCAATCTATCCTACAAATAATTAAGGAAAATAGAAAATTTCTCTTTTCTGGCAGTTTATATGAATTTCAGGGTCAATAGCTTAACATGTCAGCTCCTTACACAACACGTTTTGAACATTTTTAGAAAAGAATAGCCACATTAAGCACTTTGCATGTATAAATTTCATATTTTTAGTGAGTAGAATCTCCAATAACATGACAAAAGTAATTTCTTTAGTCAAAAATCTGTTGAAATTAATTCTAATAATACAAAAATGTCTTTATGTATATTTTATCATTGAAATTCAAATATAGACTTTCCCACTCAAATCAGCTTTGCACTCTGAGTTGCTTTTGAGTTCATCATCTTGGCCCTCTGATTTGATAATTTAACTCTGCTATTTTTTGATGCTCTGATCATTAGTTTTTATAAATGTGGTCCCTGGATCAGTTCCATCAATGTCATCTATATATTATTAGACTTGTGCATTCTTAGACTCTGTAACAGATCAACTCATGATTAGCTGATACGGGAGTCAGAAATGACATCATTCCTCCAATTATACAAAACTACTTAGAACCAGTGCCCTAAAGGGACTCTTTCTTTCGATTCTAGTAGTTATCTTTTGGATAACTGGTTTCTCTACATTCTGCCACTATTCAGTTACATTTTCTATATAATCATCCTTGGACTAATCTTTCAACAATGGATACATCAAAAATCATCAAACCCTCCACTCCCATTGGTTACTGAATGAAAATAAAAGATTAAAGTGTGTCATGATCTTTCTATGCTGTATCTACCCACCCTCTTCAGCCTTATCATCCAGCTTCATACTGAATGTTCTCAATTTTGTAAGAAAAATTTAATTTATTTTCCATTTAACACCCAATACCATTTTGTACTTTGTCATAGGTTTATCATGACATGTCACAGGTTTATTTATCACAGGCTTCTCAATTTGCTTATGATGCCCTCTCTCTCAACCAATATCCATGAAATAAACTTGCTCTACCAATAAAGCATGATGTTGAACCTATCATATCTTGTCCTGTAATCAAGCGCCTTCAAAGAGAAACCCTGCAATTTGGAAATAGTATGTTGTTGTTGAGAGTTCATAGCATATTCATACAAAACATCAAATCCTTCTTCATTTGTTCTGACTCACATTATTCCCTCCTACTTACTTCACACAGAATAAAAAATATTAAGCTTTCTCAAAGTCACTGGATACTCTTAAAATATAATGGTAAGCATTATCATTTCATATATTTTAAAGGATGTATTTGTACCAAGCAAAACTTCCTAATGCTCCTTGAAATATTCCTATTTGATTCACTACAATGATGGTACTTGCCAGAGAAATAGTAAAGAAATGTCTTTTTAGCTTCCATTCATTGGAAGGGAAGTCAGAAGTGTAAATCAGTAGTAATCCATTTCTTTTTTTTATGAGTCAGTTTGGCCTCAAGAGTAACAATTTGGTCACTTAGGTACAATTTATCTAAGGAGACAATCAATGATACTATGCCTTCACATCTCATACACAAATAGCTTTTCTAAATGTGTTTTCAAATAACTTAAATTGATCCTGAAAGCAATTTTAAGACACAGGCATTATCTGCCTAATTTTACAAATGAAACTTGCCATACTAGTAATTTGTGTATCTACTTCTCAAAGCAAATTTTGTAGCGTTAAGAACTTCTCCTTTTCATCTTACTGCTGTTCCAAGATAGCAAAAATTATCACTAAAGAAAGCTATACTTTGATGAACAAATCATAAGCTTACTTAAACCCAACGATCCCTGTGCTCATTGCTTTTCTGGATTTTAGAATTCTTGTCATGAATGTACTTTACAAGAAATAAGGCAGTAACACAAACTGCATTTACCAAATAGTAAATATAAGAGTTATCAGTGAGTTTTCAAGCAAGATAAATTTTTTGCTCTACTTCTAGCTGATCCTTAAAGGGCTAATCTTGGTCTTTACACCAAATAATTCTATTTTCCTTCAGGATATTCTCCCTCATAAAACCTACCTACATATTCAACCATGGAAAGGTCATATTCCAAACTAATTTTTATTCTATATAAAAACTCCTAAAATGGTGGGCGATTCTGAAATTAAAGGCCATTCATAATACTTGCAGTATTTTCCAGAAATTGCCCTACTCCCTAATGCAGTTATAAGCCATTAAATATCTTAAATTCCTCACTGTATCAACAAAAGAAGACCAGTCTGTCAATCTGTAGAGCTAGTGTGGACTGTTGAAATAATCTAATCCATAAATTTACACTTTGCTCCATGGACATTTTTGTACTTCCTGAAAAAATCATAAACAGATAAATCAAGCAGAAAATACTTCCTTTTTAGTGATCTTGCTATTTTCTATTTTATACTCTCCATTTGGCAAAACTCTTGTTACTTACATTGCCATTGAAGGAGTAGCTTCCATTTAAAAAATCCACTAAGGTACTATAAAGATTGAAATGAATATAAGGAGAAACCACATTTTCTAACTCCTACTGACAAAGCAAGGCCTGGTAGCTAGTCCACTAAGGCCAGTTTTCTATCTGTAACAATTATCTCACTGTTAACCGAATATCTCCCAAATACATACTAATCTTAAAAATGTTGTGACTACAGTAAGTATATTACTATCTTTATTTCTCAAGCTATCATCCTCATATCCTTGTATGTATGGAAGTTCAAAATCCTTAATATTCCTCAATATCCTTAATATATCCTCAATATTCCTTTTCAATAAAGAAACAAGCTATGCTTTATTTCTGTGATCTGGGCTCCCTGATGAGGCTGCAGCACCATATTCTTGTCAGACCTCGTAATACGGCATTATTGATATATCTAGTAGTCTGCTAAATCAGAAAAAAAGAAAACACTAGGAAAATTAGAAATATGATTATTCTGTCATTTTTAAATGTATTTGGAAATATTGATTTCAGTTGACTTATGTTTTGCTTCAGCAGGGAAGATAAAATAAGACGAATGCCACCCTTGATGCATGATTTCTGGAAGTATACACACAAATATATGCAGAATACAGATGAAAACTCACTGTCTTGTAAGAGCCACAAACTTTTGCTGGCTAGTATTATTACTGCTATGGTGGAAGATGAATTAGTCCCATTTTTGAGTAGTACCAATCTTGTAGTATAATTAATCCCAGAACAATATCTTGAGTTTTCTTCAATATGCAATAGTTCAGTGATTTAAAGCCAAAAAGGTGTCTTTAAGATGAGAATATAAAACTTAGCAATAAAATAGTAGGGAACACATTTTCTTTAATTAGTTATCATACAATCCATTAACATTTGAAGATGTAAAATACAATCATCTTTTTAAGTTGCATAGTTAATTTCTAAGGAATGGTTATACTCTGAAACTCAAGTTTCAGAACTTGCCAGATTTTTGCAGATGATAATGATATACTTACATATATATGTATATATATATACACATATATCAGTAAAACTAAGTAGGTACCTATTATAACTAAGCAGCAAGGGTTTATGATAAACTAACAATGGAAAGTGAGACTTGAAATGTAACTGCATATAGGTATACATGCATTTCATATGCAGTCAGCACTTAGGATTCACTGTATTACTGTCATAAAAGCACATGTTATCATATATAACAACACTATAGATTATAATACCTTAGTAAGCATATCCAAATGTGGCACTATGATATTATGTGATCATATTTATCAAAATATTGTTAATGCATTCTCATATTTTTTGGGATGCAATACTTACCTGATAACTTGCATCATATATATTAGCAAATGTTTCAAGTGGATTTTCTGATTCTAGATTGCTTCTAGTTGTTATCCATGTACCTAAATACATATATTTGCTATATCTACATTTAAACATTTGAAAACATATCATATACATTGGAAAACACATAAAACTACATACACTGTAGCATTTCTAGCATAACCGCTTGCATTTCTTATTTCCCCCAGAGTTGAAATCTTATGGTTCAATATTATGAAATAAAATAAAACATGCACATACATAGATATTTTAAACTACTTCTTAGCTAAGATGTCATCTTCATGAACTATTACACAATATAAAGGCTCTCATGCAAATATTTTATAGATGATAGTTACTCAATAAATGGAATAAATAGGCACATCAAATTACAAAAATTATGATATATGAGCTTTGCCATTATTTGTTTCCATAACTTGAGCATTTTATTATAGCTTAATGGATTCTGTCAATGTCTGGAACAAGCAAGAGCAGGTTAAACATACATGTGCACAACCAGAAAAGACGTGCAAACACCCAGATCATGCAGGCAATGTACAAGTTTTCATTGTGTATGTGACTTACATTACACACAAACAATATTATATAGGGCAAAATATATCAGAATTGCTCTCTGTACATAGATATCTTTTGTGCTTTTTAGGAGGGAGGGCACCGCAGGCATGGTAATTGTTACTTTGTTATAGGAAGCCCCCGAAAGTACAGATGTAAACCAGTGAAGAGTGCAATTCTAGAAAAGCTGTGGCAGGAAAAAGTATTAGAGACAGGGACAGAGACAAGGAGAAAGATCAAGAGTGAGACTGATGCATCTCACATGATAGTTAGTGATAACATTTCCTTAAATACATTTGTGCCTTCATTTTTCTTTTGAACATCTTGCTGTGGGGACTGCCTGCCCCTTTCAGCGTACTGCGAAACCTTCTTAAGATACCATTTAGCACTAGTTTCCACCTCGGGGTAGATCTTCCTACCTTTCCAGTCTTAATTCTGTGAGAAATGGCTGCAAATCGATGGTTGAGCTCTGAGATTTTAGGTTCTACTACTTTCCTGCAGTGGTCACCTCGGTTTGCCATCAAGTTTGCTGCTTGATCACGAATGGAGTCCACCTTTGGGCGTATGTCATTCATTTCAGCCTTTAAGCGCTAGATTCCATGAGCAAGAAACAGGGCTTGAAGTTAGTACTTAAATTTGAGAAACAGAGAGACAGAGAGAGACAGAGAGACTAGAGATAGAGGTGGGGGATGAAAGAAAGAAGTACATTCCGAATTGGAAAAAAGGAGGCAAAAACTCAACCACTGTAAAACAGGGCTGATAATATCTATGACCTTAGTAACCGGGTCACTCTTCTTTAGCCTGATGTAGTTCAGTGTATAGTTTTTATTTGGCCCAAGGAAGAAAATGTGGTGCTTTCCAAACTTCTCTATCCTGTCTGAATAATAATTATATCTGTTACTGCATCTATGTGATCTAGTCTGCACTGAATCTAATAGTTGTGGAAGAAGGTTAATGTGCTCTAGAAGCAAGGACCCAAAGGGCATTTTTAAATACTTTTGGTACTTTGGAGTTCCTATTTGTTTACTACATCGCATGTCAGGGAAAAAAATCTCATTTTCCAATACAGAACGATACCAAATCACATATATTATATGAGGAATGTTCTTCCTGACTCAAGAAGTGAAAGGACTGCAAGTTAACTCTTATTTCAAAAACCCTGAGAAAATTTACCCTAAGTTGATGACTGACTACACATCAAGGTAGAATTTAGATCACGATAGAGATCCACATTTGGGTAAGGTGCAGACAGTAGATTAGCACGTTTTGGGAATCTGCTTACATGTATGCAACCTACAGTTTTCAATGAAAATAAATTAAAATATGGAGACAGTATCAGTGGCATAAAAACAAAAAATGTATATTCAGAAACTATGCTTTTTCCATGTTCCCTAACTAGCCATTCATGGGTAAAATCTTGATGAAAATTTCAGCAAAACAATGGGGAAATATTAAATGTTATTTGCTAAAATTCAACTGCATGTAGTTGAAAAAACAGATGCCATAAAACAGAGACAATGTTAAATTGATACATCATATTTATATATTATATGCTTCACATTCAGAAAGAAATCTTAAGATGGACTAATAATTAGGTTCAATAGAAAAAAAAGAGAATTTAGGGTCATGTTTATTTTATACACAGTTTAAAAGAAAAAGAAAGCTAAACATTACACAATTCGTACACTATGAATATTTTAGATTAAATATCTCATCAAAAAATGTTTGGGGTGGGGAAGGTTTTAGCTGGGTAGTTTTAGATTTTGATACATTAGCATATATACACTGACATTTCTTGAGAGTGGGACCCAAATCTAGACATGGAATTCATTTATGTTAACTATCTTATACACATAAAATGATGATCATTTTATACTACCTCTTTAATAATGTAGTACATGAAACAGCTTCATGTTGTGAAATTTTCTACTTGTGGCATCATAAAAGAGATTAAAATGTTTTAGGATTTTGAATCATTCAAATTTCAAAATTTTAGTGAGAGACCTGTAATAAGATTTTGAGTATTTCATTACAAAAAATCCACATGACAATATTTCTGTATTTACTCAGAGAGGCTGTAGGAATGGTGGTTGGAAAGTTCTTCGGGTTAGACACAGGATCAACTCTACTACCATTACAGTGGGCAGGATTTTCCAAAATGATATGTATATAAATCCTGTAACTTCATTTTGAGTAGAGTTTAAATGGAATATAATTAACTGAGAGGTGGATTTGGACAGATAATCATTTCAGAACTTCTAAAGGTCATTAATTCACATAAAAAAAGAAGAAGAAAAAAGGACAGAAAATCAGGCAGAGTAAGAGAGAAGGTATTACTTCACTTGTATTAAAAAGTCCTTCATATCTTTTAGGACATAGATGATTGACACAGCAGGTGTACTCTTTGAAAATTACTTTCATATTTTATTTGCTACCTTAAGTATGTCTTCTCTTTGTTGTGGTTTCTTTTTCTCAGATTCATCCAGAAGTGTATCAGCCTGAATGATCCACTTGGTGATGTGATCTACATTCTGGTCAAAGTTCTCCATGTGTTTCTGGTATTCCTTAAGTGGATAGAGACACGTCATGATTTAATGGGTTTGGCCATTTTCTCAAAGGATTTTTTTCCCCTACTGTTTTACCAAAAGACAATAATATACTTGAGTATCATTATTTATATCTCTGGCAACTAAAAGGCTCACATAAAATAACAGCACAGATCTGGAGGAAAAAATACATTAAAACATAGTGGTGGACAACGACTTAGGAGTAGAGGCTAAGTGTAGATGAACTGTTTTCAAATATGATTTCACTGAATGCTTACGTATGCTTAGGTATTCTTTCTCAACATAGAGAGGAACAGAATGGCTTCCACCTCTTCTCTTACCATCAGAAGATTGAGCCACTCTTCTGCTCGAGAAGTGACAGCTACCCAGTTACTATTCAGAAGACTGAGTTTATCTTCCACCAAGGTCTCCTTCTTGCCCAGAACCGCTTTCAAAGCTTCTCCTAGTTCTGTGACACTCTTCAAGTGAACCTTCTGTTTTTCTACTTCTTTCTGAATAGCCTGTGAAAAGAATAGCACTGAAATACAAAGCTCATGAAAGGGCTGAGTATATGGTCATGCATACAAGATTTTTACAAAGGCTTAAATCTATAACCATATGTTTGTGAACCATAAAAATCAAACAACATAAATTGCAGTTTCATTTCTGTGCATATAAATGTGGTTAATTTATTATTTATCAAACATTATATAAACTTTGTTGGTAAACATATAAGGTCTAACTGAATATATTTATTTTTACTTAATCTGCATATATAACAATTCAAGGTAGACACTCTTGCTTTTTAAAAACTCAGTAGGTGTGGGATCACTGTAAATCTAATACAGAAAATCTTGTTTCTGGTATCATGGATTGCTTTGGCATCTGATGAAACAATCAGATGAAAATAAAATACATATGGTTTTAAATAAAACCAACAAAGTAAAACTATATTACACATACTTGTTAAAACTTTCAATACAGTAATACATGTTTTGTTTCCCATTGCATTAACTACAAGGTCTTAATTATTAACAGGTAATTAAACAGGATAATTTCACAGTAGTTATGAAAATACCTGACAATTTGCGTGCTGTGTATATTCCAAAGACTGGAATGTGATATAAAAATATGTGTAATTTCTGTTGCTGACCATGTCAGATTTGCTGCTGATATTGGAGTTTGTTTTTCATATTTGTAGTAACAAACAATAAAGCTTGGTTTCAGTTATATGTGAAAAAATAAAGTCCTATCTTTCCAACACAAGTTCACAGACTACAATTCTATCCATATAACCCATGTTAAAATCTCATACAAGAGACCTATCATTTCTTAAGATTTACGTTTTTATTCTGTATATTTATGTAAAGTAGAATTATTCATGTATTTTGCATTACAGATTTAACAGCATAGTGATCCTTTCCGCTCTGTCATACCCCTGTCCCTACTCCCCAGCAACATTCCTTCCATCTCTCTTTTCTTCTAATTCTTACAATGGCACATTCTCATTTCAATTTATAATTTGTTTTTGCTCTTGCTTTTGATGACAAACACATAGGGAGAATACACATGGTTTTAAAAAGACTTCAGGAAAAGAACTTTGTATAAGAATCACTGTTTCTTCAATTCTCAATTTTGAAAGTTTTCCTTTTCTAATATACATATATTAGAAACAAGGCGTTTAATGTCAAATTAAATTACCTTCTCAGCAGAGGGATAGCTGTAATATTGGTGTCATTTGCTACACATGGTTGAGCTTAGAAATTTATCAAAAGTACTCATATTGCAAGCAGGTACAAATACTTACTAAGCTTCTACTAGACCTCAGAAGCTCTTGGCATAAGGTTATAGGATATTCTACACAATGAGTTTTTGGGAAATTATGGGAAAAATTTTCTTTGCGTAGGAACAACCTTTTTCGAACTTGGCTTGAAAATGGACAAGGACTAGATTTCAACACCTTCTGTTCTTCATCTCCACCAATGTATATCATTTACAATTTATGACCACAGTTTCTGACCTACATTGTAGATGATGTGCATACAGTAATAGAGAAACACCCTATCCTATGAAAGTTTAACCTGGTTTGTCAAAGATATTAAAGTAAGTTTAAATAAATATTGTCCACTTCTTTAATATTAGACTATGACTTGTAATGCCAGTTGACTTATTCTCAAAGGTAATACCTCCCTCTATGTCTAAACCTAATGTATTTTCAAACCACAACATATGTTGGACAGTGTCCCTATAAAGATTATACTATACACGGGATGCTATTGCACAGCAGGTTAAGGTGTCTCGTGGGACACTCACATCCCTGTTTGTACTGCCTGTGATCAACTGCTGTACTGATATTCTAATCCATGTCCCAGCTAATGTGTCTGAGAGGCAGAAGATGATGGCTCAAGCACTGAGTTCTTGCCACCAATATGGTAGACTTAGATAAAAGTTCTTGTTACAGCCTTTGTCCTGGCCCAGCAGTGGCTATGCCAGGCATTTGGTGTATAAACCAATGGTACAAGATCTCTCTCTCTCTCTCTCTCTCTTTTCCATAAAAGGTTACATTATTTTGTGCATTAATAAAACCCTTATTGTATACCTGGATCTTTGGGATTCTTTTATGTGTCAGAAAATGCAGTGAAAGGTAATGGAAATTTCCAAAGTCCAAAAGAGATTAGAGGAAGTTTTCCTTTTAGCAAATACTCTTTTACAAAATTCCTGGATCACAGGCAACTATTTTATGTCAATTATCTGCGAAAAATACTCCAGTATATTTTCAAGAGAAAAGTTTTACTATTCAATGATATTTCATTCAGTTAAAGGGAGTAATGCACAAGTTTCTAATAATTTTTTAGGTTGCAGTATTTTGATCTATGACATGATCATAAGTCTATTTTTAGGAGACTCAAGTAGTGATTAACGTGAAATATACCTAATTACCTCTAGAGTTTGATGACATAGGAAAAATGTCTCACATAAGAACTTAAGTCAAATACAAATTTGAATCAGATTATTTTCCATATGCTTACTTTGCAATATTTGATAGTTCCAGGATGATATATACACTGAACACTGGCCTTCCTGATTTTAAATAAAACATTTGCTATTAATTTGCAAATGTTACATCAAGTTACTTATTATGAAAGCCTGGAATGGACTAATTGCCTCTAGTGAAGGCATACCTTGTATTCATGGAAAGGAAGGCTACACATTGATTCATTCCTTATACAACACACAGTAAACAGATTGTAGAGATTTTAAATGGTACCTCATGTAAAGAATTACAGCTGTCAATTCTGCGGCTTACTTCACCCATGTAGACACATGACAGAACATTGCTTTGTCTCTGCTGATCATACAATCTCATGACTGAAACATCCTCTTAATTTAGCCTCCTTCGGTTTGACTCTGTCTCCCACTCATTTCGTATTTTCACAAGCTTTATTTTTTTCAGTTAAACCTGCACTATATATTTAATTCCAAAGCAATGGTGATATTCTTCGATCAGCAGTATCTGTAGCCAGTTCAATGGGGTGTCCTACAATCTAGTTTGTTTTAAGATTTATACTGTATTTATTTGAAAAACAGTTACAGAGGAAAGACAGAGAAAAATCCATTCGCTGGGTTCCCTACTCAAATGGCTGTAAAGATTAGGATTGGGGCAGTCTAAAGGTAAGAGCCAAGAGCTTCTTCAGGGTCTCCAACAGATTGTGGGGACCCAAGTACTTGCTCCATCCTCTGCTGCTTTTCCAGGCACATTAACAGGGAACCCGATTGGAAAAGTAGCAGTCAGGACTTGAATTGGCACCTATGGGATACTGCCATCACAGACAGGAATCTAAACTGTCAGCCCACAGTGTTGGACCTCGAACCTAGCATGCCTTAAATAAGATGCAATTTGATATTTAGTTGCTTTTTTAGGTACCTACATTATTTGATCCTGGCAGAAGTTTAGTACATTTGACTATTAGGCTAATGTGACAGAATAATACAATGATAAATTAATAAAGAATATAAAACATTAAACAGTGGATTTTATAGTAATGTATATTGACTTTTTATTAATAATGCATCATCTATTAAAGAATGATTTCATGAAAGCAGAATGTGCAGAACTGAAATTATAGCTATAACTATAATGACAGTGAGTACTAACTCCAATGGCATTTAACAGATGTTCTATTTTCTAAGTAACAGCTGCTTGATGCATTCATTGTAAGAAGTTAATGATCTGCTAGTATTATTTCACTTCATAGATAAATTACTGTTCTCTCCTTAAAAAATATATTCAATTTTTCATTGGAATAATAGTGTAACAGACTTTAGAAATAAGTAATAGTTCTCATGCTTTTATAGTCAGGGTAGTATGTGCAGGTGGGGGTTGGGTAGTGATTTAAGGCAATTATCTAGATAATCTAGGACCAGAAAAAGAGATCTTTTTAAACTGTGTAAACTGCTTAAAAAGAATACACAAAATAATTCACTGAAGTGAATTGGAATCTAAGAAGACTGTTTGAAATTCACTGATCTTGTGCAGCATTTTCTACTGTTTCTCAACTTTGCCAAATATTAGATTCCTTGGCTATACTCAGGTCAAAAATCTCCGATGGGGCAGTCAATGGCGAGCACTACTGCAGTGAACAGAAAGACACAATCCACCATCATGGCTATTTCACTGATAATCATTACATTTTAGAGGTAATGTTCAGAAGGAAAATTGATAAAAATATTTTTTCTCATTTAAAAATCATAAAAAATTGTCATCAAAATAAATACAAAAAAACAGTGATTATATAAGTGGATACTGGGGCAATTTAGGCACGTATGATTCTCTCAGGTAACTCTTGCTGAATTCACAAAAAAATGATACATGTTAACTACATAAAAATCTCATGGATTTGATGTATCATAGGAAAAAATAGTAGCTTTCCAGGAAATCATTTTTGACCATTTTAATCCTTAGATTAAGCTGTGGCTATCAAACTTGCTTAGTAGAACTGAATTATTTAACTGACTTGAATTTTTTGATGAATGTAACTAAATTAGAAATAAATAAAATATGTTAGTGGCTAAATCAGAACATCATACTGAGTAAATGTTGCTGAAGCTGATCAATGATAATCAGAGAAATAAATGTTTGTTTAATTAAAATGTTTACTTCACTATACTTTAATGTTCATCTCATATGCTAAACAAATTTGGCCAGTAACACAGTATTCAGATTGATTAGTTTATATCCAACTAATCAGTGTTTTCAAGACTTTAACAAAAGCTTTGGCAAATATAAAATCACTTCAGTGGATACGTACTACAGACTAGTACTGTTAAATACATATATGTTTTACCTAATTATTTCCATGTTAAATGTTCTACACTTTAAACTTACCCATGATATTATTTTTATTCTGGATAATAAATGTCATTTTGTGAATTTCCAGTCAGATTACTTTAAAATGACTAGAAGGTAGGATTTCTAACAACTATTTTAAATTTTGAACTAAGTGAGGATATGGAATTCCAGAAGTACTTTTGCTAGATAACAGGATTTCTATTTTTATAATGATATATGTATTTTTTTTTAATTTAAAAGGAAAAACAAGAACAAGCAAACAGGAAGTAATTTGTGCCTAACTTTGGCTTGGTCAATTGCTGGAGCTGAATCCAGGTCTCCACATGACTGGCAAAAACCCAGTTACTTAAACCATCATTTTCTGCTTCCCAAGGTAATCAGCAGTAAGAAGCTAGGTCAAACAGGGGGCTAGACTGTAACTAAAGAACTCTGACATGAGATGCAGGTATCCCCAGCAAGGCCTTGATCACTGGGTCACAATGTCATCCCTGGATTTCTATTTTCTAGTCTATAATATTTAACAATCAATATTCCATCATATGATTGCTTACATTTTTCAACATTTTGAAACATGCATAGCAAATGCACATCATCATTTGTCTCTTAAGATTACATTTTAATTGTCATTGCTTCCAATTAAATTTCAAGCAGATATTTAATAAGTAAATGCCACATGCCAGGTAAGTGTGCCCTATGTAAACATCACACAGCAGTAAACAAAATGGACCTTGTCTCTGTACTCTTGTCAAGAGATTGTCTATGCAACAGTGCAAGATAATAGAGGTTGACATTACAACACAAGGATCCTGTGCAGTGCAGACCTGCGAACTCTTCTCAGGCTCCTAACAACCCCTAGCTTGTCTCAACTTTTCCTTTTATTGTTTCTATTCCACAGACATTTGTTTCTGACGTGCAAAGACCCATTAAAGGAAATTCATAAGGTATGGTAGGGAAAATTCTCAGATCATTTACAGAATAAAGAATGCCACATTTGCAACTTCCTCACAGCAATTGGGTTATCCAGACATGGAACTAAAAGTGAATCTTTGAAAGATTAATAATGATCCCTCTCTACTAGTCTGATAGGAACAGATTATTTAAACCTAAAAATACAGTGAAAGGCATATGTGGCTTTAGGAATTTCCTTTAATAAGAGGAGATTAATTTTAAATTCCCATTATCTGACTTTTTTTCTGTATTATTCTACAATGTCTTCTTCCTATTAATCTAATTTGAAAACATTGCCTTTACCATTTAAAAAATTGTGACAACTTTAAAAATTTATTCAATTTGTTTTCTATAACTGCAACATGGGAGGTGGGAAAAGATCAATATTCTTCCCTGCAGCTGTCCCTTCAATTAACCAACCCAGTCACCATTCTAGCTAACTCTGGAAATATACTCATCATTTCTCTTATAAGAATCAATTGACAAATGAATAAAGAAAATGCTATACATATTAAGGTCTTTCAAAGAGCCAGTGGCAAATACAAATCAGGAAAAAAAATATGCACATATTTAAAGACTGTCAAATAATATTTTACTTTCAAAATGCATTTATTGGAGTAGCGAAAAAAAAAAAAAGACACGGACAGACAAATACAGAATTTCCAACTGCTAGTTCGCTCCCCAAATGCCTGTAACAACTAGGACTAGGATTGACCAAAACCCAGAACTCTGTACAGGCTCCTGCCTGAATGGCAGGGACTCAGTAACTTTAGCTATTGCTGCCATCTCTCCAGTTATCTGTGAATGGTAAGCAGGAGATCAACCTTTCCTTACCCTCCCTGCTCCCTCTGCTCTTAATAGCCTCTGATAAGGAAAGGTTGGTCAATGGGCCCTACATTAGTTAGATGAGATAAATATGAAAGCAAATTGATTATTTTCCTCACACAAAGAAACATAAATGTTGAGGAAACCGTATCCTCACCCTGATTCGAACACTACAGAATCTGTATACAAATTGTGGCATCACAATGTGCCCCAAAATTTATATTCAATTTCTAATGTATCTAATGTAGAATACTTTATTCTGTGAATGGTAAGCAGGAGATTTCAGGATGAATAAGATATTAAGCTCTGGTACCCTGATATGAGATGCAATTATCTTAACTTTTAGGTCAAACTTTAGCACACAAACATTTTAAATTCCATTTGCCAACAACATATTGAGTTATCCTAGTATATATAATGGAACACTATTTATCTATAAAACAGATGAAATCCTATCATTTGCTGTAACATAGGTAGGAGCAAAACACAAGTGACACAGCTAGCCACCGAATGGCTTATACTTCTCTCCACACCCTTAAATACTTAAAATTTGATCTTGTACCAGCTAGTACATTTTGGTAGACTATGGATTCTAGCATCCATGATTTAAATGAGTGTCTTCATTTCGAAAAGAATGGAAATATAAGATACATTAATATATGTCTAAGAAAAAAAATTCCTTTAATATCCTTGGCTTATTCATGGATCATGGCAATCACAAACCCGATACCTTTCTACAAAGAAGACATGGCATAAGTTCAGGACTGAACTTTTCTCATTGCTTCTACATTAGCCTTCCTTTAGTTCAAGGGCTGGGCCACTTATTGTGTGAATGACAACAAGATAGCTAGGTTAGGCTTTGTGGACCATGCAGTCTCTGTAATAACTACCCCACCATTACAGAACAAAATCATGAAAAACAAGCAAGCAAATGGAAATAACTATATTGTGACAGTATTCTATACAATATCCCAATCATTCTAATTATATTAGCAAACTTTATAGACATAGACATTTGGATTTCATGCATGTGTCATGAAAACGTCAGATTAGGCACATCAGCTTTGGATGTTCAACTGCATTCTATTCTATTTAACTAATTTGTCTTTCTCTTTGCCAATGAATCCTTAAAGCATTCTTGCAACATAGGAACCTTAAGAAGTTTTTGAGAATTGGGATGTCCCTAGTCGGTTGACTATTTCAACAGTTGCCTTAGTAATATTAGTCATAATGAGAATCTCAGACCCAAATGATTTACAAATTCTTAGGAAAAGTCTTCCCCAGTCCTAAGTACCTAAAAACAAATCAAGAAACATCTAAAGGAATAAAATGTTGCTTTCTTGTTCACAACAAGGAACAAAGACGATTTCAGAGACCGTAGATTCTGATATTATTGTCACAACCAATGACTCTCAGATGTATTTACCCTGCTAATGAGTCTCTCTGTATAGACCTTTAATAACAGTAGGATCTATACTGTTATCACAAAAATGACTATTCTTTTTGGCTCAGTTTAAGTGGAAATTCTCAATTCTTAGTTTGTGCCAGGAATTTTTAAATTTTGCAAGGGAATTGTTCATGGGAATCCATCAGTTCGACTACAATGTTGTTAATTAGATGCTGAAAGCCAATAGCCACACCCTTAGTAAAAACTGAAAAGACAATACTCTCCAGTTACCTAACTGAAATTGATCTAAGATTCCTGTCTTGTTGTCTGATCAAATTGTGTGCTGTTGGTTTATGTTTACCTAAAAAGGTCCCAGGCCCCTGCCCTGCTGCCTGGAGGGTGTGGCTTAAGCCTAACCTTCCCCATGGCCTGAGGCACAGCTTTCAGGCCTACACCCAGAGTGGGACTCCAACAGGGCTAGGTCAAGGGGAGTATACCTGAACATGACCTCTGACATCACTGGAAGATCTAGGGAGATAGACCTGTCATGCAGCCAATAACAGCATCTTTGATGGGCGTGGGGTCTGCTGGAAGGCTCCCTTCTGCCCTCCCCTTCCTTACCCTTTAATACCTGTAGCCTGTAGGTAATAAACTGGACATGCCTCACCTGCTTGTCTCCAGAGGTTCTTGTGGCCCAAGGTCACCATCTGCCTCACTCTCGGTGACCTCAGGGCCTATTGGCAGGGCTAAACCCCGAGAATCCCCTGTAGGTAAGATCTTTATTAAGTATTAAGACATATCTGACAGAAATTGGTTGGCAAGGGCTTCAAAAGTAAAAGTTACAATAATTTGACTCTTTTTGTAAGTTGCATATTCATATGTTCCTATGTATTACATTAGACACATGGAAAATAGATGGAGTATAATTACTTCGGTATTCAAATGCCATTTTTTGGAGTAAAATATTGCATTTAATTCCTATGTATATGTTAATCCCCACTCCTACAAGCAGAAACAGCTCATATACCACACTCATTTTAATATATTACGTGGATTAATAGCGCATAAGTTATTTTATGACATAATTTAATCTCTGTGCACATCAAATTACTCTGCATCATTCAAAGTGCTTTCAATTTAACTATATATGTTAATGAGCTTGGATTTTATCAGCTACCTTTCATGGTTTACAAGCAACATTCCCTTGATCTTTCTAAGGGCAAAGCTTTGTAAGAGGACAATTGAACTAACCCCCAGTTCAAGGCAAGTTGAGAAAAAATACAACTGATATTGAATAGTATGGCATGTTTCATGCATATGTAGTGAAATCGGTATCACTACAAACTAGTAACATGTGTATTGCATGAAAAATGATTCCTTTTCTTTATTAAAAATACTATTACTGCCAGATCCCTTACTGCTTTTGATCTTGAAAAAGTCTAGTTTTTTCACATTGATGCTATATGAAATGAATACATTTAGAATCTGCATTATCATTATTGACTGCTATATGGATACTTCAAGCTTTCCAAAAAATATTTTCCTTCACTTTTTGAATACCATCATCAACCAAGCGAATATCAATGAACTTCATTTTCAATGTATTTTATTGCTGAAATTACAGCCCAACAATTTTCAAATAAATTTATTCACTGAGGGATGGATGTAGCTTCCTAGAGAATTCAATGTACTTTGGAATTCTTCAAGGTCTTTTCTTCCTTTATTTGTGCTTCCTGCAAAAAGGCTTCAATAGCCAATTTCTCTGTCACAGTTCACATGCAAAATTGTATGTTGGTAAAAATACTCTGGCAACCAAAGTCTTTTAACATTAAGACAGAAATATAATGCTGCACTTCCTACTTAGACATAAGGCAAAATAGACAAATGTGTTATCAGTTGGGAACAATCTGGATTTCTGAAGAGGAAGAACACAGAACAAAATATTTTTTTTCCTGTACTTAAAGAGGAAAACTTAAAAAATTTTAGTGCTTAATTATGCTTAAAAAGTACCGGGGCAGGAAATTATAGCCATGTCGAGACTGCTCATCAGATGAAGAACATCATCTCTTTCCTGATCCCTCCAGTTTTTGTTCTTGTTTATGTGGATCTAATTTCTAGGAAACCCCATTCGACTAGTAATAATTTAAAACATATTTTATAGACTGTTTTGTTAATTCGTTAAATGTCTCATAAATATGTTTATTTACCTGATTGTTCTGCTAGAAAGTCAAGTATCATATCTGTGACTTTATTTATCTTATTTATTTCAAGTCAGAGCTTCAGACAGGGAGAAATAGAACTTCCATTCACTGCTTCCCCTCCCCCTACTGCAAAACTGTCAAATCCAGGAGTTTCTTTAAGGTCTTCTACTGGGTGACAGGAGACTCAATACTTGGGTCATCTTCCATTGTCTTTCCTAGACCATTAGCATAGAGGGGGCATCAGAAATGGAGCAGCTATCATGCAGGATGCTGGCATTACAGGTGGCAGCTTTACCAAATAGGTACAATTCTGGCCCTGACTTTATTTTTAGCTACTCATTCCACGATCCTTGGGATATTGTGACATTTTTTCTGATACAGCTTTTACTATTTCTCAACCACAACTGTCCCTCTGCCTAATTTTCTAATTTGTTTATGCTTGCACAGTTGTGCCATATATATCCCTTTAAAACACCCTAGCGAATTTTGCTAGAGTATGTTAAGTAGTAAATTAACACATAGGTCTATATAAAACCTATATACTATCATGTGATAAATTCAACATATATGCTGTGAAATAAGCCAAGAAAATATTTAATTGCAACTGATACATATATATATATATATTAAACTTTGAGTGAACTAAAGATCAAGAATCATTTTAGAGGCAGCTAAAATTTTTATTTATATGAATATTTTTACCCAAATGCTAACATATTTTCTCATATAAATATTTTTAAATTATAGAAATTTGACCTTGAGATATTACTATCATAAACTCAAGAAAACAGTATGTTTGCATAATGAGGTGAATTTTGAAAAATATTAAAAATTGTCAACTATAAACATTTTAAAACAAAGAAGTAACTAAATCAGATCTAGTTATTTAAAAGTACTTTAGTTAAAAGTACTTGGAATGCCTAGAAAATATTTTTAACACGCTTCACTGAAATTGTCTCACAATTCAATTTTTAAAAATGTCTGGCATTTATACTCTGTAAAATCAAATGAGACTTACTGGTTGAGTCAAGTTCTCCTCTACCAAGAAAAGCCTAAGTAACACTGTTGCACTCCAGGGTCACAGAGTTCCTCCAAGCACTTGCTTTTTTTTCTATTAAAGTACTACAACAATCGTCCTAAGTTTGGCTGCTTTATCTCTGTAAATCACATATTCTTATTTTGCTCATGTCTCAAAAGAAACTTGAAAACTGTCAAATGAATTTGTGAATAAGAAGGCGATGCACATGTAACTGTGCATATTTTGTACTTGACCTCTGAAGCATTTTTAAGTATATAGTTCAGCATTCAGTGTTTTAAAAATCCAGAAATAAAAGAATTGCAAGTTTTCTAAACTTCTTTTCCTTTTGGACTTCGCATTATCATGGATGAATGAAAGAAAGAAAATGTTCAGACAGACTCAGTAACTGTCATTAGATCACGCGTATCTTCTATTTGACATGAATATTTAAGACAATTTACAGATTTCATTTTCATATGCATTCTAATATTATGCTGAAATTGTTGAAAAAGCACATTACTCTCAGGGACTTCATAAGGATTCTGGCATACAAAATTCATTTGTGACATATTTTTGTAACTTTCCCCTAAATATTAATAAACTGTTTTCCAAATTCCTTTGTATCTAGCTCTATTCCAAGATGTACCATTATGATAGCATTCCTCAATGTATTTATAAAGCTATTGCATTGGTGAATACTGACTTGTCTTCCGGAAAAAAATGCACATGGTAGTGTCACAATGTGATTGTATCTGGAGAGGTGGTGTATGGATATCTGTAACAGCATTTCAACAAACTTAGGAAAGAACTTAGCATGATGACATATTTTAGTTTTTTTGTTATAGTTTATAGGTTTTGGGCTAAGAACTAGCAGTACACCATGCATGTCATACAAACACGAGACACAGAGTCTACATAGGCCTTTTTCACCTTTTCCTAATGATGTATAAACCAACGCTAACAACCATCTGACCAAGAATGTCTACTGATTTCCAGAATTCATTCTTTCCTTATTCCTTTTACACCCATACTGTCTCAGCAGGATACATGATCACCCAAACAGAAACCACAGTTTGCAACCCTGCTAGGAGTTTAGCTATGACTGTATGACTAGTTCCATTAAAGAGATCAGGAGTAAATGTACTGCATGGGAATTCCATAATATACGCATAAGAGAGAACTGTTTTTTCCTTTTCTTTGTTAATTCTACTGGGCCAGAATTAAGGTGTGACACTCACAAGACATTTTCACTCAAGAAATATAAATACACAAAGCACTGGAATGAAATATATCCAAGGTGTACTAATATCATGGAACAAATCAATGTCACGTATTGTAAAATGCCAATCATACAAGAGATAGAGACAAACCCCAGTCTTATTAGAGTCACTGTGTTTCAGTCTGCTCACACTAGCCCAAAAAGAAGCTGAGCATGTAACTATTGTTGGTCTAATCTTAGCAATCACCTAGAAAAAAAGATACGTTTGAACCACAGGATAAGACAAGGCCAAGGTAATCCTCATCCTGAAATATCTCTTTTGCTCCCTGGATTTATCTAATGTTTTTATGTCATTTACTACTATTTATAAAAGCACTTTATATAATAAAATTTTAGCTCAAGAAAAAGAGACATTTTCAGTTTTTATCATGTTGTGTTGCTTTTGGAAACCACACTTACTGTTTTCCAAATTTAGATATTTGCATGACCTGAGCGAATTAAAAATAAAGCAAATATCTGCTAAAATGTTGATATAAATGAGTGCTAATTAATGCAATAAATCAAGGGAATGTGAATATTAAGATTTTATTTTTTATAGCCCATAGTCTGCAAATTTGAGGTGAAAGTATGCTATTAATATTGCCCTTTTCTATCCACATATTTTCAACCTATCAAGTAATGAATCAATTGTGGCTTGACACTAAATTCTGGACAGAAATAAATGCTTGACTGACAGAGAATGGCAGGAATTTATTAGCTGAGGATGCAATGAGTTCCTGGTCCCTTTGGTGATGGAAATGATAGCATCTATATACAACTCTTGAGATTCTTTTTGATTGCCAGCCTGACAATCTGCTAATCTTACAAGTCCTCTCAAGCCCAATTGGAGCAGTCTCTGTGTCCTTGACCTTTCTTTGCTTTTGGAAGGTTGTGGAGGGGCTGTATACAGGCAATCAGGTCGTAAGCAGCAAAATAAAATGGTCTCATCCCTGAGCTGACTTTATAATGAATGGTATATGCAAAATTATAGATTTTTCTTTCATGTTTAATTGAAACATAAAATAATTCTACAGATTTGTAGGACGTAATGTTATAGTTTCAATACATGTACAAAATATGTAAAGATCAAACTAGGATATATCACCATTTAAAGGACTTACCTATATCTT
Source organism: Ochotona curzoniae (assembly GCF_017591425.1). Classification (NCBI taxonomy): domain Eukaryota; kingdom Metazoa; phylum Chordata; class Mammalia; order Lagomorpha; family Ochotonidae; genus Ochotona; species Ochotona curzoniae. The sequence goes on along the minus strand of NW_024465023.1, from coordinate 19,582,277 downwards.
AGCGAATTCTAAATATGCTTTAGAGAAATTTGCAAGAGGTTTTGTTAGCTGTTTTTTTTTCTTCCCTTTGGTCTGTTTGCTTATTTTTGTAGTTCTCAAATATACCGTTAGTCTATAGGTTACCATTTATGAAAAGATAATGTAAAAAAATACATAATTTTATCATTGTTAAAATGTAGCATTTTTTACAGAATCATTGCTCCATATTTTTACACATGCTAAAATGATTTTTGATAATACGTGTTTTACCTTTCCCCAGGCAATTTCGGCATCCAAATTACTAGGCATTCCTTCAACTGCTGATCTCTTTGTCAATTCCGTATCTGTAGCTGCCAGCCACTCCGTTAAAGCATTCATTTCCTTTCGCATCTTACGGGATAATTTTAAGCATTTCTCCAACTGTTGCTTTCTTTCTGTTACCTGAAAAGAATCATAACATTAAAGTTGATTTATTTTACCATTCAGGTTTATTTACAACTACCTAATTAAATATTTTCTATTTCTGTGGTTCAAAAATAAGCACATTCACACATTTTAAAATCTTACTTTAACAATATCATTAGCAAGTAAAGCTAAAATTGACCAGTGAGACTGGTTTCATAAAAAAAAATAAATCTCAAAGTTCTGCAAAGAAAAGGAAGCAAGACTGAAACAGACCAGCAGAATGGGAGAAAGTGTAATATAAAGAGTTTAATTCTAAAATATATAAAGAAGCTCGACAATGCAATAGAAGGTATAGCAACCTGATTTTAAAACTGGTCTGAACAGAGAAATACAAATTTATTCCATTAATAAATACAACAGGTCAGCAAAATATAATTCTGCATATAAAAGGTTATTCAATACCATTAATCATGAAGACAACAAAAATTTTTAAAAAATGAGAGACATTAATTCAAACCTGACTGGATGGCAAATATGTATATATTACACATATATACAAATGCATAATCGCACACACATATACACTCATGCATATACATTATATATATGTACATACACATATATACATACAGGCACAAAAATACAAATGATCATCAGGGAAATAAAGGAATCTGCTTAAAGTATTAGTGAGAATGCAAAATGGTTTAACCATTATGAAAACCAGTATAGAAGTTAATAAAAAAAATAAAAATAAAACTACTGCTTCATTCAGTAATTTCACTTATGGTTAGCCAAAAGATTTGAAGTCATAATCTCTAAGATATATAGAACTGCCAAGTTCCTTGCAGCATTAGTAGCAATGCCCAACACATGAAAAAACAGCATAAACATTCATTAACAATGAATGAAACGTAAGAATGTGGTTTCCACATTAACTGGAATTATATACAGTCTTGAAAAAGACAACAGGGATTAACCTTGGGAACATTATAGTGCATTAAAAAAGCTAGTCAAAGTGGACAAACACTGCATGACGCTATCTAAAATTGTCAAAAAACATAACCAGATTGTAAAATGATAGCTACTAATGGTTGTAGGACACAGAAATTAGGAGTTGCTCATCAATGGAGATTAAATTTCAGCTATGAATTCAACATGAATCTATTCTAGAGGAATATACAGCATTTTGCCCACAGTTACCAACATTTTATTAACACCAAGAATTTCATTGAGGACAGAACCTGTTTAATGTGTGGTCACTGTAACAGGTTTTATTTTTTCTAAATATAAAAGAAAACTAAAAAGCCTCAATCCAGATCAGATCCTTTGTCCAAAAAGACAGTGTCTTGTATTGACTCTCGTTGTAGAAATGAAAGTTGTAATAATCTGTCTTTAATAGAAAATAAAACATAATTCATGCCCAAGTTTTGTAATGAAGAGAATAGCATAAGTAAAATGAAAACAACAACTACTACTTGTTGAAAACTGACAGTTATTTACAAAGGAAGGCTCAAGAAGAGCTTATAATCTTCTACATAAGCCAGATGCTTGAGGGTCAGTTTTGTTATAGCATACTATGTAGAGCTGTCATATGACACCTGCATCCAGTTTGATTCCTGGTTTGTGTCCCAGCTGATACACTTCCAATCGAGTTTCCTGCCAAAGCCCACAAAAAGCAGCAGAAAATGACCCAAGTGTTTGGGTTTCTCCCCTACATTGGAGACCAGTATGGAGCTGTTAGTTTCTGCCTGGACCAGCCCAGGCACTTGCAGCCATCTGGGGATTGAACAAGTAAATGGAAGATCATTCTGTCTCTCCCTCTCTGAATTTGTGAGTTTCAAAAATAAATAAGTAAGTTTTTAAAACATGAGATTTATTCTTGCTAGTGTGGAATAAAAGGAAAAAATGTGTTTGAAGTGGCAACAATATTTAAAATAATCAATTTCTCCTCTTATCTACAAATTTCTACTTTTGCATAAAAACTATGCAAAGAACATGATACTCTCCACATAAACACAATCTCACCATGCATTAGGAAAACGAATACAAAACACAATTTTTGCTCTTATTAATGGAGAAAATTTTGGCTGGATTAGTGCTCCTATCCTCAGTGTTGAAAACCAAAACTCTCATAAGCCAATTCTTTCACAGTCTCATCTAGGGAATGAACATAATTCTCCATCCCATTTTGAAATATGCCTGCATCTATTAAGGTTGTGGGTTTAATGGTTTAATACAAGGTTAACAATATTTTCCAAGTACCAGTCAAACCATTAGCAAAACCTGTGGATTTTCAGTTGCACAAAGGCAAGATTTAGTGCCTCACATCCCTTAAAATCACTCCTCTGTATTCTTCACACTTAAACAAAGATTGCTGCACTAAATTATTTGTATATTGTGTAAGAAAGGAATGAGAACCTGAAAGCCAAAAATTCTATGTCAGAATTTTAAAAATTGCTGAAATTAGATACAAAATGTGTATTCTTAAAATTTATTAATTTTCTAACTTCAGGGAAAAATAAACTTTTTTGCTTATGAAGGTGGAGCATTAAATGTAAACATGTGAATCTGCAGAGGCAACATGTTGAAGCTCAAGAATGACAGGTTCTGTCCTAGCCAGTAACCCCTAAACTTGCCAATGAACTTGGGGAAGGACACCTCATTTTCCTCTATGCATATAGACTAAAAACTTAACCATTTTGCTAAACACACAGAGCTATCAAGAGGGTACTCTCAGTGATTTGACAGACACTAACACAGTATGACACCACAATCTCTTCCCTTACTGATATTAGTTTTCCTTAGAGATGATCCGATGGAAAGCATCGCTGAAGGTATGTAACAGGAGTATTTTTTTATATTCACTATTTTTCAGGTAAAGAAATCCAGGAAGAAAAAATGTCTTTCATTGCAAAAAACTTTGGAAATCAGAGTTAAAATGGATTTCAAGAGTAAGCAAATAATAGAGGAAAAACCCAAGTGCATGTTTGAACATGATGCATGGTTAAAATAGGCAACAATGATACAGATTTACAATCAAAATGAGAGTCCAGTTGTCACAGGCGTGTGCGCACACACACTCACACACATACAGAGAATGTATGCACAAAGAATTCAAAATTCTACGACAAAAATAAAAACCATGGGTTATTATGTATTCTAAATATTCAGCAAAACTCATCATCTCCTTAGCCAGAGATATATGTTTAAAATATTTAGTTGCTGAAGGTGCAAATGCATTTCTTTCTTAAACATTTTTTCCTCTATATCTCCCCTAAGAAAAGTATAACATCTGCCCTTTCAACTGCAAAGATTCTACTTGTGTATGTGAGAAGAAAACTGCAGTTTATGGTGAGTTCTCATACATAGTTATTTTTTCAATGCACTAGTACTTGAAAAGGAATCCAGATTCAATATTTCAAAGAAATCTTGTCTTTCCAAAGCTAATGTATTATTGATTTGTATTTTGTTTATATCCTGCTAAGCAGCTTTTTTTTTTAAAAAAAAAGGAGACACTGCCATCTTAAGGAAAATTGAGTTTTACATTTATTATCATAATTCTTCTTGCTGAGAAGAAAAGATACATTTAAGAGTGCCATCTACAGTTTCAGCAGTCACTTCATGAACACTTAAAAATGTAATTTTGGAGGACGATACTAATACTGTCATTGCTGTATGTTTGTATAAAATCAAAACATAGAAGAAATGTGGAATAATAGGTATTGATATATCAAGGATCCTAGGCTTCATATTTTTCAATAAAATTACTTAGTTTTCTAAACAACATTTCATTTTTATTAACTGAAATTTTTACATAAATTATTTATACCTAAAAATAATTTATTGTCATGATAAAATATTATAAGTTTGTCTATGGGTACTTCTCAAATATGTACACGTTTATTTGTGTCTGAATAAAGAGATAATTTTTCAGTGTTGTTAGTGTCAATAAAGGTGGAAACTCGAGTTGGAAAAAAAAAATGTCAAGGAAATTCAGCACTTTCACTCAGAGTGAAATTCAACAGGCAGAAATTTATTTTGCATGTTTTTTTAAAATTGTTGTTGTTTGTCAATAGGTCCACTGGTGAAAAGTTTGCTCATAACTAACTTTCCCATTTACACTTTATGCTTACACTAACTGTGCATGCTCAGTTATGGGCAGGCACTGCGGCATTACAGGTAAAGCTACCTACAGTGCCAACAACACACAGAGGGACCCTGGTTGCCGTCTGAGCTGTGTTACTTCCAATCCAACTTCTTGCTAATAGTCTATGGAAAACAGATTGAACCCCAAGTTGGCTGACCTGAATCCACACAGATCTGGATGAGGCTTCTACTTCCTTGTTTCTGCCTGATTCAACCCCGCACTTGTGGCTGTCTGGAGACTGAACCAGTCCTCTCCCTTCGTCTCTGTCTCTTTAACTTTCAATCACTTAATGCACTTAAAATGAGCTTTATTTTATTGCAAAATGGCCCTAAATGCCAATAATAAATAAATCCCTTTATTTATGTGAGCTTAAATAAGCCCATTATATAAATACTAACGTGCACTAATTATTTCAATTACTTAATAATAAAGTGTTATAACTACTAAAATACATAATTATTAAAGCACTAAGATTGGGTTTTAAAATTTCTTATACAGCTCATAGGAGAACATAAAATAATGGCAAGCAGAGAAAATCTCAGGTCAGTCCTTGGTGACAGTATTTCCAGGTTTTATGACTTTTTATGATGGCATAATTGAAATTACATTATCTTTGAAGATGACATGATCATATGTTGGAAATCCTAAAATACTACCAAAAATTAGTTAGAAATAACATGAATTCATTAAATCTATAAGACATAACATTACAACACAAAAATGTCGCATTATATGAGGAAATACTTGAGAAAAAGAATCAATGAAACAATGTTATATAATATAGCCTAAATATATTAGGCACAAATTTAACCAGTGAAGTGAGAGAAATGTATACTGAACCTTGTAAAAAGTTGATAAAAGTAAATTGAAGAATACACAAATGCAAAAAGATCCTATGTTCAGAGATTACAAAATATTATTATAATTTTCATACTTCCCAAAGCAATTTAAAATGTCAATGCAATTTACCATCAGAATTCTAAGAAAATGTTTTACAGGAACAGAAAAAAATTCTACCATTCATATGAAACCCATTAATCAATCGAGCATTGGATTGAAATAAAAATGGACACCTAGACTAATATAGAGTAGAACTGAGACCGTAAAATTAAACCCAAACAATAGTCACAGGATATTTTACAACAGTCCTAAGAAAACACATTAAGAAATGGACAGTCTCAAACAAATTATTCTGGAGAAAATGGAAGGCTACATGGAAATGAATGTAACCAGAACTCTACCTCTCACCTAGTCCAGAAATAGACTCAAACATTATTAAAGAACAGTTGAGCTTTTGAAATGACTGAAGAAAATATAAGGGTAATATTTCAGGACATTTGAATGGGCAAAGCTTTTTAATTAAGACCTACCCAATAATAGGAAGTGAAATACAAATTTGACAAAACTAAATTTTATGCAAGCAAAAGTGTTCTGCACAACAAAGGAAACAATGAGTGGCTGGGCAGAACTGGGGGCATGGGAAAATGACTTCCCAAGCGGAAGAACAAAGTTAGAGCGTCACATTCCGTAAAATGGCTACTACATAAGAAAGTACAGGAGAGAAGCTACTTTACACAGGCTTTGGCAAACATTTATTTATACGTTTTTGGTTACGACTAAAACTGCACAAGTAACAAAAGCAAAACATAGACAAATGGGAATGCATTGAACTAAAATGCTTCTGCTCAGCAATGGAAACAATTCAGGAGTGTAGAAGCAGCTTAGAGTCCTAATTTAAAACCTTCAGAACTCTAAATATAGAATATTTGAGTTCAAGAAAGGCAATGACCCTATATATTTCTCATATATATATATAATTCTATATATTATACACTTATGAAAAAAGAAAATGGAGAAAAGTAAAACTCTGTAACAGTAAATTGAAGTTACTCACGGAACTCTAATCAAAGCAACAATAACAAATGTGATCACAGAACCACACAACTCAAGTGGCTACCCATATTGTTACCAGCTAAAGGTGGAAGAGGATATAACCCTTTTTAAAATTAGGAAATAATACTTGTGGATGAGCCAGTTCCATCAGACCTATCAAGGTCCATATAGACTGCATCAGTTCCAACAGACCCTCATATAAACATGTACATCATTTTCAATATTTCCCAGTCTTCAAGACATTATAAGTAACTTGTTATCATGAAAAAATGATTACAACAAAGGAATAATTTTAGTAAATTACCCAGTGTACTAGCTAAACCTCCCTGAGCTTTACAGATTTTTCTTTCTATAGTAAAGTGCATAGCCTCATCACTCAAGTAGTGCTTACAACCTAACACAGATAATGGGAGGTATGTGTCTATCCATCATATCTATGTATCTCAACAATACAATTTGCTAGACTCTAATCATACATATTTAGTGCCTGTCACAATTTATAAGGAAAGTGGAAAGCAGTGTTTGTGGCCTCATCAAGCACGCACCTTTGCTCCCAGCTCGTTGTAGTGCAATTTTAAAGCTGTGACTCTTTCATCCAGCTCTTTGGGGTTTTCCGTCTGCTTCTTCTGTACAATCTGACGCCCAGTCTTTATCACCATTTCCACTTCAGACTTCACCTCACTCAGACTTTTATACAAGTTCTAAATACAGAACAAAGCAAAATAATTAGCAATAGTGTTAAATTAACTCCCATAGTTAACAACAACTAAGAGAATAGATACCGTTTTGGTTGCTATTTCATATTTACAGTCTTAGTGAAGGTGTGATAAATATCTAGCTCATACATTTCCTTTTAAAGTTTCTATTTTCAATTCTGAACAATAATTTACCAGTACTTTCCAGAGAGTGCACTATGGACATATTTGTTTCTTCTATCCAAGGTCACAAAATCACCATCTAAATGTTAACTGGTCTCTGCTTTATATGTTGTACTTATACAATCTAGCTAGGAGTTTTGATCAACTAACTTTCTTGTTCACAGGTATTTAATTGAGTGCCAATCATATACCAGAGAGCATTTGAGTTAGTGAATAATCAGTGGTGGCCAACACACAGATATGGTCATGCAGCTTATATATTAGTAGAGTAAGACATCTAACTTTGCAAGCATGACTACAATATGTTATTTCACACAAAAGGAATAAAAGCAATCTAAACAGTTTAATTAGATAATCAAATTATACTTTAATGGTGCTGACAATAGTTTAAAAATAAATAGTGATTTAAAGATTACACAATGTCATACATATGTGCATAAAGAACAACTATGAAGTTTCACAAAAGTAGTTTCCATAACAAAGTACCATAAGACAATATAACTTTTCAAGGCAGCGATTTTTACCACCACACCACTGCCGCTTAGTGTCATGATGTGCCTTTACAGTTCCTTCCCTGGGATGACATGTCATTTGTATATATGAAGTTGTATGTGTATACAGGCATAAATAACAGTTTACATTCCCACTGCTTTCACTTGTTCAGTGGCAAATCTGAATAATCACTACTTCTTTTATTACCATCATAGACATAAATTTGCTAGTTGGTAAATACGTTCTGCAATTAGAAGAAAAAATTGTGTCTGTTTTATGTCTGCTTACCAGAGGCTCTAAAAAAATAGGCACTACGACAAAATATTTTGTAGAGGTTGAACGACTGCATGATTAATTAAGACTACATAGATAATCTATTTCCGTTACTCTCTTCATTGCTGATGCTTGCATTCACACTTAATTGTGTGTTCTATACTGAACTTTCCAGATTCTTATACTTCATTTTGTATTCATAGAACATGTAAAAATATAAGAATATTTTGAGACATTGAAATAATTAATTTTTATGCTGGGAACCAACTATGACTTTTTGGAATCAGAGACACAGTCAAGTGATTTACTGTTTAAGCCTTAAGAAAATGCCACTGGCTTACTTTATGGTGAAAGTTCCACGGGGTCCGGTAAGCCATCAGTAACATTTCACTCAATAGTAAAAGAAAATATTCGCAACCAAAAAAGGTAAATATTCCCTGGTATGGTGTTCATGTTAATAAAATATTTTAATACGCAAAAATCACTGGTTAGGGCCATAATTAAAATTATATTTGTGTGTGCATGTATATTCAACTTAAGTAACAGAAAAGTTCTAAATAAATAATATCCTTATGAGAGGAATACATTCAAGCAAGAATGTAGACCAAATAGAGCAGGTGCCTTGAGCTATTTTCTTTGCACTGATGTAGGACACAGAGCTAGCAGGGTACAGGTGACATTGTTTTCAGCTCATTTTGTTGGTGGTAAGTTTCATAAGGGAAACTTTGCAGACTTGGCTCTTAGGAGAGGATAAACAGCTTTCATTTTTCAAACTCCGGCCATAATGATAGTGTGGCTGGTACATTTTTGTTATCAATTCATACTGCACAATTTCTAATGTATTCCTGTATATTCCTACTATTACCTAATATCAGCGAATCCCAGTCATCATTATAGTCAAAATTCCTTGGGTTTTTCTTTCGCAACAGGAATATTTAAAGTAACTATATCATAAACTGCAGTCTGATTATACATAAATTTTATTAGGTAAAATATTTCCAAGTGCCTTGCAACCAGAAATACCAATTTAGCTTAAAATGTATTATTATACACAGAGATATTTGACATTCATAATGACATGAATAATTTTCGCCAAAATGGTCTGTTTTCCATTGTCATTGGAGAGTGAACTCAAAACATAACACTCAGAATGAAAGGAAGCTGCCTAAAGCTAAGTCAGCCCCTATGGCCAACTAGTCCCAGCCGAATCTGCTTCAATTGCAGTCCATCTCCCTGCCGGCTTACCTGGTCAATTGGTGAGAAAGACCCAAGCGTTGGGGCCCCTCCCATGAATATGGCCCTGTTGTCATTAGTCTAACTCTTCCTTTTAAATAAAGAAAAAACCCTTTGAAAAAATGCAAGGCATTTTTTTTCATTTAATTTTAGCATTAAGTATTGTCAATATAAGTGAATTTCTACTCTTGCTGGTCATTAGACTATTAATAATACAGTATCACGGCAGATATACCAATTTCTCAGCTCTTTGTTATCTTATTTGTTCCAACAGCAGCAACGTAAGATACTCTCTGACAACTGCACACAACTTGTATCTTTCCATGCTTTTTAATTCTATGTGGTCTACTGGCATTTAAATGTGTATCAAGCCATGATATTTAATGAAAAGGTCCTAGGGTTTCAGTACAAGTACCTACATCAGGAACTTCCTTTGCCTTTTAACTACTGTTTCAGGTACAATTAACCTCAGTCAGTGAGCCATCTTGAAAACAGAAATGGTGTCCATCGGTGCTTATTATTTCTGGGGCGTTTAATCTTATAGCAAATATCGCTGTTATTGATGTTTCCAGATTAAACTATGTCCCTTTTGGATTTCAAATTAAAAACATATATCCAAAGTATCATAAGCATTAAGCAAGGAGGCCTCCTTTTGTATTATGCACAATCATTAGCAGATTTATTTAGAAAGATATAGAAAAGGCAAAACTCTACAATTGAAGCGAAAGCTCTTTTCTTTAAACAGACTTGTTTCATTTTTGTTGAACCTAAACTCCAAAGTGTAATGATTAATTATTTGAAAATAAGTCTTGTTACAGGAGAATCAAATACTTAATAAGGAAAAATAGTTACGTATTTTCCACCAGAAATACCTACCACACAGTGATTTAACTGTGACTGTACTACTTCCTGTTCAACACTCTTTGTTTCCAGTGCAGGCAAGTGCATCTTTACTTCATCCAAGATCATCTTACTTTCCTCTAGACGCTGCTCGAAATTGGCTGGCTTCTGGAATAATCGAAACTTCAGGGAGACATCTTGCAATTTTTTCTGCAAGGACAGTGGAAGGGGTTCCTGGGTTAATGTTGCCTTCCAAACAGTAACAACTCATTGTTTTTGGTCAGCAAACTTTCTTTATTCCTAAAGATGTACACACATAAAAATCAAGACAAAATCAATCTTGCCACATTACACCAACACACAACAAGACATAAGTGATAGAATAGAGTGATTATTTTCAATGTGTTAGAAAATAAAAGGTAACCTACCAACTTATTTTGTTTTAAATTATAAGGCAGAAAGCCCATGGTGTTCAGGCATCACATTGTACTTCTCATTTTTATCTTCAATTCAAATTTTTTGAATAAAGCCTATAGCATATTTTTATGCCCAGCCAAAATAAACTCCATATTTACAGAGTAGAATATACCTGTGCCACACCGATTAGGGTTAGGACCCTTTGTGCAGCTTCTTTCCCTTGGTTGTGTTTCTTCATTTCTTCTAGACTAATCTCATGACTTGTCAAATCAGACTGAATTTTCTGTTGAGAGAAGACCATAATTAGCTGATACTTTCTACAAATTATTAAAAATAACAATTTAATTTTTAAGAATATGGAAGTTAGAATATCTCACAAACCATTATTACAAGGCAGTCTGCTGTAACTGCTTTAAAATTATAACAAATATCTCCATATATCATAAATTATGAGAATGAAATGACTTACCTCTGATTGAATGTCTTATCAAAAATGAATTATTCTTGATTCAATGTTAATGATCAGATATTGCAGATATTTTCAATAGCAAATACTTATTATATTTACTGTAGACAACTGACACTACTGACACTATTTTACCTTTGAAGTCACACTTACATCTGACCAATAATTAGATTAGCCTCATGTGACAGCAATAAAATACCATGAAAAAGTTGGATATGAGTAATATTCATTAATTGTTATCTTTGGTCATTCTGTGCCCCATTTCAGTTAATGTTCAGAGAAAGTATGGCAATCAGAAAAGGAAATTAAATGGCATTGCTTATTATCTGAAGCATACTTAATGGTTTCCTGGAGGAAAGTACTTTTGAATTTTAGATAGCTATAAAATATGTCTGCCTGTTCAATTTGTAATAGACATCTTCACCTAATTCTGTGTAAAAGCATAACTGTATTTGACTTATGGGTTGCTTAACCAGTTACAATCATGGGGCAAATGTTGTCATGTAATACGAAAACATGAATTTCTTCTTTGCCAGACACCCCCAAATCAAGAAGTGATTTAAAATCAATCATCAGATTATCATTGAGAACATGAAATTGAAAATATATTACCAGTGTTTGTAAAACTTGTCATGCAAATAAATTATTATATTGCATATATCTATATATACATATGACAGGAGAGTCATGTCATGTATATATTATTAGACAGGTGTTATTAATGATAACATTTATTGGAGTAGATGTTCAGAGTCCCAGCAGGCCTTTCAATCCTGAATTATAACAATGTGCACCCTGGCAGGCTGCAGGTGGTGACTCATTTGCCAGTCAGGCATGGCTTTCTCAACTCCTAAAATTACCAGAGACAACTGAATGTCACAAATAACAAAATATAAATTCTCGTGTGCATCTTTCTGAGTTAAAATGTTAACGGTCCCCAAGGCTTTCATCAGCGTGTTCTGCATCTTTGAGGTAAATGCCCTTGACTCATTTTTGGCTTTGCTTTACTTAATTCAATTTTGCTACATACAAATAACAGTTCCAATTAATATACCGCATACAGAAGGTGACAAAATTTATTAAAACCAAAGTGTTTCTTTTTGAGAGAAAATGATGTGCGAAGATAGGTCACTGAACAGAACAAAGGGATTGGCAGAAATATAACTGGAAATGCAGACAGCAACAAGATACTAAATAATCTCATTCTTCAATGATTTCTCTAGCACTTTGAAAGTAGGTTAATATCAATTTAAAATTCAGTTGATCAGCATAATATTTCTAGTAACAGTATTTATAATTCAGGAAGTTCAAAGTGAGTAGTATTATGGAATTATTTAGGAAGTTTGAAGTTCAAGATTCACTATAGGTATGTATATTTGTGTGTGTGTGACACAGAGAAAGAGAGATGGAGTAAAGGAAAGAAGGGGAGGCAATGTACAAACATACAACATGCATTTATTTTGCAGCTTCAAGTCTGAAAGGAAAATAGAAAGGGAAAACAGAGATCCTTGAAGAACAAATGGATTTAAGAGATGTGAGAGAAAGTACCTAAGAAAGAGAATGAACAGTCTAGATGAAGGAGAAAAGAAGGAAGCAGAAACAAAGAATGACCCTTAAGTGAAATAATGTGACAATTTTCTCAATGTGAGATCAACAATGTTAGCTTTGACATAGATCTGATGAAACAAGTATAACAAGGGTATATTTGCTGGTTGATGAGCACTGTAGCTAGCTAGTACCATTAATGGGCTATGAGAACAGAAGTTCCACTTTCAATGACTGATGTCTGATTAAGGATAAAGAACCATTCTTATTTAAAAAGCATCATTATTTTGAAGATAATGGTCTCTACTTGCAATGAAATTCAGGTCTACCAGATTTGAATATGATTCAAGGCAATGAAAAAGGAGTCAACAACTAAAATTATTTCTTTACAAAATGTGAGAAGTTAATCAGAAAAATCCAGTGAAAAAAATAAGGGAGATTAAGTCAAAACTACAACATACAGCCAATGGAAAATACTGACAGGAGAGGTGTTTCTTTTTTACACACCAAAGGAATGAGACAGGAGGACAATCTGGGGCATAAAAGAAGCAATAGCTTCAATGAATCACACTCATTTTCTCACGACATAATAATAAAATAATTTCAAGAGAAATCAGGAATTACATCTCACACATTCAACCTTGAACAAAGCAGAAAACCATTCTCAATTTCCTCATACCTAAACTGGCAATGATGATGGCAAGCAGCAGTGAAATTTTGCAATAATTTGTAGATTCCATGTCTGGAAAATCCTTCTATCTTTAGCTGCCAACTACACTGACTTCCATACATTGCTTTCATAACCTATTATATACCTCCAGTGGTCAGTGTATAGCAGAGAAGAAAGTAAAGTTTATATGCAATGATTTAGGTTTTTATACCACAGTTCATTTCCTAGTCGTTTCATTCCCCATCCAGCTCCCTACTTGTGTTCTGGGAAAGCAGTAGAGGATGGCCCCACACCTTGAGACCCTACATCCACATGGGAGACCTGGAAGAGGCTCCTGGCTCCGGGCTTCGGATGGGCTCAGACCTGGCCATTGTGGCCACCTAGGGAGTGAATCAGTGGATATAAGACTTTTCCGTTTCTCCTTCTCTGTAAATCTGCCTTTCCAATAAAAATAAAGATTCTTCTAAAACAAAAGAAAGGTCATAACCACTAAAATCATTAAAGTTGAAGAAATGATGATTCTATGTCATATAAAAGAGTTCAACATAACTTAAGTGTATTAGTGGAAAAAATAGCTTCATATTATTCTTATATAGAGACATTTTTAATGAGTCAAGAATATTGTGCACAAAATAGCCAGTGGCTGAATATGTATTGGAAGCCAAAACTATGTGCATATTATGCTACTTCTTACAATATTATGTATTAATATGTGTTATATGTATTAAATAGACACAGCCTTTTACTTAAATGTTCCTTTTGCTCTTTTTGGTAGAACATATCATGCAAACAGATTAAATAGTATACTTGATTCTTATACTAAGACACAACTCACTTCAATGATAAAAATAATATATACATTCCAGTTGGTTCCATTTTGGGAAATTGCATAACATATCATGCTTACATTTATCACTACCATATTAATTTATGCTAGAGATAAATCAGGATATAAATTAATATGCTAGAGATAAATGTAAGATATAAGTTAGATACAATTATGAGCATATAAGTTAACTCTGTAGTAATTATAATTAAATGACAATATTATTGATTGATTGATTGATTGCTATTGGCAAGTCAGATAAACAGATAGAAGGAGAGAAACAGAGGAAGATCTTCCATCTGTTGATTTACTACCCAAGTGGCCACAACGACCAGAGCTGAGCCGATCTGAAGCCGGGAGCCAGGAGCTTCTTCTGAGTCTCCCAGGCGGGTGCAGGGTCCCAAGGCTTTGGGCCATCCCCAACTGCTTTCCCAGGCCACAAGCAGGGAGCTGGATGGGAAGTGGGTCCTCTGGGCTGAGAACTGGCACCCGTATGGAAGCCTGGTGCATACAAGGTGAGAACTTTAGCCACTAGGCTGCTGTGCCAGGCCCAACAATTTTAATTTTGTACTTAAGATACCCTGGCCAACCTCTAACATTATCTGAATCTCATTCCAGAACAACATAGCTTCTGAGTACTACAGAGCAGGCTTACTGTGATGCAGATGACAGAACACCACGCAAATTTCCACACAGAGTGGATAATCCTCTATACCAAAATATCTCTAATAAAAAAATGTCAAGAAAATTCTGAACACATCTCCTGAAATTGTCCATCTTTCATAAAGTATTTAATAAACTGAACAAAGTGGAAGAAAGTAAAGCAGAGAAAATGTATGCTTTCTTAGAGAGCTACAGACAATACTTTGTAGAATCATGAGGCTCTATTTAATGTAAAAGTGAAACTACAAAGCAAACTAGATCATGACATTACAGAAAATAAAAGTGCAATGTTTGACAATACAGAAATTATGTTCATAATTAATACTATAAATCCAAAGTAGGAAGGTACAACAATTGACATGGAAATAACCACTTTTCTATTAAAGATGATAAAGGGCAAGATCATAGAAAAAATCAATCCAACTTTAATGACATTTCCAATACAGAACTTTACAATTAACTGAGCAGCGAGCAGGACTTTTTATCATTTTTTACCTCTTCAGACTATACTCATATATCAAATAATGGCAGAAAATGGCAAGCTAAATTAAGCTGTAGCTGTCTCAAATATTTAATGTAATAAAGAAAACTACACTAAGTAATTCCTGGAGCTTTTTTGAAGTCAAAGGCAGAAAATGCTAATGAGAAACCAACTGAAAATACTAAAAGGCATTATGTTGAGACTAACAATTGAAATGGAAAAATATAATCTTATGAAATTACTTTTTTTGTAAGTTGGATTTCAGAGGTAGAGCAAGTGAGGTGTCTTAGAGTTGTTGCTTAAGTTTCCAAATGACTGCAAAACTGCACTGGGTCAAGCGGAAAACAGAAGACCAGAATTTAATCTAAGCCTCGCTTTTGGCTACTTATGCTCAAGCATGAGTTTGTAGCAGATCCTTGTAAAGGCGTGTTATTACCAGGAAGCCACAATGAGGAGCGCTGCTGGGGTTTGAACCCAGGTAACCTAAGATGGGATGCAGGCATCTAAAGCAGTATCCTAACTGCTGTGGTAATGTTAACCAGCGATCAAAAAATGTTGAAATAGGGGCCGGTGGTTTGGCACTGCACGTCAATCTGCTGCCTGTGATGCCAGCGTCCCCTATGGACGGCCAGGTCAGGAAGAGTCTTGGCTGCTCCCCTTTCAATCCATGCATGTGGGAACACAGAAGTTTGTGCAAGTTCTTGCATTCCCAGATGGCAATCTGACTTCCTAGCTCGAGCCTGGCCCAGCTCTGGCAACTAAAGCTACTTGCGGAATAAAAAGGCAGATGGACGATGTCTCTCTCTTTCTCGCATCCTTTCTTTCCCCCAACTCTATAAATTTACCTTTTAAATAAAAATCAATACATATATTTAATAAAAATACATTTTGAAGTTGCATCCTGGAGGAAGAAGAGATATAGCCATATATAAATTTTTTCCTACAGAATTGACAAAATATACTAAGAATTTCCTGCCAGTGGCACTTCAGATAGAATACAAAGGGTAGAGAAATGAAATGGTTACACTGGACGATGAGTGAGGTTTTCAGCTGTCATTTATGCTCCTGGGGTACTGGAGGGCTCCCTGCCTTTTGGTTGTTTACAATTATGATCTGTAGTGAATTAAGCCTGTAAATATGGAGGGGTTAAAATTATGACAGTCAAACTGATGAAGAGAGGGGAGGGCGAAAGGGTATTGATAGCAGCAGGAAAGCGAGAAAGTGTGGTTTCCTTCTTTGCAATACAACCACTTTCTCCTTCTTTGTTTTTTTTTTTTGGGGGGGGGAGCAGAGGAGATACACAGAGCAAGGTCTTCCAGCCCCTGGTTCATGCCACAAGTGGCCACAATGGCCGGGACTGAGCCGATCAGGAGCCAGGAACCAGGAACTTCTTCCAGGTTTTAAGGCTATTGGGCTATCCTCAACAGCTTCCCTAGGCCAGAAGTAGAGAACAGATTGAGAATTGGAGCAGCCAGGATAGGGATTGTGCCCATATGGGATCCTGGTGCATGCAAGGTGAGGACTTTAGCCACCAGGCTACCGCATTAGGCCCCTTGTCTTTCAAATAAATAAATAACTTAACTTTTCTCTATATTGAAAACTACCAAAGTATAATTTACATATCAAACAATTCATGTCTTGATTCTAAAGTTACACTGCCATTTCAACACACCCATCAATCACTGAAGACGCCTAATTTCCATCTGCAACTATGTCGGGTGCTTACTCCAAGCCTCGTGTATCTAGTTACTGTTCAAATATTCCTTTTTTTAAAAAAATTCTTATTTTTTGATGAAGTTTGCATAACTGATTAGGGTAAGAAGTGTCACTTCCAGGGGTAAGCAGGTGAGACCACTGCTTCCACACCTTCCTTATCTTCTTCTATACCTGGGCAGAGGCGGAAGACAAGTGGGGAAGCCACACCCAGCCGCCCAACTGCCTCAGCAACCAGGGATGGGGAACGGTTACCCATCATCCCAGGGTCCCTGAGGTGGAGCAGGTGCTGAGGGTTCTGTTCAAGGGATATATTCTACTAGGGGTATTAGATTTCAGCACTCAAATTCAAATGTGGACTAAATTTGTATTTGTGTGTCTTTAAGTTGGGAATTAATACATAAATTTTAAAAGAATTCCCTTACATTGTTTTCCACTGACTAACTTACAAATCGGGCAAGTGGCTGATAAAGCTACACTTTTCGAGTCATGTGGCAATCAAATGTGCCTATAAAAATCTGCATTATTTCCTACTGAAATCATGAAACGAATCTGAGAGACTAAAATTCATATGTAGGTTTTATTTCTTAAGACATGGATTTTGATATTTTGGAATGCTTACATTTAAATGTGAGAAAATATATTTAAAGTGAATTATAAGAGCTTTTTACAATATACCACAAGAACTTACGATTTCTATTCACATGCAGCTAGTGCCATCAGCTTAAATGAACAAGTTCTTTTTGTAAAGAAAAGTCCCCGCTTTCTGCTTACTTACACTGAATTTTAGCCACCTTGCAAACTGGATGGCATAAAGAGATGCAAGGAGAAACTGTCACCTTTCGTGGAATTTGAAATCTCAGACCTGAGCTTGTGGAGCAAAACACACCAGCGCTTTCTTTTTTTTTTTAAATATGAGAATCTTGCCTTTATAGATACTTTGTTCCCTAAATTATTGTGATTTCTTGCCTCAATTGATGCGTGTAAGTTTACCAAACGGGAGGCAACAAGAGATAGTGTCATAAATTTGTGGAAGAAAAGCAAAGAATAAATTATTGACATTACTGGGGACTACTCAGTGCTTCTTGGAGTAACTTCGGTAAAGGGTTATGCTCTCTCCACATCTGAATTATTACTACAGAGCAACATGGAGAATGTCAACAGCTACCAGCTTAGGTTTTGCTTATGTACTGGAAAGTCTGAAATGGAAAATTACTGGAAGAGATAAAAGCATATTTTGAAGCATCTTTGTAAGCTTCAGAATTAGAGATTTTTTTTAGCAAATATTTAAGAATATTAGTTTAAGAAGCTTGTAGAATCTGAAATAAACACTAAATAATAAATACATGTAACTGAATGTTAAAATGAATTTAAGAAAAACTTCAGTGATATAAAGCTTTTTTAAAAATCCGTGCCTATATAACATTCATTTACGTACTTTTTGAATTCTGCCTCATGGTTATCTCTGCTGCCCAAGATAATTTTGCACTACATCCATCCTAAGCGAAATCACAACAAATACGCAACTGGCAAGCCTAGGTGTGCCTTTAACAGGCAGAGTGAAAATTCCATCTAACTTAATACATTTATGCAGTAGTTACCAGCTATATATTACTAAGTCCCCAGTAAGACTGAAGGTCAATTAAAATATGAGCAAGTTACCAGTAGTTTGATTGCCACTCTGATTCTCTCCAGTTGGAGTGCTAACTCACCTACAGATCAGAATCCTTTTAAAAATGACTGAGGAATAATTAGCCATGAATATAAATAAGCTAATCAAAGTAACTCTCAACCTTGGGTTTACATTAAAACAACTGAGAGTTTCCAAAATTTCTAATTACCAATTCTACCTTGAGATTCTGCCTTGACTGACTGGGGTACAGGGTCTTTTGATACTGGATCCCAGATGCAGAAACAAAACCTCCCTGCTTCAGAATATTATTGTGGAGGCTAACGAGTCAAGAGGTACAGATTTGCATTTTTTCCTTTTTTTTTTTCGATTAAACAACTGTGATTTTATTTTTAAAATTGTTTCAAATAAAAGGTTTTTCTTCTTTACATTTTTAATCGTAGTCATTTCAAAATACTTCTTAAGTTTCTGGATTATATATTCACAAGATTTTATTTTTACATCTAAAGTGTCTTTCCCATTGGCTTAATTTTTTGAGTCAGTAAGACTAACATAACTTCGCACTTAAAACAAAAATTTCTTTCAATGGGCTGGTAGTAGAAAGTTACATGATTTAAGACTATGATCTGGTGAAGGGCTATTTTTTTGGATAAGAATAATCATAGATCATCTGATATCCTTAACACAAGGATTTAGGCTGTTTAAAAATATAAGATCTTTTTAAGCTTTAACAAAATACAGGATTTTTTCATCTAATTCAGAATGCAAGTGATAAGCTTTCTAATTATTGTAGATAGCAGTTCCAACACTTGTCTTCAGAGGCAGGAGGCCCCTTTTAGCCCTGTAGTTACAAATATACATAAGTGGAGGCAATTTATTCTACATCTACTTTTAAATACAATAAAACCGCATGTGAAAGTTATTAATGATTTACATGGTAGCTCAATATTTTTTTTATAATGATAGCTTTTACACACTCTTAAAATGCAGAAAAGTAAGGTTCTATTGACAAATTTAAATTTAGTAGCAAAACTATCAGTGCACCACACGGTGGAGTCAGACATCCACAAATCTGTGTGAACAGCATTTGACAGAACATCTAGGCAGATATATAAAATACTGCTAAATATGGTAATGCTATTCATTTTGTTCTCTCAGTAATGAATTAAGTTATATAGTACCAAAGAGAGGAAACCAAGGATAATAATATATGAATTAACAAGGAACTGAAACCCACATTTTCTTTTTTTATGCTTCCTTACCTGTGCCTGGGATTTAATCAACTTGAACTCTGCTATTGGCTCTAGGAAGAATGAACATTTTGGCTCTTGGGCAAATCTCTTCATTTCAGAAGGATTTGTATTCTTCATCAGTAAAATGATAGAGGCCTTATTTTCCTGTCAACAGCACAACTCTAAGATTCAACATCTGCAATCTGTCTTTAAGATAGCTTGCTGTCATGTACATATGAGCGCCTGCCATGTGCCCATGTATCTTGGTGACAAGAAAGGCATGTCACTTAGACTCTTAGGGTACAGACCTCAGTAATTCTCCTGCCACTATTAAAATGAAATAATCAAATAAAGCACCCAGTTGATCTTAATGAGGATATGCAGATGGCCTTCTAATGTTGCCCCATGTCAAACACTGAGGATTAAACTGACATTTAAATGAACATGTGATTTGTTAACACAAAACCACTGACATCAACCCCCAATGGTTCCCTTGCTGGACAGCTAATCCCACTGGAGAGTGTGAGCTGGGATAGGGACAGACCAGACTAGGCAGGGTTACAACACTTGTGCACCTCATGTGGACCAGATCAGGGGAAAACCAGGCTGGGCTGATTATTCCTACCAGTGCAAACCAAAATTAGAGTGGGTGAGGGTTGTTGGGGCTGAGCCACAGCATTAGCTGGCAGAAGCTGGCACTGGAAGCTAGTTCTGTCAAGTTAAACCACAGAACCACCTGCAGAGTGAATAATCTGGGAGTGAGAGACCTGGGAGGGAAATAGTGGGCTCTTCCCTGTTGAGTTACCACTCCCACGGCAGGGCACGAAAACCAGGACAGGGGCTGGGGTGGCTAGACAGAGAGGCACGCAACAACATCCGTGAGGACTGAATAGTTGAGCTGGTTAGATGGAACTAAGCTTCAATACCCATTGACATGTATGAGAGCAGAAGGGGATGTGTGACAGACTGGACTAGTCTGCCACACATATTGGCAAACCAGGGTAGGGGGCGGGCCTGGTGGGGGTTAATGTGGGTCACTCTGACTAGGCTGCAACTCCCACTGGTTTATGTGAGGGCCCAGTGTGTGCTGGGCAGAACCAGGCTGGACTGCAAATACCCATTGGTTCCAGTGGAAGACAGGATGGAAACAGAACCAACCCAGCAATAGCAACCACGAACTGATCAAGGCAATGGACTGTGCTGGGCCCTGTGCTTGCTAGTACATACAAGAATTTGTTCTGGAAACACCTTGGACAAAGTTTCTTTGGAGATCTCCCCAATTGAGCTTCCAGACTCAGAACCCTAACCATCAAAAGACAGAGGACAGAACAAGTCAATCAACCACCTCAGCTACATATTGGCAGTGAAAAACTAGGCAAACGGAGACTCTAAGATGGACTATGTCAATCAGTGGATT
Organism: Ochotona curzoniae; assembly: GCF_017591425.1. Lineage (NCBI taxonomy): Eukaryota > Metazoa > Chordata > Mammalia > Lagomorpha > Ochotonidae > Ochotona > Ochotona curzoniae. The sequence goes on along the minus strand of NW_024465023.1, from coordinate 19,561,077 downwards.
CTTCAACAACCTCATCGTGCTTGGAGTGGCGAGACTGGCAGCAATTCAGAACTGTTGCACTATCAAAACCACTTGAGCAAGACCCTCGCAGCATGCCCCACATCTGGGACCTGGGGTGGGTGGGAGACTGGGTGAGGCTTCTCCCTTAAAATTCCCTTTTACATCAGATATATTAAGGAAATAATATGGAACTAATTGTCTTGCCCATTTTCCTGCAGTGCTTGAACCTTTTTTCCCTAATTATGTCAAGTTTGTGAAAAAAATTATAAATTAACTTCAAAAATATTTAAAAATAACTACATTTGTATACATCTCTATATTGAAAACTATAGTGTAGTATAATAAAATTTTAGTGAGTCCTTTGCCTATTATTGTGCTTCATTTCTTATATTACAACCTCTGTCTTTCATTTATTTGTTTTCTTCAGAGTCAGAAATTGAGCTTTGAGAAATGCAATCTTTGAAGGAAATCTGAGTTCTTGATAACTGTTCCTTAAACCAATTCACTTTCATCTTTTTAAAATCAAATCTGAGAACAGTAGTTCAATAATTTTCAGGTAGCTAACATTTTAAGGTATTACTTATTACTATTAGATGGATTCAATGACAAGAATTGTCTTCCAAATACAAGCACAATGAGAAATTCATAGAAACCAGCTTTGAGGGGCCTCTTAGTAATTCTAAAATCTTTTTCCTAAAATAGATTGGAGATTTGTTAACTGTGCATTGTTACTTGCAAATGCTTCTCAACTGCTACACTTAATATTGCTACTAGTGAATTCTGAGAAATCAAAAATCATAATATTTTATATTATGCTTCCACAACCTGAGTGTATTATATTCATGTGTATGGAATCTGGCAGCCATAGCTAATCAAAAGAAAACAGAGTTGCATGTCATACATTTTAACATGAACAAAGCTTTTGTTCTCTAAAAATAGTTTTCTCAAGTTTGCTACTAGGATATGTATTGCAAGACAACACATAGTACTGCGTAAGTATGCACAGTTTTATGTGTATAAAATACTTAGACAACAGATGGAAATATTTTCTATTCTTAGTTTCATTCAAGGACCCTGAATATATATAAAACCTGACCTTGTATTTTTTAACGTACAAATTAATAAATTAATATTTACACAGAACTCATATTTCCTTTAAGCAAGTCATGAGCATTTTTAAAACAAAGATTTCTATTTCTCTGTCATATCAGTAAAATTAAACATTTTAAATATGAACTTGTACTTTGCATTTGGTTTATAATCATGCAGTTCTCATTACTATGTTCTGCATTCTTTTTGTGCATTTTTAGCGAAGCCTTAAATTTTTTATGTGCCTTCAATTGGGATCGAGTGAAGAACACTTCATGCTAGAGAACTTGAACAGACATGTGTCAATTGAAAAAATGTGTACAAAGGAAACGTTATAATCCTCAACTATGTTTTCTGCTATCTTCCATTTGTTTGCAGTATTTGCTCACTGCCCAGTATAACACTATGATAAGGATTTTATTATCTGGTTCCCCCACTGCTTCTGTTTCTTTGTCCCCTGATATAACGGCATATATCCCAAGAAGAATTCCTTTACCCTAGCTAGGGCTTTTAAAGTCTGTCAAAACCACCTTTACCCTGCCCCCACATTCTCAGGGATTTTCTTGGTGAAATTTAAGTCTTATGCAAATAAGCCCATATTATTGTGTCAACTGAAATCCTGGGCACCAATTTAGCTGTGATTCACTATACTGCAATTGCTTTGTAATCAAAGAGATCTGATATTTTAACCCAAAATGTATAGCGGAGTGCAAAACTTTAAGAATGTCAACCAATCAGTGGAGAGAACACCTCTAAGATTTGTACATAACCTTTGAATGGTCCTAACATCATAGCATTCGGATCTGTTGTATTTGCCTATCCAGCTGTAGTGAGCACATACAATTTGAAAAATAGCTAGATTCATTTATTGGCAAGCAACTCTGAAGATGCTAAATGAATAATGCCTATGAGGCTTTTAAGTGTTTAAAAGATTTCCCAAATAGAAGATACCTTTTTAAGTGATCTAAATCCACCTACTGCTACTGCGGACTTAGGTTTCTTTTCACTACTATTTTAAGTCACATTCTAGAAAATAAGTTCAAAATTAGTTCATAATCTTGACTGAAGAGCTGTAGGCATGTGTGTGTACATGTGAGTACAATCAGCATAATCATGCATAAAGTAATACTGTTCACAACTTGTAACACATTAATACTGAACCAGAGATCACATGACTTGTGATTCCACATGACAAAGAGGAGTTGATGATAAAACTTGTGAAAGTGTTTCAACAGTGCTATAAAATATTTTTGTCATTTACATTGCTATAGTTTCCTTTAGTTTTACTATAGTTTAAAATGACTGATACACACCACATCTCGGCGCTTTGCCTTGTAAGAATCACTATTTTGAACTCCTATATTACATACTTTAAAAAAAAATACAGTGTAAGAGTACCAATCCTCTTTCCCCACTTACCTTCAAATAGCCAAATCAGACAATAAAAATAACCCCCTGCACACTGCATAACTAGCTCAAAGAATTTTTTTTAAACACTAAGCAACAGATGATTCATATCATAAAGAAAATAAAGCTCCGAAGGGCATTCCCTAGTGTACTTGCCTGGGCTTCCTGAGGCATTTGCGCTGCGTCCACCTTGTCAGCAATATAAGCTGCCAATTGCTTGTCAATGAACTCAAGGGACTCCTGAATTAAGTGCAAAGATTTTTCAATCTCTTGGGCAGACTGGATACTCTGTTCAAGTAACTTTTGCCTCCTTACGGCCTAAAAAGCAGAAAGAATGAATCAGTCAGAAGCGTAAATACTTTTTTTTTTTTTTTTTTTTTTTTTTTTGCCACAATCCTGCCGCACAGCAAATGAAGATATTCTGGACTCTTCCACAATCACCTTTTTGTAAGACAGATTTCGCAGCTTCCTGCCACTCATTCAGCTCTGCTCATAAAAATAAAACCTATGAATAAGAAAATACAATTAGCACACAGAACTACCAGATCAAGGAACACTGCAGGAAAAGAAAGCCACAGTATCAGGAACATCAAGGAAAGAGGCTGGAAAAAAACATGAGCAAAAGCATCTCAGGCTACAATCTGTTGTTGCCAGGCAAATGTCCCTCCTGAGCTCATTATATAGTTGAAGAGATTTGGTTTACTTAGAATAGGGTCATCGTCATCACAATCCAATTCAAGACACATAATCCACTTCTACCAGCGAGACACACATACAATCTGTTCACAATCACTGTTTTTCAAAAACACAATTGTAGATAACTATCTGGTTAAGGATTTGTTTTGAATAGTATTTTGACCAGCTTTGCCTGTGTGTTGCCCTCGCCTACCCGCCCCCTCCCGGTTTCTTTGACAATTTAGATTACAGAAACTGTCTGTACAATTGGATTTCGCTTACTGCTGAAGTAGAACAAATAATAAGTAATCCTGATATAGCTGCAATTAATCTTGATTGTTACTTTAAGTATGATTAGGATGATTCAATGCTTTTCAAGTGCAAATAGCGAGCTGAACTTATTGTGAAGTCTTCCTTCAAGGATCTGTTCACCTTTCAAAGAGTAACTGTCAAAGTATGGAATGAGGCAGACAATGCATTGGGAATTCACAAGTCTCGATAATGTGAACTTTCCTTAAAATGCATTGGACAGACATGATAATCTGGGACAACATGTGTCTTTTTCCCATAGGCATTGATTGGAGATTATAAACACTCTTGGGTTTTACATTATGGGACATTATTTCATATTATTTTAATATATATGCTGGCTCTTAAGCTGAAAAGATTACAAATTGCCATTCTTCCATAACACAACACTTCCATTTAAGTGTTGCTTAGATAAGTAAAAGGCATCTGGACCAAGTGAATAGCAACTGGAAGCTAGTGACACTATAGGACCGGGGAGGGCTTTCAAATGGTTTTACTGCACCACAAATACTGACTTCTTGAACATTGTGTCCCACATTTTTTCCTTCCAATTGTACCCATATGCTTATGTTCGATTACATCTTACATGCTGGCAACTTGCAATGCTATTTCTTATTATCATATTTTGCTTTGTATGTACAGTGACCTACTAGACATTTTATCGTGGAATCCCTCTACGAACATCACTCTACCAAGTATACGGTCATTGTGTGCCCCCTTGTCACTTCCCAACTGTCCAATTTTTCATTCTATTTTGCTATTTCAGTTCACATGCAGTCATACACACAAATTACATGAACACACATGTATGCAGATATATATGTATATGTATATATATCTGTATTAGGTATAATTTCCGTTATTTCTTCTTTCTCTAGCATGCCCTTCATGGCTTTGCACCTAATCAATCAATCAGTTCTTACGATTTCCTAACTCTCCCCACTGTAACGACACCACTTAAGGTCATCATGATCTCTTGCTTCTCGGACAGTGGGAGCTTTTAGGCTTGGAGCCCAGGCATCTGTAGTCTATCTGCAAAGCAGCTGCAATGTATCATCTCGAAAAGGAAATTGTGGCTCTTTGCTTAATGCTCCTCAGTGACTACAGCCTTCAGGGATGAACATACTCCTCAGTATGCTTTGAAATTGTGTTCATACTATAGTACCTGCTGGTGGCATTTACTTTCTCTTCTAGATTCAGGCAACATTTTAAAATACATTTCCCAACATAAAATATATTTACTTGTCTCTCTTCAAATCACTTATTTATCTGAAAATCAGAGATACAGAGATGGAGAGATGGAGATAGCTTCCAAGCAAAAGCCAGCTGCCAGAAAATTCATGCAGGTCCCCCATATGGGTGTCAGTGCCCCCAAGCATTTGGGCCATTTTTCATTGCTTTCCCAGATCACCAGCAGAGATCTAGAGCAGAAGTGAAACATCCCAGAATAAGAACAGGAACCTATTTGGAATGCTAGTATCACAGGCAGTCGTGTCATTAAAACACAATGCTGGTCTTCCCTCTCATTCTCTAAGAATCACTTATTGATTTGAAATGCAGAGTGTGAATGAGAGAGAGAGAGAGAGAGAAAAGTCACAGCTGTTTTTGAACTAGGCCAGGCTAGGGCAGGGTCTCCAATATGTGTGAGGTCCCAAGTGCTTGGGCCATCCTCCACAGCTTTCCCCAGGTGCATTAGCAGGGAACTGGATGAAAAATGCAATGGCCATGTCTCCATCCACCCCGCATACAGAATGCACGTGTCACAGCAAGTGGATTAATCAGCTATGACACCAACTCTCTCTGGACTCATGGCATTAAACATGCTGTTTCTTTCTTCCGAAGAAATTCAGTCCCTGCTTTGTTTCATTGACCAATTTATATTTTTACCTTCAGTTGCCATGGAGACCAGGACAGCTCCTGCAGGTGTGCATATCTGACACTCACTAAGTTCCGGAAGATATGACTCTTGTGTTCTTTTTGATTTTTGTAAGTTTACTTTTTTGTTTGCCCAGTAAAAACTGTGTACATTTATAGAACACAACATGATTTTTTTCCATATATGAATATGTGGTAGAATGGTTAAATAAAGCTTTCAGCATCGGCATTACACGATCTACTTACCACTCTAATGTTATCTGGTGCACTTTGTATTTTTCTTACCACACACCATATAATATTGCAATAAATTTTGATTAACTGCTTGCATGTACTTTAACAATATGCTCTACTGAGGTCAGGGATCATGGCTATTTTCTTCATTGCACAATACTAGTTCCAAACAAATACCTTTAATAACTACTGGATGAATAGTGATAAGAAACACTTTTATTGGAGAAAACAGAAAAGTTCAACAAATAAAAAAAATGTATTTACAAAAGATGGAAAAAAGAGGTCAAACTGCTCAAAAATGTATCCTTCAGAAAATAAATCCTCCTATCATGTGTGTGTGTGTGTGTGTGTGTGTGAAGTATCAGAATAGGATAGAACTTTATCTGGGACAATTTCTATTCCATTTCTATTAAAACACCCTATGCAACATCAGTGACCAAGACCTCACCTTGCACTTTATCTAATTCAAATGAAAGTCTTTTTCCCCTCAGTCAAAACTCAACTAGAGGTTACAGCAGATATATTCAGATAACAAAGGCTCGTGACTACAATCAGAGGCTTCTGTATTGTAGAACAATCTGCCTGTAAGTTACCAGAGCTCATCAATCTCTAATGATACAATTTTAGGATTGTGACAGGTGGATAAACAAAGCTTCCAGTCAAATTATGTCATAAATCTCTACTCAGATATTGTTTAAATTTGGTACGTCCTCTAGCTTCAGCCGCAAACAGAATATTCTTGGAGCACTTTATAGATGCTATTAAATTTTAACATAATTGAAAAGCACAGAATCAAAATTAAATCACTTATCTAGCCTGAAAAATCCTTTTAGATAACTTTTTCCACTCATAGTATTCTATGGCTTAAAAGATGATGGCAGGGTTGACCTCAGATGGGTGGCTTTTTGCTGAGCCTGGCAGTCAATAAAAGGGACTGATCTCCACAAACTGTCTCATTATCTCAGGGACTCAAATGATCTGATGTCAATCCAATATTTTAGAATTCTCTGAACTAGTTACAGCATACACTGCTTTCTATTTCTAAACATCTCATTCAGTGGACCTTGATGGGACACAAATTCAAAAGATTTTCTAGGACTCTGCCCACTTGACCTGCGCTTAAATGAAGTTGGTAGGCAAACCTGAACAATACGCAATTTTTCATATGCCAGCATACTGATAAACTGTTATTTTAAAATGTTATTTAACTGTTTATATAATCCACTCTTCAATATGCAGTTCATATACACATTGAAATACTATTTAGCCATAAAATGGGGAAGACCTGTCATTTGAAACAACACGGATACGACAGGGTATAATTATGTCAGGTGAAATAAACCAGACACAGATAGGCCAGTTCAACCTGATCCTGTCCCTTTATCCCTTACCATAGCAAGGTTGGTCTCATAGGGCTTCAGAATAAAATTATGGTTATCTGAGGCTGGGAAGAATAGAAGAGGAAAGGGAGGGTTGTAGCAAGGTTGATTATTTGGTGGTAAGTTAGACTGTGATGGGAATAAGAGGCACTGCTGCAATCTTAGACAGGTGAGTCAGGCTAATGATGACGTGTTGTATTTATCATCTACCTTTCCATCTAATCAAAAAACTACAAGAAAATGTTGCACAATTTCAGGGTGAAGAAATCCTAAATGTTTGAGAAAATAGTTATTCTGATTTTAATATCACACAATTCATTCATGTATCTATCATAGGAAAGTCCATAAATATGCATAATTTTAAAAAGAAATAATAGATTCTAGAGGGGCCATCACATTGGCATACCAAAGCTAATCCTTCACCTGCAAACGCTAGTATCCCATATTGGCTCCAGTTCACATCTAGGCTAATTCACTTCCTATCTAGTTCTGTGCTTGTGGTCTGAAAAGGCAGCAAAAGATGGCACAAATGTTTTGGCCCCAGGAATAACATGGGAGACCAGGAAGAAGCTCCTGGCTCCTGGCATCAGCTCAGCTCAGCTCAGTTCAGTTGAAACTGCTGTGGACATTTGGGTAGTGAACAGTGGATGGAAGATATCTTCGCTCTCTGCCTCTCCCTTTCTCTGTAACTATAGCTTTCAAATGAAACTAAAAGAAATCTTTAAAAATAATAAATATAAAGGTTGCAAAAATGAAAGCCTCATGAATTTTGCTACCAATGGTAACTAATCAGAGTGAACTGAAGTTTCCCTATATCCTCACTTTAAAAATCAGATACTAGGAACAACAAGTGCTGTGATATAATGGATAGTCACTGCATGCGGTACCAACATTCCGTCGTTTGAGTATTCATCTTTGCCCTGGTTGTTCCACTTGCAATCCAGCTCTCCACTAACATATCTGGGAAAGCAATGAAGGATGATGCAAGTTCTTGGGCCCTTGCACCAGCATGGGATACCCAGGAGAAGCTCCTAACTCCCGACTTGAGAGGAGCCCAGCTCTGGGCAATAATTCACTTTGACAATAAATTTTAAAAAAATGGAAATGGATCATAATCTCTCTCTCTCTCTCCCTGTCTCTTTAAAATAAATAAGCAAAACTTAAAAATATATAACATACTGAAATCTGCACCAAACCATTACAAGAACTTCAAACAGAGGTATATAAGTTATGAGACTCAGGAAGAATGAATGTAAAATAAAGATGGCAATTGGAAAGGAAAATGCATGACAATACAAATATATGTGTGAAAACAGAAAAAAGATTATCTAAGAACATTGTCCCAAATTAACATTCATTACGAACAGCTACATGTCTCACATTGTATTATGCTTGCTAAATTCAATGAAAAGTAATATTTATCTCATTTAAATGGATATGCTTAAACACATGATTGAAAATGAATAATGAATGTGAGTATTTTCAATACCAAACAGGACCTGCTGATAAATTACAGTTTTATTTACCTTACAATTGGGATTTTCAGATGATAAAAAAAATATCCATCAAGAGCATTTTTTGTAGAATGAAATCACACACAGTATCTAAAGGAGAATGAAACCAAATCTCGGAAATATCTAGTAGAATGTAAGAATAAAACGCTTTTTCAGGAAAATTCAAAAATGTGCAATTCAACTTCACATCGCATGAGTTGAGTAATGCTAAAAATTTTAAGATTTGCAATTCTACACTGGCAACAATCCCTGTCCTGGCTGCATAACACGCAAATAAGAAAACATGGCTTCCACATCAACACTCTAAAAATAAATACACTTCAGAAATCTAATTCACAGTCTGTTTGTTTGCATTGCTCAAATAATTCCTTTTTAATATTTTAGAGATCTAAGAATGAGAGTGGAAGAGTCTCATTATTTTCTGTTCCCTCTTTTACTAGACATTTTTTTCTATTGCATTTATTCTAGGTGGAAAAGTTGAGAAAGACGATTTCAATGTCTGAGTTATGACTGGGGAAGTCCAAGTGTGCAGACAGCTTAGCAAGTGGTCTTCGTTTATCATTCTCTTGCTGTGGGGACCCCTGTGGAGCTACCTTTTACAGCAGTTGGAGCAAATGTGTGCTTAAGACACATTTTGAATTCTTTGGGCTTTCATAAACCTTTGTCTCCATCCGATTACTCAAAATACACTTGTGTACTGACTGTGTGCCAGGTATCAGAGGGATCACAGTCGCTGATCACATTTTTTTTTTACTTTTTGTATTAATCAATAACTGCTGGTTTATTATAAGACCTACCCTTTAGTCAGTCTTATATTCTAAAACAGAGTTTTCTTCAGAGGATAAGAAGCTCAGAAGGCATGTGGTTTCTTGCAAGTCAAGATGGGTCATTTTCTCAGGAATTGCAGCTGCTTAGAAGCCATCATAATGTTTGTGGGGGAAAAAAAGCAAAAAACCTTCAGCATCTTTGTGGGAAAAAAAAAACTACCCTGATGTTATTTAAATCATATTTATTAATATCTCTATCATAGACATAATGAAAAAGAGCAGATACTGTGTGACTGGTTTTAAATTAAATATATCAAATATATCATTATTTTATAGCAAAAGAGATATGTAATTGTAAGAGCTGATCAGTGTAGCATGAACATGTAAAATATTTTGATTTTGGCATCCTATTATTTTCTCCTGTGTAATGACACATTTTAGCTGGGCCTGGTGTGGTAGCCTAGTGAATAAATCCTCATCTTACATCCACCAGAATCCCAGACATTTGACAGTGTATCCCGGCAGCCCCGCTTCCCATCCAGCTCCCTGTTTTTGACCTCGGAAAGCTGTCAAGGACAGCCCAAAGCCTTGGGACCCTGCATGCAAATGGGAGACCCAGAAGAAGGCCCTAGCTCCTGGCTTCAGATCAGCTCAGCTCCGGCCATTGCTGCCATTTGGGAAGTGAACCAGCAGACAGAGGATCTTCTTCTCTTGTCTCTCTGTATATCTGCCTTTCCAATAAAAATGAATAAATGCATCTTTTGAAAATATAGACATGGTTGCTTAATAAAAAGAGAACAGCCTATATGCCACAGCACTTGGTTGGCATATAATAATAATAACAACAATAACAAGAGTAATTTGATAGGTAAAGTGGCAGTAAATCATGTTTGAGCAGCATGTTAGAACTGTGTAGATGAAATAGTAAAAAAATGTGAGAACATAAATTCCACATTAAAGAAATGGAAAGACTGAAGAGACTGCTGGAGACCTCTCTAGAAGTGCAAGCTTCTACACCAAAGAAATGCAATATCCGTGTCCTGTTATACAAAATACACAAACATTACCAAACAATGTTTAATAGGAGGCATTCAGCCATATTCCTTTCCTTCCTTCCTACTTCTCAGGCTAATGCACAATAATAGGCTCCAGATGGGGCAAGGACCCAGGTCAAGTAAAAAGATGATCAGCTCTGCCCTTCAAGACAAGTCAACCAGAACAAAATTTAATCTTGAGGTACACATGGAAAAAAATCTTAAATATAAAAGCAAAACCTTAACCTAAATAAAATTGGAGTTGCACAGACCCTGGAACACAATCAAACCTGCAGAGTGTGCTGATAAAGAATCATCATCAAGAATCATTGAGGAAAAGCCATCTTTTGGTTATGCCCAACTCGGTACAATCTATGCATCAAAACTATAAACACATTCCACAAATTGTGTCCTTACTAAAGCTAAATAGAAGAAAATAAAAGATAACACAACCGCTAAAACATGCAAGAAAAAAAAAAAACCCACACTAGAAAATGGCTATTGAAAGCACAAAAACAAAGAGATAAGGACAGACCTGAGAACGGGGAGCTTCTGTGACTCACTCTGCGAAACCACAGCGTTACAGGATTACAAGGCCAAGGAAGATGTGTGGATGCTTTTATTTCCTGCAACATCCAGCAAGGTCTACGCTGCAGATACATCTATATAGGTTATATATGTGTTACCCACATGTTGACTAGTGTTTATATCAAACATAAAATAGCCTGTTAAATGAGAAGCCCACTGAACAATTATCTAATTTTAGGAAAATTTCCTAGTTTTAGGAAAACAATAATTTTCAAGTCTTGAAGGAGGCCTGCCAAAAGTCAGTAATTTTTTTAAGACTGAGGGGAATATACTATCTTAGAAAAAGTTTTTCACAATGTTTACTTTTTAAAGCTATTGAGCACTTCTGCAAAGAAACTAAAATTTGAAAATCTGCTTAGATGATTTGTACGTCTTTGAGGTTGATTACTCTATTTTACATACCTTAATATATTACTAAGAAAGTGAAAATACCCGCAAAAATTGGGAAGTGAAGATGCGCTACATTATGCATCTCTGCCTGAAATCAAAAGACTTTCAACAAATCAGTTAAATACACCTTGACAGCTTGATACTGGATTATCTACCATTGACTACACCTACAATGCCATACACTTAAACAGCAGAATGTTCAAGTTTCAACTGTTACTAAACGACTATACTACCATTATAATATTGGGGGAAATGGTGAGAGGGGAAAATAGGGAAAAGGAAGGGGAAGGAAAGTGGGGAATCCCTACCCCTAAAAATCTATCCCGGAAAAGAACAATATCAAAAGAGGAAAAAAAAAAAAAAGATCACTAAACTTCATTCAAATGTTTCGATATCTACACATGCTTAAGAGAGCTTATGGAGTTAATTCTTTTCCAGATGAATACAGTTAAGTTTTTGCAAAAGTAATTTAATGCAGATTATGGGAAAACAATGGAAAAAAGAATAAAATGGTACGACAGGAAAAACAATGTACCAGCGTTCAGTCTCAGCAACCATCAAAATAGCTGTTTTCCCGGGTTTCTTTTGTTTCATAAAGAAAAGAGGTCCCATCACTGTGTTCTTGGGCAGTACAGATTAAATAAATAATAGGCGGTTTTAGAACATTTATGCTAGATATAATTTGTGGGTGTGTTGTCATATAATTTATTTTTATGGAATAATGTTAATATATTTTCTAGGAATGTGTCAATAACTATAGAGATCTGTAAATAGTGATATATGTTCAAATGTATATTATTCTATAATACACAAAAGCAAGATTACATTCTACAGAAGGGACTACTAAGGGTTTTTTTTTTCATGTATGCCATGGTGCTGAAAAGCACTGGGGAGAGAACCCAAAAACCAAATACCTGGAACAATATATGAGAGCTCTGAATAATTTCCTTTAGATGTAAAGAATATAAATGTTAAAAACATTTGTGTCATGGTTAGATGGAATTTCTTTGGTTTGAGATATTCATAGGTCACTGAAGTTTGTTTGTGACCTCTGAGGAAAGTATATTTGAAAGTAATGTTCAGGAATCACTTTATCAACGCAACTTGTCATCAGATAGCCGACACGTTTAAGTAGAACATTGATAGAATGGTCAATGAGTCGTGCAGTAATACATATGTATACATATAGGACATTTCTGGATTTTTGATGCATTCATTCATCTTCATGAGTAGAAAAATGAAATTGGTCTTCTATCCTGACAGGAATAAATTGATGACTTATTTTAGCTTCAATGATAAATGGATGGAAATGTAATTCAGAAGACCTGGAAAGGATCTATAGAGTTTCTCTTCTCTGAGCCTTCACAAAGTAACTTCAGAAATCACTGCAGTCCATAAAAATTTCCAGTAAAATATCAACTTGCTCTCTCCCTTCAAGTTTACTTATAAGATGAAAGTCTAAAATGTAGGCACTAAAATACTTATTGATATCACAGATCCTTCAAATATGACCAAAACTCCTGAAGTAGAGTGGTGGAGAAAAATCAGAATCTACATATAATTTCTATTATGATTAAGATCACAATTTCAAGCAACATATAAACCTCACATGTGGATACAACATCCAAATCTGGTTATAACATCAAGTCATAGTAGCGATAAACTGAAATCAGAAACAAAAGCAAGCCTGTAGACATCCATCAGCTTAGCTGATTGATGGCAGTTGCTTCCGTCATTCTAGGAAGCCACAAAATGCAATCACCCACCCTAATGTAAGCATAGAGTATGAGAAAAGGGAACAAGTGACAATGAAGACAAATACAAAAACTCCTGTAACTTGTGTTTCTTACCTGACATGCATAGGTAAATAACTAAATGAAAAAGTACTCAACTAAGAAAGACTCTATGAAAACCAAATACAGAGAGGTTAGCTTAGGAGCTCTAAGGCAATTAGCCACTGCCAGGTAAATAAATTAGTCAGTAGATAGTTCATTGATAAAAGCAATCATATTCTATCAGCACAGTTATGTAAGAAAGCTCCCAGAATGTAAGACTCTTTGGTAACACCAAAGTCACACTTTATAAATCCAGATTCTCAGAATAATTCTGAACACAAAATTGCTGGTCTCCTGTAATTGAAATAATACATGAGAAGTACATCTGTCATGGTTCCTTAATAGAACAGCTAACCAAGGTTACAAGAGTGGATTGAATAACAGTTTCCACTGTTCGATCAGGCAGCTTCAAACACAGACTTAAAACGCAGAAATGGTGATTTTCGGATGTACCCAGATATCTTCACTGGATCTCTTTTTATGTAAGCACAGACCTTAGATTATCTGGAAATAAAGTATTCTGGATGTTAATGGCCCCTGTACTTGATCGTTATTCAGACAGGCTTGAACTTGAAGTTCTCAAAAGCTAGAGAAATCTCTCACCCTGCTGGGAAGTCTAGATGACCTTTTTCATTTTGTCCAAAAGCATGATGATTTGCAAACTTTATCACACAAACTCATGATGACTGGCATGACTTTGAAGAAGTTGAGGTCCAAGACAGAGTAGGGTTATTGTTTTCTGTCATCCTACATATTTACACTCTGCTGAAAAAGTTCGCAGGTCTAGCTCAGCAAATATCTGTACTATTTTATCTCAAGGTTCTTACAAGATAGACAAACCTACAGTTTTGTAGAAGGGGACTCCTGCTAGGGCCTTTGGCTCTGACATGATCCATTTGGCTTAGAAGTGTACATTCAACAGCAGGAGATAGACACAGGAACAGCTGCTTTTTCCTTCTGCATCCCAAATACATTTTTACAGTGTTAGAGAAGTAGTTTGGAGTACAAAATAATTGCATATGCTAATGTGAGCATGAGAAACATATAAATATTGACAGCATGGTACATTTACACTCAGTTTCTTATTAGTGACCACGATCATTTGGCATGGAATATGCTTGTATTCATGACTCAAAGAGACACAAAGTGACTCCAGAGCTCTTTTAATCTTCTCTTACCAACAGCATCTTTCTCTCATATTAGCAAAAATCACTGCTGTGAAATAGTTTAGCATGGGGAAGAATTAAACATAACTCAAGTGCTATGACCTCATTTGCAGAAATGTTATTAAGGTGTGGACAGTATCTACACCCATGCAGACATATTTAGTGTCTTTCTTACAGGGAATATTTGCTCCACATAGCGTAGGCTTTAGGCTGCCTTCTGAGGTACACAGCCATGCTCTTTACATGCCAGGGAAAGTTTGCTGTGGTTTGCTACAAAATATGTATTTCACTCCAACAGAGAATTGAAGCTGGCTAAGAAGAGCAACTCTTTTCTCCCAGTGCTTGGTTAGTTGTTCTGCAATTGGAAATGAGTATCTTCTGTGCAATACCAAGATGACCTGCTGTGATGAGCAGTGGATAGGCATGAAAAAGTTAATAGTCCACAGTGGGAATGAATTTGAGATAGAGCACATTAAGAAAATAGACTGCCTTAAACTGCCTGGATTAAAGACCTAGAAGGGGTTTCTGAACCTGAATCATCATCAGAGTAAAGAGATCTTTTCTATATACAGTTCCCTGATCTCGATCAACATTTATTAAATCAGAAATTCAGAGGTAGTCAAAAGGAAATTCATGCCAGAGATGGAAAACATCTCATTCTCAGGGCATATAAGGCTGGTAAAATCATTTTGTCTGATCCTGCCAATGCAACTGTCGGCATAATGCAAAATTCGATCAATCTAGAGCAAGCTAATTTTTAATTTAATAAATTTACATCGCCCAGAAGTGATGGCATAAACATGCAAATGGCTCTTGCTAGATAAAAGACAAGGGTCAATATCCTCCCATTTGTATGGCTGCAATGATGGCTACAACTGAGAAGACTTACAAAGATGAAGTTTAAAGAATTGAGGCCTTAAATAAGAGATAAGTAAGAACAGACAGGTAAGTGCAATTGGTTGAGTTCACAACCAAAAGCAGCAGTTCAAAGAACACTATTAAATTGCCCTATTACATTGCAGACAAAAACAAAAATAACTTGGTAAAATGAAGGAATGGTACAATATTGATACTTTCAGGGAAACAAATGGATGAATTTCTATATTCTATGACTTTTTTTTTGAGGCTAGAGGTCTTCTTTAATACACATATTATGCCATTAAACGATAGGGCCTAGGTTCTTTAACTGAGACTCTTTTCTAGTGACTCTGACAAAATGGGCTTTCCAGGTTGAAGCAGGATGGTGCCTCCATTGAATCCAAGCACATGTCTCTTTGGTTTCTTTCCATCTGATCATATCCCTTAATATGTTTCAGGAAGCTAACTCAGCTCTATAAATGTGTAACATACCCAATAGACACAGTAGTCCTCTTCACAAGAATCTGTTCCTTCACTTGTTTGTTTGCAACAATGCTGACAGCATATGGGCCCGGCGCGGTGGCGCAAGTGGTTAAAGGTCCTCGCCTTGCCGCCCGGGATTCCATATGGGCGCCGGTTCTAATCCCGGCAGCCCCGCTTCCCTTCCAGCTCCCTGCCTGTGGCCTGGGAAAGCAGTCGAGGACGGCCCAAAGCTTTGGGACCCTGCACCCGCGTGGGAGACCCGGAAGAGGCTCCTGGCTTTGGATCGGCATAGCATCGGCCCGTTGCGCTCACTTGGGGAGTGAATCATCGGACGGAAGATCTTCCTCTCTGTCTCTCCTCTCTGTATATCCGCCTTTCCAATGAAAAAATAATAAAAATAAATCTAAAAAAAAAAAAACAATGCTGACAGCATACAGGGTGATTCTGTAGGCTCTTCCAGTTTTGTCAAGGCAATATTTTGTCAAAGCATTTTATTTTGAGCTGTACCCATCCCCTTGACAACTACAATGTAACTCAAGAACAAGAATCATATGATAGTCTCAACAGATGCAGCAAAAAATGCTGCAAAGGTCCATCTGGATACACAAAAACTGCGAATAGCTACAACTATCCTGAACAATAAGAACCTAGCAGGAGGTATCACAATCCCAGATCTCTAGACATATTATAGGGCAATGGTGATCAAAACAGCCTGGTACTGGTACAGAAACAGGGTGGTAGATCAATGGAGTAAAACAGAAAATCCAGAAGGGAACCCACACATCCACGACTACCTAATCTTTGACAAGAAAACAGAAAACAATCTGGGAAAAAGGAAGGTCTCTTCAATAGATGTTGTTGGGATAACTGACTAATAGCATGTAGAAATAAGAAGCAAGACCCATACTTTTTGGCATACACAAAGATAAAATTTAAATGGAATAAAATCTAAACCTACACCCAGAGACCATCAAACTTCTGTAAGAAAAAGTTGGACATACTCTGCAAGACACACTGCCAACTAAATTGTATCAAAGAACAATCAAAATTATTTTAAAAAAAAAGAGTTGAAATCAACCAAAAAAATTAGGAAAGTAAAATGATTAAGACACATACGTACTTAACAATGATACTATATAAGTTTTAGTTAAGTTATAGTTATGTTACAGGTTTTATAATACAAATTACAAATGATGATGAGTCAAGTTACCCACAAGTTTTCATTAAAGATAAAAACGTTATGCCTGTGTTGTAATATATCAGGTTTAACTGCCATCTTCCTAAATCCCATTTCAGACTGTTGGTTCAAATCCCGTCTGTCTCTGCCCCAGCTCCCTGTTAATGCTACTGAGCCCTTTGCACTCTCAAGTGAGACTGAAAGCACATGCTGGGATTCTGGCTGTCATAGCTGCTGTGGCCATTTGTAGAGTAAACCAGTAAACGAGGTACATTTTCCCCACCATCATTTTCTTCTGTTCATACCTTATAAATAAAATAAATCTATAAAAATTTTCATGTTTGTGAAACTATATATGGACAATAAATTTAAAAGGAGTATTGTAATTTTAAAAATCACTCAAAATGTTAATTTACTAGTCTATTCCATATCATATTCTGCAAATAATTCCTAAGTTCTAATGTTAAATATTTTAAATTTGCATATTACTTCTTTCCAGTTCAATTTTATTTTTTTATTTTTAAGATTTATTTATTTTTATTGCAAAGTCAGATATAGAGAGAGAGGAGGAGAGACAGGGAGAAATAGCTTCCGTCCATTGATTCACTCCCCGAGTAACCTCAACGGCCATTGCTGCGCCAATCCAAAGCCAGGAGCTCTTCCAGGACTCCCATGAGGGTGCAGAGTTCCAAGGCCATCCTCGACTGCTTTTCCCAGGCCACAAGCAGAGAGGTGGATGGGAAGCAGGGCTGCCAGTATTAGAACTGGCACACATATGGAATCCCCGTGCATTCAAGGAGAGGATTTTAGCCATTAGGCCATTGTGCCAGGCACTATTTTATTTTATTTTAGAAATGTATTTATTTTTACTTGAAAGCAGATTTACA
Source organism: Ochotona curzoniae (assembly GCF_017591425.1). Classification (NCBI taxonomy): domain Eukaryota; kingdom Metazoa; phylum Chordata; class Mammalia; order Lagomorpha; family Ochotonidae; genus Ochotona; species Ochotona curzoniae. Next base: position 19,543,410 of record NW_024465023.1, on the reverse strand, counting down.
GAGAAAGAGAGCGAGCTAGAGAACTTCTTGGGCAATCCTTGACTGCTTTTCCAGGTAATAAGCAGAGAGCTTCATTGGAGGTGGACATGAAGCATATTAGTGCCACAGGGTGAAGATTAGCTTGTTGAGCCATGGTGTCAGATCCTCTCGTTCATTTTTTATAGGAACAAGTTCAACCACAAAATTGAGAAATTTCAAGGGAAGCTCATACTAATCTAAAACTACCGTAATACCCTACTAACGCAATCACAATTTGTTGAGACTAGATATATGGTACATAAACATTAAATATTAAGATAATACATATGAATTTATACATGTTTGCATGTATGTGTCCCTAATGTGATAATATTTGGGCATGCAGTCAGACAAAATATGTAATTGCTCTTTTTTTAGAGTTAAGAAATCTTAACAAAAGTGCCCATGGAAAAACAAATTACTGAAACTAGAATATATTTAAAGATAATGAGGGATTTAGTATTTATTAAATAAACAAATTGGTAATTAATGGCGATTAACAAGAAAATGAAACACATTCACCATGGATATTTTCCTTATCAAGGCTTACATGCTCTTGTCTGTTTTGAATCTCTGAAGTAGAACACAATTATCCTTAAAACAGCACATGCTGCTGTTTTAGATATCAAAATATTACAACAAATAAGGAAGGTACAGAATTATTTCTAATTGAAAAGCAAGTAGCATATACTTTCATGGCTCTTTTTACATTAAAAATCAAGAGAGAGCCAGGGTACTGAATTTATCACTCTTATGTAAATATTACATAAGTTTCTGTGCCACAAAACTGTAATCACTCTTGCCAATTATTTGATTAATGTTAATATAAGAGCAAGTTGCATAGTCCACTACTCAGCTCAAAAATGATTTCACCTTGAATACAGATGTTTGGCATAACAATCTGCTTGCAGTACAGCTTTTACATAAAGAATAGCTTAATCACAGAGCAATCAATCTAGGAAAGCCAAGATTCAAGATATTTAATAACTTTCCTCCATTATAAGGAAATAAAGTGCCAAATTTAAATCATGAAGAAATACAATACTTGGCGGTATACGCATTAGTAACATATTAACAATAAGGTTAAAAACAACTTTTCAAAATATTAATTTATCATTGGTTGATCTTCCCAGTGTAATATTCGTAAGCAAATTAATACTACAAAGATGAGTTTAAGTTTTAATATCTTAACATTTTCAAACATAATTTAGATGTAAAAGTAAATAAACACATCCAATGATACCTGGATCTGGCGTCATGCTCACACAACCTGTGGAGATAAACACTGGCTCATGTTTAAAAGAACCTATGCTTTGTTTAATGCTCCTTGTAATTCTTTATGGGGACTGAACATTTTGTTTTTGCACTGGGCGCTGAAAATTATTTAAATGAGTTTAATTATACTAAATTGGGCAAAATGGCCAGCAGAAAAAAAAGGCTAAAATAAGAATTTAAAATAATTGGGTAAGTTAGAGAAAGAAAAGCAATACATGAAAATCCTAATTAGAGGTACTGGGACACAGTGACATACTTGCAGAGTGAACAAACATGATCAAATGAATAACATCTAAGTATGCATGTAATTGGAAGGCTTGAAGCTGAGCCTCTTGTTTGTTTCAGATTATGATCAACCTCATTATAGATACACAAGTCAAAGAAAACAGAAGCAGTTATCTTTGATCATCTTTGTGGCTAGAATACGTGTGATTCTGAAATCACCTTTTTGTAGAAAACTATGGGAGAAAGAAAACTATTCCCACTGCGAAGCCTTTTATTGTCTACTACTGAGTCCTCAATACTGTTTGCTGCTCCCTCTGCCTGTTTGACTCATCTGTACCAAAAGAGAGCTTTTATTTCAAATCCTTTAGGCTCTCACTTCCTCAATGGCATCAGTTCTCTAGTCCTTTAATCCTTTTTCATTCCAGTAATTTTCTACAGTCTCAAAGTCTATCCCTCTGTCATGGATGGAATGTGTCATGGATAATTTTTGTCATCCTCAATCTTTTCCATTTCGTAGTATCTCTATATTACATAAATTTTCTCTTTCCTACTTCCAAGGTCAATGATTCCATTTTAACTTTGCTCTTCCATACACAATGTCAACTACCTCTTCCCTTAGGCTAACATGCTTCAATTTGCCCTAAACTGAAAAATAAGGAACACATCAGCCTTATTAGGCAATTCAGATAAATTTCCTTTTGTTCTTCCCCCTCAGCAAACATATTCCACATCTCTTCTTTTTTTGTGCTTCATAATCTCACACTTCTCTTCTCTACCCTTTGTCTCTGGTCAGCACTTTTAAAACAGACAATTATAATTAAGAAATGAAAAAAAAAAGTGCAAGTCAGACTAACAAATCCTGCTAGTGACAACTCTTTCTTTAAGCATACATTAAGTTGTGTGTCTGGTGCAGTGGCCCAGTGGCTTAAATCTTCACCTTACAATTGTAACGACATGTTATAGGTGCTAGTTTGTACCCTGGCTGCTCCACTTCCCATTCTGCCATCTGCTTGTGCCTTGGGAAAGCAGTAGAGGATGCTCCAAAGCCTTGGGACCCTACACTCATGTGGGAGACCCAGAAGCAACTCCAGCTCCTAGCTTTGGATTGGCTCAGCTGATTCGCTCTGTTCCAGCAGTTATGGCTACTTGGGGAGTAAAAGAGTGGATACAAGATCTTCCTTTCTGATTCTCCCCTGTAAATCTGCCTTTCCAATAAAAATAATTTTTTAAACAGTATATGTTAAGTTGTGAATTTCATATATAGCAAACTTCAAAGAAAAATTAAAAATATTGTGACATTTTTTAAATCCCAAGAGAGGTATCACACATTGGAACACAGCTAATTCTTAGCTAGTTAACCCTCCCATTTTAGAAAACATCCATTAGCTCCTGACATTTTATTTTTAAATACATTTTGCCTTGCTAATGCATATCCTATTAAAATGGAATGTATTCAAAACATACTAAATACAGTATGAACAATAATATACTATCTACACCTATATCTATTTGTGGGATTTTTTCCTAAAAATTATACCTGTAGCTCAGCAGCCAAAGAGAGGAACAGTAAGTATTTTTAAAAAAGATACATGACTTCCTCAATGGAATATAGGTTTAATATTACTTCCTGGCTTGACAGCATATTTATATTTTTGATGTCGTTCTTACGGACTCTGTAGTACAGATTTCAGAGTGGACATTAATATGATGAAAATGAAAATACTTGAATGGTACTGGCAACTTATAAGTTATACCACTCATTACCTGCCAGATGATGTGTATGAATGCTGAAACCACTTGCAATCCCTGAGAGGTTGGGAAAGATAGCAAGAGGCCAGTATTTATTTAAGGTTTCACCTAAGAAAATGTAAAAGTCATCATTAACAAGAGAAAATTTCTTTGATCAACTTTTATTGGAGATTCCATCTGCTTATGATGAGTTTGGACAGTCTCTTAAATACTTGAGTAGAAATATAAAATAGGCGGATAGACATTTGATCTAAATTTGAGGGAAGAAGTAAGTGTCAGAATAATATTCTCAGTATCAATAGGATGTAACTTATGATTAAATCCATGACAATGTTTAAAACAGCAAGAGTGCATATGGAGATTATGAAACTTAAAAATTGTTTTTATACACAAGCATATCAAGTTTGCAATTACTTCATTTCTTCGGCTTAAAACATTTTTTTATCTACTTATCCATGTAATTTTACTGGCATGGGATTTTGCTTCCTGTACTGTTTTTGTTATATTTGGGTGAATGCTATTTTTGCTCATCTTAAATTTCTAGCCATATGTAGTGCTTATGCATTTTATTCTCTGGAACAGTTCACTAAAGATATGAATTATGTATTCATTGAAAGCATGTTCAAATTTGAGGATAAAACAATCATAGCCTGATATGTTCTTTGTGGAAAGATTTTTAACATCTTCAAGCTCTAGGTATCATTTTCATCAATCCTAGAAATGACTGAACATAACATCACAACAAATCAAACTTAGGAGCTAATGCAAAAGCAGTCTTAGAAGGACAATTTACTGCGATCACTACCTGTTTCGAGAAATTTGAAATGAATCAAATAAATAATCAATTTATCTCAAGGTTCCAAAAAAAAAAAATCAAACCCTAAACTAGAAGGAATAGTACACGAAAAATAAATAAACCTAAACCAAAAAAGATACAAAATATCACTCAAATGAAGAGCCGGTTTTCTAAAAAAAAAATACATAAAATGGATAAATGGATACACCATTGGCCCAAACAACAACAACAAAAAAACAAAGATGAAAAAGGGAATGATGTTAGCAAAGATACCAGAGAAATAAATGAATCATTAATAACTACTATAAACAGCTATATGCTAAAATTAGAGAATCTAGAAAAATTTATGGATTTCTAGACATACAGGATTTTTAAAATTTGTTTATAAATACACCAATAATTAAGATGGACATTAAAACAGTAGTAAAAGATTCTCCCAATAAAAATAAAGTCCAGGGTCAGATGGTTTCCCTGGTGAATCCCCAAATTGTCACAGTACTAATCCCAGTATTTCTCAAGGTATTGCAAGCAATTGAAAGAGAATGAATCTTACTAAACTCCTTTTATGAAGCCAACACTGTAATCAGGAAAAATATATATATAACAAGGGGCAGACACAGTGGTAAAGCACTGTAATTTTCTACTCTGTGGCACCAGATGACTGGATAAAGAAACTGTGATATAACATAACATTGCATGTTTGACTATGACTGAGTCCTAAAAGAATAAAATATTATTTTGTGCAACAAAATGAACATATTTTCAAATGATTATAATGAGTGAAACAGGTTGTGTGCAAAAGAAAAATACCATGTTTTCCCTGGCTTGTGGTTACTAATATACAGAGTACAAAAATATGTAATATATATGAACAAAATTGACAGTCTGATGAATCAAATGATTTTTTATTTATATATACTACTGCCAGTATCCATGGGCAACAATGGGTTTCCTATTTATTACTTGATGAATCCTTTGTTTAGTAGAACACTAAACTAGGGATTATAAAATAAATTGAAATTATGTTATTATAAAATCAAAAGGAAACTAAGAAACAAAGAAGTGAGGTCAGAGCAGAAAGACAGGCAGGGTAGGATAAAAAAAATATCATCATACTCTTAAAACTCTATTATGAAGGTTCAGCATGATGGCCAAGTGGCTAAATGCCCACATGGGCATCAGTTTGTGTCCTGGTGGCCCCATTTCCCATCCAGCTCCCTACTTATGGCCTGGAAAAGAAGTGGAGGATGGCCCAAGGCCTTGGAACCCTGCACCCACATGGGAGACCCAGAAGCAGCTCCTGGCTCTTGGCTTTGGATAAGCTCAGCTCTGGCCATTGTAGCCACTTGGGAAGTGATTCAACATATGAAATACCTTTGTCTGTGTCTCTCCTTCTCTTTGTAAATCTGCCTTTTCAAGAAAAATAAATTGTATGGTTAGAAAAAAAAAACCTGTGCTACATCATGCATGAAATTTGTTCTCTTTATGTAAAATCTTTTATTTAAATTTTAATAAGGAATATTGCTCCCGTGGATGTAGAATGCAATAACGCTTCTCTATAGGAAGCACCCTGGCTTTTGGACTCCGTATATGATCTTTACACCTAATTTGTAGTTACTTGTTTTTCATAATATTTATTTGGTGTAATAAAAGAGGCACTGAAATTTACTATAATTTTCATGTAGTAATATATATCTTCATTACGATTGCTAATTTTTGTGTTATACACTCTGAAGTTACACATTTTAGAATTGTTATATTTTGTTCCTATTTATTTCTGAAAGTCGTATCAACTTTACTCTTCATTTTGTTAGTGATAAATTAGGTGCCAAAGTTTTGTATTACCCTTCAACAAATAACATTTCTATTCTTAATATTTATTTCTTGTATTTTATGAATATTTTTAAGTAATATTACTTTGTCTTTTATTTTTTCATTTTAATTTTGTGGTACAATTCTGTAGGGTCTGGGATTACTGTCCCCCAAGTTCCCACCCTCTCCAACTGATTTCCCGTATATCATTTCAATAGTGTAATACTTCACAAGGGGTCATAATTTCATCAGTCTTTAAGTATGCCTCGACACTGCTAGTACAGACAGTGCCAGACAGTCCAGCATCCCATATGCCCAATGGTTTCATTGGGAATCTATCTTTGATTTGGAAGTAGGGCTGCCTATTGGATTTTATCTTCACATTTTTTATATGATAATCTCTATTACACCATCACTATACACTCCATTAAATGAGAAGCCATGAAATAATGTCAACAACAGATACGAAGCTAAAACAAAGACAAAAAGAAGAAAAAATTCAGCACCATGGAGTCAAAAACACATGTAACTGAATAATCAACTCATGAGTGACAAAAAGAAAAAAGAAAAGTCTCCTGGGTAAAATGATGCCACCATTGGATCCATGAGACACCAATGAATTCAACAAGATGAAATATTTGGAAGAAATGAAAATGAAATAAAAAACATCGAAATACATGGGATGTAGCAAAAACTGCATGGAAAGGGTTATTGAACTTAAATTTTGCATGATGGTTTTCTTGTATTAGAGAGAGCTTATAGTATTTGTCCTTTTGGAATTGACTTATTTCACTGAGCATAATGGTCTCTAGGGGGGACCCTCTAGTTTCAAATGGTAGAATTTCATTCTTTTTTAATGGCTAATATTCCATGGGATAGATGTACAATTTCTTTAATCACTCCTCTTTAGACAGGCATCTGGCCTGTTTCCATGTCTTTGCTATTGTAGACTGTGCTGTTGTAAATACAAGCTTACAGATCCATTTTTTATATGCACTTTTCATTTCCTTTGGGTATATTCCTAGGAGTGGGATAGCTGGGTCATATAGCAGGTTTATTTGCAAGTCTCTAAGTATATTTATTTCTATGGTGGTTGTACTAGCCTGCACTCCATACTTATTTCTATGGTGGATGTACTAGCCTGCACTCCCACCAGCGGTGAAGGAGGGTAACTTTCTCTCCAAGTCCACACCAGCAGGTATTATTAGTGGAGTTCTGAATGTATACCAATCTCACTGGAGTTAGGTGGCACCTCAATGCGGTTTTCATTTGTATTTCCCTGATGGCTAGGGAACCTAAGCAAGTATTATATAATTGTGTATAGCTTCTGAAGGTGTTTCCTGGTTTACTAATTGTCTTTCAAATCATTACTGTGGGTAGAAAATGTACTGTCATATGATTATGAAGAGAGAAAGATGTCTTTAAAGTGATGCAAATAATTTATTACTTATCTGAATGCAAACCCACACTCTGAAATCAGGAATGGGATCTAGCATACATTTTTTAAATATTCATAGGCAATAAAAACTTGAGCTGTTTGATTGATTTAACAGGCAATTGAATGTTACCTTAGCTAAGCATAATTGCAGCTTTAAGAAACATTAGGTAGTCAAAAAGAAAAAAACTTCACTAGCTTCACACATTTTACATTGCAATTGAGAAGAAAATGGGCTGAAGATTCAACTTCAAATGAAAGGACTCTGTTTACTAATGTAAATATCTTTTTGGCCAATAAAATCCAGAACAATATGGACAACAAAGAGAGTTTCTGATTATACCATATTAAAGGTCAAGACAGAGGTAAAAAAAAAATACACTGAAAACTCTTACTGAAATCATTATTGTTTCTCCAGCTCCTTTTTCTGGAAGCCCAATCCACTTTGGATCAAACCACCAAAACTTTTCAACAAGCTCTCAGTAAGAACATGCAGGGGATTAATTTAGTAAATGTATTTTACTTGTCTTTCTTTTTCAAAGGGCCCACTAATATCCTAAGATATACAACAAACACTGTACCTGCTCATCAGTGTTAACTCATCATCATTTGTTTCAAGTCACCTCATCTTATTACAGAGTACCACAAGGAAGTCTGAGAAGAGTATTGTCTCTTACATAGTGTAGTTTGTATAAGAGCTGCAAAGCATCAAGTATGCATTATTTTCATTGCTATGTAAATTTAAGGTCAATTTATTGCTAAACATGTGTTGTAAGCATAGCCAAGACTGAGGATAGTTTCAGGTTTATTGTTAAAGCAATATTACCATGAAGTGAAGAATTTGATTTTGAAAGCTGTAGCATAATAAATGCCCTTTGTATATTTTATATATTTAGTTTCACTAATGGAAGCATCCATGCACATGTACAATATTATCTTGAACATAGTAAATCTGGGGCCCAATGCCTTGGCCTAGCAGCTAAAGTCCTCTCCTTGAATGTGCCAGGATCCCATATGGATGCCAGTTCTAATCCCAGAAGTCCTGCTTTCCAACCAGCTCCCTAGTTGTGGCCTGGGAAAGCAGGAGAGGACAGCCCAAAGCCTTGGGAACTACACTGACATGTGAGACCCAGAAGAGCTCCTGGCTCCTGGCTTTGGATTGGCGCAGCAACAGCCATTGCAGTTACTTGGGGAGTGAATCATTAGGCAGTAGATCTTCCTCTCTGTCTCTCTTCTTCTGTATATATATCTGACTTCACAATAAAAAATAAATAAATCTTTAAAAAAAACCATAGTAAGTCCATCAATGCTATGGAACACTATGAATGAAAGCTAGGAAATGTTATCCAAAATCCCGTAATCAATAGACTATAGGATATATGTTATTTATCAATTTATTGGCATTTAATATTATCCTCTTTTTATGCATTTATTTTAGGCTCAATAATCAAATTGCCATAATGGCCAGGGTTGAGTCCGACCAGTCTTCTGAGTCTCCTACAAGGATGCGAGGACCCAAGCAATTCAGTCATCTTCTACTCCATTCCCTGGTACATTAATAGGATGCTTATTCAAAATGTTTAAACTTTATTCATTTTTATTCAGTTATATAATGATTTTTACATATATAAATTATAATGAATTTGAACATGAATTACATATAATGAATTTGAATATAAGTCAATTATATTTGAATATATATTCAGATATATATTCAGATTTATACACACACACACATATCTCTCAAATTGAGCCTTCTGAGGATGGCATCCAGGTTTGACATATCTTCATTGATATTAAAAGTACTTCTACACAAGCCTCTTTTTCATTGCAACCTGTCTTAATATGATTCCAAGTATGAAGTTTTTCACTTGAGGCATAGATCAATACTCTAAAGCTTCATGGTTTAGGACATTTTCGATTTTGGATTTTCAGATAATGAATGGGAATATTTTATTTCTTGTGGGGAGATATTTGCTTCACAGCAAGTATCTTTAAGGCATAACAATATATTTCTGTATTAAGAAAAAATTTGCAAGATAATTACAGAAATGGAGCTGAAACCAAAATGAAGATAGAAATTACGTTACCAAAGGCAGAAGAGATGCATATTAAATTATATTAAATATTAAGACATTCTTTAAACAGCTTAATCAAGGTCAGTGTTATAATGCAACTTCTGAACTCTTATCTGAGATTGACATTCAAAGCTGGAAAAAGAGAAAGTATGACTCCATGTCAAAATATACATTTAAATGACTCCTAAGGGGCAACTATACTGTAGCCATGGAATATTTACTTTTACTTGTGTACAGTAACAGTGTAACAGTGAATGGCCTAGAACCTGGGATGATCCTTATATTAATAGGGACAAAATATGGATAGAGTACTTCCCAAATATAATGACATGATTAAAGACTAAATGGAATACTCACGTGGCACTTCCGCAACATCAGAGGGATCAGAGAGAGTAGGATTCACCAACTGGATGCTTTACCCAAGTAAACTCACTCCTTGTTCGGATATCAAATTTTTTCTTGCATATACTCCTAGCTACCACCTTCCTTAATCTTTTTGTGTGTCATTCCCTCCTCATAGAGATACTATTTATTTTATATCTTGTACACACTAGGAAATCAATCTACACATAATTTTAAAATGTCTATAGGTCGTTAAGGATGGGGTACTTTTCTTATTACTGAACAGCAGAACAGTGTCTCACATGCAGTAATCTCACTCAGAGAAGAGGTATGAGTCTAAATGTCATCATAAAGCATGTTTTCTTCTTGAAAAACAAAACAGCACATGCCAAACACTATTTGACTAGGAAAAATGATATTATTTCACATTTGAAAAAAGTCATGACATTCAGGCGGTTTTTAAATATGAATGTTTAAATATGCATGTTTTAAATAAATATGTAAATAATAAACTAATTGAAAATATAAGAACGGTTTTTAGGGCAATATTGACATTTTGTATTTTATGAGCAGTCAACAGGTAACCACAGCAAATGTTTGGGGTATCAAGAGGCAGGAAAGGATAAGAGAGAAGGACAGAGGAGAAAGCAGGCAGTAAAAATGGGGAGAGAGAAGAGACAAAAGGATCAGAAAAATTAAAATATCAGCAGAACGGCAAAAGGAGAGCAAACATCCTTTTGTGAATCCTAGTGATTTTACTGAGACAGACAGAAACCATAGAAGCATCACATCAGGAGTCGACTCTGTCCAGGGAAATACCACTTGGATATCTAACGGTCGCTTACCAGGATTGAGAAATGGCAGAGTGACAAGTGTGACTCCTACCCTGAACCTTCCAGTGTACCGACACAGCTCACGACCGCTCAGAACGGTGCTCGGTTTAGCTTGAATACACCTCATCACTGCCCAAAATACTAAACTACCTTTACTCACTCTCCACTACAGAACCATAAGCGCAGGTACCCTCAGTAGAGCATCAGTTCCATCTCTGGCTCCACCTTATTTTCCTGATGTTAAAAATGTGTCTTATAATCCAATAAAGTTCTTTTTAATTTTTATTAACACTTACAATTTCCTAGTTTATAAGGAGAGAAGGAGGAAAGAAGTAGAGGAACGTAAGTAAAAGCGAGAATAAGAGTAATTAGGAGAGGGGGAGGAGCATAAACCCATACCTACTGATTAACTCTAGATAAAGAAAACCACTTTGAGATCAGAAATGATCTGAGTTTGAATTACACGGTGATTATTGTGTGAACCTGCATTATAACTCCTCTAAGGAGATTTCTGTTCTATGTTAAACATTTCACCTGGTGATGTTTTGGCAAGAATGATATAATAAGGCAGGCAATAATTCAGCGCAGTCCGAAATTGGAAGTTGAGCTAAAATTTAAAGTATTCCTCATTTTACCGGAAAGACTTATGTGTACTATACTTGTCTACTTATGTAAATCATATTTAAGGAGAAGTTTCACTTATTTTCATACCTCCTCATGTAGTTCTCTCCAGCGAGAATTAAATGTCTCAAGTTCTTCATTAATGAGTTCATCCATGACTCCGCCATCTGTTAGAGTCTGTGCCAATATACGAATTTGATTCGGGTTGTCCTCTGAATGTTGCATCAAATTGTCAAGTGACTGAAACACATTTGCAATAATTACAATCTTTCCCCTTTTCTAAGCACATTCAATTATTCCAAAATGCTCAGAACCTTCTGACTTTCATATAATTAAATCATGACTGATTCAACGCGAAATTCAGTTAGGATGATAAGACTTGAAACAGCATTGTTAGTTAAAAAAATATGAGTTCACTCTTTGACAATCTGAATAGGCATGTGGCAGCACTGTGGACTGGATGCTATAAAAATGACTACCAGCCATCCTTTTCACAGATGACTCTACTCTAATATTTGGAAAGATGAAATGCTCTATATCTCTACCTCTCTTATTGGTAGTTATGCTCAGGCAAACTATTCTGACAACATATGTAGAAATGCATGAGCAAAATTTCCCTTTATCAACTAAAAGGAAGGTTCTTCCTATATTTTTACACATATACAACATGGTGGCAAGACAGTCAATGATTGAAGTGGGAAGTCATAAACTGAAGGATGAAAACTCTTCTGAGCAGGAAGAGAGAAGAGAGATCACGTGGGTGCTTTCATCAGACACCTGACCTGCCTCTGCATCCATAGATAATACTCTTTCAGTCGTACTCGGTGGTAACAAAAGATGATCTTATGAGATTAAGACATTTCCCAAACTTCCATTATTTTGAATGGAACTACTTCTATCTGTAAATAAATACTTCCCAACATTGAAAATTTGCTTGGCCACATTACAAGAAAAAAGAATCTCATCGTCATGATGAGAAATGCTAGACAAATACTGATTAATATTACACTAATGAGTCTCAGACAAGTCTATGAGAAGTGAGAGCTATGTTACAACAAATTCATTCTGTGCACTGTTATTTTGTTCACTGTGAAGAAACGGAAATTCTTCAATGCTTATTATTATCATTATGTACCCACTGATTTTCAAAATTTTAGCAACCATGTCATATGTTCCCATTAAATTTTGAAGGAATAAAACACTTTCTCCAATAGAAACCAAAAAATTATGATTACCTCTGTAATACTTAAATGATTTTCAGATTTAGCATGAAACCATTAATATTTACCATTAATGTATAATTTATAACTTTTAATACAAATTAAAGTTGCAAAACTGTCATGAATATATTTTATAGTTCCCAATGAAGTACACAGATTATTAATTATAAAACAAAGTGAAATTTAAGCAACAAAGCAAAATCAAAGAATCGATTATAGAAGTCTTAAGCAAGGAAGCTTAGAAATAACCTATTACATTATCCTTGATAATGTAATGTAATAACAAATGATATTCTACCTCTTGTTACAAAGAGGATGAGCAAAAGTTACACCATCAAATAACTGATTTATTTAAGATAGAATAAAAAACAAAATAGCAAATACTAACAGTAATCCTTTTCCCTTCCATTTTCTAAATATTATGGATTACTGTCTCAAAAATTCTCTCCTATATTGTTCATTTTGAGCATACCTTAGTTATTCAGATTATCACTTTAAGTACAGTATCAAGAATTTACCTTTACACTTCATGCATAATCTAATTATTTCATAGGCCATGTCTTTTCAAACCTTACTGTCTCCAATGCACTTTTATCTATGTAATTTAAACTTACTGCATATTTTTCAAAGACACATCATATGATCCAAGAGAGGTGACAGACCAATAAACATTTCTGAAAGCACCAAGGTCAAAATCACAGGCTAAGCTGACTTTTCTCATTGTTCTGTGACATTTGTTCAGGTTTTATAATATTCTTCAGAAATGTAAAAATTTGTATAAACCAATCTTTAAGTTTCTGCTCTGATGGTCTAGGATTCCACTTTCATTTTGTATAAAGAATAGTTCATATTTTCTTCATAATGTAGCTAATGTACACTTTTTAGTTCGTGAAATTATACAGGAGCTCTTTTACACAGAACTTGATATATCTGCATATAATAAAACTACATGGATATAACATGTAAGTGCTAAGTCAGAAGTCTAATAAAGCACATAGGACATGAACATGCAACTAAATACTGAAAGTTATCATAAATCAACTTGTACATGTTAACTTTCACAGCAAGATTTAGTAAATATCTTCAAAATAAAACTTGAATGCATCAAACTCTTTGGACATGGTAAAACTACATTTCTATAATCAAAGCATACCCCTTGAATGCCTCAACCTGTTCTGCAAGATACAAGCTTGTGATTTCAAACAATTATAAAATATGCTCCTATTCAACACATTTAGCTTTTAAAATGAAAGTGTCCCATACTAACAGTCTTTCCAGCTTTCCCCCAAAAGATAAAACTCTTTGTTGGAACTGCCTTTGTAGGTTTGTAGTAGATATACATTGAAAATTTCTGCATAGAACTTATTGACACAGGGGCAGGCATTGTGGTTTAGTGCGTTAAGCTGCCCCCAACAATACAAACAATCTAAATGAATGCTTCTTCGAGTCCTGGTTATTCCACTTATGTATCTTGCTGCTAATACACTTGGGAAAGCAGTGGGATATGGCCTAAAGTGGTTGGGCCCCTGAATCCATGTGAGAGACCCAGAAAAAGCTCTCAGTTCCTGGTTCCTGGCCTAGCAAGCTCAAGTGTTTGTGGCCATTTGGACAAAGGACCGGTAGATGGAAGACCTCTCCTCTGTTTACCTCCCTCTCCCCAGCCCTTCCTTTCTAACAAACAAGAACTTAGTGAAGCAATAAAATGCAAATGCTCTTTGTCAATGATCCCTGAAATTCTTGTCAAAACCTGAATACTATGGTAGGCATTGTGGCACGGAGAGTTAAGGGGCTGCTTTCTTCAGAGGAAGCGTTCTGTATTGGACATCCTGGAATCAAACCCTTACTGTACTTCCCATCTAGCTTCCTGCTAATGTCCCCTTGGCAGACAGCAGAGGAAGGCATAGGTTGCTGGGTAACTGCTGTCCATGGGAGAGATCTCAACCGAGTCCCTCAGCCTCTAGTTCCAGCCCTGCCACAGCCATGGCTGCTGTAGGACTTGCAGTTGCAAATCAGTACATGGAAATGTTACTCTCTCACCCTCTTATTTGAGGGCGTGTGTGTGTTTGTGTGTTGCACTTTTTTACAAATAGTAAATAAACAAACAAAAAAACCTTTTGTGACATGGACGGTTTTCACTGGGAACGAAGGCACCATCCCAAGTACCAGCACGTTGTTTCACTAGTCAGTCTAAGCTGTCATCATTTAGATTAGTTCACAACTTACATTGAGCACTTCAGAAATGTCCTCGGCTCCACCAGGAACGGTCTCCATGGTTTTAAGTTTGATTTCTACTTCACTTAGCCACTTGTTTGCCTTCTCCAAATATGACAATAGTTCATGCCAACATGCCCAGACTTCCTAAGAAAGAAAAACATCACATTACAAATATTTTGATGAAGAGTGAACATGAGACTTTGGTATTTCATTTTTAAAACATCTGAAAATCTGATGTTTCACATTATATCATTCCTATTTGCTTAGCAGTATTTAAAATGCAATGAATCGTTTTGATCATTTAACATCTCTATAATTATAAATCACTAAAACGGTACATTTTTTCTTCATGCATAAATTCAAGAGCCTGTGATTTAAATTTCAAAACTCGCAATTATTGACTGGAAAATGTGACATAAAAGGATATCAATCATTTATTCTATAATCTCTAAACTTTATTGTAAATAAATAAGTTGATAAAGTGTGGCTCCAATGATAGCTGTTTTTAATATCATAATTATTACATATTCCTAGGACGCTATATTTTTATGAAAACCTATGGCTTCATTTTAGCAGGCTATATTTTTATGTCCTTAACAATAGACACGTATTGAATAGAGCATTTTATTTCTGTTTGCTTTCAAAATTTGAGGTGAGCATAATGAACATGGATTCTTTTCACATATTTCTTACTACTGCTTGAATTAGGCACACAAGCAGCATATCAATCAGTTCAACAGTGCTATTTAAAGTCACTCCTTTTATGCATCACACTTTAAGACTGCTAGAAGAAAATACAGAAGGGATTTTTTCTGATTAAAAAATAAAAATGGATGTGTTAAACAAGTAATTTTCTTAAAATTGACCCGTAAAGAAATAGATCTGGGTATATTAAAATTAAAACCTTAGAACAAAAGAGCACCATAAAAATGTGAAAAAAAATGGCCTCAAACGTGCATAAAAATTTTTGTTAGGTTGGAATAAGGAGGGGTGACAGATAGAAGGGAGGACCAAACCCCTATGATTCTAAGTCTGCATCAAGAAATATATGGAAACTAGTCATTTAATATAAATTAGAATAGAAACTTTTAAAAGTATATTTTAAAAATCAATAAGACCATCCATAAAGTAATGTATCAAAGAAATATAGGCATACAAGAAACATGTAAAATTCAAGCTTTTTGGCAACGATACTGACCAACACAAATGAGAAATTTCAGAATTACATATGCAAAGGAAAGCATACATCAACATAATATCTCTTTATTATAATGTCTGTTTTGGCAAACAACTGGTCATTCTCAGTGAAGGTGAACATTCTCATACCCTATGACTTCATGTTTTAATACACATCTCCAGAGAAACTGTTGAGAACAAAGCATATTTACAAGACATTTAGTACTATCTGTGATGATTAAAATAACAAGGAAGTGTCCACTAGAAGAAGAGGTGAATAGGCTATGTAGCTTTTAACAAAAGGATACAGAAAAATTAATTCATTTATCACAAAGTACTATGAGGAAGAGTCACATACACAGAACTTTTTTGATGAAAGAACAATGACTGAGAAACTATGTATTACAGGTTAGCCTTTTCTGCACTGTTAGTACAACACTGAATATGTTGTTTTCCATTCATATATGTCTGACAAAGTATATTTTAAGCAAATAACAAAAGTAAGTTTCTGGATGGTGATTATGACCAGTGGGGAAAAGGAACTGTCATAAACAAGAATATAAAGGTGGCCATTTTGTAAAATAATATTGGGATTTTAAATAGTGGAAATAACAATAAATCAAGTATATACAGTGGTGTGAGGGCTAACACCCGCAACGACTGCTCCTACTCTACCCCAAAGTGTAAGCAGTCAGGCCTACGGAGGAGAGTTTGGGAAAGTCTATCATATTTCTACATTTCTTCTTTGTACACTGCTTTACAAATGACTGAAGACATTCCAGCTTAATCTGATGAAAATTATCAACCAAACTGCAGTGCAAGCCAACCAACCTTCTACAGTTGCTTGGCATGAAACTTATGTCTCTCACAAACAGTGAAATTAGGTGTTTTGCTTTAAAAGGTGATAGAAATCTTAAATCTGGGTCATTTCCAACTCCTGCTGGACTATAGGCTGTTTTCCTTCTGGGCAAAGATCCCAGTGGAAAAATCTTTTCAATACCTAAGGGTACCTTAGAGATGCAATTGACAAAGTGTCTTATTAACATTGGTTCAAATTGAGGCAATGAACTACCTTGCTGATTCAACCATCAGGATGTACAGCCTCTTCTGTGCTCAATGCATCTGAAGGCCACAGCTGGAGAGGCAGAATGTACTAGCTATACAGGTCACCTTTTCAAAATGAAATATAGCACAAAAGCCTGAAATGGATCTAAAAAGCACTTAGAAAAACTGTTATGCTTCACCAATTGGAACTTGGAATTAGTCTGAAATCACAGAATTCAAAGCAGCTTTGGAGGATAGCCGAAACGAAAAAGTAAACATACATTCAAAATTGTAGACAGAACTGAAATGGTAATCTTCACCCCCAAACCTTAATATGATGATGTTGAAATACTGGATATAGCACAACGAAAATATCTGAATTCACAGCTTATCTTAAATAAATAAATATGTGAAAGTGTCAGATAAAAGGGGAAGGAAGTAAAAAAAAAGGGGGGGAAATCCAAGCTTAACAAAATTCTGGCATATCAAAATGGGGTACCTTACATGCAGCTTGGGTATTCAGCAATAATTTGGGGTTGGAGATGAGACACAGGTTTCATGAATGGTGGAAAGTTGGAAACCAGTAATATATAATGCCACCCATCTCTCAAACAAAAACAAGAAAATCTGAACAGACAGGAATATAAGTGAGTGAGATAGAAAATTAAGAATCTTTCAGATTTTTGGCTAAGAAATAAGAATCTAATTAGCAAATTTAAATTCAAGCTTATATCACGAATGAGAGCAGAGAGCAGTAACCCCTTAAAGACAAATATAAGGTCTCACGAAGACCCTCCAACAGTGCAGAGTAGAAGGGATTTCTAGAAGGAACAATTCCTACTTTAAGTGATCTCAAAGAGAGAGAGAGAAGAAAAGGACAGGTCCTACAAGGAAAACTATTGCTCTTCTATTGGCTCTTACAAATGGTAAAAACCTATAGCTTATGACATAAAGAAAAGGGAAAAACAAGTAATTTTATAATAAACAGCCTAACAGGATATATTTCATTTTCTTGAGATTAGCAACTAGTGTTCATATTAAAGAATGAAAAGACCAAGTTGCTTACATCTTATGTCAAGAGCACATCTATTTATCGTATCCATAACACCTGCTGAACACAGAGGGCTGAGGGGGAGCTGAAGCGCTGGCATTTGAAGGAAGTGAAATTGGGCAACTCTTTCTTTTGACTATTGATGAGACAAGTTAAAAAAAAAACCAACAAATTCTATTCAGTTTAATATTTACAAGGGAGTCACCCATCTAGTCAGCGGTTATTTAAGAGGAAGTAATTACTGTCAAATTCTTGTTGAGCTATTGGTATGGATAAACAGGAAACAAGAATAAAGTCTTTCAAACTTGTCGTTCCTGAGAAGAATGCAATACCGGTTTTTCCAGTACCCACGGGGTCTTACTTGAGATGTGGTAAGTAAATCAAAACCCAGGAAAGTTTTCAGAAAGTTGTAATTGACAAAGCCACTGCCAATGATAAACCAGAAACGTATTACATACTACCAGTCCTCATGAATGTCTGGCACATTTTTGGAGCTCAAAGTCCATACACATACCCAACAGAGTCTGAAGATAGAATCATTAATTTCACTGGTAAGATTAAAACAACTAAATTATATTTCAAAAAATGGAGAAGAAATAAAAGGGGGCTACATAATTCGAAAGAGGAAAGGTTGGAAGTATTATCAGAGATAAACAATAATAAAACAATAAAATAATCACTGCTTTATTTAAATACTGTCCAAAAACAATTTTTGATGCACAGATGTCCTTTCTATCATCATAATGGATTAGTAATCACTCCCACGAGACTTAATCACACCCACCCTACCATCCCCACTCTCATATATTCCGTAGCACTCACACAGCACTAATATAAGAGATGTCTTTACAATTTCAGCATCTCTAATACTCCTGTACAAACATGGCCCTTGCTCAGTGCCATAGACATCAACTAAGTTTTAAAAAGATATACAAGAATTGATAATAAAGGAGATACTGCAATTGACTATGCAGTAACTCAGAGATCCCATTTTGTAACTAGAAATGTAAAATTTGGAAATAATAGGGACATTCAAGGCAAAAAAAATCCATATTTTTATTATCTAAAATTCTACTTTACTGATCTAAGCTGTTTCCCTTTAATTATCAACATTCAGTTTACAAATTACATTCAGTTTTATGTACTGTTTTATAGCTAACATTTTATAGATTTCCATGTATGTGAAGGGATTTCAAAATACTAATGGGAAAAAATAATGAAAAGGTATTGTTACAGTCTAGGAATTTAGAGTAGCAGCTAAGATTTTTGCGTTTCACAGAACATCTGGGTGTCACATCTGGCTGTGGCTCCTGATTCCAACTTCTTGCTAAAGAAAACCCTGGCTGGTATGTGAAATGGTGGTAACTCAAGTTCCTGGGTTTATAACACCTCTTTGGGAGACTTAGAGTGAGTTCCAAGGATCCAGCTTTGGCCTAGTCAAGTTTTGGTCACTGTAGGAATTTGTGTAGTGAGCCACAAAACAGGAAAGCCACAAAACAGGAAAGCCCTCTCAAAAACTAAATAAAGTAAAACTAGATGTATAAATATTTCTGAAGGTGCGTTTACTTTCCTGCAAAAAATGATTAACTCTAAGCACAGTCTTTTTGTGGTAAGTATTATCTATGAACTTTATGAAGGAGTCTTCTCAAATATAACTTTATACATACTTTATACATATTTCAACAATAATGGAACACTTCCATACTGTATCAATGATATTCATAAGACAATCCAGTTTGTGGAGGAAATGGGCTCAGTGTAAGGTTTAACTCATGCATAATACCTGGTAGAACTGTAATTGGGAGCAAATAGAATCTGTGTTTTTTGGTTAAAACATTTTCTCAGGGAAAATCATCGTTTAATTCTGGCACAGTTTCACAGTAACTGATTGAGCTGCTTCAATGTTTTATCAGTATTCAAGTAAGCATAACGTAGAAAGTTAGGCATGTGGAAGAGGTAGAAAATTTGTGATAATAAGGAAATATAATATTAAAGGTCAAAAAGCTCTAATTAAGCAGTACACTGTCTGAAGAAGTTTCTAGGAAAGACACTTAAACAGAATTGTAAGTTACAGTTCTTCCTAGAATTCTTTGCAAGATACATCAAAAAGTTTAACACAAAAACAAATGTGTTTTAACAACTGAATCTTATGGGATTTTTTTGTGACCTAATAAATTAATCTAGACTGTCATAATGACTGTTCCTGTATACTGAGCACTAGACAAGGCTCAGCAGTTTAAATGGAATAGCTCATCCGATTTTCTCAACAAACATTAGAGGTAGGTACACTAATATCTATTTTGTATACTGTAAAGAGATCTATACAAACTGAACAAGCGTGTAGTTCCACCACGTAGAAGGTCTGCAGGGAGGAATTCAAGCCTCAGTGACGGCAGGTCAGATACATATGACTGCATGATGACAACTCACTGATAAAACCAAGAAGAACAGCTAACCTCCAAAGTCTTGCATTTCCCATTCAGCCTCGTGCACAGCCAGTGATAGTTGGTGGTTAGAGTCTCGAGTTCCTTTTGTAAGGCCTCTTGTGCAGCAGGTGGAGCTTGAGCTATGACACTATTTACTGACTCCGTTAGGAGTTTCACTTTTGATTCCTTCTGTTGAGCCTCTTCTTTAGCTCTCTGAAAAATAAAGAGCAATGTTTTAATAGGAGGCAATAGTTGTATTTCCAAAAGGAGTTAAGGGCCTCCTGTCATCTCTTCCTCACAACATAACTGGTAGGGTAAGAGCAATGAAAATATACACAATACCGAGTCTAACTCCTTTGGAAATTTCAGGGTTAGTTGCAACTAAAAACTCTATGGAAAACTGAGGATCTAAATGCACTAGACACTAATAAGAAAATAATGAAAAAGCAAATTATAGTCTAGAATTGAAATAACTTATAAATTACTCAGACAGATAAATGACACTGAAATTAGTCCAGATAACACTATTTAAAGTAAAAGTTATCTGGGCCCTGCACAGTGGCCTAGCAGCTAAAGTCCTCACCTTGAACACGCCAGGATCTCATATGGGCACTGGTTCTAATCCCAGCAGCCCTGCTTCCCATTCAGCTCCCTGTTTGTGGACTGAGATAGCAGTAGGACGGCCCAAAGCCTTGGGACCCTGTACCCGCATGGGGGACCCAGAAGAAGCTACTGGCTTCGGATTGGCATAGCATCAGCCATGGCGCTCACTTGGGGAGTGAATCATCGGACAAAAGATCTTCCTCTCTGTCTCTCCTCCTCTCTGTATATCTGACTTTGCAATGAAAATAAATCAATCTTTAAAAACTAGGGATTTTTGTTACAGAAAAAAAAAGTAAAACTGATCTAACACAGAAAGATCTTAATTTTATCTTTGGAATCATATTTTGATTTTTTTTAAAAAGGACTGTTCAGTGACTGAAATATGCATGTTAGTAATACAAAACAGAAACAGTCCCCGAAATCAGAAGCTGCCCTGGCATTTACAACTATGCCCTGATCCCCTCTCATGGAAGAGAAATGTTTAACAGAATTTCACACTGGACAAGGCCACTTTATTAACATGTTAGATTGAGACCATAAAAAGACTACTCCATAATTATGACTGAATACAGAAAAAAGCATCAACATTTATCAAGACATAAAATATTAAAGTCTCCTCTCCCGGTTAATATGAGTGAATGGTGCTTCTTCATAAAATACTTTACCTCACTCTAGTCTGCACAAGGTACCCGAACAGAATTATCTGCACTCACTGACTATAAGTAATCAGAGCAAAGCCCTTAAACTCTCCCTCAACCCATAAAACACAAGGACGGGTTTTATAATGGTTCTTAATCACACACTCCTCATTTCCCCGAGGTACATATTTTGATAGAGCTACAGGATTATTGCAACTGGCTTTTGGCGGCAAGACATTGATTCGCCTTAGCTTCTAACATGTATACACATCTCGAGAAACACCCCCACAAATCCACAAAAACAAGGTGGACTTTCAAGAATTAAGTAGCTTATTACAGAGATGATAAAGAAGGAAACTCTGGTATCAAGAAAGGAGATTTTACACAGGAAATGTAAAATAGATTTATTTGTCAATTCCAGCAACTACTGCTGGTTAGAGGAGTTTAATCATGTTGGAAAGCTCTAGGTAACATCTGATACTAGATGATTCCATTTGCAGTGAGGGAACTGGAATATTATTCCTCACAATTAATAGAAGACTGTTGGTGAAATTTTAAGCATCTAGCATGTCCTGTGTACCAAACAGGAAAGAACCTGAGATTCAGAGCCACATGAAGAAATTAATAAAGAAATGCCTGTTCTAGCAAGTATAATGGGGCCTGTGTACCATGAAGTAATAGAAATAAAGAATCATGGAAATAACACAGAATCAGCTTAAGAAGCCTTTATATTAATCAACATAATCACCTGATTATATTTTGTTCAACAATTCCTTTAAAGTATACAATATGACAGCAAAAATAAGTTTTGAGTATAAAGTATTTGCCTTCGGTGATTTTAATGCAAATGATTAACATTTTTTTGGCTCAGTAGTATACATAAATCAGTTGTTAGCATCACTGAATACGAGAATTGGTGCTCCACAACTATTTGCAGTAATCATCGCATTATCAACTCTTAAATAATTACTATGGGCTGCTGACCGATTTGCTCAGCACATGTTACAGCATAGCTCAATGGGCCTTAAACTCTTCTAACATGTGTCTTCTCTGTATGAGATGTAGAAACCTGAGGCTCATGGTTTTTTTTGTTAGCCTGCCTCATATCTCCTGTGCAATGAACAATGAACACATTTAGTGGATCCAATGATATAATTATATATTTTAACTATATAAAACACATATATTATGAAATTGTATATTCTTGCATGCATATAATTAAACATACTCACATGCGTATGCATGTAATTATGCATATAGCATGCATGCATTCACACATAATCATACATACATTTGTATGCATATATGCATGCATGTATACACGTGTGGCTACATATACATAAGTACATTATATATAATTATCCATGTGATTATATATACACTATACATGTTCACTTATAATTATATATGTATATGTGTGCATTAGTTATATATTTTATCTGTAACTGTACATGTGCATAATTATACATAGTTATATATTATATAGTAGAAATTAGCATGCATTAATACATATTTACATTTCACATGGGCTTGTGTCTGTAATTTATATGTTTGTGCTACTACATGAATTTACATGTACAAGTTTCCTTCTTAAATTAACATTGTTCTTTTGTTTATCCTTTGGTTTCAAGAAAACTGCATTCAGGCTGGTCCTTTTGAACTAAAAACAAAAGCTAAATTTTAACATATCACTTCATCCTGCCACATTCATTGTTGAATACATGTTGTCATTTCAAGAACATGCTGTCATGGCTACAATGTAAGCTTGCACAAACTGAAAATATCCAATGTGATCACAGGATCTCTTTTCAAAATGTATACTTTCAGAAAATAATGTTAAAAACTGTGGTTTTCAAACTTTATATTCTGACACAATGCACCAAAATCAAAAGTTTAAGATTCTATATCATGTAGAGTGATGCCACATTTGAAATTAAATAATAAAAATCAACACTATTAAGTCAAGAAGAGCAGATATTAAAGAATCACAATCTCAAGTAACAATATATTCATTTCATCTTTTTGTTTTCAAAAGTTTATTTTACCTTCATCTCTTCAACTGCTGTCTGTAATTCATCTGGAGTTTTATATTCAAAATCTCTTTCCAAATATTCTTCCTCTGCTTGTGTCATCCACTCATGCATCTCTGACAGATCTTTCTGAAGACTTACAGTTTTATCCAAACCTCCTTTTAATGCATCCTTTCTGGCATAAACCTTTCATAAAACAAGCAAGCAAACAAAGCATGAATGTTGGTAATAGCAAAACAGTATCATCAGATTATTGTTTAGTCTACAAATGACAAAGTGAAGACAGCAGAGTTAGAGTGAATGTAAAAGTTTGCATGCATAAGTATTTCTCACATATGCTTAATTTTACCTGAGTGAAAATTAGCTATCCTAATTTCATTGGCTTACTGAATAAAACATACACATTGCGTTATGACAACAGTTATCTGTTCTGCATGGTAATATTATTTTGGAAACAGACAAAAAAACTAGCTTTGGTTATATGTTTCAGCACTGACTTATAAAATATTTTGTACCAGAGCCAACCTGTATTTTTATTTCACTTCCCCATAAACTGTTAAGAACCCTTGTAATTTTAGTGCACAAAGAAGCAATATTTATGTTTTTTGATATTTTTGTGACTCCCAAATATTCCAAGACATAAAAATCATATATCTCAAAAAAATCCTTGCAAACAAAAGTAATTAACATCACAGGTAGTTAGATCATCCTCAAAAAGAATAACCAGACTTGCACACAAATATGCACACACGTGCATGTAAATGTTGTTCTATCACTTATAGTTAAATCACTGCAAGTTAAGAGGATTGCTATATTTTCAAATGTAAGATAGCCCCAAACTCTAACAAAGGTGTCCATTTTACAAGGGATTTGAAAGAAAAAAACTTCCAACTCCGTTAGGGAAATATCAAAGAGTACAAACTTTCAGACGGCAAAGTGGCAAAATACATTTATATTGTTCATGTTTATAATTCTGAGTCTATATTTCCACTTTTAAGAAAGTATTGTACAAAAGCTTGCAGATTCTCATGTCTGATGTTCAATTTGGCTGTGAAGATAACAGCATATTGTACACAAACCCAAATATGGTTTGATGAAAATTAAATAAATGAACACATACATACACATGCATACACATATCATGGGATACCATATATCACCAGTCTATCATCTAAACTGAAATGAAAAGTTGGTTAATGCATAATTTTGATATCCAAAATAAGATTAAAAAGGTATGTGTAGTTAGAATATCTACTGCTTAAGCCTTCATATTTCTAAAACTCTAACAAGCTTTATAAGCACATGTTTAACTGAAATATCCTCCATTAAGTTTTCAACTATGCTAACTTGTTTCTTTTATCCCATCCTACAAATATATTCATGGGCACCAATGATTTAAAAATTGAATAAACAACCATCCTACTATAATTCAGAGTATTATTTTGAAGAGCAGTCTACTTCTGTCATTGTTTACTATTCTTTCCATATTTTCCAAATATAATCTGCATTTCATGCTCCTTTTACTAAAACCACCAGGCATTTCAGAATCCTAAATCTACTCTGTACTTTCTAAACCATTTTTTTTTTCCTAAAGCATCTCTTAGCTAGTCTCTCACTTACTCAGAATGTGTTTCTATACTAGTTGAGTCTCATAATTATAGCTCATTATTTGAAACACCTTACTTCCTTGATATTTCACAAATCAGATCATTGCTTTTATCATTGTTTTGTTAACTTCTTTGAACTTGATAAATAAATAATTTTCATAATTATGCGTTTGTTATTTTCTCCCACCATTATATCAAAAGCATTTTTCTATTCAGTTTTTTCTCTAACACATAGAGTTGTATTCCAGGCCTATTTTTCCTTTTGCCAGTTTATATCTGAGTGGCCGATAGACACCAAACTTCAATACAGCTCTATTTTTTCCCCCAAATGTATTCCTGTAGCTAAATTACTGATTTTGGTTATTACTATCAATTATAAAACATTTACCAGATACTATGGATACACGCTATGCTTTAATTCCTTTCAGATGCATTTCATAGAGTATTGCACAGGCACAGGTTTTGTAAAAAGCCCCTTGAACTGTTACTGAAAGGTTTTCAGGAGAGCAGTGACATAATCTGACATGTTAATAGGATCAATCTGGCTGCTGTGTTTAAAATAGGCTCCTTGGAAGCAGCGGAAGGTGAGACTAGGGAGAGAAGTCAGGCAATTTGATCTAGGATATGGGGCTTCATTCAGGATGAGAGCACAAGGATGGTGAGAAATTCTTGCAGTCAGGAAATTTTGAAGATAAACCCATCAGCATTTGCTGACAAACATGATATATGTATATAAAACAGATGCAAATAAAGGAGGAAGAAAACATCAAGGGCTTTTGATTGGATAACTTGAATCAGAGTTGACAATTCTTGTGATAAGGAAGTGTCTAAGGGTAAAAGTTGATTCATTGTATCTATCATTCATCTATTTGGGACATAGTATAAAGTGCACAAGCACAGAGAAAAGCCCAGAATTTGTTGCAATATGAAGCTGTGTGGACATTTAGTTCAGCAGATGGGACGCTACTTGGGATGCCAACAATCTGTATTAGTATGTTTGGGATCGAGCATTGATCAAGCTTCCAATTGTAGAAAATTCTCATATATCTGTTAATTCTCTCTCTCAATTTTATTCAATGCCTCTCCATGTCACAATTTCAATCAATAAATGAATAAGTAAGTATTTTTACAACTTGTCAAGCTGTTAGAACCAGAAAATGCCTAGTAGTTCCAAAGAGTTAGAGAGAGGAAGGAGGAATAGGACACTTAGATGGCACAAAATTTCAGTTATCTAAGATAAATAAGTTCGGGACATATACAATATAATATGGGACCTTATAAGTAACAATAATTTTTGTATTTAAACATTTTCTAAGAGGATAGCTAAACATTCATAATACAAAAAAAAAACACATTTGCATTGTTTTAAATGATAGAGAAAGGGGAAACTTTTGGAGGTAAAAAACAAAATTATGGCCTTGACTAAAGTAATGGTCCCATGGCTTAATCAGAGGCTCAGCAAGTTACGTATGTTAGGTAGGGATAACTTCTGTATGCCAATCACATTTCAACATATTGCTTTAAACAAGAAAAAAATCCTCTGTATTCCAAAGTACTTTCATATTATTTAATTTGGCATATTAGAGGATGAGGAGTAGTGACATAGTCTCACTCTGTTTCTCTTCCTTTCAATTCCTGAAAACAAGCCTTGTCTTTGCTCAGAAGTTTCTTCCACTTCCTTGTCTCTCCAGAATTTCCTTAGTCCACACATCAAAACACCATTTTTTTTCTGGATAATCAGAAACCAGCGTTAACTTCACCTCTTCACAAAAGATGTTATCAATTCACAATAACGTCATTTCCTTGTTCCTATTACTCTCATTCAGGGCACTTTGATGACCAGGTTCAGAGCATTTAGCAATAAATAAAAACAGACATTAGTGTGATAATGTGTCAGCTCCTTTATTTTCCATCTTCTACATTAAAGTATAATCTCCAGAATAACTAGTATTCTTATTTTCATTTAGCTCTAACACTAACTTGATGTGTATGTTCAATGCTACATTATACATACAATATTTATATTCACATTTTATGTATACATATACATGTAATGATTCATGTCTTCGCGTGTCTCTCTCCCATCTTTCTTTTTTTTTCCTCTATTGATACATTTAAGGGCAGTACTTCTGTTGTAGAAATAATGAGAGTCTTCAGTTTTTTTATTTGAATATGTAAAATTTAGGATCCAAATAATTTGAAACACCAAAAACCTTCCAAAATCAGGTAATGGAGTCTCACAAAATCTTTAAGTCCAGCACACATCTGGACAGTTTTTATAGATTTGCATTTTTTTAGACTTTGGCACCTAATGTTAAAAAGTTACCTTTAACCCATGAGAGAGTATCATGCCCTCATTTTGTGGGTAGAAATTGATAGAATACATAGAATGCTACATTTCCAGTCTTCTCTCTGGAACACTGAGTTGGTAACCAGTATCAAAGCCTTGCTTGCCTGCTAGGTATTTTGCATTATTGTCCTCTTACTTTAGAGTGCATGATTAAAACAAAAACAAAAACAAAACAAAACAAAAAAGAACAACAACAAAAAAAAAACCTCTTGGTCATTTGCTGACCAAATCAGAAAATATGGAAAGAATGATATTCCAAGGATAAGCAAAGGCACATGACATATTCCAGCATAAGAAAATAGGAGCACATATGACTAGGATCTAAATATATTCATTGCTTATTCAGCAGGCCAATGTGCTTAAAATAGTTCTCTTGAACAACACATTCTCAATATGTATTATAAGCAAACATGAGGTCTTAAGCAAAGACATTTGTAAAAAAAGAAAAAAATAGGATGATTCAAACATTAAACTTCCACAAAATATAATAACCTTCAGGTTTCAGTAAGGTTGCTGACTTCAATTGTCTAGCTATTGTTTGTCCGCTTGCTGTAAATAAACTGCTGATGTTCTTTCTATTTCTTCCTTTAAGAACATTCAACAGACAAATACCAGTCACACTGGACTTCCAGGAAAATGTCACTGGTATAATCTATTATTTGAGTAACATCTTTTCCTGAACAACTCTTCTAGCACTGACTTATTCCAGAAGAATACAAGTTTGCTGGCCCAGGGCTACCTCATCTATGAGTTAATAGAACTGCTGAGCATTTGTCAGTGAATGTATCAGCTAGGCAATTTGCCTTGCCTGTACTTTTCTGGATTTTTTTATTTTACAAATTTATCATTCTCCTTTTGGCATAAGTTTTTTTTTTTTTTTTACAACACTGAAACGTTATTTAGAAAAACACAAAGACAGAGTCTCCAACATACATACACTAAGACCTCTCATTAACTTCAAGAAGATATTGGTGAATGTGGAAATAATTAGTGCTGTAAAGTAAAAATGTCCTTTGAGTAAGAAATGTTGAATATACATTGAAGAATATTTAGTTTTCCATAATTTAATATCCAAATATGAAATGTTTATAACATATTCTGATATATAAAAGCAAGGAACACAGATGTGGTTTCAGTTATTTTATTGTTTTTCCTCATTTAACTACTAATTGTTCCTCAATCCTAATTTATTTAAATGTTTTTTAAAAAACCAGATTTGAGATCTTACCCACAAATAAATAGTATTTCCCACATTTGTGTATGCATGCATACTACCCATTTTGTGTCTATATCAAAGCATCTTTTACAAATATAGCTCTGAGTGTCAATTGCTGTCTTGCATTAAACAGTCAATGAAAACAATGACAAATAAATGAATTTTATTTTTCACTATAATCCTTTTCAAGAAAATCAAGTCAGATTTTAACTTAAGAGAACATATTTAAATTCTCTACTATAAAACTATTCCTATATGTTAGAAAAACAGCAATTTGAGTTCATTTGGCATTAAAGCATCAGCACAATAAAAAACAAAGCTTTGAATCTACAGACAATCGCTAAGGAGACATAAAGAAAACTTGGTGAATAAAACTGAGGCAAGCACAGGGCAGGGGGCTGTCCATACCTGCTGGCACATGTCATCCCATTGACTGTTAAGTTCTTTGAGTTCCGTCTCAAGTCTGGATGCGAACTCTGACTCAGCCTCATTCTTTATCTTCTGTCCACTTTCATTGACACTATTTAGACTGGGCTGGATTGTTTGAATATCATTGACTAAAAGCTAAGGAAATAATGCTTTTTACCGGCTGGAAAAATTACCACCAACAGAAAATGTAATACAGTTAGCAAATGTGTAATCAGAAATGATGGCACTCCACATGGATTTTATTCTCTAAAATCCAGGAAATGGATGTAATGACAGATACAGATAAACCCCTGATGATCTTACCAGAAAAAAAAAATGGTCAGTGGTCATTTGATATGAAGGAAGTAATGAGTTAGCTGTTCTACTCCAATCAGAAAAAAATAAATTCAATATTCCTTGTTTGGAAAAGGTGTGAAAATGATGGGCTTTGTACACTACTATTTTTGAAGGGATTCTGTTGTTAAAACATGGGATATTACAGTAAATATACCATGATGGGTATGAAGGTTATTTCTAAAGTAAATACACTTTTCTAGCTTGTATTTTCAAAGAAAGTCATTTAAAGAGCCAGATTTTGTTCTTCCTGTGGCTTGACAATAATATGAGTATCATTTTTTAAAAAAAACTTATGTTACAGTACACAGCTTATTACAAAAGAGAGGGAATGCAATATGAGTAATAATCAATAATAAGAAGTGCTAGCTTAAATGATTCTTTACCATTACATTCTACTGCATTAAAAAAAATCATCCCAAATGAAATTTAAGTAAAACTTCATGTTTTGTCTGTTGCTCTTTAGACACCAGAGTTTTTTTAATGTTGAAATTTTGGGCTGTGTAACTATTTGCTATGGGGGAATCTACTGTGCATTTTAGGATGGTTAACAACATCCTTGGACTCTTCCCATTAAAAGCTGGAAGTATTTGGTCTCCAACACAGTTGAGACTCCAAAAAATGTGTCCAAACATTGTAAAATGTCTGCTAGATGAAGGAGGAAAAACCACCCTATTTATTTAGCCAGTAACAGTATCCACAGAAAAGTATTTCTGCTTAAGACATCATATAAAAACTTACTCTGCATTGTTTCAGCTGCTTTTTCAGAATTTCAGAATCCCCAAGGGCAGGCCATTCCTCCTTTAGGAAAACATCAACTTCAGCCATCCATTTCTTCAGAGTTTTTATGTGATTCTGGAATAACAGACCAAGTTTAGGGCATTATTGGGATGCTGACTGCTCACAACACAATCACGGTGATGTCTAAATAGAAACTCAGAAACAATTTCTGCGTTTGAGAGATGTCTCTAAGTAGCTCCTCAGATAAATAACATTTTTACGAAGTCTGCATTTTTATGGTCTGCTGTATGAGCATTGGTGTATGAAGAGTGCTAGTGTTAAAAATAAAAAATTACTACCAAATGGGGTTTTATGATGTTACTCCTGAGACATTATATCATATTGCCCTCTAGAGAAATTTAAGTTACAAGGCAATTCATGATAATACTAACAATGTGCCCTTACAGTACATAAAACCAACTATGAACAATAAACTCAAAGTAATCGTGTCTTTATAGCCTTTCTAAACTTGAACTTGTACAAACTGTTTTCTACAGTTGAGAGTTTAAATAGTCCCTGTAGTTGGGGACCAGGGAACTAAGATGTTGTGAACTTCAAAGAGAAAGCTTCTGTGCTAAATTTCTAATTTATGTGACGAGATTAAATTAACGGTCAGGTGAAAATGTCATCTTTTATCATTTTGAGAAAGTGAAATTATTTCCACTTCTTATCATTTTTTTTGCTACTTTTCAAAGATAAAATTGTCACTTCTTTATTTCAGCAAAATCCAGCTATGCTGAGCACATATTTTTCCTGAAAATATATACTTTACAGAAAGTTCCTCCATTAACATATTAACAGTTTTAAGAACAATGGACGTAACCTCAAATCTTCAGTATTGCCACTTGCTGACACCTGCTTAACTTTCTTCTTTTCCACATTTTCTATGTTCTTGCTTACATTTTACTATTGACTTGTCATCACCGTATTAGCTATTTTTTTT
This sequence comes from Ochotona curzoniae, assembly GCF_017591425.1. Taxonomy (NCBI): domain Eukaryota; kingdom Metazoa; phylum Chordata; class Mammalia; order Lagomorpha; family Ochotonidae; genus Ochotona; species Ochotona curzoniae. Next base: position 19,512,166 of record NW_024465023.1, on the reverse strand, counting down.
TCATTTTACCTGCTTCATTCTTAAAACCTCTTGTCATTTCTACACATTGATGTCAGTAATCTTCCTTTCTGTTTTTGCAACATCACCTTGAAATATTTCTTGCTTTAAAATACTGAAAACAATCTTTTTATTATTGTTCATAATTTTAATTAATTCTCTCACCATCACATTTTCCAACTTTACTCTATTTATCTTAAAAAATGTACCGAGGTAGTTTAAAAAGCATGGAATACAGAGTTAATGGTGCTTATTTCAGTGCAGACAACCTGGAGATCCATTCACAGATTTTCCATAATATGCATTCCCCCTAAAACTTTTTGAAGACCATTTTCATTATCTTCCCAATATTGAATTCTTTCCTGTTTACCAAAAGCGCTATTCTTTTTGGGGGGGGGGGGGGGGCGGCGTCAGTTATTCCTTTATTCGTCCTTATTAGGTGAGTTTATTTTACAAGGTGATGATAAAAGCTGAAATGACCCTTGATCCAAGAACATTTCAAATTCCCTTTCCCCAAGTTATGCTGGATTTCATTCCTGCTTGATGCTACAATGTTAACCACACTGCTTAGTCCACTGTCTAAGCACAACTGATTAACAGCAGTCTCTTTAAAAGATACATTCTTATTTGTCACTCGGAACAACAAATGGATTTTTCTGATGTACTGAAGTTAAGAATTTCCAGATGGGAAGATTATTCTGCATTATATGACCAGGGAATGGTAAGTTCTTACAAAGATGGAGGCAAGCCCAGAGACAAGAACAGAGTGGGGACAGGGAAATGAGAGGAATGACAGAAGGAATGATTGAACCATCTAGAAGCTAATTATGCCAGGAAAACCTCTCTGAAAGAATCCAAAAGGGACAGTGCCTTGTTGCAAACTTGAATTTGGTCCTCTGTGACTGATTGTGTACTTCTTACTTTGCAGAATTGTAAGTTAGGATTGTGTTGTGTGAAATCATTCCATTTCTAACTATTTAATTTAGAAGCAATAGGAAATGAGTGTACCCACTTCTTTCCACAAGAATGTGGGCTCCTTAATGGCCAGCATAATTGCAAACTCTTTTGTCTTTGCCTTCAGTAAGCGATACATGCTTTTAGAAGCATATATACATGTATGCTGTACTTTGTTGAATGTTTCAGGAACACTTAGCACTTTGGTTTGTAAAAAGTAAGAACAAAAAAATTAAGTAACTGTGCTAGAAATTAAGTACAGAGGCATCTCGTTCTAAAATGTTTCCATTATGCTATGGCACTTTTGAAATTCCTTTCACAGCATTAATGTAGCTTACAATAAGTGGCTGCCCAAGATAAGACAATAATTATATTTTTAAATATTTTAGACTTTGAAACTAGTTTAGTGTAGGTTTACTACATTTAGGTTGGAAGATTATTAATATGGTGGCAACACTCAAATGAGATACATGAGTAGGAGGAGGTTGTGGATGAGGGAAATAGGACAAAATTAAGAATGCAATTAGAAATGAAAGGTGTTGTTGAAATAATACAATATTACACAGTAGTCATCATTTTAATATCATCTGTATGGTATGCAAAGTGTAACCAGATTAAGAGTGAATGGTTTTGAAAATTATAAAGCTAATTAACGCTTAAGTCCTATTGCTGTAATTAGTAAAAGACATCTAATTTTTTTAAAGAAAATCCAAGAAACATATTATTCAATCATTATCTTTTAGTAGAAGAAAAAAGAAAATTACATGATTTTCAGGAAAAAAAGTCTTCTGATTTTATGACTGATTTTGAAACACTGGAAATCAAACTTGGATTTACCTTTAAGTTAAAAAAATGAATTGTTAAGGGAAAGTCAAGGAAATGAAACTGAACATAAGGATTACTATCTGAGATTACCTCAATTTTTCGGAGTTTACTCATTTGTTCCTCTAACTTTTGACAGTGATCCACCAGCTGGGAGGAGAGCTTCTTCCAACGTGCCTCGATCTCTTCAAACTCTGACAAATATTTCTGGCCAATTTCAGAGGGTGCTTTCTTGGTCATTTCCTTCACAGTGGTACTGAGATAAGTTAGGCCACTTTGTTGCTCTTGCAGAGAGCTTTGCAAAGCCTTGATATTAAAAACCAATGCACATTTATATTAATTGATAAACAATTGACTTGTTTTCACCTAAAATTAAGTGACCAGAAATTGAAATCTAAATAGATGATTTAGTATGTTATGAAATCTACAGCAGTGATTCCAAATTTTACAATTGTATGAGTAGCTTGCATATGTTTGAGTGATTTTCATCACCAGTCCATATCTATTTTATAAACAATATTAAGTATATGTGAAATACATCTTACTAAATAGAAGAATTTTAGCACAACAGATTTTACCAAATCAACCAAATGTATTAATAAACTCATTTATGTTATATCTAAGGGAGTTTTAATTATACTGAGCCTTCAGTTAGTCCTTAACCTCCCCAGACAGAATTATAAATAAATCACAAATTATAAATCTGAGATATTAGACAAGATTCATTAAGTGTTAGACTGATGATCTACCAGTGAACTTGTTTCCTATTTAGATGTTATCCTCTTTTTATGTAGTACTATGGTGACATCTCAGGGTAAAATAGAGTAAAATTTATAGCTTATTTTACGTTGATCTTGAAGAACAAATGTAATCCATTAAAATATAAGGCTTCTCTTTAGGTTGCCCCATAAGTTTGAGTATGATCTAGCTTATTCTCCCACACAAATAAAACTTAATCTCATTCATAAAAAGAATTTTATGTATGATGAAGTTTTATTTTGCAAAACACATTTAAATTGAATTTCCCCCCAAAAGAATATTTAGCTCATTAATTCTATAACTGAATTTAAAGGTTTCATATGCGAAATATATGAAACATTGTATCTCATTTCAAAAACAGCAACTTAACCTTTTGCACCACAATGCTGGCCACAAGAAATGATATTTTAAAAACAATTATATTCATCCGGTTTGAGAATGTGAGAACTGTAGTTAAAAAAAAATCCAGCCATACCCACTCACAAAGAGAAAGAAATGCATAGACTATAGATTTTCAGTCCTATCTTTATATGTTCAACAAGTGAATTATCATACATGTCATGATTTTGCTAACTCCAATATTATTTAAGATTGAACCAAAGATTGAATCAATGTAATTACTTGACCAAAGAGATCTGCACTCTGCTGTTTATGAGTTTCAAGTTGTTTACCGACCTGCAACTCCCCAAGTCTCTGCCCCATGATTTCATACTCAGTGACGCTAAGCTGAGGGACAGAGAGCTTGGGCTCCGACTGCTGCAGCCACATCCGTATGGTACTCATCGTCTCCTGATAACGCGTGGGTGGCAAAGCGTCAAAGACTGGCGTTAAAAGAGAAGAAAACAAGGATTTAGTTGTCACCTCCACCATGTCTGCAAACTCAATCACACCATGGAGAGCTACAATATAGAAACTACGAACTACAGTATGATAATGACGACAGGGGTACATTTTTCCTAATGTTCAATATGCCAGAATACATATGTACATATGTATGTGTGTGTGTGTATATATATGTGTGTATGTATATATTACACTCAATTATCAAATCAGCCTTTAAAAATCTCTGCAATTAAATTTTAACAGAAAATGAAAAGTTTGAGTAATTTGACAAAGAACAAGATAGCATGGAGGCAGTGAGAATCTAGATATATGTGATATTAAAGACTTCTTTTTTGGCCTTTGGAAAAAGCAGCATAGGAAGTCAATATCCCTGATACTTTACATCATGCCACTTCTGATCTCATTAAAATGAAATCAGTTTACATGTACTGACACAGCATATCCTTCAACAATCACACTTAGGTTATCATTGGTATGTCCTACTAATCCTATGGCAAGCGTACTGCTGATCCCAGTTGCAGTGGAGGGATCTGAGATTATGAAAAAAAAAATCAATTGATTTGTTCTAATTGAAGCCATTAGTAAAAAGTTACAACCAGAATTGGAAACCATGACATCCAGTTTTGACTAATATTGTGTGTGTGTATATAAACATATGTTCAGATGTAAACATGTATGTGTGTATGTATGTAATATATACATATATTCTTTACATATGCACATAAAACATATTAGGGAGTATTATACATACCTAACATGTGCACATAAGTTTTAAAGCACATGTACACGGTGGTACTTCAAATAGCTTGTCAAAAGCAGTATTACGATTTCTTTGATACAATCATATGGAAACAGGTACATTTCGGTAATACACATTTTCATTACTTTTGTGAAGATTGTTTGTGTGTGTGTGTGTGTGTGTGTGTGTGTGTGTGTGCATATAGCAAATGAGACTAGATAGCTACACTGACAAAGTTTGAGAAGATAAAACAGAACACTCAGAATTTTGCAAAGAAATGATATCTGAGAAAAATGGAAACAACCAGGTTTTAAAAACAATCCATACGAAAGCACAGAACTACAAATGCTGAAATGGAAAACAAAATCTAACCTAATAAGTCAAGAAGCAAAGTATACAAGATTGAGCAGAGAACGAATAAACCTGGCGATAGGCCAGAAGCAAATATTTAGAATAGAACAGAAATAAGGACACAACACAAGTAGGTGACGATAACTCATAGCAAGCGATGTGATGTGTGGTATGGATATGTAAGGCAGAGGGCTGGGAAGTTACAATGATGATAAAAGAAGGAGATGTTGACTACACATCCTGTATGTAAGTCTGGCGAGATATAGTTTCAATGAGGAGATGTGATTTCCACAAGGAACAACTAACCTGGAGAACTCATTCTTAGCCAAACATGTATACACAATCTGAAGCAATGAACAAGAGTGAAACACTTTAATTTCTTTCCTTGTCCAACCTTTTAGGGCTTTCTACTGACTATACCATGTCAGTGACCAGTTTATGAAAAGAATTTTGGGAAATACAATGGGTACAAGAGGGGCTGGAGGTGAGACTCACAGAATGTGTATTTATAAGAATATGTTAAATTTCAGACTTCCCTCAAATCAGTCAAAATGCACTGATGGAAGGAGGAAACAAAATGCCAAAAGTTTAACGAGTTAATATTTTTCAGTACAAACTAGCATGAAATATCTCCAAAACAAATCAGCTGAACACTAACATTCTAAATTGTAAAATAATATGTTTGAAACACTTGACCATGTAAACCAATATGATCCTGGCTGGATATAAAAATTCACTTGATTAGATAAATGATTCTGCTATTTTAAAGCATATATCAACAAATTCAACTTTAATTTACATTACCCTATGAACAACTTACAGTACCCAGTGTGTCAAATTTCTTTTCATATGCTGATCATCTACAAATCCAGATAGGAAGCAGCTGTTTTGCCTTTCAGTTCCTGGTTGGGGCCAGAGCTGTGGCACAGTTAAGCTGCTGCTTGCAATGTCAGCTCCCCATATGGTCACCATTAGAATACCGGCTCCTCCACTTGCAGATTCAGCTCATTGCTAACATTCCTGGGACAGCAGCAGAAGCTGGCCTAATTACTCAAGCCCCTGCCACCCACGTGAGAGGCTCAGATGGGAGTTCCAGGTCTGTGATTTCTGCCTGGCCCCACCCTGGGAGTTGTGGCTACCACACATTTGGGTAGTGAATCGGTACGCTGAAGAGCTTTCTCTTGTCTTCTTTACCTCTGCCTACAACTCTGCCTTTCAAAAAAAAAATGAAATATAGCTTTAAAAAACAATGTTGGTTAAGATGCCCACGTCACATAGCAGACATCAATACCTGCATCAACTCCAGGCCCCATGGCTACCCACTGTCTCAAGCTTGCTAACTGCATACTCTGGAAGGCAGCAGGTCATGACTCAAGCATTTGACCCTTGCCGTCTGAAAGAAAGGACAAGAGCTCGCTCTTTCTGTTTCTTTCTATTCAAATCATAATAATAATAAAAAGTCCAGATCACCATGACATATGGGCATTTTAATTATGAAACGACTATACTTCAATAGTGTAATATTTTATTCCATTTTCTGACTCAGGATGTTTGACACATCTCCTTGTTTCCTGGAAGGTGAATAAATTCTGTTTCCCATGTGAACTTCACAGAGGAGGAGCTAGAATTGAAACAGGATCTGTTGACTCCATAGTTTGTTAAAAAGTATTTAGTTTCAAAAAATCTTTTAATGACTATTTGAGAACCAGAGAGGAGAGAGCTGAGGGAAAACTCCCCTTCACATTGTGGATGCATTCCACAAGTGCATGCAATAGTCAGGGATGGGTGGAAGCTGGAGCCCAAGACAATCCCAGGTTTCCCACACAGGCGACAGATGTCCAAGTAGCTCAACTGTCACCTATTAATTAACAGGGTCCATCTTAACAGGAAGCTGAACTGGGTGAGCCCAGGTATTCTAATGCGGAACATGATGTTTTAACTCTTATCCTAACTGCTAAGCCAAATACTGGTTTCTTAATGTCACTGTTAATTTATGAATATTAATTGTATTTATTTTTGAACTCAAAGAACTAGAGAGTGGAGCTATTATAGGCAGATGCTGTGGGAATGAGGTGGATGAGTAAAGAGCAGAGGTTAATATAATTACTTCCATTAGAATAAAATTCATAATGAGCTGCATTGAATGGTACCAAAACATACAATATTACTAAAGTCCATGGTTTTTGCATTAGCTACCCCACTGCCGATGGAGTACTTTCATCAATGAGGATATAGTCATATTATATGAGCCATGGCTGTGCTCTAATCATTTCATTCAATTCCCCCTTTTTTAAAAGATGCCCTGATAGACTGTCCCTTTTCTTAGCCTGCCTTTTCCATTTGTTTGTTTGTTTGTTTTTATTTTTATTTGAAAGGCAGAGTTCACAGAGGAGAATCAGAGATAGACAACTCCTTCTGCTGTTTCACTCCCCAAATGGCAGCAAAGGCCAAGTATGAGCCAATCAGAAGGCCAGAGCAGAGAGCTCCTCTGGGTCTTCCACACAGGTGCAGGGGGGCCCAAGCCCTTTCTGCAGCTTCCCCAGGACCTAAGTAGGGGGCTGGACTGGAAGTGAAAAAGCATGGACTCAAATCGGAGCTCACATGGGATCCTGGAATTATGTCATGACTATGTCATAATGTTAGCCCCTATTTTCCTTGTTTAATGAAAGGTGAAACATTTCAGTTCCTGAACTACTGATCTTATTCTATATATCTACTCCTATCTGTATTCAGGTATGTGACTTGATGCCCAGCCTAGCCCAGCCCACCCCAACCCCAGAGAGGTAAACAAGACTTTGACTGTGTTCTGAGTAGCATTTGGACGGAGGGAAGTACAGGAAAAAGTACTCCCCAGAGTCTATGAAAATAATATAGACCATCAGAAACGAATTAAAATATGAGCCACTGAGGCTATATTTCCCCAAGGATTAGTTTATAAATCAGTACAATATCAGCTATGTTAAGATGGTTAAAGTAACCAAATACTTCATAAATGTGAATAAAACTCTTTATTTTGAATTACTTTTTATGATGTTGCTCATATATTTATAGAATTTATAAATTCATAAACATGTATATAACAAATGAAAATTTTGGATGTTAAATTTACATAAAATTCAAATTCATTTAAAAACTAATATTTTCCTAATAATTTTGCATTACTGTAATGTAACATTAAAACTACGTTATAAGCATGATAAAAAATATCCCTGTATCCCATTGTTTTTGCACCCAATTGATTATCTGTCAATTAATTCTATGTATTGAAGATAAGAAACATACATGTAATAATGCCCTATAATTTGCCAAGTCAGTCTTCCATTTAACAGGTCTGTTATTTTCTTTGCATGTATTTATGTTAAATAGCCCAGAGACTAAAATGATCTCTCTTGGTAACTATGTTCACCAAAATAAGAACTTTTTCAATTTTTCCTCACATTCTAATCTTTACCTAATCTTCACATATTTCCTTGAAACAGAGCATACCATAAACGTAAAATTGTTACCAAATTTTTGTGACTTAAACAAAAAATGTTTTGTGTGGAAAGCAATGAAACCAAAAGCAAATTCAGCCTTGCCTGCTCTGCCCTTGAGGCAATGCACTGTGACCCAGCATCCACCTAAGGAGCCAATCTATCTAGGGCTTTTACACAGAAATATACTTTACTAACACTACTTGTATGTTTCTTTTCAATAACAGCAATAAGATAATATATCCCATGTAATAAATTACAAGCATAAAAGATGTCAAGAACTCTACAGACATCATTTGATAAAACAACTTAAGATTGAGCCATATCCAACTTTTGTTTATAATTATGTATGTGATCCTCAACTACAAATAAACTCTTATGATAATTTCTTTACTTCTGCTGCTATAGTACCAGGGAATATATTCAACAAATGAACACTCACACAATTGATTGCACTTCTTTAAAATGTGTTATGAATTGTTGGGAAAATAAACATTAAGGGCTATTCTGCTGCACAGTGTGTCATTGAACATAAAATTTTCCATGAATCATTTAGTACAACATTCTGAAAGGTGAAGTTGATAATTTACAAATTCACAATCAATCTTTTTTTTTTCCTACAGGAAAGTGAAAAATCTTTGCTTAACTTTCATTTAAAAATTCTGTCTTTCCCCAACTTCCATAAAAGTAGGAGGTGCTGTGGGAAAGAGAGCAGTAGAGGTGAGGCAAGTTGAGAGTATTCCGCAACACCAGATTATCTCATTACAAACAAAAGAGCCAAGCATGAAATTGAGTGCCATGTTTTCTGACACACCTGAGGCTATGTCAAGGACAGAGCTCTTTAAGGGCAAAGCAAGATAAACAGTGATCCATTTTGAGAGCTCGGATTTTTATCCTGTTTTAAGATAAAACTCTTACAATAAAGCTGAGGTCTCAGAATATTAGATCCTGAGACTGGAAGAAAAAAAAATCACAACTACCGCCTTCATGATTTAGTGTCCAGCAAGGCACTTCAATATCAGACGGTAATAGATTACACCTACGCCATCCAATAAGGTAATTGCAAGAGTGCTTGCCAGTCTGAATGGATACAATCTGCAAGTGAAAATGCACAGCAAAGTTTTAAAACTTAGTATAGAATGATCTAAATAATTTTGTATAATGGGTTCATGTTGAAGCAACAATATTTTGACATGATACTCTATTTTTGTTGGATGGCACATGTATACAGGGCACACTTTCATATGAAATAAACATTGCCATGTAAAATGCCAACTAATGGAAATGAGAAAGAAGATAGAATTTAAAAAGGAACATATACCAAGTTTTCCTAGTTGTTGCTGGAGCTAAGATATAAAGTTAACAGAGTATATTTCTACTAGAGTAAGAAATTACCTAGCTACATTTAAAATAATTCTTTAAAGTTTTGCTGAGTAAAACAGGCTCATTTTCTCACCATCCTCCTGAAAGAATGAAGTAAACCAATTTTTGCTTCTTCTTGCTACTCTTAAAATACAGTTTTAAGAACTAATCAAAGAGTTTGAAATGACAGTCTGAGAGAGCGTTTCTGGAGGCCACACCGAAATGTTCTCCTATTGCTATAAGAGGGGCACATCTCCCCAAATCATGATCCCAAGAGCCATGCCTATGCATGGTCTATTTTTTTCCTCTTTTTCACAATTCAAGTCCAAGGTAAAATAGTCTCTTCCTTCTGTAAAAATTATTTCCAACTGCTTCCCCTACTTCCCCTCAGATGCACATTCCATTTCCCTCTCACATGCTGTATCTGTTTCTAATTCTTCAAAAATACAAATCACATTATCTCTAAAATTGAAATTCTTCTAGAAATTTCAGCTACTCTCTCTTGAAACACAAATTTTTGAATATATAGGAAGCAGATTTCATAAATTTCAGACAGATTCCAAAACTCAAATTTTTTCTCTCTCTAGCCATCCTTCCTTCTCCTACCTTTCTTCCCCTTTCTTCTTTTACCTTTTCGTCAGATAACATATTTTCAGTGTACCTTCCCATCTTTGGCTCAATATTACTCTAAAAAAAGAGCTATGCAAGTAAAAAGAAAGACCACCATTCCTTAGGAATATAGACAAGTAGCACAAACAATAATCCAATCATGTAAATTTCATTCATATCAAGTTTTGTTCCCTATGCATGGTTCTTTTTACCTTTGTACATCAGTGTATATATTCTGTATCTTTGTTAGCACAAATAGACTATTCATTTCCAAAAAAACTCAGAGAAAACATATTTGTCTTTTGTGGGACTGGCTTATTAAGTATAATGATCTCTAGTTTCATTCATTTTGTTGCAAAAGACAGGATTTCATTATTTTCTGTGGCTTAGTAGTATTCCATTGTATATACATACCACATTTTCTTTGTCCAATAATTGGACAACGAACATCTGCGTTGATTCTCTATTTTTAGCTATTTGTGAATTGAGGTGTTGTAAACATGTGTGTGAAAATAATCTATCATATTCTGACTTCATATTCTTTGGGTAAATCAGAAGTAGAATGGCTGGGTCATATGGTAGATCTATTTCAGAATCATATAATGTCTGTTCTAGTTTACCTTTGCATCAGCAGTGTAACAGGCTACTTTACATTATCTTAGGCTTTATCATTTTATGGTTTTTGAATGGTAGCCATACTAACCAGATTGAGGTAAAACCTCATTGTCAAGTTTTATTTGGATTTCCTTGCTGTTTATTGACCCACATGCCTACTGCCTGTTCGTATTTCACCCTTTCAAAAACTACTCCCTTGGAGTCCTCTGCTTGTTTTTAAACAAGATTGTTAGTTTTGTTGCAGTTGAGTTTCTTCAGTTCCTCATATCATCTACATATATGATGTCTTTTACCAGCTGCCTAGTTGGCCAATGTTTTCCTCTGGGGTCAGCACTGTGGTGCCAGATTGACAGGCTTTCTACTTCATTATTACTAAAATAGATTACAAATTGTGTCTACTTATTTTCTTTCCTATTTTAAAGTTTTATTTATTTGTTTGAAAATATGAGAGAAGAAGTAGAGGCAGAGACAGACAGCTGTTGTATCTACTGCTTTACTCCTCAAATGCCCACAACATTTGAGATGGGGCCAGGCCAAAGACAGGTGTACGAAGTGCCTTACAGGTCTACCACGTGCTTGGCTGAGGCCCAAGCACTTGCAGCATGGTGCAGTGTTCTTCCAGATGCATTAGCAGGAAGCTGGATAACAATCTCAGTAGCTGGAACTTGAACCAGGACTCTAACCTGGCAGCCAGGACCTCTCAAACTAGGGCATAATCCATTGAGATGTAAATTCTTATTGGTTAAATAATTATCCCAAACTAGTCACTGTTTACTATATCCATTTTACAGTACAATAGCACTTTCTGGCTTGTACTTTTAGAAAAAGAATGTGGAAACCAGATAATTCCATACCTATAACCTCTCTGACCTGGCAACTCACTAATCTACTTTCTGTCTCTGTGAATTTTCCTATGTGGACATTTCCCAAAAATGAAACCCCATGATATATGGTCTGTTTTTTTTTCAGATGTCATAATATTTTCAAGATCAATCCTTGCTGCAATACATATGTATGTGTCTTGATCTATGTTACTGAATAATATTGTAACACATAGATATAACCATTTTGTTCCTGCATTTTTCAATTAAAGCCATTTCCATTACTTTCATTCTTGGATAATGTAAGTAGCTGTAGTAAATATCACTATTTAGTCACTGCATTACTGAGTCATCATTAATTACTGCAGCAATATTAGGTCACTTGTGACATCAAAAACAATAAAACATATTCTCAGGGTTATTCTCTAACTTCTAAGTCAAGCAACTAATGCAGGGGCTATGATATTATGGTGCAAGGCATTAAACTGCTTCCCCACAGGACCAGCATTCCATATGAGTGATGGCTGAAGTTCCAGCTGCTCCACTCCTGGCCCAGGTCCCTGCTAATGCACTTGGGAAAGTACAAAAAGATGACTCAAGCACTTGGGTCCCTGCCACCGATGTGAGTGACCAACATGGGGTTCCAGGTTCCTGGCTTCTGTCTGGCCCAGCCCTAGTCATTGTGGCCATGTAGGGTGTAAAGCAAAGACTGGAAGAACTTTCCTCTCTTCTCACTCTCTCCCTTCATTTGTAACTCTACCATTTACCTACATTTGAAAAATCTCTAAAAGTAATAAATGAAGTAAAGTTCTGTATAGGCTAAGAAGTGGTATGAATATAGGATGCATTTTATGTTTTAATATTATTTCCTCATTTCACGTATGCCAGGTATCATCTACCAATTCCTCATACTGGTTATCACTAGTGAAAGAATACTTTAAAAATCAGGCATTCATTTCATTATAACAAAGATAATCATCATCATCATCAAAGAGGAACAGAAATCATGATGGGCACCCTAAGTACTTCTGACAGCTCTCATTTGTAGAACACTTAGCATGTTCATAGTACTGTGGAGGAATACAAGAAGTGCAATTTACTTCCTGAGGCCAGGCGAGGGTGCACCATGCACACATGCAATTCCTAGAAACGATGATAAACCAGCAAAACGGAGTGTAAAACTATCTGACCTGGTATCATTTTCATTTGCTAGACAGACATTTTCTGTATCTAATTAAATGATTATAAATTATTCGAGTTTTTCAAATGGATGAATCAAAATGGTAGATATTCTACTAAATGCAGATTAAGACATTTTATTTACATCTGAGTGGAGTGAAAATTTTCAACATTTTAAAATCAAGCATCATACATATGTATGGAAATTATCAGAAGATATCAGTAGTTATCAAACATCACGATCTGAACATCTTTAAATGCTGAAAAGTAGGGGAGTATCACTAACTGGTATATGTTTATTCAAATAATTTTTCAGTGGATCGATTCTGTGTCCAGCAGTTTAACAGTATCTATCAAAAGTACTTGCCTTCAAGGAAAACATATAGATTTTATGACAGGAAAAAGACATTACTGCTAAGTAGGTCAATATTTGAAAATTCAGGACATTTCCAAACATATTTTCTGATGCTGGTTTTACAGAGGCACAGCAACAAGTATGCTGAAATCCACTAGAGGGAGCTAAAACTCTTGCAAAATTTTACCACTTGATTCGCTATCAAGAAAATAAACTCCTAACCAAAAATAATTTTGAAATACAAAATATGTATTTTGCTTTACACAGTTACTCTTATTTTTGCATAAATTCTAGAAAATGCACAAAATTCATGAATGTCAGTATATTGATTATAGAGATGTTATTGTAAAGTGTGAAATCTCACAGACAAGCAAAGAGAAATATGTTTTCTAACTAAAAGTTTGGTACAAAACAGATATATGTTCATTTGCTTCTCACCAAAAACTTGGGGAAAAGATTTTTTAACAGCACTTTGCTCTTAATGTTTTGTAACTGAAATATACACTTGACTCTTTCTTGGCCACACATGAACATATGAACGCAGGTGTATGGTGAATCATTCAGTCACTGTTGATTACACGTTTTCACAAACCTGATTTTCAAAGACCTTCTTTCTAAGTTAAGCTGGGGAGTAGATACTTCCAAGCAGATACTAAGTATTAGCATTTTTCTGAGCATTTTATTGAGAAACAAAAGGAATATGTTAAGATACTTGCTACTCATGTGGCATACCAAATGATCCACTTTTATCTTTTATTTTCCCATCAAAGTAGAAAAGGGGGATTTTGTGCTAAAAGAGTAATCCAATGTTAAAGTGCAGCCCACAGAATAATTTGTGCTTCCCTGTCAGTTGTTGCGCATATATTATAGCTATAACAGTCTTCAGAAGCATCGATGAAAGTTTTAGAAGTTCTCCAAGTATCTGTGAACGCAGAGCAACTAAATATAATCAAAATCTACTCACATTGTTTCAACAGGTTTTCTATTTTCTTCAATGCACACAGCTCAGACTCTGAAACAGCAACTTACTGAAGAGATATGCTTTAGTTGTTCCTCAAAGTTATGGAATGATTATGGGGTGAGAGAAATGCAAAGATTCAATATTTATTTTCCAACACCGGTGTTTCCTAACTTGTTAATCATGATGGTTGTAGTGATGATGATTTCACTGATGTTTTCTCCACAAATAACCAATTCAGAGAATTTTAAGGGAGCATTTTTAAATGCTTTTACTTACTTGTCTGTAGTTCTTTCTCTTTCGCCTGGGCATCCGCAAACACCTGGTTAAAATGATTTGTAAAGGCCACGAAGTCTGCATCCAGGAACATTGGCCCTTGTCCTTTCTCTTTCAGAGCTATGCTTTGACTCTTTAATCGCTCAATTTGAGACTGAAGAGCTGACAGACGGTTGACTTCATCCTGTGTCATAATTGAGAGTATTACCAATAAAGAACCCTTTACAGCTGCATACATTACCTCATTGGAAAAGAAGGTATTCAACAGCGATACTGCTTGGCTGAATACTCTTAACACAATGCTAAGACATTCATTAACAGTGTCAGCCAATCTCTTCCATGGGTCATCAATTTCAGAATGCCCTGGCTTCTTATTTGGTATATTACATCGTAAATAATCATCTTTATTTCAACTTAACATCATTTACAGAATTAATGGGCTTGAATGCGTTCTGCTGAAAATTGCTTTGGACAACCTTTCCAGCAGTCAAAGCCAGTGTTTGCATCCCTCTTGTGTACAAACACCGTGATTTGATCAGCTTTTAAGCTCATTCAATGAATGGCATTTTTCCCGTTTTTAAACATAAAATATATGTTCCTAAATATATGTAGACATATGCATACATTATTGATATGTTTATGTATTAGATGTATTTTTATATAATAAGCATATTTATATCTATAATCTTCTACATTTCACACAGCATCATTTACCCTCCTAAGTCAAAAGGGCTTAATTAGGCTAACGGTTTGTCCATACTTTCTCTTACTGTTCTGGACAAATTAGTAGCACCTTGTATAATCTTCATAATACCCTGGCTTGAATGCCGAGATGAGATGGATACAGATGTGCTGTCCAATACAGTTAGTCACAAGCAACATGGGGCGGATTAGCAAGGGACATAGAACTAGTTCACAGATGTGCTAAAATGACAAAATATATACTAACATTTAAAAATCAAGAACACCATCTCACAATTTTAAAAATATTTTTCTTAAAAATGTCACGATAAATAAAAACATTACCGACGTTTATGTACTTACCTTTCTCTGAAAATTTAGTTTCTAAAATTATACATATGATTCAAATTCCTGACATTTTTCTTCGGGTCAATTCTATTATTTCCATATATGTTTTGATATTTGTGCTGCCAGTGACATTGTAGTCAGTTTGAGACTGCAGTCAGTTTGCATTTAATAGATATAATTTAAACTCAAGGTGAAATTCTGCAATTTTCTTCTTACATGTATTATTGCCATGGCTATTTATTTATAAATCACACCTATTCAACTTTTACAAAAATTACTTGGGGATCATTTACTATTTAATATGTAAAAAGCAGTATCATTTAAATTAAAAACTTGATCATGGGCCAATTAGGAAATTGAAAGGTGGGAAATTGAAAGAATTACAGTAACTATGAAGTAAATTTGAATCTGGGCCTCTTGGAAATCAAAATGAAAATGCAAAAAAAATCAGCAATTAGTTTTAGAAGTATGTATAACAGAATAACTTTTCCCTTGATGTTGACAGAGATATCTTATGCAAATTGGTATAAACGGAAAATACTTCATATGTGCAATTTCAAGATAGTCATATTTCCCTCCTTCACGCCCTTCCTCTCCAAACTTCCTTTGCTTTTTCGAAAAGTTTTACAAAAAAAAAAATTCAATTCACATAATTAGAGGCTTTATGTGCCACTAACCATAATACTCAACAAGTAATTGGTAGAAAGTCAGTTCCACAGGACTACAAGGGCTAAAAACAAAAATCAATTCACAAAACCATGTCCTTTCCTATATACTTTTTCTATAGTTATATTAAGTATCACATATCAGAGAAAACATCTTCTTGGGACTGACGTATTTCACTTAGCATATTGACTAACAGTTGCACCCATTATACTGCAAAAAGTGAAATATGTTTTCGACAGTATGATTCACTCTGGCAAGAGCACCTAATGGACAATGCTACTTGTCCTGGTTGTAGAACAGAATATGTGGCTGTAAAAGGATGGATTGATTCAGGTAAGTTAAGGTATGACAGTTCACTTCTTTAGGTAAATAGTAAAGACTTATAGGAAAATGAGATGGCACATCTTCATCGTTCAAAAACACACTTTCTCAACCAAGCACTAGAAGATCAGCATGCATTCATGGATGAAGAAGGTGAGAAGTTATGTGAAACACTTCGTGTTTCTTTATTATAAATGTACAGATATATATTTTGTCTTCCAGATTTTAAAATTGTAGTGATGGTGTTATAAGAGTTAACAACCTGATTTACATTTGGCCAGATGGAATGGAGTCATTTTTCCTGTCCAGGGACTAGAGAAGTATCCTACAGTATAGCCAAGTGTGTTCGGATAAACTAAGGGAGCTGTGAAACTAATAAAACATTTGGGCAAGTGTTCAGTTGAGACCTGGAAGTACTGAAAAGAAATCATAGGAAAGATCATTTTGAATGGAAATATACATCATTTAAAAGCTGTTAACAATTAGCCATTATTTTCAGAAAAATACTAGCTGTGATTTTCCTGCAGTGTAAGTTTGCCCCTGTGGGTTTGCTTATCTTTCAAATTGATATGACTGCCTGATGAAAGCTTCTGTGTTTTTCTCAGAAAGGAGCCATGGAATTCCTCCAAATTGAAACAATGCTGTTAACCCCAACATATTAGGGGAACCGTTTCTTTCCAGGATTAGATTAGGAGCTAAATCTGCAGTCTAGTGATGTAAAGCATCTCCAAATAAGAGGAAGTAATGACAAACACACCATGATCATTTATTTGCTTACCACTAACCACAGCCAAATAGCATACATTTTAGCGTTTATATGAATACTGAACTTACCCTGTTAAATATATTGCCAAAATCAAAACATCAAAGGACTAGAAACCAATAGGCAAGTGGCAAAGTATAAAGAGGTGATCAAGAGGACTGAGTCTGTCATCATTTTCAATGTTTGGGGTTGGATATAACAAAGTGAATATTTTTCTACTTAGAGTATTTTCCTAAACCTCAAGATTATATTTACTTGCTCTTATTACAAACTGCTCAGAGAAAACCAATTAAAAGATAAAAAATATTTGGATATATAAAGTATAAAAAATTTTTATAGGGCTCAGTATAGCAGCCTAGTGGCTAAAGTCCTCACCTTGCATGCACTGGGATCCCATATGGGCTCCAGCTCTAACCATGGGCGGCCCCACTTCCCACCCAGCTCCCTAAGTGTGGCCTGGGAAAGCAGTCGAGGACAGTTCAAAGCCCTGAGAACCTGCACCCACGTGGGAGACCCAGGAGACTCCTGGCTTCGGATTGGCTCAGCTCTGGCTGTTATGGTCACTTGGGGAATGAATCAGCAGACAGATCCTCCTCTCTGTATATCTGTCTTTCTAATAAAAAAATAAATAAACCTTTTTAAAAAATCTACATTGGTTTTCCACCATACCCAGTTTTTAAGAATTTCTTGAATCTTGTCATATGCATGAATAACTTTTTGTTTTGAATCCATTTTCAAGATATTTTTGAAATTCCCTGGTGCATACAACATCTAGCAATTGCCAATTGCCAAATGACCCTCAAATTTATTAAAAACAAAACAAAACAAAAAAAAAAAACTGTCCCCTGCACAGCGGCCTTTTGTAACCTTTGTCACTCCTCCTACGTCTCAGTTCCTATACAACCAGAATGGATGCGCAACTTTTGAGTGGCTTGCAGTCTTGTGCTTTCATTCACTGTGTTCCTTCAGCTTGAGTCTAGCTCTCTCTAATTACGACTCATCACAAAGGCATTCGAATGCCCTGTCATCAAGGAGGTACCATTGGACGCATCTAGAATTTTATTATTTTTTTCATGATGCAGTTTCTTAGGCTCAGGGATTTCTCTCCTCTCCTCTCCCCCATTCCCACTTCCGCCCATAATTATTACAATACTATAGTCCTTCATATAGTCACAAGGCCATCATTCTTCTATGCAAGTGTATCATGACATTGCAGGTATAAACCTCAAGTTTTCTACCTTCCAGAACTTTGAGGGGAAAAACTGCTATTGCTTAAGCCATCTGGTTTATGTTGTTATGGCAACCTAGCTGTCAAGCCACCATTCTTGGCTACATTAGAATATACAAAGGTATTTCGAAAAGTTCGTGGAAAATTAAATTAAAAGGTAACTTAATTATGGTTGAAAAGGCCTTTCAGGTTCAACAGGCATGTTTCCATTACACATAGTACATAGTTTTCATTAAAATGTTGATGATATATCATATTTTATGGATAAAGGTAGTTTGCAGGTGGTGTTATTAATGATTTCTGTATCTGATTGTAATCAGGCTAAGGTAACATCAGATTTCTGCTGTAAGAAATAAATTAGGTCGCTTATTCCACTAACTCATAGATAAAACCCAAAGATTGTACTTATTCAACAATAAGATGATTGGAAGTACAGGAATAGCCTGGATTTGGATGTACACCAATAAACTACATGGATATGCGTACTATAGTCTTTATCCTAAAATATGTCTCTTGATTTTCTTTTCATATCCTATCAAAGCTATAAATTACTGAAGAACTATCAGGTCCTTCAACTGTTTTTCTCTTTGACTTTTTAATGTCCTACCACATTCTGAGCTCAACACTTTTTCCAAGTTTCGCTTTCACTTTATTCAAACCACTACTTGTAAGTACACAAATTAGCCCCCATTCGTAACTTTTTGTGCTAAACACATTCTTCTCAATCAGTCATGAAAAGTTTATTCCGGGAACATTTCATTTCACTATTTAATCAATTTTCCTTCCATGCATAAATGCATAGTTTACAACAAGGATGGGACAAAAATCAATCTGGTTTTAATTTCTTTGTAAGTTTCACTTATACAAATGTCCTTTTAGTATCTTTCTCAGTTGAAGTCCACAGACACACCGCCCACCCTTTTTCTGTGTGCCACAAGACTGACAGTTGGCAATCACAGCACTTCGCTCACATATGACCTGAGATCTGGTCACATGCGGGATGTAAACAGGGAAGGGAAGTCCTGTGGTTCTTCTCCCAGCCATGTCTTTAGGGCAGGTCTTGAGCTGGCTCCTAAGGCTGTCTTTTCCATGAGACTCTGACTCAATCCTTTAGCATTTCTTTCCCCGGATTGTTTGTTGCTCAAAGGAAGTTACCACTCTTAGGCTGGATTATTTCACTAGCCCTTGTGACTCCTCTGCATCCCAACCATATTGAAGCCATGTTTCTGTAAAGAAACCTTCTTCAAATTTTGCTAGTTGGAATGGGCCTTCAGCTTTAAAGTCTCCTTATGTGTCCTGTTGTAGAGCCTACAGGTTTATTGTTACCTGTGTTTTCTATTATCTGTATGGATTTCACCTTTTAGAATTGGGACTGGACTTTTTTCTTTCTAAGCAAATGAAGAGTTTCAAAGTTGAGGCTGGTTTTTGTAATTTTCACAATCCCAAAATCACCTCTCCCTTTTGCAAAGTTACATTCCAAATTTACAGTTCGTTAATCTGTATATGATCCATTCCAACTGCTTTTCATCGCTTATGGTTTCATCTTGACTGGCTTAGCTAAATCCATAGGAGGCTAAAGTTTCAGTACGAAACACTTTGCCACTGTGCTCTTGAAAACTGCAAAGACACACAATACCCATCATGTTCCAAATACAGGAGGGAAGACTCTTACCTTACACATTTTCAACTGGCTTTTAATTGCTGCTGGCTCTGATGCAGTGGCAGGCTGGCTTTTCAACCAGTTTTCAGCAGTAGTTATCATCTGCTCCAATTGTTGTAGCTGATTATAGAAAGTGATAATGCTGTTCTGGTACTCCAGCCAGTGTAGCCTGTCACTTAGCAGCTGACAGAACTCCATCCACCGGCTGTTCAGCTGTTCCGAGGCTTGCTTGATGCTGTCGGCATTAACACCCTCTAGAAAGGGGGAAAAACTTAAGTATATGCCCTGAAGTCACAGATTGAAAGAAAGGATCTGAAAACTGGTATACCACAACTACAAAGGTATTCATTCTATGAATTCAAACAAAATTACTTAGCATTAAATATGTGAAAAGTATGAAGATGATTTCTGATGACTGCAAATCATTAGAGTTGCATCTTATCAAATATGAATGCCATAAAATAATAAATAGCAAGACATTCGATGTACCCATGTAGAATCCATTTGGAATTTTAAAAACAGGTAAAAAAGTCAAATGCAAAACTCAAAAATAGACTGTAAATGAATACTTTTTTGGATGTTTCCAAATAAACATTAACAATTCTGTACATTAAGAACTTTGTTTATACTTTCAAAATTAGTCTTAGAATTCACTGAAATATTATTTATATGCATTTAAAACCAAGAAAAACAAATTATTTCTGTATTTCTGCTGTACAAGACCAGAAATGGATCATTCATGGACCTAAGAGGCTGAAACAAACATTAGGAACAATACATATTCTAATATGAGAAAACTTTTATTTATAAGTGTAAAAGTTGCTGTAAAAGTTTTAAGGGCATCTATAGTGAATGATACTGAATGCAGAAAATTGTACCAAGGAAAAAACTGAAACAAAGATACCATTACCACTGTTATCCTTCAAAAATATACTCTGCTGTCATTTAAAATATGCAAATCTCTAGATTTGCTTCACAAATTTTAAATTTGCTTATACATAGTTTTTATATTTCTTCCTTAATAGGGATATTATATGAGTAATAATATATATTTTTTTTCAGAAATATATATACATATATATAATTTTTTCAAAAACAAAGTGTTGGATGGACAAGGGAGAGGGAAAAAGGTCCGCAGAGGACGATAGCTAGTGAGTTTGCGTTCGTTGGTTCACTCTCCAAATGGCTACAATGGTCACGGCCAAGGCCAGACCACAGTCATGAGCCAGGAGTCATGCAAATTTCCCATGTGACAGGCAGAGACCCATGCATATGAGATCTCACCTACTAGCTGCTCAGCTGTGTTAGCAGGAAGCTGAATTGCAAATAGGAAGTATTCTGGTACCAGGGTTAAGTTCAAATGTACCTTCCCTACTAGGCTGCTGAATCAAGATTACTAATTTAATTTTATTGAGTCTCATTTTTCCTATCCACAAAATGAGGTCAAAAGAGAATTAATTCCATAGGATACTTGTGAGAGTTCTGAGTTAATATACAGCAGATATTTGTACATAATTCTGATACATGCTATTTGACCAATACTTATTAAGCAATGTTAAAGTAGAGAAAATAACAAAAAAATATTCTGGAATAAAGAAAAAAGACCAGATCACTCAAGTGATGAAATTAGAGAGAGATTGCTTTTGTATGAACAAGTTCTTTAAGGTAAAAATTGATTACTATCTTTAAAAATTATTAACTAAGTTTTTATTACATAAATATGGACATAAAATGGGATATACAGAGTTTAATGTACAAAACTACTTAAAAAGTTATATCAATGCTCAGTTATATATTCTTAAGAGTTTTTTAAGGAATTGTAGAATATTTGCTTACATATTCCTAGCTGTTTGCAACTGTAGTTAGGGAAAGCCAAAATCAAAAATTTAAGCAGAATTTTCTAGTTATATTATATATTACTCAAACTTTTAATACTTAGACAAAAAATGAAATTTGTAGATGTCACTAATGAAGATATAAGAAAGCCAGGGAATCATAACTTTAAATGTGAAAATATTATAATCTAAACATTGTATTACGTCACACGTGAATATGCTTGTTGCTAACTAGACTTTCTAGACTCAGTCCTCATAGGCAGTTTCCGGCAGTATCTTATAATGTTGTTTTTGTGAATCCAAGCAAAATAACTACACGGACAAACGCACCAAGTGCCAACTCAACAGCGCACTGTGTATGAATAAAAGCACAAGGGAGTGACAAACACAGAATCAGAAAGTCACATACACACAGGAACACTGTCGCACTTACTCCAGATGTACTTTCAAATTCTTGGACAGGGCATGAGAAGCACATGCCACAACATTGAATCTATCACACTTAAATTAAAAATTAAAGTGCTGTTGCTCACAAATTTCACAAATTAATTCTCATCCATTTGCCAATACAACTCATGATTTCAGAATGTTCACTAACCATCCCTTGAATAAACACTGGTTCTCGGATTCTGGAAGGGAATGTTCAAGTATGAAAATCTTTTATTACATGCATCACTATTTTGCATGTATTCATAGAACTATGCTCCTTAGCAGAATTGAAAACATTAATTTTCATAACAGTTTCTAAGTTTAGACATCTACAAAATATCAATCACTTGGGCCATTGCTTTTCTGATTTTTTTGTTAGCTGCTTAAAAACACAAACACTAACTCACCAGCATTATGAACAATACTTAGGAAAACCATTTTGCAGCAGCACATTAGAATTTCAGGGATAATGGATCATAATCCATTCGCATCTCACAGCTTAAACAACCCCTGAAATAGTCTAAGAATAAATACATTATACCCAGAGGAAATGGATCATTACTTGAAGTGCATCCATTAATTTTATCACCTGTGTACAGTGCATAACAGACTGTTGGAATGATTTTAATTGTGCACCACCTTCTACGCAAGTACTTCAGAACTGCCACTTAAAGTGAAGTATTCCTCATCAAGTATATTCATCATTAGCTATCCAAGGGAGAATAATGCCAAAACTGTGTTTTCTGAGTTCTTGATTTGGGAGAATATTTGGAATGAAAATGTGAAGTTGCTAATAAGCAGTCTCTTATTATTTAATGCACTTTATGTGAGGGTCATTATACCTCCATTTGGCATTCAACATAACAGCTTCAAAAAGGTAAAAGAAATATCTTCAAGATTCATGAAAGCCTGAAGTTGAATTATACAGGTCTCCATGTGCATACTAACTTGTACACAACTGGTGTACCAGTTGCTAAAATAGGTTTGTAAAATTAATTCTTTGCTTCTATTAATTTATACTAAACCCCCTTCTGAGTAGAACACATGAAATTTAGTTAAAGGATTTCTACGTATAATTGTTTTCATAACAGGTTTCTCTCAACAACAGGCATGGCCATGACCCATGTGCTCTCTCTCTCTAGCTCTCTATTCCTCTTTGTCACACTCATCCCCACACACACACTCACAAGGACAGAGGCTTTTTCTTTGGATGAGGTTAAATCACGAAAGATGATTATATCAATTATTATTTATTGGATGTGAATTCTTTGTGGAATATCATCTTAAGGATCAGTCGCAGGAGTGCAAATCTAACTCCAATAGCCCAGCAGTGAGGGAAAACAAAATCAAAGAGGAAATGCATACAACTGTGAAAATGCATACATTCACTAAGGTGGGGCTGGACTACTCTACCCAGTACTCTTTCCAGGCCCCAATTGTGTGACGTCTGTTACCAAATTATTCTTCATAAAAATGTCCAATGAGAAGACTTAACTGCGAATTTAAAATCCTTCACAGGGATATGAAGGAAAGATCTTGATAAATTTAGTTTACTGAGGAACCAAGCTGAGTATAAACGTTGCCTTACCTAGCTGACACAATTTTGTGTCTCAAACTCAAACGACCCGCTCCCTGTGCACATTCGCAGCAAGCCATAAACCAAAATGCAAGACTCCACTCTAGAACCACTATAACCCTTCAGATTCTTTGTTATTATATCTATCACACTTACTAGGTATTCTCCTGAAATACTGTGAGCCAGTACTGAGGCAATCACAGGGTTTTTTTTTTTTTTTTGCTTAAAGATTTTATTTATTTTTATTGGAAAGTCAGATATAGAGAGGAGGAGAGACAGAGAGGAAGATCTTCCATCCGCTAATTCACTCCCCAAGTGGCCTCAATGGCTGGAGCTGAGCCAATCCGAAGCCAGGAGCCAAGAGCCACTACACTACTGTGCTGGGTACAGCAATGATAGCTTTGAGATAGCCTTTAACTTTGACATACTAAAAGAGTTTCTACTTTCATTTAAACATTCCCTTAATGTGTCTTCAGGCTTTTTATTAATACACAGACAACTACATTTGGAAACTGAATGTGAAGCAAGTTTAACACTAAAAACACACCATTAATCCGGCTAAATAATCATAGTAAAACAATTTTACTGCTGAAAGAACAGAAGATGGATATATATATATATATATATTTATAAATACATAAATATATATGTTTTAAAACAAATGGTCTGATACAGCTATTTTTGCCCATTTCAATAATCATGAAAGAAAGTCGTTTACATAAATGAGACTTTGTTTTTCATTATACCTAGCTCATAATAATATTTATGTGTTTGTAGAGTACTACTTTACAGGAAAAATTAAGAATGAAGTCTAAGAACCAGGCATGATTGTGCCACTGGCTAGTCCTCCACTCACAAGCACAAGGATCCCATATGGATGCTGGTTCTAATCCCAGCTGCCCCACTTCCCATCCAGATCTCTGCTTGTGTTCTGGGATGGAAGTCGAGGGCGGCCCAGGCTCTCGGGATCCTGCATGTGGGAGACACAAAAGCGGCTTTGCACTCCTGGCTTCAGATCAGCTCAGCTCTAGCCACTGCAGCCATTTGAGGAGTGAACTTGTGAAATGTAGGAAGATCTTTCTATCCCTCCTCCATCTATATCTGTATTTGCGATAACAAATAAATAACTCTTTCTTTAAAAAGAGAATGAAGTCTAATCTTTAACAAATAAAAACAAAGAACACATTGTTTCAGGTATAGAAATGAATATGACGTATTTAAATCTAACTACCTTCCCTGTATGCAAGGGGCTTTATTTTGAAGTCAGTAGTTTAAAACAATGCTCAAATCATTTTTTTTCTCCAAATCTATGCTACTGAGAAACAAATTATTTACAATTTAATTGCTAAAATTTTTAAAATTTTATGTTATTTTATAACGTTATTACACTTTAATAAGATCAAATCTTACAGAAAGTTATACTGTATCCACTTTCACATGGAAGTAAATAATTTGGAATCTCATCTTTTCCTTATAACCAAACATCAGTACAAACAGTTACTCCACACCCAATGTTTCCCCATCTATGCTCACTGATTGTCCAGGAAGTTGCTAATTTCCTCAAGACTAATAAGAAGGCTAGAGTCCTAAAACCCTCATTTATCCAGAATTTTCTCGGTAGTTCCTGTGGGAAATAATATAATAACTACTAGAATATTTTCAGGTGCTGTAATTGGTATTTACTTATGCTGTTTAATGTATCAATTAAAACTAGCATCAAAACACATCTAAACAACCTATTATTTTTCAGTATTTATATGGTTCATAAATTATTAACCCAAATCTCAGGTATTATATTTCTTATTTATGTGTCTGCCCAATACAGTCTTGGGGCTCATTAGAAGCAGCAAATTAATTGATTTCCAATGAAAATCACTGAACTTTTTAATGTCAACATAGCAATTAAAGTGCAAATAATTCATACAGAAATTTTATGCCCAAGAATGCAAACAGAATCTCAGAAATGTTGACACACAATTTGTTCTATTTGTTTACAAATATATCCTTTGCTAATTGAAAAAAAAACAAGTAGAGCTATTGCAAAATATAGAAATTGTTAACATTTTATGTAAATAATTTTTATAGATATTTTTGTTATGCTCTTAGAAATAGTTAATTAATACTTTAAACCTGAAAAAATGATGTACTATGCTCTTATATTACTCAAAAAAGGGAGTCATTTCAAAATAAGTGTTAACAAAGAAAAAATTAAATGAAATAAAGAAAATTGTCATACCACAAGAAATGTAAACTATGTTGTTAGTTTATAGAAATAATGATCAATCCTTTCATATTATTTAATATGCTTGATATATCATAAAATGATTCAAATCAAAATCAATTATACATAAAATATGGGCTATATTAACAACCATTTATTCAAATCCAGTGTTGTGAAATTATTGGAAATAAATGCTAGCAGATTTCACTTTAAAATTGACTTCTCCATATCAGAATATTACACAACACACCATTTTCCTCCAGTGGACTCCAAGTTGAATTTCCCTTGACAATTTGCATAGTATTAAGGAAGAATAATAAAATATAAACACTCCCTTTAAATGCGTATTCCAAAAAGCTTGTATAATATAATTCAGTTGATAAATATGAACCTATGTGTTTATCGAATCCCTAAGAAGATTAGCTAATCAACTTTGCGTAATTACCATTCACCATCTGTTCCGCCAGGGCCTGAGCTGATCTGCTGGCATCTTGCAGTTTTCTGAACTTCTCGGCTTTTTCTTGCTCAATGGCCTGCAGCATGATAGCAAAGGTGAGTATTTCAATACAAGGATTGTGAATGCACACAGTAACTGTAAGATCTACTTCTCTTTCAAGCATTAAGATATTCACTGTGTCAGCTCATCATGTGAATCAAAACATTTTTTCCCCTCAACTCTTTTGCATAAGTATTATTCAATATTAGTTCAAATATATATTCCGATTTCAGCTCTCATTGTTATACAGAAATTTTGTCAGGAAATTCACTGATTTTCTTCTTGCCAGATACAATGCTTGTTAAAGCAAAAAGTACTGATAACTACAACTAGCTCCTTGAAATCACCTTGTACATGAAAATATCTCTCTATTTGATATTATCTGTCTTTAATCTTGCTTCCTCAGAAAACTCGTCGAGCTGTTCAATGTATGCCTCTTTTGTTTATATCCCTGCCCAGTGTATATTTGCATATGTGAATACATACATATATGAGCACATGCTCTTATTCCAACAAAATACCTATTTTATAATGCAATATACTTCAGCAATGATTTTAATAGATTATTAATTCATTCAATGTTTCATATGTGAACATTCTTCGGATTCTGAAGTACTTGGTACATACTTCGGATTCTGAAGTACTTGGTACAAATAATTTCATATAAATAATTCAGAAGTTCAAAAGTGTAGTATAGGCTTATACAAATTTTTACAAACCAGCATGAAATTATTAATCGTACTTACAATGCAAAATAAAAGACAATGGAATTCTATAACGCAACAATGTAAATCAGAAACCAGTGTTGTTGCATAGTGCCAAGCTGCCTCCTGTGCTGCTGGCATCTCATACAGGTGCCAGTGTGAGTTCCTACTGCTCCAATTTTAATACAGCTGTATGCTGGTGCATGTGGAAAACCAGTGGAAGATGGCTGTCATTTGATTCCTTGTACCAATATGGGACACTGGACAGAGAAGGCTGCCTTTGCCCTCACCCAGTGTCTGCCTACCCAACCCTGTTTGGGTCATTTGAGGAGTCAAGTAGAGGATGGACGATTTCCATGTTTCTTTCTCCATAACTCTGCAGTTTGAATAAATAGATCTTTAAATGACTAAAAAAGTAAAAACAGGGCTCGGTCCGGTAGCCTAGTGCCTAAAGTCCTCACTTTGCGCATGCCAGGATCCCATATGGCCACCAGTTCTCATCCTGGCAGCCCCGCTTCCCATACAGCTCTCTGCTTGTGGCCTGGGAAAGCAGTCAAGGGTGACCTGAAGCCTCGGACCCCGAACCCACATGGAAGAGCCAGAAGAAGTTCCTGACTCCTGGCTTCGGATTGGTTAAGCTCTGGCTGTTGCAGCCACTTGGGGAGCTAATGAACAGGCAGAAGCTCTTCCTCTCTGTCTCTCCTCCTCTCTGTATATCTGACTTTACAAAAAAAATAAAGAATTTTTTAAAAGTGAAAACAAAAACTATTTCTATTCAAAGTATATACAAAGGTCCACTAATACTTCAAACAGCTGATTTAGAACACTTGATGTCCTGGCCCAGCACAATAGCCTAGTGGTTAAATCCTTGCCTTACATGTGCCAGGATCCCATATGGACACAGGTTCGTGTCCCAGCTGCTCCACTTCCCACCCAGCTCCCCGATTGTGGCCTGGGAAAGCAGCAGAGCATGGTCCAAACCCTTGGGATCCTGCACACACATAGGAGACCTGGAGGAAGCTCCCCCTTGCTTCAGATCAGTTAGCACCAGCTGCTGTGGCCACTTGGGGAGTGAGTGAACTAGTGGATGACAGATGAAAGATCACTCTTTCTGTTTCTCCTCCTCTCTGTATATCTGCCTTTCCAACATAAATAAATAAATAAATGAATAACATTTGATGTTTGGTTTTTCTATTTTATGGACATTTCTTATCATTCCTTTTACTTTCATGGTGTCACGTCTAATAAGAAAGTAATATAGTCCCTACAGCACCACCTTGAATTTGGAAACCAATAGTTTCCAATTCACTTAGCATTCTATAACAAAGTTTTGCCCCTTGACAGAAAAGTAATTCATACATTTAAATTTATTCAATTTAAATTTGTTTATGAATTTCTATATTCTTCATGTTGGTAACCAAATACATCACAGAAGTTTCTGCAGTGTTGATAAAATATATTAGTTTACACTGAATTACAGACCTGGCACTACTTGAGGCACCTGGATACAAAAACAAACAATTTTACTCAGAACCCTTAGTTTCTCAAAACCAACTATTGTTACCACCATGATCACAGCTAGAAACCAGGGTGATCCACAGGAATCGGATTATTGTAGGCTTGGTGAAGACAGTATGAACACATATGCCATATTCAGTTCTTTCAGCCAAAGATTACTAGGAATATACCTATATATGCTGATTTACTTAAATAATTAGACAGGTAGCACATAAAAGGGAACCATAAAGGCCTGACTCCAAGAGGATGCTAGAAAGAACCTAATGATTTGGGCCCCAGTTGGGTGATGTGAAGGTCAAGGAAGCCAGGCTTTGTTTTGTTCTGGTGTTACAAAGAAGTGGAATGATCAAATTTTCATCTAAATTCCAGGAAGAATATGGAGGCTAGACCCATAACTAGGATAGACTCATTGTCTATTCTGGGAGTAACAAGAGGGATATTTGTTCACCAGGGATTGTCTTGTCAACATTATTCCTTTTATCTGTATTCAGCCATGATTATAAAGTGGCTTTGTTTTTATATTGATTCATAATGACCATGATGTTGGCATTCTTAGCAGCTGCTCATATTCAATAGGATAATATCACAGACTAGCTACAAACACCAGGGCAGCTTTGAGCAACTTCAAACATAGCTGAACTGCAAAGCTGACTCCTTACTGAAAGAAGCTCTTTGATTCTTTTTTAAAATGATTATAAAGTGGTCCATACCAGGAACACACTTATTTGTTTAATAAGTTCAGTTTGGCAGAGGCAATGTAAATACTTCTAAAAGAAGACTGCATCGTAGCCAGGGAGATTACTACAGAAAAGTTCTTTTAAACAAATGTAAGCTAGTATATTTAAAAAAAAAACATTTATTTCAAAGTCTGTTACAGAGAGAAAGGAGACAGAGAAAAATGGTTATTACACTCAATGGCTTATGCTCCAGCAGCCACAACAGCCAAGGCAGGGTCAGTCTGAAGCCAGGAGGCAGAAGCTAGGAGCTTTGTGTCTCCCATATGGGTAGCCAGGTCCCAAACACTTGATCTATACTTTGTCTGCTTTTCTAGGTCATTGGCAAGTAGCTGGATCAGGCATAGAATAGCTGGGATATTAGCCAGCATCCATATGAGATGCCCGTGTTACAGGCAGCAGCTTCACTCGCTATACTAAATGCTGTCCCCAGCCATGAGATTACTTTAGATTAGGCTTGTTATAATGGAGATGGACAAAACCGTAACATAGATGATATCCTGTCATTTAGGACAGCACAGATGGACTTAGAGGACTTCACATTAACAGCAATAAGCTAGGCACAGAAAGATAAATATGAAATGATCTCACTCCTATAGAATCTGAATACCTTGATTTCATAGAAGCTGAAAGTAGAATGTTGGTTACCAAAGACAAGAAGAATCATGGAAAATTACAGAAAAGATTGGATAAAGGGCTAGCAAATTATAGTTGGACAGGAGTAAGAAGTTCTGGCCTATCTCATGGTAGAGTGCCTTTAAATAATTAATGATAATGTACTGAGTATTTTTCTAAAGAAGAAAAACAGGACTTCAAAGTATCTTCATGACAAAGAAACAGTAAAGGTTTGAGGTCCTAGATTTGCTCACCCTGATTCGAGCACAAAATGTATACATGCACTGAAACACACAACCACAAAAACTAGGGGGAAAATGTATGCATCACATAAAAATGAAATATCTATAGAAGTTTGTTATGACTAGCTAGACAACATAAAAAGACTGAAGATATGACTGTGCTGTTAGCTGGATGCAAGTTCCGTTGTACAGATACACAGGCAGTGATGTTACT
The DNA here is from genome assembly GCF_017591425.1 of Ochotona curzoniae. Classification (NCBI taxonomy): domain Eukaryota; kingdom Metazoa; phylum Chordata; class Mammalia; order Lagomorpha; family Ochotonidae; genus Ochotona; species Ochotona curzoniae. The sequence continues at coordinate 19,481,802 of NW_024465023.1, read as the reverse complement.
GAGAATACCGGGAGAAACATTAGCCAAAGTAGTAAAAGCACAAGTTTTCTCACCAGGGCACATAGCAACTACCAGCCAAAAATACACTATTTGAGAAATAATATTTTGGCTAAAAAAGGAAGCAAAGTCTTCTACTGTAAAGGTGGGTAGAGGTTTAAGAGAGCTATAGACACTTGAAATGACTGATATAAACTGAGGATTAAATCTATTAGAAATGCACAGTAAGCCCATGGAGAAACACTGATTCATCATTTAAGAAATGGAGTCATATTTAGAAGTGACAACATCAGCACTATGACCATGCAAAAAGATGACTGGATTGAGGGGATGAGGCAGATCGACTGTCTGGTTAACAGCAGGATAACCCACATGGGTCCTTAGATTACTAAGAACTATGACAGAAGTTGAGTGTAAAAGACTGTGATCCCAGTGCCCAAAACACCAATGAGAAAACAACATAACAAAATGGTGACTGAGAGTTGAAACTACAATGGAAGAGATACTTTACAAAAATGAAAAATATCCTAAAAAATTTAACCTGTAAAGGGAGAAAACTAGCAATTCTGTAAGAATGAGTATGTGAAAGAAACACTTGTTATTAGAGTGTTATTGAAGACGAAACAGATTCTATGTATGAAAAGAATGAATACATCAATCACATCTGTCATCAAAGTATATATATCAGAGTCCTTACTGAGACAACAGAAGATAAAGACAAAAATGGGAGAAGAGGAAAAATAACATGAAGAACTCACAGATGAAGATACAAGAAAGGAATGGAGATTCCTATTTTCCACATGTTGAACACAGACAACACAGAATTATCCATAGGAAAAAAGGGGGTTAATAAACAAAAACAAGTAGAATAATCACAATGAAAATTTCCACCGCAACCTGGTAAAACACTGATTTGGTATGGATGTAAACAAAACTATATTCCAGACCAGAAAGATCTTAAGGCCTCCTGACCCTGAACGATTGATAGGATAGCTTTCCAAAGAACCTCACAGAAGGTCCATGTTCTCAGACATGTTATTACCGTACTCTATGGTCACAGGTTGCAGTTTTGTTTTACTACTAGTTTGCATTATAATGTACTCACATCAAACATTTAAATAGCTGGAATCCTAGAGCTAAAACATAAGAACAGTACTGACACCAGCATAATAAGACAGAGAACATCCAATAGTCAGGGGAAGTCCCAGATGATATCATAGAATATTGATTTCCAAACCTTTAGGTTTATCTGAATCAAATGCAGAATCTGATTCACTATGTCTGAGATTCCACATTTCTAACAAGCTCCCAGATGATAACATTGGTTGTTTGGGAAACAACCACAGGTTGAACAGAAAAATATCTGAGAACCTAACTTTACAGTAACCGCATGTATTAATTATCTTGACAAAATAAACCGTAAATTGAGAAATAAAACAACATATTTGGATTTAAAAGCTGACAATGCTGGAAGGCATCTTAATTGGCTAAAAGATCTTGAAAAGAATGAATGAATGAAAAGTATCATGAAAGAAAAGGGTAGTTGGTAATACTTAGCCAGTTTTAGTAAATACCTAGGCATGACTACCACTCAAGTTTGTAAGACACTATGCAAAGTAACTTATATACACTGACAAAAAGTTACAAAATTAATGCATGCCTAAGCTAAATATACATTATCATTATTATGCATTTCTCTCAAGGATTTTTAACACATACACAATATATTTCATATGAAGGATATGTCTCGGTAAATCATTTTATGTTCAATTTCAATATGCAATTAAGAATGATGTTATTTCAGAAATTGAGAGTTCAAACTGATAAAGTTGATTCACAAAGCATTAGAAAATCTCATGCACAATATTGTTCATTTTTATCACTTTTACTGTCATGCTTACATTATTGCTTAAATGCAAATAGCTTCTAGGTAACCATACGATAGCAAGAACTTTGGAATTTATATTCCTGAAATGTTAAAACTCAATTTCCCTGCTTGGTCAAAGCTATTTTAAGACACAGAAATCAAATTAAAAACAAATAAGTATAAAAACTACATGAGTCATTTTTTAAATTACTTAAGATGCCAGAGGTGATTTATATTTTGAATGCTTCATATGACACAGAAACTTTAAAACTTATTCAAAAAATATCCTTTGTAAGAACTTTCCAACTCATGTTTTCACAAAGATAATATCTTCAAATATAGAGAATTTGAAAATCATATTTATAGTTATATTTTGCACCATCAATTTAATTTTAAAATTAAAACATTTTAATTAAATTTCTCATTTTCTGAAACAATTTACAATAGTCTAACATAATGCTAACACCATATCTTACATTGCTTTAAGGAAATTTAAAATAACTTTCCAATTTATAAGCAGACAACTCTAAGTATTAATAAAAAGCTCTTGCCTTCCTAAAACACACATTATTTTTCCCCAGATGTTTTTGTTGCTACCTCCAGAAGTCCTAACTCTACCACAAATGTTAACCTTTATCTGAGATAGTGTTTGTAAAGCCATAATAGATTTCATAATTCATGATTGTTTGCAAGATTGGGTACACTGACTCGTGATCTTTTGATAGTAAAAACTATCTGACATTCACAACATTTATTTATCTTTCCAACTTTACAGTATTTACTCAGCCTGTCAGAAAAATCTCTTCCACCTGCTGCCAAATATACACCAAAACGAATATTTTATAATGCTTGATACCTAAAAATCAATTCCAGGATAATTTTCCAGATGATGTAGCAGCCCTTATGAAATTCATACAATTCATGAAAATTCTTATTGTAAAGGTCAAAACCATAGTGTCTAAGGAGGAAATAAAAAAAAGCAAACCATCTGGTACCATAGGTAAATAATGGAAGCGTCTGGACGACTTCTAAGGTAATATACTACATAAATATAGCAAATCATAAAACATATATGAGTTACTATAAAGAATAATTTTTGGACGTTAGTGAAAACAAACAGGGTTCCAAGTTCAGTAATTCTAATGGTCTGCTCTATAACTGTCTTCTATTTTATCCTATCTTATATTATTCAATTTTGGAAACCTGCAAATGCCCAGCATATGTAAAGGAACAATATCTGAAGGAAAATAATTATTTCAGGTTACAAAATTATTAATATATAGCTGGATAATATGTAAGTTATATAAGGTTTACGGAAGTCATTTCTCAATCAGTCACAATAGAATCAGTAAAGAGTTTCAGTGATAAATATTACTTTGCTTTTTTATCTGCAACACATTTTGCTTTTTATCTGCAATACATTTCAAAGACAGCATTATATCATATTGCTCTAATCCCTTCAACTCTAATAGATTTAAAGATAGCAAAGCAGGGAATTTATAAGCATTGACTAAAATAGGTGAATGCACAACAATTAACATGTAACCTACATTGACTTTTTCTTTCAGGTCTGAGAAGTTGCCTTCCTTTCGATATATTGCAAATTCAGGACTCTGTAACACAGCTTCTGAGCGAGTAATCCAGCTGTGAAGTTCAGTTATGTCGACATCCAACCTAAGACAGCAAAGAATAAAGGTCATTATTTCTTGATTATTTTCTTCTCCGTGGAAAAGAAAAGCAATTTATCCCTATTTATCATTCTTCTCCCCACTGAGACTCCTACCTGGTGCTAGATTACTGATGATAACACCACCATTTCCCTACTTAGACTCAAAATTTGGAGTAAGCTTTCATCTAGATTCTTATGATCATGGAGGTCATTTTAGCCATCTCAATGTCACAATCACCTCTCATGTTTCCCTCACACGCATAAGGTGTTATCTAGCCTCTGCTTGGAGTCTGCACTGTTTGAGAACTTACAGCTATCTAAAATAACTCTTACAGAAACTGCTTAAAAGAACCCCCAAATTCCAACTGGTGGAACAACCCTCTGCTATTCTGCCCACACATGTTGGAGAACCATACTAAATCAAGTTTGGGTCACACAATGTGCTATGGAAAGTTGGACACTAGTAAGAATAATCCACTCCAAGCGTGATCTTGAAAATTCTTGCACATTGGAACATTTTCTCTTACAGTGTTTACCCAGAGAAGACAATTATTACCTAACAAGTCCAGGAAAATACACTAAAACATATCTTGAGGTGATCATACTTCAAGAGAGCTTGTACCATGGCCACATGGAGATGTGTAAGGGTGCATATAAACGAGTACTTAACACAAGTTGCTGTCAATCAAATGAGGGGTCACAAAGTAGAACCCAAATGTATTCATAGGCACCCTGTCAACATCGCAGAATTGTGAGAAATTACACACATCAGTTTTGAATCAAGAAATCAATTTTCTGCAAGGTAATCATGCTGCTATAAATATCTGATTATCAGGGCTCTCCCACCTCCTTCTCCCCCTTATGAACTGTTCACTCTGATGAGGGGATTCACATCTGGAATAGCCAAGAGTGGGAATCAATATAACTGTCCATCAACAGAGAATACATAAAAGAAAATTTGATATGCTCATATACCTAATGGATTATTATTCCAACTTATAAGGAAGGAGAACCCATCATCTGTTACAACATGAATGAACTTGAGAGCTGCCATTTTGGCAAAGTGAGTTAAGCTGCAGTCTGTGACACCATCCCAAATGGGCACCAGTTTAAGTTGTAGCTGCTCGCTTATATTCCAACTCCATGCTAACATACCTGGGGAGTCTACAGAAGACAGCTCGAGGACTAAGATGGCTGTCACACTTGTGGGAGACCTGGACAGACTTCCACACTCCTGGCTTCAGCCTGATGCAGCCTCAGCCACTGTTGCTATTTTGGGAGTGAACTAGTGAATGCATCAATCTTTCTGTACCTTCATCTTTGAAACACATAGGTAAGTGTTTTAAAAAAAAATATGTACAAGCTTGGGAGACTTCATGGAAGGTAAAATAAGGTAGACAGATTAATATAGTCAAACAGCAGCTGTGAGAATAGCAGTTAACAGGGGCTGCTTGGGCAAGTTGGAGGAAGAAATGTTGCACGAATGATATAAAATTTTAATTAGGAGGACTAAGTTCAGAAGACATGTTGTACAACACGGTGTCTACAGTTACTAATGATATACTGTGCATTTTATACTTGCTGAGTACGTTTCAAATATTCTCATTACTCAAAATAGTATATATGTGAGGTAATGCTTGCATTAATTAGATTAGCCACCCACAATACATATGTGAATATATAAGCATTACATGTGTATCTTCCCCAGTTTAAAATAACACATTTTTCAAATAATGTTAAAACATTTCCCTCAAAGCATAGGTTTTAGAGTAGTAGTGCAGGTGGTTGCAAAGATGATGAAATAAGTACGAATCGTTGGAAGTTCCAGGCAGAATTCTAAATCTATGGAAATTTTTCTGGAAAAAAAATACCCTTTGATTTTTAACAACACCAGCATGGCATCTATGAAAAGGGAATTTAGAGCTAATTTAATGCAACACTTTATGAATGCAAAGAAATAATCATTACCAGAGAAATAAAGGACTTACTTTTCATGAGAAATCTGTGGAGCAGAACTAAGAAACAAGATATAAGAAACCAAGTAAGGCAAGTTACTCACAATGCTGCACCTTCTTCTCCGCAAGAACCCTCAAAGATTTCAAGAACAGTTCTTTCAATTCAATAGGACATACCTGAGGTCAGAGTAACCTACCCCTAACTAATTCCGTAATTCCGTGGACATTTGATGATGTGTAGTTGTGTTAAGTTTTCTTAAACTGTGGCCCTTAAAAGGAACATACCAGTAGTGTGCGATAAATCAAAGAGCAAACACAAGGATCCTCTTGGTTTACAATCCTTTCTTTGAAGGATCCTAGGATTTCAACACCCTCACTTCAATAAAATTTCAAGTCACAGTCAAGTTAAATAGAGAGAAAATTTAAAATGTTAACATAAAATGACTATGTTTCTATGATAAGCTGTCAACTATAACAAACATACGAACTGATTCATGAACTAAAACATCAGTTTTGAATTATATAAATCTGCCAGAATTTTCCACATGAACGATAGCCTGTATTTTTCAAAACTGAATACAGCATTTCACAGAATGCATAACTGACAAAAATATATACATGTTTCATATTACAAAATCCTAGAGTTATATTCACTAATGCACCTGCTAATGTAAAAAGATGCCATCTCAGAGAAACTAATTAATCCCTGACTTTTTGTACCATTTGACAGGATCCTGACTCATCTACTTCTGTATTATATTCTTCATCTCCAAAGAAGGTGATAAATACTCACTGAATTGTATTTACAAAAGGTAAGCAACCAGAATCTTCATGATTGCTCAAAAATCACAGGTCACTGAAAACTAATACTTTCCTTTACAGCTACATAATAAATAAATTTGCATGATTTTTTATTTTATCATACATGGCTGATGTTGTCCTTCTGATTTTGTTTTATCCATAGGTTTAATCTCTAATATTTTCTAGTTTTAATTCTGAGTGCTAAAAATGTGTCCTGTTGTATGTTGTGTAAGTCACTTCACTCTTTCCCCTTCCCACGGATTCATTGATGTTAATTCATCAAATCTATATTATTTGCTTAAAACTGTTTTGCTAACCAAAACTCTGGGAATCATTAGGTCACAAACATAACGTAGCAATGTTTTGTACCTGAATGTCTTGTGGCAGGCATTTTTGTTTTGCCTTTGGCCCAACCCAACACAAAACTCCCACATGTCTCTGCCTGCGGGCATTCATTCATCAGCAAATACACTATCTCTACCAGGAGAGCTGAAGCATTAAAATTTCAGGAGTGACACTTAATCAGCAACATATGGAAAACCATCCCAGTTCCCTTGTCCCTCCCTTAAATCATTCTGAATTATGTAACATGCACTATCTCAGAAGGTTCTGGAAGGATTGAACCCCAGATGCCCACAACAGAAAGTTGGACCCTTCCCCTTCATAATGTATTTTGATTGTATTCATCCCCCTACGTCACTTTCCTTCACTTTGTGGGATCAATTGCCAATAAATTATCTGCAGTTAAATCTTTGTCTTTGGATATATTCTTAACCAAACCCAAATTAAGGCAATGATCATCAGCCTCAAATGAACCTAGAATCCTGCCATGCTTAATTGTTTTTCTCAACTTGAGTTCTGACTCACTCATCACAAGAACTATTTAAAACTTTTCTTTCCAAAGCTCTCAAAGCTCTGACCCACCATCTTTCCCCAGCTGTCTCAGCAGATGATCTTGTTTCCTCGAGTACAAATCACAAATATCAGACTTGAATTTCTTCTACTTCCTACATCCAAATATTCCATGCTTGAATGTGTAACCAGTCCTCTCACTCCTCTTTCTTGCATTTGAATATTTCCTCATTCTATATAACAGCAACTGCTTACTTAAATTTGCACATGATCTTAATTTCATCTTGGGTATTTTGGTCCATTGACTTTGTATCATTTATCTGCCATAAATCCACTATCTTATCAATTATATTCTTCACATGAAAATCTATAGACATTTTACTAACTCCCATTTTTTGAACAATCTGGGCATCTGTATTCACCTTTATCTATTCTGTAATCTGCCACAAAGCCAAGCTTGTTGGACAGTCACATACCTCATGGATCAGGGTTACTCCTTTTTACTATGTAAGCCATTTAGTGTAACTTTCCGAAAATAAATACAATTCACAACCCATGGGAAGTGTGACCTTCTTTCTGTCTAGTAACAGTTACACTAACCATATTTTCCTTTTTGAAATATTCCTTCCTTTGCCTCCAGGATGCTACTTGATTCTTATCTGTCTTCTCATTCTGCATCAATTGGTGCTTCCTTTACTTCACAAGATCATTCTTCTTGTCACTAAAGATTCGGTTCACTATTAATCACCTATTCTGCTATTTTATTCTGTCACTACCAATGTTATTGCTTATGACTAGAACTGCAATCTACAATTAATAATGGTAACAAGCCTAACTCAAATTCATGCATTTTGGTTGAGCTCTGTGTAACCATCTTTCCACCAGGCATCTCTACTTACACATTGTAAACTGCCTTCAACATTAGATGTTAAATTTTACTGTCTGATCTCTTTCACAAACTCAACTTAGTGGAAAGGATGGTACTGTCATCATGGTGATGCCATTCACAGATTTGCTGAACATTCATAGGGTATCCATTTATGGGAGAGATCAGACACTAAAATGTAAGATTTTGGTGATGGCATTAAGAGATAGGGCTTTTGATTAGGTAAAATCTTCACAAATTGAATTAACAGCCACAATTCTGGCTGAAGAGACTGTTCTTTTTTCTTCTACCACTTACTCAATAGTCTGCTCTAAGCAGCAAACAAGCCTGCTTATAGCTACATCTTAAAAGCTTTTGAGACACCAGAGCTGAAAGGAAGAAGTTCATTGTTTCCAATCTACCTAGTGTATGGTATGTTATGAGAATATGGACAATGATACTATTTTTCCTCATACTGACTTAATTCAAAATCTAATCATCAAGTGTTTAGTTAATGGTTCCCAAATATATCTCTTTCCTATGGTCTCTGTGCACTGTAGTTTCATCTATGTTGATGAAAACATGTGACGTCACTAATTCAGTAGCTTCTCAATTGGCCTCTGGACAATTCATCTGTAATTCTCCAATTTATTCTAATCACTACCATCAAAACAATTTCTGAAAATAAATCAAAGTATGTTTATATCATTCATAAAACTAGACAACTACTTTCCCATTCCTTGGGAGAAAGGTCAAAACTCTAAAGTTTTCCAGTATCATATAGCTTTGCCAAATGTTTTAACTGTATTCTCTATTTTTCCTCTAATCAAACATTTCTAGGAAAGAAAAATATCCCTCATGCTTCTCTGGAAGCCCAGAGCCAGATTTTTGTCTTGCCCTCTGCTGAAGAAGCACAGTCCATCACTATTATCTTTTCTATATATTGGAAGATTTTTATTTTGAAAATTTAGTTGCTTAACAAGCCATTTTTGGTACTTGGTTCAAATTTGTCTCCTTTGCTTTACAGCAGCCTGACCAAATTCCCCACCAAATATTCTCTGACTCATAAATTTGAAATGAGAGTGCTATCCACTTACTGCCAAGCTCACCATTAATACTTGATCCCTTAGGGCTCATACACGGAGGGGAGCGTTCTCTTAGAGCCTATGTTAGAGAACGCCTTCTGTTATGTATATAATTTACATTGAGATGCTTTTGTTTTTGTTTTGTACATTCTAACTGTGCTCTGCTGCCACCTCCAACCCAAAACAAAAATTAGGAACAGAACTATTTACTGAGTATGGCAGTAAGTGCTTTTATTTCAAAATGAAACATTCTTCCTAAAAATTCTGAAAGTGCAAAGTTCCTTTCAAAGCAATCAAATGCATCCTTTTTTTTCCGTGAAAAAAAAAAGCACCTGCTAAGTGGTTAATATGAGCGAGATGTGGTATTACCTTCACAAACAGCAATGATGTGAGGACATCACAATAGGAAGGAGTTTGGTTAGGCAGCTTTCATTGGACAAAGTAAAATATTTTAGACACAAAACTAGGGCTCAGTTCACACCGGGCTTTTTTTGTAAAGGGTAATAAAAACCACCTTTTCAGTGCATTAGGATTGAATCACCTTCTAGACTAGCAGTTCTGCCAAGTAAATTGGTTATCTCTACACAATGAAGTCTTTGTGTAGTTAACACCATGGTAACGGTCTGCTTGCTACTCTGTTGGTGAAAATGTTAAGGGAGGCCTGAGCAGCTGTTAGCATGGAGTTCTAATAATTCAGATCAATTCAGGCAACAGGATGGGAAATTCTACAAGAAAAAAAAGTTCTTCATTGAAATTTTTGTTTCTCCAATTTTTAAAGGAAATTACAAGAGAATTGAACTCCCCCTTTATAAAGGAGTGATAGAGAAAGTGAATACACTCATTTTTTGACCTGTGAATTTTTTTAAGAAAGAAATTTTAAATTGTTCTAACTCAGATGTGAATAAAGTACTATAACTAGGGAAATTTCTATTCATGGGTAGATACGTTAGCACTGTGCTTCTTTTGCAAATAACAGGAAGCAAAATATCAATGAGTTTTTACTCTTATGAACCATCACACTTTATTTCATATCTCCATTACCCAGTTCTTGGATGTTTTACGCTCTGAGTTATTCCTGAGATAAATTCATTTTTACATTTATTTTCTACTGTATCCACTTGCAATTGTTTCTTCAACCCTATCTCTGATTTCCCAACTAAAAGAAACTTTCTGTTCCAATATGATAAGTAGCCAGACGATACTGTAACACTTAACACTCTACACCACCGCTCAGGTCTAGCTCTGGGAGTTGACTGTCAGCTGTTAACATTGTTGTCCCTCCAATATTTTGCCCGTGGACATCTTCATCATTTTATGTTACCTCTTACCCGTGAGGATGAAAGGGTACAAGGGAAATGAAGGCTGACTTTTAAAAGACCTCTCATGCTCTCCAGCTGAGTGCCAATGGCCCATATTCAATCCTTCAGCTCCTTGACATTTCCATTGCAAAACAATCACAGTCTATTTCCCGGATCTTGCTTAGACTCTGGTTTCCCTAACAAGTGCACATTTATCACATTTATTTTTTCCTCTTATCATCAGCAGCTTTGCTTCATTTGCATCTGTGGTCTGTCCTGTAGTCCTCAAGATTTTCTCATTGTTACTGAATATTCTTTAGATATCTATGCTGAGATGCATAGCAAATTAAGACTCTTCTGATCTGAATCTATACATATTCATGAGTGCTGAGTGGTTAACATGAACTGAATGCTATCTACTCTTTCCAGTGCTTTGTTGGTGGTGTTTTTATCAAGCATACAAGTAACCTGAGGCTGGTTACTTAATTACCAACTTAAGGATAGCATATGGATGTAACTCAGTTACCCTCTTGAAAATGTTTAAGGAAAACAAGAAAAAGTTGTTTTCAATATCATACTAAACGTTGGATTCAGTGCATGCACTTTTGCTTCTTCATAACATTTCCCATTTATATCAGTTCTGTTTTACCTTTTATTTTAAAAACACTTTAGAAGCCATTATTAATGAATGGATAATTACTCACCATGGGCTTTAATAAGAATCAAGGCATTGATTACTTATTGCTCACCTTACTCTCCACACGCATTTTACTTCTGTATCTAATTCTGCCATTACAATCTTTTAAGTCTATTCTAGCCTTAGCCAAACTCAACTTTCTTCTATCTAGTAAGAAAATTATCAATTCTTATTCTCTATTCATAAGGTATTTCTTCCTTCTGAAATCACTGAGGACTATTCTGTCCTACCTTCTTCAAGTGTATCTTCAAATCTAATCTTTGCTACTAAGTAATTATTAGCAGCACAGTAATAATTTTCCTTGCTTTACAAATGCACTCACCTCAAACTTCTAAAACCAAAATTCATAAGGTCCTATAGTCTAGAACAAGAAGTCACTGATTTTTTTTTTACTTACAAAATTTACCACTGAACCAGAATTTTATTCCAAAGCATCCATATATTGCCTAGAAGTTTCAGAATAACAAAAGGCATGACCTGTATCCCCAAATATTCAAAAGCACAAATTTTTTTCCTCAACTTCATATTGTATAAATAGATTCATCATCATCTTGTGGGATTTCCCATAAACATGATGCGAACTGAGTTCATTATAATCCTTTGTGTTCAATATCACAAGATACCCGAGTGAAAGACACACAGACTTGCGCATGTGTGTGTGTGCACGCGTGTACACACACACACACACACACAGTGGGGAGTAGCAGAGTAAGAGAAAAAGAGGAAGCGTGGGAGGAGAGGAGAGAGTATACATATTTAAAAGATAAAAATAGAGAAACATAGTTAACAACTTGCAAAACACATATCGGGTTAAAAGTTGCCAACTTTGAACTTTGGTCCCTTTTACACTAGCGCATGCATCTTCCGCCATCTACCTGCTAATGTTGTCAGAAGAAGCTTTTAATGGACACTGATTACATTATGTCCATTTTCTAGACAGTGCTTTCCATATAAAGCATTAAATGTAGACAGCACATTTGCATCAACATTCATCGCCTTGCAACTCATCATGCACAGGTGTGTAGAATTTCAGAGTAGAAATCTACCAAATTTCAAGACTTCACTAAGTTGATTAGTGAGCAGGGCTTATGAGTGCTGTATATCATGCCTGAGCATCTTTGGAAACAGAATTTCATAAAAGTATACAGGCCTCATCCTTAGAATCCTGGGAGAACAAATGCCTGTGAGGATGTTAACTCTTGGAGAATGCTAAAATACTAGGCCTGGATTACATAAATTATCTGCCATTTAAATGCACATTTTAATTAGCGTGAAAGTTTTAATATGAAAAGTGTAATTTGTCTTTGTATTTTACTTTAAAAACAAAGATAGTGCAAGAGAGCCAGAGAGCCAGAGATAAATCTACCATCCACCAGTTCTCTCTCCTCTTCCCCCTCCTCCAAGCCCTGAACTGGCTGGGGCTGTCCTGGGCTCAGCTGCCAGCTTGAAATCTCACACATGGAAGGCAGGAGTTCTCTCCACTGTGTCAGCCAAGGTCTGCATTAGCAGGAAGGGGGATTCAGGAGTCAGACTGCCAATCCAAGTCATGTTCTAGAAGACAGGCATCCTGGCCAGCACCAGGCACGATACTTGCTTTTATAATCCTACTTTTTGTTTGTCATACTACATGGAATGAAAACTTCAGGAAGTAACAATGCAAACTTTCATTGTTATATTTTAATAATCATCTTTCCTTCTCAGAGTTTTAGAATGTGAGATGATATTTTAATTCTGTATGGCTCTACAGGTCCTGATCTGGTCTCACACATCTAATGAAGCCCAGTTCATCTTTGAAGACTCAATACAAGATGTGCGTAAGGGAAATTTTCTTGATCAACATTTCCCTCTAGCCACCCCCTCCTCTTGATCTTTTTGTGTGGATGAAGCTTTGTTCCACCTTCTTTACATTTCTGCATGTTATTTACTTTAGAAAAGTGAAATAGACTACAAATTAAAGTTGATTCAGACAGATCTCATAGAATATATGAAATTCGCTGCAAGCCTTTTTAGAGCTAAATGATTTTTGGACTTCGAAATATACTGACAAAGAAATAATAGTCTTACATCTGTGCATGATCATTAACAGGGTAAACCCTATATAATTGGGAGAAAAGTCAATTTTTACACAGATAACACTTCTACCCACAAGGTTTGCTCAGACATGAGCAGATGTGTAGGTGATCATCTGGCATGTTTTCATTGGTGGAAAAGGGAAGACGTGGCCATACAATATCTTGATACTTTATGGTGTATGATTTACAGGCATGATATTTTCTTTGTTTTGTTAGATTTACTTTTGTTTGAAAGGCAGAATTACAGAAAGAAGGTGAAATAAAGATCTTCCATCCACTGGTTCACTCACCAAATGGCCACAATGGCCAGAGCTGAACTGATCCGAAGTCAGGACGCAGTAGATTCTTCTAAGTCACCCACAGGGCACAGGGGCCCAAGGCTTTAGGCCATCCCTCTGCTACTTTCCCAGGCCATAAACAGAGAGCCGAATAGGCAATTGAGCAGCCAGGAAACAGGCTGGCACCCCTACGGGATGCTGGCATTTGCAGGTGAAGGTTAGTCTATTGAGCCATTGGTGCCAGCCCCTAAGGCAATTTTTAAATGTAAAGTCAATATGGCACACCATACAATATATTGAAATGCTAGTTAGGTGCCTCGGGTTTTAAAATATGATCTTTGAATGTTGTTTTCTTGGGAAACCACTTAGTTTGCCAGACAATCACTCATTTATTCATTTCAGTGATTAACAGTTAAGGAGATGTTTGGCACAGTGGTGAGAGAATGCTCTGACAACAGCGCATCCCATATCAGAGCGTTTGGGCCTGAGTCTACACTCTGTTCTGCACTCGGCTTCCTACCACTGCAAACCCTGGCAGGCAAAAGATGATCGCCCAAGCACATCAGTCTCTGCTACACATGGTGATGATCTGGATTGTCTTCTGGCTGCAAGCTGGAGCCTGAGACAGCCCTAACCATCTTGAACACTTGCGGAGTGAGGCAACAGATGGGAACTCTCTGCATGGCTCAGGTTCACTCATTTTCTCTTTCCGATGTTCAAATAATTAATAAGTATTTAAAAATGGATGTGCTGGGCCAGTGCTGAGGCACAGCTGGTTAGACCACTGCCTCTTATGCCAGAATCACATGTGAGCATCAATTCAAGTGCTGACTGCCCCACTTGCAATTCCAATTCTTCCTAGTACACCTGGGAAGGCAATAGAAGGTGGTCCAAGTATGTGGTCCCTGCCACCTGCATAGGAGACCTAAATGCAGGATGAGATTTCCACATTCTGCTAGGCCCAGACCCAGCCACAGTAGTCACGTAAGCTGTAAGCAGTAGATGAAAGATATCTCTCCCACTCTCCATAACACTTCAACATAAATTTAAAAAATGTTTTAAAGATGATAAAATTTAAAAGCTAGCATGTCTTCAGATCAAATCTTGTAAACATATGTTTTCAAGAACTAGCCGTAAGTGTATCCACTTATCTAATTAAAGAGCTGTAGATCTGAGGCCATAAAGCTAAGATCCACTTTGCTTATACTGTGATTTTGATATTGCAATTACATTACTCTGTTCATCTAGCAAGCAAATTAAGTAACATCTAAAGATACTGTAATCCCTTGTTGTATTAAGAACTCCATAATTTCTTTTTCAAGTATTTACACAGCATCTGTAACAATGTGACAAATCAGAAAGGACATTACGTTTAATTGGCATAAAGTGTTGTATTACCATTTATATCAAATACTTAGTTTTACCTTATGGCTATATGGCTTTAGTCATATTTCTCAATTTACATATTAAGGCACTTTGCTTACATCTCAATAAGGTTCATGTTTTCAGATTGTGCATAAGTGTCTCTTTAAAAGTCATTCATAAAATTCATTACTATATAGCTCAACTTGTCCAAAATATGGCTATTAATATATTTCCTTAAAATCTGAGACCTATTCCAAACATAGAATATTATTCCCAAATTGTCTATATGTTTTGCTCTCCACTACTGTGTATCAAATTATTTCTTTGACATGTACAAAAATACTGCTTTGTAAAGTATACATGCTTGAATATTTTAAAAGTGGTTTAGTATTTAAAATCTGTGCATGTTAATCTATCTCTAGTATAGTTTGTTCCACTAAACAGAGTAAGACTCCTGTAAGAAACATTACTTCTCCACAGAAATCAAGTTATTCAAATTTCTTCAATATCTGAGATGAAATTATTTTTTAAAACAAACTTCCTAGACTTAGAATATGAAATTGTAATCATTTCTAACATGTGTTGTGGTCAAAAAGAAGTTCATTTCACATTTTAGCCTTCAGGACAACGTCCTTAAAATGAAAAAAAAATTCCAAATTTTAAGGTGTCAGTACTTGCTGTTTTAGAAGTATTTATGTGAAATTATATGTTAGAAACATGACATGACTCTGAAGGTTTGGAAGACTAGTCTTCCATCCCACAGATGACTGAATCATAGCTTTCATTTTCAATAAACTGAAAGTGAGTGAACTCCAAGTTTGTGCAAGAAAATCACCTTCACAGCTAGCAATAGAAATATACTACTAAATAACATAGAAATATCCAAGTAATTATTCCATGATCATGTGACACAATATGTTCAAGTTGAAAATCTTGAATTTTTTTAATACAAGTTGCAATTTGATTTTAAATAACGAAATTAAGAATACTAAAGAAAAAATGTCCTCCTGAGAAACAAAGGTGGATCACTAGAGGGCGCCCATTCCCTTTCACAGCTTGCCTGGTCTTCAATTTGGCTTCGTTTTGATTTTCTTATCTGCCTGAACAATAGCGTGGTGACAAATGGATTTTCCATGGGAGGTTTCTTACACAGAAATATAAAATGTCCAAAGATATAGATAAAACGGTAAATGCAGATACAAAGGACATGGTAGCAATTCTGAGATTCACGGTTAAAATGCCTTCAAGTGTTTTAACAAATGCTTGCCAACAAAAGTATCATTAAGCCACAATATACAGAATTTCTTGAGAAAGAGTTCCATAGTTTGGGGAGACACATTTGTTCAAAATCTTGCCATGGAATCGTCGACTAACTAGCTAACCAACTATTAACTAGTAGTTTTTCTCAAGCTCACGGTTTTTGCCTACTTTTGAATGATTAGTGAGTATATAGATGCTCATGTTTTATAATCGGGCCTCAATTTATCTAAAGTTATTAAATGTTAAATATGCACTCAATTAACAAAAAGGAAAATAGAATATCATGCATTTGTCCCTGTCATACACTTTCACATAGAAAGAATAATCTCTCATGAAATTTTTTACACTATGCATTGTAATTTTCATTTTCATGAACAGATCATGAATGAAACACTTTGGCTATCTCTAAATTTCAATGCACAGTGAAATCTGAAATCAGGGTTGGAAACCAGCTCTTTCTGACTGCAAATCATTCTACTCTGCTACGTGTGATTTCTTTCATTCTACATAAAAAAAAAAAAACTTCAACTGAAAAGAGTTAGAGAAACATGAAATTTCTGTTTTGAAACAGTACAGGTTACCAGTTCTGACTATGTCCTGTTGGGACTCATGCGAAGTTCATATGGCTTCTAACAAAATGACAGTAACTCTGAACATTGGTATTGATACCGGAACAAGGGAGTAAAATAGCCCATACTCCCTTGTTGCATAATTTATGACTTCCTAACATTATAAAATACTTGTATTTCACTTTTAATATATGTTCTTGCTAAATTTCTTAAAATCCTGCCAATTCCAACACTTTGATGTGTTTTCAAACATCAGAACCAATAACAAGCATAAATGACAAAGATTAGTACATGACATACATAACAAGATTAAGAAAATTGGCTACAACCCAAGTCTTGAATTTTGAAACACTTGTCATATGAGACTTGAATTTATACCTTGATATTGAGGACAACACATCATTTTAAAGAAACTGCTTTCAATGAAAATATATGCTTTTGCAGACAAATATCCAATAGAATCTCAGCCTCAGACGTCAAAATATGGAAGGCATCATCTAAAAGTCAGTGTTTCCTAGCCAGTCTTTCGCAAATTCTTAAACTGTTTCAGTCAAGCTTTTCATTCAATCAAATACTTTTTATGGAATCATTTTGACTTTATTAAAATTTACTAAAATGCAGAAGGTGAGAAAGGAATTTCTTGAGCTAAGCAATCTGGATTAAAATCCTGGGTACATTGATTCCAACACACTAGATGATCAAATTCTGTGAATTATTTCTACCATTAGGAAAGGTGGACGGCAAAATGTATTTTACATTGCTGCTACAGAGTTAAATGCAGTGAGATGAAGAGTGCTTGAAATCTCTACTGTGATGATTACATTCTTTGCCAACCATTTCTCTCTCCTCAGTTTCTCGTGTTGTGAGGGAGATCGCATTTGTTTTAGAGTTTTGTTTAGGACATTCAGGTAAAAGATATTATTGAACCGACAAGAATAAAACCTCAAGCAGGGTTATAAACAAACGCAATAAAACAAAGAGAAATCATCAACTGCAAAATAACTCCATCTATTCTACTCTTAAATGCATGAACCAGCAAACCATCATTCACAGGATAAATAAGAGCTGTCATCACTTTTTGTAAATAAAATTGTATTCGAATACATTCATACTCACTCATTTACATGTCATTTATGCTGGTTTCTAACTAGCTACAGAAGTGTAGTTGAGTAGTTCCAAAAGAAGCTGATGACACACAAAGAATAAAATAGTTAGTCTTGGCCCTTTAGAGAAGCGTTTTCTGAGTTGTTCCTATTCTGTGGAGTCAAGGTGAGAAATAAGACATCCCCTCTTCAATGGGGCCCAAATACTATGGTTCACGATGGCCACACTGTACCGCTCTCTATTTCAAATATGCATTGCCTTCCCATCTCCAGAAGACTAAAACCCATACTGCTCCTCCATCCTGTAAATCCACTCATACACTGAAAGTAGAAGGAAACTTCCACATCCAGCTGTTTTGGAAGAGGTAACCTTTATTTCCTTGCAACTTCTCTAACATTTTCTTGTTTTTTCTTCCTGACTGACTCCATGCTACCATATGTGCTAAGGGCTAAGTATGTGTCACAGTACCCACAGTTAAAAGTGCTTCACAAAATCATAGGGATCCAAGTTGTAGAAGTTAAACATACAGCACAATTAGCTCCAGAGCTTCTGCCGGAAATGCTTTAGATGCACACTGACTACACAAGTGTTCAAAGAACGGCATCACACATCGGATGATGCGCTGGACCCTATGGGAGGCAATTTAAACTTTCAAAACTCACATTGTGAAAGCTTGCTGAGTTTAAAGGACTTCAACATGCTTTTAAGGTATGGGTCTTTAAAGTTTAAATAACTTCTAGTCTGGGTTCAGCAATTGCCCAGTGCAATGTACAAAGTCATTTAAATCTGACGTGTGTTTACTGTCCCAGTGCCACTTCCCCAGCATCATGACCTGTTTTAATCCATCTACTTCTTTTAATGATCATCCCTGCGAACTTTACCTCAAACACAGAGAAAATACTTAATGCTTTACAAAAGCGGCTTTCAGTCACCTGGGTTGGGCTACCACACACACATACACAAAACAACACAGATTGGTGGTTCAAAAAACAATTTGAGTCACCAATCCGTGGTGTTTTGGTGGAATTGCAAGATCAAGGTGCCAGTCGGCTCATTTCTGCTTAGGATCCACGTAGTCAGTTACTGAGAGCCTCCATTTTGTAGTGTCTTCATATAAAAGAACAAACAAGTTCTTTTCTTTCTCTTCTCACAAGGTACAATTGCACCTATGCAGAGCCATACACATGCCCTCATCCATTCCTTACTGTGTCCCAAAGGCACCACCTCCAAATCCTAATATGTTATATGTTAGGGCTTCAGCTAATGAATTTGGAGGGTGCACATTTCAATGCACAGCACACCAACATCACTTTTGTATCTGTCATATATCTGGTGATACAATGTGGATTCAACAGGTTTCTAGATGCAGAGTGATAAGAGCATGCACCAACTTGTCAGAATGAGCATATTTTGTTACTAAGTGTGGCAATGGGGAGATAATTCATACAATTTTCAGAAGTGTCAGGGGAAACAAGGACACAGAAATGGGTTAATAGGTTTTCCATAAAACAGGTGGCTTGATTAAGTCACACAGTCCATGTGTGGTAGGTGAGGGGCCAACACCCATCCATGCAGGAACACACTCTGGTTGCAGGTCCATGCCCTGCCCATTTCCTGTTCTCTCTGTATCAGAGGGGGTATGCATTTCCCATACAGATAAGCCTTCTGGTTTCCAGTTAGGTTTACTGTTGAGCTGGAGGTACCAGTAGAATATTAAATGCTAGAAGGAAATCCAAGGTGCTTTTCCTCCTCATTCCCTCCTGGGTGGCATTTCTACAGCTGCTGTATTTGCAATGTGGCTTCAGTTGTTTCTTTTTACCCTTCTTGCATAGGGACAGTCCCCTTACTGGTACTATTTCCTGCCTGGTAACCCTAACAGTGGTTTTCTCTATGTTGATAATCTTCAACTTCCGGGGTCTGGTAACACGGTTTTCTTCACATTGTTCTTTCAGATCTAGTGGTTACCAGCAGCTCCCTGACAGTCCTTTCCATTTTGTGGATAGGAACACAACCAATCTCTGAGAAAAACCCAGCCAACACTCATACCTACTATGTGCCAACTTACACATTAATCATCTACAGATGAAATGTTTCCAACCTGTAAGAGTTTGCTGTAGACATAGATATAAAAGCACAGAGTTATTACAGCAAAATGTAGAAAATGCTTTAGTATAATGTTCAAAAGGCTGAGAAATGCACAGCATGTTAGGCTCCTAAAGGACCAAAGCAGTTGGACAATAAAGGGATGTGGGAGTAGAGAAAGCAAAGGGATTTAAGGAAAATCTTTGCTGGTAAGGAGATTCTACTAAATCAGAAAGCTGGAAGAGCACAGAGCATCTGGGGATCAAAGAGTGGTTAATTACAGCTGAAGTGTAAGGTAGTGTCCATCAAAATGTGGTTTGTGGCCAGTCTGTGAACTGTTATCAGTGACTGCGAAAGAAAGTTTTCGCCAGATTATAAATCAATTAAGTCACTAAGTATACTGTTTCATCTGATTTCGTTTTTTTTAATAGCCAAATTTTCTTCCTAAAAGAAGCAGTATCTCGATTGACGTTCTGCCTCAAGCTCCTTATCTCACTGTGGACTGTTAACAAACAGTTCTCAGGCTAATGTGAATAGCACTGGCATACAAAACAAAAATGGAAAGAGGGGACAGGAGTGGAGTTAGAGCATCGAGCATCTGAAGATCATAAACAAATTTTTATGCTATGGATTTAAAGAATTATGGGCCCCGTGGGGGTGACCTAGTTACTAAATTCTTGCCTTGCACAAGCTGGGATCCCATATGGGCTTCAGTTTGTGTCCTGGCTGCTCAACTTCTGGTCCAGCTCCCTGCTTGTGGCCTGGGAAAGCAGTTGAGGACAGCCCAAAGCCTTGGGACCCTGCACCCTCGTGGGAGACTGGGAAGAAGCTCCTGGCTGCTGGCTCCAGATTAGCTCGCTCTGGCCACTGTGGCCATTTGGGGTGTGAACCAGTGGATGGAAGATTGTTCTGTTTATCCTCTCTGCAAATTTGCCATCCAAATAAAAATAAGTAAATTATTAAAAACAAAAGAATGAGCAAATAAAATGATTTAATCAAAACTCATTTCTAGACATCCATCAGGAGGTTATGCAGAGTGAAGACAAGAAGGATGAGCACAGAGAAAAAAAAACAGTTACAAATTTTATGCAAAAATAGAGATTGAACTAAAATACAGGAGACAAACTCGGGAAAAGGAATAAATGAAAACAATTTAACAAGTATACCTGGAGGGATTCAGTGACGTAAAAAATACCAATATCATTGTGAATGGCTGCACAAGTTATTCACAAATATAAGTCCAGGGGGTTACCATTCTTAGAGAATGCGACGTGAATGACACTCCATAGGGCTGAACAATTTAACGCACAGAATCACATCTGCAATTCGTCTAAGCAATCCAGGATACACAGCCAACAAGCATTTGAATTCAACAAGTGTAAGCCTTGGGGAGGGAGGGTGAGCTAGAAATATCAAGCAGGGAGTCCTAGGATATTTACAGCCACTAAAGACAAGATTGTGAACGGTCCTTGTTAGAAGAAAGTATCATCAGAAGAAAATGAAACCAAACTTTTAGTCCTATGGAGAATGACATTAACCACATAGAAAGAGGGGTCCAGAAGACATAGTCCAAAGCCAGAAGTTGAAAGGAAACGGGAGAGAACGATGACCCCAAAACTGAGGAGGAGGAAAATTTCAAAGGGACCTAATCATCACTGTCAAGCACAACACAAAGGTCAAGAACGGCAAGAACGGCAGAATGACCTTTGGAGCGGGCAATTAAGCAGCTCTCTGGCGACCTTGCTGAGAGCAGTTTCTGCATTTGATGCAGACTGTGAGAGAGAGAAGAAATCAGAAGCAACGGGGTACAGTTGATTCAAATTCTCGGATGAAAACTGGCTTTTCTTTGCACTCAACCATGCTCCTACTTTCAGATGAATAAGTAAGTGTAATTATTATGTTTTACACTCAGAAAACAAGCAAAAAATACACGTCAGAGGGCATGTGGCACTGTCTGCCTCCCTGTGGTGACGCTTTTATGCCCTGCATCAGGGAAGAGTGCATTTTCATACAGCTGCTGCAGCTAGACAAGCAGTCATATCAAGCAGCATATTACTAGCTGTCTCCATAGCGCATTCCTCTTATTTTAACAGACATTCAATTGTAAAATGTTTATGGGATTTAACAGGTTGTTCTAATGCATGTATAAATCATGTCAAGATTGTATCACAGTAATTAGCATATTATCACCAACACTTAGCATTCAAAATTCTCTCTTTTAGCTATTTTGAACATATTATTGCTAACAAGTCACCTTATGCTGTAATAAGTCACCAAACGTTAACCCTTTTGTTCAAAACATCTTTTGGGCATCTACTATACAGAAGATCCAATACTAGGTCTGGAATATGAGATTGGACCCTGGCCCAGGAAAGCTTTCTACCTAGTGGAAAAACAGGCATCTGAACAGGTCATCAAAACATAAGGCAGTAGAAACCACCAATATGTAATCACGGCATCACTTCAGTTAATCTGGAGTAGATGGCCCTTATCCTGGGGTAAAAGTGGGCAAAGCTAATTGAGTTAGCTTATAACTGAACTGATATCTAAATTAAGGGCAACTTGTTGGAAGCTAAACTCACAGACACTACTGTATACTTACAGAATCACGGAATGCGGTGAGGGGTAGTAGTCCATTAACGAGCCCTGCAGGTAACTAATGAATGCTTAAGCATGAAAACTTGTTTGTGTACTTGGGCTTTGAATCTGCATGGTGCGGGAGTCTCAAGAAGGTGGGATAAAGACGTTTAAACAGAGAAAAATTAGTCAGTGTGAAGCAGAGAGGGCGCATTCCAGGAAGTAAGAGATGACAGAACGACTACAGAGGGGCACCTGGAGACTGACAGACACAGGCAAGCAGTGGACAAAGCCACCGGTGTGGTGTTGCAGTGACCAAAACCCCAGTGACATTCAGCATCGAGAAGCAGATAAAGCAGAAATTTGAGGAATATGTTACAAAGGAAATAGCAGCAATGAATCACGAAAACTGATATATCAAAAATTTAAGAATACAATGGAGCAAATTAAAGTACAGTGGAGAGTCTCCAAAATGGAATGAATGAAACAGAATAAACAATCTCAGAACTGGAAGATATTTCATGTCACCAGGAGGAAACAAACAAAAAGCTGGAAGCAGAGCTGGGTCAAGCTAAAAAAAAAAAAGTATTCAAACATTGAAAGATGATTAAAAGGCCAAATGTAAGAGTTACGTGAGTCCCAGAAGGTGCAGAAAGAAAAGCTGGGCTTACAAATGTATTTAATGAAATAATAAGGGAAAATTTCCCTAATGTAGAGAAAGAATTTGGAAACAGCATCCAGGAGGGGCACAGAACTCGCAAAAGACATGACCCAAAGCAATCTTCACCAAGACACATGATAATCAAGCTCTTTTCAATTGAACATAAGGAAAAGATTCTTAAATGTGCACGTGAAAAAAAAAAATCAGCTGACATACAAAAGAATGCCAATTAAACTCACAGGAGGCCTCTCACAGGAAGCTCTACAGGCCAGAAGAGAACAGAGCGACATATTCCAGATTCTAAAAGCAAAAAACTGTCAGCCTAGGATAATGTAACCAGCAAACCTTTCCTTTGTCTTTGAAAATGAAATAAAATTCTTCCACAGTACAGAAAAGCTCAAAGAATATGCCTCTTCCAAACCTGCCCTATAAATGATACTTCAAGATGTTCTTTTGGGCCCGGCTCAGTGGCCTGGCAGCTAAGGTCCTTGCCCTGAAAGTGCCAGGATCCCATATTGGTGCCGGTTCTAATCCCAGCAGGTCCACTTCCCATTCAGCTTCCTGCTTGTGGCCTAGGAAAGCAGTAGAGGATGGCCCAAAGCCTTGGAATCCTGCACCCACGTGGGAGACCTGGAGGAGGTTCCTGGCTCCTGGCTTCAAATGGGCGCAGCACCGGTCCTGGCAGTCACTTCGGGAGTGAATCATCGGATGGAAGATCTTCCTCTCTGTCTCTCCTCCTCTCTGTATATCTGACTTTGTAATAAAAATAAATCTTTTTTAAAAAAAACGATGTTCTCTTGACAGAGAAGAGGAATAGTACCCACTAAAACCAAAACAAATGTGAAGAACATCCCAGTAAAATGACAAGAGAAGACTAAATCAATGGACAACCCATCACAAAAATGACAGGACCAAACTACCACCCATTCGTATAAACCCTGAATGTAAATGGTTTAAACTCATCAATCAAACTTCATAGATTAGTAAAATGGATTAAAATAACAGAACCCATCTATGTTTTGCATACAGGAGGCATATCTCACCAACACAGACCAGCAAAAAGTACATCTCATGGATTTTGAGTTTCTTTTTTTTAGTTTCATCTCTTCAAAGCACTTTCTCATTAAATTTTTCAATGACTCAACAGATCATAGAATAGTATCATTTTCTTCAAGAAGGTTCCTGATTTTTGTTTTCATTTTGCAGCAAGACATTAGTCATTCACGTTATTTAACTTCATGGCATTATCAATTTCTTTATTCTACCTGTTATTGATTTTGTTTTGTGGCTTTCATTTAAGTGGATGTGTAATAACTGTGTAATGGAAATATCATATCAAGTAGCATGTTATTTAACTTCATGGTATTGTCAATTTCTATTTTTCTTCCTGTTGTTGATTTTGTATGGTAGCTTTTTATTTAAGGGGATGTATAGTAACTGTGTAATGGAGAATATCATATCCAGATGTGAGGATACAATGCAGTATGCAACTCTACTTCCAGATCAAAGATAGACTCACAATGAAATTGTCAACTATATCTTGATAACAGGCTGCTGGGCTCTCTGCCATTTTCCATGCCCGCAATGATAGGCATATGATTGTATATGAAGAACTATACTATAGTAATGACATAGGGGAACTCAGTGTGTGTGGGGGGACTTGAAGAAGGGATAAGGGAGATCCCAGGGCCTTTGGAACTGCATCATAAAATAATAATAATGGTAAAAATTTTAAAAAATAAATAAATGAGCTTTGATAATAATAATTAAAAAAAGAAACTGCATGGTGCATGGTGTATCAGAAGGGGAGTTTGCAAAAGATTCTTGGCACAACCTGCAGTTTATGTCTCAATATATTCGAAGAGTTCTTTTCTCTTCCCCTCCTCCTCCTGCCAAAGTGATGTTTCAATCAAGCTTCTAAGTGAACCTCGAGTGTCATCTGAGGCACTTGGAGCATCCCTGCGCAAAGTGTGGTGTGGCTTCTTATGTCTCTGGAATTCACATTATCACATTCTTCAAAACATGTGTGCTCACTGATTCCCAAATATGAACACAGAGTTGTAATACTGTTAAATAAAGTGTTATTTTTATGAAGATCTGGAAATGCCATGTAAGGTTACTCCATCTTTACCATAAGTAGTTTCTAAACTGAAATTTGAGTTTCTGACCAAGATCATTTGACTTTAATACATGAAGAGGAGCAAGGCATTTCAGCTGTGACACTGGAACAGAAACCAGGAACTCAGCACTAGTCCTTATTTCTAAATGAAAGCAACTTATTTAACTTTCTGGACCTCAATTAACCTGTAGCTGTGGACAAGTCTTGTCTATTTAGGAAAAACAGGAAGCAAATCATTTACAAGGTTTTGATTTTGTGGGTTGTGGCAACAGGCACAAATGCTATTACTGACTCCAATAACACAAATATTATGGGATCAATTCATCACATAGTAAAAAAAAAATTAGCTCATAGACACATTGATCATCTCATTAGGCTTTTCAAATAATTTCATGATTTTAACTTGAGGATCCAAAACACATATTTCAACCAATATATTAGGTTTGTGATATTACAGAAAGATAAGTCTAATCTATGTCCATCTATTTCCTAACTGGAGAGGTGAGATGAGTTAACATTATCTGGAAAAATAGCCATATAAAGAAAGAAAACAAAAGCAATTAATAAAAAAAAGACAGTAATACAAGTCTGTGTCTCGGTCAATGTATGTTGCGATTTAGTGAGCATGTAAGACATGCTAGAAAAGGCAACTACTCCTAACCCTGAAGAGGTGAGAAAGATACTAAATGAACGTAGGTATTTCTAAATGTCTCTATACTGTCCTTGAGGTCATTAAATTAAAAAAAAAAAAAAGATGCAACCTGCTATTTGTTTCACCTGGTTGATAAAAAATGTAGCTGAAAGGTTTTGTGAAAAGTCTTTAAAAACAACTGCCACATTAGGAACTAATCTCCTGGATAAATGCCTAATAACTATATAATAGATCTAGTGTTAACCTGCTCTGAGTTCCCTACTCTGATAATTACCTATATGTAAAATAATATCATTGAACCACAGCGATAATTTACTGGTAAAAATAATTAATTTGTGACCCAAGATCATTAAACATTTTTTATGACTCTTAGTGTAAGGAGAAAAACTTCACAGTAAATGCAGCATCTGTAGAAATAGCATCATTATTAAGAAATCAACTAACAGTCTCTTGGAAACGTCAAAGTATCTTACCAACTTGATATTTAAATCCCTTAATAATTTTGAATAAGCACTAAAATCATAAAGTTGTAGCATTACCTAACATTGCTATGGCCATGTGCTGGCGATGAGGCAGGTAAAATGCTTAAATGATATTAGAATATCAAATAATAGTTACAAGTATTTGAACAGTACCACTCAAACTTTCAACATGCATTCATTATTTATTGTATGCACAGTGCTTATTAGAACTGAATCCATGTAAAGAATAAGAAAATACAACCACGGACTTAGTTTATTGTCAAGAAAGTTTATGTCTGTTGCAATAGGGTATATAGCAAAAAGAATGCTATGTAATTTCCTGCATGAAGTGGAAAGATCTCATGAAAGCTAAACATAAAATTTGTGAGAATATTGAATATAATAAAAATATGCTTGTGCTTTATTTTGGAAGCATTTGGACTTACTAGAATCTCACATCTGGAGGCACAGCATAAAAGCAGCATTTTGGATATGTTCATTTCAGACAGATTAATTAGAAAAACTGGAAAGTCTCATCAGAGGCAAATTTATGAGTTGGGTTATGGAGTTGTCATCTAGAATGATCAGAAAGTGGCTGAAACAAGGCAACTGTCCTATAACATAACAGTGACAATAAATGAGGAGGAAAGTAAGAGAAAGAGATTGACAGCGGTAGGTAAATCAGAGGGCTGATTCTATTTTAATGACACAGAAGTATACTATTGTATTTGTCAAGTCTGAGAGGATGCTTTCCATGGAACCTTTTGCTCATCTGTGAAGATGTCAACAACACCATCCCCCACATTAGCTGTGCCCACCACCATCAACATCTCCACCATGGCTCTACTCAGCGTGTAGAATGCATATGCAGTTATGGTTAAAGACATCACATTTTTACATTCAAAAAAATTAAACATATTGTGATGCCTGGATATACCAGTGAAAATACACAGATCAAATATTTGCCACATGAAAGAGCAAACTAGGTCATGTAAAAAGTGTTAGGGCACAAGAAGGGGAAGTATGGATCCCAGCATGGAAGCCTAGCAGCTGAAGCCCTCACCTTGCACACGCCAGGATGCCATCTGGGCGCCAGTTAGAAACCCGGTGTTCCCACTTCCCATCCAGCTCCCTGCTTGTGACCTGGGATAGCAGTTGAGGACAGCCCAAGGCCTTGGGACCCTGCACCTGTGTGGGACACTGAGAAGAAGCTCCTGACTCCTGGCAATGGATTGGCTCAGCTTGGGCCATTGCGGATGCTTGGGGGGAGTAAATCAATGGGTGGAAGATCTCCCTCTGTCTCTCCTCCTCTCTGTATATATGGCTTTCAAAAAAAAAAAAAAAGGTGGGGGCATGTAGTACAAGCTGCAAGAGGACACAACTTTTAAAAGAACAGAATTTGTTTGATTTGAAGATTACACATTTGATGACATGTTGCTGGGTCTGATGTATGACAAGGGGGAATACTAGCCAACAAAGAGCTTTTAATGGTAGGAAACCTCTTCAACTCTCATGTTTTAGGTACATTCAACCCTGGTGAAGATTATCAACTACAGAATTTAACTATTCCTCAATATTTTCTTGTTCTCTTTATTCAGTCTAAATCATTAGTGTGCAGTCATACGGGCAGTATTCATATAACTTTGCAACAACAGGACATATATGAGGGGCCAGCACTGTGGCTCAAAACAGGCTAATCCTCTAGCTGTAAGCACCGGCATCTCACATAGGCCCCGGTTTGTGTTCCAGCTGTTCCACCTCTGACCAGCTCTCTGCTTATGGCCAGGGAAAGCAGCAAAAGATGGCCCAAGTTCTTGAGATGCTACACCCATGTGGGAAAACTCAGAAGAAACTCCTGGCTATTGGTTTCAGATCGGCTCAGCTCCAGCCATTGTGGCCATTTTGGGGAGTGAACCAGGGGATAGAGGATCTGTTTTTTCCTTCTCTCTCTGTAAATCTGTCTTTCCAATAAAAATAATTAAAAGTTGTAAAAAAAAATTATAACACATCTGTGATGAAAGCTGCTTCTATTTCTATTTAAGCCGGAACAGCAGCTCTCATCTCAGCTTCAGGCAAGCCGTAAGATCACGTTAGTCACCTCATCATCTCAGCCATACACCTAAGGAAAAGCCATCTTACTTCACATTCCAAGTTCTGTAGCCAGGTTACCTTCGGCAACATCCTGGCTGGAGCATTCTAGAGTTCTGTATAATGGTCATAATAGCCATACATATATCGGAAGGTTATTTGCAAGAATAAATGCTGTACAGATAAAGCATTTAATCTACTGCTGAGTACATTATAAAACCCTAAATAAGTGTTACCTTTTATTTAAGTAATCTTTCTTTATGTTCCCAATTGGACATCTCATTCTAGGTACTTATAAAAACTGCTGAGAACATATGCTACAAGCAGAGTCTAGGAGACAAAGTACTCCACTACTAACTAATTGGGCAGAAAACAGAAGTGCAGAGGAAAATTCTTTTCTCATTGGATATGTTCTCTAACAGCCGAGCCAGGAATACAGTTTTCAAGGTAGATATTGAAATGAAACATTGCTTTCTGATGGTTTCTCTATTAGGCAAGTTCTGAAGAAAGTAAAATCATTAGACAATTTCATTTCTATATTGGTATACTTGCAGACTCACTTGAGAATTGGTGGCTTGGAACAAAGCAATCATACATCTATATATCTCCTAACTATTATATGTAGCTAAATATTCAAGGGACATTAAATAAACAAACATATATGCAATTAGGCATAATAAAAAAATAAAGTCATTAAGAACTTTACCCATTTTTTGACACTCGTATTGGTGAAAATTTTATTTGTCACCTACAAATGATTCTGGGTTTAAGAATCGTTTAACTAGTGATAGACAAGATAATAGATATTTCAGGCCTGTGAACCACAAAGTTCCTCCCCTTATTCTTTTTTGAAAGGCAGATTTAGAGAAATAAAGAGATATATAAAGATCTTCCATCTGCTGGTTCATGCCCCAAGTGGCCACAACATCAGAGATGAGTTGATCTGAAGCCAGGAGCTCCTTTTGTATCTGCCATGCAGGCACAGGGTCCCAAGGGTCTGGGCCACCCTCAATTGCTTTCCCAGGCCACAAGCAGGGAGTTGGATATGAAGTTCAGCAGCAGGGCCATAAGCCAATGCCCATATGGGATCTCTGGTGCTTGCAAGGTAAGGATTTAGCCGCTTAGCCATTGCACCGGGTCCATAACACAATTCTGTTCCAACTCTTCAGACCCTGCTTTTGCAATGCTAATGTAACAATAGATGGTATGTGATTTAATCAATGTGGCTGCATTTCACTAAAATGTTGCTGATAAACAATGGAATTTGAATTTTATAAAAATTTTAAGTTGCAAACTCATCTCATTTTGATTATTTTTCGTCACTTATAAAGGTAAAAACAATTCTTAGCTCTTGAGCTACAGAAAATGTGGCAGTGAACTGGATGTGGTCTGTAGGTCATAGTTGGTGACTCCCAGAAATTTTGTTCAGTCAAGCAAAAATGACCAGTAAGAAAAAGCAGAGTAATTTATGTTGCAATTATCACAGAGTGTCATAAGTCACGAACTAACAGAAAAGTACTTAAATTTACCAAATAATGTGTTTCAAAAGCTTTGCTAGTTTTTTTTTTCCTTGCTTAGAACATCTGACACAGTATTTTTAGGGATGCGTTCTTCCCATACTTCTATACACTGGCATACGAAAATTCTAATGTCAAGTGTGCTCCACGCGTTACTAAACATATGCTGCTTAGAAACATAAGGCAGATTTTAATGTTTTTCCTTAAGCTTAGAATTATAATATCCGTAATAAAGGGAAAATTGTATCTTTATGATTTTCAAGCTAGGTGTACACTTATGAAATTTTATTGCAATCATTTTAATGCATACGCTGATTTACATTATACCTGACTTATCTGCAATGTCTACTTGAGAATTTCCACAAAAGGAAACAAAAATTCTAACACTTCCAATATACGAATTTATAAATATCAGAGAACAGGAAATCTGTTCAGCAATTACTCTTGATGTAGGGTGTGCAGATTGAGACATCATGTTCTCCTAAAGTAGCACAAGAGATCTTGTCTATTATTGGTATATCTTTTTCATGAAAACATACTTTCCATTACTGGAAGAAAGGCACATAATGAAAAACTAGGGATTGTACAAGTCTACTAGAGAGAGAAACTTTGAGGTTTAAAACATATCTGTGACAGTTTATTACCTGTAGTTTCTTTCAATTGAGGAAATCATTAAGTATTCATTGTTTCTTAAACTTTCTTCACAATTGCTCTCACTAAATTAACATTACAGCACACCAGAGCTCGGGAAAATATTGTTGAAGTAAAAGCAGTACCTGCAAACCAGGTGTATATGTGTGTTTCTGATTCATCATGAATCTTCATTTGTTGAAACGCCATGCATAAGATTCGCTCACCTTTTCTTGATTTCAGAATCCACGACAATCTGCCTCTTCTTTTGGGGAGGTGGTGGTGGAAGCTCCTCTTGAGCATGCTTTACCAGGATTTGTTCCCTTGTGGTCACCATAGTTACTGTTTCCATTACAGTTGTCTGTGTTAGTGATGGCTGAGTGGTGGTGACAGCCTGTGAAATCTGTGAGAAGCATTGAATCAGAGGTCACACAATGCTCGAAAAGGCTGCAGCGAACATTGCTTCGAATAGCAAAGGAAAATAATGAGAAACTATTTCTACCTGTTGGTAGATTGACCTTCAGATCAAAATACCACCGCATAGAACCCAAATCAAATTGTTATCCGATTTCTGTTGCACTGACTGAAATGCTGTGGGACAGTAATTTTAAAACCAAAAGAAAACTTAGTATCTCTTCAACTTCCTGGTCAAACTTTAGGAAACAAACCAGGTGCAGGAAAAAAAAAACACTGGGTATCATTGTTTTTAAATAGGCAAGCTGTTTAAAGTGCTCACAATGTAAATACATGTTTCATCAAAATATCCAAGCCAAAATCTCACTGCCTGGCACATTGAAGACATCATTAATAGCTCACAGATGTTATTTTTGATTGATAATGGACTATTCTATATATTTCAGAATTCTTTGAATTCTACAGTTGCTATTTTAATCAACTAAGTGAAATACCTCTTAAAATTACAATGAAAGCTTAACAAATTATTCCATAAGCATCTCCATGTTGAATGTTCTTCAAATACTTAGAACTGAATTATTGTGGCTTAACTTATTTTAATTTACATGCCCAGATTCTTCAGATTCCAAATGCATCACTAGAGACTCAATGGCACTTTCTACTCGACACTGAGGACAAAGCTCAGTTCATCACGTTAGGACTTAAAGTGGTTTCTAACTCCAGCTATTCCAGAAGAAGAACCCCATCAATGCAACTCTCCTTCCCCAAGTTCAGAATATTCCTGTTATTAAAGTTACTTCTTTCTATGTTTATACTTATTCTTCTAGTAATGAGATTGTTTTAAAGGATCTGTTTCCAAGAACAAGAACAACAAAAAGCCTTCATTGGCTTTGATTTTATGTATTGGGTGAGGGATCTGAAGCTGGGGTAGAGGTGAGTCACAGTGATTTTGCTGAACTTGCCAAGACATATGGAAAGAATTTGGAGTCATCTCCAGGCTGCATGTAAGATGACTGATCAATTCAATGGGAAGCACGGGGAAGCCCCTGGGTACTTTTTGCAGCATCTATTTTGGGCGTGGGCACTGAAGGAATGAAACCCTTTGCTACCAATTCTTAGGTACACACTGATGCGTTGGCATACATATTTCTACAATGTTACCTTTATACAAACCATATCTTCACAAATGTAAAGAACTGAGGGAGTTTTGTTAAGGTCAGGACACCAAGATATAATGAGTTTCTATGTGTTCCTAACATAGGTTTCATCTTAAAACTGTCATAGATTCATTATTTAAAATCATTGACTATCAGACAATTTTCATTATATAGTCCATTGACATGTTATGTCAAGATGAAAACAAATGTATTTTTAAAATGCTTAAAATACGAACTCAAGCGTAATTGTACCCAACATGCAATGAGCTTTACATAACCAAGTTTAACTGTAATAAAAAAGAAAAGGTAGCTTTTCAGTAAGGTCTCAATATTTTGAAGTCTGACGTGATATTTAAAAGCCTTATCAAATGTCTTTTGCATATAAACATGGCTAGAAAATATTTTTCAGATTCTGAACATATCTGATTTTAATTGTGAAGGTAACAAAATGGATATGAATGAATAACGTCAATGGTTGGTGAAATAAGTCAGTCCCCAAAAGACAGATACCATATGTATTCTCTGTTTTGTGGTAGCTAATATACAGAGTACAAAAAGAAAATGGAATGTGAATGAGTGAAATTGACATTTTGAGATTTGATTACTGTTTATAGCCCTTGTCTATACTCTGGAGGGACAGTGGTTTTTCTGCCTACTGCCTACTGAATTCTTCATTTAGTGGAGAGTTAAGTTTGATAATATAAGGTACAGTGAAGGTGTGTTACTGCAAATGTTAAAAGAAAAATAAAAAAGGTAGAAGGGAAGGCAGGAGTAAGGGATGCAGAGAGGGTGGGCAGAAGTACTTGTATGCATTTGAAACAGAAAAATGACATATCTGAGATGTTCCCATTTTATACAAGTATTTTTTAAAAATGTGTGGGCCACAGAAGGCCAAGATTCTGAAAATGTAAAGCTATTTTTCTTGCAGTTTTTTACTAATCTTGTTGAACAGTGTCAGAAACAAGTATTTGGCTGAGAAATTTATTTCTGTAAAGTTAGTAATATTTTGTATTGACAGTCATGATAAAATTTGATAGATGTGTCCACGGATGGTAAAGTGAAATGACAACAAGGTATACTATGATATTGCAATTAAGGATATAGCAAACCATGTAAGAGAAAAAGAAGCATTTTTAACAAAACAACAAGATGCAGGCTTGTAATTTTTTGACAGTATAATGGCTACTTCACTGTAATGGACAATTGCGACTCTTTCATTTGGGATAAAGAACTAGAAAACAACCACGTGCAGACTTAGGAAGATAGGGAAGAATGTGTTACAAGCAATCAATTAATAATTGCTTTCCAAATTCATTCCAAATAATCAGAGTACAAACAACCACACACCTAACTTCTTCATGGCTCTTACTGCTGATTTACACGTGCATGTTACAACCATGAGTAAATCTGCACAAGGCGGGGTCACCACTCCCAGGAGCACACGACCCTTCCCTGTGATATGGCAGCAGCCTTACACACTGACAAAAATCTAAGAACCAAGAAGACTTCTTTATTTTGAACTTCCTCCAATTAAGATTTTTAGAACCCACCAACCAATCCACATTATGGTCTTCTACCAGACAAAATCTTTCAGCAGCCTCATTCCCAAACTCTGTAATGCTGTTTATTTATTAGAATTCATCTGGTTTAGGCCTAATGAGGTTAGCCTGGTGGCTAAAGTCCTCACCTTGCATGTGCCAGAATCCCATATGCACATCAGTTTGTATCCCGGCAGCCCCACTTGCCTTCCAGCTCTGTGCCTGTGACCTGGGAAAGCAGTTGAGAATGGCCCAAAGCCTTGAAACCCTGCACCAACATGGGAGACCAGGAAGAAACTCCTGGCTTGAGATCACTCAGCTCTGGCCAAGTAAAACCAGTGGATGGAAGATCTTTCTGTCTCTCCTCCTCTGTAAATCTGCCTTACCAATAAAAAACAAATCTTTGAAAAAAAAAAAAAAGAGAATTCGTTTGGTTTGCGCTCCAAAGCCAGTATTTCCTGTCTGGACACCATCTTTATTGAAAGCAATGTACCACTGCTTTCACTTCTTCAATTGAGAGGCAAAGCAAGTTCTCTTGTTTCAGAAACATGCCACATAGTGGGTTAGGCTACAATCATAAAAAAATAATTATGAAACAAAGGTTGATGCCACATGAAAAATCATGACCAGGCGTGGGAGTAATGTGTGCTGAATACACGGTAATCAAGGAAACAGTACAAACTCGAAATGTTACAGATTTTTCTTTGCCAACATCTTAACATTTAAAGGTGTTTAGCTGCCAAGGGCTTAGTATAACATTTATCCCTGCTCACAGGGTCATTTATAAAAGTAAAATACTGGATACAGGCTGATGTCAGGAGGTGATAGTTTACGTTATGGTAAATGCATGTGATACAGTATTGTACATACTTCAAAGATATAATGTCATCGGAAAATGTTGACAGCCCTGTGCTGAGTGAACAATGTAAAATATAAACAATGGTGGGATTTGTGCAAAGAAAACACAGAAAATTGCAATTGTACACTATGTATTTCCATATTCAGTTTGCTCCTTGTCTATTATGAAGTAATATTGTTCAAAATGTGGTTTATACAACAAGATTCTTTTCTTCAAAGGGAAGGGTGAGAAGGAAGAGGAAATGGGGGAGATGGAGACAGAGACTGAAACAGTTGCTATTTGTCATTTACTTGCCCATATGTTCATAACAGCTTAGGCTAGGGCAGGCTTCAGCGAGACATGAGGGGATTAACCTCATGTCTCTCTTGTGGCTGTCAGACTCAACTACTGACACATCATGTGCTTCCTCCAAGGGGGTTTCAGCTCACAGCTTTGATTTTCTCTCTTTCCAAATGAAGCAGGAATGACAAAATACAATGAAGCTCACAGTGGGCTTCTAAGTGTTACAAGTGCACAATTCCTGCAGTTGCCAGGGGCCAGTGCTCAGAAAGAATCTTTGCATTGCTTCAAACTATTCATTTTCTTGAAATCCATACTTTTTAAAGGCTTATTTACTTGTCTTGGTAAGACATATTTACAGAGTGAAGAAGAGACACAAAGATCTTCCATTCACCACTGCTTCAGTCCCCAATTGGCCAGCTGAGCTCTGTTCTGAAGCCAGGAGCTTCCTCCAGGTCTCCCACGCAGGTGCAGGCTCCCAAGACTTTGGGCCATCCTGCCCTGCTTTTCCAGGCCACAAGCAGGAAGCTGGATGGAAAGTGGAGCCGCCGGGACATGAACCAATTATGGGATTCTGATGCTTGAATGCGAAGGATTAACCAATTGAGCCATTATGAGGAGATCAAAATTATTAATAGTTTTGAAAGAAGCAGCACTGAATTGTCCTTCTATACTGGGCCCACACACATGAAGACACTCCTGGTTTCAAGGATTAAATGGTGTCTACACATTGATAAATATTAGTACTAATTAGTATATTTCCATATGCTTTCAGAAATTTCTAAAATTTTTCTATAGTAAATTTTTCTATGTGCAAGGTTAAATGAGCTCATTTCTCAAAATTAGTTTCCCTCCATGAGGAAAAAAAGGCACTTTTTCTTGGTGTTTTGTTATTTAGGGATCTGTATACTCTTGCAGTAAATTTGGATTATTAGGCCTGAAAATATCACCTATATATAGAAATGAAGCTCTTATCATTTATGCATAACAATGCATAAGGCACGTATGTGCATTTACGTAAATTTAAATGATATAAATGGTCATACAGGTAAAGCAGACTTCCCCATGAGCTTTTCCAGCTTTTTCAGGGACACCCAGTTGCATTTATCACCATTCACCTAATATTGTCATTTAAGTTCACTTTACTGCTATGGCTACTTTTATTTGCGACATATATTGTTAATTACATCTTTTATTTTTCTAGACAATTACTTAAATATTATTGCCTTTGTAAGTTCTCTGTGATACTGGATTAAGAAATTTCTATTTCTGTCTATTGGAGATACCTTATTTGGATGATTAATGAAACACACGGAAGCAAGTTTAATTTGCAAAGAATTAGCAATGTAGTTTATGTTGAAATATTATTAAAATGTTAATGCTTTATGGGGAAGGGATGTAGCATTGTGTTATAGCAGGTAAAGCTACCTCCTGAGATGCCAGCATCCCATATGGCCACTGTTTCATGTCCCAGATGCACCACTTCTGACCTAGCTCCCTACTACTGCCTGCAACAGCAATGCAAAATACCCCAAGTGTTGGGAGTCCCCATCACCCATGCGGGAGACCGGAATGAATTTCCTGGCCTCTATCAGGACCAGTCCTGGACTTCTGGGGAGTAAACCAGAGAATTAACTATCTCTTTCACTTTCAAACACATA
Organism: Ochotona curzoniae; assembly: GCF_017591425.1. NCBI lineage: Eukaryota > Metazoa > Chordata > Mammalia > Lagomorpha > Ochotonidae > Ochotona > Ochotona curzoniae. Next base: position 19,445,373 of record NW_024465023.1, on the reverse strand, counting down.
AATAAATCTTCCTAAATTGTTAATATATGTGGACAATTTTGTGGTGCAGTGAGTTAAGCTGTTATCTGTAGAGCTGTCTCCTATATGAGTGTTGATCAAGTCCCAGATTTTCCACTTGCAACCTGATTCCATAGCAATAAGGGTGGGAAATCAATGGAAGACAGTCCAAACAGCTGGGCCCATCCACTCATACAGACACCAAGCTGGAGCTCCCAGGTCCCTGGCTTTGGTTTGCCCAGCCCAGCTGTGCGAGACCATTCCAGAACTGAACCTGTAGATGGAAATTTCTTTTTTTTTCCCCCCTTCTCACTCCGTCTCTGCTTTAAAAATATTTATATTTTAAAACATTAGTACTTGCAATCACAGTTAACAATTAAAGATACAATGCAAAGTATGTTGAATTCATAATCTCATTTCAGTACTTGGAATCCTACCTATGTATAGTGAATACTTGCTAAGCAGCAGCAGCTATTCCCTCACCAGAGTTCTAAGTGCTTATTTTATTCTCACTTTATAGGTGACAGTCACATGCTCAGCCAGAATGCTCCTTCAGACAATTCATTTTTTATTTTAAAAATTAACTGCTTTGTTTTCTTTATCAGGGAGGGAGTTAGGGAGTGAAAAAAATGACCACAATGGCCAGAAATGGGTTAAGGGCAAGAAACCCATGTCTCCTTTCTAGGTGGTACAAACACGACTACTTGAGTTGTCACTGCTGCTGGCCATCCAAGCAGGCAGTTGGAATCAGCAACCTGAGCTTTGAAGTTGATTTGGAGCCCCTGGTATGGGATATGATCCTCTCATGTGTCATGTATCTGCAAGGCCAAATGCCTGTCCCCATCCATCTTAGTGACTATGTTCATTTGGTCTTACAATTGCTCAGCATTCTTTTAATTTTTGTTTCAAAGTTACAGAAAGGGATGTTCCATCTGATGATTCAATCACGAAGTGCCCACAAAAGTCAGCACACAGGCAAGACCCATCAAGGAGCCTACGACACAATGTAGTCCCACACATGGGCAACAGGGGCCCAAGTTCCTCACATTTCATCTGCTCCCTCTGTAGAGCGGACATTGGTGAGAAGCTCCATTTATCCCCATTGATGGGGAGTGTACCATCTCATTTGCATGACCATACCCAAATTCATAAGATTGAAAATTGACACAATGACATGTGCTCTAATGTTCATATGTACAAGTGTTACTTCAACAAATACCTTAGCTAATAGTACAAAGAAATCTGTGCAAATTAAGTGAAATAAATGTAACTTAAGCATGTATGGAAAAGATACAAATAACTAGCAAGTGCAAAAAGGTAAAATTCAAACCAAAAATAATTAATTTGATACCAGAAAACTGCAAGTTGAAACAAGCAAGGGCCGTTCCCTAACAAGATGAGCAAACAACCCTCAGTCACATTAGCATCGAGCATCATCAAGAACAATCAGTTAAAACCAAAGAGAAATGGTTCTTTCTGCTTTTTACATGGGTCATGACATCCTAGTTATTTGCATGTTTTTCAGTAAGTTCCTGTGATTTGATAATTGATCACCCATAAGGAAGTTTGATTGCTTGTAAACAACTGAGATTGTAAATGTCCCTTTCAACACTGTTGAAAGGACATTGCTATATCTCATGGGTAATGATGCTCTAGTTTTTACTGTAATTTCTTCAGCACCACATGGGTCATGCAGTATCAGTTTCTACAAGGTGGTTTTTGGATTTTCATCACCCTAGCAACATATTGGTAATTTTGCAGGATGCTCGTTAACTTCATGAAGATGAAAATTTGCTTTTTCTCCCTGTTGTGGCCTGTGTTCACTGGTTCGGTATTTAAGGGGATGCATAATAGAAGTACAGCAGAGACTGATATGTTCCGATGTGGAGACATAGTGCAGTGTGCATCTCTGCATCCAAAGATGGACTCCCAGTGAAACAACTGAAAATATTCTAACTGTAGAATGCTGACTCTCCGACATTGTCCATGCCTACAATGTTGGGGAACACTTCAATAAAATAATGACGGACTGATGACTGTTCATGAAGGATCACCCATTGTAATTACTAGAGGGGAAATCAATGGGGATAGGAGGGGATTTTGGGGAGGCGGACAGGAAATCCCAGGGCCTATGAAATTGTATCATAATAAAAATAATTAAAAAAAGAATATATGAGGTTGACAAATATGGCACAAAGTTCTTTATTACATTGTTTGTGGATCTATCTAAGGTTGGGCTGATGCACAATCATCATGGCTTTGTGTGACTGCACTTTCAACAATTTAAAGCATGCTGCAGAATCACGGCAGCACCTTTACTGGTAATTTGTAGCTGAAAACTATCTCCACGGGCATGGTAACCCAAGGCATGGACATGCAATGACAAGGATGTATGTCCTTAAGTGCTAGGGAAGATTTACATACTTGATCTCATTTATTTACAAATAAATTCCCATAGTAAAGTATGGCATACCATAGGTAGTATAGTTCATGATAATAACTTAACTAAATTTTAACATTATTGTTCTGTTTTTCTATTGATAAGGGAATAAAACCCCTTGGCCGGATACTGATGTTGGAACCATGAAAATAATTTGAGTCAAATCTCAAAAGACATCATTATATGATTATTAAGAAGGTTCATTCTGAGAAAATGTCCCTTCAAGTTTTATGCATTTTACCCTTCACTTCAAATTATATTTAGTTTAAGTTGTGCCAGTAGGAAGAGAAGCACCTTGGCTCTGAATTCATATTGAACCTAGAATTTGAACAACCATAGGAATTAACTGCAACTATAAAAACTGTAAAGTAACCCAGTTATTTTTTAAGATATAGCTGATGTTCCTCTCCAAAAAAATTTGTTTCAAGAAATAATTATCTACGCTACAGTAGGAAAAATAGCCAATTTCCTATATGTGTTACCTCATTGTTTTTTTATATAATATATAATAATTATAGCTTATACACACTGATTATTTTATCTTTATCTTTATAGTATCTGCTGGGTCACTCACCCAGTGTCTAAAATGGCCATGACAAGGCCGGATGCAGGCTAGGACTCCAAAGCTCCAGATCCAATCACTGCCTCCCACACAGGTGGCAGGAATACAACCACTTAATCCCTCACCTGACACCTCCATGTATATATCAACAGAAAGACCGAATCAAGACGAGTGGGGATTTCAACCTGTATTCTAATATACAATTCTGGTGCCCTAAACAGCATCTTAACTGCTAAGCCAAACACTACCTTGTGCTTCCAAACTTTCACTAAAAATGTCAAGCAAAGAAAAACATCATGTGGACATTTCATGCTAGACATACTATAGAGGCATGCCAAAATATATATTTTCGATTTTAAAATGAGAGATTCCAAGTTAACAGTCTCCACCCATTAAATTTTCAGTGCCTGCAACAGTTTGTTGTTACAGACAGTAAATTTATAACATGAATCACACTGATACACAAGGCTCATTTTCAAATCCCAATTTTGCTTGGAAGTGGCAAAAATATTCAGTTACTTTCCTGTTATCTGAGGGGTAGTTGCTTTCACATTTTTATGATAAAACCTTTAATTTAATAAAGTAACCAAAAGATGCTCCAAAATTCAAGGTGCTTATTAACAAATTAAAAGAAGATGGAAACCTAAAATAAAAGGCAATTCAATTTTGATTTTATTCTGTATAAAACTGCTTAGGTTTCGTTGTATGTATTTTTTTGTTGCTGTTTTTGGATTGGCAGTAGGCTTACTGTTTGTGAAGCTTTCAGAAAACAATGAAAAGTGTTGTTGAATGAGAAGCTTGAGAATTTTTAATTAAAATTGCTGACAAAAAAAGAGAAGTAAACAAACTAAAGCTTCATCTCATGTGTCAATAGGTATATAGAATAATGCCTTGCGAAAGGGAATACCCAGGACATAGATAAGATTTCACAAAGAGTAAAAATAAAGCTCTTTCAAAAATAAAAATGAACTCTGCAAAGATGAAGCAATAAATGTTTTATTGTAGCCCTTCTGCAGCACTGTATTTGCATTTAGAGTATAATGAAAAACCCTGCCTTGTCATCTCCAGCCTTGGTTCTTATCATTCATGTGTCCTGCAGGAGTTCTAAGACTCATAGTACAGCAAAAGTGATATTGTATCTCTCTAACCACTTTTTCTGGACATCCATGGGTGTCAGCAGTTACAGATACACACAGCATGAACATGATATATCATGTTCAGGAACCAAGGAGTTCTGAATCCATTCCTTTCTTCTTCTTCATGAGAAAGAAGACAATTTATACTGTAAACATTTTTTAAATTCAAGAATGTTTGAATTCACTTGTCTCAATTCTTCTTTTTAAGAGCAGTCGCCTAACTTTTAAAAGTATCCCAATAGATAACATGGAATATGAATAGTATGGCTTTTGCAAATTGTATTTGGTTTCAACTGCGTGGGAAAACAGTATTTCAAATCACTTACTATGATAGCATTAATTATAATCGATGACTATCACACCTTATAATCGATATAAATTCGTATTCATCAAGGTCATAACATTTACAAAGAAATTTAGCTATGTATTAAATCTCAAGTAAAAAAAAAAAACCTGAAGCAACCACTTGAGATAACCTGAATTTTTAATGGTCACTGTGGTCTATATTTAATTGGCCCCCTTATCTTCATACGTATCCACACGTGTAAAAAGTGTCATCCTTATTACATTTGGCAACAAGCAGTTTTTCTTTTGTGTCTCTTTAGATTGCCTGCTCATCAGCTTAGACAGTCTCACCTTGTGTGCAGGTGATGGTCACGTCAAAGCCAATGGTGGGGTGGAAGGGAGCTGACCTCACAGCTCATTTGATTCATGTTGTGATCTTTTCCCATGCAACTTCTTCATAAAATCAAGATTTCTCAAAGATTTGACCTCCTGACAGTCAAAGTCATGAGGACACAACTTTCTTTACAGGAGCATAAACAGATGACTTGCTATCAACCACAATCCTTATATCCTGACTCTCAAAACGTGGTTTTAATATTTTGCCACAATTTGCTTATTCTTCACAACAGCAAGCCAAAATATTTTTAAAAACAAGTTTTTAAATGTGTATCAAATGAGTAGTCATCATTCAGAATAATTATCTTCCTGCAAATATGCTTGGAAAATAGAAACATAAGACACCTTTCTTCTTCAAAGTTATAATCTCGGGACCAGCACAATAGCATAGCAGTTAAGGTCCTCGCCTTGAATGTACCAGGATCCCATATGGGCGCCGGTTCTAATCCTAGTGGCCTCGCTTCCCATCCAGCTCCCTGCCTGTGGTCTGGGAAAGCAGTCAAGGATGGCCCAAGACTTTGAAACCCTGCACCCACATCGGAGACCTGTAAGAGGCTCCTGGCTTCGGATTGGCTCTGCTCCAGCCACTGTGGCTGCTTGCAGAGTGAAACATGAGATGGAAGATCTCCCTCTCTGTCTCTGGTCTCTGTATAACCGCCTTTTCAATTAAAAAAAAAATCGTAAAAAAAAAGTTACAATCTTACTTACCCTCAGAATTCTTGGAATAATCACATAATTTGGATAAAGTTCAATTTGATACAAGTAAAACAAAATAACCTGTTTTCTTTTTGTTTAGAGTATATGATGTTTAGTGTGTGTGTCTTCTCTTCTTTAATTTTTTTGTAAATTGTTACCACCATTTTGGTCTCCTAGTAACTGAAAAATTCCTGGAAAACATCTGGAAGGGTTCTATGACAGTACATTTCTGGGAGAGAGGACGGTAGAAATTTGAGATGTGAATTTGAAACACATCAAGCTAAACATCTTGGGAATCCATATGTTTAACAAATGTCTAGTTACCTGTCCCTGGTCTTTTCTAGAGGTGGGTAACTGAATAGAAGCACAGAGCCACAGAAAATCCTTCACAATCACTTAATGCAGTGGTCACACCAAAGGCACCTTCGTTTTCAGAGAATGCTCCCATAACCATGGCTTTGTTTCTCTATCATTATGTTCCAGTGGGTAAGCAGAACATGCATTTGCTGTTGTATTGGGTTATCATGTTTTTTTTAAATAACAAACCAAAGCGAACACAGTACTGCTTTATTAAAGACTTTATACTTGGAATTTAAACATAATTAAAGTGATGCTATCATCAATTTCAGATGATAACAATAATGCTCTATGTTTTCCCCAATTAGAACAATCAAACAAGTAACATTTTGATGAAAAATATAACCTTCCTCACTATTGTGAGGGAAATGAATACTAGATACAGCATTTCTAGAAAAGGTTCCATTTTCTAAATTTAGTCAGCATTATGGAAAACTAGTAAAAGCACAATGCATTTATGTTACTGCCTTTCTTACTCAATGTTCCTTAAAAAAGAAACTTATCCAGGCCATAGGCTTAATAAAGATGCACACTCGCAGGTTCTTCACGTGGCCTACTGAATGAGGGTTTCCTGAGCCAGTGGCCACGAATGGGAATTTAATCGACTCCTCAGATAATTATTATGCAGGCTCAAGTTTCAGAGCCACTGAATATAAAGCAAGTTAAAGAAAATATGACCTAAGATGAACATAAACATCTGCACTATAAACATCTCTGTATAAGGAATGTAATTTAACCAAATAATGCCAAGCCTTCCAACTATTTTATTGTAGAAATAATCTTTGGACTCAATACCTAAATATTGGAATAACACCACTGTTGGTTCCCAAGTAAAAAATCTGTAAGTCCTTCATTTATTTGCTATATGAGTGTCAATACAGCCAAGTATTCATGGGTAGATCACATGTGGGAGGAGGAATCATAATAGGGCATTAAGATTACTAACTGATCCATGAACTACAACAATGTATGTAATGAACAACAAGTGAATTTTTAATTAATAGCAAATGAATATAAAAATGATTGCAATTTAGTCAGGTTCCTTCAAAGTTTAAATTTCTAACATGCGTTGAAAAGAAAGATTGAACTATAAACTGAAAATCAGATGTTGGATGATCATATTTCCTTAAATTGTATTTCTAAAATTAGTAATTCCAGTTTCATTTCTTTATCTCTTGACAAACATTTCCTAAGTACTACTCATTAAATGTCCAGTCTCAAGGAAACAAATCTCCTGCACCTGTCTCAAAATGGAGGCAATGTTTACCTACAATTTGCCGGATGTGGTCACTGCTTCGACAGAGGTGTAAGTGTGGTGCACTGAGTTACGAATTCTGTTCACTCAGTAAAATTTAACCCATATAATGCAAAGTTATATGGTACTATGCTAGTTATGTATGTGCATTTTTTGAATGGCTATTCTCCCAACAATGATAACAGATGGAAAGTTTTGCATTCGAAATATTCCTTTCATGAAATTATTAAAACTTCAAAAATACTTGACATAAAACTACATTAACACAAATGTAACTTAGTTTCATCATCTACCATCCATGTTAATGTAAATAAACCACATCTGCGACTGCACGGAATGGTCTCATCATCTGTGCTGCATAAACAATGCACTTTGGAGTTCAGCAGGACTCTCAGAACGCATCCATTCATTTCCTCCTACTCTGTAATATCATAATGTTCAGGACACACTTTCATCCAATTGAATGCTAGGCTATGACTAATCTTGGTGACCTTTTTGGTGAGTTATAGCCACTCTGTTGTTTTAATGCAGGTTTTAAAAATCCCCAAGGTAATTTATAATACGAGAATTGGTATCACTAACCTGTGTTGTGCTCTTCTCGAGTTTCTGGACTAAGTTATCCCAACGCTGGGCAAAATTTTCCAGCCATGATTCCATTTTTTGGGTCACTGACTTATTTTTCAGTGTTGAAATAAGATCTTGGTTGAGTGAAGAAAGTTTGTCCATTGTTTGCTTTTTCTTTTCTAGGTCCGCTTTTAAAACCTGTTAAAATAAGAACATCACCAAACAAGAATAGATTACACTTTGTAAAATTCTGTAGTTCAAAGATCTTTGTCAAATGTTTGGACATTTCTACAGGTAAGATCATAGTTACACTGCAAGGGATCAGAATTTCATACAACTATGCACATAAGTAACAAACAAAAAGTAGTGGAGAGTGCATGGCAGAAAAAGGCACTTTAATACAATGATGCTAGCAATGTAAACTAGCACAACCATTATTGAGGACAGCATGGAGAATACTCAGAAATCTAAAAGTGATTTCTCATTTGACTCAGCTATCCTATTCCTTGGAATTTACTCAAGGGAAATGAAATAAGCACATGAAACAATTATTTGTGTTCCCATTTTTAGAGCAACTCAATTCACAACAGGTAAGATGTGGGTTCAATCTAGATGTCCACAAACTGATGACTGAATAAAGAAAACGTGATACATATATTCAGCCACAAAAAGAATGAAATCCTGGCTTTTGCCATAAAATGGATACTGCTAGGGAACATTATGCTTAGTGAGATAGCCCAGTCCCAGAAATAAAGATACATGTTTTCTTAATATGAGGTAGTTAATACAGGATACCAAAAGTTTAAAAATGAAACTGACATGAGTTGATAACGGCTTTTAGCCTTTGTTTATGTTTCTGTGAAACAATGATCTTTCCACATTTTACTTATTGGCTAGTGGTGAATTTTGTCTGTTATTAGAAAGTAAATTGAAATATGCTACTGCAAAAAGTGAGGGTACCAAAAAGGAAGAAAATTGGAGATTGAGACAGCTTGAAAGAAAGGAAAAATGACATCTTCTAAGAAATATATTAGTAAGTATGACCTAGTCATCCCACTTCTGGGAATATATCCAAAGGAAATGAAATCTGCATATGAGAAAGGGATCTGTAATCCTATAGTTACAGCAGCACAATCTATAATAGCAATGACATGGAAACAACTCAGATTCCTGTGAAAAGTGGGGTGAATAAAGAAACTAATACATCTATTCCATGGAATACTACTCATCCACGAAAATGAATGAAATTTTGGGCCCATTGCAATAGCTTTATTGGCTCAAGTCCTCATCTTACATTTGTAGGATCCCATGTAGGTGCCAGTTCCTGTCCCAGAGTCACCAATTTCCATCCAGCTCTCTGCTTGTGGCACGGGAAAGCAGTCTACGATAAGTCCAAAGCCTTGGAACACTGCACCCATGTGGGAGACCCGGAAGAAGCTCTTGGCTCTGTATCACCTCAGCTCTGGCTGTTGTGGCAATTTTGGAAGTGAGCCAGCTATAGATTTACTTCTCTGTCTATGCTTCTCTGTGTATATTTGATTTTCCAATAAAAATAAACCTTAAAAAAATGACATAATTCTACCATTTGTAATCGCCCCCAACTAGAGAGGATTATGCTCAATGAAACAAGTCAATCCAGAAAGGGGAAATACCGTGTGTTCTCTCTGATATAAGGCAACCTGCATGCAAATTACAAAATCAATAGCCCTTTCAATACTGCTTGTGCTATTTCTCAGAGGCTTTGATATTTGTTTCCATTTTCTAAAATTTTGTTGTTTTCTTATTAATTTCCTCACTGACTCATAGGTCACACAGTAGCACTGTTTACTTCAAGGTTTTTGATTCACTCTTGCATTTTTTCAGCAACACATTGGCCATTCAGTGACATGTTATTTAACTTCAAGTTGTTAATTTTTGATTTTTTTCTTCCTGTTGTTGATTTTGTTTCATGACTTTTCATTTAATGGAATGTATAGCAACTGTGTAATACAGACTATCACATCCAGATATGAGGATACAAGGCAGTATATACCTCTACATCCAAATCTAAGGTGTACTTCCAATGAAACAATCAAATATACTTGGACACTAGGATGCTGGACTCTCTGCCATTGTCCATACTTACAATGTCAGGATACACTTAAATAACTTAATGATGGGCTTAAGACTGTTTGTGAATGACTACCCTATTGAAATGAAATTGAAATGATTTGGAGGAAATCTGTGGGAGGGTGGGAATTTGGGGAGGGAGAGGGAAATCCCAGAGCCTATGGAACTGTAAATAAAATTTTAAAAAATGCATCGGTGAATTACATGAAAATCTGTTTCATGGTAGTAACTTTAAAAAAAAACTATAAACTAAATCACATTCCTGAGAAAGTTAAAGAAGATAAAAAGAAACAGAGAACAAGGATTAGATGAAGTATTTCAAAACTGACGTCAAACATCTGAAGGTAAACAACAAGTGCTGCTTCAAAGATGAAACAGTATCAACATACAAAAACTAGTTTTTAACATTTACAGCTGGGATACATGGCTCCTGGCAGTGGTAAAATTCTCCTTAAATCTTGACAGATTCTGAAAAGCACTCATCACTCCCTTTCACGAATATTGAAGGGAAGAAGATGATAATGGCTAAGAAATTTTGCCATTTTGAAATGCCAAGGTAATTTGCATAAAATTGCATTTTTATTATTTTCCACAATTTAAACTTCCCATTCTTTATTTCAAAGGGAAATATATTATGTTGAAATCTGTGAAACATCAACAATTCAATTAATATTTTTATTATTATTTTTTAAATTTCTGTTCCAAAATCCGATTTTGGAGCCAGCTAACAAAGTTTTCCAGGGACTATGGAACAAATCCTTCAAAGCCTCTTAACATATTTTTAAATATATGTATATTTTATGAAGTCATGTTTTATTATGCATGTTTCCAAACTTCCTGTGCACTAGGAACACTCATGCAGGAAATATTTCAGAGTACTGAAGGGAAAGAAAGAGAACTGGAAGGGAGGGGAGAGGAGGGGAGAGGAGGGGAGGGAGGGGAGAGGGGGGAAGAGGAGGAGAGGGAAGGGAAGGGTGGGGAGTGTAAGGGAAAGAAAAGGGAAGGGCAGGGGAGGGGAAGTTAGGGGAAAGGATGGGATGGGAATGGAAGGGAAGGGGAGAGGATGAGAAGGGATAGAAAAAGGAAAGTAGGAAAGAAGGGAGGGAAGAGAAAATCCATTTATGCCTTTTTTTTTTTTACAACCCCTATTCTTGGGGCAGTAGCAAGCAAATGTATTGAAATATTGTCATATTTGTCTTTCTAGAATGAACACAGGTTTATTTAAAAATTAATGTTACATTGCTCAATGTAGACATATCAATTGCTTTTAGGTTCAAGTGTCGCGGCACAGAGTAGTGAATGTTCTCCCATGCACACAGGACAGCCTCTGTAGCTCACTTTCTGCGGCACCTACATGGACAGCTAGGACAGAACGCTATGCTGTGTGTCTGAATTAGCTCTTACTTTAACCCAGTATTTATTTTACCTGGTGTACTTTATGTTTCAATCTTCAAACCAGTTTTAGGGAAGGAAGCAAGTTTTAAGGCTCATTTCCAATATATTCTCAATAAATTAAGTCACTGCTTTACTATTTTTCTTAGTTTGAAAAAATACAGTAGATCAAGCATGAACTAAAGATTATAAACTGTATTCATGTCACAATAAAACTCAGTGTGGTAGCTGAACAACTGATAGTTTTCTATGCTCACTTTGCCTGTTTAATTCCCATGTTAGTTTTCTATTGAATCTAAGTGCATACTTACCCTAGTTGTAAAACACTTTACGCTATCTGCCTAAAGCTCAGAGTCAAATTTGAATTTTCAGATATATGCTTCAAATTGCTTTATAGAATCTGAATTTCCTTTTGTTCTTTATTAATGTTTGCCATAAATCAATTTTATCTCAAGCTACCACAAGTTCTTTTTGGAAAGAGACATGACATAAACAATGACATACATTTAAAACTAAATCGATAAAAAAATAATCTTCTTTGCGTTACCTTCTTAGAGCTTGAGAGACTTAAATAGCCGTGCATCTAGGCTAAAGGGTATACTCATTATTTAACAGAAATATGTAGTGATTTGGATAGTATTTTGCAAGTTCCATGTACAAAAAAGGACTGCATTGGAAATCTATGGGAGACACATTGTCTAAGCAGAAAAAAATAAACGAAATCTCCTAAAACTAAAGCAGCACTATAATGAAAATTGTGTAATTATTAAATCAACACACGAGCAAGGGCCAACTTTGTGATAGAGTACCTGAAGCCAACATCTGAGATGTTAGCACCCCAGGTCAGCACTAGCTTAAGTTGCACCTGACTTCCTCCCGATCCAACATCCATTTAATACAAATGGGAAAGCATCAGTACTTGGGCCCCTAAACTCAGAAGATGTAGTCATCTAGCTTTGGCATGGCACAGCACTGGCCCCTGTGATCATTTGGGGAGTGAACCAGCAGAAAAAAGGCATTTTTCTCTCCATCTAAATCTGCAAATGTAAAAACACAAACAAACAAAAAAAACTTTTAAAAAGTGAGTAATCTTCAAAAATATTCATGGGAAAATTCATATTAAATTTTCATATAAAAGATTCATATTAAAAAACCTGCACAACTTTTAAGGATGTGTGTGCTAAAATAAACGTTTATTTTTCTATGAACTTCCAGAAGTACTCTATTTTATGTAAATCTCAATTACAAAACATTTCTCAGTAATATTAGTAATATTATTTACATTTATTATATATTATATATTTGTAGTAAGCGGAAACTATTTAGCCAATTGAAACTAAATTCAAAATATGAAGTTTTTTTTAAGAATTTGTTTATTTTTATTGCAAAGTCAGATATACAGAAAGAAAAAGAGACAGAGAGCAAGATCTTCCATCCAATGATTTCACTCCCCAAGTGACCTCAATGGCCTGTGCTGTGCCAATCTGAAGCTAGAACCCAGGAACCTCCTCCAGGTCTCCCATGTGGGTGCAGGGTCCCAAGGCTTTGGGCTGTCCTTGATTGCTTTCCCAGGCCACAAACAGGGAGCTGGATGGGAAGTGGAGCTGCTGGGATTAGAACTGGTGCCCACATAGGATCCTGGTGCATTCAAGGAGAGGGCTTTAGCCACTAGGCACTATGCCGGGCTCAAAATATCAAGTTTTAAAATTTTGATGGCAGACTAGTGGTTCAGCTTCAATTTTACTACTCTTCCCCATTCTCTTCATAATTTTGAATTACCTCGCTAAGGAATTATCACACGACAATTAGCAGAGGAAAGGCAAGAAAATAAATCTGTGTTGGGTACATATCCAGTCAACTGTAGTAATGAGTTAGTTTCTCCCACATAGCCTTGGATGACAATTTCCTTATATTTGAAATTTATGTGTACATATTAAATAACTATGGGTTAATTGTAACTAATTACTAAAATATAAAGTACATGTCTCTGCATATCAAGAAGTTACACTTGTCTGTGAGTGCCCAAGATGCAAAGGGTTCTAGAAACTTCAAGAAAAATAGTGAACTGTAGAAAATTTATACGAGGTTGTAGAAAATTTATAGCCACTGGCACAGTAGGCTAACTCTCTGCCTGTAGCACCAGCATTCCATATGAGCACTGGTTCCTTTCCCAGCTATTCCATTTCTGAGCCAGCTTCCTGTTAACAATTAGGAACGGCAGTGGAAGATGGCCCAAAACCCTTGGCTCCTGCACCCACGTGGGAGATCTGGAGGAATCTCCTGCTTTCCAACTTTGGACAGGTCCAGCTCTGACAGTGGTAGCCATTGGCAGATTAATCTAGTGGTTGGAAGCTGTTGCCTAATGTCTTGCTTCTCTCTATCCGTAATTCTGACTTTCAAGTAAACAGAAATGAATCTATAGAAATAAAAAAGATTTATACAAGGTTAAGTTCACCTATAATACATTATAAACATGTTTTCATAAAACCCAAGTACCCGCATAGATAGGAATCCACAGTCAATATATCAGACTGGCTCAGTACTAGATTTGTGGATGAAACATTCAAGAAAAAAGAGAGTAGACAAACTCCAGGTTATAAAGGGCAAAGCACATATACCGATGAAATGGCCAGCAAACCTCTGCTCCATTTGCATTAGCCATAGGCCTGCGAGAGAATAGTGGCAAGACAATTTCTTTTAGAGTTGCACAACTCAAGTGTGTATTTTTATCAGCAGTTACTTTCTACCAGGCAAGAACAAGATTATTGGGAAAGGCAGCATTGTGGCATGGCAGGTGAAGCCACGACCTATGACGCCAGTGTTCCTTATGCAGACCAGTTTGTGCACAACCTACTCTAGAAACAGGAAGGTGGCCCAAGAGCTTGAACTCCTGCACTCATGTGGCAGATCCAAAAGGAAGCTCCTGGTTTCAGCCTAGCACAGCCCTGGCCATTGTGGCCATTTCTCGCTATCTCTCTGTAACTCTGACTTTCAAGCAAAAAATGTTTAAAATCTTTTGAAAAAAATGCATATTATGTAAAATGGATTTAAGGATTTCAATTTTTTGCATCAAAAAACATTTATCTTTTCATAACAAATTTGGAAAGACATCCTGAAGTAAACTAATTCACTATAAATATTAGTTGTACATTGGCAAACTGATGCATTGCAAGTGTTCTTAACCAGGTTCTCTAAGGTTTATTAAAATGCTGATTGCTAGGCCACATAACCAAATCAGTCAACTTAGGTAGGAAGAGACTAAGATTTTGCCTCTGCAGCAAATTTCTACGTGATACTGACAAGGCTGATTTGGGAATCCCCATCCTCAGAATCAATTCATTATTCTATCTGGATAAATTATTTTAGAGCAATCACAGGAACGGAGGCCACAGCAGCAATTTATGGCAAAGTAATGACATCAACAGGGACTTACATGGTTCCTATGGACATTTTCCCGATTATTGAATCCTCTAGCTATTCCACAGTGTCTTCATTCCCACAGGACTTCCTTGGCTTTTACATACTCCTGGCACACACCACCATGAACTCTTCCCTGGGCAAACACCAAATGCCCTCAAGGCAGCAACACACTTTCCCTACTTTCCCCAATCTGGTTTCTTCTAAATTTTGGCTTTCCCATGATAATTTCATGCTTTTAAAAGTCTTACGATTCACCTTATGAAGGCCATAGTTTCTTCTAAGTTTTTTTTTTTTTAAAGATTTATTTTTATTATTTTTTCATTGGAAAGGCGGATATACAGAGAGGAGAGACAGAGAGGAAGATCTTCCGTCCGATGATTCACTCCCCAAGTGAGCTCAACGGACCGATACTATGCCGATCCGAAGCCAGGAGCCTCTTCCGGGTCTCCCACGAGGGTGCAGGTTCCCAAAGCTTTTTGGGCCGTCCTCGACTGCTTTCCCAGGCCACAGGCAGGGAGCTGGAAGGGAAGCGGGGCTGCCAGGATTAGAACCGGCGGCCATATGGGATCCCGGGTGTGCAAGGCGAGGACCTTTAACCACTTGCGCCACCGCGCCGGGCCCATCTTCTAAGTTTTTTAAAACTTTATATAAAATTAGAACAAAAATCAACTTTGGGGGGCCAGCATTGTGGTGTAAAAGATTAAGCTGCCATATGCAAAAACAGAATCCCATATCAGAGTGGAGGTCCAAATTCTGACTACTCTGCTTCCCATCTGGCCCTCTGCTAAACGTGCCTGGCATGGCAGTGGAAGATGGATGGCTTCAGCACGTGGGCCACGCCTGTGAGAGATCATCATGGAAGTCCTAGATCCCGCCTTTAGTCTACGCAAGAGCTGGAAGTTGTGACAATTTGGGTAATGAACCAGAGAACCAAACATATTTCTTTTTCAAATAAAAACTCAACGTTACATAATTTTGAGCATAAAAAATAACAAGATGAGGGTGTGCATTTGGCTCAGTGCTTAAGACACTGCTTGTGACACCTGCATCCCACATCAGAGTGCCAGTTTTATGGCCTCCCTCCGTGTCTAACTTCGGCTTCTGCTAATATGCATCTCGGGAAGGCATCGCACTAACTGTCATGGGCACATGGAGACTGAATCACTCCATGGAAGACGTTTTGATCTTGCCTTTGCTCGTTCCACTGTGCCCTCCTTCTCTTTCAATGCCTTTCAAGGAAAATGAAAATGGAACTCCTTCATACGGATATCAATCTCACATACCTATGAGAGTACTAGAGGGTAATCCCATGGGCTATTACTGATGTTTTAAAACCAATTTTACCGATTATAGATAAAAGGGAGCCTTTGTACACGGCAACTATATCTAGGTATGTAGTAGGAACTGGTGACAGATGGTACCTGTTTTGGGTCTCAGATTGTGACATATTTCAATGAACATTAAATTCTTATTCACTGCCTGAGTCAGCAGGGGAATTTTACCTCAAATTCTAGACCAGCTGTCAGGTTTTGTTAATTGGCTTAAACTATCAAATGGTAAGACTTATACAAAACATATTTTCATTTTGTTCACAAGTGAAGTAACATAGTATGAATTTTAATGTTTTTGGAAAAGTATTGACACTTCACTGAGTATTTTCATGGCCAAGAAAGCCTTTTTCTCACAGAAAAAGGCCACACAGAGGCACATGATTTTTTTTAAATGACACCGTTCAAATGTAGCGAACTTTCTTCAAAAACACAAATGATATGAGAAGCTTTGAAACAACTTTTGCAGCCTAGAACTGAGTCTGGATATCATATTATTGTTTAACTCTAGGGTGGATGTTACAGGATACCTTGGAACATATAATGTGTTTCCCCCACCGTCTGGATCTCAGCTTCTGAAATAACCCAAGTAGTTTAACTCACGAAACTTGACACACACACAACTGCAATGTGTACAGATTAGTTACAAAATTTTGTAATTTTAAAATAATTTAAATTTGCTCAGTCAGTAGCTTCTATGAATGGATTTCTTTATGGGTAAGTGCAATAAAGGGGACACAAGTTACTTGTACGAGGTGGTGCAATCAGGATCTGATGGCACAAATTAGCTTTGTAATGCTGTGGCATCTGGCATTTTCCAAATATGTCTGTACAAATAACTCTTTCCCCAGATGTTCTCCTTTAATGTGAACTTCTTTCCTCTCCATGAAGAGATAAAGTCTAACTCATTTCCCTTGAATCTGGGCAGGACTGTGACTGTTTCAACCAAATGAATTTGATAGCATTGACATGAGCTGAAGTTTGAGTTTATATCACATTCACAGAAACAGTCATGTTTATCCTTAGCCTCTGTACCTCGATTCTTATGAAGTCACTTATATGCAGCAGGCCAAACAGCACCAAACGAAAAGGGAAATGATTCAATTATCTAACCCAGATATCAAAACTTCAAATAATGAAGAATTTGGTAGGAGCAAATTGCACTTTCATTCAATTCTAGAACCAAGTCAGCTAGACTTTCTAGTTGAGGGTACAGAAAATGTAGCAGAGAAAAATCATCCCAGTCACTTTCTCACCTACTGATTCCAAATTACATGAGCATAATGGAAAGGATATTTCAAGCTATAAAATATGAAGCTATTCCGCAGATTGCAAAAATGCATGGAAAAATAATTTAGCTTTTATATTTTCCAGTTTGGGGCAACTGTGTATTCCTTGAGCCTTCTTCCTAGTGAAAAATGATGATTCCTTGATATGTTCTATTAAGTAACTACTTATTAAATGGTTATTTTGTACACATCAACAACCTAAATACAAAGGTCATCTTGGTAATCAGAGAGGAAAGACCAGGAACACTCAATGGGTCCCCAGTATCTACATCAAAAGTGATAATTGACTTGTTTTATACAACCAGCAAGAGAGATTGATGTAATCACTGTTCAATTAGGTGTCAACAGTTAATTATTGACTGAAAGAATCCGTCTTTTGATAAAGAAGAAAAATCTATATGTGGAATTACCTGCTTTAATGCTATGTAACCACTGAATTCTCTTTTCAAGATGTGATTAAATCTATCCACTGGCTGCATTTTGAAATGCTTATTCTTCTGTTGTATTTCTCTGTCTTCTCCTTTGCATTCTGGTTTTAAATTACTTATTTACATAAGTAAGTTACTGACAACAGGGGAGAGG
Source organism: Ochotona curzoniae (assembly GCF_017591425.1). Taxonomy (NCBI): domain Eukaryota; kingdom Metazoa; phylum Chordata; class Mammalia; order Lagomorpha; family Ochotonidae; genus Ochotona; species Ochotona curzoniae. The sequence goes on along the minus strand of NW_024465023.1, from coordinate 19,427,565 downwards.
AAGAGAAAAGGAGAGGGGTAGAGAAAGGAAGAGGGGGAAGAGAAGATGAAGAGAGGAAACGAGGGAAAGAAATAAAGATCAGAGAGGGGGAAGAGGAAACAGGAGATGGGGGGAAGGGGAGGGAGAAGGAGAGAGGGAGAGAAAGAGAAAAATCATTCACCTACTTGTTCACTTCCTAGATAGCTGCAATAGTCCGTAATGCTGGGCCAGGCTAAAGGAAGGGGCTTCTTCCAGGTCTCCATTTGGGTGGCAGGCACCAAAGTCCATGCATCACTTCCACTGCTTTCTCCAAGCCATGATCAAGGAACCTGTGGTTCTCCTTTATTTTTAAAATACTTTGCCCAAACTCTTTTTGGTAGATTGTTCTCCTCTATTCAGCCTTTGATTATAGGGCCTTCCCTATACTGCTACTCCCTTCTGTTTATGGTGTCTCTCTACACAATCCTTCTGAAGCATCGTGTATATATCCATATCAAATGAGTCACAAGAACTTCTGATTCTAGAATGTCTATCTAGTTGATGACCAAAATGACCATTTTACTTGGATGTCTCAAAGACCTTGGAGTCTCAACATACACAACTCTGAAATAATCACTACTCTTGCCAATTCTTCCACGTATCAGGGCTAGTGAGCCATCTGGAAATCCAATCACCCAATTTAGAGCCCTGGTAATCATTCCAACTTTTCATCACCGATCGTAACTTTTAATCAGTTTATATTAACATTTTTTCATATCTGTATCCTCATAACCCTACCCAATGTTATCTAATGAAAATGTTATATTTAGTCCCTTAGGACTAAAAGCATTACTACCAAAGATAATTTAAAACTGCAAATGTAAGTGCGATAAAATTCTAATCGTCTTCCCATCAGCATCAGAACAATATCACAAATAAAAACCTACCTTAACAATTCTGTAGAAAAATGGAGTAAAATTTTGATAAATGCATATTTTTGATAATGTTTCCTCCTAACTTTTTAAAGAATCCTTTCTATATCCAATATTTTTACACTCATATATTAAGATACATGCAACTTCTCAACTCTACCATTGGGAGTCATAACAATGAAGAAAATGATGTCTTATATTCTCCCCTTAGGACATTCTAATCAATAAAAAGCTACCTTTTAATGACAAATGATAAAGAAGTGAATATACTGTAAAATGAATTCCAATAGATATGGAATAAAAACTGAATAATATAATTACTTAACAATATAGTATATGCATATTAACTGAGGAATAAACATTCAGTTTTAAATAATTATAACCAAGTATAACATCAATACTAATAGAAACTGATTCACTGAGTTAAAATTATGAAATATTAAATTAGACATAGATAGCAGTTAATCAGATTGAGCAAAGTATATATAAATTCTGAGTATTTCATTTGAAAACTAAATTCTTAAAAAAAAAAGAAAAAAAAAGAAAACTAAATTCCTAATATTAGGTAGGTGTAACTTCAACTAGAAGATAATAAAATTGTAACAGGACCTTTAATGTTCTTTTACTTTGATCTTATAAAGTCCTCAGTAAAAGGTTTTCATGGAGTTCCTTTGCCACCAAAAAAATCTCATTTCTCAAAACACATGACATACTTCACCAATCAACAGCATGTTTTGTTTTTTGTTTGCTTATTTGTTTTCAAACTAGGCAGAAACTTTTCATAAATGAGAATAATTTCTCTTGTTTCTCATATACCAACATTAACTGATCAACTTTTGTCTTACAATTTTTTTAATTGATTTGAAAGACTGAGAGAGAATGAGAAAGTGACAGAGAAATGTTTACTGCCTCAAGGCCTGTAACAACTGGGACTGAACCAGGCCAAAGCCAGGAACTAAATCCAGATTCCCCACGTTGGTACAAAGGGTTCAACTACATCTGTATTTACCTGCTCACTCCCACGGTGTGCATTAGTAGGAAGGCAAAATGGCAAGTGGAGCTGGAAACCTGAACTCAAGCACTCTGATATACAATGGAGGAATCTCAAATGGTGGCTTTCCTGCTGTGCTGACAATCACTACTCCAATAGTTTACAACTGTAGGTCCAGAACCTCATGGAAGGCTCACAAGGATCTTAGACTTGTCCTTTCTTTTTAAATTGAAGTATTGTTCCAAGTAAACTATGTTTTACAAGACTGATGTTTCAGAATAGAGAAATGAATTTGAAAAATCTACAGCTAATTTCACCACTATAATTAAAAAAATGTATTACAACATCTTTCAATTAGCAATCATTTCAGAGGAGCGAGCGAACAGTTTAAGGTTTGGAAGAATAGAAAAGACTAGATAATGGTGAAAACGCACAATACTGAGTTTTATAAGACTATTGGAAATTCAAATGTACATACAGTTAGTTTTTGAAGACTTGAGAGCATTTCATTTTGATCCTTAAAGCCAGTTGTATGAATCTTATTCACTGCGTCTTCTTTTTCTGAAAGCCATGTACTGAAAAGGCACTGAAAGAAACCAAAAAATTCCAAAGAATGAAAGAGTAATTATTTAAAAGCTGGTGATATCATGGAAGTTAGAAGCATAATGATTACCACAAGTTGGGGAAAGGAAAGGAAAGGGAAGAGAAGAGATCACTGGCTTCTAATTTATGGTTACATAGGAAGAAGTTGTTGGGTTCTTTTTTATAGTAGAACGACCATAGACAATGTTAATAGACTGCATCATTCTTTGATTAAAAAAACAAAAACAAGAAAAACCTAGATGCCAGGATTTCAGATGTTTTGCCATAACATTATATTAGTCGATTGGGCATTATCCAGTATATGAAGCACCACATGGCATCCCACAAATCTGTACAATTTTGTTTTAATCACTGCTGATATTCATATTTTGTACATTTTTCTTTGCTTGCCAATTGAACATTATCCCATACTTTTCTCTGCCACAGCTTCTCCTGCACGACTCACCTGTTCCTCAGTAAAGCGCTGCCATTTGAGAAGAATGTCTTGCAAAAGAACCCAGCGATCTTCTGTCCACCTACAAATATTTGCCCATCGATCTCCCAGTCCCTGGTAAAAAGACAACCAACCACCACATCAGCAACCAATCATTCTTTAACTGATACCGCTTAAAATGGCAGGAAAGAGTTCGCAAAGGGTGTCCTTTCTGCTTCTGTTTATCATCTTGTAAGCAATGGGCCTTTCACTTGTTTAATTAGATTATTTCAGTCTTTCATTATTCATTGAAACAAGCAAGCTATTTATATACCATTTGAAATATTCATTGAATCATTATAAATGTCTCTACAGAAAATATAACACAGCAAAGATGTTAATATGTAGAGTGTATGTCAAATGAGAACATGTAAAATATTATGAAAATAAACCACAAAGGTCTGAAATGAAGCTTGATTAATAAACAGAATGCTTAGGGCTCCTCTTTAAAAAATTCCTCCATTGCAATTACATAAAGTCTGAATTGAAGAAGGAAATTTTCATTCATTTTAATCACATTGATAATTAGATTCAAATTGCCTGCATTAACCACATATTGAAATTATTTCTTTCTGAATTAGTAAAAAAAAAAGTTTCAATATCTGATAAGCAATAGCTGCCATTCCTTTAGCGCACATCTCTCAGGTTTAGGTGGAATACTATTTCAATATGTGATTTGGACCAAAATACTGACAAATTTTCATGAAAAAATATATTTTGATGATGCCTATGTGAAAGGAACATTTGCAGGTGAACATGTCCTTTAATTCTACTATGATCATTAGAACCTAAAATTTCAACTTTGTAAGGACTTTTTCCACACAAATATTTTTCTCACAGTTATTGGATTTTCACATTTAGAAATACCTTGAAATGTATTTTGTTTCACACAGAATGAGAGGAAAAGTATTTGCAACTACTATTTTTGAAAAAACTTCACCATTGGTCTCCTTTGAATTTCTACTTCTCTCAAGACCATGTTTGAACAAATCCATCCAGAAGATGCTGAGTGGGACTTGAACGATACACACAATTTGTATGAAAATAGCTGCCAAGTCCTAGCTAGCTGTGATGTGTACATGATTTTAAAACTCTTTAATCTACCATCATTTCAAGCAAATCCTTTGCATGCATAAGTTGTAGACAGTGCATATTTTTTACTACTACATTAAAATAAGCATATACAAATATGCAACTCTGTCAAACACCAAAACAGTCATACAAGAAACCCACAGGAATCATGCCAAGTTAAACAAATGGATCCAACCATTTTAATGACTTAATTATTACAAACATGAGGTTTTTTTCTAAAACATATTCAAAGTTTAGTGAATTTTCCAGCTACCCACTTAGTATACCTCAGGTAAAATGACATATAATACGTTGGGTCGCAAGTTGAAGTTGAATTTTTATTAAACCGATAAAATCTTTCCCTTTAAGCTATACCATTTGCCTGATTAGGTAAAGTTCATATAAAACATCAAAATAAAAAATATTTAGTGTAATCTAACAACTTCAGAAGAGATATGAGCCATAAAGAGGAAGAACAAGAGACTCAACTGTAGCATGCTCGTCATGAATGAAATAAAACAGACTGACATGTAGATCCAGCATCTTTCTAGAAGTACAGGATGTTCAAAAGCAGTATCCACTGGAGTAGCACTTGACTTTAGTTACCCCATAGACAGAAAATCGTAATTTGTTCATTTTAGTATGGCATCTTATAAAACTACAAGTAGTATCTCTAATAGTCTAGATTGTTTAATATACTTAAATTTATTAAATTCTGGAATATATTGTACTATGTTTTTCACTATACCGAAATTTTGTTTTAAAAAAATGATCATCATTTACTCTTTGGAGTACATGATCAACCTACAGGACTAATCATGACTAATTTTAAGTCATTAAAATTGTCCTTTATATTAAAATAATGACTGCAGATAATTATTGATAATTCAATGTAATAAGTTTATGACATACCAGATATTTACCTTGCAGGTCATAAGCTTCCAATTAATTCAATAAACAAAAATTTAGGTAAATTTCTACCACAAAGAGAAAGGATGTTTACAAACTAAAATCTATCCTCAAAATTCATATTGAACTCGTATATATTGAAATATATATATACACACACTCACATATACACCTCATAATGAGGCAATATTTGGCAATCAGGGATTATATGGACATGAGGCTCCAGGCTATGCCCTATACCAGTCTGAATGGCATCCTTCAAAGGGAAGGATTTCAGGAAACAGACAACAGAGGAGTGTGCACCACGAAGCCATGCCTCGTGAGCACACTGGCTGCAGGCAGCCATCTGCAAGCTGCAGCGTCCCGAGAAGAAAGCGACACTCTGACCTTGAAGGCAAGCCTCTGAGAGCCTGAGAACACACATTTTTGCTGCTCAAGGCAGCTGTTCTATTATACTTTACAAAAAAGAAATTGTGGGTTCCCCCCCCCCCCGTTACCTATCTATCTAAAAGAGTATGGAGGAGAGACAGAGATCTTTCACCTGCTGATTCACTCAAATGGCTGCTCTCATGTGGGATGCCAGCATTATAGGTAGCAGCTTCACACACACTGCCAAACACTGGCCCCAACGGTTCCTTACAGTAGCCCTAGCAAACTAATATAAAATATATATTTGAGATACTGATCCCTCAATAAATTTAGTCAACTCATTAAACATGTATTTCTTTCAAAGAAAACTACTCCACTAAGGAAGATATATTAAAAAGTGTTTTCAAATAACAGGTCAGACTTGAATATTAGAGGTAACTTATTAGGATTTATTTCTTATTAGAAAATCATATTTACAGAGGAGAGAGAGAGAGAAAGATATTCTATCTTCTGGCTCACTCCCCAAGTGGCTCCAAATACCGGAGATGAGCCCATCCAAAGCCAGGAAATTCTGGGTCTCCCACATGGGTCCAGGGTCCAAGGCTTTAGGCTGCCCTTCACGGCTTTCCTAGGCTGCAAGTACGGAGCTGGATGGGAAGTGGGGCCACCAGGATGCAAACCAGCACCCATATGGGATCCTGGCACATGCAAGGTGAGGACTTTAGCCACCAGGCTATTGTGCCAGGCCTGTCTTGTTATGCTTGATCACATTTTTTAAAGCATCTCTTCCAAGGGTCATCTATTTTTACTTTATTCTCCCTAAAAAGGCAGTTAATTTTTACAAATATACACTTAATCTTCAAAACATATTGTTTAAAGGTGTATTCTTTAATACATTCCTCAATACATAGCTTACAGGTGTCTTATTCTGAGAAGACCTGTAATGAATGAAACCGAAGTCATTTCTGTTATAATGTGGGCATAGTTCTTATTACTAATCTCAGTGTAATTAGATAAATGAATTTAAAATTGCATACTCATACACTGTACACATCTGTCCATATATATTTTGGCAATGCTCAAAGTAGAAGCCAAAATAAATACACAGCATGCATAAATTTATGACTATCCCTGTTTACTGCTGTGGAATGTTGGCCTTAATTTGAATTTCAAAGGATGAAACAAGGCAATTGGAAGATTATCAGTCATGTCTAGAATCACTGAAGGATATTGGTCACTGGTATTGCCAGAACATGTGTAAACAAGAGTCAATCATAAGGGATTAAATCCAATTGGGCTGATGAAAAGCTAAAGAATTTTTAAAGAACAACTTCTACATTAGGATGAGGCAGCACTTTTCTAGAAAACGTGATACATGCTCAGTGTTTCAGTTTCTATTTAACCAAAGGAATGTCTTCAGGTTTTGGAATTCTAGCCTAATTTTTGGAGATAAACAAAAACATAAAAGAAACTGCAAAGAATTTCAATATCCTGTGAAGCTAGAAAAAATTTTTATTTATGTCCTTTTGTCTCAGCAGTAAGAGGAATGAAAGGTCATTTCCCTTACTCTAATATATTTCCATGAACAAGCTCACTGCTCCATTATCATCCATTCTCAGATCCTCAAACAAGGAAGGATTTTTCCCTCCCATTGAATTCCCATCTCATATTGTTATCCATGCCAAGAATGTTTCTCATCTGAATGCCTTTATTTGGTTGAGCCGGTCTTTCAAAGCAAAAGTGAAAAATGGATAGCAAAAGAACATCTGGGTTAAGGCAACTGAGGACAATTTGACAAGCCTGAGGGCTAAAAGTGAAGTGTAGTGACCTTTGAATTCGCAGCAGCTTGTGACAGCACACAAGAGCTAAATGGTGCCTGTCAGAATTGGCATTAAGAGATCAAGTGTTCCCAGACATGTGTCAACTGAGGAAGAAGCAGTTAAGTGTCATGTGTTGCACCATGCCACAGCAAGTGGGCTTTATGCAAGAGCAAGGCTGCGTGCAGCCCATCTCATATGACTAGCACCCTATAAAATGCTCCTCAGCTAAACTAATGTATACAATTGTTTTTACTTCTGTAATAAGCCTTCTGAAGAAAATATTTCTTCATTTTTCTTACTCATTAAGCAATTATGTATTAAAGGAAGAGCAACTTTGTTTTACTAGTGGGAAAAAGGAAACCATATTGTAAGAAATGAAGGGTGAAATCTGATAGAACTGTGCTAACAAATGTCTAGGAAAGTCTGATTTTGTATGTTTCTCCCAAGTATGACCATAGCAACATACCATAAAATGACATGCCTTATAGCTTCACGAACACATGGCATATTGTGGAAAACTGTATTTTCACATATTAGGAAACACAAGGGGGGATTCTTTTTTAATTTTTATTTTTCATGATACAGTTTCATGGGCACAGGGATTTTCCTTCCCACCATTTCCACACCCTCCTCCCAGGCCATCCTCCCTATATAATATGGTCCTCTAGTAATACTCACAAAGCCATCATCCTGCTCTTTAAGTGTATCATGGCATTGTAGAGAGAATACTGGACTTTCTGCCATTGTCTGTCAAGATGAGACAACGTTCTTACCTCTACTGCAATGAAACTGATACCTCCCGACTTAGGGAATGAATGACTGCCACTTTTAAGCATGCAGCTTGCAGTTGCAAAAGTACTGATCAGATGGGTTCGGTTACTCGTTGAAGACAGTATGGAGTGCCTGGGTTTGCCCTCAGATTCATATAGCTACAAATCCATACACTGCCACGATGCCATGTACTCAGTGAGCATGAAAAATACACCTGCCAATTTTAGCTACATAATCTACAGTAAGATGTGTAGGTGCTGAATCCCTGGTCTTTTTATTTTAGTACTTTGACTAAATTTAATGAAAGATTCTATCTAAAGCATTTAACAAGGATCTGAAGCCTAACGAAATTTCATCTAGAAACCTATTTGACTGACATTACAACTCCATGAGTTAAATCTTTTTTAAAAATCATAAAATAATTGCACTTCTTGAATTCAGATTGTGTACTCTTTGCTGGGATTTATTTTTAAATGCTAAGTATAACTGCGTGACTTGTTAATGAAATCCTGCCTGGCTGATTATGCTTAAAACAGTGAGATTTTTTTTAACTTGAAAAAGTATGTTCTGTGTACCTTTTCAGTCAGTTCCACATATTATTTATTTTTATGAGTTTATAAAGTACTGATGAATACATTTGGAAAGGTCTTTTTTGCTGTTGCCACTGCCATTATTATTTGCAGGCTATTATTTAATGTTCTGTGGCAGCTTAATAAACTCCATGGTCTCCAGCTCCCACCAGTCTATTCAACTGGGATAACAGGAAATAAAGAGCAGGAGCCCTAAGGAGCATTCCAGCGTGACAGTGTTCTTTTCAGCAATCATCAGATTCCCAGGCATTCTACAGTAGCTTGAGGTTTTACAGCTCCTTGTTGTTTTATGCCTCAAATACTCTGAACTCCTCCGGTAGGCTCCTTACCTTTGAGGTTAATGTCTTGTGGCAGAATACCCACACATGCATTTCACGGAGTACATGAAAGTCTCAAAGCTGAAAATCACATTGTAATTATAAATACAGTGCTTTTCTTCTTATTGTTTTTATAACATCCTTTTTTCTTTCTTCTTCATTAAACACCCCCCTACCAATGTGAAATCTGGCCCTCTTACCTCGGATTCAAAATCACCAATACTTCACCATGGTTATTAACAATGCAAGCCAAGTTCTAAATCTGGTAATCTGCTACGTATCACTACAATGCGGGTACCCAGTGTCTGAATTCTCACCTCAGCTCCCTAGCATCTGTTGGTAAGCCCTTACTCTTGCTGAGTTTTAGTTTCTCCTGTAATGAAATGGACATGATGATATCCTGCGAGGCAGGTCACAGTGAGTATCAAATGGATCAACATATGTCAAAGTGGTCTGAGAACTGTCATCAATTATTGAACTGCTCATGAATGGCAAAGATTCAGTTTAACCAACAACAAAGCAGACTTTGCTACAGATATAATTAATCCACCACATAACAAAAATGTACTTCAAACTACTGTGAAATGTTTCAGCAGGATGTTTGCAATCAAGTTTTCACATTCTACCTGTAGTCCATCAGGCCTATATTTTGCCCAATAGTTGTCAATCTTACTTTTGTACTTTCAAAGCAAGAATATATTCCCACATGGATACTAGCTGACAGTAAGTGACAATAAACAAAAATCCTCTCATACTTCATTCTAACTATACCAAAACTGTCAACCATCTAGAAGTAAAAAATCGTAACCTATCTGGTGCAGATTGAACTGAGCCTTATACCTCCCTTAGATACTGCTGGATGGGTGCACTATTTTTTTTTTTTTGAGGATTTTTTTTGAGGATTTTTTGAGCACTTCAATTCTGATAAATGTGTAGAATGAACTGTATTTTAAATTGAAGTGCTCAAAATAGCCACATGTGGATACTGCTTTCCCCATTAGTGTTGCTCTAAAAGAACAGGGAAATATTTGAATATTAATTTCCACAGTGTGCAGTAGGTGCTAAAGTATATAGTAAACTTGCATATTCAGAGTTAAGTTTACTTTCTTTTCTTCTTGTTGATGAGTAAAGAAGAAGTAAGCAAACTTGCACAATTTTTTCAAGGTCAAATAATGTTCTCCTAAGAAACAGATTAGGAGAAACCCCATGCCAAGATATTATATATTGATACAGGTAGATCTATTCAGAAATTAGTTACATAAACATGGATTTAACTTCCTTATGCATTGCATTTCCTAGTTTTCATTTAGTGCCACCATTTTACACACAATATATATATATTTTAAATTTTATGTGTATTTTTACTGGAAAGGCAGATTTTACAGAGAGCGAGCTCCTGATTCACTCCCAAAATGGTTGTAACAGCTGGACCTGAGTTGTTATGAAGGCAAGAGCCAGGAATTTCCTGCAGATTTCTGACAAGGTTCAAGAGCCCAAGAACTTGAACCCCCCTCTACTGCCCTCCCAAACCACAAAGAGGGAACTGGATTAGAAGTGGAGCAGCTGAGACACAATCTAGTGTCCATATGGTCTACCAGTGCTACAGGTGGAAGATAAGTTGGCTATGTCACTATGCTAGCCCTAAAACTTATAAAATTAATGCAAGGCAATAAGCATACAAAAATGCTAAGAATCACTAACCAGCACAGAGATACAAATAAAATCCACAATGAGATTTTACCTCACCCCAGTTAGAATGGCTACCATACAAAAATAAAAATAATAAATGATGGTAAGGATGTCAGAAAAAGGTACTCTAATCTACTGTTTATGAGAATGTTAAAGAGTATATCCATGACAGTAGACACCATGAAGAATCAATCCTCAGAGACCCAAAAATTGATGTACCATATGTTCCAACCATCCAACTCCTGAAAATTTACCCAAAGGAAATGAAGTAAGCAAATGAAAAGTGCTATCTGTGTTCCCATACTTATCGGCAGCTTACTCACAACAGCTAAGCTATGGAATCAATCCAAACATACATCAACTGATGATGATTCTGTGAAGAAAATGTTGTGTATATACACCAAGGAACACTATTCAGAAAAAATGAAATCCCATCTTCTTCCCCCAAAAATGATGCAAATGTAAAACATTATGCTTAGTAACATAAGTCAATGTCAAAAAGACCAGTATCATATATTTTTCCTAATATGGAGAAACAAATTTAGAATATAAAAATATATAGGAATGAAAGCGATACTCCGAAATAAGATTTCCATTTTTTAAGCTTGTGTTTACACTCCTGTGGAACCACGGTACTCTTAATTTTTACTGATTATTATGACTAGTGGAGAATTAAGCCTGTGAATGTGGAGTGGATTTAAATCATGCCTTTACAAAAACTGATTAAGAGACAAGGAGGTGGGAAGAGTACTGGCGGGGAAGCAGAGAAGTAAGAGGATGGGTGTTTTCTTGGAACTATATCCTATGCAGAAAATCTATATTTGTTATATTAAACAAAATGAAATTATTGTTATTATTATTATTATTATTATTATTATTATCATCACCCCATGGGCAACAATTGCTACCTCCCGGATTTGTGGAGTATTTCTGTCCAATTTATCTTTCATTGTAGGTACATCACATCCACTAAGTACAATGCCAAATAATGAAAAGAAACATCAAAATATACTTTTTTCATAATCCTCTTTACCAAGAACCTTCATTTGTTAACTCTATAGTTTTTTTACATTATATAGATGCCTTTTTCTTCTCCACCTCCTGCCCAAGATATGTACTATAAACACTTTGTTACATGTCTCACACTCAAGTCATCACAGGACAAAAGATATTGTAAATAATGTTTCTGAACTACCCCCTTTAAGTATACCATTGTCTTTTCCAGCGACATTGTTAATTCATTTTATTTTAATGCTTCTGTAAATTTGGTAGTGCTGGTATAATAAAATAATGTGAGAGAAAAAAATCAAGGCACAGAAAAACACAAATAGTTCATGTTCTCAGCCATATGTGGAAGCTAAGGACTTGATTTCATATGACTAGAGAGAATTGTGGTCAGTAAAAGCTACAAAGAATAGAAGCAGGAATTCAGATCCCTGGTACCAAAATACAGGTAACAGGAGCAATGCATTCAAACATTGTGCAGGGAAACCAAAAATTTACCACATATGTATCATATTAGTAATTCTTTGTGTATACACTCAGTACTGGCATTGCTGACTCATATGGCAGTTCCATTTCTAGGGAGTTTTTTGTTATATTTTTATTTTGAATTTTTGAATTTTGTGGTACAATTCCTATAGTCTGGGATTCCCCTCAAAACTGCCATTCCCTGAGAGAATGTCCCCATGTTGCTACAATAGTACAATCCTTCATAAGGAGTCATAACTCCAGTCTCTTATTTAAGTGTGCTCCAACATTGCTGGTACAATGTCAGACAGTCCAGCATCCCATTGTCTACACATTTCTAACAGTTTCACTGGGAATCCATCTTTTGTTAGGAAGCAGGAATGCATACTGCATTGTACCCCGACATGTGGACATAGTAGACCCCAGTACTCTATTGCTATACATTTCCACAAATGAGAAGCCATGAAACAAGGTCAACTGGGATGAATTAGAACCACCACCACCACAACAACAAATTACAGCACCATGAAAAAATGCGCCACCAAGTAACCAACACATGGGTAACAAAAAGGAAACACAAAATCTCTTGGGAAAAATATTTTTCACAGTGGCTGCAATAATTTACATTTTTATAAATGGTGCTTTAGTACCCCCCATTCTGTGCATCCCCCCATCCTGTGCATCCTTTCTAGCATCTCTTGCTGTCTTTTGTGGAATAGATATTCTGACAGTGATGTTTCAATTTGTGTTTTCCTGATGGCTAAGTCCACTAAGCATTTCCTCATATTTATTCTTCATTTTTATTTCTTTTGAGATCTGTCTCTTAAGGTCCTTTCTTCATGTCGTAACAGTTACTTCTAAAAAAGAATACACACTAAACATGCTGCTCTTATCTAAAGCACACAAGAGAAAGGTGTGACACTATAACTCTACGAGACATTGTTAAAAACTGACTCAGTTAAATGGGAGAAAAGAGCTTTCACCAGCAATTCCCATCATGGCAAAACTTACAGCAGGTCTAGTAAAACACTTTAATCGCTCATTCTCTAAAATTTTATAATGCCTCACAAATGTCAGAAAATAGGAGTTTAATCATGTACAGTTATCTAATATATCAGATATTAAGATGAGATATATTAAATTATCATACATTCTTCAACTCACATAGGAAAACTGTTATCCATAAACACATCATGCAAAGAGGCTTTTCAAAATACTGCAGAAATTAAAATAGATCCATCTATTCCACAGAATCAGTCAATGTAATAAATCCTAATAATGTCTCCATATTATGTAATATTTCTTAAAAATTATTTAACGGCCATTCAGATAATGTGGGCTGCCTGTCTCAATTTCAGTGTTTTTTTTTAATTTCTTAGAACTTTCTTTTCTAAAAAAAAAAAAACCTATTTGTTTACTCTTTATTAATTACATGAGTAAGAAACACCACCACTATGCATAGTGTTATGTTTAAAAATCCTCCAAAATAGTTTTCTACAGTTTTTCATTCTTCAAAATAAGAGGCTTGTTTCTGTACATTACTTTGTGTTATCTTTTATCCTCTAAAATGGTAACAGTAACTTCAAGGTGAAAGTCAACTAACAAAATAATTCAACTGCCTTTATATGCCAGGAACACTCTTGGGTCTATGGCCTCAGAGACTATTAATACTTCTAGTTGAAGTCTCGAGTTTTAAGTCATGTGGAGGAACATATCTAAAAGGGGCTTTTAATGCTTCCCTTTGTTCTCTGAAAGAGGTTTTTCGTGGGAGCATCTTCTCTACGTTAGGGGTATAACCATGTCTCTTCAACAGTAGGCTTCTTTAATGTGCTTCCGTTTTTCAAAAGCAAAAGGATGAACATGATCTGTAAACCTACAAATTAACTCCTTTTCTATTTGTCCAAAAAATGTCACTTTCTCCATGAAGCCTCTCCTGACACACCTACTCCATTTCCTTCCCACCAGTCTTTTCTGGCTTTACACCTCAGGCAACTTGAAGTAACTTTGGTATAAAGCTGCCTCGTTGTGGTTTTCAAATTTGCCTTAATGGTTTCTCTATAGAAGTAACCATAATCTGTTTTGCTCTTGGATCACGTTGCTAAGGCTCACCCAGTCACAAGTGTCCGACTGTTTAAGGAAGACTAATGAAGATGGGTGCCGACTGTAACCAATGAGACCATCACTGTGCTGCATTTCTGCTTTTTGACCGTCACTTTCTTTCCTGTGATATTAAACTAAAACCTGCCCTCATTGCGGGAGGATCAATGTTTTAAAATATTTAGCCAAACTGCTGCCCAACTGCAGAATCACAAATAAATACAATTAAGCTCTGCAAGACAAATTGCAATCTTGTCTTATAACAGTTTGGGTAATATCCACTGTATAATATTTGCTCATTTATATTATGCTTGTTTACAATGCATCTCCACTGAGGTACAATGAAGCTTGAGGCTCAGAATTTGGGGTTGCACCAGGTAGACACCCTACACATATTTGTTGAATGAATGAACAAACACTGCTCTACTCAGAATATTTTTCTTCTTTCTCATGTTTTCTAATTAACTTGTGCTAGGTCCTTTGTTTCTAAAAGTGTATATCTATGAAGGCCTCTTCTGATGTCTGGAATATAATGTCAGATTTTTGCTTTGTTTTGATGGACACACAACAATTGTGCGTATTTATCTAATCAAGTATGATCTTTACATTTATGCATATATCAGCAACTCCTTTTACTATAAACATTTATCATTTTAATGAGAGAACTTTCAAAATCCTATATAGCTATTTTGAAATACATAATGCAGTGTTGGCTGTAATTACAAGGCTCTACAACAGAATTTCACAACTTACTCCTTCTTTCTATTTTGACATTGTATCTCACTGGACAATCTATTCAATCCCCTCCTCCTCTTGGTTTCTCCAACCAACGCCAATGGCTGTTTTACTCTGAATTTCTACATGATCAGTGAGTTCAGATTCAATAGGAGCAAGGCCAATATGCATACACTGAAATGTTATTCAGCCATAAAGGACAAAATCCTGCCATTAGTGACAAGGACAATCTTGGAGGGTATTATGATAACTGAAATAAACCAAGCACAAAAAGGCAATGCATATATTTTTGCAGAACTAATCTCATTCCGGGTCATTAATTTACATTTAATTGTATTTGATTAGTGTATGTCCAAGAGTATAGGCAAGCCTCTACGTGCATATCAAACAACACTCCTAAACTTCATCGTTGCACTGTATTTGGCTTTTAGGTTGCAATTTACAAATTCCATCCAAGCAAAGTTGTAACAAACTCTTTTTTTCCGTCTTAGCTGTTATCTAGTATGAACATTGGGGCGTAGAAAAAAGTAAAAACACTTAGAGAAAAAATGAATGTGCGATGCTTAGACAGACATGACAATGACCTCCAGGTTACGGGACTCTAAATTACCAGCTTTAGTTATTTGGCTGAAAAAAAATTTCAACACAATTTGCTAATTTACATCATTGTAGAGATATCTGTTTTCAAGGTACTGAATATCCATGAAATCTGTTAAGATGCAGACAGTAATGTGATCTCTGGTGACATTGCTAAGGGACAAGCTAAGCCTCAGAGAGAGAATCAAATTAATTTACAATAGACTGTACTTTTCAGAATATTACCTTTCATAAGCCATGTCATTTTTCAGAATCCCTAAGCATATGTTCTGACCTATCTTTGTTTCTTTTTTCAAAACTTTGAAAAGACTTCTAAAAGTCCTTTAAAGTAACAAAAATTCTAACATTGTACCATAATAACAAGGTTCAGAGAGCTAAATCAACACATGCACAGATTGCACAAAAGAATTATTAAAGGTCTTAAAAGAAATAAGAGTGAACTCATTTCCCATTGTATTGAATGGGGGATTTACTTCTTAATCAACCTCCTCCACCCCCCAGCATTTTTATCTCTTAATGACAACTAGGTGCCTTTTTCAGACTTTGGAGAGCATTGGAACAAAACTGGAGCAAAGTGCATTAAGGTATTATGGTGATACAAGGAGGCCACAGAAGAGAAAGAAAAGATGTACAAGGAGCATCCAACACTGTGGAAAATCAAACCTTGCTCCAAAAGCCCTCAAGAAATTCCTGACAATTTTTATTCTTGCATATGGTCATATATTCATTTCTCTTTCACATGATGCTTCCAAATCCTTCTGCCCTCTGGACCATACACTGAACAAATCACAGAATCCTTACTGTATATCTAGGGTACATGCTTCACTTTTTAAAGGGATTACACCAATGAAATTAACCCTTTTTTCTCTTCTTCCTTTCATACCATATTCATTCCTTCTTCCTTTAATAAATGACACTGGGTAAAAGAACCACAAAAGATGCACCCATATTTCAAAGTCAAACAATGCCAGAGAATTCTGGAATAATGTCAACCATCAGTTTAAAAAAGGCATTGATTTCAAGCGTGGATTCCTTTGGAAATGAACAAACTGGTTGAATATCAAGAACGGAAAGTTGTAGATGGGCCTTTCTTTTCATTTTTCTAACTGCGACATCTTAAATAATCATGTAGGTTATCAAAATGTGTCAGAATCTACATAAATACAACAAAGGAATATCAAAAATGGGAAGAGGTTGAAGAATAAAACAGAAGTTGGAGGTATTAAGTGGGAGGCAATAATGACAAATTTGGAATTTGAGAGAATGAGGGATAGCCAATACATGCACAGCAAGTACCTTTAGAACAAAGGCAGAACATATGGTTAAAGTAAAAGCAGGCTAGTAAATACAGAATTAAGCCCATCATTCCTAGTATCTAAGCTAGTCATCACTTATGGGGTATATGGACTTTTTAAAAGATGGCTTGGTCCCACGAACATTGCACTAGTATAATTATATTATAAAAGCCAGCTCGTCTGTGCAAGTTAATGTTACAACAGTTTTATTGTTGCTTTTAAAGATTTAGCTATTTGGAAGGCAGAGCACTGGAGAGGTAGATATGGCAAGACATTTGTCATTTGGCCATTAGTTCACTCCCCATTTGCTCACAAAGTCAGGGAAGGGCCGGGATAAAGGCAGGAGTTGGGAAGTCCATCCAGGTCTCCCACTTAAATGGGCCATCATTAGCTCTTTTCCCAGGCTCACTAGCACAAAGCAGAGCAGCTCTTACTTGAATAACCTGACATGAGATGCTAACATTTCAAATGGCTGCACTACTATGCTGTCCCTAAAGTGGGTTTTGTTTTAACTGGTGATGGGAAATATTATCTAGCATAGAAAAATCTCTGCCTCACTAAGTTTTCATATTTTTTTAAAGTTATCTTCTCCAACATCTGCTTCACGACATTATCTTTTCAGAAACTTTCTTGAAAACACTATCATATTTTACCCATCTGTTTTTTTTTCTTTTGTCTGTTTCTCTATATCCAAACTGCCGAATTACTTAAAATCTGGTACTTCAGCTGGCCATGAGCATGGGTGTGTGTTTCATTTATAGTAACATGTGTTCAACAATCTATTATCATATCTAAAGTGACAACCTTTTATAGACTGCTGCAATTGCACTAAAATGAAAGAAATTAACTTGAGTCTCTGGTATACAACAAATGCTTCATCATAGCCATGTCCAACCTGTCGGTTCAAGAGTTGCCCTTCAGTCATTTAATGATGGAAAGAATAATAGCATTGTTGGATATTGGCAGTGTAGATCAGTAACCTGAGGAAATGACTTTTCACAACAATGAAGAAATACATGTCACACAAAAAGAAAAAAAAACATAGGTAAGGCTGTTGTTATAAGTTAGGTAGGAAAAACTATGTTTAGAATAACTGAACTGATAGAGCCATTTACACTCACATCAATTGTGTGCTTACACATTTCTGTATTCAACTGTTACAAATAAAAGGCAGCCGACTAGTGACTAAATTATTATAACACATTGTTTTCCTTAACACTGATTTTGTTCCAGAATAACACTTTTTTCCTCTCAATTTTGAAGAAAAAGATAATGTAATATCCATTTTATCTTTTTACATATCTATTATTCCTGTTTCTAAAAACAAAAGCAGTAACCCAGGCTAGAAGCAGACTGTAGAGATTCAATACTCACTCTAACCACACTTTTAGAGCTTATACATTCCATCATGTCCTCATCAACATTAAAATTTGAAGTTTATAGCAAGAAATGCATCAAAGAAATTCAACTTCTCATTATTGAACCACATCAGATTAGTTCTCTAAATACATGGGATTCAAATGCAGTTTTAAAAGAAAACAACTACATTCATGTATTCATCCAAAGGGAAGGCCATTAGAACTAGTGAATGAATAAACTTGATGAAAACAGAATATTCATAAACACAAAGTAATTGTAATTAGCTTGTTGTTATATTACATTCCAGTTTAAATTCTGCATTTTCTAATTGTTTTTGCAACTTTAATTATTTTGAGAAATATATTTATTCAACTAATCTGACCTTAAGTTGTTCTTCCAAAGCAGCAGTCACATGTTCTCCACTAGATTCATCAACTACCACCACCATATGAGTGAGAGAATTAACTCTGACTTGTTCCTGTTCAAGATCTTCTTGAAGCATCTGAAAGATAATTTTTAAAAGAAAATTAGTCATCTGATCTGATCTTGCAAATATGTGTAACTTCATTCTTTAGATTCGTAGAAAATATATTTTACTATAAAACAATCATCCCAAGTAATTTTCTTGCTTGAAATTCAGTAATACAGGTTTGTATTGTTAATTGAACTGGACCATATACAGATAAGCCATATGCTGAGATATTTTGTAAACTTTAGAATGCTCTGCTCCTTACTCTACATATTTTTATCTTTTCAAAATTTTTTTTTACCTGTAATTGCCTGTTCCTCTATTATTCTCAATCTCTCCTTTCTTATTGATCTTTTCCATTGTCATACAAATAAAACAACTTTGAGTCAATCTTTCATCATCCAATTAAATGTTCTTCATTTAATAATATTTCCTGTGTTTTATTGTTACTATCTCTACTAACTTTCCCCTACTGCTCAATTTTTCTCACCATGCTATTGAAATCTCTTGTAAAGGTCATCATCAATATTTCCAGTTCCCAAATCAAGTGGCCATTTGCATAAATGTCATGCATCTTCTATATTTTGATTTCTAATCTAATTCAGCAGTTCTTCACCCTTGACCTCATCTTTCCTGAAACTGCACTTCCAATCCTCTCCTGAATACACTTACACTCAACTACGCTGTTTTTCAGCACTTCTGCTTACTCCTCCTCCAAACTACAAATCCAATGACACACATCCATCCATAAGACATGGATTTCTGTTATACTATAAAATAAAACCGAAATTTCCTACTTGAACCCTTTTTTCATTCTTACACTAACCTGGTTTTACAATCTAATTCTGTATCCTTACCTTCTCATACCATTTCACATATCCTTGCCTTCTCTCTCTTCCAGATATGTCAAATTGTTCCACTCTACCCGAATTCTATTTGCAACAGATCTATAAATAACCCCACCTTATTATTCAGCACTCAGTTTTAAGTATCTGCTTTCCACAGATTTTTAAAGTGTGCTATCTAATGTTGTCCAAATTATTTTCTATTTCTATCTTTAAAAAAATCATAATACTGTCAATGCTCAATAGCTTTTGATATTAGTTATTTTTTTTGTTTTTCTATACTAAATAAAGTTTGAGTTCCAATAGAAAAGAGATGTTCTCATCCCTCTATTTTCTAAGTAAATTAATAAATACTGGGAACAAGGTAGCACAGCTCAGTTTAGCCTTTCTTTACTAAGATTACACTAAAGTTGGCAGAATCTTGGATTTTTTTTTTTTTTGCTGAAGGGGGATTACAATGGCATTATTTTTGACAGAAAATAATTACTCTCTCCTCAAATAAAGCCTGGAATAAAAGCAAAGATCAAATTCTAGCTCTCCAACTTGCATGTTTCATTCCCCCTAAAAGTTGATTTTTCCCCCAATTAAATTACTGCCATCATAAAATGATGCCATTGCTCTTTTTAAAACACAGTATACATTTTTTTTAAAAGATAAACAGGATTATACAGGAATAAATGGAAGGTATACATAGCATAATAAATAGGAGGCTATTTTGGAATAGATACTCTATCTAGGAGTTTATCTCCAGACTTTACCTGACACAATAACTCAGGATTTCCCCAAAAGGAAAAAGTCAAAATTTGTAGGCAATTAGTCCACCTTTAGAACATTTTGTTAGATAATACAGAAACCCAGATGCAGCTTTGGAACTCTCACTCTGGCAAATCTACTGTCCTTATCGGAGAAAAATAATGCTTCAGACCTAACAGTGTAGCTCTTACTTACCCAAACCCTATGGCAGCCTTCCGGGGAACTTCCTAGAATCGTTAAAACCACACTTTCAAATGCAATAGTACTTGTATCCTAGCATATTTCGTTTTCAAGCCTCAACATTTTAGAGCACCATAAAAATCACTTCTTTTATTTCTTCTCTTTATATTTTCAGGTAATGCATTCAAGTGCAGCAGTTTAGTACAAAATGACCATACATATATTCTGTGAGGAGTCCATATTACCCGTCATGCCTTTGACATTCCAAAGCTTACATGGGTTTATTAACTCTGCCTAGAGGCCAAAAATGGAAACATTAATATTCAGCAGTGTCCTTCAGAGTCATGTTGAATCTGTTTCCTCAGTTATGTAAGCCAGGGCTGGGAACATTTTTAAAGTGTCAACTAAGACTTCTCCAGAAAAATAAATTAACCAATAATTATATGGTCAATAATTTACTGGGTTACAGGATATAAACCGATCTGTTTTTTCTTCTAACAACATGATAGTATATGTAGTTACAATGTTTTGAAAGTTACTAGGACAAAAGTTTTGTATAGTTTATAACATGGTTATTTTCACCATTTAATCCATTTTTGTAAAGAAATATGAGAAAAAATTTGATTCATAAAATATTTCCAAACTCACATTGGGTCTCTAAAGTATTTATCATCCAATGTATTCTTTATTGTCTAATATATAGATGTCTGTGTACATCTTTCCTGTTTGTTCAAGAAACACAAATAATCTTCTTGTCATATTGCTCAAGGATTTAGATTAGATGCTTGTGCCCAAGTTGTAGCACAAAGTCAAACTAGTATGTGTTGATGGCCTTAAAACTAAACACAGGAGCCATGCAGAATTATACAGTGAACAGAGTAGAATAAAGAACAGGAAAAAAGATTCTTCATGATAAATGGATATCTTCAACAGTGCACCACATTATAGACTGCTTTATTATAAACACTATGTGACAATGCTATTTGCATTATCTCTGACTTTTTAAAACTGTCTCTTCTTTCACTTATAACCACAGATTTTTTTTTAAAAAAAAAGTTAAACTGACCTTTCTGTGCAAACTCAGTATCTACAAGACAGAAACTGTCACAATTGTAACTTTATTTTCTTAGCTCTCAGCTGCAAACATGAATATTAATGGACAGCTTAGCATTAGCTAACATCTACAACATGCACAATGAAAAAATGATACAATATCCAAAGTCCATTTTTCAAAACCTGATTTTTATAAGAGGCAAAAGTGACAAACATGACAAGTCACAGATAAAATGCTGAATTCTTCTGCCAACCTAGGTATCCACGAAAGGACTTTGATCAGTAGGACAAAACAGGCCTGTTTGCTTTTCTATTTGAGATCATGAATGCTCAATATAAGTTTATTTAATTATACTGAGTTTTGAAAAGCCATTTTTAATTAAATGTTTATAAAAATGTTGACTTTTCAGTTTTGAATTTCTTGTAGCTGAATTTACACAATAGAGATTTACAATTGATTTGTTAATAAAGCCTGAAATACAAGCCAAATTATCTTCAAATATTGATGTATCCCCAGAGAAGTATACTGAAGCTTATGGCTGTCAGATAATATCTTCAAATAAATATACTTTGATATATAATTGCTAGTATATTTTAATAAAAGCTTAAAATTTGTATATTCATACACACATTCATATAATATTTAACTATATATTTCTTTTCATTCTAAGGTGATGCATTTTTAACACCTGATTTTAAAAACTTGGCATGGTAATTCAATGTCTAAACCAGTATTAGATATATACAAATGTCAGGGATGTTTATTCTCTAATGTCAAATAACCTTTTTTCTTATGACAAGAGAAAAGGGCAGCATTGAAATTTAACATTCAAAATGCTTAGATTTCACAAATTAGGGTTTTGTTATACCTCTGTGAATGCTACTACTACTTCTAAATAATTTGCTAGTTCAAGGACCTGACCAAATTTGTTACTCCCTTAGTAGATGTTCTCAGTTTTATTATTTACATATAACTTATGTCATGCTACTTTCCAATGTCATCAGTGGTGAATTCTTTTCATTCACACTCATTTGAAATTCATTTTTGAGAAGAGGCTTAGTACAAGCAATAAACAAAAAGCAAGGTGTGAAAGTTGGGGATATGGTTGGTTGATTTTGTTAAGATGGCCCAAGTGCTTGAGCTCCTGCCACCTGCAGGAGAGACCAAGATGGAGTTTGTTTCCTGCCTTCTACCTGGCCCAACATTGGCTGCTGCAACCATTTCGGGAGTGAGCCAGCATGTGGAATCTGTCTCTGTCTCTCTCTCTCAAACTGTTTCTACCTGTGTCTCTCTCATGTTCAAATAATCTTAGAAAAAATAAACTGCTATGACACTGTTATAAAAGCAAACGTAATAAATAAAAAAATAAAAAACTACTAGAAACCCAATTCAGTATATACTTAGATCTGTTTTTTTTTTTTTTACTCTTAGTGCACATCTAAAAGAGTGCTTAGAAAATACACAGAATTGTATAAGGTTTAGTATTTTTTGATTTGAAGTTTCAACAACAAACAATGGAAAGCAACATGTATGTAACAAAAAGTTGATAGGATAGAAACAATTTCTGATTATCTCTTATATGTTCTTTGGAAGGCTAAGTGCTTCCTTTGGTTAAAACATACATTTCGGTCATTCCAGAATATACATGGGCTATGTATACAGATATATATATATAGTTTGTGTTATTATTATTTCTACTTCGGTTTATTAAAAAACATGCAATCACCAACATTTTCAAGTTGTGCACATACATTTAAAACAATAAGGACCATGTGTTGTGTGCAGTAATACTTAGGCCATCTACTGCTGCATGAAAACCTCATTCAAATATAATTAGAAAGATAAATATTGCAAATACTGAATTTAAGTAGTTTACAGTGTTTCAGGTTGGTTAAATACATGTACACAAAAGACTGATGAGAACAAACTGTGTATCAAATATAAAATTCCAAAGCATTTTTGTAAACAAGACTTTCTAAACACAGGAATTTGACTATCACAAAAGCACTATATTAAAAACTGCCAAATGAACCAAAAAATCCCTTTACTAATGACCAATTAGCACAGCACATCTTGAGGTCAATTTATTTTTTCTCCCAAATGAAAAAGCCACAAGTACAATTACTTCTAGGATTTCTCAGAAGTGATAGGGAGATAGATACTTTCTCCATCATTCCCAGTTTTCTTCCCTGGACAATGTTCCCTCTTTCCATCACCACTTTAGTGGGCTGGACTCCATCTATATTCTGTGCAGACATGAAAGAAATCATCTGAAAATTGCTTGGATTTTTATTTTCAATAGAATATTCACTTTGTTAGGGGTAGTGTGGTGGTGTAGAAAGCTAATCCTCCACCTAAAATCACGGAGATTGCAGTAAACATCAAGAAAATCTACTATATAATAATAAAAGGGTTTCAGCCTGGCAGTAACTGTTAAAGAGAACATGCTTATTTGCAGATGCAGTAGAGAGGATATGCTATGCATTGATAGCCACACAGTATAGAGATGTTTAGGTTAACTCTGCCAAATATCCACTTGCTTAGAAAGCACTGAAATTCCCATTAGAAGCCCCCCCCACCAACAGCTTGGTTCATTTTCTAGTTCCATTTACTCATGATGTAAACAAACAGCTCCAGGAATGCTAGTGATGATGAATTTCCTTAAACCTTTACGTTCTTAAAATGTCCTGTGTATTCACTATCGGCATGTATGCAGAGTGTACTCATTCACGTGCACAAAGTGTGTGCCTCTTCCACTCAGGCACTGCAAATCTGGGCAAAATGACCGCCATAACAGTTCCGATATTCCTTACTGCATCTACAGTTGATTTTGCCTTTAGTTGATTTTACCAGGAGTCAAGACTCACCAACATTTCAGAAGGGAGGGGAAAACCTTCAAAGGCCGAATCACAAAGTTAAAACTCATACCCACCAAATACACCTGAAGTTATCCTAGGCATTTCTTTAATTCCTCTGAAAATATTATTTGCAAAATAAGAGCTTGTCACAATTCCAGGTTTAGTGCTTGGAGCTAAATGAGATGGCATATTAGAAACCACTAGTGCTGTGTTTACAATTGATAGGTGGTGAGGAAGTGCTTGCTTTGTTCTATTTCTGATACTTTTATCAATTTATTCTTATTTTCAACATTCACATGAACAATTATTACGAACATCAGTATTTATTTCTAGTCCCCTTGATAACCACTTTCACTTTAAATGACTAAATATTCTCAGAGAGCTGAAACTGCAAAAATCAGGTTAAAAAATAGATTTAGAACAGGTATTTAGCACAATAGGAAAAAGGCTACCCTATCAGAGTGGTGACATTCCAGGCTCAGCCGTACTGGTTGAGCCTTCCTGGCAAAACACAGCCTGGAAGACAATGAATTGGATACCTGTCACACATACAAGAGACTCACATTGAAGTTCAAGCTGCTGGTATATCATGTTATATCAAAAGGTTATAAAATACAAAGGAGGAAATCAAGTCATCCCTATTTGAAGATGACAGAATCTTATATATAAGGGAACAAAAAGATTCCACTTACGGACTACTAGATCTCAGAAGAAAGTTTGGTAAAGTTACAGAATATCAAGTCAGACAGTGATATGGCTGAGAAAAATAAAACATAAAATTGGCCTCACAATAGTTCGAGAAAAAAAGACAAACCTTAAATACCTAGGGATATGTTTAATCAACAGGCTAAAATATCAATATAATGAAAATCAGAAACATAAAAGTGTTAAAAAAGGTAAAAATCTTCCATGTTCGTGCATTGAAAAATATCAAAGTTTCAATGCTGCCAAAAGCAATTTACAAATTCAATACAATCCAAATCAAAATAACATTCATCTCAGATCTAGAATGAAATGATGCTAAAATTCGTATGTGAACTTAAGAGCCCACAAATAGGTACATGAATAAGAAATAACAAAAACACTGCCAGAGGCATCACACTACAAGATTAGAAGACAAACTATAGGACAGTCATAATAATAAAAACATTTGATACTGACACAAAAACCCACATGTAGATCCATGGATTAGAATAGAAACCCAAGACATGAATGCCCTTCTCTACAGCCAACTAATTTTTGACAAGAGAACTGAAATCAATCCAAGGAGAAGGGGCAGTCTCTTCTACAAATCATGCTGGAAAAATCGTCTGTTCAGAAATATGAAACAAGACTCCCACTTTACACCCTATACAAAAATCAACTAAAAATGATCACAGATCTAAATCTACAACCTGAAACCACCAAATTACTGCAGGAAAACTTTGAGCACACTCTGCAGGGCATAACCTTGGCAATGACTTTTTGGAAAAACTCCCGAAACACAAACCAAAAATGAACAGCATTGCATCAACGTAGGAGCTTCTTCAGTGCCAAGAAAACTGCCAAAGAGGCAACCACTGAGATGGCAACAATAGAGTCTTAATATTCAGGATCTATTTACATCTCAGTAAGTTCAAAAACAACAAATTACATGATCCGGTTAAGAAATCAGCAAAGGGCATGGACCAGCATTTTTCAAAGGCTGAACTACAAATGGCCAACACACATTAAGAAAAATAATGTTCAGGCTTACCAGCTGTCAAAGGGGTACCCTAATTTGCTGTTGATCTTACTATAGACTAGTATAAGCTCAAAGGAATACTTCATTTGGAACAAATCTGAAAGTCCTCAGAAATCTAAAAATAAATCTACCACAAGACCCAGCTATATCACTAACGAGGATTTATCCTCAAAAAATGAAATCAGCTATCAGTGAATGAATTATACACTCGTACTTATTTCAGTTCAATTTACAATAGCAAAGATAGGGAATCAATCCAGATATCCATAAGCTGATTCTTGGATAAAGAAAATGTGGTAGACACACACTACAGAATGCTACTCAGCAGTAAACAATGAAATTTTGCCACTTGCAACAAAATGATTGCAAAAAAAACCAATATAATTAACGAAAATAACCAGGCTAAAAAGACAAATACGTTGCCTGCAATATGCAGCACCTAATATAGAATATAAAAAAATGTACAGGAATAAAAAGGTTACTTTGGGATATGATTGTCATTTTTATCCTGTCTTTATACTGCAGGGAAACTGTGGTTTTCCTATTTTATACCTGCTGTATATCACGATGAGTGGTGAACCAAGAGTGTAACTCTAAAGAAGATTAAGATTATGTCTGCAAAAACTGAAGTTAGGGAAGCGAAATGGAGGTATTAGAAGGGCAAGGCAATGAGGAAAGTGTGCTAATCCTGGAACTGTATACAGTGACTGCACAGAACCTTTAATATAAATATATATATTAATAAAAGTTTAATAATCATAATATTCTGTTCAACACTATAATAATAACCAGTCCACGAAAATAAATCCTTTAATTTTCCTATGAATGTCACTCAATGGCCAATTCCTTAAGACATAAATGAACAGACACAACTATTTCTAACATGTTTCTTTACAGGGAAATTAGGGACTCAATTTGTTCACTCTTCAAAGACAGTAACGTTTGAAAGCTTCAACATGAAAATAAATGTTGGAATTCTCTCCCCAAATCAACAGCCCCAAACAATTCATGGTCTCTTCCAAATTCTGAAGCCTGTTGAACTTTTCTCAATTACCCAGAGTTAACAGTTGGGCTCCATGTAATAGTAACCACAAAAACAGGATCAATTGCCTTTTTTCCCCAATTGGCAAATTCAGTAAAAGTGACTTATCTCCACATTTCACAGTGGGTGAATTTCTAGCCTGCCTCAAAATAAAATGCTGTTGAAATGAAGAAATTTTTATATCCTTTCACAGCAGTTTCATAGTCATGACATGCTTTAAGATTTGCAAACATTTTAATATTCTCTTCGTTATTTTAAATATTTATTAATTTGAAAGGCAAAATTATAAATAAGAAAGAGAAACAGAAATCACCCATCTACGGTTTCACTCTCCAGGTGTTTACAATGGTGAGGGTTAAGCCAGGCCAAAGAAAGGAAAGTGGAGCTTCCTTCAGGTCTCTCAATTGGTTTCATGGCCCAAGCTCCTGGGTCCCCTTCTGTTGCCTTCTCGGGCACCT
The DNA here is from genome assembly GCF_017591425.1 of Ochotona curzoniae. NCBI lineage: Eukaryota > Metazoa > Chordata > Mammalia > Lagomorpha > Ochotonidae > Ochotona > Ochotona curzoniae. Next base: position 19,400,138 of record NW_024465023.1, on the reverse strand, counting down.
TAGCAGAAAGAGAGCAGCTAGGAATTGAACTGGCATCCATATGGGATGCTGGAATTACAGAGAGCAGTTTAATCAATGCCTACTCAAATCAGGTCTTGGAATCCACCTGAAAATCTGTTTATATTCTTTTTTTTATAAAACATGGCAAGACTAACCAAAAATGTTTTTTAGGGTGTTCTTTTTAGATAGTATGTCTGACATTTAAATAAAGTCAACTTCTTTTGATTTGGTTAAATGACTTTCTTTTTACTAAAGTTACTTCCACCTAACAAAACCCTTTAACAATCGGCAGCCCTATTCTTGACCATGTGTCCTGTAGCTGCTTACATTTTACAAAACCTAACCTATGCTGAAGTATTCTTGCAAAATTAATTACAGGAATTGGTGTTCTCAGAGCTAATAAACCAATTATTTTTCTTCTCTTCACAAACCTTTTAAGTCCAGGATAAAAAAGGTCAATCAACATTCATACGATTCTGTTGGATTTTTTCTTCATTGCTCATTATTCCCTGAAAGCAATGTCATGTTCATCAAAAACGACATATTTTCCAATAATCAAAAGCTCATTCAAATTTTGTAACTTATTAGTCAAATATTTCCCGTTCTAGTCACTTGGCATCTTCTAAGGGAAAGTGTAAAACATTTCAGGTAATTTCTGGAATATTGAACTACTCCATGTTCCACACGAATAAGGTTTGTTCAAAAATCTCAAGTGAGATCTTTTCCCATTTTGCATTTAATTATCCATATTTGTGGGTGGCTACCCCAACAGTCCTCCACTTCTATGTGGAGACTACTTCCTGATCTCCTCTTTACACTCCAGGGATCCAACACTAGCATCCTGCCTGGTGATACACAATGTCCAGTTGTGTCTTCATGAATTCCCTCACATTCCAACACTACTGCACATATTAGAAATCCACACACTAAGGACTGAACTGGCCAAATACTGAAGACAACATATGGAGAAACTTCTGGCAAATCACAAAATTTATCAGTGTTTAGTTTGGAATGAGAACTTTGGATCCCAAGATGCGATTTCCCCAGACCCTTTCTCCTTGGAGTGATTTCAGTTTTCTTATCAAAATTTAGTTGGTTATACATATGTGTGTGTGTTAATCTCTGGTATTTCTATTCTGTTCTACTGATTTGCATACATATCTTTGTGCCAGAATCAAGTTATTTTGTTTATATCTGCCTTGTAGTATATCTTGAAGTCTGGTATTGTGATGCCTACAGCTCTAAGTTTCCTTTAGCTATTAAGGGTCTCATGTATTTCTAAGTGTATTTTAACAATTCTTTCTCAATCTGAGAAGAATGTCACTTAAAATTTCATTGAGATCTCATTAATCTGCAAGCCGTTTTATATATTGCTTTAGAATTTCAGTATCATTTTGACATTAATTTTGCCAGGCCATGAAGAATGATGATTTTTCTGTTGCCTTCTAGTTCTTTAATGCTTTATAGTTTTACTATTAAGATCCCTTAAATTCTTGGTTAAATTTATTTCAAGGCATTTAAAAATTTTGCAACCTGTGAGTGGGAGTTAATCTAAAATATCTTTCTCAGCCATAGAATTGCTAATATATATAAAGGCTGTTGATTCCTGTGTGTGAATTTTGCATCTTTCAGCTCCACCAAACACTTGTTATGAGTACCGACAGTCTCTGACTAAGTCTTTCTTGGTTCCATTGTATCAAGAATCATATCATCCCCAGATAAGGATAACTTAACTTTCTCCTTTCCAATCTATAACTCTTTACATTTACCCATTAACTCCTAACACTCATTGGTTGACTGAAGCTCTGGAAATGATAGCTCTTTCTGTCCATTTCTTTCTTTCTTTTTTTTTTTTCCCTGTCCATTTCAAACTGAGATCTCCAGGAGCCAGCTAAAGATCTCAAACACACAGAAGCCACCAGCATTTACACAAACACTGTCTGCAACTTCCAGGACAGGCCCAAGTAGGAGAATGAACACAGCCCTTGCTAGAGGAAAGAACGATTCAAACAGGAAAAAGGATAATACTGAAGAATTAACAGTGGATCTAATTTATCAGATAATCAATTAATAGTCTACGTGATGAAGTGGGAATTTGGTGCAGCAAATGCCCATGTGAAATGCATGTATCTTGTACTGAAATCGTGGGTTTGAGTTCCAGCTCTACTTCCAATCTCAGCTACCTACTCTTGGGCAACGGCAATGTTTTACGTAGTTAGGTCTCTGCCCTCCACATGGGAAACCTGAGTTGTCTTCCTGGCTTTGGCCTCATTCCGGAGGGCTTTTGCACATTTGGAAACTGAGTCAGCAGATGAAACCTCTTTCTCCTCTACTTTGAAACTTTAAATAATCAGTAAGTTATCCATAATTGCAATACTCTCAAAATAAACATAATGTAGTCGGTGCTTAATTTTTCCCTGTCAATATACTGGCTGGACATTAGTTATAGCTTCCCTTTAATGCTTGCACTTGAACAGCTGTTGCCAGTCCACTTCAGCACAGTGACAGCAAAGACCAGCCTCATTTATCATTAAAATTTAAGCTTTAAGGAGAAAATGTCTTCAGCATAGAAATAAAGGTGTCTTTTATCTGAACAAATAATCTGTGAAGTTAGATCTGTCCAAAATATGGAAAAACAAAGAATGAAATTGGCAAGATACAGATTTGGGAGGTATAAATAAAAAGCCATAACTGTAAAAATCACAGGTGCTGAGTACTAAATAAAGGATGACCAGCACTGTGAATGTCAGAATAGACAATTTTAAGATACTCTTACTGTGAAAACATGTTTGATGGTTATATGAAATTCAAATTTAATTTGGCCGTTACATTTTAAATTGCCTAAATATGGCATTCCTCATTCTGGGTCTTTTGTCTGTGAACCCACATACTAGACAAGATCCTGATCCAGCAGGAAAACCGAGAGCGACTTTAAATATTTCCAGGAATTCATTCAAGAGAGACATACTCATAGTTATGGATCCTAAATACTCTTGTAGAAATTCTAATCACAGAATAAGCATATTTTTTTTGGCAGCCAGAGTATAAAAATGTTATTAAAACTGAAGAAAGAGAAAAATATTTAGAGATATTTTACAGAACTGCCATAACACAGATACTCATTTTTCATAAAGATTTGCTTGTTGTACAGTGTTATGAAATGAAGGTAAAAAATATGTGAAAACAACTTAAGCTTATTCTTTACATTCATATTGCAAGTAATCTCCATAATATCTCTTCCAGGAAATCAGAAACTTAATAAATCACATATCCTGCATTACCCTATCCAAGGAACTCATCTGCTTTACAAGTAGGAAAATATTGTTATGTATTTTGAAAAAAAAAAACAGTTTTAGGCTATTGTATACAGCAATAACACACATATAACTGATAATTTATGAACCTGAGGTATTTATTCTAACTGTTGAATTCTGCAAAGTCCAACACAGCTGCATCAGCTTCAGGTGAGGTCTCTTGCTGACACCTTGCAGAGGGAAGAATGATGGGATAGTAGGACACTCACTCCATGATGGCTGTGTATGTGAGTGCAAGAGTGTGCGTGCACCTGGGTAAAACTATTGGTTATTTTCATAAACTACTCCAAACTCTGTATCATGAAATCTGTTCAAAGTGATACTTCCCATCGGTCCCTCCCTCCTGCCCACATTCCCCACCACCCTCTTTCTTCCTTATCCTTTGTCCCAGTTTTTACAAAGACATGTTTTCATTTCACATTGCAATCTCAAGCTTAACACTCCATTAGGTAAAGATATCAATACACTGCAAGTAGAAAAGTTAAAAAAAAAAAAAAGAGCACAACCAAACTGCTATTCTCCAGGAGTGTAGACAAAGGATGTAAACAATAATGGGGTCCCAGGATGCCGATCTGTGTCATACAGATCACATTTCCTTTGTATGCTGAGCATTAGTTATCACAGGTCAGGGAAAACATAAGATCTCTGTCTTTTTCTGATTGGCTTTTTTATACAAAGTTTTTAATCCATTAGAAAGTAAGGCATTCTTACACTGTAACTGGCTCTTCAAAGCTTCAGCTCTTAATTTCTTTTTAAGATTTAGTTATTTTTATTGCAAAGTCAGATAGATATACAGAGAAGAGGAGAAACGGAGAGGAAGATCTTCCTTCTGATGATTCACTCCCCAAGCGGCTGAAAAGGCCAGGGCTAAGCCAATCTGCAGCCAGGAGCCAGGAACTTCCTCCAGGTCTCCCACATGGACGCAGGGTCCCAAGGCTTTGGGCCGTCCTCGACTGCTTTCCCAGGCCACAAGCAGGGAGCTGGATGGGAAGTGAGAGTCTGCTGGGATTAGAACCGGTGTCCATATGGGATCCTGGTGCATTTAAGGTGCCAGGCCCTTCACCTCTTAATTCTATTGCATTGGCAGCTGCTGAATTTGGGAAACAGCAGATTCAAATGGAAACTGCAAAACTATCTGATAATATTTTCTTAAAGTGTTCCTTATGTGAAGCTCTCCCTCTGTGAACTGCAATCCTTGGCAGTCGTTGTTGGGTATATGTGGTATGCACGTGCATGCAGTGTCTGCTTTCTATTAAAAAGCAAATATAACAAAATTCACAAACCTTATGTTGTTGTACTTGGCGTTTTAGATCTTCAAGATCAGGTCCAAGGGGCTCTTCCTCCATTTTTCTTGTTCTCTCTTCTGTTTTTGTCAACCAGTCATCTAACTCTTTCAGTTTCTGGTTCTGGAGATCCATTAGAACTTTATGCAAGCTAAAAATTTAAAAGAGATCTATCAGTTTGCTATGAAAGGTACTTATTGTTGCTGAACGAAAAATTAGGTAAATCAGTAAAAAATTACCTATGACACATTCACTGTTTTTAGTATCTTTAAAGAAGACATAGGACCATAATCAATCACTTCTATAATTGTTTCACAGAATCCCTGTGTTTCACAATCTGTATTTCTAGAAATATTAGATATTCCATATAAGACATTGAAATGTGGTATCTGAGTCTGTAGTACATCTTGGCAATTGTTTACAGTTCCATTTTTGTTGTATTTACAGAGTTAAAAGTAATCCTTTGTCACAATTTCAACAAAGAGAGGAGGTCTCTGTCTCATATATTCTAGTGTTTGGATTTTGATCATCAAAATGTGACAAGACTGAGACTAGTAAAATTATTCTCTTTTTGAGCCCAGATTCCATGCTGGAATGAAGGCCAACCTATATTGTTAATTATTTAGAGCCCATGTGACAAATAACTCTGGAGAATAAAATGGTTCCTTACAAATTGGCTTCAACACAAACCTAACTCATGGAGTGAGCCCATCTCCATCACTGAGATAAGAAATACTGGATCAGTCCTGTCTAGATTGTTCACCTACATACAAGTCATAAATTATGCATTGTTATTTTAAGCAATTTTTTAAGTATTTTTTAAAAATTTATTCCAAAGGGTTAGAGATAAGGAGAGACAAAGATTTTCTATCTACTCATTCACTCTCCAAAGAGCCCCAAAGGCTTGGGTTGGGCCAGCTAGAAGACAGTACGTAGGAGTTTCATCTTGGTCTCCCATGTGGGCCCATGGTCCCAAGGACTTGGGTCATCTTCCACTACTTTATCAGGCACGTTAGCAGGAAGCAGAATAGCCAGGACTTGAACCAGCAACTACTTGGAATGACAATGTTGTAGGTAGTAGTTTAACCAGCTTTGCAATACTGCTAGTCCCAGAACACTGTTTGAAGTGATTTATTGTGCAGTTGAAGGGGCATTTTAAAAAATACAAAGGAGTGTATTAATACATTTCAACTCCAAAGTTCAACCTATTAGCCCTGCAACAAAATGGGTACACATTCTTAGCTGTCTGTCCAGAGTTCGTGGCAGAGAAAAAGTTGCCTATCAATTGCATAACCTTGGGGTGTATTAATGATTAAAGTATAACAGTTCGTTTCAACCACTAACTCAACAAAAATCTGAAATTCATATGCTGAATGTTTCTATTGGAAGGCATATATTCTTTATGAAAGTAACATGTAAAACATTTTTGGAAACAAAATGCTAAAAAGTGAGCCTTTAAAGAGGTTAGATTTATAGTGAGAATGTATTAGAATTATTTACAGATTATCTATCAGGAGTTTTCATTAACTGGCAGTTAAATGCACAAAATATACACAGAACTAAGAGGGTTTAAAATAGTTTAAACTACATTTGTTGACCTTTTACCATTTTACCAAAAAATTACCTGAGGCATACTGAAATCAGTCTTTGAGAATGAACTCACTTATCAAACATACAATTTATTCTGCCATTAGTTAATTATAATTCTGCTCATGCTTAATAATCTGAGCAACCAAACTGAGCATGCAAGGCAAAGAAGCATATTATGGTAGTGCTGATATCTGGAGAAATCTACAGCTTGAAAACATACTGGAAAAAAGCAGGGAGTACAAGGCTTCCAGATCAAAGGAATCACCTGTGGAATGGACTTAAGGGATCGTGCAGCCCCAAGAAGACCAGTGCAGCTGGTTGCATAAGGACCTGGAGACTTGTAGAGTAGCACAGCCTCCATTCAGCACTGGCTACTAGCAAGTTTCAGACTGTATCCCTATCCAAAAATCTGAAACTCCAATACTGTCCTATGCTTGATCACGGTTTCATCTTATAAAACTGGACTTGAATTCTATCCAATAAATGTACCAATATTAATATGTATCCAATATCAATGTTGGATTGTGGACAGGACCAGAATGACCAGGTGGCAAGTGGTGTGCATGGCTACTCCAAATGCAACATGTGCGGTTTAATATTTTAGCAACTGCAATGTACAACCTGGTCAACAGATTCTAGCTAAAAACAAAAACAAACAAACAAAGCCTTTCATCTCTTCTGTACACCAACAGTTCTCAAAGTCTGGTCTCCGGATCGTCAGCAGCCGCCCATCCACAGGTGAACTTGTTAGGAGTGCTAATTGGGACTTTGACTCAGAAAATCAGAGCCAGCCAGCCAGGTGATCGCTATGCAGGCCTAAGGTTAAAACTCACTGTTAAAGGTAACCCACAATCCTTATACAAACCTTATAGAAACTCAGAGACTTAAATATTTATACTCAGAAAGCTACTTTTTAAATTCATTTTGTTTGATGTTACAGTTCTAGAGGCTCTAGGGATTTCCCTTTCCCTCTCTCTAAATCTACTTTGCCATGAGAGAGTCTCATCCTGGCTTGTCCCTTGTTGATAAAGAACAATTACACCTGGCCCTGTGCTCTGAAAGAGAGTCTAAAAGGCATGGATTTCAGCCATTTGCAACCTGAAAATAACACTGGAATAAGGTTGAAAATAGGATACAAAGCTGGCGGGAATGTGACGCCAAATTAAATATAAAAGTATTTCAAAAGAGAAATCTTTCAAAAGAGTTCAAAAAAGTTGACACAACGATTTGAAAGGCAATTTTTTTTACACGTAATGTTATCAAGTGTTTGAACACTCCTTGAATAAATGAATTTCAGCAAATCCTGTACCGGCACAGACATCTTTCACTTGTACTTTGTATGAACTTTTGGACACTTAATAATTCACGCTATTTTAGAAACTGTTCTGAGTAGATGATTAAGAGAGCCAACACTCATAGATTTTGGCTTGGTATTATTAAATAGTAGTCAATATCTATTTTTATCTTATATGAGTTGAAGTATATACGGTTTGAAGTATAAGAGGGCATCTTACATGATTTGAGAAGAAGTTGAAATCATTGCCAGTACATAAAAAAAATCATAAACTACCACTTACCAACGGCAAACCTGACCCTTCTTGATAATATCTAGCATGTCCTAACATGTTAAACTTACTTTCTCACATAAGCATCTATTTACCTGAACAGCAAATCGTACTTTACGTACCAAGCATAAACTCACCAGAATTCCAAGAACCCAACAACTCCCTGGCCTCCTCTACATTCAACTCACCTCCTTTTTCAAGCCTCCTTCCTGGCTCCCACAACACACACTTCGTGGTCACAAGCTGCAATTGTGAGCGAAACTGCCCTGCCTCCCGAACTTAAATAGGCCTCCAAACAACTCAGCTGATTCGGATCTAATTAGAACCACTGTTTCTGAGAAGCTTCCATGCTAGCATGCTTACAGGTGAAGCTAAGGTGGCTGGGTTATGAATGCAGTTGAATAAGAAGAAGCCTGGTGAGGCAATCATATAATTGGATGTCACAGCTATTATTTATTTTAAGGTTCACTTTTTTTTAGTATGGTTAAAATTTATTTTTTTGTCAATTTTTTATTTTGAAGTTTTGAATTTTATGGCATGATTTCCTTATTGGAAAGGCAGATTTACAAAGAGAAGGAGAGACCGAAAGAGCTTCTGTTTGCTAATTTCACTACCCAAGTGGCCACAATGGCCAAGAGCTGAGCTGATCTGAAGCTAGGAACAAGGAACTTCCTCCAGGTGTCCCAGGCAGGTGCCTTGGGCCGTCCTCTGCTTTCCCAGGCTACAAGCAGGGAGCTGGATGGGAAGTGCAGCAGTCAGGATACGAACCAGCACTCACATAGGATCTGGACACATGCAAAGTGAGGATTTAGCCACTAGGCTATCGCACCAGGTCCCATGGTTGTTCTTTTTGAGATGTGTGCTTGATCCACTGGTTTCCCAAAGCTCAAAATCCAAAATATTAAGAGACATATATTCAGCTCATATTTCAAAAAAAAAAAATCACTAAAAGACATCAGACTTTGGATGTCAATCCCTGTCTCTAATATCCTAGGCTTAAAGGGGTGACAGACCTACTAAGGTGGCTTTCCTCAGTTGACATCCACATATTTCACGATGCATACTATCCAATCAGGAAGTGTGCTTCTTAAATTTATCCTGTCTAGTGTACGCTTCACTTCGAGTGAGATGAATTCCTAAGCAGCAGGTGGGAAAATTATGATGGTGAAACATCAGAGAAGAAAATGAACTTGAAGATACGACTAGTCTACAAAAATTTTGATGTTTACATGGGTAACCTTGAGGAGCAAGGAGGTGAACGGAGACCCACGGGCAAACAAAATTGGAGGGAGAAATAAACATGATGCAGCAGTATCAGAAGGTGTCGCTGGGACCCTTCACACACAGACATCCTCCTTCCCACGTGTGGTTGAAGAAAGGGTAACCCCAGAAAGGGGGAGGGGGACTAAAAATAGAGTGCAAATGAGATAAATTTCCAATACTGATTTTGCTAAATAAATTCGGTAGCACAAAAAAAAGCAGTTCAATCATTTTCGGTTTCTGTGTATATATAGTATGTGATGTGAAGTCTACCCGATTTATATACATGCACCCACGTAATTAGAACGGGATGAGGCTAAGTAAAAATTATTCATTTCTGGGAAATGTAGTAAACATTGCGCTGATAAATGGTATGGAATGACTGTGGAGCTGGAGCATGCTGGCATGTATTTGAGGAACGCTGAACAATACTCTACTCATGACCACAATCCAAGGAAGGTCATAGTATTATTTGATTTCTGAATACACCGGAATTGTGAAAGGTTAATGAATTTGTATGCGGTCACACAGTGGCATGTGAAGGCAGTATTTAAACCATAAGGTGCCTGTGACCCAAGGCTGTGTTTTTAACCTTGAATTATTTTATTTCTTTCAAGGCTAGCCATCATATTAGGCTATGCCATACGAAACTGCTGGTACTTAAGGTTTTTGACCCTTGGGCAGAAACAATTCCACATTGTTTAACTACAAGGGACTCGATAACGTGAGAAAGATGTTGCACCTCTCCAACTGTCATTCTAAACCTACAAATGCACTTGGGGGTACTGTCACATTCACAAAACCAAAATTTACCATCCACAGACAAGAAAAAGTTTACCATTCGTTGTTTAATCCAGTTTTTTCAGCTGTTTCTTCAGAAAGTGATGTAACAGACAAAGCAGAATACTAACGTATGACTCTCAAAGTTGTGAAGTGGTGGGACTGGAGTGAAACACTGTGAAGTGTGTCAGAATATGATACTTCAACTGCTACAGCCTAGCTCCAGTAACACACCGTCCTGCCAAGCAGGACAACCACCGAAACAGGCAAGTTGCAAGAACTTGAGACTTTGAGGACAACAAGGCCTTAAAGGCCAAAGGTCGCTGGAGTGGCCCCACCTACGGACTGTTTTATAAGAGGCTGGCTTTGCTACGTGTTTCTCTCACCTTGAGATGCAGTAAAGCCATGGATTTTAAGTCCATAAGCTTGGCTTGTGGTCAGAGATGCAGTGTTTTAATTTTTTTTTTCATTTTTTCCTAGAAACAATGTATAACTGTGAAATGCCATATCTTAAATAACTTTAGCCAATAATTCATAATGTTGATAGTGTTTCTTGGATGTTATAAAAATACATTATAAGATCTATTAAGAACATTACAAAAATACAGCCATATGCTAATCAGTGTACCAATGTAGAATAAAAAATATAAACTTCAAAAATTCTGCAATATTATAATTACACATTCAAAGTTAACAACAGGCTGAGCTCTTTAAGAGGATGCTTTTTTGGCCCAGCTTCCTAGAACTTACAATTATTTGCAAAATTACAATACTGAAATAAAAGTACAACTAATTAAACGAGGTAAAATATTATTATAAATATTGGATTAGAAAAGAACCACAGTAGCCTCACAGCTAAATTCTTTGCCTTGCACACGCAGGATCCCATATGGCCGCTGGTTCCAATCCAAGTGGCCCTGCTTCCCATCCAGCTCCCTGCTTGTGGCCTGGGAAAGCAGTCAAGGATGGCCCAAAACCTTGGGACCCTGCACCCATGGGGAAGACCTGGAAGTGCTCCAGGCTCCTGGCTTCGGACTGGCTCACCTCTGGCCATTGCTGCCACTTGGGGAGTGAATCAGCTGATGGAATTTATGTTAAAAATGTAAAAGAAATACATCAGGAGTCAGTCTCCCTCAAATGAATGATAACAATATAAAATAAATGACTAGCTGTTTTAAATATATGTAAATGTTATGGCGTATTACCAGATGTAGAAATCAGAAGATACAATGTATTCCAAGGCAATAAAGGCAAATACCACTTTACATCGGAAGACAGGGGATGGTGTGGTATGTACCATGCTAATCCTCCACCTGCAGTACCAGCATCCCGTATGGACACAGGTGCCGCTGCCCAGCAGCAACACTAAAAAGATGAGGCACACTCTTGAGGGTCTGGGAACAGCCAGGACCGCAACTGGACCCCTCACTGCCAAAAGCGGCCGCGTTTAAACCCTCTCATATATATATATATATTTATATATAATTTTAACAGAAAATTTTTAAATGAACTACCATATGTACATGGCTTTTCTTACATGGCAGGAAAGAATATGAAGCAAAGCAAAATATATGTAAGATCTATCAACACTCAACGATACCCCAGACATGGCTAGCAGGCCATGAAAAAAAGGGAGGGTTTCTAATCAAAACGTCTGAAATGCTCTAAAATTTGAAGCTTTTTCAGCTCAATTATGAAGCCACACATGGAAAATTCCACACATGAACTCATGTGGCATAATTAGCAGATAGGCACATTAGAAATAATACATGAAATCATCTTCATATCATGTGTACAATGTATATTTAAAATATAAATGAATTATGTTTGAATTCATGTCTCCTCCAAAAGATACCTCATTATGTATACGCACAAATTGCAAAAATCTTAAGTCATCTGAAATCTGAATGATTTCTGTTTCCAAGTTATTCAAATCAGAAATACTTGATCTGCACCTTTTAAAGACTTCTCCTTAATCATGATGGATGTCTTTATATTTCACCTTGGAACTTCATCTGGAGGACACTCTTTAGACCTCAACATCACGATAAGCATTTTGGAAAGAACCAGTTTAAAATTCCCCTTTCAACATCTAGAAATGAACACAATTTATAATCTCCCCCAATTTTCATCTATTAATAGTGATTTGCCTACTTAGTGGCATGTGTTTCCACAATGTTTCCACAAAAAAACCTTTCAGAAAGAATAAAAGCAAATGTTTCACTGATTCCCAGACCTGATCTGTTTCATTCCTTCACATCTTCTAGCTCAATAACAACTTAATTATTAATAGTTTTCAATTATCTGGAGCAAGATGAAAGTTCAAAATGGAAACACATTCATTTGCATTTAGAAACCAGAAATTTAAAATAGCAACAGTAGTGTAATAAAGTTGCATAGTTGGATGCAAAACTATTCTTGTGGCAAATACATTAGGGCAGCTTTCAGGTCAGTCTTGCTGATGGACCACCTGTGAAGTAGATGAGGCACTCCAGAGACAGCGCCACACAGCAAGAACAGCTGCTAAGACACTGTGATTACAAGACCATTCACATTGTTTCTACTGAGGGTAGGTCGTAATGAAACATTTATGTAGCAATAGAAACTCACTCTCAACTTCAATACTTTTGTCTCTGTTTACCCACTGGCACATTGTTTGGCACATATGGAGCACAGGAAAAATATTAAATAAAGAAGAACTATAACTGAATTATCACAAAAGGCATAGTATAACAATGCAAACTGCTGCTCAATCAGAAAAAAAGGCAGAATTAAGTTTGTAACATTCTCCTCTTTGAGATATCTGCTGTTGTTGAGATGATCTATCCTGAGTCATTTTCATAGTCATCAATGAGCATGTCATCATTTTGCTATGTCGCACACTGCCCTGACTTGGGACCTTTCTTCTTCCTTATTCCCTTCACCCCCAATATCTGCACAGTGGGATTCTTCCTTCACTTAGGGATCCTGTTACAACTTAACCTCAGCAGAAGGGTCTCCCTTGATATGTAATAGCACGCCATACCTCACTCTCTAAGTTGATTCTTCCAGTCATTTCTATCATTAAACACCAACTAACATGACACACTTTTAAAATGTTCTGTCTCCTCCCACCACAGCGTAAGCACAGTGAGAGGGTCCCAGTTCATGGGCACATAGCTCTCCAGTCTCTAAAATAGTGCTGGGAACACGGCACGTACTGTCTGCTAGGTGGACGAAGGAAGGGATAAACTTAATTTTAAGATTTTTTTTTTATTGGAAAGGCAGATATACAGAGAGGAGAGACAGAGAGGAAGATCTTCCGTCCCATGATTCACTCCCCAAGTGAGCACAACGGTCGATGCTATGCCGGTCCAAAGCCAGGAGCCTCTTCCAGGTCTCCCACGCGGGTGCAGGGTCCCAAAGCTTTGGGCCATCCTTGACTGCTTTCCCAGGCCACAGGCAGGGAGCTGGAAGGGAAGCGGGGCTGCCGGGATAGAACCAGTGCCCATATGGAATCCCGGGCGTTCAAGGCAAGGACCTTAACCACTTGCGCCACCGCGCCGGGCCCAACTTAATTTTATTATTATTATCATTTGTCTTTCTAGGAAAACATTAGTTTTAAAATACTTTTCTCTCATTTCCATGAATGCAAGACATTTCCATAACCATTTACAACTCCACCAAAGCTCGCGTCTATATAAGTGAATAACTACTGCTTCTCATTAGGACAGTTAACTGTTAAACTTTCCACTACACTCTAATAGATTATTGCTCACGAATCTTGTTATTCTATGAATCTTGTTATTCTATGAAACCATGGAGGATGATACTAACATCTGAAGACATTACCAAGATGACCAGCACCATGTTTGAAGTATTCAAAAGATTTGTTATCAGTTTAATGTATAAAAAAATTAGATAGATGGTGTTTAAATAGGGTATGCACAAAGATGATTGATATTTTGTAATTGTTTCAGCCAGATCAATATTTTAAGCTTTAAAGTTAAGTTTTAGCTTAAATGAAGTTTAATGTACTTCTCAGACTTAAATATGCTTAGGAATAGCTTAGAATCTCATTAAACGTAAGATGCTAATTGCCTATATCAGAGTGAGGAATGACATTATTCCTTTTTTTAACAGATTCTGAAGCGATGTGGATGTTACTGGTGCTTGGACTGCCTTAATCATCATGGAATTATCACTTAGCCATTATTATACAACATTTTAAAAAATTAACTTACTAAATGGTGATGAAATCAAGTAGGAGCTTTTAGGTCATCATCTTTGAAATATTTACCACAACAAATTCGGTTGAAATGTTGAAACTACCTAATGAATGTAACTTAGTTTTTCATCCTTCCATTCATATTATCGCCTGTACAACTTCGAAGTCACTTCACGCGGTAGACCACACCTCACGAATTGCTCAACGTCTCCTGCTGCTCTATCCATGATCCTGTCACTCCCCCTCGTGATTGAAACAGACATTGGAAACAACAACAACAACAAAGAGATGAACTGGATTTGTTTGACATATTTTTCTCTCCAGTCCTTTTTTTTTTTCTTCTCATCACTAAGGTTTCCGTTTCCCCTTGCATGTCCTAGCCACAATTATCAAAGAAGTTGATGGAACTTGCTGTGCTTATCTTTATGAGTCCTTGCAGAAATGTCAGTAAATCTCTTTTGCTCTCTGCAGGTTGCATTTTTCAATCAAATTAATTAGCTTATTCATAGAGAAGAAAATCTTCTGTTGTCCCCATGCAAGTCGTCTTCTTGTACTTCCACAGTTGGAAATTTTGTCTTTTTCTTCTCTATCTCTTACCTCCCCTGACCCTAGGGGTATTCCGCAGCATAACACAAAACAAAAATCAGATAGTTTTACTCTTCCTGAGATATCTAACTCAAGAATATCAACAGAATTCTCATGTATAATATAGTTCATTTTAATTGTGAAATCAACTGACTCTTAGTTCCCTAACTTCAATATCATAACCACTGCTCAAGATTTAGCATAGGGCCCAGCGCAGCGGCCTAGTGGCTAATGTCCTCATCTTGAACGTGCCAGAATCCCATATGGGCACCGGTTCTAATCCCAGCAGCTCCACTTTCCATCCAGCTCCCTGCATGTGGCCTGGGAAAACAGTCAAGGATGGCCCAAAGTCCTGGGACCCTACACACGCATGGGAGACCTGGAGGAAGTTCCTGGCTCCTGGCTCCTTATCGGTGCAGCACCAGTCAATGTGCTCACCTGGGGAGTGAATCATTGGACAGAAGATCTTCCTCTCTGTCTCTCCTCCTCTCAGTATATCTGACTTTGGAACAAAAATGAATAAATAAATCTTTTTAAAAATAATAAAAAATAGGGCCCGGCACAGTGGCGCAGTGGTTAAGTTCCTTGCCTTGAACACCCGGGATCCCATATGGGCACCGGTTCTATCCCGGCAGCCCCACTTCCCTTCCAGCTCCCTGCCTGTGGCCCAGGAAAGCAGCAGAGGACAGCCCAAAGCTTTGGGAACCTGCACCCGCGTGGGAGACCCAGAAGAGGCTCCTGGCTTTGGATCAGCATAGTATCGGCCGTTGCGGCTCACTTGGGGAGTGAATCATGGGACGGAAGATCTTCCTCTCTGTCTCTCCTCTCTGTATATCCGCCTTTCCAATAAAAAATAAAATAAATCTTTAAAAATAATAATAATAATAAATAAAAGTTAGCATAGATCCATCTCAGAATAGTGGTGTCAAATCGGTTTGTAACTATGGATATCTTAACAAAGCCTTTTATGGTATTATTTTTCATTTCATCATCAGTTCACATGCACAAAAACACCAGAATGAGAATAAACAAAGATGGGATGATTCTCATGAGAGTGATAAATAAAAGGAAGGAACAGAGAGAAGCAAATGCTTGCTTACTTTTTAACTCATATTCATTTGCCACCATATGGTAAATGTTTCAACTTAAAAAAGAAAAAACTTCCAACTTTAATTGTCGTACTCATGCCCTTTGATCCCTATATGAAAACCTACACATATATCCTTTGAAGAATAAATGAATAAGACAATTAAGAAAGACTGGAGAAATATATATTGCATATATCTATCCACACATATATATGTAAGTGATATGCATGTGTTTCGTGTGCCTTATACATGTTTTATTATATGTTACAGGTTTCATATATATTAAATATTATCTATACTATTTATATGCATGCATATATAAAGGCAACATATTGATGCCTAATATAATGAATCAATATCCACTCAACATATTTACAATGATGACGTTTCTTTGCATTTTGTCCTGGTTTTGGATTCACAAGCTGCCTTTGCATACCCTAGGCAAGCCGGCATGTTGTATTGGTGTGTGGGAAAGGAGAGCTAGTGCAGTGCTCTGCATCAGCCAGCTGAAGACCGCAGCATGGAAGTTGGTTACATCAGTTCCCATAAACAAGTGTCTGAAAAATTGAAATCTTACCCTTAGTAAAATTGGATTCAATTTATGTAAATGCATGATAAGAGTGTATTATTATCTTTTGATTTTTTCTTAATTTCATTTTTTATAATGCTTAAGGGTTTGTAGGGTATATAGTATTTCCTAGGTAAAAGTTGTATAAAGGTAGCCTCTGCAGACACTAAGCAAGGGAGATGATTCCTAAGCAAAAAGGTCCTTTCATAAAAGGCCATAAAGAAGCCAAAAATAAACAAAAATGTGTTAGCACTTAACAACACGCTAACAGAATGTAGAACATTACTGTTGCAACCGCCACCTCGTTTGGAACTAGCATCTCTTCTATGAGCTATTATCTTGGCCTATTAGCTGTCTGTTTTTCCTCTAGCAGCCTAACATTTTTTTCTTGACCTGTGTCTCCTGTACCTAAAATCTGGCAGCATTTTCTTGTGCTTAGCTTAGTACCTTTTACTCTGACATTTCCGTATGCAATCAGACTGCTATTTGTATTCTGACTCCATCTGATGTCTTTGCTATCTGGCAACCCCACCCACATCTTGTTAGTCCCACTGCCTTTTGATTCCTCCAACAAGCTAGATGTCCCTGGATTATAGCCTTTGCATTAGATGTTCCCGCTGCTTATAACATTTCTGTTCATAACCTGCAAATGGTAGTCACATCTCCTCATTCAACTCCCATACTAAATGTTAAGAAACTTTTAGCAACCTCCCAGGAATAAAATTCAAAGTAGTCACTCAACACATCTCTATTTGACAATATTTGACAATATTATTATGCATATGGCATAAGGGTACATAGAGTGTGTGTGTGTGTGTGTGTGTGTGTGTGTGTGTGTGTGTGTACATTATTACCCTAATGACAGCTTTTTTTTTTTAACAAGTGACTTTTAAAATGTTGTAAAACAGAGAAAACATTGGAGACTTTAGGCTAAATTCACATCTTCTTGCAACTCAATGTCAAGATGCAATTAATTAATTTTGAATAATTTCTGTTACATGGTTACTGTTACTGAGTAGAGGATGCCCAGGATAAAACAGAGATATTTAAGCTGCAGAAGAAGGGGAAAATGGAGTGCATGAAAGGCAACTGATGTTACTACTACAACAGCAGAGAAAGAACCTGGGTTTTAATAACTTTCTCATTTTGTCTGAAGTATCTTTAAGCTGCAAAGAGTGGTGCAAACAGAGGCTTGAACCTGAGGAATGCTGGCACATAATCTTAGATGGGTGGATACTCCATATCTTATGGACTAGAATTTAAAAATGGGGAAAATTCGCTAGTCCGGGTCTTGTCAGGGTGCACATTCAATAGTTGCATTCTGGCGGTTACAACAATCACCTCTAGGGTTAGTTGTAGTCCTCACAGCGGTGGGGAGATGTCAGTATGTGTAGACAAGGCTATCTTGGCTTCGCACATGGATATAGTTGTAAAAATTCTGTCTCGTGCATGTTTTATTTTTCAAAAGACATAAGCTTGAAAATGTGTTTTCCTCCTCCCTATTGTCACGCTATAATTTAGTACTGGACCAGCAATCCTCCTAGCATATCTAATGAGTTTCTTAGGTCCTATTTTAAAGCTTTTAATCTTCATAAATAATAGCTAAGTAAACTTAAGGCACTTGGACAATTTCTTTAGCTTAATGTATTCAAATCCACAGTTGGTACTTCATTTCTTTTCATTTAGAAATAAATCTATCTTGTCTCGATGGGCTCTACATGAATACACACACGTAACAATATAAATCATAGCAATACTTCCAGCAAGATGAGATCTGCTCAGTACCTTTACACGCAATACATTATTTCCAGAAATGGATCAAAATGCCTTTTTCATGAAGGCAATGTATATGCTTAAGGTAATTCAAGCCATACTGTACACCGGAAAGGATTTCTAGACATAACTGAGAAATGCTTTTCAAGAGAATTTCCATAAACAGATGAATAACACTTTAATAATTTCTGAGAGCTTTGTCTTCAGAATGGAAGTTTTCTGTCAAGTGTAACTAGCAGCTGCTTTTCCATACATGGTTTCCTTGTGTAGGCTTCCCTGACTCCCGGAGGCCAACTTCCAAAAAATAGTAAATATAAAGAAACATCAGAAACTCTTCGAGCTTAGATAAGCAGATAACTTCCCAACTATCAAACATATCCATGTCGATTGCAAAAGTAAAAAAATCAAAACTTTATTGGCATAACAGTTAAACTCTAGTGTTTTCTGAAGAAAAGCTGTGTGGCTTGGGGGGAAAACAACTAAGAAGACCAATTTTTACCATCAAAAGGCATCAAATTAATAGTAACTGTCCAAAACTTGCTATTTCCCTTCGTTACCAAACAATGAATACATACCTGCTTTGTTTTTCCATGCTTGCTACCCTGAGACACTCCCATCTTGAATTTAGGAGATTCATTTGTTCTTGTACTTCAGTTTCTTCATCTTCTGATAATTTCCCGGTTTGAAGCAATTGACTTCCCAGTTGCAGAACATTACCAACACGCCCCTGATGAGATGTCAAATCCATCATGTACCCCTGGTGGAGAAAGAAGTTAATATTGCAGTTAACACTGTAGGCAAACCATTTGATCATTTGACTAAAGATGTGTGCATTTGTTTGTATGATTTACTTGAAAGGCAATGCATCCACGAGAGAAGCAGAGACAGATTTACTTGCCATAAAATTGCAACAACCAGGACTGAGCCAGAATGAAGCTTGAAGCCAAACTCTGCATCCTGGTCTCCCACCTATGTGACAGGTGCCCAAGTACTTGGGTCATTATTGGCAGACTTGCCAGGCACATTAGCAGGAAGATGAATAAGAAGCAGAAAGCAGTACTCTAACTGGTGATCTAAAACAGGATTCCAGTGTCAGGAGGGGCTTCACTTGCTGGGCCATGACACTGGGCCTCCATTGAGGCATTGACTTTGCTGTAAAATTTCAGTCCTTTTAAATTTCTTTTTTTTTTTAAGTTTTTAAATTATTGATTATGTTGCATTATGTGACACAGTTTCATAGGTTCCAGGATTCCCCTAACCCCTCCCTCTGCCCCCCCCATGGTGAATTCCTCCACCTTGTTACACTATTACAGTTCAAATTCAGTCAAGATTCTTTCTTTGCAAACATATACCAAGCACAGTGTCCAGCATCTTATTGTCCAGATCAATTCAACAGTTTCTTGGGGAGACCATCTCTGGTCTGAAGGTAGAGCTGGCAGAATATCATCCTGATCAATTTAAAGCCACAACATAACATCAAGGACAATTTACAACATTATGGAATTAATTGACATGGTATTGAGTAACCGATATGTTAAAAAAAAATGCAAGTTCTTAAACACATCCTGTGACTACTTCATTGACATTTCAATTTTAGTATATATACAGAACTGGCTGCTGTACACCTTAAAATGGCTATATGGTACTATTCAGCTGTCTTGTGTCTATATTCATTTTAGTATTTAGCAGCTTATAGTGTTGAAGCATAATTTTGCTGAACTTGGCAGATTTTAGGAGAGTCTAAACTGGTTTATAACTCTAACAAGGCATATGTCAAAAGTTGAGATGCAGAACAGTTTTAGGAGGGGTGTGCAGAGAAATCTTCAACACCCTAGTGAGGAGTATCTAATCTTTGTGTCCTACCTAGTGAGGTATATGTGGATCCACACTGATCATTTCCTGTCTGGTTCTAAGCTTTCCTTATTGTTCTCTATCTATTCTAATATTTTTTGTTTGGTTTTTTTTGAGGGGGGGCGGTGCTCCGGGCGACCCTGATGATAATTGCAAGAGAAAATGGGGATCCAAAGTTGGAACTAAGTAAGGACCAGAAAAAGCCCCTCTCCCTAGTCCCGAAAGAAGTTGACTGTTCTGTTTCTGTGGACCACTCAGGGCTCATGGCTGTTGTTCCAAGGATCTTGGATCCCATGAGGAAGGATTTGGGCCTCTTCCATCCCGTGTGGTAGATCCAAACGGGGTGGGTAACCTGAGTTCTCAGCCTCCAAAGGCACTCCAATTCCCTGTGGTCTCCTTGGCAGTTGGGATATAGTCCTTGGTGCCCGTACTGATAGTCCTTGGTGAGGATCCAGGAGTCTCCAGGGTTCGAATACAAGCCTCTTCCTGTCCACCTGGCTCCACTCTGGGGTCCCCCTCTGTTCTGTGCATATGACCTCCTGTTAAGAGGTTGTCAGGATCGCTCCTGACTCCCCTTGTATGTCTTTGTAGTTTTTCTATTGTCTAAGCTGATTTGAGTCTGTTGTCTATGAGTTACCTGTTATGTTCCTGATAGGTTATACTTCATGTCTTCCTCACACATTCTAAGGAAATGGAAGATGCTTTTTAAATTTCAATTCACTGTAATAGTGCTTCAATTTTTATTTCAAAAAGCAAATGTTATCATTTTGGAAATGTGAGTTACAGTTACTTTCTTAGATCTCCTTCTGTAGAGAGTCAGAGACAAGGATTTGGGGACAAGTGGTTTAGTGAGAAAACTCTCAAGAAGATTGCAATAGTGTTCAAGAAACAGCAAGAGAACAGGGAAGAAGAGGAAGCCCAACCAGAGTGTCATCTCAGTCAAAGGCGCCCACTTTTTCCAGGTCATTACACACAGGGACTTGGGCGTATAATTAGGGCATCAACATTGCCCTGGCATAAGAAAAGATGGCTGGGATTTTCTTTGCACTGGAGGATGAGTCACTGGGAAACCAGATCTGAGCATCCCCAAGGACTGGTTAATAAGGGCGACTTCAAATAGTGCACAGTGGAATCCAAGACACACACACAGTGCGTGTTTCTATTTCAAAATTAAAACCAAATTCCTAAAGTCTTACAGAGTCACCATTATAAACAAGTCATATTGCTTGGGTTTGTGAATATATATATTTTTTTACCTCATGTGTATGAAACTGTTCTTTCACTTCTTCTACATCATTTGAAATTTCTCTTTGTGCCTGCAACGTGTCTTCAGCAGAAAGAAGCCATGACAGTACTTCTTCTAGAGCTGTTTGGTAACTGTCCAGATTCACTTCAGTCTCCATCAATGGACTGCCAAATGATTTGTCTCCAGCAGCTTCCAAACGCTGAACAATAAAAGAAATTGGATGTTGCACAATTAGTGTCTTTGCAGACTGTTCTGGTACATTAAATGATAAATTAAATGAAATATTTAAAATGCCAGAAATATCCACTTGAATGATAAAGATGAACACTAGACACATACCGTGGCAGGCCTGTATTCTACCATCATTACAGATACACAGAATACACAGAAACATTTTTCAATGGTAGGCAAAATCCATACACAATTAATGCTTTAGTAAAGCTCTTCTAGGTTACTATAAAGGAGTTATCACATTAACCATTTAAGCTATATTTTTAAAATACTATGTGATTTCATCTATAGGCAACATTTCCGTTCATATTTATTACACTGTACACGTATATCATTGGAATTAATTTACATACTTTCTCAATAACATTAGAAATGTATCTTGCATAGAAGCCACAGTTGAGAAAATAATTCTGAAAATTTATAAAAGTTACTAGAAAAAAATGTACTGCCAAGGGGATGTGAGGCTAAAATGTGCAGAGAAATATCCTGCTCATACATTTGAAATTTCTAACAGCATAAACAGTTCTATAAATTAATTATTTGTTTCTAAGTGTCAATGATCTAAAAAGCAAAGACATCTTGGGAGAGTAAAATATGATCTCTTTTCTTTCTGATTTAGTCAGTAGACTGTTAAGGAAAAATGAAAACAGCTGTCTTAGAATTTCCACTAAGACCCCAATCTAGAATGAGTGCATCTATAACTAGATTATAGTCTAGAATTAACACCAAGGGAAGAGCCAGGCCACGCATAAAGCAATTGTTAGGAGATGATGCCCAAAGCGGTAGACAATCTTAACCCATTATGTAGCACAAAAGTGTAAATCTGAACTCCGGTGAGAAAGGATCCTTCTGGAATGGCTAGTGTTTAGCCTGGCCAGAATGGCTCCCACCTGAAAAGCAGTTTACAAAGGACAGTATTAACCTTGAAAAGAGGCCATGTGTTTGCAGATTCAGATGCCAGGTTATCAGTACTACCAAAAGATAGGAGAAGCCTCTTGGCTTCCTGCTGACTAATGTTAGGCCAGTATCCAAGAATAATAATTGAGTCAACAAGAAATTCCACATAAGTTTTGTCTTTGTGTCAAGTGCACATGGGGTATGTGGCTGAGCTTAAATTGTACCAACAGCATTCAAGAAGGTTCCATGCTCAGTTAAGGAAGAAGAGTAAATTGTTTATATACATATAATATATAATATATGTAATATATTATAATATATACATATACACACACAGAGCACTGTTTGGACAAGAATTTTCTGTACATCTGAATCAATGTTGCTTTCTTTCATTAGACAACCACATTTGCTGAAATTGATGATGCCAAAAGAAATGGAAAATATGTTCCAGTTCTTTCCTTTTTCACTGATCAGTAGGCAGATTATTGGTAGTATTAACATGCCCATGTGTGAAATCAATCAATGAAGTGTGCAATCTAGTAAAAAAAAAAGATGCAATAGTGTATCTGCCCCATTTCAATATAATGTTTCTACATTCTGGATAGATTAAATACATGTATATGCCCGAGCTATGAGACACAAGTTACATAATGCTGGTAATTCTGCCTGGTTCTATATTGTCATTTATCACAGGAAATATATAATGTTAAAATTAATAATACTTCATAACATTCATTTTCCTTAAAAATATATAGGCAATTTGATAGTGAAACTATGGGATAAATAGCTTGCTCTTTAGTAATTCTAAAACTGTGCATCCTGTTTTTTGAACAAAAAGATCTGTTTATGTTGTTCACTAAATCCCACAAATTATGTAGCTACTCCTGGCATAGGTGGAAGAAAACGCACTCCAACCCTGAGCACTTTGCCTCCTCTGAGTTAACATGAGAGAGGAAATGGGAGATTTGAAATGTGAAATAAAATGTGCTGGTGCAACCCAGAAGTTTAATTCAAGGGTACATAGTTGATGCTTGATTCTGATTTGAGGTCATGTGATACGAGGAAATTTACTTAGTCTTGTACTAACCTTAATTTGCTCCTATATAACATGGGAGTGATATTGTTTTCCTAAAACAATCACAGAGAGATCTAAAAACCAGCATACAAACTGCTTGGTGAAATGCCTTAACTTGTGTAAGATTCCAATAAAGTATGTTATATCTGTAATTACTACTACATTTCTGTGTACATAAGAAGTTATTTATATATATATATATAAAACACTATCCATATAATTTAGAACTTTGACTAAGTAATATTAGGTAATACTATCCATGTTCTTTGAAGATCTTTCTGATGAATCAGCCTGGAGTAATGGAAAGGGAATAACTAAAGCAAGGAGTGAAGACAACTATTTATTTTAATGCTCTGTTATCCAAGGAAATTTCTTGAAATATATTTCTAGTTATAACTTGTAATAATAGGTTTCCTGTTACTAAAAACTGTCCTAAACCTGTACAGAACAATGGCCTTGACTCCATGGATAACATATTTTCAAACTTCAGCTTACTACTTGTCTGATCTTAGTTACTTAACTTTATCTCAGCTGCACACATGCAAAACATGAAAGATAAAAATATACATCCAGGGTTCATGATTGTGGTGCAGTGTGTAAAGCTAACTCCCAGAATACCACCATCCCATATGCGTAATAAGTTTGGGTCCCAGTTGATTCAGTTAGAATCCAGCTCCCTGCTAAAGGCCTGGGAAAGCACCCAAACACTGCCAAGGTCCTTGAGCCCCTGCACTCACATAGGAGATCCAGAAGCAGTTCCTTGCTCCTGGATTTGGCCTGACCTAGCCATGACTATTATTGTGGTCATCCAGAGAGTAAACCAATGGACTAAAGACTCATCTGTCTCTCTCTCTCTCTCATTACCTCCCTCTCTCCCTCTTTCCTTCCCTCTTTCAAATAACTAAACAAATCTTTCAAAAATAAACATTTCTAGGATTGTTCCAAACATTCCATAAGATAATGCATATAAAAGTCTACACACATGTCAACTTCCAAGAAATTATCTTTGACGTGCCTGTATCTGGGACTAACGTTCAATGAAATGGCGAATGATTTTTATGAGGAAATAGTTGAATGAGCTGTATATATTTTTGGAAGCATGCTTTTGGCTATTCAGAGTGACTTAAGTCATCGAATAGCTACACATACATAGTAAAACCAGCAATTCAGCAAGCTACAAAGCTTGTACAAAAATAGCATCACCTAAACCTACAATGCCAGGATACACTTGAATAGCAGAATGCTGGACTTGTGACTGTTGCTGAAAGACTATGCTATTATAATAATACAGGGGAAAATTGTGTGGGAGTGCAGAAAGGGGAGGGAGGAAGGGGAAGTATAAGGGGAATTTCTATACCTACAAAATCACAAAATGGAAAATAAGAATAAAAAATAACTGAGATATTTTCAGAAGGCACAATGATTTGGGAAGTGAGTAGCTTAATACCAAGATGGTAGTGACTATTTTGCCAACTTACCTAAGTTTAACCTAAATATAAGATGAATTTTAACCTGGAAAAAACTTTTTATTGCTCTCAAATTTATAAAAGGTTCTAAAATATTTGAAAAATTTATCATTCTTAGTTCATTTAGATATGACATATTTCTTTTTAAAATAGAGTCTAAGCAAATGCATGGAAAGTAAATATTTTTTGTGTCATCATTTTTATCCTTCAATGAAAGTATGTTTCAGATCTAAAGGATTGTGGATGATTAACCAAGTGGTCTTTTTACTAAATAACGGAAGTGCAGTTCAAAGGAAGCAGGATTAACATCTGGATATGGTCTTGCCAAATTTCCACTGTGTTACCTCACAGATGTAACATGTAAACAGGGGTATTATTGAAAGAAAGAAAAATGATTACAGAGGTGATTACACAAAATTAATCCATCATGTAACTTTGTGCATGACATTCAATATAATGGTACCACTAAATAAATCATTTTGAATATTGCTTGTGCCTGAAATTAAGTTCAATGTTAAACCCTAACGAGGATTCAAGAAAAATTCTGACCCACTGTTACGGCAATACTGACAGTCACAACAACCACTACCTACATATATAATAGCAACTACAACTGTTATTATGTATTGTCACTTAGTGGCAGTCAATTTGCTAACTACTTGACATACGTCCTATTACCTTTCACAACAAAGCAGGATAATAAAATGCATACTGAGAAAGTAAATGATGTCCACAAAATAGAAGCCAGATATGTGTTTGGTAGATGAAAATCATAAATCAGGAAAAGGAAGTTAAAGAAAAATAGTCTCAGGTTCACACAGAATACAGTGATTTAAACATACTGGAATTCTGGGCCTGTGCAGTGGCATAGTAGGCTAATATTCTGTGTTTCAGCATCCAATTTGGGCACCTATTCATATCCAGCTGTTCTCATTCCCATCCAGCTCCCTGCTGATGGCCTGGTAAAGCAGCAGAGGATGGACTAAGTCCAAGGTTTCCTGCACCCACGTGGGAGACCTGCAGGAAGTCCCTGGCTCCTTGCTCTGGATTGGCTCGGCTCCAGCCATTTGGCCATTTTAGAAGTGAGCCAGCAGATGGAAGACCTCTGTCTCTTTCTCTAAAAAGTTGCTGAGACTTGGCACTGTCTGACTTGTGAAGTGCTTCACATAATCAAGCAATAGCATATAGCCTAAACCTGAAGGTACACACATGATGTTTGTCTGAAAGAACTGTGATTATTTTGTAAACCTGTTTTCTTAGGACTTGAATATTTATTTGAAAGTCACAGTTAAAGACAGAAAGAGAAAGAGGGAGGGAGAGAGAAGAAAGAGATCTTCCATCTGCTGGTACACAAAGGCTAGGTCTGAAATGCAGCAGCTAAAACTGCATCAAGTCCCTGTGTGGTTATGCTGTTATCATACATGGCACCTTAACACACTACACCACAGCACAGGCCCTGTAAACTTCCTTTATAGTTTTATTAACACATTGATCAATAATGTTCATTTCTCCTACTTCTATAAGAGAATCATAAACTGCTTATTATGGGAGTAGTTTATCAGATTATAGATTATCCTGAGGTCTTATTTCTCTTCCATTTGCCCTTTTCACAGCTCATTAGCACATCAACAAGAAAGTTAAAGCTAAGGAAGGAAATGTTACCAAAATTCTAAACAAATTTGCTGCTGGTCAGCAGCATACTCAGCAAAAACATTTACAGACATTAAGCAAAATATGATCACAAAGATATTGAATGCATATCATATGATAAAAAATTTGCCTTAACTTTTTTTCCTTCTCACTTCATTGCCTGAGATACTGACTGAATTGATGGGAGGAATGAGGATTCTCTATCGGCAGGAACCAAAGTTCTGTTGGGTGTACTGTAGGCCACGTTTAAAGATATCACTTGTAAGTGAGCAATATATAATGCTCAGGGCCAATACACTGACCATGTTTCACTGTGAAGACAAGAAAGTGAAGATCAGCTTTCCAAAGAAAGACTTATGATGGCTAAACAATATTTGTTCAGTTCAGAAAAGAGGATGCACGCTAAATGGAATCAACTAGAAAACATCCTATCTGGTTGTGGGCTTACCTGTCCAATTAAAACTATCAGCACAAGTGTATACATCCTTATTTTATAGAGAGAAAAGCCAGAAGATTATATCTACATTATTATTTACTCAACATAACCAATGCATCCTTAAACAATGGATATCGCAATGTGTTATATCCATTATCATTTTGCTTTTTGAGTATACAAGTATTTTCATAATCAGCTGATAAACCTGCCTTTGTTTAACCCATACAGCAGCCACAAAAAATTATATGAGAAATTCAAATAACTTTTTTGTCACAAAAATTGTTTTAGTTCCAGTTTTGTCAGGCAGAAAAACAATTAGCATGATAGGCTTTATAAATTCAATATTTCACATCTTTATTTAATTTGTAGAATAGGGTTCTAAAACCATATGAGATTCTGGTTCTGGCACGGTTATTACATTATTAATTAACAGCAACAGTATTTTCCCAGCCAACTAAGAAGAGCCAAGTATTGCTCTAGACAATGGCAACACACCACATACAGAAGAGGAAAATATCAGTGTGCTTCTGAAATTAATTATATCATGGGAGGCATGCCAAATCTAATATGTACATTGGAAAGTATTAAATACTATAGAGAAGTATAAAGCAAGGAGGAGGATGAGGAAGTGTTAGAGTAGGGGACATTGCATATTTAATGAGGGTGGTCATGGAAAATATTATTGAGTGAATGTCAGTGGAGACAGAGGCTTGAAGGTTTAAAAAGAGAGAGCCATGTAAATATGTAAGAAAAATACATTTTAGGCAGACAAAGAATGGAGAGCATAACAAAGGCGGAAGTGAAATCTAGAGAAGAAATGCATGCACAAAGGCTGCTGTGTAAGGCTGGGGTTACAAAACAGAAGGGCTGCATGGTTTTCTAGATGAGTGACAAGTCATTAGAGGATTTTCAACAAATTAATATCATATGTCTTACATTTTAATCTGCAAATTTGGCAGACAAAATGGACTTAGGGAAAGCAACGTCTAAGCACACAGGGTAGCTTAAAAGGCAACTTGAATAATTCCCGAAGAGAAGACTGCGGTGGCAGTGGAAGGAGGAAAGAGTGATGAGATTGTGAATATAGATTTAGACAAGGCAGATTTGGCATCCTTTTCTGTTTTTAAATGATTATTTTTTATTTGAAAGGCAGATTTGAGAGAGAGAGAGAACAAAATATCTTCCATCCATTGGTTCATTCCCCAAATAGCCACAATGGATGAAGCTAAGCTGATCAAAAGCCAGAAGCTTTCCTTGGGGTCTCCCATGGAGGTGCAGATATCCAAGATTTTGAGTCATCCTGCACTGATTGCCCAGGCCATAAGCAGAGAGCTGGAGTAGAAAGTGGAACAGCCAGGACACGAACTTGCACCCATATGGGATGCTGGCACTGCAGGCAGGGAATTAGCCTGATATGTCACCATATTGGTTCTCTTGACATAATTTTCTGATCAGCAACACAGAATGTGAAAAACAGGGAGAATGTATTTGATTTCCAAGTGCTTTTCTAAAGCAACTGTAAAAAATGTAGACATCAAATGCTGCGTTAGGATGGACTGTTGAAACAAATTTGGAAGTTACTAAGTCAAGTTTTCAAAAGTTGAATTCATCAGGAGGTGTGAGAACACAATTGTGTATCTGTTTGGTATTTAATGGAAAGTCCTGAATTCGGGTAATATTTGAAAGGCATCAACCTGCAAACGATATTGTTGCCATGAGGCTAGATGAAATTATCAGGGAGAAGAATCTGTACAAAGACAAACAAATATGTCAAGTAGCAGAGAGGGAATATGTGTGTGCTCTTACATGAAGTAGAGCTAGTCAGAGGAATGGCATAGAAATTAATATAGCCAGAAAACATAATTTGTGTTTTTAGCACTGGAGGAAATGAAGCTGGAATGATGTCATAAGAGACACTGAATTTATATGTTTGACAAACTTATCTTTTTCTGTAATACATATTCAAACGTTTATATTTTACTTATTTTCTAACACATATAGACAAAAGGTACTAGAAACACATAATACAAAAACCAGTATAAGTTTTTGTCCCTATAATATTGAGACCATGCAAAAAAAATCACCTCATTTCTTGCCCAATGTTTACATGCACTTAGAAGATGGTAAAGAATCTTAACTGTTTACCAAGAAAAACTGATTCCTCACTACAAAACCATTCTTTGCATTAACTCAAAGTTAGTGCGTCAAATTTTTTTTTGCCCAATCTCAACTAGAATTCCTTTTTAAAAGTGAGTTAATAATTCTACCAAGATTAAATCCTTATAAATCCCATTGCTAATTTTCTCACACTGACACACACTCAAGACCCTAGAAACTGTAGTTTCCTCTGTCATAATGAACCCTTTAGCACGAATTTATCAATAGGTTTGCTTGGTGATTTTATGAGTCAGTGAACTGTTGACTTGTACAATAGTGATCATGTTACTACTCGTATTTTTAAAACATTTCTCTAGACACTATTTGAAGAATGGTCTGTGAGAGAACAATGGCTGCAAATCTAGGTAGTAGACCAGTGAACTCTCAAAGGGAATAGTCACTACCTAACACACGGTGGACACACTAAGGTTTTTGAAAGATTGGATTGACAGATGGGTCACCAACAGAACAGCAAAAATTGGAGCAAAGGGAGAGATTACCTTTCTTTAGAATTTCTAGATTTGGTGATTATAAACATAAAGAGAAGCAGAAATGGCCGTTGAAAATGACTTCCACAGTTTGAGATTAGACAATTGACAAAAGGATACAGCATTAAGACCACTAGAGCATAGCAAGGTTTGGGGGTGAGTGACAATAAAGAACTATGTTCCATGGAAATTATATTTGCAGTGACTTTGCTGCACAAACCCATTGTCAAGTGTACCACTATGAGACACAGGAAAAATTGGAGGCTTAGGAAATGTATTAATTAATATCAGTAAGCAAACACCAACTTCACAATTGATCATAATATCATTGGACTTTAAGTATTACTCTACTTAATGGGGAAACGAGTTTTAGGATGTTATTATTTTTTAATACCATACTATTTACTGTATTTTACTGGAAGCACAAGACAGAAGATCTGAAGGAGATCATTATTGCTGTGATAAAAAATTTCAAATCTAGGATATAAATTTTTCCACATTTTATCTATTTGACTGGATTTGTTACAACTTTGCTTAAATATGCTCATCTTTCTTTGGCTTTGGCTATTCTTTATCACCATTTCCTATTGAAATTACATAATAATAAACATACTTGCATCTCAATAACCTATCTATAAATATACTTTATATAAGTGACATATTTATTCTGAATAAGTATAACTTCAAAAAGTTTGATTGCTGGTCTTATTGGTGTTTCTTTCTCAAAATCATGCTATATTAAATAATTTAATCAGTAAATATCCACAATGCATATACTCATGTCATCCTTAACATATCAACCTCATGGATTGTGAGCTAAAAATAATTTCCTTTACATAATGTGCATACTAGTTACTGAAACTAAGAATATAAACTGGTATTTTTCTAAATAGAAAATTCTATTGCATTATATAACAGTGGGAACTCATTTTTTTTCCCAAGGACTTGTCTATATCCAGAGTTGGCTTCAAGGGTCCCGTTGCCCATCTGAATTATTCACACACAGCTGTGAAAGGTGCTAAAACACTGGTCTCTGGGGGCAGGGCCCTACTGATCAGCAACTATTTGTATGAATAATAGAATTCCAGCAGCGAATGTTTTAAAACAAAGCCCTGCCAGATTCTTTCCCCATCATGTTTTATAAAATCAAATCATGTTAAAATGTTGCAGCTATGTCATGCCCTCAGATCTCTACACCATGCCATCTTGCTCACTGGTTAAAAACAAAACAAAACAAAAAAAACACTTCAATCTGAAAGATTATTTTTTTTCATAAAGAGGAAACCATACGAAGACTTAAAGACATTCAAAAGGATTAAGCAGGAACCAACACTAATAATAATCACTAAAAAATAGAATTGTATTAGTAAAACATTAATGGCATAAAATCTTTTATTGAAGATGCATCATGAATGTATCCATAGATTTGTGTGTGCATATTTCTTCAAGAACATCAACCTCTAGAGATTTATGATACACATAAGATTCAGCACATAGAATTCAGAGTGTAGTATAGAATCCTATCACAGAATGTCTGGAGTATGTAAAAATTTAGCTTACATCTCTCCAAATCTAAAACTTGGCTGCCCAATCCTGTCACCCTTCAATCAATACTCCCTTGACTCTCATCACAGAACTGCTGAACAGATTTAATCTACATTCCTATTTCCAAATTGCCATTAGCAATCTTTCATTTTACACATTTGTTTACTTTTCATCCTTCCACTGAAACATTCTGCAAAACATAAAGCCTATCTCTAAAACACCTACCTCACCTACATTTACCGACATTCTCAAATTCCTGGCAGTGTTTGATACTGCCGGACACAGTTATGCTCTTCAATAAATAGTTTAAAAATCATTTGAGTGATGATACTTTCCTGAGGCAGTTCTTAAATCTTATTCAATTACCTTACCACTCTGCTTCTCTCTTTCTATATATAGTACCTCTACCATGCACACAGTTCCAAATACTCTGTTACTGAACTTATTTAAAGCTTACTGTACCTCTCTTTCTGAAATCTCATACACTCTTTAGGGATTCACCTGTCACCCCCATTCACATGCTAAAAATAGCTCCATTTTCAAAACTTGTCAATGGACTTCTCTTGCCTACTGGAAAAGAACACATACACCTTACCATGATATTCAAAATAATCCACAATTTGTGGTTCTTTTTTTTCTTTTTCATTTCCTCTGTTACTTCTCCTTGTCTCATGTATCCTATATGGAAGACACAATTTTAAATGCAGTCTCATGCTCTCATGTCTTTCCCATATGGCTCCAACACTGGGAGTAATCCTTCTATTGGAAGATCTTCATTTAGAACCAACACATGACTGTTAAGCCTTGTCATTCACTTACATTTCCTGAAATGAACTAAATCAAGACTCATACAGCTATAGTTTGTACCACCAAAGAATTTTCATGAATATCTATTATTTTTGTAACTCTAATGTTCTTAACATAACTGAAAGAGTCTGTCTTTTCATCTAATCTTTAAGAACCTCAAGGAAAAGTCAAAACCCAGTAGATAATGCAAATTAGATGATCAATACAAGCTTGATGAATTGGGTTATCAATGTTTAACCATCAGAAATGAACCTGATATGGAACATTTAGAAGTATCACTGTAAATTTAAAATTAATTTCAAAAGAAAGGCCAGAAATCCTAGGTTTATTAATCCAAGATGACTAGAGTCCATTTAACCCTGGCTGTCTCAAGCTTTGTGCCCCTCAGAAAGTATTTTAATCTAAAAAATGGGCAGATGAATTGGTGGTAACCATTATAGATACTGTCAAGAAACTGCTACATTTTTCTGCATTATAGTTAACATAAAATGAATGGTGAGGAAATCAGTATAAAATAATTAACAGCATAACGTATATGTGGCAATTTCAAAACTGTGGTCTAACTTCAAGAAAGCATGCAGGATTAAACAATTGAGATGTTATAAAGAATTACTTGAAGAGAAACACCTTTATTCTTTAGTACGGATTAACAATGAATCTCATCTGAATTTTGTGCTTCAAGCAATGTAAAAATAAATAAAATCACAAAACCTCTCCTGCTCTCCTACTGCCATGCCCCTCCTGTGGTTGCACTAGTGAATACTGGATTAAGTTGAATGCACTCGGTAAAGGACAACAGCCTTACCATATAAAGAAAAATGTGTCCTCATAAATAGTGAGAATGTGGGGGGGGGGGTACGTGGGAGAATAAAGTATACACAACACATTCCCCAGAGTTTACACAGGTTTTCCTGATATAACCCAAACAAAGAATTGCAAATATTTACCAGTGAGGGTGACAGGTAATGTTTACAAACAACTTAAAGTATAGTGAGCTGCAAGTGTGCATATAAATGGCAAACATCCCAATGTTAATAGCTCTCAAGAGTACATCACCTTAAGATGCACTAATTATGTTTTTCCTGTGACTCTCTTTGGAATTCTGCATACTTGTTTATATAGTGTTTTGAATAATATTTACATGCCCATTTTTCAATTACCCTGGTTCACAAATATTTCTTCATTATCACACATGAAATCATCATCAAACTTAATTTCTTATTAAAATTAACTATAACTTCGATTTCCAAATTCATGTTTATACACACACAGAGTGCACTAGGTAGTTTGGCTTCAAAACCCACCCTACAACAATAAATTGTACATATATACATTACATACATATGTTAGTTTAAAATAAAACAGGAAATCCTAATGAGTTTTGAATATTATTGTTACTGTTAACAAATACCAATTGTTCAGCAAGTTTTGAAGATGAGGTATCTTAATGTTTAATAAAAATAGCATCTTTCTTTTCACCAGATAAAGAATTTATCTGGTAACTATACAATTTTCCAGTAAAATCTATAAGTCAATAAATATTATTTAGATAAATGAGAAATCATACATTAAATTGACCTGGGTGGATACACTACTCTTTTTTTTCAAATTAATCTGTTTTAATAAACCATTTCATTTTATTCAGCTTATTATACTCTATTCTTGTAAGTTCTCCAGTGCACTTTGAAGGTCAGTATCTGTGAGAAGAGAATATAAACATGGCTAATGCAAACAATAAAATCATGAAAATATATGCGTACACTTCCTCTGTGCTTACATGCTGTACAGCTGTATGATATGTAACTATCTGCTCTGAGCCAATGTATCATTGTTACATGACTTTTTAAATAACCCTCAAGGTCATCCCATGGTAAAATGAAAAATGCTCCAAAAGAAAATGCTACTGTTTTACAAATACGTATATTCTGAAAGCTGCTTTGCCATTGTTTTGTGACATGTATTTACCTTTATACACATAATAGCATGCACCATAGCACTTTGTTAATAAGACACACTCAAGAAATGGTTACCAACGATTTGAACTGCTTGAATGTATTTCATTTTGGAAAAAAAAAATCCTAAAGGATTTCCCTAGAAATATTTTACTCAGTAATATCCTAACTTGTTCTAAGCATGGCTTTGAATGATATGGCAAGCCTCTTTGAAAATTATGGAACTAAAATTTATATAACATGAAAAAAATAAGAGAATATGAAAAATACTTTCCAGGGAAAAATAAATAAATAATCGATTACATCCAGATATAGATCTAGATATAGAAATAGACATAGATATAGATATAATTAGAACAATCACAAAGGCATTTTATACAGGATGCATGCATGGGAAGCAGGAGGCTCTGTGCTCAGTGCCACAATGTCCAACTCCTTTTTGTTTTAAGTAGGTTTGAAACTAATAGTCTTCAATTGTCCATACCTACAATGTCAGGATAAATTTAAATAGCAGAATGATGGACCTGTGACTGTTTATGAAGA
This sequence comes from Ochotona curzoniae, assembly GCF_017591425.1. NCBI lineage: Eukaryota > Metazoa > Chordata > Mammalia > Lagomorpha > Ochotonidae > Ochotona > Ochotona curzoniae. Next base: position 19,365,781 of record NW_024465023.1, on the reverse strand, counting down.
ATGGTACTACTGTAATAATACAGGAGAAATCAGTGTGGGGAGGGAATTTGGGGAGAGGAAAGTGGAAATCCCAGAGCCCATGCAATTTTATCAGAAAACTGATTTAAAAAAAAAAAATGAGAGAGAGAAACTAACAATATTTTAAATGCTATAGTATATAATTAACAATTTGTATGACCAGGTCATCAGGAATTACTAAAATCATTCAAGTAGTTCCATATAGTAATAACCAACATGTATTCAATCTATCCTAAATTATGTCATAACCTTATGCTTTGTATGAGATAAATTTCAATTCCAATCAAAGTATCCGCCCTGATTACTTTAAATGAATCTTCACCATCAGGTCAGGTTTAGAGACATATATATTACAAACCTATGTGCTTGAGTTTTTTGCTGATAATAGTACATTAATCATGGACACTTGACCAAAATGTGTCAGTCAGAAATGCTGAAGCGGGGCAATCAGTGTGGTGTAGCATGAACTGTGGCTCCAGTGGCCCATATGGAGTCACCTTGACTCCTGTATGTTCCACTTCCAAATTAAAATGCTTTGGAAAGCTTGCTCCCTGTTAACATGCCGGGGAAAGTATCAGTTTGGTCCACGTCCTTGGGACCATGTGGGAGGCCAAAAACTACAAGCTCCTGGGATCAGGCGGATGCAGCTTTGGTCATTATAGCCATCTTGGGAGTGAACCAGTAGATTCTCATTGTTTCTGTCTCTCTCTCGCTCTCTCTCTCTCTGTGTGTGTGTGTGTGATTTCTCTATGCATTTTGACTAAAAAGTAATTATTTAAAAAGTGTTCATTTCTGTTTGCTTATTGAGAACAAGAATAATTATTTTCCTTGTACATAAAAAACAGAAAGGAATTATTGGAGATTCTGCTAGCTTCCTTATTATCAGCTCTTGGTAGAAACAGTAGAAGATGATAATGCCAAAAAAAAATCACTGAAAATTGGTGCTGCACCTTTTTGGCACTGGCTCGTCTGGGCCTCCCACACAGATGCAAAGTTCCAAGGTTTTGTGCCATGCTCTACTGTTTTCTCAGGGCACAAGCAGGGAGCTAGCAGGGAAGTGGAGCAGCTGGGACACAAACTGGAGCCCATATGGAATTTCAGAGTGTGTAAGGGAAAGATATAGCCACTGGGCCTCCATGGTGGGATCACTATGTTTCTTAAGTAGCACAGAAATTGGTAGTATCTTGAATAACATAGGATATGACACAAACATGCTTCAATGTTCATCAATTTAATAAATCTTTATGTCCTCTCTTTCAAGGTAAAAGATCAATGAAATCATCAGATAATATATTTCACAGCAATTATTCTTCATAATCATCATTTACTGTTATTCTTCATATTTAAAAATTGCTTTTATTTTAAATTTGCTGGAATTTTGCCTGCTTAATTTATGGTTGCCTGATTTATAGAATTTCCCATTAAGTTTTAATGTATCTATTACATTTATATGTAAGTATTCATGTAAACATAAACTTTTCCTTAGTAGTCACTAATTGTAGTTCTCTTTTGTGTCAGTTTAGAATAGAGTTAACAGGAAGTATTTTTGGTCCAGTATTTATTTGTCAAAATCCTGACTCAACTACTTTTCGTCTGCACAGGGTAGGTGGATATCTTAAGCTGTATGCCCATTTAATTTTTCAAGTGAAAACTAGATTAAATAGACCCTTTCCAAGGAGTTGTTAGGAACACTGAGCAAACATACAAAAGGGTAATACTTGGTATGCAATAATTTCTTTCAATAACAGAAACTTTTGCATTGTCATTTTTCATTAAAGATATTTTTTAAGAAAAAGGTTCATTTTCTAAGATAAACACTTGAAAACAATATAGGCTAATAAAATGATTAGGAGCCTAGGGATTTTAAAACTTGTGTTGAGTTACTTTATGCTTACTAAGCACATCACTTTGGTTCACTCATTCAATATATGTGAATACTTGGATTGGTTTATGGAGAAAGGAAAGAAAAAAGGATTCTCATGTATACCTTATCACTAGTTAACAGATTTCAGATATGATCTACTGGGGTCAGTGTTTGGCCTTATGCTTAAGACATCCCTTTCTCATATCAGAGTGCCTGATTCAGTTTCTTGATTTCAGCATCATGTCAAGGCAGACCTTTGGATGCAAGACATAAAGGGTAAAATATCAAGGTCCCTGATGTCCATTTAGGATTGAACTGCTGGGTTCATATTTTGCTCGATCCAGTCCCAGTTTTTTCAGGTCTTCGTGGAATGTATCCACTGATGGTGTTTCTGCCATTTTTGCTCAATCCCTTCTATTCTGTAACATCAGGAATCCAGCATGAGGACATAATGCTAAAGTGAAATCTGAGAAGCACAGATATCTCATGACTCCAATTATACAATATATGTAAGAAACAAAAAGTTGAATGAAAATCTTTAAGAGCCAGAAAGAGGAAGAAATCAGAAAATGTCAGTTAACTGGCATAACATTTCAATTAAGAAAGATGAATATATTTTGCTGATCTGGTATACAGTGTTGTCCTTATAATTAACAAAAGCTGCATTATACAGCTAAAATTTCTTGTAAGCTGAGCCTTAAGTTCTCTTATCGAAAAAAAGTGTATGACATATTTTTGACAAATTTTGTCTATAATACAAAGCAGATTATGTTATATGGTGTTTCTTTTTTTTTTAACAGTTTCCAAAACATATTTTCAAGTATAATAAAATGTCAACTAAAAATATGCTCACAGCAAAAGGAGCAAAATCTGCATACCATGCCACAAGTGACACATTTAATAACTAGGAAAACTGGCATTAAAGGCCACAATCTGACTGACTGGCATTGGGTTACATATGTATACATGCGATTAAGACGTTCTACTCCCATGAAATCAAAGGGCACTGACTCAGAGCTGTATGAGTTGATGCCCTATACAGGAGACAGGTGTCATGCTCAATCCAACAAGAACAAACACAAACATATAATGTCGCTCTATGTGTTTCTCTTTCCTTTGCTCAACTTCCTTCTTTCCCTCCCTTCCTAATTCTCCTAAATCAGTTACATTAACTTTCTCTGTCCAAAGAATGAAAACAATCTGCTTTTCACATTCCATCATTTGTAATAATAATAATAATAAACACTCCATATAAAATCACATAGACTGAAATTCTTGTGAAGAATTTTAATAAAGGCCAAAACCTAGAACTAATTCTTTAAAGAATGATTTGGATTTATTAAAATTTGAAATATGAAGTAAGTATACTAAATGGAAAAAAACTTTCTGGTTATTTCTAATTGTATAAATACTGATAAAACTAATACTGTGAAATGGTATGCCTCAAAAACATAAGAAAATATAGAAATCTATAGAAATTTTATGAAAAAATAAGAAAGCTTAAGTCATAAAGTAAATAGGACAGGTCCAAATTATCTGTGTGTTTAAAAATATTAAATACTTTAGGGAAAGGTGGTCAATATTGAGCCTTTTGCATTCCTGTGCTTGTGCATTGCCCTTCAGCATGTGTTGTGGCATAGCTTATTCCACTGGCGATTTTCTTTAGATGGTCTATCCTGATACATGCTGACCCTGTAGTATGGGATTCAGATTTAATGAAAAGCAAACTGAATGAAAATTATCTTGTTTATTGTTTCCCTTTCTTTTTAAATGACTTAGCAAAATTAGTAAACAATTTATTTCCAAATGTTCTTAAAGACTAGAGGAAGTATGTCTTTAGGAACTAAACATGCTAAAACACAGCTATCACCAAGTGTCTTAAAACCAAGCAGCAAAAAATAGTATAACATCAAAGATGATTTCCAAAGATGTTGTGTGTGTGTGTGTGTGTACGTGCATCCCAGGAATACATATAAACATTACTTCAATTAAAAAGAAAACAGTGGATGCATTAATTCATTCAAACAACATGTTTTGAGTGCCTAGCATCTGTTTTTTGAAATTTTGAGTCATTTCTCTATTGGATTTTTCATTCAATTGGGCAAAACAACATGTAAATAGCACAGTACTGGGGATGACAAGTGTTACAAAGAAAATAAGACAGCGTAGGCAGAGGTTAAGCAACAGTGGTGCTATAGTAAACATTATAATCAGAAAGGATCTCTCCGAAGCCTGAGGTTACAGGAGAGCCATGTGAATATGCAACAAGAAGAAACTATTTTGTAAAGTCCCTGAACTGGAAGCATGCTCGTCTATTAGAGATAAAGTGGGGAACCACTAACACTTGAGTTAAGTGACAATCTGACTGGTTAGTAAGGCATGCTATCTAGAGAACAAACTATATAAATATTTTTCAACTTTGTTCTAAGTGGAAGGTAAAACTATTCCAATATTTAAATTGACTGTAGACATCTTCTCCACTAGGCTCTAAGTTTCTTAAGGGCAAGGACACAGCCTTATTCTTTACTCACGCTTGCCTCATTATTTCATCTCTTACTAGTGCCGATGTTCAGGAAGAATCACAATTTAAAAGCAATGATTCTGGGATTACAAAGGAGACAGATCATATAGATTACTACATGACTGGTGAACATGGTAGGTGAGACAGTAAATAAGGTGCCTACTTTATAGTTCCCTGGTACAACTAGTCTCATTACCTATCTTTTGCATAAACACTTCTTTCCACTTCTGCTACTTCGTGCAGAGAGCTCATATTCCCCCAGAGGCCTTTATTGAAATTTGGTGTATTTCTTTTGGAAAGAAAAGCATTCAAATGTCATATATAAACACTCCTGTGAATGGTACCAAGTTAATTTACTTTAGGGTTTGGTTTTGTAAGTTAACTTTTTGTGCTTGAATAATTCACATCACTAAACCTATTTCTTGAGGGTATGGCCATGCTTTATTTGGTGTTTTATTTTTCCCTTAGATGTTTCGCAAAATTAGATGTGGAAATCCTTAGCACTGCTCATGTTTATTTTCCACTTTTCATCTTTGAAACATAAAGTGAATATAATTCATAGTGCTTTGTTGTATAATGAGGCTATGTGACAGGTTTGGCACATAAGCTGTGAGCTGAAATAACATACATTACTTCCAATCTAAGAACTCAACTGCCAATACAAGACATTCTGCCCAGTGACTAATAATATTCTACATGGTGATTGTTTTACTAGGATGGGCACCTGAAGCACAAAAATGAATAAGTCCCCTTGTTAACTAACAACTCACATATGGTATGATTAAGTTGTTTTTATTGGAAGTTAGTTGCCAAGTTGAAAGCAAATGATACAGATGGCAATTAAGACATACTATCACATGAATACTTACACATGATGACAGTAAAATGTTCTCTAATGCACTTGATGCAATAATTAAATTTGAATCTATTCACCTTACTAAATTATAACATAATTGGATAATGTATATAATGTATTATATATGTATATCTACCATAATGGATTAATAGTCCTAGTTACAAAGACAGGACTAGAAAAGTCCAAAATGGAAGGTGCTGTTGGAAATATAACATATAACTACTAATACAGTAAAAACCCAACAAAGATACTTGATATCAGACAATACTTACACATTTTTGTATTATGTAAACATTTGTGTCTATAGCATAATTATATTTCATACACTTTTTTCAACTTTTGTTTTGACTGGATGATGTATCACAATGATGTTAACTATTGTACAAATACAATACATATTTAAATATATACATATTTGATATATTGTAAACTATTTATGATTTTCTATACTAATCTTGCCATTAGGAACTTTATTTGGTAAAAGGTATTCTTCCTTAGCATGAATCTTAAAGGGTCCATGATATACAAAATATCTTTATGTTAAATTTCAACCAAACCCATGGTGATGGCTATTCAGGTCTTACAGAAATTTTCCCTCTAAATGTTTCAACAGTTTCTTATTAACATCACTGAATTTATCAGAGTATTGACCTGATTTATCAGTGTTATTTTTATATGGAGGCTACTAATATTTCATATGCGATAGATGTTCTAATTATTTCCTAATTCACTTTTAATTTTTCTGAGATCATTCTTACATGAATTTTATCTAACACAAGATAAGAATTGTCTTGTTAAATACGTATGCAAAATTAATAAATAACTACTATACACATAGACCATGACAAAATAGAAATGGCAAGACTTTCAAGAGCTTAACAGATATTTCACATTCCCTCTGGCTTCTAGAATCAAGTAGGAAATGGGCAATTAGTAAATTAATGGTAATAGCACAGTGCTTCTGGCATACTTGGGCCTGAACTGTTTGAGGCACCAAACAGTTAAACTGACTTTAATCACCCAACTTATATAAAATTTAAAGATGAAACTGGAATAGAAGAATCCATAGTCACAGCTTGTTTCTAATTCCATTAATGATGCAAATTTCCTGCTAAAATGACATTTGTGGTATTATAAAGTAAATTCTAACATTTCAAAGAGAGAACTACATATCTTAGCAAGCAGATAATTGCCACTGGATTTAGCAATCTGACCCAAAATACAGAAATTTCTAATTAAAGTACTCTTTTTTTATAATGCTAATCTATCAGCCAAAAATGTCCTTGGGACATGTTATAATGAGATAAAATATACTAAGGTTTCAAATTAACGAAAGATCCTGGAGAAGCCTAATAGACATTTCACAAATGTTCACCATTAAGTAAATTTTATTGCAAAGTACACTATTGTTATCTAAAGCTATCATCATTGGCATCTCTACACTCTGAATAACTAACAGAAATAAATAATTAAAATGTTAATCTTACTTTAACTAAATCAATGGGAAGATGACCTGGAAATAGGAGCCATATAACAATACTCTCATCTGATAATCATTACAAAGAGAGTTGCAACTACCAAATTTATATCATTTCATAATTAATAATTTGATGATTGTATTCTTTTCAAAGATTATCACTGACAAGGTAGTTTATATCAATGCTAATTACATGTCAACTTCACACACCCCCTAAACTAATACTAAATAAACTATTCCATCCAAATTTTTCCTTCTTTATGTTTAAAACCTCAGATGGCTAAAGGTTCAATACATTGCATTATAGGTTGGCCTACTGCTGCTTTATAACTTGCTGCTTTATAAATATGCAAGAAGTTTATTTTGATTAGCTAAACATTACTCCATTTTTGAATTGATACTATTTTTAGACAAAAGACTAAAATTTATAAGGATATGCACTGATAGACTTCTATAGAACCAACATTAACACAGGTATGCATTAATGGTACATTTTAGAAAATGCACCTGCATAAGATAAAACTAAGATTAACGTTATTATATATCTTATTTTCAATGTTACCACATTTTGAGGATGGATCCATTTAAAAATAAGGTTAATGATTTTACTTAATGTGTTTTAATTTATGTTTGGCTAATACTTTCTGAAAGCATAATTAAATGTAACAATGGAGTATAAAACAAATAAATGGCTTAAGGAAGGTAGAAACTAAATTTTTCTACAGAAACCAGAAAAACTTGGTTAATCAGCTTAAAATGGTTGCAGTACTAGTAAAAGAAATGTAACCAACCAAATTCAGGATGCTGTGATGTAACACCCAATACTTTTACTGTGTGAACGATGTCACATATCTTAGGATCTCTGTGTTTTAAATTTTTAATATGAAAAATTAAGAATTTGGAGGCTGTTACATATAATTCTGTGTTTTATATGAAACAGTATAAAACATGGTGAAGTAAATTTGAAATTTCATTCACCCTGAAAAGTGGTTGATTGGACATTCCAAAGGTCATTCTGCAATGTTGCTAAGCAAAGACACTCTCAGGCCCAGCATGATGGCGCATTTGCTAAATCCTGGCCTTGCAAGCACTGGGATCCCACATGGGAACCTGTTCATGTACCAGCTGCTCCACTTCCCATCCAGCTCCCTGCTTATTCCTTGGGAAAGCAGTCAAAGATGACAGAAAGCCTTGGGATCCTACACTTGTTTGTGAGACCATAAGGAAGTTCCTGGCTTTGAGTTGGCTCAGCTCTGGCTGTTGCAGCCACTTTGGGAGTGAATCAGCAGACAGAAGATCTTTCTCTCTGTCTCTCCTTATCTCTGCAAATCTGCCTTTCCAATAAATAAACATAGTTTTAAAAAGATACTCAAAAACATCTAACTAATTTTTAAAAATGTATTTGAAGATCTGTACAAGCTTACTTAAAACTATTTCAGATCCAAGTAAGTAGAGTATAATACAATGAACATCTGATGGACACCACGGTAGCTATATCTTTCAACAATCTCTAGTTGTAAGAATGTTGTAAATGTTTGTAAATTTTGCCAGCCTATATTATTTACAGATGTTCTTCCATGAGGGTAAAAGTGCTCAAGAACTTTGGTCATCTTTCACTGCTTTTCCTGGCCACAAGTAGAGATCTGGAGCAGCCAGGACAGGAGCTGTTGTCAATATTGGATGTCTGCACTAATGGATAGATTAGCCCTCTGAGCAAACACATCTGGCCCTGTCCCAGGTCTGATAGATCTACCTGCTAATGGACTTGGGGAAAGAGAGGAGGATGGTCCAAGTTCTTGTATCCCTGTAGGCCAGAAAGGTGACATTCCTGGCTCCTAGCTTCAACCTGGCCCAGCCCCAGCTGTGGTGGTGTGGCCATTTGGAGAGGGAAGCAGTCAACAGATCTCTTTCTCTCCATCTCTCCTTCACCATGTAACTCCACATTTCAAGAAAACAGAATAAATATTTACTTTAAAAAGGGTTATGTTCTCAAAATGACTTCAAGCACTACATGAGTTTCAAGATAAATTCACAAAGGCAATGCAACCTTTCCTTGAAACTTGTCTAATTTACTATTGGAATTCAGCCTGCACTTGATGATGAACTGTAGGTAACATGGGAAGACATTGTATAGATATTCTACTGCACAGCCATGGCTGAACTTCCTGCACATGCCATCATGCATATGAGTGAATAAGGTTTCATGTTGAGCACAGACTTTGACCATATCTTATTACAAGTATATGTGAAGCCTATAGACCAGGTTAACTTCAGAATGAAGAATGAAAAAATTGTTGTAAGTAAGCTCCTAAAGTGATTTGATACACAATGATAGTAACTAGAAAACAAGATGAGCATGGTTGTAATACACCAGTTAGACAGGATTATATTGTAAAGGCTAGCTAATCATCATACAGGTACACGAAAAAGTAATGAATACATAATGCAAAAAGAAAAGAAACCAGAATTTTAGCACACATTTTACTTCTTCAAATGTTTGATTTATTTTAAGAAGCATTAAAATAAATATTTGCTATTGATATTCTTGCCAGAGACCAAAAACAAGCTAAAGAAAAATTCATCAATTCCATGTGAGTAGATGCAATCTATTAATGATTTCAAATAACCTCAAGAGCTGTTCACACACTGTAACATAAATTAGCTGAGTTCCATTTAGTAACTGACTCAAATCATATGAACCCTACAAAATGTAATAGACATTAGCTAAACTGAGGACTTTAAGATATCCTTTTTTGAATAGATCAAATCCATTTTTGGACCACTCACAGTGGTAATTCTGTTTCTGTTTTATGAAACAGATGGAGAAAATTATTCTCCAGCATGGTTATTCCAATTGTGCATTGAGTCATCCAGAAACTCTAAGTATATTTGTCAAATGTATAAATGAATCTTCAGTCTACATTTTGTTCAACTTAGTGCACTGTGAAGTTTATATTGCAATTTTAATTCAATTCAACTCAAAGGAAATGCTGACTTGCAGGATTATAAACTTTCTTTCATCTTAAATAGGCACCTCCTGAGTGCTTAAGTGAAGGTTTCTCCAACATAATGTGCGCAGATTATTTTAGCTACCATACAAACTATCAGCTTCCTAACATCCTCCTTTTTCCAACTCTAGAAAAAGCATAGCTGCCTGTCAACTCTAGAACACTTCTTGATCTCCTGTTGAAGAGTTTGCTGCCATTAAGATGCTTACATCAAAATAAGCAGGAACAGAAGAAATCAGAGGACAGACTGGAAAATGTGCTTGCAACATGAATGACAAAAAACACCTACATCCTTACATATAGCTTCAATACCATGCAAATATTAGCCATGATTTCCTGAGTTTTAACATGGAGATAAATTTTATAAAACAGTCTTGCAAATCAAATATATTAAATGTAGATAAAATAAGAGACATTAATGTTATTCCTAACTATAGGCACACCTATAAGTAATTATTTCTTTTGCCCATATTGTCCTATTAAAATCTCAATATGTAATGAAGATTTTCTTAAACAACTCAACTTATGAAGGTATACTGCTAAGTGCTTCCATTAATTGATACTAATTATTTAGCATCTTTAAACATACATAAGTATGTAACGATGCTATTATTTTAAGTATTCAAAGTGAATTTACTCTCAGTCTTGTTTAATGGCAACTTATGGCCAATAAGTCAATATCTTTATTTTAAAACATTTTTGTGAAATTTTTATTTATTTTTAGTTGAAATGCAGAGTTATGGTAAGAAAAGTAGAGATAGAGGTCTTTCATCTGTTGTCTCCCTCCTAAAATGGTTGCAAAGGCTGGTGCTGGGCCTGGCCAAAGTCAGTTTCCAGGAACTAATTCCTGGTCTCCCTTGGCAGAGCAGGGCCCCAAGCATTTGCTCCATCTTCTGCTAGATTTGTAGGTTCATTTTCAAGTAGCTGGATCAGAAGTAGAGCAGCCACGATTCAAACCAGAACCCATTTGGGAACAGATTGTGGCTTTACCAGCTCTTGCTGTTGCAGCCACTTGAGAAGTGAACCAGTGGATGAAAGATCTCTCTTGCTCTCTCACATTCTCTCTGTATTTGTAACTGTCTTTCAAATAAATCTTCAACAATCTTTCCAGCTCATTACAGCACAGCTGGTTACATCACTGCCTGTGATAATGGCATTATATTTCAAAGCGTGTCCCAGCTGCTCCACTATCAAATCAACTACCTGCTGACACACCTGGGAAAGCAGCAGCACATGACTGATGTGCCTATACCCTTGTCATTCTTGTAACAGACACAGATGCAATTTGTAGCTCTAGGCTGAAGCCCACCTAGGAAGTGAGCCAGAAAACAAAAGATCTAACACTCTCTCTCTCTCTCTCTCTCTCACACACACACACACACATACACACACACGCACACTACACGGACACACATACTCTCACTCCAGCTCCTGCTCCTTTTCTTTCTCCCCGCTTGTCAAACAAATCAAGCATTAAAAAAAATTCAGCTCTTGGGCCTGGCGCAGTGGCGCAAGTGGTTAAGGTCCTCGCCTTGCACGCCCGGGATCCCATACGGGCGCTGATTCTAATCCCAGCAGCCCAGCTTCCCTTCCAGCTCCCCGCCTGTGGCCCAGGAAAGCAGTCGAGGACGGCCCAAAGCTTTGGGACCCTGCACCCGTGCGGGAGACCCGGAAGAGGCTCCTGGCTTCGGATTGGCATAGCATCGGCCGTTGCGCTCACTTGGGGAGTGAATCATGGGACGGAAGCTCTTCCTCTCTGTCTCTCCTCCTCTCTGTATATCCGCCTTTCCAATAAAAATAAAAATAAATCTTAAAAAAAAATTCAGCTCTTGCATATTGACTTCAGTATTTCTAACAATTTATAATCATTTTAGATTTGCACTTAAAATATTTTTTAGCTCTTTTCTCCATCTATACATTAAATGGTGTGAAAGTAGACCACATTTTCATTTTGATCACTGAAAGATTTTCTACTCTCTAGGGGAATTCTATGCTCAATATGTACTGATACAGTAAATTAATAACATCTAACCCACTAACTTTAGATTCTTAGAATGGAAGAATAATGTGTGCTTAACATTGAAATATTCTAAAACAAGTCACATTATGTAACTTAATCAGATGAGTTTCCAATTTTCTTAAATATTGTTAGAATTGATGGGAGAATGCACATCAACATAATCATAGTAGGAGTCTTCAATATTACACTTTCAATAAGAGAAAAACTAGAAGGAATTCAACAAATTACACATAAGAGAACTGAACAAAATTCCACCTAAAAGCCTTAGAATACATACTCTTATACCAATATGGGTACTCTCCATATGTTAGGCTACAACTAAGTTTTTATTTAAACTGCATAAAATATATCATTTTCGAAAATGAAATTAGAATTTTGCAGTAGAAGGAAAATTGGAAAAGTCAAAAGCATGTATAAATACCATACTTTTGAAAAATCAGTGAACCAAAGGCTAAATAGAAATGAAAATAAGAAAATACACTAAGAAAAATGAAACTGGAAACAACATAATAAATATAAGATTGCAGTTAATCTCATACTCAACAGTGGCAAAATCATAGCTTTTCCTTTAAGATCAAGAAAAAACAGACATTCATTCTTACCATCCATGTTCAATATGTTCAATAACATACTAGTTGTGCTAACACAAGCAATTAGACAAGAAGAAATGAAAGAAATTAAAAAATGAATATAAGAAGTAAAATAATCCCAGTCTAGAGGTAGAAAACCCAAAATTCCACTACAGAAGAAAAAAAAGTAACTGTTAGGACAAATAGTTTTCAAAATACAAAATCAACATTAAAATCAATTGAGTTTCTATAACATAAGAAATGAATGGCCTAAAAAATCCATTACAATGGATTCAAAAAGAATGAAGACCCTGTTTATCAACTTAAGTCAGGATGGCAATGTTTATACCCTGAAAACAAAATAATTGGAAAGGAAAAGGTATACAAACATAGAAATATGTCCAACATTCATGGATCAGAAGAGTTAAGGTAGTTAAAATATCCATACTACTCAAAGTAATATAAACATTAAATGCAATTCTTGTTAAAATCCCAGTCACCTTTTAAAACAAAACAAAACAGAACAAAAATACTACATTTCACATGAAACCATAAAAGATCTCAAATAAGCAAATCAGTCTTGAGAAGATGACATTTTTGGATTTAATTGTAAATTTCAGTTATAATAACAAAACCCAAAGAAACTTGCATCAAGACAAATAGACCAATGAAACAGCTTAGAGAGCCCAGACATGAGTTCAAACATATATAGCCAACTGATGTTCCATGTAGATACTCAGAGTATATGAAGAAGGAAAGACAGTCTCTTCAGCAAATCATACTGGGGAAGCTAGATATCCACAAAGGTTTTGGTTTGGACCCTTATCATAAACCAGAAAACAAATCAATTCAAAATGGACTAAACAGTTAAAACTAAGGTTTAGAGCTATAAAATTTCTGGAAGAAAATATAAGGAAAATCATGACACCCATCTTTACAAAGGCTCCAAGGGCATGACAGCAAAAAGCACAGTCAGCAAATACAAAACAGACAACTTGGATGACCCCAAACCCAAAAGCTTCTGCTCAGTAAAGGAAATAATCAACAGAAAAAAAAAAGAAGAAGAAGGAAAGAAAGAAAAGAAAAACTAAAGATTGGGAGGAAAGCAATGCCAACCATAAGTAGTAAAATTTCCACAAAATATGATAACCCTTACAAATTCAGAGCAAATTTTTTTAAAAGTCAAATAAAACAATAGGGTAAACTCTTGGCAACACCTGACTATGGGTGTTAGGGCATTTAGGAAATGAATCAGTGAATAGAAAATCTGTCTACCTTTAATATAAAATATAAAATGAAAATTCATGAATTAAAAAAAAATAAAGTGGGCCAAAGTCTTAGACAACTCTACCGAAGATGTCATATACTCAACAGGCATACAAAATACTTCAATGTCACTTATCATCAAGAAAATGCAATTCAAGGGCAGAATGAAACATCACTTTACAATTGTTAGATGGTTACCATAATAAGAGATGGTTGGTGAGTGAGACAGTAGCATCATTATAAAGTACTGATGGAATGAAAAACAAGCTGTTGACAAGGGAAAGAGTACAAAGCTCCTTAAAAATTTAAAATTAGCAAATCATGCAGAAATGTCATCTCCATTGTTTAGACAAAAGAATTGAAATTGGGATTCCAAGGAATTACTGTCACTCTCAAATTTATGAGTTTGCCAACACTATTCACAAAATGCAAGATGAATAAATACAAGTTTCCATTGATAAATGAAAAAGGAAGTGTATGAATACAAGAGAATATTACTAAAACACAAAAGGAAGGAAATTCTGTCAATTATCAACACGTACTAAAGCATTTCAACAACACAAATGAAATCTGAGAACATTCTGCTAAACGAAATAAGACAGCCATAGAAAAATTAATATTCTATGACTCTATTTAGAGGAGTTATTCAAAATAATCAAATTGGCAAAATCAGAGTGGAATAGAGATTTCCAGAGTTTGGAGAGAGAGGGAGAGAGAAAGAGAGAGAGAGAGAGAAGAAATGGTGAGTTTTTAATTAATGTGCAAATAGTTTTAGTTATATAAGATCATTAATTTTTTTGAAATCTGTCATATAATACTATATCTATATTTAATAATACCATATACCAAAAATGTGTTAATAGGGTAGATTGCTTAGGAAGTGTTTTTAACCACAATAAAATATAACATAAAATCTGAAAGGTAAGAATATTGAAAGTAGTACTATTACACACTTGTGTATTCATTTTAAAGTTCCATTCAGTTTCAAAATTCTACTCAGACCCTCCAAGGATCCAGACTACAGAGATAAGCTCAAACATGACAATTTTGTTTCTAGGTCACTTATTCAGTCACATCAGAAGGTATAAAGGCTTCCTGGAAGCAGATCAAAGATGCTTTTAATCTAAGGAGTGCTCCCCACTGGCAGGCTCTATGCCCTCTGTTTGTCAATTCTTTTATACAGTCTTCATTTAGTTTGAGAGACAAGCTGTATTGGGAGGGACTACTGCAAGAATCATAGAGAAGAGCTGACTGTTCCCTTACTTCTTTCCACAGAAGAACACTGAACAAAGTGATACAGAAGAGATTTTTCTTGTTTTATAAGTAATATATATATACACATATAATATATACGTATATATATAGTATATATACATTTTGAATGGTTCTAAGGAGGTTTCTAAGCAACTTTAGAACTAAAAAAAAAAATAGACTTTTCCTTTAGTCTCCATCAACCATTATGTTAAGAAGTTGCTACACTTTACCCAGGTTCTGATTTAAAATTTGTTTATAAATTGGGTTAGAAATACTAATAAAAATCTAAGGTCCTTAGATCAGGCCAAAATATGTCCTATAACTTCTTATTAATTAAAAATTATGATATTGGTTGCCATTGCATATTTGGAGAACCTACATTGTACCTGCACAATAGAATGTTTTCCACATAATTCATCTATTAATTATCACCAGGGTTCTAAGAGTTAAATGTAATCGCATTAATACACAAGAGGACATTGAGAACAAAAGGATAAGAAACTCAGGGTCATATAACTAAGAAATGGAAGAGCTGTAGTATGAACCTAAATTTCTCTGATGACGACATTTATGGTCCTTCCTATGTAATCAATTCATCTTCTTTCTTAAAAACGGATGCTTCTCTCCATAAACGTGCTTTTAACGTAGGCCCTCAGAAACACATCACTGTTTATTTGTGGATTATCAAGGACATGCATGTTTATCACTACTTTTCAGGGAAGAGTGAAATTTCGAGCCTGATACATAAAATCTATCAAGCGCTTGGGAATTTTAACAAAAACTCCTGGCTGCCAGCACAGCATGCATTGTCTTCTTCCTTCCTAATTCCCCAGTGAAACTAACCTGATTAATGACCCTCATGTTACATTTGGCCATTTGCCTCAAGGATGTCTAACCCATGATTGATTTCAGCCAGGCATGGCAGTTAGTTCTGTTTTTAACGGTTTTCGTATGGGGGCATGATGTAATAAAGTGCACTAAAATGCAACTGAAAATATAATAGTAGAGATATGTCAGGCACGGACATATGTTTTATGATAGGTTTTCATTTTTTTCTTGTTTGTAAATACCACATTACTCTATGGTTTTTAAAGTTGATTTGTAAAACGTACAGTGATAGAGAGGGAGGGGGAGACATAGCCATAAAAAAAGAGAGGGGGGGGACAGAGAAAGAGAAACAGAGATTTTCCATCTTCTACTTCATTCCCCAAATCGCCACCACTGTTAAGGGTTGAGCCAAGTTGAAGCCAGGAGCCAGGAATTTCATCTTGGTGTCCCACATGGGTGGCAGGGGCTCAAGCATTTGGGTCCTCCTTTGCATTCCCAGGAACATTAACAGGTGACTGGATGTCATGTAGAGCAGCTGGAACTTGAACCAGCATTCTGGTACATGACGCTCCTACCACAAAGGGCGGATTTTCTGGATATCCAACCCTAGCTCCTGTCTTGTTTTACCTGATGTAATTCAGTATAACCCTATAATCTATGAGTACATGCCACCTAGCAATTATTTCAAATCTGTTTTTTCTTCAACTTTAATTATTTTGAAGAGATTCATAAGCATAGCATTTTTTTGGTTTTTTTTCCCTCTTCTGTTATCACAAAAACCAATTTTACTGTCAAATTGTATGATTAATTTCACAACACTCTATGGATATGTTGTGATATGGATATTCTTCTCTGTAATGTATCTACATATTTTATGTTCAGATCTCTATTTTTCATGTTCAATTGCATCTTTTTCCACACATTCACAAATGATGATGATCTGCCTGTCCTATTGGTAGTAGGTATATTCCCAGAAAGTTGACAGCTAGTATCACTCAAAGCTAAGGAAAGATGGATTTTTTTTCTTTCCAAATAATTTTTCATATTTATATAGGTTAAAAATGAAGGGAGAAAGGAAGCACTGATGATGAGAAACAATTCCTGTGGCTAGGAATTTCAAATACTGAAACATCAAAAGTGTATCAGAAGTCATGCCAATGGTTTCCATTTCAGTTACAGCAATTATTAGTTGACTACATATATTCATTTTTCCATTTAAATATCCCAGAAAATATTACTTTAATGAGTGTACCAATTATTTTGGCATGCTATATTTGGAAGATTTTAAAAGTGAGAATATGAGTTAAATAAGTCACCTATTTTTTGGCTGATAAAATAGCAAGGTAAACGAGTCTTCTTTTTGTACCATTAAAAAAAAATTCAAAACATACTAATTGTATATACTTACAAGGTACAGGGTCATCATCTGGCAAATGAACACATGTCTACTGATCAAATCACTATAATCTAGATGCCCTTACCCTTAAAGATTTGCTTGTGTTGCAATCTCTTTTGTTCTGATGGAATTATACCAGCATAAGCAAATACAGGTAACTTTCTGAAGTCCAATTCGTCTACACCGTTAACTAGTACACAGCAGAGCAAATGAGTTGGGGTTCAAAGTATTTGTTAGGTGAATGTGGACACTGTGTGCAAGGGACACAAAAATAAATACCATCTTCGGGGTAGAAACACAGGCGTGTGCATGTTTTTGTCCTCTACATCGTTTCTAGTGTAAGAGAACATCTGAAATGCCTCTGGAAGAAGACAAAGGTTCATGTGCGGTCAACAAAGGAGAAAAAAAACAACCTGATAGTTGGGAACATCTGGAAAAAAGCCAAGTGATGTCAAATTTCATGTGAGTTTGCAGATGATGGATGCCTTCCACAAATTTGCATGCCACATTATTCAACTGTCCTGGACAGAAAACCATGTTCTTCCTAAAGTTTCCACTTTGCTAAACTATGGAATCTGTGAATATATCTTATGCCATAGTATTAATTAAGTTATTGATGGAACTAAACTTGATTATCAGCTGACTATAAAACAAATAATATTTCCTCCATTATCCAGGTGATCACAATGTAATCTTAAAAGATTTCAAGCCTGGAGCTATAACCTAGTGGCTGAAGTCCTCAACTTACATGCACCAGGTTCCCATAAGGGTGCTAGTTCATGTCCCAAGTGCTCCATTTCCCTTCCAGCTCCCTGCCTAGGGCTTGGGAAAGCAGTGGAGAACAGCCGAAAAGGAACCTGCACCCACATGGGAGACCCAGAGGAAGCACCTGGCTTCTGGCTTCCAATCAGCCCAGCTCCAGCCATTGTAGCTACTTGGGCAGTAAACAAGCAGACGCAAGACTTTCATCTCTGCCTCTCTTTCTCTCTGTATATCTGACTTTCCAATAAAAATAAATAAATCTCTAGAAAAAAAAAAGATCTCAAAAGTACCAAAGGGACACAGAACACTAGGTCTAAGAGATATGCCAGTTGAGGGAAGACTATAGATGTCCATATTAGCTTACAAGGGGGAACGTTAGCGAAGGAATGCCAGCAGCCTTTGGAAGCTCATAAGGCCCAGTAACATAGTCTCCCCACGGAGGCTCTGGAGGGAAGCAGCCCTGTTGACACCTTGATTTTAGCCCAGAGAGATGCATGTCGAACTTCTCAACTAAAACATAAGGTAACTTTATATTGTTTGAAGCCACAAAGTTTATAGTTATCAATTATGAGAAGAGGAAATGAATACATAGGCCTCTTATAAGTAAACAGGATGAATTAGTCCAAGAAAATTAGACCTTTTCCATGTGGACACCAATCATTCAGTGAAATTGCTTTTAAATGTTTTAATACACATAGCATCTCACTTTTATTCTTTTTAAATCAATCAACAACCCCTCCAAACTTATAGAAATACACACATCTGACCTTTACAATAGAATATTAAATTTCCCAAATTGTCTATACCTACAACAGCATGATACACTTAAAAAGCAAAATGTTTGACTTGTGACTGTTGCTGAAAGACTGTACTATTTTATTAATAGAGAGGAAAATGGTTTGCGGGGGTAGATGAGGAGGGAGGAAACAGAGAGGAAGGGAGAATCCCTATATATATAAAATTGTATCATGGAAAACAATAACAATAAAATACAGAAAAAAACAAAACCTAAAAAGAGAATATAAGCCAGAGTATATACCTTACTGATAATTAAAAAGGTGCTAAGATTAAATAATTGAGCTATTAGTAATTGCACCTTAATAATGTTATGCATCAGGATTTCCTAGGGATTCTACCCTATTGATGTTGGGCTAAATTTGCTGGTTAATTTTTAATGCCCATTCTATTTGAACTAATGAGCAATACTTAATATAATTAGACATCCTGCTCTCCTGAACTCCAGGGTACTGTACTCCCCTGCCTTTCCGCTCCTTTTCCATGCTCCCTTTATCAGCATCCTTGCTGATACCTTATCATACATCAATCAATAGTTCTTTCATACATCTGTGTCTGCTTATTTTTCTGGGTGATATTAATAAGCCAAGGAATTACAATGTTTGTATATGAGTTGATGGCTTCGAAATAACTTATCTTTAACTCTGATCTTAGATCTCCTTGTTGGTATTTATATTCAAGTCTCACAGGCATGTTTATCACATATTATGACTTCTGCCTATGTCTCACAAGCTATTTTCCTACTCATTAGACAAATTTAACACAGATATTCACAAATATCTCCCGAGGTACAAGTTTATCTATGACTTCATGCTTAATGCCTTGTAGAAGTTTTAGTTTTGCTGCTTTTGCTTTCTGCACTGTACTTAAATAAATAACCCTAAATAATATAGCAAACCCATGTTCCACATTACATGAGCAAATTATGTAGTTATGATGTTCTTAAAATCATTTGTATAATTCAGTTGCTATGGATCATGCTCACTGAAGTAATCCAGATGCAAGCCATTAGCGTATGTCACAATTGCATTAATGCTAATAGTCACTACCATGCTCCCTTCAGTCACGCTCCACAAAACAACTATATGAAGGTGTAAATTCATGTCACGTCTTCCAATAGCTTCCCACCTTACCAGTCAATAAATGCCCAAGTCCCCACCATTATTTAGAGGTCTGTGTTATCTGATTCTTTCTTAAAGGGTCTGTTCACTGGGCCCATCATTCAAACCTTCAAGTATCCTTACAATTGAGGACTTTTGCAACGTGTGTTACCTGTTCAGAGAGATATTTTCCTACCCTTACTTAAAGCGTGTTTTCTTAAAACAGTCTTTACTTAACACATATTATATACATACTTTTTGGCATGTTATCTTAATTATTTATACTGTTCATCTAGGCTTCTTTTTTTTTTTTTGTAATTTTATGACTAAGCCATAAACAAATACCCTCTATAATGTCAAACACTATGTTATATAATTGCTGGCCAATGAATGATTTAATCCTATAATAGTAACTGTCATTTAGTAGATGATAGGTAAATAAGTGCAAAGTAATTGAATGAATGTATATACTATAGATGTGAGTACGCACACATATAAAAACTCTCATAGAAGAGAAAATGCAATTATCCTAGCATGGATAGCATGGGCTTAGAATGAGATAAATCTCAACTGGAATCTGGACTCTGCCACTTATGTACAAGGGTTTGATATGGATTAAATTGCCCAGTTTGAAAAGAGGCAAAAGGATATGGTAGGATGAGGGAAGCATAAAAGCTGACATGAGACACTTTTTGACACAAAAACAGAGCAATTGACTGACTTTGGTTAAAGAAATATGAAATAAACAAGGATACAATAAGCTTACAAATATAAATCATTAATGAATTCCAAAGTTTTTGATGAAATTTTGGAGAGTGAGGAAAGTTGGTGAATGCTATCATCAGGGTTATGAATAAGAACGTGCATCAGGTTCAAAGAGAATTAAACCAAGTATGATATTATCAGTTGAAAAGCTGTTTCTGTAGTCTGGAAGACATGTATTGAAGGCCTGACCCAGGGTGGCATCTATGAAATTTGAAGGGACATATTTCAATGGAGAAATGTTGCAAAAAAAAAAAGGGACTGGCTGAATATGTCTCATTATTGAATATCAAATCAGTATAGAGAAGAAAGATTATGACTCACATGTAAGCCTCAGTGACTGGCTTACTGGGAGTCATGTTCTCATTTACATAACAAAAAGGACAAGAAACAGGTTGGTGAGCCAAGCAACAAAATTCACTTGGAAACATAGCTGGTTTGAAACAACAGTGCACATTAAGATATAAATAAATACCAAGGAGTTGAAAATGAGTCGGGAATGTGACTGTCATTGAAGAGATACTGGAAGTGAAGAAGACACACCTATAGATGCAATAGTCATTTACATAAGACTGAAGCTAGGAGATTAAATCATGCAGACAAGGCACTGGGGAAAGAGATAAGAGAATCAAGACACTGTATTTCCCATGGGATCTAATGTTGACAGCTGTGGGGAGAGAAAAAAAGAGCCAGATAATACCAAATATTCAGAGAAGAACTTACTAGATTTAGAGACACTGAGAAAAAGTGTCTCAGGAAAGGTATAAAACCATGAGGATTGAATAAAAGCCATTGGGTTCACTGGCTAAGACTACTCATTTATTTAATAAACGAATGCTGATAGGAATGGCTTTGTGGTATAATGTTTGTGAGAAGTCACTGTTTGTGATACCAGCATCCAATATCAAAGTGCTGGTCCAACTCTGGCTGTTCCACCTCAACTCCGGCTCCTTACTGTTGTACCTGGAAAAACGAGAGTGATTTATACTTCATATTTTTCAAAAAGTAAACATTGTGTTTTATTTCAGTGACTTAGGCTAAATAAAAAGATAAGTGAATTTACTGAATGTTTCACAACATACTACGCATTCGGTAATATTTAGACACAAGTAAAATGTACAGAGTCTACAAAAATTGAAGTCCATTTGAAATTACGTTATTAAGGAGTCATACCTGAGCAAAGCCTTAATGAGGCAGTAATGAGGTGAAAATGTTCCTAGCTTCTCAGATCTAAAGTGCAATAGATAACAATAGATAACAGGCAGTGGAAAAACCTTCTAAAAAACAGCAGTTCAAGAAAACTGATAATGAGGAGGGAAAAAAATCCTTACATCTTTTTCTTGGCTTATGCTACTGTATTTTTGGATATGACGTCTATTGCTTAAGCCTTAGACATAAGTGATGCCAATAAAAAGAATCTGGAGAGTCAGGAAACAGTTGAGGGAGAGTCATTCCAGGAGAAGCAAGAAAATTGGGATAGAGAGCAAAGACTGGATAAAGTTACACACCCAACATGAATAAAAATAACACTTATCATTCCTAGGAAATATTACAAGCAATACATTATTTCATGTGTTTGCACATGTGTAACACATTCATCAGCATTTAATAACAGTGAAGACATTATTTAGAAACTTGAACAAGAAACCTAAACTAGAGGTCAACATTTGGTCTAGCGGTTGAAATTTTATTTTATGTGCTACATAACTCACACTAGAATGTCTGTGTTAGTCCCAGCACCAGCACCTGACGCGAGCTTCCTGCTAAAGCACACCTGGAGGGAGGTAGTGATGACTCACAGAATTGGGTACCTGTCACTACATGGGAGACTTGGATAGACTTTCCAACTCTTGGCTAATGTAGGCATTTGGAGAGTGAACCAGCAGATGAGAGGTTTCACTCTTCGTAATAGATAGATGATAGATAGATAGATAGATAAACCTTTGTGAAATTTTTCATAATAAAAGAAGAATCTGAGTCACACAAACTTGCTCACCAAGTGTCCCCTATCCAAAGTTGCAAGAAAACTAATCAAAGACAGAGAATATATCTATGCCCCCAAATGAATGTTTCCTTGGGGGAATTCTGCCAAAGAATTTTTAGCCTCATATATCAATTAAATGCCACAAAAATTATTAATTAAATGCATACCACTGATTGAAAAAAAAATGAGTCCCCAAAATTCACACTAAGTTTACTAACAGAATCAGGCATACAATTTCTAAGCTACTATTCACATAGGATCGATTTCAGAAAAGCTACAGAACTTTCAAATTGCTACACTGAGCTAAATAAAGCTTTCTCTTAAACAAGAAATCCTTACAAATTAGCAATTCTAGGACATTCTGTTTCCATGTCCTAAATAATTTCTTATATTTTTAGGTTTCCTACAATATTACAAGGGTAGAAAAGTA
The DNA here is from genome assembly GCF_017591425.1 of Ochotona curzoniae. Classification (NCBI taxonomy): domain Eukaryota; kingdom Metazoa; phylum Chordata; class Mammalia; order Lagomorpha; family Ochotonidae; genus Ochotona; species Ochotona curzoniae. The sequence goes on along the minus strand of NW_024465023.1, from coordinate 19,342,871 downwards.
TACTGAGAAAATTCATTACATACAAAATATTCAATACTACATATATTATGATTTTGGTATAGGCTTTTCTTACCAACACAACAGACCAAATGATATGCAAATTTAAATTATTAAAATTAAGGGGTCTAATAAGACATATTTTGTAGAATGGAAATACAGTAAAAGGAATCAATTACTGTAAATCTCTTCTTTGTATATTAGATATAAATAAGTCTCTCCAAGTAGTGCAGTTAGTAATTTCCATATATTTGTCCATACTTTCAAATTACACATATTTATGGGCTATGTATTATTATAACTATCTGCCGCCTTTGTAAAAGGACTTTTCATATTGAAAGTACAAATCCCTATTACATGGATCCCATCCATAAAAATCAACATGTATTAAATGTAGAGAAGTTCAAACAGTAAAACACTGTCATGTCAGACCATGCAATAAAACTGTGAAAAATAAAACGGCTCTTAATGCCAGAGAGAAAAGGCACTGAAGAACTCAAACAAGTAAAAGCAATGTTAGGTTCTCTTGAAAGGAGTTTTCTGATTTGAAGAAGAGAGTAAATGTTGACAGACCTGAGAAGGAAATGGGCTCCGGGTGGGGTCAGAGGTGCTGACATAAGCAGCCTGTGTGTAGGCATAGCTCTTGAATCGAGGCTTGGGAGAAGAAGTTCGCTCATAGCCCTGTGCTAGACTGACTGTGATCTGCAGAGAAGGGTTTGGGGTGTGTGGGGAAGGACAGAGGGTGGAAGGAGACATGGTAAGTAACCCGACAGGACTACTTTCCAACACACAAGAGAGCATTAATGGAAATGAGGAAATGAAACATTTAATCCAAAATACATATGAATGATATCAGACAAATGAACACTCCAAGAATTGTGGTGCTCAAGGTCTTGTCAGGCAGGTTAAACTGGAGGATATGACCTTGGGCTTTAGCCATGCTGACACAACTCTAGCCCTTACAAGGAACTGTCCTCTTCAGTCTGCCCAAAACAGGGAGCCTAAAGCAGTTTTCTCTGAATTCAAGGTAAACAAAACCAGAATTCATCAGATCAATACCATGGAAAGGACTCAAGTTTTCTTGAGCTAAATATAGAACTAGCTCAATAGAGTGTGAAAATTAGGCCTAGCAGAGCTTTCCACACCCTGGGCAGAAATTTTGCTAAAGGCTTTTTATTATTATTATTATTATTATTATTATTACTGCTCATGTCTGAGAAAGTGCAAGAAAAACCCAAAATGCTTGAAAGAACAAGACTATGCAAATGAAGAATCCCACTGAATTCTAAATACTGATACCAAATATAATTTTATCAGAAACATTCTCCGTTTATATATATTTGAATTATTCTAAAACACTTGCATCAATTCAAAAATGTTATTTTAATTAATCAAAATTTGTTAGTACATCAACAGACACCCAAAATTGTAAAAATATAATTAAATACTGTATGAGTCTTTGTTCTTTCTCTGGCTTTTTGCACTTGGCTTTTTTGGTGGCAGTATCAAAATCAACATTTATATAACTTTCTTTCACTTTATTTTATAGGATAGAAATGCAATATATTCTGTGTTCTACACTCCAAGAATATGGGGTACATTGCCAGTAGGATATTTTAACCATGTACTTTGAAAAGAAAACTATAGTCCTTACCACATTAAATTTACCAGGTTTAGTGTTCTTTTTTCTCTCTGTATGCCCATGCACTAATTTGTGTATACACACACACACATACACACACATATATATATGATATGAAGAGGTATGTATCTGTGATGCCTAAAATACATATAAAATAGAAAACGGTGTTAATATTTGTTGTCCTTTCAATACTTTACCTGTTGGGAATAGTGCATTTCATGATGTAATTGGAAATGTTCTTCTCTAGTCACTTTTGATGGCCTTGGCAACATCTCTACTTCCTGGATGGCTTCAATGCTGATTTGTTGGGGCAGAACTTGGAAAAGTGATGTGATGTACATTAAGATGGACTTCTTATCTGGATAAGTTGTGGCAACATCTGTAAGCACATTAACACCACATATCAATGTTTGGTTTCTATATTTGAGTCTGAAAGAGTAATGAACAAATCAATATTACACAAAGAAGATGGATTAATGAGCACTCCAGTGTCCATGAATGTCCTCTGGAGGCTGATTAGAACATGATCATCAGAAGTACAATGGTCTTCCAATTTGGCAGACCACTAAGATGAGCACTAAAGTTAATTTCTTTTCCTTGTTCACATAAGAACTCCATCTTTCATAACACATTTTCCTAACTCAAATTCCCAAGGAAGCTCATCTAAGAGTTTGGCTTTCATTAGACAAGACACAAAAATAAAAGATCACATTTCCTTTTCCATGAAAATTTATACAAACATGTCAGTTAAAATAGCTCATTAGTAATCAAAGAAGTATACAAAGAGATTGAATTCTTGTGTCCCAGGAAAGAAAACTTAAGCCTCCTAATCAAATTTTTTTGCTGGTGTTTATGTAAAGATCTTAATCTCTCTGTGGGAAATGGGTCATGTATTTCCCTAACAAAAGTAAAACAAAGCAGCAATATACCATATAGATAGTGATTTGTAACATTCTTCAAGTATATTTAAAAATATTCACAGACATTATACTGCATCTGGTAAAGTAGGGTGCCACTTCAGTTCCTAGACTTTAGAGATATTTTTTAAAGTCCTGCACAGAGATAATTATCACAATGGTGATTACCAAGGGCTGGGAGGAGAGAATGGGGTTGCAGAACTGTTGGTGATAGGACACAAAATTTTAGCCAGCTAGAAAGAATAAAGTCCAGAACACCTGTTGCTTGACCTAGTTAACAAAGCATTTGCTTTTAATGATTACTAAGCAAAGAAATTTCAAGTGTTTTCACTATCAAACTAGCCATGTAGGTGCTGCATTTGCTAATTAGTTTGATTTAGCCATTCCACAAAGTATACACATTTCAAAAATCATGTTGTCTATGATAAATAAACAAATACATGTTTTTGTCAATCAAAAAAAATATTTGAAAGACAGACTACAAAGTCAAAACCAAGAACCGGCAGGAGGCCAAGGCAGCCATGAGATATAAACTGAACAGTAGTAGTTTAACTAACATAAAAAGAACCATTTTAAAGGGTGGAACTTGGTACAGCAGTCAAGTCACTGTTTGAAACACCATATCCCACATTAGTGTGTCTGCTTTGAGTCTTGGTTGCTCTTCCTCTGACCGAGCTTCTAGTTTATGCATACCCTGGAAGACAGGAGATGGTGGCCCAAGGAGTTAGGTCCCTGCCACTCATGTGTCCCAGACTAAGTACCAGGCTCAAAGCCTTTTGCTTAGTTCAGTCTTGCCTAATGCAGGCCTTCATAAAGATTCTCTCTCTTTCTCTATGTGTATATGTGTGCATGATTCTGCCTTTCAAATGAATAAACATATCCTTAAAAAATCAAATGAACTGGGGGAACTATTTGATGGGGAAGCAATGATTAGTAGGTCATATATTCAAATTAAAAGTAAATTTTGATTTCTATATAGACAATAATGTTACATATTAACATATATACATAGATAATGACATATTATATGTATTGTTAGAATGGTGTAAGAAATGATTTTGAAAATTCTTATCACAAATGAATGGTAAACTTTGAAGGAAATAACTATGATTCCCTTGATTAAAGTTTTTTAACATGTGCCTGTGTATCAAAACAACACATAGTACTGCACTCTATAAGCTGTATAATATCTATATGCCCATTTTGAATTTTTTAATCCAAATGGATTAATCCCGTATCTACTCACTGCTATTTTATAGACAGGCATGTACATTCATATGTTTGGCCTCAAGTAAAATATAAGCATAAATTAGACAAACATTTCCTCAACTGTCCAAATCAATGCCAAAAAATTGCAAAAAAATTATAATGCAAAATTGAATCAAAAGCCAACATAAATCAGTCACAATAAGTTTTCACTTGTGTCAACAAACTATTTAACTTTTCAGCCCATATTGCTTCTATCCGCATCTAAAGTTATGTGCAAGTAGGTAAAAACAAGTACCTGAAAAAATCACCTGCTGCTTCCAAGTGCATATTAGTGGGATTGGAAGATGATCCAGGATTGGAACCCAGGAATGAGGGTGTCCCTAGTTCTTTCTTTATAAACAACTAGAATTAAATGTTCAAAAATCCTTTGAATTCCTTTAACATGTACTCACTACTACTACATCTACTCACTAAGGAGCCATTATAATCAAAATATCTAAGTGAGTTACTCAAGGGATTAATCTAACAGACATTTCACAGGCTCTGCGCCCTATCTGGGATAATGGGAACATAAATAAATAAAAGGGAGTTCAATGGCCTAACATGATGGTGCAGTGGCTAAATCCTCCCCTTGCTCACACTGGGATCCCCTATATGCGCTGCTTTGTGTCCTGGTTGCTCTGCTTCAATTCAGCTCCCTGCCTGTGGCCTGGGAAAGCAGTAGAGGATGGCCTAAAGCCATGGGACCCTGCACACATGTCAGAGATCAGGAAGAATCTACTGGCTTTGCAGCCACTTGGGGAGTGAACCAAAAGATGGAAGATATTTCTCTCTGTACTCTCCTTCTATCTGTAAACCAGTCTTTCAAAAATTTAAAAAAAAAAAAAGAAAGAAAGAAAGAAAAGAAAAGAAAGGAGAGTTTAAAATATTTAGTTTGGTGAAAAGAAGTCACATTTTTCCGCAAATTGACACAACCAGTGCTTTAATGTGTTTGGATAAAGGAGCAATTATATATTTTAGGATGATGAGGCAATTCTTGATGAATAGGAAATTGAAAGAAGTTCATAGTATTTCATTAGCGAGAAATGCAGAATGAGAAGGAATATTAATATTCGGAGTAGTGAAATAGCATAACAAGTTCAAATGTAAGGAAAACTTTGATATGCCCTGGGAATAGTGGTTTTGGATGTCTTAGCCACAGAAAGGAGAATAGTAAAAACCAAGATAAAATTAAGAAACTGTATGGCTCAACTAGTTAATCCTCCACCTTTCAGTGCTAGCATCTCATCTGGGCACCATTTTTATCCCCCCAACTGATTCACTTCCCATACACCTCCCTGCAAAAAAAAATGACCTGGGAAAGCAATACAGGATGGCCAAAAGCTTTATGATCCTGCACCCATGTGAAAGACTTGGAAGAAGTTCCTGGCTCCTGGCTTCAGATTGGCTCAACTCCAGTCATTGCAACCATTTGGGCAGTGATCCATTGCGTAGAAGATCTTTTGTTCTTACTCCTATGTCAATGTAACTTTCCAATGAAAACAAATAAACCTTTTATAGAAAATCTGTAAGGAATATGGAGGTATTATCAACAGCAGAGTAGTAAATTTGTTTTTAGTTTGAAAACCAATTGCTTTCCAAACTATCAAAAATTATGACACCATGATTGGGGCCAGAGCAGTGTTGTAGTGAATATACCTATAGATGTGCTGGTTCATGTCTCACTCACTCCACTTCTGATCAAGCCCCTTGCTTACTGCCTGCTAAAGCTACAGAGGATGAATCAAGTCCCTAGGCTCCTGTACTTGTATAGGAGACCCAGAGGATGCTCCTGGCTTTCAGCTTTCTAAGGGTCCAGTTCTGGTCAACAGGACATTCTTTCTTTTTTTTTTAAGATTTATTTATATTACTTCACAGTCAGAATTGCAGAGAGAGAGAGAGAGAGAGAGAGAGAGAGAGAGAGCGAGAGCGAGAGAGAGACGGAGAGATAGAGAGAACTTTTCATTCACTGGTTCTATCTCCAAGTAGCTTGTAATGACCAGAGTTCTGAACTTGGAATCTTCTACCAGAGATTTCACATGGGTGCAGGGTCCCAAGGACTTGGGCCATCCTCTCTTTTTCCAGGTCATAATCATGGAGCTGGATCACAAGTGGAGCAGCTAGGAATTATACAAGCACCCATATTGTGATAAGGGCTCCATAAGTGGAAAATTAGCTTACTAAACCACAGTACTAACTCCAAAATGCCACACATTTTAAAATGAGGAATTGCAGTTTACAGGAACACATGGCAACATTCAAAGGCAGTCAGAATAACATCAGAAAACAGGAATCACAGCGTACTGGTTAGCATATTTGCAAATGGATTATCACAAGGACACGATACAAAGGGCAGCACTGGAATCAAAATTGTTCAGTTATCAAACATCTGTATCTCCCTCTTTCTAATAAGTGAGATAGAGTCTAAATCTATGCAAATATACACGCACATTTAATAAACAAGTGGAATTTCAGTCATACCTCTTTAACCATAAAATTAACAAAAAATTAGAAAAGTGTAGTGATCAGTGTTCCACAGGCTTTATGAACTTGGCCAAATTCCTGCTTGCTTTCAGTATCAGTTGGTTACAACTTCATAAAAACATTTAAGCAAAGTCTATCAAAACTTTCAAAATAAACATATTTATCGATGCAATCATTTTTGTTCAGGGAATGCACCCCAAGGAAATTACACATTTACATGAAGATTTACATAAATCTGATGAAAACTTTAAATGGTATTTACAATGCAAATATATTTAATAACCAAAAAAAAAAAAAAGGAGCTCAGACTAATCTTAGTGCCTTAACAGAGAATTCTAGAATGTCTGACTCTGTAGCCATATAGGAAAATTACAAAGCCATTCAAAATATTCATTTGGGCTATATTAAGATAAATGCTCTGGGGTTGAGCCACAATCTTCTACAAAGGCATTCCAAGTGGAGCACATGTTCACTAGCATCTAGCGCAACTGCCTGCACCTGAGAAATCAGCAGATGCCGGCTCAAGGATGCGGCCCCTGCAACCCACATGCAAAATCCTGATGCATTCCTGCCTCCCCACTTTGCCTGCTCAGCCCTGGCTGTTCTAGCCATTTGAGGAGTGAACTAGTAAATGGAAGGTTCTCCCTTTGGAATAAAAAAGTATAAATTCTTTTTAAAAAATAATGCTATACAAAACAATACCAAAGGAATAATATGTGTAATTTATTCTTCATCGCATACCAATTTTACAGAAGGACTATGGGGATATATTTGAAAATATTAGTGAAATAGGTGTGCTAGTATAATTAAGACATACTTTTTTATTTTGTCATATCATTATTTTCCAAACTTTAATCAATATACATGAATTTTACAATTAGAAAAATGCATTCTCTGTTTTAATAAATGTTTTTGCCAAGATAAAAATGAATCAATAAAATCAACATTCTATAGTTTTCTTTGAATATGCCCTCACTCCAAAAAGAAGTCCACGCAAATGAGTTGGTTATGAAACTAGGATTTTTCAACAAAACCATCCTTATCCTGGATAGTCAATGCCAGCAAAGTTTGATTAGCCAACCACCAGGCATAAGTTCAAAGTAGTTTTAAGACATTTAAACACAAGATTTGATATATAAATCAGTCTCACTTTGTTCCAAGGAAAGGAAGGTATTGAAAATGGATTATAGTGTACAATCATGTATAATCAGAAGGAAACAGGATTTTTTTAAGATAAATATATAAATGCATACCTACAAACCTTTGGTTAGTCAACCTTTTAGGGAGTCCATATTTTTAAAAATGGGACAATGCCATTTAGAAAAAATGAGCATGAGCTTTGATCATTTCCTACAGCTGTGTTATCAACAACAACAAAGCCCAGTAAATAATAAATTCAATGAAAGATAAAGGGTATGGATGTACCAACACAAATGAAACTTGGATCCAAAATTAGGAATAACATAGCATGTCCAAATATGAAACTGTACATATATACATGCTAACACAATCACAACGTGTGTTTACAGAAAATTCCAAATCCGAATACTACATTTTAAAGAACTCAGGTAAGGTACATATCTGCTGAGGTTTGTAAATGAAGAAAGCTATGTTATACTATAATGTCATCTGACGTCTAAAAGCCAGTGTTAATAAATTAAAAACACAAACTCATTCACTTAAGTTTTAGATTGTTAGTTCCCACTTTAATATATTAAATTCAAAACTGCATTCTACATACTTGTGTTCTCCCCTTAATGTGATTACACAACAATTACAAAAGAAAATCTTTTTCATAGGTCTTCCCATGTTAAATTGGTCAGCATTCTAGAAGATATGTTCACTCATTACTAATGACCAATTTTAGCCTTTACTTTACCAGTCCAAGTACTTTCTTCTGTCATCTGATAAAACTGCTTCTTTTTAAAGAACTACAAAATGTGCTAATGAAAATAATTCTCATTGATGATGATGATGATGATGTTTCATAAAAAAATTACTAATAAAAAGGAAGAATTTTATTTATAAATGGGAAACACTAAACAGCTTCAAATTTTAAACTTACAATGACTGTTTTAAACATGTTGATGTTGAAAATAACACTAAACCATCACTAATATTTTGGTACTGGTGGAAAATAGTGGCTTAAAATGCACAATGCTTACCAAAGTTGTAACAGGGGAAAATATAAAAACAAAACTAAAATTGAAGTGTTCATGGAAGACTCCTATACTAAAAGTTACTCTACTCTTGTGATTATTAACTAAATAATCATAAACTTGGCTGTGCAAATAGAACTTAAACATCATGTATTCAATTCAAAAAGTAACTATTTCTACAAGTAATGTCACTGATTATGGAACATACTATGTTGAAAATATGAGACACTGAAAAATATATTTAGCTAACATTTACCAATGTTTAATTAGGTACCAGAATATAGTCTAGATGTTTGGGACACAGAGGTAAATAAATGAGCAGTAAGATTGGTTCTTGTGGAAAACTGATTTAGTCAGAAAGGAATTGCAAATAAGTAATTTTAAAATCCTCAATTTATACTGGCCCATGTACTCTATCACCTAGTTCTTATGGTGATATTGTATAAAGAATTGACTTTCACTAAAGTATTTTCTGCTGGGCTCACTTTTGGGGAATTAAACAGGAATGGGAATTCAGAAATGTTAACATTAAATATTTTGAAAATGCCTGAGAAAAAATGCACTGAGGCTGGTCAAAAAAAGTCAACTAAAATAAAAGGGCAAAAGATATCAAGACAAAACCCTCCCAGGTTGCTGGTGCTAGCAAAGCCTTTGCTCTCTCCATGGGCAAAACAGGCTCACGGGGCACCCTCTAACCATAGGAATGTTATATACAAAGACTGTGGGAATTTTGTGATGATGTGATGTTGTGTAGTGTGCAGCTGGGTGCCTGGGCATTCAACATCTCTGACTTCAGAAGCTAAGAGGGCTCCCTTTTCTTGAGATAGAACAATGAAGGATTGTATGCTCACACAAAACCTCATCGATTTTTTTGTTGATGCTGGTGTGAGCAGGGCTGGTAGCTACCCCAGGCAATCCTGGGCATTGATGACTTTACAAGAGATTAGGTGAGCCTGCATCACCACTGCACTAACATGCATAATCACTGCCTTCTTCATGCAGGCAAAAGAGATCTACCATGTCCAGCTTGGGTGTCACACTGGAATCTCACCCAACACTTGAGCACACTGGCTCAAACCAGTCCAAATCCCTGAGTAAACACTGATGGAGCAGTCAACCCATACAGCCACAGGAATATAACTCAAGGACAAACAACATCAGATAAAAACAACAAGCCCTTTCAGAAATACCTGAAAATAAATGCAGAAATACAACAAATCAAAACAAGGAGACAATATGACTCCCAAAAAGGAACATAACATTTCAATAATACAGAGTGAAAATGAAGAGATGGATGAAATGCCTAAAAATGAATGAAAAAAATTATCACAGGATAATTCAAAAGCATGCAAAACATGAAAAATGCTACAAAGACATCGAGATAAACTGAAATGCAGATACTAAGAATTCAATATACCAATCAGAAAATATAATAGAAAGCTTCAACAACAGGCTTGGTAGAGCAGAAGAAAGAATAATCAAGATATGACAAATCCTTGAAAATATCTCAGTAAGATACAAGAAGAAAAGAAGTGAAAAATGAAAAAAGATGCCCAGGCTTTATGGGATACCATCAAACAATATAACATACATGTCTTAGGAGTTTCTAAAGATACAGAAGAAACGAACAGGAAGCACACAGAACTCCTAATGGGCATTAACAGAAATGCTTCTTATAAAATGTAAAGACATGACAGATTACCTTCCAAAGATCCCTAATTAGACTAAAAGCTGACTTTTTACCAGAAACTCCACAGACTAGGAGAAAATTCAGAGACACAGTCCAGGTCCTAACTGCCAACCCAAAATACTGTATTTACCAAAACTCTCTCCTATAAAGGAAGATGAAATAAAGACCTTGTAAAACAAACAAAATTATCTGCCACCATTCATGCAGCCTTAGAAATGATGCTTGGGAACTGCCCAAAACAGAAATATAGAATGATCATGTGAAATTTTTCATGGTAGGCAAGGATGGTTTAACATATGCAGATCAATAACTGACATATCACATTAAGAATCTAAAGAATTAAAAGCCATATGATTATCTCAAAACATGAAAATTAAATGTGATAAGATACAATATTCTTTCATTATTAAAAAATAACATCTTTTCATTTTATAAAAATAAAAACTTAAACAAATTGGATTTAGAAGGAAGATACAGTCAAAGGAAAATACGACAATAGCCAGCATGATATTTAATGGGGAAAAGATGGAGGCATTTCCACTAAGATCTGGAACCCGATAAGGATGCTCTCTTGCACTACTGCTATTCAAGGTAAGATGCTTCTACACTGCAAAGGAAAACTTCATCAAAGTGAAGAGGCAGCCCCCAGAATGGGAAAAATATCTGCAAACTATATATTCAATAAAGTTTAATGATCACAGTAATAAGGAGCATAAGAAACTCAACTACAGCAAAAACAAACAGTCCAATAAAAATGGACTAAGAACATGAACAGGTATTTTTCAAAGGAGGAAATGCAAATGCCCAGAAGAAACGCATGAAAAAAAAAATAAAATAAAATAATAAGAAACGCATGAAAAAGATGTTCAGTATGACTAACCATCAGGGAAATTCAAGTAAAAACCACAAGGAACTTTCATTTCAACCCATTTGGAATCTATCATCAACAAACTAAAAGGTGACAAACACTGGTGAAGATGTGGGAGGGAATGGTATCCTAATCCACTGTTGGTTAGAATATAAACTACTACAACCATTATGGAAAATGATACGGCGATTTGTCAAATATGAAATAGATCTAGCATATGACCCAGCCACCCCATACCTGGGAATTGACACAAATGAAGTGAAATCAACATGTGAGAGATGTTTTCATTCTCATGTTTATTACAACATAATTTACAGTAGCTAATATATGAAACCAACCCAAACATTCCTCAATTGATTACTGGATAATAAAAATATGATATACACACACACAGACTACCAAAAATGGTAATCTATATGAGCAAAAGATATGCAAAAGATATGTCATAGCCTTTGTCTGTATTCCAGAGAAACTGTGTTTTTTTCGACTTGCTATTTGTTGAATTCTTTACTGAATGGTGTGTTAGGCCTATGATTGAGAAGTGAACTGAATGTATGCAATTGTAAAAATTTGTAAAAACAAACAAGTAAGGAGGAAGGTTCATGGGGAGCATCACAGGAGGCATTGTGTAGTGGGAAGTATCGCTGTGCTACTAAATCCATATCATGAAATACATGAAATTACTTCACTTTATAGAAATAAAATAATTTCAAATAAAAAAGAATGTTATTTTTATTTTCCCACTTCTTACAATTAGAAGGTTCCCAATCCAATTACGTGAAATATGTTGGATTGTACTTTCTACATGTTTACTATTGAATTATCAATCTTTATTCTAAAAATTTGCTTCTATAAGCCACATTATAAAAAAAAATGGGGTAAAGAAGCCACGGGTGGTATGCTGCTAAGTTCATTTTTGAAAGAAAATCGCAACAGAAGCAAAGAAGCAACAACAAAACCCCTGATTTGTACTGATCTGTAGTGTTTATGAATACCCACAGCATCAACACTCTCTATGGGAGTGATTTCAAGCACACAATGCTTTGCCCACCTCTGGGCAAATCCCTGCCTAACAGTTCTAGTATGCCAGAACAACTGTTAACAGGACCACTTTGTTGCATTTCCACCGAAATCCATTTATCTGCTTCTCCTTACAATAAAACCTTTCAAATGTTTCAGCTATATTCTGTACTTGCTTCCCCCAGCAAATTCCACTCAACTTATTTAGCATCTCATAGGTATTAGGAAAGCAAAAAACAAGTACTATGCAACACAGAATAAGTACAGAATAAAAATGCAGAGTAAATACTAGGCAATACAAAAATAAACAAAGCAAAATTTCTACCCTCATTTAGTTTAGATTCTAACTGAGCAGAAAAAAAAAAATAAATGTTCCTAGCTTCTCAGGTCTAAAGTGCAACAGATAACAATAGAATGAATTTTTAAAAAAAATGGTGGTGTCCATATTTTAAACAGTAAGTGCTTATGAGGCCTTTAGAGATAATGCTACATAAGAAGCTCTTTCTCCTGTCTTTCTCCCCTCCTTCCCTTACAAATGCAAATGGTTTTCAAATATCTACCTCCAGCTGAACCCTTTCCTAAAATCCTGACAGCTGATAATACCTTTTCAAGCAATTTTTTTTTCAAATTTCTTACCTGCAAAATAGGGCTTTCAGTTTCCTTCTAAATCATTAGGTTCACAGATATGCTACTCAGAATATGTAACAACACCCATGAATGCAACTACCATAAGCATAGGAATATACTTTCATTTTTACTTTTTCTGCATTCCCTCTTTTACTCCACTAACAAGGCTTGTTTTTCCACCCTGAAATAACTGTATATATTCATCATTTCATGCTCATTGTTACTGCAATGATCCTCACTTTATGAGCCCAACCTGTTCACATTCTGTTCTCACGCTACTCATTTCATTTTACATGCAACCGGTGAAGCTACCATTTCAACAGCACAAATTAATTTGGACACTCTTCATTTTCAAAGCACATAAAGGAACATGGAATTTGTGCAGTGGTCAAGATGGCACTTCAGATACTCACATCTTACCAGAGGGCTTGGGTCTGAGTGCCAGCTCCACTTCTGACTCCAGTTCCTTAGTGTGTACACTAGGAGACAGAAGATGAGGACCATCGTACTTGGTCCATGACATAGACAGGGGAAACCTCATTGAAATGCAGGCTGCTAGCTTCAGCACGGTCCAGATTCAGCTTCTGTAAGCATCTGGGGAGTGAATGAGCTGATGGAAGATCTACCTCTCTCTCATTCTCCTCGTTCCCTTCCTACATTTCAAATACGTATTTTTTAAAGATTTATTTATTTTTAATGCAAACTCAGATACACAGAGAGAGGAGGAGCGACAGAGAGAAATATCTTCCATCCAATGATTCACTCCCCAAGTGACCACAGTGGTCGGTGCCGCGCCAATCTAAAGCCAGGAGCCACGAGCCTCTTCCAGATCTCCCACGCAGGTGCAGGGTTCCAAGACTTTGGGCCGTCCTCGACTGCTTTCCCAGGCCACAAGCAGGGAGCTGGATGGGAATCGGGGCTGCCAGGTTTAGAACCGGTGTTCATATGGGATGCCGGCGCATTCAAGGCGAGAACGTCAGATCCTAGGCCACGACATTGAGCCCTCAAATAAGTATTTCTAAGGTCTAACTTTAAATAACAAAAAGACCCCTGAATTATCTTATCTACTTTGGAATAAATTCATGTCCTACAAAATGTAACATGGTCCAGTCGTGCACACTGAAATTAGTTCTGTATGTGCACCTCTCCCTCCTCCCTCTGTCTACTGCCTGATTTTAGTATCTCATATATCACAGGCACTTTAATACCTCCCAGTGTTTTCACTTGCTGTCCTCTTTATTTGAAAGGATTTCTCCACTTCTCTTTCACTTTTGACTCACACTAAACTGTTAGGTTAGTCCATATGGAAGCAACTCAGAAATGCACTTGTTAATCACTCTATTTTTTTTTAAAAAAAGATTTATTTATTGCAAAGTCAGATATATATAAAGGAGGAGAGACAGAGAGGAAGATCATTTTAATGTGTCTACTACATGAGCTCCATGATTCCGTTTGTTCCAATTCCTGCTGTTGTGTACATTTGGAGAGAGAAATAATAGATGGATGATTCGCACTCTCTCTTGAGTACATGTGTGCGTGTGCGTTTGCTCTATCTCTCCCTCTATCTTTAAATAAATAATTCCTTAAATATTGTGACTACTGGGAATAAAGTTCATTTTAGCTGTCTCCATATATGAACACAGATATGATACATGTTAAGAACTGAGACCCAGTTGAAAGGGCACAAAGCATTAGAACAAAGAAGAGGTGCTTGCAGAATTTTTTGACTTAGAAAATTATGTTGAAAAGAATAGACTTGGGTATTTAATGATTCTTGTAAGGAATTAATTATATACAAGGACCTTTCAGAATATTTTTTCATTCAAACTTCAGCATTGTCTTGAGCATTAAGGGTACTGCCCAAGGTCATTTAATAGTTAGCAATAGTCAAATTAAGTTGGGGGCAAAAAAGGTTGGATTGCATCCAGGTTCTTTCATTCCACAACTTTGACAAGGCTAAGAATTACTTCTTCTTTCTATTTCATCATAAGCATTTCTTAAATCATTGGTCATATCCATTAAAAGAAGACCCAGTTTGGAGAACCCCTCATGTTCAAGGAACTAGATTAGGTGATTTCTTTGCTAAAGCATTAATTCCTAGAACACAAAGCATTAATGCACTAAACAAGAAGAAAATGCATGAAAACAAAACTAGTACATTTTTAATTCAAATGAGAAATATGCATTTTGTGCTCAAGACAGAAGAGAACTCATGTTCTATTCACTGTTCTCAAACTTTGACATACATTTTTAAGAAACAGCACAGTGCTTTGCATATATATAGCACAGTGCTTTCATCTATGGAAGAACTTCTCTAAGTGTTCTCGGAATTTTGGTAAGATTGAAGTAAATAAAGGCATAAAGCCTTCGATCTCATCAGAACAATAAGTAGCACTGAACAGATATTACTAATAAACCCTATATGTACAATATGTACAATATGCTTCAATTTAACTTCCCAATTTTAAATACATATGTATGTATTTAATACAGACTTCTGTCAATAGACAACAAAAATAATACAAAAGGGTACACATTGAATATAGAAACAACTCTATTGCTCCACAACACAGCAGTCCGGACATCTAAAGGTAATACTTCTCAGCAAATGCTAGGTGATCACTCCACACGTTTATTCATTCATCCATCCATTGATACATCTAGCCATATTGATCTATTCATTTGCCTGTCCACCTAACCAGACCAAAGTGCATATACACTACCGATTGATCCAATGTCCCACACACTTTCCTGGTGAACTTAGGAAGTATACATCCACTTTCACATATCACTTTCATTAGGTTCTGTATAAAACTGGATAAACAATCTATCCAAACTTGGTCAAACACTTTTGAAAAAGAAAGAATTCTAAAAAGATACAGCATTTAGCATAATGCTTCAGTTTTTTTCAGAACAATATCTGGTAAATATTAATTTTAAAGTAAATGTGGCTTAAAATCTACATACACACATATTTTTGGTATTTAAACATCAATTTCAGAGATCAGGCATTTAGCCTAGCAGTTAAAATACCTGTACCTGAGACCAGAGTACCTAGGCTCAATTCTTAGCTCCTCATACCAGCCTCTTACTAACACAAACGCTAGGTGAACAACAAAAGTGCCTCATGTAATTGAGTTCCTGCCACCCATGTGGGAGACATGGATGCAAATCTTGGGTCCAGGCTTCACCCTCAGCCCAATTACAGCAAGAGTGGGCATTTGGAGAATAAGTCAGTGGATAGGAAACCTGCCCCTCAATGAAATATTTTAAAATACTAAAGTAAATAAACTATTTATTTATTTATTTATTTATTTATTTATCCACTTGCAATAAGTATCATGTCAGGCACGGCAGCTTTAGTGAGCTAAGATAATCAACAACAAAACCCACACACACCTGGACCTTGAATTTATGGCATCTATAACCCAATGATAGAATTATACCTATCACTAGTCAAATACTGGAGCTACTCCTAAGAATATTGCAACGAAACTCTTTATACATTTATGTAGGATACGTACGATTGTTTCTATGCCTCTAATTTTTCAGTATAAAATCTCAGGACCAAATACATGCATATATATACATATATATATACACACACACACATATGTATATATACATGTGTATATATAATGCATATGTATGTATATGTATGTGTATTTATAAAATAAACACTAGTGTATACATATATGTACATTAACAATTTCCTATTTTGAAAGATATGCCAAATTTTCTGTTATGTTATTGTTATATTCCAGAATAAAGGACTGGTGTTGTGTCACAGCATATTACGCCACCACTTAGTAATACCATTATCCCATACAGGAGCACCAATACAAATTTTGCAACTCTGCTTCCACTCTAGCTCCTTGCTAATGTGCCTAGGAAAGCAGTGGAGAGTGGACAAGTTACAAAAAACATTGCAATGGTGGTTGATAAAAGCTCAATAAACCAAGTAGAGAGGATGAGAAGCACCAGTTAATGTGTTCTTTTTGGAACAAGTAGTTCTAGTGTCCAACTGTGCACTTGTGCTATCACAGAGAATATGCTGTATGTTTACATAAAATAAAACTGGAATATTTTGAATGCTTTGACTGTAACGAAATGCTAAATGTTTTGGAAGACAGATGTTTACTTTTATTGGACATGCATTGAAACATCACATAGTACCCATAAATAACTACACATTTCACGGGCCAATAAAATTTTCATTTTTAAATATTATAATGCTCTAAGCTTTTCTTCAACCAGAAGAAACATAGTAACCCTTTCTATGATTCCCAATTATAACACAATACTATAATTTTTCTTATTTAATCATTAGCAATCTTAAGATTTTTTGTAGCCATTTTAAAGGAAATCTGTTATAGTTTATTTTTATTTTAAGTATAGGAATGTTATTATATTGTTACTCTTTTATGTATATTATGCCCATCCTGTCATACTTGTATGCCTTATAATGATCTCTTACTTCTTAAAAATTGTTAGAATTTTTATATTGTTAATTTTGTCGATCTTTTTAAAAAAGATTTTTTTTCATTGGAAAAGCAGATCTACAGAGAAAAGGGGAGACAGAGAGAAAGATCTTCTGTCCACTGGTTCCCTCCCTAAGTAACTGTAACTGCCAGAGCTGCATCAATTCGAAGCCAGGAGCCAGGAGCCTCTTCTGGGTATCCCCTGCGGATGCAGGTC
Organism: Ochotona curzoniae; assembly: GCF_017591425.1. NCBI lineage: Eukaryota > Metazoa > Chordata > Mammalia > Lagomorpha > Ochotonidae > Ochotona > Ochotona curzoniae. The sequence goes on along the minus strand of NW_024465023.1, from coordinate 19,325,521 downwards.
CGAAGACTTTGGGCTGCCCTTACTGCTTTCCCAGGCCAGAAGCAGGGAGCTGGATGGGAAGTGGAGCAGCAGAGACATGAGCCAGCACCTATGTGGGATCCTTGCACATGCAAGGTGATGATTTAGCTTCTAGGCTACCATGCCCAGCCCAATTCTGTCAACTTCTCTCACAGATTTTGAGTTTTGCATGAACTTAACACTATCAAGATACTCTTCAACATTTAATGTACCTTTTCAAAAACTTTACGTGTGAACAGCAAATTATTATACAGAAATCATTTTTTGAAACTATGGTAGTATTTGTGGTGGGATTACATTTCCACAGAGTTTTCAGCTTATCAAGTCACTCATCTTTCCCCACCTATACGAAGTACCACTTTCATTATTTCCTACATGTGCCTAAAAGGAATGATTGTCAAAATATCTAATCTAATTAAACCAACTTTCTATGATGCCACACTGTGTCACTAAGTCACATTATGAAATCTACTAAAGTCGCTCATTTAAATTTATATTCTCATGCATTTGCATGTGGACTAATTTTAGGCCGATCTTGACAACTCCATCTTTCTTCCATGTTGTGATTTATTTGTAGTGTGCTCACCCCTATGCATTTCTGCCCTTTCTCTTCTGCTCATCCCATATGTGGCTGACCCTTTAACACTGTACCTCCTGTGATCTTTGTGGGCTGGTTTCTAGTTGCACTATGCAAATGGAAGGTCTAGCTGGAAACTCAAAGGTAAGCAAGAGAAGGCTAGGTTCATCTCTCTTCCACATCTTTCCTGCTTCAGTACTTCACATGTTGGTAGATTAGCCTTACGGACCACTTCGTTTCCTCCATTAGTGTAGTATCAGTGACTGCCTTTGTTTCATTTATCCCTTACCATAAGGGTCGTGACTGAGTCCATTTATTACCTCTCATCTCAGAGTTATTCACAGTAACTTATCCACTAACATACAGTTCTGTAATTATCTTCACATTTTATTTCAGAATTTCAGACAACCAATAAAACATTGTGAAGTAGGGGCTGGCATTGTTATACAGTGTGTTAACCTGCCTGCAACTATAGCACAACACAGCTATAGTTATAAATCAAGTGCAAGCTACTCTGTTTGCGATCCAGTGAGCCAATGTGCCTGGAAAAGCAGCAGAAAAAAGACCAATCTCTCTCTCTCCCATTCTCTCTGGTCCCCTACTACTCCCCCCTCCTTCTAATTCTACCTTTGAAATAAAATAAACCTTCTAAAAAGTTGTTATGTAGTAGTAAAAGAGTTCTCATACACTCCTAACTTTTGCTTCCCCTTTAAGATTTCAGATTACCATCTTTGTTACAGTTACTCAACATGATTAACCCCAGTTCCATTCATTTGGCTTCAAGTAACAGGATTTCATTCATTAAAAAAAATCTGAATAGCATTTCATTGTTATAAAAATACTCAATTTTCTGTATCTATTCATCAGGTGATAGACAGCCTGATTGATGATTCTATATTTTGGCTGCTATGACCACTACTGCTGTATACATTGAGAAGTAGCTGTATCTTTAATAAAATGAGCTCATGTCTTTCAGGTCTATGCCCAAAAGTTTGTACAGACCCAAAATAAAATGCTGCTCTCTTCAGTCACCTGAAGGGAATTCCATATCCCGTTAGGTTACATACATTTTGATAAAGTGAAAATTCTTCTTTCCACACATTTAAAGGTTTTTCAAAATTTCTTTTAAAAATATATAGAAAACATGCATACAATTTCATTTTTAGCATAAAATTTCTCAAGCTAAAGATATTTCTGTTCTGAGGTAGACTAAATTGTGAGTAGTTAACTTTTATGATTAAAGCGCTGTCTTTAAAAAATTCGGCTATACTTGCAGTTTTTGTTTTTTATGAGAAAGTAGTTTAAATCCTTGCTAGTATGATCATTGGTCTCACTGCATATGCAGTTACCTTACTGCATAATTAATAGAGAAGGTGACACAGTAGAAGTTAGGTTTCCCACAAACCTTTATCACAATTATCATAGCAATGACCCCTAAAATACATACTCATTCATTAACTCTTTTCTGTATCTACATCTTCTTATCAACTTAATATAAAAATTAACCTAGTGTATATTTGGGCATGAGGCAGAAAATAATATATTTTGAAATAGGAAGTGCATCAAAGGTTCAGATAATGTTAATATAATGAAACTGCTGAAATCTTCTATGAGCGAAATGCAAATCAGCACTATGTTTTGAGATGCCCTTTCAATTTCTCATTATAATTTTCTTTCTCATTGTTAGTGGTGCTAAAAAGAAAGTAGAAAATTTTTCAACAAATACAGCATACATTATGAAAAAGTCAACCAAATAAGTCTGTAACTGAATTTTTAACTAAATAAGAGGAAAAAGAGAAATGTGAATATTGCCAAAGACTAATAATATACATTAACCTTCAGATATTAGAGTGAAATAAAACAAATTTCTATTTGGCATAAATTAATGTTTGTAACACTGATAGATATGCATCAAGCTATGAACATGTTACATGTAGATTTCTTTTCATATTCTTATTTCAGCTACTTTCACTGCCTGCAATTACCGGTCCTATTTCTTTTCAGTTATTTAACTCAGTCAGCAGAAGTCCAAGTGCTCTGCATGAAATGATTTTCCTGAACCTCTCAAAGCACAGAAGTCAATGCCCTTTTCCAGGATAATAGCTTGATTTCTTTTTAGGCAAATGGATTCTATCATCTGTTGCCTTATAATTCTAGCATGTGCGTGTACACACATACACATAATCAAATATATAAAAAACATAAACAGAAAATACAGGCATGAAAATTATGTTTACAGGTTTCAATGTCCTGGCTACTAATAAATAACAGTGCACTGAGCATGAAAGCATAGGTATAGATAGATGGACAGATAGATACATAGATAAATAAATATATAGATATAGATAGATAGATAGACAGATAGATAGATTTTTTTATTGGAAAGGCAGATACACAGAGAGGAGAGACAGAGAGGAAGATCTTCCGTCCCATGATTCACTCCCTAAGTGAGCACAACGGCCAATACTATGCCGATCCAAAGCCAGGAGCCTCTTCCGGGTCTCCCACACGGGTGCAGGTCCCAAAGCTTTGGGCCTTCCTCGACTGCTTTCCCAGGCCACAGGCAGGGAGCTGGAAGGGAAGCGGGGCTGCCGGGATTAGAACTGGCACCCATATGGGATCCCGGGCGTGCAAGGCGAGGACCTTTAACCACTTGCGCCACAGTGCCAGGCCTGATAGATAGATATAATAGATAACTAGATAACTAAGGTTCTTATTTAATTACTTTTGGGCCATATAATAGCTTTAGTCTTAATTTTATTGGTACACTGTTTTCCATAATGGCTGTGCCAACTTGTATCAACAGTGTACAATTTATAATAGTGTACAATTTATAATTCTCTCAACTTCCACACCAGCATTTTATTTTTTCTCAATAATAGTCATCTCAACTATCATGCCATGATAAATCATTGTGACTTTGATTTTAAGTTCCCTGATGAGGTATACAGAACAATTTTCTAAGTTCCTGCTGATCATTTGAATTTCTTCTTTGAAAATGTATTTTCAATACACTGTAGTATGCATCTCTACTTCCAAATGGAACATGGACTCCCCAAGAAACTGCTAACTCTATCTTGACAATGGAATGTTGGATGTTCTACCATTGTCTATACCTACAATGTCAGGATACACTGAAATAGCAGAATGATGGACTTGTGGTTGTTGCTGAACGACGATACCATTGTGATGATATGGGAGAAGACAGTGCAGGGGGAGAGGATTTGGGAGCGTGGAAGGGGAGACCGCTTTGCCTATGGAACTATGTCATGAAAAATAAAAATTTAAAAAGGATATTCATCTCATTTATGTATTTTGATTGGGTTTTTGTTTGCCTTCCATTGTATTCTGGAAATATCTGAGATAATTTGAATGCTAACCCCTTATCAGATATATGGGTTTACAAATATTTAGGCCTTTTTTTCATTCTATTAATTGTCTCCTTTGTTGTGTAGAAGGGGTTTTGGGTTTTGGTTATGGTTGTCTAATTGGTGGTTTAGCCTCACATGTTTGTTTTACTTTTGCCTTGACTTTCGGTATTATATTCCAATGTCATCATCAAGGCTAATGCCAAGGAGTATTTATTCTAATTTTTTTTCCAGTTTTATGATTACAGGTCTTATATTTTGATCTTTAATCCATTTTTGTTGAATGTTTATTTGGTGTTAAGACAAGGTTTCAGTTTTACAAACACTGTTTCTGGAATAGTCTCTATTGTCATATGTATTCTTCAAGTACTTATTGAAAATTACTTGACTATATGCCCAGGTTTATATCTGGGATTTCTTTTTATTAATTGATATGTTTGTTTTTGGATATTTATTACCACATAGACTTGTAATAAAGGTGTAAAAATGATATGATTCTTTCAATCTTGCTTATCTCAAGATTATTTTGGATCGCTGAGGTTATTTAAGTTTACATATTGGGCCTGGCATGGTCGTACAGCAGCTATAGGTCTCACTTTGCACTCACCAGGATCCCATATGGCTGCCGGTTCTAATCATGGCGACCCTGTTTCCCATCCAGCTCCCTGCTTTTGTGTCCTGGGAAAGCAGGGGAGGATGGCCCAAAGCCTTGGACCCCACACCCACATGGAAGACCTGGAAAAGGCTCCAGGCTCCTGACTTCAGATTAGCTCAGTTCAGACCTTGTGGTCACTTGGGGAGTAAATCAGTAGGCAGAAGATCTTCCTGTCTCTCCTCCTCTTTGTATATCTGACTTTCCAATAAAAAATAAAATAAATCCTTTAAAAAGATTACATGTAAATTTTAGATTAGTTTATTATATTTCTGTGGACAATATGATTCAAGTTTTCATAATGTATTGAACCTTTATGCCATATTAGGTAACATGGATTCTTTTTTTAAAGATTTATTTGTTTTTATTGGAAGGGTAGATATAGAGATAGGAGACTAGAGAAAGAGGAAGATCTTCTGTCTGATGGTTCACTCCCCAAGTGACCGCAACAGAAGGTGCTGTGCCAGGAGCTCTTCCGGGTCTCCCACGTGGGTGCAGGGTCCCAAGGCTTTGGGCTGTCCTCAACTGCTTTCCCAGGCCTCAGGCAGGGAGCTGGGTGGGAAGTGGGGCTGCTGGGATTAGAACCAGCACCCATATGGGATTCTAGTGCGTGCAAGGCAAGGACTTTAACCATTATGCTATCGTGCTGGGCCCAACATGGATTATTTTAAAATATTAATTCTTCCAAACCATGAATACAAGCTTAACAGAGTAATTCCCCACATATTTATGTCTTCCTCAGACTCTTCAAAATGTACTTCACAATTTAATGTCTACAGATATTTCATATCCTTCATTAAACTTGCCAAAAATATTTTATTTTATGTTATTACAAATAGAATATTTATTGCTGAATTTTTAATATATACATATTCATATAACAGCATGCAACTGATTTTGTGTGTACATCTCTTCTTTATACTTACTGTAACTATACAAATGTGAAGACTTTTGCTTCCTTCTCTTGTCATTTTGCTCTTGCTAGCACTTTATTACAATGATTAAAAGTGGTGAAAGTGGGTATCCTTGTCTATACAACATCTTAGAGAAAATCTTTCAGGTTTTCCCCACTGGTTATATTAGTCATAACCACTTTCATATGCATATCTCACAAATTTTCTTGTATGTTTAATAAGTTAAGAGTTTCTTAATCATGGAAATATCTTCAATTTTATTAATGTTTCTATCTATATTGAGGTGAACATGTGGCTTTTATCCTTTGTCCTGTAAATGCGTTATGTATGCTACCTTGCATTCTTGAAAAAAAAAATGTATTTGGTCACGGTTTATAATCTTCTTGATGTGTTGCTGAAGACATTTGCTAATATTCTATTGATATTTATCTTTATGCTGCTCCTAGAAAATGGCCTGTAGTGGTTTTATTTGCTTGTTTGTTTGCTGGCTTGATTTTAGCTTTTTTGTTGTTGCTGTTCTGGTTTCTATATTTAGAGTGATGCTGGTTTCATTAAATGGATTCGGAAGAATTCTCTCCACTTATTTTTAGAATACTTGACAAAGTATTGTTTCTGTAAGGTGTTTAGGGAAAATAGAAATGTGTCATGGGAAAATATGGGATGAATAAGCCTAAACATATGATGTTGAACATGAGGTCTGCAGTTAATATTATATTGCATACTGGAAATTTGGTAAGATGATAAATCTTGGGTGTTCTTGTCACACAATCACAGAAAAAGACTGTGGGAAAAAGATATTCTCCATGAGTATGATCACTTTACTGTGCATATCATAATATTATGCCATGCTCCCTAATTATATATAATAAAGGAAAGAACAGGGGCCAGGCATGATGACTCAGTGGTAAATCCTCATCTTGAAAATGTGAAGACCCTATATGATCGCAGGTTCATGTCCCTGCTGCTCCAGTTCCCATCCAGATCCCTGCTTGTGACCCAGGAAAGCAGTAAAGGGGCGGCCCAAAGCCATGGGACCCTGCATCTGTGTGAGAGACCAAGAAGAAGCTCCTGGCTTCAGATCGGCTCAGCTCTAGCCATTGCAGCCACTTGGGTAGTGAACTAGCAGATGGAAAATCTCGTTCTCTGTTTCTCCTTCTCAGTGTGTTACTCTTTCAGTTAAAAAAGCAGAATTGTCATATAACACCATATTTGATACAGAAAATTTAGATTCAATGCTTCAAAATAAACGTAAATTTAAGGTAGATATTAAAATGGCACAATATTTTACTTCTGGAATTAATTACCTCAAAAACATTGATAAAACTAAAAACTATGTGAATATAATTGAAATTTTGCATTTTAAAATAACAATAATAATAAACTCCAAATTAAATTAGACCTTTTGTGCAGATACTAAAATGCATTAACACAATGTGTGAAATGAACTTAATTTACAAGATCATTATAGCTGAAATAAATTTTTGTTCAGTCCTTATCCTTTTCATAAAGTTGATTTATGAAGAAATATGCAAGTCAAGAGTACTTCACTAAAGTGTCTTTCTTACACGATTATTTCACACAAAATGGTTATTGACCATATGTATTTTGTCGAGACTGCTACCCAGGGGAGCTGTTAACATAATTCATCCACAATTCAGCTAGCAAGGAAATGTGTTAAATTAAATTATACTTAGAAACAATAAATCAAACCAATGTGAACTATATTACATCCCATAAAATGAATAGTGATCAAATTGTACAGCTGAACTACATAGCTTACATACCCCAAGCCTTTTAAAATATCTCCACACGGTCATTAAGTAAGCCTCAAGATCCAAAGGGTCTACCTAAGCACTTTATATCATATTATAAGCTCTTTTTTTTCCAGTAGTTTTAAAATGGTGAATTAAAATATGGGCTTCTTATTACAGTCTACATGATAAATCAATAATTCAAGCCTTTTTCCAATCATAAAAGCATAAGGTCTACATTGTCACTGATAAGAAAATATATTTTTTACTTATGTCAAGAGAGTGCTACTAAAATTAGAATCCATTTATTGGGATCAGAAAGCTCTAGCACACATCAAATAAACTTCATCCTCACATTCTATAAACCATGTGACAACAAGCACAAAAAATCTTGCTTAAGATGATATCGCATTAATGGATGCTCTTTGGTTCCATCTCCATAACACAGTAAAGAATGAATAGAATATTAATCCTTGATTAAGGCTCTAAACTTCTTTATAGCCACATCTACACCTGTGCTTAACAGGAATATTTCATTCACTCCTAATGAAGTGACTAACATTCAAGGCTGTTTTAGGAGCTGCAAAATAGCAGATTTGCTAGCATCCCTTAAGACAGGGTTTTTACTGTTCAGTAAGGTAGTTTTCCTTCATCTTCAATGTATGTATTTTATATATATGTAGTAGGTATGCATGCATCTGCTTACCTAACTATCATCTACTTACCTACTGGCTATGTATTATTTTACTACATGTATAATATTTTAGGCCGTGTGTATGCCTGTGTATGTGTGTCTATGCTTTGATTCTAAAGAATGCTATGACATTGTTAATGAGTACACGTTCCCATAGAATATATGCAATCCCTGGACTGTTGCTATTTTGTAGCAGATTAAGTTGCCACCTACAATGCTGGAATCCAATACCAGTGTAGGATAGAGTACCAGGTCCTCCACTTCAGATTCAGTTCCCTGCTAATGCACCTAGGAAAGTACCAGAAGATGCGTGAAGCACATGTGGGAGACCCTGCTGCAGTTTCAGGCTCCTGATTTCAGCCTGGCCAAACTCCCGCCATTACAGCCATTTTCAAGTGCAGCAGCAGATGGAAGATATCATCTCTGCATTTCTTTCTCTTTGTCTCCTTCCCTCCATCCCCCTCACTTTCAAATAAATATCTAAATATTCTAAAAACGGAATATATGCTATCCATATCGATCAGTCATCTCTTATTCTGAATCAATACCTCAAGAAACACATTTTTTGTCTAACGTATATTCTCTCTATATATTTATTACAACTCAATCATCTATATAATATTAAATTCATGTGCAATGAATGTATACATTGCATCGTGGAGTTAAGAAAAGTCATCAATGGATAGATGTTTCTTTTTGATCACATTATTAGTTCGGTAGATAAGAAAATGTCATATTCACAGTTTAATTTCTCAATGCCATCTATATTAAGTTCATAGAATATAATATTTAATCTGCTCTAGAATGTGGTATTTTAAGAACACGGCAGAACATCCTTCCATAGAATGATTAAAAAATTGCCTTGTGTCTATTGTCAAGTGACATATTTTAATGGAAGTTCATAGGAGTCTCCTTTTCAATGTTTCTACTAAATGTACTTTGCCAATAATTCACGTTTTAAGGTATATAATACATCTGGCATAATAAAACTTAAATTTTACAATAAAATACAGCTGTAAATGTCAGTCATTTTAATGTTGGAAATACTAGAGCAAAATTTAGTAGGGGTCAAACCAAAGTTTGGAACTGATATTAGAAATTATGGTTATGGGGACTCCCACATATTCAGAAAACATATAATTATATAATTTGGAGACAGACAACTCAAATTCTACTCCAGACCTAAAACTTACTAGATGCATGGATTAGTATTATCACAATGGCAAAGGGTGACCAAAGTGAGCCATGAGTTATCATTGTCAGTTGGTGGTATTTTGTAGTTGGTGGAAACACACGACCTTTTCAGTAAGTCAAAGGCAGCCTTGTCACATGCAAATAAAAAGCAAAAATCGATGTGTGAATGTCACAAAGATAGAAACTCCTGTTTAACAGAATAGATATCTTAGGTAGTGTTATCACTTCCAGTAATTTGGACTGGGCTAGGAAAAGACAGAATCAGCTTTAGAGACATTCCCAATTGGTCAAAGGATTCGGAGAATGCACAACCATCTGTCATCTGCATCAAATAAGATGTCTGCCCTGCTTGCTATACTAGCTTCATTTATGCAGTATCTCTTACTTTCACATGCATTGTTTGACTTATTCCTCTTTAAAAAGGCACAAAGTATATGAATAAGAAACATATAGAAATGGATTCCATGACAATTAGAGAATAAAAAAATAGCTTCTAAAAATCATTGAACTTGTAAGTGCTAGAGCAGAACTACTTTGAACTCTAAATTCTGATTAACATTCGAGCTATTAATAAGACCACTTAGCAAGTTCATTTACCAGAGTCCTGTTTACACCTCTATAATCACCTTAATTGATTTTTTTAATATCAGGCCTCTGGTTGCATTTATATGGTTGGTCTCTGTCAGTGAATAATAAACTGCTTTCTCTCCCATGTTGACTCGCTTAGAACCAGTATTTCCTGAGAAAATATCTACAAACATGTTTTGAAATTCTTTAGCATACATGTAACTCTGACATTATGGAAATTTTTTAAATGTTAAAATTCACTTTTTATTACTTTACTACATTATAAACTTTCCTGTCACAGAGATATGGAAGCATACACAATTAGTACATACTCATTAGTCTTGAAAATATATTTGTATTTCCTTTCATTTATCAAAATGGACTACTATAAAGCATGAACAAAGTATTGGCAAATGTGTTATATGGGAATCTGATCACACTTCTATTTTCAATTTAAAAACTTTTTTGGGGAATGAAATCTCCATAGTTTATAAAGGTCATTATTGTTACTGCCTGTCAGGAAGAAATAATGAGCTTGCATTTCTCAACTGTGTATAAATGGCATGCATTTTATATTTCTAAGGAGAAGCCTCTATGAATCAGTATTTTGGGAAAATGACTGCCCTCTGGCAGGGATTGTTACTGGAGCTGATCAGTGTTTACCCATCACTGGAGGTTGACCATATGCAGCATATGACACAGACCACTTTCGTACTTCTACACTGCTTACATTAAAAACCTGTCTAGGAATACAAAAATTCAAAATGTGATCTTAGCTTAAAACTGCTTTCAAATTTCTTGTTAGGAATCTTGCCAGACACACCAAAGAACGATGTTGGGAAACAAAATGTATTACATCTATACAATAAATAAGTGAAGTAGAGATTTAAAACAAAGACAAGCTATTGTTACAAGGACAAAATACAAAAGATTTTAAGATTTATTTATTTATGAAATATTTATGCATAAGGCAGAACACAGATGAGAGATAGACCTTCCATCCACTGATTCACTTCCCAAATGGCCACACTGGCCAGAGCTCAGCCATGTCGAAACCAAGACCATGGAATTCCACATAGGTCTCCCATGCAGGTGAAAGGGCCCCAACAATTCTGCTTTCATCCACAATTTTTCTAAGTGCATCAGTAGAAAGTGGGATAAGAAGCAGAGCAGCCAAGACTGCAACAGCCCCTTGCATATGGAATGCCAGTGTGATAAATGGTGGCTTAAACCTACGCACCACAATAGCAGCCCTTTAAAACATTTTTAATGATTATATTGTGAAGTCTATATCCAAACGTTTTTTTTCTCTTAACCAGGTCCAGGAAATCTTTGCCTGGTATTTGGTTTTTATATTTAATGCTAGTTAAATTCTTTTTTTTTATTTTTAAATTTTGAATTTTATGGTACAATTCTGTATAGTCTGGGATTCCCCTTGCCACAATTCCCATACACCTGACAGATTTTTCCCATATTGTCACTACAGTACATTCCTTCATAAGTAGTTACAATTCCATCAGTCTGCTATTTAAGTGTGCCCCGACACTGCTGGTATAGACAATGTTAGACAATCCAGCATCCCATTGTCTAGATATGTCCAACATTTTCATTGGGAGTGAAAAGTTTTTTTCTCCACTTTATTAGGTGGAGAACGAAGCTTGATTATAAAGTAAATTGAAGGCATGTTATCACAAAAACTAAAATAGCCAAGAAAAAGAGAGGGTAGAAGTGTTATTATGTTCTTAAAACTGTACGTGAAATAAACAAAATCTATTTTTCAACATAGGCCCACAGCAGTGAATACTTAGAAATACTCCAAGAGTAATAATTAGGCCAATTTGACTGGACTCCAAATAATTATGGGCCAAATGGGAAAGCAAATCTAAGCCAAGACTGTGAGAGTTTTCAAAGACTTGGTTAGAAATTTGGGCTTCATTCCCTAGGTATTTGATACTAATATTCATAGCTTTTATCTTCAGTGATGGACTTTATCTCAGACAACCCTTCATATTCTTAAATTATCAGTTATGAAGGGACAGTATCTATGCAGATATTTGAAAAATAACATTAATAAAATGATTGAGTTCTATATTCAAGTCCTGGAGTCAATTCCAATTTCTACTTCCTACTCATTTTCTGTAGGATACAGGAAAAAATTCTTTATCTATCTTCCAGACCTGGAATCTACATTGTAAACATGGGGGCAATAGTACCCAGCCCTTGATAAAATGCTTGTTGATGCTCAGTAGCCACTATTGTGGCACAGCAAGTTAAAGCATCATTAGTAATGCCAGCTTCCCATATCAGAGAGATGCTTCAAGTTCCAGACGCTTTACTTCTGATCCAGTGTCCAACTAATGCACCTGGGAAGCACAGAAGATGGCCCAAGTACTTGTGTCTCTGCTACCTAATGTGGGAAACCAGGATGGAGTTTCGAGTTTCTGGCTTTGGTTGGCTCCAACCCCGGCTATGGTGACCATTATGGGGGTGAACCAGCCAATGAAAAATTTCTTTTACCTGTTTACCTCTTGTTCTCCTTTTTTCGCTCCATCTTCCTCTATCGGTCATCCTTTCTGTCATATAAACAAATCTTTAAATGCAAAGAAAATGTACATGCTTTATAACAAAATAAGCTCACATTTCACAGTAGCTATTTTAGCAAACTGATCAGCTTTTTTGTTTTGTTGCTTTTGTTGCATGTTATCAGTGACAAACCAGAATAGGTAATGTAAATTTTAGAGTCAACTAAATAGAAATGTGCTAGGAGATAAAGCTCCTGTGTAGTCAAAGAAAGACTTCAAAGATAAGAGCAACTTTGGAAAGCTGCCATTATAACACAGAGAAGGCATGTTGGCAAAGCAGATATCTGTCAGAGATGTAGATGATATGCAGACATAAACTTCTGTTGATTCACACCTTTATTGGTGGTAGTGTTGATTCAATAGTTGGGTGCCTCCCACCCATCTTGGAGGCCCCAAATTCAGGCTCCTTGTTTTGGCATGGCCCAGCTGTGAACTTGTAGACATTTGGTGAAAAAAACCAGAGAATGATCTCATTTCTCTCTCTCTCCCTCCCTCCCTCTTTCTCTTCCTGTGTGTGTGTGTGTGTGTGTGTGTGTGTGTGCATGAACCTTTCAGATTATTAATGAATCGACTTTGAAAGTCACTATAATATTTTGAACCAAGAGATGCAACTTCACAATCTACACTATATTACCAAAACTCACAAATATTGAGATGAATGGTTATTTAACTTAGGTCATTTGGCTGTGTTGCTGCTTATTAAAACAAGGGGAAATCATGAATAAAACAATGTTAAATGTTTTAACATTCACTTTGTGTAAACTGCTATGACAAAGAAAGTGCCTTAAAGCAGTCTAGAGAATAAGTGAGAAATCCTAAGGATGAAATTATCATAACACATGTATGATCACTTCCATTTGCAAAGTGTGAAATCCTTTGGCAAATGTACAGGCAATGCTCCTAGCTACAACAATTCAGAAAATGTTTATGTGGTGAGTATACTAGTTAAACAACCAAAGCAAAAGAGAAAGCCTAGAGTTATTTCGTTGCATTGGAAATACACGAGTGGTTGAAGATTGGAATAAAATGGGTACAATCAGAAAGGTGTGGTTTAGAAATGTGATCACAGACAGGTTAAAGTGCCAGTGTTGAAATCTTTCAGCTGGGGAAGGAAAGGAAGAGAACTCTGAATTTAGTTCAGTGGTTCTCAAAGTGTGGTCACAAACCTGGCAGCTTCAACATCACCTGCGAATCTGTTAGACCTTCTCTGGTATTCACTATTCCTACAGGTCAGGAACTCTGGAGGGAGAGCCCAGCTCTGCGCGTTTGACGAGCCCCCAGGTTATCGTGATGGATGCTCAAGTGCGAGAATGCCTGCTTTACGGGCCATGATTGTTGTTATGTCCCTTTATTGTTTCACAGGCCCTGGATAGCATATTTCACTCTGCACACTTGAACTCTGATGTGGCCACATAATTTGCTTTCTCACACAAAACTCAAAAGAAAACCATGCGTGTCAATTTCAAGCAGAAACTTGACAGGGCATCATGTTCTTTCATGCTCTCAGAATTTGTGTTTTTTAGCTGATTACAACAAGCTGAGACCTGTACCCATCTACAAGAACAAGAATTATTGTAGAAAATAAATTGTGTTGTTTGGGTCCTTGCAATTTAAGTGTTTTTGCTGAGCACACATAACATAGTCTATCCTGACTTACAGAGAGCACAGTATTCAGAGAGGATCAATTCCTTGGTAAAAAGGGATAAGAAAGGAAATAGGCAAGATAGCAGTGAAAGTGGGAATAGTACAAATTAATATTTCTGAAAAGTTAGGCAAAGAAAGGTGATCAGGGAACATTGTGGCTCAGTGGTCTAAGCTGCCACTTGCAATGCCAGCACCTCATACTGGAGTGCCAATTAGAATCTTGGCTACTCTACCTCAGACTTAGCATTCTGGGAGACAGCTCAAGTGCGTGGCTCCCCCTACCCATGTGGGAGACCCAGATGCATTTCTGGGATCCTGGCCATGGACTAGAGCAAATTAAATTACTGTGGCCATTTGGGGAATAAACCATCACATGGAGGATTTTGCTGCTTCTTTCTTTTTCTTTCTATCTCCCTTCATCTCTCTCATGTTTACTTTCAAACTAAATACATTTTCAGTAAAAGCACAAGTCATTGTTTCATGAATACGACATAGAATAAAGAGACAAGGAAACAAAAATAAAGTAATTATTACCAGTGTATTAGCAATATTTATCTCTGTGTGGGGATTCTCGGTGGGTTTCTATATTTTACTTAATGTACTACTACCATTACACATAAAGCATTATGGAATCATAATAAAATATAATAAAAGTAGTTGATGCACATTCACATCAAATATCATCTTTTCAAGAGCATAAGATCTCAGACGACTTCTAAATGAAAGCAATGTTGTATGTGCATATACTCACTATATCTTAACCTCTGACCATGAACAGAAAAATGTTTTGTTCTTTACACATGGAATATACTGTTTCATATTCATTTCACATGCTATTTCTATAATTTTTCTCTTTTCCTAGCGAAAGTTATGATCTCAAGGTTAGCACTGAATTCCCAGTGTTTGTATGACATGCCCAGATCACACAGTGGATAAACAGATGCTCAGAGATTCAAGGGAAGTGCTAAGTACTCTAAAATGGGGTCTTTTTATTATAGCATGTTGTTGTCTAATGGTTTGCATGAACATATTCATATTTACATGTGTGTGTGTAGAGCTGCATTAGTACATTTGGTAGCCCTAAAAATAAACAAAAATAAATGATTCTCATGTGCTATGAGAAATAAACCAGTGCTTTATGTCCCACATCCTAGTATCAGCAATTATTGCAAAAATCAAAGGAAAAACTGATTACTGGTTACAGCTAATTATGCTGATATTGCCACCAAATTTATTTCCCTTTTACAGTAAGGTGATATAATATTCATGGCTCTCTGAAAGCTGCAATAAGCAATGGCATTTCTAGGTCAAAAGACTTCTATTATACGATGATGAATAGCATACCTAAATATCTACAATTGTCCTCCACGGTTTCATATAGCTGCAAAGCATTTTTTTCTTAAATCTTTGTCACCTATGCCTTATCAGTTGTTGTTCCAAACATGCAAATGCCTTTCCCCACAATTTTTTTTTCTCAAAAGTAAACCTGAAAACCCAGGAGTCAAACTTAACACTAAGTTATGTTTACTAGCAGAATATCAGTGAGGAATATACACATTTACACACACACACACAGAGAACACTAGTTTCCATATGCTGGGTTTCTTCCCAAGTGTTAACACCAGACAAGGCTCCTCAAGCCTGAAACCAGGAGCCTGATACTCCATCCTTGCCTCCCATGGATGTTCCAGAAACCCAAATATTTGAGCCATGGGCATTAGCAGAAAGCTTGGGGCCTTAACCCAGTGTGCCACAATAGCCACTCCAAGTGGGGACTCCTGAAATGTACTACTTGTTGGTCACCTTCCCCTCACTGTGTCATTCCCTCACTCCTCTTTTTAAGTTCTATACTATTGCCTCACAATCTATAAGCATGGAGTATTCTGAAAATCATAAAGAAGTATAAACCTAAACCGCTTTCACTCTATTATATTTCTGGGTAACATTGATAGCTAAACCAAAATGTAGGGGGAACGTCCGTCATTCTTATCACTTCTAGTTAGGATTCTATCCATGAGGGTTAGAATTTTGATGTCACTGAAACCATATTCACAGTCTCAATAATTCCAATAACTCAATAAAAGAGACAGGAAAGCAGTTTTAATGTTTCTGCTCAATGTGTTCAGTAAGTGAAGAATGGGAGAAAACTTCCATTTTGACCTCAAGTAGTAAAAGTAGACAATATGCTGAAGATTGCTTTCCCTGTAAAGCTTTCTGTAGTTGTTGAAGATAAGGGCAGGTGCTGTCTCTGATAAGCTGCACAGCTCCTGCCCTATTCTTACACAGCTAAATAAAATAGTCAGCAGTTGCTGTCTTCATTTTAGCACTTGCTCAGTAGTAATAGGTTATGTTTTGCTCCTAGAACCTCTCACCTGTAACTAGTTAATAAAATACACGCTGGGCAGAAGGCAGGAAGTGGTGAATAAGACAGGTGTATCACCTGTGCTCATTAACTACAAAACTGATGTAAGATAAGCATCTCCATCGCTAAACCTGCTCCATCCAGTGTATAATGGCATTCGGGTTTAGCCAATCCCTCTCTGTCTAAAATCCCTTCCTCCATTCTTCTAGCAACAATCTCCTAAAATCAGCACACATTGTCACAGCTTTTCACTACACAAATTCCAATCACTCTTTCAAATGTAACCCATACTTCTGATTTGCTAAACGCAATAGATTTTTAAACCCACATCTTTCTCAAGTTTATGGTGGCGTTGAGCAGCTTGCTCCTCTCATGATAGACTTTCTCTGCCTTTTCATCTCCCCAGTGCCCTATTAACTTGATACCTTCTTTTTTTTTTTTTTTCAAATGACATGGTTGTAATTACTAAATATATTGATGCTTGTGAATTCTGTACCCTTTTGCCAGCTACCCAAAACTCATTTTCAAACTTCAGATTTGTAGACACATTGCCCAGTAGCATTTTGCCACAGGTACCTTAAAAGGATACCTGCACAAAAGTAACCCCATCTTCTCTATCTCCTCCTACAATACTTTGTTATCTCTAGCGGATTTCCCACTCACTCACCTCTTAAACTGTCATAAAAATCATCCTAGCACACCTTGCTTCCCTAGTCAGTCTTGTCTGGTCAACCTTCAGCTCCAATCAGTGAGTCTTTTCCATAAAACATACCTTCTTCATACACTTTCTTACTATCCTAGTTCAGAATACCAAAAAACAAAAACAAAAAATCCTACCTGTACTAATACTACAACATCTCCAAATAGGTTTTTCCCTTAAAATCCAGCAATTAGATCCCTTTGGGTGCAGAGCAGTTACGGCAAGGCGCTCTTTATCACACTGTGCCATAATGGACTATAGGAAAAATTTTCCAGATCAATGTGGATATCACTTATACTTTGCTTTTTCAGATAGCAATGGTATAACTGCATGGCCACTACAAGGAAGGGAGTTTGAGATGTGAACTGCAGAACAGCAGTCACTCTGCTAGGTTTGTTTCACCATATGTCTTCTTCAAAATAATGCATGAGATGAGTCATAGAAAGCCCAAACAGGAAATATTCATCCGGCACATGAATGAACTGACCTCAGACTTCTTTCAGTAACTTCAAACATTCACCCCATGAAAGTTCTTTACAAAACCATTGTAACGATCAGTCAACGTTCTAAGTTGGAAATACATATACAAGTTTCTGATCTTGCTCTGAATCAACACAGTACTCACAGGACTCAGGAAATCCCCATACCCACCTTAACTTCCATTCTTTCCTTGGCTTTGGAAATGCTTTAAAGCACAAAATAATACTTTCAGACAAAAGTAAAAATAATTGTAGGGATGATGGTTTTGGAGACAGGGAGTCTTCAATGACAGTGCAGTTCCTATGGTGAGACACTGTAATGACTTCAAAGTGTTTACAACTTCAATGGGGCCTGTCAAACACTCCCTTCAATCAACTGAATTCTTGGCTAAAAGCCACAAATGTGCTTTGAGAAATAAAAAGCACTTGAATACCCTGATGTTTCTATTATTGGCTCAGATGAGACAGCTACATTTTTATTTTTACTAAGTAAGTTTCCTTAAGATACATATAATTTCAAAAACATGTTTACTGCAATAGATCACAAACTTACTTATAAAGCACTCAGTTTCAGTGTCATTTGCACAAGCATATAATCATATGGTCTAACACTTATGGAACGCTTTCCATTTAAAGTTAACAACTCTATAATTTTATTAATAAAATCATTTTTTGCTTCTAGAGGAAGACAAAACACAGAGCTAGCATTAAAGGGTAAAACTAAGTGACACAACCAACAGACGAAACAAACACAAACATAATGTTTTAAATCATTACTGAAAAAATCTTTATGGGGTTAACCATTTGCACTAAATCTGTAAACTGTATTTCTACAAGCTCTAAAAGTTAATTTTCATTCTTAGATTTAAAAGTCTTTATATAGCTAGTAGCATGGCTTAGTCCAAGTATATTGGCAATGTAGTAAAATGTCATTGGTGCATTTACATATTTAAATAGACCCGAAAATAGCTCCAAGAATTGCTTTCCAAACCTGATCCATGTTATTCAGAGGTATTGTGTCTGGAATGAAGGTTCCATGAATACTGGAAACTACAAGCAGACTATGCTCATGTTATTTTTTTTTAGGCATCTATACTCTATAAAGAAAATTACACAGATCACTGATTCAAAACTGAACCAATGAGGTCAACATTTGGAATATGTTATGGTGAGGTACCCGTGTTAATTTGCCAGTTATTCACCTCACATACCACATGGCAGTGCCTGGGTGCAGAATCTGGCACTGCTTCTCATTCTAGCTTCCTGTTTAATGTACACCTTGATAAAGGTTGAAGGTTGAAAGAACAGCACAGGCCCAGAGAAAGAACTTAAAAACTATTTATGTGGCATAAATGCATATGCGGCTACTCCATCCTATTTCAGTGTTTAATATTTTTCTTTTCAAGATCATTTATTTGTGTAAGTCAGAGATAATAGAGACAGATGTGGTAAGACAAAGAAAGATCGTCCATCTACTGCATCACTCCTCAAGTAGCCACCGTTGCCAGGAAATGTGGCAAAGTCAGGATTCCAGAGAATTTATTCCAGGGCTCACACAGGATTACAGAGGCCCAAGTTCTCCCACGTGCATTAGCAAGGATCTGGATAATGAAGCAGCCAGGACATGAACTGATATACATACAGGATGCCAAAGCCACAGGAAGCAGCTTTATTCACTATGCCACAACGTCAGAGCAACTTTGAACATTTTCCACAATAGTTAAATCAACTACTTATTGAAAACTTACTATGCTATTAGCACAACTGAGTATGTGGGCCCTTTCAAATTTCATGGAAAATGAAAAGATAATTTCACTATGGTGCAAAAAAAACTAAAATCCATGCATGGCTTTATTTTTTAAAGAAATGAATTTTCCAAAGGTACTCTACTCCACTATTGGTGGGAGTGTAGGTTACTACAGCCACTGTGCAAGTCAGTATGGTGAATGCTAAGACAACTGAAAATTGATCTACTGTATGACCAAGTTATCCCACTCCTGGGATTATATCCAAAGGAAGCAAAATCTGCATATGAAAAAGTGACCTGCAACCCTATATTTATTGCAGCACAATCTACAATAGTAAAGATGGAAACAACCCAGATGCCTGTCCAAAGAGGAATGGATAAAGTCACTCTGGTACATCTGCTGCATGGACAATACTCATTCATTAAAATGAATAAAATTCTGCCATTTGTAGCAAAATGGTCCCAACCAGAGGAAGTTGTACCCAATGAAATAAGCCAATCCAAAAAGGACAGGGTAATATTTATGCAAAATACAAAACAGATACATAGGTGAAAAGGTATACATATGTTTTCTCATAGATGCACTATATAACTAGCAGACTGGGAAGTGAAGATCTGTTGCAGTGTGTACCTCTATTCCTGAATAAAAAGAGGATGCCAGTGAAACTTTAAATATACATTGACAATAAGATACTAGATTAACTGTTTTTGTCTATATCTACAATGCTGCAATGCACTTAAACAGCAGAATGTTAAACTTTTGTTACTAATGCACTATACTATTATAGTAATTTGGAGAGAAATGGTGAGAGGGAGAATGGACAGAGAAAAAGTGAAGGGAAAGGGAGAAATTGCTATGGTTACAAAACTATATCCTAGAAAATGATAAAAATAATATTATTTAAAATGCAATTTCCATGACCTATGGGGAGAGCCCTCTTGTGCATGTATTTCTAGGTTTTTTTCCTTTGCACCAAAATGAACTTATTTCTTACTTCCATTTTTATGAACTTTTGAAGTACTGTCATGCAACATGTTTTTTTTCCTACCTTTAAAAGAAACTCTGAGGGTGGGCTAATTGATCCTACTATAAATATAGACCATTTGATGGTCAAATAGCTTAATTATTTGATATAAAGTTCACAAACTCAGAATTTGAATCCAAGTTTCGTGGTTGCAATTTTCACAACCATTTGTAGATAATCTCAGAAAACATGTGCTTAAAAGAATCCCAGAGCTAGATGAAGGTATTTATTAAATGTATTATTCAAGAAAAATTTTATTGGCAAACCAAATTATCAAATAAGGTAATGGGTAAATCCAGAAGCATATTGATCCAAGAATTAGAGCAGGTTATAGGTAAGTGGACACTGTGTTTAATATGACAATAAAATTCTTAATTAAAATTGGCTCCCTCAATGTAACTAGTGTACTACCTGTGAATAAACCTCATGTATTCTCTAATATCAGAAAATTGTCATATCAAGTCAGTCACTGCAAAAGACCAAGCAAGAAGTCACTTCCTTCGAACTGTTTATAGTACTTTGATTAGCTACTTTGCTTGAAGCATAACACCCACACTTCCTTTCTGCCTTCTATGGGCCCTAACTAGACTGTTACATGTCATTGCATGATTAGTAGAAACTTGTCTTCCATTAAGAGCTTGCCTAACAAGTGCCCCATTTGATTCCAGATTCCTCTGGGACTCAGAAAAGGGGATGTCAATATGGAGAGGAAACAAACTAATTATTATGTGCTGTGTAGAGGGTTTTCTCGCAAAATGAAAGAAAAGTAAATGGAAGACAAACTCCAAGGTGTGATTGAATCACTGTTGCTATTCATCCTTTGAGAATTGTGACTCATCAGATGGGAAAAGTGAAAACAATCGTTCAACATCTTGATTGGCAGTGACACTGCTGAAATTATCGTTTGACAAACCATGATGAAATAATTTGGCAGGAATCCAATACAACTAATGAGTCATTTAATTAAATAAAAGCCTGCCTAGCTAAATGCTGTGCAATGATAAGGTCTCCATTCTAACATTTATTTAGGAAATAGCTGTCTAGATTTCTTTCCTTTATGACTTTTTAATAGCCAACCTGGGTACAATAACGATATTATCTACAATGTATACAGTCAATATTCAACTGCTCACAAGATTGTTAAAAAGTCTGCACATTATCTTGGGTTTTTTTTTTCTTGCTTTCAGCTCCTAAGTACTGTATTACTTATTGGAGTTATCTTAAGAGAATGAAAGGAAGTAAAATGCACAGATATTTTAAGTTCTTAAAATACTCAAGACAGGGTGCAGCGTGGTAGCCTAGTGGCTAAAGTCCCCACCTTGCACATGCTGGGATCCCATATAGCTGCCAGTTTGTATGCTGGCTGCTCCACTTCCCATCCAGCTCCCTGCATGTGGCCTTGGAAAGCAGTCAAGGATGTCCCAAAGAGTTGGGACTCTGCACCCACATGGGAGACGTGGAAGAAGCCCCTGGCCCCCTAGTGGGGGCCGAGGGGATGCTCATGTTCCGAAGGATCCTCCAAGGTAGGGAACACACAGCATCCAGCAGGACCCACCTGGCCTCCTCATCACTGACTTGGTTACGAATCACATTTTATCTCAGAGCCCTCTACATGCACGAGACATTTTTGACGAGGATATTTTCACGGTGCAGTTTGTAACAGTCAAAGAACTGGAGATCACCTGAAGATCTATCATCAGGGAGATTGCTAAATCAAACCGAGAACATCTGAATTGTGAAGCGCTTCCTACATGACCACCAAAAGGAGCAAGTAGGGCACAGGTGCTTGGCTGGGTGGGTAAGAAACCATTTAAGACACCTCTGTCCCATAGCACTAGTCCTTGGGTTCAGTGCCCAACTCTGCTTTCTGAGTGTGGATCCCTGCACGGGTGGGTCAAGTCACTGGGTTTCTGGGAGCCCAGGGGAGACCGGGATTGCTTTCCTGGCTCCTGGCTTGGGTCCAGTCCAGTGTCAGTCATTGCAGGCATTTGGGAAGTGAACTAGCCAATGAGAGCCCTCTCTAATAAACATCGTTGGACAGTTGGATTGTTGGAGTGATTCAGCCACACAGCCGATGAGTAGGACAGTTCATCGCTGTGTAAGCAAAAGTGGGGAGGGGACACAGGAGCACGGGCGCGGGCATATCCCGGGTTGGGAAGGACACACCAGAGGCCCTATCCTTGGCTGTCTTTAGGGAAGAGACGAAACTGTGACGTTTCGGAAGGAAAACACACATCCTCTTGCAAGGTTTGAATTTTTTGTAATTACACATATGTATTGCCTAGATTTATTAACATTTCCAAAAAATGGGATTTAGAATGAACTATAGACCTTCTGTACATGGCCCATAGCATACAGATTATATTGTGGGTTGTGTCGGCATTCCCTGGATTCTCCATTCTGGAGGCAAAGAACCGACTGCAGACGTAAGTGGGAATGGTGCAAAGGCAGGTGCAGCTGTGAGCGGGAGGTGGCGCTAGAGAGGACAAGCCTGGCACGAAAAGAGCGGTCTTCAGCGGAACACAGATTTTGCACACCTGCTTGGTTTTTCTCTTCAAAGGGGCCGGCAGAGAGCCTGGGTAATCAGTGGGTCTGGGCTCAATGCTAATAGTAACGATAATAGTAGTAACAATATCTTTGAAAGACCACTGAATCCGAAAGGGCTGTGGCCCGTGCGCCGCTGCAACACTGGTTCTGACGGCAGAACCCAGTAGGATGCTGCAAGAGTGATGTGTGTCTGGGTGGCAGCATGGGCATGAATGAAGCCAGGGTCCCCGGGAGCTACAGTGAGAGTCCAGCCCTCCCTGGACCGCGCACGTCCTGCTGGTTCCTGGCTTCAGTCTGGTCATTGTAGCCATTTGTAGAGTGAAGCAGCAGATGAACACTCTGTCTCTCTCTCTGATCTCCAATTCTTTTTCTGCAACACTCTCTTTCAGATAAATAAATCTTTTAAATGAATCAAAACTGAATAAATATACAAAATATATTTGGTATGGACATTAATAACATTTTGCATATGCCAATGACAGAATATGACAAATCAGATAAGGAGTAAAAAAAGGAGGAAGAAAAGTAATTCTGAACCCAGCATTAAGGAAGCAATTTGGGAAACAGAGGTATTGTTATCGTATGTGGAGATATCCTTAATCAAGCAGGCCAAGTCCAAGGGCTCCCCACCTCTAATATATTTGATCTTCTTAAATATATGTCAAGTTACTTAATAATTAGAATACAAGGGCAGATATTGTGGTACAGTGGTTTAAGCCTCTGATTGTGAGGCTAGTTTCAGAACCTGTTACAGTTCAACCAGCTCAGCTTTCAATCTAGCTTCCTGCCAATGCATTCTGGGAGACAGTGGACAACAGTTCAAGTGCTTTGGTCCCTACCAATTTCAGTCTGCCAAGCCCTACCTATTGAAAGTACTTGGGGAATGAACAAACACCTTGCTCATCCGTGTGCTCTCTCTCTCTTTCTCCCATTGTACTTTTAAGTATGCAAAAAAAAATCCATTAAAATTTATTTTAAAAATAATTATGAACTTATCTGGACAATAAGATGCTGGACTCTATGCTAGGTATATGCTTGCAATGAAGGAATCTCAACTGAACTTGAACTGTGGTTATGCAGCAAGGTGGAGGAATCCACCATGGGGGGAGGGTTGTGAGAGGGGTGGGGGGGAATCCCAGTGCCTATAAAACTGTATCACATAATACAATGTAAACAACAATAAAAAAATAATTATAATAGTGCTAACAATGCTCACATTGAAAACAACTGAAATTGAACATGTCCTATTTGGCCTGATGAATCTTGTGTTAACTTGATTTTCTTTATTGTTTAGTTCATTAAAATGTAAAATTACTAGACCCTCTCGGGTCACTGAGACCTAAACCCCCAATCCAGATGAAATGAGGCACACACAATCTAAAAGCTGGTGGAAGGTTTATTGCTCTGGAAAGCCCCTCACCTGGGATATTCCAAAATACTATGAAAATTCATCCTGTATGTTACCAAGTGACCTTTCTGCATGTGCCCTACCTGCCTTATCAGGGTCCCTCAAGTTCTATCACCTCCCCTATATGGGACTCTATGCTATCTAAAGAGCATGAAACCTGGCTTCAATCCCCTGCCTCTGTCTGGGTAGGCTCAATCCCCCACTCCCTATACCCTCCCTCCATGTGTACCATCACCCCCTGTAATAAAAGCCTTTCCTGCTTTAACTGATTGTCTCCTAACCTTCTTAGAACCTTAACAATCCTAAAACCAAACAAATATGACTTTCCTTGGACCTCATGGACATCAGCACCAAAATTCCATGCCACTGTGTTTCTATCTTTCTGGATCTCCATCACTAAGCTGCCTTTTCATTTCCTTAATGTCAAGCTTAGGCACTGCAAGCAGCAGCTTCTTTCTACCTGGAACAAATTGCTATCCACAAGAGTATGTCCTGTCCTTCTGCCCGCGCTCGCTCCCTATAAGCTAGTACCAACTCATTGTTCAGATTTGCATTTAAATATGGAGTTCATCAAGAAGACTTTGTGATTTCTTATTCTCAACAGTTGAGTCATATTTCCAATTTCCTACTTCTGTAGCACCCTAGGGTTTCTTATATAGCACACATCAATAGTGAATTTAATCTAAAAATTACACAAGTTACACTGGTACTCCTGGAAGAAAAATATCTCTTCTTATTTCTTCAATAATAAGCCATGGCCAAATACAACACTCTCCCATAATAGAGATTCAGTAAGTATTAATAGAATTTCTACTTCTTTCAGGTCTGATCCCATCTTGCATTGAGTCTACAGTAGAAATACGATTTTGTGCAAGAAGAGCTTCCTTATGTGCTTACTGTGAACCCTCTCCATTCTGCCCATCAGAAGCCTAGCTTAGAAGCTTATGGCTAACAATAACCTCTCACTAGTAGGCATGAGAAAAACATAGGAACCTCAAGAGGTGCAATGTCACTTTATTTTGAAATGAGTAACCAATGAAATTGGTTCCTTACTTGGCATTAGCATCTGAATTCTTTCCCATTCCACAGAATGAGTATCTAAAGGTTGTTCTTTTAGGTACTTATTTTTCTACAGCTCAGTAATTTGGGGGCAAAACCCAAGTTAGTTGGTGTTAGCTAGGAGGATTTGACTTGCAGTTGACAGGGAACTACCAATGGAATAAAATAGCCAGCAAGGTTTGGGCAGGAGAAAAGGAACAGGAAAAGAGAAGTTACTAAGTAACTAAAGTTACAAGTAACTATTAGCATAGTAAACAGAAGGTCATATTCAGGAAACATCCTCTCCTCTACATATTGTTTTCAAGAATAATCATTAAACAAGAATGGATTTTTAAAATGCTGATTGAGTAAAGTCTGATTTTATTTATTTTTTTAACATTTATTTATTTTTATTGGAAAGTCAGATATACGGACAGGAGGAAAGACAGAGAGGAAGACCTTCCATCTGTTGTTTCACTCCCCAAGTGGCCTCAATGGCCAGAGCTGAGCCTATCTAAAGCCAGGAGCCTGGAGCCTCTTCCGGGTCTCCCACATGGGTGCAGGGTCCCAAGGCTGTGGGCCATCCTCCACTGCTTTCCCAGGCCACAAGCAGGGAGCTGGATGGGAAGCAGGGCTGCCGGGATTAGAACATGCATGAATATGTAATCCTGGCGCATGCAAGACAAGGGCATTAGCTGTTAGGCTACCTCACAGGGCCCTAAAGTCTACTTTTAAAGGAGACAGAGAAGTGACCCTGCACTGACTGCTTCTAAAGTAAAACTACTTCCATTAATTCACATACCTGAAATCTAAATCACTTTGGCTACAATTCTTTGGAAATCTTCCGAATTCTAATGGATTCAAAGGTGGGCAGATAATGCATTTACTCAAACTAATAGCATCTAACCATAGTGATATGTACTCTTAGATGAGGAAAAAAGTTTCATAAAAATACTTTGGATGTTTTCATTATAAACCTTTTCAAGTAACATTCAACCCTTTGATTATTGGATATGAACTAAATGTAAATATCCAGAATAAATATAGTTCAACGTCTTCGTGCATTTTTCTTAACATTATAGTGTCTTCATAGTACTATTGATGTAATTAAACTTCTTCTGAGTTAGAAAGTGATCAAAAATTAGTTGTGTATTAAAAGGCAGAGAGAGTGCAAACAAGTTGGTTACAGAGGGAAAGAGGATATGGGTTTTGCTTGTGTTACATTAACTGCTCCACTGGAGCAAACTAATTAATTTTTCCTCATTGCACTGTAATCAGCAAGCTTAATCTAGGGAAAAGAAGAATGCAATTGTTCTTGCAAATAAAAGGTCTGACTCCCTGTCATTCACATGCAGAAACTAAAGGTCCAATTGTTCACTAATGTTCCGTGGCTACTGGCTTTGTTTTCCATTGAATACATTTCTTATAAGCAGTATTAAGTATATAAATTACATCTTAGTAACAGTTTTGTATTAAGTAGCCCTGACTAAAATTCATTTGTTCCCCAGGAAAATAGTAATCTTACTATAGCAGCACAAGAAAAGAATTTCACCCTGAACAGAAAGAGAAGTTTTAAAATATTTCATGAACATTAACCAAGACTTCTCACAGCAGAAATATAGCTAAGAACATCATATTTCAGCAGCATCTTGTTTTCTGATTGAATCATAAATTTCATTACTTTACGCTTGCCTCTCCAACAGCAGAGTACACAAAGCTAAACAAATGTCTAGTAGGTCAAAAGGAGGAAAACGTGAAATTGAAGATGAGTTTTGATGACAGTTAAATCCCTGAGAATGAAAAGCATGTTGAGATTCTAAGAGAGGAAATAAAAATCTTTAAATATTCAAATAACCCTGGAGGCAAGTTGACGTGAAGTAGTGTATTTCTTTATGCCTGTAGTTCAAAAAGCTCATCAGTAATATGTATATGAAATATTATATAGATAGATACAGATATGACATATAGAGATAGATATAGATATATAAAAGCTTGATGCCTTGTGGAACAAGTTAAGAAACATTATGTCCTTTGATTCTTGTGGTTGTTCATTTGGAATAGCAGAAAAGGGCTTTGTCTTTTACATCAAAGCCCCCTCCCAGTCACCATCCCCCAAATCTAATTTTGATGCAGCTGCTACTGTCTGTGGCAGGGTCAGGAAGTGAGGTGGTTAATTCCCAGAAAGTATCTCTCCATTCCTCGGCAGCAGGAAGGGGAAAGATGAATTGTCCTTACCAGGATGGAACATTTCAGACCGGGGTTCCACAAGATTCCTCTGGTGTCCCGTGGTTCCCCATGATGATAATCAGCTCAGCATTGTTCTCATGATTGACTTCCCAGCCACCCTTTTCCATCTCTCTCACAGTTCTGAATTTTCACAACAAATCATTTCAATGATAACCAGCAATCAAGGCTTTCTATTAGGTTTTGCTCTGGAAAGTCAACCTGAGACTCTGCTATAGCTACACACTTTAAACTGTGAGCTCGTGGAGGGTACTGAGTATGTCCTTTACCTCTAGCTTACATACTAGAGTAAAATATGTAGGATCCATTGATAATGCTTATGAAAAACTAGTTCAGATGAGTGGGATGACACAGCTTGCCCAAGGTTGCACAGTCCTGCCTAGCAGACAGTGTCTAAACTCAGATATCTGCCCTTTGTGTGTTGCAACATGGTGCTTTTTGTACCTCTCTATAGGCTTGCCTTCCACAACCATCGTAAGTTCTTCATTTCCCCACTCATGTAAATAAATACAGCAGCTAAGTTTCATCCCATCCACTAAACAAAATAATTATCACATCCTAACCCTCGACCCATTATTGTATAATGTGCTTGCGCCTGCACTTCCTATAATTATATAACAAGCTCCTCAAACATCAGGAGTCATAATGATGATTATCTTAGACTCAGGAGTCAGACAAACTCATTTACTTTTTTGCATTCTGCCTTCACACAGGTATTCCAAAGATTATGAACAAAGGAAAGTGAAAAGCTTACAACAGTGCCTAAAACACAGTCAGTGTTTAACGTAAGCTATCCATCATTTTCCACGGGAACAATACTGCCAAGGATAGGGGTCACGTGGTCTGTACCATCTCTGTCTTTCCCAGCTTAGCAAGGCCACAGTATTGTGTGCAAACTAGTATCCATAAACAAAGCAGACAGGAAAAATGATAACTTCCCCTTGTTTATTCATTCCATGTGCTTTTCCTACACTCACTTGTCTTCCCTATTCCTGTACAGTCTCTCATCTTGTTTTACAATCAGGAATGTTGCTTCTCCCCCTTTTTATATCATCCAATTATAAACATATTCAAGTTTCAGCTCAACCAACACCTATGGATAAATTTTCTATTTCCTTCGCAGGTTTTTTGTTGTTGTTGTTGTTGATTTCTCTTACAGATTTCTGCAGCATTCACAAACTATAAAATGGAATTTACTGCTTTAACATACGGTTTTATTTCAGGCCTATTACTCCATTTTAGTAAGCTCTGGCTCCCAAGTTACATTGTAAGTTGCTCAAAGGCAAGGCTCACTGGTACTTTCTCTCTGGATTCCTCTGACATAATAATAAATAAGTAATTAGGCATCAGATGCTTAATCTTTCAGACAGAAAGGAACAGCAAGAAACAAAGGACTTAAGACAAATTCTCCCCTTTTCATTCAGATAGATTTTATATTCACTGGTTGTTCTGATCTCCATGTAGCAGTATTCCCTCTTTGCTTCCCCTCTGAATTCTTCCACTGGCCATCAGGAAAGGCCCACCTGCTAGCACAGAAGAATGAGGTTGCTTGACCCTTGGGTGCTTGTTCTGTTAACGCCTTAGCTGAACTGCCATGTAGTGCAAATTAAGCTACACCAGTGCATTTCTTCACAAAGCGTTTCTTTGCAAATTACTTACTGCTTTATACATGTGTAGAGTTACATACCAAATATTAACTGAGATATTTAGATATACAAAGTTTAGAATTCCTTTTCACAGTTTCAGAGAGCTACAGCTGCAGAAGAGATAAGCTTGAGCTGGATGGATTTCTGGATCTCATGTTTAAATCGGATGCCAGAGTTTCCAGTGACACCAAAAATTGACTCAGGCAGACCCATATGATGTATTTCTTAAGGATTCTAGCAGTTTACCACTCAAAAAGTAGTCTCCAGGAAGCTATCAACTGAGAAATAAGATACGGAGGGGAAAAAAAAAAAGGTATTGTCAAGCAGAGAAATATATGGACTTGGAGCCACAGACGCTGAATCACTCTGTATTGTGACCAGCAATATTAATATTTCATGTTTATATCATGTTTTTGGACCACTGATTATTTTTCCTAATTGTCACAAAAAAAAATACCTAAACTCAGTATTCAATTGTTATGTCTGTGGAGATATATATACCCAGATGCTAACTGATCTATGATCAATTAAATAGTAAATAAAACATTACTGTGACAAGGACTTCCTGCATCTAAAATACTTTCTAGTAAAAGAAAAGGACATATTCCATTTAATAATGAGTGAACGGAAATCAATCACAGAGTATTTAGCAGAATTCCTGAGTTGCCTGCTACATTAGTATCTCACTATCCTCAGGATAAATTTGAAAGGAATAATGGCTCTTCCCTTCTTAGTGAAAGTATCTTTCATACTGAGTAGCTACAAAGGACACATTTCCCCATGACAAAACAAAACAAAACAAAACAAAACAAAAAAAACTACGTAAGTATGGGGACTACAACATGGAAAGGTCAAGTTTTAGAGATACTGTGTTTTTTCTTCCATCATAGTGAGATTACATACTGTTTGCTTCTCCGATGCCAATCAGACACTGGACCCAAAGCACTCAATAAGCATTTGGGAAAAGAATGAATGGATGAGAATAACTTATAAACTGTACTCATAGAAGGAAAGAATAAAGGGATCTACTGTGAAATATATTCATGATTATTTGCAAAGGTTGCAGAATTGGATGCTTCAGATATTGATGTCAGAGACAAATTATCTCAATCATTTGGGGAAAAAATGTAGGCAGAATCTACTATTTCTGTACATGTGTACATTTTATCTAGTTATTTTAAATTCCTAATAAGGCACCATGTATATAAATGTGCATTTAATGTTAGTATTTTTTGAACCTCACTAAATTAGAAAATTTTCTACTCCCCGAATATCATTTGTTCTTGTTTCTCTGTTTATTAGTGCTCTTACCCTGCTAATTCAGCTGGAATATAATTCTTTGCTAGCTGCAATTGTCTAGGCTCTTTCACTAAAACTATAGCATAAACATCATGCTTTCTAGGCACTCTGACTGTACCCTAACTGATTCCCACAGTGTTTTCTTTGGCCTCTTTCTTTGGATTATCTTTACATCATGGGCATGGATATATTTGCAATAGTCATACATTCTAGTAACTGGTATACTAGTTACTTCTTTTTGCAAGACACATTTATTTCTACTTCTTAGCATAAACTCACCTGGGATTTGTTAAAGAAACATCATTACTAAATGGCAGAACACACACTAAGGCACCAGTACACAAACTGCACATTCATTGATGGATCTTTGATATGTCAAGGAAGACTGACTACTAGAAGACAGTCAGAAATTGGAGAATTGTAGAACTCAAGAGCAGAAACAAATTCTATCCATAATTATCTCATCTGAGGACTATTAATCTTTACTGTTGTCATGGATCCCTTAAAGTTGTTAGTACACATAATTCCTAGAAAAAAAATATCCAGGGTAACCTACATACACATACACAAAATGAAAATGATAGCCTTAAGCATGCCTGGCTCACACAGATTTCTAAATGAAATACAAATGAGATACCATCAATGCCTGGGTTGACACTGACAGTGAAGTGACATAAGTTGTGTGAATGCTAAGAGAAGCTGCAGACTGGAATATTGGCCTTCTCTGAGGAAGTGGCGCAGCTACACACTAACAGGCTGGTACCATTGCTGAGTGTTGGTCTAGAATTTCTAGATCTTCTGGGAAAGGGCAGGTTTGTACTAAGACATGAATCAAGCACAATGTCTCTGAGCTCCTTTCAGATTCTGCATCAACTATGAAATGTCTTTTATAATATTGGCTCACATATTCAACCAAAACCCTGACTAGCTGTCCTGCACTGGTTCATTATTCACTTAACCAGAAGTGAGACCTTACACATTGACTTAGAATTGCTTAAGAAATTCAATGCTGGGCCTGGCGCGGTGGCACAGTGGTTAAGGTCCTCGCCTTGCACGCCCGGGATCCCATATGGGTGCCGGTTCTATCCCGGTAGCCCCACTTCCCTTCCAGCTCCCTGCCTGTGGCTTGGGAAAGCAGTCGAGGACGGCCCAAGGCTTTGGGAACCTGCACCCCCCCGTGGGAGACCCGGAAGAGGCTCCTGGCTTCGGATCGGCATAGCATCGGCCATTGTGCTCACTTGGGGAGTGAATCATGGGACGGAAGATCTTCCTCTCTGTCTCTCCTCTCTGTATATCCGCCTTTCCAATGAAAAAATAATAAAAATAAATCTTTAAAAAAAAAAAAGAAATTCAATGCTATGTTTGCGCTGCTACTATTCATCTGTCTCTTCATCCCGAAACTACTTGTTCCCTTCCATCTCCTTGGCCATATTTTTTACAATGGTAAAAGTACTTAACCACACACTCTAGTAGCAGCAGCAAGGAAAAACAAAAGATTTAGACAAAAATATAAGACAATTTCACCTGATGACGATGGAAGAGATATATGAACAGGGAATAGTGAAAGGAAGAGGAAGAAAAAAGAAAGGTAAATAATTAGAGAATGGCCAGGAATTACAACCAAGAGAGCTGCTTTGGGGAAGCCTGGGAAGGACTTTTCTAAAGGTGAAACTTTTCACCTGAGAATGAATGGCATCATCAAAGAATCAGTCAAATAAAGAGGGAAGGCAAGAATGCTCTTGCTAAGAAAATAGGACAAGAGGCCTGAGGTAGGACTAAGTTTAATGGGACATTAGTGAGACAGGAAATGGCGTGAGGAAGGATTAAAGCATTTAGCAGGGGCTATATCACAAAGTGTTTCGGTGACCTTATTATGAATGCAGACTTTTTCCTAAATAGAACGAAAAGTCTTCATAAGGTGGTAAGCAGGAATGATGTGACCTAATTACTGTGATATAAAGATTGTTTTGTACAATGTGAAAAACTGAAGGGCTGATTTGGCAAGCTATCACATTATTACAAGTCTATGGAATATGTGGAAATGCTCTCTTTAAACAAAAGGAGTTTTTATCTTTCAATTAAAATGCAGCATAATAGACTTCAGTAAAAATGTCTTTTTTGACCTTATTTCTATTGCACTAATGGGATCATTTATATGATATGTCATGAGGGCTACCTCTGTATACAAGGAAAAACTTTTATTTTTCAATTAAAATGCAACATAATTGACTTGAGGCAGAAATGATCTCTTGACATCATTGTTCTTGTATTAATAGGACCATTAATATAATGATCATGCTAATTAGCTATATTCATTTATAAATAGTATTTATCTTAAAAAAGCATTGAAATGATAACTTACATATTTTTAAATCCTTAATGTTGAACTGATTAAATATTAGTTTAAAAACTTGAATGTGAATCTACAGGATTATAATACTGATTTTCAAGGATGAAAAAATATTGACAATTACATTTTAATTTCAAGACAGATTTAATGTAATTTGTGCGTGACCTTGTAGGCCAAAACAATATATCACAGTAAACTGTAGATAGTTTGAGAGATGAAAACAGTGTTTGTCTGCTCCATTGGATACATATATGAGGATGAATTTTGGCACCTGTCAACCTATGATAAATTACTACAAGACTAATACTTGTCAGTACAGTAATAACTGATCATGCTCTAAATGGCAGTAAGGGAGAAAGGTGATGAACAACCTACAAAGTCAAAATTCTCACAATCACAATGATTACTCTGGTTCAACACACAAGAATTACCTTCCAGCCTCCTTATTTTCAAATATATACCTCCAGTGACTACATTGATACACATGGTTCTATTGCATCATTTCAAAAGCATCTTGAAATATTTCCTATCAGTAAAATTTGGCCATGTGTGTTCAATCCTTACATGATATTTAGAAATCTTTTTCAGCTCCTCCTGAATTCACTATTATTAAAATGAGGCAAAATACAGAGTATTTTGTGGCATAGGAAAAATAACATCTGCAGTAGACATGGGAAAATAAAAAGACTGAAAAGTTTAAAGATCTTAAGCATTGCTTCATAATGCCTATATGCATATCACCAGCACACTGGGAATGAGAGGTTAAGAGCTCACACACTAAAAATTTAAAAAAGAGTAAAGTGCTTATTACAAGTATCTTACAGTTTTCACTGAAAGGGATATATAATTTCATTCAAATGAATGGTTTTGCTTTAGTTAAATGGCTAAAATATACTTGTCAGAGTATTATCTTCAAAATGCACATCTATTAACAATAGACATACAATTGGCAATTGAAAACTACATTAATTGAAATTTACATAAAACCACTTGCATTAACAATTCATGAATACAAATACTTTCTAAAACTAAACATGGAAACTTATAAGATTCCTGTGTATGTGGTAAGGTATAACATACAAGTTGCCTTTGTAGTGATTTATAAGGTACAAATCATTGGCATTATGTACCTTCATGCTGTTGCGTAAACCATCACCACACTATGTAAATTAGAATTGAGAGTTGACAATATTTGTCCTTCTGTGTTAGGCTAATCTCATTAGCATTATATCTTCATTGTTGATTCAAATTTAGCAAGCATCCAAATTTTATTCCTTTCCAAGGCTGAATAACATTGCATGGTGCAAACGTGCTAGATATTTTATCTATCCATTCATCCTCAGGTGTAAATTTCAGTTGCCTGTATCTAATGAGTTTAAAAATAGTCGTTCAGTTCTTTTGGAGACATATCCCGAAGTGGAGTTACTGAATCAATTGGGAATTCTGTGTTCAATATTTTGAAGAACGATATTATGCCCCCCCACTCCCAGTGGCTAAACATTTTTCACATCACCACAAGCAAGACACAAGGGTATCAAGTCATTCATGTCCTTATCAAAACTTTAAATTTTTCTGGTTTTAATTTTTTTTAAATATATGAAGGGAGAAGAAAGCACGTGTTTCATATATAAAGTTATAAGCACAATGATACTTTCCATCCTTTAATGTTTACAACATCATACTTTCATTATACTTAATAACCACAAGCTTGGCCCTCCACTGAATAAAGAATTCAAGTTACTACTTGCAGTAACCACTACAGTAACAATAGAAAAGCTAGTGTTACTCAAGGTAAAATAGAGAACTTCCAAAACAAGTAGAAAAGGTTTATTTGATGGCAATTCCAATGGATATGGAGTGGCATTTCGTTTGGGTTTGATGTATAATTTTTTAAGAAGTACTGGTGTTTAGCTTCCTCTTACTGAGGAAGTTGCCACTTCTAATGCTGAAGTTCTTTGTCTACTGTTTGATTTGGTTGCTCATGTCTCTTATTATTGTTAAGCTTGTTAAGAGGTTTTCTTTAAATATTCTGAACATTAACTTTCTATCATATATATGGAAAATTTTTAAATATGCCTCCCCTTCTGTGAGTTGCCTTCTCGCTGGCAAAATTTATGGCTGAGAAAAAAAATTTTTCATTTACTTTATCTAATTTTTCTGTCATTGCTTTTACTTATGGAATCATAACCAAGAAAATTCATCGCTAAATCTAATCTTAGGAGGCTTTAATCCTATTTGTCCTCTAATAATTTTATAGTTTGGGTTTTTATGCTTTATTATTGATGTATGTTGAGTCCATCATTATATCTGGTATAAGACAAAGGCCTGGCTTCTTTGTTTTACATGAGAATATAACATTTTCCAAGCATTGGCTGTTGAAAAAACTGTGAAAGACCTATCAAATGATAGATCCCAGAGCGGTAGCCTAGCAGATGAAGTCCTTATGTTGCACGCAACAGGATGCCATACAGGTGCTGACTCTAATCCCGGTGGCCCTGCTTCCCATCCAGCTCCCTGTTTGTGGCCTGGGAAAGCAGTCAAGAACAACCCAAAGCTGGCTCCTGGCTTTGGATCAGTTCAGCTCTGGTCATTGTAGCCACTTGGGGAGTAAATGAGTGGATGGAAGATCTATCTTTCCTCTGTGTCTCTCTTACTGTCTGTTTATCTGACTTTTCCACAAAAATCAAATAAATCTTAAAGAAAAAAAAAGATTCATCAATTGATCTTGTCAACTCAACTGAG
Organism: Ochotona curzoniae; assembly: GCF_017591425.1. NCBI lineage: Eukaryota > Metazoa > Chordata > Mammalia > Lagomorpha > Ochotonidae > Ochotona > Ochotona curzoniae. The sequence continues at coordinate 19,289,973 of NW_024465023.1, read as the reverse complement.
AATTACTTGTCCAAAAACAGTAGAGTTTCTTCTTAGACACCTAATTTTATTCCATTTTCATATCAGTATCATCATCTTTTGATTATTGTAGCTTCACAACAAATTTTGAAACAAGAAAATGTGATTCTTTCAACTTCAGTATTTTTTTTTTGTAAGATTATTTTTACTCTTTCGGGTCCCATGAGATTCCAAAGCAGCTAGTGACACATTTCTACAAAAAAAAAAAAAAAAAGGTACTGGCATTTTTCAGAGATGTTGTACTGAATCCCGAGGTCATTTTGGACAGTACTGACATGCTAATGGTATTACCTTCCAATTCATGCATTTAACACATCTTCCTATTTAATTTATAGAGAGATAGATGCAATTTCTTTCAATATCATTTTGCAGTTTCCATAAATCTCTCTAGTTATTTTCTCAGTATTTTATTATTCTTCATGCTGATTTCAAATGAACTGTTTTCAATGGAATTATTTTCATCATTTCCTTTTTGTGATTATTCCTTATCAGTGTATATAAACTATATTAAATCGATTAGAAAAGCTGAGAGCATGTTGAGATACACAATTATTGATAACTGTTTACAGCCTTCGCCTATACTCTTGAGGAAGTTAGTTCCTACTTACTACTGGATGAATTCTTTATTTAGTCAATGGCTAAGCTTGTAAGTCTAAAAAAAACCCTCAAAGTATAAAATTGTAAAAACGAAAGAAGAGAGCGGGGGGGGGGGGTGAGGGCCAGGGGAGGTTGCAGTAGGTGTTTTTAAGACTGCATAAAATTTGTTTCTTTCTATAAATAAAAATGAAGAATAAATAACTAAACTAAAAAATTGAAAATAAAATGTTTAAACATCAAAGAATACCCTGTGACTGGGTAGTGTTGATTCTAGTAACGGTTGATGAAGAAGTATTTTCAAGCTTTTTTCTCATCTAGAGAGGAAGGCATTGATTCTTATCAATACCATTTTTGTGAGGACCATAACCATTTTATAAAGTATTATATAAATATTGCCTGCTGTCTTCATGGGACGAGAAGCTAGTTTAGGATACATGAACTTAGACCTCAACAGCCACTACACTCACACAGCAGATTAAGTCAAAACTTGTGATACTAGCATTCCAAATCAGAGTGCTGTGTCCAGTGTGGCTACTCTACCCTTGAGCCAGCATCCTGTTGATGTGCCTGGGAAGGCAGCAGAAGACTGTCCAAGCACTCGGGCCCCTGATATCTCCTTGGGAAATTTGGTGAATTCCTGGCTTCTGATTTTATCTTGGTCTGTATTTGTTTGCTATGACCATATGAACAGTAAACCCACAAATAAAAGACGTGAGTGTTATGATTATTTTTTACACTGTGTTTAAAATAAATCTGCTTTTAGTAAAAATAATAATAATAAAAATAAAAGGCTAAAATTCAGAACCAGAGACCTGGAATAGCACCCTAAGCCTCAGCCTGTGGCACTGGCATTCCATATGGGGGTTGATTGATGATGCAGCTGGTGTACTTCTGATCCAGTACTTCTGATCCAGTTCCCTGATAATGCATTCGGGAAAGTAGCAGAAGACAGCCTAAATACTGTAGGCCCTGGACCCACATGAAAGTCTCAGAAGAAGCTCCTGGCTTGAACTGGCCCTGCTCTGGCTGTTACAGCCATTTGGGTGGAAGATATCTCTCTCTCTCCTTCTCATGTTATAGCTTTGAATTTCAAATAAATATTTTGAAATTTTGGTAACAAACTTAGTAGACTATATCATTATTTGAGATTGCTTCAAAGAGTTACATACAATTTGCATCATATAAAAGGAGAATACATTTAAAAAATGAATATCCTTTCTTTCTAACATTGCCTAGCATGTCCCTAAGAAAACCTGATAATAACAAGACTGAAATTGGTTTTCCTTCAGATGCTGTCTTTAGAATTTGTGGAATAGGTTATTCGGCCCTGGATGTGTTTTCAGAGAGCTGTTAATACCATGACAATGAAAAAGAAAATTGATTTACACTATTAGATATTTTTATTGTGAGCTTAGTCTACCTTGAGCTGCGTAAACTTTTTGTCAATCCTATCAGCAAGTTTCAAGAAAATTATTTAATTTCATTCTATGTTATAAAACAGTTATTATGGTTCTCAAAATTTCTTCTTTAAAAGATCAACAAAAATCAAACTAACAACATATCATATTTTGTATTTATTGTATACTCAGAGATCTATGAACTTCACTGGGCTTTCTTCAACTTAGGATTTATGGCCCCATTATTTACCGTACTTTCTCAATAGACAATTGACTTTGACACACACTTTTCCTCCAATTCTCTTTGGGAAATGAAGCGGCAATTATAAGAAAACTAGATGGTTATACGGTTTAAGGTGGTATTTCCTAAACACGATAAAGACAGCAACTCAGGCAGTCACACCTATTCTCCACCTGGCAGTATGAGATTTTCACATGCAAGCAGCCATTGGACCAGCAGAAGGCCTTCCAGCTCGGTGTGGCCATAGGAGGGTTTCGTACAGCAGACAGTAAAGAGAATTGAAACACATCACTTTCCAAAAAGATTATTAAGAAACTGCTTTGGTTTGTCTGTTTTCTCTTTTCCATTAACTTAATACAGGAGAAAATGACATGGCCATTAGAGAAGGTGGAGCCATAGTAAAGGGATATACCTCAGTGGATCGTAGCTGGAAATTTATTGCTCACCACCAAGGAACACCTGCATTTTCTCCCTGCCTGAACCACATATAAAACATTGCTCCAAACCACTGATGGTTTGGGTATTTAGGTTTTGCTGCAGCAGCACATACTTTGTATTTGCTGATTTAAATCACAACTAACAGAATCCTGTTTTATCAAGACACACAGTACAGTGCAAGTCCTTTGGGAGTGACAACAGCAGATGTCTAGTTATTCAACATCACCTCAAATCTGTGGGAATGCAACTTTCATCCCAGTGGTGGTATGTTCCTCTTCTACTAACAGAGAAAATACTGTGGTCAAAACAGAAGAGTAGATCAGGAGGGTTTTGACAAATTTTATATTTGACATACAAAGCAGTATTCTGGAAAGTTCATCTTTAAAGTCTAGGATAGTGTCAAGCTGAAAAGGAAAGGGAGTACACAGTCATTATCAATAAACTCCCAATTAGTACAAATGATGCCTAAAAATAACGTACTAATCTAAGTGATTTTTGTGGTACAAAAAAAAAAAATGGGAAGGAAACCATTTTATGGCTTAAGAACATGTGTGCCAAGGCTGCTTTGCCCATGGACATAGAAATACACAGTGAATAGAAATGAACAGAAAATAAGCTACCTGGATTTATTTGGAGTATGAGATTCTGTAGACAGGAGAATGACATGTTGCAAATCTGACATTTTCAAACTCGATTTGTAATAGCATCTGAACAGTGCTTTGAAGCAGGAAGAAATTTGAGATTAGGAGACTTGATAAGAGGCTGCTACAACAGTGGCAAGTACAGAATGAGGTCACGTCCTCAAGTACGGCTATTTGCAATGGGAAACGATCTGTTGAATGACTTCATATAAAACAAATTAATATCTAAGATAACAAGGGACTTCAAAAAGCCATATTATGAAAACGATGCATGGATTTCAAAAATTATGCACTAAAGAACTTTCTCTTTTAATTCCATTTTTTCCGTAAATATTCTGAAGTACCTTCACAGTAGAATATCTCAGGTGTGGAAAGCAAACTTACTTATTCTTAGAGCTCCCATCCTTTGCCTAAATACCTGCTGATGTATTTTTCTGCCTAAATATATTTGAGGTAGCTAATTTTATTAAGAGATAGCAACACATCAATAATATAACGAACCACATGAAATTAAATGTCTTATACAATCAAAACATACGTTAAAAAATACACTAACACTAGCATTTACTCTTTCATTAAGTCTCTGAGTCCCTGTAATTTTAGGCCCTGGAATTTCAGCAGTGAATTCTTTTCTATGAAAGTTAAACTCCAGAAGTAGAAGTAACAATAAGGACAAAGAAATGACACAAATTAGGTCATGGCAAGTGCTATGAAGAAAAGTAGAGCAAGGAAAAGCAGGTTGAAGGAGACAGCAACTAAACCGATACCTACAACAAAGCTGAATGAATCGGGCTGAGGCCTGTGATGATCTGGAGGAAAAGCACTTCCACAATAAAGGTCAGTAAGTGCAAAGGCCCTGAGGCAGGGCCTCTTGGACATCAGACTCCCCTCGAGATCAGCTGTGACCACGAGAGAACTCATATCACAAGGTTTCATAACAGTCACATTGTAAGATATTTATCTGCGTGAAAAGCAAAGTGGCAGAGAGATAGAGAAATCATGAATTTGCTGGTTAGCTTCTCAAATAATTACAATAAACAGTGCTGGGCTAGGCTGAATCCATGAGCCAGGAACTCCATCCAAGTCTTCCACATTGGTGGTAGAGACCAAAACACTTGCACCAACCTCCCAAATGCAATGCAGTATAACTGTGTAAGCTCATCAAAATTTTATAGCAACGTATTGAGACCCCCTGTGTTCCAACATAACAGTACAGACTAACAAAGCAACTCATCTAGTTGAACAGTTCCAGGCAATCCCTGTCTGAAACAGCCAAGCTCGGCCTTTATAGCACTGCAAGTACCTTCCCTGTTGCTTCTCCTAGCAGAGGCTTTACAGAACCCGTTAAGGCGGTGCTCTTTCTAACCCAGTGGAGAGTTCCACAAGTTTAGCTCAGTACATTTGCAGAAGGATGTTGTGACTGTTGCTATCATATTTATTCAGAAATCAAAACTGGAACTTCCTGTACACCGGGTGTTCATGCCCAGTGACAGGCAGGCAGACTGAAGCCTACCTAGAGGGTAAGACGCAGCCTAAGATGCACACATCTTGTATCAGAGTGCATGCCCGGGTCTGAGCCCCAGCCCTGCTCCCAGTTCCTGCATGCCCTTAATGCACACCCCTGGACAGAAACAGTGTTGGCAGCTCGAGCAAAGGGGATCCTGTCACTTAGATCAACCTGAGCTTTCGAGCATCTAGTTTGTGCCTCTCAGGGAAAACAAAACAAAACACACACACAAAGAAAACAATAAAAAAAAAAGCAGGAGTGATATTTCTCAGCTTTCAACATTGTGATTGTTGAATATTTTGCTTTTTTCTGCTTTTTAAAAGTCTACATCTGGTCTGTTCCTAGAATATATCCATATTTCTATGTGCGAGCTGTATTCCTGTTTATAATTTAATTCTATCCTTATTACCTCTGTGAGTCTCAGTTTATACTTGAAATTTGTGATATTGTAATGTCTGGCTCATCCTGGGTTCAAAGAATTATACAAAAGTGCCTTAAATTGTTTATGGAATTAAGAGATAGATTTCTTTTGGTACAAAAATATATGAGATTTCTTCACAGATTTTCAAAATATGTATTTTCCATAAATTTACTAAAGATTCCCTCATGTGATTACCACTGGAAACACATGGAATGGGCAGGGATATAGAAAGTTCAACTTAAGATCAAGCAATCATAAGAAAGGTGATGCAAAAATGCACATATACACCTCAATATCAGAAACTGGACACAAATGTGCAGAAGGCAAAAGCGAGCAAAGAGTGGCATGTCTGGTCCCAGTGTTGTAGCAATAACTAGCTGTCCATCCATTTTACTAAAAGTATTTTATTAAAAATATTTGAGTAATCTAATAAACATTCCCCGAGTGCTCCCTTATGTAAGCCATAGGACTACACTCTGGAGCCAAGAAAACACTGGATGAGATGTGGTTTCTGCCTCAGAGCTACTTAAGCCCACATAAATCACACTAAAACACGAATTCCAAGCACAATGCAAATTAATCTAGTGTCATCCTTTCAGAGTAACTCTTGAAATAGTACATTTATGAAAGCAGAATAAAGCATTTCAAGTACAATGATAAATTGCTCCCTAAACTTTCCCATTTCTGTAAACTCAGGTTAAATAACTGATTTTCTGAAATACATAATTACCAAAATACAGTATATAAACTCATCCAATCAAAAGTATGTGCAGAAAAGTGACGTTCTATGAGCATAAGAAGTCACACAAAAATAGTGTGATATTAGAAAAGACTGGATTGTATTTTATTCACTGATAAAGTGAATGAACCTAAACAGGTCATAAAATAAGTATTTTCCAGTTTGGTAGGACACGAGGCATATAGAGGAGCATACATTTATTATGTCTTTTCTTTAATTTTTGTGGTAATTAAAAGTAAGCAACAGTCACATAATTATCTGAGTAATTAGACTTTCTCAATTAAAAATGAATGCTGAGAGGATTAGCTTGATTTCTAGGTCACTTTATTTTGCAAAATTATTAAGTTATCCAGGTCAGGATCTTAAATTGAAGGCTACAGATTAGAGTAGGTGTTAAGGTTGACTTTAGGGTAAGAAAATTTTGCACACTAGAAAATTCATGGGAAGATGTGCTAAACATAATTACAGTAGCGCCTAACAGGTTGTCTTAATTTTATCAAAACATATTTTGAGAGTGGCATGAATGTCATAAATACTACCTTCAAATAGAGAGGAATGTTTACAATTGTGTATGGTAAAAATTAAACATCTTTCATGTATTCACACTCCTCTTTTTTCATTAATTTTGGGAAAATGGGATTTCCTTTGAAATGAGATTAGAATCACTAAAACACATACATTGAATTCAGAACTTTAGTAAAGATGTTCTTTCAATGAAAGGAAGATATTTTAACTTGGGAACAGACTGTCCTTTATGTTGGTCAAAACTTCCACTTTTCAGCTAGCATTTTGATATGCACATATAAAACTAGGACATCTTTTGGAAATGTGAAAGATCAAGCTGAAATATTTTGCATATTCAAGGAAAAGTCTCTCCTAATCATGGATTTAGTTTCTACAGATTAACTTTATTTTCAAGTTTGTTTCCGCACCATGGCCTTCGTCATCTTTATGCCCCGTGCGTGTTGTTGCTGAGCGTTGGCTGTTGAAGTGTGTTGTGTGTGTAGAGAAGTCCTTCACTATACATACGCAGATGAGTACACACACTTTTTTTATCATATAAGAAATCATCCCAGAAATCACTCCGTAAGGAGGCAGGCTTCTGAACATGCTGGAGCAGAAGAGAGGTGACAAAAGCCAGAGGTGAAGCCCAGAGGTGAAGCCAGAGGACTGATGCAAACTTTGTGGGCCACGATGTAACGGGACCATCGGCAGGCTCACGGCATCTAACAATGTTTACTACTGCAAGGTATGAATGATCTTAAAAGAGCTGGAAGGCACTCTATTTCACTACTCCCAGGAGGAGACAGCATTGCCTGGAACATCTGGAAGGCCTGTCTTTGAAGTTGTTCAGAAAATCAAGAACCTTCATGAAGTAAATGATGTTACTGTATACTGTATAATCTGAGTCATTAAAGAATTTAATGAAAAAAATGTGTTTTGAAGAAATGAAACTAAAAACAAAAACAATAAAATCCATGAGATACAGTTTCCACTGATCTTTCTTGGTGAAATGTATCTCCTATAGGCAACAGATAGATGGAGTCTGTGTTTTTCATCCAGTCTACTGATCTATGACACTTAATTGATGAGTTTAAGATATTTACATTCAGGGTTGATATATATATAGTTGGTAATTTGTCCCTGTCATTTAGCAATGGGTTGTTCATTCATTTAGTGTCCTATTATTATTTTACTGGGATATTCGTCACATTTGCCTTTGGTTTGGGTGGGTGCTATTCCTCTTCTCTGTTAAGAGAACATCTTTAAGAATCATTCTAGGGCAGGTCTGAAACAGGCATATTCTTTTAACTTTTCTTTACTGTGGAAGAATTTCATTTCATTTTCAAAGACAAAGGAAAGCTTTGCTGGGTACATTACTCTGGGCTGTCAATTTTTTTACTTTTAGAATCTGGATTATGTCACTCCATTCCCTTCTGGACTGTAGAGTTTCCTGTTCTTGATATTCTTTTTCATTCCTTCAGTGACGCATTAGTCATTCAGTAGCATGTTATTTAACATCATGGCATTGTAAGTTTCTATTTTTTTTTAATTCCAGCTGCTGATTTTGTTTTGTGGCTTTTCATTTAAGGGGATGTATAGTAACTGTGTAATGGAGACTGCCATAACTTCATGGCATTGTAAATTTCTGCTTTTCTTCCTGATGGTTTTGTTTTACGGTTTTTCAATTGGGGTATTTAGAGTGACTGTGTAGTGAAGACTGACATGTCCAGATGTGAAGATACAGTGCAGTATTCACTGCTACTTCCAGATCAAGGATAGACTCCCAGTGAAACTATTGGCTGTCCCTTGACAATGGGATGCTGGACTCAGCCATTTTTCATACCCGCAATAATGGGTTTAGGACTGTTCATGAAGAACTATATTGTTGCAATGATATTGGAGACCTCAGTAGTGGGGGCTGGGGGGTTAAGGGGAGGGGAAATACCAGGGTCTATGGAACTGTATCATAAAATGATAATATGATAATAATAACAAATTTAAAACAATAAATACAATCACGTGTCACTTTTCACCTCACTTGGACTTCACCAGCTCCTGTCCTAGCTCAGACTCCCCCTGCTTCCCACTACTCCCCCCACAGTTATGACCGGCAGAGGCATCCTGACAGATCTAACCATCAAACTACCAACAGCTGCATCTAAAGATGGAGTGGCAGGTCACGCTGCAACTAGTGATGCCTGTTTCCCACACTGGAGAGCCAGTTGAATCCTGGCTGCTATGCTTCTGATCCAAAGCCTGCTGATGCACATCCTGGGAAAGTAGCAGATGACAGATCACGTATGTGAATCTCTGCCACCCACCTGGGAGGCTGGACAGATTTCTGGATTCCTGACGTTAGCTTGTCTGTTGTAGACATTTGGGGACTGAACCAAAAACTGAAAGATTCTTCTTTCTCTCACCCATATCTTCATCCTAATCTGCTCTCTACCATTCTACTTTTTCAATTTACTTTTTTAAAACTACATTTTAACTCCCAATGAAACTGTTAAATATATCTTGACAATAGGATGCTGAGCTTTATATCATTGTCTATACCCACAATTTCAGGATACACTTAAATAACAGAATAATGCATTTGTAACCATTGCTGAAAGGCTATACCCTTGTAATAATATGGGGAGAAACAGTGGGGTGGAGGGGGTCTGGGAGGGTGGAAGGGGGAATCACTGAGCCTATGCAGAATCATGAAAAATTTTAAAAACTATTTTAATAAATAAAATATAATAATCTAGAGTTTATGGGATACACTGACCATCACATGTTGAGGCAACTTTCATGTGATGCTGTCGGTTATGACGTTTAGCAGATCATTTCCCCTGAAGTGAATAGGAATTTGTACTGATAAGCAGCCTTCAGAAGGCTGCTGTTGTAGTCGATTAAGCTGCTGTCTGTGGCACCGGCATGAATTAGAGGTCCCAGTTGGAATCCCAGAAGCTCCACTTCCAAACCAGCTCCCTGCTAGTGCTACTGGGAAACAACTGAGGGGAGTCCAGAAGGCCTCAAAGCTGTGGAGTTAACATAACAGCCCAGGTAAGCCACAGGCCTATTCAGCCAAGAATGTTACAGTGTCAAGAATACATGGATTAATATTCTCGTTCATCTGACTGACCATTGAGCAAATGCTAATGAGTCCCCGACTGAACTCAAGGGACATCAGGGCCCTGTTCCTTTCTGTTCTCAAAACACGAAAGAAAAATCATTTCATTGCATTTTTCATCTTGTATAGACCTAATCTACTCCTCAGTTTGTGGCCTTCATCTTCCAAATCAGGCAACAACAAGTTCTGGAAAGGCATCACTGGCCCACGTGGTTACCAAGGACCTATTTCCATAATGCAGGATAATCTCTCTATTTCAAGGGCAGCTAATTAACAGCCTTAGTTCCATCTGTAACCTTAATTCTCCATTGTCAAGTTATATAACATAGTCACAAGTAGGTCTTGAACAGCTTCAAGAGCCATTACATTAATAACGTGAGAGGTATTTAGGTCTGCAGGCATAAAAAAGTCATATTTCTTTTTAGTTTCCAAATGTCTATATAAAAACAAATTATTTGATAAATGATTATTGCATTAAAAGTCACTAAAATAAAATGATCATTTTATGCTGAATTTTTCTTAAATCCCATTGATATAAGTGGCACAGGAACTCACACAATTTGAAGATTTTGAGTCTCAAGTAAAATTTCCCCTATTCCTTCCATTTTATTATTGATTTAACACCACAAAAGCACATCACCACTTCATGGAAACTGAGAAGAATATTGCTCAGACACAGTGACACAAATTATTTATATTAATTCACTATCTTATTTTCCTATCTAGAATTTTTAATAGCTACATCCAAGTATTCTTTGTTACATATTCTGCATCATGATGTTTAAAAGTGCTTTAGAAATAATTTTTATAGGGCTCAATGTGGTAGCCTATTGCTCGCCTCACACACACAGGGATCCCATATGGATGCCAGTTCTAATCCCAACAACCTCACTTCTAATTCACCTCCCTGCCTGTGGCCTGGGAAAGCAGTAGAGGACGGCCCAATGCCTTGGGACCCTGCACCTGCATGGGAGGCCCTGAAGAGGCTTCTTGATCTTGGCTTCACATTGGCTCAGCTCATGGCCACTTGGAGAGTGAATCAGCAGATGGAAGATCTTTGTCTCTCCTCCTCTCTGTACATCTGACACCCCAATAAAAAATAAATAAATCTTTTTAAAAAAAAAAAAAAAGAAATCATTTATATAGTCAAATAATTTGGGTTTGGTGAGAGATTTCTGATTGTTTCTAAAGTTACTTTTTGCAGAATTATATTTTATAGATTATGTCCCCGGCAAAACATTTTGAGAAAATGCTTAACCTTTATTCCAACTTGTACTATAATTTAAAAATATGACAGTACATTTTAGCCAATGTTTTTGAGTGCTGGGGTCAGTGCAGTAGGTGTGGATGGCACGAAGGTGTGAAGAGAACAGCTCCCCTGTTTGGCAGGGCCCGGGGAGCTTCCAGCTGTTTGATAGGGGCTGGCGGATTTCTCTCTGACCACCTTGACACAGTTTCACCCCCTTTTTGCATGGACACTCAACCATCGCACTAAGAATTCTGTAATCTATTGAGGCATTGTTTGCCCCTGTGAGATGGCTTTTGCAACCAAGGTGAGCTTGAGAGTTAATGTTATTGATAATGTCTTGGTGAGTGGGCCTATAAATGCACACAGGAGCACAATTAAGCCCATGCCATTTCTGGACACCTTATTGCGTGCCTACCCATTCCCCTGAAATCTGGCCCAGACATTTAGCATGCTTTCTGGGAAATGGCTTGATAAGAATTTTACAAACTAATGGAAGTGATGAGAATATGGGCTGAAACTGCTATGACAAAAAATATAGCTACTGGGACCATAAAGGCTATCCTGTTACTGTGACCCTAAAGGCTGAGCTTGCAGGCCTAATGGCCAACTAACGTCAATGACCCCAATCCCCATAAACCAAGGCCCCAGACCTTTTAACCCGTATATAATTCAAGATAGGGGCCTGGTTGTCACAGGCAGCATCAAGGTTAGAGCCCAGACTTGAGGAGAGCAGGTGGGGACTGGCAAGCCGAGATAAACAAGGAATGTGTAATCCTCCCACATTCATCTCTCAAGCTGTTGTAAATTGTGCCCCCAGAGGCTATGTCAAACTGCCCCTAAAAGAAAACCTTGTACTGCTTCTGTATAAATAAAGCAGACAGCTTTCATGCAGGGACCACAATGATCTTGGAATTGTAGTGGTCCGCCTCTCTTCTTTCTACGCCTACTTCACGCACCCTTCTCGAGCTCCAAACTCAGCTGGAGCTGGACTCCAGCATTGAGAAACAGAGCAACATAGAGAACCAGAGAAAGAAGTGGCGGGTGGGGGCAGAGAAAGACAGTGCCAGTTCACTTTTCAAACATCCTGGTCCTATAACCTCAGTCCAGGTCTCTCATATGGGTATTAGGGAATCGAGCTCCTGTGCCATGATCTGGCATCTGTCAGGTGCACAGCAGCTGGATGCCGTAATCCGGAGCGTGAAGAGGCCAAGGGAGCCGTGCACTCCGATTTGGGATGCAAACACCCCGGGCCACAACTTGATCACTAGGCCCAACACCCGCCCCAACTATGCAACAGTTTATGTGAAAAGTCACCAGTAGTCTATCTTCCACTTTACAAATATCATATCATCACTTTTCATGTAAAGCATAATCTATACAATATCTCTCTCTTTGGAGGGGAAGGGGAACATCAGAGCCTATGAAATGTTGTTATAAAATTAAATGCAATAAAAAAAAACATCTCTCTCTTTAGAGCATACACTATTACTACTAAAAAGGAAAGCACCGCGCAATGTTGCAGTGGATTCAGAATTAATTAAAATACATTGAGACAAGATTTACGTCATGGTTTTAGTCAGCAATCAATTTTACCATACACATTACCAAAAAGATTTTTTGAAGATTATACAAATCTCATAGCAAACACTCCAACAAGTCTTTTTCTCTCTCATCTTGCGTACCATATTCAGAACTAGCCACTAGATTAAGCATCCTTATAAAGCCCAGCAAAATCTTTAGCTCTGAGATGTGAGAGTACTTAGCTTTTGAAAAACTTTGATATTTTACAATCACTTCCTCTGTAAGGATGGATGTGAGGATCAGTTTCCTGATAAACTATTTTTGCATATTTCTGGGTACTGAGCCACAGCTTCTTGAATATCAAACCACAACTTCCTCTTTAGTAAATACTTCAAACTCGCCCTTCGGGGGCTGGCAGTGTGCTGCCATGGGTTAAGTCATCATCCATGATGCTGGCGTCGCATAAATTTGAGAGCACCAGTTTGATCCCTGGCTGTTTCAGTCCAGTTCCATGAGAGTGATCTAGGAAAGCAGCATATGAGGGTCCTAGTACTTCGGCCCCTCTCACCCTTCTGGTAGAACCAGACAGAGTTCTTGGCCTCAGGCTTCCACTTAGACTCATCCCTGGCCATCTGTTCCAGTGAATGGGAGGTTTCTTTCTCTGTTTTTCTATGTTTTAGATAAATAATACCTCTCTAAAAGCTACTATCATTCTTTCCCTTTACTAAATGATATAAAAAGATTATTCTTTAGCTTAGAGAACAAAGATATCAGTGAGCAAGCACACATGAGGTAAAAGCCAAATAACAATTCCAGTAGCTGCTTCTTAATGTTAAGCCCTGATCTATTCAGTTGATTTAACTTATTAACCTTATAAACAGCAAATGTGATCAGAACTTCGAAGTTCAGCTTGGTCTCCATATCAATGAATGGCCCTCAAACTTCAATGCAGTCTTCTAGTTTAAAACATATGTCTGCAAAAACACTGTGCATTTATTGCGAGAAAGAAAACAGACATGGATTAGGCTTTTGGAATTCTGCTATGAGCAATAAATATTCCTGAACATGAGCAAGCAAGTCACCATCAGAGGCCTGAACAAATCTCAAATGACGTATAGTATTGCTTAAGAAAGAAACACCAGGAGGATCAACCTCCAGTGAAATACAAGTAAAAATTAACTCTTGAAGGTTTAAGAGTTTCAAGTTGCATTGGATGCCACTTATACAATGAAAGTGAAGCACGAACAAGACCTATTTTCACTTACTGGTATTAATGAACGAAATAGTACTAAACAAATAAATCAATCACACAACAGAGTTTGAAGGAATATAAGCTATATTACATATCACAATACACTGTGGTACTGTTACATTATTCCATTATTATATATAACTGAAACAGACCTAGATCATCTATGCTAGATATTAATTAATTCAATCCACAGAATAACTTGCCACACTCTATTGCCCTACATACACCAAAATTCTCCTTGTCTTGCTAGTGCTTTGGAATGCTCATTCTATGTACAACCAAAGCTCAGGCATACACCTGATGTATTTCTCTTACTCGATCTCTCCACACACTCCATGTATGTGTGCACTTTCATACACACCTTAAGCCAGAACAGCTGCCTGGGTAAAGCACAACTGAATAACCCTTGAGAGAAATCAAGCTACCTGTGTGAGCTCCACTGTGTCGTTAACCCACACATACACAGCACACTCCTCAGGGGACAGCCAGTGTCTTAAGTCGGTATCCTAATACTCTCAGTAGTCACATGTGAGCTCTCAGAAACGAAATTCATTATTATCTCTTACATAATCCTAGGTGCCTGTTAGTATCAAATAACATGGTAAGTTTTTAATGGATAGAAACCAATTTGAATAAATTATCACAAAACCATAGAAATGACCCTTTCCTCATAACACTATTATGTCAACTAATTACAACACAGACTATTTCATAGGCCACTCTATCCATTAATATCTAGCAATAAAAGATTTCTTTTCTCTCATATGCCTTAGATACTATAATCAGGTAACCCAGCAATGTCAAATTAAAACAAACCTTGAACTCAGTGTTCAGAATTTAAATCGAGGCAAATTAACAGAAAAAAAATGAAATCATTTAAATATATATGTAGAACCAGAGAGATTCATTATACTGACAATGGTTAAATAAGCGAGCTCATAAACTTTCTGGGACACAACTGTGAAGTATAGAATGAAAGAAGTCATTCAGGCCATCGGACAGCAAACTAAAGCCTTAAACTGGATAAAAAAACAATCTGGATAATTGTGTGAAAATGGGAATAGAGGAAAAGCCAGCATAAATGAGACCCAGCATTTAGCTGGCATTTCCTATGGTCATGAGAGATGGGAATGACAAGAACAACGGTGGAAAGTGTAAAAAAATGAAGATGTATTTAGAAATATATACTACAACTATTATGTACACAGTATCATCAAAAACTGAATATTCAGGCATGATGCAATTGGGGGACCAAGGATGATTGATAGATCTGCTTTGAGTCACTTGACTAATAGCACCTGATGGTCCTGCACAAATTGAAAGAAGATCTCTCTATGAAGATATTTGTGTAAGAATCATTTGCTTGTCAAACATGAGTTAATGACACTTAATATTGCATGGTTTCTGTTACAGTTTATATTCAGATACAACTTCCATTAAAATTACATTTGAAACATCCTGTGATTTTGAGGCTATAAATTCATGTACTGTTTTATTACAAGTAGCTTTAATACTTCATTTTAACTATGTATAAAACTTTTTAAATTACCTACCTTAAATAACTGAAGAGAGAGATTTATTATCACAAAGATTCCTGATTCAAGTCTGGATTGTCATTGCAGACACGGTTGATTCATTAGAAAAGGAGAAAAGCACAGAACTCACCCATGTATTTAGAAAGAAATTAAATTTTCTTTTAAGCAGTCCCAGGACAGTCTGAGCTATTAAAGAGCAGAAGGCCAATAAAATAACGGTTCCTTCTAAATAGTCCTCCACGTTTTATAAGCAGATGTCCTCTCTTATATGTTTTATGGGCAATATATGCTACCTTTATAGAGAAGTTGCTTTTCTATAGCTCTGAAAAAAGGTTAAGAACACAAGTGTAGTATAGGCCAATTTCTCTTAGAAATGTTGGCTTAAAAATAGCCTAAAGAGCTTTCTCTAGTGTTAGAAGTGGGCACAAAACTTGTTAAAATTCACTGCATAGACTAGAGGCATATATGTTTGAGAGCATGACCATGTAAGCACAGGTGTGGATTTAGAAGCTTTGAACAAATCAGCTAATGTGTCTGTCCTAATGAAGAACTTAAAACATGAGAGAAAAAACATCTAGAAAACCTTATTATTCAATCACACCCTGTCATTAAATGTTATACGTTTGAATACAGTATGGATATTCAGCAAAATTGAACCTAGAATAATAGTGATTAAAGTCTACCTGTGTATGGCATTAATATCATTGAACATGAAACTAATTAGGTCATTTATTTTACACAAGTTTGTGGTTCACAAAATTTTACTCTGAAAACAACTCTTTCACTAGGATTTTTAACTATATTGCTATTCTTTTTCAATGTCTTTGTTATTCTTTAAAACTGCACTGGAATAAGACGTCATTATTCACAGTGTCAGCCATCATGAAACTGGTCATGACAGGACAAGCGACATTTATTAGGATCAAAGTGAGAGAGTAGGACCAAAACACAGCATAAAGAACATAAAGACCGCCTCCATACACAGGTACTCCGAGTTGGACAGAATTTGTAGAATGTGTATAAGTGACAGCACCATTCTACGACAAGCACTTTGCGAATGAACAGACTAACTGATGGAGGGACAGAAGGAGAGAATAATGAAGAAAGTGTTTTGACAGCAGACTGCAGTTGACAGGTGTTTTATCACTGTTTTATCTCATGGACAAACCATCTCTCATTAACGACAAGGTTGGTAGCAATAAACAATGCTCCAGTAATTGAAGATCTGATCAGCAGGCTTGGTCACTTCTTCAGAAAAGAAAAAAAAAATGCTACAAGTCTGAACAAATCTTACAACAACAGATCCTGGGTTTCAGTCTCTGAAAAATCATACCTCGTGCAAACAACTGTTTTAGCACAGTTGCCTTAACAGCAGCTACATGATATACACACTGATCAGTTTTAAAAAATTTCTGGTGTCAGGGGTCCGCCTCAAATCAATGAAATAAGCAGAATGTCAGCAAACCTAGTGTTTGCAGAAAAACTTCCTAGGTGGTTTTGTCAAAAAAGAAGATATACCTGGATTTGATTCCAGTCCAGTTACCTACTAACTGTGCGACCTTGGTTTTAATTTAGCTCTAGAAACTTCATTATTTTTTCATCTAAAAAAGAATGAATTATTCTGATATCATTATGTACAAGAAATTAGATAAAAGTACGTGAACTACCTAAAAAAACACGAGTGCCCTACTTAAATTTTAGTTCACTTTTAGTAAAAGGAAATTTGCAAAGATTGTACTACTGATATTCAAAAAATTTTTAAGGGAAAAACTTTTTATTTGAAATTTCTCCTGCAGTATTAAAAGAACTTGCCACAAGAATGATGTTGCAGAATAGTTGTTTCTAAAAGTAAAACTCATTTTCAACAATATTGCTAAATTTTAATAATCCACAAGAATTTCTAATCATTTCTAGCCAACGCAATGGTATGACTGGCTAATCCTCCATTTCCAAGCCCTGCAATCCCATATGGGTACCAGTTTGTGTCCCAGTTGCCTACTTCTGAGCTCCCTGCTTCTGGCCTGGGAAAGCAGAGGAGCATGTCCCAAGCCTTGGAACACTGCACCCAACATGGGAGACCTGGAAGAAGCTTCTGGCTCCTGGCTTCAAACCAGTCTAGCTTCAGCTGTAGTGACCATTTGGGGAGTGAATCAGCTGATTAACGATATTTGTCTCTCCTTGTCTATAAATCTGCCTTTCCAACAAAAATAAATAAAATTATAAACACATTCTAATCCCTTAATAACCTCAAGCTTCCTCATCTTTGAAACAGAAAATGACCCTCAAATGAGAGAAGTATCCCAGGAAGATAATAAACATTTTCACTTCATATTTCATGTTCCAGCTGTTAAACAATCAAGGCATGTTATATGAATGATTTTATAGGAATATGTATATGCCAACCAGGTACTGTTTTTTTCAGTATTCAAATTGAAGGTTTTCAGATATTCACTTGTAGCTCCTGTGATATATCCTGTTTAATCAACACAGTAAACACCACTTTTGAAGATAACAAAATGAAAAAAAAATCTACCAACTACTAACAAGATATTTTACTTTCAAACGTTATCACTGACTTCATCAAAACACACAGAAAAATTTAAGCTATTTCTGTCATTTTATGCTTTCTATTATTATTTAAATTTCAAAGCATTTTTGCATAAGAAACACAGATTCAACAGTGGAATGTTTGAAGGACACAAGCACACTCATACTTCATTTACTTTTTCAAAACATTAAAATCAATAATAGGAGGTCAATACAATTATTCTAATCTATTTTCCTCAAGTTTCCTGAACTCCTTGTGAGGATGTAACTGCAGTCATCATCCAGAAACTACCTTTATCATGCAGCATTACACTCAGCTGCTGCATTTCCCATTACTGAAATCATTTGAAATGCCATTCATTCAAATATCATTTATTTTTATCATTTATTTATTTGAAAGTCAGAATTACAGAGAGGGAAAGACAGAAAGATAGAGATGTGTCAAATGCTTGTTCATAAGAGTCAGGCTGGGCCATGTGTAAGCCAGGAGCCAAGAGCTTCTTCCACAGCTGCCATGTGGGCAGGAAGAATGCAAGCACCCAGGTCATCCTCTATTGCTTTTACATAGGCCATTAGTAAGGAGCTAGATGGGAAGTGGGGCAGTCAGAACATAAACCGGTGCCCCTGTGGGATGGTGGCAATGTAGGCAGCCATGTCACCAGATATGCCACAACTCTGGACCCCAAACTATAATTCAAACTTCAAAGACTTAGGATGTTATGCTTCCGTATATATTAAAAAATATTCTAATAAGATCATTGAGAGGAGTTTCCCAATAAGCAAGGATTGTATCTGAACATTACTAGCTAATGGGAAGAAGCTGGGAAGCATTTGGCCAAATGGTCAGGACACCCAAGTCTTTTGGGAAAAGTTCCTGACTCCGGCTTCTACTGATGCTGACCCTGGGAGGCAGTTCGGGAAAGCTCATCTGACTGATTCTCTGCCATTCACATGTGAGATGTGACTGGAGTTCCGGATTCCAGTCCTCAGCCCCCAGCTCCTGAGGGCTTTTGGGGAGTGAACCAGCAAGCAGGTGGGAGCTTTCTTTCTCTAGCTCTTTGCCCCTCTTCTCTATCTGTCACTCAAATTAAAAATTAAAATTTAATAAAAACTTTTTTCTGAGTAAATTCAATATAGACCAGCATTCAAATTGCAAATTTTAAATCACAGGATAAGAATTCATTATTTGAATTCCCCAATCCAGTTTAATAAAAAAAAAAATAGAAACAAAAACTAAACACAACAACAAACCCTCCAATGCTCCAGTAACTATGGCATGTTCATTGCATTTGAACTTATCAGCTCCTAGGAGGAATGTGTTAGCTGATGGTTTTCTATGAAGACTAAATGAAATAAATGTTAAAAGAACATGAAAGGCTATTAGAAAATAGCAATATTTTGTGTAATGAGAAAGTTTGTGCCACATAAATATTGTATTTAGTGTTTTGCACGTCTCCTTATTAAGCAGGTGAATTTGAAACAGTCACATCCAATTATTTCAGCAAGTAAAATAACTGAAACAGAGAAGCAGGAAAAAATAGCATCAAATTATTAGTGATTGGTTCAAACTTTCTGAAAAACTCCAGTTTTCCCATGATGTCTCAACGGAGAAAAACGAGGCATCCAGAAGAGATACAATCCTCACATTCATTCTCTCTCTCTCTTTCTCTTTTTCTCTCCTTCTCCCTCTAACTCAAATTCTCTAACATTTTCTAGCTTTCCAACGTACTGGGAAGCATGGTAACATCTTTATTTCCTTTAAATTGTTATGACAGGTGACTTCAAAGTTATTCATCAGGATGTTGGAGCATCAATAGCACAGTGTTAATAAGTATATCACAATATACATTTGCATTCTATCACTGGTAATGTTGTTCTCCTGTGTAAAAGGTTTCATTTATTTATTTCACCATGTATAACTTTCATGGACAAAGCATGGCTTCACTTTGTTTTCCCTTCCAGATTTATTGAATGATGTTAAAATGTTAATATTCTGCATTAACAATGAGAAATGTGAACATGCTTCTAGATACTCTGATGTAGTTTTCTTTAACTTAGGTGCATTAAAAATATATTGTAATGGCAGTGGTTAGTCAAAGTTAGTTATGGAATGTGCCTAACCAGGGGAAAGAAAAATGTAAAACAAAATTAAGAATAAGAAACAGGATAAGCTAAAAACAATCAAAGATGTTTTAATAAGTGTTCTTTCTTGAGCAATATGTAAGTTAGCAATGCTCATCAAATTTCCACAATGATCAACTATCAGGTTGCCTAAAGCCTCATTAGGTACGGAAGTTAGGATTTCATCTAAGCAGTACTAATAAAACTGTGTATTTAAATTATTCAATACAGTATTTTTTCTAAATCCTTTTGCTAAAAGATTAATGAGATGCTGATAGTAAATCTACTGATATACCCATTTCCATTAGTAATACATTATGGCCACTTCTAACTTGTTTATTTCAACTGCACTCTGCAAAAGTTCAAAATTAAAGGAATATTTTCAGTGCTATTATATAAAGCACTATTAAATGACATAATTCAGTTTTAATGATCAAATTTTCATGTTTCTCTTTAAAAGAACTTGGAAAGCTGGTCTCCTGCTGCTACACCAGGAATACTATTCTAGTATTAGTAGCCACAGCTGATGACACTTTGTATTTCACAACGGAGTAACTAGAATAAAATGCATTTTTTTCTTAAAAAAAAAACACTCAAAACTAAAGTATAAAACTAGGTTGAGCCTAGGTTTCTACTAAAGATAAGGCTTGCAAATTTAAAAACATACGAATTATCTACCTGCATATATATGGGTTATGTTACTTTGCCATGCAACGGTATTTATATTCTCACAAATACTTTGGAAATACTTCTAGAAATATATGGAATTCAGGATGGTGGAAGGGGAAATCCCTAAACTAATATAACTGTATCATGAAAAATAAATTTTAAAAAATAAGGAAAACATCTGTGGAAAAAAAGGAAAACGACACAGTTTGGCTATAAAGAATCTGGAATTTGTACAGAAATCATTTCTAGTTGAAAATCAGCTTTATATAGCAAGACATCATTATGAGGGAGCTACAAAAACTCACAGAAAAATGGAACTAAAAGGTAAGCTTATTTTGCTGTAAAAGCTTTGAAACCCATATACAGTTTTTTCTTAATTAGGAATTTTCCAGAAATTTTCAGTACCATCACATATTCCAATATCATAATTTCTAAAAGCAAATGTATCCTACAATGGTTTTTAGCAAAAAAAAATCAATGTGCATTATTTGAACTGAGTGTTCACGTAATAAGAATTTCTAATTTAGGGGGCCAATGTGGTGGGATAGTAAGCTAAGACTTTGCTTGAATTGTGGACATCCCATATGGAAGCTGGTTCCTGAATGGACTGCCCTACTTCCAATCCCTGCTTTTGGCATGGGGAAGCAGTAGAGGATGGCCCAACTGCTTGGCCCTGAACCCACATGGGAGACCCATAAGAACCTCCTGGTTCCTGGCTTCTGATCCACTATGCTCTGCCCATTGAGGCTATCTGGGGAGTGAACCTACAGATAAAGATCTCTTTATTTCTGCCATTCCTTCTCACTGTACCTCTGCCTTTCAAATAAAAATAAATCTTTTAAAAAAGATTTTCTAGCTTTAAAAAAAATTATCAACAATCCCTCAAAATTGTTATACTTTTAGCCCTTCAACTTCACCTTGTATAAACTAATGATTAGCCTTTCTTGTCCTTACAGTATCCAAATGTGATGGGTGTGATAACAAAGAAAAAGTCCTTGGCCAAACAACTGAAATGAAACCTACAATAAGAGAAGTAAACGGCATTCCTCTCTTTTATAAAACAATATGACTTTTCCTTGAATAATTTTTGAAGATCAGAAATTTGTAAGAATACAGAGTGAAATGGAATATCATCCACTTCTGGAGTAAAAGTTTCCACTCAGCAAAGCTAATTCTTAGAAAAGCAGACTATAACAACACATAAGTGTAATGCGAGGATTAACCAAGCAGAAAATAGGGTCTGTGTCACCACTGTAATAAAGTCAAAATGGAGTGGATTAAAACCAAACTCTAACTGGTCTGGAAATGGCTTTTTGAGGATACAAACATTTCTCCCAAGCCTTAGTGTTCCTTCTTTATTAGTAAAATGTTACGGTCATCATTCATTTTTCATTCAAAGTTATCCTGGTAAATAAGCATGGGCATTTTCATTTTGGATTGCATGTACCAAAAGGAAATGGTTTTCTGCAGTAATATCTTAAAAGGCATCTGGAACATGCCTGATGTTTTATCCCTGAGTTTTTGATTCCTTTAAAGAAGAGTATCTTCACTTTGTTATTCACAAGAAAAAGCTGACGAGGCATTCTCTTAAGACAGGGATTTTTGTGCATTGGCAAATAAACTGATTTGTGTGAAAGTCGGGGAGGCAAACCCACAACACACGTACAATATGTATCCTGCAGAGAAATAATGACAGGAAGTCAACTGCCTGGTTTGCAATACAATATGTATTGAAGGAGATGAGCCTTTTATACCTATGAGCATAGCAATGAATAAAATATTAAGTAATTTACCTTAGATGTAGTTATTTTTGCAAATGTTAACATTTAAACACACTAGAAATAGCTCTTGAAATTGCTTATGCTAATGCTTACTGCTACTCATTTTAAAAGGCAATTCCACTTAAAACAAAACCTCAGGCCTGAAAATACCAAGTTAAAGAAAACACACCAAGGTCTATATATACAAGATACAAAAATCTGCAATACCTCAGTGTCGTTTTAATTCATAAATCTACCTAATCAATAAAGTATGTGTTTAAGATCTTAATACATGATTTGGCAGATGTTTCATAAGCCAAATATACTTTCCATCTCTTAATAATATACATCTATCCAAAATGTTTTTTTTTAACTACCTAAGGGGTGTAATAGACGTGAAATGATAATTGCTTTGGCGTCATCATGCACAAGATAAAGAACCAATATTTGTCTAAACAAAAATATGAACATCTCAAAGGCAATTACAATATAGGGAATCAAAGAAATCCATAAATATGCCCTGTTAAATCCACTGAAGTGAGTGTTGTAAATCTGAAATTCTAGCAGATGGCTTTCTGTTTTTTACACGTAACAAATCAGTAAATAAAGCACCTGATGATTTATTTAAAAATTGTTATTTTTGTCTCCATCAGCATTAATGTAATTTCCTGAAAGACACTGAGAAAAAACTAGATTTTAAAAATGTGTTTGAACAAAAAAAAAGAGAAATAACTCTTACATGCATAATTTATGTATTTCCTTAACATAGCTATTACAACTAACAGATATTGAAAAACTTAACAAGCTTCAGGCTGAATCCTCATCTTAATGACAGCTCAAGTCAGTTTTAATAAGCCTTTTTAAGTGACAGAATACTGCTTAAATTGGAAGGGAGTTGATAAACACAAAGTATTTCCAAATCTACGATTTCAGTGGTGCAGGGGAAGTTACCAAGTGTTTGGAACTCTGTTAATCCATTCAACTTCATATAATGCCTTGCTGGCCTTCAATTATTCAAGCTTAACATTTTATAATCACTTTCCTACAGGCTATAGAATGCACATTTTCCATTTAGGACAGCATATGTTGTTAGGCTTATCATGTTTTCCTGTGCTATAAAATATGGTGTTGATATAATTACCTGTCTCTGATTGCAGCCTTATCAATGTATATTCTTATTATGATGCAAATGTCCATTTAGTTATTTTTATCCTCCTGACTCAAAGGAAGACATAGAAATTAAAATCCATGTTGCCACTTAAAAGAAATACCCAGTGTGCTCTCACTCTCACTATTTGATGACAAGATAAGGAACACAGAAGAATAACCAGCACATAGATCCCAGGATACATTCACTGACCACATATGTGCATTCAGGGCAAAACAGAAACGCATTAACAGATGAATCATTCATATCTACACATTGCAGCTCTTCAAGGGCTGGAAGTCACATTTTCACAACATCTGCCTCTATCTCACTGGAGAGACAGCAAACATGTGAATAAGTACGAGGAGTCAATAGTAAGGTACACCTTGTATATGCAGCAAACAAGAGTACACACACATACATGCATTATACATGAATAGGCACAAATATGACCTATATCATATATACATCACTGTAGATGTAAACACTGAGGACTGATGTTCACCATCAAAAAAGAGGTTACAGGAGTCAGGGTTTGTTCCAAGGAAGAATTTTTCTAACGTACTTATTCTGATTATACCTGAGAAACTCATATTTGTGTTGTTGGAAGCTTCATTTCTAAGTACATTTGCTTATCAAGAGCAATAATAACCTCCTCAAATCATGATGCTGTGCTATCCAAGTAAACTTATCATAAATTGAACATATTATAATCTGAACACACATTCACTACACAGGACCTGCTGGGAATACCAGAATAGCAGCTGAGCATGCTAGAGCATGGGTAGTTTCTTATAGTGATCAAAGGGCTGACTAGGAGCTACGTAGCCACAGACCAACACCACGAGACACTGCTAGCCTGGAAAAGATCCAAATTCAACATTCAAAGCAGAGTGTCTCCCTGCCATGAATCAATTTTGTACTACAATAAAGTTGAAAAAATCATACGATGAAAGGTTATAAGGAAGGAACTGGCTATAGACTAGTCAATTAGATATAAGTATTATTAGTCTTAGGATAAACACCTGATTTTAAATTACTTCTTGAGTTTGCTTAAACTCATTCTTGAGTTTGTTCAAAAATGCCCCACACTCCCTTTTCCTGACATGGGTCTACCTGATGAGCTGAAGCAAACCGTTTTCCGGCTCAGCAACTCTTAAGACTACATTCTGGTTGCTCATCAATTTCCTAGTGACAATCAAACTTCTGAGTCATCACTGAGCACTTGTTAATGGGGCCAACTGCCATGGCTCTTCTCATATCCTGTTTAGGAATTTTTTTTAATATTGCACAAGGCCATTGACTTAACAGTTTCAAGTATATAATACTTTCTTCAAATATCAGCTTCTACAATATCACAGACATCAATCCCATTGACTTCTCCATGGTCAAGCTGAAGGAAAGTAAGAACAAAGCCTGCAACTGCACTGATGTCATCACATCAAACAAACGGCTCCCAGGCTCCAAGAGAGCACAGGGCAGGGTGTCATTATCTCTCTTTGCATGCGTCTCTTTGCATATCTCTCTTTGCATGCGTATTTAAAAGCAATATAACAAAAATATGAACACACTGCTGCCTGTCAACCAGAGAAACAGAAAAGAAATATTAAGAAATATTCATTTAATGAAGGTCTCCCCCAGGGTAGCAAATTAAACCGTAGCAAAGCCAAAAAGAGTTTTTCTGATTTGAAAGAGTAAGTTTTGTCACCTTTTATAGAGCGTATGAATGTAACATGCAAAATTAGCTAATGAATTATGCCTGAACAGTTCATCAATCTCTCTTTTGTTAAGATCTATTTATTTTTATTGGAAAGTCAGATTTACAGAGAGGAGTAGAGACAGAGAGAAAGATCTTCCATTCACCGGTTTACTCCCCAAATTTCTATACGGGCTAGAAATGAGCTGATCAGAACACAGGAGCCAGGAAGTTCTTCCAGGTCTCCCAATCGGTTGTAGGGTCCTAAGGCTTTGGGTCGTCCTTGACTGCTATCCCAGGCTACATTTCCAGCAAGGAACTTGAAGGGTATAAGAGCAGCCAGCATATGAACTTGCACCCATATGGGATCCCAGTGCATGCAAGGAGAGGACTTTAGCAACCAGGCTACTGTGCCAGGCCATCTATCATTTTTTTCAAGGAATCAAATCTTTGTGAATAAGCAAAAAGTTAACATTTTCTAATTATTAATACTATAAATATTCTATATGTAGCATGTTTCTTCTACAAATCATCTGTATTTTAGACTTTTTAAACTTCTGAAAACTAAAATCAAATAGGACAATTCATAACACAAATACAGAACATTTTAAATGCATTTAGAATATGAGAAAACATAAGATACAGTTTTCTATTTTCTATTTAGTTTGCAGAAATATCAAGTCTAGACAAAAAAAAAAGAAAATATAAAATTATATTTAAAATGGTGACATATAGAAATGTACCAACCTTCCGGATCCAGTAGTTTTTCTATGCCAAGTTGACTTTTGGCAATGTTGAAGGCATGTTCCAGTCGTTGTGTGGGTGACTGCTGGCAAACCACACTATTCCAATCAAACAGGTCTGGCCTGGAATACACATACACACACACACACACACACACACAGAGAGAGAGAGAGAGAGAGAGAACACAAATGTAAATCAATCTGAAATGCTTCAAGATACTCTATTTAATTCCTTACTTTGAATGGCAACCCAATACTGTGGTCCTTAAAAATAAAATGTTATCATTAGTTATGGCTCAATAGCAATTCATACTTAAATTAGTCACAATTTTGCTTGAAAATTTTTCAGTTGAATACCTAAAGTACAAGGGCACTTCAACATTTTGTAGAAAATCAAATTAAAAGACTAATTTGTTCTGGCATTTAAAGTTAACATGTACGCAGGTTTTTTTTTTTTTCAAAATATGCCTTTTGCATGAATTTTTGAGAATTTTAATTTGTCAGTGACATCTTAGTAAAGATGGGGAAAAATAATGAAGAAAATAATTTATTCTGCTTTATGCAATGACTAAAAGGCGTTAAACTCACCCAATTTTGTCTGTTTGAAAATGAGCCACTTCTGAGTAATTGCAAATTCTATAACCCTCCTCCAATCTTCCCTTGAACTTCAGACTTTAGACTGTCCTGCCCATTCATTAGCTTCATTCAACAATCACAAGCTCAAGTGCTCAAAACTGAGCTTCCAATCTCAGGTGCATCCCACTCTTCATAGCCCACCTCCTTCACTTTCAGTTCTTGAATATTCAGTAATCAACAATTACAAATTTGCAGTTCCTCTAATTAAGATTCTTGGAATCATCCTTGAAGACTCTTGCACCCTCACACTACAATCAGTTAAACATATATTCAGAATTTGACCAGTTCTCACTGCTATCATGCTAGTTCTAAGTATCATTTTATCTTGCAAGGACTACTGCAGTAGTCTTCTAACTACTCCCCCAAGCCCACCCTCGGCCTTGTTAATCTACGCTCAGTAGAATTTCCAGAGCAATCTGTTAAAAGTACATTTCATGATGTTCCTTTTCTTAAATCCTTACGATCTGGGAAGTGAAAATTAGAGATATAACAATGATCCATTACATCAACATTGTCTGGCTCCCCAATAGTTCCCTGATTTGATTTCTTGCCTTCCTTCTCATATTTTCCAAGCAGGCTAGATAGTTTCTCTATTTGCATTCAGTTGTTCCCTCTGCCTGAAATTCTATTTTCCCAAACATCCACACAGCTCACTCTTCTGCGTCCCCTGAGTCACATTATCAGTAAGTCCTTCCCTGTCCTCTATCTAAAATTTCACGACCCACTCAAACTTATAATTACTCATTTTCTTTCCCCTGAGCCCTTTTATGTTATTCTCATTAGATTTTACTATTTAACATATTATATAATCTAATGAATCTCATTTTTAAATATCTGTCTCATCAATGAGAATGTTGACTGCAAAAATATTTTTATCCACTGAATTTCATTAATAAAAATCCAGTTTGACACAGCAGAGGGTCTCACTAAATAGTTGTCAAAAATGTTTTAGTTGATATAGAGATAACACGAAAGGGTAAGACATCACTGTTATAATGCAATGATTTTGTATCTAATGAGGGGAAATAAAAGCACATACCATAATAATTTCATCAAAATGTATTATTATTTATTAAAACCTACATTTGAAAATAAAGATGATAATATATAAGGTTTTCTAGAACCTGAGGAGGTCAATATAAGTTGTTTAAGTTTTAATTAATGAACTCTTAAATTATAGCATGGTTCAGAAAAAAAATGGGGGAGTATCTAGTGTCACAGTACAGCAAATTAAATGAGAGTGCTGGTTCGAGTCCTGGCTGCTCCACTTCCAATCCAACTCCATGTGAATATACGTTGGAAGGATGTGGAAAAAGTGCCATGTTTTGCCACCCTGCATTCATGTGGGAGATCTAGAAGAAGCTCCATGCTCCTAGCTTTGGCCTGGTCCAGCATTGGCATTTGAAGTCATTTTGAGAGTGAACCATCCCCTGCCCCCATCATTCTGTGTTTCAGATAAATAAAGGATGACATTGTAATAAAGAGAGAAGCCATGTAATACAAGGGAAGAAGATACAGGGCTGGTTTGTTGTTGTTCTCAAAGACTATAATTCAAAATAATGGCACAAACTTATTTCTCAATTCCTTTTTTCCATTGCCTTTATCCTGATTAATGAAAATCAGAAATTTGTTCACTTAGTGGGAAAACAAAATTTCCATATTTATTCCAAATTTTCCTAAACAGCTAAGAGTCTTTTGGAGCCTAAAATATTTCTAAGCTGCTAAATGCCTGCAGTGGTGGGATGAATATACCAAATATAAATTAAATTCGGGACTGGTTGTGCAGCTTTTACTTCCCTATGAAAACTCTGCCCCATTTCTATTCATCTTTAGGCAATGCCGGTAGAAAAGGACAAGGGTATATGGAAAACTAGAAAAAAATGAGAATCATTTCTGCATTCTAACCCTTTTCCTCTCCGCTATTTCTCCTTCCCCTTGTAATACTGCAATTAGAAACACATGTGGGGATGGACATCTGGCCTAGTGACTAAGACAGCACTGAGAGTGCCTGTATCTTAAATTTACTCTGCTTCCTATTCCACAGCTCTGCTAATGCTCACTGGCTCAAGTACTTGGGTTCTAACTCATGGGAGAAGCCTGAATTGAGTTTCCCAGCACCTTGGTTTGGACTGGCCAAGCCCCAGCTCTTTTGGTCATTTGAAGAGTGAGCTAACACGTGAGATCTGTCTGTCTCTCTCTCTCTCTAAGCCTTTCAAATAAAATAAATATCTAAATACATTGTTAAATAATTAAAAGTATAGGCTTAATGACTAGATTGAAAGTAACAAAATGAGTAAGTGGATGGATGTATTAGTACCCATGAGCTTCACATTGAGAAACAAATGCACATGCCATAAAAATCAATTTATTAAGAAATGAAAGTGAAAATACATGATATTATAAGCATGAGAAACAACAGGAGCAGGTCCTCCTAAGGACTGCATTGTGATGGCATAGGGCTGGAGTCCTGACACTTTGTTTCCCGTGCTCTTGGCTTTAGTATCTGCTTTTTAACCCTGCCCCCCCCACCACCAAAAAAAAATCAAATACTGTGGTAATAAGGAATTTAAAGCACAGTTAAATTGTAAACGTACAGCTTGTGCAAATTCATTAGCATGGTTTCATCATATTTCTAATCAGTTATCAAGGGGTTTTCCACAGAATTTGAATCTGACTTCTTTTTGGATTCTTTTTTGTGTTATAACACAAAACTTTGGATTCCCAAGGCCCTTTTGTGAATTCCCATGCTCTGTGTTAAGGGCATGCCTTTGTTCCACACAGCATAGTTACTCCATTATTGAAATCAGGACACCTCATGACGTTCCTAAGTGACAATCACCTTGGAACAGAATCCAACTTTTTTTTTTCAGATACGTAACATAAACCAAAGACAGAAGTGGGGGAGGATGAGTTATGAATGGGTGTTGAATAACTTTGAGGACTCTCTTGAAAGTAACCATTTAATGTGAAAATAAGTGGTTACTGATGATTCATTCAATATTCTGTGAGAGTACATACATGCACATATTTTGCGCAAGAAAGAGTGGGTCAGGGACAGGACAATCTGGCTATGTTTACTGCCTATGAATACATTTGGAAATCATGCAACAGAATATTAAAATGTATCATGAGAAGAGGCTCACGGGATTGAAGCCTCCCACTTGAAGAGAAAATGTTAAAGAGGCAAGAAGGACTATATGACGTGAGCCACAATAACTTGGTTCATCAGCAAGTGTGTACACGAACAGCAAGATCAATATTTTCAGGTTCTTTGTGGGAAGCATGTGGCTGCATAAATGAGCAGTGACTCGCGATGCTGAATGAACCTCTTTATTCCTTCTCATCTGACTGTTTGGAAGCTGTGGAAAATTTGTCTTCTGTCATACTTGTGAAAATCAATCTGTTAACATTGCTTAACACGCTGATTGGCTGCAAGTTGGCCTCCTTTCTAAAATAGGCTTGCTGAGTCATTCACCTGGAAACCCAGGCTAGATGGGGTTAATTAAACCCAGCTGGAGCGAGACACCAGACAAAGAGGCTTATTTAGAGCATGTTTGCTCTTGGATTGAGCGTTATGACAAAGACAATTTATATTCTGAGCTTTTCATGAAGCTAGATTGGCAGAGAAAAATGATAGATTCATCCCAAAAAAAAAAAAAAAAAAAACCAAAACCAAACTGCATCAAAGTGGGAAAAGATAAGCTGCAGCAAAAGTCAGGGAGGATGCAGTCCAGGGACATTTCAAACACAGTTCATCAGGTGATGCATTTGATTTTGGATTAAGTAAGAGAGACAGTAATGTAGAGACCAAACTAGGAACTCCTTAAACTAAATATATTCTCTCAACTTATCTCTCCTGTATCATACCTCAGAAAAATATTATATATAATATACCAAATGTCTTATACATCACATCTTATATTGTATAATATACATTGCATAAATAAATGCATTTATAGATATTTCCGAATTTTGTGCTTCTTGGGTTCTTCAATTCATTCACTAAACTTCCTTATACAAGAAAAGCAAACATTTTAGGCTGTATAACACTGTATAGAATACAGTTAATGATGTTCAGTTCACTGTGTTAGTCTCAGTTCTTTTTGTGAAGATCAGTCTCTTGTTTACAACACTTGCTTTTGTGTTCCTGAGCAGTTGTTTCTTTCAGTTCTCTGAGCACAGGGTCATGGAAATTATGGTGTTCTGTTCTTAGCCTTAGTTACTAAGATGCTCATAACCACTTTTAACCCTGAACTAGAAGAAAATACGCCTTATGATGTTTACTGTCAAAGTATCTGCTAAATGGTTTTCTTTTTAAACATTTATCTGTTGATGATAATTTGATCACAACCACCTACAAGAGATTTAGAACAATTTTTACCAATGTTGGCTAGCTTTATGCACTGATTTTTCTGCAAAAAGTCCAATTCCATACAACCTGGGTTTTCTGGAAGTCCCAGTTTCAACTAAGTTGATCCTTTACCCTCACCATAACAAATTTTACACTCCATTGATTTCAGTATTTAAACAGCTAAATGGCATTTCGAACAAAATTTGTTAAACTATGGTCAACCAACGCACATAAAATTTTGCATAGTAAAAATGATCTAGAATCACACTAGAGAAAATGTATCAACACCAACACTTCTGAAAAGCATTTAGCATTCTCTATAGCATGCTCACCTATGACTGTGGATGAGGGCATTCAGAGCCAGGCCATCACACCAGCTGGTGGTAAAGTTGATGACATTAACCTGTGGATAATTACGAGTTGATTGTCGGACCCAGCTCAGGAGAATCTTTTCACTATTGGTTTGTTGCAATCCAGCCATGATATTCTTCATTACATTTTTGACCTACATGTGGGAAAAAGGGCTGTTAGCAAATAAGAATCACACAAACATCAATATAATGCCCTCATCACTTAGAGCCAAATAATGGGGAGTTTGATTGGGGGGAGAGATAATCACTGATAAATTTTTTAAAAATCTACCAAGTCTGGATTCATATCAGTTATTTTTGGAATCTGTTCCCTTTGGTTAGTGCCCATTATATATATATTACTATTCCTAAAACCTGACACATTAAACTACAAATCACTGGTCTTACACTTGTTTATCTTTTAACTTTTAATATATAGACAAAAGAAATGAGTGTGCAAATACTAGAATAACCAAGAACTTAAATATATCAGTGATTTTAAAGTAACAGTACATAGATAAGAGAATATTTTAATGCCTAGATTCAAAGCCTGCCTTTGTATTAACTAACCACGCTAACTTACTTAAGAAGTTATTTAAGCTTTGTATGTCTTTATCCTTTCCATCCTTTTCAAACATACTAGGTTGTAAGAATCAGTCTAACACATGCTAAAGTAAAACTCCTAAGTTAATTCTGAAATTTAAAGTAATACTCATATTCATTTGAGCACAGTTTAAATATAATGAACATTGGCTGAAAGACAGATATGTTTCCCAATGGAATAGAAAAACATTTTAGAAATACAGCAACTATCCCTAAGAGCTGTGGACATGTGGCCCTTGGTTTTATTGTCCTTAATTCATTTGGAATGCTCCTCTCCTAGGTTTTGTACTTGTGCAAATGTTATTCAGCAGGTTATTATATTTCAAAGTTGCAATCCTCCATTCTGATGCAGAAAGCATTCTAAGCATTTTTCCTAAATATCAAGAACACAGTGACACCTCATTATAGAACATACTGCCTACAGTCTTATTAAAGAAACCTATACAAGGTGATTTGTTCAATATAAGCTAAGCCACTAATGAGATACTTGAAAGAAGTACAGAAGTAAATGTCATTAGCCTTTAGCACCGAGGACTTTGCTTTGGGGAAATACCGTCCATACCTTATTCTATGCACTGCCAACATCTTGACCAGGTGATGAATATTTATAGTGCATTCAAAACATGTCATTTTATTTTCCTTTTCCATCCATGTGGAAGTTACCCACTGCCTCTGGGGTAAATACATATTTAACAAATCCGATGTAACTCATTCTTTTATGAAAGAGTCAAAGTAAAATTGAGAGTATGCAATTAAATCATGTCTTAAAAAGTTTGGGAAAAGTTTTAGTAAACATGGTCATATCCTGAAGAAATGTGATCTTGGCATATTTTGCTATGATCTGCTGATAGCTTGATCCATTATTTAGGAGTGCAATATCTACTTTCATTTATTTCTGACTGGCCAACTTACATCATTCAGTGATTAAACAGGTCAAATAATTATTTAGTATATCTAATTGTTAAAGTATTATTAGATAGCAAGCACCTCAGCCCTGTCAGACTGACTAAAATAAAAGACGTAGTGCTACCAATGCTGGCAAGAATGTGGAAAAAAGAACACTTCAACACCGTTAAATGAGCGCAATCACAGTGGAAAACAGTTTGGAGATTTCTTTAAAAAACAGAAACAATTTGCCATATGATCGAGCCATTCCATTACTGGAAAACATAATCATGAAAAAAAAAAAAAAGATACCTGTGCCTCTATGTATTTTGGCTGCACTATTCACAACAGGCAAAATGTGGAATCAACCAACGAATCCATCATCCGGTGAATGGATAAAATATAGTATAAACAGTCACACACATCTCCATAATGTAAAATTATTGAACTATAAAAGAGATGGAAATTTTACCATTTGTATCAAAATGATTGAATGGATGCAACTGGATGACATCGTGCTGAGTAAAATAAGCATAGATTGGCAGCAATTCAGACCTGATGAACTATCAAAACTGCTTCAGCAGGACCCTCGGAGCATGCCTCACATCAGGGACCTGGGATGGGTGGGAGGCTGGGTGGGGCTTCTCCCTTTGTTTCTCCCTGACCCCAGATACAGGGGGAAAAATGATATTAGTGTGGAAACAATGGTATTACCCATTTTCCTGTTGCCCTTGACCCTTTGTACCCTAATCAACTAAGTAAGATTATTTTAAGAATAAATAAATAAATTTAAATATATATATACATACAACTAAAAATAGGAAACAAAAAAAAGCATAGAAACACAAATATCCCATGTTCTTCCTTATATGTAAGAGCCAAAATTTAAAGAGGAAAATAAATTTTAAAAAGCAAAGACAAAGCTAAAAAAGAAAGAAATGCCAAGCTGTCATTGGTAGTACTGCAAATATGTAGCTCTGTCAAACTTTGTTTACATTGTTGTCAAACCACTGGCTAAGAATGCTGCACAGTTATAGTTTTGATGGTTTGTGATTATTTCAAAATTTACTCTATATGGGCGCAAATCATCTTTCCATTTGATTATTGTCTACAGGCCTTGTCTATGTTACTGCAGAACTAGGATCATTTAATATGCTGATTTCTTTCTTCAGTGGAGCAATAGGCCCTAGACTGTAGTGATAATTAAAGTACGTTATCACAAAAACTAAACAGGAAAATAGCAAGAGGGAAGGCCTCAGAATGGGGCAAGTGGAGGCTGGGAAGAAGGATGTAAATATCATTATAATCTTAGAAACTATTATGCTTGGGAAAATGAGCCAATCCCCAAAAGACAAATACGTTTTCTCTGATAAGAAATGATACACCGAACACAAAAGCTAATCTATATAAGCGAGGTTAACATTCTGAGATCTGATCACTATTTATAGCCTCTGACTACACCCCTGAGTAATAGCAGGATTTGCAGTCCTTTCTCTCTTCTTGCTATGCTTGCACATCTTTGCCTATTGGAGTGTTAAGCTTTGATTGTTAAGCAGGAGAAAAATATGACATTGTAACAATTAGTAAAAGGGGGAGGATAGGGAAGGAGTAGGAGGGAAATGGGAGGATCCCCTATGTTTCTGTATCTGCATTGTGAGATACATGAAATCTATTCATTCTATATATAAGTTAATTAAAAAAAAGAACTGTATTTATGAGTTCTAAGATATATTTTTCCTTAACATACTCCAAAACTATAAATTGTACAACCTCCATAGACAGCAATTGTATGATGTGTAATTTGTACCGTGTGTTAAGTCAGGATGGGAATCAGCAGATACTGGCCCAATGGTAGTGATGGATTTGCACTGATCCGGCATCCTTCCAATGATGAATGGGACTCATTTGTGAAATTCTAGAAAAGACTGCCCTCTATGCACATAATGTTAAAGGACAACACAGTATTCAATCTAAAACTCCTTTAGCATTTTTATGTCACTAATGAAGTTTATTAGCCTCAGTCTCATTTGGCACTGCTTTTACCTGAGCACAAATGTTGCTGAAATGAAAATAAAGAGCAATATGTGAAAATAATTCCTTTCTTACTTAAAACACAGTTAGCAAGAAATTATATAGCTGCTTCTAAATGTGGGTCTGCAAACCAAAATAATTATTTTGCCCTCACAGCTTACTGTCTCTATGGGGCAAATAATCAATCTAAACAAGTGTGTGTGTGTGTGTGTGTGTGTGTGTGTGTGTGTGTGTGCGCTAGAGATTTGATTTTAAAAGAAAATAATTGAAATGTCTGTGAGCAGAGATTTTAAAAATTCCCAGGAATCTAAACTGTGCAAAGAAGATATCATTAAATTGTAGGGTATACCAGCAAGATTTTTCTTCAAGGAAGGGTTTATTGTAGCTGTTATTGGGTAATCTCCAGCCACCTGTTAGGCCTCTCAGTTGCTGAATCATGTTACCTGAAATGCATCTTTTTGGAAGCATTCTATATCTAGCGTTTGACAAACAGTCATGATACAAACACTAACCCATTGTGATTCCCCTTAGGACAAGGTCCTGCTAGCTCCCGGTTCCCCATGGCTTTGAATAAAGCTACTGTTGAGACTGCAACATAGTTTTAGTTTTCACTTGGGCCACCTCTGTCTTTCTAGAAGTGTCGGACCGAAGGGATCTCTTTTTAAGCACCTTGCTTGTTAAACCCAACTTCAGAGTCTACTCGCAAAACTCACTCTAAATTAAGGGATATAGATGATTGGGAGTAAAGAGATAGGAAAAATATATAGGGAAAAGAGAGGTTGCAAGAAGCACTGCAGAAAAGCTCAGGAATAACTCCTGTAGAGAAATGACCGAGTAGGAAGAATCGGAGGCTGTTTAGTGGTAGCAAAATCATTATTTCCAGATAACTGCGTAGTAGGTAAATAATGTGTGCCACAGGTTGGGAGGATCAGGAGAGTGGGGTAAGTGTGGCTGTTTTCTTGGAATTGTACATACAGAATGCATGAAATCTGCTCTCTTCAATAAAAATTATAAAATAAAATTAAAGTTAAAAACTCCCGGGTGAATTTGCCCTAGAATTGAGCACAGCAAAGGTGATTTAGCCAGCAAAGGTGAGCATCTGACTTCTATTACAACATGGCCAGAAAGATGTGTTTTCATCTCTAGCTATTTGTCAGGACAGTGTTCTACCCTGAAAAAAAAATGATATCCACATAAAAAGGAATAAAAAGATGCCAAACATACATTGTCTATTTCACAGTTTTTTTCAAAATAGCTCATTCCTCAAATTCTGCATAATTTTTTCCGGCTAACAATTTTTACCTGAAGTGGGAACCATAACAATCATGATCAGAAAATAGTGTTGGCATTCCTGAGTTTTTTCAAGTTCAAAGTCCTCCACAGTACTACTAATAGCACACAATATGGCTCTGGAAGAAAGGGTTCACATCTTTTCATCTATTAATGCCATTCATAGTCTGCTACACATGTCCTTTAATCTTTTCAGTCTCAATTTAACAGGAGGATGCAAAGGTGATTTGGGGGAAGATTTTTTTTTTCCGGACTCTCTAGGTTTTGAAGTATTTAGCAGTTTCAGGAGGACAAGATAGCATGATAGAGCAAAAGGGGAGGGATATGTACACATTGAATGGGAAGAGTCCTTCAAATCACAAGGATAAGATAATTCAAAAACACAGACATCCGCATGAGGTTGCAGTAAGAACTTAGGCAAGGAAAGACCGAAAAACAGTCCTTGTATGATGAAGTCTAGAACCTCCTTCACATGGTAACAACGACGAAAAGATGAATTTTAAGAAAATACCAGGGTAATCAAGATGGAGGAGTAGGACAAGGACACACTTAAACAGATGGAGAATCATTAGCCAGGGTGAAGCAGAGAGGGCTCATTCCAGGAAACAGGAGAGAATAGATAGGCCAATGGCAGAGGGGCACCTGGAGACTTACGGACATGGGATAGCAGTGCACACGACGGTGTGGGATTGCAGTGACCAGATTCCCCCACTGGCAGTCAGTGAGCCATGATCTGAGCTCCACCAGTGACCGGAGCTCCACCAGCAGCCAGGTGGGAAGCAGAGTTCACTAGGAGCTCAGGAGGTGAAACCCAGGCAAAGAAATGCCCATCCTGCTGATTTGTTTGATTTGACCAGGAGTAGATACAGAGTTTGTTTGGTGTGAGATAAGCTACCTTTTACCTTGAATGTTTTATTTGACACTACACTGCTATGATTGCATGCAATTTGTCCTCCAAGAATTCAGCTGTTGAACACTTACAAGATGTCAAATAACTGGGGTCATCCACTTTTAGATTTCAACCTCCAAAACTGTAAGCCAAATAAGTCTCTTTTCATTATATAGTAGTTTGCTTCTGTGATTTCACTGTAGTAATGAAAAACAAACTAATGAAACCACTGTATGGAAATGGTATAAATTGTGCAACTCAGGCTCATGAGAGGCTCTCTTTTGCTGTTCTGTTGTCAGTAGTTGTTCATTCTCTCTATTCCTGTCTTTCCCTCTACCCCCAACTCCATATTGCTATGAGATAGAGTGGAGCATATTTGGATTATCTGGAATTTTTAAAATGAAGGTTAATTGGGAGGTCACTGCAAGCATTGAGTGGTACATCTCTGACCTACATGTTACCTTTTTAAAGTTTCATTTATTTTTACAGAAAAGGCAAGTTCAAATTTATAGAGAGAAGGAGATACAGAGAGAAAGATCATCTATCTACTCATTCACTCCCCAAGTGGCCACAATGGCTGAATTAGAGCCAATCTGGAGCCAGGAGACAGGAGCCTCTTCCAGGTCTCCCATATGGGTGCATGGTCCCAAGACTTTGGGCCATCTGCAACTACTTTTCCCAGGCCATTAAGCAGGGAGGTAGATTTCAGGAAACGGAGCAGCCAGGACATGAATTAGTGTCCTTATGGGATTGCTGGTGCTTAGATGTAGAAGGATTAACCAATTGAGCCATTATGCTCCACCCTCACCCCATTCCCTCCCTCCTTTGTCCCCTCTCACACTCACATGTGATATGATTCTGAGAAAGACAAACAACAGTACTAGAGTGGGTGGTTTCGACCCAGCAGTTAAGACACTAATTAGAACCCCAACATTCTATATTAGAGTGGTTGGGTTTCATATCTAGCTCTAGCTCCTGAGTCTATATTCCTGCTAATGCTGATGCCATGATGCAGAGGGATAGCTTCAGTAACAGGATTCCTACCGCCTTTGGAGCCCAGGATTGTGTTTTTTGCTGCCAGCTTCAGTCCATTTCAATGGTAGACCTTGGTGGGCATATGGCAAATGTGAGGTGCTCACTCACCTCACATTATTGCTCCTGAGGTACCACTCTCTCTCTTCAACAAATGGGCACAATAAACAATGTATGTATTTGTGTGTATTTAATTTTAAAAAGTCATCTTACTTACACAAAGTGGTGATTCCTGCTACAATAGGGATAGGCCTTGAATATAAAGAAGGCTGACACAAATGAACACATATTACATGATTCCATTAATATAAAATTCCTAAACAAGCAAATGTAGAGAAACAGAACAGATAAACAGTTGTCTTGGGCTGGAAAAGGAGTTCAGGGTAACTGTGAATTGGTAAGGAACTTCTTTTGGGTTTGTGAAATATACTAAATTTAGATAGCAATAATGGCTGTATAACCCTGTCAATCTCTTCAAATTTTGGCTTATTAGGGGAAAAATCATGTTTTCCTCAAGATTGAGATGCTAATGAGAAACAGAAAAGTATATGGATATATATTTAATTTTACACTTAGATGGGGGTAAATTTGTAGTATTAAAGTTAAATCTTTGGCTGGTGCAGTGGCTTAGTAAGATAATCCTCCCCCTGCAGTGTTGGCGTCCCGTATGGGTACTGATTTGAGTTCTGTTCCTCTTCTGATCCTGCTCCCTGCTTATGGCCTGGAACAGCAGAAGAGGATGGTTAAGTATTTGGGCACCTGCACCCAAGAGGAAGATCCAGTGGAGGCTCCTGGTTCATGATTTAAGATCAGCTCAGCACTTGCCATTGCACCCATTTGGGCAGTGAACCAGTGGATAGAAAATTGTCTTCTCTCTCTTTCCCTCTCTGTAAATCTGCTGTTCAAATAAATAAATAAACAGATAAATAAATTAATAAATAGCTACATCTCAAAAAAGCTGTTTATAAAAAGTATAACCCATGTTTCAGAAAAATGCATAAATATCTGAAATACCCTCCAGCATCTTAAAATAAGAGTGAAAATCTCTAAGGAATTGATATGGTTAATATTGTATACTTAAAACACAAATGGAAAACTTACTGAGTGTCTTATGGGATGTTGTTTCATTTAACTCTTTTAAGACATATGCACATTTTCATTTTAGTTCTCTCTTCTGACACTGAAAACATACGTATTCCATATGACACTATACCCAGTGTCACTAAGCTGCTATGTTTAAATTTAAACTCATACTTTTCGGTCTATATTTATCTATCTACTCTCCTCACTAAAGCAATGGAATTTCAGTCTGTTTTGCAGTGTCTGAAAATAGACATTCAGAATGCCCTATGGTCAGGTAAGTCAGACAAAAAAAAAATACAATATCTAACACATATGCTTACACCTAAATCCCTCTGCTGTTTCCTTGGCATTAGTTCATATTAAAGATATACAAGACTGGCATTCTCATTTCTTGGATAATGATTAAGAAAAAAAGTTTTTTTCTTACACAGATTCACTTACTGACATGTTATAGGACACATATTTGTGGAAATGTTTTCATTAACCTATGCCTGGGGCATTTTCTGCTTTGCCTCATCCCCACTGCATGAAATAAAATTTAGAAAAATATATTTGTTCAAATGTGGCAAACCCTGTTTTATGATCTCATAATGTGTAACATCTGAGATGATGTCAGCTGTTCCATTTAAAAGCCTGCAGTGTAGAGGTGGGTTTGGTATTGGTGAGAATCATCCAAACAAGTTTACTTACTAAGTCAACAGTAAAAATCAAAGGAAAGATTAGCTACATTTCATTCCAAAAGGAATGGTTATCACAGGTCTTACCTGCCAGTGGAGGATTATATTCCAAATCAAACCAAGAGTCAGTTTATGATTCCCATCTACTATGTCAGTGCTTCCAATATTCACTAAATCCACCTGTTAAGGAAAAAGAGAAAACATTTGGAGGAAGGATACCAAATGGTGAAAGCAAATGCACTTAGCTATTTTTAAGCAGTATTATAGCTTTGAGAAACAATCTAAAACTAAAACATATATGTAAACTCACTTTCTATAACAAACAAGTACCCCCAAGCTCAATTTAAGAGGTAGGCGATGAATATATTTTCCTCATATGAATATATTAGTGTATATTGAAGAAGCCAATGATGTTATCTTCAAATAAAATGTAGGGAGTAATAATTCATAAGGATGCCTAAAATTAAGATATGCTTTCTAATAAAGAATTGAAACAGAAAAATTTACAACATAAAAATGTATTAATTCTACATACCTCAGAGGAATGCTCTTATCATGTTACTACATTCAATCAATTCTTCATTAGAAAAAATCATATCAGAACTCTAATAAACAAGAGTAGCTAGTGGCCAGTTATTTTTTTATATCCAAGTCAGGGTTTGCAAACAAATCTCACAGTTTAAGTTTTTCAAGGCAAATCTCCATTATAGCTCCTGTTTTTCATGCTCCTAACACTTTCAGGTGGAGTGAGGTCACACATACACATCAGAAAAATAAGCACATAAAAGATGTTTAACATGATTAGCCATTAGGGAAATACAGATCCCAACCACAATGAGATATAAGATATCACTATGCACTTATCATAATGCACAAAAGTAAACAACAACAGCCAGCTTCCATCAAATGCTGGTGAGGATACAGACGAAGCGAGTTACCCCAACGTTGCCTGTAAAAATGTACATGGTGCAGCCATTCTGGAAATTATTTTCTCATAAAAAACTGAACATACACAGACTCTATTATCCAGCAACTGGGCTCTTAGACATTTATCCCAAACAAATGGAAATTGGCTTACAGAAAAATTTGTCTGTGAGGATACATACCAGCTTTATTCTTTTATTACTCTTTTCCATGATACGGCTTTGTAGGTAGAGGGTTCCCCTACCCACCTGCCCTTTCTGCCTTCCCATTCTCCCCCTCACAACCATGTACGCATGCGTGTACGCATGAGTGTAGGTAAAGCTGGGCATATCTGAATGCTACCGGAAGATTGTTTCAATATTAGTATCTTGGTGGTAATACTATATTTTAGATTCACAATATGTTGTCAGATATCAGAAAAAAATGAGCAAACTCAAGAACAGGAAACATTGTCTACATTTTATCCCGGGTTCCTTCTATGAAAGTACAAGATAGGAGCTCTTACATTGGAAAGCCATTACAAATGTAGCAATTGATTCACTGATTCATGCACTCTGCAAGGACAGCTAGTGCCAGACACTATTGCACGTTGTTTTCTTGGAACTGAATTCTACTCAAAATGATAACCAGATCATACATTGTTGAAAATTCAGCCCCTGAAATGTTGATTATGCTCTTTTGAAGAAGTAGGGTTTATTCTGAGGAAACAACTGCTTGTCATTGAGTTCTGACTTGCCCAAGGGCTAAGACTTGGAGCAAGCAGTAGGAATTTAGATTCCCTGTTGCCAAGAAAGTCACAAGTAGGGGCCCCAAATTGTAGCAGAGTGGGTTACACTACTGCCTGCAACCTTGGCATCCCATATGGGTGTGGGTTCCAATCCCAGGTGCTGCATTTCCAATCCAGCTCCCTGCTAACATTCCTTGGAAAAACAGCAACAGATGGTTCAAGTACTTTGCCCCCTGCCCCTGCTGGCAAAACTAGTAGCATTTGTTGGAGGAAATGCATGTTTATTTATGCATGTAGACTTGAAAGGACTGCGGTTCCAAGAGCCAAACCCCTGGCCTTTTTACTACTTTTACGCCTCCAATCTGTACATCATGGTGACAGGCAGTTTCATTAGGCACACGCTTACCTTAGGCATGCATATTTACAAAGTCTTAGGTGTAATAACAGCTGAGACGGGGGTCCTGAGCTCAGCTCCTGCTTGTCCGCACTAAATGTCTCCCCACAGGCAAGAGGGCAAGTTTTTGAGTTTTTGGTTCTGCAACATTCCTTCTTCTTTTCTGAAACATCTTTAGAATCCACTAAAAACTCATTTTCTATGGGCCAGTATGGGGCAAGGAGAAGCTCCACAACCATTATGCTCTGGAAAGTAACCTCACCATTCACACCAGAGTTCAGCAGGACACAGACTGTTGTTACATGAGATAAATGATTGTTCTCAACACAACCCCCATACACATTACTAGTGTAACTTTTTTTGTGACTGGCTTTGGTTTTTTTTGGTGCAGGCTTGGCTAAACATAAAGGTAATATTGGTAATAAAGGTAATACTGTCACTAGTCCCAACAGAATGCAGTGACACTGAGACCATAATTCCAACATGTTGCCTGTTGTATTCCTCAAAGTTCCAATGTGTATAGACTGGCAAGTCTCTGGTGTACAGTCATGGCAAGGTATTGGCATCTGATTTGGCAGGCTTCCCGGAAGGGGTGGTCCTTGTGACTAGGCATCAGAGTTTCTAGAGCAGCTAAGTTTTCACAGCTGTCCAAGAATAGTGTTAGATGATCAGGTGGTTCCTATGGAAGGAAGATACCCTATTGTGTTTCATCACCCAATCTGGCCTAGGAAGAGATCTGGCCTGAACAGGAGATCATTATAGCATAGGCTGCAGCTCTACCCTAGGCCACCCGCTCAATCACAGTGATCACTTGGGAAGCTGGGTAGAGTGAAGAGCTTTTATAGCTTGGGGTCTATAGGATCTGTGGTTTTGACCCAGGAGTCCTTTAATACTCAGGGCTGTTCTGTTTCCAGGGGCCTGGCTCTTGGCAGCGCTAACAGGGCTCTTTGGAAGCCAGCTTCTGTCATAACAGCTGTTCGCCCAATGCCCTGGCTTTCCATATCAAAAAACAGGTGCCAGTTGAGGGTGGACTGGCCTTGGGTCTACTTGACACCAGATCAGCACATAAGCCATTATTAATTGCCTCCTGCTGCCTAGCTCATGCCTTTTCCTCAGAGGAAGCCTTGAGGATTTCAGCCAAGGGGTTACAGAGTCTCATCCCTAATCTTTAATGGTTTGCTCTAGAAACAACAGCGACAGGCATGTCCAGACAGTGTTTTTCCTGTGAGATAAGACTAGCTCCATGAGGCGAACTCTGTCCTTCAAGATGAGACAAAGGTATGATGATCACCTTAACCAGCCTGTCTACACAGTTTGCAGTCAGCATTGTAAATTTATCGCTCCCTTAGTTTGATTAGAAAAAGGGGTTGCCTGTTTTATTGTTCTCATGGCAAAATAAATCTGGTTGTGGAACTGCACCATACTTCAAGCTTTTTTTCTTTTGGCTATACTATTTGGTCTTTGATATGCGGCCAGGCAATATTACAGAATAAGATTAGCTTTCCGCACATAAGGTTTGAAGAGATCAAACCACACAATCTGAG
This sequence comes from Ochotona curzoniae, assembly GCF_017591425.1. NCBI lineage: Eukaryota > Metazoa > Chordata > Mammalia > Lagomorpha > Ochotonidae > Ochotona > Ochotona curzoniae. Next base: position 19,246,696 of record NW_024465023.1, on the reverse strand, counting down.
GGTCCTTCAGAATAGTGTTAGTTTCCTATTATGAAGTCTGCCATTTTGGAGAAAATAGAGAAGAAATGAAGGAACAAGTCAAGATCCATTGATTGCTGATTCTCTGTAACTTAATATCAAGTGAAAACCAAGCAGCTAATTTTAACTGTCAAATGTTAACTTAGGAAAATCATTCCTAAAACATCCAACGGTTTTTATAAATATTGAGACAAGAATAGATGCATTGGAAACATTTTTTCTTTCACACTTATCAACTTAAATTACACTTAAATTATATAAGCAATTAAAATACTGGATAAACATGGATATTATCTTAAGTCATGATTTTTTCCAAAGAACTCTAGAAGTTCCACTGAACTTTATAGGGAGCCATGAACACTGAATTCTATCTTTACCTGTGTTATGTTTAGGTCAATATTACTCCTAAACATAGCATGCTTGACTAGGCAAGCATAACTGTTTTGACTGTCAAGTTCAAGCACAAACATATCTATGACTTGAAACATTTTTTAGTTTTTCAGATTTCTTTTGACAACAAATTGAAAGAGCTTACCAGGGATTTAAGTGACATGAACAAAAATGATTTTTTTGTGTATGTTAATTTAGCAGTCTTAATTTGTGATCACTCTATTATCTATAAGCCAATGAAAATAGAATTTTCCACAAACTTCCCCATGTAGACAAGCAGCATATATACAGGCAAAACATAACACATGTCACAGGGCTGAACTGCTGTCAAAATTATCATCATTGTGTTAGGATTATTCCCTGGTCTTAGTAACTTGAACCAATCCTATTTTTCTCATTGAATATGATTGTGTCTTTAGAAAATACATTGTGGATGACAAAAAAAATTTAAATAGCCATGCTAAGAATTGTAAAACTCACCATCCAACAAGAAGAGGGACTTATTTATCCTAGCTAGTATATTAGAAAGTATCCATAGGCTTTATAAAAACATTTGTCCCTCTAGGCCTCTGGGCCTTATCATTAATAATGATGATGATAACAATACAACATGGTTATTAGACTTTGGTAACTTTTGGACATTTTTAGTAGCATTTTGTATGATCACAACTTCAAATTTAGCATTACTTCACACTTTTGAAGTAATTTTAATATAATCCAAACAGCCAAATCAGTTGGTGTCTCTGCTATATGTGAGAAATATCTCCTGACATTTCCAGCAGGAAAGAGTGGGTAACTAGAAATACCAAGGTCCAAGGGACTTGGAATTTTGAATTTTTGAATACCTGTCAAAGATGTCAAGAAGGCTCAAAATATCGGGAAGGAACAGGATCCCCGGACATTATGACATAATATAGGTCAGATTTCATCACTGACATGAAGTAATCAGATACCTTTAAAATAAGCACATATTTAAACCCTGACTTTTATAAAATTCAACTATCTTTGAACAATTATAACTTAGAAAGAACACAGAGAATATCTCAATAGACTGCAAAACCTCATGGTCTCTGATTTGTCACCAAAATGGGAAACAAAAACCTTGAATTTAAGGTTTATTACATGGAACCATCCCAAAACTTGTAACAATTTAAGAGTTAAGACAAAAGCATGCTGGAGTTGATGAGGGAATTGACAAGAAATAACCCATTAAGAAAGGAATTGCTGATAAAACATGTGTTTTAAAACCTCATTGCTATAACAGATTAAATTTTAACTCTTATTTAAGGATTAATTTTGAAGAACACCATAAATAACATTTGAACAGGTATAGTTAATTTTATCACTCGGTTTTTTAATCCTTTCTTGACTTGTTTATATCTTTTGTGACGTATTTAAATCTTTGGGTAGTTTTATACTTTGAAATAAATTTTAAAGAAAAGAATGGCTCAGAGCTTAAATTTAACCTTAGACCCTGAAGATTCTCCTGCCTTACTGCTAATTTACTCTGTTAAACCCTGTCTCTTTTTGGCCACTTCCCTTTTACCGTGAATTCCCTCAGTCCCTGTCCCTGGACAGACCAGGAACCTCTTACTCATCTGATTGGTGTGTATGCCGATCTTTGTCAGCACAATTACTTGGGCCTCAGGTCCTGGCCTGGCACCTTCATTATTCTCATTCTGGAGCCTAGATTTACCCCCTGGAGTTTCTACTAGCCTGGCTACTGCCTAGAAGCCTCTCTTCTTCAGGCCCCTCTAGGAAGGGACTCCTGAGGGCTTGGGCACATCAACCTGTGCCTCACTGGCCACCTGGGTTCCAATAAGTCTGACTTCTGCAAGCTTCACTTAGCCTCTTCCCCTGGCCCCTTTCTGCACCTGTTTCCTGCCATCCAATTGGCCCTCCTGATGCTCTGTCATTTGCGGGGGGGGGGGGGGGACTGGCACACATTTTCACATTCCAATGTCCTGGGAAGCCCTTCTTTGAAATGTTTGAGCATCGCTTCTAACATCGTGGTTCACTTCATTAGAGGTACTACCCATTCTGTGTCCCCTGCTCCCGTAAATCTCTTTTGTGTTCCTCCATTTGGTATTTGGACTCTCGCAAGACAAACAGAAGAGAGGTGTCTGCACTTGCAGACCAGTCAGCTACCTTAACTCCTGTCCGGCCTGCAGCCTTGCAGGAGTTCAGGTGGCTGTGAACAGCAGTCGCCTCGCTGTGATAGGTGAACCACCATGGAAGCATGGGTGCAGGCCAACCTGCAACCGTAACCTGTTAGCTAGCTAATGCAAGCAAGAGTGGCCACACACTCCAGCACCCTTCGCACAACGGTTATAGCATTTCTTCCCTGTGAGGGCCAGCCCTTCGTCTAGACACTACCTCTGAGTTCTACCTGTGGGCAGTTACCAGTTTCCCCACCAGCCTGTTTGGTCTCCAGAGCTCTTACCCGGGCCCAAGTTCCATGGCTGAATCTCCTGAGTCCCAAAGGGTGGCGGTGGCTGGAGCAGTGGCAACCCCATCAACTATAGTCTTAGACCAACTGAAGGCCTTCTCCTGAATTCCTGGGAGCAGTGCCTGGTTCATGGCAGGGTTCATGGATGTTCCGTCTACGCCCCCGGACTGAGGCCCAAAACGCCAAAGCCAGAGGGTTTCCCTGGTCAAATGTTAGTGCATGCGGATTTGACCGAGTTCTCTTCCCAGGGGCCAAGCCCTGACCCTCAGTTTTTGTTACATTTGCACCTAGAACCTGAAAGTCAGGGGGAGGGAACAAGCAGACAAAAATTCTCTGTCTCTCCTTCCCCCTCTCTGTTAACTCTTTCAAATACATAAAACCTTTTTAAAAGATAGTCACAAGTTAATATGAATGAACCAGCAGATGTTAAGATTTCACTTTCTGCAGCACTCTGTCCCTATTTCAAAAGATGAAATTAATTTCTAAAATAAGTGAATGAATTTAATTGTAGTTAAAGTATTTTCCACAATTCTACTTTTGCATATACATTGAAAAGGATTGAAGGCATAGATAGAAATACAAATCCATGTAGCCATTTCATAGTAGCTGTACTCACAGATTAATCTACATGTGCACTAATAAATGAATAGATTAGCAAAATATGTCATATAGATTGGAGTATCAGTTTGAGCCCCAACCACTCTACCCCTGATATAGCTCCCTCCTGTTGTGCCTGGCAAGAGTAGAAAATGGCGCACGTTTTTGGGCCCCTGCCACCCATGGGAGTCTTAGATGGAATTCCTGGGCTCCTGGTTTCAGCCTGGCCCAACCCTGACTGCTGTTGGACAATAAACCAGTGAATAAAAGTTCTTTCTTTCTCTCTTTCTCTTTCAAATATTCTTTCAAATAATAATGATAATAAGAATAAACTAATTATTTTTAATGGATTTTTTTAAAGTAGTATACACATCTTAAAAGATTTATATATTTGAAAGTCATTGTGTCAGACAGAGAGAATGCATCTTGCATCAACTGATTTAGAAGTCTATCCAGGTCTCCACAAGGTCACAGGGACTGGGTGAACTTGGCTCAGCATCTCCTGCTTTTACACAATCACAAAGAGCTGGCAGAGAAGTACAGCAGCCAGTACTTAGTGTGGTATGCTATAAAGCAACAATGCTATCTCAAGTGATGTTCTCAACCACTGTACAACAATGCTAGCAATTCTGATGTAAGTTATAAAGGGAACAAATCACAGAAACCTGTTAAGTGAGGCAAACAAGAAATACTTTGAAAAGTTCTAGATTATCCACTTACATTAGGTATCTACAATAGTGAAACTCATATAGAGAAACACGGTTGAGGTTATCTAGGATTGGGGGAAAATGGCTGGGGAATATTGGTTTAATGGCTATGCATTCAGTTTAGAATGACGACCAAGTTATAGAAATCAATGATGGTTATGATTACTCAATAATTAGGAAGTTCTTAGTACCATCAACCTGAAGATGAAAAAGTTAAAACAATGTATCAATATATTAAAGGTCGTATTTGACAAAGCCATAGTTAATGTCTAAGATCAAGAACAGGTCAAGTACAACCTCCATTACTTTGATTCAATGTACAACCAGAAGTTCTACTAAAAGCAAATAATAAAAGAGAAAACTAAAAGGTATTTAAATTGCAAAGATAGAAATAATATCATCTGTTGGCAGAAGACAAAAGCTTATATGTTGGGTCTTTGGGACTTTCATGGAAATGTGTATTATGAAGAAGCTGCAATAATTTCAGAATTTTTTGCAGAAAATATTTGTCAAATTTTAAATTCCATTTTCTATGAATTTTTTGAAATATCCTTGTACAGCAAAAACCCCAGTCAACAAAAAGTGTTAGCACTACTAACTGAATTCAGTGAATATGCAAGGCACAAAACCAACATAAAAGATGGTAGCATTCCTATGCAAAATATTGAAATGTACAAAAAAGATGCTAAGCAAGTAGTGCCATTCCCAACAGTAAACAAAAATAAAATAAAATAATCATTAATAAAGTTAACTCAGGAAGGTCAAGATTACTAAACAAAAAACTTTTAACATATTCTGTCATCATCAGAAAGAAACTGAAGTAGATACAAGTACAGGGAAAAATCCTGAGTTAATGGATTTGAAAAATGAATATCATTTAAATATCCATAGTACTTAAAGTGATCTACAGATTGAATGGAATCCTTATTAAAGTGTCAATGATATTTTTCATATGAATAGTAAAGAAACGCTTTAAAAAGTGTGGAACCAAGAAGATAACAAACAGTCATGGCAATCTTGGGCAAAATGAACAAAGTGGCATACATTACATTACTTTACTTGAAAGTATAATGCAAAGTCACATTAATCAAAACGATAGTATTGGCAGAAAAAGACATATAGGTCAACAGAACAGAAAAGACAGCCAATAAATAAATCTACACATTAATGATTAATGAATTTCTGTTAAAGGTGTCAAGAACATGTAATACAGAAAGGACAATTCCTTAAATAAACGCTAAAACTTCTGCAACTCCACATACTGAAGAATGCTTAGGGCATTGGTCTAGGCAATGATGGTGATGATTATTATTTTAGTATGTGTAACACTAAAAGCACAGTCAACAAAAACAGAAAACACAACTTCATCAAACCAAAAATCTGCACAGCAAAGGAAATAACTCACAGAGAAGATTACACACTTTATAGCTGATAAGCAGGCACTACCCCAAAACATAGAAGGAACTCCATAACAAGAAACTAAGCAACCATAATACTAACTGGACAAAGACCCTGAATAGATATTTCTCAAAAGAAGATGACAAGTATAACAAGTATACTGAAATATGCAATATCAATAATCATCAGAGAAATGGAAATTAAACCTACAATGTGTTATCACCACATACCTGTCAGAATGCCTATTACCAAAATGATGAATGATACCAACTTTTGGCAAGGATATGGAAAAAAGGAAGCCTCACACACTGTTGGGAAACCACAGCCACACAAATGGCTGTACATCTGAAGGGAATGAAATTAGTTTATGAAAAAGCACTATTCATAACAAAGACATAGAAACAAACAAAAATGTGGTATAGATACACAATAAAATATTATTCAGCCTTCAAAAAGGAAATCATATCATTTTCGCAACACAATGTGACTTCAGGATTGGGTATTAACATATGTTAATATGTGAAGTGATATAAGATAGAGAAATACAGCATGGTCTCATATGCATGTCATAATTTAAAAACATAAATTTACAGAATCACTTAAATGGTGGATGAAACTGGTCTGGAGTGGCCAGCAGTGAGAGGACTTGGAAGATAGTGGTCAAAAGGTACAATATTTCATACAGATAGGAGGAAAGAGTCACTCTGAAAATGCTGCAAAATTTTTAAATGCACACTGAAAAGAAATAAATGAACTTTCAAAACGGAGTAGTGCAATATTGACCATTTCATAAATGTGGGGACAAAGTTGGATGGGGCTTTCTTTTTTGTTCTCACATTAGTACCAATACAAAAGTAAGTCTCTATTTGTACAAAAGTATATATTTAATAATCCAAAGATTAGTATATAAACATTTCAGAAAGCACTATTACTTGCAGGTGTCTTATTTCCTCAATGAGTTTGGTAATCACTGGGCTATGAGAAGAAATTCTCTTCCCTTGCTTATTTAAGAGAGGCAAGAACTTTCACTGTGTTTTCTTTATTCCTGGTTCCTTCAGGGCATGAATGCAATTTCTAACACTGTCAATAATATTTTCTTCAAACTAAATTAAGGCTCCCCATGGTGGTTACAGTAAAAGGATTTATACTTATTAGATTGATATGTTCAAGATTTAAGAATACTTGCCAAAAACGCAAGATTAAAGTAAACCTGAAATATGATGATTGTATAAGATATTAACGACTTAGACAAGCTTATACTACTTTTAATTTGCTTGTTAGAAAATACAACACCCTAACATGGAATCAGAAGACTTCAGAACGAAAAGAGTTTGGTATGAAAATACTTTCTACAAGGTCAAATGATAAAAATGAAAATGGAAGTTCTTAGGGTACAGCTGAAGGAAATGAAGTTTTCCCTGAGCGCATGATTGATACAAGTGTGGGGTGGGTGTATGTGAGAGCCCAAGCTCTGAATTTAAAGCTTGAATGCAGCTTTTCACACAATTTTGTATTTAGTAGAGGCAGGGATGTGGATAAACCTTTCCAGATTTAGTTTTATAACTCAATTAAGCAATTATAGTTTTAACTTGGAAAGTGCATAATGTTAGAGCTCATTCAACAGGGAAACCATAAGCTTTACAACAAATGATATCCTCTTAAATTTTCTGACAGCCACAGACAAAGGAAATTCCAAAGCTATGGACACTAATGAGAATGCATCCTATGTTGTTCAGCCAATTGAAATTCTGCTAAAGCTGGGAAGTTTCTCACTTTGTTTCAAAGGAAAAGAACATTTCTGAATTAAAGTCTAAGAAGGTCGTACTTGTGCTTCTTAACAGCAAGTACAAAAGCTGAGCAATTTTAAATTAAGAGGGAGAAAAAAATAAGAGTGAGACATCTCTTCACTCATCAGGCTTTATGTTGAGATTAACAAGAAAATGCTATAAATCAAATCGTTATTTCGTGAAAAAAAAGATTCTGAAGCAGATCATTAGATATATTTTTAAATATCTGTTAGAATAGGCATCAATTTTTTCCATCAATTTTCTTAACCAGAACCTAAAACAATAAGAATTTGAGAGACCAAATGCATTGAATTTCATTGCATAAATAGTCCTCAGGACTCACCTCATGCACACACTTCCATCATCTATTTTTTCGTATTTGTACATTTCTCTCTCATAAACTGAATATTACCTAAGAGATCCCAATATTATTTGATGGACAGAATTTACCTTGTAAACCTGCCATGTGACTTTTTAAATATAGCTGACCTCATGAAATCAACTTCGTGAATTTTCTTTATTCAAGAGACTCTTCGATATTTATAAAATTCTTGCACACATCATCAAGCTAACAGCTGAAAAATGCAAGAAACTCAACATAGTTTCACCGTCTTGCAACACGTGCTTTTATATGACGTTTAAGATTCACACTGTTTAAAATTTCAAGCCTTAGGGAATAAATCATCCCTGCTTCGTCTACAGAGCCATGCTTGCACGGAATCGTTTATTATTAACAGATGACTAGTTGAGTATCTGCAAGCTAAAAGCCTCGGCTGCTTTGCCTCCACAAGCCTGGCTCTCCAACGAAACTATTTTCTTTTTTCATCCCATTGTATCTCCATATTGCAAAGATGATTTTATTTCATTCAAATATATACATTTTTTATTGCAAAAATACTTCTAAAAATACATTATGCATTTTGATATATCATAAAATAGAATTCCTGTTACTCACTACAAAGACAGCTAATCTCTCTTTTAATAATTAAGGTTTACATATTTAGGTATCCATCAAATAATTTTACCACCTGCTATATGCCACTCATAGTTTTGAGAACATACATTACGTTTAATAGTGGATTGTTCCATTGATTTGCTGGAAGACTAAGAAAAAAATGTCAAATTTGGTCTGTAGCTTGGATATATTTATGAATACAATAATGTATTAAAAGGGACTTCTTTTTAATGGAGCCAATTTTTTTTTTACTAATGTATGTAGTGCATCTTTGACAATAAGGATTTGAAGACAGTTAACCACAAGAAAATTTCATAATCTCAAGAAAAGTTAAGCATTTAAAGGAAATTGAAAGTATCAGGGCCTGTGCTATGGCATAGCTAATAAAGCCATAACCTGTGTTACTGACATGTTGGGGCTTTTTGCAAGTCCTGACTGCTTCATTTCCAATCAGCTCCCTGGTAATGCATCTGAAAAATCAGTCGAGGATGACCCAAGTACCTGGGTTCTTGCAACCCATATGGGAGACCAGGATGCAGCTCCTGGCACCTTGCTTCAACTTGGCCCAGTCCCAAAGATCATGACCATTTGGCGAGTGAGCCAGTGGCTCGTAGACTTTTCTGTCTATCCTTCTTTCTCTGTAACTGTTCCTTTCAAATGAATAAAATAAATCTAAAAACATAATTAAACATAGCAAAATAGAACTTTTAATACCAGTAGTTTGGTTGAGCATAAAGCAGAAACCAAATTTTTTGACTAAGTATGATAAGCAAAACTTCTTTTATAGAATTTGTATAGCAAATGACAGTGAATAAGAAAATGGACATTTTACTCAGTAATTATCACTTCAAAACATAAATTTTTAAAAACATGCTGAATGTAATATTTAAAATAAATTTTATAAATATTATATGCTTTACTCTGGCAATAGAGAATTTACTTCAATAAAAAACACAAAACCACAATAGCATATACCTCCAGCTTTCCAAACTACAGCTATATATACTAACTTTAAAAAATGAGATCAGCAAAACTAAAATAGTAATTTTAAAAGATTTATGACTGCCTCTATATATATATATATGAATAAATATTTTGGTAAGAATAATTTTAAAAATATAATTTGTATCCATATAATGATTATGACACAAATCTCAATGTACACATACAGTATGTAAATGGGTACTGAAATACTTTTTACTTGCAGATTTTTAATTGAGCCACAATATTTGTACACATTTATGAAGTAAAATATGATGCTAAGATTCACGTATACATTGGGCAGTGATTATATCATTGGAAAAGAATAGGCAGGACTTTTACATTTTTGTCTTTTCTTTATGCTGATTACATTAAAACTTTCCCCTCTTTTAATACTTTATATTTACACAAAGGGAACAAATTTCACGTATATCCCATGTACATAACTATACATGATACTAACGATAATTCCCTCCCGACTCTCCTTCTCCTACTCCCACCTTTCCTCCTACTTCCTTTCTTATTTTTTATTTAATTTCTACAATAAGATAATTCTGATTTACTCCATACTTGCAAGCTTGACCCTTTACTAAATAAAGGCAGCAACAAGCAGCATATAGAAGAACCAGTTTCTCAAGAGCACAAAGAAGGGTTAAGCTATGACCAAATCTCAAAACACTGATTTTGTTTGTCTACATTATGTTGTTTTTATATTCTGCATATTAATTGCGGCAAATCAGAGATAGCATATGATTTTCCTTTTGGGTACTGGCTTATTAAACTTTACTACGTGGTGTCCAATTGCACCTACTTCGTTATGAAAGACTTTTTTTTTAATGGCTAAGTAGTATCTAATCCCCAATTTCTTTAATCTGGTCATCAGCTGGTAGACACCAGGATTGATTTTTTTTTTAAAGATTTATTTATTTTACTGGAAACACAGATGTACAGAGAGGAGGAGAGACAGAGAGGAAGATCTTCCATCCGATGATTCACTCCCCAAGCAGCCGCAATGGCGAGTGCTGTGCCGATCCAAAGCCAGGAGCCCAGAACTTCTTTCCGGGTCTCCCATGTGGGTGCAGGGTCCCAAGGCTTTGGGCCGTCCTCAACTGCTTTCCCAGGCCACAGGCAGGGAGCTGGATGGGAAGTGGAGCTGCTGGGATTAGAACTGGTGCCCATATAGAAGCCCGGAGTGTTCAAGGCAAGGACCTTAACCATTACACTATTGTGCCGTACCCTGCCTGGATTGATTTTATATATTAGTTATTTGTGATTTGAGCTGGAATAAACATGGGTGTGCAAATAAATCTCAAATACTGATTCTGTTTCACTTGGGTAAATTCCCAGGAATACGATGGCACATTGATTTTCAGATCTCTGAGGCATGCCCTTACTGTCATCCAAAGTGGCTGCGCTAATTTGCATTGCTATCAGCTGGTGTGTTCAGATACCCGTTTTGCCACATCCTTACCAGTATTTGTCATTTTTCACATTTTGTGTTAATAACCACTCTAACTGGAGTGAAATGAAACCTCATTTTGATTTTTATTTGCATTGCTGTGGTAGCTAGTGACCCTCAACATCTTTTTTTATGAGTCTGTTGACCATTTGTGTTTTATCCTTTTTTAAATGCCTGTTTATACCCGTAGGCAGTATCTTAACTGGATTGTTTGTTTTGTTGTGAAGTTGTTTTCTTTCTCTTATATTTCCTGGCTAGTAAGCTTACATCATATGCATAGTTTTCAAATATTTTCTGCCATTCTGGCGGCCTCATTCCTATGCTCTATATTTTTTACTGTGCAGTAACTTCTTAGCTTGATGTAATCCTATTACTACATTTTTGGCCTTCATTGGCCATACTTCTGCAATCCTGTACAAGAAGGGTTTGCCTGTGCGCATTTCTTCCACGTATAGCATTTTGGTCCTCGATCCTTTGTGAGTTGATGTTTGTGTAAATGTAAAATCTTATCTGTCACTTTAAAACACAATAGATTTCTGTCAGCCTTATTCACTCTATTATGTCACGAGATATCAGAACTTGTGCACCAAACTCCATACAATTTAATGGTTGCATTTAATTCATTTAGATATCAAGTAACTTGAAAGGGAGAGGCTTATTAATATAATTTTAGTTGTTTAGTGGGACTGCTGTTCTTCCTCTTATTACTTTCTTCCACTATTGGTTTCTCTGGCAATATATTTTGGTTACTTGCTTTTTCATTTGAATATATCTATTCCAGCTTTTTTTTTTTTTTTTTTTTTTTTGCTTTGTGGTTACCACGGGGTTTCCTAAAAACATCTGGAGCCATGTGACTTATTAATATCAACTTAGCTTTGATCACAGGAAAGAGAAAAAAAAACAACACTTTGCACTTCAACTAAATCCATGTACACATTTTCTTTGTAGTGATACAGCTGAGAGGGAGACAGGAAGAGCAACCATCAAGCTACCACCCGTTCATTCACTCCCCAAACGACTGTGGAATTTATAGCATATCTGGGCAGAAGGCAAAGCCAGCGTAGGGGCAGGAACCAATTGCTTGAGCCCTCACTGATGTTTTCAACTGTCTGGATTAGCCGGAAGCAGGAATCAGGAGCTAGAGAACTCAGGCACTCTGATACGGGAAGAAGATGTGTAAAGTTCTAGGCTAACTGTCCGCTCCAGAGGAAGATGTTATAATGAACATATTAGAGAAAAAGCTACTCAAATATTCTCTTCCCTTGTAAAATAGTCTCCAACAGTTTGAAAGGCAGAAACCAGGTGAGCATGAGTAATAAAGGAACATCAGGAGTTCCAGATCATGGCAAGAATTAAAGTAGAAGTTTAAAAGCAGAACTAAAAGATTCATAATTGACTATATTCAAGAAAATTCTGATAAGACACCTACATATTTGAGCTATTGGGTGCTAAAGTGGCTTAGAATACATTCACAGGAAGCTGAATTTAAAAACCAGAACTGGGTATCAAAAATAAATATGGAGGACCGGCACTGTTACTCAGCAGGCTAATCCTTCAATCATCAAGTGCCAGCATGCCAGTTGGGCACCAGATGGTGCCCTAGCTGCTCCACTGCCAATATAACCCCTTGCTTATGGCCTGAGAAAGCAGCAGCAGATGATTCAAGACCTTGCGTCCTTACACACATGTGGGAGACCAGATGAGGCTCCTGATTCCTGACTTCAGATTGGCTCATCTTCAGTTGTTATGACCACCTGGAGAATAAACCAGTGGATGGAAGATCTTTCCCTCATTTTCCTTCTGTGAATCTGTCTTTCCAATAAAAGTAAGTAATTTTCAAAAAATCGATCATACAAAAGAGACTGCTTATAAACACCTGACATTGTTAATATCCCTTTATCATTGTTATTGCTACATCTCATGGGTAATGATATTCTAGTTTTTATTGTAATTTTTAAAAAGATTTACATTTTTTTATTGCAAAGTCAGATATACAGAGAGGAGGCGAGACAGAGAGGAAGATGCTCCATCTGTTGATACACCCCCAATTTACCGCAATGGCCCAAGCTGGCCAATCTGAAGCCAGGAGCCAAGAAATTCTTACATGTCTCACATGCTGATGCAGGGTCCTTGACTGCTTTCCCAGGCCACAAGCAGGGGGCTGGATGGGAAGTGGAGCTGCTGGGACTAGAATTGGCGCTCATATGGGATCCCAGCATTTGCAAGGTGACTTTAGCTGCTAGGCCACCACAGTGGACCCTACTGTAATTACTTTAATACCACATGGGTCACATGCTGGTATCTATTCCTACATGAAGGTCTTCGATACACTTTGTCACTACTCTAGCAACACACTGGTATTTTTGTTGTATGCTTGTTAACTTCATGTTGATAAAAGCGTACTAAATTTCTCCTCATTGTGGACTGGGAACACCGGCTCTGTATTTAAGGGGATGCATAATGGGAGTGTAGCAAAACTCTTATGTTCAGAGGTAGAAGCAGAGAGCAGTATGACACTATGTATACAGAACAAGGATGGACTCCCGGTAAAAATGTCTTGAAGATATCCTGAGAGGTAGGATGCAGGCTTCTCCGAAATGGTCCATGCCTACATTGTTGGAAGACACTTCAATGGAAGCACGGTGGACTTATGAAAGTTCATGAGACACCCACTGGATAAGTAGAGGGGACATTAGTGGGGAGGGGAAGGAACACTGGGGTAGGAAATCCTAGTCCTATGAAACTGTCATAAAGCAAATATATATATAACTAACATCCTAACTGCTAGGCTAAATACTTTGCTCCACATTTTGAATATTTGAAGTGACAATTTGGGGCCTGCATGGTAACCTAGTGGCTAAAGTCCTTGCCTTGCATATACCAGGCTCCCATATGGGCTTTGGTTCATATCCTGGCTGCTACACTTCCTTGCACCCATGTGAGAGACCCATCAAAAGATGCTGGCTCCTGATTTCAGATCAGCTCACCTGTGACTGTTGTGGCCACTCGGGGAATAAACCAGCAGATGGAAGATTTTTCTCTCTGTCTCTCCTTCCCTTTGGAGAATCTGACTTTCCATAAAAAGAAATAAATCTTTTTTTTTTTTTAACAGAAGTTGCGATTTGTATCTTTTCATACTGCCTACCAATTAATGTTATTTTAATTATTATTTTTATTTTTATGACTTTTAATATTACTATTTGGGATACAAATGTTTTATACTTCACAAATACATAATTATAGTTTTTAAAATCTGTATGAATATTTACTTTTGTCAATGGATTTTGTATCTTCAGGTGTTTTCATGTTACATATTAATGTATTTTCTTTCAGTTTGGAAAGCTCCCTTTAGCATTTACTGTATGACAGGTCTAGTGCAAATGAATTCCCTTAGCTTTTGTTTGGGAGCTGCTTCAATTTTAAGTTGAATATGCAAGAAAAACATACGATTCTCCCTTGGTGTAAGAGATACACTGTTAGGAAGGATAGGAATGATAAACAACCCACCTTAAGAAATCAAATGAGAACCTGCTTCAATTTCAAAGCAATAATACCACCTGCATCTGAGTATAAATTCAAAGATAACAATGTCTGGTTGTATATACTTTTTATAATTCACAAATGCAATGTTTTGAAAGATAATTACTCCTTAGTATATTTCACAAATGCTGAATGGATCCAAAACGTGGATTCATTTGGCGAACATCCTCCTGTTGATGAGCTAGTTAACAGAATCTGTTTCTTCTGGGTTCTTAGGAATGAGCACATATAACTGCAGATATTACCAGGTCTTTTGTGTGGATCAAAATTTTGCTGTAAAATAATACTCATCTAACATAAATTAAACATTGCATAATTTTGTTTGAACACTGATTTTTATGAATGATAAACAGAAGCAGTTTATATTCAGTCAGACACTGTTCTGATGTATTCGAAAATATATTAGAGCTTCTGAATATCTAAAGAACACATGAAATACTAGTTTTATAGGACACTGAAGAATCTTCTTTATCTAAGACCATATGCCCAGAACATTTTCCAATCAGTGATATTTGACGATTCAATCCAATTCAGTGGTGATGCTCAGAGATGTGATTAAGCGAATATTTGAACTCTGTTGACATCAGAATTTTCAACCTTGGCTTTTAAAACACTCTGGATTTGTGGTTTTATAATTTAAAGCAGTGATTTTATTTTGTTTGAGTTATCTCACACTGTACATCTGAAGTGACTTGGTACAAATTTGCCACTTTGTGATGGAAAACTGATGAGAGTGCTATACTGAACATAATTATTAGATCTACAACTATGCCAACTAATATTAAATCATGTCAAATCAGTAAAGCCCGGATTATACACATATGATGTATCTCAATATGACAATCCTCTAAAAAATCATTGGTATGAATAAAATAGAAAAGGGAACATCTGGGAAGTGAAGGAGACACAAATCAGGAAGCTACTCTGTCAGGAACGGAGTATGGGTCTGAATACATCCAAAATAACATCTGTAAGGCATTACAGTTAAATCTCCCTACCCGAACTGTAATTGCTAACTTCCTTTAACAGTGAAAAACAGATAATCATTCAACTTTATATGAAATGATGAAATGTCCAAAAGTTTGGTAGAAAAAAAACGCACTGACTGGATCTTACCCTTGTTCAAATTCCAATATGTTTACAAGCTATATAAAATCACTCACTAACATTTTCCTTATTGGACGTAGCAGGAGTCACGCAACTATGGACTTGACTTCATTATTCTTGTTGAAGGAAACTGATCACTAACAACAGTAATACGAGAGATGTTTCCATCTTCTCTGGGATTTGCTCCATCCACTTTGAGCAAAGCTACAAATAAGTGGAAGTCGTGAAAACAGTTTTACGTAGAGCTGAGTTAGAGACAAGCAAATGTAGACTTGGTGAAGGCAACCCAATTCAGATGATTTTGTACTTTGTTTGCTTTTTGAAATCAGGACCAACTTTATTACAAATGAGCTTTGCTCTTAGCAAATATTGTAACAGAGGTGTCACGGCAGTTATGAGTACTGTCTTATCCATAAGTGCTTTTCCAAAATAAATTATTGATGGCCACGATAACTTCATGCTAAAATAAGCAGCACAGAGAATGCAAATCAGAAGATGAATGTATTACAGGGCTAAGCTGTGAGTGGCATTCAAGTGGAGATAGCAAATCAGCAGTCAGAACAGGGAAAGCAAATGAAGTTGAGGAAGAAGGTTAGGTTGGAGAGTTACTTTAAGTTACAGTTACCAGATCTGGCAATTTATGGTAGATAAATAGGCTAAGGTGAAAGAAACTCTTAGAAGGAAGAAGACCAAATGAACTTGGTTTTAAGAAGATCTAGGAATTATCAATTTTTTTTTTATTTAAGGAAAAATTCTAGTATTCATTTGATTTTAAGAAAGGAATGGCTTTGGAGTTATTTTGAAAAACCATGTTTGTAGATACATCTGTAGAAATGAGAAATTCTTTCAAAAAATTTTTCTATTAGTGTTGAACAACTCCTTTTTATCACTGGTATCCAATTTTATTGTTTATTTTTTTCCCAAATAAGCAAGAAATATGTTTCTGTGTAGAATTCAATTTTGTTCTTACTTTAAAAAATAATTTTTCATTTATTTGAAAGGTAGAATTACAAAGAAAAAGGGAGACGGTCAGAAAGAGATCAAGAGAGAAAAGAGATTTTCCACTTGCTGGGACACCCCCCCAAGTGCCTGTTGTAGTTAGAGCTTGGTCAGGTCAAAGACAGGAACCTGGGATTCTCTCCAGCTTTGCCAAGTAGGGAGCAGGGGACAAAGCACCAGGCTCATTTTCTTTTCTCAGGAGCATTAGCAGGGAAATGGATCGGAAGTCAAGTAGTGAGACCTCAAACCGACAGTGTTCATATGGGCTGTCAGAGTCAAGGCCGCAGCTCAACCTGCGGCCCCACAACACTGGCACCACCTTTTTGTTTCTGTAGCTCATAAACCTGTAATATTTCCTTTCTATTTTAAAATGGCAGGCATTTATCCCCTCCTCTTCCTGATCACGATTTTAAGAGTTTAGGCCATTTTATTTTATTAAAAAGGACTGGCTCTTAAATGTGTCTAGTATTACCTCTTTCTAATTTCTTCATTTATCTTCAGTTCTTCCTTTCCTTAGAGCATTTTTCCTTTTCTAACATTTTTAGTTGAAGCTTGATTTAATTTATTTTATCTTTTTTTAATGAAGATAAAAGCAAAGACAAAAACGGAACCTCTGGGTAAAGCCTGGGCCATTTCTCATGGGTTTTCATATGGAATGTTTTTCCTAGACAAATGCAGTGCTGTCCTCTTGGTTTCTTATTCAACACATTTTAAATGAACTGAAATGAATTTTTAAATGCGTTATTAATTTCTAGTGTTATATCACTATCAAAAACTGTGCATTTTAAAGTACTTCTGTGTACTTAATGATATTTTTGCAGCGTTTTAATATATTATCCATTTTTAATTTTTACATTATAGAAGGAACTTTCTAAAATATATTGCTATTCTCCCAGGCATTTAGTAAGTTTGTGTAGAAGAGAAAAAATCTGAAATGATTCATCCTGTTGTCTGAATGTGGCTTCCCCCAGAAGCACAGGAGGAAGCAAACTACCACCCTGTCACAAAATTCACCAGAAAACACCTCTCCGCTCCATCCGCACATGGAGTAAGTGACACGGCCTCGTTAGTGAGTGCCTTCCTGGCACACTCGGCAGGGCAGTGCTCCAACACTTCAGAAATGTAGGTATACAGAAAACTTTAAGTCATCAAATCTCCACTGGCCTCAGAGAAAACAAAACAGCTGATGCACCTGTTACTCTGTTCAACACACCCCTACTTACCTAGCTTTTCTACCTTTTCTTTGAATGAGATGACATCATTCGTTATCTGGAGCTCTTTCGATCTGGCTTCTAGCTGGATTCAATCAATGAATAGCATAAGCACATTGGTAGTAGAGTGTTGAACCAAGAGGCTAAGCCATGCATCTTCTCATTTTTCCACTGAGTCATGATTTGAGTATCACTGCACTTGTACACTGCCTCCATCCCCTCTAGCCAGGAGAGAGCTTTTAGCAGGTTAGCAAGTCTCTCTCTTTATCTCTTTAGTTTTAGAGAAAGTAAAGGTTAAGAAGTTGTGCTGGTTGTATAACACTTCGCACAGTGAGGTTCTTTAATCCTGCCTGCATTTCTGTATAGATCCCCTGATTACGCGCTCTTCAATTTTGTTTTCCTATATGCCACGTGTTTTACACCAGGGCAGTTAATAATACACCTGGCTCCACAAGGAGAATTGGAAGTGCACGGTAACTCTGTCAGTGGATGCCTCAATGGACTAAAGATGAAAGGCTTTTTCCTGCCTATGAAAGGCCACATATGCATCTACTGATATCTGGCAGTTCCACAGGAAGAGGCGAGAGCAGTCCTAACACAGCCTGAATTTTCTAAGCCTGGCACCTGCTCCGATTTGAAGTTGGTTAATTTAAACAAAACTATTAAACTACTTCTTGTCTTGCAAACTTAACTTTATGTATTATATTTGCAAAATGTACACATTTCTAGCATTTAATACCATGCTTTGCGGGGGTGGGGGGGTGGCATCAAGGGAAAGAAGATCACTACTAAAACTACTGTTCATGCTGTTAGTACTCAGTCTTTTCAACTGCTAAGAGCATGATAGGCTGAGAGGTAAGTGCTAAGTGTATTATAGTCTGAGAGAGGTAAATTAAAGGCTCTAAATAAAAATAATTTGTGGCTTTCTTAGTATCTTTAATGTAAAGCCATGTTAGGTTTTCAGTATTGATCATTACTTTCTCAGCTAAAAATAGTACTCTTTGAAAATACCATTTCATCACCTTTTTCCTTTGATATAACTGTTATATCACTATTTCATTATCCATTATATATTTAATAGCATTTTGAATTTCAGTCACTGTCAACTCAAACAGAGCAGAACCCAAAACTTGCCAGTCACTCACCACCCTTTCCATCCCTCTCCCACGATGCTAGGACTCTGCTATTGTAGTAAGATAAGTTCACATATTGAGAGGTTATTCCAAATTCTTTTCTTTTTGTGACAGCATTTTATCACTTAGGAACATCTTCCTTCAGATAATCCCCTGGCTATCCCCTCATGTCTATTCTCCCATAACAACTTAAACAAAGAGTCTTTCCACACTCCATATTCCCCCTGTTCCCTCATTATTTATTCACCTATCACTATAGACGGTGCATCTGTTTAACTTCCAACACCCTTCAGCTATAAACTTCATGATACAACAGGCTGTTTCATCTCTGACTACACCAACCTTATCACCGAAAATAAAATCTGACACACAGAATGCACCAATGTGTTGTATGTAAATATACCATCATTACTCTCTTTTAAGTTATGATTATTTCAAACCATCAAAGACTCCTGAGGCTTATTGTAATTGGAGAATTCATAACTTTGAAAGAAAATGTAATAATGTCCCTATCTACTGTTTTGCTTAATATACTGATCCTTTTCCAGGCTAATTTATTCATCTAATATAGACCATTCAAACCCATTCTCAAGACAAGTTTTTGCTTTTAGATATTCTCTAATTAAATTGTGTTTCTTTTGATAATAATCAGAGACAAATAAAGTTGCATGTTGGTGTATTTTCCATTGGTTGTGCTTCCTTTCAGTATGAATTAATGGAGGAGAATACAATCTATTTATTTCTGTCTATATTTTTATTATTCATTTGAGACACAAAGAGACAAATTGGGAAAAGAGTTCCCACTGTTTGGAGTTGTAGACATTTTAAGTTTAGGTTTACTTTTTCCTCTGAGGTCCCTCTTTTTAACCTTAAAAAAGAAAACCCAAAGCACAACAACATGCATATACAAAAGTATCAGTAAAGTGTTCAACTTGGTGATTTTTTTCAACGTAAACACACGTATCTAGAAATCAGCAGGTCAAACAGAAAACATTGCAAGAGTGTTAGAAGATACTCTTATGTAATTTCCTGCCTTATTCTTCCAAAATAAAATCACTCCCCTGCATGAATAAAAAAACATATATTCTCACATGATGATAGCCCTAAATTTCTAAAACCAACTGATGACTGTGGTCTCCTCTTCCATGTCCTAGAGATCCTGCCAGTATCCTCTCTGCCAGAGAAGCTGAGCGTTATTTGAAAGAGTGTACGATATTACCAATCTTTCACTGCTTACAGTTATTTTAAGAGGATGTCATATTTGAATTTATCCTTGAAAAACATAATGCAACCAGGAAGCTATTAATAGTGCCTGTTAGATGTGTTGGCTGACTGTAAAGAACGCAGGAACTTAATAACGGAGGACCTCCTGTCTCCAAGCCGTGAGAGAAGGAATATCAAAGTTGCTCTAAGGAGACCACAGCTCTGCTAGACTGTCCATTTGTGTAGCTATCATTGTTTACTGTTTCGTAGATAACATATTTCACCCAGTTAATGCACACCAAACCTAAGTACAGAGAACAGACTAGACATTTACACCTTGAGTTAGAATTATTTTTAGGGGGCTGGCCTTGTGTCATGACAGGTTAAACTGCTGGTGTACCAAACAAGTGCTGGTTAAATCCCAGCTGCTCCACTTCTGATCCAGCATCTTGTTAAGGTGCCTGGAAAAGCACAAGAAAACGGCCGAAGTCCTTGGGTTGCTGCATCCACATGGGAGGCCCAAATGGAATTCTGGGATCCTGGCTTAAGCCTGGCTCATCCTGGCCATTATGGCCATTTGCGGAATGAACCCAAGGATGGAAAATAATCTCTTTACCTAACTCTGCTTCTCAAATAACTGTATATCTATATCTATAGGTAGATAGATAGATAGATATGTTTTAAGTCAAATAACTATTTATCAATGCATATATATTATATATTACATATATATATTTGGCTATATGTAGTCAAATAACTATATATAGTCAGATAACTATATATTGCTTTTTATGATTTTTTTTATCTTTATTGCAAAGTCAGATATACAGACAGGAGGAGCAACAGAGAAAGATCTTCCGTCCAATGATTCACTCCCCAAATGACCGCAATGACCAGTGCTGTGGCGATCTGATACCAGCAGCCAGGAACTTCCTCCAGGTCTTCCATGTGGGTGTAGAGTGCCAAGACTTTGGGCCATTCTTGACTGCTTTCCCAGGCCACAAGCAGGGAGCTTGATGGGAACAGGGGCTGCAGGAATTGAACCAGTGCACATACAGGATCCTGGCACGTGCAAGGTGAGGATATATATATATATATATATATATATATTAAAAAATATATATATATATAAAATAAGCATATATATAATATATAATAAGCATATATATGATATATATGCTTTTAAGGTATTTCTATATGTAATTTATATTTGAGGTGAAACTAAGTGTCAACTTGACTGTAATTTGATTATGATAATGTTTGAACATACTTAGTACACAAAAAACAATATTCTGTGTAGTAACATTCACTAGCCACAAACACCTCTGTAAGCAACTGAGTTTATTCTTTACTGTAGGACTCATTTTCTGCATGAAATATATCAGCTTCAGGTCAAATCTGAAAATACAGAATCAGCCTATTGAGGTGTGGGACACTCCCTTGCTTGCCCTCTGTGGGTTTAAGAATTCCCTTTCTGGGAATGTTGCTGTGGTGCACCAAGTTCCCACCACGTGCAGTGTGAACATCTCACAGGGATGTCATTCCAAGTCTAGGTTCCACTTCCATAATGTGTCTGCAAAAGCAACCGAATGTGGCTTGAGTCCTTGGGCCCCTGCCACAAATATTGGAGACCTGGAAGAAGCTGCTAGCTTTTGCCTAGCACAGTCTTGAACTTACTGGCCATTTGGGTAATGAACCAGCAGATGTGAGAGCTCAGTCTCCTTTCTCTTTCTCTCTCTCCCTCTCTCTCTCTCCCTCCCCCTCTTCTCTTTCAAATAAATAAAATAAATCTTTAAAAAAAAAACTAGTTTGCAGTTGAGAATGGCCCAAAGCCTTGGGACCCTGAACCAGTATACGAGACCCAGAGGAGCTCCTGGCTCCTCGCTTCAGATCAGCATAGCTCCAGCCATTGTGGTCACTTGAGGACTGAACCATTGGACAAAAGAGTTTCCTCTCTGTCTCTCCTCCTCTCTTTACATCTGCCTTTGCAATAAAAATAAATAAAATCTTTCCCCCCCAAAAAAACCTAGTTTGCTTTCTGAATCATGAATCACATTAACCACAAACAGACACAAAAGAACTACAACACATGGTCTAGTTCAGAATTGATTTGATTGCCATCAGAAGTTAAAACACTCTCTGCATTTGGGGAACTGGCCCTCACGTCAACATTCAGCATGCTGTCACATGACACCCAGACCCTGTCTAGGTCAGCACTTACATTATTTTTCTGCAAGACCCGCAGAGCCTTGTTGACATTGTTCAGGGCATGAACCCGTGTGGATCCTTTTTCTTTTGGCTGAAAACAAAATGAAATAGTGTTCACTGCACAGCAGAGAAATCAACAGTCTCCTAGAAATAAAACCATTTATAAATTTCACTTGTAAGTTTGAATAATTTGAATGAGCACAGGTTGGGAGACTTCAATTGAATATATTCAAGTGTTTTTGGATAATTATCCTTGGCATAATGCTTTTGGACTTTTTGTGCCTTTTCTTTTTTTCAGTATGAATAAAACACACTCCAAGAAAACACTTTTTTTCTTCACAAATATTATTTTGAATTGAATACTCCTTCCTTCCAAGGATTTCTTCATGATCACCAACAACAGAAACATAAGAATGCATGAGGACATTTGCTAGCAAGATGGATGTTACAGTGAAGGTGCTCACTTTTAGGAAAGTTTGAAGGAACAGTGAGCCTAGCACTTACATTTGTAAAATGTGGTTAAAGAAAATTTTTCTGTGAATATGACCTTAATTATCCCAGGCACTGAAGCTGAATATCAAAATATTTGGTTCCCTAACTCATTCATTCTCAACCCCAAAAATGATGGTTCATCCTGCAATTTTTAAATTAACATCTGTTTAGTTTATTAAGATAAGAACTTAATTCATATATTCAATTGGGGCTTTTGGAAACTTATCATTAAAATTCCTATTGTTTTATTTGGTCCCCCCTCTCATTTGTTTTAGCTTAAATACAAGTCCTCATTAACTTTTGCCTAGAATATATCATAAGCTTCATAAGTTCCTTCCCCTCCTTCCTCAGTCCTTTGTCATCCATTCATCTATACTACATGTCTTTAATAGTGACATTCCGGAAGCAGACCCAACACCAATGCAAACTGCTTGCATGGCTCTTAGCTCATTCCTAACGGGACTATGGTTTAGTGGACGGTATGAAATACAAATACTGACAGCCTGGGTTTGCCTTTCAGGTGTCACTTTTCGTACTATGTGAATTGGGCAAATTTGTTCATTTCCTCATACTTGTTTCTACTTCTTGAGTTTTGCACTCTATTTTCTAGTACAGCTCCTGTCCTTCTTAAGCAGTTCCTCATCCTGGAACACATTATGCTAAACTTCCAAAATGAAGCTCAAGCATCCTACTCTCCAAGATAACTTGCTTGATATTCTTTATTAGACAGTATTATCATCCTGTTCTATTGATTTTCTGCAAATTTAAGGGTAACTTTATAAATAAGACTCTCCATTTTGTTACCTAGAAATTTCCATCATAGAATATTACAGTAATACAAACTTATATTTCAGTGCATTTCCTACTTTCCAACAGAAAGAGAAAGAAAATAATGCCTAGAAAGATAAGAGTTTAGATTAACGGAAAAATAACAACATGATCAAAACATTGTTGTGAATACACAGATTCACAGCATAGAAATCTAATGGGTATTATAGGACTTACATATTTAATCCAACCATCTACTCAATATTTAGACAAAAGTCTCATATTACCTTTGAGCCAGATGCAGAAAATTTCCATGGCAAATTTAGTAACATTTTCCTTTTCTTTTCCAAACATATAATTGTGTGTGTGTGTGTGTATATATATATACATATTTAATAAGACCATAGAAATGTTACTGTTATAAAATATTACAGTCTCTGTTCCTAAAGTGGAAACTGAAATCTCCCCCACTAGAGTCTCATTGGGGAGCAATTTAAATTTTATAGTTCTTAAGGCAAATACCTCCATTTAACCCTGTGGACAAGCTGAGCCAATAATCCGAATGCAGATGCTTCCAAGTAAGGTAATAAGATTGCTGATATTCAACAGTAAATTCAACTCCCACCAGGGGGAGAGGCCATAACTACAGAAACAATGAGGATTCAATACCAGGAACGGGGAGTGGGAGTTCTGAAATGGGAGGAACTCATGAAAGAGATGATTTTGCTGTGTAGAAAAGGTAAAGTCCTCACTCCAAGGTTTACAGTTCTGTGACCAGAATGAAGACTGGATCACAGGTTCTGTTGACAGCAACATCTGAAATAATATAGTGTGTTTTGGCTTATGTGAAAGCTTGGTAGTTTTTCCTTGCACCAGCAACTTACGCCATAATGGCTACTTCAATGGATATTTTATACATCATTTTCAAAGTGCCTGCCATTTTTAAGGTTCATTTTATGTGTGCATCATGCATGTATGTGTGCATCTCTCTGTTTATATTGATGAATATGTAAGGTCGTTCATAATGTTTTACTGAAGCTTATCATTGTATCAGGATGAAATTTGGTAACACTCATAAATTTAATTGGGTCATTGGAAGATTGCCTCAGTTCATGGAATGACCAGAGGCAGTATCTGTACCACAGAAGCCATTGTGCAGATCTCCAGAGCCAAGAAGATGAAAGTCCTGCCTACAGGTACAGGACACCATGGAATACATGACCTCTGAAAGAATTTTAATAAACACTTGGAAAACATTGGGACTTCCATATTGCTCACTGAAAGCCAAGACAATACAGGAGAAATTAGGGACACATAGACATATATTGATCTCTGTACCTATGGACATATGTGATATACAAGGATGACTTTGCATAGGTAGACCTCTAATTAGTGAAATTAAGACTATATATTCACAAATGCATTCAAACCGGCTTAAAGCATAAGTTCAATTACAAAATGATAATCATTTTAGTCAAGTGACTACAAGTTTAAAATTATTTAAAGTAAGTCATCAGTTGTTCCTACATAATGCGTAATTCAGGATTCTTGAAAATGTACAATAAACTAAATTAATAACATATTGATCCCACGTTGCATTTTAAAAAGGATTAAGATATGAAATCGTAAGCTATATCCCTTTCCTATAGGAGTTCAATTTTTAAGGAGGGATGTCATAGTTATTTATGCATAAACCAAACACAAGGGAGCAATAAAGAAAATACGTATTCTATGGAATTCACGAAACAGGAGAAATTGACGACATCAATTGGGAAAGACTTGACTAAGGAAAAGCAAAAATTTGTGGAAGTTTACTAAGGAAAGGAGTACAAACACGAATGCTAGTAATGAAAACAGCACAGGCTACACCCCGAGCGTTTATGGCAGGGCATACAGAGACCAACACCATTAGTGTAGCAGAGGTGTAGGAGACACGTTGTGGAGACACATTTGGCAGCTTGGACTTTGAATGATGTTTACAGCCAAAATTTGTATATTATTTACAGTGTGTGTGTGTGTGTGTGTGTGTGTGTGTGTGTGTGTGTGTGTGTGTGTGTGTGTGGTGTTGAGGAACTCTAGTGAGTGGCAAAGAGAAGACATTAAAACAACAATTTACTGGAACTCATTTGATATACAGAATGACTTTGTTTGTAAATGGGGGCTTAAACTCCATCTAAGATTATTCTAGTCAGGAGATTTGGTTCCTAGAAGTTATGAAACCTTGATCAACCAAGTCATATCAGTCACTCATTACTTCCTTGACCTAGAGTGGATCATAATCGTATCTGTCTCACAGAAATGCTTGCTCTGAAGTTACGCAAGATAATAATTCTGAAAGAAGTTACATCCACATGACACATGCTGTTGTATATTGAACAATGCCTCACATTATCTATGAAATAATAATGCTATGCTATAAAATAATAGAAAACGCACACAAGTACAAAGATAAGTGTGAAAGTCATTATGTACAGAATCTTTTATAAGGGCATTTTAAAATTATCTTTATTATTTTCCATGTTACAGTTTTATAGGTGTAGCAATTCCTCCCTGTCCTCCCCTTTCTCTTTTCCCATTTCCCCTCCCACATTTTCCCCTGTGTTACTACAGCAGTATAGTCCTTTAGTGGCAGTTACAAGTTTAACATACTGCTGCTTAAGTACAGCATGCAATTGCAGGTATAGACAATGACAGAAAATCTATTAAGGCATTTAATAACAAAAATACCCAGCAGTAAAAATGATATGAATCCATGGATGAAAATTATATTATACCAAAAAAATTAGCAGCTGCTCTGCATGACAGAATACCCCAAAATGAAAACATAAGATATTTTTAATGCAGCGATAAGCCTTATATTGCTGGAAATTTGTAAATTTCACTATATCACATTAAAAAATGACTGGTTGCTTCTAATCTGAACTTGCTGCAAGGTTCAGGGTATCCTTAAAAAGACTTACCAGTTTTTGCCCTGTCAGGCCTTCGAGGAGGTCTAGGATGCGTCTTCCATCCTGCAGGTCACTGAAGAGGTTCTCTATGTGCTGCTTCCCAAACTGAAACACAAAATACAGCCAGGTAAGCAAACATCAAACATTCCATCTCCCTGGATCAGCCTTTTGAAATGTAAAGCTACATGTTAGAATATTTAATATATCTAATTACTAATATGCCATGGAAGATGGGTGAAAAAAACTTCCAGTTAAGCAAAATAAAGCATATAATCATTAGGGTCAAATCTATTTGAATTATTTATAAATAGCAAGAGTCGGAGTTTTATAGTTTAAATCATCTACTTAATCCAGCTTAATGAACACTATTTTTTATGAAGCAGAGAAAAAAGAAACATTTAAATCATCAGGCAATTTGTGGTAAGGGAGAAATGAACATACAATGGAACAAAGATCACATATAATTTGTCCTGGTAGGGTAAGTAAAATGTGACTGCCTTGTGTACTTCGAAGCATTAAATACAGACAAAGGTTCAACATGCTAATTGCACAAAACCAAGTTATTTATGCAAATATAGTGTACATCGTGTTTCAGGATGCCCCATTCTCAAATTGGGCAACTCAAATTTTAGGAGGCTCTGATTTAAATAGAAATTAAATTAAGTATATGATTACTTTTCACCTATTCTCCTCAGTTCATTCACTAGAATAATAATAACAGTCACTTACTATATCTACCATTTTTGGAGGAACTATTCAAGAAAGACTGTTCTCTAAATGAGTAGACTTTTAAAACCTGTAACATTTCTATAAAGCTGACATTAACATACTCATCCTGCAGATAGGAAATAGGATGAATATACACAATAACTTGTCTCTAAACTACCAGAATTAAAACTAAGTTTTTGTGTTCGCTCTGTTGAACTCCCGGGGCCCTGGTTATCTCAATTTGATCATGTTGCTTCCGTGACCAGTTTATCCTGTGTGCATATTTTTCAAATATTTTATTTCCTCTGTCATATGTTCATGCATATTCTGGTTTTGGTGTTAAAAGTCTATTGGCTTCATATGATATCATTTCCAGCATTCACCAACCAAGTTAGAAAGCTGTAATTGATGAGTTACAGATATATATGGAACACCACTAAAGTTGAGTTAGGTATTTAAGCAAACATAGTTCAGAAGGAACCCTAAATTCCATGAGAGAGAACATCTATTTATGAAAAGTAATGTCATATTGAAGCAGTAAGAGACAATTAGGTGACATGACTATGAGAATTTCCATCGTCTGGGAATCAGAAAACACTTTCTCCAAAATGGCAGACGTTGGATCTATCACTGGCCTTTGGTTGATGGAATGATTCTCATGTACTCTTTGGATCTCATACAGATGTTGAATACTACCATAATCAAAATAAGCCCTGATTTTGAGACAGAAAGATACTGCCCAGTTTATTCACACTCTGCAGCCAGGCAGGGGCAATAAAGACAAGCCTTGCCTCTGCCTGGGTGCATCACACAAAGCCCACCAGATCCCATATGTCCACTTCTGGGGATGCAGTCACATACACAGTTTGTCCAAGTTCAAAACAAACTATTTTCTTGAAAGTCTACCAAAGTCGATCTGTTTTAAAACTTCAGGAAGAAGAAAAAAAAATGCAAAATACTGACTTATTGGAATTTTGTCAGAGGTTTTACACATATGTGAATAATGTATGAGTAAATAACATCATTTGTATGAAACTTCAAGGAAAGCTTTCTAGTAATAAGCACAGCAAATGAAGGCATACTTTCTGGTAATGCTGTCAAGAACCTCATTTCTAATCCCAAATTGCATAGCATTTTGAGGGGAACAGTATGAATGCATTTGCAAACTGAATGGAGGTATACAATGCTTTGAGTATGGGCTTTCTTCCCGGGAGTGAAAGCTTACAGGTGCATTTGAAAAATGTTGTCTCAACTTATCAGATAAAAAGAATCTGATAGACTACAATGTGTCAATTTTTGAAGAAAATAGAAATAAAGTTAGCTGACAGACATATCTGCTCTTTACAAATATATATACACATATTTGTACATATATGTGTATATATACAGATACACGTAAATAACATGTCAAAACAGGAGGTAGGTGGGTGGCAGGATGTCTAATCAACAAGAAAAGAGTATAATTCTCCAGTTACAAACCTCAACATGAGCTCCAAAGGCTTAAAGATCTCCCAGGCTTTAAGACAGAATGGTTCTTAGCCTCTAGAAGGAGTCTAGACAAAGGTTAACAAGGCAGAAAGGATCTTGTTTTTGGTCCACACTCATGCACAAAGATAAGGCTCTTTTATAATCCTCTCTTTAAATCTGAAGTCAACCAAATGGGCAGGAGTTTTAGGATTGAAGGGCAGCCAATGACCCATAGGTACACCTCTTTGGGGTAAGTGAAAAAAGGCAACAAGATGATAGAGAAAAACAGGGTTTTTTCCCTTTGCTTTACACATAAATTTGAAAACTCATACAATGAGTGATATGTTAAAGTCTCATCAGTAAAATTCAACTCCAACTTGCTACGGCTACCATATTCTCCAATAAAGTGCTTCTTAAAACATTCCACCAGAGCATGCTCCCAGCTAATACAGTGGAATGAATATCTAGAGTCTGCCAGTGCAAATTACACAGATTTCTATGAAATCAAATCTTTCATGCTACAAATT
Organism: Ochotona curzoniae; assembly: GCF_017591425.1. NCBI lineage: Eukaryota > Metazoa > Chordata > Mammalia > Lagomorpha > Ochotonidae > Ochotona > Ochotona curzoniae. The sequence goes on along the minus strand of NW_024465023.1, from coordinate 19,217,644 downwards.
CATGGAAATATTTGCCTTGATTTCTTAATGTATTTTTCCTTCAGTGTAAAGATAATTCTAAGTGCTTTTGAGTGAATTTTGCTTTCCTGTGCTTTAAAATTGTTCTCAATGAAATGTTCAATATTTATCCTATAAATTTAGGAGCCTTCAAGTGCCCAGTTATATCCCCTCTGGAGTATGAATATCCAAGATAAGCAAAACAGCTCATTGCTCTGGGTTGGTTTTATTTTTCCTTTTTCTTTCCCAGTTTCTGTGCAAATCTAATGTCTTTCTCATTCCTATACTAACAGGAAATACTAATGAATTCTACTTTTGCTGTTTTGAAGATTCCTTTCAAGGAAGACTCATGTATGAAGCATGTATATGATATGATTACAGATATGATGTACATAATATCAGATATGGTGTAGCAAAGGTTAAACAGGTTTCAGAGGCAAACGTTCAGAGGCAAAAATTTTTGAACTCAAGGTACCTATCCACTAGCTGTCCTAGCTTGAGAAAGTGAATTAACCTTTCTAAAGCATAACTTATTCATTAGTCAAATGAGGATTGAAATATCATTTCACAGCACTGCAATGAGGTTTAAATTGAACAATATAACTGTTAATGCAGACTGACAAACAGCTTGCACTCAGTAAAAAAAAAAAAGAACAATTTCATGTTTTATTTTTATATTAGTCTTCATACTTTTGTTGGTGAAATTCTAAGTAGGGATGAAAAGTACAGCCTGTCATTGACTCTATTGGAAAGTAGATGGCTCACTTACAAGGCCCTTTCTTCTCTGTTAGTTTGACATTCTTTTAAAATGGAAGTTCAAGAGGAAACTTGCCATTGCACATACAATTCCAAAGACCAGTAAAATGGATGGCACAAGGGGAACAGAGTTTCCAGCTTCTTTTTTATCTTTTGTTAATCTTTAGCTTCTTTTTTTTTCCCTGGCTATCTTAAATTATTCTTTTTATTTTCCTCCCTTTCCATATTCCATATCTACTAAGGTATTTTTGTTGCAGGTAATGTTTTATATCATTCAAATAGCAATATTTCTTTGAAATTTTATCTCCAAGGCTTACTTTTCAATTGCATAAAATTTATGTTATAACACATGCAAAAAAAACCAAGTCCTCTGTGAGCTATATGGCCTCGTGGCCCCCTGTCTCCAAATCCTTTCATGACTAATATTTTGTTTTCTAGTAAACTTAGTGACTGTTTGATATTACTCAGTACTTTTATGCGTTTCTATATCTTGTCTGCATATTAAGATATATATGTGTTGTATCAGAGCATAACATGATAAAATGACCATAAAATGATGCAGTAATCCTTCCACATCCTTGTCAGTATCAAGTAAGGAAAGGGCCAACATTTTAACACAATGGGTATAGTCTCTACCTGCAATGAAGATATCCCATACAGGTACCAGCTCATGTCTCAATTGTTACAATTCAGAACTCTCTGCTATTTGCTTGGGAAAATCAGTGGAAGACAGCCAAATTGCAAGAGCCCCTAATACCCACATGGGAAACCTGGATAAAGCTGCTGGTCCACTGCTGGCCACTGCAGCCATCTGGAGAGTGAAGCAGTACATGGAAAATTTTCTGTCTCTCTGTCTCTGTCTCGCTCGCTCGCGCTCTGGCCTTACATAAATAAATATTGATAAAGAAAAAATAAGGAAACATGTCACCATAAACTATAACCAACGGTCAAAATGAAACTCAGGCCAATTGGTTAAAAAGTATAAACACAATGGACAGTAACTCAAAGTAAAAACTGAGGAGTGAACAGAAATGCATTTGCAAAGATATTTAAATGACTACAGATTTTACAGGCTTGTATGGGTATTTTAACCTGAAAATACATAGGGGTCAACATGATATTCAGGGATAATTTACCAAAGGTCAACTCATGAACACATCTGTTGCTGCAAATGTCAAGATACTTTTCCATGATTTTAAAACTGTAGATATCATAAATACCAAAAATACTAAAAACACAAAATGAAGGAGTGCAAAGCAGGGAATCAAAACATAGGGGCAAATGCTGCTGACCAGCTCCAAGAAACGTAATGCTATCTACTATGGATGTTTACTTAAGTAAAGATAAAAGTATTTTATGAATGAGAAAAATGTTTTTATATTAGTGTAATATCTGCATAGGAAATTACACAGATCTTAGGTTTATAGGGTAATGCATCTTTGCCAATTAAAGATGTTCATAGAGGCAGCATCCCAATGGAGAAACAGAACACAAACAGCCCACGAGGAGCTTCCTCACACTCCTGTCTGTCTTGAACACCCCTAGGAATGACTGTTGCAGTGATACTTGGCACCATGCAGGAGTCTTCTTTGAAAGCAATCCTCAAAACAGAAACAATATATTTCATTAGTATTTTATGTTAGTATGGGAATGACAGAAAGACATTAGAATTGTGCAGGAAAAAAATGGAAAGGCAAAGTCCCATTCATGAGAGGTGTTTTACAAAGAACTTCCAAGTGATGTAATACTAGGGAATAAAAGTTGTCTTTGTAACCAGACTGTTTTGTTTTATTTCCCACTTTGCCATTTTCTAGCTGTGTGATCTTGGGGGGAGGGGGGTGGATAGAAACCTAGTATTTCTGTGCCTTGCCATTTTCATCATCATTCTAGTGACATTGTAAACATTTAAATGGGTGTAAAGGAGTGCTTTATTTGTAAGTATGTTAAAAAGAGTAGTTTAAAAGTTCATGGACAATAAAATTAGAGCATATGTTTATTTTGGTACTATTTTAAAGTGACCAGGTAATAAAACTAAAGGCTCTATGAATATCAAAATTCTTGCAATTCTTATGTTCACTCAATAAACATCAAACATTAAAACCAAAAAAGAAAATCATATGGCATATTTTTAAATGAATTTTCTGAAGTCTCCTTGTATAAGTACTAGCTAGCACGCATTTGTTACTAACTGTAAAACAATCCGTATTTTCCACAATTCTCACAGTTTGATCTCGAAGTAATAAAAGAGGCCTATTTCAAAGCATTAACAAACAGATTAAATGAGATAATAAATGTAAGATGTCCAAAATGGTGGCTGTTTAAAAAAGTGCTCAATAAATCCAAAATTCATCACTTTCATCTTTTTTCCTGTTAAATTACATTATCTAGAGGAGGAGAGAATGTACTAAAAGGGTGCCAAAGTCATAGCAAGATCTGACCATTTTGTGGAGTGTTTAATTAGGTAATTTCACAAAACTGTGGGCACAGTACTAATAGAGCAATGGTAGTGTCATCTCTAAGCACATGGGAATGAAGAGACAGGGACTTCTGATTTCTGGATAAAAAGAGAATCAAAACGACCACCTATCAAGACTTTTGATATTGAGTGATAAGTATAGTTAGCCTGTGGTGAGTCAGAGTTCCGATCACTCCTTCCTCCCAGCTCTTCTTCCCTGGGATGCCTCCTTAAGGCTCCCATTAACCAAATTCACCTGGTCCTCTGATGGTGTCCACAGAGGTCAGCTTCCCACAGAAAAGAAAAACAAAGCTTTATCTGGAGGGGTAAACCAAAGCCATTAAACATTCTAGATGTGGGAACGAATCTCTGAGCCAAAACATCAGTTCAGCCATTTGGATAATGGATGGAACCTGTGGATGCAAATTCTTTCTCCTTCTCCCTGTCTTTCTTTCTTCCTCCCTCCCTCTGCCTCCTTTTCCCAGTCATTTTTCCTGTCCTTGTCCCTCTCTCTTTCTATGTAATGTTCTGCCTTTTGGGCCTCTGCCTCCTATGTGTGACACCCAGTGGAGTTCCTGGAGCCTGTGTAGTCCAGCACTGCTTTCGTAGCTATTTAGACAATGAATTACTGGATAAAAGATACTTTAACTCTCTCTCTATCATTGTTGCTCTGACTTTAAAATAAACACATCTTAAAGAAAAAGGTATGGGAGGCTTATGGTCTCTGATTAAAGTTAATGATCCTATATAGATTTAAATGTTATCTATAAACTGAGAATTCTGAAACTTAAATTCAATATTTGGTTGAATCATGCAAATCCATGGCTTACATTTGAGACAGCCAGTGATGCAAGGGAAAGTAGCTATAATCTATCCCAGTGGTTCCTTTTGTGACAGAAACAGCATGGCATATGATTGGCAAGATGAAGCCCTTTGTTTTGAAGCATGTAAATAACAGTCTCCCAAAAGGAAAAGAAATAAATTGTGCTCAGTGGGTAGACTAATGAGAGAAATGCCAAATACCAGCACATTAAGGGGAAATGATAGGCATCTTCACATTCAGTAGGAAAAGGCTTTATGGCTCATGGGCATCCATAAATGCTTTCATCAATCAATGTAAGATTTATTTTAAAATACTAGCATTTTTATAATTTATTAGTTACATTGGAGTAAAACTGTTGTGGCTAAAGTACAAAACAACAAAACAAAGCATCTTCATAACATTACATCCCCTGACATTCAGAAGTCAGCTTTACTCTGTTTCTATTGTCCCTCTTACACTTTCACTTCTTCTAAAAACTTGGACCATTTTTGTAGGTTCAATAGTAGAACTTGCATATGAATCAACCTCACACATTTGAGAAAGGCATCAGTGATAAACAGTGAGTCTTGACATTCTGTCAGCCACAGGTCTGTGAATTTTACACAGGTTATTTTAATTATTTTTTAAAGAAATAATTAACATCCTTCTCATTGTAGAGATGATAGAACTGAGGCACAGAGGCTGAAGTAACTTGAATGAACTTAGGGAATAAGTGATGGAGACAAATCCAAGTCTAGGCCATCCATCTCCAGATGCTGTAACCATTGTTTGCTTTGTAGCTTTATTACTTTTGGGCTTCTTTGAGCACAATACCATTCACAGCCAGTGTTAGATGACTTTTACTTGCGTATCTTCATAACATCTTTTAATAAACCAGGAATGGTTGAACTAAGTTTAACATTTTCATCTCCCCTGCACTTTCTAAATATTAAGTAATAAAGTCTATCAAAAAACTGTTATTAATTTTAGCTTAAAGTTGTTAATGGAAAGAAAATAACACAGTGATCATTCTATTTTTATATACTAGGAAAAAAATCTCCCAGGTCTTACACTACTGTTGCTATTATCACTCAACTCTGGGGATTCCATTAAGTCCTAGACTCCAATTATACAGCAAATGCTGCCCGAAAACCCACCACTCTCCAATGTTTAGCTGTAGAAATCACTGTAAGTTATCTGAAAAGCATGTCTCTTAAATAAGCTAAAATATGAACACATTTAGTTCCAGAGATCCACCCAATCATATCTCTAACTTACTTGAAAGTTTTTCATGAGAAACTCAGTGTGATTAAATGCTTTTAAAAATTGGCATCTGGGAGCAAACTGTGCTTCTAATTTTTTTGCAATTGCATGACCAACAGGAATAAATTATTTAGCACTGTCTGTATTATTTTCTCCATGTGTTAAAGAGTGGAGGGAGGGCTAGTTAAACTACTGAGTTGCATTTCATCAATATTATTTACATCCTTCAGTTTTTCCCAGGCAAAATGGAAAGACAGATACATTTTTTAAGAGGTTGCTATCTCTTTCAGGTTTTTATTACAGACTAGTAATGCACTGTCAATCTAAGCAAATCTAATATCATTGTGTTATAATCCTATCAATAGTGGTGTTGTAAGTACGGTGTCTGGACAGATAAGAGAACACCAACATTGGAGACATTAAAATGTTAAAAAAAAAAAATCCCTAAATTGAACTTCTAGATTGGAAAAGGAAACCAGCAGGCAGATATGCCAAAGGGAAGAAACAGCAAGCAGAGGGAACCGCAGACACTAATGACCACATAAATTAAACTGGATGGGCTCGTCAAGGAACTGACAAGTCACTTCTCAGAGTATAAGGAATGCTCAGGAATGGGAGTTGATGGTCCTAGAGAAGTATGAGAGGCTGTTCAGGAAGGAAGCCATTCACCTGCCAGAGGACCTTGTGGAAGCATCTAACACGCTTCTGTTTGGGGCAAGCCTGAAACATTGTTCACATTAATATTCAAACTGATGTTTTAGGTAGCAATATTTAGTAATATTGGGCGATTCCAAACCAAAATCAGCCCTTTGGGTACTTATTTGTACCAAGTAGCACTGGAACTTGCATTCACTTGCGCAGTATGACTGCTTTAGGAACTATGATTTTAGGCTTTTATCAAAAGCCTAGTCTTGGATCTTTATTAATCAATCTTTGTCTTTCCTTTTAATGTGTCATAATTGACATAATTACATAGGCAATCTTGTGAGGAATTGATCAGTAATGCATATGCCAATAAACAATATAAAATGCTAAATATCAATATATAGTTTAGTCCACAAAGCAGGCGATATCCTTGAACTTCACTCCAATGACCAGCAGCAACCTTCTTATAACCCAATGTTAACAACTTTTTAGGGATCCTTAAAAATATACATGATAATTAAAATGGCTTTCACTTAATGTTGCCTCTTAAGTGACTGAAACCAAGTTACCACAAAATAATCTTCAAGAACCAACTGGTTATATCATGATCAAACAACCATAATAAAGAGCTTCAATCTTCTTGTATTTTTATCAGTGATCTATCATGAAATGAGTGAAGAATAGCATTTCTAAAATTTCAAGAACATAAACCACTCAATTGACATATAACAGAAAACACAAGTCAACAACAATGAAAATAATAAACAGAAATAGTAATGCAGATACATAACACATCTTTTATGAATCACTAGTGGCAGTAATAGATAGCCCAGCCTGTCAGTGTTACTACCATGCATACCTGGGATGAAGTGAACAGGACAAAACACATTGCACCAAATTGCCAGTTGGTGCCAGAATGTGGTCAATAAAGAATCCTGGCCCCATCACTGTTTTATGTGCTAACTCGTCTGGCTTTTGTAGATTCTTCATGCACAGGCTGCCATTATAAAAATGTTTCCTTTCCTTCCCTGTGGTAAGTGTTCATCTTGCCCATGGATAGAAATGCCCTTTGCCAACTTGTAATCCTTTCCCCCTGCTTATCCCTTTTTATCTGGGGCTCTTTTTCCTTTCTGACCACAATCACCCCACCTCTTAAATCTTCGTCAGCACCCTCTGAAACCCTAAACTACTCAGCAGCCATCTTTATGTTCATAGTCTTGGTGCTCCATCATAAGCTCTTAGATTTAGAACTAAACCTTAATTTTAGCTTAACTGTGATCAAAACAAGCTAAAAATTTTCCATCCGCACCCCCAACACACGTAAGCCTATATGGCAGGTTAATATTTTCACATGTCCATTGATACTTATCTCTCTTAGAAGCTATATACATACATTTTATCACATGCAAGTCACCACAAAAACTGCAAAAAGATAAAAAGCTACCTTGGCTCAAATATTGTATTTCTAATTAGGTATCTGAATCTATGGAGAATACCAGATTTCTGCATGGCTAAAGTTTCAGTGTATTGCGTACCAACAGCATGTTATCTAACAAATAAAAGAGTTGGTAAGGAGATAAAATGGAATAACAGGGAAAAGACAAGGCTAAAATGGATACTGAAAGACAAATAGCCATTGCTGTAAGCTTCTGAGAAGGGACTACATTATTAAACTCTCATTCTGTGACTGTGTCCCAGAAAGCTTATAGATACATTTGAGAGAATCACAGAGTTGAGAAGGCTTGTAGCTTGCTTGCTAGGATATGACATAGGCAGCCAAAGCCACTTAGAGTCCCTTCATGATGATCCCAGTTCAGTAGACTAGGCTTAGATGAGTTAGATGCGAATCAGCTAAGATTGAAAGGATACAACTGGGTGCCCACAGCATCCCTAATAAATGGCTACAGGGGACAAGATGATAGCTGAGGACATAATTTGATCTGCATCATAAACAACAAAGAAATAACAAATGGCAGCATTTAAAATGTTAAAACAGAAAAGGAGTCATCTAAAAGGGAATGACAATGCCAACCATATAGGCAGCGATTCTTCATTGGGGTGGTGCAATTTAAGATGAGATCTGAAAGGTAAGATCCAGCCAGGCCCTTTAGGAAGGGGAGTAGAATACAATTAGAGCTGGAGGGAAGAGCATACAGAAAGGGAAGTAGAGGGAATATGCTAACTGAAGTTAGTGCTCAAAGAGTTTGGGGCTTAGAGGTTAGCCATGGTAAAAGCATTATTCCAAATGCAAGGGTAAGAGTTATAAGTAGTGATTGGCTATATTCGATCTGCATTTAATAATGATGTCTCTGGCTACTGTCAGGAGATATTAAGGAGAGCAAGAGAAGCAATGAAGGACTCTGGTGCCCTGTCTGTTATTTTTAAACTCTTACCTTAGTAGTAGCTACGACCTCACCATCAGTCAAATCATCCTTTCTTGCTATATTCATCCTATTTCCCTTATCAACTTTCAGTCTTGATTTCACCCAGCTTCCCATTCTTCCAGCTCCCCTTTCAAGTACTATTTAATTGTGTAAGTGGCCCTATAACCTGCCCTCAGGATAGATGACATTCTACTGCTCTGTTTCCTACAAATTTCATAGAAGCAAGCAGCTATCTTCCTTTTAAAAACTCAATACCTAATCCTCTGCTTGTCAGATAAGCAGCTATCAGTCTTTCTGGAATTTTGATAATTCCCTCCACATACACATGTACTGCAAAAAGTTCATATAAAAATGGAATAGAAATGTAATCTTATTTTAGTGAAAAAATCTTGAAATTCATGTGCTTAGTCATGATAAGCATTTTCTTTTTAAAGACATTATTTGTTTGAAAGTTATAGAGATATTGAAGAGTTATAGAGAGAGGAAAAGGCCCAAAGACCTTCTACCTGATGATCCAGATGACCAGGAAGGCAGGACTGTGCCAGGCTGAATTCAGGAGCCAGGAGTATCCTCCAGCTCTCCTACAGGGGTGGCTGGGACCCAAACACTTGGACTACGTTCACTATGTTTTCCAAGGTCATTAACAGGGAACTGGATTGAAAGTGGAGCACCTGACATAGGAAATAAAGCCCTATGTTGGAACGACAGTTGCCTTTACTTGTTACAGCACAGTGCCAATTCACATAAATATTCTATTTATTTTTAATTGGAAAGGCAGATTTACAGAGAGAAGAAGATATAGAGAAAAAGATCTTCCATCCACTGGTTCACTCCCCAGGTGGCCACAACACCCAGAGGTGAGCCAATCCAAAGCCAGCAACAAGGAGCCAGGGGCTTTCTGTGGGTCTCCCATGCATATGCAGTTTCCCAAGGCTTTGGGTCATCCTCCACTGCCTTCCCAGGCTACAAGCTAGGAGCTGGATGGGAAATGGAGCAATTAGAATATGAAATAGTACCCGTATGATATTCTGGCACATGCAAAATGAGGATTTAGCCACTGAGCCATTGTACTGGGCCCATAAATAGACGTTCTTAATGAACTTTTTGAATAACTTTGTATGCACTGATTTTTAAAAATCCACCAAAGTAAGCTTATCTTCTAATTCCGTCTTATTAGAAAATTTGTGAAAGTCCCTTCACAAATGTGGCAGGTGACATGCCATGTCGCAGAACCTCAAAACTAGGCATTTTCAACTCAAACCACTGTTCGTTTGACTCTAACATGTTTCAGAACCAGTTTGATGTCCCTGTTAAATATGCATGCCACGAGACGACTCTCATGCAGATGTACAGTGGACTGCTTCTTGACAAACTATTCTAGGCTCCGCTCTTCACTGATTATGTAACCTTGAATGTATCAAAGCACATTTGTGAACATTCATTCTGTAAACGAAAAGGAAAGAGAGTTCATTGGTTGTTCTCTAAGGACACTCAGCACTCACATTCTCCTATTTTGTGTCTAGAGTCTAAAGAAGGCTAGGAACAAAGATGCAAACACAATAAAACAGCAGAAGCTAGCTACTACAAATTAGCAAACACTTATCCTTGAACACCATAAAGGTAGAGATAAACATGAAATAATGACAGACTATAAATACGTTAATAGAGAATGGAGCTTCACCCCAGCTTACATCCTAGGAGAAAGGTTTTCAAATTGAGCCCTGTGGTGACGAGGGAAGTCGGCCCATGCACTTTGATAGGAGGAAAAGATTATGTCTTTATATTTTGCTCATCTCTAGCAGGAATTTAGCATTTTCTTTAGGATTTTAGGCAACTAAAAGTAGCAACACTTACTTTTGTCCTAAGTAAAAATCGCCAGTGTTTTTATATCATGTAATATCTGCTGCAAATCGTCTCAATATATTATTGATATTCATCACTGTTTGGAAAGAATAATGGTTATGAAATTCTAAGAAAGGATCATGTCAGCTACCATCCCACAAACTTATTTATTATTTTAATTGTACTATAAACGATGGATTCACCTGATTTAGAAATCACCTCAGATTCTTCCTGTCTTTGTGGATTTCCCAATTTTTCAATGACAGAGAACTAATACTTCGGTAGTAAGACTGCTAATACTTGTTTTTACAGGATAACACTGTTCCATGTAATTTTTCTTCCACTTCTTGATATTGCTTGAGAAGTTTTATCACACAATTGAAATACACCACTTAAAAAGCAAAGAGCCATTTATTGAATTTATGGATGCTATGCGAAATACTTAAAGTGGTATATTAGTTTGTAAATGGAGAACAAGTGTTATTCAAGGCCCTTAAAAGTGATTGCTTTAAAATTTGCTAGCTATATATGCCAGCCAGAAGCCATAATATAAACTTGGAATTGCAAAAACTTTAAAAAGCTTTTTTTTTAATCTATCCTTGAATCTTTTTTCATGGATACTCCATGGAGCACTAAATGTGGGGATGAGCCTGGAAATCTGTATTCAAATCTTAGCTTTGTTGGACAATGTGTGAGTTTGACATGCAAGTGACCTTGCATATTAGCACTGACTGTGGAAAGTCACTTGACTTTATTGACCTCTGGTTTGTCTATCTGGTTAATGGAGCTAAATACTGTACACACTTAACATGTAATATCTAAGTGAAGTCAATCACCCACAAAAGCACTTAGCACAGGACCTGGTACTTAGTACGTACTCAGTCAATGTCAATTGTTATCAGTTTTACTATATTTTGTCTAGTTTTCATCTACACTGTCCCAAATTTCGCATTATATTTTGAGGCTCTTACAAAAATCCTTTACAGATAAAGCCCAATTACAACACATCATGATTATTCAACTAAACAAGTAAAACAAATGTGTGCATGATGGCACAGTGGGTCAAACTACCACTCAGGATGCCTTCATTGCATATAACAAAAGCCCCGGCTGCTCCTCACTTCTAATTCTGCTTCTTTATTTGGATGACCCAAATAAAGAGCCTGGCCCTGGGCACATTTGGCCTAGCCCAACTGGAACAAATGTGGGCACTCTGAGGATTGAAGCAGTAGATAGAGTTCTCTCTCTCTCTCTCTCTCTTCCTCCCTCTCTCTTTCTGCCATCCTACCTTTCAAATACACAAATAAATATTCTAAAATTTAAAAATAAAGACCAAGTTTACATGGCAAACTCTAGAGTTCTGGTTCCAGACCAGCTGTGTACTCTGTCAGAAAATCAGAAAAACCATAATGTTCTGTGTCCCTTGTTGTAGGGAATCGTTTTTTAAAGATATAGTTCATTAAAAAAAAAACCTTCAGAACTTTTTTTGCCTTAAAATACATGCAATAATCAAAGAATTTCAGGATATGCTGCAAGTTCTATACTTTCTTTGAAAATCTCTAATGCTTAAAAAAAAAGTTTTCATGAGTATAACAGAAACCATGACTAGTATTTCCAAGATGTTGTCACTGAAAAGCTTCTCTGACATAGGATGTATTAATATTCTAGAGACTAAATTTTCTCAACATGACTTAGGAAATATTATTGATAGAGTACCAAATTATCTGTCAGAAAGAGAAGTTATCAAACATTTTTCCCTGTTCTTAGTTATGTAATATGCAATGAGGTTTTTGCTGAAGTAGAATGAATATAATCAATTATATTATTTATGGCCATTTAATAATAATTATAAAAGCATTGGAGTACTAAACGGCAAAATATCCAGAAGAACAAGACCCAAGTGGATGGGAGAACAAAATAACCCTTAGGGAAGAATTTTTCAGAATTTGTTTGCAAATGAGGCATCTGCGAATGTTGAAACACAGGCTTGGACTGTTTCCAGGTCTCAGGTGGGGCCTGGAAACCTGCATTTCCAACAAAATCTTCACTGATCCTATCCCCACTCCAGTGCTGATCATCATTTAAATTGCAATCTCTAAACCTAATTTTCATTGACATAAATTCTCATAGCCCATCATTGACACGAACAACAGGGAAAAACTCAACAGGGTCTTCTGACATGATGTGGTTCCACAAAGGAGCAGATGACATCATCCTATGTTTTTATTTTTTATTCTCAATCACCCATCACAGAGGGTAGAGTGCTGTCACAAACCACATTTTTACAGAAAGCTAAGGAAAGTCTTCCAACTGAATTGCTTCTGATGTTCTCAGATGACACGGAGACGGAGCTTAGAAACATAGAGAAGGAAAAATGATCAAAGCCTTGAATTCTGCACTGACAACTGGATCCTTCCAAGTGGCCTCTCCTTTCTTTCACACAACTGTGTCTTCTTTTTCTCCTGTCTTGTTTGTGCCAGGCCCTTCATTCCTCCTTCTGCTGCCATCAGCTGACGTAAGTAATCAATTCAGCTACTGCTGCATTTGGATCACTTAGAAGCTGAGAGAACTATAAGAGGCAGAAGTGATTTGCAGCAGCTATGATGGAGTAGAGAGGGCTACAACATTCTTGGAGATTTCGTCTATCAAGAGGCAGCAACCAATTCTTCTCTTCCTTGAAGCTGGGTTGGTCTCAGTAATAGATGTGAGTAGTAGAAATGCAGCAAATGTGATGTTATGGGTTAAATCATTATGAATTACCATTCACTTCTTTTGGGGTATCTTAGAATACTCATTCTGAAAGCTTTAGGCTGCCTTGTGTGAAACTTACTACCCAGAAGCCATCTTGCTGACGAAGCCACATGATGGTGTTCTGGATGTCAGTTCCTACTGAGCTTGTCTTTTTGCCATTCCCATTTATGCACTGTACTGGTTAGTGGTGCTGTCTTTTCCCTTTCAGGCCAGCCTTTCAACCAGCTGAACACTATCAGGTGATGTCTCTGAACACCACATCAAGTGGCAGAATGAATAAACTCAACCTATCATATGCCTGACCCGCAGAAACAGTCAGGGGGACAAAAATAAATGTTATTTGAGATCACTGCATTTGGAGGCTTTGGTTACACAGTAATCGAAAGGCCCAAAAGCACCAAAAGTTCTGTTTGGAGCTGAGTGCTTCCCTGCATCACAGTCCACTCAACTAGGACTCCAGTGCTTGTCCCCTTTTCATGTATCCGATTCCCCAACTTACTGATGCCCAAGTGTCTATTTACCCAATTGTTTTGTCTCCCAGCACTGCCATTGCCTTTTAGCCACACCTGATTTTCTCAGACCTCGGTCGGCCAAGGCAGCCTGGATTTTGTCCTTTCCCCTCAGTTTACAGTACTAAAATGTTAGGATGCTTTTAACCCACTGTGAGTAATTCCCTTGAAAGCACATCTGTGCCAATTTTCTGCTTTCTTCTACCACCAGGACAAAGTTTGCTTCTTGGTATCTCTGCTGATTTATCCACTTCTCATTTCATTTTATACCAGTTCTTGGCCTAAGAGAAAGAGCTAAAGAATAACTAAATGATTCTTGGTAGAATAAATAAATTCTTGGTAGAGGGTATTCTCCCTCTACTGAAAATGTGCTTTTGATATAAATCAAAACATTGAGAAATTGAACTGGTGCTTTTCTCAGCCCATAATTAGATTTCTATTCATCACTGCCTTTAGCCAATGTAGTCATTTCTTTTAAAAGACTGTTACTCTTTTTATTACTTTTAAGCTCAGGTACTCTTTACAATTTCTTATTGCTTTTTTAAACACTTCTTTGTGGGATTAAGCTACTTGTGCAGTAGTTCTGGGTACATTTTAACTTTAACCTGTATGTAATAAATACCCTTTGCCATCTCATCTACCCCATGGCTTCAGCTCTAGAACCATGATCTTCAATCTTGCTCTCTTCTCTGTATTATTCTTTCCCTGTCATATCTGTTAAACTTCCACATAGACTCCCTTCTCACATCCAGACATACAGTTAGTAGAAATTGGTTTATATCTAAACAACGCATGCACTTCGTTATCCTGTCAATATTAAAATACACACCCCAAAAAACTTGTCATCTTTCCCTGATAACTATGCTTCTTTTACATATTTCCAAACTCAGCCAATGATACCATTGCCACAATCTAGATGTTTCAGCCATGAGAACTAAATTATTTTCAACTTACCTTCTCCACATCCTTGATTTACATAAGCGCAAAGCCCCACTGATACTAGATTCAAACTACCAATCATAATAGACTCTAAAATTATCTTCCCAGCTATAATTCCCAAATCCTCATCACTATATAATCAGCCTTTGGAGAAAACTATAGTATATTCCTAAGCCATACTTTTAATCACTCCAAACACAGTAGCCAATTGGTTATTCATTCTTCCCCAACTAATTCCACTTTTGTGCTCCATCTTTAATATCATTCCACTGAAGCAACACTTCAAGACTCTATTTCAATTAATTACTTCATTGTTTTTGAGCATTGGAGTCACATTTTTATTTGTTTCCAGTCTTCAGAGGCAAGAAGAATGCCCAGGTTCATGGTGCATAAACTACACACACACACACACACACACATGCACATATACACATAAGTAAACAGATAAATGAAGTTATCGATTTTGAGGGGTAGAAGGTATAACAAGAATGAAACATATAAAAGTCAATTATGCTGATGAGTGGATTATCAGTTAATTTTATGCTTCACAAAATTCAATGAGTTATTTCTTTAATCTCCCATACCTTATCATTCTATCACCACCTACTTAAAAAAATTTTTTTGCCTCCTCTGTTCTTATGTTTTGGTGTTTTGTCAGCCACTTATTCATGATTCTGATTTAGGAATTAACATTATCTGATCTGAACTAAAATTACTGTGTACACATGTGTACTTCAGTGGTTGTGCATATTTCTGCATCAGATTATGAGCTCCTGCCTAAAAGAAATTGGATAATGCCTCAAGTTTCTATCCCCTACTACAATTAGTATGGCATTGCATACAGCAAGTGCTCTACAAACATTTGCTAAATTTGGAGCTGAACAGTTCATCAATTTTCAGCTACATTCATTTTTTCCAACTGAGTTGTACCATGGGGGAAACTAATTTGTACTAAATGGGGCACATTTGAACCACTTACACTATTACTTTAATGTTTTCATTGAACACAGGCATCTCCTAGTAGCCTCTAGGTACAGTTAAACTTTAAGATAAAAGGTAGTTTCTGTCAAAATGATTTACAATCAATAACATTGCCAATTAAAATGAAATAATTAAGATACACACAAACGCCACAAAGCCTCCACTAAGAGAAATACAAAGGAATGTTGGTGGATAATGGTGATGTTTGGCAATCACGGCCTCTCTATTCCCTCCAGCAATTGTTCTGACGCAGTATCAGCTTTAAGAGGTTCCTGCAGCCAGCTGTAAACAGAGAACTATCATTGCAACCCGCACGCAGCACCACTTCCAGCATGTCTGCTTTGGGAAATTTCATACAAATTAGCCCGTCTGACTGAAAAGAACTCAACATTTCCAAAATCCCTTGTCTGAGAGCTGTGTGGTTATCAGTCAGATCTCATCTACATATGTTATTAAATACACTCTCTGAGAATTGTCACATAAAATGTGAAATTACAGAGCAGGAACAGTGACATTTAAACCAGTACCACCTTTAACAGTGCAGGAATTCGGATTTTGTCCCATACAAGACTAATTGTTTTCTACTGTAACTTTAGCTACAATAGAGGCGCTTTAAAATTCATTCTTGAAAGAAAAGAGGGGGGAAGGAAACACTGTTAAATTTTAAGCATTGTATCTTTGAACTACAATGAATCTATGTATATCAATATTATATTGACATGAAAAAACAAGGCATATTTGCAAAAGAAAATGACAAAGTTAATTCTTCAGAAAGTAGCTTACACTTTGGGTTAATATAATCCACAAAAGGCAGCAGTTTGGAGCTCGTTGCAAAAATCCAGCAAGTCGTTCATCCGGGTCTCGTGACCCCATTAACAGTTTTCTGTGCTGTATCTACCCCTGCCTTCTACAGCCTTTGCTTCTGCAAAGTCTGCAGGCATCTCCTCAGATGCCTATCTTCGGGCTATTCAAGCTGAGTTGCCCCCAAAGAACAGATATGCACAATTGCTTTGGTGTTTATGTCACCTCAGGGTAGGCTTACACCAGTGACTGACTAATAGGGGAATATGAAAGCCCAACTCATCTGATTCAAGCTGCAACAGACTCTGAAGTATACACTGTTTAGACCTAAAGCATTTCTGAAAAAGTGGCCAGGGTTAGGAACTGCCTTGCAATCATGCATTATACAACGTCTTCTGCATTCCTATACTTCTCTAGCTGGCTGACCTATCACCCCTGGGAAGAACATTTCCTTAATAAATCACTCACATGCAAATCATCTCCCCCTCCAGATGGGCTTCAGACAAAAAGCAAACAAACAGACAAACAACAACACAAAACAGGCATCCGTCCAGTTCTATCAGTAAGAGCCTCCCATTTGTATTTGCAGATACTAGATATACAGCAATGGAATTCAGCACACCAGTGAGTGGTGATGGGAAGTGACTGAGCCAGCTGGCTTCCCCTTACTGCCCCTACACACAGTTCATTCCAGGAAGGGTGAAATACTCGCTAGGGACAGAGATGACTTGAATTCTCAGTTGCAGATTTCCAGTTTCCTCTCCAAGTAAGCTCAACATGCCCTGTGGGTTACTATTAGTATTTTAATGAGACACTTTTGACAAGGGATATAGTTAACATTACAGGCTATATAAGCATAATTCATAAATGTCTATGATCCATGCATATTATGAAAAATAATGCATTGATTTCAAAAACTTTTGAAACAAATAAGCTAATTAGTAATTCAATTTTCTAATTTATAAAACTTGCTGAGCATAGCATGCCAGCTCAATGGCTCACCTTGCAAGCACCAGGATCCCCTAAGCGCACCAGTTCATGTCCTAGCTGCTCCACTTCCCATCCAGCTCCCTACTTGTGGCCTGGCAAAGCAGTCAAGGACAGCCCAAAGCCTTGGGACCCTGCACCCATGTGGGAGAACTGGAAGAGGCTCCTGGATCCTGGCTTCAGATCAGCTCAGCTCTGGCCATTGTGGTCACTTGGGGAGTGAATCATCGGATGGAAGATCTTTCTGTCTGTCCTCCTCTCTGTATATCTGACTTTGCAATAAAAATAAATAAATCTTTAAAAAATGATCAGGGTTTAAATCATTTTCATGGATTGAAGCATTGTGTTCTGGCATTACATGTTTAATAACACACAGTTAAACCGATTAGGCAGATCTGCAACTTTAACAAAATGTTGGGGCCCACAACTATGAAAATCTACTGTTACTTTCTAAACTTAGATCTAAATGAAGTAGAGTACGGCTTTCTGTAGCTTCATCAAAGAGCAAGCATGAGTATCTCCTTATTTTTAAAAATCTGTGATCAATCTGTAAGTTATACATCAGTAATTTGATTAGACAATAAATACAATATTACTGATACTCAATGTAATATCAAACACTACTTTTGAACTCTGATAATAAAAGATAAATGAGGAGGCAGGGTCAGCTAAATCTGTAATTTTTTTTATTAATACCAATTCCCGAGAGGCACAGCAGTTAAGCTGCCCCTCAGGGGATGCACGTTGCAGTACAGTAGGTTAAGCCACTGTTTCAGATGCCTACACCCAGGATCACAGTGCCTGGAACCAGTCCTGTCTCTCATTTAGCATTCAGCTTCCTGGGGTAGGAGGCAGATTGTAACAGGTAAAGTACTTGAGGCCCTGCCACCCACATAGCATGCCTAGATAGATCCAGGATTCTGGCTTTTGTCTGGCCCAGTCCCAGTTACTTGTGCATCTGCGAAGTGAAACAGTTGGTGAAATCTATCTCTCTCACTTGCTTACACTTTCTGACTTTCAAACAATTCAAATGGAATAAGCTTTTCTTTTAAGAGATGCTATTTGAGATGCTCCAGTCTAACATTGCAGTGCCTTGGTTTGAGTTCTGGCTGTTTTCAATTCCAATTTCCTACTTACCAGCACCCTGGGAGGCAGCAGGTAACTGCTCAAATACAAAGTCCTTGTGACCCATGTGAGAGAAGCAGCTTGACTTCCAGGCTCCTAGCTTTGTCTTGAACCAGCCCTAGCTATTGCTGGCATTTGGGTACTAGAACAGCAGATAAAAAATCTCTTTTCTCTATTTCACTTTATGTCTATCTGACTTTCAAACAATGTTTTAAATTATAAATAATAGTAAAAGCACCTAAGTTTCCAAATCTGTAACTTTCAGCTTGCCAAATAAATGTATCATCTCTCTTAATCCTTGTATATTTTAAAGCTGTTTTCCCTACACCTCTCAGAGGTGGAGGGATAGCCACAAGTCCACTACCTGGGTGAAAATCTGCATAGTAGAGGATATTCAGGTATAGATGGCTGACATGAATGCAGTACTTAAAGAAGGCGGGGGGGGGGGGGGGGGGGGGCAGTCGGAAAGCTGAGGTGATAAAGTAATTGCCTAGGGGAAAGGAGGGCACCAATTTGTATCTGTTGACATGGTCCTTATCAGAGTTCTTGTTTCTTATTCACCTTTCGACTAACAGTTTCTCAAAAAGATTAAACAGTCACTAATGAGCCCCATGAACACATTAGCATTTTCTTTGCTCCCCATTCTATGAAATTCCCATGCAAATATCACCAAAGGTAGTTATTTTTGTTAATATTATTCATTAACAACTAACAGTGATTCAAACATTTTAACGCATGAATAACAGCTACTTTGAAGATCATCGAATATACTTTAGCTTAATATGAATTAAAATGTGTCCACGCTTAGAAAGAAAATAAGGATTTGATGAAGTTCCCTATTTTCATTTTTCTCTCTTTTTGGTAGGTCAGCTCCTGATAAGAGCAATCACTTTGAGTGTTGGGCTGGATAATGGGGATGGCACCAGAAAAGGGATTCACAGCTGGTAATCAAGAGCATTAGCCCAGATCTCCAGTTCTACTAGCAAACATCAATGCATCGGTCATTTCACTCTGAGAAGGCTTTATTTCCACATCAACAGAAAGTCAGATATAAACTCAAGATGATCTTGCATGTATCCCAACAGTCATTACCCTTAATAAGTCATTCTCTCATTTGAACAGACATGAGCCTCAGCGGTGACCTCCCCACTACCAAATTCTTCCCATACACATTCTACTCTGTATACAGCCACTGAATGTACCTTCTTAACATATAAAATTCCAATCTAAAAGTAAACCTCTGCACTTAAAAAAAATATTTATTTTAATTAAATGACATATAATCCAACCAGTGTATGCCCAGTCTATTTGTTGCATTTTCTTCAAATGCTTCCCAATTGACAATCTCCCCCTCCAAAAAAGTGACATTTATATCACACCAGACTATTCATTGTTTCATGAACACAACTGGTTCACATACACACTACCCAGAGTTTCTTTTATGACGCAATAGCCTGAGAATTCCCAAAGAACAACAGTATGTCTGCATACAAAAGGTGCTTGATAAATGTTCTGAACATGATCTTGAATGCATTATTCTACTGAGGTTGTGATTAAACTTCCATTTATCCTCAAGGACATGGCTAGTCTAGATTATAATCACAAACAATTCCTCTATCTAAACAAAGGTGTCCTGTTCTTCATTCTGCCCCATATCACATTGCTATATCCTTGTTCTAGTACATATTCCATAGTATTGTGGTTGATGCTAAATTATCTATTTTCACCATTCATTCCTATGTTGTCTGATAATTCATGAGTATCAAATATATTCCAGAATTCCAGTCAAAATGGATTGTTAAACCGATGAAAATTCCCATCAACTTGAAATCTCATGGTTCTATGTACTAGTTCTTTTGGAAAGCTGAAGATCTTACAGTGAATTACTTATGAATACAAGCTGATATTAAGCAAAAACCATAAGGAAATTGGCAAAACATACTAGAATAAGTATAGCTAGGAATGGCAGATGCCATGTCAGCCTGCCTCTTTGAACTGTGAGAGCTAAAAGAGCCTATTCGACACTATGAGCATTTACTCTAATTCTTCTTCTTTGAAGCTAGTTCTAAATAATACAATTGATGCCAGAGGAATTTTAGCTCACTGGCTTTTAACTTGGCGCTAGAATATTTGAAACTAACATTTCAAATGGCCCAAAAGCATTGTGAATCAGTATGCTTTTGTCAGGGTAACACAATTACTATTTCTGAGTTCATTTATGACTAAATAGCATATCAAAACAGTGTTAAGACAATATTATCGCTAAGATAATTTGATGCCTAATATGTATGCTATTGCTTTTGGGAAAATACTAAGTAAATACCCTTAATCATCACCAGAAGAGGAAATGTTTAAAACTCTCAGTTATAGATAAGGTAACGATAGTGTAATGTCATTCTTCAAGGCTTGAATACCAATAGTGGGCCAAAATTCACAATTTTGAAAGCTATGTCTTCAAGAGGACAAAGTAACTAATTATATAAATGTGAAGAAGCTATACCTAAAGCCACCCGTTAGTGGATATATGTCTTCCTATTGCATAATTTTGCTTTTGCTCATTCAGTTTCTTTTTATTTGTATGTAACTGAAAGGCAAAGAGGAAGAAATGCAGAGAGAGAGAGAGAGAGAAAGAGAGAGAGAAAGAGAAAGAGAAAGAGAAAGAGAAAGAGAAAGAGAAAGAGAAAGAGAGAGAGAGACTTTATCTATTGGTTTACTTCCCAAATGCCTGCAGCAGTCATGGTTGGGCCAGGGCCAAGAGGGTGGCCAGAAATTCAATCTAAGCCTCTGACACAGGTCTCAAGAACTCAATTACCTGAGCCATCACTGTCACTTCCCAGTGCGCATAAGCAGGATGGCAGAGGCAGCAGGCAGAGAGCTGGGAATCTGGCACAGGCCCTCCAACATGAGATGCTGGCGTCTTGATTGGCCTCTTAACCACTAGCCCCTCTTAATGAACTATCCCTGTTGTTCATTTTCATTCTGTGACATTCAGTAAAGATATTTAAGAGTGACCTTATTGTCCAGGTACCTTATCACAGAAACATTAGTATCTGCACTGGTTCTTTAGAGATCACGTGCACCCCTCTCCCTGCCTCCTCGTCCCGCCTTCCCAGCATCCCAGTTACCTACCCTCTATACTGCGCTTGTGATGCTGGAGCTCAGACACTGCAAACCCTGCTGCTTTCCTGCCTGCCTGGCTGCCTGTTAGGATTTGGCAATAGGAAACATTAAAAACAGACTGCAAGAGAGGAGGAGGCACAAAGTACTTCCTCATCCCCACTTGCTTTCAGTAGACGCAGTGTCCTTAAGCAGTGCCACAGGCTTGCTTGTTCATGCCTGTAACAGCACTTCTTTTTTAATAACAGCTCTTGAATCCAGCTTGAGTTTTGTTTTTTGACACTGAAGAAGCTGCTTCATCACACCTCTGCTGCACAAATATAGCAGCACCAACTGGGTGGTACAAGTCTGGGATTCACTCCCATGAGGTCCCTTGTGGTGGATCAAATGCATCAAACCGCCCCCTACTCTAAGGTGAGCACTCTAGCCCTGTCAAGCCCCCCTGCCAAGCTTCTCCAAGTTACTGGTTCTGATCTTTCATTTCCCAAATTTAGGAGCAGTGGCTACTTTATGTGGCTGATACTATTTTATTTTTAAGGTTTTCCACATCTGCATGACTGTGATTCTTCATGTGAAGTTATGTTCTGCTATAACACCTGGAGTGTTTCTATTAACTTCACTGACTGCCACATCATCCCAAACTCAAAACTTGCCAGGATCACAACAAAGTTTTCTATTTGCATTTACTGGGTAAGAAAGATTCCTCATTCTCTACTAAACAAAACATATCCCATAACAATATTATTTTCTGCTATCTTATCACAAATATGTTAATGATTCTACTGTGAGCACAGAGATGTTTAAACATCTGGATTCTCTCTGCAGATCGGAGACGATTGTATGAGAAGCAAGCAAAGTTTTCTCACTCTAATCATAGACAAGTGAATGGAATCTTGCTCTGTAGTTCCTTTTCAAAATAAACCTGAGTAGGAAAAACAAAATGTGATCAAATCATCCAGGAACATTTCTACATTGCACACATTATGTATGTGGCTGAGGTTCAAATCCTATGCAATCATTTCCTGCACACCAAAGAGTAAGAAGCACTGAGCTAAAATCAAAAAACAAAAATCCAATGTGAATGCAGCTCTCTTAACATGTGAAACGTCTTGTCTTGGAGCCTTAAACTGTGTTGTTACCTGCAGAGTTTTCTGCTTTACATCCTGATGGCCAACAATTTCCAGCACAATACATAGACATAAAACATAAATAGATAAGATGATATCATCTGAACATTAGCAAGAAAATTACCAAAATTTATTGTAGTGTCAATCTTTCCATACTCTCACACAGATTACAGAATGAAGGGGAATCTAAGGAAATCAGAGAACGCAATTCCATTTACAGAGTTGCTTCAACATTTTGATCTCAAAATCAATTTTAGGCTGTGAAAGATCATTTCATAGCTTATGTATTAAATTTATAATACACTCAAATTTGGATTTTCTATTGCTGCCATTTCTTATTTGGATACCAGTAACTGCCTTTTTATTATGTATTTTCAAAAGATAATTTCTGATTCTACCTGGTATCATTCCAATAATTTTATTCTATAACTAAAGAAATTTCCTTTTAAAAATCACCATTCTAGAATGAATATGCTATTAGCTTTTTATAAATTAAATCTGTTGTCAGAAAACGGCCCCCATTGTATCTTAAATTGATTTAATTTATGTTTTCAAAGTATTTCTAATATTCCTTTCCTGTAGGTTCCCTATAAAGGCACTTAAACTCAGCTCATTTCACAAAGAAAGAAATAGGAAAAAAAAATACATGATGTTTGGTCCTGATCCACTGTACTCCTAGCTGCTTGTTTCTTGGTCATCACATACAAAGTTATTTACACATGTCATTCTCACCACTACTGCCTACAACAGAACCAGCCTTGGTCCCAAACTGCAGTAATATACAGTGACCACTCACTTTGGTACACATTTTGAGGCTAATAGGAAAGTGCTGTGGGTCCCACAGCTCACTGCTTTAAGTAGACTACTGTCCTGCTCCTGCTGATCCAGCTTCACTCTTTGTACTCCATGTACTTCAACTTCTAAGACTGGGACCCTTGACCGAAGTCTTTAGAATGAAGTTCCACAAAGAGGGCAGTGACCTTGTCTGTCTTGTTCACTGCTTTAATTCCAGCACCGGGAGTTCTTCAGTGCCTGGCCACCTCTGTGGAGGTGAACAACAGAGGTTGGTTGAATGACTGCATGGATGAATGAAACTCAGCTTGATATCTTAATTGTGACTCTTATGTTTCTGTTCCAAAGCCCTTTGTTGCTTTGTCAATGCCTTTCAAAGTCCAGAGCGAAATGTCCATGGCTGATATTCTTGTTTCGTGCTACCTGAATTCCTGCTAGAGAATACTTCACTCTGACCAATCGCTCCTGGCTGTCGGGGATTGATTTTGTTTCCTCATCTACTGAAACACGTGCTTACTTTCGCAGTTTGGGCATCAGCAGCATCTCTTCTACCTTTCCCCCTGCACTTTGAATCTCCCCAGTCTTCATTTACATCCGCAGAGACCTAACAGTGTTTTTGATATTTGCACTGCGATTAGATCAATCTTCATAGGAAACAAACAGGGAATTAGGCATACAAAAGGGGATTGAATTCCGACATATTTTTCCCCAGGATAAGCCATTGGGGTATAGAAGAATTGCTTAGCTGAAGAGGGTTTCTTTAACGGTTCAATCCCTGCAGACACACCATCCAGGAAACGCACCAGGTACGACAATCAGGTACATAGACAGCAAGTGAAAGTTAAAAGAAAAAAAAACTGCATTATTAAATAATAATAACTAATGGTTAGAGCAATATCAACAGCTTAATTAATTAATAATTAATTAGCTCGTGTTATCTGCATTATCCTATTGAAAACTCACCAAAAAGGGGCAAGGTTTGGCATTGTTGGAGACGCCCACATCCCATATCTGTATGTTGGGGTTCAAGTCCTTGAAATGATTCTCATCCAACTTCCTGTTAATCTGCATACTAGGAAGCAGAAGTTGATTGCCCAAGTCCAGTACCTGGGTCTCTGTCACCAAGGAGACTGAGTTACTCTTGATTTAGCCTCCCCTACCTTAAATGTTGTGCGCATTCAGGGAATGAACCAGCAAGTGCGCAGTTTTTCCCTCACTTTCTCTGCCTTTCAAGTATATATATAATATACATATATATATATATATATTCAGGTAATATACATATATTTATATCTATATATCTATATATATATTCTTTCAAGTAATATATATATATAGTATCAATGCTGTACACTCATTTCTTGATAAAGATGTTATTCTGCTCAGAGTCATGGGGACATAAAGAGAGTATCTTCTGTAGTTTGAACTGTGCTATTCTCATTAACTGAAAGAACTAGAATGAATTTAATCACAGCAGTCAAGGCAAGCTAGTGCAACATTCCAAGACAAATTAGAGAGATTGCACTCCTGTGGTGTAACCTTTGATTTCGATTAAAGGTTTCAGGCTGCTTCCCAGTGCTGGACGCACAATGCTCAGACACTGGAAGAAGATGGCAGCTGAGTTTCTGATTCGGCAGCTCAGGACTACACCACTGATAACTACAAAGGCCAAGACTTTGGAGAGAAAGTATGAAAGGAAAAATCGTTATCATCTTTTTATATACTAGGCTTTACCATTTTATAGAAATAGAAACATTCATTCTTAAAAATGAGTTACGGCATACATCGCTGGTTTAACTAATCATGCTATTACTGAAGTCTACAAACAATATTACCCTGAAACTGCTAGATGATATCTAAAAATTTACCTGAAAGTCAAAGTTATTGATTAAAATTAGAAAATGTTGCTACTTTAAAGGAGCTTTTGAAGTGTTGCGATTGCCCTATTGCAGCTTCTAAGAGAAAAAACATCATATTGTTTTGATGACTTAGAAAACAAAATGAGGAAACAAGAGAGTTTTAAGTAAAATATCTAATATTTCCTAGGAAATGTAAATCATCTCTGCAAAATTCATATTTTCAGTTCCTCTCAGGAGCACAAGTCTCATTTCAGGTGATTGGGACACACAGCGCTTTCCTCTTTGTCTGTGAGTCTCTCTGCCAGGCTCTAGACTCCAAGAATACATTATTTACCAAAAAACTAGCATTCTTGTTAGATATGACATACTTCATAGTGAAGCTGAATATAAGTCAGTGAAACTAGGTATAAAATTAACTAACCTAATAAAATGTAAAAGTGACTATATAATCACATATGTGCAGACATAAATGTATCTATACTATACTTATATATATTGCTTATGCATGTATATATATAAAATATTTAATACATTTTTATGTGTAACATCTAGAAAATATATATTTTATCCCACATGGCAGCTTGCTAGAATATATACACATTTTATCTTTATCTATGCTATCTCATTAAGTCAGAATTAGTTTTAAAATATGCTCGGTTTGTTATCTTCAAATACTAACTTCTCAAAAGCAGAATTATATGTTTACAAAGTAGTTTATAAAATAAAGACATTTATCCAGTTTTATGTGCCAAGATGGATAACTTCATATCTTCTTAGAAGGCAATGTGCATTGAGAAAACTGTGTGAAAAATTGTAGTAACTTTTGACCGACTAATTATAAGTTGTATGAGCTGTCCAAATAACATACCAAAAAATGGTCAAATGAATTATCTAGAATAGCAAAGAAATGAAAAATAATCTAAATGTCTAACCTTACTACTACATTTTAGTAAAATATATGGGCAATTTGATAATCATTTAGGATAGGTTTGAAAGGTAAAATCACTTATTGATAGCAAAAATTATCTTTTTTTAGAAAAAGAAAATATATATTTATCTATTCAAAACAATCACAGAGAGAGAGAGAGAAAATTCTTCCATATACTGGTTCACCCCACATGGCAGGAACAGCCATGACTGGGTCAGGGCAAAAAGCCGAAGCCAAGAGATCCATCAGGGTGTTGCAGGAGCTGTCAGGATCCTAAATACTTGGGCCATCTTCCTCTGCTTTTCCCTCTTCCTGAAAAGAAAGTTGGATCAGAGCTTGAGCAACTGATACATGAACTGGTGCCCAATCCGGATGTCAGTTTTGCAGGTGGTGGTTTTAGCTAATATGCCACAACACTGCCCCTACGATAAAGTTTTTAGGTGGCATGGTGACAGATTAATAGGAAAATAAGGAGAAAAATTAATCCCAAATAAAAATAGATTTGATGAAATACACCAAATTAAAAAATAATGACATCTCAGAATATCATTGATTGTATATCTTATCATTTTCAACTTTACTCCAATTCTGAATATTTTTTACTTTTAACATGATATCATATCTAACAGTGTTTGTAAAAACCAATTAAAAGTTGAAACTTAAAAATTATTAGAAGAAAACAGACGAAGAGATTTCTTTAAAATCTCTCTTGCAAAAATGTTTCTAGGAAACAGAAAAGAAAAAGAATGTTTCTGAATATGACCCCAAAAGTTCAGGCAGCAAAAGTAAATATAGAAAAAGGAATTCTTTCAAACATAATCTCCACCCAGAAAAGGAAACAATGAACAGTGGAAAGGGGGAACTCTTGGAGTGAGAGAAAACATTTGCATACCCTACACATGATAAATACACACAGATACACACACACACACCATGGAATTTACACAACTCAACAGTAACAAAAAATTATCTAAGTTTAGAATGGGCAACGGATCTGAAAAGACAGTTCAGAAAAGAAGACACAAAAATGATCAAGAGCTATATTGGGGGTGGAGGGGAGCTGGCACTGTGCCATAGCTTGTACAGCTGCTGCCTGCGATTCCAGCATTCCATATGGGCTCTGGCTCACCTCCGAGCTGTGCCATTGTCAATCCAGCTTGTTGCTAATGGCCTTGGAAAAGCAGCAGCACATGACCCAAGTG
Organism: Ochotona curzoniae; assembly: GCF_017591425.1. Lineage (NCBI taxonomy): Eukaryota > Metazoa > Chordata > Mammalia > Lagomorpha > Ochotonidae > Ochotona > Ochotona curzoniae. The sequence goes on along the minus strand of NW_024465023.1, from coordinate 19,190,382 downwards.
CTTCTTCGGACCCTGCATCCACAAGGGAAACTCAGATGAAGCTCCTGGCTCCTGGCACTGGCCTAAGAGCTGCTGACTACCACTTAGGGAGGGAACCCATGCAAGATCTCTCACTGTGTCTGCCCTCCTCTGTAACTCAAATGAGAATTGAATTATTTTAAGAAGATATGTTTAATATATACATATATGTTTAATATATACATATATGTTTAATATATACATACATTAATACATACATGTATGTTTAATATATACATAAAATCTGCATATGTTTAAAACAGTCAATGTTACTGATCATCAGAGAAACAGCATGTAAAACATCCTTCTCTCTCCTCATTACTCGGCCTTTTAAATAAATTTTAATTTTTAAAAATACAAATTAAAATCATAGTGAGATATAATTTTACAATCTTCAGAATGGCTATCTCATATAAATACAATGTATTTCATAAATGAGTAAAATTAAGATTTTAAAAAGATGAACAAGTAAGTTTTAGCAAAGAGATAAAGAGAACCCTTATACACTATCAGTGAGAGTGTAAATAAAATCAGTTTCTTGATAAAATGTTCTATAGCATATACAAACTATCAACAGGAACTGAGTTTTAAAAAAAAATTTGCCAGGGCCAGAGTGACCACTCAACTGGCTAATCCTCCACCTGCAACTTCCAGCATCTTATGGTATGCCACTTCATGTCCAGTCTTGTTTGTGACCTGGGAAGCAGTGGAAGACTGCTCCTGGCTCCTGACTTTGGATTGGCTCAGCTCCATCCACTTGGGGAGTGAACCAGTGGATGGAAGATTTTTATCTCTGTCTCTCCCTCTCCCTGTAAATCTAAGTTCCCAATAAAAATGAATGTTCTAAAAAATAAATCATATTAAAAATGAATCCTATACTTCCTAGAATATAGTATATAATTTTTCATTGCAATTGTTTTCCTCTGTTTCCAGTTAACTTCTACATCTGAACTCTCCTAAGTATATGCCTATACTTAGGTTATCTTTATTTATCCAATGGGCATCGACAAACTGCCAATAAACTGCCAACTGAAATTAGTTGGACCAAGGAAGAAATCAAGACAAGACTGGAGAAATGTATCATTTCCTTTTACTCTGAGGAAAACATTGTACTCCAAATATTTGATGTACAATAGGTTCATACTTTGCTCTAAGTGTGACTTAACATTGAGGAAAATGATTGGCCTTGTAGACTGATGGCATCTTTTTCAAATGCGGGCATCTCTGCTTCTTCCCTACTTACTGCTTTGTCCATCTCTGTATGAGCAGTTCACCTAAACGTGCACAAACACATCCCTGAAGATGTCGCCGAGTGTAAATTTTGTGTCTTATTAGAAATCAAAATTACTGAATCAAGTGTAACACACTGGTGTTCAAGAATAGTGTTTTAGTAATATTTAGTCTTCAATATACTGCAACGCACATGCAATAACAAAATTACTCTGTTTTGTGACATTTAAAAAAGATGGAAGCTCTTATCTAAATGCAGAGCAAAATAGTAGACTAAAGGACAACCTTGTATCTGAATACACCAATATTGTACTTTTGTGGTTATCTGTACTGATGTCATCCAACAAATCATCCACACCGAAATGATCTGTTAAATCAAGGTATATACCTACTCTTTACAAGAATTTTTTACAATTTTACATTGAAAAAAAAAACTGTTTGACCAGTATTGTAGCATAGTGTGCAAGACCTCCACTTGCCACATAGGTATCCCTTATGAGCACCAGTGCAAAATCTCCACATCTCTGCTTCCAGCTGAGCTCCCTGCTAACACGCCTAGGAAAATCAGCAGAAGATGGCCCCAGTACTGTATTCCCTGCGCTCATGTAGGAGACCCTGAAGAAGCTCCTGGCTTGTACACTTGTTCTGATCCATCCCCAGCCATGCTCGCCATGTGGGAATAAATCAGCAGACAGAAGATCTCTCTGTCTCTCTAACTCCTTCAGATAACAACTTTTTTTAATAAATAAAATAATTTTTGGAACTCACTTTTATCATAAGCCTTATGGGGGATGAAGAAGTAAAAAGTATCACGTGTTTGCTTATTCTGAATATGGTTTTTAAATATCAGAAGTATTTTTATCTTTTTTTCTCCTAATCTGGCACCTACTCTTTCCTGGTGACTTCTAAGACACAAAGCAGCTGCATTTTGCATAATGATGTCAAATTCCCATCCAAGTCTCAACTGATTTACTTTGTTTTTTATCGCATTACTGCAGAAACTTTTTTAATTTGTATTTTACTGTGCTTGGAAATACTAATATCACATGAACTAAAATAACATTGACACTTGCAACTATGTGAAAATTATGTGAAAAAAAATTATAACTATTTTCAGGGAAAATGCCAACATTCTTTCTCTCACCAACCTCCCAACCCCAGTCTTGATGCTTCGATTACTTTAGATTCCTTAGATTTATTTTTTTATTTGAAAGTCAGATTTTACAGAGAAAAGAGTCAGAGAAGTCTTCCATCCATCCAGTGGTTCACTCCCCAAATGCCCATGACACCTGGAGCTGAGCTGATCCAAACCTGGGAGCCAGGTGCTTCTTTGAGCTCTCATGTGGGTACAGGATTCCAGGGACTTGAACCAACCTCTGCTTTCCCAGGCCATCCATCAGAGGCTGGATGGGAAGTGGAGCAGCTAGGACATGAGCCAGCATCCATATGAGCTGTGTGTTATGCCATTGCACGGGCTTCACATCTAATTTTATAGAAGTGTAAAGTACTGTAGAAAGGAGGCAATTGATCTGGAATCTGATCAACTGAAATCTGAATGCAAGCTTTGTGTTTAGATGGATACCTTGGGCTTTTGAAAATAAATAATGCATTATTTATTCTGAATTGATAATGATTTCAATTTTAGCATGGGGAGTTATTTTTGAGCATTACCAGTACATTTTTCCTAAAATATTTTTTGTTTGACCAAAACCTTGCCCTGTTTTCCCTAAGCAGACAAAAGAGAGGATATCCCATGCTCACAGTGTAAGGAGTTAGGCCAATAGGCAAATAGAACGAGGTCTTAGGGCAAATAATTAAAAGGGGAATTTCTGTAAAAGTGTACAAGATGGGGGCTGGCACAATGTCTCAACTGACTAATCCAGCTGAAAGCACGGGCATCCCATATGGGCATTAGTTTGTGTCCCGGATACACCACTTCCCATCCAGCTCCCTGTTTGTGGTCTGGGAAAGCAGTAGATCACCTAAGTACTTAAGCCCTTGTACCTACTTTGGAGTCCCAGAAGAGGGTCCTGGCTCCTGGCTTCAGACCAGCTCAGCTCCACACATTGCAGCCATTTGGGGAGTAAACCAGGGGATGAAAGATCTTTCTGTCTCTTCATGTTTCTGTGAAATCTGTCTTCCTAATATAATAAACAATAATTTCAAAAGTATACCATGTCCTCCCCTCGACCAAAAGCTGCATTTAGCAAGATTACAAGGTGAGCCCATACCTAGTTTCTAGTTTTACCATGAAAATAATAGCTCATAGACAATTTTGGGAATATGAATCCCACTCCCCTGAACTTCTACTGTTACCAAAAATAGCAAAGAAGGCAGGAAACTGCTCTAATCAAGAGAATATAATATCCTTGTCTCCCGTAAAGTTGCCTTTGCCAGATTAGAGTACCATTTCCAGTCCTTTGGCCTTCCACTTTTATCATGAGAAAGTAAGGAGCTCAGCTTGTCATGAGGATACGAACAAGAAGTTACTGATCACACCTTGTGATGGCTTTGTTTTGAGCAAGCTACATAAGATTTCTGATTCTGGACCTCTGATTGCTAGCTGCTGTTCTGTTTTTTTCTCCCCCCAAAACTGTGCTTAAAGACTACCTCAACTGAGTTCTGAGTTTTCTCACTTGAAAACTTGCATGAAAATTCTTCTTTCTGTGAGACAAGAACCGAGGTTGCCTCCATCCCTTGCATCAAGTTTCCCATAATATCACTGTGAATACAGACAGTACAACTCTTAAGTTCACAAAATCTGAAGTTTGGACATGGACAACACATTCACAGAAGACAGTGAGACATCTAGGCCATCATCCCCATCGCTGAGTCTAGATCCCATTGCTCAGACTGGATAGAGAAGGTGCTCTGAAGGAGAAACACGAAGGTTAGACGATGTGTGTGGTTGGGAAAGGGATGGTGAAATGCAAACATCACTGTCACCACCACAATCAACACCAACAAATATAAGTTGGGGGGATCCAAGCACAGAAGAACATGGATTGCATTCTTCCCTAGAGCATCCCAGGAAGGCAGCAGGACTTCAGTTACCCCGAGAGCAGGCTAGAAGTGTATGTTGTCTTATTTGAACAGATGGGAATGAGCTGACCATCCAGTACTCATGCTTTTCAAGACTCTATCTGATGTAGGGAAAGAACTTTGCACATGCCTACAGCAAAGACCACAGCAAGTTTCCAAGGATCCTAAAATGATAAGAAACCACTTTGTTTGTTTGTTTGTTTGTTTATTGTTCTTTAGGAGGTAAGAAAGTGTCTGGGCTTGGCAACAAAGAATAATATCCCAATAGGATGAATTATGCATCAGATCAGGATATCCACACCCACTTTCAAATGTGGGCACTCTATTCAGGCCCTTTGTAAAAACTGAAAATTAAGGTCCAGAGAAAGTGGGGCAAATCGGTCCTAAAGTGGCAGACATGAAAGACATGGTCTCTGGCAGGAAGGAAACTTACCATATGAGTTAAGCTCTGATACAGGAAAAGATAGTTACAGATATTCATTGCTGCTGCATTTAGGGGCTCATCTGGGGATTTCTAAGATCCCCATTCACTAAAATGCTTTGCAAATTGGTAACAAATCACAGGCAAGAATCAAAGCCAAGTCATGGCTAAGAAGTCAGCAACCTCACAGACAAGCCAAGAGCAGGGAGTTTCTGCTGTAAAGTGTGATGCCATGGTTGGGAAGCTCCACTTTACATATCCTGGCTCAACTTGCCTAGTCCTACACCTGCAAACACCGGCATCCCATATGGGCTCCAGTCTGTGTCCCATACACTCCACTTGCCATCCAGCTTTCTGCTTGTGGTCCTGGAAAGCAACAGATCCTAAATCACATGTCCTGAAGGGAACCACAAGAGGCACAAGAGGGAAATAGCAAACTCTGCATCATTTGGGTGACTAATTCAGTTTCAGATGAGTTTCTAAAAGGACTGAAACTTTTCTGAGAGAGTTGAAAGGGCAATTTAGGTAGGAAGACAGAAGTGCCTGTTACCCAGGGGAAGTCACTTCCTAAATTTAATACAGATGTGATGCCTCGGGCACAAGTAAGAGACTGTGCCTTGGAAGAACTATCCCAGGCTTCTCAGTTCCAATTCAAGGGGAAGACATTTCAAAGGCAGCTTCGAAAACAAAGCAATGAAACAGCCAAACAAAAGAGCCCGTACCTTTCTTTTGCTTTGATTACAAGAAGGCTGAAAAATCCTCAGATTGTTTGGGAAAAGAAAAAAAGTAAGAGTGATTTTTCAGTCTGTACAGTCCAATAAATAGCCACTAGCCTTTTCTGGCTGCTTAGTATTTAAAATGTGACAAGTACAGAACTATTGAGGACCCCTCATATCATTTTGTTCCAGTTCCTCAGAAACGGATTTTCCAGTTAGTATAAAAAGCCAACCACAGCTGTTCTGTAAAGAATCTACTCGTTGCCCACACAGATGCATATTTGTAGCTACTACGCTAATTCACATCTGATGTTTGGGGCTACAGGATTACTAAGTGTCATGTGAGCATTGGGTTAAGATTATTTTCTTGTACAGAGATGGAGAAAGCATTCATGAGCATTCACATTTCCTGGTTCAATCACAAAATACCTGCAGGAGCTATGGCTGTGCTGGGACCAAAGCCAAGAGCCAGGAACTCAATCTTGGTCAATCACTGCATGTCAGGAACTCAAGGCATTGTTACTGCCTTCCGGGGTCAACACTGCAAGAAATCTGCAGTCATGAGCCAATGTTGCCTGGAATTGAACCCAAGAATTTTGGTAGGGTGCAGTACTTTAACCAGGTTAAATGCCAGTTCTAGTGCAAGAACATTGCTTTGGGACCCTACATGGTAACCTAGTGGCTAAAGTCCTTGCCTTGCGTGTGCCAGGATTCCATATGGGCACCAGTTCTTGTCCCAACTACTCTACTTCCCCTCCAGCTCCCTGTTTGTGATCTGGGAAAGCAGTCGAGGACGGCCCAAAGCCTTGGGACCCTGCACCCATTGGGAGACCCGGAAGAGCTCCTGGATCTTGGCTTCAGTTTGGTGCAGCTCCAGCCATTGCGGCCACTTGAGGAGTGAGTCATTGGACGGAAGATCTTCTCTGTCTCTCCTCTTCTCTGTAATATCTGCTTTTTCAATAAAAATAAATAAATCTTTAAAAAGAGAGAGAAGATAGTTTTGAAGAGCATTCTGGAAAAAACGTCTGCTCAAACACTCTTATACCAATCCAACCAAGTCAGTACAAGTCAGCGAGAAGGAATTCAGATGTATGCTTTATACACAATGTAACAAAATGGGCACCTCAAGATTAGTCACAGTCTGTGATGCTGGTATCCCATATGAGCATTAGTTGAAGTCGTTGCTAATGCAACTTGGAAAGCAACAGCAGATGTCTTAAGTTCTGTATGCCTGCTACCCACGTGGGAGAATCTAATGAAGTTTTGTCCTGACCCAGTCTGGAGGTTGTGGCCATTTGGAGAGTAAAGCAAGAGATGCAAAGATATCCTCCCCATACCCCCAATTTCTTGCCTCTCTCCAACTCTGCATTTCAAATAAATAAATACACTTCTAAAAATAAAAAGAAGTAATAAAAGAGACCTTGGTGTTCAATACCTTAGAAAAAAGAATCAAAGCAGGAATTTAAAAGCACAAGTATTAAGATTCCTGAAGGTACTTGAGGGAATTCTGATAAGATATTTAAATACTCATGGGTAAGGAGCAAAGTATTAAGGATGCTGCATGGGCTTGAAATGTAGCTACACATATATAAATACACACAAATATGTACACAATATCGCATGTGTACTTGTAACAAATATAATTATATATAAAATAGATTGTACGGGAAATGATTATCTAGCTCACTAGGAACTAGTAATGATTATCTTGGCAAATAAACAATAATAGCTATAACTCACAAGGAAATCAGATCAAAGAGCCCAACCTTTGAGCAGAAACAGATACACAGGTTTATGCACACAGCTACACGATCAAAAGAATGAGATGGGCTTTGCACTGAAGCTTTTGCAATGGAGAGCTTAAAAAGTTTCTGAAGAACACCCTGCTCTTCGCAGACCAGCGCAGTTGGCTCTCCCCTGCTTGATTGGTATGCCAGGATCAAACCCTTCTTGATTACACTGCTGGGGTATAATAGCAGGCAGGTTTCATCTGAGCTTCCTTCATCATACAGGAAGTAAACTGCCTTATGGATAAAAATAGCCATCCGCAGCCTCACTATTGACACCAGCCACACTCTGTGACTTCAGGGCTCATCAGCAATGCACAACTGCTTTAAAATAAAGCAAAGAGTCCCATATACAGTCAAAGCTATAGAAATAATGAGGATTCGGCAAGAGGCCACATTGCCTTGAGGGATAAGGTATAGATTAGAAAAAAAAAATCAGCATCCTAAAAACCCTTTTGAAGATGTATAGGGAGAGATTTCTTTTTAAAGCAGTGGAAACAGAAAAACTGGTGTGACATATTACTCCAGACAATTTACTTAACTGCCAGGCAAGCAAAACAGGAAGTTAAATGGACAACTATTTTTCACAGTTATTAAAACGAAAATATGAACAAACCGAATATGTCTTCTTTTATGGTGACAAGCAGCTCTTGTTTTCATTTCGTTTAAGGAAATCATCTTTGCCATATTAAATCAATTAACAGAAGATAGATTTTTATTATGGCTGTAACTGAAAACATTGTTAGGTTAAAAATATTATGTTAGTGAATTTCTACAATTTCTTAAAATAATAGAACTAAGAAAAATGTTTGTACTTGTGGCCAGTGTAATGTCATAGCACACTAATCCTCAATCTGTTAGCACCAGCATCCCAGTTGGGTGCCAGTTAATGTCCTGATTGCCCTGTTTCTGACCCAGCTCTCTGCTTATGGCCTGGGAAAGCAGGATAGCCCAGTCCTTGTAGGGATGCTCCCATGTAAGAGACCTAGAGGAAATTTCTAGCTCTCAGCCCAGCTCAGGCTGTTGCAGCCTTTAGGGAGTGAACCAGATGTTGGAAGACCCATCTGTTTCTCCTTCTTCCTTTGCAAAATCTACCCTTCAAATAAAAATACATAAAATATTTTTTAAAGTGTACTGGTACAAATAATGCTGAAATCAGTTTTCCATAATGTTCTGTTTCCATCAGCTTTTTGAAGTACCTTTATGCAGTACATAGCTGTTATATGATAAGTTAAACATGCAAGCAATTGAAACAATATTCAGGAAATAGTTATCATACACACTTTTCTGCATTAAACACACACATATTCATATACTTCTTTTTACATGTAATTTATGAATAACAATTATGAACATGTTTGAGAATTGTGATGTTTTGGCCTTTCTACAGAAAGATTATATCATGTTAACTAACATATTCATCACTTTACCAGTTGACCATTTTTTTCTGGTCAGAACAATGAAGTCCTATTTTAACAATCATGATGTATAGTATACATTAAATATAATCTTTCAGCACAGATCACCGCAATTCATTCCTACATTCTAAGTCAAACTTTTCACCCTTTGATTAATATAATTTGTTTCCCATCCCTCCTTCATATCTCAAGCATCTTTTAACTATAATTCTACTCTATAAATCTATGAGATGGATTTTTTTAGGTTCTATATGTGAGATTGCACAGTGTTTGTCCTTTGGTGTCTGATAAACAGATGAAGAGAAAGTGAAATTGACATGTCAAAGTGACATTGATGCTCCCAAGTTTATGGCAGCATGACTCATAATAGCCAAGAAATGGAAACAATATACATGTCTATCAATGGATAAATGGATAAATAAAATGTCTATGCACACATGGAATACTATACAGCCTCAAAAAGTGGGAAATTACATTATTTGTGGCAAGATATATGGAGCTGGAAGATAATGCTAAGTGGGGAAGTATTGTTTTTTATCCTATCTGGTAATACTTTAAAATGGACTTTGAAGTCGCTAAATTATAACAACTACAAAAGACATTCTCATGACTGAGCATTTTATGGCCACGTATGTGATTATTTTCCTAAGATGCAAGGACCTAAAGTAGTTAGTTCTATTTCTAACAACTTTTTACAAGTTCAGAACATGCCTTTGGTTAAACCCAATTTTCTGAGATAATTTTTTAAGTAAGTGCAAAAACTATGAATTGTTAATAAGTTTTAATCTTTTTCTAAAACATCTCAGATATAATCAGGAACTAGGAGATAAAAAGAGACAGAATAAATTGAGAGGGAAGGGGAAACAAATGGAAGTTTTGGAGAGGAAGGCGTGATAGGAAAAATAGTGATTTATATTATTATCCGATAAATTGAAGCATAGAGCAAGAAAATCCACGAAATTCTGAGAAATTGTTATTCAAAAAATCAGTTTTAGGCCAGGAGGTTATAAGCTGTGGAATTATTCACATGTGGCCAACCAAATGTTGTTATTAGTTACTCTATCAGATCTTTCCAGCTTTAATCTAATAGCCAGCAGTTCTTGTGCTTTAGCAAATCTAACTCACATGCCAACTGATATGGTATAGATCATGTTGAAGAAGTTGATATAATCAAGGGCTTAACTGGCTTTGGTTTCCGTTTTTGCTGCTTTAAAGTTCAAAATAAGTCATGTCTTTCTCTTTGTTCTCCATAATCAATATAAAATGTGTGTTCCTAATATTAATAGGCGCATGACTGTGTTTAGCAGGATTAGTTGAATGGATTAGTAGGCAACCAGTTTTCTAATTAATCTTCCCCTCTGAACTCCCCTCCACTTTCCAGCAATAAATGAAAAATGAGAACCTTACACTACTGTGTCACCAAAGCAAAAAGGCTGTTAGGCAACAAAGCATATCCATGTTAAATATTATCACAAATCCCATACATATTACTTTCATTTTATTTTTAAGAATTTTTTCCAAAACCAAGATTTAAATTGCTCTGCTGAATAATTATAATATGCCTATTCCAGGGCTCTGCATTTAAGTTTTTAAGGAGACCTTTTAAAGATATTCTCTCACAAGCTACTTTTACTAAGGAGATACGTATTTTTTGTTTGTTTATTTGTTTTGCTTTCATTGTTGCCTAAGAGTAAAAAGAAGCAAGACAGCAGAATTTAAAAAGTTAGGCTGGGTTCTGGCGTTCCTGATGTTCCTGGGCATTGAGGATCAAACCACCCATGATGAAACCATTCCCTGTCCCTTTCATGTCTAAAGCAAAAGTCATTAACCGGAAGCCACTGAGCTAACTCAAGCCCAAGATATGTTTTACTAGGATTTCATAAACTTTTCCTCCATAGAGGTTTTTCTTTTTGAAGTTAGTGATCAAATAAACATTGATAACCTGCAATATGTCAAGCACTACTCCAGGCACCTTGGGACATAGATACAGATTTATCTTATGAAAATAACTCAAAGATAATGTACAGAATATGATTTTGCATTGTGGCTATTCATTTAAAGGGATGTATACTGACTGTGTAATGGGCACTAACATATCCAGATGTGAGGACACAATGCAGTGTGCATCTCTACTTCCAGACAAAGATGGACTCCCAATGAAACTGTTTACTGTATCTTCACAATAGGATGCTGGACTCTGCCATTGTCCATGCCTGCAATGATGGACATATGACTGTGTAGGAAGAGCTATACTATAGTAATGATATAGGAGAACTTGTGGGATGAGGGAGCAGGGGAGGGGAGTGAGTAAGGGAAATCTCAGGACCTATGGAACTGTATCATAAAATGATAATAATAGTTTGAGAAAAGAAAAAATACGTAGTATAAAAAGTACAATTTACATTTCATTTTAATATGTTTTTCAAGGAAATTTTCAAATAAACCGAGAGAGAGAGAGAGAGAGAGAGAGAAACATTTGTTACAGAGCTGTAAAATGTAAGGATATAAGCAGTTGCTCTTTCAACAAAAACGAAAATATATTTTTAATATTTAAAAACAAAGTCTACATGGGATGGGGTCAGGCTGGTATCACTGCACAGCATCACCATCTGCTGCCGGCAATGCCAGGATCCCACGTGTCTGCGCCCAATTGCAATCCAGCTCACAGTACTAAAGCATCGGTAAGGCAGTGGCAAATACATTGTCAAAGTCAAATACTTTGGCTCCTGGATAGAAGCGGGAGAGTGGATGGAGTTCCTGGCTTATGGCTTCAGGCTCCACCAACCTCAGCCATTGTGGCCATTTAGGGATTGGACCCATGAATGGAAGCCTGTTTTATACTCTGTGCCTGCCCCTCTGTCACTCTGTCCATCAAATAAATAAGCAAATATGAAAAGCACATCTAAATTGTAAATAGTAGTTAATTTTGAAGTCAATAATAATTTTTAATGCAGCGTAAAAATGAAGTCTTAAATATTTAGCATATGTAAAATTATACTAAAACTTGCTTTTTTAATTGACAGAAAGAAGCTTTTACTGCAATATTATAAACAAAATTTACTGTTAAACTCTTGTGTCAATGTCAACGGGTATTTCTTGTTACAATTCATTTTTCAAAGTAAAATAATACACAGCAAAGCAGCATGCAGTTTGAGGAGGTTAATTTTCTTCTTTAAAAATGTTGACACTTTAAACAAACCTGCATTAAACTGTGAAAAAAACCATCTTCAAAGATATTACTTCTTAATCTCCAAGGTCTGTCAGGCAATTTGCTGTTTATAACTCTCAAAATTCACTATTAAATATACTTTCAAAACAGCTCCTATTTTGAAATATGAATTTTAACTTTGCTTTTGTAACTGCCTAATCAAACATTGCCCATAATATTCATTAAGAAAATTCATTTCCCACACAGATTTGTATTAAGTATCAGTATTGTGTTTTATGTATTCTTGTTGCACTACTGATGATGTTATAGGAAAATGTTAAAATCAAAATAATATAGAAACTTATAATATTTCAAAACAAGGTCAGAGCACTGAATGAGTCAACATGTATATGGCAAGGGGTTCAGATGTAATATCCGGTCATCTACTTTTATTATTTCACATCTTCCTAATAAATCATAGACAGTTGTTTGAGACTTAATTGTTGGCTTTATGGAAAAATATAAAAAAACCTCTTCAGCATTAATATGATAACTCATGGTTACCATGTTTTCAATTGAGTTGTGTTTCAATTCAATTGAAAAAGCATATGATACTGTGTTATGTCTAATATTTGTATTCATTTTTGCAATAATTTATTACTTAAGCATTTATAAAAGTAATAGTATGCGATATACAAATTTTACTGTAAAAGCAAAGTCTTAAAAAAAACCACGCTAAATCTGTCTGAAACAAGCTACACACACACACACACACACACACACACACACACACACAGGTTCTTTAATGACACAAAATCAGTTTTCACAATGTCTTGTAAATGTTACGTCACAAAATAAAACATTCATAAATATGCTTATATATTTCTAACTGAAAGTAAAATACAGGGGAGAAATGGAATATTCAAAGATTTTTCAGAGAAATGAAATTTTAGGACTGGAGGTGGCAAATTCAGCTTATTTTAGTAAATAAATATATCACATACATTAAAATGTCCTTGGCACTGATCATTACATTCCCTAAGTCAAAAAGTGCCAGCGTACATTTTGTTTTACAGTATTTCAATTGTGAGAGACATTGCCCTAACCTGTAGGTATCCCAAAGCTCTTGTCAGAACCTTCAAAACACAGACAGCTCAGCACCAAGTGACCACACGGCCCAAATAAGCAGCCATATTGCATGAGCACGAAAAGGGGTTTCAGCTCTGCTTTTAAAAACCAAGTTGAAGAATATTAGCTTTTCAAAGAAAGAGAAAAAACATTTTTCAGATTCTAGATTTTTATTCTATAATATAGTAAATACTGGAGAAAGAACTAAACCAGTAAAGATGGATCAACGGAAGAAAACAACTCTAAATTACAGATTGCATGGTGTTCTATATTAGGGGCATTTGCTCATTTAAAAACAATGCAAGAAACTGTGAGTAAAGGCCTTCCAGCTAACAGCAGCAATTAAAAAGAGCGCAAAGGAAGGGGAGCAGATGACTCTTTGAAGTGGGGACCATTCCTAGTGTGATTTATTCTAAAGGAGAGCTGCTGCTGGCTCCCGGGCGGAAGGACATCACTAGGAAGGGAGCTGCTACACGGTCGTGGATGCTGAGTGCATCCTTGCTGAGTGTATTATTGGCATGTTGCTCTGTGCATTGCATCGACAAGCTACCATATGCTTAGGGAGAAAAAAGAATAATGTGTGATCTTACTTCTTCCAAGAGAAAAAACAACGATTATTCCTAGAAAATGCCTATATGCCTGTTTGTTTATGGTGTTAGCCAAACAAAACATTTTTCTAGGATGGTCTACTTCTTGTATAAAATAGTCCAAGTTGCTCACTAATTGACTCATTCACGCATTCATCTACAGTCATGTAATTGGCATATGATTGTGAATAAGAAGCAAAAATAAAACATCTTCTCTGCCTCAGGTAGCTTATAAACAAATAGAGAAGGCAAAATAACAGCACTTAGAAGGTGCCCAGACCAGAGGCCTAGCCTCATCTCATTCCTTTCCCTTTCACACCTGCATCTGACAGCACTCATCAGGGTCCAATCATTTCACCTTGTAACACAATCTCCACGGTACCATTTCTTTTCTTCTGGCACCAAACAGAATCGCAACAATGCAGATTAAAAGCTTCTAATCTCTCATTTAACTTTATCACAACTTTATCTCATAAAACATGTTTCTTATGTTGCTAACCTACTGATTATAGTGCCAACATACTCTCCTACTTCACTGACCACAGTATTGAATTCCAACTCCTTATCAAAGCTTGCAAGCCTCTTGCTTATCTGTTCATGATTCTATCCTCACAGGAACACCCAGCACCCAACACCACACTTAACCACCTGCTTTATAATCATACTGAATGCTTTCTGTTCTCAATGTGCATACTTCTCCTGCTTGACACTGAGTTTTGCAAGTATTCTTAGAACATTTTCACCTGACTAATAAGCTTATAAAACACCTCTTCCAGGTACCACCAGCTCAGTGTTCCATAGTAGGCTTAATGGTCACCATGGCCAACTCCACTGTATTACAGAAGTATTGTTCTTGCCTATTATCTCCTCTCCTCTTCACTAGATAGCATACTCTGTGCAGGTTGGAACATGTTACAAAGTTTAATATGTCTATCTCCTAGTGTTTAGAGTGTAAGACGTATAATGTAAATTTTTAACAAATAATATCTAAATAGTTGAGAAATGAGCGAATGAATGCATGAATCAAACTTTCTAAAATGATCACCTTTTTGATACTAATATACACAAAGAACCATGTGAATAGAGGCAGGATATCTAAAAGAAATAAATGGTCATAAAGGCTTTGAGGGCAAAGTACCTCATTCCATCATTTTGTTTTTGAAAGTACACAGCTTCTGACAGAGTCAACCCATTTCTAGAATTAAGGTTAACACAAAGAATGGGGCAAACCTGATAATCCAGCAGTGTTCTTTGTAATAAGAGGCAGAAAACCAATTAAATGCTTTAGGTTGGAACCCTTTGAGACAAATTACTATATACCCAAGCACAAATAAACACAATGAGGAAGTTCCTTGTGTTTCTAAGTGGGGAAAAAAAATGCATGGAGAAGCAGAGCAAATACAGGTTACCACGTCTAAGAGTTTATAATGGAAAAACAATCACATATACTTTTCTATAAGCCTTGTCTATTTCTAGAGCCACACATTACAAATATAGAAATATCCACTGCCTCTTTGAAATCAAATCTGGGAAATGAGAGTGTCACTGAAACAATAATCAATAGCTAAAAAACCAAATACGTGGAAGTTAAGCAATGTTTCCAAAAAAGCCAGTGGCAGACCTAGTGTTCCAAGGGTACACTCCCCTCTCCCCATGCTCCCCTCCCTGCCCCCGGTACAGGAAGAAAAAACCTGGAAATAATTGTTTCATCCACTTTCTCCAACCCCTCGACCCTCTGCACCCTAATCAGTGGTCTATATGGATATACATCCTTCTTAACCATGTAAATAACATCAAAAATAAAATAAAGATATTAAAAAGAAAGAAAGAAAGAAAAAGGAAAAGACTCAAAAATGAAAAAAAAGAAGCATTTGAAGGCATGATTAAAAACAGCATGATATCTGAGGAAACACAAGACTACTGCAAAAGTAGAATCAAGGTATATAGGCATAAGGGGGAAAACTGGTGAGGCAATAGGGAGGAAACAGATAATGATTATAAAGGATCTTTTGTGAAATGCTAAGGAGGGATTTAAAAAAAAATCTTTAAAGCTATAAGGAATCATTGCAGCTTTGGTTCCCAAGCCTGGCAGTACAATATGGTCAGCTAGAGCTGTTAAAAATGCTCACTCCCAGGTCCTTTTCTCTAGAGATGTTGATTTAATTGATCTTGGAATGGAGCTGGGTGATCCTCATATGAAGCCCAGTTTGCTAAGCAGTGAGTTAATGGATTTTAAGTGAACTATACGACCAGACATTCACTGTAGCATAAGAATTATCCATGGTAGTGTTTATAGTAAAGTGGTGTAAAATAAAGTACACAGGAGCTTTATGATATATAACATATATATAATATATCATACAATATGTTATATGACATATAATATATTATAACATAAATATTATAATACATTATATATAATATATATATAAAACATATTATAATATGTCATAATAGTATAGGAAAGAAGATCAGAAGACCCTAACTAAAAACAGGGACTGAGGACAAACTGAAAGAGGTATTCCCAATTCTTGCCAGAACTGGTATTCATGAAAAGCAAGATACCATGCTGATTGCAAATGATAGTTTACAATGAGATCCTAGTCCCTCCCTCAACCCTACTTCCCCCCTGCTTTTTTTTTTGCCAAGAAAAATTATTTAGTCTATATATTTCTGTTTTCTTAAACATAAAATGGAAAATTTAAAAAATATGGGCACGATAGTATTTTTACAAAGAAATACATAATGGCTCACAGTATCAATGGTACAGCATGTGGTTTGCCAACTAACAGTTGTTATGGAATTTTGTCTCATTTACTGAATTGGTAAGAGGGAAAAGTGAAGCTAGACTTAAAATATTTATACAATAATTTTTATTATAATATGAACTATGTAGAGAAACTGTATTAAGTGATTACCATTCAGTTAAATTGCTTTCCATACTTCTAATGCAATGACTTACCCAATATTAGATACACAAATGAAATACCCTCTTCAAGTTATTTCCCCTATGGTTTTGCTTTTATCCTCTAAATAGTTAGAAATATACTTCACCAAAGATTAAGGAGAGCTGTAGGCAGAGATGATTAGTTTTGGGCCCGTGACTTTTTTGGGCATTCAAATAGAAACAACCAGAAGGTTTTCGGGAGATGAAAATGCAAGTCTGGAGATACTCAGTAGCCACTGCAATTCCAGAAGAAGTAGTCAACATGAAAAATGGCCCTTAATAAAATCTCTGGAGTGTGTACAATTTGAATGATTAGACCTTACATGTTGCTTAGCAAGTTGCTCAAAAAACAAAAACTACAAAACTAAAAATAGATCTCACTTTTTTACTGGCTTGACAATTACGTTGTTTCTGTTGCTATGTTTGTATTTACTTAGTTTTAAAAACATTGTTATGCTGTGACTATATAGCCTTCTCACAAAGAAACAATCTTATTTAAAATTGTTTTATATAAATAGGCAAAAAATCATGATATTCTATGGCATCCTGCTGTACACAAACAGATTTTATTTCCAATTAGAGGTAAATTTTATTTTATAGCTAAGTTGGAAAACCTATCAACTTTTTTCAGTTAATTTCATAGAAATAAGAAGTAAAGACACAAGACTTGTGATTTACCAACTTTGATTTAACTTCTCACAAGGGAAAAATGTTAGACTAGTCCCCTTGATAAAGATTTTTGATAAAAACTAATTTGAAGGGGACTGATGTGGTGTCATAGACGGCTAATCCTCCACCTGCAAGCACCAGCATCGCATATGAGTTGCTCCATTTCCAGTCCAACTCCCTGCTGACGACCTGTGAAAGTATTAGAGCATGGCTCAAGTCCTTGGACCTCTTCACCCATGTGGATGACCCAGAAGATACTCCTGCCTCTTCACCCATGTGGATGACCCAGAAGATACTCCTGGATTCTGAGTTCAGATCAGTTCAGCTTTAGTCATTGGAACCATTTCTAAAGGTAACCTGTAGATTGAAGGCTCGCTCTCTCTATCTCTCTCTCATTCTCTCTCTGTAAAATGTTTTTCAAACAAAATAAAATGGATCTTTAAAAAATAATTCGAAGAATTCCCAGTTACAATAGAGACATGGTTGTAAAAAAAACAACTTATTACTGTCGATGGTCAATAAATGCCTATTATGTGTATAAGAAGTGGCTGTATCTTTTGCTCATCAAAATAAACCAATTTCCTTCACTATCACATGCTTTAAAGTAGATTCCACTAGTCATTCATTCAATTGTCCTCTCTTTCCTAATAGCAGTCAACATTTGAAAGCACATATTCAGCTGTTACTTGGCCAGCCCATTGTGCTCTCTCTCATTCATCAGTTTATGAATGTTTAGGCCATGTATGTTAAATAAAATGCTTTATATCCAGCACACAGAAGAAACATTGAATTACTGCAAGGATTTTCAATCTTGACAATATTGCCATCTTACCTGAGATGATTCTATGTTAGAGCAGATTTCTTGTACATATCCATACGTGCCATATCCAGACATCGTCAAATAACAATGGAGAGAATGAAAAATCACACTCAGTGGGAATTTTACTGAATGAGTTAAGTGAACAATAATTGCCCAATGGAAGTCGAAGCAGGAGAAATGAACACTCAAGAAAGAACACTAAGTAAGTGACATGGAGAGTTATAGTACGAGTTTGCCTGAAGCTATGGGAGCAAAGCTAACTCAAAATCAGAGTGACAGGCTTGGTCTAGTCATACAGGTCAAGGTAAAAGGTTTTGCTTTTAGTCTTAGTAGAATGCGAAGAATGTTAATTAAGAGGTGAGACGATTTAATTGACCTTTTTGAAAGGTTACTCCAAATGCTGCAATTAGGAGTAGCAGGGAGGCAGGAGTGTAGGAGCAAGACCAGTCAGGATGATGCATTACTCCAGGAAGGATACAATGGTGGCCCAAGGATGTGTCCTGGTTGAAGGGCCCGCACTGATTTATAGCTTAAGCCAAGTCAATCTGTCAAGCAAAACAGCCTCTGTATAGCCACTATGATGGTGAATAACATATCAGAATGTTATAGGTTTGGCTTATAGCAGAATATGTGTGCTTTACATGGTGTCAATGAAAACAAAGCACCATTTTTCTGAAGATGAAAACATCAGTAATCCCATGCATTTCATGAATGACTATGATGTACTGAAGAATCAGAATAAAAATATTCTGATGTAAACTTATGAGAAAATACTCTACTGAGTAATATTGGAGAGGTTCACTTACATTTACCATTATTATAGTAATACTTTGATATTCGCTTCTTTTTCTAAGTCATCTTGAGTGGATTCATATTGGCAAAGCCAATTCCAAAGGCCTTGTTTCACATTTTTTATTCAAAAAGCATGTCAAAAGCTGCCTTTGCAATGCATGATTTCATATGAAATTTTCTGAAAACTTCATACTGCTTTTGTGTGAAATCTTGACTAACAAGCTTTTTATACTCAAGTTTTCCTTTCTCATAATCTCTTCGTATCTACCTCTTACTATAAATTGCAGAAAATAGTGTATCTACTCTTCAGGAAATGAGAATTCCAGGTGTTTAGCTGTATTAATCACTAGTTGGGATGAACTGATCAATATTCTCTGTAATTTCCTCCCTACAAATAATCATAATTGTGTTAAAGCATCTTTTATTTGGACTGTCCACATCAGTGGCAATTTAAGATGTTGATAGTTGAACAGAAAGGAGTTGTAAGGTATTGCTAAACAGATTTTCAAGCTAGCTAAAGAAAAAGGCTTTTAGAGGCTGGTGCCATTGCTCAACAGGCTACTCCTTTACCCTGCACGTGCTGTCATCCCCTATGGGCACTGGTTCGAATACCAACTGTTGCACTTCTAATCTAGCACTTTTTCTGTGGCCCGAAAAAGCATCAGAAAATGGCCTAAGTCCTGGGGGCCCTGCAGAAACACGGGAGACCTGGATGAGAATTCTGGCTCCTGGCTTGGATCGGCTCAGCTTTGATTGTTTTTTTTTTAAACAGTGCTAGCATCTATTGGTCTTCACAAGAACAGAGCTCAGCCCAGCCCAGGGCTGAGCAGGGGCCGATAAACAATGTTGCAGGGAGGACCAGGCAAGCAGAAGACACTGCTGGCCCAAGGAACCCATTACTCTTCAAAGTCAGAAAGTCCAGGAAGCCATCACTCTTGCCTTCCTGAAAGGGTCCTTGGTGGGACCCCGGTGGAACCTGGGCACCAGGGGGAAGGACTTGCCCTTGGAGCGCATGGAGGATGCAGCCGGGGCTTTGGACGCTGTGTCTCAGTGTGTTCAGCTTTGATTGTTACAACCATTTGGACAGTGAACCAGCAAATGGAAAATCTCTGTCTCTCCTTCCCTCTGTAAATCTGCCTTCCTAATACAAATTTAAAAATTAATTTTTAATAAAAGTATTTTCAAAGATTCAACAAGAATGCAATTACATAAACATTAACAAAATTATATTTAAGTGATCTCAGATCCCCTCAGAGATCTAAAGTTTGTAATGCCATGTTGTTTAATTTGAATGTGCTTATTGACTTCAAAAAGTAAACCTGTTTCATAAACACATGGAAATAATCAGTTCTATATTCACATATGTGGGTTGCAAGTATTGTCCAGTTTGAGTGGGGAAGCCCTGGTTCACCAACTCCTAGCTGCATACTATACATCTCTTCCAGTCCTCCTTGCCTTGCACTGACACGGAGTTCTCTCGTACCTCCTAGCAATTGCTATGAAAATGCTGCTAACTTTATAAAAAAAAAAAAAAAGCCTTCTGTAGTCACGAATCACCCATGACCCTTTGCTTAAGACCAAATTAGCCTATAATTCAAAATGTAGTTGATAATCAATAATCAAGCATCAGATATCATGATACATCCAACATTACAGTTACCCTGCAATCATCACCAAGCGCTTATAATTTCTCACAGTTTAATCTGCTACCATGCAGCACAGTGCAGCTGTGTATTTTCTTTCCCACAGAAAATATCAACTATCAGCCAGCTTGCACACTCTAATTTTACTCTCTTTTTCAAAATAAAATACCTAAAATTTCAATAAACAACATGGAGATGCTTTTTACAGTACATTTGACACAAAACATTTTAACCTGACAGTAATCAAATTTCATGTCTGAAATGTAAAATGGAAATGCTAAAAGTCTGGGTGGGGGAGGAAATACAATCTTTTAGCATTTCATGAAAAATCATGAATCTTTACATTGGTGAATTTAAAATCTCTTTATTTCTTTCCCCTGATGAGACTTTAGATCTAAGCTCACTTGCTCCAGCACTAACCAGGAACGCTTCAATGCAACATTTGCTGTCAATCAACAAGATTATAATTACAAAATAATGATGCCTTACGGACCCATTCTAAAAATACTTTGACATCTGAATCTCTGCGAGTACAAACTCAAGCACTACAAAGATTCTTCCAGATTTGCATGAATAAAGTTTCACAGAGTTGATATTTTAAAAAGTCTGTGTCATGCCAATTATATGAATTTGCGCTCGTCAGATCACATCTGCAAATTTAGGCTGTATTGACATGGTATGTGAACAGACTACAAACACTGGCAGGAGAGGGGTGGGCAACTGGCATCAGAGTGCTTGGGAACAAATTCAAGCTCAGTTTCCAATTCCAGCTTCCTGTGAATGCACATTCCAGGAGGCAGCAGGTGATGGCTCAGATAGCTAAGTTGCTGATATCCATGTGGAACAAATAGTTCACAATACCACTGTGAACATTTGGAGAGTACACCACCAGATGAGAGATGTCTTTTTTATATTCTCTCTCTCTCTCTCTTTCTCTCTTTCTCTGCCTTTCAAACGAATATAATCAATAAATATATCCTAAAGTTTCAGGACTTTGATGTTTTGCCTGATGAGAAAAAGAAATAGTGAAGCAATCTCTGATCACACACATCTTTGTATCTCATTAAGTTAGTGGGTTAATTACATCTGCTACCATATCTGCAATGGGATTCTGACTAGTTAATTTAAGGTGGCACTGGCACCACATAACAGCTTTTACTATTATTATTTTTATTTTAAGCATGACACTGACCATTTCTAAAAGAATGAGTGTGATTTTGTTTATATGAATAAAGAAGGAATGATGTAAATACACCACTGATTATATCAGTAGATGTGGCAGAGATTTAATTGTCATACAGAACAGTTCCCTGCTTCAGTAATTTCTTATAAGAAATGCCACTGGAGTGGAGGATGGCCCAAAGCCTTGGAACCTTGTACCCACATGGGAGATCTGGAAGATAATGCTGGCTCCAGCTTTCTGGCTTCAGACCAGCTCAGCTCTGGCCATTGTGGCTATTTGGAGGGTACACCAACAGAGGACCTTTCTCTCTATCTAAAGGCAAAAAAGATATGCTGCAGGGACAGATCTTGAGGCACAGTGGGTGGAGCCACTAGTACAAAAACAGTAACCATGGCAGACTTCCAGTTAAGGACTTGGCTGTTGTACTTCTGATCCAGTTCTCTACTAACACAGCTGGGAAGGCAACACAAAATCACTGGCTAGTTGGCCCCTGCCACCAGTAATGGAGCCCAAAATGGAGTTCCAGACTCCTGGGAGTGAACCAACAGATGGAGGATCACTCTTTCCCTCTCTCTCTCTCTAAATTTCTTTTTCTCTCTCACTTTCATGCAAAGAAATAAGCAAGAAATGTTTTTAAAAGAGAATCTGTTAGCTAATCAACTGTTTGAACTTCAGGGAATTCAGTGCAGCTTGAACTCAATGTTCATTAGGGAAACAATAAATCAAACAATATATGGTCATTCTTTGGATGAGCTTACAGAGTGAAAATTATTTCCCTAACGATAATAAGTAGTATCTTACTATGTAAGAGCAATAGCTTCCTACCTCTTCAAGCACAATGCATTTATTAATATATTCTTTTGAAATAGAGCCCCACTCCTGAGAAATTATCCAGATGAAACGAAATCAGTAGTATTTGAGAGAGCTCCCACCTTTACAACAGCAGAAGTCACAATAGCCAAGATCAACCCAGATGGGTTTCTAGATGATCACTAGATAAAGACAATATGGCATATACATACCATGAAATATTACCGAGGAAGCAAAAAGAATGAAATCCTGTCTTTTGTAACTAAGCCTATCTAGTTTGCAACTATTATGCTTAGTAAAACAAGCCAGTCCCCAAAACGCAAATATGTTTTCCCTGCTGTGTGATCACTAACACATAGAGTACAGAGAAATGGAATCTAGACGCGTGAGACTGAAGTTCTGTAACTTTACTACTATGTACACCCTCTGTCTATACTCCTGAGGAATAGTAGGTTTTGAAAAATTTTCTGCTTGGGGGTAGGAGGCATGCAGTGGCAAGGCAGGCTACTCCTCCATCCTGTGGTACCAGCATCTCACAAGGGCACTGGTTCATGTCCAGGCTGCTCTACTGCAAACCCACCTCTCTGCTGATGGCCTACAAAAGCAGCAGAGTGTAGCCTGAATCCTTGAGATCCTGCATCTACATGGGAGACCTGGAGGCAGCTCCTGGATGCTGGCTGTAAGCTTCCAATCAGCTCAGTTTGGACCACTGTGGTAATTTCGGGAGGGAAGCATTTGATGGAAAACCTTGTGTATCTCCCCCTTTATAAAATCTGCCTTTCAATGACAAATTGTAGCTTTCAAAAAATGCCTACTTGCCATGTGTTGATATTTGATCTAAAGGGATGTTAATTTTGTGATATGAAGTGAAATTTTTACATTAAAGAAAGGAAGAAGGTGCACGGGGGATGCACACAGAAGAGAATGCAAGGTGCGAACTATCACCATGCTCCTGAATCTGCACTGCAAAATCTGTGAATTTGTTCCCTTTATATAAATGAATGAATGAATAAAAAAAATCCTCATATCTTCAGAAAAAAAAGTAGTCAATGTTTTATAGGACAACAGATACATTTTTCACATTTCAGCTAAGTTTTCCACACCAGTTTCTTACACATAATACCCTACAACATGCTTAATACATAGTTTCTAGAGACATGCAACTGCGAGTTTGTGTTACATGTGCAACAAGACAGGCAATACATATATGCAATAAGACACTGATTTCACTAATTAGGTAAGTTTGGTCAAATACTAAAAGCTCAAAAGTAGATAGTTCATTTCATAGCAGTAAAGAAAAATGTGGAAAATTAGAAACCAATGCAAAATGTGCCAATATTTTGGCAGTGTTTTTACTTCCAAAGCATAACCCTTTCCTATCTTGGCAAGTCTTCTCTTTCATCATGTAACCCTCTAAGCCTGTACTTCAGCCTTCCATTCTCTTCCTCTGAAACGCTGGTGTACTCACATACATACCTTGTGCTTTGGTCTTGTTTAGATACATATGAAACATAAACTACAACACCAGAAGTAACTTATTACAAAACATTTCTTATCACTGACCCAAATGCCTGAAAATTACACAGCAACTCAACAGAACAGTACAGCGCACACACAAGGCCGATGCTGTGGCCTAGCAAGCAATGTCACCATTTCTAGTGCCTACGTCCCACACAGGCACTGATTTGAGTCTTGTCTGCTCCAATTTCCAATGCAACTCTCTGTCAACGCACACGGAAAGCAGCAGAAGATGATGCAGCTGCTCTCTTTGAATGTACACGGGAGACCCCCAAAAAGCTCCTGGCTCCTGGCTTCAGACCTGCCCAGCTCCAGCCACTGTGTCCATATGGGCAGTGAACCAGCAGATGGAAGACCTCTCCTTCTCTTTCTCTCCCTTATTCTCTGTAATTCTGCCTGTTCATAAATAAATGAAAAAGGAAAACTGCACACACAAGTAATAACACAATCACCACAATGAAATCCAAGTGAAATGAAAGCATGCCAGAGGCCATTCTGAATAAAGAAGTCTGCCACATAGTTCCCAGTTAGCCCCTAGCATGTTAGAACTCTTCACTTTCTGCACAAAAGTCTTAATTAGGGCCCAGCACGGTAGCCCAGTGGGTAATGTCCTCACCTTGCACTTGCTGCAATCTCATATGGGTTCTTATCTTATCAGCCCTGCTTCCCATCCAGCTCCTTGCTTGTGGCCTGGGAAAGCAGGGGAGTATGGCCCAAGGCCTTGGGACCCTGCAACCACACGGGAGATCTGGAGGAGGCTCCTAGCTCCTGGCTTCAGACCAGCTCGGCTCTGGCCTTTGTGGCCACATGGGGAGTGAATCAATGATTAGAAGCTCTTCCTCTGTCTCTCTTCCTCTCTGTATATTTGATTCTCCAATAAAAATAAATTTTTAAAAATTTTAAAGTTTTATTTGAAATGGTTATGTAGGAAATTTTCTTGTATTACAAATCACAGTATAAGGTCCTTCAAAAAGTAAATGGAATGCAGCATTATAAGATAAATTAGGTTTGTGCAATAACATTTTGAAATCAAGATACAGAAGGGTCTTGAATCAGGTCATGGAAAAAATGTACTATGTGAACAAGCTATGTATCCACAGCAATCTTTTTTTTTTTTTTAATGTTCAGTCTTTTATTTTAAAACTATGAACAGTCACCAAAGAAGCCATTCTAGAACAGAAACTGTCAGGTCTAGGTGTCGTAGTGCGCACCCTAAGGACACAGCAGGGACAGTGGTGGGAGGCCGCCCACGGGCGTGGATGCTCATCCAACAGAAACGGGCAGTTAGAATGGCATATTTCACACTGGGAGAGAGCTGCGGGAAGGGCAGGTTGGAGCAGGAATGTGGTGCAGTATTAAGAATGGAGAATTAGACAATAAACCCCCACACTCTAGGAAGACAGAAAAGGAGTGGAGAAAGTGTTCTGCACAGAACCACAGCAATCGCTTTTGCAGTAAATAAATCTATCGTTTAGTTCTGGTTTCACATGGACATGTTCAAGTGTCTTTGTATATTGAACAGAATATTTTCTTGATGATTTAGTGTTAGGATTATGATGTGAAGATATGACTAGCTTGTATGGAATCCAAGTATATGTGATCTACGTCTTTCAACATATTTAGTTAGAAATTTTCAAAATATCTTTTCATTATTTTAGTTTTTAGGACGCTGAGCACCCGCTAGAAAAATGAAACATGAGGATGCCTTCTCTCAAGTAATTGTGTTCTCTTTCTGTAAAGGAATGCTTTAGGGTTCTCCGAATTACCCACATTCGTATTGCCAACACGGCTAGTATCCCAGGCAACCAGACACTGGCAAGCCCATACAGAGCTACCATTTAACACTATATGGATTCTTCATGATCATACTACAATGAAAAAGACATACCCAGCATTTCAATATGTTAATGGTAATACAGTTTTCATCGACATGAAAGGTACAATAACAGAGCAAGAGAGTGAGAACAAAACAGGATACAGCTTCCGCTTGACACTTCACTCCCCACAGGCCTACTACAACCAGGGCTTTGCCAGGCTGAAGCCACATGAAAATCCAGCAGGGCCTCCTGTGTGGATGCGAGGACTGCAAGCACTTGGCCCATCATGCACTACCTGCCAGGGGTGTACCAGCAGGAAGTTAACTTAGAAGCAAGTGAACCAGGATTCAAATCAGGCATTTTGCCCCCATTTCAATATTTTAAGCTGGAATATCTTACAAATTCTTTACATCCACAAGCTAGTCTACATCTCTGTTAAGACTTCTCAAGGCAGAATACAACCTGAAAATCTTCGACGAAGGCTACAAGCTGTGTGAATTATGTTATCCCTTAAAAACAATCTCACAGTACATCCATAATGATACCATAGTAATTGATCTTATAAAGCTAGTATTGGTGGAGTGAAGTTTAAAAAAAGAATATCCTACACTAATCCATTTACCAAAGGATATCCTCTTCAATTATCCCAGCTATGATTTATTAGACATTCACATAATCTCACATAATCACATACAACTTTGTCTGGTATATAGCAAAATTTAATTCGTATTTACCAAGTTAAATGGATTAAAAAATTGATATAAATTTTTATTAATTCAAAGTTTAACCTAGAAGTAAACTGGCGATTAATTTTTAATTAAAGGGAAATTATACTTTATGCTGAACATCTGGTCATATTTTAAATTTGCCAATGGAATTATGGAAAAATATTCAGATTCACTTTTAATTGCTGAAGTTGAAAAGAAAAGCAAAACTAGAAACAATTTTATTCCCAAGAAAGCAACCAAGCTTAATTTTGGACATTATCAAATATTAGGAAGAATTTGGAGCAAGCACAGTTTTTATTAATTTGGCAAGAGTTTAACCACTTTGGAAAATGATTTAGCACAATCTTATAAAGTTAAATATATATCATACGCATCTCTAAGTAGAAACTACAAGTTACTTTATATTTAGAACAGTAGCCTTACATAATGCAATTCTCTTTTTTTTTTAAGATTTATTTATTTTTATTGGAAAGTCAGATATAGAAGAGCTGAGGTTTTAAACTGTGGAGGACAGTGCTCGCTTCAGCAGCACATATACTAAACGGAGGAGGACAAAGCAATGTCAGGCAGGGCAGTTACAGGACACCGTCATTGTCAGACACCATTGCCCATTAGAATGGAGAGAAGTAGGGAAGGAAGAAGCAAAGCATGAAGGAGGAAAGCACAAGAATGGAAGGAGGTAGGACAGTATCTCAAATCCAGATGAGAGCAGGAGGCCTTGCCGTGGAAGCTGGAGCCCAGGAGGGTCTATCTGGTTTGAAATGGAACCTCTACCACAGGCAGCTGCTGCCCAAAACACTGCTTGGAGCACAAAGGAGGGACTATCTTGACATCTCCCCTGACTCAGGGAATAGAGCCCAAAGTCAGTGGGCACAATACTGAAGCACACATTGCATGCAAGGGGCACTCAGCCAGTGGAACCAAGGGGAGCACTATACAGCAGACAAGGAATTAATCTGGGGACACATAAGTGAATCCTGTGGTCAATAATCCTACTCCTAAGTGGATACAAGGAGAATCATTTATAATAAGAAAGGAAGAAAATATAGAAACAACTCAAAGAATCCACCAAAGAATGCTTCAATAACTAGTGGTTCATTTCTATAACACAGTAGGAAAATGAGAATGCAGGGCCCTTTAATAGGCATGTGTGTATATAAAGTATGTGTCTGTATACATAAAGTACCCTTTAATATACATCTGTAGCAATACGATCTAAGAAAGCACCATTCGGAAGCAGCTCATCTCTAGAATGAGTGGGAGAAAGGATGCAACTGGGGACAAGCACACAGGGAGCCTCAAGTTCATGGGGGCAGCTCTAAATCATAGCACAGCTACTTATTTTAAATATTTAAGCCATATATAATATAACCTTTTATCTGTTTAGGATAAAAACATTTTAAAATGGCAAATATATGCTTAAATGAATAGCAAGTTAATATAACTAACGACAAAAAGCAAAGGAGCTTTTTCCTCTAGAAATGACTCCCCTTGTAGCGTGTACATTTTGTTTTGAAATATGGGAGATTTCTAATCACGGTCAACTACAGGCTTCAGTGGGAGATAGTGAGCACTGCTTATTGTGAAATATGTCATACTCCTAGTTGAAAATTGACCTGAAGTAACATTTTCTGTGAAGCGCGCACGCACGCGTGTGTGTGTGTGTGTGTGTGTGTATACACACATCACTGCTACTCACTTTGCAACTTTGAAGAAATGGTTTACCCGCTGGATGGCTCTATTACACTTGTTGTGTGTCTACTGATTACAGAAAGCCATGTTAAAAGCATTACTTTAAGAAGTATTTATTGGGACCAGCATTGTGGCAAAGCCGGTGAAGCATCCACCTGAAATGCTAACATCCCCTATGGCTGGCAGTTGGAGCCTTGGCAGTTTCACTTCTGATGCAGCTTCTTGCTAATGTACCTGGGAAAATAGCAGAAGATGGCCCAAGTGCTTGGGTGCCAGCAGCTGCATGGGAGACAAGGAAGAAGCTTCTGGCTGCTGGTTTTAATCAGTCCTAGCCCTGGCTGTTGCAGCCATTTGGGCAGTTTAATAGCTGATAGAAGATCTCTCTCTCTCACTCACTCACTCACTCACTCACTCCTGCTCCAACTCTACAACTTTCGCAAATACATCTTTTAAAAAATCTTTTACAAAATATTTCTTAAGCAACTTGTGTGTGCCTAACATGAAATGACGAATTTAAAATGAACATACACAATTTAAACCACAATTTACATCATGGAAAGCAGATTTCAGGACTTTCACACACTGAACTTCCTGAAAAATGACACAGAATAACTATAATCTATACCATGGCAGGTGTGAGGGTTCTGAGAGCAACTGGCCAAAGTCTTGTTTTCTCTCCTTAGAATGTACACCCCACTATTGGCCTACCTCTGACCTCCTGGAAGGACAATCCCCACATGTGCTAAAACCCTGCCAGGCTAAATACCCACCGCATGCCCCAGGGCTTCTGCCTCATGATGCTCCCCAAAGTCATGGAAACTCATTCACGCCACACAGAGCAAGGGACCTGAGGGCCCTGGATGACCAGACATCACTGTGGCAAAGGAACCAAGGACATATGCCAAGTACTTTCATCCTTCTGAGAGATCAATACGTGTGCATTCTTGAGCAGGGCCCCCACAGGATCGAACAGCGAACAGCGGTTTCTGCCATGGTATCCAGCTGCATCCCACACTCACTATTGTGTTTTCCTCATTTTCCCTCCCTTTCTCTGTTCCCTGCTGATACTCTGTCTCATTAGTTACCAAATAAGCTCCTAGTTATCCAGTCCTTGCCTTGGGCTTGGCTTTAAAAGTAACCCACACGAAGAGAAACTATGACAAATTATAACCAAAGCACCATGCTTTCTCTCAATGAAGGTGCACAGCCCTCCAACTAGCACCACTATCAAAACTAACACTGACAAGAGAGTGAGAGTATTTGCTTTCACTGGGACAGTCAGAGTTGGGGACCTCGGGTTAGAGACAGAGCGAGGCCACTAGCCCTGGGGTGAAGATGGAAAGCTTCAGAGTGGCAGCAGTAAGCAGGAAGGCACTAGGAGGAAAAAGCACGCATTCAATTCAGTACAAACCAGACCCTTGCAGGAAGCTTGCTGAGGTCTCACCGAACAATCCCCAGGAGGCAGCGGCACAGTCACGTTACTCTTCTGCCATTCAGTGGCAATTGATTCAGACTACAGTCTTTACCGCCACGAGCTCAGTGTGGACAAGCAAGAGACAGGTGTCGGGATCTGAGGCTGTGGTTCCGGTTTTGATCCCCCAGCAGGGGAGTAGCTCAAGGTGTCCATCTGTGACATGCAAACTTGAGAAGTGTTCACACCAGGAAACATTTCTACAAATGCCCATAGTAGCACTGCTCCAAATAACAAAGGAAACTAGGGCTCCTGCAGCCAGCCGAATGCCTGCTGGCGGGAGAAGGCTTAAACACAACTCCCACAGCAGTGAATCCAAAGGAGGCACTGCCACAAAACAACCAAGAGGAATGTTAGCAATGTGAGGCTTGTGGGAAAAAAATGAGTCCTTGATATCCTTTGACTAACTTCAAACTAAACATTTAGACTACTTTATTTGCTTTTCATAATAGCTGCTCAGCATTAGTATCACTATAGTATCTCCCATTTTATGGGTGAAAAATCTGAGGTCAGACAACCAGTGATCAGTAGAAAGAGACCTAAATTCAGGCTGGAAAATTATAAAGCCCCCAATTTTTACTATTATATTCAACTTGATAAAAAAAAAATACTGTGGAAGCATCTATGTCTCACAAGACATTTAAAACATCAGCGGATAATGACTTCAAGATATATTTAGTATCCAGGGCCCGGCGCGGTGGCGCAAGTGGTTAAAGGTCCTCGCCTTGCACGCCCGGGATCCCATATGGGCGCTGGTTCTAATCCCGGCAGCCCCGCTTCCTTTCCAGCTCCATGCTTGTGGCGTGGGAAAGCAGTCGAGGACAGCCCAAAGCTTTGGGAACCTGCACCCGTGTGGGAGACCCGGAAGAGGCTCCTGGCTTCGGATCGGCATAGTATCGGCCCGTTGCGCTCACTTGGGGAGTGAATCATCGGATGGAAGATCTTCCTCTCTGTCTCTCCTCTCTGTATATCCGCCTTTCCAATGAAAAAATAATAAAAAATAAATCTTTAAAAAAAAAAAAAAGATATATTTAGTATCCAAGTGAGGGAGCATCAGATAACATGATAACGGAAGCATATAACAGCTAGAAGTGATGGAGGTGATGGCCAGGGCCAGTCCTTGATTCAGTGGTTTGGGTAGAAATGAGAGCGAGGCCAGTGAAGATGTTGGCTCAAGTACCAGGTCAGATTCTGGATTTATCTAAAACTTTGATATTTTGTTCATCCTGTTGCACTAATTTTGATGTTTGAAATGTTGAACTATAATATTATTTCCTTTGGTTGCTAGAGTTGCAGGCAGTCCCTTACATTTTATGGTTCAGCTAGAGCTATTGGCAAAGAGAGAGAGAGAGAAAAAAACAGAACCTGTCTACAATACAAGCTTCTCTAACCTCACAGAATATATATATGCTCCGAGAGGCTTGGTGTGGAAACTGTTTAACAATCCCTGAAAGCTAAATCACCCCTCTTCCTTAAATATACCCAATGGCATTACTTCTCTTATTCATAAATTTTAAAGGGAAAATGGAAAGGCGAATGTTGAGTACCCACACTGTAGCAGGATTTCAGGAATATTTAATTCCTACCATTGCTACATAAAGTAAGTATTACTATATTTTCATTTTAAAGTATAAGAAAGTCAAGGCTCAGAGACAATAAGTATATGGTCTAAATGTACATATTTCAAGTATTCCAGGTTCTGAAATTCTTTGTGTGGCCTGTATGATTTTCCCAACCTCTTTTCCTTGGCCTATTCTGGGAGGCAGTCCTATCCATTAGGTCCAAACAAATTAAAATCCACAGAATGAATCATAAACCCTAAGTTACCATATCAACACGAATAGCCAAGTCAATACTGTCAACAATAATAAAGCTATCTACTTCTATTTCCAACACTAAAAATAGAAGTAAAGATACATCTGGTTTTTAAAATATTAAATTACGATGAGATATTACAAAAAGGAAGCAGCTGTTCTACTTTTGCTGGGGAACTATCCATCAGGACCAGCTATTCTGTCCTGACCCTCCCCACCACAGTGGACATCACAGGGTCTCACAATATACTTTTGAGCTATTTTTATTCATACAATGAAAATATTGAAATTTATTTGGGCAGATGTTAATTTTCTGAAGAAAGGCAACTAGGAGCATTTACTCCATAATGAGGCAAGTATAATACTGGAAAGAGCAGTCTAGAAAACAAAAATGCCATTTGCGAATTTATGCCTTGATTCCAAAGTCCAAGAGAGAATGAACATAGAAAGCAAACACAATGCTAGCCCATTTAATCAATTGCATGTGGGGCTTCAAAAGATATACCAAAAAATATAGATTTAAAAGATAATGCATGGTCTCCATGAATGGTTTGAATCTCCTTCGTGTATTCCCATTAGTCCTCATTAAAATTTGCTTTATCTCTGAGAGTAGTCAATCCATAAATAAACAAAAAACTTTAACATCAATATTGTATGTCTCTGGATGCTACACTCTTTCTCTACTGAAACATATAAAACTTATTAAGATCTTCCATTAGTGCTGACATGTATAGATGAACTAATTCAAAGTCTGCAGTTTTTAAGAGTGAAATTCATTTATTTCTGCAGAGCAAAGGTGGTATTACATAGTTGTTTGTTTTTTGTCAGAAACATATACAATGCTGGTTTAGCAAGTATTGCGATGGGAAACAAAAAGGCATTTTTGTTTGCCTCCTTTTGAAACCAAAGCCTCCATACATTCTTCCTAGGTTAACAAACATCAAATGCTTCCCAACATTAGAAAAATAAGATAGTGTGAATATTTTCTAAAGTGGTACCCTTTCAGCTGGAAGTCAGCAAGAAAACTGTGAGTTCCAAAATCCTCTTTCTAATTTTTTACTACCTCTATCTGGTCAGCTCTGTGGGACAAGAAAGAAAGACAGTAAGAAACATCTTTCACCCACTGGTTCACTCCCAAAATGGCCACAATGACCACAAGTGGGCCCATCTGAAGCCAGGAGTCAGTAGCATCTTACGGATCCCCCTTGTGTGTACATAGTCCTAAGGCTTTGGGCCATCCTCTGTTACTTTCCCAGGTCACAAGTAGGGTGCTGCATTGGAAGTGGAGCAGCAGGGACAGAAATCAGTGCCCAAATGGGATCCCAGCCCTTGCTGGTAGAGACTTAGTCAATAGAGCCATTGTGCCAGCCCCATCCTTGGATGGATTTTAGCTGCTGGATTTTCTGGCTTACACTTAGATTCCTTGGATTTGTCAAGTAGATGTGCATTCCCAAAAAGCCAACTGCTTTGGTGGGAGATCTGGAAGCATCCCCATGTGACATCTGCAGGGTGGGAGACTCCATGTGCTCCCTGTCACTCCAGGATGCTTCCTGCACAGAGCCAAGCGTGAGAACACTCATGATAGCTTTCTGAGTAACTTGGAAGAGCGAGCCTGCTCCACAGGTATCCTCGCCAAATCCCAAGCAATGAGCCATGCCCTCTCAGCATGAAAAGAGGAGGGAGGGGTTTACCCCCATATCAGCCTTCAACAGGAATTGGAAGTTTTAGGGTAATGAGGGACTGGCACAGTAGACTAGAGGCTGAAGTCCTTGGCTTACACACACTGGGATGCCATATGGGTGCCCATTCCAACCCCAGTCCGCCCCAATTCCCATCCAGCTCCCTGCTTGTAGCC
The DNA here is from genome assembly GCF_017591425.1 of Ochotona curzoniae. Lineage (NCBI taxonomy): Eukaryota > Metazoa > Chordata > Mammalia > Lagomorpha > Ochotonidae > Ochotona > Ochotona curzoniae. The sequence goes on along the minus strand of NW_024465023.1, from coordinate 19,157,128 downwards.
TGGGAAAGCAATGGAGGACGCCCCAAAGCCTTGGGACCCTGCACCCACATGGGACACCAAGAAGAGGCTACTGGCTCCTGGCTTTAGAGTTGGATCAGTACAGCTCTGGCTGTTGCAGCTGCTTGGGGAGTAAATTATTGGACAGAAGATCTTCCTCTCTCTCTCTTTCCTATCTGTATATCTTCCTTACCAACAAAAATAAGTAATTTTTTTTAAAAAAAGTTTTCAGGGAATCAAATTCAATCCTGACCAATGGTCCAAGCTATCATTAATCACATTAAAACTCAGATTTGACCTACTATGTGAGCATCTAACTAGGACAAAGATATTCATTAGCTCTCTTATTTCAGAAATAAAATCTGTGTGAGTACTTTGTTGGATGCATACACACAAGACTGCAGCCATGTAGTAAAGGTTGGTGTTATTAATATGAATGTACACTCAAAACTTAAGTACATGAAAAAAATTCATCATACATTGAAAATAAAATTGACTTTTCAAACACAAGTCTTTTGTGACTATTGCTGACAGGCTATACTATTTTAATAATAAAGGGGAAAACAGTATGGGGGAGTGGAAAAGGGAGAGTGAAATGGGAAATCCCTGAGTCTAAGGAAATGTATCATGAAAAATACAAATAAAAATGAAGAAACTCAAGTAATATTTGTTTGGTGAAAAACTACTTCAAAATATGCCAAATTTTTTAGTGTGTACTCTGAGGAAGAACTCAATATTTTCTTCATAGCATGAAAAAAATGCATCACAATAATTCATTTGGAAACTCTTACAGAAGCCTAATAGATTTCTAGTGCAGGGTACATTGAGTAATACGATCTCCTGCCCTTGGGGGTGCTCATAATTGGATTGAGGAGAAGGGCATTTGGAAAAACAATTAGCATGCAAAATGATACCTGTGAGAGTACAGGTTAGTACAGAGCACTACAAGAGCAACAAAGGAAAGGAAGATTAAGGAAATGCGTCTCATAGATCAGATTTGATCCAGCTCGCCCAGATGAGAGAAGCCTGGCAGGCTAAGAAACTGCGAAAGAGCTTCCCAAGTCTAAAGAGACTGCCAGAAAATGTTAAGTAGAATAGGCAGATAGCGGGGAAAATAAAGAGGTCAAAGCAGGAAAATGAAAAAGAAAAAACAACAACAACAAAAAAAAGATTAGGAAACCTGTGGGCCAACTTACTTTAAACTTAGAGCAGTGTGGGCCATCCAAGAACAAAGGCGGCCAAAGACATTGGCCTGCTAAAATCACAATCAGGTAGTACCAACAGAATTTAAAAGATCATGGCAAATAACCTTGGTGGGAGAAAAAACAAGTACATCGTAATCAGGAGGAAATTACAGAGTGTGCTCAACATGTCGAAGGACATCCCTGCCGGAGAGTAGTTTCCACAGCCTTGTGTTTATTTTTGCCATCACATCATATATAAATGGACGCTTACAGTGTTGAACCTTTCCTTGTACTCATACTATAAATGTAAGCGCCTCAAGCCATACCTCAATTGTACCCTTTAACTGGTAGATTTCTTATATTTCCACAGTTTTTTCATTCGTTCTAAAAATGATTTATCTCAATTTTCAGTTTTCATTGAAAACTTTCCAAATGACAACCGAACTGAAAAAAATATCAACTATATTGTACCTTATCTATATTCCTATGCCTATTTTCATACCCCTTATAATCACCTTTCTATACTATCAACAAACACAGGTAGTCTATACATGTTACTAATCATCGACAAATTATATTGTCCAAACTTTCATATTCAATTTATTTGGTGACACCCGCATATACGTCTTCCAGGAAGCACCGACTCACGACTCACAGAGTAAATCAAATCACTCTGTAGAGAGAAGTCTGGATGTGCCCCCTGCAAATAGAACTAGTGATTGATGAATGGAGTCCCGAGTCAGTGCATGTACCAAAAAAGGGTGAAGCTTAATATTTTTCTGAAGCCATTCACAGATCTCAATAAATGTGACTTGATACATCAAGTCCTATCCCTAGCGAAACACAAGTGGACAAATTTTCTCAAGATGATCATTATTGCTTATCAGGCAATACACCCAGGTGGCCCCAGGAATAGATCATCTATCAAAATACATTTTCCACTGATTTAAACTAAGATATACAGTGTGAAAACCAATCATCATGCAGACTTGTTTTTAAAAGAATTTTAATTCTTTGCGGATAGTTAGAAAAATGAAATCTAAAAAAATCACTTTTAATAAATTTCTCTCAGATTTCATTTTTCTGCCACTGTATAGCTGAACTCAATACTCTCTAGAGTGTTTCAGCAAGAATGGTGTCTAGACTTGCAATTTCTGTATTTGTGAAATGCACTGCAGTAACTTAATGAGAAATGCAGAGGTAACATCCCAAGATCTAAAAAGAGACTACAGTCACTCACACACTCCCTTTTTCTGCCTATCTTTTCCTTTCTCTCTCTCTCATTACTCTGTCCTTCTATTTCTCTCTCTCTTTTATCTCTTTTTTATTATTCTTCTCAGATCAGAGAAACATACATAGGCAAGGATGTTTTCCATCCACTGTGTCACTCCTGAAATGAGTAAAACAGCCTTGGCAGGCCCAAGCCAAAGCATAGAGCCAGGAACTTAATTACTCTCCCATGGGGTGGCAAAGAGCCAATTATTTGACCCCTCACTTCCACCTCTGAAGTCCTACAAGAGCAGGTAGCTGGAGCCAGAAATCAGGCTCAGGCTTCAAATCCAGGCCCTCCACTATGGAATGTGGGCATCTGAACAAGTATTTTAACTAGTAGGCAAATTTCATAGCCCTAGCTCTTTTCTTAAACTTCCTAATCATTCAACTGAATTAACCTCAGTCTGCTGGAAGTATATATCCAGGAACCCATGCAGTTGGCTCAGCTGGCATGGCTGTATGATGAGCAACACTCCTCGGTTAGCAGGGCTAGGAGGAGTTTCTGGAATGTCTCTGGTCACCTCATTGCTGCCTCACCCTATTGTATGGACACTCAATCACTTCTCTGTTGTCTCATAGAATTCTCCTGAGGAGGGTGTTGTTGGTTTTCTGCTAGTGTGAAATGATTCCTGTAACTGGTATAACACTTCAAACTGATCCATCATATTATGATAAAAACATCTTTAGTGACGTAAAACAATGACACACAGCTATAAGTATACAATAGTACAATTGAGCCCACAATGTCTCCAAACATCCTGTTATGTGCCCACCTTTGTCCTGAAGTTTGCCCTAATAGTAGTCATGTTTTCCTTAAGAAATGGCTTGATAATATCTTGGAACAGATGGCAACCGAGAAGGTACAAAGAGTTTGTTTACCATGCGCCTGAAACTATTACAACACATGAAATGATGCATTTTAGTTTCTCACCATGGAAAGCTGAAAGTTTATGGGGCATCTTCTAAAGGGAGACAAATGTGAACCAACCCCCCCCCAAATGGCTTAAAATTTCTACCTTATATTGGCACTTATATTTAGGGAAAGAAAACAGTTTATAAAAACTTCTAGCTTATACTGGCACTCATATTTAGAGGAAGAAATCCATTTATAAAGATAAAAGGAAGTTTCTGGTAAAGGCCCTCTGTTTGTAGAATGGTTGAGTTGCCCTGATCCCCTTCATTGCCCTTTAACAAAAGAACAAAAAAACAATTAAATCAGCACTAAGAACATAAAACAACTGAATCAGCACTAGGTAAAAGTGATGGTAATTAATGCATGATTGATTATAAGATTTAATAAAGAATTATGTTATATGCTTTTATAAATTCTTTTCATTTATGAGCGTTTCTTTTAATTTCGTACTCTTCGTAATATGAGTTAGTTTAGGTTTAGTGAAAATTGATTTTGGATATAGATAAACCACTTGTCACTGTGTAACCGCATGTGCTGCCAACTGTGGAGTTCCTGGCTTCAGCCAGGTCACTGCAGGTTTGAATGACTAATAGCTTGCTGAAGATATCTTTTCTGAGGGAAAATAATACTAATGATTTTTAGGATTGATTTTGTAATCATTCTTTTGTAATGAAGTAAAAATGAAACAATTGGATGTTATGCAAAAGCTTGTGATGATTTGTGTATAAATAAAGAAGGCAACTTTTCCAGTTGTCCATTATGAGCATCATGCCATAGGGGTCCATGCCTACTCTGCTCTCTTATCTTCTCGCTTATCCACACATCCTTTGCAAGCTCTCGAGTCAGCTAAAGCTGGTCTCCTGTATATATATTCATTTGGTGTTGTGCTAATGTAAGAATTTAGAGGAACCTCTTTAATTTTACCTTCCACAATCTATTGAATTTTTTATTTGATGCCACACCAGGAACTGCAGATAAAATAACAAGAAAGACACACATAGAAATTTGTCCTTTGGCACTTCCAATTTATTACAGGGAATATCAAGTAAATGACAGAATACCAACCATATATCATGATGTGTTATGACAGGCAGAATATGATGTTAAGATAGAGAATACCTAAAATAAAAGAGTCCAAGGAAGGAAGGAAAGCTAACCTGGATTTCAAAATTTAAGAATATGTCTTTTAGGAAATACAACTAAGCTGAGATCTAAAAGATGAGAAAATTTCCATTATGCAAACTAACAGCAAATGGTTGTCCAAGGAACAGCTTGTACAAAGTTCTTGAGATGGGAACGATAGTTCCAGTTCCTATTTTCAGAATCTCTTTTTCAGATCTTTCTTTATATTCTAAATGGTGTTCTGAAAATGTTATCGAGAATACTCAAACTACCTTGCTTGTAGTATAGCTTACCCTTTGAAATGTTCAAGCAATAATGTCAAGTCAAATGAATTAAAAGGATTGAAAACACTAGGTTACACTGTTTCTGATCAAAACCAGAAATTGGCTCTCATTCATTTATTGATTATAAAACAGTATTAAAAGAACTTCAATAACTTGCTAAGGAACTGAACAGATCTCAGAGAAAAAGTAACAAAAGTGGTTCTTAAACATTTAAAAAATATGTTCCCCCTCATTCACATGTAGAGAAATGCAAGCTAAAACTATTGATAAGAAAAATAAATCAATTCATCCAACCATTTACTTCTCTATGCATCTCCTTGTCCACATAGCCTTTAAATATTTCCTTAACCTCTAGACTCTGTGTAAAGTATATAGAGGAGGTATATGTTAAATAACAAAGTTTCCATTATCACTACATTTACAATGAAGAGAAAAGCTGCACTATGAATACCAACATACAAGGTCTGGCAGAGGCATTACATGGCACACACGAAATGGGGAGAGGCTAAGCAGGACTAAAAGGTAGCCCAAGTGCAGTGAAACCCGAAAGTCTACACTGAATTCTTGTTAACTATTTCCTGCTGCATTTCCCTTTGTTCCTTTTGCATTGAGAAAAATTTTTATTTACTATAATAATACTTTTAAAGAGCAAAACCAATTGTATTCTTAAAAACTAACAAGGAAACAAGCAAACAAAGGGTTGCATCTCACCTTCATAGGTGACAAACAAATGATTTTATACAAACTATGATTTTAAGTTTAATTTTAATTTTTACTTATTGAGAAAATATCTCTGAGCCTGAGAAGGAACAGCGTAACACAGAAGCATTTCTGAACTGATTCCAGATATTTTGTCTGTCAGCAAAATTGCTTTTGTTTTAAATCGTTAAGTTCAAAATCTTACACTGTACCATACAGTCTCAACAAAATTACTGAGCATCTCAAAAAGGAATTTTTCCATTGTTAAATTACATAAGTAAAACAAGTTTACTGATATACAATTTTCATTTAAAAATAGAAACCTATACATTTTAAAATACATTTTGGCAGAAATTTCACTTGAAGTAAATGATACAGAATTCTGTCTCTCATTCCAGATGTCAGTTTCTCTATATTTTCATAATCTGTTTTACCAGTGGAAACAGAAATTTGTCTTGATGCCTCTATACATTTTTTTCTTACATACAAAGTGTTATGACTATAAATAAGCATAAGTTTAAGCAATCAAAATATGATTTGTAATGATGAAATTCTATTACAGAGATGACATCAGGAGAAAATGAACTGCTGTATTATTGGTTCCTACATGGATGAATTTATTAATATCAACTAAACAAAAAAACACAAATTCTCATAATAATGTTATAATTCTGAAGGAATACTTGGTTTTTGCTATGTGTATATACCATATTTAAACTTTTTTCCATAGGCTTTGCAAGACCCATTTGATTTATTTGCTTAAAAATAAATAAAGCTGCATTTCACAAAATAAGACTTCAAATTTCAATTGGGGAGAGACACTTAAGGCAGAAGTATATTGAAAAAAAGATTATCACTTTAATTTACAAAAACTGAAGGTTTCAATAATTACTTGTAAACTCATAAACACATTAAGACTATGAAGTTTAAGTAGCCAAGTACCTGGGTAACCTTGATAAGAAGTTTGGAGTACGCTGGCATAAAGAGATTAAGGAAATGTCAAGATGAAAACACAGAAAGGATCAAAGTACATTCTATTGAGGTTAGAAAACAAAAACAATTCTTCAAATATCTGGATTCCAAGAGTTCCCATAAGTTATGACTTGAGAATTTTAACCTTATGAAAAACAATTATAAATTAAAAAGTTGGAAGGGTGCTTGGTGCCAGGGTTACTATGCCACTTGCACTGCCAGCTCTGGCCCTGCTTCCTGTTTCCAGCTAATGCCCACTTTAGGAGGCAATAAGCGATGGCTCATGAATGAGGGCCCTTCTTCCCCACTGCAGACTCAGGCTGAGCTCCAAGCTTCTGACTTCCGCTGGCCCAGCCTTGCCTCTTATAGGTTTCTGGGAATCAAGCAGTGGATGGAAAGTTTTTTGTTCTTTCATATAAATTCAAGAAATAGGTACACAGTTACATGAAGACTATGCAAATGTTAATGCTAAATTAAACCCAATACTAAATGTAAATATTAGAATGTTATTTCTTCCAGAGTTTGTTCAGTGAATTAAAGTCTATTTGAAACCACAGCGCTTATTACAGGTCTGAGTACTAACTACATGATAAAACCGGCTACTTCCATGTTAAAAATATATATATATGTTTTTCCTCTTAAACAGTGAGAATTTTTCTCTGATGTTCAGATATGAGCACTTTGCCAAGACACTGAGCACAGAGTTGAATATTGGTTGCAACATGAATGATATCTCAAACCCATGACTGCATAGGTTGAAATGCTGACAAGTACAGATAAGCAGTATATCCATATATATTTTTTTCTCTGCATAGAACCCATTAAGGAACTTTACAAGACAGAATCCCATATATAGTAAACAAAATCTGATGTGTTCCAGTGAGTAAAAGAAATCTGGAGACTTTCCAAAATTGTTGATTTGAGGGATCCCAGAGTAACTAAACCATATCTTGAGTCTAGTAAGTAGACTATGTGAAAGTGTAATTAGTTTAACATAATTGATTAAACAAACACTCAAGTACATACAGTAAGCATTTCTAGGATGGCTTTACCAGTAGCTCTTATAGTTCTTTGAGTGAGGGTAGTTTATAAAAATGCAGTATATGATCACAATAAGATTAGGCAACTTAATTGTTAGAGTTATTTTAATTACCACATGCCTATTTAACAATCTAAGACATAAACATTTGACCAAAAAGAAATGACTATGAATTTTGAAAAGAATATCGGAATAATGAGTAAAACTTTATGAAAGATCAACAGTGTGAAAACGAAAAATAGCCTTCAGATAGTTCAGGGTGGTTTGATCTCTGACTAGCTGTTAGTTACTGGTTAATACAAATATTTATTATCCTTGAGGCTTTTTTAAAATGGATGTAGCCATCTCACTACAGGATACATACAAAAATGCTGAATCAATATGTCAATCAATTCCCTGAACTTGTGTGTTCATTGCAGCACTATTCACAATAGCCACAATACGGAATCAGCCTATGTTTCCATCAAGGGATAAATAGATAAGAATACAAAACACTGCTGAACCTTAAAAATGTAGGACATCCTGTGATTTTCCATGTGTTTGAACCTGGAGTTTGTCCGGCTAAGTGGAGCAATCCAGGTGCAGTAAGGCAAATATGGTATGATTTCACGCATGTGACAATATCCAAAAAAGTCAAATTCACAGCAGCAGATAGGAAAATATTGGCTTCCACGGAAAAGAAATGGGAAGGCTTGGGAAGTATTGGTCAAAGGACACAAAATTTCAGTCAGATTGTGTGTGGGATCACCCAAGGATCTATGCCTGCTGAGCCCATGTGGGAGGCCTAGGCACAGGGCACACTGTGTGCCCGGGGAACCCCCAACAATGGATTTGGCTGAGGCCTGAACCCAGCCTGTTCACTGCGCATGCACCGAGAGCGGTGGGCTGCACCCCTGTCTCTCTCCTCTGTGCTAGGACTTCCCTGATAAGCAACTCAAAGAAGTCAAACATGACCCATAACCTGTTTGCCAGCCACGTGTAACGGATATGAGCCAAGGCACAGCTTTTAGCTTAGGTGCCAGCTTCTGTGCTGAGTCCCAGCCTACCTGCCCATGACCTGAGGCTCAGCTTCCAGCCACGTATGAGGAACATGACCTTTGCATTGGTTGGAGGGTCCAGGGAGATGGGTATGCTTACTGGCCACCTGCAATGTCATTGTTGGGTGGGAGTGCTGTCGGGACTGCCCTCCAACTTTGCCTTTTCTAACACTATTTAGGCCTGTAAGTTCCCCTAATAAATGGAAATCCCTCACCAGTTTCTCTCCAATGTAGACTCTGTGGCCAAAGAACACTGTTGCCTCACCCTCAGGGCCTGCTGGCAGGTATCCCCAAGAGGACTGGGGCAATACTTCAAGAAATCTATCACGTTACATGGTGAAAACAGCTAACAGCAACATGCCATATTCTAGAAGATAACATTTTAAGCGATTTTCAGTGAGCCTACAACAAAAATAAATACATGAGCTAATATTTGATGTTAATCAGCTTGATCGAGCCATTACAAAATCTATACATATATAAAAACATTGTACATGACAAATCAAAAATATTTATTAAAATGAATTAAAATAATTATGATCACCATGCTAAATTCACTAAGCCTCTAAAAGTCTAAATATGCAGCTGCTTATACGCAGGCATTCTCAGATGTTGCAATCTTTAGGTTGCAACACTACAAATAAATGTAATGAGAGCAGTGAATATTCATATGTTTATTTCGGATTCCATTCTTTTCTCCAATGATTCCTTGATTTGCTTACTTGTATTTAAAAACATTCATCCGTAAAGTAAAGGAAGTTATGTATAGAAGTCATTTCAGAAAGTAGTCTAGAGCATTCGGTGACTAGATTTTGGGATGGAGCAAAGAATGCAAAAATGACTCCAGGGAGTGCAGATTTAGGAGCCTGGAAGCAGTGGTGCCTATAATAGAAAGGGGAAACAGTCAGGAGCTGGTTTATGTGGGAGTAGATAATGAGTTCCATTTGGGATATTTAATTTTGAGACTGATGGGGGGACACCTAATTGGAGATGTTCTGTAGGTGTAATGATATTAAGAAGGGGAAAAATTCAATTAGAGCTCCACCAAATTATATCAGCTGTGTCCAAACCATATTGATTGCCTGTGCGTATAGCTGGTGCGCAGCATGGCGGAGCTGAATGCTGCCAAGCTCCCCTTCGGCTCTAAATTCTTGGATTTGATATAGAATATGGAGGGTGACACAGCAGAAAGCGGACGCGCCCAGCTGCTCTCTGTCACATTCCTCTCATTCCTCCTATTTTTCTACCAAAAGTTGGTAACAGTGTGCCCTGTTTCATCAGCTGGCCAACCACACCGAGGGCATCATAGCCACCATATACTTGAGGGCAGTGACAGCATAGGGACAGAAAGAGTTCTCTAGACATATTACAGAAATTATTATATAATTTACGGAAAGCAGAGCATTAAAAAATAATTACTGCATTACTTTACTGACATAAGGAGGAATTTCCACTCTGAACCTAGGCTAAAAGGAGCCTTTGTTATAGATATAACTAAAATGTTTTAGAAACTATATGCCAGATTACAAACATGTTTTCACAAAGTCCTCATATCATGATTATACGCTGCTTTCTTGCCTGATTTTTGACTCATCCTTCAAACACCAAATATTTCAGAAACATGTAACTATACATTGTTCTCTCAAACACCTTGAAATATATTCTTCTAAGTTTTTGCACATGCTTGCCCTTTGCTATCTAGAATGCAAATATTACTCTCCTATACTCTAATTTGAAATTCAGTTAAATATCACCTCCTCCTTCTTGCCCTAGGCAATATATTTGCTTACTTTTGTAAAAAGTATGTACAACTAGCTTTATCAAGTAGGTCATACTATATCAGATTTTGAAGGTATTAGATTTCTACTGTCTAAATCTATCCTAATTCCATACATTCAAGTGTATTTGACCATTATTGTAAATTTATTCAATGAGTGGTAACAGCCTCAATGTATTTGTTGACATATTTCACAGTCAGCTTTCCTACTAATCTGCTTTGATATAAATATGATGGATTCAGCACAGAAAGCAAGTTTTATTAAGACTTGAAACTCAAATACCTGCAGTATGAAGACAAGGTTTTTAAAGGGCGTGGGGTCAGTGGGAGCCAGGAGCAAGCAGGCTGTGCATTCTCATCTAAAGTGGAAATCACCCAATTGTTACAAGAGCTAGCAAAAGATCTTTAAGTTTCATTCCTAAAGAATGAAAACAAGAATGCCATTTTTTTAGTCTTCAAGTTACAAATATTGTTAACTAACTTTTATTGCGAATTTAACCATCAAGAGATGACTGACAAGGTGTTTTGTCTTAAGAACATATGTGTGGGGCCCGGCGCAGTGGCGCAAGTGGTTAAGGTCCTCGCCTTGCACGCCCGGGATCTCATATGGGTGCCGGTTCTATCCCGGCAGCCCCGCTTCCCTTCCAGCTCCATGCCTGTGGCCCAGGAAAGCAATTGAGGACAGCTCAAGGCTTTGGGACCGACCCTGCACCCACTTGGGAGACCCAGAAAAGGCTCCTGGCTTTGGATCAGCATAGCATTGGCTGTTGTGCTCACTTGGGGAGTGAATCATCGGACGGAAGATCTTCCTCTCTGTCTCTCCTCTCTGTATATCCACCTTTCCAATTAAAAAAAAGAATAAAAATAAATCTTTAAAAAAAAAAGAACATATGTGTGTATGAGGAATGTAAAATATATATTTAACAAACGTTAATGCATGCCTGTAGAATAGTAGCAAATAAGTTAGTTCACTGTTTCAAGGGTGTTTCCTTTCTTGACTAATATACTAACTTCTTTATACTGTCAAAACAAAATGTTTATGTAAGATTTTACTGGAATAAAAATGTATTTTGTATAATTTGACTACAAACTCATGACTATTTATCATTGATTTGTTTAATACTGATGATGCTCCTTTGTGAACATGTGTTTCTAGGAGTCTATTTGAAAACTTGTACCATAAATTATAAGCAGGTGTAGTAAGAGTAATGATGATGTATGTCATGTTATACTTTCCTCTACTTCTCTAATAGGTTAGGCAGATTTTAGTTTCAGAGGAACTTCCTACCTTATGCACAACTCATCAATATACTTCCTGCTTATAAGATAAAACTGCAATACAATATAATAATAAAATCCATACAAGACCTTCTAGCATTTGGAATATATGCAGAAATACAGTAGCGATGTTTAATACTGAATAAATATTGGGGCAAAGAAACCGGGTTGTAGATACCCACTGAGAGGAAGGTAGTCACAAATTGGTATTCCCAGAAGAGAAAGATGAAGAGCTTCAGGAAATGAGCAGTTTAAATGGTGGCTGGGGACGCCCACAAATGCTCATACCCTCAATTTCTCCATCAGAAGAGTTTGTGCTCAGAGACTAGAAAGCAACCACAAATCTTGATGCAACCGTCCAATCCCTCTTACACCATCTGTAGGATTCACCTGTTCCAAATGTAGATGATTACATTTCCTTTAAAAGCAATTCAACGCTTTTTTTCCTACCTAAATATGGCTACCTGTACTGAAAATTTTAATGTGAGAGAAATCGCTAATCATAGGGCTTCAATATGATAGGGTGCACATTAAAAACAAAAGAGACATAGGAGTGGTGAACATTTTAAGGGGGTAAGGAAATAATGCCCTGAGGAAAGAAAGCCAGAATTGTAGAATAGGGATGTTAAGGCAAACATTATTGACTTTATACTCTGGATAAGAAATCACTCACTACGGGAACAAACAGGAAAAGTTATAGAGGTTTATAATCTTTATACCTACTATGTTAGGAGTAGGCGATTAGATATGAGAGAAAGCTGCTGTATTTATTCTGGGCATATGAGACTAAATTGGAGGATTTAAAATGAACCGTAGGAAATTCAAAGAAACAGCTAAAATGAATGGCTAAGAAGCTAGAAGATCTTAATCTATGTAAAGCTGAAAGAACAAAATATGCACAGTTTAGCTCTGTGCTAATGAAAGGAAGTAGATAACACTAAAAATAACTGAATGGTTCAGGCTATAAGGCAGCAAAAGGGTTCTGGCACAAACGAATCTATCCAGAAAAAAAAAGTGAGGCTTAATTACACAAAGGAAAAATTGTTGACTTTGAGAAAAAGTGTCCTGAGATTCAATGACTGTGGTTGCACAAACCATCAGAGTCAGTGACGAGCTTATTATCTTAATGCCTGAAGCAGCTCAAATGAGACCGGGTGCCAGAAAACCCATGACAGGATAAATGCCCGCCTGTTCTTAGGGAGATGGATGCACATGGACTTGGTAAGGAGAACAGCACAGCAGACACAGCATTAGAATGCAGGGTTGTGACTTCGGCAGAGTTCTTGCTCCAGTGGCTTTAGGGGAGGTCCTCTTCAACCTACTTGACTGCTGTCACTTGACTTCCTTTTGGGCTCTGAAACTTCTTCAAATGAGGTGACAGATTTTGTGGTTGTATAGGGCCTCTGATGAATCAAGAAATCTACTTCACAAATACTGTTATCTGATCCTTCTAGAGTGAAGGTCATTGTGAAGATTATCAATGACACAATGAATATTGGTTGCTATCATCAAACCCAACAGGTCAAGAAATATTAGTAATAATTTGCTTCTAAACCTATGTGCTCATACTTAGGCCTCTCTTATTTTTTCCCCTTTTTGTTTTTTCCCCTTATTTTGCCTTGATTTTTTTTTTTAGATTTATCACGTACATATGAATGTCAACATGATATTTTTAATTTTATTTTTTGTGAGAGAGAGAGAAAGAAAGAGAGAGAGAGAGAGAAGACTAGTTCAATTTTAATTCCCAAATGCCTATAACATCCACAGCCAGGGCTATGTCAGGCCAACCAGGAATCCCACCCACATTGTCTCATTGGGTATCACCGGCTACCCGCCATGTATAGAAGCAGGAAGTGGGATTGGAAGCCGGACAGGACTTTCTCAGAGGCACTTCCAATATGAGGTGAACGCGCACTGTTACTCTGATTTGGTCTTCCTAGACTTGTGCTTTCTGGAGTCTCATCTAACATAGGAGTTTGAGAGCTACGGCCAATGGACCAGTCAATAGGTTTTATAAAGCTGCAGTAGACCCACTCATGCCCATTCACTCATATCTGTCTATGGTTGCTTTGGTGTCACAACAGTATAAATTATCTGCAACACAGACTATATGCCCTGCAAGTCTGAAGAATTTATCATCTGACCCTTTTAGAGAATATTTGCAGACATCTTTCTTGTTCTACATTATGATTATTCAATATTCTTCCATATGGTTGCAGTTTATTATTTACACTGATTTATGAGATGACAATAACAATTATTTGTTATTGTGAACACTATGACTATGAATATCCTGCACTAAGATTCATGGCACTGCAAATTCTGCATAAACTGATTTCTTATTTTTTTTTAATTTTATTTTAATTCATAAAGGGCAGAGTTGCAGAGAGAGACAAAAAGAAAAAGATCTTTCATCTTTTGCTGCACTTCTCAAATAGCCCCAAAAGTTGAGGCTAGGCCAAGCCAAAGCCAGCAGGCTAGAGTTCCATTAAGGTTTCCCACACAGCTGCAGGGACCCAAACATTTGGGCTGCATTCACTGTTTTCCAAAGAGCATTAGCTAGGTTGTAGATCAAACGTGGAGCAGCCAGGACTTGAATCAGTGCTCACATGGGATCCTGCCATTGTAAGCAGAGATTTAATTTGCTTTGTCACAATGCTGCCACTGATTTCTTCATTTTTAACTTCTTTTTTTCCTAACATAAATTATACATAGTCATAGAAAAAATCTGAGACCATTAGAATGTAAAGAACAGGTTCCTAAATAGCATCTTCTCCCAAATACTAGGAATACCACATTGCTGAGTATTTTCCTCTTTTTTGTATTTTTTATTGTTATTTTCCAAGGTATGGTTTTGTAGGTATAGGAATTCCCCCCTCCACTACCTCCCTCCCCATTCTCCAACTTCACTATCTTCTCCCCATATTATTATAGTAGTATAGTCCTATAGCAACAGTTACAAGTCCAACATTCTGATATTTAAGTACATCTTGGCACTGTAGGCATAGACAATTGTAGAAACTATAGTATCATATAATCAAGGCATATTTAACAGTTTCATTGGGATTTCTTGTATTCAGGAGTAGAGATGCATACTGCAGTGAATCTTCACTTCTTGCTAAATTACTCTCCATCACCCATGAGAATACCTGTATATACATGTTTACCTATATATCTATTTGTTTTGATTTTGCATGAAGGTTGCCTTATATCAGAGAGCATATATGGTATCTATCCTTTTTGGATTGGCTTATTTCATTGAACACAGTGGTGTCCAGTTGAGCCCATGCTATTGCAAATCGTAGAATTTCACCCTTTTTAAAGGCTGAGTAGTATTCCATGGAGTAGATGTACCACAGTTTCTTTATCCAGTCCTGTTTCCATGGGTATCTGGGTTGATGCCACATCTTTGCTATTGTAAATTGTGTGGTTACAAATAAAGCGTTGTATATATTCCCAGGAATGGGATAGATAACTGGATTTTACATAGTCAATTTCCAGTTGCCTCTGCACTCTCATAATGACTTGCATAGTGACTGCACTAGCCTACACTCCCACCAACAGCAAAGTAAAATACCCTTTTCCCAACATCCACACCAGCAAGTGTTGTTAGTAGATTTCCAAATGTAGGCAGATCTCACTGAAGTTAGGTGGAATCTCAATGTGGATTTATTTGCATTTACCTAATAGCTATGGAGCCTGAGCATTTTTTTATATGTCTATTAGCCACTTGAATTTGACCTTTTGAAAAAAGCCTGCCCATTTCCTTCACATATTTCTTCATAAGGTTGTTCTGTTATCGAATTTCCAAAATTCTTTGTAAAATCTGAATATTAGTACCCTATCAGCTGTGTAGTATGCAAAGATTTTTCTCCCATTCTGTTGGTTGCCTCTTTACTTTGTTGATCATCTCCTTTGCTGTACAGAAGTGTCAGTGTGATGTAATTTCATTTGCTTATTTTGGATTTGACTATGCTTTTGGTGATTATTCTCAGAAATCTTTGCCAATGCCTGTATCTTACAGAGTGCCTCCTATGTTTTCTTCTATTAGTTTCATGGTTTCTGGATGTAGATTTAGGTCTTTGAACCATTTAGAGCTGACTTACACATTTTGTACAAGGTGGGTATGGGTCTCATGTCTTACTTCTGCAAGCTGATATCCAATAGTCCCAACAGCATTTGTTGAAGAGACCACAGGCTTTTTCCCTGGATTATTTTCAGTTTTCTTGTCAAAGATTAGTTGGCTGAACATATGTGGCCTCACTTCCAGGGTTTCCATTCTATTCTGTTAATCTTCTCTGTTTGTGCACTAGTACCAGACTGTTTTGATGACCACCATCCTCTAGTATGTCTTGAGGTCTAGAATTGTGATTCCTCCAGTTCTATTTTTATTCTATTGTTCCCAGATGAATATTTCTATCATTATTTTTTATTTCTTAGAAGAATATAGTTGGGATTTTGATTGGGATCACACTGAATTTGTATATTATTTTCAATACTATAGACATTTTGCTTATGTTAATCCAACCGATCCAGGAACATGGTAAATTTCTCCATCGTTTGATATCTTCTCTCTTCTTCAATATTTTGTAATTTTCCTCATAGAGGTTTTCCACTTCTTTGGTTAGGCTTATTCTAAGGTATGTAGGGTTCTTTCACATTATTTTAAAGCGGACTATATTTGGAAGTTCTTTCTCAGCCACAAAGTTGTTTGTGTATACTAGGACCATCGATTTATGTTAATTGATTTTGTAACTTGCTACTCTATCTTATGAGTTCCAATTGTCTCTTTTTTGAATCTTTTGGTGTTCCTATGTAGAACACCATGTCTATTAACAGCTATAAGTGGATAACCATCACCTCAACCTACTGTTATCATTGATTTACATGTCCAAGTTTCATGATTTTAGTAGAATGCATTAAGTAAACAATCAATGTGAGTAGAGGTAGGAGGTGATAATAGACAAGTCAGAGGAAGAATCAAGAATTAAGAATCTTAGCAAGGTCCTAAGATGTTTCTAAAAATTTAACACATATATTTTACTCTTTTTTAAGATTTATTTATTTCATTGCAAAATCAGATATATAAAGAGGAGATCTTCCATCCAATAATTCACTCCCCAAGTGACCACAACAGCTGGAGCTGAGCCAGTCTGAAGTCAGGAGCCTGGAGCTCTTCCAGGTCTCCCATGAGGGTGTAGGATTCCAAGGCTTTGGGCCAACCTTGACTGCTTTCCCAGGCCACAAGCAGGGAGCTGGATGGGAAGTGGGGCTGCCAGGATTAGAACCGGCGCCCCTATGGGATCCTGGCACATTCAAAGCAAGGACTTTAGTAACTAGACCACAGCGCTGGGCCCCAACACATGTATTCTACTCTTGATAGCTGTGAAAAAGAACTATCCAAGAACCACAGGAGATCTCATACCTCCACTTAAATAAGGAGAAAAGCCTGCTTTTTTGCAAACCCAACTTTTCCCTCTTATTGTCAATTGGTATGACCTTGGCTACCCCTGGAATCTATCTCCAAACCTTGGTAAGAGCGAGATGCCTTGTCTTAGGCCATGGGGTCTCTGCCGTACTCCACATCTTCCCCATTTCCTCTTCATTTTTCCTCAAATGACAATTTCCAAAGGAAAACAATCTGCCCTCTCATGTAATTAGATAAGCGGTGATGAAAAATAGGCCCAACAAATCATTTTGTCTGAGTCTATCAATGCAACAGCAGGCAGGACTCAAAATTCAGCCCACCTATTACAAGCCCATTGTAAATTTTAAATTGTTCAATTTGTATCCCCCCGTTAATGATGTTATGCATGTCCAAATAATCCTTGGCAGCAAAAAGGCTCCATACCCCTGAAAAGAGCATAGACCAGGAACAGTCAGGGGATACTTCTAAACAAATAGTTTTTGTGCTATAATATTCTTTATGACAGTATAATCCTAAAAGTGTGACCAGTGTAACCTACGGTGACAGAGAACTGTACATAAGGGAATCGTTGAAGATGTTTGTGTCTGAGACACACTGTCTATAATAATTTCATTTTCCCACTTCCTTGTAACAAAACCATATAAGGATTTTAAAAAATAGAGTTCTACAAACACACACAGTGTGAGTGTTCCACAACAAACATACACATTGTCAAATACATTAAATGCTGTCATAACACAGAGAAATGGAAATCCTCAGAAGAGTTGATATTCTAATGTACACAGTGGCTTTATAAGAAGGCAATATATATAAATTATTTCAGAGGGATTTAAGCAGACTCTGGCAGGCAAAGAATGGGTTTACTTATCAGAGGGTATTGGGAGGGTTTACTAGTGGTATTATCCACAGAGAAGCGGTCAGAATAGCAAAGTGCAAGTGATGATCAAGAACTAGAGTTAACCCTGGACCTGCATGGTCAAGGGGAAGGGCACTCCCTGAGCCATAAATCAATGATGATAAAAATGCAAGAGTCAACTTTTTAACAGAAGTCATGGGCTTCAGCAGAGGCTCAGCAACCAACGGAAATCGTAATAGAACTAAGGAAATTAACCCTTCACCCTATTTAATCCACTGAATTCCTACCCCAGCCTCTTTTAACTGGATGCCCCAGGCAAAGGAGCTCTTTCCTGCATTTTTAAAATGGAAACCTCCATGCCACAAATCAGGTTGAAGGGAAATTATTTGCAGCTTAATCAAAAACCTTTTCCTTCAGGTTAATCTATGTGTGGACTTGATTTTTCTTTAATTAACTCACACTGTTTCCAAAGTCTAGAAATAACTAACCCTAACAAGGAATTGGTAAACATATTCAGAGCACCAGCTCACAAAGCTTTTGGATAGACAGATGAATAC
The DNA here is from genome assembly GCF_017591425.1 of Ochotona curzoniae. Taxonomy (NCBI): domain Eukaryota; kingdom Metazoa; phylum Chordata; class Mammalia; order Lagomorpha; family Ochotonidae; genus Ochotona; species Ochotona curzoniae. Next base: position 19,138,713 of record NW_024465023.1, on the reverse strand, counting down.
GTCCATGGATCGATAAGGACTGATCAAAGTTAACCTATGCATTTGACACAACCCAGACCTGGGCATAAAGCATGCCTCTCCCTCCCTGATTATGATATATAAGGGCATTCACTCCAACAAAGAGTGTTGTACTAATTTCTTTGGGTAAAACACCTACGTGTCACTTCTGGAAAATCAGTCATCTGAGTGTAGGGGTCATGATAACTCTTTTTAAAAAGCTAGGAAATGTAGTGGAACTGTTTGCCTGTGGTCTTGTCGTGTTACTGTGGTTATTAATACTGTGTTCACATTAGAATCACCCAGTGGAACACTTAATCTGACAAAGGGTTAACATCCAGAATATGTAAGAAACACTAACCACTCACTAGCAATAATCCAACTTTAAAACAGACACTTGGGGTAGTACTGTATCACAGTGGGATGGGCCACCGCTTGCCATGCTTGCATCCCATATCAGAGTGTCAATTCAAGACTTGCCTGCTGTGCATCCTGTGAATGCACCAGAGAATGGAGCACATGATGGCCCCAGTGCCGTGGGTCCCCACCACTCACATGAGTGACTCAGATAGAATTCTTAGGTTCAGGGGAGTGGACTAGTTGGGTCATGGATAAGTGGATGAAAGATATCACCATATCTCTTTCTGCCTCCCTTTTGCCTTTCAAATCACAACAGATTAAAATCACAACAGACCCAGACAGACATCTCTCACAGACAGACATTCAACTGAAAAACAGGTACTCAGGAATAAATGCTCAACTCATTAGTCACCCGGGAAATACAAGTCAAAATCACAATGAGATATTAGGTCACTCTAATAAGATTGGTTAGGAGCAAACGACAAAAGATAACAAGCACTGGTGGATATGTGGGGAAAAGGGAACCCTTGCAGGTTGCTGGCAGGAATGGAAACTAGTGGAGCTATTGTGCAAATTAGTATAGAGGTTCCTCAAAAGACTAGTAGTACTCTCTATAGGATCCAGGAATTCCTATTGAGAATGCATATCCCAGGGAAATGGAACCCATCTGTTGAAAAGACATCTGCACTGCCGTGTTTCTTGCAGGTTAAACAATTAGTCAAGAAACAAAAAGTTTATATGTGTTCATCAATTGGTAAGTGGATGAATGAAAGGTGGTACATATGCACAATGGGATATTAGCCATAAAATCTATGAACTACTATTGTTTGTAACAACATGATGGGCCTGGAGATTCTTATGCTATATGAAATAAGCTAAGCACATAAGGACAAATATCAGATGACCTCATCCTTACATTGAGCCAAAAAAATAAGCCATCTCCTAGAAGTTAAAGACATACCGGCAGTAACCAAATGCTGGGAAGAAAGGAAGGAAGGGTTGGGAAAAACTTGACTATTAGGTATGAGGTTAGAGCTTGAGGGAAGAAAGAAGTTTGCAGATTCCACTGCACAGAAAGGTAATGTGAGCTAATGCAAAGGTGTGACATATTTCTCTATTTAAATAATCGTAACAGAATTGTGTATACTTTCACTATAAAAATGCTAAATCCATAAAAGAATAAATATATTTATACTGATTTTTAAAGAAAACTACATTCTGCCTTGCAGCTAATGTTATATATAATAGGAATTACAGGATTTATTGGGTTTGGAGTCTGGGAAAGCAATATGCACTAAACGAACAAAAAATAGCACCAGTTTTTAAAATTATTTGTACACTTTAACTTCAGAGTCCTTATCAGTATTCAAAGGAGCATAATGCTTTTAGAAATGCTTCAGCAAGGAACACTTTAGACTCTGTTGTTGATAAATGAAAGTGCTCACTTCCTCTCAGACAAGTTAGTAACAAACAACTATTTTCTAGCAACTGGACTGCATCCACCTATTCATTTCCCATGGCTCATTGGGCATCATTAGGATGTAACAGGTTTTACTTACTACCAACCCCAGACACTGTAAAAGTGGTCAATCACAGGAAAGTTTTGAAAAGCAGTAAGTCTCTTTTAATTTGGAACTCTTCCTAGGTGCTTCAAAAGTGGGTAGACATCATTTGTTTTTGCCTCTACTCTGATTCAAAACAGTGTATCATAGTTTAAAAAAACCAAAAACTTGCTCTCTGTAGAATGCAGCTTCTGATCTGTCCATGCATCAACTAATAAGACACTTCCTAGAATGATTATTTTTTTTATTTGTTGGTACTGAGAGCAATATTAGAGAAAAACAACTGTGAATAATTCATTAAACAATGAACCACAATGAAGAAAAGACAATATAATCTCTGCTAAGTCTGACAATAAAAACACTCCAAGCAGGCCCAGCATGACACCCTAGTGGCTAAATCCTCACTTGTCTTGCACTGGAATTCCATGTGGGCACTGGTTCTAATCCCGTCAGCCCCACTTTTGATCCAACTCCCTGGGAAAGCAGTAGGGGATGCCCCAAAACCTTGGGACCCTGCCCCTGCCTGGGAGACCCAGAAGCTTCTGACTTAGATCGGCTCAGCTCTGGCTGCTGTGGTCACTTGGGGAGTGAACCAGAGGATGGAAGATCTTCCTCTCTGTATTTCCTCCCTCTGAATACCTGTATTTCCAATAAATATAAAATAAATCTTAAAAAAAAAAAACAGTGCAGGCAGAGCCTAGCACATCAGGTACATCAGGTTAAACAACTGCTTACATCACTGGCATATGGATGCTGGTTCTGTGTCTGGCTGCTCCACTTCTGGACCACCTCCCAACTAACAGAACACAGCAGAAAACTGTCCAAAACACTTCCAGAAAAAAGGTGAATGGGGGCTGGTGTAATAGTGCAGTAGGTTAGTTTTCCACCACCTATAGTACCTATTCTATTCCTGGCTGTTCTATTTCCCTTCCAGCTCCTGGATTGGTGGTCCAAGAAAGCAGTGGAGGATGGCCCAAGGCCTTTGGCCCCTGCACCCACATGGGAGATATGAAAGAAAGCTCCAGGCCCGCAGCTTCAGACTGGCCCAGCTCTGACTAATGTGGCCATGTGGGGAGTGAACCAGTGGGTAGATCTTTTATTCTGCCTCCCCTTCTCTCTCTGTAACTCTAAGTTTCAAGTAAAACCAATAATAAAATAAATAAATCTGTTTTTAAAAAGTGAGTGGCTGTTACATGGGTGATATTGAGCAGTCATCCTGCACCCAGTGCAAACAACGGAAGGATTGTGGGTGATGCTACATTATTTTGTCTTGTTTGGCTTTTAGAGATTTATTTTATGTATTTGAAGATTTATTTTTTTATTATTTTTTTTTATTGGAAATGCAGATATACAGAGAGGAGAGACAGAGAGGAAGATCTTCCATCCGATGATTCACTCCCCAAGTGAGCGCAACGGGCCGATACTATGCCGATCCAAAGCCAGGAGCCTCTTCCGGGTCTCCCACGCGGGTGCAGGGTCCCAAAGCTTTGGGCCGTCCTCGACTGCTTTCCCAGGCCACAGGCAGGGAGCTGGAAGGGAAGTGGGACTGCTGGGATAGAACTGGCGCCCACATGGGATCCCAGACGTGCAAGGCGAGGACCCTAACCACTGTGCCACCGCGCCGGGCCCTATTTTATGTATTTGAAAGGCAGAGTTACAGAGAAAGAGAAGAAGAGGTGGAAAAGAGATCTTCTCTCTGCTGCTTCATTCTCCAGATGACCACAATAGCAGGCATAGGCCGAGCAGAAGCCAGGAGCCAGGAACTTCATCTGGGTTCCCTACAAGGCTGCAGGGGCCCAAGGATTTGGGCCTTCTTCTTTTGCTTTCCCAGGAGCATTAGCAGGGAGCTGAACTGGAAGTACCCGTTCAGGATGCCAGTATTTCAGATACTGCAAAAAGCATTACTGGTCCTGATATTACATTTTTAACAATGCCTACAGGGAATATTTGTAGTTATAAATAATATATTAGCCAATATCTTATACATTTGAATTAGTAAATACTCTCATTTTATTAATGATTTTCTCATTTCATTGAAAAGTGTTCTTACCAAATGACCTTTCAATCAGACCTTTCCATTTAGGTCTTATTAAGAATAATCATTTGGAATAATCTGCTGATCAGAAGGGAAAAGCACAAATAAGTAAACCATGCTTTGCATTGTTCATTATCACACTCGCACTTGGCTGCAACATCTGCAATTTTATTGGGAAGCGTGATTAGTTTAAAGCGGTCTGCACTCATCCTGGTAATGCATACACCGGTTAAAAGTTTAGCGGGGCGGGGGGGGGGGCGGCACGGTGGCCTAGCAGCTAAAGTCCTCACCCTGAACTTGCTGAGTTCCCATACGGGCACCAGCAGACCCATTTCCCATCCAGCTTCCTGCTTGTGACCTGGGAAAGCAGTCAAGGACAGCCCAAAGCCTTGTGACCCACATCCACATGGGAGACCAGGAAGAAGTTCCTGGCTCCTGGCTTCAGGCTGGCACAGCACCAGCCATTGCAGTCACTTGGGGAATGAATCATCGGACAGAAGATCTTCCTCTCTGTCTCTCCTCCTCTCTGAATATCTGACTTTGCAATAAAAATAAATAAATCTTAAAGAAAAAATTTTACCAGGGCACACAAGTCTGCCTAAGGTTTTGTCTGCAGCAGGTCTGACCATCTTATTCCTTCCACTTGTGAGAGCTTTGGTTCCTGTCATTTTTCAAGATTCAAATGTATATAGGCATAAGGGTTCCGAGGAGCTAAAAATTTAAATAAATAAAAGCTGCTTTCCTTTGGCTTTCACGACATCTCAGATACAATTTTGGCGTGTCTGTAAGGCTAGCTGCCAGCTCATGTTACTTTCATGTAACATGCTATCACACAGGGCCCTGCACTCAGAAAAGTCCCACGCCTGAACCAACACTTTGAAATCCAAATCTTGAATTTTTAATTCTTTGATCTTTCACTTTGTGTGAAGTCACAGGGGCAAGACAATGCACAACGTGTGCCAGCCATTCTTGGCTGCTCCATTCACATTTGGCACATACGGGTACACGGGATGCTCAGAGAACTAAAATATGTGGGAGTTAAGTGAGATTCCAAACACAATACATATGTGTGATATCCAACAGCGAATAAATGGGCACAGACAGCCACTGAAGATCAAGCTTTCATGGAAAGCAACTCCAACCATCTGCTGGCCCAAGCGTCCAGGCTTAATCAGCTGTATTCTTCCCAGAAGCTGTTCTAGGGCAGAATGTCCTAACCGGTGCAGACCTAGACACCACAGATCAATGTTCTTCCAGCTGATCTTGCTTCCCTTTGGCTAAAAACAAGAACTAAGAAGTGAAAAAATAAAAAGGAAAAAAAGATACAGAGCTGGCAGCTAGGACATAATATTCCCTGCTAAATATAAATAACACTGGCAGGAAATCCATTTTAACATGCAGGAAAGTCTGCCATCATGTTTTGAACTAGACAGAGACCACACCACTCTTCAGCCAGAACGACCATACAGTCCACCCCAATCCTGTAAGATTCAGGTATTTATCTGACAATGCAATTTCTAGCCCTCTCTTAGATCTTCCCAGCTTCCAAATGAAAATGACAAAATCCAGTCATATTCTTCTACATCTTTAACCTATGCAATTAAGAACTGAAGGATCTTCCACAAACCATTTTTAGAATATGAATACTGACCCAGATTCTGTGATAAGCCATTTAGATGGCTCCCTCTTCATGAATGGCCCTAGGGTTTTGCATGGAGTAAACACTAGCATGCTGTAGCAAAGGAAACTGAGTCACATTGCTTCTTTGGTGATTGTGATGAGTATGCCTGCGGGCTTTTGGATTAATAGGTGTCTTTCTGGACAGGTCTGCTTAAAACCCTGGCACAAAGGAGACCATGGGGAATTGGAGTGCCTTCGGAGGCCCAGAACTCTGAGGTCATCCAACCGGGTTTGGATCTACCACACAGGATGGAAGAAGCCCAAATCCTTCCTCACAGGATCCAAGGTCATTGGAACAACAGCCAGGAGCCCTGAGCGGTCCACAGAAACAGAAGAACAGTAAACTTCCTTCAGGACTAGGGAGAGGAGCTTTCTCTGGTCCTTACTTAGTTCCAACTTTGGATCCCCACCCTCTCTTGCAATGACCATCAGGGTCGCTCCGGAGCACCCCTCCAAAACAAACCCATAAACAAATAAACAAAGTTAGAATAGATAGAGTACAACAAGGAAAGCTTAGAACTAGACAGGAAATGATCAGCATGGATCCACATATACCTCACTACGTAGGACACTCCTCACTAGGGTGTTGAAGATTCCTCTGCACACCCCTCCTAAAACTGTTCTGCACCTCAACTGTTGACATATGCCTTGTTAGAGTTATAAGCCAGTTTAGACTATCCTAAAATCTGCCAAGTTCAGCAAAATTATGCTTCAACACTATAAACTGCTAAATACTAAAATGAATATAGACACGAGACAGTTGAACAGTACCCTATAGCCATTTTAAGGTGTATAGAAGTGGGTTGTATATAAACTAAAATTGAAATGTCAATGAAGTAGTCACAGGATGTGGTTAAGAACTTGCATTTTTTTAACATATTGGATACTCAATACCATGTCAATTAATTCCATATTGTTGTAAATTGCTGTTGATGTTATGCCGTAGCTTTCAATTGATTGGGATGATATTCTGCCAGCTCTACTGTCTGACCAGAAATGGTCTCCCCAAGAAACCGTTGAATTTACCTGGACAATAAGATGCTGCACTCCATGCTTGGTATACTCTTGCAATGAAAGTATCTTGACTGAATTTGAAATGTAACACAGCAACAAGGTGGAGGAACCCGCCATGGGGGGAGGGTATGGGGAGGGGTTGGGGGAATCCCAGAGTCTATGAAACTGTGTCACATAATGCAATGTAATTAATAAAAAAAAAAACACCCTGGCACAGGGCAGATTGTTGCCTGCTGATAAGTAACTGCCAGGAGAAAGAAAAACGGCTGCCACTCTCTGATGCTTGTGATGTTCCCTCTGTTCTCCTTACTGTAGCTCCGATATAAATGCTTTATCTTTTCACTGGAATTAAATTATTATTGGCTTCTCTTGCACGCATGGAAAATCCATTGAGAAATAACCACATGTGTATGAGTCACTCTTGTACATGGCAGCCGACTCTTACTGGAGATGAGGCTGAGAAGAAAAGGGATCTCTACTATGGCTTCAGAGTTGCCGACTAAAGGAACCTCTCATAGACCGTCTGTCCAAATCATGATGCAAGTGTTTCTTTCAACTTGAACTATAGCTGTCCAACACATTACATAACTGCTCTTCTTCCTCTGTACTCAGCCAACCAACAGGAAACCAACAAAAACCTAAAGCTACAAAACAACACGTTCCTCCAAAAGGAATACAATGAATTAAGACATTATTGATGTGTGGATGTACCCAGAGGAGATTCCCCTCTTCTTGCATTTCAACTGAATTCCTCTCCTACTTTCAGAGGACTCTGTGCATAAGGGTGTGTATTTATTTGAACATGATGAGAGATTTCGAGCATAAAGACTGTAGGCTCAGCTGACTCAGAAACATCTCTTGTTATCTGAACACAAGAGATCTGCAGAGCAAAAGAGAATCCATTTTAACTTACTTTTTAAAGTAGCAGAGACAACTTGTCAATGAAGCGTCAGGAAAGAAAATGTAAACTCAACACCATATTTGAATCTTAAAGAAAATATGCAAATTGTATATATAATAAAACACATAATCATTACAGATGAATAAATATGTAATATAATTACATATACATTATAAAATATGCAGTTGGCTATATAATAAAATGGATGCTGTGATAATGAAGTACACCCTGCTTATATGCTTTCAAATTTCAGAATGAATCTTTGCCAAAATATGAGACTTAACTATGTTTGGAGCAGAAATGTGTATCAAAGGAAAAATTAAAATGCAGTTTACAGAACTTAGGAGGTGAGAGTTGGTGAGGGAAATAAAGAAACACGGAAGATTATTAACATTTCAATTTTATCATGTGAAGCATTAGGAGGTATCACTAACATTTTAACGCAAGAGTAGAAGTAGACATTTAACCCAGCAGTTCAGACTTGGGGACACCTGCCTCCCACATGAGAGCCCTGGGCTTTCTGCTATTTCCGGCTTCCTACAGGGACAGACCCTACAAGGCAGCAACGCTGACCCTAGCTGTTGGAAGCCTTTCGCCTTTGGAGGAAAGCTGGACTGCGTTCCCTACTCTTGGCTTAGGCACATCCCTGCCCTTGCACAGGCATTGAGATTACCTGGGCAATGAACCCAGGCATAGAAGCTTTTTGTCTCTCTCCATAAACAAAATAAAAACGAAAAAGTGGTGAATAGAAGAAGTATGTGCATTGTGTGTAACTAAACTTAAACTCACAAGACAAAGAGCATAGGTGATGGGACAATGGAAGTCAAGAATGCTTGTAAAGGTAAGCATGTGAAAGTGAAGTGACTATATCTGCCTCTGAGGAATCATGAGGACATGCATTACACTTAAACAAAACAACTTATTAAATAAAAAAAAACCTTTCAGGCAGGTATAGATAAGCAATACATATAAGAAATGAGAGCACTGCTTCAAAAAGTTTTGCACTCGATGATATGTAACACACCTTTGAAAAATCTTAATAAGAAAAAATGACATTATCTATACTGCACTTTTCAGAAATGGTAAAATTCATATCTTGATTTATATGCACTTATAAACAGGGTTATACTTTAGTATTATACTGTATATATACGACACCTTTTTTCACTTTCTCATTCATGTATTTGGAACACCTTTTAATATCAGTGTAATTACTTCTTTAATACCAGTACGATTCTAAAATTGTATTTTAAAGTTCAGAGATATAATTTTTTTAAAAGATTTTCTTTTGTTTGAAAGGCAGCATTACAGAGAGCAGGAGAGACAGAGAGATCTTCAGTGCACTAGTTTGCTCCCCAAGGACCTCAACGCCCAGAGGCGGCCGACCCAATGCCAGGAGTCCAGAGCTTCTTGTGGGTCTCCCACACAGGTGCAGGCCCCGAACACCTGGACAACCCTACACTGCTTTCGCAAGCACATTAGCAGGGGATGGGCTCAGAAGTGGAGTAGCCAGGACATGGATCAGAGCCCCCTATGGGATGGGGGCACAACAGGCAGAGGCTTAATACATCACACTGGCATCCCCAAGACTTGTAATTTTCCAAGTGTCCTAATGAATAGTACTTTCATATTTTTAATTTTTCACTATATGTACAATTAGACTCTATGTATGTGTGTAATTCAATTTGGGGACATATATTTAAACATTTCTTTGGAAGAATCCCTATAAATGCAATTGCTTGACAAAATATCTGCACATAAGTTCTGGTGGATACTGTAAAAACCCTTCTCCTGGGATTCACCTAGTTAATCTTACATTGAAAGTCTATGTGATCTAAATAAGTTATTTTTATTTTATTTAATCACAAATGAGATTGGTCATGTTCTCACATAGCTGTAGGTTTTATATCCTCTGTTTAAAATTAGGTAATTTCATTTTTCTTAATTTTAAGATTCAGTTTCAGACTTTTTTTTTTTGAGTTGGGGAAACATGAGAGCTCAAATAGCTAATGCCCCACCTGCAATGCCAGGATCCCATATGGGTTCTGGTTCAAGTCCTGGCTGCTCTGCTTCCTATCCAGCTCCATGCCTGTAGCCTGGAAAAGCAGTGGAGGATGGCCCAAAGTGCTGGGACCCTGCACCCACTTGGGAGACCCAGAGGAGGCTCCTGGCTCCTGGTTTTAGATCAGCTCAGCTCTGGCCATTGCAACCATTTGCTGAGTGAACCAGAGGACAGAAGATCTTTCTCTCTGTAAATCCACCTTTCACATGAAAATAAACAATACCTAAAAAATGAATTGTTTATTTCAAAATTGAATAGCATAAACAAGTGAATATAAATATAGTATATTGTGTTTTATAGGATTTGAACATTTGCACTCATACTGGTGAGTAGATTTCGATGTTTTATTATTTGAAGTGTCATGATCAACGACAAGCAGGTTTCAGAACACAAATGAAGACATTTTAGACCTATTATTGGGGGGTTTGGATTACTTAAACTGAATGATTTTTTTAAGATTTATTTATTTTTATTGGCCAGTCAGATATACAGAGAGGAAGATCTTCCATCCAATGATTCACTCCACAAAGGACTGTGTCAACTGGAGTTGAGCCAATCCGAAGCCAGTAGCCAGAAGACTCTTGCGGGTCTCCCATGCAGGTGCAGGGTCCCAAGGCTTTGGGCTGTCCTCGATTGCTTTCCCAGGCCACAAACAGGGAGCTGGATGGCAAGATGGGAAGCTGGGCCTCCAGGATTAGAACCAGTGTCCATATGGGATACTGGAACATGCAAGGTGAGGACATCAGACACTAGGCTACCGTGCTGAGCCCTATACCAATTAATGTATGTACAGATGTTGGAAAGCATTTGTTTATACATGATTATTGATTTTATTGAATATATTTCCTCTACTGCTTTTTATAAAGTTAAATTATTTCATTTTGCCTTTTATGTCAAGCATAAAAAATTAAAGTTATGAATTTGGTTTGATTACAGAGTTGTTCTTAGTTTAAATGTCTGTGCATTATTCAATAATTGCTAAATATTCTGCTTTTTTTTTTACTTAAAAACAAAACACTTTTTTCCCCTCTCCTTACAAAAGCAGTGCATTTTTACCATAGAAGTGTATATGGGAGTAGGTGCAGCGGCCAGTGTTGTGGTATGACGTAAAGCCCTCCCTGTGATGCCAGGATCCTGTAGGGACAACAGGTGCTGTGCCAGCTGCTCCACTTCCAATCCAGCTCTGTGGCCAGGCTGCTGCAAAAGCAGCAGCAGATGGCCCAGGTGCTTTAGCCCCTGAGCCCGTGCGAGATACTCTCACAACAAGTTCCTGGCTGCTAGCTTCATCCTGCCAGTGCAGCCATTTGGGGGGATGAAGAGCACCTGTTTCTCCCTCTCTGTAAACTGTGTTTATCAAACCTTTCCTAAAAGTAGCTACATAGAAACAGAGGCCAGGATTGGATGCAGCAAGTTAAGCCACTGCCTGCTATGACAGCATCCCATAGGAAACAGGTTTGAGGCCTTGCTGCTCCACTTCACATCCATCTTAATGGGCCAGGAGAGACAGAAGATGGCCCAAGTATTCAGTCCCCTGTCACCCACATGAGAAAAGTTAACAGAGTTCCGGTCTACTGGCTTCAGCCTGAACCAGCCCCAGCCACTGAGGTCATTTGAGAAGTGATTCAGTGAATACATTTTTCTCTCAACCTCTCTCCCTCTCTTTTTTCTTGTTCTCACTCTCTCCCAATCTCTCTCTCTTTCTTAGGCTTTCAAATAAATAAAATAAATCTTAAGAAAAAAAGTAAATTTACTGGCCAGCTTTGTAGTGTAGCAGGTTAATCTGTCTGGGCAATCAGTATTCCATATGGGTTCCAGTTCTATTCCCAGTTGAACCAGTTCCCTCTTAGGCCATCTCTGTTCTCATCTACAAAGGAGCAAATGACTCCTTTGTGGAGTCTGATGATTAGCTGGATCACTCCTTTAAGTCAACGAATTGCTTCTGCTATAGAGCAGCCAAGGATATGTGGGCCCGAAGGAAAGGGCATGGGGCGTGGGACATGCTTTTACATTACAGGGGTTTGGTTTCAAGATGATATCATGTTGAGTAGTAGGTCAGACCCAAAACAAATACTGAGTATTCTCCCTTATATGGGTAAGCTGAAATATATACAAAACAAAAAAAAAAAAAAAAAAAGAAGGAAGGAAGGAACAAAACAAAAGGAAAAAAGAAATGTCTCTGTGTCCACATCTCTGCAAATCCAGTTTTGTGAAACTTTTATTCCTTTGTCAAACCAATGGGTAAGGATGTTGTACTGCTACAGTTTTAATGACCTGTGACTATTTAAAATTTACTGTTGATAGATCTGAAGGTCATTTTTACATTGAATTATTACTCATAGTCATTGTCTGCATTTCCACTAAACTAAGGACTTTCTGGGTTTTGTTGTTGTTGTTGTTGTTGTTGTTGTTGTTACATTTCTTACTTGGTGAAATATAGAGCGAATTTGCTATAATGTAAATTTAAAATGCCATCCTGAATTGCCATAAATAAATAAATAAATAAGGGAGAAAGGGAGAGAGAAGGCAAAAGAGGGGAAGGGAGAGAGGAAGGGAATATAATTATATTAGAATTACATCTACAAATCACATTGAATGTACTAAAAATGAACTAAAATGTTAAAGTAGGTGAAATTAGAAGAAAAATTGTGCTCACTTAAAAATATGATTGCCGGGCCTGGCACAATAGCATAGTGGCTAAAGTCCTCACCTTGCATGCACCATGATCTCATATGTGCACTGGTTCTAATCCCGGTGGCCCTGCCTTCCATCCCGCTCCCTGCTTGTGGCCTGGGAAGGCAGTCAAGGACAGCCCAAAACCTTGGGACCCTGCACCCGTGTGGGAGACCTGGAAGAAGTTCCTGCCTTCAGAATGGCTCAGCTCCAGCCATTGCGGCCCCTTGGGGAGTGAAACATCGGATGGAGGATCTTCCTCTCTGTCTCTCCTCCTCTCTGTATATCTGACTTTGCAATAAAAATAAAAGTCTTTTAAAAAATATATGATTGGAAATATCCCATCATTTGTTGTTTTCTTTCTCTAAATTAACTTAGAGTGTCAGCTTCCTATATTATCTAAAAATTATACCAAACTATCCATTAATTGATTTTTCATATTTCTTTTAAATGGGTTGATAATTATATTGCATTAAAAGTAGCAAAAATAGACCAAATATTTTGTTGTTCATTATGCTCATTTTCGTATCATAGGAAATATTCCTATATAAAATATCTATTTCTTTGAAAATGTATTTTTGTTTTCTGTCTGGGTTTTCTTTGAGTCTACTGGCTTTTATGTAGGCACTGGTATGCTATTTACAAGCTAAATGGTTTTCAACCACCATTGCACATTATTGTCACTTGGGGAGCTTTTAAAAACCCTAATGACCAAGTTGTCTCACAAACCAATTAATTCAGAATCGTCCAGCATGGCACCTAGACAACTCCAAGTTTAAAAGACTGTAATGAAGAACCAAATAGCAGGAAAGTTAGGGAATCACTGGATGTGGTTAAATATGTACAGAGAGTACTTCTAAACCAACAGTGCTTAGTACTCCATCCCTGCCTTATGCCTGATACCAGTTTTCTGCTGTGGTTGTTGCTCAAGCAATTGGATTTCTAGAAACCATTTGGATATCTGCATTGCATTTTGGCTTGGAGCTTTTCCTGGGCTGTTCTCCAGGCCATGTAGGGCAAGTAGGGAATGAACCAGTGGATGGCCTCTCTCTTTTTCTCTCTCTCTCTCATATTCTTTTTGAAAGTAACAAATATTAAAAAAAAATGCAGAAAAGGTTTCAAAGATTAAAACTTAATGTTTATGCATTTCGCAAGTGCACTTACTTTAACAAATTAGTAAACAAGCTAATCCTAGTATCTCTGGAAAACACAAGTTTCTCATTTCGCCTGGAGCTACAGCTCTTGATGTGCTGTCCAGCATGTCCCCCATGCAGAGAAGGCACTACACTCTCCAACACTAAGGAAGGAGACAAATTTTTCAACGACAAATCTTTAATTGCCTTTTAGAAGCTTCACTCACATTTCCTTAAGCAAGTTTTAGAAAGCATATACATGAACAATTATGAATCTGGCCTTCAGCCTAACTCAAGACTCAAAAAAAAAAAAAAAAGAAAAATCTCAACTGTGCTATATTAATTTACTTTTTTCTTTTTTATTCCATAAAAATAGATGCATTATAGCATTTCATATCAGCTTCCTCATTTGTGGTAATCATACAAATTATGTTTATTTATACATGGAATTATGATTTTTTAAATGACAGTAAGTTGTACGTGGACTGGCAAAGAATTGCTTCATTCAGCACTAGGACAAAGACTGCCTAATTCAGCATTACTTAGCCAACCAATAAAAACTGCTAATATATCAGCCATGAAGCTGCTCATCAAAGTACAAAAGCAATTGTTAATTAACTTTTCAGAGAGGAAATTCATACATTTTTCATGTTATAACATTTCAAATGTCTTGGGAAATTAGAAAATTAAGATAATGTAAACTATTGATATATTACAATTCCAACAATGCCAACACCCTGCCCAGACCTAAGGAAGGTTCTTAGGAAAGATGAGGAAGGCATGAAGAGTAGGCGGGGCTGGGGCTGGGGCAGGAAGCCTCCAACTTCCTCTGATGACTTAGAGATTTCCAAGGTGTGCAGCCAATCTGTTTCTCTGAACTTACCAGTTAGGAAACTGAACTCTAAACTGGTTAAACAGATGCGTGCAGCCAGCCACTGTTCCACAAATAGCTCTCTTGGAGGGTTTTCATTTTAAGTAAGCTATGGAATTCTAACCCAAACTGAAGGAAACAGCGTGAGATGGAAGCAGACAAGGCAGAGGAGTGACACTTCAAACTCTTCTTGGTCTTGACAATAGCCAATGGGAAAGAATCCACGCAGCTTCATTCAGTAGGAAAAGAAGGGCTTGTCTCCTCCTGGAATAAGTCAACTTACTTAGAAAATGGTAGATTGAGTCCTTGGTCCATTCTGTGGAAGCTATCTAGAAGCTATTAAAGCACTCCACACCCACTCCCCCAAAATTAACCACAGAGAATTAGTCTACCCTATAACAGGCTGTACATGTAGCTTTAGAAGCACACTTGATTTGATTTAGAGAAATAAAAGAACTGACACTTGTTTCACATGACTATGATACAAGGGATTTCTCTTAGATCAGCCAATTTAATGAATAAAAATCAGGAATAGAAGTTTCTGTCTACATGTTTGTTGCTTCTTTATTTCTGCCTGCTTTATTATGTCTGTGTTACTTCTACGGAATCTATCTCCAGTGAACTTTTTGGCTGCTAAAGAGTATTTGTCAATCCCATATGCCTACATGGCGAGGCACAACACAGAATCCTTAATTTTGGAAAAGAAAATGAGGCTGAGCTATTTAAATAAATTAACCAAGCTTGAGCTGTAATCTGTGGCTGACATGGGAAGAGATTCTTTGAGATGACATTACCTTTTACTTTGTTATTTTTTCAAAATTGGATTTGAAATGATATTAAATAGAACAATATCTGTGAAGCACTTTGTGTTTTCAAAAGCCCTTTAACGTTGTGTCAGTTAGCAAAGTAACCTCGGTGCATAAGATATAATTATCTTAATTTCAGCAGTGGCAAAGTTAAAGCTCAGAGAGGTTCTCAAAATTCCATCACTTTAAAACTACCACATTATGCAGCAGTCACACTACTACAAATATTTTCAAGGGAAATGAAACCATTTTATCAAAGAGGTGCCTGTAGGGACATGTTTATCATCTCCTTATTCCCAACAGCCAAGATATAGAATCAAGGAAGATGAGTGAATTTCTTTTTTACATGTGGTTTATACACATAATTGAAATGTTGTTCAGTCACAGACAGAATGACATGCTGACAGCTGTGGCAACATGCATAGAATTAGAGGACATTATGTTAGGTGAAATAATCTAGACACATAAAGACAAGTAAGGCATCTTCTGGCTTCTCTGTAGAAGCAAGAGTTTCATTTCACAGAAGCAGAAACAGTGGGTGCTAGAGGTAGCCGGGATGCAGCTAAGATAGGGAATCAGGTAACAGGCACCAAAATACAGTCAGACAGAAGCTCTCCTAGTGAGCCTGACAGTGGGGTGACGGGAGTCCGCAATGTTGTATTCTGTATTTTAGAAAGAGCTAAAGGAGGATTTTGGAGGTGCCTGTTACACGAGCAAATGACAAATGATTAAAGAGATGGAGATGCTAATTATCCTAATTTCATGGTTGTACATTGTATACAAGTATCAACTCATCACACTGCACTTCATAAATATGTAAATTATTCTGTCAATAAAATATTTCATGACAAAGACTCACAATGGGAAAGTTGCATTTTGTGGTAATGAAAGGGACGTTGAGGCTCAGCAGAAGTTAGAAGCTGCCCTTTTCCCTTAGAACCTTGACTGTATATTCATCACAAAACAGCCGCAGGGAGATGTCTTTGGTTTAAATTGTTGAAGACTTTTTCGCAGTAGTTTAACAACTTTACAAACCCAATATGTCACTGTATCAAAAACACTTGGAGATAAAGTGCATGTACAGCAACATCGTATTCTTTAGGTTGCAGTTTCTCCCATTGTTTCAATAGGCACGCACCTTAATGCTTGTACACACACAGAGAGACAACATCGAAATGTTCCTCCAATGAACATGGAGACTCACTGGCAAAGAGTAAGCAGTATTCCAGGACACACTGTTCTTTTCGTCACAGAACACATAAAATAAGGAGACCTCCCCTGCCCCCAAGCCTCTGCATTTCCACCCTATCGCACCACCACTGGGTTACTGTCTTCCATTGCTCCCCCTCATTCAAACGTTGCCTACTCCATGTTGGCATTTGAATCCAGCAAAACTCCTTGAGATGTGAAATGCAATGGAGAAAAGCAAAGAAGCCTTTGCTAACCACACTGAAAAATTACCATGCATTCTTAAGAGCCTTAGATGAAATCTGCATTAGTTTGTCAAACAAGTTTGCCAAAAAGGGGAAGAAAAAGCAGTCAGCACTGTGGCAAACTGAACAACAATAAAACCTCATCTTTTTTTTAATATTCCCATGAAGAAGGCTCAGTACTACCCGGAACAAAGAGGTCACCTTCTCATAAGGCCTTCCTAGTTGCTTCAGCATAGAACATGGGGAAAAAAAAAATCACTCTGTGGACCCAGGAGCAAATGTTGCATTTCACTAAATAGTAGAAGGTGATCCCTGTGACCATATTATTCAAAACTCTTACCGGACAGACAGAAGGTTGTTGGAGAAATGGAAAGGCATTCTAGGTAGCTTAAATAGCCAATACAAAGGTGTAGCACCTAAAATAGTGCAAGTTGCAACAGGAATTCCAGATATGCTGGTGTTGCTACAGCATAAGATATGCTGTGGTAAATGAATCTAGAACTATCAGCATGCATAAAATTTTAAGAAATCAGTAGTTCACACCCTGCATTCCCTGCATTGCATGAGCTGGGATCCAATCTGGGCGCATGTTCATACCCCAGCTGCTGCACTATCCATCCAGCTCCCTGCTTGTGCCCTAGAAAAGTAGTCCGGGATGATCCTGTACCTGCGTGGGAGATGTGAAACAAGTCCTGGCTCCTGGCTTCTGATCATCTTAGCTCTTGCCCTTGTGGCCACTTTGGCAGTGAACCAGCAGACAGAAAATCTTTCTCTGTATATCCTTCTCTTCTCCCATTCCAATAAAATAAATATTTTTTTAAAATGAGAAATATGGGCACAGCAAAGTAGCCTAGCAGCTGAAGTCCTTGCATTATACATATTGGGATCCCATTTGGGCACCAGTTCTAATCCTGGCAGCCCTGCTTCCCGTCCAGCTCCCTTCTTGCGGCCTGGGAAAGCAGTCAAGGATGGCCCAAAACCTTGGGACTCTGCACCTGCATGGAAGACTCAGAGGAGGCTCCAGGCTCCTGGCTTCGGATTGGCTCATTTCTGGCCATTGTGGCCACTTGGGGAGTGAATCATCGGACAGATGATCTTCCTTGCTGTCTCTCCTCCTCTCTGTATATTTCATTTTCCATTAAAAATAAATATATCTTTAAAAAAAAGCACAGTAAGCATGAAAAGAGAAGGAACAGCCACACATATCCATTTAAAAGAAAATACAAATGATAAAAAAGAAACCAGCATTTCATGTTCAGAGGTTAGATTTCCTCATGTACACATTAGTATTTGCCTGTGTGTTTAGGTAGAATCAAATATTAAATATGATAAGAAGAGTGACAGCAGCCAAGATTTCTGGAGCACATTAACAAGTCAGTTATAACTCAAAGTACCGTGTAAATTTTTGCTACTTAAGTTTTATAGAAAAAGGTTTACTGTCATCATTTTACAGAGGAGAGATGAAGTGACCTGCTAGACATGATGGGCCTAATGAGTAGTTAAGCAGACGAGCTAACAGCATGCCATGGGACCATACACTGCACTATCGTGCAAGTGTTTTGCCAAGATCACACTGAGGGTACCAGTAAATGGGGTAAGAAATTAGAAGCTGTACTCGGCATGCTGATGTAATGTATGGGGATGTATTTCATGAAGAGCACAGTTCAGAAACACCATACCAGCAAAAGCAGGTACTATCAATCTCTTTCAGTGAGAACACACACTCAATGTGCTCAAGCGATTTGAACCTAGTCTGAGGAATCTTCATTCACTGCTCTTTTTATTCATTAGAATCAACCATTCCCAGTCTTCTAAAAAAAAATTAGGCATTCTAGCAATAAACCTTCTCTTTTCTGTCTATTCAGAAGAACAATAGATAGCTGTGTGAAATACATGAATACAAAGTGCCTTGAAATCTCAGATACATTCATCTGTGTACCCATTCATTTGTTTACTCATCCATTTGATAATTAGGTATACAGTCTTATGAACCACGCACTACAAGCTTGGTTCAGGGAATGCAAGTGAGGTAAGCAGGCCCTTGAATGGGCTTTTGTCTAGTGAATTCTGCCCAATTTGCACATGATACTTGGTTGGTCGAACTCCCCAAAGTTACCTTCTAAGATTATCAAGTTCCTGTCCCCCCTTGCTATTTTGTACTTGGCAAAAATACCATACACTCCATAAGCTGAGAAAATTATCTGTCCAGGGAGGCTCATTCTTTCAGTGATGGAAAATTCTTACATTGTCAGTTGACAGGAAATGGGATAAAACTACTGTATGTGTTTCAATATCTATGCCTCTGACCATACTTGCCCTTCGTCCTGATGGAATACAGAACAGGTAAACCAGCAGCCTAACTTTAGTCTATAATTTCCCCAGCCCAGGAGTTGAGAACATCATGGGGTGCCAATCCAAGCTCATATTTGACATACCTATTTGCTTTTCTGACCCTCACAGTCTGCTTCTAAGGACAAGTTTCTCCAGACATATAATTTTGAGGGGAAAATATTAACATTTGAAGAAAACAAGTGTGCTTGAATGTCACTCTACCTTATGATTCACTTGTTATTCCTAGGGTGTAATCCAGCAGGTTAAGTGGGCTATTGAACACACAAAACCCTGGAATTTTGACATCTTCTATTACCTTAAGCTGTCTGAAAATCAGCTTTCCTTCCAGTGAGATGAATTACTTGACAGTGAGTTGAAAAATTCTTCCCATGGGTTCTTCTTCTCTGAATCGCCCCCTCTCAAGTCCTCAGAAATATACTAGCTGAATTTCACTCTATCCCAAGGCATTATTCACATAATCCAAGAACACCTAAGAGGGACTCGATGACTAATTTGCAATGATCTGAGATACGGGAACTATATTACTCATTTTATTTTTTTATTTCCTTGAAATAAATACACTTGGTATCCTAAGGGTAACTCTGATATTAAAACGAGTCACATTGCTTACAGATATACTAGAGCCTATACCACAAAATAGAATTATTTATGAGAAACTTTAGCACAAATAAAGATACTAAACCCTCAGGGCCTCTTGTGCTTTTATATTTGACATCACCTCTTTTCAAATATTCATGCAGAATAGCCTTAAGTAGAAACTCCGAGAAGTGCGAGGATACAATAATTTCCTGAGCCACTTTACTGCAGATCGGGCATTTTCTCAATCTGGATTCTCAGCCACCGTCTTTCTGCGCAGTGAAGAAGGGGAAACCTCTCCAGCCACTTGTGAATTCCAACATGCGCTCTGCTTCTTTCACTTACTTCAGAGCAATCACAGGTCGCCACATGTTTCCAGCAAGCAGAGATAAAGTTCCGATCGATTTTATCACACGTTGATTCAAAAAGTTTCAGTCTCATGGGAGGCTGGGATATCTTTCACAAGCCTTAATACAGTTTCCAACTGCTTCATGCTCCATATATCAGAAATCCATTCACCACCCATTTCTCAAAATTTAGAAGTTTCAGTTTAAAAATAAAGTTCTGTAAGTGACTTCATCTTGCTTCTCAGATGATTTCTGGCTTTCATACCAAGCAAAGACTCACTGTTCATGTTTGTTCATTTGCCTTAACTTGGTAACTTGTGGTTGACTGATACTCATGCTTTCTGAGAATTTTGACACTTCACATCAGTATTGTAGAGCTTCCGGTTAAGTTTAAATGAACTTTCCACTTAAGATGCGAGAAAACTTTTGGACTGAAAGAAAACTTCTAAATGGGCAAGATTCAATGATGCTTTCCCATAGCAAAAAGGACAGAAATCAGCTAATACCTAACACGAATGTGCATTACAGGGACAAAAGATCTGTAGGAGCATCCATGGCCTTGCCCCCAAAACAGGAAGGAACAGAAAATCTGGAAACAATGATGACATCCTCTTTTCCCTAACCCTTGACCCTTCCCACATCACTAACTAAGTAAATATCATCAAAAATCAAAAGTCACAAATACATGTTTTTAAAAAGATGTGTTGGAACCGAAACTATCCATTTATGTATTTTTCATTCATTCAGCAAATAACTGACATGGAAAGCACCCATGCCCAACATAATGCTTAGTTGTTTTTTCCGGTCTCCACAACAGTTAGGAGAGAGAACTTTTCAAAAATTAATGTTGATATTTAATATTTTAAATATAAAACATCATCAGTGTATATAACCAGAATGTAACTTGAGTTCTCAATATCAAAGACTTGAAACAATTCTGAAACTTAAGGAAGACATTGCTCATCACCACTCACAAGAAGCTTGAGAAAATAATAAATAAAAAAGCAAAGCAGGTCCAAATATTTACTCCAGATCATTACATCCCATGATATGGGACAGAATTTAAGCAAAATCTTTTTATTTTGTCTTGATGAGATAGTGCCAATTACCTAACTGAAATTTCATGGGAAATATGCTATTAGAAGGAAAAGCGCATGTGGCAGTTGTAAACTAGGAAGAAGACAATCTGACTGTATTGCCAAACAGAAGTTTAGTGAAAGTAATAACATCTATTCTGACTAAAACACATGAAAAGACTTCTGGAGGCGCTTCTTATAAATCTCCTTTCAGGTTAAGCAATACAACACCGATTGGTAGCAGAAATTCTTGTCACTGCTTTCCTTTGAGTGTCCCACCTGCCTCTCACACTTGCTCTATGCGGAAGCATGTGAACACGGTTATCGATATGTCTTTATATTTTGCAATTTGTATGCTAACTGCATTGTGTCAGCACGCTAGAAAGCAATCTGGCATACCATATTAAGATTACCAAACCGCATATATTCTATGGTTTCCCTACATATACATACTTACAATAAAGTCAACCTGATAACTTAGGCAAAGAGATGAACAAAACTGATAGTAAGTAGAGCGGTTAAAATAGTATACTATAATAAAAACTATACTAATATGGGCTACCTCTTAATATCTTTTTTGAGATGATATAATGACTACCTGATGTGGTAAAGTGATGGAGGCATGTAAGACAGCATTAGATTACACACAAGGGGTATTTGATCACAAGTATTGTAATATGATGATTGCTTCCTTAATTGGGACAGCCAGTGATCTAGGTTGCGTTAATTTGGGTGTTCACTATAAAGCCCGGGTGTTGAGGCTTAGGTCTTTAGTAGAGTGCCATTGTAAGGAAACGGAACCATTAGTAGTTACTTGAGGTCACTGGGGGCATGTCTCCAAAAGATCATTCCCCTGAGATCAGTTAGAAAAGCCGCAGTGCAGCCGAGTCACTCTCTCTCCATTCTAGCTCACAATGTCATCCTTCCCACGTGTGCGTTAAGCCACTGTCATCCATCACTCTAATCACACCGTTAGGATCACATGACATTGGAATTGACCTCTCAAAGCTATGAGCCAAATAAATTTTTTTCTTTTCATAAAATTAGCTGCCTTAGCATTTTGTTTAGTTAAAAAGCTGAGTCACATGTGACTAATTTACAGCTAGTGTATACAGTGTGACCATATGGCCCATGCACGACAAACCAGGATGGCACAGATTTCATTATGCCACTCACTGCAGCATGTGACTTAAAGCTTGTGAATTATTTATTTCTGGACATTTCCACTTCATAGTTTTAGAATGAAACTGAACGTGAGTAAATGAAACATGGCAAACAAATGAGAAATGGCACATGCAGGAGAACTGTGCGCTACACAGCCTACATCTTCCCAGTACACGCGCACAGTTAATAAAGCACCAGAATAGCTAATGCATTGGACCTTTGTGATACAGAGCTATCGGAAGCTGAGGTTCAATTTAGGATCAATAAGGACTGAATTCAGTGACAACTCATCTAAGGTCACAATAAACACTGCCACCAGACCGGATTCTTTCATCTCGAACTACGGAAGATACTGCAATTTGGGGACCTAAGGATAAAGCATAAAAGATGGAAAAGAAAGACAATGAGAAGAATTGTCAGAGGCATGGGTTATCCTTAACACAAAGAAAAAACTGAAAAAAAATGCCCAAGAGCAAGCAAAGTTAATAAGCAACTCAGGAAAAAAAAAAAGATAAAATCTTCACTAACAGAAGACAAAATATAGAAGACGCAATGTCTGATCATACAAGCTCTGAGCACACCGGGGACTGGGAACAGCCTGTGCGAAGTATTCATCAACGGTGAGAAACATGCTGTAATAGAATCAATGTAAAAGTTATTGTTAATCTCCAAATGTTAATTTTGTTTTATAAAATAATCCAGGATCTGTCATCTTGGAATCAGTATAAATAGTTAAGATAAACCAAGTAAGTAATTATACTGTCATTGATGAACCTAGATATTTCACATTACAAAGAAGAAAGCACAGTAAAAATCAAGCAAATTCATCTTTATTTCTTGATCCGAGTGGTGATTATCTATATTTATGGCTTACATAATTTTCTGACTATGATTCAATAACAACATTAAGAATTAAATGAAAATATAATTTATTAGCAAAAGTTCAAGACAATCAAAGCACAAGAAATTAGAAGGAGGGGCAATTATTTCTTTAATAAGCTTAGTGATTATCAATCATTATTGCAAATCATATTTCCTGAAAATTCTCAGAGAAACATGTGTGCTGAGTTCTCTGGGTTTTCAGGCAATGGAGGGACTCCCACCAACACAACTGTAGCTTAGATACGGATACCGAAAACAAGTTCTTCCCACCACGTGATTTGTCTGAGAATTGTCAATTACTTCCCTTGGGAATCCTTGCACCTACTGTATTTGTAAGTTACCTGGCAATTTTGTAGCCTCAGAAAGGGCTAACTTAACCCTGCAGGTGATTTCAATTGAGTATAGCCTTTAGCTACAATGTCCTTTAAAAAAAATATTTATTTTTATTGCAAAGTCAGATATACAGAGAGGAGAGACAGAGAGGAAAATCTTTCATCTGATGATTCATTCCCCAAGCAGCCACAATGGCCAGAACTGTGCTGATCTGAAGCCAGGAACCCAGATCCTCTTCTGGGTCTCCCACACAGGTTCAGGGTCCCAAGGCTTTGGGACGTCCTCGACTGCTTTCCCAGGCCACAAGCAGGGAGCTGGATCAGAAGCGGTGCCGCCGGGATTAGAACTAGCACCCATATGGGATCATGGTGCATGCAAGGTGAGGACTTCAGTCGCTAGGCTACTGCATCAGGCTCAATCTTTAGCTACAATGTCCTTTTTAACTAACATTTATTAAGACAAATTGTGCATATAGTTTTTTTTTTAATTTTCTCCTTTCTTGCACATGTTTAGAAATGTACAGGTGTTTTTAACCTGAATAGGGAGGTAACATTATTAGCTAATGCATTATTACCTCATTCACTTAACCTTCATATATTAGATATTTACATATATTTCATATATTACTTTGTTACCTAGATTTGACATTAGAAATGTAATCTATTATACATGTTATTCCAAATAAATAAACTTTTTTCTAGATGATATAAATCCAGTTTTATTGTATAAAATTGTTTTCAAACTGGGAGTTTGTTTCAGGAGTTTGTTTTCATCAGTCCTTACAAGAACTGTGACTACAACTCTTGGAACTGATGTTTTCAATTTTCCTCTGTCTCTCTTTTCTTGGCACCACTGAAAACTCAATCTGACTGCCTAGACCCTTACAGACACTCAGGTTGTCTTGCCTCCGATCACATTTGAAAAGGTCCTGGGTGTCTTCGCCATACCACCCTGAAGGCGCCTGATCTCGTCTGAAAAGGTCCTGGATTCTGCAGCCAAACAACGTGATGTGTCCTTCAAAGAATTCTGTATCACAACGAATCACATATGGGCAACTGGTATACCAGGAGCCAACAGTGCACATGCCGCTCAGAAAGGCCATCAGAACTTTTGCCTCTTGCCCATTCTGCTTTAGGAAATAATCTTGATTATGGAATTGATATCTGTGCCATCGCCATAAACACTGAAAGTATAAAGCAGAAAATGTATCCTATTGTCACTGCTGCTCTTATTCTACTACCTAAAGATGCTTGGAATTTAGTGTATAGCAATCTTCTCAACTGACCTCCCACTAAAAACCCCACAAGGGGTGTTTGGACTGTCATCTCCAATCATTAATTTTGTGTTTCCCAATCTCAGTAGATGGGTGGGTTGAACCTGTATGAGCAAAAGGCAATCAAATGAGAAACAAACAGACTATTCAGAAGAATAAAGAATGTGTCTTCCTTCCTTGAACCCGAGGGGAACTCACTAACCACGTTCTTCTTGACAGAGTCCTCTCATGCTCCTTCTAGCCCTCTCCTCAGCCAGCCCTCATCTCCTAGTTTCTATGGGAGAACAGGAGCCTCAAGCAAGTGCCAGTTAGCAAACCGCCATAAGCTGTATGGACAATCCTGCTTCTTCTACTTGAACTATTTTTTCACTCCTTGACTCATGACTCTACCCACTCAATTTCATCTTGTCAGTCTTTTAAAGCACCCAATTAACTCTGTCAAAAGGAAGTTGAGTTCAGTTCATGCAAGGCTCCTTCCCTGATTAAAATATGTTTTATCACCTATATGAATGTCTTGCATTGTTGAGTTTCTGGTCATTGTTCGGTTGACTTAGTGGTTTGGTTTCTATTTATCAGATCATTTCTTGAGACTTGGAATTCTCTCTCCAGGAAAGAGGCAGTGCACAATTCACCTGCTTATTTTTTCCCATACATGAGTTTATTGTCTTATGTTAATATAATATTAACACAGAGAACAGATGTAATGCAGTTCATAGATGTAATTTTAAGAAATGATGCTTTCCTTCATCCACTCTCTTTCCCCCCTCTCTCATTGCCTCTCCTCTCTCTCTGTTTTTCTTTCTAAATTATATTCAAAGGCATAATGCTCCATCAAACAGAGTTCAATGTGCAAAATGACCCTGACTCGATAGGGCTGCAGAGAAGGGCTCTAAACAATTACGAAATGAAAAGATGACAATTTCACTCATATGCAGTAAATCATAAATAAACATAGATGATTAAATCTAGAGTGGTATATCATTTTTTACCACTGATTAGCTAAGGGCTAAAATCAATGTCAGTACAAGAGCAAAAATTGTCTTCAATGGTTACTGGAAATTATATAGAAACAGAATGATGGGTTACATGCCTATTGGACAGAAGATCTTCCTCTCTGTCTCTCCTCTCTGTATATCTGACTTTGAAAAAAAATAAAATAAATAAAATAAAATAAATCTTTTAAAATAGAGAGAGAGAAAGATCATCCATACGCTGATTCACTTCCTAAGTGGTCGCAAAGCCCGAGCTGTGCCAATCCAAAGCCAGGAGCCTGGAACCTTCTTCAGCCTCGTCCAGATCTCCCATGAGGGTGCAGGGGCCCAAGGTTTGGGCTGTCCTTGACTGCTTTTGCAGACAGCAAGCAGGGAGCTGTATTGGAAGTGGGGTTGCCAGGATATGAGCCAGCACCCACATAGGATCCCAGAGCATGTAACACATGAAATTTAGCCTCTAGGCTACCATGCCGGGTCCCAAAGTCTATTTTTGTATAAAATTCTATGTGTAGAAATTTCAGACATTATATGACATATAAGAATATATATTGCTTGTTATTCTTTGAAAGTTTATAAAAATAAAATATTTTACTTGAGCCTTTACAAAAAAGGTTTACTTATTTTTGTTGGAAAGTCAGATTTACAGAGAGAAGGAGAAAGAGAAAAATCTTCCTTCTGTTGGTTCACTCTCCACATGGCTACAAATTGGTCCACATGGAGCTGGACCAATGTTAAGCCAGGAACTTCTTCCTGGTCTCTCACGTGTGTGCAGGGTCCCAAGGCTTTGGGCCATCTCCCACTGCTTTTCCAGGCCACAAGCAGGAAGCTAGATTGGAATCACCCATTGTATCTAATTTCAGAATACAATTATTTCCACTATTATGCTTTAAGCATTAACTGTATATTTTTTCAGGTTTAATATAATCATTATTGTAAATAGATGAGAAAAATTCTAATACAGCAAAGCCCTTAGGACAACACTTGTTCCACAAAAATTCAATACCTACTAAATGCTGAATGAAATTTTAATATTTAAATAATGCCCATATTCCCAAAAGTCAAAATAACTATTGTTTATAAACATTTTGTTTTATAATTTCTCACAAACTTCAATAAGCATGCTGTAAAGAAGTTAGCATTATTTTTTTCTTTCTAGCAAAATGCAAACACGATGTTGTATTAACTTCATCACTGACATGATCTCAGTTATTAGTTGTTGCTCTTGAATTTTTGGACTGTAAACTGCTATGATTGTATACGGTTTATCCTTCCAAAACCATGTGCTGGAAGCTTTGCTTCCAATGTGATGATTCTGAAAGGTAGCAGGATTTTTTTTTTAAAGATTTATCTATCATTATTAGAAAGGCAGATATACAGGGCCCGGCGTGGTGGCGCAGTAGTTAAGGTCCTCGCGTTGCACGCCCAGGATCCCATATGGGCGCCAGTTCTATCCCGGCAGCCCCGCTTCCCTTCCAGCTCCCTGCCTGTGGCCCAGGAAGGCAGTCCAGGATGGCTCAGGGCTTTGGGACCCTGCACCCGCATGGGAGACCTGGAAGAGGCTCCTGGCTTTGGATCGGCATAGCATCGGCCATTGTGCTCACTTGGGGAGTGAATCATCAGACGGAAGATCTTCCTCTGTCTCTCCTCTCTGTATATCCGCCTTTCCAATAAAAAAATAATTAAAAATAAAAAAAAGAAAGGCAGATATACAGAGAGAATGAGATGCAGAAAGATCTTCAGTCCACTGATTCATGCCCCTAGTCGCCACAATGCCCTGGGATGAACCCATCTGAAGCCAGGAGCTTCTTCCAGGTCCCCCACAGAAGTGTGGAGTCCCAAGGCCTCAGGCCATTCTCTACTGCTTCCCAGGTCACAGGTAGGGAGCCGGATGAGAAGTGGAGCAGCTGGGATTAGAACCAGCACCCATATGGGATCCTGGCACATGCAAGGCAAGGACTTCAGTCACTAGGCTATCGTGCTGGGCCCAGGTAGCGGGATTCTAATGGGTGGGTACTAGTTGAAGGTAGCTGAGTCATGACTGTCTTTATTAAGGTGTTAATAGCGGTGTTGAGCAGGTCAGGTTTAACAGCAGTGAGTTAGCTACTATGAAAGTGGGTTATCATGGATGGGTTAACCTAGTCTCTCTCCTCTCTCCTAAACTCCTTTTTCTGGCCCTCCCCTTCTCACGTCTGTCCCATTCTACTACAAGATGTCAGAACCACTCCTTTTCTATTTTCTAGCCACTAGAATAAAGACAAAATAAATCATTTTCGGGAAACATTTTAGACATTTTTTCCTTACACATGTTCCACTGGCAGCTATTTTGTTACAGCCACACAAAATGGATTGAGCCACACACTAGTATTGCTATGCCATTTCAGGCACATGTACTTCTGTGTCCAAGATTTCATGGGGTGTTAGAGCATGGCTGGTTTCCATTTGCTTTCTTCTAATGATAACATGATGTCAGCCGTTTCACTTGAGCACCGATTGATTTTATTTGTGTTCTTCCAGTAGACAGAACACAACTCCTATCAGTTAGGGACATTTTTATATGAACTGTTTTAGAGGGAAACTTCAGCTTGCTGAACTCAATCAATTGTTATTTACATTCTGGGGTAAAGAACACAGCACACCTTAACAGAATGCATACCTTTGTAAATGGGGGTGATTGATTATGCAAAAACATGACAATCTAATGACAAAAATCATGGTTACAGAGTACACATCAGTATTTTGCAAAGGCCTTAATAGAAAAAAGCAGTGTAAGAATTTAGCCTTCACAACACGTAATAGAGCAAAAAGAAGTGCACAAGCTAAAAGCACTTGCACCAATGCTGTTAATATAATATTTGCATTACCAAGGCAATTTAATTTATACAAAACAACATTGGCCGGGCCCGGCGCGGTGGCGCAAGTGGTTAAAGGTCCTCACCTTGCCGCCCGGGATCCCATATGGGCGCCGGTTCTAATCCCGGCAGCCCCGCTTCCCTTCCAGCTCCCTGCCTGTGGCCTGGGAAAGCAGCAGAGGACGGCCCAAAGCTTTGGGAACCTGCACCCGCGTGGGAGACCCGGTAGAGGCTCCTGGCTTCGGATCGGCATAGTATCGGCCCGTTGCGCTCACTTGGGGAGTGAATCATCGGACGGAAGATCTTCCTCTCTGTCTCTCCTCTCTGTATATCTGCCTTTCCAATGAAAAAATAATAAAAATAAATCTTTAAAAAAAAAAACAGGGCCCGGCGCGGTGGCGCAAGTGGTTAAAGGTCCTCGCCTTGCACCCCCGGGATCCCATATGGGCGCCGGTTCTAATCCCGGCAGCCCCGCTTCCCTTCCAGCTCCCTGCTTGTGGCCTGGGAAAGCAGTCGAGGACGGCCCAAAGCTTTGGGAACCTGCACCCGTGTGGGAGACCCGGAAGAGGCTCCTGGCTTCGGATCGGCATAGTATCGGCCCGTTGCGCTCACTTGGGGAGTGAATCATCGGACGGAAGATCTTCCTCTCTGTCTCTCCTCTCTGTATATCCGCCTTTCCAATGAAAAAATAATAAAAATAAATCTTTAAAAAAAAAAAAAAAAAAAAAACAACATTGGCAAGCACATTAAGGCCATGCAGTTGAATTTTATTGCTTTTTTGTACTGTGTGTTATTTAACTTGAAAATACTACTTGGTGTTATAGATCTATATACCCTTTAGCCATAAATAGTTTGCCCTTTGTCTTATATATATACACATATATAAGTAACTTTTCATAAAAATAATTTAAATCAGTATTGATTGACCATAGGAACTTTTTTGAAATTTTGTTTAATTTTGACTGTTTATTATTCAAGACAGAGGAGCTATAACAGTAGCAAGAAAATGTGTTAACATGAGGAGAAGTTAACTGGGCTCTTCAAATTTTTTTTTTATGTATTTATTTCAGAAACAGAGAGACAAAGAGAGTGAGAGAGAAATCATGGCCACTTTACTATTTTGTAACTCCGTAATAAGATCACTAAGGCAACAACCATGAAAGCCTACTTATAACAAACACTGTGTACCTTTCCATGGAACTACACAACACTAACATCATCTAGCAAAGACGAGGGGGCAGAACTCACATATGAGCTACCCCCTAGATTCTAACCCATCAGAACCACAGAAAACAGAGAAGTATGTGACACACTGCCATGTGGATATAATCTATAGACAAAGATCTCATTCCTTCAACAATGAGAGAGAAACACCTATAAGATAATGACAGTGAAAAATCTGGGAAAGAGAAACTAAACAAAATGATATAGAGAAACTCAGTTTTTTTCTGGTTGGGACAGCAGCATCGGGCTTACAGTGAGAGGGGGTTAAAAGGAGTACATTTGCAAAGCCAACATGCCAAATCATATTTCAAATTCAAGTTCAGACTCTATTTCCTTTCCCAGTTTCCTGTTAACGTGCACCCCGGGAGGTAGCAGATAATGACGTAAGTAGTTATGTCAGCTCCCAGCTCCTACATTCCAACCTCACAAAATTATTTCTCTTTCAAATAGTTCTTTCAAATAATTTAAAATAATTATTATTTGGCAAGATGGCAAAATTCATGTAGTATCCCAAGTTGCAATTCAAGATCTAAGCTGTGAGCCTGGCATGGTAGCCTGGTGGCTAAAGTCCTCTCTGTGCATGCACTGAGATTGAATATGGGTGCCAGTTCTAATCTCAGCTGCTCCACTTCCCTTCAAGCTCCCGGCTTGTGGCCTGGGAAAGTAGTGGAGGACAGCCCAAAGCCTTGGAACTTTACACACACACTCGTGGGAGACCCAGAAGAGGCTCCAAGGTCCTGGTTTCGGATGGGCTCAGCCCTGACCTGTTATGGCCATGTGCGGAGTGAACCAGTGAATGGAAGATCTCTGTCTCTCTTTCTCTCTGTAAATCTCACTAATAATAAAATTGAAAACATAAATAAAAGTTCATAAAGAGCCAAGATGCATAATGATATCCAAGGAAAACATGAACCTTCCAGTCATCAGAAGGACTAACACAATGTTATGTCTCAAATCAATAATCTCTTTTTCACATTAACGTCTTACTATACATAAATCACAATACCAAATATTCACACACTTAAGATTCGCAGCTGATATGGCCATGACATTAGTAAAAAGAAATTAAACACAGCTATGCTTACTATATTTCAGGCAATATGACTAAAAATGCAATACAATTTTTCTTTCTCTTGTTGAAGTACTGTTTCTTAATCATAAGCATCGAGTACTCAACATAGAATTCAGATTTACAAGACAAATGAGCATGGTGTGAGGTGTCAGGTGACAGTAAAAGCATGTGTCTAAAAAGTACAATCCCAAAAGGGAAAGCACAACTGGCATCCTTTATTAATTTGCTTAATGAAACAGCTGCAGTTAAAATTGAGTAAGGCAGTGGATACAATGGATATGATCACAAATCACGTTAATTTTTGAAGTAGTATGAATAATTCCTACTAGTAGGTCCAACAATACATTTCTGAGTGCTTGGATGCCTGCATTCATAATAAATAAACGTTCCAGGTTGTTGATTAATTACTATTAAAAGCTGTTCCAGCATGTTACATTTAAGAGACATGATAAATACAGTTTTTGTTTGAAAACATGCATTTAAGTTTAAGTGAAGTCAGTAAAAAAAGAAATAGGTGTAGGCTATGTGGTTTTGAAATTAGTCTTTTTTTTTTCTCCCATTTCTTTTTTTTTTTTAATTGTTGCTTACATTGTATTATGTAGTACAGTTTTATAGGCGCTGGGGATTCCCCCCACCCCTCCCATACCCCTCCCCCTATGGTGGATTCCTCCACCTTGTTGCATAACCATAGTTCAAGTTCAGTTGAGATTCATTCCTTGCAAACACATGCCTAGCATAAAGTTCAGCGTCTTATTGTCCAGATAAGTTCAGTGGCCTCTTGGGGAGACCTTCTCTGGTCTGAAGATAGGTCTAACAGAGTAAAGATCCGGTCAGTTAAAAGCCCCAACAAGGCCTTAGTCTTAAAATACAGATAAAAGGTAGAATGTATCCTCCTCACAGTAGCAATGCACAAAAAGAAAAAAAAAAAGTACCTTTTGTTTTTAGCCCAGATGCTCTACTTGACTTCCTGTATTACAGTGTGAGACCAAGGACAGGATGTTTTCCTTTGTCATTTTATGGTTAGAGTTGCATCGCTGTCACATCATGGATGTCAAAAGCACCAAGCAATACAACCAATAGACCACTGGGAAACTTAACAATACCCCAGGGCACAGTACTGGGGCTACAACACCTGTAGAGACTAACATCTTTCTAGAACAGAGTATCAACAGTGTGAAAATGATAGTGGTGGGGAAGGTATTGGGAAAAAGACTCAACAGAAGAGCTAGGAGAGTTGAGCATCAACCAAAATTTAAGAATGACATACTTCCTTAGACAATGACACACGATAGAATGGAACATACTGGAGTAGCAAGCTCTTACAGATGCCCATGGAGATGCTAGCAATACTACAGATAACACAATCTAGTACTATACAGTTCGTAAAGCCAGATACTTTAGATTATAGTAACATTCTTGATCTCCTAAGGGCCTGGCTGGGTAGGTTCTTTACTGAACAAAACATCTGCTATGGATTGAAAGGCAGTGAAAATCCACTTAGTAAGTCTACTTTCCATCTGTTTGCTACACCAGCAACACAGGGGATTCTTTTAGTCTGTTCTTTCATCCCTCACAGCTAGTCCATTGCTGAATGTCAGACACTGGGTTCCCAGAATCAGTCCCGAAGACATAAATTTGAATTCAGGTGGTTAATTGAGATGATAATCATGGAAAACATCAAGAGAAGTGATAAGAAGATAGGAAGCCAACTCCAGGTGAAATAATAAGTAAGATATAATGGTGAACGACCAAGATCCAGTGTTGCTGGCAATCTGGTAAATGGTGTGTTTCATACTTTTCAGTCACAAGGTTAAAACTTAAGGGGTTTTGTTACTCCTTCTCTGTCATCAGCCAAAGGATGCTACTTATAGGCTCCATATTCCAGCATCTCTTGCTATCTCCATAGTTACAGCGCTGTCAAAGTTCTCAGGCAAAAGTAGAAACTCTACAGGCAAAATGGCACTGTGTGCCTGCAGTGCAAGTATCGCAGACAAGCACAGGTTTGAGTCCCAGCTGTTCCATTTCCAGTCCAGGTCCTTGCTTTTCGCCTGGGGAAGCAGCAGAGGCTGTCCCAGGGCCTTGGGCCCCTTACCCATTGGCATGGCTCTGAAGAAGCCTCTGGCTCTCAGCTTTGGACTAGCACAGCACTGGCAGTTGAGCAGTTGGGGCCATTTGGAAAGTAAGTAAACAAACAGATCAAAGTTTCTCTCTTTCTCTCTCTCTCTGTCTCCCTCCCTGCCTCCCTGCATCCCTGCCTCCCTCCCTCCCTCCCCCTTCCTTCCCCCTCTCTGTGTAACTCTCTTACAAGTAAAAAATTAAATCTTTTTCAAAAATGGAGTGAAAAATGGAATATGGACATTTTCTACTAAATTTGGCAAGCTCCTACAGCCACCTTCCAGTGTCTGCTGCACTTGTTCATGCTTTGTTCTAACCAATGTCACATCTGTACCCCATGTTTTAGAAACAAGTTTTTTAACTGCAATCTAAGATGAACAAGAAGCACGAAGACAGTTCGTTTGATTTGTAAGTTGCCAGTTGGAGAAAAATTCTGTGCACCCGTCACGTTGGGAAGCCTGCTATGACTTGCCCAGTTAGCTCTAATTTGTTACTTCGTTTGTATCAGCATCGCACCTTGCATAGCCTCCTATTGCTTCATTCCTCATGCTTCCTAGCACTCTAATTACCCCTTTACAAATTCAGATTTTCTGAGAGGACTGTTAGGTCCTGATGGTCTGCTATCCGGCGATCTTTGTATTGAAGGGGTTGAGCAATCCCTTAGACTCAGTGCCCATCATCTTCTGGATGCATGAATATGCATGCACATTGCTGTTAATGAACCTGCTTCCCATTTTCTTCAAATGCTGCTTCGTTCAGTCACATTCAGTGGCCTTCCTCAAGGTATTTCTAGCTTTGAAACAGATTTCCTTTGCAGACAGTGGTTTAGCACAGCAGAAGGTTGGCAGTTATCTTCTAGTTGTTTATAGAAAAACGCAAGAGCAATTTTTGGTGAGAGGAAATAAGACAGGAAAGGAAGTTCCCACTATCAGTTTGGGTTTTGAGAGGATCAAATTGCTCCAGCCTGAGGAGTCAATACTGCTAAGCCACTGAAGGCCGCGGAGAGTCCCCTGAGACACCACTCCAAACGAGAGTTTTATCTCCATCTACTACAAGAATATATACATACCTACAGAGTAAACATATGCTCTGAAAATAATACAATCTCTATCTAGGGATAAACACAGTTACTGCTACAAAACGAATTTCTGCGTTACCCAAAATTCTCATGTTAAATTTTAACATTCAAAAATGATGGTGTTAAGAGGCAGAGATTTAAAAAAAGAAAAAAAAACATGATTCAGTGCCTTATAAAAGACAGCCTTGAAAGAATTCTCTGCTTCTCCTGCTATGTGAGGTCACAATAACAAGATGGATATCAATGCAAACAAAGATAAATCACACACTGAATTCATAGACGCCTTGAACTTGCGCTTTCTAGCCTTCAGAATCATGAAAGAAAAAATGTCAGGTGACTATAAGCTACACACTAATAGGCACATGATCAGTTCTTAATGGGAAACAGTACATACAGATTGAAAAAAAGAAAAATATTTCCATGTGCCAACCTCCCAGTGCCTAGAAGCAAAGGGAAGAACACAACCATTACCAAATTTTGCTTTCTCTATATGAAATGCTTGGGACGAGAAGAAACATACATGCTCTGTGCTTTCTGGCACAAACACATTTGCTTAAATATGTTTGTATATATGTTTACTGCTTTCTATAATATTAATAAAATAGGACACGTATGTACATATTCGTGTATATGTGTAAAAATGTACAGTAAGTATACACTTACACCAAGTATACCAAGGGATTTCAAAAAGTTCATAAAAATTTCTCTTTGGAGCAAAAAGACTGAAATCCATGCATTTTTTTTTTGGTCATTTGAATTTTATGTGAATTTTCTGTGGATTGATGTAAATAAGCAATTAATACTACACAGTTATTCCATTTCAATACCTATAGTGATTCATGCCATTCTTTTAAACTGTGTTAACTAGTTTCTTATTACTTAGTTACTGGGAAAAAAAATCCACGTACATCCCCCCTTGCAGAACGTATGTGAGGGGGCCAGCTCCCTCATGTTCTGAGGCACATTTGAGAGAGAGTGGTAAGTTGAGCTGGAAAGTCTATACATTCTGCTCCATGTTATCTGATGATTTTTCTTGACAGTCTGCCCTCCCATGTAGATTTCCAAGTATTACCAACTGGACATGAGAAAAATCCCTGAACTTTTTAATTCTTCCATGGTAACTTCCTTAACCAATTGTATTTCATTTCATTTTAATTGCCTACTCTTTGGCTTGGCCAAAGCTCCTGGACTAGACTTCCTTCACAGTAACTGCTATGCTTCACAGTGTGCACTGAAAAACATTCTATCTCTAAATGCCTTCATATCATTTCACAAAATGGAACTTTCCCTGTCACTTTGGATACTTTTTTTTTTTTTGCTTTACTGCATTGAGTTACTGGTATTGCATGGCCCGTTTATAAATGTCATAAATGTCTACAACTAATATGATACTCTACGAATCTGTATCTATTGTTTTTTTCCAATAGAGATAATATTTACTCTTCAAAATTTTGATTACATGTGGCTATCGTTCATTTCCATTACTTCAATCACCAGGTAATTTGA
This sequence comes from Ochotona curzoniae, assembly GCF_017591425.1. Classification (NCBI taxonomy): domain Eukaryota; kingdom Metazoa; phylum Chordata; class Mammalia; order Lagomorpha; family Ochotonidae; genus Ochotona; species Ochotona curzoniae. Next base: position 19,103,350 of record NW_024465023.1, on the reverse strand, counting down.
ATGGAAAAACCATATACATGGATATATACACTTTGGTGTATATGTAGGAAGAATTTTAAACACTCTGTGGGACATCTAATTAGCAAATGTTTCTTTTGGTACAAAAAATTCTGAAATCCATGCATTGCATAGCTTTTGCATAATATGTAGCTTCCATGAAGTTTGTGAAACTTCCTCATATACGTGGATGCCAAAAATTTTGCATTAAAATAAACTGATCTATTAAATATGCTCCCTGAATTTTATGAGGATCCCTGGATAGCTGAATGCTACATCAATTTTGTCACTTGGGTCACTACACAACACAAGTTAAACAGTTTGGCATCCTACATCTTAGATCATTGCTCATCTAGCATATTTAATTCTCAGAGAAACTCAGCAGGTACTTTGTGCGTAAAAAATGACTTTGATCCTTGAATACCTTTGACCACACGTTTCACTTTAGATTTAAATGTTCATTTTTATACTATTTTCAACTGACACTATCTGACATTAGTTTCATAGTTTGTCAAAATTAAGAACACCATAAAACTGTCTCTAAGGATATACTTTCCAGAAAGCGCCGGAAACATCACAATAAAATGGAACTTTTATTAACAAAGTCTAGTGGCTGCGCAGGACAGATGGAGATCATGTTCACTGTGATGCAACAATTTTTGTTACCAAAATATTGGCCAATACCTTTAAAATATATTTATTTATTTATCTTAGAGGTAGACAGACTGCCCACAGCATCCGGGGATGCACCGGAGCCCAAGTAAAGAGCTGAAAACTAATCTCAGTTCTGCTCTTCAGGTGTCAGAAGCCCAACGGAGGTATCACTGCTACAGCCAGATGTGCATAATCAGCAGCTGGAAGCAGGACCTGAACTCAGGTACCCATGAAGGATACGGGCACTCAAGCACTAGGCTGAATTCCCATCTCAACATTCTTTTATTTTAAAACAAACCTGAAAGTATTTCAGTCATGAAACCACAGTAGAGTCTACTATAGTAACTCAATATACAGTTAGAATAATCAGACAGCATTGCATTGTAAAGCATTTTGGTGATTAACCATGCAGACACGTAGAATCTACTCAGGGAGGGAGAACTCACGAAGTAGATATTACTACCTGCATTTTATAGGCAATTTCCCCACGAGATAACAATTCCAACTGCACACTGAACAAGGTGATGCACGCAACGGTAAATTCATTACATAACACGAGGTTTATGGGCTCATGATGCTCTGCAATTGCATCTTAAATAAGGAAACTCAGTGAATCCTGAATAAGACAGCAGTCAAGGGATTTTCCCCTTCTTTGTTTCACCTTAGAAAATGAAACATTTTGATACACTGCAATAATATGAAATTAAATAGAATTTGATAGTTTGTAATATTATTGGCATTATTCTAATTATTATTGGCATCTATTCTATTGATTTATTTTATTGCTGAAACAGTCTAGTCATTGCCATTCTTTGTCTACATTCACTTATTATTCTATTTGGGGTAAAACTGCACTGCATCCTGTGCATAAACATGAGCAATCTCCAGCACCAATGACTGACAATCTCTCTGATGGAGTCATTTTTTTAAAAAACATTGATTTATTTTTATTGAAAGGCAGATATACAGAGAAGAGAAGAGACAGAGAGGAAGACCTTCCTTCCACTGATTCACTCCACAAGTAGCTGTAATGGCCGGAACTGAGCCGATCCGAAGCCAAGAGCCAGGAGCCTCTTGCGGGTCTCCCATTCCAGTGCAGGGTCCCAAGGCTTTGTCCATCCTCCACTGCTTTTCCAGGCCACAAGCAGGGAGCTGGATGGGAAGAGGGGCTGCCAGGATTAGAACCAGCACCCATATGAGATCCTGGCATGTGCAAGGAAAGGACTTTAGCCACTAGAATACCACGCCAGGCCCAGTGTATAACATTTTTTTTAAAAAGCAGAAATATTTAATCATATGATATAGATGGCATGTGAGAAAGAAACAATATGTTCGGCATGAAAAATTCAGGAAAAATGTTAGAGCACACAAATATCTTCAAAATATATTATTTCACGAAACTGTTACAAATAAAACTAACTAGAAAACACTTCATAAGTATTAGTTTTTAACTATTAAACACTCCATAAATATTAATTTTGACCATGATTATTTTACATGTGTCCTATAATCTTCATAAAACAGTTTAGATTATTTTCTCTACTCTATCACCATTCCCACATAAGTATGTTTTGAGGATCCTTTTGAAATCGCAATACATTCTTTTAAGATTGTAGTATATTTTTATTGGTACTGTAATATTCTGTGTCTTATAATATTTCAGGACTCATGAGATTAGTGACATGTGCTATAGAGAGGAAGACAGAGTTTATATATGAAACTTGTTAACTATAAAATTATTCAACTGAATAGAAATTGGTAGCCAAACATAATAAAGTTATCAGAAACCCACAGAGGTGTGGGATTCACTAAAGGTCACTTGATTTGGCTTATATGCTCAGGGAAGGAAAGCAAATTTCATGGAATAAAGCTATAAATATTTAATAGGTAAATAAAGTGACAGGTACAAATCATATCTATCGAGAAGCTTGGTAAAGAGAATGAGAGGCAGTTTGTCCCCCTCGGGGTTGTGAATTATCTTTGTTTACATACATAGATACCCACTTAGTGAAAGTACTTTTATACCTTTGCCTTCTAATAAAGGGTTAGCACAACCAATCTGTGAAGATCTTTCATCATTTGCTTAGGAACACCATAATTAACACTGCTAAAAAAGCTCTCCAGAAGCAATAAAGTGTGAAAGCTTTGAGCATAAGTTTTAGAACTTGAATTTCCAGGTTCAAATCCTGACTGCAAATAACTACTACTTGTAGTATCATTAAAAAGTCCCTTAACATCATTTCACTTCAGTTTCTATGTAAAAATATGGACAGTAATAGTAGCTAATACATAAGAATCTCTTAAGAATTTAATGCCTAAATAGCTAAATAACCATTGATAGAACAGATACATATTAATTGCTTAGTAACTGTTTCTGATTTGGTTACTTACTATCCAGCCTCTTAGAACACTAAGCAGCCACATGACAAAGCCATATGGTGTTCTGTGGAAGACTGTATATACCCCATCTTTGTGGAGGATAGGATAAGCTTTCCACCTTTAGGTAATGAATTCAGATAAGCGTTCCACCATTAGATAATGACTTATATCCTGTCTATTTTCTCTTTGGTTTTGACCCCTAAGAGCCTTGTTTGCAAAAGTCCCAGCTCTAGTAACTCTAATTAAGCCAACTTTCTGTCATAGTCCTACCTCGCACCATCTTCAGTTGGCATCTGGTTATTTTTACCCTGTTTCTGTATCTTCTGCCGCAACGTGCTATCTACATGGTTTCTAGCTAGCATGGTGACCTCAAGAATGGTCACTTTCTGTATGGTAGCTCAAAGTGCCAAGCAACAAATCTTACAGCAAACAAAGTGGCAGCTGCAGAATCTTTCATGACCTACGTGTGAAAAGCACAGGGTGTGACTGCTCTCCTCGGCTTGCTTGATTTATAAACTCTCCTATACTGAGGAAGAAAGGGCAGAGTTCCCACTTGTCAATGTATTCAAAGTTGGGGGATTATATTTTAACACTAGTAAATCATAAAGGGTGTTTTATGTGATGAATATAGCTTTAAATATTGAAAACAATTGGAATTCAGCCAACAGTACAAAGTCAAGTGCAGACCTTCAAAATTCCAGGCCTATTCACTGTATCAAATTCCTCTTTTAAATCTTGACACACATGACAATACGCAGAAAAGACAGGCTTGCTGTGTCTTTTCTAAATTTATGACCCATAGAATCTATGCATGCAATAAAATCAATCTTTCATCCTAAATATTAGCATTATGGTTACATAAGAAAAGTATGTAGGTCACCCTGCCAACATGTCTATGTAATTCCAAGTCACTGAAAACACTTGTACTCCCAAATTCTTTTATGATAACATACAACTCACATTTTTATTCCTGCCTCTTTACAAAAAAAAAAGGCATATCCACTAAAAGCATGACAATTCTTATAATTATAGGATAATGGTAGATATGGCTTATGACATATAAAAAGTCTCCTGGAAGCAAAGAGTGGGGCAAAATATTAATGGACTGATGAATGGATTTTTAAAATGCTATATTCCTATGATGGAATTTTACTCAACAAACTGAAAAAATGAAGGACCAGCAATTTCAATGGAGGAAACTTCAAAACACTATACATAATTACAGAAGACACAATCACTAAAGGCCACACATAGTCTGATTCTTATAATGAAATTTCTACAGTAAGAATATTCATAGAGACGGAACATAAATTAGTGGCTACTAAGGTAGGAGGCAAGAGAACAGGGAGCAACTGCTAATGGGCACTGAGTTTCTTTTGGACATGATAAAAATGTTCTACAATTAGTGATGATAACTGCAAAGCTCTGTGAATATATGCTTTTTTAAAACTCCTATCAATTTCATTTTTTTAAAGGGTGAATTTCATGGTATGTGAATTATACCTCCAAAAAGCTATTATGAAGAAGTCTCCAGGATATCCTACTAGTTTCCCTTTGGAGACTTTTGAAGAAATCTATAGTTGCTCTGGAATTGTTTCTGTTTTGTTTTAATTTTAGAATCAAGCCAGTTTACATACCCTGAGTCTTTAAAAACTTGACACATAAATACAAATAGAGACAGCAATTCCAATTCTCAGGGATTCAACAGGTTTCGAAGCACAGAGGGTAGGCACTTGCTTCCCTAGTTGTTTGCTATCAGGCTAAACCCTTTTAGATCACAGTAGAATGAACTCCTCTCTGCTGAGTGTATCCATGCCTTCTGAGATAACAACCGTGAATTTTGCAATAACTTTAGGCAAAATGTTATGTAGGTGCCAGCGATTTCATCTGGTAGATAAGAGCGCGTGTCTACTCGAATGGGGGAGTAACAGATGAAACATACAAAACATGAGTAGTACTATAGATACCAGGCCACTACAATATTACTTTTAAGAACTATCTTCAATGTCATGTAAACTTAGATTTCAGTTAACTACTAATCTCACTTAGAAAAAAACAGAAATCAGTGGTCAATCTGTTTATCTAGATCTTGAACATCAATTTTGTCTGATGATTTGCTTTTCTGGTTCCACCGAGCAGCAGACACTGCTTCATTGCTGAAAACACACTGAAAACACAAAAACAGTATTTTTTTTCATATATTATGAAAATGTATCCCCTCTACATTTTTTCTTTTAATTTTAATTTTTTTTTTAATACTGAAAGTAGACAGGGAATCAGCTCTTATGAGAATTTGCATTCAACTGCTTCAAAGTCTTGGAAGCCACAGGCTGGAGCAGGGTAAAGAGACAAGTGTAGAAGAAGCACCTCATTGTTTCTTGTCAACAAAATCCTGATTGTATCTTTGTTCAGCTAAAATACCCAACTCTATTTCTAGTGTGTGGTTCAGAAAAAAAAATTACACCCAAATATGCTGCACCGAGTTTCAAACTGAGAGCACCTGGGGAGCAGCCAATTTGAAGACCAAAACGACCAAAAAGGAGCACAATTGCCTCTCCTGTTCTTACTGAAATTTCATTAACCAAGGAAGATTAAACTCATATCACAGTAGAAGAGATTGAAAATTAAACACCATACCTAAGGCTCAGCATAACTTTGTCCCGGGCCACTATCACTTCTCTGAGCTCATTCTTTCTCCTAAAAATCATTTATTCTCCCTCTGAGATGGCCACAGCCCCTTACTTCACTCATGTCTAGGCAAAGGGTATTTAAGATTCCACCATCGGGCCTTTCTTTGAGTTTCTTATTTGGGTATCTCCTGTATACAATGCAACAAATTGTTTAGATTCCTTTTTTTTTTTCTTCCTGTGAATCTGCTAACATCACTTTGTTTTCACTACTCGATTGCTGAGTCCTTGAAAGTAAGTCTGAACCCCTCTACAGAAGCCTCCCAGGCAGTCAGCAATGGCCTAAGTATGGAGGTCACTTGAATTCCTGGCAATAAGGAACATCCTACGAAAATTCCCAGCGATAAAGAGATATCTAATGATGGAAAGCCCCTAATTGGCAACACTGGCCTCAACAGGTCACTTCTTGTGACACCATGCCATGTAAGAAGATGATCACTGTGCATTTCTGGGATAGATATAACTTCCCTGACTTGTACACTACCGATCCCTTGATCTTGCTTCCTGCTTCATCCTCCTATGCCAGAATATGAATGTGACGCTACAAATGGTGACAATCCCTGCAATACGGGGTTGAACAGAATCAGAGGGAAAGTAGCAGGTGGAAGGCAATCAAAGGCACTTTGGGTACTGATGATATCATAGGACCACTTTGTCTTAGGCTGCATTCCTTCAGATGTCATCATTTAAGAAAATTACAATTCTCTGTGTGGTCAAACAGTTTGTCCTACTTTCAGTAACACGCAATGAAAAAAAAAAATCTCTTCCCATCCGCAGGTCATCCCAGTGTGAACTACCACTTTGTAGATACATTTAGGAAAAGTGTGAAAGCATTTTTCTCTACATTATAATGAATGGGGAGATATTTGAAGGATGACAGACATCTAGCAACTTGCAGAGCAGTCCTATAAAACAACTGTTTCATGTCCAACAAAAAGCTTTCTGAACAGTGACAAATTGGTAAATGATGAGAATTCAGAAACTAGCTCCATTTTATATCTCCATTTTATATATTAATGCAAGGTATTTTTTACATTGAAATGTACCGTGACATTTTCAAGACTGAAACTATCATGTAAATCATAGACATTTGTTCTTTTTAAAATTCAATTTCACTGAAAGTTATTAACATACAAAAGTAATTTAATTATTACTAGTAATTTCATGAATAGTTTGTTGTTGTTCATGGTATTTTAATCATTAACTGCATATACTTACTCAGCATTTGGATCCATCTATTGCTAGGGGTACTAGGTATATGTACTACATTTATCAACAGTAGCCTATAGCAGTAGTGAGTATAGTGTGTTAAGTATATAGTCAATGTATAGTAAGTAGGTAGCTTTCTGTTTTTTATTGGAAAGCCAGGATTGCAGAAAGAAGGACAGAGAGAAAGATCTTCCACCCACTGGCTGACTGCCCAAATAGCTTCAACAGCCAGAGCTGAGCTGATCTGAAGCCAGGAGCCAGGAGCTTCTGCTGAGTCTCCCATGTGGGGGCAGGATCCTAAGGCTTTGCACCATCTTGGACTGCTTTTCCAGGCTGGGAAGTGGAGCAGCCAGGACACAAACTGGCACCCATGTTGGATTGTAGTGTGTGCAAGACTAGGATTTAGCCACTGAGCCACCATGCCACTAGGTCATGCCCCAGTAGGTATCTAATGCTTATGGCATGGTTCTTCGAAAACCTTGAGAAAATGGGGGCTGACAATGTAGTTGTGTTTGTAAAGGGATCACCTGTGAAGCCGGTATGGGCACTGGTGCATGTCCCCACTACTCTGCTTCCAACCGAGCTACCCGCTAGTGGCCTCAGAAAATGCAACAAAAGATGGCCTAAGTGCTCGGACCCCTGCCATCTGCATGGGAGACCCACATGACATTCCTGGCTACTGGCTTCCGGCTTCCTCCTGGCACCATCCTTGCCACAGCAGCCACTTGGGGATTAAACTATTGCCTAGAAGACCCCTCTTTCTGTGTCTCCCTCTATCTGTAACACTTTAAAATAAATAAATATCACTGATTATAAAGTTTATGGGTATTAAATTTGGGGACAAAATCTTGGAAATCCTTATATTGTTTTTTCATAACATGATTTTTAATAAGCCTTTTTAAAGATGTTTTATGTGCAAAGATTTAAAACATTTCTGCACTAATTAGCATAGCTTACCTCTTACTTTCATTTTCATCAAAATGTTAAAAATGTCATCACAAGCTGAATAATCAATTATTGATGATAATCGCATTATTTTATAGTCAGTTATGCTTCTCTAATATAAGACCCTTTTAGGGGATGATTTAGAACTTTTATGTAGGAAGTAGCATTTTTGTAAACTCTTTTTGAGGACAGTAACAAAGGTATGAAAAATTATAAGGGAAACAACTTTAGAAGAAATACTATATACATATTTATAAAGATCATGGGTCCAACTGAATAAAAGATTTTTCATAATTAAATATGGCTATCAGGTCAGAGCTGTTTTAGTTCCATGAACAACTGGATCCCAACAAAGACGGATTACCAGGTTGCACTAGGGCTTTCCTTCCAATTAGAAACCAGAGGACTAACCCGAAACCAGCATCACTGGAAGAAAAACGCCAATCTAAGACTTGCATCTATGAGTGTTGGGAGAGACTGGAAGAAGAAAAAAACCAATAGTGAAAAGCCAAATGCCAGCTTACTGGTCCTTTATTCCTTTAAGCACAGCAATGGGCAAATGCCTGACCACTTCACTGACTTATTTCAAATAGCCAAAGAAAAGTACAGTGTCATAGTTAGGCAAGAGAGAAAAACTTTAAAAATGTCTTCAAACAGTGAAGGAAAACTAGAGAGAAAATATTGAGCAAGTAAAGAACCGTGTCCTGAGATATGGAAACCTCGACAAAACTATTAACAGCTATAGCTGACCTTTACTGGATAAAATCTGGACAAACAGGACAAACTCCTTTAAAAGAAAAGTCTTCAAAGGGTCAAATCCCATGGAGTTCAGAGAGCAGGCAGGCTGCTACAGGGCAGGAAGAGTCTATTATACAGAGCAAAGCTGCAGGAGCACTATTATCTTTGAAGAACTTTTGCTCCATTGTGGGCCCTGCAGTGCCAGTTCTCAGGGCTAAGGGGCAGGCAGCAGTATGCACCTCTTTGCCCTATAGCTGCTTTGTTTAGAAACTTTCTCCAAGAGAAATGTGGTATCTTTACAGATTCATATTCAATATTTTCCAACTCTATCTTTGCATTGTCTCATAAAATTCTAAGGAACCCATGCTGTCACCCAAGAACAGTTATTGGAACTAGTTTTTTTTTTCACAAGGTGTTTTAGACCATTTTATTTCTTCTGCTTCAAAATTTCCAACTATTTCTACCCAAGTACTCTACACTGATAACTTGTATATATACTCAACCCATGGGAAGGCATTGCAAAAAACAGGCCCAAGGGTTATTATTTGGGACATAATCTCACGGAAAAAAAAAAGTGTCTTATACGAAGAATATTGGTAAAAGACATTTCAAAAATTATTTCTCATGAACAAAAACCATTTCTCATGAACAGTTGACAAATGTGACTGAGCTAAACAGATTTTAATTTATGTGTTCCTAAAGATTAATTCATAACTCTCGGCAAAACCATAATTACCATTCTCGGAATAGAATATCCCATCCTTTGTTGGGCGCTAATTGTGTTCACATCTATTATAAGTCGGCAAAAGAAATCTCAATTCATATGGGTTGCGATGTCTTTGTCGAAATGAACTATTTGTGAACCTGAGTCAGAGGAGAGAGATACACGAATTGCTTATTTTCTTGGATTAGAGTTGCTCTGGAGAGCAGCTAAGGTTTCATTCATCAATGTTCCTGAAAACTAATTTGTTGAACGTGACCCACTGATGTTACCAAGGCATTTTTTTCACGTTAGGTAATAAAAATGTAGCCTGATTATCTAGTCAATTATACTGAAAGGGAAAAAAAAAAATGGCTCACGGCAGCCCATCCTGCAGTTACATTTTTTTGGTTCCCTTTTGTTTAAGATGCTATTGAGATGGCAGAGGTGATTCATATATCTAAGAAATAAAATTATAAGCAGCCTGGAAAACAAAAAATAGAGCAAATACAAGACCAAGGTATTTTTGGAACCACTGAAAAATGTATGTAAAATGTGACTGGTAAAAATACAGAAAAAGAGTGAATAAAATCACAAATAATGGGAAGTCAAAACACGTTACAAAATCTTCACATCTTTGGCCAAGACATAGTGTATCTCAGTTATGCTGGTTGCTGTGAAGGGAAGTGCACGCTATTTGGAGGATGCACAGTCACTATGAGCTAGGGTCCTTTGGAAAGGTCACAGGGGGTCCCTGTGAGGTGGCCTAGTGGCTAACGTCCTTACCTTGAATGTGCCGGGATCCCATATGGGCACCAGTTCTGGTCACGGTGGCCCCGCTTCCCATCTGGTTCCCTGCTTGTTGCCTGGGAAAGCAGCCAAGTAGGGCCCAAAGCCTTTGTACCTTACACCCACGTGGGAGACCCTCAAGAGGCTCCTGGCTCCTAGCTTCAGATCAGCTCAGCTCTGGCCATTGCGGTTGCTGGGGATGTGAATCAATGGACGGGAGATTGTCCTCTCTGTCTCTCCTCCTCTCTGTATATCTGACTTTCAAGTAAAAAAGAAAAAAAACTAAATAAATCTTAGGAAAAAAATAAATAAAGGTCCCAGGTTCGCTAAGAGCTGAAGTCCAGGAGCAGGCTGGTGTTTTCACATGAGGTAGTGTTTCTACATAATTTAGGGAGGCAAGCTGAAGATTGGCAGAAAGCTGTACCAGGACCCTCTCGGCCATATTAAATGTTTAAGCATAAGAACTATGAGCCTTGGTTAAATAAATGTTGTAGAGCTACTTATCCTATATGCTATATTAAAGTTGGCCTGCGGGGGTTAGGGAACACATATAATGAACAGAGAGATAAACGTCAGCGTTTGGCACAAATTGCCATCACTAGAATTCATATAAAATGTCTCCTTCCCTACAATTTTCACCCCTGCTACTGTTCTGCAGCCTTGTCTCCACCCGCAGGATTACTCAGGCAGCCAGCCTGAGGGTCCTTAGGCCTCACCTCCAGTCTACTCCAAGATATGCTTCATAGAGAACAATTAAGTAAATGCCCCTACGTAGCACCTCTCCCACCTTGCTTTCCAGCTTAGGAGTTGCTTGTGTCCTCGTTTTACCACTTACATGTAGAAATGGATGACCTTGGTAAGAACTATTTTTATCTACCCAGTTTCATGATCAACTAAATCATTGACCCAGGAGCTAGAGATGAAAAAAACACATTTAGTTACAAAGAAGCTACTATCACAGACAAGGTGTAAGATCTCTTGCAATGTGTATTTGGTAATAATTTGCCTAGTGGTACCTACCAGGTAGCAATTAAATAACAGCAGTAGACCCATCACCCACTAAATATACTCCAGGGAGGCAGGACCCCAAAGGAAAGGGTGCTAAGCCATGGAAACTCAATTCTCCCTCCAAAAATCAGAGACAAAATATCCCTGCTTTTTAAATTGACTGATTGATTTTTTAATCAGAGACAGAAGGGTGAGCACTAGAGTGACGATGGGGATGGCAGGAAAAGGGAAACTGCATACTCCCATCTATTGATTCAGCCCTCGGAGGCCCACGAAGTCCAGGACCCGGAACTCAATCAATGACTTTCATGTGAGTAGCAGAAAGACAATTACTGGAGCCCTCAGTGCAGCCTCTGAGGGTCCACACTTTCGTAAGAAGCAACATTCAGGGACCATACTTAGGCCTCTAACTTGGACACCTGTAAATGGGATGACAACATCTCAACTGGTATCTCAACTGCAAAGTAAACAGCCACCTGGGACCCTGGAAGTGCATTCTTGGAAGTGCAATGCCATGGATAGAACATAAGGACAGTAGTTCTATTTTCCAGTAAGACCGTATGTAATTGACTATTTGAAGCAACAGGCAAAGGGGAGCCAAACATTTAACTGTGTGTGTAACAATTATGTCTGATTTTCAATATTCTCTATAGTTTGGTAAACCAAACTTGTTGCTGTTCTTCATCAGATGCTGCTGTTTCATTTTCCTCACACCCCAAATACAACTTGCCTCCTACTCTTTAGCTCTGTTACTAAAAGTGATGGATCATTGCTCATACAATCTTATCTTTTCCCACATTCTTTTTCTGTCACTTTGCCTTTCTAATAAATAAAATAAACTGTTTTAAAAGTCACCAATGGGGAAAAAAATAGGAAAAAATGCACATGGGAGCCTTCCCTATTATTTCTTATGACTGCATGCATATCTACAATTACCCATTGAAAATGTCAATATTTAAAAATCTAATTTTGGTTTTTCCTTTTCTCTTTGAATTCCACTACATGATTGCATTTTACCCCCTACCCTGTTAAGTATCCCCCTTCTACTCCATCCCTACACAGAAAATGCTACATCTACACCAATGTGATCCTAAAATAATGTTACAAGATACGTCCTTATCTGCCAGTTAGTCAGTTACAGGAATGGGCACAGCCTGATCTTCAAAGCATCTTTTCTCCGTTAAGCTCCAGGTTTTCTTTTTCTTCTTTTGAAAATGGCAAGTGTTCCTTTCCTTCCAACTACTGAACATTGCGAGCTATTTTTAAAAAGTAGTTTTGGTTCATAATTAATACAAACAGCTCATTAAAACACTCTCTCATTTTGAGAATGACATCTTCAGGGCAGTTAGGTAAGCAAGAAAAGAAGCGGTGCCAGTGGATCACCAGAGCCCTAAAAGGAGAGTGACTGTGGACCAGTTTTCCAGTCTCTGTGCCATGGCTTCCCCATGCGGAAACAGGGAAGTGATGTCAGATGTACATTCATCTTAGGCTGGGTAAGCTGAAGTCCTTATTTTCATGCCCAGAATGTGATAATTTCCTCAAGATTATTAATGCTATTACTACTCAAAGATCATATATAGTTTTTCATGAGGTTTTTTTTTCTAGGACTGAAGGAGGTAGTGTCTTAAATCCCCATTAACATTAAGGGCTGCTTCTCACTGGAAATTACAGTGACACTTGTATCACGTTTCTGCTAGCATCTGCACAGTGTCCTGTTTGCACAATAAACTCCATAGACAAAAAAAAAATTTCCCTTTTCTTTAGATTTTTAATAACACAGCTTCAGATCTTCTACCAAAAACATTAGAATCATCACTTAATTTTCAGCCAACCAATACTTAATTGAAAGATGTGCAATATAATTAAAAGGCACCATAGGGCAACTACTTCTGAAAAGTGGTGATAACTAAATGAAGAGAGCATGCTTAATTTCGGTTTTATGCTTTAGCACTTTCTTACATTGATAAAGAAATCCCAAGCTCTGTATCTGTATAAAAAGATATATTCCATTCAGTTTGCATGTGTGTGTATGTAACACAGGTATGCACATTCTCTTCAATACATATGCCTAGGCACACTACACAAAATTGTATTTTAATTCAAATAATGTTATGGCCTTACGTAAACTGGATGACATATGCATTGCTATGGTATTTCCTCCCAGAACAAAATACTATTTTCTATGGTTTGAGACATGAGGAGTACTTTATTATGTCCAATTACTCATAAAACTTGATCTAGCTTTCATTCAATAGTGCAAATGAGGGTGGACTACTGGTTCAATGGTTAAGCTACTTTTTACAGTGTTGACACCCTGTATCAGAATGCCTAAATTGCCTGCTGGCTTTTCTACTTCTGAGCCCTGAGCAACAACGGTGAAGGAGTACATGTGGGACACAGATGAGTTTTAGTAGCTTTCTTTTCTGTCTGGCCCAACCATGGCTTTTGGGGGGCATTTGGGGAGTAAACCAGTAATGGAAGAATATATTGCTCTGTCTGTCTGCTTTCAAATAAAATGAAATTAAGTAAATAAATGTCAAACAACATGAATTTTTAAAAATGGAAATCAAAATGATTAAACTACTTGCTGTAAGAGTACAGAAATTTTATTTCATTGCCATAACTTATTAAATTCATTCCTGAATAGCTACCAAAATACATGAATTCAAATGTGAAAAAAAATACATATTTAGAACCCAACGTTTCTTCCTGGAGAACCTGAGCAAATTTCTAACATGTTTGGATAACAGTCGGGCCATGCAGTTTCTATTATGCTCTTTTGTGCCAAGTCAAAAAAAAAAATAATTTTCAAAATAATAGGACAGCTCAGGGAGATGAGCTCTAGTCTTTGCAGAAAAGCAGGAGACAGTCACAGTTGTGAACCTGCCAGAAGCATGGCTGGGGCATTTGCCAAGTAGGCAGATGCCAAAGCAGGAAATACAGCTTCCGTCAACTGATTGTAGAAGCATATAAAGGTCAAATGCTTCATGTATGAGCCTGACTACAGCACTGCCTGGACTTTGAATGGCAGCACTTATTCATATAAAATAGATGAGTTTATCCTGGGCCCACGATCATTGCATTTATCCAGACTGTTTACATAACGGGCATTTTCTATCAGCTCTTTAAGACCTCTTATATGAAAGGTTTTCAAATTGTTTTGCAGCAAACCAAGTGTAGTTTTAAATTAAATTTTCTGTGGACTTTTAGAAATACCCTCATATAAGCAGAAAATAATATCCAAGGAACATCTGGCTTTCCTGTAGCAAATACTAACAGAACTATGAGCTAAGTATTATTTTTGTAAACGGATTTCTTTCCTCCATGTCTCTTTCCCTGTAAGCAAAATGGGGTTAATGACAATATTACAGTGTCATATTAAGGGAAAAAGTAAAACAGATTTGACATACTTAATGATATCTAATATTTGGAACTGAATCATGAACAACTACATTTTATTGTAACCATCTCTTCATACTGGAAACATTATAGCATAATTGTTCTGAAATGTTGAGTGCTCCTATGAAGAATTCTGTAGTTACTGATGCTATGATACAGGTATGGAAACGGAATAGGCAGTTATGTCTGCTGTTCATAAGTCAGAAATGCAAGAATATTTCATGTCAATGATCCTTCTACATCCACAAAGCCTGGGAACTAAGGCTCAAAATCATTTTTATTTTTGGCTCCAGGTGAATTACACAGGGACAAGTAACGAAATAAATAAAACCTTATATGACTGGACATCCACATGCCTAATCTAGCAGAACTGTGACATCAATGGTACAGCCAGATGAATCAAAAGGTCCCTTCAGTGCCCGTGTCAATGTCAGATCCAGCAGAATTCCCTCCTTGGCATTCATGCTTGAGTGCTTTGCAGTGCTGGCATGTCACCTAATTGGCTGGTGCTCCCTAATAGGCCCTGCACCAGTTCTGATTGATATGTGAGTATGCAAACATTACCAGCATCCAGGAGCCAGATGTCCCACACGCGAAGCAAAGCAGCCAGAAAGAGAACAAACAGAAACAGAAACAAAACAAAATAAAACAAAACAATAACAACAATCAAAAAAAAAAAACCAGAAGCATATTCAGCACACTGCTGGAAAGCCCCATGTTTGGGGACTCTCGCTTGTATCTCAGCTTATATGGTCCTATTGACTTCATTTCTTTCCAAGTTAATGCACCACACTGTCTCTTCTGTCATTTAACTACCACATTCTAATTAAAGGAGAAAATTCTTTTCTCCTTTCTACACAGCCTCAAACAAAGGCCTTGATAATCAGGCTGATTGTACCTGTTACTTGCAGAGATTGTCACATAGTGTGCAAAGGCAAGAGCAAAATCCATGTCTGGCTTCTCTGGGATAAAGCAGTCACTCACAGCTTTCACTAAACTTCAATCAATTCTTTCAAACATAAACCATAAATGATAGGGAGGTGTGTCCAGACGAGAGTGCTTCCTCCCTGCATTAATGATTTCAGGCGAGTGTCATCCACAGGCTCCAAGTAGTAATCACTTTTTAACTTGCTTAAAAGCACAACTGGCAAAACACCTGAAAATCCTGTGTATGCATTTATGCGTGTGTATGTATGTGTGGATGTGTGGATATGTGTGGATGTATGTGTATATTCATGTGCACAAATATGTATGCATATATAATCATGTGTATTATCCTTCATAATAAAATTTAAAGGCACTTAATATTATATGTGAAATGCCATACCTGCATGTGTATGTGCAGGCATGTGATGCAAACATCATGACATTTCAACTAGATTCACAAGCACGGAAACCAGTACAGCTCAGTAGCAAATACTGATAATAAAGTAATAAAGTAGTAGGCAAAGTTGTTTCTCGAATCGAAGTCAGCTGTGCACATGTTGCTCCGCTTCCTTAGTTAAGATGAGCTCCCTTCCAGTAATGACTGCGCTAGAACCCTTAGAAGCTCCACTTCAAGATCTGGTAAAACAATAAACTTGGGAGATATTTTCCAAGGAGCAAAAGGAATTTCTTCATCCTAATGTCATAAGCGGTGGCAATGATTTGGCCTGTTTGGCAGCACAGTCAGCTGGCTTGCAGAGCTTGGAACGGATGGCTGACTATCAGCTCCACTCTGATCACAATGACGACTGCAGGCGGTAAGGCCAGTCACGCTGCTCCTAGGTTCCCTCTGCAGTCAGGAAATTCTAGAAACACTTGATAGTTCGGATACTTTCAGCATGTTGGTATCCTTGCAAAAGCTAGGTTATGTAACATAACTTAGGTGGTGTAAGTATTAAAGATTTTTAATTGCCTTGCTAGGAGAAAGCAAATCTTCACCTTTCATATAGTTATGGATTCACTTGGAAGTCAGTGAGTATTTCAATAGCAGCACAATTCACAACGAATTATATTTAAAATGGTCATCTGAAACGTTTTTTTAAGAAGATGATCACTAATGATCAAAGACAATTTGTATGGAAAAATATAAAGAGTACCATAAATTGCAATATAAGTCATATCGTTAAGTAGTAGCAAGACTTTAATGCCAAATCTGCTGTACTTCAAGAACAATGAAGAGAATAAAGAAAAGAGTAAAGTGGAACAAAATGTGTCACATAAAACAACATATACCGCGGTAGGGTACTATAAAGTTTTATTTCTACAGCTTTGAAAGATGCTAAAAACTCACTTGTGCCTCTCGAGCTCATGAGTAATGTGGTCATTTCAAACTTGTGCCTATAAAAACTTTATAGCACTCTAGCTCAGAACATATGTCAAATAGAGAAAAAGTAAAAATCAAAATGAAATGTGACAAAACATTGCAAAACACCTCTCCTCTGCCACCACTAGCTTGCTGTTTGGGTCTCAGAGTGCGTGGACAATTTCATTTTGAAATTTCTCTTTCAGAATAATAGAGTACTAGCATATTCTTTCCGCTTAACGGGAATCTAAATGTAAAATAATGATTTGCTTTCATTATGCTGGTGTTAACAATAGATATTTCAGAAAATGTCATGACTATTGTGAAAAGGCTCAAGCATAATTCCTGCAGTTAAAAATGAATCTAAGATATCTGACGTTTGCCAAAAAAGAATAAAGACAAAACCATTTTATTTTTTTAAATTTCATTAATTTTAGAGAAAATGTCATGTCTTTGTAATGAGAACTCAATATTTTCAAGTGATGTAATTACAATATACTTTAGATTCACACATCACTTTTTTTTCAACAATGAAGTTTTGTTATGATTCTGGGAAGTCATAGTTGGCCCTTGTAAATTTTCTCTGTCCATGAAAAGCACTTCATAGAACTGGTATCTGATTTTAATTTACCAGAAATAATTTGTTGAATTCTGTCATTTGGACAACTTGAAAGTTTGGGTGCTATTCTAATTCTCATTCTATTCTCTTAGCTCTAGGGCCAGAATCTAATTAACCCTATAATTAATAGTTGTCTAATTTTTAGCTATTCTGTTTCATAGTCTAGAGGTTTCATAACAATGAATGAAAAGGAAGAAAGCTGTCATAGATTAAATCTATTTGGTTTATATTAGTTTCTCAAATAAGATGTTGCTACACACAGTGGTCTACTTGACAGGTAAACACGTTGGCACACATGGAACCATAATAAGAGATCAAAAGCACTGGTCTTAGCATTTATTTGTAAATGTTACTTCAATTTTTTAAGAATTCCTTCTTTGCCTATAGCATAGATTGAATATATTTACAGGTAGGTGTTTTCCTTTGCATCAGACATTTTAAGTATTTATAAATACGTGTTAACAAAACACATTTTACCATATTAGACCAAATGTGAAAAAAAATTTTTTTCCTTATTTCCATATTGACTGCATTATCTTCAACAAATGCTTTTCTCTCCAAAAGAGGAGTTAGATGGCAATCAAAAATGCCAAATAAGAGTAATGTGGCTAATTTAGGAAAAGTGATTAAATGTTCTTTTTTTCTTAAGTTAGATACCGTGCTGTGATATCACTAAACATAGTATTACTTTTAGAGAGAGTACCCTTAAAACCTTCCTCTCACGTGGCATGAGTTCTAATTACAGTCAACTGCATTGTGATCCTAACATACCAACTAGATGCCTGTTCAGTAGCATCTAATATGGAGTTGTAATTGAGTACTAGCAAGGAAAGGAAAGCACAGTCGGCTAGTACTGCCACAGTTTGAACTAACATCTAAAATCTGTTCACAAGGAGTTTGAATCTCTAGCAAGGTGAAAAATATATTCCTGTTCTTGAAAATCACACCAGTAATATTGATAGGCAATAACAAGAACATGCATTTTAATCCTGTATGCTAAGCAGTACTCCCCAAAAGTATAGAATAATTGGCCTAAAGAACATGAGTCTGTCTTATTTGGAAATGTTCTTTTAGCACCCTTTGGGGCTTGCTTACTATAACTGTTGTAATCCTCAAATTGTTAACAATGATTTTTTGTCTTTACTTAGCAAACTGCCACATGTACCAATCTAGGGCATTTTTGTTCCCTTTCCAAAAATGATATCCTGTGCAGAATTTGTTTCTTTTTCCAATTGTCTCTATGGCAGTTGAATTTTTGTCAACAGCTCCTACTTCAAGTTACATGTTCTTATCTAAAAAACATGAAGGATATTTCCCATATGGGCGCCGGTTCTAATCCCAGCGGCCCCTCTTCCCATCCAGCTCCCTGCCTGTGGCCTGGGAAAGCAGTCAAGGACGGCCCAAAGCTTAGGGACCCTGCACCTGTGAGGGAGACCTGGAGGAGGTTCCAGGTTCCCGGTTTCGGATTGGAACAATACCAGCCGTTGCGCTCACTTGGGAGTGAATCATTGACGGAAGATCTTCCTCTCTGTCTCTCCTCATCTCTGTATATCTGACTTTGTAATAAAAATAAATAAATAATTAAAAAAAAGAAAATAATGCATACTAAATAATTGTTGATATTGTTTAAAAGCTATATTTACAACAATGTAAAGAGCTTAATCAGGATGTCTTCTAGAATTTTGGGGACTGGCAAAAGTTTTCTGTAACTGCACTGTATGTGGTGGTCGCCAGAAACACACGGCAGCTAAGCAGTGCAGCTCATATAACGGAGGAACCTCATGGATTGTTTTTTAAATTCTACTTTCATTGATTTAAATGCATTTTTTGCTATTGCCTAGTGATTACCAAGCCTAGAAATTAATCATAAGTAAATGTATGTCTTTATTTGTGCCTACCTCTTACAGGTTCTACATCCACAAACAAACATACAAAGAGAATCTGGTCTAAAGATTTAAATTCCACTTTCTATGCATTAAAAAAAGACCAAATTCTTGTCTTGAAGAGATTACCAGAGTCTCACTTCACTTCAGTAAATGTGAGAAGCTCAGATGTTTACTAATATACTGTTGATCAATACTATTCGTCACACTGAAAGCAATTAGCCGTTTCTGCAAAACCAGAGATTTCCCTCCCCAAATAGCTGGGAAAACAATTGAATCCTCTGCTTTAACATGCAGCTTCACAGCTTGCAATCACTTTCTGTAAGTATTCTTATTTGCTTTTGGATCATATTTTTCTGCTCCTTTTACATTCAGACCTTTTTATTGTTAGATCTATTTATTTACATTAAAGACTTCATAATTTGACAGAAGCAATCAAAAGCTGTAGAATGATTTCATTCGGTACATGCTTATTTTAAAGTAACATCTGTCTGATGTAGGTGTTCAGTCTGGTAGGAATTGAATTGTTTCTCTAATCCAAGCAGCAGTAAATGCCAGTAGGTTTAACTATCAGTATAAAAATCCACACAATGCAGAGTATGGCCACACCCGGCCTTCAAAGCCGCATTCATCAAAGCGGAACGGGCGCCTCTTCCTCGCGTACCTGGAAATGATGGGTGACCCAGATTTGCTCACATAGAAGTCTACACGGCTAATTTAAAGCATTCTGATTGTATA
Source organism: Ochotona curzoniae (assembly GCF_017591425.1). Classification (NCBI taxonomy): domain Eukaryota; kingdom Metazoa; phylum Chordata; class Mammalia; order Lagomorpha; family Ochotonidae; genus Ochotona; species Ochotona curzoniae. Next base: position 19,083,318 of record NW_024465023.1, on the reverse strand, counting down.
ACAAACTTCCCCCAGGGTCATTTCTAAAGAAAAATTAAGATGCCTGTTCTCATTAAAAACAAGACATCCTGACTCTGATGCTGCTAAATAACTTGTCTTTTCCAAGTTTTCTGAGGTCAAATTCCTGAATGATCATTTAGGAGAGTAAAATAGGCACTGAAGCTACCGCAGTTTTCTTTCTCTTTGCTTTTTATTTCCCTTACCTTCAAAACAGAGTGTCTAGTTTATAGTGCATTGCAGTAAAGAGAACCACACAACACATTTTTTGAAACTCAATTTTGTTTCCCAGATACTGGATGCCCCAGTGGCAGCATTCCCTAATATTCCGATTTACACTTAGCGTTGAGATAAATTGGGAAACAAATGGTTGGACTGACACAGTCATAAAGTCAACACACAAGAGCAACAGTTTCCAGGCAATCCCAGTAAGGCAGCACCTGATTCTTTGCTAAATGGTGTCATAGACAGAATGGTACTAGGCTCCTCAAAGCCACACATGTTTATAAATATTGAAGTCCTAAGAGTGGATGAATGAAAAGACCTGACCCAATTATGATCTCTGAGAAATGGGCCCGCTCGCAGGCTTCCAGGTCACAACAAGTTTGTACTCTGAAGGAAATGTGCTCATGAACGTGGCATGTTTCAGCTGCATACGTCCTCGCTTCTCTAATTCTTGGCCCACTCCCCGGTTGCTGGTCTCCACCAGATGGCAGACCAATGGGCAACCCCCAGCCTGAACTGTGCACCTCCGAGTAGCTAAGGGAAACAAACATTTTTCTTCCAAAGGTATTTTAGTAAAAGTTTCAAAAGGTAACTAGCACAGGTAATTTGAGCAAATCATCTAGGTGGAGGTTTTGCAAGCTGTTAAGTCAAGAGATTTGTAAGTGATGAATGACTCGTTTCAGTTGTGTGCCATGGCCATTACTACTTGTAAAGAAAAATCAGAGTTGAATAGAAGTTGTTGAACTGTGACTACAACAGTAAGGATGGGGTTGTGTGTGTGTGTGTGTGTGTGTGTGTGTGTGTGTGTGTCAGAAAGAGAGAGAGAGAGAGAGAGAGAGAGAGAGAGAGAGAGAGAGAGGATGAATACTAGTGGATTACCAAGCATTTTTGCTTTTCCTCTATTGACAAGGTAAGGGAGAAAATGATTTCTTTTGTTGCTTAGTGTAAGGTTCATGGCTAAGATCTCTATCAGAAAGACAGACTAACCAGAGAAAAGCATACAAACTTACACTTATTACAATCTGAATGTGGTTCACACATTTTTATTTTAACTTAGGCTCTATGTCAATTACTGCGTTTTTAAAATATACATATAAATTTTATTAAAATGCCTCTGTTCATGCTTTTGCCAACAGGAACATTTTTCCAGGACCAAACCATTCGGGCCAGTAAGCTTTCCCTGTCCACTTTTTCTAATATGAATTCCTCTGCTATTGAAATGTCAGGGACAGTCAGGAGGCAGCCATGCCCGGATTCTATAGTGTTCACCACTCTTGTCAACAGGAGTTTAAGAGGGGTGTTTTGGACACAGAGAGGCAATGACTTAAGCTTCATATGTTTATTCATGGGAAACTGTAAATCTTTGCTGGGGACCAGCCTTCACATTGTCACTGTGGGAAGCTTTGATCCTGCACCTCCAGGGAAACCGAGTAAAATGAGATGTGTTCATAAACATTTACAGTAAGTGCAATGATAACATAGTTTATTTTAGGGAATGGCACACTTTAAACCATTTGACCCTTTGGAAATACTAGGTAAAACACAATAAATCTCTGCAAAGATCTTTAGCACCAGCAAAGGAATATTTTAAAATTTAGGGCAAATTAGCCCCCTATCAACATGGTTTTGAGCATAACTTAACTCTAATTTTTGATTCGGTAAACTTCCAGTAGTGGCTATCGTTGTTGGATTTAAATTGAATCAGATTAAACTGTGACCTAATGGTGGTCTGTTATCTTCTATGCAAATAGTTATATTTAATGATGGTAAAAGTCAGATTAAAAATGTTAAATCTAAGAGCCAATTGCAAGGTCATTATTTTTTTCCCAGTAATGTAAACAAGTACTTGATCCACTGCAAAATTATAGGCTAATGACTCAGTCCTACAGAGTGGCTCTCCAGCCTCATTCAATGTGCCCTCGCTGATTTAAGCAATGATAAAGTACCATTTCAAAGATTGAATAATGACGAGCACAAATCATATTTTAGATGATACCACAAAGTGTAAGCTTTTTAAAGCTCTCAATCGAAATTTCGGGATAAAATAAATGAGAGAAATTGTTCAAAGGTGAATGGGAAAGATCTACTTTTTAAAAATAAATATTTATGAATTGATTGTTCTCTTCCAAATTAGCCCAGTACATATGTAATATTGTATGAAAGCTATATTTCTGTTTCTCTAGTCAACACACTCGAGATCTGAAAGTATCACCAATAAAATTATCAAACTATATTACAATGTCCAGACAACTGTCTGGAACTGGAACATACCATCCCCAAACACGCCCTTTCACAGAACTATTTTGAATTGAAGGCAGTTTGGAAAAAAAGCAGATAAGCTCTCCTGCCCTTCCCCTATCTGCCCCAAGGCAGCACCAGGTACAATGGCGCCAGAAACAACTGCAGATCCTTAACGGCCAGCAGAGGGCGCCAGATGTGTCTCCCTACCAGCTATGACACCTACACTAACCAGTCTCCATCCACCAGGACCGGCCCCTTTTGCCATCCCACTCTGCAGGCGCCAGGGAGCGTGAAGAGGCTCTCTTTTTCCCGTGTCACTCTTCTGAAAAACATTTCTTTGCTCAAAATGCTATTTAAGTCATGGTTCTAAATAGAGATTTGCTCGTGTTTCCCTGGGTATCCCCCACGTCCTCATGAGGGATGGATGCTAATAACTTCTGCTGACGGTCCTCTCGTTACAATACTTTTTGTCAGCAGGGTCCTACTCGAGAACTAAAAATAGAGAAAAAATTTTATTTTTTCCCCCAACACAGCTTGTTTATTGAAGCGAACAATTACCTGCTGAGTCTGAATGGTATGAGCAAAGAGCTTATGTAAATTTTTCTCAAAATGAGTGGAATCTGACCAACCACTTTTGAATTTTAATCACTTTCAAGTTCTTTAACACATTTACTTTACTATTGTTGATGTTTCTTAGAAAGAGTTATATCTGCTGATGTGGTACTGAATTGGAGGGTGCACTTTAAAAATATGACATACCCTTTCCATATAAATCCTGAGGTTTTCTCTTAAAAATATAATACTGTAAATGGGGTTTTTTTGGAAATTGTATCTTTTTAAATGTATTTTTTCTCTCTCTTTTTAAAAGCTTTATTTATTTTTATTAGAAAGGTGGATGTACAGGGAGGAGGTGAGACAGAGAGGAAGATCTTCCATCTGATGGTTCACTACCCAAGTGAACACAATGTCTGGAGCTGAGCCAGTCTGGAGCTGAGCCAATCTGAAGCCAGGAGCCAGGAACTTCTTCTGGATCTCCCACATGGGCCGTTGCGCTCACTTGGGGAGTGAATCATCGGACGGAAGATCTTCCTCTCTGTATATCCGCCTTTCCAATAAAAAAATAATAAAAATAAATCTTTAAAAAGAAAAAGGCAAACATATTGAGGAAAACCCAGTTTTAATAACAAAATGTACATTTTTCATCTAAAGTTTATGAAGAATAGTACAGACTATCTTATCCCAAATTGCAACTCTCATTACTAATTTTATATAGAGTAGAAACTAAAATACTTAAGCAATCAAAAAGAACTGAGGAATTTCCGGGGCCATTGCTGTGAGGTAGTATGCTACTTCTCAGGCTGTGGTTTGGGCACCCCACATGAGCACCTCTCAGAGTCCAGGCCGCTCCACTTCGGAACCAGCTCCCCGATTTTGCACTGGGAAAGCAGCAAAGGATGGCTCAAGCCCTTGGGCCCCTGCATTCACACTGGGGAGTGATGGATGAAAGCGCTCGCTTTCTCTCTCTCTCTCCATCTCTGTGTATATGAGCGTGTGTGTGTGTGTACCCCATTCTCCCTGTAACTCTGACTTTTGAATATGGTTTTATAATAAAAATGTTCTTCTAATGCTGTAAGCGTTATGAAGATATGATTTAGTTATTTAGAACTTTCTTTGTGGTATAATTATAACATCTGGCTCTATTTCTTAAATTTTCTAGTTTGGGCTGAAAATATCACTTTTAGCCAAAGGTGATGAAATTTTATGTAATCTACATAATACAATATGGCTAAGTTATATAGCTATACCCACACATGTTGCTATTTATTGTCTGGATACTTTATCGGTTAGTCAGAGGTGTAAAAATTAATATGCTTTTTATAATACTTAAAATGATAACTGATTTATCATGTTATTGAGCCTCAAATTTCACCTACTGGCAAGGGACTTTGAGGCAGATAACCAGGCAAGACCCACTGGAGAAGGGCCACAAACCCTTACAACTGGGTGTCATGTGACCAAGACCACTCAAGACCATTCACTTTGAAGTTTAACTTGTGGTTAAAGCACTTTAACAAAATAGGAGTTCAGCCAAAAGTCTTATGGTTGATGCCTGTATAGTGAGACCCAGTTTGACACTGGAGTGATGCTATCGCATTATACTATCATTGCAGTGTGGCCTCAGTGGGCATTCCCAGTGCACACTGGGAAGTCACAGGCACACAGAGCCCAAGGTATGCGGTTCCCAGGTGTCAGTCAGCAGCAGTTAACGCCCTCACAGTGTAGGGACAAGACCTGAAGTCAGGAAAGAAAAGTGCCACGTGACCTCTCCGCCGGCTGGTTCCTTCCTTGGAATGTATGTCAAGAAACATTTGCTTTCCTGTCCTTACCCTTATCTCTTATTTTTAATCCGTTACTCTGTCCTCCAGCCCTGCCTGTGACAGGGCTACATGTAACCAGTCCTGCAGTAATCAAGCAATCACAGAAGTTTGTTCTATGAGACCACGTGCTAACATCCATATTTCTTAAACACCTGCTTGTCTCATGTGCACGTGAAACTGACGTCCCAAACACAGCCCTGAAAGCTGTTTCCTAACATCCATCATTTCAAGTGTCTTTTGCTCTGCCATTTCAATACAGAATCCATCCATTTACTGAAACCAACTAACTGACCACAGGAATTGGTGCAGCTGGCCCTACAAGGATCTCATGTCTGGACTCACGAGGTCATTTGCTCCTCCAATTGACAACGCTGCCAGTACTGCCTTGAAAGTTTTCAGACTGGGGAATTCCATGTCAGCTCAAAAAGCAACCACCAGTGGCTTATATAGACAGAAGCCGCCACGTCCAACTCATCAAAAGAAAGGCGCTAACACTACTGGCCCACTGGGAACGTGGGCACATACTGAGCAAGCTTGGATCTCTCATCCAAACTTAAACCCATCTGACCCTTCAACACAATCTCTTGGGGAACCAGGGAACGGCTGCCCACCTCACTGCTCTGTGGCTGTGCAAACAACAACAACAATAACACCTCTTTTCTTGCACCACCACCACGTCAGTGACAGGATTTGTGTGTGTTGGGTGAGAAGATCTCTATTGTAAGGGTTCTACAGCAACTCCTGTAACCCACTTTCTCGGTTGCTCTGTATCACACACATCACTAATAGGAGTGAGTGAGTAAATTCCTCTCCCAGAGTTTATTCGATGGCATAATGATGGAATCTTGAGATACATTCTCAGTAATTATCCTACTTATTAACATAACTTTAAGTGTGATCTCTTGAAACAGAAATAGCTTGAAATTCAGTATTTTATACTAAGTTAAGGCTTACAAACTCAGCGCTCCCCCTCCCCCCAAAAAATAACCCACAGAAGGGGTGATTTCTGTTGGAAATGCAGTCACTAACGAGGACAAATACTAGTGATAGGAAGTATCTGAGGAGGAAAAGCTAGTTTTAAAAGCTTCCTATTGATTGAGTTGGAAACTAACATAGCTCTCGGGTTTAGAAGTGTTTCCATGATTATCCATTAAGGACTACTGGAAAAGAAAAAAAAAAAAAGTTTGGTCACTTCAAGAGATGTCTTCTGACCAAATCCTGCTTTTCTTCTCAGCATTTGACGTGGTGATATATTCATTACTGCATTTTTGTGTCATATACAAGAGTTGAGTAAAGAATAAGTGACTCTTGCTCCCTCTCCTCTTCGCGTTCCAGGGAATGATATTTTCCACTCCTTTTCCCCACATTCCCCAGGCTAGTTCTGCTTAACACCAAACCAGTTGGTAAATGAGGATCTCATGACAAGTTTGCTACCACCTTATATACTAAACTCCTAAGAGTGATGGTACGTATTCCATGAGACTCTTTATTTACTGCCCTGGGGGTACTGAAAAGAAACTTAGTAGGTAAGATTTATATATTTCATGCAATTCACAATTCCTAAACTCACCCTGTAGTCAACGTTGCTCTTTGAATATACTTTGAACATCAGAAAGTGTATATTATGTCCTATTGCATGAAAGTTTTATCAGTTAAATTTAATTATTTCAAACCCAGACTTTTAGACAAACCTTTAGCTTGATGAACAATGTCTTGATATCTCCTCAGTGACATTTTGTAATCTCCTTTGCAATTAGATTCAAACATATAATTAACTGGGTTCTAGCACTTTGGATGTTAATATAAGTGATAAAACTTCCTTCCAAACCAGGTCACAATCTTCTGTTATTCTTTCACACCTACACTGTACAGCATAATAGCCACTAGTCACATGTGGTTATTAAGTCTGAAATACAGATGTTCTGAGACTCTGAGAGGCGCTGGGAGTGTAAAATGCATAATGGATTTTTTAAAAGTACTATAAGAAAGAATATAAATCATCTCATTCATAATTAATATTTTGACTACATGTTGAATATGTTAAATAGAAAATACTTCGGTTTTATAAATGATTAAAGTAAAATATATCATTGGAGCAGGCATTGTGGAGCCAGGTTGGTGAGCTCAGTACTTGAGTTCCAGGATTGAGTGCAGCTCTGGTTCACATCCAGTGTCCCACTGGTGCGCCTCCCAGGTGATGGTTTGGGTGCTTGGGCTCCTGCCCCCATCTAGGTGGGTGTCTTGGAGGGAATTTCTGGCTCTTGATTTCAGCCTGGCCTCACCCAGACTGTTACCAGCTGGGAGGAGTGGGTCAGCAAATGGAGGACAGCTGTTTCTTTCAGCCCCTCTGTCACTCTGGTTTCAAGCAAATGAATACAACTTTAAACATGCTTACATAAAATTTCATCTGTTTTCATTTTAGATCTCAAATTTGGTTTTCAGAAATTGAAAAATTATGTGAGTTGCTTGTCTCTAATTTGTATTGGCTAATGCTAAAATATTCTCAGTGTTGTCCCATATCTTTCTACTAGGTCACACAGTGGATCAGTTTTTACATCTCCAAGAACTCTCCATACTGTCCTCTAAAAGGCATCCTAATCCACACTGATGGGAATATGAACTAACACAGCCATTCGCATTTGACAGAAAATAAACTTGCATAAACATCTTCAAAAATCCTAGCTTTATTGAAAACTAAACCTAAATTTAATATATTTTTACTCAAGTTCCAATTTACAGTTTTATATGTTCTCTCTTGCCCTCTACCTTTTACTTGGTATCTATTTTTGGTATGCTTCTGATTAATTTGCATATCTATTTTTCCATATAACCTTTAGAACTGATTTGGTTAAACAGAATAAATCATTGTTTATTATAATACTATTTAAAGTATACGTTAAATTAAAAACAATATCTTTGTGATATTAAGGCAGGCTTTTCTGGAATAAACTGCATCTTTCTCTTTCATTTTCTTCTAAGTTCTTCAGGATAATTTTCAATGCCGATATTGAAACTTTCTTGTTTTTAAAAAATATGTTCCACTGGCACAGGTTTCTAACACATTATCATTCATATGTATGAAGTCTATTTAATTGCATATGCATTCTATAATCTGCTGTTACTAAATTATTTTATGGATATTCCTTTACATCAATATTTGTGTTTTTAGTGTTGTTATACTTTTTGGTCTTTTTAAGTAAATAAGCGTGTTTGCAAATTGAGATACTATTACTGCTTTGTGTGAGTGTTTTGTCTAAAATTGATTTTCCACATTGGGTTGTGATTTGGTATAATTTCCAACACAATGTTAACTCTTTGTCTGGAATATACTTATGCTTTCTCTGTGTTCCTTCAGTAAGTATTATGTGTGTCTTCATTCAATAATATAATGACAGTTAGACTCTTCTTCTAATACATAGCATAACATATTAGTAAATGATGCAATAATCCCACTTTATATTAAGCATTTTCTTAGAAAGGGATGGTTAACTTTATCAAATGGTAATAACTCATATTTACATGGAAATAATAAACTAAGAGCATTAGATAATTTGAGGAATGACTTCAAATCTGCAAATGTTTCCCAAAATAAAATAAGTAAATAAATTTAAATAGGACAAATAGGAAATAAGGAATTCTGAAAGCATGAGCAAAGCAGGGAGCAGGAGACAGCTGTGGGAAAGGTGCAATTAAACCGCAAAGTAAGGGACAAGCACAGGGCAAGTTATTGCATTTTCTGAAACAAGACCATGAGAATATTTTTTTAAACAGCATATTTAATGGTGAGAATACAGAAACAGTCCCCTTAGGTCAGGAAGAAGGTGGGGCTGTTCCTTTCTTTCACTACTACTTACTAATATTATACTGGAAACCCTAGAAAATGCAGTGAGGATAAAAAACAAATTAGGTACATTTGTTTGGAAAGTAGAAATGCAGGTGCCTTTCTCTGCAAATGACATGACTGTCTAGGTAGAAAATCTGAAACAACTAATGAAAAAAAAAACCCTGCACAAATTTGGAATAAGGAATTCTAACAAGATTGGTGAAAACAGGGTTAATAGATACTTACAAACAGCAACTAGAATTTGAAATTTAAAAAAACATAACACAATATCAATTATATTAGGTTCTTCTGATGAGGAAATATTAAGAATTAACAAAAATGCAAATGGTCTCTATGCGGTACCCCATAAAACAGCTGTGGGGGCAGAGGTCATGTGGGGAAGCCTCTATGCCTTCGTCTCAAGTTTTACAAGGATTCCTCTGCTATCTGAACAGCAGGGCAACAGAGATGGGCATCTCCACCCTTCTAGTCACTCTTCAAAGCCAGTGTCAGGTGAGTTCAGACAGGGCTGATCCCAGGAACCCACAGCTCCAGCTGGATCTCCCATGCAGACAGGGACCCAGAGAGCTGGAAATGTCCTGTTCTAAAAGTTAAAATCTGCTTCTACAAAATTAGCAGAAGGGAACCCTGGAACAAAGGATCTGAAAATAAATGGTCTTCCTTGCGCCCTTCTTCAGGAAGCTACCTAAAACTACAATTTTCTAAAAACCAGAGAATAATCCAACCAAAAGGGTGACACAGAACCTAGCAGGTGAGGGTCGAACAAAAAGAAGAGAAGTTTTCCTTAGAATAGCTACTTTTCAGGGCCAACAACCATTCCCAAGGTCATACGCATAACAACAGGCGGGATTCTTTTCTTCCATTTATGTTCTTGGACCTCTGGTTTTCTTCTTTGCCTCTGTGTCTTGACTTGCTTTGTAAATATTTTTGTTCCCAGGCACTGCACTTTTGCCGCCGTGCTCTGAGGTCCTTAGCCTATTTCTCTAGTTTCCACTCCTAGCTCCAGCAAATGTAATCATAAATCTGTGTTTTCAAATCTGGTAGATATTGTTGCCCACATATTGCTTGTTAAAATGCAGTCAAGTTCCACGCCTCTTTAAGAACAAAACAAAACAAAAAACACTGGAGAACCAAAAATCCATCCGATTTCATGCCTTAGCAAAATAATACAAAAGTCAAATACCAGCCTTCACCATTCTTCTCAGGCAGTTTTGATTCTTTTTGTCATCTCAAAAAGGTTAAAAAAAAATAACTAACACTAATTGAATGCTGACCATGTGCCAAGTACACTCTAGATATGCATCGTATGTAGAACATCTGTTAATCCTGTAAGTCAATATTTAATAGGGAAGTTGAGGTGTGGAAATGTGTGATAACTTACGCAAGTACATACACACAAAGGAAAAAAAAGGAATAGGGAATTAAGACTCAGGCTTCTGTTTCCAGTGCTTGCCCCTCATACTGATTCGCTAGCTATCTAAGAAGACTTCATATTTCTATAACAAACAGGTAGGGCAGGCTGAAGTCAGGAGCTGAAAACTCAATCTAGGAAACCAACTTGGGCCTCAGGGAGCAAACCACTTGAGCTGTCAGCCATTGCCCCCCCAATGTATACATCAACAGAACTATGGCATCAAGAGAGAAGCCAGGACTGGGGCCAGGTCTCGAGTCGAAGGCGTGTCCATCCTAAGTGGCTGCTTGACAGCTGGGGCAAACAGCAGCCCCTCAGTTAGCTTGCCAAGTATAATCTCCACAAGGTAGATCCGAACTAGGGTAGATTTCCAACTTCTCAGCTGAAAGAAAGCAAATGCCATTTCCCCTTTCAGGGTTCAGTAAATTACTTAGCAGAGTTTCCTCAAACATTGCATACCACAGACCTAATTAATGGGCTGAATTTCCATGGCAGTGGTTCTGAAAGTGTGACTTTTACATCAACAGAATCAACATTACTTGGAAACTTGTTAGAAATCAAAATGCTTTAGTCCCACCTGAGCAATCCATGGCCTAACATACTCTTAAGGTGATTCAGATGGAGTGTGCTGCAACTACCTGTGTGATTTCATTAAATCTCTCTTCAAAAAGTAAAATCCTCTTGCTTTCTCATTAGAAACTCATCTATCTATCTAATTATCTATCTGTTCTTTAAATCTTGAGTCTAGGCTTCAGACTCAATTTTGCATAAAGGCGAGTGGTAGTGTGGCAGTATAATTACTTTTTAATTCCCTGTAATTTTAGACCCTTGTATTTTTTCAACTAAATGTGGAATGCTAACAGAATTAAACCAGTATCTCATTGCTGGCCCATCCAGGCCCCACAACAACACAACACTCGGGCTTGGCTTGGTGCTTCCTCCCTCCTCCACTCCTACACCCGTCCTTAGGTACTGCCAACTTGACAAAGCAAATTTCTTCCACCACTCTACATTTCTACCTGCAATCCCTGCTGTCTTTACTTCTCTTGAAATTGTCCTTCACAGACAATGTTGGGCAAAATGTCACTATTTTAAAAAAAGTCTCCTTTCCCAAGTAGTTAGTCATTCTTTCTTCTGTGTTCAAACAACACTGTAGTATACTAAAAAGTGTGCTTTATTTTAATTATTTTCTGCAGCTGTTTCCTCCTTGCAATGTTAATTTTTTAGAGAGGAAGAACCAAGCTGCACTTCGGCTTCATCAGTGTACTTACTGTACTCTGTCTGGCACACAACTGGCTCTCAACAGATACTGTATTGGGAGAATGTTTAAAGATTATTTTATGTACTAAATATCTGTGGTAAGATGGTACAAGACTGACAATTGTTTCTAAAATACAAATAAATCACTAAAAGCAATGTGTTGATTTGCTAGATCATTATATAAGGTCATAAAACAGAATAAATCAACTAAAGAATGCCTTTGCTCATATGCTATAGAGAACTGCTTTTTGCTAGCAACAATCATGTTAATTGGCAAATATTTGCACTTGCAAGCTAAATATGCTTTCCACTGAGACCACTCCATGTTATATGCATATAGTACTGAACAATTTTAATTCTCTCATAAGATGCTTTCAAATATAGTAGTTTAGAATGTAAATATGCATACATTTTAACAGTAGCCAGATTGATCAAAAGTTTTGTAACAGTAGGTTGATTTAAAAAAAAAAAAGTTTACTTCTGAGATTATTCTACAGTATTAAACAATGAATTATTTACCTTTCATTGAAAACAGTGAGACCTATCACAATCCAATTTTCCTTTCACTAACTGAATGATATCCCTTGTTACTTGGGTGCTTTGCAAAGATTAGATTCAGAAAAACATTCATGGGAATGGTGCTCAGTGGATTAAACCAGCTAGTATAATTATCTCAATTGCAAACACGGATACACAGATGCAACATCCTACAAGCCATCTTAACACCAAGCGCAGATGTTGGAGAGTCTACCTACAGTGGTGCATCATTTCTCTTTATTCTTCGTAAAATTATTTTAGATAAATACTCAAAAGGGTCCTGATCCTTACTATTTGGGGATGAAGGTTTCTACAAGTTCACATATAAATATTTATATCTCCACAACGATCACACTAAGGAATTTATGAGTTACCAAAGCCTTGTGCAGGCCGGTCATCATCCTCTAAAGATATAGTTCTCTGCTCTTCATTTTCTCCAGTGATTTGGCTTTTCAGAAACCAAATAGTGGGAGGAAACAGGAAGACAGGACATCTGAGTCTGTTGATATCCATAGCTAATCTCCCAGAGCATCTGAGCTCTGCTTTATTACTTCCATTACAGAAGGTATTTAGCATGATTATGACATCAAAATTTGTTTGGAATATTTATATTTAGAACATATGCAAAAGAATGAAATGAGCATACTGTATCTTTCATTTGAAGAAATCGGGGGTTATTACATCCTTGTTTTTTTCTGATTTGATATAAAATTTAAAAGTTAAACTCATTTCAAATACATACCATGCTTACTGACTGTGTATATATATGAGTATGTGTTGCGAGTACAGATGGGTATGACATGTTCAACAGTTTCACTGGAGTCCATCTTTAGTTGGAAGTAGGGATGCACATTGCATTGCATCTCCACATCTGCATATGGTAGTCTCTTATTACGCCACCACTATACATTCCCTTAAGTGAGAAGCCACAAGATCAACAAGAGATAGGAGGTAAAACAAAGACAAAATGAAAAAAGAGAAAAAAATACATGTCTAGATAATGGGATGCTGGACCATCTGACATTATCTGTACCAGCAATGTCGGGGTACACTTAAGTAACAGATTGATGGAACAATAACTTGTTATGAAGTACTATACTATTATAATAATATGAGAAAAATCAGTCATGGGGAAGGAATCTGGCAGGGAGAGGGGAATCCCAGACCTTATTTAATTGTACCATAAAATTCAAAATAATAAAAAAGATGGGTATGGAGAGTACTTAAGGATGACAAAACAATGTTTTGTTCCCCCTGTTTCATGACAAATGCCAAAACCGCATTCAAGAAAAAAATTAGTAGGTATTCAGAATCATCACCCATCTAAAATTTTGGTTCTGAAAATCAAGGTTCTTAGAAGAACTTTGGTCCTTATATGGTTGCAACTGAAGAGATAAAAGAAGTAACTTTCAGGAGAAAATGGGGATATAAAATCATGAGATACAAACAGTATCTTTTCATTGACATAAAAATAAATATTTGTTCTCACAAACTATTTTCCTTCAAACAACTTGAAGCATGTTTCTCAACAAAATTATTTTTGATCATGATTTCAAAACTAGACTTTCCTTGAATATGGTTGTGTGAATGAGAAAGATTTTATGATTATAAATTGCACTTATCGGGAAGTAAGAACTAAACATTTTTAGGATTACAACATAGCTACAAATTACATAGATAGGATATTTAACTTGAATTTACCTTATCTAGAAATAGCTTTGTATTTAGCTAGAGATAAATAATGTTTCACTTTACAGAACAGATGTGATAAATCACACAGTTGTGGAAATTTTGGCAATCAAAGGTTAATAGAAGACAAATTTTGAGAAAGAGATAAGACTTAATTCAAAATGGTACTGAGGAAAGAACGGCTGGAGTTACTGAAAAGGCACATTTGACTTCGAATGACACCAAAATCATAAGGATATATTTAATCATTTTATTTCCTTACAATATTGCTTCTGTAGTTTTCTAAAATGATAATGACCTATTTTGTGATGTCTATTTTACAAATATTATATAAGTCAGAATATGTATTCCTCACTGATAAATGTTTCACTTGCATTCATTTTTTTTGTTGTGTCTATGTGTACATCTGTATCTAATTTGCCACATAGAAACTAACTTATCACTGCTTTGAATATATTTCTTAGTTCTATTCAATAAACTATTTTCCCTTTAGGCATTTTCCTTTGTCTGAACCTAGCATCAGATTAACTAAGTATATTAAATTATACTTTTATAGTGCAATGTTTCCTATGGAATATGGGGGGAGGGGCTAAGAAAATAAAAATTTCTGCCTTCAGTGGGTTCTGATGCTAGATCTTTTTTCATAAACGTGTCCATATTCCCTTTAGCCTAGAATACTGCCTGATCAGATTACCCACATAAAAGCACGCATTTTTTATTCCATTTAGTAATTAGTCAACATTTCCCAAATATTCATGTAGGCCCCATAAACTCAGGAGATTCAACAGCAACTCATTTTGTGAGTCCTTCAGGCCCAGAATCATGCTCAAACATGTACACTGCTGTAATCAACCAGAATTCAGTAATACATCTCCAAATTATGTTCATCCGTTAGTATCATCAAGTAGCTTACATTAATCCACTAGTTTTCTCTTAATTCCAATTATTTTTAAAATCACCTAAAAATTATACAGCTCTGATATTCTGACAGAAACATGAAGAACATATCTTTCAGATTTCCTAAATTAAAAGTAAACACACAACCACAAACACACAAGCATTTGACCTCTAAGTTTTTCCCCTTATCTTTATAAGTATTTATATTCCTTATGTCTAGGATATGCTTGATAATGGCATTTCTATATTTGAAAGATAGTGACTCCCCTGATCTAAATGAACAAGTTTACAGAGACTCTTTACAAGGAACAGAAAATAGGTCACAGTTAAAAGAGAATGAAAATATTTGGGAAAAGGGATTTAATATAATCAAGTATGTGATTATCCTACAGATTGCAAGACATGGGCATTTTTAAGCACTGAGAAAATATGCAAATGCTGCAAGGTAGGGTGAACAATGTTTTCACCAATCAAAGTTTGGTTCAGGTATAAACAGGTGAGTTGTGCTACATGATACTTGGAAATATAAAGGTATAGAGAGTAAAGATTTATCTATATTGTGGCAATCAGGACTCACAATGTATGTCTTTGTCATGTTTAATGCTTTATAGGAATGGCTCACTGATTTGATGCAACAATTCAGAATATTGTTACACTGATTATTTCAGAAAGCTTGCAATTCTGATTGTTCTACGTGAGTATAAAAATTGTTTCAAAATTCTGAAATTAAAACTGTAATGAAAACACTACAAACAACAATTAAACCATGCACATACAACCATTTTGCAAACATTTTGAGAACTGTAAATTTCCATTCTGAAAATCTTCGATAATATTTTCCATTTATCATTGGGCATTTACGTTGTTGTATTTTATTCTTCCTTTATTACATGCACTTATTTTAAGAGAAGCTATGGCTTGCAAAAGTATATGTTCCACAACAGGTTTACCTTTCTTTTTTAAGTTTCTGTGACGGAAATGACTAACTCATTAGATATACTTTAAAAAATTTTTAATAGACTTGAGTAATATATCCTTATTTACATAGTAAAATAGGGCCTGGTAATATTCTGCTATCAAATATCAGATAAAATGAATTATATATTTAAATATCTAGAATCAGCAAAGAGACAATCTTTAAGATCTTATCTTCCAGCTTTGTATGCAGTATGGAGAGTGTTACAAAATGAGACAGATTGTGGAGAGAGTAACCCAAATGTATTAGGAGTTTTAAACATTGTGCTTGGAATTTTCCCTTATAATAAGTCAACATGCTTACAATAAACCAGGCAAAATACACATTATCACAGTGTTTAGCACTTGAAGCCTTGCAATTAGGGATCATGTTTTATTAGCATTATAATCATATTATCTGGAGTTATCAAGTAGGCATTCAAAATACGCATGTAAACATACACACACAGTAAGAAGATAAGGAAATTGACTCTTAAAATATTTAACTGATTAGCCCCAAATCCAGTATGATTAAATGTAAATCTAAGCTATTCTAACCCAAGACCTTCTACCTAAGCTAACTTCTCAATACAACCTTGATGCCAATTTTCAAGATAAAAAAAATTACTTTGTGTTGAGGTATAATTACCTAGAGATCTGCTATTGACCTTGAGGTGTGCTATGTTTGCAAAATAAATATGATTAAGAATGTAGATTAGTGTCTGCAGAAAAGAAGGACGAAATTCCATTTTAAGTGAGTTGAAATATGCTGTATGTTATCATGGCCGAATAAATCCCAAGTGGTACTATTAACTTGTCTTGGACTTGGTAAAGATCAAAGTGGACAAAAATAATAGTTGTTATAAAATGAAAATTCCTTATATCTTCTTCTAACATAAGACATATTCTTGTTACTTGATATGATTATATTTACAATCTTCATGTTATTAAAGCAACTTGCATTATCAACAACTAGACAAATTTTTCTAAACTAAACCTGCTACAGCTGGAATATGTATTAATAAAATTAATATGTAAAAATATAGCTCAGTTACATTGTCCTATACCAATAGGGAGAGGCCAAACCTACAGATTATATGTCATGCAGAAGAAAATCAATTTTAAATGACACGCAGTCAGTCTGTCTCAAGTAGTCTTACTCCTCCATTTGAATTCCTGTCTACTTGAAGGTATGTGCAAGAAACATGTTTTATAAAAGTAAATAATTTATCTTTGTCATATCTTCTGCTGAGTATATGTTAAATAAAATATTAAAAATTAAAATTAAAATTCCCAGGTCTGTGCAGTTAAAATAGTCTGAAAATATGAGAAAATGATTTTGACATCTAAAATACACAGGTACATAAAAATTCTGCAAACCCTATCTTGAAAGAGAAGTAATAGAACATTCTTACCTTAGAAAATTGTGCATTTATCCATTTTGTGAATGTTTTCTTTTGAACATCTTCTCTTTCATCTACAATGTGAACAAAATATCGAGTCATGAGGAAATTTTACATTATTCATATTTGAAAATCTTTAAAACAGTTTTTATTTTTATGTGTTAGGGTTATTTTAAATGTAGAAATGAAGTTATTCACAGATCAAGTTAAACATGAGCAGTGATGTTGATATTTAGGACTCAAATTACTTCTGTAAAATAACTGGTATAGTCTAGTCACCGGTAATTAAAATATTGCACAGACACTGCAGAAAAACAATCTCATCTGAGTAAGGGGAATGTCTCCCTATGTTAATTATATATTCTAAAATAACTGAAGTAAATTATCAGGTATCACTACTTATCAAAACTATTTCTGAGCCTCCCTGGCCCAATCCTCATGGAAGCGATTCAGCCCTGCTCCTCAAAGTCTCCACCCCCCGACCAGGGCCTGCCGCCCTCACAGGGGAGGCTCCGGGATGAGCAGAGTTCTGTATCTTCCCATCGCAGCAAGCAGCACACTGTCAGCACAGAGGAAAAGCTTCCAAGATACATTTGTTAAACATGCAAATTCTTCATACAAGGAGTATGGTACAACTCAACATTTTCTAGTACCTTTTTTCATCCAAGAGTCAGGAAATTTTACATAAAAATGCAAGTATTACTCATCATAGTTTACACATAAATACTGAAACAAAAAGTCCCCAATCATTTAGGTCAAGGTATTAAACTGAAAATTTATTAAAACCAGTTTCACAGAGTTCATGATTGTAAAATGTTCTCCTACTCCAGCACTGAGTCAAATGAACACAAAAATGATCAATCTTGATATTTTGAAAATATTCTTTCGAAGCCAAAGCCTACCTTTGAATTACTGTTAGTGTACTCATATCAGTCAATGTCCAATTGATGAGTCTATCTATGAGATACTTAAACCTGGAAAATTTCATACCTTATTTATTTGGGTCAAAAGAACCATTACTGATATGCCCTGGCAAAGTAAAGCTATTTGCTTTTGTATTATTTTTCAGTATTAAGCATCCACTGCTTCCAAAAACAGATGACATATAGTAAAGAATAACTTCCATAATGGATGCATGCACTAAGAATACCAGTTTATCTAAATTATAATATTAGTCAGTGAGTGGCCATTTTAATCAATCTCAGAAATGATAGAGGATAAATGACAGAGTTGAAACTATTCTTAAATGAGAAATTCTTTACCATCATAAAATGTATTCTTATTTAATAGTGTTATGCCCATAAGCCACATACACGTGATCAATATCAGCATCATCTACAAGTTGTGCGGTAAAATACAACATTAAAGTCATCTACATGATGTGTGGTAAATTACAATATTAAAGTCTTCCATTTGTTGGCAGGTGCAGATACATAACAATAGTGACCATTTTCAACTCTAATTTAATCTCCTTTAAATTTTTTGGTTTCCACAATTGCATACACTTTTGAAAACCATAAGAAATGGAATATTTCACATGGTAAAATTTAACCATTTTCATAGACTTACTGCAGGAATACTGGTCCCTATGTCTATTTCTTATATGCCTTTAGGAAAACAACACCATTAGCAATCATGTGTTTTTACCCACATGCACATGCATACCTTCTCCATCAGACATCAGTCACATGAGTCTGTTGGGTTTGTTCCCACCAAAACTTGCCTGAGCCTTAGTACCTCAATGTAGAAGTTATAGAAAGTGATGCCCAATGGGACTGTTCTGGTAATGGGAGCAGGGCCCTAATGAATAGTCATTTTGTGCTACTAAGTGAGTTTATACTTCCAGGGCACTGGGCCATTTAGTTATTTTAAGAGCAGGTTACAAAAAGTGATGTAGGCCTTTCTGCTTTTTCTCTTCCAAACATTCCCATTTGACCTCCCCCCTTCTACCAACAGATCCATGCCAGAAACTCAACTGAAGCCAGTGCCATGCTCTTGGACTTCTAGAACCATGTGCTCAACAAACTTTCTCTGTAAGTTATCCTGTTTCTGATGTTTGATTATAGCAACAGAAAATGGACTAAGGTATGGGCCTTTGAAAGCATATGTTTGGAAATTGTTAAAACATATTCAATGACCCCCACTTAAAGCTAACTAAGAAGCCATGTGAAGAGAGCTGTTTCAGGGTCATTTTAGTGAAAAATGTGCAGTAAAACAATATTTTTATTCTTTTCAATTAAATGTACAGTGGTGTTTTTAGACAGGCCTTGAAGGCAGCAAAGAATCCTTGGCATAATGTGCAAAATGTTACACATTCGCTGTATAAATAGCACTGAAGGTGAGTTTTAACATACAAGCATCTGTACTAGATATTCTCTCATCTTCCATTTCCTTTTATAAAAGAAAAACATGCCTCCAATGAATTAACTGTTAATATTCTACTCTGGTGTGGGAGCATGTAGTTTCTTCAGAATCATAAGTATTAACATAGCTAATTGTATGATTGAATATATAAGTGCTTTTTATAAGACTGTTTTACTGTTATAATTTTAATGCATAATTAATTGTTATTTAATACATAAAAGATTCAAAGTCATAAAGAGTAAAGCTAGCAAGTGACAGAAATGAACTTAACATAGATTATCTGAATCACAGTTCATGGTTTGTCATATTTAGACATCTTTCATTTACACTCTAATTACATAATTAATAATACAGTATGCCATAAGGTAAGCAGATATACAAAACTTGAACATATTAGTACAGATGCAAAACATGGCTGAATTTAGAGCCTCTTGTTTGTTCCAATTCCCGGGGATCCTTATATGCTGTAATCCACATCAAAGGCATCCTGGAATTCTGCAATTCAGAACCTACAACCTATCAACAATTGAATATTGAACCTCCCTTATGATGTTTGTCGCATTGACTGTCGATATTTTAAATAATAATGATAATATATTTGCTTGTTGATGGTCAGTGTTTCGATTTTTGCCATATAAAATATGGAAATATTTTAACATTTGAAAAGTATCCCATACTGTCATGTGTATACATTTCAATCCTCATATCTTTCACACAAGCACAATAGTGTTGTTTTCTTTAATTTCTTTCTTTTTATATTTTTACTGGAAAGTCAGATATACAGAGAGGAGGAGAGACAGAGAGGAAGATCTTCCGCCTGACGATTCACTCCCCAAGTGGCCGCAACGGCTGGAACTGAGCCAATCTGAAGCCAGGAGCCTATTCCAGGTCTCCTATGCGGGTGCAGGGTCCCAAGATTTGGGCCGTCCTCAACTGCTTTCCCAGGCCACAGGCAGGGAGCTGGATAGGAAGCAGGGCTGCCGGGATTAGAACTGACACCCATATGGGATCCTGGCGTGTGCAAGGCGAGGGCTTTAACCACTATGCCATCGCACTGGGCCCTGTTTTCCTTAATTTCATCCTAAATATTATGTGGCTGTTTTTTTTTCTTTTGTTTTGGTTTTATTTTTGCTTTTTACTGAAATTTACACTATAAGGAATACATTGGTGCCTTATCTTTCAGTTATAGGTTAAATTATAGGATATCCATAGGATAAATTAGTGGGTCATAGTTATAGAAATCCTTATAACTTTGGTTAAATATAACATCATATCATAATAAATAGGTTAAATATAACAGAACATCACACACATTTTAAACTGCTATCAGAGAGAATGAGATGACAAGCTTTTGAATTATACTCTCAGTGGTATATGTGCTGTGGATAGATTTGTTGCTTTTAAGTGATTACTGCTTTATCAGATAGAAGATACTAGAGCTATAGTTTGATTCATTTATTATTAATAAAGTGGAGCCTGTTTGGGGCATTTATTCCACCTGTTTCTACTTTTGTCAACATACTTGTGTCTTCTGCTCACATATTTATTGTATGCTTGATACTGTATTGGGAATAAGAGCATACTATATCAATGGTCGTTACACATTTCAAGTCACAGACTGATTATTTCATGAAAGCAGACATATTTATATACAGTTTCATGGAACTGACTGATCCCTCTACACAAAATTGCTGCTACCACAAGACACAAGCCAGGGACCACCATTAGAAACTGAAGTACTTACTCTGCTTAGTCACTGAATAAAAACATTTCCTTGAGTGGGCAGATTCCTTTATTCCTTTCATTTTTATTTTGCTAAAAGTCAGGTTTGTATACATTCAAATTCATATATTTCCATTTTTAGTACTCATATTGCTTTAAATTGAAATGATATATATGATCAGTTTTATACCCAGAGTTATTCCAAAATTGTTGTACATATATACCACCACATATATAAATTGTTTTGAAGACCATTTTGGTACTTGAACGAGATGCATATTATTGTATACACAGTCTAATAGAGTGCATTCAATAAATTTGGTAACAAAACAAATGAGAAAACAAAGTCAAATCTGCCTTCTTCGGAATTAATCATCAACATGCTATTGTGCAGTCATGTCAAGCAGCATGCATTATATTCCTGTCCTCTGGTGTGTGTTTATACCTTATTCTCTTTTACTAATAAAAATATGCAGGGCATATTAATACAAGAAGCAAAGAAGGAACAGTTCAGAAAAATTTACTTGAAGCTGTTTCCCAGAAATGTGAGGGAGTAAAGAACTGTTACTTCATAAATTGCAAAAGGTAAACAACATTTTATTTTATTCCATGGAGAAAATCCATATAAATTTACCTCTGTTGGGACATAAAAATCATATTTATCCTCTGAATTAATTAACCTCTTTTAATAAATTTATTTTTTGTTCAATATATGTGGACCTTCTAAGATGAGTGCAACAACCTTTCAACATGTTATTGACTTATACTCCTATGACCCACAGGGATATAAATGGGGAATATACTAAGTTGTGATATCCACGATCCACAAGGCTAAGTTATTGCAGAAAGATGATATCAAATAAACTGAGAGAACATTACAACAGGAGAACTGGCTTCTAGTACCAGGCCTCACTCTCTTTATCTGTAGGGTGAGGATACGAACTGACTTTTAATTCAGGAAAATATTGTGAAGACAAAGAAATCATTTATGTAGTCATTTGTAGAGGAATTATTTACAAAATATTTACTCTTTGCTGGTTACTGTACTAGCTGCTGAGAATACAAACAAGACTCGCAATTTGGCAAGGTTCACAGCCTAGTAGAAAACAGACATATCATAGATAAACATGAAACATTTTGCATGAGCAAGAATACATATATTCCAAGGGCACTGTAGGAGCAGAGAAAGCGCTATGCATTCACATGAGTGTTAAGGAAACGGGATCTTGAGGGATGAGTCCAAGTAACAAGGTAAAAATGTACCGAGGAAAACATGAATCTTGCTTAGTAGAAAGTCAGGTCAAAAGCAGGGTGCTTAAAACTTCCAAAGTGCATGCTCTTCCTGATACTCAATATGTGAGCAGGAAAGTAGTGGCACAGGATGCAGCTACAAAGGGATTTGAAAGCAAGACAACAGAGAGCCACCGTGGCATGAGCCTTTCTCTGCTAACAGATAAGACAACCTAAGCAAAAGATCTAAGCACTAGGAGGAAACAGTTCTACCATACCAAGATTTATCTGCCTTTCACAGAGCAGGTAGCCCTAATCTGTTTCACAGCATCATTCTGCAAAATGGTATTTTCCTGTGTATAACTATAGCAACTGAAGTTCCCCCTTACTTAGCAAAGAAAATGCGAGTTCAAAGAGCATTAATATTGATAATTATTTAGATGTGTGTGTAGTGAAAAAATACAAAGGAGTACCGAGTTTATCTCAGTTTAAAAAATGGAATGTGGATGTATCATGGGAGAGCTCTTACGGTCAGTCCATTATCTGGTCCACAAGAAGGAGAAAAAGAAATGAGAAGTACAGCAGAGTAGTAGTAAACATTAGGCAAGATTATGTGACCATATGGAACATTAGGAAGCAAGAGCCCAAACTCAGAACATATTTAGGAAATGGATTGGCCATATTATTTATGTCATAATATGCCAATGTAGAGTGGAGGAGGTAGGAATGGAAAATGTGTGAAAAATGTTTTCCATTAAATCTGAGTAATAACCTTAGATAATAGCATTTAAAACTTGTAGGGTCTAAGGTGGCATTAGTGGTCAGTTTATAATTAGTGAGTCTGACATAATTAAACCTCAACACAAATAACAGAAAATTATTGGTAATAAAGAGATGTTCTTATTTCCCTTTTACACTCCAATCAATGTAACGCAGTTCTCACTGCTCACCAACCTATAAAATTCTTTGTGATATATTTTTCATAATATCACCTAGACGCTTTCTCTCCTCCAAGACAGGGACTGACTTAATCGCTCTTCTTACAGTCACAGCACAATAAGTGTTATCTAATAATGCTCACCAAAGATGTTTAAATTTAATGAAGATCAGATTTATTCTTCAGTTTTCTTCTAGATTTTTCTTCTCTGCAGTTCTTATTTCTATTAACCTGCAGTAGGAAGAATAACCGTCTCCCCAGAATGTTAACACTCTAATGTCTGGTACCAGAAAAAGTCATTTTTGATAGAAAAAAGTAATTGGGGGTACAGAAGGAAGTAGGCTGGATAATCAGCTAAGCGGTGACAGGTAGATTCGTCTAGATCATCCAGGTGAGCTTGGTGTAATCAGAAGAGTCCTTGAAAGAGGCAAAAGGAAGCAAAATAAGGAGAATCAGAGGATGCAAAAGGCTTGGCTCAATGCTGTGAGCTTGCAAGATGAAAAAGGCAGGCCATCAGAAAAGGACTGTGGGACATCGCTAGAGAATGGACAGGACAAGGAAACAGGTTCTTTTGTGAAGCCTCTAGAAGCCACACCGCCCTGCTTGCACTTGATTTTAGCTTAATGAATTTCTGACTGGCCAAGATCTTTAAAAATAAATCAGTATAGTCTGGAGCTGCTAAATTTGTGGAAAATTTAATGCAAGCAACAGGAAACTAATAGATAAGTTGCAAGGCTATTAAGTCTAGTGTCAAATATGTCTTGACACGTACTAGGTGGTAGAAATTCAATTTTGGAAGAGACAATCTTCCTGACCTTTTCGCGCCATGGCTTAATGAGAGGAGGAGACATTAAAAAAAAAAACAGAATAGATAAGTTAATACAGATATACGTATAAGTTCCCTGATACACAAAACTCGAGGCTCTGTCATAATTATGTATTAAGAGAACTTGAAAAAAAAAAAACAGAGCTGTCTCAATAAAGTGGTACTTCAACTGAGTTCCAAAAGTTAACTCGGAGTAGACAGCAAGCAGAAAATTCAGTGTGAAGTCAGTAGGAAACCAAAGCAGACTTTGTTAAAAATTACTTTGTTTATTTATTTGTTTATTTAGAGTGATAGAGAGGGAAAAACAGAGAAAATGAACTTCCATTTGCTGATTCACCCCCAGATGGCCACTACTACAGCCAGGGCTGGGCCAGGCTGAAACCAGGAGCTAGGAGCTTCATCCAGAGTCCAGAAAACTTGGGCCATCTTCTGCTTCTTTAACCAGGCCATTTTTATCGATCCGGAATGGAAGCAGAGCATCTGGGTCTTGAACTAGCACTCAAATGGGCTTGCCAGAATCACAGATAATAGCAGCTTCACCCTCTCTGCTACAAAGCCAGTCTGTAGGGACGAATGAATGTCAGGTTTGGAACTTAGTAATAAATTTCACAGTACTGAGGTTATTTTGAGAAATTTAAGACTGTAGACAGAGTCCAGTCAGAGCCCAGGTGCAAAGTGACCACAGCCTGTGTTAGTTCATTGCAGTGGGACTGGAGAAGGGTAGACACATTCAGGTCTATTTAATAGATATCACTGATAATTAACTAATTAATTAATCATTTTCTAAGGATGCAGGGACATTTGAAGAGAGATGTCAATGACAGTACTCAGACTGAAGTGTAGCAGTTCCAGGAAGATCGTGGCTCTGGGTAACTAATGAAGGAATAGGAAGCACTAGGCTTCAATATAGAAGCCTGCAGAAAATGCATGAATCTGAATCGAAAGTAAAGATTTGGGAGACTGTAGGAGGACATTGTGAGCCTGGAAGGCCAGCGAGCACAGGTTTACAGTTCATTGGGCAGTATTTGCATGAAAATGACCAAATGGCTATCTCTTGCATACCTGTTGGGAGATAGTTCCCACAGGTTGAGTAAACAGCATGTAAATGAGAACACCTAGCGCGATGTAAAGACTAAAGGAATTCTAATCTAGAGTGCGATAACAGTTGATGGTTTTGTTTATGAGCTCGATACTTCCTCCCCTACCCAATACGGACTTTCAGAGTATAAAGTCTGATGCCCCTAATAAACTTCGGCTTTGACCATCAGTCAGGGTCCACGCGTGTTATTATCGGCTCCGTGCACCAAGTCCGTCGCTGCGGGACAGCGACAGGAGACACAATCCAATAGGCATACAGTAGGTAAAACTTGTGTACTGAATGACATTACTAAGATTCTGATGTTCAGAAATAGCACTATTTCTTGGTTTGCTTCCCAAGACAAGGGCTCCTGAATTACCTGTTTTTGCTGACTTAGAAGTACCTGCCATTCAGTCTGGAAATACTGGAATTCTCCAGGGCTCCTATATATCCTTCACCTCTGCTCTTTTGGCCTACTACGTTTATTCTTTCTAAGCATACCTCAACCACCACTCTATATTAATATGGATGACACCTCACTTCGTATTTTTCATCTTGAATGATGTCCTTAGTTTTGGACTGACATAAGCTGACTCTAGTTAATACCTCCCTCCACCTAAATGCACTGCAGCTACATCAACAATATCATTCATCTCCCACAACAAATCCATCCATTCTGGTCTCGCTGTCAATAAATGGCATCACCATCCATCTAATAATGAAATACGTAATGCTGTAGACATTATGCAAGTATGTGAAATGCTGGTCCTGACATTAAAGGCCAGATTGTTCAGAATGGCATTAAAAGCCTTTACAATTTCACTCCAATACACTTTTATAAATTTATTATTTATCAAGTCTGTTGGCAGCCATACACACATCTTACCTCATATAAGAACACTTCAAAGAGTTCCTGGAATTATACAATATGACAAAGCCATGCATGGAGTTGTGTAATGTTTGTGCCAAAATACTCATCTTACAATTTTTTTAATATTTATCTTTATTGGAAAGGCAGATTTAGAAAGAAAGATGCTTTATCTGCTGGTTCACTCTCCAGGTAGCTACAATGGCTGGAGCTGAGCTGATCCAAAGCCAGGAGCTTCTTCCAGGTCTCCCACATGCGTGCAGGGTCCCAAAGCCTTGGGCCGTCCTCGGCTCCTTTCCCAGGCCACAAGCAGGGAGTTGGATGGGAAGTGGAGCAGCTGAGAAACAAACTGGGGCCAATTTGGGATCTAGGCACTTGCAAGGTGAGGGTTACATTTTCCATGAACTATCGAAGTACCCTCATCTGAACCAACAAACCCATACTAGCCACACAAGCCAAATGTCTCCATGAATGTCACATATTTTCTCTTAGTCATTTTTTCATGAAGTCCCTAGAATATAACTTCATCTCTCTCATTTTGATTATGTAGTTTGTGTTTTCACACACTTTTATCTCCTAAGGCAGCTGTATAAGACAAATGAGAGCATTTTTCTAGTTCTAATTACCATATATACCGTACTGTTGCACACATACATACTTTGATTGTATATACTTACATGTGCAACCACACAAGTGTGATACACACACACATTACCCTCTTCTGAAGGCAGACTCAACCGACACTCATCACCCCCCAAATGTGAGCATCTACTCAAGGGAAGACTATTACAGCTTTGGAGATCCCAGCATCCGACATTGTATATTCAAGAAGAAATTTCTGCTCTGCAAGAGCATGTTCCATAAACCAAACAGTTAATTAATAGTATAATTAAATCTTAGATCTATTGAGTCTTAGGGCAATACATTTTCCTTCTACTTTATGATACTGCTGAAACTACTGCTAGCTAGCATTAAGCATAAAAGTAGTTGAAGATATCTTCTCCAAAATTTGGCCTTTGAACTGAAATCTGTCTATGCATTTTTATCCCTATTAAAAAACAGAAACCCAAGATAGAGATTATTTCTCACAAATAATCTTCCTTGACTTGTCCGGCTGACTTATATTCTGTAATATGAGATTGTAATTTTCCGTTCTCTCTCATGACCGCTTTGAGTCCTAATACAATCTGAAATGCTAATGATGATCTCTCTGATCCTTTTCCACCAACACAAATGTTACTTCTTCCTCAGGGGGGTCAGGTGCTTTTTCTTGTATGGAGTTCACAGAGGCCAGTAAGCAATTTGGAAAACCACTCTAGCTAAGGTTGAATACAAACTCTCTCTCACCCCTGCCATTTATAGAATTCATGCTATTTTATGAAATTGGAGTTAAGGTCAGAACCTTCCATAATCACACAATGGAATATCTATAAAAGTAACAATGCCATATATATTGAAAACAATGAAGGAATCTTTTAAAAATATTTTATATATTATTGTGAAAGTTGCCACAACGTAGGACATAACAGTAAGACAGGAAGAACATACTATAATGGAAAAGAGATAAGAATCCCAAGGATATATGAATAGCTACCAGGTGGTTAAACTTGGAAAAGGAGTATTATGAGATAGATTACACAACTGATAAATTCTTTTTCTTTAAAATGCCATGAATCCTACCATACAGGCTAGTGAATTAATACAATCTCAAAATCTTACAATCAGACCCCTACTCAACTCTGTCATGCTGACCTTGAGCACACTATGTAACTGCCTAGAGTCTCACCTTGCCCAGCTCTTTTAGAAGACAACCAGTGGTACAGAATTGTGAACACTAAAGAAGACGCAGCTACGACAAATACTGATACTATAAAAGAGAGAAACGGAGAGAACTCTAAACCTTTACGTTCATACATATTAAAATTTCCTAAAAAACTCCATATGTTGTATTAGACCAAAACGGACATTTTTAGGTGACTATCATATCATATTAATGATTTCTAAGCTTTTTATAGTATTTATAAATATGGAGAAGTTGAAGTCTTCTATTTGAAAGACAAAAACAAAATATGAAACAGTAATATAAATTGCACCTCCTCATGTTCAAAAGAATGAAATATGACTTTATCAATAATGTAAATAATGATTGTTTTATAGTAGATTATAATTTACAAAATTACTTCAAGCATCTTGTTTTGTTTCAACATGAATATGAAGGTGTATAGACTTGTGAGGGGTAAAAATAAGTTACTGTTAATTAGTATGCAGACATGGAATATACTTGGGCAGTCTCATGACAAGGTCACTTAATTTGCTAAAATAATAATAATGGACTAATTATGAGAAAATAAATCAAAATAATGTAAGGGCCTCCAATCTAATTACAAGTTAAAATTAAAATTTGGAAACTGCAGCAGAACTGCTAACTAGATACTGGTTTCCATCCCACAGTCTAATCAATTTTGCTTTCAAAATATACTATTTCTCCATTGACTACTTTTTAAAGTACATTGTTATGTGGCAAATGTATATTTTAACAACCTACAAAACAGTTCTTCTTCTAAGTAAAAAGGATAGCAGTCAGCCAAAAATGCACAACAACCATTTCAAAATTTTGTTAAAAAGATGTTTAAGAAACAAATGATCAAACATAGGGCTGTTACATTGGTTTATTACAAAGGTCTATATAAATCACATGAAACTATTCTCTCAACCCTTACTACAAAAGAAAGATTAACAAGATGTTATAGTAGGAGTCATGTTGTTGCACAGCATGCCAAACCACGGCTTTCAAGGCAATGACAGGTGATCCGAGTATTTGGGTCCCTGCCAGCTGCATGGAAGAACAGAATGGGGTTCTCAGTTCTCGACGTAGACCTAGGCCCAGCACTGGGTATTCAACAGTTCATGGATTGAACAAGGTAATGGAAGAGCTGTGTCTTTTCTTCTCTCTGTTGCTTTGCCTTTCAAACAAGTAAATAAATATTTAAATATTAAAAAAATTGACATTGCACATATGAACAAGGTCCATATCGTATTTGCTTGGGATAAACTTGAGTTTACCTACAATATACTGAATCTCTTCCACCAGAAATATCCATATCACTTTATATCTTTGCACTAGGGCTTTCTTCAGGGACAGGATGGTTTAGAAAGCTTAACTGTAGGATATCTCAAGATATCTCAGGAATGATAGAAAGTCAATCTTCTCAGGAAAAACTCTCAATGAGGGACAGAAGTATTTGGGTAAAAAATTAATAAAACAGTAGAACATGTTCCATCAGAATCCTCAAGGTCTTCTTGAGAAACTGAATCCAGAATGGCGCAAAGGAACACATTTGTTTGCTGTCCGTCCCCTCCCCTCCTCTCCCTTCTTCTCCTCTTGCTTTATTTTCTCCTTATATAAGTCTATTTTGATGTAAACATATTTTGAAATTTATGCATATGAGGGCCTTCAAAGAGTTTGTGGA
Source organism: Ochotona curzoniae (assembly GCF_017591425.1). NCBI lineage: Eukaryota > Metazoa > Chordata > Mammalia > Lagomorpha > Ochotonidae > Ochotona > Ochotona curzoniae. Next base: position 19,053,987 of record NW_024465023.1, on the reverse strand, counting down.
AATGCATATCACATGAAAAAAAAAAGTATGTTGAAATGTTTTACCTAGTGGTCTCATAGTGGGTCAATCAATAGTATGGGCATCCTAGAAGATAAAAAATTCTGTAACAGTGGACTGTCCTTGGCTTCTTCATCTCATAAAATGAGTGCTGCATCCCATCATTTAAACTTAAGATGGACGTACACATTTTAAAGACAATATTTCTTTAAAAAAAAAACTTTATAAAAGCATTCTACTTAGAATATAGCATGATTTCGGGGAGAACATGCTCTGAGGAAACTCAGCAGGTTGGAGCAATGGTCAATACTATACTGCTCATTTATGTGTCGTGCCGAACACAGAAAGCACTTAAAACAGTACCAAAGTTTAGACGCATTCATTTATTCTCTCTTCACCAAATATGGAAGTCTTAGGTTAGCAAAAACGAGGAGCAAGCCAAGAAGTATAAATAGACTAAAGCCAAATATTTTTCCAGCACAAACAGAATTTTACAGTCAGTAAAAGAACATTGGATTCTGTCTTTTAGGATGAAGCTCAGAAAATCATTTCTGAGAATACAAAAGGATTCCTGGGAGCTAATCAGAGGATGAGACCATTTTGAGAGTTAATCAGGTGCCAATGCTAATGCATGATCTAAGTGGCAGAGCAAAGAAAAGTCCAGAGTCACACAATCAATTCTTATTCAGCTCGAGTTGCTAATACTGATGACAAGTGGTTAATGATGGCTTCTTCCAAGATTCTTAATGACAGATTTCTTTCTCTTTTCAAGTTTATTATTCCACTGGGTAGAAAAAGTATTTATTTCATTTCTAAGATTTGTGACAGGACTATATTGAGAACACTTTCCCCAGGGCCCAATGTCAATGAGTAAGTTCTATCTATATTTTTTATAAAAAAAATTTAAATAAACGTGAATTTAGGATAGCAAGTAAATTAAATATTAGAGGTTCTGAAATTAACAACTTTGCACTTGGGCAGAAATGAGATGGAGTTGCAGAGGAAACTATAATTTGGAGATATGAAAGGCTTAGAAATTATAGTGCAAACCTGGTTTGTTACAATATAACAGAACAAATGGTAGACAGAGATTGAGGTTTCAAGAGAATTTGTTGAGTCAAAAAAGAGGGGGTTTGAAGTGGAATTTATTTTATCTTTATAAATTCCAAATTTTATACTGAATGCTATCATCACTTAACATTTTAATGCAAATTGGCCAATTATTTTCCTTGTATGGCCAATGTAAATGGTTTGAATGCTTTTTAATATATATTTATTTATATATTTATAAATAAACTTTAAGCATACATATTCTATATACATTTACATACATACAAGTATGTATGCAAAATGTATGTACTGGACTCAGTACTGTAGCCTTGCTGGTAAAGTCCTCGCTTGTAACACACTGGCATCCCATATGTGCTCCAGCTCTAATCCTGGCAGCCCCACTTCCCATCCAGCTCCCTGCCTATGGCCTGGAAAAGCAGTCGAGGATGGCCCAAAGCCTTGATACCCTGCACCCACGTGGGAGACCTGGAAGATGTTCCTGGCTCCTGGCTTTAGATCAGCTCAGCTGTGGTCGTTGTGGCTGCTTGGTGAGTGAATCACCAGATGGAGGATCTTCCTCTCTGTCTCTCTCCTCCTCTCTGTAAATCTGACTTTGCAATGCAAATAAATAAATCTTTAAAAAAAAACCTGTATGATTCCATGTGTGGATGGGCATGAACTATGACACACTACAAACATTAGTGAATATTAAAATGATTATGAAGTATGATTCCTAGAATTTTTATTTTGGAAATGAAAGACATAATTCTCCAACTTTCAAGCCACTTTGAAATACATTATAAATACATTATAAGGTAGTGCCTATCCTGAATTATCATGATATGATGGCTCAAAACCTCAGAACAACTCCCTATGTAATGCCCAGGATGGAAACACCAGATACCATCAAGTGCTTAACCTCTGAACTCCCAAAGTCTCTTAACCTCTGTTACTTAGATTAAAACCTCTTCATCCTGCTTCTAAGGTAGCAAATGAACTTGTTACTAAAATAGTGTCATTGCACTGAGGTAGTAACACAGATGGTGCTATCAAGTCCAGAAGATCTCTTACAGATAAAACTTGACACTGGACCTGCCTTAAAGGGTTTGTTTTCCAAGAGCCCCAGGCCCAGACAAAAAGTGCAAAACCCTTGCACTGGCTAGAGCTCACATTGTCATCCTTGAAATTCCCTAAAGGGCATGAGATCAACAACCAATCAAAGGAGTGTCACAAGCAGCATAGATCAGTCCGGGACTTGGACAAGAGCTGAGTGTCCATCCATCAGCCCCAACTTTAATCTGCAAGAATCAATATCCCTAACTCCCTAGGGAGCCTGGGAATTAGGCAATATCTGTCTGATTGTTCCTTCTGCACTTTGCCACAAACGCGTCCTTTCTTCCACCATCAAATATCAGTGATCCTCCCGCTGCCTCTCAAGCAAGTGGACCCAGTTTTTTTGGAATACTATAGCAGTTCCTCCAGCCGGTTTTGGCAGTATCCTGTATCATTCTTAACCAGCCTATCTGGGTTAGAATGGAAGCTCTGCTATTTCATCATAATGGGCCTCAGTTTCACCACTTAAAGTGATGAAAAATGACAATTCAGCTTTGTGATGAGCTTTACAAGAATGTTCCCACTTGAATTCTGGCGCCAGCACTAACCAGCTCTACGGACTTCAGTTAATCTTTTCATTATATGGAGTTCATTTCCCTCAACTTAGGAAATACAGTTTGGAAAAGGCATATCTATTTCATCAAATCTCAAATTCTAGAATCTGCCTCTTTATTCTAATTCTTTCACAAGAGGAAGTATATAAACCTTGTTGGGCAAAAATGCTCTGGAGTCATATTACCCACAGTCAAAATCCAGTCCTCCTACACAAAAGTTGCATTTTCTGTCTTTACGTAATTATCTTTTCTTCAATATCCTTATCTGAAAAATCAGGATTTAGTATGATTATGAGCATTATCTCATTATCTTTAAATATCACAGAAAGTACCTGACCCATAACAATCAATATTGTTATCCTTACATAATCTATGGGTTTTCTGCAGGACTAGGCAAAGGCCCCTAAAACGGTGAGCACAAACCTACATAGATTCTCAAATATATCCAGGGTTTGAAAAATATCAGCTGAAAACTAAAGACATTACTCCGGCTCTTACATAAATTGATGCATGATGCTATACCTTTTTTCCAAGGACAGATGTATTGTTAGCAATAGGCCTATTTATATTATTTTTTCCTCACTGTGTTTTCCCCATGTTTATCTACAAATTGCTCTGTGCTTCATATCCCCGCGCCCTTAACATGGTGTTCCTTTTATGGATCCACAAACAGCAACTGAGGTTCAAAGACACATGAGTACCTGGGTCTCAAGTATGCCAAAAGAAGCCAGGACTCCAGAACCAGACTAGGAAAGAGTGGATTTTCTTCCTATTGCCTTAGATAGTATTTTCTCAACCAACCATTTATATTTTTAGTTTCTCAGGATTCTGTCAATATAGATACAGTTTTATTGTAACACATTTTGTTGCAAAATCCTTTCTAGAAAAAATAAAAGAGCCTTTTTATGGTAAACCTTGATGTTAAAGATTGGCATAGTATAGTGGAGAAAATCGAGAACCAGAAAGACTTGTTTAACTGTATCAGATATTTTGTGGCTTAATCAGGCATATCTAGATCATGTGTACTTTTCTTTAGTCAAATTAGCCTGTGTCATGAGGGAATAATTCCAATGTAAAATTGATTGTTTACATAGCATATATAAAAGCATCATGCCATACAAGAAATCACACCCCTCTCTGCATAGGCACGATGCATTTCACAGCTTAGAAACCACCACCTCAAAGGATTGCACAAAAGTCGCTGAAAATAACAAGCCACCCACTGAGATGAGTAGAAAGAACCAATACCTGCGAAAACTGGAACACTATGCATCGCTGAACTAATATGAAAAGAAGAAACTTAAATATTAAAATTTAGACAAGTATATTCACTAAATAGGAAATTTTAAATTCATGGTAAAGAGGCCTCATCTTGAAAGACAAAAAGAACCTCAGGTATATGTCTTTCAGTGTAGGAAAGGCTTAGGTGAAGCATCAAAATAAAAGCAACAAAATAGAATTAATATGATTGGGGCTGGTGTTGCAGCATGGTAGGTAAAGCCACCATTTCTAAAGTCATCATCTAGATCATGTCTCTGCTGCTCTGCCTCTGATTCAGTTCCCTGTCAGTGAACATGAGCAGAGCAGTAGAGAATTGCTCACGTTTGATCCTATGCCACCCACACGGGTGAGCCTGGCCTTTTTGGCTAACGAGAGTAGGCCAGAATATGGACGATCTCTCTCTCTGTTTCTCCATCTCTCTGCGACTGTGAAATTCAAAATAAATAAATCTGAAAACAATTAAAATGATCTATTTTATTAGGCTGAACAGAGAGATGCATTAGTGCTCTTAATGTTTAATAAAATGCTGAGGTTAATTCATTTAGCAACTAAATTACTGTTTATTAACCAAATTTTAGAAACTAGAGAAAAAGTGGGTATTGAAAAGTCTATCATAGAAGATCTGCCATGCTTCACTAGCAGTTTCTTTGTGTAATTTTAATTGCATTGCAGAAGTATTTTAATAGCCTGCTTTCTGTATTTAAAAGAACTGAGGTTTTCCAATGTTGTCAAAAACATTTTTAAAGATTTATTTTACATATATGGAGCGCAAAGTTGAGAAAGAGAGAGAGAGAGAAATTTTCCATCCACTGCCTCTTTTTTTTTCTCCCCTGAGACAGATATAAACACCAGGATTGGGCCAGACCAGAGCCAGGAGCCAGGAGCCAGGAGCCAGGAGCCAGGAGCCAGGAGCCAGGAGCTTCATCCAAGTTTCCCACCTGAGCAGCAGGGATGCAAGCACTTGCCCCATCTTGTGCTGCTCTCCCATGCACAATAGCAGGGAGATACTCAAAAGTGAAACAGACAGGGTTTGAACTGGCACTCACGGGATCTGACATTTCCAGCAATGACTTAATCCATTAGACCACAATGCTGGTCTGTAAAAATAATTTTAACAGTTAGTTGTATTATTTTATATATGAGCCCGTGAAAACTATCATTCTACCTTTTATTTAAATGTTGAAAAATGTTTCCAATACTTTTGCTACTAATCTTATGAATAATATCTATGTACATAAAGCCTCTATCAAGTTTAGGGTTATTACCTTGGGAAAGATTCTCAAATATTAGGTTGGCAGATCCAGATGAATTACCATTTCTATAACATTTATTACATATTTCAAACTGCTTCCCAAAAATTCTATATAAAATCTCATTCCTACCAGTAACCAAAAAGGGCCACAATCCTGCAACATCTCACATATTGAGCACACTAACTGCAAGTATAAATCATACATATTGGTTTAAATGTATGTTTATCCCGTCATACATGAATGCAAATATATTTATAAAAATGTAACATACATACATAAGCACACACACACATGAAGAACCCAGAGACAATTCCAATTTGGGTTTCAATCATTCTAATTATACAAAGATAATATATAAATATTTGCATATATACATATACTTATATGACTTATGTTTAGTTATCCTTTTCTGAATAGGATCACTTAAAACAAAATGGGAATTGTCTCTGGATTATTCTCAGGGATAAGAACTTTTCATTCATGCCCATACCCACAATTCAAATATAGATGTGGTGACCAAGGAATCCAAAGAGCATGTTTTGTTTAATACTATTTGACAAAGACTTACTGAGGGAAAAATCATTATCACTGAAAACCGTGTACACCTTGTTGGGATTTTGCTGAAATTCTCTATGTATTACATATAATTATATTCCACACATACTACGTGCTCCATCACATACGGGCCTCAGAGTCTACACTGGCAGGAAGCTTAAACAGGCCCCAAAAGAGGTAGCTGCATCGCCCTTCGCCAGCCTCTGTTCTCCATATCCAGCCCTCCCTCGGAGGTGCTTTTTGTCGAAGATGTATTTTAGTTATTTTATAGGCAGAATAACAGAGGGGAAAAAAAGGAAGCAGAGAGAGCTTCCACGGGCTGGTTCACTCCCGAAATGACAGCAACAGCCAGAGTTGTGCTCAAAGCCAGGAGCCTCATCTGTGTGGGTGCTGGGTGCCAAGTACTCAGACCATTTTCTGCTGCCTCCCAGTAGCATTGGCAGGGAGCTAAATCAGAAAGTGGAGCAGTAGGGACTCAAACGGGGACAGTGCTGGTACCTGTGACAGCTTAACCGACGGCGCCACTATGCCAGTCGCAGATTGTCACAATTTTCTAAGGTGCGATTATGAATGGCCTTTGCTTTCTTAGAGACACATTTGAATCCTTAGAATAAATTTATTCTACGGAATAAATTCCATGCTTGATAAAGCTAATTCAACTTGTGCACATATGACTTAAAAACCAACTAGCCTAATTTACACAACCCTTAAGTAAGGGAGTTCACTGTTTAACTGTGGAATCAGTTTCATTCATATCATTTTTTCCATGCCACATTCAGATGAGATCTCCTAAATGTTGTAATGTTTACAATATACATTGTAACTGCGACTCCATGGAAAAAATACTGATGTCATTTTTAGCAGCTAACTGGCATTTATCTGCATAAACACACGGGGATGTTTTGGTTTGTTCAGTTTTCCTCCTCTGCGTTGAGCCATTTAAATACAAATTGGAATTGTCTCTGGCTCGCTATCAGTGATAGTAAGAACTGTCAATGCATGCCAATCACAGCAATTCGCATAGTTAGAGCTGACTAGGGAATCCAACCAGAATCCACCCACCCTTTTTTGGTTTTTTCTTTTAGTTACATCAGGCCCAGACTTAATGAGAAAAAAAAAAAAATCAGCAGCACTGAAAGGTTTGTAAATCTTGCTCAGTTTTTTTTTTCCTGAAATTTAAATACTAATTGTTGTCTGTGACAGGTACTGTGGTAAAGAATAAAATGAATGCTTTAGTAAGGTATACACAAAATTGAACACGAAAGCATAGCTATCCTAAACAGAAAAACAAATTAATATACCAAAACAAAAAGCATGGATTTCTGTTTAATGTACTCATTTTACAGTCAGCACTAACTCCAGCAACAATTCTGATGTAACATCATCAATAAAATTCACTTGTGGATAATGTCGTTACATTTGTAAGGAGACATGCTTAACAAACTGACACTATCAATATATATTTAAAGAGAGCTTCCCTGTGACTTGCTACACAAAAAAACCCAAATGCAAAATGCCAAGGGCAGCTAAATGTCAACATGCAAATATCTCTTAGTGTTTTGTTTAATGTTTCTATTGTTAATAAACCACAAATCCCCCATTTTATTTTTCATTCTAGCATAATCAGCAGGGTATTTGAAATTTCATATTTCAATATCCCTGTAGTTTACCACCAAAGAGAAATATCAATGCATGCATGAAATTTTCACATTATTTTCTTGGTTAATTTTAGATTACAGCTCATCACTTTGCATTAGCACAAGCCTTCAACAATCTAAAATGCATCATTATGAGGAGATAAAAGGATTAAGAAAGAAGTCTGAGTTGGTGCATGGAATTTTAAAAGTTCTGCTGCAACTAATATGTATGGGGACTTCCAATTAGTTTTAACATAAACTCTATAAAAAATGAATGTCTACTTTAATTTTCCTATAATTAACTTCTTTTGGTTCTTCATGTTCTTTGCTTTTGTTTGATTTGGTCCTCAGCATCAGCAGACAGTTCATTGCCCATGAGCCATTCTTGTCACCTTGTACCTGGACTGAACTTTGGGATGGTTATTTCAAAACACCTGTCTTGATTTGTTCAAGTTTTAGTCTGAGCATCTTGGAAAGAATGTGATAGAATATGAATTATGTACTGTGGAGAAGTGATTTGAATGAGATTTTTAAAATCAAGGGTAAATAATCTTTTCCCTCAATGTTATGATAAATTGTCAAATCAAAATCTTTTAGCCATCCAAAAACTACTGTGAGCTATATGCCTAGTACACAGAGGATATGCACTCCCTCTTCTTTGTTTGGAATACTTTGATTAACTTTTGTGCCTCCATCCTTCATAAAATTGTGAAGTACTCTATGTGACTTATTTCACTGAGATGTAAAATGGGGGCCCTTTTTTCATATTTCATCTTTAAAACTGAAATTTAGCCAGAACTTCTGGTGACACTGCTCTTAAGAATGATCTCGAAGTCAGTATCACACTGCTCACATCACCCTTTTGCTGCTCACACGGTCTTGAAATAAAAAGACCAGGAGACCATGGGCCACACGCATGGCTACAACTGTGGGCAATCATAGTTGCAACACCACAATTTATTTTTTTTTTTTAAGATTTATTTTTATTATTTTTTCATTGGAAAGGCGGATATACAGAGAGGAGAGACAAAGAGGAAGATCTTCCGTCCGATGATTCACTCCCCAAGTGAGCGCAACGGGCCGATACTATGCCGATCCGAAGCCAGGAGCCTCTTCCGGGTCTCCCACACGCGGGTGCAGGTTCCCAAAGCTTTGGGCCGTCCTCGACTGCTTTCCCAGGCCACAGGCAGGGAGCTGGAAGGGAAGCAGGGCCGCCGGGATTAGAACCGGCGCCCATATGGGATCCCGGGCGTGCAAGGCCAGGACCTTTAACCACTTGCGCCACCGCGCCGGGCCCGACAATTTACTTTTTAAAAGCCGATTCTGAACATACATTTTAATGCTTCTGTCTTCTGAATGAAAATGGTTTGAAAACGAATGATTTTTGCACCTTTTCATTTTCATCCCCACATATTTCTCTGTGTGTAACTCTCAGATGACAGACCCTCGATATGCTTTTATTAAATTCAAATAGTGGAATATCACTTTTGTGATCCAGTCTCTCAAAAACAGAAATAAAAGGGGCTGTAATGATTAACACGATGAATGTGGATGAGGGTAAAATACTCCTGGGTTTTATACCATAATCAAGTACCATCTTTGTTTAGAATAATGTTCCACCTGCTGAGCTTCTGCAGCTATGTGCCCCCCCCACCAAAAAAATTCTCATATGTTGAAGACATATTGCAAGGTAGTACTGTTGGCAGGTGTTGTAGAACTTTGGAGAGACGGGGCCTCCTAAGAAGGCCTGGGGTCACCGGGGGCATGTCCTTGGAGGGGATGAAGGTATTGCTTGCGGGATGGTGATCAATTCTCATGAAAGGAATGTGTCAGCAGCCTGAGTCTCACCCATCCGCTCTCTGGCATCATGGTTTGGGAAATGTGACTTTTTCCTCTTGCACCCACTTCCACCATCTTCCATGGGGCCCACACAACAGTCTTTCTAAATTTTCAGTCTTCAACACTGTGACCCAGAAAAATGTCTCTTTTTTTCCCCACAAGTAGCTTGTCTCAGATATTCTATTGAAATGATACAAAGCAATCCAGTGAGAAAAACCTCAAAAAGCCATGAAAGCCTACTACCTTGAGCACTTCTGTAAGACGACGATGGCACAATGCAATACGCTAAGCTGAAGCACTGGAATGCTCTCCAAGGGAGGTGAACATATGAACTGTTTGATTACCTTTGTCAGAGCTCTCAGGAAGGAGCAGCTACCATAGACGCTGGCACAAGAAAACACTTAAAACTGTAATAGTTTTTAAGGCTTCTGTCAGATTTCACAATGCTTGAAAACACGGACAGAAGCAGTATTTCCTCATTTTGGAGTTACTCTATGGGCCCGTCTGGTAACTTTCAACAAAGACTAGAGGTAGGACAGTAGACAGGAAGCAGCTCTCTCAAGATGCACAGGCAAGAAATCAAATCCATTTTTGCTAGACCCTTCTTCGGAAGTAGACGACTTAAGCCACTCAAGGAAAGGCAGGTAATTCTACCCTTTACGGGTTTAAGCAAAGATCTGCTTTTCAGTGAGTGAGTGGGGGAGGGTAGAAGACTTAGGGAGAAGGACAGGCTAGTCTATTGGGGCCAGGATCATAGGCTGATAGAAGCAGAGCGGTCTTTCGCTACTGAAGCAGGGCAGGTATGCAAGGATTGCGGAAAGCTGAGGATGGCGCAGGAAGACAGAAATCCCTTTAGCACCCTAGGAACCAGACTAAGCAAAAGACAGCAGCAGTCCATCACTGGAGGTCTTTGAAGTCTGTGGTGTTCTGAAAGTTGCTATAGCAACAAGAAAACCCCCAAACCAGTTCGATACTAACTCCACTGACTCCAAACCCATTCTATAATAGCGTGACAGAAAAAGAGCTGGGCCTATCTCCAGGATTAAATATATTTACCACATTCTCTATTTTTCTTGTACCTATAGTGTCTAATGTTCACTTAAAAAAAAAAAAGAAAAAAGATGCATGGCAGAAAAGCAAGCAGAAACACAACTATTACCAAGAAGTAAAGCTGCCAAGATAATCAGATTCAGAAATAAATTTGCTCCTATACTTATCACAAGGGACTTCAAAACCACTCCTACTAATAAAGCAAATCAAGTGTCTAGATATTAAAGGAAAAGGTAAAAAACGTGCATGAACAGATGGGGGGATTTCAGCATTTCAGCCTATAAAGAATCAAATGGAAATGCTAGACATAAGTTGTAATCAATTTGAGCTGTTAATGAGGCAATTGCAAAAAAATTCTCTTGTAAATACAAATGGTTCTTTGATTGTCACTGTCCTGCAGCAATGGACTTGGTGCACGAGCCGATAATAACATGTTTGGACTACTGACTGATGATCAATAGCCGAAATTTATTAGGGGCAACAGACTTTATACACTGAGGGTCATATAGGATTAGGGTGGAGGTATTTAGTTCATCAACAAATCCATCAACTGTTTCTGTGCTTTTGTTTGGAAGTCCTTTTGTATATTCCACCAAGTGTTCTCATAAACATGCTTTCCACTCAACTGTTCTTATACAAATGATATCCCATCAGGTACACAAAAGGTAGCCATTCGGTTGTTCTCATGCAAAGGATATCCAATCAGTCACACAAAAGGCACCCATTCAGTAGTTTATCATACAAATATTGTCCAATCAACTGTAATTCTGTGCTCCCTGAACTTCTAGGGGTCACAATGTCCTCCTACATATGATTATGTTGAATTACAAAGCTAACAGCCCCATATTAAAATGACACATAATATAAACTACTGCAGATATTAATCTTAGAAAAATGATCAATGTTCACACCTGACTATTCAATCTTCGACGGAAGGCATGGCAGTACAATTATTTATCATAACAATTTCATACATGATACATGCTTTATATTTGTAGTCGCCTACAGGGAAGATGGTCCTCCTGCATTCTCATCCTAACCAATAGATGAGATGAAATGCTCCAAGATGCTGGTTATTTCTTCAAGGCTGCAACAACTGGTAATTGTAGCTTCCTTTGATTACAAAGTCTTTGTTTTTTTTTTTTTTTCATTATACCTCTACACCTCCCATATTATAAAATTAAAACAACCATATCTACCACTCCGAATGGTCCATTTTCGTGGAGAAAGAGAGCTATTATAACTGTAACAATCTCTGCTATATGAGTAGAAAATGAAACATGAGGTGGGCTTCCAGGTAAATTGGAAGGCTTTGTCTAAAAAGAAAATATAAAACTATGAGGCATATTCCCTTCTTAACACCTAAGATGATTCAGTCTACATCTTTTGTCACATTTTCAATATATAATTCCTGTTCAAACTTTCCATTTTACTATATAATTTCAAATTTCATTGATATTCCTAAAATGCAGCACAAAATAGAAGTAGATAATTTGAACCATTCCAATTTGTAGCCTTTTGTACATGGGCATGAATAGATTTCACTGTAATGCATAAAGCCTCCATTGTTCTTCTCCTTTTTCATTATTTCCGGATTGGTGGATGGGATAGAATTTTCAGGAAGGAGAAACTGAAACTCAACACAAAAACGACTGTCACCAAAAGCTAAAGAAGTAAACAAGCGAAGGATCACACCTATAAAAGTACTGCCGGATCGTCAGTTAAGAAATTCAGAAGAACAAGTTACAGGATTCCTTCAAGTAACTGAAGGTTAGATGTTTGGTCAATGCACTAATTATTTTGGTTTTTGGTTTTTCATCTTCTGTTGTTTGTGTTTGGATTCTCTCTCAATTCTGACTATTCCAGTGTTATGTGCAGTGTGAGTTCTACATTAGTGATGAAATTCACTGTACTACCCAACTCTGAACCACACATGGATAAAATGCGGAGTTCACTGATGACCCAGGCAAACTTCCTTAGCAACTAGGAAGCAGCAGACTACACATGCATGCATAGCACTAAAAAAGTTTTACTGAACCTCCAAGAACTGACAGTGCACCAGACTCTGAGAAGTCAAGGCAGTCAACAAAAGATGTTCAATATTTAGAAACAATAAACACGCTCACAGATTCTTTAACTTGAGACTTGTTACTGTTTCGCACACCGCACAGCTCCCATCTCAATCATTAAAGCGTGTGCAGGGCAATAATGAATGACCAGGGAAAATGTGATCATGACAAAAGGCTGCCAAAGTAACAGGGGTGACATATTGTAGGGACATTTTAAGAGTTCCCAATTTCCCACTCCAATAAAATAATACAAATAGAAAAGCCTTTTTTTTTTTAACTTTCAATTGTAAGCACCATTTGATCTATTTCCTAAAATCCTCCTGAAAGTTTCACAAAATCATTATAGGCTCGTGCAATCAAACATGAAGCAATCCTTTCAGAATGATGACTAAAGTGCTCAATATTTCCAGCATCTAGTTAGCTCACTGAAAGAAATAAGCAGGTGCTTGTCAGAGTTATCAGAGAATGATCTACGGCCTGCATCTTTTTCCCAGCCTTAAATTTACAGAAAACTATTACGTATGCATGGACACAGGAGTGCGTGGATGAGCACACTCTGCTGGAACACAAACTTAGAAAGTCTGTAGCAAATAGAGGAAATGTTTCAGCAAAACCAGGATGTGTTTAGTTTATAAATCCAATTAAATTTTAAAAATATACAAATCGCATTAGGATTGCATTTTGTAATTCATTTAGATAGAAAAACAAAAGAAATATGAGAAGTATTTCAAAGGATTCGTGAAAAAAATGCAATTTAAAGAAGGTTATTTGATGTAAACCTTGAAGCCAATGCATATGAAATCCATACATATTTGGTTCACCTCCACCCAGCGATGGTCTCTGTCTCTCCGTATCTGTCTCTGTATTTGCCTGTATATTCCTTCTTCTCTTCCACTCCCCAAGTCCCCACCTACTCTAAGACTTCTACCGAAAACAGTTGATTTCAACAGCCTGAAGGGGTTAGAGGGTGGGGAACAATAAAAGCAGCCCACCTCGTTTTGTATTTCAGAGTATTCTTTAAACCAAGTGAGAATGAGGACAGCTTATAAAAGAAGTCCTGGTAGCTTTCAGCCAACTGGAAGCCTCACGGATAAGATGCATGCTAACTTTGTTTCGAAAATCATTTCTGTGCTGGTTCACAAGTGCCTTCTCGCCTGACAAAGAGGGTCAGACAATGGGGACTAGCATAAGAGCAATGCCACGGCAATGTTTTGTACCCACATGCTAATTCAGAATATTGAAAAAAACAGATGCAAGAGAATGTTAGGCACAGATTCTAGGCCATCCTTAAACAATCCCGAGCTGAAGAGCTGTTTTCAGAGATAAATTTATTCTGTGTTCAATGTTTCTTGACCTACTTCTCATGAGGAAAACTGCCTGAAAAACAGAAGGAATTCATTTTTCACTCTATCTTGAAATTTACCTTGAGATAAAACACATGAATCGTACCAAAATATGCCTTACTAGATATGTATAAACAGACCCGAGAGGATCTGCGGTAAAATATTTCATGAGCTCAACTATGCATGAGTACAGGAAAGCGGCCCTGAAGAAGTCACTCATCAATATGCTGCTCATCGGGCATACTGATCATCATGAGGCAGTGAACTCATGTTGGCTGTGCGTATACCCTATCTCATGCCACATTGTGCAATTACTCCACATAACCACACCAAGAACCTAAACATGTTGCTTTCCATTTGGAGATCGGATACCGGAGGCAAGATGGTTTTCTGAGTGGCAGGTGATCACAGTGTACATCTGGAGGAAGCACAGTGTTCGTTTTGGTTCTCCACCTTCTAAGTGTGCCAGCATCAGAACTGCATGCAGACAGCAGACAGCCGGCAGCGGAGCTGTGCCAGTCCACCAGCAAGCTTTGCACGGGCTGCCTTGCTTGCACACATGCCTGCAAGGAAGGCTCTGCTACGCTGAACACCTCACCGGATGTCACTGATCTACACGACCTTGAGCCAGGATGAGAAACAGTCTCTGATACTCTGAAGTCATTACTACCACCCTTGAGATGAAGGAGAGTCCGGACAAATCCAGAATGTTCCTGTTGCACCTGAAACCTCAATAAATTTTATTAAAGATGTAATGAGGATGGCATTTGAAGAAATCAGAAACATTAAGATAAAAGAGGGTCTAAAGGCCAAAATGTATGGTAGGCCAAGAAAAAAAATAATAATGTGCCATTTTTAGTCAAATGTGTGTGAGGCTCAATTTTTTACATCTCATATACACAGAACTATGAGGCAAGGAAGTGTGCTACCCATAATAACTCCTCCCAGGAAACCTGAGCTGGGCATTTGGGGTAGCAGTTAAGATGCCACCTTCCAGTACTGAATTGTCTTCTACAATTCCTGGTCCTGGTTCCTGACTTCTTTGCATGTAGAATCCTGGAGGCAGCAGTATGGCTCCAGCGACTGGTTCCCACCAGGAACCAGTGTGGATGAGCTCCTGGCTACAGACTTCAGTTCTCCTACCCCAAGAGGATCTGGGGAGCAACCAAGCCGATTCGAGTGTGCTCTTTCCTTTGGTTTCCCAAGCAGCAAAATGCACTTTTTAAAAATTCTAGTTTTGGTGATGTTTACCTAGTTGTTTAGGGTGGTAAGGGTCAAGGATTAAGGCAAAGTGGGTGAGACCACTGTTTCCATGGTTTTGTTTTCTTCTTCCTGCATCTGGGGCAATGGGACAGATAGGGAGAGAAGCCACACCTGCAGTATCCCAACTGCCACATTACCCAGGGAGGGGGAATGGTCACCTGAAGTCATCCCAGGGTCCCAATCAAATAGCAAATTGTATTTTCTAAAAATTGAAAATAAGTAAGAGAAGCATGGCTGAAAGTAGATAGACCAGCTTCCTATCAACAGGAAAACATTTAGTGGCTTATTGGGGCTAAAAATTGTAAATCCCAATGCTTATTCTTATACCTATCCATACTTTATAGTGAATAAACGAGAGGAGGTATTTCTTTAGTCCATGTTAGAGGGCTATTCAAACAACAAGTGTTCTTTTATACCTTATGCAGCATTCAGTATAATTTAGGAAAGAAAGAAAAAAGAGTAGATGTTTAACAATCTTGGGCATCTAGAAATTACAGGACACTGGTAAGTTTTTCATGCAATTTTTTAAATATATTTTTATTTTGAATTTTGATTTATGTGGTACAATTTCATATAGGCTGGGATTCCCCCCCAAACTCCCACCCCTCAACAGATTTTCCCCATTTTTACTACAACAGTGCATTCCTTCATAAGGAATTATAATTCTATAGTCTCTTATTTAAGTGTACCCCGACACTGTTGGTACAATGTCAGAAAAACTAGCATCCCATTGTCTATGCATGTCCAACAGTTTCATTGGGAATCTATCTTTCATCTGAAAGCAGGGATGCATGTTGCATTATACCCCCACATCTGGATATGTTAGAACCCAGTACTCCATCACTGTACATTTCCATAATTGAGAAGCCATGAAATCAGGTCAACAACTGCTATGAGTTAGAACAGCCACAACAACAACAACATCAACATCAACAACACATTACAGCACCATGAAAAAACGTGCCACTGAGTAACCAACACGAGTGACAAAAAGGAAATACAAAAGTCTCTTGGGAAAAATGATGCCACCGTGTAATCCATGAGGCATTGATGAATTTGATAAGAGAAAAGGAATTATTTGGAATAAACAAAACTGAAATTAAAAAAAACATCAAAATACATGGGATACAATCAAAAAAGCAAACCAACGAACAAAAAGCAGTATGGATCGGATTACTGAAGTTACACTTTCCATTTTGGTTTCCTTATATAAGATAGAACATATGGTATTTGTTCTTTTGTGATTGACTCATTTCACTGAGCATAATGGTCTCTAGTTGGGACCACCTTGTTGTAAATGGTATAATTTAATTCTTCTTAATAGCTGAATAATATTCCATCAAACTATTAAAGGAAACATAGGAAACACATTCCAAGATATAGGAACAGGGAAAGACTTCTTAGAAAAGATGCCAAAAGCAAAGGTAACCAAAGCCAAAATGAACAAATGGGACTACATCAAACTAAAACTCTTCTGTACAGCAAAGGAAAAACATAACAAAGTGAAGAAGCAACCAACAGAATGGGAGAAAATTTTTGCACACCACACAAGTGATAGGGGATTAATATCCAGGATTTACAAAGAGCTTCAGAAACCCAGGGACAGTAAAAAAGCAAAAAACAAAAATACCCTGTAACAAAATGGGCAAAGGAAATGAACAGACATTTTTCAAAAGAACAGATTCAAATGGCTAACAGACATATGAAAAGATGCTCAGGCTCCCTAGCCATCATAGATACAAATGAAAACCACCTTGACAAACCACCTAACTCCAGTGAGACTGGCCTACATTCAGAACTCGAATAACAACACCTACTGGCGTGGATGTGGGGAGAAAGGCACCCTCCTTCGCTGCTGGTAGGAGTGTAGGCTAGTACAACCTCTGTGGAAATAATTATGCAGATTGCTTGGAGAATTGTAAATAAATCTGCCATATGACCCAGCTATCCTGCTCCTAGGAATATACCCAATAGAAGTGAAATCTGCATATGAAATCCTATATTTGCAATAGCACAATCTACAATAGCAAAGACATGGAAACAATCCAGATGTGCTTCCAAAGAAGAGTGGTTAAAGAAACTGTGGTACATCTACTCCATGGAATATTTCATGTACTTTTTAATGTTAATCTTCATGTTGATCCATATTACCTCTGAGCAAACGGAGAGAAAACTTTGTCAAAGTCACACACATTGTCAGTGCTTTCCATGTTCCCTTTCCTAAACATTCTGAGCGCATGAATATATATAATTCTCACAATAACAACATCAGGTAAGCACTTCTCTTGATTCCTGTCTATGGAGAGGAACCAAAGCTTGGAGAAGTTTAAGAAACTGCCCAAAGTCACACAGCTCCTTGTGATAGATGAGCACAAACTTAAATGCAGGCACGCCTAACTCCGTATTGAACCAACAGAGGAAGTTTTTCTGACTTGCCAATAATCCCAGGGGGACCTATGACTGAGTGAACAAGGGTCACACAATACCTAGTCTCTAAATGGAATAACAACATTGATGGATGCAGATTTTTTTTTTTAATTTCCTTTATTTCCTGCTGTAACTGATTCCTCTTTCATTCTTCTGTTTGTGCTACTTTAAACAATGGTGCCTGCCTTCTCTTTGACCCAAATATTCAAAACAGGTCACACGTTTATATATGGCAAGCCCTGCAGCCTTGCAAGTGAAGGGCAATAATGTTTCTTTGTTCTACTTGAGTTTTTTTGTTTTCCAAAAAGCTTTTTCACTTTTCATTTTAGCTAGGTTGATATGTAACAATTTTTTTAAAAATCACATTTGATAGAGAGATTTTTATCATTCAAAAGTGTGTTTTTATGAATAGAAAAACATGATTTTTTTCTTATCAGTATAATATAGATTTTAAAATTCAATGATCTGCAGTCATTATCACTGAAATGTTTGAAACAAGTTTTGTGGGTGTATGGATGCTAATGGAAGTCCAAGTTAGCCAGCACAAAGCTGCTTGGGCTCAGCAATCCCTCAGCATCGCTCTTCCCCCGTGCACTCAGCAGTGTCTGCAGAGTGGCAGAAAGCTAAACTGCAAAGGAAACAAAACCTTCAATCCTCTATGAATTTCCTTCCAAAAAGAATTTTAGACATTTTTATGAAGCAATGTAGGATGAGTTTTCAAGAGAGATTCCTGGTTTGTTTATTATTTTCTCAATTTATACCTTCCTTTCAAAAAACAGCGTGAGATAAATTTCCTGGTAGGATCTGTACAAGCTTAAGAATTACAAAATCCTCTTACAAACCCAGTAACCTACATTTATAGATCTATAAAATAACTGTCATGATATGCAACACTTTAGAAAAATAATTCCATTTTATATGACTGTAAATACACAGTCTCATTTTATGATCATTTATAATTTATGTTCATCTATTGGTTGTTCAAGCAAGCAAGAGCCTCATTTGGTGTTGTCAGTTCCATTCCCTGATATTGGTACCAGTTGGATAGCTGAGCTGGTAAAGCAAAAGCAAGCCTTCTGTTCCTAACGGCTCTCTGTAGCAGTAAACGACGTTTCACAAATGTCTCCAATTATAGCTCGGCCCATTGCAGCACCGAACGTTGCTGAGATAAAAGAGAACTTGAAAAGTGAATGGCAAGCGCCAATGCAGGGGCAATGGGTACCACACTGGCTAGGTAAACCAAGGGAGGCAGCAAGCAGAAGCAGCATATCGCCAGAGTAGGAAGGGCAGGTGGTGGCATGAGACATAATTCATGTGGACAGCAACCGCTGGAGATGCAGCTTCAGTCTCCCTGACCTTCTGTCGATGGTCGTCGCTGGGGGGGGGGGGTCAGCTGTTCACTCAGTCCACTCAGTCGTCCCCAAGTCTCTCCAAACTCAGTGGAGCCCAGCTCTAAACTCCACTTGAGTCTTTTCTCTCAGACCCAGGGAAACCTGAATTGTGCTTCTTTTGGTTTATTGCAATGAGCTTGTTAAATCAAACTTTAAGCAAGTTGGTATTGTCTACCAGGCCTAAATACTAAGAAGATTTCCACTACAATTTGCAAAGATCTGTCTTTGTTGTGATGCTTCTAAAACTGGTTTAGAAACCTCACAGACAATGGAGTCCCGAAGTTAGCACTGTTATTATCCTGCAGGTGACTGGGGACTTTCTCTCCCCGCATGCGCACACTCAGTCAGCCTCACACACATCTTCTGTAAAGCCTGTTTCCCTGCCCTGGAAGGCGCCCATTTTGCAAGTACTGGTGGCTAACACCCCCTTACATGTGAGTGTTACTCAGCCTGCAGTCCTAACGGTGGAAATGTGCAAACTGATATCGAAATAGAGACCAGAGAGGCAATCTTAATTTACAAATTCTGGAAATGAATTGCACAGCATAATGACAGGGAAATTTGAAAAATGAGCCATGCGGGGCAGCCGAGCAATGTCCGTCAGTCCCTGCACAGGCTGTCTCCATCTGCTCTCAATGCTAACCATGCCTAAATTAGGCCACCTCCCTCCAGAGAACAGCAAGGAGCTGGCCACAATAGAACACTAACAAAGTACATTTTTAGAAAGTTATTATTACCTGATCATCCTTATAGAATTTTTTAAAAAATTTAAAGATTGAATTTATTCATCATTATCAACATTACAAAGTGATGACTTTCTGCATGAACTCAGACATTTTTGTGAAGTTCACTTAAGTCCTGAAGTAAACCAATCCTTATTCTGATATTTTCTTGAACCAAATATGCTAACTCAATTTAATTGGGTCAGTTCTCAAATAGGTCTGATGAAATATTACCAGAATACTTGCAAATAACTTGTCTAAAATAATTCTCTTTAACCTTTAAAAGTAGGAAACACAAAGAACAGAAACTAAAGGGAAATAAATATTAAAGTTTGTACTTCAAAGTGGTTTTCTCTTTGAAGAGATGTTTACATTTGTGCATGAACTGTCTAGATGATTTTTAGCACTGCTACCAGCTCTAAGCTTAAAGCCACAGAAGAGAGGTGACATTCGCTCCATTAAATGTCTGTCCTGTTTACAGAATAACTCATTTGCTGTTGAGACCAGCTATAATCAAACTGTTTGGTCTGAATAAGTATCTGTCAATAATAACCAAAATTTTCTCATGATCCCTTGGCACTTATTAATACGTTTCTGAGGCACTTTGTTTTTTTCACAGCATATAAACAACATTTCTAAATTGCTAATTCAAGAAATTGAGAAGTCCAAAGAGCTTGAAAGATGTTGAAAAGAGTAAAAACAGGGAGTGGGATTGGAGAAATCCTGTACTAAATATTTAACCAAAAAAAAAAAAAAAGGGGAGGGGAGGAGAGGTAAGAGAAAACACAGCTAAAGAAAATGTTCACAGATTAAACGTCATTATTAAATATTCTGAATGTGTGCACTTGATTTTTCTTCATCACTACTTCATTTTGAGTCATCCAGGTCAACTACTGTCAACCAATCAATCTCTATACTCTTTGAGCAGAGATCAAGGGCAACAGCAGAGTCTTAATGATTTCAATCTCCAGCCTTCAAGGGGACAGATTATAGGGACTAGAAGCAAATCAGTGTTTCACAGGGCAATTCAGCACACAGCCCACGACAAAGCTTGATTGGAACGGAAAACTGTGAAGCTAGCAAAAGCAAGGCATAATTACAAGGAAAGAGGAAATACAAGACTAATGAATTTTAGTGTTCAAAGCAAGATAAAATTAATGTTATTATTAGCTTTGTGGAGCCATCATGTAATCACTTAGAAGGCCAAGAAGAAAATTACAATAGAACACCCTTTAATAATTTCTTTCCATTTTTCTCATGAACAAAGTTGAAGTAGATTTAGATGTCAAGTCTACCCACTCTTCTACCCCACTCCTATGCCCACATTTAAAAAATCAACCAATTCAAAAGCCAAAAGCAAAATATTTGTTCGAATACTTAACACCCCACAATGCTAAATCTCTCAGCATTCCACTTTTAACTTTAATAAAATCAATGCGCCCATTAAGTACTTAATTGCTCAACAGTGTTTTCACTTGCCTGGAATTTCTCTTTGTAACTAGACAGTAGGGCCTTTTCATGCAGGCATCCTGGATCCTTTATATCTCAGTAGACTCTTTAAGAATACAACTATAAATTAGTTCCTCTTAACAGGTGAGAAGCACTTTTCTTTCTTTCTTTTTTTTTTTTTTTTTTGCCACTTGCCATTTGGCTGTTTATATCATTAGCTGGCCATTCAAAATCATCAAATTAAAAATTCATCTGCTATAGGCTTTTACTGAATTTCTAGTCCTGCAGTTGGCCTGGTAAGGCCAGACCGAGTAATTTTTTCAGGCCATATACAGCCCTTAGGCTAGATGTTCCCAATCCCTGGTGAGGTTTAGAAACCCTTTAAAACTATTCTAAGATTACATTGCTGAAACCAAAATACCTTTCCCACCATTAAATAAAGCTTTTCTGAAAATGTATGTCTAGAGCTTCATAACTGAATCTTAATAATGCAAATAAATTTAGGCAGAATGAATCTTTGACCAGCATATCAAAAAAGTTGTAGTTTAAAATACTGTCATCCAAAGCTACAAATAAACCAGTGACTCTAAACTGGTTACTCCAGAATCAAACTGTATAGAAGACAAATAATCTTGAAATGTTACATTAAACAAAGTTAAAAAGATTTAATTCATCTCCAGATTTCCCAGAGCCATAAGTATACAAACAGCCTATGCAAAATCTCAAAGGTGGAAGCAATCTGAATTTTTTCCAAACACATTTCGGAATAGGCTGCTGCTTTTCCCCTGGAAATTCCAGAATGCTCAGCTCCATGTTTCTTGCATAGTCTAGGCCCTGCAGAATATACTGTTCTTTTATAAACACATTCTGAGAATACGGAAACATTTACTTAACTAATTCTCAGTGAAACAGGCAGGAAATTAAAAAATGGCTCCAAGCAGAATTCAAAAGACTGAACCCATAGAGTTACAGAAAGAAAAGATGCTAGAACAAGATTGCTAAATTAGATACAAGTTTTGTTAATATCTTAAAGGGCACAATGATCATGTTCCTCAATATTTTTCTATGAGAAAAAAAAAAGCATTTGCCTCTCTACTGGACATTTTGAAGTTCACATAAAATAGTTCTGAACTGAGTTCTAATCAATGATAAATATTAAGTCAAGCAAAACTGTGCTCCCCTAGAAAAATCAACATTTGAGCAGATATTTTAAACAATGCTTTAATATGACATTAAAAGGTCACAACTTGTCTTTTTGCCTTATTTCCCAGATCTAGAGTTTAACAAGCTTGTGTGTGTCAAAATTACTCATTTTATTACTTAATAAATGTTTACTGAGCTCTTATTAAGTGCCAGGCTTATGCTAGGGGCTAGAGAGCGAACAATGAAAAAGACAAATGTTCATCCCTCTAGATGCTCTGAGTCTAATGAGGGGGTAACTAATGAGGATGTAAGGCCATGTGAGCAGGAAATTGAAAAGCAATTTGAAGTTTGTTTAAAGGAAGAATGTGATTGGGTGGTATTGAACTGACACATAAGAGATAGTCCTCTGTAATACTCAACTTCAGGATTTTCTGAAGAAGGGCAAGCACCTAGATGAGAAACTCGAGTTTGTTTGGTAAAGAAGAGAGATGAGAGAATGAGGAAGGTTTGGAATATAAAGGTCAAAAGGCCTGTTCCAGAAGAATTACAGGAGTTGAAGCAGCAATTTTTGCAGGACAATTGTGACAATAAGCTTTCCCTGAAAACACTGGAAGCATCTAAGAGGAACACCTGCTGAGACCTGCCTGAGGAGTGTTCTGACAGTATCATTAATCTTATCCATCAGGTCAATTTGACACGGATGATGTGCATATAAAATCTGTTTGCTCCTATCTACTGGAGCAACACTGCACAGACCTTTCTTCTTTACCTCTATATTACTTAGGTTTGACCTGAAACATCCTTCTTACAAGTGATTAGTATACTTTCCAGAATATTCTGTCACTCTATCTGTAACTTAGGATTTCCTAAAACCTGCAAAAACTTCACATGTATTTACCTGAGGCCCATCTATTCAGACCAAGCCAATGGTACATTCACTGTGTAATAAGAAATAAAAGCGTATTGCTATGGAATGCATACATTCAGACTAGACTTTGTAACACGTCCTAAGACCCAATAAATGTTATTAGGCTTAGACTTCCTGGCCTACTTGACTCATATTCGGCACTGAATAAACCTTAAATTAACAGTCCTGCATCCTATTGTCTAGATATGTCCAACAGTTCCATTGGGAGACCACTGATTTGGAAGCAGGGATGCATATTGCATTGTATTTTCACATCTAAATATGATAGTCTCTATTACAACATCGCTATACATTCCTTTAAATGAGAAGCCACAAAACAAAGTCAACAACAGGTATGATGTTAAATCAAGAAAGTTAACAGCACCATGGAGTCAGAAAAACATGCCACCGAATAACCAATGCATGGATGATGCAAAGAAAACACATAAGCCTCTTGGATAAAATGATGCCATGTATGATCTATGAGCTAGAGATGAATTCGACAAAAGAAAAACTATTTGGAAAAAATGAAAATGAAATAAAAAATATCAAAACACACGGGATGCAGCAAAAACAGTAAGGAAAGGGTTATAGATCTCATAATTTACATGGTGGCTGTCTTATATCAGAGAGAACATATGGCATTCATCCTTTTGGCACTGACTTATTTCATTGAGCATAATGGTCTTCAGTTAGGAGGGACCATCTCATTGTGAATGGTGTGATTTCATTCTTGTTAATGGCTGAGTAATGTTCCACGGAGTAGCTGTAGCACAGTTTCTTTTACCACTCCTCCTTGGAAACCACCCAGATGCCTTGCTTCCACGTCTTTGCTATTGTAGATTGTGCTGCTGTAAATATAGGATTACAGATTCCCTTCTCATAGGCAGCTTTCATTTCTTTTGGGTATCTTTAGGAGAGGGATTCCAGAATGTATGGAATTGTACAATAAAATTCAAATTTAAAACTAAGTAAGTAAATAAATTTCAACTGAAATTTTAAAAAAAGGTAAATTAACCTTTTTACGCCACCCAATTAATTCCTTTGAAACAGCCACACACATTGTTTTGGTTGAGGCACTATAGGTTTGATGAGTGTTGTGGAAAGAGAACTAGAATGAAATAGAATGAAATAGTATAGAGCTCAATTCACAGAGAACATCTCTTTAAAAATAAAATAAATATAACAAAATAACACACACATCAAAACCCTTTATTTATTTGAAAGGCATGATTGCCAAAAAGAAGATTTTTCCATCTGCTGATTTCTTTCCTAGAAAGCCAGGCCTTCCACGTGGGTCAGGGAGCCAAACATTTGGGTCATTTTCTGCTGCTTCCCCAGGCCATTAGCAGGGAACTGTATCAGAATTGGAGCAGCTGAAGCAGAAACCAGCACTCATATGAGATGCCTATTGCAGGAAGTAGCTTTGTCTGCTTTGCCACAATGCTAGTGCCCATACAGAACATCTTACAGAATTCAAACTTGATTCTTACAAGTATGAGAATTTAACCACTTTTAGTAGTGCTAACAGAATGACTGGCATTCCATTTTAGGAAAACTAGCGTTGATAACAATTTAAAGAGTGAATTTGGGAAATTGAGGAAGGGAACATAATGAATAAAAAGTCAGGAAACTGAGTAATTCAGGAGAAAGGCAGCATAATCTAGTTAACAGAAGGAAAAACAATACCATCAAATGGGTTCTTTAGCCTATGTAAAAACTATAAATCCAATTATATGTAAAGTTATAAAATTTAACAATGTTTTACTTTGAGTGTATAGTAAATAGCTTAAATGTGCACACAAACACACACACAGAGTTACTTCAAAATTTCATAAACAGGTCCAGCATTGTTGCATAATGGGTTAAGCCAAAACCAGCAACTCAATGCCACAAGTCCATGTCCTGGCTGCCTTGTTCTGATCCAACTCTCTGCTAAAGACCTGAGAAAAACAGATGATCCAATTTGGGGGCTTCCTGCTACCCATGTGAGAGACCTGGATGATGCCCCTGCCTTAGGCCTGGCCCAGTGCAGGCTGTTATGGCCATCTGGGAAGTACACCAGAGAATGGAAAGGGGGGGGGGGGGTGAGAAGGAAGGAAGGAATGGTGTGTGTGTGTGTGTGTGTGTGTGTGTGTGTGTGTGTGTGTGTGCACATGTGTATCCCTCTGTCAATATGATTTTCAAAAAACAAACACAAAAAACCTTTTTATAAAGTGAACAAAAGGGTGTGGCAATTGATCTATTTTAGGGCGATTGCAGGCAACTGGTAGCAGGAAATGACAGTGGCTGAAAGCACAATTATGTTAGAGCAGTGATGTAGAAGACACAGAATGACAGCTCAAAACCTGAGGATATTATGATTAGTGCATGATGTGGCCTTTTGATGCAGTAGAGAAGGTGGGAGCAGCATTAGGAGGAGTTTGAGCATATTGATTTGGAAGTAACTATATGACACAATTGCGTATAATTGAGATACGTAGGAATATGAAGCTCTACCTCAAGATAATTTTAGTTGGAGATAAAAAAAAATCAGGTGTTATGAAGAAATTGTATTGCTACACATTTGGCTGGGATGACTAAAAATGTGTTGAAGGCTAAGATTGAAATTAAACATTAAAAGAGAATCAAAAAGGGAGAACCATCTACAAGAAAGTTACAAAGACAGTGGAGAAGACAATGAGGGCAGGGGAATATGCTAGAAACTTTGCCATCAGCAGGGACTGAGCAACTATCAATACCATAGAGCAGGAAGATGAAGCTGGGAATGAGTCGGGCTTGAGCAAAATCAATTTCAGTTGAAGGATGTGGCATAAATCAGATTATCTGAGGTTGAGACAGCTATAGAAGGCATGGAAGTAGAAACAGAGAATACAAAAACCTTTAAAGAAGTTGAGCTTTATGAGCGCAAAAAGTAAGTTTGGTGGGGCATGTGAACTAAAGACTGCCTTATTTATTACACTGAACACGCAACACAGATGCCTGAAGCTAAGAAAAAAGTTAAAAGATCTCCTCATCTAGTTAAAAGATCGCCACATTTGTATTTAAGCCATTTATCTTGACAATCAATTGGGAGGGAGTATTTTCTCTTCACAGGGATTGCTCTGGCAGTTATAGTTTATAACTAGTAGGTTGGGAACTAAAAGAACTCATTCAAGTTGATGGATTTTCACTCACCTAGTTCTAGAGGTAATGTTAAGAAATCAGAATCTGGAGTCTAAAAATAACCAGGACCTATTCTCCTCACGTCAGCATAGCAGATGTGTGACATTGAACAAAACATTGAGCCTCCTAAAGTCTCAAATCTCCTTATTTTTAAAGCAACATAGCATAAACTGCTGTTTTGATACAATCATTGAAAAGAATAAATGAAGAAGGCAAGCATTTGGCACAGCAGTTAATTGCTGCTTTAGGAGCCCGAGCTAAATGGAGGGAAGAAGAGGGAAAAATTACATTTCCATGACTAGTGGGGCTTCACCAGCAGCTAAGAGCATCTTTAGGACACCCTCCTCCTAGAGCTCGGTGCCTGTGTTCAAGTCTTCTCTGCCTCTGATCCAGAATCCAGCTAACATGCTCACTGGAGCCAGCAGGCAACGGCCCAGGAACTTGGGTTCTTGCCAACCATGTGGACACCAGCTTGGAGTTCCAGGCTCTGCGTTTGTCCACATCTAGTTGCTTAAGTCATTCGTGGGATAAACAGAAGATTCTCACCCTCCTCTGCTCTCTGTCTCTCTCCCATGCCTTTCAAGTAAATGCTATTTTTACAAAACCCCACGCTCGAGAGAGCCAGGGAGTAGGGGCTTGTGGGGAACCTCGGGGATTGTGCCTGCAGGGGTAAGGGGAGACTAGGGGCTTTGCATCCAGACAGGCCCAGCGAACGTGGAGATATCCTTATGCATGTGTTCGGTGGGTCAATCAGGGAGGAGGGGTAGAGATGTGCGGGAGGGAAGACCACTGAGGGAGCCTGTTACAGGAGAGAAATGCCTTCCAAGGGACTCCCATCGACACCTGCAATGCACTTGCAGGTACGCAAGGAGGCTGAGACAGTACACTTTGTAGGGTGGGAGCCTCAGGACTCTTATGGGTCAGACAGAGGCACCAGCCCACACGGGAGATCTCAGCGGGGCTAGTTAGCATGGTTCACAGCCCACTGCCCCCCACTGGGGCGCACTAATGCTAGGGCTGGGGGCCTGCCTGGCAGGGCTAGATCACAGAACTAGCAGCGAGCAGCAAAACAGGGGACACATAATGTCAGGCTGGGCCCCGACACTAACCAGCACAAATGAGAACCAACTCTGAGAGCAGATTCTATGGGGCATAAGCATAGGAACCAGGACTAGGACTGGCCAAGTGTGGGTCACTGGGGATTTCTCCTACTAAGCTGCAGGTCCCACTGGTGAGTGTGAGGGCTGAGTGTATGGTGGGCAGGGTTGGGCTGCGCCACGGCATCCACTGGCTTACATAGAGACAGAGTTGGACATAGAGCTGATGCACCAATTAAAACTAATATTATGTGAGTGTAGGCTGATGTGGGTGCCAGACAGAGCCAGACCCAGAACAGGCAATCACACACATGAGTCAGGCCTGAGATCACCCCAGACAAGGTTTATGTGACTATCCTCTCAGCTGAGCTGCAGGATTTAGATCTTCACCCACGGGGAGAGTTACAGCATTGCTGGTCTGACCATGGAGTACATATGTCAGAACTCGGCCTCCTCAGTGGCTTAGATGGAGCAATGGACAGCATGCCCAGATCCACAAGGAGGATATGGCAATCCACTGGGCCTGCAGAGGACATCTGGTACCATAGCAGAGGGAGGACAGAACATATTAAACAACTACTAGAGTCAAGCATTGACAACAAATCTGAGCAAATGGAGACTGTAAGGTAGACTGTGTCAACAGATGGACCTTGGGAGGATTTTTTCATCCTTGGATTGGTGTGATCAACAGCATTTCAGAACTATCGCAACCACTCAAGCAGAACCCTTGGAGCATGTTCCACACCGGGAACCCTGGGATGGCATCAGTACCCCATCCTTGGGTACTGGGGTGGCAGGGAGACTGGATATGGTTTCCTTCCTAATCTCCCCCCTACTCTCAGATAAAGGAGGAAGTAGGTGGGGAGAGATTTACAATGATCTCACTCCCAGTCAACTATGTAAACATAATCAAAAATCAAATTCAAAAAATAAAACAAATGTCAACATCAGCATCCTATGATGGGTACAGCCCCAGACAGCTCACTGCAAGATGGTCACCACTAAGGCACCTGAAGACCCTCAGCTGGATTCCTGCCTCAATAATCTTTCTTCCACCAATCAACACAACAGCCCCAACACCTGCAACTCCTTGCTCAAGTATATGGCTCTTGCATTTTCTTTACATTCCTTAATTCGGCAAAGTTCACGACAATACTTCCACATTAGCAACGTTTTTCTGCCATCTCTGCTTTGATTTAATGAGTGCGTAGTGTTTTCAGAGCTCAGAATCCCTTTTCACAGCATCTTGGAGTAGACCTCTTTATCATTTCTAACTCCTATTACACAGTTTCAGACAGTAAGAGTGCCTTTAAACCGTGACCTCTATTGATGTGGGTATTGTTGTACTGATGAGATTTCTTCTTTTAAAATCCGTTACAATAAAGCAAACTCATGGCCCACGGGGCCCATAAAACATCTACTAAAGCCTGAGAACAACAGCAACTAATGACATATGTGTAAGTACATATTGATCAAATTAGAGATGATTTTTTTTTCATAGCTCAGCAACATTTCTAACAATAGTGTTCTAAGAAATCCCTTACATAAATAAGACATGAATATTTTTTTCCAGATGGAACAGATGTCAGATAATATGCCTTAGAAGCTTCTAAAACTGCAAAATTCAAAATTGTACTATTATCCCAAAAGACACACAATGGTTCCCCTCCATTTTGTTTTCCTTTTGTTTTTCTTTAGTGCCTAGCGGCCTCATTTAGAAAAGTCTTGGTCAAAGCCACATCCACAAGGAGATAATGGAAGTTAGATTGAGTAATGATTATATGGTACAAATGAAAAGCCGAGTTTTGTTTTAAACTTTGAATCTAATAACAAAGAATCTTTCCTTTTCAGGAGACTGAGCTTGATGGAAGGAAGAATAGGAAAAAAAATTTTCACAACTAGAAGTCTTTTAGCAGTGGCTGAATGCATACTTAGAATGATGTATGGACACTCTTCCACATGCATAGAAAACTAGGTGAAATAAGCGCCCTGCCCACTTCTGTAAGCAGATATAAAAGAAAGAGTCCGGAACAAGCCTAAAGTGCCCCTCATGCAAATCTATCTTTACTGATGACTTTGGCCAGTTCTTAACATTGAAACAAATGGAACCACACAATATAAAAGTCTTTAAAGTGGTTATTTCTATTTTATTTGAGAGAGAGAGAGAGAGAGAGAGAGCGCTTCCATTCACTAGTTGCCTCTTCAAATGCCTACAACAGCTAGACGTGGAGCAGAACCAATTCAGAAGCCCAGAACTCAATCCATGTCTTCCTTGTTAGTCACAGAGGCCTTACCTATTGGCTGACCCATTACCTACT
Organism: Ochotona curzoniae; assembly: GCF_017591425.1. Lineage (NCBI taxonomy): Eukaryota > Metazoa > Chordata > Mammalia > Lagomorpha > Ochotonidae > Ochotona > Ochotona curzoniae. Next base: position 19,024,364 of record NW_024465023.1, on the reverse strand, counting down.
GCAGCCTTTCAGAGTGGACATTATTCAGAAAGGGCATCAGAAGCATTCTGATGTGGCATGTGTGCATCGCACATGGCATCTTAGAAGCTACACCAAATACCTACCTGTACAATAAGATTCTTCAGCTCATATTCAACATTATGCTTATGGGGTTCATTACGCAAGTAGCAAGAATTAGTTCTTTTTTTATATATATTATTGTGTTCTACTTCATTGTATAAATACACCATATATTCTGTTTGCCAGTTCTAATTACAAGAGGTCCAGTTCATGTCCTGGTTATTCCTCTTCCAATCCAGCTTCCTATAAAAGCACCTGTGAGGCTTTAGTTTCTACAACCCATATGGTAGCCACAGATGGAGTTCCATGTTCCTGGTTTGGGCTCAGCTTAGCCGCTTGCTGTTGTCAGCATTTGAGCAGTGAGCCTGGTGAGCCAGGGGATGGGAGATTTTCATTCATTCTTTCCCTTCTGACTCTTTCTCTGTGTGTGTGTGTGTGTGTGTGTGTGTGTGTGTGTGTGTGTGTGTGTGTGTTTCTGTCTGTCTCTCCTACCCTTCAAATAAATAAATCTGTCTCAAAAATGCTCACAGGTTGTATTATTATGTGTAACATTGCAGTGGCATTTAGGCGAGCGTTTGAGCCATCGAATCTCAAGACTTACAGGACATGGGTTTGGTTCCTCTTGGCTGAACCAGGCTTTTATCAGTTCAGGAGAGCAAGGCTGAGCTAGATTGGTCTCTGGCTCATTACGTACTAAATGGTAATATTTTTGCATGCTAAATGGCATGCGTACCAGCCGCAACAGGCAACATCTGACCCCATAAGGAGCAAAGTGATGGCAGCTAGATATTCCCATGTACTTCCCAGAAAATAAAAGAATATTCCTCATTCCTCTCTTTTGTTAATATGCCTCCAACTTTATTAAACAACCTACATAGTATGAAACACAATTCAGAGACCGGAGCACTGTGCTCCAAGTGAAGCCACACTCTGAGAAGCATGACATTTCATTTTCACAGGCAGATACCTGCACTTTGTTACTCTTGAAGTACTTCCTGTGGTGAACTTGGTTATCAGGAAGTGCTGTCTAGGACCAGGGTTAGGAACAGTCTTGAATGTAACATTTTGGCAGATATATGCAGTAAGTTCTCTTGAGTATGTAAGTCTCAGAAAAACTGCTAGACCATAAGGACATATTAAATTTAGCTTTAGCAGTTATTGCCAAATACTAAATTATATTCCAACCAGTGATATCTGAGAATTCCAGATGGGTCCAAATATCAGCCCCAATCCTTGGTATTACACTCACATTATATTTTAACCATTTTGATGTCTGTGTAGCAGCATTTCATGACTCTTTTCTTGTCTTTCCTTGATTACAAATGAAATTATATATTTATGTACATGCTTATTACACATCTTTTTAATGTCAACTTTAATAAAGTTCTTGTTCAAGCACTTTACCCATGAACAAATGGAAAAGTTGTCTTTCACTGATGTAAAAGAGTTTATTAAATATTATAGATCCAAGTTCATTGCCAGATACAAACATTGTGAATATCTTTGTCACAGCATATCACTTTCCTTTTCACTGTTAGTACAGTATTTCAACAGAGGCTTACGAAGTTTGATTATCAGTAGTTTCCTTGGCATTTAGTGCTTATGAATCTTAGTTATGAGATCTTTACTTAGCCTATATCTCCCCTGTGGGTGATTTTCCTTATCCTTGGAGAACAGATGTAACCATGCACAATCCAACATTCACATTCAAACTTGACTATGTTCCCTTAATCGCTAACAGCAGACAGCACTATTTACTATTCCTCTTCCGGTCTTTATTTAAGGACTCATATTATTATTGAGACTTAACTTTCTCAGCTAAACTAAACTATATCATTACATCAATAGTTCTACATATCTGTTGTGAGCCTTAGGAAAAGCTGAAACTTTAACATGGATGCTGAATTACTAATTGATACCATATCACTTGGATCAAGCAGCCATTTGCTGAGTAGAGGTTACATAAAAACAGTGATAATGATTTTTTTAAATGAAAACATTACTGCCTTTGCTCTGGCGGATTTCTATTTCAACTGCTGAGATGAATAACCTGAAAAAACGTTGCATTTTGCCACCTGGAATTGGCCAATCAACAGTGATCTGTAACTGGTCTTGAATAGCAGCCAATCAGAACTGGGTGCTTTCCCTCAACCTTTCATCCTGCATTTTTTACAGAAGACCAAAGTGAAAACTGTGGCAGGAACTCTACCTTTAGGTCAATCCATTCCTTTGATACATACTTTTCTCTTCACAACCAAATGTGTCTTTCAGGCTTGCACACTGCATCCTAAAAGAAAGTCTATCTTTTGTTTAAAATTCTTTTCTATTTATAATAGAATCTATAATACATAATTTTTGTTCACTTTTATGCACTTATCTCCCTAACAACCTGATGATAAAGTAATATGTAATCAGCATCTGCACGATATAGTTGGCTATAAAGAAAGCTGATAAAGAGGGCTTACTAAGCTGATGGACAATAATTTGCTAGGACTGAACAACCTATCTCATGACCATGATATAACGTTTCAGAATAGACAGTGAAAGTTGAAAGAGAATATCTTACACTGCTTTTGAGAGAAAACTACCATAATGTCTTCCAGTTTAGCCAACACACAGACTGGAGTTCCATCATGTGAATGTGGAGGGGATGGTTCTGAAGTCCTGCTTGATACTGCTCTTCAATGCATAGATGAACATAGAACATTTTTCTACAGTCAAGCAAACTGTGTAAAGCTAAAATATTTTTCTAACTTTTAAAGGAAATAGGAAACCTTTACAGAGAAAAATTTAAATATCTTTCATTCTGCATAAGTATTTCCATAGAGCAAGAATTAAATCAAAACTTTTAATAAAAAAAAACATAAATATACAATGGATTGAAGGTTAAAAATTTCTACTAATGCTACCAAGTCAAGACAGTTTTTTGATTTGCCTTGAATGCTATCTTTCAATGCAAATGTATAGTCTCTTAAAACAATTCTATAATAGGACATATTCAAGCAGATTAAGGTAAATTTTATTCAGGACCATTGCCAAAGCACAAGGAACATGGCCTTGCAGATGGGAGGAGAAACTGGGCCGACCTCTGAATACAGTGTGAGCCAGTGAGAACTCGTAAACTTGGTGCAAAATTATGCAAGTGAAACGAAAATGAGTAAGAGAGTAAGGGATGTTCTAGACACATTGACTTAACAGGAATGGTGCTTAAGACAGGCCATGGAGAGCAGACAATCACCCAAGGCATAGTGGGAGCTGGGGAATCTGCTCAGATGTGCAACATGATCAGATATTAAGCATGGAGGTTCCTACTTAACGTGATGTAGCACGATTCTTTGCTGGATTTTACAAGGAAGTGCATAGATGGGTCTAGGTCTAAAAAAAGGCTCAGAAACCGAATTACAACTTAGCCAAGCAAAGAATTTTTGTCAGCAACTAATATAGTTAAGAAAAGTAAGAGTACTCTTGTATTGTGCTTCATAAAATTCCAGTCTCTTTAAAAGCTATGTAACACTTGACAAAATCAATTTTTAGTGACACAAGGTTAGAAAACACTGGGTTAAACTAAGTTAAATGGGATTTTTTTAACTACTGAAAATTTCAATTCAGATAGATATGCCTCTCCAAACAAAGAAATAAAATTGTCACATTCTAACAATTTGTTTTTCATCCAACATCTTAGTGAAAATGCTGGTCTAGCCTTATCCATTATATAAATTATACATTTTTAAAAGGATGTTGCTTCTAAATACTGTAACTTGCTATCAAGGCAGGAGCTTTAAACCAAATTTTCTTTTGTTATGCTCTTCTCTTTTAAATCTAAGGGAAACAAAAGCAGCTACGCTGAGTTCAAAGCAACTTTGCTTGGGGACACTTATAAAGATATATACACACTCAGTAGAAACTTGACTGGCACTACATTTGGAGGTAAATACATCTTTTCACTGTTTATCTACAGAGTACAGCATATAGATTTCAAGTGGGGAAATGAATCTTTAAACATTCTTACTGGAAAGCTTTGAAGAAGTCAGCCTCGACTGGTCATACTGCATGAGTAACCTGTAATGCATGTATGGGCTAGCACAGACGGGAGTGATTGTCAGTGATAGTCAGCACATGTTGAGTATCTGATGTTCTTTTAGGTGTCTTAATCTGGGTGCTGTTTTCGCAGTGTTTAGAAGAAGGGAAAGGGGGTACCAAGACTCAGGAACTGAAGAAGAGGTGGAGGTCCACAATGCAGTTTCTACTTGCTTCCTAAGGTGGCTGACACTCCGTTATCCCTACACCCTTCCGTGGTCAGATAACAGTTGTAAATCCACTCTGGCAGGTTTTCTAGTGATTTTCAGGAAACTTTTTTAGAATGGGGCACACATTTGCCCCTAGCTAAGGGTCAGCCAATGTCAGAGCAGAACTGCAGCTACAAATCGAAATGTTGGCTCTCTTTAGAATTCTAGGTCTCCCTTTTTATTTACAGCTTTTTTTCTCTTCTACCTTTAACATAGAGTGTCCACTTATCCATGAGACCTAAGTTTATTTCTTTAAATCATAAAGATGTGTGTTTAGATAACAAATATACACATGTATATCTAAACACGCCGTATCACTAATGATGTTTATTGCCATAATAATTAACAGTAAAAATATGTATTATTTGGCATTGACTAAAGGGTTTGTTTTTTTTCTTAGAAGTTGAGGGTTTTCCAGAAATGGAAGAATCCTTCCTTTAATAGGAGCAAATTAAAATGCAGGAATTGTGAATTAAGGAGTCTGCTTTTCTTGAAGAATAATCACTTCTAGCAATAAGATTTTAATTGCACAACAGAAGGAACTGAACTGATATTGAATAATCTGAATTTCCGATCCAACTTTTATTTTTGAAAATGTGTACTTATTTCAGAATGCCTTGTGCATTGAACCCTCATTTATAAATGCTTATGCAAACAGCAACTGCATAAATGGACATATTTTATGTCTTACTCAAATTCAAGGAGCTTTTGTAATTTTCATTAAAATAGTAACTTCATTCGCCTATTTACATTAAGTTTACAAACACTAAATATAAAATCTTAAAGTGCCAATAGAATTGCAATCATCAATAAACATATGACATATCTCCACTAACAAGCAGATTGGAAATCCTGGCATCATTCCACCATCTGCCATGCAGACTTGAGTTTTGGAACTCTCCTTTAAAGCAGAAAGTCTGTATGTGCACATCAGAGGACACTGCACGTTGAGTTCTTCCAACCTTATAGTTAGAACTCTAACATAGCTATATTTAAGCTGTTTTGCTTCTGTTATTTCTGTGTATACTCGAGTAAAATCCATTAATAATAACTTTTAAATAATTTGAGTTACAATTATCAGCACTTTTTTGGAACAAGAATGAAACTACACTAAAGCCAACAATGGACAACTCACAGACTTTGGATCACAGAGATGCCATAAAACACACAATAATGAAAACAAATTAACAAGAGGGTAAAGAAAATGTTACCATGGCACTGCTGATAATGTAAATACAAAAGTGAGGATGATTTTAAAATAGGATATATCTAAATCAAAGCTAAAAAGACAATTAGAAAAGTTTACCAAATATCTGAAAATGTTAATTGTTGTGCGAAGAAACAAATACTCAGAACTTCATTTTAAAAAGGCAAAAAGCAGCTTACAAAAAAAAAAGATTACTTGTAGAATTCATGATATTGTTTCTCAGGTGATTTGTAAATGTATTTGTGCAGACAATCACTGAAATCATTACCACAGCCTTCAGTCTTTTGATAATTGCAGTAGAATTATAGATAACTCCAAGCCAGTTCTTTGTCCTTGCTACCCATTAGAATCCTCTAGAGAGTTTTAAAATATTACCCATACACATAACCCACCACAGACTAAGTGGTTCAGTTGCTGATGCCTGTGCAGTGGACAGCATGCCGAGATGCACATGGGGGGATATAACAGCCAGCTCATCTAGGCCAACAGAGGATGTCAAGTGCCTCATCAGAGGAAAACAGAACAGGTTGGACAAATCTTTTGGTCAAGCTTTGCAACATGTTTCTGGGTCTTTGGATGCACTGAGGTGCACTTGCTCAGTCAATAAACATTGGCAAGATTTTCTCAATCCTGCTGCAACAAAGCTGACAACATCTCAGAACTATCAAAACCACTCCAGTAACACCCTTGGAACACTCTTCCCCACATGGGGATCTCCAAAGCATCATCAAATGATCACTCCCTGTCCCCAGGGTGCTCATGTAGTTTGACAGCAAGGAGCAGCCCCTCTCATTCCTCTCCCTGTGGACACAGGACAAAAAAGAAACAGAAAACAGGTGCCACCCACCTTCCACCATACCCGACCCTCCCCTTCCTTATCAGAGACCCACATGGGCATGCATTCCTCAAAATGGGGTAAACAACATTAAAAAGAATATAAGGAAATTTTTAAAGATGCAATATTTGCTAATAAATTAAAAACTAAGGGCATGCACTGTGTAGCGAAAGTGTCACCTTCTTTCATACTTTTAAAAATAAAGAGGAAACATTATTTTTCTCCCACTGCAATTTTCTAAAAGAAGAACAGGAAGACTGTCACAGCATGAAATCCTTCCTTTGTCACTTCCTTTTCTTTCTCTTTTGTTTTTCTAAGAAAAACTCTTTCAGTATGCATAGTGATATGTAATTAGACTCTTTCCATTGAGATTTGCTAAACTACAGATTGTCTCAGGACTCAGTGAAATCCTATCACTGCCCAATATACTTAACTGAAATATGCATAAACAGAATTGCAGTAAATAATATTCAATATTTCATGTATTTGTTGAAATTGCATTTTATTGCCAACCCCCCATGCAGTAGGAATTGAAAGTCTAATCAGTGAAGGTCTTTCTTCCGTAAGAGTTCACAGTTTGCCCAATGACATGGGCTTATTCACAGATAATTACATTAGGAGGGGAGAAGCGCTAACATGTAGCAGAGGAGGTAAGAATGACTGCTTTTGCTGATGGCCAGAAGGCTTTGCAAAAGAGGCGATGTGGTAAATTGGAGTTTATGTGACAGTTTCCATTCATAGTTTGTAGAAAACAGAAATATGATTCTGTGTATTCACCTCTTGAATGTTTTTTTTTATTCACAATCACAATAGTTCATGATCTTTTAAAAACTCCAAATCCATTTACAAGTAAGGCTTGTGGCCAACTATGGTCAAAACTATAGGCTCTGCCACTATCCTGAAGATGAAATATTTAATATAGAAAGAAGACAGCATAATTATCTCATGAAAATAAGAAATATTTTTTTTTTTTAAAGATTTATTTTTATTATTTTTCATTGGAAAGGCGGATATACAGAGAGGAGAGACAGAGAGGAAGATCTTCCGTCCGATGATTCACTCCCCAAGTGAGCCGCAACGGGCCGATACTATGCCGATCCGAAGCCAGGAGCCTCTTCCGGGTCTCCCACGCGGGTGCAGGGTCCCAAAGCTTTGGGCCGTCCTCGACTGCTTTCCCAGGCCACAGGCAGGGAGCTGGAAGGGAAGCGGGGCTGCCGGGATTAGAACCGGCGCCCATATGGGATCCCGGGCGTGCAAGGCGAGGACTTAACCACTTGCGCCACCGCGCCGGGCCCGAAAATAAGAAATATTTTTACTGGTATTGTATTTTACTCTCAAATACAGATTTTTTTTAATGAGATAGGAACACCTGTCAATTTGGTTCATTATGTGTAAATTGAGTGTATATTACTGGAATTTATTTATTTAGCTTCAGAGAAGTTTTATTTCTGAAGTGACCAGGTAGACATAGAAAGGAAGAGGAAGGAGAAAGAACCTCCCAGGACAGATCCAGGAGGTGGAGCACTGCTTGAAAGGAGAGAGGGAGAGAAATGCAAAGTTCAAGCTAGGGTCTTGGGATTTTAAGCCTTGCCTGACCCCTCCTTGTTAGGCAGAAATCTAAAGGCAGGCTTCCTATTGGTGATCTCTTAACCAGTTAGGAAATGGCTGGGAATTTCTTGTGCAACCTTCTTTCCTTTAAAAACAACCCTAGCCCTTTATGTAACCAATGAAAACATGATGGAAATGTTTGGCAAGACATACTATGGGAAACAGAAAAGACACTTTGCATCATTTAAATCATTAGGATGGAAATATGAAATCTATGTGTTGCCCACTTGCATCACAGACTATGAGCTGCAATCACAATTGGCTTTTTTATGGCATAGAGAACACCCATTTTATGCTTGGGATTTCTCTGCCAACAGACTCTGGAAGCCTATTGTTTACAACTTTACTTCTTGCCAAGCATTTCAATCATGTTTTTATTGGTTACATAAAGGGCCAGGATTCCTTTCAATGAAAGAGGTAGCCACCCTCATTTTGAAATCTGATGACTGTCAGATTACAAGTCCTAGATACAAGTCTACAGTGGTCATGGTAATGCTATCCCCTATGACCTGTCCTGAAATTCTTTACAGCTACAACTGTGTTAGACAATAAAATCAGAGGATTTGTCTCTAATATTAAAATGAAATGTAAAAGGACAACACTAAATGAGAGGGCAGAAAACACTTCTGATTCTTCTGTAAAAGAATGCTGACATGAACACAGGAACTGAAGCAAGTCAATTGTACTTTACAGGCATTTATGTAGACAAAGATGCAGTAAAGACAAGCTTTGGAGAGTAGGACAGAAGCAGAAAAAGGTTGCTCAGAATTAGATAAGGGTTGAACAATGTCTAAGGAAAGAGCAACAGACTGATCTTAGAGAATCACAGGGTATCAAAAGTATCAACAAAGTAGTGTAGGACACAGCACCTGGTTTTTCAGATGGTTCCAAGGAAACAAGAAACACACTGAAAGGCTGGGGATGATGGGTGATGCCATTGAAACAATAACTGCTGCCAAAGTTCTGCCTAGCTCTATGTCTGGCCATTTGGTTTAGAAGGATGCATGAGGATGCACCTTTGTGCCTTGCCTTTATATCTTTGGGTTATACTTAGCATATCCAAGTTTTAATGGGATTAAGACCAACATTTTTTGTTGTCTTTAAGCCTCTGTTTTCTCAATGGGATAAAACCGGGTAGGGGATATCATAAAAATAAAATGCACAAACAATAGTGTGCATATCAATCAGAAGGAAGATTGATGATATAACCCATGAGATTTCACAGAATTATATCTATCCATACAATGGACAAATTATTCTCAAAGAATGTGTAAAATCTATTCAAAGGCATTTAAAATCATAGACCTTTGTCAGCCTTAAACCGCCTCAGCAGAGAGAGCACTTGTATAGAATGGGAACATGAACCACTGAAAGATACAACTCCTGTTCATTGTGTGTTCATGGATAACAAATATACCTATTGGGTCTACTTCCCATCCAGCTCCCTGCTTGTGGCCCGGGAAAGCAGTCGAGGATGGCCCAAAGCTTTGGGACTCTGCACCCGTGTGGGATACCCGGAAGAAGTTCCTGGATCCTGGCTTCGGATCGGCATAGGAAGATCTTCCTCTCTGTCTCTCCTCCTCTCTGTACATCTGACTTTCCAATAAATAAAATAAATCTTTTTTAAAAAATCTTCAAAACAACTGCAGTGCCATCAAGTATATCTAGTGCCTAAAATGCCCTTAGATATTGTTAGTGGGAAAAAATGAGTATTTCCACAAAAATTGCAAAAATGACTCTGTAATCTGGAGTGATAATGAGGAAGACTCTAGGAATACCTGTTTTATATTTAATGAAAGAATAAACTTTATGATAGGGTTCTAAAATTTGCATTTTCAAAAAATCCTATGGAACTATTCTGTACATTAGAGTTTGGGAACAAGTGCCTTGTAGACGGCAAGGTCAAGGTAGTGAGTAACTGATCTGGAACAGAGAAAAAAACATATATATATACCATATAGAAGGCCATTAGCAACATCTTAACTGGCTTATTTTTATTTATATATGCACCAGTTAATCATATATATGTGTGTGTGCTTGTGTGTGCGCATACCAGTTTATGACATTCCAACATTGCTAACAAGACTTCAAACATATAAGTTGAAAAGTGTATGATTCTAGAGGGATAAGGTGGAAGGAAGAACCAAAAAAAAGTAGAACAATGGGCAAGTTTGTACTAAGTATCATCCTCATCCATAGAGCTTTATCTGTGGGGGATGGATTTCAAGATTGTAATTGAATCTTACCTTAATTAAACCTTTACTTTCTTTCACATAATATGAATGTATACCATACATGCATATCTTTGTACCAACTACTTTAGTCTTAATATTAAGGCTATCTTGGAAATCTTTGCTTATAGTGTTTATAAAGTAATAACATTTTGTGGAAGCTAATGAAAATGTTGATTCTATTTGCCCTATACCTTTTTTAGAAAAAGAAAGGCATTTGCAGTGGAGTAGCTACTTAGAGCTATTCATCAACCCATTTCTGTGGTTTCTAGCTTCTCATCTCCTTCAAGGAGGTCACCTGCCTAGATTTTGTTCACCTTGCTTCAATTGCAATTTTCACATTTAAAAAAAAAATCAGTGGTAAAAGTGTACTTTGGAGGTTAGATAATGAAGAAAAGTAGTTTCTCAGAGATGTTCATGTTGATTTTAGTTCCTTTTAAGCATATTGATTGCACAGTAAAATGACAAATTCTTCCAATTTATATATTATCCCTGGTGTCATTTTTAAAAAAAATTTTTTTCAACACAAATGAATGTACACAAGAAGAACATGCTTTTCTTGTTTTCTGAATTTCTTCAAGCAAAACATAATTCTGTAATGACCAATTACAGCCTAACACCTGCTGCTCTGAAAAGGCCCTTGTCAGCACCGATCTAAATTGAAGAACAACAGCTTTCCTGAGTTTGGAAAAATGAGCAATAAATGAAGCCAGTTTTTGAGCAGGAAAACTTAAGAACAATTTATTCCAAGGAATTCCAAAGGATAAATGAGATTTAATAGAATTGTATATTTTACCATCATCTGAGAAAAAAAAATTTCAAAGAAAAAAAAATGCTTTGGGTAAGTATTATGGTTAAGGATTCCAAGAAAAAAAAACACTAAAATTCCTGGAACCCCTTGCAGCCAATATTTACTTAAAATAAATCCATCCGTAACAGTCCTCGTCTACTAAAATAATATCTCTTCCTATTTTTCTTACAACACAAAAATTGTGCTCAAACTGAAAGGTAAACAAATTGAATAGAAGCAGCATTTGAGCTCCAGCCATATTGACAATTATGTGAAATTTACATTGCCAGGAAATCTTGCTCAAAATTATGCAAGGATAATTACATCAGCAGAATGAGGGAAACTATCTTAGTGTCATATCCAAGGTGGTGGGCGGTGGCTGGGGATGAAGGCTAGGTTGCTGGAAAAGCACCGCTAGCAGATTGCCTAGCAAGGATAATGATGCCAGTTTATCATGTTAAAATCCCATCTAAATGCTGAAGGAAATGATAATTTACTTACAGAGTAAACAGACACATTAAAATGGGTGTTTATTGTGTGGTCACATGTACATGCGATTTGTGTGTAGCAACACACATTCATATGTAGACACATCTGAACAAGTGAGTATTAGTATGCAAAAAGAAAAAGTTGTCAGGGAACATTTTCCCGCTCTCCTTACCAACACTGTGACTACCAGTTCTTAATATATCAATGGAAGAATTTTATCAAAACAAAAAGTATAGCGACAATTCACAGATCAATGCTTAATGGTGAGTTAATACTAAGTAATAATTACTGGATTACGTCGGAGCTTTCTTATTAAATGAATATATGCATTTATCCTATCTTCGGCAACATGAAATGAGAGGGAAACATTAAAAGGAGAGTTTATTTTTATATAATTAGAAAATCCAGTTCCTATGGCCTAGCTTTTAGATATTCATAATGTTTGCTTTGTATCCTTAGTACAATTTGCAGAGTAATAACATACTTATCTAGGAGGTTGAGCAAAGACACAGGAATGGAGCGGTTAAAGCAAATGTCAAAATAAAGGCATAATCTCCTCTGAAAAATAGAACAATGCATGAACTAACGAGAGAGACCGACTCACTAAACCAAGTCTTTTCAAAGCAGAGCTTTCTTCTGCAACATACTGCGAGGGTCTGTGCGTCTATTCAACTCCTGCCACAAACCCACTGGCATTTATTACACAGGGAAAGATGATGGGGTGGGGAACATGATAACTGAGGTTAAAATATGACTGTGCTTTAACCTTAGACTCTAATTACATACCCAGTTTTACTTATTCCATTAAATGAATTCAAAAAGGAGTCACATTAAATAAACATCCTCACAATTTTTTACAACATAAAGAGTTGCCATAGATACACTTTTTTGCATCTTACCCTGATATAATCAAACTATTAACTATTCAAACTGGCAAAGCAACTTTTATATTTTTCATAAAGACTCTTAAATGAAAAGCCCATACTGATCTTTCAATTAAGTTGCATGTTTTTCAGAAATAGCTTTTAGATTGAATCAAAACAGTGTCACAATCACAGATTGTATCCAATACAATTTAGCGGACAAAAATGCTTCCAGTTGATCATTTAAAAGCATGCTCCAAGTGATTTGTCATTGGAACAAAATCAACGGGATGGAATAATGAACATATATGTCAAAGTTAAAAATGCTAGACACAATTCATTAAATGAGGATTTGATCTAACCCCTCTGTTATTCATCTGGAGATGCCCCCCCAAAAAAATTACGGACATTTCAGAATGTCAAAATCTTCTCAAACTAACTTCTCAACCAACTGGAAATGTTCCACTGATTTGAACAGCAGTGGAATCTAGTTATGAAACAAGTTGAAAGGTCATAAGGAGTCCAAGGGTGAAGTTTTGAAGCTAGTCAGCCAAGTTGTAGAACAGCTCTGGTAGTATTTTACCAGTGTCAACCAGAATAACAAGATGATATTTACTCTCAAGAACAAAGGATTTGAACAAGCTCACACAAGCTTTTATGCTACATGGGGATTTATTACTGTAAGTCTATGATTTTGCAGCATAATTTCAGAAAAGCATTTGGAATACTTACATGGAGTTCAGTATTTAGTGGCTCAAGCCACTCTTTAATTTTCTGTATACTGGTTAGTCAGCACTTTCTGTCCAGGAATTCCTAACTGACCAGAAAATGTTAAAGCAAAAGGTATTTAATTAAAATTTTTCCATTTTTGTACCCCATTCACAGTTTCATCTGATATACACAACCCATCATTTTCACTCTCAGAGATTTACAACAATATCCAACAATGATATTGCCTCAAGGAAAAAACAAGTTTGTTCTCAGTATATCAGTTGGTACTCATTTTTAGTGGAATAGGATTGAATGTCATAAACTCTAAGTAAGAATAAGATAAGAAACTCTGCAAGGGGTATTTTTAATTGTAAACCTGATTGTGTGTGTGTGTGTGTGCGTGTGTGATACACACACACTTCCTTCTGCTCTTCGCAATAGTTGCTTTTTACATATTGCCCACAAGAGCAATATGTTAAGAGGCTTAACACACATTTTCTCTTTCACTTCCAATTATATAAAAATGAAACGTTAGTTTCTAATTTTACATACAATAAGGGTGAATCACACAATGTTCAGCAACTTAATTGAACACCACTGCCAGTAAGCTTGTTGACAAAATTCAAGTCTCAGTTTTCATTTCCAAACCTCAGGAAGTGCCCTAAGCTATGAGCTACAACTTACACAGCTAACAACTGACAACCAACACTGGAAAGTAAACACGACCGAACTGCTCTAGTTTATTAAGCATTTAACAAAAGTATTTTCAAAATTGTCTCCATCGTATTATTTATAAAATATTTTACATTATTTATTTGAAAGGCAAAGACATAAACAGAGTGGAAACAGAGTGGTCTACTGGTTTACTACTCAAATACCTGAAATAGTCAAGGCTGGGCAAAGCCGAAGACAGGAACTAGAAACTCAATCCAGGTTTTCCCGGTGGGTGGCAGGGACTCAAGCACCCGGACATGCACCTGCTTCCACCCAGGGTGCTTATTAAATGGAAGCTGCAATGGCTAATTGGGCCAGGACAGGAACCAGTCACCACGATACGGAACACTCGCATCCGAAGCAATGTCTTTAGCCATTGCCCCAAATACCTGCCTCTGCTTTTATTGTTAACATCCATGTTTAAGAATTATTTATTCAGGGCTATGCAGAGTGTAGAAAGTGTCAGAGTGTCAGTATAATGTTGGAGTGTTAGAATAGTAGAATGCTAGGCCAGGCTGTCAGGCCCCTTGTTGCCAAGAAGCCACTGTTTGCTTAGTTAGGATAAGCCAGGGCCATTGGGGGATTCCATCCTAGTCAGGATGAGTCAGGGCTATTGACCAGCGCCACGAGCCCTATCTATAGAATACACCTGGGTGGCAGGGCATTTGTCCAGTTCCAGGAAACAGAATGAGCTAGTTGATACCCAGAACCCATGGCTGATGTGTTTGAAGTGTGTAATTTTGATTGGATAATGTGTTACTTTTTAAATCCATTTGCTGTGTTTGGATTTGAAGAGGCTATGATGTATGTAACACCCAAAGGGTCCTATGGTATCACTGGCCTTTACTGGCTCGGGGTCCGACACCCTCTGTGGCTGCCCTCCGTGCCCCAAGAACCGTTTGACCCAAGCATGCTAGCACAATAAACTCTGCTTGCTATTGCATTACCAGCAAGACTGTCATTTCTGAGGGAGCGAATAAAACCAGACCCTAACACAAGCGAAGCTACTGCTGGTGGCATCAGCATCCCCTACAGGTATCAGTTGGCATACCAGCTGCTCCACAGCTAATCCAGCTCCCTGTTAGTGTGCCTGCAAAAGCAGGATGGCCCAATGGCCCAAGTGCACCCAGAAGCCGCACCCAGTTTCTGCTTTCACACCAGCCCAGGTCTGGCTAATTGAGGCCATATAGGGAATAAACCATCATATGGAAAATCTTCCTTTCTCTCCACAACACTGCCTTTCAAGCAATAAATCCATCTTTTAAAAACAAGGTAGCTATCCCCTTCAGATTCAGAGGTTCCCACATTTTAGAGGATCTTCAATGCTGTGGCGTCGATGAAAGCCACAAACTCTTGTCTTAGGAAAATATGTTTAGCATCTTGGGTGTCATTTCAAAGGTATGCAAGAGTGGCAAGAAGCTGTAGCGTGATGCAGCCTCTCGTTTTGCCTGGAACTAAGCAGGTTTCTGGGACATGAGACTTCTCGATTTTAAAACTGAGAAAGTTCTGATAGACCAGGCTGAGTTGGTCACCCTAAAATGTAACATTTATGTAAGAATTTAATAAATACTTTTTACTAGAAGCCAAGGTTTTTGGTTCTATTATAAATGAGGACAGAGAGCAAAGCAAGAAAATGAAGGCTTTACTAGGTCAAAACCTTCAGATCTTATTTTAGCATAAAAATGAGCTTTTCGAATTCTAATGGAGTGCAAAGGGGGCGAGTTCATTTTTATCAGATGTAGGAAGCTATTTTATTGTAGCTCATTGTTGCAGGAAAGGGAATCTCTATTGTTTTATGCTTCATTAACCTAAGAGAGATTTTCAGAATTATTCAAAA
The DNA here is from genome assembly GCF_017591425.1 of Ochotona curzoniae. Lineage (NCBI taxonomy): Eukaryota > Metazoa > Chordata > Mammalia > Lagomorpha > Ochotonidae > Ochotona > Ochotona curzoniae. The sequence goes on along the minus strand of NW_024465023.1, from coordinate 19,008,733 downwards.
TGGTTTTAAACACATGTGTGCTATTGACGTTTCAACTGAGTTTATCAGTGAAGAAATTGGTGGAAAATGGAGTATGACCTAACAACAGCACAACAACTACATAAATTGATCACTTTCTCATCAAAAAGAATGACTTAATTCTCTATTACTGGTGGTTTCTAAAGGCATTATAAATAGTATAATTCAGTATTTTATGCCAATTATTTTCTAACTACAATTTTACTAGAGTACTAAGAGCCAATGGTATTTATCATTTATTCCCCACAAAATGCTTGTTTCTAAAAAAGACAAGTTTCCAGCTCTGTGCTTTAAAAATATGGCATCTTCTAGATAGGAAACAGACATTTTTATAACTTGAAATCTTACATTTCTAGGATTGTGACAAAATGTGTTTTTATTCCAAATGGCAGGTAATACTAAAACAACTCTGTTTATGGGCTATTAATCAAGAATTCGGAACAAACTCATTTTGCAAATCCATACTGTGAGAAATTGGCTAGAGACTGCCCAAACTGATTTCACTCTCCTTTCAAATCAGATTTCCCTTATCCTCTAATAGAGTCAGATGGTGCAGCCAAAGCCAGGCCTCGCTGTCTCACCAAGAGGCTGTCAGATGATAGGATTTTTAGAGAACTCACTGTCTCTCATCACCCACCACTCAGTAACTCCAGGGAAAAAGATTCTGTAGCAGCACACAGATTACAGAGACAACAGCCCTAAGACTTAGTGCGTTCTTTTTCAACTGCCAAGTTAGGAAACACGGGTGCAGTATTACTAGCTAGAAATAGAGTCATTTCAGGCAGCCATCTTCAGGTGAGAAATAGAAGGAATCAAATTGTGTTTATATTGAACATATACAGATTTTTTTCCTTGACATTATTCCCTAAATAATACGTTTCCCACGTGTAAAATTTATACAGGATTCACACCGTACTAGATAATCTAATATAAAGATGATTGAAATATATAGGAGGAATAGTATACCATTTTACATAATGGATTAAAGTTTCTTGGAGTGGGAAGCCCCGGAAGCAATCTCCTGCTAATAACAAATGAATATATTTATTATATATTAATATAATTTAGTGCTAGCTCCATTGCTGTGGCACAGTAGGATAAGCCACCACCACCAATACTGGCACCCCATATTAGTGATGTTTTGAGTCCCTGTAGTTCCATTTCTGACCCAGCTCGGTGATAATGGGCCTAGGAAAGCAGTGGGAAGATGGTCACAGTGCTAGGGTCCCTGCCACCTCCAGGTGGGACACCCAGACGGAGTTCCTCCCTAGGAACTTCTTCCGGGTCTCCCACACTGGTGCAAAGGCACGGGGCCTTGAGCCATCCTCCACTGCTCTCACAGGTCATCAGCAGAGAGCTGGATGAGAAATGGAGCAGCTGGGACTAGAATCGGTGCCCATATGGGATGGCAGCAGCATAGGTGGAGATTTAGCATGCTAGGCCACCTCACCAGCCCCTATGTGTTATAACACATAAGAGTAGTAAGGTTACTAATGATACATTGACTTGTGTGTGTACATATATATGTATATACACACACACACACGAATATACATTAGCTTACGTGTAAAACGGGGTTTTAGTATATAATTAGAAACCAAAACAGATGGCTTTATTTGTCTAGCTCATTTTGGCAGACCATATCATTTTATATATTTCTATTTGTAGAACCAAAGGACTAAAGGATATACAAGTAGAATGCATCATTTTATTCTTCAATAGAGTAATTCAGAGGACCTTATCACTAGACTCTTGCTCAAAACTTATATTTGTTGCCAAGAAGCACAGCTGTTTCTAAACTCGCCAACTTTGGCCATATAAAAAATAAGATTGCCAATCTCACTGCTCCACAGAGAAATCTTATCTGAAAATCTCAGCAGATTAGGATCCTGAACAAGTTTACTGTTCCACAGGGTCTAGAAATCTGGGGGGCTAGGGACAGGTTTTCAGCGGTTTTCTTGTGTAACTGCTTAATAGCGTTGAGTTTACTAAATTTACTATTTGCAAGGTAAACATAGCAATTCACCATTGTGGTTAGTCTAAAAATTGAGAAAATTGTTGACATCTTGAAAAGATTTGAAAATTCACTGGTTATATTAAGTAAATGGTCACACTTAATTGGTAAGTCAGGATCCAAGTCTGAGAACTGAAAATCCATACTGGCGGCGATGGCTGCAGCTGCCATTTGAGCAATCAGACAGCCTGCTTTTGCTGGGGATTTTTTGGGAAATACTTACCTACCATGCACATTGCTAGCTTTATTCTACGAAACAATTTTTTTCTACCCATAGTCATTCAGTACAGCATGATGCACTGTTTATTATGCACCTGCTTCACAATGAGGTGTAGAGATTTGAATCCTGAATTTGTCATATAACTGCATGATCTTAAGCATAACTTTCAGCCTCTAAACAAAATAGCAAGCAAGTTCTTCCTCCTCACATGATTTTAAGCATTCGATGAAGATACTAATACAAAGAATCTAGCCCATGGGGTCAGAAATTTAACAAAGGAAAAAAAATATGTATTGGTTCTTCATGCTTACTACCTTATCATTGACTTCTCTTTATATTTTTGCATTATATTTTCTAGTCCTTTAATATCTAAATTATAGATTAGCTTCAGCACATCACTTCTGAAAACTAATTCTAATCACTAAACACAAGGAATTACTCCAATTTTGTGGTTGGTAGCCTGCCAAACTTGAATATTCAACTCATGATGTTTAAAAGGTTTTTTTTTTAATTATGTATTTATTTGAAAGCAAAAGTCAGAGAGAGAAAATGAGAGACAGAAAGATCTTCCCTTCACTGGTTCACTTCACAAATGACCACAATGACCAACACCAAGCCAAGCGGAAGCCAGGAGTCAGAACATTTTTCCGCATCTCCCACATGTGTGCACGGGTCCAAGCACCTAGGCTGTCTTCAGTTCCGTTCCTAGGCACATTAGCAGGCCTCTGGATCAAAAGTGGAGTAGCCAGAATGTAAACTGGTATCCATAAGGAAGGTAGGAATCACGGGCAACAGCTTAACCTGCTATACCACAATGCATCTCCAAATCAATATATTTTAATTCGGACTCTAAGTGGGATCTCCCTTTAAATTGTGGATGTCATGGCATTTGAGTAGCTATTTCATTCTTATGTACCTAACCCAAAAGTATCATAACATCATGCAAATGTCAGGATTCAATGTTGGAGAATGTTTATAAGCTAGTAATGCATCCTGGGAGGCAGCAGTCAAGCGCTTGGACCATTGCCACTACAAGCAAGACTCAGATGCAGTGCAGGGCTCCTGGATTTGACCTGGCCCAGCTGTGGCTTTTGTGTACATTTGGGGAGCAAACTACTGGAGAGAAGCTCTATCTCTCTGTGTGTTTCTCTCTCTCTTTCTCCTTCCTTCTATCTTTTCAAATCTGAATCACACTGTGAGACTTATTTTTTTAAATGATGCATTTATTTATTTGAAAGGTAGAGCTCAGTGAGAGAAAACATAGGGAAAGATTTTCCATCTATGGATTTGTTCTCCAAATGGCTCCAAAAGTCAGGGCTGGGCCATCGTCTGCTGACTTGCAAGGCATGTTAGCACAGAGCTGGATCAGAAACAGAGCAAACTATACTTGAAGCACCATGCTGAACTGGGATGCTAGCACCACAATGGATGGAATACACGCCTGCCACAATTTCCCTCTTTCTATCCATTTCTGTCTCCCTGCCACTCAAACTTAATTAAACATTGAAAACAGGATAAGAAAATGCTAGCATGACACTTCTGAAATAATTATTTAATTTCCAATAAACCATTACTATATTTTAACAACAAATTTCTTGCTTACTAATAATTGGCTCTGGCAAAAGTGACACAGAAAAGTGAAAGCAATAGTGTGTGAGGGAACTAAAAAAATTGAGAAATGAATAAATAGCCTGACTCACCCATTTAGACAGACGCAATACATCAAAATGTGAAATTTGAGGGTTCAAATGAACATTGGCCATGAGGGGCTCCTACTTATCACTACTCAATTCTTAATTGATTCCTCCATTCTAAAAGTACAGTCATAAGCATCAATGTAAAGGAGATCACAATGTGACTTTGGGGGAAATAAAAAATTATGAATTAATAATCTTTGACTCAACCTTGATGAAAAGAAAAAAATAGCAAAACACAACAACAAAACTGTACACATGGGTATTTGATGAGAAGCCCCAGAAAGAATCCTGTTGTCCTAAGCATATTACAAAATTGAAATTAATGAGCTAATTATTATTCTCAGTAAGATCCAAAAGTAGAATCTAGAGAACATTTACATTTTTCCTCTACAAAAGGACTCCTTAAAAAAGAAAAAAAAAACAACAGAAGACTCTCAGGAGAAAAACCAAGTAGGCCAAAGGGCTTGCTTATGCAGTTAGAAATTGCAATAACTCTCTTATATTCATAAATTAATAAGAAGGAGCAAGCATTTGTTAGCAGGTCCAATCTCACAGTTCTAAGGACATAAACATGCAATTAGACAAATCCCTGCTGCAGCCAATCACGTAAGTCCAAAGTTACTATTTAATCACACGCTGGTGTAAATTTAATCCACTAAACAAGTGATGAGCATGAAGCTTATAAATCACGTTTACCAGAGGAGACTGATTTTTTTAACTCACTCAATGGACAAGGAGATGTGAAGGAGATGCAATTTGTTGCTTAAACTCACTGGACACAGACTGATGGCTTCATCAAAATTTAAGCAATGTGACATGCACAGCTCCATTCTATCCACTTCCTCCACACCATGTACAGATATGAGCAGTTGCCAAAACAGCATATATGCATTCATTCAGAGTTATGGTCCATGTGAGTTTCACACTATATTACAGCACAAAGTGCTACATATTAAGCTATATACATGCATTGCATTCTACACATGCACAGCATAATATGTAACGTTTCTCTTAACCATAATGAAATAATGTTATTTTGCAAACTTCCTGAGAAAAGGCTGCTTTTAATAGGATAACTTTGAGCCCAAAATAAAATTTAATCCATACACTCTACTCATATATGATGTATTTAAGTGTGTCTATAAGAAAAAGATTGCGCACATATGCTAATGTGGCTTGTAGTCAAGTACTACATTCAATTTAACATATACAGTATAATTATGCTGCCATTTTTAAAGTCCAGCATATTTGACATGTAATGCTATTTATTTTCCTTTCTATATTTATGTACCTCTCAGTATTTTCATTCTTTTATCTACGTATTTGAAAGCAAGGACTGTTAAATTGCAATCCTTTCAGTTCAAGGAAAAATGCTTTAAGTACGAATGTGGCAGTACTTGAGCTGCTGGATTTTTCTGTAAAAAGTTGTATGCACAAAATGTCTACTAATTTTTCTAAGTTACCTTGCTTTTCTCAGATTCAGAAGATATACATGAACTGAAAAATCAAAAATGGATTGTGCTTCTTAGGGTCTCCATAACTTCTATTTTTCTCTATTCATAAATCTAGCTGGAAAACAATACCTCCTACCAGCTCAGCCCTTTGCTTTCTCCCCTCCCCTCCTAGCGAGACACAGGAGCTGATATTAACTGTGTAGTGTGGGCTGCAAATAGGAGTGAGCAGATCAGACCAAAAAAAAAAAAATGGTGCAGGTTGCTTTAGAGAAATGAAGATGGTTGGTATATTTCCCACATTGCAGCCAAAAGGTTCTTCGCCATGCGCATGCTCTTTCCTACAGCTGTAATTGCTTTGTTCCCACATTATCTAATGCTCTACCATTTCTGCTCTTTTCCTGGTTAACGTAACGTTTCACAAAACTATTTCACATGGAGAGCTATCACCCAGCCTGAACCGACTTACATTCGAAGGACAAATGTCATTCGTTCCTATAATATTTCTCCTCAGACAAGTTACCACCAGAAAGGATTATGTTCACACATATTTTGCGTTGGTTAATGCCCCAATAGAGCTAAGTTTGTTGTTTATCTTAGTATTTGTAGCATCTACCCATTTTTAGCACATGAGAATCAACTTTGTTACTGAACATATGAAACAACAGGGCATAAAGGCACATCAAATGTAGGTGGCCACAGAGAAGTCATTAATATTTTCTAAAGCAATATTCCATCGGCCATAATTAAGATAGTACTTATCCAAATTCTTTTAAAGTGATGCCCTGTGCCTGGCGTGGTAGCTTAGTGGCTAAAATCTTTGCCTTGCACATGCCAGGATCCCATATGGACACCGATTCTAGTCCTGGCAGCCCCACTTCCCATCCAGCTCCTTGGTTCTGGCCTGGGAAGGCAATCAAGGATGGCCCAACTTGGGACCCTGCACCCACATCAGCAACCTGAAGGATGCTCTTGGCTGCTGGCTTCTGATCTGATCCTCTCCGGCCGTTGCAGCCACTTGGGGAGTGAATCATCAAACGGAAAATCTTCCTGTCTCTCCTCCTCTCTGCGTCTGACTTTCCAATAAAAACAAGTAAATCCTTTTTTTAAAAAGTGATGCCTCAATATTTTCTTAGATTTTGTTAACAGATACTATCAGAAACCTGAAAACATATTTCACTTCCAAGAAAAATTATAGTGTCTATAATACACAAAAGTCACAGGGATTTTTTTATAGTAAGAGATGCTTATAGAAAAATAAATTATCTTTCCCTGGAGAATGTACTCCTGTCTAACAGAATTTATCTTTATTTTCCATTTTCTTCACCTTCCGGGACTCCCAACATAAAGTATGAAGTCAGCTGGCCTCATGTTCAGCAGCACTCTCACTCCCAGCCACAGGTCTCTCTTCCTTGGGGGCTTGCTGTTCCTGCTGCTGCACTGGACACACACAGAAGGAGCCTGGCTTTCCTGCTCATTCCCAGCACAGCAGCTCTGCCTAAATTCAACACTGCTGGCATCCTTAGCTCACAGCTCCGGAGCCCTGTCCCAGTAAGCACGCACTGCAGCACCACCACGTGTCACAGGTTCTTCTCTTTCTTTCCTCCTGGCAGTAAGTGGCACGAGTGTGCGAAGGTGCTTTTAGCTATTGTCGGGTTAACGTTCTTTGTTATCCTAACACTCCAGCTACTGGCGTCTTTTATGCATTAGGTGTTCCAGCAACCTCTGAATGCACGCTCTACAACATCAGGCCTTCAATCTGTACACACATATGGCTCCGGCCAGATATTTATATTCATTGTCATTAATTTTGCTGCATATGTTATTGGTGTAGAACATTTCTAAATCACTGTAGAGGATGGTGGAGGAAAACCAAACAAGTAAAAAACACAATATTAAAAATCAACACTTAAAAAAAAAGAGAGTGTGTGGATTTTACTCCATGACAAGGTACTTCTACTGAAATTATCTAAAACAAGAGTAAATTGTTCGGACTCTAACCATTATTGCACTTTAGCTATAGAAAGTTTCAAGTAATAGCTAAACCATTATGAACTATGTCATGACCTTGGATAGTATTTAGGTTTTATGACATAACTCTTTATCTATGTAGTTACATGTTTATGTGCATATGTATACACACATATACATACGTATCCATAAGGCACATAAATGACTTTCAGTCAGCAACTCAATACCCGAAGGCGGAGCTATCCCCTCAGACATCATATAATCTTCGTATAAATGCAGAGTTTATATAAGCACATCCTTCGATATTTGCACAATGACAAAAACACATTTCTCTGAGCATATCCTCGTGGTTAAGTGATGCATGACTGTTTTTAAATAATAAAGCCCTAATCATTTTAGTAAGTCAATAAAATTGTAATGTATCTTATAATATACTTTTAAACACTGTGTTGACTTTTTATGAAAGTTCTTAACACCAAAAATACTGAAGCAATATAAATTTGCCATGAACTCATATACACCTTAAAATAAATGTTTGTGGGCCCGGCGTGATAGCCTAACAGCTATAGTCCTCAGCTTGCACATACCAGGATCCTATATGGGAGTTGGTTCTAATCCTGAAGGCCACACTTCCCATCCAGCTCCCTGCTTGTGGCCTGGGAAAGCAGTAGGATCTTCCTCTCTGTATATCTGAATTTCCAGTAAAAAAAAAAAATCTTAAAAAAATGTTCGCAGATTCTGATTGCATGATGATGGGTTGCTTCGATGGTAGAAACATTGAAAATGTGTTAAATGCATTATTCTTAACGCAGCACACAAACTTCAGATTTAATTGCAATCTTAACAACTACCTTGCACTCACAGCAAGATTGATTGTTTCACTTTTTGTTTCCACATAATCACCTATGGAAAGCAGTTTTCATTACGTTCATCTCTTCCACCACTCAGCACCCCTGACTTGCATGCTACTCCATGCCAGGCCCTGTGCAAGTCTGGGATACCCGGGTACTAATATGCACTCAGCTGCTGTCATCAGCGAACATACAGCTTTGTGAGAGAGGTAAAGTAGTACGAGAATGACTCCACAAAACTTGGGTGGGATGGCAGAACAAGAGAGACAAAGAGAGGGCTCTGAATTAAAGCAGAACAGTATCTGAGACATAAAGACTTGGATGTGATATGTGAAATTATGTAATATATTTAAGCAATGTCACGGGGCAGAAGTCAAAGTCATCTTCAGGGAAGATATGTGATAGGCTAACAAGGTGCCCCAAATTTTTAACAGTAAAATGATTTAAAAGGGGGAAATTCAATTTTGTGTTATCCTCACTACAGATACAAGTTTATTCTTTAAGCTTTAGTTGAAGAACCTAAGTATTTAACAGAAAGTAATATATAGCATATATATTTATGTTACTTAAATTTTTTTCTGGATACGCATATAAAATATATACTAAAAATACATCATCCACAATGTCCATCATCATTTGGAAGCCACATCATGTATGAAACCCATAAGCTCTAATATATTCAATACAAGGTTTTGAATATTTACACAGAAGGAAACAGCTAGCTAAGTTGCCTATATACACAAAAATGCAAAATGGGTATATTGACATAAATCCTTTTAAAAACTCCATTATTTCTTCCAAATCAAATAACAATCACTCTGGCTATGAGACTACACACAAAATGGTGAACATGTTAAGCGTTTATAGATGAGGCAAAGTTTATGAGAAAGCAATTTCTCATGTAAACAATTCACTCGACATATTGAAACAACCTCTGCACGTGCCTCAGTACAGTTTTATCAGGCACAGAGAACATTTGGAGAGAAGCTATAGCAAGGACTATCAATATTAGCCACTGCTCAGATTGGAAACCAGTGAGTTGCCTCTAAACACATTCAGTGCATATCAAGAACTAGCAGAGAACATGCAATGAAGTGGAAATCACTTGAGTGCGCATGTGCCTATGTTGGTATTTCTTAAATCCTTCCTCGGTAGTACACAGGCTCGTACTTGGGCATCAAACTATCACAAATTCAAGTTGTCTCTTATCGGAATACTTGTTTTCCTACACTAAAGACAATATTTGGCATGAATTTAGCATCAATTTTTGCCCTGCATATTACCTAAACCACCTCATAATGCCTATTAGAAACAAATCACAATTTACTCCTAAAATATATGCACATGGTATAACAAACAAGAAGATAGAAAGGTAATGAAAATCTTTAAACTATTTTTAGCAATTTCGAATTTATGGTGCCCCCTGAGGAAGGCTAAAAATCGATATGAGTTCTTCAAGACTTTTTCAAACACATAAAATAATCAGGTGATTAAGGAAGATCTGTGTGAATACGTGTTTTAATCTGTTCTCTCGCCCTACCGATTTCACAGAGGTAGGTCAACCAAAGCTGTGTTTCTAGATAATCCTTCTGCAGCATGATTGATTCTTTTGTGTTTTAAATCTGCAAATAAAAACTTGTCAGGGGACAATATGACCTGTGGTAACACCTGCTATATACTGGAGACCCTATTTCCATAGCCAAGAGGCAAACTACCACCCAGCATGCAACCACACCAACTACCAGCACCCACCCAGGTGGCCCTGTCTTTGCAGAGTATTTCTGGGAACACCAAACTTAGAGGCTCAGAAGTACGTTGTACTGTCTGGAACTGTAACTATTCCGAGCGTGAAACACAAAAGTTCTATCAATGAAAACAGAATTACAAGAAATTAATGAGTTTAGTCTTGGCACAGTTCTGTGTTCTAGAAGAAACTCTCAAAACGTAAATAATACATGATCTCAAGAATCTTACTGGAGCTGGCACATGGTACACAGGGTTAAGCTCTGCTTGGGACTCCTACATCCCATAGCTGCACACAGATTTGAGCCCCAACTGCTCCGCTTCTATAGCACCCAATGATGGAAGAAGTATTTGAGCTCCTGCCAGATATGTGGGGGGAGCTGGATCAATTTCCTAGTGTCTGATTTAAGCCTGGCCCAACCCCAGCTAATGTGGGCATTTGGGGAGTGAATCAGAGGATGGCAAATTGATTTCTCACTCTCTCACTGTGTATCTCTATGTGTGTGTATGGGTGTGTATGTCACTCTACCTTTGAAATAAGTAATAACCTTAAAACACTCTAACTCGTTGGAAAAAAAAAAGATCTTTTTCTATAAAAGATACTATAACTTTTATAGTTCTTGAAAATGCCTTGTTTGCTTGTTTGCTTTATCTTAAAGATAGTTTCAGAGAGAGAAAAACAGAGAGACACGAATCTCTCATCTGCTAGTTCACCATCACCACCCAAATGGCCATAGCAGTCAGGACCAGGTCAGGTTGAAGACTGAAGCCAGGCCTCTCTTCTGGGCCGACCATACGGAAGTAGGGACCCAAGCATTTGAGCCATCCTCCCAGATGTGTTAGCAGTAACCTAGATCAAAAGTGAAGCAGCCAGGACACAAACTAATGCCCATACGGGACGCTGGCATCACAGATGGTAGGTTAAGATGCTATACCGTACTCCTGGCCCTAATTTTTAGATTCTTATCACTTAATTGATAGATGAGAACAACACAGTATTTTTTAAAAGCTTCCTTTAAAACTTTTCCTCAAGCCATTGAGTTAGCTTTCTAGACTGATTCAAAACAAAGCAGAAAAATACTGAAAAGAAGTTCTATACAACCCACCCCAGATTCAAGATGGGTCCAGTCCTCTTTCCTCACTAAACATCTGAAAGTGTGACTTTTGCATTTAGCATCTTTACACATTTCCTCTTCAGCACCACAGGAGAGGGGTACAGAAATGTGGCAACTGTTCAACTGTCACTCTGCAGTATTACTGTGGCAGTGATCATTCAATAAATGTTTACATGGGGGTTGTAATACCTCGTCAGTCCTATAAATTTTTGCATCCTTACCTTCACTATCATTCAACCACGTGCTGCCCCAAACAGTATATATCCGTGAGACAATTTAGATTTTAATTGATGAGAATTGAGACAATTTTACAATTCAGATTCTTAGTCCCATCTGTCACATTTTAAGTATTCAATACCCACAAGCAGCCGCTGACTATATTGACAATTATAGATACAAAACATTTGTATCATAGAAAGCTGTACTCTGTAGCACTATCGGAACATTATTGCTTCCTGTTGTCATTCTAATAAAATTTTACTTGTAATAATATAGTTCAGTATATCTGGATGGCGACATACGTTAACCTTTCACAAAACGGCAGAATATGTTTGTATTCAGTGCTGAAAGATTGTTTCCCCTCTTACAAGGACAGGAGACAGAATCTTGCCAATTAGATTACTTTATAAAATACCATTAGCCTTGGGGTGACACGATGACTCAGTTGGCCAATCCTCAGCCTGCAGGTACCTGCATTCCATGTGGTTCAAACCTGGCTGCTCCACTTTCCATTTTGCTCTCTGCTTATCACCTAGGAAACCAGCAGAGCAAGGACAGGTCAAGTCCTTGGGGCCAGTGCACACACGGGGGACACCCAGAAGAAGAACCTGGTTCCTGGCTTTGGATAGAATCAACTTGTGCAATTGCGGCCATGTGGGGAGTGAACCAGTAGATGGAAGATCTGTCTCTCTTCTCTGTTACTCTGCCTTCCACATAAAAATCTATAAATCTTTGCAAAAAAAATATCATAAGCCTTGTTGCTCTAACAATCTTGATAATGTCACTAAATTGTGGTTTTCTGTAATGTACTAAATAGTTTTTGGCTAATATGAGATTTGTACTCAGGTGTAAATATGATTAAATCCCAGTACACTATCTGCTGGTGGCATGCCTGGGGAAAAAATTACTAAGTTTCTTTGATGTATACATATTTCCTCAATGTGCAAATCCATTGCTGCTGAACACGCCTGCTGTCATAGGGTATGGTAAAGTTTGTTAAAACCATCACTCAGGAGAGCCAAATCATGTGTGTGTGTGTGTGTGTGTGTGTGTGTGTTTAATAACAGATGATTGTGAAATGAATCTGAAAACTGCATACCCTTTTCTGTACCTTCTCTGCAGGTTTCAGAGATCAGCTTGGCAGACTATTTCTTTTTGCAAACCATGGCTGCTATTGGATATCTTCCATAGCGACTATGTTTTTAGGTTTGAGTAACTGCTCTCTCCCTTAACTCCTTAGATTTGGGAATGGACAGTCTTCCTACTGTTGCTGCAGCCCATCAATACCATCTCATTAGTGCACACACGTCTGAAAACGGTCCTTTCCTCTACCTCTCACCATTTGCTCACTTCAGTAAATGCTTCCCACTGCTCTCCTGTTAAACATACAAACGGAGATCATAGTATCACCCCTATACACTACGACTTTATTACTTTATGAGTTAATAAATGAACCAAATGGGACTTAAAATTAATAGACTTTTGATGAATGCATTTTCTCTCTGTATAAATAATACTGAGAGTTTTCGTAATGTATTAAGACATTGTTCTATAGTGGCATTACATTTTCATCTTTCTCATCTAAGGCAAAAATTTTTTATTAAAAAATTACTCCCTCAAAAATAGAGCTTCCTTTCTGAAAAACAAGATATTCTGCAAGGATTTTTCAAAAACCAAGTACAAACTAAGATATCAACTAGAACAAGAGAAATCTAACAGATCTATGCACGCAAATATTCATTCTAATAAGACAGAAAACATCTTAAATTGTGTAATAGCTGCAATATGCAACATCAGGGATAATGAATTAATGTGGGTAATATTTTAATCTGTACATATATATAATAAAGCACTATTGCATGAATGTTGACTCTCAGTTGCTGCAGAAATGCTAGGTCAATCAAAATGGATATGAGTTTTAAATGGGAGTATTTTTACGAGAGCATATCAACTTTTTTTCAGTTTTATAATCTAACTATACAAGAAAAAAAAAAACCATGGAGCAATTTGAATGACAAGTAAATCTGATAGCCAAACACCAAGAAGAGCTTACTAGGAAAAAGGTTTAGGGAAACAATGCTTTAGTTGTATTTTTCTTGCATTTTAGAATTATACTTTGAAAATATCCTTTAAATGCCATGAATCTCTTTACTAATATGCAAAGTCATGGCTAACAAACAAAGTCAACAACTTAGAATGTATTAATTGAATTATATATATATCAGCTATAAAATTGATAATGAAGTATAAATTTGAAAAGAATGTCTCACTAGTCTATCTTACCAATCACTAAAACTGTTTGTATTAAAAAAAAAAAAACTACAGCTACAATTTATGCAGAGAGCAGTGAGAATGTGAGAATGTGGGAAGCAGGGGGAGACTGCTCAGCCCTGAGAGCACTGTGAGGGGCCACCCACAATCAGAGAAGGGAATTTAGCACTGCTCAGGAAATTCTTGCATTAAAGGTCTCCGTGAGAAACTCTAAGGTCTGTTTTTCTGCTTTCACATTTCCATTAAAATATAACCCTAGTAACTTTAAAGAGGCAACTATATTGCTAGTGTCTTAACAAAGCTAAGGACATAGAGTTTGGGATCAGATTGCAATTTAAATCTAGATTTTGCCACTTACGAACTGTAAAACCATACACATTATTTAATCTCTCTGAACCCCAGTATCTATAGCAAGAAGCGAGCATAAGCAAAACTACTTCAAATGGCGTTTGGAAAAATCTAATGTGATGGTGTTTATTGAATGCATAGCACCTGATGTATATTGATAAATGCTCATGAGTATTCCTTTACTAAATTGAGGAAGTAAATGATAAATATGATGAAACTATATTCATCTCACTCAGATAAACTCCCAAGTGGGATATTTTTCCTACTTAAGAAAGCCTGTTTATTTTTAAAGCAGCTCCAATGAAGGCAATTGAAGATATTTCTGGTAATAAAAACTACATTTCTATGGCCTTAGTACTCAGACTACCTTTCTACCTTGAGGAAACTTTCAAAGCTTTCTCTTCTCTTATTTATTCTGAAGATGTATTTATTTATTTGAAGGGCGAAGTGACATGCTTATTCCAAATTCCTGAAAGTTGAGGTTAGACATTCAAATATGACTTTGAATTAAAATCCAAACTTTTACAAGTCAGTAAGATATCTTGAAATCTACAGACTTTCATAGGATACATCTGTCATATTTAATTTAACTCAAATGCGATGCTTATCACACTAGACATTATTAGAAATAAAAGAATACCCCCCTCCATTTCTTGTTTTGGTTCCACATTTTAATCACTGAAATAATTTGCTTTCTTAATAGAACTATTTAGAAAATATGGTTTGCTTCAAGAGATATTTTTTTCTATTTATGAAACTCAGAAAGAAGGAATATTATGCCTGAAGCTTCTAATTTTCTTATAATAATCTACCTCAAAGACTCAGGTGTTACTCTTCCCTTAGTATAATGTATTGCATTCTTAGAATTAAGACAATGATATTTGACAAAGTTCTACTTGCTTAAACAATTAAAATTTTTTGCTCAGCAAATTTCTGCATCAAATAACTTCTCGAAAATATTTTATCATAAATAACTTCTTAGAAATAGGAATTTTATTTTCTAAAAGAATAGTGGTACATTTAATGCTAGAATTAAAGTCTTCCTGAAGTGGGAGCAAATAATGATGGTTATAATTCATTTCCATGACTGCTGAACTAAAATTTATCCTTGTGTTACCATATTTGGCACATTAGCTCAGATCCAGAGTCCATTCAGTCTAATAAGAGTTCATAAATACTTACTGAATCAGAAATGAATCAGTGTATATTCTACATTTTAAATTACAGGTATATCTTGAAGCAAAGATCAATCACTTTGTTGTTAAGTGGATTTTCTCCCTAGTCAGTAAAATGTACCATCTGTCTTACTGGAATGAAACATATCATATGCACATACTTAAACCCACACATGAAAAAGGGCCTATAAATAGATCAAACAAGGTATTTACTTCCTAGTGTCAAATTGTCTTTATGGATGTCTGAAAAAGTTCTGTTGAACTGGACAGAACAATGAAACTGTTAAGTCACAAAGGTTATGTCCCAGCTGGGCTCAATAAAGATCTCAGTAATGAATGGATGAGACATTTTTCTAGCATCATGTTATCAAATGTAGCCAGAAAGCCTATGCACTTGGACCATCAACTGTCACCCTTTGGAAATTCCTTTTTGGTTTCAGTGGGTTTTGAACACAATGGAAAACATTAAGTATTTAAGTTCTGTATTTGTTTATTAATTTGAGAGACAAAGTGCTCCCATGCAGCAGTTCACTCCTCAGAAGCCCACCAACCAGGAGGCTGGAATGAAATCCAGCTCTCCCAGTGCAGGTACCCACCCACCAGCTAACCCGGAACTCTCCCGGACTCTGCAACAGCAGGAAAAAGAACCTGGAATCAAAGCCAGCTACTCTGGCGTAGGATGTGGGCATCTGGCCTGCTGATTAACTGAAATGATTAATGTATAACTTTTTTTTTTTAATGCCACAAATTCTGAAATGCAAGGAATCACTAAGGCAGTACTGCAGAAAATGTGCCAATGCGGCACAACTTTTTTTTAAATTCAAGAACATTAAAAGCAATGTCAAATAAAAATAATGAAAAACCTAAAGTAGCGCGAATCATTATTTCTTTAAATACTTTTTTCCTAAAAGCAGAATTGCAATTCAAATTAGGTGATGCCAACTGAGGATTAATTAGGTCCTCAGGGAAGCAATATAAATGAGAGTAATTTAAGAGTGGAATATCAATAATTTTTAGCAAAAGAAGAATTGGTAATGTTCATTAAGAGTTCTATATAATTTTTTGAATCATGATTACACTATTGATTTACTTGGCAGGCTCCTTTCACTGATAAACCTCCAAGAATCTGGTCATATATTTTTTTTTAATTCTAAATAAGTTAGCCCACTTTAACAAATGTTGTTTTGTTTTTTCTCATAGAACTATATGCTAATGAGTCGAGACCCACAGCTTAAACAAGTATCAATATAATATAATACAGTGTTTATTTTCAGAGGCAATATGCAGACTCTCCAGAACCACTACTCAACCTCAAGTGTGAAATCGTCCAGAACTAAACCTAAGTATAGACAGTAACCAATTTAGTTAGAATTATTACATTTTTGCCCTTTGCATTCCAATCATAGTAGCTAAAAAATTAATGGGAGCTAATAAAAAAAACTATTGCTTTCAACCTTATCTCTAGCTCTAATTGCAACATTCCATCATTTTTACTCAAATAAGGGAGACTTTGTATCCCTCTATTAATACTACTCAGAGTGCCTGTGGAGTTTATTAAATATTTATTCTATGAAATGTTTTTCACTAATTTATCAGCAATATTCCAAAGGCAAACTATAAACAGTCACAGTTTGAGTACTATTTATGGCTCTTGCCTAAATTCCTGAATTATGCTCTTTTTAACACTTTTTACTTGTTGAATTTGCACATCATTAAGCCTTTGACTGCAATGTAAAGCAAATCCATGCTACATCAAAAACCCGAAAAAAATTTTAAAAGGATAAAAAAAAAAACCTCTTAATGATCTATTTCCTCAGACTCTTTAATTGCTCCTTATTATTCTCACAATGTTTTGAACACAACCGTTCCCCTCCCCGAGTGTCGCCACTGGCCATCGGGCCTTCCCGCTCGTGTTTCCCTACTCTCGTCCAATAGATTCACGTTGGTTATCAGATCTTGTTGAAGCTGACAGACACTAAAAATGCGGAATTATCAAGTTTACTGGAGGCTGTGAAATTGAAGGGGAAATACAGATTTCCAGAGGGTTTGCTATTTTCTGTGCAGTCATGTTTTCGGAACCCATCCTGTCACGCTATGGCACTTTTCCATTTACCGCAGCAAGTGGCTCAAGGGTTTTGTGGTCGTCAGGGAGATGTCACAGCACAAGAAGAATTAACTCAATACACATCAAAAGGAAAGCTTTCAACAAAGAATCTTCAGCGTCATCATTGCCAGGAGGTGGGAAACAAATATCAATTACCACCCAGATATATATTTTTTTTAAAGATTTATTTTTATTATTTTTTCATTGGAAAGGCGGATATACAGAGAGGAGAGACAGAGAGGAAGATCTTCCATCCGATGATTCACTCCCCAAGTGAGCGCAACGGGCCGATACTATGCCGATCCAAAGCAAGGAGCCTCTTCCGGGTCTCCCACGCGGGTGCAGGGTCCCAAAGCTTTGGGCCGTCCTCGACTGCTTTCCCGGGCCACAGGCAGGGAGCTGGAAGGGAAGCGGGGCTGCTAGGATTAGAGCCAGCGCCCATATGGGATCCCGGGCGTGCAAGGCGAGGACTTAACCACTTGCGCCACCGCGCCGGGCCCCACCCAGATATATTTTTAACAAACTTAACAAACTTTATTAAATTCTAATAAAAAGGAAGCAGGAAAAGTTAAAAAAAGAAAAAAAGATATCTTAAGGCAGTGGAAATATTAAATTTCAGGCAGTATTATTTTTAAATTTAGAAATTCAGCCCAGGAACCTCACAACAGTAAAATTCTCATCATAAGCACTATGTAAAAATTTCATATTGTCAATTTATGAATGGTGATTCAGATGCAAAACTGCAAACTTAAATTTGTAAAGGAAATGAGAGCAGAGTTAGAGTAACACACTAAAGGAGGTTCTAACTGCAGTCAAGTTCCTAATTTCATGATTTTTTTAAAAACCAATGACGGACCTGGCGGGATAGCCTAGTGGTTAAGGTCCCAGGATCCTATATGGTCACCAGTTCGAACCCCGGCAGCCCCACTTTGCATCCAGCTCCCTGCCTGTGGCCTGGGAAAGCAGTAGAGGATGGCCCAAAGCCTTGGGACCCTGCACCCCTGTGGGAGACCTGGAAGAGCTCCTGGCTCCTGGCTTTGGATTGGCTCAGCTCCAGCCGTTGCGGTCACCTGGGAAGTGAACCACTGGACGGAAAATCTTCCTCTCTGTCTCTCCTCCTCTCTGTATATCTGCCTTTCCAATAAAAATAAATAAATCTTTATAAAAAAAATTTTAAAAAAAGCAATGATGATTTCAATTAGATGCATGCCCATTTATGGGTACACTTTAAATCTTGAAACCAATCTCCAAGCTTAATATAATACCTTATTTATCCACAGACGATTCCATTTTATTTATTTATTTATTTATTTTTCTAAAGAAGGGAAAGGACCAACTTGGCTAATTTATTCCAAGGTAAGATCAAGGTTTGGGCATTTGACCCTCTGACTAGCACATCGCTTTGGATATCCATGTCCCCTATCAGGGTGTCCGTGCTGAGTCCGCGCTCTGCTCCTGCGTTTCCTACTTGGGTGCACCCCGGATTTAACAGGGGGCTTCGGCAACTTGCCTGCCAGCAACCTCACCTCACCTGCAGCTGGAGTTTCAGTCTCCACGCCACCCTTTGCCCCAGCTTGTTCCAGCTGTTGTTACATTTAGGGAAATAACCCAGTAAGTGGAGAATATGCCTTTCTCCCTCATCTCTCTCTGCTCTGTGCCTTTGAAACGCACCATTTTAAAAGAAGCAAAATAATGTTAGGTATTCCATCAACCACATATTGTTTATCAAGAGTACACTTTTATTTCCAGGAACAAAAATGTTGGAATTAGAACTGCCATTCAAACGTTAGTCCACTTAACGCCTTTGTTTTTCTGTTCATTTTTAGCTCTGCTTTTTTAATTTAACATTGCGGAAGAGAAAACAGACACGGATAGGTTAATAATTTATAGAAGATTACATATTTAAGAAGTGATTTCAGTTCGTGGAATTTTAAAGCTCAAATCTTTAAATGGAAATTATATTTGGGATATTATTGACTTGGCCAGTCAGTTAAAACTTTAATAAAGTGGATATACATCCAATTTATACTGGCAATGATAGAATCGAATCTAATTATAGCCAGTTTAAACACTTTCTAATGTATTAAATATTAGGGTTTGGTATATTACATTTCATACATCAAACAATTTTTAAAGCATGCCCAGGCTTCTGGGTTGTTTTTTTTTTTAAGTTATTGATTACTGTTGAACTTATTTCATTTTGTCCTAGTTATCTGGTAACCATTCTAGTTCCTTCATTTTCCTGCTTGAACTCAAGGTTAGTGATAATAGTTAAATATTACTGATTTTTTTTTTTTAAGATAAAAACCTTGTACAACGAGGAATATCAGCCAAACTGCTCACACCAGGAGTTGGCAGGGAGGAGACCGAAGCCTTCAGTCAGCCTTGAGTCCAGCTTGTTGTCGGAGCTGGAGATCATGGCTGCTTTGTGGATGACTTCCATGAAAATCTGGAACATCACATTTCTCCCAGAAAACCAACTAAAGCAACATTTTTAGATAGGGCGAATAGAGCTGCCTTTTTTGACCATTCTAATTGAAAAGCAACCCTGTGGGTGTTTCAGCCTCTTGAGGTTTTACAGTTGCCAATCAGGGCCCTGCGGCCTGAGAAGTGCCCAAGCATGGTCTCCAGGCAGGACCAGAATGCAAGCAGGTGAAACACATCATCGGTCTCGCTCTTACAGGTGGATGTTACTGAAACAATGAAGGATTTAAAAAGCTGACCCAAGGCTACGAAGAATCCCGCCACCTCTTCACTGCTTTGCTCTCTATAACATGCGGTAGTTAAAATACAAAATCATGGCAGCTAGCACTACTAACAATTAATAAAAATTACTTGCAAATGGCATTGTGTGCATTGGCAAACGGGGGTGGGGGGAAGCAGGAGAGCCAATTGTTGTGGTACAGGTTTGGGGCGAATATTTATTTCCTAGTTTCCCGCCTCATACTTGGAAAAAGCATTTTAAGCACAGGCACCTACATTGGTTTAAGAAAGTGGTATCGGTGGTTGTGAGAAGAGTAGAGCAAAAAGAAAAAGAAAAAGAAAATTCCACAATTATTGCTGTGCGAATTTGTTTCGGTCTTAAACAGTTCTAGTTTCACCTCACACATAACAATCAGGAAAAGCATAAAAATTCAAACGTGACACACAAAAAAAATCTATCAGTTAAAAAAAAAGTGTATTGGGCCCAGCGAAACGGCGTAAAGGCTAAAAATCCTCAATTTTCATGCCATATGGGGGCCGGTTCGCGTCCGGTTTGTCTACCTCCCTTCCAGCTCCCCGCCTGTGGCCTGGGAGAGCAGTCGAGGACGCCCCAAAGCCTTGAGGCCCTGCACCTGCGTGGGAGACCCGGAAGAGGCTCCTGGCTCCTAAGTCTGGATCGGCTCAGCTCCGACCATTGTGACCACTGAACCAGCGGACGGAAACTGTCTCTCCTGTCTGTAAATCTGCATTTCCAATAAAAGTAAATCATAAAAGAAAAGAAAATGGTATGGTTTATACAGAGGTTGAGGAATACAGACATACGAGGGTCACGTTCAGGGAGGGTGAGCCAAAAGGTGGAAGGGTAAGGCGGGGAGACTGCTACCTCAGTCCTCGGCGTCGGTCCGCGCGAAGGAGTCCAGCGCGCCAGCCTGCGCGGCCAAGAGGAGCGCCAGGGCACGAGAGAGGAAGACCTCAACCCAAAAGCCAGAGACCGCGCTCCTCCCCACGCCGGCTTTAATTGGACGTCAAAGGGGCGTGGTCACACAACATTGTATCCGTGGGGGGGCGTGGCTTTTGAACTCTTGACCCTGAACTAGCTGCCTACCGACCCTGTACATTCTGACTTCTTTTTTCCAGAAAGCTCGCTGTAACATTAGCCCTAAGGAAATAACCAGGCCTGCTTCACAATCAAGTAACAAAAATGGCCTTTGCAGTTCCTCCCGGCTGGAATAGTCATGCCCAATTTGCGTACCATGGTATTAATTCACCTGTATCTCCTTCTAGACATGCAGTTCTTAACTATATTGTGCTGTGCATCTCTGGTGCCTGGTAGTGCATGTAGCATCCCAGAATGCTTTTAAATCAGCGGAATGGAAATTTAAAACACACAAGAAATGAAGGAAACGAGTTATGCCACAACGTAGTTATATTCTATGGGATTACAAATATCTTTTTTGGCAAGTATGATCATTTCAAATTCAAAGGAATGGTTACCATACTCACCCCTATTATATATTGTTAAATGATGTTTTAAAGTCATTGACAGCAATTGGGATTTGGTACAAAATATTGATGATAAATTCACAAGTACGGACGATCCTGCGTTGTGTTACCTAACTATATAACAGGAACGGAATGCTAATGTTCAGTTATCCGATAGGGAAAATAAAGGCACAATCTTTTTGCGAGCCTGGTTCCTGGGCTCCAGATGAAGCACATGGCATTTGGATAGGTCACCAGGACAGAACGGAGCCACTGGCACAGTCCAGATCTGCTGAATGGTGGCTGCATGCCAACCTCATCACCGCACTGATCACAACGCGACACGTCAAGAAGCTAACATGCATCATAGCTCATACCTTTTGCATTTTCACTTAACATGTTTTAAAGATGCATTTACTTGAAAGATAGGATTACAGAGACAGAGGGAGAGGCAAGCTCTGTCCTTTATACGAGTTCACTGCGCAGACGGCTGCAATGGCTAACCAGAAGCTTGGTGTGAGGCTCCCACATGACTGTAGGAGTCCAAGCAGTTGGGCCTTCTGCTGCTGCCTTCCCAGGCACCTGAGCGGGTAACTGGATCACAAGTGAAGCAGACAGGACAGGAACCAGTGTTTGTACAGAACGTCAGTGTCTTAATCCACTAGGCCACAACGCTGGGCTCTAACTTAAAACTTTAATTAGGGGCTAGCATTGTAGCACAGTGCGACTTCTGCTGCCCGCATCTTGTATCAGTGCACTAATTTAAGGGCCAGCTGCTCTACTTCAACCCTACCTGCCTCTTCGTACATTGAGCAAAGCAACAGGAGATGGCTCAAGCACCTAGGCCTCCCCCAGCCACATAAGGTCCAGGGTGGAGGCCAAGGCTGCCAACTTCAGTCTAGCCCAACTCTAAATACGGCCTTTGAGGAACCGAATCACAAAATAAAAGCTCTCTCTCTTTCTGTCTTGCTGTCACTCCACTTGTCAAATGAATACATTTTTAATTAAAATTACTATTGAACAATACTAAAATCGGTAAGCACCATTTGCCACAAGGCACCACACATGGTGCCGCACACGTTCTTTCACTTCAGAGACAGCACCTGGAAAATCAAAATTACAAAGCAACCGCAAGGAAGCTATTTGTGACTGTCACATCGCCCTCTGCTTCGCCCGAGTCCGGAGACAGGCGTGAACAGGAACATGCCGCTGCATGCGTGTGCACTCCACACCCCGGGGCACACAGCTCGGCCCTCCTGGTACACACGCTAACAGCTCCACAACACATCCTGAAGAGCGAAAAACGGGAAGGACCAATCATTTCAGCTGCTTCAATGCAGGTCCCTGACAGCAACAATATGAAGTGTCACACTGAAGGGAGCTCCACTATTAAATAGTGAAGGTGAGGCAAAACTCCCTGCCCGGACTCGTGGCAGCTGCTTTGCTGATGTGAAGAACGCCACCCGATCCTTCCGCAACAAAGTAAGCCTGCCATTCGGCGTTTCCTGATAGCTTAATGCCCGGTGTTAGAGAAACCAATAATCTATGATTGAATTCTTAACTTACAACTGTTTTATTGCTGGTATACTATTCAATTTAGCCATAGGTGACTTATTATTCTGTTCAATTTAATCAAATTAGAGGACAATCAAAATGACAGAATCATTTCTCTAACGTCTTTTAACGACATAATTTCAACAACAGAGCTCGGTATATTAACACAAAAAGCAGAGCTATATAAAATGAATATTCCAACTATTTGCCAAACAGACATGACACACATATTGAATATTTTTTTATCATATAAGTATAAAACAATACAATCAGTTCCTACCATTACAGAATCCAAATGAGCCCATTTTCATTATTCCTATCCAAAATTTGTTGCTTCTAAAAATTCCAAAGAAACTGTAATGGTATCATGCTTATTAACACTGTAGATACTGATGGATAATTGAAGAAAATAGGCATTTTCAGTAATAATAACAAACACAAATCACAATTGGAAGTTCACCAGGTCACTCACCTCTGAATTAAAAATAACCTTTTGGTACAATATGGTAAGATCATGACAGCTTAGTCGCATCACAATGTGCCTGACTTATGATTGCTTTTAATATTATTCTGCTAATTGACCATTCTCATTTGATCTCACACTCACTACAAAAAAAAATCTATTGCAAAACGCTAATATCAACGTATCCCATGTTTAAAATGAAGAATATTAAATGAATAAAAATGAAATCTGCTAGGCCCTGTCCACTATATTGGCCATTCCATGGATAATCATTCATTGTAGTCTCAGAACTAGGAATGTGACGTTGAAAACGTCAGTTTGTAAAAAGTCATTTTTAATGTGCAAATGTTAGAATTCTTGATATTGAACAATGCTAAGCTCTTAATAAATTTAAAATGAAAGAAAAAGTAAACATTGGTATGTTTCCTTCTGGCTCTAGTAAATAGAAAAGACAACGGCAAAGCAGGTATTCCAAAATATAAAACAAGATTATCATTCTTGCCAAAAAACAAAAAAAAAACTTCCAGCATCTGTTGCAGCACAGAGCTATTATAATGCAATTAGCCTGACTAAGGACCAGATGCTAAAGGGAGCAGAATAGAAAAGATGAAGCATGGTATTATTTTGGTTAATGAATTTAATTTTAAATGTCACAGGAAGTGATTCGTGGATTTTTTTTTTCCTTTTACAAAATCTTTCATTACGCATACATATTGTATTTTAACATGATGCCTACCGACTCTAACAGTAAATACACTCTCACACAGTATTGGGTGTTTCAAAAGACTGCATCATTGATACTCTCAGAACAACTTGCCAGTGGTAGCAAGTGAATCTTGGAAACCACCACCTCAAAACACAAATAGCTGGCATCAGCTACAAATGTTATGTAAGTCTATAAAACTATGATCAAAACTATACCAACTTTGCCTATGTGAGGAGCAGAGAGCAGAAAGAATTCCCATTTACTACTTCGCTCCTCAGATGCCTGCAACAGTAGGATCAAATTTGGGAGACAGGAATTCAATTCAGGGCTTCTATGTAAGTAACAGGAGCCCAATTACTTACCACCGTATTCCTCCCAGGCTTCACATGAACAGAAAGCTCTAATTGCAAGTATCCGGGATTGAAAAAATGCACGATCAGGATGTCATGAATAATTTCTCAACCAGTAGTTCAAATGCCCAACGCGAAGCAAGATACATTTTAGAAATATGTTGGAATACATCCAACAAGATACCTGGGGCCCGCAAAGGCCTGTGGGATCCCACTGAGAAGAGGCTCCAGGAAAGAGGAGTTGGGGGGCCTCGGGCCCAGCATGCACTTTTGGCCCCAGTGAGTCCTTGGATGTGTTTTCCCACTTCCCTGATATATGGTGAACATTTGTGCTTAGTTAGCCAATTAGCCCAGATCAAAGTAGTGTTCCTTATCAATATCTCACTAATGGGGCTTTGATCCTGCTGCCTTGTTAATTCTCCTGGAATTGCCTGACCGGAGTTGTATATCAAGCCTGATAATTGTAACCAATGTCTGGGCTGAACTATGTTTGAACTATGGCTTTGCTGAATGTGTACAAACTGGAACCCTGGAAATAAACTTTGTCAGTTGCCCAAGAGAGCAGTGCCCTCCTCCCCAACCCTCGACCCCACCATGTCTTTTTGGTTGCATCTCCTCCCCAGGAACCCAGACGATAAAGTTGCAGAAAAATTTAAAATTCAATTTTTCCTTATATCCTAAATCTGCTTTTACTATATTTACCCTTGAAAACACAATTCACCTATCCAAAGAAATTCATAAGAAAGTCAAAAAATTTTCGTATGTCTATACTGTGTATTTCCATCTAGAGTTGTCTCAAGAACTGATTATTTGGAAAACAAAATCTCCTGTACAAAAAACTTGGTCAAAGGTTAAATGCAGATTGTAATAGAAAATCAAGAAGAAAACAAGTCAGACTTAATTAAATTAAAATTAAATTGTAGGGCCCGGTGTGATAGCATAGTGGTTAAAGTCCTTGCCTTGCACCTGGATCCCATATGGTCAACGGTTCTAATCCTGGTGGCCCTGCTTCTTATCCAGTTCTCTGCTTGTGGCCTGGGACAGCAGTGGAGGATGGCCCAAAGCCTTGGGATCCTGCACCCGTGTGGGAGACCCGGAAGAGGCTCCTGGCTCCTGGCTTCAGATTGGCTCAGCACCGGCTGTTGCAGCCACTTTGGGAGTGAACCATTGGATGGAAACTCTTCCTCTCTGTCTCTCCTCCTCTCTGTATATCTGACTTTGCAATAAAAATAAGTAAATCTTTATTAAAAAATTAAATTGTAGAAGGTAGTATTATATAAACATAAATAACATTATTTTCACAGAGAACAGTAGCTTCCCTTAAGAAACATAATCTGTGTTTTGGGCCCAGCGCCGTGGCCTAGTGGCTAAAGCCTTGAATGCGCCTGGATCCCATATGGTTGGTTGCTGGTTCTAAACCCGGCAGCTCTGCTTCCCATCCAGCTCCCTGCTTGTGGCCTGGGAAAGCAGTTGAGGACGGCGCAAAAAGCCTTGGAACTCTGCACCCATGTGGGAGACCTGGAGGAAGTTTCTGGTTCCTGGCTTCAGATCAGCTCAGCACCAGCAGTTGCGGTCACTTGGGGAGTGAATCAACGGATGGAAGATCTTCCTCTCTGTCTCACCTCCTCTCTGTATATCTGATTTTCCAATAAAAATAAATAAATCTTAAAAAAACATAATCTGTGCTTTATTAACAATATCTGTAATAAAATGGGGATAATGAGTCAGGGGTTAGGAGTTTGGCAGGGGGACATTCCCAGACCCTATGGAATTGTACCATAAAATTTAAAAAAAAAGAAAATGATTTAAAAAAAAATAAAGACATGTAACTGATTAAAACAAAAATTAACTATAAAACAGTATAGCCTCAATGTTTCCAGCTTCAAGTTCCCTAGAATAAATGATAAGACCAAGGAGGTACACCGATATTAATAAGCTATATTGTCAGCCCAAATCAAATCAAGACTGCGATTTAATAACAAATATTTGGAAAAAGTTTACTTTTTACAACAAGGCCATCAGCTTCATTGATGCTTCCACCTTACTTTTAGTTAGGATGGGCAGGGAAATAATACAGAAAAGCACAGTCAGTATTTATGCGGAATATAATGAGTATAGGTCTTCCTACTCAGTAAGAAACATCCGTTAAGTAAATCAATGAAGTCTCTACAAACGCACCTGTATTATTGTGAGCAGTCAAACTATACACATGATGAAAGCTAATCTTTTGCTTTCTTCTCAAATACTACACAAAATTTTCAGTTTAGAACGTAGACCATTCTGAGGTTGAAGCTAAGAATGACACACTTTTTCACCATTCCCATGAAGATAGGGTTTTTCCTTTTAGCTCAAGCACTGAGCATAGCAAAGGGATATCCCAAATGAAAACCATCATGATACAGGGCTATCCCTTTGTGGGCCTGTGCCCAAACCACTAATACATATAACTTTCAAAAGAGGGGTTCAGAGGCAAGGTTTCTGTGGACACAGTATTTATCATGTGACTTAATTACTTAGGGCTTACTGCTTTGTAAACAGTGAATCAGATGCGTGTAGAATGCCTGTTAAAGAAAAAGTAATATAAAATACAGCACCTCAAGAAATTTAAAAAATTATGTAATTAACAGTAATCAACACTAATCCATAAGAAATGATCAGAAAACAGTAAGTGGAGAATTGGGTGAAAGGAATTCCACAAAACAAAAGTCTAATACGAGTAAGTGAGGTTTTGAGCAGTTAAGAAGAATTTTGGAACAGGTTTGTTGGTGAGTTGGATTTTTCCAGATGGGAATGCTTTACGACTAAAAGTAAATGTGGAGAGATGAGCCAAGAAAGGTGAAATGGACCTAGGAAAACTAAAATGGATGCATGAATTGGCTTGAGTAGGAGAGGTATTTCATATTGGGAGTATTGGCAAGGCGACACAGCTCAGATGCTTAAAACTACAGAGTAAATGTAGTTATTTGAGAGCAGTAATATTGTTCCAAGTTCAAAGACTTCAGAATTAAACAGCTAAAAGTGTTGCATCATGAATCTTTATTACATATTCATTAAAAACATTCATATTGGCCGTTGTTTGTGGCATAGCCGGTTAAGATACCACCTGTAATGCTGGCATCACATGTAAGTGCTCGTTCAAGTCCAGCCTACCCCACTTGTAATCCAGTTCTCTACTAATAAATGTGGCAAAGCAGGAAGTGATGTTCAAAGTTGGTCCCCAGCCACCCAATTTGGAAACCCACATGGGCTTCCTGGATCCTAGATTTAGGTCAGCTTCAGCCCTGGCCGTTGCAACCTCTTAAGAAACATCTCTCTGTGACTCCCAATCTCTCTCTCTGTAACTCTGATTTGCAAATAAATTTTTTTTAAATCTTGAAAAAATAACTATTTGATAACTATAATCTTCCATTCTCTCCTCTTTCTCTCTCTCTCTATGCAATAAATACACTAGTTTATTTTTCAACTTAAAATATTTTCTCTTTTACTATTTATTTATTTGAAAAACAGAGAGAGAGACTAGAGAGAGGAGAACACTGGCTCTTCCATCTGCTGTTTTACTTTTCCCAAGGCTGCCACATCCAGGTCTGGGCCAAGCCAGAGGAGGGAGCCAAGAAGCCTAATCAGGGAGTGTCAGTGGCCCAAACACAGCCATCTTCTGCGGCCTTCCCAGGCACCTTAACAGGGAGCTAAGCTGGAAGGCCAGTTGCTGGGACCTGAACTAGCCCCGTGCTACGGGAAACATAGGAAGTGGCAGCTTAACCAGCCAATCCAAAATGTTCACCCCCCCAAAAAAATTTTTTTTTATGAAAGTGACTCAGTATGATATAAATGTTCCATTACAACATGAAAAGTTCTAAGGATCTAATGTATAGCGTGGTGACAGAAGTTAGCAATACTGTGTTGTATAACTGAAATTTTCTGATATGATAGACCTAAACTATTTTCTACCAGAAAAATAATGAATAGTCACTGTAGTCACATGTGATTTAATTTTATTACTATAATCATTTTACAGTATATACATATGACAAATTATCATGCTGAATATATACAGTTTTCACTTGGCCATCATATCTCATTAAAAGTTAGAAAAACGCAACACCGTCACATTTTATAGCTAAAGGACTTGCATATTTTATCTTATTGGACACTTGAAATGACGGAACCAGAAAAGCAGTGTTTCTAGCTGTGACCACTGAGACCCACTGTGAATGAGCGGATGATTTCCAAAACTGCAGTAAGCCACGCAGTTGCTACTTCTCCCACGTGTCACAGTTACAAGTCATTACGTCCTTCTAGAATTTTCTTGTGTTGTTGGGAATATAAAACTTTGATCAAGGACACGTTTCTACTAATCAGACATGTGAAGGAAATCCACTCTTAAAGGATCACTTGGATGTGAAATTTGCATATAAATTGGCGTTTGCCCCGTCATATACAATGGAACAAAACAGAAGCAGAAAGGATGAAGCAGTCTCACCATTGGAGACCTGACTACTCTCAAAATTGAAACAATTCAGGTCATTAGCCATGGAGTCCTGAGGGCGAAAAGTGTGCCTGATTCCTCCCTAGGAAAGCCAGAAGCTCTGTCATTTACATCTCCTACTTGGCTGAGGATAGCAGATGCGTTCAGGTTGAACAAACTCAAGACTCTTGCTTGAGTAATTTTAAGGAATGTAACACAGTCTGAATAGTAATTGGTTATTTAATAATCCTGCTTGCAGTGCCAACGCAAGCTTGCTGCACTCTCGAGTACAGAATAGGACCAATTGTCTTACTCAGTGCTAGGAAAAGAGACTTTCATCTGCATATAGAAGTTTTAAAAGTCAACCTGATGTGAAATCCTGAAATACATTCTGAAAATGAATGGATTAGTGATAAAATTAATGAGAAAACTGAAGTCTCCAAAATGAAGTCCTTTATGCAGGTGATAATCTGATACGCTGCCCTCAAAATGCCTTTGCAATTAGGGTTACTTATGCATCTCAGTATAATTTCTTTTGCACCATAGGTATTATATTAACTAATCTAACGTGCCTGTCTCATTATTTTTTAAGTGGAATAATCAGATTTTTAAAACCTTATGACTGGGCCCAGCGCCGGGGCCTAGCGGCTAAAGTCCTCACCTTGAATGCCCCAGGATCCCATATGGATGCCGGTTCTAATCCCGGTAGCTCCACTTCCCATCCAGCTCCCTGCTTGTGGCCTGGGAAAGCAGTTGAGGATGGCCCAAAGCCTTGGGACTCTGCACCCGCATGGGAGACCTGGAAGAAGTTCCTGGTTCCTGGCTCCTGGCTTTGGATCGGCATAGCATCGGCCGTTGCGCTCACTTGGGGAGTGAATCATCAGACGGAAGATCTTTCTCACTGTCTCTCTTCTCTGTATATCTGACTTTCCAATAAAAATAAATAAATCTTAAAAAAAAAACCCTTTATGACTGATTTTGAGAGGCAAAGAGACAGACAGAACTATGGAGAGAGGACTACTTCCTTTGGTTCCCTCCACAAATGCCTCCAACAATTTGAGAATGAAGCCAAAACTCGGGAATTCCAGCCAGATGTCACTCGTGGGTGCTGGGGACCCAAGCATCTGAACAATACCTTGTCGTCCCCTAATCTAGAACGGGAATTAGTGAGGAGCTAGAATGGAAGCAAAGGGAGGACTTATTCCCAGGCAGTCTGATACGGCTGCAGACATCCCAAGTGGAGTCTTCTGTGCTAGACCAAACATCCACCTGTTACTGCTAGTATACAGTCAATGGGTGTTCAGAGTAGATTACGCTAGGTGAGGAAGCCTTCCAGGGAGAAGAAGCAGAAGAAAGATATTGGCATTTGAGCAATGATAGCAGGTTAGCATGGCTGAAGGGCAGCTCCGAAAGAGGCTGCATCTCGGTAAAGACAGTGGCTGCATCAGCGCGATAATGTTCTCTACCCAGAGATGAATACAACCTAGGTGTAGGTTTTTAAAGGTCACTCTGAAGGCTGTGCTGAAAATGGTATGAGTTGAAGGGGACAAAACACAAATGCCTAGACGATTTGGAGGAGCTATTGTAGTGTCTAAAAGTGGCTTAATACAATTCCTGTCCCTGCTGCTGCATGGGCGTTTGACTCACATACGGGGTATCTGGCCCATTGCCAGCGAGCAGCTCTTACAAATTTTTCCACGGTACATCAGCTCCACAGACTGCTCCTCTCCACCTCCGGCTCAGAGCATGTAGGCGCCCTCACCACCCGCCGCAACCCCAAGCAGCTTGGCCTTGGCTTTTTAAAACAGGAAAACAATCTCTGCCTAATCTTTGGAAATGCTCTATCTTCTGCCCTGTTACTGACACAAGGGGCTGGGCTGTGGCTATTCTCTCTGGAAGCTGATTTACGAAGTACAGGTGAGTGAGTGGAGAATCCAGTCGAGAAAAGGGGTACGGGCGATCACTAAGAGGCGCTTTAGCACATGGGAGCAGTTGGGATCCCGCCCTGCCGGCAAAGAAGCGGTGAGGAATGCGCCAGAAGCACCCGGGGCCCCTGCCACCCACATGGGAGACCAGGATGCACTCCGAGGTGCCCGGGTAGCCACTTGGAGAGCAAACCAGTTAGGCGGAAGTTGTGTGTGTGTGTGAGTGTGCACTTGTCTTTCTCTGTAACTTAGGTCTTTCAAATGAACACCAATCTTTAAACTGAAGTGGGACAGGCGACCTAAGGCAGAGCACAGGCAACATCTTCAATCTTTTCTTTCTCCCTTAGGACTTTATAAAGTCATCTAATCTAATCTCATGATGTGAAGACCAAAACTTCTTGGTCTTGACCTTGCATGTTTTTATGCTGATTAATCATAGAGCAATTGTAGCCAGTGCCTGTTTGGTCTAGGGGGTTAAGATCCCCACATCGCATTTCAGACTGCAGGAGTTCAATTTCTGGCTTTAGCTCCTGGCTCCAGCTTCCTGCTAACACAGATCCTGGGAGGCAGCTGTGGTGACCAGAGCTCCTGTGTCCCTGTCACCCATGTAGGGGACCTGGACTGAGTTTCCTACTCCTGCTTGTGAGGACCATTCCCTCCCTTTACTAGCTATTAAAGATACCTGGTGAATGAGCCAACTATGGAAACATCCTTGGTCTCTAAAATAAATTAATTAAATATTTCAATAATTGTAATCGCTTGACACTGTACTGCCATTTGTCAACATTCTTAATCATTGCCCAAATTTCAAAGCTATTTATGCTTTAAAATACTCTTTACAGAATCTTTCTTTACACATGCCATACAGGGCCTTCAGGAGCAGTACTTTTTTATGTGGCTTTGTAGTTTTTGGAAACTAATAAAACACTTTGAGAACCCTGAATATCAACAAGGTAAGCATTTAAAAGTTGTGCCTGCAGGAAACTGTCAGTTTTCTGGCAAATTAGCTAAAGGCGTAGCTATCAACAATTTTGAGCAGCAAATCCACACAAACTGTTTTTACTCATTGTAATGTCTTTAACATTTATTTTTAGTTATAGTTTATGAAAAATAATGATTTCAAAGAAGTCACACAATTTGCTGGGTACATAGTACTTACTACAGTAATTCACATTCTCAATGCTTATACATAATTTTTGCTTGAAAATACATATCAAAAGTAGAGATGTGTCAAAACTTTAACATTGCACCCAAGAAATTTATGAAATCCTGTGTCAATTAAACTCAGTGAAAAAACATTATGCTTCAAGAAGATTTTTTGTTAGTGAAATCATCTAATGCAGCTAAGCCATGATAGACAATTTCATTGTCTTTAATTATGTGGCGAAAATTCTCCTCATTGCTTTTTATCCAAAGGGCTTAGGCAGAAATCACTGATTCTCATTTTTATTAGAAAGAGATTTGTCTAGATTTCTTGATTTAGTGAATATTACACCACCCCTTAGTCACTTTTCATTATGCTTATACAGTCTAACTCTTAACTTGCAAAAAAAAATCTTTACATAATGTCTTGTTGACAAGTTTAATTAAAATGTGCTTTCCCACAGGTTCTTAATTTGAGTCTCAAATGTGCATCAAAGCACAGCGGAATCTTTCTTATTATTTGGTGACTTTAAACTTGCCTAGGAATATACAAACAAGTGACCACCTCCTTCCAACTGTTTAATTTCTCTTTTTTTCCCTTGTTCAATCATATTTGCAATGCTTTTCCCAACACAGAGAGGCTCAATTTTGTATGACTGTGAAAAAAAAAAAGTCATCTACTTCAATTCCTTTCCTTTCTCAGCTTCCATTGCATTTTCAAGTTTTGGCACACAATAAAATATGCAAAGTGTGTGTGTGTGTGTGTGTGTGTGTGTGTGTGTGTGTGTGTGTTGTATCTGACCATCTGACCAAAGAGGTATAATTCGGTCACACCATAAGTAATCAGAAAACATGATAGGTGAATATAATATAGTGTGCTGAAAGATTCAAGTGAGCTTTACAGGAAATCCAGTATTAATAAAGAAAAAAACCAAAATCTCAATACATTTGTTCTCACATTCAACTCACGCCCTAACAGCTATCAAAGTAAAATGTCATATATAGTATTCATCTAGAAAAACAAATATTAAACTGATATAAGGTCTTCCTCTCTGTCTCTCCTCTCTGTATATCCGCCTTTCCAATAAAAAAATAATAAAAATAAATCTTTAAAAAAAAAAGTAACCTTTATTCCCCTTGAAAAAATTTGTCTGCAGGATTTATTCATTCACATATTTAGTTATGCCTTAGTGAATGCCTGTTACATTACAGTCATGTGTTGATTGCTAAGAATGAAATAATGACAGGCAAAGGATACACAAGTTCTAGCAGTCAAATTTGGACTCCAAAACACCATTAAAAATGGCTCTTTCTATATAAGTAGAATCATAATTTATCATCATAAACATAATTAATATTAGTAATTATGAGTTGCTTTAATCATCAGAACAATAAAATACAAACCAAGTGAGCAAGGCTTGAATAAATTAGTTCTATAACTATTAAAAGATGAGAAATATGGCACATTTATCTTTTAAGCACCATTCCTATTTCATCAAATTACTACAGCATCTGAATTAAAACAACTGAAAATACCATTATAGCACTGAGGACTTCTAAAGCATACTATGGGTAATAGTGGCCAAAAAATAATGCTCTATAAACCAAAATAAATGATAACATAAATTTCCTTTAATCAAGGAAACTGAGAAAAAAGATGGGTAATAAAAATTTTTAGCTCTTTAAGGAATGCCCACCTCCCAAATTCTTATGAGCATGTAGATGAAATTCCATTAAAAGTCAATTATCCATTTTATACATTTAATCTAAATGTTGTACTCAATTAAGATATATCAAAAACTTAAATTTTACTGAAAGAAATGGACCACAACAAATGAGCACATAACTTTCAAAAATAGCTAAGGTTACAGTTTTGAATGCTTGATTTCAGTTATTAGCATCTTCGAAGACACATTTTAATATTTTTTATTAGGCATTATAATTAGATGAAATATGCCCATCTTATGGCTTAGGTTTCCAAATGGTGGCTTCAGTACGATGGATTAAAAAATATCTTATTACTGGCCCAAATTGTGAAAATTTGATATACATTATAGATTTCAGTATTTACAACATATGGATCATACTCTCATTTTGTTTAAAAATAACATAAATTAGATCTTTGCTTAGGGAGGGCTCTCAGTGGATAAGAATGAAAGGCGTAATTGGAAAGCGGAGTCTTTACATATGTGATACCTAATGACCAACTGTTCACTTGGGTGCACAGAAACACATAATGTCAATTAATTTAAATAACTACTGTTATTTGCAAAAATAAAATAATTTCCTTAAATATGTATTCAAAGCTATGCAATGTTTTAACACATTAGTTATTATAATATGGGCCTCGGTCTTCTGTGGGATATATCATCTATTGTCTTTTGCAGTGGGAAACTTCTCTAAACAGGCTTAGAATGCTTCTGTTCTGTTATTAACAACACTCAAGTTCTGTTCTTACTTATTTAGCAGCTACAGCATTTCTTGAGCAACCTATTAAAAATGCAAATTCTTGGGCCCTGTCTCAGAAGTGATTCAGCAACCAGGTCCAGTGGATTGGGCCTGCTGCCCCCGTAGGGGTGAGAGCCTTGCTCTGTTCCTAAGTCTGCAGGAGGATCAAAGGAGAAACATCAAGGTATGGAGCTTTGGGGGAAAGAATCAAACAAATAGGTATATAAAGAACTACTCAACATACTAATGGGCCAATGATGGCTCTTAACATATGTCTTAAGTCTTCTTTGATATGTACATGCACTTAGAGATAATCTCCACAATGTCAGCAAAGCTGGTGGCATAGTTCAAGCTGTGAAGGTTCAATAAATAGGCCAGTAAACATTGCAAATCAACTCAGCTTGTGATGAAATGTCAAGCATGCCAGAGCTTAGGTATATTCAGCTCAGCTTGAACTCATAAACCATTAACTGGCCTCTGTACTTCCAGGGCAATGTCATGTAAATAAAACAAACCTAAAAACTAAAACACACCGAGAAAAACGTAAGATGATCTCAGTAACAGATGATCTGCAATCTGCAAGAAATGGCAACTACTTAGTATTTCCAAAAGTGGGTAGCTTGTTTTACAAACCAAATTACATGAAAATTTATGACGCAAGCAGCCTTGCAACCATGATTATACCTTTTTTCCCCCCAAGCTATATTTTTAACTTAAAAATATGTCAACTTTTTAAACTGAGCTATCTCCCAAAATGAGTCATTTTCTTAATAACAGGAAGAAAAAAAAAAACTGATCCAAGTCATAGACTATTTGGATGTTAATAAAAGTAGCACAACTCTACAAATTAATATTCTCTACACAAAACATATTTTATGTATTGAAAAACGTTTCCATGTGGATTTAGAATTTTTGAACCTCCTAAAATTTTAAGAAGAGCATTATAAATTTTCTCTTCACTTAAAAGCTAGTATTTTACAGCAAATGTTCAGCCTCTGAAATCATTCTTAGACTTTTCTGGTCTAGGCAGTCTGAAATCATTGTTTACAACTGGTGGCCAAGTGTGCCTCTTAATAAATTGTGCCTGTCTTAACATGTCTAAATGACTATTCACATTATCCTTATTAATTGTCTTTGACCAACAAACTTGAATTTATATATGTATATATAAAACATGTGCATATATAAATATATTAGTATATACATAAAACACACATTTTTCTACTAAGACAAAAGACCCTCATGTTACATTTATAATGAGTTTACAGATATCTCTGCCCTTAAAAATTTAGTTTGAGGTAAATATGTCATTGTTGATTAAGGTTTAGATCCCTTTTTTTGTTCGTTTTTCCGAAGTAGAAGTAATTTTAGATTCCTACAAAGTTCAACCAGCCAAAAACCCAAAAGTAAAGCTGAGTTCTTTCTTAATTCAGCGATTAGTATCATCCTATAGGTTGTTAAGCTCAATCCCTCTCTTCCCTTTCGACGATAAAAACCCCAATTTAACTTTTATAAAACGGCCTGTGGGAGGAAGAGTAATTCAAATACAACTCAGAGGTTTCAAATTGACCAAAAGAGTCACCTTTAAGAAAGCATGCTTCCAAAAGCTTGTGGCATTTATCATTCTTCTGAATGGCTGTTGCATTTAGCTGCAGCTTTTCCTCACCAGATGAAACCTCAGTCATTTCAAATTCCGCGGAGGCCGGTTACACCTTCATAGGAAAGCTTTTGGCTGATTTCCCTGTAGGTACTTTTCTCTTACACATTCTACGGGATATGATAAACCTGGAGGGAGAGTCATAGCCAGGCACAGAGAAAACAGGTGCATAATCTTGGGCCAGCCTCACAGAAGCAAGCAGACAAATGCACAATCTTTTTGCACCTGTTTCTTCCACTCCAGTTGCTGTGAATAGTGAGGTGTGCTTCTCGGATTCAGCTTCACAGAAAGCATTTGAGAAGCACTCCCCTCTCTCAGGAATGGTTTCTTCCCTCACAAGCTCAATCTACCTGATTACGTTCCTTCTAATCAGTCACCTCAGTTCCTCTAGTAATAACTGTGCCGTCTGCTTTATATAGGCTTTCTCTGAGACTCAAGCATAACTGGAGAGAATTTAGAGGAGCTGATTATTATGAAGACACCTGTATTTTTGTCTAGTCTTCCTGTGAACTCCAGAGTGCACTCCTTTATGCAAACTGATGTGGGTGAAAGAGAAGCAGACAGAAGGACCCATAAAGAAGAGAGTGGCCCCATCAAGTTATGCACCTGGGCGATGCCACAAAGAGAAACAACTGTAAAAAACGCCCGTGCTAGTCAAAACACATTTGAACTTCTGATCGAAATTTTAGAAGAAAATGTTTGGTATTCAAAATGCACCTTTAAATATAGATTCCCCTCAACATGCATTTTAAAAATACATCCTAAAATCTGAAACAACTTTGAACACAATACAAAAGTTAATTCTCAAAAGTGGAGATGATTTAAGAGTGAAGCCAAAATCCATCTGCATCAACACTGCTTTTTTAAATGAAAGAAATAATCTTTGTAACTTACTCAAAATTGTCTTTGAAGTTAAACCTTGAATCGTGCCTCTTTGAGAATACAGAATTGTGCCAGGCTTGTGTAATGACTGTTTACCCAGAGCATAAGATTGAAGTGGATTTTCAGATTAAAAATAAAACTCTTAAGTATGTCAATCCCCATCTGATCAAAGCACATACACTACATTTTGATCAAGTGCTTCATTAACAATATACCCAAGTAGAGCTGCGGTGCTCTCAGTTTCCTTAAAGAGTAAGTTGTCCAAATGCCTGAAGTCTATGTAAAGAAATCTGGAGTTACAGTTGGGGTTTGTTTTGCCTCTTTTACATCTCAATAGACACAGAGCTTAGCAAAGAGTAAGTGCTTAATAATGCTTATTTAATGCAAATGAAAGTATAAAACATAAAGTGACATTGCCATTGACATTTTTAAAGAGCTAAGTTCTGTATTTTTTCACTTTTACCAATAGACACAATTATGACAGGCTCCTGAGACAACTTAAATCCTACTGTTGTTTTTTTTTAGCATAAAATATTTGGCAATTATAAGCATGTGCTGTGCTGGAAGTAAGTTAAAATGTGACTAGATTCTTTTTTTTTTTTAACCTTGCTCCTTTTTCTAGTCTCAATTTCCGGATGCAGAAATTTCATTTAGAGAGAATAGGAGGTGTTGGTAGGAAAAGCTCATTAATCGTACCAGATCCCTTTGCTTACAAAGAGTACTGCATCCAAATTACAGAAGAACCAAAGAAACCTTGTAGCATGAGTATATAATTAGCAGCGCTACTAAGTGAATGGAAATAGAGGTTGCCTAACTTAATTAACTGTAATCATTACTCATTGTCGTCCTGCTTAGAAAGATTAGTTGAGGCTATCTCTTCTGTGCTATTACTGTAGGCATTCCTGCCTCTCTTACAAGTGCAAATGACTATACTACACAGAGAAAAAGTATGTCACGTCTTTTCAATCAAATCCAAACTTTTGCAAACAAGTAGGTTCCCTACTTTAGTGAGAACGGGAACGACGAGGAAATGATTTATGCGGCTAAACATGGAGACATTAAGAAAACACAGGTAATTATGGAAGTTAGTGGCCTGAAGAGAAAAACAAACAGACCTTGCTTATGAGTTTCTAAAAAAAACTAGCTCTTTGCCAGAAAAGAAGGAAATGACTGATTAAGATCTAAAAAGGGAAAAGTAATTTAACACTATGAAAAGGTGTTCTCTGGTTAAGTTCATCACAACTGCACAACCATGCGAAGTATCTAAAGTACTTTTCCTATGGCTGAAGGTTTTTCTTGTGAATACTTGCAACTGAAGAGTATTTATTATCTGAGTTAACATAAGCCATGCAGAATTCACACCTAGCAAGAACCTTTACTAATCAAAGAACAGGAAAGCTGGCCAGGCTTGTCTTCATTTGCCTTCCAACCACTGGTGCTAGAAAGTTCACAGCGCCTCTGTCTGCTACTAGGGACTTGAAGTTTGAAGGAGTTGTGACTGTTCTAGGCAGTAAGCTAGCAATTGCAGGCACTGCATTCCAAGACTCTTGAACAAACCTATAATAAAGATGGTGTAGTTATATCCATTTTATAGGCAAGGATATTGTAGCTCAGAGAAATTTCCCAGAATCATCCCAATAACTAGCAATGGCTACAAATTTAACTTGGCCTGACTTCCTAGAGTAGTGGCTCAAAAGTTTAAGTACCTTTTATAGTATGTATTAATGCTCTGTGACAAGATGCTCTGACTCCCAATGTCAAAGGTTCAATGCCATGTACATAACTGAATATACACATCTATTTGTGCCCCCTCCCTTTTTTAAATCTTTTTTTTATGGTGCTTAAGGTAATGAGCTCACCCTTGGCAAGTCATCCATGTTGTTCCTTAGGCATTTTGTCTTTTTCTCAATTGTTGGAGAACTGTTCCTATTTCATGGTTGTATTTGGGTCTAATGAACATTTTAACACAATAGACACAATGCATTGTGTAGCTACAATTTCCTGAAAAAGTTGATCCTCTAGGAATTGTTTTTCAGATCTTCAATAATTTCTTCTCTAAATTTCCAAAACAAAAACTATTCAAAAATTTCAAAGAAAATAGGTGCCTACAAAATCCGTGGACATCTGTCTTGGGTTTTTTGTGAGTGGAATGTTTGTGGGTTTGTTGTTTGATTGTTTTTTTAATGGATTCTGTCCAGCAATTTTGGCTGAGAACTAAAATTTGGCATTGACAGCAGGATCTCAGGAATGGCTGTTGTGATGGTGGCTGGATGACTTATTTGGGTAGCAGGACTCCAGAAACGTGTTTCTCAAACATCACTAATAATCTTGGTTTTTCAAAAGCTGCAGGGTCCAAGTTGTACTTTATAACCATGAAATCAGAGTCTCTACTGAGGAGAATCAAGCGACTCCAATGTACATACAATTTTGAGAATTTTGAGAATTGAGCCCTAAGCTCATAAAGGCAAGTAAGACCTGGGCCTTTGTATATTTACATAAATCTCTGAGTGATTCTGATTTCCAGCAAAGTTTCAGACCCACTTCCTGGATCGTGTTCTTGCAAATCAATGAGGTTGATTCTTAAAAACAATCTATTCAAGTGTAAAAGTTGAATGTGAGAAGTGGAGAGTGTTCCGTTGTGTGTTCTTAGGGCTCCGGGATTTGATAAGCTATCCCTCACATTAAAATGAGCCTCTCAATTAGCACATCTTCTAGTGTTGTGCCAGATTTTGATATCCCCAGAAAATCATAGAGTCTGAAGTCGGTGCTAAGGCATAAAGGTGGATTATTCAGGGCTGGGCGGGGGAGGGGCAGCTGGCAGCCAAGGCTGCTGCAGGATAAGCTGGGAGGGCAAAAGAGAAGGAGAGAGCCCCCTCCCACCCCCATCCCCTGTTGAACAGCACAGGGTTCTTATGCATTTTAAGCTATTAATTATACAGTCATGATTTAGCAGGCTTCTATTGGTGGGTTTGGGTTGAAGCAAACAACTTTCAAAAAGCACAAACTGATGAACTTACAGTGCTGTGGATCTTATCAAACACTAGGTACCTGCTTCCTGAGGAGTGGTCTGCCTACGTGACCTGCCAGGTGTCCTGCCGGGTGTCATATGGACTATCAGGCCTGGAGTTTACATAGCCCCCAGCCAAGCCATTAAGGCAGAATCACAAAAGGCAGAAAACACCTAGGTTCTT
Organism: Ochotona curzoniae; assembly: GCF_017591425.1. Classification (NCBI taxonomy): domain Eukaryota; kingdom Metazoa; phylum Chordata; class Mammalia; order Lagomorpha; family Ochotonidae; genus Ochotona; species Ochotona curzoniae. The sequence continues at coordinate 18,968,567 of NW_024465023.1, read as the reverse complement.
CACTAGCACAGATTTTTTCAAATCTTTTTTATTATCAGTGTCCTCATTGTGAGAAAGGGGTTAGACTGGGTACAGGCGGTTACGGTATTTGGGTCCCCAAGTCATCATTTTTTCTCAAATATAAAGGGGTATTTCTCCCCATGTCTTGGATTCATCTCATCAAAGCACGTCTCTCCCAAGACAAGTGCATATTTTAACATATCAAGAACACCCGCCCCTCAAGAGACAAGGGCGACATTAACATACCAATTCCCCACCTGTGTGTCAGCCCTTTTCTGTCTCCAGCCATTGCCAAGGGGGAGGGCTTCACACTGGCCTCTTTATCATTAGAAAGAGACCAAGGAAGTTGGCCAGTGACACCTTTCTGGCCTTTTGTCCCAGGGTCAGGTACCATGGAAACCAGGAATTTTCTTTGTTTATGGAGAAACATCTTCAAAGGTTCTTTCTATCTGAGAGCACCCTCCCGTCCCTAGTTCGGGAGTCTCCCTTCTCAACTTTTCTAATAAATCTTGCTTTAGGGCTTGGCGCAATGGCACAGTGGTTAAAGTCCTTGCTTTGCACGCCCGGGATCCCATGTGGATGCCGGTTCTATTCCCGGTAGCCCCGCTTCCCTTCCTGCTCCCTGCCTGTGGCCCGGGAAAGCAGTCAAGGACGGCCCAGAGCTTTGGGACCCTGCACCCGCGTGGGAGATCCAGAAGAGGCTCCTGGCTTCGGACCGGCATAGTATCGGCCCATTGCGCTCACTTGGGGAGTGAATCATCGGACGGAAGATCTTCCTCTCTGTCTCTCCTCTCTGTATATCCGCCTTTCCCATAAAAATAAATCTTAAAAAAAAAAAAAACTAAATCTTGTTTTAAAACTAAACTGTGTCTGCACGAAAATTCTTTCCTGCAAGACCAGAATTGAGGTTGCTGCCATATTCAGGGTGAAAAAACCATACAACAGTTTGTTGCATAATCTATTACCTTGTTAGTACTTCAGTGACAAACATATCTACATCTCAGTACGTCTGCTATATGCCCAAGATAGCCATATAACTACAAGTAATCAATTTTGAGAAGAACATAATAGTCAGGTAAAATGAGTACAAAAATGATCCCCAAAGTTGGAAGCATCTCCAGTAAGATCTAGAATAAGACATGGCTATCCACTCTCACCATTACTATTTAACATAACCAGAGCCATTATACATGATTGTCGCTGTCCCGCAGCGATGGACTTGGTGCACGGAGCCGACAATAACACACGTGGACCCTGACTGATGGTCAAAGCCAAAGTTTATTAGGGGCATCAGACTTTATACACTGAGAGTCCGTACTGTTTCCCTACTCTTGATTGGAATTCCTTTTGTATATTCCACCAGGTGTTCTCATTTGCATGCTGTTTACACAAAAGGTAGCCATTTGGTTGTTGTCATGCAAATACTGTCCAATGAACTGCAAACCTGTGCTCGCTGACCTCACAGGGTCACAATGTCCTCCTACACATGATAAAACAAGCTAAGGGATAAATAGAAAACCAGAAATACAAATTATCACTGTGTGCCCATGATCTGACCCCAACCACAAGGGAAGCAAAAGACACCACCAAGAAATCAGTGCCACTCTTAAAAGGTCTTGACAAAATCATAGGATACAAAATCAACAAAAAAAACCAATATCCTTTGTATACATAACTAACGCCATGCCTGAGGAAGAACTTTAAGACCAATTCACAGCAGCTGAAAAAAATTTTAAATAGCATGGGGTAAATTTAACTAAGGATGTGAAAGAATTCTACAATGAGAAATTACAAAACAATAAAAGAAATTGAGAAGGGCACACACACACAAAAAGTCCATATTTGTGAATTTGATGAATTAATATCATCAAAACTTCTATGCTACACAAAGCAATTTACAGATTCAAGATGATACCAATCAAAAAACCTAAGACATTATTCTCAGATCTGCAAAAAAAAAAAAAAAGGCACTGAAACTCATATGGAATCACAAGGCACCCCACATAGTTACGTCAATCCTAAACATACATACATGCATGCATAAAGCAGGCAAGCAAGCTGTAGTTACCACAATGCTCAAGATACAGTACACGGTAGTTTTAATCTAAATAGCCTGGTACTGACCCATGCACACAGTGAAATAGACTAGAGAATCCAGAATGTAATCCATGCACCTAAAACCAACTGATCTTTTATAATCAAGCTACAATCACTCCATGGTGAAAAAGATGGTCTGTTCAATAAATGCTCTTACGAAGATTGGATTTCTATAAGCAGCAGTAAGAAACAAGACCACTACCACATATACTGTAAAACAAATCAACTCACAATGTACTAGGGAATTTCAGACCTGAAACTATCAAATACCTAGAGAACTAGAGGAAAACAAAGGGGAGATACTACAATGCCCTGGCATAGGCAAAAACCAAACCAAAACTACAGCAACAACAAAAACACCTCCTTAGATATGACCAGAGAAGCATTGGCAATAAAGACAAAAATGGAATGAAATAAATGCAAAAATATGAATAAAGGCAAAAATGGACAGAATAAAAGAAAACATTTGCTAGCTATGCATTATGCATCTGATAAAGTATGACAATCCAGGATATATAAGAGGTTGAAAGATACCACCACAACAAAACAAATAATACAGATAAGAAATGGGCTAAGGACATGAACATATATTTTTCAAAGTATGAAATACAAATGACCAACAGACATATAAAGAGATGTCAGAATCACTAGTCACCAGGGAAATGCAAATGTAAACCATATATTTCACCTCACTCTAGTTAGAATGGCTATCATCGAAAAAAAAAAATGAAAAATAACAAATGCTGGCAAAAATATGGGAGAAAAGATGCCATTATACAGTGTTGGTGGGAACTTAAACTAGTACGACCATTCTAGAACACAGACAGATTTCTCAGGAATTTGGAAATAGATCTACCACATGACCCAGTCATTCCACTATTTGAAAGGACCCAAAGGAAATCAAATCAGCATACTGAAGTTATCTGTGTCCCATGTTTATGATAGTTCAATTTATAATGGAGCAAATATATGGCTAACTAGAGAAAGAAAAGGTGGTTAAAAAGTACATTACAGAGCACTATTCAGCCCTAAAAGCGAAATCCTGTATTTTGTAACAAAATAGATGCAACCGGAAACCATGGTGCTTACTGAAATAAGCAAGACCCCCAAAGACAAACATCATACATGTCCCCTTGCTTGTGGTGATATACAGAAAAACCTGTACTCTATGCAGTTGCATATTGTCATTTGATTGCTGTTTATAGCTGTTGTTCTACAGTAGTCAGGACCAATGTTTCCTTCTACTTACTGTTTCTTGAACTTCTTTATTTAGTAGATGAAAGTTGTGATTATGAAGAAAACTGAAGGTATGCCATTGTAAAAATTAAAAAAAAAAAAGGAGGAAGGGGAGCAAGAGAGAGGGAGGGAGGGAGATTATGGTGAGAAGCATCATTAAACACTTAAGAAAGTATCTATGAAATACAATCGTACATTATCACAAAAATGATAGGAAATGAAACAAGGAAAGGAAATTCAAGAAGGGAGGAAAGGAGGCAAAAATAGTTATATTCCTAACATTTTACCTATGAAATAATGAACCTTACTCTCTTTATGTTAATAAACATTTTTAATAAAGATTTGCAAATGATCCCCAAGGTAAGAAACATAACTGCAACACACAGCATCAACTTGTACCTAAAATCTTTGCCTCCTTCAGGGCATATGCAGAGGAGGACCATTATGACTGGTGGCATCACACTCACTATCAAATTACAACTATTTAAACATTTCTGTTTGTAGTGAGGGCAAGATGTGGATAGTTAGTTGGGCCCAAATTATGCTTCCTCACAGCATCTAGGAGCACCTGTCCACATACGGATTTTTTTTTAAAGACTTATTTTTATTATTATTATTTTTTTTTTATTGGAAAGGCGGATATACAGAGAGGAAGATCTTCCGTCCGATGATTCACTCCCCAAGTGAGCACAACGGCCGATGCTATGCCGATCCGAAGCCAGGAGCCTCTTTCGGGTCTCCCACACGGGTGCAGGGTCCCAAAGCTTTGGGCCATCCTCGACTGCTTTCCCAGGCCACAGGCAGGGAGCTGGATGGGAAGAGGGGCTACCGGGATTAGAACCGGCGCCCATATGGGATCCCGGGCATGCAAGGCGAGGACCTTAACCACTTGCGCCACGGCGCTGGGCCCAACATATGGATTTTTAAGTATACTTCCCCTTAACATTAGTATTTCAACTAGGGACAGCCAGGACCACTGCTTATGGCAAAGAATAGTGCACTTTCACAGGGATATTTGAAAAGCAGGCTGGTGAGGTCTGAAATCCTTACCTACACTCCCCTAACTAATTCTTGTGACCCTGGAATAAAGCAGAGTTGGAAAGTAAAACGTAGGCTTTTGAAAATGCCACCACCAAATGTCTTCTCTAGGTTTAGCATGGGGAGGGAACTATTTTGTAAAATACTTAAAAAGTTACACACAGGCTAGAAGCTTTGGGGGATAATAAAATAGAAAGAAAAATGTTTGGGCATTTATTTGGAAGAAACTGGAAATGAATTTCACAATTTAGGGAAAGTTACTTCAATGTTTAACATTGATAGGCCTGCCATCAATAAAACAGAGTGGCAACATATGAGGCTCTGCAACTTGAAGCAAATCAACTAGAACTTGAATTCCAATTCTGCTACATGCTAGTTGTGTAAACTCAGCATGGTGTTTAAACTCTAGTTCATTTTTCGTAAAATGGGGATAATGGTAATTCCAGCTTCCTTAGGCTATGATTAGGATCAGTTCCAAGGTGCTGAATACAGTTCCTTGTGCAATTTTAATGCTATTTATCAACAGCAACAAGATGAACTTAATTTATATATCCTGAGGTTTGTGGGGAAATTAAATGAAATATGCATACAAATAAGTTTTGAACCAAAGACCACTGCAATGGTATTTGAAATGGATTTTCTTTATTTTAGTAATGTATGTTTATTGTATCTTGATTCGAAAAATACAGTGTTAGGAAAGCAATGAGTATTTATCAAATATTTAGCTACAGGCCCAGCGTGGTGGCCTAGAGGCTAAAACTCCTCACCTTAAACACACCAGGATCCCATATGATCACTGGTTCTAATCCTGACAGCTCCACTTCCCATCCAGCTCCCCGCTTGTAGACTGGGATGGCAGTCAAGGATGGCCCAAAGCCTTGGGACCCTGCACCCACATGGGAGATCTGGAGAAAGCTCCCGGCTCCTGGCTTCAGATCGGCACAGCACTGGTCATTGAGGTTGCTTGGGGAGTGAATCATTGGACAGAAGATCTTCCTCTCTGTCTTTCCTCCTCTCTACATCTGACTTTGCAATAAAAATGAAAAAAAAAAAACCTTTAAAAAAATGATTCAGGTACAATGATTCTGAATGGTTAGACTCCTCTGACCCCTATTGAGAGTTAGAGCCAAACTTACTGCCTATATATGGTAATACAAATCGAAATATACAGTACATCAGGGGACAATATGAAGTCTGAATTCACAAACCTAAAACTGGAACTTCAATAACCTGGTGATGTGCTGAATAAATTGGAAGTAATTCCATTAAGTCTTTGTCTCTGGAGTCATTATTCCCGATAATCACATCTGTAAAAAATGCCATCTTGAAAATTGTGTTTCCTGAAGTCAACTCCAAGCAGCAGTAAGCTACCCATCTCTGATTATAAGGAGAAAAATGAGAGCAGCCTATAAACACATTATTGAATACAGTGCCTTTAAGTGCAGTCGGGGAGGCATTATTGCTCAATGGAAGACAGTTTAAAATAAGAGGATACAGAGCTTTCTCTACAAGAGTAAAGCATCCCGGCCATAATTGTTCTCCAGGAACCTTGGAGAGGTACACATTTTTTTTTCAAACTGTGCTATGATTTCTGTTCACCTCCTAGGGAGGAAATTTAGTTGCAGCCATTAAGTTTGGGAAAGCCAAGTTCTTGGCAGCTCTCAGCCACTGTCTTTACAGCTTCCATAGTCACATCAGCATCGTGACTGTGTCTAGGCTCACTTCAGGATAGCAAGCGCAATTCTCATGGCCTATTTATTTTTTAATATCGTTCTTTTATTTTTTATTTCATGTCCTTCCCATGGAGTTAAGGCAAGCTTTAAAGAAACAACAAGCAGAAAATAATACATTCAGTATCATAGGGATATTTATTTTCAGAAATCAAACAGGAAGAAAATCTATAGGGTTGGTTGTTGTGGAAGGTTAGTGCTAATTTTTACACTCTATGATGAAAAAATGAATTTAGAATCAGAACTGTGTTTAAAGATCTGTTGCACAAAAGTCTCACCAAGTAGAATATTGGTGAGTGTTACATTTTTTTTACAAACTTGAATATCTGCAGGACCTGCAGCCAACTTGGGGCTATTATTTGTCTCTGCTTCCTTCCTCAAATGAAGCTCAGTAGTTCCCTCCCTGACTTAGCTCTAAGCCTTTCTCAATGAACTGAGTAATAGAATCTTGAGGGACACCTTTCAGACCAGCAGCAGAAGCAAAAACCTTCCCCACTGATATGTTACAGGATATTTCTGGCAACAAAACCCATCAACTATACAAGGCATATATCTAACTCAGCCAGCCTTCAATTAAATGCTATTCAGCACCCCCTGAAGGCAGCAACAAGGGGTTAGAGTAAAATGAAATCAGCTCTATAGATACACCACAGAAAGTCCACTCTCAGACAATGGCCTCCTTACTTCTTGGCCCTGAGGTACTGAGAAAATTTTCCAGAACATTCAAATTTCCATTGTTAATAATAATGCATGATATACTTTACAATCCTGAAATATTTTAAGTTTTTTTTCATAGAAAATGGTGAATTTGTGAGATGATGCATTTTTTAAGATGATGGATTTTTAAATGAACTACTTGAACCTGTTCTCAATGGACACAGACCAAACCATCACATTGTATACCATACAAAAATGGCATTTTGATTCAAATTAAAAAATAATTTTAAGTTTTTTAATACTTCCAAGACCTGGGGGAAACCATTTAGTGAATCTGTTCATTTATAACTATAAACCAATAGAACTAATTCTTCCACTTATAATCATCATCCGGTTAATGTCATTAAATCACCTATACCAGGACAATTGTAATACATGTTTATCTAGTATCATGAGATCCACAGTACAAAGAAAGTGCAGTAAAATAGGTATAGCTTTGATCTTTACAAATCTCTATGTGTTTATAAAACTGTCACATATGCATATCTTCTTAAAACACCTCTCCTCACAGCTACTCTGGTTCTAACCAGCAGAGCCCTTGACAGGGCACTTGGCATGCACTCTTTAGATTTCAGCACCTGCCTTTCGTTCCTCTCCACAGTTAAATGGATTCTACCCGAAAAACATTGTTTTGTACTATTCTTCCACCATTAGAATATAATATACTTATAATAGATTTTTAATGCATTTAGGAGTAGAAAGACTGGCTTTATGTTTTTATTCCTAGTTTCTAAGTGCCTCCTATCACTATTCTTGAGAAAATGTTAGCAAGTCTTTACTTCACTGATACTGATACCTGAGCTACATTGTTGAAATAAAGATTGTCATTAAAAATGTACACATGTGCTCTTAACTTTTGTAAAACATGCCAGAAAATTTCCATGGTGAAAAATTAGAAGCAAACTAAATATAGATCAAATATAGATTTAAATAATTTTGGTGTGTCTAGTTAATAGATTTTATTAATTATTTTATTAATAGATTTTTTAAAAAATTCAAATTGCTGGGGCCAGCACTGTGGTGCCACAGGCTAAGACTCTGCTTGTCGTGTTGTGATGTCCTCAATGGAGACAGACCAAACCATCACAACTCTGTTTGTCATGTTGTGATCCCATATCCGAATGCTAGCTTGAGTGTTGCAATTGTGTTTTAGTTTATACTCAAGGCTGATAAACCTGGGAAAGCAGGAGACGCCACCCCAAGTGCTTGGGGCCCTGCCATCTATGGGAGGCATTGATGGAGTCCCTCAGTTTTGTCTTCAGCCTTGCCCCAAACTGACTATTGTGACCAATTGGGAAGTGGATTAGCAGAAGGAAGAACTTTGTTTCTCTCTCCCTCTCCTTTTTCTCTCCCTCCTCCTTCTCCTGTTACTCTTTCAATTACGTAATCTTTTTGGGAAAAATCAAATTATTAGAGTATTTAAATATATCAGAAAAACATTTGAGCTATCCAGTTAACTATGCAGGTTACCAAATTATGTGTATATAATGGTATTAAAAAATAACATTCTCAGGGGTAAAAATCTTGCAGCTGGAGCTTGTCACCTCTGGAATCCTGATCCCATTTCATACCGGCACTGTGTCCTTGAATAAGTTATTGCATCTTGTAACTGCTTGAATTCATTTATTTTTATACGACATAGTACTTATTTATAAAATTGAGGCATGACTGGATAGCATTTAAGGTGCAAGTGTTTGGCCTAGTGGTTAAGACACAGCTTGCGTTGCTGCCATCCTTATCAGAGTGCCTGAGTTTGTGCCCTGAGCTCCACAACTGGTTGCTGCTTAGTGCTGATACAGAACCAGAGGCAGAAGTGATGCCTCAAACTCCTGGGTCCCTGCAGCCCATGCGGGAGAACGAGGCAGAATTCCTAAATCCTGGCTTCAACTTGGCCCAGGCCCGGCTATGGCAGGAATTTGGGGTATGAATAGGAGATTTCTGTCTGTCTGTTTCTTTCCCCTTTATTGCCTTTCAAATGAATAAAAAATTAAAAATTCTTAATGGATGACATTTAACATAAAAGGCAATCTCAGTATTGTATGGTATATACAAAGTGCGCAGTGAAATTTAGGTATCATTATGTAGTTCTCAACAGACACATATGTCTCGTACAAGTAACACTATTGTAAAATACTCAAATTATGGACAACTTTTCTATATTCTACTTTAGACAATGAACGCAAATTTATTTTGCAATATTAAACAACAGGTTTCATCTTAAAAATAAGTGAAATGTTTTCTGGAGATGGCATGAGTAAGACGCATTCAAAGCCAAGAGAGCTATGCAGAGGTACAAAACGCAAAAACTGCCATGACTCCAAGTAGCTGGCTGCCCATACCCTCCTGCTGTTTCTCTTCATCAATGTTATGTTTCATTAACTCTATGGTTTCAATGTTTGTGTCTCACTTCAAATTCCTATGTTGAACTCTTTTCCGCAAGGGCATAAGATCACCAGGTAGGATTTTAAAGAGGTGATTAGGTTACATGGGCAGAGCTCTCACAAATGGGGATAATATCCCTGTAATGAGACCAAGGGTACTTGCTCACTAACATCATGTGAGGATGCAGCAAGAAGGCGCCATTCATGATTTGGAGAAACTCATTACCAAACAGCAAACACATAGGCACAGCAATCTTGGGATTAACAGCTTCAAGAATTTGAATAAACAATTCCTATAGTTAATGTATCGTCCAAATCTGATGTTTTGTTGCAGCATCCCAAAGACACTAAGAGAATTGGGAGTAAGAATCACCAAGATTTTACATATAAATTAAACTTGTGCCACTTAAGAAAAGCACACATCTCTGTAGAAACACATTTTCTATAACTTTCCACTTCATTATTTATAAGAATTACTTCTGAAGAGAAAATTACTTCATTGTTTCATTCATTTTTTTCTGCCATGTAAGCTGCTTCACTTTTAAGATATTTTACATTTTTGCGGCAAAAACTGTGCCTAACACCTCTTCATATTTCTAGCAGTGCCTTTATATATTAAAGTGTTCAATTTTTAAAACATATTCACCAAGTGAGGCAAAGAGGAATTTATACTCGTCTTTTTTATAAATAAGCCAACAGAAACTATGAGCTGAAATATGCAAACATGATTAATAAGAAAAAATAATGAAGCAGAAGATAATAACGTCAGCGAAGACTGTTGAGAATATCAGCAATTTATTTCCTATACAGTATCATTACCTAATTAACATGGTATGTTACACAAATGTAATAATGTCCTATGTCACAGTTATTTCCAAAACGTGACCACAATGAAAATAGTCTTTAGTGTGTCATTGGTAATCTTCTAGATGATTTTCACTTATGAGCTCATTCCACACAGACAACCTATGAAGCAGGTACAATTATTATTTTTAAAATTTTTTAAAAATTTGAATGTCAGAGACAATAAGAGAGAGAGAGAGAAAAAAGGAGGGAGCCTGATTTGTCACCTGCTAATTCATTGCTCAAATGCCCACGATGGCCAGGGCTAAGCTAGGTCAAAGCCAGGAGTTGGGGGAGCTCAACACAGATAACCCACATGGATGGCAGTGGCCGCCCACATCAGCCATCACCTCCTGCCTCCCAGAGTGCACATCAACAGGAAGCTGAATCTGAAGTGGAACCAGAAGTCAGGTACTCCATGAAAGGAAATACAAGCATCACAAGTAGGCTCTTAACCACTGTGCCACATGTCAACCCAATTATTCACTGTATTACAAATGAAGAAACAGAGCAAAACAAACTAAATCTCCTGCTAAGCATACAGAAAAATAAAAAGAGTTGTATTTTGAGTCTAACATACTTTGATTTCAATTTTCCCTTTTAACTAGTTTATCATTAAGTAGTTACAACAGGGCCAGTGTTGTGGCATAGTGTGTGAAGTAGCTGCTCACAATACTAACCTCCTATGTGGGCTGCGTTTCTGCTTTGTGTCCTGGCTTTCTGTCTTTCCCACTCTCAATGTAACTACCTGCTGAGGTACCTGGGAGGGCAACAAATGGAGGTTCAAGTATCTGGATCCCTGCCACCCACAGTGGAGACTCAGTTTAGGCCCCCTCAGTTTGGGCCTGACCCAGCTTTGTCGACTGCATCCATTAGGTGAGTGTGCCAGCAAAGGGAGACTCTCCTCTCCTCTCCTCTCCTCTCCTCTCCTCTCCTCTCCTCTCCTCACCCTGCCTTTGAAATAAATATTTTCAAATCCCATTTATGCTATAAAACCATTATGTATTACATGTTAAATACATCTTTATAGAGGACTACTGAATTAGATAAGATAAACATCACTGTCTATTTGACAGCCAGAAATATCAGGAAGGTAAGACTCAGCCAACTCCATCAAGCTATTTATTGGCAGCAAACTCTTCATTTGAAATTAGTTAATTCAAGCTGTCACAGTAACAATCTCCTTTTCCTAAATCCCACTGCTGTGGCCAGTTTTCTGGCAACAGACAATACAGGCGAAAGGAAGAATACACCAGTTTCAATGATAGGGATAATACTCATTTTATTTACTACTTTCTGTTTACTTATTTACTTTTCTTTCCTATATATATAATATATATATTGGTTTTTCTTTTCATATATATATATGTACATATGTATGTGCCTGTGTGTCTTTTATCTTTGCCTTGGAGCAAAGTAATACGCTTACTTTTCCGTTAAACATTTAGTTGGTTAATTTATTTGAAAGTTATTAGAACTAGAGAGAGGGACTTTCCATCTGCTGAGTCATTGCCCAGATAGCCACAATGGCCAGGGCTGGGGAAACTTGAAGCCAGGTGCTTCTTCCAGGTCTGCCATGTAGGTATCAGGGACCCAAGTACTTAGTCCATCCTTCACTGTTTTTCCTGGAATGACACTAGGGAGTTTGATTAGAAGTAGAGCAGATGAAACATGAGTGACACCCGTATGGGATGCTGACACTGCCTGTGGCAGACTTACCCATTCTTTTATCCACCATTTTAGCCCCAATCTTCCCTTTGTTTTTGTCTTGGATGGATTCTTTTTTTTTTTTTTTTTTTTTAAATTTTCAATGCCTCCCTTGCCAGCACTTCCCAGCCCTCTCCCTTTTTATAACTATCCTTCAATATTTTTAAGTATACTCGTGCCAGTTGCCATTTTCTTGTTTCTGGCATTGGTTTGCTGTCATTTCTTGCTCTTTGATGTTTCCCATATCTAAATGCTCCCCAAGTCACCCATGCTTGGTATCACATTTATCCTTGGCTATTCCTTTTTTCCCCATTTCTCTGGCTTATTCATGAAATCACCAGCAGCCAACTTCACGCATAAAATGTCTAGTCCAAGGTTGAAAATTAATAGGTATCAGGTAACCACATATTTTGTATAAATAGGAATCTTTGGGCACCCAGCTTCTTCATGTGCCTATCAGTGTCAATGGACAGCGGTTTTATTTGACTTTTAAAAGGGCAGAACAAGAGCCATGTACATCATTTTTCTGCCATCAATGGTTAGGAGCTATTGCTCTGAATTGAAAGTATCATAAATACATTCTTCAGTTAGTGGTTGGTTCATTAATTAGGACTTGTCCTGAAATGTCTTCTAATGTTTGTGAATTTCAAGGGAGTTTTATTCAACAAGCATACTGCCAGTACATATGCAAATAGGCAATATACTATTAACATTATGCATGTTAGTCTTAATGTTTTGATTGCTTTTTATAAAGGACAATGTAGAGTCTGGGCTTTTGTCTTAATCAGAGGTTGAAAGTAGAAAAAGGGATAGTTTCGTGCCATGCTTTGTAGATTTTTCTGAACAGTACAAAAATGCTCAGGAGGAAATAAATGCTGCTATTTGAAAAGGACTATTTTAGACACTAGCTTAGACATTAAATTTTGATGGAATTACATAGGATGCAGGCATACACTTGAATGTTTTCATCTCAAACAATAACGACTGTAACTTTGGAAATATTACTCTATTTTCTGAGCCTCACTTTTTTCATCTACAAAATACAGGGGCTGGACCAACAGTTTTTTTAAGGTACCATCTAACTTTAACACTCTATGGCTTTATCCATTTACTTATACAACTCTGTCCCCTAAGAAACATACATTTAGACGGCTATGGGGATGAAAACTGAGGACTCTATTTAATAGGTTTTCCTGACGCAGACACTAGACTTTGTCACTAACGGGCATTTTCCCCTGAGATAAGCAAACAATACTACAAAGGCTAACGGAAGTGACTCTGAAAGGTCTTCCAGCAGGAATTAAGGAAATGTGGCCAAAACAAACAAACACAAGCTGTGGTATAGGGACTACATTTATCTATATACTAAGTTCTAATTTCCTATTGATTCCTCCATCTAAAATTACCCCCATATATTTTCCTCTGGATAATGATGATAGTACTACTTATATATCATACCATAACTACAAAGAGCATATAGTTTCAGTGATGTATCTTTCAAAGAAGGCCACAATGTGACACTGTTATTATCCCCATCGTCAAAATAAACAGAGGCAGAAACAGGTTAAGCAACTGGCCCAAGATCATGGTTGTTAAAACAGTAGCATTGAGATTGGAAATCAGCAGTCAGCCCAGGTCTAGAATTCAAACACCTAACAATTGTGTCTTATTATATGGTTGTATCCATCCATTTTCTTGTGTTCCTTGTTGCTATGAGATTAGCATGATTTCGCATTAGTCCTATTGGAGTTACAAATATAGGACTACATTGTGGAGTGTAACAAATTCCCATATTCTACAATTGGATTCATTCTCACAAGTAGTGCTTTCTTTGTGACCTACCTACTCATCAAATATTTTTTAAGTGATTGGTCACAAATTTCCTACTAGTGTTTCCAAATATAGGCTTTACTATATATATTATACAAAATGGTTGACTTGTGTACTCAAAACAAAAATAATAATAGTAATACTGCAAATATAAAGTATAAATGGATGCCTTCCCTATACTATGACATTTTAAACATGTTTTCAGATGCCAAGAAGAACCTCAAGGATATTCAGTGTGGTCAGAGAGCTAGAACTGTGTAACCTTATTAAAGAGGCTAACTCTACATTCAGCAGAGTTTTCATATGTTGCATGACACTGTTTTCACTTGCTTTGCAATCATCATCCAAGTAAAATTTTATAGGCTTACCAAACTCCACATGCACCTAATTGGTCTCTAGGGTAGTAAAACAACCAGTGAGCAAATCCACCAGGTAAGTTTAGCGAATTTCACTTAAGCTAGGTACATACTCTCCAAAAGTAACGACAGTACAGGAAATTAATTTGCTTATTCTGAAAACCAAATTCTGAATTATCCAATGCTAGAAGCAAAATTTCTTGTTGTGTAAACATATTTGCACACACATGTACACTTCACAGCAAGAACATAAAGTGATCAAACCCAAATTCTCAAATAGTCCAGTAAGATTTCCTACAAGTCAAAATCTGGCTAAGAAAACCAGTTATGGATGCTAAATCAGGGAACATGCCAACTAGTCAATCTCTAAATTATTCAATCTCCAAAGATTCAAGTAGTGACTCTTTATCCAACATTATCTTGCACATAGATACAGCTTTTACATGAAACAGACCAAAGGGAAGGTTTGATTTCTGATTTATATGATTGACTAATTCTTGGACACCCTTCCTCTAATAATGTTTTGATCATCTAAATAGTTCAAACCACCCCCCCAAACTAAAAGTGGCAGTCTCTGCGTTCCTTAGTTTGTCACCTTTCAAGGACAACATTAATGGAATTAAATCCTCAAAAAAGATGGTAGCAAATTGAGTATTATATCCTTAGATATCTGAGATAATTCAATGTGTTTCAGTAAATATGAAGTTGGGAAAGTGATAGTATCAATTTAAACAGAATCTTTCCTCATCTATTGCTTCTATTATGGTACAGTTTTTGATGTCATCGAGTCACAAACAGTGCTGAGGAGATGGGGTTCTCAACTTTCATGAGGGAAGTAGAGTCACGTGCTGAAAATGATATTGCTAACAGCCATATGAAATAAGAGTAATTTCCAATTAATTCAGCTGCAAGATATTTTCAAACAGCAATAGAGGCAATGCAAATAAATACAAGTAAATCAGGATTATTTGTATCAGTATAATCATTATTCAGATTTATAAAGACCAGTGGCTTTTGAGTCATGTGTTTTTATTAAAAAATTGATATAAACAGGTACAACATAATAAATTTGAGTCAGCATTACAATTACATATTTTAGATAATGCTGAAAATGCATCAATAAATTATATCATAGATATGATCTTTTATATGATTAATATTTGATAGTGATATCAATATTGATAGTGATATCAATATTTTCCTCATGAAATTATATGCAGTACTCATTGCAATATTATACATTAGAAAATTGGGTCTGAATAAAGATTATACTGCTAGAAAATGAGAGAAAATTTAAGCTTTCATTATTTCAAAAATTACTCTAAGTTTATTCTTTTAAGTATGTCATTATATTATCTTTTGGTTTCTAGAGAATAACACAACACAGTATCCACAGATAAAAAAGCTTTTTATTCCTTGTAGTTAGAGGGCTGATGATAACCTTGGTAAGAAAACCATTGTCAAGTTCTTATTGTTGATGGCTTTAATAAGAGAGAAAATGTCTTTGATGCTTTTCTTTTGTGTGGAATCTGGAATTTGATCTACACCCAAAATCTGCACATAGCCTCTTAGAAAATTAGTCAAAAATATAAAGTTCTCTTCTTGGGGCTGGTGCAGTTGTATGTCAGGCTGAACCTCTGCCTGCAGTGCCAGTATGCCACATAGGCACTAGTTA
Organism: Ochotona curzoniae; assembly: GCF_017591425.1. Classification (NCBI taxonomy): domain Eukaryota; kingdom Metazoa; phylum Chordata; class Mammalia; order Lagomorpha; family Ochotonidae; genus Ochotona; species Ochotona curzoniae. The sequence goes on along the minus strand of NW_024465023.1, from coordinate 18,952,957 downwards.
GAGTCATGGCTGCTCCACGTCCAATCCAGTGCCCTGATTATGGTCCGGGAAAGAATGACTCAAGCCTATGGACCCCTTCACCCATGTGAGTGACCTAGAAGAAACTCCTGCCTTTGGATCAGCTCAGCTCCAGCCACTGTGGCTTTTTGGAGAGTGAACCAGCAGAGGGAAGATTTCTGTCTGTCCGTCTCTCTGTAACCATGTCTTTTCAACAAAAATAAGCAAATGCTAAAGAGAAATATCTCTTCTTGCAGCAGTATGTCCTTTCTTTGTATAAGTTGAAGAGAATGGAAAATAAGCCAAAAAATGCAATCTGGTGCCAAACCAAATTAGTGTGAATACAGGAAAACATGTCATAGCCTAAGATATGGAACATGAGAAAAAGATGAAGACATCAGTAATCTGAATGATGCTTTGTTACATTTGTACATAGTTTATGTTCAAATATTATACAAAGTCAAGCTTCCACTGTGGTTTATTTTACCAGTAGTGTGAAGAACAAAGTCTTGTGTAATCTATGTAAATTTTAGAAACAAGTGATTTCTCAATCAAAAAAAGAAACCTAGAACATGAGATAGCTTATAGTTGGATTATTATCCAAGTATATTAGAAGACTGATGAGGGCTGTCCATAAAAGAACAACCAGTGTTGTCTTAAGAAGCAAAGATACGATTCAACCATGTATTTAAATTTCTCTATAGCAAAAGATGTACATTTTGATCCTTCAGCACAGATTATTGCACAAGTCATAGGCTCTCTCTAATGTAAATATCCCTGGAAAACACACCTCTGCTTTCCTTACATATTAAATAAGGGCAGGCTTTCCTGAAACACAAAAATGCCACTGCTAGTGTTTCAATTACCTGCTTTCCATGCCTGTGGTCGTCGCCTGGTCTAATAGACCCTCACCAAGCTCACACATGTTAAGGGTTTTCTTTTTTCTTCCTTTTCTTTTTTGTTCTTTTCTTCTCTCTCTCTTTCCTTCCCTCCTTTCTTTCTTTTCCTTATCCTTTTCTTTTTTATTTTTTTCTGTCCTGTCCTGTCCCATCCTGTCTTCTATTGTTTTTTTGTCCTTTTCTCCCCAGGGCTTGGATAGAATAGCCATATATTCAGTGACTAATAATTGTATAATTTCTTTAATAGTAACCATGGCCTCAAAACTAGGTTTCTTTTTTTTAAATTCTTTTTTTTTAAAGATTAATTTATTTTTATTACAAAGTCAAATATACAGAGAGGAGAAGAGACAGAGAGGAAGATCTTCCATCCGATGATTCACTCGGACGGAATTCACTCCCCAAGTGAGCGCAATGGCTGGTGCTGTCCTGATCCGAAGCCAGGATCCAAGAACCATATGGGATCCCTGCGTTCAAGGTGAGGACTTTAGCCGCTAGGCCACGCTGCCGGGCCCAAAAACTAGGTTTCATTCATGTAGTTTAAGAACTTCATAACACTCTTCCACATTTATTAAGTGTGGTTGTTCTTTCTACATATGGCCAAACTGAGAAAGATTTCTTCCAGTTCACTCTCTATAAAATGTGTCTCTCCCTTGCTCTCCATCCTCACTCAATTAACGGCTTCCTGAAACACAAAGGAAATCACAGTTTCTGGCCGTTTGTGCTGGTTACTCCCTCCTCGTGGAACCTTTTGCCCCAAAATACCTGGGTCACTCCAGACACTCTGCTCTCTACTAACACAATGCCCTTGCAAAGCTTTTCTTTACTACCAAGATTGGAATAACCACTCACTCACTATCTCAACTCAATACTCAATACTAGTAAGTAGCCCTTACCATTATCTGATAATCTTATTGATAACAAGAAAGACCTTTTCCCCTTTGAAAGCACCATCTACATGACAGCAAGGGAATAGATAATGCAATCTCACCACTGGACAAATAGATAAATCACAGATCTCATTGAAGTTGGAAGTCTCATTTGTATAAAATAAAGTGATACTTCCCAGATGAGTTTGCAAAAATTAGGGACTAAATCTTATAATGTATAATATATAGCCTCAGTTTTTGTGGGATAATGGAGCTAGAACCATCTCAGATATAAAAATCTGTGGATACTGATGTTCTTTATACAAAATAATTCAGTATCTTCATAAAATCTACATATATCCTTTTGTATGCTTTAAATTGTCTCCAGATAATTTTCACTACCCAATACAAAGTACCTGATATGTAAACAGTTGCTATACTCTTGTTTAGGCATAAAGACAAGAATAAACAACAACTCTGGCTCAGCATATATCATAGCAGGTGTGTCAACTAAGGCACAGAAGCTTAAGAAACATATCATTTTTAAAAAAGATTTATTTATTTACATTGAAAAATTTACAGAAAGGAGGTGGGTCAGAGAGGAAAATCTCCCATCTACTGATCCACTCCCCAAGTGGCCACCACAGCCAAAGTTGAGCAGATCTTGAAGCCAAAACTTTGGCCGTTCTCAACCGCTTTCTCAGGCCACAAGCAGGGAGCTGGATGGCAAATGGAGCATCTGGGCCACAAATCAGCACCCATATGGATTTCCGGTGCATGCAAGGCAAGGACTTTCACCACTAGGTTACCGTACTGGGCCCAGATGAACATTTTTCAAATGTAAAAAAAAAAAAATTAGAATTCAAAACTAGCCCATGTTGAAATGTATAATTTTGACTTTTGTCATGAGTCTCCCACAAATATTGTTGTGGCACTAGAGAGAGGTGCTCAGAGCAGCCCCTCCAGAGGTTACTTAATCCCACTTCTAGATGAGTAAGGAATCAAGGGAAATGCACTACAAAGCTATTACTTTATTAAACACAAACTAGTAAATATAAAAATGTTCCTGCCCCATCTATCCTTTCAGTTATGTGTTATTTTCCCTGGCTGTGTGCTCTGAAATGTGCTAGTCTCCCTGGAACCAGGAAAAGGAGTTTCGTTTGGATGTAAAAACAAAAATTTTAATAAGACATGATTAAACATAAAGGGGCATAAACATGTTTAGGAACACATGCTTGGTTATTTGATCTGCCGTTACATTTCTTTGATTCATACCGCTGGCAATCAAGCACAGTTCAAAAGCGAGGTCCAGGCTACTATTTGGCACATTTCCCCTATTCAATAGCCCTGGTAACATTTATAATTAGGCACTGAATACATTTTATTAGGTTGGTAAATATCTAAGTACATTTAAGAAAATGATGAGAGTGCAAATTTAAGTACATTTTTGTCTTTAAATTTACAGCCAGTGAGCTTGTAATTTTGTAAGTAGAATAACACACACCAGGGAGTAATATTTGAAGTGACTACATTTCTGTCCGTGGATGTTCTTGGCCTTTGCTCATATGATTCACCACACCTTCTAGGCATGCAATTATCTCTTAACACCTCACAACCTGTCGTGCAGTATGTTATTCCTCAAATGAGAACTGGCCTCAAATGTCATTATATACTCAGATTTAATCATTTTAATGGAAGTATCAACGGCAACTTTAGTGGGGCAAAATGTATAACTTTTCAGTTGAAATGCTTTTTTTTAAATAAAGCTAAATATTTTTAAAATTTAATTCATTTCAACTGATTCTTCAGACCACTTTACTACTATAATTAAATTGCAAAAGTTGAAATATGCCCAACTTAAACTTCAATCGAAAATTCAAAGCTGTATTTTAAGTTTGTGTTGCATTTGTTTAACTGCATCTGCCAGAGAATGCATCACAAAATCCTTTATAGATATTCAGATGACTCTCTCTACTAGAGACAAGAAGCAATGCTGCTAATCTTGGGCTTTCATTGGTTTGATTACCATTTCAACTCTAAATGGCTGGATGGTAATTAGGGGGTGTGGAACCACCAGTACTACTCAAGAAGCAATTGCCTTTACTGACAAAGTTTGGAAAGAAGCACAGTAAACTCTAAGAAACAATTCATTCAATCTTACACACCTCCCTGCCATCGTTTTTAAAAAGAAGCAGATGTGCCAAAAAGCTCGTTGGAAGATGGCTGATAGGGTTCAAGCAAGAATAGAATCACCAACACTTGACTGTGCATATTGCTCACAATGATCTAGTGCAGTATATAACAACCACAAGAACCTCATTTGGAGGAATTTTTTCATATTGGACAGGCATTTAAAACCGTATAATTAAATTAAACAGAAAGGGATAGTTTTATGCAGAAGCTAAAGTACAAACAACAACAAAAAAATACATTCCAGGAACCAAATTTACAATTATGTCATGTTTAGATGGATGTCTGTTCTTATAAAATATACTACGCTCATGATTTTTAAGTTCATTGCCTGGAAATACTAGTTATAATTAAAGATTATGGAAATGGGAAAAAATGTAAAAGAAAAAGAATAATTGGAATTGACAAAATCTGTTTTTGTTAGCATCTTCAAATTATTTGAGAAGGCAAGCGGGAGAGAGGCTGGGGGACAGAGAGAGAGAACTCCGATCGGCTGGTTGGCTCTCTAAATGCTTACAAGGGTGAGGTCAGACCAGAACCAAAGCCAACATGTGGGGAACTGAGTCCAGCCAGTTCTTGCATGTTGGTGATACAAGTTCAATGACTTGAGTCATCAATTACTACTTTCCAGAGACAACATTAGCAGGAAGCTGGAACCAGGTGCCAGAACAAGGCATCAAACCCAGGTACTCTAAAGTGAACATCCTAATCAACATCTCAACTGCTAGACCAATACTTGCTCCCCTACCTATTCCAATACTCAATCATTTAGCTGACTCACTGGATCCACTGAAATTTTGTTCTCCCAGATAATTAGTAGTGGATCCAGATATGTCCTGAACAATGTTAAACCAGAAAGCTATTCTCCATTAGAATTGAATTTTGTTTTTTGATAGATTAAGGATATCTCCAAACATTTTTGACATTCCACCAATCAAAGTCAGTATTCACTCCATTCCCTGAACTTGGGGACAGTCTGCGTTTGCTTTGGCTAACAGAATGTAGTAAAAAAGTTGTTGTTTTGGCTTCCAGGCCAAGGATTTCAGATGCTGGAAACTTACAGTTTCTGTCTTTTGTATCATTCATTCTAGGGTTCTGAGCTACCATGTGAACTCTGTAGAGTTCATCATGCTGGGCAAGTCCAGCGTAGATATGACATTCATCAGACCTAGTGAATCAAGTTTTCAATTTGTCCCCACCAAAACAGTGTATGTGGGAGTAGAGCTGTATTGAAGTCATGTGGCCTGTTAATATGCTGAGTACCACTATGATCATGATTGATATCACAGGAAGTAGAAAAATCATCCAGCTGATCCATGCCCAAAGTCATGACCCACAAAACTGTGAAATAGAAAGTGACTGCAGGGCTCGGCTTTTGAGCTGGCAGTCAAGACATCACTTACGATGCCTGCAGCCTATAGCAAATGAGCAGCTCTGCTCTCGGACCCAGCTTCCTACTAATGTGTACCCTGAGAGGGAAGTAGCAGGAGATGGCTCAAAAAAGTTGCGTCCCTGTCAACCACATTGGAGACCCAAAAAGAGTGCATGGATGCTGGCTTTCGCCTGGTCCACTCCTGGCTATTGTGGACAGTTGGGGGAACAAACCACCCTGTGAGCTTTCTCTCTCTCTGCATATGTCAATTTCCTCTCGATTTTCAGTTAAAGCAACTTCAAAATTTGGATGTACACTGTTACAAAGCAATAGGTAACAATAATATAGGGCTGCTAAGAACCCACTTTAATTGTTTCCAGTCCAGCTCATGTACTGGTATATTTTAGTTATATGATAATGTAGATAGATGGAATATGAATATAAATTTAGGGATATGTTATTTCAACAAACTCAAATGAATTTATAGAAAGAGTTTAGTGAAAGCTAGCTGAAGAAAAAATAAGGCTGCCAGGTGAGAGATCTAAAAATATGAAAGGAGTTTCTTCTTAAATTGTTTTTGCAAATGTCTGAGTATTTCTTTTCCACTGAACAGAAATGAAAGCGTGTAAGTTTCTAATCTGTACTGGAAAACTCCCTGAATTTCATGATATTCTATTACCACCTACCTTATAATGAACATGCTCTTCATTGATATTTTTTTGAATACACCAAATATATCCCCTTCTACCTCAGAATCTTTTTTTTTTCTGCTTTTTCCCTCTACCTGGCATAATGTTTTATTCAGATACCTTGTTAGTTTCAAGACTTCTTCTAATCTCACTTGCTCAATCCATCCATCATGACACCTTATTTCATCCTATTTTCCACGTCTCAGTCCCCCTGGATCTTCCTTACCCTGTGACTTTGATTTTCCATGGCACTCAAGTCCTTCATATATGCATCATCATTTGATAACCTCTCTCAAGTTATTATTGTCCTGATTGTGCGAAAGTGAGTCACCAAACTGCAGTGGATTTTTTCTAAGCATAACTTTGGGGGATCACAGGAAGCATTGAGTAGCACACACCTAAGCTTGGCAGCTACAGTCCGGAATATCTACAAGGAGATCTCGAGGTTGTCAGCCAGGTCGATGACAGAGGAAGCTCAACAGGCCTTCGCGTGTCTCCTGCCATCTAGCACAGACTTCCCTGTGGCCAGAAGGAGGAGCCTGGACAGAGCCCCCGTATATGGATCCAGTTTATATTTTCAGTTAACTCTCTGGAACAGCCCAAAGGTTTTCCTGCCTTAATGACATTTGTAATGTATTACAAGTCTCTAGGGTAGAGTTGGTTCTAAATGCTGGAGTCAGCAAGTATAAGGTAAGAAGTCTGCAGTACATTTTTAGTTGTGTCTGTAAACATCCTTCACATTTTAGCTGCGAATGGAGTTTTCATAAATGTATTTAGACGGATTTTGCTTCTGTTTTGATATTTTAGCCAAAGGACCAGGATCTCTACATTGTTACCAAGTTTCTCTATCTTTAAAGACACACAAGTAATTAAAAATGCTCATATCTGAGTAATAAATATAATTTATTTGTATATATCTATTTATACATAGGATACAAATCATGATTTCTGCCTTCAGGCAGTTTATGATACTGTGAACTTGGATGTAAAAAACCGTTCTGGAGTTAAAGTCTCGCTCTGTCAGACACAACTCAGGCAAGTTGGTCAATTTTTCTGAATGTAAACTTCATTGCCTTTAAAAGGCAATTAGTGTATCGTGAACATATTCAAAAAGGCAGACACTAAATGAATAAATTATATTTGAAAACAAAAAGAGAATTGATAAGACCACCATTTTCTAGTTAATTTTGTAATAAAACCAAAATAAATTTCCATGCATGGGATATGAGCTATAGTAACAAGCAAAATGACAGTTACAAGTATTTTATTTTATTTTTTCTAAATGAACAACTATATAAAAATATTCAATGAGGGTGGAGCTAGAAGCAATTGGTAATATTTTGAACAGATATATTTGAATTATCAAATGCTTTAAAACAAAACTGAAAAAAAATCACATAAATGTGTAATATATTTAGATGAATTTACATTTAGATATTTACATCATTTTTAGCAATTTAGATAGGGGAAATCATAGTGGCTTGTTGAGACACACAGGGAATTTTGCCAAACTATTTCCTCATGGAAATGTTGCCATTATAAATGCATGCATATCTGTATGCATTAAAGTGTGCCTCAGGCCTCTGGATATGTTTTACGTATGTGAAATATAAAAGTTACTTATTAATTCTTTGTAGGAAAGTGGTAGGTTACCTGGCTGAAAACCTTTAAGAAACACTGATGTCAAAGAAAACGGTATTATATAATATTAAGTGTACTGCCATTTTATGCTTTATTCTGGCAATCATATTACTATCATAATTCATCACAAAACTTGCTCTTACTTTTCCTCCAAAGCGTAATAGCTTAGAACAAATATATGAGAAAAAAATGCTATGAGACATAGTTTGGGAATTAATGAAAAATTCAAAGAGGCATAATCCCATTGAGAAGACAGAAAGTCCACCTAAAGAACTGTATCACAGTAAGGGAAAACTTTAGCACTTTTTCAAAGTAGTTCCATGTTGTGGTTAATGAATGTAGATGGTGCTATGTTCTCTATGCACACATGATTCAGAATTCTGTTTTTGGCTACAAATCATTTCTATTTTAGAGAAAGAATACTTAACTAAAAATGGCTTTATTTCCCACAAGCTATAATACACCTTTTTAAAATTTATTATCTTAGGGTAATATAGTTTTCCAAAAAGAAATACAGCACATCAGACTTAAGAAAATTAACTTGTATAAAAACAGGGAAACTGCAATTGGCTTAACGGAGATACTCCTGAACATATATTTAAGCTGTTAAATAGAAATATATGATTTAGTATCAAGTACAATAAGAAAATCGCTTAAAGGAATTCTGTTAAAACCTGTGTGCTGTATTAGGAAGTTAATAACTTTGGGGTAAAATTAAATTTCATTCATCAGTTTTCCATCAATCAAGACTCATCAATATTCTTGACAATTCAAATTCATGATGATCTCCCAAAGGGAGCATAAGTAATTTCTCTTTTAATAGAAGAAAAGGCACAGCAGGAAAGTGCTTCCATGGTCAATGCTAAACAGCTATCTGGCACAGACAATGCCTCCAAGAAAAAAGAAAATGCAGTTTAGACAGACTGCTACTTCTAGCTAGTTTATTTCCAAAGCCCTTGCCAAAATGGCTCATGAAATTAAACATCTTTTCATTTACTCCATTTTTTAAACAGCCCTTATTTTAAAAATTAGATCTGCTTTGAGAATTGATAACATTAGGAAAAAAATAACACATTTTAAAGCCATAAGCAAAAACTTACTAGTGATATTCAAAGTCAGATCTGAATTTCTGATTGCTTCCCCAGGCACTGAATTCAAGAAAACATCTATAAGCTGAATCCTAATCTGAGATCCTGTAACAAAGATTGAGTGTGTTATTTTGTTGTGTCTTTTTCCCCAAAAATTAAATAAATGAATAAATAAACAAAAAGGAGGCAGAAGTGCATTCTTTCTTCCCTGATTCCCTGTTAACTCTTTATTAACCCTGGCCTCCTCCTTGGTGTTTGTGCTTGTGTCGGCCCAACTGCTTTCATGGGCTCTTTTGCCAACTCATGATCTTATCCTTTATGAATATTGTCAAAGGCAAACCCATATTATAAGCCAATTGTCATACCTAGGAGGATACTGGAATTGCTTATGCACAGTTTAAAAGGATCTCTTTCTTCACCTTTCACTTCTCAAAACAAAGTGAGAACAATGACATTCTTATTTTTAGTGAGTTAATCACATTTTCTTACGCACACACTTTTCTTCATCTGATTTAACAAAATTATCAGAGACATGGCCTGATTGCATATCACCTTTCTTATATTCTAGAGGTACAGTTATAAACTAGATTGAATTTGGGCTTGTATTCTGAAAATCTTCACACAGACTGACACTTTACTTTCCTGGCTCAGGAACAATTATAATAACTTCAGCTTTCTTCTTCTTTTTTTTTTTTTTAAGATTTATTTTTATTGGAAAGTCAGATATACAGAGAAAAGGAGAGACAGAGAGGAAGATCTTTCATCTGCTTATTCATTCCCCAAGTGGCCACAAAGGCTGAAGCTGAGCTGACCCCAACCCAGGAGCCTGGAGCTTCTTCTGGGTCTCCTGCACAAGTGAGGGGCTCCAGGGCTTTGGGCCATCTTAGACTGCTTTCCCAGGCAACAAGCAGGGAGCTGGATGGGAAGTGGAGCTGCTGGGATTAGAACCAGCACCCATATGGGATCCCGGTGGATGCAACATGAGGATTTAGTCACTAGGCCACGCTGCTGGGCCTGTTATAGGTGTTTTAAGAAGAAACATAAATCATATGCTTTTGGTTGAGGAACAATTCTCTATTTTCTTGCTTCTGTTTAGCATGTACCTATTTTTTCACAGTATATCTAATATGCTTTTATCTGACCCTTCCAGGCTAGTCTACATCACTAAGACTATGATAAGAAATCTACTGAAAAATGCCTTTTTTAAGTGCACAGAGGTTACTGTGAGAAACTGCACTAAATGTCACACTGATATTAGCCTGATCCACAATTCAAACTTTTGTGTTGCTTCAAGAAATTACTGCTTCTTTTTGTTAAACCCTTAGAAATTTTTACTTTAGAAATGTCTTAACAGATACACAAAACTGATGCCCAGTGGAATACAGTTCTAGCAGTTTAGGGTCTTTATACATAATACAATGTGAAAATTGTTTTCCATGATATATTAATTGTTGAAGCCTGTTGTAACATAGTAACATAGCAGTATATACTGGGTAAGGCTAAATAAAGTCAACAAAAACTACAAAAAAATACAAATTATCTCATAGTTCTGGAAGCTACACATCCAAAACCAAAGTATTGACTGCATCATGTTCTCATTAAATGCACTGGAGAGAATCTGTTTTACACCTTTTTCTTACGTTACAGAATTGCCAGCATTTCTTGCCTTTCTTTGGCTTGCAGACACATTATTCCAGTGCCTGTGTTTATCATGTGGAATTCTTCCAGTAATTCCCCTTCTAATGGATCTGTACTCCTCTTCATGTAGAGACATCAGCCATATTAGATTAAAGGTTCACCCTGTTATGTCAACAACCATTCTAATTGCAAACAGCTAAATTTTTGGAATTCCAAAAGGCACATGAATTTGGAGGGGGCATGATCCAACCCAGTACATATAGTAAGGGTCCTTGATGAATTGGTTCTTACTAATTGCTCCGTTTTCAATTTTACTTCCAGTATCCAATTTACCAGGGAAGCAAATATATTTATAGAATGAAAATCAAGATTAAAATACAAAAAATGAAAAGGATTAAACAGTAAAGATTCACTAGGGATGTCATGTTCAGGTATAAATTTGTAGAAGTAAAGAGAAACAAAACATGATTCATTCAGATCCAGCACGATCATGATTCTGTCTTAAGACCTTACATGAAATTACATCCAGTGTATTGGTGTACTGATCATTCCTAATGCTCACATTTATGTGGAGAGTGTTACATCTCTGTATCATACTGAACATGCTTTGTAGCAGCAGCAGGTGATTGGCCTAGTGGTTACAATGCCAGCATCTCATACAGAAATGTCTGGGACTGATGCCTGGCTCGCTTCTTGATTCCAGCCCCCTGCTAGTGGAGACCATAGAGGTGGCAGCGATGGTGAAAGAGATGAGATTTCTACCATTAATATGGGCGAGCAGCATTGGACTCACAGCTCCTATAGTCTTCAGGCTGCAGCGTCCTGGCTATTGGGGGCATCTGAGGAGTGAAGCAGCAAATGGAAGCACTCTCTCGTGTCCCTTCTGTCTCTCTCTGTCTCTCGGCTATCTCACCTTACAGTTTCACCGATAAAAAATAAATACTCTTTAATGAGTTATTTACTTGCCTTGTGTAGCCTGCAGCTCTTTATCTTTTCAGTTCAATCATGTACCAACCTCAGAAGCTGAAGGATAGAAGGGGCTCCAATTATGAAGGCCGCGATGGCCAGTTCATTGGGAAGTTGATGTAGCTTTGTTTCCTGACTAGATTCTTCTTTTGTTTGTTGGAATTCACCTCCTGATGCCCCAAAACTGTGTATTGTAATTTAGTCACCTCAGGCCTGAACTGCTAACTTGAAAGAGCTGCCTTTCTTTACACTGATCCTATCTATACCAAAACTCCCCACTCCGACCCTCCAATAGGCATGATCAGAAGGGAAAATCATGCCAGAGACGATAGTTCCAAGGGTCTTCTTTATATTTTCGTATCACCTACTACATCAAGCCCTGGAGCTTTTGTTAACTGCTACTGAATGACAAGTCTACGTGTTTACTACCTGTTACAGAGCAGGAATATTGATGACTGACAAAACAGAGTCTCCCACTTGCTCCAACCTCATTCCCAAGCGCCCCTGCTAATTGTGCTATCCCTGTCTATCCCATCTCCAGAAGCAATCATTATTCATTTGGTCTGTACATAAAGCAAATTCCATTTCACTCAAATTAATCTACACAAGTGTCTCATTTCTCAATCAAACTGACAATTTAACTGTCAGATGAGTTATCATATATCACTTAAGTGGTCATGACAACACATTCCCTCGAATTCAGGGTATAAAGTATCTGCTTACACCAATATTTTTAAACACTGAAGGAAACAAGTGTCAAAAGTATGAAAATCAATGACAGAATTTATCATTTAAACATTCTTCATGCTTGAAAGACGGAAATCACATATCCATTAACTTATTCTCTAATAATTTTAAATGACAGCTTATGTTCACTAGGAAATTATCATATACACATTACATAGTTTATCCTATAATATCTATATTACCTTTATTACCTTCAATTCACAAGGCTTAATAGGTTCTGTAACTTTTCATCTCAAAAATTGCTGGAACTTCTCTTGCAAATATGCATCCTTTTAGTGACTTTTAGCCATCTTTCTACCACCTCTCATATCCTTATTTTAATTTGCATTTTATTTTTTATTTGATGATCTTTACATATTTGATTAAGGCTCAAAAGGTCAAGGGTTGCAGGAAAGTGGGTAAGACCATTGTTTCCACATTCTCTTTTTTTACTTCTAGGGAAAAGGGAGAGACAAAGGGAGAAGCCCCAATCAGCCTCCCAACCATCCCAGGGTCCCCACTGTGGGGCATGCTCCAAGGGCACTGCTCAAGTAGTTTTGATAGTTCAGTAGTTCAGTATTGCTGCCAGCTTCACCATTCCAAGCATGATGAAATCTTCAGAATCCATTGGTTGACAAAGTCCACCTTTGAGTCTCTATTTGCCCAGATTTTCACAGCCAACACTTGGCTGGGGTAGTTGATCAATATGTTCTGTCGTCTGTTTTCTGTTGTAGTACCAAGTGTCCTCTGCAGGCTCCAGTGTACCGCCATACCTCCATGTGCACCTGGATATGCTGTCCACTGCTCTGTCTGAGCCACTGAGGAGGCTCAGCTTTGACACATGAACTCACTCCATGGTCAGATTATGGAACCTGCAATTCTCTTGATGGTTGGGGTTCTGAGTTCAAAAGTTTGATTGGACGAATCCCCAAACTTCGTCTGAGGTGATCCAGACCTGATTCCTGTGTGTGTTTGCCAGGGGAGAGGCCAGCGCAGTCTATTACCCCTATGAATGTGTACATTTGCTGGTGATTGCAATTGTTGGGTCAGTTCTGTTTCCAGCCCAGTCTTCTATACAAACCAATGAGTGTTGGAATCCATCCCAATCCTGGCCACCCCCCATTGGTCTAATTTGCATTTTAAAAACAAAACAGGAGAGGGCACCTGGCTTAGTGTTGAAAAGATCAGCACCCCACACTGGAATCTTTGTCCAACCTCCTACTAATGTGCTCTCCGTGAGGCAGGGGGTTCATGCTACCCATGCAGAAGTTGTGGATGGACTTCCAGGCCTCTGGCTTCAGCCTGGCTAATGCTGGCTACTGCAGGAATCTGGGGAGTGAACTAACAGATGGGAGCTCTCCATGTCTGTCTTTCTTTCTGAAAAATGATCACAAGAAAGCTTAGAGTCATATCTAGGTTTTTCATGTGGGTGACAGAAGCCAAAGCAGCTGTGCCATCCTTGTTGCCCAATGGGACATCAGCACTACCTGGTAGTAGCTTAACTCATTATACCTCAATGCCGGCCCATATACTTCAAATTTTTAGATTCCCAGATTGCTTTATTGTTTCTCATGTAATGATTAGTCTGATGAGCAAAAGCCCAAGATTATCATTAGATGTTTGGCCATTTATTTCCCATAGAAAATGTTTTCATGTGTATAAATGTCACTTTCATGATTATTTTTGATCAGAACAAAAGCAACACACCCATCTCTCAATTATGCAATACATATGGAAAGAACAGAAGAACTGCTTGCTTTGTGCTCTATGCTCTTCCCCACCAAGGTCATAGTCAATGCAGGACAGTGCCTAGGCAGTTAAGGAGGGCTAGAATTCTTCAGGGTAAAGATGGCCCTGCTCCAGGGAGCATGGTTTGGCTGCCTTCACAGAGGACTGTAGCTGAGCCTTAACCTTTTGCCTCAGCTGAGCATGCCTGGGCAATTCAAAAATAGCCCAGTGGTACATGGCATCCTCAAACACATTCCATTCAAGTAAATAAACAAATTTGGACAGCAAAGTCCAAGTTGACATTGCTTTTCAAATTTAGAAATGTAATATTTAAAAGGCATGAAGAATTCTAAGACCCTTCCATGATCTAAGATTGTGATCTATTGCAAAAGCAATATCTGATTTGGTTTATTCAGGGTGAAATGGGAGTTTCTCTCAAAGAATGTTTAGTTTACTAAATAATAATCAGGATTCATTCTATAAAATCTAGGTGATTTCAACTGTCCTGTCAGGATATAGTAAACAAATAGAACACATTTCTAGCAAACTTCATGGCAAAATGTAAATACAAGCTAAGAATCTTCGTACTTTTTGCTATATTTATATTGGAGCTATATAAGTGAACCAAATGTCAAACCTGTATTTTTTTTATAGCAATAATTTATAAATGAAATTTTGCAACAATTTTACATTGTGGAATATTCTACATAAACAATTAGTCTTATTACATACAAAACATTTCATATACCTAATTTAACATGGTAGTAAAACATTAGTGGAAAAATACTGACCCTACCTAGCAGACAAGGAAACTGAATTTTGGTGCACTTAGACAACCTTTCTAATGGAAACACAGGATATTTGATTTTTATCATTAACTATATCATTGAATTTTTTGAATTGAGTATTATTCCCAGGGCATTGCGCATGCCTTTTCAATTCTCATTGGCCCCTAAGGCTGAGTTACCACTGTCTTCCCCATTTTTACAAAAAAGTCAAGGATCATGGATGCTAAATAACATACCCAAAGTAAAGTGCTGGGAAGGAATAAAATGATCCATTATTAATGATTACATTTCTACCCCATGTTGTCTACAGATATATTAATATCACAAAAACACTACAGTAGTAGAAATCTGAGATTGAGAAAGTTTAAGCAACACAATTTATTAATGTAACTAATGATTGACAACCAGATTTCAAGCCCCCCTTTGCCTGTTTTCAAAACATGTATCCTTCCCATAAAACCTTTAATGTCTCATTGGAAGTTCAACCATTTCCTCCATTCAATAGCACAAAAAACTATGCTGAAGTATATGTTTATCCCGAATGTGTCCAAACACAGAGTCTATGTCACAAGTTACTAAGTTATTTTCCATTCATGTTTCCAAAATTAATTTTCAGAGATCTTTTCTTATCACAGAGGAACCAGAGCTGGAAATGGGCCATGGCATGCCAAGCATTTGAGTGGGGAATCTGGAAGGAAAGGATTGGACAGTGAGAGGTAGATAGAGAGAAAACTGCTGGCGGGAGAGAGGCAGTGACCTTGGGAAAAACACTGTTTTAAAATCTGAGGGTATGAACTGAGGACTCAGAGCTAACAGCTTGACAGATCTGGAATTTCAGACTTTTTTCCTCTGTCCTAGGAGCTACGCAATAAAAATTATCTGCCATATGCGGCCTTGTAAAATATTCCCCTAACTAAGTAGAAACTCTTTGAAATCGTCAAGTGTCATCCAAATATCAAACATCATTTTAATAATTAGCTTCTGATCAAATGGTTGGGGATCTTGAGAACCAAATATATGAACATGCTCAAATCAGTGCTTTAGAGGAAGACCAAAACATGATTCAAATGTTTTTTAAGAGGAGCAGTTTCACAGGACTCTGAAAAGAAAAAGGGAGAATTAATGAGCAAATGACATGAAGACCTTGACTGGAATCAAAGCACTTAGAAAAAGATTTGTCATATGCAGACTTGATGGAAATTGACCAAGAAAGAAAGATACTTGAAACTGACTCCCAGATTCAGAGGCCATTGGACTGGAAGAGTGACAACACTTTTGCTGGAATAACTGAAACCACTGGTTCAATTAGAAAATTCATCCATGGTTTTGGTTGGAGTTTCTCCATTGTGGGTTGGCAGGGGAAGCATTTTCAAGTTTTAACTCTTTTAACACTAAAAATTTTCATTTCCCATAGACTTGTGTGAAATTCATATAATGTCATTTTGCTCCAAAAATCTTGACTAGCATAATATTTCAATGCTCCTGATAACTAGCTGAGAAATTCAGTTATTATTTTTATATTAAGTCTAGAAACAAGATAAACTACACACACACATATATATGTATCTATGTGTGTACATATAGGCACATACAATTTCCAAGGAAGCCCATAACCTTTCTATCTTAATATAAAACACTGTGAGATGTCAGGCCAGTTCATACATGACAATGGTGGAATCAAATCATCATGGAATAATGTCTGCTGAAGGAGAACTGTGCTCACAAGTGCAACCCTCTTCCACCTACAACAAGAGGAGCCCAGAACTAGAAGAGTACAGCAGAGGAGAGTGAAAGTTCTTCAAAGTAACAGCATTCTCAACTTCCAGAACAAAAAGTCTACACCGACCCACTCATGTGCTTTCCAAGCTAAAGACTTAGAAAGTTATCATCAGATATTCACAAGCTTCTGCTACCCACAGTCAATCTGTCGCCAAGTGTTGTGAGTTCTTTTCATTGTATTGTATATCTTGATCATTTCTGTTCTTCACTGGCCAAAATGAAATCCATATACTTTTTTTTTTTCCCTCCATGTAGTTCCCCAATAAAACCGGTGGGGATTTTTCCTGATTATTTTGTATAAACTGAAACATTTCCTTATGATGATTCAAAAGTCTTTTTGTTGTTTTAATTTTTAAGACAATTAATTGATACATAAGCATTGTTTATATTTGTGGTATATGATGCTGCATAAGGTAATGGTAAACATGAATCTCCTCATTTATTGTTTCTTGTTGAAAATGCTCAAATATCTTTCTTCAATATTTTTAAAATACCATTTTAGAAGCCTTCAGTTATATGCTTTTAAATAAATAAATATACATATGTGTGTATGTTTGTGTATGTATATATATGTCTTCATACCTCTATGTAGAATACAACTTTCAATACCTTCAAAATCATAAATTATTACAGACCAATGGCGTAAGTTACTGAAGATCGAGATTGTATGATTATCTGAATTTATGATAGACAATCACATAAGAGACATAATTTGCACAACACAAGCTTCTCCTCTCAAAAATAGGGAAAACGTATCAAATTCATCTCTGTGGCTTCATCCAATAAAGCCTTTAGACACATACCACTTTATTGAAAAGCATGGCAATTTCTGGGGTTTAAACTACCATCGAACTCTTTATAATCTAAGTTTTTATTTACCTAGTGACTGTTATGGGCAGTTCATTGAAATCATCAGCATGAATCCTTAACAGATCCACCTTTAGCTTATCAACGGACACGTGAGAAAACCCAGCAGCTGGCTTTCTTTCTAAAAAGAAATACAGTTTTAAAAGAAGAATCATGGAATTATATGTCAGATGCATAAGCCCTTTTGGTGAGTTACTATTACTACACTATTTTTATAGCAGATTTTTAACCAGACATGAAAAATACAATAGTACAAATCAAAAACTAAATGGTTCAATGAACAATTTACAGGACTTAAATGCTAATCATTTTTAAATGACAGAACAGGGTCTCCAGGTTCTTTGTAAGCCTGCCTTCTTCCTTCTCCTAGACTGATGGCAAGCATGGTTAATAGATCATTCTAGTCTCCCACAGAGGCCAGATTGGACATTCTCAACCTTTTCATTCGGTAAGATATTACCAATTAATTAGGGTTGACATTTGCGGTTGTTATTTTCTTTAGTTTCCTTCTTTTTGGCATCAACTCACAGTCCTAAATTATAATCATTTTAAACACCTCCTTGAACTGTAATATTAGGGCAATTCTTTAAATGATTTCTTAAATCTGTAGATTTTGAACTATAATGAACCTAAGTTTAGGGACTAAATTTAAACTTGATTAATAGCGTAGAGTGTTCTACTTCAGCCTAATGAACTCACTGACTTTAATAAGTAATCCTCAAGACAACATGTCCTTACCATTCTGGCAAACCCACAGAACTTCTGCTCCTTCCTCCTACATGTCCGTTTGGGTTTCAAAACTGCATGACAAAAATCTCATTTTTTTTTGCTGCTACAAGTTCGTAATTGGAAGTGTGAAGAAAGAGTTAGGGGAAAATTCCTTTAATGTCTGCAAACAGGGGCACATTGTTTTCTATGCCCGCTGAGTTTCAGAGCATCCAACAAGCTCTAACATCCACTAAACACTGTTTCTGCGGCCTGAGGACACATGCAGAGTATACGCTTCTGTTAAATTCTTAACTAATACACATGTATCTTCCAGTAAGCATGATCTGGAACTGTTAACTTAAGAATTCATAATCGAAAGTGTTCCATTTAGATTAGATGGGGGTCTATTTAGAGTATAACCAGGAATAGGCAATGTGAAGAAAATAAACTTAGGGAAAGATAATAAGATTTAGGAATGAAATGTTTTCCAAATGAGGGACAACACAGGATTACAATTCACCTAGGTTATTTGCCTCCCAATTGCTCTGAGTAGTTATTTATTTAAACACATTAAAATAAGCAAGGAAAAAGATAATTTTGTAATCTGCAAAGCTGATCCAAGCACAGAAAACAGAAGGAAACAAGGACATTCAAGTAAGAAGGCAATTGAAAGAAAAAAATATAGGATAAGAAGATGCAGTATTACATGCTAAAATAAGAAAGCTATAGTAGAAGGGCGGGCACTGTGGCACAGCGGCTAAGCTGCAGCCTTCAGCATCCACATTTCAAAAGAGTGCAGCATTTTCCAGGCTGTTCCACTTCTGACCCAGTTCACTGAAAATGCCCTGGGAAACCAGCAGAACACAGCCCAACTGCTTGGGTCTCTGCACTCACATGCGAGATCAGAAGATGCTGCTGGCCCCTGGCCCCTGGCTTCAGCCTGGCCCAGCCCTGGCTCTTATGGTCACTTGGGTAGTGAACCAGAGGACAGAAGATTCTCTCTCTCTTGCTCACTCTCATTCTAAAATTGCCTTTCAAATAAATAAAAATTCTGAAACTAAAATAATATAGTGAAGCAGCAGTGCAGGATGAGGTAAGCTCTGAAACGTGATATATAGGAAGAAAGGAAACTAACCGAAAGTGGTTAATGATGTTTCAGCAAGAGAACAGTAGATTAAAAGCAGCTCTCTGGATTGCTCACAAAGGACACTGAAGGTAAGTACCACGGTCAGTGTGGAAATTGGAAGATGGGAAGATACCAGAATACCTGGTCAGAGAGATCTCCACAGCGCAGGCACGATTGAACAAATCTGACAGAGTGACAGATATAGTTTGGAAAGTGGTCTGGGTGTTAAAAAGAGGCACATCTCAACATTCTCATTGTCAGTTACCACTGAGAAAGGGCAAGGAAAAATTTAACAGGAAAGATAAGTTCACAGGAAATTAAAAGTGAAATAAGATATATGAGAAGATGTGGAAAAGAGATTAACAGAAGATTTTCTTTAGAAAATGGAGGCGACTTAGGGAAATATTTTTCTTCCCAAATAGTAATCAATACTTTTCAAGTAAGTTAAAACTTGCTGTAAAAAGTTTCAGCCTAATTTTCTAATCAAAGATGAATTCAATTCAGAGAATTATTCATTGTCTGAAATTTGGCAACATGGAGTTTGACATGTAATGTGGTAAGGTCATTCTTTTAGTAAATATTTCAGGTATTTGCTTCCTGTTTTCACAAGTATTGTGGAGTATACATCCAGAAAAGCTTATTTTCAGACTTGAAAATTTGTATTTACTTGCCAGCAAGTTGGTTTTCTATAGCCTCTTTTTAGTTTGAATGATGGGACATGGTGCAAAGAATTGTGTACTGAAAATCCCGATTACTGTGTTTTGTTCAGCTTATTTTAATGTTGTTATTTATTCATGCATTTTAATGTAAATAAAATACCTTCACATCAATTCTTCCTGATGGCACAACCTCAGGGAAAACAATTTTTATGAAAAATATAAATTGATTGATACGCTTTTGAATTTGTGCAGCAATGGGCACTGCTACATTTATGTTTTTCAAACTTTCGACTTGGTTTCAACTTCATAGCTTGAAAGTAAATTCAGATTTATAGGAAAGTTGAAAGCATTAAATAATCTATTCCCATATGTCTTTTACCCAGAAAAGAAAATTGAAATCTATTTCATCTTGAATAAAATCTGTCTTCTGCTGAAATTTTAGGGTCAATTCCTACTTATGCCAAATGTATAACAAAAACTTGTTAAAATGTATTTGGTATACAGAAATAATTCGAGATAAAAAATTACCCAATGAACAGAAACACCAAGTCACTCTTCATACAATTTCAACTAAACTCAAGCTTCTTAAAGCTCTCTCGGATTTGTGAATGTTACATGGTAATGAAAATGAATAGTTAAAAACGTAACTATCATGTAAACTGCTTTAGATACTGCTTAGTGAAGGAAGTTTCCTGGACTAAGGCCACTGAAACCACACGATTAAACTTCATGCCTGGCAGCTTATGCATGTAACAAGAAGGTTAACAATTTTTGAGTAAGGACCTTTTACTTCTGTCCTGACTCTATTGTTGGACCCCATTAAATACGTTTCTGAACAATAGGAAGAATATTGAGGTGAAAGTGTAAATAGATGTCCATTGTTCACTTCTAAGGAATAAAGATGAAATTTTCTTCCCAGCAATCACTAGATACCCAAATTGAAGATGGAAATCAAGATTCCTGATACACCAGGTTTGGAACTCTGGACTTAATTGCAATACTGACTCACAATGTGATCTAATACTTTCTCAAAGTATTTCATTTATCAGATGGCTTATCTGCTGCTTATAATTTACCAACCACTAGTAAATGTGCCAACAAGAAGTAGAATCTCTTGATGAATTCAGAGCCTAGAGAATCAAAAAAGCAATTAGCATGCATAAAACAGAGGGAAAACTCTGAGCTGATCTCTGCATAATCAATGTTTAATTAGCTAATTTGTGAGATTAATAAGTACTAATAAATATTCTACATTTTCAGTGAAAAACAGTTATTGATGCCTAGACGAAGATGGATACCTCTAGATAATTCACAATTATTTGGTAAGCCCATGGGGATCTGATCTTACTTGAGTATGTACCCAGACCAAGTGAAATAAGCCAGTTACAGTTATTTCTTATATTACATAAATTAAGGAAAGATTATCAACTGAATAATGCCAGCTCTATGAAGACAAAGGCTTTGTAATTCTGAAGTGGCTAAAATAGATTATGTTCATCCTGCTCTCTCTCTTTCTTGATATAATTTATGTAATATAGTTACCAGAAGAAGAAGAGAAGGGATCCAGTGGTTAAATCCTTGCCTTGCATGCCCAGGATCCCATAAGGGCTACAGTTAGTGTCTTGGCTGCTCCACTTCCCATTCAGCTTCCTGCTTGTGGCCTGCATAAGCAGTAGAGGATGGTCCAAAGCCTTGGGAACCTACACTCATATAGGAGATCCAGAAGCAGCTCCTGGCTCCTGACTTTGGATCAGCTCAGCTCTGGCTGTTGTAGCCACTTGGGGAGTGAACCAACAGATGGAAGATCTTTCTCTTTGTATCTCCTCTCTGTAAATCTGCCTTCCCAAGAAAAATAAATATTTTGAAAAAAATAGCAGAGAAGAACCTTAAACACCTTGAAATAAACCTAACCAAATATGTGAAAGACCTATCTATATGATAAAAATTATAAAACATTAGAAAAAGAAATAAAACATTACAAGATTGGGAAATTTACCATGTTACTGGATTGGCAGAATCAACATCATCAAAATACCCATATTACCAAAAGTAATATATAGATTCAACATAATCCCAATCAAAATCCCAACATTCTTCACAGAGCTGGAAAACCTTTACAAAAATTCATCTGGATACACAAGAGATTACAAATAGTCAAAGCTATCTTAAAGAATAAAAATAAAGCCAGAGAAGTCATATTTCCTGGTCTTAAGACATATTAAAGGGCAGTGATGATTAAATGAGTCTGGTACTGGCATAGAGAAAGTATGATTATTTCTGTATGGCTGAATTAAAATCCTGTGTGTTCAGTCTACTAAAAAGAGTAGTTTTTGCTTTCTGCTTGTATATTCCTTGGTTAAAAACTACATAGAAAATCATGCCATCTGCAATTAAATGCAATTTTGTTTCTTCCATTCCAATCTATATGCCTTAATTGGTTTTTTTCTTGCCTCATTGTATTGGCTAAACTTCCACAATGAGGCTAGAAAAAAAAAAAAAGAATCTTGAACGTCAGGGACAAGCACTGTCTTTTACCATTAAGTACAATATGAATAACAGTTTGTTGTATCTTAAATAGTCTATGAAGTTGGAGATATTTTCTTCCCAGTTTAGAGATTTTCTATTTATAATTGATAGATGTTGAACTGTAGGAAGCATTTTTCCTTATCCATTGATATGATTATCTACTTTTTTCTTTAGCTTGTTCACACAAATATATAAACTTAAATATTTAATGAGCCTTGCATACTTACAATAAATGCCACTTGGCTGTGTTGTCATATTTCTTTTGTATATTGGTGGCTTCAGTTTGCTAATAGAGCATTGAAAATTCTGAATCAAAGTTCACTAGAAATAATAGTTATTGTTGTTTCTATCTCATACCATCTTTAGTTTTAGTATCAGTCATGAGATCAGATCATGTGACATATTTGTCTATCCCCCTCCCAGTACAACACACTCTTTTCTGTGGCAATATGATAAATATTAATGCAGATAGTGCAATTTTTCCTACTTGAGTCATTTATTTTAAAATCGTTTTCTAGAGTCTAAAACATATATATATATATATATATAAAACAGTTGTCTTCATCTACAAATAAAATACTGGGATTTTTAGCAGAATTCAATAAAAGCCATAGTTTAGAATGAAATCTGTTTTCTGGGCAAGACAGTATAAAATTAGTGCTAATTTTTTAACATTACTTGTAGAAATAATATAATGGATTTCTCCAATAGCTTTTTAGTCACAAACAGAATAGTTCCTTGACCACAAGGCTATTCAAGTTCTCTTTCATGTGCTTTGGTTTTCATAAAATTGGTTCACTTGTAAGCAAAATCACTGTGTGAGTTCGTTCTCATTATCGGTTGATCAGCCTCTTGAGGAGTGCACAAGCTACAAAGGAGCACTGCGTCTTCCTGAAAATGGTGGCATGGGTCTGTGTTTGTCAATATTTCTGATATATTATTAATACTGATTATTTTGAAAGAACTAAGTTGTCCCAGGAAAACATCTTTAAAACAGCCCAGGCTTCAGTTAAGTCAAGGAAATGGGTAAAAGTCCTTAAAGAGATATGCAACTTGCAGATTTGACTTTAACGCATTTATAATTTTTATTAATAGCCTCATTAATAACAGTTATCCAGATCTTATGCTATGGCACAGATAACTTTTGTGATTCCAGAAGATTCAGAAGAAATTCAGGACTGAATGCTCTGTCTTTAAACTATCTGTCTCAAATGAGACCTGCTTGTTGGGGAAGTGGAGGTGGGGAGGAGTTTATTTTGACCCTATCTCTGGTTTGAAACCTCTAGGGATTAAAGAGAAAAGGAGACTCAAGATGTGGCTTAGTTTTAGTGCTAACACTATGGTACAGCTGGGACTTGGCCTACATTTACTGAGAACTCTAATTTACAAAACTAGATCCGAGGATTGTGAAAGCAGTTTTGAGACTTCTAATGCTGTCCCCTTTTGTTTTTTCTATCTTTGCTTATACTCTGTCATATTGTCCCTATTTTTTTGAAAAGAAGTCATAAAATTATCCTTGTTCCCTTGAAACCAACCTCCTTCAATGTGTGTAGTTTTGCCACTCCCTACATTGCCCAAATACAGTCTTATACGTTTAATTCGCTATACAAAACAAAAGAAATAGGTCATGTAATTTAATGTTGCAGCTCATCAAGTTAGAAGTTGGTTTAGCTGTAATTCTGCTGATACAGATTTGGTTAATTTCTCTTTGATTCAGAAGGGGAAGCAACAATGTATAAGTTAGAAATGGTAGGAACTGGTGGGGCAGTAACATTTAAATCATGCGTTATGATGTTGGCACTATGCATTTAAATCCCACAGGAGATACTGTTATACCATTTTAAAGACATAGATCCCCACATCCTTCACTTCTGAACTCACGTTTTCACTCAGGTCATCTTGACATGTATTTCAAATAAAAGCAACAGGAAATTTAGGGATAAAAAGAGGACAAGAGAAGATATTTAAGAAACTTGAATCTTCTACATGGAGATGTCAAAGAACTGCGGAAAAACTAAATGGTAAAATAGGGGTTAGTGGAATGGTTCAACTAGCTAATCCTCTGCCTCCAAGAGCTGGCATCCCATAATGGAGTGAGTTTGTATTCTGGTTGCTCCACTTCCCATCCAGGTCTCTGCTTATGGTCTGGGAAACCAGTAAAGGATGGCTCAAAGCTTTGGGACCTGTACCTGGGAAACCTGGATGTATTCCTGGCTCCTGGCTTCAGATTGGCTTAGCTCTGGCCATCGCAGTCATTTGGGGAGTGAACCAGCAGATGGAAGAGTCTTCTCTCTCTAAATCTTCCCTTTTGGGCAGCACTGTAGCCTAGTGTCTAAATCCTCAGGATTCCATATGGTTACAGTTAGTGTCCCGGCTGCTCCATTTCCTATCCAGCTCCCTGCTTGTGGTCTGGGAAAGCATTGGGCAATGGCCCAAAGCCTTGGGACCCTGTAGCTGTGTGGGAGATCCAGAACAAGCTCTTGGCTCCTGGCTTCGGATGGGCCATTGTGGCCACATGGGGAGTTAACCAGCGGATAAAAGATCTGTCTCTCCTTCTCTCTGCATAACTGCCATTTCAAGGAAAATAAATCTTTTTTCAAAGTCTGCCTTTCCAATAAAATTAAATAATCTTTAAAAAATAGTGGGTGGGGCAAAATAATTTAGGTACAAAAGTTGAGCAATGCAGAGATTTTTTTAAAATTTCTTTTTTAAATGATCTTACTTAGTTGATTAGGGTACAAAGGGACAATGGGTACAGGAAAGTGGGTAATACCATTGTTTCCACACTAATATCATTTTTCCCTGTGTCCGGGGTCAGGGGAGAAATGAAAGGGAAAAGCCCCATCCAGCCTCCCACCCATCCCAGCTCCCCGATGTGAGGCACACCCCGAGAGTCCTGCTTAAACAGTTTTGATAGTTCAACAGGTCTGAATTGCTGCCAAACTCACCGTTCCAATTGCAACAAAAACTATTCAGAATCCACTGGTTGACATAGTCTCTTCATGGTTGGGGTTCTGAGATCAGTTAGAGTGATCTCCAAAAAAACTTCATCTGAGATGTTCCCAGATCTGATTCCTGTGTGAATTTGCCAGTACAGGGTCTGGCACAGTCCGTCAGCCCAATCAGCTTATGCACATGCTGGTGGTTGCAATTGCTGGGTCAGTTCTGTTTCCAGCCCTGTCTTCCATGTGAACCAGTGGCTGTTGTAGTCCAGCTTGATCCTACCACCTCATACTCGGTCCTCACACAAACCAGTGGGAATACAGCCTAGTTGGGGCAACTCTCCATAACCCCTACCAGGCCTGCTCCCTACCCTGGTTCCCATGCATGCCAGTATGTACCGCAAGCTTGTTCAGTCTGTCCCACATCCCATTTAGATCTTGTACTTGTCAATGAGAATTGAAGCCTAGTTCAACCCAACCAACCTACTATCCAGCTCACACACATCCTGGCAGGTGCCTTTCTCTCTAGCCACCCCTGCCCCCGTCCTCGTTTTCGTGCTTCTCCAGTGGGAGTGGTTACCCACGAGGGAGGTGCCCAATATCTCCCTATAGGCCACTCCAACTTCTGGATTGTGTACTCTCCAGGTGGTTCTGGCATTTAACTTAACAGAATTGGCCCCCAATGCCAGCCTCTGCCATCTAATGATGTGATAAAGCCCAACCAACCCTCACCCACTCTAATTTTTGCTTGCACCAGTCAGAACAGTCAGCCCAATCTGGCCCTTCCCTAATCTAGCTCACATGAGGCCCACAGGTGTTGTAGCCCTGCCTGGTCTGGTCTGCCCCCATCCCAACTCATGCTCTCTAGTGGGAGTGGCTGTCCAGCAGGGAAGCCCACATTCCCTTGCCAGTTTGGCCTCCTCCCCCACCCCCCACCCTGGTTCTCACGTGTACTGTTTGGGTGCTGCAACCACATTTGGTACTGCTCACCTCACCTTGGCATTAATTAATGTGCACTGGTATGTGTTGTGACCGAAACTGGCCTGACCCACACTGTATGTTGGTGGTCAGATTCGCCAGCAATTGATATCAATGGGTTCAGCCTGGTCTGCCTCCACCTATGCCATATGTATGATGGTGGGTATCTTCCTCTGGCCTGGTCTGGGTTGCTCCATATCATAGTCCTTGCACTCACCTGTAGGGGCTGTGTTCTGACAGAGGAGTTTCCCAAAGCTCCTCCTTCAGAACCTCTCCCTGTGCCAGGTCTTGTGCATACTGGTGGTTCCATGGGCCATCTCTCCTTGCTGGCCTTCAATCCATTCCAGTTCTTGGTGTTGGCTGTTTCACTACAGCCAAGGCTTGTTCATACCCAGACACTGCTCACACATGGCTCAGTAGGGGCAGAGACCTAGCCTAGTCCATCCTACATCTACCCAGGTTCTCCAGAGCACCAGATGGTGAAGGCGTCTAGCCCAGCTCGGTGCGTCCAGCCCCAGTCCACAAATGTGCCTAAGGGGATTGCAGCCATATCCAGACCAGAACACAGCCCCCACTCCAGCCCCCGCACCCTCCTGTGGGAATTCCAACCCAGCAAGGGCGTACTCTCACAACCCACCAACAGTCTGTTCCCAGCCCTAGATTGCACACATGTCAATGAGTGCTCTGACCCAGTTGGCTTAGCCCCTCACCTGTCTCAGCCTTTGCCTTTGATGCTGTGGCAGAGTATCCCTGCCTCATGAAGACCAGTAGGTTAAGAGCCCAGATTGGAATGACATGTGCTCCATCCCGATTTCTATTCTTTTTTGTGAGTTGAAGTTTGCTGGCCCTGCCCATTCTGCCCCCTTCCAGTTGCAACTCGGCCCACACCCACTTCCTATTTTAGGATGCACCTTTGGGTGATGCTTCCTTGACTTGCCTAGACTGCCATCGGTACCTTTATCCGTAAGTGATGGCAGGTGCCATGGTCATGCCTAGCATAGCCCATTGCCACCCCAGCTCACGAGCTAACCTGTGGGACTTGAATTTCCACAGGGTTGGGCTCACACTTCCTCCACCGAGTTTACCCCGGACCAAGATCTCTTGCATGCTGGTTAGTATCTTGACCCTGCCAAATGTGACCAGTCCACTATTCCACCACCCAGTCAAGTAATGGTACCTAGCCCTAACAGACAGGCCCCCATCCATAGCTTTGGTGTGTACTAGTGTGTGGCAGTCAGTGATGTTCTATGCTAATAGCCCATCACAGGATTCCTAATTTGGCTGGTGAATCAGTCTGGCCCAATTAGATCTTATGGACACTCCCCTCCATACCATCAGGTCTCAGTCCCCACACTTGCCTAAAGTTTCACGACCCAGTTACTGGGAATCACCCAGAATTCATCTCTCACCTACACTAAAGCTGGCCTTATTCATGGGTGTCCCTAAGCAGCAATTTCATATCCGAAAAACCCCAGAGCTTGCCGCTGGGTGGCCAGCAGGAAGAGCCTGGCACCTGGAGAAAGCCAAGAACTCAGTCACTGCCTTTTGGCAGTGGCTTTGGCCTGAGTCTCCAGCCTTGGATCCTGCCCATCAGGGGCACCCCCCACAGCCGCCACACTGTGGGGGAGCTGCAAGCTGCCCCCAACCCCAAGGCCCGGACCCCTCCCAGACTCGTCCTGCTGCAAGGTTTTGGTGGCAGGGTGGAGCTAGGATTTTAATCCAGTTCCCAAGGTTCCCTCAGGCAGTGACTGAGTCCTTGGCTTTCTCCAGGCCCAAGAGTCTGGGAGGGTTTTTATAATATACATTTTTTCTGAAAACCCCTTATATATGTCAGGCAATGTTCTAACAACTGCAAATATTGTAACTTAGGAAAAAGCTATCCATGTATTTTAACACTTTTTGTATATTATTCTCCACCATAAATTTTTTCCCTTTCTATATTGACAATTCCCACTTAACTCAGATATTTAGTTCAAGTGTAAAACAGGGACTGGCAGCCTTTCTAAGATATATGAAATCTTCCTTTGATCATTTCTGAGGAAGAAGTATTTAGCTGTTGGCCCAGAACATGGGTTACAGATTCATCCATCATTCCATTTCCAGCAATAGAGGTATAGAATCAGAAAGAAGTTAACTCAACAAGCACCTTGATAGAGGCTGAGGCAACAATAGACAAGAGACGTCCAAGCAGACCTACACAATTCTGCTTATGCAAGCAAAGGGTTCATTTTAATAAAATATATGTGCCTGAGGTGGACAATACTGCCTACCTATTTTGTAAGACTTTAACCTGCCACACTTTAGTTAGAAATATTTCAATAGGAGCTAAAAACATGATTTGCCTCAAATGATCTATGTATGTATTATATAATATTAAGCATTACATCCACTTAAATCTAAAGGTTTTCTTTTTCAGAACAAGCAAAAACAAACAGAATAAAGACAAGAGAACAGATGGTATGTATATTTATAAATTGTCATAGGGTGGGGACAGATCAGCATTATTCTTCAGGGAAAGGAAAATTCATTTGAAGAAGTTTTATAAATCACTATTGGAAATACTTAT
This sequence comes from Ochotona curzoniae, assembly GCF_017591425.1. NCBI lineage: Eukaryota > Metazoa > Chordata > Mammalia > Lagomorpha > Ochotonidae > Ochotona > Ochotona curzoniae. The sequence continues at coordinate 18,924,218 of NW_024465023.1, read as the reverse complement.
AATGCGAGGCATTTAATATTAGAAAATAGTCAGGCTTTGTTAAATTTGCATGTTTTGTTCAGTAAAACTATGGCAATTATCCCAAAAATGACACACGCAATATTTTTTGTTCATTAACTCACCCAGTTTAGTGATAGTGTTGCAGGATTTTTGACTCCGAGTATGGCAGCAACCTCAAATTCTTGTCTCGCAGGAAAGAAGAATTTTCATGCGGACACAGTTCAGTTTTAAAGCAAGATTTATTAGAAAAGTTGAGAAGAGAAGACTCCCGTCCTAGCGACGGGAGGGGGTTTTGAGATAGAAAGGACCCTTACCTCCTGCCATAGTGGCAGGAGGAAAAGGACCCCAGTGCTCTGCCATAGTGGCAGGAAAATAAGAACCGGTATCAATGGTGGGGAATGCACCTTTTAAAGGTTTCCCTCAAAGATGTTTCTCCATGAACAAAGAAAATTCCTGGTTTCCATGGTACCTGGCCTTGGGACAAAAGGCCACAGAGGTGTCAGACATAGGACATTCCAGGCCTTAGGCAGATGTGTATTACTTCTTCCTGCTCTCCTTTCAATGATAAAGAGATCAGCCTGAGGCCCTCCCACAATGGCCAGAGGTAGTGGCCAATACTTCAGGTGGGGAATTGATATGCTAATAGCACCCTAGTCCCTTGGAAGAGATGTGCCCTGGTGAGTTCAAGACATGGTGGGGAAATTCTCTTTTACTCAGGGACCCAGAATACCCTAACTGCCTACTCCCCACTCTAACTCCACTCTCAATAGCTTTGTCTAACTCCTCTGTTTGGTTAGTGAAAATAAATCACACAGTGACTTCCAGAGATCCCTGAATGTCCCAAAATATAAGCAAAAATGCACACACATGTGGAGAGTCAGTGCTTACATTTGATTTTGAAAAGAATGTATCATCATCAACCAATTAAAAATGACTAACTTATTCAATGAAATTTAAATACTAGCCATATGGTTACGCTGTTTTGTTTGATATATATAGTTGTTTGTGTTTTACTTCCCTGAGTCTTAACTTGATACACAGGTATCTTTATGATGTGCCAAAAAATTGTGTACCAATTCAACAAAGACCACCACCTGTCCTATCAGGAACAGTGGCCTTTCCTGACTGGCCTTCATTCATTCTGGTTCTTACTGTTGGATTGTGCTGGGCCATGGACCCACTAGTGTGCCTGAGATCTGGCATCGGGAGAAGTTAGGAGCTTGGGAAACTCCTCTGTCAGGACACAGTTCCTGTAGGTGAGTGCAAGAACCATAACAGGAAGCAGCCCAGACCAGGCCAGGGAGCAGTATCCACCAGGATACATTTGGTGCATTTTGGAGACAGACCTGGCATGGCCAGTTGACATCACCCGCTGGCAAATCTGAGCACCAGAATAGACCACGGGTCAGGCCGGGTTCGGTCACAACACATACCAGTGTACATTAGGGCTGGGACTGGGTGCCAACTGTTCTGGGATAAACTGTATTCCCCACCAGCGTGAGCTGGAATTGGGGGTGGGCTTGGCTGGGCCAGGCTATAGCACCCCTTGGCAAATGCCGAGGCAAGATGAGCCATGCCAGTTTGGGCTGCAGCACCAAATCAGCACATGTGAGAATCAGAGGAGGAGTGGGGCAAATCTGGTAAAGGGGACTGAATGGGGCTCCCCTGCTAGGCCACCACTCCCACTAGAGACCGTGAGTTGGGATGGGGCAGGGCTATAACACCTGTGGGCCTCATGTGAGCTAGATCAGGGAAGAGCCAGGCTGGGATGACTTTTTCTGCTGGTACAAGCATAAGTCAGAGTGGGTGTGGGTTGGTTGGACTCTGCTGCAGCATCAGCTGGAAGATGCTGGCATTGAGGGATAATTCTGTCAAGTTAAGCTGCAGAACCACCTGAAGAGTACATTATCTGGGAGTGGGAATGGGCCCAGTAGGGAGATAGTGGACACCTCCCTCTTGGGTTACCACCCCCACTGGAGAAGCTGAGAACCAGGCCTGGGGCAGGCATGGCTATACAGAATAGTATGCACCAGAATGCCGATGTATTGGCTGGATAATGGGGCTGGTTGGGCTGAACTAGGCCTCAATGCCCATTGACATGTATGAAAGCTGAATGGGATGGAGGACAGACTGGACCAGCCAGTCTGCCGTACATACTGGCAGGCATTAGAACCAGGACAGGGGGTAGGACTGGTGGGAGTTAATATGGATCACTCCGACTAGGCTGCAGCTCCTACTGTTTTGTGTGAGGGCTGAGTATGTGGTGGGCAGGATCGAGATGGACTCCAACACTCACTGGTTTGTATAGAAGACTGGGCTGGAAACAGAACTGACCCAGCAACTGCAATCACCAGCATATGCCTAAGCTGACTGGGGTGACGGACTGTGCTGGCCCCTCTCCTGGCAAACACACACAGAATCTGGTCTGGATTACCTCAGACGAAGTTTGGGGATTCGTCCAATCAAACTTTTGAACTCAGAACCCCAACCATCAAGAGAATTGCAGGTTCCATAATCTGACCATGGAGTGAGTTCATGTGTCAAAGCTGAGCCTCCTCAGTGGCTCAGACAGAGCAGTGGACAGCATATCCAGGTGCACATGGAGGATATGGCAGTACATTGGAGCCTGCAGAGGACACTTGGTACCACAAAAGAAAACAGATGGGGCCCGGCGCGGTGGCGCAAGTGGTTAAAGGTCCTGGCCTTGCACGCCCGGGATCCCATATGGGCGCCGGTTCTAATCCCGACAGCCCCGCTTCCCTTCCAGCTCCCTGCCTGTGGCCTGGGAAAGCAGTCGAGGATGGCCCAAAAAGCTTTGGGACCCTGCACCCACGTGGGAGACCCGGAAGAGGCTCCTGGCTTCGGATCGGCATAGTATCGGCCCGTTGCGCTCACTTGGGGAGTGAATCATCGGATGGAAGATCTTCCTCTCTGTCTCTCCTCTCTGTATATCCGCCTTTCCAATGAAAAAATAATAAAAATAAATCTTTAAAAAAAAAGAAAACAGATGACAGAACAGCTACCCCAGCCAAGTGTTGGCCATGAAAATCTGGGCAAATGGAGACTCAAAGGTGGACTTTGTCAACCAATGGATTCTGAAGATTTCACCATGCTTGGAATGGTGAACTACTGAACTATCAAAACTACTTGAGCAGTGCCCTTGGAGCATGCCCCACAGTGGGGACCCTGGGATGGTTGGGAGGCTGATTGGGGCTTCTCCCTTTGTCTGTCCCTTTTCCCTAGAAGGAAAAAAAGAGAATGTGGAAACAATGGTCTTACCCACTTTCCTGTAACCCTTGACCTTTTGAGCCTTAATCAAATATGTAAAGATCATCAAAATAAAACAATAATAAAACCCCCCCAACAAAAACAAAAAAAAGTGAATTGAGAAAAATGTAAAGCTTCGTTGAAATATTTTCATTAAGAATTTAAAAGTAAAGTGTTTTCTCAATTGCTGGGTAGGTGTATTCATTACTTTTTCTCCTTATTGACACCAAAGTGCATAATCTTCTAAACAGTAGTCTATCCATACCGGTTTAATAGAATCTCAGCTCGGAATGATAAGCTTGATAGAATTAATAAGATTATTCCATACTGGAATGTTCAGGAGAACAAGTTCTTCTGAGGTTTAAGGAAAAAAAGAAAAAGGAATATCAATAAAATATTCCAGAGCAAAGAAAAGAATGTTGTGTCATAGAATATTTGTGTTTCTGGTATCATATCTTTCAGTACAGTGTGTTATAGTTTATTCCACATTTTACCAAATTATCACCAAGTGCCTATCCTACAAAGTGCTAAAAATTCAAGACACTAAGAAAATACTAAGAAAATAAGAGGACAGAGGGAGAGAAGCTACAATGATTATGGGAACAGAGAATGGCATAAATTGTACTTCAGTATTTGAAACTTGCAAGACCTTGGGCTTTGCATATATGACTAACTGAAACACAGTCTTCGCCCCACGGGTTTGAGATGCTCCACACAGTGTAACAGAAGGGCACAGCATTCGTGGAAGAGGAGTGAAGAACCAGGCTATAACCGCAAGAGAGCTGGCTTCAGTACAAATATCAAAATGGCTGCCTGAAAGTTAACATACTAAGCCTATTGACTACCGTTATGCCCAAGGCACTTGGCTGGTAATATCAGGACTGAATATAAAAGAAACAACCATTTCTAGCCCAAGAAGAAGGGAAAATAATTCACTAACTGCTTATTATATGCTGTGCGTTTTATATTTATGTCATCTAATACTCAAAGCATTATTATGATTTAGGGAATATTATTCCTATTTTACTGGAAAAAAGTACAGTGAGGTGGAAATAACATCATCTTTAGAGTCGGCTACACCTGAGTTTGAAGCATGGATTAGTATCTTAATAGTTCTGAGAAAGGCATTTCGACTCATTTAAGTGCAGTTTGTTCATTGATAAAACAGAAACATATTACCTGCCATTGCCAGCAAGCAAATACTGCTTCTGCTCTAGCTTGCAGTTAACTTTCACATGAAAAACATAAATGCAATAATAAGTAAAAAATTATTATTTTACTAAATTCATGTTATATGCCAGATGTTACACTTTCCATATGCTAACCCATTTAATCCTCCCAGCTCCAGGGTAAGGTGGTGCCAGCTATTTTTTTTCACCACTGTTATACAGGTAAAGAGACTAAAGCCAAGAGCAGTAGGGAAAATTATCCACCTGCTATCACAGAAAGATAAAGTGGTTGATTCAGCAGCAGCCATGAGATGCTAGAACACCAAGAGGGTTTGCCTAAGACACTGAGGAAGAACTAAGGAGATCAATAGCAGCTTCCATGCAGTAAGTGTCTCAACTCTATCAGACTCTATGATAATCACACTGTCTTAATGAACCCTTTTATTTCACATATGACATTTATAGCAAACATATGGTGATCATCCTTTTTCTATAGGTGTGCAAACTGATTTTATATGCATTCATAGCACAGGCGGAATTCGAACTCTGGAGCCCCTCACCACTTCTATATGCTGGATTTGGAGCTGATTCTGTCTCAACTTCTAGTCTCCCAAATTTATTTCCTTATCAAGGAAGTGTTGGCATGGATGACAACATTTTGAGAACTGAAACTTTAAAAAGTGACAGTGTCCTCAAGATTTATGGGGTGATATGTGTAAGCAGCACACACTCTCTGTCAAAGCAGCCACCTTGCAAATTCTCCTTTTGCCTCTATCATGGAATCTTCTCAATCATTTTTCTCTCTCATTTTCTACTCATCTCTTGCTTCCTCCACACCTGCATGGAGAAAGGTCTGGCCTTCAACGCTTTATCTCCATCCAGAGACACTTTCTCTGACTCTTGCAATGTTCAACTCTTTAGCCCAAGCCATCTCAGTCCCAACTCCCACTGTAGCTCTTGCCAAGATTCTTGTGTATGAGTAGCTCTGTTACTTCATTCCATTTTTGGTGAATCCATGTCACACTCTGTTTCTGTCCAGCACATTTTTAGCTCCAGGATTTCTAATCTGGAGGCTTCTGTTTCTGAATTAGACCTGAACTAATTCAGGCTGTCAAGAAGTTTGTGTCCTAAAAATCCCCCTGAGTCAGAACAACAGATATTTTGTATAAATAGAAACTCAGATGAAAGACGATAGAGTTATTATAAACAGGGATACATACAAATTTATCTGCCAATTAAAACAAATTTAGATGCTGTTTCTTACATGGGTTTCTTTCAGGGTTTCACCAGAGAGCAGGCTCATAGCACAGAACTGTTGACAATATTTGCCTGTACATGTTTAATGTGCACCATGCGCCAACTCAAGAGCTATTGATGCGAAACTGCCTTTGGGAGTGGAAGGGCAAGTAAACAGGAGGGGTATGATAGCAAAAAAAAATTGTCATCTCTTCTCATCTGTATGGCATTGGCAATCCTGGCACTATAATTTATTGAGAGACTATCAGAAGGCTGTTTTTCCATCATTACTCACATCTAACAAATTTTTGTTCATTTGTTACTTGCCCATCCAAGTATGTCGATCTTCCAGCACCTTAAACTCACTTAACCATGTCAGTCCTCCCCAAATAGATTGAAACATGCTTCACAAATGCATGTGAGAGCTGATATAATTTTCTCTTCCATTTCCTATGACTTCACATAATTTCCCAACTCTTCTCATTTTCAGAATGATACTTCAAAAATTTATGTATTTCTATTTACTTAAAAATCAGAGAGGAAGAATTCAGGACCTCAGCCTAGGTCTCAACATGTAGGGAGGGTTAGCACTGAACCACTGTCACCTCCTGCTTGCCAGGGTGTGCCTTGGCAGGACACTGAAGGCAACCCCCTGAATGGGGAATGCAACCCAGGCACTGATACGGATTGTGGGCATCTCAAGTGATATCCTTAACTGCTCTGCCAAATGCCTATCTTAGCTTCCCAACTTTGAACTGACCACATTCAAGGATGACCACAACATTTATTGCATCGATTTAAAGTAATGGATTTATTTTGTGCATGTATTCTATGCAAATTGTTATGGGAAATGCTATGGGTAAAGTTACCTTTGAGAAACTATCAGGTAGGTACAGAACAGTGTAGAATCACGTTGTTATTTAAAGTTGTGAGGAGACATCAGATCAGCCAGACAGGAAAGTTGGGACAGGAACACAACAAAGAAAATTCATGATACCCTTGAAGGATTTACTCATGGTCAGAGACTTGCCTTGCCCATATTTTGAGCATCAACTACAGCAAAATTCTAAGATTTTAAGACATTGGGGGATAAATATATTGAGACAATTTTTGTTTCTTTTGAATTCTATCTCAAAATTGATCCATGCAGAATCTGTGACAGAGTGCTTGTGAAAATGACTCAAGTGTACTTCAAAAAAAAAAAAAAAAGGAAAATGACGTTTTAAGTTCATCTTAATGCAAAATTTTTTAAATCCATGAATAGGTTGTTCCTAATACATATTTTCCATAAATGTTTTTAAAATCACTTGTATTTAGGAAGCACTCCAAAAAGAAGGAGGTCAAGGAGGTTAGTTAAAAGCTCAGGGGAGTCACCAAGGAGTGGAGGGCACCTAACAAGAATGTGACCCCAGTTAGGGACTGAGCTCACCAGCATGCCTAAGGGAAATCCGGAGTACCAAGCTCCACAAAGTTTGGCTCACCCTGTGGCAAAGGTGCTGGACTATTGTACTCCCACATTAGTCAGTCCCCGGCTTCAAGGTGACCTCTGCTGGGAGTCAGGCAGCCTCCCAGGAAGTTCTCCAGAAAACCAGGCAGCTGGGAGCTGGGGACACAGACCTGGGGAAGGGCAGTTAGGCAGAACAGCACCAGCACCCACTACAGGGAGCAGAGAATCCAGGTGACTTTGAAGGCAGTACATACATGGAAAAGTAGTTTTAAAAATAGTATATTCTTATGATAAGACCTAATGTAAGATTTATAGTTTAAATAATGTTAAGTGTATAATACATCATTAATTGTAAGCATGAGGTCATATGGCTGATTCCTACAACATGTCATCTTATAAAACCGAAACTTCATACACACTGAAAAAGGGAAATATTTTTACGTTTTCTTAATCTCACAATATTAAAAATCTATCTGATTTTAAAGGTTGTGAGATAAGGCACTCATACAGATTATTCAGCTATATATGAGCACAACTATTAATCTCCCCAAGGATTCCAAACTCAAGTTCTTTACACCTACAGTGAAAAGTCATTCGTATTTTAGTACTACGCTGATGCTGACAAGGATTTATGCCCCGTAGATGGGCAATCAAGTCAAGTATTAGGACTAGAGATTTGCACAAAGCCTTCAAACCCAATTTCTGTACAAGACAGAATTGGGCTAATCTGACACACAGAAGCAAGCTGAAGGAGTCAGTGGGCACTGGAGCAAAGGTAGCTCATGCCACTTGGACCAACACTTTTACACTTCAGGATTCCTTCTTCCCGCTGGCTAGAAAACGGCTGGAAATTTAGCAGTCTTATTAGACTGTGAGGTGACAGTGAAGACAGAAAGCAACACAGAAAGATGGAAGGTCCTTGGTCTCTGAGCACCATGAACAACGATGCTGCACTAACAGCCCGGGACTGTTACTGCTGGACCTCTTTCCTTCCACCTAGCAATAAATTCCATCAATTAGCAGCCCACTCTTTCTATAGTTCCATTATGTAACTATTTTTTTCATACTCAAAATGTAAACCGCTTACCCTTACTCTTTTTTGTTACACCTCAGATTTTCATGTGCAATGCTAAGGCACACTATCAAAATATATTGTAAAGCAAAAAATGCATCAGTGTTAAATTCAAACTAGCAAAGACTTGCAAAATCATGCAAATGTGTGAAGACTAACTTCATCACGCAAATGAAAATACAGATCTGTTTGCTTGCTTTCAAGTGAAAAGCATACTTCTTTGAAAAGTACCAAATCTCTAAGTCACTCCTGTCATTCCAAATGTAAGGTATTAATTACCACTAGGATAAAAATAGAATGGGGAGGGTCACATGACTCAAGCAGCTGGAATTTCAGCTCAAGGTCAGTTACTGGACCCTCGGGCAGCCAAACAGTGCTTGTTGCCAAATAGCCCCATGCCTGTAGCCTTGAAACAAGGAACACAAAATGATCACATTTCCTCCTTAAGAGCTACTTCATAACTTCATACTCTTCATACTCTTAACACATAGGCTGTTGGCCATTAAAACCGCAAGAGAAGAAATTAAAGTTGACATTAAGTGAAACCTAAGACTGAAGTGCTACCTACTCTCGGTGAAGAGTAGAAGTCTAAATGGCTTTATGGCCAGAAGTCTTGTCTAGTGTTGCATTCATAGATTTTCTTAGGCAGAGAGTTCCTTTCCTTTGTCCTGGCTTCTTACCCAAGAGTTAACTTGTAACAGAAAGAAAGTAATATCACTAGATGCTTTGCCCCAGTGCTTTGACTATACCTAGTGGCATGCCACAACAAGGTTGGAAAGTAAGAATTTTAATAGAATTAAACAAATCTGCCTTGTTGTTGTTATTGCATCTAAGAATTATTTTGTAGAAAGACTGCATTGAGTTTAGAAGTGTTTGGTCTAATTTAATGTAGACATTTATTGTAAAATTGAATGAACAGTTTAGCGCTACTGCTTTTTAGAAACATTTTTCTTCAAGAAATGTCTGCATTAATAAATACTGTGTTTCTTAAAATGTCAATAATTATCACATACCATTATTTGATGTACAAGTAAGAATAAGTACATGCAACAAGAAAAAAAAGAAAATCTGACTTCAGAAAAAGAAAAAATTAGAGGGCCCGGCGCAGTGGCGCAGTGGTTAAGGTCCTCGCCTTGCACGCCCGGGATCCCATGTGGGTGTTCTGTCCCGGTGGCCCCGCTTCCCTTCCAGCTCCCTGCCCGTGGCCTGGGAAAGCAGTCGAGGATGGCCCAAAGCTTTGGGACCCTGCACCCGGGTGGGAGACCGGGAGGAGGCTCCTGGCTTTGGATCGGCATAGCATCGGCCGTTGTGGCTCACTTGGGGAGTGAATCATCGGATGGAGGATCTTCCTCTCTGTCTCTCCTCTCTGTATATCCACCTTTCCAATAAAAAAAATAATAAAAATAAATCTTAAAAAAAATGAAAAAATTAGAGTACAGCTTGAAATTATCTAAAATAATCAGCATGGGACCATGTGGATTTAAAATCAGATAGTAAACACGTATTTTCAAAGTATGGGCATTTAGTCTCAGTTGTTAAATAAAGGACTTAATGTAACAGAATAATCAGTCCTAGATACATCACAAACAGAAAAAGTAGAGGTGTTACGGTACACTGCCTACAGTTAATCGCCAAATTGACAAACTTAATAAAAGCAGGAGATAATGAAAACATTCTAGAACTATTGACTCAGTAGCCAAAAACAAAACAATTCAGCAACCCCAAACTATTGTAATCTGAGAAATCTCTTCTGCTGCAGGAAAAGTAACACATGTGTCTTTGCTATTGTTGACTAATTTAGATATTCTAAAGAATTCACATCACCTGTTTATATACCTAAACTTTAAACAACCAACCTCTTGGTATAAATCATTTGTATCACATCCTTTTTAAAGGAAAATGAGTTTTTATAAAAATGCTTCATAAAAACACTTTTAAAAATGTCTAGCTCACACACACACACAGACAAGGATCAACAGCAAGGCACCATTACTGAAACACACTGGTTTTTATATCCGTGAGGGCCGCTGAGTATATATATACTTACACATACATGGAGTCTGAGGAACACAGAGGATCAGGGTTTTATTGCACTTGATGTCCATCTCATCTTCCTTACTGTTTGTTTTGGCTTACCTGTCTCTGCTCCTCTCTGATCCTTGTTGGTAGAAGTTACTTTGCTCCTGCACCACAAGGAGTGGGCATGTGATGGCCCCTGGCCAATCAGAACATAACACTCACTAACTACATTATCGATTGACTTGGCAATCTGCAGGTGATTTCTTCAGATTCAATCACAGCTAATCCTAGCTCTCCAAGTTGAAGAGCACAGAGCCTGTTGGCATTGTAGCTCTACTTACATGATTAGTCCCAGCCTCACCAGCCTGTGAAAGCTCAGGTGAAGGTTTGGGTGGGGTGGTTATTTGGCCAGGTGGCATCACCTGGGCTTCCCAGACTAATTTTACTTGAAGCATAGCTCTTCACTTTTCACTTATTTGAATTTCCATGTTCCTTTTATTTCCCTTTCTTAGTTTGCCAGCTTTCTATTTATTTGCCCATGTATGACTGAAATGGTCCTGATGTACACTTGTTTGTATGCAAATACTAATCTAGATTAATTAACACTGAAGCCCACATTCTAATATTGTACTTGACTAAAAATGTAAAATGATTCGATTAAATTTTCAATAGCTCTATTTCCTCCATAGACACAGGGGAAGTGTTGTTGTATGACTGATATCTTTTATCTAGGTCTAAAATTTCAGTATCTAATCTGTTGAACCTGCTGATTGGACAACTCACAATATTTAAAACCCAGACGCAAGTTGGGATATCTTTATAACCCCAGGCCAAAATAAGAGATTATAAAAAAGTGACTGGTCACAATAGTATTCAATGTGTAATATTCTGCAGTGAAGTTTGTTTCAGGAACAGAACAATTACAGCCTAGGTAACTACAGAAAAAGCTGGCAGACCTCCTGATGGGTAACAGCTGAGTCCACGGAGGCATCATGCTGCGCTAGCCAACGACCTAGGGCTGTGAAGGAAGGAAGACTGGGTTTTGAAAGTGAGCTGTAAGACGGAATTTCTCATCTGAAAAATGGGAATAACAACAACTGCCTCACAACCTTGCCCTAGGAATTTACTATGTAACGTGTGTAGAGCTATTAGCACAGTATGTGCTATGAAGAAATTGCTCAAAATTTGCTGTGTCTTTACTAGCTACAAAGCTATTACAATGACCAGTGTGTTTTTAAAAGGAGAATTCCCTTTGGCATCAACAACAATCTACAGATGTTTTGAAAACTGCTTGTGAAGGTCATTAAAACACAAAAAACTCTGAGCGCATTAGATCTACTCAACCTTTCGAAGATACTGCTTTTGACTGCCAACTGAATACTCGTGTTTTCTACACTTTCTAACACACTGCCAGTTATTTCTGGCCAGGAAAATAAATAAGTAAATGCCCATCTGGCAAAGTATTTCTCCACCTATACATGAACCAGAAATACCAATCTTTTCTAATGTGTATTCCCCAGATGCAATAATTATCCTCTATTTACAGCTAAATCACTGATTACTGTGGAAAATATTGTCAGCAAACCGTAACCCAAAATGTCTTACTGCAAAAGGGAGAAAATAGCACAAAACAAAACCCTGAACACAGTCCAAACAGAAGTTGCATCTTTGACAGATTCATAGAAAGAGAAGGCTGTGGTTTGTATTTCGTAAGAGATACTGCCGTTTTTTTACTTCATGTTTACATTCGTTTTTCCGATTTCTGATTTGTAGTCAAAGTGGTGCTTATAAAGCAATGATTTAGTCAAAAGCCAACATTAGCAGGGAAAAAGGGAGAGAAAGGGGGGAAAAACACATGCCATTCGTGTTATACAATGACTATTCTTTTCATCTGCGAAAATATCAGTTCTACACATGTTTATAAAATGCAATGATTAGCTAATGATTAGGTGAGCTTTAAATAAAATCATTTTATAAGGCAACAATAAGCCTTTAAAACAAATCTGCAACTTTTAATACAAACTTGGTGTTTTAGTTTGCTCCATTTTTTAAAGAATGAATTTCTCAAAAAAAAAAAAATACATGTAATTCAGTCTACTTTAAATCTAACTATCCTGTAGTATAAAAATATAAAGATGAACTTTTTATATCTTAAGGAGGAAGAGTAAATCTTACAAGAATGAAAATATTATTTCTTGGGTGATTCGTTAAGAATATTTTAAAATCTCTTCAATTCTGCTAAGTTACATGAGTTTATTATAGTTTAACACTTTGAGAACTTAAAGAAAATTGCCTTCAATGGCAATCACTATGTAATGGGTTTCATAAATTCACCTGTATGTATATAAGATACTTGTGGGCAAGGAAGTGGATTTAGGAGAGAAAATGTTCCTAGGATTTAATAAGTCATTAGAAAGAAAGACTGAAATTAATTTCAGTGGCGTTGATAACTAAACCTAGCACTGGGTTTCAACAGGTGCACACTCAAGCCCACCAACTCTCAGCTTTTTTGTCAAAGCCAACAAAAAAGATGGCTGGTCCCCACACAGCTGTGCCTCTGGCTGCCACTACAAAAGAATGAGGTTGGGATATTTTTAGGTTAGAAGTAGGCAATCAGCCAAAGCCCAGCAACACCACAGGATTCTGCACAGAGAGCAGAGACTTTTCAAAGTTGAGTTGATTTTCTAACTGACTCCTAACAGCCTAACTAACCCTGTTCTGGGTTCCTTGTCCTGTGCCCACTAAAGCACCTATAGCTTTCATCCTTTTTTAAAAAAAAAAAAAATTATTGTTATTTGTTTCCTTTAAAATTCTCAAATTTGTATTTATTCTTATTTGAAAGGGAGAGAGAGTTATCTTCCATTTGCTGTCCACACCCTAAATGACTCCCAACAACCAAAGCCAGCCAGTCTAAAGCCAGGAGCCAGACCTGGATCTCCGTGTTTCCTATGGTTTGCAGGGACTCAAGTACTTGAGCCTGGACCTGCTGCCTTGCTGAGAGCAGAGGCAGAAACCTGGAGGAGCGAGCAGGGCTAGGACTCAAACATAGGCCCTGAGATAGCAAACACAATCATCCCAACAAGGTTCTGCATCCAAGGGCCAAACACCTGCCCATCAGGTGATTTCATTCATCTTTTGAAAGTTCTGATTTCTGTGTCTTTCTCAGACCTCTCATGTTACAACATTTGAATCTCAACTCTAGACAATGAAGCCATGAGATTTTCCTGATCAAGCAAGGGCTAAAAGCCTGAAATAAACTACTCAATCGCTTTTGTAAAGCAAATGATGAATTTGATTCATTGAATGTCTCCTTCATTTCATTAAGCCCGTAAGTCATGTCCATTATCATCACTGTGTTAAAACAAAAAGAAAGAAAGAAAGAAAGAAAGAAAGAAAGAAAGAAAGAAAGAAAGAAAGAAAGAAAGAAAGAAAGAAAGAAAAGAGAAAGAAACGAAGAGGAAAGTGAATACGTCAAAGCATGTACTATGAAGTGTGGCAGGTAAAACAGCTGACATCCGAGAAAAGGAAGAGATTGACTACTGTGTTGGTAAGCTTAAAAGGAGCCAGGACAGGGAGGATGGGAAGTCCACCAATGCTGTGCATTCTTTTACCTGTGCCCTGAGTTGCTTAATCAGAGGCTGCTGGTCTGCACACGGTGTACATGCCTGCAGCTTCACTGTCCAGCAGAACCTCACCAGGCTCGTGTCAGCTCCAGATGGAAAGCAGGGTTTAACGGAAGAACTTCTTCTACAGCAGATGTTGGCTTTTTTCCTCAAAGCTGTCTGTCATTTGTAAACTATTTTTGTGTCCATGTTTACATGATACTCTTAGGAATTGCTAGCAAAATAGTAACAACACACTGTTCTCCTTTGTAAAATGATATTTTGTTGCAAACTGACAGGAGCTTTTATATATAAAATGTGATTTTGAAATATAAAGCTCATTTATTATGAAATTAAAAGGAATCCATGTCAAACAAAAGCAAGGCCAAGCCTTAATTTCACTGAACTGTCCTCTACAAGAAGCCATTTGAGACAATTGCTTAAATTATGTGGGATATTATCTTGAAAATGCATTTTAACATATTCCAATAAATCTGAGTTCAAATGCCTGAATTAAATATAATAAATAAAATAATAACGGAAGGAAATGGATATTTTATTTTTCCATTTTTAATTTTATGTCTTTTATTCCAAACCAAATTCAATATGGCTGATGCAACTGCAAGGACTTACTCTGTCAGCGAGCAGTACTGCGCAGGGATCAGCCGGGCTCGGCAGGAAGCAGCTGTCACGAATGAGGGCACTGTTTGCCAAAAAGAATCATTTATAGCTTCCTCTTCTGACAACAACTGGAAATGTATTGTACTCCAAAGAAAGATATAAATGAAAAAGGAAATCTTATGAAATTATGTCATTGTGCCTGCACAAAAAAAATGTTTTTAATATTTTTAAATGCATTCATAACATATATATGCAAATAGATTCAGGAGCAAGTTTAAGGGCAGGGCTCAAAACCCCCAAGTCTGCCCTGTATTAGTTATACGATAGTGAGGGTTACTCCAATTCTGTGCTTTATGTTTTTCCATCTCTTAAAGGGATGCTTCTTTCCTAATGACCTGTTTGAAAGTTAAATGAAGCAAGCATATGCTTCCTCTCTCCCTCCCTCTCTCCTATCTCACTATTCTCTAATTATTTCATTGACAGTCTGTTGCCTCCCCCAGGACTCTTACTTCGTACTCTCCCAACTTTTTCTCCATGTGGACAATCCTCCAATATTTCTCTCCAGTTATTTAAAAACATATACTTGTCTATTTGTTTTTTGTTTTTTTTTTTAAGGGAGAGGGTAGAAATCAACACAGAGAAATCTTCCATCTGTTGGTTCATTCTCCAAATGCCTGCAGTAGCCAGGAGTGTGCCCTGTGGAAGCCGAGAGTCCAGAACTTAATGCTGGTCTCCTACTTCAGATGCCTGGACACAAGTACTGGAACCATCACCCGTTGCCTCCCAGGTTGCACATAAGAAGGAAGTTGAAATGGGAAGGAGTCGAATGAGCCAAACAATCTGATATTAGAGATATTGCACATGATTTCTTAACTATTTCCCAGAAGCTTGACACTCTGCTAGTTCTAACTCTGACTTAAGCCATCCATTACAAAAGACTGTATTATCACCTGAACACACCATCAACAATTCTAAGGTACTGTCACAAAACAAATGCCCCTCTTAAAACAGTCATCCAATATTATCTCATTTGTTTGCTTCTGTTACTGTTATCATAATCTTACCAATTATCCAAAATGATTAGCTGTTTTTAAGAACTCCATAATATAAAACCTTGTATAAATGGACTTCTATTGACTATATGTGAAAAGAGGTCAGTTGTGGAATGGTTTTACAAAACTGGGTTAAATGTTAAGTATCTTTACTGTAGGATTCCAAAATATGCACTCTTAGGGAAACTAAACAGAGGGTATGGTAAGCAGCATTTCCCTAATTTATATGATTACAGAAATATTTTGGGGGAGTAATAGAGAGGGCCCACAGTGAGCATTCTCTGGGGAATGGCTATCATGGCATCTGCTGCCACTTGTTCCTTTCCTCTTATCCAGCACTTTACTAGTCACGTATATCCAAGTCATTTGGATTCTCTGTGTCTAATCCCTGCCTCATTCGGAGGCACCCTGTCTGTCCTAGACAACATATACGCTTTTATTCTATTACCATTTCTTATTCTGTCACCTTTAACTCTTAGCTCAGTATCTTCTGTAGATCTACTTTAAAGCAAAGTACACAGAGAAGTGAGACGTGCTCTCTGTTTTCACAGTATATAGGGAAGATGAGAATTAGCCACCAGAGTTCAAATATAAATGAAGACATTGTAGTCAAGGCTCATACCAGAAAGCTTAAATCAGAGATTTTAAGGAAGTGAGACCCGGATATTAGTTCAAGAACTTGTAAATGAAATATTTGAAGTTATTTGTCAACATTGAAACCTATCTTCTTCTTCTTGTAAGCTAAAAGATAATCGATATTTTTATAATAAAAATCTCACTGGAGAAACTCGAGAATTTGGAAGATTCACAAATGTATCAATAAGAATACTGAAGTAATTCATGGTGTAATTGCACCTTGGATAAATCCCAGGCTAATGACAGGTGAATTTTATTTTGGTTATCTTATTCGTTCTAAAGTCAACAATACAAAAGATTTGTCTCCCAGAGCTGGAGGTTCCTAAGAATCTACTCATGAATTATTCCAAGCTTAAAAGAAAAGTAATATAGTAAATAAATAGAACAATCTCATCACCTACTGTTTATATCATTTTGCTTTTCATTTCCTTGCATATTAAACATACATAGGAAAGCTATATGAATGTTGGAAATTGTTCAGCTTAGCAAAGTATAATTTATGTAGTGAAAAAACTTGTTAAAATGGAATCTATTCCTTAATTTCCATCATACTCATCTATGTAAGTTGAGCTTTTAGCATCATTAAATAACATTAGACTATTTAGTTCTGATTTACCTTGCTTTACAACACACCACATCCACCAATTATTGCTACTGTATGCATGACTCTAAAGTATATTCCATAAGTGTAAAGCCCCAATTTCATCACAATAACCACTTCATATACATTGCTTGCCCGGGGTTATATCAATGTTTCTTGTCGTTCAAGGGTTTTCTTTTTCATTCTATAGGTAGGAGTATGACAATAAGTGGTAATAAAGAACAGTCAATGATAGTAACTACTTCCTACAAGTGTCACTTTTGTTTGAGAGATTGGTGCGGGGCGTCAATGGTACTGCATTCCACTGTGTCCACAGCCGCCTACAGATGCTAAGGAAGAAACTTAATGAATTGATTGTATAAACAAAACAGAAAAGAGCAAACAAAGGGGGCTGCACAGATGTAGAGATAAGTAGAATGGACTCTTGAAATGTAAGGTAGTGTGTGATGGCTGGAATCTATAGCATATGGGTGGGGAAAAGATGACGTAACAATGACAAACACTCGCCTGTGGGTGAAAGGCTTAATTCTCAGAGTGATGGTTCTGATTTCATTTCTGTGTCTTCTCTAAAACTTCATTTTTCTCTCTCTATATAGACAAAAGTAGATGATTGCTAGATTTTTCTATAAAAAAATAATGTCTATAAGCATAATGTCTATAAGCATTCATGTGCCTAGACACATTGTATGTACAATATATCAATCCATGTATATGCATATATAACTGCATTAATACAAATATAATGGTCACTTACGTGAGTTTATCATTCTTTCAGTTGTAGTGCAGATTATGGAAGCATTATGAGATACTATCTTGGTCCTTTCATTCCAAAGACTTGTTCTAATTATGCAACTTTAGAGCAATGTGAAATGATATGAAATTCACCTGTAGCATCCACCTGGGTTTAGCTTTGTATGCATCTATGAAAAATGAAGTTTCACTTTCCACATCTGTAAAATGAAGAAAAGGTGACCATTCCCCAGGTCTTTCCCAGCTGTGATGAAGTATGTTTTTGTTTTTTCCTGTAGGCTAGTGAGCAGGTGAAAGAGCAAACCTGCAGAGAAATGCCAGGTTGCCTTTGGCCTTCTCTGACTGTGTATCTAGCTGGTCTATATATCTAGACAGTATCTTTCAAACTCTTCTACCTTCTAAACGCATAACTTAATTTCTCTCTTTGCTACCCTTCCAGCCCTCTGTCCTTTTCTGATCACCTTTCTTCACTCTGCTATTGCTGTTTTGCCCTCTGGCACTGTGTGGCTACAAATTGCTATTGTGCCTTGCACAAAGGACTCATTTGCACTGCAATCACACTGTCTGCAACCCTCATTAAAATAATGGGGAAAAAAACAAAACCGGAACAGGCTCTCAAGCAATCCAATCCAATCCTGGTAGGGCTGGGGATGAAGAACAGCATTTCCCTGGGTCAGTAGAGGAGGACAGCCCTGAGTCATTTCTTCTTCCCTGTATCTCATTCATGCGTCAATTTCTTTGGCTCTCAAAACTGTAGTTGGAAATGCTCCCGTTATAGGCTAAACTGTGTTCCTTATTACCTCAGAATTCACATGCTCAAGTCCAAAAGGCCAGCGCTTCAAAATATTTCTATATTTGCAGACATGGTCTTTAAAGAGATCATTAGAGGTTAAATGAGGCCTTTAGGGTGAGTCTTATCCAATTGGATTGGTGTCTTTTAAAGAAAAGAAAATCAGCCCAGACAGGTACGGGAGAAAATCACTTTGAAGATGGATGCGGAAGGCGCTGTCTCTAGCCAAGGAGCGAGGCCTCCAGAGGTACCACCGCCACTGACACCCAGCCTGGGGCGCTGTCCCAAACCAAATGCCTTCCTGTTGTTTAAGGCACCCAGCTGCTGGGCCAGTTCTTTAAGGTGGTTCTAGCAAAACAATACACCCCTTATCCCTAGTTTAGAATGTCTGGCATTTGAAATGAGACCATTCTCAGTTTTGCCTTTGAAGATTATAGGAGGGTACTTCAAAGAGTTCATGAAAGAAAGGAGAATTAAAACATAAACCTATTTCGGTGCAAAGTTTTGAAACCCTGCAGTTATTTAAATCATATGCATGTTCCATGAACTTTTTTTTTCTTTCTGTTACAATAGCATCGAAAAGACAATTAATAATACTGCTAGATCTGCTCAGTTCTTCACATGCTTTTAGATATTCATTTGCTTATTTAAAATATTAACTGATAATATTAACTGTAATATTGAAATATAAATAATTTTATGGGCTAAGACGAACGCTCATCCGTAGATGTGGGCAGGGGTGGGAGCCACAACAACAAAATTGCACTGTCGATGAAGCTGACAAACATAACAAGGCAACTACATTCTAGGATTAACGTAAACAAACTGGCAAACGATAATGAAGGCTGTTGTGCATTTTCATAGAGTTACATCATGGAACTGTCATTAAGTGAGGGACCATTGGAAAGAAAAGCATTTCTTCAAAAATGAGATGAAAATAAGGCTTTAGTTATTAAAGTTATTGGTAAGTGGAAGAGCGGGGCAAGGGAAGGCCATTTCAGGAAGACTCAGCCCTGAGAACAAACACAGAGGCACAGTTGTTTGGGAGCCTTGACGTGGGAGTCTTGGGCTAAAAGAGTGCAAGTGGGAGTAGGCGAGGGCAAGCAGGTGATAGAAGGCGGATAACACATGCACGGAACACAGAGTCGCCATCAGTCTCTAGCAAGAGAAAAAAATGTGCCAATTTTTAAGTTAAGATTACTTTTTAACTTGTCACCTGTAATAATCTCCTTCAATGAGGTTTTCCCATATTAATTTGAAGTAATCAGTGCCTTTCATGGCAAGAGACTTCTAAGTGCATATGCTTTTTACCCGACTTCTAATTTCCCTTAGCAACCTAAACACATTCAATATCTGCACAAGATGATAACTGTAATCACGGCAGAAAGCTTTATTTCAGCTAACGGCGAGTAGCCCTGCACAAAGTAGCTGCAAATACCCTAATTAATGATTGTTCTAATTGCTCCTCCCTGTTGGAGGGATACTATTTCCTGCTCTGCATTTTAGCCATGATAAACAAGTTATTATATCATTATCCCTCTACTCCAGGACACAGACTGTTTCATAGAAATGAAATACTATTATCATAAAGGCTGCCTTAAGTTCCAAACTCAGCCTTCAGCCACAATTTATGAAGAGCCCTCCCCTGCTGGATCTCTCACCCCGATGACGTATGGATGTGCAGTGTGTGTCCCTGAGCTCAAGTGAAAATTGCACAATCTTCCTGACGCATAAG
Source organism: Ochotona curzoniae (assembly GCF_017591425.1). Lineage (NCBI taxonomy): Eukaryota > Metazoa > Chordata > Mammalia > Lagomorpha > Ochotonidae > Ochotona > Ochotona curzoniae. The sequence continues at coordinate 18,904,221 of NW_024465023.1, read as the reverse complement.
CTGGCTACATCAGAATGGCAGAATGTAAGTTCTACGGTTTGTCTTCAAACTTCAGTTATAAATTTAGATTCCTGGTGCTAGACCACTTACATAATTGGGTAAACATTTGAAAAATATCCTTTTCATTTCTATGCATATAAGCTTTGTACCCTGTTTCTACAAGACAGTGTGTACAAATATATGTGATCTAAACCTACAGGAGACAGTTTCTCCCCACTGTTCTCTTTCCCCATTATCTAGTCTAATTCCAGGGCTAGAATGAATGTGCTGCTTGCATTCTACCTTTTTCATTTCTAATGTGTTGGGAAGGCCATTATTTGGCCTACCACACAACCTCCTTACACTTGCCTTCAGACAGCAGCTCAGGACACAGTCTGCACCTGACGTGCTTCTATGTTCTGATTTATACAGTCTAGAATCAACACCCGATGTAGGCACATTTCTAAAAGTTCCCTTGGTGATTCTAGTATGATGAAGCTTGGCGACCACTGTGGGGTCTGAACCACAGCTATCAGCATCACCTTGAAAACCTGTAAAGATGTAAATTACATAGTGAGAATAAAACCCTAAAATCAACTTTTTGATAGTCATCAAGTGAAAGCCATGGAAGCTCAAGTTTGAAAACTATTGCCATGCATCTCTCAAATTTATGGCATGTCGGTATGGTAATGCTCTGTATGTAAAGGCCTACAACATGGACATTGGATTGCATTGGTTCTCTGCCCTAAGTGGCTTACTGCCTTCCCGACTGCCTATAGAATTTTGACTTGTTCTTCATGTTCTGATTCTAGCTTACATTTTCTGTCTCACCATATCACTGGCTGTTTGAACAGAGCAATGAACACTTGTTTAATTTCCTAAAGACACATACTGCAAAACCTCTCTCCACCTCTTCAGGCATATTGTTCCGTCTTAATCTGGCAAATTACCTTTTTCAGGCCTCAGCCCAGTCCATTCCACCTTTCTGAAGTCTGCTGGAATCTCCTGGAAGACTAATGTGACTAGCACGTACCTTCATATATGCTGCCATTGAAATTTACTTGAAACTGTATCATATCAATCTCCACATGGTACTTGACATTTTATAAAATTTTCTCCCTCGAGGTGGGGCAGAACTGTTTTGCTAACCTTTTACCTAGTACTTACTAAGACATGTGAAATGCAGTATGTATGTGTGAGTGACTGAGTGTCTGAAGATACTCCAACATTTTATGGAAATTTTTTTTAGATGCTAAGATTTGTCTCTTCCAAATGATATAGCTGTATTACATGCAGTAGCACAGGTCTTAGTGAACTAATAGCACAGTGAGGCTTTTTACAGGGTAAAATCCTTATAGTATCAGTACTACACAGAGTTAATAATCTATCAGTCATACAAAAACCAAATTAAACACGGATAATATCAGAGGCCAGGATGCTAGGACCCATCTATGCTGTCACTATTTATTCACTATCAACCATATGGACTTAGCACTTGCTAAATATACATAAAGTATCCATTGTATAAATAAGCTTACAATTTTATATGTCAAACATAAAATGCAGATACTGGGTAAAAATTAAGTTTATAAAATAAAATAACTATGCATAATATTGTGTGAATTTGCCTACATCTAAAAATTATTTCTTATTCAGCAAAAATATCTATGTTGAAACTGGCATGAAAATGTCATTTTGACTTTTCCCTCCTTTTGTTTAGAAGGCGATTTTGATTTTCAAAGCATAACAGACATGCTTTATGTGATTCTATGGACAAATTTATTAAAATGTGAAAGCCTTCACATTCATTCTTGCATTAAGTGACACCCTGCAAATGAATAAGATGTCAGAAATCATGCTAGTGATTGCTGTTAATAAAACGAATACTCTGCTTTTCCAGCTGCATGAATGTCTGGAGTTATCACCTGATTACTAATAACAAGCAATACGCACCTAATTCAAAACAGAGGAAGTCACACACGCTGTAAGATAATATTTCTGACTGATGCTTACTTATGTAAATATGTTCCAATTTCATTTCTGACACTGACTTTCTTGGACCTGGAAGCTAAATGTTCAGATTTGACAGTTAATTGAACATTATTCAGACATGTTAAATGTACTGAGATTAAAAAAAAATCAAGTTTTAGATACAAGAGAAATACATCAGAATGCTTTGAATACCTTCAGTTTAAATTTCTGTTTATGTGGAAATGCCTTTACTATCTTCAAAAATTTTTATTTTATTTTTAATGTTGTTTATATAGTTGAGAAAAATGTCTGATCAGGGTGGGGAGGGTGTATGTATGGAGGAAGGAGAGTGGGACAAATATTTCCTTTTCCCCCCCTGTTTTCTCCTGTATCTGCTAAAGCAGTGGGGAAGGAGGGGACCACACCTTGCTGACAAACTACATCATCCGGGGATGGGGGACAGTCATTTGATGACGCCTTAGAGTCATCAATGTGGGAAAGAGTGTTTCAAAGGTGTTAGTTGAGTGGTTTTGATAGTCCAAAGAAGTTGTTGGTTTTTATTTCTCCAGGGTTGAAAAAAATTCTTCCCAAGGTCTATTGGTTGATGAAGTTCACCTTAGTTGGTGTATCCACAGATCCAGAGTCTCGCTGCCAAAGCTTGGCTAGGAAAGATGTCCAACCTGTTCTGCTTTCAACCCTCTGATGTAGCACTCAAGTTCCTCTGTTGGCCTAGATGATCTAGTTGTCATAACCCCTCTGTGCATCTGGGTTTGTTGTCCATTGCACAGGCATCAGCACTTAAGGACGCCTTCGGACCACCTATCCTGCGATTTTCCCCTGTGGCTGGAGTTTGAGTCCAGCCATCTAGTTGGGGATTCCCCCAAGAAACCTTGCCTAGAGTGATCCCAGACCTGACTCTGTGTGTGCCAGCTAATACTGGGTTGATTCAATCTGTTGCCCATAACAGTGTATGCACATACCAGTGAATCTGGTTGCTTGTTTAGTTCTGCCTCTTCCCCATCTACCATGCATACTGAAGGGATGCTGTGTCCTAGCCCAACTGAACCTGCCAGAAACTCAGCACTTACACTCACCAGTGCAGAATGCAGCCTAGTAGGAACTGGTATGGTTCCAGTGGGAGCACAGGCCTCACAGGGGAGTTCCTGAAGTTTGCCTAACAGACTTGCCCCCATTCCTAGGTTTTATGTGTGCCAGTGAGTACTGTGAGCCATTGTGTTATGGCCCATCCCACCTTGGCATTTGCTGGCAGGTGATAAAGTCTGGCTCTGCTTTGCCTGCCCAGCCTGCCCACAGTGTCAGCTCACGCTGGCAGGTGCTACAGGCTAGCCCAGACTGGGCAGCCCTCAGTCCTGACCGTCATATGAACTAATGGGTGTTGCAGCCCAACCTGACCTGGCCTGCATCTGGTGCTGCCTTTTGTACCTGCAAGCAGGTGCTGTGGGCTGGCCTAGGTGGGCCCACCCCTAAACCCATCTTCCATGTATGCCAATGGGTATTGTAGCATGGTCTGGTGCAGGGTGCCCCTAGTCTTGGCTCTCACACTCATCAGTGGGAGATTCGGCCTATCAGGGATGCTCCCCAAGTTCCCCCATCAGACCAGTTCCCATCTACAAATATGGCGCTCACCTTTGCGTGTTCAGCTCAGCCTGACATCGCTGCCTCCAGTCCTGGCACTCACCTGTGGATTCTGTGACCCTAACTGATCATCCCACACCCTCTCATGAGCACCAGCAGGTGCTGCAGCCTGGCCAAGTCCGGCCTGTCTCAGGACCCAGCCCACTTGCATACTCAGAAGTGCTGCAGCCATGTTCAGCCCTTTTCCGTTCACTATCTTTAAAATTCCTTGTAAGCAACACATTACTTTTCTTTGTGATACATATATTACAATAATAAATTGCAAGTGTATATCAAAAGAACACTCACAAACAAAAGTAATCCACATCTAAGAAGTTAGCTATTTTAGTTAGGCAACACCCTTGTCTTACAACTCACATGAAGGGATACCCCAGCATTCTTCTCCTTACACTACACAAATTCCCACCTACTCACTCATATATACAGTTGCACTTATTACATTTGAAACTATTCTGCAACTTATGTAATCATATTAATCAAATATAAATTTTAATGTTTATAATAATTGATTTCAATATTTGATGAAGGGACACTATATTCATTAATGTATGTGTAAAATGTTGATGATTTCTGATCATCAGAAAATAAATTACACATTTAGTAATCTTTTTATATTTGCAGAACAAAAAGGTTGTACATTTGTTTATCATAAGGAGTCAACATTTCAAAAATGCATTTGTGTGGAACATATTTTAATGAGAGCAATTAAACTGCATGTTAAATTTGAATAAACAATTGCTAGGTTTAAACTGAATCAGTGTCATGTGTCAGTTTAGACCTTACATATTTTTTAATTGACTGAATTTATATATAAAAATTACTTATTAAATGGTTATTTTAAAAATAGCTATTATTAAGTTGTTGGAAACAAAAAGAAATTTCTGGATAGGTGGCCATGTTTTTATATCACTTGACAGTCATTAGTAACTTCAATACACATTCACTGAATTTTTTCCTAGTACAAGGTAATACTGTAAAATCAGTTATACTATAAGTACAAATAATATGTGGTTTGCAACATCCAGAAATATGTAATCTATAGTAGAGGTAAAAAAAATCAAACAATGTCTCAAATAACATGAACTCCCTTACTTCATCTATAAAGTGGGAATTATATTCCTTTGCCAGTTTTTGTAAGAGTGGAATTATAAACACCTTAGCGTGATGACAATGCCATAATCGTTTTTATAAAAGACAACATATATCAGACTTGATTTCTAGATAGCAGATTAGAATTCAGCTGTCTTGTTACTTATTCAGAGTCTGTATTTCCAATTGTGAAAACAGCATATCATAGTTAAACAATATGCTATTGTTACCCTTGGTAGAAGACTCCTTGTTAGCTAAATCTGGGCACAATGTTTTCAGACTGGATAGCTTCAGTTTGCTTTTAGCACCTAAGACTGAAATCTGGTTATATAACCTATTGTAGGTGAAGATCAAGCATAATAATATATGCCTTCACAAAGAAAAAAATCAGTGACAGAGCTGTCATCATAAAAATTGTTATGGATCAAGGTAAAGAAACCATATCAAGTCTTGTTTAGTGACAAATCGTCAAGTCCAAGTAGACTATTTTTATGTCACTTTAAGAAAAAAAAACCTTTTGAACAAGCATATTTGAAGATAAAATATAAAATAAAAAGTTATTAAATCATTGTTCTAGTTTGCAGAAGCTCAATTTCATTTTAAAATCACTATACCAGTAAATCAATGCTATCACAAGGAAGTGTTTTTTTCTATAAAATGTCTACGTGTACCAGATCAATGGATTTCGGTTATACTTTACAAATTAGAAGGTTTCAAGACGCTAGTAATTTAAAATTCATTGCTATATGAAGAGTATGCTAGCATAACATTAAAAATGTACTGGCCTTAAAATGCTTATGAACACAGCACAAAAATAATAAATTACAAACATGCACAAAATGAGCAGGCTGTTAGACTGACTAAACCCTATTTTTGTTTTAAGAGGCTGTTTAATTCCATTTATTTGAGTCACTCAATAAATATTTCTCACCTTGTGTGTGGGCATATGTGTTATGGGACTCCATGCTTTTACACACATATTTACCCAGCAACTATCTTTGCTTTGATAAATGAGCTCTCTTGCAGATTAAAGCACATGAAACATTTCCAATCACTGTGGCCAGCCTTCAGGGTGGAATCTGAGCTCAGGAAGGCAGTCATCTGAAACAGAATACTCTCTGGAATGGACATTCTGTTCTGAGTCCCTTTCTGGAAACCTCTAACAATAGCTCAAGCAGAAGCAAACACTTGTCTTGAAGGTGATCTGAGCCAAGCATTCACTTCCTTGGGGATCTGTCCTTAGACACCCAGCAGCAGACACACACAGCAGGTCATGCACATGCTCCAGGCGCAGAAAGGATCCCACAATCTCTCCCCTTCCTTCCGCGCTAAAGCTTCCCATCAAGTGGAGATCTCCACAGATAGCTCAGCTTCACAGCCACTCAAAGGAATGCCCACAAATCAGCAGTGTTCTTACAACACTGCCATTCCTTCTGAGGTTAATAAAGAAATAAAACAAACCATACAGATAAACCAAAAGATATCACTGGTTACATGAACACTACAAGTGACCAACATTCTTGGATCATAGTGTGTGTGTGTGTATGTATAAAATAATACATGCCAGTATTCACCCTCAAAAATTTCAGTCCAGATGATGTCTGAGTGCCAAATACACGATGATCTGAGGACTATGTACCAATCAGACAAATGCTGTCGTCCATTTGTGCCCCTCCAAGTTACTAGGCATAAGGCACCTACAGATAAAAAGTACAGCCTTTCCCTTCAAGGAGTAAGGGAGTGAAGAAGCCAAGAAGGAACTGGACTTCAACAAGAGATGATATAAGTGTGTGCGAAGAGACTCCAATGGCTTTGCAACAGGAACATATTATCAGAGGCAGCATATTCTGCCCATGGTAATTAGGAATGTATTTCCATTATGTTTTATAGGCAAAGTTGAAAATAAACTGTCGGTGGAAGAGATGTGGTGATATTAGCTTTTGTGGGAACATTCTAAGAAATGAGAACAAGTCCTATCCATGTAACCATGAGATACATTTATGGAACCACAAGGATTTTTACTTTTACAGAGACAACTTGGTTGGGAAGCTGCTAAAGCTGTGAAAGATGCAAACAGATGGCACATTATAAAAGATCTTGCGTTGTTAGAGCCTTGGCTTTTACCCTGCAGTTAAAAGATTCCCTAAAGGATGTGAAGCTAAAGACACATGATCTGATTTGTGTTTTAGAAACATGACTAGAGTAGCAATTAGACAGATTTATTTAAGATCACTACTAAAAGAACGCATATACAAACATGCTACCAGATATCGCCTCTTGATCTATGTAACTGTTTATACAATGTGTATCAAGATGTATATTTATCTCCTGGATTTACATAAATGATCTATTATTAATAATAGATATAATAATGCAGAGAATAGAAATTATTCAAAACATTTTGACATTCACCAAGCAATTTCATATATCCTTTCTTTTCACATGAATAATAAGCAGTGTGGCAACATTATGTTTCCTAATTTACTCAACAACAGTCAGTAGCAGTTATATTCAGCTTAGCATATGGTATGCACTCAGTAAATATTAAACAAATATTGGCTCTTTCAGGATTATTTGACTTGTTATGTAGAGTCAGATTTAAAACACATACAATCTTTGTCTGGTTAGCATACCTAGGGGACAACATAACTTCTAAAACAACAGTCCTCCCACTTAAGTATTTTGGTTATAAACAACCTGAAACACAACACATTACAATGTAGGACTATAGAATGCAGCTTAAACCATCATGGCATTCTGTTCAATAAATGATGCATGTTTCCATAAAGCAGAAATGAATTGCATTCTGCTGGATTAGCATTAACACATCCAGCTTAATCTGAGTGATAGACTTACCAACTTATAAGACACCTTGCATAGGCCTTTAAAAATAGGCCTTTTCCATTCTCTAGCATATAATCCGAAGAACGTAATTGTTGGATCAGAGAGTCACTGCATGTTTAATTTAGAAGAAACTCCCAAATTCTTGTCTAGAACGACTGTAACACTATACGTTTCCAAAACAATATACAGAAGACCCACCCAATTTCTCTGCTTTGCTAAATTTTTAGAGTTGCCAAGTTATTTTGGCTTTTTATTTTTGGGGTTGTTTTTCAGCCATTCTGATAAGTATGCAGTAACAATCTAGTATGGTTTGAATGTACACTTCTTTAAGATCTGGTAATACTGAACAACTTTTGATGGGCTTATTTGACAAATATACAGAAACTGCTTCAGAAAAATGTCTCCTCAGACATTTTCTTCATTTCTGAGGTCAATCATTTGTTTTGGTTTTGGATTTGTGTGACCTTTATATATTCTAGATACTAGTTATTTGAGAATACTAGTTATTTAGATGAAGGAAAACATGAGTTTAAAACAGAGCAAAGTCAAGAGCCAAGTTTGTAAAGTAAAAGTAAATATGAAAAAAGAAGGAAATAAAAATTAAATAGCAGACAGCAAAAAATCTTCATTAGTCACTTTTATGTGAAACTCCAACCAAAACTACCTTTGCTGTCATCCAAAATTTTCATAAAATACCATCAAGTTATTTTATTATGTATAAATTGATGGTATTTATATTGATCAATTAAGTCGTTAACTGTGTTTGGGAGACCGACCATATGAGGTCACAGTGGAGTAATACTGGCAATTCTGGTCTTGGCTATGCTAGTTTCAATTCAACTTCCTGCTAATGCGCTTAGGAAGAGGACAGATGCCTGCTCATCTGCCTGCGCCCCTGCCAGTGAGTGGAAGATCCATGTGGAATTCTTGCCTCATGGTTTTGGCCTGGCCAAGCCTTGGCTCTTGTGGCCATCTGGAGAGTGAAACAGTGGATGGAATATCAATTTCTTGCTATTTCTTTCTCTCTCAATCACTCTCTCTTTCCAAAAATATTTATTTGGATAGCTAGCATTTGCCTGATGATAGGGGAATAATGGAGACCAAGAAAGGTGAGGCCACCTGGGCTCTGGGAACTTGCCATGTAGCCGGAATAGCACGGAAGAATTACCCACATACATTCATATTGAATCATAACATTGCCCTGCATTACAGAAGGGTGTTACATGGTGGGGTAATCTGTTCTACCAAGGGAATCCAGAGACACAATTGTAAGGAGAACAGAGTCACTTAGGGGAGAGGAAAGAACAGGGGATTGGAAGACTTTTAGACAGATGAAAAAGCACACACAAAAGCCCTACAGCACAAAGAGGCGGGGCCTATTTAAGGATGAGACAGACAACCAGCAGGGTAATCGGGCAGGTGATGCATAATGGGAGATAACAGGAGAAGTAGGCAGTGTCAAGTCTGCTTAGTCTTTTAGTTTGCTCCTACTGTTGTTTTTGCTTTCCTAGTAGCCAGAGAAACAATTAAGGCAGTTAAATGAGTGATGGCATGCTTAAATTTAATTGACTAAATTTCTAAAATGCATTTCAGAAACTGAATTAGAATGTGGAGAAAGGGATGCAAAGGATGAAGGGAAACCAGAAAGGAAGAGGCCACTGTATTTCTAGTGAGAAAAAAAGATGAAAGCATAGACGAGATAGAGAAGCAGATCAAAAGATAATTATTGAGGGTCTGGTGCAGTAGCCTAGCAGCTAAACCCTCGCCTTGCATGTGCCTGGATCCCATATGGGCACCTGTTCATACCCTGGCTGCTCTACTTGCCACCCAGCTCCCTGTTTCTGGCCTGAGAACAGAGAATAATGTGTGCATTTCAAAAATTCCGCATCACTAAACTTGTTTTGAAGTTGAAATGTTCATGAATTTTTAAATTACTCTCATATAACATATTGCGTATAACAAAGATAAATATTGGCGAAAAACTATCTTGCCTATATCAGAAAGCAATATAATCATAGGAACTTCAATGCTATTTATGCAAAGTATTACTGGAATAACAATTATCATTATCATTAAAAGTCTTACTAAAATGTACAAGTTAAATTATTTAACAGGACTAAATTTTGCTCATTTAAGGCCATTTCTCGGTTTTCTAGTCATGTAGTACAGTTGTCTATGTATAATTTAAGTAAACTCAAGAAAAAGAAAACCTCTTGAGGCCACACTACGGAAGCCAGCTATACAGGAAAAGGACAGATAGGAGCTGTATTGGTGTACTGATTCTTTTTTTTTTATATTTCATACATTAAGGTGGAGGTGAGAACAAAATAGTGAAGAAAGTTTTCTATTATAGATGCCATCATGTGTAGCTCCCTGTGGAGATCCGAATCAAACACATGCGGTTAATCAGAACATCTCAGTTTTTGTCAAAGAAAATACAGTGTGTCAAGGTGTCTAGTTTGTGAGTACACAAACTGTAAGTTTTCATATTTTGAAAATAGCATTCTCAATGGAATACACTGTGTCCTTGGTAGAAGACAGTAGGATTTTTCTTTTTAAGATTTCTTTCTTATTGCCAAGTCAGATATGCAGAGAGGAAGACAGAGAGAAAGATTTTCCGTCTGATGATTCGCTCCTTAAGTGACCCCAATGGCCGGTGCTGCACTGATCTGAAGCCAGGAGCCAGGAATTTCCTCCAGGTTTCCTGCACACAAGTGCAGGGTCTCAAAGCTTTGGGCCGTCCTCGACTGCTTTCCCAGGCCACAAGCAGGGAGCTGGATGGGAAGTGGAGTTGCTGGGGTTAGAATTGACGCCCATATGGGATCCTGGCATGTTCAAGGCGAGTACTTTAGCCGCTAGGCCACGGCGCACCGGGCCCGGCAGTAGGATTCTTGTAGTTTATATTTATTCTATCCCCAGAATTTAACAAGCTCTGAGAAGCTGCAGCAAGTGATTAGTCAGAACTCTTTAACCCTGAGTCACGATTCAAATCCTGATTGTGCCACATACAAGCTGAGCTGTGGTTGCAAATCACTTACCCTTCCTGTATCGCGGAGGCATCACTGCTAGATGAATGACCGTACTCCACTACCTCCTAACGATACTGTGGGTGTTGATCGAGATACAAGTGAGTTACTCAGAGCGCTGCCTGACAGTTAGCACAGACTTTACCAATGGCACACGTTACTGTTGACCATTGGGTGAGACAAGAAAACACTGTGCACACACAGGGTGCTGCTAACACCTGTATGCAACAGAAATCAATACTTCATCAATCCTTATCTCTGCATCACGGCTTCCTGTACCAACGCTCCAGGCACATGTGCCCATACGCCATTTACAAAATGTGTTTATTCAATGAAACCTTCTACAATCACACTACTACTAAGTACCCATGTATGACTGCTTTTTAACTATGCTTTGTAAATCCCTTGACATTTCATAGCAGTTGTATGCATGCATGTGTGTGCGTTTTGCATGTTCTTCTCTGAAGCTCCAAAAAGGCAGAGAGAAACATGTTTAGTTGCAAGCAAGTAAAAATCTCATGCTAACAGCATTGCCGAATATCATGCTAATATTCTATCAAGTTATCCTTCCCCACCAAAGTTAACTTGTAAGTATGTTATCACACACATCCATGGCTCAATTTCAATTACTTAGACTGCTTCTCTGTTCAGTATAATTCAGTTTTTATTTAAACTGTGTTGTCAATGTTTCCTAAGTAATTTTTCCATTTTTTGATATTTAAGAATAATCAATTTCACTAATGGCTCTCAAAACTTTTTAGACATTTCTCCAATATGCATCTATATTAACTAAAAAAGCATTAAATAAAGTACAAACTTACTTTGTCATATCTATGCAGTTCTGTATTCTCTAAAGGAGGATTTTTCATATTACTTAACAACTCTGAGCGATTGCAATTCTGACTATAATAAATGCCTTACAGTGAAAGCTCATTTCGTTATACAGTAGTCAGTGGAAATGGGGTTTCCAAAGAAGGTATTTTTAGGAAGTGCAGAGTACAAGAAAAAAGCTGAATAGATTTTACAATTCAAATATTTATTGAGGTTTTTCCACTAAGGCAACACTTCGGTGATATCTCAGAAAAATAGCACCATGGGAGCAGAAATGAGGGGTGAATGGATCGCAGACACAGGAAACTAGGCTAGCTGGGGCTGAAAGTCAATCCTCATTCACAAACTCATTAAACTGGAGATTGAAAGGAACAGCCCATCTCTTCAGAAATACTATTTTCCTTGGCCTTTCATCATTTTTTTCCCTAGATGTTTCTCTGATATTTTTGGAGCTTTTGTCTTCTTCGAGCTTCTGACCTGCCTCTCTTCATAGTCGGTGATCTTTCTAACTGTGTGGCTCACACTTTGAAATCTCCAATCGCGATGTGTTTTCTATGCTGTCTACCCCCAGGCTCATAGCATCCATGCTACGAATTAAACAAAAAATGCAGCCACACCCAATCTTATGCATCTTCGCACTGCTACTACCACTGCTGTTTGTAAAAGGCACTGTTTTTACTGAATGGTACATGTCAGGAGGACACGGCACAAAATTCAATACCAATCCTTACTGATTAAACTCTGTCACAATCAGTCCATCACAAATTATCCTTGAAAAAAAATAAATATCCAGATTTTTCATTTCCTGTATCACCATTCCAGTCACCGCCAGCTGCCGCATCTGGAATAGCTACTCCAATAGCTTCCGACTGCTCAGCCTTCACCTCTCTTTGGCATTTTCTAATCGTTTCTTCACGAAACAGAGTGACAGTCTTAAAAAGAAAAACACGTGCATACACACAAATGTCGAAATGACTGCATTTCCAGAAATCCATTAAACAAAAAGGTATTCAGTCATCATGCTATGGAGACTAAATCATGTCCATGACCTTCAAGGCTCTGCACCACAAGATCCCAGCCCATTGTGGCATCTTCAGGCTTGTTTCACACTTTAATGATTATACCTAAAAAGAGCTGACTTTTTTTTTTCCTATTCTTTTGTTTTAAATTTTTTTTTTTTTTTTTTTTTTTTGGAAAATCAGACTTACAGAGAGCAGGAGAGACAGAAAAATGATTTGGAATCAGTTGGTTCACTCTCAAAGTGATTGCAATGGCCACAGCTCTGCTGATCTGAAGCCCAGGAGCCAGGTGCTTCTTCTGGATCTCCCATGTGTGTGCAGGGTCCCAAGGCCTTGGGCCATTGTCCACTGCTTTCCCAGGCCACAGGCAGGGAGCTGGATGGGAAGTGGAGCAGCCAGGATACAAATTGGCACCCGTATAGGATCCCGGCACATGCAAGGCAGAGATTTAGCCAAGAGGCTACCGTACCTGGCCCCTTCAGTTCTTTCTTCATGCTTAGTTCCATCATCACAAATGCTCCTTGTGACTGCAACACTTTTGGCTCCCTGTTTTCTCACGCACAATTATTTCCTAACTCAATTTCTTATTTTCTTACCCTGACTGTAATTTTCTAAGGAGTACATCTTCAATTTCTCAATGAATCTAGATCTTACTATTACACATTTTTCTACCAATGTGTGCTTTATAGCATAGCTATTATCTCAAGTGAAATTTAAAGCTCATATGTATTTTTATCTAAATCTTCCTCTAAATGCTAAATTCTACGAGTTTACGTGCTTAGACCATTATCTGCAGAGCCATAGAATGTTACCTGACACAAACTAGGCATCCCATCCTATACATGCATGCTGCGTGGGTAAAGGAAAACACGGCTTAACAAAGCATCAGCTATGTGCTGTTTCTTTAAACAACGATCATGCAAAAGCATGCAGTTCAGACTTGATGGGGTCACTTCTTTGGTTAATTTTGTTTCTTGACTTATTTTGAGAGCAAATCTGTTCCCAGACGCTAACCGTAAAGCAGTGCAAATGCCACAGGGCGAACCTCTGCGTCAGGACTTAGTGCTTCCCGACACTGCCCGTTAGAAATGGGCTGTGGACACCTAATCCAAAGGAATCCTTTTGCTCCCAGCAGCTGTTCGTTCACATGGCTCCTGCCCTGCCCTTCAGCTTCTACTAAATCAGGATTCCCCAGCTGTCTGAGCTTCACATTAGCTCTTGCACTTAACCACCTACAAGCCAACATCATTTTCATACGGCTTATACTCATTAGAGTCTAGCTTCCCTCCTTGCCTTCCCGATTACTTTCCAACACAGGAGAAGCACTAGAATTTGTCACTTGCAACTTGCACAGCTTTTTTTTTTTTTTTTTTTTTTTTTTTTTTACTTTCTTGATTATTCTGATGCTATTGTGTTCACTCAGGCACCAATTTATCTTGAATCCTGCACTCTTAAGCAAGAACCCAGGAAGGAACGACTCAACTTGTTTTTGAAGGAAATACTTGGGCAAATCTGATTCTGTGATTTTTCTCTGTCTCGTTTCTTTAAATTATCCTCATACAGCTCCCCAGGCTAAGGGCTGCCGTTGCAACAGCGTGCTAACTCTCTTGCCCTTTCAGTCAGCACTTAGCTGGGGCTAAGGTGCTAGTGCTACTGTAATCTGATCAAGGAGCGGGCAAGTTGTGTGCAAATAACCATGGGTGCCAGGAATGAGCGAAAAGCTACTGATGTTGATGCCCTTTTATAGTCCTGATCCTCCAGACAGTCTCAGCCAAAAACAGAGTGGAAGAGTGGAGAGCAATTTAAAACAGAATAAAACAAAACTCAAAGGGGAGAGAGAATACCTAAAGGCTTAACCCTTTATTTGCCTCTAATAGGGAAGAGTACGTGACCCCTGAGAGCTCATAGTGCTCAATTCACGCAGTTTTTGTCTTTTTTTTTACATAGGATTTTTCATGATAAAGAGAAGAGATACAGATTGAAGTTGAAGATAAATTGGCAAAAGGTTACTTATTATTTTGGAATGTGTCAATTTTTCATGGCCATTCTCACGTACAGTTTTATTATTTACTAAATATAATCTAGAAGTATAACAATGTAAACCTTCTTTTAAAAAGATTCTTTAAGGTTACATTAATCTTCATATCAGTTGGAACTGCAGTAACTCCTGGCAGGCACAAGAGTGGGCCTGCTAGGGTAACTGTGGGCCCTTCGCAGATGGGCTACAGCTGCCACTGATGAGTGAGTGCTGCAGGGGGCAGGTCAGTCAAGGCAGCAGCACCCACAAGCATACCTGTGGGCTAGGTCTGGGGGAAGGTCAGGCTGAGCTAAGTTGCAGCACCCATGGGTACACATAAGAGCCACATGGGATGCGGAATGGACTTGGCTAGGCTGCAACATATGTTGGTACACGCAAATGCTGAGTTTAGGGTTGAGCTTAATAGAGGTTATTGGGGGTCAACCTGACTAGGCCATGGCACCTGCTGGTGTGTGTGAAGAGTGTGCCCTTTGGCTGAGCTGGGCAAGGCCACAGTACCTACTGATTTGCATGAGAGATGGGGCTAGGGGCAGAACTGACCAAACAGCTGCATCCATCTCTACATGCCTTGGCTGGTGCAGTAGATGACCTGAACCTGGCTCTGCAATGGCTGTCATACACAGGAGTCTGAGGTTGCTCCAAGTGAGTTTTCTTGGGAGACTCCCCAATTAGATGACTGCACTCAAACCCTGGATACAGGGAAAATCATACTATATGTTTTCTGACCTTGGAGGTGTGTTGGGACTGGGCCGGCTTTGTTTCTGATCATGTGCAATGCACAGCTTGCCCACATACAAATGGGAGACATGACAGCCAGCTCATCTAGTCCAACAGACTATGTCAAATGTCTCAACAGAGGATGGAAAGCAAAACAGGTTGGACCACTCTCCTGGCCAAGCTTTGCAACATGCTTCTGGCCCTGTGGATGTACTGAGGTGGACTTGGCCAGAAAACAGACATGGGAAAGATTATTTCAGCCATTCTGCAAAGAAGCCGTCAACATCTCAGAACTATCAAAACCAGTCAGGCAACACCGTTGGAACACTCTTCCACACGTCGGGATATCTAAGGCATCATCAAATAACGTTTCCACATCCCTGGGTGCTAAGGTAGTTTGACAGCAAGGGGTGGCCCACTCTCTTTGCCCTACTGCAGACACAGGAGGAAAAAAAAAATTAAAACATTTGTTCCAGCCCCTTCCTCCACACCTGACCCTCTCCATCCTAATGGGGACCCACATGGGCGTGTATCCCCCTTAACTACGTAAATAATATTGAACGATTTCAAAAAAAGAAAAACAGAAAAGTAAAAAAGATTACATTCATCTTCTTTAAAACCCATGTAATTATCTTTATTCTTCCTTTATCTCGCAAGAATTGACTTCCATAACGTATTAATATTCCTCCTATTCCCTAGAAGAACCACAATTTCCTACTAAAAATAATTAAAACACATAAGCCACAATAAAATGAATAGATAGTAAAAATAGAAGCAAAGCTCTTCCTCAAACACTTTTCCTTAAATAGTAATGTAAGGTCACTAAATATTTTTTATGAGCCCTAGATATATTCCAAAACTGACATGAAAAATAGATTTTTCTCACATTTTAAGCATATGGATAGTAATTTCCTTAAAATTACAAGGAGTGAAAATATTGAGGTAGCAGTTCTGGAAGAGCCATTTAAACATGAGTAAAGCAAGGGCAAAA
Source organism: Ochotona curzoniae (assembly GCF_017591425.1). Taxonomy (NCBI): domain Eukaryota; kingdom Metazoa; phylum Chordata; class Mammalia; order Lagomorpha; family Ochotonidae; genus Ochotona; species Ochotona curzoniae. The sequence goes on along the minus strand of NW_024465023.1, from coordinate 18,888,060 downwards.
GCATTTTGTCAGTACAGGAAAAGCATGGCAGTTCCATTCCGGTTAAAGGATATTTGTCGATTCTTTCCCAATTTCCATTAGTGAAGACTGGGGTAAATAATGACAGAGTGAATGGGATGCACTGAGGCAGAATACAAAAGATAATAAAGGAGACCGGGAAGAAACCGATTGCTTAGCTCAATCCAGCCTGCTGGGACCAGTTTCCCTAGGGTGCTATCTCATCACATATACTATGTAAAGCCACTGTTGGGGATTGTGGAACTCGTGAAAATTACTTCATGTTTTCCTTTACGTACTGAAAACTTTCTTTCACAGTAGTGACATCAGGTTAAAATGAAGAGTTAACTCCAAGGTGAACAAAAATTAGCTTTCAAAATGGAAGCCTCAGTCCCAGCACAAATGTTCAGTTGGCCGATCCTCCACCTGCAGGTGCCAACATTCCATACGGGTAGCAGTTCTAGCCCAGGCTGCCTCACTTTCCATTCAATTCCCAGCTTGTGGCCTGGGAAAGCAGTGGAGGATGGCCCACGTTGTTCAGATCCTGTACCTACACGGGAGACCTAGAAGAGGCTCCTGGCTTTGGATCAGCTCGGCTCCAGCCATTGAGGCCATTTGAGGAGTGAAACAGCAGATGGAAGATTTTCTGTCTGTCCTCTCTGTAGAATCTGTATTTCCAATAAAGATAAATATTTTAAAAAATGGAGGTCTTGGGGCAGGCCCTCCAACAGCAGCATTCCATGGGTGCCGGTTCATGTCCTGGCTGCTCCACTTCCCATCCAGCTCCCTTGCTTATGGCCTAAGAAAGCAGAGAAGGATGGTTCTAATACTTGAGCCCCTGCGCCCATGTGGGAGATGTGGAAGAAACTCCTGGCTCTGGGCTTTGTCCTGGCCCCGTCTGCCAATATGGCAATTGCAGATGGAAGACCTGACTTAGTCTCTCCATACCTGTCTGTAACTCTCTGCCTTTCAAATAAATAACCACCCCTCCCCTTTTTTTAAATGGAGGTCTCAAGTCTCAAGTGGAAGGTGTGAGTGATGCGTAAGGGACATAGGTTAGATTTGATGTGGCTAACACGCGAAGGACTGTTAAACCCGAGTCAGCTGTGACATGTTTCTTCATTCTCATTTGCTTGCTATCACTCAGAACTGTTGCTGGGAAATTTAAGATACCCTTACATAGTGAATTTGAGGGATTCATTCTCTTAGGCTAGGTTGCTCCCCTTCCTCTATATAGGTTCAGGACAGTCATACTGAATGGGGAAAGAGAAAGGCTATGCCTTTAGTGTTGAAATAGTCCAGAAATTCTGCAGGAATCATCGGGTTTATGCAAGCACATCAAATATTAAAACATGCAGTAATATTTGGGGAAACAAACCTTTTATAGTACTTAAAAAAACAAATCACATTAGCTATTAATTTGGTAATTATATTTTGCATACAGATGATAACACAACTAGTGTGATCCTTCCACTCAAAAGGGAGTATCAGATCATCAGCAAGGCGCATTTACTGCTCGTTAGAGAGGGAGCTTGAAATTTTAGAAAAGCTTTTGGGACAATACCGCATGAGACTGAAATAGACACCCATCTCCAAAACAGGCGAAATAATGAACTACTTTCTAGTGATGTCATTTTAACTTCACTTTGAAGTGAAACTTTGACGATCCAAACAAGTGCTGATATTTATAGCATGAGGCCCAGGGAAGTTTAAAGGCATTTTAAGTGGACAAGACCACAAAGTGTTTACTCACTTGTGTGTAGAATATACTGCCCAAAGAGAAATATTTCCATAAATTCTAATATTGAACTTGGCTTCAGCTAATAAAAATGTGATTTTCCCATACTGTATCCTCTGACCTTCCAAACAAAATGCTCCAATATGAACCGATTGCCTTGATATCAGAATAAATATCTCCTAGGACTATAGCACAACTGCGTGAATCCAATCACAGCCTGAATGTACTATATAAAAATAAACCAAGGTCATCATTATTCTTTGTCATTGTGATTTGGCTTGGCTTCAAGTGACATACCTTCTGTATCTGAAATAACTATCCTACTTCCATTAACTGAGTTTGACATCACTTTAATGAATTTATATTTTCAGAATGAAAGGCAGAAATGTCAAATATCTGTCATTTAAAATTTCTTTAACTCTCTAATCTGCATAAATAAAAGCTGTTTTTGAGAAACTATATATTTTACAGAATTATAACTAACATCAATTTTATTTTAAAAAGTAACTGGGTGAAGATTCATCTCAATGAATCTTTTCAAACACAGGTGACTTCTCATGAAACAATTAAAACCTTAATCACAGGGGTCCTTTCCAAAACCCATCTAATTTGTAGCCATCATTTAGCGTTAATTTTTTAAAAACAATTTCTTCCCTGCAAATGGTAAAATCTCAGGCCCCACAAAGCTTGCATGTGTTCATTCTTTCCTCGTTAATTATGTTCTTTTAGATAGAGAACAGATATAAGCATTACTAATCAAGTTACTTTAAAATAGTTTATATTTAAACATGTACAAGAACATGATAAAAAAAATCATCCTTAAAGACAGGGAATATCATTGTGGTGCAACAGGTGAAGCTGCTGTTTGTGCCTTTAGCATCCTGTATTGGAGGGCAGTTGCTAGTCTCCACTGTTCCATTTCAGATCCAGTTGCCTGCTCATGCACCTGAGACAGAAGGGAAGATGGCATTTCCTGCTGATGGCTTTGACCTGGCTCAGATGGACTGGTGGGGCACTTTGGGGAGCAAAACAACAGATGGAAAATATCTTTCTCTTTCTCTCTGTAGCTCTGCCTTTTAAATAAGTCAATGAATTTTTTTTTAAAGAAATCTCTGCTTATGTTTCAGTTAGTCTCTCTTAAGCACTTAGTATTTTCCAATTTACTTTCATTTTTTAAAAAGATTTACTTATTTTTTTATTGGAAAGTCAGATATACAGAGAGGAGAACAGACAGAGAGGAAGATCTTCTGGTGGCTGATTCACTCCCCAAGTGGCCACAATGGTTGGAGCTGTGCTGATCCAAAGTCAGGAACCAGGAGGCTCCTCCGGGTCTCCCACATGGGTGCAGGGTCCCAAGGCTTTGGGCCATCCTTGACTACTTTCCCAGGCAACAAGCAGGGAGTTGGATGGTAAGTGGGGCTGCTGGAAATGAACCAGTGCCCATATGGGATCGAGGCGTGTGCAAGGTGAAGATTTTAGCTATTGGGCCACTGGGCCAGACCCAGTATGTTCCAATTTAAAACTGTGTACAGGTACATAAATATATAAATAAACATACACCAAAATAATACAGCTCTGATATTTAAGTTGAGATAAAGAATAGCTTGATGAAATTATGACAAACCATTTTAATAAGTTAAAATATTACAGTAGAAGCTGGAAGCTGAGACGGAGTTCAGAAATCAATCTGTGTTACTCTTAAGATAAAGTTCTGATGAAAGATAAAATAGAATTTTAGAAAAACTCCTGAATTTATAAGAGGTGGATTTTAATCTCTTTTATTAAATCGCCTAAATTGGTAAGAACTTGACAATTTGTTCCACATGTAACAAATGATGGAATGCCAGGACTGAAAATAAATACTAGAGAACTAAAAAAGCTGTTTTAACATCTATGCTGAAACTAGAAATGTTTTTTTTTTCTTAAAAAAAAACTTGCAAAACCCACTTCATTCTTTGAAAAGAGTAACAAGCATATGACATGCTGTATTATATTTTCCAAAATATTATACCATGTAAGAAACCCCAGAGACCCTCCCAAGAAATCCTTCTTATTTTAAAAACTATAGTATCAACAATGATTTTTTTTTTTTTGGTTAGTGCCCTCAAAGGACTTTGCAAATAAAATTCAAAAAAGCGATTTTATTACAACTCATGAAGAGTTGCATCATTTAAAATTTCAAATGTCCATTTCCAGTTAATTATTTGAGCATTTGTTCCCAATAGATCATCTGAGTAATTCTGAAAATAAAAAAAAAATGTGTTCTACCATAGCCATCATCTCAAAGGGCTATTCCTTTGGTCAAAGAACAACCAAACGTGCTAGTTGAAGTATTCGAGAGTAAGGACATTTTAGAAACTGAATCAGATGTTTCAACACTCAGAAAGCAGTGGGTTGTCAAACATAAAATTCAATACGTAATATAACCCTGATAATATCTCTGCTTTCTCAACTAACTCATTGTCAGGTCACAAAGGTATTACTTGCTCGGTTAAAAATGTTCCAAAAAGTTCAAGTCTTTGAATTTTAATACATTAGGAAGTTATTTGTATATTGATGACAAAGACGCATATAGCTTTATGTTACTTCCTTCTGGAATTACATATTTGCGATATTTTGCAAACATATCTATGTAGTGGTGCATCTTAATTTTGTGAGACATAGATAATCAGTCATGAGTTTCAGAATATAAGTTAATGATAGGAAAAAACTAGAAATTGCAAGGGAAATATGCAATGTGTGTATGTGTGGGCACATATATTTTTAATGTTAATAAATGGAATAATTGTTCAATCAGAAAGCAATACTGAGGTTTACCACAGCAATTTTTGAGGGAGATGACATGAAAAATGCTACGTTATGAAATTTAGTACCATCTAATACGAATTAGTAAATGAATAGTGCTAATTTATTTCCACAAATTGTCTAGGGCAAAGTTTGTGCCTCTTTTTACAGAAGTCATGATACACCGTTTCTTCTTTGGAGAGATTTATTTTTTCATTCTTAATTATAGATCTTACCCTCGTGTCTATTTCAGAATGACTGTAACTCACATGTCAAAGGCAGGAGAAAAAAAAGATAAACTTCATCCACCTGTTTGGGACACAGTGTCCTTAAATATTATTTTTACTGTTGTGCCACAGTTAATTTTTAAATACTTCATTAGTCATCATGACTCTTTTACAAATGAAAAGCTTCCCTTTTTAAAATAAAAAGTAAATGAAAAGTTTTTGCTGAAATGCTTGATTAGTGATAGTCATGAAACATCATGGACCATCATTTCCATATGGAATTAGGCATCTCTCAAGTTATTAAAAATGTTGTTTTTCAACAAGAGACTGGTCATCTGTCAGTGTAGAATACACCATTATTTGACAAAAACTCTCATGCTAAGTGTAACTGAGAAAAATACCTTTGAAATTTAACCTTTATTAGTATTTTGCACCTGCCATTTATCCATCACAACTCATTATTATTCAATATCTTCCTCCAAGATATAAAAAAGACAGTGTTATTCTAACCTTTAATCCTGTACACCATTTCCACATAGCAGTTAATTCACTGAAAATATATCCCAGGCCACTATCCTCCATATAACTATTAGTAATACAGAGGTGTCAAATAATCAAAACAACATTTTGTATATACAAACTATATTGCAGCAACTGTCCTGTACCAATACCCTAGGCACATTATACATTTTCTATTAATTTAATAGCTTATTAAATAAGAAAGATGTGTTTGCCTATATTGAAAAGAGTAACTCTACCTCATTATTTGCAAAGTTTTCCCAGTGGAAAATCCCACACACCTGAGTATATTCACACATATATGCAGAATGTATAAAACATTTATGCTTATATACAAGTAATTCTAATAAACCTACTTGCTTAATCAGTGAATTCAGCAAAATGAAAAGTTATACCACAGTAAGAGATATTTTTAGTTACTTTGTACTTACAACAGTCCTCCACTTCTTCCCACCAAAGCATCTGGAAAACAGGTAATTATCAAGGCAGGGATAACAATCTTGGTAAAAATTTCTTCAAACTTTATTGCTCCAGTAGGCTCAGGAACGAAGAGAAACCAAGAAACTTCAGCAGCTTTGAAAAACAGAAGTAACACTTCAAGTTCTCCTATGTGTTTTCCTCAGAAGGCAATCACCTCCAAGATCTGAGTCCTGTAAGGGGAAAGCGAGTGATCCCAGCACTGAGTGAGTCAACAGTTACTGATGCCAGGATATTGTAGAGGCCCCTGGATATTTCAAATTCCAGGACCTGCGCACAAGCAAGTGACCCGCCTTTTCTCTCAAGTTGGTTTCCCATAATAGGACTGCCCATGGACACTACATATAAGGTCGTGCTTCTAGCATGGCAAGCCTTGTGAATCCAAATAATGCTCAACTGCGTTGTGATTAGTATCCAAGCAGAATAGCCCAGTGAACATAGTACTTGCTCTCAAAGCCTGCCAAACACAAAAACCCTTCAGTAACAAACCCGAGCAAGATTCTCTATAGTCTCAAGTACATTTCTAAAACAACAGTAGAAAAGTTCTGATGCAGAAGGGATTTTTTAAAAATGATTTTCTTGTTCTTCCCCCTTTACCAATGCCCAAAACTTCAACCTAATAAACAAAAGAAATGCCCAGAAAATTCTATGCATTTGTTATGTATCCACTGTCTACCAAACTTAATGTTTTACCATCAGAACCAGTGGAAACCTGTATATTGATGATTCCAACAGCAAGAATAAGAGAAACAGCAATGGAATGTAGCAGCTGAGTGCTGAAGGCAGGACGTGTGTGAGCCTCCTGGGACAAGTTTTCTTCTAAAATAAAGAGCATTCAGAAGGGAGTAAAACATCTTCTAAAATGCTAAAGTTCAGTTGTGGTTATACTTGAACAAATTTTTTAGTAATGAGTGTTCAGTTTTTTTTGGTGTAGATTATTGACACACCATTCTCTTACATTAATGCTCAGCATCTGCTTTTCAGCGGAGGCTTTGCACTCCGTATCCATTGCAGTGCTTGATCCAGCATGTTCTAATCATACCAAGCCAAGCCTTCTTCATCTTCTTCCTCATTGTTATTTTTATGTATCAACTGAGCCCAACATTTACAAGAAACATTGGTAACACTTTCTAGAAAGATACTCTTTTCACAATCATAATAATCCCTGCTAAAGCTATTTGAGTGTTTTTATAGTGCCATTTGTTAAAGTGACAGACTCATTTTTCTGTGTCAAACTTTCCATTTCTTGGCACAGAAATAAATAATGGATATAGAATGACACACTGAATCAGACAACAATGTTAATGTTTATGTTAATAGTTAATTATAAATCTTATATTTAGGATGCCACCATCACAATATTGCTGTTTTGTCTGAAAATTCTATATAAAATAAAACATGAGGTCTAATTTTAATTATAGGTAATTTTATTTAAATTATTATGATTAAAAATAGATTTTAAACACTGTTTTCATAGATCACCTCATTTCCTCCCCATAGTGTGAAAATATAACTATCCCATAAAGCAAAATGAAATGTCTTAGGCCCATTTGTGATTCATATCTGTACGTTAGCAGAAATATCTCTTTGAACTTTTGGAGAAATAATCCCCATAATGCAACTTCATTTAATATCTTGTTCTTTGAGTTTCTATAAACTCATGTCTAAAGACAAGACATCTGTAGAGTTCTTCAGTCCACAAAACAGGGCATTCTGTATCACATGTGAACATCAAAGGAAGCAAGTATGCCCAAGCCCTGGAAAATCAGAAATTATTGAAGTATGACCCCGTACTCCACGTCTCACAGGTGAACTCCAGTGCTTGGTCAACTTTGAGAAATAATGAAGCCTGTTTCTAAAAATAACTGCAGTTCCAAATATACCAAAAATTGTGCCCAGGGTAATAATGTACTAAGGGCTGATGATGCCTATGGACACATTTGAACTGTCTTTCATCCTTATTCAGCAACCAGGGATTATTTGGCACCTATAACACCTTCTGCACAGTGTGGAAAGCATATACCTTCCTTAAGGTTTTATAATGTAGGTGGAAAGACAGCCTTAAAATGATGTAGAAAGCTGACAGGTATATAAGATGACATTTAACCCAAACAGTGAATTTCTGTAGAGACTTGGTCATTATTTTCCTGTGGCTCTCAGCCACTTATTTCTTTCACTTAGACCTTACAATAACTAAATCTGACAGATCTTTGGAGCTCCATGATAAAGATGACTGCTCAAGGAGCTTGTTCAAGTTTTCATTGTTAATAAATGGCCAATCAGGATTGTTAAAATTAAGTTTTTTGTTATAAAATAATTATAGGTTTTCAGGCAGTCACTATGAGCTATTGTATAGAAATCCTATGAGCCTTTCCCCTCTTTTTTACCCCCAAAGACTACAGGCTACATAACTATGATGCAATACTAAACTAGCAATTTGACATTAATACTATATGTGTGTGTATATATATATTTTTTTTCTATGTGCAGATTTTTTTCTTTCACAAGTGCAGATCTGTGTAGGCAGAATCTCAAAGTGCCAAACCATCTGATCAGCATAAGAAATTCCTCTTGCTATCCATTTAGAGTAACACTAACCCCCATCTCCATTTGTCCTAAAAGCTGACATCTACAAATTTCTTCTCTACTGCTATAAGCTTATCATTTCAAAAAGGTAGATAAATGGAATTATTCAGCATGTGACCTTTTCAGATTCACTTTTTTCATCCAGTGTTATTATAACTTTGTCATTCATGCAATTCTATCAAAGTTCTATAGTTTAACTATTAACTGTATGAAGGACATTTTGCTTATTTCTAGATTATACTCCAACAAATAAAGCTGCAAAATTATCATGTACCTCTCGTGACTATTCATGAAGGACATCCATTGTAAAACTAGAGGGGAAATCAATGGCGGGGGCTGGGGGAGGACCTTGGGGAAAGGCATGGGCAACTCCAGAGCCTATGCAGTTGTATCATGAAACAAAATAAAATATTTTTAAATGTAAAAAAATAAATCAATCATTAAGAGCATCATCACAATGCCATATGGCAAGTATATATTTAGTTGCCATTATTTTTTTAAGATACCAACAAGACATTTTCAAATATGACTGCACTATTTTACTTTTCCATCAGCAATGTTTGATCATGTCTTGATATCCTTACCAGCACTTGGAAAGCATTTATTTATTTATGAGACATAATAAACTCCTCTATCCACTGGTTCACTCAGATATCTGCAAAGCCCAGAGCTGGAAACTCTGTCCAAGTCTCTCATACCGAACTAAGCTATCCCTGCTGCCTTTGGGGGTCCACGATAGTAAGCTGATGGGACGGGCACTGGCTATCGCCTGGGCCCTAAAACACATGACACAGTGTCTTTTTTTCTTTAAAGATTTATATATTTTTATTGCAACGTCAGATATACAGAGACGGAGATCTTCCATCCGATGATTCACTCCCCAAGTGGCTGCAATGGCTGGAGCTGAGCCCATCTGAAGCCAGGAGCCAAGAGCCTCTTCTGGCTTTCCCAAGCAGGTGCAGTGTCCCAAGGCTTTGGGCCATCCTCAACTGCTTTCCCAGACCACAAGCAGGGAGCTGGGTGGGAAGCAGGGATTAGAACCAGCGCCCACATGGGATCCTGGTGTGATCAAGGCAAGGACTTAAGCTGCTAGGCTACTGCACCAGGCCAGTAACATAGTGTCATAATGATTTGGTCAAATACCTACACACACACACACAAACACACACTCACAGAGCACTTGATTTTATCACTTAAATTTGCCTTTTTAGCATTAATTGTTCAAGGTTTAATCACTGTGGCCTTAATTCAAATATCCTTGATGGGTAAATGGCATTGAAAATGGCTTATTTGCTATCTGAATATTCTATCTTAATTTTATGTGGTAAAAATATTTGCATGAGATATATCCTCTTCAGTTTTTAAGTGTACATACAGTATTACTGAGTAGATATAATAGCATACAGCAGAATCCTGGAATTTACTTCTTGCTTAGGTGAAATTGTTAGTCCATTAATTATTAACTCCCCACTTGCCCGTTCCTCCTTAATGTATTCTCTCTGTTCCTATGTTTTGCTCATTTTCTAATTGGGTTCCTTGGTTTTTTTTTTAATTGATGAATTTTGAGCATGCTTTACATAATTTAGATATCATTCCTTTGTTAAATATATGGTTTTCAAATATTTCCCCTCTGTAGCTGTTCTTCACGTCATCTAAGCAGACTACTGGTAAGCTAAAAGTTTCAATTTATTAAAATTATTCTGTTTTTTTCCTTTACAGATAATGATGTTGGTGTCAGGTCTAAGAACTCTTTTCATAGTTTGATATGCATTTTGTAGGACACAGATTTTAAATTTACACATAACATTTGTGTATGTCTATGAGGCACACTGTGAGATTTCAGATAAAGAATGCTTAATCAATCCGTACCTTTTCCACTTTTTCTTTTATCATTTATATTTCTTTCTACTTATGTTTTCACTTATGATTCACTTTGAGTTTTATAAGGTGTGTGATTCTTCTTCATATAGATAGCCAGTTGCTCTAGCATCACTATTGAAAATGCTGTACCTGGGCCTGGCACGACAGTGTAGTGGCTGAAGTCCTCGCCTTGCACACTCGGGATCCCATATGGGTGCAGGTTCTAGTCCCAGTGGCCCCGCTTCCCATCCAGATCCCTGCCTGTGGCCTGGAAAAGCAGTCCAGGATGGCCCAAAGCTTTGGGACCCTGCACTTGCATGGGAGACCTGGAAGAGCTCCTGGCTTCTGGCTTCGGATTGGCTCAGCCGTTGCGCTCACTTGGGGAGTGAATGATCGGATGGAAGATCTTCCTCTCTGTCTCTCCTCTCTGTATATCCACCTTTCCAATAAAAAAAGAAAATGCTGTCTTTCCTCCACTGATTTTTGATACTTTGCCAAAAATCAAATGGGAAAATGTGTTTGAGTCTATTTCTGAGATAAAGGTTCTGCCCTATTGATTTATGTTCACCCTTGTACCCGAAGCACTCCACCGTCACGGTAATTACTGCAGCCTCAGCAGGACAGGGATACTGCTGCTGCTTTAGTATTCATGTTCAAAACTGTTTTGGAAATTCTAGGTCCTTTGTCTCACTACACAAATTTTCAAATATGAATATTTAAAATTATTTTGCAAATCTTTCTACAGGAGATTTCGGCAACCCTTTGATAGGCATTGCATAACAGGTACATTTGCACAGAACATTTTTGTCACTATGAATCTTTGAATCCAGTACAATAGCATATATTTCCAATATTTGCATAATCAAATTTTGTTTGATCACATTGTGCTTTTGAACAATGTATTATCATATAATTTTATATTTGTGATATGTAGATACTATTACTGCCTGTCTGCATGTGACTACACAAACAAAACAACAAACATTCCAAACCAGTCTTTTTTTATGTGAATTTTAAATTTTATGGCACAAATCAGTAGAGTCTGGGATTCCCTTGCTCCCTAATTCCCATCCCCTGAATGATTTTCTTCATATTGTTACAATAGTATAGTTTCTCATAAGGAGTTACAATTCTATCACTCTCTTATTTAAGTGTGCCCTGACATTGCAGGTACAGACAACTTAAGACAGTCCAGCATCCCATTGCCCACACATGTCCAACAGTTGCACTGGGAGTCCATTTTATTTTGGAAGTAGGGATGTGTATTGCATTGTATCTTCACATCTCAAAGCCAGTATTAAAAAAAAAAAGACGAATTTTAAAATGCTTATAAGATTGCAGAGTATGCATATGCTTTCAAAATAATTTTAAATAAGATTAGAACTGTTTACCCACAAATTAATCAGCCCTATATTTTTTGAAGAATGCAAAGCATGTTTTAGGACTACAAAATCATGTATCAGCATTTAAAATTACTTTCTCACCATATAGTTTTATGAAACATGTTGTAAAATGAAGACTCATCTTTACTTATACACTTCCATATTACCTATTAATCCTTATATCATAAAACTTATGGCATAGAAATTAGAATGAATGGTAAACTTAAATGTGAACAAGAAGTGAATTTGTAAGTTATTAAAAACCATAAAGGTGTTAATTTATGTCAATTTGGAAGGATTGGGTCATTTCCCAAGCTAATTTAACTACTAGGCTCAATTTCAAGCATTATGATTAATACAGCTTTACAGGAAGTATATGCTAGGAACAAAGTCTTGATAGCTACATTTATATAAATCTCATACATTTCTTGATTTGGGAAAATCATTTTGAACTATTTATGTTCCCCTTCTCCATGGTGATTTCTGCTGCTTTAAATACTAAATATTGTCTAGCAGCATACATTACTTAGGTTTCAAAAAAATTCTCTTTAGATAAGTCCAGTGGGAAAATGTAGTTTATTGGCACTGACGCCAGAAAACATCTAACAGGTAGAATTCAGGTACTTTGATGATTTCCCATATAAATAAAAAACAACATGCTGAAGTTTGAATAGGATTAAAAGTACAGATTGGAGCTTATGTTGTAGCCCAGCAATTGAGCCATTGCTTGCAACACTACTGTCCTATATGAGTGCCTTCTGAATCAGCTGGTTGCTAATGGGACTGGGAAGTCAGGAAAACGTGATTGATGCACTTGGGCCTCTGTGAACTCATGGAGACCTGCCTGGAGGTCCAGGCTCCTGGACTTGGCTTGGCCCAGCTTTGACCATGCTGGTCATTTGGGCAGTGAACCAGAAGATGCAGAGGGTCTCTCTCTTTCTCTCTTTCTGTATCTCTGTCCCTGTGTGTGTGTGTGTGTGTGTGTGTGTGTGTGTGTGTGTGTGTGCGCGCGTGTGTAAGTTCCTATCCCTCTGTAACTCTGCCTTTCAAATAAGTAATTAAATCTTTTCATAAATACATACATTAATTCGGAAGAAATGAACTCATTTTCTGTGTTACATCTCCCAGCCTCCTAAATACAGTACAAATTCCATCTACTTATGTCTTAGGCCTTCAATTTATTTCATCAGCTGTTTGCAGCATATAGAGTCATTGTAATTTTCATAGGTTCATAAAATTATTTCATAAAATTATTTAACTTTTTAGAATCACTGTAAGTAACTACATTCAACATTTTCATTTTCAGTAGTTTATTGCATATATATATACAAGTCTTAAAATACATATATGCTATATATATGCCTTAAAATAGTATTTTATTATAATAAGAATTTATTGTGCCATCTGCCCTTTCAATAGATTTTAAATTAATAATGCAATCTTTTAAATCTGTAGTTACAATGATATAGGACAGGTCTCTAAATTTATTCTTCCAGCACAACCAGAATTTATATATACTGATTAGCATTGAATTTTTGTATAATGATCTTGTATCTTGAGTCATTACTGAACATATTATTGAGCTCATTATTTTGAAGAGTATAATAATCTCTCTTTTTTTAAAAGATTATTTATTTATTTATTTTTTATTGGAAAGGCGGGTATACAGAGACGAGAGACAGAGAGGAAGATCTTCCGTCCCATGATTCACTCCCCAAGTGAGCACAATGGTCGATGCTATGCCGATCCAAAGCCAGGAGCCTTTCTGGGTCTCCCACGCGGGTGCAGGGTCCCAAAGCTTTGGGCCGTCCTCGACTGCTTTCCCGGGCCACAGGCAGGGAGCTGGATGGGAAGCGGGGCTGCCAGGATAGAACCGGCGCCCATATGGGATCCCGGGCGTGCAAGGCGAGGACCTTAACCACTTGCGCCACCGTGCCAGGCCCAATACTCTCTTTTTTAAAGATTAATTTTTATTGGACAGTCAAACATACAGAGACGGGGAGAGACAGAGAAGCTCCTCTGTCCACCGATTTACTCTCCAGGTGGTTGCAACGGCCTGAGCTGAGGTGATCCATGTGCAGGGGGCCATGCTAATCTTCTCTGTATCATTCCAATTTTAGTATATGTGCTGCCGAAGTGATCATGAGCTGAGAACTCCAGAGCCAGGAGTCTGGAGCCTCCTCTCGGTCTCTCACGCCGGTGCAGGCTCCTAAGGCTTTGGGCTGTCCTCAACTGCTTTCCCAGGCCACAAGCAGGAAGCTGGATGGGAAGTGGAGCAGCTGGGACATGAACCTGCTCATATGGAATCCCTTAGCTTGCGAAAGTGGGATTAGCAAATCAAGCCATCACGCTGGGCCCATTACATAATTTTTATAGGTTTTTACAATTTTTTTGAAGTTGAAGAATTTCTCAGTTCCTATTTTTCCTTCAGTGTCTATTATGAATTAATTTTGAATTTTGTCAAACTTTGTATTGTACGGTATCAATTGATATGAAATGATTACACTCTTATCCTCTTAATACAATGTGTCAATTTATGTTAGGGAGTTCATCTCCACCCTACAAACTGTGTTTGTCTGCAGTTTTCTTGTTTGTTCACCTTTATATTGTACTTGTTCTGGTATCACTACTTCTTGTCTTGTAAAATATATTTGGAAGTGTTGCCTCCTTTTCTATTTTATGGAAGTTGACAGTTCTTTGCTTTTATCACTTGAAAAATGTCATGCCATTTCCTTCTGGCTTCCGTGGCTTCACATAAAAAATCCTTTGTTGTTTGAACTTTTTTTTGCCTATAGATAGTTTCCTTTCTCTCTTACTGCTTTTAAGATTTTGTCTTTTTCTTTATCACTGGTTTTCAGAAGTTTGACTGCTAGTGGTCCAAGCATGGCTTTCTTACAGTTTAGTGTGTCAGCTAAGTTCTTTGAACCATACAATATTGTTTTCTTACCAAATTTGTTTTGTTCCCTAGCTATTATTTCCTTAAGTACTTGTCCAGGAATGCTTTGTATTTTTCTCTCTTCATGACTGCATGGCATGGATCACAGATTTTTAATTGTAATTCCACAGGTCATTGAGGCTTTGTTTACTTTTTATTAGTTTATTTTCTTTCCAGTTGATACTGTACAATTGTTACCATTCTAGCTCTTCTCTTCCCTCCTGCTGCTAAAATCATCTGTAGCATTTTATTTTTTCAGTATTAAAATTGCACCTTATTCTATATGTATTGTTTTTCTACCTATGATTTCTTCTATTCTACTTGTAAGGAAATTTGAAATTGCTGTTAAAACTTTTTTGGTAATAGCTGCTTTAAGATAATCAGCAGATAATCCAATCATTCTTGTAATGGCAGTACAGGTGACCACTGATTCTATTTGTTTCATTTCATTAGAGTTGATCCGCTCACGGCATCTGGAGAATATCATTAATCAAATACGGGGTCATACTGAAATCCGGTTTAGCTGGCATACTCTGGCACTGCTCTTGCAGGGGGGTGCTGCCTTTTAACTGTTGGGTGGGGGTGTAAGTTTAGGTTCCTCAATCAAGCTGTTTTGATACCCCAACTTATTTTTATTTGCACCAGTGTTACTTGCCTTGACGTGTCAATTAAAATAGTAAAAGTTTGAGGAACAAACCAGTGGATGGACAATCTATAGCTCTCTGTTTCTGTGCTTTTGAAATAAGACATTGAATTGAATAGAAGAGAGAGAATAGGATAGTAACTGGTATCTGGATTCTTATGAGTTCAATTTTACAGTTTTTTGGAATTTCTTACACAAGACAGAAAAAGCAGAGCTACAGCGCATGAAAACAAGAACAGAAATTAATTCATATTTTCACAGACAATATTGTCCAAGACACGGAATTATTTGATTTCAAGACTTGATGTATATATATTAACATTTTTTCTAGGGTCAAGAAAGAAAATCTCCTTACAAATGTATCTAAGACTCAAACCAACTATGTGCTGCCTAGTTTTTATATAGTCCCAATCATATTATGAAGTCAATGTGTAGGCAATAAAGAAAGCTTTTAAAGATTTTTCAATGAAGGAAAGGTATTATGAATACAAAGAAATTAAATACACTGGACATAGTGAACTAAGTAGCAGTAACATATTGCCTTTTTTTTTTTTTTCCTATCAGTGCAGATGCTAGCAGAAACTACATGGCATATTCTAAAGCATTTAAAGGGGCCAGCACTGTAGTGCGTAGGTGAGATGCTGGTGTCCCATAGAGGCATTTGTTGGACTACAAAATGCTCTACTTCCAATCTAGCTCCCCGCCCATGTGCCTGGAAAAATAGGAGAAAGTGGCTCAAGTACCTGGACCCCTCCACCCTTACAGGAGACTCTTACTGAAATCTAAGAATTTCCCTTTGGCCCAGTCAAGCTCCAGGTGTGGCCATTTGAGGAAGAAACAAGGAGATGGGAAAATTTATTTTCTTTCTCTTTCTCTCCTTCCCTCCTCCAATTTCTTCCTCCCCACTTCCCTCTCAGTCTCATAATACTGCCTTTTGGATAAATAAATAAGAGCCTTAAAATATTTATTTAAAATAAAAAAATTATGAAAAAAACTGTGATTAAAACTATATCCAGGCTAATAGGATCAAACAGCATACAGTGAGTAACAGGAAGCAGCAAGAGTGCAGATTCATTTATCAATTCAGACTTAATGTGCCAAGGTGAGGGACTACCAATGTTGGAAAAACAACACAAAAGCACATTCACCACTAGGACATCAGCAAGGAACGCAAGTGGGGGAGTTCCTTAACCTTGTTTTCCCTCCTGTTCTCTGATCTATTGCTATTGCCACACGATTTGCTGAAAGGTTTGTACACAAAAGGTCTTGGTGACAAAGATGAAGAGGTATAAACTTCCCAAGAAAGAGCAGAGCAGAAAATTGCAAAATTGGTGTCGTAGTGAGGGGTAAGTCCACTGACACGACCAAGGAATTACTTGTACATGGGTGTGACCTTATCATATCGATCTGGGAAGGATATTGAGCACCACTGTGATACCCAAGTGGAAAATACGATCAGGGATAAACAAACAGACCTTATCTAACCTAGCCACTGTCCTCATATTCGACCTTACATTATAATAATCTAACTCCCCTGATATTATCTCATGTGCTTTCTTGGCATTGCATCTCAGATTATTAGAAAAATTCATCATATGCAATCTCCTAGCATTTAGCTTTGTTGTATAGTTGCAGTAGTAAAGCAAAACAAAACAAAACAAAAACCTGGATATGTGTAATGTGGATCTGCGTTGTTGGAATGCAGACTCCATCAAAACTGTTGTTTCTTTGCTTATAATTGCTTCATCTCCATTGTCTCACTTTGAGAAATAAATACAATTGCCACTGCTTGCAACATTTTGTTTTCAAATCATGGGTCTGTGTGTGACATGTTTAAGCTTACATTAGTTATGAAGTTTTTGGGGTGTGTGTGTGTGTGTGTGCGTGTGTGTGTGTGTGTGCACATGTGTGAATTGAACTTCCTTTCATCTCTGCTTGTAGTTTAATCATATGTATGGACCTTCACTATTCAGCTGCAAACTTCTTGTTAAGAATTTGTTACTAGTATGCTAACAACTTTGCTTACCAAAAGCACACTAGGGTTCCACCATTGTGGCTCAGTAGGTTAAATCATTTAGATGCTGGCATCCCTTCTCAGAGTGTTGGTTAGAGTTCTGGTTTCTCTGCTTCCAATCCTGCTAAGGTAACTGAGAAAGCAGCAGAACATTCAAGAAGAAAATAATAAATACAGCTGAAACCAGTGAAAGTAAAAATAGGAAAGAACGGAAAAATGATGAGATAACAACATAATATTTCTATAGATCTGGAAGATATAAAAAAGATATTGACAAAATACTCTGGACAATTCTTCACACAAATATTTTACAATCTAGAAGCAATATACTCATTCATGCTTTTTATTTCTGGAAACAAATGCCTGCAAATCACTCAATATGATACAATCATATAAGTATAAAGAAAATGCAACTCATAACCTAACTTTTCTAAAAAAAACAAAGACTTATGGTCAATAGTTTACCTGAAAAATGTAACCAAATGTTTAAGGAAGCAACAGCAATCACAGAATTTCTTTTTCACAAAACATAAGAGAAGCTAACAATACAGGGTACATTTAATTAGTTCAAGAAAATCCTCTTCCAGGGTCTGGGGAGTAGCCTGGTGGCTAAAGTCCTTGCCATGATCCCATATGGACACCTGTTCTAATCCCGGCAGTCCTGCTTCCATCCAGCTCCCAGTTTGTGGCCTGGATAAGCAGTCGAGGACGGCCCAAAGTCTTGGGACCCTGCACCCACATGGGAGACGAGCAAAAGGCTTCAGGTTACTGGCTTTGGATCAGCTCAGCTCTGGCCGTTTTGGCTGCTTGGGGGATGAATCAATGGAAATAAGACTTTCCTCTCTGTCTTTCCTCCTCTCTGTATATCTGATTTTCCAATTAAAAAAAATCTTAAAAAAGAATGAGTACAAAAAAAAGCATAGATAGGGAAAAA
This sequence comes from Ochotona curzoniae, assembly GCF_017591425.1. NCBI lineage: Eukaryota > Metazoa > Chordata > Mammalia > Lagomorpha > Ochotonidae > Ochotona > Ochotona curzoniae. The sequence goes on along the minus strand of NW_024465023.1, from coordinate 18,869,964 downwards.
AAAAGAAAAAAGAAAATCCTTGTCCAGAAAGACTATAAGACACAATAGAAACATAAACGAATATACCTTCTATAGCAGTGGGAAATTTCTTAACAAAATTTAAGCATAAATGTTGCGTAATACCTAAAAAGTCTGATCCAGCGATGCAAATCTAATTGTATATTTGGAGTTTATCACAATTTACTATATCAGCAATTTAGAAGAGAAAAATCACATAATCTGACCAATGGATGAATGCATACAGAGGAAGAGTCTGACAAATTTTAATATCTATTCCGGAAACAAATTATGTAAAAAACTTCTCGAGGGAACATCACCCAATTATGAAGAACATTTACATGAAATCTACAGGAGATTTCTTCGTAATATTGAAAGATCAGATAAGTTTCTCCTAGTATTCAAACAAAGCAAGCATGTCCACCGTTGTTACTCTTATTCAGCACACTACGGGCCAGAAGAGAAAATGCATGTAGATGGTTTGAAAACAAAACTTCCAAATAATCATCAAAAAATCTCATAGTAATGAATTTATCAAGGTAGCAGGATACAAAGTAAAATTTAAAAATCATTTGAAGCTATTTATATTAGCATCACTAATAGTAAGAATCTTAGGTATCAAACTCATCAAATGTGTACAGTATTTCAGGAGAAAAGCTAAAATATTCTGGTGAAAGAAATCAGAGAATTTCCATAGTCATGGACAGAAGATTCACCCTTGTTATGGTGTCACTTTTCTACAGATGTAATGCAGTGACAATTAAAACTTTACTGAATTATTTTATAAACATTGAAATGCTATCTTAAAGTTTACATGAAGAGACAAAAGAGCTACATAAGCTAATATAATATTGAAGAGCAGGAATGAAGTTAGAGGAAGGTCAGACTTCACAACTATAGTAATCAAGAGAGAATGATATTGGCAAAAGAACAGCTAAAAAGATCAATTTGTCAGGATTTAGAGGCCAGCTACACACACACACACACACACACACACACACACACATATGTATGTACGTGTATACATATGTTCATCTTAGTTTTTATAAAGGAGCAAAGGAAATATATGACAGAAAATAGTATTTCCAACAAATGGTGCTTGAACAGGACATACATAGGCTGAAAAAAAACCCCACCAAATCGATAAACATACCTTGTTCCTTTCAGAAATGATACCACAAAATGAACCACAGACCTAAGCATACAATGCAAAATGTAAAACTCTGAGAAGAAGGCACCGACAAAATGTGGATGATCAAAGATTTGACCTATGAAAGACTGAATAATAATGACAATTCCTATTAGCATTACAAACATACAGAGCACTCCCATTATCAAATACTGGTGAGGATATAGACAAACAGTACTGCTTATTTACTGCTCACGGTATGCCCATTTTGGAGAATTACATGGTGAATTTTATGAAATTCAATGTACTGTTAACATGTAAATTGAACTTCAACAAAATTTTGAACATTTGATTTGTAAAAGTTTGTGCAAAGGAGGTAGCGAAAACACAAAATACACAATGGGGAAAAAATCTGTAAGGAATATATCTGATCCTTGACAACTAAAAATACAATTTTCTAGTTCAGGAAGAGTATAAACACGTACATGAGAATAATGTGAATTCTGGGTGTCTTCTAGACAAAATATTTAGAATCTTGGAAAAATGGACTCTAAATGCCCTCTTACCATTGCTTCAATTCAAAACCAATTCACAGGCACATTGATTGAAAGTCTGGACCAAGTTATTATTATATAGGAAAGAGTAACAGAAACAATATATATCTGTGTGGATGGTGGCATTTAGATTTAACTTTTAGGCTCAAATACAGATACTTTCCGATTTTTTTCCCTTTAAAATATAAAGGCAATAAAAACCCACCACATGTCAAAAATATTTATTCTGTTCTTAATACCACCAGCTTTTGTCCATAGTTAGATGAAATTTTTATCCTGATAAGGTTTTTCTGAATACTAAGTTGATAGTGTGAAGGGGAAAAAATGAGAATAAAAGAGTCAAAGATGGCAGGCTCTAGAATTTGAGGATGATCTTAACTTTTGCATATTTCCAAGTACGTGATCAGGTGAAAGCCTCACCAGCGTTTTTGAAGAGCTCAATAAAATGCAGGAGCCCAAAGCTTAAGCTTCAGTTGCTTCCTGATCTAGATCTGCAGAGCAGAGAAAGCATGACATTTCTGTAGCAGATGAAACCGGGTGTGCTATTTTCTCTGGTATGTGTTGAGAGTTAGAAGAGGAGAGGAGATGGGGAGGGAGGGGAGGAGATGGAAAAGGAGAGGGCAAATTAGTGGCACCTATTTTGAATTTCTTCCTGCAGAACGCAAAATCATAAATAGAAAAAAAGTCACACAACTAATGACCACTCATAATTTGGTGTAAACATTGTTCTGGGTTCATCAGAAAAGGATTTATCCCTTAAGCCTGAAAGAGAACCTCTCTTTGAAACCATATAAAGTATTTTCTTTGAGTTTGAATAAGGTATCAAAAATGGACTAAATCTAGAGGGAGCTTTTTTTTTTTTTTTTTTTTTAAAAAAAAAAGGTTTATATGCCAAAGCTCCATTCCATTTGATTTTTTAAGAAAGAAAAAATTCTAAAATCTGGCTTCTTGAAAACTTGCCTTTAATCTATATCACACTGAACATCATTGCTTAAAATACTACAAAATATGTCAGATTCAAAAGGTATCTCAAAACTATAGAGTTCATGTTTTCTCAAACATTTTAAATCAGTATTTTTAATATTTGAGATGCGGAGAAAGAACAAGAGCAAGCGCGCAAGCATTCTCATCCATTGATTAATTTCCCAAACACCCACACTGGCCTGAGGCATGCGGTTCAAACTGGACTCAGGAACTCAGTCCAGTTCTCTTAGCAGGGCAGCATACATCCAAGTACTTGGCTAGGGTTGCATTAGTAGGAACATGGCATGAGGAGCAGAGTCTGGTCTCAAACCACCATATTCCAAACAATATGGGATGCCCTGGGTCAAATATCCCCTTCCGCAAACATTTTAAAGGACTGAGTCTTTTTTTTTTTTTAAATTGCAAAGTCACATATACAGAGAGGAGGAGAGACAGAGAGGAAGATCTTCCATCCGATGATTCACTCCCCAAGTGACCGCAATGGCTGGTGCTGTGCTGATCCGAAGCCAGGAGCCAGGAGCTCCTCTGGGTCTCCCACACGGGTGCAGGGTCCCAAAGCTTTGGGCCATCCTAGACTGCTTTTCCAGGCCACAAGCAGAGAGCTGGACGGGAAGCAGAGCTGCCGGGACTAGAACCAGCACCCATATGGGATCCTGGTGCGTTCAAGACAAGGACTTTAGCTGCTAGGCCATGGCGCTGGGCCCAGGACTGAGTCTTTAAAGGACTGAAAAGCCTTCAATCTTCAGGGTTATGTTTACTGCTTTATTTCATTTTGCCTATTAAGAAGGCTGGTAAGCTATTGAGTCCAGTTATATGTACATGTATGTATGTACATATATATATGCATTATATCATTTTCCTTATTCTATTTGTTTAAAAAACTATATGTCTCGCCTCATGTTTGTAAATGAGGTACCACTGAGGATTTTAACATTCTGAGGTAATACCTTTAAAATCTTGAAAAGAGAGCAAGACAGAACACTAATGTTCTCATCTTTTAAAAGAAGACAAAAGAAGTTTTGGGAAAAGGGCTTGCTCAATAAATTCCCAATTTGAAAACAGGAATCAGATAATTCAATTGGCTTCACAAAAGATGGTTTATAGAAAACTAACAGATCTGTGGTTTCAGATTGCACCAAGGGCAGCAGCTAAGTCCATTAGGAAGGGTGAACGGCATTAGGCTCACACCTCTACCTACCTTGATCACTTAGAGATTTTCCTCAGCTTTTAAGAAAAGGAAATGAATTTGTATCAATAGCCTTGTGAAGCCAAAATTGAACTCCCAGTTAGGGGAAAGTCTTTTGTTGATTGAGGGAAGGGTTTATATTATATGTTTTTTACTCCCATTCCAGTGTTTGCTTTTCTTACAGGTGGGGCAGTTATCTTTTAAAAGAGTATATTCAGTCCCTCCTTCATAGGTATTATAACATCGCTGTTATACATTTATTCATAAGCTCTAATAACTCAATTCTTTTCATAGCTATTATTGTGTTGAATAGTCATCTACTAAATCAAGCAGGAACAAGAAAATTGAATGGTTTTATGTTCATTTGTTCTGTTTCTAATATATTTCCTTTTTAAATGTAGATCCAACTTCTGACCTTTAGCTTGATTTCTGTCTGAAGTTATTCTTCTGACATTCCTTGCAAGGCAGGGCTATCCAGCAACAAATTATTTCACTGATAAAGAATTCCAGTTTTTTTTTTTAATTTATGGAAAACCTTGAGAGATTTTGCTGCCCTCGCTTCTGGCTGTCTTAGCAAAGTCTAGTTTCCCCATTTCTTAGTTGTGCTCTGTCATTGTGAGACTGGCTCCTGTACACTGAAAGGTCTCAGCTTCTTTGCTGAGTGGTAACTTGTCAGTTTTCATTGATGTGAAGCACTAACATGGAACATAAAGGCTATAAGAGCAAGCGGCATTTCTTCCCATCTGCCTCTAGCCTCTTTATTTCTCACAGAGGCAACCTATATCCCTAAACTATTCTTTGAATTAACCAATTTATTTGAAAGTTAGAGTTACAGAGAGAGGGAGATAAACACAGACTTTTCATTCACTGTTTTAATACTCAGAGATCTGCAACATTTCTTGTTGTTGTTGTTGTTGTTAAAGAAAGAAATTGGGTCCAGCACTGTAGTATCCTGGCTAAAGTTCTTGTCTTGGATGCCCCAGGATCCCCTAGGAGTGCCTGATCATGTGTCCCAGCTGCTCCACTTCCCATCCAGCTCCCTGCCTGTGGCCTGGGAAAGCAGTCAAGGATGGCCCAAAGCCTTGGGACCCTGCACCCCTGTGGGAGACTCAGAAGAAGCTCCTGGCTCCTGGTTTCAGATGGGCTCAGGTTGGCTCACTGCGGCCACTTGGGGAGTGAACCAGCACATGGAAGGTCTTTCTTCCTGTCTCTTCTTCTTCCTGTAAATCTAGCTTTCCAATAAAAGAAATAAAACTTAAAAAGAAATCGCTTATTATTATAATTAATCTCTTTTTTAAGAACACAAAAGAGTAGACATTAAATTTTTGAAAAGCAAAAATTTTTTTGAATGAATGAAAATGAAAATAAAAATAGCAAGCCTCTTTTGATGTAGCAAAATAGTATTAAAGGCCTATTGATTTTATATTTTGCATGAAGGTTGCCTTATATCAGACAGAACATAAGATATTTGTCCTTTTGGGATTTACTTGTTTCACTGAGATGATGGTCTTAGTTGGGACCATTTGGATGCAAACGGTAGAATTCCACTCTTTTAATGGCTGATTCAATGGAGTAGCTGTACCATAGTTTCTTCATTCACTCTTCATTGAACAGGTATCTGGGTTGTTGCCATATCTTTGCTATTTAAATTGTGCCGTGGTATATATAGGATTACAAATCCCTTTCTCGTATGCAGATTTCATTTCTTTTGGATATGTTCCCAGAAATGGGATTTTTTTAGGAAAACAAATGAAGTAATCTTCAATACATAGGAATTGAGAAACATTTCTTTGAAAAATCACCAAAAGCACAGGCAAAGACAAAATAAACAAATGGGACTACATCAAGCCAAGATGTTTCTGTACAGCAAAGGAGATAATCAACAAAGTGAAGAAGCAACCAACAGAATGGGAGAAAATCTTTGCAAACTAATCAACCAATAGGGGAGTAATACTCAGGATTTACAAAAAGCTTCAGAAACTCAGGGACAGGGGAAAAAAACTGTGAAGAAATGGGCAAAGGAAATGAACAGATACTTGTCAAAAGAACAAGTTCAAATGGATAATAAACATATGAAAAGATGCTCAGGCTTCCTAGTTATTACAGAACTACAAATGAAAACTACATTGAGGGCCCGGCGCAGTGGCGCAAGTAGTTAAGGTCCTCACCTTGCACGCCCGGGATCCCATATGGGCGCCGGTTCTATCCCGGCAGCCCCGCTTCCCTTCCAGCTCCCTGCCTGTGGCCCGGGAAAGCAGTGGAGGACGGCCCAAAGCTTTGGGACCCTGCACCCGTGTGGGAGACCCGGAAGAGGCTCCTGGCTTTGGATCGGCATAGCATCGACCATTGTGCTCACTTGGGGAGTGAATCATAGGACGGAAGATCTTCCTCTCTGTCTCTCCTCTCTGTATATCCGCCTTTCCAATAAAAAAAAAATAAAAATAAATCTTAAAAAAAAACCTACATTGAAGCTCCACCTAATTCAAGTGAGACTGGCCTATATTCAGAACTCATTCAGAAGAATACTCGCTGATGTGGGGAAAAGCTACACCCCTTCACTGTTGGAGGGTCTCCATCACTATGGAGGTCAGTATGGAGAGCTTTAACAGTCTCTCTTAAGAACTTAATATTTTCCAATTTAAAATTGTGTGTGTGTATACATATATGCATATATATATATATATATACCAAAATTGTGTAGTCCTTATATTTGAGGTGAAATAAATAATAGTTTGATGAAGTTATGATGAATCATATTAATAAGTTAAAATATTACAGTAGGAGCTGAAAGTTGAGGCAGAGGTTCAGAAATCAATCTGTGTTACACTTAAAGTTCTGATGAAAGATAAAATAGAATTTTTAAAAATTCCTGATTTTACAAGAGATGGATTTTAATCTCATCTAATCACATAAGACATAAAGAACTTGACAATTTGCTCCACATGTAGCAGATGATGGTATGCAAGAATTGAAAATAAATATTACAGGACTAAAGAAAAAGCTGTGTTAATATCTATGCTGAAACAAGAAATGATTTTTTTTTTCTTAAAAAATTTGCGCAATCCACTTCATCATTCTTTGACACAAGAGGAACAAGCATATGACATGCTGTATTATCTTTTCCAAAATATTATGCCATGTAAGAAACCCCAGAGACCCTCCCAAGAAGTCCTTATTTTTTAAAAGAATTATTTTATTTTTATTGGAAAGTGAGATATACAGAGAGGTGGAGAGAAGGAGAGGAAGATCTTCTATCTGATGACTTATTCCTCAGGTGACCTCAACGGCCAGAGCTGCAGTGATTCAAAGTCAGGAGCCCAGAACCTCTTCTGGGTCTCCCACAGGGGTGCAGGATCCCAAGGCTTTCGTCTGTCCGTGATTGCTTTCCCAGGCCACAGGCAGGGAGCTGGACGGGAAGCAGGGCTGCCGGGATTAGTCCATATGGGATCTCAGTGTATGCAAGACAAGGACTTTAGTAGCTAGGCGACCGAGCCAGACCCGACATCCTTCTTATTTTAAAAATTATAGTATCTGCAATGATTTTTTTGATTAGTGTTCTTAAAAGAAATTGCAAATAAAATTTTAAAATGTGATTTTATTACAACTCAAGAAGATTTGCATCATTTAAAATTTCAAATGTCTATTTCCAGTTAATTATTTGAGCAACTGTTCCCAATAATACTTTCCAATGATACTTTGCAAACATATCTATGTAGTGGTGCATCTTAATTTTGTGAGACATAGATAATCCGTCATGAGTTTTAGAATATAAGTTAATGATAGGAAAAAACTAGAAATTGCAAGGGAAATATGCAATGTGTGTATGTGTGGGCACATATATTTTTAATGTTAATAAATGGAATAATTGTTCAATCAGAAAGCAATACTGAGGTTTACCACAGCAATTTTTGAGGGAGATGACATGAAAAATGCTACGTTATGAAATTTAGTACCATCTAATACGAATTAGTAAATGAATAGTGCTAATTTATTTCCACAAATTGTCTAGGGCAAAGTTTGTGCCTCTTTTTACAGAAGTCATGATACACCGTTTCTTCTTTGGAGAGATTTATTTTTTCATTCTTAATTATAGATCTTACCCTCGTGTCTATTTCAGAATGACTGTAACTCACATGTCAAAGGCAGGAGAAAAAAAAGATAAACTTCATCCACCTGTTTGGGACACAGTGTCCTTAAATATTATTTTTACTGTTGTGCCACAGTTAATTTTTAAATACTTCATTAGTCATCATGACTCTTTTACAAATGAAAAGCTTCCCTTTTTAAAATAAAAAGTAAATGAAAAGTTTTTGCTGAAATGCTTGATTAGTGATAGTCATGAAACATCATGAACCATCGTTTCCATATGGAATTAGGCATCCCTCAGTGTTTGGGGTTGGACTAGGCCGAAGCCAGAAGCCAGGAGCTTCATCCAGATGGATAGCAGGGGTCTACACTTAGGTCATACTCTGAAATTTTTGTTAGACCAGTAGCTGACAGCTGGACCACAAGTGCAGCAACTCGGACTTGAACTGGTGTCCATATGGGATGCTGGTACTGCAGGCAGCAGCTTCATCCTCAAGGAATAATGCCATCCCCTGTGCATCACTATTCTGTTATGAATGTCCATTGCTCCATCTGCAAGTGTATTTACAAAGTGCTATTTCCTTCACTTGGTGCTTCTGGCTTGGTAAGAGAGCGTGTGTCTCAATTGCCTGTGGCAGGCAGTCCCTATGTGCTTGAATATTCTCATTTTCTTTCCTTTGAACATGCCTACAATTCTGACAATAGCCCCTTTCTATACTTTATTCAACTATCCTTATTGGTTTCTATTTCTTGTTAGGGTTGTTGCTAATATAGAAAGTAAGAAAAAGAAATGTTTTCTCCCTTTTGAAGCAATGAGGATGAAAGTAAATGATATTCATAGTTACTTTAATATGGCTCATTTAAGTATACTTATAAAAAATTGTTTTTCATGAAGGTGGCTTGCAGTTTAAGTATAAAATGCTCCCTAGAAATTCCTACTGAAGTTTTGCATTTCCATAGTGATTTATAAATGTTATCACTCAATAAATAAGGTAGAATGTCTTATCATTTAGATCAGAATCATATGGTAACTTAACCTGTTGACAATGTAGTCTGCTTAATGAAAAATGCCCTAAGATCGTACGTACGCATGTGTGTCTGCGTAAGTCAGTATATATACATACTCATTTTACTCTTATATTCTGGGTTCAAGACCTAAACTGAAATTGGTTACTGATAGGGGACTAAATCTGGGTATTTCCGCATGCATGCTTGTGCAAACACACGATTACTGGACGAGCTTATTTCTTTCTGGCTAATACACTTCTAAGCTAGCCATTAAAAGAACACATTTTCCTATTGTGTTTAATTAATGAGATTCTTTTAAAAAATGTTTGGAGATTGATGCCTTTATAGAAAGTGCAACATTTAAGAACACACTGATGCATGGCTTTAATGTAACTAAAAATAAGTTTTGCATTTCTGAAAAAGTATAGGTTTCTATCAATCCCTATATAAAATTTTAACTGCAAAATTTATTTTATCATCCTATACACATGATATTTGTATTTAGCTAGTTATTATTGAAAGGTCCCTCACTTTCTTTTTTTTTAAAACTTCATTTATGAGATTCCCCCAACCCTCCCCCCACATTGAATTCCTCCACATTGTTACAGTAGTGCAGATCATAACCAGTCATGATTCCTTCATTGGGCCCCTCACTTTCAAAATTACAATTTGACTGCTTGTCATTTTGCCTTTCTTTGATAACCATATACATAAACAGTGTCTGTTACAGGTGTATTCGAATTATAAATAAATACATAATATATCCCCCATTCAGAATACTGTTTAAAAACAAAGAATGATGGAAAAAAAAATCAAATAAGAACTTTCAAGAAGAGAGACAGGATGTGTTAATGTATTGGAATATGCATTGTGATAGAAAGCCCAAATTTATGTAAATCAATACCAAATTTAATGCATGTCTTCCAAAATATCAGCAAGGGTTTTTTTTTACATGTATAGATAAGTTAATTCTAAAATATATATGGAAAGGTGCAAACCCTGTATGTCAAAGCAATCTTGACAAAGTGGGAAGAATCATGACACCCAAGTTACTCAGCTGATTAAAGATTCCTCGTTCCCTATTTTCTGTCACACTTTCAAGCAAACAGCTGTAAAAATTAATATTAAAAAGATATAGTGCTGGAGAGGTAGATTTACCACACAGTGTGACATAATGGAGAACCCAGAACAAAAATCATACGAACAGGCCCAGTTTTCTTCTAAAAAAAGGTACAGGCTTTTTGTTAAATGGTGCTTGAGCATACAGATGTCTGAAGTAAAAAATAAATAAATACTGAAGATTATGTAGATGAAAACAATTTTAAAAAGTTAACATCAATAGTCCTTAGAGAAGTGCAAATTAATACCACAGTGAGGTAACATCACACATTTATCAGAGCAGCTAAGACTTAAAATGCATCAAGAAATGCCTGCAATTCTGCAAACTGGATCAGGCAGATACTACTACACATAATGTAAAACCCTACAGCCACTTTGAAAAGTAGTTTATTGTTTTCTAAAAAATACGCAAGAGCAATAAAATTAAATATTAAAATTAAATAAAATTAAATATTTCATTTCTAGGTATGTACCCAGAGAAATGAAAACTTCACATCATACAAACTCCACAAAAATTCTTCATGGTCACAGTCCCAAGCTGAATGCAAACAAAATCTCTTTCAATTAGGAAATGGTTAAACAGGCTATTGGGTGTTCATAACAGTGCCTGAATTAACAATTTGTAATTTCAATTAAAAAATCACAAACAATTGCTACATGCCAAAAACTGAGTTGGGCTTGGAAGGAATTACATCCAGTGAAAAAGTCAATTAAAAGGGATTAAAATATCATACAATTCAATTTTATAATATTCTTAAAATCACAAAATTATAGACATAAAGAACAAATTAAATCATCACCATGCATGATGACTGAGATGGCAGCAAGAGTCACAGTTTATTATAAAGAGATGTCTGGAGGGATCCTTGTGGTCTGCAAATATTATTTAATTTATTTGAAGCACTCAAAGAGGAAGAGGGAGAGAGGGAGAGCAAAGCGCAAGAGAAAACAAGATGGAGAGGGACAATAAGGGAGACAGATTGATTCTATCTGCCTGTTGGTTTCCCAAATGCCTGCTATAGAAACCAAGAACATAAGAGTGCCGTGGGTCTATTTACTTCGGTTGTCATCTGCTGCTTTCCCAGGCCCATTAGCAGGAATCCTGGTCAGGAAGTGGAGCAGATGGGACTTGAATTGGTACTGTGACATGGGATTTCATTATTGCAACAGGTGGTTTATTTCACTTGGCTGCAATATTTGCCCCTCATATATTGTCCCATATATATGTCTGTGTGTGTATAATATTATTGAAATACATATTATATAGAGAGGTTATAACAATGGATACAATACCTATATTAAAGATAAACTTAATAGAATGCACATATGTGCAAACACATAAATGAAAAAATAAAACTTGGTAAAACCAACCTGGCATAGGTGGATTGTGTCAGAATCTTAAACACGATATTATAATATTTATAATTTACAGCATATAACCAATGAGGATAACTAATTCTGATGCAGGATCTTTTATATTACTTATTTTAACTGTTCTTAATCCAACGATTATCAGAAAATATGTTTTGATTAAATGTTTTGAGGACTCCCACTGAGCCTATAAGTATCACACGCTGGACTCAAATGTCAATCCAAGGTCAATGTTCTTGCTTCCTGCACTGTGCCCTTCTGGCACGCAGAGGCTTCTGCCTGCAGGAATGGACACTAGACCTGAGAGCCAATACTGATTTTATAAATTCTAAGCTACCATCAGGCTTAAAGGTGCCATTGGTTTAGAAGCAGCTTTTAGGAAGGAACAAGGTCTTGATAAATAGTTTTAGGATGTAATGTTTAGGATCATGTGGTTCATTGTAGCCACTTTCTCTGTGTGTGTGTGTATGTGTGTGTGTGTGTGTCACAGAGGGGGGGTGAGAGTGAGAGTAAGAGCAAGAGAGGATGTGCAATACCTCAGAAAAGCAACTTGTCTGTGTCTAAGTTTCCTCAACTGTAAAACAGAGGATAATACTGTACCTAACTCCTACATTTACAAGCGACTTAATACTCATACTTAGACCAGCACCGGGAACACAGTAACTTGTACATAAGGATTTTATACAAATTATTACTGTACATTATTTCCGAAATAATAAAATATTAAAATTTTACTTTTCAGAAGTATGAAAACAATAAAATCATTGGTATTTTTTCATGAACCCTAGTATAGATTGATATGCTACAATTTTAGAATCTCTGCATCCTAAGTAGCAGGTGTCTTTGCCACCACAAGAATCAACTTATTTTTAAAATACTAGGGAAAAATGTTTTGTTCCTCTTATTATTATGTTAATAGTCCACCGGAAAGACGCTTCTCTGTTTTATTTATTTATTTCCAAAGCAGAGAGAGAAAGAGGGAGAGAGAGAGGGAGAGAGAAAGAAAGAAAGAGAGAAACGGAAATCTCCCATCTGCTGGTTACTTCCAAGTGCTCACAGCAGTCAGGGATGGGCTAAGCCAAAGCCAGCAGCCCAGTGCCCACAGTAGATCACTCCCATCTGTGGCAGGGGCCTAACTAATACAGCCATCACTTACTGTCTCCCCGAGTGGACATTTGCAGGAGGTGGAATCAGAAGCTGAGCCTATATTTAAATCCAGACACTCTGATATGGGATGTGGGGCAGGTGTTCCAAGTGGCGATTTAACTGCAATACACAGTGCCCGTCCTATTCCTAAAGGCTTAAATCCTTTCTGGTCACTCTTTCAGCTGTTCTTCCATACAAACTGCTGTTCACAAGGTCAGTAACATCCCTTCCTGTTGTATTGCTGCTCCTCAGCCTGCATTGCAGCTCCAAGTTGAATACGGAGCAGGTCCACCTCCCCTTACTGCTTGCCCTTGTAGTCTCTACAGCTCTATTGCATGCAGAGTTCTGCAGGCATACTGTCTTAAATGGAGGGTTGTGGATGAGGGCAACTCAGAATTACAATGAAGGAGGAAGGGATGTCAAAACAGATTTCCAAAGCGGCTTTTGGCTTTGTGTTGTAAAACTAAACAGGATAAAATGAATTCCTGTACAGGAGTAATTTGTAGAAATTTTCCATTCCCTATCTTTGTTATTTCAATTGAAAAGCTTGTGGTTTTTCTTTAGAAAAGTCATCTCTTTTGGAAAATTCTACTCCATAGCAGGCAATACTTACTATATGCAGGCACTTATTATATGCCAACTACTCCATAGCAGGCACTTATTATATGCCAACTACTGATCCAAGCAACTTATGCATATTGACCTCTATGTGGAACTAATTCTGAGATGGCATTGTATACTTTTATGAAAGTTACAAACATTGATTAAATCAAGCTGTATCTAAATCAACTAAATCATTAGTTTCCAGAGTTATGCCATAATGTTTGCCTCCAACAAGGACGACCACCCTTGCCTATGGGAAAGGTTGACAACAGCTTTTAAAAATGTCTTTGGCAGTCTTATCAAATATCAATTAGGGTAGAATAATTTTGCAAAACCTTGGGATGATGAGGCATGTGGGTGGGGTACAAGGACCTGGAGAGTTGTTGTTTCAGTTATATATCCCTGTGATTTTTACTGTATCTTCTCTATTCCATATGCATACTTTATCAATTCATTCCTGAGTGGTCTGTGACAGGAGAAAGGAAGATTGACAAAAGAGGCAGTGATTTGTTAATATAGCAAATGAGCAAAGAAAGAAAAAAAATTACTTCAAAGTTAGCAGTGGGCCTATGAACCCCTGTCCAATATGAAACAATTTGTAAGTGTGCAAGCAAGTATAAGGTTTCCAAATGCTCTAAAATGTGCTATCGGTCTCCTTCTTTTTGCTGCATAGATTTTTTTTTTTAAGATTTATTTTATTTTTATTACAAAGTCAGATATACAGAGAAGAGGAGAGAGAGAGAGAGAGAGGAAGTGGAGCTGCTGGGATTAGAACCGGCGCCCATATGGGATCCCGGCACGTTCAAGGCGAGGACCTTAGCCACTAGGCCACACCACTGGGCCCGCACAGATCTTTTTGAAGTATGTTTTTTTTTTTTTATCACTGAGCAATAGCAACCAAATGTAGAAATAAATTTAATACTTGGCTGACTTGAGGATTACAGTATTTCATTTCCAATGTGAAATGGGCAAGGGTATTTTAAAAAGAAGACAATGTAAGTGTTCCAATTTTTATATGTTTGTGATATATGTCATGTCATGGACAAGATGAAAAAAAGATTTCCTTACTTGTTTTGTAAACTTTATTGTCAATTAAAATGACTATGTCTCTACTTAAAAATTTGGTACTGAAGACTAACTCAGCATGTGAACTTCAGAAACACATACACACACATGAAAGCATTGCGTGGTGTCAATAATTAGCCAACAGAGTTCTTTTAAAGTAAACATAATAGTTACCAATGGGGATTCACAGTTCTACAATTGCTTTAAAATTAACCTGCCAGCCAGTTAGAAATGAATTTTCATTTGTATAACATCAAAATTTTCCCATGACAAAACTTACAGCAAGAAAAAATGCATTCCTTCCAGAGTCTATCATCTGCAAAGCACCATGGTAAGTCACTTGGAAAGGGGTATAAATTAGAATTTTTCCCCAAAGTCATAAACAGGTGTACGGAATACAGCATTTAGAAGGGTACTAATAAATCACTTTAAAGCCTGCTCTCACTTGAAACAAAACACTCTCTAACTTTGTTCATCTTACAACCTTTTCTAGCATTGAAAATATTCCAGACCAGCAAAAGCACGCACGCGCGCGCACACACACACACACACACACACACACACACACACACACACACACACACACACGGTTCTATAAACAAACTATAGGATGTGTAGAAGGTAAGAAGCAATCAGATGCTTTTAAATTCTCTTGGGAGCTGTGGGACCTTGTGGTTTAAAAAACTACCAACCCAATATTACATAAGCTATCATCTACAACTTGCAGATGAGAAAATTGAGATTTAGGGAGTGAAGTAATGTGTCTAAGTACTGAGATTTATAAATCCTGTTGTATTCAGTTTTAAACTCTAAGCCTTTTACTATTGCAATCTCTATGAATGCTACCAGATGACACTGAAAAAATTTGCTGAGTTATGAATTGGGCAACAGTAACTAAAATTATTAGGTATTATCTAAGTTTAAATGAAGACTTCAATTAATTTTGACAAAACTACATTTATACGCATCAGTACCACCTACTCAATAACACCCTCACCACAAAGTGGAGCTTGCTAAGGATATGATCTCAGGTACACCCTAAATCTATCAAATCAGAACCTGAAACTTAGTAAGCTCCACAGTGACTTGACTTCACACAGCAGTCTGAGCAGCACTTCTACACACGATGCTATTCTCCAGATGCAGCAGGGGAGAAAGAAGTGACTGAGAAACAATCTGAACATCTCCTTGGGAAGAAATGTGGAAATACCTTCATTTATTTCTTTGTCACTTCAAACAATATTTTATAATGACTGAAGAATTTTCAGTAGCACTGATCATATATATATATATATATATGGCTTTAATACAAAATTCAGAATCAAAATAAAATTACATTTAAGTTTTTTAATACTATCATTAGTCACTGGTCTAGATTTTTTACTACATAAGGTGGATTTTATAGATATTAAAGTTAGCAAAATTGAAATTTTACTATTTCTACTGTAAGCTTTTTTTTTTATTAGTGAGGTAGACAATGAGAAAATGAGAGGGAAAAGAAGAGAGAGAGGGAGGGAAGGTAAGGGAGAAGAAGAGGGAGAAAGCTCCTCTTTTCTCATTTGCTGGCTCACCTTTTAAATCTTCAAGAGGCAGGACAGGGTTTGGGCTCAGTCTAGATTTCCCATGTGTGTGGCATGGGCCCAACCACTCAAACCATCCCCTGCTGGGTCCCAGGCTCTGCACTGACAGGAGATAGAATTTGGACCAGGAGCTGGCAATCGAACCCAGACAATCTGGCACAGTACACAAACATCTTAACTAGAATTTTAATTACTATAACAAATGCTTGTTTTTCTAGTACAGTTTTAGAAAAGCGGGATCATCATACAACCTGAGCTAAGTACTTGGGCAGAGATGCCAATTTTCTTATAACCACATGGTGTTTGTTGGTTTGGTTAAACTAAGTAAGGGCAAAAGAGAATTTTTTCTTTTAAGGATTTAGAGTCCAGTTCAAGCTTTCTAATTAGATTTTATAGATTTAGACATTTGATTGAAAATTGTACTTGAACTTGGTCGATTTTCCCTGAAATGATCAAGTCTGACAATTTATTCTGCAAATCTATTTGATCTAATTTTTGGTTGTGTAACTATATATATGACTCATTTACTTTCTTCAAAGACTAATAAGGAAGACATTAGTATCTATCCTGTTTCTGGGAACACAGCTTCTTGAAAACAACTGAGCTTATCGAAAGCTAGAGAAACAAAATGAAATGAAAGGATAGATTAGATTTAAGTGTATTTTAATGTGACCTGGCAGAATCTAAATGAAGCTTCATTTTATAACTTGCTATACAATTAAAGCATATTGGCAAGCTCTAGTGTGGCAAGTACGCACCAAATACTTTCAAAAACAAATTATCAACATGCTCCTCAGAGTTAAATCACTTCCCAAATGTGCTGAGCGAAATGGGAATATACACAATTTTTTGGCTTCATCTCCTTGACATCGTACACAAAGAATGCAATTTGAGTACTTTGTTTTCAGATATGTTGCCTTTTCCCTATTTTTGATTTAATTTATGAATAAAACTGCTTATCACAAGAGAAACTAGCTTCCATGTTATTAAAAACCTTTAAAACTTATGACGATTTAAATATTTAACTCCTTTGTTCCTTTAACATTGTTTTAAACGAATAGACTTTAACAACACTTGTTTATTCTATATCATACTGAGATTTAAGCCAAGTGTGAATGGTTAGTTTTATCCCAGGATCTAGAAAATAAGAGAGGAAAAAAAAATCAATGACAAAAATAATTCCTAACGTAGTTATTTTGGGGTAAAATGAGTATAGTGGGTAAAGTCGCAGCTGCAGGGCCAGCATCCCGTATGGGCACTGCAGGTTGTGTTTATTTGCAAAAAGTACTCAATATATGTTAACCACGATAGATATCCACCACTTGTTGTGACCCAAAAGTTTTTAAAAATATTGCATTTGATAGATCTTTAATTTTTAAGTCTACTTCTTTTTGGTAGAATAGGAGAAACTGATTCCACTGGTCTAATACCCTGGTACAAAACTGGGATAGCACACTGAGCAGCTGGAGGCTGTGAATGTTGAGTAATCTCCTGGTGAGTACAGAACACTGTGGGCCTCCAGAGGATGTTCTGGACATTGTGCCATTCAGCTCTGAGTATCATTCGGGTGGACAAAGCATCACCCGCAAAAAAGGTGCTATAGTTCTAATGGTCGTGTTAGTGTTGCCTTCCTGGTTGTGTCTTATTGTTGCTTTTGCAGCCTTTCTACTACACCTAAATCTCCTTCTGTCTATTTTTTAGTACCTTGTATCTTTAACGTATTCTGGACTGCTTACTCTAGAGATAGTAAATTCTGTTATTTGCAAGTAAAAGCACTTGATGAAGAGAGAAATGGCTAATTACATAAATGTCATTAAATAGAATAGTCATTAAAAATCCAGAAGCGGTAGCATATGGCACAACAGTTAAGATGCTCTTTGGAGCTCCTGCATCCTGTACTGAAGTGTCTAGTTCAAGACCCAGTTCTGCTTATAATCTAACTTCTTGCTAATATGCAAACTTGAAAGGCAGAAGCAAATGGGACAAGTAACTTGGTCCCTACCAGTCATATGGAAGACCTGAATGGACTTTCTAACTCCTCACCTCAGCCTGGAGCAGCTTCAGTGTTGCCAGTTTATCTGTCTAAATAACTATCACTCTACCACTTAAATAAAAAGAAAATGAATAAACTGTAAGAATAGTGAGACGCTATTCACAGTAATTTGTTGTGATCTCTAAAAATATGATTCATCCTGACTAGTGGTTTTAAGATCATTCCACGCATACACTCATTGTATTTATTAAGTATTAAATTCTGTATGCATTTTATTTTGATTAAAAGTTGGTTACATTTAATTGATAGGCCAACCAATAATCAAATACCATAAAACATAGGCACACTGAAATTCACTGAGTTAAACTACCAATTTACAATTCTCATTTTTGTGGCTATCCCATATAAATACAATGTACAATTCGAATTTAAAAAGATGATCTTTAAATTTGCCCATCCAGGTGTCTCATCATCATTGTCAACAGATCTGTAATTCTGTTCAGGCTGCAAGGGGTATTGTGCTCAGGGGATGAGCTTATCCCAAAGAACAAATCATTGTTAGCTTAGACCAGTCATGTTGATGCTGTTCTTTTTCTCTCAGTGATTGCTAAGAGACACTGAGATGTCTAAAGCAATGACAAATAAAGCTCCCTGTGCAATCCTTGCCACATGAAACGATGCACCTGTTTTTCTAAACTGCATTTAATTGGTATTCATGCATAGCACATCATATACAACAGATATTTGACAAATAAAGCTTTTTATAGAATCATGTGCTAATAGATAATTCCGATATTATCAAAGAATTTCTTTCTCCAGATATTCTGAGAATCAGAGTTTGTGGAAGTGGTTTAGGAACACATTTTGAGAAAATGCTATCTGAAATGAATCCCTGAAAGGGATAAGTGAAATGAAGTAAATTTGGTCAGTTTAGTTTCTGAAAAAAGAAGAAAATGTTAATGTGTAAACTAGGAAACTTTGATGTCTTAGGAACTAGAATAGTTTAAAATCACAGATGATTCATACAAATGCAAATGAAATGGAAAACACTTTAACATCACTACTTAAGCTATGAATACATTTAGGAAGTGTTACTGAAATGTTAATTTGTAATTTTTGAGCTAGCCTGTTCATAGCTTTTATTTTTTTTAAATAAATGCCAATAAATATCTTGAAGTTAATCTCAGATACAGTATTTTCCAGGATTCAAGAGCCAAGACAAAGAAAAAAATTTATGGGTGGAAAATTCATTAGCCCCTTTGACATTATTTATTGGAAAGCATAAACAGCTAAACAAAAATAAAGCAAAAATCAAGGTGACATTTTTGAAGGTACCAAGTAAAGGTGTTGACAGGTTTTTTTATTTTTGTGAAGGATTTTCTTTCTTCTTTTTTATCACATCTGCCAATGTCATTTTCCATCTTTAGCTTACATTGCGTTCCCTTGGCTACCCATCTTGCCTATATCCCTTTTTATATAACAGTCATTTGTTTTGTCCTTGCTTTCCACAGGTCTGTCTTTGTACTTCAAACTTGCAAAGAGCCAATTAGCTTATTTCATTAGAGGACAAGCCATTTCAAACTTGTGTCCCATGTTTTCTTTGCATTGAACATGTGATATTCATATGGAGCAGAAAGATTTGTTTTGAGGCATCATAGGGTTTAGGGCTCAATGGGTGGGAAAAGTTGACTCAAGATGAACTGGAGAGTAGCAATCTAGTGGTACATGGGGTCACACCTGGATACTCAGAAACTCATCATGAGCCTTTCGTTGCTTAATTAAAACTAATTCTAAAACATCTGAAAGCTTTGTGGCAACAACACACGCATAGGTCGCCATTTGAATGGTTATCATTCAAAAAGGCATTGCTTGACATAAGATTATTTAGGCATTTCTTCATAGGGAAAATAACATACAATTGGTGTTTCATATTCATACATAAAATGTAGACAAAATCCTCTGCATGTGTGGACAGGAACAATGCTAGATTTCTTCACAATTCATTTTAGCCATAGTAGAGTCTCTATTGTGACAGACTTGGATAGTAACAGATTATGAATACTTTTGAAAAGGGGATACGATAAAGTCAAATTAATACTAAATATACTGAATATCAAGGGAGGATCCATTTACAGTTGAGAAACTCTACTTATAAAAATTCTAGAATGTGTATGTCAAACATATTGAAAAAATAATTTTAAATCTAATATGGATTTGGATTTACTTACAAATGTATTTAGACATTAGGTCTTGATAACAATTACTTTAAAAATAATCACTTCTGATCATTTAAAGGTGCAAGACATTTATACAAACACAAGTTATACAGAAATCAATTAGAAGGATTCACCATGAAGTTTAACTACCTCTCCTAGGCACTTAAGTAGTCTGGCAATGTGGAGGGGGTCTCTCTCTCTCTCTCTCTCTCTCTCTTTCTCTCACACACACACCTTTCCCCATTGACCCTCCCCATCTCTGAACACAACCCATGAATGTCTGTGAGCTCCTCACTCTTTGAATAAACTTAATAAATTTTAAAAAAAACCAATTTCATTAATTCTCAGAAGAGAGAGGAACAAAGAAAATTTCAGTGAGCGACTGGCATACTACTAGATTGTGGAGGTGTTGAGAATTCAACTGAAGAAAATATGTTTAGCTCTACTTTTGATCCACAAAACAGAGCCACTGTGCTTGGTAAAAGAATAGCTGGTAGGATCTGGAATGTAGCCCACAGCCCAAGTGCCAAAATTCCAATGGAATCTTGACATTTCACAACAGATGTCAACAGTCACAAAGCAAAAATATCAGCTTCTCTAATGGCGCTCTGGTGAGGGAAGCCAATAAATCCGTGAGGCGCTAGTGGCATTTTTCAAAGTCCACTAAAATTCTTATTGATTGAATTTGCATTTAATAAATTCAATATTCGTTTGTTCTTGGGGTCTACCAGAAAATTTTATCATTAATTATCAATAACTTTGATAAATATGTTAAGGTACTTATCAAATCAATCTCTTAATATATTTAAATAACATCTTCGCTTCAATGAGAATCTATCTATTTTAAAAAGCTTATACTTGTACCATTTAAATAAACACCATTTTGCAAAGAGTAAAAAATTTCATATTAAAATGCTAATTTTTTTTGGCTTTCACCTTTAAATAATAGTGTTATTACTCAGTTTATGAACCTGATTTCAGGACTGATTTTTCAGTACTAGCAAAACTTTTTTTAATATATTGCATTATTTTCTGTCAAATGGTTTTCTCTGGAATTTTTGCTACTGTTTTTATATAGTGCTTTTTTTCTTTTTGTCTTTTTGTTCAAACTCATGTTTTTCAAATGGATTCTAAATACATGCTTTTATTTTTTAAAATATATATATTTTTTGAATTCTGAATTGTGAGGCACAATTTTGTGTAGGCTGGGATTCCCACCCCTGTACATGCTTTTAAAATTATACAGAAAACAAAGAACTGACCCAACAACATTATTCTAAGACCTGGAAAGACTTTTTTTTTTTACGTTCTATTTGTTGCTTCTCCAGTTTGTTGATTATTTACTTTGCGGTACAGAAGTCTCTTAGTTTGATGTAGTCCCACGTGTTCATTTTGACTGTGACTGTGCTTTTGGTGACTTTTCTAAGAAGTCTTTAATAATGCCTATAGCTTGGAGAGTGCTTCCTATGTTTTCCTCTAATAATATCAGTATCCTAAAATTTTGGGCCAGATTACATATACGCAAATATAGTTACCAAATTGTTTAAGAGTCTGAGGAAAGAACATGTTTAATTCTTCCCTTACATGATTTTCTCTATATTGTCATTATAAATTTGATAACATATAAATAATTTGAAGTCAGTTATACCATTCAATAACCCAGATGCACACGGGGGACATGACACTTAGCTCATCTAGGCTAGCAGAGATTTTTAAGTGTCTCTTCAGAGGATGGAAAGCAAAACAGATTGGACCACTCTCTTGGATAAGTTTTACAGCATGTTCCTGGGTTTGTGGCTGCACTAAGGTGGACTTTGTCAATCAACAAACCTTGGAAAGATTTTCTCAACCTGAGCCACAAAACCAACAGTTTCAGAGATATGGGAACCACCCAAATAACACCCTTGGGAATACTTTTCCCCATATTGAAATCTTAAGGCATCATCAAATGGTTGTCTGCATTCCTGGGTGCTGATGTAGTGTGACAGCAAGGAGCGGCTCTCTGCTCCTCCTCGCTTGCAGATGCAGGAGAAAAACACCACCACCACCAACAACAAAAAAAAACCAAGAAAGAAAAAACCATTTGTCCCAGGATCTTCTTCCATACCTGATCCTTCCCACCCCAATCAGAGGCCCACATAGGTGTACATCTCTTTCAACTATGTAAGCAATATTAAAAAGAAACTTTAAAAACATCATTAATTTTTTGCCACTTATTATAAAGAAGTTTCTTGTTTGTTATTCACAAAGCATCACATCTAGTTGACTTTAATACCTTTATAATATGGAACTGACCAGCCCAGCTTTAATAATCCATCATTAACTCTTTTATACTATGTGCACAAACTCAGAGATTTCAAATATAATTTATCTGGAATTTCCAAAATGGCATACTTAATTTTTCTGGTATTATAAAGGAGTTTCTGAAGATAAATATGGGAAAAGCTATTCTTTCTGAGAAACACATGAAGGAAAAAAAGTGATATTTACACTTGATGTAAATACCACTTTCATTCCTTTTCTTTTTTTAAAAAAAAATGAAAGATGGGCCCAGAGCAGTAGCCAGGTGGCTAGAGTCCTTGCCTTGCATGCACTGGGATCCCATACGAGTGCCAGTTCATGTCCCAGCTGCCTACATGTCATCCAACTCTTTGCTTGTGTCCTGACAAAGCAGTTGATAATGGCCCAAAGCCCTGGGATGCTGTATCTGTGTGGGAGACCCGGAAGAAGCTCCTGGCTCCTGTCTTCAGATCTGCTCATCTTTGGCCATTGTGGTCACTTGGGGAGTGAACCACTGGAAGAAGATCTTTCTCTCTGTCTCCCCTTCTCTCTGTTGATCTGACTTTCCAATGAAAAGAAATAATATATATATATATTTTTAAAAAGAATGAAGCAAAAAATCTGTATCCTGAACAAAAAAATCCATTTTCCCTCAATACGATGGTTGATTGCAAAGTACTATTCTCTGCATAGAGATGATCCTTCCACCAATTATTTTTAGCATCATGCTATTTTCGTTTAGAAAGGTCAGATGAGTTCTTTGCTAAAACCAATGTGATTTTCCTAATAAGCTTACCATGCTAAGTGATCCAACAGAATTGCTCTGTATGTTAATAAGGACAGTAAATAGCATTGCTTTCACTGAAGTGTTCTTTCAATGTGGTTCATTTCAAGAGTTTAATTCATCCTTACTTGTTCAGTGTCACATGTACACTATTAATTATGCAACATAGCATCTTTTTACATTCACTTTTTACAATCTTCTGTTTATTAATATTTGGGAACATGTTGCTCTAGCCATTAGATTAGCAGCATGATGAAGTTGGGTCATACCATGTTAGAAGCAAATCCAAGCTAGATGCTTGTTCAACTTCTAGAGATGGCTAATTCAACACTCCATTTTGCAGTCATTAGCCTTTCAAGGTTTTAGCCTCCTTGATATTCAGTTAGTGGTCAGTTCCCTGGCAGAGGAATGCTTTTGTGTTTTTTTTGGGGGGAGGGGGAGGGTGGTTGTGGGTACTGAATACGGGCAAAACAAGTTTCTGACACTGCAGATGCTGCAGCCACAGAAGCCCTGCCCACTGTAGCTGAATGTATAGAGATTTCTAGTATCATAGAGGATCATGGCATTTTGTCTACAGATGTTTCCAGAGTGATTCCCAAATACAAAATCCATTATAGAGTAGTTTTCCCTGCTACCAGTTTCTAAAAGTATAAGGAAAAATTTCCATTGCTTCCTTCAGTCATTAGACTGTTGGCTCCAAATGACATGACTATATGGCTCACTATTATATCATCACAATGTTTTATGCATGGCCTTTTAAGAACTGTATAAAATATAACATTGAGATTCTAAAGTGAAAAATAATAACATTATGGCTCATTACATTCTTTATTGTGGTAGCTTGAACTGTGAGTAACTGTACTGTCATCCTGTCAACTTGCTTCAAAATATCTACTCTGATATTCCACACAATGTCATTTATTTCGTGGCTATAACTATACCAAAGTGTTCCACTTCGGAAGTCCATAGTAAGCAATTAAAAATGTTTGCAGTCACCTGAGAATAACTACACTGAAAACGAATCATCCCGTATACAACTCCAACAAAAGTTGTTACTATTGATGGTTTTGATCAAATTCAAAGTGAATAACACACTGAACATTTTGGAATCATTTCCACATTATCATTATATTATTATATTCTCAATTGCCCTGAGAGAATTTCAAAGATTTTCTTTTAACAATTGAGGGAAGATGATGGAAACGTTTATCTAAAATATTGCTTTTATGGTGAAATGACTGACAAATAATTGACAGCACGTGGTCCTAGAGAAGTCTTTCTCCACTTTAGCCTGAGATGTCCTTAGAGCCTGTATATAATTACTTAATATGATATTCCAAGGCCCTTTGCTGTCATCATTTTGCGATCTTTACTCAGTCACTCTCACTGAAGGTATGCACATAATGATGAAGGATCATCTGCCATTGGTGGTTTGTTCTGAATTTAACTTCATTAAGTAGTTCACATTCAATTAATACTTACTCTCTTGACTTTTGTAACTGTTTATTAAATAGTCAAGGTGTTGTATAAGGAACAAATGACAAATTAGCAAACTTGTATGAGGTTTTGAACAACACCCAGAATAATAGTAGGCTGAATAATCATTACATTAAAAATACGCAGAAGTAGAAAAATAAAATACTTGGCACAATATAAGCAACATTTAAATACATGCACATGAAGATCACTACTTCCAAAGGAATTACCCACACTCATTAACAGAAGCTCTATACTAAGCATGTTTTAAAATTTATGATGAATATGCCTTATCCTATTAAAATCTTTAACATTTTTATGAGTTTCAGGTTCACATTAAATGAGAGGTGAAGAGATTTTTCATATATAACTAGACCATACACACATGGTTTGTTTTACTGGCTAAATGCCATGCGTGATATATTTCTTAAAACTGATCAACCCATATTGCCACATCATTATTAAAGCCCACTGCCTATATTAGAGTTCCATCTTAATGTTGATATTCTCAGAATTTAGACAAAGATTCAATGGCATTTATCCACCACTGTAGCAGCACAGAGAGTACTTTCAACGTCCTCAATTCCTCCCTGCTTCTCTTATTCATCCTTTCGCTCTGACTCTTGGCAACTGCTGAAATCAATGATCCTTTACAGCCTATCTGTTTCCCTTTTCCAGATTATCATCTGGTTAGAATCCTATAGCACACAGTCTTTTCAGAATGACTCCTTTTGCCTAGTAATATGCATTTTAGGGTTTGTTTATTATTTTGTCACAATAAAATGATAGTTTATTTCTTTCTGGCACCGAATACTAATCCATTCTCTCTCTCATATATATATGATATATATATATATATGATATATATATATCTGGAATGGACATCAGTTCAGAGGAGTGAAATTTAAAACTAATAGTTGATAGTTTGGTTGATTTTGACTTATATAAAGTAATATAGTTATCTAACACAATCTTGAAGAACAAGGTAGAGTATGCTAACTACCATATGTTAAAGTTAATTAAAAATCAGTAGTAACTGAAAAGCCTGATGTTGGTACAAGAACTGGCAAATGAAGAACAGAATAAGAAAGGGGGTCCTGGAGCATGTGAACATCTTGATACAAAATTGAGGCGGAACTACAGATGTGTAGGGTAAAAGTAAATATCTTTTAAAAATAATGTCAAAAAACTGTTTATTGATGCAATAGACACCAAAAAAACCCATGAAAACTACCCAGATTTATTTGTAGCTTTGTAAAAGGAAAACACTTTAATATTTTAAAAAGAAATAATATAATGAGCTAGAGTTGTGGCATATTACATTAAGCTATCACCTGCTATGGCAGCATCACACATGAGCACCATCTGGCTGCTCCACTTCTCATCCAACTCCCTGTTAATTGTCCCAGGAAACCAGTGAAAGATGGCCCAAGTGATTCTGGCCCTGTTCCCACATTGAAGACCTATGAGAAGCTCCTGGCTTTAGCCAGGACTTACCCGAGCCATTGCAATCATCTGATGAGTAAACCAATGGATGGAAGATGGATCTCTCCCTCTCTTTCTTTTCTTACTCTCCCATCCCCTCTCTAACATTGTCTTTGAAAAGAATAAGAAAAAAACTTTTCAAAAAAGAAACTACTGGTGAAGATATGAATCTGCAGCCCAACTAAAAATGGACAAAAGATATAGAGATGATTTATAGAATAGGAAATGAAAGGATTAGTACATAGAAAATTATTTAATATAAAATGGAAATAACTTCACATCTCTGAAATTGAGAAAAACTGAATTGTCAATAGTAAGTTGATCAGGATGTTTAAACTGGGGTGATGAAGATATATTACTACTGCAAGTAGAAAGTAGTGCCAACACACTATAAGAGCTAATATAACAAAGTGTATTTTTTCAGCCCTCTTCTATTTGACATTGCGTATAATAAAATGGTAGCATTTAAAAATATGTCCCTTGGGCCCAGCGTGGTGGCGCAAGTGGTTGGGATCCTCGCCTTGCACGCCTGGGATCCCATATGGGTGCCGGTTCTAATCCCAGCAGCCCTGCTTCCCTTCCAGCTCCCTGCCTGTGGCCCGGGAAAGCAGCAGAGGACGGCCCAAAGCTTTGGGACCCTGCACCCGCATGGGAGACCCGGAAGAGGCTCCTGGCTTTGGATTGGCATAGCATCGGCCGTTGTGCTCACTTGGGGAGTCAATCATCGGACGGAAGATCTTCCTCTCTGTCTCTCCTTTCTGTCTGTATATCCGCCTTTCCAATAAAAAAATAATAAAAATAAATCTTTAAAAAAATAAAAAAATATGTCCCTTCAAATTAGAAAATGAGCACATATGCCCTATCCTTGATATTATATTTATCTATTTGAAATGGGAACATGGAGACATATATTTCAATTATACTACCTGATCAAACTGTATCATTTCAGATTTAGAAGTTATTTATTAAAGATAATTAATTAATTCTATAGGCAATTGTTTCCTTTTATTTTTTGAGCTATGAATTTTGAGCAAATTAGTTTTGTATTGTAGAATCTTTTCATGGTTTTATGTTATTCTGTGTATTCATTTCCTTTGTTGTTAATCAGATTTTAACTTACATAATTTTCTTTAGCTCTTTAAGCAAACGGTCAGATTTAAGGGCATTAATCATATTATAATTATTTTAAAGTTCTAGTAAAATATGTATAAGAAGATGAATATGAGATGAAGCAATAAATATCATCGATCTCTGTAATAAAGCAGTCATACAACCTTAAAACATGCTGCTTACTGAAGATTAATTTGTGCCTCAAATTAATAAGAATGATTTGCTATGTACCTCTGCGAAATAATGGGTTACAAGAAAGGAAACTAACTTACAAAGTACTTGTACAGATTTATCATCTCTAACCTGAAGATACGAAATTTGAAATGGACTAAAATCTAGCATCTGTGTTCCAACATGATGCCACAAGTGGAAAAGTCCACACCTGAGTTTATTTGATAGGTCTCAGTAAAAATGTAGGTGTGCTAAAGTATTCTATATATTTGCTTTTAGAGCCAGTGCTGTGGTGTAGTGTTTAAAGCTCGCACCCATTCCATATAGCACCAGTTCAAGTATTGGCTGCTCCATTTCTGACCCAGCTCCCTGCTAATGTGCCTGGAAGGCAGCAAAAATTGGTCCAAGTGTTTGAGTCCCTGCTACCCATATGCAAAATCAAGATGAAGTACCTGCCTCCTGGCTCCAGACTAGCCTAGCTCCATGAGTTACAGCCATTTGAACACTGCACCAGTGGATGGACAATCTCTCTCTCTGTGTCTTTCTCTAACTCTGCCTTTCAAATAAGTAAATGAATCTCTTTTAAAAAATTACCTTCATACTTTGCGTATAAGTTATACGCAAAAAAGAAATGAATTTTGTGTTGAGTATTGGATACATCTCCAAGATATAGGATTATGCATGTGTAAATACTATAAAGTCTAAAAACATTCCAGTGGAATCACTCTGTTACATAAATATGTAATATGATATAATATAATACAATATGATATGATATGATATATGCATTCCATAGGACCCTGTGGACTTATTTGTATAATAATTGCTAAAATTTTGTATTCATGTTTTTTTCATTTTTCATCGAAACATTTATTTATTTAACTGTAAAACAGAATGACACAGAAAGGAAGGGACAGGAAAGAGAGAGAGAGAAAGAGAGAGAGAATCTTCTATCTGCTAGTTCATTCTCTCAAATGCCTGAAACAGTTGGACCCAGACTCAGATGAAGCCAGGAGCTAGAATCTCACTGTGGGTGTGTTGCAGGTATCCAACCATTTGAGCCATTGCCACTGTCTCTCCCTGTGTATACAGGCAAGAAGCTGGAATTGCAAGTAGAGCTGAGAATTGAACTCCAAAATTGGATGTGGGCATTCCATGAAAAATTATAAGCACTGTGCCGGAAGCCTGTTCCTAGTTATAACTATAAAAATCAAACTGACAAAAATTGGCTTCACAGCATCAACAGCAGCATATTGAAGCTCAAGGTCTCATTGTAAGAATCAGTATTATTAATTTTAATTAATGATAAGAAATAAACTCAAAATACCAATATGGGTTCACCAAAACACAAACATCAACCACTCAATGTTTACATTACACATTTTAGGACAGTTGACTTCAAGTCAAAGGAGTTAGCATTAATAGTCTACTAAATATATTTAAATTATCCAATTTCATGTAAGTTTCATCAGCAAAACAGACTTTTAAAATAAAAGATTTATTTATCTGAAAGGCAGAGTGACAGTATGATGGAGGGAGAGATAAAGCTATTCCACGCACTGGTCCATTCCCCAAAATGGCCACTATGGTTAGGGCTGGGTGAGGTGGAGATAGGAGCTAGGAACTAGGTTTCCCACATGGGTGACAAGGTTGTTTTACAGGTATATCAGGGTGAGCCAAATTACAAGTATTGCAACCTGGGGACTTGAATCAGTGCAAGGATGCTGTAATTGCAGGTGGTGGCTTATGCTACTGCATCACAAGTCAGATTTTTAAAATATTTAGTAATTTGATTGAAAGAGAGGGACCCAGAGAAAGGCAGCTCCTCACATGTCTTTTACAGCTAGGACTGGGCTATGAATAAGTGGGGAACTCAGTCCAGGTCTCCCAGCTAGGTTCCAGGGACCCATCTACTTGAGTCATCAATGCTGCTTCTCCAGGGAATATGTTAACAAGAATCTGGTGTCAGCAGTCAGAAACAAGTATTGAGCCCAGAGATGTTGATATAGCTCATCGGCATTTTAACTGCTATCTTACCTGGTAGGTTATATGATTGCCTTGTCACACAGATTTTAGTTAACAAAATAGATATTGACAGGCCTTTTATTACTAAATACTAGTGCTTTACAAGTGACTGATTTATTTAATCAGCTCTTCCCTCTCATAAATTTGTCACATTATGAATTTAATATTGATCTGACTTTTCTTAATGAAGATCAAAACCCCCACTACATCAAGAATCTAGATGTTTCAGAAAGGTACTTATGTAAGTCACTTATGCTACAGAGGGCTCCAAGATTATACGTTAGTTTTCCTTTCCTTACAGCAGCCTAAATTTCCCTTATTTAGTGCAGATATTGATTTTTCTGATTTGAAGCAAATGTTCTTCCTTTAAGAGAAACACCACCATTCATCTCTGAAACATCTCTCCCACATCTGCTACCCTAAAGATAGCTGATAATTCTGGCAGTAGAAAGAGAAAGTAAAGTCTCACAAAATAGATGATTCTTGGCTCAATAAATGAAAGTTTGGAGTAGTTAAAAGTGTGATATTGACAGCAGTAAGAACTTAGGAGTTTTGAAGGCATTCAGCCTTATTATAGTCTCTAAAAACCTAACAAGCTGAAATTAAATCCGATAAACAAGAAGATAAGCTAAGACCTATTTTACTGAGTATACTGCTCAATACTTTTGCAAATATGAGTCAGAGGTTTAGTCAGACTTGAAGGGTAGTTAACTTGGACAACATAGTCAGAGGCAATAAAAATACAAATCATAAGGTCCACAGGTTGTAGGAGAAAAACAAGATCTTTGATATATTATTTTCATCAAATGGCAAATGATAGAGGTACCAATTCAGTTACAGGACCAATTAGAACAGAACATGATTTAAACATTAGGAAGAATTTTCATTTCTATAAAAACATATGGATTGTCATACTGCAGACTTTCTATTTGAGTAGAAACACCTCATCCAGTTAACAGGAAATAATATGAAACAAGCTCTTGAGTACAACTGCTCTATTTTAAAGAAAACATACTAGGCACACATTTTATAGCAACTATCATTCATGATACAGTTACTTGTAATTCAGGTGAACTCATAGTTAAAACATTATGGAGGAGATACAATGCTATTTTGTTTTCTTTTTGTTGTTATTTATGTGGTAGATTATATTTTAATAGCTTTGTAAATGATTTGCACTTATATAATCATTTAGCGCCTTGTGTTCAGTTAAACTTCACTGCATTTTAAGAGTGGAATTTGATGTTTTATTGATATTTGCATGTTTGGAGCTTTACAAAGGTTTCAAGACACTCTCTCTGGCAATGTCACGGTTTAACACAGGCATGAACACACATACAATAAAAAGCTAATATTAATATGTGAAAACACATGGAAACAACACTTGCAAAATGACAGCATCATACTCTGGTTTCTCTTCAGATCGTATAAATCTTTAAAAGCTAAACTTCTATTATATCAATATTATTTTCATTCTTTAATCCTTTACATGTAAATATTATGTAAGGTCAATAGGTTAATGATCCTGTTTTGTCTGAAACTAAAAAAAGCAGGCCCTGAATGATAGCATAGTGGCTAAAGTCCTCACATTGCATGGGCCAGGATCCCATACGGGTGCCAGTTTATATCCGGCTGCTCCACTTCTCATCCAGCTCCCTGCTTGTAGCCTAGGAAAGCAGTTGAGGATGGTCCAAAGCCTTGGGACCCTGCACCCATATGGGTGACCTAGAAGAAGATCCTGGCTCCTGGTTTTGAATCAGTTCAGCTATGGCTGTTGCAGTCACTTGGGGAGTAAATTAGAGGACAAAAGATCTTTCTGTCTGTAAATCTGACTTTCAAGTCAAAATAAATAAAATCTTTACAAAACTTTTAAAAAGCAATAGGGCAATTATCTATCAAATGCCAATATTTTTAAGGCACTGTGCTACTCTGTATAATAATATATTTTCACATCTATTTTGAAACTCTTACTCTGAGATTTCATTCAAATGGATATAAAACTAGGTATAATAACACAATAAGACAGTATATCATTGTAGTTGATACATGAACACTGGCCAAATAAATGGCAAAGAAACTTTGTTCCAGTTTCAGAGAAGGAAGACATTACTGGGGTTGGGAAGATCTGAGAACATGTTGAGTGTTGTCTATTTATTCAGGAATTACTAAAATTATATGCATTTATAATCCTAATACATTGGATATGTTGTCAAAGTTATTTTGTGGCTAAAGTTAATCCAAAGCAATGCTTACACTTCAACCATACAAACATAGTTAAAAGGATATATTATTTAGACCTTAAAGATGCAATAATCTTGAACTAGCATTGTGGTACATTGGATTAAATCACTACCTGCATCATCAACACCGTGTATTGGTGTGCCAGTTTAAGTCATAGCTGCTCTGCTTCTTATCCGCTTCACGCAACATGCTTGGGAAAGCTCAAGTACATGGCCCCCTGCCATTATGTGAAAGATCTGGATAAAATGTCAGGTTTCTATTTTGTCCAGAAGCAGCCCTCGCCATGATGGCTATTTGGGGAGTGAATTAGGACATAGATGATCTTTGTCATTTCTTTCTCTCTCTTTCTCTCCCTATCATTCTGCTTTTAAATAAGAAAGCTAAATATTACATATTTTGATCCTTAAGCTCATATTTTACAAAAGGTTGAAATAAGTTAATAGCTTGTTGTGGATATTCAAAGGTAAAGTCTTTCTCAACAGTCAAGGTTGAGAAAGAGTCAAGGGAGAGTAAGAGTCAACGGTAGCAGCCTGCAATTGTTGCCCTGTGGTGGAATTTTTACTTTTGGTAATGATACTGAAATTAAATACAACTTACACAAATGATACAAGCTGTAATTAAGGGTGGAGTAATGCATAGTCTAGGCAGTTCTATGAAAGTCTGAGCAAGAGGTGAGAAATGAATGGGTCAAGTCATACCTGCAAGACCAAAGGAATGAAAGAAATAGTGAATATATAAGCAGGAAATAATAGAACCGAGACAATTAGAGAAGATCTTTGATGATCCCAATTGAGGTTGTATTTGTCACAGATACTGTAACCAAATCACTCAGCTTGGCCAAATGTAAAACCTTGTGACAAAGACAAATTGGATTAGTTTTATATGGGGAATAAGAGGTATTAATTGAGATTGGCCTGCTGTTACACAAAGAGTGACAGGATTAACTTTCTTGGAGGATGGAAGATACTGATTTTAGGGATAAACAAGCTAAGACAAACATTAAGATAAGCTTTAGCTACTTGTTCTTGCTTGTAGCAAACTTTCAGAAAATTGACAAATCCACATACTTGAAAAGGAATGTGTTTTAATCAGCATGCAGGTAAAAACTGTTTTTGTAACCACTATTATTCCAAACACACAGAATGTTATCTGATAGTCTCTACATATTTTTGAAGGACTGATTATGCATTTAAACTACTATATCAGCATCTCCAATTTTAAGATGATGGTAGTGTTGGAATAACTGTAACTGGCTGTAGTTACTTCACCTCAGGTGTAACACAGTGGTGTTTTGAAAAGAAGCAAACAAACAAAAAACAACAGAACATCAAACAGCCCACACTGTTGTGACATGTTTGATTATACCTGAATGATGCATGCTATAGACAGCAATATATTTCATTTCATTTTTCTTACAAAAGAAGAATTTATGATGCAAGATAAAGGAAAACATAGTTTCAAGAATAATAGTCAGTAGCATCCTTCCTAATGAGAGGATTCATATCTCATTTTTTTTTTCAGTTTAAATGTCAATGTTCATACATATAAACACTTAGAAAAACAGTTTTCAGTAGATCATGCTATGTAAAGGTCATACAGACCTTCAAATATTGCTGCATCTCTCACTAATCTAACCCAGTTTGTGAGTTCAAATATCAAATTATATCCCTTTCTGCTACCCAGATTTCTGATATCCAGCGGATTTGAAAATTTTACATTTCTGTATTTGTGAGAGACCATATGAATCCACATGCAATTAGCATATGCTGTGTGGTGGCATACTCTGTTAACATGAGCTCTTTGAGCAATGAAGCACCCAACTGTCGAATCACCAAAATACTATAGTAATATTTTACAACTTCACTTATGCATAATGGGAAGTAATATGCATGCCCGCCCTCTGTAAACGTGGGAGGTAATTTGTTTGGACTTAGGTTTTGTTTTGTTTTGTTTTCAGGATTACACCATTCAGTAACTTCAACAGAAGTATTACAATAAAATATACTACCCCACAATACTACAGTTTTATCCATCAATGACAAAAATTCCAATCTTAATGCCACTATCATGCTATGAATCTCATTAGGATAATTAATTGACTCTCTCTCTCTCTCTCTCTCTCTATATATATATATATATGTAATATATATATATATTCACATTTCAAATGTATATAAAAGTACAAATAAATGAGTCAAAACACCAGGAGGGAACTGGATTTTCAGAAATAAAATATTTAACAACCTTACATTACCATCTTCCTATTTATCAGAAAATGGAAACTTAGTTTATGTAAGTGGCTTAAGATCACATAGGTATCCTAGACAATTCTGCGGTTCATATTTGTTAATGAAATATTTATTTTATTACATATTGTACAGTATTAACTTTAACTTGGTAATTTAAAAAGACAAAGCTGCAATAAAACTTTACTTCCCAGTATGCTCTTCTCTGTTATGCATTTTGTTGTAGCATCTCTGCTCTCAAATAATAAGATTCCCATTGAAACACATAAATACGCCTTTACAATATGATACTAGATCATCTACCTTTGCCCAAACCTACCATGTTATGATACATTTAAACAGAACATTAACATTGTAACCATTACTAAGGGAATATACTACTGTGATAATTTGGAGACAAGGGGCTGGAAAGGAATATGAGGAGGGAGGGAGGAGGAAAAGGGTGGGGAGGGAAGAACCCCTATACCTACAAAACTGTATCTAGTAACTAACAGACTTGGAAAAAAAGGTTGAACATATTTAGGATATAGAGTATTTAAATAATCCTGATATTGAAATAAAAAATATTTAGAATACAGAAGGGTCTAAGAATACAAGTTTGTACTGTATGAGGAAATTTCTGAAAACAAGAAAAAGTGACAAAAAAAAGTATTTTTAGTAAGATGCTCTTCATAGGATAAGGTGGACCAGAGGAAAGCATTTTATCAAGGACAACTATATGTATGCATTCATTAGCTAAAACAGAGTTCTGAGCTTTGAGGCTTTCAAATGATACCTATGTTCTTTATAAGTAAATGTTGAAATTCACCTTTAGAAATGATTTTAATACTAGTCTCAAAAATTTGGAGAACACTATGTGCAAATGGTGTGTTTCAAAGACCACTGCTAGCACCTGCCATCTAGGAGTCTACAAGTGGGGTACTAGACTAGAATGTGTTCCATTCATATATCTGTCTCCTCCAGTAAGATCCGAGAGCTATAGAAATATTTAAAAACTTTTTAACGAGGATCTAAGGATTTTCACCTGAGAATTTCAGAAGCTAACCCTGGACCTCAACTCTGGGCATTGTGCTAGCCACTGCTGTGGGCAGCAAATTCATTCAGCAATAAGGCCGAATTTACATGGTCTTGATTTACCACAGATTTGTGCTCACATATGAAATGGTATTTGGAACAGGTTTTGTTTTTTGGGTTTTTTTTTTTCTGTATTTCATAATGAAAACAGCAAGCTACCCTGTCAATCCATTTTATCAATTAGGGTATATGGAGTTTCAGTGATTTTACTTAACTTTTTGTGCAAGTTCTTTGGTTAAATTAGATTTATTAATATATGATATAGCTCAGTAAATGCTAGCCCTGCTATATAAAATAGCAATGCATGCTGGTGTAGGGTCCATCTTAGAAATCAGACAACCATGATTTAAAATACAGCTTTGCCATTGACTGGCTGACTCACTTGATTATCTTAAGTCTTTTAAACTATAGAGATTCCAAGGTGAGCTTTCTTCAAGGAAGGAAATGAATATTCAGCCAAATGCCATATTTGGCTGTTTTGCTTTTTCAGTACCCAGGAGTTGTAGGTAGTTCCCATAGTGGAAGGAAAACCTCTCAATTTCCTTCTGGACACAGGAGATCAACTTGTTTCTGTTCTTTGCTCAAGCTTTGCCTGCTGCTCCTCTCATACAGCAACCATAAATGGTGTCTCAGGAACCTCCATGTTAGATATTTCACTCAACCTTTGACCTGTACATGAAATGGTCTAATATCTTACTTACTTTTTCCTTTTAAAAAAAATCATACTAGAGAGCCCAGGACTTTGGCTTGGTAGAGATCTCCTGGTCCAGATGAAGATCCCAGTTCTAACAGGAACAGGACAGTTTTTATGTTGTTCTCTGGCAGACAGATATCGACGCAGAAGTTTGGAGTGCCCAGGGATATGTTGGTCTACGACTATGACTGCTCAGTCTGTCCAGGTTCATCTTGAAGACCCATCTTCTTTTGCCCACTACAGACAATATCCATTTAAACTTGAGACTCAGAAAGGACTAAGAGCCAGAATAGACAATCTCAAGATGTAAGGACCCAAAAAGCCACGCAATAGTCCCTGCAACACTCCAGTTCTAGGGTTCAAAGCTCAAATGGTGACTGCAGATTAGCACAGGACCTCCACTTCATTAACAAGGCAGTGGTACCCATACGTCTTGCTATCTTACTGCTACTCTGTCTCATGTCTGGGTTCTAACTTATGTGAAGACAAAACCTCCCTTCCAGCCAAAGCTTCTTGTACATACTCATGCAAGAAGAGTATCTTTCAAGAGGCCTAGGCCAAGTTCTCAGTAGTGACTATAAATTTTACCTGATCTATTGTTTTGACTCAGCTTATCTCATGACTAATGCCATATCACTTCATAGCCAGGCGGGGCTAAAGAAGTAATCTTACTGTTCTAGAATAAAACATTAAAATTATTAAGCATAAGGATTGAACCAATATCTTTAATTTATTAGGACCACAGCACAAGCTGAGCTAAGCCTGTTTATAAAAACTTCTTAATTTGAAATATTTGTAAGTTCACAAGGAGTATCAAAATGTAAGCAGAATTAATGTATATCTTCAAGATTTATTCAAGATTCATATCTTGCAAAATTATAGCACAATATCAAACCACAGGAATTGATATCAGCATAATTCATAGATCTTATTTATGTTCCAACATTAATTTGTGCATGTATGTATAACTATACTCATTTTACCACATCACATCATTGTACAAAACTATCAAGAGCTTTAAATGTACTATCACCACATGGCGCCTATTGTCTTTTACTGCCATATCCATCATACCCAACGTTTGCATAAATCATGCTAAGTGAAAGGAATCAATCACATAGGATAAAAAAATCATGTTTTCATTTATACAAAATACTGGAATCTAAAGTGTTCAGACCATAAAGTGGAGTGAAGATAATGTCTTCTACAAATGGTGTTGGCAAAACTGAATTATATGATGTAGAAGAATGAAATTATATCCATACTGCTCACCAAAAATATAAATTTAAGTTGGATCAAACATTTAAATTGAAGACTTGAGACTATTTAGTTCCTGGAAGAAAATTTAATGGAAACACTTCAAAGCACCGATAAAGGAGACAACTTCTTCGGTAAAATTCCCCAAGAACAGCCAACAAAAGCAAAACTAAACAAATGGGACTATATCAAACTCAGAAGCCTTTGGATAACAAAGGAAATGATGAGCAGAATGAAGATACATTTAACAGAACAGGGGGAAAATATTTGCAAATCACCTGACAGAGGATTAATATCCTGAGTACATTAGCAATTAAAAAACTTAACAACTAAAAAGCAACCAATCCAGATAAGAAACAGGCCAACAACTTCAGCATAGTTCTCAAAAGAAGAAATACAAACGGCCAACAAATACATGAAGAAATGCTCAATATCACTAGTCATCAGGCAAATGCAGATGAAATCCATGAGGTAATACCTTACCACTTGTCAGAATGTGTAAAATCCGAAACACAGAACATAACAAACACTGTTGAGGATGTGGAGAAAAGGGAACCCTTGTACACTGCTGATGGAAATGTAAGTCATACATCCACTGGAGAAAACAGTGTGGTGATTTCTTTAAAAATATATTTGCCATATGACCTAGCAATTTCACTATTGGTTATGCACTCAAAGGACTTTAACATGATGAATCACAGACACTGGCACTATCATATTTACACCAGCACTGTTCACAATAGTCAAAATTTATACTCAACCAAGGTATTCCTCATCAGATTAATAGATAAAGAAAATCTACACGATGGAATAATATTCAGATGTACAAAACAATGAAATTCTATCATTTGCATCAAAATGTACTCAATTGGAAGACATCATACTAAGTGAAATAAATCATACTTAGAAAGACAAATACCACGTTCTGTCTTATATGTAGGAGCACCAATTGGGCGCTGGTTCTAATCCCAGCGGCCCCACTTCCCATCCAGCTCCCTGCCTGTGGCCTGGGAAAGCAGTTGAGGACGGCCCAAAGCCTTGGGACCCTGCACCCGTGTGGGAGACCAGGAAGAGGCTCCTGGGTTTGTACTGGCTCAGCTCCAGCCGTTGTGGCGGCTTGGGGAGTGAACCATCGAAGATCTTTCTCTCCTCTCTGTATATCTGCCTTTCCAATAAAAATAAATAAAATCTTAAATTTTTTTAAACAAATAAGCAAAAACAATTTAAAAATCCTGTGTGTATCAGTATCACTCTAAGTATAGTTTTGTAAAACTTTGTTTTTTTTACCTTTGTCAAACCAATCATTAATGATGTTATGTGGGTATGTTTTAATGATCTAAGATTACTTTATAATTCGCTGTATATGGGTGAAATGGTCATTTTTCTATTCAATTATTGCTTACAGCCATATATCTATTTTCTTTGTATACACTAAACTAAAGTGTTTTTTCCTTTTTACTTTTTAAGCCCATTTGGTGAAACATGAAGCTGTTTAACATGGACTGAGTCTAGAGTATCTTATCTCCAAAGTTTAAAAGAGGGAAGAGGAAGGGAGAAAGGGAGAAAGAGGGAAGGTGATGAAGGAGGGGAATGTCATTGTGTCCTTGATTTTGATTAAGTCTGATTTATCCAAATTTCTTATGATGGATTGTGCCTTTGGTATCATCTCTGAAGATGCGCTGCTTAGCTCTAGATTCAAAAGATATTCTGTTTTTGTATGAGTTTTCAATTTTATATTTTAGGATCACATTTAAGTCCATGTAAAGTATAGTTTGAGGTTCACATTTTCACCTTGATGTCCAATTACTGAGGCATTATTTTAAAAAGATTATTCCTTTCTCATTGGATTCTTTCTCTCAGAAACAAAGGGGCAAAAGGAAACTTGAAAGTAACTTTGATATGACAATAGTTTCACAAATGCATGCATATGCCCAGTCTCATTCAAATGTACAAAGTAATTATGTGCATATTTTGAATATCACTTGTAACAGTAAGAAACAAACAAGAAGTGCACATTTGTATAGATATACTTCTAACTTTTCTATCCTATTTCATGGACTTTTGTGTCTGTGCATCTCTAGTAACACAATCTTGACTGCTTTAACTATCCAAAAAAATGTAGTGCTAGGAATAGTGATCCCTGTAATCATACTACTCAGCAAGTAAGACACAGAACGATCACTGTGGTTATTGGTACATTAAACCCGTGATTATTAAGTCAATAGAAAGCATGGCATTCCAAAAATTAAGGCAGGGGAGAAAGGAAGAAGGAAAGGGCATTGAGGCACATACAAGAATCTGGTTTGAGAACACCTCAAAGTTTCTTTGGAGGTCTTCCTAATCTAAATGCTGGACTCAGAACCCCAACCACGAAAAGAGAGAAGACAGAACATGTTAACCAACCATCTCAGCTATGATGGACTATGTCAATCAGTGGAGTTTTCAAAGACCTCATAGTGTTTTGAGTGGCAAGATTGGCAGTGATTCATAACTGTTGAAATATCAAAACCACATGAGCAAGATCCTCAGAGCATGCCCTACATTGGGACCTGGGCAGGGTGGGAAATTGGGTGGGCTTTCTCCCTTAATACCCTCCTTTAAACATGAAGGAAACAACATGGAAAAAATACTAGTCTTAACCACTTTCCTGTAGCCCTTGAACCTTTTTACCCTAATTACCTATGTAAAGATTGTCAAAAAAAAAAAAAAAGGTAAATAGATCTGGGCCTGGCACGATGGCTTAGTGGCTAAGGTCCTTACCTTGAACGCACCAGGATCCCATATAGGCACCAGTTTGTATCCTGGCAGCTCTGCTTCCCATCCAGCTCTCTGCTTGTTGCCTGGGAAAGCAGTCGAGGACAGCCCAAAGCCGTGGGACCCTGCACCCACATGGGAGACCTGGAGGAAGTTCCTGGCTCCTGGCTTCGGATTAGCTTAGCTCTAGCCACTGTGGCCACTTGGGGAATGAACCATCAGATGGAAGATCTTCGTCTCTGTCTCTCCTCCTCTCTGTATATCTGACTTTGCAATAAAAATAAATGTTTACCAAAAAAAAAAAAAGAGAGAGAGACAAGCTATTTACAATGCAAAGCAGCTAGAAGAGAGATTTTTAGTGGTTTCATAAATAATAAATGATAACTGCAGGCTATAGGTGCCATTTATATCAATTCTTTGTTCATTATATAATACACATATCCATTCAATAATTTCATTGTACTCCCATAATATATGTACAATTGCTATGTGTTAATAAAACAGAATAATTCTGAATTGAAAAAAATTGATCATTACAACTTACTCTTTTTTCTGCCAAAGTATTTGGCTATTCTAATTGCATTGGCATTCCATAAAAAAGTTAGAATAACTTGTGCTGGTTCAAAAGCATTGTTGAGATTTTGATAAGAATCACATTAAAAAGTAGGCCAATTTACAGAGAACTGCCATCTGCGCTTTAACGTCACGCTCTCCATTTATTAGGACTCCATTGTTCACAGCACTTGATAAGTTTCATCACAGTGTTTCTGTGTACATCATTGTTTTTTAAGATTTGCTTTATTTATTTGAAAGGCAGAGAGAATAAAAAAGAGGAGAGAGAGAGAAAGAGAGAGCAAGAGAATGAATCTTTCGTCTGCTGGTTCTCTCTCCAACAGGCCATACTGGCTGGGGCTTGGCCAGGACAAAGCCAGAAGCCAGGAGCTTCTATTTGGGTGGCAGGTGCCCAAGCAATTGGGTCATCCTCTATTACTTTCCCAAGTGTATTACCAGGGAACTAGAGCAGAAGCAGTGCCCATGGTACTCAACTGAGGGGATGCCAGTGCTTTAGGCAGCAGTTTAACTTGCTCTGTAACAGCACCCTCCTTCCTCTTTTTTCAAGATTATTTTTTGGGGGAGATTATAAATGCTGCTGTATTTTGCAATTCTTGTTTCTGCTTTCCTCTTGCCCTTCTACAGAAGTGAAACTGATTCTCGCATGTTGATGTTATTTTCTCAGACCTTGCTGAACTCAATACTTTTAAGAAACCTTTTGGTGTAATCCTTGGGATTTTCTGTGTTCACATTAACTGCAAACAGAATAAACTTCGCCTCTATTCAAAAATGTGTCTTTCATTCTTTGTCTCACCTTGTTAGAGTGGCTAAATCAGGGTGGTGAGAGTGGTCATATTTGTTTTCTTCCTGAAAATAGAAGGCAGGCATGCAGTAGCCCCTATGCAGCCTGATGTCAAACACAGCCTTGGTAAGAGCTCTTTGCATGGTTGAGGAACATTCCTCTATCCTACTGTGCTGAGATTTTTTTTTTTATTATGAATGAGTGGTAAATTCTGCCATATACTTATACAAACTTTAGATGACTAGTGCATTTTTCTAATTTAGCTGGTGCATTTAAAAGGCAGTGATTAATTTTGGAATAATGAGTATTTCGGAAATAAATCGCACTTGGTCATACTATTTAGATCTTTTTACACAGAGTTGTTTTGTATAAGGGTGCTTTAAAATGTTCCCAATGGCGTGAAAAGATGAGTTTATTTAGGTTCACACAATTTTTGAAATGTACGCTTATCCTGGGTTTTCCAAAAGATCAAGGAAAATGTGTTACAGAAAAACTACTTGTGACTTTCAAAAATTTTACACCAAAATATACTTATCCTCTAATTCTATTGTCCATGATCCTTTTGCAGCATTCTTATATATTCTATTACATTTTGGAAAGTTTTTATATCTGATCCATGAGAAATATTGCCTTGTTTTTTCATTTAGTTTTGGAAGCTACACTTATTTGGTTATGGTTTCATAGTAGTATAGACCTAGTAAAATGAAATAGGAAGTTTTATTTACTCTTCTATTTTCTGGGAGACACTATATAAAATAGGTGTTACCTCTTTAAATGTTGGAATAGTCCAGTGAAATCCTGCATG
This sequence comes from Ochotona curzoniae, assembly GCF_017591425.1. Lineage (NCBI taxonomy): Eukaryota > Metazoa > Chordata > Mammalia > Lagomorpha > Ochotonidae > Ochotona > Ochotona curzoniae. The sequence continues at coordinate 18,828,171 of NW_024465023.1, read as the reverse complement.
CCCTGGAATTGCTTTTAAATAACTGTTATTACAAATTCAAACTTCCATGGTTATTAGAATATTTTAAGTCATTATTCTTTAAATAATTTTATTTTATTGGAAAAGTAGAGAGACAAAGGGAGAGAGAGAGAGAGAGCGCTCCCATCTTTTCTGTTTCACTCCCCCAGTCATTCAGTCCACATGCACCAAGGAGATGGAAGGTACCCAACTACTATAGCCATCACCTACTGCCTTTCCACTATGTACATGTACTATGGTATGAGGTGAAGTTGGTACAAGAACCAGGATCTTGAATCTGGCATGATGGCCCAGTGGCTAAACCTTCAGCTTCCATGCACTAGGATCCATTATGGGCTCTGGTTCATGTTCCAGTGCCCTTGGCTCTTGGCTTTGGATCTGCTCAGCTCTGGCTGTTGTGATCACTTGGGCAATGAATCAGCAGATGGAAGATGTTTCTTTTGGTAAATCCACCATTCCCAGAAAAACAAATAATTCTTAGAAAAAAGAAAAAAGAAAAGAAAGAAAGAAACCAGGCTCTCTGATAAAGCATAAAGGTGCTCCAAGCAATGTCTTAATCACTGTTCCATATGCTCACCTGTGGACTATTTAGACTATCTAAATTGTTGAGTTTCAACCACTTGTGATTTTTTTTAGGCGTTGGTCCATTAAAAAGTCCTGAGTCAGCTATGAATATAAACCTTTTGTCCTTCCCTCTAACTTTCAGAATTCCAATCATCATGTGTATTTTCATAGAACTGCCTGAGCACCTTTTGTTTTTGCTTCACTCCTCTTTATTTAACAGTTTTGCATTTTAAACGAAATTTAGGAAATGTCTGTGCATTATTTTTGGTAATACTTTAGTTTCATTCACATTTCACTCCCCTTCAGACACATATATGCACGCAGTGACACACATATTTTCTATAGTTTCAATATTTCGAAGAGGTTTCTAAGAATTAAAAATTGTGAATATTTATTTTAAAAGAGAAAGGGAAAGGGATGGAGGGAGGGAGGCAGGGAGAGAGAGAAGAGAGAGAATTCAGTACTTCTTTTTTTCTATATAACTACTGACATTTTCAGCTTTATTCATCCCATTTTCCTTAACGTCTACTTGTTTACTAAGGTTTTATACTTTTTAAATAATTTTTTAAAAGTTTTTGTTATTTAGTATTTTTGACTTTGGTTTTTATCTTCTGGTAAGGCAATTATAACACCTTACTCATCTTAGTGATGACATTACTAGGTACTTTTTTCTCATTCTAGTAGTGATTTGTTTTCCTCTTAGTTTGATGAGTGATTTTTGACCTGAGAACTTTGTCTTTATATACATGGAGAATATGGAATTTCAGACCTAATTTTATCATTTATCCAATGACTACTGTAGAAGAATACTCACAATGATACTCTCCAGATCCTCAACTATCTCTGGGTGGAAGAAGGGGGTTCTTGGGCCACAGGATCAAAGTGACGTCCTTGATATCCTCCTTTTGTGAATACCTTTAGCAGTACTTTGCAGCTTCCCAGGTGTCTCTAGGAAATTGGGAGATATCCCAGATCCAATGAGGAGAGGAGACTCCTAGGACACACCTCTTATCATGGGTTTTTTTTTTTGTCTTGTTATTTCTTGATATTTCCCTGACAGAACAATTAGCCTCAGTTCTTTGATGAGGATGAGCATCTATGGCCAGGATGCTGATGGGATAACGCTCTTCCCTTTGGGGACAGACACTGATCCTGGATTTCAAGGTATGCTCTATCAGTTCCCTGTCACTATTACATTATCTACAGGATAGGGCAACCATGCCTGCAAGAATTAAGTTATTGCCGTGGCTCAGGATTTGTGTTGGTGCCACTCTGCCCTCTAGGGATTTCTTGGCGAAGCTGAGGGTAACTTAAACATTCAGGCACAAGAGGCTTCCCAGAAGGCTAGCTGCCTTTACATCTTATTAGATCAGAGTTGTCTTAGGCCTCTGGAGAGGGATATGCACTTGCTTATTGCTAGCAGTTTCCATTCAACAGCCCTTGTCTCTTGTCTCTGGCTCATATGACATTATGCAAGGCCTGCTATTCAATTCAGGGAGGAATGAACTTAGCTCACTGAATGCCGCCTTCTACTAGATTTGGAAATTTAAAAAGACCACCAGCTCTGAGTCACTTGTTCCTTTTGTATTGGAGGACTCCTTTCTTTAGTCCTGGGATCCGGAACCAGTTTGTTTTATTCTGACTATTGCCCACAATGTCCAATTTTCTTTAAAAATACGATTTAATTAATGGGTGATTCAGGCAACAGTGTTTTGAAAAATATATACACATGTAAAATAAGTTGTAAGACAAAAATACGTGTTGCTGTTACACTATGCTGTTTACAGGCTAGCTGGTGACTGTTCAAATTAATAATTAAACATCATCCTCTTAAGTAAACAACAGTCTAAAAATCAACTATATCATGTATGGGTAAAATGTACTGGGGGTATTTTTCATTATATATTTAGTACTCATATTAGCAGCATAACTAAATATAATTCCAGCAATAAATATCTTAATACTGTGGAAATGTGTTCAACTTTAATCTGTAGGGGCCTGGTACGGTAGCCCAGTGGCTAAATCCTCACCTTGCCTTTCCCAGGATCCCATATGGGTACCAGTTCATGTGTCTCAGCTGCTCCACTTCCCATCAACCTCCCTGCTTGTATCCTTGGAAAGCAGTCGAAGACAGCCCAACTCCTTGGGACCCTGCACTTGCATGGGAGACCCAGAAGAAGCTCCTGACTCCTGGCTTCAAATCAGTTCAGCTCCAGCTATTGCAGCCACTTTGGGAATAAATTAGCAAACACGGAAGATCTTTGTGTCTGTCCTTCTTTCTGTAACTCTATCTTTCCAATAAAAATAATTCAATCTTCAAAAAAACTTTAATATGTAGATTAATTTTCCTCTGTTTAATTTTGTGAAAACATGGAAAAACTACAATAAGCAAAATTTTTAGGGCAGAGAATCTAGTAGCTAAGACCAAATAAGATGCATTTGAGTAACTATGTTATTCCATATTAAAGTAATTGAGCTCAATCCTTGACTCTTGCTCCTGACTCCAGCTTTCTGCTAATACAGAACTTAGTCATCAGTGGTGATTGCTTGCGTTTGAATCCTTTGTATCTATGTGGCAGGCCTGGATTGAATTCTGAGTTCCAAGCTTGGACACCTTGGACCAGTACTGGCCATTTCAGGCACTGGGGAATGAACCAGCCGAGAGGAGCTTTCTATTTCTGATTATCTACCCCTCAATGAAATAAATAATTTAAAACCTCGTACAGCTTGAAATTCTTGGGCCTATATGATATATATGATTAATGAATGCTTTATAATATGCACTGTGTGCTTTATAATATGTATTATATATATCTGTACACATAGTAAATATACAAGGGGTCTTCAAAAACTTATGGAAAATGTGCACTGTAAAAACATATTAATAATAGTTTAAAATTTTCTTGAACCAAAATAACTTAAGTTTTAGCTCCATTTCCAAAAACATTTTGTATTACCCAAGCATATAATGCATGATATGTTATATCATTATATCATTATATGATAAAGTACTCAGTAATATTCATCTACAGTCTGAATATCTTAGAGAGTTTAAGATGTCCTTAACAATCCGTATTCCAATCTGGGTCAAGACTGACTATTAACAAGCCACACGAACACTCAAGTCAAACACATTTGGTTTGAAAACAAAATACTTTAAATTAACTTTTTTCAGTAATTAGTGTTTAAGAAAGACATAATAATGTGCAGCAAATAGTTCATACATTTTTGATGACATCTTTTCATTCTAAATTTATCTCAAGCATAGGACAAATAGAAATTAGCCACCTTTTAAAAATAGGAGGATATCAAATAATTTTGCTGAGTTACTTCTACTTTATTGTGATGTCAAATATTTTATTCTAAGTTTTATATTATAGGTTATTCACATTTTAATGATCTTGTTGCAATATTCTGATTTGTTAATAATGCTTTCTTTTTTTAAATTTTTATTTATTATTTTTTTAAAGATTTATTTTATTTTTATTGGAAAGGCGATATACAGAGAGGAGAGACAGAGAGGAAGATCTTCCGTCCCATGATTCACTCCCCAAGTGAGCGCAACAGTCGATGCTATGCTGGTCCGAAGCCAGGAGCCTCTTCTGGCTCTCCTACACGGGTGCAGGGTCCCAAAGCCTTGGGCCGTCCTCGACTGCCTTCCCAGGCCACAAGCGGGGAGCTGGATGGGAAGAGGGGCCACCGGGATTAGAACCGGCGCCCATATGGGATCCCGGGCGTGCAAGGTGAGGACCTTAACCACTGTGCCACTGCGCCGGGCCCCAATAATGCTATTTTCAATTTAGGTACAGCCTTATATTTCAGTTTTCCCTCCACCTAATCACAATGCTTTCATGGATCTGTAACTTTGGCTTTGAACCTCAACTAAAATATAAAAGTAAATATTTTAAAAAATATTCATGTATTTCAAATTCAGAGTTACAGAGGGAGAGACACATAGAGTTGGGGGTAGGGGTAGGGGTGGGAGAGAGAGAGAAAGAGAGAGAGAGAGATTGATTTTCCATCCACTGGTTTATGGCTCAAATGACCACAATAGCCAGAACTGGGCCAGGCTGCAATCAGGAGCCAGGAGCTTCATTAGGTTTCTTGGGTCTCTCACCTTAGTATAGTGACCAAGTATCGCACTTCTGCTGACTTCCCAGGTTCATTGGTACAGAACTAGATCAGAAGTGGAGCATCTAGGCCTGGACATCTAGCCTATAGAGGATGCTGGGTAACAAGCAGAGAGAGGGTTAACCTGCTGCCCATAATGCCAGCCACAACAGACTTTGTAATTCAGCTACTTTTGACTTTAATGCTTAATTCAGAACATAGAAAATAGATATTTAAACAGATTTTTGCTAAATATGTTGGGTTTTGATAAAGAGTAGGTAACAATGAAATTATGAAAGAGGGATAGCTTTTTTCTTATGAGAGTCATGGTTTAAATTCAGTGAAGGTTATTAATGATTCTATGTAAATGACTTCCTATTCCGCTGAAGTGGTTAAAAAGGTCTTTAAAACAGTAATTAATAACATCCTGTTCTTCAAAGCAACATCTGTGGCTCTTTTTGTTTCCTGATAAGTAATAAATACCAACAGGATCTGGGTTTGCATAAGGACCTGAACCAGGAGGGTTGGCTAAGCTATTCTTATATATTTGCTTTTTAATTGGGATGTTATAACTTTGCTTTATTATGCCTAAAATTTATACTAGAATTTTGTCAATTATCCTCTTTATTAACTTACAAAATCACTCTAAAAAGAGAAACACACACACACAAAACCTTAGCTCATAATAATGAACTAGTCATTTTTCTTGTCATTTCTCTATTTAAATAACTTTTCAAAGTACATAGGTTAGTCTTTAATATGCGTATGTTATGATGTAGTAAAGGGGAAAACCTGATGCATTTCCTGATTTGATGTTATGGATGCATTCTTATTTTCGTGTTATATCATAATAGGAAATAATGTACACATAAAGCCATAAGGTTCTGAAAATCAGAGGCTCATTAATCAAAATTCCGAATTCTGCCAAAACAGTATGGATCATGGAAAACAAAGACAATAGATAATTGTGAAGATCAGCACCATCCACCATGCATCTCCCTTCTCTGAGAACAGCTGCTTTTCCTCCAACAGAGTTGCTCATGTCATGGTTTTACTGCGTGACACTGCCTGCAAGCCATGAATGATTGGACCAATATTGAGCCCTGAATCAAACTGGGACAAAAAAGGTGCTCCTCATGGAGAATTCTTTCATCTGAGACTCATGAAATAAGTATTTGTGTACTGAGTCATCCTCAATAACATTTACCCGGTGGGAGGATGAATGACTTCGCCAGTCATAAGCCTCATGAATTTCCTTAGATTCTACTGTTAGAGAAAATCAGAAAACACACACACACACACACACACACACACGAGTTGAACTCTGAGTTGTCCTTGCCTTGGGCTTGGATTTCTCTTTCATCTGAGGAAGACAGGTGTTCCATAAAGTCACATGAGCGTTTAGAAACCAGGTATAGTGTAGAAGCAAAAGAAAATATTACTTGTAACACTGAGGTAAAAAGAAGTAAGAATATTTTCAGCAACATATTAGTAGGCAGATACTTTTTTTTCAAGATATTTGGGAATGTATCAGTATTATGTTTTAAATATTACCCTAAATGGGCCCATATAATAAGGAGCGATACATTATGTTCTTGAAAATATTCTCTGATATGAGTAGGAGCTTACATAACAACATAGTTCTCTACTACTAAGGCTATTACATAACTTTTTAAAATGATAAGGAAGCCATATCTCAACTATGTACCAATTTGGAAATAAATTAGTTGATACAAAACATATCTAATTTACTCTGTTGGTTCTTTATTATACATCTTGAGAATATTTGGCAGAGATGACCAGAATAATATATATATATATATATAATTACTAACAACTTTGATTTAGCATCAACAATCTAATCACACAAAAAATGTTACAAATACATTAAAAGTAATGTTGGTTTCCTCACCTCTGGGCTTATTCTGCATTCTTCTTGCTAGGATGTCAGCATGCATGCATTTTCAAAAGATTCATTTATTTTTATTGGAAAGGCAGATACACAGAAAAGAGGAGAGACAGAGAAGATCTTCCTTCCACTGATTCACTCATCAAGTGGCTGCAGCAGCTGGAATGAGCCAATCCAAAGACAGATGCCTGGGACTTCTTCCGGGTTTCCCATGTGGGCAAAGTGTCCCAAGGCTTTATGCCGTCCTCGACTGCTTTCCCAGGCCACAAGCAGGGAGCTGGATGGGAAGCAGGGCTGCCGGGATTAGAACCGGCACCCACATGGGATCCTGGCATGTGCAAAGCTAGCAGTACTTGCTGCTAGGCTATCATGCTGGGCCCCCACATACGCATTTTTTGCACAGTAATACAGTCAAATTGTTCTATCTCTCACATACATTTTTATAGGTATAACAATACATGGCATGGCTTATATGTGCTTACATAACAACTACAAATTCACCAAACTGTTAGGTATCTAATGCTATCCATAGAATCTATGTTGTCCCACTATATACTGAGGTAGAACTTTCTGAGAAAAGCTGCTCAGCATGTAATTATGACTCATAGCCCTTCCTCCATCCAGGTATGGTTTTTTGATCAGTTTCACCCACTTTATTATTGGGAATTTCAAAGACTATTTTCTCTCATACTCCATCATTCATTGGCAAAATGCAGAGAGTACTGATATTCAAGAAATGGAGGAGCAACAAAATCAAAGCCTGTCTTCTTACTTCTCCAAATATAGGAAAGCCATTTGTGGTCATGCACTGTAATGAATTGTGCCACACACAAGGAATATCTTTCATGTCCAGCCACCGAAATTTTGGGTTTGCTATTTTATATCAATCACCTAACATTAAAATAACTACTAGTATAAAACTTTCCCGTTACTATATAGATGTCTTTTTTCACTCAATATTACATTTTTGGATGTATCATTACTATTATATAACTATCATATATTATATACAATGTATATTCTATATAAAAAAATATATATGATAGTTAAAATGTTACTTCTCCAAGGTGGTACTATTAGCATTTTAGATTAAATAATTCTTCGTTGAAAGGCTGATTTTTCCTTGTTTTTTTTTTTTTTTAGGTAAGGGAGCAACATACCTGGCTTCTTTGCACTAGATGCTAATACAAATACGTCCCTTAAGTCAATACAAAAGCAATAAAAAAAAAATTCCAGACATTGTCAAATGTCAGCGAGGGATCGAAACTATGCTTGGTTGAGAATCACTGATGTAACACACCTCTTTTAAATGTTACATAGCATCCCACCCTATTTGTTAAGGATATTCATATTTTATCTATTAAGATATTGCCATAAAGAGCATCCTCAACAATTGATTAGGAGCTGTTACAACATTCTTCTTAGCTACTTAAGAAGTTCATTCTCTTTAATACCAATAACAAAACCAAAGCTTTAAATGATACCAACCCTGAAAAGTGAGAGACAGTGAAAAAGCAGGGAGAACTTAGAAGACTAAGCTGGTGAACTGAAGCTGAGCTCTACCCCGGGACACAATCACTTCCTAGTTGCAAACTGATGAAATAGGCGCCACAGAGTTAGACTCTCCAATCTGTTTTTCTAGGATCCATCACATCTGCAAACCCTGTCAATGTTCCCTGAAAATGACACTTTATGTGAGGTGTTTTTTTTTTTCCCCAACACAATTGCCAACACCATTGTGTAAACTACTTATGCAGCGTGAGAGCCGCTTGAGGGAAAATGAGCGTTATCATCTTCCAGAGGGCTGGAGGAGAAACTAATGATCACGTGGACTTGGTAGTTGTAAGTCTCATTTAAGGATTTAAGGACCACAGTAAACAAATATTTTTTTAAATAAATATTTCCTTACATGGAAGCATAGAGTATTAGTTTGCAATCTCCTAAAAAGGCAATATAAGGTCAAAGTTCAATACAGTATGGTGATACAAACACTATATTTACAATAAGAGGATACGTTGATCATTTAGAAGCATGTTATTTAACTTCATATTGTTGTAAATTTCTTATTTTTCTTCCTGTTGTTTTGTTTTATATTTTCATTTAATGGGATATAAAGTAACTGTGCATCTATACTTCCAAATCAAAGATGGACTTCCCATGAAACTGTTTTTTATATCTTGACATTAGGTTGATGGACTCTTTACCACGGTCCATATGTACAATGTCAGGATAAACTTTAATAGCAGACCAACGGACTTAGGACTATTTATGAAGGACTATGTTACTGTAATAATATGGGGGGAATCATTGAGGGAGGAGGTGACTTGGGGAGCGCAGAATGATAATCCCAGATTTTATGGAACTGCATCATAAAATAATAAAAGAAGTAAAAACAAAATTTTAAAAAAAGGACAAATAATACCTTGAGCATTTGGTGTTACAGGCAGCCAATGCCACCTGGAGATCTGATGAACAAGGATGAGGGATGTTTTTGCACAGGTATCTGTGTATGTTGATGCAGTCATTCAGCTTTTTAAAGTCCTCAACTAACTAAATTGGAAACTTCATCTAACCTGATTGCATAAACACAATTTATTTTTTTCAGCCAATCTCTGTCTGCTCTGAAGCTGTACTGCCTCAGCTCTGGCTTGCTCTGTAACCTTCTCACCACAAATTGTGTCAGAATGACCCCTTACAAGTCTGCATGTCAGAAAGGACATTTAGTTTCGCAGTTAAGATGTCTATTCCCATATTGAAGCACCTGCTACACGGCTCTGTCCCCTGACTCCAGCTTCACCCTCATCACTCACGCCAGTGATCTGGATGGAGTTTCTGGCTCCTGGCTATGATCTGTACTACCCACTCACTAAAGGCATTTAGGGAGTGAACAAGTTGATGGGAATGCTTGCTCTCTCTGTTTATCTGACTCTCAGAGAAATGAGGAAAACTTATTTTTAAAGTATATGCAACCATTACAACATCAACTCAAATTCTTCAAAGGCTTTCATTGAGTTAAGGATGAAGGAAAAACACCCTCTAGATTCACAAGTCTCCTGGCAAATCCTACCTCACTTCATGGCATTTGGCCCAGGGCATGCGAAGTTCTGCAGAGACTGGCCTCTTTGATTTCCATAATTCACCCACTAGTTTAAGACTGAGAGCTTTTGTATATTCCATTTCTCTGTAGTGAATGACCTCCTTCTCCCTTCCCCCATGTTCACATTGCGGTCTCGCAGCATAAATACTCATTTTCAGAAAGGTCATTAGACCATTAAAGATTTTTAAAGCACTTCAATAGTTAGTGGTTTTATTTATTTATTTTTTTTATTCTGCTGGCATATGCCAGCTATCTTGCAAACTGCCTGAAGACCAAAAGGACTTGGTTACTGCAGACACAAGCAAATGTGACCTGGGTTACAAGCAAAATCGCACCGTGAGACTCAAGAAAAAGATGGGGCGGGGAGGATTTCCAGTTTGTACACTGAGGATCACACAAGGAAGTCTTTAGGCAGCTTTTTCTCAATTTTTACTAACAGTTATTACTTTTATGTTGTAGCAACAGAACACACTTACAGTATCCTATTAAAAAAAATCCTCGTTGTTGAAAAAGCTACAGAAAAAGAAAAAAAACATTTGTATTGCAAGTGCAAATAAAATTTTGTGGACAGAGACCCTTTTCTCCCTGAAAATAATAGCACTCATCATTTAACAAAAAATACTGTCTCATATTATGCTGCAGCAAGGATATGGGCATTATATGGAATTTAGAAATTTTTTAAACAAGTAAAATTCAAAATGACTTTTTTTTTGGAGGTATTTGGATTTTGTTTAGTCTCACACAGAAAGGTATTATCTGAATTCAATCTATACTTTGACTGCATGCATCTTTTATAAAAGTTTTAAACCTTATTTATGTATTTAATAAAATACATTATGTACTTAATAAAAATATTATATAATAATATGTCAATAATAATAATTTATAACTATAATTTGGTTGATAATGAGAGCATCCTTTGAGGTGATTTCTCAAAGAAGAACACAGTTTTCAATGTATAATCATTTTAAGATGAATTAAGAAGAAAAAGTTAAAATCTGTCAACAAGGACTCTTTGGAGAATAATCATTCAAGGTTTGTGCTGATAAGTGTTACATGCCAGATAACTTTCTGTTGGGTACTGCAAAGACTTTGGATACTCTATGACACTTATTAAGAAAACACTAATTCACGTTAGGCAGTTGCTTCCTGGTATGATGGAATTGGGATATCCATCTTGTCGGGAATGATTTCTTTAGAAAATAGAACCATCTGAGTTTACGTGTCTCTGCCAGTTTCCTGAAGGAGCATTGATTTAAGAGAAATTTTTAAATGAGTTCTACCTTTATCACACACATGCTTTCTACCTCTTGTTAAATAATTCTTCCTCAAACTTACCATGACCCCAAATTTAAAAGAAATAAAAAAGCCCAATACCTTCGGTCCCAGCCTTGTTCCTCCCATGTGTGTCTTCCCCAAACCTATCCCATCACAACTTCAAGTTATCTAGAATTTCTTTATCCTCCTCACTCTAATTTAATTAAGCTTCAAATATGTAATTCATTGTCACTCTGTTATAGATTAGTACGCTCTACTTCAATAAAGTACCTTTCCAACAGGTAACTCATAGTGAATTATCAGAAGCTGATGCTTATCATGTCATTCTATGAGATTAAGATCCATCAGTGGTTTTCCACTTCTCTTGGGATGAAATCCAGTTAGCTAAACCCAATCTATTTTTTTTTTTGCAAAAACCACATCAATGCATTCATCTTTGTATAGTTCAGCCATGCTTGCCTTCAGTTCCTTAAATTTGCTCCTTCATGTCTCAAGTTTAAAATGTATGCATATATCAAAAATCATCAGTTACCAAATAATACATGCTAGAGAAATGTATTCAAAATATTTAATTCATGCTCAATTTTTATTTTCAAATTTTGCTATACGCAGAATATTTTGTTTGCTTGGTTTATATGATCACACAATAGTATAAACCTGCTAGAAGGCTCATTTCATTTACTGTTTAACAATGCTAATTATGCTAATTTTATCATTAAACACAGTAAATATATGTTGAACTATCACACTTAACCCCATAAATATATGCAATTATTATATGCCAGGCAAAGTTGAGAAAAATGAAATTATAAAATATATCTAAACTTCCTGTAATATTAAAGAATGAAATTTTAAACTAATTTTCCACAAAATTATCTCCTTTGAAGTTAAAAATGCTTTATAAATAACTAATACACTTTCAATGATATATTTGCATATTAATTATACTCACGCTAATTACTAAATACAGGTACTACTTCATAATCATGCTCATGTTTTGTGAATCCAATTGATGCTTTCTCCAATATCTAAAAAATTTGGGAGTGTTTGATAGTAGTTAAGACACTGCTTGAACAAAAGAGTATCATGCAAAGTAATAAAAAAGAAAAAAAAAGAAATAAAATAAAATAAAATTTTTTATAAAGAAAAAAATTGCTTGGGGTGCTAGATTTCTAGTTTCTGGAAATAGTGGACCACATTGCAAGGCGACTAAAAGAATGAAGAGAGGATAGGAAAGTTGACTGGAAAATGGGGAAATACACTAAGAAGCAAAGAGATGGGGAGAGAAAAGGCACCAGGACAAAATTCTGAGCTAGATAATTCAGTTTTGCTTCAGTCCATTGTACACTAAACTTGGTTTAGTCTATCTCCACCTTATTTTCTAATTTTATCTCTCTGTCACACATTCCATTGCTTTCTCTAACCACACAAATCAATGTTTTTGATTTTTTGATCCTGACAAGTTCATTTCTCCCTTTGTGTTTACTGATTTCCTATCTGGATGATTTTATCTAAGCCATCACATATGCCAATGTGCCCATTAACTCAAGTATCAGCTCAAATAACACTGCTATATAGTTGTTCTTCATTTCATTCTAATTAAGCCCCCCATCCATATTAGTCTCTATAGGTTGTGTGGTTATCATACATAATTGCATTCTTTAAAAAGTGTTTATTATCTGTCTCTCTACCACTGCAACATCAGCTCTGTGGAAACCAAGTATCATCTTTTTCATCCAAGTTTGGTCATTGTGAAATACTATGTTTGGTCCACAGCAATTTGTCAGTAATTCTTTCTTGTATCCATTGAGATTAGAGTTTGTCTGCTGTGACAGCATATACAAAGCATATGCTAAGGAAAATGAAAAAGTTTGTTATTTCTCAAATATTAAGCAGTTGCTCTAGGATCTGCTGGGACAAGTTTTATACAAACTTTCACCTTAGATACTTAGCTTTCATATTGTTGTCCAGATGCCTATCCTATCCATCAATTTCCACTTTCAAGTATCATTGAAGAAGAGTGAGGAAGATGTGCAAGTTCACGATTAGTATCTCTAGATATAAATTTCATACATCAGTTTTGATTATACCTCAATTGTCAAGACAAGGTTACATGATCACACCACACTGTAACAGCAAGAGAAAGAAAGAATTCATACTCAGAGTCCCAGATCTCACTTAAAAATAAGAGGTTCTGTTTCCATAAGAGAGAAAATAGATCTTGGGATGTACCTGAAAATCTCTACCTCATTTATTCAGGGTTGAGTGATGAACAATATCTTGTATCACTTTTGTGCCAGTGAGGATGCCCCAGATGCTGAGTGTTGGTGACATGCTTATTAAAGCCTTCCTCAAAACTGATTTTTGGGCCAAAATTGTAAAATTAATCTATTTATCTGCAATCCATCTCAAATCATTAGGGCATACATGCATCTCATCTCATCTCATCTCATATGTCTCCAGAAGTTAAATACTTGCTCAGCTTCTCGTTCTCACTCTCATTTGAGAGGGTCCAACTTAACTCTTTGCATGTTGACCTCAATTCAGCTCACATTTATTGAAAAGTAGATTATTTCTCATTTTCCTGGTCTTGTTCTTTTTTCTCTCTATTCATGACAATAGTGAACTGCATCATGTATGGTTATTCAGGGCACTGAGAAGCAGTCAATTCTCATAACTTTGACCAGAGACGGCAATGTACCACAGCAGCCTCTGTTGGTACAGCATAAAATAGAGAACCACAGATAAGTATCCTGTCTTTTGCCACACTCATGCAGAATAAATCTCCTGTTACACAGTGCTGGTGTGAAGGAGAGTGGGTTATTGTTCAAATGTCATAGATTCTCAATGCTGAATAAGGTTTAGTAGGTTTTGTTTCCTTCAAAATTCATTTGTGTGACAGGGAGAGAAGAGAGAAATGGGAAAGAGAAGAAAGAACAAAGAGAAGAGTCATGTTATCAGCCTGGTCACTCCCCATCTTCAAATATGCAGGAGGCAGGAAGTCGATCCAAGTCTTCCATCATGGTGTCAGGGCCCAACCACTTGGGATATTGCTGCCTCCTAAGTGTACATCTTCCTTTATTTCCTGTATGTTCAAGACAGTTTTCAGATATGTCAGGTAATTGCTTCATTAGAATTCATGCCAGGTTTGTGGGTTTCACCTGCACTGTGTCTGTGGAGCTCCTCACATCGCACACTGTCATTGCAGAGGTATTTGTCTGCAAAATATTGCTTTCACATTTTGTCACAACTTCCTGATTTTGCATACTTACAGTGGATGAGGCTCTAGTAGATGACATAATCAGGAAGAGAGTGTATAATCTTAATTACAATTTAGAGAAATGGTGTCATATGTGTACTATTTACAGGCAAAAGACCTCACACATGTGATTCATATTTGTAGGCACTGTTTTATATTTATTATGAGAGAGAACATTTAAATATAAACTAGTGAAATCTTTACTAACCAAAACCAAAACAAAACAAAAACAAAAACAAAAATCCATCACACATTTGCTGAGAATGTGTCAAAATGTGCATTTCACTACTGATAGTCTCTTATGAACATATAGTTTATCTTTAGTGAATAGGATTATTTCAGACTTGTTAAGAGATCAAATAACAAAGGTATTTTTAAAAAAGTGCTTTTGGGGCTGGCGCGGTGGCGCAAGTGGTTAAGGTCCTCGTCTTGCACGTCCGGGATCCCATATGGGTACCGGTTCTATCCCGGCAGCCCTGCTTCCCTTCCAGCTCCCTGCCTGTGGCCTGGGAGAGCAGTCGAGGATGGCCCAAAGCTTTGGGACCCTGCACCCGCATGGGAGACCTGGAAGAGGCTCCTGGCTCCTGGCTTTGGATCGGCATAGTATCGGCTGTTGTGCTCACTTGGGGAGTGAATCATGGGACGGAAGATCTTCCTCTCTGTCTCTCCTCTCCGTATACCCGCCTTTCCAATAAAAAAATAACAAAAATAAATCTTTAAAAAAAAAGTGCTTTTGTAATTTGCAGACTGGTTCATCAGACCTGTGGCAATGTATTGTAGAAATCATTGAAGCAAACTATACAATTTCAAATGCATAAATAAAAGTCAAATTCTTGTTTTGTAAGTTTCTAGTTACGAATATACATACACTGAGAAACACTGCAAACTACCACAATTTAAAGGACATAAGACAAAAACCAAATAAGAGTTCATTCACAGAACCAGCTTCTATACACCTTAAAATGGCTATAGGGTGTTATTAAGCTGTCTCGTGTCTGTTTTCGTTTTAGTTTTTAGCAGTTTATAGTGTTGAAGCATAATTTTGCTGAACTTGGCAGATTTTAGGAGAGTCTAAACTGGATTATAACTCTAACAAGGCATATGTCAACAGTTGAGGTGCAGAACAGTTTTAGGAGGGGTGTGCAGACAAATCTTCAATACCCTAGTGAGGAGTAACTGATCTTTGTGTTCTACCTAGTGAGGTATATGTGGATCCACGCTGACCGTTTCCTGTCTGGTTCTAAGCTTTCCTTGTTTTCTCTATTTATTCTAATTTTTTTTAACATCCATTTCTTAGACATATTTATGTGGGCAAGCAAAAACCTACCAAACCAGTCAACCGTGCTTTCCATTTCCTTATCTTTTCTTGGTTTTTGAAACCTACCAGCTCCTCCTGATAGTTCTTTTAAAATATAGGATATAATAAATTAGCATAAACCCTATTCATCTTTCCATACTAGTTTATGTACTTTCTGCTGTATTCTCATATTACTAAGTGCAATCCTTGTTACATTAAATCATGTATATATGCTTAAAATATATATATATTTATATATATAAATATATATTTATATATATTTTTCATTTTATGACAGTTTCATAGGCTCTGGGATTCCCCCAAACCTTCCAGAAAGCCCTCCCCCTAAATTGAATTCCTCCATATTGTTACAGTAGTACAGTTCATATCCAGTCATGATTCCTTCATTGAGGGCATGGACCATGCAGAGAGTCTAGCATCTTATTGTCCAGATCAAAGTTTCCTTGGTAGACCATCTCTGATCTGGAAGCAGAGCTGGCAGAATATCATCCCCTCCAATGAAAAGCCACAACACAAATTCAACAACAATTTACAACATCATGGAGTTAATTGACGTGGTATTGAGTGACCAATAAGTTAGGAAATGCAAGTTCTTAACCACATCCTAAGACTACTTCATTAGCATTTCATTTTTAGCTTATACACAACCGGCTGCTCTACACCTTAAAATGGCCATAGGGTACTATTCAGCTGTCTCATGTCTATTTTCATTGCTATATTTAGCATATGCTTAAATATATTAAAGTACCCATAATACTCAAAAGTCATTATTATCTAGTTGTTTCATATACATGAGGTTATTCATACCTTTGTGTTTGCATGATAAAATGGTATATAATAATACACCCCAACACCTCTAACTACAGAAACAACTCCATGGCTAAACAAAACTCATAAATACCATCCCCTTTAACATTCCTGAGAAGAACATCAAATATTTTGGAATAAACTTTAGCAAAATTACAAAACACCTTAGAAAGAAATAGAAGATATTAAAAGATGAAGTAATTTTCCATGTTGCTGGATTAGTAGAATCAACATCATAAAAATTTCCTTAGCACTGAAAGGAATATATAGATTCAATGTGATGCCAATCAAAACCACAACACTCTGAAATAAAAAGCTGATAGAAAAATTCATCTGGAAACACAAGAGACCATGAATAGCCAAAGCCATGCTGAAGAATAAAAATTAAGCTGGAGGAATAACAATTCCAGGCCTCAAGAAATGCGACAGGACAGTGGTCATCAACAAAAATCTGATGCTGGCACAAAAACAGAGATCAATGGAACAAAAGAGAAACCCTAGAAAAGAGCCCACACATGTATAGCCAACTAATCTTTGAAGAAACAAAAAATAATCCAGGGAAAATGTCTGCTGTTTTCAACAAATGTCAATGGGTTAATTGCATATCAGCCTGCATAAGTAAGAAGCAAGACCGTCATGTGTCAACTTATTAAAAAAATTAGCCCTAAATGGATGTAGGACCTAAATCTGTATACAGAAACCATCAAACTATAGAGGAAAACATAAGAAGCACTTTACAAGTTAAACGAGTTAGGAAAGACTTGTTGGAAAAGTCACTAAAAGCACAGGCAGTCACAGCCAAAATAAACAAATGGGACTACATGGAAAATAAGCTTCTGTACAGCAAAGAAAATGATCAACAAGGTGAAGAAGCAACCAACAGAATGGAAGGAAATCTCTGGACATTACACAATCAATAGGGGAGTAATGACCAGGATTTACAAAGAGCTTTGGAAACTCAATGACAGAAAAATAAACAACTCTTTGAAGAACTGGCAGAAGGAAATGGGCAGGTATTTTCCAAAATAACAAATTCAGATGTCTAACAGTCATATGGGGAAAATATCAATAAACAAATTGAGACTGCATCTAACTCCAGTGGGAATGACCTATACTCAGAACTCTACTAATAACACTTGTGTGGATGTGGGGAGAAAGGTCCCCTCCTTCACTGTTGGTTAGAGTGTAGCCTAGTGCAGCCACTATGGAAGTCAGTATAGAGAGTGCTAAAACAATTGAAAGTTGATCTAGTGTACAACCCAGCAAACCTATTCCTAGGAATATATCCAAAAGAAATGAAAGTTATATATGAGAAAATAATCTACATCCCTGTATTCATAGCAGCACAATCCACAATAGCAAAGACATGGAAATGACTCAGATGCCTGCTAAAAGAGGAATGGATAGATATACCTTGGTACATCTAGTCCATGGAATACTACTCAGACAATAAAAAAAAAAATGAAATTCTACTATTTGCAACGAAGTTGTCCCAACTGGAAATCATTATGCTCAATGAAATAACCCAATCCCACAAAGACTAATAGCAAATGTTTTCTCTAAGTTAACCTTTATGCAATATATAAAATAAATAAATAAATATAGATAGATACATATGTATATACATATATCCTCATAGATGAAATTTGTAATGGAGAATAGCATGCCAGGAAGTGAAGATACATTGCAATATGCACCTCTACTCCTTAATAAAATGAGGACTTCTAATGAAACTGTTAAATATACCTTGACAATAGGATATTAGATTTTCTATAATTGCCTATACCTACAATGCCTTGATACACTTACATAGCAGAATGTTGGACTTGTGATGATTGTTGAAGGATTATACTATTGTAATATTATGGGCAAAACAGTGAGGGGGAGGTAGAGGTGGACAGGAGAAACCTTTTATTTACAAAACTGCATCATGGGAAATAATAATAATCAATGAATTAAAAAGGACAAGATCCAGGAATTTGTGACCTTGATGGAACTGAAGGACATTATGTTACATACAATAAATGAGGCAAAGAAAGGCAAAACAAAATTGTCTCTCTTGATTATTAAAAAACTACCTACACCAGCTATTTTCTACACATTTTCAAATTGATATATGATCAATTTTAATTAATTTTACTAAAAATCTTGAAAGCTTACTTTAGTAAATGCATAATGTTCCATTTCAATTATATCTCAAGATTTATTTAACTCTTACTTAACCTGCTTAACTCTTATTTGCTAGCTACTTAGGTTGTCAGTATTTTCCTTTTTTGTTTTATTATAGATAACACAGCAACCAACCTGGTCTGTAGTACTTAATTATGTCCTAGGGAAGAGTCTCAGAAGACAAACTGCCAGGTCAAAGGATCAAATATGCTCTCTATGCATTTTGCCAAGCTGCTGTAGAAAATCATTAGACTGATTTATACTCCCACCAATAAGTCTGAGCACGTCTACTTCACAGACTCTTCAGCTCTACTGATCACTTCCAATATGATAGTCAAAAAGTAAAAGCAAATATACTTCATGTACTAGTTGATTACAATGTATGCTCATATTTATTGGCTGTTTATAACTCTGGCCTATAGTATCTTCTCTTTATTCTTTTCATTCTATTATGATGACCCCAACTATGCTGCACATTTTAAAAAGTGTCTCTTATTTAGAGAAGCTTGAACGTTACAAAAACAAAACAAAACAAAACAAAATCAAAACAACCTGACATGAAGATACAGGGATTTCCCATATATGCTGTGTCCCTGACATATATAGCCCCTCAATCAACATCTCTGAGGAGTGGTTCATTTTTTACCGCTGACAAACCTGCACTGAAACATTATTATCATGCTGAGCCCCCAGTTAATACTGAAGGCTCACTCTTTGTGTTGTGCAATCTGCAGATGTGAGGAAGTGTGTAACACAACATATGTATCATTTTAGTACCATAGAGAATGTTCTTCAATTGCATTGCATTTAATTGAAAAAGGAGAGAGAGAGAGATTGACTCGCCCTATGTCAGTTCACTCTCCAAATGTTCATTGTGGTTGAGATGGGCTATATCTGGAAGCCAACATCCCTTTTTGGGTCTCCTACATGAGTAGCAGAGGCTGAAGTCCTTGGGCCATCTTCCACTTTTCCAGGCACATTACCTGGAAACTGCATTGGAAATGGAACAGCCAGAAACTGAATCTAAATCCATACCAGTATCACAGGCAACAGCTTAACTTGTTCTACCACAATGCCAGCCCCAAGAATATTTTTCATGCCCTAAAATAAAACCACTGTAACTCTGCCTATTCAACCCCTTCCTGCCTCAAAACTTTGTCAGCCATCAATCTTTTTATCATCCCTATAATTTTTCCTTTTCCAGAATGTCATATAATTGCAATCATGTAGTATGTAGCCTTTTCACACTGGCTTCTTCTCACTGAGAAATATGTAGTTAGAGTTTGACCATTTCCTTCATGGCTCAATAACCCATGCTTTATTTTTTCAGTGATTAAATGATATTCAATTGTCTGGATATACCATATTTTACTCATATAGTCACCCGCTGCAGCACACCTTTGTTGTTTTCAAGTTTTAACAGTGATAAATAAAGCTGCCATTAATATCTCCATGTGCAGCATTTTGTATGCACATAAGCTTTCAATTCATTTGATGGTGCACATTTTTAATGGTAGCATTACAAAGAAAAGAGAAACAAAGAAAAAGGCCTTGTATCCTGTGATTCACTCCTCAAATGGCCACAACATTCAGAGCTGGGCTGATCTTAAGAGTCAGGAGCTCAGAGCGTCCTCCAGATCTCCCATGTGTATACAGGGACCCAAGCACCTGAGCCATCCTCTACTGGCCTCCCAGGCCTTAAGCAGACAGCTGTTATCAGTGGTGGAGCCACTAGAGTACAAACCACTGCTCATACAGGATGCCAGTATTGCAGGCAAAGGATTAGCCCACTAGCTATGATGCCTACCCCCAATGCTGTACATTTTTGCACTTAAGCTGTATCGTAAATAAAGAAGTTGAATAAATCATAGATGAAAAAGAATTTTGCCCAAGAATCGTGGCTTTAACAATTTCCAAGATACGATGATGAAATAATGTTTATCATTCAAATAGGTTGGCATAGTCCCCTGGGTAATCTGAATATAGGCTAAGAGGAAATTACAAGTGGATTGTACAGATACTTAATATCTTCTTAGTGCCTGTATATTTACCATTTTGAATAAATCTGATCTTTCTTGTTTCCTCTCTTTTTAAAATGCTACTCTTTTCAACTATTTTCCATTAAACCAACATAGTATTTTATACTTAGAAATAATAATTAGCTATGAATTTATGAATTATAGTATAATACAAAAGTAATATAGAATAATGTGGGAGCAGTATTGTGGCATAAACACATTAAGTCGCCCTTTGGGAAGATGCCATCCCTATGGGAGTGATGGTTGGAATTCTGGTTATGCTGCTTCCAGTACAGCTCCCTAATAACTTGCCGCAGAAAGCAGCAGAAGATGATCTAACTGATCAGGCTGTCACCATGTTGGAGACCTGTAAGGAGGTTCAGGCTCTCGGCTTTGGTACAGTGGCCATCAGCCCTGGCCACTGGGACCATTTGGTGAGCTCACCGATTTCTCTATCTCTGTTTCTCCTTCTCTCTCTATCATCTTGCCTCATCTTTTACAGGACAAAATAGTGTTCCATACTATATATACTTATAATAAACCCAAGATATAAACAGATTATCTCCTAAAAATTAGGATCTATGCACTATTTTAGCAAACAAAATAAACTTAGGTCAGAAGTTCATTTGCAGTCTGCTAATTCATTACAAATGTATGTTTAGGGTACTTATTTGTCTTGCCATTTAATCTTATGGTTTTGTTTTAAGTCATAGCTTTATAAGGAATATTAGTTTCTCTCCTCAAATGAAAAAGGATTGTTAGCAATAACTTCAAGAATAGATCATGTCTGAGGTAAATAAGCCTTGAGTAAAAGATTACAGAAACAGATAACATTTCAAAACTCTGTGCAAATGTAGCTTCTATCAACTGGAAAAATACAAAAGGGAACTTAGTAAGAAACAGAAATACAGTAGCTCTTTTGCACTATAATATAAACACATCTCATAGGAACAAGGGCCTAGGCGTCATAATCAACTAACCTGATCCACACAAAACGGATAGATAGTTCTGACTGGCATTTTTTTTTAGCTTTTGATAAGGAAATGACATGAGAAAGCCAGAAAACACATCATGGTAGTAAGCATCCAACTTGTTCACATGCAGGCATTTCCTTTATCATATTAATGACTGGTCATTTAGTTCTAACTTGAATATTTATTGCGGCGAGAAACTCTTCATTCATTTGTACATTTTAGTCCATTTATTTATTTAGGACTGAGGGCACACACAAAAAAACCAATATGCTCCCTTGGCTCATAAAGTTTATAACTTATAATAAAGGAGAAACATATATAAATGAGTTAATATGCTGTAGCACCATAACAGAGCTAAAGTTTGAAGTTTTGGCTGAAGTGATGAATGAGTATAATTGGGCCTGATATTTGTAATAAATTGTACAAAGGTAGCAACTCATTGTTGGAATTTATGTGGGAGATTCCTGTTGTTGCAGGGAACATTGTGGTGTGGGGCAGAAGGGAAGTGATCAAGTGACTGGCATACTTGAATTGAACATGTTGCAGAATGATGCTGACATAGTAAGGTGTTGTGAACAAACATTCGGGAATCTCCATGAGTTCAAGGCATGAGAACTAAGACAGGGTCTCCACTACCAAAACACAGTATCCAAATTAGACACTGCAATGTCAGTTTGCCTAAGTCTGTGTTTCCGATTAGCTGGGGTTCTGGACAACTTATTTATCTCTTTTATGCTTAAGTCACTTATCTATAAAATAGAAATACAAAAGCATTCAGATGATTCTATTGCTATATGAATTATATGGAAGATTTTTGTAAAGTGTTTAAGATCATATCTTTTTAATAATAATATTCATTAAATGGATTCCAGGTATAGACTGGAAAAGAGTCGAGAGGATAAGTCCAGAAATCCAGCTGTGCACAAACTTGATAAAATGAGTAGCAACCATGATTAGTAGAACTCTTAGCAAAACCAGACATTATGTTGAATCTAAATTTATTTAACATCATGCAAATAATTCATTTTACATATTTGTTGACCCGAGTTTTATCTTCCCCCTAACAAGCATACTTAATGTGCAAATTCATATATTATATGTGTCCCACACATTTTAATTCAATTTTGAAAAAAATATTGAAAAGTAAGTGCTTGGGGCCAGTGAGCCCCAGAAGGAGCAAGGCACAGCCATCGTCTTCTGGCCTGGGTCATTTGACACATGTATGCATTGGAACTAGACCAGTGAGCCCCAGACTGGGTCAGGAAGCCTGGTGCCCCAGTGGTGCCAGTTGAAGCCCACGGGCTACCCTGCAGTGCACTAGCAGTGACTTGGAGGTGCAGGCTTGAAGGGGACCTTGGGGATGGCACAGGTGGGGGCATGCAGAGACCTGCAGGCTCACATCCAGAAGAGGAATGACCTATGAGGGACTTGCATCAACAAGGCTACTATTTTTGCAAATCTGAGCCTCTTCAGTGGCTTAGATGGAGCAATAGATGGCATATCAAGATGTACACTAAGGATATGTCAGTCCATTGGAGCCTGCGGAGGGCATCTGATACCATAGTAGAGGATGGAGGGCAGATTGTCCAGGGAATGGAGTGAGGGGATGTAGGGGAGGGAGGACCGCAGAGGGATTATGTTGCAGGTGAGGAATGACTACTGAGGGACTCCCACCAACAAGGCCACTGTACTTGCAGGTAAGCAAGTGAGCTGAGACTGAGCAGTTTGGAGGGGGAAACTGCAGAAACTTGAAGACTCAGACTAATGCACCAGCCCATGTGGGAGACCTGCGCTGGGCTAGTTAGCATTGACCACCACCAACTACCACTCCCAGGTACCGGGGGCCTACCTGGCAGGGCTAGATCACAGTACCCGGCAGTGAGAGTCAGAATAGGGGATGGGTAATGTTAAACCAACAGGAGTGAGAATCAGGTCTGGGGGCAGGTTTGAGGGGGTGGGTATGTGGGCCCAACCCATGGAACTGCAATTTCCGCTGGTTTGCTCAAAAGTTGGAGGTAGTAAAGGTCTTAGCTAGGCATGACCATGGAATCCTCTGACACTCATGGGTACTGGGGTTGGGTATAGTCAGGATGGCTTAAGCTTCAGCACCCGCAAGCACAATCAAGAATAGGGTATGGGGTGGGCCTGGCCACAACATCCCCTGGCTCATACATTTGCTGGTACAGAGGGGCCAGATTTTGCCGGATGGGGGCCTAGTAGCCCCTGGTACATGTGAGATCTGGGTCTAGGAATGGTCCTGGAGAGGGGATTTTGGAAACTCCCCTGATTGACTGTATCTCCCACTGATGAGTATGTGATTCAGTTCTGGGTGTTGGTCAGGTCAGGAAAGGTAGCTTGACCTGTCAGCAAGAGTGTGGGTTGGTTATGGGGCATGCCAGGCAGGGCCAGACAACCTTAGTTCTCTGGTATGTGCAAGAGTCATGCTGGAGTATAGGTTATGCCAGGCTAGGTTATCACACCTACCAGTTTGTTTGAGCCAGGGATGGAGCAGACTTGGTAGGGTTATGCTGCAGCACCCACCAGCAAGAGTTGGGAGTCAGGGGTGGGCCAGGAAAGGACAGGCTGTGGAATCCAAGGGGAAAGGCAAAGACAGGTGATGGGCTATACCGAGCTGGGTCAGAGCCAACCACTGGCATGTGGCATGCACAAGATCTATGGCTGGGAATAGTCCTAGTTGTGGAGCGAAAGGGATGCAGAGCTAAAAGGCTGGCTTGTGGTTCCTACTGGTGAGTATGGAGGCTGAAGTGGAGGCAGTGGTTTGGGTTGTACATGACTGCAGTGTCCCTTGGCATGGGTGTGGACTGGGTCTAGGGTACGCTAGACTAGACTAGACTCTAGCACCAACTGGTACTTTTGAAAGCCAGGGTGGGTGTAGGACAGGCTGGACTAGGTCTTAACACCCACTGAACCACTTGAGAGCAGTGTCTGGGCATGGACCAGGTGTGACTGGGCTGTAACACACAACAGTAAGAATCAGAATGGGTGTGGGCTGGTTGGACAAGGCTATTGTACCTGCCAGGACAGGAAGTGGACCAAGTCAGTCTGTACCAAGGACCCACCAGTGTGCATGAGATTTGTTACTGGGAGGAGACCTGGTAGAGGAGCTTGGGAAACTCCTTTGTCAGGATACAGTTCCTGCAGGTACCAAGGAAGGGAGCAACACAGACCAGGCCAGGTTGTAGCACCCACTGGCACACATGTGAATCAGGCCAAGCTGGGCCAGTTTATAACACCCATTGGCAGATCTGAGAACCAAGACTGGATGAAGACAGGCTAAGTCAGGCTGAAACAGCAGTCAGCTCTAGTTAGGGCTGGGGTTGGGGGCTGGCAGGGCTGGCTGGGCTGGGTTAGGCGGTGGCACCCACCAGTATGAACTGGAATCAGGTACAGACTGGGTGAGGTCAGGTTATAACACCCGTTATCAAATGCTGAGGTGATACAGGCCATGGCAGACTGGACTGCAGCACCCACCAGCTAGGTGGAGGAGTACAAGCTTGGTAGTGGGGCAGTGCCAGCTCCCCTGCTGTGCCAGTACTTCTACTTGGTGAGCTTGAGAATTGGGACTTGGCATAGATTAGGCCAAGCAGGGCTATAACACCTGTTTGTCCGCATGTGAATTGGGCAATGGGGAGAGCCAGGCTGGGCTAACTGTATCTATTGTTGCAAGTATGAGCCAGAGTAAGTGCAGGCTGGTTGGGCATTGCCTCAGCATCTGCTGGGGACTGGGACTGGGGGCAAATTCTGTCAAAGTAGATTTGCAGAACCATCTGGAGAGTGCAAGATCCAGGTCTGGGAGTGGGACCAGTAGGGAAATTATTGGGTACCTCTCTGATGGGCTGCAACTCCCACTGGTGAGTATGAGAATCAGGGCTGGGGGCAAGCCTGTCTAAATAGGTGGTGGCACCTGCCAGCATGAGTGTGGGCTAGTCCTTAGGGTCAGCTGAGTTGATCCTAAGATCTTAGGGTAGGGTTTGGCCTGGGGGTGGGGAGCAATTATTGGGACTTGCTCTGACTAGGCTGCAGTTTCCACTGGTGTATGTGAGGGTCAGGTGTGTAGAGGGTTGAGTTGCTTTGAACTGTAGGATTCACGGGCTTATGTAAAAGAAATCAGTGGAAGCAGAACTGACCCCGTAACTGAAACTACCAGTATGTGCATTGGCTAATATGGATGACAGACTGAACTAGACCCCATATTGGCAAGCATACACAAGTCAAATCTGGGATCACATCAGACAAAGTTTCTTTGGGAATCTGCTCAACTGAACTGCTGCACTTCAAACTGCAACCATGGGGAGAACTTCAGGATTGCTGATCTGACCATGAAGTGCATGTGTTAGAACTCGGCCTCCTCAGTGTCTTAGATGGAACAGTGGATGACATGCCCAGGTCCACACGCAGAATATGGCAGCACATTGGGGGAAGCAGAGGACATCTGGTACCATAGCAGAGAAAGGAGGGCAGAACATATTGGACAACTACTCTTGCCAAGCATTGACAGCAAATGTCTGGGCAAATGGAGACTCTAAAGTGGATTGTGTCAGTATATGGACCTTGAAAGGATTTCCTCATCCTTGGATTGGTGAGATCGACTGTATTTCAGAACTATTACAACCACTTGAGTGGAACTCTCAGAGCATGCTCCGCATTGGGAACCTTGGGATGACACAGGGTGGCCATTCCCCATCCTTAGGTACTGAGGTGGTTGGGAGCTTGGGTGCAGATTCTTCCCTTATTCTCCCCTTTCCCCCACATACAGGAGGAAGAAAAAGATGTTAAAATAATCATCTCACCCACTTTTCCCTAATGCTTGACACTTCCCACCCTGTTCAACTATGTAAGCATCATCACAAAGTAAAATACATACTAAAAAGAATAGCAAAACCTCAAAAAAAAAAAAAAAGAGAAAAGTGTTTGATATTTTCGTCCACTGGTAGTCTTGAGAAAGAAAATAGGATCAGAAATGCTACTGAAAGTACACATGGTTCAGGCACACTGCAGCATGGGAAGCAAACTCAAAAGCAAAATATCACAAACGTCAAGTACATAAACCCACAGTTTAAATACCCCATTTCCTTCAAATTTCCTTCTCTCAAATTCTTTATAAAATCAAATATTCTGTAGAGACACCAACTTTGCAAATCTAGTTGTTAGAATGTGACACACAAACTATATATAAATCCACATTTTGTTTATGACAGTACAATGTTTGGCTATTAACTTACTAGAAAATATGGGTAAAGAAAATATTAAAAAGCTGTGCCTACAAAATGTGCAGCAACGCAGAGTTGGGATACTCACTTATTGTGAATGCTCACTAATACTGCTTCTGTACTTTGTTTCGCCACATGTCTTCTTGTCTGCCTTGTACCCCCTCCCTCATTCTGCCCAACTTGGGTATTTTTCAAACACAGGTCACACATATAGGTCATGAGCATGTAAACTGATAGGAACTAGAATCATTTAGTGAACTTAAGATAAAGATTCTAAAAAGTGACACTTAGGCATATTATTTTGCATAAAATGACAATAGATTTCAATTAAAACTAGGAATTCAACTCCAATATGCTGAGTAGAAGAGTATCTGTTTTGAGAAACCTTTGTAAAATTTCCACAGATTGCATCTTAAAGGAAAAGGCCAGCACTTTTCCAGAAAATTTTACATTACGTTAATATAACTCCAGATCATGGTTCTTATTAATTGTGTATCCTCTGAAGTGGTAACTTGGAAATTATTATTTTCCTTTATGTTGCATCTATAAACTGTAAGTGCAGTAAAAGGAATTAGTCAAAACAATTTCAATAAATGTCCTGTTGTTCCTCTGCACCAGGGGAAGGTTCATGTATGCTAATTTGGGGAAATTCCAATATTTACGAGATGCTACAAGGGTATTATGCGTAGCTTAGTCTCACAGCAGGGATATCCACACAGTGTAGTGTTAGTGAGTAGGGCATCAGCCACCACAGACCAATACCAGCCTAAAAGAAACATATCTTTGAGATAAACAAACATGTGGGACCACACAGTCAGTAAACATTTTATAGACAAAAACAGAAATCTAATGACATTCATTTGGCCTTTCTAGAGGATGCATTTGGGGCATTTTTCATTTTATAAAAGAGAACGGAATCCAAACATTGCACATAAGGGAACACTAAAGCTCTAACGGTACGTAATAGAGCCAAGTCAGACTTTTTAATATTTATATGTTCTTTTAGGGAAATTGTTCTGGTTCATGCAGACGATTAATAATACCTGCTGCATTTGCATAATTCATGACTTTAAATAATTAACAGGATGATAATTACATTCATAATTCTTTATCAATTGAAGTTAATAACTTCGGTCTGCTGTAATGTGCTATGTTATTGAACTAAGATCTGTACTTCAAAACAACGATTCCAGTTAATATTAGCAACACACATTACATATCTGATGCTGTGGCATAGGAAAGCAGTCGAGGACGGCCCAAAGCCTTGGGACCCTGCACCCACGTAGGAGACCTGGAGGAAGTTCCTGACTCCTGGCTTCAGATCGGCACAGCACCAGCCATTGCAGTCACTTGGGGAGTGAATCACTGGACAGAAGATCTTCCTCTCTGTCTCTCCTCCTCCTCTCTGTATATCTGATTTTGCAAGAAAAATAAAATAAATCTTAAAAAAAATCTAAGAGACTCCTCTTAGATAATTAGCAAATACTCTTTATGTTCTGATATGTCAGCAAAATTTGTAATAAAATATTTGTATAAATAAACTATCCACTGGGCCCAGCACTATGGACTACTGGCTAAAGTCCTCACCTTGCATGAGTTGGAATCCCATATGAATGCTGGTTCATGTTCTGGCTGCTCCACTTCCCTACTAGCTCCCTATTTGTGGCCTGGGAAAGCAGTCGAGGATGGCCCAAAGCCTTGGGACCCAGAACCCACGTGGGAGACATAGAAGAACTTCCTGGCTTCAGATCAGAAGAAGCTCCTGGCTCCTGTCTTTTGGATCATATGTGGCCACTTAGAGAGTGAACCAGAGGATGAAAAATCTTTGTCTTTCCACCTCTCTGTAAATCTGCCTTTCCAGTAAAAATAAATTAAAAGAAAAGAAGAAACTATTCATAGAAGTTATACATGCTAATACCCGATTTTTGTTAAAATGGAGTGTTCTTTCATTCCCTGCCCCTAAATTTGCAAGTGACATAAAATCAGACTGAAAATGAAGACTACTGGTGCAGGCATATGATTTTAATTTAAATGATGTGTTAATTAAAATATCTCAAAATATGCTAAAAACATTCCATAATGCTCGCTGCTGCAGTGTTAGCACTATCTGCCTTGGTGTTTAGGGAGACTAAAGGCAAGGAGAATGCCTTCCCTGTTGTTTCATGTACTAGAGGGAGGAAGAGCAGAGTGGGAAGTATCATTATGTTCTTAAAACTGCATTCGTGAAATACATGAAACCTGTTCACTTTATATAGGTAAATCTTTTTTTAAAAGAAGGAGTTCGAAGCACAATTATAAATTAAGGAAAGTTTTCTTCTCTGAATTATGCAAATGTTCTGCAGCCTTTTCGTCCTATTAGTACAAAGCTTGGGTGGGAGGGGGTATGTATTTGTCCTAGCAGTTAAGATGCTGATTAACATAGATGCTTGAATTTTGTACTGGACTGACCAAGTTTGAATTCCAGCTGTGGCTATTGACTCCAACTTCCTTCTAATGAAGATTCTGGGAGGCAGCAGGTGAAAATTCCTATAGTTATGTTTCTTCCATCCACATATGAGAACTGGGTTAAATTTTAGTTTTTGGTTCCAGTCTGACCCAATCTTGGCCATTGCAGATATTTGAGAAGAAAACTAGTGAATGGGAACATTGTCTCTATGCCTCTCCAATAAATGTTTTAAAAATCATGATTTTCCAAATATATATGCATACAAATTCATATATACAAATTATATATGACATATGCATTTATACATGCACTATTATTTACATACACATTTGCATGTGTATATACATATATTCCTTCATATTATACATATTTTTATACAGAGACATAAGCACACACACACAGACACACAAAGCTATGTTAACAAATACACAACTTTCTGTCCCTATCATAGCTAGCTGTTTCTGAGAAAGTTATGGTCAAATTAATAAAGTAGGATCATGAAATATGAGTGTTTCGTAAATTTAAACAGGCTTTGGAAGTGATCTATCTTAATTTTCTAAAACTTGTCATTGTGAATATAGTATTTGTTGAACCAAATGTTATATTGAACTAGCATATTAGTATTATCATCAGAAGCTTTAGAGATTTTTTAACTGTGTGCAATTCTGTGATGATAGGCTACAGTCTGAATTATCTGGGGATCCTTGAAAGCATATTTTGGGAACACATAGAAGGCTCTTACTGAGCTAAATATAAGCAGATAAATTTTAAAAACTCCATTTTCCCAGTTTCAAATGGTGCCAGGAGTTGAAGGTTAGGGATTGTATCATAAGAATGATACATACAACAGTTGAGTAGGAGAATTCACAGAAAAGTGAATAAAGATAGCAGAGAGAAAGAACATTCGACATTGGAAGTTATATAACTAAACAAGCTCGCTTTTTTGTTTAGTAAAATCATTTATCCTCCATAGAACCTCTCTGACATTCATTTCAGAAACAGTCGTGTCATTTTTACTGCATGTAATTCCTGATACTGTTGTTACCATTTTAATACACTGGAACAAAACCATAAAAGAATTATTAATGTACAGGTGGGAACCTTACTAATGATAAATTCACTTATTTCACAAAAATTGAATTATAGCGAAATAATGGACCATAAGAATCTTAATGATACCATGGTGCTTTCATTACTGTTAGGAAATCTGTTCCTTCATAGGGCAAGTGCCCTGGCAGGAATACGACAACTCAGTCAATTCTTACTACTGCAGTTGTGTTGTATGAAATCACTCTAAATACTGAATTAGCAAATATACTGAAGCACCCCTCTCAGGGAAAATACATTAGGCTTTTGGCAGATATCTGGTCAAATTTTTGTGAAACAATGTATAAACCTGTTGTGTGCATATTTCTGTTAGAAGGTACTGCCATAAATATTGCTATTGTTGATACATTAACATTGAGTGAGCAACTGTCAGCTAGGCAACTCCTTTTTGCTGGAAGCTCACCTCACATGTCTATTTTCTCCCTAAGGCACATGATGTTTCTTTAAGAATACCATATAGCACCTTACTAGCATGCTTGGAGTTCATTATAATGGGTGAAAATCAGTAAGAGGTAGCATAAAATGAAGAAAAGAAGCATTAATTAGACTACAAAAATAACATTTTGTTTAAACAATGAGAGTTTAAAGAAGATGACGGAGTACTGAGGTTTTACACTTCAGCTAGGAGTGGGTTAGATGACAAATTTTTCCCCATTTTCCCATGCATTTCCATGAATGACTCTCAAAGTGCCATGAGTATTGATTTCAGGGCTATACATAAATTTTAACAAGTTGGATAATTCACAAACATGAAATCACTGACAAATGAGGGCCATCCGCATAACCTTTCAATCAGAGTACTGCTTGATTGGGCCCTTGTTACAAAACACTGTAGTTTTTAGTTGTAAATGGTTAATGCCTTTCATGCATTTCGTTGTAGTATTTGTGCAGCAAAACTAAATTATAGACTTATGTGTATTGTTGACTTTCTCTAACTACCCTTTTAAATGATCAGAGCAGAGACCAACTGCTGGTCCAAATTGTATGCTGAGATTGTAATATCCTGGTTTGGTCAAGCACTAAAGTTAAGAAATATTGTTAGTTAAGGTATACTACAATTTGAAGCAAAAGATTCTAAAAATGCTCAATCTAACAATTAACTAGTGTAAGAAAAAAAGTGCAAGATACTTCAAAGAACATTCTTGTTACCAACTGAAAAGCTGTATTATTAATTCAGTCCCATCCAGTGCTACTTAAAACTTCAGTGTCTTCCTGTTAGGCTAAGTGGCTGTAACAGAAATGCAAATATAATAAATGCAGAGACTATAAAGGGAAATTTCTAAAAAGTGGGGCTTGAAAATAGACTGTAGGTGCAATTTACTTTGAAATAGGCACAGAATCCAAATTTTAATAACAACTGTCACTTTGTATACTCAAACTTGTTCATCAGTGAAATGAAAACCTAGATATGCGGTTGCCTCGATGATGTTTACCATGAGTTTAATAATTCCAAGTCAAACTCAAATGCATTCTATTCACAGGTTTGTGAATTGTCCTTGGGCACAGAACTGAAGGCAATGTGTTACAGATATATGTGTGGATGTAAGTATGCATACCAGTATATAAGAGTGTATGTTTATGTGCCTTAGGGCTAAGATGTGCAGGTGGTAAAATGTGTATTTTTAGATTATTCAAATATATACCTATATTTATACACACACACACACACACACACACACACACACACACACACACACACACACACACTTTCCCCTCCTGATCTATAGGGTTTTTTTAAACTATCAGCTTATTTTTTTATTGGAAAATCACATTTATAGAGAAAAAGGAGAGACAGACAGGAAGATCTTCCAACCATGGGTTCATCACCCAAGTAGCTGCAATGGCTGGAGCTGAGCTGATCCAAAGAAAGAAACCAGGAGCTTCTGGGTCTCTCACTTAGGTGCAGGGTCCCAAGGTTTGGGGCTGTCCTCTACTGCTTTCACTGGTCTCAAGCAGGGAGCTGGAAGGGAAATGGAACAGCCAGGACAGAAACTGACACCCATATGGGATCCCAGCACATGCAAGTCGAAGACATCAGCCACTAGTTTACTGTGCTGGGCCCGGGGTATTTTTTCAAGACTCCCAGTGGATGCCTGAAGCCATGGAGAGTTCTAAATCCTATACACACTATGTTTTCACTATATAAACTTGCCTATAATAAACTTACAATTTCAACACAGTAGTAAATTTACAACTAATAGTATAATAGAATCATGAGTAGCAATATACTATGGTAAAAGTTATGTGAATGTGGTTTGGCAAAATATCTTACTGTACTGTGTTTACTACTATTGGGCTAATGTGAAAGGACTGATTATCTCCTAATCAGATGAACAGTATGAGTATTATGACATTAGCATGAAACTACTACCTAAGGCTTATCTGCTCACTAGAACTTACAAAACTACTACAGCGGATCTTGCTAACTGCTGTCAAGTAACTAATGGATAGGCAAAGCATACAGTATGAATATGCTGGACAAACATTCAAATTAACAATCCTGGAAAATGTATGAATATTCGATTTCTGGAATTTTCCATTTAGTACTTTTGGACAATGATTATTTGCAGTTAGCTACAAATCATGGAAAGCAAAAACACGAATGAGAGAGAACTACTGTGCAAATACACACACACACACAATCATACAAGTCAAGATTTTCCAACTTTATGGCAGTGCAAAGGCAACACACTTTCAGTAGAAACTTGGAGCTTCAATTTTGTTTTTTTCAACAATTCCTGTGCTAGCAACGGTTTGCAAGACAATCACTTGTAACTTTGACCAGTCGGTAGGAAAGCCCCAGCTCCCAATCAGCCATGCAATTAGGAACATAAACAATAGACACCCTACAGTGTACTATGTTGCTTAGTTTTAGTGTTTGTTAGATATATTATATACATCCTTGACTCATCATATTTTCACATTATGATAAGTTTATCAAGATGCAATGCTGGTAACAAGGTGCATCTGGATTTGTATTCAATCGTGTTAGATTCCTATTGCACATATAAGAGGTTATCATGAACTTAGTAACTTAAACAAGTACATACTTGCTTAGTTTCTGAAGAGTTTAGATATCAGAATCCTGACACTGAGCTAAAGGTATGAACAGGTTTTTGCTTCTACTAGAGGCTCCAGGGCAAAATCGATGTTTTTGTCTTTTTCCTGCTTTTGGAGGTCATTTTCATTCCTTGACTCATGGCCCCTTCATCTTCAAAGGCAGCAGCAAAACATCTTTCATTCTATTTCACATACCTCTGACACTGTTGCTAATTTTTATCTTCTTTTTGACTCTTGAAATGAATTCTATGATTTCATTGGTTTCATTCGGTTAATCTAGGATAGTTTCACTTATCTCCATGCCATAAATTTAATCACATCGTGGTATTCTTTTGAGGATATGGAGAGCTTTAAATGCTTTTAAGGTGTGATTATATTGCTATTTGCCAGAAACTAAGCTCTCAAAAACTGGCTATGTACAATATTTGGAATTTTATTGTAAAGCATATGCTATCACATATTAAATCCTTTATGCTGCATATATCATTTTTTCTATATTATTCACTAAACATTATATTCTTATTTTTATCTATATTTCAGAAGCCAACAGTGTCCAACATTCATGGACAGCAATAGTTTACTCAAAGAGGCATAGTAATTGAGCAAGTTCTTTTGTTTATATTCCTGCATATTCTACCAATTTATATCTACAATTTAATAAGTATTACATGATTACACTAAAATGTGTTAGTGTAATAGAAATTATGGTTTTATTCAATTTGTGATTTATACTTTATATCAATCCCTCTTCCATTAGTCTATTAGCCCAAAAGCATATTAAGTGGCATTTGCAAAATTAATCATAATGTTGTCTAAGCAGAGATAGTGCTGAATACAGCCCAGTGTCTCAATAAGTTAAATTTGATTAAAGCAGAAAATTTTATATCCATTGTTCACTTCCCAGTTGTCTATTTCTTCACAGTTCAATCAATTACTAACAGCATTAATAGTCACACAGGATTAAAAAAGTTGAAATAGAAGGGAACTAGGGAACTTTTCCTGATTATGATTTCAGTAGTGGATTGTATCAATTTATATTTCTATCATATCCATTTGTATAATGCAATTATCATCTTATTTTCCAAAAATTTACTTGTTTCATGTTTCTTGTCATTATAGCATCTTATCACACTACTTATTCAGCACACTGATAGACTGATTGGCTTTGTATCATAACTGATTACCATTTTTAGGTTGAAACAATCAAATGTGAACAATTCCATATGGTTCAATCTACATGAGTACATCTTATATATAAATATTCTCAATATATGTAGTGATGAATGAATGGACTCATGTATACATAATTGGATGAATTGAGAAAAATTGTATCTAATGATGTCAAGATCCTTGGATCAAATTGTTCTGCTGAAATAATCTATTCACTCCTTCGCCATTTCTCTTTCTTCCTCTGTCTCACTCACTCTCCTTCTGCATCCCCATATCTCCACAAATGCCTGTCCCTACTATTGTGTCATCAGGATAGATCATGTTTGATATTAGAGTTGCCTATTATGAGGCATCACTATCATGAGCAGCATTGTCTTTACTATCACTATCACAGACAGAAGATAAATGAGTTATGAGGAAAGCAAATGTGATGAGAAAGCAGGACCAAATTGCAGTAGTAGATCTTTTAAACTTTCCCTTCTATCAAAAGGTAACAAGTGGCTTCTAAATGGGTAATAATGTCCAAACAGGCTCTTTCATCCATTTAATTTGCACAGCTACTTATGCCGTAATACTATTATTAAGATGAGGAAACAATCATTTGTGTTCAGATACAGGTCTTCCATGAGCAATAATCTAGATTGAAAAGGGTAAAAATAAGCATTTCCTCCATTCACCATATGCAAATATGGGAAGTCAGACTTTTAGGAGCATGGATGAGAAGCCAGTTAAATGGCTACAATTTCCACAGGTATTTAATAAAAAACATTCAGCCAGTTTCATGGTAGCATCAGGAGCTTCTGTGATGAATCCAGTGGAACTGTGGTATTGAAATACAGCTTAGCTAGATGCGAAAAGGCAACATATCGCTTGTCACTTACATAATCTCAATGAAACTATTTCTCCAAGTCTGGCTTGGACAAAGATGCATGTAATCTGATTGTGATGACAAGACAAACACCAGGTGTCTGCGATGCAATAAAGTCTATGCCACTTCTCTTGTACTATGTTGTGTTTTGTTTTTACCAAAATGCTAGGGGAAAAGAGTACAGAAACAAACGTCAGAATGAAAGAGGGCAAAGGGCAGGGTGAATATATATCACAGCAATCGTCAACTTTCTGAGAATGACTTTTCTCTGGTAACTACTCTAAGCTTTTTCAGGGAAGAAAGATTTTACAAAGAATTCTTGTATTTCTCTCAGTATTCCACTCAAAACTTTCCACACAGTATGCAAAGAATCAAAACTTAGCAAATTAATGATACCAGAACTGAGTAAATGTAATGAAATAAGGAAACATGATGAGAAGATAAATAAAGCAAGAACAAAGATGCATGTGGCTTTTAATCAATACACAGTAGGAATAAAATGCTTCAAAAGTATAAATTGGTCTAACGCAAATCAATATGATTATGCTACAAAGAGCTATAACATTTGTTATCATGATAGCAAGTCTTCATCGAAATTGTAAGAAAATGTTCAGTTGCAAAATAAAGCTTTGTAGTTAAGACTATCATGTGAAAGAAAATTCAGCTCTTAGCATTATTCCATATTATTTTTGTTTCTCTCCAACAGTGGTCTCAGGCCTCTTACCTTCAATATTATTCTGCCACGGTGCTGCTTACACATTGCCCCAATTTATCACTGCCATGCTAAACCCAACACAAAACTAATTAGTCAGAGCATATGGCTGCAAATTGGGCTGCTGCTTCCTAAAAATCAGAGTCCTATTTACATATGAAGGCCGGTTTTTCATATAAGTCCATGTAATGGGCAAACAATAGGTTAAAAAAGCTATTTTATAACAAACTTATTGTGTTATATCCTTGGATTTACAATTACAGGTTAGGAATTCATTCCCACTACAGCTTTGGTTATACACTACCTTCTTCCCTTTCCAACTAGTGCTTTCTTATTCTCCAGGTCAATATATTTATTTATAAAGTATGTAATAAATACCACCATGCTTACAATGTGTATAAATGTAGTCACGAGTTAACTGATTTTCTTGTATGATGTAATAAAGTGTACCTTTGTTTTTGGTAATACGATTCTACAGATGACTGCTTCATTCTCTAAGAAATTAGTAGGATATTATGCACAAGTGAATTCGGCCAGCTATAATGTACTTCTTAAACACAGTGCATTGACTTCTAGTATGTATGTAAAGGACTATATACAATGTCACTAAAGAATGAACAGAACTTGCACAAAAGGCAGCAAAATAAATAATTAAATAGACATAGCTTCTGGCATGTGGTGTTCTGTCAAAACAAATTGTGATTGTAAAAAATGGATACATTTCAAAACTAACTTGCTATACACTTAGGCATATTTGAAATTTTTCCCTCCACAGAAAAGGTTAAAGAAATTATAAAATAATGAATTCATTCACTTCTTTATTAACTGCCTACTACCACAAAACTGTGCATGAGACAGAATGGAGGTGAAACAGTATATCCACTGAATTCTTACTTTCTCTGAAGCCCCAGGCTACCTATAAGCTTATAGAATTTCCAGCATTGGGCCCGGCAGCGTGGCCTAGCGGCTACAGTCCTTTCCTTGAATGCGCTGGGATCCCATATGGGTGCCGGTTCTAATCCCGGCAGCTCCACTTCCCTTCCAGCTCCCTGCCTGTGGCCTGGGAAAGCAGTCGAGGACGCCCCAAGGCATTGGGACCCTGCACCCATGTGGAAGACCTGGAAGAAGTTCCTGGTTCCTGGCTTTGGATCAGTGCAGTACCGGCTGTTGCGATCATTTGGGGAGTGAACCATCAGACAGAAGATCTTCCTCTCTGTCTCTCCTCCTCTCTGTATATCTGACTTTGTAATAAAAATAAATAACTCTTATAAGAAAAAGGATTTCCAGCATCAATCTGAGGTTTTGGTATAATGCAATCACACTTTCTTTTTTACTTTCTTGCAACTGGCATCATACAATTTCTTACACCAAACATATGTGGTTCTCATTTTCTAGCAAAAAGTTAATGAGGAAATAGAGGTAGATATATGCTGTTAACCTCATAGATACTTTATAATAACCAAGCTTTATAGTACAGTGGATTATTTCTGAACTACATTATTTTTCATCAGCAATTGAAGCAGTAAAAAGGACCCCATTTTTGCTTTGCATTATCTTACATTATGCCTGAATTTGTGCACCTCATAAACTTAGCTGTCACCTTACTTACTCTTCTACAACTTTACTGAATCATTCCATTCAATTATTTGTATTGTTTCACCAGTGAATAATTTGAATGCATTAAGACTGCAAGGGATGTAATACATGAATCACAAGGAAATTAAAACTTTAAAAGTATAGGGTGACTATCATACTAACACAATAAAATATTCCAACTTCTAATAATATGAAATTGACAAAAATGACTAAGCTCAACTCATTTTCATGAACTCATTGAGTGGAAATCTTGACAATCTTGAAAACAGTACTATTCATCATCGCTGTTAGCTGTACTGGAGGTGAGAAAGATGCAACAGAAATGATACTAAAATAGAACCCCCCAAAATGTTATTTCTGCTAGCTGTATAATTTATCGGTTTAAGCAAAAATTGAATCACATTAACCAGAGGTCCTAGGCAAGGGGTAAAAATGGAATAGACAAATTAGTCCCTAAATGTTATCAAGAAAGAGTGCAATAAATAAAAACCCAAAATGTATATCACAGGGACATAGAGTTACCATAAATCAGAAGAGGACGCTGTGGAAGTATACATAGAAGTATATGGTTGAGTAGGAAGCGAAGAACAAGCACTGGAGAATTATAAGGCACACATCAGGGGACTATGTAAGAGTGAAAATTGTTTAGGAGTATGAGATGGGATCAACATTTCCAAAGGCTCATGGAAAGAAAATGCATTGTATTTAGAGAAATGTTTGTATAGCTACAATGAGACACTTATATGGTGCATGAAAGACTAGACTGGATTTCAAGATAGGGAAAATTTTGCAAAGTGCATTTTACCCCCACAAAAGTTACTTGAATTTTAAACTGAAAACAATAGGGATCCACTTCTCAGTTTTCAGCAGGGAAGTAACACATTAAAATTTGTCTTTGCAAGAGATGTGCCTAGTAGTCTTGTGATGAGTGAATTAGAGAATAAATCAAGACCACAGGGAATTTAGGAAGCTTATCACTGTATACAAAGTGAGACAAAGAAATCTGAACTAAGGTATTAACTGGCAGGTGCTGTGGAGAGGGGATAGCAGAGTTAAAATCAATGTATTAGATAGATAGACTGATAGATAGATAGCAACTAGTTACTTTTCTCTGAATAAAGAGCAATAATACATTCTACCTTGTGAAATTCACACGACTGCTACCTGAATAAAATAAGCTTCAAAGTATTATGTTTATGTGTAAAGCTCTGTATATTCCCATTTCTATGAATTAGAGGTTCTAGGTTTATGGGATAATTTCATTACATGTTGAAATAACAACAGCTAAACAACTATTATTTAAATGTGCTTCTCTTATTCAAGAGAAAAAAATAACATGTAAGTCACATGTATCCATATTTCTTGTTGGAGGCGCTAGTGGATATCTGCTCTGTCTGAAAATAAAGAGCATGACAAAGGGAATCACTCGAGCCAAAAAATATAAGCTAGAGTAGGGAGCACATTGTTTCTCAGGCACCTGGGGGAAAAATCTTCTATTAAGTGGAAGAAGCAATATCTGGAGCTGATATTTGGGTGTGGGAAATTCCAGAATAAGTAGATGGACAGAATTGATTATGACAAATTTATAATATGTTTGGCCTCCAAATGCAAGAAAAAATAAGCTATTATCTGATTTCTTGATGTGAATTTACCTGTTAGTATTGAATATCCCAATGGTAAGAAATCAGCACCAAGAGTTTAGTTTAATAAGCTGAACAAAAGCAAGGCCAAAATATAGTCACTTTAAACAAGGATACAGACACTGAGCTATCTCCTACTATCACAACCAGTCTCTAAGGTATATGGCTGAAACATTAAAGCAGGGAGTAACTCAAATCTGTATCACAAATCCATTTCCTTCCAAATAGGTAAAGTGGGATAACGGACAGAGTGCTATTTTTAGAACCTGATAAACCTCCTTCAGCCATGCTATAAAGTAGCTTAAACCCCCTAGGACTCAGTTTCTTGCCATATGAAATAGGAATAGTAAAAACATATTTTGGGAGTATTTCTATGGATCAACTAAAACAATGCGTGAAAAATGAGATATACTTAGCAAGTAAAATATTCAGTAAGTAGTATTATTTTTGTAATTGCATTTTGCAACCTGAATTTCCTCCCATTCTCAGAAAGAATATTCTAAAAGTAGTGTTCTTATTCACCAACTGTAGATAGGCTGGAATTAATTCCTCATATTAGAATCAAATTTGGAATGGCAACATAGAAATTACAAGAGTAAGAGAAGAAACCTAATAACACTAAAGTTAGTGAATAGAAAATATCTGCGACCACATATTGTATCTACCTACCTATTTATCTACACAAGCACTACATGACTGCAATGTAACATCTGGTAAGCTGAGGATAATTTTGTTCACACAATAAGATTAATCATCCTTCACTCTTCACTTGCTATTATAATTACTGTAGCATGCATTTTTTGGCCTTCACAGGAAGACAAGGAGTTTGAGTCATCCTATTAAAAGAAATAAAAACTGTACATAATTTAATAGGGGCAAAAATCTTTACTTACTTCAGTGACTGGAGTCCTAGGTTATTACTGGTCTTACTACAACCTAGAAGAGACTTTGAAGAAGTGATGTTTTCCTTGTACTTTTAGTGTTTTCATTTGTCAAATTAAGAAATGGAACTAAACGTTTTTAATGGTTCCTAGACTTGAAATTCTAAGTTTCTGTACAAAATGTGGTTTGCTGTTCGCAAAAACAGATAATAAAGGAGAGGACATAATCAGAAAATAGCAAAGAATT
Source organism: Ochotona curzoniae (assembly GCF_017591425.1). Lineage (NCBI taxonomy): Eukaryota > Metazoa > Chordata > Mammalia > Lagomorpha > Ochotonidae > Ochotona > Ochotona curzoniae. The sequence goes on along the minus strand of NW_024465023.1, from coordinate 18,787,692 downwards.
TCAACTTACAAAAAAGAAGTTGGCATCTCTAAGTAGAAATGAACTTGATATGAGAATAGCTTCCTAACTGAAGACAGTATCCACAGGACTAATAATCCTAAAAAGTTCTCAAACTAAGTAGCCATGAGCAAAGATGGAAATAAGAATTCAATTGAGTCCAAAGCAAAATAAGCAGAATGGCTGAAGTTAGAAAAACTGATAATACTAAGTACTGGGGACAATATCCGGAACTAAAAAATGACAAGTAAGCTTATTTACATATAATGATAAATCACGTGGTATTATCAACTAAAAGTGAGTGTTGTTCAGTTATTATATGACCCAGCAACTCTATTTCTTAGAATTTATCAAGAATGTTCAGAGAGGCATTATTTTTTAGAGTTGACAAATAGAATTTTTACAAACATCTACCTAGAGTGCATGGGATAAGTGAATTTTGGTATAGTAGCTTGATAATGGCACATCAAGCAGCACTGACAACGACTGTGTCACAAAAAACAAAGTAGATGGCTCTTACAAACATAATGCCTGGAAAAATGGCCAGAAACAAAGCAGCACAAATTATATGGCTTCTATCACATAAATTTCAGGAAGTGAGTATCTTAATCTATGATGTGTTAGAAGTTTTCATGGCACTTATCTTTCAGACAGTATTGATTAAGAAATGGTAAAATTAAGGGTTTTAGTCCTAGCAAATTTTCTTCTTACCTTGAGTAATTACTGAGGTTTTCTCATTCTGAAAATTCAGGTTATAAACTTTGTGATTTGTATATCTCTTTATGTAAGAGCTTAATACAAAGTTGTAAAAAAGAAAGCTATACAGAATTTCTTTCATCTGTAAGTTAACTCATGAAAGTTGGTTGCGAGAAGTTTCCTGCCTTTTCCTGATATGTCTAGATTACTTTAGGGAGCCCTGAGACACAGCTAGACACACACATACATATATACACACAAAAACCTATTCACATACAAAGAGGAAAGAGGAATGAGGAAAAGGATAAGAGGCGAGAGGGTGAGGAGAGATGGGCCTGAGACAGAAGTGAAGAGAAAACTTCCTATACAATTTGTTCAGGAAATGAGTTGCATAGCAAGACACTTTAGACAACTAAATTTTTTTCAGAAAATATCCTGTTTATCTTTAATTTCAAAGCAAAATGCAAACTTATATAAGTTTTATCTCCTAGGAGAATAAGGATGTGTAGCTGAAGACCAATGATATGGGAAGACAATGAAATTGGTTGAAACCTTGGTAATTAACAATTTCTTCATGTTAAAGATATATGTAGTGATAGGATTATCCTATGTACAGTGTTATCCTATTAGCTCACCAGTATAGTCTTGAAGGATAGATACTGTGATTACTTTTTATTTAGACGTAAGTCAAATTCATTTAGACTGTTTCTAATTAAAAATGGATATACAGCTAGAATAACAATTTCTCCAGCAATAGCATGGCAAAGAGTTTCCAGGAACAGATGTACACAAATTATATATGAAAGCAAACTGTTTTGAAATATTCCTGAGACAAAGTTTCCATAACTAAATTAAAACAAATTTGACCTCATCGACTGACTTTTGTAACAACCTAAGCACTACTTCTTAGGTTTGATTCTAGAAAAAATAAACAACAGCTGTTAGGCACACTCCTTTTTTTTTTGTTTTGTTTTGAGTGCTCCTTCAGGATGAGGTTAAGAATTTGCATTTTCTAACATATTAGTCACTTAATACCATACCAATTAACTCCATAATGTTGTAAATTGTTGTCAATGTTATGTTGTGAGTTTTCATTGGAGGGGATGATATTCTGTCAGCTCCATTTTCGGACCGGGGATGGTCCCACAATGAAACTGTTGAACTTGTCGGGACATTAAGAGGCTGGACTCTCCTGCATGGTACATGCTCGCAATGAGGAAATCATGACTGGATATGAACTGTACTACTGCCACAACGTGGAGGAATCCAACATGGGGGGAGGGCATGGGGGAATCTCAGAGCCTATGAAACTGTGTCACAAAATGAAATAAAATAAAATAAAAAAAATGCAACTTCACACTTTTACTTTGAGTGATTGAACTGTTTCTCACTGAATTTTCTTTCTTCCCTTTCAATTGTCCTTTTGTTCTTTGATGGTTTGGCCAATTCCTTCCATCTCACTTATACTAGGAACCCTAGAAGCCTGTAGCTTATTTTTAAGCCAGTTTTTTCTGTCTGGATTCACAGTTGCTGATGCTCTCTGCTATGTTGTCACTGTAGATATTTTCCTCTTCTCATCCATATAAAGCAAATTCATCTCTAAACTCCTCCAGGACCACATCTTAGTCATCTTATTTTAGCATAGAGTCAGAATTTATCAACAAACCTTTGTGGGATGAATGGAAAGCAGCAGAAACAAACCTGGTACTTCAGTTGGTGGGCTCTAATGCTGTTCTGGATGACTTAAATCTCCTGCCACTATGGCCACCGGAAGCAGTCCATGAAAGACTTAACTGCCAAAGGAAGAAGAAACTGAGTCCTACTCAAGAAACTGTTGCTTCTATTATGGGCTAGTTGTAACTTAATCTCTTCTTTTTTATACATGACCTAGAGAACTGAATGTATCTTACAACTTGCCTAAAAATAACACAATTTCAAGTTAACATTTGTGTCACTATCTATTATCTGATATATTGTGCCCAGCCTAAATAACTCTATCCATAATAATAAAAAAAACAAATCCTTACTGGTTAAATCGGAATATGATGCTCTGTACCCTGTTGCAACCAGTGATTAACTGTAAAAATATCATGAGAAAAGCAGGATAATACTGGTAAAATTATTTTCCTCAATGTTCTTAGGTCTTTGTATCATCAGATAGCAGAGGAACATCAATATTTCTGTTTAAAATCTTATAAGCACCATTTACCTTCAAGTATATATTGGCAACAAGCAACCTCAGTGTACCACCAAACTCTACTCAGTTAGGCCATACCCTTACTACTGAATATATGGTTATGCATAACATTTCCTAAGCTTTATTCACCACAGTATATCAGATCATCTTTTCACTCATTTGATCATCCCCTTTAGAATGCTTTGGGATCTAACCCCAGAGCCCAATTAAGTAAGTTTTCTGTAGGTCAGCCATGCCGAGCATATACTACATATTTTTACAATTTAAGTTGAAGTAAGTTTTTCAAAAGGGTATGTATCTTATTTTTTTTTTTTTTACAGCAGATGTACTTTAGAGATCACATCTTATGATGCAGTTTCTTTATATACATCAGCAAAGGATTACTTAAAATTATCAAAGCATCACTGAAACATTGCAGCTAGCTCTATTGTTTTATTTTTATTAATGACAATCGAACATGTCCTGAAGACGGTCTTACAAGTGTTTACAAGTGTCTATAATTAGTGGATTAAATATGTGAAAATTACATGTTCACAGAGAATCTATATAGTTAGCAAGGTCAGGAAAATGCCACAAAAGATTTAAATCTTTAAAGCTTAAAGCACTATTATCTCAGGGTAACAAAGACTAAATAAATATTTGCTTATCTACTTTCACAAAATATCACTTGAAATATATTTAACGTATTGCTAAGATATTAATTTCCTTGATCAAATTACCAAGTTTGTTTGCTTACAATAATCTCTGTGTCTTCGCTTTCACCAGAACACAAACAAAAATCTTGGGACAAGTGAAACATCAAAATATGAATAAGAATGATATAATGAGACATCACTATTCTTGCAGTTTTATTTTTCTGAATTATGTACAATTAGCACTGATATTTTAAGTGTTTATAACAATAACAGTATATATACTTTTAATGTACCTATAACATGTAAACTTTCTATACTATATATTTAGTATAGTACATGTAAACATACACACACTTCTAATGTAAAAGAAAGAAGAACCTAACTTGTCTCCCTTCTTGAACAGTTCAAATGTAATACATTCATATTATATCCACTAAAAGGACGACAAAGGAAACGTGAAGCATATGGAAAAATCAAATATTTTAAACTTCTGATAAGTTTTGTTTACTTCGTATTTTTTAAAAAAAACAAAGAAACATTGTAAAAACAAAAAAATCTTATTCAGTGTGCTCTAAAAAATCCTGAGTTTTCCAATGAGCATTATTTGCCATATTTAGTATTTTTCTTTATAAACAACAAAATTAAAAGAACAGTTTGGAAGACCACTGTATTTTCAAAACTCCCTGAGAAGCTTAGTCACTTCAGGCAGTGCCGATCAGATCTCAATATTATTACCCTGAACTCAAAAGAGACCGCCTTGTAAAAGATCAAGATTTTTGTTGGAAATAACGAGAAGTAAATTTGCCAGGGTAGACCACTTCCTCCTCTTAAAATTTCAGCCAAGAAGTAATCTTTTTTCTTCATAATAAAAGACAAGTCAACTAAGGGAAAAAAGCTACTGGACTTCAATTACATAAAATTGGGTGACTGAGAACAACACTTCTTAAGAACCTTCTTTTTTAAACCTTTACTTTGATGTTGGCTGCTATTTTATTCTGACATAGATAAGGGGAAATGAAATTGCGTGCAAACACAAAAAAGCTCCTTCATAACAACTTTTGCTCAATTACCTCTTTTGCCCTCCCTTAGGTTCTTTCTCTTCCTTCGCGAGGCTCCCTTGTCACTCCATATTCTTAAGCCAATAGGAAAATTTTCCTTCGGACCCTGTATCTGTTACCATAGAGACAGGTATCACAAGGTAGAGGTTCAGTAACATCCTCATGGAAATAAAATAAGAATCCTATGGGTTTTGCAGGAATTTCCAGGATTAGCAGTCAGCAGAAATTACATCCTTCCCTGGCGGGGTGGTGCAGGGAGGGTGCAGGGGCGTTAATTTTACATTGTGGAACTACAGAAATTTTATAGTGTGATGAAAATTGCAGAAGCTCTTAATTTTATACTTAGAATCTGATTATGATTTATCTTAGGACCTGGAAATATCTCTTCTATTATAGTCACATGTCCAGGAAAATATCCCAGTAAAAACTTTTTATTACAGCATGTTTTATCAGTGATTTACTAGTTGCCACAACAGTTTTCTTTTAGTGCAATGCATTTGCGTTCAATTTCTTATTCTTTGTTCCTTTCTAAAACATGTTGATCAAGAACATCTTAATGGTTTTTCTACTCCTATGCTGGAGTCTGCATTGTGCAAGCTGCTGCCAGAGTCAATACACTTCCCGAGGGACAAAGCTCAAGTCCATTCACTTTACCTTGTTTTCCGCTGACTTCTATACTTTCTGTAAGTCTACTGAAATCACAAAGTTACTAAATAGCAACACTAAAATAACACTTAGCAAATTTGCTAAGTTTACCAAGATCTATGGACTTAGGCACAGGAGATACAGCATGTAACTCAGTGATTATGAAGACCATAAATCTTCTTATAACAACTTTAAATGAACATTCCTCAGCAAGTGTAATCTCTCAACTGATTAACAGCCAAAATGGATCCATATTTAACTGTTTGAACAACCTTTCAAAACCTCACATGTAAATATTACAGGTGAATACAATTTGTGTTTATTGTCTTTGGTATTTACCTGTAACTTTGCTTATTTTAGATACATGACTCAAGGAACAAATGGGACAGCTTCTTTGTACTTTACATGTGAAATTAGCAAAATTTACTATCAAGGACCAAATAGAATTACTTTGACTTGGTGGTTTGTATGGTCTCTGTCACTATATTTAACTGCTACTTTAAGATGAAAGCCTTCAGAGACAATAATATCTAAACATATGGTGAGTTTGTCTTGTAATAAAACTTTATCGACAAACTATATCTTCATGTATAATGTTTATATGTCATAAAAATATTCTCTTAAAAATAACTTAGAACATGAAAATCATTTTTAACTAGCTGGCCAAATGAAAAAAAAATGTGTGAAACATGCAGCTATACTGAATCCTGGCCTGTGTAGGTCATGTGGAATAGTAGACACACTCAATGAAATATCTGCAAGGGGAGAAATGTTTCAGCTTAGAATGATTAGATGCACAGATTCTTAGACATAAAAACAATCTCAGACATTCTCCTTCCTCAATTTCCCTGTGGCTCAGTAGCTCTACCCTCAATATTGAATATTTTAGGAACAATGAATACACTTATCTCACAAAGTAGTAACCTCTCTGCTTATATAACTAATTGGAAGAATATTTTTTCCTTTACTATCAATGAGGCACAAATGACTCTGAATTCTTTCCTTTAGTATATAGCTCACTTATCATATGAAATCAGCATCACTATTTTTCTATTCTTCTTTCTCCAAAAATCCTTCTACCTTTCAATGTTCTATAGTATTTTTTCATGCCCCTTAGCTGTTATGGTGCCAAAGAACTTTCAGTGAACACATTCTCTTGTGTTAAAATTGCTCCTAGGCCATGGATATCCATAAGAAATAATAAATGCAGTTATTAGAACAACATGACTCTGAAAATTATTTTCCTGTTTTTTTCTGGAGACATATCTAACATTACTTTATTACTTTATCTAATTATAATTAGGTACCATATGAGAATATGACTAATACTGAGATTATGGGCAAGAAAATCATCAGCTTTTTTTTTTCCCCAATGAACTATTAAGCTCTAATTCTCTTACATCTTGTACTTTTTAGATTCATTCTTTTGAACTTTAGTGCAGGATGTTGTACTTACTCCTATTAACAGTCATAATTTTTGAATCATTATATATTTTAGGTGTCCACATAATTCTTTGGTACCCTAACAATTCTACATATTTATGCTACTATCCATCTAGACAGGCTATTTGAAACTTTCTCCAGGTATCACACATTGGCATTTCACAGGCCAAACAAGGCCAGGGCACATTATGAGACACCACTCTCAAGTCAGATGGGTCTGGTTTTATAAAACTACACCATAATCCTGTGAGAAACCCACTTTTTTGTCCACAGTATTCACTAAATGTCACAACAAAGGCAGGATAATAAAACCTGTTGCTTTATCTACCATCTTCTTATGTCTAGCAGAGAATACTTCTATACCCTAATTACAAAAGCTATACCATAATCTCTATGACTTCTCATGCTGCGCAGTTTTTCATGGAACACTGAAGGATCCATGGCTGTATTGCTTTTCTACTTTTTCCAACTACCCTATTTGGGGCAGGTGTTGTGGCATAGTGAGTAAAGCTACCATATATGACATTGGCATATCTTATGGATGCCAGTTTCTGTCCTAGCTGCTCCACTTCTGATCTAGCTCCCTGCAAATGGCCTGGAAAAAGAAGCAAAACGATGAAATGTGTTTGGCCCCTGTGATCCACATAGGAGGTCCAGATGATGCTTGTGGTTTGTGGGTTCATCGTGGCGCAGTACTGTTTGTTGTGGGCATCTTGGAAATGAACAAGCAGATAGAATCTCTCAGTCTCACTATGTCTGCCTCTCCCTAACTATGACTTTGAAAATGAATAAATAAAACTTGGCTTTCAGTTTTTTTGAATTTTTGAACTTGTTATTATTATGAAGAGATCAGACTTTATAATCCCATATGTACATGTCAATAAAGCCATCATACTTCCCTCATTTCCCTGCTTCCCTTCAAAAGCTTTTCTCTTCTTTTCAACAGTATTTGCTGAAGTATAATTTATATCTATTCATAAGAAAGATCATAAGACTACATTTCCACTGGAATATAAACATAAGCCAAGAATGACAATTTTATCCCAAAGTGATCATTACATTCCTACACTTAATGTATATAACTATTTTCCATAATATGGTTTTGTAGGTGTAGGGATTCCCCTCCCCATCTTCCCTTCCTCCATCCCTATTCTCCACCTCCTCACTATTTCCCATCATATTATTAGACAGTATAGTCCTTCAGCAACAGTTACAAGTCCATCTTTCTGCTATTTAACAGTAATATCACGTTGTACATATAGGCAATGGTAGAAAATCTAGTATCATATTGTCAAGGTATATTTAAGAGTTTGATTGGGAGTCCTCCTTTTATTTCGGGGTAAGGATGCATGCTGCAACATATTGTTACTTTCCAGTAAGCTAGTATCCAGTATATAGTTCACTTATGAGAATATATGTATACACATGTTTACTGATATCTATTGATCTCGTATTTTGCATGAAGGTTGTCTTATATCAAAGATAACATTTCCTATTTGTCCTTTTGGGATTGCCCTATTCCACTGAGCATAATGGTCTCCAGCTAGGACCACTTTCTTGTAAATGGCAGAATGTCATTCTTTTCAATGGTTGAGTATTATTCCATGGAGTACATATACCAAAGTTTCCTTATCCACTCCTCTCTTGGCAGGCATGTGGGTTGTTTCCATGTCTTTGCTTTTGTGGAGTGTGTTGATATAGATAGGGATGGATGCAGGTCACTTTTTCATATGCAGATTTCACTTCCTTTGGATATATTTCCAAGAATGGGATAACTCAGTAATATGGTTATCTAAGTTATCTAAGCACTCTCCATACTGAATTCCATAGTGGCTGCACTAGCCTACACATCCACCAACAGTGAAATAGAGTACCTTTCTCCCATATCTTGCCAGTAGATATTGCTAGTAGAGTTCTGAATATAGGTAAATCTCACTGGAGTTAGATATAATCTCAGTGTGGTTTTTATTTGTATTTCCCTGATAGCTAGGGAGCCTGAGCATTTTCTCATATGACTGTTAGCTGCTTGAATTTGTTCTTTTGAAAACTATACTCTTTCTCAAGAATTTCCACTGAGGGAAAACTTTGGCTTATTTTTGTGGGAAAGGTATTTCTGGATATGATCAGTTATTTTTTATTCCTATTCTAATTCAGACTTTCTTCAGTTTATTTTATTAACTCTAAACTACATAAAAAATTCTGTGGCTTTCACATTTTAAAGAGCTTTGCAAAACATATTTTCCAAGGTTATGCACATGCACGTGTTAAGCACAAGCTTAAATGCTTTGTTTTATTTGATTTTTATTTTTAAAATATAGAGGAAATGGGCTAGGCATGACAGCATAGTGGTTAAAGTCCTTGCTTTGAACATGCCAGCATCCCATATGGTTGCTGGTTCTGATCCCAGCAGCCCCACTTCCCATCCAGCTCCCTGCCTGTGGCCCGGGAAAGTAGTCAAGGATGGCCCAAGGCTTTGGGACCCTGCACCCACGTGGGAGCCCTGGAGGAAGTTCCTGGTTCCTGGCTTCAGATTGGTTCAGCTATGGCCATTGTGGTCACTTTGGGAGTGAATCATCAGATGAAAGATCTTCCTCTCCGTCTCTCCTCTTCTGTGTATATCTGACTTTCCAAATAAACAAATAAATCTGTTAAAAATATATATAGATGACATGATGACAAGGAGAATAATATGGTTGAACAAGCTTCTCAGAAAAATATTTAAACCATATTTCTTAAGCAATTAGTGTCTTCCTTTGCTCATCTTTGTGTATGAAAAGCAGCACACCTGAGTGGCAGTCTTCCCAACATGTGTGAAAGTTCAATGAACACTGTTATCTCTAAAATGAAATTTTGGGATATTTTTGAATTAAAAAATAAATGTTCAAATAGATTTTTACCTAAAAGCAAGAATTCACTTTATTAACATAAATGCCTTAGCTTAAATGATGGGTTCTTAGAGAATTGAAGGGGGTGGAGAAAGACATTTAAAAATATGTATCAATTCTAAATTTTAAAATATGCTTAAATGTTCATACTATATTTCATTTTTCCCACCTCTCTTTCATAAACACATTCTATTTTTATGCATTTATTCTTCACCTTTATTTATTTATTTTTTTCCAAAATCTTTTAGGAAACACAAAGTTAAGGAATTGGGGTTGGGAAACTTCACATAGTTTCATTACTTCACACATATATTATATATTATGTTTCACAGTCAGAATGATCTGCCATCATTTCCAACTCTCACTATACATGTATCAGTAAGGGTATGCCTGTGCTTCAGGTGTGTGGTCCAAAGCCCTTAAGATTTCATTAATAATCAACAGCTGGTGCCACCTAGTGTCTATACTCTCCACTCATCAGTGCAATCAAAAATAGAGCACTCTCTAGTCACAAATGAAGCAAGCTTGAAGTACAAACTAACAAACATACACACATATATACATACACAAAGACACACACACAAGGCTCAGGAAGTCCAGCGTCTGCCTTAAATTAATATCTTCATTGAAAGGAAACCCTTTTAAGTCACTATGGTAACAGGGTGCGAAAGTAGCAGGAAACTCACATTTTCTCCCACAGGAGACAATTCACAAAAGAAGAGTCCGGCTAAATGTGAAATGTAAGAGTTTTTCTAGACTTGAATTGTCACTTCAAATGGCTATTAAAAAGTTGAGAAATGGAACTGGCAGAAGACTTTGTTTTGAAGAATAATTTTGTTGAAGTCAGTTCTTCTCAATGAGCCAAAAAAAAAAAAAAGTCCAAAAAAAACTCTCTATGATTTGCATGCAAAATATTCTGTCAATCTTTGAGCTTTCCAAAGATTAACCAAGTATGGTAAGAACTACAGAAAGAATGCACAATACTCAAAAGTGTTAAAAGGAAAGAATTCACTAGCTTAAATCACAGCACTAAAAATATTTTTACTTGCAAAAGAATATATCTAGAAAACTATTTTCTTTCTTGATGCATGAAAGAATTATGAATGATCTCTTCAACCACAGTCATGTGTGCTTCAAGGTTAAAAAGTGCTCGCCCAAATTCCTGACCATTTTTTTAAATGACACTAATTTAGATGAATCTAAATTGTATTCCTACCCATCAGTTGTTACCTGACTCACTGGTATTCAAATACATGTTGTTTTAATTCACTCTTTCTAAGAGGAATACGTAACTGGAAAACATGGGCTAACATTCAGGGGGGAAAAGTTACATAACAGTCAGTCTGTTCCTTAACTGTACTCACTGGGTAATTACAGCAGAAAACACACAGCATACATGAGCAAACTTGTGCACACTGAAAGGTCATATTAGATGTTGATATATGATCATTTATTAACTTGGATGATTTAGCTACTCAAGCTACTGAAAGACAGGGCAGAGAGTTGAAAGCTCCTATAATATACAGCTAATAGCATGCTTTTCATACTCAGGATAATTACATCTATATTATTTAACATCTGCTTCTATCAATCACTTGTTAAAAACAGCTTTGAAGGTTTTATTTTCTTATTACCCTAGTGGTGATAAAAATTATTTCAGTATGTTCGGTCCAATATGCACTCACTGACAGATCCTCTTGACAATGTATAAAGATAGAATATAGAAATAATGCATAGTTTCTAGAGAAAGCTTGTATTGTTTCCCCTTTTCCCGAAACTTTATTTGGGGAGCCAAATATAGCTAATGCTCATGCTCCATTGGTTTGAAAGTACTTATAAGTATAATCCGACTGAAAGAAAATATTGCAAAACAGAATCAGGGTTCTAAAAATCGTACGCAGGCAAGAAAGAATGTAAGACACAACTCATTAAGGCTCTGAAATAAATAAATAATTAAAAGCTCCAGTTTTCAGTAATTTTTAGCATCTTCTGTCATTTTTCATTAACAGCTTTCAGAGATCTATCCGAAACAAGCTGATACAGAGAAATTAAGAGCAGTAATCAAGCGAGAAATGATAGACCGGCTGGGTTGCTATCAACTTGGCAAAACGTGAATACAGTTCAATAGCTGAAACAGATGCTAGAGTTGTTGAAAAACCCTGCAGGAGATATGGATATATTTGCTTCCTATAATGCAGAATGACTGAATAAATTTCAAAAGCTAGAAATTAATGAGGAGAAATGACTGACAGTCAAACTCCTTTTAAAACAGAAACCAACAGGAACAATTTCCAACCTAGCCAAACATTCTACACATTCTCATTTTTCTCATTTCTTTCAATGTCTGAATATCCAAAATATCAATCAGTCCTTGAAACTAAATTGCATGTAACTGAGCCGGGGTAGATTTCCCTACAGACTGCCCCCCTTCCAACCTCTCCGGTCATCATTTACCTGGAGAAACCTAGACTCTTGAAAAATACTTTATTCTAAAATCTTCTAACACTGATTTCTATCCCAGAAGTATTTCCCTGACGTTGGAGGCAAGCACACCCTCCAAAATCCTAACGCAGCACAAGGTAATTTTAAAATCCCTTCCGTAAAAGCAACACTGTTTGCAGAGTTTGAAGAGCTCGGCAACAAACCCCAGCCACCAACAGCTGCTTGTTCAAACATATGCTTTGTCATGGTCAGCTTCTAATTGTATTCATAATGATGTAATAGCTTTAATAATCCTACCTTCCATGCCAGCTGTTTTTCCTGTCACTCCATCATGCCAATAAGTTGGCTGCTGTAACAAATCAAGATAGTGCAAAACAGCATCTTTCTCCTGATTCTGTCATCTTCCTGAAAGCATTCTATTACTGCCGACTGCTGGGAACCAGAAAGTCTATTTGAATTCCAACAGCTCCCCTTTCGCATGATTCAAGTTAGGTTAGGTGGGCATGCCTAACATGATTCTCTCAGTCATTTATTATGCAGCTGCTACAACGTCGGTGTGGTAACCACTCTGACTATCTGATACGTCAGTCGAACAAAACGTACACCTCAGAGCAAACACATGAGGCAGAGCAGCGTTCTGCATTTAACGAGCATTCTCTCTGCTAAAAACAGCGGATCTGCAAATCTCTTTCAGTATCGACTCGATCCTCTGTACAGATGCAAAGCCCTTGGATTAGACTCTTTTTCTAACTATACCAAAAGCCGAGTTCCTTGCAACATCTCATATTACTCACACTGAAATCCTGGCTGATTTTCACTAATTTTAATAGTCCTTTCATGGTTAAATAAAAACAAAACCAAAACAACAACAGTAACAAAAAAAAAAAAAACCTCTCTCTTCTGATTGTACTTTTCAAATAAGGATTCTGTGTGCTCAGCTTCATGTCTCTGCTTTATTACAAAATACAGCATGCACTTTTGCAAATGCAATTTGCCTCACGTTTTTCTATGAAAAATTTGGACTAAGAGGATTTTCTAAGAAAATGCTATCTTTTGCAGATTGGACATAAAGTCTAGTACTCTGTGTGTTTCTTGCACGAGTTGAACTTATTCTTGATATTTTGACTTGGGAAGAGTGCTTTCTTCCCAAAGTAAGAAATCTGATTAGCTGAATTCCTCCCATAACTTGTTTACCCAGTGAATAAGTGCAATTTCAGAAAAAAAATATATTTTCTATTTTTAAAATGCTACTTGTAAATCAGTCTTTTGCAAAAGAAATTAAAGTTGCCATAAATCTATGCAGTAATTTTCTCTAAAATGTTTTAAGTATCCTTTTCCCTTGGAGCACTGATATTTATAATTTGAAATGATAACACAGAACATTCAAAATATTTTCATAAGAAACATATTTTCAAGAAAGGGGATTTATGAAGTCACAGGTTTTCTTTCTACAATCTATTAGATATTTAGTTGGATAGGGAAATTCTCATCTCCCACCAAAAAAGCAGATAGCTTAAGTAGATGTACTGTGAAACTATGAGGAATAATTCATTTAGCATATGTGACATTTGTCAATATTACTATTCTGAAATACTGGTTCCTATGGAGTATGTGCATATGCATGTACATTTCAATTGCTCAATCACCATTTTATATAATATATAACTTTAATTTTCAAGTAACATATTCCAGACATAAGTACATATAAAATAATCCCTACTTTACAGATGTTTATGTTTAATTGATAAATGCTTCAAATGAACCAGGAAGACAAACTGAGTCTGTAGGGACTCAGCAGAGCTTCTGTAAACTATTACACACACTGTTCCACAAAGTTATTCGGAAAATACTTGCTGAAAATTCCTGCATTTTAACAAATCACCACTTCCAGGGCTATTACACCTGTCTTTGAGGTTGCAAATTATATAAAAGAATAATACATGGCTTTTGTTCTACGCTTGATTTATTTCTACAGCTTCTGATTTCACTCCTCCCACTTTTTTTTTCTGACTACACTCCAGCCGTACTGGATATTTTTGTCATTCCAAAATATTGTAATCCTTCCTGTCTTAGAGAATTTGCATTTTCTGTTTCATGTATCCATAAGTCTAATCTCACTTTTTAAACATAAATTTTGACTTTTAAAATGAAAAGTATGGGGTTGGCATTTAGCATAGCAGTTAAGGCACTGGTTGAAATGCCTGTGTGCCACATCTGAGTTCCCGGCTCACACACCTGTTTTAGCTTAGGACTTCAGCTTCTTGTTAAAGTACACCCTAGGAGTTGATTATTATGGCTTAAGTTCTTCGGGGCCTGCCACCCTTGTGGGAGACATCACTTAAAATTATGACTGCTGGGCCTGGCATGGTAGCCTAGTGACTAAAATCCTCACCTTGTATGTCCTGGGATCCCATATGGGTGTCAGTTCATATCCTGGCTGCTCCACTTCCCTTCCAGCTCCCTACTTGTGGCCTGGGAAAGCAGTAGAGGATGGCCCAAAGTCTTGTGACCTTGAACCCATATGAGAGACCAAGAAGAAGCTCCCAGTTTTAGATCGGCTCAGCTCCAGCCATTGCGGCCACTTGGGGAGTGAACCATCAGATGAAAGATCTTTCTCTGTCTCCTTCTCTCTGTAAATCTGTCTTTTCAATTAAAATAAATGTAAAAAAAATTGCTACTTTTGACTCTAGCCAAGAATTGTGGAAATTTAGGGAGTGAACCACAAGCTAGGATTTCTTTTTCTGCTTCTATAAAGTAAGTTATAATTACATATATATATATATGATATGAAACACAACTGAATATCTTGATATACAAAGTAAAATGATCACTATAAAATATATCACCCCCTTAAATGATTACCTTTGCATGCAATGAAAATATCTGAGATCTTAGAACATATCAACTACAGAGCAAAATAATATTCAATATAGACCCTGTGATGCATATTGGATCTTTAGAATGCTTTGATCAACACAGCTGTACCTTTATTTGCCTTCTCTGAGGTCTTCATTTTCCTCGTAACCACTAACCTTTCTCTCTGGTTTTATGAGTTTGGCTTTGCAAGAATCTACATATAAGTAAGATCGTGTACTATATTTTTTGGAATATGTTTTATCTCACTTAGCGTATTATCCACATTCATTCAGCCTGCCATCCATTACAAAATTGCCTTACTTTGTGCATATATGTATATTAACTGCTCCCTGCTAATCTTGTAGTTCTTTTTCCTTATTTCTTTCTGTTGTTGTCTTCCTTTGTATTTGTTTTGTTTTAATGGAATTTGACTTTCCTTTTCTCTTTTCTGGAACATTTTTTTAGGCATTTTCTTTGTGGTTAGTATGGGTTCTATTTTAAGTATAGTTCTATTTTAAGTTAATTCCAACTGCATATGAATACAAGTATTATATGTTGCTAATATAGTTTACACACTTTTGTGCATTAATGAGTCTGTTTTAGCTATATTTAGTACTTTTGTATTTTAACATTTTCTCAATAAAACTTGTTTGCTTGCCATTGTTATCAAAATATTGTACTCTACTTCTTTATCTTTACCAATGGGTTTCATACATTCTTATATTTTAATGTTGCTCTATATTGTTTCATTTCAACGGAAGGAATTTTCTTTAGTACTTCTTGTAATGCAGGTATAATGGTGCTAAACTCCTTCAAGCTATTGTTCACCTGAGAAAGTCTATTTTGTCTTCACTTTTGAAAGACAGGCTTGCTCAACATAGTATTCTTGGTTGGCAGTATTCTATTTTCCTTTCAGAACATTAGACATTCTACCCCAATCCCTTCTGTCCTACAGCTATCTCTCAGTTGTGATTGTTTACATCCCATCTCGGCCTAAAATATTAATTTGAGGGTGAAACATATTTACTCTCTAGCTAGAATTATAATCTCTTATACAATTTCCTAGCATAGTGCGCTTCTGTTTTCTTCATAAAAACAAATTCTGAAGCGATCAAGATAGTCCTTCTGTAACAGTATACATATTTCACACATGTATGTATATTTTCATACATATATGCATATGTATGTGCACATATATATACACGCCTATGTACTTATCTACAAATATGGATTGCTATATACAGTTCTCACACTGAGTCTATGAAGAAGACCATACTATAATTATTAAAGATAAGGAAACTGACACTGGAAAGTTAAATAATTTGGTCAGGCTCATGTGGCCTTATTTAATGCTTTGTATTCCCCAGAAGAAAACAATTTTGAGGCTGTAGAGCATGTTTGCCTTATTCATTGCTATATCATAATCTCTAGTTCTGTATCTGAAAAATGCATTGCATTCTTCCCCTCATCCAGTAAAACCTTGTACAATGCAATGTGCCAAAACCATGGTGACATGGAGATGATGAAAACAGGCACAGAGCCTGTTTTCCTGACATTTATTTGTTAGAATAAGAGCTCCAGACTCAGAGTCAAAGTCTATAGATGGAAGCTAGATGTGTATTGAGTGGTACAGAAGAAATACTACATCTTTTTCAGTAGCATCAAATTAATGTAGACTTGTTTTATTTATGTTTGTAGAATATAAACCAAAGTAGTATTAGAAGTATGAGAAGTATCTGTGACTTTATTAGTTTACAAAATCACAAATGTTTCATTAAATTTTATACATATTTTGCACATGTCTAAGATAGTTGCTGTGGTTGTTGTTTTTAAATCTTCCATCCAATGGTTCACTTCCCAAAAGGTCACAATTATCTGTAGCTGAGCCAATCAAAAGCCAGGAGCCAGGAGCCTCCTCTGGATCTCTCACACAAATACAGGTTTCCAAAGCTTTGGGCCATCCTCCACTATCTTCCTAGATCATAAGCAGGATGCTGGATTTGAAGTGGAGCAGGTGGGATAGGAACTAGAGCCCATATGGAATGCTGGTGTTTGTAGGCACAGGATCAGTCTGCTGAGTGATAGTGATCATGCCATTCCTAGCTACTTTTACATGCATTATTATCTTGACATTTTTGTTATGGTCACTACTTCATTTGATTAATAAGAATGTATGCCATTATAATTTTTAAAAATTTAGAAAATTGCATCACACTATAAGTAATTTCTGTTGTAATTCTAAATATTTTGAGCATTTAGATCCAATTCAGATTCTTTTTTACAAGATGTTAAAGGCTTTTTGGTATTAGAGTTTTAAGTTTTGCCAGGCAATGGAGCTTGCACTAAAATCCCTGGCCTACAGAATAAGTAAATATGACATACTGTCAAATAAGACTGTATCAATAGCGAGACAAGCTGTGTTAAAATTACAGATAGATGACTTAAACAATATGCTACATAACTTCAGCTTACTATTCTGTAAAACAGGAATAATTGTGCTCTTGAATGTTTTCCATACGAATAATTTAATATAATGTCTGAAATCAATAAACTTCTAGTGATTTTTGAGTATTGTTGATGACTGAACTAGAAATTAAACCAGCATGACAAACAATATTGTTTAAAATGCCCAAAAGATTGAGAAGGATTATTGTAACTAAAAATCATATTACATTTTTGATGGGAATGTTAGTTGATAAAACCACCACGAACAGTTTGGAGGTTTCTTAAAAAGTTAACCGTACAAACAGCATATAAGTCATACTTTGAATCTGAAAGAAACTGAAGGATTCTATATACAACAGCAATGCTCTAGCTGAGAAATAAATCCTAAGATCAGTTGTATTTACAATAGCTACAAAAATTTGAAGACTTGGAATAAAATTGAACAAAGGCTTGAAAAATCTCTTGAGGAAAATCACAATACATTAATGAAAGCATTAAAGAACATACCAAAAATAGAAAAATCTTCCATGTTTATGGATAAATATCATCAAAATGTCTCAAATGTACTCAAAATGTACTCAAAGCAATTCACAGATTTGACAGGGTCCCAGTCAAAATACATGGGAATTCTTCACAGATCTAGAAAAATGATCCAGAAAAATCATATTCAAAGACAGAAGACCATGAATATCAAAAACAATCTTAACAAAAACAAAGGCAGAGACATTACAAGAGCAGATTTCAAGATATGCAACAGGGCTGTTATAATAAAAACAGCCTGATACTAGAACAAAAACAGACATAAGGTCCAATGAGACATTATAGAAACCCCAGATATTAATTTATACATTTACAACTATAATTGTTGTATGTGAATTTCATATTATACAACTTTTTAAAATTATATTTTGAGTTCCAACATTCCCTTAGAGTCTTTTGGTTCCTCTATATAAAAGATCATGTTATCTTCAAACAGATGACTTAGACTCCTCACTTCTAATTTGTATTCCTTCTTTCTTTTTCTTATCTAATGGCTCTGGTTAAAACTTCCAGAACTATACTAAGTAGCAATAGTGAAAGTGAAAATTATTCTAATTATTCCAGACCCAGCATGATGCTGACTGTGGGATTAACATATATTGTCCTGATTATGCTGAGCTATGTTCAATGTATATATTTAATTTTTAAAGATTTCTGTCACAAAGTATAGTTTTGAAATACTTGTTTGTGGAGCCTGGTGCAGTAGGTTAGTTGCTAAATTCCTCACCTTGAACATACCAGGATCCCATATAGATCCAGCAGCTCCACTTCCCATCCAGCTCCCTGCTTGTGACCTGGGAAGGCAGTCGAGGATGGCCCAAAGCCTTGGGACCCTGCACCCAAGTGAGAGACCCAAAAGAAGCTCCTGGCTCCTGGCTTCGGATTGGCTCAGCTCTGGCCATTACAGCTACTTGGGGAGTGAATCATTGGACGGAAGATCTTCCTCTCTGTTTCTCCTCCTCTTTGTATATCTGACTTTCCAATCTGGTTATCAGATTCTTTCCCTTAGGGTAGGTTTCTAAGCTGTGTTACCCACAGGTCTACAATTCAGTTTCATTTACTGTGCTTGGTACATGGCTCTTCATTTGCAGTCACTTGTGCCAATTCCTCCTGTGAGTTCCAGGTCCAGGCTCT
Organism: Ochotona curzoniae; assembly: GCF_017591425.1. Classification (NCBI taxonomy): domain Eukaryota; kingdom Metazoa; phylum Chordata; class Mammalia; order Lagomorpha; family Ochotonidae; genus Ochotona; species Ochotona curzoniae. The sequence goes on along the minus strand of NW_024465023.1, from coordinate 18,768,719 downwards.
CATATTAGACTTCCACCACTGTCTCTGCAGCCCCAGCTCCTGGCTCACCACCCTCTACCTCCTGTGATTCTGTGCCACTGTTGCACAGTTGTCTGTACAATGTTTCTGCACTTCCAGTTCACACACAGTTCCCAGGATTAGGAAGACACCAAGTGTCCTTAGCTACGTTGTTGGTGGTGCTGATCTGGAACCTGTTGGCTGATAGCTCTGACGCGCACATGGACCTGTTTTGACCCATATGATGCAAAGTCAGTATTATTTTCCCTGTGGGACCAGTGCAATGCACTGAGCTCAGTGAGTTTACTCCCAGTTCAGCACATGTGCATTTCAGAGTTGACCTTTCAGTCTTAAAGCTTTTGCTGCACTGTACAAAACAGCACCTGATGTGTGATTATTAGAGTTCTTGATCTTCTGGCCATCAGGTTTGAGGGCTACCCAGAACTATCTTGGGTGGATCCTGTAGAATGTCATGTTGTTGCAGAAATGAGTTCACTCCCAGCTCAGTCCTGTCCCATAGCATTTGCCTCCTCATACATTTTGTAATGGTGCCCAATTTGGCCCTAGGGGGCAGGCTGGGATGGGAATTCCACCCTGTTCCCACACTGTGCATCTTGGACATGCTGCTCTTTCTCTGCTGCTGCTCAAATCAAACAGACAAGCAGGACAGGCAGTTCTTTCTATGTATTTCCCTCCTTAGCTCTCGGTGAATGTCCCTTCCCATTTTGTAGCTAGTAGAGTTCTGGCTGCTGGTGCAGTTCAGATCACCACTTGCTGACTGCAGCTGGGTTATCGGTCACTGCAACACCACCCTGTTATGTCCACTGCTTTCTTGTGTCTGTCAGTCTCCAGGTGCCCCTTTGCTGTCAGCCTGTCCTCTTCTATTTCCTGGAATGTGCCCTCCCTGCTTCACCTTGTCTAATGCTCTCCATTTGTTTAAATTTGTCTTTAGCCTATTCTGCCATCTTGATTCTGATTTTGAATACTTCCTTTGTTGTTAATTTTCAGCTTCATTCCACTGTGGTCAGAAAAGATACATGATATGATTTCAGTTTTCATTTTCAAATTTGTTCAGAGTTGTTTTTATGGCCTCGTATGTTATCTATCCTAGAGAATGTTCCATGCATTGATGAATTGTTCATGCATTCTGATTATGTGGGATGAAATGTTTTATATCTATCATGCTTATTTGGCCTGCAATATACCTTGGTTCTATTGTTTCCTTATAGAATCTTGTCTGCTTTTCTCTGTCCATGCATAAAAATATGATGTTGAAGTTTCCTGATTATTACTGTATTGGAGTTTGTGTCTTCATTTAGACCCACTCATATCTATTTTATAAAACTGGATGCTCTAGCACTGAGTGAATATGTATTTACTATAGTCTTCTTGTGGAACTCATCACTTAAACATCACATAATGACTTCCTTTGTTTCTTGCAATAATTTTTTTTAAATCTTAAATTCTATTGAATCAGTTATTAATAAAACTACACCTGCTTAATTTTGACTTCTCTTTGCATGGAATATCCCTTTTCATTCTTTCATTTTAAGTTTGTGTGTAACTTAATTGGGGAGGTGTGCTTCTTGAAAACACATAATGGGTCTTTTTGTAATCCATTCAGCCAGTCTGTATTTTGTAATTGAAGTATTTAGTTGACTGATATTAAAGGATATTATTTATAATGGATGACTAACATCTGCCATTTTCTCATGAATAACTATATTTTGAGTATCTTTTATGCTGTTACTTGGAGGCGTCTGCCTTCACATCCATTCATGATGCTGAATGTCTTTCTTTGTTTCTGTGTGTAATATACCCAAAAATATCATTTCTAAGGCTGGCTGGGTATTGACATATTCTTTTCAATTTTTGCTTTCTTGGATGATCTGTAGTTCACCTGCATATATCAGTGAGAGTTTTTCTGGATTAAGTATCCTGGGTTGACTTTTTTTTTTTTTTTAAGACTTTGACTACATCTCCCCATTCTTCTTGGCAGGTAGGTAGAAAACCTACATGATAGAAAGTCAATAAATTTGTTGCCCGGGCATATCTCTTCTGCATATTTTAGGATTGAGCTTTCATGTCTTACTTTTTGAAAACCTGACCATAATGTGTCATGTATATAATCTTTTCTGATTATTCCTTAAGGGTTGTGTTAAATGTGTTTGTATGTCCACATCTGCAAACTGCATAAATTTTCAGCTATTATTTCACTGAATATATTTCCTAAGTCATTCTTTTCTTTCCTGTAATTCAGCAACTCCTACGTCTCGTTTCTAACCATTTCATGATCTCTAATAACTCTCAAACACTGTTTTCATCTAACTTCTTTTTCTTTTTTGTCTGAGACATTTCAAAAGATCTGTTTTCTAGCTCAGATATTCTTTTTTCCTGCCACAGCAATTCTGTTGTTAACTTTTTCACTGTATCTTTGACACACTGAACACTTTCATTGTAATATTTCTGAACTTTCTCCAATATCTCTTTGTAGAATTTCTCAACCATGTCATGTACACACATCCTTATTTTTGTTTTTCATGAACTTGGTAATGATTCTTTTGAATTTCTTTCAAATTTTCTCAACCTGTACTTTTTTTCACAACATATTAGTATTTGTGTATTATTATATTCTTTTTGGGGAGTCATAGTCCGTTCCTTGTTTACATATCTTATGTTTCAGCATTTAATCTTACACATCTTAGGGATTCCTTTTATGTCATCTGGGAGATCTTTTCCCTTTGATTAAAGGTGTATTTATTTATCTAAAAATCAAAGTTACAGAGAGGGAAAGAAAGAAGAGATGGGGATAGGGAGAGGAGAGGCAGACATACACATACATACACACAGAGTGAGTGAGGAGAAAAAAGAGGTGAGGAGGAAGGGAGGAAGAGGAGGAGGGAGGGAAATATCCATATATCTGTATCTATATATCTATATCTATCTATCTTTATATAGAGAGAGGGAGCTATACATACACACACATACATACAGAATAGCTGTAACAGGCAGGACTGGGCCAGGCTAAAGCTAGTAAATTATTCCACTTTTCCACCATTCGCACATAGGCCTAGATAGTTGAGCCATTGATTTCTAAGTTACATTAGCAAGGAGCTGGATCAAAAGCGGGGTAGCCAGGACATAAACCAACACATCCAATATGGGATGGCATCACTAAAACCAGTAGCTTGATTTTCTTTTACACAACACTAGTCTCCATTTGATTTAGTGAATGTTTTATTGTTAGAAATGTGTTTTTCTGAGTTAATGAAGTACCTGTTACTTGTATTGGAGATGTGCCCAGGGGTTTGTCCTGGCTGGGGCCAGGAAGCTCCTGCTATATTTTTGGGGTAGGGCAAGAATCCAAGTGTGGCTTCTAAGTTGGGCATGATGTAGCCGTGGATTGTGCTCAGAATACATGTCACTCATTGTTACAAGGTAAAGCAACTGATTAATAATCAAGAGTCAGCTCATGACACCAATACACCTCTTCTTCCCAGACATGAGTACTATACAGAACACCAATCCACTTCATAGTATGTCCCCCAAACCTTTCATGAAATCTATGCATGGCATTCAGGAAACTGAGTTTTCACATTCAGTCTGCATATAGGAAACCAGTCATAATCTGTATCTGCCTCAACAACTTGGCCTGCACCCAGGTGTTACAGTCATACAGCACAGGTATTCCATTCTCTTCCCTGTAAACTCCCCCTCCTCCCATTCAATGTGTGAGCTTCTTGGTACTTTCTGATTAAGGATAGCACCTGCTGCAGCCACACTCAGCAAATTGAGACTGATACTACAACAGGGTAAAGGGAGAATCAAGATGGTCTCCCTTCATGTAGTAATGTAGTTTCTTACCCTTACCTCCCAATCAGTTTCCCAGACTAAAAACCATTTAAGTCTATGCAATTCTACTTGATCAAAGCTGCCAGTGATATAGACTACAGCAGCTTCAAAATGGTATTTTTAGAGAAAGTATCCAGATAGGATATAATATGCTAAGGCTATTAGATCAATGCCCACAATCATGGTATTTCATCACTCAGGTTAGTGCACTGAGATTAGTATGATAGTATAAACTATTTATTTCCATTAAATAATTTAGACATTTACTTTGCAACTATTTCATGTAAGATGTTTTCTTGGATGACTCCTGCATTTCAGAGATTGCAGTTGCATTAAAACAACAATTATTGGAAACAGATGATTGTGATGACAAGCAAAAACATTAATGCAACATTATTAGAGGGATGAATGAAACTCATGTTATCACAGTAAATTATTTTTAAAAGATTTGATTAGTTCTTAGAATGGAAGAGTTACAGAAACAGAGGGACACACACACAATTTTCCATTGAATGTTCACTCTCAAATGGCCATAATGGCTGGGGTTTTGTCAGGCTGAAGCCAGTAGCCTGAAACTCAAGCTAGGCCTGTGACATGGGCTTCAGGGGCCCAAGGACTCGGGCATCCTAAGCTTCTTTCCCATGGGCACTAGTAAGGAATTGGATTGAAAATGCAGCAGTTGGGACATAAGCCAGTGTCCATATTGTGTGCCAGCGGCACAGGCAGTGGCTTACCTCACTGCACCGTAACAGCAGCCACATGGAAAAGTATTCTTAAACTTAGAACAAAAGGCTAACTAGTGAAGGCATGGATAAGGATAAAGCCAGAAAACAGTATGGCAGACAAAGTAAATCACAACATCATTAAAAATCATCAAGAAAAATAGTCTTAGGGCATAGTTAATAACTGTGGGGGGCAGTAAAGAATGATGAAGAAAATGAGTTATCAAGACAGGGTAGGTGCAAATTACATGGGGCTTCTTGGTAAAATAAAAAGAAAGGAAAAAAATCACCCATAGGAATAAGCCAGGTGATATGGCTACAGATCTTAAAATCTTTCAAAGGACATTAAGAAAATACTACAATGTTATACTAACATTTCACAACCTAATTACAGTGACCTAATGACAACCAAAATTTATGAAAACTCAACCAAGATGAGAGAACATAAATAGAATTGTAGACAACAAAGAAATTAAAGAGATCATTTTCTAGGCCTATATATTTCACTAGGTGATTGTATTAAATATTTAAAGAAGGAACAAAAGTTTTATATTCTTCAAAAAGACAGAAGTTATATTTCTCAATTCATTATGTTGGGTCAATATTATTTGATACAATAAAAAAGAAAAAGAAACAGAGAATACAGATGTCAAGTGTCTTAATAATTTTGAAATAACAAAATATCAAAAATAATCTACAATATAAAAGAAATATATTAATTAAAATAACATTATATAATTTTATTAGAGTTAAATATTCATGAGAATTGGCAATAATTCAGAGAGGCACTATATACTTGTTACCTAGTTTTCATTTAACTGTTAATTCTTAATACAGTTTTAAAACTAGCAAATGAATATGGGTAAGATGTATGTGTATAATTCTAGATAATTTCATGCTGTGTCTAGATTGGTGTATCCAGTACTACACTCAACACACAGCCACAAAAATATCCCATGTATTACCCCTTTGGAGACACACTTGTCACTTCTACCCACCACTCCTATTCCCTGATATGCACTATAGTATTTTCTATATTTAGATATTGATAATTTCTAGAATATTTCAATTAGTTATTTTTTAGCTCAGGATAATGTCTATTCAAGTTGTATTTATTAACAGTCTCTTCCATTTTGGTCATGAGCACTTTTCCATTGTCTGAAAAAAAGTTGAGGACTTATTTCAGCATATCTTGGCTGTTTATAGCTTTTGACTGTTACAAATTAAGTTGCCATGGACAATCATGCATAGTTGCTCAGTGTGTGTGGATACCCACATTTTCATTTCTTTTTGAAATATGTCTGAATGCAATCTCTGGGACATATAACATATATAAATTTAATTTCTTGAGAATCTGCCTATCCAATTTCCAAAGAGAATGCAGAAAATTCACATTTTCACTAAATGCATATGTAAGATCTAGTTTTTCTTAAGTGTCTACCACTATTTGGCATTGGCATTATTGCCTTATCCTTAATTTCCTTAACATTAAAATATTGCTTTTTCATAGAAGAAAAAGGGAGGGAGAGAGGAATCAAGGAGGATGGAAAGAGGGAATCAATGCAATTGCATGTTCACGTCCAAAGTTTTTTTTTTAAGAATCGACGCATCTTTATAGTTTTAATTAAAACATAGTGTTTGTTACTGTTTATGGAGAACAGTATTATAAACCCAAATGGGGTGACCATGCAAGGAAAATGAAATTATAATATCAAAAACATTCCTGCAACATTTACTGCAACATTTTCTGGCTGAGGTATGAAAACATCCAAAGTGTCCTGCACTGACATAAAATACAACATGTGCCCATGTTCATGCACATGTGCATACACACACACACACACACACACACACACACACACACACACACACAATGTTTTATTCGCCGTAGGAGAGAATGGAATGTTGTCATTCGCAGCAACATGGACAAAATGAGAGGATAATATGTTAGTTGAAATAAGTATGCAAAGGTAAATACTCTATGTTCTCACTCATTTATAGAAGTTAAAATGTTGGTCACAAGGAAATTGAGAGTAGAATAACATTCATTAGATACTGGATGATATAAAGAGTGGATAATGGGTACCATATTTCAGCTAAAGGGAAGTCTTTTTTTTAAGATTTATTAATTTGAAAGGCAGAGTTTTGGAATTTGGAGAGAGAGAGAGAGAGAGAGAGAGAGAGAGAGAGAGAGAGAGAGAGAGAAGCTTGGGCTGCTAGGCCAGGCCAAAGCCAGGGTCCTAGATTTGCATCACAGTCTCTCATGTGAGTGATAGGGGCCCAAGTACTTGGATCATTTGTCTCTGCTTTCCCAGATAGCAGGATGGCAAGCGAAGCAACTACGTGTTGAACCAGTAATCATGTTTAATGCCAGCATTACCAGTTGTTGCTTAACCCTATGCGCCAAACCTGGAGAAGTAGTTTTGCTGTTTGATGACTTAGTAGGGTAACTCTAGCTTACAACAATACTGTAAGTTTTCAAAATGACTAGATGAGAAGAATTTTAAATTTCAATATATTTTTTAAAATTTACTGTGGGATTCCTTTCACCTAAAAGATTCCTTAGAATTCTTATATTTAGCTGTGCCAGTTTGCTTGAGGAGCCTATTATATCTTGTTCAAAGGTCCCTCTATCCACAATTTTGTGAAATCATCTCTGAACCAAATTGTGTCCAGAACTAATTGCTCCCTGTTATCCCTTTTGTTTTTTTTTTCAGCAATGATAAGAGAAGACTGCATTCTCTTGAACTTGGAATTATAACACCTCCCATCTCACTAAAAGCTGTGAGCTTTGTATTTGCCACATCATGTTCTATAATGACAACAAGCTAAAGCAAACTTTAACATGCTCCTCATTGCATATCTATAGCTAGTCACCATAAAGTGATGTGTAGGGTAGTTACCATAGGCAAAATTTGCTTCCCATATATTCACATTTTCTTTTGCTTATTTCTTATTAGAGTGGACATCATATACTGTTTTCCTTTCCCAGTTTTATCACAAACACCCTCAGGCTACCATTGATATTTCTTGATTTCAACTAATTACAAGGTTGCATATTCTTCATTGATAAATTCAGCACTGGAACTGTACACTCTAACTTCAAATGCAGCCAACATTACTGTTTTACTTAGTTCTGACCTCTGTCTCCCTTAATGTAGCAACTTAAAACAAATTTATCCAGTAATAAAGAAGCTTCTGAGCCACATACTACATCCTTCTAGATAACATCAGAAAAAGTGTTCGCAAACATTCATCTGGAAATGATGACCCTTCCTCCCTCAAATAAGAAATTGGTCTACTGTTAGAAATTCAAATGTTGGGCGTGGCACAGTAGCCTAGCAGCTAAAGTTTTTGCCTTGCACATGCCAGGGTCCCATATGGGTGCCGGTTCTAATCCTGGCAGCTCCACTTCCCATTCAGCTCCCTGCTTGTGGCCTGGGAAAGCAGTTGAGGATGGCCCAAAGCCTTGGGACCCTGAACCCATGTGGGAGACCCAGAAGAGAATCCTGGTTCCTGGCTTCAGATCAGCTCAACTCTGGCTATTGTGGCCACTTGGGGAGTGAATCAATAGATGGAAGATGTTCCTTTCTGTAGATCTGACTTTCCAATAATAATAAAAAAGCACATCTTTAAAAAAAAAGAAATTAAAAGTAAAGCCATTGTAAACTACAAATTTGTTGCAAATTATTTGCACATATATGCAAATTATGTATAATTTATATATAATTATATATCTAATTATAAATTTATATATATATATAAATAATCTTTTTTAGTCTTGCAATCTTTTAAGGAAATTATTTAAAATCCCCTGGTAAATACTCAATTGCTTTGTCTTAAGAACCATATTTATTCAATAAAATCTGAGTTAAAATATCATATCAAAGGTAGTTACCCTTGGAAAATAATTAAAAGTTAGTAACAAAATTTCTCTGATAGACAAATATATTCACATATCCTAGCTTAACAATAACTATGTTACTAACTGATTTGCCTTTGATTATACTTAATATTTGGTTTATCCAAATATTATCAGGGATTCAAGAGCAGCTGGGGATTATAGTCACATATGTATTTTGGACAAAACAATTACTGCCCTTTAAAATCAGCTTATATTTCAAAGGGGCTTTGTACACACAAATATACATACACAAGCTATAGAAACTTTAGTTCTTCATTTCAGACTTAGAAAATTGTAGAAAGCACTTTTGTGATAAGGAACAGCACTTTAGGACAAAGAAATAATATTAACCTCAGGAAAGGAGCAAATTCACCACTAGCCATGAGCACTATGCATTTAACAGCTACCTTACGTTTTAGCTGATATAATTTATAAATGACAATAATTGCCCTTGTCTTCAGATCACTGATAAAAATTATAGTCATTATAAACATAACATGCAATTTTGACTAAGAGGAAATTCCTCATTGTATATATTTTCAGCAGGTTTAACAACTCCTCTAATTCTGTCATTTCTTTTTTTAGTGCTAAATGAAATTACCAGAAATACAAAACCTTTTCATGTAGCCTACAGCCATCGGTTTACTTTTACAAGGTTTATAATTGTATAGCTTGTCAATTATCTGCACTTTGTGGGCTGACCACTGCCTCTCTTTATACCTTTTTTGCTTTCTTTTAGCTGAACTGTTTATGATTCTAGAAATAAGATGAGTAAAAAATCACAAGAAAAAAAGGAAAATAAGTCAACGCAACGATTTTTGCATTTTGTGCCTACTGTCCAAAGTGTTAGCCTATATTTTATTTCTGAACTCTAAAGGAACATTTCACAAATGACTTTTTGGAAATATCTCTTTGTCAGTGATAGATCTTGCTCGTTATAAGGTTTTCAAATAGCTGTGAAGATAATACATTTTGAAGAATATATTAGAGTCACCAAATTTAAGTTATAATGTACTTAATGTTTGTATGGGCCATTTTCTTCTGGCAAAATTAAAATAAATTCAAGGACTCATCTTTTACCTTGCCTTATAACCATAATTGAGCACTAGAATTTATTAAGTTTTTTTATCATTATGATATTGTGGAGTTAATTCTCTATAAAATATAAAGCATTGCTTCTATGAAGTAGCCAATTTGTTTTTCTTAACTGTCATGCATGTGACAGACCAGAGAATTGCTTTTTCATTTTAAAAGTCAGAGTCTACACTTTAGTTTTAATAGTTTTGTAGTAGAAATCATAAAATGCGCACTTTTATCATATCTTTTTAAAGACATAGCTAGGCATGTGGATAGCCGAATAACTCCTGCATAGTTCAGCTGCCCACAAGAGAAGATAAATTCATCTGGTCACTGAATAAGAAATCCCTTTTTCTATGCCATAAACATAACATTACATAAACATAACATAAACATAACATTACAGGATGTTATCAAAAGTGAGGGGCTAACAGTTTTGATATTTCTCACACAAAAATACAGAACCCGAGTATATTGGGGAAAAAAAAAACAGTGACTGACCTTTCATATAATTTTTTTTTTCAAACCTCTCCATTTATGGAAAAATCACCTAATGCTTATAGAAAAAAGGACAGCTCACAATCAGAAAGAGTTCATGCAAATGCTCAGACAAAATCCCTGAATGCTAGCCCCAATGCACTTCAAACGATGGGAGCTCCAAAAGGCCCCAATGCCTTAAGGAACGCTACTCCAAGGTTTAGTCCATGTGTTTGCTGGACACCTTGCTAAACCGCTCCCTTGCAAGCTGTCCTGTGCAAGCAGTATGACATTCTGACTGTGTCATTTTCTATTATATTACGCAAGCATTATCTCCTATTCATATTACAAATGTTTTGAGCTTAACTATATGTGTAAAATAAAGGTAATGATAATAATACACATTTCATGGTACTGAAATGTAAATACAATAGGAGAATGCATATAAACCACTTAATAAAGTGCCTTACAGATACTAAACTCTCAATGCTAAGAATCATTAATGTTCTATTCACCATAAGGGATATGTGTAAAGAATTCTGATATTTAGTATGCTTAGGAGATAAAATGTTGTGATACTCTCAGAAACAACTTGGAGAAGCACCCTACTAAACATTAATCCATTTTTAAAATAGAAAATTAAATATTTAATTTTAATATATCTTCATATACCACACCTTTCCCAATAGAGGCTACTGCTAACAATAATTTTAGGATATTACTAGCCTAGTTTTCAATGAAGATGTATTCCATTTGCTTTTCTGAAAGACAGTGTGACAGAGAGTGAGCAGAAAATGGAAAGGAAGAAGGAGAGAGGGAGAGAGGAAAAGAAGAGAGAGGGGGAGACAGAGGGAGACAGAAGAGGGATAAAGGGAGAGGAGAATGGGAGAAAAGCAGAGAAGGAGGCTGAGAGAAAGAGAAAAAGAGAGAAGGAGGGAGAAATTGGTTAATTCACTTTGCAAATGCCCACAATAGACACAACTAGGGCCAGTCTGAGATTGTATTGTGCTGTCCCACGGGAGTGGAGGGGCACAAGCCCTGGAGTCATCTTATACCACCTTTCAGGCACATCAGTAAAGCTGTATCAGAAACAAAGCAGCCAGAACCTGAACTAGCATTCCAGCATGGGATTCAGGAGCCACAGGTGGCTGTTTAACATGTGGCACCAGAACATTAACCCCTACTGTAATTTTTATTTCATAGGAAGTTTGTTAGGAAAAAAAAGTAGGCAACATAAAATTATAAAGATATTTAAGAACATTAAGCTGTTTATTACCATATATATATATGAGATGAACATTTATTAATTATAATGTCAAATATACATTCTTTGGTACTGTTTAAAAACCTAACATGACAAAATTTGGAAATTATTATACAAAAATTAATTAATAACATAAGCTCATTTTGCTATAAAACTATTTGAAACCCATTTATAGTTTTTCTATAATACACACACATTTCCTTATTTATTTATTTATTTATTTATTTATTTATTTTTCAGATGGAGGAAAGGAAACAGGGAGGAAGAGGGGGGAGGAAGGGGAGGAAGGAAGAAGAGGGAAAGTGGGAGGAAGAAAAGGAACAGGATGAAGAGGAGGAGGATGAATAGGAGGGGAGAGAGATTCTGCATCACGCCTAGGGTGGGCAGAATTCTAGGGCTGGAAATGAAGTCTGCCTCTCCAATGTGGGTTAGCAGGAGCACGATCACTTAGATCCTCCTCGTTACCCCCCAAGTCCTGCATTAGCAGGAAGGTAGTGTCAGAAGTGGTACTCAATAGTAGCTGCTAGGCCAAAAGCCATAATGTTGTGAACTTCATAAAAATTGCCAATATATATCTACAAAATACAGCTCTTTCAGAAAAATTACATATAGATTTAAAGGAGTACTTTTTTTTCAATCAAAGCTGATATGATTTTTTTTCATTTTTTAATTATTATTATTTATGATATATTTCCATTAGGCCCTGAGAATTATCCTATCACATCTCGTACTCCCCACCCCCATCGCCCTGAGTTCTGCCATATCATTACAACAGCATAGTTCCTCATAAACAGTCATAAGTCCATCATGATGGGCATGGACAAGGGTAGAGAGTTCAGCATCCCATTGTAAAGACACATCCAACAGTTTTATTGGGAGTCCATCTTTGATATGGAAGTAGAGATGCACACTGCACTATATCCTGACATCTAGATATGTCAGTCTCAACTACAGTCATTATACATGGCCCCAAGTGAAAAGCCACAAAAGGAAGAAAAACAGAAATTTATAATGCCATGATATTAAATAATGTTACTAGATATGACAGTCTCCATTACACAGTTACTGTACATCCCCTTAAATGAAAGCTACAAACCAAAATCAACAAGAACAAAAATACAAATTTACAATGCCATTTAGCTGAATAACTTGCTACCAAATGACTAATGTGCTGCTGAAGAAATGCAAAAGAAAATCAAGAATCTTCTTGAAGAAAATGATGCTACTGTATGATCTATGAGTTATTGAAGAATTTAATGAGAAAAAAAAAGTGTTTTGAAGGAATGAAACTAAAAACATCAAAATCTAAGAGATACAGTTTCCCCTTAGCTTATCTTTGCTGGTGAGCTTTATCTCCTGTAGGTAACAAATAGATTTTTTTTTTAAGTAGAGTGTACTAATCTATGAAGTTTGATTGATGAGTTTAAGACATTTACATTCAGGGTTATAGCTTATAGGTGGTAATTTGCTCTGTTTCTGTTCCTGGTCAAATCAAACAAACCAGCAGGATAGGCAGTTCTTTGAGTTCACCTCCTGAGTTCCTGATGAATTCTCCTTCCCATCTGGCTGCCGCTGGAATTTTGGCTGCCAGAGCAGTTCAGATTGCTGCTCGCTGAATGCTGCTGGGGTATCAGTCACTGCAACACAACCCTGCTGTTTCCTGTGCCTGTCAGTCTCCAGGTGCCCCTCTGCTGTTGGTCTGTCCTCTCCTATTTGCAGGAATGTGCCCTCTCTGCTTCACTCAGTCTAATGTTTCTTTGTCCTTTTAAATGTGTCCTCACCCTATTCCACCATCTTGATTCTCAGAAGTCCTTAAAATAGTTTTTCAGCTGATATGAATTTAACATGCTTGATTTATACTATGTTCAACCTGAGACTTCTAATAATGATTGAGCATGTGTAAACTTGTACCCTATTTTTAAGTGAACCAACAAAATCTGGATGGAATCTAGATTTCAATGGTTCCCTTAGGGTGAATAAGAGATAGAATGCAAGTTAGAAATAATTTCAAGTTAGGGGACCATGCCACAAAAATAATATGATATGGTCGAATTAATTTAGCTTACATCAGCATTTCTGGCATATCCTGCTAACAGGACGCCCAGGGCTAAAATAACATGGGTATCTGCTATTTCTATGCTGGGTTACAGTAGATATTCTTGGCGGGGCTTACATGGGTCTTAAAGAGTATATAATTTTTACTTCTTTTCCCCACTAAGCATGAATTTTGTCCCTGTATGCCTAATCCGGAATTAGAAATTATGTTCAGAAAGTTTCTGTTTTGTTTCCTACCAAAGCCCCTATAAAGTAGTTATACATAGTTAACATTTTATTCCCCCAGTCTTCTGAAAAAATGTAATGAACTCACAGCAAATATCACTTGCTAAAATCTGAGGGAAAATTTACTCAAAAAGACCCTGTAAAAAGGAAACTACATTAATAGTAAGATAGCAAGGACAATTTAATAGAAAGAGGTGATTACAGGAATGTTTTAGTAACTTTCAGGAACATGTGACTGTTTCAGAGCTTAAGAAGCTATATGCAAAAGTGAAAGGTAATTATCCAAGTTTCCATTGTATTATTATTATTAATCTTGTGTTGTAGAAGCTAGTTTTTATCCTTGCTAAATATGTTAGGCAAAGATTTAAGTGTGGGGAGTTTTTGGGTGGAAATAATGAATGAGATAAATTAGATATTGCTTTCAGTATATGATTTTAGGCAGTAAGATATGTTGAAATATGGCAGACAGGTGTAAGCTCAGCTAGGCTCTTATCAGTGTATTATCATGACTTAGATACTTGCAGCATCTAAACCCTGTTAACACAAATTCCCTTGAAAGATTATTGTTTTGATCTAAAAATATTTCTTAGGATTGACATCAGGTGTGGCAGTTAGGATACCACCTGGGACTCATATCAGGTTGGAGTGCCTAGGTTAGAATCCTGGCTTTATTTTCAAACCTTTTCCTACAGCTGGACTCCCTGCAGTGATGACTCAAGGACCTGGGTCCCTGACACTCCTCTAGGAGTTCTGTGTTCTTGGGTTCAGCCTGGGCTGAGGTGGGCACTTGTGACAATTTGAGGAGTAAACTAATAGATGATCTCTCTGTGCCTCTTTTGTTTTTCTTATAAATGTACTAAACTTCAAATAAGTTAATGCATTAAATAATTTAATAACTTGGTGTAATTTAATATATCAAAAACATTTCTTGTTACTTATATGGAAAGGACTACACTATGCGCCATGAATTTAGTAGTGAAACACCATGGTCTGGAGCTCACAATCTATGGTAGATCGCCACACATAAAACACACACTGAAATACTTTATGATAAATATTATAGAAAGGAACATACAAGAGCTATGATAACATAGATCAGGTGGAAGTTTTAATGGATAAATGAAGGATATTAAATGATATATATATTTGCTAAGAATATATATATCACCTAATATATATTTTGTATTTATAGCTTTATGTGTATCTATATCTATCTATCTTTGCTAAGAAACAGTCACAGAAGAAACAAATGGGAAATATTTCTGCTAAACATGATAAATCAGTTTAGAATTAGCAAGGGAATATATGTTTAGTTACCTAAAAAGAGTGAATGTCTTATACTAAGATGAGATTGAAAAAGTCAGGAGGTAATATTGCAAACCACATGAACACAAGGCTCATGATGATGCTCTTCAATCTGTATGTCCTGTTGTATCAGGGAGACCTTAAAATGTGGGACAGAGAATGTCACAAGTTCCTACAGCATCAATTTTACTAATATATATATATATATATGCACACATACATTTATAAAATCAGCAACAGACACATTGTAGCATAAAATACGATATTCATGTACCTTGTAAAGGAGAAAAATGAGACTGATAAATTTTTGACTGCTGGTAGCAATTTCAACATCCAAATTTGTTCACCACTGTAATTAAGCAATTTAAGGGATAACTATTTGCTTACATACTGGCAGGGAGTGATTGGCTGTTGTAGCCAAGCAATGTTATGCTTATGCTACCTAGCAAGACTTCAGTTGATGAATATAAACAAGCTAACTTCTGAACAAATTTTCTTGAGAAAAAATTTGCTCTTTCAATGTTCATTTTCTAACCAAAAAAATATATATATACATGGGTGTAGTCTCTTCATCTATAAAAAATATTCTCAGATATAAAACCGAAAAAAGGGATAAATGTGTGTTTTAGTGGAGCTATCCAGCAGAATTTTATTTATTTATTTAGTAATTAGATATCTGCCAGAGAATAGCAGGCTAGGTCAACAGTTCATGACTACATTCCTATATTCGAGCCCTGCAGTTTTGGTTTTGAATGAAAGGATACTTGGAAGCTACTTGGCTTCCTACTGAATTTCCACTCATTATTTCTAAGACAGCAATAAATAGGTAAATAGATGGCTATAAGATGGATGGATAGACAGGCAGAAGTATATGAACATACATATGAATCAAAATAAATGAAAATCGATTCATAAATTTTCACTTATATTTCCTTATGATTGCCTTAACTTAAAGCTTTACTTGATTGAAAATAACAAGTTTTCATTTCATGAATCTAATGTATGCAGTTCCTTCTGAATTGTCAATAGTCTTTTAACTTCTAGAAGATGTCAAACAAGATGCATAGGATCAATCTGTGATAGCCAATCCTTCCAGGTGTTTATGTAATGCCAAGAAAACCAGCACATCTTTCAACCTACCATACTAGATCTAAAAATGTCAAATATGCATTCAATGGCTGGATATAGCTTGCCTTCAGAGGACATGAACTATAATCATTTTTGTTTCTATATATTCATAGGCCTTCCTGTATATTCGAACACCAATTTGTTTTAATTCCTATGGTATTGAGCTTTCATTATTTGGTTACAAATATAGAATAATTTCTAAATTTAAAGTAACTGGGTCTTACCTAATCAAAATAAGCAACTGCCAAAATAATGCCAATGAATACATTTAAATAAATAATCACATCAGCTTTCATAGAGAATATAATTTGCTCGTACTTATTAAATATATAGTTTATATGAAATAAAGACATATTTGCAGTTATTAAGGAGTCTATGTCTGCATGATGGTTAAGTTCAGATGTCATCATGGCTGGATTAAGCAATATCTGGGTAACTGTTGAAGTGTTATTTTTCAATGCACTTCTTAATGTGTTTTCAGAGACCTATATGCAGATTGAGAGAGATCCCCCTTCAATGTAAGCAGGAACTACCCAATGGACTGTAGGCTGAAGTAGAATAGAAAGGCGAAGCACTACAGTACTTCCCCTTCTCTGTCTTATGGGGCCATAAGCCATGACATCACTTTCTTCTTGCTCCGGGACATCAAAACTCTAGATGCTCAGGTTTTTTACTTTAGACAGAAAGTGTAAGCTTGGATTCTCCGGTCCATAATTTCTAATAATGTATAATCTAGAAAATAAAACATTTCAAAATATCATCACCGCTCTCATACTGCGTTATGCAAGCCATTTGTAAACATCTATCTTACCACTATTTTATAACTGTGATTACATTTTACAACATTCACTAGTATTTTTCCTACTATCAAGGGAAATTTCTTTCTTTACAATTTTGGAATATGATTGATCAATCTGTCTTCTAACTGCTTTTACATTTTCCTGTAAATGTATGCATCATTTGAATGTATGATTTCTTAACATCAACTGGTTACATATGCAAATAAACATTTAAAATGTGACAACTACATTTGCCAACATTGGATTTTTAAAAAACTACCCACATTGCCTTATCAATATTATTTAAATGAATGAAGATTTTAAAAGTATTTCTTATTTGAGAGTCAGAGACACCAAGCTGCCATGTGCTGGTTACTCCCCAAATGTGCTCAAGAGCCCTAGGCTCTGGGGCAAAGTCTGGAGCAAGTAGCCTAAAGCAGATTTTCCTTGTGGGTAGCAGAGACACATAACCTGAATCATCAACTGCTGCTTCAGAGTGAAGCCAGGAGTAGAGCTGAGCATGCACTCTTTCTAACGCCCACCAAAAATGAAGATTTCTAAAGAAAACGTATTTTGAATTTGCCTGCAAAAAAGTAAAGCAATATATTGGTAGTCCCCTCAAACTAGTCTTAAGTCATCTTCTAGGATAATTTAAAATATATGCAGAGGGTTGTAGAAATTACACATTTTCTAGGGTCTTATAGCACAGTGAAATGACTTTTTACAATAGCCTATATAGCCATTTTATATATAGATTTTGAAAATAAAGCTTGAAATGTGAAATGAAGTGTTAAATATCCTGTTTGATCAGTACATGGTGTATACATATGCAAAATTATTCCACAAGCATGTTTATTACATGCCGATAAAAATCCAAAAGCTGTAAACTAAAACCAAAGGGTGGCACTTTAAAAATTTAATAATTTTAACAGCTAAGTGTTTATTAAAAATGTTACTTAGAAATATTACAATAGTATGAACCTCTTCTCATACACACTTTGTTCAACTGAAGCAACAAGCTTGTTACATGAGTAAACTCGGCTGGTATCAGTAGATACTGAGTGGAAAAAAGAAAAGAATGACAATGACTGACACTCTATCAATAACTGTACTTCTACTTGGTTAGAGAAGTCAATAAGAGAAGTCAGGTCACAAGCACATCAATATTTTTGTCAGGTCCTCTAGATTAGGACATTAAAAATCCTTCTCTGTTTTCTATAAATGTCATTTCTTGATATTTTACACTGTAACACACTAAAAGCATTGGTATACATGGTTGTTTTCTCTTATAGGTTAGTGGTATTCAAAAGCATCTGAGAAGCTATTAAATATCAAATCTCTAACAGTCCACTATCACTTTTATACATACACAGGTCAAAGATGTGCATGGGAATCTAATATGCATTGGCATCCCTGGAGATCTGCTATACATCATGCCTGGATTCCTACTTGAAAAAAAAGAAGCTTACAGGGTGGGATCATCTCATGGTAAGTGATCATTGTTTTAAAAAATGGGTACAGAATAAATGTTAATCTCCAAGTTAAGTTTAAAGACCAACTACGGATATTTTGCTTCAATAAAATACATGAGCCATGACAAAACTGCCTTGTTTCATAATGTTGAATATCATCTTTGGGCTGGTGCTTTCCAGAAGGAAACACTTCTGTCAGGCACAAAAGGCAATCTCTGGTAAAGGCAGCAGTTACTGCTAAACGTCCTACAAAGCACTGATGGAATCCCTAAGCATAGAGTTATCCAATCCCAAATATCAACAATGACAAGCACTATCTCGCCTTGCAATCTGATTCCTTTAATTACTTCCATCTTCCCAATGACATTTTATATTCACAGCCAAAGAATGGAATGCATTCCACAACCTGTCAATTTTTTTTCTTTTCTATCACGTTTATACTTTTTCTCCTTCACCAATAGGCTTTCTTTATACAATTAAAACCTGACTTCCTAGTTACGAAAGTCTTTTGAAACCTGTAGCACAGAAAATGTGAACACAAAGTTGTGTTATTTTCTACGGTAACATTTTGAAATATAATATGCTAAGTCTGTGCAGAAAGAGAACTGGATGTGTGTGTATTAAATAAAGAATTTGGAAAGCATAAAAGATAATTCAATTTATCCTCTTTGTAGATATTAGATATACATTGTAGAATGTAAGAATAGAGTTTCTGAAAGGTGTCCTGATATCTTTCATACCAGAATAATGACAGTAGCAGACAGTCCTGGGACATCCAAGATCTGGAAAATAATTGTGATTTGCTTTGTGGTTGATGTTCAAGGAAGAAGGTTTGTTGGTGAAATGCTCTATTCCTGTGCAGCATGATGTTTGTGGAGTATAAATGATGGTAGTGCACACATAAAGAAAGAGTACTTAAGTCTAAAGAGCCATCTATAGCCACACTTAGTATCCCCAAATTGCTCATGACATCCAAAATAGACAAGGACAAATCAACAAAAGAAGACCAATTTTTTCCCCATCCCAAAGTGTCACTACAGCACTCACCATTCCGCAGCCAGGCTACTACCAACTGCCATCTGCCCACTGATAACCCATACCCAGCCATGAGAAGGGTGGAGGAAGAAGTTCCAAAAATGGCTGGCTCAAAACCTGATGTGTTTTAAAAGGGGACAATCAACCAAGAAAGGAAAAATAAAACATATTACCATAATTCACGTGGCAGATACCCAATTAAATTTTCTGCTGTGGAGAAGGAAAGGAACCTCAAACTACTAATTGTCACATTATAGAAATGTAACATATTTTAGCCCTAGATTTTTTGCTTTAACAAACTATTGCATACAGATAGAGATTTAGAGATATCTGGTGGTGTTTCCAATCTTCCCTTTCCTTGTACAGCTGCCTAACTATGCCCCTTCATAAAAGTCCTCTCACTTCTGTCTTGACCATATCAAAATTCACATCACCTCTGCTTAGGAGCATTTTCTGAGTAGTCTATGTACTAATATGATGAAAGGAATCAGTACCAATTTATGATAAAGCTTAATCTCAAAAGAAAGTGAAAGAGAATCCTGGTCTACATTTGTATACTTGAATGTACAAAGAGCAATCTAGGAACTGAATGCAAAAGCTTGTGGTCTCTTGGATTCACCATGGCCATCCTTACAGTCAAAAATACTCTTTTCAGCTTTGCAAGCCATCTTTACCTCACATAAAACAGAGTTTTTGCTTGGTAAACTTGACTTAGGGTTATTTACATAGGATACATCAAGTAAATTGTTGTTCTCCCAGATTAAAGAAAAAAAGCCTATCTTGAAATCATTAGCCATGTACATTTGGGTGATTTGAAGATACTAATTTCTGTGATATGCTTTTATTTGTAAGGAAAGCAAAATAACAATACTTGTCCTAACAGATACTTCTTAGGATTAAGTATTAAAAAGTTAAAAATGGAAACATGTTGACATTTTAATAGAGAGGCATATAAATAAGATTAATTATAAAAATTATGGACTTAAGAATCTTAATGCATTGTGAAAAATTAAAAACATAGTTCTGGGTCATTGAATGTTGATTCTGATTAGGTAAACTGTTATGTGAGAAAAAAGTAGATATAAAATATATCCATGTAGAGCAAATCAGAATGACTCAAGTAGGTTTGGGGCATTCCACTTACTAGTTAAAATACTTGTATTCCACATCACAATGACTTGGTTTAACTTCTGGCTTTGGCTCCTGACTCCAGGTGCCAGCCAGGCAGAGGTCTGGGAGGCAGCAATAACTTAAGTCCCAGCCACATGCATTGAGTTCCTACTTTCTGAGCCGGGCTGCAGCTCTGATCTGGTCACTGTGGGCATGTGGGAAGTGAAGCAGTGAATTGGAGCAGTCTGCCTTCTTTCCTGTCTTTATCCCCTGTCTATCTCTGTAATTAATTAATTAATTTAAAAGGAAACAGTATATTTAGAAAATATAGAAATGATGAGAAAGCTAAATTAATTTTCTGATCTCAAAGTGTGCACTTACTTCACAAGAAAATATCCCATCATAGCACTGACTTACTATATATATATATATATTACTATATAATACTATATATTAAAAATCAGTCCTTGGTTTGCTTTTGTGAAGGACTAATGGGATTAATTTGGTCCATGTATGTCCACCCTGGCTTCAAGTCCAGAGTTTAGCAACATGTCACTTTTGTACTTTATTCCAGAATTTCTACAGAGCTCAGCCCGGTGATAGCTGGATGATGGGATAGTGGAGAAATGTAACAAAATTATATTTTTGGAAGAAACACAACTCTGTTTTCATAAGTGACTTTTGCATCTTCTCTTTTATGTTCTCACATGCTCAGCTCTTGGAGAAACTTAAAAGTTCACCAGCATTGTATAATACTAGAAAAATCATGGATGAGAAAAGAAACATTTTAAATCCAGTGTTTTGTAGTTACATGATCTTGCTAAGTTACTGTATTACCTGTTAATTTCCTAAAGTATAAATGTGGGCTTCAGCTTAGTACATCAAAAGCATAAGATAAACAAATTGTATTGCCAAAATTTGCGTAATATGACTTCCAAAATATTACTAAAATAAGTGGGCAAATAATTGAACAAATGAGTAAACAAAGGTAGAGGAGCAAAGTTTGCAATGACATGCATGGAGCTCTAACTTTGATCACTTCTTCTTCCTATCCTCACCACTTATACAGAAGAGAAGCCATTTACTATATTTCTGATAACCTAATCTGCTGATATTTGATAGCAATGTCTTTGACAATTCTTAATAACCAGTATTTCACAGTCTCTTCCAAATTATGCTCCCATATGTTTCACAGAGTATCATTTACTAATTTATGTATAATTAAACATAGTACTATTATTAACAATGATAGGAAAATGATTTACTCAAGGTTTATAAATTTTACTATGCTTAGAATTTACACTGGCTTTACAAGTGTTCTACATAATTTACTCTTGTCTGAAATTAACGTGTATCATGTTACCTTTTAAACACTGAAAGTATACATATTTTCAAGCAACTTTAGTGGTTAATTGAAGACCTGCTAATCACCTTTTCTCGTGCTCATTCATCCAGTTTTTCCAGAGGAAAGAAAATGTTCTCTTCCTTTTCAGAAATTCATGGAAGTTATCCTATTTAAAATCGACAGCTAACAACTCAAGACAACTTCTGAATCACCATTCTGTTGCTCCAAAGACTATTAAACTAAGAATATTATTTTCATCAAGTTGCTGTTTAGAAATAATGTGCTTTATAAGATATTTAATCACTTGAACTTCATAGAGTTAAACAAAAGAAAGATATAATATCTATGTTGGAAAAGAGAAAGTCAGATCACCACAGTTAGCAGATGACATGTTCCTATAAATACATAACACCAAAAGGATCAACCAAAAATTGATCAGAATAAAAGCATTCAATAAAGTTGCAGGGTACAAAATAACATAGAAAATTCAGTAGTGTTGTTGCATACAAATAAAGAATCATTTGAGAAATAAATCAAGGAAGCATTATCATTCCCTAAGAATGAGAACACACCTAAGTATAGATTCAACCAAAAAAGTGTAAGATCTCTGCAATAAAAACTATGAATCACCGATGAAAGAATTTGAAGAGACAATGAGATGGAAAGATGTCCCATCACATTAGAAGAACCAAAATAACCAAAATGTTCATAACACTCAAAGCAATTTATAGAGGAAATGCAATTATTGTATAAACACAAATGCCATTTTGCACTAAATTTGACGAAACATCAGTAAATTTTGTGTGAAACTATAAAAGAACCTGAATAGCTAAGACAATGAGGAGACAAATGAACAAAATAGGGGCTCGTGTTGTGGCACAGCATATTATGCTACCACTTGGGACACCAAGGGCCCTTAATAGAGTATCCATTTGAATTGGCTGCTCCACTCCCAATCTGTTTCCTTGAAAATGTGCCTGAGAGAGCATGGGTGGGAGGACAAGTGCTAGAGCCTCTGGCACTCATGGCAGGGCCTGGATGCAATTTCTGGCCCTTGGCTTTGGCTTGGCCCAGATCTGCTTGTTTATTTCAAAAGTTACAATTAGAAAGAAATAAGAACTTTTGGTATTCTATCCCAAACTATGGTGACTGCTGATAATGATAATGTACTTTCTTTTTCTCTATTAAAACTCGAAGAAAACATTTTCAATGCTATCCATATAAGGAAATGTGAAAAATTTAGGAGACATATTTCATGCTCATTTGACTTCATGCAGCATGTATCTGCATAAAACCATTAAATATTACTTCAGAAATACATATAGTACTTACATGTGACTTCAAAATAAAATGTAAAAATAGAAAATATAAAAGAAAGCTATCTAACTCCAAATAAATTCAGTTATTGAAGTTCTGTAATTATGTAAGTAACTAATTTGCTACACACAGTCTAAAGCCATTAACTTAAAGATCCATATAGTTATAATAAAATACATGTCAGACAGTAATACTTCTGAGCAGTGCTAACACACACTTGACAAAAATAGGAAGGAACACCACAATGGAATATCTGGGGAAAACACTGAAAAAAATATCCAAGTCATACTAACCAATTACTATTCTCAGTAGTCCTACAGAGATCAGAAATAGTTCATCCAAAATGAATATAACATTTAAACCTAAGACCTGAAACTGTACAAGGACTAAAATGAAACAAAGGAAAATGTTACAGGACTTTGTTATGAGCAATTAGTTTTTTGATCAACCCCCCCCCCCCAAAAAAAAACAGGTAATAAAGGTGAAAATAGACAAATGATATAACATCAAACTAAAAAGCTTATACACAGGAAACAATCAAAGCTGTACAGGGACAAAACACAGTTTGAAAGAAAATATTTGTAAATCTTGTAACTGGTGAGGAGCTAATATTAAAAATATAAAGGGGACTCAACTTAATAACAAGAAACAAACAAGTTGAAAATGAGAAAAAGAACATGCACATATGTTTTGCAAAGGAAGACAAAAAATGCTACGTGTATACATGAGAAAAATCCTTGGCATCTAAAATAATAAGGAAACCACAAATAAAAAAAAAAACACAAAAGATACCAACTTACTCCTTACTCACTTACTGAATAATAATGATCAAAGTGTAAATTTTTATAACCAATTTACACAACAACATGGAGTTTTCTAAAATCAAACAAGGAAAAACAAAACAAAACAAAAATAGAACTACCATAGAATTTAGCAATCTCACCTTGGAGGAATTAAAATAACCATGCCAACAAGGTATCTGACATCCTGAGTTAATTTTGGCAGTATTCAAAATACCAAGAAGCAAACCAAGTGTCCATTAATGGATGAATTGATAAAGCAAATATAGTATGAATCCAAAATGGAATATTAGACTTATAAGTAATAAAACTTTGTCATTTGGAATAGCATGGATGGAAATGTAGGACATTGCGTAACTGCAACCAAGCAATCATACTATGATAAATACTGTGTGATCTCTTATTACATGTAGAATACAAAAGAATGTGTCACACAAAGAATTTAAAATGATTACCACAGCATAGAGGTAGGAATACGGGGAAAAGGAAGATGTTGAACAAAGGGTACAAAACTTCAGACAGACTGTAGGAAAAGACTATACTTACCTATCGCACTTCACATTATCCAAGAAATAAATGGATATTTTTAAATTTCTAAGATTCCTTTAATATTCTCACCATAAAAATAATAATGTGCTGAGTTATTTAACTTGAAATATTCTTTTTTTATGTATACACATATTGAGAAAGCAGACTTTACTCATAAGTGAAATTACTGTCCATTAGTATTATAAAAATAGTCTAAAGCAATTAAAACAAATGTTTTAACCCTCTAATTCTACCAGCAAGCATCCTGCAATATGCATGTAACCTTTAAATATAAATCATCTAAGACATGATAATCCCCTGTATTTATACACGAATAAGACTGAAAAGTGAGTGAAAATGGAGAAAAACAAAAATGGGATGAGGGTTTTGAGTTTTCAGGACACTTTTCAAAGATACTTATTTAGTAATTCACAAAGTATTTCCCCATTGCCTCCTCCATCTCCAGTTCCTCTTCTACCTAAGTCTATTCTGCGAAGCAGACACTAGTTTTGAACTGTTTGTACTAGAGTTGAAGTGTATTATGGCTACACACCCATATATATGTATATATATAATTAATTACATTGTATTATGTGACACTGTTTCATAGGCTCTGGGAATCCACCAACCCCTCCCCGTGCCCTCCCCCCATGGTGGATTCCTCCACCTTGTTGCAGTATTACAGTTCAAAATCAGTTGAGATTCTTTTATTGCAAGCATATGCCAAGCATAGAGTCCAGCATTTTATTGTCCAGATAAATTCAACGGTTTCCTGGGGAGACCATCTCTGGTCAGACACTAGAGCTGGCAGAGTATCATTCTGATCAATTGAAAGCCCCAACATAACATCAGCAACAATTTACAACGTTATGGAATTAATTGACACGGTATTGAGTAACAAATGTTAAAAAAAATGCAAGTTCTTAACCACATCCTGTGACTACTTCATTAACATTTCAATTTTAGTTTATATACCACTGGCTTCTATACACCTTAAAATGGCTACAGGTTACTTTTCAGCTGCCTCGTGTCTATTTTCATTTTACTATTTAGCAGTTTATAGTGTTGAAGAATAATTTTGCTGATCCTGGCAGTTGTTTTGGGTAAAGTGGCTTATAACTCCAACAAGACATATGTCAACAGTTGAGGTGCAGAACAATTTTAGGAGGGGCGTACAGAGAAATCTTGAATACCCTAGTGAGGAGTAACTAATCTTTGTGTCCTATCTAGTAAGGTATATGTACACACCCATTTTTGAGGTTACCTGAGAGCTTCACTTCCACAAGGTCTAAAATCTGTCATGGAAATATGGGGTTTGGGATGGCATAACTTCTGAGTTATCCACTCCAAAACAACTGACCTAAAAAATTACTAAGATGGGGCCTGGCGTGATAGCATAGTGGTTGGAGTCCTCTCCTTGAATGAACCAGGATCCCATATGGGTGCCAGTTCTAATCTCAGCAGCCCCACTTCCATTTCAGCTCCCTGCTTGTGGCCTGGGAAAGCAGTCAAGGATGGCCCAAAGCCTTGGGACCCTGCACCCGGGTGGCAGACTCAGAAGAAGCTTCTGGCTTTGGATTGGCTCAGCTTCAGTTGTTGCGGTCACTTGGGGAGTGAACCATCAGACGGAAGATCCTCCTCTCTGTCTCTCCTCCTCTTTGTTTACCTGCCTTTCCAATAAAAATAAATACATCTTTAAAAATAATTACTGGGATGGCACATGTTACATACAAAGTGTCTCTGCCACTGTATGGTTTTGCCTTCAACTATGAGGATACAAAGTTAAGGGACATGGGACATGAGAAAAAATAAGAAATAGCAGGAAAATAAGGATCTACAAATCATGTATGCCCTTTGTCTAAGATCACACACAGTGAAATAATGTCATAAATATATGAAGTGCTGTCACAAAGCTATATAACATAAACAAATAACAGAATAAATTTAAATGCAGATTTTTTTTTTCCAGCACTCAAATGTGGATACTTTGAACTATTAGTCATTCAGTTTAGGTATAACAAAGTTTTTCTTGCCAACATGGTGAGAACAATTGAGAATATGCTCTAATTTAAGAATTCTTCACAGAATTATGTTCACATTTTATTTTCTATACTGGAATCATTTATGACAGATTTTATGATGGCCCCTGTCCAAGGCACTCCACATTTAAAAGCAAAGATAACTGTTAACCTTTCTCAAAAAACAAGTCAAAAATATTAATTATAATCCAAAATTTAGAAGCACATCCAGGACTTTTTTCATACATTTGTAATATTAAATCAGAATTTCCAGTTTAGGGGTTAATCTCTCCATAGACAGACTAACAAAGCTGTAATGAAATTTAGATCTAGTCTGAGAAACAGTGTTATCTTTGTCTCAGGCAATTCCTGAAAAATGTTATGCCAAAACTGCATCTGTTTTGGATGAAATATTTACAGTTGGAAAAAGATCAAAGTCAACACCTTGAATACAGCCCAGAATCTGGTTGGTAACTGACCCGGGTATAATTCACAGGTGTTAGATACGCCATGCTTTTGGCCATTCCATCTGTTCAGTATCATTCTGACTTTGAATGGATAGCACTTCAGTCATTTAATTCTAATGTTACCCTCCAAGTTGGACTCTGGTATCAAAGGATCAAATTACCTTAAATGAACACAACCAATATGTCCAGTAAATGCATGACTACATGGGCACTTGAAGATACTTCAAAGATTTATGAAAAGTGAAATTAAAAGACATATTACTTCAAGCAAAACATTTGAAAATCATGCAGTTATAATGTATTTTTTCAAAAAGTTCATAACTATTCCTCCTACATGCATTCAGAAATTACAGCAGAAAATTGCCTTGGACTTTTAGCTTTTTAATGACTGAAAAGCATCAAATTTCATATCTGAAAAAAACTCATTAAAAAATATATATACACTTTATTTGAAAGGCAGAGAGCATGAGTGAGTGAGAGAGAACTATTCATCTGCTGATTCACTCCTCAAATGCTTGCAAGAGCTGGACTGGGCCAGGCGGGAATTCAGGTACTTGAGCTGCTATCCAGAATGTGTTTCGGTAGGAAGTTCAATTTGAAGTGGAGGTGAACTCAAAACTCATCAATTATGTAGAGCAGGCATCCCAAGCAGCAGCTAGTTAGACAATAGGTCCAATCAGAGTTTTGAACACGAGGTGGCATAACTCTTCATTGCAATATAATTTGTAGAAAATATAACCTAGGCTCACTTACTATTAATTTACATTTTTCTAAGCCTAAGTCAAATTCCAAAGCTTAAAGGTTATATTCCAGGACATGAAGGTAAATAAGATGGCATTGCTCTTCTTTAGGTAATTGAACTTTAGTATGAGATAACAGAGTGGAAGAAATGAAGCACATGTAGTGACACATATGTGACATATGCAAGACCATATGAACTGCCAATGTGGACCATCAAAGAATTAAGATGATTTCCTTTGTTTTTAAGACTTCTTTTTTTATCTATCAGAAAAGAGGAATATAGACTGTCCTTCCACCGTTTCACTCCCCAGATGGCTGCAGTGGTGGGGAGGGTATTGACAGGATAGTCCAGGACAAAGCCGGGATCCCAGAGCTTCCTGCAGATCCTCCACAAGAGTGCAGGGACCCAAACACGTAGGCGTCTTCTGCTGCTTCCCTGGGTGCATTAATAGGATTCGGGATCGGAAGTGAAACAGCCTGGAATTGATCTGACACCAATATAAGATGTTGGCATCACAGAGAGTGGCTTAAGCAACTATGCCACAACACTGGTCCCTTAGGGTTACCCAGTGATTCTAAGGAAAGAATGGGTAAGGTAAACATACATATTTTGTTCAAATACAACACTGAACTTGATAGGGTCTTAACCAGGGATATCATTTTAAAGAAGTGATATATTTTTAAAGATTTATTTTTATTGGAATGGCAGATTTACAGAGAAAAGGAGACAGAGAGACCCTCTCACAAGCTGGTTCACTCCCAAATGGCTGCAATGATCAGAGCTGTGCTGATCCAGGGCCATGAGCCAAGTATTTGCTCTGGGTATTCTACAGGCATTTTGGGGCCCAATGACTTGAGGCATTCTCTGCTGCTTTCCTAGACTGTCAGCAGGGATATGGATCAAAGTGGAGCAGCCAGGACACAAACTGGAACCTAGAGGGAACGCTAGAACTACAGGCGGAAGATTAGCCTTTTAAGCCTCTATCTGGCCTCGGAAGTGATCGTTTTTTCTTGCTGTTGTTGTTAAGATTGGTTTATTTTTATTGGAAAGACAGATATGAAAAGAGAAGGAAATATGGAGAGAAAGATTCTGCTCATTGCTCACATGACTGTTACAGTGGGTGCAGGGTCCCAAGGCTTTGGGCCGCCCTCGACTGCTTTCCCAGGCAATACGCAGGGGGCTGGCTGGAAAGGAAGTGGAGCAGCTGGGACACAAACTGGCATCAATATGGCATCCTGGTGCATTACAAGGTGAGGATTTAGATACTAGGCTATTGCACTGGGTCCCAGTAGTGATAGTTTGTTTTTGTTTTTTTTTAAGAGATAACCTTAACAATCCACTCCACGGACAGGGCACAAATACACATACAGATACATAACTATTTTAAGCTAAAACAGTAGAGAGTGTTGACACAGCTCATTTCTAATTGAACAGAAAATATTAGGAGAAATCCAAGGCTACAAATACAGAAATTTGTTTCTTAGTTAAGAAACTAAGCAACAGAGCAAGCAAGTTTTAGAGTTGTAGGCCCTGGGGATCCATGTAAGAAGTTATGCAGGAAGTTGACACCACCAGACTTGTTCACTGGAAGTACAGGCTTAATCCCAGGGAATTAATAAGAAGAGATTATATAGGATGGCCTCTTCGTGACTAATAAACATATTGAGGACATAATATGTGTTGTTAACTTTTTTCTCTTTTTATTTAAAGTGGGCAAACCATCCATGCACCACAATATACACTTCAGAGCTTCGTGATACTTCCCACGCTCTCCTTCCTCCTGCTCTCATGTCCCACCCACTCCACTCCTTCCTTTTTTCTTTTTTTTCTAGTTCTTACAATAACATACTTCTATTTTGCTTCACAGTTACAGGTTTAAGACTCAATTAGGCAAGGATATCAACATATGCCAAATAAAGATAATAATAACAAAGAACCAAAAAGAAAGCCAAAAATAAATAAATAAACCCAGGGCTGTTTCTCAGGAATATAAACAAAGGTTGTACACCCTAATCAAATCCCATTATTATATTATTATAAGGTATGGCAATCTAAGTCAGACTATATGCATTCTGTCACTTGAATGGGAGGGAGAAAGTGAAGTGCTGAGGCCTGACAAGAAGGTACCATGGGCAACCATTTCTGGTGCTGTATCATTGTGTCCTAACAGTTATTTCTCCTAACAACAACAGAGAATTCTGCCATATAATCCTAAAAGATAATGAAGCAATGAGATATAGCCTTTTCCTCCACATGCACACAAAGGGATCATGCATACACAGACACATAAACACACACACAGATACAAACTGCTTTCCAGGTTACTGGAGAGACAGAGATTTGTAGCAATTACAAAGGAATAAAACATTGAAAGCCACATTAACATTATACAATTTTAAAGTAGTTATAATAATAACAAAATAAATTTTGCCAAATCACTTGAAAATCTGATCAAAAGAAATCAGGAATTACACTTGTATCCCAGGTGATATGACATTTTTGTACATGTCAATGTGAATGATACATCTGGGATGAAATAGTTTAAGTATCAATTCAATTGTCAAATGAATTATGCTAAAATGTCCAGTTTCTCATTTTTTTCTCTTGATGAAACTACAAGATTTAGATTATGATAAACATTTCACCATTATGAATCAAAACAGATGTATATATCTAGCTCAAATATTTTAATGAGTTCTGAAAATTCTACCTACATATCTCAAATATCTTCCTAATGCTATGTTAATGGATAGAAGAATAATTTTACCCTTACCAGAACTAAAGACAAGAATATGAACTTATTTTAGTGAAAGTAGCAAATTCAATTTAGGCAGAGATTTGATGAAATATTTGGAAATTTTAGAGAAAATAATCACTAGGCATCATGTAGGTGGAAAAGTAAAGGCTTAATAGCAAGTCATTTAAATCAATTTATAGGTAAAGGTAAATGAATATGCTTTGTAATAGTAGGGAGGAAAGGAAGAGGTTAAAGCATTTGCTGAAGAAAATTTATCAATTAATTTTATAAGTATACATGAAATTGTTTTTAATCTTGAATATGTAAATGCTATCATGAAGCATGCCTGATTTTGCTTTATGAAATTGGAAGGTAAAAGACACACATATTTTAATCATTTGATAGACATGTTACTACATTGTCTGGCTGTTTGGACTGTGGATCTTGATACTAGCTGATCCACAGGAAATCATTCAGAAGAGGCTTGTTTTACCAGCATGGCAATTAATGTTCTATCTTTATCAGTCGTTTGTAGCTTAGTCTAATGAGTAGAATATCAGGTAGAAACATTACTCTCATTAAAATGTACAAGCCACAAATAAACATGTAAACACAATTTAAGAATTAATGAATCTGAGTTGAAAGCCAAAAAATCTTCAGTTGTGTCCATGTGTTTGTGTGAATGTGTGTTTAGACTTTTTTGTAAATGCTTAAGTTACAATCTCAGAAGACACTGTAGGGTTGGAGATAAAATGCATATTAGAAACTTGGAATAAGGTAGCTCCACATAAACAATATAGAATATGGAAGAGTATGGGGGTAGTAAACAACAGCAAAAAGATTCAAATTCTGAAAAAGCTTCCATTTGGTGGTAAGGAACTGTGTTACAAATATAGTGACTGGAGTCAAATACCAAATGCTCTGTTAGATAGACTGGTCAGGGTAAGTCTGTAGGGGAATGATGTAATTGCAATGAGACAAAGTCATAGAAACATCTATTGGAAAAAAAAAAGCATGGGTGATCATTCTAGACAAATGAAAAAAGTCAAACACAAATGTGCTGAGTTAAGAATCTGATTAATGGATGAGGGTTTGTCCTAGCCAATAAGATACTAGTTAACATGCCTACATCTCATATCAGAATGTCTGGGTTAGATTCCTGGCTTTGGCTCTTGCCTCCAGCTTACCATTAATCGAGCTGTGGTGGCTCAAGTGGTTGAATTCCTGACACTTAAGTGGGAGGACTGGCTGGGACTTCTAGGAGCAGGAGTCTGGTAGAGCATTTAGGGAGTGAATTCATGGATGACTCTCTTTCTGTCTCTCACTTTATTTAAAAAGTAAAAGGCTTGGCAGTCAGTCAAAACAAGCAAGGTTAGTAAATAATGAATCAATGGAAAGGAGTGGGAAATATGGTATAAATGGGTGAAAAAGCCAAAATAAGGCAGTTTTTATCCTCTGGTTTCACTAGAAATAACACTCTGTAAGGGGGAGGGATGTAAAACTGGAAGCAATAAGCAAGTTAACACAGTGCTGTAGATGCCTAAATGAGAATGCTTCAAAGTTGGATTGTAATGAGACACCTGAGACATCTTAAGAGTGGTTCTCCATCATATCCCTGCACCAGTGTATAATCGCTTGGAAACTGGTTCCAAAAGTAAATTCTCAAGATCCGCCCCACCCACTGAGTCAGACACTGTGAGAGTATAAGCCAGTAATCTTTGTGTCAACAAGTCCTCCTGGTGATTTCAATACATGATAAAGTTTAAGAATTCCTGTCTTACACGTATAGGCTACCAAAAGTTCTGTTATGGGTTCTTAGTCATTTCAGCTGTTTTGTGGATTAAGTAAAGTGAGTGAGTAAGTTTGTATGTGTGTTTATGTGGAGTGTGAGTGTGTGGGACAGTTGCAGGCAGAGAGAGAGAGAGAAAGAGAGAGAGAGAGAGAGAGAGAGAGAGAGAGAAGTTGCCTTATCTTATACAGCAGAGGATTTTTTTTATTCAATAAGGACATATGGACCAATATGAAATAGAGGAAAAAATAGTCAGCAACCCAAAAAAACACTTTACCTCAGTGCTTACAGACTGAATTTCTTACTCTAAATTCAAGCCTCATTCTGATTCATTTATAATCTAGTACCATGCTTAGTACAAGCTTTAATTTAAATTGCCAACACTCTTTCATGCAAAAAAAATCTGAATTTAATGATCTCATTATCGGTGATAAACAATTAATTCACAGATTTTTCAGACAAGCCATGTCTACAGACTTTATTAAAGAAACATTCATTTTTTATCAGTGATGGACATCTATATTAATGAAAAGTGAAAACCCCAAATCAGTATGAGTTGTGTACAATGAATGGGTGCCATCGTTTATAATGTAAAATTGAGAAGTGACTAAAAACCTGAATATTTTGAGTTGCTATTTTAGGCTAAAAGTATAATCAGTCACAACAGAGACTTGAAAAGCAAGATGATTCTAGAAAGCTAACTTCCAAAAATAAATCCATCTGAGAAAGCCACTCTAATTTGATGGCCAGCATTTTTACTTGCGATCATATTTAAAACGTATTTCAGAGAATTCGCTTGCTAGAAGCAGTTTGGATAAACAGAACAAAAACCATTACCACTGGCACAATAAAACTTTTTCTGAAAAATAACAAATGTCTGTAGTTTATTATTTTAACCATAATTTTTAAAACATGCACACCTTCATACATACCTATATAAATGCATCAAAAATGACTACATACCACTCACTGGAGCTGAACGAAATGTATTCGGTTACAATTTCTTTGAATGAGATTGGCCCAACATACTGCTGTGGATCGCATGGTCATTACATTGAGAAGACTGGTGATCCCATAGGAAAGGAGTTTACAAGATGAGGAAAAGTCAATTTTTTCTAGAATTACCCACCAGAAGCCAGTGTTCAGCGGGTTACAGTGGACTTTATTGATCACTATGGTTACGCACATTCACTGTACATTGGGCAGACAGGGAAATAGATCTAATGACATCTGTATTTCTGTTTACACATGTAATTTTTGAAAGATTTATGCTATTTATTTGAAATGCAAAGTGACACAGGAGATACTGAAAGCGATTTTCCATGTGCTGGTTTACTCCCGAAATGGTTGTGGTGGCCAGGTCAGGGCCAGGCTGAAGCCAGGAGACTGGAACCTGTGGATTCTAGGTGGATGATAGGATCAGCTGTTTTTCTTCACTTTCCCTGTACCTTAGCTGACAGCTGGATCAAAAAAGGAGCAGCTGGGACTCCAGAAAGCATGCAAACAGAATCCCTGCATCACAGGTTATAGTTTAACCTGTTGTACCACAAAGCTGGCCCACACAAATGTAATTAAAATGTTTTAATTTGAAAGGCAGGGGCAATGAGAGAGAGAGAGAGAGGGAGGGAGGGAGAGCAAGAAAGGATATAAGCAGAGAGAGGGGGAGAGAATGAATCTGTTTCACTTTTCGTATGTTCACTACAGCCATAACTGGGCTAGGCTGAAGTCAAGAGCCAGTAATGTGGGAGCTGACGTGATGGTTCAATTGGCTAAAATTCTCCCCTGTAAACACTGACATACCATATGGGTGTTGGTTCATGTGCTGGCTGCTCCACTTCCCATCCAGCTCCCTGCCTATGGCCTGGGATAGCAGCAGAGTATGGTCCAAGGCATGGGAGGCCCAGAAGAAGCACCTGGCTTTGGATCAGCTCAACTCTAGCCATTGTGGCCATTTGGTAATGAAGCAGTGTAAAGAAGATCTTTCATTCTGTATTACCTTCTCTATGTAAAATTCGATATGTATATATCTACCTTTCACTCTCTCTCTCTCACTCTCTCTCTCACTCACACACACACAGTAATGAAATCTAAGTTTCTCATATCTGTAGTAGGGTCTCACGTATCTGAACCATAAGTAGAATAGAAATAGGGCCAGACTTGGGAATTAGGTGTTCCAAAAGGTATCTTAACCACTGTGACAAACATCCACATTCATAATTTAATCTGCTCATGAAAGAACTAGAAGGTAGGAAGCATACAATTTTCATATGAATTTTGTAGCCTGACCTCACTTTCTGTCATTATTGTCCATTAGTTTCTTCCACTGCTACAATCTGTCGTTTTCTTAGATTTTGCAATTAAAATTTCCAAACGTGGCTTTCAAATACATTCTCAACACTCTGTGACGCTCGGGGAAGCAGGAGATCTGGCATTAGAAGTTGTACTTAATCTGCTGTTTCCACTTGGAAGTTACCATAAAACTGTGGTCTCACTCATGGCATGTGGTCTCTGCTACTGTATTCTAACAGAAAATAGAAATGCTGAAAATCACTAGAATCCAAAGAATCTATTACTTCAGTATCTCCCAGAAATTTTATGAAAATAATTATACTTTACAAAGATTTAGTATTACAATTCTGGAAGAGTTTTGCAAGATTCTCATTATAGACCAAAAGTTGTACATGATGTATATGCTTTAACTTTATGTAAAAATACTAATCTGGGGGATATGTTAATATTTACATTTTGCTTTAATTAGGTTCTTATTCTTTACCTAAATTCCAATAAATATCACTTATTGAACATGATGGGGACAACAAACATTTCATAGAAAATGCCTATGATAAAAAAAAATCATGTGTGAATTCAAAAAAAATTTCTCAGAAAAATAAACATATCCCTTATTTTATTTATTTATTTATTTTTTTAAAGATTTATTTTATTTTAATTACAAAGTCAGGTATACAGAGAGGAGGAGAGATAGAGAGGAAGTGGAGCTGCCGGAATTAGAACCGGCAACCATAAGGGATCCTGGTGCATTCAAGGCGAGGCCCTTAGCCACTAGGCCACACAGCCAGGCCCCCTTATTTTATTTTTTCTATGAACTTTTTGAAGTCCTTTCTTAGGACTCTGCCATTACTGATCTTGAACTTATGCTTCTGGCATTAATAATCTGCATTTTGAATATGTTTTTATCAATATTATGTAACGTAGAGTGAAAGAACATTAGCGAAAATTTTGTTATATATCACATGATGATTATTAACTAACTATTCATTTCAGAGATGAGGAAACCTCGATGTAGACAAGATACTTATCACGATGTCACCAGGATACCTTCCCATGGTTGTTCAATTGGACAATAATAGAAGCAGATCTGATCTTACATTTGAGACTGAAGGCTCTGGGTTCTTCTCCTTGTTGCTTACCCTGTTCATCTCAAACAATATACATTTACATATTGTAAAATCTCCACAGCAGCAACCAATCCTTTTGCTCTTGGGGTCTACCTATCCGCGCAGCCCACAATACAAACTCAAACATGTGCTGTGATAAAACTACAGATAAAAATCATGTGTTGAAGGAGCTACGCAGTACATCTAGCAGGTCAATCAAAATAATGTACTGCAGGGCATGCTAAAGTCAAAATTACAAGCATTATATCAAAATGACAAAATGGAATACTGAAATCAATTTTGACCAGAAGACAGTCAGTTAGGTACCATTCATCATGCCCTTGGGAAGAGCATAAAAATGGAGTTTCTACATATGTCACTGCCATCGGAGGGTTAAAGCATTTAGTGAATTATGTAAGAAAAGTTCAAGTTCCTTAGTTCTTTACTTCAAGAATGGAAATATTCTTGACTATAAACTGTGCTGCTGTGGTTACCATGGCTACTAGGCTGAGTCTGGGACAGTACCTAAAAATCTTACATTTCCTTGATTTCTTCCTTTTCTCTAAACTTATTCCTCAACTTCATTATCGAAGTTAGAATAGCAAGGACAGAAAAGTGCAGACTGATTTTGTTAAGAAAGCAGGAATTGAAAGTGTTGATTACCCTGTTTGCAGCAATAATAAACTCAGCAAGAGGGTTAAAGAGATAGTAGTTAGATTATAATGTATTTTGAATGAGGCACTCAAGTCTTCATTTAATGAAGGGAAGACACAGAAAGTTTTTTCCCTCCCATAATGAATACATTTAGTCATTCTCAGTACATATGCCCCTGTACATTTTACCCACCTACATTCTAATTTTTTCAGATATTTGGACATGTTTCTATATTTCTCATTATTGCTGTATTTTTCATGATTCCATATACCTAAATGATTTCTTATTTCTCCTTCCAGCCATTTATGTGCATTCTTGCCAAATAAGGAGCTTTGATTTTTATGTATAATTCATTATATATGCTTTTTACTCTTTCTCATAGTAATTGTGTATTCTCAATGGAGAATCAATTTTTTAAATTACATTTCATTTTATGACACAGTTTCATAAGCTCTGAGATTCCCCCTACCCCTCCCCATGCCCTCCCCCATGGTGAATTCCTCCACCTTGTTGCAGTATTACAGTTCAAGTCCAGTCATGATGCATGCATTGCAAGCATGTGAAAGACTGTAAGCCTGAAAGCTTTGCACTCTCTTTCCAGAGTATCCTTCATTTGTCCAATCAAACTGTAGATTTCCATTTGCCATTATCTTTGTTCCCCCTCACCATTTGCTTTGACAGAAACTGGAGAGCAGGTACTCAGAAAACATTCAGTTGCTTCACATTCACAAGAGCACGCAGACACCTATTTCAAAATTTTGTGGAATGTAACAGTATGTAATTTATGGTCATATGAATATAGTCTAATATGTGCAACTCTTTGGGGAGAGAGAGGGAGAAATTGGACATATGAAAGCATATTTCACTATTCTTTTTACCATTACAAAATGACCTAATTTCGCTTTTTCTCTAAAGCACTGATCAAAATGACAGAAAAATCCTATTAATTTTTAAATATTCACCACAATACTAGAAATGATCTTTTATTTGTAAAGTCTACAAAAATTGTTCAGTAAATTAAACACCAAATTGTAAGAAAATCTCATATAATTGCCTGTGGGTGATAAATTAACTTAGTGTTGAAGAGACTAACTAAAGGGTATCAGGAGCTCACTTTCCTCAAATTTTGCAACGGAACATTATATGATATTTTGTATAAAAAATATTTCTTCGGGCCCAGTGTGGTAGCCTAGTATCTGAAGTCCTCATCATGCATGAGCCAGGATCCCATATAGGTGTTGGTTCTAAACCCAGCAGCCCCGCTTCACATCCAGCTCCCTGCTTGTGGCTGGGAAAGCAGTTGAGGATGGCCCAAAGTCTTGGGACCCTGTACCCATGTGGGAGACCTGGAAGAAGCTCCTGGCTCCTGGCTTCAGATTGGCTCAGCTCCAAGCATTGTGGCCACTTGGGGAGTGAATCAATGGATGGAAGATCTTGTTCTCTGTCTAATTTTCTGTGTATATCTAACAATAAAAAATACTTCTTAAAAAAATAGTTCCTCATGGGCATCTTGATATTACTACTAAGAGAAATGTGTGGAAGCTTAAGATAATGTTTTAAACAAATTTAATAACTGTCTATTTTTTAATTGTAAGCCTATTACATAGTATTCTTATTAGAAAAGATAAATGAGATCTATAAACTTCTAAGAGGACACATTTTGAAATAAACTATTTGTGCAAAACAAGACCTATATGAATTTGAAATCTTTGGGAGTTTTGCTATTTTGAAATCATTCAACAAAATTTTAAATTCAATGATTTATCATGACTAATATTTTCTTTTTCTGCTTTCAGGTTAAAATATAGCTGAATCTCATCAAAAGTATATTCATGGAACTGTCCTCAGAAGACACAATTGATGCAATGAAAAATTTCATATTGTCCCCTGCATTTGCTAGGTTTCTTTGCAGTTATGTTAAGGCCTGACTAGTTCTTCCCTTGCAATATTTTTCATTTCCACACCTATGCTCTGCTGGATTATTTTCATTTCTGTTTTCCTATAACACTTTGGAAACTCTAAGAGGTGATTTGATGGGGATGGTCACAAAACAACACTTAATTATTATAACTCAATAATAATATTTTAAAATTTTAATTTACATAAAGGTAAAAATTTCATTTATTTCATATATGAAATTTTAAGAACATAATACTACTTCCTATGCTAACTTTTGCAATGAAATATTTTCAATTTACTCTTTAATCATAGATTAATCCTTCACAAAATAAAGAATTCAACAAGCAAGTTGAAAAACCACTGTTTTTCAGGAGTATAGACAAACGCTTTTAACATTGTTCACTATTTTCAATGGAATCCCCCACATTCCAGATTGCTCAATATCCCTCATTTTTAAATTTTCTCCACAACTTTTAATATCACTGAATTATAAACATTTATTTCCTATAACCTCTAATTAGACTAAAAGCTCCATAAAATGTGCTTTAATTTGAATTTACAACTGCATTTCTAGAGAGTTGAGCACTACCTGGGCCATGGTAGACATTCAACAATTTTGCAGAATGAGAGAGTTCTACAATATTTCAATTCTCAACCATACATCATGCCATTCATGTTCAAAGATAAAAAAGAATATATTTACTTTAGTACTTCCACATGTGTACATTTCATATGCTCAATTATCCCTTTAAAAGGGAAATGTCACAAGGTAGCTATGGAATATATTCTAAGCAGTCATTTTCTTAAGAAAACAAATGTTGAGAATCAAGATGGTGGAATACACTAAGGACATGTTCAAACATATGGAGAATCATTATCCAGGGTAAAGCAGAAAGGGCACAGTCCAGGAAATAGGAGAGGACAGGCTGATGGCAGAGGGACACCTGGAGACTGATGGACACAGGAAAGCAGCAGAGACAATGGTGTGGTGTTGCAGTGACCAGATACCCCAGTGGAAGTCAGTTAGCAGCTATCTGAACTGTACTGGCAACCAGAGCTCCACCAGCAACAAGGTGGGAAGGGGCATTCACGGGGAACTCAGCAGGTGAAACCAGGGAAAGAACTGCCTGTCCTGCTGATTTGTTTGATTCATCCAGGAGCAGAGAGCAGCAGCAAATCACAAACAGGCCGTGTAGGAACAGAGTGGATTTCACAGCCCAGACAACCACCAGAGTCACATTGGGTGCCATTTTGGGTAGGTTGGCAAAGGCTATGGCACAGAACTGTGCAGGTACTGAGCTTGGTCCGAACTAATTTCTGGCTTACTGTGTTGCACTGACATAGCATCCTACAGCATACACCAAAAATAGGTCAGGATGGCCCCCAGACCAATGGTCAGCAGGTCCACAACTCTTTCAGTGGTACATCAAGTGTCACTTTATAAAGTGTGGTAAAGAATAGAGGGACAAGAGTGACCTGTGCTTGCACTGAGCTGGGAGTGAACGGCCAGCGGGTTCCAGCAAGATCAACACCACCAACACTTTATTTGGGAAACCTGGTGGCTCCCTAATCCTGATAACCACATGAACTTGAAGTTGGAGAAAGGCTGTACACACAACAGTGCAGCCCCAGCACGGGATCACAGAAGTTAGAGTGGCTAGTCAGTAGCTAGGGCTACAAAGACTGGTGGAAATCTGATACAAGAGTCCAGATCTGAAACTTGCTGGAGGGAGTGGCACAAGTGACTGCAAACAATGAACCATGTGCTACTAGAATGAGTAAAGTCAAACTGTAGAGCTGTGGGTGACACAGCTTAGAAACCTGTCCTGAGGAGAATCTGCTGAGCACAAGTACAATGACCAAGAGCAAAAGAAGAGACAGAGGTACAGTGAACATTAACGAAAATTCCCCTGCAAAGGAGCAAAAGCCTTTGCCAGCCTCAGAGGTAACTAAGGAACACATCAAGGAAATGGGTGATACAGAATTCAGAAAACACCTATTGATCCATGTAGAAGACATGGCTGGAGAGAGAACTGCCCCAGCAGTTGTTTCTACCAGTGTGTGCAACAGACTGTGCCAGAACTGGTATTGGCAAGCATACACAATAACAAGGGCTGGGATGGCCTCAGATGAGGTTTCTTTGATGATTCCCTACCAACTGAATGTCTCGACTTAGAACCCCAACCATGGAGAGAATTGCAGGTTCCATTATCTGAACATGGAGTGCATGTGCCAGAGCTGGGTCTCCTAGGTGGCTTAGATTGGGCAGTGGACAGCATATCCAGGTGCCCATGGAGGAAATGGCAGTACATTGCAGTCTGCAGAGGGACACCTGGTACCATAACAGACAACAGAGCACAGAACAAATTGATTAACTATCCCAGCCAAGTGTTGGCAGTGAATATCTGGGCAAACAGAGACTCTAAGGAGAATTATATGAACCAATGGATTCTGGAAAGATTTCATCATGCTTAGAGTGGCTAGATTGGCAGTAATTCAGAACTGCTGAACTATCAAAATCTCTTGAGCAAGACCCTTGGAGCTTGCCCCACATTGGGGATCCTGCGATAGCTGTCCTCCATCCCAGGAAATGGAGGTAGTTGGGAGGCTGGGTGTGGCACTTCCATTTGTATCCCCTTTTCCCCCAGATGTAGGAAGGAAAAAAAAGAGAGAATGTGAAAATGGTGGTCTCACCCACTTTTCTGTAGCCCTTGACCCTTTGTACCCTAATCAACTATGTAAAAATCATCAAAAATAAAAATTTAAAAAAGAAAGTTAATTTAAAAATAAATTTATTCAATGAAACAATAAATAAAAATTTCCCTAATCTCGGGAAAGAATTGGGGACCAGAACACAGGAGGGGCACAGAACTCCCAACAAGGTTGACCAAAACTAACTTCACCACGATACATGATAATCAAGTTCTCTTCAATTGAACATTAGGAAAAGATCCTTAAATGTGAACATGAAAAAATCAATTGGCCTATAGAAGAATGGCAATCAGACTCACAGTTGACCTCAGAGGAACCCATATGGACTAGAAGAGAACGAAGTGACATAGTCCAGCCTCTAAAAGCAAAAAACAGATTGTCAGCCCAGAATAACATACCCAGCAAAGCTTTCCTTTGTCTTCAAAACAAAATAAAATTCTTACCCAGTAAAGTTAAAAGAACACACCTCTGCCAGACCTGCGCTACAAATGATACTTAAAGATGTTCTCTTGACAGAGAAAAGGAACAGTACTCACCAAAACCAAAGGCAAACGTGAAGACCATTCCAGTAAAATAACAACAGAAGAATAAATTAAACAATGAGCCATCCATTACTAAATGATAGGACCAAATTACCACCTATTAATGTTAACCCCGAATGTAAATGGCTTAAACTCATCAAACTTCATAGATTAGTAGACTGGAATTTTAAAACAAAACCCATCTATTTGTTGCCTATAGGAGACACATCTCACCAACAAAGGTCAGTGGAAACTCTATCATTAGATATCCATTAGGATTTTGATATTTTTGTTTTCAGCCTCATTTCTTCAAAAGTTTTTTTTCTCTCATTAAATTCTTCACTGACTCATAGACCATACAGTAGCATCATTTTCTTCAAGAAGTTTCTTGATTTTCTTTTCCATTTCTTCAACAACACATTAGTCATTCAGTAGCATATTATTTAACTTCATGGCATTGTTAATTTCTCTTTTTCTTCCCTGTCGCTGATTTTGTATTGTCAAAAAGTACAAGAAGTAGTCAAAAAGTACATGGAAAGTATGTATTACAAAAATTTGGCAGCCTGGTGAGATAGCCAAGTGTCTACATCCTTGTCTTTCATTCCCCATGATCCCATATGTCTGCTGTCTCATGTCCTGGCTTCTTTGCTTCCCATTCAGGTTCATGCCTATGGCCTGGGATAGCAGCAGAGGATGGCTCAAACCCTTGGGCCCCTGCACCTATGGAGGAGACCCGGAAGAAGCTCCTGGCTCCTGACTTTGGATCTGCTGGGCTCTGGCTGTTGTGACCACCTGGGGAGTGAACCAGAAGATGAAAACCTGTCTCTCTGTCTCTCTTTCTCTCTGTAAATCTGATTTTCCTATAAATATAAATAAATCCTGAAAATTTTTTATTTTTTTTATCATTTGTATTCCTCATAATCTTCTTGAGGGCCCCTTCCGATGATTTGAGTTCAACATCTTTTTTTGTGTTAATGTAATCTTCTGACACCACTTTCCATAAATCTTTTGAAATGTCCTTTGACACAAAGCAGAATCAAAACTCATTTTGGGGGTATCATTAAAGGAACATTTGATTTTAATTTTTAGTATTATAAAATGATAAAGAATGTAAATGTATGCTGAGCAAACACTTGTTCTGTTTAGGCTCAGGCTAAAGTAGGGAGCAAAGTAGGTAGAGGAGAAACTAGACATTGTGACAGACACTGATCTAATTAAAGCTTACACCCTCCAGAGTTAGCCCTGTTCTTTTGCTATATCAAAAGCCAGGAACATTTTGCCAATTTCCCAGCATATATATTTGTCTATTAAATATTTTTCTTGAACAATCACTCAGCCTATCAAGAAAATTAAAGTAATTCAATGCTACCTGCTGTGATATCTAAAACCCATTTCTTTCTACTGAAGTATTCTTAAAGAACACTTTAACCCTAGAAAGTTTCTCCCAAACCAAACTTTAAAATCAACAACCTAGTTTAACAAAACTTCAGTTCATTATGAGAGGAAAATGTCAAGAAATTAAAATAACATTATTAAGAAACCTTGTGCTTCAAGAAATTCTGAACATGCCAGACCAGAAATAAACTTTCTAAATTTATTTCAGGAGAAAACAACTGTAGAGAAATAGAAATATATTTTATTTTTGAGTTTTATATAGTTTACATATTTGAAGAGTGAAACTTTTACAGAGGCAAAAAATAAACCGTTTATGACTCATAGATTTTATTGTGTGCAGTGTCTTAATTTTTCACATTGTTATTTATAGTTTATTTCAAGATTTAAGAAGTTAATACATATTTGCTTTCACTTCAGCATTGATGAAGGAAATAGAAATTTTAAAAATGAAAAAAATTTACATTTGAACCCGAACAACTACTGTTTGAGGCACTTTCAGTAAAGATAATTGAGCAGAGAAAGAGAGATATATTAAAATCAATAAGCAGCTCTAGCTAGAGAACAACCAAGACAAAATAGGTTAGGAAATTGTGTAAGTCTGAAATACTCATGGTTAAAGACACCTGCCAACAGCATTAAAAAAATCTCTGTTATAATAATGATCAGAGAAATAATTTGCTGTTCTACCTACAGTTGTTCAAATAATAACTTTTCCTATATAGTTTTATTACTAGGAAAAAGTAGAAAATGGAGGACAACAACAACCACCTCATGTGACTTATATTTTTGAAAGCTTTTCTCTTGCTTCACTCTAACTGTCTAGTGTTCCTCAAGACAGCGTGATGTTAGCAATCGAGGACCGAGCCAGCCTAAAGTATTCATGGGCTTTAGATTTTCTGTGAAGTAAGTATGGTGTCAGAAATCTGATTTAGACATTATGTCCTCTATTGACACTAATGCTACAACATAGAATACAAAATTCACAGCTAAACTTTAGTGCTAGTAGGAAAACAAGTTGAGGAAGAAAGACCAAATGCATACTTATGCAAATATTTATGAAATTTTTGTTTACTTAACAATATAAAACACCCAAAATTTGTCTATTGAATAAGGAAAATACCAAGTGACAGCCCCTTTCACACTTGCTTCAATGGAAATTTTAGTTTTTTTTTTTTATTTTATGCACTGAGGAGTCCCATTTTTAAAAAATTTCAGTTTTGAGTATAGCTACTAAAATTTAAATACATTTTAAAATATTGATTGATTGATTGATTGAAAAGACAAGTTTCCAGATGGAAAGAGACAGAAGTGGTGGGGAGAGAGTGCAGAGAACAAGATTTTTCATTTTGTGGTTCACTCTTCAAACTGTTTCAATGACTAGAGCTGAGTTGGTCAAAGACTAGTAGTCAGGAGATTTTCTGGGTCTCTCACAGAGATGCAGCATTCTGAGTGCTTAGGCCATCTTTTATTGTTCCCCGGGTACATTAGCAAAGAGCTGGATCAGAAATTAAGCAGCCAGGACTCAAACTGGCAAACACAAAAGAATACCAGCACTGCAAGCAGTGACTTTATCTACTATGCCAAAGGGGGCAGTCCATAAATCTACTCCCAAATATACTTTTCCTGTAGTCAACTTAGATGATTCACACAAATTCCATTTTCTACCAATTTTTCACACATTTGGTGGGTCCTCTTCAGTTTTATTAATTCTTAGAATTGCTTTCATTAAAATAACTACATCAATACATGATGTAAAATATTAGTGGTAGGGGAAAGGGAATGCCAAGTTCATCGTGTTGGGGGATATATAAAACAACTCTGTGAGAGTCCTTTATTTAGCTATTCTGAATAAATTGCTATTAAACTATGCTTGGTTTAAAATATGTACTATGAACAAAACTACACAGAAATGCATGTCAGGTGTTCTACACTTGAAACCATCACTAATGCATTATTCAGTCACAACTTAACATTTTTTATCAATACAGGATGGAGGGAAGAAGGAAGAGAGCAAAATGAAGAAAGCATAAAACAAAAGATAAAAGTAACCTGAAGGATGCTATTAATTACACTATCCTTTCCATTACA
This sequence comes from Ochotona curzoniae, assembly GCF_017591425.1. Lineage (NCBI taxonomy): Eukaryota > Metazoa > Chordata > Mammalia > Lagomorpha > Ochotonidae > Ochotona > Ochotona curzoniae. Next base: position 18,723,910 of record NW_024465023.1, on the reverse strand, counting down.
TACCTGTCTTCCCAATGAAATCAGGAAAAAATGATTGGCAGGTTTCGGGTGGATTTTACCCCTAAGACTTCTCCTGCCTGCTGTGCATCTATGAATGTGAACTTCTCACCATCAATATGTTAGGATAGTTTAAGGATATGATAACTGCCTTAGATCTAACCCTAGTGTACATTCTAATCATAAAAAGTCTAAGCATTTTAATAATCAAATATATTGATATGGTATCAATGTACACTGATGCTACATAGTGGTGCTAAAATTTCCAGCTGTATAAGTGAGACAAATTAAATCAGCCTCAAAGGATTATTATTCTGGCAATGGAATGCTGTAACATATGCTCAGTCCCCGATGCAGTGCCTGGTTCATAATGGGGAAAGAAAAATTTGGAGTAAATACAAGTATCTCTCCAGGTTTTATATTCCTTACCTCCTGTCTAGAACAGCATTAAATCTTTACATAAGTGCAAGAAGTTTGCCTAACATAAAGAAACCTCCTAAGGAGATTATATCTTCCAAGTTCATTTTCCAAAAACTTTTACAAAAGACAGAACATAATTTTCTGTAAAATATGACAAGTTGTCATGATTCATACCTGCTAAATGTCTATGATGCCTTAACCCTCTGGAATAAGAATTTTCTAAGCCATTTTGTGGAATCTTTGCAGTGTACAAATAAATCATTATGCTAGTTTATAGATAAAGCTTTTGAAACAGAGATTTGGCAGCACACATAATGTCAGAAGTGTTAAGCAACAACTGAGATATGTCTGACTTTAAAGCCAGTGCTCTGATTACAGTTACCCTATAATAGTTGATTAGATTCACAGTAAAGCATATTGCAACCATGCATCATCTTTGGGTTAGTGGCAGGCCTTTCTGGTATGTTGTGTTTATATTATCATCTGCAATATGAAATGTCTGGTTATGTTGAAAATAGTACACAGCAGCACTGTTAAAAACTGGCTCCCATTTTGTAATTCCCATACATATGGCCAATTTGCTATTTAATAGATGCTTTTTTATGAATAACAATGGAAGCTTGGCCATGAAACAGAAAACTTCTGATAATAATTCTCACATTCAACTTAAGGAACCCCTTGCATTTGGTGCTTTTCACATTATCCCCTAGCAAAAACTAATCAAACACATATCCAAAGAAAATGAGCATGAATGTTGTACCTTTATTAAGTAGGGCATATATTAAAATTACACCAAGCTAATTTTTCTTTTCAGGGAAGATATTAGAAATTGTGCAGTCCACTGAAATCTAAGATATTTGATAGGGAAAGCACAGGTGGATGCCTCATGATCTTTAGTTTTTCTGCTCACACATTGTAAATAGAGATTTTCCATTCAAGACAATTAAGATTACATTATTTGAGGCTGGTGTTCTAGTATAGTGGGTTAAGTCACCACCACAGCCATTGGCATCCAGTGTGGTTGTGTTTCATCCCGGATGCTTTATTTCTAATCTAGCAGCTTACTAATGGCTTGGGAAAAGCAGCAGAAGATGGCTGAAGAGCTTGGGCCCTCACTATCCATGTGAATGACCTGAATGAAACTCCTGGGTCACTATGCAGGCATGTGGGAGGTAAACCAATGAATAGAAGATTCTATCTCTTTATGGTTCACCCGTATCTCTCTCTCTCTCTCTCTCTAACTCTGACTTGCACAAAAAATCTTTCAATAAAGATTGCATTATTTGGGTCCAGCATGATAATCTAGTGCCTAAAAGTCCTCACCTTGCACACGCCAGGATCCCATATGGGCGCTGGTTCTATCCCGGCAGCCCCGCTTCCATTCGAGCTCCCTGCTTGTGGCCTGGGAAAGCAGTCAAGGACGGCCCAAAGCCTTGGGACCCTGCACCCGTGTGGGACACCCGGAAGAAGTTCCTGGATCCTGGCTTAGGATCAACATAGCATTGGCTGTTGCGGTCACTTGGGGAGTGAATCATCGGATGGAAGATCTTGTTCTCTTTGTCTCTCCTCCTCTCTGTATATCTGACTTTCCTATAAAGATAAATGAATCCTAAAAATTGCATTATTTGCTTTGATTATCTGTATTTAATTGGATGTTTATTTATTTAGAAAGTCAAGAGTTACAGAGAGACATGTTCCATTTACTCTTTTAATCCCAAGATCGTCCCATTATCCAGTACTGAGCCAGTCTGAAGCCAAGAACCAGGATCTTCATCTGGGTCTCCACAGGTTGCCAGATGCCCCAAAAGTTGGATCATCTTCCTCTGCTTTTCTCAGGCCATATGCAAATTAGAGCAGCTATGACACAAACCAATACGTACAATGGACTCTGGCATCAAGGGAGCAGCTTTACCCATTGCATCACAGTGTTGGTCCCTATATAAGTTACTGTTGGTATCATGCTTCTTCTGTTGTGGTCCTCATGGAAGCATGTGGCAATTCTATAAAGCTTCAGACTTGATGTGAGGAAGAAAAACATGTTTATTGAGAAATTAAAATTCCTTTGGAATTTCGACATATCTACCTGTTCTATATACCACATCTGACATTGAGATTTATTTCACTATTGCATAGGAAATAGAAACTTTTAATATGCATCAGTGACATAAATTGGTGTGTATAATTGTATTTCTGTACTTCATATTCACTGGTATAGTTCACAAATCACTTTCTAAATCATAACATATTGAGAATATATGAAGTATTATATATACATCAATATGTCATGTGAATTTTATGTCATACTGCTTCTTCCTATGTGTTTGAAGTATTTAATAAATTATCACATTTTGTGATTTTAATTTTGCTACCACAAATACTTTCAGGCATGGTATAAAGATTTAAAATGTAGGGAGACAATATTCAGATGGATATAGAGACATACATAAATACTCATACATACACAAAAACATACTCGATATATATAAGTTTACCAAATAAAAGTGCTTGTTTATGAGAGTCTTGTTGCTTATTAGCGAAAATAGCACTAATAGCATATAAATATTTGAGTAAGAACTGTTAACCAGTAGTTACGGCTGTGGATACTCTTATCACTGACAAGAAGTAAATCAAAGAAGACCAGTAAAATAACATACAGCGTGTTTTGGATGCTAAATAACAAAACATTTAAATGCCATTATATAGTAGTGGATTATTTACTGACACTTCCATTTCTAAGCATCACTCACCAATATGCTAAATTCTTTTAAAAATTTTTGAATCAATGCCTAAATTACAAATGGATTTGAATCCTAAGTCATCTACACTTGCAGAAGGAAGGAAAATTATTTGTGAGGAAACAAAGGAATTCTCAAACAGGTTCCTTGTGATTATTTTTCTCACAAAGCTGGTATTATGGCCTTTTAAAATAATGTGACAAGATATCATCTGTAATAAAAGAAATCGTTGACATGCTTCAGCTGCTCTCTCATAAGCATTAACAATATTATGAAGGTCCAATCATGAATGCCAAAGGAAACAACCCATTTTTTACTACACAGTTGATTTCTCTGCTTGAGAAAATTTCAGTGAAATAATTACTTCAGCCTTCAGAAATTGCTCATTACTGCATTGTCAAATTAAAATATTCTATTTTAAATGTCAAAATACTTTTAAAGATGCAACCTTTGGTTAGTGAGTTTTTTAGCAATAAATTACAACTACTTTAGCAATTTGAGCTAATTAAGAGTAAATAAAATCTCTTTGTTAGAAACATCATTCAAGAGAATAAAGTGATCTGGCACATTTCTCCCAAATGTAACATGATATTGTGTTGATGTTTATATTTGGTATTAAAATATAACACTTTTGAGCAAAGTTTGCATATTCAGTATTTTTTATGCAATTTAGTTTGATAATAGATGGGACTATGTCTATCATAAATGTATAACACAATCCCCACTTTTTACTATGATTGATCCTTTAGTAACTTGACAAAGGAATAGCTATTAGGAAGTAATATGGTTCGGGAGAATTATTTTCATATTTTTCATTTCCTCTCATAGAAAACAGACTTTAAGATGGCTAAGGGTTCTTTGGGCTGCTGCCCTAACTTCCCCCCAAATTTAGTCTATTTTCTAAATGAGAAGCACTTAGTTGCCATGGCAATAGGCTCTATATAAATAGGTCTATAGAGCACCTAGTTTAGCCTAACATTTTTAATAAGCATCAAATGAATAACAAAGACAATATTGAGGCAGTCATACTGGAGAAAGAAAAATGTATATTTGAAAATGTATTCCAAAAGCTATACAAATGCAGGGCATAATTGAAGAGTAAAGCCATGTCAAGCACTTAAATGAACATTAATTCGAAGTAAATCAGAATCCTTTATTTTTGTCTGCTATTATCTTTAGGTCACCATAGATGAATAAAGTGGGGTTATGCATTCTCGAGGGACATACAGATTTAAAATCATGCAAGTCCATATCTATTTATAGCAGTAAATCTATGAAAAAAGTAAAGCAGTACTTAATAGGAAAACATAACACTGCCCCTGATCTAAAGGACAATTTTTTAATTGGAAATTTGAAAATCAATATTTAGAAAAACATTAAAAATAAATAAGCCAATACTATTTCAAAACATTAGCCTAGATTTCAGTGTCTCAGATTTCTGAATAACACTTACGTGATAGATGTAAGTGATTGCCAAGATTCCTTCTGCAAAGGACTGTCTTGCTCCAGTTTTCACCTGTCCTCTACTTCAGGTAATCCATTTACAGCAAAAAGGCAAAGTGTTCCAGGTCACTCCTTCTCTGGGTTAATGCACATTAAATTATTGGCAGAGGCAGAAGTATAAATTTCTGGCTAGTTAGGGTTACTATGGGGCAATTTTGGCTCTCCAAAGCTTCCTTACTGTTATGTCACAAATAACGACTTCTTTTCCTTGTTCCCTTACTAAAAGATGATTGGTAGGCCACGCTTTAGTAACTATTGTGCAAACTAAAATTCAAATCAGAATTTTAGCTTCTAGAAGACACAAGTGAATTAGGAAAAGTTTAGTAAGACAGTGTCACGAACAACTCCAATAGTATTAGTTTACCTAACAGCAGTTAGGGTCCATTCTTCTGGGGGAGGAAATGTGAGGAGTCAGATGGCCCAATGTTTAAGTTACCTTTTAAAATATAAAACCTTGTAAGGGAGTCCTTGGTAGCTGGAATGGTTGGTGTTAAAGTCTGGAACCAGGAATTCAATACAAGTCTCCCAGAAGGGAGTCAGAGACCCAAACCCTTGAGCCGTTACGTATTGCTTCCCAGAGTGTATATGAGCAGAAAGCTGGAATCAACAGAGATGAGCCTTGATCCCAAGTACTCTGATGTGAGGTATGAGTCTCGTAACTTCTCGACTACATGCTTTTCCCAGAAATCTGACTTTGAAAGATTATATTCATTGAGAACATTTTACAATATCACTATAAATTCATTTAAGTATAATTTGGACACATAGATCCTTGAAACAAACGCTTTTTCAGACAACATATTCAAAGTTTTCACGGGTTTAGGTTATTGAGTCTAAAGGTAAAAAGCTTGGATCTGTGAAAGAGTATGAACAAGATGAGAATACACGAATTTTTGTTGCTATTCACAGATCTTCTACAGAATTTGCCCTCACTGTCTTAGCTGCTTATTACACTGACAAGAATAAAAGTCATGCCTGGAATCAGACAAGTCTAGCACTTAAAATTACTGAATTACTCTTCACCACTAGAGATCAACAGCAGTAGCAGGAGGTCTATATCCACTTTCCTTGAGCTTAAATTAGTACTGAAAGGGAAGCATAGTTTCTTGAATTTTTTTTTTCCCCTAAAATCTGCTTTATCAACTGTGAGCGTTGTGCTTGCTTTTGCTAACTGGTTAAATATCAATAATTACCAAAAGTAGAATTTTAAAGTAAGGGTAAGACTATCTAGATTGGAATTACCTCCTCTTTCATTTTACTTTTTAATATCATGATATTCGTTATTGCTTTTTTATTCAGAAAAGCCTTACAGAAAAAAAATCTTAGGCTCTAACACTTAGGGCTCATGAAGATTGGCTAATTGCTATACTGGCATGCTTAAAAGAGCCAAATCAAGAGAGTATAAATCTATTATAAAAACACATGTATACATATGTATATGTGTTTATATACATACATCTACGGAGGAAAGAAAAGCAGAAAACAACAAGAAAAACTCCCCAAATTAAAATTTAAATGCTTAGCCTTTAAAAATCAGGGTAGCAACTATTTATATTGGGAGATACTTTGTGGTTTTTAGTTGTGTGTCCCTGATGGTTAGTTAACCTGAGCATTTTTTATATGTATGTTAACCACTTGTACTTGACCCTTTGAAAAAATGTGTCTTCATATCCTATGCCCATTTGTAAGCAGCATTATTGTTGTTGAATTTGTTTAGCTATTTAAAGATCCTGGAAATTAATCCTTTATGTTTGTAGTTTGAAAACATTTTCTTCCATTCTGTTGGCTGCCTCTTCACTCTTTTGACAGTTTCATTTGGCATGCCGAAGCTTCTTTAATGTCCAGCAATAGCACTCCTAGGAATATATCCAAAACACCTGTCTTACGACAAACCAACATGCATCCCTATGTTCATTGCAGCACAATCAGTAATTGCAAAAACATGGAAGCAACCGAAATGCCCATCAGCAGAAGATTGGATAAGAAAGCTTTGGTTCATCTACTCCATGGAATACTACTCAGCTATTAAAAAAAACAAAATGCAGTTCTTTGTGGCTAAATGGGTCCAACTGGAAACTATAATGCTAAGGGAAATGAGCGAATCCCAAAAGGTTAGATACCACATGTTTGCCTTGATTTAACTTGTAATCTTTGTTTGGTTGTTTGTTATTTTTTGAACCTGTCATTGATACTGTCTCAACCCAGATGTTTCGAAGAATGGAACTTGCATTATTTTTAACATATTGTTTACCCAATACTATGTCAATTAATTCCATAATATTGTATATTGATACTGAGGTTTTGTTGGGGCTTTTAACTGACCGGATCTTTACTCTGTTAGCCCTATCTTCAGACCAGAGAAGGTCTCCCCAAGAGGCCACTGAACTTATCTGGACAATAAGACGCTGGACTTTATGCTAGGTATATGTTTGCAAGGAACGAATCTCAACTGAACTTGAACTGTGGTTATGCAACAAGGTGGAGGAATCCACCATGGGGGGAGGGGTATGGGAGGGGTGGGGGGAATCCCCCAGTGCCTATAAAACTGTATCACATAATACAATGTAAACAACAATAAAAAAAATGTAATTTTTGTGATTTGTTAGTTTATACCCTTTGCCTACATTCCCGAGGAATGATTTTTGTTCATTTGTTTGTTTGTTTCTGTTCCAACTTGCTGTGTGTTGACTATTTACCTAATGGAGTGTTAATTTTGTGATTGGGAAGTAAAATGAAAATATGCCATTGCAAAAATTAAGAAGGAAAAGGAGAGATATGGAAGGAGTAGGGTGTGTTGTCAGGAGGGGCTGTATAGTGAAATACATGAAATTTATCCATTATATCTGAATAAATGTCAAAATAAAATGAAAAATTAGCATATATTTTCTATGATTTTCTGGAGACTAATTATATACACACTACATATCTATGCATGTTCAATATAACATTATTTTATTTTAAAGGAAAATTCTAACACATTATAACATAGACGAATTTTAAGATATTATGCCTGGTGAAATAATCTAGGAACACGATGACAAGTATTGTATAATTTCACTTACAAAGGATCACCAGATAATCAAATTCTTCATAGAGAAAGAAAGCCTCTCTCCAGGGGCTTGAGAGAGGAATAGTAAGAGATGGATTCACAGCGAAATGGCTAATCTCCTACATTGTTGGGAGATACCTCAGCGGCAGCATGATGAACTTGTGAAAATTTACGAATGACAGCCATTGTAAGACTGGAGGGGAGAACAGTGCAGAGGGGAAGGAACTTGGGGATGGGAAAGGAGGCCCCAGTGCCTATTAAACTGTGCCTATTTAAATATTCATTTTTAACTAATAAAAAATGAATATTTAAAAAATACACAAAGTGCTGCTAGATTTGTGAGAGGTGGATCTGTAGCACAAGCATGTGAAATACTGACTTTGAAGGGGAAATATGAAGGAAAAAGCTAATGGCAAAAGACAAACCATTTAAACCTGACAGTATTTTATAACAACATTACATTACAAATGAAGAAAACAAATCCAATTCTTTCACCAGATGTCATAAAACGTCTCCTTTTTATATGTACAGAAATGAAATTACTTAAATGCATCTATCTATATAATATGACTATGTTTATATGAATACATACAAAGAAGCTGTACAATTTCATGGAAAATATAATTAAATATATTTGGAGTTTTCTTATCAAAAATAAACAATATATACAGAAAGCTATGTATTTGAATATACCATTAATATTGTCCCTTACAATTTATTAGAAAAATCCTGATATCCACGATATGCAAACACAATTATTGTCATAGTTTCTTCTATGGTTAACTTATAATGTCATAGAATTCAAATTAATGACCTAATAAAAATATTTATTTAACACCTGGTTTTATTTAAATGATTTTATAAGACATCTTGAAAAGCTAAGGTCAGCTTTCATGTTTCAACTTCTTTAAATTTCACTTTTCTCTAATTAGTTTTCATTACACTGTGTCATTTACAAATCTTGGTTTATAACAGGATGTCGCAACCAATAAGTGAGTAAAAACAATCTTTCAGGAGTGAGTCAAAAGTGTTTTAAGTGGTCATGGGAATTCTGATAGCAGCCAGTTTCATTTCTCTCCTCAAACACATTTGAAAGATTATACAATGTCTTCATTTCCAGAGAGAGGAAAAATTAGTATGTGACTGCAGAAGTAAGAAACAGCCACTGAGAAAGACAGTAAAAAAAAATTAAAAATTAAAAAAAGTAAGGAAAAGGAAAATAGAAAAAAATGAAAGATTGAGGAGAAGAAGAAGAGTAGGACTGTATATTATCCCTATATAAATACGTTTTTGGCACTGTAACTTCAGCTTTGTTACTTTTTACTGGAGAGAAAAATCATCTCATCCCTCATTGTAGTTTGATCAATCTAAAATTGTAATGCTGTTCGCAAATCAATTCTGATGGCACCAATGTTTTGTGACACTCTAATTTAATCAAATCACCGTAATTAAATTTTCCAAGTCATTAAATCACCTTTTACAAAGTATATTACTTTTATTTCAATTATTAATTCAATTTAATGAACATTTCAAGCTCTCTTTCCTATATATTTCCCAAAGCTATCATATATGCCTCCTACACCTCACCAGCTCTTTTAATTTCTAAAGAGCAATGGTTTAGTTCATCAATGTAGTAAACAAATAAATGAAGCATTTCTTAAATCCTAACCATGAAGGACAATCATACAAATGAAATAACTCTTACAAGACATTTAAAACTAGAATGTGTGAGGAGATACACTTTAAAAGTACAAAACTTGCCTTTTGTATCATGATTTTCACTGAAAGTACAACCAATAATTTAAAATTGTAAATCCAAAAGTGAAAAAAAAACAAAGAAGAAGTGTTGGCATCACCCCACCTCCATGCAATGTATTGGTATAAACAGATTTCCCAAAAAAGCTATATGATAAGCAAGGTGCTTTTAAGAAGATCCAAAACCTTGAAGCCATAAAAAATAAATCACATATTAAAATCCACAAATAAGTTTCCTTTTTGCAGAAAAGTATTCATAGTAATGGGAAAAATTGGTAATGTGGCCATTTAAATCTCTAGTAGTAAAATGATTTTTCCTACAATGATTATGACATTTTTCTATGGTGTTTAACTATATATGCAAAACTAAATCTAAGAACATGTGTCTGAGACTCATTGTCATGTAGACACAGTTTAAATCAAACTTTTGGCCAATTGTGCTAAGCTGAAACCTAGGCATAATACCTTTGATTTTTGCTTTAAAAATAATTATGTACACAATCCACTGAATTTGTCCATTATTCCTGATCTGTTGGGACAATAAAAACTAGAGCTTTTACCTAGGGCCCATAAAACAACCCACATTTTGCTTCACAGCCCCAGTGTTTCTGTTAGGAGTAATAAATGTAAGAGCAAAAACAAAACAGCTCTATCACATTTAAGCCACTCTGTTTGAAGGACTTTTATACACTCACAAAAGCTGTCCCTTAAAAAATATGTAATTTATTGTCTACAGATCCCATAAACAAAAAGATAGTATCCACGACACGACAGAAAGAAAACAGTTAACAGAGAAGGAAATAAAAATGGATCTTAATCATGTGAGGAGTCGTTGAATCTCTCATAAAACTCAGAAGAGAAAATTAGTCTGAAAAGCAGTGAAGCAGCCAAGGGTTGTGGCTCCTGACACCCACGTTGGTGACAGGCTTTAGCCTGGTCACTGTGGTCTCCTAGGGAACAAGCCAGTCGATGGAAGAGAGTGGCCCCACCTTTGTAATTCAGTTGAAAATAAACAAATAATAGTTTTCTAAATGAAAATTGAGATTTGCCCGGGCATTTTAAATCCTAGATTTCCCAATATTTGAGTGATTGGTAGCACGATATGCTCATCAATACAGGGGAAAACAAGTATATTCATGTACTGTATAAAAGCATAAGACACAGACACAGATTCTTGAGTTTTATGTCTATTTTAAGGAAGTCATATTTAGATACACATGCACAAACATGAAATTATACATGTATAAGTTAATTTATGTAATAACTGATCATATTAGCAAATATCAGAAGCCACCTAAATACTCACTTGTAAGACTGATTAAATATATTATAGCATGTTCAGAAAATTAAATACTATAAGGTAGTGTGAAGGAGCGACATTATTCCTTATACCATATTCCTGGACCCAGAAGACGCTCCAGGCTCCTGGCTTTGGATTGGCTCAGCCCCGGCCATTGTGGTCACTTGGGGAGTGAATGACTGAAGATCTTCCTCTCTGTCTCTCCTCCTCTCTGTGTATCTAGCTTTGCAATTAAAAAAAAAACTTACAAATGTCCAGGTCTCCCATGCGGGTGCAGGGTCCCAAGGCTTTGGGCTGTCCTCAACTATTTTCCCAGACCCAAAGCAGAGAGCTGGATGGGAAGCAGGGCTGTCGGGATTACAATTGGCTCCCATAAGGGATCACAGCACGTTCAAGGCAAGAATGTTAGCTGCTAGGCCACTGTGCTGGGCCCCCCAAATAAATATTTTTTTTAAAAAAATCTCTACCATGGAACAGCTGCTATATTTCTAATAATGAAAATGAAATATACCTAATACATCAACTTGAATATTGATTATTTTCACTGGTAGAATCAATTATTAGCACAATATGCCAGAAAAAGTAAAGCAATAAGAATGAATTATGTCCCCAAATATTGCTTTAAATACATTAAAGTGAGAAAGATATTCTTTGAGTTTCAAGAGACAAGTGATTTTTCCAAGTACTAAGGAATGAGAATAAAGCCATGAAAACATAAATCATAAGTTATCATGTGAGGTTTTTCACCCTTATGGTACAGTCCTGGCATGAAGTCTCACATTTGGGATTTAGAACCAAAATTGTGTATACACTATATATTAAAGGCTAGTTTTTTGTTGTTTGTTTTTCCTTATGGAATGGGGGTACTTTTAAGTGTTTCCAGAAAATGCATGTTATCAAAATGCATATTTTAAATGTTTTAGCACCAAAGTACTTACGCTTTGACTTCACATTTTTCACAAACTTTTGGAAATAATTTCATTTTTAGAATTAGCAAAGCCTGAGGAATGGTTTCTGATTCCATATACTCAGTGTCTTGGAGTACCTATAAAGTTGTCCAAAATATTAATGATCTTTAAATATATAATGTCTAGTAAATAATCAATAATTTAAAAAAAACCCTACTCCATGCCTTGATTGGAAAATTTAAGAAAATATCATAAAATAAAAGTATTATACCTTATACTACTTCTCATTTAAACCTTTTCAATTATAAGTGTCAATAAAGAACATCTCGTGCAAACAATGTAAACTCTTAGATTCTCCCCTCAATCTGAATTTGAAACTTTAGGAATAAGACTCAGAAATCCTCCCAGTGAGAAGAATTTGAGAACTAGTATATTACCATAACATTATGAATCAATATTATGTAACAGCAAGTCAATACAACTTTTTAGCTTCAGGCCAAACATTTTAAAATATAAATTTTAAATGTTATCTCAGACATAAAAAATAAAGTTTGAGAGAAAAGGTAGTTAGAAACTATCGCTCTTGAACAACACAGTCTAGCATTTATTACAGCAGCTTAGAATTATATATATGTATGTATATATAAAGGATTGCAACCTATGTTACTGTAATGTATGTCAACCTTTACATTAACAGTGCAGATATGTATCAATGTATAGAAAACATCTAATTAGATATTCATGTGCATGCTACTATTGGCATGTATTTGCATTGTTAGACACTTAAATTAATTTCATTGTTAAAAAAGCTATATCTACTTAAAACATTTTTTAAAAATTTGTGTTTGCATTGACATATCTAATATATATGCTAAGTATATATGTGAATAATAAATGTCTATGTAATAAATGTGTTGCTATATGTACAAATAGTAAATGTGAATGCATAATAAACACATGCACAATTATAAAGATGGTTTTAAGATTTATTTATTTGAAAGGCAATGCAACAGAGTAAGAGGGAAAAAAACAGAGACACAAAGAGAAAGAGAGAAATGTCTTCCATTTGCTAGTTTACTCTTCAAATGAATACTACAGTCAAGGCTGTGCCAGACTGAAGTCAAGAGACAGGATCCTCTCACATCTTCTGCTTTCCAAGACACATGAGCAGGGAGTTGGATTGTAGCCAGAGCAGCCAGCAATCAAACCAGCACTCCAATATCAGATTCCTGCTTTCAGAAGCACTAACTTAAGCGAGTGTGCCATGATGCTGAACCCCAAGATTATTTTGAAAGTAGCAGGTCTCTGGTGTCAAGATTTCACTATACTTATGCAATCCTATGTATATTATCTTATGCATTTGAAGCATTATTTGTGAAAGATATACCGACAAAAATAATGAGACAAAGAGGCAGAGACAGAAACAGAGAAGGAGGGAAGACAGAGAGAGACAAGAGACAAGAAGAGAAAGGGAAGAAAGGAGGGAGAAGGGGGATGGAGGAAGGGAGGGAGGGAGGGGAAAGAAGAGAGAGCGAGAGAGAGAGTGTTACAGTTCATCTCATTCACTGACTCACTCCTTAAATGGCTGTAACAGCTGAAACTAGAAGAGAATGAAAACAGGAGCCCAGAACAAAATTTTGTTCTCCTACGTAGGCAGCAGTGGAGCAAGTATTTGTTTTCTCTCAGCATGCACATGAGTAGGAAAGCAGGAAGCCAGGGTCAGAACTGGAATGCTGACTTAAACTCAGGCACATTAGTATGGGACACAGGAGTCCAAAATGGATAATTGTTATATCAAATGTCTACTCAGGTTTTATGCATTTCAAGTACCTTATTTTACGTATGTGTCCAAACTGTTGTATAGATTAATTGCCATGGTCATAGGAATGGGGCAATCTAGAAAATGGAGACTTTCAAAAATTGCCTCAGTGTTTGAATTCCAAACTATCATGTTTAATAATTGCCTAATCAATAATAATAACTTCAAAACATCATGTCTTCTATTTGGAATACTTTACTTTAACCATACTTAACTACTCCCACACACAGGTAAAATGGCTTATTTAAAAGTGTAGAAATGAGGACTAACAAATACTGAAACAGTCAATGGCATGATATGATAGTAAAATACAAATTATATCTCCCTTTGGATACTAAACTGTTGTTAAAGTGTTTTTTCACTTCTGCATATGTAACTATGTAAATTGTAATCATACATTTTTTATTTTTAAAAGAGTATTTTATTTGACAGGTAGGCTGACAGAGAGAATGTATGCATGCACACACACACAGGTATCAATCCATCTTCTATATACCGGTTTACTCTAAATGGCTACAACAGTGGAGGCTGGGCCAGGCCAAAACTAGAAATGAGCAAATCCATCTAGCTTCCCACATGGTTGTTAGGAACCTAAATACGTAAGCCATCATTTGCTGTCTCCCAGGCTCATTAGCAGATAGTTGGATTGGAAGCAAAATAGCTGGGATATGAACCTTATACCATTATACAGTTATATGGAATACGATCATTCCAAGAAGCAGCTTAAGCCATGGTGCCACAAATCCTACACTGCCTTTCTCTTTTATTCTTCCTTGATTGCTTTGTATTTTACACAAAATATTGATGTTTTTAAACTATACGAAATCCGGGATCCCTTGTGTGTCAGCCCACACATAAATTTTTCTAAAGCATTTTAATTGATTTCTTTAATCATAGGTACAGACATACTATACACATATATACTATACATTTTTAGATCTTGAAGAGGCTATAAAGTTCTTCAATTAAATCTGTTTCATTTTAGAGAAACCTGGGACTCACTTGGGCTCCGGAATTCCTGATTCCAACTCAATAGAGGGAGTGCCAGTGCTAATGTCCTCAAGCTCCTGGTTTTAACCCTAAAACATATTTTAAATTAGATTTTAAAACTCTAAGTTCCAGATTGTAAAACTATGGCACAACCTCCTCACATGAATCTTATACTTGGATTTATGGAGTTATTTATTATTCCTTATACACACACTAGGCTTATTCATCTCATGCACATGCTGCTTTCTCTGCTTACAAATCGTCTTTCGTTTCTTATATTTTGAAAAGACATTTTCTCTGGTATTTCAAGCCCAGCTCGGATGCCACCGTTTCCATCAAAGCACATGAGACAACCCCAATGATAAGCAGCCTCTTCTCTGAGACCTCTTATTACTCTCAAGAAAACATAACTTTATACCTGAGCGACCTTGAAAGGTTTCTTTAATCCATATTTACAAGCATATCTATCATTGAGTCTAACAGGAGGTCTAAAGTTTTATAGTGTTAGCTGATAAAAGATAATTTAAGTTAATGAATCAAATTACTCTCTCCAACTTCAATGGTTAGAATGGATAGAGTATACTTATTGTTCAACAGTAACAGGTTCTTGCTTTGAGTCCGATGCTCCTTCAGAACATGTGCAGAGCTCTTCTGAAATAATTTCTATCTATAATGATATTGCCATGTAAGCATTTTAAAGCAACCTTTTAAATAAATACTGCCATGAGCTTTATCAAAAATACTTCAAGATATAGGGCCAACTAACTTTATAGCTCATAAGTGTTTACCTTTGACCTTTTAGAACAACCTATTTTGCCTTTAAAACAATCATTTACTTGCACACAGAGGATCTGGGTGGGTTAATGGACAGCATTTAAAACACAGGGTTGTTGCTGTGTCTATGATGAAATATTGTTAAAGAATGTACCTGTCAGCTATAGTACAAGGACTGAACAGTTATTATTACCTCATGCCTAAAGAGATTAAAGGAAATGGAAACAATCTTAGCAAAATTTAGGTCACATGAATTTATTCATTTAAAATGATGAGCCCAAAGTTAGTTAGCTTAGCAGGGCACAGATACAAGGAGTAGGACAATTCCTGGTATTTTTTATTAGTTTTTGTCTCCCCAAAATACCTTTTCCATTTAAGATTGTTATATGGAATTTTCTCATAATTCCATATAAGTCTCATAAAAGTCTCATAATCTTGCATTGGTTCTAGTTTTCTGACAAATCCAGATATTCAACAATTGAATCAAGGCAATTTTACTCAAGTATATTCCTAAATTACAACTTTTAGTTATATATATTTATACATATATATTAGCTTCTATGATGTTTTATTTATTTCATATATTATATTTTCCATTTGTATGCCAATTAGTGAACTTCTCTAACTATCCACAAGTTCAGTGCAACTAAATTAACAGAAAACAGTAAGACAATATATGTGCATATATGTATGTGTGTGTGTCTATGTAAATCATACAGGTGAAAACATACATAGGAAACAGACTGATGTAGGCAGGATTGTATCTTCAACGACCTCATAGTGCTTGGAGTGGCGAGATTGGCAGCGATCCATAACTGGTGAACTATCAAAACCACTTGAGCGAGTATCTCAGAGCATGCTCCACATCTGGGACTTGGGCTGGGTAGGAAACCGGGTGGGGCTTCTCCCTCAATATCCCCCTTTACCTCAGATACATGAAGGAAACAATATGGAAATAATAGTCTTACCCACTTTCCTCTAGCCCTTGAATCTTTTTACCCTAATTAACTATGTAAAGATTGTCAAAAATATAATAAGAAATAATAAAAAAAAAACTAAAAAAAAAAAAAAAAGAAAAGAAAAGAAAAGAAAGACCCAGAGCCTCATTCCTTCCATGGAGACACTGTTTCAATAATACACAGCAGACATCCCTTTGTGAGAAATCTGGAAGGAAGGTAAGCAGCTTCTGCACCCGGGAGAGTGCGGAATCAAGTACACTGCAGCTCGCTTTCATCACAGTCATTCCTCAACTAAAGCACCATGTGATCACAAGGAAACGCCTACTTCTTAGCTTTTCTTGGGAGATGTAAAAAGCTAACTGGATCTTAAATCCAATGCTCTAACCTCATGGGAAGAGTCCCAGGGACAAACGTCCTTCCTCTCTCTTGTCCTAAATGCTCGGGGGCTCATGAGAACAAAGAATAGGGGTAGCTTCCCTGGAACACTCACATACTAGGCAAAGATCAATACAACTTAAAATTCACTCCAGAAGAAATACAAGGGTAGAGAGTGTTCTCAATGTTCCTTGCAACTGGTGGTTACATGAGGAACTGGTTCCTGTTTTACCTGTCTTGGAACGCAGACAGGATCTGGCATACTCTGGATACCTAGCAGAGTTGCCTGGGAACCACTTTTAGGGCACCTTGCTGCTGTAGTAGATGTGCAGTACAGCAAAATGACACCAGAGGGAGCAAGAGATTACTAGCGTTTTTTTTTTTTTTTTTTTTTAAAGACAGAAAAGAAACCCATTAAATTCCTTAAGACTTGGTATCAATAATCCCAGAAAACACATCCCCCAAGAAGATCTGAGGGATTCATAGACATTCTAGTTGAAGTGATTAGCAAAGCTTAATACATAAAAAGGCAGTCTACTCCCTGTTTTTCAAATATGGAAATATTACTACAAAGCTACTAGTGATAAGAAAAAAGTCAAAATTGGTTCAGTGAAAGTGGAAAACAGTCAACAAACAAACAAAAGAATTTAGTTAAGTGGAAAAGGATATAAACATACATTTCGACAGTAGTCAAGATTGGGAAATAACATGTGTGTCCATCCAGGGATGCCGAGACAAAGGAAAATGTGGTATGCAAACTCAATAACATATTATTCAGTCACAAATGGTATGCAATCCTGACATATGCAGCCGACTCGATGGAAGCAAGCTAGACTTGAAGACTAAATGGCACATGCTTACTCCCGTATGTGGGTGGTAACAATACAATGGACCAGAAGTTAGGGCAGTAATTGTTAGTAACTGAGGAATGGGGGGATGAGGTAAAGGGAGTTGGCTGGTCTCAAAAACAAAGCCACATGGAAGGAACGGCTTACTGTCTTCCCAAGCAGAATGGGACGACTGCAGTTCACATAACACACACTGCGCATGAAGAACTGGAGAGGAGGAGCTGGCAGACAGCACACACAGAATAAGGTAAGAAGACAGGGTTAATTCTCTAGTATGATCAACTTCCACTGTGTTGACATATTGAAAATTTGTGCCACAGGTTAGCACAAATGTAAACAAAGTTGGAATCAATAAATAGAAACGGCTGGCAGATGTGCGTACTCAGTATCGGTAACTGGCAGGGAAATGCAAACAAAGCCACAACAAAGTATCATCTCATTTCAGTCACATGCAAAGTGGGCCCAGCTGCAAACCAGCACAGCGAAACAAGCTAGTCTCCAAAAGAAAAATATAATATATATTCTGCTATGCAACAACTAAGCCACAGAGGACATGTGCATGTATGCACACACACACACACACAGACACACAGACACACACAAACACGCACACTGCAAACCCTACCAGGGAAATCAGCATATTAGGAAATACTGCACAAATGCAGTCTGTGTCTACTCCCCAAAATACTAGGAATCCCAATATGAATATTCAATTTTTATTTATTTTTAGTGGAAAGTCAGATATATAGAGAGAAGGAGAGATAAAGAGGAAAATCTTCTGTCAGCTGATTCAATCCCCAACTGGTCCCAATGGGTGGAGCTGAGCCAATCCGAAGTCAGGAGCCCAGAGCCTCTTCTAGGTCTCCCACATGGGTGCAGGGTCCTAAGGCTCTGGGCCATCCTTGACTGCTTTCCCAGGCCACAAGCAGGGAGCTAGATGGGAAGTGGGCTGCTAGGATTAGAGCCGGTGCCCATGTGGGATCATGGTGCGTGCAAAATGAGGACTTTAGCCTCTAGGCTACTGCACCAGGCCCCCAATATTATTTTTAATTATTCCTTTAAGTTATGTTAAAGTGGCTGGTATAAAAAAAAATCAGTCTCACCTGTCATTTTTGAGTCTCATCTGTAGTTTCCTTGGTAGAGACAGACTGAATGATTTTGCAGCCCCTATATGGCCCACGGTCAGAAGTTGCCCACTCCCGAGAAAGGGGAACCATTATAAACTGATAATGGAAATGTAACTTTACAGTCATCATGGGGAACAAAAGAAATTTTTCACAAAATTGAAAACCAGCTCTACAATATGAGCCAACTGTGCCTTGGTATATATATCAAGAAAACGAAATGAGCATGTAAAAAATTTCTATGCTGCCATGTTCACTGAAGCATTTTTCAAAACAACAAAGACAGAATCTACCCAGGCTTTTACCCAAGATGATATAAGCCCAAGGTGGGCTGTTCCGATGCAGTGCATTAAGCTGCCACTTAGGTTATCTCAGTGCATGGAATGTAGTCCTGCCTCAACCTCCAATAGACTTGTTACTCTGCATGGAAGAAAGCAGGTGGTGAGTGAATTTCTTGAGACATTGCAACTCTGCATGGGAGAACCACATGGAGTCCTTGGGTTTTGGCTTTGACTTGGCTTTGCTGTGGTTCCTGTGGGGATCCAGAGAGTGAAAAAACAAATGAAATTTTCTCTCTTCCTCTTTCCTGATTTTGCTTTCACTCTCCTACTCAAATGAATAAAAACGAATAAACAACCATTAAAAGACATAGTATTATTCAGCCATAAATAAGATGGAATTCCCCATATTTGGAGCAAAACTGATAGTGTCATTAAGTTATGACAAGTATGCCGGATACACGCAGATTCTTCATGGACTCTCTTTTTATGTAAATTACTATTTAATTTTAAGGCTAGAATATTGATTATTAGACAGTGGGAATAGAACAGGCTGAGAGGTGAGTGGAGGATGGATAAAGAGCATGGAAACACAGAAGTAATGAATTCTAGTGACCGACAGTGCTGTAAAGTAATTACAGTATACAATGTCAGTTTATGCTGTGTACTGTGTATATTTTTAAAACATTGTATTGTATCTCATAATGGGCATAAATTTTACATGTTAATATAATTTTAATGATGTGAGTTAAAATAAAAAGATAAATTTTCCTTGCAACATAATGCACATTCCTTGCCACATAAAGTATATTACATGACCCTCAGATAATCCTAGAACATGGATAGCAGCTACCTCAACATCCACATCTCATATATGAGAAAAATATGGCAAAGGCAAAGAAGTCATTTGTTCATGGTATGACCTGTGGGGCAAAAAGCTTCGGACAACTTGATTTTTGATTGGATTTTTCTCTAAAAGAGAAACACGTTACAAAGGACATTAAGCTAAACAATAAAGACAAAATATGTGCAATAAATCAAAGAAATGTTAAACATACTG
Source organism: Ochotona curzoniae (assembly GCF_017591425.1). Taxonomy (NCBI): domain Eukaryota; kingdom Metazoa; phylum Chordata; class Mammalia; order Lagomorpha; family Ochotonidae; genus Ochotona; species Ochotona curzoniae. The sequence goes on along the minus strand of NW_024465023.1, from coordinate 18,704,016 downwards.
AAGTTGGTGTCTGTACAGTGATTTTTGATGATGCTATTCCTGTTCCTAGGAAGTACACTTCAAGTAAGAGATGTGTGTCTTTCCCTTAAATATCAATGCAATGCATAATTACAAGCCTCATAAAATGTGCACACATACAAAGGAAAGCATGTAGAAACCAAAGAGTAAAATGAGTCAAAACTTTAGCAAGAAGAAAATCTGGATGAAGAGTATTTAGGTATAATTCTTGCAACTTATCTGTAAGCTTAAAATTACTTACAAATAAAAGAGTTTTAAAGTTCTATATATATATATATAGTTTTCATATGTATAAAATTTATATATAAAGTTTTATATATACATAAAGAACAAGTATATGATGACAAATCAGAAAGCATGAGAGAAAAGGGTATCATGCTAGACACATACAACTTCCCAAGCCTGATTGATAATGATGTAGAAAATGTAAATAAACTGATTCTAAGGAGATTGAACTGGTAAACAAAACAAAGCACACAAATTCCAAAGACAGTAAGAATCCAATCTTGACCAAAAAAAAAATAATTCCAAAGTCTTAAAAAGAAAAAAAATACTTTGAATTTATTTTTTAGCCCAAAGGTACCCAACAACAAAATCAGGTGAAGACACCAAGAATAAAGGAAGCTACCAGCCAATACTTCAACATACATGAATATGAAAATTTCTAACAAAATGAGAGCAAACTGAATTTAACAACATATTAAAGTGGCCATGTACTACAATCAACTGGGATTCGACACGAGACGAAGGATAATTCAACATACGGAACTCAGTGAAAATGATGTGTCACATTAAGAATAAACAGGGTAAACTTTTTATGACTTTCTAAATAGATGTGGAGTAAGTATTTGGCAAATTTCATTAGGTTCTCATAATAAAATGCTCCCAAAAGCTACACATAAAATCAAATTTCCTCAACATAATAAAAATCTTACATGAAAATCATTCATCTAATATTATATGCAATGCTAGAAAACAAAGCTTTCTTAGATCTGGAGCAAGATCTGCACTCATCAAATACATTCTATATGAAATGGATTCCCTAGATAGAACATTAAGCAAAAGACCTACAAGGCATTGAAACTAGGAATGACTAAGTAAAATAAACTATTTACAGATGAAATAATCTTACACTTGAAAAATACTAAATATTCCACAAAAAAAATTCAGCAAAAGTGAATTCAGCAAAGTTGTAATTTGCCAAACGAACGATAACAGTTGAATTTCTATACCACAATGACTAACATGAAAAGAGATTTTTTAAAATGGCTCTGTTTAAAAACCATACCAAAAAATAACAAAATAATCAGTAATACAATTATCTAATGAATTAAAAGATTTGTACACGGGCCTGGTGTGGTAGCCTAGCAGCTAAAGTCCTTGCCTTGCATGTGCAACAATCCCATACGATCCTACTTCCAATCCAGCTCTCCGCTTGTGGACTGGAAAAGCAGTCGAAGACGGCCCAAAGCTCCTGGGACCCTGCACGCACATGGGACAGCCCGAAGAGGTTTTGGGCTCCTGGCTTCAGATCAGCTCAGCTTTAGCCATTGTGGCCACCTGGGGAGTGAATCAGTGGATGGAAGATCTTTCTCTCTATTTCTCTTCCTTTTGTATATTTGGCTTTCCAATAAAAATTTAAAAAAATCTTTTTTTAAAAAGACCTATAAACAGAAAACCACAGAACACTCATATAAAAGTTATGGTGACATGAATAAATGGAAAGAAATCCTTTCTTAATGTATTAGGATATCTAATATTACAGTTGGAATGCAATGTCTACCAAAATCCCAAAAGTGTTCATTTACACAAACAGTACAGAAAAATTCTAAAATTTATATATAACCACAAAGAACCTAAATAGACAAAATGATCGTGAGAAAGAAAAAAGCTTGAGGGCTCACACACCACAATTTTAAAATATACTATATAAGTTAAATGTTTTTTAAAAAGAACGGTACTTACATAACAGCAGACCTAATAGAATGCAGCCCAAAATACACTTACAGATTCAAGTTAGCTCACATTAGACATGAGTATTGAGTACTAAGACTAAAAATCCTTTCAAGCAAAGGGATGGGTTTTGTTTTACTTTTATCTTACTCCATATACAATAATCAAATCAACACAATGAAATAATTAAATGTAAGACCTGAAATTGTAAAACACCTGGAAGAAAATCTTCAGGACATTGATTTTGGCAGTAATTTCTTGGAAGTGGAACTCCACCGCCCCTCCCCCCCCGCCCAGGAAACAAAAGCAAAAACAAATGGGACTACACTAAACCAAAAAGTTTCTGCACAGAAAGAAACATTTGAAAAGAGAGAAAAGATACCGCTTGTATCTTTTAAGGTGGTTGTTATTTGAAACAAATAGAAAAAAATGAATGCTGGTGAGGATATGTAACTCTGCAATCCTTATGATAGTTCTTGGATATATAAAATATACATGTGCTATGGAAAATGGCAGTGATATTCTTCAAATAGTCAAAAGTATAGTCACCATAGATTCAGAAACCTCACTTGAGGGAATTTATCGCAAATCATTAAGCTCAGAAACTTCCAGCGGTAGTTGTACTTCCACATTTACTGTAGCATTATTTACAGTGTACAAGCCACAAAAACATTCGAAATGTTCAAGGACCAATGAATGTATGGATTTTGAAAACGTATTATATAAAACAATGGAGTATCATTCAGCCAAAAAGCGAGGAAATTTTGGCATACTCCACAACATGGAATTGTAAAGACAATACGCTAAGTTAAATAAGCCTGACAGAGAATTGCAAATACTGTCCAGTTCCACCTGTATGAGGTACCTGATGCAATCTAATTCACTGATGCAGAAGTTTAATGGTGGCTTCCAGATTCTGGTGGTAGGGAGAAACTGGGTGTTATTGTACATTTTGTACAAAAGTTGGCTGTGCAAAACAAACAATTCCTAAATATCTGTTGAATAGTGTCTTGATAGTTAATAAAATTGTGCTACACTAAGATATTTAGAAATTTAAGAGTAGACCTAATGCTGTATTTTTTTTAGCACAACCACTATAGAAAAACAGTAACCACAGTCTTATAAACTAGAAACTATCCTACTAGCACGTACCAAAAATTTTACTTCTACAATAATAGCTCACAGCCATTTCCTCAGAAATCCCAAACAAATATTCTCTCTTGCTCACAGACACTTCAGTGAAGATGACATACAGATGAAATTCAGCACTTTCAAAAATCAAATGGGTGGAAACAGAATTTAAAGTGATACTTACTGCCTACAACAATAAACAATGTTAAGGACTATGACTTCACCTAAACACAAGTGTGTGTTTCTGCAGATGACTAAGAAGGTTTCCTCTAAGTGTTGCTCCTCCCCCCTTCTCCTGAGGGACTCTTCAAGCTATGGCAGTGTCATCAACTACTGCGCTTTCTTCCTGTTTCACAGACTGACAAGGTTCAGATGCTTACTTCCAGAAGTGTTCTTTTTCAAGTAAAACTAAAACTAAAATTACAGGATTCTCTAAGTGCCACGTGTTATGAACAATTCTTTCTAGTAAGGCTACCACAAAATAAGAAGATACAGTTTCCATAAATGACTAATTTCTATTTGAACAATTTTATTTTCTGTTTTTATCGTAGTAGTTTGTATTGTTGTGTAACTTGCAAGTGGGATCTAATAAAGTTATTGAACCTAAATACAGTGAAAATCATTTGAAGATAAGACAAATGAAATGGAGAGAAACCAATAAAGACAGTACCATAGAATAATAGGAACTGAAGTATTATACAGTTTTAATATATTTCTCAGAATATCCCTAGATTTACCCGGGAGGATACCATGGTGCAAAGACTGTCCATCGCAGAATTTTGCCTTTTGCTACTCATGAAATCTTGACCATTTTAACTATGGTGCAAACGTTGAGCTCATGCAGCCAAAGAGTAAGGTAAAGTCCCAGTCCACAGTGAAGATTAATGGTGACTTTGTATACCAACATATCTATCTGCTGATATTTTTGAGCATGCACAGAACTGGAAACATGTATTTGTTCAATCAATAATGTGAGACCCATAATTACCACTTCTATGAAGAAAGTTTATAGATAGTCCTTGCTGCCCTTACTCTGTATGGTATTCTGGGACACTATCACTTTCTGAGAAGCTAAAATCTGCCAATGTTAAAGGTAAATTTTGTCACCGCTATTGGCTCTCCTCCCACGTCAACTTCTTATAGTTTAGGTTGGCTTTAGTATACATGAAACACTCAATGAATCCTGCCTGATACACTTTAGCCTGTCTTTACTGTCAGGGTTAGATAAAACTTGGGTGGAACCGAGGGCTTAGGCGGCTGTGTGGCTCCATTTAGAAAAGGGAATACAAAATACTAAATTACAATCATATAGAGAATTTTATCTGCAAAAATGAAAGGAAAATGCCAGAAATTTGAAAAAAAAAAGACATACTTCCAACAAAAAAAAGTCCAGAAAAAGTTCATTGCCTCAACTTCTGCTTTTCCCCACAATTTTGGGTACATAGTCTGAACATACTGTCATTGGACAAGAGTTTAGTATGTTTTTCTTCAGATAATAAGAATTTAGTATTTGCTATAGCATGGTGATACTATTTGTATGGATGGTATAACTGTTTTTCTCAGATACAAGTATAAATTCAGCCGAGTTCATACTGATAATGCTATTTAAATGGGTACATATTTGGTCAAATCACAAAAATTCCTTTCATATTAGCTATGAGGTTTCAGTGTATTTTAAAATCCAACAAGTGATTCTAAATATGTAAAATCATCATTCCATCGATGATTTTAATGCACTAAACTGCTGACAATACCTCAGTGTGGTGGCATGTGTCCTATGTCATTTCTGCTCATGCCTGCGTTTGCAATCAAATCAGCAAGAAATTTAATTATATTTCAAAATAATTCATATAACGCACTCCTCTTCATTAATTGGCTCATTAGACAAATATAAGAACCTTTTCATTATTCTAACAATATTTCTTGATAATAAATTGCTGTTTTGATTCATGATCTCAGTTGTTACTTTCAGCAATATTGTGATTTCATGATAGATATCTCTATTAATGTCATCAGTCCTTGTTCTTTTCATTCACCCTTCTTTGACTTTTATTTTTCTCACATTCACTTTATTTTAAAAAGTTTTTATTCATTGATTTCAAAGGCACAGTAACAAAGAAAGTAGGAGACTTCTTTAATCTACTGCTCCATTCCCCACATGTTTAAAACGTCATCCGCATTTCTCATGTGAGTGGCTGAGGTTGAAGCAGTTAAGTTACCATTAGCTACTTCTCAGGTATATTAGCAGGAAACAAGATAAAAAGTAGTCAGTGGTAAGACTCAATCTCAGGCACTCCAATAACGGTTGTATGTGTCCCAAGTAGAAGTTTAGTTTGCAGTATCACAACACTCAATCTTCTCACTCTTAATAAAAAGCTAAGATTACAAAAAAGAAAAAAAAAAGTATCTTCCTTTATATATTCCAAGTTAAGAAACTGCTGCTCATTCTTGCTTTATCAAAATTTCCCATAGTAAAATCTGAAATTTCAAGTGAAACAACACATTCCCACCCCTGCTACTCTGTAACCACACGCACAGTATGAGCGTATCTCTTCAATATGTTCAGAAGTGTGCTAGTAGTATACAGGAGGAATCATATAAGAAAGAGACAGCGGTCTTAACAACCTCATAACACATTACTTTCATATCCTTTATGAAAGCATATGAGCAAATCGATGTTTCTATGGGGCCCTTTCAGTTTCTAACACGTAAGCTTGATTAGCTGCTTTCATTATATTTTTGCCTCTGTTTCTTCCATCATTAGAACTTGTGAGGCATCTACATTTATATATCTCTATATATCTCTATCTAGTAATCTAAGATCAAATACCTCTTGAGTCTTCTCTCAGTCTGTCACTTCACAACCAAGCTTCTCTTATCAATAGCCTTACCAAGCCATTATGATGATTTCTGATTCCATGTTACAAAACTAAACATAGCAACTTTAGTAAACATCTCCTACTTAGAAAACACATTTTTGTCTCATATTATGTTACAACACTGCAGCATTTCCTCTTCAGTTATTGTTAGAGATGGCTTTTATAGCCTCAGAATTTATGTAATGGCAGAACAATGTCCTATGTTTTCTTTGTAAATGTTAGCATTTCCAATCAAATCACCCCAGGGTAATGGCATTAGGAAGTACAGTATACAGGAGGTAATCATGTCAGCAATCATGTTCACATCAATGAGATTAGTCCTTTATAAAAGGCCCCAGAGAACTATTTTTCCATTTTATGAAAGCATAGCAGTATGCAGTATGGACAGGAGCCCACAGAAGAACCCAATCATCTTGACTCTAGATGTTCAACCGCAAAAACACTGAGAAACAAGTGCTGGCATGTAGGTCAATGAGCAAATTGATTCAAATAGTTGGTCACTCTCTTATACAATCTGTATTTCTTTCATTCCTGTTACCTGCCTCTTTCCTAATGTGTTAACTTTTAATTCACTCCTTACTTGTTCTACTTTATTGTCTTCTCTTATCCATTAATATCTCTAAAGTGTTTGTCTTTGATCTGCACTGAAAACCATTCAATTAGACTTTAATAGCACTAATTTGTTAAATATTGCTTATTTTGGTAAATAGCGAAATGGAGTCAGTGCAGTGGCTCAATTAGCTAACCTTCCCATCAAAAGCACTGGGAATCCCATATGGGTACCAGTTTGTGTCCCAGCTGCTCTGCTTCCCATCCAGTTCCCTGCTTATGGCCTGGGAAAGCAGTAAAGCACAGTCAAATGCCTTGTGACCCTGCAACCATGTTGGAGACCCAGAAGATGTTTCTTGCTTCTGGCTCCAGATCAGCACAACACTGGCCTTAAAGCTACTTTGGGAGTGAACCAGCAGATGAAAATTCTTTCTCTGTCTCTGTCTCTCCTCCTCTCTTTTTTTTCAATGAAGTATAATTAATTTGTATTATTGCTTAAGTGAAGATTACTTTCTTGTACCATTTCCTTCAGCCATCTTTATTTTGATGTGACCTATGCAAGGGTGTCTGCAAAACAGTAAAGAATCTTCTGCTCAGCTTGAGACCCATTTCCTTCTTTTTGTTTATTTTAAATGACTTTCACTTTTATACTCCAGGTGAGATGAAAAGCTTTAAAAATCATAGGGGTGTTATTAATCAAAAAGGTACTTTCTGAAACAAGAAAAAATACTTCAGCTATTTCTACCTCTGATCTAATAGTCACAGGTCTCCCTCAAATACATGGATTTATAACGGCTGAACTCCCCTCAGGGTTTCAGAAAACTTGCAAGAGAAGCTAGGAATTGAGTCAGAGGTCACAGGTTTATTGATCATATGCAGAGATAAAATATTTCTGGTCTGAGGTTTTAGCTACCTAATTTCTCACTAGTTGTTACAGATGTTGGGCTGGAAGCTCACAGCAGAAATCTGGGTTGGAAGCAGAGCTTCTTGGGCTCAAACATGGGATATCAGTATCCCAAAGACTCAGAGCACTGTACCAGAGCTTTGAAACCTTGTCTCATCTACAGTTTTACTAATTTTCCCATTAGCGGTTTAAAATTTATCCCAAAGTTTAAATATCAAATAGTATCTGAAATGAAACTATTTTAACTCCGGTTGAAATGAGTACTTACTATAAAGGATTAACTTTCGAGTAAACCTTTTGGTACAACAGAGAAAAACAATAACGTTGACTTCCGTTTATATTAATCATATCCATTTTCCAGGCAAGTAATCTAAAATCTGTACAGGTTGTGACTTGGCCAAAGTTATAGTATTGGTTATGGTAGTATGGAACCATAGATTGTCAGAGTCAGGCAGAAGAAAGCTGAGGCTCAGGTAGATAGAAGCAGAAAGGGCTCAAGATATGAGCCCGATATGCAGAAACAGAGTCAAGCCTGACAAAGAAGCTGAACATGTAAGCCTGACATGCTAGTATGCCTGCAGCAAAGTTCCTCCACTGCTAGAAAATAGGAGAAACTGATTAAAAGCAAAACAAAGCAAGACAAAACAAAACAAAAACCAGGGCACAATGACAGCTAGACACATCCAGCTCCAGATTCCAACTCTGGCACTGCAGGAAGACCATCTGTGACTGTCATTCTTACTAAGTCACAGACATAAGAATGTAACCCCCTAGACAACATCCCCTCAAGGGTCCCCTCTCCTAGGACCTCGATTGAAACAGCCAGGAGCTTTTTCTTGTGCTTTTTTCTTTTCACTTAATAAACTTCTCTTTTCACGCATTCTCCATTGTCTGTCTGGCTCATCCTTTGTGTCCACAAGACAAAGAACCGGGAATAAAAGAGTCACAATCCAAAAGAGCTCTAACATTTCTAAAAATCAGCCATAAAAAAGGCATATGGCAACACTAAGAACTATGCTCCACTTAAATAAAAACAAACTAAGAGGGAAGGAATTTGGTCTGGTCATTAAGCACTGGGTAAGATTGCAAACTTAACACTGGAATGTGTGGTTTTGAAACCCTGCACAGGGTACTGATAGGAGTTTCTTATAAATTTGGGTCCTGGTAAGCAACAGGTGACAGTTTAGGCAACTGGGTTCTTGTCACCCAAAAGGGAGACTGGGACAGTGTTCCCAGCTCCAAATTCTGGCCCAGCCCCCGAATGGGGATTTAGTGACATTAGGAAGAGAATCAGTGGATGGAGACTGTCTCTGTCTCCCTATCTCTGTGTGTGTCCCTTTCTTTGCATCTGAAATAAAACAATTAATCTGTAGGATACATTTTAAAGGAGGATCAAGACCAGGTGAAAGAGGGGGAAAGAGCTACAACAAAAAAAAAATAAGAAAACCCTTGTTTTTTTGTGTGCTAGCCTTATTTGTACAATGATGAAGATGAGACAAAAATTGAGACTCAGATTGAATTTACCAAAGGGAAAGGTGTCCGTCTATCTATGTATCTATCTAACTATACATCACTGAGAAGAAATACACAGGTAGCAGATTGGTAGACCATGCCTCAATATTGTGAGAAGCTCAAATGAAATACTCAAGTTGGTAGTCACAGCTGATTTCTTGCCTGACAAAATACATTAACTAGCTATTAGTTCAGTGAACAAATCACATAGGACATCTAGTCTAGGCTAGCCTTTATAAGTTTCCAAGGCCCAGCCATTTTTTTTCTTTCTTTTTCTTCTTTCATTAGTTTCACACTGCTACAGCTATTATCCAACCATTTCAACTCTTCTTGTTTGTAAATGGATTTGAAATGGGAGAGGAGAGCAGAGAAGCTCAACCAAAAAAAAAAAAAAAAAAAAAGACATGTGGCAACTTTCACTGTCTAATCTAGCTTCACAATTTAGTCTGATGCCAATCTAGTTTCAAAATTCACTTCTAGTCTCATGTCCATTTATCTCCTGTTGGCACTCAAAATCTCAGGGCTTTCCTGGAAGCTGCAGAGGCATCTCATTATCTTCTGTGGTCAGCACGCAGATGTGCTGAACCAGGTGTCCAGAACTACTGAATCAGCAAAGCAAAGCAGTTGCGTCTAAGCAGTCAGCAGCTACAGGCAGTGCAGGCAGAGCTCATGTACTAGCAGCCAGGCGATAACGTGCAAAATGCAGTCTCAGACAGAAAACTCAGTTACATCATCTTACGTTGCACACATTTCCTTTTTCATGACTCCATTAGAAATGTCAATCTGAAGTATGCAATTTGTTTTTTTACTTATTTATTTGGAACTCAGAGAGATAGGAAAAGGAAAAGTGTTTCCATTTGTTGATTCACTCCCTGAATGCCTGAGTATCTATGGTTGGACCAGATTGAAGCCAAGAACTTTGAACTCCGTTTATGGTCTCTCAAAGTATATGTTATAAGGAGTGTACATTGCAAACCTGATACAGGACTTGGATCAGACTCTGATAGGGGATGCAGTGTCCCAGGTGGCAACGGATAAGTTGTGTCACAAACATACACCCTCAATTTCTTTTTCCTGTATTAACAGAGCTGCACAAAGTTATCACAATCTAATTTTAAAATTGACTCATTACTTCCAAATGAATCTCACATATATTAACAGTTATCCACATTTCTTCCATGCTGAGCTTTGAGAAACTACTAACCTAAATTTTGTCTCAATAGACTTGTCATTCTTTTTTTTTTTTTTAGCTGAATATATTTTACAGATACACACACACACATACGCTAGAAACTTGGTGGTGCAGTCATCCCATTGATACAACAAACTCATGTCTGGGCATATTCCCAGTTTCAGGATTACTAGATCACACAGCAAGGCTATTTATATTCTTTAAATATACTTAATTTTTATTTCAAAGGCAGATTTTAGAAAGAAAGACAGAGAAGTCTTTCATCTGCTAGGTCACTTCCCAAATGGCTCCAATGGCCAGAGCTGAGTTAATCCAAACCTGGGAACCAAGAGTCCCTTCTTGTTCTCCCATGTGAGTGCTTTCTTCAATAGCTTTACTGAAAGAAAATAAAATAATAAAATGAAACAAAATTTTATGCCCAGCAAGATGATTCAGTGGTTAAATCCATGGTTTGTATGTACCGGGATCCCATGTGGGTGCTGTTTCAATTCCCAGCTGCTCCATGTTTCATCCAGCTCCCTGCTTGTTGCTGGAAAAGCAGTGGAGGATGGCCCAAAGCCTTGGGACCCTGCACCCACATGGGAGACCTAGAAGAAGCTCCTGCTGGCTTTGAGTCAGCAGCTCTAGCCCTGCAGCCATTTGCGAAACAGACCATTGGCTAGAAGATCTTCCTGTCTCTCCTCTCTGTAAATCTGCCTTTGTAATATATGTTAACAAATCTTAACAAAAGAGAGCAATTTTCTTGTTTATATTTTTCATATATATATATAACTTCTTTACTTATTTGAGAGAAAAATGGGAGAGACAGAACGAGGGCAGGGTAAAATGTACAAGCTCTACTGTCTGCTGGTTAATTCCTCAGATATCCACAATGGGCCCAGTTTGAAGCTGGAAACTTCTCCAGATTTCTCTTATGTGGCAGTAATGCAGTTATTTGTAACATCACTGCTACCGCTCAGGACCATGTTGTTAGGAACTTGGAATGAAGGGTTGGAGCTGGGTATGGAACCGAAGCCCTCAATACAGAATATACACATTTAATTTGTATTTCCACCACTGGGCCAAATTCCCACTATTTTCTAAATTAAATATATTAAAAATAGAAAAAATGTTCATATACAAAACTTATATACTGAAAAAAATCTTCAAAACTAGATACCTCATTAGAATATGGATAGTCTACATTACTTCACAAATTTGTCACTTTAAAATTCCACATCCTGAAATCTGATTACGCTCAGGAAGGAATACATAGCCATTTATAAATAAGTATATGAGTTAGTGAGATAAATGTGGTTATTTCTCCCCACATCAGGAATCTTCCAAGGGAGGGGATTTTTAGAAAAGAATATGTGATTAGTTGAGAATTAAATTTTCTAATGTTGAATTAAAATTTTTAATATGTTAAAAGTAAATCAAATTTTCTTTCCTTGTTGGTATGCACAGGAAACTAGGAAACAAACCCTATTGCTAGGCTACTAATTGAATTATTCCAAAATATAGAAAAATACATTCATAATTTTAAAATGTAATGTTTATCATTGCCATATAGATCAAAATAGGCACCTGCCTGCTTAAGATAAGGTTGGTTCAAAAAAACAAACCAAACAAAATCAAACAAACAAAGACACAAAAACCTTCAACTGTTTTTCTCCAGCCTTATAAGGAACCTTTAGAGTAGTAAAAACTTCGTTCCTAAATTCCATGAAAGATATTCAGGCAGAAAAACCAAGATAAACAAAGCATTCTCAGATTTCAATTACCTGTTTCAAGATATTTTTTTAAAGGAATATTTGCTTTCTCAATGCTAATAGATCCAAATATTTACTCATCAAGGGTAGATGTGAATTGAAGACAAAATCCAAAGATTATGGAATAACATTAATGATTAAGCAAGGTAACACATTCAGTGTAATTTATAGTAAAGTGCTTGCTTTTCTTATGTGGATCAAAGTGACTCCAAAAATAGCTTCAGTAAAGAAATTCCAGAAACACTGAACAATTTTCACATTAGTGAAAAAAACAGACAAATGATTCAAACACTTAAGCTGGATTGGCTCTGTAAATGGAAACTGTTACTTCATGTTATGCATAGTATAAAATAGAACTGTTAATATTCAATACAGATATAAATATATCTTGACAATAGGACGCTGAACTTTCTATCAATGTCTATACCTTCAATGTCAGGAGATACATAACAGAGTGATGGACTAGTGACTGTTTCTGAAAGACTACATTATTGTAAAAATAGGAGAAATCAGCGGTGATGGGGACAATGGAGAGAGAAGTGAGAGAGAAAAATCCCTGAGCCTACAGAACTGTATCATCAATTTTTAAATGAAAAAATTAAATATGCAGTACATATTGTAAGTCTCAGCCATACCTTGGTTTTGGTTTTAATTCCACTACCCAAATGGATTGTTTCCATATTTACATGTGTTTCTAAATGTCACTACAAGGGTCCATCTCAGCTTGCTAATGTACTGTACTCTATGATAGATACAACTTTCCTTTTTTCATTACAATATGATTATAAATGTCTCATGCATGCTGTATAATTTCATGTTAATTTTAATGTTAACTAGGGTAATTTTCACAGGAAACAAATAAAATTCAGGCTCTAGGTTATCAGTCATCACCATTCAAATATTTCGACACTTTAAAAAGATATATTTATCACTAAAAATGTAGAATATGAGTAAACCATCCATTGCTTTACTTCCCGAATAGCCACAATAGCTATACTGGGTCAAGCTGAAGCCAGGAGCCAGGAAATCTATGCAGGTCTCCCACATGAGTGGCAGGGGCCCAAAACACTTGACTCATGACATGTTGCTTTCCCAGACACATTAGCACGGAGCTAGATGGGAAGAAGAGCATCTAGGACTTGAACTAGTGCTCTAATATGGGATACTAATGTCATAATAGCAGATTACCTGTGCCAGTTTCAATGATGTGGAACGCTTGCGGATACTCTACTCATCCTGAACTGCTGTAGATTTTCAGCTTTTTTTTTTTCAAATCTCACTCTCTTGCTTGCTGTGCCTGCATATGAAGTATTTTTCATTTTCACAAATATAAGCTATCATAGTTTTTTTCAAAAGGGCAATCTAAGTGGAGCTTAGTAAGTTATTATCCTCAGCAAAAGAACATCTCCACCCTCAAATTCATGGTATAATCCCTCCAAGAGTTAGCTAGGAATCATAAATTTGCTTTCTTCTTGGTATATTAAAACTTTATGATGTAATTAATGTACACTTTTTTTTCTTGAATATCTTGGTTCAAACATCTTGATAATGTTGGCAATGCATGAGAGTCAATGTAATTCAAGTCCACATTTTATTGTTCATGCAAAAGATAAATTTTAAAAAGATATCAAATTTATTAATTGAAATGTTGTGAGAGGAACAAAATGGAACAGATAATACTGTTCTTTAACAAGAAAAAGATTTTCACTTTTTGCCAAGGTTGAGTAATATAAACTGAATTGGTCCTCTTGAAATAACTGAATATGGACAAAGTACCTAAAATGATCATTTTAAAGCACTCTACAGAAAATAATGATCCCTGATGATACAGAAATTTACTCATTGAAACTTGTGGTTGCCCCAGCTTAGTTTCTGGAGAATTTTTAGGCTAAAGTACAACACTGTGGACTCAAAGAGGACTCTGGCAATCTTTCCAACATGAGGAAATGATTTTTTTGATTTTAGAGAGATCAGCATAACTAGAATTGGCAAGGCAGAGTATAGGAAAGAAGAGAAACTGCACAGAGTTCTAGATTTCTCCTTGAATATTCATTGGTATGGTGATCATTACATGCTGATCAGGTGTCGGTGTCTTATAGTTCGAGAGCTTCCCTAGTGTTTCGTGCACTAGACTCTCAGTGCAAGTTATTAAGTGGGTAGGAATATAATCTAAGTATGGATTTTAAAGGTCATGTCTGTGGCAGGTAGTTAGTATCACACAGAGTCATTAGAAGGGAGTCCTTCTGACTATATCCTGCTGGTTTTAGAAAAAAAGGATGAAATAACAGACAACAATACACATGTCTTCTCTCTACAGCATGACATGTGACGCCCTATTCCATCTCAGGTATTGGCCAGCACAAAACTGATCAACATATATAGTATCTTGCCTTTGATGCAGAACTATGAATCAAATATTTTCATTATAACCTACACAGTCTTTGGCTCTGTGATATTAGCAACAAAAGACAGACTAATAAAATGGAGAAAAATAATGAAAGTATAGGAAAGGACAACCCCCAAAATATAAGATAACATAATAACCCAAACTGGCACAGGGCTTGAATTAACTCATCTTCCTGCCAGGCAGAAGAGAAAACCTCATCAATTGGGGGTATCAAGCAATGGACTCCGTAGGATGATGCAGCAATAGAAGGTAAAATTAGCCACTAACAGAAGACTGCTCTAATCTAACAAGATAAAGATGGAAGTTAATACAAAAAGCCCAGAACTCCTGTAGAAGTCACTTCAAGTGGATACTGGAAAAAGGCTGAAGACAATTTGTTCATGCCTTTGTCTTTTGCATTTGATGTTATAAAAATACCATAGACAAACACGAATTTCTCAGTTATGGAGCAAGGGAATTTTAAACTAAGGCTTAACAATCCTGTCAGGTTCTGGTGCAAATACCTTTCTGGATCACCTCACATGATGCAGAAAAAGAGGAAATAAGGTCTTTTATATCCCTTATTTAAAAAATAATAATCCTACAATGAGCTTGCCATACTCCCGATTTAATTACATCCCAATTGGTCCCATTTCCATTCACATGATATTGAAAGAATTAACCTTTCAACATATGAACTTTGTAGAGATACACCCATGCTTTCCATAAAAACAGGAAATGCAGAAACATATAGCATGAAACATGGTAAAACTCCTCAGATCTAGGGACAAATAAATAATAACTGGTATTAAAAAAGGAAATACAACACAAGATGAGCAGAAAAAATTAAGCAATCAAAACAGAACTGTAAGTGACACTTTTGGTAAAATTAGCAATCAATATCTTTAGAAAGCTGGAGTAAGCACAAGTAGATTACTAAGCAGAAACACATAACATATGTCACAGAAGTAATTTCATTGATGAAAATTACAGTAGGGTGAAAAATATATAAAGTTCAATGAACAGACATTAAAAAGATGAAATAACTTGAATATATACCAACAGAAAGTCTTAATATTAAAAAAAAACATACTCGGAAAGTTAGCTCAGTGGCTAAAATCCTGGCATTGCACACTCCAGGATCCCATATGGACACCAGTTCATGCATCCCGATTGCTCCACTTCTTATCCAGATCCCTGCTTGCCACCTGGGAAAGCAGTCAAGGATGACCCAAAGCCTTGGGACCTACATCCACATGGGAAACCTCAAAGAAGCTCCTGGCTGTGGATGAGCTCAGCTCTGGGCATTGTGGCCACTTGGGGAGTGAATCAGTGAATGGAAGATTCTTCTCTCTGTCTCTCCTCCTCTCTATATATATCTTCCTAAATAAATGAATAAATCTTTAAAAATAATAAATCAGATAGCTTTTCCATTACCCAAAGCAAATTCTAATATAGGTATTGGGCAGCTTCACAGAAAAGGAAGAGAGAAGCAAAGTGCTTGAAAAAACCTTCACTTCCCAGTAGTCTCCTTGGCAGTTGGGATATAGCCCTTGGTGACCCATTCCCTTTCATAACTCCTACACGGTTTGGAAGCGGCCCAGATCCTTCCTCGCAGGATCGAATGTCATTGAACAATAGCCGGGAGCCTGGAGCAGTACTCAGAAACAGAAGAGTAAACTTCCTTCAGGACTCAGGAGAGGAGCTTTCTCTGGTCCTTACTTAGTTCCAACACTAGGTCCTCACCCTCTCTTCCAATGACCATTAGGGTCGCTCCAGCCTCCACCCCCCTAAAAAAAATAGATTAGATAGACAGAGACCAATAAGGAAAGCTTAGACCTAGACAGGAAAGGGGGTCAGCTTGGACTGCCATATACTCTACTAGGTAGAATGCAAAGATTAGTTACTCCTCACCAAGGTATTGAAGATTTTTCTGCACACCCCTCCTAAAACTCTTCTGCATTCCAATCGTTAACATATGCCTTGTTAGCGTTATAAGCCAATCTAGACTACCCAAAAAACAGCCAAGTTCAACAAAATTATGCTTCAACGCTATAAACTGCTAAATACTAAAATTAAAATAGACACGAGACAGCTGAAGCCATTTTAAGGTGTAGAGCAGCCAATTGTGTATAAACTAAACTTGAAATGTCAATGAAGTAGTCACAGGATGAGGTTAACAACTTGCATTTTCTAACGTATTGGTCACTCAATACCATGCCAGTTAACTCCATAATGTTGTAAATTGTTTATGTTGTGCTGTGATCTTTCATTGGAGGGGATGATATTCTGCCAACTCTATTTTCAGACCAGGGATGGTCTCCCAATGAAACTGTTGAACTTATCTGGACAATAAGATGCTGGACTCTGCATGGTACATGCTCACAATGAGGGAATCATGACTGGATATGAACTGTACTATTGCAACTACGTGGAGGACTCCACACAGGTTTTTACACAGGTTTTTTCTTAGTTTCCAGAAACAACCATACATAAGACATAAATACAATGAAACCAGGCCTACCTTAATGGGAGTGTTAAAAAGAAAAAAAAATTAAAACATCCAGGAAAGTAAAAACACATTATCAGTAAAGGAACTAACAAGTAAAAGATCTAATACAAGAATAACAATGTGAGGTGAGGGGCTGGCTTTATGGCACGGCTTGTAAGATGGACATCTGGGGGTCTGTTACACACATGGGAGACTCAGATGGAGATCCTGGCCCAGCCCAGCCTGAGCTACTGCAGCATTTAGTAAGCGAACCACATAATGAAATGTCTTTTTGTCTTCTTCAACCTCCACCCATTCTTTTAAATAAATTAGTAAACCTGTTATAAAAATGAAGGTGATACAGGTGAAATAGCATATAACATCTACAGAAGCTTCAAGGATGGGCAAACGTGAGACTTCCTATCAATAATTTCTTAAAGGGTTTTTTTTTCAGGAAAAGTAAATTGTATGAAACTGTGTTATAAAATGTAATAAAAATTATATTAATATATAACTTGAAAAATAAGGAGGAGGAATTGTGGAAGGTAGGGAAGGAGGACAGAAAGTAGAGTAGAGTAGGAAGTATCCATTACACTCTTGAAACAGTATAGATAAAATACATTAAATGTGTTGTTATTGAATACACACAAACTTTCAAAAACTTTACATAGCGCAAAGCTGTCTGCAGAAGGTATTATTCAACCAACTCTGTAGATGAGGAAAGTGTTACACCATCTGCATGACACCCTACATACTGTTCACATGTTTTTGTCGTTTGAAACCAAATCTATCCCTGCATGGTACTTTCTTTTCTCTTAGAAAACACTCATGTTTCATTAAGTATACTAAGATAAAAGCTTGTGGATTTGATTCATAGCCTTCACCTTTCCTATTGCCATTATGTATAAAAGAAAAATTGATTCTGACCTTGAAGTCAAAGTATTAAAAATAAAGCTCTCTACTACACTGATGGTTCTTTTCCGTTTCTGAGTTTGAACTCACTTGGAATTAGTCTAATGATTATTAGCATTTTTCAAAGTACTGAAAATAAGTACAAGAGATATTTGTGGTGAGAAGTGTTCCTCAGTTCCTACCTGTTTCATAGAAAACGGCAGTTTACCTATACAGAAATTCCACATGGCCACCGTTGCTCAGAATTTCTAGCATTTATAGAAAGTATCTTTTCAAATTTTCATTATAAAATATATGTTTTTGCAATCTGTAAGATATGTGAAAATCATTATCTTTGCATATTTAACAAATAGTCCAGGAAAAATTATTCTCAATTTGAAAACGTGACAAACCAAGCTTACTGATTAAAAAAATAAATTCCACTTTATAAATTTTCTAATTATGGGCCCGACACAAAAGCCTCATGGCTAAATCCTTGCCTTGCATCCTCTGGGGACCCATATGGTTGCCAGTTTGTGTGCTGGCTGCTCACTACTCATACAGCTCTCTGTGGTCTGGTAAAGCAATGGAGGATGGCCCAAAGGCTTTGGACCCTGCACCTGTGTGGGAGACAGGGAGAAGCTCCTGACTCCTGGCTTCAGGTCAGCTTAACTCTGCTGTTACAGCCACTTAGGGAATGAACCAGTGGATGGAAGATCTTCCTCTCTGTATCTCCTTGTCTCTATATCTGCCATCCAAATAAAGATAAATAAATGTAAAAAAAAATCAAAAAAGATTGTATCCTTTGTGGTTAGCTTAAAATAAAGCATTCTCCCAAAATTCTTTTCTAATTTTAATCCTAAAAGATGCCTTAATGTGAACAAGTCACATCAATAGCTGCATAATTTATCATGGCAATATCCATTCACTATGATATTAAGTGTATAAAAACAATTCTTATTGTGGAAAACCAATTATATGAAAAACATTAAAAGACAAATACATTGTTAATTACTGTAATATATTAATGATTGATGTTTGACTCATTTCATTTTCTCCCTTGCAAGCCAGCTGAAACTGCAGACAATGCAAGCTGCTAGAAAGGTATTGAACGTATACCACTTTTGAGGTAACTATGATTTTAAAAGCAGATTTCTTACAACTAGAGGATCTTGTTTCACTAATGACAGAATCACTTTACCAGAATGTTGCCTTTCCTGAAAACAAAGCAAACAAAACAAAGACACTATGTGAGAAAACAAATATCCTAAAGGAAAGTGAAGCGCTCATAATCTAGTAGTGGGTACGTGCTCAAAGGAGGGAGGTGAACCAAAGGGATTTCGTGTCATCCCGGATTCCAGTGCAGTTATTCACTGCGGGATGTAGCATGGTAAACGGTGCAAAAAGTCTAATGCTTATGCTCATGAGATCCAGCAAACTGAAGTGAGGAAAACCATATATAAGCAGTAGTATGAAGGATTTGAGAAAAGAAAATTTTCAAGAACAGCAATGCCTGATTCTCTTTGCTCACCACTGTATCGGATCACTGACACACATGTGCACAGAGAAGGCTTAAAATAACTGACACCAGAATTGACACTCAAAAATAAGAGTTTGCAAATTAAGTCCAATAAACACTATATATATATACATACATATATATACATACATATATATATATATTTTAAGAAACAACATTCATTTGAGGGGGAAAATGATGGCAATCAAAAGCCCCAGAATTTAATATCCACATGGGTAAGATACAATAACAGCTATATATTAACAGACTAGTCTAGCAGTTAACTTACTCATTTCCCAGAATGGAGTGCCTGGGCTTGATACCTTGCTCCTGTTCCTGAATCCAGCTTCCTCTTAATGTGGATTTTGAGGAAGTGGGGGGGGTGGGCAGTGGTGATGGCTCAAGTTGCCAAGTTTCCACTACATATAGGAGAGAACTATATTGTGTCCTTGGCTCTTCATTCTATTTAGGTCCAGTTTTGGTTGCTATGGGCATTTGGGGAATGAATCAGTGCATGTGGTCATTTGATCCTGACCATTCCTCATTCTTTTCTCAAACACATAAACTTTTTTTTAAAGATTTATTTTTATTATTTTTTTATTGGAAAGGCGGATATACAGAGAGGAGAGACAGAGAGAAAGATCTTCCGTCTGATGATTCACTCCCCAAGTGAGTGCAACAGCCGATGCTATGCCAATCCGAAGCCAGGAGCCTCTTCCGGGTCTCCCACGCGGGTGCAGGGTCCCAAAGCTTTGGGCCGTCCTCGACTGCTTTCCCAGGCCACAGGCAGGGAGCTGGAAGGGAAGCGGGGCTGCCGGAATAGAACCGGTGCCCATAAGGGGTCCCGGGCGTGCAAGGCGAGGACCCTAACCACTTGCGCCACTGCGCCGGACCCAACACATAAACTTTTAAATAAAAGATTTATCTATGGAATTGAAAAACAGAGACAGAGGAGGAGAGACTTGGAGAGGGTCAGAAAGGTCTTCTATCTGCTAGTTCACTCCCTAAATGCCAGGACTGAGATAAGCCAAAAGCAGAAACCGCAGCTTCATTCAGTCCTTCAATTTAGATGAAGGAATGCAAGATTTTGAGTCTGCTGCTGCTGCTGCTTTTCCCCACGAATTAGCAGGGAGCTGGATTGGAAGTGGGGCAGCTATGGCATGAATAATTACTTATATGGCATGCTTTCATCTCAGTTATTGGTCTTACCTGCTGTATTGCAGTGCGAGTCTCTAAAACTAAACTTCAAAAACTTTTATTTTTGAAAAGGTAAAATTTTAAACAGATATTTCAGAAGATGATTCAAATGCATAATACCCATATGGAAAGATTCTGTGTAGCCAATGGAATTTTAAAAAGACCCATGATATGAAAACAGTACACAAATGGTTCTATGGCTAAATTTAAAACTATTGAAAATATCAAGTACTATTGAGGATGTGGATCTAATGAGTCTTTTATATATCTGTGATGAGACTGAAAATGTGGTCAATTTATAAAATATGGGGGCAGTATACCATAGAACCTAACAATTATTTTTTAATTAATTACATTGCATTATGTGACACAGTTTTATAGGCACTGGGAGTCCCCACCCCCACCTACCCCCTTGTACCCTCCCCCCATGGTGGATTCCTCCACCTTGTTGCATTACCACAGTTCAAGTTCAATTGAGATTCTTTCACTGCAAGCATATACCAAGCATAGAATCCAGCATCTTATTGTCCAGATAAGTTCAACGGCTTGTTGGGGAGACCATCTCTGGTCTGAAGGTAGAGCCGGCAGAGTATTATCCCGATCAATTAAAAGCCCCAACATAACATCAGCAACAATTTATAATGTTACAGAATTAATTGACACAGTATTGAGTAATCAATGTTAAAAAAATGCAAGTTCTTAACCACATCCTGTGACTTCTTCATTGACATTTCAATTATAGTTTATATACAACCAGGTTCTATACATCATAACATGACTATGGATTACTATTCAGCTGCCTCATGTGTATTTTAATTTTAGTATTTAGCAGTTTATAGCATTGAAGCATAATTTTGTTGAACCTGGCTGTTTTTCGGGTAGTCTAGACTGGCTTATAATTCTAACAAGGCATATGTCAACAGTTGAGGTGCAGAACAGGTGAGGAGTAACTAATCTTTGTGTCCTACCTAGTAAGGTATAAGTGAATCCATGCTGACTGTTTCCTGTCTGATTCTAAGCTTTCCTTGTTGTTCTCTATCTATTCTAGATTTTTTGTTTGTTGTTGTTTGCTTTTCTGTTTGTTTGTTTTGAGGGGTTTCTGGAGCAATCCTGATGGTCATTGCCAGAGAGGGTGTGGACCCAAAGTTGGAACCAAGCGAGGACCAGAGAGAGCTCCCCTCCCTATTCCCGAAGGAAGTTTACTGTAGAACCTAACAATTATACTCCCATGTGCTTGACCAAAAAAAATGAACACATGTATGCATGTATGTGTATATATATGTTTGTCATCCATTACTTTAATAATACAGAACTGGATATAATCTGAAAGTCTCTCTCACCTGAAAAAAGGACAAGCATATTGTAGTGTATTAACAGTTTAGAATAGTACAGAGAAAGTAAAAAAATATATATATTGGGACAGCACTATGATTTAGTGGTTAAAAGCAATCAGATGTGGTCCTGGCAGTTTTAGTCATGGTTGTACCACTTATGATCCAGTTACCCAAAAGTACATCTGGGAAGACAAAAGGAAATGGCTCAAGAGCTTGTGTCGCTGCTCCCATGTGGGAGAACCAGGGAAAGTTCTGGGATTGTGGCTTTGGGCTGGCCCAGCTCTGGCCATTGCAGCCATTTGGAGAGTGAACCAGTGGATGAAAAGACTTGTCTCTCCCATTTGCCCTGTAGCTTTTTCAAATAAATAAATCAGTCTTAAAGAACTGAGTATTAATGGCTGCAATAATATGGGGAATTTAGGGAGGGAGACCACAAAACATTACATGCTATTTTATTTAATTTATATTAATATTTAGGTATGCAATAGTTATAAAAATGAGATAAATGGATGCCCAGGGTCAGTGTTTAGTTGAAGGAATCAAGTGTCAGCAAGAAAAGAACTGGTGTCATGAAAATATTATACATCTTCATTTTGATGGTGGTTACGTGCCTATATATCATTATTAAAATTAATCTTTACACTTAAAAATGTATACATTTTATTATACATAAATTACATATCAATAAATCAAGAAAATATTTTGGAGTCTCAACATACTCTTGTTTGTTTTTAGTCCAAGTTACTCCAAATCCTCATTTGAACACTGGAATTTTCTGTGTTTTAAATTTCATGCTTCCTTCCCTCCCCACCTTGATAAACTCATCGATTCCAGCCTTCCGGTTTACTTGAAGTTATCATGCTTAGTTTTCAGGACTCACATAAGAAAGAAGCTTTGGATTTCATGCAGCTCTTGGGTATTTCAAAGTCCGCATTCAAAAATTGAAAACACTCTACTCTCCACGACTTATTTCCCCACTGTTGCCAGTATGGCCTTCCCAAAGAGCTGTTCTCATCACCTGATTCCCCTTGTTATAAGCATCAGTGGCTCCCTGGAGCCTTCAAGATACAACCTATTCTTGCAATCATAACGAGCAGGCCATTCATGGCTTGACCTTGGCATAGTTCTCTATCATCTAATTCAGCTACTCCCCACAGGAAGCTTTTCATCAGGGGTCAAAAAATAAAACACTTCAGGGTGTGTGAAGCAGCTAGCCTGAAAGGAAAATAGTAGCATAAGTGCATTTCATCAGTATACCCTGTGTCAGAAGTCCAAAGGAGCATTGATGAAATGTGAAGTGAATGTCTCATTTGGTGATATTAGGAAGATGTCCTACAGCTCTATGCACCTGGTGCTATCTGGGCTCAGGATTATGCTTTTGAATTTTCATGATCTTGTTTCATAGGAAACGTTATGACGACTATATATCTATGACCATTATTTACAAATGCTAAACACTGAGAAGATGAAACAAAACTTTCCTGCAGTCTGCATTCTAGTTCATAAATTCAAGAGAATACCTAGTCTTTCTTTACTTTGATATACTATGTGTGTATTTGTGCTCATTCTTCAGCGTTTAACTTAAAAACATGCTAATAAAGCCCTCTCTAAGATTTCTTTACTAGATAATGTGTTTTGGCTCTCCTGTGCTTATTCTGGGAAGATAAATAGTTAATGCTTATTAAGTATTTATCTTACCAGACTGTTACAACTATCTTACAAATAATAAGTCATTCAATCTACTCATGAATAGAATGAGGTAGGTGCTTTATTATTCCTATTGTATAGAGTTACATAAAAACAAACACAGAGGTTGGGTAACCTTTCTAAGGCAGATGGCCAGTAAATAATCATTTCTGGATTCAAATCCAGATAACAGAAAGGCCTACATTATTAACCACAGCACTATACTGACTCTCAGATTTTACAACCTAGTACTGTATTAATTTGTGTTTATATATTTGTTCTCTGAACTGTTCAATAGTTAACAAAGATCATCTTTTAATTTTCCTTTTTATACATAGAGCTAAAACTCAAAAACCCTCAATAAGTGTCGGTTGAATGTATGAAAACATGAATGAATGAAGAGGTACTATTTTTTTATCTTGTTCATATAAGTGCTCTTAACTTTACATAGTTCCACTCAAAAAAATCCAAAAGCATACAGAAAATTGCCAAGCATAAATTATGTAAACTAAAATTTTTCAACTTTTCTGTCTTATTCCCATGTCCCTACTTAAAAATCCCAAGGGCAAACTTTTTAGCATTTGAGGAATTGGTATTCTTTAAGAAATTTTATAAGAGTGAATACAATTTTTTAAAAGGGACTACAAAATAATCATTCACATTAATATGTTTTTAAAGAAAAACTATTTATGTTCTAGTAAGAAGGGCCTAGAATAAAACTTCAGATCTGTTACTTTTATCAGAAACTTTCAGGAAATTATGATGTAGCTTGTGTAGAGAAATGTAACATCTGCATTGATTTGTAGCACATCATCAATACTATCAAATTTGAACTTGAATTTGTAGTTACAGAAAGAAAACCAGTCTAAATATTACTGTAAAGCATTCAGATCATCATAGCTTAGTGGGTTTGTTGCCAGAAATGCAGGACATGACCTTAAAACAGTTGCTTTTTAGCAAATTCCAACTACATGTTAGATGATAGAAAAGGGACAATGTGCCACAGTTTACAAACATTTATAGATATGTTACTAGTATTCTACCTGTATGGTTAAGATTTCCACACAGCTTTATAACAAGAGGAAATTGAAAAATAAAGCAGTAAGGTAAGGCAAGGGTAAGATGGTGTATATATATATACACACACACACATATATATATATATATATACACACCAGGTTTGATAGGTAGAAATTTCCTACTATGTAAAACAGAAATTACCTACACAGAAAGTAAAATAGTATTGTTGTTGAAGAAAATGTTCAAATAACACATTGAAATAGCAGCAAATATACTCCTTCTCTTCAGTGAATCTCAACTTGAAACATGTTGGACCACAGTCAAGAGTGCCAAGAGCCTAACTCACTCTGTCTGGTTTTGCATCAATCAAGTAATTGCTTCCCCTCAAGGGTCCCCTACAGTTTGCCTGTGCAAGGAAGGATATCTGAAGCTCTGCATCAGAGCAAAAGTATGTGCCAGATATATTTTCAAATAGAATGCCAATTATGTCACGTGCATGCATGCCTAGGACCTAAAACATATTGCTCTCTTTCTAGTAAACAACACAGATAATTAGCAATTTGGGCTTCTGTCAGGGCTTTCAACCATAAATATACAGAATCCATGGAGTGCCAAAATCTTGCTGGCAGCATCTGTTAGTTGTGGGAGACATTTAACCATTTATTAAATACCAATTAGGTACCCTTGGCTTGATCAAAGAAAGCATTAGGCATCACCAGGAATAGAAAAATTTGGGTATGAACAGAAATCTATGTTTACTTTCTTTTGAGGCAGTGCAAAGGTAAAAAAATAAATTTGGTTTACTGAAAAAAAAATGCCAACCCAGCCTATTAATAGTCCTAAATTGTCCGGATAACCTGTTATATAACTTTACTAGAATCACACATAGAAAAAGATTTTAACAGGCATATAAAAATATATTACCACTTTCTTCAGTGATTTAGTAAGTTTAACAGATTCCTTTTGCAGGCAATTTATGCAAATATGTAAAAATCACCTTACTCTCTCTACCTAATACGCTTCCTAACTCTCCTATGAGACAAATATTTCCTTAAAAAGATAATTCAATAATAAATCCCTGAAAATAATCACACATTTAACACATATTTGTTGATTTGACTGAACGTTAAGTTTGAAGTATTCTTTTATGAAGTAACTGTGAAATAGCAAAATAGAAGAAACAGTGATTTAATGAAAAATACATATTAATGATGGAGGCAGAGCACAACAGTAAATATGTAACAAAATAATACAAAATTCTATGATAAGTAACAGATAAATATAATTGAGATAAGTGTTCCCTACAAGATTTGCCCTCTGTTAAAAAAAGATCTTTTATTTTTATTTTTTAAAATTCTTCAAAATTTTTCATGATACAGTTCCATAGGCTCAGGGAATTCCATTTCACCCTCCCCATTTTCCCTCCCCACCCCATTGCTTTTCCCTATGTTATAATAGTATGGTCCTTTAACAACAAAAAATGATTAACCTAGACATATCTGAAACAAAACACAACAGGCTTAGTTTGAGAATAGGGACAGAAATATGTGAGTGTCACTGCCCATTATTTGTTACCACTCAGTGCTTTACATTTATAGGTGTGAGTGTTGACAACAGATGGCTAAAGTTTGCTGCTAATAGACACTTTTGCCTTATCCTTGGGTTATTGGTAACATGAAAGAACAGTAGAGCTTAGGATGTTAGAAGTCAAGCTTTCAGGCTTTATGTGCTGCCATTTTTAACAAGAATATACACCAAATTGATAAGAATACTACTGTTCCTTCTGTAAAATATCTGGTCTCCATGCTATGCCTAGCTAGCTGGTTGTTGAGCCCTCAACATTTTTCTGGTACTTTCCTGTGTATCAACTCTCTGTGTACAGAAACTGAATATTCCAACAAGGCATCATGAGAGGAAAGACCGGACGACAGTCGTAGGAAAGAGGGCAGGGACTTCTTGTTACTCCTTGAACACTAGTTATCTTTTGTTACTCCTTGAATACTAGCTATCTTTGAAAAAAAAATCACATATAAGACAACTTCGATGGAAAACAAAATATTTATGTTTCCAACAAGATTTTTTTCTGTATAAATGAAAATGTCAGCCTGGAAAGAGAGAAAAGTCTAACGGTAAGCTTCACCATAAATACTGAAAATTCAGTAGATTTGTTTCAAGGGACTGGAAACTGTGCCTTTCTTGCTTTTGTTTGTCTTTATGTTACCATTTAGGTAAATATAAAACTTACACCTGGTCTCTCTTATGCTGTCAGTGCAATCTGGGTTTTCTCTGTGGATTGGACAAAAGGGGATATTCTTTGCTTGATTGCCATTAATAGCAATATTACATGTGTATCAAGTATGAATGAATCCCAAATGCTTTAAATAGGTGTATGTAAGTAAATGAATAAAACAAAGGATGAAAAGGAAGTGCTACCAAGGGAAGGGTGTCGCAGATTTATGCTGCATCGTTCCTAAGCATCAATTGATATTCAGACCATATTTAACAAAAAATTCTACTTAAAGTATCCATCCTCTGTGAATGAACTTGATCATAATGAGATGTTAGAAAGACACTGAGTGAAAACTTTGTGTGAGCACCACTGAATTAACAAATCTAGCGTCTGACATCAAGTTTAATATGAATAAACTGGTACCAACAGACATTCCCTAAAATCATACAATGGAAACTAAGCAAAATTCAGTTTTAATATTCCAACTTATTCCATATGTTCAAATGCCATGATACCTACTACAAATAATAAAATATCTTTACGGAGAATATAGCAGCACTGCAAAACATTCAGGAAGGATGTACTTGAATGTAATTAACACTTAAAGCATTTTAATATAATCATCAAGAATATAATATTCTTTAAGAGCATGGATAAGGTTAGAAGGTAGACTGTCACAATGGCATGCAAAGAAGCATCACTGAGTTCAGGCAACAAGTAGGCTGGTATCACTTCATTTCTACTCACTTATTAGAGACATGCTAAGTATATGTTACATTTCAATCCCTGTCTTCCAGAACACCAAGTCCTTTATTATCGAATGTACTTTCACAAAATTGTCCCTAAATTTCCATGGCTACTTCAATTCACCTTTTCCAAGTACATCGTTCATTCTGAAGACATTTTTATCTTGAGCTTATAGGTAGCATATCTACTGGCACCATGCCACAATGGTCAACATGATATGATCAGATTTTGCAACTGAAGTTTCAATCTTATTTCTAACTCTCAATTGTATATTAATTATGGTAAATCATGTAATCTTTCTATCATTCAGTTTCCATTTCTGTGAGTGGAGGTAGATTGTAGTACTTCCTTTAAGAAGTATTTGTGAGGGCCCAGCACACTACCATAGTGGTTAAAGTCCTTGCCTTGCACACCCAGGATCCTACATGGGTGCCAGTTCTAATCCTGGCAGCCCTGCTTCCAATGCAGCTCTCTGCTTGTGGCCTGGGAAAGCAGTCAAGGACAGCCCAAAGCTTTGGGACCCTGCACTGGTATGGGAGACCCTGAAGAAGCTCCTGGCTCCTGACTTCGGATTGGCTCAGCTCCAGTCATTGAGATCACTTGAGTGATTCTCCAGATGGAAGATCTTCCTCTCTGTCTCTCCTACTCTCTGTATATCTGACTTTCCAATAAAAATAAATAAATCTTTAAAAAAAAACAAATAAAATATTTGTGATAGTCAAGTAAGACAACATAAACATTTAGAATGGGGAATCATAATTGCAAATGTCCTACTAAATTATCCATCTTTATTGCTATTATTATCATCAAAAGCTGAACGTCATGAAGGCTACCTTAATTGTTTTGGAGAATCCAACACGGATAAATAAGGAAAAGATGTATTGATATTGACCAAGTGAATATCATAGAAGGAAAAAGGCAAAGGAAGTGAATTACTAGGGGAGAGTGGGAGAAAAGTTTGCAGCACTAACCCTCCAGAAAGAAGAGAGATGGTGTGCATCAGCATAGATAGTACACTGAATAGTGAGTGGGGATGCCATCCATGACTCCCATAGATGGGGGTATGAAGCGGCATCACCCTCTGAAACTAGATAAGAGCATATTGTAGCAGATGTCATGGATGGTACTGCCTGAGGGAGAAGCTTGTGGATCAGTCTTTTAATCTGGCCAGGAGACTTAGTAAAGGGTAGGGTGCCCACTTAATGCTGTGAAGTGACAGCTTTTTGCTTTCTACCCATCCCCTCACAGAGGCACCTGATGACTAGGAGGGGAAAAGTACCATCTTAATGTGAGATAAGGATCTTCTAAAATGAACACAAATTGAACTTGTTCCTCATTGTTAAGGGTGTGCTATGCACAGAAAGAGAGAATTATGAAAGAATTTCCTAGAAAGAGGACAAAGAAAATTCAGTCAACAGTAGGAATATGGATTAAAAAATGGCAAAACCAAGTTGCTACTTTTTAACAATAGCCTTGAATCTAAATGGCCTAAATTCACCAATGAAATAATAAAATTGGACTGAATGGATTAAGAAAACATTACCCATGTATTTGCTGACTACAATAAACATATCTCACCCAAACAAATACATACTAACTGAAAGTGAAAGAATGGGAAAAGGTATTTCATGCCCATGGAAAGCAAGTAAGAGTAGCTGTACTCCTAACAACATCAAACAATACAGACTTCAACACAAAAACTGTTAAAAGTGATATAAGCATTATGTAATTATTGGGGTGGCAATTAAATATGAAGATGTGACTATAGTAAATATATATACACCCAATGCCAGAGTACAAAAGTTGACGGATTTAAAAGGAGGCATATACTCTACTACAATAATGGGGGGCTATAATACTCAAATTACAGAAGTGCACAGATCAACTGGACAAAAAGGCAAACAATACAGTTAATCTGTACATTGGGCCAAGTGGAGCTTAAAGATACATATGAACATTTCATTCCACAGTTGCAGAATACACTTTTATCAGTGTGTGGCACTTTCTTTAGGATACATCAAATACTGTGATATAAAATGTGTCCCAGCAAATTAAAAGAAAAATCAAGTCATACCATGTATGTTTTCTGACCATAACAGAATTAAGCTGTAAGTTAAGTCAAGAATTGCAGGAAAATATGCAAATATATTTAGAGTAAATAATATAATACTGAATGAACACTCCGTTATAGAAGAGATCAAAAGATAATGAAAAGATTCCTAAAAACAAATGAAGATGACAATGTAACAAACCATACTGATGGGATACAGCAAAACAGTGCTAAGACTGATTCACTCCCCAAGTGACTGCAATTGCCGGAGCTGCACAATTTGAAGCCAGGGGTCCAGAACTTCTTCTGGATCTCCCACGCAGGTATAGGGTCCCAAGGCTTTGGGCCGTCCTTGATTGCTTTCCCAGGCCATAAGAGCTGGACGGGAAGCAAGGCTCCCAGGATTAGAACCATTGTTGTTGTGGCTATTCTAACTCATACCAGTTGTTGACCCTGTTTCATGGCTTCTCAATTATGGTAATGTATAGTGACAGAGTTCTGGGGTCTATCATATACAGATGTGGGGGTAAATGGAACATGCATCCCTACTTCCAGATGAAACATGGATTCCCAGTGAAACTATTGGACATGTGCAGACAATGGGATACTGGACTGTCTGACATTGTCTGTACCAACAATGTCTGGGTATACTTAAATAAGAGACTGATAGAATTATGATTTCTTATTTGAGTACACCATTGCAGTAAAATGGGGAAAATCAGTCGAGGGGTGGGAGTTGGGGTGAGCGATTCCGGCCTGTATGAAACTGTACCACATAATTCAAAATTCAAACTAAAAATATATTTTTTTAAAAAAGGAAAGAACCGGCACCCATATGGGATCCCGACATGTTCAAGACAAGGAATTTAGCAGTTAGGTCACTGTGCTGGGCCCAAACATTATTTTTCTTTTACATGGTCATACAATCACATCAGGTGAGAACTGCATTTTTTTTTAAATTATTTTTTTAATAATCTTACTTAGTTGATTAGGGTACAAAGGGTCAAGGGCTACAGGGTGAAAGTGGGTAATAACATTGTTTCCACACTAATATAATCATTTTTCCCTGTATCTGGGGTCAGGAGAGAAACAAAGGGAAAAGCCCCACCAAGCATCCCACACATCCCAGATCCCCAAAGGGAGGCGAACTCTAAGGGTCCTGCTCAAGCAGTTTTGATAGTTCAACAGGTCTGGATTGCTCCCAATCTCGCAGTTCCAGTCGCGATGAAACCTATTCAGAGTCTACTGGCTGACAGTCTCTTCATGGTTGGGGTTCTGAGATCAGCAGTTCAGTTGGAGATATCTCCAAAGAAACTTCACCTGAGATGATCCCAGACCTGATTCTTGAGTGAGTTTGCTAGTACAGACTCCAAAACCGTCTGCCACACCAATCAGCTTATGCACATGCTGGTGGTTGCAATTGCTGGGTCCGTTCTGTTTCCAGCCCTGTCTTCCTGGTGAACCAATGGGTGTTGTAGTCCAGCTCGATGCTACCCACCTCATACTCTGTCCTTCACGCAAACCAGTGGGAGCTGCAGCCTAGCTGGGGTGACTCCCCATCACCCTCACCAGTTCTGAGGCTGGGTCAAGGATGAAGAAACAGCAAGTAATGGAGTATAGCTATCCAAAATTGAACTCAATTACTTGAGCCAGGAAGATGAGTCAGGCCTTAGGGTCAGGTACTGAGGCAAGCGACTGTGATATAGCACATGGGCCTCTTAACCCTTAGGCTGAAGTGAATGTACCACAAAATAGTTTATTTGCTCCTCATTTCCAACATGAAAATACATTATTGCTACATTTACTTTATATGTGGGGCGGTCATCTCATAAATGTTAATATTAGTTATGATATGATAGCTTAATGAGTAAGAAATGGTTGAACTACACTAGCTCGTTTTCATTTCAATCTGAGATTCTGGTTTTCACTCTTGCAGAAGAGATAGTTAACCAATCAACATTTATGTTCTCCTTCAACATGTTTGGATTTTCATGGGAGAAGCCTGCTAAACGAGGTTGGACAGATGTTTTATTGTGCCTGTTCAATGTTAATTGGATGGCATGTATCCTTCTTGAGCAATGGGTAGCTGAAACTCTCTCCAAAGTCTTAGTCTTTAGCAGCAGCTCTGGAGACCATTCTGAGGAAGGCAACATTACAAAACAGAAGGTAAAAACTGTGTAACAGCAGGCATAGCATCAGTATGAATAGCATAATCATTCCTTGTTTTCTAGCTCAAGATAGTACTTGCTATATATCCGCTTATAGATATACGTAAGCGGTAGTTAGAATCATTATGGAAATGTATAACATTAAAAATCTACATGTGGATGTCAAACAAACCTATGCCTCAAAATAGACAAATCTGTTAATTACATTTTCTGTGAACTTGGTTAAGATCAATTTTGTAGTTTGAAAAGAGTAAACCAGAAATACTAATAGAAGGCATGCTCATATATGGCACGAAAAGGAAAAAACAAAACAAAAACAAAACAAGTGGGCACAGAAGAAGCACAGAAAAATGTTGGTTATCTCTGAGGGATTTGAAAAGGCTCTTAAAGGAGAAATACACCAAATGTAACCCATGAAAATTGAATGTTGACACATAAAGGAACTAGAGTAGAAAAAATTTTATCCTATTTCAACCGCAACTACAACAAAACAAATGAACTTTTCCTATGATGTGGTACTCTATAAAGTATAATGTTTTATTTGAAAACACTTCCAGTTATCCACTGATACGCAACATATCACCAGGAAGCAATGATTATTGTGGCTTAAAAGGGAAACCCTTTAGAACTTGATTTTTTTGTAAGCTTTACTTATTTTATTAGAAAGGCAGATGTACTGATAGGAGAGACAGAGAGGAAGATTTTCTGTCCGATGATTCACTCCCCAAGTGGCCACAGCTACTGGTGCTGCACCGATCTGAAGCCAGGAGCCAGGAACTTCTTTCTGGGTCCCCCTGCGCGGGCGCAGGGTCCCAAGGCTATGGGCAATCCTCGACTGCTTTC
This sequence comes from Ochotona curzoniae, assembly GCF_017591425.1. Classification (NCBI taxonomy): domain Eukaryota; kingdom Metazoa; phylum Chordata; class Mammalia; order Lagomorpha; family Ochotonidae; genus Ochotona; species Ochotona curzoniae. The sequence goes on along the minus strand of NW_024465023.1, from coordinate 18,671,565 downwards.
CCAGGTCACAAGCAGGGAGCTGGACGGGAAGTGGAGCTGCCAAGATTAGAACCAGTGCCCATATGGGATCCTGGCATATTCAAGGTGAGGACCTTAACCATTACACTATTGTGCCTAGCCCTAGAACTTCATTCTTTAAGTAGAGCTTGATGGAGAATTCTGAGCTATTTCATGCGACATCAGCTGAATGGGACTTGGCTAAGGTCCAAAAAGAGGAGAGGGTACTTCATGATAGTTAATTCGCATGGCTGGAAAGGTTATGTTGAGTGGTAGTTGGGTGCTCAGCCCAGGATGGAACCTTTGGTGACCTTTAACTGGGGTCCTTCCATGCACTCTATGATTCCTTACAACATGAATTCTGTTCTAAAGCCAAGAGAATCATGTGAGAGAGCAAGTGAGAAACTGTATCCTCTTAGAATCTCTTGTGGGATGCCATATAGTATTTTAGTTGAGACAGTCTCTAAGATTCATGTAAATTCAAAATCAGGTGGCATGAATTACATGTTTTGAAACATAAATGACAAGGTGTTAGAAAACTCAATCTGACATGAACATTAAAAAAACTGATAAAAATATATACATGATAAGGCGAATTTTTGTTTATTTGGTAAATCTCTTCAAGTCCCACAATGTCACATCAAACTGATAAAAAAAAAAAAGCTCATTATGTATTTCAACTTAACTGTTCAAAATTCCAAGTTGGTTTGCTTCACATTTCCTTTCACATAAAAGCGTTAGGGTTTGACAGTATCTAATACAGCACTAAAAGCTATTGATGTACTCTTTCCAGTTTGATTTGGAGCCTGGTCAGGTACATTGGAAAGTATATAACACAGGATGATAGCTTTTAGTTTTAAAGAGGACAGATAAAGTAAAAGCTATTTTGGAGAACATTTATGGAGAAAGATAGTCATAAGACTTTTAAATAGCTTATAAAATGGTTTGCCTCTATTAAATGATTTTGATTATAATCAAGGCTAAATCGGATGCAAACCCTAGATCTTCTTTGAGAGTCATCTTCTGTACATGCATTGATCAAACTTTATGGGGACATTTCAGATTGTACAGATTCAAAGATTCATTAGACACAATTCCCTCTTCATAGGGTACATTGTTTAAAGAGTACAGAAAAACAGATCATCTTTTTTTTTAAGACTTATTTGTTTTTTATTGGAAAGCAACATATACAGAGAGAAGGAGAGACAGAGAGCAAGATCTTCCATCCATTGATTCACTCCCCAAGAGGCAACAATGGCTAGAGCTGAGCTGATCTGAAACCAGAAGCCAGGAACTTCTTCCTGGTGTCCCATGTGGGTGCATAGTCCCAAGGCTTTGGGCTGTCCTCGACTACTTCCCAAGGCCACGAGCAGGAACTGGGTGGGAAGCAGGGTTGGGATCTCATACAGGCACCAGTTCTAACCCCAGCAGTTTGTATATAAAAAGGGTCAAATACATAGAAACACTGGAATTGGGAATGCCAGGCACAGGAATGGGAAAGAAAACAGATGTTACTTCACAGAGTAAAATCTGTAGTTCTATAGAACAAAATGTCTGCTTCTCTAGTGAGCCACATGAAGTAATTTATGAACATCATGAGATTTGGGGATGCAAACAGCGTTTTGGCACAGACGTTCTGTTTGATCTGAGCCCTCTCTGTGCTCCTCGTCACGTAAATTAGCTAGCAACATAGTAACACCAGTGATGGTTATGGGGGCATTTAGTATCACAATTTTAAATGATTATATGATAGAAATAAAACTGTATCAGGAAACCAAAGGAAACAAGCAGTGCCATAAATAGTGATATACTTTTTAGCCTCTCTGTTTATGACCTGGTAGAGTAGTAAAGGATAGCTTAAGGGCTTGGACCCCTGAACCCAAATGCGAGATGAGGAAGAAGGTTCTGGTTTTCAATCAACACATCTCTGGCCACTGCAGCGATTTTGGAAGTGAACCAGAAAATGCAAACTCTATCTTTTCTTCTCTCCCCTTTCCAATAAAAATATATATTTTTTAAGTTCATGGAAAATGGAATTAAAAGACACATTTACCTTTTTTTTTAAAAAAAAAAGAAAGCCAAGGATGTTTAACTTCTATGCCATAATATTTTACAATATATTATGATAAAATAACAGCATATAATTTACAGTGATGATTCTCAACTTTGAATGTGCATCAGAATCACTCTGGAGGATCTATTGCAGATCAATTTCAATGCCTCTTAAAAATGTCCCAAGGAAATGTAGATGTTGTCTAGACATTGGCCCCAAACTGAAAATTTTGCCAATACAAGCTAGCATGCTGTCAGCTTTTTTCAAAGTTAGTCCAGTGTGTCCACCTCAAAATGCATATCTGTATATAAGACATAATACAACACTGAGGCTCCTCAGACATCACTTTGGTACTTACAACTGCAATCCATGATGAAAGATTTTGTTAAAACTTTCCACTTTTCTATTTATAGGTGTATGTCAGCTCTATCCTTAAGTCTATTCAAAATAACAGAAGGTTTATGCTCAAGGGGTGGAGCTCAGTCAGTTATGGAGAAATACTACTTAATCACACTCCAGTCTTTAGCAGGTGCAACAACCCTTAGTAACCTTCTCACCAGTGATGTGGTCCCCAGATCACAATCAGCCCTGCAATCCCAAAGTCTGAGAATATTTCAAAAACACTGATAAATTTCAAAAATAACCGAAGATTCACTGGATCAGAATCTGAGCCATAGCAATAAGGTTACTAAAAAATAGAAAATAAAACCTCCACTGGTGATTTTACCACACAAAAATGTTCATAATCACTGTTCTGCACCATTTCCCAGGCAATAATAGTAGGATGGAGCCCACGTACACTGAGGAGCAACCTCTTTTTCAAACATCTTGTATTCTTTTTTTCCTTCTCTGTATAAGCTTACTTCATGCATATATGCAAAAACATACTCAAATCCTTATATCAACAACTGCTGCAGGAATCTATTCTATAAAAACTGGTATTAGTAGTACATATGTCTCATAGGGCAATGGTGGAAATCACATGAAATATTCATAGACAAGTGCTTACAACAATTCCTGGTAAATATTGATGTGCTAGGGTAAGCAACAATTATGATGATGATGATGATTAATATAAAATATTAATGCACAAAGAAGCAATTTAGCATTTGAATATTCTTTTCAGAATGAAAATATCAAATATTATATTCAACTTCTCAAAGTTTGGAAGCACCATGTTTTTTAAAGATATTTAATGTGTTCAAAAGCCAGAGTGACAGAGACAAAGCGGCAGACAGAGCCATCTTCCACCTGCTCGTTTCCTCCCTATAAGTCCATAAGAGCGAAGGCTGGACCAAGCTGAAACCAGGAGCTTAGAACTCCATATGGGTCGTCCACACGGGTAACAAGACCCAAGTATCTGGGGTGGCTTCCACTGCTGCGCCAGGCACCTTAGCAGGGAACTGGATGAAAAGTGGAATATCAGAGATCTAAACTGGTGGTATGATGTGGGATGCCTCACAGGAGGCAGCTTAATGCCTAAAAAACTGTGTCACATAACGCAATGTAATACAAAAAAAATGAAATGAAATTTTAAAAATCATATACTGCTCTTAAATTTCTATTTAATTTTTGTCTTTCTTTTGCATAAAATATTCATTAACTAATTCATCACACATTTTTGTCTTACTTGAATTCAATAATAATTATTGCCATTGTTGTCAGAGTAAAATTCTCTCAACATCCATTTGTATGCACTTAAAAATTCATACACTGTGTTACCATGCCTGATGTTGGAATTTCTCTTCCATTACTGAAGTTTCACTAAGCTTTACTAAGAAATGAAGCCCAGGGCAATGCCATTTGACTGTTAATACATGTGACATTTTGCTAATTCCACATAATCATAAATAGTAATTGATTTGTGAGACCCAAAGTTGCCATGTCTCCTTTTTAGACAAAATGATGCTTTTTGTCAGCACTGACTTTAAAGCCCTACATAGACATTTTCTAGAATGGAAATTCACCACACTGGAAATGGTTTACATCCAGGGTCTACCATCCCTTTCATGAACATAGATGATTCAAAGAAAATGACACTATCTCCACTAAATACTCATTTCTCCAGACCCTTATTTAGGGACTTAGTGGTTTAAATAACATGAATTATATTCATGATTGAGAATAGTATTTAAATATGTAAGAACTGTGAAGCTACATATCCAATTTCACAAGTTTCCTTTATCTTCTTCTTCTTACTAAATTAAAAATTCACACAGATACATCACATATATTTAAAGCTGTCAGAGTACTACAGATTTAAAGACACCAGGATGCATTACTTCCAATTTTTCAAAATGTATTTCATAAAGACAGGGTATTCTTCTCAATTTTAAACAAATATAGTAAAACAATCTTCGGAAACATAATGAAATCCATTTATAAGACACATGCCAACACATAGTAAGTTTTAAAATACTGTTGAAAGCCACAACTGTAAGACTATGGAAATATTAAGACAGTAAATATAACTGGAAAATAAGAAACCCATTTATACTGAATATCAAAAGAGAGGGATACTATAATATGATATATGTTACCACAATCTTTGAAAATATTTTCCAAATTCTAAAATATTTTGCTTAAAATATTCTATTCTTCAAAATGCTTTCATTAACATGCAATATATGTACCTTCCTACAATTTATACTGTAACAATTTTACAAACACAAATTGATCAGTATAAATTGATCAAGCCAGGTAATTTGCCTATAATTTCCTTATCATTTCTTGTGTTTCGGGCCTATCAGCTGTATTTCTAACTTACTTGGCACCACAAAAGAAGCTGGATGCCCAAAGCAACCTTGATTCAGAAGAACAAACTTAGATGCATCTTATAATCTGATAACAGATTACAAAATAATAGTAGTAGATAGAGTAGGGTACTGGCCTAAACATGGATAAGAACAATCATAAATAGAAACACATATCCAGCAATTAATTTTCAATGAGGGTATCAAAAATCCTTAAGGGAGAGATAACTATCTTTTCAGAATAATGAAACAATATAAAACATCAATTCAAAATAGGTCAAAGGTTTAAATTAATACCAGGCTAAACTTAATACCAGAAACTATAAAATTACTTAAAGAATTTAAACTCCAGAAAAATAACAAAACTAGAAGATTTCCTAAGAGAACTAGGCAACAACACAGGTTATAAATTCAACACACAAAAAAATTAACAGATTCCATTAATGGTAGCTACAAAAGTTTTAAACACTAGGCCCAGTGGTGTGGCCTAGCGGCTAAAGTCCTCGCCTTGAACGCGTCGGGATCCCATATGGGCGCCAGTTCTAATCCCAGCAGCTCCACTTCCCATCCAGCTCCCTGCTTGTGGCCTGGGAAAGCAGTTGAGGATGGTCCAAAGCCTTGGGACCCTGTACCCTTTTCCAGGTGTGGGATACCCGGAAGAAGTTCCTGGCTCCTGATTCGGACCAGCATAGCATCGGCCGTTGCAATCACTTGGGGAGTGAATCATCGAATGGAAGATCTTCCTTTCTGTCTCTCCTCCTCTCTGTATATCTGGTTTTCCAATAAACAAATAATAAATCTTTAAAAAAAAGTTTTAAATACCTCAGAAGAATTTAATCAAAGATGTTGAAGACTGTTAAATGAAAAATATAAATACCCTCACATTTATACAAAATACAAGCACTCCCATGTTTATAGCAGCTCAATTCACAAAAGCTAACATATGGAATTCAATCCTGATGTCCACCAACTGATGAATTTATACAGAAATGTGATATATATACACTCAGCTATTAAAAAAAACAATGAAATATTGTCTTAAGCAGCAAAATGACATAACTGTAAACTATTATGCTTTCTTAAATAAGCCAGGCCCCAAAAGCAAATATAGAATGGAAAGCATGAAATATTAAATGTATATCAAACAAAAGTGACGCCTTGTGATTTAATTGCTGTCTATATCACATATCTATACTATTGTGGAACAGTGGTCTTTTACTTGTAGAGTTCTTTATGTAAAGAATCATTGTGCTTGTGATTATAAACTGAAAAGATATTCTTACAATGAATAAATAAAAAGACAGCTAAATAAATAAATAAAATGGAGAGAAAGGAAGGAAGGAATGAGGAGAGAAGCCATGATGTATTCTTGGGATTGTGTCTATGAAACTTATGACATTTTTTCTTTATATATTAATATATAAATATAAAAATCAAAATAAAAGTCAAGCTTTCCTGAGTGTACACAGCAAAATCACTGAAAAATTCAAAAGCTAAAAGAATCACAAACTGTTTCTTCTTGGTTTAAGACACCCAGTTATTGTACATGTTCAGACATAAATCAATACACATGTGTATTCTCATTCTCACATGAGGAACTTGTTACAAGGTGCAGCCAGTTTTGTGGAATTGAAGAACAGGTCTCTTTTATGAAGATCTGAGCTACGTATTACTTGGGTGTCTAGGACAGCTGGCACTGACCACTTAAGTAACCCCAAATCTCCCAGATCTGATTTTTAAAGCAATATAAATTTAAAAAGGGGTAGATGCTATGGTGGGTGTAGTGGGTTCAACCTCCCAATAAAATATATCAGAATGTCACAGAATGTCAATTTAAGTTCTAAATGCTCCACTTCAAATCCAGTTCCCTGTCATTCACATGGGATCACAGATGGAATTTCCATTTCCCAATTTTAGCCTGGCCTAGCCCCTGCTGTGCAGCAATTGTGGAAGTGACCTGAGGAATGAAGATCTTTGTATATTTTTCTTTCACTCATTCATTATTTCTTTGAAACAGATTTGAAGATAAAATTTAAAAATCAGACTATAAATTATTTTAAAATAGGGCATAATTTATTAATAATTTCTTGCAGTAATTGCTTTATATACTATTTTTGCCCCCCTTCATATAGGATCTTATTCAACAACTTAGAAACAAAACCAAATTAATATTCATTTGACAAAAAATTTGAGGCTTGATTAGCTACATTTTTAAAATGTGAGTATAATATATTTACTGATCATGGTTGATATTTCTTATATTTTTTAACTGCAGACTTATATTGAAAAAGGTCCATTTGTTCACTACCCAAACAGCTATAACAGCTGTAGCTGGGCCAGGATAAAACCAGGAGCCAGGAACCCCATCTAGGTTTCTTGCATGGGTACAGGGGCAAAAAACTTGGACCATGTTCCACTACTTTCCCAGGAACATCAGCATAGAGCGGAAGAGGAAGGAAGTGGAATAGCCAGGACACAAACTGGTACTCATATGAGATGGCAGCATCACAAAGCTGTAGCTCTTTCTGCTCCAAAATACCTCCAGATGGAGCATTAGTGTAAATGACTGAAGCAATACAATATATTCAAGTCACTATGATGCACTTGCTGTAATCATTCTACACTGCCTTCCTCTCTCTCAAATAATCTATTTAGAGATTATGACCACATAATGAAGGTTGAAATATTTCCCCTTTGCTCCTAAGAAACCCCCAGTGTCAAAATAGTTGGTCACAAGCAAATGTTAGCAATAATATACCAAACTTCAGTAACATTTCACCAATATATTATGTCAAGGGTATACTCTTCTTCAATCTTAGCAATGAATTTTCTAAAATTGTAATCAGTGTAACTTCTGTGATCAGGGACAATATTTGAGAATGCTAGATTAAAGAAAAATATGCCAGTTATCCAGCATTAACTTTATTTCAACAGTTATTTTAAACACCGCTCTGAAAACTATATTCTACAAAGCATGGTTTGAAAAACAAAATCATTCTGCAACCAACTTGTTAAATCCAAATTAGTAAACATTTCTAATCAATGAATTGCTAATAACTTGGTCACTTTCATCCATATAAAGGGGACAAACTGTGAAAGATGATTACACATGCTTACTTCCATATTTAGTCAAAATCTGATAAAATTTAGCACCTGATAAAATTTAGAGGCATCTTAATTACAGAATGGTTAAAAGATACATTTCTGACCCTATTTAGATATAACAAGATTATACAAAGCACACTGAATATGTGGTTCATAAAACACTTTAAAAACTACTAAGTAAAAAAAAAGTGATCCCAAAGTTCTGTAAAAATGTTTTACATTTAAAAAAATAAAATATCAGCATACTGACTCACAAACATCTGATGTCTCCCAGTTGTGATGGGAAGAGGGTAAAATTGCAAACATCAGTGCAGTTTTTTTCCCCACTCAGATGCTGGCCAAAGGGAGAAAAAAATCTTTTGTTTTACTCTTAGTAGTAAAAATGTTACTACTTGAGACATCACATTTTAACACAATATAAAAGTAAAATATATGCTCTATGGAAAAACTAATAGGAACACATGAGATTTGGCAACATTCCTCTTCAATTTTGACATAAGTATTTTTAAAAGGTCATTTGGTTCTAAATTTTATATTAACTACAGCAAAACATGAAATTTACTAACACCCCCGTGTCTAAACAATACTGGTTTTGTATTTTCCTTACTGTAAGTATCCAATGCAACAATGAACATTCCTAAATTTATCCGAGTGACATCCCCTCAAAAACAAAACCAGTAAAGAACAATATGAACTGTGTATGTGTAATGTGAGCATACACACATACACCTGACAGGAAGAAACATATGGTATTTCAGTCTCTCATCCATTCTACTAGTGGCTTCTTTCAGCAATGTCAAATGTGATTATATTTTGTGTCGTGTTAGCATTGGATAGCAGATAGACTGCAATAGCTTTTAGAGTACAGGTTGTGATACAGCTGTCAAATATCAACCAGAAACACATTTGAATTTACAACCCAGAACTGAAAGGTCCTTTCAAACCTTTGAACCGAATATGGGAAAGAAAAGACTTAGAATGCATTTTGACTTTTCAGGGTTGATGCATTTAACAGCCATGTTAAAAGAATAGTTGTAGATAGAAAAAGGATTTCCTCACAAGACTGAAAACCATTTCTAAAAATTCCATTTAAAGCAGGATGTTGTTTATCACTATAAATTGTGAAGGCACTGTGGGTTATATTTTCCAAAATAATGTCTTTAAAATTGTGAGTATTGTTTGCTTAAAAACTAAAAAGTTGGGTAAGCATAGCCATATATTTATTTTTCTTTATCATATTTCATTTTAGTTGTAATTAATGTTTGCTCTCATTGTGATTAAATTAAAACTACTGGATATCAGTTTTGTAAATCAGAAAATCATATTTAAGTATTAATAATATTAAGGGTCATGTAAACTATATTTTTAAGTGTACTAGAATGTTAGTATAATATATAAACACTGCAACAGCAGAATTTTATTCATATGATGGTGAAAATATAGGTAGCATTTGCTTTCTTTTGCATGCTTATCTGCATTTTCCAAATTTTCAAAAGTAATTTCCCTATTACATTAATAAGAATACATGTATATAAGCATGCATATATGTGTGTATGTGCATATGTGTGCATAAAATTATATTTTTGGTGCATGTAAATTTGTATGGTTAACATTTATTGGTAATAAGCACACCAAAATTATCAGAGAAGAGACAATAGAAACAGATTTGCTTTCCATTTTGTGTTTATATTGTGGTTGAGACTATCTCACTGTTTCTACATTCTGAAAATGTTTATCAAAAATAATGAAAGATTATAAACAACACACCTCATTTCTTCTTCCCAGAGCTTATTCCTCACAGTGTATTTTTTCTATGTCCATCTTAATTCACCCTTGCCTCAAACAGATAGTTTTCCCACCTTTGGACTTCTTGCTAGTAAATTACTGTCTTCATTCAGATCAGCAAGTGAGCTTTCTCACACTTCAAGAGAAAGCCAAAACAAAAGAGAAAAAAAAATGTGGAAGTACTACACAAAGTTCTCTTTTAATGTGTGAAGTAGATTAAGTTTTAGCAGCATCCTAAAATTGGTCTCAGCAGTTACCATTAATCCATTTAAAATATGTAGCAAGAGGGCCCGGCGCGGTGGCGCAGTGGTTAAGGTCCTCACCTTGCACGCCGGGGATCCCATATAGGCACCAGTTCTATCCCGGCAGCCCCGCTTCCCTTACAGCTCCCTGCCCGTGGCCCGGGAAAGCAGCAGAGGACGGCCCAAAGCTTTGGGACCCTGCACCTGCGTGGGAGACCCGGAAGAGGCTCCTGGCTTTGGATCGGCATAGTATCGGCCGTTGTTGCTCACTTGGGGAGTGAATCATCGGACGGAAGATCTTCCTCTCAAAGATCTGTCTCTCCTCTCTGTATATCTGCCTTTCCAATAAAAAATATCTTAAAAAAATATGTAGCAAGACTCCATCTTCATTTGAACTAAATCACCCAAGTATCTCTGTTCAACAGAACTTGCTACGATTACAGAAATGTTCTATGTCTTCCTCACGCAATGAGGCTTTCATTCGACACCAACACATGTGGCTAGTGAGCAAGTAAAATGTGAGCAGGGCCGGCTGAATACCTGAATTTTTAGCTTTATATAATTTAAATCAGTTTGATCTGCATACACAAGGCATTCATTGTGTAACTTGAGTATTATTTAATTCTCTTGACCCAAATGAAATCGTTTTAGGGAAAATGGAGCAGAATGCCAGGGTACATCTTTAACAGTTTTATGATAAATACTGTGTGCCATAAAATCCATCCCTTTGGATTTCATGTTTCAGTGGGTTTGGGTATATTTAAAGTCATTACCCCAACCTTATTATATAATCTATTACCATTAAAAGATATTGAATACATCATCACTCATTTCCCAGTATTTCTACCCTCCGTTTTTAGCAGTTAGGTAATACATGCTTGTGTATTTGACACATTTCTCATAGAATCGTGGAATATGCAGTAACTTGTGTCTACCCCATTTCACTTAGGGTTTTCCAGGTGCACCCAGGTAATATGTACCATTATTTCCAACTAATAGTACACTGCATGATATATGCCATGTAAATTCCTTATTTGTCCTTTAATGGACAAAAGAATCATTTCTAAATTTTAGCTAATAGAAACAATGCTGCTACCAGTATTCCTACAAAAATTCTATAGGAATGTGTGTTTTCATGTCTCTTTCCTAAATGCTTAGGAGTGAGATTTCTGGATAATCCAGTAATTCAATGATTAAGATTGGAGAGAGTATCAACAACTTCTGCAAAGTAAATATACCATTTTTCTGTACCTACCTGTAAAATTCAATGGTGTATGGTTTTATACATGCTGGCCAATACATGTTTTTCTGCACCTTTCTATTATAAATGATACACAATTACTTTCTATACACTTACTAAAACCATTTCTTCTTGAATAAATGTCTTCAAACTCTTATATTAACTATTTTAATGTGGTCTCACACAATTATATATAGAAACCCTTACTAGACATTGATTTTACTAATAGTTTCTACATTCCATAGATTTCACTTTCTTGATTTCACATGTAATTCAAAAGTTTTAAATTCTGATGAAGTTCAGTGTATTTTAGCATTCATTTGTCGCAATACTTTTCTTCTCGGGGTGAGCATTTGGGGCAGTGGTCAACACATGACTTGGGACACACAATCTGAGTTATGACTGTCTTTCTGACCCAGATTCTTCTAGTGCGTACCATGGTAGCAAGCACATAGAGGTCCCAACAGATTTCTAAGCCCTGGCTTCAGCCTGATCCAGCCCTGCCTATTACAGGCACTTGAAGAGTAAAGCAACAGATAGAAGATTTTTCTCTTCCTCCTCTTGTTCTTCTCTCTCTCTTCTCTCTTCTCTCTCTCTCTCTCTCTCTCTCTCTCATACACACACACACACTTTCAAATACAAGGGAGAAAAAAAAAACTTTTGTTCCAAGAAATTGTTATCTAATCAAGGAAAAATTTACTGCTCTGAAGGCTACAGTAAGTTACTGTGTGGATCCTACATGACACAGCTGATTCAAGATCAGGTTGCTCCACTGCTGGTCCAGCTGTCTACTTATGTGTCTAAGGAAGCAATTGGAAATGGCCTTCTTCTGTCTGCATGACAGATACAGATGGCGTTTCACGCTCCTTGCTTTGTGCTATCATAGACCCTTGCCTCTGTGGTCATTTGGGGAGTGAAGTAGAGGATACAAAAAGATCTTTGACTCTTCCTTTCCCTGTCACTCAGTCTTTCAAACAGAACATTAAAAAAATTTTATTATTACTTTTTAGTATTTTTGCTGTGAAGCGTTAACATTTAGTTGTGTTATCTGAGTCAAACTTTGTGTGAAGAGTGAGGTAGAGATTTCTTTCTATATTTTGCAGAAATCCAGTTTGTCTTGCACCATTTGTTGAAAATATTTTTCTCCACACTGAACTGTTTTCAAACAGCTGTTGGAAATCAATTCATCATAACCATAATGGTTTATTATGATCTAAAATTTCTCTGTGCTTTCCTTACCAAGACAAGATTGTAATTACTGTAGCTTTCAAATAAACTTGAAATTCAGGAATTGTGAGGCCTTCAACTTCATTCTTCTCTTTCAATGTTAGTTTGGCAATTCCTGGTCATTTGCTCTTCCAGATATTTTTTCAGATTCAGTTAATTAATTTGTCAAGTAACAGTCAATTGGGATTCTTACAGAGAAGGCATTTAACATATAGATTAATTTTGGAAGCATTACCATAATAACATTGAATATTTTATTTGAATACTTATATAAGTAGACATTTTAATGACTATGCTGAATATCTAGTTACCATTTTCTAAGCCACTCCTAGAAATTTCGTTCAGTTCACATGACTGTGCATGAGTGAGCTTACCTCTAGGGTCTCTACTTGCTTCCATTTGTCTTTGAATCTCTTTTTATGCCCATATCATAATGTTTAATATGGGAGATTGCCTTTGTATATCTGCCTACTTCAATCAATGTGGCCACTCATAATGATATGGCACACTGTTTCCTTGGGGCAGCCCCCGGGCAATGGTCAAAGTGGGGAAAATTTCATTATGTCAAAATGCTTTTGCTATAGATGTCTATGAACTTCTAATTCTAATTTTTGAACTTTTAAGAGTTCCAGGACAAAGTGAGGTACAGCAATAATAAAATGTGGACAAAGAAGTCAGTAACAAGTATATGTATATTTTTGTAAATGTGTCCAGGTTGTTCACTACACATATTTTAGGATAATTTATATTGCTGGAAAAACTAAGATATAGGTCTTAATAATCATTTTTTTTCAAGGTTTTGATTCAGTCTGGATTATCTTGGTGACTTTTCACTTGGTAATTTCTACTGAAATTTGGTAAGACTCCTAGTGTATCCTAAATTTGTCTGGCATGTCCTCTCTTGCTCTTTACAACATTTTGGAGGTCCTAGTCAATGGGGCAGTGGCCATCCTGAACTCTAGAAGTTGGCTCAGTGGTCTGAGAAGGCCACTGTGATGATTAGCACAGCCCCAGCATTTGATCGTGTCTTCCTGGCTTACAGGATTTACACTAACCTTTACCCATAAACAGGTATCTCATCATCTGATTTGTTTCTGTTATGAGTACTTATTTGGGCATCAAGAAGCCTGGATACAGCATAACTTCTTGAGTCAGGGTCTGCATGAGACATCCTCATGGCCCATCAGGTTTAGGCCCCTAGGATTTTGGGTTACCAAAATCAGTCTGGTTTCTGAATTGTGTGTGGTGGCCACATGTCTGTCTTTTGATGTTTGTATTTTGTTAGAATTGTTTGATTCTATGAGTGCAGTGGCAAGATAACAACTGCTAATCAGAATTCTATTCTAATAGTTCTCTGGGTGTGTTTGTGTGTATGTGTATGTGTTTGCAGGTGCTGTTTTACACTAACACTACTTCACCTCAGGGCTTCCTAAGAATGAATCAGAAAGGGACTTGTAATCTTAGTTTTATGCCACTCTTTTCCAGCTTCAGTTACTTCGGGAAAATTTTAAATTATCAGTCATTACTGTCTCTGTTTGTTGGTCAGGAAATGTTATGTTATTCCTTTTACTCTTTGTGAACCTGCTTTTAGAGTTTCTGTAACAGAAAAATTATTTAAAAGAGTAGATGTGCTTGTTTGTAGGTTCCCTAAGTCATCTTGGTACACTTAAGTAGAAATTGGGCAATTGTAAAGGATTATTTGGGTCTGTTTCAAATGCCAAGTGAAATGGAGAGGTGTCTCTTGTCAGTTAATGAGGTCTATGGTTGCAACTGCACCTGTTTAAAATCTGTTGGCCTATGTTTGTAAACCATTTGGAAAACATGGTAAACTCATGTTACTAACAAACAAAAGGCAATTCCAATCAATTAATTTAATTTTTTTCAAAAGGCATGTAAAGAGTTGCTAAAACTGATTTATTGTTCTGTCCTGAACTAATATCATTAAATTGACACCACTTTCTTTGGTTCACGTAACTTAAATCTCTGATAGACTGCTTTTAAGTCTTTCATGCATTTGTGCTTAAGTTTGCTAATCAAAGTACTTACGCTATATTCTCATTGCTTTAATGTACAATTTAGCTTGTTAACCTATGCTCTTGTCTCAAATTTGTAACACACACTGAACCTTTGGGTAAATGTTTTCTAAAGCTATTATTTGATAGTTTTCACTTAATATTGTTCCTCAGACCAAACAACCTGGTGACTCAAACTTATTTCTTCATTTCTCCTCTACTGTCTCTGAAACTCTAAAGGGCTTTCAGGATCTCTGAACCCCATAAAAGTAATGACTAAAATTTTCTGTAGTAATGACTAAAATTTTCTGTAGTAATGTAGTAATGCCTGGACACAGGAAAAGGACCAGATAAACCTAATTATCTCCTTGTAGACATTACCTTACAACTTTTCTATATTTCTCTGGGTATAGCCTATGAGTTCTAAATCCACTTCAGATATTAAATCTTGCATTTTCACCTGTTTTCCTATCATATAAATTCCCTCCATTATTAAAATAAACAATGTGCCTACATATACTAGTAAAAATTTCAAAACCTTCTGTTTAAGTGGTCTACGCTACACATTAGAGGTGTTCCTATAACCCTCAGAGACATATTATTATTATACGTGCACAGGCCTCCCCTGCAATCCTCAAGCCCAAGGCATAATTAAACAAAAACACCAAGAACTTAAAAACATGCTTGAAAAGTAGAGGGGTGGGGGAATATACCACACCCCATGATCCCATGATCGCCTTAATTTGGCTTTATTCACCCTAAACTTCCTTCAGACCTGTTCTTCAAGTAAGCTTCCAGCAGTATGCCACTGGACACTTCTTAGTGGCCCAACACAAGTGCATTTAGTTCTATGAAAGGATCCAGCCACCCATACAATTTTTTATTCACAAACATTCCTTTTTATTTATTTTTAATTTTTCTAAATTTAAATGTATTTATAAAATGAAAACAAATCTCATGCATTTCACATATACAGTTTTAAGTATATACATTCCTTCTACTCTTTACTCTCTCTTATTTTTCTTTTAATTACTATAATGAAATGTTTTATTTCTGTTACGTTAGTCATAATGGCTACATTTTCATCTTTGATTCTAGGATCTCAATGCAGAAGAAATAAAAGCAAAGACAGAGAAACTGAATTTCTTCCAAGTAAAGCTTTTGCAGAGTAAGAGTATAACTGAGTGAAGGGACAGCCTATAGATAGTGAAACTTAGCATGCATATTATATAAATAAATCAGCATCTCAAAAGCAAACCCAATTAAAAATGGGCAATAAATCCTAACAGAGATTTTTCAAATAAAAATATAGAAATGAAAGTATGTATAGAAATATCAACATTATTAATCAGGGAAATGCAAAGCAAAATGACAATGAGGTATCAACACACTGCAGGAACATCTATTAGTCCATGAAAGACAGAATAAGTGCTGGAGAGGATATGCAGAAAAGGAGACACTTGAACACTATTGCTAGGAACATATATTAGTACTGCTATTGTGGAAATCAACATGAAGGTTCCTCAAAAACTAAAAATGAAATGAGATATGATACCCAAATTGCATTACTGAGTATATAATAAAAAGGGAAAAAAATCTATGTGTCAAAGAGATATCTACACTCCCAGACTTATTGTAGCACTATTCTAAATAGTCAAGAAATGCAAACAATGAGATAAATGGATATAAATGTGGTTCATGTGCACAATGAAATGAGCTCTTATAATATGTAACATTAATGGAACTGAGATTATGTTAAATTCAACAAGACAAAAATCACATAAAATCACTCATATGTGCAGTCTAAACAATTTACTGATTTCAAATATGTTAGAAACAATGGTGATTCTCTCCATAAGTGAGCAGGTTTTCGGACCATGAGAGAAAAGACTTTGTTAGTTTGTTTACTTTTATTCTGGTTTTTCAATTATCGTGATTCCGAAAAACTTGAATGTTTTGACAAAGAAAAAAGAGAACACAGAATGTTAGATTGTATAGGGAAAAACATAACTGGTAACAAATTATAACACTGAAAAAACACTATAACTTAACAGACCACATGAGGAAACTGGTTGCAGAAACTGGAAAAGCAAAGGATTGTGATCCTTCAGCAAAAGGAAACACAAAATTAATCATAGTATCTCTTTGTGTTACTACCTAGAAGCACTTTTGTACCTGAACAGAAAAAGAATGTCCTGATCAATATCGCTGAGCAAGGGAATCAGAGATCTGTATCAAGCCTCTGAGGATGATGGAACCTGCTAATCTATGGGTGACATAGAAGCAGGATCTGCGCATGGACAGGGCTTAGAAACCTGCATGTGATTCCACCATCATGCCATATATGAGGCTAGGGTATAACAAGTCAGAAAGACGGAATGTTAGAAGTCACCTGTTTGTTGAGTACTGAGCAGAGAAAAAAGAAGCTACACAATGCTAGGAGGTACTGGAGTTCTATCTCAGTTGGATTACAGAGATGCCATCAAACATCTCAAGAAAAACATATTCCTTGATGCCCAAGGAAAAGCCTGTCTCAGCAGTATGTTCCATGCCCTAGAACAAGGGGTTATGACTTAGGAGTAAGCTGAACATAAAACAGTACCATCATATTAAATAAAACTATAGCTAACATATCCAAAAGCAGTCACCAATAATTCATGCAACTGAGAAAAGTTTAATGCTGTTTAAAGATGGGTGTCAATAAAAACTTGATTGCTTGCAATGTCTAGTATATAACTGAAACATTTTTCAAGGCATAGAAGTAGGAAAATTTCCATAACCAAAATCTGTAAGAAATGATCAATGTCCCTTACACAAAAAGAGTACACCTATATTTATACATGTCAGGTTTACTATCTTGTCATATTTTTATTTTTGCTGGTCTATTTTCAATTTTTTAGTTAGCAAAGTATTGTCTGAAATATAGTAGATGCATGCATTTGGCTCAATCATTTGTAATCCCTTACTTGCATCTTCCATTAATGCTATAAATCATGTCATTTATTCATCAAATGTGGCAAACATGATGTCCATATTCTAATTTGAATCTGGATTTTACCACAGTGTTACTATGGCATTTTCTCCCAAAAAGAAGAGGAACAGCCAGGACCACTGATTCTAATGCTGCAGGCAGTGGTTTAACCAACCTTGTGTGGCACAGAGCTACCTCCCTCCCCTCAAAACCTCCACCACAGGAATCTTGGGTCGCTTCTGGAAATGGTAAAAAAGAGGCTAGAATTCTATTTCATATTTCTGGTCTTTTACTCTAACTTTTAATTTAGCTTTATTTACAGATTTCCCAGTAAGTCCTGCATCCGCTAAAAGCCATACATCTTCCCTATACCTTAATTTTTTATTTATATAACTTAGTCATTCTTTCCATCCTAACTTCCCCCAATAACTTCATGCATTAAGTTTTTTGTCAACTGATTTTTTTTTCATTTTCGGTGCTAATATTTATATAACTGATTGAGTTATTTTCCATTTTCTCCAATATGACATTCTTTTGTCCAAATCTTACAAACACATGTACATAACAGTCTCCTTAATATTGTCCAAGCCCAATATTTCTTTGAAGTTCTCATGGCAAGCAAAACTTACTGTAATAACACTTTGAAGCCTGTAGGTAGAATCCAAGGAAATCATTCAAGGAGCCAAAAAACTTTGAAATATACTATTGCAGTTGTTTTGATTTTGTTGTTACTACAATGGGTTGGTAGAAGAATATTGTGCTTTTTCTGTAGAGTATGTACAAACATATCCATAATCCTTATATATAATTATGATTACACAATCTACTGCAGAATATATAAATGTATATTTTTGTATAATTTATTATGTCTAAGTATGTATCTGTACAATTATTTCAGTTAGAAAAGGAGCATCAGACATAATCCAAATTCCTTAGACTACAATACATGCCTCAACAATCTAAAATTAATCATATTTGCAAAATTCAGTAGCTCGTCAAAAGCTACATGTTGCTATGATAACACCTCACTCTCTAATTTTAGTTTTTTATTATATTTTTGACAATCTTTACATAGTTAATTAGGGAAAAAAGGTTCAAGGGCTAGAGGGAAGGGGTAAGTCTTATTGTTTCCTTCATGTATCTGAGGTAAAAGGGGATAGAGGCAGAAGCTCCACCCAGTTTCCCAAGTCCTGCATGTGGGGCATGCTCTGAGATACTCACTCAAGTGGCTTTGATAGTTCACCAGTTATGAATCACTGCCAATCTTGCCACTCCAAGCACGATGAGGTCGTTGAAGAATTCACTGATTGACATAGTCCATCAGAGTCTCCATTTGCCCAGTATTTCGCTGCCTACATATAGCTGAGGTGGTCAAGTCACTTGTTCTGTCTTCTGTCTAATAACACCTCACTCTCAAACGATACTTCTGATCCATTTCCAATTCCAAAACATTTCTCTTCAGTTTCACAAAAAGGTCTGAAGCCCAATTCAAATTTCATCTCCTCCTGTAAGCTTTCAGTTCTAAGATGTACTTCCATCTGCCCATTTCTTCTATATCCAAAATGTAAAAAACTAATTTTTTTATGACCTAACCACAGTGTTGATCTTTGTATGTATAAAGGTTTTACAAATAAATTATCTCAACAAAATGCTCTCATGTTCTAAATTTAAATGACATTGGTTCTATTTAATTTTCCTTGGATCTCTGGTATGTAACACATATGCATATAGAAATAGTGATAAGAAAATTAGTAGTTATTGAAACAACAAAATACATACTTTCAAAAATTTCAGTTGATCTCATGAATACTTAAATTTATTTCTAAGTGAAAGAATTAGAAAATAAGCTTTTACTATATGCTTGATTGACTGTCTTCAATATCTATATAATAGTAATAATAAGTAACTACTTTGAGTATCAGAACATGTATTTTTTATTCCTTTTCCACTTCTCTAGCTTCTATCTATTTTTTGGTTTCTCTCACCTATTTAACTTAAAGACAACTTTATAAGCTCAAAATTATAACAATGCAATCTTTAAAGCATATTTTAATTTAGACTAATAAATTATATAAGAAGAACAAGTAGTTCTGTAACTCTAGTACTTTGCCACTACCACCCCTTGATTTTTAAAGAAAAGCTACAGGCTAGCTTTACAGCAACAAGATTGATAGAACTTGAACAGTTCGATAAAATTGAAAGCTTTACACTTACTTTTTGTTCAACTGTTTCTCATCACCTGAAAATATTTTCTCTCTAATCCTTGATCTGCTACATCACACTAGTCTATTCAGGTTTCAAATATTCTTCACTGAACATCAATTTTAGTCACCATTCAGGATTCTTTTATCTGCTGTTTAAAACTAACTAACTTGGTTGCTTTTTTTTTTCAGGAAGAAAGATATCAATAAAAGGGAGAATATTGTCTTTTCTGTTCACCACTGGGAAGATAAAACTCAGTAATCTTTTTGCACAGTAGAGATAAAACCAGACAAATGTAGTCAAGCCTGAACAATACACAGGAGAATTCAATTTGCTGTCCCAAGAGGCCCAAGATGATGCATGTATTCTCTCTGCTCACCAATTTAGATCCAATCAAGACAAATTACACATTTACATGAAATGCCATGGTAGATAAAACAGGATATTTACTTTTACTTTTCAGATGTTTTTGATGCAAGGATAACGGGAATATTAGTTACAATATATTTCAAACAATAGTCCATTTTAGCCAAAAGCCTTACCGCAACACACTGAGGCCCTTCCAAGTGGAAATTTTCCACGTCCTGAAAAAATTGTATTGATTTATGATTTTATGCTGAAATCCTATGTTTTTAAAAGTTCATAGTCAACCATTAACATTCTATATTGAATAAACACGAGTACCACTCCACATCTAAAAATGTCCTTTCTCTAAAAACCCTGCCCATGCACAAGCTATATCCTTGCAGAACCCTTAATTCAACTAGAGAAAAACAGACCTTTTATGTTTCTTTTATTCTACTTGAGTAGTATCTGAAAAATGTTCATCTCTTCTGTAAGCTTTCTTCAAGGCTCCCTTTCAATAAATTATCATAAAAGCCAAACCCGAATGAATCAATAAGCTTTACGCAACGTATCAGAAGTGCTGAAACAGAGACAAATAAAAAAAGCATCACAGGTCATCAATAATAAATGAGTTTGTCTGAAGTAGTGTCATCAAGCCAGTGTGAGAAAAGACTTCTGAGATATTTAGCCTCTTTATCAAAATAAAGAGTCCACTGGTGAATGATAAAATTCAAAAACATTAAAGCTTATCATGTTTTACCTTTATTAATTCATTAAAGAAAAAAAACGTTTTTTTCTTTCACTCAGCTGTTTCAGATACTTCTGCCAAAAGTATCAGGATTTCAGTGTGCCAAAAGGATAATGAACGTTTCCTATGCAAATTTCACTAAAGGTTCTGAAATACATGGAACAAACCCTGGATTTAGGAGAGATATGGGATTTGAAATGGAAATCATGTAGCAATGAATTCGTGGATAAAGGACTGATTTCAAAATTATAATAGAAGCTATAGGAATTCATGAGTGAGATTTATATTTAGGATATATTATTTTGGGGGCTGGTGCTGTGACTCAAAACGCTAATCCTATACCATCAAGTGCCAGCATCCCATATGGATGTCATTTCATGTCCTGGCTGCCTGCTTATAGCTTTGGAAACCAGTGGAGGATAGCTTAAGCCCTTGGGAATCTGTATGTATGCGAGACACACAAAAGCAGATCTTAGCTTCTAGATTTGGATTGAATAAGCTCCAACCATTGCAGCTGTTTGGGGAGCAAACCAGCAGATGGAAGATCTTTCTATCTCCATTTTTCTCTGTAAATCTGCTTTCTGATAAGAATAAATCAATTTTAAAGATATTTTTAAATTAACTATATTCATACTATCTTTCC
Source organism: Ochotona curzoniae (assembly GCF_017591425.1). Classification (NCBI taxonomy): domain Eukaryota; kingdom Metazoa; phylum Chordata; class Mammalia; order Lagomorpha; family Ochotonidae; genus Ochotona; species Ochotona curzoniae. Next base: position 18,650,242 of record NW_024465023.1, on the reverse strand, counting down.
GTGCTTATTCATGCATTTTTACCAATGTTTCATTTAATGTCCTGAGCTCAAGCAGAAGCATATCAACAGAGTCTGAGTCTGCTGAAAACACCATACATGGGACAGAGGCAAGCTCATCAGCAAGATTCTTTGAAATTCTAACTTCTCACATGCCTCCTACTCTTGCCATTTTTAAGTAATAAATCCAAGCACTTAAGATCTCATCTTTTTATTTCTGTTTTCTCTACAAACCTTCATCTGATTTGTCATTTGTGCCCTAAATCCAGAATCCTTGATTACTTATTCTACTGCTTCATAATCTCCCAAACTCATTCTGTCTGAAACTAGAAAAGGAAACATAGCATTTTAAAACTACATATTACTTATTTTTTATTGAAAAGGCAGATATACAGAGAAAAGGAGAGAGAGAAAGATCTTCTGTCCACTGATTTACTCCCCAAGTGGCCGCAACGGCTGGAGCTGAGGCAATATGAATCCAGGAGGAGCTTCTGGGTCTCCCACATGGATGCAGGATTCCAAGCCTTTGGGCCATGTTCTACTGCTTTTCCTAACTTCAAGCAAGGAGCTGGATGGGAAGTGGAGCAGCGGGACATGAACCGGCACCATATAGGATTCCCTGAGCATGCAAGGTAAGGATTTAGCTACTCTGTTACTGTACCAGGCTGGAAAGATAGCATTTGCAAAGCTCACAGTAGATTTACCTTTCTTTGTATGAGATCAAAGGATTTTGTGATCTTTTATGTACATTTCAGCTCCGCATATGATCAATACCATTCTACTACTCAAAATCTAAACAAATTTGAGTAAGAGAGATAATAAGTAAATATTTTCTACATGTTTTATTGGTTATTGGTTTAATATCCCCCCCTTTTTTTTTAACTTTCTGCACTTACTTGAAAGTCTAAACAGCACAGAGAGAGAGAGAGAGAGAGAATCTTGCATTCAATAGTTCATTTTCCAAATACCTGCAAGGGATAGATCAGGCTGAGACCAGAAGCCAAAAAGTCCATCTTGAACCATTATTGGCTGCTTCTAGCTATGTTTTAGCAGGAAGAGTATTGGAATTTGAGGCATGGTGTTCAATCTGGCCCTCCGACATAACAAAAAGCGTTCCAAGTGGCACCTTAAGCAGAAACATCACAGTATCTGAGCCAGAGATATTTTTAAAGCTTGTTTTGAGATAGGAATATAACAGTTTGAAGCAAACTATAGCTACCATTCTAAATACTTTAGTATATCCCATACCTCTCTAATTTTTCTTAACACTTAACACTAGTTCAGTCTTTAAAGCAAGATTTGGAAATTCTCTCCTGTTATCAGTAAGGGTAGAAAAGTAATAGGTTATAAAACAGAAACAAGTAACTTTGCTCCTAGTTATTTACTTCTTCAATGACTCAGTATATAGACAAAACAGAAAATTTGAAGACTAACATTAAGTCAAAAACATTAGAAAGCTATTCTTGACTCTGGAGAAAGGAAATTGACAACCCAATCTAACCAAAACATTAAGCATCGGGAAACTTTCTTTCTGGGTCCAGTTCTTAACTTCTGTACTCCCTATTCCATACAGTGAACAAAGAATTTGGGGTTTTGTATTTGCATTAATTTTTTTCGCTAATTCAATGTTTCTGGTATCTCAATGTTGTTAATAATTATAAAGTTTTCAATGAGGGGCATAAGCATACTGAGTTAAAAACACAAGATAAAATATCTTAATGAATCATAGTTTCCAAAGACCTTCTTTCGTCATTTATAGGTTAAAAAACAATCATTGTCACAGTTATTCTTCCTGTTGATTCCGAAAACAATTTATAGCTATAGTATCTGGCAGAATATCCCATAGTTTACTTTCAGCAACTTTGCCCTCTTCTAATATATCTTCCTCTTTACTGCAGCCATGGTGACAATTTTAAACCCAAGGAATTGATCAGCTGAAGCCCCTCCTTACATCATATTGTACATTGCCTTTGTATACTTCAAAGAATACACAGAGCCATATAACACTTGCAATCTCTCCAGTCTTACATCTCACTCTATACTTCTACTTTATAGCTATTATTTCGTATTCCCATAACCATTAGCCCCCAGTTAAAACCTTCCTCCTTTAGCCTCCTTATTAAACACACAAAATTAGAGAACTACACTAATCCTAGTTTAGGTGCATTTTTTGTTGTTAAGGAGTTTCATAAAAACCATGCTTGCTCCCATCCCAATTCATGCCCTCCAGTGGGAATGGTTGTCCAGCAGGAGAGCCCACATTGCCCTGCTGGCTTTGCCTCCTCCCCCTGGTTCTCACGTGTGCTGTTTGGGTGCTGCAACCACATCTGGTATGGCTCACCTCATCTTGGCATTCCTTAATGTGCACTGGTATGTGCTGTGACCGAAACTGGCCTGATCCACACTCTATGCTGGTGCTCGGATTCGATGTGGGCCTCATGTGAGCTGGATTGGGAAAGGGCCAGATTGGGCTGACTGTTCCAACTGGTGCAAGCAAAAATTAGAGTGGGTGAGGGTTGGTTGGGCTTTACCACATCATCAGATGGCAGAGGCTGGCATTGGGGGCCAATTCTGTTAAGTTAAATGCCTGGAGAGTGCACAATCCAGAAGTTGGAGTGGCCTAGTAGGGAGATGGTGGGCATCTCCCTCATGGGTAACCACTCCCACTGGAGAGCACGAAAACCAGGACAGGGGCAGGGGTGGCTAGACAGAAATGCACCTGCCAGGATGTGTGTGGGCTAGATAGTAGATTGGTTGGGTTGAACTAGGCTTCAATGCCCATTGACAAGTACCAGAGCTAAATGGGATGTGGGACAGACTGAACAAGTTTGCGGTACATACTGGCAAGCATGAGAACCAGGGTAGGGAGCAGGCCTGGTAGGGGTTATAGGGAGTTGCCCCAATAAGGCTGCAGCTCCCACTGGTTTGTGTGAGGGCTGAGTATGAAGCGGACAGATTTGGGCTGGACTATAACACCCAATGGTCACAAGGAAGACAGGGCTGGAAACAGAACGGACCCAGCAATTGCAACCACCAGCATGTGCATAAGCTGATTGGGGTGAGACTGTGCCAGACCTTGTACTGGCAAATTCACACAAGAATAAGGTTTGGGATCATCTCAGATGAAGTTTCTTTGGAGATCCCTCCAACTGAACTGCTGATCTCAGAACCCCAACCGTGAAGAGACTAGGTCAGCCAGTGGATTCTGAATAGGTTTCATCGCGACTGGAACTGCGAGATTGGGAGCAATCCAGACCTGTGGAACTATCAAAACTGCTTGAGCAGGACCCTCGGAGCATGCCTCACATTGGGGATCTGGGATGTGTGGGATGCTGGGTGGGGCTTTTCCCTTTGTTTCTCTCCTGACCCCAGATAGAGGGGAAAAAATGATATTAGTGTGGAAACAATGGTATTGCCCACTTTCTGTAGCCCTTGACCCTTGGTACCCTAACCAACTAAGTAAGATCATTTTAAAAAATAATTTAAAAAAAACAAGTGATGTTCAGCTCATACACTAACAACATTTCTTAAATGAGACACAATGGCATATGGAATGGAATAACTATTTAATGTGAAGGCCACCCTATATGTTGTATGATGGTTTAGCAGCATGTATGTCCCCTATATACTAGATGTTAATGTTTTATATCTTGATCCCCCAATCGGGTTGTGACAATCACACTGTCTAAGCACTAGTCTCTACTGGACTACATTGTATCCACCAAATCATTCAGTCAATGAAGTGGAAACAATGGTCTTACTCACTTTCATTTAGCCCTTGACCCTTTGTGCCCTAATCAACTATGTAAAGATTATCAAAAAAATAAAAAGAATGTAAGAAAAAAAAATCTTTTAAGCAACAGCTGCTTCATACACCTGCTTCATGCTTCCACTATGGTATACACTCACAAATCAGAGGAGAAAAATGGGGCCATAACATTTAAATTTTGTTGTTCTATAGTTAACACTTCATACATGTACTAAATACATGTACTACATGTATTTAAATATATGTACTTAAATACATGTACTTCATACATATACTTAATACATGGCTTGATTAACCCCAGAATCACAGAGACTTCTGTGACTTTGTATAATTCAATCAAAACAAATTGGCAAAATTTCAAAATTTTTGGTATAAATGTTGGAATTATTTAGCAAGAAAATTGTTTAATCTGATATTAATGAGTTCACAATTCCAAAAATTTAGCTTCATAGAGTATAAATTTCAATAAGTTACATGGCTAAAAGATGAATATTCTGTAAAGTCTATTATAAGTATCAGTTTTTCTTGAATTCTAGTCTACGATATGTAAGAATCCTACTCTATCTACTTCTCACATTTTAGAAATGTAATGCTCTTCTGTTCATAAAAGTCCACTTCTAAACCATCTGTGCTGGCATCTTGTCTTCTAAAACATGACGACTTCGTTTACTACAATTCAACCTTAGAAAATTATACTTCAATGTATGCACATCCTATTCATCACAAGATACATCTTTTCTATCTCTTGCATATTCACATTGTAGTTATCCCATCTCCTTTGAACATAAATGGATCTCTCCTCCAATAATTTTCTAGCAACTCCTTACTCGACTGTAACCAAAACAAATCTTACATGCTCTAAATGTGGCAGAGTATTTCTCATTTCTTATTTCATATGATGACAACCATTAATAGCTCCTTCATTTATTGAGAATCTATATTCCATTTACAGCTTAGTGTTTTGTGTATTGTTTATTCAATTCTTACAACAGTAAAATATAAGAATGGCATATTACGTTACATCATGCTAGCTGGATCTGAGAATAACAAGATTAAAGACACTAGTGTAGAAGACCTGTCACACTAAGAAAATTTTGAAGTTTACAATGTGGTTTTCCATACATAGCATGAAGTTCCAGGCTTCCATTTTTAATTTATTAGATTTGCTGTACTATTATTATTAATTTTTATGTAATTTGTCAAGTGGCCGTTCTTCAAAGACCATTTCCTAAAGTTTTTGTCATCTAAGCATATGAAAAGTGTTTAATAAAATTATTACTGAGTTGATGAATCATATTTGCTTATTTCTCTAATGTGATTGGTAGCAATCTATGGCAATTCATTAGGAAACATCAGATACTTCTCACAGAAAAATTTTTTTCCTAACTACGATAAAAGTGATAGGTCTCAAGCATCTTATCAGTAAATAAGTTTAACTCTGATGTCATTTACAGTTTTTAAATTCTGGGTAAAACTCTTTAGCACCATGCAAGTTCAAATTAGATAAATGTAAATAGAGTTTAACATAAAATATTATATGAGGACCTGTTATGAATTCTAATTTAATGATTCCACTTGTAATTAATGCTAGTAATGAGGTGGCTTGATTAGTTAAGTGACTCAAGTTTTCAAAGCCATGCTAGAAATTTGGAAAATGGAGTATTTTCATACTGAAATATCATGAAAACATATAATCAGATTAAAAGCCAAGTAAATATTATTTCACACATTTTTGCCAATTTTTTAAAAAAATATTTATTTGAAAGGCTGAGAGAAAGACTGAAAATGAGAAGACCTTCCATTTACTGATTCACTCCTTAACGTGCAGGTTTGGGTCAATATAAAGGCAGGACATAGGAAACAGGAACTCACTATTTCTGCTACATGGGCAACAGGGACCCAGATACTTAGATCATCTGCATCTTTCCCAGGTGAATCAGCAGGGAGCTGGAATCAAAGCGGAGCAGCTGAAACTTTGAATAGGAACTGTGATATGGGATGTAAATATAGATGTCCATTTTAACTTTTTGCACATGCTTTGATTTCCCTGTGTTATATATTTAATAATACTTTCCTAGGGAAGAAAAGATGCCAAATCTTCTCTTACAACTCTATTCTCCCTTTTATTTCTTTTGTTTATAAAAGAACTGCTTACAGAAATACAATAGTTCACATTTTAGCAATCAACCAAAAGCAATAAATGCTACAAAGCAGCATCTTCTTAAAATGCACTTAGGCATGTTTTTGATCTAGGATTATTAAAACTCTTACAAATATAATGAATATATTATGCTCTTAGAGAGCAAACATTGTTCTCGGTGACCTGATATATTGCAAGGGTGAAATTACATGTAAAGATGGACTATGCAGGGCCCGGCGTGGTGGCGCAAGTGGTTAAAGGTCCTCGCCTTGCACGCCCGGGATCCCATATGGGCGCCGGTTCTAATCCCGGCAGCCCCGCTTCCCTTCCAGCTCCCTGCCTGTGGCCCGGGAAAGCAGCAGAGGACGGCCCAGAGCTTTGGGACCCTGCACCCGCAGGGGAGACCCGGAAGAGGCTCCTGGCTTCGGATTGGCATAGTATCGGCCCGTTGCGCTCACTTGGGGAATGAGTCATCGGATGGAAGATCTTCCTCTCTGTCTCTCCTCTCTGTATATCCGCCTTTCCAATAAAAAAAATAATAAAAATAAATCTTTAAAAAGAAAGATGGACTATGCAACTGCTTGCACGTATGTTTTAGGAATTGTATTTTAAATTATCTTTATGGGATTACCATACACATTCTGTTTCACTGTCAGAATTTTACTATTTAACTGAAAGCATAAACATATAATTCAAAGAATATGTTTATAGTAATCTGAAAGTTGTCATATTCAATTAATATGAAATTATCTGTAAACAGAATAAAGAACACTTTTCCTCGTGAATCCTTATAGTTTTAATTTGTTTCAACAGGATAGCATATAAGTCTTAGATTTGTAATTATTTAAATGTGAAACAAGCTTGTATATATGAACATATTGGCAATATGAGTAAATTATACCCATTCAGTGAATTCAATTTGCAATCTGTCTATTACATTAACTGTTTTTCAATAACACTTGCATGTGTGCAATTTTTTCCAATAGAATCTGTAGGTGAAAACTGAAAACTTCATCCTTCTGAATGGAACCATACAGGAGTACACAGGAACACACCACACTGCTTCAATATATACCAGCTATTCCAGTTCACCTCCATCTATGTCTTATGCTAAAACTTGATAGCTCAATTTTGATCATTTTACAGTAACTGGCAAATGCAAACCCTGTCCATAATCACTTCTATAAGAAAATGTCAGGTGTTTCTTAAGGTGAAGTACTTCATCAATTGTAGTATTTCTACGTAATTACTAATCTAACATGCAAAAAACTACAACATCATTATCATTAGGTACCTCTATATTGTCCTGTGAGAAAGCTTTTATTAATGTGTTGCTCCTGAACTACAATTTCCATGCAGTCTCTGGCTTTCATTTCACAATTTTGCTTACTGCAATGGCTTTCAAGAACACATATGTGATGATTTAGCAGAACTGATGGTAGTATAAAACTATACATAATTTGTTTTAAGTACCTATATTGTCCTGATACAATTACTATTTCACAGATGTTTTTTAGCATATATATTGAGTATATTTATACACAAATATACATTGACACTCTGCCTTTAGGTAAGTAAGGGTATAAAATTAATTATTACGGGAACATTATTTCAGTCCATGAAAACTCACTAAACTCTTATTTTTGTGCTACCAAACCAATAATATCTGGAAATATTTAATGTGTTGCTCTATTGAAACACGGTAATGATGTATTCTCAGTTATTCACTTAAATTTTAAACTATATTCTTGTCTTCTATACATTCATAGAGCTCTCACTCTCATTCATTTCAAGAATTATCAATTGCTCCGTTAAGAACTACATTACAAATTAAAAACTTATATAACAAAAATGTTTTACTGATCTAAAAGATCCATATCAGTGATGGTGGATATTAGAGTATTCTGAGTGTACATATATCACAAAATACAAAAGTATTGAATTGGAAAAATAATATATATATTTGATTTTTACTAAATATTTACACATTTATATTATACAAATTATATTTCATTCATCATGTATATAATATTTATAAAATAGACATGCATTTGTACAGGTTTTACTTATACGTATTTATTTGAAATTTAAATTTCAAAACAAGTGTATTATAGCTCGTGTATGTAGTTTGTGTATTATATATACAACAGAAAAAAAGAATGATAAAACGAGTGACCCAATTTAAAAGATAAAAACAAGCAGGGTACAAGTAGCACTCAACTAAGCATCTTAATCTTTCATTAAAAATTTACAAAGGCTGAGTAGGAGCACATGATACTTATCTAAATACAAGAATTTTAAAATGGACTAATTGGCACTGGTGCTATAGCAATGAAATCAGAACCCTACAAATTCTACCCAGGTCTCCCATTTGGGTGACAGACACACAATTATTTGAGATATCACTTGCAACCTCCCAAGCTTCGTAATTTGGAGAGCAACCTGGAGTTAACCTCATCCCAACCAATATCTTACTTCTGCGTTAAATGCTTATCCATGGTGCTTATAATTTAATATCACATTGTACACGACAAGGTCTGTTTTTCAGAGACAATACAGAAAACCCTGGAAGAAGGTGATAAGCCAAATGCCAACTTTCAAGTGCTACGACCTGATCATCTGTGTCTGAGTTTTTAGTTGCTTCTCTTTGCAGGCCTTTCTTCATTTCCCCATTGGTACTTCTACTAGTTGCATTAATGTTTGTTTCCCCTTAACAAAAGCACCGCTTCTCTCTGAATTTTGATTTGGGAAATACTTCTGGCTATATTACTAAAATTTATGATAGGCTGCTATCTTTATTAAAATATAAATTACTCCATAAAATGCATCCCCTCATTCTTTCTACTAAAGTCACTTCTTACAATATCAAAAAGGTAATAAATTAGGAGCTTAATAAATAATAGTTATGCATAATAATTTCCCCTACATTTGGTCAAATAACTGCCTCACAGTAGAGGAAGTATCATTTTTTTTTCCTATCCTAGTAATGATAGTATTGAGAAGTCTTTGCTTTTATTTTGTGGCTATTTATTTAGATATGTACATGTTTAGATACTGTATTGAAATCCAAACTTTGTGTCACAGATTTCTGTGTACATTGTGTTGTCCATGTACACAACGGCTTCAGATCACATGCAGACTATTAGAATATTTTATGAAAACAAGGGATTGGTGACAGAAAGGTAAGTAACAGGACACCAAAATTAAGGAGTCTATTTAGCTAAAAAAAAGAATGTTTATGTTGTCAAATGTAAGAAACCATTCATTTTCAGATATATTTTAAACAGTTACAACTATATTTTGTGTCACAGCAAGACATCCTATTTTTAGCATTTAATCAAAAAATCTCAAGGAAAGCTTGTTAACAGAGCAGCAACCTTAAATTTTCTAAAATTTACATATTCTTTTATGATGTAATTGAAATATCCATGAACTTCCTGGGTACCTGTTTCCATTTGACTCTAATAGCAGACACAATTATAACACACAATGGGATAACGGAAGTGTGGTTTGTATGGTTAAAGCAATGTATTTGAATTAGAAAGCATACTAGGATGCATAATATGAGAAAGCACTTATCCTCTTGTGCCTGGAGGGACAATGAGAAGGAATATTAATTTTGCATCAGGGCACAGAGAGAGTTGATCAGAAGAGCAACTACAAAGTAGCAGCCATGGCCTTGGAAAATGCACCTACTGTTATCCTGTCAACTGCAGTAAGTCATGATGGTAAATCCCTCTCTCCCCTCAAATGTGCACTTCTTTTGCCAGAGATTTCTACGAAGTCAACAAACCAAGTCAGAGTGCAGAAATGCTGGTTGACATAGTCTTTAGAGGCCCATCTCCTGCGTATTAGGCAGGGTGGAAAAAGACAGTAGAAAATTGGATAGGCAAGAGAAAATTCTCTTGCAAGTAAATCAACTCTACTATTAGAACAACAGTAGCAATAATTTCTTCAGTTACTCGGCTTTCAGGGAATATTAAGACTAAAGTTTTTTGTTTAGGATAAATATGTATAAACTACGAAATATTTCAAAATCAAGTGTCAAAAATTCTTCCTGTTTAAGAAATCAGAAAACATATGCCAAACAAAATGAGTTTCTTTATTTCAATCTAACTGGTTTTTAAAATGGAGAGTTTAATAAACATTGAGACAGTGTCAAAATCGTGGTGCTAAAACATTCCCTGTTGTTAAAGATTTAAAATGTTTCTAATTTTCTTTTTTGTTAAAGTAATGATGAATATGATGTCAACTCATTTCTGTAATTTTAATTCCTAACTCTTGACACACTACTGTCAAATTGTTCCCACAAACTGTTCCTACTAACACTATCTGTTTTGTAATGGAAAATTTGTGTCTTACTGCTTGACTAACCATTTAACTTCCATTTTTTCTTCTTTTCATAGATTTATTTGAATTTCCTCTGTTTTTTTTTTTTTTACTATTTTCCATGATATGGATTTACAGGTATAGAGAGTCCTCCCTCCGTCTCCCTTTTCAGTCTCCCCATTCTCTTCTCCCCCTCATGTTTTCCCACATATTACTTTATATGTTAAATTTTATTAATATTTTATGGATGGCTAAATACTTGCATCACCAGATATCACTAGCATGTATAAATGACTTGCTTTTTTATTTCATTTTATGACAGTTTCATAGGTTCCGGGATTCCCTCAACCCCTGCCCCAACCCCCACCCATATTGAATTCCTCCATATTGTTAAAGTTCTGCAACAGTCACAAGTCCATCATTCTATGTAAGTGTATCATGACATTGTAGGTATAGGAAATGGTGGAAAATCTAGTATCACATCACATCCTTTGTGCATTAACAATTATCAAAAGTTGTGTTACTCTTCATCAACTTTCACAGCCATTTGCCTAGAACAAGCATTATTTCATATGTGTCAACATCTATTATATACCTTCTCCATGTTTTATGTCTTTGCTTTCATTAGTTTTTTCTTTATGAGAGCTTTATACATTAATTTTGTCAAAGAAATGTTTAATAGAATAGTTATAATATTTTATTAATATAGGATAAACACCTTTCTCAGTCACTGCTGAAAGATATGTAACTTTCTGCATGATCTGAGGCAGTATAATAAAAGCAATGTTTTATGAACTTTTAAATTACAAAAAAGCCACTTTTTTTTCTTTTGATTTAACCTGTATCTGATTTAAATATCTTGTGATTTTTTTTTCTTGATTCAGTATTTCCTGAGCCAGGATGTATCTGAGAATTTTGTGACCAATACAATGAACAACTTCAACAATTTTATTTTTGTCTATGAAAACATAGGTATTACATCAATGTTTTCCAGTCTTAAAGTTATACAGAAGACTTAGGCCTACTTAATTTTGTGCTCTTAAATATTTATCTAGTTATATCTATTTGTTTACAGGAAAAAAACTTTTAAATCCAAAGATGGATTTTCAAATAATTTATTCTAAACATGTCATATAACGTATGATTTCTTTCTTGTCTCTTGTAATCATAAATGTTTCAGGAAACATTCATACTCTTCTTTTTTTTCCACATTAGTTTCATGTTCATGCCATTTCACTTTTATTCCTAAAGCACTAGTTCCTCAATTCTATCCCCATAGATTCAGTTCCTCTGGTTTCATTTTTGTTATAAGCACACATGATGAAATTTTTATTTATACTATTATTTTGTTAGCATCTTTGCTGACTTATTTTTATTGAGGTTTCTTTTATCCTGTGCTTTCACCAGCATAAGCCTATGTTCCTTAAACAATACTAACAAATGCATTCAAAGAGGGCAGGTTTGCCTATCTCTTGAGGCTATGTAGATGATACTTTTTCTTAAGTTTTTAAAGTAAGTGTTTAAGACATGGGATTTTTCTAAACTACTGAGAGATTTTTCTGGTACACCGTCACTTCTTCCCTCTATCATCATTTCCTTACAGAACATGGAAGAATACATGTAATCGCATTGTTTGCCAATCTTTGCAATTGCTGACATTTGTGATCTGACATCATTTTGATATAACCACATCTTAAAATGAAAAACACAGGTTTGCAATTTTTGGCTCACTGCAAGTCCCACTCAGGGGTTTATCATTATGGTTTTATATGCCTGAGGTGAGTTGTCCCGAAAGTTGCCCTTAAAACTAGAACCAGTGATCTTTCTACTGTATTGTAGATATTAAGGCATTATTGTAGAGCTCTGGAGTCCCCCATGGAACAATGGCTTTAAACAGTATGGTTGCTGAAATCTTGCTTCCAACCATTTACTCTCTATTTTCATATGTTTAAGTACTTAAGTGTAAGAATTTGATGAAAAGAACATGCTACCACAAATTCTAGTATCTTGGGGTAGGCATTTGGTAAAACCCTCACTTGGAAGACTTGTGTCTCACACTGGACAGCCTATGACCAATTCCCCCACTGCCAACCATGCCAGTTTCCAGATAATATGAACTCAGGGGACATGAGATCAAGTAACCAGGTCCCTGTTATCCATATGGAAAACCTGGATAAGGTTACTTGGTCCTGAATACAGCCTGGCCAACTCTGGCTGTTGCAAGTATAAGTGAATCATCAGATGTATTCTTTTTCTTTCAAATACAATTAATGAACTAATTAAAATAATAGTTCATACAACTGTGCTACTCAAAATCGTTATCACATAGCAACTTTAAAATGTAGATTTGGGGCCACCACTGTAGTATAGCAAATTGCCACCTTATGACACTGACATTCCATATCGGCACCAGTTCATGTTCCACCTATTCATTTTCCAATTGAGTTCCCTAATAATGGCTTGGCCAAAGCATCTAAGGATGACCCAATTATGTTGGCACCACCCACCTATGTGGGAGACCCAGAAGTCTCTGGCTCTTAGCTCCATCCTGGCTGAATCCTGGTTGTTGGAGCCATCAGGGAATTGAAAAAACAACTGAAAATTCATTCTCTCTCATTTCTCTCTCTCTCTCTTACTCCCTCTCCCTCTCCCCTCCCCGCCATGTAACTCTTTCAATACATAATCTTTACAAAATAATAAGACATAGTTTCTCATTCTGTTCATATGAACTGAAAACAGAATTTGTTATTTCTAAGACAGTCCTAGTTGATGCTGCTGCTAGGTATCTAAACACCACATTTTGAGTAACTAACCAGCCAAAGCAAGTAATCCAAGTTCAGCACTAATTCCCATGTATAAAACTACCATGCCTTCAATCGTAACCTCTACACAATTCAGGTGTTTCCAACATGACCATGACAAAGCATGGGACCTTTAAGAGTTAAATTCCTTCTTGAACTGCAAAAAGGGAGGGTACTTTAAGCTTTTGCTGATCTTGCCTTCTGCTATGTGCTCCTTGCCTCTGGAGTTCGACATCCTCAGGGATTAGGGCTTTAATTCACAAGCAAATTTATAATAGTCTGATTTAGGAATTCCTACCCCTCCAGAACAGTAGTAACCATTATTGGTTTATATAATACATATAATATATATTATATATATTATATATAAATTTATTCACATATTTAAATATTTTGTTTATACCATAGATGTTTAAATTTCTGTCTCAGAACAACATAATACAGAGAATGTTATATTTCTAGAGATCTTTGTGTATATGATGTGAAGAACTCCACTTTTGTTAGAATGCAGTGTGTAGAAGGTGTTCCTTACTAGTATCTGTAATCAGCTTGTTTTTAATACCTTGTCTGTGGGTATCTGTCATAGTTATAGCTGTCCATAATTTGCTAATCATATTAGTAACCAAATCAATTTCAGAAAATTCCACACTTGCACATTACTTTGCATCATCTTTTGAAGTTGCAGCATGGATAAACACTTATTAGACAAATCCACTCAGTTGGAATGTATAAAGACACGTTTTTCTAAATTAATGCACATGGCTATAGCCAAATGATCTTTGACAAATGAGCTAAAAATCAATCCTTGAAGAAGGACAGACTCTTCAATAAATGGTGTTTTGAAAAAACATTGATATACAAATGTAGAATTATGAAATATAGATCCCAACTCATGTGCTGTACAAAATGCAAAAATCAACTCAAAATCAATTTTGGATTTAAACCTATGACCTGACACCATCAAATTACTAGAACAAAACATCAGAGAAATTCTCCATGACACTGACATAAGCACTGATATTGCACAGAAGCAAATGTGTAATTACAGTGAAAACAGGGCCTGGCACAATGGCTCAGTGGCTAAAATCCTTGCCTTGCACATGCTGGGACCCCATAAGGACACCAATTCATGTCCCAGCAGTTTTATGCCCCATCCAGCCCTCTGCTGTGGCCTAGCAAAGCAGTGGAAAATGGCCCAAAGCCTTGGGACTCTGCACCTGCATGGGAGACCTGGAAAAAGCTCCTAACTTTGATTAGGTTTAACTCCAGGTATTAAGACCACTTGGGGTATGCACCCATGGATGGAAAATCTTTCTATGTCTCCTTCTTTCTGTAAGTCTGCATTTCTAATGAAAATACATGTTTAAAAAATAAAGTAAAAAACACACATTGGGATTATATCAAGCTAAGAAGCTTCTGTACTGCAAAGGAAACACTCAACGAATCGAAGAGGCAACCAACAGAATGGCAGAATATGTTTGTGAACTGTGCAACTGATTAAGAATTGATATCAAGGATCTATAATGAGGATCAGAAACTCAACAACAACAAAAAAAATTTCAGTTACTAATTGGACAAAGAACATAAATAGGCAATTTTCCAACAATGAAATGAAAATGGCCAAGACACATGAAAAATGTGAACAAAAACCACATTGCAGCTTCAGCTCATCCTAGTCACAATTCTATGATTCAAAAATTTAAATAATGATAATGCTCAAGAGGATGTGGAGAAAAAGGTACATCCTGATCCAATGTTAGAGGAAATATAAACAGGTATAACCATTACGAAAGACAGTATGGAGGAGTATGGAAATTCCTCAGAATTCTGAAAATTTATATACCATATGACATAGATATTCCACTGCTGTAAATTTATCCAAACAAAATTAAATCCGCATTCGAAAAAGCCAGGAGCTTCATCTTGGTGGTAGGATCCCAAGTAATTGGACCATCTTCTCAGGCCATTATTAGGCAGCTGAATCACAATTGTAGCAGTTGGAACACAAACCAGTACTACACAGGAAACAGTTCATGGTGGTTTGACAAAGCACACTGCAATGCTGGCCATGTGCATCTATACTGATACTCACCTCTTTCTTTAGATAAATGGTATTTCATTGTTAATATTCCATAATGGCATTGTATGAAATAGATAGCAATACTAATTCCTCATTTTATTCCATTCATGAATAATTCCATTTAAGTTATGTTTGTACCTCATGGGCAATTACATAAATAATTCCTTTTAAGATCTCTCTTAACATATATTCTTGGCAGAAGATTGACATGAAATACTGTCTTCATATTGAAGGTAAAAGAGTGTCTCTGTTCAGAAATTTAGGAAGGGAAACATGAAGAGTTTATCTCCCCTGAGGTTAAATTTCTTTCTCTGGATATCTAGAAACAGGACAGAAAATCAGAGAAAGCAATGTTCACAAGGAAAGCTCAGACTGAAATGTTACTTATTTTGTGGACATCTGATTGGGTGTTTTTGTTTTAATTAACTAAAGGGGCTCACATTTAAAACAGTGTGTAAACACTACCTACTGTTTTGATAGTTCTACTAACATCCTGAGTAACAAAAAGAACCTAAATAATTGCTAAAAAATGCACAGATAAACCTTTACAATTCCATGAGAAAACAATGTAGAATGCTTTTTTTAAAAATCAAAGACAAATAAATGCTGACATAAAATGGATACACTTTTCTCCCCTAAAACTCAATTTCAAATAAGAAAGTGCTTGTAAGTTTTCTCTTATGTATTTACTAATTTTGTCTGTTAAGCAAAATACACTTAGAAATGGTATATCTAAATGTTATTTTTTTCTAAGAATCTTTCATTTATTAAAGACATTGCAGTAGTGGTTTAACAGACTTGTTTTAACTCTTTAAAATATATCAGGGGCAGGCACTGTGGTAGAGTATACTACACCACCACTTGGGAAACCAACACCTCATATTAGAACCTGGTTCAAATCCTAGCTCTGCCACTTTCATTCCAACTTCTTACTAATGTACCTGAGAGCGAGCAGATGATTCCCCAAATACTTGTGTACCTGTCACTTATGTTGCGGACCTGGTTCCTGGATTTGTCTTGGTTGAAACAGCTGTTACAGGAATTCGAGGAAAAAGATGTGGATGATGTCACTCTATTCATCTATATATTTATATATGTTTACATTCTACCTTTCAAATAAGTTAATCTTTTTAAAAAGCTGGTGCTGTATAAAAGTGCATTAAATAAAACACACTAGGCAAAACAGATCAGCTTTTATATTTCTAGAGATTCTTACTGTAAAACTGGATATAATTTTCTATGTTATCAACCTAGTCTCTTCAAATTGTTTAACTATTAACACATTAAAATATTTTCTCCAGAAGTCCTTAGCCTTCAATAATTTATGATTTCTCTACTTTTCTCCCTCATTTTATTTCATAAAATTAACGATTTGTGGTATTCTTTCATGCAATATACATTAATGAAAAATGATATGCTGTTACTAAGTAACAAATTCCCTGAAGATGTGTTATGGATCTAATACTTTGTCATCATTTTTAATCACCAAGCTGTGGCAAATTCTACAAATAGCCATGGTTTTATACCCCTCTCAGTACCTACATCTTCTGCTATGTAACTTCATGTTTTTTTACTGTCATACACACAGGGTAGCCAGATATGATCAAAGTAGAGGCTAAAGGAGGCTGGAAGTTAAGAGCCACCCAGAGCAGAGCTGGGTCATCCATTGCATCAAAGACAGTCAGCCTAGTTCAAATGATACTAAGCTGATCCTCAAATTTGTGAAGAAGGCCAACCAAAAACAATAGAGCTGCCTGATTATAATCTGTAAGAGTTAGACTATGCAGACAAATGGGAAAATACTTGCTTGAAGTGACTGACTTTTGGGATGATGTGTTACAATATCATAGATGGCATAGTATAATATACCACAATCTTATTTCATACATGTGACTTAAAATACACTCAAAATTTATTTTGAAAACCATTCTGAATAGGTTACAAAAGCATAACTACCAGACCCAGCCAAAATGTTGCAGTAATTTACATTTTTACTAGTACTGTAATGCACAGTCTTATCATTCTTAACTCTAAAATATAAAATCTATAATGCTAAAAACTCTGAAGATTTCTAAATGTCAACATGAAGCCACAAGAGAAAAATTGTACATTTGACTTGATGTGATGAGGTGTAATAAAAACATGTGCAACAAAAATAAGCCTTTGTTTGTAAGGTATATTTGAAGCATTAATAAATTTTGATTTTAGACATGGGTTTCATCTTCAAAATATGTAATTATATGTATGAAAATATTGCAAAGTGTTAAGAAATGAAATTGCAAAGTGTTAAGAAATGAAATGCTTCTGGTTCTAAGCATTTCAAATAAGGAATACTCAACTCATACAACAGGTCAAGCATATTCATTCAGCTGCAAAAATTACAAATACCCCACATCTTACCAGAGAAATACAATACTATTATGATACTGAAGCATTTTGTTACAAGCAGAAAACTTATTAAGAACCACATGCATTAGTGTTAAGACCTGTTTTATGTTTACTATTTCAAGGAATTGGAAATGTTTAAGATGATAGAATAGAGTATGCACAAGTTTAAACAGATGGAGAAGGATTAGCCAAGGTGAAGCTGAGAGGGTGTGATTCTGTCAAATAGAAGAGGACAGACCAGTGGCATAAGGGACATCTGGAGGCCCATGGACATGGGAGAGCAGCAAAGAGAGAGGAGCTGTATTGAAGTAACCAAAGACACCAGCAATATTCAGAGCTCCATGAACAGGCAGGTAGGAAGTGTACTTCACCTGGAATTTGGGAGGTTAATCTAACCACAGAACTGTGGGTCCTGCTGATTTTTTTTTATCTGACCATGACAGAGGCAGAGTAGCAGTTTGTGCAGGAACAGGGTGGATTTCACAGCCAGATCGCCACCAGTGCTACACTGGGTGTCATTCTGTGTACTGAGGCCAAGGCTATTGGGTGAGGCAGATGCACGAGGGGAGAACAACAGCAAATTGCGCATGAGTTAAGTCAGGAAAAAACTCACTTCTAGCTCAATGCACTGGTCCCACTGGGAAAGCGCTGATGTGTCATCCCATAGGATACATCTAAAACAAGTGTGGGTTGCCCCCAGACTTAATTGGAAGCAGGTATCAGCAAGAAGAGCTCCTATCAGTAGCAAGCAAAGTGGGAAGGGAACTCACCTGGAACTCAGGAGGTGAACCCAGACATAGAAATGTGGGTCATGCTGATTTGTTTTATCCAGCCACAAATAGAAGCAGAATGACACAATCCAAGGAGTCAGTTGTGAGAACAAGGTAGATTTCATGATCCAGATCTCTACTAAAGCCACATTGGATGCCATTTTGTGCACTAAGGCAAAGCTTCTTGGATGGAATGGAAGGAGAGGGATAACAGTGAACTATGAGTGCTCTAAGTCAATAGAAAATTTACTTCTGGCTCACTGCATTGCACTGGTCCAACTGGGAAAACTATATCAACTTGTTATCCCACAAATACTATCCAATATATGTCTGGGTGCCCACACGCCTTATTGCCAGCAGGTCCTAGCCAGAAAAAGAAAAAAAAAATCCATGCAACAGACATCACTGAAAACCCTGTGATCCAGGTTAAAGTCACAGATGCTGTCTACATAATTGTAGGTACTGCTGAAACTGGGAGTGAGAAAGCCTGAGCAGCCAATGGCATGGCCACAGCATGGATTTACAGAGGAATGGAGAGTGATTAGCTAGGAGCTGTGGAAACCACAGTAGAGATGTATCACAGAAGATTGGGGTTGAAACTCACTGGAGGGAGTGGCACAATTGATAGCAATGAAAGAACTGGGCACTGAGCAGGATCACTAAAGTTGATCTATAGACCTGCAGACAACACAGCTTAAAAACTAGCCCCAAGGAAAAGAATCTGCTAATCAGAGTTGCAGTGACCTGGGGCAAAAGAAGAGATACAGACAAAATGAACAAGATTGCTAATGCCTCCCCCACAAAAGGAGCAAAGCCTGTGTCAACCTCGGAGTAAACTGAGGAAGACATTAAGTTAACTGGGAATAAATAATTCTTAAAAAGGTCGTAAAGACCATTAAAAACAACAAAAAGCATCTAAAGAGTTCAAAGAATTTAAGGAATACATTACACAGGAAATAGCAACGGTGAAACAAAATGAAGCTGAATTATTAGAAATGATGGACATATTACAGCAAATGACAAATTGAGTGGAAAACCTTGATAACAGAATGAGTGAAATAGAACAATCTCCTAATTGGAAGACAACTGTGAAACAATCAAAAACTGCAAGAAAAACTGAGTCAAAGTAAGAATTAAGATACAGTATTAAAAGGTCAAATATAAGAGTTATGGGAGTTTCAGAAAGCACAGAAACAGAAGCTGGTTTAAAACTATTCAATGAAATGATAGTTGAGAATTTCCCTAATAAGGAGAAAGAACTGTGAACAAAATATGGGAGAGGCACAGAACACCCAATAGAGTCAACCAAAGCAATCTTTGCCATGATACAGGATAATCAAGCTCTCTTCAGTTGAACATAAGGAAAAGATCCTTTTGAAACAGTTCCATAGGCCCTGGGATTTCCCTTCCTTCCTACACAAGTCCCTGAAACCCTAGTGAATTCCCCTATATCATTACTATAGTATAGTTCTTCATAAACAGTCATATGTCCATCAGGGCAAATGCAGACAATGACAGAGTCCAGCATCCTATTGTCAAGATATAGCTAACAATTTCATTGGGAGTCCAACTTTGATCAGGAAGTAAAGATGCATGCTGCATTATATCCTCACATCTGGATATGATAGTCTCCATTACACAGTTACTGTGCACTCCCTTAAATGAAAAGCCACAAAAAATCAACAGAAAGAAAAATAGAAATTAAAAATGCCATTAAGTTAAATAACATGCTACTGAATGATTCATGTGTCACTGAAGAAATGAGAAAGAAAATCTAGAATCTTCTTGAAGAAAATGATGCTACTGTATAATCTTTGGGTCAGTGAAAAATTTAATGAGAAAAAAAGTGTTTTGAAGAGATGAAAGAAAAATAAAAAATCAAAATCCATGAAATATGAAGTAGAAAGGGGAAAATTTTTTTAAAAATTGTAATAAATCCTGCCAAAAGTATACAAAGAAAAAAAGCATAGTCAATGAAGATAAACATTATCAAACAGAATTGGAAAAAATTTCAAAAGCTCTGGAACATCAAATCATGTAATGAAAAGACAATCTATAAACTGGGAGTAATTATTGGTTTGATTTCATTTTCAGTGTAGGATAGGTCCTAAATAACTTTAACAATTGCAACAAGTGATACTCTTAATTGTTTACACATAATTAGAATGTGTGACCACTTTTTGTGAGAGAGTATTCTGATAATTACAGTTTTTAAAGTTTGAATGCTCAAAATGTGCCAAGTACTGTTCTTGGTAAATCACAATCTCACAGGAACGCTGTAACAACCCGCAATGCACACTCTATCTTTTTTAGAGTTTGCTCTTTCAATTTTTTTCATTTTTCTTGATATGGTTCCATAGGCATAGGGATTTCGTCACCTTTAATAATCTTATATTAGAGATGAGTATGCAAAGGATTAAATGATGAAATTGAGTTGGAGAATTATGATTTAAACCTTGGAATATGTTTTCAGTATTGGTAATTTTAGCTATGATGAGTAAAGAATGTTTTGTTAAATCGGTAAACATGTATGCGAATGACTTAAAATATTCTCAAATACTATACTAAGTTTATACCTGATAAACAGAACTCGGATTTCCCTGAATCTTGTTTATATATATATGGATTTATATATATATGGATTTATATATATAAATATATCTTGTTTATATATATAAGGATTGGATTCTTCCCATTCTCTTTCATTTCATCCCTACAGGCATAATGACAGATGCAATGGTAACATTTAGGCTGTATTATTACGCGTATCTAGCAATTTTCATTTGATATTTTGTCCTCTTCCTACATTTTTCCATGTCTTTTCTTGGATCAGTATTTTCCATGGTCTTATACAGAATACACACCCACAGCATTTATTGGTACACTTAAAAATTGAGTTCTGTTGTAAAACAAGCATAGGAAGCAGTGCGATATAATCTGTTTAACATACCTCACAGAAATGCTTATCAGAATAATTAATACACATTACACATTTCTAATAAAGGGGCTCTGCTAAGCAATATTTTCCAAATTTTCTAAATAAAATGTGTTATTTTTTCCTGAACATTTAATATACCCAGTGTTCTATTGTTGGATTCTGGTACAGATTCATCTGGAAAATTCAATATAATTTCAGAACATAATCAAGATCACAGCAAGGCTCCATATTTCTCTTTCCCTTGAGAAAATCAGATGTCTTTCTATAGGCCATGTATCTTAAACTACAAAGTAACCAGGAGAGGTTAATGAATCATCTGAAAATCAGATTATTAATAAATTACATTTCCACATTCTATTACTGGGATAATCATTTAGCTTTTTTTTTCTCATTAGGAAGAAAGTCATATTCAAAACCTACACAGTAATACAAGCTTTCTGGTAATTTGATTAAATATGTAGTAGAGCACATTTTGGAATTGCTTTATTGTAAATAACAGAATTGACAACCATGTTACACGATCTACATGAACCATTCCTGTGAAAGTATTTCCCTAGAGGATCTCAAGTAGATAGTTATCTAAACTATCAAATAGCACGCATTTTCTGAAATATGAAGAATCTAAGAAAATGTATCTTGAAAGCAAGGCATAAATTGCTTGTTTCCATCAGCTTTTCTTCCTTCATTTTTTTTTAACTGGTCAGAAATCTTTCCCTTTAGAAAATCTCTTGTTCCTGTATAGAACACTCAGACAATATTTTTGTTAGTTTGATAAATTCTTCCTATCCTGTAACTCATCAAAATTTGTTTCTGACCAGAACAGATGTCTACTTTTTATTAAATAATGTATTGATTGGTGCTTTGTCCAGAGAATAGAAAATTTTCACTATCCATTAGGCAAATGGATTTTGCCTCTACTTCTCCTGCTTTGTCTTCAATTCCTGTACACGTTTAAAGCCTGTGGAACTGTTTCTTGCCACCTTGTTAACAATGGCTCTTGGCTTTTGCTGGTAATCATCCAGATGACAAAATCTGTTTAAACAATAAAAGCAGCATTTTCATATAGCCCAGAGCTTGAAATACCCAAATATTTACAAACTGGATTGATTGACAAGCAAACTGAATTATTACCATGATAAGTTATGGCATGATTCTTTTTATTTGGCCATAAAAGTAACAAAGTACTGACATATACTACAACATGAGTGACCTTAAAAAAAAAAAAAAGCTAACTGAAAGAAGCTATTCACAAAAGACGTATTTATAATTCTGCTACTTGATATATTAAGAAAAAGCAAACCCATGAATCCATTGAGACAAAACATTAATGGTTGCTTAGAGCTGGCTGTTCTAACTAGGACAGTGTTCTGAAACTTTGGTGGGGGTGGTGGGGGTTATGCAGATTTGTTGTATTTATTAAAAGTCATTGAACTTTGCACATAAAGTGGGTGAATTTTATAGCATATAAATGATACCTTAATAAAGGTAAAATTACTTGTGAATACAAACATTTTCTCACAATTTCTACTTAACTCATAAAAGAAGGGTAATTGAGGAACCGAGAGACCCTCCTATGTGTTGATTCTCTCTAATGCCTGCAACAACTGGGGTTGCCAAAAACTCAAAAACCCAATTAAAGTCACACACTTAGTAGAATGAACCCAACTGTTTGAGCCATCATGAACTGTATTACCAGAAAGTAGAGATCAGGAATTAGAGATAGGATTTCAACTCAGTGTCCTATTAATAGGGGATGCAGGCATGATAATCAGCTTCCTAACTTATAGGTCAAATACTCCCTCTTTGTAAATATAAATATTCTCAAAGTTTCTGTAAGCTAATGTTAAAAGTGTTGACAAATAATTTCAATAAAGGAATAACAAACTAAACATTTTCTCTTTTATAACAATACATATTCTTTAATCGGTTTTTAGATCTCATGATTTCATTATTCTGCATCTTGCCTCTTCTTTACTCAAAGTACTCATCCAACAAATCCTGGCCTACCTAATTTTAGATACAGCAGGTGACAAAAGTAGAAATATTCTGTTCACAACTTATTTCTTTATATTTTACCTTATAATACACGAAAATAAGAACACATTGTATAAAATGTATTATTGAAAATATTCAAAAAGCTTTAAAAGTCACAATTATCCTTTACTTCCCGATAATCTCAGAACCAAAAAAATATTTTAGATGAATCCCAAGCTACATGTAAGGATTGAATGAATATGATGAAGCATTTTATATGCTTTCTCCAGCCACTCATTTATTGGATAATCAAAAGTTTATGGGAATGATATGCCTAACAACCATAAAAATATGAGAATGAGTGCACTTTCAATTTATGAGCTGTTATTATAACTTAAGTATTCTGCACACATTTGCAGCAATGTTTGTAATAGAAGCATGGTTTTAAAATGTGTATTCAAATGACATTGGTGACTAATTCATTTTCAAAAGGAGTATGTTGATCCTAGGGAAAAAAAAAATCCACTGATCAAAAGATTACATTCAGTTACTTAATGAGATTTATCCATCAACTATTTCCTAATTCAAAGGAAATTTCACACTCTCATATCAACTGGTTATGATTTTGGTTTCATACTCAAATTCACTATATTTCAACAACGTATTATATAAGCAAATTTTTGAAGGCAACTTATAACAAAAATCTTTCCAATTTTAGTATGTGTGCTGCTAAAGTGAGCACAGATCTTGTAAGAAATCTAATGAACTCTATATTAGAGTTCTTACCCTATAATGATTTGTTTGTTTATTTTTGGAAAGGCAGATAGAGAAAAAGAGACAAAGAAAATGATCTTCTGTCAGTTGGTTCACTCTCCAAATGGGTGCAACAGCCAGAGCTGAGGTGATTCCAAACCAGGAGCCAGGAGCTTTTTTCAGGTCTTCTACATGGTTTCAGGGTCCCAAGGCTTGAGGCCATTCTCTACTGCTTTCCCAAGCCACAAGCAGGAAACTAGATGAGAAGTAGAGCAGCTGGGATATGAGCGGGTGCCTATCATATCCTGGCAGATGCAAGATGAGGATTTAGCCATTAGGCTATCATGTCGGGCCTGAGTCCTTAGTCTTTAAACCTGTGATTATCTGTCCATGAAATTAGTAAATTTCATTTAGGAATGTTCAAAAATTCATATTATAACTCAGTACATTTCAGACAATACATTACACTGTATATTTCCTACAGACTGATGATTTTAGGCTACTAATCCATAGACTACAATTTGAGTAGCAGTGGTCTAAGGTTACCATCATATCACAAGCAAGAATTAGAAATTTGCAACAAAACAAAATGAAACAAAAAGCAGAACCCATTATGCCATAAATCTTAAAACTGAGTGAGCATGTTAAAAAGAAAAAATGAGCCTATGATGGGAAGAATGCTGTTTTTTGAAATAGTGGGAAATCCTTCATCACTGCTTGAGTAAGCTGTAGATTCTGTCTTTTCTCTCTGGATATATGGCATCTACCTTAGAAATATTTTTGAAACTCTACATAAGCAGGAAAAATTGAATGGGCTTAGCAACCTGGATTGGGTAAAAGTTACATCTTTCTTAACATTATCCTCTAATATTTTCTTCAATGAAAAATGACGAAAGCAAAATTATGTAATATTGTCTGACTTCTCCACTATGAACATCATAGGTATATTGAGTACTGTTGCACAGGTGATTGATTTTTCTGAAATATCTAGGATCACTACCTCATAATTATGACAGATATTAATCTAGGAGTTTCTAGATATAGTTAAATAATATGATAGAGAGTGAATAGATCATCATATTATAAAACTTTAACATCTATTAATGTGGTACCATAAAATGTGCTTCTTCCATATGGTTTGGCATTTTATTTCCTGCATTTTCAAAACATTTTTTACAGGATAGGCTAAGACTCCTGACCCTAGAGACATAATGCCTAAATCCACATTTTGCGTGTGCTGAAATCCCATATGGGTACTGGTTTGTATCCTGGCTGCTCCACTTCCCATCCAACTCCCTGCTTGTGGCCTGGGAAAGCAGTTAAGGACAGTCCAAAGCCTTGGGACCCTGCACCCACGTGGGAGATCTAGAGGAAGTTCCTGGACCCTGGCTTTGGATCAACTCAACTCAGCTCTGGCTGTTGTGGTCACCTGGGGAGTGAGCCAGTGGACAGAAGGTCCTTGTCTCTCTTTCTCTCTATAAATCTGACTTTCCAATAAAAACGAATCTTTAAAGAAGGATGTCTCTCTGTGTACCAAACTGCTGAAGCATTTCCTGCCTCAGTTATCTGCTTCAAAATCTACTTCCTTATTCCATCTAATTTGGTTTAAATGATATTTCTTGAAATAGAATCTGACATTCCTTGACCTTTCAAGGGTTTATTAATCCCCTTGTAGATTTCATCCCTTTATTTTTCCCACAATCCTCTAAATAATTGCTTTATTGTTTTTATCATTCTTTTCAAAGTGTGCCTTTGCATGCATCTTGCATGCACTGTTACCGAGGAAACATTACTTATTTCTATGTGTATTCCATGTGTCACATCGTAACTATTTGTACACTCATGCAGAACACAGGAAGAAGTGAAGGAAAACTTGACTCCCATCTGAAAGAACACACTTGAATCAAACTTGATAAAGCAGTAAACTTCTAGTACGAAAGGAAAAGGCTTTCTTGTAAAGAAGCATTAAGAATAATGTTGAATCAAGCCTCTAGGAGAGATCAATAGTATATTTGCACAATTGGAGAAACAGGAAAGGTGCTAGGTTATATTAAATGTAAATTGGGCCATGAGGGCTTTCGATTAGGAACTCCTGCAAGATCACTGATTGCTGAAGTAAAACAAAAGAAACCCTTTAAATCTACTCCCTTAATTAGAATAATTTTGCAAAAAGAGCTAGACATTTTATACTCAACCATTTAGAGAATATAAGATGACCATGGCCTTATGTTTTCTACAAGTAACTGTTTAGCTTCAAAGTTTCTAGATTTTTCTGCAAATACAAATATTTTACTGAGACTCTATTTATTATACTAATGTTTAATTCAGTTAATAGACTTCTGGCATCACATATAATCTATTTTCCTGAAACTAGAAAACAGGTACAAAAGCTTCCAAATGCCAAAGTAATGCCTTAAACCACAGGGACAAAATTCCATAGGAAAATGTTCACTCAGCTATCTCTAATTATTTGCATACTAGCAAATGTCATTCAGACAGAAGAAAACTTCTTCACTACAACTGCCTTCATCAAAGCATCATTAGTGATTCCCTACTTTTAAATTAGCCTCTTTAGTGGTCTTCCTGCTCCTGCCATTGTCTACATTCATCTTTTATCACCAAAACATCTTGAAAAATCTAAAGCTGATTATGTTACTTCTCAACTCCAAACACTCCAAATGATTTCCCCACTCAATCTGAACAAAAGCCATAAATTCTAAACACTCTAAATGGTTTCCCTACTCGATCTAAATGAAAGCCATAATCTGTAAATTTTCACTCAAAGCACTGAGCCACCTAATGTCCAACTGACATGTGACTTCATCACTTATCTTTTTTCCTTGTTACTCTTCTACAGGGGCATGGACTGTTGTGCTGCTTGGATCAACTGTCACATCTACCTTAGAGTTGTAATACTTTTATTACATTTAGAGCTACTTTTGCACAATTCACTTTTACATCATCTTCGGGTATTTGTTCAAAAGTCTCAATAGGCCTCCAATGAGCAACATTTTTATTTCTACAATGAATGTGCCTGTGACTCCATTATATACCTTTCTTTGTTTCCCTGTACCATATTTTCCAATTGATACTTAACACATTTTATTTAACAGATTTCTGTTTTACTCCCATATATATATTTATACCTCATATGTATATATCTAAGTGTGTGTGTGTGTGTACATTTCTTGGTTTCTTCTAGTCCATTCCTTGATAAAGATTTCAGTATAGGCTTTTTACATAGAAATAAAAGTGAAGAAAGGAAGAAAGAAAGGAAGAAGAGTTACATGAGCAGGGTACTGATCACATATGAGAACATTTATTTAAGAAATGGAATATCGGCTTAAAAATACACATTTTGGTGGGGTTAGCATTGTAAGTGGGGATCCATTTGTTTCCCATGTGTTCTACTTTTGACCTAGCTCCTTGCTAAAGGCCTGGGAAATGCTACGGAGAATGGTTAAAGCATCTGGGGCTCATGTGGGAGACCCAGATGAAGTTCCTAGCTTTGGTCTGGCACAGTTCAAGGTATTACATCCATTTTGGGAGCAGAGGATGGAAAACCTCTCTCTCCAGCTCTCCCTCCTTGCCTCTGTCTTGTTCTCTGTTTATATATCTATATCTTTCCCTTTCTCTGTAATTCTTCCAAATAAATATTTCTAAGTGATAAATTTGGTGCAAAAATTCAATTCACATTTCTGTTAAATATTTGAAGATGCTTTACTCATATCTGGGTGTATGGTGCCAAATCAAACACTCCAAAAACACATACGTATTTTGAAATAAACCCAATAATGCCCTATAAATTTCATCATAACCTGTTTTGTAAACTAAGTTACTTATTCTTCTGTCCCATTTTGCCTGAAGCATGGTATGTTTTCTAAAAATAGCATACCAACAAACATTACTTCCAAGATACGTAAGTGTTTTTAGCTCCTAAGATGTTTCTCATATGCTGTTCCTTCATCCAAAGATGCTATTCCATTTGCCTTAATGTTAAAGAATTCTTACTAAATGTACATTTCATCATTTTCTCTATTAAATCTGATCAGGACTCTTCAAATATTGTCATTAACAATGTCATCCACTAGGAAGGATAAAAGAAAATGTCAAAACACTTTCCTCTAGCCCTTGATCCTTTGTGCCCTAATCAAATATGTAAAATTTATCAAAAATAAAATGTATACAATTAAGTAAAAGGAAAAAAAAACAATGTGAGTCATTTATTCCATCCCTACACGACTGAGGTCCACAGGAGTTTAACTATGTCATTGGAGTTTTTATTTTTTTTTACATTATTACCTGGAAAAAAGTGGACTTTACACTTATTTGAACATTAGAAAATAAAAAGAACTAGAGGTAGAGTAATCAGGACTTTAAGGTAGATGCCTAGTGATTTATCATCACAACTCTTACAAAATTGCACTGCTTTGATTACAGCTATACGCAGGAACACTGCTATACAGAACTCTGTAGTGAAGCTTTCCAGGGAGCTTTTCTGACACTTTGGCTAACTTAATCCAGACACTCTACTAAAAAAAACAAATGTTATCATCATTTGGACTTCCAAGATATCAACAACTGAAATGCCTTTAATGGTCCCCAAAACTGTTGCTCTCTGACGTTTGCATTGACCTGTCATTTTCTGCTTTGATTAGACCAATTCCACCCCTGAGTAATCATTGCTTTGACTGCAATTTTCTTCAGGATGTATTGGTAAAGGCACAACTTATTTCCCGGTTTGCTCCTGCAAAGAAGTGCTCTAGGATTTTGAGATCACTTGTTTAACATCTCCACTAAAAGCTTTGCTCTTCTCTGCAGCCGATCTGGGCAGAACGGTTTTATGCTCATCAAGTAGAAAGTTTACTTTTTTTTTCAGTCAGACTTGTGTAAATTTAACCATTTGGGATGTCTGTAGTGTTTGCTTTTATTTATGCTTGAAATGATCAGTCACAGAGAATGGGAAAAGATTTTTCCCTGCAAATTTTCATGTGTCATCTCCTGCTACAGGCTTTATTTTCAACACTGACTCATCCTTTTAAAAGAAGCTATTCATTTGCAAACTGCTGAATTTCAGGGGGAGTCATTGTTCCTATAAATACTTTGTAAGGTATCAATAGTTTCACCATTCTTCCACCTCACCATCACCATAAATTTGATGTTTGTTCTTGCTTTTAATTTTAATATACTCATGCTGCTTTCATGGGGGTTTTCCCTTACTGAAATCTTATCCTTATTAATTTTTGAAATTAGGTCCTTTTCAGACATCTTAAAACCAGTTAATAACAGCTTAAGTTGGTGGGGGGAAATTTATAAATCCACGAATATTTTTCATAATACACATTTTACATGAATTTTTGAATACCCCTTTATGTACTCCATTTTAAGCACTTGTCTCATTTTCTGGTAAATCCCATAGTTTTAATCTAAGAATGGAGATACAAAACTCAGCTTATAATTTTGATGAATGACTAAAAAATAAATGAAAATTTTTCATTTTGAGTGCAAAGACATATTTACTCACACTAGCAAAATATAACAGCATAACAATATAACAGTATATGATAACTACGACATTTCATTTCAGTGGGAGAATATAAATGATTTAATAGGCTATTTCCACTTACGGGGGAAATACTCTTATATTAAACTATCAAGTGAAGTAATATACAAGTTTGAGATTTTAATATGGATAATAAAGTTCAGTAACACAAAACAGTTGAGGTTGAATTGGTACGCTTAAAATATGCAAATCTTGCCAGTTTTTTTTATATACATAGCAATCTAGTCCTTGCACTGCCACATATACTTCAAATGAAAGTAAAATATGATGCTATGTTTACACATAAAAATCCCTTTGGTTATCTTACTGGTTTAAACAGTAATGTGGTTAAATAATTACTGGTAATGATTTTATACATTTTAGTGCATTAAAATCATCTTTAAAAAATAGTTTCTCTCATTATCTGGGTCTTCCTATAATTACCTAGTATTTCTCGGTTATCGGAGCAAAACTTGACTTTGTTACTTCAAAAAGATAGTCACTTTTAATGCCTTTTAATCTGTGGATAAAAGATGTACAAGTAAAAAATACATAGCACTATATGCAGACATTTTATCAATTTAAGTATTTTGGATGCCTTCTAACACATAAATTTGAACACAGATTATAACAGAAGTCAAAATCTAACTTATTATCTACTAGAATTAGAGTATAATGGATTTTATTTTGATTTTTATATAATGTGTTTTTATTTTACTTTAGAGTCGAAGATTTAATGGCTCCACCAAATAGTAAGTCCAACAAATAAAAAATAAAAATGTCATATTCCCACAGAGAAATGGGCAAGGGGTATAAGCAACAATCAAATGAAAACATTCAGCCTCACTCATACTAAATAATGTTTACAATAATCATGTATTTGAGAACTGCCTTTTCATTTACCATGTCCATTTCATAATAGGATTGGTTGTTTGCCATAAAATCTCAATCTTTCATCAGATAGTGCCTTACAATAGTTTCTCTCATTCATTTAGATGCCTCTTCACTCTAATCATTATTTCCTTTTGTCTAATTTTGCCTCTATTGCCTGAAAATTGTGTGAATTGTGTGTTGATCGAGAATACTTCATGAAGTATTTCTAGAACATGTATGAAATTATTTCCTCTACATTTTGTTCAAGCAATTTCATAGTCTCATGTTTTAAATGTAGGTTTCTAATCCATCCAGAGTTGATATTTTAGAATACAGTAAGAAGTAAGAGATTTAACTCCATTCTTCTATGCATACACATCCAAATTTGCCATCATCATTTATTTAAAAAAATATTCTTTTCCAAATGTACAGTCTAGGCCTTTTGTCAAAACTCTGTTAGACATATATATATGTGTTTAGGTTATAATATTTTGCTCTCTCAGAATATATGTGGTCAGAAGTGGATGTGGTACTCTAACTTAGGAATTCTGATATGAGATACTGGGGTTGCAAGTGTGTTAACCATTACACCAAAAACTCATTTTTAAAAACTGAGAAAACAAAGCCTCATTTAAACACAAAAAATACCTGTTCTATATGATATTTAATTGCCTACTAAGACACAAGATATTGTAGGCTATATTGTTTCTATGACAACTATTTTGTTCTGTTACTGCTGTATCAAGTTGATACAGCAAAATGCAAATAAGCAGGCATGGTTGTGTTCTAATCAAACTTTACTTACAAAATGAGGTAACATGTTGACTTTGTCCCACTCGTCATAATTTTCTAATCTTTGATTTAGCCTCTTCAAGAACATAAATGATACATAGTACAATTTCTTAAATTTCATTAAGCACTATGTTTCCAAATATATTTGAATATGGACCTATTTTTATACATCTCAAAACACATGAAACTACTTTCCCTTAAGTACTGAACAAATACATTCCTGTTTTCACGTGTATGTTAGAATCTGTATTAAGAATGAGTACAAAGTTTTTGGAATAAATAAAAATGAGATAAACATCAAAACAGTGTGATGCAGCCAAAACAAAACAAACAAACAAAAAAAGAGCAGTGTGGATCAGATTATTGAAGTTACTCTTTCCATGCTGATTTTCTTATATAAAAGAGAACATAAGGTATTTCTTTTTACTTGTTGAATTCATTGCTGGCTCAGGGATTACACGGTGGCATCGTTTTTCCCAAGAGACTTTTGTGTCTCCTTTTTGTTACCCATGTGTTGGTTACTCAGTGGCACATTTTTTTCATGGTGCTGTAATTTGATTTTGTCATTGTTGTTGTGGTGGTTGTTTTAACTCATACCAGTTGTTGACCTTGTTTCATGGCTTCTCAATTATGTAAATTTATATATAGTGATGGAGTACTGGGGTCCACCATATCCATATGTGGGGGCATAATGCAACATTCATTCCTGCTTCCAGACGAAAAATGGATTCCCAATGAAACTGTTGGAAATGCGTAGATAATCGGATGCTGGACTGTCTAACATTGTCTGTACCAACAATGTCGGGGTACACTTAAATAAGAGACTGATGGAATTGTGATTCCTTATGAAGAACTATACCATTGTAGTAAAATGGGGAAAATCTGTCAGGGGTGGGATTTTGGGGGGAAATCCCAGTCTATATAAAATTGTAGCACATGATTCAAAAATTCAAAATTTATATATAGAGGTAGAGTATATATAAAGAATGAATAGAAAGAGTGAATCTTAAAACAACTTTTTCCTGAAAATATTTTTTTAAAGACTGTATCAGTGGTGGGTGCCTATAAAACTGTATCACATAATACAATGTTATTAACAATTTTAAAAAAAGACTGCATCAGAAAGGTTAGCAAGCTTATTTTCCATCTGTGGTGCCAGAATCCCATCTGAATGCTCATTTGTGTGTTAGCAGCAGCACTTCTAATCCAGCTCCCTGCTAATGGCCTGAGAAAGCAGCAGACAAAGGCACAATGGCCCATGTGGGATCCAGAATTTGGTCCAGGCTCCTGCCTTCAAACCAGTCCAGCTACAGCCATTGCAGCCATTTGGGGAATAAACCAGCAGATGGAGGTTAATTCTCTGTCTTTCTCTCTCTATCTCTGTTCTTCCCTTTCTCTGTAATTCTAACGTCAAGAAACCATTTAGAATAAAGACTGTAGATGTATCAGTTAAATTGCTTAAAACAGAAATCTTTTTTAAAGGATTAATTAATTTATTTATTTGAAAGGCAGTATTTACAGAGATCGAGAAAAAGAGAGGGAGATCTTTTGAACCACTGCTTCATTCCCCCAAATGACTACAAATGCTGCCGTTGGGCCAGCAGCAAGTCAGGAGCCCAGAATTCCATCCAAGTTTTCCACATGGGTGGCAAGAGCCCAATAACTTCCGGTGTTTCACCAGACACATTATCAGGAAGCTGGATTGAAAGTAAAACATCCGGGACTTGAACCAGTACTGAAACAGAATACCAATGTCATAGTTTCGGGCTTAATTTGCTGAGTCAGATAGCTGCCATCTAAACGCAATATTCAATTTAGCGCAAATATTGTTATAAAATTAAATTTCTGTTTCTCTGACACTGTATCATTCATTATTTCCAAATACCTAATTAGTAATTCATAAAAATAAAAACACAAAATAGCTTTATGTCACATATCTCTATGTAATACAAGAGATCTAGTTCATTTGTTTCCCCAGCTGGGATTGGGGGCAGACCAGGCTGGCCAGGGCTGCAACACCTGTTGGCTTGTTTGCATGTAAGTTGGATCAGAGACAAGCCAGAATGGGCAGATTGTACCTATTTGTACATGCATAAGCCAGGGTGTGTGAGGGTTGGTTGCTGCAGCATCAGCTAGCAGATGCTAGCACAGGGGAAAACTGTCGAGCTAAACTGCCATACCACCTGGAAAGTTCCGGGGGTGGCAGTAGACATATTAAGGAAACAATAGGCACCTCCCTCTTGGGTTGCCATTCCTACTGGTAAGCATGAGAACTGGGACTAGGGTAGGCATGAATAGACAGAGAATGGCACCAGCAGGCACATGTGTGGGCTGGATAGGGGCGCTGCTGGGGTTGAACTCAGCTCCAATGCTCGTTGACATGTATGAGTGCTAAGCAGGATGTGGGACAAACAGGAACAGTCTGCTGCACATAATGGTAAGCATGGCAACAAGGGCAGGGGGCTGGTCTGGGGGATGGGGTGCTATTGAAGTTTGCTCCAACCAGGCTGCAACTCCTACTGTTAGTGTAGGGGCCAAGTGTGCAGTGAGCATGATCAGGCTGGACTGCAAGACATATTAATTTGCATAAAAGGGCTGGAGAAACTGACTCAGCAAGTGGTACTAACAGTGTGCATGCAGGCCAACTTGGGCAACAGACTGTACCAGAAGCTGTATTGGCATGCACACACAAGAATCAGGACTGGGATCAGCTCAAACTAAGTTTCTTTGGGAATCCCCCCCAACTGAATGGTTGGAATCAGAATTCCAACGAATGGGGAAAATCACAGAGTCCATGGTCTGACTATGGAATATATGTGTCAGAACTGGGCTTCTTCAGTGGCTTAGATGGAGCAATGGACAGCATATCCAGATGCACATGGAGGATATGACAGTATACTGGAGCTGCAGAGGAAACCTGGTACCATAACAGAGGACGGTTATGTAAGAGGACAGAGGACAGGACAAATCGATCAACTACCCAAGCCAAGAGTTGGCAGTGAATACCTGGGCAAATAGAGACTCTAAGGTGGACTATGTCAGCCAGTGGAGTCTAGAGAGATTTCATTGATTGGAGTGCCAAGATCAGTAGCAATATAGAACTGCTTAACTATTAAAACCACTTGAGCAGGATCCTTGGAGCATGCCCCACATTGGGGACCCTGAGATGGTTGGGAGACTGGGTGTGGCTTCTCTGCTTATCTATACCCTCCCCCCAGACACAGAAAGGAAAAACAGAATGTGAAAACAGTGGTCTCACCCACTTTCCTCTAGCCCTTGAACCTTTGCACCCTAATCAAATATGTAAAGATTATCAAAAACAAAATTTATATAATTAAAAAAATAATAGAAGAAAACCTGAAACTTGGAAAACTCAAAAATACTCGGAAATTAAAAGTCTACTCCTCGGGCAAGGAAGAAATCACAAGGGAAATGATAAAATACTTTGAGGAAAATCAAAGCCAAAATATAACATATCAAAACATTGGGCATGCAGCAATCGCACATTGCTTGAGGGAAATTCATATTGTATGTGTTTATATTAAAAAAGAGTAACAACCTTAAATCAATATTTAACCTTATACCTTAAACTTGAAAAAGATCTAAATAACTCTACAACAAAGAAAGAAGTAACAGAACGGAAATAAATGAAGTAAGTCCTATAAAATAGGATCACCAAAACAACAGCTATTTCTTAGATCAATGAAGATGTCAAAAATTAACAAATTCAATCAGGACTCATATTCTTAAGGTCAGGAAAGAAACCACAAACAATAGTACACTTTTAGAAAAAAAAATATTAAACCTACTCTTAGCATAAGCAACTTAACCTTTGTGCATTTATAAAAGTAAATGAGTATCAGGGCTTCACTTTGCATGTGCTGGGATATCTTATAGGCACCAGTGTGTGTCCTAGCTGTTCCACTTCCCTTCCAGCTCCCTGCTTGTAGGAAAACAGTAGAGGACAGCCCAAAGACTTGGGACCCTGCACCTGCATAGGAGACCCGGAACAATCTCCTGGCTTTGGATCAGCTCAGTTCTGGCCATTTTAGCCACTTGGAGAGTGAAACCACAGACGGAAGATCTTTCCCTCTGTCTCTCCCGCACTCTGTAAATCTGTCTTTTCAATCAATCAATCAATAAATAAATAAATCCTTTTTTAAAAATAAATGGGGCCAGACATGGTAGCCTATTGGCTAAAGACCTCACCTTGCACACCAGGATCCCGTATGGATGCCCTGATAATGTCCTGGTGGCCCCGCTTCAAATCCAGCTCCCTGCTTGTGGCCTGGGACAACAGTTGAGAACAGCCCAAGGCCTTGGTACCCCACACCTGTGTGGGAGACCTGGAGGAAGCTCCTGGCTCCTTGCTTCAGATTGGCTCAACTCTGGCCATTGTGGCCGTTTGGGGAGTCAACCATTGGATGAATGATCTTCCTCTCTGTCTCTCCTGCTCTCTGTATATCTGCCTCACCAATAAAATAAATAAATAAATCTTTAAAAATATCATTAAAAAAGAAATGACTGAATATATATTTTGTCATAATATTCTACATGTTTCTAGCAGTTTTACTTATACTTGTTCCAAATCTAAACTATCTTCAAATGTCAAATTTTAAATGGATAAAGAAAATGTGTTAAAGCGATATAGAATAATAATAGCATATAAAAAATAGTCACAGGTTAACTCTGAAAGGCACCAGGCTGAGTGCAACACACTATATATAAAGGATAATATACCGTATGATTTCATTTATACTGTATTTTAAGGAAAACAAATTAATAGGAAGAGAGTAAATATCAACTGTTTTCTCTAGGTAGAAGCAGATACTGATTACAAATAACAATAAGGGAATTCAGGGAAGGTTAAGAGTCTATTTATGAAAACTCTTTGAGCTATACACTGAGACACATAAATCAAATGGTAATTTATACCCTTCTAAAACTGTAAATATTTATAATCGCACACATCACTATAGGTAGACACTTGCCAACCTAAATTTGCCCATCTCTTCCACTCTGAAGATGGAATTTCTCTACTATATCATTTTGGGTTTTGCCATGTGATTTGCCTTGGCCGACGGGACAATAATAAATGTTACATTTTAAGATGTTTGAAAAGCTCTACTGCATTAGGAGTTACTCCATGTTAATGGGAAGAACTATGAGACCATGACGCCATTGAGCTTAGGCCATCCTGCCCAGTGATGATGCCAAAATACCAGATGTCATGCTCTCCTAGGTTGTCACTCCCCAACTGAGGTTAAACATAAATAATTTGCAACAAATTCACAGAATGTTTGAAAAAACAGTAGTTTGCTGTTTCAAACCACTAAATGTCAGAGGACTCTTGTACAAAGTAAATGTCAATTGTTGCAGTAAACAAGCTAACTTGCTAAGAATTCAGATTACTGATGATTATTTCCTTTCAAGTACTCTGAGCAGCTGGAAAGATAGCATACACTGAATCTGAAGGAAGTGGTAATTCAGGAGCACTTCCTTCATATCAGCTAATCTGAGTTAGGCCATTTGAGGTGACAAGTATCCTGTACAGCTAATTTAAAAAAAAAAGGAGTATGTCACAGGTCCGGCACGGTGGCCTAGCAGGTAATGTCATCTCCTTGAACATGCCAGGATCCCATATGGGCACCAGTTCTAATCCTGGCAGTCCCACTACCCATCCAGTTCCCTGCTTGTGGCCTGGGAAGGCAGTTGAGGGCAGCCCAAAGCCTGGGATCCTGCACCCATGTGGGAGACCTGGAGGAGGTTCCAGACTCCTGGCTTTGGATTGGAGCAGTTCCAGCCATTGTGGCCGCTTGTGGAGTGAATCAATGGAAAGAAGATCTTCCTCTCTGTCTCTCCTACTCTATGTATATCTGACTTTGCAATAAAAAAACAAATCTTAAAAAAAGAGGAATATGCCACTATTCAATTAAATGTTACTTGAAAATTATGTATCTAGTAACATCACTGGTAATCACCCTGATGGAAAAGAATTTTGGCCAGATAAATTATATTTTTTTGTTTTCAGCATTACTCTTACTGGAGGAAAGATGACGAGAGAATTCACATGTCTTACGAGTGTAGCATGTTGTCATTCAACATACATCTAGTCCTATATCCTTCACCACACTCAGATCTAGAGCATTTCCACTACCTCAAAACATTCGCTTGTAAATTTCTATGCTGACTTCCCAGTCCTCCCTTTTAGGAAACACTGCTGTTTCCTAATGTTGGTGTTTTTCTCAGACTGTCATAGAATCTGAATCATACAGTAGGCGTAATGACATAATGCTTTTGTGATCCTGTGTCACTGGCATCATTAGTTTGTTCTCATTCATTGCTCCTTAAGCTTTTTTAAAGCCTTAAAGCATTCAATGAAAATTATGCAGATGCATACAATAATTTCAACTAAATGTCAAGGTGACAGACTTATGTGAACATCACATAAGGCCAGGAGTAACTAGTTGGTGACTCAACAGGAAACCATTGGGACATACCGTCTCAAATAGTTCTCTTAGCCAAAGTACCTCAACTGTTGATATTGAAAGCATTTACCTCAGAAACTGACATCAACAAAATGGTAGATTAAGAGACTCTAGGCTTGTGGCTGGTGTTGTGGGGCAGCACATTGAACTGTCAATTGGGACATCCATATTCCACATTAGAATGACTAATCCTTATCCTAGCTACATTGTACTACCAATTCAACTTCCTGCTAATGCACCTGGTAAGCAGCAAATGATGTTCTAAGTGCTTTAGCTTCTCTGACTTACATGGGAGATGCAGGCATTTGGGGAATGAACTAGCCGAGCGGAGATCTCTCTGCCTCTCCCTCTCACTTTGCCTTCCAAATAGAAAGAAGTATTTATTTATCTTCCTATTTATTTTGCAAATATTTATATATATAAATAGAATTAATTTCAAGCATTTCATATATACAACCTTAAGCACGTAATGATAGATAAACCTTAGAAACAAAATCTGGAGGCCCAGTTTGGTGAGTAAACCAGTGAATGGAAGAACTTTCTTTCCTTTTCTAACTCGGGATCTCCAATAAA
The DNA here is from genome assembly GCF_017591425.1 of Ochotona curzoniae. Classification (NCBI taxonomy): domain Eukaryota; kingdom Metazoa; phylum Chordata; class Mammalia; order Lagomorpha; family Ochotonidae; genus Ochotona; species Ochotona curzoniae. The sequence goes on along the minus strand of NW_024465023.1, from coordinate 18,612,035 downwards.
AATTTTAAAAAAACTAAAAATAAAATCTTAACGTCTGTAAATTTTCATATTCCTCACAGAAACATGTATGAAGCAAGTATACAATTTAATTCTTGATTTTTAAAAATAAATATATAAATAGATAACAATTCTTGAAATACACAGTTACACACAAACAAATCAGGATATCACTTAAGCAAAACATGCATTTCCAATACACTGATTAACATAGATGAATCATGACAAATTTACACTAATTGAAATGAGGCAGACATAAAAATAGTATAGGCAAATGTACCCAGAATGCAAATGAATGGTAGAGTTATGGGATTACTTAGTTATCAAATACAGTTTCTATTTGAATGGTGAAAAGCTTTTGAAATGGAGAAGATTGGTTATTATGCAAACATTATGAATGCATTAATGCCAGTGATCTATCCATAGAAAATAAATAATAAATTGTATCTATATTTTATATTAAGAAAATGTTATTTTCCTTAAATTCATGCAAAATCAATAAAATTGTTTTGGAAAATAAGGTTGGGCTTCTTAGCACTTTAATCCGCAAGCTGAGAGATAAGAATTGCTACAAGGAGATCGGGTTTAATCAAGATTTTAGACTCTCAGGAGCTGGAAGATACAGCTGTCATCAAGAACATCTCAAATTTTAAAGTTAGCGGGAGACCCTTTGAAGGAGCATGCAGGGAAGCTAAAGGGGAGGTTAAAAACAAGGGATAGGACCAGATGTATGTTGGCCTCCAGCAAGTTGGAAAGGGGCATATCAGAATCAGAGGGGATACTTTTCAGCCTGTAGTCACAATCCAGTCCTCTTGATATGTTATCTGGGATGGACCAGATTATTCTGAAACTTCTATCAGCTTGCTCAAGGTCAGTTTGTGGAATTTTCAAGCAGGCATTATGTAATTACATTAAAATCAATGTAATGAGTTCCAAAGTTACCAGTTAGCTTTTGTTCGGCAAAATGAAGTAATTTGAACCACTCTTACCACACAGGCTATACTTTGCTGACGCTGGATTATCTTCCCAAGTGACTACACGGTTCATCCAGGTCAGGACATGCCACTGTAGTTCTTTCTTTTCATTTTTAACTTTTTTTATTAATACTTACATTTTTGAAGATTAATGAATTTATTTGAAAGGTAGAAGTAGAAAGAGATATAGAATTTCCACTCACAAGTTCATTCCCCAAATAGCTACAAGAGATATGGCTGAGCCACACCAACTTGGAGCTCCTTCAACGCCTCCCACAGGGGTGCAAGCACTTGGGATATACTCCACTGCTTCCCCAGGATTCTAGTAGAGAGATGGATCAGTGGTGAGTCAGCTGGGTCTCAAATGTACAACCATAGAGGATGCCAGCATCACAGGCAGCAGCCTTACTCACTGCACCACAGTCCTGGCCACAGCCTACTGTGTTTCATTTTTGCATAGTATTCCACTCTGTGGATATACTATTTACATAGTATACTATTTTTACATAATATACTATACTAAATTTATATAATATACTATTTATATACTCATTTTATTACTAACAAATATTTGTTCACTTCCAGGGGCAGAAATTATACAAAATGCTTCTATGAAGAAATATTGTAGCTTTCAAAATAGTATGAATATTTGTTTCCATCAACAAACTACAGATAAAGAAAACTAACTGCCACAATAATTAATAATTTTAAGAGTTATTAAAGTATTGTATTGTCCAACATATTGGTCACTCAATACCATGTCAGTTAACTCCATGTTGTTGTAAATTGTTGTTGATGTTGTGTTGTGGCTTTTCATTGCAGGGGATGATATCCTGCCAGCTGTACTTTCAGATCAGGGATGGTGTCCCAATGAAACTGCTGAATTTATCTGGACAATAAGATGCTGGACTCTCTGCATGGTCCATGCTCGCAATGAAGGAATCATGACTGGTTATGAGCTGTACTGCTGTAATAATATGGAGGAAATCAATATGGGGGAGGGCATGGGGAGGGGTTGGGGGAATCCCAGAGCCTATGAAACTGTGTCATAAAATGCAAAAAATGAAAACAAAAGCTTCAAAAATTTTTTTAAAAAATATTGTGAGAAATCTTAAAATACTTTTTAAAAATGAGTTATTTATTTTTTATTATAAAGTCAGAAATACAGAGAGGAGGAGAGACAGAGAGGAAGATCTTCCATCCTATGATTCACTCTGCAAGTGACTGTAATGGCTGGTGCTGTGCCAATCTGAAGCCGGGAGCAAGAGCTTCCTCCAGGTCTCCCACGTGGGTGCAGGGTCCCAAGGTGTTGGGCCATCCACAACTGCTTTCCAGGCCACAAGCAGGGAGCTGGATGGGAAGTGGAGCTTGCAGGATTAGAACCGGAGCCCTTATGGGATTCTGGCATGTTCAAGGTGAGGACTTTAGCCGCTAGGCCACGCTGCCGGGCCCTTAAAGTACCTTTTTTTTAAAAAAAGATTTTATTTGTATTGCAATGTCACATCTACAGAGAGAAGGAGAAACAGCAAGATTTTCTATCCACTGGTTCACCTCCCAAGTGGCCACAATGACCAGAGCTGAGCAATTCAAAGCCAGGAGCCAGGGACTTCTTCCAGGTCTCCCACACAGGTACAGGGTCCCAAAGCTTTGGACCATTCTCAACTGCTTTCCCAGGTCACAAGGAGGCAGCAGGAAGGGAAGTGGACCAGCCAGAACACGAACCAGCACCCATAGAGATCTCAGCGCTTGCAAGGTGAAGACTCAGCTACTAGGCTACTGCACTGGGCCCAGGTCCAAATCTTAAAGTATTTTATACATATTATATTTGTGCTTCAATGTAATTGTTTTACAACTAACCTTTAGTGTATATTTTCCTTTCATTAATTTCAAACCTTTTTCATACCTGCTTGGTATAAATTTTAAAATATGTATTTGCCATCTGAAAAATTCTTATGTCCCAAGCACTACACAGAATTCTGAAAATTAGGTGAAATGTTCAATGGGAAGAGGGACATTTCACTGTTAAGTCAAAGTTGGCTTATTTCAAGATTCAGACAAGGAACACACTTCTAGCATACATTTATCTAAGTGTTATAATTGTAGAGACTTGCATATATCTACAAATACATATATATATGAACATATACATGCACAGTTTGATAATTAATAAGTGTTCAATCTCTTCCAAAGTAGAAACATGCTTCGTATTACCTTTCAATTGTTAAAATTCCTCCAAAATCTTGCTTTAATATTGCATTTTGTAAGACAAATTGTCTATGGAACCCTTTCAAATTTATCTATAAAGACATGAATCTAATTTTCTTTATTTTAGGTTTTGTGAAATTACCTCTCCCAAAGTGAGAAAAGATAAACTTCATGGAAAGCATTTTACACACTTAAATTCATATTTGAACTATATTATCTATATTTAGGCTAAATCTACTAAGATAACACTGGAGTGTCTTTGCAAACACTCCAGTGACGTTAGTTTGGGTAAGATGTATTGTTTTTAAATGTAAAAGAAGTTCAACTTGGAAATCGTTATCTGTCCTGTATCCATGGATACTCTAAGCTACTCACAGTACCATGTGTCATCTGAACAAATTCATGTGAATGGAGATAATTATGTCAATTACCAGTACGGCATAATTTTCTCAATGTAAGCAAAGTAAAAGCTAATTCTTCAAGTTATAAAATTAAGATGGTTACATGTTCATACAATACTTCATGTAATAATAAATACAGGAAACATTTGGTTTAAGTATAATTAAAATTGTTTTTACTTCTATAACAAGAAATAAACATGATTATAGATGATGATTAAGATGTGAGTTGTAGGGCTCTGCATCATTGCTCAATGACTAAATCCTCCGCTTACAAGTGCCAAGATGCAGTATGGGCACTGATTTGTGTCCTGGCTACTCCATTTCCCACCCAGCTCCCTGCTTGTGGCCTGGGAAAGTAGTCGAGGATGGCCCAAAGCCTTGAGACCCTGAACCCATGTAGGAGACCCAGAAGAAGCTCCTGGCTTCTGGCTTCAGATCAGCTTTGCTGTCATTTGGGGAGTGAACCAGAAGATAGAAGATTTTTGTTTCTGGCTCTCCTTCTCTCCATAAATCTGTGATCTGTTTTTCCAATAAAATAAATCTTTAAAAAAGAGGTGAGTCATACCTGATTAGCCAGAAAATTATGTAAAGTACATATCTTTAAACAAACAAACAAGATTCTGGTACTGGCTTTGTGGCATAGTGGGTAAAGCTGACAACTTCAATGCCAGCATCCCATACTGGCATGGTTCAAATCCTGGTTACTCAACTTCTAATCCTGCTCCTTGCTAATAATATATCTGGGAAGGCAGCAAGAGATGGTCAAAGTCCTTAGGTCCCTGCACCCACATGAAGTCCTGGAAGAAGCTCCTAGCTCCTGGCTTCCACCTTGCCCAGCCCTACCCTTAGTGGCTCTTTGGGAAGTGAACCAGTGGAAAGAAGATACTCTTTCTACACTTGATCTTGCCCAAAAGGCCACAAAGCTATAGAAGATTTTCTCTCTAGCCCTCCCTCCCTGCCCCAACAATAAATGTGCTTTCAAATAAATAAATCTTTTAATGTGGCTTCTTGAGTTTTCTAATACAGAAGAAATTTAAAATGTTCACATATAACACTTCTAATGTTTATAAGATGAATTACAATTTTTAAAGATTTATCTATCTATTTATTTATTTGAAAGGCAGAATGGCAGAGCAAAGAGGCAAGGGCATGAGGAGGATAAAGAAGGAAAAGGAGAGACAAACAGGGAAAGAAGGGGCCTGGCATGGTAGCCTAGTGGCTAAATCCTTGCTTTGCACATGCCCGGATCCATATGGGTGCAGTTCATGCCCCAGATGCTCCACTTCCCATCCAGTTCCCTGCTTGTGGCCTGAGAAATCTGTAGAGGACAGCACAAAGCCTTGGGGCCTGGTACCCACAAGAAAGACCGAAAAGAAGCTCCTGGCTCCTGGCTTCAAATTGGCTCAGCTCCAACTGTTGCAGTCACTTGGGGGAGTAAATAGGAGATCTTTTTCTTTCTCTTTTTCTTTATAAATAATACAAATGAATAATCTTTAAAAATATTCAAGGAGTGAGGTACAATCAAGAAGAAACAGATATTTTCCATATGCTAGTTTACTTTGCAAATGCTGAGAGACTAGCCTGGGCCAAGCGGAGACCAGCAGCCAGGATCTCCACCTGGGTCTTTCAAGAGAGTGGCAGGGATCCACACTCTTGAATCATAATCCAGTGCTTCCCAGATGCAGCACTAGAGAGGTGTGTAGCAGAAGCAGAGCAGCCAAGACTGGAATCTGTACAACAATCCTGCCTCGATATTTCATTATTGCAATCAATAAGTTAATGTTGGTACACTTAGCTTTGCTTTCTCAAAAAGATAGAAATGGAATAAATTATCAGCTCTTGTGCATTTGTTAGAACTGGATTTTAAGTAATTATAGAAATGGTAATAAATCCTTTTCAGACTCAGAATAAAGTAATTATTAATTAACATGCACAATAATCAGATTTTAAAAGCCACACATATTGATAAGTATGTTACTATTGAAATGACACAGTTTATTGTCAAATATGAATTGCTAAATACCTTCTATATAATAACTCTGGCTTTTAGGCTTTATCCACTAATCACAACAGCTACTTATCACACTAAGAGGTTGCAACTCCCTCAAAAACTACATAATAGATTCAAAAATGTAATTATAGTGTTCATGGTTGCTCACAAGAAGTATTGATGAATGAAACATGTGCTTAGCAAATTCTCTATATCCCACACAATAGCTGTGCTTCTATAGAAAATATGCCTGTTCTCTTATTATTGTGCACCCTTATAACTCATAGCCACTGGTTTCTCCTTAAAAGGATGATAGGGGAAAATGGCATAGAAAAGTTTTTGTGAAGATGCTTCAAAAAGTTCATGACAAATAGAACTAAAATTAAGCTTGGACCAAGCATTGTGGCACAGCTGGTAAATTAATTCTCTTTGTACTCTCTTCCTAGTGTTGAGCACCAGCTGCTGAGTTCTGGCTGCTCTGCTTCTCATCCAGTGCAATGGTAATACTGCAGAAGATGTTCTAAATGCTTGGCCCCTGCCACCACCCACATGGGAGACCCAGAGTCCTGGGCCCTGGATTTAATACTTTTCCTCTCCTGGATATTGCAGACATTTATTTGGTAGTTAAACAGCAGATGGAATGTCTCTCCCTCTCTGCCATTCCACCAATCAAATAAATAAATCTTTAAAAAAAAGTTAATTAAGCATATTTTGATATTTTTAAACGGATGCCATTTTAAAAAAACTATGAATGGATTTCCATTTTTCCTGAACTAATGTCCTTTACCATTTTACTTGAACTCTTTATGTAATGGATCATTAATATTTTATAATGTAAACTAAAATGTTATATAAAAAAACAAATTGAAAGGAGGGAGGAAATATCATTATATTCTTAGAATTCTCTTATTAAATACTTCAGAATTTTTCTCTTTAAATTATCACACTAACAAGAAAAACTAAAGTATGAAAAGGCACCATAAAACAAAAAAGAATAAACTTGCATTTTAATTCATTCTTTATTAATTCCTTGGCATGTGTTTTATTTCTATAATTCCTGAAGTTCACTATTTTTAATAACTTATTTATTTGTTTAGGGAGGGGTAAAAGGGAGGCAGGAGTGAAGGAGACAGAGAGAGAGAGAGATTAACTGATCTTCCATACACTGGTCCGCTCCCCAAATGGCTACAACAGGACTGGGATGAAGTCCAAGATCTAGCAACTGTATTACACAAGAGCGGCAGGAAGCCAAGTGCTACTGCCTCCCAGACACATTAGCAAGAAGTCAAAGGGAAGCAGAGTAGTCAGGACTCAAACCTTTGTTTTCCATATGGAATATGACTTCATCTACTGCATCACATAGTCTGCCATGCCACTCTGCGCAGAATTTTTTTTAATGACATTTATTTATTTCCAGTATAAATAGCATCTCAAGAGGGTCAATGTGGTGTCTCAACAGGTTAATCCTCTGCCTGTAAGAGCCAGGATCCCATATGGGTGCCAGTTCATGGTTCATATCCCAGCTGCTCCACTTTCCATTTAGCTTTCTGCTTTGGCCTGGAAAAGCAACAGAGCATGACTCATATCCTTGGAACCCTGCACCCATGTGGGAGACCCAAAAGAAGCTCATTTCTGGCTTCAGCCTGGCCCAGCCCCAGCCATTTTGGCTATCTGGGAAGTGAACCCACAGATGGACAGACTGACTGACTCTGTCTCTCTTCCTCTTTTATTCTCACTCTCCCTGCCTCCCTCCCTCCACCTTCTCTCTGTAAATATGCCTTTCAAATAAAAATAAAATGAATAAATAAAAAGTGTTTCATTTGGACAGATTTGAAAGTGAAACTTTCAAGGCACTAGGATTATTGATCACTATGCTAAATGATGCATGAATAACTTCATTTATAAAATTATGCTTAGATAGATGTTACTAATTACATCCATTAATATTATTTTTCTGAAGTTAAATGAATATAAAATCCAACCAACTCAATCTCTCAGAAATTAACAGTGTCTAAGACTCTCAGTAGTCTATAATACTATGCAGTTTAATTTAACCTAGGTATGCTAAAGCATCATTTCTCAATTCTTCCCTTATTCAATAGTTATTGTTATTATGTGCTTTGAAAAATATAGGAATTTTAGTGCAGGGACTGCTTTCTATTTAAAAAGTTTTTATACTATTCAAAGAGAATATTTGGCTTATTAATTATTGTCATAAATATGAAATATACAAGTCCATCCTAGCAATAACCACCATATATGGGTTTGCTGCAATTAGGAAGATCTTTGACAGCGTCAGATGAGTTAATTATATCTCATGTGTATCTTACTTATTTTATGTTAAAAAGGTTAGTTGAGGCAAGTTCATTTCATGGTCAGGGAAGAGGAACAGGAGATTAAACTAATACCAATACATACTGAAGCATGGATTTGAAACTGGCACACTTCTATTGTCACTTCATCCTAACTCTTAAATGTAACGCAATGCAAAATCAAGGAGACTGGGAAATAAACTTTATCCTTTATAGAGGAAATATAAAAGTCTCACAAAAATCATATGGGAATAAGAGTGGAAAATTAGGATCAAACATATAATCTAAAGCAAGTTCTCTCTCCATTTATAAGCTGTCAGCTGTGAACATATACAATAAGACCAGTGTAATTGTGCTTGCTTCTAAAAAGGTTCAGGATGAGAAAATAAATCAAAATAGCTAAAAAACAAGAAAATGAGAACAGCGATGTGGCATAGTGTGTAGTCTGTGATGTCAGCATCCCAGATGGGCTCCATTGTGTATCCAGCTGCTCTATTTCCAAACCAGTTTCCTGCTAATGGCCTGGAGGGGCAGAAGAGTATGGCCCACATATCTGGGCCCCTGCTATACATGTGAGAGACCTGATTGAAGCTCCTGGTTACTGATTTTTGCCAATCCTGGCCCTGACTGATGCAGTCATCTGGGAAATGAACAAGAATATGAAAACTCTTTCCTCTCCCTCCTTCATCTCTGCAACAGTAACTTTCAAATAAATTAACCTTGTTAAAAATAAGATTGCACAGGTTCTCAGCAGAGCTTGTGTGGCATCGCCTATTGAGAAAATGTCACCAGCTATAGTCATTAAACTCAGTAGCACATGGTTTTGGTGTTCTTACAGTATCTGTTTAGTTCCTGGATCTCAGATATAAAAAGGAGATCATATCTGACCTATATCTGAAAAAGTGAAATATTTTACCCCAAGATTACTTTTTTTTCTGCTCTAGTTTTTATTAGTAAAATAAAGATAGGTCAAAGAGGAAATCAAACTGACAAGGAAATTTTGGCATGCATTATAGTAAAGAAACCAACTGAATCTATTAATTTCTATAATATATAAGACATAGTAAGGTTTCTCAAAAATAGCTTTAACTTTTTCCATGAATGCTGGTACAGTTATAATGTTGTACCTTGGACTAACTATAAGGAAAAGCCTAGTATAGCTATGATTCAGTGTGGAGTTCAATGTAGTCCAGCCAACTTTTCTGCTCTTCTAAGCAGGAACATTCAGGATTGTTACTAAGAAAAATTTGAATCACATCACTTGCAAATGTAAGCAAACTTATGGACTTTAATAGATTTTATGCACAAGTTGATATATTTTGTTTCATAAGTTATGTTTTTGGAAAGCACATTAAGTTCAAAGCAACCTATACATTACTAGGTCTTAACACTAGGAGTCAGTCAAATTTTTTGGAAAAATATTTATGTTTTATGTATTTGAAAGCGAGAGCTACAAAGAAAAAGTGGGAAAGACAGGGCAAAGAGGTGAGGGCTATGTTCCATCTGCTGCTTCATTCCATAAAATGCTGTAATGGCCAGATTTGGGCCAATCTAAAGCCAAGTACCTCAAGTTTCTTCTAGGTCTCCCACATGGATGCAGGGGTCCAAATCCCTGGGTTATTTTATACTGGTTTCCCAGACCTTAAGCAGGTAGCTGGATAGTAAGTGGAGCAGTCATGTGTTGTGTCAGTATATGATGCTGGAGTTGCAGGCAGAGGCTTATCTTTATGCTATAATGCAGGCCCCTATCAGTCACCATTCTCAAAATAGGAATATAAATATTCTATTCCTAAGCAATAAGCTGTAAGCAGTACAAAAGTGACAGGAGAGTATGGCCAAGGCCACATGGCTACCTTAAGATAGAGACCAAATGGCATTTTGCTGATCAGTATGAATATTTTCCATGTCTTGTCACAAAAACCTAGACAATTTTTTTTCAGTTGTCAACTGCTCCTATTAAAATGTTCATTATTTTATCTACTGGACTTCCATTGTGAAATGCAGGAGAGAAAGTTTTAATTCAAACATAAAGAATCATTATCTCCCTCTTCTGAAACTTACCCTTATATTGCATACAAAAGAACCAGGATGCCAATCATTTTAGTTTATGTTGGACACAAATCCTACTATTTCATTGCTATCTCTACATGAATTGATGTCATTAGCTATATATATTATTTTGAATTGAATTATAAGCAATTGTATTTTATTACTGCTCATAAAACTTTAAAAACAGTGTTGACTTCTTAGCTTAATATACATAAGAAAATCATTTTACACAATTTCTTGCCAGTATTAAGGCATTCTTTTAAAACTGAAGTATCAGGGAAAGCCATTTGCTACTATTCTATAAACATAAGTCCTTAAAATATATTCTGTAGCAATCAATTCTTTAAAAAAATTCTTTGCTTTACAAGCAACAGTAAGATATTAACAAACTGAAAATGTTTCTTCAAGCACTATTTTACTGATATAAAATAAATTTATAAAATCTGGGGCCAGGCTGCTTGTGTAAGGAGTTAAACCCCCTGAATGAGAACCCTGCATCCTGTGTGAGAATCACTTTTAGTTCTCAATGTTCCATTCATGATGGAGCTCATGATAATGCTCCTGAGAAAGCAGCAGAATATGGCTCAAGTGCCTGCCATCAACGTGGGAGATCCATATGGGGTTCCAGACTTCTATTCTTTGCCTTGGTCAGCAAAGTCATGTAAACCAGCAGAGGGAAGATTCCCCTCCCTCTCTCCAAGTCTGCGTTTCCATTAAATATATCTTTGAAAAATTATAATGTCAAAATAATTGGTTAGCAAGTAGATAGTCTATTCTGGTATCACTGTGCTGTTCTGAGTAGGAAATTGTCAATAAAGCACATTTAACCATAGTGTTCACTTGAATGTGAATCGCAGCCTATGAAGGAATAGCATGCATGACTATTTTAGGTACACACGATGAGAATCATGTAGTCACACAGCACACTTCACAAAATGCATGTATAAAGTTATAAAATGGGGCCAGGCACAATGGCTCAATGGCCGCAAGTGCAGAGATCCCATATGGATAGTGGTTCCTGTCCCAGATGCTCCAGTTCCCATCCAGCTCCCTGCATATGACCCTGGGAAAACAGTAGAGAATGACACAAAGCCTTGGGACCCCGCACCCACAAAGGAGACCTGGAAAACACTCTTGGCTCCTGGCTTCGGATCAGCTCATCTCTAGCCCATTGTGGTTTGGGAGTGATCCAGCTTGGGGAGAAATCCAGCAGCTGGAAGCTTTTTCCTCTTGTTTTCCCCATAAATCTGACCTGTCTTTACAATAAAAAATAAACTGTTAAAAAGGGAATAAAGTGTCCATTAAAACTACATGAAGATTCTTCACCTAAATTTCCAAAATTTATAAGCTTAAATCTTAACATATATCAATTTGCTTATAAATGTTAGATCATGCTACATACAAATGTTTCAAAAATTAAATTGTTACAGAGTTAGATAAACAGAGAAATTCAGGTTTTAATCTCATTTTTGAAATTGATCACCTTTGAGATCTCATTTGCTTCATATTGGAATGCCTGCTGATGTAAAAAGGGAAAGATTTTAATAACTTCTAAATATTAAGTAGTATATATTTTAGAACAACATGGCAGAGACCAAATCAAAGCACAGGCTGATGAGTTAGAAAATTATACCTAATCTAATATAGAATACAATAGAATAGGCATGAACAGTTGAAAAGAAAGAGAGTCATCCTTACTTTCTAATTTCAAAGTGTTATAACTGGACACTTAATTGACCATTGAGATCTCTCACAAATCATTTACACAATATGGAGCTACAGGCTCCTGCGTTCAAACTGGCCCAGTCCTACTTACTGCATGCATTTCAGGAATATTAATCTCTCTCAGTCTCATTCATTCATTCATTCTCTTCCTCTCTCTGTCTCTCTACACACCTTTCAAGTGGATAAAACAGATACTCATTTTAAAATTAAGTATGTTCCCTTTCTACTGTTTTCTAGTTGTCTGTACAGATTCTTGTTAACTTTTTTTTCTTTCTGGAAACTGTATTATTGTTTTCTGGAATCCTGATAAGAATTTACTGTAGAAAGTGCCTCGGCAGACTTACCTCACAAACCAGAGGTATCTCGAACCTGAGTTACATCTTGTTATATTTATACTAAAAGATTTCATATTCATATGCATTTTCCTGTTTAGTCTTGATTTCAGAAAATTGGTGTATTTGTTAGCTATTACTCATTGGCTGAACATTTTATACTTGTTAATTTAAATTTTTAAAACCTCATTTAAAAAGCAGGGTGTGTGTGTGTGTGGAGGTGGGGAAATAGGGGTAGATGAAGTGAGAGGGAGAGTGTAGTAAGGAGTGGGGGAGAAAGAGACAGACCAGTCTTCTGTTCATAGGCTCATTGCCAAAATGATAACAGTTAGCAGTACTCCATCTGGTATCTTACATGAATGTCAAACCTATGAGTCATCTTCTGCTGCCTTCCTGGGCACATTATCAGTAAACAATATCAGAAGCAGAGCATCTTGTCCTAGATACAGTCCTCCCAAATTTGATTCTGTCCTTGCAGGTGGCAGGAATACCTGTCCCTCATATTTGTTAGACATGTCATTAATGAATACTCTAAAGATGCAAGTAACAAAACATTAAACTTTTCCTTATATTAAAACATATACTATAATCTGAGGAGAATCAAGATGGCAGAATAGGGTAAGGACACATTTAAATGGATGGAGAAACATTAACCAGTATGAAGAGAGGGCACATTCCAGGAAATAGAAGACAGAACAATAGCAGAGGGGTACCTGGAGACTGACAGACACAGGAAAGCAGCGAAAACAATGGTGTGGTGTTGCAGTGACTGATACTCCAGTGGCATTCAGCAAGTGGCAATCTGAATTGCACCTGGAACTGGAACTCCACCAAGAACAATGTGGGAAGTGACGTTCACCGGGCACTCAGGTGGTAAACCCAAACAAACTGTCCGTCCTGATGGTCTGTTTGATTTATCCAGGAGGAGAGACAGAGCAACAGATCCCAGATGGGCAGTAAGGGGAAAAGGTGGATTTCACAGCCCACTCTGCCACCTACAGCTGCACTGGGCTGCATTTTGTTTAATGAGGCAAGGGAAAGGACTGAGCATACACTGAACTGGGAGTGAACCCATTTCTGACCCAGTGAACTGCAACAAGTGCCATCCTACAGATACCACCCAAGACGGGTCCTGGTAGCCCTCAGACCTGATGGCCAGCAGATCAACAACTCTAGTAGTGGCTGGTCAGTTGCCATTTTGTACAGTGTCACAAAAGTTTTAGAACTACAGGGACAACAGTGAGTTGCACATGTGCTGAGCTCAGGAGAACTCACTGAGTTCCCTGCACTGCACTGGTCCCACCGGAAAATAATATAGACTATGGCATCGTATGGGTCAAAATAGGTCCGTGTGGCCCTCAGACCTAATGGCCAACAGGTTTCTGAAAGATTACCACCAAGAACCTAGCTATATAGGACTCCTGGTGTCGACCTATTCCTAGGACCTGCTCCAACCGGAAGTGGGAGAAAGGTTGTACAGTCAATGGTGCAGCCTCAGCAAGGTATCACAGGAGGTGTGGAGTGGTGAGCCAGAAGCTGAGGCTATGGAGATCATGGTGGAAATCTAACATAAGAAGTCAGACCTGGAACTTGCTGGAGGGGAGTGGCACAATTGGCTGCAAACAAAGAGCCGAGTACCAACTGTAATAACAACTATCGAACTGTAGACCTGTGGATCACACGGCTTATAAACCTACTCCAAGGAGAAGATTCTGATAACCACAAGTACAATGACCGACAGCAAAAAAAGAGACAAAGGCACAATGAATATTACTGAAGACTCTCCTACAAAGGAGCAAAACCCTATGCCAACCTCAGAGTTCACTAAGGAAGACATCGAGAAAATGGGGGACACAAAATTTAAAACACTTGTTATAAAGTTTCTTATCAACAATGAGAAGCAAGTAATACAGAATTTCAAGGAATTCAAGGACTATGTCACACTGGAAATGAATCAAATGAAAACTGATATAGCTGAAATGAAGAATACAGTGGACCAAATTAAAAGTACAGTAGAGAGTCTCCAAAATAGAACAAAGGAGGCAGAAGAAAGAATCTCAGAATTGGAAGGTATTTCCTGTTACCAGAGGGAAACAAAGAAAAAGCTGGAAGCAGAGCTGGATTAAGCTAAGAGAGGTATTCAACAACTGAAAGACATTATTAAAAGGCCAATTATATGAGTTATGGGAATCCCAAAAGGTGCAGAAAAAGAAACTGAGATTAAAAGTGTATTCAGTGAAATAAGTGAATTTTTCACTAATTTGGAGAAAGAATTGGGAAACAAGATCCAGGAGGGCACAGAACTCCCAACAGGGTTGACCAAAAGTAGTTTTCACCAAGACACATGATTATCAAGCTCTCTTCAATTGAACATAAGGAAAAGATCCTTAAATGTGCACATGAAAAAAAATCAATTGACATATAAAGGAATGCCAATTAAACTCACGGGAGGCCTCTCACAGGAAACTCTACATACAGTCCAGAAGAGAATGAAGCAACATATTCCAGATTCTAAAAGCAAAACAATTGTCGGCCCAGGATAACATATCCAGCAAAGTTTTTTTCTTTGTCTTTGAAAATGAAATAAAATTCTTCCACAATAAAGAAAAGTTAAAAGAATATGCCTCTTTCAAATCTGCCCTACAAAGGATACTTAAAGATGTTCTCTTAACAGACAAGAGGAATAGCACCCAACAAAACCAAAGGCAAATGCGAAGAACATCCCAGTAAAATAATAGAAGACTAAATCAATGAACAATTCATTGCCAAAATGACAGGACCAAATTGCTGCCCACACCTATTAACCCTGAATGTAAACGGCTTAAGGTTAATCAAATGTCACAGATTAACCCTGAATGTAAACGGCTTAAGGTTAATCAAATGTCACAGATTAGTAGACCGGATTAAAAAATAAAACCCATCTATTTTTTGCCTACAGAAGACACATTTCACCAAAAAAATCAGTAGAAACTAGATCTCATGGATTTTGATTTTTTTGTTGTTGTTAGTTTCATCTCTTTAAAAAAAGTTTTTTCTGATTAAATTCTCCAATGACTCATAGATCATACAGTAAAATCATTTTCTTCAAAAAGGTTCATGATTGTCTTTCACATTTTTTCAGTGACAAATTAGTCATTTAGTAGCATGTTATTTAACTTCATGGTGCTGTAAATTTCTGTTTTTCTTCCTGCTGTTGATTTTGTACTGTGGCTTTTCATTTATAGTAATTGTGTAATGGAGACTATCATATCCAAATGTAAGGATACAATGCAGTATGCATCCCTACTTCCAGACTAAAGATGAACTCCCAATGAAACTGTTTAGTACATGACAATAGGATGCTGGAATCTCTACCATTGTCCATGCCCACAATAATGGACATATGTTTACGTATTAAGAACTATACTTTACTAATGATATAGGGCAACTTGGTGGACATGTGGGGGTGGAATTGGGGAAGGGATAAGGGAAATCCCAGGGGCCTATGGAACTGTATCATAAAATGATGATGATAATGATGATAAGAAGAAGATAAAAAATAAAAAAAAAACAGAAAAAACATATACTATAATTTGCGAACCTCTTCTGGCATATTTCAGGCTGAGGGAAAATAGTTGAGGGCAAGTGGGAACACAAGTCTGAAAACCACAGGCTATAGCATGCTAAGATCCAAGAAAAGTTCTTCATTTCAACACTCTTTCTGCTACTCACAAACTCATTTTCTTTATATATGAAGCATGATTGTGAAGACTGAGTAATACTGACCATGTGAAAATGACTAACACAGAATCTAGCTACAATAGTTAGAGACTTTTAAACAGAAGCTACATGTTACCTTGAATTACTTAAAACTCCCCCTTTGGTAAGATAGTTGTAGTATATAATTCAGCTGGATAATAATGAATCAATAATAAAATAACTGGTTATTGTAAGACATTAAATGATGAAGAAATTAACCATGTTCCTAGACCAGCAGAATCAACATCATCAAAAGCTCCATATTACCAAAAATGACATACAGATTCAATGTGATCCCAATCAATATCCACACAACATTCCTATCAGAAATAGGAATAATGAGAAGAAAAGTTATCTAGAAATAAATAAAACCACAAATAATCAAAGCTATCCTGAAGAATAAAAATCAAGCTGGAAGAATCACAGTTGAAGACCTAAAGACGTACTACAGGGCAGTGATCATCAAAACAGTGTGGTACTGGTACAGATACAGAGAAGATGATCAACGGAACAGAATAGTAACTCCAGAATGGAGCCCACATATATATAGCCGACTGATCTTCGACAATAAAACTGAAAGCAATGCAGGGAAAAAGCCTGGTATCTTCAACAAATGCTGTTGGGATAATTGGCTAGCAGCTTGCAGAAGAAAGAAGCAAGACCACCCCTATTACCTTACACAAAAATCAATTCTAAATGGTCAAGGACCTAAATCTGAACTCAGAATACATCAAATTATTAGCAGTAAACAAAGCACTCTGCAAGATAGAGGCATTGCCAAAGAATTCTCAGAAAAGTCACCAAAGCCACAATCAAAGTCTAAATAAAGTGGGCCTACATCAAACTAAAAGGCTTCTGTATAGCAACGGAAATGATCAACAAAGTGAAGAAGCAACCAACTGGATGGAAGAAAACCTTTGCACACTACATAAAGATAGGCAACTACTATCCAAAATTCACAAAGAGCTTCAGAATCTCAATGACAGCAAAACAAACAACCCTGTGAAGAAATGGGGGAAGGAAAGGGGGCAGGCATTTTTTAAAGAACAAATGCAAATGGCTAGTACATATATATAAAAAAAAAGTCCAGGCTCCCTATCTATTAGGCAAATACAATTTACAAAGTACAAGTACAAAGTACATTACAAAGGTCCTAGCTAACTCCAGTGAGATCGGCCTACATTTCAAAATCTATTAACAACACCTTTTAGTGTGGATGGGGGAGAAAGTTACTCTAATGTTGGTGGAAATGTAGGCTAGTGTGTACACATTAAAATATTTATATGTATTTTATTAGGTGTATGAAGGATTTTCTCCAAATATTTGTCCCAATAAGTTTCATATTCAAAAGTGTATTCAATCAGCATGGTCAGACAAGCATTAACTAGACAATCGGTAAACATGAACACAAAAATAAAAGTCATGAGTTATACCCTTCATATAGTTCATGCACTAGTAACAGCATTGATTTTGTCACTTATATTTCTTAAATTATTCAAACTTTTTTAAAAAAACTACTGCCTGCAGATGTGCATTGTTACATTAGTTTCTTATCTCTTATCTCTTAAATGTTCTGTCACTTTCAAAAGAGAGGAGTAATTGCAGTTCTTTGCTTCTCATTTACTATCTACTTTCTTGAGTGGATAAAACATTTTAGGTATATGACAAGCAAGGAATTAATACAAATGGTTAAATTAATACAAGTGTTTAAAGATTGTGCTTTACTCTTTTATTGAGTTTTTAATACTGAAAAGCCTTAACAGTTACATATATCAGACAACGACTGTTCTTAAAATTATTTACCTATCAACAAACCCCAAAGAAAATAATTAGAAAATAATTAGAAGATCAAGAAAATCGCAGGAAAATAGGGAATTATTTTTTCAGGTTGTGGCAAGCTTCCTAAATTTGGGTTGAATAAGCCTAAGTTGCAAAGAGAGAATATAAACTTAGTAAGTATAGCTTTTTTTAAAAAAGTAATTGGTTAAAAGTGCCACATTTGTTTTCACTCAAGTATTCATCAGAGTAGCAATAGTTCTGTTTCGCCAGTGGGAAAACCTTAAGAAAATTCACTTATGTCTTAAGGAAAAAAACAATGGTTTTTTTTTGTACTAAAAACACTTGTCCAGCTCAATGGCAGATATACACAGCAAGTATCTGTTTCAGTTATTTTTTGGATACAGTATATGCTTCTTTATGTTTCCTCCATAATAGAGTGTAAGTGGTATGAGAAGTGTGATGTAGTCTGTGGTTTAATGTATACAATGTCAGGAAAAATGAAAGTATCACAATATCATAAAAGGATAGAATAAAGAACTCCTGAGGTCCCAGCATGGTGCCCTAGTGGCTAAAGTCCTTTCTTTGAATGCACTGGGATCCCATATGGGCACCATTATAATCCCAACGGCCCTGCTTATCATCCAGCTCCCTGGTTGTGGCCTGGGAAAGCAGTTGGGGACAGCCCAAAGCTTTGGAATCCTGCACCTTCGTCAGAGACCCGGAGGAAGTTCCTGGCTTTGGATTGGCTCAGCTCCGGCCATTGCGTCTGCTTGGGGAGTGAATCAATGGACAGAAGACCTTCCTCTCTGCCTCTCCTCCTCTCTGTATATCTGATTTTGTAATAAAAATATTTAAAAAAGAATGAATGAAATGTTATATCTGATAAAAGATTACATAGATAAAGATGTTAAAGCACAAACATGATTCTTGTTATGTTTGAGATTAAAAATCAGGTTTTTCCGTCTTCCAAATTCTAGTATTCCCTAATCATATTAAAGATAATAACTATTATATATAAAATCCTTTAAACACTATATTTACTGAAACAGATTATAAAAACAATTTTATGTTTCATGATATTGACAGTAAGCAAAATCATTTCAATTATTTGATGTCAATATTAATATTAATGTACATATGCAGCAAATATATAACTTTTTAAAAAAGATTTACTTATTTTTATTGTAAAATCAGATATACAGACAGGAGGAGAGAGAGAGAGGAAAATCTTCTGTTGATTCACTCCCCAAGTAGCCTCAATGGCCGGAACTGATGCGATCCCAAGCCAGGAGCCAGGAGGTTCTTCCAGGTCTCCTATGCTGGGACAGGATCCCAAGGCTTTGGGAGGTCCTCAACTGCCTTCCTAGGCCATAAGCAGGGAGCTGGATGGTAAGCAGGGCCGTTGGGATTATAATGGTGCCCATATGGAACCCAGTGCATACGAGGTGAAAACTTAAGCCACTAGGCTACCACACTGGTCCAGCAAATACATTAACTTAATATGTACTGTTAGTAGAAACATAAATGGAGAAAATGTTGGATTCTAATATCAACATTGCATATACAAATAAGGATGGTAAAATAAACATCAGAAATATGAAATGTCTTACGTGAACACAGGAGTATCAACATTATAAATATTATTAATATGGAATTCTAACTACCTATCATTACATAGCTAATACAATACTGAATAGCAAAATAACGCAATTGTGTATGTTTTAGAAAGAAAAAAAATCTAATGGAATACAGCATAAGAACAGCAATAATGGACAGAGTGTGTTAAATGCAGATATGTAAACCTGGAATAAGGTAGGGATTTAATTAACAAAAAAAAAAAAAAGGAAAGGGGAATATCCAAGAAAGACAAAAAAATGAAAAAAATTAAAAGTCTTTTGGTAAATTAGTCAGTAGAGTAGCCATTCAAAGAATAATTTAGAAAGAGGAGACTCTTTAGTGTCTTTTATGGGAATGTAGGAGAATAACATTACTGCTAGATAAACTAGAAAATATGATAAGATATTCACTGAGACACAGTTCTGGAGCTGATAATATAGGAAATGAATCAGAATGGATTAAAATAATTGATGCATCAACACAGAATTGGTCATTGAAATCTAATTGGAATCAAGGCAACAATAAGGATGAGAAGTATGACTACAGTATGTCCTGGAGAAAAGGACTGAACCAGAGGCAAGAAAAACCAACGTTCATTATCACTGCTAATTCGTTTTTTTTTTCTGTATAAGAAACCATGAATTCCAGTTTTATGTCAGTCCATATGAGTTGGGATTCCTCTACTCCATTAGATAATAAATGTCCATATTACATACAAGGACACATTTGAAGAGTGTCAATAGTATGCACACACAGAGTTAAAGACAAAAACACATTTAGCAAGAGATTATTTGTAAAAAAAAATGGCTCAAGGGAAATATATTACACTTTCATAGATTGTTCTACTAAGAAAGCAAGAAGACAGAATAACTGCACTGAATTTTATGAGTAGTTAGGAGGTAATGATTCAAATTTTATGTCTACAGATTTAGTGTCTTAATCTCAAACTGTAGGTAGCATCCTTGTAAGTAAAGCCCTGTTGTGTATTAAGAGCATTTATACTACTCAACTATAAATCATGTACGGTTTACTTGTGCAAATACGAAAATTAATTTTTGTACTCAATATTATCTTTTCTAGGCTGCCTTATAGAATTAGCCTATTATTAGAATAAAAATAGACTGAAGTTTTTAAAAAATGTCAAATGAATGACAAATATTATGTGTACTTTGTCCTAGAGGCTATCTTCAAGGCTGAATAATTTTTCCCCTGTGGTTAAATTTAAAAACTAATTTATTCAATTATAATACTGTGCTTTATAAAGATGCAATTTTCACAAATATTCCTTTTAGGTACCTTAAATCAGCTGTGATTTTGCTGTTGCTTCATTTATCTTCCTTATTTTGATTAACTGGAATAAAGAATGCAAAATGACAGGTATTGGGAGAAGGTACACAAAAACACAGAACAAGTGTTATACAGGTTAATGCATTTTGGAACAATATCTAATGAACTTTAAGGAAATGTTATAGAGTCAAATATACAATGCAGCCCAAAGCACCACAGAGAAGCATAATACTTATTTTTAAAAACCGGGGGGGGGGGGGGATTTAAAAGCCAGTTGTTTATTTTTCATAAAAAATAGAAAAAGGCAAAATTCTTTAATTTACTTGAGAGTTTAGCAACCAAGATAGCAAGATATGAAGGAAAGAGAAGGTCTATTTTGCTCATCAAGATAGATATGAAGATGCTAAGTAAAACTTTCCAGTCAAACAAATCCAACACAATATTCAAAATACACTGTGGACTACAAGATCTGTACCAGGAATACAAAGATGGTTTCATATCAGAAATTCCGACAGTGGAAACCATCAATCTGTTTTGTGTTGCTGCAACAGAATACCTGAGACTTATTCAAAATGAACACAAGTTTATTTCTAACACTTTTGGAGACTGATGAGTCATGGATCAAATGGCTGGCAATGGGGATGACTGTGGCATAGCAAATAAAGCTGCTGCCTGAGAAGCTGGCATCCGATATGACCAACAAACCAAGTCCTGCTGTTCCATTTATGATCCAGCTCCCTGCTAACTTGCCTTGGAATGGAGTGGAGGATAGTTCAAGTAATTGGAACATTTTAACCCACATGGAAAACTCAGAGAAGCTCCTAGCTTCAGCCTCACCCAATCCTGGCCACTGCAGCCATCTGTGGAGTGAATTTGCAGATTGAAGCATTCTGTTTCTAATTTTGCCTTTCAAATAGACAAAGTCTTAAAGAAAAAAAAAAAAAAGACAAAAACCCTTACATCTGTTTATGGGCAGTTACTACTTCACCCTAGGGTATAAGACAAGAGGAAATAAGAGAAAATAAGAAGGAACAAAATTCATTCTCTCAAAAAGGACACATATGATAATAAACACTCTATAATGGCACTAATTCATTCACAAGGCACTAAGCATCTCTTGAAAGTATCACCTCCCAATATTTCCACATTGGAGATCAGATTTCTAACATACGAACCTTGGGAAATGCATTCCTATGTATGTATTGCACACAATATTGTGTAATAAAAGAAATGCAAAGCGAGATATAAGATGGTTTCAAGATACACAATAAAATGTATGTCATAAAGCACAAAATATAACATTCTCTAAACAAAGAAGTGAAGGGGCAGGTCTTATTTTCAATAAATTCTGTATTGGAAATCCTAGGACAGACATGTCTAACAGAAAATTTGGGAGACATCGTTATTAGGAAAAGTTAACCCGACAAGGATCCTATTGTCTGACGGTTTATATACATTATTAAAGGTATTACTCAACACATAAGAGTACCACTCAATATAGTAGCATAAGAGATAAGGTCTATAAGCATGGGAAAAGAAGAGACACATCATTAGTACTAGGTGATATGTTTTTCTAAATAAACTACTGAACACTTAAACATGTTTTTTCATGTTTTGTATTAAAATCCAATTTCCTAGATTCACCATTTTATTTGTTCTATGACTTCAGAATCCAGTCATTGTTCTGTTTATAAGAAGCATGTTTTACATAAATTTTAGTCAAACTTTCACTGCTATTCAAATCATTCTTTTTCTCTTTTTGAGGAGCTGAAAATTTTAGTTCAATTGAACTAATTTGATGAGCATATCTACTTTTCTTTGAAATCCTGATAATGGCAGTTTTATAGATTCATAAAACTTGTCAGTAGGTATGCAAATTTTTTCTAATTGGCAAAAATATATTTATTACTATAATTGATACAGGAAATATCCAATAAAATTTACAGAACTTTAATACTAAAAAATATAAAATTTAGTAAAGGAAACAGAGGTAGACACGACTGCTGAATGCACAAAATTTATATGTCTTAAAATTCCTCATACATAAAACACATCTACCATCTTTATGATAATGTTACTTCACCTACACAGACCCAAATGACTAAATATTTCCCTATAATATATATTTATGTATAACATTTATGTCATTTTAATATATAATGTATAATTATATATGAATGTGTATATTATACATATTACATTGATATATAATTTATACTAATGACATTTTAAATTTAAAATGGTAATATATCTATTCATACATGCATAAACCCTGTTAACATCTAATTAACTCTTTCAATGTCAATACATTTATTTCTCTCACCATTTTATAACCAATATAAAGAAATTGATCATCTTACTTGTGTCTGATAATTTCAAAAGAAAGAAAAAATCACTTATTCTGGTTCTCTAGTAATAATTCTCCAGAAATATCTATTTAGTTCTTAAGTTGATATTATTTAGTTTTTTTAAAACATGGAACGCTTCACAAATTTGTGTGTCATCTTTGCACGGGGGCCATGCTAATCTTCTCTGTATCATACCAATTTTAGTATATGTGCTGCTGAAACAAGCACATGATTTAGATTTTAACTATTGTATACTTACATACAAATATTTATAACTGATATTTTTCACTGAGGTGTTTTGATTTCATGTAATCTTTCTTCCTTATTTATCTAAGGATCAGTAACACTTATTCTTTTGTCCACTGAATACCTTTGCATAATGTAAAATGCATCATGAAAGATATGAAAAGGAGCATCACACATCTTGTTGCTTTACTCTGTTTGCTAAAATTCCTCCTGTTGAGTAACATACTTCCTGGTAATTTATTTTCAGGACTCAGGATTCAGAACTAAAAGTTGTAATAAGCTTGTGTCTTTTCTGATGTATTGAGGGAGATGTAAAAACAAACAGGTCTAAATATGGAATTTTCTAGTGTTATAATCACAATTCAGATGATTTCCATTAGCACAACTCACCAACAGATGTTGGTCTTATGTAATTTATCCAAAAACACTCCTCTATAGGCTACGATTTGCATCGGTCTAGGTAGGAAAATTGACCTTTAAGACACTGCTAGCATGCCTTCTACTATCACCCACACCACAAAAAGAATTAAGAGCTGTTTTTGACTCTGAACAAAAGTACACAAATTCTGTACATTCTCTGCCAAACATTTAGCCAGAATTTTTTTAAGTTAACTATGTAAATCATTCTATTTCATGTTTATACATATTTAGACTGCATTCAAATTTTATACAAGTCTATGTTTTTCTTTATTAGAAGCAGATAATCCCAAAATCCAATCAAATTTATTGCCTATACTCTGAAGAAAAAAGTGACAGATAAAATATTTACCATTACATAAATAAATGAAAAACCTAAAATAAAATGCAGTCTAAAACTCAATTCTACAACTATCACAGCTGGGAAAGTCATTCAGAGGCAGCTGGTGGCTGACATTCTGCCAACCTGCATGTATCATACTCTTCTAGTAGTGGGAGTTTGGTTTCCAACACAGATTATCTCACTCTGAATTTTTCCAGCTCTTTGACCTTTAACAAATTGTAAACCCACCAATACACTTAACTCACTTCATGATCATGATTTTGATGATCTTTGGCAAGTGTAGTATTAAAGTGTCAGTCAGAATGCTAAAACCCTACAGTCAATACAACTTAATAATTTATCTTTAAGTTGATAATTAACTTACACAAATGTTTACTTACAAACTCAAACTGGCTATCAGAATATGTGCTTTTTCAGTATCTACCTGTACCTGTAATTAATAAATATTATTTGAACACAGGACTGTTGAAAAACTGAATGCATATATCAAGTTATTAAAAGTAATTATCCAAATAGTGTTGTCTTAACCCAGAAGTTTGTAATTCCATTATGGAAATACAAGGAAATGCTACAACATAAGCCATCTGTGCTCACCAAAAAGATTCATCCAAAACCAGACTGGAATATGATTTATTCTGAAATAAAAATATACATTGATTTAAACTGCCTAATAAAGTCTATAAAATGAAGTCTACAGATATAATTCCTGTTGTAGAAATAATCTTAGTATTTTATTTTTAATACTATAAAATTAATTTTCATTGGAAAGGCAGATTTATAGGTAAAGGGAGGAGAAGAGAGATCTTCCATCCGATGGTTCATTCCCCAAATGGCCACAATGTCTGGGGCTCAGGCAATCTGAAGTCAGGTGCCAGGAGCATCTTATAGATCTGCCATGTGTGTGCAGGGTCCAAACAATTTGGGCCATTCTCTACAGATTTTCCAGACCACAAGTAAAGAGCTGGATGGGAACTTGGGCCGCTGAGATTAGAACTGGCACCCATTACAGGCTGCCAGTACTTGGAGGTGGAGGATTAATTAGTTGAGCCATTGCACCTTTCCCAATATTTATTTATTTATATCATATATAAGTATAACCAGAAAGGGCAAAAGTAAACATTCAAATATACCTTACATAGACAGGGTAATTATACACTATTGAATCATAACAAGAACATTAAAAATTCAACTTTTTTCAAATTTTATTTATTTTTTAAAGACTTATTTTTAAAAAAGATTTATGTTTATTGGAAAGGCAGATATATAGAGAGAAGAGACAAAGATGAAGATCTTCCATCCATTGACTCACCCCCCAAGTAGCTGCAATGGCCAGAGCTGAGCCAATCCGAAGCCAAGAGCCCGGAGCTTCTTCCGGGTTTCCCACACGAGTGCAGGGTCCTCTTCGAATGTTTTCCCAGGCCACAAGCATGGAGGCTGGATGGGAAGCGGTCATGCTGGGACCAAAACCAGTGCCCATATGGGATCCCGACACGTTCAAGGTGAGGACTTTAGCAGCTAGGCCACTGTGCCGGGCCCTCAAATTTTATTTTTAACATTGTTTATATAATTGAGAGGAATGCATGCCCACGTGGGTCTCTGATTAGTGTGGAGGGTTGAGGTATGGAGGAAGGTGGATGAGACAAATTTTTGGTTTTGTTTTTGCCCAACTCCCCAGGTAGGGAAAGGGAGGGAGGTGGTCACTCCTTGCTGTGCAACTACATCAGCACCTGTGGAAGGGGGAACATTCATTTGATGATGCCTTGGAAACAATAATGTTAGGAAGAGTGGTCTGAGAGTGTTTCTTGAGTGATTTTTTTTTTTTAAAGATTTATTTTTTATTATTTTTTCATTGGAAAGGCGGATATACAGAGAGAGGAGAGACAGAGAGGAAGATCTTCCGTCCGATGATTCACTCCCCAAGTGAGCGCAACGGGCCGATACTATGCCGATCCGAAGCCAGGAGCCTCTTCCGGGTCTCCCACGCGGGTGCAGGTTCCCAAAGCTTTGGGCTGTCCTCGACTGCTTTCCCAGGCCACAGGCAGGGAGCTGGAAGGGAAGCGGGGCTGCCGGGATTAGAACCGGCGCCCATATGGGATCCCGGGCGTGCAAGGCGAGGACCTTTAACCACTTGCGCCACCGCGCCGGGCCCTTGAGTGATTTTTTGATAGATCTGAGAAGTTGTTGGTTTCACTGCTTGAGTGTTGAGAAAATCTTTCCAAGGTCTACTAGCTGACCAAGTTCACCTTAGTGCATCCACAGGCCAAGGAATATGCTGCAAAGCTTGTCCAGAAGGGTGGTTCAACCTGTTGTGCTTTCTATCCTCTGATGAAGCAGTTGACTCCTCTGCTGGCCTAGACAATCTGACTGTCATGTTACCCATGTATGTTTTGCTATAACAATCACTGCACAGGCATAGTAACTGAGAAGTAATTGAGAGGGCCCAGTCCTGATACATGCACTCCAAGGATGGACCACCCATATTTTGATTTCCCCTGTGGCCAGGGTTTTGGTACAGCCATCTAGTCAGGCAGTCCCCCAAGAAACCCAGCCTGGATGACCTCAGACTTGACTCCTGTGTTCCATCCAGTGTAGGGTCAGATTTGGTCTGTTACCTGCACTAGCCAATGCACATACCAGTGGATGAAGTTGCCTGGTCAGTTCTGCCCTTATCCCCACCTCACAAGCGAACTGATGGCTGCTGAGGTTTAATTTATCCCAGTCTCCAACAGAAACAGTCTTCTTACACACAACAGCAGGTGCCATGGCCCAGTCTGGGTGAGCCCCAATGGCCTCCAGCAGGTCCACCCCAACCCTGGTTTCTGTATTTACTGGAATTTGCTACGGCCTAGCCTGGTCTATCCCACATCCTGTGTGGCTCTTGGTCACACCCATGGGTGCTGGAACTTAGTTAAGCCCAACCTCCCATAGATCCAGCCCACATGAATGCTGACAGGCACTGATGACCTACATAGCCCCGTCCACTACCAGTCCTGACTCTTCTGCTCATCAGCAGGTGCGTCAACCTAGCAGGGTTGTGTACAGTTTCCTTAGCAATCCCATTCTGAGTCCCAAATCTTGTGCTTGCTGGGGATACTGTAGTCCAGCCTAATACAACTTGCACACAGTCACAGCACTTGCTAGTGGGTGAAGCAGGCTAGTCCAGGCAGCCCACACCCATTGTGGCTCTTGTATACATTAGTGGGTGCAGCCTGGCCTACTGCCAGAAAGGCCTACCCTCAGTCCCAGCTCTCAGTCTCACCAGAGAAAACAGCGTCCCAGTAAGAGAGTTTCTGATATTCCCCTACAGGCCAACTTCCAGTGCTGGGTCTTGCAGATGGTAGTGGGTGCTGTGGCTAGGTTTGAGATGCCCTCCCTAAGTCTCGGCATTCACCACTTCATGCTATAGCCTGGCTCACTCAGCCTGGCCTATTCCCATTCCCAGTTCTCATCAATGGGTGCAGCAGCCTAGTCCATCCTGGCCCACTCCCTGCACTCCTATGAACTGCAGGTGTTGCACTATATTCCAGCCTGGCCTGCATCCTATCCCGGCTCTCACTGCTGCTCTCAGTGTGCACTGTGACCTAGCCCAGTCTGGCTCACCTCCAAACCCAGCTCATGCATATGTTGACAGGTATTGCAGCCTAGCTGAGCTTAGCCTAACCCTCCAACTGCAGCTCTCAGAATCACTACTGGGAGATGTGTATAGCAAGGGAGTTCTCCAAGTTCCCCTACCAGGCCCACTCCCAGCCCTGCATCTCACATGCACTGACAGGTGCTACGGTCTAGCCTGATATAGCCAGCCCGCAGTCCTAGCATTCACTGGTGCATACTGTTGCTTAGCCCAACTGGCTCACACTCATTCTGACTTTCAGCCCAGTACAGTCTGGACCACACCCCCACCTGGCTCTCATGTGAATCGTGGGTGCTGTAGCCTAACCTAACTTGTCACACACCAGTTCTGGCTCTTGCAAGCACAAGCAGGTGCTGAATCCTAGCCCCATCTAGCCTGCTTCCAAACCCAGCCCACATACATATCGACAGGTACTGCAGCCTTGCCTGGCCTAGCCCATCCCCAGTTCCAGCTATCAGGCTCCCCAGTGGGAACTGTGTCCTAGCAGGTCCAGGATCCTATGTGTACTGACAAGTGCCACAATCCTGCTTTGCCCCCAGTCTGTCTGCCCCCAGTTCCAGCTTTTGTGTGTGCTGGCACATGCTGCAGTCTGGCCCAGCATGGCATCCTCTCAGCCCTGGCTCCTGCAAATGTCAAGAGGGTTCCTGTCAGATAAGTTCTGTGATCTATCCTGGTCCAGCCTGTCACTGTCCCCAGCCCTTTGCACCAGCCAGGGGGTGTCGTAGTCCTAGAGATGAGCCCACAAACCCCCTACAGTATCTGTACAGATCCAGTGCTGTGGTCCAGCCTGATATAGCCCACCTCCTGCTCCTATACTCATGGGCATGTACTGGGCCTACCCCAGCCAGGCACAGCCTCTGGCCCAAGCTTTTATGTGTGCTAGTGTGTGGTGGGAGACACTATTTAGCCTAGCCCAGGTCTCCCATGTACACAAGTGACTTGACCTGACACAGAATTATCCTCCTGTTCCCCACTCCCCAAACCACTCCACCTACTTACAAGTACAGTGACCAGGTCAATGGAAAACCCCATTAGTCATTCCTCCACTGTCAAACATACCCAGTGTCCTCAGCCTCTCCCACTCTAATACATCCCCAGAATAATTTCCCCAGGAAATCTGTAGCTCCTCATCTGGGGCTGGCATGGCACATCCTGGCTCGGAGCTCCCCCATCGACCTCACTCACTTAAAAAAGTGGAGGAGGAGAAAGAAAGAATAAGTAACTATGGTGGAATACCGGTATAGTTAGCACAAATTTGGCATTAACCGGGCCTAGAATGCCTACCAACTATTGGCTGCAGTTCTCCTAGGAATGTAACACTTTGTTTAGGTACAAGGCAACCTAGGCAGTTGCCTAGAGCTCAGATCAATATTTATTTTTAACACCGGTACCATATTTCTTACAAAGTGTTAGCCTCTCCCATTCAGTCACACGGATTTGTTGTTTCATAGGGAAACAAAAACCCCAACACTTTATAAAATTATTTGTAAATCTTGACTTTTTTTTTACTGTAATAGCATGATGTAATAAGCAAATTATTGGTTTGTCTTTATTAAATGTTGTCTTTTTTCTACCTCTTTGTTTAAAAAAAGCTTACTAAACATTTATTTGAAATGCAGAGTGACAGAGAGGAAAGAAGAGATGGAGATGAGTCTTCCAACTGCTACTTCATTCCCCAAATAGCCACAAAGCAGAACTTGGCCATGCTGAAGCCAGGAACTTCATCCAGGTATCCCATTTTGGAGATATTGGTGCAAGAGTACTTAAGCCGTCAACTACAACCTTTCCAGAACCATTAGCAGGAAGCAGTATTGGAAGCAGAGCACCTGTATTTCAAACTGGAACTGCAATATAGGATACCAGCGTCACAAGTACCAGTTTAGTTTAACATTCTCCACCACAAAACTGATTTAAGTTTTCCTAAAGTCATATTTCAACAATATTGTTGCATGATTCAGTATTCTCTTTACCTCATGTACTGCTCTAATATTAGTGAAATTGCTTTGAAAAGAATTTACTTTGATTCATAAATTTATTGATCAGACTTGACAGAAAAGGAAGGTGTATCTTACATTCATATCCTAGAATTGCTTTCATTATTTTTGCTTTTCTTTTTTCTCTTAGTATAGCATTTTTTGTAGACTGTAGGAATTCAGTGGGAAATATTCTAGTTTATTAGCATATTAAATTATTTGCTAACACTACAGTGTTTGTTACAAACAAAACAAGATTTTACAACCTTATTTTATGACAAAATAAACATATTGCTTGGAACAGTTAAGGATATTCCCATTTCTCCCAATCTACTATATCATTACCCCAACTATGATTTGTTACACAAATAGGATGGTAATTCAGCCAAGATTCCAGTCATGTTTTAGTAATCCATGATGAACAGTACTCACAAACATTCCATAATTCTGATTTTTACAAATTTTAGTAACTGAATCCCAATTTAGCCCTTATTTATTAGCAGGAGTCCTTGATACCAGCCAAATTGTAATATTTTGTGAGATTCTCTATAAAAGCACTACAGAAAAATTAGAAGAATATATTAGCTAAAATGTGCCTAGAAGTATTTCACAGAAAACCATACAACTAACAATTCTTACCTGTTCAAAAATCAATTCCTACACAAATTTGGATAGTGTACTTTAGTAATTAAATGTAAGGGCTTTTGGGCATAGGTTTCCTAAGTTCAAATCCCTGATCCACATTTTTAGATGATCTTTGCCCTTATTAAAGTTAGCTGCCTCTCTGTGACTTAGGTTATTTGCCTGAGAAAACATGAAAGATTGCCTGGAGCACTGAATGAACCAATGTACAAATACTTTTATAATAATTCCAGGCTAGTATAAAATTATACAGTTCATTCTGGTTAATTCAAGTATGACAGTATAAATGTTTACAATTTATCATGAAGGGCATCAATACTACACTAAAATGTGAAACATGTGTATTATATAGAGTACATTAATGTGTTAACAATTTCCTTAAAACCTTATAGTTAAAACAATAAATTGTATATAATTGCAAACTGTCAAAATGATTACATGGGATATATTTACCAAATCACTTCAAATTTCTGCAAAAGGACTAATTTGTACATTTTTATACAGTTAATAAAGGCCATATATTTCTTCAAACTTTCATAGTTTTTACTTTTTAGCTTAAAGAAGTATTAAAATAAGCACTTAATAACTAAATAAAACACTATTTACACCAAAAAATCTCCATCAAAATTTTACCAAAAAAAGTTATAACCCAGTATCAACATTTATATTCCCCTGCCTGTAGCTTAAACACTGTTTCTCATTAAGAAGCTAGTAGGATTACAAGAATTTCATTCCTTTTGCAAATAAGGAACATTTATCTCAGGCTAAGTTTTTGAATATCACTACTGTGATTTCATATAAAGGATAAAAAGCCAAAAAACAAGTCATCAAAATGCTCAAGTGTGGCAAGTGTTCACCACAAATTCTGTTTGTGTTCACAAAACAGTATAAAGAATAAAATGGAAACTGGAAACTAAACTTATCATATAAGATGTCAAGGAAGCTGCTACCTTGTTTTGAGTTACTAAAATACAGGTTCTATTCCATAAATTTTAACATGACAAATACTATGTCTGTTATCTTAGTAAGGTCACAAATGTAATGGACAGGTTAACTGCAGCAGACAGCAGGAGACTGGGGGTTAGAGACCTTGTTTCACAACAGATTGTACAAACTTGAGAAAATAAGTTCAGATCTCTCCAGTTACTGCAAACTCTCAGAAGAGACTGAATGATACATGGGTACAATTCCCCAACAGATTAAAGTTAGGGATAGACCTATGGATGTCCAGGTAATACTGAAGAATTAGATTTTAAAAGACTCATGATCTTTTACTTTGCACAGTTAAGACAATATTGATTTCATTAAAAATACTTGCACTAAGAAAACATGAGATAAACATTACTATGCTACATAGGAATCATGTTTGAAAATGTGTGTTAAGATAACACAAATGATTAAATGTGTCACAAAAGATTATGGAGCAAAACCTTACTAATACTAAAGTGATGTCTTAATGAACTTCAGTGGAATAAAACAACCTTTCAGATTACTACTTTTTCTGAAATACAGATACACATAATGGTCATTATATGATATATCTAGATAACATTTACATCTTAAACATGGAACTTTGAGTAAAGACTACTGATTAAAATGGAATCAACATGGGTGAATACTGCAAAAATATGCTGATTTTGACCATGGGAAAAGGAATCACATTCCCACAGGAACAGATGCAGAGACATTTACTATGGAAAATCTACAGAATGATCAGAGATGCTACAGAACAATAGAAATGACTAGGTCACATTGTGGCAAGTGAGATAATGCCAGTGACTCCCCCAGATAGTGACTGGAGGGAATGACATCTTCTCAGAGAGAGCTGACAGTAACCTACAGCAAGTTATACCACTGATGATACAGCCTGAACACCATGGTCCCCAGGGTCTTGCATCCAACTGAAATTCTACTGTTACATGTGGTACATACTTAACCCTATAAAAGAAGAGCACATTTCTTTCCTCCCCGTCCCTCACCAACCATCTGTAAGCAGCATGAAGATAAGTACCACTCTACTGAGGGGAGTAGAGGCTGCTTTAGTCTGTGCATGTTTCAGAAATTTTATTGGAGGGTTAAATCAATGATCCCCATTGACTTTGAATCCGGTCTAGAAGTCTAGAGATTAGGATATCCACTTCGGTGTCTGTAAGCAGGGCACACCACTCACTCTACCCTCTCCCTTTCACAGGAGATGGATTCAACTTGCCTAGGTAGAGAACTAACTGACTTCATTCTGGCTAAGGGAAAACTGATTCTCTTCATGAATAGAAAGGCTCAAGGGACTGAGAGTGGGTTGCCTGATCCTTGTGACAACAGGAATCCTGTGACTGTGGTGGGGAGGGCATGGGGATCTGGCTTGGTAGGTGGACCATCACTAAGTCTGGGTTAAGTGGCTCAGAGTTCCCTGAGTGCTGGATGAGTTCTTGAATAGAGAGGGGGCACACTGAGAAGCATAAGATCTTTTGTGCAATTTACAGACCACCCATATGAGAAATCTAGATGAAGCTCCTGACTCCTGGCTCCTGGATTTAGTCTGGTCCAGCCTTGACTACTGCAATGCAGCCATCTGGGGACTGAATAGCTGATGGAGAATCTCTTTCCCTCCATCTCCCTGCCTTTCCTCTTCTATGACTTTCAAAATAAGCAAATCCTAAAAAATAAATTGTGCTGCTTATATACACAGTGGAATACTACTTAGTCATAAAAACAAATCCTTCTTTCACGACAAAATGAATGTAATTGAAATCACTATGCGTAGTGAAATAAGTCAGTTCCCCAAAGAAAAAGGTCATGTTTTCATTGTTCATGTAGGCTAATATGCAAAGTATAAAATATGCAATGTATATGAGTGAAATTGACCTTTTGAGATTTGTTTATTGCTCATAAATTGTCTATACTCCTGAAGAGGAGTGTTTTTTCTAGTTACTGTTTGTTAAATTCTTTTTAAAAAATTTATTTTTATTTTTATCAGAAAGGCAGATATATAGAGAGATGGAAAGACAAGACAGAAAGATCTTTTGTCTGTTGGGTTACTTCCCAAGTGTCTGCAATGGCTGGAGGTTAGTTGAACTGAAGCTAGGAGCAAGGAGCTTCTTCTGGATCTGCCACATGGGTGAAGGGTCCTAAGACTTTGGGGGCATTCTTCAGTGCTTTCCCAGGCCACAAGCAGGGAGCTGCATGGAAGTGTAACAGCTGGGACACGGACCAGCACCATATGTGATTCTGGCACATGGAAGGTAAGGAGTTAGCTACTAGGCTACTGCTCTGGGCCTGAATTCATTACTTAGCCGAAAATTAAGCTAGTGATTAAGCTTGTAAATTAAATGTGTGTTATTGTTAAAATTAAAAGAAAAATAAAGGAAGAAGGGAAGATGAGAATGAAAGAAGGAGTATAATTCATGTGGAAAGTATCATTATGCTCTTAAAACTGTACATATGAAATGCATGAAATTCCCAGTATATAAATTCATTAAATAAAAAACACAAATTCAATTTCAGGAACATGCCTTTATGAGCAATAATAGAAAAATATTAATAAGGACTTTTTAGAAAAGCACTGAATTTAAGGAAACAAAATAAAACCAGAAATTACATTCTTGAAAGAACATTAATAAAAACATTACTGCTTAAAAGTAGTGATTGGTGAGCCATTTTTATCTTTGTGTAGATTCCAATATGTAGGAAGAGTCTGATAATGGGAAAAACTACAAATTTTCATGCACACGCATAGTTAAGTTTCTAACTAACTTACTGACTTAGGATACATTTACCATTATTGCTTTCGAATAATGTTCCAGACCCACTAAGAATGGCCATGTCCTCATTGGAAGAAAACAGCCAGTACTGAAACAAACTCAGCTAATTGTTTCCCTCTCTCTACAGAGACAATATCTTAACTTATATTCCTTAATTGATGATTCACAGGGGCTAATATGATGGCACAATGGGTTAAACCACCGCTGGCAACACAAGGATTCCATAAGAGCACAGATACAGATCCTGGTTGCTCATCTTCTGACACAGCTCTCCACCAAAGTACCTGAGAAAGTGGTGGAAGACTGCCAGAGTTCTTGGGCACCTACACCTAGGTGGGAGACCCAGATGGATTTACTGGTTTCTATCTAGTTGAGCCCTGAATACTGCAATCATTTCAGGAGTGAACCAGTGAATGAAAGATTGGTTCCTCAATATATTCCTTTCTCCCTCCTTTTTAAACTAAATTTCAAATAATGTTTTGTTTGTTTTTGCATTGGTTCTGATCATTTGTTGGCCCAAATTATTCATTATTTTTGGTGTCTTGCCAGTTGACACCAGCCCAGTTACTTCAGTCTTTCTTTCCAAAGGCACAAAACAAAGATTATCTTATGTTTGTCGTTTTGTGCCATCTGGTGTCACTCCATTTTGTTGGCGAGATGTTTAGGTTCTAAACTCATTTTAATATGTAGAGTGGACCTGGAGAGCTCCTGGTCACATGTTAAAAAAGAAACAGATTTTCACATGTTCCATTTTTCAAATTTCTCTATTGGCATGTAAAATCTCAGCCCTTGTATATATTGCCTATTCTTATGTAATTGTTCTGGAAACCTCCCATCATTCTATGATACAATAGCAGAAAATATGTTAACTATCAACAGATGAGGACACAAACAGACAGTAAAGATAATATACATGGATAGTCTGTCAAGTCATGTCAGCTTATGTGAGCCTGGATTTACTGTACAGTGGCTACAGCAACTCTGACTGTCGCTTCATCCTCAGCTCACTCTGCTCCGCAGATACAAATGGTGTAAATGCACACCACACTAATAAAGGGGTCTATCTATCATCACCTTTATTTTTATTCCAAGCTCCAAGAATTGGCAGAAAGAACAGTAAATGGAAATTTCTTACTGCTTCTGCATCACCGGGCCCTGCTTTCCTCCTGTCTTGATGTACGGCATTCCTTCATTCATCTCCAGTTCTTCACAAATGCCAGCTGCTTTTGCACCTTTCCCCAGGTCTGACTGTTGGGCCAATCACTTTTTGCTGTTAAGAGCCTACTCTTGGGCCTGGTGCAATAGTGTATTGGCTAAAGCCCTCACCTTGCATGCACTGGAATCCCGTATGAGTGCAGGTTCTAATCCCACCAACCCCTCTTTCCATCCAGTTCCCTTCTTGTGGACTGGGAAAGCAGTCAAGGATGGCCCAAAGCTTTGGGACCCTGTACCTTCATGGGAGACCCGGAAGAAGCTCCTGGCTCCTGGTTTCAGATTGGCTCAGCTCCAACCAATGTGGCCGCTTTTGGAGTGAGCCATCTGATGGAAGATCTTCCCCTCTATCTCTTCTCTCTGTATTTCTGCCTTTCCAATAAAAATAAATAAATCTTTAAAACAACAACAACAAAAAAGAGCCTGTTCTCACATGCTTCTACTCTTGCTTTATGACTTTCCATCCCTGGCACAACTGTTACACCAGACATGGGCACAGACCACCATTGGGAAGACTTCCCAGGCTCTGCCTCTGTGAGGCTGGTAGGAGTTCTGCTCTGATTGTTCCCAGGCAATGCAATTCTACTTCTAGGTCCACATTAGATCAAGGCCAAGATGGCCATTGTTCTTCAGATTGATATAAAATTTCCCAAGCAGTGCCTCATCTGGATCAGGAGAGGGGAGATGTCATGATGGCCATGTAGAAGTTGAGACTCCAACTGGAGGCGACATTAATCTCCCAGAAAGCATCACATACAGTAGATTGCACGAGAAGTGATTAGAACATCAGTCCTGAAGGGCCCTGCCATGTTGGACTTGGTCCAAATAAATACATTTAAAAATAATATGCTGTAGAATGTACTTTAACGCCACTCCAAATACATTGACATTTAGTTTGGATAATGACTATTATGCGACTTTCTCAAGTAAAAATTAATTTTAGTTGCTTAAAAATTTAGTTTCACTATATTTCAGCATGAACTTCCATAGT
Organism: Ochotona curzoniae; assembly: GCF_017591425.1. Taxonomy (NCBI): domain Eukaryota; kingdom Metazoa; phylum Chordata; class Mammalia; order Lagomorpha; family Ochotonidae; genus Ochotona; species Ochotona curzoniae. The sequence goes on along the minus strand of NW_024465023.1, from coordinate 18,576,068 downwards.
AAGAAACAGCCTGAGGGCCAGTATTGTGGTAGAATGTCTTAAGCCCCTGCCTGTATCATTGGTATCCCACATGCGTATCAGCTAGTTATACTCCTGGCTGTTCCACCTCTGAACCAAAGTCCTGCTATTGTACCTGGGAAAGCAGTGGGAGACGGCACAAGTAACTTGGTGCTCTATCATCCATGTGGGAGACCCGGATGAGGTTCTAGGCTCTTTGTTTCGGCATAGCTAACCCTGGCTATTGAGGCCATTTGTAGGGTAAACCTCTGTCTATCCTTTCCACTCCCTCTCTCTGTAACTCTGCCTTTCAAATAAATATATAAAGCTTTTTAAAAAAATAGTCTAAAATTGTAATTAAACTATAATTATTATATTTGCATTGTAAATACTATAGGTTTGTGTACTAGGCGATAACTACCCAACACATAATGCATCTTATTGTACATACATTTTATTTTCGTTGAAAACTAAACAGGGCATAAATCTGCAACTGCTTTAACAAAATTATTACATATACTTTAAAAATCACAATCATACTCAAGAAGTTCAACTTAAAAATCATGCTGGATTTTGTTTCTAAAATAATGAAATGTTTCAAAATATTATTTCTGAAATAATGAAGCATTATATTTTTATACCTAGATATCTTGGAAATTAAATTATATAAAATGTGCTACAGTATAAAATTTTGTAATAAATTCAAATATTAGTTTAGTCAACATGAATCAATAAGATAAGATCTCATTATGGTTAGAGTAACTGTTAGATTAAAAAATGCTGACAAAGATATAGAGAAAGGAGAATTCTTATACCTTGGTCCCGTGAATGTACATTAGTACAACTGTTGTGCAGGAAAATAATTTCAAAGTCCCTCAAAAAAAAAAATAGAAGCAGAACTTCCATATTATCCAGCAATACCATTATGTCAAAGAGACATCTGCAAATGAATAGTTTTTGGAGCACTATCAACAATAACCAAGAAATAAAATCAACCTTAGTGTCCTCTTATACATGAACTGGCAATGCAAATGTAAAAATACACAATGGTGTACTCTTCAGCTGCAAAATAGAATGAAAAAGCAGCATTTGCAGCAACATGGATGGCCCTGGAGAACAGTATGGTAAGTGAAATATGTCATGAACAAAAAGACAAATCTTAATGTTCTTCATATGTGGAAGTTATAAAATATCAATCTAACTTAAAATAGTGACTACTAAAGGCTGGGAAAAGTGAGATCATTGGGAATACAGGAAGACTGGATAATGAATACCAAAACACAGTATAATAATAATTAAGATTTAACCCTCCATAGTACATTGTGGCAACTACAGTTCACATTAATGCATTCTATATTATTTAAAGAACTGTAGAACTATCAAAACCTCTTGACAACTTCATGGCATTGTAAATTTCTATTTTTTTCTTCCTGTTGTTGATTTTCTATTGTGGCTTTTCATTAAAAGGGATGTATGGTAACTGAGTAATAGAGAGTATGATTTTCAGATGTGAGCATACAATGCAGTGGGGATCTCTACTTCCAGATCAAATGAAACTGTCAACTTCTTAATGAAACTGTCAACTATATCTTGACAATAGGATGCTGGACACTTTGCCATTGTCCATGCCTGCAATGATGGACATATGACTGTTTATTAGGAACTACGCTATAGTAATAATATAAGGGAAGTCAGTGGCAGGAAGGGGACTTAGAATGGGGGAAGGGGAAATCCCAAAGCCTATGGAACTGTATCATAAAATGTAATTAATAACAAAAAAATGAAAAGGAACTAAAAAAGAGGAGATGGTTGCTTGCAAACACTAATTGAAAGAGAATGCTAATTGTCTGACCTAATCTCAAAGAAGTATCTGCAATACTTGTGAATTTCAGTATTATTCATGATAACTAAGTTTTGTGACCAACCTAAGTGTCTATTGACTGATTGATGGTTTTTTTAAAAAAGTGTACCATAGGGCCCAGTGTGGTAGCCTAGTGGCTAAAGTCCTAGCCTTGAACATGCCAGGATCCCATATGGGCATCAGTTCTAATCCCGGCAGTCCCGCTTCCCATCCAACTCCCTGCCTGTGGCCTGGGAAAGCAGTTAAGGATTGCCCAAAGCCTTGGGACCCTGTACCCATGTGGGAGACCCAGAAGAGGCTCCTGGCTCCTGGCTTTGCATCGGCGCAGCTCCGTCCACTGTGGCTACTTGGGGAGTGAATCAACAGACAGGAGATTTTCCTCTCTGCCTCTCCTCCTCTCTCTATATCTGACTTTAAAATAAATAAATCTTTACAAAAAAGTGTATCATAAACATACAGTGAAGTGTCAGTCAATATTAGCCAAGAGTGAATTGCTATCATTTTTAACTATATAGATGAATAAGGAGGACCTTTTGCTAGTCAATTAATTCATATAGGTAACGTCAAGTACCTTCCGACCTTATTGCAGAAATTAAAAAGTTGATCTCAGAGGAGGATAGAAAGGATGGAAAGAAAGTTGAGGTAAGAGGAAGAAGTCAACAAGATGGTAAACTAGTACAAAGGGTTAGTAGTAAAAGAAATTTTAACGTTTAGTGTCACACTAGGGTAACCTTTTTGCATAACTCAATGTTTCAAAATGCTATGTGAGAAAGGATTTTTACTATTTCTAATACAAAGAAACATTAAATGTCTGAAGTGATACATGACAACTATCCTTTTATGATCATTGCACACTATATGCATGTATTGAAATGACACACTGCATCTCATAATTATACAAAATTACTATGTGCCAATTCAAATAAAAATATACTTTGAGAGTCTGAACAAGATGACAGCTCAGTAGCATATTGCAATGATCATCTCTCCACAGAGACAGCATCCAAAATAGTTATTTAAATACCAAATCACCTTCACAAGAACTATGGGACCCAGGTGAGAGACCACAGTGCCTGGCTTTAGTATGATAATGAAGAGGCATTGAAGAAGTAAAGAAGGAATTATACTTGCCACACTTCTCCCCACTCCATGTACTACAGTATTATGAGAAATGGTTCAACACCAACTTGGAAAACAAAAATTAGACTAGATCTCACATTTCAAACTCAGTACTAAGTCGGCCATGAAATAATCGGATCCAGACAGGGCTTCACATCCTGTATCCAGAAGGTCATACAGGCAAACTGAATCTTTGAATTCCTATCCAGACCGTCAAGTAACCACATCCACCAAACCTCCATAAACCCTCTAAAAGACAGTGGAGTGATACTACAATTCCCAGAGAGTAGAGCAGAAAAAATTAAGTACTTGGAATTGAACACTAGAGCTCAGAATAAGGACATCTACTTTCATCGCTTGCAACAGCTAATAATTAAAGACAATGCTTGCTTTCAGGCCAGCACTCAGGGGACTTATCTCCCAGCAGGACACACTCAGTTCAGACTATGTCACTGCTTACCTCACAGGAGCCTGTATTGTACACCTGAGACTGTCCAGCCAGGTCCTAGTAACAAGTGGACTCAGGTACAACCCTGCTTAGCATTAACCTGTGGACCAAGAATCTGCCCAACGTGGGATAGACAATAAGAACTACAAAACTGTCATGAGGCTCTGTTCTAGGATGGTAATATGCGCTACTGGACAAATATTAATGGCTGCTTATAACTATGTCAGGATCTATGGGCAGAGTCTCAGAACGTGCCTCAGTTCAAGGTCCCAGCTTAGAATTACATCTTAGTCATCATCACCTATGGATGGATACAATGATTTTATCTTGTGAATACACTTTAGCAGCACATAGATCACAGCAATACAAATTTTAGTCCTTACATTCATGCTGCAATGGATGTTCCAGGCTGTGAGTTCCAAATATAATTGAGCACTGCAACACCAGTGGCAACTGAAATGGATATATCTGTCTCCTATAGCCCCAGAAAGTAGCTTCTATGAATGGTCTAACTTTGTATCCACTCTTCAAGTTCATCAGAAGGAACATAATGACAAGAGATATAAGTCTAAGCTTGGAGCACCTTTTGGAAAGAAAGAACAGTAAATGCATAAAATATTTGTAAGAAATTCTGACTTAGGGTGTCACCTAGTGTTGATACAACAGAAGTATCCACATATTTTTAGAAAATAAGCAGACTCATCATAATTACTGCGAGAAAATCCATAAACAAAGCCAGATTAAGAATACTAGAATACACAAGAAATCTTTCAATGTGTAGATGGCATCATAAGAAGTATCAAGAAAGTTTAGGGCTAGATGTGTTTAGATGGTAAATCTGTCACCTAACATGCTATTTCAGTAACAGTTCAAGTTCCAGCTGCTCCAATTTTGATCCAACTCCCTGCTAATGGCTTAAAAGCAATAGAAGATGGGCCAAAGGCTTGGACCCCTGCAACTGTATTTGAGACCTACAAGAATTCCCTGGACCCTGGCTCTGGCCTGGCCCACCACTGGCCATTGCAGCCATATGGGAAACGAGCCAGCAGAAGATCTTTGTCTCTTGATTTTGGCAGCTCTGCCTTTCAAATAAATGAAAAACTTAAAAAACAAAAACAAACACAAATTTGGTGAATTATGACCGCATGTAACAAAGTACTGGAAATAAATTAACTAGGTTAGTGATTATAAACTAAATTTAAACTTTGTCATTGAAAAAACGGAATATAAAGAAGAAAGCTGATGGGTAAGAATAAGGGAGGGTGGGTGCAAGAGAGGGAAGATGGGAGGACAGGATAGAAAGCATCACTATAGTCTTAAAACTATTTATGAAATACATGAAATTTTTCCTTTCTATAAACAAAAAATAAAAATTGATGTTTTAAGAAAACTCAACAAATTACAAGGGAAAATATGCAAACAAGTTGATATTTTAATTGACATTTCAGACAGAAGTAACAATCTAAGAAAATTCCTTGAAATGAAAAGAATAAGTGAAATTAAAAATTCAATAGAAGACTAGATCTAATCAGTTCATAGAATACTTGGAAACACACAGAGATTTTCAAAAAAGAATCCAGAGAAATAAAGAAAACTTATGGAAACTTTGCAATAGCATGAAGAGTGAATGAACCAGAGGACAGAAGATCTTTCCTTTTCCATGTGTCCTTCTCTCTCCCCCTATTGCTCTTTAAAATAAATAAAAGAATCTTCTAAAAATTTCAAATTTGGGTCAGTGCAATGGCTCAACTAGCCAATCTTCCAGCTCCAAGTGCTGGCATCCCATATGGATGCTGGTTCTGTGTTCCAGCTGCTGCATGTCCCATCCAGATCCTTCTTGTGGCCTGGGATAGGAGCAGAGGGTTTCCCAAAGCCTCAGGATCCTGCACCTATGTGCGAGACCTGAAAGAAACTCTTCATTTCTGGCTTCAGCTTGGCTCAGCGCCAGCCATTGTGGCCATTTGGGGAGTAAAACAGCAGACAGAATATCTTTCTCTGTCTTTCCTTCTCTCTGAAAATCCACCATTCTAATGAAAAATAACTGAACTTAAAAAAACCTTTCAAATTAAAAGTAATAAACCAACTTAAAAGGTAAAGATACTTAAAAGATAAAGATAACTTAAAAGATAAAAAGTTAAAAAAATACATCTTAAAATTTTTAAATAACATTGTAAAAGTAAACAAGTTATTCTAGAAAAGTAATGAATTAGCGAGAAAACTTAAAATTCTATATCAAAACCTATGATATATAGTAATATCAACACTAGTAAAAAATTGTAAGTACTAACACAATTTTAAAAATTTGAAAAAATACTTTATTTCTGCAAGTCAAGAAATTAGAAAAAGAAAAAAAAAACAATTAGCAAGGGGAAGAAATAATAAAACAGCAGAAATCAATGGCATATAAGTGTAAAATTATTTTTTAAGAAATCAATGAAACAAAAAGCAGGTACCTCAAAAAGGCAAACGTAATTGATAATTCATTTTCTAAACTAAGAAGTAAATACAAAAGTTCAAATATGTAAAATCAGAGCTTAAAAAGCAAGATATTACTCCCGATACTACAGATATACAAAGTATCATTAAAGACTACTATGAAAATTTTATATAACAATACATCTGGTAGAAGAATATTATATATGCTTTACCAAAATTGAATCATGAAAAATAGAATTTCTAACATGGCCATAATGAGCAGTTGGGTTGAATCAGTAATAAAAAGACTCCCATCAAGGGAAATCTCAGAACCAGATGGCCTCACTGATAAATTCTACCAAACATTTAAAAAAGAAATAACATCAATTCTTCTAAAACTTCTCCAAGAAAAAAAATTAGACTAGATCTCACATTTCAAACTCAGTACTAAGTCGGCCATTGCGCTCACTTGTGGAGTGAATCATCAGACAGAAGATCTTCCTCTGTGTCTCTCCTCTCTGTATATCTGCCTTTCCAATAAAAATAAAATCTTTTAAAATAATAATCAATGATGATGAATACATGTAGATTATACAATATGGGTAACAAAGAATATTTGATACATGCTTATCACTTGTATGTATAAATCCAAATATAGGTGATACTTACTCCAAATATCTGTGTCAATACAAATATATCACATGCTCCAACTGCAGGCTGCTCCCTAGGTTGTCTTGTACCTAGACAAGTGTTACACTACAGGGAGAAAATCAAACAACAGCTGGCTGGCATTCTGGGCCAGGTTTATACCAGCTCTATGTTAATCAAATCAGTGTGACAACCTAGTTGCCTATTCTTTAATTATATCTGCAACAGACTGACTTTTGCAGAATGAGACCTAAAAATCCAAAATTTTGGTCCTAAAGTACACTACCCTCAGTGGTAGAGTGTGGCATCAAGCTGGGAGCAGAGAGGCCCTATGCGGGAGTCCTAGGTGGCCACTCCTGTAGTGTGCCATAGCACAAGGCCACGGGTCTGAGGCCAGGGTCCTCAGGGTTTGGGTGGGGTGGAAAGGTCCCATGCTCTGATGACCTCCAGCAAGCTATGGGTCAAGTGGGTCCCTAAGCAGTAGTGGCAGGTCAGGGACCTGAACTGTCCCCCCCAAGGACAGATTTTGTTACTGTGAAGAAAACTTGGCTTTCATATCTAGTTGGTTTCAGCTGCAACAGGATCTCTGAACTCCGGGACCAGTGCCCAGGGGTGTATATTCTGGCACTGTAGCATAGAGTGCATGTTATGTCACTTCCTATGCTGATTCCTTTGCAAGGTAAAAGTTTTATGCCCAGGTGCACAAGAATGATGAGTCAGCCTGCATCTTCAAACCCTCAAGTATTTTTGGATGCTGCTTCAAAGGACAAAAAAAAAAAAAAAGCCCAGCAACTTCTCTGAGTGGTAATGTGGATGTGGAGGACACAGTCATTGGAATCTGCTGGGATCTCTTTGGCCCTGGTTCAGAAGATGGTCCAATAAGATGAGAAAATAGGGACAGATTTCTGAAAAACATCTCCTGCATAAGATTAGCAAGGCCTATGCTCTTTTCGGTAGGAAGTAGCATCTACACCCCTCAGCCACCCTTTAAAAATAAGAATCAAAAATCACCGAGGGGAGAATGAAATGGGGCAGGCAGGTAGCTAGCTTAGAATGACAACCTAGAAGCCTTAACTCCCTGGCCCTACATAATACCATTTGCCTAGCAATCAAATTGCCCCTTTCCCAGGATGTAGTCCTCCTCGCCTGGAACATGGTGTTGTATCATGTAACCATGCCCCATTTCAAGCTCATAAAAAACCCAGGCAATATGGAAAAGTGCTCACTCTCTTCCCTCGAATACAAGACGAAAGTAGAAACATGTTTGCCAGCTTGTACCTCCCTGTCCACTCTATCCCTGAATATTGTCACTATGTGTGTGTGATCTCCTTGCCTTTCAAGTAAGCTTTAAAAAAATGACTGAACAATATTTTTAAGACATTAATCAAAGTAGTATTCTCTAGAGTTTTATATTCTCTAGAGGAGGAGGAGTATTCTCTAGAGAATTTTTAAAAAAATCCTAAAAACAAAGTCTTTTTGTTTCTGCCATACGGCCCTGTCCTAGCATTTGGCCTTGTCCACTGGAGAAAAGCGCAGTGTCTTGTTAGTGAAGTTGCAACAGTGCTTTCAGACCTCTGCTTACCCAGATTCTGCAATAAACCTGGAAATGTGACTCAGCCAAGTGATAGGCTATTTCATGATTCCACTTCTCTCGGAAGCAGAATTTGAACACTTGTCCTGTTCAGTTGGAAAACAATGTGCACAGTGACCAGTTCGATCACAGACTGACCTGGTGAATGCCTCCTGTGTGTGAGCAAATCTGTTGGAGGAAATATTTGAGATTTGATTACTGCTTTACTGCCAACCTCCCATTAAGCCTTGGTTGTGAGCCCTTTAACCTCCCAGTGTCTCAGTGGATAAAAATAAACATAAGCTCTTAGTGTTTTTTGTTTTGGTTTGGTTTTTTAGAACATTAATCAGAAGAGTAATTGAAAAAAGATGTGGGGGTCTCAGTTTAAGTTTGGAGGCATTGGATAGTTTTATCACCACCACAAACCCTGGCAACGGAATATAACCATCTGATCACTTTACATTGTCTGGGAGGTTCAATTCAGCTCCTGCGTTTAATCCAGTGATGTATTTGACAGAGAAATACTATTTGCTGATGCCACTCTCACATGAAATAAAAGGTACATCATATTTTAGATTATACTATGATTCTCTCCACTGTGAATTTTCATTTTGTAATTTCTTTAAAAATATATAGCATGAATACATCAGTATTATCATAAAATATGATGTTGAGAAGATTGAAAATACATAAGAAGGTACTTTATTAACAAAACATATTTTGACAGTTTTCAAATGGTACAACAAAAAATTACATAGATTATGAGTTTATCTATGTATTATGAGGTTGTACTACCTAATAAATTCAGATAGCCAGAAAATATTTATAAACATTTTACTAATACAAGGAAGACTGGATTGCAGCATAGCTAATTTTGGAGACTTAGTTTTTATATTTGTTTTGTGTACTAACATTCATCACCTTTAAAAACACATTTTGAGGTCTGAATTTATGTGTTAGTCATTACCCTAAGTTTAGTCCACAGTTCAAGAAAAAGTCTTATTTGAAATTTTTTTGTACATTTTGAATATGAATTTCAAGATCAATACCAGTTTTGCCAGTTCAAACCAAAAGAGGAATACCTCCAAAAGCTAAAAAAATGTCATAAAAAGCACCTTAATCCCAGACACAATATAGAAGGGCTATGAAGTGTTTTAACTTTTAGATAAGAAGGTTGAACTGCAAAACAGTTTCCTTCTCCACTTTTAGAAGTTGGAAGCAATTATTTTAATGTTACAAGTTATAGTCACCATAGCAAAAATAAAGGAGCTGATAACTTTGAGAAATGTCAAACTTATAAAATTGACTTTCTAGAATAATAAACTATATTTTTTACTTTAAACATAGTAAAAAAGGTATCTTAAACATACATTGGATTTTACTTTGTTTTTTTTCCCCCCATGGAAATTTATTTCAACAATCCAACATTCAATGAAATGTATATGAGGTATATTTATATCACCATATGACATAAATGGTCTGCTGAGGAACATTTGATCAACCACCTGGCTAAAATCCTAACTCAGAAGCTAAAGAAAATGAGAGGTAAAACTTCTAATTTAAATTGAATTATGATTCAAAACAACCAAATCTTGATGGCTTGAAACCTTAAGGTTGATAACTCCATATATTAAGAAAAAGGATAAAATCTAAGAATCAAATCTATACTATAAAGACTAGGAAAACATATTAAAAGAGAAAGCTAATTATACATCACAGGTTTGGTATTAAGAACATAGATTCTAAAATTATGCATACATTTATTATGTATTTATTTTTATATATTTTATGTGAAACATACATATTCTCAATGCAGATTATTAAGAATTTCTAATTATATTTTAAGAAAATATCCAATAGAGGAAAGAAAAAGTAGGATACAGCTATAGAAAACATAACTCTTAGATTTCTTATTGCAAAAGAAAAAGTAACAAAAGAAAGAAATTTTCCTAAGAGTAATGAACTAAGAATAGCATATATGGACTTTAAAAGTAGGCATTAAAAAGTTTAAAGTACATTAGGATAGGCACAGAGTAAGCATAGAACACAAAAGCTTACAACAAAATTATGTGAGAATATATACTCAAGATGTTAAATCATATCACTCATCATTTTTAAATAAGCCTAGAGGTCTGATGGATACATGAACTACGATTTTTTTAATGAAGCACTTCTATTTCGCCTGAATTAAATTTGAAAGAGTGTTTATGAGAAACATTTGATATGTAGTAATACATATTGTGGGCAATCTTTGCTTGCATCCCACGCCTCATTATGTTCCACAGTGATAATTCTGTGAGCATCTGCATCTTAGTGAGTGCTAAATTCTAAAACTTTAGCTATCTGATTGACCCTTCAAGTGATCTTAGAGTTACCTCAGGAGAAATTTGCCTAAGATTAAAAAACTTCATCTCTCACTCTTCTCTAGGCTTCGTTACCCAAACACACCAGCTTCCTTTCTATTTTTTGCACAGGCTCCACCTGAGATGCCCTGTCTTCCTAATCTTTGTAGGTCAACTGCTGAGTCATTCTAGACTGTCAGCTAAAATGTAATTTCCTCAGAGATGCTACCTTAAACCATTGCCCCCAAATTTTCTCCTTATTTTATCTTGTCAACACACTCATGATGGTTACCCCAAAGATCACATCATGTCACTCATGTGCTTGTTGATTATCTTTCTTCCCTACTAGGAAGCCGACAACATTGAGAGCAGGTATTTCATCTCACTTGTTCTCCACAGTATCGCAGTATACAGACCATTGTTTGAAACATAGCAGAAACTAGCATTTCTTGAATGAAAACATGAATGAGTTTGCAAAATTTATTTCTTCCTTTCCTTTCTTCTTTTTTCTCTTTCTCTTTTCTCTCTCTTTCCTTCTCTATTAGAAAGGAGAATCCAAACATAAACACAGAAAGAGAGAGAGGGAGAGAGAGAAAGCACTCATAAACACATTCAAAACATTCATCCTCTAAATATCTGCAATGACCTGGAGGTCAAAGCTGGAAGATGAGAACTCAACTATAATAAAAATGAAAAAATTAAAAATTAAAAACTCAAAATTTTAATAATGTGCATGTGGCATATTTGCAACTACAAATGTTTTGGAAATGTAAACTGGAAATCTTAGCTTGATGGTTCTCAGACATTATCATGTTTGAGAATTTTTTTTAAAAGATGAAGAATACAATTCAAGCCTACATCGACTCTCATCTGAAATGCATACACCTTTCACTATACACTTTTCCATGAACTTTTGAACAAGAATCCACACATACATAATTTCAAAATACCAAAAAATAGTTTTAGCTGCAATATGAAGATAGGAAATACCCTACAGGATTTTGTGCCTAAATAAACTATTTTTTAATTCTATTTTTTTCTAATTTTAAACGTATCCTCATGCAAATACTCAGTTCCAGAATACATGTGGCAAAACTTCAACAAGTGTTTTCCAAAGGGTGAGCAAGTAGGCATTTTCCAACCAGAGAGAGCTATGGTTAAAGAATATTTCATTTACCAGTATGAGTTCTAAATTTTGTCACTCACCTGGGACTGAGTATATTTACTTGTGCAGTAGGAATGAGGCTGGATATTCACATCTGTATTATTTTGAGTAAATCACATAAATAGTGAAGATACCTAGAATATCCCAGAAGGGACTCAGTATTGGCTAATTTCCTTTTCCTAGGAAATATTGATAATGATACTGATAATCATTATAAAAGTTACATGAATGGTGCTATGGGTTAAATGTGTCAAGTACTTTGTATGCATATCTCAGTATTTCAAATGAAAAAGTTAATGTGATATTTAAATTTTATGTGTCAACTTGAGTGGGTCACAGGCTACTCAGACATGTTGCCAAGCACTATTGAGGCTGTATTTGAGAGGAGCCTTCTGGATAATAGTAACACTGGAATCAGGATTCAGTATTGTGGCACAGAATGTTAAACTGCCTCTTGTGACAACAGTGTATGTAATGGTGCAATGGTACAATGATCTGAGTCCAAGAAACTTCAATTTTTGTCCAGCTTCTGGCTAACACACCCAGGAAGACAACGGGAGATGGCCCATGCGTGAATCCCTGCTATTCATGTGAGAGTCCCAGATGCAGTTTTGAACTCTTAACTTGAACCTGGATCAATACTGAAGTTGTAGCCATTTAGGGAATGAAGCAGCAGATTGAAACCCTGCCTAAGTCAGTCTCTTTGTCTCCCTCTGTCTCTTTCAAATAATAACCTTTAAAATAGTACATAAGAATCAATAGCCTAAAGCATATTGTCCTCTCGAATGAGGGTAGGCTTCAAGCAATCATGGATGGCTTGAATATAACAAAAAGTCTAAGAAAAAACTCCTGCCTGATTGCATGTCTGGGGCATTGTTTTTGTTTGGCCTTAGGATTTCGACTGAACCATTAACTCCTCTCTGGCCTTAAGTCTGGTCAGCTGTAGGACTGGAATTTAAATCATTGGCTGTACTGTGCCTCCAGCCAAAAAGCTACAGATCTGCAGATTCTTAGTCTCCATAATAACATGAGCTAATTCCTTATAATAAATACCTCCCTAGTGTGCAAGTGCTCTTCTTCATATCCAGGTTACCTAATTACTTGCCTACATACTTGTTTAAATACAGATATACCCTATTGACTTTGCTTTTCTGGTAAAGCTTAATATATCAAACTATTGTTACAAATCCAAATTTTAGCAATAATTAAACCAATTGGTGCTGCAGGTGATGGCTTCATACATTAAGCCAGGGTGTCAGCACTAACACTTGGGTTTTTTTTTCTTGTGGTGCAAGTTTAATTGCATTTATAAGGAAAAAATTGTTTGGTATGAACTATATCCTATTTGCATCATCTGATAGGTTTTTCTTGACTTTTAAAAAGGCCACAAGATTACAGGTCATACGTGAAGATAAGCATGCTTATTTAAAAATACATTTATAAAAGAGAGAAAACACCATCCAGTGGTTCACTCTAAACTGTCAATAATGACTGAGTTGAAGCCAATGCCTAAAACTTAACACAAGTAATCTACATCAATACCAAGAAGAATACCTGTTTTTACAGGTCTTGGAAGACAAAGGAGTGAAAATTGCTGCACTATCATTGCGGCCATTACCCAGATGATGCTTCCAGACTGAAGAACGTTGATGACAGCTTATTTTCTTTGCCTGCATTCTGATAACTAGCCCTCATTATAAGTACATTAATGATAATGTGCTATGATGAAAAAACCCTTATATCTAAAAAACTCTTTGAAGGATGTTTCCAGCCAAAGAATGTTTATGGCAAATAAATTAAAGACATCCTAAGACACATTTCTTTTAAATATATTGTTCAAGCCAAGATCTGAAATTGAACTATTTCATAGTTTACTCCTCGCTTATAAAGTATTATGTGAGCCTTATTTGGAACCTACTATATATTAGTTTATGTGTCCAATGCAGGATGACAAGCCACATGGGATGTCTTCTTGGTTTGTCTGATTTCGCTCTTGTTTTTACTCTTGCTTTGGTCTGTGTTCTTAATATTATTAGTAATACCAACACAACATATTATTACCACCAACAATATTATTACCAATACCAACCCTTCATTCAGACTCTTATTTGACAATCTTATTGTTTGTATTGGAACATTTTATCAAGTTTAGATAATAAATTTCCTTGTTTTTGAAACCATTTTGAATTGGGTCTTTGGTCTGTCAACTGGGATGCTTCCAGACAGAAAGAATTAAAGCCCCAAACAGTCAGTGAAAGAAATCAAGCATTAATGAATCAGACAGACAACCTAAACAAGGAAAAACAAATATGCATAATCAATCTGGAAGATAATCCTCTCTACCTTAACAGCTTGATAAAAGAGATTGTGGATCAGCAAAACTAAAGTTAAACCCATATCTTTTAGTTACCAATCAGTGCTATGTCTTTAGTTTTCTACCAGCCATCAAGAATGTGTTCTATTGTCCTTAACCTCCCACAGATGCTTCCCTATTGCTTTGACTAGAGATGACCTTATCTAGATATCTGAAAAACAATTTACCAAGCACATAACCTTCTGTGGAATTTTAAAGACGGCTAATAGTAAAAACTATGTACTGCTAAGCAGGTAACATGCAAACTAAGGGGCTACCGGTTTAATATATTACTGCTATGATACTTAGCAGAGAAAATTAATATATGAAGGCAGGGGAGAGGAGGGCAATATAGGCTTATTCACACACCCATGGAGGGAGGGGGCAGGAATGTGTCAGAGGTATGTATTGTAGATATATAACACAAATATTTATTAATCTCAAAAGATATCAAATGTTAGTTAATTTAGTGAGTCCACTGTAGCTTCAGTTCTCCACAGTTGGCCATTTTGCTTTCTCTATTACAGCGTGAATTTTTTAAAAAGTCATTTCAAGCATTACACTGGAGGTCTGACATTTTAATTCATTTACCTGGGGACACAAATGAGTTGACCAGAGTAATTTCTCCTTACAACCAGAACAATTTCTGTTGATAAGAAGTTGCCAATGCATAATGATTCTGACTCAGAATTTAAATGTGGAAAAATCAGTTGACATTTACAGGTTGTATATAAATCTTTACACACATTTGCAAATATGAAATAATAAAAATCTTTTGTAGAAGAATGTTGTGACCATTCATGTGTGAGAGAGGGAAAAATATTTAAGTAAATCTTTAAGTAAGAAGAATAATGCTAGAAGCTGCAAATAAAGACAGGGAAAGCATCAAGATGACAGAGTAGTTGCTGCTATGATCAAATATTGTGGTTTTGAAAATTCAATTTATTGCATTAAAATAGAGTTTAGCTTTACTCAACATCAGGGAAATAACACAATGTCCTCTCTCAGCCCTTCATTTATCTTCTTGGTGGAGAAAATTACTTATGAGACTACTTTGGTTCTAGTTTGCATAAATTCCCAACTTTAGGGAAATATACTAGATTCCCAGGTTCATGCCTGATCTACAAGTTAATGCTAGCTCCTTAAAATAAGGACACAAGAAGAATGCAAAGGTTACTTAAGGATGCTAATCATGGTACATAAAGAAAAGAAAAATACATGAATGTTTATAATATTTTCATAGAGTAAAATTGAAAATAAGAAACTTAATAGAGAGTAAAACATAAATAGGTAATATATGTGGAGGCTAATGATTTATAGCTCATCTTGTAGGTTTTGAACCACAGACTACAAGTGAATATATCACTATGCTGCATTCCCATTTATTTTATTTCAATACAACTAAGGTAATCTACTCTGAATAATTTACATTTTACAAAAATACTCTCTGGTTATTTGTCACATAGTATTATCATAAGTTACAAAGTAGAACAATCATAATAAATTTGGGTATATCTTTTTGTGGTCTACTAATATTTCCGGACAATGATAGTATACAGTGGCATTAACCTGAAAGTGACATTAGATATTTTTCATGTATGATTTCATTATACACTTTTTATCTTAAAAATGTACAACATAGTCACACATCCAGTGCTTGAGAGAATTTTGTCTAATTTTCAGCTACATATTTGTGTAACTATCCTGAATAATTTATGAAGCCACATTTAAGAACAGCCCTGAGTGAGTGGCTCATAACACAAGATAAACATGCAAGTAGAAGACAAATAGTTAACTTTAATGGTGTGGCCTGAACATTCAAATTCCAAATTCTCAACTCTATTGTCTACTTCTAAATTTTAACTTAAATCTCCTGAGTTTTCCAAAAAAAGATAAAACAATTAGGAAACTGAACATTTGAATATCACATGTGAATCTACTAGTAAAATGTTGTAAATACTATAGACCGTTTTGATTTAAAATGTTTGATTGAACATCCATGTTTAATAGCTTTCCTGAATCCCAAGGCTATGAGAAGGATTCAGAAAAGCAAGCAGACACAAATAAGACTCAATCTTGGTCTCCCCTCTTCCTTTCTGTTCCTGGACTCAGATGTCACCAGGTGCATGTAGAGGCAGTTCCACCATTGCAAATCATCATGATATGACATAGGCAGGAGAAATGAGATCTCTCCACTCAATTGGAGACAATGTCAGAGACATCAAGCCCTTGGACCTTGAAACTATGGTCTAAATAACCTCTTCTTCATAAACAATCTGTGCCTAGTTTTTCACTACAGTGGCAAAAGCTGACCAGCACTTTATACACATCAACAAAAGACAATTGGTTAGCTTTATGAAATGTTGATCCATAGAGTCTCTTAGCCTATGTAACTGAGCACAGTTGAGGATAAGATAGAATTACTATATTGAAAATGGCAGAATGATACAGGTGACCCTGAACAGTAAGTCTACCAGTTTCCTTTTTTGCTTGACTTAAGTATAACTTCACTGTCAGAGATATACAAAAACTCCTACCATTAGGTAGAAAAGCAGATTTCCCTCCAGATAAACAGTTCCCATTAAGAACAAAAGAAACCTATAGAACTTTGATGACTTTCTAGAGAAATATCAAGAACTATTCAACCCCATTCTACAGTAAAGCCTATCTGCCCACAGATATGAAAATGCCAATTGTCATTTTAATTTCTATATTTTAAATGGATAGCCAAGGTCAACTCCAGGTTTTAACATGAAAGAACAGCCATATCAAGAATTTGAAATATTTATAATAAAATGCAGTGATGTGAAATTAGGAAACTATATTAACTTGCTTATAATGCACGTGTAAAAGTTTAAAAAGATATTACATACATATCAGAAAAATCACATGAGACTATAAATATCTGCTAAAATATCTTTGATAATAAATATATGGCAGTAAAAATAAGAAAAAAGCCAATTAAAATACCAAATGATCAACAGGAAATTATAGCCCAATATAAAACTAGATGGACAAAGCAGAAAAAGAAAATTTAAATATACACAGGCATAAATTATCCAAATCAAAGAATTTGTAGAAGGAAAGACAAAATGTATGGCAGAAAATCTATTAAAGAAATAGTATAATGGGGCCAGCATGCTGGGTCAACAGTCTAATCCTCTGCCTGTCTCAGCCCAGATTCCTGATTGGTGACCTGAGAATGCGGCAGAGGATGGACCAAGTCCTTGAGTCCCTGCACCCATGTGAAAGATCTGGAAGAAGCTTGGCTCCTAGCTTCAGATCAGTTCAGCTCTGGTCATTGCAGCCAGTGCATAGAAAAATCTGCATTTCCTTCTCTGTACATCTGCCTTTCCTATAAAAAGTAATCTTTTTAAAAACATTTAAAAAGAAAAAACTTGCCATGAGATTACCAAAAAATATAAATTTGTACACTGACCAGTGAACTTAGCACAGAGAATGTAAAGAGAGGCATACCAAGGTAAATAATCATGACATTTTAGGCCATTAGAAATAAAATTTACAGCCACAGAGAGAATCATAGCACTCAACTACTAGTGGAGTTATGGTCACTGTCTTGACTTTGATGCTTCTTTACAAAAGAATAAGCATCAGCATTTAACAACTGGTTTTCTTAAAATAATTGCTTGAAAACCAAGATAAATAGAATTCTTTGAACTTTATAATTCTATAGAAATGATATAACATAATTAATAATTTCATACTTAATTCTCTCTCAAACCAAATTACTCTTTATGGCTTAAGACCAAAGCCTTCTTTTAACCTCTGTTCTTTCTGCCCCATAACTTATGCTGTGACCTTTCTGATACCAAATACATTGTTACAGATGTGTGTGTGTTGTGTGTGTGTGTGTGTGTGTGTGTGTGTGTGTGTGTGTGTGTTTAATGGGAAAATTTGGTCTATTTTAATTCTTTTGCACTCTTCACTTACTGATGTCTAAATGAGCACACATTTTTCCAACTGTACATGATATTCCCATTTCTCAATGGCTGAATTAATATATTTAGCTTAGTTGTTATCAGATTAAGAAAATCTTATTTGCCTTTTCCTTCAAGATTTTCACAAATATTTAATTTTTCCAAAAAACATGGCTGATATAGATACCACCATCATTTCATCTTCAAGGTGAGAAATAATGGATCACAATTTGCTCACAGAACTTTCCTCTGTAGATCAAAACTGACTTAGACAAAGGTGGCACAAATACAGTTGTCTACAGTAAATTGAATTTATTTAATAGTACTTAAGCCACTATTCTGTGACCAAGACCTCTTAGAATATCTGCTCATTTGTGGGACACAGTTTTCTCAACTTTGAAAGAAGGCTTTAAAGTTTTAATTTTAACGTAAAGCAACAAGCACAGAAAAATATTTTAAACAATCTTTACTCACGTATATATATTTTAAAAAATCTTTACTCACATATATACTTATATATTTAAAATATAAAATTTTAAAACAATTTTTACTAATATACATATATATTTGTTATATATATATATGTATTTACAACATACAAATGAAAAACTTCCAAAGTGAAAATTCTGACTTTATTGAAATAAACATGATTCAAAAGTGGTCAGCAACAGGAAACCTATCTTTCAAATGTCACATCTGGATACATGCTGTGACAACAAATACTTAAAATTAAATTCATCCCAGAGCATTTGGGAAGTATAATTTTACTATCTGCAGCAATTAAGATGCCTTATAGACAGCTTTCCAAATAAGGCACCATTTTTAATAACATATTTATTTGAGAGCAGGGAGACAGACATCCAGACATACGAAGAGTTTTCATTTACAGGTTTACTCTGCAAATGCCCACAACACCTGGAACTGGGACAGACTGACGTCAGAAGATAAGAGCTGCAGCCAGGTCTTTCATGTTGGTGGCATTGGCCCACATACTTGAGAAATGACCACTGCCTCCCAGATTCTGCACATGTAGGAAGCTGGCAGCAGGATTCACAATTGGGTATCAAACCCAGCTACTCCAATATGGGATGGTGATTTTGTAAGCAGCAATTTAATGGTCATGACAAAGGCCCACATTACTCATTGTTTTTAATAGTTAAGATTTCAGCAACTCTGGAATATATGAAAAGACCTAAAAAGATTCACAAAACTCCCAAGTTCAAATAGTTTTCTTATCATAGGCTTCAGATATCTTCATTCTTAGCCCTAGGACCTGCTCATCATTTTGTGCCATCACATCAGAACTAAGACGGAGAACACGCTTATAGAGAAAAGAAGTACCAGTGTAATGGCTCGGCATCCAGATAAAGCTGAGTAGCAAGCCTTGTTCACAGTGTAAAAGGACACATATTTTCTAAAACAGGAATTCTAATCCCACTGGGCTTCTCCGTGTGTGAATATAACCTTTAGAATTAGAATTTTTGAACCCCTGGAAATGAACTAATGCTTTGTGTAAACTACAGAAAACAGATGGGAATGTGTTTCAGGCAACATATTTAAATATAAAGACCATTTATGTACCTGTAAAAGCTGCTATACTGCCTCAAAGGACATTTCTGAGTTTAACAATTCAAATGAATCTACCCCAAACATGGCTCAAATTCAGAGGAGACAAGTACTTTTGTAATTCCAAAACAATCACATTATCATAGAAATGAGAAGTATACACTTGGTCTGATATAAGGTATAGCTTTTCCCGCCTTTAAGTCACAGATTTTTGTAATTTTCTAATACTACTACTTCAAAGATATCTTTAATTCAATAATTTCAATTCATTTTTGTATTTAAGGCAAATTTGAAGGCAGGCAAAACTGTTTAATTGTGATACAATTTTAAGTGCTAAATGTATGTTTAATGCCATTTATTTTCTAAAGACAGATACATTCATGTTCAGATAAATCTAGCATTCTTCTTTATGATAACACATGAATGTTTTCCAGTAATTATGAAATGCATATTTATGATTACCAAAATTTCACTGAAAAATTACTAGAGATAAATTAGAAGAAGCGGAAGGAATATAATTCTAAATAGTTAAAACATAGGTTTTTTTTCTCAAAACAGAATCAACTTCCAGAAATGGTCAAAATCAGGTCTATGTTAACATAATTACACTTATATGTAAATAATATTTACATTTGTAGCTAATGACTGTTTAACTAAAATTATAATATCTATATTAAAAGATTCGTACATCATATTGTATGACTAACCACAAAACACAAACACTGAATTGTATGTTATCAGAAAAGGGGCAATAAAGGAATTCAAAATCTCTCATGTGGTAGGAAATTATGTATGTATGATCTCATAGATATGATTTTTGCCCTATGATTAATTTACACTTACTATCTCTATACAATACATTGAAAGGTAAAAGAACAAAGTGATGACATAATTTTGCAGTTGCATATGTACTATTATGATTTTCTACATAAACTGAATTTTAAATTTTAAATTAAAAACCCATTTCTAATACATGGACATTTTGCATCTTATGAGGAAGTCTAAGGGAAACAAAGTTGACTTTCCAGATATTTTTAAGGCTAAGCTTATTCCTGGAATAATTTTATTGCACTGGAGTCACATAGTCAAAAAATCAGCCAAATGCCAGGGTAATGAAGCATTTTAAATAATTGTGGAAGCTTTTTGTGCACCTAAAATTACAACTTTCTAACAGTTCTCCCACAGTATTCAATCTGAAACTGCTGTACTAATTTTAACCCCCTATGTTATTTTAACAAAACCAAACCCCAAGTGTTAGCATAAAGTGTTTCTAGATTTTTCAAATCAAAATGATTTTTACTTATAAAAATTGTTCAGAATCACAAAATGCCCGTAACTTTAAAAAACAGAAAACAATACAGTAAATCTAAAATTTTTACATCAAATGAGATATTAAGCCAAAAGCAGGGAACACAGATTTTATTGTATATAGGTGATAAGCTGTCACATCCTTAGACAATTACTACCTTGCTATATCTTTAGTATTACCTTTTTTCTGAGTTGCTGCTAACTCAAAGTTTCCAAATTCTTAGCAAATATTCATATTTGAGACTTGACCACTAGAATTCATATTTTTAGGAATGTTTACAAACTCCTAAAACAGTAAATTAATCTTAATATACACTTAATGTTCCATATTTTATTTACTCATGAAGTATACATGAAATGTATGATTAGGGCCCGGCATGATGGTTTAATTGGCTAATCCTCCTGTTGCAAGCACCGGGATGCCAAATGGCCACCAGATCATAACCTGGCTGCTCCACTTCCCATCCATCTTTCTGCTTGAGGCCTAGGAAAACAGCAGAGGATGGCCTCAAGCCTTGGGACCCTGCAACAACATGGTGGATCAGGAACAAGCTCCTGGTTCCTGGTTTCGCATCTGCTTAGTTCTGGTGGTTGTGGTAATTTGAGGAGTGAACCAGTGGATAGAAGATCTTTCTGTCTCTCCTTCTCTCTGTAAATCTGCTTTTCCAATCAATACATTAAAAAAAAAAAGCATGACTAATAGAAACTTACTTTACACAGACATAGCCTATAGTGAGTTTTAAACATTGGAGAAATATAGTGAACAATGCCATGCAGTATTTGACAAGTTAATATGCAGAATTCATAGCAAAACAATGCATTGTTAGCGGCATATGCACAAACTCACACTTAAAAGACCACAAGCAAAAATTAAGATGGATAGCACATCACCATCCTTGTACACATGTTCTGAACCTGGGCTCCAAAAACAAACTTTAAGCTGACATGCAGAGTATATGCACTCTTATCTTGCATTGCTATTATTTGATTTCTGCCAATTCTTAAATTTAAAGCTTGTAATGTTTCCTCTTTCATTTCAGAAATGTAATTCTCTCAGGAGGATTATAGTATATTTCTCCATTATAAACCCTATGACTCATTTTCTCATGATTTTAGATTAAAAAAAAACCCCATATGCTGGTACATATTTTGAAGAATGTGTATGTGAAGATGAACTTCCAATCACAGAACTGAGTTCTTCATTAAAATGCACAGGATTGTTTTAGAAGAATGGAAATTCCATTGAAAAAATAAAATCTATTAATAGTACAAATATAATCCACATTTCTTTGAAAATTTAAATTTTGGGCAGGTGTTAAATTACAGCACTGAAGAGGTCACTTAAGTCAACCACATTCCTTAATGGGAGTGCCTGACTGGAGTCCCCACTTTGCTCTCAATTGCAGCTTCCTCCTCACACACATCCTGGAAGAGGGATGATATTCCAAGTACCTGCATCCCTGCCACCCATGTGGCTAAATCCAGTCATGGAAGAATGCTCAAACTCAAGATCCATAATCTAGAAAATGGATCATTGCACTTTAGAGGAACACCAGCTCAATGGGGCCTCTTTGAAGTCCAGATTGCCTGTCATACTGGTAACAAATTTGGGTGGGGGGGCAAGGGGGTGGGGAGGTTCAGGTCCCAACAGGTCTCTGTGCTTAAAGACGACAAGGAGGAAGAAAACATAAAACCCAATTTAGAATTTCCATGCCATAAGGCTGTGCGCCATTGTGGCTGTGTGTCAAAGACAGGGAATCTCTCCTGCAACCTGGAGGACATTGCTCTGAAATACAAGGGGAAGGTGTTACCCACCCCCCACATCAATCCAGCTCAGGACAGCTTCCATTAATGACCTATGCCCTTCCTCCCAAACAATAAAGTACCGTGTGTTAACATAGCTTAAAAAAGGAAAACCAAAGGCATTTTTATAAAACTTGATAAAACTAGTATTTCAAACTATACAGTTACCAGAAGTACACAGCTTTCTATGCCTGGTCTGTTTTGGGATCTACATTTTTGCAGGATTATTCCCATCCTTGCCAGCATTGGCTTTTCCCTTTTTGCCTTTGAGCATCTTCTCTTTTTTGCAGGCACCTTTTCTAGGCTTGGGTTCTGGCTTTGGAGGAGCCATTTAGCAGACAACCTGGCAGATCATCTCTGATTTGTTCTTCACCTTGGCCTTATCTTGGATGCTTGGATGCAGTGGTGCAAAGGTTTTGGTCAGTCCAAGAGTCATCCACACCTCTTATCATTTTGTCTTTTAATGTGAAATTTTTAGTACAGACTTAAGAAATATTCTAATCATTTATCTCATTCAAGGCTTAGCAACTGCGGCTAAAATCTCAAAATGAGTCCATTCCTAACTGGGATACTTGAAATAACTAGGTAGTTCATCTTATCTCCTTAGCATTCATTATTGCAAAATTATTTAGCATGAAAGAGTAACTTGACTTTTTCACAAAAAGGCATACAACCAAATTTGAACAAAACAGTACAAATCATAAATTACCATATTTATTTAGGCAAGGAGGGCCAATGAAAGTTATTTATAACTATAGATTAATTAGTAATAACATTTTTAAGATGCATGAGCATATGCTTAACATCATAGGTTTGGGCTGTCACAAAACTTTTATTGCCTATAAGAAATGTTAGTAGTTTTCCAGGATATAAACTTTTGCTTCCTAGAGAGCAGAGCACATTATAAACATGTTTTTAATAGGACTTCATTTTCTGAGGATGGCAATAATACAGATGTGAACTTCTACTTTTTCTGCTGTAGGCCAGACACCTTTGGATATTACAGATGTTTGATCCTAAAAAAAAATTCCAACTGACTTTAAAAGTAGATTATACCTAATTAAAATGCAGATCTTCTACTATTTAAAATTTTTAGAGATATTGAAGCATAACAGAACAAATAAATGTTTTGTGAGATGGGATGTGAAAGCATTGAAAAAGAGGTAGCTTAATAAGCTCCTATGGAGAGTGATGCAGATTCTATAAGCAAGAACTGTTGATGTCAAGCACTTTCCAATCTCCAGAACATTCAATAAGACCATGTTTTAGGAGACAGAGGTCAACCTTAGGT
Organism: Ochotona curzoniae; assembly: GCF_017591425.1. Classification (NCBI taxonomy): domain Eukaryota; kingdom Metazoa; phylum Chordata; class Mammalia; order Lagomorpha; family Ochotonidae; genus Ochotona; species Ochotona curzoniae. The sequence goes on along the minus strand of NW_024465023.1, from coordinate 18,552,244 downwards.
CAATGAGGAAATATGAATGGCAACAATCATGCACATTACAGTGTTTTTCCAACTAAGTTTATCATTTCAGAAATGTCATAACAGCAATATATCTTAAAGAAAAGCATAAAATGTACAACTCTAGTACATATTAGAAGGTTTATTTTTATTAAATCATCCTTACTGCATTTTTTTTCCTCAGGCCTGAAACTAATTTGTTGTCAAATACCCAACTGATATATTTAACTTTACTGTTTAGTGTTACATGTTGTGTTTACTATGAATCCACCTTTGCTATAGACTTTAGGTTTAATTAATAAGGAGTCAGGACTCCCATAGATCGACTACCTACAAAACAAAACATTAAAGAAGTAAGAGTGGGTAGAGAGAAGTCTACTACAGCATTAGCCCAGCAGCAGTTTTTTCAACCCTCTGGCCAACTGAAACTATGATTTCATTTTGAGAAGAAAAGGCTTTTATATGATTAACACCGGTCAGTCTGTATGTGAAGTCAATACAAGAAAAAAAATCTAACCCAAGGCACTATCCTTCAACTGAGAGTACCCTGAAAAGGTTTACTGAAGGCTGTTGGGCAAAATGTCCTTCTATGAGGAATTTGCAAAGTACATGACAGCATCGATTGCATGTGATTAGATTTATTCAAAGTAGAATTGCTTCTTTTGTTGCTGTTGCTGTCCACAACTGAGATTTTACTGGTGTTGAGAATCAGGACACAGATATTTAAATTTCTACACAATGCTTAATATGTGTACCGGGAATCTAAAAAGCCATGAATTGCATTTTTGAAAAGTTATTCCAGTAACTTTCCAACTTCAATTTGAAGCAGCCCTTCCTTAAACTGCCAAGTGCTAGTATCTTCAATGTTGCTGTAACATGAATCCCACCCACTCACAATTGACTATCACTTAAACAATGCAAGTCCTAAATCTTTCACAGCATATTAGCAAAATGATTAGGAAATTTGAACTACCACAATCAAAGGGCTTACAGAATGTGTACACAGTTCTGACACAGCAACAAGCAGTGGTTTTCTGTAGGAAACAGCTCTACTGACCAACATGGAAGAAGTAACAGAATTTCTAATACATTCTCTGTGATTGTGGTTTCTTCATCAGAATGGTAATATGAATAAAATCATATTTCCACGGCCAAACATGACAAAAATGTTTCATATCTAATGTTGGACTTTTAAAAAATTATACTGCCTAAAAGGACTTTGAGGATCATAAAAAAAAGTAGATTCCAAGACTAGTTTTGTGGTGTAGTGGGCAGTTTCCAGTACTGACACCATATTAGAGGGCAGGTTCAACTCCCTGCTTCTCCACTTCCAACCCAGTTCCTTGCTACTGTCCCTGGAAATCCTAAGAATCATTCCTAAGTGCCAAGGCTCCTGCCACATACATGGAGATCTGCAAGAAGTACTGAGATACTGGCTTTGGCCTGGTCCAGTTCAAGATGTGTGCCACTTGGGAAGTTAATCAGTAGAAAGACTATCTCTTTCTCGGTTTCTCTATCCTGTTCCCTATCTCTCTTTGTCCTTCTGCCTTCCAAATAAAAAAGCTGTGTTCTCTTAAATTTGGATCTGTTATTTATATATGTACTTCTTATAATACTTTGGACCACACACATATACACATAAATATTATCTTTCAGTATTGCATTTTTTGTTGAACATTATACTACATAAATACATATATAATATGTACATATTACAAGCTTAAGTGGAAAGAATTTTTTCTAATAGCACAATTGAAGAAAGTTAAAAATTTGAATTATTTATTTCTGCAATATACACCTCACCTCAAGAAAGGTATGAACTAGCCTTTTGTACTGTTGTTTAAAAACACATTTTAAACTATCAAGAAGCCTAACCTGTTTAACTACCTTAGAAATACAATGTTTCATCTTCTGTTTTTATGATTTATTTATTTTATTGGACAATCAGCTTTATACAGAGAAGGACAGAGAGCAAGATCTTGCGTCCACTGGTATACTTCAAGTGGCCACAATGGCCAAGGCTGAGCTGATCTGAAGCCAGGAACTAGGAGTCTCTTCAGGGTCTCCCATGTGGATGCATGTCAAACGACTTTGGGCTATCAACTGCATTTCCAGGCCACTGGCCAGGAGCTGGATGGGAAGTAGAGCAGCCAGGTCATGAACTGGCATCCATAGAGGATCCTGGCGCAAGCAAGGCAAGGATTTAGCCACTAAGCCCATTGTTTTATCTTTTAATGATCTTCTTTAAAACAAAAAAGATTGCAGAACTCAATCTATATTCCATTTCACTGTTACATGGTACTATAGTTTGTGCTTTATTACAAACTATATCATTAGCTTATCAACTCTCATGAACTATCCAATTGGTCCTTTGTTTCCATGACACTTACCCACATCAAGATTGCCAAACATTTTGTTTCATTCCTAGGCATATAACTCATTCAATGTTGAGAGATACAAACAACTCAATTTTTAAAAGGGCAAAACATGAATACATATTTTTCCAAAAAATACAAATGAAAGTAGATACATAAAAAATCTTCATCATCAGTAAACATTGTGGTTTCGACTTTTATTTCACTAAATTATCACTCACACCTATTATGAATGTCTATTGGGCAAGCAAAGTGGCAAAGCAAACTAATCCTCTAGCACCATGTGGGTGCTGGTTTGTGTCCCATCTGCTCTGTTTATGATCCAGTTCTCTGCTTATGGCCTGGGAAAGCAGCAGAGGATGGTTTTCAATCAGTGCAGTTGTGGCAATGTGGGCCATTTGGGAAGTGAAGTACACTGTAGAAGGATGGAAGTAGATGGAAGACTCTGTCTCTCCTTCTGCTATAAAAATCTTCCTTTCAAGTAAGAACAAATCTTTTTAAACAAACTTATTACACACGCATGGAAGTAACAAGGGGTAAGTAAATGGAAAAATTAGAAACTGGGACCTTCATACACTGCAATGGAAAGTTAATATGATGAACCCATTATGGGAAATATGCAGACTTGGGGCCAATACAGTGGCTTAGCAAGCTAATTCTCCATCTGCAGTGCTGGCATCCCATATGGATTCCAGTTCTAGCACCGGCTACAACACTTCAACTAAGTTCCCAACTTGTGCTTGGTAAGGCAGCATATGATGGCCCAAGTCACTGGGATCCTGTACCTATGTGAGGCACCTTGAGAAAGCTCTTGCCCCTCAGTTTCTTGCCAGATTAGCTCTGGCTATTATAGCCATCTGGGGAGTGGATCAGAGGATGCAGGATCACTGTCTCCTTTTTCTGACTTTCAAGTAAAATAAATCTTAAAACATTATGGTGATGAATAAAAATTTTTTTAAAGATTTATTTTATGTTTATTGGAAAGGTGGATATACCAAGAGGAGAGACAGAGAGGAAGATCTTCCGTCCGATGATTCACTCCCCAAGTGAGCGCAACGGGCCGATACTATGCCGATCCGAAGCCTGGAGACTCTTCCGGGTCTCCCACGCGGGTGCAGGGTCCCAAAGCTTTGGGCTGTCCTCGACTGCTTTCCCGGGCCACAGGCAGGGAGCTGGATGGGAAGCGGGGCATCCAGGATTAGAACCGGTGCCCATATGGGATCCCGGGCGTGCAAGGCGAGGACCTTAACCACTGCACCACCGCGCCGGGCCCGAATAAAAATTTTTTAAAATAAAACTACCATTTAAGCCTAAATGTCCAGGTAAACTGCTAGAAAATTAAAATCAGGATCTCAAATAGAGATTTACCTTCCTATATTCACTGTAGCATTATTTGCGACAGTCAAGACATGGATGAATAAAGACAATGTACTATAAATACACAATAGAATACTGCCCAGCCTTGAAAATTAAATCCTGCTCTTTGTGACAACATGAAGGAACCCTGTCAAGTGAAATAAGCTAGTCACAGAAGACAAGAGAGCCTGATTCTATTTACATCAAGTATCTAAAATAATCATGTTCATGGAAGTACAAATAGTGGTTGCAAGAGCCTTGGAAAGGAAAAAACTGCTATAAAGTTTATCATGTAATAGAAATAAGAGCTCTGCCTTACAATATAATACTGTGTATTTTAGCACAAGTTAAGATATATTCAATGATAAGTATTTTTTCTTAAAAAGATTAAGTATATAAGGATGCAATTAGAAGTTTTGTACTATTTGTGTTGTCATAGTACCACAGGTATATGCATATGCCCCAATTTTTCAAAACACGTGCATTAAATATGTAACTTTTAGGTATCAATTATATTTCAACAAAGCACCAACATTTTTCAAAAAGTAGAATGTCATGGTTCTTTTGCTATCTTAAATTAGCCAGTTAGCCAGTTAACCGACAATAGATTTAAATTAGAACACAGATCCTCAAGAATCTAGCTTTGGGCACTTATATTGCACCATCTTGAAAATCTGCTTTTCTTAGTTTCGTAGGAGATACATGGTCATTGTTCAACAGGGGCTTTGATAATTGATGTTTTCAAGTATTATACTTAAACCTTAGTACTACTATATTGACTGTAAGTTCATACTGTTTTATCACTCTACATATGTTATCCACCATGAATCAAATTATAATGAAATAGCAGATTAGTGTGTGTATAATAGAATGGTAAGCATGTGACAGGAATATGATGGGGAATAGCAAGCATAAAAAATCTGGGGTAGGAAAATTATGTTTTAGAAAAGCATGTGTTCTACTCAAATGATGGGATAGCCACAATTCTTTGTGTAGCATTGGTGGGATGAAACAGGGAGACTTTCAAGTTCCCCAGTTAATATTATTTGTGAATTAATTAGTACACTTCACTCTCTTAATCCAAGACTGAAGTTCACAACAGTATGATCATGTAAGTGACAATTTGCTATGCATACTTAGATATAAGTTAAAACAAAAGAAATGGAAGTCTTACTTCACCTTAAAATAATTATAATTGATACAGAAAATCCCTACTACAATTGTAATAAATTACCAAGAATCAACATTCATTCAACAGATAATCTAGAGTCTTAAAGAAATGCTGAAAAAAGGATTCAAGTTTCAAATCAAATTCAACATTTGGCTATCAACAATTATAATTTTCACAGAAGCATTTAGTGCAAAAGCAAATGCTTCTGTAACTTTTCAGAATTTCTATGGACATTTTATACTTAAAAGCAACTCACAATTAAATTAAATAAGAGATGCACAGATATAGTAAGCTCTCATCTGCTGGTTCACTCCCATAATACCAGCAATGTGTATGGCTGGGGAGGGTGAAGACAAAATCTGGGTCTTCATATCATGGCAGAAACTCAATCACTTGAGCTCTCAATGCTGCCTCCCACTGTCTGGATTAGTAGTAACCTGGAGTCAGGAGCAGGAACATGTATCACATACAGGCACCATGATATGCGATGTGGAAATTATCACAGAATGTTAACTGCTAAGCCAAACTCCTGCCCTACTGCAACCCCTCCTAAGATTTCCTCATTATTTTTAATGTGTATATCACCTAATTTACAAGAGACAAAAAACTGGAAGAAATAATTACTAGTAGCAAATAGCTGGTCAATTAATTAAAATCTGGTTCTTAGGAATGCAAAGTAAATGAAAGCCTGTTTTGCTATATTAACATGTTCTGCCTTATGTTTCTATATCTCATTAAAGTAAGATTTTTAAATGATTTAACTTGTTTTTTGTTCAAGTATTCATCAATATTCTTTTTTTTAAAGATTTATTTATTTTATTGGAAAGGCAGATATACAGAGAGGAGAAGAGATAGAGAGGAAGATCTTCTGTCTGATGGCTGACTCCCAAAGCAGCCGCAACAGCCAGAGCTAAGCCAATCTGAAGCCAGGAGCCAGGAGGTCTTCCCGATCTTTCATGTGGGCACAGCAATCCAAGGTCTTGGGCCGTCCTCGACTGCCTTCCCAGGCCACAGGCAAGGAGCTGGATGGGAAGCAGGACCACCGGGATTAGAACCGGTGCCCATATGGGATCCCATCTGTTCAAGGTGAGGACCTTAACTGCTACGCTACTGTGCCAGGCCCTTCATCAATATTCTTAACAGGATACCCAATGTTTTAACTAAAGAAAATGTAGAATATATTTCTAGATGCAAAACTCCATCTTTTAAGAATTATCTCTAAAATAACCACTACTCTAAATCAAAGTATAATTGACTGAAAATATTGGAGAATACATTACTTTATTGCAAAACCTGCATAGCTTTAGAAAGAAATAGCAAGCATTTCACACATCTGATTAGCTATGATTAATAATGCATTTTCTTACGGGGTTTGTTTAAAAATGTTCTAGGTAAGAAATTTCAATTTATGATTCAAGACCAGTCCATTCCCAAACCTATAGTTACATGGCCAGAGTAATTAGTTATGCATACATTTGAGAAAATACATTGAGATTTTATGGCTATTACTATGTTAACTAATAATTTAATGTATTTTGCATAATATGTAACAGGCTAAGCCAAATATGCTCAAGCTTAACATTTCATTTTATTCTTATCATTTGTTTGAGAGGCAGAGGGAGATACACACAAAGAGAAGGCTCCTACTCACTGTTTCATTCCCCCAATTGCCTTCAACTTTCGGGGCCACACTAGACCATATCCTGGAAGCAGGAAACCCTGTCCAATTATCCTTTACAGATACTTTTTACAAATGCAGGTAAACCCCCATAATTATATGGTTAATAAGCATAGTAAAAATGCTTATATAACCCCCTCTCTGTACTACGGTCATTTAAATAAATAAATCTTTAGGGTCCCAGCACAGTGGCTTAGCGGCTAAGTCCTCGCCTCACGCGCACACCCCGGGATCCCATATGGGCACCAGTTCTGATCCCAGTGGCCCCACTTCCCATCTAGCTCCCTGCCTGTGTCCTGGGAAAGCAGTTGAGGACGGCCCAGGGCCTTTGGACCCTGCACCCACGTGGGAGACCTGGAGGAGGCCCCTGACTCCTGGCTTTGGATTGGCTTAGCTCCGGCCATTGCGGTCACTTGGGGAGTGAATCACCAGATGGAGGATATTCCTCTGTCTCTCCTCCTCTCTGTGTTTGGCTTTCCAATAAAAATAAATAAATCCTTTTTAAAAATAAATCTTTAAGAAGAATTCAATAAGAAATGCATTTCAGGAAAAACACTTTTCCATACTCGTGCATATGATCTTCTCCCTTGCATCTCTCCCCGTAATAGATACTATAGATTCAAAACTACAGGAAACATTTGAAGTTTGGATATGGGCTCTTTTGAGTTCACATTTGTCATTCTAGTACATATCCCATTAATAGAGTGGTAATATGCTATACTTACATGTAAAGTAATCAATTGAAAAATAGGATTCAACTATGTACTCTCAAGTTGGTAGTATCACGTTTGCAGATTAAATACTAAAATATGTAAAAATTACTTTTACCTCACATACATAGAACATATGTAGTATCTTTTACTATTCATCTTCAAACATGCATGTGCACATACATGTATGTAAATATATTATGCCCATGTATACATATCACAAGCCTAATTATTTAGATCAGAATTATTTATCTGTGACTTACATTTTAGTCTGTCACTTTTTTTTTTTAAATTAGCAGAACAGACATGTCTGTACCATGAAATTCAGGATTGTAAAGAGAGACAGTGAGAGATCTTCTATCCAGCGGTTTACTCCTGGAATGGCTGCTACATCCAGAGCGGGGCTGATCCACGCCTGGGAGCCCAGAATTTTATCCAGGCCCCCCATCCAGGTGCAGGGCTCCAATGATTTGTACCATCTCCTGCAGGTTTCCCAGTTCAGGGAGCTGGGTCAGAAGTTGAGTTATCAGGGATATGAAACGGTTTTCAGATAGGCTGCTGGTGCCACAAGATGTAAGATTAGCATGATGTGTCATTATGCTAGCCCCAGTTGATTGACATGATCCAATTCACATACACCTATACATTATTTTTGCCAAATCACGCTCCCTGGAACAGCAATCCATGCAATATTTCTCAAAGATATCCATGATAAAATATGTTTAGAGAACTAGCCTTCTCTTTAAGCTTATTTCATGCACTATGTAACAATATTACCCTGAAATTATATATGAGAAATGTATTGGCTTTTTTAGCCCATGAGTCCCAAATTTACTTGATGAAGTAGGAAGAAACTATTCAACTCCAATAGTAAAGGGAAAAATCAATAAAGAGGCCCCAGCAGCGTGGCCTAGCGGCTAAAGTCTTCGCTTTAAACACCCCGGGATCCCATATGGGTGCCAGTTCTAATCCCAGCAGCTCTACTTCCCATTCAGCTCCCTGCTTGTGGCCTGGGAAAGCAGTCTAGGACGGCCCAAAGTCTTGGGACACTGTACCCATGTGGGATACCCGGAAGAAGTTACTGGATCCTGGCTCCAGATCGGCATAGCATCGGTCGTTGAGCTCACTTGGGGAGTGAATCATCGGACGGAAGATCTTCCTCTCTGTCTCTCCTCCTCTCTGTATATCTGACTTTCCAATAAAAAATAAATAGCTCTTTAAAAAAGAAAACAAAAGAAAATCAATAAAGAAAAATCTGAGAAGACAGATTTCATATTGTATGATTGAATATTTTTGGCAAGTGATTCTTTTGAGGATCTCAGGACTTGTTAGAATGGAAATTCAATAGTCTTCATTATTTTTGGAGAAGTGTATGTTGGGGAGACGACTGGCCAATGGATAAGGGGAGGGGAGGCTACCATAACTGCCAGCAGAGGGAATTAACGAGGGAAACCACATAGCATAGCAAAAGCATACCCCAGCACTTGGGACATTAGCATATTAAGCACACAAACCACATTTAAAATGAGTTGAACATAATAAAAATTTCAAAGAAAATCCATGTAACGGCCACATAAAATTTGTGATAAAATTCTATTTGAAAGTATTCCTATGTTTAGATGCTTTCATTCATATCACCTGCCATGACATTTTTTCCTTAAATGTATAAAGATTAATATATTTGATTCCTTTGTATTTTTTGACTTAATGTCATGGGAACGTAACTGTAGTAGGAACAACAGTATCACCAATAGCTCTGAACAATCTTATAACATTCATTATTTCCTACAACAAAGAACTATGCACTCCTTCATGCTTTTGCCAATCAATCTAATTTCTTCCTATGCTTTATGCAAGAAAAGTGTTTCTCCAACTGGGGTCAGCCGCATTCATGAACTTGTGAAAACCCAAACTTCTCTGGCCCCACCCCACAGCTAATTAACAAAAGAAGTCACTGTGTAGCTCAATGATCTGTGTTTTCACAAGCCTTCAAAAGAATTTGGATGCACACACAAATTTGAGAATCACTGTGACACTGGAATATGGAGTCTCTAGGTGTTTCTAAATAATTGTATTAGCTACTCTTTGTATCAAATCAAAATTCTAATTTTAAATGAGCCAAATTTTTAAAGCATAGTAGCTATGTTATAAAATAAATTACAAGCAATCCAAATTTATACAAGTTTTATTGAAAAACTGAATTGAAACTTGGCATAATGAATCCTGGAACATACTTCCCCATGGGCCAAATGTTACAAAATTGTGGCAAAGTAATGAAGCATTCCAAAGAAGTCTATTTGTATTGTAATTTAATTGTACTAGAGTATTGATGGCAGTAACTTTAGTTCTAAAAGGAGTGACAATAAGGTTCAAGAGGAAAATAGGAAGGAGAAAGAAGAAAATAGGAGAGAACTGATAAAATTGCTTCCCTTTCTTGTGTTTGATGTAGTAGTGACTGCAGTTATAGTGTAAAAAAAACATCAAATTTCTTTCACTCCATTACAACTACCTAAACATATCCAAATCCTAACTTTGATTATCCTACCAATACAGGTTTATTCCCCCTCCAATTTTCCCATAGTATAACCTGAAGGTCAAATTGAATATATTTTCTGTTTCTAAGCTCTTGAAGTACTGGAACAAAAAATGTTCCCTGAGCTCAACAAAAAATGTGAGTTAAATGATATACTATTATATATTAACCTACTAAAATAAGTAGTGTTGAGGCTCCAAAGAATTATAGCTGTGTATCTAAAGAAGCACCTTTTCATTTTTGACACTGCATGTGAAACAAAACACTTCCCTCGGTTTAAATCTGCTTATTATTCATCATTGTGCGGTTACTATGTTTAAAACTACTTCACCTAGAATTCCAATTTGGATAATGTGGGTCATTTTACAGGAACGCTAGAAACAATGCAACAGAGGTCAATTAGTTTGCATTCAGGTTTTACAATTAATAAGGCTATTAACTCTCCGGCACATTTAGGCAGCTGTTCCTGATCTTCAAGTTTTTCTCTGGTCTTCTAATCCATAGGTTTTCTTATCTTTGAACTTGAACCTAATAGGCACAATAGACATTGGGTAGTATTTTCTAAGATTAGTGGAGGGACACAAACCACCTCAGCAATCTAAATCTCAGAAAGCTTGTGAGGTGAGGACTGCCAAGGATTCACTGTACACTGGATTCACAGGAAAAGCAGGAACAGTCAATCATCACCACACAGCAGACAACCAAGGAGGATTCCTCTAACAATCACAACCAGACTGAAAAATACTTTAAAGATGAAAAAAAAAAGTTAAGTTCCAAAGCTTATCAAAACTAGTTGTTTATTAGAACTCCCAGTGGAGCCTCAGTCAAAATAAACCATAGGCTGGTAGAAGGGCCTAGGTACTCATTCACAACCCCAGGAGGCCTTGGTTAAAATTCAGGTAGCCTTTACTTTTCAGAAAATTTATACTACGGATGTAATTGTTACTGCTATTTCCTTTATTCATCTGTGTAAAATCATTACATTTCAACTATGTTCAAGTCATGAAACAATATATAGCTTCTTTTCTGGTTTTCCACTCACTTCTATGATGCTTTAATTAGTGAAAAATAATTCCTCAGGATAGGAACCTGATGATAACATACTCTTCTACACTGTATAAAACAAGCTCAAAATTAGCAGCTCATCCTCAATATTTAAAATAATCTACAAGAAGGGGAAGACATAGTTCGGAAAAAGGCCAGGGTACATGGGGGCATTTTCCATTAAAATTGGCTTGTCAAGCAAACCCGTTTTCAGTTATGCAATGACAGAACACGATGTGAAGGTGTTTACAGGTACTTAATCGCACTCAGCTTTCTTAGATTAAAATATATCTGTTAAATATTTCACATGATGTTCATCTGTACTTGTCACAGAACATTCCTGTAGTTGTGAAATCATGCCCATTCTCAAAACTGCATGTCAGTTTCAAGGGATAACACAGGGTCAAGTTTCACTTCCAGAGAATTCTAAGCTAGAGACACAAAGTAGCAGTTATTAAATCTAAGTTCATGCACTATGAAGAGTTGTACCTATTTCAAAGGAAACAGAATTCATGATACCAGCCTCATAAATTTATTATTGTAAAAGCAGGAAAGAACTGAGGTGTTTAAGATGTACTACATGCTTTGTCATGGAACAAGGCCCAAGTTAAGAAGCAAATGAAGTAAACCAAGTCAGGTGACTAACTATTCTCACACTGTTTTCATTCCCTAGCTCCTCTTTATCTTCATATAGGTTACTAGAGCTGAACGTTAAGTCTCATCAACTTCAACACTTAAGGTTGGTCACATTACACAACTGTTGCCATGACACAGAGCCAGCAAGCAGTCTGCTGAATGGAGTCTGCAAGACACTTTTAATTGGTGACACTTTTCGTTTTTCTTTTGATCTCAGGTGATGCCAGGACAATGATTGTCAACTTGTAACCACAACGGAAGTTCATAAAAAAAAAAAATCAAACAAACAAGAGCCCTAATATCATTGAGATGTTAAGCCAATGCTATGGAAAATTCGTAAGGCAACGTTTATCCTGTTATTGTGTTATTGAAGTGTAATATCTCCATAATACAGTCTCAATACAGTGGAATTTATATTTCTTCCTTTGTCAATATAATAAGATTATAGTGGCAGATATTTAATAACATTCTTAAAACAGAAGTGCTGATTAATAGCATTTGTCCATTCCTCTGGTATAAATAATCCCATTATGGTAATCGCTAAGTACCAAAACAATGTCACTAAATTTGCAGTTACAAAGATTCACACAGTTGGCGTGCAGGAGTCAGTGCTAACCAGCTCCAGCACATCACTAAATAGTTCTCTAAAAACTAAGCACATTTTCCCTGAATGATTAGAAGATATTATTGTTAGTTTCAACTTCATTGTAATAGTCAACAGTTTCTATAGAGATAAATTTAGAGTTAAGAATTATTGAATTCAAGATAAACCATATATTTTCATTCTTTATTGAAAATTTTAAGGAATTTAGAAATTGTCTTCAATTCCAAGTCAAATGTATTCATTAACTCAATGATATCTGAGTGTCCTTCAGTCTAATTTGTTATATATGTATTTGAGAATAATTAATAGAATACAAACATGTTTTTTTATCTCTCATAAATATTGATGTCTATCTGTAAACCAGAATGAGAATGGAAGATATTCTAGTATTTTAGTCATTGGGTCTATCTATTCATGTAACTGTTCATATAATAGAGCTGCTTTCATGTCCAAAACCCTAACACAGGGTAGACCTTAGAATATAACATACTCTATCTAGTAGCCACTATCCATTAAAAGTAGCTCCTATAATCTTAACACTCAAGAATTCATTGTTCATGTTCAAACACAAAATCTGGTCTTCTATAAACATGCACAATAAACCACCCAATATAATCTTCCAGGCATGGGTAAGATGGTTTTATTACTAGAGTGATTCTTTTGATACTTACTGGTCTAAAAAGAAAATACTTCCATATAAAATAGTTGAAAGTTCTGGAAGAAGGATTAATCAAACTATTTTCTGATTTCTTACTGACATTTCCCCTTTGCAAAATCCCCAGTATCTTTATCTAATTCGATGCTTGCTTTATTCTGTGAATATTCGTTAGTGCTATAGTACTGTAAGGGCATATCAGCATTATCTCAAACTGATACAATAAGTTCAACTAAATTACCTTCTTAAAGATTGTAAAAAAAAAAGTCTAGCATGTTTTCAGCTACTTAATTAGCTTAACACTTGCATATTATCTTTTATAGTAGGCTTTTTCTAATCACTACATATCATCTACCTAAAATCTATCCAACTTCTGAATTAATAATCTTCTATAGTCAATTTGGAATAAAACATGGAGTCTATCAATGTGAAATTCATCACCTGAAAGGTCTTTCTCATAATAGAAACCAAGGGCAGACCAAGAAATACCTTATTTATTTATTATCCCGGGGTGGGGGGGGGTTATAACCTCTCTGGTTTTCTTATGAAGAATATGACTGAATTTGTTTTTAATACATAACAGGTCAAGAAAGTCTTTTATCATGCAAAGCTAGTGACATAGCTTATTCAATATTATTCTGTGCCAGTAAAGGACCTAAATGCACACCAGGCGATGCCAAATAAATACAAACATCACCAGCTTCATACAAGAAATCAGCGCTAGCTAAATTTGTGTCTGTTTGAAAAGATTAACAGCATAGAACTGTTTTAGTTACACTGAGATATTTCTACATATAGCAAAGTATTCATAATCAATAGGAGACCAAGTGCCCATCTTTGCTATTTCCAAACAAGAGAAGTTAACTGCAAATATACAATACTGAAATGCTTTTAACCATTGAGAATTTACAGTTAAGATATTTGATTTTATGTCTAAGAACAAGTAAATGTTTTTATTATTTTGGTGTACTCCTTCCCCCATGGCATATGGTTTCTCATGGGTGGTACACAAATAATTAAGGTCTTGTGTATAAACCTTATCACATCTAAGTATTGCCTCTTGAAATGTGTTAGGAATATATAGCTGTGATCAAAGAACCAACAGTAGTGGTGATTTCACACTATTGTGACTTCTCATCAAATAATAAAGCTACTGCACAAAACCTAATGAAGCACCAATATGTATTGTCACTGTATGTTACACTCATCATCATCGTGTCCTCTGCTTTAAAGAGTTCTGCCTAAACTGCAATATCACCACTAAAATATAATTAAACATCTTTAATAAAATTCATTTTATGTCCTTTGAGGCACTGGAACAATATTTTTAAATTCCCCTTATTTAAGTAGGACTAGAGAAAAAAACCGTATGTTTGCTGGGGCTGGGGGTGGTAGATGAGAATGAACAGTATTACCAGTGAGACAAAAAGTTCTTAGGTTTACTTTTTCTGGTATCAATGTTCTGCTCACCCCATTATATTGTTGCCATGAACAGAAACAGGCTACAAAAACACTTCTTAATAATAGTCATCACTTACATTTCAGAATTACCAAAAAAAAAAAAAATAAAAAACAAAACTCTTCATTTTAAAAGATACATAAACAAATAATCAACAGAAATATTAGTTTATATTCTGCCTAAAGATTCTAAACTCCTAAATGAAAAGGCCTACCGAAAAGATGAAAGCAGATTTTGAAATTTAGATAACCTGTTGGATCTGCTATGCATCTCAACTGAATTACTTAGCTTTCGAATAAAAGCTTAAACTCAGATGAAAATAAAATAATGCAATCATTGCATTTTTAAAGTGACTCTGAACAGGATTAAATATGAGTCTGGATTTACATAAAGGTAAATGAGTTTTCTTTATTGATAAAACATTCATTTTCAGAGCACACCAGATTACAGGAATCTAGTTTTGAGGATATATTTGTGAATCTTTTTCTCCTTTTCACAATGCACTGGTGAGTTTAGAAATAGCACGATGATAAATAGAATTAATTTGTAGAATTAATCTTTAAATTAGTACTTTTTTGCAAAGCAATTCTCTGTAACAGATTCATAGAGGATACAGTGAATTAATCTTCTGCATATTTCAGATAATTGTAGCTGCAAGGTTATCATCCAATAAAATGCATAAACAATGGCAATTTTAAATTAATGAATGAAACTACCCAAGGTATTTTTCCACATTATTATTTTAGGGAATCTACTTAAAGCCAATTTTATTATCTTAGATGTTTAATGCTAAGGGCATTGCATTTTTAAAAAAAAAATGTCATTCTTCCCTTTAAAATCTAGGGAGCATTTAAGTTATTAATGAGGTTAGGAGAGTTCAGGAAGTCTGGTGGTACATTTGAAATAGTAACTGATTTCTTCATGACCTTGTCAGAGACACAAGCATGTGCTGACTAACAGACATCATTACCACCTTTCAAGTACATCAAGACTTTACTAGAGCTCTGGAGAAACTCCGCTTCTGCATCTTCGGAAGTGTTAGCTAGTATATAGCTTACCCGCATAACATGTTTCACACTCATTTTTGTTTTCCCCCCGTGGACCATACCTCTAACTTAACTTCGGTCCTCTGCTACATCCCACTGTTCACATTTAAAACAACTAGCAGCACCCTGTTACTTTGCTAGCCTAAATTTGGTGCTTTTCCAAGGGCGAGGGGAGATTTCAGCCAGCTGAAACTTTATCCTTAGGGAAAGCTTAACAGCTGTTACCATTTACAGCTTTAAAGACCTATCGGCTTTACAAGTGTTTGCATATGTAGGCAGACTACTAAGCACCAGAAGATTTATTATAAATGAAATTTACACGTGCAGGGGTGGAGGGAAAAGGGAGGAAAACGCTGCCAGCACTTCCTTCCTTACAGCTATCAAGTGAGAGAAAACTTCTCAGATTTCTGAACTCTCATTTGGGCCACACCCTTCCTGGACCTGCACCGCGTTCTCCTCGCACCTCGCATCCCGTTGCTTCCCTTTTCCCCTAAGCCACCACCATATAAAGCAGTCCATTCCTTTGCGTTTGATTTTAAAACAAGTGACCATTCTATAAGTATCTAGTCGCTTTCTGAAATAAATAAAAATCCCCCACTGATATTTACTTGGCTCAATATGAAACACGTTAAGTTTCCGCTTCCACTGTACAGCACAACCCCCTCCTTTTTTCCCTCCCTGGGACGCGCCCTGCGTGGGTCCCCGCCCTCCCCAAGCACAGGGGTGCAGTGACAGTCCTTTGCTACTCCTCCACTCGGAGCCACACAACTTTCCTGAACCCTCTCCCAACTTCCAGAGCACAACCTCTGCACAAGAGCAGCAGGGTATCCAGAATAGCTTCCACATTAAAAAAGCAAGACAGAGGGGTCCTACCGGCGCGGCTCTTGATGACGTCGGTGAATCCGTCCCCAGCGACTTCTTCCCGGGTCTCCTGCAGTCCCCACGGCTGAGCCAGAGCCCACGGCTGAGCCATAGCCCAGGCCAAGTACTCCGTCGTCCTTATGCCCCAAACTTTGGAGGCAGGTGGGTCCGCGCGGTCCGCCTGCCGCGCTACAAAGCAGGTAGCTTGCTAGGGATGTGGTGCGTCTGAGGGCGGATTTCCCTCCTCCCCAGGCCCTCAGCCACGGAGATAGGGATGCGGGGGCGGGGGGAATGGTGAGCTGGAAAACAGAAACGCCGACACCTTGGCGGGGGTTGGTTGAAACAGGGCGCATTAAAATGCCTAGCCCTTCCTCAGAGAAGAGGAAACAGGTGCGGTTCCTAGCTCCAGGCTTTAAAATTGAGTGGGCGAGGCCTGCAAGGTGAAAGCTGAGGAGGAACCGGGTGGTCAATAAATCCACAATCAAGTTGGAGACTCGCTTTTCCACGCTGCGCAGAATCGATGCAAAACAGGAGCAATTAGGGAGCCGCTTGCCAAAAGCAGCACATGAGGTCATGAATGATTTAGCATTGCCACTTACAAAGAGGACTGCCCTGGGAAGGGTCACTTGCTTCCACTACCTGGGTTACTTATATGCGTTCCTCTCACTTTTGTCTCCTGACTTGAGTGAGCTGAACAGACATGGGTAATAGAAACCAATGATGATCAATTTTCTTATGAGATTTCACCAAACCTACCCACTCTTCTTTCAGTGCCTATATTCACTATGCCTCCTCCATCCCTTCCTCCCACCACTGAAGCTAGAATTAGATTGGACTATAAACAGCTCCTATGACTTTATTTTCTAAAAATTTCAGAAGTGACTTTCACTTGCTTAGTATCCTTACTGCCCCCTACACACACACACACACACTCATCAAGCACTTCTTCCTGCAGTATTCCAGTAACCATTTAATTGTATCTATCATCTACTGAAGAAGAAAAAAAAATAACTTTCCAAGTGGAACTTGACAAGGGACCTAGCAACAGCTAAAGATTTTCTTGCGTTTTTCTGCATTTTCATTCAGACTAGATTCTTACCCTTTCCTACAGCACAGGTTCTCAACAATGGCTAGACACTGGAATCAGCTGTGGAGCTTTTTACTAAGGCCAGGAGTGTTGATAAATTGTTATGGACTCTCACCTGAGCGTCAGGAGTTCGCAAACTCCCAGATGATACCAGTTAGTAAATTCGAAAAACACTTAAATAAAAGGGCCTCTACACAGTCAACTCTATGTTCATCAAGACGTTATTACCAGTAACTACTTTATATTTCCAGTCCAGTGTTTTAGATTAAAAATGTGTGTGTCTGGGCCCGGCGCGGTGGCGCAAGTGGTTAAAGGTCCTCGCCTTGCACGCCCGGGATCCCATATGGGCGCCGGTTCTAATCCCGGCAGCCCCGCTTCCCTTCCAGCTCCCTGCCTGTGGCCCGGGAAAGCAGTCGAGGACGGCCCAAGGCTTTGGGACCCTGCACCCGCGTGGGAGACCCGGAAGAGTCTCCTGGCTTCGGATCGGCCGTTGCGCTCACTTGGGGAGTGAATCATCGGACGGAAGATCTTCCTCTCTGTCTCTCCTCTCTGTATATCCGCCTTTCCAATAAAAAAATAATAAAAATAAATCTTTAAAAAAAAATGTGTGTGTCCTGTTGTTTTCTATTGCCCAGGTGGGTTTTTGAATGATAGTGGGTATTTTATTTTGATGAAAATGTACTAGTTTGGCTTAAGTGCAGAATGTCGTTAGATTAACCCAAAGTGATTCTTACGAAGGATTCTTAACTAAATACCAGTTGGCTTCATCCTCAAGTGCCGGCTATTGAGTCTCTCGTTAGTCACAGGCACACCTCTTAGGGGTCCCAAGGGCCTGTCCTTTTTAGACACATCAGTTCTTCTTTAAACAATTTTCTCAGATAGGAAAAATAATTCAGTTTCATCACAGTTTCTGCTTAAGCATAAAAATGTAAAAGTCATCCACATTTTAAAAAAATTACAAGGGTTGTGATATAGTACCTTTTATATTACCATATGAAAAGATAGACAACTTTCCAACAACCAAAAAAAATGGACAGTGACATGTTCTGTTCATCAAGTGGAAGGGAAAACATATACAGGAACATTCAGTGTTTTCTATGAGAAAAAAAAAATAATCCTTATGGGTCAAGTATTGACATTTTTAATTTAGTTATTGAACCTAAGATTAACTATTAAATGTGTGTAACATTTTGAGAAGGAATACAACACATTTAGATCAACAGAACTAGAGCTTGATAGAACTATTGAAAGATAATAATCTGGTAAAAATCACTTGTAAATATCTAATATCCCAGACTTAAGATCTTGAAGTCAGCATTGCTTTATATTGTAAACAAATAAATGAAGGGAACCAAACAAATGAAAATCAAACTAAGTAAAACTGGATAAAAGGTTTTTTAACTTAAAGGTTTAGTTAAAAAAGGTTTAATTTTACAAGACTTAGTGACTCCAATAAATAGAATTTAACAAGTAAAATCTACATGGCCATTATCAGCCAAGAAAATAGGCAAGGGCAAAAGAGAAAACTGAAGTAAAAAGATGTTCAACTTCAATCATATAAATTTTAAAATAGTAACAAATTCATTAAAATTATACTAGTAAATAATACTGATTTTTTTACAAAGATCTGAAACGAAGTTTGACTAATGTGAGCATTTTTTTTCCTTTTAAAATTTAAGCTCCCACATATAAGGGAAAAGATGTAACTATGTGTCTTTATCTGTGTGATTTATTTCACTTAACATAATGACCTGCAGTTTCCATCAGTCTGCTGTATATGATAGAACTTCATTCTGTTTTAAAAGGTGAATATTATTATTATTATTAAAAGGTGTGTGTGTACATATAAAAATCAGATGTTCTTTATCCATTAATCTGATGATGGACACTGTGATGAAGTCCATATCTAACATTCCATTTTGCTCATCAAGCACTTCTTAGGAAGTATAGAAAAAAATCACCAATATGTAAGAACTTATTTGTAACAAAATGAAGTTAAATTACATGCTACTGAATGACTAATGTATTGCTGAACCAATGAAAAAAAAAGAAAAAAAAACATTTTTTCTTATTATTGATTTTGTTTCATGGCTTTTCATTAAAGGGGATGTATGATAACTGTGTCAATAGTGACTATCACAATCAAATGTGAAGATACAACGAAATATGCATCTCTACTTCCAAATCAAAGATGGACTCCCAATAAAACTGTCAAATATATCTTGACAGTAGGATGCTGGACTCTGCCACTGTGCATACTTACAATTTCAGGTTACACTTAAAAAGCAGAATGATGGACTTATGACTGCTTATGACTGTTAATACTATTGTAATAAGATAGGGGAAATTTGTTGCAAGCGGAATGGAAATCCCAGAGCCTATAGAACTGTACCATAAAATAATAAAATAGATAAATTAAATTAAAACAAATATATTTAAAAGCATTGAAGCATAAAATAGAACATCATTGTGATTCATTGTGTTAATGTCTGAAGGATAAAAAGAGATGCAGAAAATCTTAGAAATATTGGAAAACTAACCAAATACCACTCAGAAACTAGGAATATAATGAAATTTGTTTAATTTGGTAAAATAATGAATAAGCTACAGCAAATACCAAATTTAATTAAAATACTAGTTGATGTAATGACTCAATAAAATTATTAAGTTATATAAGTTTTGAATAAAACATATTTTTCAGATAAAAGCTTTTATTATGTGGGACTAAATATATCCAGAAAATCCAACAGATCCTCAGATGAATGATTACTATTAATAAGTACATTTCACAAGTTTTCTAAAGACCACGTCAGTATCAAAATCTAATTGCTTTTCTCATTAAGAAATAATGACAAAACTATTGTTTTAAAAATAAAGTCAAGGGAAGGGCTTTGTGTGGCACAATGAAATTAAGCTACTGCTTCGGACGCCTTCATAACATATAGAAGTGCCTGGTTGAGTTCCAATTTCCCTGTGATTCTGAGCCAGCTTCCTAACTAATGCATCTGAGAGGCAAAGAATTATGACCCACACACAGACTCAGGCCCCTATCATCTACATGAGAGACCCAAATGAAATTATTGGCACTGGCTTCAGTCTGCCCTGTCTCTGACTGTTTTGGGTATTTGGGGAGTACACCAGTGAATGGAAGCACTATCTTTCTCCATCAAGTAAGTAAATCTTTTAAAAATACCATCAATAAACAACTGATGCTAAATATATATTGTATGGTGAGACCTTTAAGGAGAAGCACCTATTATAACTGGGAATGTAAAGAAAATTTTGTGATTGGAAGAATTGCAAAAAAAAAAAAAAAAAAGAATATTACATGCTCATGAATCGACACTCAATGTTATAAAAATGTAAACTCCAGAAAATTGATCTATAGAGTCAATGAAACCCTGATTAATCCTATCTAATGTGTGAGAGCATGTATGTATAAGTACTAGAATTTATAGGGACACATAAAGAGTCAAATTACCAAAGCAGTCTTTAAAAGAACACATTTCAAAAAGTTGGTCGTACGAATAATACGTACTCATCTTACAAGCACCAGGATGTAGGCCCCGGTCTCCCAAGGGTTAACTCCACAGCTTTGCTTATTTCTCAAGGTGTAACAGGATACACAATCCTGGCCTGATGCATTTAGCCCCTGGCTTGACCTCAATTTCCCTCCTCCTTGCTTCCCTCTTTTTACATACACTGAGGGGAGCTTAGGTGAGCATAGGGAAAATGCTGGGAGGGGCCAAGCAGACTATAAAAGATGCAGCTTGACTTTGAATAAACTGGTATTCTCCTCACAAGAATGACCCACTATGTGTTGATTGTGTGTTGTCTTTTTTGTCTGTTTCATAACCCTAGTCCCTCAGCTTGGCTCGGGGTACACGGCAACTCAGGCGTTGCCCACACCAGGATCCTGTATAGGCATCAGTTCATGTTCCACTACCCATCCAGCAAACACTTATGGCCTGTGAAGGCAGGAGAGGGTGGTCCAAAGTCTTGGGACCTTGCACCTGCATGAGAGACCCGCAAGTTCTAGGCTCCTGGCTCCTAGCTTCAGATCAACTAAGCTCTGGCAATCACGGCAATTTGGGGAGTGAATTAGTGCATGGAAGATCTTTCTCGATAAAACTGATCTGCCTTTCCAATAAATTTTTTAAAAAGAGACTGAAAATGGATGTCACAGAATGGAAAGTTATGTGTGAATAAAAAAAAAATGCAACTAGTATCCAGAACATACAAATAATTAAAAGTGTCAAAATGAAAACTAATTAAAACAAAATGAATGAGGGCCCGGTGGCGTGGCCTAGCGGCTTAAGTTCTCACCTTGAACACACCGGGATCCCATATGGGCACCTGTTCTAATCCCAGCAGCTCTACTTCCCATCCAGCTCCCTGCTTGTGGCCTGGGAAGGCAGTCTAGGACGGCCCAATGGTTTGGGACCCTGCACCCATGTGGGAGACCTGGAGGAGGTTCCTGGTTCCTGGCTCCTGGCTCCTGGCTCCGGATCGGCACAGCACCAGCCGTTGCACTCACTTGGGGAGTGAATCATCAGATGGAATATCTTCCTCTCTATCTTTCCTCTCTGTATTTCTGACTTTATAATAAAAATAAATAAATCTTTAAAAAATGAATGAAATATTTTAAATGACCCCACACTAAAGAGGCCATCAAAATGGTCACAAAAGCATTAAAATATGTTTAATATTATAAAAGCAACAATGAATTGAATTTAAAACCTCACACCAAATCAAGCACACAGCCCGTGTAAAGCCAACAATAATTCTTAAAACACAACAGAACAGAACACTTCAGATTACTAAGCATTGTGAGTGTCATGTGATTGAGATTCTACACACAACATATGGTACTGAAAATAATAACTGTCTTCACAAATTATTGGTAGAGCATACTAAGTAAAAACACATGTAAGCTACTTTTACATATATTCTAAAGATAACAACATCATAAAGTATGTATAACAAAAGACAGGAACAATAATGTTCAGTGCAGCATTTTCCATAACTGCTTAGCTAAGAGGCAAGTCTTCAAACACATCAACAGAAGAGGTGATAAAGATACAAGGATGAAACTGTAGAAATAACTGTTAGGCAATAACATACATGAATTTCACAGACATCATTTGAATTGAAGAAAATGAAATATGAAGGGTGCATACCGTATAATTCCATTTATGAAAGGAGGGAAGCAAGAAAGCTCAATCTATGAAACTAGAAAATCAAAATTAGATACTGAGATTGGTATGCTGCAGAGGTGTCTGCAATCCTGTATTCATTGTAACATTATTTAAAATAGCCAAATTTTGGCAACAAAGTGAGCATTGACAGATGAGAGGTTCAAACATATAATGTAAATACACAGCAGACTGCTACTTAGCTTTAGAGAAGCAAGAAATGTTGACATGTGCAACATGAGTGAATCTAAATCACATTAAGTGAAATAAGGCAGGCACAGATAAACAAATGTCAAATGGCTCATTCATTGGTTGAGGCTAAAATTCATGGTGTACAACTATAGAGTGAAATAGTGTATACCAGAGGGTGCACAGTTGGGGCAGGTAGAGAAACAGGGGACATCAGTCATTGGGTACAAGCAATTAGGGGTAAGTTCTCTCATGTTCTGTAGCACAGCAAGGTGCCTAGAGTTAGTAGCAATGTATTATGTTTCAAAATTTCAAGAGACAATCTTGCTAAGAGACAATTTAAAAATTGCTAAGAGATGATCTTAAACATTGTAGCTGTAAAGAAATCATGACTTTTGATCTGATGCATACCCTAAATATTCTGATTTAATCATCTCACAATATATGTAGCAATAAAACATTGTATTCCATAATTATTATTATTTACCAATTAAAAATACAATTATTAAAAGGTAGGCAGAAACAAAAATGGTGATTGATGATGTGATTACTTTTGCAAGAAATTAATAATTGAAACCAGGCAACAGTCAAGTTCCTGGGATATTTGCAATGTCCATGATTTGATTGGGATGAGCGATATACTTACTGTTAATTTTGTTCAAATAAATCAATCTGTATATTGATGATCAGTTTATTTTTATTTATGTATATTTATACTTAGGATTCCACCTTGGAAAATAAGCATTACTCAAATTACATATAAGTATCTATATATATACATATATATAAAATATTATGTGAAATAAGCAGATTGCTAGAGTTTTTTTATAATATTTCATTAAAGTGCATAAAGTGTAGATATTGTTTGAATAAGTAACTGCATGAAAACATATAGGAACACAAATAAGGGAAACTGACATTTCAGAAATGAAGCAAAATTGTGTAAGCCTGTGAGCTGTTTAAGCTCCTAAAGACTGAGAGAATAGGTGATTAGGAATATCGTTCATTATTTTATTTTATTAAAAACGTCTTTAAAAGTTACTTTGAAGTCTGCCTGCAGACTGGTGAACATGATCAAGCAATGAAAAGAAAACTATTAAAATCTTCCTTACTCCAAATCCACACACTTACTTCAACAAATATGAAAATATACTCCTGAACTTTAATCATTCAGGAATTTTGGAGATGGTAGAATTGATAGTACTTATGTCTGGATGAACTATTTACATCTAGCTGGTCTCTTACCTCTCTGCTAGAAATTTCAGATACATTTTAACTTTTGCGTGTCATTACGAGTAAAGCTGTTTAATGAAGTCCTCAGTAATGCTATAGCAGAAAGCATTTGCTTCTGAAGAGATAAAAGAAATTCAAATAATATGTCCAAAATTTTCAGATTGTTAGATAAGCCCTTTATTTTATTAACTGTGCTACTTAGAATATGAACAACATAATAGAATGTAATTCACTGAAATTTCACCAATTTTCTTAAAAACACTTCCTTGTGTTCTAGAGGCCTTAAAACGTGGCACATATTTATGACAGTAAAAATAAACCTTCCATGAAGTGTCATGTAGTTTCTCTTATCAGAAAATGCTGAATGATATTTTAGCTGTATGTCTGTGCATTGTATCATTTTATATAGAAATGCCCATTGATTGCAAGAGCATTTTCATGAAGCACCGTGGCTGTTTGTTAGATTTTTCTTAAATATATTTGAGAAAACCACAGAAATATATGTATTTTAGGGATGCAGAGAAAGCATTTTCCCTCTAGGAGACTGGAAATTTAGTTCTTATTTTTAGATTTCTATCATGTGTTCTACAAAGTTTTCTAAAGAACATTTTCCACACAATCAAGTGTAATTTGAATCACAACATTTTTCTTATTCTTTCCAAACTTATGTTTTATAGGGATCTCTTTGAAAATGTTGACTACTATGATGATCTAAATTTAAACATTCTCTTATCTTTTGGTGTGTCCTCAGACTGGGTGAATTCTAGCAGAAGGAATGTTGCCTTGATACTGAAAATCTGCTGACGTTAGTACTAAAAGCTAAGTGTTAAATTTCTACGTTAACTCTGAAGTCATCCTTCATTCCTTGATGTTCAGTTTCATAGGTTATCTTGTAATGGACTTAATTTCCTTATCTTGGCTGCTGTAATGTCAAATTCCAGAGGTAGGGAAGGGTAAAGAGACTATACCTTTTGATTGAACAGGTCTAGTGTTCTCAAAGGACCCATGGCACTGAAGATGTTGCTGTCATAATTTTTAAAACACACTTTGCTTCACAAGAAAAAGAAAAAACCATGAGGCAAAATATGAATAAGAGGCATATTTAGATAAGTTAGCCTGATTTTCCAAAGGGAATCAATTGGTAAGAAAAGAGCCTACGATGGCTCTTTTTGGAATTGTTCTGAGCTAGATTTAATGATCAACAGTTCCTTTACAACTCAGCACATGTAGTATGTATTCCTTATTTGTACAAACAATTTTGAATAGACCATGCCATGTGCCTGGGCCATATGCCCGGTGTGATGGCTCAACTGGCTAATCCTCCACCTCCAAGCACCTTGATTCCATATAGGCACAAGTTCTTACCTTAATTGCTCCACTTCCACTCCAGCTCCATGCTTGTGGCCTGGGAAAGCAGTGGAGTGTGGCCTGAAGCCTTGGGATTCTGCATGCTCATGGCAGACCCTGAAAAAATACCCATCTCCTGGCTTTGGATTGGCATAGCTCTGGTTGTTAAGGCCTTTTGGTGGGTAAGTCAGAGGAAAGATCTTTCTGTCTCTCCTCTCAATAAATCTGGCATTTTATAAACCTGTTTGGGTTCATCATGGCATAGTGCTTTGAATTTAATGTGTAGACCAAAAATAGAAAGCCAGGGAGAAGTTACCTCACCTTTCATGGTCTTATGTAAGTCATCCAGCATTGTTTAGCCACAATAAAACAGATCAGGAAGCCATTCTTCAAGACTTAAATTTGAAGTCCCTCTTCACTCAGCATGTTTTGCTACTACCCCCTTCTCTTAGTCTCTTTGTTCCAGGTATACCCATGCCTGTTTCACTTTCGAAGTTTATGGTTTTGCCTTAAAAATTCCTATTACACCAGAGACAGATATACGTGATTTACTGTATTGAGCTGGGGGGGGGCTCATTTTTTTTTCTAATAACTAATCTTGTGTGTTAATATATGAATGCAACAATGATATTTATTCATTGACCATTTTGTATTTCATAAACACCGGGCTAGGTGCTAGAAATTTAGTGGTTTCTAGTACCTTCTGTACTAATGACATTTCCAGTCTTCCAGGGAGATAGGAAAGCATTGATCAAATAACCGCACAGTGACTTGCAGCTGTGCCGAGGAGAAATACAGATTCTTTAGTGACTATAATAGCTACAGATGGCAGCTTTGGGGAAGGGAGCTGAAACTTGTTGGAAGAAAAGATGATTCATTTGAGATCTGCAGATAAATATCAAATCATTAAAGATTCTCTTTTAAATCCCTGTCAGAGCCAATGACCTATTCAGGGTCTCTCTTTATAAGCCTAGAGCTTGTATTTCAAACTTGCTATTTCAAAAATATTTCTCCTGATCTCTGCTTTCTTTCTAAACCAGATCTTCAAAATGCCTTCTCCATCACTGTGCATAACAGTAACAATACTTCATACACTTCCCCAGATCATTAGACTTTAATGTCATATTCAAGAATTTTTCATACCTTCTCTTCAGTTATATCTAGAATTTGATAACTTTTTAAAAAGAGTTATGCTATTTACTTAAAAGCAGAGTTACAGAGAAAGAAAGGGGGAGACAGATATTCCATATGTTGATTTGGTCCCCAAATGGGGGCAACGGCTGGGACTGTGCCAGATTGAAGCAAGGAGACAGGAGCTTCATCCAGGTGTATTATGTGAGTTCAGAAACCTAGGCACTTAGACCCTTCTTGGCTGCTTTTATCCAGGTGCACCAGCAGAGAGCTGGATGAGAAGTGGAGCAGACAGAACTGGAATCAACATGCATATGAGATGCCAGGAATTGTGGGCAGCAGCTTAAACCACTATGCCACAATGCTGGCCTCTGATAACATTTTCTTACACATCTATGGCTTCTTCTCTGATTAAAGCAATACCATCTCTCCCTATCTTTCTTTAATTATTACATGTTTTCTTGCACATCCTATAACATCTAGTCAGAGCTTACCTTCTTTAAGAAAAAAAAATTATTTATTTTTATAGCAAATAAACAAATGTAGGCTTCCAGAAATCCTGGGAGTGTAAAGATCATGGCATTATCCCAAGAATATGTAGGTTTATTCCATACACTTTATTAAAGAAGATGATAATAACTTGCTGCGATCTTCAGGTGCAAGTTTTTTTCTGTATGCTGTAAAGTATTATAGCCTACTAAAAGCACTGATTTGGGGCTCAGTCGTACCTTTAACTTCATTGTAACTAATAATTTAAATTTAAAGTCTTTTATTAAGAATCTAATTCTGAAAAACTGCAAATAATATTGAAACAAATAACTACTTTAGAACCTGTAATAAATTTAGCACACATTTCGTAACATGATGGGTACTAAGTAGCATGATTAAAATAACTTATGCTGTTTCATCTTTATTGTATTAATGCAGTAATACATTTTAAATTAATGTAATACTACAGTTAAAGAAAAACTTCCTAGTCAAAAGAGAAATCAGTGGATAATATCAAGTCATGGCATGGTATACTTTTCTACATAATTAATTATAATAATATCCTTTGAAATATCTCAAGATAATAATATTGGCTTGCAGATAACTCTAAATATGTGTCTCAGTAACCTATGTCAGGATGTATTGTGTTTCACAAATATGAAAGACATGAACATACTCAGATATGTAAGAATTGAACTGAAATCTCCCAAAAGAGAAGTTACCCTTATCTTTGTAATGCATTGTAATATTTCTTATTCTATTATGTCCTAACCATTTTATCTCATTTTAAAATAAATTCTAAGTGCAAATAGCAATGCATTACAAATCACAATTTACAAAACTCTATTATGAGTGCCTTCTGCAGAGGAGGCTTGGGGAAATTTTTTTGTTAACTTCATATACCATACACAAAAATAAAAATAAAAGGGCCAGGATTCTGACATAGATAGTTAAGCCTCTATTTTGGGACCTTTGTGGTTTTTTTTTTTTTTTTTTTTTTTTTGGTAAGAATAACAGTTCATGTCCTGGCTCCTCCTCTTCTCATCAAGCTTCTTACTTGGGCTCCTGCCACCCATGTGGAAGATCTGGAAAGGGATCATGGCTTCTGGCTTCAGGCTGTCCCAGATCTGGATGTTAGATGTTATGGTATGGCTACTTTGAGAGTTAACCCATGGGTGAAAGATATCTCTCTCTCTCTTTCTGTAACTTCCCTCCCTCCTTCTCTTCCCCTTTCTCTCTCTTTTGCTCTGCCAAATAAATATTTTAGAAAGTAAAAATAAGAAAACATCCAGTCAACTGCCGGCATCCCATATGGGCACTGATACCTAACCCACCTGCTCCATTTGCCATTCATCTCCTAGGGGCCTAGGAAAAGCAGTAGAAGATGGCCTACTTCTAAGCAAGTGTCTGGGCCACGCCCCTCACAGGGAAGACTGGATGGAGCTCCAGGCATCTATCTTCTGTTTAGATCAGCCCTGGCTGCTGGGGCAGCTTGGGGAGTGAAGCAGGAGATGGAAAACCCTTCTGTCTCTGTGTCTATCCCTTCCACTCTGTAACTCTGGATTTCAAATAAATAAATAAATCTTTAAAATTAAAATAAAATACATTTCCAACTTTAGCAATTAATTGGGGAAATATCAAAATGTAATGCCAATAATTCAGTATTAGTAGTTTGAGTAACTGCAAATATGAATCCTGTTTACATCTTCTATATATATCTGTGCTAACTGCTATTTCCTGTTATGTTTTATTTCATAAAAGTGATTCAAGAGAGGGAGTTTAAACTTGTTCAAATCTAGAGTACTAGTACTGAGAAGTGATACAAATGCAAAGCAACCACAAAGGATGTTAACTCATCTGCCTCAGTGTAACTTTACTGAGTCCATTATGAACATGTCTATGTGGATCAATGGAACCGTGGAAACTATACTACTTCGTGTGTGTGCATGTGCACGTGCATATGCATGTGTATATATCATGAATTTATCAACATAGTATTTTCCTTGAAGATTAAGTAATTTCTGTCTACAGCTTCTGAGTCATTAGTGGCATATTTTAAACGACATATATAACCTAATTCCCAAGTGAGAAATCAGTGATTATGTAAAAACTAACTGTCCAGGATATTGAAACTCTGCTATAATATTTGGTGATATTTTCTTAAATTTTTTTCAGTAGAAAATAAACAACTTGTCATTTCAAGATGCATTGTGCTTTCTGAATTATAAGAATTAATGAACAATTAAGAATAATAAGCAATTAATAATTGTGTTATTGCTTACATAGTTTACTATACTCCATGTTTATACTATGCAAATCATATAAATATTATAATATTCAAGAACAATATTCAGAGTATTTGTCAAGTTCTTATTCAGTTGATGTTGTGATGGGGCTTTCAATTGATTGGGATGATATTCTGCCAGCTCTACCTTCAGACCAGAGAAGGTCTCCCCAAGAAACTGTTGAAATTATCTGGACAATAAGATTCTGGACTCTATGTTTGGTATATGGTTTCAATGAAGGAAACTTGACTTAATTTGAACTCTAATACTGCAACTAGGTGGAGGAATCCACCATGGGGGGAGGGCACGGGGAGGGGATGGGGGGATCCCAGAACCTATAAAACTGTGTCACATAATGCAACATAATTAATAATAATAATAATAATAAAAGTTAGAGTCAGAACTAGTTTCCCTTCACCAATTCACTCCCAAAATGCCCACAGTGACCAGGATTGGGCCTGGAAAAAGTTGGGAGACAAAACTCAATATATGCCTCTGATGTGTGTAACAGGGTCTCACCTATTTGAGCCATCATCTGCTTCTTTGCAGAGTCTGCATTAACATGTGGCTAGAGTCTGGATCCAGAGATAGAATTGGACTTGGACACTATATTCTAGGCTAAATTTGCCTTAATAGTTATAGTATTTAAATCACAATACACAACTATATTAAAATATTATATTGGCAGATTCTGTGTTGCAGTAGATTGAGGCACTGCTTAGGATGCATGCATCCTCAATTGGGAGTGCTTGTTTGAGTCCCCACTACTCCACTTTCAAGCCAGCACCCTGCTATTGAGCCTAAGAAGCAATGGATGATAGCCCAAGTTTGTGAGTCTGGGGCACCCATATAGGGAAACAAGATGGAAATACTGGCTCTCCTGTCTCTGACCTGGCCCAACTCCAGCTATCCAGGATGTTTGAGAAGTGAAATAGCCTGTGTAACAGTTCTGCCTTTATCTGTCACTCTGCCTTTTAAATAAACGAATAAATTAATTTTCTATAAGAACTATATTAGTGTATGAAAAAATCAATGACTTTGTATTAAATATAATTTATGAGATAATTATAATATCTAGATTAATTACTCAATATTGTGCTTTTGTAGCACTCTTTTATTAGTTTTAGTGGGTATCTAAATGGGAAAATATTACCACTGTACTCCTTTTTAAGATTTCCTCACATATAAATGACCATCAGTGATAATTGTGAAACGATGATACTGATAATAAATATTACTATCAAATTTTAATATGTACCATTTTATTAGCAGTAAGGAGAAAACCCCATAATTTCTAATATACTGCTTTTTTTGTTATGTGCTTAGGTATATATTCTTTAGTCTTAGAAATATTAGTGAGACTTCTCTACATTGAACTCTCTTCATCTCTCTTCACTTGTTTAACTTGGCCAAAATCTGTTTACCTTTTCAGATATAGTACGGTTTGGCACATTAAAAATGTAAATTCAGGAGAAAGCATAACAAAGCTCAACTAAAATTGTTTTTTAAAAATGTATTTCTGACCACCTAGTTTATTTCCATCAGGTAAAGTCAGTCTCTTTGAGATAGCAGGTAATAAAAATCGATCATAATTAAGTCAATTAAAAGCCATCTGTGAGGATACTTTTTAATGTCACAAACTCCAAGAACTATTTCATTAAGAAATTGGTTCTATGTGGAGCCTGCCCTTGACTCTGGGTTGATTTTTGAAGCTCCAATCAATATAGTATGCTTTTATAAGGAAAAAAATTATGTAGTATGTTAGAAATACTGTATGATTTTCTGAAGGTAGCTCATAAAAAGTGACATAGCACCCTCCTGCTTTGTGTGAGCATTTGTTCTTTGATCACAGAACCATCCTGTAGGAAGCCTTAATATACAGAGGCTGTCACAAGCTTTGTCTAGATATTCCAGTTACCAGAATACAGTGAGTCCAGCCTTCTAACCATCTTTATCAAGCCCACAGACGTGTTTATAAAACAGTTTCAGTAGACCAATGTACCTATCAGCTAATAATTTTGAGATATTTTTATAGATACTAGTGACCCATGTTGAAATTTCTTACAAATCTAAGAAATAATTAAATGGCTGCTGTGCAATGTCGGGGCACACTTAAATAGCAGATTGGTGGAATCATGACTTCTTATGAGGCACTTTTATACTATTGTAGCAATGTGGGTAAAATCTGTCTGAGAGTGGGAATTTGAGAGGGGAGTGGAATCCCAGTCTCTACAAAATTGTACCACCAAATGTATTAAAAAAAATTCAAAATGAAAATTTAACAAAAAAAATTAGTTTTTAAAGAAAATATGGCTACTGTGATAGTATGCACTTTTATCATAGTTTGTCACGTAACAGTAGTTAACATAAATACCATGACTTGAGGAAAATAAGCTTTGTTTCTTCCAACATTCAGTCACTTTTACATTTATTTGTTTATGTGACATTTAGTGAATGGTTTTATGTGCTCTGTGTGTTCCTGACAATCAGCATATAAGGGTAAGAAAATAAACTTTCTTATTCTCTCAGATATACAAGAAAAATAAGTATAGTAAAATACATATATTGTGTCAAGTATTAGTGTAAAGATATCATGTAAGCAGAGTCCATAATGAAATGTGAATATTAGTCCTGTGAGTACTTGATAAAAGGACATTACAAATAACATGAATATCTAGTGCAGTTCTTACTAAAGTGTTCATATTATTGGCATGCTTGGATAAGACCACTGTAATAATACTACGACTTGAATACAGTGATTGATGTGAAGAAAAATTTAGTGTGAGACTCAATAGCCTTAGATATGTAGAACCATGTAGAAAATTTCAAACCTTGGTGAAGACTTTCAATTTTACGCTCGCTAAAAAGAGAAGTCACTGCAGAGTTTTCAATGAATGAGTACCGTGTAATGATAGAAAATTTAAAAGAAGTTCCCTGGGAAGTGGAGGAGGATAGGATTATAAGAAAGTATAGGCGTAGAAAAAGAGGTCTCTTGCAATTAATGCAACAATATTGTAAGAGGTGACGAGGATGTAACCAAATGTGATTTTTGCACAAGTGATAAATGTGACAAAAAGTCTTTTAAGTATTTATCCCAAAGAGAATTGATATGGATTCTATTTACACAACAGTGCCTGCTGTATAGAGTTCATATCAGAAATACAGCATTTAATTCATTTAGATGTCTACTAGATTAATGAAACAAAGTATGTGGAATTTAATAAACATGTAGACTTCCTATGTTGTTTTGATTTACAACCACAAGCTCATCACATGTGAATTTATACTTTTTACCCCCACCACACATGCCTCTTGTCAATCCTTCAAGTTGGGAATAAAGTTGGACTACTATCATATTTAATGATAACCTCATCAGTATGTAGATTTTTGTCCTTATAAAATTAATATAATGCCAGGCTGTAGCCATGGTGACTAGGAGCTAAGCATACAACGCTTATTCAGTTTAAAAACATCAGTCAAATTGTCCAAATCTTTTCTATGTCCTTGGCTCATCTTAGGTTATAATTGTATTTTTATGATTTTGTAAGTCAACTGTATGAATTATTTTTAGTTATATTGATGACCAGGAAAATACTGGCACACACTTAAAATTCTCCAAATGTTTATATTTGTATAGCCCTTGCCTTCTTAAATGGCTGCTTTATTAAGTTTACAGATATGTATACACATTGCTATTTATATTACTTTTATTTTACTAATATATTCTTTTTAATCTTTTCATATCCTATAAACCTTGCCCCCATTCAGATATGATTCATTCAATACTTCAGATACTGTGGGATCTCGTAAATATTACAGTTTTGGTATAAGTTTATGTGTATGGATATCGGGGAGTCACCAGCAAATAGCCCATGAATAATGAATTTTCTTTATTTTATTCAATTTCATTTTTATGAATGTACATTTTACTTGACAGAGAGAGACAGAGACCTTTCTTCTGTTGGTTCATTCCCCAAACGCCCACAAGAGCCA
This sequence comes from Ochotona curzoniae, assembly GCF_017591425.1. NCBI lineage: Eukaryota > Metazoa > Chordata > Mammalia > Lagomorpha > Ochotonidae > Ochotona > Ochotona curzoniae. Next base: position 18,519,170 of record NW_024465023.1, on the reverse strand, counting down.
GGACTGGGCAAGTCTGAAGCCAGGAACTCAGAACTCAATTCATGTCTTCCCGTGGGTAGGACACTCAAATACTTAAGCCATCATCTTCTGCTGCCTCCCAAGTGTGCATCAGCGGTTAGCTGGGTCTAAAGCAGAGGAACTGGCACTCAAACTAGATACTCCAATGTGGTATGATTGCATGTCAACTGGTGATTTAAGTGTTGCACCAAATGCCTACCCCAAGTTTTTCTTTCTTTATGTGCTATTAGTGACACATTACTACAGGAAAATTATCTTTTGTTTCTAATGCCTCTAAAAATAAGGATTAAAAATTATGCTCTACCGTTTCCAAGGAATTAAATAATACTAAGAATAACTTCACGTACAGCTATTAAAACAGAGGCTAAGTCTCACATCAAGAAACCTAGATAAAACAAATTACAATGAAAATTAATTCAGAATATTTGTGTTCATTCTATGTTTTTTAATAAAAATGTTTTTATATACACCCAGAGGTCTTATACTCATATTTAGTATTTCTTACAAGATGGTAAGCATTAAAGAAGGTAGGCTATTTTATAATTTCTAGTATGAGAGGGCTAGAGAAATTTGGATCAGCAAAGAGAATGTGTGAGTGAATAGATACTATGTCAGAGAAAAAACCTTGCATTTACCAAATTGAATTTTAATGTGCCTTCCTGATAAAATCACATTTCCCAGACTCCTTAACATGTAAGATAGAGTCAAGTGTCACTTCATTTCTTGGCTATAAAGCAACCTGTACATGTCATCTGCCTTCTCTCTATCTAATGCTGTGGCAATCTTGATGTTCATGCGTTTGAAATTATTTAGTCATGGGGTGAGGCTGGCACAATGGCTCAATGGGCTAAGATCGTGTCTCCAAACCCCACATCCCATATGGGTGTCCTGGCTCCACTTCCTATCCATTTCCCTGCTTGTAGCCTGGGAAAGTCGTATCCCAAAGCCTTGAGATCCTGAATCCATGTGGGAGACCTAGCAGAAGCCCTTTGCTCCTGGCTTTGGATAAGCTCAGCTCCTTCTGTAGTGGCCATTTGGGGACCCAGTGAATGTAAGATTTTTCTCTGTTCTTCCTTATCTCTGTAAATCTGATCTACCTTTCCAATAAAAAAGAATAAATATTTTCAGAAAATTGTTTAATCACATGATGGAACTCTTATCTCTAAATCATCATATTTAATATCAGTAACACTCAGATGAACTATCCAATCCAAATCACATGTGCAATCAGGAAGCAACAAAACAGTGGTTACAAGTATGGGATTTCAGTGTTTATTATGTTGCTGAAGGAAATTCTAGCCTATTTTCATTTGGTAGAGAGAGGAAAAAAATAGAAGATGGAGAATGAAGGGGGAGAAGAAAAGGGGACAAGAAAGATCTCAAACTCAGCATAAGAATGAGAAAAGAGGACATGAAGACTTTTTCCTGATCAAAAGAGTAGATCTGTTATACATGCTATTCTTCAATCTAATCAAAATATCTCAAACACAAAGGAAATCACTAATCAAAATTTAGCAATTGGTACATGTCACAATGAAGATGACATGACAGATGTCTTTGTGTTTTTTGCTGATTTTTTCAAAATAAGCAGCTCAATTATTAGTTAGCATGAGGTAGCTCTTTCTTGCAGGTATTGTGTATAACAGGTTGTCATCGGTTAAACTCATACTTCATTAAGTGTCAGAATTGTCTCTTTACCAGAAAACCCATTCTTAATTCATTTTAAGTCATTTACATGTTGGCAGCTGAGGAAAACCTCTGTAAACATTCAGTGGAGACTAAACTTTGGAACCTCAGCGATTTTTAACTGGCTGTGATCCAAACTCAGAACTTCAATGATTTTAGCCTGGCTGTGCTCCAAATTCTTATAATTTGATAAAACCTTTGGTTTTCCTACCTTCACATGTAAGAAAAAGCTAACAAGCCAGAAATTGTAATTCAACACAAGGCTAAGACAGTTACATAAATGATACATAATTATTGGTGAACTGTACATATTATTACCATTAAAAACAGCAAAATTAACATATTTATTTTTATATGTCCCAAAATATTTGTCCTTAACATAATGATTTTATTTTCATGCTATTTCTTCATATGAAAAGCTTGACCATTTTTAACAGAAGAAATGAATGATGCCTCTTTTTCCCTTGACTTACTTTAATGTGTCTATTTCATTGTTCAGCTCCTTAGGGTGTAAGCTATCATCCAAAGAATGCCTGTTTTCTGCTAATAGTAGAAGAGTAAGGTATAACTCTCATGGAATTTCTAATGTCAATGTGTTTATATTTTTATTCCATAGTATATTAGGATACTATGTGATATAATACAGTGTCTTTCATATAGAGGTTTTGTCTAAATTGAATGCCCAAACGATTTTGACACAGCATGGCTGATGTTTCATGAATCTACATATTGAACTAGTGTTCCTAGTATTCTGCTATAGAAAACCATATGGAGTACACAGCATCAAAGTCATATTTCAAAATGCAGATGGGGCTTGGTTTTATTTCATATCTTGGAAAAATACAGAGAGGTCACCAAATCTCTCTTGATTTCCTCTATGGCCAATTCAAGGTTTATGCAAACTGGAAATAAAAGAACTTGAAAATAAGTATGATATGGGCATCAAAATCAGTAAATCCAAGATTCTTGATTTTGTGTAATGTTGATTGACTCCACAGTGTAGATTTTTAAATTTTATGCAGCCTTCATACTAATATATTTATTTTAATGTTACAGTTAATTATTAAAATAGAGAGTCAAAGCATGTGTGACACTAAAATCTGAATTTTAAAACTTTGTGAAACTGTCAGGAAAACTCAGTGGGTAAATCCTTACTTTTCATGCACTGGGATCCCATAGGGATGCCATGTTCATACGCTGGCTGCTCCTCTTCCATCCAGCTCCCTGTTTGTAGCCTGGGAAAGCAGTAGAGAGTGGCCCAAAGCATTGGAACCCTGCACCTGCATGGGAGACCAGGAAGAAACTCCTGGCTCCTAGCTTCTGATTGGTTCAGCTCTGGCCGTTGCAGCCACTCGGGGAATGAGCTAGAGGATAGACGATCTTTCTCTGTGTCTCTCCTTCTTTTTGTAAACCTTCCTTTCCAATTAAAAGATAAATCAATTATTTTTAAAAATAATTTTTTTTGGAGAAAATGTGAAAGAGAAACACACTGTGACAGATTTAAACTAACTTATTGGTAAAATAGAATAAATGCATATAAATCTTGTGATATAAGAATCACAAGAAAAGTAAATGTTTGAGAGGAGTAATTAAAACTGAAAATGAAAGCACTTGAGATATAAGAAGAGATCTAAGTTCCAGGAATTACAAACTATGTAATACATTTTACCAAAGTTAAAGTAGCATGCTCTCTCTCTCTCCTTTCAATTAATCATTACAGTAGACTTTGGGCACACAAACAAAAATGAAACAAAAATCAATTTGACCCAATCACCATTGTGTAACTCTAATGACATAAACAAGTAGCCGGCCTATATCAACATCTTACAATATTTGACATTCATGAATTACTACCCACTATAGGAGTTAATGTCTGACCACGAAGAATACTCAAGTATGGAACTCTGCTTATAAAGTCATCACTACCTTATGCAATTTGACAGATATTGAATCATGGGCACATTTAGATTCTACTACATAAGGACAAGAGTACGTGTATTTTTTGTTATACTGATATTTACAATTGTCAAATAGTGCAATTTCTGTAAATATATTTTAAGCATTACAGCAAGCAAAAGAATGTGTGATATTAGATTACCTTCAGAAAAATTTGTCTAGATGCATAGTGGTGCTTTCTGTGAAGCAGAAATTTTGAGAATCAATAGTATTCTGATATATACACATATCTCAGATGAATCCAAGTCAAGTTTTAATCATCAGAAAAAGAGTAAAACTGTATGACTTAGGCTAAGCATAAGATGGTAACTCAATTCCATTACTTGTTAACATAGGCACATCTCTGTTCCATTTTCATGAGTTATCCCCATAACATGAAACTGTTGCAAATCCCATTATTCTACTGAAGGTATGATTAGTGTTCACAGTGGATAACAGAGTACAGAACATGGTAGGGGGGAGGAGAAAGTAAGATTATTTAAAGTAAGTGCATTTCAGAAACTGGAAGTGTAGAAGATCCAATATTTAAATTTTAATCACCAAATGGTTATTAAAAGATTTCTGGTGTTGGTGTAGTGGTGCTACAGACTAATCTTCTACCCTGGGCACCGCCTTCCCTTATGGGTACTGGTTCATTTCCCAGCTGTTCCATTTCCCACCCAGTTCTCTACTTATGGTCTGGGAAAATAGCAGAGAATGGTCAGAGTCCTAGGGACTTTGCACCCCTATGGGAGACCCTGAGGAGGCTCCTGGCTCCCAGCTTCAAATCAGCTCCATATTGACCATTGTGGACATTTGGAGAGTGAACCATGGATGGAATATTTTCTTTCTTTCTCTCTCTCTCAAAACTTCCTTTCAAATAAAAATAAGTCTAAAAAATATTTACAACTGTTCATGCAACATGTACTGATGCAACTCAATTCACAGAATTGTACTCTGCTAGACAGTTATAGCCACAGTCACACCATATAAGAAAATCAAATAAAATCTTTGCCAAGCAATCATGAAGTATTTTTTTGGTCAGGTGGAATGCAGAAAATGGGCCAACACAGATGAAGCAGTTAAATAATGCTTTCTTTCATCTGCTGGGAATGTTCAGTTTGACTTCTAGGAAAAAAAATAAGAAGAGTATTTGGAAAAGTGGACAATCGTGTTTTTGGCTTTGAATCACTTGATGCCATTAACACAAAATAGATCAAGTTCTGCCTTTATTAATTCATGGAATATGAAATTTCTCTACTTGTTCTACAAACACAATTCTGTTTCTATACTAGGGTTAGGGAAATAAATTAAATATACATTCTTTTTTAAAAATTTCTTTCTTAAAGATTTATTTTATTTTTATTGTAAAGTCAGATATACAGGGAGGAGGAGAGACAGAGTGGAAGATCTTCCCTCTGATGATTCACTCCCCAAGTGACCACTATGGCTGCAGCTGCTCCTACCCAAAGCTAGGAGCCAGGAACTTCCTCCAGGTCTCCCATGTGGTTGCAGGGTCCCAAAGCCTTGGGCCATCCACAACTCCTTTCCCAGGCCACAAGCAGGGAGCTGGACCGGAAACGGGACTGCGGGAATTAGAACGTGCACCTGTATGGAATCCCAGTGCGTTCAAGGCAAAGGCTTTAACCACTAGGCCACCAGGCCATGCTCAAATGTACGTTCTTAAAAAAGCAACCATTTATTTATGTATGAGCATTGTGGTTAAAGTTTGAAACTGGTAGATACGTATTTTCTATGTTACAATAAATCCTTACTATTTTCTCTTAAATTGTTTCTCCCTATTTCTTCCCTGTTGGTAGTATGCGTTCCCCTGTGCCTTTCTGCTATCCAATTTTATTAGTTTTACTGCTTTAAATATCATGGTTAAGTAGATTAGTTCATAATAGTCATTCAGCAGCTGCCTTTTCCTTCTAGGATTAAGGTCTTCAAGATCCATCTATATTTTTCATAGTGCAAAATTTCTTAATTTACTTTTAAGTTTATGTATTTTTTAAATATTTGAAAGTTAGAGCCACAGAGTGTTAGAAATTTTCCATCTGCTGATTCACTCCCCAGATAATTCACAACGGCCGGGGATGGGGTGTTTTAAAGTAAGAAGCCAGGAACTCCATTTCAGTCTCCCAGACTAGTGGCAGATATAAAAGCTATTGAGCCATCATCTGATAGCTCCCACTGCATATATTAGCAGGAAGCAGGATGCAAAGCAGATGCAGGATTCAACCCAGGAATTATTATTATATGAGATATAGGCTTCCCCAACAAGACTTAAACCAGTGTCACAACTCCTGCCTCCATGTTGTCATTGTTGCATTTTAAGTGTTCATCATATATTCTACATCTAAAGAAGTGTTTTGTGGAACATGTGACTTCTCTGGGGTTTCCTGGCCAGCAGGCCCCTGAAACCACTGAGGGGGTGAGGGTGGTGTTCCTCAACACGAACCACTGTAGACAGTCTGGTCAAGCATGTTTGCTTATTGTAATGCAAGCACAAACTTAAGTAGATTAAGAAAGGGGAAGACTGGAAGCATCTCCTGACAGTCCTCCTACCCAACAATGGCACTGTAATTAGCTAGAAGTCACATCTATCTCTCTGGATTCTCCAATCATGTCATGGGTCACGTACAACACTTAAGGTTGACAAGTAAGCTGCAGCTCATATATAGCAGATAGACTGGCAGGTAACTCAAACTGCACCTGATTTCTCATAGTTATTTATCAAGGAAATCTCAGCACAGCTCATCCAAGGACAGAGAAGAGATACTGGGGTGTAATCCATTGCTCTTGCCTGTATGACGAGTGAACAGGCCAGACTGAGGTCTTGCCACAGTTCAAGTTCAGTTGAGATTCCTTCATTGCAACCACATACCCAGCATAGAGTCCAGCATCTTATTTTATACATTTTCTGGACATCTCACTACCAAAATTCAAGCAGAGAAACTACTTAAAATGCATGCAAATGTAATAAAAGTTAGCGTTTTCTGCTCTGTAACTTTATATTATTAGTAATAACCTTAAATCCTTTCACAACACTCATTTTCTCCTAAATAAAATTTTGATAAAGAGCCTCCTTATACTTCTTTTTTGCAAGTGGAAAGTCATCTAAGAGAGAGTCCTTCATTATTTTTATGGGCCATATTAGGGATTATAAGATTAATAGTCATCCTGTATATTTAGGTGTGTAATTAGATATCTTCTTCTCAGGCCAGGCATGGTAACCTACTGGCTGAAGTCTTTCATGCGCCATTGGGAATCCATATGGGCACCGCTTCATATCCCAGCTCCTCCACTTCCCATCCAGCCCCCTGTTTGTGGCCTGGGAAAACAGTTGAGGACAGCCAAAGGTCTCAGGATCCTGCACCCATGTGGGAGACCTGGAAGAAGCTCTTGGATCCTGACTTCAGATGGGTTCAGCTCTCGCCATTGCAACCACTTGGGAAGTGAATCAGTGTATGGAAGATCTTTCTGTCTCTCCTTCTTTCTATAAATCTCAGTTTCCAATAAATGTATCTTCTTATGCAATATTAATGCTCAAGATTCCTAGATATAAAAACACATATTTATCTTAAACAACTCACTCCCTTTTAAAAACCAAGATGTTTGTATTGACATGCTTTGATAAGGAATAGTAGTGTTCATAACATGCATTGCAATCACATACTAAGAAGCTAAGTTTGTACCACCGAGGCTTATAGTGGTAAAATTAATAACTTTTAAGAATACAATAGAATCCTTACATTTCAATTTTCTATAAATCTTCTTAAAGACATGTTCCACACATGTATAAAGCCATTTAAAAATCAGTGCAAGGTCCATATTATTTCGGATAGAAAAGCTATGTAGAAAAGTCAACAGTAGGGTGCCATATACTTTATAGTCCATCCAGAAGTGCGAATACTATAAAAAATTATATTGATGCAATATGCATAAATCAGAATCGTTAGTAGCACATAACATCACCAATGTTGATAGCTACATTAAAAGTTAACATCTGGTAGGAAACTGAGCTCATTTATTTCCTTCATCTTATTTTTTTTTTGTTTTGGTTTCTTTTTACATTTTAAATTAAAAAAAATCTTAAAAATGGAGTATCTCAAGGAATAACATTAAATTACTTCTGGAATAGTGGGATAGATAGATAAATAGATAGGATAAATTAACAGGCAGATGAAGTGTTAAATGAAAGTATGCAGAAATATACCTAAATTCAATATCAAAAGCAAATCAAGTATTGTTTCTTCTTTTGGGAACGATAGATTAGATTATTGGTGGTCAAAATTTATCAGTAACATTTCCTGGCAGCTTTACAAGAACAACAAAGCTTAGACCCGAATCCCTGCGGCCCTGCTTCCCTTCCAGCTCCCTGCCTGTGGCCCAGGAAAGCAGTCGAGGATGGCCCAAAGCTTTGGGATCCTGCACCCGCGTGGGAGACCCAGAAGAGGCTCCTGGCTTCGGATCGGCATAGCATCGGCCGTTGCGCTCACTTGGGGAGTGAATCATTGGACGCAAGCTCTTCCTCTGTCTCTCCTCTCTGTATATCCGCCTTTCCAATAAAAATTTTTAAAAAATAAATAAAAAATAAAATAAATAAAAGCTTTAAAGGTATTTACTTTTAAAATACCCTGATTAATATGCATGGCCATGAAAACATGGTAAAAGTAGATAAAATAAAATGAAGCTATTTTGCTTTCCACAAAATAATTTCTAATATATTCTGTTTTGGGAGGTTACAAATTTCTGCTTGAATTTTAAAATGCCAAGTCTATATCTGAATAATCTATGGTCATGTATTACAATAAAACTGTGTGTTCTTTAAAATCAGCTGCTAATCTGAATACTTGGACATTTATGCCTTTGTGCATTATAGGCTTACTCTTTCTATGGAAAACAGAATCATTGTTTTAACTTTTATGCTTTAGAAATCTCTTCATTTCAGGATGTAAGGAGTATTATTTGTACATATGCAAGTATATTTAATTTGTCATAAAAGCTTAAACTTGATAATTTTGAGTGAGTTATGCCTTCATTTATGGAGTTTTAACCTAAAGTTATAGCAGACGTGTATCAAAGGCATATCCAGTGGTTTCAAGATGACAGTGATTTCAAGATAATTCCTTGTTTAGCACATGCAGGAGGTAACCACATTCTGTTCCTCATTGTGTAGGGTGGCTGCCTTTGAAGATGCTTTCTGCATGATGAATCTTACCGAGTTCACTTTTGTGGAATTTTCTCTAGCTTTTAAATAATTTTCCATATAATGGAATAAAATAAGAGTAATAATAATAATGTACATTTGACCATCTTATGAAAAAATTTTTGTGAGATCATAGCCTTTACATAATGGGAAAAAAATCTAAAATAAGATATATTCAAATCCTCATATAAGGGAAAGAAGTGATCTCATTTTGGTCAAGGGTCTTTCTTTCCCTCCCTCTCTTCCTCCTTTCCTTCCTTTCTTCCTTCCTTCCTTCCTCTCTCTTTCTCTCTTTCTTTTTCTTTCTTTCTCTCTCTTTCCTTCTATTTTTTCTTTTTCTTTCCCTCTTTCTTTCAACCAGACACTCCCTCCCTTTCTCTCTTGCTACTTTCTTTTCTTCTTCCTTCCTTGTTTTCTCCCTTTCTTTCTTCTTCCTTCCTTCCTCCCTCCCTCCCTCCCCAGCATGGAATGTAGATGTCCCATGCAACAGCTTAACCCACAATATCTCAATGCACACTCTGAAAAATTACTGAAATATATCTAATAATTTTCACATTTAAATGGAATATATTTTTAGCTCATCTTAACTTATATCTCTCTTCAACCACTTCTAGGTTGAAAGATGAGGCTTATAATTCAAATAAACAATATGTCACTAAGAATAAAGACGTCAAATAATAACTTTGACTCTAAACTTTGTCATTAGGAATTAGTGAAATGGTAGCCTTTGTGAAGAAGTAGAAGAAGCATAAACATACTTTTATGAAATTCAAAGACAGGCTTCATGAACTAACCAAATCTACCAAGTCCTGAAAAATCTATTTTAATAATTACATTATAATTTCCACCACTGAAAAATGAACTGTGCATCATAATCACCTGAATAAAAATCATGTTTTCTGGATAATTTTTGCTACAAAAGCAAATGAAAGAAAGGAACATCCATAATTTGAATCTCTGTTAGAAAGACAAGGAAGAGAAAAAAAATGAAAAGGGAAGTGGGGAGAAGCTGACAATGAGATTCATGTATCATTTACCCTCCTCTGTCTGCAATGTTCCCCTATCACTGAAGGTCCATTTATTGGGTTATGAGAAGTGAAAGTAATGATAATCTTCTGCAAGATATTGCCTTATAAATGAGTTCCTAAAACTACCTATACCTGGGATTTAACTTGGGCATGGAGTTGAGGTTCGTAACACACCAGATCAGAACAACTGATAGTTAACATAGACAATGCTGAATTGCAAACACTAGGAAACAATAAGTAGATTGTAACAGGGAACTAACATTTTTCTAAGAGGCATAAATATATGGTAACTGAGTATATTTCTGGCTGTCATTTTGATGCTGCAGTTTGCATCAAATGTACCATAGGAATCTATAGCTTGTCATCTGCTGTTTTATTTCACAGATAATGTGTTTTATATACTTGATACAATGTTCTAAATGTAAGATTAATTTGAATATCCTGACTTGTGATATACACTGTCTAATTTAACCCCAGGCCACACCACTGAATAGACCTTATGCTGCACTTTATTTTTTTGCCGCTTTCCTCAGTGTTTCCTATGGGGATCTGAATTTACAGTTGTTCAAATAGTAGCAGTGTATTACTACTCCTTCTTTCCACTAAAATGTAAGCTCCACAGGGAGGGATGATTTCTCTTAGATTTATTCGGTGCTATACTCCAGCAACTAGGACACTGTTAGATGTTTAATGTACATGTATTCAATGACTGAATTAATTTCAGGGAACAGTACTTTTAAGAATGAATGTCCAGGGCCTGCTGCGATAGCGTAGTGGTTAAAAATCCTCGTCTTGCATGCGCTGGGATCCCATATGTGTGCTGGCTCTAGTCCCAGCGGCCCTGCTTCCCTTCCAGCTCCCTGCCTGTGGCCTGGGAAAGCAGTCGAGGACGGCCCAGGGCCTTGAGACCCTGTACCCACATGGGAGACCCAGAGGAGCTCCTGGCTCGTGGCTTTGGATTGGCTCAGCTCTGGCCATTGCAGTCACTTGGGAAGTGAACCATCAGATGGAAGATCTTCCTGTCTGTCTCTCCTCTCTGTATATCTGCCTTTCCAATAAAAATAAAATAAATCTTTTTTTAAAAAAAGAATGTTCAGTATTTGAACTTACAGCATTAAACAGATTACTTGGATAACATACTAAGACCTTCCATCTTTGAGTAATTTGATCCGAATGAACCTATAATACCTCATCTGCTCATAAATGCACCTACTTACCTAAAAGCTAAAATGAATTCTATAATTTCATTACAATACAGTAGGATATATTTTAATAAATTATAGATAATGAATTATGAAATAAAATAGGAAAGCTATGGCATATGAAACTTGTGCTATATTTTATAATATCAATGCAGATATTATAAATAAGAATATTTGAAATAAAAAAATATGTCAATCAGTTGTGCTGCTTGTGATAACAAATAGATGTCACATACAACCTGATGAAAAAGACTGAATACCTGTGAAAATGATCAATACTTTCTTTCCTTTAGTGATATTCAAATAGTACAATTCCATAATGGGGACCAGTGTTACAGCACAGTAAGTTAAGCCACCACCTATGAACTCTAGCAGGCCTGGTTGCTTGCACTTCTGAGTCAGGTCCCTGCTAATATATCTTAGAAAGCATCAGAATGTGACTTAAGTACGTGTGTCCTCTTTCTCCAAATAGGAAACCCAAATGGTGTTCCTGGCTTCCGCTGTTGTGACCTTTTTTTGGAATTGAACCAGTGGGTGAAAGATTCACTCTCTTTCTCTCTCTCGCCCTCTTTCTTTCTCTTTGTTCTCCATTCACCCCATCTTGGTTTCTCTCTCACTCTTTCTGCACTGCCTTTTAAATAAATACATACTTTTAAAATTTTGTAGTAGACTCAGAATTTCATAGTTAAAAAGATTATTTGGAGATCTAGCTTGATGTTTGTTTATTTTCTAGTTTTCATGTTTCCCCATATGTGATTCTCATGAATATATGAACTGCAGCAACCTGCCCCTTAATCACTGAGCTAGCTGCATGACCCAAGTTTAAAAATCAGTATCAAAACTAGAAAGGACAAAGCATCACAATGACACACCTCTAGTGTATTGAATTCTTTAAGCTGGCTTTGTACAGGTCCATGAATGAATAAGTTATCTTTTTGATAAAACTTACACCTTTAATAATTTTCTTCATGTTGCATGGAAAGAATATTAATAAATAGATAGTATCAATATTTTAAGTTTGACAAAAGATAAAATTGGCCTGTCATAAGTTAAGGCAATCATCCCATGCCACCCTACTAGTTAGTGAAAAATCTATCAGAAGCTTGATATTCTAAATGCAAGTCTTCCTGGTTTAAAAAATTTAGGGCCTGGCACAATCACCTAACAGCTGAAGTCATCACCTTGCATACACCAGGATCCCATATGGCTGCCAGTTTTATTCCTAGCAGCCCTACTTCCCATCCAGCTCCCTGCTTGTGCCCTGGGAAAGCAGTCAAGGATGACACAAAGCCTTAGGACCTTGCACCCTCATGGGAGACCCAGAGGAGTTTCCAGGCTCCTGGGTTCGGATCAGCTCAGCTCCGGCTGTTGCAGCCACTTGGAGAGTGAATCAACAGATGGAAGATTTTCCTCTCTCCTTCTCTCTGCATATCTGACTTTCCAGTAAAAATAAGTAAATCCTTAAAAAAAATTAAAATGAAAATTAAAAACTTCCTGATTCTTTTCCTGCCTCTACTTTTCTTCTTTTGCGGAGACATCCACTTTCAAACTATTTTTGTATTAGGATATTGATTCTTCTGGGTCCCTTTGCTTAAGCACAACTTCTGTCAATTCTGCAACTTGATGACTACTTAGTGAATTCAGCAGCATGAAATGACTTCAACCATCTGTTTGCATTTTACTAGAGAAGTGGGATTATATTACCTTATGAGATTCATAATGAATGTCAGAAAATTCAAGATGCTCTCCTCATTTTGAACTTTTTACCAGTTCTCCTCCCTCATCTATTTTCTTTTTTCTGTATTAGATTAGACCAGAAAAGCACAGAAAGCCCATGGCCTTCACCAATAAGCACAAGATTCACCCACCTACTCACTTGCTCTTGCTCTCTGTAACTGACTTTCAAATAAGTAAATAAAATCTTAATTTCAAAACTCCTTTAAAAAGTCATGTATTTATTTTAAAAGGCAGATCAACAGTTGGTGAAAACGACTAATCTTCCAGTTGTTGGTTCTCTCTAATGGGATACAATAGCCAGGTCTGAGACATGCTGAATTCATAGGCTGAAAGCCAGGATTTCCATTCATCTATCCCTCATAGCTGGGCAGGGACCAACTGGCTTGAGCCATCTTCTACTGTATTTACAGGCACAGTATCAAGAAGATGGATCAGAAGAGAAATAGTCAGGACTTGAACTGACATTCTGATAAAGGATAGTGTTGAAGAAGGAGAAGCTTAACCCACTGTGATATGATAACAGCCTATTAGTAAATTTTTTAAAAATAAACTTTGTGGGCCCGGCGCGGTGGCGCAAGTGGTTAAGTCCTCGCCTTGCACGCCCGGGATCCCATATGGGCGCCGGTTCTATCCCAGCAGCCCCGCTTCCCTTCCAGCTCCCTGCCTGTGGCCCAGGAAAGCAGTCGAGGATGGCCCAAAGCTTTGGGAACCTGCACCCGCGTGGGAGACCCAGAAGAGGCTCCTGGCTTCGGACTGGCATAGCATCGGCTGTTGCGCTCACTTGGGGAGTGAATCATCGGACGGAAGATCTTCCTCTCTGTCTCTCCTCTCTGTATATCCGCCTTTCCAATGAAAAAATAATAAAAATAAATCTTAAAAAAATAAATAAATAAATAAATAAACTTTGTTATTTTAATTGGAACTAATATAAACTTCTCCTGGTCAATATAATACATTTGACTTCCATATTTCACTGCTATAACTCAGAAACAACTAGAAAAATGTCTTTATTTACATGTACCCTTTTAGGTGACATTATATTACTTTCTATCAATGGAACTTAATTGAACATGAGTACCACTTTTGAGCAACAGTTCTGAAGAAAATAGCTATACCTCCATTTCCTTTCTCCTTCTTCCATGCATTAGCTGGATGTTTACAATGATAAAGCCTATAGACTGCACTATCTGCTCTGATATGGCAGCTATTAGCCAGCCATATGTGTTTATTTAAATTAAAAACATGTTTAAACACCATTATAATTTAAGATCCTCCTTTACACTAGATACATTTCAAAAATATATATTTCTGCACATGCATGTATGTATGTGTGTGTGTATTTTAATGAGAGGAACAATGGAGGCGTTGTACATTTATAAGAATGTGAAATAAATGTATTGTTTAGTTAAGTTATATTTATATAGTGCTGGGCCTATGTTTCTCAGAATTTTGGACTATTCCTATTATAGAAACTTATAGATATTAGTTAAAAACACTCACGTACTCAGAGCGTAGAATTATCTCTTGCTTCCTTTGAATTTTTATTTTATGTAAATAAAAATAAAAAATAAAAATAAAAAAATGTACATTTTAATGTCATGGATGTCTAGCCATGGTGAAGAGTATTAAAGAAATTTCAGATTTCTGGGTCAGGCTCAGACTTTAACCAATTGCTTGCAAGTACATAAGAAGAAAATTATATTTTATAAGCAAAAAAGAAGAAATACAGTAATTATTGAGGTATGATAGATAAATAAACATACATCCTTATATCCAATTTGAAAAACATACGTGAAACCACTGGCATTTAACAGGAATGTAATCATTCTTCCATCCATTAATTTTATAGGTCTGCTCTATAATCCTTTAGTGTCAGAGTTTGCTAATATTTGGACAAAAGTCATGGTAGCAGAAGTTTTCATGTTAACTAAAACAAGCAGAGAATAATTATTTTCACTCAAATTAAAGGTATACAAAGAAATCAGAACCAATAGCAAACTTTTCTAAGAATAAATTATTTCTCAAATAATGTATCGCTTTGCACATCTATCAGAAAAGTAGCTGGAATTAATTTTAATGAATCTAGATAATATAAAAGCTCAAACATTTAGCAGTGACTTAAATTGAAAAGTGTGTTAGTACTTAAAGAGAACATAAGAAGTAACAAATAACTTTTTAAATAATTTTAAATAAAATAAAGAGAACATAAGAAAGTAAAAGTAATTTCTTAGAATGTGTTAATACTAACAGAGCTGTGGCTGATGCTACACAGCAAGTGAAGCTGCTGCCTGTGATACCAACATCCCACATGAATGCCAGTTCAGCTCCTGGCTACTCCACTAATCCAACTCCCTGCTCCTGAGACTGGGATGGAAGTAGAACATGACCCAAGTATTTGGGCCCCTGCTATCCCATGTGAGAGATCCAAATAGAGTTCTTGGCTCCAGGCTTTTGCTTGGCCCAGTTCTGGCCATTGTGGCCATTTAGTGAACCAGCAAAAGGAAGGTTTCTCTGTCTCTTTTTCTTTCTCTCCCTCTAACTCTCCTCTTCCTCTCTCCCTGTCTCCCTGTTTATAACTGTGCCTTTCAAAAAAAGAAATAAATCTAAAACATAGTTATGTATCTGGCCTGAATGATGCTACTTTAGTGTAAATACATCAGAATCTAAATCAGTTATGCAGATATGTACTTAAACTGCATATGCAATTATGCAGATATGTACTTAAACCGCAGAGTGGAGCAGATGGACAGGAGGAGGCTTGTATCCCAACCCTGAAGACTCCCGGATCCTCACCAAGGACTATTAGTACAAGTACCAAGGACTACATCCCAACTGCCAAGGAGACCACGGGGAATTGGAGTGCCTTCGGTAGCTGAGAACTTTGAGGTCACCCACCCCCAATTGAATCTACCACATGGTAGGAAGAAGTCCAAACCCTGCCTTGCAGGATCCAAGGTCATCGGACGACAACCAGGAGCCCTGAGCGGTCCTCAGAAACAGAAGAACAATAAACTTCCTTTGGGACTAGGGAGGGGAGCTTTCTCTGGTCCTTGCCTGGTTCCGACTTTGGGTCCCTACCTTCTTTCACAATGACCATCAGGATTGCTCCAGAAACCCCTCAAAACAAACTAACAAACAAAAAATCTAGAATAGATAAAGAACAACAAGGAAAGCTTGGAATCAGACAGGAAACGGTCAGCGTGGATGCACTTACACCTCACTGGGTGGTTCACAAACATTAGTTACTCCTCCCTAGGGTATTGAAGATTTCTCTGCACACCCCTCCTAAAACTGTTCACCTAAACTGTTGACATATGTCTTGTTAGAGTTATAGAGTTAGACTACCCAAAAACAGCCAGGTTCAGCAAAATCATGCTTCAACTCTATAAACTGCTAAATACTAAAATTAAAATAGACACGAGACAGCTAAATAGTAATCTATAGCCTTTTAAGGCGTATAAAACACTAATAATTGAAATGTCAATGAAGAAGTCACAGGATATGGTTAAGAACTTACATTCCTTTTTTTTTTTTTCATCTAACATATTGGTTACTCAATACTATGTCAATTAATTCCATAATGTTATAAATTGTTACTGATGTAATGTCGGGGCTTTTAATTGATCGGGATGATGCTCTGCCGGCTCTACCTTCAGACCAGAGATGGTCTCCCCAAGAAGCCGTTGACATCTTATCTGGACAATAAGATGCTTGACTTTATTTTTGATAAATGCTTGCAATGAAAGAATCTCAACTGAATTTGAGCTGTAGTAATACCACATGGTGGAGGAGTCCACCATGGGGGGAGGGTTTGGGGAGGGGTGGGGGGAATCCCAGTGCCTATAAAATTGTGTCACATAATGCTATGTAATCAATTTTAAAAAATGAAGGAACTTTGAAGTGAATATATGACAGAAATGAGAGATGTTATTCTTTCCACTTGAGCATACAGTATAATAAAACTTCCCTTAACTATAATAAATTGTGCTGTCAAATATGAAATATGAATAAATAAATATTTGGAGTGTTTCATTGAGTTTTAGCATAGATGTTTAAAAAAACCTTGCGAACAGCACAAGAAACTAACAAAACACATCTCTAGGTTTTATTATTTCATTGGATAGACATTATTACAAGCAGACAGATGTACACACATATTCATGCACAGATTCAGAAATTAATATAATCAGCATAATGTACACAAACTATTAATGTATGCTAATTTGAATTTTTTTATTTAGTTCTATTATTTCAAAAAGCAGATGCAGAGAGAGGAAGAGAGAAGGAGGAGAGCACGTGAGATCTTCCATCTGCCTTTTCACTATCCAAATGCTGGCAATAGTGATAATAATGCAGGCTACACATGTTTACGTCAGAGACCAAAGTACTTGAGCCATACATAACCTGCTGCTTCACAGGAAGCACATTAGCATGAATTTCTGAACTCAGGCACTTTTATATGGGATACGGGTGTCCAAGTAATGTTGTAACTGTTGTGCCAAATGCTCAATTCTACATGGTATTTTGAGAAACATGCTTTTAATCAGTTGCATTTTCTTGATCTCTTTAAATGAAAGATATTTACATTTTAAAATATTCTGTTAAATGTAGTATTTTCATTACATTTTTACTTTTTTTTGCTTCACATTTTAGTTTTATCAGTGACACTGAATCTTAAAGAAAATCTAATGAGCAAATGGCTGTGTTTCTCTGCTGTCCTGAATATATGACAATACAGAAAAAGTTCAGATAGAAATGTAATTCAAAGATAGGTTTGCATCATACACATTCTCCATTAACATTTTGAATACCCCTTTTATGCACAGATTTCAAAAATGTGCAACAAAAAAACACATCTCTCAATAGCATTTTCTATGAACTTTTTAAAGTTCTCTTGTATACTGTAATTGAATAGAGATCGATAAATTGTATTATGCAAAATAGAAGTCATGCAAGCAGAATAAGTTGAAGTATTTTAATGGCACTTCAAACGCTTCAGGTAATGGGAACATAAACGGAGATACACTTTTTTTTGTCTTTGATGGCCCAGCCCCTCTATCTCAGCTTCAGAACCTTTTTTCTTCAAAAGGGATTTTGAGAATGTTTTAGACATTGCACATTTATAATGTAATAGCTATTATCTAAATGTGGGAGGTTGAAAAAATTATTTTGGAATACATTGACATTTTGAAATAAAAAGTTCATCTGTCTTTTGAAATATCTGATATCCAAATATCATGATGATTTGATATAACCAAGCCATCATGAAACATAATGTGCTAACAAGTTTATTTCATATTTAGAAGTTTTGTATTAACTGTTTTCTGTTTGTGGTCATATTAACATTGTATTTCTTTGATGAATCTTAACACATATGATGCATTTTAGATCCTGAAACTCTTAATTATCCCAGTAATTTGTGTCTCTGCAGAAAAGCATAAATGTCTACATTAAAATTATTTTTGTAAATACTGTGTTCATAGAGCCCTAATACTGATTTTCTTCTGTTTTTATCAAATACTATTAGAAAATAATTTTTAAAGTAGTAAACAATGAATGATTATGTGAATTGTTAGAGATACTGAGAATCAACTAAAGTATAAAAGTGTTAGAAGTATGCTATCTGAAGTAAATAACTATTTTGCTTTATCAATTAACATGCATCTGTAGCTGATATTACTTATTGCTATATATTTTTTCTGTGTATTTTTCTCATCTTTATAAATGTAAAAGCTGAGTAAACTTCAAAAACTGCAACTGGATAATAATAAAGTTCTGTTATACCAGTGTCCCTCCATTTTTTTCACTCTTTCTGACATATAACTGGATGAAATTTCTGTCTGTTCTGCAGACAGAAAATAATTGGAAATCACCCGTGCTGCAAAAATAATTTGAGTTCTAATCATTAATAGTATTAATTTTCTTAACATGGGCAGAAATTGTCAAATTATTCCACTGTTTAACTTATAAGTATAGCACTGGAGAACTCTAATACAATTAATGGGAGGAAAACTTTTCTTTGGTAAAGTAGGAAAAGATTGGAAGTGGAAGAGGAAGTTGGAAAAAAGATGATGCCTTTAGTCTAACACAGTTATCCATACAGATCAATTTTAGGATAGGTTGCCCAGCATATTTGAGGATGTAGAAAGAGTTGTTAAAGATTTATTTGTTTGAAAGAGTTACAGAAGGGGAGAAACAGAGATAAATCTTCCATCTGCTGATTCACTCCCCAAATGGCCTCAACAGCCAAGGCTGGGCCAAGCTTAAGCCAAGAGCCAGGAGATTGATCCAGGTCTCACACAAGAGTTACAGATACCTAAGCAGTCGGGTTAGCTTCTGCTAGTTTCTGAGGCACAGTATCAGGAAGCTGGGTCAGAGGCAGATAAGCCTACATACTACAGCTAGAACTCAAACATGGGCTTCTGGTTTCACAAACTGGGCCACAATGCAGCCCTATCATACTATTTTTTAGCTTTGTTTTCTTCTCATTTTTTAATAGCAATGGACATGGTAGAACTGGAAGCAATAAAATCACATGGAAGAAATTAACTGCCAGAAGCTAGGTGGGTGTGATTAGAATACAATATTAGAGTGGGAGTCTGAATCAAGGAAGTCTGAACTAAGATGATTAATGGAACATGGAGAAAGAGAGGACCCACAATTTATTGGCAACCACCTAATGTGTCAGTAAGATTGTACCATCAGAATAAGTAATAAATGGCAATCCACTGAAATCAATAGCAGATATGAGTTAGTTTTCAAATTTGTGACATGTTAACTGAAAAGGAATCAAGGTCTCTAGAAAGTTGGAGTATGGTCCTCAGCATCTTAGGAATGAGGTATAATAATGTTTCCCTTGGTGGTTTCCTCCATGATTACTTGCCAACTACTTCTTTACACTATGCAAAAAATTCCAACTATTTCAAGGATTTTTGATTAGGGTTCAAGTTTCTGACAGTCCTAAGTTACTCTGAGATTCATTATGCCCCCTCCATCTATTAAAATGAATGTCTACAGCATGTATATGACAAACTGCAGCTTAAATTGATTTACAGTGGGTCTATTAGGTTTATGAACAAATCTGATGGTCATTTCCATTGTAACTGAATGTATAAATGGAATTGATGTATTTTGAAGTTACCAAACCCACAAATATGGTGCTTGACCTGTGAGAGTAGAGGCAGTCATTGTTTGGAAAGCTAAGTAGAGGCTTCTGAAATGTTCCACATCATTCAATGTAATAAATTAACAACAATATTGTATACAGGGATTTGTGAGGCAAGAATTATGTCATATTTCAAAATACAAAGTATTCAGGATGCTTATGTCTGTACTATCATCATTTTTCTTTTTTTAATTCAAAAAAATTTTTAATTTAAAAAATTTCACAATACATTTTTGACAATGCAGGTTTAGAAAAACAATGGTATGTCCCATCCTACATTCCTTCCTGTCCCTATCCTTCCTTATTTCTTTTTTTTTTCTGATTTTCACAACAGTATACTTTGATAATATTATTTTTTTACTCTCTAAGCCAGCCCTGCAAAAGCTACATGGATCCAACACAACAAGAACACAGGGGATTGCATCCTCCACAGGCACTGGCCATGGCTATTGCATCCACCCCTGACACATTGCCTGTGGGGGCCCGGGGATACAGGCTTCCAGGGAGCCTAGGTGATAGTGCAAGCAGGGGCATTTGGAGACCAGGGGGCTCATGCTGAAGCAGCCAGAGCGAGCCTGGGGATTTTCCCATGTACTTGGTCCGGGAGGGGTTGGAGGAGGAGAGGGGCGAGCCCTAGGTTAACACACTGGCACAATGTGCTGGTGGATCATGCTTGGGAGACTCTGAATGAGCTAGGGACTTGAGTGGCCAGAGGGGCAGGTTCTAGGCCTGCCCACATGCCAGGTGCTTGAGACCCTAGTGGTTGGGGGTTTGGCAGAACTCCAGGCTAGCACACCACCTCTCTGGAAGACTGGGCTGGGACACAGGGACTGTGGAGTGCTTAGGGAAGAATGTAAGGCTATGTGTACGAGGGACGGCCGCTAAGGGATTATGTTACAGGTCAGCAATGCATTCTGAGGGAGTTCCATCGACAAAGCCACTATACTTGAAGGTAAATGGGAGCTGAGATTGAGAGGTTTGAAGGGGTTACATAGAGGACCTTTAACGGTCAGACTGATGCATCAGCCCAAGTAGGAGAATTGAGTTGGGCTAGTTAGCATCATCCACCACTGGCCACCACTTACTGGCACACATTGCACCTAAGGCTGGGGGCCTACCTGGAAGGGTTAGATCACAGTACCTGCCAGTGCAGAATAAGGAATGGGTGATATTAGATTGGGCCATGACATTAACCAGCATGTGAGGTCTAGGGACAGATCCTATGGAGAATATGTGGGCCCACCCCTTTGGAACTGCAATTTGAACTAGTTTGCTTAAGAGTTGGAGTGGTGACAGGCTGTACTAGGCATGACCATGGAACCCTCCAATTCTCATGGGTACTGGGGTTGGGTATAGGCTAGGATCGTCCAGGTTGTAACACCCACAGGCATGTGTGAGATCTGGGTCTGGAAGTAGGCCTGGGATGTAGCTCTCCACTGGTGAGCATGTGATTCAGGCCTGGGTGTTGGTCAGACATCCAGGTAGCCTCACCTCTCAGCAGGTGTGTGGGTTTGGCTTTGGAGGAGAGTAGACCAGGCAGGGAAGAGCCAACCTTAGTTCACTGGCATGTGCAGGAACCAGGCTCAAATGTGGGTCATGCTGGGCTAGACTATCATACCTTCTGGTTTGCATGAGCCAAACCAGATGGGAACAGACTGGCCAGGGCTGGGCTGCAGCACCCCTCAGCAAGAGCTGGAACTAGAAACAGGCTAGACAGGCCAGGCTACATCATCTGATGGTCAAGGCCAAGACGATGAGATAGGCTATGCTGAGTTGGGTCAGAGCAATCACTGTCATGTGAAGGATCTGTGGCTGGGAACATGCCTGGTTAGGGAGCTAAGGGGAAACTCCAGCTAGGTTGTGGTCCCTACTAGTGAGTGCAAGAGACAGAATGAGGGTGGCATGTATCCCGTGGCACGGGTGTGGACTGATCTGGGGTACACCAGACTAGGCTAGACTCCAGCACCAACTGGTGTTCATGAAAGCCAGGGTGAGTTTAGGACAGGCTGGGCTAGGTCTTGGCTCCCGCTGAACCAAGTGAGAGCAGTGTCTGGGCATAGACAAGGTGTGGCTGAGCTATAACACCCAATAGTAAGAACCAAAATGGGTGTGGTCCAATCATGCAGGATCAATATTCCCATCAGGCCTGGAGGTGGACCAAGTCAGTCTGGGCCAAAGACCCACCTGTGTATATGAGATTTGCCAATGGGGGAAGACCTGATAGAGGAGCTTGGGGAACTCCTTTGTAGGATGCAATCCCTGAATGTAAGTGCAAGAACCAAGGCAAGGAGTAGTCCAGACCAGGCAAAGTCACAGTACCTACTAACATATATGTGGGTCATGTCTGGGGGTAGGCCAGGCTGGGCCACTTCATAGCACCCACTGGCAGATCTAAGAACCAGGACAGGATGGAGGACAGGCTGGATTTGGTTGCAACACCAGTCAATTCACATTAAGGCTGAGACTGGGGGCTGGCTGTGCTGAGCCAGGCTGCAGCACCCACCAGAGTGAGCTGGAATTGGGCACAGACCAGGCCGGGCCAGGCCAGACTCTAGCACCCACTGGCAATTGCCAAGCTGATGCAGGTAATGCCACACTGGGCCTTAGCACCCAGCAGTCCATGTGAGACACACACATGGAGGAGGGGTGCAAGCCCCATATGGGGCAGAACAAGCTCCCCTGCTGGGCCAGTGCTCCCAGTGGTAAGCATGAGAACTGGGACTGGGATCAAACTAGACCAGGCAGGGCTACAGCACCACTTGACCTGTGTCTAGACTGGTTTGGGGGAAGCCAGGCTGGGCTGACTATTTCCACTGGTGCATGCTTGAGCCAGAGTAAATGAAGGCTAGTTAGGCTATGCCACAGCATCAGCTAGCAGTTGTTGGGACTGGGGTCAAATCTGAGGCTGGGAGAGAGCCCAGTAGGGAAACTGTGAGTACTTCTCTAATGGACTGCAACTCCCACTGGCGAGCATGAGAACCAGGGTTGGGGGTGGGACTGACAAGACAGGCAGTGGCATTACCCGCATGAACGTGGGCTGTATAGTGGGGTCAGTTGGGATGAGCCAGCCTTCAACATACATTGATGTGCACAAGAGCTGAATGGAATGTGGGACATACTGGACCAGTCAGCTGCACACACTGGCAAACACAGGAACTAGGTCTGAGGGCAGGCCTTGTGGAGGTTACTGGAGGTCGCTGCAACTAGGCTGCAGTTCCCATTGGTATATAGGGCTGAGTGTGTAGTGGGCTGAGCTGGGCTAGACCACAGCGTCCATTGGTTTGTAAAAGAGATGGAACTTGAGAGAGAATTGACCCAGCAATTGCAACTACCAGTGTGTACATAGGCTGGTATGTCTGATTGACAGAGTCAGACCCCGTACTGGCAAGATCACACAAGAGTCAGGTCTGAGATTACCTCAGAGGGAGTTTCTTTGGACATCACCCAAACTGAACCGCTGAACTCAAAACTCCAATCATGAAGAGAATCACAGGATCTGTGGTTTAGACAGAGCACTGGACAGCATATTTAGATGCACACGGAGGATATGGCAGTACATTTGAGCCTGCAGAGGATACCTGATACCATAAGAGGAAGGAGAACAGAACAGATTGATCAAATCCTCCCTCAAGCGTTGACAGCAAATATGTGGGCAAATGGTGACTTCTGGGTGGACTATATCAGCAAATGAACCTTAGAAGGATTTTCTCATCCTCGGATTGGTGAGATGGACAGCATTTCAGAACTACCGAAACCACTTAAAACAGAACATTGGGGACCTTGGGATAAGATTGGGTGGCCACTCTCCATTCCTGGGTTCAGAGGCGGTTAGGAGGGTGGGTATGGCTTCTCGCTTTATCTCTCCCCTTTCTCCAAATACAGGAGGAAGAAAAAGAAAATTTGCAAACAATGGCCTCACCCACTTCCTCCTATTCTTCCACCCTACCCACCACATCATCAAAAACAAAAGAAACAAAGAAAAGAAACACTGTGCTCTGATTTCAAATGTTTTTGGAAATATATCTTAAAATTAAAAAAAAAAAAGAATACAGGGAGCTCAATGGAATAGTAGCCTCAGTTATGGTCACTGTATGAGAGCATATCATTATAGCCTCAAGCACAGGTATCCTGGCTGCGGTTGGTTACACATGTTCTTTTTTCCTGTAGTTTGTGTTCTCATGAAATGAACAAAAATGACTATTTTAGTTTTGCTTTAGGGTTATGTTAACTCATTTGTCCTCTTTCACAATATCATTCAAAGATATAACTGAAAATCCCACTGATCCACCAGGATATTTTGTTAATAAATCTGGATGAACAAGAAATGGCCAGCATGCAGAAAGCCTTAATGATAGCCTTATACTCAAGAGAGTTTGTATTAAACTCAGTGAAGATTTGGAAGTTAATATAATACACCTCCAACTTTTTGGAGTACGTTTAGATGTCCTCTTCTAAATAAAAGAAAAATCATTAGCTTTTCATTTCCAAAAAAGCAGGATAAAACTCCACAGTGGCAAGTACTCCTAGGTCTTGATACACAATTTTAAACACCTCTCCTGCTGCCCAGTCATGCTTCCTTCTCTTGTCCATAGATATTGATGTTTCTTGACACCCTTACTCCAAACACTGTCTCAAAGTCAGCTTCTGGAAACTCAGCTTGCAACAGTAGCCAAAGAAATGTGATTTTCCCTTTGAGCAAGGAGTAAAGGAACTAGCTGGATTGACACCCAGCATACACCAGATGTATATTCCTTAAGCCTGAGGTTTCAGAACCAGCTCTTTGCAGTGCATTTTAGCAAAACAGTTTGCCTCATCCGTTCTTGAATCACCCTCTCTTTTCCTTTGTTATTTCATTTGCTGTTTACCACTATAGCTCTTAATCTATCAGTAAGAGTACTATCGCTTGCTTAATAAGTGCCTAGTTTGTATGATATGCTCTTCGTCAGTTTGTGCTGTGAATTTCTCATACAACAATCACAAAATGCCCACTAATTTCCCAATAGTGCTATTATTTTCTCCGTTTTACTGATAAGGATTTGAAGTACATTAAAAATGAGTAATCTGCTCAAAGTCACACCATCACCAAATGAAGAGCTAGGATCTAATTCCAAGTAGTCCTATCCAAATAGTCAATGATGTCAACACTCTCTTTGTTTTATCAGTTGGGACCATCTATTATCCATTATTGCCCCATTTGGATCTATGCTAGATAACAGCCCTTTTCCTCCATGCAAAATTGCACTAAGCAAACACAGTTAAAGCTGTCAGGGTTTTGATGAATGTTTGTGAATTATACGGTGACTATTTACACAGTAATGGAAATATAACACACAATGTCAGGCTTCACCTTTAAAAGACAATAAGCAGACTCTACCTGCTCCTAAAATGCCTTGGGGACTGTATTCATATCCAAGTACCTAGTTTCTTACCATTATTAAAATATTATCTCACTACAAATTAACCATCTTCAGATTAGTGTTACCCTTCTACGGCCTCTTTCTCCCTTCCCCCATATGAAACAACTCTCACATCCTTGTTACTTCTAAAATATATCATGTTAACTCTTTGTTTTCCTCTTTTTTACATGTGATGCTGCAAATAGAGAAAAAAGTTGTTCTCTTTTCTACAGAAACTATCCCATAAAGTAATAGTCCAGAATGAAAGAAAAGCAAAACAAACCTCACCTGAGAATATACCACCTATTCTCTAAGAAATTTGAAATATATGAATTTGTTTTCCAGTTGTAAAAGTCATGTTTCTTATCTACATAGTAAAGTCACATACATATAAAACATCAGTCACGTAAGGTGTTTATATTTTTCACTATTTCGTTTATGTTATTGTTGGCTAGTCTTGCCACAATACAATCCTTTAATTATGTTGTGTTTACAATAAATTTTATTTATATAATGGATACATCTGATTAATTCTCCACTCCCTAAATAACTGCAGGTTTTCTCACCAATTTCTCCTGCGATACAAGTACAAAATAAGTCACTAATTTAATAAACTCTGTTGGGACTTTCATATGAATAACTTATTTTTCTAATTCATGTGAGAGGCAGAAAGATAGAGAAAAGCAAGGAGAATATTCAGTCAGCTATTTCATTCATAAAATACACACAATCTTTGAAGCTGGGTCGTGTTGATGCCAAGAGCAGAAAACTCAATCTAGACCTCCCATGTGAGTAGCAGGAATTCAAATTATTTATTAAATCTGCCTGCTAGGGTATCATTATTAGGAACTTTGAGTCAGGAATCAGAAATAGATACCAAACCAAACTGAGGTACTATGATGAAACAGGTATAGCTTAACCAGTAGGCCAAGTGCCCATTTTTGAATTCATTTTTCATTTATTTTTCAATTCAAAGACAATGGACATCACAAAAAGGTGATGCAACATTTTAGACATTTTTTATTGGGAATAATTAGATATGAAACATAGAGATGCATAAGAAATATCTGCCAGGGCTTGGTGCAGTAGCCAAGAGGCTAAATCCTCACTTTTCATGTTCCGTGATCCCATAAGGACACTGGTTCATGTCCCAGCTGCTCCACTTCCCATATTGCTTCCCAGCTTGTGGCCTGAGAAAGCAGTAGAGGATGGCTCAAAGCCTTAAGACCCTATATCAATGTGGGAGATGCTGAAGAATCTCCTGTTTCCTGGCTTCGGATCAGCTCAGCTCCAGTCTTTGTGGCCACTTGGGGAGTGAACCAGTGGGTGGAAGACCTTTCTCTCTGCTTCTCCTTCTTTCTATATCTGCCTTTCCAATAAATAAACAAATCTAAAAAAATTAATATCTGATAAAGCTGTTAAAAATTATGATTTGTTGTTTTAAACAGTGGGGGGCATTTTAATGTATTAGGATGGTGCTTGGGCTGGAATATCTGAGTTTAAGTCTTAGCTCCTCACCCAATTCCAGCTTCTTGCTGATGCACATCCTGGAAGGCAGCAGTGATGGTTCAAGTATTGATTCATTACTCATATGAGAGACCAGGACTACATAACTGACTATTGGTTTTGGCCTGGGACTGACTCTTTCAGGAATTTGGCAAGTGAACCAGCAGATGGAAGATCCTTCTCTGCGTATTTCTCTCCATGTTTCTGTCTTTCAAGTAAATATTTTAACTTTCTCTTTTAAAATATTCATTAATTAGTTAATAA
Organism: Ochotona curzoniae; assembly: GCF_017591425.1. Taxonomy (NCBI): domain Eukaryota; kingdom Metazoa; phylum Chordata; class Mammalia; order Lagomorpha; family Ochotonidae; genus Ochotona; species Ochotona curzoniae. The sequence goes on along the minus strand of NW_024465023.1, from coordinate 18,492,021 downwards.
TTAGCCAACATTTAAGCCTAACATGAACATTAATTACATGACTACATATATGGCTTAGCCTTACTGAGTTTTTCTCTATCTATAAAACAGATAAGAGCATTTATTTCATAAAGTTGTTTTACATATAAAAATAAGGTAATTCGAATAATGTAATAGTGTTTAGCAACATATATTGATTAATCATTATTATTATTATCATTGTTATTACTAATCTCACTATTCATAAAATAGGCTCCAAAATTATTAAACTGTCTTAAATGACTTTGTCAGATCTGACCTGACCTCTACTTATTATTTCATGAAATAAATGAAGATTTTTATATAAAGAAAATATATCTAACTGTGTGTCAAGGAAATAAGCAAACTACCTAATGACTTGAAAACGTTTTTGCTTTTAGATTGCCTAGTGTAGGTTCAAACAGAAAATTCATGAGAAAGATTTTTGAACAGATTATGGCTCAGATTCCTGACTATGACATTAAGACAGAGAGAAAGATTTTGGTAAAAATTTCACTGTAAATTTTATCTAAGAAAAAAATCATGGACCTATATTTATTTCAATTTTAGGATCTCTTTGTGGGTTTTTTTTTTTGCCCTCGTTAATATTGAGACACATTTCTGTCTAAAATTGGAATTTGTGGTATCTGATCATTTTTGTTTGCTTCTGTGTGGGTTCTTGAATTAAGTGTATTCTTGTGGTTTCTGGGGACTAATGCGAAGTCATAAGAATGTATTAACAAATCCATGATCTGAAGTAAATGATCCATTAATTTAATGCTATAATTAGTTAGTTAATAAGTCTTGACCATCATTATCCCCCCAAAAATCTCATAATGGTGTAGCACAAATTTCTCAAGAATTACTGCAGCATTAGTTTAAATGAAACTCTTTATTGTATGAGGTCTAGTTCAGAAAAGCATTACTCTTTCATTTCTGTTTGATGTGGGATACTGGTAGGTTATTATCTCACTGCTAATAGTAACCTTAGTTACTTCCTATAGTGTTTGTTCCAACGTATTCAGGCATTGTTTTAAAAATATGTTTAGATCTTTTATAGCAAATGGCTGTTAATACATTGTTTGTAGAATAGAGAAGTGGAACATTAAAATATGTGCTGGTGGAGAGCCATTTTCAGTTGCTGCTGTGCTATTAACAAGAAAGGATTTTTAACATTTTCTTACAAAATTCAATCCACTTTATTCCACTTACAATCTCTGTGGGGTTTACAAAATCTTCTATAAAGTAAAAAACCTTCTGCAAGTATAAAAAGGAGTTATCCATAGAATTATAAATTATATTTAAATGTATATTATGTGTATTTCAATTATAAATATAAACAGATTTTTAACATCAGGCATTCAGTGTGTTGTATTCCATTCAAATATTTATTTCTTTATCATTAATTAAATTAACACGAAGAAGTATATAGTTTAGAAAGTTTAAAATGCAGAAGTAATATCTTACAGATTTAGAAAAACATTGAAAGTATTGAACCATGCACATGTATGTTTAGAGTGCTTTCCTGAACAGTTTGTAGTTAAATATGGATGAATTCTTGTGACCAAATAGAAATACCATTTTTATCACTATGAAGTGATTTGAATTCTTTTGTATCTTGTTTACTAGAATTTCAACAAGGATTCTGATAAGTATATGTAGATAAATTATGGTTTTTTACTGAGCAAAGAATTTGAAGGGAATATACAATATATGATGATATCACTGATAACCAAATGGCATGGTGTGTTCATTTAGATAACATTTTATGAAACACCTGTTAGGTGCCAAGTACTGTTTAGTTAAAAACAAATTTTAAAAAATTCAGGTGATGATGAAGCCAGGAAAACCAAAGAAAGGGTATCTCAGGAAGACTACTAAAACAACAACATTTGAAGTAGATAAAAGACACTTCTAAGAAGCCAAATATTAACATGGTAAAAGCAGTTGTTTGAAATTAGTGTGAGAGAAAATAGTATGCACATAGCAAATATCCTTACTTGACAAATGAGATTATTGACCCAGAAAAAAAGTCAAGTCTCCATGAAATTTGTGGGGTGATAGAAGCTCTGTAAGTGGAGGAACTTAGATCCACTAGAAGTACATTGTTACTCAACTATATTAGAAAGAAATGCTAAGAGATGCTTCAGTGACTCCTCAGATTTCAAATAGAATCATTCTTGACCCCATTTTGCATTTGCAAATGTTGTTCCTAATGATTATAAAGGTCAATTAGTTCAGCCAGTACAATAAATTTTTACATCCGCTGATTTGTTTACATGAAAAGCCCCAGATGCTCAACTGTTGGTCACAGATTTCAGTACAATAAAACTCAGTGAGGTCCTTAAATGGAGTATTCCCTACCCTTAAACCCCAGCAATATGAACCAGAATTTTTGTTTCAGCATAACTTCCATTTGTGGATATGAGAAACTTAAATTTTTTAGATGGTGATCTAAAGTGATGTTGGTTGAAGATCATTCCTTGGCTCCTCAACATATTTATCCTAACTACATAGGCCACATTACTGTATACCTACATTCATATACCATTATTCCAGTTTAACACATACATCACATTAGTTGGATGATACTTGTCCAACATATGTACCACAACTTGGAGGAGAGCCTTTCAAAATCCAAACAATTATCATCTGCTGGTGACTTCAATGAGTCAGTAAGTATCTCACTCCTGTTTGCTAATCTATCAGGGTAAATTTAACTCAAGTGATATGACTATGGTAAGACCAGTGAATCCCATCCCATTGTTGAACCTACTTTGTTTCCCTTTGTTCAAGAGAACATTGAATAATATACTATGTCAGTAGACAAGGAATTATGCAAACCTTAAAATGAGTGATACTGTTAGAAGAACTCATGGAAGAGGATTCCCTTTCTGGATTATTTTTAAATTTAAATGAAGAGTATCCAAAGAATATTCTAAGGAGGAAGGGGTTTGATATGGCTATGTGTCCCCAAAGTTTCCAACTGACATTCTCAAATAAGAATTTACCCTACCAAAGACCCAATAACAGTTTATGTTGCCAATAAATTCATTTCTAAGCCACAATAGAATCAATATTACCTATGCTCAGAGGAAGTAAATGCTTTACAGGCTGTTACAAAATCTTCTCTTTTTTTTTTCTTTGTTTTTATAACCAAGAATTCATTGTGTAACACCAAAGCAAGGACCAAGGAATGCACAAAGAATCATACTGGCCATCTGGTTGTGGTAGATTCTTCCTGATTAGAATTTATGTCAGCTGTAAAAAAAAATCTATTTTCTGTTTATTAATTCCCATAGGTTCATTTACATTTGTGAACCAGGATAGTGGACTTTATTTCTCCAGCAGTTGGTTCAATGGCCTTCACCCTTGGCTTAATCAGAACCAAAGAAGCAAAGATGAAGGCCATGGCAGTCCGGAATTCTTAATAGCCTTTTTTATCTTTCTCAATCCAAGATCATGATATTTAATTTCTAAATTATAGTAAGTTGTGATGGCAGTTCCTGACCTTGTTTATGAAAAGCCAGAGAAGAAATACTTTAGGTCTTATTGAGTCTGAAGATCTCTGCTGCAATTGTTCCATTGATATTAAAGTGTAAAAGAAGCCATAGATAATACATTAATGAATGTGTGTAGTTCAGTATTAATAGAACTTTGATTAAGCAAAACCACAACAGGTTGCATTGTTCATGGGTATGTATAAAATAAAAGCTACTTATTTTATTTAATGTATTCTTATTTATTTGAAAGGCAGAGAGAAAAAGAGAGACTAAAAGAGACAGAGATCTTTTATTCATTGATTCACTCCCCCAAATTCCTGCAACAGCAGGGCAAGGCCATGCCAAATTCCAGTATTAGGAACTCAATCTAGATTTACCCCCAGTGGATGGGAGGGACATAAGTACTCTAGCCATCACATGCTGCCTTCTAGGGTGCCCTTAACAGTAAGTTGGAATTGTAATTAGAGCCAGAATTCAGGCAATCTGAGTACAGATATCTCAAGTGCCATGTTAAGCACTGTGCCAAGTATTCCCCCCTCTATTTCCTTCTTTGTGGAAGATAACACAGCTCTGGATATGTAGCGAAGTTGCTTAATTATTTGTCATTTTATATTCAGATACTCTACTTTTCCCATAAGCAGTTTTTAAAATTAAGATTAACTCTCTGCCAAGGAAGGCATAGTCTAAACCTGTTAGTATGTTTCAGCTCTTTGATATGGGCTTGCAAGAAATTCCATGTGAGAAACTTCTATGCCCATAACTGCTGAATCTCCTGGAACTTGTGGTCCCAATAACAGGATAGCACACAACCACATCCTGGTCCTGCAAAAGTATCCTCTTTGTCCTTTTGCTTAATACTGCCTTAAAACTTCTGTGGCTGCTCCTCAGTGTGATCATGTTTGAAGGTAGAGGCTTTCACAGGTGATTTGATTTGGCGAGCCCTCAGGATTGTGACTATTAACCTTAGTAAAGAGATTATAGAAAGCCAGCTTGCACCTAACACAATATAAAGACATGAAAATATTGCCAGGAAGCTAGTATTTATGAATCAGAAAGCAAACCCTTGCAAAGACTGAAATGACCAGTACACTAATTTCTTCAAAACAAAGTAACTAATTTCTGTTGATTATAAGCTGCTATAGTTTGTGATGTTTTGTTACAGGATCCTGAATGGACAGAAGGCAGCCCGTATTCCATTCTAAACTGACAGTCTTTCAGGTCAACCCCAAAATATGATGTACCATGAAATGTTGTATGATGTTTTCTTTAAAATCCAAAAAGGCCTGTTAAACACTGAAGCTTTACCAGTGAAATATGGAAAATGCAACTTGCACTTTTCCTTAAAATAAGGCTCTAATTAGCTCCAAAACAACAATAATATAAAAACAAACAAACCAGTCAAGAAATGGTCACATGAAATGGGCACTTTACAAAGGAGCAAATTCAAATGGTTAACAAACACATGAAAAAATGCTCAAGCTCTCTGGCAAGAAGGGAAATTCAAATTAAAACAACACTGAGGTTCCATTTAACACCTGAAAGAATCGCCCACATACAGAAAAATACCAATAACACTTGCTGGCGAGGTTGCAGAGAAAAGGGAACCCTGTTCCACTGCTGGTGGGAATGCAGGCTAGTGCAGCCACTATAGAAGTCACTATGGAGAACACTTGGACAATTAAAAATGCACCTACCATATGACCCAGCAATACTACTTGTAGGAATATATAAAAAAGACGTATTACGACAAAGCAACATGCACCCCAATGTTTACTGCAGCACAATCGACAATCGCAAGAACTTGGAGGCAACCTAAATGCCCATCAACAGAGGACTGGATAAAGAAATTGTGGTTCATTTACACTATGGAATACTACTCAGCAATTTTAAAAATGAAATGCATTACTTTGTGGCCAAATGGGCCAAACTTGAGACCATAGTGCTAAGGGAAATGAGCCAATCCTAAAAGGTCAGATATCATATGTTTGCTCTAATATAATATAATATAATATGATGTCAAATCTAGAGATTATCATATGTGAATCTTACTCTATGTTAATCAATGTTACTCCATACTTGCTTGTACCTAATGCAACAAGAACTTGTGATGTAATTCATTAATTAACCATCCACAAGAGGTAGATTGTTTATAACCACCTGAGATAGTCAGTGTCCATATGTAACTGTTATTGGTACTGCCCATAAATAATGAAGGCCTAATCTTCACAGTACCTACATTAGGGCCCCAGGATACAAGAATTAACCTACAACAAAAAGTTATTCTCCTACATGGCTGGGAGACACTCCAATGGAAGCATGATGGACTTGGGAAAATTCACAGTGAAAACACAACTATGAACCTACAGGGGAGGGAATTTGGAGGAGGGGGAAGGGAGACCCCACTGCCAACTAAATTGTATCAAAAAATAATAAAAAATAAATTAAGACAAATACATTAAAAACAAAGCAAAACAATGTGGGCTTGGCCAAAATTGGGAGCTGAGACTGAATCCAGGTCTCCCATATGTCACCAGAGACCCAATTATGTGGGCCATCACTACTATCTTCAAGGTTATGGACTGACAGGACCTGAATTTTAAGGCCAAGACTCTAACTCAAGTACTTTGATATGAGCTGTGGACATCCTAATCAATAATCTTAACTGATGCATGCTGCTTATTCATTGAAGAAATCTTAATGATCATCTTTTCCATTGAGTCTCAACTTTTTTGAGTTATACTCGTGAAGGAAAAACTAAGACAACAGCTAATTATATCTTCTTATAGAAAAGAAAAAAAATTGAAAACATGGCACGGTGACATAATAGGCTAATCCTCCACCTGTGGTGCCAGCCTTCCATATGGGCGTTGGTTCATATCTTGGCTGCTGTACTTCAGATCCATGTCCCTGCTAATAGCCTGAGAAAGCAACAGAAGATGACTCAAGTCCTTGGGCTGCTGCACCCACATGGGAGACTGGGAAGAAGCTCCTGGTTTCAGACCAACCCAGCTCTGGCTGTTGCATTCACTTGTGCAGAGAGCCTGCGGATGGAATATCTTCTGTGTATCTATCATTCTCTGTAACTCTTCCTTCCAAACAATAAATAAAGAAATCTTTTAAAAATTAAAAAATAAGGCTCTGATTTAACATAGAATCCTAAAACGCTAAAATACAAATGTGTTTGAATCCTGAATTTCCATCTCTCTCTCTCTCTCTCTCTCTCTCTCTCTCTCTCTCTCTCTCTCTGAAATGTATTTAATATATAGTGTAGGGGACTTACAGCTCATATTCATTAAATTCAGTTAGCTGAGATGGCATATCATGTTAATATTTCTCATATCATATAGGTGCTGGTTAATGTCCTAGTTGCTCCATTTCCCATGCAGCTCCCTGCTTATAACCTGGGAAAGCAGTGGAGAATGCCTCAAGTTTTGGGACCCTGCACCCATGTGGGAGAGTCCAAGGAGGTTCCTGACTCCGGACTTTGGATCAGCTCAGCTTCAGCCATCATGGCCATTTGTGGAGTGAACCAGCAGTTGGAAGATTTTTGTCTTTGTCTCTCATTCCCTCACTGTAAAATCTGCCTTTCAAATAAGAGATAAATAATAATCACTACAGCGAACTTGCTTTATGTCTTCTATTCTATTATGTCCTTTTTTAGAAAAAAAATGTATTTACTGTTTATTTTGTTTAAGATGTACTTATTTTTACTTGAAAGTCAGAGTTACAGGAAGAGAGGGAGAGGCACACAGAGAAATACCATCCATTTACTGGTTCACACCCTAAATGACCCCAGTGGCCAAAGTTGAGCTGATGCGAAGCCAGGAGCCACCTCTAGGTCTCCCACATGGGTGTAGAGTACCAAGGACTAGAGCCACCCTCCATTGCCTTGTCAGATCATAAACAAGGAGCTGGAATGAAGAGAAAAGCCAGGAATTGCAACAACCCCCATATGGGATGCTGGCAACTTGCTACACCATCACGCCAGTCCTTTACTGTTTCCTTTTATTTGAAAGATAGAATGACAGAGATTTTCCATCCTCTGGCTCATGCCCTATGTACGTACAACAATCAGGATTGGGTGAGGCTAAAGGCAGGTGCTAGGATCTCAGTCTATTTCTCCCATGTGGTGACAGAGACTCAAATATTTGAACCATTGTCTGTAACCTCACAGGTTGTGCATCAACAGGACGCTGGAATTGAAAGCAAAGCTGAAACTCCAACCTGTGCCCTCTTGTATGGAATATGGCCACCACAAGCAACATCTTAACTGGTTGCCAAGCACTCATTGCATAAAATGTTTCATCTGTTTTAAAACTCATCATAAAATCATGGTTCTAATTAAAGCCTGACTAGTTTCAATTGACTATACCTGATTTTTATTTTTTTAGTTCAAATGTCAATCGATCACAGTTTATCAATAATTGTTTTCCGCTAGTTTCTTTGAGCTTCTTAGTTGTTTTTGCTGTATAAAGATGTACAGCTTGTGACAATCTTTTTCCAGGACAAAAGGGATATAACTTTATTGTTAACTCAATCCCCCATCTCAAAATTTCAGCTACCAAGGCAATAAACTTCTTAAACAGTAATACAACATGTTGTTCTAACCTTGTGGAAAAACATTTGATATAAAACTAACACATACTACATTATTCTTATATTGCAGAGTGTACATAATTAAAACTGCTAAAGTACTATTTCTCAAGTGTCATGATCCAATTTCAGAATGTATGAGAGGAATATCTACACTGTAACTGCAGAAATCCCCTTGATTGAGGATTAACTACCTTGTAGTTTGGTCAATGTATCTATGTCGGCCAACTCTGTCCTACTGATTTCTAATCCTTTTCATGCTCTTTAGAAGCCATCATCTGTTTTGGCATATACTGATTTTTAAAATCTCCCCCAGAAACAGCATCAATTAAGTTCCAATATACAATAGAATTAATTACAATCCTCTCCAAAGAGACCTTTTAAAGTCTTTACCTCCAATACCACAGAATAAGGGAACTCCTTTGCTCTTTTTCTTCCAGCCTACTTTGATTTTTGTTAATCCTAAACTTGAAATTTCAGGATGCCAAAGCTAATCAAAGACTATTTGACAAAGGTTTTATCCTGAATAAACTGTGAAAATTAATATCTAGGTATTGCTTAAACTACGTAAATGTGTCCACTGCAGGTAGAAATCAGTTTTATTCAAAAACCATTTATATATTCACAACTGCTTCAATCACTGAATGAACAGGTGTAGGTTCTGGACTATAATCAAATTTCCATAGAATAAACACAAGAACTATGTCACACTAGTGTGAAAGAATTCTAACCTTTTCCTCCTTGACCTCTATATGGAGATATGACTACCATAGATCAAAAAGGATCTTTAATCAACTAGGCAAAAAAAAATTAAATGTCAATTATTTCCACTTAATGTACATATGTAGCTTTAACCATACAGCAAACTTTATTTTAAAACTTTATGAAGAAAAATGGTTCTCATTTACTAGCCCAAAATCTGTTCTTACCAAAGTGATTATTAGGTGACAATTTCATGAATCGCCTTCCCCATTAAAAAAAAAAAAGCACATTAGAAAAGAAAAGCACTCTTTACTTTTTATTCAGCTATTATTCTAAAATAATAATAATTTCCCTGCCAATAGGTGAGGCATGTTATAAACCTTACATTAAATAACCTAATATTTTAGAAGTATTCTGTATGCTAACTATTTTTCATTAATTTCTTATCATTTAGTCTAACATCAACTTATATTTTCTATGTTTTGCTGGGTTTTTAAAAGCAGTTTACTTTTAAAGTTCATTGTTTTCAAATCACTAAAGTTGTCTGTGGCTTTAGGAAAGCTTTTTCAGTTTGTGCCAATTTGATGTCAGAAGTCCTTGGAGAGTTAGAAACTTTGTGATTCTTGATGTTAGCCACAGAAGTGATTAAGTCACTATTCAGTGAGTGCTTATATTCTAATAACTCCTTATCATAACATCAGACATGAGTTGAAAGAACCCATTTGTAAAATCAGAAAAATAAAACCAAGAGAAGTTGAGAAATATGCCCTAATTTATTACTATATATCTGTCAAATGAAGGAATCAATATCAGAACTGTGTGACAAACAACTTTGCAATGTTAGACTTAAACACCAATATTTCAATTCTGCTCCAATGCTACGTGGCTAAATAAACCTTCACAAAGTTATTTTACTTTTTTGGTCCTTAATTTCTTCATCTGTGAATGCAGCAGATGAAGAAATTAGACAATGAAGAAATAAGACAATGAAGGGTTAATACAAGATCTGATAGAGTAAATACTCTTGCAGTTTTAGCTATTATTATCATTACTAATAGTAAATCACCTCATTATCCATGTTCCCTGGTCCCAATGCGCTCTTTTCTATAACCAAGCTGACAGTAGCACTAAAATTGGTTACTAAATGTGACAATGTTCTGCCATAATATTTAACTCCAATTAAACTTTCTTGTTGAACTAGTTTCTAAGTAACTCAAGGATTGTCTCCCCATGAACAGTTTGCTATGTTATGGTATTAAGTTTAAAATTAGCATTAAATAATTACATCTACTCACTTAGAATGGTATGTAGTCTAAACCAGACAGCATCTAATGCTCTGTCACCCACAAAACTGAACTTCATATTCTGCATTAAGAATCTTGGAGGAAGCCCTATTTTAATTAGCTTCTTTTCATCTTCAGCTTAGTTCAAAAATACTTTGTTAATATTGTCTTTAGTGTGATTAGCCAATATTATTTTTTATCCTGTTGCATTCGAGCACATCTCTTTTCCTTTAGGATTTTAGTTCCAAGTCTAAGACTGATATATATTCACTTAGCTATTTGGAATAAAAGTTTTCTGCTAGTTATTTATAAAAGTCTTAGCTTTGTCTTTAACTACATAAGAAATTTTCTTGCATATTCTTCCTTTAAATTTTGTCTCAAAAACCTACATATACATTTATTTATTATTTTATTGTTCCTGTTGAGAGAATTATAAAATTAACTCTCCCAATATTTCCCTATTTAAATTGCTTCAAATTTAAATCTATCTTCCCCAACCCCAATACCTGGCAACCACCATTCTATTTTCTGGTTCTTTGTGTTTGGTTGGCTTAGATGCTTTGCACCTCGTGCAGCATGTGTGTCAGTGTGTATGTGGGTGGTATGTATGTATACGTTCATGTTTTATTTCACTTTTAATAGTCTCAGGATCTATCCATATTGTAGCATATGGGGGGGGATTTCCTTCTTTTATAAATATGAATACCCATTGTGTCTATATATTTATATATATATCACATCTTTTTAATTCATTTATTAATATATGGAAATTGAGGTTGTATACGCTTCTAGGCTGCTATGAATGATGCAATGAACACAGGTGTGCAAATATCTCTTAGACATCCTGTTTTGAATTCCTTTCACTATATGCCCCAACAGGGGATTACTTAGATTTAAAACAACTATTTATTTGACAAGGAGATAGAGAGGGCTAAAGGGAAAGAGAGAAAAGAGAGACATTCTTTTATCTACTGTTTCATTTTCTTAGTGGCCACAATGGCCAGGGCTGGGGCAGGCTGAAGGCAGGAGCGAGGAAGTCCATGTGGATCTCCAAAATCATTGCCAGGGACCAACATAATTGGGCCCTTATCTACTGCCTTCCCAGGCATATTAGCAAAGTGCTGGATCACATGCACAGCAACTAGGACTTGAACCAGCTTTCCAGTATGGAATGCATACATCACAGATCATAATTCAGTCCACTGAATCACTGTATCCTCTGCCTGTGTCTGCTGGTTCACTCTTCAAATCCTTGCAATGGTGCACCTGAACCTGCCTAAAGCCAGGAACCTCAAGTGTCCTCCTGGTATCCCACTTGGGTTCTGTACTATATTATCATTAACTTCACTCACTGTTGTGGGCTGAGGAGTTGATTAGCATTTGTTAAGCTTGGCTCCTGCAGGAAATGGCTTGGAGGCTAGTGGCACCTTGTCTGTCAGACTCATTAGCATCCTATTGTTCTGCTAGAGGCTTGGGGGAAAGGTATATATGGCTGAATAAAGGGAGGCAGAGAGAGACCTCTTCCACCACTACTGGTCTCCTGTCGGTGTCTGATTCCCTGACACTCGCCGTGTCCATGCTACCGGCCAAGCTGTCCGGTACAACTCACAACGATGTATTATATTAGGCCTCTAGAATTTGTCCATTTCTAGTAGAATTGTGTATGCTATAATAGCATCTCTCGATTTCCTCACCTCAAATTTATGAAAATCATACCTCTAACTTAGTTTCTAAATCTCTTGCTTCTTTAGATTCCATGTATGGGTAAGATCACTTGGTATTTGTTTGTATCTAGTTTATTACACTGCGCATGAAGTACTCTAGATTCATTAATAAATAGAATAATATTACTTTTCAGGGCAGAATATTGTTCAGTTTTGTGGGATGTCTGTGTGTTTGTGTGTGTTTCAAGAAGTTCATGGAAGGCAGGCTTTTGGCATAATGGTTAAAATGGGACACTTGTATTGGAGTGCCCAAGTGAGAGTGCTGGCTCCACTTCCAAATTCAAATTTCTGCTAATGTAGACTCTTGAGGGTAGAGGTGAAAACTCAAGTACCTGGATCCCTGACACTCACATAGGAGATCTAGGTCTTGGCTGCCTCAGACCTAACTGACATAGGCATGGCATTTGAAGAGCAAACTCTATGCCTTTCAAATAGAAAAAAAAAAAAAAAAACGGAATTAAAAGATAAGTTTGCTATGGTACACATTTCTTTGAAGTCCAAACACAGTTTTGCCATGACACATGTTTTTCATGAAAATCTCAAGACCTCCTATATGTGTTATATTATAGCACATAAATGTGTGTGTGTCTGCTGTATATTTAGGTGCTCTGAAGTGAGGTACATCTGTTTTTGTAACAGATTCTCTTGGTAAATTAAACTTTTATCATGACAGGTTTTGAGTCTTGCTAGTTTTGTTTTGTTTTGTTTACTTAAGTTTATTTTGTATGATGTCATTTTAGCTACTCAATTTCTTTTGGCAATCAAGTGCACAAAAAAATCTTTTTTCCATCTCTTCATTTTTGTCCTATTGTGTTTTATATAAATGTGTGGGGTATCATATAGGAACTATACACCTGGTTTCTGGCTTTTTAAAAATAAATTCAGTCACTCTAGCATAATCCATTATATTTAAATTATTCCTTTTTAAAAATTTATTCATTTCTATTTTAAAGGAAGAATTTACAGAGAAGGAATGAAAGAGAGAAAGACCTTCCATCTGTTGGTTCACTCCCCAAATGTCCACAATGGCTAGAGTTGAGTTGATTCAAAGCCAGGATCCACGAGACTCTTCCAAGGACTTGGACCATCTTCCATAGGTTTCCTAGGTCACAAGTAGGGAGCTAGATGGGAAATGGAGTAGTTGACACATGAACTAGCACCCATATGGCATGTTGGCACCACAGGGTAGAGGACTAACTTGTTATGTCACTGCTCTGGAGCCCAAGTTATTCTCAGTGTGTACTGACTTACTATTGTTGCTCAGTTTATTGCTTTCATTTTATTTCTTCTTATTTCTTACTTGGTGTCTTCCACTGTAATCTGATGTTTTTCTTTGCTAGTATTCATTCACTCCTTTCTCTTTGACTTTATGCTTTAAGTGTTTGTTTTGTGGTATCATGAGTTTTATATAGAACATGCTATTTTTACCAGTCTATGTTAAGTTGGTAGCATCAATTACATACACAAAGGCCACATTTTCATATCTTATGTTTCTGATGTCAAAATTTTAAATTTTATTTATTGTATTTTATCTATCTTTGCTTCAGTTTTGTCTTTTAGCTTTTATGCTAACAATATAAATGATTTGCATACCACCATTAGAGTGCTCTGATTTTGACTATGTACTTACATTTACCACAGAGCTTTTTATTACTTTCATATGTTTTCATGTTGCTAATTAGCTTCTTTTCGTTTGAATTCAAAGAAACTCTTTAACATTTCTATAGGGCATGTCTAATGGTGATAATTTTCTTCATACATTTCCTCTAAAATTATAAATATTTATTAAAAGGAAAACATATTTGAAGTTTTGATAGATACTCTCATTTAAAAAAATGTAAATGTTTACCAATTTGCTCTTCCACCAACAGACTGCAAGAGTATTTCCTTATGTTATTTTAACAAAGTATGTGAGAGTTCTTCAAAAAGTTCATTTCAAAGACATACTGTGTAAAAACTTGAATGGGTTTTGTGCCAAAATGGTCTTCTGTTTTAATTCTATTATCTATAAATCTACTGTATAATTTGATGTTTTTTTAAAAAAATATTTAGTGTTTTAAGCATTTACAGAAAAAGATATTGGTTTGTTTAAGACTCTTTAGGAATTATTATTATTCAACACATTTAAGTATTCTTGTTGTCATTTGTAGTTTTTTTCTGTGAATGTCCTATTCAACTTTGATGTTCACTTTACTTTTTAGCTTCAAAAATTTATTTTCTGCTATTTCATTTAGTATAACTATATTTAATTACAAATATGTATGAGTTATAAGTGTGATAATTAAACAGGCATATTGAATGCCTCACTTTTTTGTCCATTTTGTCACTTCATTTAAAACTTTACTCAGGATCATTGCTGTGGCATGTTTGGGAAAACCACCACCTGCAAGCCCAGCATTTCATATGGGTGATGATTTAAGTACTGGATGCTCCACTTTTGATTCAACAACTTGTTAATGCTCCTGAGAAAGTGGCAAATGATGGCCCAAGTGCTTGCTTTGCTGCACTCCTATGGGAGATGTGAAAGAAATTCCTGGTCCTTGCTTCTGCCTGGCAGTTACAGCCACTTGGGTAGTGAAGTAGTGAATGGAAGATATCACTTTCTTTTTCTTGCTCTCCCCCTCTCTTCCTCCCTCTCTCTCTTTAATGCTATTTTCAAATAATTCAATAAATCTTTCAAGTCTATTAATTACCCATTATGTATATTTCTACTTTGCCATGTGTATTAAAATTTTTATGCAAGTTTGTCTTTTTTCTTTTATTTTGACTATGGTGAATTCACCAATGTTTCTAGCTATTTCTATCTTAACTATTTTAAACTACTTCTATTATAATATTAATACATTTTTTCTAGAATTTCTGTCAGTCATACTAAGTTTACAAAGGCCAGTCCTATCTAAATGCTTCTCAAAATACTCTTTCCTTTTTAAAGATGTGTTTGTTTGAAAGTTTGGAGTTACACAAAGAAAGGGAAGGACAGAGAGAGATATCAGCCATCTGATGGTAGATTCCCCCAAAGTGGCGAGGGCTGGGACAAAATGAAGCCAGGAGCCTGGAGCTTCATCTGGGATTTCCATGTGGGTAGCAAGGATCCAAGCATTCGAGCCATCCTCTGCAGCTTTCTCAGGCACATTAGCAGGGTGCTGCATTGGAAGTGGAACAGCTGGGACTCAAACTGGTATCTGTAGGTGATATCAACACTGCAGGCAACTGAACCTGCTTTCCCACGGTGCCAGATCAAGAGCATGTTCTTTCATTTTTCTTTTATTTTTTTTTGTAGTTTATATTATTTGCACACATCTTGTTTAATTTAATAAATTTAATTTATTGAACAACAATTTCCAATAGGTAAACTCATTAAAATATTTGTATCTCATAATAAATTAGGGAAAGATACATTTTTAGAAGAATATCAACTTACCTATGAAACAAATAATATTATAATTTGTGAGTGTTAGTACATTGGATTTCCATTTTGATAATGTAGGTTTGTAAATATATTAAATTAAATTTAGATTCACGAGAATCTACATGACTGCAGTAGCAATTTTATAATCATTATGTGAAGGTTGACTCACAGCAAGAAAGATAATGTTGTGTAAATTATTATAGAAAATACTGTGTTAAATATTTTATCTGAAGTATTAAGCCTTTAACTATGCAGCCTTCAGTGAATAGCAAGTAATTTCACTATTTATACTCCTAACTATTCTCAAATTCATAGAGGTGAATTTGGAAAGAATGTGTAAATATATAAAGACAGTTAAATACAAATCGTGGGGCAAATATTGTGGATTAAGCTGCTTGCAATGTCAGTATTCTATATGGAGGTCAGTTCAAGTGCCGGTTGATATGTTTCGATTCTAACTCGCAATTAACATACCTGGGGGGCCCGGCGCGGTGGCGCAAGTGGTTAAAGGTCCTCGCCTTGCACGCCCGGGATCCCATATGGGCGCCGGTTCTATCCCAGCAGCCCCGCTTCCCTTCCAGCTCCCTGCCTGTGGCCTGGGAAAGCAGTCGAGGACGGCCCAAAGCTTTGGGACCCTGCACCCGCGTGGGAGACCCAGAAGAGGCTCCTGGCTTCGGATCGGCATAGTATCGGCCCGTTGCGCTCACTTGGGGAGTGAATCATCGGACGGAAGATCTTCTTCTCTGTCTCTCCTCTCTGTATATCCGCCTTTCCAATGAAAAAATAATAAAAATAAATCTTTAAAAAAAAAAAAAAACATACCTGGGAAAGCAACAGAGAATGGTTCAAGTACAAGCTTCAGAGTGGTTTGCCCACGAGAAAAGGTTTTCCTGCAATTAGGAGGAACACTTACTATAGTGCCATCTGTGCCCTCTGTCAGGTTTTTATGCATACTGCTTTCACATATGCATCATCATTTTATTTATTGTTTTATTGAATGCAGTTTTTCATACATTTGGTGAATATTATTTACATTTTAGATAAAGAACATTTTAATATTTTGACTACATGTATTTAATAACACACTCTAAATATTTATCATTTTTAAAATCTGCCAACTGTTCCATGATCTAGTATTATGTATGGGGAAAGTCAATAGAATTCAGAGAAAGAAATATATAACATAAATCTAAGGAAAATTTTAGATATCTTTCAGTTAATCTCAAATACAGTTTGTACTTTATAACCTCAACAAGGTTATTACAAGGGAACGAAAATATAAACAGATGTTATTACTTTTTTTCTAGAATTTTAAACCACTTCATGTTTTAATAGTCCCTTACATTATTTTAATGGTATATACATTTTTAAATGATAATTGCACGTTTAAAATACTTTGTAATTATATTTGGATTTGTGTGCATATTTTCTTCTTAAATGTGATCTGTTTGTTTCTAGATCTGGAGGTTCTTCTTTGCTCTTTCTGAAACTTGGATATCTGGGCCCAGCTTTTCTGCAAAATTGTTAGCTATCAGAAATAAGTTACATAAACAAACACCAGAAATAGATTGTTTTTACTATTTTAAGCCTGAGAACACAAATAGACACCTCCAAATAATCTTCAGAAATAACAAACATACCATGAATCTTGGTCTTTTGAAGACACGTACTGACTGTCTTATAATGTGACCTATTCAATTTCTTCAAGATTTCTATTATAGGGGCAGACTTTGTGGCACAGCCCCTGCTTGGGGAGATAGCATCCTTTATCAGAATGTCTGGGATCAAATCCCTTCTCACTTTTTTTTTTTCGGGTTCTTGATAATGCACACCCTGATAGGCAGAAGATGATGGCCAAGCATGTGAGTTCCTGACACCTACATGAGAGACCTGGATGGAGTTCTTGGTTCCTCACTTCAGCCTAGTCCAACTTCATCTGTTGCTGGCATTTGAAAGAATGTGCATTGGGCCTGAAGCGATTGAATAGTTGCTAAATTCTTGCCATGCACGTGCTGGAATCCCATATAGGCACCAGTTTGTGTTCCAGACTGCTTGTGGTCTGGGAAAGCAGTAGATGGCCCAAAACCTTGGGATCCTGTACCTGCATGGGAGACCCAAAAGTAGCTCCTGGTTGCTGGCTTTGGGACCACTTGGTAACTAAAAAAGCAGAAAAAAAAGATATTTATATCTCTTTCTCTCTGTAAATCTGCCTTTCCAATAAAAATAAAATAAATCTTAAAAAAAGGGAAAGAATGTTTGTTGTGTTTGAAGTATATTTTTATGTTGCTGTATGGTTTTTTTTGTACATAAATATTAAACTTCTAATATCAATATCTATTCACTCTTGACAGGTACCTGAGTAAGCTACCATTTGGAACTGTTTATAGTACTTCAGTGAACATTTTTGTACTTTGAGCAAATTTTTGCAGAAAAAGAAGAAAGAAAATTATGAATTGCTTCACTTCCTCACCAACCTTTGACCTTTGCTGTTCTGTTTACTTCATCTATTGGATGACCATATTATGTACAGCTATATTGAATTTGTTACTATATTGCATTTGTTTTTCTTGAAGATTGTTTCATTTTAGTGCAGATGTGATAATTAGGTTGTGTTAAAAACTTTCTGTCCTCATTTAGGACAAGAAAAGAGAGAGCGCGTCAATTTTTAAGACTGATTAGAAATTATTCCAACTGTGAGATCTTTTTGCCAATTCACAGATAAGAAAATTATAAGGTATTTACAAGCCTAAGAAAGCATTTGCTTGTCAAGGAGAGTTGACCTATTTTATCACTTTCATTTATTTACCACAGTGAGTTGTAAATGTACTACTCTGGTTCTAGTCCTCTAGTCCAAAGTTATTATCACAATATGGACCTTGGGAAAAAAAAACCCATCTAACATTTGGAATGACATGTCAAGGCATAGTGTAGATAGTCCAGGTATAAAGTTCACAGATCATACCTTGTGGACAGAAAATGTATTTCTGTCTCTATAACATATAATCTCTCCATCGAGTACATTTTTAGCTCAATTAAACACTACTGAACTCAGTCATTTCTATAAAATTTCTAAGTATTTTGTTTTTCATTCATTTTGAAACTTTTAATACCAAAGGAGGATCTACTTTCCATTTTCTTGAGATGCTATTTAATTGCAGCTGTGAATGGCGTGCTCATGAATAAAAATGTGTCTATCCCATCCATCCTTAGAAATACCTTAACAATAATGTGTTAATATAATTACATGCTTTTATACCTTTCTGTTATCACTATTAATTTTCCACCCTGACATTTGTAAGGGTGATCATGGTCTTTCATCATTAACAGATCTCTGTTACACCACGCCCTTACTTTAACAATGAGAACTTCAGTTTCTATCATCTAGGCCATCTGCTTGTCAACATTTCTGTTGTCTTTTTCCAGTTTTGTGCCTTTTCTGGGAGCAGAGAAAAAATCTGGCTTTCCTTTACCATTCTACAATCATAGAAAACTCCACAAACTATCTGAGAGAGGACTGTTTGTCTAGTCAAACCCCACTTCTATGTCTAATATCCTGGCTGTTGCCTGATTTAATGGCTACTATTATTAAAGCGCAGACAATTTTAGAATCTTGAAGATCTCTGGGTTACATGACAAAAACAGCACAGATTTCTGTTATTTTTCAATTTTAACATCTGAGCTTTTTATTTTTCTTCCAAACTTTGCAAAATTTGATTTTGCCGTCATTTACCATGGATTAAAGCTAAAACAAAACAAAGTGGACAAGCAATGCATGCCAGAGAAATGCACAGAATTTTGGGGTTACTGAGGTGATTTTTAAAATAAAATATGGCCTCAAAATGTTTATATATTGTAGAGTTCTTTGTTCACAATCAACACATTGCAGATTACCTGTTGTGGTAATAAGACATATTAATAACCATAGCTTATTGGGCCTTAATATCTGCCAAGCCCTATATTTTTTATGCATCTTTTTTACACATTTAAAAGTATTAATTACATATAACTACAAGTGAAATGCTTGTGATTATTTCAGTGAAAAACAAAGTTCTGAGAAATGAACCCATTTTCCCATAGAAGCTGTATTGCCTCAGAACCAAAAGAAAGGCAAGATCAATGTCAGTGCAACAAGAGTCAAGACCTGCCTCATTAGTGGAAAGTCATTTGAACTGGGTCTTCATGAAAATGGGTGGTGATTTTACAGACACATTTGGAGTATATCATATTAATCACATCAAAATGGCAAATAATTTTTGAGTGACTTGGCAATATGATTCTGAGTGTATACTGATGACAGCTTTGATGGATGCATAAAAATTAGAGGGTAAAACTATCTCTACTGAAGAAAAATATTAGATGTTAAAAGCATCTTGAATTGGGCCCTGTAATAGTAACCTATTGGCCTTGCATGTGTCTGCATCCTCTATGGGCGCTGGTTAATGTCCCACTCAGCTCCCTGTTTGTGGCTTGGGAAAGCAGTCGAGGACAACCCAAAGCCTTGGGATCCTGTACACACATGGGAGACCTGGCAGAAGCTCCTGGCTTTGGACTGGCTTAGCTAATGTCATTGCAGCTAATTGGGGAGTGAACCAGCAAATAGAAGATCTTTCTTTCTGTTTCCCCTTCTCTCTATAAATCTGCCTTTCCAACAAAAATAAGCAAAACTTTTTTTAAGTATCTTGAATTAAAAATAAGGAGCAAGCGAAGGGGAAGGGGAGAATTCCTATACCTACAAAACTCTATCATGGAAAATAATAATAGCAAATTAAAAAGACATAATGTGGGACACCCATATATCATTCAAGTGCCTGGTTGGTGTCTCAGCACCTTTGTGATTCCAGATTCATGCTAACGCACACTGTGGAGGCAGCAGATAACAACTCCCGTACTTAAAAATCCCTGTTACTCATGTGAAAGATTCAGATTAAGTTCTTGGTTCCTAGTTTCATCCTGATTGGTCCTGGACGTTACAGGTATTTAGCGAGTGAACCAGCAGATGGAAGATTTTCTCTCTCTTCCCCTCTCTCCTTCTCTCTTCCCTTCTCCCTCTTAAACAAAGTGAAAATAAATGAGTAAAAAATAGAAAAAGGAAAACACACTTTAAGCAATGTCACTTATCAATGTACATAAAGATTAATTACTAATGATTCCACTCTTTCTTATGATTTATATGATAAATGGGATAAGGAAGTGAGACTGCATCTTTGGTAACTAGTTAAGCCAGTTAGCAGTAACTGGCTAATCAAACCCCATATTTGTACTTTTAAAAAAATTTTTTTTTTATTGGAAAGTCACATCTACAGAGAGTAGGAGAGATAGAGGAAGATCTTCTGTCTGATGATTCATTCCCCCAAGTAACCGCAACAGCCGTAGCTGAGCTGAGCCGAAGCCAGGAACCTGGAGTCTCTTCCAGGTCTTCCATGTGGGTGTATGAACTGTCCTCGAATGTTTTCCCAGGCCACAAGCAGGGAGTTGGATATGAAGTGGGGCTGCCCAAATTAGAACCAGCGCCCATATGGGACCCTGACGCATGTAAGGCGAGGACTTTAGCCGCTGAGCTACTTCACTGGGCCTTGTATTCTAATATGTGGAAATATTTTCAACAAAACTTTAGTGCTTAATGATAGAAAATGTATCAGAGTTTACCTGGACAGACTAGTCTGTGGAACTTTTAACTTCAAATGTATTCCAAATCATTGCAAATACTAGTCTCTGATTTTTGTTTCTGTTTTGTTTTTATTGCAGGTTTTGCCTTTCTTTGTAAAATGCTCTTATGCACTGCATATTTCTAAGGAAGAATATAGCATATGGTATTTCTTAAAATTATATGATCACAGAATTCTTTATTACCTAAACATTTCACCAGAGCATAATGTCATAAAATACACTTTGAGTATCTTGTTCGATGCCATATAACAAAGCTGCTAGCAATGCATGCTGTTTTTATGTTCAGATTCAAGTAATCACAGTCCATGAGGAAAAACTGATCATTCCTTCCTGTCTGTATTATTGAGTTTACTATTTTTTTCAAATAATGTTTAGATGGATGCTGGTCAGACACATTTCATAAAACAGTGGGTATCTGATCCTTGATGCTTGTTATTTGGGTTTCCCCCGAGATCTAAATGAAAATAATGTTGTCTCTCAGTATTTATGGGTAATTGGTACAGAAATTCCCACATATATGAAAATCTGCTGTGAGGCCTGTGCCATGGCACAATGAGTTATGCTGCTACCTGCGGAAGCTGAGTCCCACTTCAAGTCCCAGGTGCTCCACTTCAAATCCAACTCTCTCCTAGTGTACCTGGGCAAGGCAGCAGAAAAGGACCGAGTTCCTTTTGCTCCTGCTACTCACATGGGAGACAAAGAAGAAGCTCCTACCTCCTGGCTTCGGCCTGGCCCAGCTGCAGTCTTTGCGACCATTTGAGGAGTGGACCATGGGAGATCTATATTTCTGTCTCTCCCCTCTCTCTCCATAACTGTCTTTTAAATCAATTATTAAATCCTAAAAAGCAATCTACTGATGTCCAAGTCCCTTAAATAAAATGCTGCCATAATTGCATATAACCTATACAATTTTTCCATTCACTTTAAACCATCTCTGAATTACTTTTGTACTTTAACATAATGTAATTACTATTAAAATTATCATTCCTTATTTGTAAATTTTTACTAGCTTCTGAGTTTTAAAAGCGAGGAAATTAATAATTATTTGAATGTTTCACAACTTGATAATATGAAAACTTTGGCTAGAATCTAGACTATACTAGTTTAAGAGAAAATACATACAAGCTGGAGAACTGAACCAAGGTTTTCATTTTTAAAGGCACAGCCACAAGGAAATTAAAAAAAAAAGTCACACATAACTTCTGTTACATATAATGGCTTTGTAAAAATTTCATTAGCCATGAAGCATGCTTTCATGCCAATTCTTGCCTGAAACATGAGATTAAAATAACATGCTATATCAAAGATAAGATGGCCTATTGGCTAAATCCTCAAGTTGTCCATGCTGAGATCCCATATGGGTGCTGGGTCGTGTTCCAGCTGTTCCATTTCCCATATAGCTCCCTGCTTGTGGCCTAGAAAAGCAGTGGAGGATGCCCAAATCTTGGGATCCTGTGCCCACTTGGGAGAACTGAAAGAAGTTCCTGGCTCCTGGCTTCTTATACACTCAACCCTGGCCATTGCAATCCCTTGGGAAGTGAGCCAGCAGATGAAAGATCCTCATGTTTGCATCTCCTTCTCTCTGTAAATCTGCCTTTCAGTAAAAAGTAAATCTTAAAAAAAAAAATTCAGCAAGGATACTCATACTGCAAAAACTCATTTGGTATAGAGCAAAACAAGTGAAACTTGCTTACAATCTCGCAACTTTAATTCAGAATCAGGGTAAGAGAAATTTCTCAAGCTAAATACTGGCAGACAATTCCAAATTTTCCAACATAAGAATTGAAAATTTTCAATAAATGTGTCAATACTTTCAAAGAAAGAAATATGGGTTTTTTAATAAACTTGACAGCAGTTACGACACTCTTAATTACTTTTTCCTCTTTCAGGGTAAAATATATTATTCAAGCGCTTTTGCTTTTCATTAAATTATTGCTCTAAAATTTCAGTTTGTGAGTAAAAGATAATTATTTCATATCTGTGTCATGGATTTCAAGATTATTGCTACAAAGAATTATCAGAAAATCCTTTTAATGAGTGAGAAACACTTCTAAGCATACTCTGAATTCTTGCAGCCTTTTGCTTAAATATATTAAAATGTATGAGCTGCTGAGGGAGGAAAAACCTCATAAGTAAACAGGAAAATCAGAGTAACATTCCCACCAGTGTTCTGATACTTAGCTTCTATGTGCTGTAAAACACATTCTTTCATTTGCTAAAGTTAACCACATTCATCTGTTTTATTACATACATATTTGTTGATTGGTTTATCCATAAATCTTTATCTATAGATCTATAGTTTATATAAACTTGAATAAGTACAACCATCTCAACAGTTACTGCTTTAAATAAAATCCCTCATTTTATTTCATATATTTTAAGCCATATTTTTTTAAATTTTTTATTTTATATTTTTGAAAGGCAGAGAGAGAGAGAGAGAGAGATCTCCACTCTGCTGATTTCCTCACAGAAACACCCATAATGACCAGAGCTACACCAGACCAAAGCCAGGAGTCAGGGATTCAATCTGAGTCTCCCACATGGGAGGCAGGGAACCAACTATTTGAGAAATCCATTTCCTGCCTCCCAGGGTGCGCATTAGCAAAAAACTAGCATTGGAAGTAAATCTGAGATTCAAATAGGCTGATATGGGATGATGTCATCCCAGGCTGAAAACAAAACCCTGAATTAAATGATCTCTTATATATACTTTTAAATGATTTACATGAACATTGAATTTCAAAATGCTGGATATTTGAGTGAACTTAATGAAAAAAATCCAAGCAGAGGTCAATGGTATCATCTATAATGTAAATGAAGTCTTACATACATTTGTTTTACACAAGGTTATTTTCTTTGAAATTTATGTGATTCCACTCTCAAGAGTAGCTCTCATAAATTTTCTTTGGAGGAAATCTTATTTTCTTTATAAGCTACATTTTCCCTTTATTATATATTTAACCACTCAACATGGAGTCAAGAGGAAATGATGTCAATGTCACGTTCAATTTTATAAAATAGAATACCTTGTATCTATGAAAACTTTAAAGATTGACCAAATGCACTAAAAAAAAATAGAGATAGTGATTGAGGTATTGTGCTTCTATCTCCATTTCAAAACATTCAGCCAATTCACATATGGCAAGAATTTCTGCTGCTTTTAAGGATGACAGACTGAAGTTAGGTTACAGTAAAATATACATTATCTAACTACACCTCCCCCCTCCCCGCAAAAAAATACCCTCAAAAGCAAAGTAATTGCAGAAGGAGTTGGCATTTATTTTAGTATTTAGCAACTGGAATACTTGTGTGCCACATTGGAGTGGCTATGTTTGATTCTTAGTTCGAGCTGCTGAATCCAGCATCCTGCTAATGTGAACCATGGAAGGTAATTGTGATGGCTCAAATAATTGGGTTCCTGCCACCCAGGTAAGAGATGGATTAAGTTCCCAGATCCAGCCGATGATAAATTCATTCTCTCTCTCTCTCTTTCAAAATTAAATAAGAATCTGTTTCGAAAATTGGGAGAGAAGGGCCCAGCAGCATGGCCTAGCAGCTAAAGTCCTCACCTTGAACACTCTGGGATCCCATATAGGCACCGGTTCTAATCCCGGCAGCTCTACTTCCCATCTAGCTCCCTGCTTGTGGCCTGGGAAAGCAGTCTAGGACGGCCCAAAGCCTTGAGACCCTGCACCCGTGTGGGATACCTGGAGGAGCTTCCTGGCTCCTGGCTTCGGATGGGCACAGCACTGGTCCTGGCAGTCACTTGGGGAGTGAATCATCGTACAGAAGATCTTCCTCTCTGTCTCTCCTCCTCTCTGTATATCTGACTTTGTAAAGTAAATAAATAAATAAATCTTTTTAAAAAATTGGGAGAGGAAAAGATGTAGTACATACTATAACTAAAAGCATCAGTAAGTATATAGCCAAGTAATGCTCAAGTGTAGGCCCCGGTCCCCCAAGGGTTAACTCCACAGCTTAGCTAGTTTCTCAAGGTGTAACAGGATGGGCAATCTTGGCCTGATACATTTAGCCTCTGGCTTGACTGCTGGCTTGACTGCTCCCCCTTTTTTAACATGCCCTCAGGGGTGCTTAGGTGTTGCTTGAGCATCGGGAAAAATACTGGGAGGGGCCAAGCAGACTAAAAGAAGCGGCTTGACTTTTAATAAATTGGCATTCTCTTCACAAGAATGACCCACTGTGTGTTGTCTGTTTTGTCTGTTTTGTAACCCTAGTCCCTCCGCTCAGCTCCAGGTACACGGCTACATGGGCGTTGCCGACACTCAAGGACAATGACCATGATCCTTTAAATTATGGCCCCTGATTCCTACAGGATTGCTTGTGACACAGTAGCCATGCCATCAAAATTGTGCTGCACATTTGAATAAGTTACCTATATATATGGAGGCCTAAAGGAAAGTTCACAGATAGCAAGTTAAACTCCAAATAATCTTTGTATGTCTGGCTGTCTTGCAAGTTACTACACTCCAGAATATTGGAATAAAAGACACAGGGGACATCTTTTATCTTCAAAAACTGGTAGGGTCAGAGTTGGCATTATGGAATATCAAATAAAACCATCACCTATAATGCCAGCATCCTCATGAGATGGGTTCATGTCTGGGCTGCTCCACTTCTGACCTAACTCCCTGCTGATGATCTGGGAGAAACAGCAGAAGATGGCCCAAGTGCTTGGGCCCCTACCATCCGTGTGGAAGACAAAATGCAGTTTCAGGTTCCTGACTTTGGCATGTATCAGCCATGGCCATTACAAGCACTTGGTAGAATGAATAAACAGACAGAAAATCTCTTTGTCTCTGACTCTCCCTATTTCTGCAATACTTTCAAAGAAATGAATGAAATAAGAAATGACAGTCTGAATTTCGAAAAATGAAAAAAAGCTATTTTATTCTAATGGACACAAAATTAATTAGTGATATATTAAAGAGTGTATATTAAGAATATCAACCTAGTTTTCTGATTTTGATAATGTAATGTGGTTGTGTAGGGAGATGTCTTTCTTTTATTAAAAGAAAATAGTGAAATATTTAAAATATAAGGCATCATATCTGCAATATGAGAGTGAGTACAAGGAGATACTACATTAACATTTGATGCACATAGGTGACTTTTAATTCTGCTCTCACAACATTTATTTAAGTCTGAAATTGTTTCTCACTTAACTGAAAGACTATTTTAGTCATTTTATGATCCATACAGCTTTAAGAATCAGCTTCATTGTCAGTCTATTAGCAATGTCTTTAGTGCTTTGTGAAAAATTGAATCAGAAATTCAATAGGCAAAAAAGTGTTTATATAGCAGATAGTAGGGGTGATTTTGAAGCATATATTTCTCACTTTCCTGTCTGTGATAACAGAAAATAAGTTATAGGGTGAAAAACATTCGACAGCTTCAAGGTACTAAGTATACGGAATGGATAAATTAAGGTCAAGCTAAAATCACAGCTCCAAAAAGGAAATAATTTATAGGTGAATTCAATAAACTGGAGTGCAAGGAAACAATGTTTTCTATAACAACTGTCTGTGTTGTAAAACAAATCCGTAGTTGCTGCTTTTCCCTGATTTTGTGGTACAGTTTTTGGTGCGAAAAGAAGTGGCTTCTGGACAGTTCCTGTGCTTTCATTGAGCTGTTCAGACAGTGAAAGTGCTTACATTGTAAACAGAGGGCATCATGCAATATCCTCTGAGCCCTAAGGACTCATCTGACTACATTGTTAACAAATTCATTTAAACTGGCAATCATTAGTACTGAGCTTTAGAGAGGAAATATCATACAGCTGCTTAAGTGAGAAAATGATCAATAAACCAAACACCCAGGAGATATTCCTTAATATGTCCTTTTCTGCTTCCACTTCATCCTGTTATTACAATTCCCTGAAACTCGACAGCCAGCATTTGACAAGTAGAAAAACCATTAGGTAAATTTACTGAATGCTCTAAAAGCAAAGCACAAACAGCAATGAATAGTAAATTTATGAAGTTATTACATAGTTGCTAAAGACTCATTGACTTTCTACCTTTTAAATCAATAAGTAATAGGAATGAATCAGAGTTTGCAAAGCACATTTAATTATATCAAATTCTTGGACCAAAACTATGTAGTACCTTAATGATAAAATTCTGGAAGATATGAGATTCTATGAAAAAGTAACAAAAGCAACTAGACATCTTTAGTATCCTCTTTACTATTTTATGTTTTGTGTAACTTTATGTATCAACTTGATACTTAATGAGGAAGGACACTTCCTTTATATTTCTAAAAAAAAATGAGTTATACTTCAGTATAGTTATATCCACTTGCTTGGGAGTCTTGTTTAGTTATTTAACATTCAAATATCTAATAAATTTGAAAAAATTAAGGCAAGTCATCACATTATAATAGAAGTAATACATCATGTTAGTATTTAAAAGTGCACTTCTTACTTGCAAAGAAAACCTGCAAGGCATACACTTTATTTTTATAGGCAGGGGAGATAGGAAATCTATGCTTAGAGTCATGCAACTCACTGACTCTGCTGTTTCATTACTTGAATGTATTCAGAATAAACAAACGAACAATAACCCGGAAGTTGCAGGTTACACATAAATGTGATAACAATTCTAATCAATTAAAACTTGAATGACAAACAATTTATTTACAAAACATTTAGAATGACCACATACCATATTGAAGGGCCTGGTTTTGAGTCCTGACTGTGCCCTTGCTTCTTTCTAGTAGTTAGGCCTCTACCACCAAGTGGGAAACCCAAATGTAGTGCAAAGCTCCTGGATTTTCTGAAGTGAAAATCCCTCTCTCTCCCTCCCTCTCTCTCTCTTTCACTCTCTCTTTTACCCTCACTGTCATTTTCAATGTCTCTGAAACAAAACAAAAATTTAAATAATAAAAAAAAAGCTTATACTTAATGACCAAAAAGAGGTTAACCAAAAGAGGTTATCTGGGGACCGACATCAGCATCTCGTATGGAAGCTGGTTCAAGTCTTGGCTTCTGTACTTTCAATCCAGCTCCCTGCTAATGCGCCTGGGAAAGCAATGAAGGATGACCCAAGTTTTTAGGCCCCTGCTACCCACATGGAAGACCTCGGTGAAGCCTCTGGTTCCTGGCTTTTATCTGGCCCTGCTCCAGCCATCACAGCCACCTGGGTAGTGAACCAACAGGTTAGACAGCACACTCCCTCCATCTCTCTTTTTCTCTCAGACACTCTTACAAATAAATACATGAAACCTTTAAAAATATATCATTTGTATTACTTGAAATATTACATAAAGAAATTATTTCCAAGATAAGTAAAAGATAATTATTTGGTAATTCAAGATGTAATTCAAATGTCATCAATATCAGATCCTTTAAATGCTTTGCATACATTCAATTAAGCAATACTATTCACCAGAAGTCAAGTTTTTTCCATTTTTAATTTGATTTCATAAACAGGCTAGACAGTGAATTTAATCTTCCTCTGTCTTTTCTCTTTTCTAGCTAGAGCAGTGGAGTTAAAATTATTTGCAACATTTGACGTCCTTTTATTTCTCCTTTAGGATGTAATATTAGATTTCATATTTTTATGCATGAAAACCTTCATACACCAGTAATGGAAATTTATAATTTTCTTTAAAATATTTTACCATAGACTTCAATATATCTATATATTAGTAATCTACTAATTACTTCAGGTTCAATCCTATGAGTAGTTCATTATAACAGAAAATCCATACTCCAGAATGGCCTATAAGGCATTTTATCAGAAATGTCACACTCTACAGGTGATTACCACAAATATTAGCATTATATATACCTCAGTCAATGAGACCATCCAGGTCCTCTGAGGTCTTGGCCACACCTTCAGGTGGGCGGTACCAGCATTGCCCACCCATTTCTTAACTAATTAAGAGACCACCAATGGGAACATCTCACCTATAGGCTCCCGCCCAACAAGGAGGGGTCAGGAAATGCTTAAAAGCCTAAGACCCTTCCTCAAACCTTTGGTGTCTCTCTCTCCCTCCTCTTTCGAGAGCACCCCACCTCCCGGCTTCTCTTCCGGAGGTGCTTCCCCTTCCTTCCCTTCCCTGCTCCCTGGTCCCTTCGCAAATAAACTTTTCTGTTTGTAACAGATTCCCGGCTTTTTATTTCTATACTAAGCTGAGGAAAGAACCCACCGGGCATTTCTGGTAACAGTCAATATCAAGCATTTTGCTTAATTCCATTCTGAAAGTCAAAATAGCTTCTCACCAGTGAAATTGAAATTTTTATATTATAATGGCTATTTTACTAGTAACATTACAAATTTTTGTAGGTAGTTTCTTAAAATATTTTTATGATATACTTGCTTTTAAAATAAATATAACATATACTGAAATATAGGTTTAGCTAAATGAAGATACAGATACATACCCAAAGAAAATAAAATAAGTATACTAAAAATATATATGGATTCCCATGGTCATTGCAATGTTATTCACAATAGTCAGCATACGGAGGCAACCTAAGTGTCCATCCACATATGAATGGATAAACAAAATGTAATATAGATACACAAGGAAAGAATATTTTGCCTTTTGAAATAAGCCCATCTAATCATTTACCACAACATAAATGACTGTGGAAGACATTGTGTTAAGAGAAATAAGACAAATATAGG
Organism: Ochotona curzoniae; assembly: GCF_017591425.1. NCBI lineage: Eukaryota > Metazoa > Chordata > Mammalia > Lagomorpha > Ochotonidae > Ochotona > Ochotona curzoniae. The sequence goes on along the minus strand of NW_024465023.1, from coordinate 18,462,489 downwards.
AAGATAAATATTCCATGATCTCATTTGTAGAATCTAAACAAATGGAAAATAGAATGCTTATTAGCAATAAGAAGGTTTGGGAAGACATTTGACAAATGATTTAAATTTTTTGATTAGAAAGCAGGAATTAGTTCATTGAATTTATGGCAAAGCATGGTGATTATAATTTCTTATAAAATTGCTAAGAGAGTAGATTTTGTCTTCTCATCACATAAAACAATAAGTGAAACAGTATATATACTGAGTAGCTTGGTTAAGCAACTCCACAATGTATACTAAGAAAAGGCACATCATATAGCAAAAGTATTTGCAAATTACACCAAAAGAAACAATTCATGTGGCACATGTCATGTCCAAAACACTTGAAAAGACCCCAAACTGTCACACTGAACTGATGCCTAGGGTCATTGCAGACCTGGATAAGTGATCAAAGAGAACACTAGCCAGATACAATCTGCGAAGAGAAGAATTTCGTGTTTGTTTTATAAACTTCTTCCATCCCAGGAAATCTCTCAGAAGACAATCTCTCAACATCTCTCAAAGCTTCAGCTGAAGAGTAGACTTTTGCTAGCAGTTATGGTACACACATACCATATTGCGGCACCTGTATCTGATTTCTAGCTCCAGATACCTGGCCACAGCTTCCTGTCACTGCAGATCTTGGGAGAGAACAGTGATGATTCAAGTAATTGGATTCCTACCCTCCACATGGAGATTTTTACTGAAAAAGCTCTGCTTTTTTAAATCTCAAAAACAACTTTCAGAGGGCAAAATAGATCTCATTGTCTTTTCAGTTCTCTTTTTCTTTTTCTCAAGCCACTTGGAGCACCTCCTTCCTATTAACTCACAAGGTACTTCTATTGAAATCTTCAGATTTGGGCTCAGGACTAGATGGGAATGAGAAAGAAAGGGCATTTGTCTTACCGTGTGGCTTGTGACAGATGTCAACAGTGGCATCTTTTCTCCGTGGGGGCTTTTATTTGTATTATGAACTTCTGAGAGATTCCCCTGCTGGGAACATCAATTGAAATTCCTGTGTGGTGGACAATTTCCTTTCTCTAATGAGTTTTTTACTACTCCTATCATGATCTGTAGAGTGTTCTGTATCCACCTGTTCCATGCTCTATTAGTTTCCTACTGTGGTTTCAGGTAGTGTAAGGCAGCCTTTCAAAAGTAAAAACAAAATTATAACAGATAAATGTTGCCTAATTCTGGCCTTTCTTACCTTCATCCTCATCAATGATTTTTCTTAAAGGAACCCTCTCTAATTCTAGACTGCTACCCTGGAACAAGAACCAGAAACTCTTATTTTTGCTTATTTAGAAAGAATCAGGTCAATGTTACTCAAATCATAGGATAGATACAAGACTCTCCAGTCATCTTTTAAACCATCTCTGTTGCCTTGAAGTGAAGGAGAACCATTGACTTTTTGTGGTTGTTGTTTGAAATGCAAATATACAGATTGCAAAGAGGGAAATTTTGTTCCCTGGTTCACTTCCCAAATGCCCCTTTCAGCCATGGCAGGGGCAGGCTGAAACCAGCAGTACAGAATGTAATCTGGGTCTCCCACATGGATCACAGAGATTCAGTTACCCTCCCAAAGACCCCAAACTGTCACTTTTGGCTGTTGTCTATAATCATTGCAGACCTGGATAAGTGATGAAGGCAGAAACCAACCAGACACAACCTGCAAAGATTAGCAGAAAGCTAAAGTTCAGAGAAGAACTTGGACTCAAACCTGGGCTCTCTGCTATGCGATGCAAGCATTTCAAGCACTGTCTTACTCACTAGGCAAAATGCTCATCACATCGGCTTTTAAAAACCAAAAGAGCATGCACAGCAACCATGAAAGAGTCTGGGGACTTCTAAGCCTGTCTTCCTAATTTCCCAAAATCACCATATGAGGTCATGAAACACAAAACTGAGCATGCAAGGATTGGTTCAGCTTAATGAATTCAGCTTCTCCACCCTCAGGAAATCTCAGGGCTGCAAGACTAGGGCCATTCCTCAGTGAACCTGAACTTCATTAACAGAAATTACTCATAAAGCTTAAGTCTCTTAATGTACAACATTGACAGTGAAAATCGGGTGTTTGGTCTAACTGCTGCTGACATTCAGAAACGTAAATGTGTTTTCAATATTGACCTCATATGTAAGATTTTTACTTCTTATTTAACACAAAATTTCATATACAATGAATAGCAAAGAATCAAGAAAATAAATGCAATAATTTTTAAGAAAGACAAATTGCAGAGGCAGCCTTCAAAGCTATATTTATTTAGAAAGTAATTTCTGTAAAAAGATGTATTTATTTGTTTGAAAGGCAGGCTTAGAGACAGATCCACCATCAGCTGGTTCACTACCCAAATATCCATAATCTGGGACTGAGCCATGCTGAAGACAGATCCCCAAACTTGTAAAAACAATGAAAAGTGAGAATTTTTATAAGAAATACACAATAATTTGAATATTTGCAGCCACAAGCAGGGAGCTAGATATGAAGTGGAGCAGCCAAGACATGAACTAGCACCCATATACGATCCTGTCTCGTGCAAGGTGAAGATTTAACCACTAGGCTATTGTGTTGGGCCTACACAATATTTTTAATGTAAGATGTTTACTGTCTTACTTCATATCATTTTTTTCCTGAAAAGAATAGCATTGCTAATTACATATTACCCACAACTGCAGTGGCTTCAACTGATACTGTCATTGATTAAAGAAGGCAAAGCAAGCTGAAGATGCTTTTTAACTGAATGGTTAAAACAAAGGTGTTAAACTCACTAATGTTTTGTCAAAAAAAAAAAAACACAAAAACAAAGCTAGGGCAGATCCTAAAGTTTCTGAGTATCACACAAAGTGTATGGAGTAAACATTTTGGTCTATACTATAATTTTCACTAAATTTAATGTGGTTTGAATTGAGTTTTCTTTTTAAAGTAGAAAAATTCAAGGATCTCAAACCAGTGGCACAATTTCAGCTGAAGAGTGCAGCCGATAACATATCTGAATAATATTAGAGTTTTTTTGCATGCAATTACTTATCCCTTAAATCATGATTAATGAAGTTTCTTAAAATGATCATGTTAACAATTTACAAAAATCAGAAAATAGTCATTTTTCTTCTCCCTATGATAGGCAGCAATAGCTTTGATTCTTAAACACAGAAACCTGTGCCCTAATCTCCAGAACCTGTAACTATGTCAGCTTATTTGGCAAAAAGGAACTTTGATGACAAGATTAAAGTGAAGAATTTTGATGTAGACAAATTCTTCTAGATTATCTAGTTGGCTTAATGAAATTACATGAGTACTTTAAAGAAGATAAGTAAGACAGAACATGATACTAAACACTCCAAACTGGTGGAGGTACTGTTGGAGAATCCCCAAACTGAGTCTGTTCATCTGACTCACAGGAAGCCAATCACTGACAGAGTAGCAGAAAAAGTCAGTATTTATTGAAAAGCATAGAGTGAGGAGCAAAGAAGCTATTGCTTAACTTCCAGGCTCTCCAAGGAGCTGGGGATGCAGATTCTTATAGGTTGAAATTTGGACTAGGAAGCACCTGATCAGCTCATGTCTATGTTCCTGATTATGGTGCTTATGATTAGTCAGTGGTGTTCTGCTTTTTTAGGGAATTTATGATGGCCAGGTGGATTCCAGTTGTTTAAGGGTTAAGTGACGGTGGCAGTTACATTCCGCCCAGATATGGAATTCCCCTGCATAAAACACTCCAGGACAACATTGGCCATCAAGGTTCTTATCTGTTGGAGAAACAAATTATTTCTTTTTTGAAAAGATTTATTTATTTTTATTGGAAAGTCAGATAGAGAGGAGGAGAGACAGAGAGGAAGATCTTCCATCCAATGATTCATTCCCCAAGTTGCCACAACGGCCAGAGCTGAGCACATGTGGTGCCAGGAACCAGGAGCTTCTTCCAGGTCTCCTATGCGGATGCAGAGTCCCAATGCTTTGGGCTGTCCTCTACTGCTTTCTCAGGCCACAAGCAGGGAGCTGGATGGCAAGTGGGGACCACTGGGTCATGAACTAGCACCCATACGGAATCCTGGCTTGTGCAAGCCGCTAGGCTACTACGCTGGGCCTGCAAACTATTTCTTGAGTCCAATGATTAGAAGCTTATAAGGCCATCTGGATCACTCCCTTAAGAGAATTCCTTTTGAGAGAGGACAGCAAGAGGCTGGGTCCTGCTTTTACATTAGGGATCTGGTTTCAAATGGTGTGTCAGAAGAATGGGAAGATGGAAGACAATGAACTTAATGCAAATATGAGACTCCAGCCTTTGTTGCTATCTCTGAAGATGAATTAGGGGGATTGTCTCAGTCTTTTCAGACTACTATAACAAAATACCAAGAACTGTGTCATTCACAAACAAATTTTTTTCTCACAATTTTGGAGTATGAAAATTCAAGATCAAAGCTCTGGCCAGTTGATGGTTGAGGCCTCTCTTTCTGGCTGAAAGATGGTGAATTTTTGATATGTTGTTAGTGATGAGAAGGCCACTTGAGCTCTGTTGGGCCTCTTTTATAAGGATACAAATTCCATTCAGGAGTACTGTGCCTTCACAATCCAATCACCTTCCAAAGGCCTCTTCTGACACCACTCCCATCAGAATTAGGATTTTAGCATATAAATTTGGGTAGATGGGACATAAACATTCAGACCTCAGCTCTGGCCCTGTGTCTATAAATGTGGAAGACATCCAGAAGTTGGAAACGATATGCAGGGAAAACCAACAAGGAAATAGAACTTTATTAGCAAGAAATTTGGTTCTGCCCATCTTGAATGAATAAGGTAGCAGATTCTCCCTTAGGGACACCAGGAAATAATGTAGCCCTAATGATACCTAGACTCCATCATGGTGAGACCTGGGTCACACTTTACATGTACAAAGTAGAAAGATCATTAATGTGTATTGTTGTGAGTCCCTAGGTTAGTACTAGCATTATAAAGTGAATAAAATATCATCACAAATTGTTTCCCCCCCCCAAATCTACAATTTAGTGAATTTATTTTAAAATAAGATAGGACTCATAAGTCTCTGATAAAATTTTTAAATGAATTTAATACTTACACCTTTAGAAAATTCTGAAATTGTATTTGTTTTTAAAACAGCTTTTAGTTTAAGTGAAATTTATTGCATTTGGTAGTCAAGTCATCACAGCTTTGAAAGGGAGTTCTCTGTCTCAATCTTTTTTGGAGGGCTATCTGCAATTTCAAAAAAATATGCAAAATGAACTCTCCTTGCTTCTCTGCCACTTTAACTAGATTTTCTATGTGCAAGACCAAACAGCAATCTTTTATATTTATCTTTGTGCTTAGGCTTTCCTGTCACAATCTTTGCCAAATAACAGTCATAAAGGCTGTTACTTTTTCATAAGCTACAGGGTGTCTGCAACATTGATTATCAAGTGGTTCTGAGATTCCCACTGCTCACACTTTGTTCTCATAAGACTCAGAGCATCATAAACTAACTATAATATTCATTCATCATCAAGGGAAGGGTCTACGTTTTCTTCTTAAAAAAAAAAGAAAGAAAGAAAGAAAATCGCAGCCTGTCATTTCCTTGTCTGTTTCTGCCACAGTGACTAAGGGCACAAAGTAGTATGATTTAGTCAGTCTAAACAATCACTTTCTTTTGCAGACAAAATCTAAAAGCAATCAAATGCAAGCAAACCACAGTGAAATTATTTCGGTTAGCCATTTTATCCTCTCTCCTTGATTGAGGACTTGTTCCAACTAGAATGATGGTAATGGGCTTTTTCCCCGTTTTAACCTCTTTGAAGCATTATGTCAAGTGAAAACAGGATAAGCACAATTTTTCTCTCATTACATTCTCCCATAACTTTGTAATCCATGATGTTTATCTTAGTTTGCAATTATGAACAACTTCTGTAACATCCAAATTTCATTAGTGATTGTATTTTTTTTAACCTTTTTGTTAGTCCTTATAGCATTAAGGTTATTTTATAGAATAACAACACATTTTTCAACAAAATGCTTGTTAACTTGAATCTTTACACTCAAGAGTTATAATCCCAAGAAAGTAGACTTTTACTCAAAGGATAGCATTTCACAATAATAAAATCCATATAGAGAGATTTGATGAATAGCTTGAGAGATAAATTTGATGAGATTTCTTGAGTAATCTCATTTGGCTTGCCATCGTTCTGGGCAGGAGAACTAGGAAAGGGTAAGAGAAAATTCAACCCAGTGTTTTGTTGACAACTATTAGGGCATGCAATTGCATTGGTATAGAGAGTAACAGTATGGAAAATCATTCAGAAGATATCTGAAAAACCAAATCAGTGTTACTGAGAAGGAAATGCCAGGAGCAAAGAGAACTAACATTTATTCGGCAGTTAAATAAGCCAATTTATTTCCAGTTTATTTCCATATCTGACTACCTTATTTATTTTGACTGAGAACACACTGAATCGTCACCTGAAAGAATATAGACATTGCGTGCAGATATCCTTTATCTTTGATATTAATCTAATTTTGTACGGTTCCAGTTTTCCTTAGTGGTTGGTGTATCTTAGTTGTACATATCTCTAGAACTGAGCATTTCAAGTAATTCTCAACTAATGGGGATAAGCTGTATATCAGCACAAACTTTAAAATTTAAATTGTAATATATTTATAATGGAAGCTGGAGAAAATGACCATTAAGGGTTTGAGATTAAGATAAAACATCAATAAACAGTGATTAGAAACTTTGACAAGTAGTTCATGTAGCAACACCTCCAATAGGACAAAGTTTCAGGATTTCTTGACTCTCAGGATAAGTCAGGAAGAAATAAAGGAGAAGTAGATCAAGGACAATGAGATCAATTTTTAAAGTGGATACCTGAAAGAAATTCATTGCAAAATTTTTATTTAAAGTAATATTATTGAGAGTCCTCTGGACTCCTGCTTTCAGACCGTGAGCCTCTCTGGTTGTTGCATGGCAATATATGCAAATTTTTAAGAATATTACTACTGTCATTGACTCATGAAATTTAATTTTCCATGTTTTTCTCTGTAGATTTCTTCTGCTCTTTATTTCTTCCTGATCTTTACTTCTGTACTAATTTCATAAAATCATAGATATGAATTTACAGACTCATACACCATCCAGTATAAGATAAAACAGTTGTTTTACAAAAGGGAGTGATAGGGCCTGTGAGAAAATAGTTTGTACTGGCTGGAGTCATTACATCTCGCTCCAGTTCTGTCTCTTCCCTTCTCTCAAACACATACACACACGTGCACAAACAGACTCACCAAATTATATTTCTGCACTCTGACTCCAAGTCCATGGTGTACTTGTTTGCAGCTCTAGATGTAATGGTAAAAACAGTGCTTTTTGGAGACAAAGAATCTGCTCCTGATATGTACTAGAGATATATTGCCTTGGGCAAGTTATCTAACTTCTGTAAATCTGTATTTCCTCCTTGGTAAACACTGAATACTAATAACATTAATTCTTGTCACAGATGATTTTTATAGGACTTTAAGTATTTGATGCATGTAAAATTCTTAGCTCAGTGTCTGACAAATTAAGTAATAAATACATTACCTCCTATCCTTTCAAAAAATTCTTTTTTCTTTCTTTTTCTTTCTTTCTTTCTTTCTTTCTTTCTCACTCTCTCTTTCTTCCTTCCTTTCTTTCGTAGATTTACAGAAGAAAGGAGAGAGAGAGAGAGACTGACCATCCTGTTTCAGTCCCCAACTGACTGCAAAATGGCAGGAGCTGAGCCCATCCAAAGCCAGGAGCCAAGGGCCTCTTTCAGGTCTCTTATGCAGATACAGAGACCCACAGTTTTAGGCCATCCTCCTCTGCTTTCCCAGCCCATAAACAGAAAGCCTACTTTATTCTCACTTCTCTTTCCACTTCCCTCTCCCTTGCCATGTCTCCTGTCTTTTACATTCCTACCAAGATAATATTCCAAAAGGTCATCACATATTTTATAGTATCATAGAGTATTAAAACATTGTCAAAATTTGAAAAAAATGCAAAGCAATCAAGAAATCTACAACAGAGTGTTTATATTGTTGATGTTAAGTCAGTTAATAGTCGATTTAAGACTGAAAGCAAAAATACTGCAATGTCAATAATGAAGTTCAATAACCAATCAAGTGGATGACAAGATAATATTTACTTGAAATTCAAGGGCACCTATAGTTTTGAGAAAGATATTGGTAACTACAAATAGGATTGTGGCAAACAGGTGCCTTACACTCTTGAAGTAGATTTCTCATTCACATACCTGAAGCTCCCAGAAGTGGCAACCCTAAATATAAAATGTATTCTCGCTACATTTCACAAAACATCACCTTCTCTTCTACATGCTTTCTGTTTCCTCCCAATTGTTGGGCATACACAGAGAGTAGTACTTAGGATATGTCACATTATATGTTTTTAAAATTTGACTGTTCAGAATGCTGATAATGCCATATTTTGTTTTAAAAATTACTAACAACACATTTCCATCTTTTATCACTATTAATAATCAAACAAATTATTTGAATTAGACTACTTTCTTGTACTTTAAATAATTTATTTACTTTATCACAAAGTACATGGCTTGTGAGTAGGAACTCAGATGTATAAAGGAGTTTCATATGATGTATTTTCCTGTTTAATTCTAGGTTCCCAATGTTAACTCTTATGAAGGAGAATGACCCTTTCATGCCATTTTGGCTTGATTTTCCCAGCAGAAGTGACAAAGAAGCTGCTCCAGTGGTTTGTTTCTATGGAAACAGCTTCTCCCATTTCAGTTCCAAGATGAACAGGAAGGGTTAGAGGATTAATATTAATATTTATAAACACCAAGTTGTATGATTTTCCCTCTTCTCATTCTTCTTCCATTAATAAATAGGGGATAGGAACTGTCAAATGGACTTGCGCTCCATCTTATTCTGGGGCTTGGCAATAGTCACTGAACAGAGAAGGTGTAGTGAAAATATACCATAAAAATAAGGACATTTTAAAAATACTTAAAGTGTATACTATCTTGGTATACTTTTTACACTGACAGCTGACTACTGAAAATGAGACCCTAAAAATTAATGGGTTTTGGTCTACCAAATTCTCAGATACGGGAATTAGGATTTCAGAAAATTGTCTTTAAATAGTGCTACAAATGATAAAGATAAATTTTGAATGATAGTTTGGTAGATTGCTGTAAGTATTTGTTCTTGTTTTAAAATATTTATTTGTTTAATTAATTTGAAAGAGAGACAGGGACACAAAAAGATCTCTTATCTGCTGGATATTCCCCAAATGCCAATAACATCTGGAGCTGCCCCAAATCAAGCCAATACATTACAAAACAATCAATTCAGGTCTCCTACATGAGTGGCAGGGACCCAACAGATTATTGCCCGTCAAAATGTACATTAAAAAGAAGCTTGAATGGGGAGCAGAGCTGGCAATGAAGCCCAGGCACTCCATTATGGGATGTGGGTGTCCCTAACAGCATTCTAACCTCCAGGCCAAATGTCTGTTTTTGAAATTAATGCTAATTGTTCATTAGTGGTGATGGATTGATAGACATGATTACAATATGTTTATATTTTTTAAAGATCTACTTATTTTTATTGGAAAGCCGGATATACAGAGAGGAGGAGAGACAGAGAGGAAGATCTTCCGTCCGATCATTCACTCCCCAAGCGGCTGCAATGGCTAGAGCACAGTTGATCCGAAGCCAGGGGCCAGGAGCCAGGAGCTTCTTCAGGATCCCAGCATGTGCAACGCAAGGACTTTAGCCGCTAGGCCCCAGGCCCACAATTTTCTGTATATTTTAAACTCAAGATACTATGTGGAAAAAGTGCAAATAGGAGCTGATGAGGTAAATCTACAAACCAATACTTATGAACACACATATATATGTATACTCCAGCACAGCACTCACATACACACTTTGGAGAGTTTCTGATCTTTCTATATGTTAACATAGGGAAACAAGAGAAATCAACAAATGAAGCTAATACTACAAAATCTTAAGACAAGTATTTCCATCTAAAATATTTACAATACACTTTCTCTTTAAGTAGTGAGTATATTATATACCTTTTGCCTATAACCGTTCTTCTCTTCAGAATAATCAAGGCAGAAAAAATGTGGCAGTGTTTTCAGGGTAGCCTAGCTTATGTTGAAAACAAACTGAATAACTTTGCAAAATAGCAGCTTTGTTTTAATTTTTCCATTTTTTAAATTTCAAATTAGCTTTTAAGTATTCAATATAATTCTTCTTAGATAGGAAAACATATTTATTGATGATAAGAGATTTGATAATCCAGGACTGCAAGGGTACCTGGGGGAAGATACAAACTTCACTTAACTGTCCTAGTCAGAAAGTGAAACATGACACTGTTGTTCTTGTTCTGCGGTGAAAACAGAATCTACAGCCCTGATTACAAGAAGTTGGTAATTAAAGCCTAGCTGTATGTATGTCCAACACACTGAGACAACCAGGTGTTGGCTAACTTAAACCATTTCTGCCATATTCATGAATGAAGTAACAGCTTTGCAGTTAACTTTCGAAAGTTATTTTTTTGAAAGTCGGAACTACAGGAATGGAGGGGGTCTTCCATCCTCTGCTTTTCAAGTGTTAGAAATAGTCAAGGCCAAGCAAGACAAAGGACAGAATCTTCTTTTAGGTTCCCCACGTGGGTGCAGGGGACCAAGCAGTTGGATCATCTTCTGCTGCTTTTCCAAGGCCATTATCAAGGAACTAAATTGAAACTGAAACAGCTGGACACGCACTGGCACCCAAATGTGATTCCAGAATCACAGGCATCACACTACAATGCCAGCCCCTTGTAGTAAACTTTTCAAGTTTTGCCATTAAATGCTCATTAAAGGAGTCAAAATGTTTTATATTAAGAAAAATGTAAAAACAAAAAAAGTCTTTAAAAGAAATATGGTAGTTGTCAAATAATATTTCTCCCTACATTTATAATACTGGTATTGCCTGACATTGAAATTGTGTAATCATTGTTTTATGGTAGTCAGAACATTTAGAGTGCACACCTGGCCATCTGGGATTAAATTATAGTCGGTCTTTAATTCAGTTCCAAAAAATTCAAAAGAAAATTACATGTAAAACATTTGACAATGTTACCTCTATTGTCTTAAAATATCCAGCTCCTTACAACATTCTAGCTGCTTTGCTATTATGCATTATATTTCTTCAATCAATGTTTCCTTTACTCAGTCATATTTTTCATACACAATATCATAAGAATATATTTCCCTTCTAACTCTATTGGGTCATCCTCTTCTCCCATGTTTTCCTCTTACACTATATAAGTGATAACAGCCAGTGAGTCTTCTTGAACTATTTTAATTTTTAAAATTGTATTTGCTTATTTAAGAGAGAGAGGTCAGAGAGACCCTGAGATAGCCCATTCACTGGATTACATTTTAAATGCCAACAATGAGTCCTAGCCAGGCCCTGCGTTCAAGCCAGGAGGCTGTAACTAAATTCATTTCTGTCAAAAGGCTATCAGAGACTCAGTTAGTTGAACCATCATTTCTTACCTCTCAGGACTACATTAACAGGATGCTGGAGTTGCTAGCTGGAATTTGGTCATAATGAGATGTGGCCAACTTAGCCAGTATCTTAACCACTAAGCCAAATAAATGTCCACCACACTGAACCTGGACATAAGGGATCAAAAACTAACAGTGTAATCAAGAGTATATCATTTAGGCAGAATGGGGTGCAGGAGAATGAAGAGACTAGAACAGAGGCAGAGAGTCTGTAGTGGTTTATTTATGTCATGTTAACTCTCATAGAATGTTCCAGGAAATCATATCTTGAAATTGGACCACTACAAATAAGGAATCAAAGAATGGGAAAAACTGTAAAAAAACAAAACAAAACAAAAACAGTGCACCAGAATCTTGAAAATATGATGTAAGAAGATATATATTGCAGAGATGCTGGCCATCTCTTTCCCCTTTTTCACTTTTCTATATTCTGGAAGATTCTCTAATCCATTCTATAAAAGCCCCAGAAAAGTACTACTTTTGAGACAAGGCCCTTTTTTTTTTTAATAGAAATATGTGCATCTGCACATATTGACCAGCATATATAATAAAGGTCTAGAGACTTTTTGTTTGTTTTGAAATCAGGTTTAGTAGTAAAAATAATGATTCAAAAAATTTTAGTGCTTCTAAAAGGGACCATTTCTCATAACTATGGCTAAATTTTTCTTTGAGATTGGGCCAATATAGTTGATGTTTTGTTATGCTATACTATATTAGTAGTGTTATTCTAAACTCTATTAATCACAATGTTTCATTCAATTCAGAAAATGCAGTTACAATGCCTGATCTACAGAATTATAAGCTAGGGGCTGGCATTGTGGTGCACGCAGCTGGTAAACCACTGTTTGCTGTGCCATTGTTCAATATCACAGTGCCAATTTGAGTTCTGGTTACTTTGTTTCCAATCCAACATCTTGGTAATACACCTGGGAAGGCTATTAGAACTGGTCCAAGTACTTGGGCCTTTTCCACTCACATTGAAACCCTCACAGGATAGTTCCTGATTCCTGCTTTGGCCTAATGTAGATCTGAATGTTGCAGCCATTTGAGGAGTGAATCACCAGATGAAAATTTTCCTCTTTTCCTTTTCTCTTTTGTTCTCTGTTCTCTCTCTCTCTGTCTGTCTCTCACCTTCTCTCATGCTGCATTAAAACTAAACAGATTTTAAAAAATAAGAACTATGCACTTTTATATATTTGAGCTTAAAAATGTTTTGCCTGTCATTTATTTTAACACAGTAGGTGCTAGAACAGCACTGCCTTGATTTGCTCTAATATATAAGTAGATTAAAAACCATTATTCTAACATTGACAACACCACTGAATATCCTCCACAGAGGAATTTCCTCTCTGACTCCTCCTGAATACTGTGGGTTTGCCAATGACCTTTTCTCTACATTTTCTCCAAACAAGGTAATGTTGAGTATAACATTGCATGGCACTGAGTTAGGTCTGTTAACAGGTGTAGCTTCAAAGCATTCACCATGAAAGTATCTTCTAAACTGAGCAGTAGCTACTCCACTTTGACAAGTGAATTTTAGTCTGCACATATCTACAGTATCTCTCTTTCAGACATACCTTTATGAAAAATTCATTGATCTTTTCTCCATGAATTCTTATAACAATCATATCACAAGAATCTCACTAATATGCAGGAAAAACCCTTGGTAATAGTATGAAGACCCTATGAACTACCAAAGACCTTTAGGCAACCCTTGCTTCAAGGTGTCTGTGTTGTAAGGACAATTCGTTCACTGATTTCTGGTGTTTCATTAGCTTCTTATCACCAGGCTGGTTAGCCAAGCTCAGCTGACAGAGAAGATTGGCAAGGTTGAAGATACGTTTAACCAGAATTTATAACATCCACTGAAGAGGACAAATTTAATAAAACAGAAATTATATGTGGTGGTAGAAGAAAGGATACCCATCATATTTTTTTATAAAGAGTGCATTCATATGCAAAAATATATAGCTAAGGTGCTATGGAAAGGCTCATCCAGAGAGGTCATTGTGATGTAAAATTTGAATGAACGATCTTTGCACAGTGGAGAAGCAGTAATTCTGACAGAGGATATAGCAAATAAAGTAATATAGAAATTGAAAAGGGTTTCCTGAATTCAAAAATAAATTTGATTATTGTACTTGTTCTTAGATAGACTCAAGAATGGATGGAATACAGGAGTGACGACTGTATCACGTAATGCAGGTGAATTATAAAATATTTTGTTTTTCATCCCAAGTTAAATGAGACATTATTTAGAATTTAATTAGGAAGGCATTCTATCACACATTTGTTCCAAGATGTTTCTGTATTTTCTGTATGGGCGAATTAATGGAAGCTTAGGTATTATTTCAGTATAACATAAGTCTGAGATAATAATTTCTAGAATAATGGAGTTTACAATGGAAATGAGAGAAGTGGACAGATTTGGAGTATATGTTGCAGACAAAATGTCTGGGTCTTGTTGATGAATTGAATGTGAGATGCAAAGAGCAGGAAATGGATAAAAATACCTAGTGTTTTTATTATTTTTTTTTGCATGGATTTAAACTTGTATGTGGTTTCTTATGCTTGTGAAAAATGAGATAGTCATTTGTTTTCAGGGAGTGCGAATCAGAAACTCGATTGATTTTTCTTTCAGGGATGTGTCAAATTGACATATTTCCTAGAAATTTTCATATATGAGTCTAGAACTTGCGAGGCTCGGCCGGGAGCAATCAGTCCTACGGGAACAGGACCCCAGGAACGGTGGGCAAGGATTCAGCGAGTGACAAACAGACACGACAACTCAAGGAAGTTGTATCTGAGTGCATTTTGCAAAAGTAAGGCATCAGCTTATATACAATAGATTATTGCAAAGGGACATTTTCTTTGTTTATTCATGTGGTTACATTTCTACAAGCAATTATTCCAGGGAGGTAAGCAGGTGTGTTGAGCAAAGATTGTTCTCAAACAGCCTGGTGACAGCCTGAAGTTGCTATTTCTTGTTGACGTAGTTTGGCACCATTTGACTTTAAATCATTAAGTAGTTAGCTCTCATTGTGTTTTGTGCCTTACATTGGTTTTAATATTAACTTGTCTACATTTCTAGTTTTTCTTCCTGTATGGCTTTTTAAGCTATAGATTTCTACTATAATCTTCTTTTTAGGAATTCTCAAAAATAGTCCTAAGTAGGTTTATTAAAGCTAGTAACTTGATAGTTTTTATCTCAGACTGCTTGCTATCCTTGTCCAATCTCCTGTCAGAAGGCTTTATAGAACTATAAAGGAACATTGAGCCTTTGCCACACATAAACAGTATTATTCCAGCCATAAAGATAAGAGCAAAGAGAGTACAGCTAGGAACGCCAAGACCACTAGAGATGCAGCCGAATCCAGGAGGCATCCTTCCTTGAAGCTTCCGCCTCGGCCCGGTGATTTCTCACACAGGCTCCACTGGAGGTGGTGTGACAAGAACTCAAGAGAATTAGTGATCATTAAGTGATAAAAATCTGGACTCATAAGAATTTAGATGACATTTAAAACAGTGATATTAAATGAAATCACTTAGCGTGAGAGAGAAGACAAATAAGGGAATGTTCTGTGAAACTATTTCATCATTTAGAGTTTGGGCAGGAAAAATAAAAATGATGTAGGATAAACCATGCTCATTACCCACAAATAGATATAAAAGCAGAAATTCCAAGAAAGAAAGATATTTATTTTAAAAACTCAAGGGTGAATTTTGACAGTATCAGTGGCAGGTGGAGTAACATGAGAACAGATAGAAGAGGGAGAGGAATCAGTTAAATTTTAGCAAGAAGAAGGATGCTGGTGACTTTATTCAGAGCAGCTTAAGTAAAATGGTGGTAGTGAAAAGAAACCCTTACTTAAGCATCCCTGAAAAGATAGGCAAGATTTCACTGGCTCCCAGGAGGTCATGTTTAGCCCCAGGTGTCTCTGCCTGTCATTTACAATCAAAAGAAAGTCACTGAGTTGAGGAAGTGGTACATCTGGCCTACAAAGTTCTAATCACTAGACTCAAGAAGTCTGGTTTTTTGTTTTTTGGTTTTTTCTCTAATAGGTAAATCCCTGTTGGGTAGTATTGTCAAAAGTAGTTTGTTTATGGGGATTCCAGGTTCAGGCAGAGAAATTTCAGATCTTGGGCAAAAGATAACTTCTAATTGCATGTTCCTCTCCCAGACCAACTGAAGTCCACCGGACCATCATAAAAATTCTCCAAAAAGCATGACATCACAGACCAATCAAATGGTGATTACAAATATCACTGATTAGCCAAGAACTTGGACACAAACTAAACATGCACTTCTGAGTCCTAATTTTAATTATAATAGCATTCAACTCCTGAGAGAACCCAGGAATTAGCTCTTGCTACCTGGCTCTTTGCTCTGCATTTTGCAAATAATACCTACTTTCTTCCAGTACCCCAAGGTTAGTGATTATTTTCCGTGAATCAGGTGAGTTTACCCAAGTTTGGGGATTCTGTAGCAATAATTCCAATTATTCTGGGTGATGGTTCTGCAACAGCAATGATTAGATCCATTAGATCCATGTCCACAAAACTGGGGTCGTTTTGTTGGAAATGTAACTTTATGAACATACCAATATCTGTCTTCCTTGCGTACACTCTGAAGATTTTTACCTGATAATGAGGCAAATGATTTCTGTCTAGTATAGTATGATTCCTTAGTATAGGTTAATTCACTTTTTAAAGGCCCATCATAAAATATGTTCACATTCTGAGATATAATTCATTAAGGGATCAACATGTGAACTTTGGGGAAACAATTTATCCCATTGTAAGAGAGTAATGTTTTTGTATTTTAAGAGACATGCCAATAAATATTTGACACATCCATTCTCCATTCTCTAGATTTAAGTTGTACATTGGGGGCCTGGTGTGATAGCCTAGCAGCTAAAGTCCTCGCCTTGAACATTCCAGGATCACATATGGGTGCTGGTTCTAATTCCGGCAGCTGCACTTCCCATCCAACTCCCTGTTTGTGCCCTGGGAAAGCAGTCCAGGACTGCCCAAAGCCTTGGGATCCTACACCCACTTGGGAGACCCAGAAGAGGCTCCTAGCTCCTGGCTTTGGATTGGTTCAGCTCCAGCCATTGTTGCCACTTGGGGAGTGAATCAGGGGATGGAAGATCTTCCTTTCTGTCTCTCCTCCTCTTTGTATATCTGCCTTTCCAATAAAAATAAATAAATCTTTTTAAAAAAAATTTGTACATTGGCAAACCAGCTACCAGCTACTTCAAACCTCATGTTGCTAATTTCTTTCAAATATCTACAAATAGGAATTTGATGTTTGATGAATATTGACTTCTCTGGGAAGTTAGTGACGAGAGGGAGTTAAAACTAAAACTGTTTATTACACAGTAACAGATGGGAAAAGAAAAGGGAGGAAGCGGGAACAGGCAGGAAGAGTTGTCAGAAAGTGATTTATACTTGACAACATTTCTGACAGCTTAATCAGGAGCTCTAGAGCAAAGATCACTTAGCAAAAATATTCTTTTTTAAAAATGGCCTAGGCCCCGCATGGCACCTTGCTCAGTTCTTGACTGACTGTCCCATAACAGCTTTCCTTTGACTCCAAAGCTGACAGAGATTAAACCAATAGCTGGAAGCTGTAAACTAAAAACAGTCCTTGCACCTGGACAGCAAGTTCTTTTTGAAGTGGTATCTGTGTGTGTGCTGCTAGGTTAGCTACAAAGTTTATGAAACAAACACTTAGCACACATATGAAAAAGGAAAGGTTATGAATCCATTCACAAACATAAACAATGGTACTAATTACTCACATTTTGAATACTTTCTTTGCATGAGATATTATTTAGTAATTCATAGCATTATCTACGTTCTCCCTACTTCGTTCATCCTCAACGAAAACAGAAGAAAATTACAAAAACACAAAATAAATCTCCTTGCTGTCAGTGATTTTAATTATCATAGTTCAACACCAACAAACACTAACAACAAACTATTATATTCAGGAAGAAACAGCACATTTTCATAGCAGTGCATTTTGATTTGAGAGTATCCAATTACTATGAAGATTATTTATTGACAATAACATTCTAGCATAAAAATAGTATGAAATTTCAAAGAGAAACTAATGGATCTCAGTTAATAATCTCTCAAACCAAATTAATTAGGGGCTATGTATGTTTAGATTAATGTAAAATTCTAAGTTTTGGAGTATCATAATTTTCCTTTTATCTCTACTGATCATTGAGCATTCATAGATTTCCAAATATTCTAAAGAAAATTCTTCACAATGTTGAAAGAGTGTGGTATTGATCATACACTCAAAGCTTAAATGTCCATTTTTAAAGTTTTTGGCATTGAGTCAAATAGTATTATATCTAATATGTAATTAAATGTAATTATGTATATTATATCTTAGCACAGCACACAGGATCTCCAAGGCCTTATCCCTGCTTAACAGGATAGCATCTATACAGCTTAACATCATCTTAAGCAGTTAAATTTTAAATCTTTTCAGTCTGCTTGCTATATTGTAATAACTCAATACTAGATGATTTATGTCTGGATTTCTTCTCAATAAATAAAATAAATGATAAGGTAGTAAAGATCAGAAAATAGCATGTATGATTTCTATAAAATTTTCCAAAATTATTTTACCTTGGTTCAAAAACTTAATTCTTCCCTTTGTCAAATAATGACATTAGAGAATTTAATTTAATTTAGATGAATGACTATTAAAAGATTTTATCTTTAGGTAAACTTACATTATATGGTATAGAATAACCCGTTTGCTTTCTTTTCTTCCTAAATTTTAGCTGTGGTAAGTCTCACCAATTACAGAACAGTACATTCACTGGTAACTTACTCTCAGCTGATATTTTTAATTAGTCTCTAGGGTGAAATGTTTCAACACTCTTGTGTGTCTCTCCAAGCACAAGCAAGTTTAAGCTCAACCTTTCTCTAGATAATAGTTTTAAGCATATTAGTGCACTTCTTTTTTCTAACACAAATTAAGTATATTTCAAAAATTCAGTCTTTATAAACAATATCCCAACTTAACTATACTGAATCCCTAAGTGCATTTTGTTGAAGATTTATTTTCTTATTAGAAAGGCAGAGTTACAGAGAGCAGAGAAACTGATCTTCCATCTGTTGCTATATTCCTCAAATAACCCACAATAGTCAGGGCTGAGCTAGGCTGATGCCAGAAGCCAGATGCCAGAAAGCAGAAGTTGGGAGCTTCAATCAGGACTCCCACAGGGTTGCAAGGATCCAAGTACTTGGGTCATCTTCTGCTTTCCCAGATGTGTTTACAGGCAGCTGGATCAGAAGTGGAGCAGCCAAGACTCCAACCTGTGACCAAATGGGATGCTAAAACTAGAAGCAGCAGCTTAACTACTATGTCACAACCCCAAACCATTCCTAAGCATTATGCAAAATAAGCATTTTTAAAACCCTACATATTTGCCTTACTTAGTATATGTCTCAAATTTCAAATATCTAATTCTCCTGCCTTGCCAGGAGAATAGTTGATCCCTGCAATTCTTCCTAGTAATCTATAGAAAAATGTCTTCTCTAACACAGCACACATGAACCTCAAGGCCTTATTCCTGCTAATTTTTCCAAATTTATCTCTGAAACGTATGCCTCTCAGTTTAAGCAATGGCAGAAGCAATGACTCCTCTCTTTCAGTAAGTTATAACTCACTCTTCCACAATTTTGCTAAGGACAGGTATCCCTCTTTTTATCCAGTTAGTAATTTTAGTCTTTTAATTTTATTGTAATTATCAATCCCACTCAATACTTTCAATAACTTTCAGTAACACTTACTTCACAGACATTCTTGTATCCCACATTTGAAACTCTGACAAATTACTAATGTGATTTTTTTTCAAATTCTGAAAAACATTTGCAGTAATTTCTGTATACTTTTCCATAGATACACAGTCATATGTTAATTGCCTAATAGTACAGTGCTTAAAGTATGCAATGGGGAAGGTCATAGTGAATATATCAAATAAAATCACATAGAGTAACATTTTCCATATGTTAAGAAAGATGGGAAGGATGGATTGAGAGAGGAAGAAGAGAGAGTGAGAAATGAATTTAATGAGAAAGATAAGGAAAACTTCGTTGCTCTTGCCCTATTAACCTCCTGCTAGTTGCTGTCATTGTGTTTGCAATGTATTTACTTCCTCTGTTTTTCCAGTACTAGATTTTTCCCATCAGAACCTTTTAGAACTCCTACGAAACAGTAATTTTATTTAGTTCTAACACAACCAGTGTAATGTATTTTGTCAGGTTGTGTTTCTAGATACATTGTACTATGACCGCTTTGAAAATTTTCTCCAATACACTGAACTCCACTATTGCACTGGACTTATATATTTGATATCACCTTTGTGTTAAAGCTGAATCCTTGTTTAGCTTTCTTCCTTTCAGGATTCCTTTTCTGAGCTAAAATGTCCTTTTATTTTAGTAACTTAGAGAAAATACTATAAATCTAGATTATTTTTTCATTTATAGATTCATCCTATCTACATTAGACTCTATTAATCTACTGTATTTTGACAGAAAATGCATAATAATGACTACAACATAATTCTCATGTTAATGTGATATTAATACAAAAGAACAGATTCCATGTGGTTCAGAAATGTATTTCTTATATTGTGACAATTGAATGGGCTAGTACTTTACATTGATATCTTTCACTGTGAAAAGTGTAACATCTATGTCCACACTTAGTTTTTTTAATCTGGATGTCTAGTTCTTGCAATACCATTTATTAAAAAAAATCCAATTGCTGTGTAATTATTTTTGGCACTTGCTCAAATACCTGTTTCCTATGTTTATGTGATTCTATTTCTGAGATTTATATTCTGTTACAATTATATATTTGTGTGTTCTTTTAGCAATGCCACATTCTCTTGCTTCTACAGTCCTGATTAGATGTTTGTGAATATTTTCTCTCATTTCGTAGGTTGCCTTTTCATCTTGCTGACTGTTTTGCTTGTTTAACAGAAGTTTTAAATTAAATGTGGTTTCACTTGTTTATTTTTGCTCTTGTAGCCTGTGCCTTCAGTTCTGTTCAAAAACATCATCCCCAAACCAAAGGGTTTGCCCTAATTTTTCTTTTAAGGATTCTATGGTTTCAGTTCCTGTATTTATAATTTTATTCCATTTATAGACATTTTTGTGTATGCATGCTGTAAGAATTAACAACCTCATCCTCTTGCACATCAGTAAGCAATTTTCTCTACTTCTTTAAAGAGAGTATAAGTAGATTTTCAGATATAACACCAGAGCTATTATCCATGGCTATCAAACATTCAAATGTTGAATTTTTAAAAGTAATGATAATAGTATTTTGAAAATATTTATTTCAAAGGCAGAATGACACAAAGAAGGAGTGAGAGGAAGAGAGCTTTCATCTATTGATTTACTCCTCAAACAACTACAACAGCTATGTAATCCAGGGAGCAACAGCTTCAGGTTAGTCTTACAATCAGGTGGCATGGACCCATGTCCTGAGGCTGTCTTCTGCTGTCTTCCAGAAGAGAGCAAGCAGCAAGGAGCTAGGCAGGAGGTGGAGCAGTCAGCCAGTGAACTGGCACTCTGATACGGGGTTCTGATGTTCCCCTTAGCTGATGAATCCTTTGTGCCACAATCTGGCCTCAATGATAATGTTAAGAATGAAATAAACAAGTTACTGACGTAGAGAAAATCTTTGCAAAACATCTAAGAGGTAAAAGGATTTTTCATCAAAACACACAATGTTCTATAAAAACTGATTAGTAAGAAAACATGTGTGAATTCATTAAGGTTTCAAAAATATTCTTAGCTGGGTAACCTATAAGTAAAATAAACATTCATCACAGTTGTAGATACTGGGATGTCCAACATCGAGTCCCTGGCAGATTTGGTGGATGGAGACACCAATATTCAAACAATAGCAATAAACAACTCAAAAATAAACACACCCCATTAAAGATTTCAAATGCATAGAAGATATGAACATGAAACTCTACTTAAGATTTCTCTCTTTTTATTGAGAAGGCAGAGTTACAGAGACAAAAACAAAGCTCCTCCATCCACTGGTTCACTCTTCAAATGGTCACAATGGCAGGAGCTGAGGTGATCCAAAGCTAGAAGTTCGGAACTTCTTTGGGTCTCCCAAAAGGATGCAAGGTCCCAAAGCTTTGAGCCATCCTCTGCTGCTTTCCCAGGCCACAAGCCAGGAGCTGGATGGTAAGTGAGAAGCCAAGACATGAATTGGTACCCATATGGGATCCCTGTGCTTGCAAGGGGGAGGATTAGCCAACTGAACCATTGTGCCGGAGCCTGAAATTACACTTAATCGTGTATTTTATTACAGAATTTTCATTTTACACAATGGGATGGCATTACTAATTAGAGTGGTGAAAATAAAAACAATATCTGATAATACTTTACAGCTGATGTTGTAAAGATAACACTGATATTCATTATTAGTGGGAATGAGATACAATGCAGCTTTAATGAGGTTGGTTTGCTGGTTTCTGTTTCTTATGATGGTTAAAAAGTCTTGCCGTGCAATTCATCAATCAATCACTCTCCTAAAAACTTGCCCATATAATTTAAGAACCTGTCACATAAAAATCACCTCATGAATATCTACTACAGCTTTTACTCACAATTTAGAAAACTTGACAGCAACCGAGATGTACCTTTATAGAAATGAGTCAAGCCATGAAAAGTCGTTAGAAGGCCTTCAAGGCTATTACTTAGGACATGATTGCAATCTGAAAAGGCTACTTAGGGCATCATTTCAACTATATGGTATTCTGGAAGTATAAAACTAAACATGGGGGCCGCATGGTAGTGTTGTAGGGTTTTTGACCCCAATATGGCTGCAACCTCAATTCTTGTCTCGCAGGAAAGAAGAATTTTAATGCAGACACAGTTTAGCTTTAAAGCATGATTTATTAGAAAAGCTGAGAAAAGAAGCTCCCGTCCTAGTGACAGGAGAGGATTTTGACAGAGAAAGTACCCTTGCCTCCTGCCATAGTTGCAGGAGGAGAAAAAAGAGAGATACCCTAGACCTCTGCCATAGTGGCAGGAGGAAAAGTAGAAAGACCCATATTAATGATGGGGAAAGCATCTTTTAAAGGTTCACCTCAAAGATGCTTCTCCATAAACAAAGGATAATTCCTGGTTTCCATGGTACCTGGCCTTGGGACAAAAGGCCCAGAAAGGTGTCATTAGCCAACTTCCTTGGTCGCTTTCTAATGATAAAGAGGCCAGTGTGAAGCCCTCCCCCTTGGCAATAGTCAGAGACAGAATGGGGCTGACACTTAGGTGGGGAATTGGTATGTTAATGTCGCCCTTGTCTCTTGAGGGGCGCGTGTTCTTGATGTGTTAAAATATGCACTTGTCTTGGGAGAGACGTGCTTTGATGAGATGAATCCAAGACATGGGGAGAAATACCCCTTTATATTTGAGAAAAAATGATGACCCAGAATACCCTAACTGCCTGCTACCCAGTCTAATTCATCTCTCAGTATTGCTTTAGTCCCTGTCATTCATCTGGGAGACTTGAATTCTAGGTTCCTTGTTTTGCCTGGTCCAACTCTGGCTATCATGGATGTTTGGAGAGTGAACCAGAAGATGCAAGATCTGTCTGTCTCTACATCTGTCCATCTTTATTCCTTTCAAATACATAAGTACACATGATGAAATTTTAAGTTTCAGCATTTTATGTGTGTTCAGTGAATAGTGCGAAGGATGAATAGATGAAGCGCAGGGGATTTTACAGTGAAGTATTTAAAATCACAGAATCTTCATAGCAATGATGCATGGGTATTGAGTCATAAGTTTACTAAATTCATCACACTTTCAAGGTGTTAGTAATAATGGGAAGTGTGTGAGACTAGAGAAATTCGGGGTTTTTTATGTTAACTGCTCAATTTTGTGTGTGTGTGTGTGTGTGGAACTAAAACTTCTAGCAAAAGTAAAATTACATGTTAACCTAAAGCAAATAGAAAGTGCCAGTGCTTATTCACTCATTTGTTACTGATCTTTGATTTTTCATTCCCTTGACAAATTAAAAAAAAATGTTTTTAAAATTTTAAATTGCCTTGCTCTCTTGAGTCCACCTCTTGCCACTCATATGAGCTTTTTAAATATGCTTTTTTAAAGTGTGTTTATCTATTTTTAATTATTTGAAAGGGGGCAAGAAAGAGAGAGGGGGTAAGGGAGTCAGGGGTGGAGCGAGAGGTGATAGAAGGTGATTTTTTTTGTCTGTTGGTTCATTACCAGAATGGCACAGCACAGCTAGGCTAGGTCAGGCTGAAACTCCATCTGAGTCTCCAATGGAGTGGCAGGAAGCTCAGTACTTGAGCAATCGTCTGCTGCTTCAAAGGGTTGTTAGTATCAGTCTCAGGCACTTCAGTGTCAAATGCTGCCATTCTAAAAGGTGTTGTAACCTACCCACATCATGCACTACTGAGAACACAATCTTGAGAAATTCTCTGAACTTTGTTGTTGTTGTTGTTTTTCATCCGTGAAATCAGGTGAACAGGACCTAGCAGAAAATATGGCGCAGATGGCCTGTGGAAAGAGCTTCTGCATGGGGTCCTCCGTGTTCACTTCTTCTTTCGGTTTCCAGATACCCCTTTTCTCATTACTAAAAGGGAATGACCTAAATCAAACAGATCTTGCATGCTGTTTTTTTTCTTAAAACATATTTATTACTATACCCATTCTCTTTGTCCTCCTCATCAAATTATCTATTTCCTCTTTCTTTTTTTCTATTTCTTCACATCCTGAAACACAACTTGGAAAGTAGCTGACAGGTTCAAAATAGAATAGAAGTGAGTCGTTCAGCATTGCAATGAGCAATTATTTTTGTTGAGTCATTGTGGTAGAGACTGTCCCCTAGCCTCTGCACCATGAGAGGTCCTAACAACAGTCATGAATAAAACATGACCCCTGCCTTTAAGTAACTCACAGTTGGAAAGAGGAGATTCACGACAAGAAACCATACTGACACAGTCATCAACACCTCAGTGTGAATTCATTTTAGATACTTTCCTCAGACATAGCGCAGTCTTAGAGGTGACCTCAGCATAAGGATGCTAAGAACCAGGCAGGGAGACGTGCGTGCTTGTAGAAACTGGGGTTTATCACCATTCAATAATGCTCCACATACTTTCAAAATGTATTCCTTGAAAGCAAATGTTCCTCTCCTTCCAAAAATCATGTTTTCTGTTTTACACTGAAAACCACAAGATCAAAGATTTGTACTAATGGAAATCTAGAGTGAGGAAATATTCACACATATGAATCATTTTACAGAATTTAAGCTTTTAACCACCTAACATTCTGAGAAGCTCATTTTTTCAAAGTTCTACAAAATTAATGTTCCTAGAGTTTGAGTTTTATATTCTATTACATAGACATTTTAAATTTATATTATAAAGAAAATGTAATAAGAAGGTTCTTAAATATCTTTCCCTTGTTAAGATGCTACTGGTTACAGTCCAGCTCCCAATTTTACTGATTTTATTAATAAATTATGACTCCAAGCATTATTTTAATTAATTCTTTCTACGAATATGATTCTTTACTGATATATGTACAATTTGTATGTAAAAAGGCTTGGAAAATTAATTTATTTACATGTATTCAATATTTAAAGTATAACTCATAGCTAAATTCATTCATTGAATAATTTAAATTACTAAGCAGTGTATTTATTTTAGATTTATTTTATTTTTATTGCAAAGACAAATATACAGAGAGAAGGACAGACATAGAAAAAGATCTCCCATCTGCTGGTTCACTCCACAAGTGGCCACAATGGCCAGAGCTGAGCCGATGCGAAGCCAAGAGCCAGCAGCTTCTTCAGGGTCTCCCATGTGGGTACAGGGTCCCAAGGCTTTGGGCTATCCTCTACTGCTTTCCCAGGCCACAAGCAGGGAGTTGGATAAGAAAGAGAGCTGCTTGGATATAAGCCGGTGTCCTGTGTTAGGTGAGAGCTTTAGCCACTATGCTACTGCGCTGGGCCCAAGCAGAGTAAATATTATGAAGTAATTTTTTTTCCCTCTAAGTCATCCATGATCTCCCTTTAAAATATAGGTAACCTTTCTTCATGTTATTTTGTATTATTTCTAAATCAAAGAGGTCAAA
The DNA here is from genome assembly GCF_017591425.1 of Ochotona curzoniae. Taxonomy (NCBI): domain Eukaryota; kingdom Metazoa; phylum Chordata; class Mammalia; order Lagomorpha; family Ochotonidae; genus Ochotona; species Ochotona curzoniae. Next base: position 18,436,768 of record NW_024465023.1, on the reverse strand, counting down.
ACAAAATTAACCACTTTCATGAAGTTTAATTTCACCTGCAGAAACATTAAATATCTATTTTAGATTTTTGGCTTTCAAATTTCCAAATGAATTAAAATCACCATGAAAATATAGTCAACTGCATATAATTTTCCAAGGTAATAGTTTTCATCTCCTTAATTTCCACTGAGTTTTTATTGTTTCTGTGTCTTAAATCCTTAGTGTTTTAAATAGCAATTCTGACTTTGATAGTATAATAAGTTATTTTGATATAGAGGCTTTTATAAAGAGTAATACAGTGAGCATTATTATTAAAATTCGACCAGAAACTAGACATGTACTATTCTTACAGTGACTGTGGGTAAGCTTAATAAATTACTTGCACTTCAGAGATAAAACTTTCTCCAATAACACTGAACTCACACTCATCGATACAGAAAGAATATATCCTGAGGAATAAGACTTACATATAGCAACAGAATTTAGAATTTCCCGTAATTAATATGTCAACAATAAAATATAAATAACTTTATTAACAATAGTAGTACATATAAAAAATGACTGTGTCTTAAATGCCTCAGGATAACAGCAGTATCACTACAATTCACTCTATCAGTTGCACATACTTGAAATTTAATGGCTTTTGTGATCTCAAAATTTCCAAAAATTTAAGTTGTATTTGGTGAAGCATTCACATAATAATCCTATGTTGTCAGGAGGGATACTCCCTGGCTCAGAGTTAAAGCATAATTATTTAAAATAATAATTATAATTGACTAAAATGCAGAGTCAGTAGCGAAAGATGACATTAGCTTATATCTTTGTTTCTTATGATTAGCAATTGAACTCGCAATGTTGAAAAATAAATCCATGTGCGGGATCTGGAGGGGAGTGCTGGCTCATGGCTTCAGCCTGGCCTAGCTCTAATTATTGCAGCCATTTGGGAAGTGGACCAAAGATGGAATATTTCTCTTTATATATATCTCTCTCTAGCTCTGCCTTTTGAATAAATACAATATTTTAAAAATTATTTACAAATATGTATTCATAGACTGATTCCTTTTGCTTGATAGCTTTTAGGACATACATTCATATGTAAATATTTTCATTTGTGGTTATTCTATGCTTTTTTGGAAGGAATCTTTCACACAGAGTTTTTTTTTTCAATTTACTCAGCTTTACTTGTTTAGCTCTTTACTCCATTCATTATGCATTTCTATGTATGATATGAATTTGGTCTTAATTTGAGTTTTCAAAGGACAGTTGCATTAACAATCACATATTGTTTCCAAGAATAGGCTGTTCTTCATCACAAATTACAAATGTATCAGTGCATTCTAGACTACAAGCACTGCCATGACTAGAATTTGGCCTAAGGTTTGCACTTTTGTGAAGCTCTAACTTGCAATTTCCTCCTGTCTTTTATCTGACTCTTCAAATATAGTTACTTAATAACTTGCCTAGTATTGTTTTACCTAACTTCAGTTGAACCGTGAAAAGGATGCATACTCCAGATAACCCATACTTTCCTCCTTAGAATCTGTCTGGTTTAAAAATTAAAACACTATTTATTAGGCAGAATTATTTTAGCTATATTTTCATAGCAACATCGTTTGAGGATTCTTTTTATGGAGTACTAAGTATTTTCACAGCCAAAAACTCTTCTAACTTAAGTGTGAAATATCACTCTGTACTTATTATAAAATACTTTTGCCCAAAATATGTTAAATCAGCCTTAAAATAGGATCTTTCAAGTTAATCTAGCTTTTGTTGTTTTAGAATAAATGAAATATTTGTCTACAGAAAGATTAAATTTATATCAACTGAGGCAATTGTGACTTAATGTTTGACAATTAACTTAGAAATGTTTCTTTGCAGAATGTTAAATGGTATTTAGTGCTTTCTTTTTAAGATATTGGTTTTAAAATGTTCTTCCTATTTTATTTTAACCATTTCCTTAACTTTCCAGGTAAAATCTGAAAACATCATATATTCAGAGTATGTAAGCATTATATTGATGAGGAAAAGGTGTTTTAGTTGATATAATAAAAGAATATAAGTGTGTAATTAAAGTTTGTAGCATTATTACCACTCTAATTTTCTTTGTTACAAAACATGACAGCTTCTCTTGGGAAATTACAATTAGTAGGGATTTATTTTTCATGGAGAGTATAGTGTGTTGCATGTTGATAATGTATCTTTATTCTTTATCAGGCAGTAAATATATAATACTTTCTAATCCTAAACCATGGTTTCAGACTTTCAAATGGCACACTAAGAATGTAGCCAGTCTAGACTTTTGGCCTATAGATAGAACTGTGATGTTACAAATTTATGCTGTTACAGTATTACTCATACTATTATTTTATATTATTCTGCTATTTTATTAATATATGTGCAGCTGTTGCATTATTAAATTATATCTGTATTTTATACCTATATTAAACCAACACATCTGCAGAATATAATCAAACCAAAATACCATTAAGTTTAACTGTGTATTTCAAAATGGAAGTCATGAAAAGATTACAAAAGGGTGATCAGGCTTAGGGAAAAGACACATTTAATAATGCAGCCTTAGCAGTAGTCAGTGGAAAGCAGCTGATTTGGGAGAATAATTAATACAAAACGGTTTTCAAGGTTGATTTAAGCTGGGAAATTTTTGTTTAGTCAAGAGTGGTTGAGAAGAACTGCTAGGCATGAACACACGTAGATACCACAGTGGAAGATGTTAAATTCTTCTTATTCTTTTATCCACATGCTAATATTATCTGCAAAGTAATGATTCTCCTCCTGAATTGATTTTCTATACATCTAAAACTTACTCCCTTGAATATTCAAGCTGTTTTTTTTCTCATCTTAGTATTTGTCATAACATACTTCTTGCATGGTAATACCAGATTCCTGAAAAGAGTTTTAATTAGAGGAAAAATAATCTTAATTTTGATAAAATTTAAAAAATAATCTAAACCCATAAAGCCTTGTAAGGATATAGGCATTTATCAATAGGCTAAGATTATAAAGGAATCATATGCCTCAGGAATTTGCATAAGGAGGTTTCATTTTTAAAACAAATCTTCTATTTTCTGTTTCTACATATATTTGTCAGCAATCACTGTTTACTTGGCTTTTCCTTGTTTTTGCCCTCCCATTTCCGCAACTATTGTGAAAAATGCAGCAAATATACTGCAAAATTTGAGGAGCACACTTTTGAGTAAAATCTCCCTGCCACTTTGCTTCAGTCCTATCCTTTGAAGGTAACTGCTTCCAAGAGTTTGCTGTGAACATTCCAACTATATTCTCCCAGTATTCAAATGCATATGTATTGAATAAAGGCAAACATTATAGATCTAAGATGTATTTAAGTATAAATTTATTGGGCAATTTACGCAATTCTACATTCCTAAAACTACACTTAATGAGATTTATTGCTTCTAATTTAGAAGTAATTTGTGTTATAAATACTCATGTGTTTAACAGCCCATTTCTACTTTATAATGTAATCTGGTTGTATAAATTGAAGAATCTCATCAATAATAATGTTGTGGTTGTGTGTATTTAATGAAGGTAAGTGATACCCTGAAACATTATCCTATGAATGAAGTGGTCAAGCCTTATAATTCAAAGATGTCCTATTATTAACCACTACAAAATCATACTTCTCAATATATACCCCTGCCTCTTTCACTTCTGTATTTCTTTAATATTATTTAACACATTATGAAATTATCTCCGTTTGCTGCCTTACTGTCATGAAAACAGTCAAAAAGCCCTCTTTGTTGTCTTTTCCAGATTTGGACACTCTTCCGGACACACAGTACACACTCTACAATATTGTTTCGATTATTAGATGGATACTGGATACATTGATGGATAAAGTTCCCACTGTACGAGTTTTGCAGCTTTATTTACCTATTCTTTTACACTGTAAACAGTTGGGTAGGCCCAGCACAATGCTCAATGGCTAAATTCTCACCTTGGAAGTGCCAGCATCTCATATGGGCATCAGTTTGTCTCCCAGTTGCTCCACTTCCCATCCAGCTCCCTGCTTGTGGCCTGGGAAAGCAGTGGAGCATGGGCCAAGGTCTTGGGACCCTGTACCTGTGTGGAAGACCCAGAAGAAGCTCCTGGCTGCAGACTTCGGATCAGCTCAGCTCCAGCTGTTGCAGCCATTTGGGAATGAACAGCAGATGGAAGAGCTTTGTTTCTCCTTCTCTCTGTAAATCTGATCTGTCTTTCCAATTAAAAATAAAAGAAGTATTTTTAATTTAAGTGCATCCTGACACTGGAGCTGTGGACAATGGCAGAGTCTAGCATCCCTTTGTCAAGATTTATTTAACAATTTCATTGAGAGTCCATCTTTGATTTGGCAGCAGATACTGCTTTGTATCTTCACATTGCAATATAACAGTCTCGATATTGAGAGAGGAGTTAGAGTGGGTAGTAGGCACTTAGGGTATTCTGGGTCCCCGAGTAAAAGAGAATTCCCCCACCATGTCTTGGATTCACCAGGGCACATGTTTCTTCCAAGGGACAAGGATGCTATTAGCATATCAATTCTCCACCTGAAGTATTGGCCACTACCTCTGGCCATTGTGGGAGGGCCTCAGGCAGATCTCTTTATCATTGAAAGGAGAGCAGGAAGAAGTAATACACATCTGCCTAAGGCCTGGAATGTCCTATGTCTGGCACCTCTGTGGCCTTTTGTCCCAAGGCCAGGTACCATGGAAACCAGGAATTTTCTTTGTTCATGGAGAAACATCTTTGAGGGAAACCTTTAAAAGGTGCATTCCCCACCATTCATACGGGTTTGGCTTCTTGTCCTCCTGCCACTATGGCAGAGCACTAGGGTTCTTTTTTACTTTTCCTTCTGTCACTATGGCAGGAGGTAAGGGTCCTTTCTATCTCAAAACCCCCTCCCGTCGCTAGGACGGGAGTCTTCTCAGCTTTTCTAATAAATCTTGTGTTAAAACTAAACTGTGTCCGCACGAAAATTCTTTCTTGCGAGACAAGAATTTGAGGTTGCTGCCATATTCAGAGTCAAAAATCCTGCAACAATATGATGAACTTATTACTGTTTTTGAAGGAGTATATTATTCTAATAATATAGGAGAAATTAGTGGAGGAAAGGGATTTGGGGAGGGGATAAAGAAAATTCCAGAACCTATGGAACTGCATCATAAAATTAATTCTTTAATTAATTTTAAAAATGTTTAAAGAGTTGAGAGTACCAGAATAGTAAACTTTAAGAAAATAATAAAATATTCTCACAAACTAAAGGGTCTGGTCTCCTATGACTTATTTCCATTGGAATTATTTTGTTAATTTTTGAGATTATACTTTTGACTCTTTCTTGATGGTGTCTGATTGCTGAGTGCTGAGTTTCTTCGTATTTTCTTGTTACATATTTTTTCCCGTCACCTGCTGCTTGATACTTCTTGATGGGGCCACTAATTCTGAGCCTTTCACTTCAGAATCATGTAATAAGCTTTCAGAAAACAGTAATATTCAGGTGTTACTCAGAGACTCAGATTTAGTGATTCAGTGGTAGGTTCAAATACACTTTCTATTAAAATTAAAGCTCTGCTAACAGTATCAATGTTCACCCAGGTCTGAGAATCACTGAATTCTTGTCTGAAACCTAGAAAGGCAGGAGGAAAGGTTTAAGTCTGTGGAACACCTGTTAAACTACTTCATTTATAAACCTTTAATAGCTAATTCTGCGTATTGCCTTTAATTGTTAGTCAGGATAACCTTACATTGGCATAGTGTTTAATGTGCATTTGATGAAAAAGATGAAATAAATCATTCCCAGTAAACCTATTATATCATTCTCAAAACATCTTTGGCCTACATAGCTTTCCAAGTTATAAATGAAAATCCTCAGCAATTCATGGCAATTAGAATAACATGGATCAAGTTATCATTACTAACGTATTTCCTGGTTATTGCTCCCAAGACACCATTATGTGTGACTTGTTTTAACATATACTCTACAGATATGAAATATTAAGGTGACGGTTTTTTAATTAAGTGCCACATAATTTCCTGAATTTTTATGAAGGTGGATTGCTTCTGCTACTCTTAAATACACTATGTTTTTTTTTTTTTTAACTTTTTCAACAGTTTTTTTTTTCAACTTTTCAAACAAAAGCTAATGTCTTTTTTGGCCTTGTTCGAAGTTTCAGCATACCCACAAAATGAATATAATATCTAGTTTATTTGGTATTCTGAGATGAATTATTTATAGACCATAGTCTCTTCACTTATCTAACATGCTCAGTATAGTAATTTTAAATATCAGTACTAATTATATTATTAATAATGTTGAATAAAGGATAGCACTATGTTAGTATTTACGATACTAATGAATGAAGTATTCATATGTACTTCTAGATATTATAAATTCATCTATGTCATGAAATAGCTCAGTTACCCAAAGTGAGAACTGTGAAAATCTAATCACACAGAATGTAAGGTAATTTTAATCTCAAATAGGCTCTGTGACAATATAAGTTCTTTTGTGAACACCTGTTCAGAAGCTATACTGTGTATTACAAAAATAGGAATAGCCACAGCATTTCACCTAACTATCTTGACACGTTGAAAACCTTTTCATGTTATGGAAGTTGTATACTGTAAAGCATATTTTGAACTGTTTCCAATTATATCATTAACTTCCATCTCACAAAGTGAAAAACTGACTTCTTTGAAATATGCTTTAATTTCAATGTTCTGTATTCAGAACATTGATTAGTAATTATGATAGAGACTTCTATCCATCTAACATTCAACTTTGTTGTGACATGTTGTTTTAGTCAATGTACGACTTGTCAGAAATATTTTGCTGATGAATTTCTATTGAGAATTTTGAGGAGTTTGGTTCCAGAAATAAATGTAATTGCTATTTCCCTGAATAAGTGTTATATTATTTTTATGAGACTTACTAGTTGATGGTTGATATTCCTTTCCAGAAGTCAAAATTCAAACTTTATCTGAATTTAGACAATTTTAATAGCCAACATTGATTAGATGTTTTAATTTTTCTTTCTTTTCTGGGACTAAATATTCAGTCTACACTGCATTCTTATATAGTTTTTTTCCTTAAATCTCCCTCAGATTACTCAAACGATGTAGCATAGAAGTAAGTTTTATAAATGAGATTCACTGTATCTTATCTATTTCTCATGCTTCTTCTGGGCTATCAGTAATTATGCCCAGGCTTCAGTCACTCAGTGATTTTCATTCTGAGTCTCAGCAGGGGCCAGTTTTTTCTCCTCAGGAAACCTTGCCATCTGAGTAGGAAAGTGCCTCCTTTCCAGGCAAAGCTATCAGAAAAACATCCTTTTATTTGCCTCTCATCCATCTTTGCATGAAAGAAATTTCCAGCTGCAGAAAATCCTTTACATCTAAACAGTAAAAAAAATAACATTGTGATTACATGCTTTTGTGTTTAATACTACACCTAATATCTAGTGAACTAACATTTTCAAAGATTAACTATAGTGTCCATCTATGATCTCCTGATGTTTCTACACTTCCTCTTAGCCAAAAGGCCAAGAAGCGATCTCCTGATATTTCATGTTGATGGTATCCCTTGTCATGTTTTAAAGGATTGAGCCAGTTATCTAAGATGTGTTCCAGTCTCTTCTGCGTTACCAGTGACTGGCCGCTGGAGGGCGCCTTTCTCAGCGTCCCTTGTCCTAAGGATTTCTATCCAATCAGATCTAGAAGAGGTACTGACAACAGGCAAAGGGAGGAAGGAAACCAGAGTATTCCACCTTCTCCCCCAGCACCATTTGTTTAAGCAGTGTTTCCACTGAGTTGTGGCTTCTGTCAAGCGTTTCTTGTGCAATTCCGTTTTCAAGGAAAACGCTCTTCACTCATGTCCTTAGGTCGTATCTGTCCCAGCTACACTGCTGTAACAGTTTCGTCACCGTTCTCCCTTTCTCCAGCCCTAGAGCGACATGATCATACTGGTTTCTTTGTATTTTCATCTCTTCTTTCACGTTTACATATTTGTGATTAAACCATCTGGTGGCGGACAGAGCAAGAACTTCCTTGTCTTTTTATTCTACCTAGCACCTAATCAACAGAAAGAATTAAATATTTAATTTTTTATCTTGTTTTATTAAATGTTTGAAGAATATATATAAATATGTTAATGAAAAAGTATATTTCAAAAACGTAATATGTCCATTACTTATCTAATTTTCCCCAAATGCCCATTTATAAAGATGAACACATTTGCGTCTTTATAGTTTGCCTGGTGTACTATTTGTACACATAAATATATAAAACATGCCAACTTGATTCCTACATGGTGTTAGTTTCAAAACAATTTTTAACTTCAAACTTAAGGTTTGGAAGGAATATTTTTCAAGACATTCTAAATCAAAACATTGGTTTTGTCTGCTGTATTCAGTGACTTAGAATAAAACACATAGAAGTGTGTTGAATTTTCTATCATGTGAATGAGTGCATGGCATTTCATATAACTTTTGAACATATGCAGATATTTACAGTATCAATAAATGAATATCTTTGGGGGGTAAAGTAAGTGTATGGCTAAAATAAAAAAGAAAGAAAATGGCCTGCGTAAAATGAGCTAATCAACATAAACAGTTATTAAAATACACAAAACAAATCGACTAAAGCAAAGAATAGAAACAATATAAATTCTCCTACCTTCTCCCCACACAAAATATTATGACATATTGAAAGAACCATATCACGATATATAAAGAGAACCAACATATACATTTGAAAATAAAAGGATAGGTAAGTGCAAAAACTTGAAAAGAATGTCAGCTTATAGCAACACCAATATCAAAGTAAATAAAATTTTTTACTGAGATTAAACAAAAACACAGTAATCATTTTCTATTTTTTAGTAGCCCTATCTGAAATTATGACAGTCTATTAACATGTCTTTAAGCACATATCAAGATTAAAATAAAAACAAAGCATAGGAATAATTAGTTGCCTTTTTTAGGGGATTCAAAACAAATATTTTTCTCAAAATTTATTATATAAGGAAAGTAACATCAAGATATGAATAGCTATGATACTGCTTATGTTTGTTTTAAAAACTTAAGCTCCAAGGAAAATGTTTTAAATCTTCTGTGGATCTTCATATAAATAAACTTGTGTAAACCAAAGGCTTTAGGTACAATGCTTTCTCATTAGAAATAAAAAACTAAACCTAAATGATAGCTAATAATAAAAATATTAGAGGTGCCAGCACTGTGGCAGAGCAGGTTAACCTGCCACCTGTGATACTGCCATGCCATATTGAGTCCTAGCTGCTCTGTTTCTGATCTGTCTCCCTACTAATGTTCCTCGGAAAGCAGCAGATGGTGGCCCGAGTACTGTGGGTTCTTGCCACCCACGTGGAAGACTCAGATGGTGTTTCAGACTCCTGGTTTTGGCCTGATCCACCCTGATCACGGTGGTTACTTGAGGAATGAATCAGCAGATGGAAGATTTCTCTCTCTCTTTACTTTCCAAATTAATAATAATAAAAAAGGAGATGACAGAAATTGTTTTTGTTTTGCTTGTTATGGAAATTAATGAGCCATAAACTATGAACATATGATTAATGAATTCAGAGTTATTAACTCTGAAAAAATGCCAATGAGGGTGTTAGGTCCAACGTAAATAATTTTTAAATAGTCATAAAAAGCTTGAATAACATATTAAAATATAATTATAATTTTACCACAAAAGATGCCATAAAATTCCAAAATAAGTCCTAGATATGACTGATAAATAATGTTCTAAGGTGAATAACTATAAGGAAAATTGAGAAAAGATGTTAGAAGTGGCAGCTGTGTTTTAGCACAGTGGATTAAGCAGCCACTTGGGACTTTGGCATTCTGCATCATAATACTGGTTTGAGTCTCAGCTACTCTACTTCCTAGCAAGTTTCCTGCCAGTGCAGCTGGGATTGCAGCAGCAGACTATGCGGTTACGTGGGGACCTGTCACCAACATGGGAGACTAGAATAGAATTCCTGGCTCTTGCCTTCATTGTGTCTAATACCTGGCAGTTGCCACCATTTAGGAAGTAAATGAACACTTGGCAGAGCTCAGTCTTTCTCTCTTCCTCTCAAATGAATAAATAGGTAAATAAACATAGTAAGTTTTAATGGATTATATATTATTTTTAAGTTGGAAAGTGAATTCAGAAGCTCATTTTCTTGGGAATAAGTGGGAGGTAATGTTTTGCAAATGAAGTGATACTCCTTTTTCTGTGAATGAATTATGTGACAAATTATAATATTTGAGATGTGATTCCAATATGAGAATCAACTTACTGGTAATAAAAAAAAATGAGCTAGGCGCAGTTTTGGCAGGTTGCTTTCTCTGAGAACAAATGCTTTGACAGTTTTTGGATGGATGGTGCTTATCAAAGATCACACACAGTTTGTGAGGGAAGGGAGCTGAAACAAGACAGGAGAAAGAAGAAAGTAAAAAAAAAAAAAAAAAAAAAAAAAAAAAGGACACAATATAATGCATCCTTAACAGGCCCAGCAATAAACTCTGAAGCAATTATTACCATCAATTTTCTGAACTAGACCCAAAGCCGTTCTATCAAACTAAGGCTGCCCTGAAAGTGAAACTGCTGGGTAAAATGCCAACAAATTGCAGGACCTGACAGAAGAAAACTGTCTACTGACTACCTTCTCAGAAGCTGGATAATAAGTCTTTCCTTGAAGCATTATCTTGGTAATGACTTTCTCATGTCAACAATAGAGTGACTGAAAAAAGTTACCAAAAATAGTAAAAATAGGTTATAACAGCTTCAAATTTCATTCCAAACAAATTTATGTTAAATACAAAATGGAAGTCTTAATTAGAGAAAAAAAATATTATTGATATCAACATTTTATTGCCGACCAAAATGTTTCACCAAGATCTTAGGACAGTCTACCTAGAAATTTAAGGTACTTCAACAAGGTCATGGATAAATGTATCTAAAATGTATCTATTTTTTGTGTGAAGAAATTGAAATTTATGCATTCAAGGGGCCAGAAAGTAATTTATGAAAAAGTATGTTATAAAAAATGAATTTCAAAAAAATTTGAAACAAATTAAAATTATGCTTTTATTCCCTTTCCACAAACTTTTTATAAAAATATTCTATTTATTTGAAAAGCAAAGTGACAGAGGAAGACGGCAAGACAGAGATCTTCCATCCAATGGTTCACTCCCAAAATGAATGTGTCATGGATGGGCCAGGCTAGTCCAGGAGACTGAGATTCCATCAGGGTTCACCACTAAGGGTGGCAAGGCTAGACATTTTCCAACTGAAATTAAAGTCAAAATCATAAGCCTGGTCAGAGATGAATTTGGAGTTCAGTCTTTCACTAATCAGGAGGTGACAGCATCTGACTCTAAGCTGTTGATGCTGCTGCTATGACACCAAGATAAAGCAAATAGAAATCTTTCAGCGCAATTCTGTCTCATTGCAAAATCTCAAAATAAGGAATAAAAGTTAAAATGTTCAGCGTGGATGCAACTCAAGAATACAATATTGGATAGCAACAGAAGTTGCACAAATTTAAAAAGTAGGTACTCTGTAATTAATTGAAAGCAAGCAATTAAAACTTTTTGGGGATAAATATCTGTCTAATCACAGCATTAAATCACATCTAGCTTTTTGTTCCACTAATTCTGAAAGTTGAAAGAAGGAAGAAAAATTAGTATGAGAGAGGGCTTCGTGGAGTTTCAATTCCATTGTGCTTTAGACAAGAGAAATGACACATGGTAAAAATATAATAAAATATGGCTACGCTTTAAGGTTTGGACATTATTATTATTTTTACTTATTTGAGTACTTGGTGAAAAATATGTGTCTTGGTGATAGGATAATTTTTATAACATCTCCTGAAAATGTGTGTCTTCCTTTTCTGATGCTCCAATACAATAGAGAGGATTGACAAGGTCATAGCGAAATGTCCTTTGAAGATCTGTTAAATGTTTACTAGTTATTATTGTCATTATCACATTTTGTTTTCATTTAGTTGAGAAGTTTTTCTCTTCATAGTATATATTTTGAACTGCGCCTTCCAATTCTTACATTGAACTATTTGCTGCAAATAATTGCAGTTTTATGTTTGAATTTCATTTTTTTATTGATATAAAGAGAACAGATTTCATGTATTTCATACATATGATTCTAAGATAGACACGCATCTCCCCTTCTCTCTGTTCCCCTGCTTCCTTCCTTATGTGTATTTTTTCTTCAATTTCTGCAGTCCATCATCACAGGTTGCACCTCCAGAGACTTATGCTTACTGGCTTAAAAGTCAACTATATTAAACTTTTGCTTTGTGGCTTATTGTATTGTTTTATGTGTATGTAAGCCTCTTCTACCAAAAAGATGATAAACACCTTTCAGAAAATACTAGCACTGGTTGTTTCTCTAATGTCACATCTTCCCTGCCTCATTTGAATCCTTTTTTGACTAGCCAAAAACAAAGTGGCACTATTTTCTTTTACAAACCATAGTATTTTGAAATTTTTTTTATGTTTTTTTTCTGAACAACCTAAATAGAAGAGTACTTCAAAAGGTTTTTAGAAAAATAAAAGTAAAATACATATTTATTTGGTGTACAGTTTCTTCAAAGTATACATTTTTACTAACTATTTAAAATGATCTTTTGATTACAGAATTTTGGGATCAGGAATGGGTCTCATGTATGTATGTGTCTCCATTATAATCAAGTGTCTGTCACTACATGTTTATTATGTGTGAGTGATTGAAACAACTTAAAATCTTAATTTTCCAGCTGAAATCACTCCACAAACTTGTCATCCTTCAGATACCAAATGGGTTGCTTATGAATATATACCTGGATCAAAGTTCAAAGTATTGGAAATCTTAGTATCCAGCAGGTAACTAAAGGCCAAAGGGATTATATATGACAAAAGATAGTTTGCATCATAAAAAAATCTGATTTGAAAATTACCTTTAATAATCTATGACAAAGGATATAATTGCATAATACCTAAGTATTTACTTGAAATAAAAAATTGACTGTTATGATTGTGGCATTTAATGTACCCCTTATAAATTTTGATCTATCAAGTATACAATATTCAACGAAGGATATAAAAGCTATGAATAAAGAAAACAAAATAAATTGATGATTTTTCACTCATTAAAACATTACACTAGTAAATTAATACCAGTATTACAGTATGGAATAGTGTCCAAAATAATTGTGTCTACTCTGAGGCAAGGGAATAATTCTGTGAATGCAACTGGTAAGGTCAGCATCCCTCTGAAGCTTATATTCAAGATGAGGAATCAGAAAATAAGGAAATATATTTGCAAAAGTAATTTAAAATTCATTGTAAGGACTATAATAAGCTATTAAGGATGATAGAATAGATTAGCAACTATCCTTTGGAAGAATTTGGAAGAAATTGGTGTTTAGAAAGGCAGGGAATTGGAGCATGGATAGCATTCTGTTCTTAGCCTATTTGAGGCTCTCTTCAAGCTATTGAGCCCTGCATTCTCCAGTGGACTACTTCTCAAGATGACTCCACTCTCTATAACAAAAACAGATTGAGATGCAATAGTTCAATCCATTTAGCTCAAGTAAGGACAACTGATTTGTGCAGTACACTCTCTAGACACTCTATGGGATTGACTGAGGAAGAATTAAGAAGTGTGTATGACGTACAATCTGTTAACAAAATATTATTGAACTATTAAAAATGTTTTCCTCTTTGACAAGAACTCTATTCTGATATATTCAGAATGAGATACATAAACTTTGTAGATCTAAGGAGAGGGTGTATTCTACAATGAATACCCTAAAATCAAATATTTTTTTATTCTAACAAACCAGATTTTCTAGAAACATTTGATAGTGCAATGGAAAAATATATGTTAGGTGGAAAATGCTGAAACTTTTAGCAAAAAAAGCATACAGCATTTTCAAAAAGTTCTGAAAATTTATTATCTATACAGATGGAACAAAGCTGTCCTGTAAGCTGAGACAATATATTTATATGAACTTCCAATACAGGAATACTGATGTCCCTTGCTCTTTGAATAGATTTTTTTTTCTATTTTAGTCTTTCATATTTTAGAGGGAAAGGAAAATAACTTCACAGTGCCAAGCTATAGCTTTATTGCTTAGTATTTCACTTGACTTCTTCAGGCTCAGCTTCCAAAAACTCATTCATCTAATTCAGCCTTAGGCTTCACTTATCTCTAATCCCTGCAAATCATGTTCAGACCGATGGCATAATGCAGTGATCTCACTTTAAATTTACTTAACCTTCCATTTCAGGAGTCACAATGTGATTTTTTTCTTTAAATTCAGTTCAGACAATCACAAATTTTAAGTTTCTTTGAGTTTGTTCTTCAGTGGAAGCCTTCTGGATGTATTTGCAACCCATTACAAGTAAGAGTGGCAAGCAAATAGGGCACATTTCCTCTGATTTTCTGTTAATATTACAAAACTATTCATGACATTCAAATTTTTAAAAAATTACTCAGTATCTGACATGTGGCTCCCATTCACAAATAGTTCATATTTTCTCTTTTAAATGTGCCTACACGTAACTCTCAGTTTAGGCTGGGCTAGGCTTCAGCACACGAGATGAGGCAGGTAAATCTAGGATGGGTCGCAGGGCCCATGTCACACGTAACACTTTGGGGTGAGAGCCTGGTAGGAGGGTAACCAGGGATTTCCCTGATAAGCCATTGCTCCTGCTGGTGAGTGTGAAAACTAGGACCAGGGACAGACCAGGCTGGGCAGGGCTACAATACCCATTGGCTTGCATGTGAGCTGGGTTAAGGGGAGAGCCAGATGTGGTTCACCGACTGAATCCACTGGTGAATGCATGAGCCAGAGAACCAGGGCTGAGGGCGGGACTGACTGGGTAGGCCATAGCACCCATCAGCATACGTGTTAGCTGGGTAATGCGGTCAGTCGGGCTGAGCTGGGCTGCAGTACCCATTGTGTACAAAAGCCAAATGGGATGCAAGACAGAGACTGGACCAGTCTGCTGCACATATCGGCACATGCAGGAAACTTGGCTGGGGCAGGCCTATAGGGTTTATTGGGGTTGCTCCAACTGGGCTGCAGTACCAGCTGGTATGTGTGAGGGCCACATGAATGGTAGGCAGGGTAGGCTGAACTGCAGCATACATTGGTTTGCATATGAACTCTAGCTGGAGACAGAAATGACCCAACAACTACAACTACCAGTGTGTGTGTAGGTTGATGTGGGGGATGGATTGAGCCACAGCCTGTACTGACTGGTACACACAAGAATGTGGACCCTGACTCACAACTCCAACTGTGGGGAAAATCACAGTATCTGTGGTCTGATCATGACTGGGCCTCCTCAGTTGCTGAAGACGGTGCAGTAGATGGCATGCCCAGATGTACACGGGGAATAAGACAACCAGTTTATTGAGGCCTGCAGAGGACATCTAGTACCATAGCAGAAGAGGGAGGGCAGATCAAATTGGTCAACTCTCCCAGCTAAGCTCTGACAGCAAGTCGAGACTGCAAGGTGGACTGTGTTTGCCAATGGGACTTGAAAAAATTTCCTCATCCTTGGGGCCATAAAATCAACAGCATTTCAGAACTATCAAAACTACTTGAGTAGGGCCCGGCGCGGTGGCGCAAGTGGTTAAGTCCTCGCCTTGCACGCCCGGGATCCCATAGGGACGCCGGTTCTATCCCAGCAGCCCCGCTTCCCTTCCAGCTCCCTGCCTGTGGCC
Source organism: Ochotona curzoniae (assembly GCF_017591425.1). NCBI lineage: Eukaryota > Metazoa > Chordata > Mammalia > Lagomorpha > Ochotonidae > Ochotona > Ochotona curzoniae. The sequence continues at coordinate 18,421,033 of NW_024465023.1, read as the reverse complement.
TGGGAAAGCAGTCGAGGACGGCCCAAAGCTTTGGGACCCTGCACCCGTGTGGGAGACCCGGAAGAGGCCCCTGGCTTCGGATTGGCATAGCATCGACCGTTGCGCTCACTTGGGGAGTGAATCATCGGACGGAAGATCTTCCTCTCTGTCTCTCCTCTCTGTATATCCGCCTTTCCAATAAAAAACATAATAAAAATAAATCTTTTAAAAAAAAAACTACTTGAGCAGAACCTTCTGAGTATCTGGTGCCATTTCCCATTCCTGAGAACAGATGTGTTTGGGATTCTGGATGTCGCTTCTCCCCTTTCTCTCCTCCCTTCCCACAGATACAGGGAAATAAGAAGAAAAAGAAATTACGACCCACATCTTTCAGTTAGATTCCCTCCAGTTACAAATGAGTTTGGCTATGTGGTTTGCTTTGGCAGAGATGATGTGAATAACATGATAAAAATAGAGGCTTGAAAACATTTTGGCATTTGTTTTGCCTTTTGATATTCTGCCATCACTATAACAGCCTGCTCAGTTGGCCTGCTTGTCTCAGGGGAACTGGGAGCATGTCAACAGACCTTAACCCAATCTGAGATCTGGAGGCAAGCCCTGACAAAAGCAAGCTAAATGCATGGAACACCAAGCAATTCACAGACATATGAGTGAGAAATTAAAACTTGTCATTAAAAGCCATGGAATGGGAAGACCTGTTAAGCAAAATTATGATGAGCATAGCTTACGCATACAGAAATTCAAAGTAGAAGCAGGATGGTTCCATAAGAGAAACCTAAAATTTGTTTTAGAATCAGTAAGGAAATCTATCAAAATGTTAGGTAAAAGGCAAAACATATTATGTAAAGGCAATATATTTGGTAAAATTGTTGCTTGATGTAACATGTAAGAGAAGAAATAGACTGAATGACCATATACACTGGAAAGATAGCTGGAAAGAGAAATGCATCACTATTGTTTGCATATGATAAGGCATTGCAAAAAAGAAATGAGCTAAGAAAAAAACAAGCTGATTAACAATCACAAAATCGATGTGCCATAACACAGATCTGGGGAAAGGCTAAATAGAGAGCTACCTAAAAGACAAAAGCAGTAACATAAAACTGCATGTTCAATGTATTTATAATGAAATCTTGTGAGAAGCATATGGGTATGAATTTAGTACATGGGAATTTCATGTGTAAAGAAAATATATAGAAAATCCAAAAGAAGCACATTCTTGGTGATTTGAAAAGATTAAAGAATATCTAAATCCCTACTGGCAGGTAATGCCCTAAAAATTTTCCTGTATCTAGGCATGTTATTTCATTTAATGTCCTATCTAGAGAAGACCAAGAAAGTTGATAGCAGAAACCTTGGTGGAACCAAGAGCAACAAAAAGCCAAGGACTAAGGAGCCACTCCCTGGGAGTATAGTTAGTGCCCAACTATAGAGCTCTGTCTCCAGATGCAATGATTAGCAACATTTGTTTAACAGGGTTTGAGAATTCTTTTGTCATTTTTAAAATGTTTTATTTTTACTTGTTATTTATTTCCCATTCTCCCTCTTTAGAATTTGAGCAAATCCTTTTTTCTTGTGACTTATTGTGTGAGGTGAACGTGATAACCACTGCACTACGGAAACTTGTGAGTTATTGTGAATGTTGTATTTTTAATTCATGAGTCACTGGGTCAGAATGTACATGGAGAAAATCGAGAGGACCAAATTCAATCAAGTAATTTTTAAATCAGATGACCCCTAGAGAAACTATAGGCACAGAAGTGAAATACAAATGCTTATTCTTACCACTGACTTTGAGTTACTTTGCTTTACAGCAGTAATAAAAAAGTAGTTGAGTGACAAAAACATTACTATGACATTGAACTTTTGTGACAATAAATAAATGTGATGAATTTCAAATACTAACCTATAGAATTAATTAGAAGTATGTCCATATTGGCAATATACCTTGAGCTAGCACCAAAGTTGTACCTAACTTAGGTTAAAACAGAGAAGTGCACACAACATATTTCGCTGCTAACATTTTTTAGTTCTCTCAATCTTTCCATTTTTATGTTCTCACTTTTATAATACAATAATTTGCAATGCAGCAGCAAAATATTGTTTTGTTGAGGAGATAAAAGATAATATTCTGAACTATGAAGAAACAGGCATTATAGAGCTTAATGGATGTGTTAAAGTAGGAATTTTGTTACATTAATGGACTAAAGTATAAAAAGCATACTTATTAAACAAAATAATTGAAATGTACTTAGATGCTCTCAGCCCAATTAGGATTTTAGGAATGGGGAAGTTTTTCGAGAGGCCTAAAAACAAATAAATGAAGATAAATGATTGAAGCTAGCAGTTTTGGCATAACAGGCTAATCGTTACCCTGCAGCACTGACGCTCAATATGTCCTAGCTGCTCCACTTCAGATCCAGCTCTCTGCTTATGACCAGGGAAAGCAGTGGAAAGTGGCCCAAGTCCTTCAGACCCTGAAACCATGTGGGAGACCTGGAAAGAACCTCCTGGCTCCTGGCTTCAGATCAACTCAGATCCAGACATTGCATCCATTTGGGAAGTGAACCAGCAATTGAAAGATTTTCTCTCTCTCTCTTGATCTCTCTCTTTCTGTCTGTAAAAATCAGACTTTCAAATAAAATAATATAAATCTTCAAAAAAAAAAGAAAATAAACTATTTTCAGCAGGATATGCAATCACTATAAAAACAGATGTTAAAGAAAATACTCATTTTTCAATTTTGTAACATTTAGTTATAATTTGTAACTTAGTTAAAAATTGTAACTTTGTGTACTGTGATTCTGAGGCAAATAACACAGTATTAGCAGTAGCTAGGGCTTAATTAGATTAGGTAAAATACATATGTTCACATTTTGATCAATAACATATAAAATTAAAATCAGACAATAAATGGAATCTGTACAAATGATATTATAAGCATTTTTTACTTTTGATATTTATTTTCCTTTTAATATCAAAATATTATGGGCTAGATATGTTTTCCAACCATCCATATACCTTTGCTAAAGTGGAAAACATGGAAACTTCTGAATAAGTAATTTTGGAATCTTAACCAAGTTTCAAATTCTGTAGTGATGGACATACAATAATAAAAAATACTCAATAGCACTGTATTCAGAAAACATATGTTCAATGTTAGTAATTGAGTATAAGATTAGTTGAATAAATGTGTTTATTATTTTGATGGCTTCACTTTGGGCTTTCTGAACTTTTGTGATGGTATGCTTTGAAAAACACACATCTGCCTGAGAAATGAGTATAAGTTAAAGTTAATATTAATTAATAATAGAAACAAATCTGTTCATTATGGATGGACAGCCAATTTGGAATAACACTACTGTATAATTCACACAACATTCCTTAACTTTGAAAAATATCCAAAAATTTAATTGCTGAAATAATTAAACAAGATCATCAAAATGAGTTCTGTTTCTTAAATCATCTGGTTTTCTAAAAAAATCAGATTTGTACAAAAGAAAATTCAAGATTTGTGTCCAATTATTTATTTATTCAGATCAAGAAGTTATAATCAAATGTTTTATTTATTTTTTGCACCATTTAATTTCTAAAATGTCCATCCATCCCTCCCAAACAATTTAAATGGATCCTATCTTCATATAAGATCTGGCATGATGAGCAGTAGGGGGTATGAAGACACAACTTCATGTGCAAGTTACAAATACACGCATCAACTGAAGTATATGTCACTAAAACGAAATTTGTTTAAGTCACAAATTATAAAAAACTGAAAGAAACTGTGTGGAAGTTGTCTCTTTTCATTTTTTATTTCAGGTTTTCATTGAACTATTTATAGTTAAGTTGTGCAGTGTGATCTTTCGATACATATCTACACAGTGTATCACTATAGTGATGTGAAATAATTTGTCTATATGTCTATGTATATTGTGATGATGACCATTATAATACAATTTTGAATAAAATTGTCAAGTAAGACATAGAAATTGTCAATAAATATATGAAAAGGAGCTTAATAATACTAATGATAAGGGTAGTCACAATACAAAATCACTTCATACCTTCTTAGCAGGCTATCATTTAGAAGACAGAAGGTAAGCATTAGTGAGATTATGAAGAAAACAAACCCTTATTATTTTATTGATAGATAATTAGTAGATATGCAAATTAGTAGAGCCATTAGGAAAAGAATATGGAGTTTCCTCAAAAAATTAAAAGAGTAAAGAACAGATAATTTCACCTTGGGGCTAATTACATATACCAATAAGAATGAATGCCATAAGATTGACATTGTGGTGCAGCAACATCCAATGTCTGACTATCAGTTCTGGCTGTTATTCAACTGCCACGTGGGTAGGCACTAGAAGGAGATTCAAATATTTGGGTCCGTATCGCCAATGTGGGAGACACAGATGGAATTCCTGGGCAGGGATTTGCTCTCTCTCTCTCTCTCTCCCTCTTTCTCCCTCTCTCTCTTTCGCTCTGTCTTGCAAATAAATTCATAAAATAAAAAATAAATATTTTTTAAAAAGAATGATTGCTTTGTTCTTATATATGAAAAGTCAATATTTGGGCAATAGTTTGCTAATATACCAGACCGACTAAGTAGCTTTGGAAAAAACTTAAATTTTAATTTTATCCTATTCTTTCTGCATTTCTAGATATGTGTATTTCTCTACTATTTAGAAAACATTGCATTGCCTTGAGATTAATATTTCCATCCTTTAAAAATAATTTTCTACCTTCTAAAACAAACCAAAATTACAGACAACAGTTTTGGAAGACAAAATTTTGATTTTTTTGATGGGGGTTTGTGTATATAAGAAAAGTCTGTATGTGCAAACCTGAACCTGAGTTTGTACAGTTTCAGAAGACAGAAGTGAGAGCAACAGATGCTTATAGTAGCTGATTTTTGTGAAAACTGAAGCAGTTTTCACAGTTTTACTGGTACCTGATTTTCAGGAACAAGTTGAATTGATGTAGTAAACTTAAGTGGAATTACAAAAACCAGTAAGGAAGAAGTTAGATCTGGCAGGAAGGGTAGGATAGGAGATTCAGTGCAGAAAGCCTTCTGAGCACTTATTTATATAGCAAGAGAACATTGTGTATAAATTGAGCTGCATTGTAAAGTACTCTGATCTGAATGTGTCACCACAAATTCATTTGCTTAAGCTTAAATGTCAATGTGATAGCATTAGCAAGTGGGGCTTTTAGAATGTGATTAATTGATGAGTAAAGGAACAACATGAATGGAATTAGTGACCTCAGAGCAGAACCTGAATACCATAACACTCTTTTGCTCTTTTTCTCACTTCCTACTATTTGAGCAAACAGCATCCTGTTGCTCTTGTAGAACAAGAAGGTACCATCTTAGACAGAGGGAGTCTTTATCAGACGCCAAACCTGTCATTGCTTTGATTTTGGACATTCAATTTCCAGAGCTCTGTAAAATAAGTTGTCATCATTTATAAATTCCCCATCCTATTTTGTTTTTCATAACAGTGCAAATAGACCATATGTCTTTGAGTATGTCTCTTTCACAGTTACCACATTGACTGTTTTTCAAAAATCACTATTGAGAGCCACCAAGAAAATGCCCCATATCTCAAAGATTTCCCAGAGAAAATCTGAACTAGCTATTATTAGTCTGCACAGTCTATTTCATCTATATGTATTGACAAGTTTCCTTCAATAACTGAAGAGACTCCCGACATACGTATCTAACACCCCGCCCTGTTTCCTCAGTTATAATTGATTATAACTGGGGAGAAGGAAACCATTTCCAAAATTCTTAGTGCCCCTTGTTGCTTGAATTTAGTAGTCACAGTTTACCACCTCTCTAAGTGCATTGCTTATTTACACTTTAATATAAAAGTGAAATGCATTTTAGAAAGGTCACTATGTGGCTAGATCCAGAATACTCAGGCAAAAGAGACGTCTTTGAAATATTACAAACCATGAGTCTTGCATGAATTGCAGCTACAACTGAGATACATGGTTGCCTTTTTTTACTTATTATTTTATTCGGATAATCTTTGCATAGTTGATTAGGGCACAAAAGGTCAAGGGCTATAGGAAAGTGGATAAGACCATTGTTTCCACATTCTCTCCCTCTCTTATTTTTTTCTGTATGTGGGGTGAGGGGGGAGGAAATAAAGAGAGAAGCCTCACTCAGTCTTTCACCCATCCCAGGGTCCTTGTCATCGTGGGGCATGCTCCAAGGGCACTGCTCTATTGTGGGCTAAGGAGTTGATTAGCGCTTGTTGGGATGGGCAGGAACAGGAACTGGACTTATAGCTAAAAACATCTAGACTAATTGGATTCATCTGTATCCAACTTCCTGGCTAAATTAGGACTTGGGAGGAAGAGTATATAAGGAGAGGTGAAGGAGCAATAAAGTGAGATTTCGCAGAGACTTCTACCATCACTGGTCTCCTGTTGGTGCTTCATCCCCAGACCCTCTCCCTGTCCACGTTACTGGCTCTGCTGGTCGGAGCACTGCTCAAGTGTTTTTGATAGTTCAACTATTCTGAATTGCTGCCAATCTTGCCATTCCAAGCATGATGAAATCTCCAGAATCTACTGGCTGATATAATCTAATTTAGATTCTTCATTTGCCCAAATTTTCATTGCCAATATGTGGCTGAGGTAGTTGATCAAGTTGTTCTGTCCTCCATCCTCTGTTGTGGTACGAGGTGTCCTTTGCAGGTTCTGATGGATTGTCATATCCTCCATGTGCACCTGGATATGTTGTCCACTGCTGTCTGACCCAACCGAAAAGTCTCAGCTTTGACACATGCACTCCATGGTTAGACCATGGAACCTGCACTTCTCTTCATGGTTGGGGTTCTGAGATCAGCACTTCAGTTGGAGGGATCCCCAAAGAAACTTTGTCTGAGATGATCCCAGATCTGATTCTCATGTGTACACATCAGTATCGGGTCTGGCACAGTTTGTCACCCCAAATCAGCTTATGCATATGCTGGTGGTAGCAACTGTTGGGTCAGTCCTGTTTCCAGTCCTGTCTTCTCTACACAAACCACTGGGTGTTGCAGTCCAGCCCAATCCTGTCCACCACACACTCGGCCCTCACACAAACCAGCAAGAGCTGCAGCATAGTTGGAGCAACCTACAATAACCACTACAAGGCCCGACCCTGCCCTGGTTCCTATGCTTGCCAGGATGTACAGCAGACTGGTCAAGTCTCCCCCCCCCATCCCATTCAGCTCACACACATGTCAATGGGCACTGAAGCTTAGTTCAACCCAACCAGTCCCACTATTCAGCCCACACACATGCTGGTGGGTGCCGTTCTGTCTAGCTACACCTGCCCCAGTCCTGGTTCTCATGCTGTCCAGTGGGAATGGAAACCCAAGAGGGGGGTGCCCATTCCCACTCTTGGATCATGCACTTTCCAGGTGGTTCTGCAGTTTAACTTGGCAGAATTAGCCCCCAGTGCCAGCATCTGCCAGCTGATGCTGCGGCAAAACCCAACCAACCCTCACCCACTCTGATTTATGCTTGTACTGGTAGGAGCAATCAACCCATATGGGACTCAGTTTGGATCCTGGCTGCTTCACTTCTTGTCCAGTTCCCTGGGAATGCACTTGGTAAAGCAGCAGGTAATGGCCCAAGTGCTTGTGCTGCTGCACCTATGTGTCACATCACAAAGAAGCCCCAGGTTTCTGACTTTGGTCTGTCAAAACCCTGACTATTTTGTCCCTTTGGGGAGTGAATCAGTGAATGGAAATTCTCCTTATGTTTCTCCCTCTTTCTCTTTCAAATAAATAAAGATTTCAAAAACAAAATTAAAATGAATGAAAAGCACTAAGTAAATAGAGGAGAAACTCACAAGTACTCACAGACATGCACACACAAATGCATGTTCACACTTCGGGCCTCTATGATTACCTTGTCCTCCAGAATTGAGAAAATTAGACATAATAGGAATAAAGAGGCACCTTAATACAGCATCCGTTAGCTCCCAAAAGATATTATGTGGGATAGTGTTCACTGAGGTTAACGGCTGGCTTACATGAAGTAACTATTTAATTACAATCACTCAGGAAATAAATGAAGAAATGTCCTCAGAAGGAAATATGAAACACACTTTGCAATTGTAAAACTCTGTACCTTATGGTAAGGAGAGTTTTCCTAGGAAGCAGGAAGAGATCAGAATTCCCAGATTCCAGTGATATTGTCCATCCCAATGCCAGGTGATGCTGTTCAGAAGACACCAAACAAAGCAAACACTTAAATTTCAATATTATAAAGAATCTTGCTCTATCTCAAAACATGTCATGTTGAAACTAAAATAATTTTGCTGTAGTATTATCATCTATTTGCTGTGACCCTGAGAATCTTATAGAGCAATAACGTTCTTAAAAAATAAAAACATATTTCCTTATTTGATCTTAGGATGTTATCAAAAGATTGATATGAAATATCATACTCATTTATAAGGCTAGAAATATCTTCTCTAAACATAATAATTTGGATTGTGCATTGGACTCTGTTAAACAAAGTATTAAAATAATTATGAAGAAATGTGAACAATTTCATATAAAACAGCTTCATTCATCTTACTTGCTTTGACCAATTATGTAAATAAAAACAGAAAATTAAATACTATTTTCTATAAAACATATTCTAGTGAGTTAAAAACTATTTCAACAAATTTTGAGATTGTTCTCTTCAAGAGGAAGAACTTAATTACTCTCTTCTTGAGAATGGATTCGCTCACTTTGTGTCCAGTAAGAACATTTGGGAACTGATTTCTTATCACTCCATAGTTTAGATTATTACATGGTTTGTGATTTGCGTCTCTCTCCTGCTCTTTCTGTTTCTTTCACAAATTGCTCCTAGTCCTAAGAAAAGGCATGTGCCAAGGGACTCAGGTCACTGGGCAACTGCTTGGGAGGAACGGAGGCTTGCAGCAACTCCCGAAGTGAGTTTAGAAGTGAATTCCCCATGCTTCACTGATCCTTGGGAAGGACGACAGCTTGCCCCAAACCTTGACTCAACCTCATACTTGAAGTGACCCCCACATGCCTGTGCATTCCGTTGGATGCTTCTCGTGAGACCACACCCTCCTCTGCCCTGATCCGAGTGGTTTGGTGGCCCTTCCTTAACAGGAATTAACCTGTCAGCAGGTTAATTTCCCACATTTTCCTTGGTAGGACAAAGCACAGTGACTACTTCTAACAGCCTGTAAAGATAATGGTGTCCGCACAAAGCACCACCAAGGGCCACAAATGAGCTTGTGCAAACAAAGAGGGAGAAATGTTACTCCCCTGCTCTTTGATCTAGCTCCCTTGTTCTCTGTTCTCTTTTGTTCGTCCCACCTGTAATTAATTACAGCTTGCAGCCTTGAAAACCTTTCCCTTGTATCTGTTCGGGATCAAGAGGTCTTTTGGTGTGTGAGCGCGCTGTCCGCGCCCTTTAACCCGCCGAGACCCAACCTCATTCTAGGTGCCGCCGCTTGGTGAAGCTACAGGGGAGGCGGCGCCGAGCTGCCCCAGGCCCCCAAACCCTCTCACCAGCGGCTGAAGGATTGCGGGTGACTGCTGTGGCCCCCGTCGTGACAGCTCATACGGTCCTTCTGGTCTTCCTGGAGGTAAGTCCTGGTTTTATTTGGATTATATCAAGCAAGTGTTTTCCCAACGAGGGAGCCACTCGTCGTTCCGCCAAAGGCCGAAGGGTCTGTCAGTTGAGGAGATTATGTTGTGGTTCTGCGAGGAGAGCGCTTATCTCACGAGGAGGGCTCTCAATTTTTCTCTCAGGGGCCAAGACATTGCCTGAGGAGACTGTGTTCGCGTTCTGCCGGGTGTGTGAGGAGAACGCTTTCCTGCCATGGCGGCCTCTCGGTTTTTCTCTCAGGGGCCAAATGCTTTGGCTGAGGAGACGGCGGTCTCGTTCTGTGTGGTTCTGCGAGGACAGTGTTAAGCTGCAGCGGGTTCTAATAGTCCAACAGGAACGCGGTTGAGAAGATTTTGTTGTGGTTTGGGTCGGTTTTGGTTTGAATCTGTTTCGGTTTGAATGTCGCAGAAGACTCCGTTGTGGTTTGGACTTTGCTTTGGTTTGAATCTTGCATTGGTTTGCGTTTGTTCGGGTTTGCAGTTTGTTGGGATTTGGGTTCTGTTCCGGTTTAGAACCTCTTCCGTCTGGGGCTTCCGTCCTCCGCCACGCGCCCCTCCGCCACGCGCCCCTCCGCCAGGTGCTCGCAATGGGGAAATGACCGGGGTCTTTCCTACTGCAGAGAATTCCGGAGCAGGGGTTCTTAGGCAAAATGAAGCCAGGTGACTACTCCTGGGCAAGGGTCAAGACAAAACAGTGGTTAATCAGCTCTTGTTGTGGACCTCTTTAGGGAGGGATCTTGAAAAGTTAAAAATATTGGTTTAAATGAGATAAATGACTCTAAACGCAAAATTATTCTTAGCCTCTTGAATTCTATGAAAAACTATTTGGGTTTGCTGACACACATGTCTTCATAAATTATCCATATATAATAGATAATTTAAGATGGCATACAAGTAACAAAAGTTGAAATTGGAAATGTCCTTTTATTTAAAAATCTTTATTTGAAGAATTTTAAAGGATTATTTCAAGAAATCAAATTTTAAAAACCAACAACTGAAAACATGGACACAGTGTCCAAATACAATCTTGGTTAAAAAGCTTATAAAAATTTACTTGATAAAACAATTACTTGTAAAATATTTTGTCCTACAAGAATGGCTGTCTTTGGAATAAAAATAGGACAAAATACTTGAAGGCTGATGTAAGTTGAAGAAAGGGTATGGAAATCACAAAAGGTCTAAAAAATAAATCTTTTAAGATTTATGTATAATAAAATGTCTTAAAACATTGCTTACAGCATTTTCTAAAAACTTAACATTCGTATCAAAAATACAATGGAATAAAATCTAATTCTCTGTTAGTCCAATCTTCTTCTAAAATAATATTTTTTAAATACTTATGTTAGTAAACATTGGGAAATATTCTTGAGTTCTAATTTTAAAATCAGTTGAAAACCTGTGACATCTTCTTTTAAATAGTTTTTGTCTAAATGAGGATTCTTAATTTTCTAGCTAGCTCCAGCAAACTTTCTGACTATGCTAAATTTTACCAAGTTATGTGGTGATTCTGTGTGCTCTTATCTTCAAATGTTTTATTTCCATGTTGGTGACAGAGACACAGACTTTGTATTTTGTTGAAGTAGTCTTTGTGTTCTCTGGCTTTCGTTAAGTTCTAATTGATTAAAAACAGTGAAGTTTTAAAAGTTGTGATTTGTTTAGATACATTCTTATTTTAAAGGTATTTTGAGTGGTAAATCTGATATATTGTGTTATATAAAGGGATTCCATTTCAACTAGATATTTTAACTGTTTTTTGGCAACTTTGAAAGACATTGAAAAACTTGAAATTCCCAAATTTTTGAATTTTAATATAGCCAGGTAAGGCCTCTCAGAAATGCCAAAGTATATGTGTCTTGTCTTGTAGAGACAATAACTGATTAGGTTATTTTGATTATAATAAAGATACTGCCCATATTCCACGTGGAATATGGTAAGGTATGATAATACAAAAAATACAAAAAATGTAAGGTATGATAATACAAAACACTACTGACATAGTGTGTAAACATTACAAAAGTCTAATGATTGTTGTGTTGGTATCAATCCTAACTTTTATCTTAATAAAAAAGCCCTAAGGGCCTAAAAAGTGCAAATGTCTGTAAAATTCTACAGGTGTTTTCTGAAATATTGTATAGAATAAGCAGGTGACTCTTGTTGGTTAATGTGTTTTATGATTCCAGTCATGACTGTTTCGAATCTTTTGACTTCCATGATTTTGTATTCTCTAAAAACATTTCCAATCACATATAAGCCATCTAGAAAACATGATTAGTTTAGGTTACAAAAACCAAACAATAATTGTAATCAATTAATGATAATTTTTCTGTCCTGTAATACATGTTCTATGTTATGTATGTGCATATCATATGTCTATATAGGAAAACATAAAAACTTTGCTTTAATGGGCTTAACAACAAAACATTTAGAAATTAAGACTGCTGAATTATCACAATATATTTGTTTCACATGACAATTCTCATGGCTATTTTAAATTTGTTAGTAAAAGGAAACTAAAATATTTTTAAATCATTGACATATTTGCTGATGAAACAAATTACACTTGTGTTAGATACTTCCTATAAGGTCCAATTTAGCTTTTATAGTTGTTTGTCAGCATTCATGATTCGAGACAACTATGTTTATCTGATTCTAGTTTCTTAAATAATTTTTTTAAAGATTTATTTTTATTTATTTATTATTTTTTAAAGATTTATTTTTATTATTTTTTCATTGGAAAGGCGGATATACAGAGAGGAGAGACAGAGAGGAAGATCTTCCGTCCCATGATTCACTCCCCAAGTGAGCGCAACTGGCTGATACTATGCCGATCCGAAGCCAGGAGCCTCTTCCGGGTCTCCCACGCGGGTGCAGGTTCCCAAAGCTTTGGGTCCTCGACTGCTTTCCCAGGCCACAGGCAGGGAGCTGGAAGGGAAGCAGGGCTGCTGGGATTAGAACCGGCGCCCATATGGGATCCCGGGCGTGCAAGGCGAGGACCTTTAACCACTTGCGCCACCGCGCCGGGCCCAGGATTTATTTTTTTAATTGTAAAATCAGATTAACAGAGAGAAGGAGAAACAGAAGGAAAGATCTTCCATCCACTGATTCACTCTCTAAGAAGCTGCAGTGGCCAGAGCTGAGCCTCGACTGCTTCCCAGGCCACAAGCCCCAGGAGCTGGGAGGGAAGGGAAGCAGCCAGGACATGAACCAGCTGCCATATGGGATGCCTGTGTTTGCAAGACAAGGACTTCAGCCACTAGACTACCGTGTTGGTTCCTAGTTTTTTAAATAATCTAAGTGTAATTTCAATTGATAAATGTAAAAGATGAATATTGATTGACTCACCAAATGGTTGCAAAGAATCAATTTTTGTCAGGCTAATGTCAGGAGCCAGGACTCGATGCTGGTTTTTCTCATGAGTGGCAGAGAGCTTAGTGGCAACAAACTTACGTTGCATTCCCTGGTACGTTAGCAGGGAATAGGCGACTTGGTTGGAAGCAGAGCAACCAGGAATTGAGTCAGCCCTCATATGGGATCCTGACATCGCAAGCCACAGCTAAATCCTCGGTGCCACAAAAGCAGCCCAAATATGGGGATTAAAAAGATTACAAATACACTTGTGCATGCTATCATTTCTATTTCATTTCAAAGTTTGTATGAAGAAAATGAAGGAGTTAACAAACAGGTGATTTTTATTTGAAAATCTTCCAAAAGTAATTGATATAATTATGGTTCACGGGTAGCTGGTTACATACTTTGTTTTGGACAACAATAAATTTGATGGACACTAATTATTCCAAAACATATTTGGCAGTCTAGCATGTCATTTAAAGCTCACTGCATTTCTATTAATGAGCTAGAATCCTTGGTAAAAACCACATTAATTTATTTGCTGCTGATAATAAATTAAAGCATAAAAACACTGTATTAGTGACTATGGAGGATTACAACAGAGGCCTAGAGACTAAAATAAGAAAACTTTTAGCAGTGTATTAACCCCTATATTGTATTTCCTTTTTGAAGGACTATGGTACAATTTAATTTTGACCTAAAGACATAATAATTGACTATGTCAAATATATGGAACTTCTTGAACTTGAAGAAATCTCTGTTTAGAATATTTTTCTTTAATAAAATTTCTTTGGGCAATTGCTTTGAAAGTTCCTTTTCTTGTAGATCATTTATTTTATGTAAAACTTAGACTGCAGAAAGGAGATGCATAAAGAGAGTCCTTCTATAGGCTTTCTTCCTTCTCCCCAGAATGCCATAACGGCCAGGACTGGATCAGACTGAAGGCAGGGACCAGGTGCTTCACACAGGTCTCTCACATGGATTCCAGGGCCCCAAATACTTGAGGCATCTTTTGCTGCCTTTTCCAGGCCATTAGCAGGGAGCTGGATGAAAGTGGTGCATCCAAGATTTGAAGCAGCAGCCTACAGGCTGCCAGCATCACAGGTGATATCTTTATGGACAACTTAATGCCAGTTCCTGTTAGTTGTCTTTACAAATAAGCACAGTTACTCTTACAAATATGCCCAATTCCTTGGGCCTCTGCACCCATGTGTGAGATCCAGAAGAATCTCTTGGCTCTCAGTTTCGATCAGTTCAGCTCTAGTCATTGCGACCATTTGGAGAGTGAGCCAGCGGATGGAAGGGCTTTATCTCTTCTTCTCTCTTTGTAAAAAATCTGCCTTTCAAATAAAAATAAATAGATCTTTAAAAAATAAAATATAAAGATTTGTACAAATGAATTAAAAAGTCACATAGCCCAATATAAACATGTTCAAGAGACTTGAGCAGGTACTTCATAAAGTAGGGTAATAAATATATTGAAAGACTCAATGTCAGTAGTTGTCAGGGAAATGAATGTTAAAACTGTTGTCATTCTTTTTCTCAGTGCACTTACGCTGGGGTGGTTAGCATGTCACAGTCCTCCTTCAGGCACTCAAAGATTTATGTCTGGCACACCTGAAGATTTTATTAATCTCAATCCCATGTTTCCCAAAGGTCTCATTCCATTACAGAATCAGTTCAACATACAAAATTTCGTTGAAATCTTATCAGTTCACAGTCCTATATCTCATCATCTAATTCACATAAATCAGGAATGGGTGAGATCTGAGGTATAATCCATCTTGGGACAAAATTCTTCTCCATCTTCAGACATAAAAAGTTTAAAAATCAGTTTTCTTACCCAAAAATGGAAGGTTGGACAGATACTGGATAACAGCTACGTTTTCTTGAAAGCAAAAGAAATAGGAAGGAGAATGTGTCTAAGGTACTTTAAATGCATCCAGACAAACTCGATCAACTTTCAAGTCCTAACAATTATATTTTATTATTCTTGGCTCAGCCCTTGGAGGGCAAAGCTGCCAGCTCTGGTCATATCCATCAACATTTCCTAGAAATTTCCATTCTATGTTTGACTTTTGCTAAAGTGGGCGAGGGGTGATAAATATCTTTGTGCTTTCTGGATGATTTAAGCTTTGGGATACTTTGTGAGTCACATCCTGAAACTGACGAAAGAGCGTGCACGTGTGTGTGTGTGTGTGTGTGTGTGTGTGTGTGTGTGTAAATAGAATGTTTGAATGTTACTGAAGTATCAGTGAAAAGTTGTCTGGCAACCTTCTTGAGTTTGCAAAATGAGCTTCTCTAACAGTGAAGCTTCTAGTTTGCAGGACAGGCTAAGAATTATCAGTCAAGAATACTTCCTTTTGTTTAACAATTCTGTCGATTTATCTCTTTACAGTTCACCACAAACAGTAAAAAATGAATCAGGTTGTACATTTACCACTTTGTTGGAAACTCGCTCAGCTGTCGCCAAACTTATTTTTTACTGTCTCTGTTTTTCACATAACTACAGGGCATAATTCCAGTCATGTTTCTGCCACTATGTAACACGAATCCTTTCTCCTCTCATTTATTGTGAGGCTTCCATCTCTAAAGTCTAAGCCTTTGTGATAGCATTCTCCAAGCATAGACTTAAAAAAGTAAGCTGTTCAAGTCAATCTGAGATTTTCCCACATTCTCTTCAGTCTTCATCCACACTCCAGTGACTCTCAGTTCCAAAACCACTTTGTAATTTTTAGATAATTAGCATCTTATATCCAATAGCAAAATCTGCTTCAGATTCCTAAAGAGGCTGTCATAAATGATCACAAAGTTAGCTTCTGAAAACAGTACAAATGCACTATTCGTTTTCTGTGTATATCAGAAGTCCTATAGAGGTCTTCCTGGTCTATATTCAGGTTGTCAGCATCTCCTGTCTCATTCCATTATCGCATCTTTCTGTCTGAGAGTTCTGTCTTCTTCCTCCACTTTTAGGTATCCATATGATTACACTTGATTCTCCAAGAAAATCCAGAATGATTTCCCTATCATGAGATCTGCTGACTGACAATGCTAATTTCATCTAAAGTTTATATTTCCTTTGCCATTAACATATTCAGACGCCTAATAACAGAAATCAGGAAGCAGGCGTCTCTGGGACTTGGTCATTATTCCAATCTACACATCAAAATATTTTTAAAATGTACCGTACCACATGCCAACTCCAAGTGTAAATATTTTTAAATTTGCTGCTTGTGAAATGCTACTTTCAAGAATATGGCAAAAAAATGCTGCAAAGAAAATCAAAATCATGTCAACATAAAAATAAAAATTTCAGAAACATAATAAGATTCAGAAACATGCTAAGTTTGGAGAAGAAAAATAAAGAAGAGAAAAAAAACCATGTCTACATTATTATTTTAAATGTGACTATAACAGAATAATCAGAAGAAATTAAAGTAGTTTCATATAGTTTGAATTTGGTATTTTGTAACTAGTTTTACATTAAAATCTTTTTGGATAAGATTTGTTATGTGTTAATTGATGTAACAACTGATTTCCTGACAGATTACTTTTAATTTTAAAAAAATCTCTTTGCTGTTTGTTGCCTTTCATGCATTTCCTTTTTAAAAAATGATTTATTTGTAGAAAGGCAGAGTTACAGAGATTGAGGGAGAGAGACAGAGATCTTCCACTCACTGGTTGCTTCCCAAGTGGCCACAATGAATGGGACTGTACCCCATGCCAAAGCCAGGAGCCGGGTGCTTCCTTTGGGTCTTCCAAACAGGTGCACCGACCCAAGCACTTGTGCCATTAATGGCTACTTTCTCAAGCACATTAGCAGGAAGGTGGATCAGAAACTTGAACAATCAGGACTTGAATTGGTGCACATATGGGTTGCTGGTTTAAGAGTGGCAGCTTAACTTTGCCACAATGCCCTCCCCCTTCCATTAATTTTCAAATGTATTCAGAACTTATGTATGGATAATAAATTTCAACCTCAATATACTCATAGTAGAGCTGAACAACATTTTTTCCTGAACCAGCACAATAATACACAAATAAGTCATTCATAAAAAATAGTTGGGATAGGGTCCGGCACAGTAGCCTAGCAGCTAAAGTTCTCACCTTGAACGCATCAGGATCTCATATGGATGCTGGTTCTAATCCTAGCAGTCCCTGTTCCCATCCAGCTCCCTGCTTGTGGCCTGGGAAAGCAGTGGAGGACTGCCCAGGGCATTGGAACCCTGCACCCATGTAGAAGGCACGGAGGAGGCTCCTGGCTCCTGGCTTCTAATTGGCTCAGCTCCAGCAGTTGCAGTCATTTGGGGAGTGAATCAAAGCACAGAAGATCTTCCTCTCTGTCCCTCCTCGTCTCTGTATATCTAACTTTGCAATGAAAAAACAAATAAAAACGGTGTCACATAATGCAATGTAATTAAAAAAGATACAGTTAAAAAAAACAAACACAAAAAACAAATAAACCTTAAAAAACTGTTGGGATAGGGTTTCATGTCTCACCTACTATAGATTTATATCATTTCTAACTCAGTGTTAGAATTATGTAGCTTTGAAAATACAGTTCTGATTTACAATATGGAACTTTCTAAACCTCTTATAACCTTAGTCTTTGTGATGTAACAGAAATTTCTGTGAGGAAAAAAAATGAAACTATTCTTCTTGACTACTGTGGTTCTCGTCTTCAGGGCTAAGCATAGGTTAAACTCAATTGGCTTGTATGGAAGCTGATGACCTACTGGGTGAGGGGCCTTGGTTGGGTTGCCCAGGATGCCAGTGGCACCGGGAGAAGCTCACTGGCTGCCCAGGAGCATGCTAATGGGGACTTGGTATGTGGGCTTGCATGAGTATGATGATGGCGCAGGTGGGGGCATATGAACACCTTGGGGTCTTACATCCAGGATTGGTATTCTGACGGTGGCATTCATGCGTCAGAGCTGGTCCTCCACAGTGGAAAATAGGGGGCAGTGGACAGCTGGCCCTGATGTATATGGCAGATATGGCAGTCCACAGGGGCCTGCACAGGACATTTGGTACCATAGCAGAGGAAGGAGGACAGTACAAATTGGACAACTGCCCTAGCCAAATTATGACAACAAACATCTGGGCAAATGGAGACTCTCAGGTGGACTATGTCAGCCAATGGAGATCGGAAGGTGCTCCTCACACTTGGATTTGTGAGGTCAACAGCATTTCAAAACTAGCAAATCGCCTTGGGCAGAACCCCTCGGGGCATGCGCCACACTGGGGACACTGGGTTGATTTCCTGTGGTCCTTCCCCATCCCTGGGTATTGGGGCAGTTGGGAGGCTGGGTATGGCTTCTCCTCTCATCCTCACTCTTCCCCCAGGCACAGGAAAAAGAAATAGAAAATTTGGAAACAGTGATCACACCCACTCTTTCCTAAACCTCAATCCTTCCTACCCTGATCAACTATGTAAACATCATCAAAAAACTTTAAAAGAGAATAAGTAGATATTTAATATGATATTGTATTTTATTGATAATAAGTTCAAGAAATTATTAATATGTCACTATAAATACAAATATTTATCTAAATTGCTGCATTGATCTTTAGTCAGAGTTAAATGCAAGTGCAAGTATGTGATAGTTTTATTAGCATATACAATTAGCTTGTGGTTAAACAAAATGGATAAAAGGGCTCTATTTATTTTATTTTTCATAAAGTGAGATTTGACAGCTCTAATGAATGCTTCAAGGAAACATTCAGCTCTTGCATGAAAATTTTGGCATGTTTCATCAGTTGACATACAGTTTTGAATAGTAGGCTCAATTTTGTGTGAAGGGCACTGAATGTGTGGTAAATCCGTGCACTTGAAAGCCATAGAAAACAATTTATTACCTTTACAAGTGTAGATAAAAAGGAAAATTAAATGTTACATGGGGTGATTTGAATAAAACTGAAGTTTTCATTAATAATAAAATAATCTTCAAAGAAAAGATACCTAGTTCATATATCTATAACATTTATAACCTCGATTTATCTTCACTGAAAATAGCAAAGGGAATTATGTTTCTTAATGTTTAAAAATAAACAGTTTTAGAGTGATTTCTTTTTAATAAATTTTAGTCCCTCTGGTTGGAATTTTTATTGGAAATGAAATTTTACCTGCAAAACATCTGTGGAAGTTAATAAAAAATAAGTGACAACACTCTAGATTTATTTGCCACTTCGAAGCTTTTGTTGTTGGAATTATGGTGTGTTTTCTTAGAATAATGCTGTATGAAACCTTCCTTCAAACCCATTGTACTGTTTAGCAGCAGGACTGAAGCAACAAATGAACTTGGAAAACCAATATACTCAACGATAAAGAAAAATATCAAGAGCATCAAAAAAGTTAAAGAAACTGAAATCAGCATTCATGCTGTGAACTTTATGATATGGTACACAATAACATGTAGATTATAATTTTAACTTTCAGTGATACGGCTGCTGATGCAAAATTTCCAAATCTACGAAAAGGAAAAACATGATTTTTCTATTTGGGAATCCCTTTGCCTTTTGCTTGTTTTGAATCATGTTCCAGTATGTAAGTGAGCAGCAGTATAAGGAGTCTGAATAATACAGTTAGCAATATCTAATTTGAAATGTAATTTTATTCTTGTTAATAAGCAAAATATTCATTCAGTTCAGGAAATTCTTGAGTCTTGCTCATGAAATACGGAAATACAGAATCACAATTATGTAATTAAAGATCATAAAAAGCATCTGGTCTCAATCTCCAGCATATGAAGTGATTTAATTTATTCATTGAAGTATTGCATTCCTTATTATTTCAGAAATGACTCATTTTTTGGAATTAAAGATGTACAATGTATTTTTGCATAGGTAGTCAATAGTTTATTAAAATTATAAAATGATTTTTTCTAAATATTCAATGCTATTAAGCGTACCTCTGAAACAGACCACCTATGCAAATTCACTTTTAAATATATTATCACCTTTCCAGATGTCAAGAAATCTAAATACATGAAGTAGTATTCACATATTGAAAGTACAGTAATTCTGATGCTATTATGGAAATTTCTGAATCCCTTTTAATGGTAATTTGCTTGTTCTAGATATTTTTAATTTATTGAACTATGCTATAAACTATTGACATGTACTACCTTTCTGTGTGGTTTTAGATTAGTCCGTGAATAATATTCATCACATACACACACACACACACTTGAGCACATTAAGAGCTGATTATCACTAAACACATTCCAAATGATGTAATCCCTGATTCCTTCTGGTAAGGCCAAAAGAGAAATTTCCCAGTATGGGGTTATCGATGTTTTGCTGTATGGATACCCTGAATATATCCAATCAGGGTAAATACATTTATCCTCCCAAGCATTTAGCATTTCTTTACAGTGAAGGCATTCAAATAGCCTATCTTCTAGTTTTATTAAATGGAGACATCTGCAGTAAATTAACATTACCTTCAATATAATATGCAATTGAAGCCCAGAACTTCTTATTCTTTTCTAACTATAGCTTAGTACCAAACCATTTTTTTCCATCCTTCACTTCCCACTTTTCTGCCAAGCCTCTGATAACTACCTTAATATTGTTGACTTCTGTGAGATCATCTTTTTTAGATTATTTTATAGGTAATATCATATGATATTTCTCTTTCTGTGTTGACTTATTTTATGCACAATAATGAAGAACTTCTACTTCTACCCATGTTGTACCCTCTATAGCAGATTAATATCATTCCTTCTGGACAGTTAACCCAGGAAGGGGGTTGATGAATTATATGGAATATTTAGTTTTTTGAAGACCTTAATACTGTTTTTCTACAAATGCTATGGAGGATTATATTTCTACCAATGCAAAGATTCCCATTTCTCAGTGTCATCTTCAACATTTGTAATCTTTTTTCTTTTTTGGTAGTAGTTTTACTGGAATGAACTGACATCTCATTTGCAAATTCTTTAGAATTATGGTGTTGAACAGCTGTTGGACACTTGTATGTTTTCTTTTGTTATATGACTGGTTAGATCTATTGTCTCTTTCACATTGTACTGTGGTTTTGCTGTTGCAATGTTTGAGTTGTTTAAGTTTGCTGGATATTAAACTTTTATCAAATGTGCAACTTGCAGATCATTTCTTCTATTCTGTAGTTTTTCTCTTTAATCTATTGATTGCTTTCATACTGTGCAAAAGCTGTTTAATTTGATGAAATCCCACTAATCTATTTTTGCTTTTATTTCATGTGCTTTGGGGATTTGATCCAGAAAACCAACGTCCTGAAGTGTTTTCCTAATGCTTTCTAAAAATAGTCTCAAAGTTTCAAGTCTCAAATTTAGGTCTGTGATCAATTTTGAGTTTATGTTTTTCAGTGATGAGAGATAGGCATCTTGTTTAGCTCATCTGCATTTGGAAAGCCATGTATTAAAGAGGGTATCCATTTTTCTAATATATGTTCTTAACATCTTTGTCAAAGATTGACTGGCTGTAGATGTGTGGGTTTATTTTCAATGTTCCTTTTTATCCTTTTCAGTTCCATTGCTCTGCATTTTTTTGTCATTACCATGCTATTCTCATTACTACAACTTGTAATATATTTTATATCATCCTTTAAGGAGTAGAGGTAACTGTAATTGACTATATTTTAATTTTAAAATTTATTTAATTGAATGGGAAGAAGAGAAGGAGGGGGAGAGGGAAGGAAGAGAGAGAGAGAGAGAGAGAAAATATACCATCCACTGGTTCGCTCCAAAATAGCCACAAAGATCAAGTCTAGACAGATGAGTTCAAGGCCAGGAATCCAGTACCCAGAAACTCCATGCTGGTCTATATATTAGTTTCAGGGACCCATTTACTTAATGCCATCTTCTATGGCCTTACCAGGTTATTTAGCAGAGTAACCAAACTCAAGCTGACACTCTGAAATGATAAGCAATAGGTTAACTCACTGTGCCACCATACCAAGATGTAAGGTGTTTTTAAAGACTGGAAATATACTGTCTTCTTTTTTTGTTTGTTTTGATTGATATCCCTGTGGCTATTCTGAGTCTTTGGAGGTCTGGGTCTTTTCTAGTTTTGTGAAAAATATCAATTGGAGTTTGACAGGGATGAGAAAGAATTTGTGAACCATTTTGGATAATATGCACATTTTAAAGATACTGTTTCGATCCATAAATACCAGCATGGAAGCAGGTCCAGAAACTGCAAATACTGGCTTAGGAGCATGGATTATTAAAGTTTGCTCAATTTTGGTTTAAAGCAGCCAAACACTGAGCACCAAAATTGTTCTATGATCACTGGATGTCTGCCCAAGGTGGTAGGAAAGTATAGAAAAGGTAGCAGTTTAGCTCCTCTAGTAGGGCCTTGGAGAATCACACCTGAATCTTCACTAGCCTCTGTGAAGTCTTAGTGGTGCACATCACACCTGCAAGAGGCTGGCTGGTGATTTTATATATCAAAGCAATTCTGTCTTGTGAGAGTCAAGGTTTGTTCTTGATTTTTATATACCTCCAGAGACTCCATTCACAGTCACTGGATGATGGGTGGAAATCATTAGGGTCTTCTCAGCATTGGGATATACCAACCCAGCACTGATTATCAAAGCATGGATCCTTGACCACTTGCTGTTTCCCTGAAGTTGGCAAGGGTGATAAAAACAGCCCTCTAGCTGCCCAAATTGATCCCAGGTTGATCATATCTGGGTATCACAATTCTTGGGCCCCAGAAAGTTGTTGAGGTGGCTTTAGTCTGACCCACCAGAACACAGGTACACTGTGATGCTGGGAAAGTCAATAGGCTCAGTCTGTGAGCACCAGTGAGATAGTTGGAGCCTTGCCAGGTGCTAGATCTGACTGAAGTCTCTCTCTCTCTCTCTCTCAGCATTTTTAGCAAAGAGACAGCACCGCAATTCAATTCATTTCCCTCTCCAATATAGGAAGCATCTGTGTACACAGCACTACCTGGAAACTGGGAGAGATGGCATAGGCGGTTCTTTCCTTCTTGCATTCTTCCGTTTGACTTTTTTTTTTTTATATAAAATCACAAGTTTATATTGTTCTCTTACTTGGCATCCATAGCCTTTGTGAAGATTACTTGGTGTGTGTATCTGTTCACATTTGAGTCTGCAAGGATGTGGTTGTTAAAGCTGTTACTTAGCCACTATCCTGTTTGGTCCTCCAGGTTGTTCTGAGAATAGAATCTTTGTTAGAAAAATTAGAAAGCTTCGCAAGATGATGCTTATAAAGTACTTAATGGTAATGTTTTGATAGATTTGTTTTAAAGTTAATTATATCATAAACAAATTATAAAATATCGACTATCATTTAAAGTTGTTCTAATTTTGTGGATGAACATTTTAGCAATGAAATACAGTTTGTATTTTAATGTTGAATAATAACATATATTTCCATTTCAATCACATGAGATTGACAATTTCCTATAATGAATAAAAAATAGCTTTATAAATCATATTATAAAACATTTTAAGTGAATAATAAACAGAATTAGGATACTTAGATATTTTACTATTTGTAATTATATTTTGCATATATTTTCAAATAAAAACACCCACAGATCAACTGAATGGAAATAATTTTAAATGGATCAAATGAAACTTTTGCATTAAAACTATCTGCAACACCTAAAATATCCAGTAATACCAATTGAGTGGCAGTGACTATACAATAATCATGGTATTCTGCATGTAAAATATTTGTTAGCATCACTGGAGTACAGACTGTAGTAGATTTGCCACAGAAGGATGTTCTCTTGATGCTGAATTTTATCCACATAGTAGAAGAGCCCCACACTCATCACTATCTTTATATATTTGCATTATTCTTGTGAGTCCTTCCTGATCAGAGATCCGTTTAGTAACTACAAAATCCAAAGCAAAAACATCATCTGGACTCTCTAGGTCTAGTGAGACAATATTTTGTATACAGGTGTTGCTGCAAAACCTGTGTTCTTTCTTAAATCCCTATAATCCAAGAAGAAGCTATACTAAGTATCATATCATTTCCAGTTTTAAGCTAGCATCATACAGTAAGGATATATCTGTTATTTTATGCTAATGACTGTCATCTTGTCCAAGGCTGCAGTAGAGTACATAATATAACAATATCCTTCCAAAATTTCTCCATAAGGCTTTGCGGCAAAGTGCAGACATGTTGCATTGGTTGAAAATATGGGAGGGAATCTATGTCTTTTTCTGATACCTTGCCCTCTTGAATTGTCCTTCAGCCCTTCACCTTACCCTGTATCAGACACAGTACCTGTGGCGCCAGTGTGATGGCAATAATAGACTAATCCTCTGATTGCTGTGCTGGCATCCCATACAGGTACATTTCATGTCCTGATGGATTCCCTTCAATCCAGCTCCCTGCTTATGACGTGGGAAGGAAGCAAAGGATGTTTCAACTCCATGGGCCCTTGCATCCCCAGGGGAGACTTGGGTGAAGCTCCAGGTTCCTAACTTTGATTGGCTCAGCTTTGGTCACTGCAGCTATCTGGGAATGAATCAGTGGGTGGAAGATCTCTCTGTCTTTCCTTTTCTCTGGGATTCTGCCTTTCAAATAAAAAAAATCAACAAATTATAAAATAAAAACCTATTATTATTTGTTAATGCATGATTGAATCCAATGAAACAGTAAAATTACCTTGGGGGAAAAAATCAATAAATTGAAAAAAAATATGCAGGTTTATCATTTTTTTAATAAGCAAAAAAATGTGATAAAAATCAGACAATCTTTTCACATTATTATAGAATAAGAAATCCAAGAATAACAAAAGAGCAAAAGGCAAATATTAATTCAAAAATAATAAAGTAAATGATAGCAACGTTAGGATAATATTAGAATGAAATATCTCAATTTCAAAACCAAACTGCAAAAGTTCCCCACAGGAGAATATAAAATAATAAAAATTATAAAACATAAGTTACAAGCATGGATGGTAAAGTTGTGATTCCAAAATCAGTAGTAATCCTGGATGAAGAAATATAAATGGAGTAGTATAAATATCTGAAACTATTGTGGAATCATATTTCAGAAAATATGAATCTGATATAAGTCAGGAAATATGAATCTGAAATAAGTGTATAGATGTAAAGATGAGCAAATAATGTCACATTGAAAAATCCAGTGAGTGCCATTGAATTTTTGAGAAAATCAGGAATTGTAGTAAAGTTTAAGTATACCTAACAAATCTTTTTTTTTTGCAACTAGGGCACGTCTCCAGGAAAAGTGGAAATATATAGTTAATGATTTGAAGGATAAAGAATTTGAGCCATATGTTCTATTGAAAGGAGAGGGCATTTGAAAGTGAAATTTCATTTTCAAGTAAAGTGTTACTAAAATGTTAGAGTATACATAAAATATTTTCAGAAACCAAGGCCTATAAAATAGTTCCCAGTTCCTAATTCAGGTGCCAGAGTTCAGTTTCCTGTTACTGTAGATCCTGGGAGGATGTGGTGATGGCTTTAGTGGCTCTCTTCCTGGAATCCACTTTGGAAACATCTGTGTGGACTTCCTAGCTCCCTGGTTTGACCAGGTCTGGATGTTGTGGCCATGTCGGGAGTAAGCTAATAGATGGGCTTTCTCTTGGTCTTTCT
This sequence comes from Ochotona curzoniae, assembly GCF_017591425.1. Lineage (NCBI taxonomy): Eukaryota > Metazoa > Chordata > Mammalia > Lagomorpha > Ochotonidae > Ochotona > Ochotona curzoniae. The sequence continues at coordinate 18,395,458 of NW_024465023.1, read as the reverse complement.
TTCTACCTCTTTCTTTTGCCATCTCTCAAAGAAGTAAAATTTAAGCAAAATTTAAGAAGAGATGCATAATGAAAAGGCAAGTGTGATTAGTCACAATTATGCTGTACACATGAAAGCTGCAGTTAGAAATACTTCTCAGGGAAGATCTACCTCCTTATTTTAAAAAAGGATATTTCCTTTCTGATGTTTAGTTTGATCCAACAACTGAAAAAGTCGAAGTGCAATGATCATAGAAAGATTTCTTCAGCAGAAGTATTTCAACTATTGATGTAAGTTATTCCTATTTGATGACTCAAGATCTGTGTTCAAAGCTGTCATTTGAGGGATTTGGCATGATGGCTTAAATGGCTAATTCTCCACCTTCAAGTACTGGCACCTCACTGGATGCCAGTTCATGTCCTGGCTGCTCTAATTCCCATTTAGATTCCTGCTTGTGAATTGGGAAAGCAGTAGAGGGTGGCCCAAAGCCTTGAGACCCTGCATTCTTGTGGAAGACCAAGAAGAAACCTCTGGCTTTTGCCTTCAGATCAGCTCTGCTGTGGCCATTGCAGCCATTTGGAGAGTGGATGCAAGATTTTTTTGTTTTTTTTCATTCTCTCTCCTTCTTTCTGCAAATCTGTCTTCCCAACAAAAATAAATAAATACATCTTTAAAGTTGCCATTTGATAACAAAAATTCACCTTAACTTACACAAACCATGACACCACGACTGTGTTTCCCTTATGAGACAGTCTGAGGAACAAGCTAAGCTTTACTGAAAATTACTATATCCACTGCTGCCCTGAGCTGCCACTTCATATCTGATAAGAATTTGTACCCTAGGAAAATTAAATTGGAAAGCTAACATAATCTCTTACTGCGTGTCGGGGTATGCTTTTGCTTCTTATCAATCCAAAATGTATCTGATATCTAAAGCTTAAAACTTCAGTTATTATACAGTGAAGTGTCTACTCAGAACTTTGCGCTTATTAACTGAAGTCTGATCTCCATACAACCATTTCCAATGAGTTCAAGCAAACATTTATAATTGCTTGTCCTTATAGAGAGCCAAGTATCATTCTTTGCCAGCTGTTAACCTCGGACCAGACCAAGATAATTAGTTTTGGTAATTACTTCTAGTACTTCAGGAGAAATTGAAATCATTGTGTCCTAACTTCACTCTAAAATTAAATTGGCAGATTCTTTTCATGTAAGAATTTGTGACCTTTACATCTACCTTCTCAGAATGTGTGCCATAATTATATTTTTTGAATCTTTAGTACAAAAAAAATCCCAAATACACCAAAAATTCAAGCTAAAGACACTTATATTACTCACAATGTGATCATTAAAGTATTTTTGGTTTTGTAAGTTTGACTTTCAGCTAGAATTATTTCTGTCAATTAGTAAAAATGCACACTGATTTAAGAAGCACAGAGATAGGGCTGGGTGGTCTTGAGAACCGAAAGTTTTCTCAAGGTCTCTCAACATCAGCAAACATGTGCTCATGCAAACAACTAAAGTGTCAGCTTCATCCCTAGTTGCCCTCTCAAACCAGTAATCAGCATTGAAAGATGGAATTATTAGGTTTATTTTCCCCTAATTATTCTTGGGATTACATGTAACGTATTTAATAATAAAGACTTTGATTTCAGAGCTAACTGAATTTTCTTATTTGTTGCTGGTATTAATTTTATTGTCTTCAGTTAGTTGCTCAAACCTGAATCTTCTGATTTTTTATTTGTGTGATAGATATGTCTCATATCATTGTCTAATGATCAAAGAAGATACTTAATAGGACTTGGAAACCTAAAGATCAAGAACATCCAAGCAAAAAATAACATCTCAAAAATAATTATGGCTACTCTGGAGCACAATAACACAATTTAATAATTGAAGAATAGTTTATTATACAGTGCTTAGAAAAAGACTTTTCCAGAAGATTTTCAGGTTTGTTAAGTCATGGTGTCAAAATCTACATAGTTTTTTTTTTTTTTTAAATGTGACAGATGATAATAATTATTTTCACATAACAGAGGTTTCTCTGAAAGCATGAAATACCAGTTTTTAACAGATTTTGTTTTTCTATGTCATGGTATGTTTCAATATTTAGTAGCAAAAATATCATTCCTCTTTCTCTATGGTAATATGTGTATGTGAGGTTGTAAACTCATTGTAACAGGATAAAAAAGTTCATGAAAATAAACTTAGCTAATCAAGATTAAAGTAACTGATTTTCCAATTTGAGATAGACAACTGTATATTCTAACAGGCTGATACTGGCTGTTGTGTTTTCTTCAAAAAGGCCCACTGAAATAATTGATACACATTTTTTATTAATTTTCATACTGCCCCTGTTAGATAGGCTACTTGAAAATAAAGTTTTTTAAAAAAATATAAATTTCTAATCTTCATTGTGACACCCATCCAACATAGCAAAAATATCAAATGTTCCAAGTTAATCCCTGCAATAAATGTAATTTCATTGAAAAATATCTCTAGAAAAAGGTTTGTGAAGCTCACTAAATGAAACTTGAACCTCAGAAGGATTAAATAAATGCCTTAGGACATGATGAATTTGTTGCAAAAGAAGGAATGAGACTGTCCTGCTACTTGCAAGAGTGATTATTTTTATATTAATTATGGTAACATGTCGTTGGCCTAGAAAACACTCAGGCTTGGCAGCATATCCATTTTGCATATTGATGGTGGTAAAACTGTACATATTAAGAAGAATAGAACTTTATCTCCCACTTTATGCAAACATACATCCCAGAAGTGTCAGAAGAAAATCTGTCTTAAAATTACTAAAATTAAAAGTGACTATAAATCATTATAGTTGGGCTAAAATTTTAACTGAGAAGTTAACAAATAAAACTTCTTGTCAGACTTTTTGGTTCATTGAGTTTTGTCACTTCAATGGTAAAATAGATTTAATTCATGCACCTAGGATTTGAACAACACATAAATTGTTTAATTTATATAAGTTGTAAAAATTCAGAAGTGAAAATAGTTTCATTAGTGTTTTGTGAAATATTTCAGTTTTTACTCAGTTTTATTGCCTTTTGCAAGAAAAAGTTTTCACTTATACAATCTTAGTTTAATTATGAAAAACATGAAGCTTAAGAATTAATAGGATATTGTCCTAACAGTATAGTAGAGCCAAATGATTATCATATATTTAGAACATTTGCAAACCTTTATAAAAGTGTTAGTACACATAGACCATGGAATTGACAAACGCTGTAATTAAGGATTTCTGTTTCAAAGTGTGCATTTAGTAGCACACTAATGATATTACCTCAACTAGGATGTGTCTTAAAATATCACATTTACAAATATTGTCCTATTTCTTTTTCATAGTCCACCACCCGTCAGATTTTTCCCATTTTGTTACAATAGTGTATAATGTCATTTAATTGGAAAAATTCAATGCGTACTTTTGTTGTCAACTTTGTTTTTATAGCATAATATCTGCTAGCTTCTTGCCCACTAGTATATTATAAATGCTCCATTCAATTTCCAATATTGAGTGCAGCTTATTAATTTTCCAGTTAATAATCTTTTGGGCTATTTTCAGCTTTTGGTTATTGTGAATAAAGCTTCTATGAATATGGGTGTGTAACTTTTTATGGAGATATTTTTTTTTCACCTGTTGGATAAATATATGGGTGCTAAATTGTGGGGTTATGATGTAGGTGTATGATTATTTTTTAAACATAAAAATCACATAAAATATAACTCATCATTTCTTACATTTTAAAGTAATACAATTCAATGGCTTTTAGTACATTGAGAATGCTTTGTGACCATCACTGCTATTCTCTTAGAACATTTCACTACCCCAAAAACAAATCTCAAACCCATTAAGCTGTTGCTCCCTGCAGAGAGCCCATCCCCACTCCAAGCCTGGCAGCCCTAATCTATTCTGTGCATCTATGGATTTGCAAACTCTGCATGTCTCAGTGGAAACATACATGTTATGTTGCTTTTTCAATCTTGACATTTTTACTTTTTTACTTAGCATATGTTTAAAAGTTCAGCCATATTGCAAACCCTGTGAGCACTTCCCTCATTTTTATGACTGAATATTATTCCATTGCATGAATATATAACATATTGTATACAGATTAGTTGAAGGGAATTAAGGTTGTTTTCACTTTTAAGAAACTATTGTGGGGCCCGGCGCGGTGGCGCAAGTGGTTAAGGTCCTCGCCTAGCACGCCCGGGATCCCATATGGGCGCCGGTTCTATCCCAGCAGCCCCGCTTCCCTTCCAGCTCCCTGCCTGTGGCCTGGGAAAGCAGTCGAGGACGGCCCAAAGCTTTGGGACCCTGCACCCGCGTGGGAGACCCGGAAGAGGCTCCTGGCTTCGGATTGGCAAAGTATCGGCCCGTTGCGCTCACTTGGGGAGTGAATCATCGGACGGAAGATCTTCCTCTCTGTCTCTCCTCTCTGTATATCCGCCTTTCCAATCAAAAAATAATAAAAATAAATCTTTAAAAAAAAAAAAGAAACTATTGTGTTTATTTAAAGTGCAGAGTAACAGAGAGAGGGGAAATAGTCTAAAAAGAGATCTTCCACATGCTGATTCACCCTCTGTGAGGCTTCCACAGCCAGAGCTGGGCCAGGCTGAAGCCAAGAGTCATCTAGGTTTCCCACATGGGTAGAAATGGCCTAAGTGCTTAGCCAGATACATTAGCAAGGAGTTGAATCAGATACAAAACAGCTGGGACATAAACTAGTGCTCTCATATGAGATGCTGGCCTTGTAAGTAATGGCTTAACCCGTGCCACAGTGCCAGCCTCTCCCTGTTCTATTGGTTATGAATAATAGTGCTATGAACATTCATGTACATATTTTTCTGTGTATGTCAGCTGTGATTTATATTTTATTTCTATGTTTTATTTGTTTCAGCAACATTTTATAGCTCTCAGGGTACAAATCTTTTTCCTGCTTGTTACAGTTTATCCATAAGTATTTTTGAAGCTATCCTATAGAATCACTTTTTAAATTTTCTTCTGAGATTGTTCATTGATAGTGTATAAACAACCAATTTTTACGTTGGCATTTCATATCTATATTACACTGAATTAACTTGTTAATTCTAAAAGATGTGTGTTTTTTAATCTGTGCAGTTTCTACAGGAAAATCATGTTGTAATGTGAACAAAAGTATTTTTTAAAGAATATTTACTCATGAGTCCTGTGCAATGGCCTAGTGGCTAAATCCTTACCTTGCACATGCCGGAACCCAAATGGGTGCTGGTTCGTCTCCAAGCTCTTCCACTTACTATCCAACTCCCTGCTTGCAACCTGGGAAAGTTATAGAGGACAGCCCAAATGCTTGGAACCCTGCACCCATAGGGGAGACCTGAAAGAAGCTCTTGGTTTTTGGCTTCGGATCAGCTCACCTCCGGCCATTGCAGCCACTTGGAGTGTGACAGAAGATGTTTCTCTCCATATTTGCTTCTCTCTGTAAATCTGCCTTTCTAATAGATAAATAAATAAAAATATAAATAGTATTTATTTAGTAGATAGGCAGAATTACAGAGAGAGAAGAGATTGCCATTGGGTGGTTCACTGACCAAATCACAAGGGCTAGAGCTAGGCAGGTCTGTACACAGCAGTTAGGGGCTTTTTCCAGATCTCTTATATGGGTGCAGGTGCCTAAGCACTTGGACCAGCGTCCACTGCTTTTACAGGCTATAAACCTGGAGTTAGAACGGAAGTGGAGTGTCAAGGAATCAAACTGATGCAGATATGGGATACCAGCATTGTAGGTAATGCCTTTGCCTTCTATGCCACGATCCTGGCCTATGCTTTGGAAAATTTTGACATTAACATTTTTGTGATTTATGTATCTTAATTTTCATACATAGCAAATTTTACTTTTTTACCCATATGGTTATTTTTCTGCCAGGACCATTTTTGGCGATAGATTTTCTGTCCCCATTGTGTTGCTTTGGTGCCTATGCTAAAAATTAGTTGAACACGCAATAGTGGTTTGTTTTTGCATATTCTTTTGTCCTTGTGTTTCCTCTGACCTTATGCCAGTATTATCTTGATCATTTCCATTTTAAAGGTACATAAGATCTGCATCACTATTATCCTTTGAAAAAATGACTTTTTGATTCTCCTGAATCAATTAAATATCTATACAAGTTTTTAAAAATCAGCTTTTCTAATTTACAGTTAATTTTTTTTCTGTTGTTGAGTACTATCTATTATCTGTCTATGATATTTTCTGTGTCATTAGCTTTATTTAAACAGAATCATGCAGTACATAACTTTAAGGATTCATATATATTATTGATCATAACTTTATTATATTAATCCAAGTTGTTGAAAGTTGAAGCAGTTTGCTTCTTTTTAAAAAAAGATTTATTGGGCCCACCATGGTAGCCTAGTGGCTAAAGTCCTCACCTTGTACCTGCCAGAATCCTATATGGGTGCAGGTTCATGTCCCAGCGGCCCCGCTTCACATCTAGCTCCCTGCTTGTGGCCTGGGAAATCAGTTAAGGATGGCCCAAAGCTTTGGACCCTACACCCACATGGGAGACCCAAAAGAGGCTCCTGGCTCTAGATTGGCTCAGCTCTGGCTGTTGTGGCCACTTGGGGATTGAATCAGCAGATGGAAGATCTACCTCTCTGTGTCTCTCATCCTCTCTGTATATCTGAATTTCCAACAAAACCAAATAGATCTTAAAGAAAAGATTTATTTATTTACGTATTTATTTACTTATTTTATTTATTTATTTACTTATTTATTTACTTATTTACTTATTTGAAAGGTTGTGCATTCTGATACTTGAGCACATTAACATTTGTTGCACGAGAGAGAGGAAGATCTTACATCCACTGGCCCACTGCTGAAATGATTACAGCAGTCAGGTCTGTACAGGCCAAAGCAAGGAGCCAGAAATTCCATCCGGATTTCCTCATTGGGTGGCAGGGGACCAGCCATTTGGGCCATAGTCTGCTTCCTTTCTTGATGTATGAGCAAAGCTGGTTTGGGTAGTAAAGCACCTGCAGCTCTGGTGTTCTGATACAGAATGCTGCCCTCCCAGAAAGCTTGATCCACTGCACCACAAAGCCAACCTCAATAGTTTGTTTTGTTGCACAATAACATTCCACATTATTGATTTACTACAATTTGCTTACGCATTAACTGCTTAAGGAATATTTGAAATTTTGGGGGGTTCATGGATATATCCAATACATCAACTGTAACCAAATTGGTAAGCTCTTAATACAGATTTTTACTTCTTTAGGATCAATGCCAGGAGTTGTACTGGATGGTTCATATACTAACCACATATTTACTTTTCATGAATCTATCAAAGCATTTTATAGAATGACATTTTACTAATTTGAATAGAGTGTAAAATTTAAAAATATTCTTATGATCACAGCTGTTTTTGGAAACATGGAATTGAAGCATGTTATTGGCTTCTAGTACATTTAAATACAGTCAAAAACCCCTGTACATTGTATATGAAAGAAATATTTAAAAATGGAAAATTAAAGACAAGGTAAACCAGTTGAAGACCTTGAGCCCTGCTATGAACCTGAACTATCCCTCAAAGATTCATATATTTAAACCCTAATACTTAACGTCATTGCAATTGGAGATAAGGTTTACATCTAGTTATATCTAGAGTTAAGTAATTAAAGTTAAAGGAAGTTGTGAAGATGGAGCCTTAATCTTCATAGATGCTGTCCCTCCATGTGTGGACACACTGAGAATGAAGCTCTCTGCAAGGCAGGAAACAAGCCCTTACAACAATCTTACCATAAATGGTACCCTGATGTTGGACTTCCAGCTGCCAGAATGATGAGAAAGTTGATTTCTGTTGTTTAAACCACCGAGTCTGTGGTGTGTTGTTATACAGCCCTAGTAGATTAATATAAGAGCGCATGTAATTACATGATAAAAAAAATCCTGGAATAACCAAAAGAGTAAAATAAATAAAAGAAATACTCTTTTTCTCTTGTGTTTTTCAAATTATATTTCTAGTGGAAGCCAAAATTTTACCACTGTCTAATCTGAATTTCATGTATGCATAGGACAAACCTAAGAAATGGTATTTATCAAAAAAAGAAAAATAAAGCAGTGTAACCTTCATATTTAAAATAAAAGCTTTATTACCATATGATTCATACACCATATGTTGGCAAAATATAATTAAAAACAAAATCTTTTGCCAGGTGAGAAACTGCTCCAAAAAATAGAGGAGAAAACAGTTTTATTATTGAATAAGCATTAAACCAGAACGTGATACACATCACAATGTGCTAAAGATTACATTAGAAATTATACCTCTTCATGTAGGCAAGTCAATACATCCCATTTAATGCCTGCTGTCAAGATAAATGATAGTTATTCCTTAAGTAAAAAAAAATCTTAATGTCATCATTTGTCACATATGGCATACCTCATATATTTATGATATGAAGTAAGATTGGTAAGTGGGAGCCAAGCACCAGCTAAAGTTAGGCATCCACATTCCCACAGACACTCCATCCAGGTCTGTCACAAGCATGGCAGAAGTCCAAGTACTTGGACCATCACACACTATTTTCCCAAGTACTTTAGCAAGGAGCTAGATCCTAAGTATAGTAGTGGGGATCTTCAACTTTCTCTTTCTTGGTTATCAATATGGCTTACTACACTTAACTGTTGGACTGTACTGAGTATTGTCTATTGATATATTGTTATCATTACCTTTTTTGTGACAGTTTGGCAGGGCAGGGAAATGCCCAGATGTTTCTTCAAACAGTATTCGGAGTGCTTCATGGGGCAATTTTAGGAAGTAGGCCAGCAGATGGAAGATTGTGTGTGTGTGTGTGTGTGTGTGTGTATGTGTACATGTATGTGTTAAATACCACTCGTGTTTCTCTGGAGAACCATGACTAATACATATTCGATGAAATCAACCCTCGGTCTGTTTGTAACGAGTTTTTGCGTCCAGCCGGCACGATGGCTTAGTGGCTATGTCCTTATCTTGCACCTGCCGAGTTCCCATATAGGCACTGGTTTGGGTCATGTCTGTTCCACTTCCCATCCAGCTCCCTGCTTGTGACTGGGGAAAGTAGTAGATGATGGCCTAAAGCCTTGGAACCCAACACCCATGTGGGAAACCTGGAAGAAGTTCCTGGCTCAGCTCAGCTCCGGTCATTCCTGTTCCTTCTCTCTGTAAATCTGCCTTTCCAATAAAAACAAATAAGTCTTTAAAAATGAGTTTTACGGTAATTTTGTGAGGTTTATTCTGAACGACAGAGGACTTTTCTTAACTATATTCCTTGTGATAGATTTCTTGGCTTACAGTTTAACCTTTTTGCTCCCATGGGACTACCAACGTCCTTTTAGTTGCTTACAATGAAAATATCCTTTACTTTGGAGGTAATTCCAAGGATATCACATTTCCAGATTCTGTTCCAAATATGCTTTTGATACAGCATCAGAATTCTCAGCTTCTGTAGCCCAGCTTCCCTCCCTTAACACATCTGAATCATGATTCTGTACTTTGGTACTTTCAAAATGTTCTCTTTATCTCTAATGTGAGTAGTATTTGCTTAACCTTACTTCTATTTGCTGAACTTCATAGGTCTGTAAGTATATGTTCTTCATAAATTTGGAAAACCTTTACCATTATCTTGTAAAAATAACTGTCTCATTTATAAATGCTTTTCCTCCCCCATAGGCACACATTATACACCTATTAGATCATGTGCAGTTTGAAATTTAGCTCATATATTGGATGCTATGGACTCTCCAGGTTTGGGGGTGCTGAAAGTGACATACTCTTTCCTACTTACATGTCTCATAAGTGGAAATCTTTAGAAGACTGAGCTTTTCTTACAGGTCTCTATTGCTACTCTTTCTAACCAGTGACTAGAGAGGAGTACAATAACTTGAACAAGGCAAAAACTCCTTTCCTTCCACCGTTTCAACTTTCATTGAAGTATTTTATAATGGTCAAGCCAGTCAGAAGATCTGAGAGGGTACTACTGGTTTCTGCATTTATCTTATCCAGAAAAATAAAAGTGATTGGTACTGATTGTCTCAGAAAATGCAGAACAAACCTACACATGTGTATTTGGGTCAGCGTTTGTCATTTATCTTCTTGTTTTATTAACTTACTTTTGTGAAATTCCCTTTGGTATAAATACCTTTAAACACATTGAACTGAATCATTTCTTGTAGAATGAACAGGGAAAAGAGAACATTTTACTGAGTTTCCACAACCATCACAGCTTTTGAACTGAACTCTGCCCACTGTTAGTGTTCTAAGCAGACAAGTTTAAAATAAAGCACTTCAAGCAGATCACGTCCCCAAGTTAAAAACATAATGATGGCATGTAATGCTTGTGATTTTTTTTTCTCCTCAATTAGAATCAACCCATTTCTTAAGCAATTTCTTTTCTCATGTGATTCTACTTAGTTTCATTAGTGACAAACAAATGTTGCATAGTTTTAGAAAATGAACTCTTGCTTTCTGTTATGTGTGGATGATTAATGTACAGTTTATTATACCTATACTGAAATATGATGAAATATGATAGTATTACTTATTTTTGTAAATATTAATATTTATTTAGCACATACTAATTGCATGATCCTGTAGTTATGGGATAGTCTGCTTTCTATATAGGACATATTATGTTTTATATTAGTTCACTTCATTTTAGAGATGTAAAATACTGTATTTCATGGTTTTCTCCTGATCAAGTAGTCACCATTTTATTTTTAATGAGTTTAAAATGATTCTACATGAGAAAAAACATTTTTAGTGTGGCGAATATATTAGACTAGCAATAATTTATATTTTTATAACAATGACATCTAAAATGAAAACATATCCCTTTCTATGAAAAGCATCAATACAATCTTATGTCATAATTATTGGTTTATTACGTTAAAGTAAGGGGAGTTTCAGAAATTGATGACTTCTAAATGGCTAAAGGTGAGAAATGCTCAGATGAGTGAAGCATAATACATACGTATATATTGACACATGTATATATGTATTATACATTACCTATTATATTGTGTATATATTATATAATACATATATAGTATTTGAACATGGTGGAAGGAGAAAATACTTGTGATTACTTTCAGTTGTATTATAAAAAACTTGCTTAAAATGTATTTCAATTTTTTAAAATACTTTTGATTTGAGATTATAAAATTTACTTGGGGTGATAGTGATAGGATTATGGCATATCTAAAAGTATAAAAAAAATCTCTTGAAGTATATTTAAGCAAAATTACAAATGTAATTTATTAATGTCTTCATATTGGTTCCCTAATATTTCAAATGCACCAATAAAAACAACACCTTTAAAATAAATTTTCTTGCAAATTGGGTGCAGTTTGAACAACATCAAGTATTTTTCAAAATAAACCTGCACCCTCACAGATGTGTACATAGAAACTGACTTACGACAATAATTGAAATGAATATCAATAGACAACTGGATTTTTAAAAATATGTGATATAGAGCCTGGTGCAGTGGCCCAGTGGCTAAATCCTCACTTAACATGCTCTGGAATCCCATATGGGCTATTCCGCTTCCCATCCGGCTCCCTGCTTGTGGCCTGGGAAAGCAGTGGATGGCTCAAACCATTGGGACTCAGTACCTGTGTGAGAAGAAGAAGCTCCTGGCTTTGGATAAGCTCAGCTCTGGCCATTGCACCGACTTGGGGAGTTAACCAGTGGATGGAAGATTTTCCTCCTTGTCTATCCTGTAAATCCACAATTCCAACAAAAATAAATAAATGTTTCTTTTAAAATGTGTTATATATATACTTTGGAGTGCTATTCAGTCTTGAAACAAAAACAAAAACTCCATAAAATTCTGTCCTTCGTAGCAACATAGATGAAGAGACATGCTAAGTGAAAAAAGCTGAGCACAGTGAGGTATATACTCTACTATTTCCCTTATATATAGAATCCAAAACATGTTAATTTCTGGGGCTGCCACAGTGGCGTATCACGCAAATCTTCTTCTTGCAGTACTAGCATGCCACATGGACACCAGTTTATTTCCAAAATGCTTCGCTTCAGATCCAGCTACCTTATTGGGGCCTGGGAAAGTGGCTGAGGATGGCACAAATCCTTTGGCCTCTGCACCTGTATGGGAGACCTAGTGAAAGCTTCTGGCTTGGACCTGTTTTGGACCAATGCAGCTCTGGCCATTGCAGCCATTTGGGGAATGAATCAGCAGATGGAAGATCTCTCTCTCTTTCTCTGTGTAATTCTGACTTTCAAGTAAAATAAATAAATATTTGAAAAATTTGAATTCACTGAAGTAGAGAGATAATGTTGATCATCTATGCCATGAGTAGGTAAATGCTGAATGAATACACATTTTCAGTGTTATTGAATATTTATTTGACAGAATTAGAGAGGGGGAGAAAAGAGAAAGCGATTTAAGGAGAGAAAGAGATAGAGGGAAAAGGATTTTTTATCTACTGGCTTACTTTCCACATGGTTACGACAGCCAGGGCTCTACACCAAAGTCAAGGGACAGCAGTTTTATCCTGGTCTCCCACAAGCGTGGCGAGGGTAAAGCATGTTGGCCATCTTCCTATGCTCTCCCAGGAAGGGAGCTGAATTGGAAATGGAGAAGATAAGACTCAACCTTATGATAAGCATATGGGATGCCAGATCTTAGGCAACAACTTTACTCTTAGGCCACAATAGCAGCCTCCAAACCTTGCTTTAATAAACAGGAATACTTTTTGCTAATCTGTTGTGTAACACCTAATTGTAGCTAATCATGTACTGTATATTCCAAAGTTATTAGAAGAAAGAATAGTATGTGTTTTCGTCACAAGGTAATGATAAATACTTGTAATGATAGAAACGTCAATTACCCAAATTTGATGATTTGCAATGTTCACACAAACCAAAACATCACATCGTATTCCAAATTGGTATTTTCTAGTTAGTTAAATACAAAATGTATATAAACAAACAGGAAAATTATAGTTCAATATAATTTTAACAAAAAAACTGTATTTTGAAATGTTCTGAATTGATACATGCAAGTGAGGGGTTTTTAGAAACTTCGTAGAAAATGAATATTACACAAAAACCATGGAATAGCTATTTAAGTTACTGCTTTTGATGCTTGCATTCCATATGGAATGCAGCTTCACATCTTGGCTACCATACTTTTGACTGAATTTCCTGTTAATGCCTCTTTAAAGACAATAGGTGACCCAAGTAGTTGGGGCTCCTGCCACCCATGGAAGACATCAAGACAGAGTTACAGGCTCCTGTCTTCAGTCTAGATCTGGCTAGGCCTAGATCTGACTTTTGCAGTTGTTTGTGGAGTGAACAGTAGCTAGAAGTTTCTCTCTCTCTCTCTCTCTCGCGCACTATATGACACTTGTCTTTTTCTCTTTCTGTCAACTATGTCTTTTAAATGAATCAATATTTTTAAAATGAAAAAATAAAATATATATCTTTTCATCCAATTTTAATGGACAATTTGAAATAATATCATACAAATATATTACATATGTGGGTATATGTGTATAATTCAACATGATATTGATTGTACAACATAATGACTAAATGAGTTTTTTATTGTGTTGAGTTAAAACTCTAACTGCATGTAAAAATTAGCATCCATTTCACCACACTTATTTGTATTTTTTCTGTGACTATGCCAGGGCAATTTATGTTACACAAAACAGTTGGAATTCAATTTGTGAAATAGCCACCTATTTGAGCAAATTTGTTCTATATAGCACTCTCAGGAGTAGGTAAATGCTGGTGCATGGATTAAGAGGCAAAAGTAATTACTTCATCCAGCAGAATGCAAAAGAAGCTTCACTGACTCCACGGAATTACATTTGATGACACCCAAAGGGTTTTCCTTTGAGAAATAAAAACATTCTGCAAAAGTCCTTCCAACCACTAAAGACTGCAATAGCCCAGCACCATTATCAATATCGCATGCATTTTACTAAAACATGTTTACCGTGTAAGAAATGCTACTTAACAAAATTATTTAAAACTTCAGAATAATCTCTACCGACTTCTCAAAATACTATAGATAATTAACTTGGTCAGATTTCAAAAATGCACAAAGTTTTTATACTAACATCAAAGAGTTAAGGCACTCTGGCAATGAATTCATTTATTTTGGAAAGAAGGAAAGCAGTAATTACTTTCTCTCTTTATAGTAAATCAGAAACTGGATGGTTGTCTACCAGGGACTCATTGTTTCAATATAATTTCCAATTATGTGATAATGTAATTACACGGTAAAGAAGATTATGTCGAGAAACTCAAGGAATTAGTGACTTGGGGGTAAATTATAAAACCTGGGCTTTTAAATGGATAATAGTCTTCATTACAGTGTTAAAACAGACACACTGTAGTTGTTAATATCATCCCTTTTTGGGAAAACATTTGCCGTACAAATTTCAGAGGGCTATAGCTTTTTATCTTCTAAAAACCACAAAAACAATGTATATGAAATGTATATGTTATATATACATATATTGTATATAAACACACAGATATTCCTATTTCTTGTAGATTTCTATCTTGGTAACATGAACCCATATCCACGTGTTTCTGTCTTTCTTCTCTCTGTGGTCCACATCCCTTTTGAAGTATATAGATTAATCCTTACACTAGACTACATCTTTACTTAGTAGTGTTTTGCTTGTTATTTTGATTGTGGCAAGTAGCAACCAAACCATGATGTTAGCAGGTTTACATTATTTAAAATGATACAGATATATCTTTTTTTCATTATATTATTATTTCATGGTACAGCTGCATAGGCTCTGGGATTTCCCTTACACCCTCCGCAAATTCCCTCCATTCACACACAAATTTCCCCTAATTTATTACAAAGTATAATTCTTCATGAACAATCACTAGTTTGTCATTGTGCCACTTAAGTATTTCCTAATATTGCAGGCATGGACAATGGCAGACAGTCCAGCATCCTATTGTCAATATATAGTTAACAGTTCCATTGGGAGTCCATCTTTGATCAGGAAGTAGAGATGCATACTGCATTGTATCCTCGCATCTAGATATGATAGTCTCCATTACACAGTTTACTATACATCCTCTTAAATGAAATGCCCAAAACAAAATCAACAAAGTCATGAAGTTAAAAAACATGCTCCTGAATGACTAATGTGTTGCTGAAGAAATAAAAAAATCAAGAACCTTCTTGAAGAAAATGTTACTGTATGACCTATGAGTCAGTGAAAAATTTAATATGAGAAAAAAACTGTTTTGGAGTTTTTGGATCTTTCTGAAATGTGTCTCCAGGAGGCAACAGATAGATAGGTCCTGCTTTTTGATTCAGCCTGCTAAATCTATGACATTTGATTGATGAGTTTAAGCAAATTATATCCATGATTAATATAAATAGGTATTGAAAGGCCAAATATAGAAGTTATGGGAGTTCCAGAAGGCACAGAAAGAGAAGCTGTGTTTTAAAATGTATTCAACAAAATAGCAAATGAAAATTTTCCTAATATGGAGAAAGAATTGATAAAACAACATATAGAAGGGGCACAGCGCTCCTGTTAGGATTGACCAAAAGCAATCTCACCAGGACACATGATAATCAATTTCTCTTCAGTCAAACATAAGGAAAAGACCCTTAAATATGCATGTGAAAAAACCAATTGATGTATAGAAGAATAACAATTAGACTCACAGATGATATATCAGAGAAATTCTACAGGCCAGAATACAATGGAGCAACATATTCCAGATTCTAAAAGGAAGTAATTGACAGCCCAGAATAACGTACCAAGCAAGGCTCTCCTTTGTCTTTGAAAATGAAATAGAACTCTTCCACAGTAAAGAAAATCTCAAAGAATTAGCCTCTTACAGACTTGCCCTATAAATGGTACTTAAAGTTGTATCCTGACAGAGAAAAGGAATGGCGCCTACCAAAACCAAATGCAAATGTGCAGAACAGTCTAGTAAAATGACAGCAGAAGAATAAATCAAATGACCCATTGATATGGATGTGTCTTTCTTTTTGCTTCTTTTTTTATTAGTATTATTTTGTGACAGAGCTCCATAGATCCTGAGATTTCCATTCCCCCTCCTCAGTCACCTCCCCGCCCCCACACACATACTGCATTCTCCCAATAGCGTTCCTACATCACCTGTGGAATGGGAATCAATGAAGGATCTGAGTAGATGTGAGGATTGGGATCTACATAACTGCATAAACTTATTTGGAAAGGTTCTTGTTAAAATGGAATTTTACCAGGAAATGTTCAGATGAGAACTGGAGAAGGTTTTAGAGTACCATTAAAGTTTGATTACACAAGAATCTTTGCCATTAGGTAAGATTCATGTTCTCCACAGTTTTTCCATTTCCAGAAATATTCTAGTGCTACTAAAGCACTGTCATTACAAAAATTCAGATGTTATTGCTTAATGTACGTTTGTACAATCAACAATGGAAGAGTAGTCGTACATAAAATAATTAAATTAGGAGACAGAAACAGAGAATTTAAAGAGATGAACAAGAAAGATTTTTCCAAATGAAGTTGTATATAAAATTTCACGTATAATATCATAAAAGAAAATTCTATTGTATTTTGGAATTGAGGAAGGCCACACATTGACTATGCTAATATTTGTATTAAATTTCATCCACATTATAAAATCATTTTTGCATGTGTGTGTTTTATTTTTCATGATACAGTTTCAGAGGCATGGCGATTTCCGCTACCAAGTCTTTATTTCTCTCACCCTTCACTGTTTTTCCTTGTAGTATTAGAATAGTACAGGCCTTCAACAACTTTCACAAGTCCACCATTCTGCATTTCAGTGTATTCTGACATTGTAGGTATAGACAATGGTAGAATGCCTGGAATCCTATTGTCAAGATATATTTAACAGTTTCATTGGGAGTCCATCTTTGATTCAGAGGTAGAGATGCATACACTATATCACCACTTCTTGATATGCTAATCTCTATTACACAGTTCTTCTAGATGACTATATGAACATACATGTTTACCTGTATATCTCTTGATCTTTTATTTTGCATGAAGGTTGCCAGATATCAGAGAAAATAAACAATGTTTGTCCTTTTGGGATTGCCTTATTTTATTAAGCATAATGTTTTCTATTTGGGACCATTGTGTTGCAAATGGTAGAAATTCTCTTTAATGGCTGAGTAATATTCCATGGAATAGATACACCATAGTTTCTTTATCCATTCCTCTTTTGATGTGCATCTGTGTTGTTTCACCTACATTTGGAAATATATTAACAACACCTGCTGATGTGTATGTGGGGAGAAAGGTACCCTCCTTCATTGCTGGTGGGAGTGTAGGCTAGTACAACCGCTATGGACATCAGTATGGAAAGTGCTAAGATAAGTGAAAATGGATCTACTGTATGACCCAGTTATCCCACTTTTGGAAATATATCTATAAGGAAGTGAAATCTGCATATGACAAAATGAGCTGCAATCATATATTTATAGCCACATTATAAATCCTTAAAGATTAACTTCCCCAAAGGAAGCTTTTCCTTTTCCTGTTTCTCTAGTAGCTCCAGATTATTTGTAAAGTTGGATGCAAAATCTTTAATGTATCATTAAAAATTCAAAAAGTAAATTTCCAAATTTTCAGCATACTGACTGCTTATTGGATGAAAGTCTTTCTGTGTTTTTCCTGTTTCTGTATTTTTCTCTTGCTGTATATTCTGATTAAAATGGCATTCTTTCTGATCTACGTCATATATTATGTCTGATGTGTCCTTGAAGGAATATATTAAATGGTATAACCTCTCTGAAATATGTCTTCATTTCTTTTCTTCCCAAGTAGAATATAATCTCTTCTTCAAACATCCTTTAGTGGATATCCTCTGTTACCCTATGCACAGATTTGTCTACTGCTTAGAGAACTCCCACTTACCCAGGGAAATCATTTCACTCCTCCAAACTGACAATTTATTGATTTTAGATCTGGCCTGAGTATGATATAATCCTGACCAAAAGAATTATATCTTGGATTAGTTAGTACATAAGTGAATATGTCAATAAAGGTATATTTTGGGCCAAATATTAGGAAAGATATTCTCTTTTTTTGGGTGACTGAGATGACAAAATAACAAACCTAATTTTGCTCACAGACATACTGTCACACTCAGGAAGCAGAAAACCAAACATGAAAGCAAAGAGAAGTTGGCTCAGAGGAAAGTGTATGCTGGGGATGGAAACAGTGGAAACAAGGTTTCAAGTCATTCCTAAAGTCAGTGATAGCTCTAAACATTCAGACTTGTGTGTATTTGATTTTGCTTTTTTACTTAGTAAAATTTGTGTGGTTTTCTGTCCGTAACAAAAGATAAAGTTCTTAACAATTTTCTCTTTTTGGGATCTTAGTCTAATTCTAATGTGCATTCATGTGTTACTTTTCTATCCTCTCATACTAGGGTATTTCAAAAGTTTGTAGAAAATTCGAGTTAAAATCTATATTTAATTTTTTGTGAAATTTTAAAAATCTCTGCATATGAAGATGCTTCAAAAAGTTAATGAAGATATATATTAGGAATAATATGCATGGATTTTAATACTTTGGTATGAGGATGATATTTAATGCAGTCATTAAAACACCCTTGGGAATCACACATCCCATTTCTGGGTTCCTGGTTTTGAGTCCCAGCTCCACCTCCAATTCTAGCTACCTGCTAATGCACATCCTGGGAGACAGAAGTTATTGTTCAAGTAGTTACATCCCTGCCACCTAAGTGTTAGAGAATATTAAATTGAGTTCCAATTTCCTGACTTTGGCCGGTTCAATCCCCAGCTGTTATGTACATTTTGGGGAATAAATCAGTGGGTGGCAAATTTCTTTCTCTCTTTAAAAACAAGCAAACAAACAAACAAAAAAAGTATGTTTAATTTCAAATTTTGCAGCAATATAAACTTATCATTTAATTCTCATTTTCCATGGACTCTTTGAAACAGCCTCTCATTTCTGTGATACTAATTTGGTTTCCCTCAAGGTATGCATGCTTTCTATGGAACTATTTAAGACATCAGTTTTATGTTTTCCTATCAAATTGTGCAAAGATTCTAAACCTTAACAGAAAACTGATCTCTTAATTTAAAAGAAATTAAAGTTAAAACATATGTCTCTTAGCATGAAGACAAACTGAACTAGCATTGATTCTCTGAATGAAGTGAATTTATTAACAGAAATATTGATGCTATAAGGCACATTTTCCAGTAATTTTGTGTGCAAATGAGTAAGATCTATTGTTTCTGTGGTCATGTAAATTAATGTATTTTGGGAATTCAAAACATTTTTGGTAAACTTTTATCAGTGATATTCAAAATTGCAATCATATTGTAATGTAAAAATTTCCCTGTCATTTAGAATTCCTCTGGAATGTTATCATAGGGTGAATTAATAATGGGGCAAGGTATCTACATCTTTAACTAGAGGAAAGTTAATACCCACTATCTCTCAGTGGTTCTATTCTATGGAATTTAGACTTGTTTCAGAAAAGTCGTAGATAAAATAGGATATAAGCTAATTGAGTAAAAACAGAAATTTCCTTGCTAGTGGAATGAGAGAAAGTATAAACCCTTATCATTTAGATACAAGAAGAGATTAATCATCCGTTGCTTTATTCACTACTGTCTGGAACATCAAAAGCAATTAAGATGGAATCATTTAGTAGAATAACTCGTCAAAAATAAAATTTATTTTTCATAAAAGGTTAATGGGGTCCTGATACTCTCATAGTAAAAATTAAGCAGTTTGAAGCCTTGAATAAGTAACTCTCTGTAGTTTGTGGTAGTATAATCATGCTATTAGCTATTATTTTTAATACTGATGACTCAAGTATAAGGTCTACATTTTGTATAACATTTAAATACTTTCTATCTTGGAAAGCTTTTGGAGAAGAAAGTAATAATTGTATTTTTAATTCATCTATTATGGTGTTTGGAATGGATTCCATTCAAATATAGTCAAAGAACCACAGCATTAAAGCAAAGCAACCAAAAAGATCAACAACAACAGAATAATTACATTTTATTATATGTAAATCTTACTTTTTGTTAATTCCACACTTCACAAAGCATGTGATTGTCTCAATCAGAAGGGAACTATCAAAAAATAAGCCAACCAGAAAATGACTGTGAAATTACCAGGAGAAAATTCTCTACCTTTTAAACCATAGGGAAATAATGTTTTATAAACCTATAGCAGGAATTGAACAGAAAAAGCTTTCACAATTATGATACAGTTACAATAACTTTGAGCTTTACAATAGCAACAATATTTTATTTATGCTTTACCTGTTATTTCATTATAAATTCGTGAATGTTACGTAAACATTCAAATTAAAGTTTCATAATGAAGGTACTGCTAGATATGTTAGTTGTCATTCTCCAAAATCATTGGGATGGAAATATTTATATTGCTTTTAGAATTAGATTAGAAACTGTTGATTATTTTAAGTCATTTGGAATTAGTAGCATAGGTAACAATGTGACAATGAAAAAAATACTTGACATATAGGATTTCCTAATACATGAACTAAATTTGTTTTGGAAAATCTGCTAATTTTTCTCTGAAATGATCATAAAATTTTAGTTGAATGCAGAAGAGCAATGATCAAACTATCCTTTAGAATTAAATTTCGGGACTTGGAGGTGTTGGTGTCTGAGAATTTAAATTCAGAACCATTTAGAGTATAATATGAGCACACACATCTAAAACTTTGCGGGAAGAGTAGAATTAAAGCGTTTGAGAGCCAGCATTATTGTTCAGTAGGTTAAGTTGATACTTGCAGTGCCATCACCCTGTTTGAGTGCCTGCTCCAATCCTGGCTGCTCGACTTGCACTTCAGTTCCCTGCTAGCATGCCTGGGAAAGGAGCCAAAAATGACTTGTGTCTGTGCTAAACATAGCAGAGACCCAGATAGGGTTTGAGGCTCTTGGTTTTGATCTAGTGCAGCCCTGGCAATCGTGACCATTTTGTAAAGTAAACCAACAGAAAGAAGACCTCTCTGTCTCTCCCTCCCTCACTCTGCTTACCCCCTGAAACATTGTTTTTCAAATAAATCTTTAAAAATTAAAAAGTTTGCTTTGGTGAAGAAATTTTTGAAAACCACATTTGGTTGTTTTTTTAAATAATAGAAATATTACATAAATGTACAGAATACCTGTTTTATTCATGCATTTCAGAACATTTTGCATCAAAATAAAAGTAACTATTAATGTTCATTTCCTTATTTTTTAAAGTTTTATGTATTTATTTATTTAAAGATTTATTTATTTAATTGGAAAGCAGATATACAGAGAGGAGGAGAGACAGAGAGGAAGATCTTCCATCCTTTGATTCACTCCCCACGTGGCCAAAGTAGCCAGAGCTGAGCCAATCCAAAACCAGGAGCTCAGAGCCTCTTCTGGGTCTCCCATGTGGGTGCAGGGTCCCAAGGCTTTGGGCCGTCCTCCACTGCTTTCCCAAACCACAAGCAGGGAGCTGGGTGGGAAGCGGGTGGCCAGGATTAGAACTGGTGCCCATATAGGATTCTGGCTTGTGTGTACAAGGCAAGAACTTTAGCCACTAGGCTACTGCACTGGACCCTAAAGTTTGATTTATTCTTATTGCAAAGGCAGATTTTACAGAGGGAAAGAGAGACAAAGACAAAGATCCTCCATCTGCTGATCCCTCCTCAAATGGCTGTAATGGCCAGAGATGAACTGCTCCAAAGCCAGGAACCAGGAGCCCCCTTTGGGTTTCCAGTGCAGATGCAGGGTTCCAAGACCTTAGGCCTTGCTTTCCCAGGCCACAGCAGCGAGCTGGATGGGAAATGGAACAGCTGGGGCATGAGCTGATGTCCATAGGGAATGATGATACTAGCAGCAGGAGAATTAGTCAATTGAGTCATCATGTTGATCTCACTTTCTTTAAACTTTAAAAAATATATCCTTTTATATTATACCCAACAACAACCTAACTAAATTTTTTGATAGCAACATTGATCCAAAGAACTTTCATATTTCACTTTCTGCAAAATCACCACACTAAGTACAGCTGTACAACTGTAGATCAAACAATGTATTGTATATTATTATAAAGAGGTAGAGGAAAGGCTTCAAACAAAGAGAAAATGTAAGGCATGTGCCACATAAATATCACAAAAATTACATGCTAATAACAATTTAAACAAAACAACACAGACTGCAAATATTCATTTCCCAAGGAGAAGATTTCAGAGTACAAAGCTATAGCAAAATTGTGATTAAATGGTAATCACTTTGTAGAGTGATTTTAGTTTATTATATCTCAGAAGACAAGTCAGAGTGCACTACAGTTTCTGTTCAAAAACTCTTGGCTTTAGAATTGAGCTGGCTCAGGGATTCTATGTGAGTACTTTCATTCATCAAAGATGAATGCCAATCTGTTAATATTTTCTCAGTCACACTCAGATAATTTAACTACCTTGTTGAAGAGAGTCTCATTTTTTGCAACTAATGCATTTTAAAAATTATTTTCATTTGTTATGAGAGGCAGAAAGAATTAACAAAAAGAAGTATTTTCCATTTATGAATTCACTTCCCGATGTCTACCATAGCCAGGCCTGGGACAGGCTGAGGCCAAGAACCTGAAAATCCATCCAGTCTGCCATGTTGGTGGCAGCGACACAAATGTTTGAGCCATCATCTACCCAAGGAGTGTGTTGTCAGGAGACTAGAATAAGAGGCAGACTGAGGGCTTGAACTTATTACTCCCATAAGGCATGCTTGTCTTAACTGCTATACCAAAGGTCTCCGTGAAATTAATGTATTCCATCAATGATGAAAGAATGACTTTACAATCTAACTTTAAGGAATGATCTGAAGCTGCCAGTGACTCCTGAATCCAATATTAGAGTGTTGGTTTTAGTCTCAGTTATTCCAGTTCTGATAGAGCTTTCTGTTCTGGTGCCTGATAAGTTCCATGTGACAGATCAAGTGTTTGTTTCCTGTCACCCTTCAGCAGTTATGGGATGTTTCTGGCTCCTGTTTTCAGTTGGGCCCAACCCTGGCTGTTGTGGGAATTTGAACAGTGAGCCAGAGGATGGAAGCTCAATCTCTCACTCCAATTCCCAATCTTTCAAATAAAACATAAATCTTGAAAATGGAAGTATTACTTTGCAATAAGAATGTATAATACATGTATCTCTAATGATTGATTCAGCCCCTGAAAGAAGCAAAATTTAGATTTGCTATTTCATCTAAAAGAATGGAATATGGATCTTCCATACTATAACTTGTAAGATATTACTATCTGCCTTAATTTAAAAATAGTGTATGGAAGGGGTAAAAGACCCCCCCCCCCAAAATCTGAAATTTCACTTTAAGGCAATTATCAATAAAAGAATCAGAAGTTATAAAATCTAAGACTATATTGATTATATAATGGTCTACAAAGTTTTCCACAAATTGCAGAGGGTCATAAACTATGTATGAACCGCTTTAAGGTGGCTGTGGTGAACAACCACTTTGATAGGATTTTAATTCCAGTTTGGGACATTGCTAGTGTAAATTACCAGAGTAACGGTCTTTATTCAATATTTTCATTTCTACATTTTATAGATTACTCGGTTTCAAGTCCCTAAATAAGTGATTCACTTTGACATGTGCTCCAGTTTTACATTTAACTTTTAAAATGTAATACACTATTTAAGCCACAAAGAGTTGAAAAGAAGAAATAGCGATGTTTTTACTATTAAAATAGTGTAACTGATATACAAAATTTGTATATATTTATGAGGTACATTTATGTCTTCAGTGTATAGTCTGTATTAATGCAGTATGAATTATATTTTAAAAACACTTCTGGCCATCTTGCATGCTTTATATCTAACTAAACAATATTTTAGTAAAAACCAAAATACTCAAACATATTTTTGAAGGATGAGTTCAAATTTTGAAATTAAGATTTTAAGTTATTGAATTACTAGGAAGATCTAAGCATAGTCAGTCATATGTTTCAAAAAATGCTTTTGTTCTTTTAAAAATATTTTAATAAATCATTGTTTGCATAAGTATTTTGTTAGACTTTCACAAATGTATAGGCTGTGTGATATACTGTGAAAAATGCCACAATTACAATATGCCAATCAATGCTGATGATGGTAACTACTGTATATCCATGTCAAATTTTGCTACTATTGGTAAACAGAGCATTAAATTGCAGCTCAACTTAGTGAATGCTTATAATTCAAAATGACTGAGAAATTATTTTGTTTAAAAGAGTAGAATTTAACTATAAGCTTTCAGCAAATACAGCATATTCCTATTATTAATACAAACTAACTCCAAAATAGAAAGTAAACTCTTTAGGTGGATCAGCATAGGGATTTCAAAAAACAAATTTCATCAGTTTCTGACACTTATTAAATTGAAATTGGCAAACATAAAACTCACATCTGTAATCTTTTGGAAGCATGTTTAGTTTGCAGTGATTTCATACTGAGTTATTTTTGCTTCTTTATAAACACATGGCTCTTTACATTACAAGTTTGTTTTCAATAGATGAAGTTTCTGTATACAAATAAGTCTAAGATGACAAAGGCAATCTAGACTTAGAATTGCTCTAAATTCTGGAACAGTGGGGTTTTACAGAAGATGCAGAACAGAAAAAAATAAAGTAAAAAAACATGCTTCATGAAACAGATGTCAGTAGCATTTTCAGACAATCCTATTTCCTTTCTTTTTGTTGATTTTCTTATTTTAAGTTTAATTTCATTCATTTGAGAGGCAGATAGAGGGAGATACACAGAGAAGTGTATCTTCCCTCTGACGGTTCAGTGCAGAGATGGCCGCAATGGCAAAAGCTGGGGTAGATCAGCATCAGGAGCCAGGAAATCCATCCAGGTCTGCTATGTCAGTACTTTCCCCAAATGCCTCAGTAGAAATATCAGTCTGAAGCAGAGTACCCAGAATTTGAATCAGGACTCTGATATGGGATGCTGACATTGCATACTGGCTGTAGCTTAACCCTGCTCAACTACAACACCACTCCAAGACAATCCTATTTGCGAGAGGACCAACTACTACACAAAGAAATGAATATGCTTAAATAAATCTTTGCGCAAAACAGCACAAGTACTTGGGAGAACTCTGAGTATTGTCTGAGCAGTTAGAAATAAACACACACACACACACACACACACACACACACACACACACACACACGAGTTCCAGGAAGTTTGTGGCAAAAAAGAAATAAGGTAGTGTGCATTTTCCAGAAGATTTGTGAAGTCCTGTTGTGTGCATGCTTTGTGGATGAATAGCCATTTTTCCTAATACACATGTATGAGAAGTCTTTTAAAAGTTCTTAGGAAATTGTATTGTGGAAAAAAACTGTAGGTAGTTTTTACTTCTTATCGCCAAATACATTCATTTTTTAATTCTGTTTTTAAGATTTCTTTATTTTTATTGTGAAGGCAGATTTACAGAGAGAAGGAGATACAGAAAGATCTTCTGTCCACTGGTCTACTTCCAAACAAAAGCCAGAGCTGAGCTAATCTGAAGCCAGAAGCTTCTTCTGGTTCACCTCACAGGTTCAGGGTCCCAAGGCTTTGGGCTGTCCTCAACTGATTTTCCTGGCCACTAGCAGGAAGCTGGATGGGAAGTGGAGCATCTGGGATATGATTAACCTGTGCCCATATGGGATCATGGTACTTGCAAGGGGAGAATTTAGTCATTGAGCCATTGCACTGGGCCCTTAATTATATTTTTATGTGAACTTTACAAAGTACTCCTACCTATTTATGTGTGTATTTCTTCAGTGATTTTTTTTTTTTAAACAAGAACGGAGGCCAAATGAGAGTGAAAGCAAGAGTGAGCAAGAGAGAGAAAGTGAAAGAACTTTTAGTCCAAGAGTTTATTGTCCAAATGACCAGACAGGCAGATCTGGGCCAGGCCAATATAATGAGCTGGAGATTTCATTCTGGTCTCGCACATAGGAAACAGACACCCAATACTTTGTCAATTTTCTGCTACCATCCTAGACACATTAATAAGTAGCTAGATAGGGAGCATAGACTCTAGAACTGGAAGCAATACTCAGATATAGGATACAGTGTTGCAAGTAGTGGCTTAGCTAGCCACACCACAACACTGGCTCCTCTCATATTTTTTTTTTCTTCCATTATCATTTTATGATACAGCTCCATAGGCTCTGGGATTTCCCCTTCCCCTCACATAGACCCCCTCCACCCTGAGTTCTCTTATATCATTACAGCAGTATAGTTCCTCATAAATAGTTACAAGTCCATCATTGTGGGCATGGACTTATGGCAGAGTACAACATCCCATTGTCATGTCATATCGAACAGTTTTACTGGGAGTCCATCCTCGATCCGGAAGTAGAGATGCACATTGCATCGTATTCTCACATCTGAACATGTCAGTCTCCACTACACAGTTACTATAAATCCCCCCAAGTGAAAGGCCACAAAACAAAATCAACAACAAGAAGAAAAACAGAAATTTACAGTGCCATGAAGTTAAACAACATACTACTGGATATGATACCCTTTGTTTACACAGTTGCTATACATTCCCTTAAATGAAAAACCACAATGCAATACAAAATCAACAACAAGAAGAAAACTAGAAATTTATAATGCTATGTAATTAAATATCATGCTTAGTAGCCATTTGGTAGTTGTTTAGTAATAATTAATGCGTCACTAAAGAAATGAAAAAGAGAATCAAGAACCTTCTTGAAGAAAATGGTACTACTGTATGATCTTTGAGTTCTGTCCCAAAGCCTTTGCCTGTCTACACAAGATCGTACCCAGTTTGGCTCTACTGAGGGTCTGGGCTGTGGAATTCTCTCTGCTCCCGCAATGCCAGGTTGGGATCTGCTGTTCTCTCTGGGTCTGCTCCTGGTCAAATCAAACAGACCAACAGGACAGGCAGTTCTTTGTCTGGGTTTACTTCCTGAGTTCTTGGTGAATTCCCCTTCCCACCTGGTTGCTGGTGGAGTTCTGGCCACAAGTGGAGTTCAGATCACCCCTTGATGAATGCCACTGGGATATCTGGTCACAGCAACAACGCACCAATTTGTCCGCTGCTTTCCTGTGTCCATCAGTCTCCATGTGTCCCTATGCCATCAATCTGTCCTATCCTATTTCTTGTAATGTGCCCTCTCTGCTTCACCCTGGTTAATAAATCTCCATCTGTTTAAATGTGTCCTTGCCCTGTTCTGCCTTCTTGATTATCTTTAGATTAGTTTTAAAGTCTATCTTTCTTTATGTTTCTATTTAAAGTTTCGTTTAATTGAAATTTGAAATAACTACAGGTCGATTTCTTCACAGTACCAAATCCATACCTAATTTTCAGTCAGTAGAGCCTAGCACAGTGAAACATTTTAGCAGTGAGTTTGGCCACTGTGTGATTCCCAAATCTCATTTTAGAGTTGCAATTCAAGTTCTCGCTTTTCCACTTCTGTCTCAGCTCCCTAGTTACTTCCCGGAGAAAGCAATGGATGAAGAGTACACATGCTTGGGCTCCTGTCATCTATGTGGGACATCCAGATGCAGTCCTAGGCTCCTAGTAATTAGGACCATTTAGAAAATGAAGCATCGGATGGAAGATCTCTCTGCCTTTTCTTCTCTTTCTGTCACTCTGCCTTTCAAATAAATAAATGAATCTCTAAGGAAACTAACATCTAGATCAGTATTATTCAGAAGAGTTTTCTGCTATACACACAATGTGGTCACTAAAATAGATTGACAATCTCAATTTTGGCAAGGACTTTGGTTAACCTGAACTCTGTTGTACTAGTAATATAGTAGTAGAAATATGAAATGTTAAACCAATTTGAATATCACATTGGCAGTTTGTCATAAATGCAAGGCCATATTATGATCAAACAGCTCCATTCTTACATGTTTACTCAAGAGAAATAAAATCATATATCCACAAAAGGTCACGTCCAAAGACCTTCAATGCTACTTTACTTTCTTTTTAAATTTTTTAAAATGCTACTTCATTTTCAAGAGCTATATTTGCTCTTTTAAACACAGGCAGGATAGCATTTTTAAAAGCTTCTTGCTTGTCAGTTTAATAAGAGAAGTAATCAAAGTTTACATCTTTATTATTTTTATTGCCCATGGGGTTATAATTATCTCTTTTTCTCATAATAGTATGTCTAATGAAATTAAGCTTCCTTAGCACTAATTATGTAGGGAAATAAGGAACTTGTGTATGACTAAACGACATTGATTTTTGTCTTGTTAAATGATGGCAATCTCCCTAGAAAGTTGTTGCTATATTGATGTGTAAGTTAATTATCAGTAACACAGAAAAATTGAAAACTAGAAGCCCAGGAGTAAAAAACAAATCAGGAAACATAATTAATCTAATAACATTTTAAGGCTTGTGTAAGTAAGCATGATTTTATGCTCGTATTTATCAATAAAAATTAATTCTTTAGAAGTAAACTTTATTTGTTTAAAGTTTTTGGCAATGGCATTTCAAAATAGGATTTTTGGCAGTAGCATGTTCAAAATACAATAATATTATTTTACTCTTTAATTTTTACTTTGAGTAGTCTTAATGTAAAATGTAATTACTTTGCATACACAACCCAAGTTATAGGTCTCTAATGAGTAAACCTCCCTTACTCTCTTGGAGAGAAATCATAATTATATACTACTCACAATTTGGATTTATATTATAATATAAAAGTGTCATCATTGTCCTACTTAGATGACATAAAGCATCTCAGTAGTATAGACAACAACAATAAAAACAATCATAACATTGAATATTACTAATGAAGACGTCTAAATTGTGGGGTTAAAAATGACTGTATTGATGAAGATAAGTTATTTCTTGTTAAAATAAATATGTGAATCTGGATGTTAGTGAGGAAATACTTTCTCAAGGAACTGTTACTGTAGGCATATGTTCAAATCCTAGGCCAGAAATATCCCAAGACAAAGGTGAACAAGCACAGCTTTTGTACAGATTGTGGATGTGGAACAAGGAGGATAGATCATTGCAACCTGCCAGGTGGATGTTTTAAAACTCAAAAATTGTGATCAACGGAAAGTTGAGGGGCTTGGGGTACAAAATTGGACTTAAAAAAAGAGAAAATCAAGTAACAGTTCTGGTAGTTCATATAAAGAATTTACGATAAAGCTATTTCAGTCAAGCTATCTGATTTTATGTCAGCTATAGGTTTTTTTTTTCAGCGTTGTTAAGTCCTTCTTATGCTCAAGTTCAGGTCAGAGATACTATTATGAAGCAATTCGTTGCAAAGGGAGTTATGAAGATGACTTCGAGTAAAATGTCCATTAGGGGCACCATCGTTCTGGTATTGTTTACATGGAGGGCTGGTTGTATGCACTCTGATGTTGGGTGATTCTGCTGAATCATTTAACAAAATAAATAGGAGAAAAAGGTAATAGATGGATGAGAAATGGAAACCAGAAATTTATTGTTCGGGGATGGTAAGTCAGATGGATTTCTATGACGTGGGCATTAAAGAACCTCTTATTGTTGGTATAAGAAGAGCTGTGATTATGTGATAAACTATATGATTTTAATAATACATTGGAATCTCCATGATGGATGGAATTAATGCATCCAATGTAACTAATCTGTTATTAGGAGTTGGCTGATAGCCCCAAAGAACTTTGTAATTTTCAGGTGTTGCTATTTATCTCTGATGTTGACAGACTACAGATCTAGCAGTTGTTGTGATAAGGTTGGCCTGAGTAACTGCAAATCCACATTTTGAAGACCATGTATAGCCTACATTCTTAAAATCAATGAGCACTTTGTTCAGAAATCAATTAGGCAATAACAAGGATAATTGACGGATATCTGTAAGAGGGAAAATAGTAGGGAAGAAGAATAAGCCAATGTTAAATTTTACTGAGTTACTATATAGAAAATACATATGAATGAATACATGAACTATAGTGTTTTACTTTTTGTATAATTTACATATATATACCACACATATATGTATATGTATATGTCGTGCTCCAAATACAATTCATAGTTCTAATATATTGTAGTGGATCTTTGTAAAGTTATTGTTTTACTTCAATCTTTTAAAAAAATTTGCTGGCAATGAGTTTCTAAAATATAAATTAAGTAAATTTCTAGTGACAGTCTTTTTTCTTCAGAGACTTCAAGTGTTCACCTATTTTTATGAATGTAATAGTGGGAGCAAATAACAATGTTGCTGTGTAGTTCATTTCCTCTTGGCTACATTCCCATGACAACAACTAAAATTCATCTACATTTCAGAAATGCATTAGAAATATAAATGTGCCATAATTACCTAGAATTTCCTGATTCTACAAAAGACAGAAACTGAATAATACATCCTTACTGAAAATTAACAATTTATTCTCTATCATTTTATTTCTTTATTAACATACATATTAAATTATTACTAAATATTAGTGATGAGTGATTCTTTTGATGTCCATATTTTCCATTCACCCAATAGCTAAATTTTCTTATTTTGTCACCAATATTATTAAATTTATTCCAGTATACTTTAAAATCATATAAATACAATTCAGATTAAAGTCTAGATGTACAAATGTTATTTCGGGAAGGGGAAGGGGAGGGCCCACCACCAACTAAATTGTATCAAAAAAGAAGAAATTTTAAAAAACACCACAAAATCCATTTATTTGTTGCCTACAGGAAACACATCTCATCAAAAAAGATTAGCGGAAAATATATCTCATAGATTTTTATTAAAAAATGTGTAAAATTGACTAAATTTAAGAAAAACACAATACAAAATTTAGCAAAACACAATACAAAAGCAACTTAGGAAAAATGCAACACAAAATGAAAAGCAAATTTCTTCTCACTATTTATAAATTGATAACCATTTATTAGCATCAAATTCTACCTGAAAATGTTTTGTATAAGAGGGTTAAGGGAGGCATTACAGCACAACAGGTTGAGCCACCCCTTTGGGACAATCACATCCTGTATCAGAGCTACTTCAACTCCTGGTTACTCTAATTTCAATCCAGCTCACTGATTTTATGCCTGGAAAGCAGCAGGTAATGGCTCAGTTACCTGAGCTCCTGTCACCCATGTGCTAGTGCATCCAAATGATGTCATGTGAATGCGAGAACCAGTTAACATCTGTGTGACCGAGTAACATGGTGCCCAACTTCCTCATATACTTATGCATTATTTTGGGAAGAAGCAAAACTGGAATAGAAATTATTAGAAAAGAGTCTTAAAGGAATAATTTATGTGACAGCAATGTATTATTTTTAATCTGGAAATGTGCTTAAGTTTTTCTCTTTGTTTATGGATTACAGTGGGTCTACCCTTGTGTGTCTTGGTGTGGTCTTTTCATTATTTCTGACTGTAATACAGCTCTTCTTAAATCAATGGGTTTGATGTCATTTTAGTCTTGAGTGATCATGGAAATTACTTTTTCTGTTATGAGTTTTCTATCATCTTCTCTAGAAATCCAATTGATTATAAAAAAGAGAATTTCATTGCTTCCTGAGCCTTTTAAAACATTCCCCAAACTTTCTTTTCTCTTTTCTGCAGAGACTTTCTTCTGATGCCTCTTCCAGTTCAATTCTCTATTCAGTATTTCCTAATCTGCTATTAAATCCACTATTAAAGTGTTACTTTCAGTTATTGTATTTTAAAGTTTATAATATCCTTTTAATCTTGTAGCTAACAGTCATTCTTTCTCTTATCTTTTTGATTCCTGACCACATAAATCATGGTTATCTTAAATTCTCAGTCAGATATCTTATTATTTGAATATACTGTGAATTCATTCCTATGTCCTTTTCCTATTTTAAAATCCAATCTTATTGCACATATAACCATATTATTTTTGATTGAGTGCTGAAATTGTGTATTATAGTGTGTGAGACAAGGTCTTGTTGTCCTTATCTTCATACAGAGAATGCTTCATTTTTCTTTTGGCATTCAGCTACTCTGAAGCCACTAAATATGCCAAAGAACTTTAATTAAATCAGATATACTTTTTATTGCTCAGTGAGACAGTCTATGTATAGTTTCCCCCTATTCATTTAATTTAATTCTGTCTTAGTTTTTGTTTGCCTTCTTATTTGAAAGGCAGAGCAAGAGAAGTGGATAGATCTTCCATCAGATGGTTCACTTTCCAAATGCCCCAAATAGCTAGGGTTGTATCAGGCTGAAGCTTGGATCCGGAAACTACATGTATTTCCCCCAGTTGAGTGGAAGTGAGCCAAGCACTTGGGCTAAAACCTGCAGACAAATCAGATACACACTAGTAGTAAGCCACAATTAGAAGCAGAGGTAAGACTCAAACCCAGGGACTCCAATGTGGCAAACACACGTCTTAAGTAATGTGCCAAACACCTGCCCTGTATAGTTTGGTACTAAGGTCTTGATGTAAAAGAATGGTTTCTTAAATATCTTAATTTCTTTGGGCCGTGTTTTTATTCTATATCTTTCCAGAACTATGTGTCAAGCAAAAAGCTGCTAATTCAGGAATCAGGAAACATCTTAGGATGACAAGTGAAAATGAAAGCAATATTCATTTTTTTCTTTTGGCATGTGAGCATAATCCTAAAAAATGCTCATATTTATTAGATCTGTGTTCTTTTCGAAAGCTAAAAATTATTTTGTCTAGCTTTTCTAGCAGTTCCCAGCTTTACAGTTACTCCAAATAATCCATCCCATCACTGTTCTCATATCAATTTTTGACAAAATAATGCAGCTGTATTTACTTGTCACATGTAACTAGTGTGAACAAAGTTTATAGCCCTGTCACAGTTGTATTCTATGATATCGAAGGACAAAAAGCATAATTTGATCAAATCTGTGATTTAAAAGAATGATTTGGTGGCTATGTGGAAAAAAGATTACTTGAAGATAAATTGCATTCAAGATAACAGAGTAAGTTATTACGCAAAAGATGATAAGTGTGAATTAGAGCAGTGAAACAGCAGTAATGTGAAAGGGACTTTTTAAAGTTGTCCTTAACAAGAATCAACTTGTGATTGGATTAAGAGGTAAGGGTTTATATCAGTCTTCACCTTATATCCATATAAGGAAATAGTAAAAATAAAAATGGTAATCCAGTAATTTTTGAAGGTCAGAATGAATCTCCATCCAGATATTAATCACATAAAGAAAGGCATATCTAGAGCTCAGGAAACAAAGGTTACTTTGTAGAAGTTAAGGTTTGGCAGACTATGGAATACAAACTATCTTGTCTTTAATGCTGTCAATGCTTACATAGATTGAATTACATATTTTTAGCATACACACTGTTCTGCTTTCAGGAGCATAAAGTCAATGGATATATTTCAAAGGTATAGCTGATAAATTAGTTCTTAAATTATTTGTGTTTGTAAACTTTAGGTTTCTGAACCTGAATAGAGGTTATGTAGCATCTCTATATTAAATTTTAGGTTGTCATTTTTCACCACTGTGTTTCTTGTTTTGATGAAACTTAATGAAACATGCCTTTAGATGTTTGGTCAACCCTTGATCAATCACAAACTAAATTGATTCTTAAAATATACCAAAACCCATAGTCTATTTTTTAAAGAGATGTGTTCAAAGATCAGATTTTATATATAGATGAATTTGGAGATATTGAAACAACAGTTTTAAGAAACATAAACTATCATTGGTTATTAAATAGATAAATTTCCATTACAAGTGTGAAAAACAATACCACATTTATAGTGGGAGGATTGCCTCAATGTGCTAATTACTCTACATTTATCCTAGTCCCCATATGCTCAGAAAATACCACTGAAAGATGACAAGCTGTCTTCTGGACATTTTGAAACTTCATCAATTCTCTGGAGTCCCTGGCTTCTGCATTCTGTCAGTCAACTATTGGCGTGTTTACCATCTACAAAAACAGACACATACTGGCATTTTAATTTTTAACCACTATCACTAGTCTGTCACTAAAAGTTTTTGGGGCACACATCCCACTAAAAAAGATGTTTCCTAAAGACATTTCTAATGTTATCTCAATATTGTAACATTCTTAAATAGCCTAGCAATGAACATTGGCACAACAGAGTTAAATGTGAAACAGATATTCAATTGAAAAGAGTGGATATTGTACGTATCAATATGGCATTTTTATATATAGATTGTGTAAAGTCATCATTCACAATTTTCTGTTAAGTAGCTGAATTTATATTAAAGTAAAATTTTTCAAGTACATAAGTATTTAAAATATGAAATAACATGTCTAAACTGAAATTTTAAGTTGAAAAACATGAATAAATACATTCATAAAACTAAAATTTGCATACATGAAGCAAACAGGAAAGAATCCTAGGGCTGATTGTTAACAAAAGAGAGTAACCTGGATCCTCACCAAGGACTATCAGGATGGGCACCAAGAATTACATCCCATCTGCCAAAGAGACTACGGGGAACTGGAGTGCCTTCGAAGGCCGAGAACTCTGAGGTCATCCAACCCCTTTTGGATCTACCACACAGGATGGAAGACGCCCAAACCCTTCCTCGCAGGATCCAAGTTCATTAGAACAACAGCCAGGGACCCTGAGCAGTCCTCAGAAAGAGAAGAATAGTAAACTTCCTTTGGGACTAGGGAGAGGAGCTTTCTCTGGTCCTTACTTAGTTCCAACTTTGGATCCCCACCCTCTCTGCAATGACCAGCAGGGTCACTCCAGAGCCCTCCCCCACAAACACACACACACACACACACACACACACACACACACACACATTAGAATAGATAGGCAGAGAACAACAAGGAAAGCTTAGAACTAGACAGGAAATGGTCAGCATGGACTCACACATACCTTACTAAATAGGACACAAAGATTAATTACTCTTCACTAAGGTATTTGAAGATTTCTCTGCACACCCCTCCTAAAACTGTTTTGCACCTCAATTGTTGACATATGCCTTGTTAGAGTTATAACCAAGTTTAGACTATCCTAAAATCTGCCAAGTTCAGCAAAATTATGCTTCAACACTATAAACTGCTAAATACTAAAATGAAAATAGACATGAGACAGCTAAATAGTACCCTATAGCCATTTTAAGGTGTATAGCAGCCAGTTCTGTGTATAAACTAAAAATGAAATGTCAATAAAGTAGCCAGAGGATGTGGTTAAGAACTTGCATTTTTCTAAACATATTGGTTACTCAATACCATGTCAATTAATTCCATAATGTTGTAAATTGTTGTTGATGTTATATCGTAGCTTTCAATTGATTGGGATGATATTCTGCCAGCTCTACTGTCTGACCAGAAATGGTCTCCCCAAGAAACCGTTGAATTTACCTGGACAATAAGATGCTGCACTCCATGCTTGGTATACTCTTGCAATGAAAGAATCTTGACTGAATTTGAAGTGTAATACAGCAACAAGGTGGAGGAATCCACCATTGGGGAAGGGTACGGGGAGGGGTTGGGGGATTCCCAGAACCTATGAAACTGTGTCACACAATGCAATGTAAGATCAAGGTAAGATTAGATTTTTGTCCTGGATATACGATATAGAGTTATTGCTCAGATACAGATAAGAAAAGAATGTTTTTATTATTTTGAATATAGTTCCTATGAAAGTGAGAGTCTAGCAAAGGAAAGGCTCTAGGGAACAAAGAACGAAAGTAATTTGGGGGTATGTCAATGATTCCTTAAGAGTCAATGAAGATTATCATATGTTTACTGATTTCTTTTTTATCTTATTTACATAAGGTGGACAAATTGCATGTATTTCACAATACAAATGATGTAGGAGCATAGTGATTCTTCCTGCTTTACTTACTGGTTTTAAAAAGAAGAGAGAATAGTAAGGATCTGAGAATCTAAGAGAAGGAGGAGGAAGGATTGAGTTGGGAGATTCAGGTTTAGATTTAGGCACAGGATTAGATTTAAGCAAAAACAAAAAGACGCAAAAATTAAGAAACAGAAATAGGAAATAAGAACAACAGTGAAGCAAATTCTCTAGATGGTAGAATGTCTACTATTGATTCAGACAAGCATAGACTTATTTCTGTGATCTCAATGAAGTTAATATACCTCTGAGCCTAAGTTCCCTCACATACTAAATAGTATTATGGAAATAGTTCATAAAAATATTAAGATAAAAATATGTCAAGTAATTGTAAGTGTATGGTTGACTGGTACAATAGCAATAAATTTTGCATGTTGTCATTTTCCTGGATTTTATATTATACTGTAAGTACTCAAGATATTGACACTAAAGAGGGTGGAGAAAGAATGACAAAACTTCCCTGTATACATCTTTGAAAATTTTCATGTACCTATATTTACTTGAAATAAAAATATTTAGAAAAACAGGCTGTGTAGTAAGAAATAGACAACATATTTCCCCCAAATCATATGAGTTTATGTATATTCAAATTCCTAGAGACAAAGTAGGATAACTTTAAACCCCAGACATCTAATTTTATATAATAGCTGTTATACTGAAAAATCTCCCCATACATTAGAAAAGGATGCTACTGCAGATTTATTTCTAACTTCCACCAGAATTTCTGACTGCACAGCCGCATGGTTCTAGTTTTGCCTCTTGAGTGGTTATTTAGGAAGTCCAAGTGGCATACTGATACAGAGAGATATATTTAAATGAAATCATTGCCTTATGGGGAAACAAGAAGAATTTTTCTGCAGAGATTGACACTGCATACAATGATAAGAGACGATGATAGATATTGTAAAATGTATTTAGGAATTTGACTTAAAAATGAATATACTACTCTTTGCCATGCTTATTACTCATTGTTGGGCACTTTCAGGAAATTGAACCATTTTTCTATTTTACTCACTCTTATGTCTTCATTACCTTGAATATCGCATTTCACTTAAAAAAAATTCCAAAATATTTTTCGAACACCAGACAACTGGATAAATTTCTGACTAACAATGAATGAAAACATTTACATGAAGAAAATGTTGTGGTCAGCCTCTACAGTATGACACAGCTGTGAAATTCTATAAGTCAAACAAACAAATTCTATAAGGGTACTGGAGACACATATATAAAACCTGGAACTAGCAATATGTGCCCTAAAGTGGTGACACTAATACTGACATCTTCATCAGGTTTAGTATATGAGAAATTTGGTAAAAGAAAGAAGCATGTGCAATCACAGAAACAAAACTGTCTCAAAGGCAACAACAATTACATGACATTCTATGGGGAACTAAATTACTTGTGTGTCTTTTGTCAACAGCAAGAAATTCAAAGTTGGGCTGAAAAACGAAGTTTGCAGAAATATTGGAACAACAGTAGGGAAGTCAAAAGAGAATTGGCCTCTAAGTAAGAATTACTCTGTTCGTTCTGGTTGACTAGTGCTTCCTCTCTCATACTGAAAATTAATTCTAACAGAGAACTAAAGTTTGAGGTGAAATTGAACACTAGAAATTGTCAGATTCTTGTCCAGGTCCTCATTTGTTAAAAAAGAATGACTTCACCTGGGGATATGAACAGGAAAGGAATCTCTCTGCTGCCTGATATGAGCACCACATAAGCTGTCACTTCCTAATCATAGGTGTGGATGGACCTGAAAAATGACTGTGTGAGAAATAAACTCACAACAACCAATGTCACTTAGATAATCAGTCTAACACTCAAGTGCTTCCTGCCTACAAAGACCTAGCAGAAAATCTGTTCACAGCATCACTAAAAGTCTTGGTGAAGAAAATTAATTCCTCAATAAAAATCATTCCTCAACAAAGTAAAAAACATCTGTTCCATATTGACAAACATTAATATTAGCAATATAGTTTTTTCTACAAAACCATACATTGTCACAGATATTTTTAGCATGTGCCTGTTTGATCTGTTTTTTTTTTTGAAGGTTAATTTTGCTTTTTCTCATTATGGACATCTACATAACAATAAAATATAGTGCATAATGCAATAACCCAGCAGATTCATTTCTTGAAATTTTTTTAGATTAGTGAAAATAGAGAATGAATATTTAAGATCAAATAAATATTCAATGACAGAACTTCCTCATCTCATCAAATGTTACTAGGGGTGTACTTTATTTTATTGTTTGAAATGTATACAAAATGGAGAAAACATAAATCAACGAATCTCTTTTTTTATAAAGAGAATTCACGTATTTCATACTTCAGTTCTAAGATAGCCATACTCCCACATCAGGAAGAACACTGATTACACTGTGGTGCCAATCAGAATGAACCTTGTTGACTCTCTATGGTTAAGGTAAGACAGCTTGTTGCACATAATATATAGAAGCTAGATGGAGCAAGAGCTTACCAGATTCTCAAAGATGAATAGATAGGAGCGCCAAAGTAATTATAATTCACAAGGAAGAATGAGAAGAACTTCACTGAGAGGAATGCAGAGATTTGCTGTACTCATTTCAGTCAAGAATTCATGAATGAATGCTGTTCACCTGAGCTCTGACTAGCTGATGTGTGCGATAGGGAGAAATCACACCTGAAAGTTTTGATGGAAACAACCTGGTTGTCACACAACCTGGTTGTCACACAGAGCTGAGTATAGTGCTTTTTCCTACAAATAACACAGACAAACATAAATCATGGGACACTGGGTAGATTAACCAGAAGAGATCATCACAATTTGGATATATTCTCAGATTTCCATTGAAAAACAATCACACAGACTTCATATGCCTTTTTCTAATGCTTCTTCCAGTTCTTCATGATATCAATCGTACTGCATTGGAAAACTGCTGTAATTACTTGCTTTAACCTAAACTACTTCCTTA
Organism: Ochotona curzoniae; assembly: GCF_017591425.1. Lineage (NCBI taxonomy): Eukaryota > Metazoa > Chordata > Mammalia > Lagomorpha > Ochotonidae > Ochotona > Ochotona curzoniae. Next base: position 18,356,697 of record NW_024465023.1, on the reverse strand, counting down.
AAGGGCCTGAGTCAAACTAACATCACATTGAAGATTAGAGCTGTGATTTAGACTGAACATTTATGTTCTGGAAGATTCATAAGCTGAAACACAATTCCCTGTGTGATGTTGTTTAAAGAAGAGCTTTAGGAGGATGTTTATGTCATAAGGGTGGAGCCTTCTTGACCTCACAAAAAGGGTCCCAGAAAGCTTTGCCACGTATTTTACCAAGTGTGGACACAGTAAGAAATCAGCCATTTGTGAATCAGGGGGTAGATCTTCATCAGACATCAAATTAGCTGGGATCTTGATTTTAGACTAGAATTACAGGAAATAAATAGTATCTATTTATAGGGCAGTTGATTTCTGTTTTTGAAATAGCAGCCTGAATTAACTAAAACAGACTTCAGCATATGAATTTTAAGAGTACATATTAGAGTACTTAACAGTGATGAATATTTAATTCTAGATAGAGCAATGTTCTGAATTCAGTTTAATTCTTTAAAAGCAAAATCTGAAGGGACTATACTGAACTAACTAACAAATAATATGCATAGTTTTAAAATGTATTTATTTTTAGTGGAAAGGCAGATATACAAAGAGGAGATACAGGGAAAGATTTTTCGTCCCCTGGTACACAAGTCAAGTGGCTGCACCATCCTAAACTGGGCTGATCAAATACCAAGTGCCAGGAGCTTCTTCCGGGTATTCAATGCACGTGCAGGGTCCCAAGGCTTTGGGCCATTCTCTACTGCTTTTTCAGGGCACAAACAGGGAGCTGGAAGGGAAGTGGAGCTGCCAGGACATGAATCAGCACCCATAAGAAGCTCTGGCATTTACAAGGTAATTATTTAGCCACTGGGCTGTTGTGCTGGGTCCCAAATCTGAGAATATCTGTAAAGATATAAAGTATGCAGGACCCAACAAGATAAAATTAACGATGTCTGGCATCAAATAACCAGGAGATATGGAAAAAAGCCATAAAATGCAACTCATAATAAGGAGGTAAATTAAACCAGAAAAACCAATCAATTACTAAGAAGTAAAGGCTTTTAAGGATTTGACCTTTCAAACAAGCAATAAAAAGGGGAGAAAAAACTGATTCAACTCTGTGGTTTCAGAAGTGGCCGACTGGGGTTAATATGGTAGAAGAGAGAGTAAGCTGCTCTTTGAGACACCTCACATACATGCTCAAGTTAGCAAACAATACTATTAAAATGTTTGTTGTATCAATATTTATACGTTCAAAAAAACAAAGTGGAGCTTAGAAAGATATGAAAAAGCGCTAAACCAGATATTAGTAGATGAAAATCAAGATGTATAAAATGAAAAATATATTGAATGTCTACAAATTAATTTGTAAAATGGATTGAGAATGGGAACTATCCAAAATGAAACACAAAGAAAAAAAAGAGGGTCAAAACCGTGGACACTAAAATAGTGAGCCACAGGACAATAATTACAAATGACAGGCTCCCTGAAGGAGAAGCCTGAGAGTAAAAACTGAACAAATACTGGATGATAATTCTCAAAATGTAAGTATCTGTATGAATCCTAAGTGCAAGAAGACAAAGGAATGCAAAACAACACAAAGGAATGTCAGAATTCATTTGCCAAAACCAAGTAAATGAAAAGGGAATACTAAAGGTAGCTTTTTGGCTCAGTGGCTAAGCAGGCTAATCCTCCAGCTTGTGGTGGCAGCATACCATTTGGGCATCAGATTATGTCCTGGTTGCTCCACTTCCCATCCAGTTCCCTGCTTGTGACGTGGGAAAGCAGTGGATGATGGACCAAAGCCTTGGGACCCTGCATCCGCTTGAGAGACCTGGAAGAAGCTCCTGGCTCTTGACTACAGATCAGCTCAGTTATGACCACTGTAGCCATTTCCTTCTCTCTCTACAAAATCAACCCTTCAATTTAAAATAAATCAATCTCTCTCTTTTTTTAAAAAAAAAAAGCAGCAATGAAAAAAGAAATACAGGTAAAACTGAGAAAAAACAATGTGGATCATAGGTCTCCTGTAAGAGACAATGCACGTAAATAGTGTTGACGAGACCATAGGCAGGGAGAGAGTATTGAGTAAGGAAGTGTGATTGCTTCTTTGGAACTGTACTTGTGGAACATATAAAATATATTCTCTTCTTGTTATTTTTTAAAAAATAATCTAAAAAAGAAACAATACAAATGAGAAGACAGAGAAGCATCAAACTTAAAGTATTCTAAGAATAGAAGCTATCAACCAAAATTCTATTCAAAAATGAAGTTGAATAAGAGCTTTTCAGCTGAAACAATTCATCAGTCACAGACCTACCTACAATATAATAAATTATTGAAAGTCATTCTTTATGTAGAGGGAAATGACACAAGATGGAAACATGGATATAAAAAAAGAGAATAGAGTTTGATATAGTAACCAGCAAGATAAATGTGTGATTTTAAAATTTTATTTAAACACCTTCCAAAGATACTGGAGAGTTAAAACAAAAGGACACTACATTGTTGGATTTATAATATATCTCAAAGGATCATGCACAACAATAATAGCAGAAAGGTTAGTTGAGGATAAATGAATGCACACTATTTGGTTTTATGTTGTATGTGACATATATATCATTGTATTATGATAATAAGTGGTAAAATATTTACCTGAAGCCACATTTAAATATCAACTTTGTCTTTTTCCCACTGCTTTAGGATTTAAGAGTCATTGTATCTTCTCTAATATTTTTTTAAGTCTGATTAATATAATTTTCAAAATTATCACATATATATCTGGCTAAGCACTCAATAGGAGTTAGAGTTTCTTTCCTCTTCATTTACTTGATGAACAGCTTTTCAATTAGTCATGACTAATCAAACCATATAGAAAAAGTAAGTCCCCACAAAGGATCAAGTTCAGGGAGAAATGGATAAAAGGCACTAATTTATTTTATCTATTAAATCGTAGCTAAAAAAATCCAGCCATAAAACATTGAACATTTGCAAAAAATATAATGAGCTGGAGGACATCTTTTTAAATGAAATAATCCAGGCACATAAAGATGGATGTCATATATCTCATATATGGATATTTAAAAATGTTAATCTCAGCTTGTAATAGAGATTAAGAGGTGGGAGGAAGAGGGTAGAGACAGATTGCATAATGATACCAAAACAGATTGCGAGAATAATAAGTTTTTGCATTCCACAGGACAGCAGAGCAACCTAGCTTACAGTAATATGTATGTACTGGATAAAGTGAGGAAGAGAGGATCTGGAGATCTTCAAATACAAAGATACAAAGGAAATGGAAAATCTAATTGTTTGAATCACTACACCATGTATATATATGCTAAAAAAATTGCACTGCACCCCATAAATTGCATACCTATTACACGATAATTCAAGGAACTCAAAGCAATAAATCAGTTTTGAATGTCTTTAATAAGATATACTTCTTCAGTGTCACAATGAATTGGGTCATCTCCATGGAAATTAGGACACCTAGCACCATTCTTTACAATGTCATACCAATGTTATTCATACTATTCTTCTAATCTCCCATTTTAATAATATATCCTGAATGTTACTGACATAAGAATTGCTAAGAATTATTTTGAGTATAGCCTTTACTTGTACTTCACGCCACTATGTAAATAGTTCTCTTACATTCCTGAAGGGACAACAATGCAATGAAAGGGAAAAAAAAATACAAACTAATGCATTAAGTTAGAATGCCACTTTTTGTCTTTGTTCACTCTTGTCTGTGCCAGTTTGCTGGATTGTTAGGCCCACCTCCTCTATCAGACCACAATTTAGCTTCAAAGTCAGTGATGCTCAAGCTTATGTTTGTATGTATTTGTTATTTGGAGAGATTAATAGCATATATTGATTCTGAGTATGGGGTTTCAGACTACTGGTTTTGCCTAGCTACAACTGTTGCAGCCATTTGGGGAGTCAGCCATCAGATGAAAAAACTCGTTTTCCTTTTCTGTCTTTTCCTATGTCTGCCACTCTGTCTTTCAAACAAATAAATTGTTTAATATTTTATTTTGAAAAACAATGCTACTGCTTCCTTCATTTGTTGGAGCTTAAAAAAATCCAATCTAAACACAAAATACTGATTGCTAGAGATTGTGAAGGATGGAAGCGAACTAGAATTAATAAAAAGTAGGGGAAACTGGCTGTAGTTAGTTGTAACAAATGTATTATACTAATATGAACCTGGCTGTGCTTTATATGAACTTTTTGTACTACTTCACAGTTTTTGTTTTGTGAATAATTCTGAAATTAAAAGTTTAAAAGCCCTGGTGCAGTAGCCTAGCAGGTAAACTCCTCTCCTTGAATGTGCCAGGATCCCATTTGGGTGCTGGTTCTAATCCCGGCAGCTCTACTTCCCATCCAGCTCCCTGACTTTGGCCTAGGAAAGCAGTGGAGGACAGCCCAAAGCCTTGAGACCCTGCATCTGTGTGGGAGACCTAGAAGAAGCTCCTGGCTCCTGCCTTGAATTGGCTCAACTTCGGCCATTGCAGTCACTTGGAGAGTGAATCATCAGATGAAAGACCTTCGTCTCTCCTCCTCTCTGTATATCTGACTTTGCAATAAAATAAAGATAAATCTTTTAAAAATATTTAAAAGATAGTTGTTTCCTAAAACAAGCTAGGTTAACAAAGTAGAGAATCAAATTATGTAGATATATGTTTCTTTGCTGTAGTAGAGGCAATTCTATACATTCTCACTAACTAAGTCACTGATAAAATTTCACCCCTTTAGTTTATGGTTTCAGAAATTGTAAAAAAAAATGGCTGGCAATTAAACTTCATTTCTCAATATTTTGAAAAGAGAGCCAGTAGATTTTGTAGGAAGCATTATTCTGTTATGAAGAATCAGGCCTACAACATAGGTTTTGCCTCCCAAATGGTTATGGTCTAGAAACCTTTGATTTCAACTGCCAATTTTGCAATTTCCTGGATATGTGATCACAGTTGTGTTTTCCAAGCTGTTAGTTGTGACTCACTTTATTTGGGGAATTCAATTTTAGTGGTTTGCAATATACTTAAAAAATAAGGGCCATGTGCATGGATGTGCAAGACCTTAAGTAAACCAATACAAACCAGGCACAGAAAAATACTACATTATCTTACAGATGTGTAATTTAAAAGGATTAACCTCGTAGAAGTTGAGAACAGAATAGAATAATGGTGACCAGAGAATGGGGAGAGAAGGGAGGGAGAGAGATGAGCTGATGTTTAATGGATGCGACATTGCTGTCAGCAGAAATAAATGCTGATATTCTATGACATAGCAACATCATAAATAACTACAATATTTTAAATTAATTTACTATAAGAAAAGAAAAAAAGTTTAGGGTGATAGAAATGCCAACCATACTGACTTGATCATATGCTACATATGTACAAATATGATGAATCAATCAAAAATAAAAGCAGAGGCAGATATGACACAGAATAGGAAAGTTAAAAGTATGCATTTCATTTGGCAGAAATTAATTTGAATTTATAAAATTTTTTCTATATGCATGTGTGCATATTGAGTAGTGCAATAGCAATCATTTGGTGCTATGCATAATTATAAAAACTTTGAAAAAGTATGAAGAACTCTGATTTGAATCTCTAGGAGCATCAAATTTCTTATCTAAATATTAGGAGCATCACATTTCTTATCTAAATATTAGAAATAGGACGAACTGATGGTATTCTGCTGACCAAGTTACACAAGAGACTGGTTTGCAGTGGCTTATTGGAAAAGTTTTGCTTCATAGTGGAAAAGTTGTGCCTTAAAAAGGAACAGCCCTGGGCCCAGTGCTGTAGCCTAGTGGCTGGAGTCCTCACCTTGTAGTTGCCAGGATCACATATGAATGCCAGTTCTGATCCAAGCAGCTCCACCTCCCATCCAACTCCCTGTTTGTGACCTGGGAAAGCAGTTTAGGATGGCCTAAAGCCTTGGGACCCTGCACCCGAGTAGGAGACCTGGAGGAGGCTCCGAGCTCCTGGCTTCAGATCAGCACAGCTCCAGCTGTTGCGCCTACTTGGGGAGTGAATCAAAGGATGGAAGATCTTCCTCTCTGTCTCTCTTCCTCTCTGTATATCTGACTTTACAATAATAAGTTAATTAATTAATTAAGGAACAGCCCAGAGAGGCTAGAGAGATGAGGAAGAGAAGAAATGATGTTTTACTTCACAGAGGAAGGGCTGAGAAGGGTTGTACATCAAGAAGCAACAGCCATGAAAGCCATTTGTATATAGGCTTGAGGCATTTCTGATTGCATGGGCTTGAGCTAGCAACAGTGCTCTGTCTTTGTTGTTACATGTGACAGCCAGAGAAAACTTCACTGGGAGGGTGAAAATTCTCTATGCCAGGGTATGAGTTAAGTAGGTATAGTTATGAACTTTTCAAGATAAGCAAGTGTGATGAGTTCCTATGAAAGAGACCTTTTGGAAAGAAAAAAAGAGACTTTTTGCCTTATATTTGATCTTTTGAAGAGTGCAGTTATTCTATATAACATAGGCAAATATGTCAGTGTACTTCTAAATAGGTAGTAGATCTCCATGTCTTAACTACAACTTCAATTTTAGTTTGTTAGAACCAATACAGTATAGTTAGAAAATTTATATATGATTTATCCTCTATCCAAAATTATTTAGACAAATAATTATATTTGAGATGTATTTTAAAACTTGTACTAATCTAGCTTGAATTCAAGGGTGCATGTTGAAACTCCAACAATGTCTTTCCATTCCCAAGTTGATGTACAGTAATTAGAACATGCAAATGGATTGTTCATATTATAGATTTTATATTAAGTAGCTGGTAATTTCAATTTCCTGGCATGCAAACTTTGAAGTATATTCTCATAGGTTCTTATCAACCTTCCTTAAGGTGTTACATTTGCCACATTCTGTATACTTTCTTTGGAGGAAGTTTCCTTTGAAGTTGATCTAATTTTATGCACAGTGCATATAAGGAAAGAGATTATATGAAAGGCATTTTCAAATTACATATTTTACATTAATCTCAATAACAAAATATCCTGTATCAGGTGTAGAAACTTTCAATTAGCCTGTTTAGGTTTTCAATGTCATGATAAAATCCACTAAATAAAATTCTCAGGTAGACAATCACTAAATTTGATTTTTGCATTTGAAACAAAGAATAACCTGCTTAATTTTTAAATGTGACAATTAATGAAAAAGGCCTTTGTTAAGAGATGCTTCTAGCAATTTTGGTGCATAACAAAGGAAACATCAAGATTATAAGATTGCAAGGAAAAGAAGGAAGGGAAGTGGATTTTGTTGCCTAATATGGATAAATTAAATTCATTTTTATTAAGTCAAAACTTAATATGTATTTTTTGACTGTTTTCCATTGCTTTACTGAAAAACATAATATGCATCATATTCACCTGTGGCATTTGGTAAAACTTGAGGCTCCTAAACCCCATCTATTTTCCACTAAGACTCTGAAGGTTAGGAGACAGGCTGCCTGGTTATTATTGAAACTGAACCATCGTATTATAAAAGCAGGTCCCAGCCTCTTGTCTGTCTACCTAAGCACAAGGTGTTCTTTCCTACCGTTTACCAAAAAGAATTCACTAGCTTAGAGTGTAATTTGCTTGACCTTCCAATATTCTAATCACCAGACACAATGAGTCATTTTCTTCTCCAATAGATAAAAACATTGATGGCCAGTGTTCCTGGAGTCATTTGGGTAGGGGAATTCCAGGTCAGGCAGAATATAATCTGCCCTATTCATATAACCCCCAAACCAACTCGAGCCCACCTGGCCATCATCAATTTTCTAGAGTATGGCATCATTAACCAATGAAGGTTATGAGTTCCACTAACAAGAAGTTGGACATGAGCTGATACACGTCTCATCAGTAATTTCAGCATATAAGAATATAACCCAACTCTTTAGGGAGCACAGGAGATGTTCTCTGGTTTTTCCCATAAATCTCTACCCAAAGGCCAGTGATTGGTTCTTACACATTAGATGAGCACACCCAAATTGGGGGTTCTACAGCAATGCCTCTAGTTTGGGGTATTTGGCAACAGTATAAGCTACTGGAGATAAATTTATCTGCAAAAAGCAAAGTATCATAGATTCTAATCCAGATAAAAATTCCAACCCTGAGAAGATTTACAGAGTTCTATTAGAGCATTTTCCAGGAAATTTAGCCTGTCAAAACAATTAGAGTACACAGCGAGCACTGGGCAGAATTCAGACAGCTAGGTGCAGAATCATCCTTCATTAGCTAGAATCATTCCATATTGTACACAACTTTGAAGCTAGCATTCACAGAAGTGAAAACAGGATTTTAATAATCTGATGACAACTTTACTGTTGCTTTTTTATATTAGGATAATTTTGCATGGTTTTAATATCCTTAGTATTGTTACATATATAAATTGCACATTGCTGTTTATAATTTTGTCAAGTTGTCTGATATTTCAGAAGTGGTTTTAGTTTGAATCCCTGAAAAAATGTTTGAAATGCTTTCTGTTACCTTTTTGTTATCTCCAGGACCCAAGACTAAACAGTTAACTCGCTGACCAGCCAGCATATCTGTTTTTCTTATGTATCTAGTATAGTGGATAGATTGTCTAAATCAGCAATCATTTTGTACTCCAAAGGAAATTTATATTATCTGGAGATATCCTTGGTTGAAACACTAGTGCTTGCTACTAGCAGCTTGTATGTAGAAGTGAAGGATGATGCTAATCCTTTAATGGACAGCATTGTCCACTACAGCAAAAAATATTATCTCACTAAAAATATTCAAGTGTCATGGTTGAAAAACTGTTCTAACCACTCTCTTTTTATGTAGCGTATTTTTGTAAAACAGAAGTTTTTGCAGTAGTCCACTCAGAATTCTTCCTTAATGCAGAACTTAACAATAAATTAAACACAAGTTTATACATAATTTAGTTGAAAGTTGTTTCAACTAAAGCTGTTATTTTTTACACACAATTTAATGTAACTAGTCATGAGTAAAAGATGCTGTAATATTGTAAAACTTCTTTTTGTTTTTTTGGTCTTATTTTAAAGTATATAGTCAGGGAGGATAAGGAATCATTATAAAATATTTATAAGTAGTGCTAATAATATATGGAATTTAGTAAACAAGAAATAATGATAAGCCTACTGAGAAAATGTAAGTTTGGGAAGTGACAGAATCAAGCTATAATGACTCTGAATTGTTTAAATTTCTCACCAATCGCATATGAGAGAATTTGAAAATGATGACAGTGACTTGAAATGAAAATAATGACTTGCCAACATTAAAAGTTTAAAGGACAATTTAGTATTCACTTTTGATTACATTCAAATGCTGATCAGTTATCCAAAATGACACATAAAACAATGTACTTTCCTACATTTTAAATATCCAAACTAACATCCCCTTCTTGGTATCAAACAGGCCAGCATCAATCTGGCCTACCAAACAGTAGTGATGTACAAAAGAAAAAATATAGAAGCCTTTTTTCTGGAGTTATAAAAGTACTCATGTGGTGTTCAACTTGAAAAAAAGAGTTGATCTGGTTTCAAAATAAGAAATAAAACAGCAAACTATAGATTGGGAAATTTATTAGACAATTGCAAGCATAGATAATTACATTTCTAGAACTTTTTGAGTTTAGCTTAGACTTATTAACACTCTGTTAATTGCAAATGCACATATTCTAATAGTCAATTCCCAAGTTGCACACAGAATTTATTTTGAATCATCAGTGATTTCATATGTCTCTAATATTGTGCGGTTAGCAATTATGATGACATCCACTGGACTGTAGGTGTAATTCAGAAAAGAAAGATATTAAAGTTGAAATAGCTAATGTGACAAACTAAAATTGAAGCTTCTTTAACATGCAATATCGTCTGAATTTCTAGAAAAATACTGAAAAATCTAGTAAATGAGACACATAATGTTCTTTGGGCATTCTATAGAGCAGATTTTTGAAGGTTAGAAAAATCAGGAATATCTATATAACATATATAACTTCAGATAATGCTTATCAGTGAGGTGGGAGAAAAGTTGTGTAGGGAAATGCAATAAAATTTTACAAATTCAGTTTGTCTCATTCTCTTAAGAAAGCAAATTTGAACTGTTAGGAAATGCATTTTAGTTATGAGTTAACTATGTGGATTTACCTTATATTTCCTTAGTCTAGTTATTGATGATGTAACTTCAATTGTTTCAAGGTTTGAACATGACAATTCAGACAACTGATAAATGCCAAACTATGGCAATAACTTGCCTAAGTTCAACAATGTGCCTGGTTCTGTCTCAAAATCATAAAGATATTTTCTTTACATCTTTTGAAATACTGACATGTACCTTTCCCCCAAATCATTGAAAACAAATCTTATCTTACATAGACTCTTTTTTTGAGTAAATATCTTAAGGAAGCTGCAAAAAGAATTTTGAGTAGATAAAACAAAATTACTTAAATAACTAAATTAGGAACATCCCATAGGGTCTGGCACAATGGCTTAACTGGCTAATCCTCCAACTCCAAGCACTGGGATCTCATATGGGTGCCGGTTCATATCCCAGCTATTCCACTTCCCATCCAGCTCACTTCTTGTGGCATGGGAAAGCAGTGGAGGATGGTCCAAAACCCTGGGACTTGCACCCTTCTGGGTGACCAGGAGGAATCACTTGGCTTCAGTTCAGCTCAACTCTGGCCATTGTTGACACTTGGGAATCGAATCAGTGAATGGAATATCTTTGTCTCTCCTTTTCTCTGTAAATATGCCTTTCCAATAAAAATAAATGTTTAAAATAAAAAAGAATAAATATTAAAAAACAGCTTCCTTATAGTCTCTCTCTCTCTCTCTCTCTCTCTCTCTCTCTCTCTCTCTGGTTTATTGTTGCCTTTCTGTACTGGGCACCATTCAAGAGGCACATAATCTATGAGTATGACGTACAAATAATTTTGCTTATGTACTTTCTTCTTGTTTGTGAGGAGGAAATTGGAGACAGAATCTGCAATGAATGATGAGAATGGATTTAAGGCATGCTTAAAAATTTCTGATGGAAAACAAATATCATTGCTGCAAATCAAGGAGCTGCTACAGATTTATGGTTTATAAGGGAATAATTCTTTCAGCTTAATGTATAGACATTTTAAAAATGATATTCTTAAATAGTAATCATTGAACATGTTTCCAATCAACAAGCAATTATCAACTAGTTCAAACAATAATTAAGGTGATTTCTCATATGTACCCCCATGTTCCTCCAGTACCAAGTTTCTGTGGTTGCCAGAAGCTACCATAATAAGACGTATTTTAGAATTTTCCCAAATGAAATATGCTGGGTTAATTCTAACTTATCTGATGATTAGATTCTTGGGAACTTTTCACCTATCCAATACTTCACACTTATCTAATATGCTTAATCATTTCTAGTTTAATAATTTCAGAAACAGTAAGTACTCTGACCTCAGATATACACCTCCAACTTAAATATTCAACTGACCTCTTGACAATTACATGTAGGTAATGCTCAGGCATATTGAAATCAACAAATGCAAAGTAAAACCCTTAATCTCTCCAACACTTCTACACTACTGTTTGATTCATTCCACAGTTCACCCACATTGCTTAATATTTTAGCATATTCAGCCATAAAATTTTAGTCATTCTCAACTCTTCTGTTTCTGCTACATAATTGTTTTCATTCTGGCAGAAAACCCTGTCACCATTCCTGAATGGAGCCACCATCAATGTTCTGCATTATTCCAATTCCAATTGCTCTCCAGTAGTTCCTGCACATCAGCAGTACACATGCGTGACCAAATCACTGATCTAATACTTACTGCATGTATGTATGTATGTATGCATGCATGTATGTATCTTGTATTCAAAAACAATTTAAACCAAAGATCAGTTGTTTACTATTTCACTCAATCTTCAAATAACTATCTAGAAGATAATATGCAGTATTTCATATAATATCGAAATTTTAGGTGACCACATAGATTCTAGAGTGCATTTCATGCAATAGTCAAATGATATAATGGCATGAAAACACAGTGAGATTTGTGCTTTTGCTTCTATTTTCTTCTACAGAATTGCCCTCTTGAAACTTTAAGACCTTTTTTGATTGACTCATTTCACTGAGCATAATGGTCTCTAGTTGGGGCCACCTGGTTGTAAATAGAATCGTTTCATTCTTCTTAATAGCTGAATAATAATCCATGGAGTAGAGGTACCACAGTTTCTTTAACCACTCTTCCTTGGACACACGTCTGGATTGTTTCCATGTCTTTGCTATTGTAGATTGTGCTGTTGCAAATGTAGGATTACAAATCCCCTTCTCACATGTAGATTTCACTTCTATTGGGTATATTCCTAGGAGCGGGATAGCTGGGTCATATGGCAGGTTTAACCATATTTTCTGTCTTATATAAGGAAACCAACATGCAAAATGTAAGTCCAATAGTCCAACCCATACTGTTTTTTCATTGTTTGTTTGCTTTTTTTGTTGTTGTTGTATCCCATGTGTTTTGGTGTTTTATTTTATTTCAGTTTGGTTCATTCCAAATAATCTTTTTTCTCTAGTCGAATTCATCATGGGCTCATGAATTATACCATGGCATCATTTTCCCCAAGAGACTTCTGTGTTTCCTTTTTGTCATGCATGTGTTGGTTACTCAGTGGTGCGTTTTGTTTGTTTGTTTGTTTGTTTTTTCATAGTACTGTAATTTGTCATTGATGTTGTTGTTGTAGCTGTTCTAACTCATACCAGTTGTTGACCTTGTTTCATGCCTTCTCACTTATGATAATGAATAGTAATGGAGTACTGGGGTCTATCTTATACAGATGTGGAGGTACAATGGAACATGCATCCCTGCATCCAGACGAAAGATGGATTCCCAATGAAACTGTTGGACATGTGTAGACAATGGGATGCTGGACTGTCTGACATTGTCTGTACCAACAATGTCAGGGTACACTTAATAAGAGACTGATAGAATTATGATTCCTTATGAAAGACTACACTATTGTAACAAAATAGGAAAAATCTGATGGGGGTGGGAGTTTGGGGACAAATCCCAGCCTACACAAAATTGTACCACACAATTCAAAACTCAAAATAAAAATATACTAAAAAAATAAAAGAAACTTTAAGACCAAGTGGCTTTTCTGCTAAAACCAGCCCATAACTTGTCATCTCATTGAGAAAAGTCAAGTCTTGAAAAGCTTGACAACACTTATAGCTTAGCTCATGTGTCTTGGACTTCATTCTCTATCACTCTTAACCTCTTGCAATCACACTGGTATCCCCTCTGAATTGTACCAAACCCAGGATGTTCTCAAATCCAGGCATTTTTGTACCATTAGCTTCCTCTGTCAAGAAGTTCCCTTGCTTTTTCTTTTCTGTTTCATTGAAATGTCACTCTCTCAATAATGCTTACTGACTACAATATCCTAACATAATACTTCCTCCATTCCTCTTGGCTTTTTCACTGTAAAAATTATTGCAATAACACTTCTTTGTATTTTATTTACATGTTTTGTTTCCTGTCTATCTTGTTTCACAATTCAAGTTCCTCATGAATTTATACTAGCTTTATTGTTGTAACCTTCTAACGTAATTGCCCTGACATTCAAGAGATATTTGTTGCTAAAACCAGTGAATGAATTCAGTGTTCTGTAATATTTTTACTGTGTATTATTGTTCTGACTGCTGTGAAAATCATAGAAAATATCCAAGAAAACTATTTGAAAATGGAAATATAGCATTTAATAGTTTGTTTTCTTCCTTTTATATTCATAATTGTTTGAATCTGAGTTTTATTTGCAATATATAGTGTCTTAATTAGAAGCAAAACTCACATCAGTAAGTTGTTTTTGGAAAGTGAAACATACAAAGATGCATTATCAATTTCCTTTCTTGTTTAGAAGTTTCTTCCATTTATTACACAAAATTGCACAAATTGAGGTTGTTAAGAATTTTATTGAGCCGTCTGGGCTGGTTTGAAACGATTTTCCCTCATCACTCTTTGACTTGTTCTGCCATTTAATTCATATGGCAAATTAAACAAAAGAGCAGATGGAGTTACAACCTGTAGATGTTTCATTAGTGTCTTCATTATTCATAGATACTCATTTATAATCCTCCAGACACAGTCTTTGCTATGATGCATAGAAGATAGTTGATTACATGCAATATTATACTCCGATACTGATATTTTCCTGCGCTTCATTTTTCTATTCTTAGAATAGGACAGTATATCCTATATTTTAGATTTTGATAAAAAGGTCAGAGGATAGGGGAGTTGGCAGAATATAATTGTTTGTCGTTGCTAAAACAATTCAAATGTGTTTCCAGGCTTCACTATTACAGATACTGCTAAAATTGTTAATCTGCCACAACATTGTGACATCTCATTATTGATTATAAAATATTTCATTTAACCATTCCTAACATTACTTTTGTAGGGACAATCCTATTCCTACCTAATATTATTTTCCATATTTCTGTGTTCATGTATTCTTTCTGGTAGTTCAGTCCCTCAAAAAGATGCACTTTAACAGCTAGACTATTTGCGTTTTATAAACTGAAATACCTTTTGAATCAATAATGGCTCAGGTGCTTTTCTAATTGTTGTTTCTGTGTGGCTTTGAATATCAATTCTCATGAATTTTTCTGCATATTTTCTTAAGTATATTGATCTGTGAGAAACAAAAATAATATACCTATTTACTAATTCTTATACCTTACAAAAGTAAAATTTTATAGTTTCTTCATTCCAGCTCTTGAGGGTGAGATGCTAGAGTCTACTTTCTATACACTTGTACAGCACATTCTTTTTCTTGCTTTTGCTAATTTGATTCACTATAATAAGAAAACACACATTAATCAACAGAGTAGTGCATTTTTATGCCAATATGCCAATGACAGATTAAAGGAACATTCTACTTCCTTCCCCAAATTTCCTTGTATCTGTGAGTACTGATTCTAGAATGAATTTTTGCTTTGTATCTCATGAAAATTCCAGTTACTTTCTAATTAGATGTTGGGCATTCTGACAAAGGTTCTCCTCTTTCATTTTTGGAAAACATGTTTCTTTTTCTAACAATAGTATACATTTCCCATTGGAATATTTTTCCCTGTTGAGGAACTTGGAGGCATGAGTGTAATTTAATGTGTTAAAGATAATCTACAGATCCTTTGCGTGCCTATTGCAAACTGACTCCATACAACATTCACATTCATTAAGTTTCATACAGCTCTCATTGCAAATTCCAACCAAATAACAAATTATTAATTATGGTATGACTCTTTAATATTTTAGTAAAACTTGCCTTCTGATATGTAGTACTAAGCTATTAGCCTAATATTTTTTCTCTAGTGTTTCCTTATACCATGCATGAATAATTGTCATATAAAATTTCTCCAATACATTGATTAAGTCATGCCTGCCCTCACATTGCTTCCAAATATGCTCATATAATTTCTAATCTTATATAGATTTCAACAGATATGAGGGCTGTCAGTTTACTACATATTTTTAAAAGAGTGTGATTTTTATTGGAAAGGCAGATATACAGAGAGAAGGAGATATAGAGAGAAAGATCTCTCCACTGGCTCACTACCCAAGTGAGCTGAGCCAATCTGGAGCCAGGAGCTTCTTCCAGGTCTCCCACTTGGGTGCAGGGTCCCAAGGCTTTGGGCCATCCTCTATTGCTTTCCCAGGCCACAAGCAGGGATCTGGATGAGTAGAACAGGTGGGACAGGAGCTAGTGCACACATGGAATCCCAATGTGTGCAAGGGGAGCATTCAGCCACTGAGCCATCATGCCAGATCTGTTTCATTATATTTTGAGAAAATTGTACTTGATTTGGCCAATGAACTATGTGTGCAAATTGGAGCTCCTGTCTTCTGCATTCAGCTTGATTCACCTCTGGATGGATGTTATAGTCAATGGAAAATGAACCAGCAAATGAAATGTATCTGTATCTCTTTCTCTCCCTCTCTCTATTACTCTGCCTTTCCAAAACTTTTTACAATTTTATTTATTTTTGTGTATTTTTAGCATTGTGTCTTAGCATGCTAAGCTTCTGTTTGTGATATCTGTGATGTCAGCATTCAGTATGAACTCTGGTTGAAGGTCTGGCTGCTACACTTCCAACCCAGTTCTCAGTTAAGGCTTCTGAGAAATAGTGGAGGGTGATGCAACTGCTTGCTTCCCTGCTCCCATATTGGACACCTGAAAGAAGTTTCAGACTCCTGGCTTTGGCCTGGCCAAGTTTTAGCTCTAGCATTCCCTTGGAAATTAAACCAGCAAGTACAAAATTAATGTTCTCCTCCTCTCTAACTCTGCCTTTCAGCTAAATAAAAATAAATAAAATACTGAAAGAAATATAAAAAGACGAATATCTGAATGTTGGTATGGCAATTCATTTATTTTTGTTTTTTCTTTTACCTTTTTCCCCTACTTGTTATTTTTGCATGATTTCTTGCTACTTTTGGAAGAATCCATTCTGATTTAACATACTATGAAATCATTCTTTAGATGTGTTCAGCATATTGTTTATACAGGTTTGTGTTTTTTTGCTATCATACTTTTATTATACAATATTTACATTTGATTATTTTGTTTTACATTTTGCTGATACAATTTTTTTTGTTTTCATTTTCATCTATACTTTGATAAATTCTTAGTTTGTACACATGCATATGCTTATACAAGCTACTAGGGTTTTTACTGATACTGTATTTAATCAGTTTTTGAGAAGAATTTTACCTGTGTCACAGGTAAGTCTTTTAATTTGTGAAACTGGAATATTCTTCCATCTATTTAGGCTTATTTAAGACCTCTTTAGCTGTTATGATCATATTTTTTTGTATTTTGTTTTATGAATTTGCACAGTTTTTTAAAATGATATATTGAGACATTGCTTTTGGCAAAATGATATCCTTTTCAAAAACTCCCTTTTCATTTGTTGATGCCATGTGAAGATAAGATTAACTATTTTATATTAATGTTGCTTTCAATGACCTTTCCAAGTTCACTAATTAATTTAAAATATTTATAGACTATTTGAAATTTTTTGCATTCACAATTATGCCATCTGTAGATAATGAGCGTTCTGTTTCTTCCTTTCTAATTGCTCAATTTTCCTTCTAAATGCACTTAATCAGACTACCAGAACTATGCTGAGTAGAAGTTAATATAAAATGTAACCTATTCTATTTTGTTCTTCAAAGAAAAAAATCCAGCTTAGTCTCTATATGCAATATGTATTGTAGTTATTCAAGTCTTTTTTTGCAATTAAAGCAATGTGTTTTATTTCTGGTTTGCTAGTGTTTGTTGTCATGAATAATTATCAAATCTTATCAATATTTTTTGAGACTGTGATAATCATAAGATTTCTATTTTTCTTTAAATGTGAATCACATTAATTTTTTCAATTTGTTGATATTTATTTAGAACTTTACTTCTATATTCATGAGAGAAATTTGCAGTCTACTTTCTTTTCCTTCAATATTTCTTGTGTAATTTTGTTATGGATTATGTGGACTTTGTAAAACATCCAAAACTTTTGCTTATCTGAATAAGCATGGTTTATTTTGGGCACTAAAGAGCTTGTGCAAAATGAATATGACTTATACAAAAACAACTTTAACAGCCAGGCGAGGAAATTACATGGAAATAATTACAAGCAAATAACAGGATCCACTAAGCACAATACCATACAAATAGTGGTGCTTTTTCTTAATTTTAGTACTCAATTGATAATTTCTTTAACATTTCAAAGCATATGCTTTCTTCAATTATATTAAGCCATATCTGTAGTTATTTCACAATCTCCTAACACTAAGCATAATTCTGTTCTGATCATACACTCACTTATAGTTATTGGTCCTGGTGACTAGCACAGTTTAAAGCTACTGCTGGTGACACTGGCATCCCATATTGGAGCACCATTTAATGTCCTAGCTATTGCACTTCTGATCCAGAAAGCAGGAGAAAATAGTCCCAAGTACTTGAAACCCTGTTACCCAAGTTAAAGACCAAGATGAATTTCCTGGCTCCTGGCTTTGTCGTGGCCCAACCCTGGCTATTGCAGCCATTTGGGAAGGCAACTCATGGATGGAAGAGCTTGCTCTCAACTTATGCTTTTCAAATAAATAAATATTTTATTTTATAAATAAATATAAAATATTTTATAAATATTTTATTTTTAAAATAAATCATGAAAAATAGTAAAAGAAAAAACATTGTAACTGGCAAAAAATTTTTACATCTAAGTATTATTTGTATAATATAACTACACAAAGAAAAATTATTCTTTATGCTTGGTAACATATCTTACACTTTTTCACAATGCATTACTTCTTTATAAAAATCTTTGTTTATTTTGAAAGCTGAAACACTAAATAAGAAAATTTTGAAAAGTAAAATTTGATTTTAAATTTGAAAATTTTCTGTAATAAGTCTTTAAAAGAACATTAATCATGATTTAACCACATGTAAGTTTTAAATGTTTTTACATACATGCATATTTAATGTACCTTCAGTAACAGTACATATGTCATATGTATAAAATATTAGTAAGAATATACATACTCTATAGCTACTGTTTAAAGCATGGGTAGAAGCACGGGATTAAGTGGGAGATAAAAGTATAAGTCATGCTCAAGAATGCCAAAACATTATGGAAAATATTATCAAAAGTTATGCATTAATGTACTATATAACATAGTAGAGCTATACCTAGGAGTCTAACTCAAAAAAAAAAAAAAGGAAATATCTGTCCACTCAAAGACTTGACTAGGAATTTACACAGTAATCTTATTCACAATAGCCAAATACAAGAAACAACTCAAATATCTTTCCAGCAGTGCATGGATGAAAAAACGTGGTTTACATTTGAGTTCTATTCCACGACATAAAGCATAGTGATGATATATACATGCCTTAATGTGGGCAAGCCTCAAGAATACTATTCTAAGTGGACAAAGTCCAAATTTATTTATGTTACGGGATCAGGAAAAGAAAATCTGTTGAAACAGAAAAGAAATTATTGATAAAATTGGAAATGGAAATACAAATTGCACATTTTAGAATTATGGGGAATATATTACAACTGAATTTTTGTTATGATTGTGAAAATCCATTAATTTTGGAAAGCATTAAAATACACTTAAAGTGTATAAGTGTAGTGATATTCAAATTTTTCCATTAACAAGCAAAAATACATGCATTGCATATTTATACTGATTATCTTTTGTGCATAGGAACACAACACAATTTATAACTATTTAGGAAGTATCATTATGTTCTTAGAATTTTATCTATGAACTATATGGAATTTCTTCAATTCAGTAATAAGTAAATGAAATATTTAACTCAAAGACATTTTCCCTGGCTTCAGCTCTTATTTCCTTTATGGAATATCTAATCACAATGGACACTTAATAATTTCCTTCAGTAAGTGACTCAGTTCTCCACAAGGGAATCAAAACAAGGGATGGGGGAGTTACATCACATAAAATGATTTTCCTGAGTTTGTTAACTACACAAAAGGTTGTTTACAATTTTATGCAATTTAAATTTTGCTATATAGTAGATAGGAATAGCTCATGCATAGAGCTATTAGAAGCCAAGCAGAATGCTTTCAACATATACACACACACGAAAGTCTAGTGTAATCAACACAGTACTGTTCTTGATGCCCAAGGAGACATCAATGACTTTCTAACTCACGTATCTTTAGAAAAATTACTGAATTATTTGAAAGTCAGACTTGTGGGGGTGGAATTGGGTGACAGAATGAGAATATTCCATTTGTTGTTTCATTAACCAGATGGCCACAACAATCTGGGGTTGGACCAAACTGAAGCTAGGAGCTAGGAGCTTCTTGCTTGTCTCCCATGTGGTTTTAAGGGTTCAACCACCTACAGTATCTTCCTCTGCTTTTTCAGGTGCATCAGCAGGTAGCTGAATCAGAAAGGGTGGCAACCGGGACACATTCCACACACATTCCACATGAAATGGCAGCATTGCATGTGTGGCTTAACCTGATGTACTGCAACACTGACCTCTAACTCACCTATCTCTGTGTAGTTATCCTGTATTACATGGTGCTGAAACTCAAAATCATAAGATGGTTGCAGGAATTTCAGCCACCATACCTGATATTAAAGGGTCATCAATAGGTTTAAATGACATCAAAATTTCCATGACAATAGCTGGTGAATGTGAAATACACATAAATATGTGGGGCTCCTTTGAAGTAAACCTTTAACAGGTGCATTCCCCACCATTTATACGGGTCCCTTTTTCCACTTTGCTCCCCAAGAACAAAAGGAAATTCCTGGTTCCCCTGGTATTTGGCTTTGGGGCAAAGGACCAGACAGGTGTCAGACATTGGACATTCCTGGCCTTGGGAACAGGAGTACTACACTTCCTCCAGTCCTCTTTTCAATGATAAGGAGATCAGCCTGAGGCCCTCCCACACGAGGCTGATGCTTCAGGCAGGGAATTGATATGCTAATAGCACCCTTGTCCCTTGGAAGAGATGTGCTCTGGTGAATCCAAGACATGGTGGGGAAAATACTCCTTTATATTTGAGAAAAAAATGATGACTTGGGGACCCAGAATACCCTAACTGCCTACTGCCCAGTCTAACTCCTCTCTCACCTTGATTTGAATCAGCTTAGTTCCAGGTGTTGTGGCCACCTGGAGTGTGAGCAGGTGAACAGAAAATTTTTTCTCTGTCTCTTTTGCACTCTGCAGATCTGACTTTCCAATGGAAAAGTAAATAGATCTTTTTTTTTTTTAAGAAAGAAAATACAGTAATATATTTTGTTACACTAATTCTGGTATGTTGTTATTGTTAGCATTTTTTTATGTATTTTTTTAAAATCAAGAGCTTTATATTTTCTGTTGATTGTTAATGGTGAGGTTATATAGGCATAAACTGATTTTTTGTTTTTGTACTAAATTATCTCAATTATTTAATCTGATGCCATTTAAAAATATATATTACATTTATTATAGTTCCATTGGTTAGAAATCTTACACAGGCCTCGGTGAACTTAAAGAATTTCTTTCTTAGAAACCCCAAGTGAAAATGAGTTTCTTTGAATTTTCTACATTCTGGGAGCTGCCAACATTACTTGGTTCATGGAACATATTCAAAAGCACTGCTGCTAAGTCTCTCTGACACTTTGGTCTTCACATCTCCCTCTGGCCCCAACCAGGAAAATTTTACTTTTTTTTTTTTTTTTTGAGGACTTATATGATTACACTGGATTCTCTAGAATAATCTAGATTGATTTATTTTCTCCAAATCCTTAACCTCAATCACCTTTGCAATGTCTCTTTTTCAGGTTTATGATAATAGACTAGCAGATTTCAGGTGCCAGGTCATACACCTCTTGGAATGTGGGCTTTAGCACAATATCCCTCTGTATTCTACGTAATAACTTCAATTCTATACTAATATTGCCATTTCTGGTTGGCTTTTGTCCTCTTTTATCTAGAGAATCACTTAACCCTTTCCCTATGATCTATTCTATCTTTCTAAAGTATTTTTGAGCTAAATATTTTCCCAAGTATTTCTTTTCACCTTGATCAATGATCTTATTTCTTTTGTGCTATTTTATAGTTACTCTATCTGACAACGGTTTCTGTATTAATACGAGAGAAAGATAACCCCTTTCTAAACTTCCAGATGAGGACAAATATATTTCACCAAGATTAAAGCTTTGAGGGCTATTTGTTTTTATCTATGATGTAGTTTTCCTCAAGGATTTCATGTAGTAAGATTCACTTCCTACAGGATCTTTTCCATAACAATTGGACCTCTGGAATATCTAGGAATTGGCCCAGTTTTAGAGGAATAATATGACTTCCTACAAGCAATGAACCCTAAAGCCTACTGTCTTTCATACATAACTCTTCAAATACATCTAAAATTCCCTAGAAAAATTAACACAAAATAAATTTTGTTTGTTGAGAAACTTCTCAGCCAGAGTTGAGAAAAATACATCTGGAGCAAGTATTTACGATATCCAGATTCCATTTCTGTTTACTGTTTCAAATCTCTTGTTATTTGCAACAACCATTTTTCTATAATGTTCATTAATCTTTTTACTTGACTTGAAATGTCTATTTCCACTTTTGTTAAAGCCCTTATTTGTTTGCTTTCTCGCACAGTCATATTTTTATCTATATGTGTATTTCTATCATGTCTCCAAAATAATTTTATCTTCCTTCCTATGGTTATTTCTTAATATTAGCAATTATTAGATTTGTAACTAAATATATGTATTATTGTATGTCTTGCTGCAGCCAGCACACCAGGAACAGGGATTAAAGAGGATATGACACATAATGAAAAAAGGAAAGACAAAATTTTTTAAAGGAAAGCAAAAGGAATCTTCTCTCTATGGCAGTGGATTTACGCAAAGCCTGCCCTGGCAGCTTTTATTCATCTGGAAAACCATGTTTTAAGTTGATTTGATTCATTTGTGGGTCTTTTGTTTCCTGACTAATTGCCATCCAAACCAGGAGGTCTCGGGTACATCATTTCATGGCCAGAGAGAGAAATAGAGCCAAATATCTTAGCCAAGTATACAGCCTGAGACTCTGGCCTTCCATCCATAGACCTTTTCAACTCAGTATTATCTTTGCAGCTTTCATTCTCAGACACTTGGCACACGTTCATTTCTGTCATTCTCTAGCTGCTAATGTCTCTCCTTAATGACCTCCTGCATCTAAACTTGCTGTCTTAAGAGCCACAGGTGCATCTGAGGATCTGGGCTTTTGGCTAAATTCTGCCTTCCTTACAGAATGCCCTAGCAGAGTTTATTCTCAAAACTGTCTCTGTCCATAGCACTATATACTCTTTGATTGAATTATCTTCTTCCATATTTTCAAAAGTAGACTGATACTAACAAGTCAATCAACTAAATGTAGAGGCTAAAAAGACTAAAATACATAAGATAGCATTTAAAATTCGTGACTGTGTAGTTTGATTCATTGATGTTAGAATTATAGCACACAATTTATTCAGTGACACATTGCTCATTCAGTACCATTTATTTCGCTTCATTTTGTAAATTTTCTATTTTTCTTCCTGTTGTTGATCTTGTTTTTATGGTTTTTCATTCAAAGGAATGTATAGTAACTGCAATAGAGACTATCACCTCCAGATGTGAAGATACAATGCACTATGCATGTCTACTTCCAAATCAAAGAAGGACTCCCAATGAAACTGTTAAATATATCTTGGCAATAGGATGCTAGACTGTCTACCATTGTCCATACCTACATTATCAGACTACATTTAATTAGAATGATCGACATGTGACTGTTTATGAAAGACTATACTATTGTAACAACATCATGGAATTCAGTGGGGGAGAAAGGGTTTGGTGGGAGAAGAGGGTAAGTCCCAGAGTTTATGGAACTGTATCATGAAATAATTAATTAATTAACTAATTAACAACTAGATTTCGAGGAAAGGAATTGTTGATTTTCATCATAATGCATGTAACGTATTTATCATTCATATTTATAAAATTTCAATAACTAATTGAGAATGCAACCACAGATAACACAAGGCTTCTAGCGGATGTGTGTTCTCCACAGCTGACTGTGGAGATATGAAAACCATGAAACTAGGCAAGTTTACCACAGAGGAATCTACAAAGTAGCATGAGAAAGGAAAACAAAGACTAGAGCTCTAAAGATCAGTAATTTAGAGTTTATAAGAGGATATTACCATAAAATGACTGTGGGTAGACAAATAAGATAAAATTCTAGGGAATACAATATAATGAAAATAAAAAAGTATATAATTAATGGGCAATTTTAGCTGCTCACCTAATAGCTATTACTTCTACAAAATATACTGAATCTAAATCACAATCATTCAAAAATATGACCAGTGATGGGACAAGAAAGCATCATTTTCCTTGAGAAGTTTATTACTAGATTTGATTGTGACAAAGTACAGGGCAATGGGACAATTTAAAAATCTTCTGGGGGGCCCTGGCAGCGTGGCCTAGTGGCTAAGGTCCTCACCTTGAACTCGCTGGGATCCCGTATGAGCGCCAATTCTAATCCCGGCAGCTCCACTTCCCATCCAGCTCTATTTGTTTTTACTTGAAAGTCAGTTACAAAGAGAGAAACAATGAAAGCAAGCTTAATCCACTGATTCATTCCGCAAATGGCCACTACAGCCAAAGCTGGGATAGCCTAAAGCCAGGAGCCAGGAGTTTCTTCTGGGTCTCACATGTGGGCCCAAGGACATGAGCCATCCCTCTGCTGTTCTTCCAGGCCATTCTCAGGGATCTGGATCATAAGTGGAGCAACTGAGACTTAAACAGATGTCCGTATGGGATACTGGCACTGCAGGCAGAGGATTAGTATGTTATGCCACCATGCTAGCCCCCGAAAGTTAAAATTTTTCAGCAATGAACACATTTTTTTTA
Organism: Ochotona curzoniae; assembly: GCF_017591425.1. Classification (NCBI taxonomy): domain Eukaryota; kingdom Metazoa; phylum Chordata; class Mammalia; order Lagomorpha; family Ochotonidae; genus Ochotona; species Ochotona curzoniae. The sequence goes on along the minus strand of NW_024465023.1, from coordinate 18,332,248 downwards.
AAAGTGAAATGACAACTTTCATAGTGGAAGAAAACATTTATAAATCATATCTAATATGTGGTTTCCATCCAGAGTATGTAAAAAAAAAAAAAAACTCCTACAATTCCAGAATAAAAACATATACATTAATTCTTTCATTTGTGAGGAGAGAGCCTCCATTATTTCATTACCTTTCAATTGGCCTAACTTCAGTTTAAAATGTGTATTTATGTACTTGCATTTTACTTAAATGGTGTGAAGAATGGAGGAGAGAGTTAGGGATCTTCCATCTGCTGGTTCACTTCCCGAATGTCTACAATAACCAGGTCTGTGCCAGATCAAAATCAGTATCCCAGAACCCAATACATACAGCTGGCAATTATCCCAAGTGTTTGACCTCATCACGTGTTGCCTCCCAGTAGTTAATTGTAAACTGAATTGGAAGTAGAGGAACAGTACTCTTACTAAGAACTCTATATGGGATGTTGGCATCTCAAGCAGCAACTTAATTGCTTTACCAGACACGCACTCCTGGCTTCACATCTTAAAATACATACCTCAACCCTGCCACACCATAGCACCTGCAAGCACATGGAACTTTAAGAGACTGTCTACTATCAACTCACAGAACTATAATCCTTAAAATATGAAAAGTAACAAATGTAAAAAAGGACGAAGGAAAATTGGAATCCTTGATACACAGCTTGTTGGAGAGTGAATTGGTACAACCATTTTACCAAACAATTTGGGCCCGGTGCAGTGGCGCAGTGCTTAAGGTCCTCACCTTGTGCGCCCGGAATCCCATATGGGCACCGGTTCTAATCCCGGCAGCCCTGCTTCCCATCCAGCTCCCTGCCTGTGGCCTGGGAAAGCAGTCAAGAACGGCCCAAAGCTTTGGGACCCTGCGCCCACGTGGGAGACCTGGAAGAGGCTCCTGGCTTCGGACCGGCATAGCATCGGCCGTTGTACTCACTTGGGGAGTGAATCATGGGACGGAAGATCTTCCTCTCTGTCTCTCCTCTCTGTATATCCGTCTTTCCAATAAAAATAAAATAAATCTTTTTTTAAAAAAACCAATTTGATGATTCCTCAAGAAGTCTAACACAGAATTATCATTTGATATAACATTTATAAATCTTGGCATATAATAAAAAATTGAAAACAGGTACTAAAAAATGCATGTGTTTGTGTGTTTATAGCAACTGTAATTATAACAACCAAATAGTGGAAACAATGCAATGTCCACAACTAAACAAATTGATAAACCAGTTAGAATATTCATACCATTAAATGTTATAAAAAAGGACACCAAAAGGAATAAAGGACTGATATAAAATGCATTGAATCTTCATAATATTATGTCAAGTGAAAGAAGCAAGAACCTGAAGGTGGGTATTTTATGATTTTATTTGTATAAAATATTCAGAGTGGGTAAATCCTTAGAGACATAGGGCAGATTAGCAATTTTCAAAGGCTGATATGTTGCAGAAGGGGAAAATAATGAACATTTCATGGGCGTTAGAGTCCCATTTGTTCTGATTAAAAATGTTTTTGGATTAGAGATGGTAGCAAGCAGAACATTAAAATTTTACTAAATACCACTGAACTGCACACTTTGAAGTGGTTTTATGATATGTCAATTTTAGCTTAATAGAAGAAATTTAAGCTGAAATAAAGACTTTCTCAAACCTGTGAAAGCTGAGTGAATTCTTGCCAGTATATCTGTCTGCTAAAGTGTGGGACCAACCAAGCACAGAAATATGAATCTTACTATACCCATAATTATTTTAAATATCAATGAGCTACAGATATCAATTAGATGTAGAGTTAGAGTGACTAAAGATTCAAAAACATGTAGTCTACAGGAAATGCAGTTCAAATACAAAGTTACAGAAATGAAAAATGAAAAAAAAACAAAATCAAATATTAAAAATTAAAAGGGTAGAAACATATTTCATGTTAATATCAATCAAAGAAATTCAGTTGTGTTAATTTCAGATAATGCAGACTTTAATACAAGGAAGTATTTCAGGAATAAATAAGTATTATTTTGAAATTGCTGATTTTCTAAAACGACATAACAACCTTTTATGTCTAAATATTTGACAAAAGAATATCAAAATGCATGGAGCAAAAGACTGATAGAACTACAAGGAAAAACAGGCAAATCCATTAAAGGTAGATACTTCAACACCCTTCTATCAATAATTGACAGATCCAGCAGGCAGAAAATTCATAAGGATCTAGTTGAACTGAACAGCACCATCAATCACTTAGATCTAATTGACATTTATAGAACACTTCAACAACAGAATAGTCTTCTCAAGCTCATATGGGACACTCAATGGAATAAATACTCTGTGATATAAAACATAGCTTAGCCAGTTTGAAAGAATAGACATGATACAAAGTGTGCTGTAAACCACAAGGAAATTAAGCCAAAAAACAACAGATAGTTGAAAACTCTTAAAAATAGTTGGAAATTAAACAGCACAGTTTTAAGGAGCAAATAGTTGAAAAAATGTTCTAGGAAGTGTTCGCAAACATGTTGAAGTAAAAATACTACTTTCCAACATTTGTGTGATAAAATGTACATGAAGATTAAGCAGAAATTTATATTGGTGATTATGTATATCAAAATTTTAATTCGGTAACCCAAGATAAAGCTTTTAGAAACTGGACAAAGTTAGCAATATAATCATAAGCAAAACAGAAGAAGAAAGCAAATTAGAGCATAGATTACTGAAATCATAAACAGAAAATTAGCAGAGAAAAATCAATGAACTCAGAAACTGATTATTTGCAAATATCAGTAAAATTGATAAAACTTTATTCCATATGGGATGCTGGCACTACAGGTGGAAAATTAGCCTGTTGAGCCACAGTGCTGGACCCCTTCATATGCTTGGAACCAACTTCTGATTTCATAAGGTTCTTCAAATTTGGAAACACTTGCACATACGTAATGAATACCTTGAGGATGGTTCCCAAATCTAAATGTGAACTTCAACCATGTTTCACAAGCCTGAAGATAACTTTACTCTACATTTTACTCCCTGCTAACTTTAGGAGTTCCTTTTCATGTTTTTACTAGACAGAATTAGACTTTCACCTAGAATTATCTCATTGTGCAAGTCAGTGAGATTTTAATTCACTGACATCAGACGAAAATATTGGTATATAAGAAGTAATAAAATCCAGAAGAATTTGAAAACATCTTAAATTGCAGGCTTCTTTCCTAAAATGTTAGAAAGCTGCTGAAATGAACTTGCATGCCATGTGTGTGCACACATTTCTTTGACATAATAATTTTAATTCCTTTGGATATACAACCATAGTGGAATTGTTGGATATTAATTTTATTGGTAATTTTATTAAAATTATAAAGTTTCATATTTTTCCAAAATGCTACTACTACTACTACTACTAATAATAATAATTTATCATGTGTTTCAAAAATTGCTGTAATTATAGATTCAAATGTTTCACTACACTGCACCAACAGAAATTCATAAAAGATTGACATATTAATTACCTTCATTAAAGTGTAGAGATATCAACATATCACATTATACCCCAGAATTAAATAGAATATTGGTTAATAGAACAAGTAAATTTAAAAATTATAAAGAATGCCCAAGTAATTGCTATATACATCTCTGCAGGACTTAAAGATATACCAGCTGCATAAAATGCAAACAGAATGACTTTGGTCTTACCTAGAACAGAAAGCTTTGGGTGGTCTAATTTCTAGCATACTGTGATTTGATCTCTACTTCTGTTGTCTTCTTTCCTTGTTACCTTTTTGCCCCATTGGAATAGGATAGTATGCAACGAACAGGATTTGAAATTTAAAAAGGCAGATTTTCAATATACTGACCTAAAGAAATGTTACACAATTTTTAGTGGGTGTAATGCCATGAAAACCCAATAACAGAAAGAGAAGGGGCAGAGTAATAATTTTAACTCTCTAAATGCTAGATTAGAGTAGAAATTTTATTCTTACATTGACATGGTTTAGAAGCTCCCTCTACCTGAGATGCTCATTGAAAGCTATCATTAAGTTAGAATTCACACAGTGAAAATTTTAGCTTCACATAACAAACCATAGCATAATCTTATGACTGCCCACAGCTATCTAAAGAGTAGTATTTTAAATTGATGCACATAGTATATTTCATTGAAATGGTACGTGTTAGGGCCCAGTGTGGTAGCCTAGTGGCTAATGTCCTTGCCTTGAACGTGCTGGGATCTCATATGGATGCTGGTGCTAATCCCAGCAGCCTGAATTCTCATCTAACTCCTTACATGTGGCCTGGGAAAGCAGTAAAAGACAGCCCAAAGCCTGGGACCCTGCACCCCTTGTGGGAGATCTGGAAGTCTCCTGGCTCCTGGCTTCGGATTGACTCACCTCTGGCAATTGTGCTTACTTGCAGAGTGAATCATCAGACAGAAGATCCTCCTCTGTATATATCTGGCTTTCCAATAACAATAAATAAATCTTAAAAAAAAAAAAAGGAGAGGGAGAGAGAGAGAAGATATATGTTAGACCTTAAAATGAAGCAGAGATTTTGCTTAAAAGATTAAGAAACAATAACTGAGGAGTAATCTTTTTAATTCCCCAATAATAACACATTTTAAGGGGTTTTTGGTTAATTTTCCAGTCTCATATTTTTCAATAAATACAAAAGTAATATTATTTACAAAAATTTTCTGAGTATTTTATTTTATTTATAAAATCAGTTAGTGCAAGAAATAATAAGTCAAATTGTGTTCTACAAATGCACATAAAAAGAAAAAAAATAGTATTTAGCCCTATTGGAATTCACATTTAGATAGAAATCATTATAAAAAACATTTAAAAAGCAGCTTAGAGGTACTGCATGTCAAGGCAGGCCTGAAAAAAACACCATTAGTAATATAACAATAATATTGCTTATGTCTGAAATCACATTAAAATAATGAAAGCGAAGCCCAGTTTTTATGAAGTAGTTATAATTCAACATCCTGGTGATCACTAACAATAATAATTTTACAGTCTTTACATTCTTTTTCCTTTATATTTAAATGTTCCACAGTGATATTTCTATTACTTTTTTGCAAATTTCCCTCCTACATCTTTCAATGTCTAAAAAAATACTTGAAACATTTTTTTACTGTGAATAAGTTTGCATATGTACCAGGATTTAGTACACTGATTATTTTTAGTTAATGAATGGTGACTTTGAGTAGTTTTGACACTTTTTTTTACATTTTATTATTATTATCATTTTAATATACAGTTCCATATTCCCTTATCCCCTCTCCAATTCCCTCCCCCCCACCTTGTTCCTCTATATCATTACTAACATATAGTTCTTCATACTCAGTCATATGTCCATCATTGCAGGCATGGACATTGGCAGAAAGTCCAGAATCCTATTGTCAAGATATAGTAAACAGTTTCATTGTAAGTCCATCTTTGTCTGGAAGCAGAAATGCATACCACACTGCATCCTGACATCTGGATGTTAGTCTCCATTTCATAGCTACTGTACATCCCCTTAAAGAAAAAGTCCTAATGCAAAATCAACAATAAAAAGAAATACAGAAATTCACAATGCCATGAAGTTAAATGACATGTTAATAGATATGACAGTCTCTATTACACAGCTACTGCACATCCCCTTAAATGAAGAGCCACAAAACAAAATCAACATCAGGGAGAAAAAAGAAATTAACAACACCAAAAAGTTAAATAACATGCTATTAAATGACTAACGTGTAGCTGAAGAAATGAAAATCAAGAACCTTCTTGAAGAAAATGATGGCACTGCATGATCTACAAGTCATTGAATGGTTTAATCAGAAGAAAGTGTTTTGAAGAGATGAAACCAACAGAAAATAAAACCCACGTGATAGGTTCCACTGATCTTTGTTGAAGTGTGTCTCCTCCAGACAGGAAACAGATGGGTTTTGTTTTTAAATCCAGTCTACTAATCTATGACGTTTGAATGAGCTTATGTCATTTACATTCAGAGTTTAATATGTATGGGTGGTACTTTGGTCCTGTCATTTTAGGAATGGGTTGTTTATTGGTTTAGTCTTCTGTTTTCATTCTACTGGGATGTTCTTCCTGTTTGACTTTGGTTTGGTAGGCACTATTCCTCTTCTCTGTCAAGAGAACATCTTGAAGTATCCTTTGTGGGGCAGGTTTGAAAGAAGCAAATTCTTGTAACTTTTCTTTACTGTGGAAGAATTTTATTTCATTTTCAAAGAGAAAAGAAAGCTTTGCTGAATATTTTATCCTAGGCCGACAATTTTTTTCTTTTAGAGTCTGGAATATGTCACTCCATTCTCTTCTTGCCTGTAGAGTTTCCTGTAAGAGATCTCCTATGAGTTTATATGTCAATTGATTTTTTTCACTTGCACATTTAAGGATCTTTTCCTTATGTTCAATTGAAGGGAGCTTGATGATCATGTATCTTGGTGAGGATCACTTTTGGTCAAGCCTGTTGGGAGTTCTGTGCCCCTCCTGGATCTTGTTTCCCAATTCTTTCTCCAGATTAGGGAAATTTTCCTTTATTATTTCATTAAATAAATTTGCAAACTCAGCTTCTCTTTCTGCACCTTCTGGGACTCCCATAACTCTTACATTTGGCCTTTTAATAGTGTCTTTCAATTCTTGAATACTTTTTTTGGCCTGATCCAGCTCTGCTTCCAGCTTTGTGTTTGTTTCCCCCTGGTGACAGGAAATGTCTTCCAATTCTGAGATTCTTTCTTCTGCTTGCTTCATTCTATTTTGGAGACTTTCCACTGTACTTGTAATTTGCTCTCCTGTGTTCTTAATTTCTGATATACCAGCCTTGATTTGCTTTGTTGCTCCCTTAAATTCTTTGAGCTCTTGCATGAGCTTCTCATTTTTGATCAGAATCTTTAAAATGAGTCTTATGGATTCTGTGTCCCCCATTTTCTCAATGTCTTCCTCAGTTTACTCTGAGGTTGGCAAAGGGTTTTGCTCCTTTGCAGGGGAGTTTTCAGTAATATTCATTGTGCCTCTGTCTCTTCTTTTGCTTTTGGTCATTGTACTTCTGGTTAGCAGAGTCTTCTTCTTGGGGCAGGTTTCTAAGCTGTGTCACACGCAGGTGTACAATGCGATTTTACTTATTGCAGTTGGTACACAACTTTTTGCTTGCAGCCACTTGTGCCACAACCTCCAGTGAGTTCCAGGTCTGGGTTCTTATGTCAGATTTCCCCTGTGGTCTCCACAGCCCCAGCTCCTGGCTCACCACTCTCCACCTCCTGTGATACTGTGCTGAGGCTGCACCATTGTCTGTAACCTTTCTCACACTTCCGGTTTGAGCAGGTCCCAGGATTAGAGATACACCAGGTGTCCTATGTAATTAGCTTGTTCGTGGTGCTGATCTTGTTAGAACCTGTTGGGCGTTAGGTCTGGGTGCCACACGGATCTATTTTGACCCATACAATGCCACAGTCAGTATTATTTTCCTGTGGGACCAGTGCAATCCACGGACCTCAGCAAGTTCTCCCGAGCTCAGCACATGCACAGTTCACTGTTGTCTACTGCAGTCTCAAAGCTATTGCCACAGTGCACAAAATGGCACCTGACATATTACCACTGCAGTTCTTGATCTGCTGGCCGTCAGATCCGAGGGCTACCCAGAACTGCCCCTGGTGGAATCCATAGAATGCCACGTCGATGCATTTCACTGAGTCAGAAATGAGCTCACTCCCAGCTCAACACATGCTCAGTCCTTTCCCTTGCCCTTTCCTCCTTACACAAAATGGTGCCCAATTCAGCTCTAGGGGGCTGACTGGGCTATGAAATCCACCCTGTCCTCACACTGCCTGTCTGAGATCTGCTGCTGTCTCTACTCCTGGTTAAATCAAATGGACCAGCAGGATGGACAGTTCTTTGTCTGGGTTCACCTCCCAAGCTCCCAGTGAAAGTCCCTTCCCATCTGGTTGCTGGTGGAATTCTGGCTCCTGGTGGAGTTCAGATCACCTGTTTGCGGAATGCTGCTGGAGTATCAGTCACTGTAACACCACACTGCTGTGCCCGCTGCTTCCCTGTGTCTGTCAGTCTCCAGGTACCCCTCAGCTGTTGTTCTGTCCTTTCCTATTTTCTGAAATATGTCCTCTCTGCTTCATCCTGATTAAATGTTTTTTGGTCCATTTAAACGTGTCCTTACCCTATTCTGCCATCTTGATTCTCCTAGTTTTGACACTTTGAAAAACATACGTTAATATGATTAATAAATGTGACATACATACATACATACATGTTTAGGGCATCTTTAGGGTTGTCAGTGGTTTCTCCCATATATGTTAATTGACATTTATATAATGATGTAGGCCAAAGGTTCAATACTGAGAACATAGCAAATTAAGAAATAAAAAGTATATATTATTTCAGAATGTAGTAATTGAATAATTGCTAATTAAATTTAAGTACTGAAGCACCATAGGGTATCTTTTGGAATTTATGCAATATTCACTAGCTATAGCATAATTAAGTACTAGCTCACCCCTGTCCCACACCTGCTGTGGCTCTTGCAAGTGCCAGCAGGTACTGGGATCTAGCCCAGTGTGGCATGTCCCATTACCCAGCCCACATCCAACTGAGAGACATTGTAGCCCAGTATAGGCCCCAACCCTTGCGTTCACCAGTGAAAACTGCAGCTGAACGAGGGAGTCCTTAGTTCCCCCAGAAATCCCACGTTCAGCCCCAAACCTTGTGCATGATAGAGGTTACTCTGACCCAGCCTGGCATGGCCTTCCCCCAGTCTTGGCATTTGTGGGTTGGTGCTCTAGCCTAGTCCTTCTAGTCTATCCCTTCCCTGGCTCCCAGGTGGATCAGTGGGTGCAGTAGCTGAGCCTTGTGTAGCCCACATGCCGTATTGGTTCCTGCATGTGCCAGTGAGTGATGCAGCTGGGCCTAGCCCTACCCAGCCTGCTTTCCAAGGCAGCCCACACACATGCCAGTGAGTGGCGCAGCCTTGCCTGGCCTGGATCTCTCCCAGATCCGGCTCTTGTGCTCACCAGTGCGAGCTATGGCTTACTAGGGGAGTTCCCCAAGTGACCAATCCTAGTTCCTGTAAGTGTCAGTTAGTTCTGTGATCATGTCTGGCTCACCCCATAACCGTCCCCAGCTCTTGTACAAACCAAGGGTTACTACAGTCCCACAGGGATCTTGGCCTTGGCCTGACCCTGACATGTTCTCTGATTTCCACTCTCCAAACCACCCAGTCTCAACCCCCTTGTTCAGCTGAAAATGCAGTGGCCCAGTCTATCGAAGTCCCCGGAAGTCCTCCCATACCTGTCAAGTACTCTCCTCAGGAATCCACAACTCCAAATATCCCCAAACTCCTTTCCCTGTGCAATCCGCAGCCTCTATGCCAGATTTGAGCCCCAAACCTGGTCTTTTGGCAGTGTATTGGTCTGTCATGAAACACTGTTTTCTAACAATTTTGTGATAAACTTCAGGAAGAAACATTGCCCTGTCCTGATCAGTTCTGAAAAGTCACATATTACACAGCCCATGAGAAGCTAGAAATGGCAAATGAATACTGAAAGAAAGAGAAACGTATTTTCTTTGTAAACTCCCTCACTATTACTTCTTGAGAATGTATTTCTCACACAGAAAAATGAAGATATGCCTACAGTTCATTTTCATCTTAAATGACAAAATGTTATTTTGAGATCTTGCTGTGACTAGAATAGTAGCAAAAAATGGTGAATGTAAGACAGTATGTACAATGCGTATGTTTTTGTAAAGTGCAAAGAAATGAACAATGAATTAAATCCTTTTGAAACAAAGATTTAAATGATGAACAAATGGATGGTCATTAAGATAATAGTTGTACATCAAACTGTATAATTTACAATGCCTAATTTTAGTATAAATGAAGCTGGAGTATGACTGCCAAATGATATGGATTAGTACAGAGAAATATTCCTCTCTGGAAGCTGAATTTTATGTACAACATTCATATTTTCACAATTGTCCACTAATTTATTGATGCTTCATTTCCGTGCCAAATATGTAGCATTTTGGAAGAAGTATGAAAGACTACTTTACTCAATCTAATTCAATAAGTCTTCATTGAACCACTTACATATTCAAGGCAATGTAAGACAACAAAAGAGATGATGAAAACTGTCCCAGCCCTCAAGCAACTTTTAAACTACTAAGGATGTCACATGCCACCATTAAGTAAGTAATTATCTGCTAAATAAACTAGTGCAGGGATTGAGTACTATAGAATTACAAACTGTAGACGAATAATGAAGGACCTGAATAATCAGGAAGTTTTCATGAAAGATGACAGTTTTTCTATCAATGATGTAAAATTTAAAACAACAGTATGCATTTCATATATTCTGATATCAGCCATTTGTGCTCATCTGTGTTGTATAGATCAGAAAACTTTAAAGGATTGAGCCATATTGCAAAAGACATTGTATTTTGGAAGGATAATGAATAAGTTAAAAAAGACAGAATAGTATAATAAAAATATAGCATATAGTATACAAAAAATCTAAAAGCATAACAAGGTTCTTAGAGTGGAATTACCACAAATCCATAAAATAGATTGAGAAAGACAACATGACATTTAAAACATTGGCATTTTGAATGATGTCCAAAGGAAAGGTTAAGATTTTAATTGTCAGAAACAGACAGGAGTACCTCCACAGTTTGAAAGAAAGAGAGCAGAACTTTAAAGTCAGGAAAACACAGAACTTATTTTTTATATAGTAAACCAATAGTAAATATTAGGATATATCAAAAAGTTCATGGAGAATGGAATTGAAAAATAAGTTTATTCTGACACAAAAATATTTTTGAAATCTTTGCCTAATATTTTCCAAATATGCATTTCTTAACTCTCCAGGTAGTAAGGAATTATTGAAGGTTAAAGTCAGGAGTAATTTAATTAAAACTGTGATTTAGATTTTAAAAATAAGTGGAGCAGAAAGCTTTAATGATAAAAATGAAAAGGGGAATCACTGGAAACAAAGAAATAAAATATTCTGCTGTTAGACAGTTATAAATTATGGATTGTTGTATTTTCTTATAGTTACTGTTTGTTTATCAGCATGCAGTGCCTATCTTTATCCTTTACAGCTTTCCTTGTTCTGGAGTCTGTGCTGTCTAAAATTGATGTAGCAGCTTCAGCTTCCTTTTGATTAGTTGTAGCATGTTATGTCATTATCTACTCACCTCTTATTTATTTGTGTGCTTACATTTAAAGTAAATGTAAACAAAGAATTGTAGACATCATAGGGTTGGCTTCTATGTTTTATTCACTCTGACAATATTTCTCATTTACCTTATTTTTCCAAACCACTAATATTTAAGATGATTGATATAGGTTGAATTAATACTTCCCATATTTGTACTGTCTTCTAGTTCTTGTCTTTATTCTTTGTTCTTATTTTTGTCTTCCATTCCTTTTCTATCTTCTGTGTTTGAAGTTTAGTATCCCATGTTTATATTTCATAAATGGCTCTGTGTCACTTCCTTACATGACAATAAAAATTGTTTTTCCTTGGAGCCCTTCTTCTTATCCTAGTGTTGTTAGTAGTATTTTTTAAATTCCTGTATTTCTCTACAGTTTTTGTTATTTTTCTCTGATCACCTTGCGATCCATTTTCTCTGGATGCTAGCTATATTTATCGAAACAAATCCATGAGAAATGATTATTCTAAAACAAATCCAGACTATCTTTACTCTCCAAAACCCTCTTCGCTAAGCAAGCCTTATGAAGATGAATAATGATAACTTTGTCTTGCTAAGATCACAAATAACCTTCATGCTTCTAATTGCAATCTCACCTTTCTTGGTCTCCCAGCAGCATTTGCTGTACTTATTGTATTTATCCTACTTACAATATGCTTCCAATGCTTTTGATATGATTCTGTTGGTTTTACCTTACCTCTCTGATTCCTCCTTGATTCTCATTGCTGGGCCCTATCCTTCTGCCATATCCCCAAATGTCAGAGATTCAGTTCTCAGAATTTGACTTTTCTTAAATTTCATTCTATATATATCATTGGGGATATCACTAATCTCTGTAGTCTTCACTATTTAAACTTTACATTTATCTCTTCTAAACAAATTTCATGTTTTTTTCTGGGCAGTTTTGTAGTTCAGCAGATCAAGCTGCTACTGCGGATAACCAGGATGCCAGATGAGATTACTCATTCTAGTCTTGGCTGTTGTGTTCCCTGCTTATGCTTTCTAGGAGGTAACACAATGCCTAAGTACTCACCTAGTCCAGGTGTAATCTATCTGGATCCTGTTGGCTGATATTTTGTCGAGGATTTTGGCATCTCTGTTCATCAGATATGGACTACCATTCTCTTTGATGTGTCTTTATCTGGCTTTGCTATTAAGATAATGTTGATTTCATAGAAAGTTTTAAAGGATTGCTTCCCTTTCTATTGTTTTGAACACCTTGTGGGGTATTTTGGTAAGTTCTTCGAACATTTGGCAGAATTCAGCAGTGAAGCCATTAAATTCTGGGCTTGCCTGTTTTGTAGTTGTTAAAGGGATTTAATTACTGATTCAATCTCTGTCCTCATTTTACGTCTCTTTTAATTATCTAATGATTAAATTTTGTAGATGTATGTGTCCAGAAATCTATCCATCTCTTCTGGTTTGTTGATTCATTCCTGATTATTCTATGCATGTTTGAGATATCCATTGTTATAGTTCCCTTTTCTTCTCATATTCTATTGATTTGTATCTTCTCCCTCCTTTTTTGATTAATTGGGCTAGTGTGGCATCTATTTTGTTGATTTTCTCAAAGAACCAGCTCTTTGGTTTGTTGAGCTTATGTATTATTCTTTTGATCTTATTTGGTTTATTTCCTCCCTTATTTTGATTTTTTTTTTTTTTTTTGCTAACCTTGGAATTATTTTCTTTTGTTTTCCTAGCTCACTCAGATGTATGAATAGCCCACTTACTTGGTACCTTTCCAGTTTCATGAAAGGAGCACTAATTGCAATAACCTTTCCTCTTAGCACTGCCTTGATTGTGTCCCACAAATTTTGATGTTATGTTGTCTAAAGCATTGCAAAATCAATGTCAAAAATTTAAAAAATAATGATCTTGGGGCCCAGCGCAGTGGCGCAAGTGGTTAAGGTCCTCACCTTGCATGCCCGGGATCCCATATGGGCGCCGGTTCTAATCCCGGCAGCCCCACTTCCCTTCCAGCTCCCTGCCTGTGGCCCGGGAAAGCAGTCGAGGACGGCCCAAAGCTTTGGGACCCTGCACCCGCGTGGGAGACCCGGAAGAGGCTCCTGGCTTTGGATTGGCATAGCATCGGCCGTTGCGCTCACTTGGGGAGTGAATCATTGGACGGAAGATCTTCCTCTCTGTCTCTCCTCTCTGTATATCCGCCTTTCCAATAAAATAAAATAATAAAAATAAATCTTAAAAAAAATAATGATCTTGATATTGCTTTTGAAATTTTCTTATATGTGAATGAGTTTATGATAGCATTCATATTATAGGGCTGTTTCAAAGGTTTAATATATAAAATGTCAACCTTATGACAATTTTGACATGTCATTACTGCCTAAAAAGTGCCCTTTTATGCTTTTTGCTTAGCAATCCTTTCTTTAGTTGAAAGCCAGTGGCTCTGTTCTCACAATTTGAGATATTTAAGAAGAAAATTATATCATGTGTAGTTTTTAATTAATATAATGTAATATAAACATTTTCTTCAAAAATATTTTAGCAAACTTATATAAGTATTGCAACAGATAGTATCTTCAGTGGATATTGTGGCAATATCAGCACTATCCAAAAGGGCAAAACAGAAATCTTGGGAGATTTTAAATTTCTTCCATATAATACATTAGTCAGGTAACCCCAACCACTCGTTAAGACTTATCTTCTTCCCAGCATATGTTCTTACTCCCCAATTCTATATACCTTTAACTACATCTATAACATGTGAATTTTTATTTGTTCCATGTCTTAGCATGAGGTCTTTCCATAATGTGGGCTCTCTATGAGATGTACACCATATTTCTCTGCTTTTGGCAGAGAAACAGATCAAATGATCATAATTCACCTGTACCTAAATCCCAACTTTTTGAAGCTTACTTTAGAGTATGTACCATATATCAAGTCATATGGTTATGTCCCTATCTTTTAGCAATATCAGATACAGCTACCTTAATTTACTATATATGAAAAGTAGAGATTAGAGATTGAAATTCCTTGTCCAAAATCACACAGAAAGAGACAGTGAGTAGAAAATCTCAGAATACTCTAATGTGAAAACTTGCACTAGCAGTAACTGCATCATATGACTACTTGTAGTGTATCTTTCAGCCATCCTTTAATGGTAGTTTTTACACATTTGATATACTCTGATCTCTTTGTTGTTTTTGTTGTTTTTCCTCACAAAATAAGAAAGTTCCTTCAAACAAGTTTTTAAAGATTTATTTATTTGTATTAGAAAGACAGATATACAGAAAATAAATGCAGACAGAAAGATCTTTCATCTGCTGGTTCACTCTCCAAGTGATCACAAGGGCAAAGCTGAGCCAATCCAAAGGCAGGAGCCAGGAGATTCTTCTGGTTCTCCCATACAGGTGCAGGGTTCTAAGGCTTTGGACCATCATCCACTGCTTTCCTGGGCCACAAGCAGGGAGCTGGGTGGGACACAGAACAGCTGGAATAAGCAATGGCATCCATATCAGATCCTGGAGATTGCAAGACGAGAATTTGGCCATTAGGCTACCACACTGTGTCCTCTAAATTACTTTTGTACGCTCAAGACTATGTATAATCCTAGACAAAGATTAATAATTGTAAGTAGTTTGAATTCTTGTTTGGAAAATTACCAGGTCGTTCTTTTAATGGATATGGCAGGAAAACAGTATTTGTACTTTCAGGATATGAGTTTGTATGCTAAATATGCTAAATACATATAACATGGTTTGTACAAGTCACTTAATATATCTAACCTCATTTCTTAAAGCTTGTCAAATGAGAAAAATAATTATTGATCATAAGTTTTTAATATAAAATGATAATGTAAATGAAATATATATTAAATAAAATCCCTCTAAAACTACGCAGATATGCTGAATGTTTCTAACAGTATGATCAAATGAAATAATGGTTCTTCTTGAACTGAATTTTTATACATGCAAAAATAAAGTCAGTGACTAAAATAAATGTGGTTCTAGGAAGCAATACATTCCAATTTCACATTTAAAATAATTACAATAGATGGTGGCATTCACCGTATTATGCCCATATTCTATCTTGGCACAGAATTCAATGAAAATACATTATTTCTTCATTTGCCTTGGTTTAATATGCAGATAGACTTCACATGGGTAGCAGAGCCTGTTAAGCCCATCATTTAGGACAAAATAACCTCTGTTGTAACATTTCCTGATTCAAAATATAAATAACACTATATATCCTAAATCCATACTTATGTGTAGTATCTACATCATCATGTTTTTTTCATATTTCTTATAATCTGTTGATGAGAAATAGGAGCTTCAAGGAGTCATGGAGTTGTAAGGATGTGAAAGCAAGGATTTATTGTTTTCCTCTTTTTACCAGGTACCCAATACAGTAGACTTATATCTGTCTCTTTAATCCAACTATACAAGAAATTAAATGTCATCACTGTTTTTAAGCAAATGTGAGGACTTTGACTAGAGTCCAGAACTTAGGGGGAAAAAAATAAGAATGTGAGTCAGAAAGTGTATGATAAATTTTAAGAATAAAAACATTTGTCCACATACAGTGAAAACATTGTCAGACACCATACTAATTTTGTGTCCTTTAACCTTTCAAGCTTAATAAAGAATTGCCAGTTGTACAAGGGGATTAACTGCACTTCTAAGGTCATAGAGCTAATGAGAAGCAGAGTTGGGATTCACATTTGTATCTTTTTCTAAGCTACATGTTGTTATGTCTGAGGTATATTATGAGACAAACACAGCTAATGAAGGCTCAAAATATGCAGTATGGAACAAAGCATAAAAGATATACTTTTTAAAAACCAAGGTAAGTACTGAAGACAGGGAAAATCTACGTTAGGTAAGGGACATAGGATATAAATTGGTGGGCATCCTTCCTTGCATGTTAATCTCTCTCCAAAATAAATAAATAAATAAATAAATAAAGAACACTGTCAAATATCAGGTTAAATGGAACATACCTATTGTTAAAAAAATATTTTTGTTTCTACGTACAATTTTTCTCTGTTGGAAATTTAAAATAAGTATGTTTTATTCAAACTGAATTATGGCTTATGGCTCTAACTTGAATTCTGAAAGTCTAGCTGGGACTATCCTTAAAAACCATTGTTGCCTATTTTCTTTACAAAGGAAATAGTGAACTCTATTGTGGACAACAGAGTAAGGAAATTAGGTTGGCAAACATCATATAAGATATATATGTCTGCAACCTAGCCAGCAGCTGTTGTTGGTAGTTTTCAGTATATGGGTGATTCTTTCAGGCGTTAGGTGGAACCTCAGTGTTGTTTTTATTTGAATTTTCCTTATTGCCAGAGAGCTTGAGCATTTTTTTCATGTGTTTGTTAACCATTTGAATTTGTTCCTTTATAAAGTGTCTGTCCATTTCCTGTACCCATTTCTTGACTGGTTTGTTTATTTTGGTGTTATTGTTCTGGAGCTCTCTCTATATCCTGGAAATTAGCCCTTTGTCTTCTGTGTAGTGTGCAAAAATCTTCTCCCATTCTGTTGGTTTCTTATTTATTTTGTTGATTATTTCCTTTGCTGTACAGAAACTTCTTAGCTTAATGCTGTCCCATTTGTTTATTTTGGTCTTGACTCCTTTGCTTTTGGTAGTTTTCTAGGAAGTTTTTGCCAACTCTTATGTCGTGCAGAGTATGTCCAACTTTTTCTTCCAAAAATTTGATGGTTTCTGGATGTAGTTTTAGATCTTTTATCCATTTAGATTTGATCTTTGTGTATAGTGAAAAGAAACCCCTACTCCACTGCTGGTGGGAATGCAGGCTAGTGCAGCCACTAACAGAAGTCAGTATGGAGAACACTTAGGCAATTAAAAATTCACCTACCATATGACCCAGCAATACCTCTTCTAGGAATATATCTGAAAGACGTGTTATACAACAAAGCAACATGCACCCCAATGTTTATTGCAGCAGAATCGACAATCGCAAGAACTTGAAAGCAACCTAAATGCCCATCAACAGAGGACAGGATAAAGAAACTGTGATTCATCTACACTATGGAATACTGCTCAGCGATTAAAAAAAAATAATAAAATGCATTACTTTGCGGCCAAATCGGCCTAACTTTAGACCATAGTGCTAAGGGAAATGAGCCAATCCCAAAAGGTCAGATATCATATGTTTGCTTTAATATAATATAACATGATGTCAAATCTAGAGATATCATATGTGAATCTTACTCTATGTCAATCAATGTTACTTCATACTTACTTGTACCTCATGTAACAAGAACGTGTGATGTAATTCATTAATTAACCATCCACAAGAGGTAGATTGTTTATAACCACCTGAGATGGCCAGTGTTCATATGTAACTGTTATTGGTACGGCCCATAAACAACAAAAGCCCAGTCCTCACTGTACCTACATTAGGGTCCTAGGATACAAGAATTAACCTACAACAAAAAGTTACTCTCCAACATGGCTGGGAGACACTCCAGTGAAAGCATGATGCACTTGGGAAAATTCACGATGGACACACATTATGAACCTAGAGGGGAGAACAGAGAGGAGGGGAGGGGAGGGAGTTTGGAGGAGGGGAGAATCCACCACCAACTAAATTGTATCAAAAAACAATAATAATAATAAAAGAGATATGTGTCAATGATATCATGTATCCTAGGGGTCAGCATTGTATCACAACAGGTTAAGCTGCCCCCTGGGATGCTGGCATCCCATATGGGCATCACTTCAATTTACAACTGCTCTGCTGTAAATTGGGAATAGCAGTGGAAGATGGCCAAAGTGTTTAGGTGCAAGAACTAGGTGAAATTCCAGCCTCCTGGTGTCCACCTCACTCAGCTCCAGCTATTGTGGCTGTTTAGGGAGTGAAACATGATTGCAAGATCTCTTTCTCTGTGTCTCCTTTTCCCTGCATCTCTGCCTTTCACATTAATAAATGTATCATTTATAAGTATATCATATACGTATGAAAAGATATAGTCTTAAATTGCATATATCCCATTTTGATACCACATTTCTTGTTGAAAATTACAATTTGTATTGCAATGTGGGGTATTTTTGTTTTATAAAATGAGAACATTCTTCCTCAGCCATTCCTCAGAAACTTGTATTCTCCTCATGTGAGGCTATCCAAACATAGCCAAGTGGAGGTCGTTGCTGGACAGCATCCAAGAGGCACAGGCCAGGATCCTGCTTTGATGATTACAGATGTTCTCAATTTTGATTAAAGGGTAAAGAAGCAATAACCCAAGTTAGCTTTAAGTCCCACTATACCTACTTATCTAGAGTTCTAGAAATCTCTGGCCAAAAAACTATATCTTCCTGGCTATGCATTTGGCAAATTTAGCTAAAGAAATGTTATAATTCATAATCATATTTCATCTATGTAATTATGAGATAAAAGTGTCTCTCTCTCCCTCTCTCTCTGTCCTAATTAACTTTAATGTGTTTCTTTCTTGGTTATTCCAGATGTACTTAAGCTGCTTCATCAGTTTATATTCCCTTCCCATTTAAAAATTTGTGGAATCTAGATAAAAATCTTTTTAAAGTACTTCAAAGACCAAATTTATTCAAAATCTACTCTTCAGAATAATCAGAAAAGTATACTCCAAAGGAGAGAAATGATTGAAGATAGCAGTGAAACCCAGTTTATAATTATTTATTTAAAGGACATTTCATCTTATTTCCCTAGTGGGTAGCAGAAAACAGGGCCCTTCAATTCCCAGTAATAATTATAAAAAAGGACAAAGTACACTAAAGTTCTTGATATTAGGTACTAGAGGGAAAACGTTTACCCTTACAGACATTATCTTTCATATAAATATTGGTAGAAATATCCTTCAATTAAACTTCATCTCATTTTAGTTACCACTTTCAGTAGTTTCTCAGCAAACTATTAACATTTTAAAACACATTTCTCCAGATTTAGCCCAATTTTGCTCATTGTTAATCTTTTCTATTATTATTATTTATTTATTTGTTTGTTTGTTTGTTTGTTTTCATTGGAAAGAGCAATGTACAGAGAAAAGGAGCTACAGAGAAAGGTCTTCCATCTGCTGGTTCACTCCCCAAGTGGCTGCAACTGGCCAGAGCTGCATCGATCCGAAACCAGGAGACATGAGCTTTGTCCGGGTCTCCCACGCAGGTGCAGGGTCCCAAGGCTTTGGGCCGTACTCGACTGCTTTCCCAGGCCACAGGCAGAGAGCTGGATGGGAAGTGGAGCAGCCAGGTCAGAACCAACATCCACATGGGATCAGGCTCATGCAAGGTGAAGAATTAGGCACTAGGCTCCCACGCCGGGCCTCCTAATCATTTTTATCTAGCAATTTCAGAACCCGTTAGACACTAAGCATATTTTTAAACTCATTTCATATATCAGGTGAATCACAGTCTTCATAACCTCAAAGTTACACAACCTATATTCTTGAGGTAATTATAAATAGAATGTATATATTTCTCCTCAACAGATAAGCCAATTAACAGAAAAATAAATAGTTACTGGGCATAGACCAAAAATACACTAATGAATTAACAACAATGTGAGTTAAAGAAATTGCAATGCTTTTAAATTCAAAAGACAATACCAAAGAAAATTAATTACCATCAAGCTGTGTACCTGAAATTCATCATTTACTTTGAGTAGAATCTTAAACATTACAGTTACAGGGATACTTACATCCAAAATTTCTACACTTTTCAAAACTGCAGAATCTTTTAAACATGAATGAATGCTATTAATTTGCCCTTCAGAAAAAAATTACACATAAAATACACATAAAAGTGTGCTTAATTATAGGTTGCCTATAGTAAACCCAAATATCACTTACGTCTTATTTCAGATTAAGATCTCTACCTTAGATATAGTTAGATCATATATTTTGTAAAATATGTACCTTAGTTGTATAACATGTGCAACTGAATAGGTCTTTATCAAATATCTCTAATTTAGGAAAATCAGCTTTAATATGTAAAGCTGTTTTGTAAAATCTTTTTTAAAAAAATCTACCTATTTTTAACTAAAATATGATTCTTCTAAGTTCTATTCACTCCCACTTAGTTCTGATATCTGTAGCTACAATGAATAAATCGTTTTTATGTGAGAGCCTTAATGTAAGACAGTTATAATAGCCTTTCTAGCTTTTCTATTATTTAGGTCAAATATTTTATGCTTTGAATCGATTTTCATAATACCCATTTTCAGATCCTTAAAAATTCTGATTGCTCTCCTCTGAGTGTATCCCAATTTAAAAGTATACTTGGAGCCATCCATCATTGTGGCAAAACACAATAAAAGATGCTTGAGACACCTACATCACACATTACAACATCACTACATCAGAGTGCTTTGTCAACTTCTTTGCTTCTAATCCAATTTCCTGCTAATGCATCCTGGGAGACAGTAAGTTCTAGTCAAGTACTTGGATCCCTGTTACCCACGTGGGGAAATTATTATGCAATTCTGTACTCCTGGCTTCATTCTTCACTAGCTATTGGAGGCATTTGGCAGTGAACTAGTAGATAACTCTCTCTTTCTCTTTTCCTCTCTCCATAACTCCCACCCTCTAGTTTAAAGTAAATAAAAATGAATTTAAAGAATTTTGAAAATCTAAAGAATGGCTTTTTCTTAAAGTGTCCTCCTGTTTTGGGTATTTTGCTCAGAACTTAAACTTCAGCTTGGGACATCTGAATTACACATCAGAGTGCCAGAATCAAGTCCCAAGTTTCCCTGATTGATGCCACTTCCTGTTAATGCACACTCTCGGATGCAAAAAGTGAAGACTCAAGTACTCAAGTTCCTCTCACTTATGTGAGAAACTTAGATAGGGTTCTGAACTGGCTTCAGCCTGATGCAGGCCTGGCTATTGTAAGCATTTGGAGAGTGAATTAGTGACTAGGAGATTCTGTGTGTGTATGTTTGTGGGGGGGTATCTGTATATTTCAAATGAAATACATAAACAGTTTTGAAGACCGTACTTTTAGAAATATGGCAACCAACATACATAACACATCTAATATAAGAACAAGAGTTTCATTTCTTTCCTGCATGAAGTCGCAGCACAAGTTTGGGGAATTTGATATATTCTCCCCCCAAGTGCTAGTTCTTAGTATAAAACTAGGAAGAATCAGGTACAATAAAAAGATGAGTATGTTATCTGTGTTATTTCCAATAAATTGGAGGCAAAAGAAGATAATGCTGTTGACCTCCCACCTCTTCTTAATATTTTGTTCATGAAATCCCTAAGATCAATGTCAAGATTAATAAAGGCTAAATAAAAATCAGTCACATTGGGTTCCAAGAGGACTAAATTTATATTAACTGAATGATGTATTCAGTACAAAATTTTGAAAATAAATAAATTGCTACTGTTTACTCGATGTTGTGAAGTTAGAATGGCTTGATTGAAATGTCTCTCAAGGTTATCCTTTTCCCTTTCTAACTTAGTCTCACCAAGGGACTGCTTGACTATTCTTTTGATTTACCAGCAGATACCCTGGGTAGAAAATATGAGTATTTCAGTCACTGAAGCGTAAGTACACACCTCTTACCACTGCCAGTGTTTGAATGCACTCACACTGATGATTAATACTAAGCTTAAATCCTTTTCAAAGGGGAAAATTTTTACTCCTTTTCCCCCCTAGAGTTTGTCTTTGTTATACTTATCAGTTAACTCCTAGACAAAAGAACAGAACAATACTATAAAATTGTATCTGAAGTTCTTAAATCAACAGCACCGATTAAGGCCTATGGATATAAGCTCAATAGTACTTCTGGTGGTAATTCTAGTACACATGAGAAAGGTGGATGAAGTTGAGATTCCTTCTATTATTTAAGATTTTATCATTTAACATTCTTTTTTTGCTTCTGTTAAATTTTTCATTTCAAATTTTTCCTGCACCCATGTGGGAAATCAGGATGAATCTCCCGGCTCCTGGCTTTCAGATCAGTTCAGCTCTGGTCATTGCAGTCATTTAGGGAGTGAACCAGCAGATGGAAGATCTGTCTATATCTCTTTCTCTCTGTAAACCTGACTTTCCACTAAAAATGAATACATGTTTTTCTATTATTATTATTATTAGTAGTAGTATTTTATAATGCAGTTCCATAGACTCTCAGGTTCCCCTCTCCTCTCTCCAAGTCCTTTCTTCCAACTGATTTCCCTTATATTATTACACAATTATAATCTTTCATAAACAGTCACATATCCATCATTCTGCTATTTAAGTGTATCCTTACATTGTAGGTATGGATAATGGCAGAGAGTCCAAAATTCTAGTCTCAAGACTTATCTTTAATTTGGAAGTAGAGATGTATAATGCATACTGCATTGTATCTTTACATCTGGATGTGATAGTCCCTATTACACAGTCACTATACATTCCTTTAAATGGAAAGCTGTAAAACAAAATTAACAACAAGAAAGACAATAGAAAATTTACAACAACATAAAATTAAATAACGTTCTACTGAATGACCAATATGTCACTGATGAAACGAAAAAGAAAATCAAAAACCTTCTGAGGAAGGCAATGCTACTGTATGTTCTATATGTCACAGAAGAATTTAGTAGGAGAAAAAATTTTGAAGTGAAAATAAAAACAAAAATATCGTATATCCAAACAACAAAAACAAGCCTGCAGAGGACACCAGGTACTATAACAGAGGACAGAGCACAGAGCAAATCGATCAGCTACTGAAGCCAAGCATTGATAGTGAATACCTGGGCAAAGGAAGACTCTACAGTTTACTATGCCAGGCACTGGATTCTGAAAAGATTTCATCCTCATTGGAGTGGTGATATTGAAAGCAACACAGGACTGTTGAACTATCAAAACTACTTGAGCAGGAACCTCAAAGCAGGCCCCACATTGGGGACCCTGGGATGATTGAGAGGCTGGATGTGGCTTATCCCCTTATCTCCTCCCTTCCCCTGGATACAGGAAGGAAAAATGAGAATGTGAAAACAATGGACTTACCCACTTTCTTCTAGTTCTTGGCCCTTTGCATTCTAATCAACTATGTTAAAAATTACAAAAATAAATTTTAGAAAAGAATAATAATAGTCTCCAATTGGGACAATTTGACTGCCAACAGTGGAATTTCTTTCTTTTAACTGATGAATATTATTCCATAGAGTAGATGTACCACAGTTTCTTTATTCTGTCATTCTTCAATGATAGTCTATATTGTTTTCATGTTTTTGCAATTGTTGATTGTACTGCAATGAGTACAGAATACAGGTTCCTTTCTTATGTGTATGTATCAGTTCTTTTGGATATACTCCCAGGAGTGGGATTCCTAGGTCATATGGTAAGTAAATTTTCAGTTGTCTCAGTATTCTCCATACCAACTTCCAAAGTGGCTACACCAGTCTACAGTCCCACCAGCAGTAAAATAGAGAACCTTTTCCCCTACTTCCTTGCCAGCAAGTGTTGTTGGTTGTTTTCTAAATATATGCCAATTTCACTGGGGTAAAATGTTTACTTTTCCTTATTGCTAGCGAGATTGAACATTTTTTCATATATCTGTTAGCCATTTGGATTTGTTTCTTTGAAAAGTATCTGCTCATTTCTTTTGCCTGTTTCTTAACTTGTTTGTTTTGTTGTTACTGTGTTCCTGGAGTTCTTTGCGTATTTTGGATATTAGCCAGGATATTACCAAATTCTTTTATAAGTTCTAGCATTTATGATCATCAGGGATATTGGTCTATAGTTTTCTTTCTCTTTTGTGTCTATCTCGTTTTGATATTAAGGTGATGTTGATCTCGTAAAGTGTTTGGAAATACTGCCTCCCTTTTTAATTGTTCTGAATAACTTGTGAAGAATTGGGAATATTTCTACTTGGAATGCTTTGTAGAATTCAGCAGTGAAACCATCTGGGCCCAGGCTTTTCTTTGTTGGGAGCGATTTAATTTAATTACAGATTTGATCTCTGTTTTGGTTATAGGTTTATTTAGATTTTCTGAATGCCTCATGATTCAGTTTTCATGCATGATATGTGTCCCGGGAGTCTATCCATTTCTTGAAAGGCTTCTGAGTTGTTGGCAAAGAGTTGCTTGTAGTAATTTCTGATTATTCTCTGTATGTCTGTGTATCTGTTATTATGTTTCCATTTTCATCTTTGATTCTATTAATTCTTGTCTTCTGCTTTTTTTTTTTTATCAGTAGGGCATGTGATATTTCTATCCTGTCAGTTTTCTCAAAGAACCAACTCTTTGCTTCATCGACATTGTGTATTGTTCTTTTGGTTTCTATTTGGTTCCTCTCTTCTTTTGATTAGTTCTTTTTTTTTTCTGTTGATCTTGGCATTGCTTTCTGTTGTTTCTCTAGCTCCTTCCAGTGCATACTTAGCTAATTTGCCTGGTGTCTTTTTTGCTTTCTAATATAGGCAGTAATTGTGACAGATTTGCCTCTTAACACTGCCTTGGTAGAGACCCATAGGTTTTGGTATGTTATGTTTGAGTCTTCATTGATTTCAAGGAATTTTTAATTTCCTCTTTGATATCTAATCAATTGTTTGTTCCATAACATGTTGTTCTTTTTCTGTAAGTTGGCCTTTGCAATAAAAATAAATACATCTTTTTTAAAAATTTAAGAGAACAGATTTGATGGTTACAGTTGTTCCTCAGGGTCAGCTGGTGATTGGTTCCAGGATCTTCTTACACCTATTCTCTATATCATATACACTGAAGCTTAAGTTCCCCAAATAAAGTGAAACAGTGTTTGCATAAAAGAGATGCACATCTTCCTCAATTCTTACAGATTACTTATGATACATAATGGAAAATGTCATGTAAATTGCTGCTGTACTATATTGGTTATGGAATAATTATAAGAAAACAAAGCTTTCACATGTTCAGTACAGATGCAATTTTGTGTGTATTTTCAATTCACAGATAATTGAATCTACAGACATGAAATTTGCAAAATCTAGAGGCTTACTGTACTTATATCAGAAATTACATTTGTACTAGAACATAACGTATGTGGAATAATGGTTTGTAATATTGTACAACTGGCTTCTTTCATGAAGCATGTCTGCAAGATTTGTTCCTACGATGTAGAAAATGAGTGATTTGTTCCTTTTAGTTGCTTAATCTTATTTACTTCTATCAAAGTACTGTAATTGGTTTATTCAGTCAAGTGTGAATAGAAATTGAGCTTCATTATAAAGCTTTTGATAAACATGAATAATCCTACAAATCTATAATTCACTTTCTTGTATAAATCTTTTATGGATATATGGTTTATTTAGTATAAGCTAAGTATTCGCACATTTTTACAAATTTTATTTACTTGTTTATTTGAATGTCAAAACAATAGAAAAGGAGAGACAGAGGCAGAGATGTATAGATGAGATGGAAAGAGGGAGAGTAGGAGAAGGGGAGACAGAGAGAAGGAGAGAGTGACTCCCCAGACGCTGCCACAATCTGGTCTGGATTAGGCAAGAAGCCAGAATGCATGAACTACATCAGATCTCACAAGTGGATGGAGAGACTCAAGCATTAGGACCATCACCCAGTGTCTTCCTTACAGCATTAGCAAGGAGCTGGATTGAAAACAGCATCTTGGACAGGAATTGACATTCTAAAATGAGATACCAAAATGGCAAGCTATAGATTAACTTGCTGTGTAATATGAACTCTTGTACATAAGCTTATATTACTGGTGCTTATTCAATTTTTTAGGAAACATATTACCAAAGTCATCACACTATTTTATTTTCTCATTAGCGATGACTGATATTTTGTATTTGACAACATTTGTTGTCAGTTTCAGCAGTTTTTGTTATGTAATAAGTTTTCAATTTATTTTTCTTCATTTATCTGATAATTAATGATCTTTATTATTTTCCCATGTATATATGAACCATTTATATATTTTCTTCTTTGAAGTATTTTCTTCATATTTATCATTCTCTTTTTAGTTGTAATGATACTTCATTTGAATCACTGTATTCAGATATATGTTTCTCAAATATTTTCTTTCAATGAGTGACCTTCATTCTTACTATGTAAATGTATCTCTCCATAAGCAAAAATGCAACCATTTGCAATCTTTATTTTTTTTTACCTTTGTGATAGGTCTTTGCCTATACCCAGGTGATGATTATATTCTCTTACGTATTCTTCTAAAAACGTTATGGTTTGGTTTTTATACTAGGGCCTATAAGCCATCTTGAATTAATTTTTGCATATAGAATGAGATAGGGATTCAGATATTTCTTTTTCCGTATTCCTTTCTGGTATTTCCAAGATGATTGTGTGAGAAAATGTTCCTTTCACCAACTAATTTATTTTTGATATTTTGTTGCAAATTAAATGACCATTTTCTAGAATACTAATTCTATTTACTGTCTGTATCAATACTTATACCGACACTACACCATTTTGTTTATTAAAACTTTATATTAAGACTGGAAATCAGAGCATTTCAATATTCCAAAGTGTTCTTAATTTTCAAAGATTGTTTTGGAGTTCTAAAGTTTTCCATAAAACATGGCATCACTTTGCAAAGAACCTGAGGGTCATGTGTTATGTCCACCAGGTTAAGCTGTGGTCTGCTATGCTGCATCCCATATGAGCACTCATTCAATTTCCAGCCTTTGGATTTCCAATCCAGCTCCTTGATGATGTGCTTAGGAAATGAGCAGAAGATGGCCCAAGTGTTTGTGCTCCTGAGCCTACCAGGAATATCTGGTTTGAGGTCTGGGCTCTTGGCATCAACCCTGACTTTCAAAGCTATCTGGGGAATAAACCAGTGAATGAAACAGCTCTCTTGCTCCTTGTTTCTTTCTGCGTAACTCTGCATAAAAATAAAGTAAAATCTTATACCATTGTTATCTTCATTGGATTGGGTTTCATAAATATATTTGGGAAGAATTGAGATCTAAAAAATAATGAGTGTTCCAGTTTTTAAAACTGATATCTCTTTTCATAATAATTATATTTAATTAGTTTTTCACTAGTATTAAAATCAGAAATGCTTTGTAGTCTCCAAG
Organism: Ochotona curzoniae; assembly: GCF_017591425.1. Lineage (NCBI taxonomy): Eukaryota > Metazoa > Chordata > Mammalia > Lagomorpha > Ochotonidae > Ochotona > Ochotona curzoniae. The sequence goes on along the minus strand of NW_024465023.1, from coordinate 18,305,045 downwards.
ATAGCAATGTTTTCATATAGTTAAATATATAAATCTATATACTATACAATAAACTATAATGCTATATATACTTATATGTATAATGTATATAGCATGCATAATTTAATGTAGAATATAGAGAATACAGACATAGCTCTATATAGTTGTATACATAAATAATAACTGTAACTTACTATATATGTAAAAATATGACTATATTTAACTGGAACTGTATTGAGTTGTCATAATTATATTACTGGCTGTAGATTTTTCAGGAGTCAATTTTACATCTTCTATCCCACCTGAAGATTATTTATTTGTTATTGTCATTTTATGCTTCCAGAAATAATAAGAAATTGTTGAATAGAAGTAATTAGACTGTACACCTTCTATTTTGGATGTTAGATCTTTCAAAATATTTCATCATTCATTATAACCATACACAAAATTAATATTTTGATATCATAAATAACTTACGTTAGAGTGAAGAAGTTCTCTTCGATTCCTAGAGTTCTTCAAGTTTTTATTATAATTGAGTTTAAATGTTTTCTGCATCTCATTTAATGATCAAATGCTCTTCTTTATGTTGCCAATACAGGGAAATACATTTCTTTAGTTCTGAATATAAAACATACCTTGTATTGCTGGAATACTTCTCATTTGGTCATCATGCACATAACACTAGATTTAACTTGCGTACTTTCAATGACTATTGCTTGTGTGTTCATGAAGATTATTATGCTTTCTTCTTTCTTTTGGGATTTTTGTCAAGTGGTGTTGCAACCTCAGCAATTACATTTTTCTTCCCTATTTCATGTTCTGATGTACAAGAGCAAACTAAGCTTATGACTAACTAGAATATCTGTTCAAACAGATAAATAATGCTTGTTTGTAAATTCCAGAAATGTATTGGAAAAGCCAGTTGAAGTTACAAAGTAATCTTGCCCCTCCTAGGTCAGCATGACCAGTTTTGAATTTGTCTAGACAGAATGTGAAACGGTACAAATAACAAAGGACACAAGAAGCATGGACTCCAGGCTGAGTGGACTTCATCTTAGTAAAGGGAGCACTGGACTCTTTGTACACAATGTTTTGTCCATTTCAGAGCTCAACAAAATAATGCTTTGTAGCTACTTACTTGAATAGAACATCCTGCTCTTCTCTGCTAATACTGAAGTCATACCATCAGAAAAGTTCTCAAAGAACTGCATTGACATAGAAAATATTTGGTATTCATACTCATAACAGATTTCAGCACCTGACTCTCAATTCCAGATTAGCCTTCAGTCATGTCTTTAGCGTTCAAACCTCCCTCCTACACACATTAAAAGCTCCAGTCTACCTTCACAAAGCAGAAAAGTAGTTGTTGAAATGCCCAAGTCAGCTATTGTGCTGGTCTACAGAAGATTATACTTTTTCTTTTATTAATCCTAAAACCTATATTTGTTATTTTGATTTGACACTGTTGACAAGCATTAGGCCAGGCTAAAGTCGGCTCATGCATAAATCTATGTCTATAGCCTAGCAAACAGCCCTAGATATTTTGTAATCATCAGCGTCAATTCACTAAAAAATACAAAAATAACAAAAATCTATCAGCTTCATAAAATAACATCAAAATGCAATTGTAATGGTTTTCTTTGCTCACTTGCCAAATATATACTGAAGTCTTGACCACTAATATCTCAGAATGTGAGCTTATTTGAAAATAAGATCCTTGTAGATATAATCAGTAACATTAACATGAGGTCATATTGGAATATTGTGGGACTTTAATCCATGATGACTAAGATTCTCATAAGAATATCATCATGTAAAATATAGAGAGGAAAAACACCGTATGAAGATGTAGACAAAGATGTCTACAGGCTAAGGGATATCAAAAATTGCTGGTAACCAACAAAAGGTAAGAGGGAGAACCATTATCTTAGATCTCCCAGAAAGAATAAACACTGTTTGCAATTTCTTGCATACAAGAATGTGAGAAAATAAATTCTGTTATTTTTAAGCTGCTGAGTTTGTGATACTTTAAGATTAGGATTTTGTGTGTGTGTGTGTGTGTGTGTGTGTGTGTGTGTGTAGGAAAAATAGTAATGCGATCAAAATGAGAAGCAGAGAAATCCACAATAAAGTTAGTTTTTTAATTTACTTATGTTCATCTAACAGGAAGTTCCAGTTTTCTTATTGAACATATAACCATGTTACAATCTGTATTTGGTTAGATCTTTTATTCCTCACAATGGGTCACATTTTCCAATTTTTTTTCTTGGATGTTGGATATTACATTACAGTTACAACATTTTCTCACATTAACTGATGACTGACTTAAAAAAAATGTTTTGAAAAGAGAGAGAGGAGGAGGGAGAGAATAAATGAGATCTACTAGTTGATAGTTCCCACCCAAATGCACCTAATAGACAGGAATAATAAAGCTACGGGCCAAGCCTCATATGTGGGTGGTAGAATCCAGAGGCATCGTCATTGCTGGCTTTGGAAGAAAGCTGCAGTCAGTAGAGCCAGGTATGGAACTCAGGCCTTCCATACTTGAAATATGAGCTTCTTAACCAGTCAACTTGTCCTCCAATTGATTTTATATTTATCAGACTGTTAACTCTGTCTTCCTTGTGATTGGCCGTAGCTGAAATGTCTTGTAAACTTTTTCAGATTTCTATTTCTTGCTTTCTTCCAAAATGCCAGGCCTGCTTTAGCACTCTCCATTCCATTATTCCCTTCTTTTCCTGATTTTCCCCATCACTTCCAAAATGCTTTTGCAATCCTGATGCAGCTGGCTGGCTTGCTTCTTTGATATTTTAGTGTTCTTCATGACTCCAGTGATTCTATGAAATTCATGAACTTCTAGTTCTCTCATCAAAAGTTGTTAATCAAATACTGTCCAGCACAAAGTGTTCTTTATGTGTTGGTTTACTCCAGTTTTTCACTTTCTATGTGTTTTTAAAAATGTTTTACAAAATATACAACTACTAGTGTGTTCAGCTTGACACATTTTATTTTTATCGGCTTGAATGTTTTGCCCACGTTGCATAATTGTTATGTATGAGAGGTTTAATATGATGCAAACCTGAAAGTCCATTTTCAGAAAGAGTGGATTTCATTATTTTTTTTAAAAATTCCTACTCTATTTGCTTTAGTGTCAAAGATTGTTTATTTTGCTTTATGAACATTAACTGAATACTTCAATAGAACATAAGGCAGGCTTTCCTACTATATCTGCTTTATCAATGAGGAAGATGAAGCATAGTATGTTTATCTAAGATGTCCAAATTGCTTGGGTTCACAAACTTACATCTAATGTAGCACATGGAAAAAGAGCAGAACTTTACATAAAATGAACACATTATCTTAATAAGGTCTAGGAAATACAATTATTACTGTCCTTTTGCTATTTTTGATGGCAGTTTCAGAATAAGTGGGTCACATCTGAAAAAAAAGGGAAGGAAATTTCTGATTTGGATAATAATAAGCTATTTCTAGCAGGCAGTGCTACACCAAAGAATGGATCAGAATATGACTGAGAAACTGCGTTAAAGGTAGGAGAAATAAGTGAAAGACATGGTAAACGATGACAGATAACTGAGAAAGGAGAAGTATACTAGTCAAAGTGATGAATAGCTAAGATAAATGAGAAGACAATGGTAGGTAAAGAAATATGTATGAGCAAAAACATCCAGGCAGATGTTATTTTTTTCAGTAAAAATTTCAGAAATGTGAAATAATTGTCAAGATTTTTTAAGCTCTGGAGGAAAAAGTGTTATACAAGTGTGAGTTATTTTACTTCTTGCTATGAGGCAGAATATTACTTGAAAAAATATATTTAGCAAGAAGGAGATTTTTTTTGAATAGGATTTGGAAGTTATATTAACATTTCACATCAAACTTTGTGTAAATCAGCTACTGAAAGGAAACAAAATATAATCCCCCAAAGTTTTTAAGGACTTTATAAAATTTTAAATCAAAAGTTTGATAGCTGTGAAAATAAATACCACTGTCTCCCTATCCTTTATGTTACAATGCATTTAATGTGCAATTCAAAATATTTTCCAACAAAACATTTTATCACTTCTTCATCATTATTAAACTTGTTCAGCTTAAATTGACAATTTTTGAGGGAAAAAGCAAAGTTAGTGCATATAATAGGCCTTCCCAAATTCAAAAAAATGCTTATTATGAATAAAAATTTGCATGAACTTCATATAACTTTGTAACAGAATAAACTTATGTTCTGTTTATATTTTCCCATGACTTTTTGAAGTAGTGTCCTATTTATAAAGTACATCATAATGTTATGATATATGCAAACATTGTGTAATGACTAAATCAAAGTATTTAATATAAGCATTGATTTATATACATAATATTTAAAATGTTGTTATGTATTATAAGGCAGAGAAACACACAAAAAAAGAAACAGAGAGACAAAGAGAACTCCCATCTGCAACTTCATTCCCCAAATGTGGAAGACCTGGATTGAGTTCACAGGCTCTATGTTGAAATAACACAGTAAATGAACGATTTTCTCTGTCCTCTCTTATTCCTTTTCTCTCTCCACCTTTCTCTCTCTTTCTCCCCTTCACTGTCTCTCTTCCCCTCCCTTTTGAAATTAAGGCTAAAAATAAAAATGTAAAGAAACACCATTAAGTTTTAAAAACAAGCTATACATTTTAAAAGTTTCAAAAACAGTATAAATAATACTAACTCTAGTCAACATGATATACAGTAGTGTTCTTAAACAGAATCTTTCTGTTATTAGAAATGTATCCCTTGACCAATACCTCCCCAATATTTCCTATCCTCAGACTTTATGGACCACTATTTGACTTTTCTCTTTGAATTCATTTTTTTATACATTTCACAGGTAGATGACATTGTGCGGCATTTGTCTTTTAGTATCTGTCTTTTCACTTAACATTGTGTCCCTCAGAATCATCCGTTTCCAAAATGGACAGAGATGCCCATCTTTTAAAGCTAAGTAATATTCCATAGTGACTCAATGTGTGTGCATGCATGTGCATCTGCCTCTAAATATAACTATAAAGAGATCTTCAGAAAGATCATCCAAAGAACAATTCATGAATAGCAAATGCTTTTTTTCCCACCAAAATAGCCTTATTTTTGAATAACATTTCCCAAGAACTTCTTGAAGTGTGTAAATGTGTATAAGTATATGTGTAAGGGTGCTTCAAAAAGATTGTGGAAAGAAAAATGAAAGTTAAATCTGGAAGCACATATATGGTATAGTGTTTAAGAAACATTTTTTTTCCTTAAGTTTTATTTTTCATGATACAGTTCCTTAGGCTCAGGAATCTCTCCTTCAACTCTGTCATTCAGCCTTCCACCCACTGTTTATTATTACAATAGTATAGTCATTCAACAAAAATCACAAGCCAATCATTCTGCTAAGTGTATCATGACATTGTAGGTATACACAGTAGCAGAAAGCCCAGCACCTGATTGCGAAGATTTATTTAGCAGTTACATTAAGAGCCCATCTTTTATTCAGAAGCAGAAATGCATACTGCAGTGCATGTTCAATTCACAGTATACTTGCATCCATTATACAGTTACTCTAGATAAATATGTATATATGTATATATTCATGCTTACGTACATCTAGTGATCTTGTGCTTTGCATAAAGGTTGCCTTATATCAGAGAGAACAAATAATATTTGTTCTTTTGGGATTGGCTTATTTCACTGAGCATAATAGTCTCTAGCTGAGACCCTTTGGTTGCAAGTAGTAGAGTTTCATTGTTTTTAATGGCTGTGTAGTATTCGATGGAGTAAATGTACCACTGCTTCTTTATCCATTCTTCTTTCAATGGGTATCTGGGTTGTCTCCATGTCTTCACTGTTGTAGATTGTGCTGTAAATATAGGATTACAGCCATCATTTTCAATGCCCATAACCCATATTGTAGTATCTGGGTTCACATTCTGGCTGTGCACCTGATTATAGCATTCCTCTAATGTGAACTGTGGGAAGCAGCAGCTGGTGACTCAAGTATTCTTGTCAAATCACCCACTTAGGGAACCTAAATTGATTTCTGTGTTCTTAGCTTTAGACTGGCCATAGTCTCAGCTGTTTGGGGTACTTACGGAGTGATCAAGTCAAATGTATCTGTCTCTCTTTGGGCAGGGGATAGAGTGGGGCCTAGGTCATCTGGGTTGGGTTCTTTTACCTGCCTGCAAGATGAGTGCTAAATCCATGAACTCCAGGGATGGGGGTTACAGTAGGGTACGCATTGCTTGACCTGGGTTCTTGGGCCTGCCTGTGCAGTGGTTGTCAGGTCTGTGGGCCCTGGGTGTGGCGGTTCTTTGAGCTTGCCTGTATAGTTGGTGTCTGGTGCATGAACCCTGTGGTGGGGGTTGGAGGGTACAAAGGCGACCAGGCTATTTCAAACCCCCCCCCCCAAAAGAATCAAATGCTAGCTGCTCATCCTCATTCTGCTATTTATAGCTATATTTTGTTACATATTCTTTCTTTTTGACATATAATTCCGATACATCTATACCTTATGAAAGATCAAATCAAGACTGTGAGAACAAATATTACCTCAATTAGCCCTTTCTTTGTGGTAATAACACTCAAAATTTGTCCTCTATTTTAAAATAAGTAATATGCTATATTATAGTCATAATAGGACACACAATTTCCCTGCTATTGTGACTGCAATTTGTACCTGTTGATCAGCAACTCTCTTTCCCCCATTTGCTTTGTTCTCACCCTCCCCAGCCTCTGGCAAACGTTGTTTTATAATCTGCTTCAGTGAAATCAACCTTTTAAGATTCCACATATGAGTGAAATCATGTGATATTTGCTTTTCTGATCCTAGCATATTTTACTTAACATACTGTTTGGCAGTGATAAACCTCTCACTCATTAGCATTTACGTATGTTCATTTCCAGAATATAGTTTCAACAAAAATCATGATCTTAATTTATTTCTGTATATTTTAAATTATTTTATTTGTATAAGATGGCAAAATTCCATGTATTTTACAATACAGATTTAAGAGTACAGTGATACTTCTCATCCTATCCTCCCTTCTACCCAAATTCTCCACTCATCCTTCTCCTTCCTTATTTTTTAAAAAAATATTTATAATGATGTACTTTCATTTCATTTCACAGTCACAGCCTTGAGACTTCATTAGGTAAAGAATTAAACAAACAATACCAAAATGTCAGTTTTGCTCATATAGATTACAGAGATCAAGGAAAACATGTTTGTTTTTTAAGGACTGGCTTAATTCACTCAGTATAATGGTTTTTAGTTGTCTCCAATTAGTTGCCAAATGAGAGAATTTCATTATTTTCTACCGCTGAGTAGTATTCCATAGTGTATATATTCCCATTTTCTTTATCCAATCATCTGTTTAATGGACATTCGTGTTGGTTCTATATCTTAGCTGTTGTGAGAGAAGATAAACATAGGTATACGAATAACTCTCATATGCTGATTTCATTTTGTTTGGATGAATTCCTGAGAGTGAGACGGCTAAGTCATATGGCAGATCTATTTTCAGATCTCTCAATATTTTTCAGGTTCTTGTGAGATAAAATTTACTAAAAAAAAGTATTCAAGCATGGATTTTTATTTTTCTTGCTTTGTTTTACCTTGCAGGTTACATTGACTATTGTTCAAACTTACCTACTTATCCTAGTACTTTGCTTCTTTCCCTTCAGTATGACTATGATTTGCACTCATCAGAGTAGTGTTCATTTCTTTTTGTTTTAAATCGCCACAATGTACTATTTATTTTAATCTTTTAAAATTAATTTTTACTTATTTTGATAATATCTGAAACTAACACAATTTCATAATCAAAGTTATACAAAAGCATTACTGCTAAGAAGTGTCAGTCTTCCATAAAAAATGCAAGTTTTTTTATTCCATCTTTCCTGCTATATTTCTTCCATCAACCTTTTATTGGTAACCAACTTCACTAAGTCCTGACTTATCCTTTTATATCTTTGTTTTCCTCTTTTATTGGCAATATACTAGAAATAATTCTAAATCAGTTCTTAGATATGTCCAAAATATTTTACTTTTTTTTTTTAAAGATTTATTTTTATTATTTTTTCATTGGAAAGGCGGATATACAGAGAGGAGAGACAGAGAGGAAGATCTTCCGTCCGATGATTCACTCCCCAAGTGAGCGCAACGGGCCGATACTATGCCGATCCGAAGCCAGGAGCCTTTTCCGGGCCTCCCACGCGGGTGCAGGGCCCCAAAGCCTTGGGCCGTCCTCGACTGCTTTCCCCGGGCCACTGGCAGGGAGCTGGAAGGGAAGCAGGGCTGCCGGGATTAGAACTGGCGCCCATATGGGATCCCGGGCGTGCAAGGACCTTTAACCACTTGCGCCACTGCGCTGGGCCCCAAAATATTTTACTTTTTAGATCATCTTAATTATCATTGTTGCATATGCACTTTGATTAATTCAATTACACTTTTGGCATGGTCATTACATTTTACCCAATATTTTGCCATTACAAAATACATGCAGTAAATAAGCATGCGTATCTATGGGGGCAGGGAGAGTGGTGGCATGCTTTCATATTCTTGTGGGAATATCTGCAAAGAAGTTGCCTAGAAAAGGAATTGCTTGTTCAATATTTAAGTGCACATATACTCTGGTTAGCTTTTAACCAAAGTACCCTGTAAAATAGGTGGATTTGCATTTGCTTCCCCAAAGCCTCAACAACAGCATGCATTATAATACCTTCATATATATATATATATATATATATATATATATATTTTTTTTTGGAAAGGCAGATCAGATTTACGGAAACAGAGACTTCCCAAGTGGGTGCAAACGTCAGAGCTGGGCTGATCCAAAGCCAGAAGCCAGGAACTTCTGGGTCACCCATGCAGGTATAGGGTCCCAGGACCTTGGGCCATCCTCTACTGCTTTCCCGGGCCACAAGCAGGGAGTTGGATGGGAAGTGGAACAGCTGGGACATGAACTAGTGCCCATATGGGATTCTGGCACATGCAAGGCAAGGAGCCCTGCAAGGTAATTTAATATACAAAACACATTCATGTGCATAAGAGAAAAATAGAGTTGTTAAGAACACAGAAGAATAAAATGTTGGGTCAGTTGGTAAGTCCAACTTTAAGTGCCCTGAGGAAATAATTTTTTGGCTGATTGAAATACAAAAAATAACTCAAGAAATAAAGAAATCTGAGTGATGAGTAAGTGTACCTACAGAGAAGCTGAGAGTCCAGAATAATGCAATTTGTGTAATCCAAGAGAGCTTATACAGAAGATGTTGTTGGGTATGCTTAAGGTTTGAAGGCTGAAAGTAAAGACTAAGGCAGTAATAAGAAAATCATAGTCACCCAGTGCTCAAGGTTTGGGCAATAAACTTGTGGGAAGTACATACAGATAAAATTCAGAATGTTTCTACCATCACTGTGTTCTTGTAATTTACATAAAAGTATTCAAGCAAAACACATAAAATTATGTGCAAAATGCTATTCCTTCTCTATGACATATCCAAGTGTCTTAGAGCTTTTATTCTCATATTTTCCATCAGCAAAACTCTTGATGTCACGTTTTATTGTTAGCTTATTTTTGCAACATTACATACAGATAAGCAACTCAATCCATATCCTTGATTACCAAAAAAAAAAAAAAAATCACTTTCTTACATCATCTGTGCCTGTAGCATATTTTACAGAAAGTTTGGAGTTAAAAGAGTGTTTTAAACAGCATATTCAATTTAGATACTAATTTCTATTTTGTCACTAATAAATTTGTGAAGAATAGGTCCTAAAAAAGATTGCTGAATGTCTTTGAAGGCAAGTTAGTCATGGTCTAAGCTTGAAATTCTCAAAATCCTGAGACAATGGGATTACTATTTCTAATTTTGGAATGCTTTTAAAATTCTAGTAGTTGTACATAACTAATAGTAATACAAATGATTCTGAATCATAGGTTTACAATTGAATTACAGTAGAAATGCAATTGATCTCCTCACCTACAAATCTTTCACTTTTCATTATAAGTGTATTTCAGCTTCATTTACTGCTCATATTCACAGAAACGTAATTCTTTGAATTGCCTTTGTGCAACCTGCAACAAACTTATTATTTATTACCATATTGATTAATGAATTAAATACTATGATTGGCATGAGTTTATTTTACATTTGTATAAGACACATGATGATAAAATCTTGAAGTGAGCATTTAACAGGCTCTTGGACAATTTGCTAAATTCTTCCGTTCGTGAAGACTAATCACTCCATGATGACTCATTCCTCCTTACTCCTCCATTTTCAGGAATTTGTGCTTGGTTTCACAAAATGACTTAGCTTTCATTAATCCCCCTTTGCAATTATAAGGGCTCATTACTGTGCAGCAACTGTGCTTCAAATTTCAGCATCTGAAAATAATTCCAGAAAATTATAAACTTCTGCATACTTTCTCTTCCCCCCCACTGTACTTTATCATTTGAAAATAGCAATAGAGAATTTTTACTTCCTATAGACATATGAATTATGCCATATCATAATTTCTGCTAGAAATCAGAAGTGGTTATAATGAACTTTGATTTTTTAAAAACCTGCTGTAGATTGGTGAAGTCTACTGAAGTTTAAATTGTTGAGTGTTTATATGTGATCACTTTCATGAGGTGCAATTCGTACTGCTGAACCAATTTATTTTTCATTACCTTTTGAATTTCTTAAATGAAAATAATTTCTAATACTTAGGAAAATATTTAATCAAAGCCCACAAGTGTAGACCAACAATAACAATAAAACCACAAGCCTTTCTACACTGTTTTTTTTCTTATGGAAACCTTTTCAAGCATGATTCATGTCTGGTCTGATTCCAGGCGTTAATGACACTGCCTACAAAGTTAAACTCAGTAGTATTCCATAAGATTGTAAAAAGTTGTGAATTAATCAGAGCTTCACATATTTGGAATTTTATTCATCTATGGATATAAGCACAAACTTTAGTTAGAAACTCAGCATATTGATAGGAAATAACAGCTAACTCACATAACTGAAATTATGTGAAATAGAAATTCCTGGTTTCAGGGCCCTGTTTTGATGGCTCAATGGCTTAATCTTCAATTTGCAAGCACCAGCATCCCATATGTGTGCTGTGTTATGGCCCAGCTGTTCCATTTCCCACCTAGCTCCCTGCTTGTGACCTGGAAAATGAAAAAATAGCCTAGAGCCTTGGGACCTTGCACTCATATAAGAGACCGGGAAGAAGCTCCTGGCTCCTGGCTCTTGGCTTCAGATTGACTTAGTTCCAACTATAACAGTCATTTGGAGAGTCAACCAGAAGATGGAAGATCTTTCTCTCTGTCTCTCCTCTCCATAAATCCAACCTAAAGTTTCAATAAAAATAAATAAATCTCAAAAGAAAAAGAAAAAACCCAGAAAAAACCTTCCTGGTTTTGTGCAACTGTAATTATCAGTGTACTAAACAAACATTCATTTTCACTCTGCTCAGAAGACAATGAGTTTGTTCTAGGTTTCTCACAGGGTTGCAGGGACCCAAGGATGTTGGCCATCTCCCACTACTCTCCCAGGCAAATTAGCAGAGATCTGAATCAGAACTGGAACAGCCAGAACCTGAACCAGAGCACGTATATGATGTTAGTGTCACAGATGGAAGCTTAAACTGTTATACCCTGGCACTAGCCACAAAATAATTATTTCCTAAGAAAAAGAGGTATATATCTTCTTGATTTCATCAAATAGATTTTAAATGAAGTCTTTACATACCTAAATCTCCATTTCTTTTTGTTTTGTATGTCTTTTCCTTCCAGACAATATATGCCATTTCATTTAACCCAGAAAGATTTCTCATGCCTTCTCAGTCAACCTCTGGCCCACACTCCATCCTTTAAAGATGCAGATCATGTGATTCTTTACCACAAGCATTTCAACACCTTGAGAACTTATTTAAATTGAATAATGAAATAAATGCAATATATGCTGAGTTTTGAGATGTGAGCATTGCAGGCAGCAGCTTAATCTGAAACACTGGCCAACCAACGAACAAAACAAAACCAAAATCCAGGAGTTCAAATCTGTATATAACTACACAGACACACACAGAAAGACACAATTAAATTTTGCATTAGTAAAATTTACCTAGAAGTCATACAGCATAATAAACACAAATTATGTTTTCTAATTTTATAGATATCAAAATGATATTAGCATCTCATACATTAACTATGGATATTACAATCTTATTTAATTTACTTATTTGATTTACTAGTTGTTTATAGGATTCTTTGGAATTATATATATATACATATATATGTGTATATTCACATTCTATCTTCAAGAAATGAAATTTAATTTCTTCCTTTTCCATGTATTTACCTTCTTATCTTATTGACCAATTACAATCTCCATTACAAAGTTGAATCAAAGTTGTGGTAATAATATAGGTAATTAATGACACAGTGAGTGAACAGAACAAGGTAACTGCCAGCACACAAGCCACAGTTAGGCATGTACCAACCAGAACTTCACCCTTTCTGTAAAAATGTCAGTTATCCAAATTTAACTGCTAAAGAACAAGTCCTTGTTAACAATATCCAGCGTAGCTACATGTCCATCACACCCATTCCTATTCAGTATCAGAGGCTGTGACACTTGCTATATTAGAACATGTGTGCAGTAGACTAACGTATACCATTTTCAAGACTTTTTTAAATTACATTTCATTTTATGATGCAGTTTCATAGGCTCTAGGATTCCCCCAACCCTTCCCCAAAACCCTCCCCCAATGGTGGATTCCTCCACCTTGTTGTAGTATTACAATTCAAGTCCAGTCATGATTCTTGCATTGTAAGCATATACCAAGCATAGAGTCCAGCATCTTGTTGTCCAGATCAATTAAACAATTTCTTGGGGAGACCATCTCTGGTCTGAAAGCAGAGCTGGCAGAATATCATCCCAACCAATTAAAAGCCACAACATAATATCAACAACAATTTACAACATTATGGAGTTAATTGACATGGTAATGAGTGACCAATATGTTAAAAAATGCAAGTTCTTAACCGCATCCAGTGACTACTTCATTGACATTTCAATTTTAGTTTATATACATAACTGGCTCCTATACCCCTTAAAATGGCTGTGGGATACTATTTAGCTGTCTTGTGTCTATTTTCGTTTTTTATATTTAGCAGTTTATAGTGTTGAAGCATAATTTCTACTGAACTTGGCAGATTTTAGGGTAGTCCAAACTGGCTTATAACTCTAACAAGACATGTGTCAACAGTTGAGGCATGGAACAGTTTTAGGAGGGGTGTGGCTCCAGTTGCACAATCGGTTAGCGCACGGTACTTATAAGACAGTTTTAGGAGGGGTTTGTAGAGAAATCTTGAATACCTTAGAGAGGAGTAACTAATCTTTGTGTCCTACCTAGTAAGGTATAAGTGAATCCATGCTGACCGTTTCCTGTCTGGTTCTAAGCTTTCCTTGTTGTTCTCTGTCTATCTAATCTAATTTTTTTTTGGGGGGGGGGGAGGATCACTCCGGAGCGACCCTGATGGTCATTGCAATACAGGGTGGGGAGAGCCAAAGTTGGAATTAAGTAAGGACCAGAGAAAGCTCCCCTTCCGATTCCCGAAGGAAGTGTACTGTTCTATTCCTGAGGACTGCTCAGGGCTCCTGGCTATTATTCCGATGACATTAAATCCTGTGAGAAAGGATCTGGGCTTCTTCCATCCCATGTGGAAGATCCGAAAGGGAATGGATGACCTCAGAGTTCTTGGCCCACAAGGGCAGTCCAATTCCCTGTGGTTTCTTTGTTAGTTGGAATATAGCCTTTGTTGCCCATACTGATAGCAAGACTTTTTTTTTAAAAAAGGGACAAATAATTGATGATACTCCAGTCCAACTCAAACTCTACACCTTTTGTCCCAGGCACAACCCACAGTATATAAAAGAACAACCTCAAACTTTTTTATTATTATTATTAATTACATTGCATTATGTGACACAGTTTTATAGGTACTGGGATTCCTCCCAACCCTCCCCAAACTCTTCCCCCATGGTGGATTCCTCCACCTTGTTGCATTACCACAGTTCAAGTTCAGTTGAGATTCTTTTATTGCAAACATATACCAAGCATAGAGTCCAGCATCCTATTGTCCACATAAGTTCAATGGCTTCTTGGGGAGACCATCTCTGGTCTGAAGGTAGAGCCGGCAGAGTATCATCCCTATTAATTAAAAGCTCCAACATAACATCAATAACAATTTATAATGTTATGGAATTAATTGACATAGTATTGAGTAACCAATATGTTAACAAAAAATGCAAGTTCTTAACCACATCCTGTGACTTCTTCATTGACATTTCAATTTTACTTTATATACAGCTGGGTTCTATACATGTTAAAATGGCTATAGATTACTCTTCAGCTATCTCATATCTATTGTAATATTTAGCATTTTATAGCTTTGAAGCATAATTTTGCTGAACCTGGCTTTTTTTTGGGTAGTCCAAACTGGCTTATAACTCTAACAAGACATATGTCAACAATTGAGGTGCAGGACAGTTTTAGGAGGGGTGTACCCTGGTGAGGAGTAACTAATCTTTGTGTCCCACCTAGTAAGGTATATGTGAATCCATGCTGACCATTTCCTGTCTGATTCTAAGCTTTTCTTGTTGTTTTCTGTCTGTCTATTCTAGATTTTTGTTTGCTTATTTGTTTGTTTGTTTTGAGGGGTTTCCGGAGCGATCCTGATCAACCTCAATCTTTTAAATTGCAGTTAATTCTATCCTAATTTTGCACACTTGTCTGTGTACTTTTCTTTTTACCTTGAAATAATCTTGCTTTTCTGTTCACCTCATATAATATTTTACCATTGAGTGTAAATGTTGGCTATAGTATTTTTCATAGCTGCATTTTAGCAGATTGTGATTATTACATTACTATTCACCTGAATTTTGTCAAGTACTTAGGTTTTGCTTTACTTCCACTGATTTTGTTTTGTTATTCTCTGTTATGTATTGTAATGATATATTTTAATGTCTCTATTACTGTTTGCATGACCTAGCTTATTTTTGTGGCTTCTTAAGGTGGACTCATAAGCTGTTGATTTTAAACCTGTCTTACATCCATTCTACTATATTTCTTATAACTGCGATCTGCAATTATTGTTAATGTCTGTTTTTTCCAGATTGGGCATCTCGCTTTCCTACTATATCATATATGTGATAATTGTTGTCTTATTATTTTTAAATAATATCTTTTCTCTCTCAATGTTCCTTTTTAAAGATTTATTTATTTGTTTGAGACACAGAGCTACAGAGATAGAGAGAAAGACAGAAAGATCTTCCATCCAGCCACATGGATGTACTTGGCTGCGCAAGGCCAAAGCCGGGAGACTGCAAAACTCCAAGTAGGTTTCCCACATGGGTAACAGGAGTCCCAGAACTGCAGGTGGCCCTCCTTCACTGCTTTCTCAGGTGCATTAGCAGGAAAGTGGGCAAGAAGCAGAGCAGGCAGGTCTCAAACCAGTACTTCAATGTGGTATGTTTGAGTCCCAAGCTACAGCTTAACAACAATTTTACTATAATATCCACCACAAGAACAAATTCTTTACCTTTATTTTCTCCCTATTAATTATGCAAAAGTATTCATCTTCAGTATTTGATACCCATATGAGATTTAAGTTTAATTAGGTAATTGTGCATGTAAAACAACTAATAAGAGAAATTAGGTGGAGTTCTTAACACTGAATTTGTTTCAAAGAAATACATAACACTAGTTATAAGACACAAACATGTAGTACATTGAAAATATGATAAATTCTATAAAGCAAGAGAATTATACAAATCATATATATTTACATGACATAATCATCAACAGAACACACTAGAAACCATTATTGTCCTCATTTTTATAGGTTATACTTTTAACATATATGTTTGACTCAAGATTTAATTTATATATATTCAATTAATAATTCAAACATGCATACTTGATTCAATACATAATTGGCAATTTATGCAAATCTATATTTAATTGAAAAATAAAATCATTTGGATTGGATAAATCTTATTACCGTTCTAACCTCTCTGTCATATTAATGTCTCAAAGTTTCCAAAAATAAACTCATGATTTTACTCCAACACATTTTCCTGTGTGTACATTTTAAAAATATTGATCTGTGCTTTCTCCGTATGCCTCATAGAATTGAGACATAAAGCAACACCGTACAAAAACAAGTTGGACTCAAATGTGTAAGCCAGGAAAATAAATTTGAAAGATTATTAAAATGCAGTTTCCTGCATGGTGATGGAAAATTATGGATAACACTATTAAGGATCAGATAGCCAAGGATATAGCAGTAACAAAAGTTCAGACAAATGAGGAAAGGAAAAGTAAATATGAATATCAGGAGCAAACAATGCCCATGGTATACTTTTTTGTTAAGAATTACTTTATTTTTATTTGAAAGGCAGAGTAGCAGAGAGAAAAGGAAAGAAACAGAGAGATCATTCAACCCCTGGTACACTCCCCAAATAACTGCAACAGCTGGTGCCAGGCCAGTCCAAAGCCAGGAACCCAGGGTTTTATCTAGGTCTCCCACATGGGTGCAGGGGCATAAGGATTGGGCCTTCCTCTGCTGCCTTCTCAGGCCATCAGCAGGTAGCTGGCTCAGAAATAGCGCATCAAGGACTTGAACTAGTGCCATATAGGATGCTGGCATAACAAGTGGAAGCTTAACTTACTATACCACAGTGCCCCATATAATCAATCTAGTATTGTTTTTATTTATTTATTTGGTAAAGATTCAATTATTATTATGTAAAAGGCAGATTCAAAGACAGAGATACAAATAAAAAGATCTCCCATGCGCTGGTACACTCCCCAAATGGCCACATTGGCCAGAGCTGAGCCAATCTAAAGCCAGGAGCTTCTTCTGGGTCTCCCATGCAGGTGCAGGGTCCCAAGGCATTGGCCATCCTTGACTGCTTTCAAAGGCCACAGGCAGGGAGCTGGATGGGAAGTGGAGCTGCCAGGATGTGAATCGATGCCCATGTGGGATCCTGACATGTGCCAAGGTGAGGATTTAGCCACTGGGCCACTGTGTGCTGGGCCTGAGTATTACTTTCAAAAGGTTCTACTTCTGAAGAAAGGGAAGCACTTTTCCATTGAAATAATAACTGGGTCCAGTTAGTTTTCATTAGTCTATTGCTATAACTGAAATTATATTGTCAGTCTTGTGTCTCATTTCTTCTTCCTTGGTTGACACTATATTTACCAGGGTTCTGTTTTTCCAATATTTCTTCATTCTAGTGCATCCCACACACTGCTGACAAATTTAGATTGTGTGGTTGATTTGCTTCTTACAGATTTACAGTACTCATTTCAAACTCCAGAATAAGATCATATGGTATAACTTAATGGGAAATATTTTCTATGTGAGGGAGGTCAAATATCTTTACCTGCTTCACCTTTTATTCCACTGGCCTAGATTACTCAATACCCCGCAAACAAGCCCACATGTGTGTCAAAAGTGTTTGTTGGCTCTCATCTTATTTCCACTGCATACTTCTGGAAAGGTATTTCAGAGCAAGAAGTGGGTTATATTTATCCTTATATTCACAAAGTATCTTAATCTTCCTCAGCTGGAAGTTCAGTAAATGTTTTGTTTTTAGTTCTATGGGGTAAAATAAAAGAACTTTTTATAACGTTATGGGATGTGACAGCTCAGACCAACATGCTTTCTCAATACTCAGTCTCTCATAAGTAAGTTAGGTTCTAGCTTTATGTTCCTCCCAACTCCTCTCCAGTTTAAAATTGAAAAAAAAAACCTTTTTTTTAAAAAAAGAAATGATACGCATATTTCTGCCAAAGCCAGTGATAATTCAGGCAGCAAACCTATTATCACATCCAACCTGAGTGCTAATTGTGAATGTCAGGCTATCACTGATCTGCAGCAGTAGCAGTGAACTACCCAGAGATTATTCCAAAAAATTAAAAAATTAATAGAATAAGCCATGAAGAGTCTAAATACCGTCATCCCTGGGACTCCTTGAGAAGTAAGTGGAAATTGTCATGGGAGTACTGTCATGGGAGTACAAGAGGACTTAAAACCAAAAGAATCAGCATGAAATACACATGGAATTAATAAAAAAAATCATGTGAATCATTCTTCAAGACAGAAGGCAAAATTTTTATAGAAACAAAAGTTCAGACAATGTGTAATACGTGTTTAATCATGTTAATACAAGTAATGTATCTTCATAACAACCTAAAAAAAATAGAAAAAATAAGAAAAATAGTAAAGTCCCAAAGCACGGAAGGCAAAAAAAAGATAGCATACACACCAACTTCAGTTTTTAAAAAAGGCCCTTTAATAATTGATCAGAAAAAAATAGGGCATGTTGTGTGTTTATAATATGTATGAAAACTTCACTGATTTTGTATAAACAAGAAATTAGTAAGATGTTGTCACTGATAGTATTAAATGTATTAGTGTGCAAGAGGAAATTTTTATTTTATCATATTTCTAAATTTCAGATTTAAAGAAGTTATACTGGTTTTTGAAAATATGTTTACATGGCCTTGGCAAGCAATCAGCTACCCACACACTAGCAACAGAACAATGAAAACTGTGTTTTGAAGATTGCAGACCTTGAAAAATGTATATTAACTACCAAGAAAAATTACCATAGCTGCATCATCTCTTTCTTCTGGAAATTCCAGTGAATGGAAACATGACATGCTCATAGGTGAGAATGACACTTGGTGTAAAGTCCCAAAGAATAGGTCTCTTTTTCAAGATGACATGTGCAACCAAATCATACTCAGGGTAACAAAACGATATTCTAATATCCTGTTTTAACCCAAACCCAAACAGTTATGACTATGGGAAAAGCACAATTGATTTGTAATTCTTGGTGCCAGTAGCGTCCCTCACAGTTGGGTTTTTGGAGATGACATCTGCTCCTCTGAAGTGACTCCTACACTTCTGAATCCTTAGCAGTGTCACCTGTTCACAATCTGTTCTCCAAAGCTACATGTATGGGAAGATTCTTTTTTGACTTCCTGGTATTCTTTACATACTCACATAGCTCCTGGAATTCTCACTGAATGAACACCTTAGTGCTCTAGTTGAAGTAGAATCTTACAGCACCACCACTAACAGGAAACATAACAAGGATTCAGTCACTGAGCTATCTCGTTAGTGCAATGGGAGACTAGAAATTAGTTTCTGGCCCCTGTCTTCGGCCTGACTCATTCCCAGTCATTTGTAAAGTGAAACAGCCAGGGAAAGCTTGCGTGCTTCTTCCCTCACTCTATCTATATCCATCTCCTCTCAAAAAGTTCTAAAAATCAGTCTGAGAAATTACTAATAGGCAGGAACTAATCAAAATACTTTAAAAACTGGATGGGTTATTAAGTCATTGTCTAAACTCAGCATCGTATTCTCAAAAATAGTTCAGATAGGCCAAGCTGAAACGTTTTGAGAAAAGCATTAATAGTCAACATTCTCAAACTGAATTAAACTTTCTTAATTAACTTTCTTAGTAGAGGTAAATCATTTTGTTTGCAATTATTCAAACTTCTTTTAGTAAATAAAATATATTTTGCAAGTATCTGCAGTGTGGAAATCATAGAAATAGAGACTCGACCAAGACTACCTATATTCTACCCTGTCAATACAAGGATGACGATGTTTAACTCCCATTTTATTGAATGTTATTCACAAAGTTATATTCTAGTTCCGGATACCATCTTCTTTTGTCCCATATATCTCTAATATAAGACTAAAGTTTTCTATTTGACTATTGTATTGTCACATGAATCAAGTAGAATCTTACTTTATTCTAATTTTTTCATAAAAAAACGGTTTATTTACTTATTTGAATGTCAAGCTTAAAAAGAGGAAGAGACACAGAAATAAGAATATTTCATCTGCTGGCCCACTCCCCTAGATTGTTGCAAAGGCCAGGACAGGGCTAAGCCTAAACTTAACTAAGAACCAGGAGATTCTTCCAGGTCTTCCACATGGGTGGCAGGAATACAATCACTGGGGCCATTTCCCATTGCTTTTACCAGGCCATTAACAGGGAGCTGGATTATAAGTGGAACAGCAAGGATAAGAACTGATATCGATTGTGGTCACTTGTGGTGGTTTTATCCATTATGCCACAACAACAGCCTATTGTTTCCTCTCTCTCTCTCTCTAGCTCCCTCTCTCTGCTTTGCTCTCTGTCCATGTGTGCATTTTATCTCTATGTTTATCCTATTGATTCTATCACTACTCTATTTAGTCAGTAATAAGAATCAAAATCTTCCTTTGACTACTCCTTTTTATGAAAGTGTTATGTAAAACTTGGAACCATATAAATATAGTTGCAGTTTACATAGATATATTACAAACTGACATGGGTCTCTTTAATATCTTTTGAGCTTGTTGCTTTTGTTTCATTTTCTCTGCCTCCTCCCAAGTATGAGTGCATAGCATTTTAGCCTGTTAATACAATCTCCCAGTTGGCTTCCCTGTCTCTAGCCTCCTTCAAGCCATTTCATCTTGCACATTGATTAGAAAATAATCCTACTGAAACACCTGCAAAATGTAGTGAGAATCCCTAACCTGAAGTACAAAGCCCTGCTTAGTCTTACGTTCATCCAACTTCCCAGTATCATGTCCTATTATAATCTTCTAGAGGTTTACTGTCTACTAACTTGTCTTCTATAGGATCTAAAAGATATTGAGACTAATAATTATGAGAAATGAAGATTCTCTTTCTTTCTTTCTTTCTTTCTTTCTTTCTTTCTTTCTTTCTTTCTTTCTTTCTTTCTTTCTTTCTTTCTTTCTTTCTTTCTTTCTAAATGAGAGAGAGAGATCCAAATGGCTGCAAAGGTCAGGCCTGGGAATTCCTCCCCGCCCCCAGTTCCTCTATATCATCACTAAAGTAAGGGAGCTATATGGGATATCCTAAGTGAATACTCTTTCCCTGGTGATTATATCTTAAACTACATAAAAATATATTAACCTTCTTTCTAACTTTATCCCCAGGTTTCTTCAGCTTAATTAGCTGCAAATAATTAATTATGTATAGACAAAAAGGCAAAAAAAGCTGCAATGTCCAAAGAGCTTAGACAAAAATATTACAGATCCACATATTATCAGAATCATATAAACAATTTTTAAAGCAATCATAAAATAACAACTCCCAGTAATTTCTTCAAGTTTTATCTTCTTCAGAAGTTGAGTCATAGATTTTCCTCTTTCTTGGAAACCTCATAAAAATTCGTCACAGGAAACATGGGCATTGAACACAGCACTAGATACCAGTTCAGACTCTGCATCCGTGTCGAGTGCTTGTCTCAATTTCCAGCACCACTCCTAATTCCAACTTCCTGCTGAGGCAGAATCTTGGTTCGGTAGTGGTGGTGACATGATTAATTAGGTCAGTTTTACCCATATGAGAAACAGGCTGAATTCATGGCTCCTGTATCTAGCTCCAACTCAGCCATCGTCAATATAGTAATTTAAGGAAGTAAGACACTGTACCAGTAAATAGTAACTCTCCTTCTCCTCTTCCTCTCTGTCTTCCCCTCCCTTTCACTTTCCCTTTCTTTGCTCCCCTTTTCAGATGCATCTCAAATACATAAACACATTTAAGTTTTGCTCCCATACTATTTGGAGCTTCTTCATCATCATCCTTTCCAATGTCAGGTGGTGTTATTTTAATTCATACATTTGGAAGAGCTTGAACCAGTTTCTTAGCCCAGTCCTACTTCTTATACCTAGTTGGTTTAAGATGCTGGATAGCATTTCTATGGGCTATTTAATGGTATAAATGCTTTGTACCTGAGATCTCTGAATTTTAAGGTTGTTAAACTGTATCATTGTCTCTTGGTTTATAAGTATGTCCTCACCTATTAAATTCAAGAGATATTGTTTAACCCTTATTTCTTTGAGAACTGGAGGCATTTTCTATTTGCTGTAGCCCTGTTATGAGGGAAGAGCAGTGGAGAGAGGAGGGAAGTTGGGAAGGGGGAAGGGAGACCCCAGTGCCAACTATACTTTATCCCCTAATAAAAGAATCAACTGGAAAAAAAAGGGGGTGTCTAGGAACTGGTGCTGTTGAGTAGCAGGTGAAATTGCTACCTGCGGTTCCAACATCCTATATGGGAACTGTTTGGAATCCTATCTGCTCCACTTCCAATCCAGCTCCCTGTTGGTGACCTGAGAAAGTAGCAAAGAGGGCCCAAGCCATTGAGCCCCTGGATCATGTGAGAAACACTGACTCCTGGCTTGGCCTGCCTAGCTCCTACTGATTTAACCATCCAGGAAATGAGTCACCAGATAGACAATCTCTCTATGTCTTTACCTTTTTTCTCTGCAACTCTGTCCTTCATGTACATGAAAGAATCTTTTTTTGAAAAATAAAATTTGGGGCCCGGCGCGGTGGCGCAGTGGTTAACGTCCTCGCCTTTCATGCCTGGAATCCCATATGGGCGCCAGTTCTATCCCGGCAGCCCCGCTTCCCTTCCAGCTCCCTGCCTGTGGCCCGGGAAAGCAGTCGAGGACGGCCCAAAGCTTTGGGAACCTGCACCCTTGTGGGAGACCCGGAAGAGTCTCCTGGCTTTGGATCGGCATAGCATTGGCCGTTGTGCTCACTTGGGGAGTGAATCATCGGACGGAAGATCTTCCTCTCTGTCTCTCCTCTCTGTATATCCGCCTTTCCAATAAAAATAAAAATAAATCTTTTTTAAAAAATTAAAATTTGAAAAAAGAGATCTGCATACTATTTTGCTGTGATATGCTCATATCATCATTAACAATATCTTCCATATTTTAGCATTCAAATAAGAATATTAGTAAGTATTCTGTATTTTCATAATGCTTTTCCTCCACATTGAGAATTACCTCAACTTATATTCCTCAATATTCTGCTGAGTAGAAAACAGTTTAGGAGAAACACTGGTTCTTCAAGGGTGTAATGAAATCCATAATTCCTTAATTCACATTGAAATAAATGCTTTAGGTTTTATTTCAACAAATATATTTGATAAATGTGCATAGCTGATAAGATTGTTTAACAAATAGTTATTAAGCAGTTAAAATCAACATTCAAATCAACACAGTATCAACAATAAGCCATAAATTCTTCATTTATGCTTTCCTCAACCTATCCTGATATTTTGTTCATAATTTTCTTGTTTTCATTACCACTGTACCACTGACTATTTGATATCATCTCTCCACAGGAATAAAATATAATGTATGGGCTTTGTGTCCTTTCTTTGTTCAATATTTTGTAACTCTGATTCATCAAATGCTGTATACGTATAGGTCATTCTTTTTCATTGATGAATATGCTTTATTCTCATTGCATTTGACCAATTTGCTTGTCCATTGTAATGTCAATGAGTATTTCCAAGTTTTGTGTGTGTTTAGTGCATATAAGTGGTTGGGTCTCTAGAGCAGCACTAATGCAAGTACGTAAACTGACTGAAATGTTCTCTTTGTATTATGCAATACAGTAGTTAGCAGCCAGTTATGGTTACTTAACATTTTAAATGAAACTAGTGAAACCAGGGAATGCTTTTTTTATTTCATTTCATTAAAACTAAATAGCAGATATACACAGACAAATTTGACTTGCTGCCACAATGGGGCAGAATTTGATCATTAGGTTAGCAGTAATGACCACAAAAGTGAGAGGTGGGATATATACTCTAATTGCACTGGAGATCTTACAGAAAGAAAGCGAGCCTGAAAATGAAAAATCAAAACTTTAAACATTTACCTCAAGTCACTAGCAGATGAGCAGAGTGCTTATATGTCAGCTATAAAAATAATCTCATTTCTTATAATATCAGGAGCAACAACTGTGAAAATAGGACCCAAAATTAACTGCATCATTTGTAGAATTGCAAAGAAAATTTAATTCACAGATTGTCAAGTTTCTGATGTGAAATTTATAGCATCAGTTGGAAAGTACTAGACTTAGGAATTGAAATGTGGACTTCTGGAAAAATAAAGATGAAAAGATATGAGACTTGAATTTACAAGTCTCTCTGATGTTTTCTTTCTGTCAGCCACACACCCTGCTTCTGTCCCTGAAGAGACTAGGCTTTATTTATATTAAGGGAATATAGTAACTGAGGCAACTGACTTGCAAGCAGATGCATATTCTTTTTGAGCCTCATTACAAACACTCCTTATTAACTCTAGAACTATAAATAGAGTTAGACAACAGCATGTTCTGGAGAACAAGTGCTAACTCAGACCCAGGAAAAAATAATTTGGATTCCAAAAGCTTTCACAATCTGGGGAATACTTGCAAGAATAGACTTGAAGGGAATCCTTGTTCCAAGCCAAATATGATATTACAGATTATTGAGCCAGGCCAAATTTATTAATATGGATATACTGATAAAAAATGTGAGATTCACAATGTGATGAGGTGAAACAGAATCAGCTTTAAGAATTCGTTTGGTTAAATGTAACTTGAATTTGTGAAGGCTTATATTCAGTAATGTTGAGGTATTGCACTTTTGTAAAATGCTATAGAGAAAAAATACTAATTTTAGCTTTATAGGAATACTACAGTGGTTGTATCATACACATCATGTGTGAGTACTCTAACTACTTTCTAGAGGCCCTAGGAGGTATGCTCTCCATGAAGTCTTTGTAAAACATCACCATTCATATGGGAATGAAAACTTGCTGGAGACACTGTGGCAACTTTGCTCTGTAGATCAACGTATAGGAGATGTCACCACTAAATGAGTTCCCAATTTCCCCTGTGGATGACTTTCAGAGTAATGAAAGTCAGGTATTTAACCAGCAGAAATGACATGTGCACATTTAGCCAAATAGGCATCAAGGAAAAAATGGTAATCACAGTATTTTGATCTATGGATCTATGGAACATTTGGCAGTAGTTCATTAAATAAATTTTATAGATAATTAGTCTATGAAAATATTACTTCCTCTGTAGGACAGGAAACGTTGTCAAGGTCTTTAAGTTAGAAATTGTACTTGTGAGTATCTGAAATGGAAAATTACTCAGTTTTTCGACTTTGGCCAGTTCAAAGTTCAGGCACCCTTTGCCCAGTAGAGAGGCCAGGCCCACTTGGAGAAGAACACTGAACCAATGTATTTCTCTAAGTTTCTCCAACATGATCTAAATTTGTTTATTATGATTATTGCAGACTGATAAAATTTTTAGAATTACAAAAAAGTTTTAGAATTACAAAACATTGATATGAATAGACAATTTCTGGGGCTCAAACAGGTCATTCTTTTATATTAGCTGCAAACATGATTGTCAAGTGAAAATAGTAGACTGGTCTAACTCAGTTTCCCATAACGCCTGTAGAGCAAAACTTCCTCCTGTGATTATTCTCCCATTCATTCTTGAGTGTATAATTGCCTTTTGAAGCATCTATGGCCATTAAAATAGAAAGATCTAAATACAAAATGCCTGAAATATTTTCCTTATTAGGAAATGAAATAAAAAGCACTTTGGATTCCCAGAGGAAACTACTGTTTGAGTCCTACCATCAAAGTATTGAAATATGTATATTTAATCTATATCATTTTTTTGTCCTGTGCATGTCTTGGAGACTGAGTGTGAATAATTACAAACTTAATCAGATGGTGATTTAATTACAGCAGCTGTTACAGCTGTGATATCTTTCCTGGAACAAATCAACACAGCCCCAATAAGGGTACACAGTTATTGATTTGGCAAGTGTTTTTATCTCTATACCAATTTGCATGGAGTAACAGCAGAAGTTCATTTTCACTGCATTGTTTTGGAGATATGTCAATGAACCTACTTTCTGTCATAAAG
This sequence comes from Ochotona curzoniae, assembly GCF_017591425.1. NCBI lineage: Eukaryota > Metazoa > Chordata > Mammalia > Lagomorpha > Ochotonidae > Ochotona > Ochotona curzoniae. Next base: position 18,279,209 of record NW_024465023.1, on the reverse strand, counting down.
AGATTGATAGAGATGTTTATAACTGTATGCCTCAGAATACCAAAGTAATCTAAAATATGGATATTATCAGACTGACATTGATGAACAGGAATTGGTAAGATATATCTTAGTAAAGTACATGAAAGTTTAGAATATGTCTCTGACTAATCATGCAAATGAATGGGAAACTCATTTTTTGAGATACTTGTTCCAGATTACCAAAGAAAATATTGGAGCTGTTGCTACACAATGAGAAAGGACAGGATGCACCTGCAAGTACTGAATACTTTAGGGTTGCTTATTTATTGTTCAATAAAGCATAATGATACCTAAGCATAATAATCAAATGAAACCTGAAGAACAAATGAGGGCACACATTTTTTATTTAAGAAGTTTAGAGATAATTTATTGGATACATCATCCATATTAATTAAAGCAATTATTAAGAATAAAGATAATGATAGGGAAGAAGGGAAATATAAATATTAGCCTTTGGAAACATGTTGCAAAGTGATCAGTTAAGCCATTCTTGTGACACCATGATATGATATCAGAGTACCAATTTGAGTCTTTACTCTCCTGCTTCAGATCCAACTTTCTGCTAATGAACCTGGGAAGGCAAAACATGATGGATACCTTGAGTCACTATTACTTATGTAGAAGAATCTAATGGAGTCCAAGACTTTTGCTTTAGGCTAGTCCAGACTGACTGCTTTGGATATTTAATCAACAAATGAAAATCAATCTCTCTCTCTCTCTCCGGCTCCTTCTCATTCTCTCTCTCTGTCTCTCATCTTTCAAATAAATAAATAAATAAATAAATAAATATTTTACTTGATCAATATCAACACTGACTTCATAATACCATTGGCCAGCTCCCGCCGTGTGTGCTCATCGTTCCGAAGATCCTTCTTGTTCCCAACCAGTATGATGGGCACATTTGGACAGAAATGCTTGACTTCGGGGGTCCACTTCTCTGGGATATTTTCTAAACTATCAGGGCTGTCAATGGAGAAACACATCAGATAAGCATCTTTTGTCAAGTATGATTGTATGTATACGTATTATTTGATTTATTTTTTATTCCATATGTTGTTCAATTTCTACGTCTTAAAAGATCTATTGAAATATTTATTCAGAGCAGAGAGAGGAGATTGAGGGGGAAACCTTTCCATTTGCTCATTCACTGTCCAAATGGCTGCAGTAGCCATGGCTCAGTGGGACTGAAGCCAGGACCCAGAAAGTCCCTCTGTGTCATACGGACTGGGTGATAGGAATTCAAATACTTGAGCCATCATTTTCCGCTAATTCCCAGGATGAATTAGCAGGACGCAGAATTAGAAGGGAAGCAGCTAGGATTCAAACTGGCTGTCTGACATAGGCTCTCACTGTCACAAACAGCAACTTAACACTTTGTGCTGCACTATTTGCTCATCAACTATTATTCCATACAAAGGATTGGAGGTATAATCAACTTTACTTTCTAATCTTCTGAATTCATGGCATTCAAAAGAGATTCTGACTGAACTAGGAAAGGACATATACTCCATCTTTTAGGACTTTGCATCTTCTAATATGGAACAGAAGAATTGACCATCTTCATCAAAGCATTTACATATAATTTTAAGACGTAATAGATTTGGAAGTTTGTATTTTAGTGTTGTATACCCAAAACCAAGGGCTCTACTAGGCCCTTATCTAGCACTTCCTGTTCTGAAATTATCCCTTAATAATGTTTTAAATGCTGCTGCTGATGGGACTGTGTGATAAACTTTAACCTTTTGCCAAGAAAGACACTAGAAAAGATTAGAAGGCAAAATAGAAGAAAGGCTATAGTTATTAATGTCATCCCATCGTAAAAATTTTTTGCCTTGGCAACTGCAATTATATAGAGCACACATGGAGTTTCTGTACTCCCAGAATCAATGGTATAAGATCCCACTACTCATCTTTAATGTTGTTGCTGAAGAAAAGATTTAATAAAAAAATGAATGTCACAGTTGAAACTAGCTCAATCCATTGTTAAGTTCGATATCTTAATAATACAGATATTCTTAGGATACATATTTGTTCACAAAAAAAATCATGAAAAAGCACATTGAAGAATAAAAGTATAATAAATGCCAAGTTAAAAAATATTCCATTTTTCTTTAAAATCCGCATGAAATTTTATGTATACAATTTATATTTGATAGTTAGGGAACCATTGGCAAAATTTCTAACTCTTGAAAGTAGATATAAAAATATGTGTGTATTTTTTTCATTGACTGAAAAAATAATACTATGAATACAAATTTGAATTATAGAGAAAAAAATCTCTAGGAGACAGAAAGAAATTTTCCTTCTACTTGAAAATAGAATTTCGACATTGTTTCTTATAACAGAGTTACTTTAAGTAATAATGCAGGTGAAATGTATTTCTAAATATTATTGTACTGCACAGCCTTTTAACAGAGTAGTGAACAATAAGAGATCGTATAGAAAGATATATGCAAAATACAATTGATGGGGCCCAGTGCCATAGCATAGTGGTTAAGGTCCTCACCTTGCACGTCCGGGATCCCATATGGGTGCCAGTTCTAATCCCGGCAGCCCCACTTGCCATCCAGCTCCCTGCTTTTGGCTTGGGAAGGCAGTGGAGGATGGCCCAAAGCTTTGGAACCCTGAACCCATGTGGGATACCCGGAAGAAGTTCCTGGCTCCTGGCTTTGGATCGGCATAGCATTGGCTGTTGCGCTCACTTGGGGAGTGAATCATCGGACGGAAGATCTTCCTCTCTGTCTCTCCTCCTCCTCTCTGTATATCTGACTTTCCAATAAAAAATAAATCTTTTAAAAAAATACAATTGATGAACTTTATGCAACCAAGAAAAAGTTTATACTTTAAGTACTGAGTGGTGTAGCAACACTGAAAGCAGTTGGCTTTGTATTGACTAGAAATAGATGTACAAGTGAACAAATTGGATTAGAGACAGATCCAGGAATTAAATCCCTTATACTTCTGAGCAACCAGTGCAATGATATATAGCGCGGGCTGAGTTCTTACAGAACATATTGAGGGTCTGGACAAAGCATAGATTCTTATTCGGTACGTTTTACATTTGCTATAAGCTCCCAGGTTAAATGGATGGATATGTAGGCCACTGTGTCCTTATCAATCTTTGATTGCACAGCACAAATATATAACAGTATGTCCAGCAAATGAAATATACTAAAACATTAGTAGTGAATTGAATACATAAAATTGATAATATTGTTAGTGAATAACTCTGATGAATGGAAAATGAATATTTATCATATATAAAGTGATTTCAAAAAATTAATACATTTGGAAAGTCCCTCATACCTGGATTCCTTTTTCAGAGAATTTGCATCTTTAGCACCTAAGCAGGAGTAGGACTCTCAAATGCCATGTAACTTCTTCCTCTAATTGGGGCTGAACAGACAGTTGATCCAAGCCACATAGTTTCTATACTCTGGGACTTTGGAGACAGAATAGTTTATGTTATATATGAGCATTAATCAGAGAAGGCCATGTAAACTCAGGGAATCGGTGTCCTCATTTACCTTTAACCAAAAGGGATTGAGGTCAAAAAAGGAAAAGGGAGGAGCTTGCAGAGAGGAACAACACAAAAACAGAAAAATAAAAGCGAAACTACAAATAAAGCAAATGGGAGATGGCAAGATGTAAGACCTTTAGTTTCAAAACATTTCTCATATTTTGGTTTGAGTTGAAGTGAGAACTGTTTGCTCTGTTTTTCTTAAAACTCTCTGTATTCCACTTTAATTTGGACAGTTTGCTGCATTTTGTTCTGGTTCTGTTTTACAATCAGAGTTCCATCAGAAAGCTCAGTTTGTCATTCTGCTTTTTTAATTTATAATTTTCATTTTATTTTTTAATGCTGCTTACATAGTTGAGAGGGATGCACACCCATATGGACCTCTGATTAGGGTGGAGAGGGTTAAGTATGGAGGAAGGTAGGTGGGACAAAAGTTTCCATTTTTTCTTCTATGTCCATAATAGGAAAATGCAGGGGCTGCTCCTTGTTCAACCATATCAGTACCCATGGATGGAAGACAGCCATTTTGATGACACCTTAAAGACCCCAATGAAGGGAAGAATGTTTTGTGGGTGTTACTGAATGATTGCTAGTTCTGAGTAGTTGTTGGTTTCATCACTCGAAGGTTGAGATAATCTTTCTAACGTCTGTTGGTTGACAAAGTCTGCCATAATGAATGCACAACCCCAGGAACATGCTGCAAAACTTATTCAGGAGAATTGTCCAAGCTGTTATGATTTCCATCCTTTGATGAGGCAGTCAGTATCCCCTGTTGGCCTGGATGAGCTGGCCATATCTCCCATGAGCATTTGAGCATGCTGTCCATCGCATAGGCATCAGCAACTGAGGAGGCCCATTCCTCATACCTGCACTCTAAGGCTAGACTACACATCCTATGATTTTTTCCTGTATCCGGGGTTTGAGTATAACAATCTACTTGGGGATTCCCCCAAGAAACCTTGCCTGGAGTTACCTTAGACCCAATTCTTCTGTGTGCCAGCCAGTACATGGCCAAATTCAGTCTGTCAGCTGCACCAGCCAATGCACAAACTAGTGGATGTAGCTACCTGGTTAGTTCTACCCCAATCCCAACTGATTGGTGCTACTACCCAGCCCAGCCAGCCTGTCAAACATGTGAACCGTATATATAACAGCAGGTATTACAACCCAGTCAGGGCAACCTCCAATAATCTCTCCCAGCCCCAGTTTTTGCATGTGTCGCCATGTGCTGCAGCCAACCTGGTCCAGGTCACAGTCCATCTACCTCTCACAAATACCCATGGAGGCTGTGGCTTACCTCAGCCTGACCTGCCCAAAGACTCAACCCTCACATATGCCCACAGGTGCGGCTGCCTTATCCAGGCTAATCTTCTCACAACACTAGTTCTTGTACTCACCAGTGGTAGGTACAGCCTAACAGGAGAACGTCCACAGTTCTCCTTTCAGGCATAGTCCAAGGCCTGAATCTTGCACCAGCCATGGGGCACTGCAGTCTATAGTGATATGACTCACATCCTGTCTTGGCACTTGTCAGCAGGTGCTGCAGCCTAGCCCATCTGGCTCACTCCCATTCTGGCTCTCATGCATGCCAGTGGGTGCAATAGCATAGCCCAGCCTGGCCTGCACCCAATTCCAGCTCACACAGTTACCAATGAAATCAGCAACACAACAAGGGAATCCCTGAAGTTCCCCTACCAGAGCCACTTCCAGCCCAGAGTTTTTGTACATGCAGCAGATGCTATGGCCCACTCTGAAATGGTCCATCCCCAAACTCAGCATTCACCAGCAGATCCTACAGCCTGGTTCAGTCCAATCTGCACCCAGTCCCAGCTCTCACTGGCAAGTGTAGCAGCCTAGGCCAGCTTGGCCCACACCCAGTCATCATGTGTACTGGCTAGTGTTGCTGTCCAATCTGGCATGGCCTGAACTACTTGCTGCCTCTCACTCATTCCAGTGTGTGCTGTGGACTGACCCAGTCTGGCCTGCCCCAGACCTGGCTCATGCATATGCCAACAGATGCCGTAGGATAGCCTGATCTGGCCTGCTCCTGCTCTGACTTACATACTCATCAGTAGCAGCTGTGGATTCCCAAAGTTTCCCTACCAGGCCTGCTCCCTACTCCAGATCTGACAGGTGTTGGTGGATACTATGGCCCAACCTGACATAGCCAGCCCCAAGTACTGGCACTTTCTAAAGTATATTGTGGCCTAACACAACTGACCCATACATATTATGGCTCTCACTGATGGGTGCTACAGCATAGCCTAGATAGGCCCACTCACAGACCTGGCTCTCACGTGAACCAATAGGTGCTGCAGCATAGCTCAGCCTGTACTACACTTATTCTGGATCTCAAAAATGCCTGACCCATCATGATAGCCAACCCACATGCACACCAATGGGTGCTACAGCCTTATCCAGCCTAGTATGCTCACGGCCCCACCTCTCACATTCACCAGTGGAAACTGTAGCCTAACAGAGAAGTCTCCAGAGTTCCCCTACGAGGCCTGTTCCAGCCCTGGATATTGTGCATGCTGGCAGGTGCTTCAACCCACCCTGACATGGCATGCTTGCAGTCTCAACTCCTACTGGCAGGTGTTGCAGCCTATCCCAGCCAGATGTGGCTCATACCTTGTCCTGGTTATCATGCGTGCTGAGTATGGCCAAGCCTGACCTGTCCCAAAACCCAGCCAACACAAACATTGATGAGTGCTTGATGCCTTTCCTGGCTTGGCCCACTCCATACCCCAGCTTTTGTGCTCCTCAATAGGAGCTGTGCCTAGCAGGGGAGTTCTGCAAATCCCGCTGCCACACTTGTTCCCATACCATTAAGGCAACATAGTCCCCCAACTCTACGGCAACTGCTCAGGTTATCGTGCATCTAGGCAAGTGTTACACTGCTGGGAGAAAAGCAGCCAGTAGCTGGTAGGTATTCTGGGCCTCATTAATGATAAGTTTGTGTTAACTATACCATTGTGCCAGCATAGTTGTTTGTTTATCTATCTATTTATTTTTAAGATATCTTGGGTAGGTGGGGAACACTACACTGGGACACACCACTCTGGCACCCAGGTGGAGGGGCTCCAGATTGCCCTGAGAAGGGGTTCTGGAAATGTGTTGGAGTGGGAGTGGCTGAAAGAATGTTTTATAGGGGATAAATGACTTCTGGGGTATCCCATTACCATGCACTGCATTTATAGGTAGACAAGGGAGGGGGAAACCACAGGGCATGTCTGGGCCAGGCCAAGGCACCCTCCCATGTCAGAGACTTGGGTTTGGTTATATAATATCACCCACTGCCTGCTGACACATGCAAAAGTTGGGGCTGGGAGGCATTCCTGGCTTGACTAGGCCACAGTATCCACCTGTGTGTCAGAGTAGGGGCTTGGGCCACATCAGGCTGGACCAAAGCATCCACTAGAACTTGAGAGAACCAGATATGGGGCCACATTCTGTAGGGAACTTGTGGGCTTGAGGTTGCCTATGTGGGACTGCAGTACCTGCTGGTTTATGACTAGCTGAGCCAGGCTGGACCACAGAATTCACCTAACAGGAACGCACCTGACACTCACAGGAGGTAGAGCTATAAGGAGGCTAGCTAAGGCCAGGATGTAGCACCTGCTGGCACATTCCAAGGCCAGGACTGAGGGCAGCGCATGACAAGGAAGGCCACTGCAAACCCCCAGCATGCTGTTTTCAATAGAAATGGAAATTCAGAACAAGGTGCATCACAAGTGATTCCTGCGCAACATCATGTGTATAGGAAATTAAGTCACTTTTTGGACTCTTACTAGGGAATAATGTCATATAAAAATAATTAAAATTGTGTGTTTGAAACACAAGAAATCAGTACCTTTTATAGAAATAAATATTTTTAAAAGTTAGTATAACCACCCAATTACAAATAGTAAATTCACATCCGAAAATTCATCCTTTGGAAGACTGCGAAAGTATATTCACTGGAATGTTGATAGAATAATACAAAACTGGGGGAAAAACCCTCAGTATGCAACAGTAGGAAAATAGTTATTTAAATTTTCATGGAGCAGTTGCGTTACATTTCAGAAAGACATTAAAAATGATTGGTATAAAATTCCTTAGCAATATTGATTTTTGTGGAATGAGGGGTTTTTTCATGAAAAACAGAAAGCAAATGCTTGGTATAGTCTAGTAAAATTTATATTTATATGGATAAAGAAGGAATGAAATATTTAACATCATATTTAGCTGTAGTTTGTGAAATGCCTAGTAGTTTAAAAATTGATCATTTCTAGAAATATTTTAATATATATTCATGAACTAAATATAGATTATGAGTAAATTTACTTTATGTAAATACATGTAAAGAATTGCCACTTTCATCTTAGACAAATTCATTATCTGAAAACAAAATTAAGAAAGTATATATTGAAAATTATTAGAAAAATATCAGTGCTTGTCTTTGCTATTAGCTAACCATATTGTGAGTTTTTGGAAAAAATACATGAAACTTTAAAAATAATTTAGGCTGATTTGTAAAATAAATTACTTCATTTAATTCAATGCAACTAACATTTATAAGACATACATTGTGCCTGTAACTAGAGAAAAAGATGAAGTAATATTTATACTCAATAACTGCATAGTCAAGTAGGAAAATAAATACAAAATAATGTAACAAAGTGTAGAACGAGATTAATTTCTAAAATACACAATTCCATTTCTTGGATTTTTGAATAAATTTACTTAACATCTTGTCACATTGCCTTAGTAATAACTAAGCTTTTTCTCTCTTTTAAAACATGGTTTTCCTCCATCATATGTAAACGACATTTATATATTTGTCGAAGAAATTTCCTTCTATAAAGTGTGTCCCATTTGTCCATTACAGTATCCTACTAATTCTCATTCCAGCCATCATGCTGTTCAAATGACTGTTACTGATTATGAGGCTTAAATAACTTGTCAAGGGAAAGATAGTAATTTTCAGTCCATTTTTACTTCTCCATGTGGCCAAAAAAAGAAAAATTCATCTTCATCAAATACTCTAGCATACATGGTACTATATTGTGGAATGATGACAAATTACTCAAACTTACCCATCTGGAACTTGAGCAAGATACTACAAATAAATAATTATCATCATCAGAGTTTTTTAAATTGTTGTTTTGTATGGATTTACAGTCTGTCAGTATTTAGAAAAGAATATGTAGAAGTAGGTGCTATTGGATAATTATCCTGTAGGTGTGTAGCTACTCAACCTCCATTTCTCCTCTCTTATTTTGAAGAAAACTTCAGTTCTGCATAAGAATCCATTGCTTCAAGAGTCTGACCACACTTGTAGTTGGATTAGTCAAAGAGTCAACCTTGTCAGTATTAGTTTTAGAAATAGACATACAGTGGTCTTTGTTGTGGTACATGTGTATTAGAATACAGGCTCCACTTCCCAGCTCTTCTGCGTCCCATCCAATTCTTGATGATGTGTCCGGGAATGCAGTAAACCATGTACCAAATTATTGGATCCCTGACACCATCCATGGAAACCAGATGAGTTTCCTGATTCCTGGCTTCAGCTTGGAGAAACTCAGGATGTTGTGGACATTTGACAAATGAGGCCAGCAAATGGAAAATATGTGTGTGTGTGTGTGTGTGTGTGTGTGTGTGTGTGTGTGTGTGTGTGTGTGTGAGAGTGTGTGTGTGAGAGTGTGTGTGTGTGTGTGCGAGCGAAAGAGAGAGTTTATATGTACACATACACATGAGTAAATATGTGTTAGTGTGTGTACATTTCTTTCTATCTTTATCAGTCTGTCTTTAAGTAATTAAATGGATATATCTGAAACATTGCTTTTTTTAAAAAAAAAAGAAATAGACATGTAATGTTTAAAATATGATGTCATAAAGGGGAGTTTGAAGAGTTCTGGGAAAGCTCACCTACAATCTTTTAAAGGTGTTTGTTGTGAGAACCAGGTCTCCGCTTTCATTTCCTCTGGTCCTCCTCATTTATGAGGGCTGAATTTAAGTGATCCTTTTTGTTGTATGTGAAGAAAGCCAACCACCAAAAGAGAATAGAGCCACTAGGAATAGACCACTAGGGAAGAAATCACAGCTGTCAACTGTGAAGACTGTTTATATGTGCTGAAGAGACATACTTTCACCTGTTCAAGCTATACTGATTTGGGCTTTTGTTATTTTGTTTGCTTTGGTTTGTTTTTTGGCAGATTCTATTGGACTGTAATGAAATCATTCCATCTGATGGAAACTTAAATAAGTGATGTAAAAAAAGATTACGATTTTAAGTAAGCCACACATTATAGATATACTCTATAATGAGAATATATAGGTAAATGGAAAGAACATTACATAGTTACAGCAGAACTTGTTATGGTAACTTGTGTTTCCATTATTGTATACAGATTCCCATGTCTATTATCTGGAAGTTAGAATCTAGAAATGTTTTGGAGGCAAGTGAATGCCCGAGCTGAAATCCTCAACCAATGAAGAATGGGAGTCAGTGGATATATATCCATATGTCTCCTACCTCAGTGGAAAAATTCCAAGATTTATTTTTCCATGATATTTACAGACTATCAGGGAAAAATAAGACAATTTTCAAGTTTTACCTTTCTGGCACCAAATATTGCCACTGACCAAAGAGAATTATTCTTTAGATAAATCTGCTATAATTTCTAGCAAAAGTACGCTATATTAAAAAATCAAAACTTCATGGAAAGCGTATTATGAAAACTTTTGAAGTACCATAGTCTTTTTACTCCCTTATCTGAACTGTTCCTTATAAACAAATGTTGCCATTCAAATGAGATACCTTTTTATTTAAACAAGATTTGTTTATTTATTTGAAAGGTAGAATGTCAGAGCAAGAGAAAGAAAGAGACACCAAGAGAAGTATTTCATCTATTGGTTCACTCCCCAAATAGCTGTAACAGGAAGGGCTGGATCAAGTTTAATCCAGGAGCCAGGAACCCCATTCAGATCTTCCAAATGGGTGACAGTTTGAGGCATTTTGATCATCATGTGTTGTCTTTCAGATACATTAGAAGGAAGCTGAATCAGAATCATGGAGAAGTTGGAATCCTCAAGTAAAAGTTTTGGGCATCTCAAGCAGTGGCTTAACTCACAGTATCACAACACTTGCCCCCTGAGTATCTTTTTATGAAGCAAAATTACTTCTTTGATATTTCAGACTTATATATAAACAATAAAGCATTTAACATCCTGGACATCAAACATTTAATTCTCTGCCTACTTATTATTTTTCTCTGCCATGCTGTTTCCGTCTTTGTCACTCATCCTTTGTTTAATTCTTCCTTCCTTATTTCCCTTTCTTCCATTCTTTTTTTTTTTAAGATTTATTTATTTATTGGAAAGTCAGATATACAGAGAGGAGGAGAGACAGAAAGGAAGTTCTTCTGTCCGATGACTCACTCCCCAAGTGAGTGCAATGGCCAATGCTACAGGTGAGAACTTTAGCCGCTAGGCCATGCCGCCGGGCCCTGTCTTTATTTCCTTTAATAACTAATCAATAGTGTTTCCATCAAAGGGGCAAATAGGAAGGATTTGAAGAGCTGTTAATTTGTTTCTTTTTATTCTCAATAATGACAAAAACTTTTTCTTTCCCCAACAAATGACATCCCAAAGAAAGAGTCACTCAACCTAACTAATGGTCATGTAATAGGGTCAGAAGCTGCTATGGGACTTTTTCTGTCTAAATGTCATCTTTTGGAATCTAACATAAGTGAAGAACATCTAGCTTATTAGTCTTTAAGATCTAAAGAATCATTTGTTCTGATTCTGCCAAGCTAATCACAAGCAAGACTTGAAATCCAATAAATCAATAGCAGGTTAATTTGTAAGTTGATGAGGGATTGTCCACAGTTCTGTCTTTCAGATGCAGGGTCAGGTCTTCAGGATCCAAGTTCCAGATCTCTCAGCACCCTCCAGTACAAGAAAATACCCATTAGATTCAAACAACAGCAAGAACTGCAATGTACAAAATAGGGAAGGGGTAGGAAAACCAACAGTCCAGAGACAAAATAAAAAAACAAATAAAACCCCAGACACAAAAGTAACACCCAGCCTTGACAAGAGACACAGGTTTCAAAATGCACAGCCAGGATGTGGGCTAATTTTTAAAAAGATAACTCTGCATATCAGCTCCTTTACAAAGAAAAATTCCTGTGATTTGAATCAGTGAAGGAATAGGAGTAATCACAAACTTCCTGCAAATCAGAGTGTGACCAGGGGAATTTCAATTACATAAGAAAAGCAAAGCAAAAATATTTCCTGGTTTGCCTTTCTCTCAAAACCACATTTTCCTTAAAATCTATCAAAGTCTGTAAAATAACACAAAATATACTTAGGCATTTGAAGTTGGTGATAAATAATCCAATAACTGAACAAAATCGCTAACTGCAAGCCATGTCTGTCATTGCCACTGGCTTGAAATGATTAAGAGTCCAAAGCTAACCTCAGCTCTCTCTAATGCTGACACCAAGCGTATATCTTTCATTCTGGAGGAGCCAGTATGTGAAAGTGTATTCAGGACTGCTTCCATGCAAGGGAAACTCCCTTCTGATGCCAACTCCCATGTGACCAGGATAGGAAGCCCTCAGAATTTCAGTATCCAAGAGCTCCACCCATTTGTCCAAGTTACATCTTTTTCATTTAGCTTCCTCTTTGACTTCAAGATGAAAAATACAGCTTTTGTAAGCACAGCTCCTGCCAGTTCCAAGAAAATTCCCCAGACCAAGTTCACCATTTTAAATAAGTTATTGGGATGGCCCACAGAATCAAAGCACCACTTTTATTGTCAATCCCATAGAAATACTCATATCTTCCAAATAGCCTTCATACCTCACAAAGTGTAGAGCCAAGGTCATAATGACTGAGAGAGTTGGTGATATTAGTAGTTGGTATTTCATGAAGCACTTAACCTGTCCTAGATAGAAATCACTCCAATGTTGAAGAAATGTCAATGGCACTGAATCTCAATATTTGTGATTTATGAGGCCTGCATATTATGTCTGTGGTTGAACAAGTGATGTTTATGTAACATACATAAACATACATACATTACTCTGAAGCATTAATATCTGCAAAAGCGAATTCCAATGAATACTAATTTTATCAGTGAATATCCAAATCAGCTTCCTTTAAGAAAGGAGACCCTATACTGTAACATCAATGAAGTGATCTCCATACTAGTTGCCTTTCAATCAAGCTCACATTTCAGGAACTGTAGAGTAATAAATTGTTCAGTACAATCTTACCAAATTCAGTTCAAAGGAAATTGTCTTTATATTTGGTAGTTTTCCACCTTTATCTTTGTTTCTTTCCAGTTGTGTTCTTCAAAACAAGTATGCATTACCTATTTTCCCTTGAAATCTCATGTTTTCTAACAGTGTAGCTGGCTGAGATGTGAGTTTGGCTTAACATACCATATATGAGAGACATCAGATAAGTTAAAATACAACACCAGATAGAAGTATGTAAAAGTAATAGGGTTAGTGTGGAAGATACAAATCCTTCTTCCCTTAATGCATACCCCAAACTTTAAACCATAATGAGAACATCATAGTATAAATGGTTGCTATTTAATGTTCAATGCTCTGTTTTCACATATTTTATCAATGAAGAAAATGACAGCAGAGAAACCACCAAAGAGAAATTTAATTTGCTTGAACATCAGAGCAGGCTTTAAAAAAGCAGGATGAAAGTTTTCAAAGCTATTGCTATTTCTCAGCTTCCCATATTACTGTGGAAAAATTGCTGGCAAATACCATGTCAAAAAGGTCATTCAACTTTTTAGAAGATGCTTGTTTGAAAATTCTTATTTCTCTCCATCTCTATGGATGCCTCAATCTTAAATCTTTATGTCTGCCATGAATTTTAGTATAAAGGAATAGCTTTCTAGATGAAATAAGCCAGTTATATTAAAAAAAAGCTATTGAAATACCAAGAACGTTTTGTCTTGTTTTTCTTGTTTTTGATGATATGAATACAAAAAAGTGTTTATAATAAATTCAGATACCTTCCAAAGTTAAATGACAATGCTCATATAAGTTTGCTGCTATGAGCAAAAGATATTAAAATGTGATAAACATTAATCAATATGATTAATCTCTTTATACTCCCAAATACTTTTTTATTTTTGTTTCAAAACGAATTGTTCATATCACTATCTGAAAAATTTAATATTTCATTCAGATCCATTGAAAATCTATCAATCCAGAACCAATAGATATTGAATATTTGTAATGTTGTGATTATGTATCACTTTATATAATCTAATTTCATTTTTCAACTCCATTGTAGAATTTAAAAAAATCATATACTTCACATCTACAAAATAGATAAGTATGGGAATTTTGATTCATAGTGTGCCTGTTAGAACAAAGCCACTCTTTTTGAAATGCAACTGTTAACTTATTAATATGGTAAATATAAATAATTTAAATCAATGATGTCATGTAAACAGTTGCTCTAATCTATTCACTTTTGTGCATTTTCTCAGTATATATTTATATATAAGCAGCTAGAGAATTTTTGAATATGCTATGAATTTGGTAGTAAATTATTGTAGTATTAACTACCACATTTATCTCAGCCTGCTACACTTTTAAAATTATATATCTGAAAACTTTAAAATACAATGTTTGAGAGAGATGATAATGACAAAATTAGATTGAGCTATATATTTTGAATGTAACTTAACTGATCTGAAATTAATGATCTGTAAGACCATGTTCTTTAAAGGCTTTACAAAATTAAGATTTGACATGGTCATTATACCTATTTATAATTTCTATCTTATGACATACTATATTCAAAATTCTTCCCAAAACCACATTAATGATTTTCTTGCTACTATTCATATTTCCTGCTAATTCTAATTTCCTCTTCATACCACATAATCTTATTATACTGTGCTCTTATAACATAGTTCACTATTTTTCCTTTTTGAAAGGTTCTCCTATCTTGACATTTGGTATGCCACAGTTGCTTTCCATCTCTCCCATACCACTATTTTTCATTCTTCCTTATTGTTCTGTATGGATTATCTATTGCTGCATAGTAGTGTTATCACAAATGTAACGACTTGAAAACGCACATTCATGATGTCAGAGTTTCTGTGGGTCAACAGTTTGACCACAGTTTATGTCAGTCTTCTACTTCATGTTCTCAAAAGATGTTGACTAAATCTACTGTTTCATCTGAGGCTTGCCTGAGACTTGCTTTCAAGCTCACATGGCCATGGTGTAATTTAGTTCCTAAAGCACATGGTACTGATGACTAGTGTCTGGGTGATTAAAGACGTCCCTTCATTTCTGGCTATGTGCTCAACATGAAAGCTTTTTAAAAAAGAAAGAAAAAAGAAAAAGAGAGACAATCGTTTTGCAAACATAGGGCATTACATGTTTAAGTAACAGTCTTATGGAATTTAATCACATATGTTCAGGCATCTGTCTTTGTCCATGTCTATTCTCTATAACTAACTTGACTGACTACAGGGATAATTTTATTTCAGTTTGATATGGATTTTCACTCTTTCAGTCCCAAACAGGCTTTTTTATTCTTTCAACATTTATGGTAGGTTATAAACATGAGACTATCATAGGCTTAGGAGTCTTAAGCGTAGCTCTATCATTAATAACTTAGCAACTAGCAAAAAATATATATGAATTTTCTCTCCTCCAATTAGCTGAAATGCAAAGTTGGGTATTAGTATTTGTCCTAAAGAGTTGCTATTTCTAAGTATTAAGTAACCAAAAATATTTGACACACATAATACAAATGTATATACTAAGTATTGGATAGACAAATGCTAATAACAGTAACATAAGATTTCAAAATAGCTGATAGTGAAGATCATTTTGTAACTGGGCCCACAATTGTTTGCCAAAGACAGATTTTTTTTTCATTAAAGAAATGCTGTCATTGAATTTGAAGGGACAAAAGATTTGTTGGGATTAGCAACCAATTAGAATAGATTTTTTAAGGTCAGAAGAAGAAGTTCAAATTCAGTCTATGAGACTGTTGGAAGATATGGAGCAATGTGCACTCAGGCAGAAGTTTCAAATATCATCCCAGCTTGTATGAGTAATGTGTCTAATTATATTATTGTTAAATTTGGCACCATCCACCTGCTTCATGTCAGAGCTTTATCTGAAAAGAATAGGCTTTTCCAAGGTTCCTAGTGGTCAAAATATCTCTATCTCTTTAACAAAAAGGTTGTATTTAGCTGCATAGTACTTTTTCATCTTTGAAATCAGCCTTTTCCTGCTTTAAAATCTAGAAAAATGAAAATGACAAAATGAAAAATGTATCTGAATGAACACTAATGACAAAAATCCAAATCATCCTTAGCACTAATTGCACTTCACTGGTTTCTCTCTGAATACGTCACAATTTAGTCTATAAGTTGATGAAAAAAGATCTTTTCCCAATTCAAAGCGCTAGACTTCAACCATTCCACAGCTCTTGTTAATTGCTATTTAACATAATTCATTCCTTTCAAAGGATAATATTCATGATATGTAAATAGAAAATTCCCTAGAAAATGTAATGATGTTTAGCTCCAACCCAACTTTCAAGATTTTCCAAGTCCTTATCCATTGAAATTGGTAAGAAATTTTATATATATATACATATACATATATATCTTGCTTCAAAGGAATTCATATATTAGTAACTAACTTTTTATTATGTAGCTGAATGTTTTCTTTGAGCCTTCTTTCTGTCCTCTAGTCAAACTTCTGAACCCATTTATTAATAATGATAAGAGATAGACTATCAATTAAAGACTGGTCAGCAACTTGTGAGATATGATCATAATACATGGATGAAATTAATGAACTTTAAATATGAGACATGTAAAGGACACCAGGTCTGACAGAATTTAAAATAGCTGTGTTACAGTCTGGTTAAAGCTGTATTTATGTAATTACCAGAGTCAATCACTGAGAGTTAGTTACCCAGCAATCAAAACAAAAAGTCCATAAAATTTCTACTCTGATTTCATTGGGACTTGGCCAAACTTTCTACCTATTATAGTTTGTACAGTGGCTAGGATAGAAGAGTTACATAGAAAAAAAAAGCTCTTATCTAAAAGAAATAGGCTCCAGATGTGCTTTTTAATGGTGTCATGCAGAATATTTCTTAGTGTCCTTGCTTTTTTCCCAAAGGGGAATCTGTTTTCAGTTTAGACCCGAATCAGGGAGAGACCATGTTTTCTGACAGCAGGAGATTAAAATGACCCTCTCAGCCCAGAGCAGAACACAGCACAAAGATTTGAATGGAGTGCTTGAGTGGCAAGTAGCAGAGCTTCACAGAATCCAGGCATCCTAGGGTTGGTAGGAAATACAGACAAGAAGCAGTTTTAAGCACATTGTTAGTAGGACATAAAGTTTCCTTAGAAACATCTCAGATGAAGCAAGCACTTGAATTTGAGCAAGTGTATAGGAAAGTATATAGGAAAAGGCTAAAATATTCCTGTAAATGGAACACTAAAATGATGGTTCAGAGCAGGCAGATATAGGACAAGACAAGATAAGGAACCGGAAACTTCACTCTGACTACAAAAGACACTTGTTGTGCTTTCTTTCAGAGTCAAAAATACAAAAATAATATGGAAGTCCAACAAATAAATAGCATATGAAATTAATACATATGCACATATTGTATATATGAGATATATACATATATATGAGAAGATAGCCAGAAGGACATAGAAACAAAAGCATAGCATAAATTTCATCTTCAACAATTAAAATGTTTCCAAAGGATGGGTTCAATATGTCAATCAAAATGTTTGGTTTCCATCTGAAATCTGAGTTTATAAATTGTTTCAATTTTCATTTTAGTTAAGTGAAGAGAAACAGTCATTGATGATTGTATGCCGACTTACTGAAAGTCACTAAAACATTATTCTCAATATATATGTGTAAATAACATGGAACACCTAATAGCTGATTTGGTAGACAAAGGTTTATTCATGTCTGACCCAATCAATTGCCAGTTTAATACATTAAGTCAAATTTGTACATGAAAAATAGAGATTGAATTAAATAAGTATTTATAAATACAGCTCTAATTTTCTTAATTTTATTTAATAACGTTATGTATTTGAGAGGAATGCATGCTCATATGGATTTCTGATAAGGCTGAGGAGAATCAAGGTGAAGGAAAGTAGGTGGAACACGTTTCAATTTTTTTTATCCTGTGTACACAGGAGGGAAATGGAGGAGGCCACTCTGTTGTCCAACTACATTAACACCTAGGGGGTGGAGGTAGTTATTTGATGATGCCTTAGAAACCCTGATGTAGGGAAAAGTGTTCTTAGGTATTACTCAACCAGTTTTGATAGTTCTGAGATACCCTAAGCTTTGTGGCACCACTGTTCAGAAAATCTGTCCAAAGTCTATTGCTGACAAATCTACCTTAGTATATTCATGCACTCAGACAACCGCTACCAAAGCTAGGCCAAGAGAGTTGACCAACCTGCACTGCTTTCAATCCTCTGACGAGTCACTTTGCATCTTCTGCTATTCTAGATGGTTTGGCTGTCATGTATACTGTGTGCATCTAGGCATGCTGTCTACTGCACAAACATTAGTAATCGAGGAGACCCAGTCCTGACACATACACTCCAAGACCACATATATATTGATTTTCCCTGCAGCCAGAGTTTGAGTCCAGCTGTCTAGTTGGGGCTTCCCCCAAGAAACCTCTCCTCAGGTAATCTCTGACTTGACTCTTGTGTGCAGCCAATGCAGGGTCAGGTTCATTCTATCACCTGCATTAGCCAATTCACTGCCTGCTCAATTCTACCCCCAGCCTCATCTCTAATGTGAACTGATGGGTGCTGCAGACTAGCCCAGCATAACCTACCACAGGCATACCCTTCATGCACACCATCAGGTGCCCTGGCCTAGTTGGGGAAATCTCCAATAACGCCCACCAGGCACATCCATATCCCAGGTTTTTGCCACTGTCTATGGCCTAGCATGGTCTGTACTACATCCCATCTGACTATGTGCACACCCACGGGCATTGCAGCTTAGTTCAGCATAACCTTCCCATAGACCTAGCCCATACATATGCCAATGGGTGCTGCTTTGACCAGCATGGCCCGGCCCTAGCCCTGACTCCCATGCTCACCAGCTGGAGCTGGAGTTCAGCAGGCAAGTGTCCACAATTCCCCCACCAGGCTCACTCCAAGCCCTGGATCTTACACCTGCCAGAAGGTATGATGACCCAATCTGACATGATTTGCACCCAAGCTGGTCTGCACCCATTCTGGCTCTCCTGTGTGCTAACAGATATGGCAGCCTAGCCCAGCCTGCCATACCCCTAGTCCCAGCTCTCACACTCAGCAGAAGTTGAGGCTCATCAGGGAGTCCCCAGAGTACTCCTACCAGGTCTACTGCCCCCCCACGCCCCCCAACTCTTGCATGTGCTAGCAGGTACTTTGGTCCTATCTGAGATGGCCTTCCCCCAGTCGTGGCACTTGCCAGCAGGTGCTGAAGTTTGGCTTAGCCTGGCCCACTGACAGTCCCAGCTCTCACCAGCAGATGCATCAGTCCAACCCAGCCCTCATATGAGCTGGCAGATGTTATGGTACAATTCAGCCTGGCTGGAACCTATGCTAATGGGTGTTATAGCTCAGCCCTGGCCTGATCCCAACCCCTGCTCTTAAGCTTACCTGCAAAAGCTATGGCCTAGCATGTGAGTTCCTGAAGTTCCCCTAGCAAGCCTGTTCCCAGCCCCAGACCTTGAGTGTGCTTGTGGGTGCCTTTGACCAAGCCTGACATAGCCTACCTGCATGCAGTCCCAGCTCTCACTGGTGATTGCTGTAACCTAGTCCCACTGGTCATAACCCACATGCTGTCCCAGCTCTCATGCATGCTAGCAGGTTCTGAGGCCTTGCTCAATCCTAGCCTGCTTCTAGACCTGGTCAGACGTGCCCCACCTGGGGGCTGGGTTTGCATGTCTCAGCCTGGTGTTTCCTGCCTTCCCCACATCCTTTTTTTTCTTTAAATAGAGTAAGCAGCTATGCTGGCACACGGGTATAGTTTAACACAAATTTGGCATTAACCAAGCCCAGAACGCCCACCAGCTATTGGCTGCTTTTCTCCCAGCAGTGTAACACTTGTATAGGCAAAAGGCAACCTAGGCAGTTACCTATAGCTAGGGAAATCCAACATTAATTTTTTTAACCAATTAGTTTTGAGTATTCACCAACATTCTATTTGAATCTAATTTTTGCTTGCTAAAATAAGAAATTCAGTCAAATATATTAAGAACCACTTATTATAGAACGTTATTCTTAGTGATAAAAATACACTCACAACCTTTTGTGTTGGGCAATTTGTATATAAAATTTGGGGTATTTGAAATATTTTCATACTTTTATGTGAAGTATTTGAAATATTTTCATAGTTTGCAGATTTAAGCAACAGTATTTCTTCATCATTGTCCTAACCTTTATGTAACATAGTCATATCACTGCCATAAGAAAATACTTCCATATTTCAGAAAGTGATATTTTCTCTTTGCCCATTCCACCTGTTCTCCCTTCTGCCTGGTATATGTTTTTTCCTCCTTTTTGCCTGGCTGTCTCTTATTCAGATTTTGGTTTGAAAGCATTTCTTCAAAAGAACCTTAACCTGACCTCCTAAAGTTAAGATTGCCATGTGACTGAGTTCTAAACATGGACAGAAAGGATACAACATATCTCTCCTAATCACTGGATAGATGTAGATAACCAAGGCAACCTTGGAAGAACAATATCAAGTGTATCAAAGGTCCTGAATCTAGGTTCCTAGAATTACTACTTAGCGGAGCAACCCCTCTTTAGACCCAGTTTCCCTTGGCTTATGAAGGAAGGAAGAAATTATTGTGTCATATTTCTAGGATCTGAGTGTTTATCTTGTATAAAACTAATGTTGTTCTTAGCAAATAGAGTACCACAGATTCTATTATGCTATATTGTAGGCTGCTCCTTTATCTATACCCTCACTATTGCTTTGACTTCACAGAATTTAAACCATTTTTATTTGGTTCAACATTGATTCCTCTGAATGTAACAAGAAACCCAACATTTAGTTGCCAGAAAAAAAAACATAATAGTTAATTAATTCATTAAGAGTACAATTATTGTTTTACAATAATCCTTCTTGCTCTGGTGTGTTTTACATATGAGAAAATTAATTACATGCTATTTTCTGCCTATGCAAACTATTTTGTAAGTATTGTGGCACAAATTATATTAGGCAATTTATTTAACAAAATGCTAACACCTAATAAGATTAGCTCATATGTAAGACTTTTTTTATGATACAACTGCACTCCAAATATTTTTCAATATGTTTTTCTACAACTAACAATGACTGTGATAGTAAGAATAGTTTTCATCCTCATCTTGTCTTATCTGTATGGTTTGTTGACATGTTTTTTGCTGCTCAAACCCTAAGGGTGCATCTACTTTTTACTCTTTCATGAGTTTGGGATAAACTTATTTTGATTCCTTAACATGTAATCACTACCTATTTACCTCAAATATTTATTATACACTTGATATATGCTGGCATTGTATTATATTCTATGGATAAAACAGTTCAAACTACCTGTCCTCAAGGAGCCCTGATTACATTAGCATCAAAAAAGTAACCATTCAACAGTTTCATCGGGAGTCCATCTTTGATTTGGTAGTAAAGATGCATACTGCATTATATCTTCATATCTGTATGTGATAGTCTCTACTACACAGCTACTACACATCCCGTGAATGAAAAGCCATAACCCAAAATAAACAACAGAAAGAAAAATAGAAAATTTACAACAACATAAAATTAAATAACATGCTACTGAATGACCAATATGTCACTAAGGAAATGAAAAAGAAAATCAAAGACCTTCCTGAAGCAAATGACGCTATTATGTGACCTATGAGTCAGGCAGCAAATTAATAAGAAAAGCAAAAACTTTTCTTTTGGATTAATGAAAATTAAAACAAAAATATATTGACAATAGGATGCTAAACTCTTTGCCAATGTCCATGCCTATACACTGTCCATGTCAGTATACACTTAACACTGCAGAATGATGGGTTTATGAGTGACTATAAAGGACTATACTATTTTAATGATATGGGGGAAATCAGTGCAGGTGGGGGAAGTTTGGGGAAGTCAGTGGTGGGGAGGGGGGAAGGAAAATCCCAGCACCTATAGAATTGCATCATTCAGTAATAAAATTAATTAAACAATGAATCATGTATTTGCAATTCTCTATGTAAGTTTTTTTTTTACCAAATGAATATAAATAAGTTGCAAGATATTATAAGATATTTAGGAGATGATGAAAATCTAAACTGTGTTTGTGGTCCTCTCTTACATCTATAATCTGACTCCAAATGATAACTTACTTTTGAAACAGTTGTTAGAATCCACAAACATATAAAAACCAGGGGGAAAAGAAGGACCTTTGTGTTCTGCTGAGTTGTGAGCAAGAGAACCAATGAATGATATTTTCTCTGGAAAAGAGAAGTTCTTTGAACAACTACAGAAAGTACTAGTAGAAGACCCAGTAAAGTACAGCTGCTTGGATGACTTAACTTACAACTCAAGGATGTTCAAGTGAAATTTCTATTCTTGTTGTGAATATTTCTGACTAGCTTACTGGTCTCCATGAATGTTGAAAAGCATCCCAGGATTGCAGAAGAGGAAGTCTGAGTCCTCATACTCTTGGAATTTAGAGAATCGTGGTCTTTGTAAATGGATAAATAGGCAACAGAAAGGCTTCTTTTTGGTGATTCAACAAAGAACTTACAACTTGTGACCTAAAGTAATGACTGTGTGCGAAGACTGCTGATCCCTCAGCCTTATAGAGTGTACTTGGCTTTGAGTACCCTAAACAATAAACCTTCCTTCAAGAGAAAACCAGACCCAAAAGACGTCTAACCTCACAGAAGAAATGTAAGTACGACAACCAAGACAGGAGGTAGTCACAGATGATCATTGAAAGGAGAATAAATACTGGGGGTTGGGGTGTGGAGGAGGAGGTCTTTAAACGTAAAAAGCCCAGCTAAGGATTCTTTTTTTAACCAAGAAAAGCTTCAATAATTATACATGAAGTAGTGTCTTTGAAAATCAAGACAAAACCTAACTCTGAGTATAAATATTAAAAAATGGGTGAGATTTCCAGAACAAAACATCCAACATTTTAGTAAATAATGGCACAGACACACTGTAAACATAATGCGGTCATTAAAAACAATGAGTATGAACTGCATTGTCTTGCATAGATTTCCAAAATGTAATTGGTTAATCAAAAGACAAGAAGCAGATTTGCTTATTATATAAGAACAAATTCCTTACATGTTTCAGTAGTTGTGTACACACAATATATCTAATAATATGTATGCACTGAGGATTTGAAAGGAGTGATATCTGGCTATTAGTATTGCTCTCATTCTTGGGGAAGTGGCAGAGATTCTGAAGAAAGAGGGAAGAAAGAACACAATGAAAGTTGCTCTCAAAATGTCCTTGATTTAAAAAAAAGAATATATTCCTTCTTTCTTTTAACTCTGCCTTTCAAATAAAAAATAAACTTCTTTTTTTTAAAAAAAAAAAAGCAGTAATACGTTCTACTGTTCCATGGTACAGTGGGGTGACCAATTAATATATCACATATAGTGTAGAGAAGTAAAGGAGTGGAACTGGTAGCTTCCAAACACATGGAAAAGATGAGATGGAATGGAACTACAGAGAGAAAATCTTCCATCCACTGGCTCACTCCCTGAATGGCCGCAGTGGTCAGAGCTGAGCCAATCCAAAGCCAGGAGCAAGGAGCTTCTTCCAGGTCTCCCACCATGGGTATGGAGCCCAAGAATTTGAGCTGCTTTCCCAAGCCATGTACAGGGAGCTGGATCAGATGTGGAGCAGCCAGGACACAATGCGGCATCCATATGGGATTCCAGTGCCTCAGGTGGAGACTTGGCTTACTATATTATGGCACCAGCGCCAGAACTTCTTACTTCTACCTGCCTATGTTTTGGCACCTATTATCCAACTTCATTCTGTCCTTCCTACTCCAATCCACTTCCCAGCACGCAGAAATCACTATTCTATGTATAGGTCAACAACATAATAAAGATTTGTCCAAAAATGATTAGTGCAGAAAGTTAGTATATGCAAATAAATGTAACAAAAACACAAATTTGTCTCATTTCTCAACTTTCGCATAGGTGAACATATAGTATCTGTCTTTGTATATTTGACTTATTTTAATTAACACAGTGTTCTCCAGTTCCATTGTTTAGGTGTGTATATTGGAATTTCATTTATTTCTGTGGCTCAATATATCCATCATATATCACACATTTTCATTACACATTTATCTATCTGTGGATACCTTGGTTGATGCAGTATGCTGAATTTGTGAACAGTATTGCAATGAACATAGGGGCGCAGGTATCTCTGTCATAGCTGGTTTCAATTTCTTTATATATGTGCCCATATGTATAATAAGTGGATAATACAATAGATCTCTTTTTAACCTTTTGTTGGGCCTACATTGTATTCTCCATAACTGTTGCACTAATTTCTATTCTCATTAACAGTGTACGAGGTTCCCTTTCCTCCATCTTCTTAATATATAAATATATACATGTAATATATTACAGCCGCTCTACTTGGAGAGAGATGATGCCTCACTGCAATTTCAGTTTGCATTTCTGCACTGACTAGTGATGTTGAGCATTTTCCATGAATTTTTCATTTGTGTTTCTTTTGAGAAATTTGTGTTCAGATCCTTCGCCCATTTCTGGAATGCTTGTTGTTCAATTTTTGAGGTTCCTTTCTGGATATGAATCGTCAAATCACTTGCAAATATTCTCTGTCATCCTGTTGGTTGGCCCTTCACTCTGTTGACTGTGCTGAGGTTTCTTTACTTCATATAATCCTATTGGTCTCTTTTGGTTTTTCTTGCCTTTGTTTTTGGGATCTTCTAAAAAAAATGTTGATGCCTATGCCAGTCATAAATTATTTTCCTTGCTTTCTTCTGGTAGTTTCATGGTTATAGGTCTTCAATCCATTTTGACTTTATTTTTATAGAGGGCTTGGGGAGAGAGGAATCCTTGGGCTCCATCTTTGACAAATGGATATACAGTTTCCCCAGCACCTTTTGTTGAAGGACCAGTCCTTTTTCCAGTGTATTTGTGCTGTTGCCCTTCTCAAAAATCAGTTGGTTGTAAAAGTGTGGTTTCATTTCAGGATCCTCTTGCAATGATCTGGGTCTGATTTCATGCATGTGACACACTTTTTGTTTGCAATAGTTCTATAGTAAGACTTAAACTCTGATATTTTAATGCCTCCTGCTTTCTTCTTTTGGTTCAGTACTGCTTTCAGCTCAATGCGCATTTGCCTAATTTTTGTTTATCTCTATTTGGGTTTCAGAATTAGTCTTTTCTAATTCTGTGAAGAATGCGACTGGTATTTTGATGGGGATCGCATTGAATTCACAAATCAGATTGAATAGTGTGGGAATTTTAATATTAATGACTTTAGTGCATGAAAATGGAATGTGTTGCCATTTTCCTGTGTCTTATTCAATTTCTTTCATAAAAATTTTCTGAGTTACATGGTGGACATCTTTCAGATCCTTCATAAAATTTATTCTATAAATAATTCTTTTAACTCTCGTTAAGAGATTGCTGTTATAATTTCTTTTTGGTAAGCTCATTTTGATTTGCCACAACTAAAATCCATTATTAGAGAATAAATGTTCAATTTATAAAATAATGAAAGGTTGTTTTTGTTTTTCCAATTTGTTAAATTATAAGCAACTCAGAATCACTAAGTTGTACAACTTTTTCTAAGTTGTACAACTTAGTGTCATGGTGAATAATTGATACAGTTAGATTCTCCTTCGGATGTCTGCGACTTGTATCAGAGTGCCTGGGTTATGTTTGTGATTCCAGCTTCCATAAATGTGCACTCTGGGAGGTAGCAGTGTCTTAAGTATTTGAACCATTGCCATCCTCATGGGAAATGTAGACTGAGATCTAGCCTCTTGGTTTGGCCTGGCACGGCCTTGATTGTTATGGGTATTTTTATAGTGAACAAGAGTATGTTAGAGCCCCTCACTGTCTGTCTTTGTTTCTCTGCCTTTGAAATAAATAAAAATTCATGAGTAACATAGTATAATGTATACAACTTGAGGTTAAAGAGAATCACACACTATATAACATAGACTATAAAGTATACTATACAGTTAGAGAGACTTATCACCACAATCTATGCCATAAGCCTACCCACCTGTTACAAAATTTCTTTCAGTTTTCTTATGGAGGATTGTTATTTCTGTTAGATAAAAAACATAAAATCTACCCTATTAGCAAGTTTTTAAGTATAAAACAGAATGTTGTTTAATTATGTGCACTGTGCAGTACAATAGATTTTTAGGGCATTAAGGTTTACTCATCTTGCACCAATTAAACTTTTTTTTTTGGAAAGGCAGATATACAGAGAGGAGGAGAAACAGAGAGGAAGATCTTCCGTCCAATGGTTCACTCTCCAAGTAGCCGCAACGGCTGGAGCTGAGCCAATCCAAAGCCAGGACCCAAGAGCTCTTCCGGGTCTCCCACGTGGGTGCGGGGTCCCAAGGCTTTGGGCCATCCTCCACTGCTTTCCCCAGGCCACAAGCAGGGAGCTGGATGGGAAGCAGAGCTGCCAGGATTAGAACCAGCGCCTGTATGGGAACCCGGCGCGTGCAAGGCGAGCACGTTAACCACTAGGCTATCATGTCGGATCCGACCAGTTAAATTTTGTACACCCATATTTTCCCCTCTGCCCAGCTGCTACCATTCTAATTCTGCTCAATTTACTTATATTTAAACACATTGATTTAAAGAATTTATACTTCAAGTTGAATTTCACTGATCCATAATATTTGAGGACCATAAGGGCTTTGACTTGATAGTTCTGAATTTTTTCATATACATAATTTTATCCTGAATAAATGACCCAAATCTAAACATAAAATTCATGTATGTTTGACATATACCTTAAACAAATAGCCTGAAAATGACATTATATCATGTTTAACTATGGCCCTTCACATGAGTTCAGGTGTGGAATTTTCCACTTATGCTACTGTATTGGCACACAACACAGCTTCAGATTTTGAAGTATTTTGGACTTGGGATTTTCAGATTAGGCGCACTCAACCTCTACTGGTAGTTGACACATGCTCTACTGTCACTGAATGGAGATTATGACACCTAGAATATTTCAGTATAAGTGTTCTTAATACTATTTGTATTAATGAATTGAAATTGTAACAAAATTCAGTATCTGAATCTAGAAATACATGTCTATACAGTCAAGTGCCATGTGAGTTTATTTATATGTGGAATACGAGAAGAACAAAGCATATGGACTTACAAAACTAAGTGGCTCTCAGTGGCTAGGGTAGAAGTGGATGAAGAAAGTGAAGTTGTTAGTTAAATGTTGCAAGCTTTTCAGTTAGTAGGAATAAGCTTTAGTGACCTATTGCACAGAATATTGTACAATGTGTATTTTAGAATTGCTGGAATATTCCTTCTTTTCTCTGGTTGAATGGTATTCTATTGTGTCATGTGTCATACTTACTTTTCCCTAGCTATCAGCTAATAGACATTTAGGTTGATTACATACTTTGACAGTTTTAAATAATGATGAAATGATCATTGGAGTGCAGGTACCTCCTCAATATTCTAATTGCATTGTCTTTGGATATGTACCACTAGCAGGACTGTTGAATCACATGGTAATTCTGTTTTTAATTTTTGAGGAACTTTTATACAGTTTTCCATAATGACTATGCAAGCTTACATTCTGAGGTGATTGGGGAGATTGTGAGCAGTTTTAATCTGGTAATACAAAATCCCACTTAAAAGGGACTGTCATTTTGGTTCAGTGTGTTAAACTGCAGCCTGTGACACAGCATCCCATTTGAGTGCCATTTTGAGTTACAGCTTTTCCACTTTCCATCCAGCTTCCTGCTAATATGTCTAAAAACGCCGCATAAAATTACCCAAACTACTTGATTAAGTGGGAGCTTCAAATGGAGTTTCTAACTCCTGGCTTCAGCCTGGCCTAGTTCCTAGCTGTTGAAGCCATGTGGAGAGTGAATCAGTGCATCAAAAACCTCCCCATCCCTGTCTATGTCACTGTATCTATCACTCTGCCTTTCACCAATAAAATAAATGTTTCTAAACCATTTTGTGAAGTTTTTTTAAAATTTTTGGTTGATTTGAATCAATAGTTTTGTAGTATAAAAATATATTGAAATATTACGTTGTACTCTGTACACAAAAACAATTGCTGTTTACACATTTAAAGCAAAAAAAACCCTAGATTTTAAAACTAAACGTGTCACTCCTGTGTTGGTTACTCGGTGTTGCATGTTTTTTTTTTTTTTATGGTACTGTAATTTGTTGTTGATGTTGTTGTTGTTGTGGCTGTTCTGACTCATACCAGTTGTTGACCTTGTTTCATGCCTTCTCACTTATGGTAATGAATAGTAATGGAGTACTGGGGTCTATCATATACAGTATACAGACATGGAGGTACAATGGAACATGCATCCCAGCATCCAGACGAAAGATGGATTCCCAATGAAACTGTTGGACATGTGTAGACAATGGGATGCTGGACTGTCTGACACTGTACCAACAATGTTGGGGTACGCTTAAGTAAAAAACTGATAGAATTATGATTCCTTATGAAGGACTACACTATTGTAGTAAAATGGGAAAATATGACAGGGGTGGGAGTTTCGGGGGGAAATCCCAGTCTACACAAAATTGTATCACACAATTCAAAATTCAAAATAAAAATACATTCAAATTTTTAAAAAAAAACCTAAATGGCACTTCAATCCAGGGGAGACAAAAAGTGTGCTTCTTTCCTGTCTTAATCCTTCCCCTGATGGGATCAAATCTAGTGTTCAAAACTTTTTCTACTTATTGTGCATTATCATTTTCATCTTCTTCACCATTTCCCTGAGCGTTAGCCTTTCAACTATCTCAGTATTTACTGTTGGCAAAAGTTTGAGGAGAGTAATAACTCAGGCATAAATTAGATAATGAGAAAGTAAAACAATGCTTGCCAGACCATGATGTTCCAAATGAAAATGCACAACGCTTACAGAAACTAATAAAATTTTCAAATAAGGCCACACAGTGATCATATCTGAAACAGTAGAGAGATATAAAGCCACTCTGCAAACACAAAAGAAAGTAGGCACTTCCATTTTCTGGTAGACATAACTATAGCTTCTTTGTCAATATCAAGTAGAGTCCTGCCTTAAACCTTCCAGTTCCTAGATATATGCCATATAATAGATATAACATATATTTTATATACTGTTTTTAATTTTTGAGGAATATATACAAGGAATATGTATATAATATATATTATATATAGATGATATATGGTATATAATATATATTATTCTATATAATACATATATACAATTACATATATTTTAATATATAATACATATACAGAGAGCATATATATGTGTATATATCTATATATATGCGTATATATACACACACACGCACCCCCCCACACACATATGATATCTAATCACTGAATAATTCCTGTTGAGAACACCCAAGGCAGAGTAAGACTGTTCATGAACCCTCCTTAGAACAAACACAAGCTCAAATCCTGCAAGCTCTTTCCAAGTCCTATTTCTGAGATACTACTAGGATTTCCTGGGAAAAGGAAACATACAAAGGCCTAACTATTTGGTTACAGGTATGTTCTTGTGGTATTTAGTTAGTTAGTATCATGTAGATAGCATTTCATTGCTTCTTTACATTACAGTATATGTTAATTTAAAATATATTTATATATCTTTATTTAAATACATGAAGAGTATTCTGTTTATAGCCTATAATGTGATGAATTGCAACTAATTGTACATAAACATACTCTTTAATGAGTACAGTAAGTTAAATATTGAAAGAGTTGATGTTATAGCAGATTTTTAATGAAAAAATCCTTGATAAATTATGTTAGCAGTGATATTGGTTAAAGAGACTTTATGGGCTGAGAACACATTATTTTTCCAATTTAGAGTGCTAAAATGCAAACTCAAAGTGTCCAAATTTATGTTATGCAAACATTTTAAAAATATGCAAAAGTCAGATACTTTATTGCTGCTCATAGTCACAGATGCTGGAATAGGACAATGACATAATATGACACACTTTTTCCACATTTTTTTTGCTCTAATTATCAGTAGTTGGATCATACATGTTACAGACATAGAAGCATACTGCATTACAAACTACAGTGCGCTAAGTAGGAAATAACTTAGATGGATCATGAATGGAAGGGGCATTGCTGTAGAATAGAGATACTTTGATTTTATAATCATGTGTTGTAACAAAAAGCACCACCTCATTGACTTTATATAAACAGCTGAGAAACTAGGCATTGCTGCTCATCTTAGAGCAAGAACAAATAAAGGGATTTTCAGATTCTTTTACCTGCCATTACATCATATTTTAGTGATATTTGGATATCTGAATCATTTAAATAATAGTTAATCATAATTGAGGGCTTACAACTTTGTCAGTGTTTCAAAATGTGCTTAATATGGAAACCTAGGGTAATCAAAATTTGGTCATTTTCAGGATTGTACCTAAAACTTTAAGTCTAACCATGAGGCTCTTAAGGCAAAGTTGTAAGGAAAAATAGTACTTCATAGAAATTAGAAATGAGGATGATTGCAATAAATAAGCTGCAGAATAAATGTGGTCAGTTGGGAGAGAGAAGTGGCTTAAATTTTCAACATTACTTGTTACTATTTTTATTCCTTGTACTATTAGTGCACATAAGGCAAAATTTCTGATAATACAGAGAATATTTTTTCTAATACATAGGATATTTTAAAGCAAAGTAATAGGCTAGTTGCACAGAGCAGTAAAGGTAACTGCATCCCTATTTTTCTACAGCTCCTATCTTGAACAACTGGTATTAGGGAAGCCCTTTCATTTTAGAGTATATTCCTATGCAAAGTGGTGGAATCATACCTTAAAAGCCTCAGTGGAGAAATCACAATCTCAAAAATTTACATGACATATCAAATACTTACATAAGAGATACATGCAAGCAGCATGCAGTGGTTCTTCATTAATTTTAGTGCTTCTGGCTGACCCAGAACTCAGAATTGCCACTCCCTAGATCCCATCATATCATAAGTCACAGTCCTTCTAACCTTGTGCATTTATGTAAAGCCTGTTTCTAATAAACAAAGCTCTTAGCCTTTAATTCTCCTCCTACTGCTTTTTGCTGTTGTTCTAAAATTATGTCTTCCTTCTGTCTCTATCTCTTTGTATTCTACACATTTGTGAGTTTACATCATACTGCAGAGTGGAAGATGTTTTGCCTATTTTCAATATTCCAGGCCTTTTATTATTATTTTTTTAGTCTTTGTCCGTAGAGCTGTGGATTACACTGTTCTGCTTTCCCTACCTATACCGAAATGTGCTCCTGTGCACAATCTTTGCAAGGGTAGATCGTGTGATAATAAGAAACCCCAAATCCTAACCACAGAAAACATTATTTATTTCTACATGCCTACCAAGTGTTTTACTACCGTATTTTCAGATATGATAATATGATGTGACATAAAGGCTATGTATGTCATACCTCACTTCTCATGGCCTTTTGGCCAAAATTAGTCACAAAGCTCTATGAATGAAATGAAATAAGATAATGTAATCCTGCCTTGTTCTGGGTAACACATAGTTACAAATAGTTAACAGAATTAATGATAACTACACTAAACAAATGATTTCCTTCTCTTTCAGGACTTTTGCTTCATGATCATATTAAAGTCTTATTTTTGAAATACTTTCTATTTTGTGCCTTATTGTTTTTGGTACTTAAATCCCTGCTTGTAGCCTGCTAATTATTTTAGTTTCACTGAAAATGAGATATTTATTTCAGAGTCCTGGCCTCTATGCCTTGCACTTTGGAATATTGACTACCCAAATGCACATGCTCTGCCCTAATACCTCCAAGTACTTGCTCTGCTCACTCCTGGTCCTGTTTCTGTTGCTTACTTAACTTTCAAATGTTGAGTTTCCTAGAATAGTAATAATAATATCAAAGTTTCCCCCCCAAAAAACCAGAGAAATATAAACAGAATCAGTAATGATATCTATCTTACCATTAGGTGACTAATTGCCTCATAGAATAATCATTATCATCCAAATTCATAAAATAACAAGCCGTCACATTATGTTTCTTCATTGCTCTATTAATGTTATGAATTATAGTCATTGATCATGGGATAGTAAACCATTCGAACAGTTTTGGATGCATCTCATTTTTCACATTTTGATGATTTCATTTGTTACAGTATTCAGTTTACAACTTCTTTCCTGTTTAGGCTTTCCATACAATTTTTTTTATTACATTTTTAACAATCTTTACATAATTAATTGGGGTAAAAAGGTTCAAGGGCTATAGGAAAGTGGGTAAGACTGTATTTCCATATTGTTTCCTTCATGTTTACAGGGGGGTATTAAGGGAGAAGGCCCACCCAATTTCCCACCCTCCCCAGGTCCCAGATGTTGGGTATGCTCCGAGGGTCTTGTTCAAGTGGTTTTGATAGTTCACCAGTTGTAAATCACTGCCAATCTCGCCACTCCAAGCACTATGAGGTCTTTGAAGAATCCACTGATTGACATAGTCCATGATAGAGTCTCCGTTTGCCCTGTATTTTGCTGCCAACATATAGCTGAGATGGTTGATTGACCTGTTCTGTCTTCTCAATTTTCTTGGTTAGGGTTCTGAGTCCAGCGTTTTGATTGAGGAAATCTCCAAAGAAACTTTGTCTGAGGTGTTCTCAGACCAGATTCTTGTATGTACTAGCAGGTGCAGGGCCTGGCTCAGTCCATGGCCCCGATCAGCTGGAGGTTACGATTGCTGGGTTGGTTCTGTTTTCAGCCCCGACTTCCATTGGAACCAATGGGTGTTGCAATCCAGCCTGGTGCTGCCCAGCACATTCTCGGCCCTCGCATCAACCAGTGGGAGCTGCAGCCTAGTTGGAGCGACCCACAATAACGCCCACCAGGCCCGCCCCCTACCCTGGTTTGCCAGTATGTGTAGCAGTAGTCCAGTCTGTCCCGCACCCCATGCCATCCCAGCCCCTGTCCTGGTTTTCATGCCCTCCCGTAGAAGTGGAAACCCAAGAGGGAGGAGCCCTCTATTTCCTCCCAGGCCTCTCCCACTCCCAGATTATGCACTCTCCAGGTAGTTCTGTGCTTTGACTTGACAGAACTAGGTCCCCAGTGACAGCTTCTGCCAGTGCTGTGGCTAAGCTCAAACAACCCTCACCCGCTCTAATTTTGTTTGCACCAGTAGGAATAATGAGCCCAGCCTGGCTTTTCCCTGATCTAGTCCACATGAGGCGCATAGGTGTTGTAGCCCCGCTTAGTCTGGTCTGCCCCATCCCAGCTCACGCTGTCCAGTGGGAGTAGCTGTCCAGCAAAGGAACCACCGCTTATTCCCCTGCCAGCTCTGTTCCCTCCCTTCCTGCTTCTCATGCATGCTGGTTGGGTGCTATGGTCACTTCTGGCATAGGCAACCTCACCTTGGCCTTCCGTATTGTGCACTAGTTTGTGTTGCGACCAAATCTGACTCAACCCACACTGTTCTGGTGCCAGGATTTGCCAGTGGATGACGTGAACAGATTCAGTCTGGTCCTCCCCCGACCCATGCCTTATGTATGCCTGTGGGTAACTTTGCATGGCCTGTTCTGGGCTGTTTCCTATCCTGTTTCTTGCGCTTACCTGCCGGGTCTGTGTCCTGCCAGAGGAGTTGTCCAGGCTCCTCCATCAGAACCTCTCCTAATGCCAGATTTTGTGTATACCAGTGGGTCCAGGAGCCAGCCCTACTCAGTTCA
Organism: Ochotona curzoniae; assembly: GCF_017591425.1. Taxonomy (NCBI): domain Eukaryota; kingdom Metazoa; phylum Chordata; class Mammalia; order Lagomorpha; family Ochotonidae; genus Ochotona; species Ochotona curzoniae. The sequence continues at coordinate 18,245,701 of NW_024465023.1, read as the reverse complement.
CCTCCTGTCTTAGCAAGAACAGTGGCTTTTCCTGACTGGCCTTCAACCCAAACTGTTGCTTGCTGTTGGATGTTTCAGCCCAGCCATGGCTCGTCCATACCCACATATAGCTCACACATGGCTCAGTAGGGGTTGAGACCTTGCCTAGTCCATCCCACATCTACCCTGGTCCTCCAGGACACCAGAAGGTGTTGGAGTCTGGCCTGGTTTGCTGCATCCATTCCCAGTCCACACTTGTGCCAAGGGAGACTACAACTGTTTCCTGATCACAATGCAGCCCCCATTCCAGGCCATGCGCCCCTTGGTGGGAATCTCAACCCAGCTAGGGTTGTCCCCTTAGCTCCCCAACCGGGCCTGTTCCCAGCCATAGATCATTTGCATGCCAGTGGTTGCTCTGACTCAGCCTGGCTCAGTCCCTCACCTGTCCCGACTTCCACCTTAGACACTGTGGCTTAGTGTTTCTGGCTTATGCAGACCAGCAGGTAGAAGAGCCTAGCTCGGCATGACCTGTGCTCCGTTCTGGTCTCTAGTTTTGTTTGTGGGCTAAGGTTTGCTCAGTCCTGCCCAGTCCACCGTGTTCCATTAACAATTGACACATTTGCCAGCTGTTGGAGCTATTTTGCCCAGCTTGTCAGACCCCCCAAGTCTGGACCACATGTTCACCAGCGGGAGCTATGACTCGCCAAGGGAGTTTCCCAAGTTCCTCCAATTAATCCACTCCCAGAACCAGTTCTCATACTTGCCAATGGGTTTAGGCCAGGTTCCAGTGAAATCTGGCCTTCCATTTGGCCTTGTATGAGCTTAGGCTTTCTATACTCATACTGAAAGTTAGATTGTCTTTTGGTTTTTCCTTTGTTCTTTGTGAAGTCTAGAAAGCTTTTGTCTAGTGAAAAATAAAAATATAGCAAGTAGGTCCAGCGCAGTAGCGTAGTGGCCAAAGTCCTCACCTTGCATATGCCAGGATCCCATATGGGTGCTGGTTTGTATTCCTACTGCCCCACTTTCAATCCAGCTCCCTGCTTGTGGCAGCAGAGAATGGCCCAAAGTGTTGGGACTCTGCACCTTTGTGGGAGACCAGGAAGAAGCTCCTAGCTCCTGGCTTCAGATTGGCTCAGCTACAGCCACTACGGCCACTTGGGGAGTGAATCAACAGATGGAAACTCTTTCTTGGCCCTCCTCTATGAATATCTGTCTTTCCAATAAAAATAAGTAAAATCTTCAAAAAAGAAGAGAAAAAATATGGCAAGTAAATGCCTCCAAATAAATTTATTTATCCTGAAAAGAGGTTAGGTAGTAGCATGAACTCATGGGGTGGTTTTTGCTCTGGTGTCTCAGGATTTATGAAACAGCAAACAGGAAAGAAAGTACACCAAAGGGATCATAACTTTGAGAACTCCAAATCAAGCAGAAAGAAACCGTCATTCATGAATAGTGACAAACATGCCCTCAAAGCAGATTCATTGTAGAATGTCTTGTATGATTTAGTGATGGAGTACAGAATTGACAAGGGAAAAGATTTGTATTCCTCTGGAACTTTATCTACCAAACAGTCAACTAAAAAGTAAGCTGACTTTAGGCCTCAGAATGTTGCAAATCTATGACTGCCATACTACAGGCACATCTTAGTGCTGTTAGTTGATATTCCAAGCGAATGAAATCTGAATTGGAAAGTCAGGACTCAGCTAAATATAGTAATATTAGTATTAGAAACCTGATCCTACATTGTACATTGTGTAATGACAAATACAACATGAATTTACTTTTTAAAATCTATTTTATCATTTGCAAAACAGAATGAGAGAGAGAGAGAAAAAAGGCAGAGATTTTGACTGACTGGTTCACTCTCCAAATGGCTGCAGCAGCCATATCTGGGACAGGCTGAAACCAAGAGACAGGAACTCCATCTTGATCTCCTAAATGAGTGACATAGCCCAAGCACTTGGACCATATTACCTGCCTTCCCAAGAACATTATCAGGAAGCAGGACTGGAAAGAGAGTAGATGAGACTTGTACTGGCATCCCAATATATGACGATGGTGCAGCAAAGAGCTGCTTAACTCACTGTGTCACAATGTCAGCTCCATGAGTTTATATCTTACTCATGTATATAGTCCAAGACAGCGCAGTAGAAATCTTCTCAAGTTTCCAAATGAAAATTTAATGGATTTTCTTGTTGTTGTCTTGAACAATTTCAATCTGTTCTGTATTAATAATTCTAACCCTTTAACACAGAGTAGGGAACATTATTCTTCCAAGGGCCAATTGGATATGTACAATATCATTTGTGGGCCATACAAAGCTATCAATGTAAAACTTAGACCACTATATTTAAAAATTAAAAATACTAGCCCACTATAGATCTATTGCTTTTGAGGTCCTTTTTGTGGTTGCCTTGGCAAGCCCAGACAAAATGATTCTATGAGCCTAATATGGCCTGTAGGCCAAACATTATACATGCAGGATTAAACACTTCCCCAAGTCTTAAAAAATCGACCCTCCTGTTTTAGATATCATGTAGATAATAATAACATAGTGTGGTAAGCAATGATATGGTATTTTGGAAAAATTACAATAAACTTAGCAACAGATTTAAAGGATGACCTTTTATGGTTCCTCACCATCTGGGTATTTCTCAGATTCTCTAAAGGTATTGCAATATAACAATCAGCAAATAAAACTTTATGAAATATATGACTTACATTGTATCTGTAAATTTAAAAGTTACATTCCACTAGATAGTTTGGGCAGAAATACTCCATAGAAAGAAGTATGTTATGGCATGGGATTTAGCTCAAATGGGATATGAGGGATGAATGATTTTTCATTAACTATGGAACTGGTGAGACTAAGAAAGCTTGAAAATTAGCCTCATTTGAGTAGATGCATGCTTATTCTACCTCATCTCTTCCTTCCCATAAATAAGAGAAGTTCAATAGTGAAATGGTATTCGTACTGGCTTGTTATTTTACAGAGAGTATCTTATTGATGTGAGCAGGAAAGAATAGCACAGAAGTGTGAAGGTGACTCATAACACCATGTTCATATTATTTTCTATAAATAAGAAAGATAACATGCATCATCATCATCAGTAGAGCTGAGGGAATCAGTTTTTTACCCCTGTGTCAAACTATATTATTTCACATTTATACTATTGTTATGAATATTAACTTTGAAGGCTCCACTGGAGAGTCAAAATGATTTTGAAGATATGAATCTTTTTCTACACAAGACATTCAATTTTTCTTATTTTAATGACTGTTGATGTAAAAATACAAAATGTAGCCTGATAAATTATCTAACCCACTAAAACATGACTCTTTTTTACAGAATGATCTGGATGGTACAGCTTGTTTTTTCCTATGCTACTTTCTCCAGGAAAGAAAAGAAATGCTGTCATTGCATCTCATTTCATTTCCCGTGATATAAATTCAGTGAATTTATCATCTTTCCATAAATATATGTTAAGCAGCAAAGTAGAATGACTAGAATCCCTGTTTTGTAATTACCTTAATTTCTGGGTTTGAAGTGGCATTACAACTTGATAACCTGGCGCTACAGCAAGACCCTTTTCGGCAAGAAGCCTTGTTTCATATTGTGTTGACAATAAACATGCAGATTTTAGGTAAAGAAGGGAAAATGGCATTTTAGTGTGCTTTCTCTCTTATTTAACTGTCAGAAAAAAATTCATTCTATTGTCAATGCCTCTTAGAGTCCTCGCTCTCAGCTTCCTGAATTCTGTACTATATTCTTCATAATAGCAAATGAAATAATCTTAGAAATGGAATTATCAGACAACAGCTGCTTAAAAGGTTTTCGTTGCATTCTTTATTTTCTTTGAAAAACGTATTGCCTTTTCACTATTTATTGGGCCCTCTATTCAACTCTTCAAACTCTCAAAGGGCTGTTTACCCATCACCCTTCAAGTGACCATATGCTCCAACTGACCAAGAAGATCGTGATTTCCTTCTATTGCAAAAGAATCTACTCCAGTTTATCATGTGCCTTAATTATAATTTGTTAACTAATGTTTATTTTGATGCTCAAAATGTCCCTGGTTGCCCACTTAGAAGGCTGTTACTTTATAAGTATCTCCCTATTATTTTTCATGTTATAACAAAAGATCTATAGCAATGGTACTAAAGTTGTATAGCACCTATTAAGTAAACTTTCCATTCTACATCTGTCTTATGCCATGATCTTATTTATTACTAAGTGACATACATGTGGAGTTAATATCCTCACACACATACACATGTGATGAAATCTGCAGAAGAAAAAAAGAAACCACCAGTAAGAGCCTATTTTCCTGGTTCTTTTTAGTTTCAATCCCTTTTAAGAACAGCATACAGGATCCCACTGAGCAGGAGAAGGGAAACTAAGATCAAATTGAGTACTAACAATTTCTTCCCCTCTACAGTTGTGGTAAGTAAAGTATTAACACTGAGGATCCATATACCATTTAGCTTCTTTGTCCCATGCTGCGACTTTAGCACCAAAAAACTTTTTGATATTTTAGTTGGAAACCTGGAATATTATATGTCAAGTATACATGAATTATATAGAAAAACTGGAAACATCAATCTTGCCATAGAGGAAATAAAATTTTGTCTGTATATTCTTGCTGTAATGGTACTTCTATTTACATAGAGGAATGAATATAAAAATATTCATTTACATTTGTTAATCAATATTTCTATTACTTTCGATTTCATATGATAAGCTTTTAGACAGAAATATGATTTTTAGAAAGGAAAAAAGAAAAAGCATTGATTCAAATTCTATTTTTGGGAGAGTTGATTTTTGTACAAAGAGAAGTAGAATACAATTGATGATGAATGTATATGGACAATATTCCTGAATATAAGAAACTAAAACACAAATGCATGAAAGTGTCATCATTTACTTCACAAATGAGGAATAATATTGAGAAATGCTACTCAAAGATGGTGATTCAGTCAGTTTGCTTGCAGAAATTATGATAAGCCATTCCTGAGAAAATAACTTTTATATTTAGATCAAATGATTGGGGATAGAAATTAATTCTGCTTTTTTCAATTATACTTTTGTGTTTGCATGCACCCTCCAAAATCAATTTATTTGTTGACTCTTTCAGCAAAAGAAAGTCACATGTAGTTTTTAATATGGCAATTCTATATGGCCATATTCAGATGTTTCAAAAAATCCAATTGTGTTAAATGAAATAATGCTTCAATTTTATTATCTAATTCATAAAATTAAACCTTTGGAAAGTTCATTTTGTTTAAGCAATCTGACACTGTTGTTGCAAATGCTTTTATAAATTCTGTTTTAAGGTTTAACATTGAGATAGAATTAATTTGGGAGAATACCAATATCAGATAATACAGTACTATAGCAAAACCAATGTTGTGCTTAAATGAAAAGTTCTATGACATAAATTGTTTCTGGTTCATAAAATAATTTGTATTTGATAAATCATAATAAAGTATGTGGCTGTCAAAATTTACTTATATAGTAACCAAACAAGAAAACAGAATGAAGCCAATGTTGCTTACAAAATAAAACTTCAATTTGGCTGTATATGCCTTCTTTCTTTGTGCCTGTCTTCAATTAAATTTCAGAAACATTTGACTCTCTGAATAATTATTTTGTAAATTGTCTGTTTTACTATTGTATTCTTTATTAAGATAAATAATTCCTCTTATTTGATTTTGTTTTATACACATTATTGGAATTTTAATTAAAATCTTTTTAAGTAGAAACAGAAGTAATTTTTTTCCAAAATGTTATTGAATTATAATCTTAGTAAACAAGACTAACTCTTCAGAAAGTTCTAATATAAATCCTTAGGCAACTGCAGGAAGAATTGAAAAAAATATTAAATGTTAAAGTCTCAAGGGTATAGAAGCTTTAAGATACTTTTGGACTTTCTTACTTAATTACAAAGATATTGTGATAGAATTATTACTTTTATTTTCATTTATTTCCTCATTCGAGAAGCAGAGGGACTGGCAGAGATCCACAGATTTACTCCTCAGGTAACTACAGTAGGTAGGATTGGGCAAGTTCAAACCCAGGAACCCGATACTCAATCCAGATGTGCCATCTGGATGCAAAGGCCGTTACTTGCTGTCTCCCAAGTTGGGCACCGGTAGGAAGCTGGAATTCGAAGTGGGAGTCAGGCCTCAAGCCCAAGCACTCTAATATGAGACATGGGCATCTTTTTTTTTTTTAAGATTTATTTTTATTATGTTTTTATTGGAAAGGCGGATATACAGAGAGGAGAGACAGAGAGGAAGCTCTTCTGTCCAATGATTCACTCCCCAAGTGAGCGCAACGGCCGATGCTGTGCCGATCCGAAGCCAGGAGCCTCTTCCGGGTCTCCCAAGCAGGTGCAGGGTCCCAAAGCTTTGGGCTGTCCTCGACTGCTTTCCCGGGCCACAGGCAGGGAGCTGGAAGGGAAGCGGGGCTGCCGGGATAGAACCGGCACCCATATGGGATCCCTGGCATGCAAGTCGAGGACCTTAACCACTGCGCCACCGCGCCGGGCCCAAGACCTGGGCATCTTTAACGAGGTATTTTACCGGTCAGCAAAAAGCCCATACCAAAACTCCTATTTTAATTGAATGTTTTTTTCTTCTTCTCTGAGCAGTACTCAGTTGTGAATATATATATATAAAATTTTGAAACACCTTCACTTGGAAAAACAGGCAAAAGATTAAGAAAACATTTAGTAAGTTTTTAAAATATCTATGGAAGAAATATATAGGTTGATATGTTTATGCATTTTTGTGGAAAACTAGATTTACACCTGTTATGTACTTCTTAGAATTTTCCTCTGATTTTACCATGCTTTGCCTTTCACTACAAAAATAACAATAATAGGAATGTTTAGCAGAAGAGATTCAATTAAGCTATCAAAAATTGAATTGATTAATCATTCAAAAATATATTCAACTCTGAAGACTAAAAGCAATTTTATGAATGCTTTTATAATGAATGAAGTATTTTCAGGTAATCAGCAGTGATGATGAAATATTTAAGATAAAAAATATATTACCAAAAATAGTTATTCTGTTATACCATTTTCAATGTTCTTATATCACTCTAAATTTGAAAGTATTTAATGTATATGAGAAAGAATATCTTTTGTAAGAATTTTCATAGGAATATCTTAAAAATAGAATTGTATTTTAGTCCATTAAACTGATAAAATTCATTTACCATTTATTATCAAAGGTAAAATCATTTGAATGTTAAATGAATCTTTTAGTTTCTACCTGTGAGTACAATATCATCCGATGTATAAAAAAATGATCATGTGAGACATAGATTACAGTATTAAAAATTCTAGGCCTTGGGGCCAGTCTGATGGCTCAGTTGGCTAATCCTTCACCTTAAAGTGCCTGTGTCACATATGGGCACTGATTCATGTTCTGGCTGCTCCACTTCTAGTCTAGCTTTCTGCTTATGGCTTGGAAAAGCCATAGAGGAAGGTTCAGGTTCTTAGACCCCTACACTCACATGGGAGACCCAGAGGAAGCTCCTGGCTTCAGATCAGCTCAGTTCTGACCATTGTGGCCATTTGGGAAGTGAACCAGCAGATGGAAGATCTTTCTGTACTCCTTCTCTTTGTAGATCTGCCTTTCCAATTTAAAAAAGACATCTTTTAAAAACAATTCTAGGCCTGTTTCAAGGGATTCAGTCTTCGGTCAGTCTTCCTGATAGAAATTTTGCAATGCTAATCCTATTTGTACTGATTTGTGCTTGCATCATTTCTATGATCAATCTCTCATTTTGACTCAACTAAAGTAAGTGAGCTTCTATTTTATTGCTACATTTCTTCTTTTAATGCCTGTTTGTTAGTATCTCCTACTTGAAATAGCTGTAGGGACTATGGAGGTGAATAAAGAGAGAGAAAGGGAAGCATATCTTTTATCCAATGGTTCATTCCCCAACACCCAGAGCTGGGCAGCCTAAAGCCAGGAGTCATGGACTCCTTTTGGTCTCCCATATGAGTGACAGGGGCTCAAGCAATGAGTCATATCTGCTGAGCAAGAAGATTAGAAGTGAAGTAGCCAGGACCTGAATTGGCATTCACATATGTGAATGTGAGCAACCCAAGTGGCAGTTTAACCCATTGCACTGAAAATCTCTCCTATTGCTTTATTTCTAAATGCATATCCAGATTCTCTTCCCTGCTACCCTGGAGACTTAAATCTCGCTCCTTGTCATTTTGTATCCTCTCAAGGTCTGGAGACTTCAATCTGTACTATCTACAGCAAGTCTCACTGATTTCACTGATGACACACTTCACCTCACCTTTTCTAATAATTCTTTTATAATGTTCTTCTAATGTTTCAACTTTCTCCTCTTTGTCCTGTTCTGCTAACTTTGCCTTCAAGTTAATGTAATCTACATGTTTTTGTTCCCTGCTACTACTCAGCTTTTTCTTTCTTTTTTTTAAAGATTCATTTACTTTTAATTGAAAAGACAGATCAGATTTGTGGGAAGAAGGAAAAACAGAAAGATCTTTCATCTGATGATTCACTCCGCAGGTGGCAGCAATGGCCAGAGCTGAGCTGACCCGAAGCCAGGAACTTCTTCCAGGTTTCCCACGTGGGTGCAGGATCCCAAAGTTTGGGCCATCCTCAAACTGCTTTCCCAGTTCAAAAGAAGGAAGCTGGGTAGGGAGTGGAGCAGCTGGGACATGAACTGGCACCTCTATGGGATTCTGACACTTTCAAGATGAGGATTGAGTCATTGAACCCTTGAACCAGGCCTCCATGATGTTTTCTTAACTGAGCTCCAGGTTGGTTGGAAACATTTGAAAGGGAAGGAGAGACAAAGAGAATGCAAGAGTGAGCACAAGAGATAGATCTTCATCCACTGGTTCACTTCCCAAACACCCTCAATGGGCAGGGTGGGCCAGGCTGAAGCCAGGAGCCAGAATTAAATCCAGTTCTCACACATAGATGACAATGACTTATGTACTTGATCCATCATCTTCCGCTTCCCAGGTTGTACACCAGCAAGAAGCTGGATGGGAATCAAATGTAGAATTTGAGCCCATATACTGAAGGTACTGGATGTGAGTGTCTCAATTGTTATCAACCACTACACCAAATGCCCATCTGAGGAACTTTATTTCGCACAGCTCATTTATTCACACCTGTGGACTCAATTTATCCTACTTTTCAAAAGGTTAGTCATGAAATATGTGCGTCTTTTAATTAAAAGTTACATTCATTATCAATTTATTTTATGGTAAATAACATACCTTGTATGAGATAGGCAGAAGAACTTGCTTTTAATTTTGCAGTATCTCATTAATATCTGCAATAACAAACAAATAACTGAAATGACTGCTATAATCCTCTCCTGTAATATGGAGGTTTGTTGCTCTCAGATAAAGTAATAAATGTGAGCATCTTTGAAAAATATAAAGCATAAAGTTGTGTGATCGAGATATGTTACTACCATTGTTTTTGGTCTGATAGCAAAAACTCATCTCAGAACTTCAGCTATTAGTAAATGTGTACACTTTGGATCCTGTCTCCCTATGCTCTTTATGCAGTAATGGCAAAGAGAAAAAGTCTACACACATTACTGGTGTTTGAAAGTGGAGCACTGCAGTATTCTATTGTTTTAATAATGCCTATCTTGCCTGAAGCATTAAGAAAACAATTTAAATCTCCTAGCTGTGTTTTTTTTTTCTACCAGTATGTAGCTACCATGCCATCCAGTGTTATAGTTCTGAATAGCAGTTCTCTCTCAGATGTAAATCAGCTAATCACTACTGCTTTTGTTTGGAGACTTCTCTTCATGCTATTATAATTCTAATTTCTTGAATATTTTTACATCACTTCCAGTATGTATAAATTGAGAAGCAGCTAGTGTTTCTTAAAGAAGTATTTGACAATGTGCTGGCCATATCTTCACTTTCAACATTTGGTAATGCACAACAAAAGACAATAGGGAAAATTTTCGTAATTATCTCTCAAAGTCAGCAATTGGTGTGCATAAGATTTGACAACAATATCATAAAAATTTTCAAGTATTTTTATGGCTATTAATTAAAATTTCTAAAAGTTCCTATGCATTTGTACAATATAAATGTTTTATTATCTTTTAGTAAACATTATGCAGAATATATAAGATACGTTCTTGGGAATGTAGGAACTACAGGAGTTACACTTGGTAGGGAAGTACTCAACCAATGCAAGAATTTTGTGGGAGGACCCCATCTAACTTCATTTATACTTATTAACATTATATTATAATTTATATTTTTATCATCATTTTGAAGACAACTGACTTGTGTGAGCTTGAATTTATTTCAGCTTGATTTTTTTTTTTGGTAGGAGGTACAGAAGTCTAATTATGATGAATTTGTCAATTTCCCTTAAATGTATTAATTTAGCACATATCCTTGTGAACAATGGAAGATTTAAATACATAGCTTTTACAAATTGGCATTTTTCAAAATGACATTATGCATTAAGCCATCACCTTAGATGCCAGAACCCCATATGGGTACGAGTTAAAGTCCCAGCTTCCCAACTTCCCCACTTCTAGTCCTACTCCCTGCTAATGCACTTGGGAAAGCAGTGGAAGAAGGCCCAAGTACTTGAGCTCTTACTGTTTGTGTGGGAGACCTGAATGAAGCTCCTGGCTCCTGGTTTGGCCTGGCCCAGTCCTGGCCTTTTTGGCCATTTGGGGAATGAACCAGAAGATGGAAGACTTCACCCTCTTCCTTCTCTCTGTAACGCTACTTTCAACTAATTTGAAAGATACATCAGATAGAGAGACAAAGAGCTCTCCCATTCACTGGTTTCATACAGTAAGGGCAGGTCCGGATTGAAAACAGAAGCCAGGAACTCCATCCAGGTTTTCCACTTTGATGGCAGGGGCTCAAGCTCTTGGGCCATCTTCTCAGGTGCATTCTGCTCAGGTCAATCTGCTGAAAGCAAGATTGACATCAGAGTAGCTGGGACTTTAACCAGCACTTTGATATGGGATATCCATATCCCTAGTGATTGCTCCACCTACTGTGCTGCGATGTCAGTCCCAAAATATTATTTGTCAATTTATTCTTACTCATTATCCTGTTACTCTCTCATGGAATCTATTGTGAACTACTATGTCATACCACATTGAAGCTAAGTTCCTGGACAGTTTGCTTTACCTGAATATACAATCTTACATCTTTTCTGCATCCCACACTGTGTCCTCCTTCCCATAAAGCCTAATTGTTAACCAATACATGTTCTTTCAACTTTGGTTCTGCCTTGTTAGAATGCTTTCACCCTATTACTTTCGTTCTAAAGCCTGTCAACCATTCAGAACTCCCTTCATAGTCTACCCATAGCTGGAAGAAGCAGCTATGGTGATTTCCTCCCCTGTCAAGTTTAAGCATATTTTTAAATGCAATGGTTAACGAGTTTGTATTTTTATGTGCATGTTCTATCTTTCCAAATGTATGGTAAATTATCTGGCTCTGATCTGTATCACCATGGGGATTCTTTCTAAATTTCTTGCAGCTGGTTCACCAAAGAACTGGTAATTAGATGCATAATGGTGCCTTAGTGGTGCTAAAGACAATTGGAGCCCCTCATACAAGAATATTCAATGGGAATTTTGGTTTGAAATCACTGGCTCAAACAGTAGTAAAGTCAAGCATAGTGTGCAGACCATACTGGTATGCAAATTTTGTACTGTATTCACCCTTCAAACTTTCTCAGCAAATTAGAGGGAAAACCCTATAGAGCAAAGTGGCCCAGCAAAGCAGCAGAGTTAGTGGCTGCATGCTGTGATTTCTGAATTTCCATTAAAGAGCATTTCCCTTTCTACTAGGTGGAGATTGAAATGCCTTTGATAGGATAATTTATTCCACAATTAAGAATGAAGCTTAAGGCAAAGCTTCACTAAAATTATAAGATCTTTTCCATAAAAGGTTCTCTGATCTTACAAAGGGTTACGGGGATAAGAAGTTCCTGGGTATGTTGTAAGGAAGCAGATTTGTCAAGTGAGGAAAAAGATGAAATGAGGAGGGAAGCATACAGTTAATAGTTTGCCTCAGGGCACATATGCTATTGTTTCCAACTGACAAAGAGGAAAATAGGACATCCTAGGGCAAATGTCCTCCAGGAGTCAAATATAGAACTTCACCTGATAGCCGGGTGAGGTCACCGACGTCAGATTTTTTACACAGACATAGAAACACTGTGCAAGCTGGAGATTTTTTAAATCATTGCTTGAATTGTTGCTGAGCATTGAGAGGGGAATAAATTGGAGCAATATGCTACAGTATACCTCCTTGCAACTTTTCTTATTTGTATGATTACTAAATGCTTTCCTGAGTCAAATTTCCAAGTCAAATTGTAAATCAGTCATAAGTCATAAACAAACAAACAAAAAAGACTGATCAAACTCCCTGTGGTGTCAAATCCTCAGGTAAATTTTAGAAAGTAGGTAAGGAGGCAAGGTAAAGAATATAGCCAGTCAGTTTGTCTTACCATTACCTTTATTTCCCTTCTTATTAGGGGCAAGTAATCTTGTTCAGCTGCCCATTTAGTCTTAATAAGACAACATGAAAGCTCTAATGGGAATGTTAAAAATCTCATTTCTGAAAGTCAGATGATTTCTGATTACCAGAGGCACAATTTTCTACCTTCAATTGGCCAGATATTTGACATCTACTGGGGTGAGAAAAATGACTTTATAATGGAGAACTGAGTAAATGTTTGGAATTTATTTTATTTGTCTTGAGGGTAATTAGTGCTAGAATTTGCTTGCCCCTGCTTTGCTTGTCATGGTAAAAATTTATTTCAAAACTAGAAAATGTGCCATGCCGTACGGCATGTGATTGTACAAAGAGAATCACAGGCTTTTAAAATAATCTTTTTTGGCATCCCTGTTGATTCCACTCTTAAAAATATTTTAACATTAATTAAATCATTCTGAATATTTATAAACTATTGATGAACTCCAGAAATCAGTATATCTAGCTTCTCTAGGAAAAATTATATCTACTATCCTTGGGAAATCTTTATTTTTGTCTTTGCCCTACACATGGCAATGAGTGGGATCCTCCAAGAAGCTTTTCCTTTTATAACATATCACTCCTTTGGCTAAGCTGGGGCACAGAAGAGAAGATGATAATGGCTTTTCCTACTGTAACATCAGTGGGGTGACATTGAACCATGAAATTCTCCATCTCTGTGTCCAACTTCTATTCCTTGCCAGTTTTAGCCACATTCAGTTCTGGCTTCTGAGTCTTAAGCTTGAGTGAAACCATGAAGACTGCCTTTGCACTGTTTAAGAAAGAGGGAGAGATAATAATTGCTATTTCAGTATGTGCAGTGGCTGCATCTGCCCAATCCCATACTTAGTAGTAGTCACAGGGATCAAACTTTGCAGGTTTTTTCCCTGGCAAAGGAGGTGAGGAAGCCCAAACTTGTCTCCCCTACTCCCATCAACAATTAGGCAATTGATGAAACAATGAATATTCACAAGTGAGCTAGCTATTTTCTTCCTCATCACAACTCCTAAATCAGTGGAGTGGCCAATGAGAAGCAAGTCTCCTTGGTACCTGTTACACCCATCCGTTTTTCCAGGCTTTGGGACCAAGGAGTTACACAATGTATGGTTCACCCAATTCTATCTTCCTCTCCCCTCAAGAGTGGTTAAATAAGCCTCTAACAAAGTAATGAATAAGTAGACTATTTAAAAGCCTCTTTTTCCAAGCAAAATAAATGTACTTTCGAAACAACAAGATCTTCTGCCCATATTCATTTGGCTATTACCTCACATCTAAAAGAAATTTAAAATATTTTTTCCTGAATTTCATATTGTACTCACAGATTTCAAAACAGAGTTGTTTAATAGTACCACAGATTTGTGTTCTGTTTGTGGAAGTTCCTCTACTTAAATACCATAACAGCCAAGTGAACAGCATTTTCAAAAAGTGTTGATGTGAATGTATTGATTTGGATGCTTTTATTTGATAAAAAAAAAAAAAAAAGATCCCACAGGGCCCAGCACGGTAGCCTAGTGGCTAAATCCTCACCTTGCATAAGCTGGGATCACATATAGGCAGGTGCCAGTTTGTGTCCAAACTGCTCCATTTCTCATCCAGCCCCCTGCTTGTGGCCTGGGAAAGCAGCTGAAGATGGCCCAGAACCTTGGGTCCTTGTACCCACGTGGGAGACCGGGAAGAAGTACCTGGCTTCGAATCAGCTCCAGCTGTGGCCGATGCACCACTTGAGGGGTGAACCAGAGGACAGAAGGATCTTTATCTATCCTTCTCACTGTAAATCTGCCTTTCCAATAAAAATACATAAATCTTAAAAAAAATCCCATAAACTTCAATTCAACTTGTGCGGTATTGGTTTCAAGAAGTACTAGAATTAAAAATTGGTTCTAGGCATAATCCCTGAGGGCCATGATAAGCCTTTGTTCTATTTTGCTCTCTCCTCTCCCCCATGACCAGGCTTCATTTTCAGACTGCTAGTAACATGTATCCAGTATTGCCCAACACCACTTCAAGACTTAACGATGTCTTCTGTAGACAGAGAGGAGTACCCGCAATAGCTGTGTGGGCTTGATAGTGGCGCTAGTTGGGTTGATCTAGATTCCCATGCCCATTGACATGCACGAGAGCTGAATGGGAGATGGCACAGACTAGACCAGTCTGTTGTATATATTGGCAAGCATGGGAACCAGGGGTTGGCCTATTAGGGGTTATTGGGAGTCACCCCAACTAGGTTGAAACTCCCACTGATTTATGTGCCAGGTGCGTGATGGGTGGGAGCAGGCTGGGCTGCAACACCCATTGGTTTGCATAGAGGACAGAGCTGACCCAGCAGTTGCAACCACCAGTGTGTGTAAGCTGACTTGGGTGACATAGTATGCCAGACCCTGTATAGGCAAGTACACATAAGAATAGGGTCTCAGATTACCTCAGATGAGGTTTCTTTGGGGTTCCCCCAACTGAACTGCTGGACTCAGAACTTCAACCATGGACAAAATTGCAGGGTTCATGGTCTGACCATGGAGTGCTTATGTCAGAGCTAGGCCTCCTCTGTGGCTTAGACAAAACAGTGGACAGCATGGTTAGTTGTACATGGAGGATACGATGATACATTAGAGCTCACAGAGGACACCTAGTACCACAACAGAGGACAGAACAAATTGATCAACTACCCCAACCAAGTGTTGGCAGTGAAAATCTAGGCAAAGAGAGACTCTTGCTTGGAGTGGCAGGATCAGGGCAGCAATTCAAAACTGCTAAACTAACAAAACCACTTGAGTGGAGCCCTCAGAGCAGGCCCCTCATCTGGGAACCTAGGGTGGTTGGGAGGATGGGTGTGGCTTTTCCCCTTGTCTCTCCCCTTCCCCCAGATACAGGAAGGAAAAAAAGAGAATGTAAGAACAATAGTCTTACCCATTTTCTTCTAGCCCTTGACCCTTTGCATTCTAATCAACTATGGTAAAGATCATCAAATATAAATAAATAAATAAATAAATAAATAAATAAATAAATAAAAGAAAAAAATAGCTGATGATCTCCACAGAACAATCTTTCTTTTAAGTACTCTCCCCCCCCTTTTTTTTTTGACATTCAGTAAACCTTTCTTTGAAGATCCCCAAATCTCCTTTTTTGTTTTATTCACAAGAGCTGGAGGATATTCTTTTGTATAATAATAAGAAGCAAGCAAAATAAGGTTACCATGATTAGCTTACAGCAGTTATTAAAAAGTCAAGCTTCAAGACTAATCATGATTATCCAATATATACATTCGAAACCTTTTCAATAATGTGTTTATTGGATATTTTCCTACCACCGTTTTTAATTTGGGATTTATTCAATATCATCAAAACAGGAAATTTCTGATTTTTCAGCCATATTTATATTTCCCAATGACAGAAATTTACTCATAACTGCCTGGAATAAAAAAAATAAAACTCAAGGTTCTGTTAGCATAGATTGATTCTAGCACTTGTTTAAAAGTTCCAGATGAAATCATACAAGCAAAATGATGCATTGAGTCTAACTTTAAAGGTATCACTTTTGATGTATGTTCCTGAAATAACAACACTTATTGGAAGCTGTTACTTATTTGTGTTTCAAATCTTCTCATACTTATTATTTTCCTTTTCAAGTGAGATATTAAACAAATAAAACATAGAAGCTGGTAAGTTGCTTTAATGCCAATCAGAAGTGCATATGTAAAATAACAACAAAAATGGTCTTATTTACAGTTTAGTCAGCATGAAGAATGGATGAAAAATCAGTATGCCCAGAATAAATCTCAAAAAATCACATTAAATATAAATGTATATTTTATTTCTGAAAAGTAAAACCTACATGTGGTAAGAACACTAGTAATTTCTATGCTTAGTACACATCCCCATGGTGTGAAGAGTAACTGTCTATTAACTTCCATTTCTTTTCTAGAGTATTCACATTTTTGTCCGGTTCTTCTGCCCTAGACTAGACTGTTTTAAAATCATCAAAATAGGGAGTTAAATAGTGAACATTAATAAAATTGTTTTCTTGAAGTTTTTATTTATTTTCACATTGAAAAACAGAAATAAAGAAAGGTCTTCCATACTCTGATTCATACCCCAAATGTCTTCAATAGCCAATGCTTGGCAAGACCTAAATCAGGAACCAAGAACTCAATCCAGTTTTCTCACATGGGAGGCAGTGACCCAAGAACTTGAGCCGTCACCTGCTGCTTCTCAGGGTGCACGTGGTAGTCAGGCCTCACTAGAACCAGGCACTATGAAATGAGCTGTGGTTATTCCAATCAACTATTTAAGCACTGTGCCAAAAACCCACTCCTAAAATTGCTATTTCCAAGTAATGTTGAGCAACTGTTTGTGAATTAGTCTTATAGTAAAATTACCAGATCTACTCATTTTTATAAGGATGAAATAGTTTTAGAACATTTTTAAGTGTCACTTGTAGACAAAGCTAGATAGATAGAACCACTTACTGAGTTTTGTTAGGGTATCCGAATTTTTCCATTTTTCAGATTTTGTATTTCGATGACAGTAATCCAATCCCATATATCAGTAATCTATTTCTGTGACTTTTGGGATCTCTAGATTTACACATTTTAATTTTTTAAAAAGTTGTTTATTTTTATTGAAAATAAAAATATCAGAGAAGAGAGAAAGAGAAAAAGGTCATTCAGTTGCTGGTTCACCTCTACCCCATCCAATGGCCACAATAGCCAGGCCTAGGCCATGCTGAAACCAGGAGCCAGGAACCCCATCCTGTTGCAGCAATTGAATGGCAAGGGCTTAAGTACTTGGACCATCACCTGCTGACTTCCCAGACACATTAATAGGAAACCAGATTGGAAGTAGAATATCCAGGTATTGAACAGGCACTCTGATATGGGATTCAGACATTGCATGCAATGTATTATCCTGCTGTATCACAATGATGGCCCCTGGAATATGCCAATTTTGAAAGTGATCAGAATGAAATGGCAAAATAGTCACACATTTTGGAAACTATAGGGCTTGACAAAGGTAGTAAGCATTGTAAACCTTAGAAATATCTTAATAATCTTATTGACTTTTAGTGGGAAGTTATATTGTAAATAAATAAGTAAGTGAAGACTATTGCAAAATCCACCAAGGATAGTATTATTAAACAATATTTTGTTTTACTTTTTTACTTTTTCTTTGTGTTCTCAGCCTCCAAATCTTAATGTGAGGCATTAAAAATGTTAGTTCAAAATCATGCTAATATTTAAGTATTGTATATAAGCAATCTAAGATATTTTCTTTGAAGTACTATTTACTTGAAGAATTTTTATTTATTCAACCAGATAGTTAATAAACTAAAAATGAATGACAGTTGTATTTTTTTTCTATTTTCAAAGAGGTGGATTTGCTACTTAGTATGTTTTTGTTCTTAAGATCCCTTTAATCTTGTATTTATACTGATTTCAAAACAGATTCATTTCATTGTTCTCAAAAATGTACAAATAGTCAAGATTAAGGTTCACGAAGTTTGCTGGGTGCAGCAGTGATAGAAAATCTGACTTTACTAAGGAAAATCTGACTCTATTCAAAAGGGGGAAAAAAGTGTAGAAATCTAAAAATTGGCAGTATTAATATCTCCTTTCTGGATTTAGATAAACTTTTTCATCAGATTATTTCTTAACTCGATTTTATAGAGAAGTTGAATTAAAATAGCCTTGGTCAATAGATGTAACTAAATCTCAGGTTAGAGCACAGACTGAAATGACTAGCTATCTAAAAAAAAATTATAAAACCTAAACATCTCTAATCACTTAACAAATGAAGACAATGTAAACCCAAGTATTAATGGTAAAACAAAGTGACCAAATGGAAGGGAATTAAGTAAAAGATAATGGTTAGACATCCATAATTTATATTGTAAAATTAGTCAAGAGAATAAAGGCCTGTACTTTTTTATTTTCATCAGATTATATAACAACTAGTTTCTGAAATTATTAGCTATTGATTCCATTTTAGCAATCTTGGTTAATATTTCTATTGAAAGTTTTCAAAACTTCAATTGCTTCCATAAGAAGGATTAAAACATATTCCAACTTCCTTTGCTTTAACCTTTGAATTTTTAACCTTTTTTCCTTCTCTTTTCCTGTTTTTTTTTAAATTTTTGTTTATTTTGCTATTCTTTTCTCTCCTGGAAGTTAATAAACTCACAGACTTGCAAAAACAACTATGGAAGGGCTGGCATTGTGGCCATGTGGATACAGCTGCTGCTCTCAATTCTAGCAATCCATATGAGCTCCGATTTCTTTCCTCGCTGCTCCATATCCCATCCAGCTCTCTGCAAATGACCTGGGAGAAGCAGCTGAAGAGAGTGATGGAAGATTTGTCTCTTTATGTCTCTCCCTCTCACTCTCTCTCTGTAACTCTTTCAAATAAATTGATCATAACAACAACAACAAAAGCCTCAGGAAAGAAATGTTCTGAGGGTCCATATTGTAGCATGGTTAAGTCAATGTTTTTGATACTTACACCCCATTTGGAAATGCCAGATTTAATCGTGGCTATTCTGTTTGCATTCCAACCTCTTCTTGATGTCTTTTAAATAAATATCTTTTTTTTTAAAAATAAAAAAAGAGCTATTCTCATGATAATAAGGAAGAAACTGAACAAAACCCATAGAAGTCATCCCAACATCGAGTTTTCTCATAATTACATTAAAAACCACTATACTACTTCAAGACTGTACTTCTTTTATTCTTCAATTACTATAAAACTCTGATTCTACTCCCACTTGAGAAGTTAACTGGTCTTTGAGGACTTCTTGATGCACATCAACCGAATAACCTTTATTTGAATCACTTAAATTATTTTTCATCTACATTTTGAATTTGAGCTTTCATATTTAAAGTCACAGTTTGAGACTATAAAAACTGTATTTTCCAGGTTCTATTACTCTACCCTATAGGATGATTTCTTTTTAAAAGGTTTATTGGTGGGGCCCAATGTGATAGTCTAATGGCTAAAATCCTTGCCTTTCACGTACCAGGATCCCATTTTGGCAACTGTTTGTGTCCCGCCTCTTCACTTTCCATCCTGCTCCCTGCTTGTGGCTAGGGAAAGCAGTGGAGGATGGCCCAAAGCCTTGAGACCCTGCACCCATGCAGGAGACCTGGAAGAATCTCCTGGCCCCGGGCTTTGGATCCGCTCACCTCCTGCTGTTGCAGCCACTTGGGGAGTCAATCAGCAGGCAGAACATCCTTCTCCCTTCTCTCCTCCTCTTTATAAGTCTGAATTTTCAAGCAAATAAACAATAAAAAAGTAAAAAAAAATGTTGATTTACTTTTAAAGTCAGAAAGAGAGAGAGAGAGAGAGAGAAGGGGAAAGAGAGAGCTTGTCTATTTTTAGCTAGTCCTCTCCCCAGATGGCTGCAATGTCCAGGACTGGCTGAAGACTGGAGTCAGTAGTTTCGTTTGGATCTCCCACATGGGAACAGGAGCCCAAAAACTTTCGTCACTTTCAGCTATTTTTCCAAGGCCATTTAGCAGAGAATTGGATTGAAGTGAAGCACCCATGACAGGAACCAGTGCCCACATGGGATGCCAGCATTATACACAGGACCTTTACATGGTACATCACAACGAATGTCAACACCCTGCATGAGCACTCACTTAAGAGGAAGATAAAAAAAAAAGATCAAAATTACCACCAACAGAGCATCTAGCCTAGATTTTTTATTCCATTGTTTATCATAGCCGTGTCATATGACACCTTGGTTACATTTTAAGCTAATCAAATGACTTATCTTAATGAAAAATCTTTCCAAAAGATTGTGATAAATAGTAAGTAGGTGTACAACAAACATTGTACTCCATGGGTGAAAATATAGCATCATGAGACATCTGCATCTCAGAATAATCATTCTACAAATAATCACTCACAATATGTATTCTCAAAATGTTGCTGCCTTTGGTGGAATGGTAGTAAGGATGGGAGTCAATAGTCAAGCTTCCTTTTTTACTCTGGGGTAACTATTAGAACTTATGCCTGGAACACCAATGAATAATTCACTATTAATGTCATCATTCATTCTTTTGATACTTAAGGATCTAGTCTATGCTGGGCATTCAATTAAGAATCTGGGAAGTAAAAAATATGAATACATATAGCTATGTTCCACTCCCCAGAAACAGACCCTGATAGCTGAAATGTCATACAAGTAATGTACAAGAATATGTTAAGAATGTACAAGTAATATATTAAGAATATTCAGGGAAACTAAAAATGGAATGAGGGAAATACAACAAGGAAGGGCAAGAAGACAAAGCAAATATCTTTTAATTTTATTTTTCATGATCTTTTTGAAGAACTTCCATATATGCATGGGAGACATACAAAGAATGAGTAATTCTCAAAGATGTGGCTTTGAATTCCAGTTTATATAGCCTCTTCAATGATGAACAATAGAGAAGTGACAAGACAAAGAAAAGGGGCTTTTGACTGAGGGCATCAACTTCACAGGGGATGGCAAAAGAAAATGGCAGACAAATATTAGTTA
This sequence comes from Ochotona curzoniae, assembly GCF_017591425.1. Taxonomy (NCBI): domain Eukaryota; kingdom Metazoa; phylum Chordata; class Mammalia; order Lagomorpha; family Ochotonidae; genus Ochotona; species Ochotona curzoniae. Next base: position 18,224,660 of record NW_024465023.1, on the reverse strand, counting down.
AGCTTTGTAGTACAAAATCCTCTGGCATCATCTCAAAACTGATGAAGGACTAAATGTCTACTATGGATATCCCTTGTTCTTCCTGCTGGGAGGAGGGACAGGATGCCTTTCATATTTGTACATTTAGTTTTTAAATTCAGGGAGAGGACAAAGCAGAAACCTTTCCCACATCTGTTTCTTCATGTCATCAGCTGAATGATCATTTTTTATTTTTATGAAGCATATTCTGAGCTCTTATAGAACAAAAGAGACAAGATAATTCTCACCTCTAATTTTTCAATCTCAGGATCTGTCTATTTAATCAAATAGCTGAAAATTTTTAACAAAAGGAAATCTTGTTTTCTTCACATTTAAGAAATAAATATAGATTTATATTCCATCTCTTTATTACACTAAAATCCAGACATAGGCTATGATACAATTATACAACCAAAGAGTGTTGCTACTCCAAATACATTTTCTCTTGCTGTTGCTGTTTCACTTGTTGGAAGTCCTCACTTCTCAAATTGCTGAATGACTTCTGAGCTTCTAAGCAAATTTCCACAAATGAACCCAACATAAGAAGCTACAGGTTGCTAGAAGGAAAAACAACATAACAGTCATGATCTTTTGGCTCTCAGTCCTTTTATTGGTGACTGGCATTGTATAGCTGCCCATTGCCATTGTGTTGACAAAACAGCTTTGACTTTCACAGTGCACATGCTATACCTTGAGCTTGCTTTGTTACCCAGTAGAAACCTGACTTGCTAATGTCTGGGGAATAGGATAGAGGCAACAATTTCATTCAGGCTTTGGTCAGGAGCTAAAGAAGAAAAATAGTGTTGCCAAGAAATCTAAACCTGTCACTCAATTTATTATGGGGTTTCTCTCTGAGGGATGACAAAATAAAATAAATCCAGGAAAAGCAAAAGACAGTTTATTACCAAAGGGAGCTCAGTAGGTTTCATATCATTCCATTAAATCAGGGGTAGCCTGAGGCCCTAGCATGAGCACTGACTTCCAACAAGGATGAATAATAAAAACAATTTAACTTTATGGAGCACTGCATGCCAGGCAGCAATATATATGAGAATATATCTTCTTTGTTTTTAAGAAGCAAGGAAATTGAAGGAAAAATCTACGATCACAAATGCAGTAAGTATTGGAGGCAGGATTTGAACCTAGGTATTCCCTCCCTCCAGAAACTGTGCTTAGACATATCATTCAATGTTATCTCCTGAGAATACTTGCAAAGGTGTTTGTTAAGGTTTTATTTGAAGCTGTATGTTTCAGTGCAGCAAGCCGAACAGTGTCTGTGAGTATTCAATGTGCTGTCTTGCCCCAGCAAAGGGTTATTCCCGGGTTGGGCAAGGACTGTTTTTACTCTATTGCAACAGGCATTTGTTATCACTGTTTCCCACAATAATGGGAGAATCTGTGGTGTTTTTGGACTGTCATAGCTTCTACATCCAGCAGTAGTATGTATGGAGTTTGTCTCCAATAGGGAAAACATGGAAAACACCAACATATTGGAAATCTATCCAAGTATAACTGATATTGAAGGGTAACATTACAGAACCAAACATTTCAGGCATAAATAACCTGGCAGACAACAATGCAAAGAGAGGAGGACCTGTGATTAAGTACTGAGAGTGAGGGCCTAGCAGTGCAAAGATGCTTCTGACTCAGCTACGACACTGTCCTGAACAAACGGAGTTTGAGGGGTGATGGAATGAACATCAGTTATATTCGTGACAGTGATCTGGGAAGAAGAAAGAGGAACATGCTTATGTAATGGAATTAACAAAGCACTTAAAAGGATCCAGACTACAGGAAAGTCAGAATCTCTTAATGACACTAGATTCACTTGCAGTACAAGTCAGTGTGTTATGACCTACAGAACCCTACATTGTTGCTATCCTTCTTCTCTTTGATCCAATCTGCTCCAGTTTACCACCTTGCTCACTGCACTCCAGCCACACTGGCTTTGCTCTTCCTCACATGTACTGGAAATGCCACTGCCCGATGACTTTGCACTGGCCATGAACTATGTATCTTGAAAATGACATGAAATACACCGGGGAATGTCCTCCCCAGTTGTAGCCATGGCCAGTGCCTTTACTTCTGGAAGCATTTGATTAAATTAAATTTTCTCCATGAGGCTTATCCTTGTCATCTTAGTTTCCATTGTTACATGTCTTTGTCACTTGTTAGTCCTTTACTCCAACAAAGAACCATTAAAACAGTTGATTAAACTATACTTCTCTTTTTAGGACCTCAGTACGATTGCACTGTGTCATACTCAATAGGATCATCTTACCCAAATGATTTATTTTAGCCAATAAAATATGAGCACAAAGGACATGTAAAACTCACGGCCGGAAGTGTATAGGACCCGAAATTTAACATTTTCCCTCCCTGTTGCCACAGAAGCTAGCCCATATTCCAGATGATAGAGGGAGAAATAAAACCTTTATTATGAAAGGCGTTCAAATAGGAGAGACTTATATTAACAAATCATCTTCTTCTTGCAGTGCTGTATCTTAGATGGTATATAAGCTGGAATTCACTCACTCATTCTTCAATAGAAATTATAATTTTCGAAACACTATATATGCTATAATTTGTTATTAAATAAAGAAATAAGTTCAGAATCATAAACTTTAGCTCACTACCAGAATATAAATTCCCGAACAAAAATGAAACTTTTCCTCTTTTGTTTCATGTTACAAGCCATTCACTTAGAATACCATCTGCCTGGCAAGAGTAGCAGCTCAAAAAGTGTTTAGGGAATGACTATTAATTAATGGTGTAGGTTCTAAAAATCGTTATGGTGCATAGAGGATAAAATTACTAAAAACAATAAGGATGTATCAAGGATCTTTTCATGAGATGAGTGAACTTCACTGAAGAAAGGGTTTATGTCTTGCTTTAACTAACAGGGTTGTGGTAGCTATACATCAGACATCCAGGGTCAGCAGCCTTTTCAAAAATGTAATGAATAGTTTCAGGTTGAGATTTTGAAATTTTTTGGAGGGTTCCTTAAACCAAATCTTTGTACTTGAATGCATATGGGCTTAGTTTAAGCAGTTTACCACATTTAATTTAACAGATTAAAATATATTAATCTGAAGTAACAAAAATCATTACAAAATGTTCTCATTTAATTTATATTACACTGTCCAAACTTGGTCTGAGTTGTAAAAATAAACTGAAATTTCAACATTTATGTTAATTTTTGTATCCCTAATAGAAGATTCTTAAAGCAGATAATTTGTTGCTTAGCATTCATCATAACTGTTTTCTTTCTTATGCAAAGGTAGTCCCCACAGACTAGTTTAGTGTAGAAATAGAGAGCTAGATTGTTTTAAAAATCAGGATACAGCCTTAAAAACCTGCACTTCTCTAGCTAAATCCTCAGGGTTTGGGGACCCTTAGAACATATAGAAAAAAAGAAAGGGGGTGATTTAAGCATAGTTCAAGCAAGAAACATAGTCATCGAAGTATAACAGGCAACAAAAACAGAGAACCTAGGTACCAATGATTTCTTAATCTTAGTTGTGAGTATCTTATATTAATATATAATGATACAAAGTCAGATGTGAATGGGAAAAAAGTAAACATCTTTCTCTCATCCACTCAAATTTACTTCGATAGTAGTGAGTGCTAGTAAATTTTAAATATTGCCAGTTGAATTCTCCTGGAAGCAGACTCTAAAACAGAAATGTTTGTGTGAGAGATTTAAGATCAATATTCATGGAACAGAACTAAGGATGCAGGATACATCGGAAGGTGAAGATGGAATACAGGGCAGTCTTAACCAAAGCCGATCCCATGGAATTATTTGGCCGGGCTCTTCAGAATTATTTTACATTGCATTGGGGGAACTATGTCTTCCTCTTCTGGCAATGGCAAGGAATAAACACAGCACCTATGATCTTGACAGAAGTAGGGCTTTCTGTTTAAAGGCAACTTGCAGAAAACAGCTAGCAGCAAACAGATATCCTGGAAACTGCAAAGTAGGAAGAAATCCTTTAATTCTGAGAAGGGTTCTGGGCACTACATAATAGCATTATTATAATACTGGAGATTTATTGTCTATGCATTTAATTGTATCCTATGACGTGCTATAATACAATCAGCACAGTGTAGATCACCAAAATAAAAATAGATTCATAACATTTATTATACTGATAACTTTTTTTTATAAAAAAATAAGCCTCAGGGCTCTATTTTAGTATTTAAATTTTATTTATTTATTTAATCAAGAAATAGAGGACAAGAAAGAAATATCTGCTAATTAGCATTTCAAATTCCACAACAGCCAGGAATGGTCCAAGCCAAAGCTGGAAGTTAGAAACTCAATCTAGATCTCCCATATGGGTAAGAAGAACCCATTTATATGAACAACTGCCCCCAGGGTCTGTATTGGCTGACTAGAGTCAGCAACCAGAACCAGAGCCAGGTATGGACTTCAGAAACTCAAATAAGGGATAGTGAAAGCTTGACTGCTACACTAAATACTCATCTTGACTTTAATATGTGAAAGTACTGCTGATCCTTTTACACAATTTCTTAGTATTCCATAGTGTTTATACCACAATTAGAGCTAACTCTTCCTAAAAAAATGAACATTTCTGTTGTATTATATCTTCTGTTTAAAAAAAAAAAAGGCCACAGTGAACCAAATTTTTAGGTTTTAGCATTCCTGGAAATAACATTTACAGATTAAATATGTGGACAGTTGCTGCTTATGATGCTAAACCCTTCTGGAAAGATCATGGGCCAATTCACATGCCTCCAAAAAAAGTATGTGAAGATTGCATATTTCTCCATAGTTTTGCCAGTACTGAGTGTTGTTATTCTTTAATAGAAAATGGGATATTGATGTTTTAATACCAAGTACCCAAGTTGATAGTATACTTGAACTTAGTTTCACGTTATTGTACATTATCCTTTCTATTTCTTCTGATTCATTAGCTTATATAATTTTATAAACTAAATTTTAGCCTGTTCTATTGTTTCTTGGCACGCAGGGCTTATTTAAAGCTGCTAACTACATCTTTCTTTTTTTTTCCTGGTCAATACTTTTTCCATTTTAAATGCTGCTTATAGAATCACTAGCCATCAGGACTCGAAACAAAACAGCAAATGAATATCTTAGTATAACATTCCATAAACTAGACAGGAATAATAGCAATTAATAACCAAATGATTTTTTTCTTTGCCAATGTATGAACTGTCTCTTAGTGTTGTTACAGCAGTCAGGATCCAAGAAAGGATGAAGGAAATCATATTAAATTTTTTAACTACTTAATGTATGGAATTGTTTATAAACATGTTGATTTAATGTTTAACTTTTCATACTTGGTTGTGAAAAAATACATGAAATAATCAATGGATGATTCATGTCATTCGTTTCTCAATATTGTTTGTCAAGAGCATCTTTAGCTAGAACAACCTTCAACAAATTGTTGACCTTTAGTTTCCTCTGAATTCTTCCCATGTATCCCCTTTATAACATCAAAATATTTTATCTTCCTTAAACCAAAGTTCTCTAGCAATTTATTTCTGCCCTAAAGGCTTCCAATCACAGAAGGAAAAAAAAATTTATTTTCTGAAGCTATGAGTAAAATAATGACTTTTTAAAGAACCATGGTAAAAATAAATTACTTAAATACTTAAATTAATTTCTTCTGGGGGAAATAGAAAAACTGTATTTGCATAGGGTGAGTGGGAGAATAGGTTCAACAGCACATATGTATGTTTAAAACATCCGTACTTGTAATCAATCGTTCCATGTACATGTATTATTTGCTTCTTCTGCAGAGATATAAAATCTGGGCAATAACTCAAAGTATAGGCAACTTTACATTTACCTTAAAAATGTGAACACTTAAAGGAAAATCATGTGTCTAGAAATGCAAGAAATGACGTTTTATGGGAGGACATTAGAATGATTCCAGCAGAAGAAAGGCAAAAGGGAACGCTTTATGTCAAACATGGGAACTAAAGATTCAGGCCAGATTCTGAGTTTCAATTATCAGTCTTTTGCGCACTTTCTGGCCTTACGAATGGATTCATATATCATTGAAATCACAAACCCTGGGAAAGATTTAAAAAATTACACTCGTGCCCGACGTGATAGCGTAATGGTTAAAGTCCTCGCCTTGCATGTCTGGGATCCCATATGGTCACCGGTTCTAATCCCAGTGGCCCTGCTTCCCATCCAGCTCCCTGCTTGTGGCCTGGGAAGGCAGTTGAGGATGGCCCAAAGCCTTAAGACCCTGCACCTATGTGGGAGACCTGGAAGAGCTGCTGGCTCCTGGCTTCAGATTTGCTCAGCTCCAGCCATTGCGGTCACTCGGGGAGTGAACCATCAGACCAAGATCTTCCTCTCTGTCTTCCTCTCTGCATATCCGCCTTTCAATAAAAATAAATAAATCTTTTAAAAAATTACACTCAAACATCCCATTCAGATTTGAACATCCCGCGGTCTATTTGCCTTGCTTTCTTGACTTTTTAGTAGTACAAGTATAGCCAGCCTACTTGCCTGCTGCTTTAGAGAAACTAATAAGCATTCTGCTTAATGAAAACTTAAAAGTCAAATGTCTAGAACTTTGGACTTTATCAAATCATTTGGCTAATCTCAAAAGACAAAAGCTCAGACCACCCTGTTCCATTATCAGTCAATTCCAGTGCAGTTAACAATGCCTATAATTTTAACAAGCCTGCCAGGTGATTCTGACACCTACCAAAACGTGAGAATCATTGCTTTAGATCTTGGCATTTGTATGTAATTTCTGAGCTACACAGTGGTCTAATTTCCACATCCAGGGGTTAGATTGACTTAAGTGTTTTTTTCCCTCTATAATTTTGCTCCCACATACTCTTCCTCTCACAGTGGAAATCTGTTTGTTAGGTAAACTTGCACTGCTGACAAATTATACTTTTCAAGGTGATTGGCCCTTTGCAATTTGTTAGTGCTCTGGATATATTTTTGTGGTTTTTAAAACTCTGAGTATGAGGTACATTTTGCAAAGCTCTCTGCAAAGGTTGCCTTAAAGGTTGAGAAGTTCTGTGTGGGAGGCTCTGAGCACAGTGAGCAGGGAAGTTTTGCTGTCCACAGTATGCATTGTGCCAGAATAATGACAGAAATTAGCATTTGTTACATAGTCCTTAATATATTCAAATTTAAGATATTGCCTGATAAAATGAGATTTTTTTTAAAAAAATCTAGCGATGGACATGTTCTTGCTTCTACAACTCTCATTTTCCCTCCAAGTACAAAGGAAGGGATCAAATAAAGTATCTAACTCACCTTCATGTACCACCCCATCTAATCAAATCCCACTCTCTCACTTAGGTGTTCTAGTATATCCCCGTATCCTACCTCATTCATGTTACGTTCTCCATTTTAGACGCTCATTGGTCTCCTCATCATTTAGAAGAAAAAAAGGTGAAGCTCTTACCTGCCTCTACCATTTTCAAGAACACTCTCCTACTGCCCCTCATCTTATGAGCCACAAAGTGCAACCAACTTTCCATTTCCACTGTGAATTGAAACAGAGAAAAGTAATCTGTCTAGAAGTGTAAGAAATAATACTTTATGGGAAGAGAGTAGAATGAGTTGAACAACAACAACAACAACAAACCCACAAGTGTGTTTTATGTTAGATAAGAGAACTGAAATTTTAAGTTAAAACATTGGTTTCAGTTAGCAGCAGTTTGTGCAATTTTATAGGCTTGAAAACAACTGATTCAGAGCCAGGATTATGTCATAGTTCATTAAGCTGTCACCTACACCTGTGATAGATACTGGAATCCCTGGAATCCCCTGTGTGTGCTGGTTCATGCCTCAACTAGCTACTTCACGTCTAATCTAACTCCTTGCATAGGGCCTGGGAAAGCAGCAGAGGATGGCCTAAATACTTGAGCCCTTGCTACACACATGTGAGACCTGGAGGAAGGTCCTGACCCTTCCATCGCTGCCATCCAGGGGTGAACTCACTCGCTCAATCTCTGTAACTCTGCCTCTCAAATGAATTTTAAAAGTGGGCTTTTTATTATTATTATTATTTATCGGGGTCTCCCGTCCGCGGAAGAAATCACCCAACACTTGAGAGAGTCTCCGAGGCGCTTTATTCAGATCTTCTGCTGAAAACCGTTATGTCCGTTACACTGAGGCCCCTCCCCCGCCAAGCCCCCTGCTTATATGTCAGTCCTGTCCAATCAGCTTTAAGATCACCAAGGCACACCAATCAGGGCAAAGGGCCAATCACAGGGCAGGAAATTGTCAGTGCCCCCAACAATTATTATTATTGATTCAAATGAAAGTCCATCATCATTTGTTTTTTCTGTAAAAATTTAGCTTCTTGCATATGTTTTTTTATACAAAAACATTCATGTAATCTCCTTTTCTTTGTGCCCCTGCCTCAGCCTCTGTGTATTCTGTTTCTCTATATAAGCATAGATAAATAGATACATAGATGATATGTAGATATTTAAAAACTAAAGGTAAATCCATTGCCCTTTTCTCATATTTATCACTTTTTTCTAAATGTGCCATTATCAATGCAGACATTTTGATCAGTGAGATTATGTTAGAATATGCTATGATAGCAAATAAGCTATGTTGTAAATTGCCACTAACTAAAAAACTAGGTGGCTTAAGAAAGTTGACAGCATTTTTCTCCCATAAAATAAGATCATCATAAATTAATCAGAGAATAGGGGAAAGATAACTCATCTCATCATTGATACTCAAGAATCCAAATGGAGGAACTGCCTTAAACAGATTACCCCACTCGGGCCCAGCGCGATAGCGCAGTGGTTAAGTCCTCGCCTTGCACGCCCGGGATCCCATATGGGCGCCGGTTCTAATCCCGGCAGCCCCGCTTCCCTTCCAGCTCCCTGCCTGTGGCCCGGGAAAGCAGTCGAGGACGGCCCAAAGCTTTGGGACCCTGCACCCGCGTGGGAGACCCGGAAGAGGCTCCTGCCTTTGGATCGGCATAGTGTCGGCCGTTGCGCTCACTTGGGGAGTGAATCATTGGACGGAAGATCTTCCTCTCTGTCTCTCCTCTCTGTATATCCGCCTTTCCGATTAAAATAATAATAATAATAAAATAAATCTTTAAAAAAACATTACCCCACTCGATTAATAAAAGGATATTGACATGTCTCACGTAAATTATGACTTGTTTTCAACCTACAAGTAGCATTTATCAAGTCCACTCGCACATTAATTGCCAAAACTACATAGCCCAGCAAACCTTAAGTAACCCAAAAATAAAATTACCTAATGTGCTCAAAAGTAAGGAACCAGAAATACTTAATGAGCAATATATCTAATGCTAAACATTTAAAACTGTTTTCTATGTTTAGCTTATTTGATACTTAATTTTATTGTGTTGCATTTTAAATATTGTTCATTTTTCTTCCCTCTCATGTAGCTCTCAAATACTACAATAACCCTGTATTATATTCTTTCTGTAGTACCTACCCTCCTATAGATTCCATCAATATTTGTGTATTTAATTATCTCATCAATGTTGATGATCTTAGCCTGCATTTTAACTTTTTAAAAATTTTTTAAAGATTTTTTTTTATTAGAAAGTCAGATATACAGAGAGGAGGAGAGACAGAGAAGATCTTCTGTCCACTGATTCACTCCCCAAGTGAGCGCAACAGCTGCAGTTGTGCCCATCCGAAGACAGGAGCCAGGATTCTCTTCTGGGTCTCTCACGTGGGTGCAGAGTCCCAAGGCTTTGGGCCATCGTTGACTCTTTCTCAGGCCGCAAGCAGGGAGCTGGTTGGGAAGTGGGGCTCCTGGGATTGGAACCAGAGCCCTTCTGGGATCCCGGAGTGTGCAAGATGAGGACTTTAGTCGCTAGGCTATCACTCCGGGTCCTCTTTAATTTTTGAGATAACATTTTTAATTTACATATTAGTGAAGACTTAATGTTTCACTAAATGAAAAGTTGAACAAATAAATTAGTGTAGTTCAGCAGGGATATGGGCAAGAGTTTTAAACAATGATCAAATGAAAAGTTGTCTATTTCACTTCTAAACAGAAGATTTTTAAGTAGTCACAGATCATCAAAACTATGGTAGTATATCATTGTTAACAATTTACTTGATAAAGATCTAAAAGTGTAGCAAAACACTACATTTACAAGAAAACTTATATCAGTTTTCCTTAATTTGTATTTTTAAATCCTCCTTCTTTTATTTAAATTTATTTATTTTCATTGGAATGTCAGATTTACAGAGAGGAGAGACAGAACTTCCATCCACTGATTCACTTCCCAAGTGGCTGTAACTGCTGAAGCTGATCTGAAACCAAGAGCCAGGAATTTCTTCTGGATCTCCCACATGGGTGCAGGGTCCCAAGGCTTTGTGCTATCCTGTACTGCTTTCCCAGGCCACAAGCCGGGAGCTGGGTGGGAAGTGGTGCAGGCAGGATCCCAGCGCATGTAAGGCGAGCGTTTAGCCATTGACCCTATCTGCCTGGCCCCTAGCTCTTCCTTCTACTACACCTAAGCACAACAGCCAAAAGAACCATGTGAAGTAGGGGCTAGAAAATGATTTCATTTTAAAATGGGGCCACATCATAAAAGTATAACAAGGATAATAAGCTCAAATAAGTAAAGCATTGAGAGTGAGGGCTTATGGGTGGGAGCATAATAAGAACTCTTCTTTTAGACTATAGGGACATTAATAGCCAAAGTTGTTTTTTCAACTGTTTAAGTAATAGGCAAATTTGAGGAAAATTTCAATTCAAATACAGGAAAAAATATTTAACGCATATTGTATGTTGTATCTGCGTTATGATTGTTCCCATTTATTAACATTTTTAAATTTGCAATAATAAAAGAATCTGATTTCAAAATTATGAATATACAGGCTTATTATAAAAATTTTGATCCCATGCAATGAGTTCTCACACTCTTGTATTAATATTCAAATGCAGCTTTTTGCAAACACAAAGTCATTAATATATTATGGATTATTTAAAGAATATTCAGGTTTTGCTTTAAACTACATGAGATTTTGTTTAATCTCCATTTAAACAAGTTGTCATATAAATGTACCACATACATATGATATCTCTTACATTTAGGGCAACTTACGATCTCTATTTCAACACAGTGTCACAGATTTATAAACCCTTTCTGTATTTCCATACAAAATAAGGCCACTTTTTACATAGACCGAAGTTACAGTATAATTAAAAACTCTACTATACAAAATGCTGTTTTTCTCCCACCAAAAGCTTCAAATTGGGTGGGGGGAGGGGCAACATTCTGACCCAGTGGACCCCTCTGCTTCAAATACCAGCATTCCTATCAGAGTGCTGATCTGAGTCTTGGCTACTCTGCTTTAGATCCATCTTCCTGTTAATGTACTTGGGAAGGCAACAGAAGATGGCCCCAAATGCTTGGGTCCTGGTCACCAACATGGAAGAGTAAGATGGAGTTCCTGCCTCCTTGCTTCACCCTGACCCAGCCCGAGTTGTCACAGCCATTTGGAGAGTGATCAGAGTATAAGATCTATGATCCCTCTCTCTAATGTTCTGCTCCTCAAATTTAAAATATATACATATTTTTAAGAAATCCTCAAGTAGTAATACAGAAGCATTTTAAAAAGAGACAAAGTGACAGATAATATACCACAAACAAAAGGAGTCCATCTGTGTGGAAGACCAAATATAACATGCTGTCTGACACATTCCCACAACTCAGCCCATCTGCAAATACTGATTTCAAACAGAGAAATGAGTATCATGAACCCTGAGGATGTGCCCTCTTCTGATGCCTCCAATCTGTTTTGCCACCATTTGCATAGCTAATCCATCTAAGTACTGCTTTGCTGTCTGTGCCCCTCAAATCTTTTGTAACAGTTCCAGCTGGAGGACTACAGTTAGTTAAAATATGCTTCAATTCTATCATTTTAAAGAAAGAGCTCTTAATCCATCAGCGTAAGAATGAACCCAAATGTGTGCTTACATTGAAAACTAGCCTTTGACTGTAAAAACAGGCTCCACCAGGAAAATTCAGGAACATGTTAGCCTTCCCATTTGCAGCTGTGGATGTACACAATTTTTCAGTGCAATATTTTCATGGACAAATTTAATCCCCAAGTGGAATGTTCTTCACATGTTGAGATGTATATAAATGAGTGACTTCAGAAAATACCAAATTTTCTACTTTAAATTATCTCACTTCTTCCTTTCCTTTCATTATATGCTCTATACTTGACTCTTCTGAATGTCACTCTTTCTGTTTTAATTCTACTGCTTCATGCTCTGTAGTGTTCATCCTGACTGTGTTGTAATGTCTTCTAGCTCCCAGTTTCTGGTTTGTTTTCCTGAATTCTGTTTTTAGCTCTCCCCTATAATGTATTACTCCAATAGTTAAGTGCATAAGTAGTAATAGCCCTGTTTAAAACTTCAGAGATAATAACAGCTTGCGTAGTGCTCCTAAAGGTAGCTCCCTCTAGCACTGCACTGCCTTGTCGGTAAGAGTGTGGACAAGTATTACCCTCAGTTACTCTTTCTTCGGTATTTTTCTTGCATCATATTTGCGCCATGCCAGTAAACAATATGTGATAATCATTTTGGTGTTTTGAAATGCTGAACATTGTATTGTTAGTGTTACGGCATTGAAAATAATAAAGAGGAAGGAGTTATGGCACAATGGGTTAGGCTACCCTTTGGGATGCTTGCATCCCATATCAGAGTGCGGGGATCAGGTCCTCCCTTCGCTTTTGATTTGATTTCCTGCTGTTGCATACTCTGGAAGGGCATCAAATGATGGCTCAAGTAGTTGGGTCCATGCCACTTATATGAGAAATCCAGATGAAGTTGCTGGCTCTTGGTTTTGGCATGGCCAAGCTCTAGATGTTATGGGCATTTAGAAAGCAAACCAGTGGATAGATGATCTCTCTCTCTCTCTCTCTCTCTCTCTCTCTCTCTCTCTTCCTCTCTCTTTCTTTCTCTTTCTATCTTCCTGCCTTCCAAAGAAGTGAATAATAAAAATTTATAATGCATACATTGTAGTTCCTTGTGAGCAGTGTAGACAAAATTCATGGAAAACTAAATCTAGTGGTTTGAATTTAGTTAAATTACTTCACTGTCAAAAATTATGTAGCTTTTTTTCCACCTAAATCTTTAAATTACTAACTATTTCTCAAATATGGCTGAAGATTTGTTCCTTGAACAGGGATAAACCAAAACAAATCAGTCAGAGGAAAGGAGGGTTGCTGAATTTGATCCTGGTCATCTTTCTAAGTTGTACTCCAGCATAGTAAATCTGTGTAACAGAAGTTATTTTTTATCTTCTCTATGTGGCTTTGGCAAAAGTAGTTTATTATTGTTAGAGCTTTACACTATGAATCCAAGGTATGAATGGTTTGAATGAAACATTATTATAGCCTGGTTCCACTGTACTCACAAAAGGATGACTACAATATTGATTTTCTTCTGACCTGATTCACTGTCTATCGGATTTTAGAAACATGCACTTACAGAAAAAATTGCAAATACTCTAATGTGCACATGTAGATATAGTCATTCCGCAAATCGATTGTACGCATTTAGTATACATTTGTTATGCATAATAAACCTATTTTACATGGTAAATTACATTGAGATTATTTATTATCAATAAATATATATATATATATTTATTTATTTTGAAGACTGAGAAACAGGGAAAAAGATCTTTTCATCTTCTGGTTCATTTTTCAAAATGGCCAAAACAGCAAAAGCTAGGCCTGGTCAAAGCCAGGAGCACGGAAACCCATCCAGCTCTCCCACATAAGTGATAAGAACTCAAGTACTTTGGGCCATCTTCTGTTGCTTTTCCTGGGCCATTAGCAAGGAAGAAGATCAGACGTGGAACACCAAAATTCCAACTGGTACTTTGCTGTGTGATGCTGTTAAAGGAAGTACCAGTTAAACCTATTATATCATGATGCTGTTTTTCAAAATTCTTGATTTTCCTAAAGAAATAAAAATCAGGGGGCTGCTTAGAATTACAATTAAGGAACTGTGTTGCAGAGCCAGGAATGAGAACTTGGTTTAGCTATATTTACAACACACTCATTTTAAAAATCTAGGAAGTGTTAAGAGCAGTGCAATATTTCTAGAATGTAAATTATGAAGCAGAAGAGTTAGGGAGAATGTTGTGGTACAACAGGTTAAACTAGCACTTAGAACACATGCATCTCTTATTGCAGTGTTTGTTTGAAGTTCTAGCTGCTTAGTTTTCACCCAGGTTTCTGCTAGTGCATCCTCGGAGAAAGTAGATGATTGTTCAAGTCCTTGAGCCCTGGTTACCCACTCATGTGGGAGACTTGGATAGAGTTCTATGCTCCTGGCTTCAACCTAGCCCAGCCCTGGCCTCTGTGGCCATTTGGAGAGTAAACCAGTAGATGAAAGATTCTCTCTCTTTCTCTCTCTCTCTCTCTCTCTCTCTCTCTCTCTCTCTCTCTCTCTATCATTCTGTCTTTTAAATCAATTGATCGATTAATCTAAAAAGCAAATGAGAATGAAGACAGAGTACATGCTACTAAGCTTAGTTGCTGCAAATCCACCATGTGCCTCTGGTTCTCAGTTTTTAATGTAGCTCTCTGGGATCAGGAGAACATGCAAAAAACTAAGAAAATCACTAGGAAATTTTGTAAAATTAGTTTCAACGTAGTCTTCTCAGGCATGTATATTTTCATTTCACTTCGTTTTATCGTAAGTTGAATAGCACCCTCGGGAACTCATTTTTTCCTCCCACTTTGGCATTGGCAGCCTCTGACTCTTTCCTCCTTCCCACTGGATCCTCTTCTTTGCCAGCATTGTACCACTGTCCCTTGAGCCCATTTTATCACTGCCAATCCTTTTTTGTTCTTTCCTGGTTGATGTTTTCACTGTTGGATGGAGTGTAGCCAGGATAAGAGTATTGTAAACCAGAAACAGAAGGGATTGCTAGTACAAAATTGTGATGCCCTTTTCAGTTGCCCTTTTCTATTTCCTTCGAAATTTCTCCCCTTTTAAAGAATGTGTGGTTTAAAAAGGAAATTGGAAGGAAGAGAAAAATAGATATGATAAAGAAAAGGAAACCCGCCTTTACTCATCTTTTCTATGATGTGATTTCATTCTTACCCGTCCTGGTTTCAAGTCTGTTGACAACCCTATTTTATATTACCTGTATTCTCTTCCACAAAGCCCATCTTCCTCTCTCCCAGTCCTTGTCCCTGAATTGCTAGAAGCCAATATCAGGGCCATGTCCTCACACAGGTTTTTATTAATCAACCATGAATAATAAGGTTGGTAAAATTCAAAGTGATTGAAATACCCTTGGGGGAATACATATAGAATGTGAATTTTCTTGCTATATTATATGTCTGCATGAGGAAGGCTGAACTCTGAAATAATAATAAGATACTATAAAAATGAATGGCATTATTATTACTGGCACTATCATTTTGCTTTCTACTATAGGTAGGTATCAGAAATGGTAGGTATCTATCTGTATTCAGCTCACCAGCCTTTACCACAGCTAGACAGGGCATATGTTCAAAGTTCTAAAGGGAATTCTAAATGCATATAAAACTGGAACAAGTAGGAAAGCATATATTAATATTACTGAACTAAAAGCTGCCCAAGATATTTTATAGGAATTTTTTTAGCCAAGAACCAATACAAAGATTCACAAACTTTGAAAACCGCAAAACTTAAAATTTTACAGCATATTTCAAATCTGGTTTGTCCATTTATCAATAGATTTAGAGAAGCCATAGTGAATACTTTAATCATTCACATGATTTCATGTGTTTTATTTTCCTGCATCATTTATTATATTGATGTCTATGGGAGATTCGCAAATACATAAAGAATAGTCTTTATGTTTTAGAACTTTACACTCTCATTAGGAGAGACAAGATTTTTTTTAAGTTATTATTGGAAAATCAGATATATAGAAAGGAGGAGAGACAGGGAGGAAGATCTTCTGTGCAATAATTCACTCCCCAAGTGACCTCAGTGGCCGGAGTTGAGCCGATCCAAAGCCAGGAGCCCAGAGCCTCTTCTGGGTCTCCCACATGGGTGCAGGGTCCCAAGGCTTTGGGCTGTCCTGTACTGCTTTCCCAGACCACAAGCAGGGAGCTGGATGGGAAGCAGAGCTACCAGGATTAAAACTGGAGCCCATATGGGATCCTGGGGCGTTCAAGGCAAGGACTTTAATCACTAGGCTCCGGCACCGGGCCCGTGCATTTTTAAATAATATGCAATTCCCATGTAGTTTCGGAAGACCCATCATAATAGGAGAACAATATATTCTCAAGATATTAAAGTAAATAATCAAATTGGATACTCTTTCTCTGTGACAGAATAAAGGAGAAGAAGAAAAAAAGACATGGACAAAAGAAATAAGCATATGGTAACATTTACTCAAATTGTGGCTCTTTGTTTTCATATGCTTCTTCAGTTCTCAAACAGCGATGAAACATGAGGAAGCTACAATTTACCAGTTTATGTAGGGCAGTGGTTAGGATGGTGCTCATGGGTTCCAAATCAAAGCCCCTGGGTTCAGGTCCTGGTTCATTTCAGATCCCATTTTCTTACTTATACACATCCTAGGAAGCAGCGACTTGTTTCCTATCACCCATGTGGGTGTTCAAGACTAAGCCCTTGGTTTGCATTTTGGGCCTGGCTGTCACATGGATTTGGGGAGTGAATCAGCATCTCTCTTGTTTTTCCCTCTTCCTCCATCTCTGTCTCTCTGCTTTTCTAATTAACTAACTCCATTAATTAAAATAAACTCTGTTAATAAAATAACATGTCAATTAACTGCAGGCTGTATTTGAATCTAACTCTGTTGGACTGGTGACAAGTTTTGCTGATCTTGACATTTTGATCAAGTTTGTTTAGATGCAAGGGGCTGTAGTTAAAGGCAATAAATTACAGGTCTCTATTAAATTTTTTTTTAAATAAAAAAATAAATAAACTCAGTCTTTTGTAAAACTATTCAGAACTCAAGCGACATCCCCACCCATTTTTTTTTTCTTTTCAAAGATTGAGTACTATTGCTGTCTTTTCAAGTTTTAATTTTGGTGTGTTCCTCCCTGCTTTGCTTGAAAGTGAACATTACAGTGTGGAGCAATTGTTTGCAATGATGTAATTTCATCGCCCTCTGGAGGCCATACACAGATGCTACCAGCATGTTTTAATTTTGAAACAGTCTTGGCAATTTATAATCCACTTTTTCCTGAAACTTCATATTTTCGTATTAATGTAATTTTAATATGAAGAGAACTGATTAAATATAGCTCATATATACAAATCTAAGAATTTATTTCCTCCTTTTATCTCTCTCCCCTTTTTACAATTTCTTTTTTAGTTTTTGAGATAAAACGTTTTTAATTAACATTACAGTCAAGGGTTTAATGTTCCACAAAATAAGAAATTAAAAAGTAAAAAAATAATCTAGTTTAGTGGCAGCATAATCAAGGGCTATAAACAATCAAATAGGAAGATACCCATTTGTTTATATTCAGTAAAGTTTAAACTAATCACAGATCATTAAAACTATAGTAGTATAACATTCTTAACTATTGATTTGAAAAATATATTAAGCAAAGTTTGACAAAAATATATCCACAGCAGTACTGATATACATAGGCATTTTTGTCTCTTTTGTTTTCATTTTTCATTTTTCTTTTTTAAATTTTAGCTTCTACATGTAAGGGAGAACATGTAGTAACAGTCTTTTTATGTTGGACTTATTTCACTCAACATTATAATGTCCTTCAGTTACATCCATTTTGATGCAAATGGTAGAATTTAATTCTTTTTATAGCTGAAAAAGACTTCACTATATCTGTATAAATATCACATTTTCTTTATCAATTCATCTGATGGTGGACACCTTGATCAACAACTCATTTTATATATATGGAGATTATGTGCGTATTATGTTTAATTGGGATGTTTCAAAAATTTAAATTCAAACTGCTCAACAATGTTGGATTTATCATTTTATGGTACAGGATGCTTTGAATTATTCTTTGGAAATAGAAATGAGCATCATTCCCCTTACATGATGGAAAATGTATCTATGTTGGGATGCCTTTTCCTTTCCTATATGAGTATATGTATAATGATTTTATGTGTTGGAAAAAAAGCATATGATACAATCTAGATCCTCAGTGCTATAATCTTTGATTTTACAGAAAGAAACCTAATATAAATTCTCACATTGTTTTAAGTTTCTTTTCCTAGAGATAAAAATTCATAACTTAGCTAAAATATCTACAAATAGAATGGACTCAGTAGTTCATACGTTTTGGTTGTTTCATGAAAGATATTTCACTAAGGTAATACTTAGACAGGCTGCATATTTATCTTATGTTTGTGGCAGCTACCATGACTTACCTAGATTGATTCTGTTTAAAGTAAGAAGCTATAAGTTTTTCTGTAAACCTAATATTTTTTATTTGACACAATGAATTAAGATTTTTAAGTAACTGAAGATGTAAAAAATAGTCAGCCTCAATCATTATTTGGGGTACACTATACGAACAGAGTGATATAAATTCCTATAACTTGACAGTGCTATCGGTGTTTTCGAGGTCTCTGATGTTCTAAGACTTGTTCCTACTGGCTTTTTATTTTGGTTTTGTTTTCAGAGATTGGGAGAGATAATGAATAATCTGAGTTTTATGTTTACTTGAAATAAACATATTAAGATGAAAAGAAAAAATAAATTAGATATAAAGAATGCAGGCGTCATGTCTAACGCATATCCAGTCTCCTTGGAGGTAGTAATTAAAGCTCTGAGTTTCTGTGAAATTGTCTTTTTAGTTATGAATTGAGAACATATAATGTCATAGAATTGGATTTTCAAGAATTTAGGCACTTAACATCCAGAGAGAAGGCGTAGGAAAAGAGATGGAAAACCAACTGCCACACAAGGAAGAAGAAAGCCAGGGATAACAAATCGTACTTATAAATCAAGTAACCAGAAGATAAAATTTTCCATTGCATCTGTGGATTTGAAAATTGTTTACGAATTATTTTTATTGGATTAGTAAAATCTGGCTTTTAATATATATTTCCTTATTTGTGTTTGCAAGGCAGAGTTACAGAGAGAAGGAGAGAGAGATTTTCTATTTTCTGGTTCACTTCCCAAATGTCTGTAATAGCCAGGGCTGAGCCAATTAGAAGGAAGAACTAAGGGATTCCCACTGATTGAGCAGTGCCAGGAAGCAACCCTCAGCTAGGAACCTACTATTTCAGATTTGAAATAACAGATCTGGCAAATGGAATTAACTCTTAGAGTTGAATTGCTTGGAGATTGAAATATGGATACAAGAGTCCTCAACTTCAATGAGAGTTAAATACCAGAATTTATTTGGTTGAATGTAGAAGGAGAAATTTGGGAACTTACACAATTAGGATATTTCTGTATGATCTATCCACTTATTCCAAAGTTGGGTATCTTTGAAGGCCTCAGCTTTCTTCTCCAACATATTGAGAGACAATCTTAAAAAAAAAAAAAAGATTTATTTATTTGAAACGCAACTTGTAGAAAGAGAGGGAGAAACAGAGAGAGATTTCATTTGTTGGTTCACTCCCCAAATGAACAAGGTTGGGCCAGACAGAAGCAAGAAGCCAGGGGATTCATCCAGATAGCCCATGTGCGTGGCAAAGACTCTGGAATGTGGATGGTCTTCTGCCACTTTCCCAGGTGCATTAACAGGGAACTGGATTGGAAGAGGAATAGCTGGGACTCCACATAGATATTTGAAATAACAATTATGTCTCTTAAGGACCAAAGATGATAATCTTAAGAGCCTCATTAAAATGACTTTCCAGGTGTGTGTTGTACAACAGCTGCTTAATCTGCTGCTTGGGATACCCATATCTTATATGAGAGTACCTGGTCAAGTCCTGGCTCCTCCGTTTATGATCCATCTTAATTCCAGTAAGCCTGTGTAAACAACAGATGGTGGCCCAAGTGGTTGATTCCCTTCCACCTATGTATGACAACCCAGTGGAATTCCCTGAACCTGACTTTGGCTTGATACAGCCGAACTCTTGCAGGAATTTGAGGAGTAAATTAATGCATGAAAGTTCTCTCTCTCTCTTTCATTCTCTTCCTCCTTCCCTTCTTCCCTCCCTTCCTCCCTCCCTTTCTTCATATTTCCTTGTCTCTCCCATTCTGTCACTCTGCCTTTCAAGTAAAATTTCAAAGGAAACCTTTTTAATTTTCTCTGATTTTAATAGGAGTAATATGATTGCAATCTATCAGAAAGGTGTCAGATTGCATAAAGGTCAGTAGCTGCAAAACAGCACAATGTTTACACACAAACTGATTTCCAGCAGTGGTTAATCACATTTCCATGGGGAATTAAACTGATAATCAGATTTGAGCTACATTAGTGAAAATAAAATTTCAATACAGGAGCAGAAATGCACATTAATTTGTTACAATAGGCAACCAGGGTTTCTTCGAGACCTACACCAAAGCTCAGGTGGCTAAATACATGGAAAAAGCTTCTTACAGCACTGTCAGAAATGTCCAGTCCAGGGGCCGTTGCATGATGTAGGAGACTAAGCTTCCACCTGTGCCACCGGCATCCCATTCCCATCATTCCTGTCCCATCTGCTCCATTTCTGATCCAGCTCCCTGCTAATGGCCTGGGAAAGCAACAGAGGATGTCCCAAGGCCTTGAGTCCCTGAACCCATGTGGGAAACTCAAAGAAGCTCCTGTCTCCTCACTTTGCTTCCTCCTAGTTCCAACTGTTATGATTATTTGGGGAGTGAACTGGTTGATGAAAAATCTGTTTTCTCTGATTCTTTCTTTTCCACTCTGCCCTTCAATATTTTTTAAATAAAACTATTGCTTTTTTTATAGAATTTTTCGAAGAGAAAAAAAGTTCTCTTAATGTAAAGCTATTGATAAGGAAATTATTTTTGCCTCCATGTCAATCATCGAGTATGATGAGAAGCAGTTCATATTTACCTGACAAAGAAGTATTTATGATTTGGTTTATTTACAGGTAGGCCAGCTCTCCTTAACTCTACAACACTAGAGTGTAAAAAGAGATTAATCAGTCGAATGGCACAAAAACTTATGGTAGTCCTTTGCATTGATGAGATTATACTGATGGCACATGAATAGAAGCAAGGTGCATGTGCTCCAGATGTTCCATAAAGATACATTCATGTCAAAGAGTAGCAAGTTAACTCTATGGAAATTGAGTATCAAGCATATTCTAGCCTCAGGATGTTAAAAAAAAAAACATGTCAAATAGAAACTAAACTCCAGAAAATATTAAAGATCAGTAATGATTTTATCTTTTATCTCTGTTGGACTCTCACCTTGAGATGCAGACCACATGCTCAAGAGGGGCAGAGCTGTGATATTCATTGCTGAATTTTTAGTACCTTGAATTGAACCTAGGTCCGAGAAAATGATCTAAGATGGTTTGAGGGAAATAAAAGCAAAAGCAACACTTCTCTACACTAACCAAGAACGAACCCCTATACAATTATACCTAATATAGATGCAAGATACAGATTAAATGTTTAGCAAAAGGAATTCACTGGACTGAGGATTGCTCCTCCAATGTCCTTATTGCCAGGTTCAACACATGATTTTATTCTTCCATTGTTAAGACCTTGATGACCAGTATTGTCCTAAGGGATTTAGGGAAACTCCACGTCTAGGATATAACTACCACCTGCATGTAACATTCCCTCCCTTCAACCCAATCAAAGCCTTCTTGGCCATTACAAAGATTACCTGAATAGCACAGCTTCTCTGATTAATCAAAAGAATGCCACACGCATCATCAACCAAACAGGAACTTGAATTCAAGCTGAACACTTGCTTCCCAGCCCAACTTAAATCTGTAAGAACCTTTACTCCCTACACCCCCTGGGAGCCAGGGATTGAAGTCACAGCTACCTAGATCATTGTTCTGCATCTTCCAAGTAAATATTTACCTTCTTCCACAAAAAAAAATTCTGAAAAAAAAATGAAAGGACATTTATTAATTGACAGAAGATATTCCACTGAATATAGAATAGGAATAATACTTAACATTCCAGCTTGCTTTCTATTTTTAAAAATGGATCCAAGTAAGTTAAAATATTCTTTTAACCACAGTGCTCAAAGAAATGAAATAAGAAAAATGGATGCAAGAACTCCTTTGAGTTAGGAGTTACAAAACACATATTTAAATCTTAACAGGGCAAGCTTACGTGTTCACATGTCAGCATCAAATTGCTTCTTGTAGTAAGAAACATCAGTATTCTCTAAAAGCACATTTATAATGCTTTTCCATCACCCTTGCTGTGTTTTTGTAGCTCCTAAAGCCACAATTGGCATCTGAGGATCTTGTATTGCTGGCAGTTTCCCCTGCATTTCTTTGGAATCTATTCAACTGCTATGCTTTTACTTGGAAGTCAAAGCTTTGCATATATGCTTTGATGAGAGAGCTTGAACAGTCTTTCTCAGAAAACCATACCAGTCTGGCTGCGAACAGCCTTTCTCTAAGGGTGCTGACAGTAGCCTGGTCAGGGTAATGCACTTGGACTTGGGTTTCAATCTCCTCATCCCTGCTTGTTGTCCCTACCCTAGGGCATTGCCACATCTTATTGTCCCTTTAAAGGAGGACACAGATTTGGAATTGTCTAGTTACAAAAATCAAAATGCTGCCCAGGAGATCTGTATAAAGCTTCCATGAAAAC
Source organism: Ochotona curzoniae (assembly GCF_017591425.1). Taxonomy (NCBI): domain Eukaryota; kingdom Metazoa; phylum Chordata; class Mammalia; order Lagomorpha; family Ochotonidae; genus Ochotona; species Ochotona curzoniae. The sequence goes on along the minus strand of NW_024465023.1, from coordinate 18,201,927 downwards.
TATCCGTGTTTGTTGTTTTAGGAGCTGACATGGAAGTGATTTTAAATTACAAACAAAACCATGCCAAATAATTGAAATTTATGCACAACTGGAAAGATAAGAATCTCCATCATTATTATTGAGAACCAAGGGTGGAGTCATTACATAGAAATGGCCTAGACTTCCAAAATTTCTGGTTTTGTACATCCCTCTTCCAAAATACCCACCCCTATAAATTGCTGCCTTTACTGTGACTTCTTATTGTATGTCTTTTCCTTTCCTTTATAGTTTCTTGTCATCCTTATTCCATGCTTTCTTTCACCTTTTCTTAATAAAATAATTTGGATCATTGTTTGCCCATACTCTCTCCTCAACAAAGGTGAAGCAATCAATTCCTTAGGAGATTAGGAGGTGAAACTCTGTGGATTAATGGCAAATCTGGAACATTTAAGTCATTATGCATTAAATAAGTACATTCACAAGCTATCAGAGTCTCAAATTCATACATGTATACCACTTTTCAATCTATAATAAAATCCATGTGTTATCACTGAGCTTAAATATGGCATTTTATGAATCATTAAATATTAGTTGATAAATAGCATCAAAATTTAAAATTTCTGTTTTTCTTAAAGGTGCAATCAAAAACTAAAAAACAAAGCAGACTAGAGAAAAGAATCATTGAACATACATATTTGAAAATGAATTTGTGTGGAGGCTATATAATAAAAAATACTCAGCACTATTTGTGAAATGGTATACGGAAATATGCAATTTACTAGGAAATATACCAAAAACACGAGATAGACTGATGAAAAGGTAGAGAAATGCATATATATGGGTAACTATAAAATAAAAAGTAGGGCCCGGCACGGTGGTGCAGTGGTTAAGGCCCTCGCCTTGCACACCCGGGATCCCATATGGGCGCCAGTTCTATCCCAGCAGCCCCGCTTCCCTTCCAGCTCCCTGCCTGTGTCCCTTTGGGACCCTGCACCCATGTGGGAGACCCGGAAGAGGCTCCTGGCTTTGGATCGGCACAGCATCGGCCGTTGCGCTCACTTGGGGAGTGAATCATCGGACGGAAGATCTTCCTCTCTGTCTCTCCTCTCTGTATATCCGCCTTCCCAATAAAAAAATAATAAAAATAAATCTTTAAAAAATAAAATAAAAAGTAATAGGAGCATATAAGTGAGGAGTATATGATTGTTCATCATAGAATCATTTCAAATTTACTATAATTTTTGTTTTAAAGAAAGGATTTATTTATTCTTATTTGAAAGTCAGATTTACAGAGAGAAGGAGTTCTGTCCACTGGTTCACTCCCCAAGTGGCCGTAATGGCTAGAGCTGAGGTGATCCAAAATTAGGAGCCAGGAGCCACTTCCTCTTCTGCATTCCCTGGCCATAAGCAGGGAGCAGCTGGAACATGATCTGGTGCCCATATGGGATCCCAGTCCTAAAGGGAGAGGATCAACCAATCTAGTCATTGCACCAGGCCCTCAACTTTATATTTCTAAGATGTGGATAAAATATTTTGGAAAAACAACCTTTACAAAACGTACCTAAATAATTTTCAGGCTTTACATCATATGGTTAAATGTGAAGCAAGAAAATGTGATTATTCTTTTGGCAAAAAATTAAGTGACTTTTAGGTTTTCTAAAATATTTAATGACTACCCTTTCCAGCATCTATACACACAGAAGATGTTGCTTGTTAAGGAAAAAAAAATCTGTATTTTATTTTTACATCCTTTCATCTCAGAAATAACTTTAGAAGACTTTTGTCAATAGCACAGCTCTGAAATTCATATTAAAAAGAAATAATCTACCTGCATATATGCTTTAGAACAGCTCCAAGGCATGTTTCCAACATCATGGTGATAATAGTCCTACAAAGTATGTATCTTCTCTGTAGGGCACCGTAGAACAAAATCTTAATAAAAAGAAATGTATGAGTTATCCTTGCTTCCAATGAAAGAAACATTTTCTTTCTTTATTTTGAAACCCAGATCAATAATCTCAGGGCTTTAAAAAGCACAAGTATTTCCTTATCAGATTTTCCATCTTCAGAAACAAACAGAAAAAAAAGTCAGCAAGATTTGATCTGTGAGTAACAAATTTGATGTTTATACTGAACCTCCTTATTTGCAAATTCTGTTGCATGATTTAGCTCAAGCGAATTCTCATAAAAGGAAAATGTTTTTAAAAAAGGATAAAGAAGCAACCCCTGTACCAGAGAGGAAACAGGGACAAATATAAATGTGAAAGGTGAATAAAATTAATCAGAAAAAAGCTTGACTTCCAGAATGAACTGTATATGGTCAGAGTAGGCTCAATGGCCCCCATATAAGACAATTATTTTGATTTTTCATCCAGAATTGAGAATGTTTGACAAAAAGGCAATCTATCATGACCTTTACAATCTTTCTATCATTTTAGTGGCTGTTAACCCATTGTGACAACATTGCTACTTCTAACAAAGCAGCAAATCACTAGTTTGGAAAGCTCCATGAGAAAAGAAACATTTCTTGTTGTGAGATTCTTTGATGGAATTCCAGGTTCCTGTTCCCAGCATGGCTCAAGCTCAGCTAGTTCAGATATTTGGAAAGTAAATCTACAAATGGAAGATATCTCTCTGTGTGTCTTTAAATTTTACATAAAAGGCATATATAACAACAACTAAAACTCTTGCAAACATAAAGTCCTTGAGACCAGCAATTACACTGTAGAAAGTCGAGGGAAAGTTAGTTGACCAATGTAGTCTTTCTTACCCTAAACCTGCATGCTCAACTCTATTATAGACCACAGACTGAATTAAAACATCCAAAAAATGTTCTTTTTAATTAGTTACTATTTCTCAAACATTCTTATAGGGACTAAAATCAAATAAGTGATCATTTGTCCAGTCGTGGCCAATTCCATGATCACTTTTTAAAATTCATCTGTTTCAATAGCAACCTTTAGTTGTATAATGCACAAAATGTAATTTTGCACGGTAGGGTTTTGGGGACTATGAAGTATGAAGAACGAAAAATATAACAAGATTCCTGTTCTCACATAATTCAATACACATTAACTTGGGAAAAGGAGAATACATGAATAAAATACACAAAACTGATAGGTAGTGGTAATGATCATAAATATAATAAAACAGATTGCGTATATGGAGTGACATAGATAAGGCTATTACACGAAATATGTTCAAGAAAGACCTCCTTCAGGAATGTATTTATGAGCTGAAACGGAGTAAGCAGTAGTCGGTCATATGAAAATCTGTATGAAGAATATTCCAGGCAGGGAAGACAGCAACTGCATTGAGATCCCTGTAGTTTTTCCTAATACACACGCTTTTCATAAACCTTTTAAAAGTAATCATTTATTTAAAAGGCAAGTGACAGAGAGAGAGAGAGAAATACCATCTACTGCTGATTTACTATTCAAATGGCTGTTAACAGTTAAGACTGGGCCAGGCCCAAGCTAGGAGGCAGCAACTCCATTCAGGTTTCCTACGCGAGAGGAAAAGAGCCAAATACTTGAGCCAAAACTTGCTGCTTCCCAGAGTTCACAGTAGCAGAAAGCTGGAGCAGAAGCAGAGCAGCGAGGGCTCAATGTAGCAGTTCAATATGGGATGCTAGTACTGCAAATGCTAAAATAGTGGCCCAATCTATGAAATTTTTGGAGGTCCTTCCTTTGCATATGACTTGCAAATATTTTTCTCAATGCAGCAACCTGCTGTTTAACTTTCTTGATAGTATCATTCGAAAAGTCACCATTTTTAGGGTTGGTAATATATACAAGACATATTTATTTATTTTATTTTGGGCCATCATTCACTGCTTTCCAGGGTACTTTAGTAGGGAGCTGAATGGGAAGTGGAGCATCCAGGACATGAACCAGGGCCCATATGGGATGCTAGTATTGCAGGTGGCAGCTAAATGCACTGTACCACACTGCAGGTCCCAATAAATAAATGTCAAAATTTTTGAAAATCACAATCCCTTAGAAAAATATAACATTAAAATAGATTCAACTGGAAACAGAAAATTTTACATAATAAAACTTAAACCAGTACATTTTCTAAGAAGAATGCTTAAATCTAAAAAGTTTTGCCAATGAATTCTAATACTTGTTCAATCATTGCAATATAGCACATGGTCTTCTGAGAAGAGAAAAGAACAGACATACCGACACAATGGGGCAACAGGCTAATCCTCCACCTTCAGGCTCCAGCCTCCCATATTGGATTCAGTTTGTGTCTTGGCTACTTCACTTCCCATCCAGCTTCCTGCTTATGGTCTGGGAAAGCAATCGAGGATGGTGTAACCTTGGGATCCTGTATGCATGTGGGAGATCCAGAACAAGTTCCTGGCTCCTGGCTTCAGACAGGCTCAGCTCTGGCTGTTTTAGCCATTTGGGGAGTGAACTAGCAGTTTGAACATCTCTCCCTCTCTGTCTTCCCTTCTTTCTGTAAATCTGATTTGCAAATAAAAATATATCTTGGAAAAAAGAAGAAGAAAAGAATGGACTTTAACTTTTGTATTTTCTTAGTCCAAGAACAGGAAAATTGTATAAGGGCAGATATTTCTACCATTTATTTTCATCAATTGATAATGCATTGTCATTCAGGCATTATCAGGAAATTAAATGATAAGAATTATATAGGCCAGCTGAATTGAGCATTATGTAAATAATTAAGGTCATGGAAGTTATACAGAATTTTTTCTGTACTACAAAATTAAGGAAGCTGACCACAGTACAAATAATATTATCATTTCAGTAGTCATGTTTTACTTAAAACCAAAATCTTAATCAAAGCTTACCAAAGTAGAAATAGAAATATGCTTAATAAAGTTGGTTAACTATCAATAAGTAACATAGTTAATGTTGAGACAGTAATTAAAGATTTTACTTTGAAATCAGGGACACATATGCCCACTGTTACTACTTCTACTCAATATTGTACTGGAGATCCTGTACCAGTGTAGAAAGTCAAGAAAAAGAGGCAAAATGCCTAAGGATTAGAGAGAAAAACAATGCAACTTGTTCTATTTATACGCAGTATTGTTATTTAATGATAAAAATGGAAAAATAACAGAAATTGCTAGGTTTTATAAGAAAAGATGTCTTTTTAATAAGATTTCTGCATAAAGGTCAATACAAATAAATGGCATTTTACGTAACATCAGAAAACATAAGGATAAATTAGAAAGATATTTTCAAGCATTAAAATATTGAATTAGTAATAAACCTGTCAAGATTTGCAAAGATTCTGTAGACAATATTATAATAGTTCTTTAAAGACCTAGAAGAAATCAATAGATACATATTTTGTGTTTATACATTGGATACCTTAACCTTGAAACAATGTTAATTTTCTTAGTAATTAATTTCAAAGTAAACAATTTAAGTGAAAGTCTCAGAAGTCTTTGACTCAAACACCTTCTTCAAAAGTTTCTGTGGAATGACAAAGGCCTAACACACTTGATGAGGAAGATAAATCTTGAGAATATTGGATTAACTGAATAGTTGCAATTCCCAAATAACTATAGTAATTAACATGGTACAGTATTGATATTCAGAAAAATGAACCAAAATAAAAGTGTAGGTCAGAGTATACATATATCAAAACATTATGTTTTAACCATAAATATACAAATTTTTTAAAAGTCAGATACAGAGAGGAGGAGAGACAGAGAGGAAAATCTTCTGTCTGATGATTTGCACCCCAAGTGGCCGCAGTGGCCTGAGTTGAACTGATCTGATCTGAAACAGTAAGCCCCAAGCCTCTTCAGGGTCTCCCATAAGGATGCAGAGTCCCAAAGATTTGGGCTACAAGCTGGGAGCCAGATGGGAAGTGGAGCTGCCGGGGTTAGAACTGGTGCCCATATGGGATCCTGGTGCATGCAAGGCAAGAACTTTAGCCACTATGCTACCATGCTGGGCCCAAATATACAGTTTTTACATGTCAATAAAGAAAAAACTATATAGAAACTCAACAAAAAATGAAAACATTATCACTGAAGGTCAATCTCCCAGCTCCTGGCTTAAGCCTGACTCCATCACTGGCTATTGTGGCCCTCTGGTGAGTGAACTAGTACATGAAAGATCTCTCTCTGCCTCTTGTTTTCCACATGTAAACTGACTTTCAAATAAATAAATGAATATTTTATTATAAAAAAAAATTCTTCCGTAGTAGTGATTGACTTCTTCTCTTATGACTTAACTTCTGAAACCTAAATGCATTCAGGCACTATTTCAAACTGGTTCTGGAAAAAAAAAAATAGTTGCAGAAATTATAGGCATTTCACTAAAGTCTAAAGCAAATTATTCAACCAGAAGGACAATTTAAATACTTTTAGCTTTGAAAAAAAACACAAATTTCCATACTCTCTCACTCTTAAACAATTTTCCACCTCATTATTATTAATTTGCAAAGATTAATTTTCTGAAGTGAAATAGGCTGTATATTTTCCACCTAAATTGTATAGTACATTAATATTAAAAATGGGTGATGATAAATTGCCATCCCTTCATGTCCTATCATGTCACAAATTAATTTAGAGAATTAAAGTACCATATTTATTAGCAGATTATGAGCCTGCTATAAAATATACATTTGAGGACTTAGTTAATCATATGTAGTTTAGTTTAAAAATATGTAGACACTTCATATATACACATGCTTTTTTAGACATCTGTTCAAGTTCCTGACTCAAAGATGCTAAAGACTTTCTCCATGCTGTTCTCTAAGCACATGCTCTGTTTGGTTATAAATCTGAATACTGATCAGAAAAGGAAGGGTTCTATTCCTATAACCATAGACTTTTCATTGGTGTTCAGAATACAACCTTAATGTTAGACTTTTGATGTCAGTGGTCTCTGCTAACATGAGATAGGATCCTTCTGAGGCTTTAACGTGGAAAACATTCATGATTCATGCCAATCCTTCTCTTATCACACAAGATCATCAAAATGTCTTCTTAGAGCCACTGCCAGCAGTAAAGGACATTGGTCTATCACAGTGAGTCCTCTTTCTAACGCAATGAAAGTAACAGTGAAGTGATGGATTCGAATGTCTATCATCTTTTTCCCAGAAACACTCACTACTATTTCCTACTATATTTAATTGTCTGTTAATCCATGTAATGATTCCTTTTTCAGTTTTGTACTCTGTAACTTCCGCACTTAGAAGTTCGATTTGAGTCTTTATGACATCTTCCCTATTTCTGCTTAGATTTTTTTAATACATGGAGGTATAATTCTGATAGTATTTAAAAAGGTTCATGGAAAAATATAAATCAGTTTATTTTGATGCAAAATTATTTTTAAAATTCATGCTTACATGAGAGGTCTTCATAAGAATTCATGAAAATATGTATTAAAAGCTATGCAGTATTTCAAATGTTTTGCACTAAAATAAACTTTCCTTTTAATCTATTTTCACAAATGCTTTCATTTTCATATCCCCTAATTTTAACACATGCATCAGTTCCAATTCTTTAGAGTAATTGTTCTTCTCATCATATCACACATTATTCCTGTCCCTGCATGCCTGATATTCTTTACTTGAATGCTATAAATCATTAATCTTAACATATGGCTGTATTTAATATTTTTGTATTCCTTCACATACAATTGACTTTTGTGCAGGAAAATATTTATTTGGAAAGGTTTTCTTCTTTTTGGATCCTGTCCTAAAGATTAATTTTGCTCTGAGAAGTTCCATTAGTTAAGTGCTTAAATATATAATGAAAATGAAATTCCTAGAGATGGTGTGAAAGTCATATATGTGGTAAGCGTTTAAAATGTATCATTAAATAATTTGAATTTATGTAACCTTTATTCTAAAGACAGCATGATGTCCTCATATTTTCACTTGGTTCTTTTTTTTTTTTTTTTCAAGATTGTTTTATCTTTATTTGAGAGACGGGGTGAATGAACCATTCACTGGTTCACTCTCCAAATGGCCGCAACAGTCAGAGGCAGGCTAGTGTAAAGCCAGGAGCCAGGAGCTTCTACGAGATCTCCTAGGTCCCAAGAGCCTGAGCCATCCCAGTCTGTAAGCAAAGAGCTGCTTTCCCATGCCATAAGCAAAGAGCTTCATTGGAAGTGGAGCAGCCAGGAATCAAACTGGTGCCCATATGGGCTAGCTTAGTTTATTATGCCACTGTGCTGGCCCCCCCACTCTGTTCTTAATGAACACACTTATAAGCATAATGAAAAGTCATTCAAAAATTATCTTAAACACAAAATTTGAATATTAAGCAACAAAATATAATACTCTCACTGTTCAGTTTACTATTCTAGTCTAGTCTTCCCACTTAGCTCCTATGTATTAAAATATAACAAGAAGTTAATACACACCTTATATTATGTTTTTTGTTTTGCCAGGAACAGCCAGAAGTATGCTAAAATATTTATTTTCAATAATTTCTTAAATTTTTTCATTAATAATAAATAAAGCTAACAATTGACTTTATCACACTGATCCAAAAGAAGCATGGTTTTGAGGTTCCTGTCTCAGAAATTATATTAATCATCAAGTTTACAATTAATATAATTTACTTTCAAATAAATGCTTTCATTTTCCTCCTAATAATAAGAATTCTAATTTCTGAATTCAAAGTAGTGACTGTAAGAAATACTTACTTTACTTAAAACCAAAAATTATGAAGTCCTAACAACATACCCACCCACACCTTCCACACAAGTATAATTGTGACATGTTATTTTCATGAAAAAGTTCTAATTGATAGTCTTTACTTACTGTTTTGTTTACCCAGTATACGATCCCATATTGAAGCTATAGAAATCCTCAATTTATGCAAATGCCAACTAGATTTTTAAGCATTCCTAAAACTTACTAGTGTTAATATTTCTAGTTCCAGCTACAGTGTCTGTTAAAGATTATGGTACTAAGTGATTTCATACACCAGTCCTCCGGTGTGATTCCACGGCATGGTTTTTAAGCTGTTAAACTCAAGTCCTCATTCCTGAACATTTAAGAGATTATGTACATTGCCCAATAACATTTTACCAAGTTTATTTTCTGTTCTACCAAGCCAGAGTAAGTCAGTTACTCTGACGTGAAAAATTGATAGCAGGACATCAATCAGTAGGACACAATAGATTATCAAAGAAATATAGGGATAATTGTCGTAAGCTAGCTAGCTGATTGTCACTGAAGGCAGTAAATCTCCTGTTAGTAGTAAAGAACAAGACAGTGGCATCTTATTATAAAGAATGAGAAAGCAATTATTGGAATCATCCAGTGTCTTCAGATTGACTGTCCAATAATGATCTGACTAGGGAAATCCAAGTAGTAGCTGCCATATAAAAATATGAAAGCCACCAACATTCCAAATCTGTAAGGTGGTTTCTAAAGGCATTGGGCATACAAATATAAAAAGAATATTATGATCAAGTCTTTAATTCTCAGTTACGGCAATATAGAAATATCACTTTCTATTAATGTGGTAAGTCTTAATTCTTGCATCTATACTGTTGAGATAGAATACTCAACATTTTAAAGATTATAACTTTGTGAGAGTTTAATTGAAAATTTAGAAAAGGTTTTCATTAAAAAAGAGTAGGGCTCCTTTTCTTAAGATATAGTCTTATTTATTTCACTGGCATAGTTACAGGGAGAGAGTTGTTTCGTCCACTGTTTCACTTCCCTAATAGTCACAAAGACAGGGACTGAGTTTGGTCAATCCTAAGTCCGGAGCTAGGAGTTTCTTTCGGGCGAGGAGCTGGATAGGAAGTAGAGCAACTGGGACTTGAGGCAACTACCACAGGAGATGCCAGAGTTGCCAGAAGAGGCTTTACTCACTATGCCACAATGCTAAGTGAGACTCTGATAGATCAGAATATAAGGATGAATTCCAATAAGCAATGTCTGAATGTCCAACCTGTGGTTAGTCACATTTTAAGCTAAGCAGTTAATTTCTAATCCATATTGAGACTTTTTTCACCACAATTGCAGATATGTAATGACCTTGCTAGGAAAGTTATTTGCAAATTTGAAGCAAATTTCTCTCACCCCCACGTCTTTAGCCTTAATTCTCTTTGCCCCGAGTGCTTGAGTGTCACCATAACCTACACATTAGGGTGAGGGCTTGTGATTGTGGGTTTAGTGAAACTTTGATTTAAATTTGGCTTGCAGTAACATCAATAACCCTCGAAAGACCCGTGAATATCTTATTAGAGACTATGTACTTCATGAAAGAGATCTATTCAACCCAAGCCAAATCATCATTATCACTGTGTGGCCAAACAAAAACCTTTGAATCTTTCTTTCTTTACTATAATAATATATTTTAAATATTACTGTATTTATGTTCTAGCAGTTAAATCACAGTTAGGAAACATGCACCTCATTGTGGATTTTCACACCTGGCTCTGTTCTCAATTGCAGATTCCTGCTAGTGCAGACCCTAGGGGGTAGTGGTGATAGCTTAAGTATTGGTGTCCCTGCCACATTTGTGGGAAGCCGTGATCGTGTTCCCACATCCTGGCTCTAGCCTAGCCCTGGCTGCTGCAGACATTTGAGCAGTGAATTAGCAAAGTAAAGCACTCTATCTCTGTATTGTTCTCTCCCTGTCTCTCAAACAAAACATTTTTGAAATATTACTGCATTCCTCAGAGAATCACAGTAATTAGTTTCACCATTCAAAATTGGATGTATTCAGTTTTCATGAGTCTCAAACATATAACTTGTTAACTTTTCTATTTGGCTGTGGTGTAGAAGTCAGAACTTTCGGCAGGATGACAGATAATTAGTATAAAGGTATCAGCTAAAGATAGAAAATTAAGACTTGTTCTGTATGTGAGCTCTTCACTTGAGTCAATCAATAAAGTTCTAAGGAACTTGCTTTGCAACTATTGATTAGCACATACTTTTATTCCTTTAACCTAAAAAAAGTTGAAAATATCAGAACAATGTGCTTGTAACTTACAAAGCAACAGTATTTCACTGTCTTATCTCAGCTTTCTCACTCTGTATTATAGTTTAAGTCACAGGGACCCTGACCTGATGTCACACTTGTCTTCAATTTTGACAAATTCATACTCACTTAAGAAAGCAATTAATAAACCTTAAACCTAAGTGTCTGGATATGACCCATGTGTGTTAGAGGGCCATAAATAAATAGCATAAACATAAGAACCTTCCTACCAAATTCAAGTGGAGTGGGTAATTTATAGAAATCACCTCTTGAGTTAAGAGCCAGTATTGCATCTTCTGTCCCCTCAAGATGGAGACCCCACATCTGGTGAACCCTGGGACTTTAGAAGCAACATGTTCTATGTTTTAGTGTGGTTGTTTCAATATATTTGTCAGTGAATAGGCTCCAGAAAAGAAGATTCTGCAGTTGGACTGGGCTGCGATATACGCAGTTCTGTCCTTAGACCTTATCACCTGATGAATTCAACAGTGTTCAGGCATCTGAGACAGCTTGGAGAATTATGTGAAGCTGGTAGAAAATCTTTATAGGAGAATTGTACTGAAACACTTAAGATTGTAGAGCATAGCTCTGAATTTTTCAGAAAAAAAAACCAATGTTTCACTTGCTAACAGGATTTGATAGGAGTCAAAATTATGTACCTATAACACTATTTGATCAGTTGATCTAGGCTATCAGCCATTACTTGGGTATTCTCTGATAAAAACGGTCATGTCTCCTTACATTCCACCAAGAAGGAATATATTATAAACAGGGTCCAAGCAGTAACACAGCTTGTTTTAAAAACAGAGCTGCAGCCAGATGAATAGTTGCAGAAGCTTATTACAACTACCACTGCCTCCCGCCCCCAATCTCTCCCCCAGGCAGGCCCAGTCTCCTGCTTCCTGAAACTATTACTGGGAAAGAGGAGCTACTGACATCTAGTGGCTACAGATGCACAGAGCCGTTCTCACAAAATAGCATTTATACAGGACATAGGTGCTTATTGGAGACACACTCTGCTATCCTTTATGACTGAAATAGACCCCTTTTAGCTAGGAAGAATAGTGTAAAATGATAGACTCGCCCTTTAATAATAGTGGAGAAATATAAAACAAAAACTAAGTGTTGATGTGCTACAAGGAAAGATAAATTCTAAATGTATGCCATTCTATCGGCAAATTAACATCTTAGACATTTTTTCTGTTTTAGGAATCTCCCACTTCAGTAGGTTGAATGACCTTCCATTGTAGAAGTTAAAGATTCCAACTAATTGTTCGCTCAGTCACCTTCACAAACTAGGGCAGTAGCGCAGAAACTGGCTTCCACCCAGTCAGATCCACATGCCCCAAGTTTGGAACTAGAAACTGCTGGTGAAATTACCAAAGAACGGCAAAATAGGTTGTAGAATGTATTCTGACCACACAAGAGAACAGTAGTGGAAAGAGCATCCAGTTTCCTAAGACAGCATCCCTTAATGTCTTGTGTTTGTGAGCTCAGCAGTATGATCTGAACAATAAACAAGTAATCAAATAGTAATAGCGGGGGTTCAGCAAATCAGGACACACACACACACACAAAAAGATTGGGCAGTTCTCCTAGCTGCTGGTTTCTGCTGACAGTTTTCTGTCCCTCCAGCCAATTCTGTGAGATAAATATTATCATAATAATATCCTTATTTTCTACTGAAAGTTTTCAAAGTCAAATAATGTTTCTTAAAACTAAGAATTCTCTCTGTTATATGCAGTTACCATCTAACTGCATCTACATCAGCTTTTGCAGAACCCGGATGAGACCATATAAATAGGACACAGGTTTCACTAGTGTAGTGGCTTGTGGAGAAAACTGCTGGGTACTACAACATGGCATGTATGAGAAGCTGTGAAAGGAGGGACGGCAGTCTCAAGACTTCTAGCTGTGAGCTATAACTGATAGAAATTTTGGATTACCAAAGAAAATGAAGGAATGTATCATGTACATGGACTGACAAACTTTACATATTAAAGAAGTCAAAACCATGCAAACTAATGTAAGTTTCAGTGTGAATCAAATCTCATTAGTCTCGAAGGTTTTTAAAAATTCTTTTTGCATTTGTATTTTGTGGTTCATTTGTTTGCCAGTTCCTTTTGCTATTTCTCTGGGGAAAATTCACAATGATTTTTAAAGCACTGTAAACTGAATCCTCTCACAATTTAAAACATATTCTTTCCCATACTTATGTAGAAATCCTACATCTAAATTTTTATGCTATAATTTTATTTTCCTTTGCCCCTCGTATTGTATTCCTTTACTTTCCAGAGAAATTCAACATCTTAGGACTTACAAGGTTTTGTTTTTGTTTTTTAAACATTTATTTTATTTTTATTGAAAAGGCGGATATACAGAAAGGAGGGGAGACAGAGAGGAAGATTTTCCATTGATGGTTCACTCCCCAAGCGGCTGCAATGGCTGGAGCTGAGCCAATCTGAAGCCAGGAGCCAGCAGCTCTTCTGGGTGTCCCACATGGGGGCCTTCCTCGACTGTTATCCCAGGCTGCAAGCAGGGAGCTGGACGGGAAGCAGAGCATCCGGGGTTAGAACCAGCGCCCATATGGGATCCTGGCACATGCAAGGCGAGGGCTTTATCGCACCAGGTCCAAGACTTACAAGTTTTAAGCATAGGTAAAAGTGAGAAGAAAAAAACAGAGCTAGAAATCCTCTGGAAGAGTAACACGAAAAATGAAAACAAGCACAGGGCCCAGCGCAATGGCTCAATGGCTAAACCCTCACCATGCAAGTGCCAGAATCCCATATGGATGTCAGTTCACGTCCCAGGTTCTCCACATCCAATCCAGCTCCTTGCATGTGGCCGGGGGAGCAGTAGAGGACTGCCTGAGGTCTTGGGACTCTGCACCCATGTGGGAGACCCACAAGAAGTTCATGACTCCTGGCTTCGGATCGGCTCCTGGCTTTGTGGTCATTTGGGGAATGAACTAGCAGATGGAAGATCTTTTTGCTCCATCTCCTTCTTTCTATACATCTGATCTGCCTTCCAATAAAATTAAATAAATCTTTAAAACAAAAACAAAAAAAAAATCTAAGCATGAGCTCCCCAAAGGTAGATTTTCCCATTTCTCAGTCCCACTTAAGAGCAGCCCTATTTATCAAAGATCAGGAAAGAGAATGAATGCTGTATTTTTGCTTATCGCTCCAACTTAAGTCAGTACTAGTCGGCTACCATATGTTCAATTCAAAATTTTGATGAATTTTTGATGTTTCTTCTTAAGCTGGTATGTCATCTGGATTATAAAACATGACATTCTCTTTTGTTTGAGACACAGCAAAAAATGTTTTCATATTTGTGACCATATTGTCACAATTAAATGAATTACTAAGTGGTTAAGCTTGGGTCCCTGTTGGAATGAGAAAGGGGGGGGTGTCCCTTTTATAGGGTGCAAGATGTTTACTTCTGCCCAGAAGGTGCCTTTAGAAGGGTAAAAGACCCATCCCACTCTTCTGGGTTTCCAGTTTTGCTGTAAGAATAGCAAAAAAGTAACAATTCCACCTTTCTGTGCTTTCAGGTTATAATGAGAATAGGAAAAAAAGCTATATATGCACCCCCTCTGATGGCTTTTTTGTGTTATCTCAACAGGTTAGACAGGACTACAATTCCTGTCTTTTGATGGGTTTTTTCCCACTCTCTGGTTCGTAGCTACATTTCTATTCCATCCTCTTTCCCCAAATTGTGCTTGAAAGACTAGACCTTTAGAATTTTTTCCAATTTTTTCCTCTCTTGGAACTTCACTTTCCAGGCTACTGTGGCAGGAAGTTTTTCTTTGCTGACTGCTTTTTCCATGTGGGAATTCTTCTTTCATTTGAGGCAAGACCTGAAGCCACCTTCTGGCCAGGGAAGCAATATTACAAAAGTGGCATTAAAATATTTATTTAATAATGACTTTAGGATTACTTAAATGGTAGTGAATCAGAAGCTGGCACTGTGGCAAAGTGATTTAAGCTATCACCTGCAAAGCCAAATTCCATATGAGGGCTTCCTTTATTGTGGTAGCAAATAGTACCAAGAACACTAAAGAGTTTTGAAAGCACAAGTGAGTTAATGGTTAAAGAAATCACTTAGTTTAAAAAAAATCTGTGAGTCAAATGGCCTACTGGCATCCTGGTCAATTCCATACTCTTTCCACTATCATACACAGTACCAAGAGAGTAATAGAAAGCTGTCACATGTCTCAACAATTCTTGCTCATTTTCCAGTAGCTTTTCTTAATCTGCTATCTTTTGCTTCCTTTCTCTAACCTCACAATAACATCTCAGTTCAAGAGGAATAGAACAATAATGTTCAGCTCATTTATAATTCCATCACTTCAAAAATTGTCCCTCATGAAATGCAGTTAGGATTAATTAAAAAGAGAGCAGAGTAACAAACAAAAAAATTCTCTTTAAGAAAAATTTAAAAGAACACCTTTGTTCTGAAAGCCAGATGTGAATCACCAACAGAACGCATTTAGGTATTAGCTAGGTGTATTTTAATTAATGAAAACCTTGGGCTTTGCTGTAGTATAATTGTGCCCTCTACAGTCTTCTCAAGTGACTGAA
Organism: Ochotona curzoniae; assembly: GCF_017591425.1. NCBI lineage: Eukaryota > Metazoa > Chordata > Mammalia > Lagomorpha > Ochotonidae > Ochotona > Ochotona curzoniae. Next base: position 18,186,417 of record NW_024465023.1, on the reverse strand, counting down.
GGTGACTTTAGCTTGAAAGAAATCTGCAATACTTAGTCCACATTCTGATTTAAGCAGGCAAGCAACATTGGGTGCTCTATGGCAATGTCCCTGACTTGTTTAATTTGGGGAAGTCTCTAACATTAAAGGAAATTTTGTTGAATTTAATGAATGAATGTACTACTAGCTGTGTGATAACCCCTGCAAAAGAAAATTAAATCTCTGCAGCTCTAATTTTCTGTTTTGCCGCTAGAAAATTTATTATTAATGACAATAGCTTACCTAAACTCTGTAATACTGGGAAGTAGCAAAGCTAAGAAATCCCCTTACCTTTTGTGCTTAGAAAATAACAGATGGTGAAGAACAGCCTTTTCCATACAACTTAGTTAAGATTCAGGGATGCCTTCTCTTATTTACCTAGGATAGTGCCAAGCCAATCCTATTTTGTCTCACATTGTTGGTTTAAATATGATTTGAATCCATGAAAACTAATATTGAAGCTTAATTCCCCAATACAGCAATATTGGAATGTATGGCGTAACAGGAAGTATTCAGAACTTGCCGACCGAGTCCAAGTGAGTAAATCAATAGAGTCTTGTGGGAGTCATTTTTTACTTAGTTACCACTAGAGTAGGTTTCTTTAAAGGTTTGTTTGTTCGTTCATTTGTAATACAGAGTGAGAGAGAGAGGCACAAAGAGACAGAGAATACTTTGTTCATTGATTCACTTCCTAGATGGCTGTAACACCAGTCTGGGCAAGGTCAAAGACACAAACCAGGAACTCAATCTGAGCATCCCACAAAGATGTTAAGGGAACAAGTATTTGACCCATCTTTCACTCCCTTCGCAGTGCAGTAACAGGAAGCTGTATCAGAAGCAGCATAGCTGAATTCTACCCAGCATTCCAATAGGGAATATCCTTGTCACAGCTGTGGCTTAACCCCTTGTACCTTTATCCTAGTGTCTACCCGTTTTTATAAAGTGTCAGGCCCCTCTTCAGAGAGAGAAGAGCCAGAGAGAGATATCTTCTATTCACTAGTTCATTCCTCAAGTGACCACAATGGCCAGAACCAAGCCAATCCAAAGACAGAAACCAGGAGCCTCCCCTAGGTCTCCCACATAGCTACAGGATCCCAAGGACTTGGGCCATCTTCCACTGCTTTCCTAGGCCATAAGCAGGGAGCTGGATGGGAAGTGGAGCAGCCAGGGTACTGAACAGCACCCATATGGGATGCTGGTGCTTCAGGCAAAGGATTAGCCAGTTACAACACTGCACCCACCACAGAAAGCCTTATCAGTAACAGTTTAACCAGATAACTACTGACCAAGGTTTATGATATTTTTTAACATTACATCTATGAAATAACCCATAGCTACTTATCATTGCAGCATTTTATTTTATTTTTTAAATTTCCACATTCACTGGAAAGGCAAGGGTAGAGTTGACTCCCAAAACTGTGTAGGGGAATCAGATATTGGAGAACAAAGCATGGCAAATGTCCTTGAAAATAAGTTGGGGAATTTAGATTTCATTTGTTTAAGATAGGAGTTGATAAATTCTTAAAGGAACTGATAGTGAGCAGTTTAGACTTGTCAGCCCAATGTTGGCTGTAACTACTAATTATCTCTGTCCTTGAGAGAAGCCAGCACAGTACTGTATTGAATCAATGTTATTGCTAAGCTTCAATAGCATATTAGTCTTTTTTCTTTTTTAAGAATTATGGATTTATTTATTAGAAATGGAGACCAAAAGAGAGAATCTTATATCCATAGCCCACTCCCGAAATGCTTGTAACAATCAGAGCTGTGTCAAGCCAAAGCCAGGGGTCAGGAATTTCATCTTGTTTTCCACGGGGAGAGCAGGGATCCAAGAACTTGGACCACTTTCTGAGCATTAACAGGAAGCTGAATCAAAAGCAGAGTAGCCAGAAATTCAACCAGCATTCTAATATGGGATGCTGGCATAATACACAGCAATTTGCCAACTGTACCACTATGCCAGCCCCCAATGTTGTTTCTTTAACTAAATAAACAGTGTTCGTTTGCACACACTCCTACTCCTAGGCATGTGAAGACTTAGAGGGATTTCCATTGTTTTTCATGCCTAATGAACTAGCCATTTGTTCTCTGACTCAGTGCAATAATAAGTACAAAGAGAGCAAAAGTTGTAGTTTGTGTGCTAATAAAGTTGCAGTATAGTTATAGGTAAGATAAAAATGAGGTATAACACATTTATACTATTTTATAGGACATAACAAATAATTAATTTGAAAGTATTACATTTTCTCAGCTTTCCCCCAAATCATATAATCACTGATCCAGTTCTCCTGTCTCTTGCTTTTTCTGGTATGAAATGAAACTCTTGGAAAGACAAATACGTGAAACAACAGGGAGCTTGTAGTAAAGAAAAGGCAGGTCAAGAGGGTAATAATGTTGTAGATAATTAGGAATTCTTGTGAAAGCAGAAGTGCTGCAATATTGAGGAGCATAAGAAGATTGGATAGAAAAGCAAAGATCTAAAAAGTGTTCATCTTTTATGAATTACTTCTAAGGTTTTATGAAAATGACTAAAATTTTATCTCCTTACTGAATTACTTTTAGAGAGTTAAATGTACTTAAAAAGTGCATCTTCATGCACAGTCTGAACTTCTTTATGAAGTCTGGGCTCATAAGTTAATTATGGCAGCTTAAATAAACTAACACTTGTTGAAACAGTGTTCAAGAAGAAACATACTCTCTAATGTTTCTTACAGTATATACTAAAATAACTAAATTTGCAGTACTGAGTTGAACATTAAGGTAAACACTTTTAAAAGGGTTCTTCTCCAATTATCTTTTTTTTTTCCCAAGCAGATGGCATTTATTCACCCTACTCACACTCAACTGAATCAGTTCGAGGACTCCCTTTCCTATTGCCCTCTCTACCCATTGACATCCCAAAGACAAAATCATCTCTGATGACTTCAGTCTATGAGTATTTGAGATGTGGGGAACTTCTATAGCAGGACTAAAGACTGCCTTAAATCACTTTCTAAGTTGTTCTGAAAGTGTCCTAAATTCTTTAAATAATAAACTTATAAGAAAATCATGTACATGTGTATATGGATGTAACTATCAATGGGTAAACATCCAGGTTACTGAAAACACTAAAAGGATCCTTACTTAGAATTCATGGAAATGTAAGTGAATAGATGGTTTCAATGAATATGATTATGAATGTAAGGCCTAGGAACACGCCTTCAGGGACATCATGTTAAGTTGCACTGAGAATTCTGGGAGTTCTATTTACTGTATTACCTCCTGTGGTTTCATAGTACACATCCTGTGGAACTATATATGATGATCTGCTTGATTTGGTATTACTGATACACTAAGAATCTTTTGTTTCTCACTCATTATTGCTGTTAATATCAGTTCATTGTTAGAGTCACAGGGTAAGTATATTTATGTAGACAACAAACAAAATTACACATATGTGTTAATATGGTTTATTTCTCACAGCAATACTAGGATGTGAGATTTTGATACATAATGAGACTAGTTTTTGCACATAGGTAATGTATTGCATGTGGATGACAAAGCAGGAGTGTGTGTGTCAGAGAATAATGTAAGATAACTTAAAAGCGAAGAAAGCCTAGAAATAAACATCAGCTGAAAGAGCAGTAACAGAAAAGCATAAACATTTAAAACTGGGTAAATTAAAAAGGGAGAAATCAGAAGACACATGAGATCTTGCACAATAAACATTTTTATTTCCATAATTAAATGTAAGCACAAGAAAGAGCTGTAAAAATTTCCTAAGTACCAAGTCTATATAACTGGAAGAGTTATGATTTTAATTAATCTAAGCTCTACATTTCAAATGAAAATAAATACCTCTATCTAGCTCACAGACCTTGAGTGAATATATTCTCCAGCATGATAACTCTAGGAAAATGACTTAATTTCTGTCTACCTCAATGCTTTCATCTGCAGTATGAGAGTAGTAATACCAACCATGCATGGGAGTTGAGAGTAAATAAGTAAAGCTAACTATAGTTAACTGTTTTGAGTGGCAGAGAGGTTTCTTAGCATATTATTTGCTATAATTCCCAAGATCAGGTGGACCCTCTTGTTTGCCCTCTGCTAAGTGCCACCTCTGTCTCCATCATGGTCACGAGTAATAGCATCATAGTTAGGGAGGCACAGGAACCAAAAGGCATTCTTGGGTCAGACTTGCTCTTTTAATAACAACCCACATTCATGAAAACTAAATCAATTTGGATGATCAGCACTAATCCCATAAATGACACCCCAATTGTCTAACTGTCTTCCACTAGGTTCACCTCTTAAAGGTCTCCCTTGTTAACATTTTACATTGAGGCTTGAGCTTCTAGCACAAGAAAGATGCGCTCGAACTGTATGTAAAATCACAGTACAGAGCAGAGTCTCTGACAACTCTAGCTGCACAGCAAACAGCTACTAACAATATCCTTACTTTCTGGCATGGGAAAATCACCACATAATAAAAAGCTTTGTAATGTATTGTCTTGAAAGTTAAGCCAAACACAAAGACCTTAAAGAACTGTGTCTTCCTTTATTTGCATATAGAGCATTTCAATTTTGACAGTACAAAGCAATTCATTTTTACTTTGAGACTATCTTGATAAAGTTTTTCATCATGTATTAAATATGCTAAATATGGCCATAAGGATTTTGATTTTCTTATAACTGAAAGGTGGACTCCGATTTCTCTCTTTAATCTGGGCTAAACAAGTAACTTACTTAATCAAGAGAATGCAGCAGGGCTCAGTGTGGTAGCCTAGTGCCTAAAGTTCTTACTTTGCATGCACCTTGTGATCCGATATAGGTTCCAGTTCATGCCTCAGCTGCCCTGCTTCTCATCCAGCTCCCTGCTTGTGGCCTGGGAAAGCAATCAAGGATGGCCCAAGGCTTTGGGACCCTGTGTCTGCATGGGAGGCCTGGAGGAAGCTCCTGGCTGGTGGCTTTGGATCAGCTCAGTTCTGGCCACTTGGGGTGTGTAGCAGCAGACGGAAGATCTTTCTTTTTCTGTTTCTGTTTCTCTTTCTGAGTCCAACTTTCCAATAAAAATAAACAAATCTCAAAGACACACAGAGACAACGCAGCAAATAGGTAGTGTTAAAATTCTGAGGGTAGATTAGAAATAACTTTGCAAGGGCCACAGGAGTCTTGGAATGCTCACTCCTTAAGTAAGGCAAGTTACTGTCTGACAATTCTAACAACTTCAAGATCATAACCAGGTATAGGCTTTAAAACTATTCCACTTCAAAAAGCAAATAGATGAGTGAAAATGCCATCTTGAATGTAAATGACCTCACTGGAGAACATTCCCTTGTATACTTTGCCTTAATCGTTGACCAACAAGTCCTGAATATAAAACACACCCTTTTATTCTACTACAGGGTTTGGGGGCTATTTATAACATTGTGGTAGATAACTTTGATCACTACTTGCATATCAAAAGCCACGAAATTCCTTCTACCTACATGCAAGAGGAAAGAGTTTATTTTCATTCGTATTTTGAGTCATAGAATCTATTTAGAAGCTTGCTTAGAATATATCAGGAAAATAGACTCCTTGGTTACAAAACTGCATTATTTCATCCAGCTACAGCACAAAAGCCAAGTTTTCTCTCACGTATTTCATAGTTTACCAAGGCATAAGCAAAGACTAGGGTAAGTTTTTTAAGTACTTCAGCAACATTAATAGTAGGCAACTTCTAATCTTCAACATCTTTCTCTCAAACTCAACTTTTGAAGATGTTCTAGTTAGCTTCCAGACTTCCTGATTCATCTCCTTTTTCTGACTTAGAAGTGAAAAAAAAAAAAGAACCTTTAGAAAACTTAATCTAAAACTTAGATGAGCAAAGTAAACACAAAAATCAACACTGGTGTCCCCGGGGGCAGGGAGAGGGTATTGCTGAAACTATATTATTACAGTATGAAGAAAAGCCAAAAGAAACAAAACCTAAATGTACAGCATAACCATGTCAGTGGCTCCTATTGCAATAATTAAGGTAAATACAGTGGTTCTGAGATGAGAAGCCCTATATCATGTTGTTTACATCACAGTTGAAAGCTAATCAGAACCGACAGTCCAGAAAGCCACACTTGTTGATACTCGGAGCCCACATCGGTGACATGAATCTTTGAAGGCTATTAATTGATAGTTTTTCACATGAGGTATAGACAAACATGACTCCTAATTTTTGGGTGAGTTGCCTACTGTTTTTTGTTTTCTGTTTTTCATCAGAAAACTGAGTTCTACTCAGAGCCTCAGTATTGAATTTCATTTCTTGTTGCTGCCTCTGTCTAGTTCCAAAAGATAGAAATACAGGAGGAATCCTAACACTTTCCTTTCCTGCACATTCTTACTGTTCCTTTGATCCAATAAACTGTTCGGTTCTCCCTAGGCTCAGTTCTGCTTCCTACATGTCTTCTATATTCCCTCATTTGAATCAAGTCCCATTGCCCTTATTCCTATCCTGTCATCAGCACTAAGACTTCTGTGTCTGCCCTCCATCCGTTTATCATATCCCACCCCAAACACGTGTCTTCATACACACTTAGAAAACAAGTACTGATAGTATTATCATTAATCACTACTTTGCAAATTTAATCATCAACTATCTATCTACCTAAAGCTTTCAGGGTCTTTCAACTGCCCTGAGAATAAAGTCCAGTCTCTACATGTCATAAAGCATCTGTATTTTCTGGCATTCGTCTGCCAAGTTAATCTCTTCAGACTTTATACATCATTAGTTAAAACCTAGAACTTTGTTTTAGTACTGTTAGCAGTTACTGTTTATACAATCAAGTATTTCTATTTCCCTTTTGCTCAGTTAGAAATGCCTTAATAAGCTTTTAAAGTCCCAACACGAAAATTACTTCTCCAGTTAAAAACAATTTTCTCTTCCCTTTCAAGTTAAATCACTCGCTACTCAAAATCCTACAGTTACTTACCTATGTTAAATCTTATCAGTTCTTTCAATAAATTCTTTGAAATGCATTCCTCTTTGTATTGCCAACATATATTGTACGTGGCACTTGATAAACACTGAACAATGATTGGTATTTGACCTAAACTGAATTAAATTAATGATTCACAGGAATATAGTAATTATTTGAATTTCCTGAATCAGAAGCACAGATGCAGGTTGAATATTCATAAAATATTCATAATCTTGTTATTCTCTCCTTCTCTCTCTCTCTCTCTCTCTCTCTCTCTCTCTCGGATCTATTTAAAATGTAGAATTACAGAGGCAGAAGGAGAGCCAGAGAGAGTTATTATGTCCCATGCACTGGTTCACTCTCCAAATGGCTGCAGCAACATGGGCTAGGCCAGGCCGAGGCCAAAGCCAGGATGCAGGAGCTTCATCTGGGTCTTTCACGTGGACGTGTGCGCCCAAGGACTGTCCCAGACATATGAGTATGGAACTAGATCAGAAGTAGAGCAGCCATGACATGAACTGTTGCCCTTCCAGGATGCTGGCATTACAAGCAAACTCTATAGTGCCAACCCTAATACTGCTAGTTTTGATCGAGTGATGAACACCATCAAGTTTAGGACAGCAGAAGATAAAAAATATATTCAGGGTCAATAAAAGCGACTGGGTGGCCCAGTGATTCTGTTTTCATTCAGAGTGTTGCTGAGATTTGACTTGAAGGGCAAAGTGGTTTTCTAGCTTAAGTTAAATGAAGCACAAAATAAATGTCAAAAGCATAATGTAGACTTGAGTCTTCACTGAGACACAAATAAAATTACCGTCTTTCCAGCTCCCTTAGAATGAGTGCAAGAAAGCCTGCTGTGGTCGCAAAAGAAAAGAGTGGCCGTAATTTTGCATGGCTATGTAAATTTTCAAACTCTATATTGAGTGTGAATATATGTTCTCAATTAAAAGACACATGGAGGCTAATTTTTGACATCTACTATAGTTTTTGAAAGATAAATATTATTTTTGTTTAGAACTTAGGCACAAATCCTAATATTTGAAATGCTACTTAGGAACCAGGATATAATCTAGTATAATTTCACTAGAACAGCAGTTTGCATTCTGATTCAAGAAATCCAGGAGTCCTTTGTAATTAGTTCAAGGAAAACTTGATCCTAGTGTTCTCAATATGCTAATATAATCAATTGATCTTGGCAGCTAAAGTGTCAGCTCTTTAAATGATTTTCCACAGCCGTTTTATCATGATGAAGATTCTATGTCAAAATAAGATTATTTCTACCACATGCTATTGGAGTAAATGTAGCCATATAATTGGAGTCTGACCAATGGAGTATGTGAAGCGATATACACCACTGCTTTATACACTCCTATATCTTTTTTTTCTTTCCTTTCTATTGCCTGCCTGTTGATATTTAAAGGACATTTGGAATTCACATTTTAAAGATATAGAAAAGACACAATTTGAAAGATCCTAAATCACCAGTCATAGCAGACTGTATATCAGAAATATCTATATCTCTTATCATATGAATGAAAGCAGAATACATCTTCTTGTTTTAAACTTCTGACATTTTATTGTTTTTCACATACGTATTATAGTACATATCTGCAGAAAATTTTGCCTTAAAGGATTTTGGATAAATGTAGTCATGTTTACTAAAATAAATTGTCTTAACTTTTAATCTTGTGCCATAGAACAGTTTGGTATAAGATAGTTTTTAAGGTGTCCTTGACCAATCCAATTCTACTCATTTCTTGATCATTATTTTCAAGAACAACTGTAGAATGTGCAGGCAATGTATCATCTTAAGGTAGGGATGAAGCACTGGCAACATTCCAGCTCCTCTCAGGGAATGTGACATCTAAGGACTTTGATCTTGTCTGTAGAACCAGAATTCCTTCAAAGAGTTACCCAGTATGTCTCATGGCTCCTGAAGTAGATAACCCCAGATGGACTGCCTTTTGCAGTTCTTAATTTGTGGTGCAAAGTAGAATATACCCAAGGAAGACTGTAGGTGAGGTGCCCGGGCATCTGTTTTGAGGTGTTCTCATTATCAATCCCAGGGTAGGAGTCTTACTGCATGGAAAATAACAATGATGATCATTATATTAAGCACCAGAAACTGGAGTCCATATGCTTGGTCCTCAGCGCTCTGGCTCACCATGCCCTAGGTACCTAATTTTATCAGGCTAGCGACAGGAACCATACATGTACAATAAGTTGTCAAATTGTGTGAGAATGTTTGCTACTTATAGATAGGCAGCACTCACCAGAAGTTTTGAATCCTGTGTGAAATTTTTGTTCAATAGATCTAAAAAGAATTATCTTTCTGTCTAACTAATGTTTTGTGTCCTTTCAACAGCACTTCCCAATATTCCCCATCACACACTCTAACACCTGATACTTATTCTCTGCTTCTATGAGTTTGTATTTTTTTAGATTTCATTTAAATGTAAAATTATATAGCATTCATGTCTCTGTGGCAGGCCTATTTCATTGGGAAAAATGTAATTCAAATTCATCAATATTATTGGAAATGAGTAGATTGTGATATGCCTAACTTTTTCATAAATTCATTGAAAAGGTGAAGAAATCAGACACATATGGCTATATCCAGAGATCAAGAAGGCAAGGAGTAGAAAGATGGAGAGAGATGTTTCTACTTTCATCTTGTGCCCCTCCCTGTTGCCTGGTCAGTTATGAGTGTGGAAAGAGGAGTGGTTACATGATATCACCCTCAAGTCCTTGGTGAGAGGAGGGTATATCCTGGGGAAGGGGACATTTGACTGACAGTTGGGCAGACAGTATTAACATAGGGAGGAGGAGGTATGGCTTCCAATTGTGACTCTAAGGTAGCCATCTGTCTGTCTCCTCAGAGGTTTCCAATTCTTATTCCTAAGGGTTGATGAAGGAGTAGATTCATTTCATCTTCTGTAGCTAAATCCTGCTACTGATTAGGGTAAAGGGTCTTGGGTGTCCAGAACTTAGAAATCTCTCCCTATCTCATCTAAACAACCCTTCTTATGAGCTGGAAATATTACAGCCAGTCCCAATGGCTGTGTCCCCCACATCATCATCACCACTCAGAAGTCATTGGTCTCTGCACTTTGAAGTGACATCTGAGGCCCTCAACTGGTTCACAAAGCAGATTGATTGGTTATTTGTGTGTGCCTGGGCAGGATCCTCTCCTCTGCAGAGGAATCAACGTAGGCACAACATGCAATGTGTGTTCCAAAGCCTGGACACACACCCTGGGTTCTGGTCCCTGAGATTGGAGATCCTGTTATGTCTGAGCCCAACAGGACAGAAAAGTCCAGGCTATTTGGTGATGCCAAAGGCCTTCAGTGCCTCTCTCCCCACCCCTACCCCCATTTTAGAACCCTGGCCTCAAGTTTCTGGCTTAGCACAGGTGATGTGCTGTGGGTGTGGCTTATAAACCCCTGGCTTGCACACTCCTGGATTGCTATAGTGACATAGCATGAATGCAGCTTACTTAAGATTCCAGAGCCATACTACCAGAGCCTACCAAAGGCCATCAGTGGGGTCTCCCCTTGGACCCCAACCTCAAGCCAATGGCCTAGCTCAATGGTACTAATGGGTACAGCCTGCCTAGGACTCATGAAGCCCTTGGCATTCCAGATTGGTGTAGTGGTACATCACCAGTATGGCCTGCCAAACACCCTGACATCTTGTCCCTGGCCTGCCACTCACTTCTAGGTCCTGTCAGGCCTCTGGCCTGTAGAGGGCCATCAGTGGGGCATGCCAGATTCTCCCCACTATAAGGACCCAAGTCCTAGCACTGTGGTACTCCATGGAAGTAGCCTGCCTTAGGACAAAAAGTCTGGATTTTTAGGCATCTTGCTGAAAAAGTGAAACTCTTGCAGCTTTAATGTTAAAGATTAAGCAATAATGCTGGCATATTGGCATAATTAACACAGAGCACAGAGTTGGCATGAATCAGCAGCTACGGGCTGCTTTTCTCCCAGCAATGTAACAAGGCAACCTAAGCAGCTGTAATAAAGGATTTTGTGAGAAATCCTTTACTGAGGCAGGGAAGGCATAAGTAAATCAGAGCATTGTAGAAGTAAAAAATAAGGATGCAATGAGTGAAGGAGTAAAGTAACCACTCAGCATAACCCCATTTTTTTTTTAAGATTTATTTTTATTATTTTTTCATTGGAAAGGCGGATATACAGAGAGGAGAGACAGAGAGGAAGATCTTCCATCCGATGATTCACTAGTGCCCCAAGTGAGCGCAACAGGCCGATACTATGCTGATCCGAAGCCAGGAGCCTCTTCCGGGTCTCCCACGCGGGTGCAGGGTCCCAAAGCTTTGGGCCGTCCTCTGCTGCTTTCCCAGGCCACAGGCAGGGAGCTGGAAGGGAAGCGGGGCTGCTGGGATTAGAACCGGCGCCCATATGGGATCCCGGGCGTGCAAGGCGAGGACCTTTAACCACTTGCGCCACCGCACCGGGCCCAGCATAACCCCATATTAAGTGCAATTCTAAGGAAAAAGTTATTCTTCCACTTAAGGAAAAGACAATATATTTTGTTGCCTAGAATGTGCTCATAAATACTGGTTATCAGAGAATTTAAAGACAGTATAATGATTGTATGGTACCTCATTTGTACTTATATAGACATTTATAGCCATTGAATAGGTTTGTTTATGTGTATGTGTGTGTCTTTGCATAGTACTCAATCTGTATTCAATAGAAGTAAGATGTGTATGTTTTCAATGATTATATATTTTTAATTTCAGCAGTTACGACACTAATGAAGTCTGCATATCATATTAGTGTACCTTACTTTGGCTCTCTGCTTTAGTTTTTTTTTTAAGATTTATTTTATTTTTATTTGAAAGGCAGATATACTGAAAGGAGGAGAGACAGAGAGGAACATCTTCCATCTGATGATTCACTCCCCAAGTGGCCACAATGGCTGGAGCTGAGCCAATGCAAAGCCAGGAGCCAGGAGCTTCTTCCGGGTCTCGCATGCGGGTGCAGGGTCCCAAGGCTTTGGGCCACCCTCTACTGCCTTACCAGGCCACAAGCAGGGAGCTGGATGGGAAGTGCAGCTGTTGGGATTAGAACCGGCACCCATATGGGATCCCGGTGAGTTCAAGGAGAGAACTTTCACCACTAGGCTATCACATCGGGCTCTGTCTGCTTGCTTGCTTGCTTGCTTGATTTCTTACATTTGGAAAACAGCTTGACTGGATTTGGTAGTTGAAAAACATACATGTGTTTAATATTCAATAGCTCATCAGTAGATTGACATTCTGACATTAAGCTATGATTTCTAGATAATCTCGCCCTATGCTTAATATACCAATAAACTCTGTGGGAACAAGATCAATTTGGTACAAAATCATTGCATACAGATTATAGCTGAAGAAACTCTTTTTCATCTCATATTTTGATAGAAAAAAAACCATGGTGGCTTCTGATATACATACTGCCCCAGCACATGTACTTGTACAGTGAGGGAGAATTTATTGCCAAGGGGACATCTGTGGTTACATTCCATGTCATATGCCTGGAAAGAAGCGCAGTGAGAAGCATGAGTGGTGTCATGTGTTGCTTGTGACAACACAGTTTACTAGCAAAAACTGACAAGTGAAATCCCCAATATGAGAAAAAAAAATGTTTTCTTGTGAATTCATCTCAAAAGCATACATATGTAGATCATCAGGTTGTGGACCATAAACCCCCACAATTTTTCCTGGTCAATTATAGCTAAATTCAAAAAATAGACAAAGAAGTGTGTTTTGGCAGGAGAAGTATGAAAAAAAAATGAATTTTCTGACATAAAGTGACCTGGAACAAGATCTCTTTTTACAAACATAATTGAAGAGTTTTTTTAAAGTTTATATATTTATTTATTTAGAGGCAGATCTACAGAGAGAAGAAAGAGAGAGCAAGGTCTTCCATCTGCTGGTTCACTCCCATAAGAGCTGTAACAGAGCTAAACCAATTCAAAGCCAGGAGAAAGAAAACTCTTCCGGGTCTCCCACATGGATGCAGTGTCCCAAGGCTTTGGGCCATCCTCGACTGCTTTCCCAGGCCACAAGCAGGGAGCTGGATGGGAAATGGAGCAGGCAGCTGGGACATGAACCATTGCCCATATGGGATCCTAGTGCCTGCAGAATGAGGATTAGCTTGCTACACTAATCTGCCAGCCTCAAAATCTCTTCTTTCATAAAGTTATTCAATTAATTACATTTGAAATTTAAGTGAAAAGATTTCATCTTGACCAAAAATAGTCAACATTTCAGGAAATTACTGAATCATTTAACTAAATAAGTAGACAGGGAAAACTTAAGTAAGGGCAAGTTCAAACTTAGATGCACCTCGGAATCATCACAAGAGCTTTTCAAGATTACTCAGCAAAATGTATAATAGCGAAGACATGGAAACAACCCAGACACCTGTCGAAAGAGGAATGGATAAATAAACTGCTACATCTACTCCATGGAATACTACTGAGTCAAGAAAAAGAATGAAATTCTACCATTTGTAAATAAATGGACCATTACGCTCTGTGAAAAAAGTCAGTCCTAAAAAGACAAATATCATATGTTCTCTCAGATTTAAGGCAACTTTCACTCAAAATACTAGATAAAAAATATATAGGTAAAAATGCATACGCATATAGTCATCTAGAGGAACTGAATAATAGAGACTGTCATATTGAAATGTGAGGATACTGTGCATCTCTACTTCAAAATCAACGATGGGCTGTCAGATGAAACGAATATATCTTGACAATAGGATGCTAGATTCTGCCATTCTTAATACCCTAGAATGTCAGAATACACTTAAATAACAGACTGATGGACTGATGACTGCTTTTGAAGGACTGTATTACTGTAATAAAATAGGGGAAATCAGTGGGAAGTGATGGGGAAAAGCTAAGAGACTTGGGAGCCGCATCACTGATCTCATTGATGAGCTTAAACGCCTAGTGGCTATAGTCCTCACATTGCACATGTCAAGATCCCATAGGGGTATCAATACGTATCCTGGCAGTTCCGCTTCCCATCCAGCTCCCCGTCTGTGGCCTGGGAAAGCAGTTGAGGACGACCCAAAGCCTTGGGACCCTGCACCTGCATGGGAGACCCAGAGGAGGCTCCTGACTGCTGGCTTTGGGTCGGTTCGCACCGGCCATTGTGGCCGCTGGGGGAGTGAAACATTGGACAGATCTACTTTGTCTCTCCTCCTCTGTACATCTGACTTTCCAGTAAAAATAAATGAATCTTTAAAACAAAGAATGTCAACTTTAAATTTGTTTTTAGGTCCTCTGGGGCAAGCTTAGCCCCAAATCAGGCCAGATTTTTTTAGTTTAGGTTTTTGGTTTGTTCGTTCGTTCGTTACTTCAGTATTCACTGCAGCAGATTCGGGAAGCCTTAAGCATCATTTTCAATCTATGTGTTTGCCACTAGGTGGAGCACAAAGCACATATTAGATGTGTCATGTTTCCCTGACAATTCCACTAATATCCAGAACTGCCTGGATGTTTTAGAGTATTTAACAGGGAGAGTTCCGTTCCAGGTTTTGTTTTGCTTTCTAGTTTATTTTTAAGATTTGCTTATTTTTTTTTATTGTAAAGTCAGATATACAGAGAGGAGGAGAGATGGAGACGAAGTTCTTCCGACCGATGATTCACTCTCCAAGTGAGCACAATGGCTGGAGCTACTGCAATCCGAAGTCAGGAGCCAGGAAACTTTTCCGGATCTCCCACGCGGGTGTAGGATCCCAAGGCTTTGGGCCATCTTCCACGACTCTCCCAGGCCACAAGCAGAGAAGTGAATGGGAAGTGGAGCTGCCAGGGTTAGAACCAGTGCCCATATGGAATCCTGGCACGTTCAAGGCAAGGACTTTCACTAGGCTATGGATCCGGGTCTTGTTTTCTAAATTTTTATTTATTCGAAGTGAAAGAATGAGAAGTAGAGGAAGGAAAGGATAGAGAGATGAAAGGAAAGGGAGAGAGAGAGAAGGCTGGGCCTGGGACACTAACAGCTTTTCAAATTGGGCTGGTAGGGTGTGAAAGAATTTTAATTTGAACAAATGTGATACTCAAGAGTAATGTAGGCTTTAAATACTTGCTATTCAAGCTGAGTTTCAAAAAGGGAGAGATGGAGATCAATCTGCTAAATAACTAGCAGTATGCCAGACAGAAGCCGGGGCTCAGGAGCTTCTCTCATGCTTCCCATGTGGATGCAGGGTCCACAGGACTTGGGCCATCCTCCACTGCTTTCCCAGGGAAGGGAGATGAATTAGAAGTGGAGCATCCAGGACATGAGTCGGTGCCCATATAGGATGCCTAAGCTGCAGGTGCTGGCTTGATCCACTGTGCCACAATGCCAGACCCAGTATCTAGCATTTTGAGTTGATACAGGTCTCACATCACATATATACTAATCAAACTAACTTAGTGGTTGTAGACACACAGCTAAAGATTGTGTGTCTGAGGTGTTGGCTTTTCTGAGAAAGAGCCTTTAATATAGTAGTACAACAGCTTTACTAAAAAGTCACTTAAGGAAATGTACTACTGTTCACAGTGCAAGTAATAGTCGTACATGGAAGCTATGCTTCTGCCCAAAGGGCGATAGGATGTATTTTCAGTTTAAATTTAAAATGAAACTTCTGTTGTTCAGGAGCAGGCTTAAAATGCTCTTTCCACACCTTCCAGTAAGAAAAAGTGATGATTAAGAAACACAGAGAATAGAGCTATCAATCAAAACAGGCCTGGAAAGCTAACATGAATTGGAAGGGTCACTAGAGAATATTTGGGAGGTTATGTTCTATTATTAGCTTTCTTGAATAAAGAATCTACATTCTCAACATAGAGTGTTGAAACAAGAAGAAAGTCAGAAGCAAGACGCATGCCAGATTGTAAAAGCAGGAAGCATCGTCATTACACCTGCTGAAAACCGCTGCGCTAGCTTACTACCTTCCTACCAGAGGGAAGACATGGAATTTAGTATCTGAAGCTTAGGAAACAGCTCCCTTGCTAGACTTATGTTGTATTTTTTCATCCTTGATTATATAAACCAAGAATAAAAGTGAGCCTTGCAAATATGACCACAACTGAGACTGTTATGTTGCTATAGTGGCACTGTTTACAAACACAGGTGGAGGCCACTAACGGATTTCAAAAGGGCCCCTAAGTGATTTATTTGCAACTATACTCAGGTCTTTACTATGTGGACACTCAGAACAGTTTTTTAAATGCTTGCTTAGAAACTTACATTATACTAATATTAAATCTGCACTGGATCACTGCAATTATTAAAGTTTTGATTTTCAAATATATCTTTGGTAACTTTTGAGATAAATAATACTTCCAGGTGAGTCATCGATTTCTGAAACTTCTCTCAATGACGTGTTTGTTTCGAAGTCAGAAACCACTATGCAAAGTGAGGATACAATTCAGTGTTTGGGGTTTCCAGGTTGAATTTTAATTCTCTGCTTGCAATACACGAGATACAGACAAATACTGGAATAGGTTGAAGAGTGACTCCCATAAATACACAAAGATCTAGGACCTTTGAATGTGGCTCTATCTGGAAATAGGGTTTTTGTAAACATAGTAAAGTGCTCAACGTAAGATCATTCTGAGTTCAGGGTAGGCACTGGTATCACTGTAACTGACAGGAAATGCAAGCTTGGATACAGAAAGAGATGTGTGATGAACACCATGTGATGCAAAATGCCGAGGTTCAGTTTAGGCTGACACAAGACAAGGGATGCTACAGGTTCCTGACAACTGATGGAAGCTAAGAGAAAGGCATGGGGATGTGTCTCAGAGCCTCCAGAGAGGAGCCAGTCAAACAAGAGCCCGAAGTTATGGAAAAGGCTGGCACTGATTAGATATGCAGGGAGAAGCAAACAAATGAGAGGGATTTCCTAGTCATAAGTAGAATGAGTGCAGAGATAAAACCTGAGAAAAATGGTAGCCCTATTCAGCCATAAATATTCTAAGTCAGGGAGGAAGCAAAATGGGGCATATTTGCCAATCTTTTAAAAGCAGGCCTTCTCCTGTGCAATCCAATCCTTGCAGAACTAGATAGGATGTTGAGAGGGCTGTGCAAGACTGTTAACACCGTGGCATCAAAAGGAAGAAATTGAAGTAAGAAGCTAGCAGGGATGTAATTCCACTATTCCTAAAACTTTATTTTTTGTAATATTTTCAAGAGATATATGGTTCAATAAATGAACAAGATACAATCTGCTGCCTCACTGAATTTTGAGATGGAAATGGCTTTTTCTCCTTAAGACAGGTTTTGCCTACTCAGCGAGATCCTCCCCACCCCGAACCCTGTTTCCTGTGCCTTACCCCAAAATCATGTTCCCAAGCACGGCAGTGACTCATTCCGTTATCTTCTCTACTTCCTCTAGTTCCAATGTACTCCTCATTTGATGTAAAGATACATCTTAAATAAGTGCTACCCAAAAGCTTTCAGTGGGTTGCATTTAGATGAGCGCACATTAAGTTTGAAATTCTAAGCCACAACTCAAGCTCCTACTTGTTATGCTCCTTCTAAACAACGTTTTCAGTTTTATCTTGTACTATTTCATTAAATAATCCATATGCTCTTAGTAGAGTGTATTTTCAACCTGGCTTTGCATTTTCTTTCATTATTCTAAATCTTACTCTGTATTCTCACATGCTATGATCACTTCTTTTTCTGTCTATTATCAACATATCTATGTTGTAAAAGCAATACCTTTCTCTAAACAACTAAAAATCACTTTCTTATTTTAAAGGACAGGGGTAGTATTTGCATATCGTTCATGTGATATTCTAAATTTCATTGAATTGTGATTATTTTTTCAATCATGCAATCATAGACTACTATTCCATATCAAACACTTTAGGAGGCATACCTCTGTATGTATCACTAAACTACACACTAGCAGCGTTCAAAGTATTAAGTCCTGGCTGCCATTCCCAGGTAACTTCCTCAAGCTTTGAACAATGCCCGATGAATTCACTACCACTCAAATGCAGGAAGCACTAGCCAAGTCGACGCCTCTCAGTCCACAGGCGAAATGATGCCAGTTCCCAAACGGGGAGCAATCACCGTGGGCAGAAATCACGCGCGCACTGAGAAATGGAATCTTAGGTGGCATGTTTTTAATTCTTTACTCAAGCTTTGCATGGTAAATTGTACATGTTCAACACATGATGAAGGAATTTTAGTGATGTAGACTGCAGACTTTGTCAATAGCTTCTAAATAGGTTGATAAAATAATATTGCTTTCACATAGGCATTTTCTGTAACGTAATCACTACATTTACAACAAAAGAGAAAAAATGAAGAGCAAACACATCGTTTTTAAACAAATATTGGCACTTGACTCAGAAAATTCCTTCTTTTACTTCTCTTGCAACTTGTCAAGACCACAAAACGCTTTAATCTCGATTTGGTGTCTGAGAAATACATACAAAGAAGTTGTCAGCACTTTAATACAAGTATGAGGTAAGGCAGTAGAGTACACACACAAAGGAAAAGTCCATGCCCACTATAAACACAAGAGGGCGCTATGAGGTTGGAAAAGACAAAAAGCAGCAGGAAGAAAAAAACAGATAAAAATGACTATGGCTATCAAGGCACAGTTTAGGAAATAATGAACACTCCTCTAATTTTCTATCCTGTGATATAGGATTATGTCATTATTAATTAAACTTCGGGTTTCTATTCCTTCGCTCTTTTAAACAAAAAATTGTAAAATTGCGTCTTCCTGTCATGAGACTCTTGTCTGCCGTCGCTCTACCTCTGCACATGTTTTGATCTGACAAGCTTAATGTTATTTGATAGGATGAAAGCTGCCCCTTTTCTGAAAGCTCGGCGCTTCAAGGGCACTCATTCATTTTGTAAGGTATTGCTGTCCTTTCTAGTACTTCTAGATCCTTTGCCTCAGCTAACAGAATAAAATAAGTGCATTATGGAATCTGATTTACTTTAGAACAAAAATCACTTCACTATTGTATGTATCATCTAAAGAAATGCAGTACTATTAAATGCAATAACATTATAGCTAAAAATAAATGTCACCACCTTTGAAAAGGCTTAGCGTATTTTAAGCATTTCATTTAGTACCCACAACATTTAATCATATTTTAATGAATGACCACAAAGATGCCACCAAGGAAGTACTTTCGTTTCAGTTTTATAGCTCAGAAAACACTTAAACTCACCAAATGAAATGGCAATAAATGAATAAGCCTTGATTCAAATTCTGATCTACTTTATTCCATCTAAATGCTAGACAAGTTTGATGCTCAAACTGTGTGTAGGTGCAACCTTATCAACCTCAGTTGGGAACGTGCCAGAACTGCAGCCTATCAGGCCCCGCCCAGCAGCATCACACTCTGCATCTCCACAATTCCCCTGGGTGATTTTTAAGCACGTTGAAGTTTGGGAATGACTATTATAAAGGCCTGGAGTGTCCACCCTCTTGTGGAGCCCAGTGACACATACATTATTAAATTGCACAACCAAATGTTTTCCCTTGGTCAAGTTTTAGTTGTCCTGCTGGCTACTTCCTGCACTTAAGCACCTTGTATGGAACAGTTACTCTAATTTCAGCAGGAACCTTCCTGAGTCAATTCAGTAAAACTCAGTGTTGTGGCACAGTGTGTTTGTTGCGTTGCCACCTGCAAGGTTTGCATCCCATATATGAGTGTCAATTTGAGTCCAGACTGCTCCACTTCTGATAAAGCATCCTGCTAACTCGGTGAAGACAATAGAGCATGATCCAAGTATTTGGGCTCTTGCTACCCATGTGGGAGACCAGGATGAAGTTACAGACTCCTGGCTTCAGCATGGCACAGTCTGAGCCATTGATGCCATTTGGGGAGTGAGCTAGTAGATACAACCCCGCCCCCTTTGTCCCCATCCCTCCTTTCTCTGTAACTCTACCTTTCAAATAAATAAATCTCCCTTGAATAAAAGAGAAAATGTACTAAAACTCCCTCACCATTAATATCTGATTAATTCTTCACCCTACCCACACTTCTGATACCTTG
Organism: Ochotona curzoniae; assembly: GCF_017591425.1. Taxonomy (NCBI): domain Eukaryota; kingdom Metazoa; phylum Chordata; class Mammalia; order Lagomorpha; family Ochotonidae; genus Ochotona; species Ochotona curzoniae. The sequence goes on along the minus strand of NW_024465023.1, from coordinate 18,166,426 downwards.
TTCCTTTCACTTTTTATTAACTCTTTTATAACCTATCCTCTATAGCAGATTATCTTAGCCTACCTTCAGTGACAATCCTATCCACTTGGTTTTGAAAGAATCCGCCTAATCAGAGATACTCCTTTGTAGGAATTTACAGTCCACTCATCTCCACTCTACTCATTGGCTACTAATTTCTGCTTCTCACTGTACTGTATCAAGAGCTGAGCTCAGTCTCATTCTCTTACTAAAAACCTCTATGTGGTGCGTTCCCTGAACAAAGTCTGTCATACTGCCTTTAAGAAAGTGTCGTGGGCCCGGAGCAGTGGCGCAAGTGGTTAAGGTCCTTGCCTTGCACGCCCGGGATCCTATATGGGCGCCGGTTCTATCCCAGCAGCCCCGCTTCCCTTCCAGCTCCCTGCCTGTGGCCCGGGAAGGCAGTCGAGGACGGCCCAAAGCTTTGGGACCCTGCACCCGCATGGGAGACCCGGAAGAGGCTCCTGGCTTCGGATCGGCACAGCATCGGCCGTTGAGCTCACTTGGGGAGTGAATCATCGGACGGAAGAACTTCCTCTCTGTCTCTCCTCTCTGTATATCCGCCTTTCCAATAAAAACATAATAAAAATAAATCTTCAAAAAAAAAAAGAAAGAAAACAATTGAACATTTCTATGATATCCAGAAAGTGCAGCCAAAGATCTTCCAGTTCTTCCTTCTGTTTAAAATAGTTTATTTTTACCAATATCCATCCTACCGCCAGTTTCCACCTGCAGAAAAACATATATCTATTTAAATACTCAAACTTTTAATTAATTAACAAGTTAAATTTGGAAATGCAGAGAGAAAGAAATAGTACTATAATCACTGGTTTACTCTCCAAATTCTCTTAACAACTGATGGTGTTTCCAGCCAAACCTAAGATCAGGAAACAGAAATCTGGAGCAGAAATGGTGCCAGGATTCAAACTCACACATTCCAGATAAGATGCAGGTTTTTCCACATAATGTTATTGTTTAGTTTTGTTTTGTTTTAAAGATTTATTTGTTTTTTATTGGAAAGGTGTATATACAGAAAGGAGAGACAGAGAGGAAGATCTTCCGTCTGATGGTCACTCCCCAAGCAGTCGCAATGGCTGGAGCTGAGCCCATCTGAACCCAGGAGCCTCCTCCAGGTCTCCCACACAGGTGCAGGGTCCCAAGGCTATGGGCCCCACTCTACTGCTTTCCCAGGCCACAGGCAGGGAGCTGAGTGGGAAGCAGGGCCACTGGGATTAGAACCAGCGCCCATATGGAATCCCGGCGACAGGCAGGGAGCTGGATGGGAAGCAGGGCCGCTGAGATTAGAACCAGCGCCTTTATGGAATCCTGGTGCGTTCAAGGCAAGAATATTAACTGCTACACTATCACGCCAGGCCCCCCACAGAGTGTTTAAATGTTACATCAAACACTTGTCCCTTGAAGATTCAAATTTTAATGTATTATTTCTGTGAAATGTTTCCCAACCATTAAGTAATCAATGTCTCTCAGTTGTCTGCACTTACATGATACTACATACTGGTATGTCATCTGTTTTAAAAGTGCCTCTAATGTTCCATGTAGTTTTCATTGCAGTGTTTATAATATTCATAAGGAAAAAATGAAAAGGCAAGCCTTTGTAGAGTTCTTAAGAAATGCTTTGGATTAGTAGAAACAAGTTTTATAATACAAGGTGATGTCACTATGATATAAAATTTAGAAGATTCTACAGTGGCCCTTCATGAATGGTAAAGAAGGGCCATAGTGAGCTTCTATGATGTGAGAAGAAAAGACAGAAATTTCTGGGCTTATCAAAATGAAAATTGCTGCACTTAACCAAGATGACCTCAGCATGACATTTGGTAGAATGCCATCTATGTAAGCCTCCTTAAAGTTGGAGACTAGGCTCATGCATGGGGAAGAAAGTAAAGACAGGACAGGGCTTCAGACACAGTAAGTGCTCACAGCATTTGCTGATTTTGAGTGAAATGAAACCTACCTTAGTGGTTTATAAGTTGGTAATAATGGTAACTATTACCATGGCTGGGCAATTGTGACTGACAAGTACTAGGCCAAGGGCAGGTCTCAGTAACACCCAGAGGAGGGTGAAGCTTCAGGCATAGAGAAGTCTTGGTGCCTGCGGGACCTAACAAATGGGATCCTGCTAACCAAACTGAAGTCACAAGTGAAGAAAATGGAAGTGTAGTCTTTATATATCAATGTTATGTCATAATAGTTAGTTTTTCACTTGTTTTTCAAGATGGATAACTTAGATTCGGAAGATGAAGAAGATGGATTTGAAATTCAGGGCAGAGAACAAATACACCAACTAGTTCAGAATGTAGTTTTCTTTCCATTTTTACATCACACGGGTGAAGCAGATTACAGGCTACTTAGCGGTAATAGTTTGTTTCACACCGTAGATCAAACTACAGAGGCAGAGTTAAGGAGAAGTCTATATAATGAAGACAACACACAAATGGAAGGCCCCAGAATTGAAGGTATGTTTTGCTGAGGGATAAGAATAGAATGGAATGGATGAGGAAGTGTACAATAGTAAATGTCAGCCAAAGAGTATATAGAAGTGGCACAAATTGATTTTATGTTAAGTTACTGCCCATAAAAAAAGAACAAATTCATTTGATCTTTACTGAGAATGTCAAAGTATTTTTTTTTCTGGTTTGCATTTGGGTTTGATTTAACAAATATGCGAAATAGCTTATAGAATTTTTTTCTTGCTTTTGTACTCTAATGAAAATTTCTCTTTCTCCCAGAATATTCTAAGCTAATATGTCAGTTCTTCATCAGCCAAAAGAAATATTGTGTATTCTAATTAACTGGTTCTTAACTGAAGGCAACTTTACTTCTCCCCAGGGGAATACTTGGAAGTATTTGGAGACATTTTTGGGTTGTCATAAATGAGTAGATAGGTGTTACTGGCATCCAACGCAGAAAACCAAAGGTTGTTGTCAAATGCCTTGCAATACTCAAGGCAACTTCCCCAAACAAAAAGCTAACCAGACACAAATGTAAACAGTGTTAATGTTGAGAAACTCATTCTAATCTCAACTATAGTGCTTCTCTCTCACTGAGAAAAAAGCAATCTTAACTGTTGAATAGTCTGTGGCAATAATCTTGTTTTACACATGGTCCTTAGTCTATTTATTTGGTTTGTCCTTCAATTTCAAATCAATTCAAAATTTTGATAGCATGAAGTTGTGTTTAAATTATTTTAAAACTTTGGATTTTGTTTCTATTTTGATAGTGATTCAATAGTCATATTTCAGGAATGGGTAACTTTGAGTTATCAGCCTAGCCACTTGTTGGGACACCTGAAATCCATATGGGAATGCTTGTTCTTGATGTCTTCCTGTTGATGCAAGATCCTGAGAGACATTGGTGATAGCTCAAGTAATTGTGTTCTTGCCATTCACATAGGAGCTATGGAATGAGTTCCTGACTCTCTCTCAGCTTCATCCCTCCACATCCCACTGCATTTCTCTCTCTCTCTCTCTCTCTCTCTCTCTCTCTCTCTCTCCGTCTCCTAAAAGAATACAATGTTTAGAAATCTAAATAGTTTTATATTTTCAAAAATTGTACAAGTATGTTTTAAATTTTTATTGGAAAAGGTGAGTTAAAGGATAAAGTGTATTTCCATGCAGTTTTTGAAGTTGCCTTGCTTTATCACAAAAACTTAGCTTTTTATTATTTTATTTTTTATAAATTTATTTAGTCTTATGAGAAATGTAGCTAGAGATATATCTGCTGGTTCACTACCTAAATACACAAGCAGCCAAGGATGAGCTAGAATGAAGATATGAGGATGGAACTCAACCTGGGTCTCCCTCATAGGTGGCATGCATACAACTACTTAAGCCAACAACTACTGCCTCCAAGGTTGTGTGTCAGCAGAAAGCTGGGTCATAAATAGAGCAAGGAATTAATCTCAGACAAAAGGTATCATATCTTCCACGGTGGTATGTGAGTCTGTGTACATGATGAAATTCTAAAATTAGATTTTTTTCCACATTATTTTTACAGAAACAATTTCTTTGGTTTGTTTAACATTAGATCACTTTTTCTATGTGGAATTAAACTTTTCTAGCTGCTTAAAATATCATAACATTTAAGTTTTCAGGGTTTTTTCTTTCTTTCTTTCTTTCTCTCTTCTTCTTCAGTTTGTTTCTGTTTTTTCTGTTCCTTGAAACAAAATTCTAGGAAACTATTTTAATTATGGTTCCAACTTAGGTAGTTCTTTTACCACCTCCCCTTTTTTGGTAACAGGTAGAGAAGACACTTCGGATGAAGTTTCTAGTGGTGAATCTATATTAAACTGGCCTTCTTCATTTGAACAAAATGAAAATGTGACAGAAAGTTATCCAGGAGAAAGTCAGTTTTCAACAACAGACAGTCAGAGTAATGCAAGCAGTAGCAGTTTCAGTGTAGGGATGAATTCCACAAATCCCGAGGAAGAATATGCATCATTTGGAAGATTTCCTGAGGGAGAAGATACACAAAATCATGAGACGGAAGTGGAAAGTCCATTATCTGAGTCAACCTTTGCAGGCCCTTCCAGATCAGAACATGGTGTAGCTGAAAACTTAACAGACGTCCCACCAAACAGAGGTCAAAGAAGAGCAAGAAGCAGGAGTCCCAACTATCAAAGGACCAGAGCACGAGTTGAGGATTACCCACCTGAGACTACATTGAATGAACTCTTACTTAGACTTCATTATCATATATCACCTGAAATTTTTGAGCTGCCTGTGGTGAATGAGTTTGAGACATTTTCAAGATTTCGTCAACGTGAGCTATTGAGAAGACAAATGGCTAGGTTTGAGTTCCAAAATAGCCCTCAATTTGCAGCTTTTGGTCCAAGGAATGTCTTTCCAACAGAAATGCCTTCAGACATAATGGGTAGTAATGAATTTGGACGATTAAGACCAGAAAGTCCAGACATACCTTTCCATCGTGAAGCAAGGAGAGATCATCCTGAACAACTTTCACCACGAGATCACATAAATAACAGTGCACAGTTATTATCTGAGATACCAGACAGCACTGTCACTGAGCGAGAACAAGAATTTGAAAATATGCTTCCACAATCTGAGCACCCAAGAGTGAGATCTTATCCTAGTACTGTCAGATCTCCTGTCCATAGACATGTAAATCATTATTTAAATGATACACCATTTGTTAGAGCTCCAAGAACACTGACGGAGTTACTGACAGCATTTGGTGAGCGGAGTAATTTTTGGGATAGTGATAGTGACTCAGAGTCTAGTGTCTCTCCAAGTCAAAACATGGCACCAGGACATTCACAGTTTGAAAGCAGTGATTCTGATGACATTTACAATGGTGAAACTGATTCAAATGGTAGCTTTGGTACATATGCGAGTGACCCAGCACCTCACATTCCAAGCTTCCGCTACCTGTATAGGCCTTACTCTAGTCTTCCATTTAACTCCAACTCTAGTACTGAAAATTCAGAAACTAGTTCAGAGTTGCTTGAAGGCAATAATGGAGGAAATTCATCATCAAGTTCATCATCAGTGGCCGCACTAGAAAATCCATTTAGGATCCCAGTAACAATTGATGAGGGTGAATCTGTGTCCTTCTATGATGTCGTTCAGTTATTCCTTGTAAATGAAGAAGAGGAGGTCCAACCTGTAGGACTTAACAAACAGCAGATTGACAATTTGACAATGAGAATTTCTGGTGAAAATGAGTCAAAGTCTTGTACCATTTGCATTACACAATTTACAGAAGGTGACACGATTCGTGTCCTACCTTGCTGTCACGAATATCATGCTGACTGTATTGATCGCTGGCTAGCTGACAACGTTACCTGTCCTATTTGTCGCTATGATGTTACAGATTCTGGTGACAGAGAAAATTTTAGTTGATGTGTGAAATCTTAGCTATATAAATCATTACACAGATGGACAAACAACATCTATTTGCTTTATGTCCACTTTTGGAGTTACACATATACAAAACATGCAATCTGAATTGAATAATTGGTTCCTGAAGGAGTGATTTATTTCCCCTAATTTCTAATTCAAAATAAAAGGAACCATTTAAAACAAAAAAATGTTTCCTATCTGCAAATAAATGGAAATTTCACACCATGATGAGCCACTGTATCTTCATTGAAACTTAGTAGATACATGAGGTAATGATGATGCAAAGTACATAAGAGAAGTGTCTTATGATAGTATAACCAATTCCAAATAGGTCTTAATAGTCATATGCAGGCATGCAAATCCCAGACATGTCATGATCTTTTCCTATCTATCTTTTCTGCATGTAAAGAGAAAACAACCAAAGAGAAATAATTAAGAAGCATTTGAGAGTTCATTAGAGCTATTTACATAAAAAAGTGATGTTATATGCCCAGCATGTGGCAAAAATTCTGAAAAAATTACTTCCTCTCTCTGTTCCCATCAGTTTATTGCACCACCTTAACCTGTAAAGTCCCAAGTTTTCAATTTTGCAAATATTGCAACAACATAATATTTATTTCAAAGTTTTTATAGATGAAATGTTTATTGCTCAATTTAAGTTATAAAAGTGTCCTATATGTAAGACACTGGTATATAATGAGTTAAAGTTTCTCCTGTTCCCCACTACCAACATTTCTATTAGGGTCTTGACCAAAAGCATAATTGAAAAGGATAGTTGAAAAGTATTTAATTGAGGAGCTGCTTAGTGAATTGTGTAAAGAATAAGGGAATTCAAGAGATGATGAAGTACCCTTGTTAAGAAATGAATGAAGTAGATCCATTGCCCACTGTGCTCAAGCAATGTCTGTGGTATCAGGTCTTTTGAGAAAAAAAAGGCTTTGGTACTAACAAGAAGGCAAACGCAGCAGAGTATGATTCAAATCTACTTCCTGATGAGCAGTCTGGGGAAAGCTTTACAGGTTGGGAAGGAGAACGCTGTTAAACAGAAACACCCAGAGAGTTAAGGTCTGATTGAACAGATTTAGAATTCAGACTAGTATAATAAAAGGGATTTTTTTTTAATTTCAAATTTCTCCCTTCAACTGAACTCTCACTTCAGAAAGGGCTCCAGCTGTTCATGCTCTGGGGGTACCCTAGTTTCTTTGGTTCTTTGATCCTACTGGCTACATTTTCCTTTTGCATTTGCTCTGGCTCCATTCCACATAGTCTTCTGCTCTAGGGTCCCTTGCACATGCACAATCACATCCTAACTATCAAGAACTTAAACCAAAATGGTCAGACATACTGCATAAGACAGGGGAGTTTAAAGGGGGGAAATGGGGAAACATACTTAGAGGGTTTTGAATCTGGAGCATCAGAAGAAAATCTGGTAAAGGGAGAGTTTGGTATCACCCTGAGACTAGCATATACCAAGGAGCAGACATGACAAGAACAACTGGTACTCATTGAGTTTGGGAATGGGAGAAGGGTGGGTGTGTTCAGGCTGCAGCATATGCCAACACTTACAAGGGCCAGGACTGAGGACAGACCATGGCCAGTCACAGTCTCTGTTTCCACTGGCATGAGATCCAGAGTTGGAAGCAAGCCTGGTAGCGGAACTGGGAAACTCCCCTATTAGTCCACAGTTCCCTCTGGGGAGCATGGGAGCCAGGGATGGGAGTGGGCTAGGCCAGGCAAGGCTGCAGCACTCCTCAGCATTTGTATGGGCCAGATCTGAGAGCAGGCTGGCATGCACAAGAACCAGAACAGGATAAGGGCCATGCCTGGCTGGTGATGGCTGGTGGGCCATGGCAGGCTGGGTTTAAGCTCCCACCAGCACACGCAAGACTTGGAGATGGAAATGGTCTGATAGGAAAACTCTGGAGTCTTCCTTGCTGGGCTATAGCTTCCACTGGTGAGTATCAGAGTCAGGGCTGTGGGAAGACCGGGCTATATAAGCCTGCAGCATCCATCAGCATGAATGTGGGTTGGACTATGGGCGGGGCAAATTGGGCTGAGTTCCAGCACCACTGGTGCTCTCAAGAGCCAGAATAGGTGTGAGAAGAGGGGCTAGGCCAAGGTACCCACCATTCCACACAAGAGCCAGGACTGGGGTTGGGCCAAGTGGATCTATGCTGTAGCACCCAACAGTGTAAGCCAGAATGGATACAAGCCAGATGCCTAGGCTGCAGTACCCACTAGTTGAGTGCCAGGATTGGGGGCTGGTCATGTCAGTCTGGGCAGCAGCACCAGACAGCACACACAGGATCCAGGGATAGGAGTGGGTTGTGTAGGAGAACTTGAGGAACTCCCCTGCTAGGCACAGCTCCCACTGGTGTGTGTGACAGCTGGGGTTGGGAGTAGGTTAGACAAGGCTAGGCTGTATCTTCTGTGAGCTGGGTCTGGGGATGAGCCAGGCAGGGTCAGCACACACTGTATTGTGAAAGTCAGGACAGAGTGCAGTCCAGGCTGGGTTGGACCACAATATCCACCAGCTCACATGAGGGCTGGGGGTGGGCCAGGCTGGGCTAGGCTGCTGCATCCACTGGCAAGAGCTGGGACCAGGGCAGGGCAGATCAGGCAAAGCCAGGCTGCAGCACCTGCTGGTGAATGTCGAGATGGGACAGGCCATCTCAGACTGGACTGTGACAGTACCTGCTGACACATGTAGGACCTGGAGCTGGGAGCAGACTTGGTAGAGGAACTTTGAAAACTCCTGAGCTGCGCTTCAGTTTCCATTGGTGAACATGAGAGCTGGCACTGGAGGTGGGCCAGTCTAGGGACAGGCCAGGCTGGGCTAGGATGCTGCACCCATTGGCATGCGTAAGAACCATAATGATATGGCCCAGTTGACGTAAACCACAGCACCAGCTTATGTCATCCACATCTTCATTATTACTCTGAGATGTTATTGGTTTCTTTGCACAGGAGTCAGCAATGGAAGTGTCCCAAACACTTAATGTGTATACCAAGGCCAGACCACATATCCATGGGTTCTGATCCCGGAGATCAGAGACCCTGGAGTGCCTGATACCAGCGTGAGATTAAAAGAGGAACAGCTTGCTCTGCCAAAAGCCATTAGTCATTTAGGTTGTATGGCAGCCTGGCCCAAGGAACCCTGGCACACTGAATCTTTAGGCCTATGGCCCAGCTAACCCCAGCCCTGGCCCTCTTGCACACTGGTGCATGCAGTATCCTGGCTCAGGGAGAACTATGGCTGTAGTTCTGTTAACATCAAAATCCCTCAGTAGCCCCCACCCTGCCCAAAGACCCCAACGAGCAGGTGGCACTGGCTCAGGCCAGTCATAGGCTCTGCCCTCAGTGCTCATAAGCTCAGCTTCCATAGATGGTGGCCCACTCTCCATCTTGCAGATTTAATGTTAAAGAATAACCACACTGGGACAACATTGAGTTGACATGAACCAAGCCAAGAATTCCAGCCAAGTATGGGTTGCTTTTCTCCCAGCAGTGTCACACTTGCCTAAATACAAAGCAACCTTGGCAGTTGCATATGGCTGGGGATTTTCTTCTGCTTCTAAATTGATCTGGAAATATTATTCTTTTGATAGGTCAGCCAGTACAGAAAATTTTGCTTAGCATTATTAGTCCTGATTTAAGTTAAAATGCTGTGTACTGTAAGTTAAAGCCAAAGTTATAATTGTTTACAATTTATAATCTATATAAAAATTTAAAGTCAAAAACAGGCTCAAAGTGATGGTTTAGATAATAGAGTAGACAGTGAGAAGTTCCCTGATATTTCAGCTGCATATCTGAGACTTAAGGTGTAGGAGTCATATTGTGGGGTAATGTTTATCTGGCTATCATAAAAAAAAATAAGTAGGATTCTAAAGCTAGAGTAAAGATGTTAGTTGAAGTCAAAAAGTTCAAAATATTGCCTCTAAATGTACCTTTGAAACACAGGAGACAGATGAGTGGGATTCCTTGGACAGGAGAAATTGCAAGGTAGGTAGAGGGAAAGATGAGATCAAAAGTAGCCAAGACAGTGAAAAAATACAGAAGAGAATGACAGAAACATGTCACACAAGTCTAGAGAAAAAGACCACTTCCAGAAGAAGAGACTCCATTTAAAGACTCAGAAGCTTTAAATATTGCAGCATATTTTAAGTTAAAATATTCTATTTAAATCATGATTTTAATGAAACCCTAGTGTTATAGTAATCCAAGTATAGTTGATATTATGTTCATTATTAATTTCTTCTTCACTAAAAAAAAATCATGTCATAGTTTTTATGGATATGCTTTTTGAAACTTCTTTCCAATTTATCTTGGAAAATTGTTGGTGATTTGTCTAGCCATATTAATATGTTATAAACCAAATTTATTCATTTTTTTCAAAAAGCAAAATATTTTGAAATTTTTTTCAATTAAATAATCATTACTCTTATACACTGAATTTTAAAACTATTATATGTGTTTATTTAAACAAGACATAATACATTTATACGTCCTTTTTAAAAATTGAATGGAGGGCCTGGCACGATGGCCTAGGAGCTTAAGTCCTCACCTTGAACACCCAAGGATCCCATATGGGTGCCAGTTCTAATCCCATCCAGCTCCCTGCTTGTGGCCTGGGAAGGCAGTCTAGGACTGTGCAGAGACTTGGGTTCCTGCACTTGCGTGGGAGACCCAGAGGAAGTTCCAGGCTCCTGGCTTTGGATTGGTGCAGTACCGGCCGTTGCACTCACTTGGGAAGTGAATCATTGAATGAAAGATCTTCCTCTCTGTCCTACTCTCTGTATATCTGCCTTTCTAATAAAAGTAAATAAATCTTTAAAAAATTAAATGGAAATGAACTTATATTTCCTAAGATTACCCTAATCTCCTGTTCAAATTTCATCTTGCCTTCTTTTCTCTTTCACTGACAAAGTTAGCCACCGTCACCACCTTTGTCATGCGTGACGATTTCATTGTACCATTCTGTAACTTGCTTTCTTCAGTAACCAAGTCCATATGAAGACAGGTCATTCACTGTATAATTAGAACTTTGTTTTTAACTGTGGCATACAATTTCGTATTTTAGATGCAACATCTACTCTTTTCTACTTTATTACTAAAGGATATTGAATTTGTTTCTGATATTACTTTCAAAATCTGAAATCATATATTTAATTTTCATTATCTTTTGTTTTTTAACAACATATTTACATTTGTATGGGCACCATTTCCCCAGCATTTCCCTAATAATTTAAAAAATATTTATTTATTTATTTATTTTATTTATTTATTTTGCTTGTTTGTTTAAAAGGCAGTGTTACTGAGAAAGAGAGAGAATCTTTCAACCACTGTCAGTCCCCAAATGGCTGTCAAGCTGTCCACATGGCTGATACATACACAAGTACTTTGATCATCTTTTGATGCTTTCCTAGGTGTTATTAGCAGGGAGCTATATCAGAAGTGGAGTAGCTAGTTACTTCAATCAGAGACCATATAAAATACTGGCACCATGGTTGGCAATTTAACTGGCTATGTCGCAATGCTGGCCACTAATAGGCATTTTCAAATGCTTTCCTATTCCATGAACATTACCCTTTCTCACAAGATTCTTTTTTTTTCTGTTTTTAAAAGTAATTCTCTTATTCTCTCATGTAAATCTTTGTCAAATATGTCATCAACATTGCAAAAACTATCTACCCTGCAGGATGACATGTCTATGAATAGTTTAATGAAAAACACAAAACCCTTGCTCTTTGTAAGTTTATATTCTTCTTAACTGCTGTTGATGCTTTATTTTATGTTCACATTCAAGAACGAAGACTATGAGCTTTATGTATAGGCTTAGGGTTTGATTTTGATATGGTTTCTTTTCCCATGGATAGATGGTGATCTACCATGGATTCTGAAGACAGCGACTTGGCACTATTTTGAAGACCTAAAAATGTTGAAACAATGATGCTTTGACCTCAACAAACATACTGGCTAATGTAATGCACACTGGAGATAGACCTCATTTCTTTAAAAAAAAATCTTTTTAAAAGAAAAATAAATGGCAAACAAGTGCTTAACTGGCATTCTTGCAGACATGTTGCTTGAGAACCAAATGGTATAAAGGAAGTTACTCTGTCTCTACACCTAAAAGAGGTTTCTGTCACTTTCACAGTTTATGAGCTGACCATTAATTTCTGCATCGTAAGGTCAGATTTTCTATTTGTAATTATGAAGTAGTTAAAGTGATTGTGGATACATTGTTTTTTGAACCCTTTTTACCTGGTATATTTAGTCACTGATATTTATAATAATCTATTAAAATATTAAGAGTTACAAAATGGTGTTTCTAATTTTGATATTTCCTTTATATATCTGTATATAGAGATCACATAGTAAAGAAAGACATTTCTTGGTTTTTCACACCTCTTTGTAAAAATTATGATAAACATTTATTTTTTCTGATTCATGGAAATGTTTGTATTTATTTATTAATACATATGCTCTTTAATGATCACATTTTACCAAATATATTCGCTGGACTCACCTTCAAGGCAGTTGTTGAATCCTTAGATATGATATCACTGTATTTGAGCACCTGTTTTTCAGTTCACCTTATACTTTCTCTGTCCTTTCCTATATGAAACCATATCTCCAAGGAGCCCTGGTTAATTTTCCATAGGAAATTATAAACTAAGATTTCAATGTTATTTATGCTCTTTATGACAGGCATGCAACATATCAAAATTCTACAATTATTTCTAAGTCTTTTTTCTGAATCATTTATGGAGTTAGAATATATTTGCAACAGTGAAGTACAATTGTTTTTATCAGCACAATTAGGGGTTTAGTGCATTAACTATGCATTGTTCTTTTGTCTCTTTAGAACTTTTAGTTTTTTCCATTTGCTGTGATTTTTCTCTTTATTTTCAAATGTCCAAGAGATATACTTTGCTTCCCCACTTCCAACAGAAGCACTTCCCTTTTGCTTATGCTATTCTGTTTCTGCGGACCGCTCAGGGCTCCTGGCTGTTGTTCTGATGCCCTTGGATCCTGTGAGGAAGGATTTGGGTTTCTTCCATCCCATGTGGTAGATCCAAACGGGGGTGGATGACCTCAGAGTTCTTGGCCTCCGAAGGCATTGTCATGATTCTTTGTCAATATGTCCTATAATATGGAAAAACAAAGCCAAGCAATATGAAATAATATTTTTAAACCATACATTGCAAAATATAGGTAAAATTGAACTGAATAAAGCATTATCTCAAAAACAAAATATACAGATTACAAAACAAATCTGTATAGATTGTGCATAGATGATACTCAAATTGTCCATTAGCTTTCATATTGCAAAAGAAAATGGAACCTGTTCTGTTTCATGGCAAACCTAGGGACTGTTAATCATCTAATTCAGTTCTCATCTGTTTTCAATTTCATATTTTCGAATCGCTTTGGCACAAATCTCTAAATTAGTATGAATGTTTATAACATTTTTTGAATCACATTTCATATATCTAAATTATCAAATCAATACAGAACAGAGCTTATTAAGGTGACTCATTCCTTAGATATTTGAGGTTTCCATAAGAACTATTAGCTTTAGCTAAAACAAAAGTAAAAATGATCTATTGAAACTCTTAGGAGGAAAAGATTTTATATTCCTATTAACTCAGTCAATTTATCACAAATAGAAGCAATACTGTGATCTGATTTGTGAGCAAAATAAATAGTGTTGATTATTCTACAAGTCTCCATTTATTTAGTTGGAAATTAGCGTTATCTATAGCCTGTGTTGATGCTATAACCATAACAAAGTATAAAAATAAGCTTTCTTCACATTGCTTGATTCCCCCAATTGGAAGGTGAAATATAGCATTTTGATGGCTCAGTAGAAAAATGAATGATGAAGAAATTTAATAGTCCCATCATCTACTTTGAGTCTCTTTCAAAGAGTTTGATATAAAAGCTGTTTGAGGCAGAACCCTTAGATTTAATGAAAGCATCAGTGGCATAAGTTTTGTGCATCCGACAGTAAGCATTGTTCAGAGGCACTAATAAATCCATACTGCCTACGGAAAGCTCATGGAATGGTACAACAGAAAATTATACGCAAAATGACTAACACAAGATTTGATGAAACCCGAGAAAGAAGCTTGAGTTCTTATGGATGGCAGAAACTGGAAATATTAACTTAGCTTCCTTAAGGCAACAAAATATTCATCCAGGATAAAATAGCATTTAAAGAATTCTTCAGTGACTATCATCAATTCATTCAGAGATAGAAATGAAGTAGTGTAATATAGAAAGATGCACTTTTTGAGGCATAAGTAGTGAAACGTGCAGGTGTTTTTAGACAATGGTGCATTATTCTCTGTGCCAAGACCATTCTAGGAAACAGTGGAAAACAGGGCTTGCAAATCAGGGGGCATATTAGACTGTTCATGAAATGACTATTAGTAGCACACCGAATAATAAGACAATTTTTTTTTTCAAGAAAGGGAGTTAACCTGGTCAGAATCAATTTAATCATCATTTTCACACTAGCACCTGTGGCATGCCAATGTGAAAAGTGGTCCCATCCCCTAGCCAAACAATTGTAATGTAGCTATAATGAAACTTCCCTTTCCAAATTTTAACATAGCAAGTAGCTGCACAAAATACATCTTCCTCTCCTTTTGACAGTTATTAACAAAAAAATAGCTGCTAAACTTGTGACTTATTAGAGGGACTGTTCAATTCAATAGGTAAACAATGCTTGTTTGGAAAGTTTCAGAAACTTCCCCTGAAAAATTCAGCTGAAACTGCAAAGTAATCTGACCCACCCGAGTCAACATGATCAGAGAATTGGATTTATGACTGCAGGATGAAAGTAACCATTCTGATTCCAGCCAGTCCTTTAGCACCTGGACAGAAGCCAGCATGCAGCTGGCCCTGTCTATTGTTGCCTTTGTTCCTGACTCCCCCTTTAGATCCTCTTTATCTTTTTAAAAGCTTCTCCTTGCAATGTTACAGTAATTGTGATTTTCCCCTATAAAGTTGCAACTTCACAAAAACAGCATCTTGATTGTTTCCTTTTTCGAATTCAGAAATAGATCTAAAATGTCATAGAAATGTTCTTTTCATTGATTACACAAAATATAAGCTTTCATGATATTAATACAAGAACAAATTTTGCCTGTTCCCATAGTGAACATTAAGGACAAAATTAGCTGAAATAAGTAGTTGAACAAAATGATGAATGCCTGGAACGATTTGTGAAGGGATGTTTATCAAGAAAGACTGAATTTGTAAAGTTTACAGTCACAAAATGGAAATCATACCTTCCTCACCTTAGGTAACACTGATAGCTGTCAATCAAATGATCACTTTCCCGGGAGATAGTCCCCTTCACCTGGCAATGGGGAATGGTGTTCTCACCCTTCCCTTGGAAACAAGGGATTGCAATATCATACTGGGTAACAACACCTTTGAAAACCATGGCCTGTTGAGCCATCACATGAGTCCCTGGATGTAGGCATCTTTTTTTTTTAAGATTTATTTATTTTATTGGAAAGGTAGATATACAGAGAGGAGGAGAAACAGAGAGGAAGATCTTCCGTCTGATGATTTGCTCCTCAAGTGACCGCAACAGCTGGAGCTGAGCTGATCTGAAGCCAGGAGCCAGGAGCTCTTCCTGGTCTCCCACGCAGGTGCAGGATCCCAAGGCTTTGTGCCGTCCTCGACTGCTTTTCCATGCCCTAAGCAGAGAACTGATGGGGCTGCCAGGATTAAAACTGGCACCAAATATGAGATCCTGGTACATTCAAGGTGAGGACTTTAGCCACTATGCTATTGCGCTGTGCCCCCCTTCACATACTTCTGAGAAAATTTTGGCAGTCTTGCTAAGGGGCAAAGTTACTTCTATTAACAAATGGTTTTCTATAATTTAATCATCAAACAGGTTATATCTAATACAGTCCTGTCAAGACAGAACCAGGTCAAAGGCAGTGCTAAGTGCTTCATTCAGGTCTCTCATGTGGGTGACAGGGACACAAACATTTAGGTCATCTTCAGGTGGTTTTCACAGACCATTAGAAGGGAGCTGGATCAGAATGTAGAGCAGCTGGGACACAAACTGATGCCCATACAGAATGCTGATATTGTAGGCAGTTCCTGTGACTAGGCCAAAATGCAGCCTCTTAACCACTATTTTAGCATCAGTCCAAGATCTGACTTTTAGCTGATGTTAACATTAGTAATTAAAGCTTAATATATGCATGCAGATATGTGCATAAAATACAGTGCTCATGTATACACAGCACAGTTTTTCTAGAGTATTATTGAAGCTACTACAAAATATGAGTTGAATTATCATATAAAATATTTAGTTCATATTCATTTATTCACTTGACTCAAAGAAGCCCCTCGCAAGAAGATGGTGTAATATATGCCCTACATTATCCATCTATGAAATAGTTTTATAAAACCAAGTGTACCACACAGAGATTTAGTTCAATGAGATGCTTTAATCGAAAATTAAGTTGAACAAAATATATGTAGCAGCATGACTGGAAAAAAGCAACTATATGTTTTGCCAAATAGTGTCAAGGGGGGAAAAGAAGTGAACATTTGGTTTTGCATAGTACCTTATGGATTCTGTTCTCATTATCCCCAACTCCATTTATCACAACCGAATAAAACTATTTTGTTTATATTTTAGCTGATATAGTTGTAAGAAAAAAACACCCAATTAGCTAAAATATTCACATGTATTCATTCAATATATCCATCAATGATAATTTAAGAATTAATCATGATTTGAGGAATTGTGCATCTTACTGTTTTGCTGTATATTAAAGATTGCCAATATAAAAAACAATCAGGGGACAAAGGAGGCCCCCATAGGAAAAAATAAATTTTTCTTTACCACATGACTGAGAAATACATTTGATTAAGGATTAAAATGAGTTAGGGGGAAGTTAAAACATTTACATTTGAGAGATAACTAGCAAAAGAGAGAAGCAACCCTAACTAGATTATTTTGCATAGAACAGATATTTCTAGTTATATGTGCAGTTTTTAGAGCTTGACAATAATTTAAAATCTGAGGAAATGCTGAGCAAAGTTTCAGTATCCTCACATATAAGGAAGTATGGATGCTTGTACCAGAACAGCTTCCAGCACAGCCTTCCCCTGCAGCGCAAGGCCATATGCTTTAGCAATGCAAGGGAACTATGTTGATTTTCAAGAATTTTTTTCCTCAATTCCCAGTTTTAGCAGTCTCAGCTCTTTCAAATTAGCTGTGGTTCTCCTAACATTTTTTATACTCTATAAATGCGTAGTACTGCCAATCATTCAAAGAATCAGCACTTTTTGGACATGAGAAAATCAGGGGAAAATATTATTAATGGAGATTCAAGTTGTACTTGCTACAGCATTTGGCAGGATATTAATGAGTCTTTCCATATGGGTTGTTTGTCATCAAGGACTCCCAACTTAAACAGTACTGTCTGCATAACCCAAAGTGAAATGTTAATAATCATTTTTCTATCTAAAGAATACATTCAAATCCATAAATTTTTGTTGTAATAAGAAGTTTAAAATCATTTCAACAGAAAACTACTAAAAACCAGATATCTCCTAAAAATATGAAGTATTCTAAATAGTTTTAACTGAGATATATTCAGGGTTGTATGCAAAAATGGTAAATGCTTTCAAGAAAATAAGTTAAAAGGACCCTATTTTCACATCTGTGCAAGAACTGAAGAATGAAAAGCTCTGATGAAAAGCAATGAAGGTGAATTATACACAGGAGGCATTTTACAAAGTTTTTACATTCATACATTCTCTTTTTCACACAAGTCATTGTCATTAGTTTATGAAAAAAGAAAGCAGGGAAAAAAATCAAGAATCTAGAAGTAAGATTTAAAAACTAAAGAATGGAAGAACATACCATGTTTAACATAAAAAATATGATCCAATTAAATATAAGTTTAATTATTAACACATGGGTTAATAGTATAATAAGGTATAGAATTGTCAGGACAGTTTATACAGCTTATGATTTCCTAATATATTTAGATACATTTGATTTCAGTGAAATAAGATATATACAGCTGGATCATCAGTCTCACGCAATATCATTTGCCTTTGGTTTTAGTAGGTGCTATTCCTTTTCTCTGTCAAGAGACCATCTTTAAGTACTATCTGTAGGGCAGGTCTGGAAGAGGCATATTTGAGCTTTTGTTTACAGTGGAAGAATTTTATTTCATTTTCAAAGGCAAAGGACCAGCTTTGCTGGGTGTGTTACTCTGGGCTGATAATTTTTCCTTTCAGAATCTGGCATATATTGCTCTGTTCTCCTCTGTCTGTAGAGTTTCCTTTGAGAGGTCAACTATAAGTCTGACTGGAGCTCCTCTCTAGGTCATTTTTAAGGATCTTTTCCTTATTTTTGATTAAATAGAGCTTAATTATCATGTGCCATGCTGAAGATAACTTTTGGTCAATCCTAATGGGAGTTCTGTGTCTCTCCTGTATGTTGTTTCCCAATTCTTTCACCATATTTGAGAAGTTTTTTATTTAATAGTTCATTAAATACATCTTTAAATCCAGCTTCTTTTTTTGTGCCTTCTGAAACTTCCATAACTCTTGTATTTGTCCTTTAATAGTGTCTCTAAATTCTCAAATACTGTTTTTAGTGTGACCCATCTTCACTTCCAGCTTTTTTATTGTTTCCTCATTGTGACAATAAACATCTTCCAATTCTGAGATTCTTTCGTCTGCCTCATTCATTCTATGTTGAGGCTTTCCAGTGAATTTTTTATTTGCTGCTTGATTTTGTTTCAATATTGCTATTTCCTGTGTGACATATTCCTTAAATTCCTGCATGTGCTTCTTGTTGGTAATAATAAGAAGCTTTATAATGAGTTTTTTTAAATTCTGTATCCCCCATTTCCCTGATGTCTTCTTCAGTTAACTCAGAGGTTGGCACAGGCCTTTGCCCCTTTGCAGGAGAGTCTTCAATAATATTCCTTGTGTCCCTGTCTCTTCTTTTGCTCTTGGTCATCACGCTCTGGTTATCAGATTCTTCTCCTTAGGGCAGTTTTCTGAGCTGTATCACCCACACAGGTCTACAGTTTTATTTTCCTGATTGCATTTTGCACCTGGTTCTTTGTAGTCACTTATGCCACTCCCTCCATCAAGTTTCAGACCTGGGCTCTTGTGCTTCCACATGGTTTCCCTGAGCTCAGTTCTGGGCTCACTACTCTCCACCTACTCTAATTCCATGCTGTGGCTGCATGTTGCCTGTACAACCTGTTTTCCACTTTCAGTTCAGTTTCCAGGATTATGGAGACACCAAGTGTCCTAAATAACTGGGTTGCTGGTGGTGCTGATCTTGCCAGAATCTGCTGGCGATTGGTTCTAAAGGGCTACCCAGACCTATTTCCAACTGCCTATGGGCTCACCCTCATGGAATCACAGGATCACACCAACCCCATGGCCAGCTCTGCCTTCCCCTTGATCTTAGTGCTTGCCTTTCTCTGCACTGCTCATCATGGCTGCCATGCTCTCTAAAGTGAACAAGTGAACCAGAACCACTACCCTGACTACAAGGCCATGATCAGCAGTCACATCCAGCTGCAGCTCTCTGCTTCTTTCTTGGCCCTGTCTATGGCCTTCGATTTCAGTCAGCATGACTTGTCACTGAAGAACTTTGCTTGCTTCTTCCTGAAGCTCTTGCTGATTGAGAGGGAGCATGCCAAGAAGATGGCAAAAATGAAGAACCAGCACAGAGGATGGGTCATCCTCTACCAAATCCCCAGACTTGAGCATAACCATAGAATGGTACTCCAAAAAACATAACTGAGAAAACAATTGAAAAGAAAAATCTCATGATGTCTTCTTCCAAAGTCCATAGTTAGATAAATCCCTCCATTTCGTAAAAACATCAGAATGTAAAGCACAATTCAGGACTCAATGTAGGCAGAATGGCGGACCCTTACCATGAGAGTGGCTCCATAACATATACAACCATTTCGTGTTTTGATTGATAACACCAAGCACTGTGTTTTTCTGTTATCTTCAATTCAATTGATAATTGAATGGTTAATAAGCATCTTGAGTTCTTTACTTTCTGCCTACCTTTTCACCTTAGTAGCATCAAAGTCCTTTATATTTTGATCAGTACTATATGCTTTGGTCAAAAATAGTCCATTCCAATATTTTTTTGGAAATGAAATAGCTGTTCCTTCTCTCATGAATTATGCTAAAATGTGTCAAAACTAAGGCATTTGGCTATGAGAAAATATAAGACAAATGTGCTACTCAACATTTTATTAACAAAATCAATATTGTTAAATACATAGTGAGTAGTATACTCAATTAGCAGCATCTTATACTTCCATCTTTCCCTCAGTAGAAATCATCAATATTTTTTGTATCATCATTCAGTTCTGAATGAGTTTCCTATCACAGTGCGCCCTTTAGATATAGTAAAGGACTTGTAAAGCATCTCTCCAACTCAAAATCATGATGTAGTTGTATAAATTGAAACTTCATTATTTCTACTAAAAAATTGTAGACACAAGGCAATATCTAACTGTGAATTCTCACAGATGTTTTAATTTTAGCATGTTTCCACAGCTACTCTCAGGTATCAATTCTCATGACACGTCCATTGAATTTGATAAGGTACCTGTTTTATTCCCAGGCACACACCAACATAATACAAAGCTATTACTTTCTCAATATTAAAAGTATTCAATCATCTCAATAAAGGACCATGTAATAACAGGTACTAAAGAAAACTCCTCCATGAGAAGTGCTTCAGTATGTCCCATCTTATTAGCCACTTCTTTAATTTGTCTCATGTTTGGCTGGTTAATTCAATTCAGTAAGCAATTTGCTGTTAAATAAGTAGATGCTGCTGAGTCAAAATTAAATAAGACATGAGCTTGGCTTGTATTATCACTTCACTGATATTCTAAGAGTAAAATGCAAGTTCAATATAAGTTTATTTTAGTAATTAGGACTAGTTAGGGAGTATTTTCAAACAACATTTTTCATGTTGAAAAAGAGTGTGAAAGAACTTCCTCTTCTGGATGCTGAAAATGGTAATTGAGTAGACAGAGAATTTGAACAATGGTTCAAACCTAATTAATTAATAGATTAGATTTTGCCAAACAAGGAGGTTGCTTATTTAATTTAAAACTTTTAAAGATTTATTGATTTTTATTGGGAAGGTAGATTTACAGAGAGGGAAGGGAAGAGAGAAAACTCTCCAATCTGCTTGCTCACTTTTCAATGACCACAAAACCAGAGCTGAGCTGATCCGAAGCCAGGAGACTCTTCCGGGTCTCCCAAGCGGGTGCAGGGTCCTAAAACTTTGGGCCATCCTCGACTGCTTTCCCAGGCCACAAGCAAGGAGCTCGATGGCAAGTGGAGCAGCCAGGATGTCGGTGCTCGGGGGTGGAGGATTAGTTAGTTGAGCTACTAGACTGACTCCATGATTGTTTATTCCTGTACATATTTCAGAGTGTTTTTCCCTGGAGACAAAGGATACATTGAAGGATATAATTTGCTAGTGTCAGTCACAAAAGTGTTCTTCAATGGATTCATGGAAAACATATTTTGATACTTGGAGCAAGAAGTTATTAGCACAGTACTTTTGCATCTGTGAGACATTTATAGGAAAAGATATTCTAAATTAAAAATAAATTGGCTACCTCAGCAGCAGCTATTTTGGAAAGAAAATGCATGTTCTAGGTGAATGCTTTTACACCATCACTGTTATAACCCACTAATAAAAATAGTTTAGGGTCCAGCTTTGTGGCATAGCATGCAAAGCCACCTGTCCCACCAGCATCCATATGGGCGCAAATTGGAGTCCAGGCTGTTCCACTTCCTGGAACTGGGAAAAACAACAGAGGATGGGCCAAGGTTTTGAGTACCTGCACCCATGTGGAAGCCGCAGAAGAAGCTTCGGGCTCCTGGCTCTTGGCTCCTGGGTTTGTCCCAACCCAGACCTGGCCATTCGCATCTAATGTGAACCAGTTGTGAACCAGTTTATGGAAGATCTCTCTCTTTCTCTCTCTCTCTCTCTCTCTCTCTCTCTCTCTCTCTCTCTCTCAAATCTTTCAGGTAAGTAAGTACTTTTTTAAAGTACTACACCACTTACTGACAATTATTCATGTAACTGACACTACATGAATACATTTACTTAAATTATCTCGTTTCTACCTCATAATATATGGGATACTGCTAGTGATATACCCATTTTAGAGATGAGATGACAGTGAATTCCAAGTTATTACCTGAATTCCCTTAGCTTGATGGCTTATAAATGGTTGAGCTCAAAATGTCTTTCAAGACATTTTTTTTTAACTTCCCTTTTAACTCTTGAAAAACTTAACTATCAGTTGTTCAGAAGAAATTTTCTATGAATTTCTGTGCATTTTTGAATTTTTAAAAATTCTTCATTGTTGATTTCTAAAATCCTAACATTGTGGTATAGAAGATATATAATATTATTTCAGGCTTTCAAATTTTTTATATTTGTTTTGTGCCATAACATATAATCAATCCTGGAGAATATTCTTTGTGCATTTTAAAAAGATTTATATTCTACTACTATTGGATGAAATGTTCTGCATGTGCTTCTTTTCTTTAAGATTTATTTATTTCTAATGGAAAAGCTGATTTACAGAGAAGGAGAGACAGAGAAAGATCTGCCACCAGCTGGTTCACTCCCCCAGTAGCCACAATGGCTGGAGCTGAGCCAGTCCAAAGCCAGGAACCAGGAGGTTTTTCCAGGTCTCCCATGTGAGTGCAGGGTTCTGTATAATACATGAAACAGGATTTAAAAAGCAAAAACTAAATCAGAGTGAACCAATGTTATTATAAATTTTAAATGTGTGATAACAAAGGATGACCTTTTTAAAATATCCTGGGTATTAGAGTGATTGGTAGTTTTCAATAGGTAGAAGTATACTGAAATTTTAACATAATATGATATGGTAAAAGGACTTTGATGCTAGTTGTGTGTGGCATGCATTTTATATTTTGACTTTTCATTTAATTGTTTTCATCTATAGGTTAAAATTTTGAACTGTATGAACAATTGGACATTTGCATTTGAGAGGTCTTACAATAGAAGCTAGGACTCAGTGCTTTAAGGGAACTCTGCTGCAAAATTATATATACCTACTTTGGTGCATAATTCAATTTTAACTTGGAAAGATTTATTGTAGATAAGCCAGAAATGTCAGTGTGTAAACTTGTCTTGATTAAAAAGTTTTCTGTAAAAATACTCTCCACTTCACCTACATTTCATTTTTAACTTTTAGTGTTGAAAGATATGCCTTTTAATATTGTATAATCCTTAAGAAGTTACTATATTTATTTTAAAAAATAACGTTTTAGGGAGCCAGCAATGTGGCATTGTGAGTTTAGCTGTAGTCTGCTGTGCCACCATCCCACATGAGCAACAGTTTGAGTCCGGCTACTCCACTCTGATCCAGCTGATTTCCTTAGTGTGAAGGTGTTTTTAGGTGTGAATGTTTCTGCAGAGATACAAGCTCTGGAGAGTTCTATTCCACCATATTACTGATACCTATTCCCTTGAGCATGATACAAACATATAAATCTGTCTTGGTAATCTGGGCATTTTGACAATTATTCTATATCTTAATGAGTAAATGGAATGTTTACAAACCTATGATTATGAAAATGTGACATAAGCAACTCTAAGAAGTCAGTAGATGTATTATAAGCTTGGTTTAAAAAGACAGATCAGTCCTTTGAGCAACAACTATTAACAAGTTAAATCAATAATAGAGGTTCCCAAGACCAACAGTCTGAAAAGTGAATAATTCTGCAACTGTTCTGGACACAGAGACAAGGCCACCTGCTTTGTGTCAAAGTGCTTGAACAAATCCACAAACGTGAACTCCAGGTCTGTTCACTGGAGACATGGAATAAAAATTTAAAAATCAAATGTAAATAGAATTTTTAATGGTTAATAAAATGAACATGTTTAAATTAAACAATATAACACTTAGTGATATTTAGTAATAAATGCAGATTACTTGAGTGAGCATTGGTTTTCCAGTTCAACATTTGGTGATTAGCAGTAGCATGTGATTAACATATTGCTACCAATCTGAAGTTTACAGTTTGAGAAAAACTTCTTCATCCTTTTGGCTTCTCAAGAGACCTCAAGTAAAACACAAAAAATATTTTTATTTGATTTTTTTTTTTCTATATCGTCCCCAGTTTCGCTTTGCTGGAGCAGGACCGGTAGACCCCAGGTCTCATTAATAACAACAAAGTTACAAAGAATGAAGTTACGATCTTATACATCCACATGGTTAACAGTGCTTCTGCTAAGAACCAACCTAAAATTGTAGTTTTCTTTAAAACAAAAATCTGCACTTACCCAAAAAAGAGGAAGTTAAAGTCTCAGGGAAGGTGATAAGCAAGCTACAATGAGCCCTGAAATTGTCTATTTTGAGATGCAAATAGCACAGAAAGTACTTATGCGATTGTGCTAGAAGTTTAACAGATGAAAAAGAATAAAAGCAAGTGAAGAAAAAATTCAACAAGAGGAAAGGAAGAAGGATTCAGTGTTTGAAATTTTAATCACAAACTGGAGAAGAGTGGAAATCCCTGAAGCTAGTTAGGTCTAAGAACTTACCGAAGAGTTTATTAGAAGAATCATTTGCATTAACATAGACTCTTGTATGTATATTTACATGGAGTATAAATTAAAGGATGCTAAGAAATTAAATAATAAAAATAAAATAAACTGTACTTCCATAGTATTTTATAATGTGATGCCTCGGTGGTCAGTGTTTTATTTTGATCTTTTATAGGATTCCTATTATCATTTAAAATGTCTTTTTAAAGATTTATTTATTGTTATTGGAAACGCAGATTTACAAAGAGAACACTGCTGTTTCCCCAGGCCACAAGCAGGGTGATGGATGGGAAGTGGAGCAGCCGGGACATGAACTGCCACCCATATGGAATGCTGATGCATGCAGGCAGAGGATTAGCCAGCCCCGATTTCAAATTTCATTCCAATATTTCATCTTCTCTGCTGAAATATTTTCAAACAGTGGAAGGTGAAAAGCTGAAGGTTAAGTGTTGACAAAGCCAGTTTGAAGTAGGCGTATTAGAAACACATGGCTTAGGTGATTTTGGAGCTTGAATGAGTAACACTAAATAAATACATGTATATGTACATGGTATGTGTGTGTGTGTGTAGTAGTGGTAACAGTACTGTAGTAGTAGTAGTGGTATAGTAATAGTAGTAGTAGTACTGTAGTAGTAGTAGCAGCAGCAGTATTTAAGGAAAACAAAGAGTTGAAGACTTGGCTTCACTTACCTTCAAATGGTTGCGAAGAAGCCTTTTACAGAATGTCAGTCTTGCCTTAGGTAATTCAGTCCATCAAATCATAAAGGAGCAGGCACATGCAAATGAAACGATCACACTGCCACAGCTGAGCAGCAGCATCAGAACCACACCCTTATTGCCACCTTTGTTAGCACTTTATTCCCAAGTTGTATAAAATCCCCAATTATTACTGATTTATTTATATGAAATCCTGTACTGGTTGAAGTTAAAAAAGATCCACCTACACTTACAAGGTTAAATGAGTTCATTGCTGCATTACAGATAGAAAATATGTGAAGTTGTATCATTGCTCTTACTTGATAATAATGTATCTCCCTATTTCAGTTTTGTTGGAACAGAATGATGTATCTAATATAAAAAATAAATTGTAATATTAAGTCCATAATGGGAAGTGAAATTACTGTTAAGAGTTTGAAGAATGGGGTGATATTAGTGAAATTACAGCCATTTATCACAGGGCTTCATGTTCAAGAATATTTTTGCTGACAGTGATCATAATCTTCTAAAAATGTGTGTGGGATTGAAATGCAGACGTGTGATCATAATTTTTAGATTATCTTAATTTTTGTGAATACCATAGTGTTTTCAGTACAGTTCTTTTAACAACTGTACATTATTATATTAATTTTCTCTTAGGCATTCCTAAGAGATACCATTTTACCATTTTCTTTTTTTGTTTGTTTGTTTGGGAAGAAGCAAAAAGCCAAAAGAATTACTCTATCTAGACAATGAACACTCCAGAAGTAAAAGGAGAATCTTCCAATCCCTAGTCAAGCTCCTGCATATAAAACTGTCAATAACAAACTATTGGATTAATCCAATCACTAGTTCTATGAGTTAAAGTATTTTTTCCCTCCCCCCAAGTTACAGTTTTTAAAGGGTCTTTCAGCAGTCTTAAGAAGCTTGTGACTTTCCTTTTTATAGTTGCTCCAATTTGTGTCAAGCTGAAGATCTTCCAAGTCAGGTTTTCCTCTATCAAGTGCATGTTTTTTTTTTTAATTACATTGCATTATGTGACACAGTTTTATAGGCACTGGGATTCCCCCACCCCTCCCCAAACCCTCTCTCCATGGTGGATTCCTCCACCTTGTTGATTTGCCACAGCTCAAGTTCAGTTGAGATTCTTTCATTGCAAGCATATACCAAGCACAGAGTCCAGTATCTTATTGCTCAGATAAGTTCAACGGCTTCTTGTGGAGACCATCTCTGGTCTGAAGGTAGAGCCAGCAGAGTATCATCCCAATCAATTAAAAGCTTTTAAGTGCACGTTGTTAATAGCAGAAATAATTACTTCTGGTCAACATTGTGGTTCAGCAAATTCAGTTTTTGCCTACAATGCTGGTATCCCATACTGGTGCTGGTTTTAAGCCCTTGCTGCTGGACTTTCAATCCAACTTCCTATAACTACACCTAGGGAGGAAGTAAAGGATGGCCAAAGTGCTTGGGCCCCTGAATCCTCCTGGGGGACCTAATGAAGCTCCTGACTTCAGGCTTCGACCTAAGGCAACTTTAGCAGTTGTGGCCATTTGAGAAATGAACCAGCAGATGGAACATCCCTTGTTATGTCTTTCTCTTTCCAACCCTCCCCACTTCCACACACAATAGCATAACTCTTCCTTTCAAATAAATAAAAATAAATCTTTAAAATAATTTTTAATTGCTCAAGTCAAACTTAATGAAAAGCAATAAATAAAATTCTTATTACTTGAAATACCAGTTACAAAGAGCAATATTAACAACATATCTGTTATATTGTTCTCAGCATACTTTAACAATCTGTACCATAATCATTTGCTTACTAATGTCGCCATGTACATCCTGTCTCAGTGCTAGGAACAATCCAAACCTTGGTGGAGAGGGAAAGCATGATCATGGTCAATACTCAAACTGAGTCAGCTGCTCTATGGGTCTGCTTTATGTCCTCTTTTCTGAAACATAGTTTCTTCTTGAAATCAAGTCCTCACCTTATAATTTAGTTTTCCATCTAGGTCTAGCAGTACTGAACTTGTTAGGAAACCTAGCACTTCAACAACTTCTTTAATGGGAATTGTTTTCTCATCCACTCAGCCTGAGGGACTTGAAACTTGGTTCTGAACTACAAATTTCGTGATTTAGGGCTGCTTTCTTTTTCCACATGTCTCTTGACAAGTAGTAGGATGGCAGCTTAAAACATCTCAATATGTTGTTTTCCTGTCAGGTTTCTGCTTTTGTGCCCCATGTGCCAGCCGTATCACTTTCACCTTAGCTCCTCAGGATGATATGTCATTTTTTCTCAAGATAATTTTTTTGTGCAGCTGCATTTTCTCATCTTGCCAGCAACTTGTCTTCTATCTAGTGCATTTAATTCCAGGTCCAACTCTATAGGGTATGCATTCTCTGATGCAATGAAACCTGTGAAGAATCATTCAACAGAGGAGACTGAAATCATCTATGCTGGCTAATGCTATCTTTATTATGTATTTTGTTCAAAGCTTTCTGCAAATCTTTTATTCTCTGAAAATTAAATGTTAATATCTTGAAAATCCTCTAGATATAAAAGTTATAACATTTTAGATAACACATGCAGGATATTTAAAAATGACTCTTCATCTTACCACATATAAAAATGTCTATCCATAAAAAGTACTGTGACATTTCTGTCTGATCTAATTTA
The DNA here is from genome assembly GCF_017591425.1 of Ochotona curzoniae. Taxonomy (NCBI): domain Eukaryota; kingdom Metazoa; phylum Chordata; class Mammalia; order Lagomorpha; family Ochotonidae; genus Ochotona; species Ochotona curzoniae. The sequence goes on along the minus strand of NW_024465023.1, from coordinate 18,138,498 downwards.
TTAAAATTTGTTACTTGCTTCAGCAAGCCTTTATAAGCTTGTCATGGAGAACACGCTGGTTTAAACATCACAAAAGAATCTCAGTGTCTCCATAAGGACGACATTCAAATTAGCATATGGACTGCAGACAAAGTAGAGAGGATAACTAATCTGAATTTGCAGCTTACAGTATCGATTGCTTTTAAACTTTGGGACTAAGTTGAATTTTTTTTTCATGTATTCAATTTGTGATTGAAGACATTGTATCTAAAAAAAATGAATCTTTTTCCATACTGTATCTCTAAATCTATGTCAGCTTCACTTATACTATATGTTTGCGTAATTGTAACTCAGATGGTTATCTTCATTTCTAGAACAGTTAACAGAATGCCACTAGGAAAACAGTCCCAAACAAAATAAGTCTTTAGCAAAGTCTTTGATTTCTGATATTCTTCAAATCAATGGTTAACATTTTGGAGAGGCAATATATACAAGATTTTAAGAATCTGAGCCAGACAAAACTGGGTAATATCCTGCTCCTATCATATATTTGCTACTTTTCTACCTTTTGTCATTTGCCTACTGAATCATACTTTTAAAAATATTGAATGAGCTATCATATGGAAATGTTTAGTTAACAATAGCTGCTATCACTGTGGTCATTTTGTTCATCAAGAATCATCACATCATTGTCATTCTGCCTTTTATTTTCACCTACATATAAGCATTAAAATGTTTTGATGTGTGCTTGATAACATTCACTTGTAACATTTTATCTCTGTATGTGTGGGAATTTTTAATGTTTAATCTGGCTGTGAATATTTACTTTTGCAAAAGGGTATATTTAGATTTGTACAAAAGACAAATGAGAACATTAAAAAGGTGCTTTTTAAGTAGTTTATTCCTTGACTTATACATTCAGAGCACAGGAAGATGTATTCTTTCATCTTCATTGTTTTGAAACCTCTTGCACAGGGAGCCTGCAACATCATTCATCATTTCCTACTGTTCCTATATCTATCACATCCTTTTCTTCTGTTTTCCATGTGACCTCTTTCAGACTTTTGCAAGTATACTGGCAAGCAGGACTAATCATGAATAAAAATTTAGCTTTGGAAAATGGTGGCCAGGAATGACTTCAAATCTCTTCAGCTCATGGCCCTCAGGGTATTCTTATCTATCACAAGGATGGGTCTAATACATCTAAGCCTTGCACAAGACTAGCATGGGCATTAGAGAAGAGTAAATGGCAATGATGTGCCAGCCCTGGTAGGAATTTTTAGGAGTTGATTGTTTAGCATTTATAAAATGCCCTCTGTGTTATCTTTGTCAAAACTAATCAAGGGCTTCATTTTGGAAGAACTTGAATCTTAGTAAGACTAAAATGAAAATATATACTTGTAGTCAGAGTGAATATATACAGGAGATGCTACACACAGATTTACATGTTTGATATTAAAGAAGTAAACCAACAGAATATAAGCCTCTTCGTTTAGTTCTATAGCACCATGCATTGGTGTTGCTGAGTCAAAATGCTGATTCTACAGATAAGTTCAAGATAGTATGATGGTAGGAACTATTGCAAAAAAGATTCCTATTTCTCTTTTTGTTTATGAGTCCATTTTTACTTTTTTAAAATGTTACGTATTTATGTCAAAGGAAAGCTGGCATAAGGGAAACACATACACGCATTCACAGAGAGCTAAGGCAGACAGAGACACACAGAGAGAGATTTCATCTTCTGGTTCATTTTTCAAATTCCCACAGAAACCAAGGCTGCACAAGGCTGAAGCCAGGAACCTGAAACTTCATCCAGGTCTTCCACATGGATGGCAAGGACCCAAGTACTTAAGCTCTCACCTGTCCTTTCCCAGGTGAATTAGCAGACACCTGGATTAGAGAAAGAAGGAGAATCCAATCCTATTAAACCTGATGCGGCATGTGGGCATCCCATATCTTTACTTCATATGTTGTGCCATAATGCCAGACCTTAAAATCAGCCTTTTACCATCTCATTATTTTGTAAGTCAGAAAACTTGCATAAACATACTTATTAATGTTTCCAGATCTGTGCCCTTGGAGATGTGTATCGAAATAGAGTATAATCCCTGCTTTTAAAAAACCCAATAGGACCCAGAACGATGCTCCAGTGGCTAAATTCTCACCTTGCAAGTGCCAGTATCCCATATGCTTCGTGTCAAAGCTGCTCCACTTTTCATCCAGCTCCCCTGCTTGTGGCCTGAGAAAGCAGTAAAGGACGGCCCAAAGCCTTGGGACCCTACACCCACACAGGAGACCCAGAAGAAGCTCCTGGTTCCTGGTGTCAGATTGGCTCAGTTCTGGCTGTAGTGGCTACTTTGGGAGTGAACCAGTGGGCAGAATATCTTTCTGTCCTCTTTCTCTCTGTAAATCTGCCTTTCCAATAAAAATAAATTAATCTCAATACAATAAAATTAAAAACCTGAGAATTCCTTGTATTTAAGGAGAATCACATACTTGGAACAGCTCAATAAGCAAACAATAAACAGTTCAAATCAAAAATATTCCTAACCTATTAATTGTACTAAAAATGGCAGAATGGGATTAGGATGGTATTGAGTTGTGAGTAACTAGAATAGTCAAACTTTATTAATTCAATTCAATTGGTACTAAACTAAAAACTTTGTTTCGAAAGGAATGTCCTCCTAAAATTTTTCCTTGAACTAAAATGTTCTAAGAATCAAGATTAGAGGGAAGCAAAAGAAGGGATCTTTACACAGATTGAGGCAATGTCTTATTATAGGTAAGAAAATTATAAAGATAATGACAGGTTGGAAAGGCTCAGGATTAAAATTGAGCAGAGGAATGGAGCAAAAGATAACTTGGACAATGGTTATAGTGAGAACCAGTTCCTAGGAAATTTGTGGTATCCAAGTTCCACATGGCAAGCAGCTTAAAACAACACCCAGTTGTTAGATGATGATACCATAGCTTAGAGGTTAATAGGCAGGTAAGGTCTCATATTATGGAAGTTATGGTCTCAGCTAGGTTGAGCTCTTATCTGAAAATTCAAGAAGAATATATGTTCAAGTTTACTCATGTTGCTGACAGATTTCAGTTCCTTGTAGCTGGAGAACTAAACTCAATATTTGCTTTCTGGCTGTTGGCTAGGTGCCTCACTCAGTGATTGACAATTGTCCACATTTCTTCACACTTGCCTCCCCACTTCTATCTCCAATTCACTAGTGTCATGTGTTCCGTCATGCACTTTTCTCTCTCTGATTTTCCTTTGTACAACCAATGCAAGGAAACTCTAGTTTGAAAGAGTAGACGAGACTAAGTCAGGTTTGCTTGGGTAAAATCTAAATTTTTATTTTCAAAGTCACACAGAACTTTGTATCTACACAGAAGCACTTGACTAGGGACCAGTGCTGTGGAGTAGCAACCTAAGTTTTTGCTTGCAGCATCAGTATCCCATGTGGACACTAGTTCATGTCTTGACTTCTCCACTTCTAATCCAGCAAACTTTGTGTGGTTTAGGAAAACAGCAGAGGGCAACTCAAATCTTTGGGCCCCTGCACCCTTGTGGGAGATGCAGAAGAATCTCCTGGCTTTGGAACAGCCCAGCTTCAGCCATTGTGGTCAACTGGGGAGTGAACCAGTAGATGGAAGAACTTTCTCTCTGTCTTTCCCTCTTTCTGTAATTCTGCCTTTCTAATGAAAATAAAAATAAATATATTTTTTTTCTGAAATAATGTGAGATTAAATGACCAGAGAACAAAAACCTTCAAGTGGAGGTACATTTAGAATTTTTCCTACTACATCCCAAAAAATAACTTTCTACAAAGGACAATTATTTATTTGAAAAGAAGAGTGCTAGAGAGAGAAGGGGCGATATAGAGAGAAAGAGATCTTTCATCCACTGATTCACTCCCCAGATGGGTGCAACGGACTGGGCTGTGCCAGACAGGTCAGCATTGAGGAATTGCACTCAGGTTTCCCACATGGGTTGGAGGTGACCAAGCACTTGGACCACTTTTTCTGCCTCCATATGTGCATTATCAAGGAGCAGACTAGAAAGCAAAGCAGCTGGAACTCAAATGGCACTCTGATTTTAAAGCAGCTCATGACCTCTTTTAGCATGTTTCAGTAATTTACACTTTACTCAGTTGTTCTCAAAATAGTTTTTCTGACTCTGTATTGTGGTGCATTGAGTTAAGCCTTCTTTTTTATTTCTTTTTTATTTTTTTAAATTAATTTTATTGCATTATGTGACACAATGTTAAAGGCACTGGGATTCCCCTCACCCCTCCCCGAAGAGTTAAGCTTTCACCTGTATGCCGGCATCCCAAATCAAGAGTGATTGGGTTAAAAGAGGACTTAAAGATTTATGAAACTTTAAGGAAATGAAATTTTTTTTGAGTGATGGCATAGCATCACTACTACATAGAAGGAAAAGAAGTCAATTCCTGAATACATTTAAAGTTGAAGAACTCTGAAGATAGCAGGGAAAAATTTAAAAGTACTTAGAGCAGAAAAATTACTAGAGTAAAATTTAACTCACAAAACAAATGTAAACCAAACAAATAAAGCATCCCACAGCAATAATGAAATCCAGAAGATGATTTTCAAATTTTTCCGAACAAAATAATTGTCAACCTAATAGTGTATACCTAGCAAATCTGCCTTTCAACAAGGAGAGAAAAACATTTTAAAATGCATGGAAACAGAGCACATTATTATAAATAAGCCTGCACTAAAGGGACTTCTAAAAAATGCACTTGCTGATGAGAATGCTTAGCAGTAAGGGAGAAGAAAATAAAAACACAGACATATTTAACAAGTGCTTTCTGTGTAGAATAATGTGTGGAGCTTAAAAAGGACAGATACAGCATACTTAACACAGTATGAAATGTGTCCAAACTGGAATTATGGAAGGTAAAGTGTTCCTAAGATTTTATATTCATCAGCAAGTGTTTGTGATATTAATTTTGGCATGTGATAATTAAATAGTGTAAGTATCAATAATAATCAGTAAAAAAAAAACATGAACACATTCAAAACCAGAGAAAGAAAAATGGTACATGAAAGCCACAATAACTTAGTCTCCCAATAAATTAATCAAAACCTAAGGGAAGGGGGGGAACGTGTAACAGAGAAAAAAGTAGCAAATAGAAAAGGAAACATAAATTTATATACACATCAGTCCAGGCATTATCAATATTTATAACAACATATACATGTATTAAAACTATATGGTTAAAAGTGCACATACCAGATATGCTGGCATCATGTACACTGGAGAAAATATGTAGAAATAAGAAGAGCAGGCATGCATATCTATTGAATTTAAGGCAGAGAAAAGATATTTCAGGATAGACTTCAGATTCTACAAGAAGATCCTCACACACATAAGAATATGGGGTTTTAAAGTATCAGGAATTCTTGAGTAGTATTTGTTTCCATGATTACATCATGAACCAGACTTTGATTATGTAAGGCAGAATGTTAAGCCCAGCTTTGCAATCTCAGAATTCATGGTATGCAAGTACCATTTTGCATAAATTTTAGTTCAAACCAGAAGATTGCAGCCCTAAGATATGTCAACATAGTGAGCATTTACATTTTCCATTCATATAACCGGGAACTTAAACATTCATATGGTCTAGGAGTGATTTTCTTAGTTACCAAATAATAACTTTACTCCACATAGATTTACAGGAGTGTATAAACTTGTTTCTGCACACCAATCTGACAAATCAGCCCTTAAAGGCTCAGTGACGTAGGAACTAAGATTATTAACTAAGAGACAGATTTTCATATGTATTACTAAAACATCAAATTTCAACTCTATGTTTTTCAAAATACCTTCTACTGAAATTGAAGGTCAGGTAAAGATTGGAATGTAAGTAATAAATAAATAGATAATATGCATATACATATACATAAGCACACATACATACCAGGAAAATATTCATGAAATTGTAGGTGGATCAACTATACTAATGTCAAGAAAATAAACCTAAGCAGGATAAATTTTAGTATATATCAAAGATATAAATGATATTTATATGTGACAGCATCAGTTCTCCAAAGATATAAAAATGCTAATTGTATACCTGTACAATACCTTTACAGTACGTGAAGCAGAGCTGTCAGAAGTGTAAGATATCATAGACAAATACATCAACATAATAGAGTTTAGTATTATTCCATTTTTAAGTAGACAAAAAGTATGATATACAAAATTTGAATAGACAAATTTTAATGAATTTTACTGAGTGACCATGCATAGAACTTAAATCAACAACTAGAGAATACACACTATTCTTAAGTATATAAAAATCAGCAACTAATCTATAAAGTCAGCCTAAAAAATCCAATTTTGGTAATGCACAGACCACTTCTGAATAACTCATTGATCAAAAATAGGTCATAATAAAGACTTAAAAAAAATACTTCAGGCCCAGCGTGATTTCTCAGTGGCTAAATCCTTGCCTTGCACATGTCAGGATCCTATGTAAGCACTGATTTGTGCCCCAGAAGCTCCACTTCCCATTCAGCTCCCTTTGTGGCCTGGGAAAGCAGTCAAGGATGGCTCAAATCCTTGAGATCCTGCATCCATGTAGCAGACCTGGAAGAAGTTCCTGGCTCCTGACTTTGGATCAGCTCAGCTCAGCAGATGGAAGATCTTTGTCTCTCTTTAAACCTGCCTTTCCAATTAAAAAATATTTTTTAATTATATAATTTTTTACTTTTTATTTTAGATTATGTTTACATAGTTGATCAGGGTGGGAAGGATTGAGGGCTAAGGAAAAGTGGATGTGATCATTTTTCCAATTTTTCTATTTCTTCTTCCTGTTTTTGAGTGAAGAGATAAGAAATGGGGAGAAGCCACACCCAGCCTTCTAACTGTCCAGCACCCAGGAATGGGGAATGGCCACCCAATATCAATCCATGGTCCCAATGTAGCACACACTCCAAGGGTTCTGCTCAGATGGTTTTGATCATTCTGAAATGCTGCTTATCTCTCCAATGTAAGGATGAGGAAACCCTTCCAATGTCCATTGGCTGACACAGTCAACCTTAGAGTCTTTTACTGTCATAGTTTGGCTGGGTATTCGTCCAATTTATTCTCTCCTCCTTCCACTGTTATAACAGAGGTCCTCTGCAGACCCCAATGGACTGCCATATCCTCAGTGTACATCAGGGTCAGCTGTCCACTACTCCATCTTTTCAACTGAGGAGGACCAATTCCTGCAGGTGGGCCTGGGAATCTAGGCCAGGTGACCCAGACCCACTGGATCCCCCACCCCAGGGCTCCTGGACCCTGCACCCATTGTGCGGGCAGGCCCAAGGACCTGGGCCAGACAACCGGTTCCCACCAGACTAGACACACGCCAGGCAACCCAGGTCCCTCCTCTCTGTATGTCTGCCTTTCCAATAAAAATAAATAAATCTTTTAAAAAAAAAAAAGGAGAGAAAAAAAAAAAACCCTTCAAACCAACTAAGAATAAAATGTTACATATCAAAGGATGAAATGTATTGCCAACCAGGAAAAAACTCAGAAATATCAGAATTACAAAATGTTTTATTCAAATTGCTCTGGTGCTAAAGCAAACTCATTCATTTATCTAGAAAAGAGTAAGATATTTCTTACTGTGATTCAGAATCGTGAAGCAATGAAGGAAATTACTGAGAAATTGTATTGCAAGAAAATTTACTGGGTCTGCATTGTGGTACAGTTTGTAAAGCTGTGACTTGCTGTAATAACAGCTTTGAGTCCCAATTGCATCATTTATGGTTCAATTGCCTGATAAGGTACCTGGGAAAGCAGCAGATGCTGGTCCATGTGCTTGATCCCTGTCCACCTATGTGAGAGACCCAGATGGAGTTCTGGCACTGACCTAGCCCGGCCTTTGTCCAGCCATAGCCCAGCCCTAGCCATTGCAGACATTTGAGATGTAAGCATGAAATTGAAAGTCTGTGTGTGTGTGTGTGTGTGTGTGTGTGTGTGTGTGTGTGTTTATCTCTGTGTGACTCTGTCAAATGAATCTTTTTAAAAAGTTTTTAGATCAAATTAACAGAGGGAGAATGAGAGAGAGAGATGATATCTTTGATCCATTGGTTCACTCTCAAAATGGCCAAAGCAGCCAGGGTGGAGCCAGGCTGAAATCAGCAACCAGAAGCTTTATCCAGGTCTCTTACAGAGGTGATAGGGGCCCCAGCACTTGGAACCATTTTCTACTGCTTTCCTACGTGCATTATCAGGGAGCTGCATCGGAAGTGGAGCAGCCAGGACTCAAACTGGTGCTGTTCATATTGAATGCAGACATTTCAGTTACTTAATATGGTATGTCACAATGAGAGCCCCTGAATAATGCTTTTTAAAAATTTAGCATGATTTGTGTGTAGGTAATTTGACTTAGGAATTTTGAGAAGCCAACATTACACATGGAAGTTCCTGGGTTCGAGTCCTAGCCCTATTTTCAGTTCCAGCTTTGTTACTTATGTCAACACTGTGGAAAGCAGCAGTGATGGCTCAAGTCATTGGGTTCCTGCCAATTATCTGAAAGACGTAAGCTAGGCTCTGGCTATTGGCTTTGGCCTCATATAGCCCTGGATTATGGGCATTTGGGTAGTAATGTTACGGGGTGTGAGCGAGATCATACCAGACATGTCTGAGGTTTTATTAAGGAGTTTTTATTAACCAAGCATGGTGATAATAAGGCATACTAGAAATAACAAATCACAAGTCCACATGGCAATCCAGCCAATCATAATCCAACCAAACATAATCCAAAGGGGAACAAGTGGTCATCACCCTTAAGTCCATCCGTTAAGCTGAAGACCTACATCCCAGCTTCCCCAACAATATAAGCTATCCCAAGAGACATGCAACGAATAACCTGGACACACTTACACAGCTGCAGACATTCACCTTGCCCTGGCTTCTCTGCCCACATTCCATCACTGCTAGGCCTCTCCTCTCCTGGAACTCCTGACAGTACACAAACCAGAAACAACATTACTATATCCATTGTCCCATCTAAGCAGTACACAGGGACCATGCTCAGGGGATTACCTGTCCTGGGTCAGCCAAGAATTGAGGAAACAGAGTCACAGAAGCACCTGACCAGAAAGAGAATGAGTCTCCCCTGTCATGGGCCTTTTAAAGGGACTTGTGAGGGGAGTGGTTACACAACAATGCAATACTGTCCCCTCTCAGTTGATAGGTGAGTTACAGGTGGGCAGGAGCGAATACCTAAGTGCTGTGGGTTAAGGAGTTGATTAGTGTTCATTAGGATGAGCAGGAACAGGAACTGGGCTTGTAGCTAAAAACACCTGGACTAATTGGACTCATCTGTATCCAATATCATGGCTAAATTAGGATGTTGGGGAAAGAGTATACAAGGAGAGGTGAAGGAGCAATAAAGCGAGACTTCTACCATCACTGACTGCACTCCATAATAGTAGTACTTTTAAATTGTTAAAAAAATATAGGACACATCTAAATGTTTGTGAAAAGCAGAATTAAAAGTGTGAATTCGTTTTGAAACATTTAAAAAAAGCACATTATTAAAAAACAAACAGCCACCAAAAACCCACAAAAATCAAAGGTGGATTTCAAAATTGAGTTTGCTCCACAATAAACTCATGTGTTCAGTGAGTTTCCAAAAACTTCTTGAAGTATCGTCATATATATTAGACACTTATTATGAACTGAGCAATTTTAAGTGATAGCAGGAATAAAAACTATATAGACAAAATTCTCTCACCTCATGAATCTTATTCATTGGCAGGAAAAGGGAGAAAGTTAAGATGTATATTATGTTTATGTTGATAAACACTAAGAAGAAAAGCAGGAGGACTGCAGGTTGTGGAAGAGGGAGTGTAAGTGTTAAATTAGGATAGCAGAAGAGAATATTCTCACCCAAATGGGATGTGAAAACACATTCTCACCTGCATGTAAATTTGCACCCAGATACAGTCAGCATTTTTCTTATAAATAGCTTTTGAATAACTTCACCTGTCACCTGCCTTAGCAAGTAATTGATGGTAAAGACACCCGAGTTCCATATTCTAAAATCTGGCACATAAGAATATTTACACAGGGGATTTGTCGGTGTGGATGTATTTAGTGATCCACTTCAGCCAAAGGAGAATTTCAGTGTCATTCCTGGGGATTATAAATCAATGATTTTACACCATGTCATTTCCCAGTGGCCTGCCAGTTTTGAGTCAGCCCACTAAATGCCCACAGTAATAGCTAAGTAAATATCTGCACTGACTGTTACAATAGCTGCGATATGACCTTTGGATAATATCTACTCAAAACAGTTCGGCTTTGGCAGGCTTACTACTTTTCTGTCATTTCTGAAAGTAATTGGAAAATAGGATCAGTTACTTCTAGAGACAATCCCTTGTTCATGACATTAAGAATATTTAATTTGTGTTCAGAATGCCTGTCTTCCTCCTTGCAGTCACTGGATGATATACATCTAATTAATCCAAAGGCCACTTCAAAAATTTTAAATGCAATTCATGGTAAGGGAAAACTAGTATCTAGACTTGTTTTATATTTTATGACATTAAAATCTATGTGATGACCTACATGCTTATTAAATTTATATACAAATTCAAGCTTTTATAAACATGAGTTTTTTATGGCTCAGATGTTAAAATATAACCAGTCAATGCAAAGTGAATAGATATTAAATATTTTTTCAGCTCATTAATTAATGAGGAAACAACAAAGATGGTAAAATTGATCCTAAAAGTATTGGACTAACAGGGGTTATTTTATTTAAAAAGTGATCTAAAAAGTTTGGAGTAGGATTGCTAGATTAGATAAAAGTTGTTTATTGGCCTATGGGGCATCAAAGATAAACTTTGAGATTATCATTTGTATCACTTAGAAATTTACAAGTTAAAAAATAATTTCATAGTGTCTGGGTTCTGATAAAGTAATAAATAGTAGAGCCAAACATAGTTATATTCCCCTAGAAAATTGTATAGTCCTGTAGCGAATGTATGTCCACTAGATAAAGCATGCTATTAGATCAGATAATTCTGTTAGTATCTTAGAGAGACATTATGGAAAGACACATCACATACTCTCTTTTGTTTTCCCAACTTTAATACTTTTATTAATACTCCCATGCTTTGACCTTAAATAATGTCCAAATATTCATCAGAATATTTTCTTCCTCTTATTACACATTAACAAAACATGTTACATATTATATTATTCCAGTAACATAGTTTAATTCAATGATTTTCACAGATACAACAGAGATGATAACAATATAAATGCACTTGATCATGCAATATTTAACAACCTCTGAGATGAACAGATTTTGTTTGGGGAGAATATTGTGACATAGCAGTTTAAGCCATCACTTGGAATGTTGCAGTCCTAAATGTTAGTGCCTGGAATTCACTCCAGGATTTGCTTCAAATCCGGCCTCCTCCTAAAGTGTAACCTGAAAGGTAGCAGAAGATCCAGCCACTTGCATCCTCCCACTCCTATGGGACACCCAGATGGTGTTCCTGTATATAGGAATTGGGGAGCATTTTAGAGAGTGAATCAGAGAATTGATCAATCTCATCTCTGTCTTTCAAACAAAATAGAAGTTAAATTAATAAAATTTAAAAAAAAAACCCAAAACCTTTAAGATCTGAACTTATTGAACAAACTGCTTGCAATTTTTACCAAAAAACTCAGGGATGGACTACTTCAAAAACCCTGTGATTTTTTTCCTTCACAGAGGCTAGGTCCAAGCCAAGAGAGGTCCTCTTCCAGATTTCCCTGTAATATCCATAGGTTTAGTATATTCCTCTCTCCGTAAGACACTCAAAATGTAAAGTTCCTGGCCTGCCAGTGATACGGTGCAGGCAATCAGCTATCTAGTTCCCAATCAGGAGATTGGAAGTCACAGCTCCCCCACCTAATGTAATCCTTTCTTCCGGAGTGTGAGTCAAAAGACACTTAACCCTATTGCTGCCGGGAACCTGAATGCGCTGGGAGGCAGGGAGAGGTGTTGCATTGCTGCTAACCACTCTTCTCCCAAGTCCCTTAAAGCCCTTGTTGGGGAGGGGCTGCTCTATGAATTTTTATTCCTGTGCTGACTCTCGCGCTCTCCTCTTGGCCTCTCATGTACTTGCTCACTCTCTTTCTTTCTCTCTTTCTTTTCTTAAATAAAAAGAGCCCCAGAGGGACACCCCATATCTGAGGCTTGCATTCTCAGTGTTTCCAATCCGGCATAAAGATCTCAGGTCTTGTCTCATGTGAAAGAAGAATTTCCACTCAAAGTAGTGAACAAAGCAAGATTTGAGCCAGAAACCTGCTGTAGCATCCAGAAAGTAACCTGCCCGAGAGGAAAAACAAGCAAACAAACAAAAACATAAGAAACTGTGAGGGTTGAGTGTCTTAAACATGATTTTTTTTTTTTTTGAAAATGAAAATGGAACAGCAGCTAACAATCAAGTGAAGATTGGGGACAAAATTTATCAAAAGGAGAGAATTACAGTCCTATCTAGCTTGGCCAAGGTAAAACAAAACAGCCACCAAAGGGGTGACATAGGTGACTTCTTTCCATTCTGAAGGTAAAACTAAAAACTCAGCAGGAGGATGGGTATTTTGTCCTTCTAAAGGCAGCTTCTGGGCAGAAGCAAGCACCTTTTAAAGAGACTCTCCCTTTTCTCATTCCAACGGGAACCTGACCTTAACAATCTATGAGTTCATCTAACTTGTTCCACATCTAATGTGCCTATGTGACAGTAGTTGGCGTCCCACTGCCTGGATTCCTGCCACTCACATGGGAGAACTATATAGTCTTTCTGGCACTTGCCTCCTGGCTTCAAACTGTCGCAGCCCTGGATGTTTCTGCATATGGGGAGTGAACTACCACATGACAGAATCTTTCTCTTCCCCGCCCCCACCCAGCCTTCCTCTTACTCTCTCTCTCTCTCTCTGGCATTCTGCCTTGTTTAAAAAACAAACAAACAAACAAACAAAAAACCTAAAAGGCCCAACTCAATCATTTGGTGCTATTCCATCATGACAGCTTTAACCTTGTGTAACTTCTTTGGTGAATCAATAGTTGAAATAGCTAAAGGAATCCTGTCTTGCAGACAGAGAGATTGTCCTTTTTTCAAGACTTGGCTTCCAACTTCTGAGTTTTCAAGAAAAAATGAGAGGAAAAGCAAGGTTAATCTGTAAATGAGAGTAAATAACTATATCTAATTTATGACAGTAATTAATAATATCAGAATAGATGAGAGCTACTGGGGTGAGAAACACATAACTATTTCATAAGATTTTAATCATTTTTTCCCTGAGCGTAGCATGAAACATTATGTAGAGCAAGCACACTGGCAAATTCCCAGGGTCTTATTGTAAAGTATTTAAAACATACACTAATCTTTTAAACATTTGTATTCAGAACATCTTACATGTGAAAACTCAACTGAAGTACAAATAAGTTTCTTTAAATATTCGTTTCATGCTCCTTTTAAAATATTATTGACTTAAATAGTCAATATGGATCAGACTAAATAAACATACATTTTTATAGTATGTACTTTTTTCTTAATAAGATGGGAGGAAAAGTATTTACCATTTTCTGGTGGCCTGTAGGGACATCTCAAAAATACACTCAGAGACATTTTGATATTTTTGAAATTAAGGATTTGATTTTTCAAAGACAAAAATAGAAATATTTATCAGGGGAATTTCAAATTATTAATTAAAATAGAGGGATAACCACCTAAAAATATTTACTTTTTTAATCAAAATAGAAATGTATTATTTCAAAATAAACACAGAGAAAGTTTATGTACTGTAAGAAATTTTAGTCATTTTGAAACTGAGTACTCTTTTTTCTCTTGTTTTTCTATTCCTTTTAAAAGATATATTTATTTTTCTTGAAATTCAAAGTTCCAGAGAGAGGGATGGACAGAGAGATCTTCCTTCATCTGGCTCACTCTCCAAATGTTTGCAATAGCCAGATCTGGGCTAGTCTGAAACTGGGAGCCAGGAGCCACTTCTGGATCTCCCACATGAGTGCAGGTGTCCAAGGCCTTGGGCCAGCCTCCACTATCCTTCCAGGCTATCAGTAGGGAACTGAATCAGAAGCGGAGCTGCCAGGATTTAGACTGGCACTCACTTGGGATCTTGCTGCAGAGGCAGAGGATCAATGTACAATGCCACCACGCTGGTTGCTTCATTTGTTCGTTTGTTTTTTGTGTTGTTGTCTCTGTTTTTTTTTTTTTTTTTTTTAAGAATCTAGCACCCAGACCAAGAAATTGGCCCAATGACCAACTCATGGTCATAGTTCATAAACTGACTAGTTTACACACTTTTAAATGTTTGAAAAATAGGAACAACATTCAACAGGAATAGTATATGAAATATTAGCATTCATAAGCAAAGTTGTATTGAACACAGCCATATTTAATCATTTACATATTTTCAATAGCTACTCTTCTTTTCCATTTGTAAGACAGAGACATAGTTTAACACAAGAGAGCAAGAGTGAGAGTGAGCTTTTATCTGCTAGTTCATTTTCCAAATGCCTGCAGTACATGGGATTGAGCAAAACTTTGGAACCAGAGGCTCAAAATAGATCTCCCGTATCTGTAGCAGGAACCTAAGTTCTTGACTCATCACTTCTTGCCTCCCAGAATCTGCTTTAGGAGGATTCTGGCATCAGGAGCTGGAGCTGGGAATTAAACCTAGGATCTCTGACATGACCTGACATCTTTGGTGTTGTCTTCTTCACTAGGCTAACCACCTGCCTCTATGGCTGCTTTTGCACTACAATGAAAGAGTAGTTGTGTCAGACTCCTGATCAGCTACAAAGTTTAAAATATTACTGTCGGGTTGTACTACCTGACTTCTCTTCTATAGCTAAATAAAGTCAACCCAAACCACTGAAAATCATTCTGGTGAGATACTAATTCTCAGTTTTGTGAACAGAACACATGGAGAGTAAGATTTTTACCACTTCTTTTTAAGAGAAGACTAAACACACATGATCAATGTCTTTTTAATATAGAGAAAACCAATAAGAAATTCACAAGCTCCTTTCTCATTAAAAAATATCTTATGAATAAGTCCATCAACATTGAGCAAAGTTTAATCAAAATGTTAATATATTTCCAGGCTTCTTTTGAGCTCCATTATTTGAGGTTATTATAAAGCAGGATAAAATTTCATTCCCATAACGTTCTGCAACTTTTGGTATCCATCTAATTTGTCTTTTACTGTCCTATTTCAGATTTTTAGAACCAAGACCTTACTTTACAACTTTTAATTTAAAAAAAAAAAGGCTGGGGTTCCATTCCCCTCAAATTCCCAACCCCCAACTGATTTTGTCCATATTGTTACAATAGTATAGTCCTTCATGAGGAATTATATTTCCATCGGTCTGTTATTTAAGTGTGCCCTGACATTGTTGGTACAGACAATGTCAGACAGTCCATCATCCCATTGTGTAGATATATCCAACAGTTTCACTGGGAGTTCATCTTTATTTGAAAGTAGGGATGCATGTTTCATTGTGTCTTCACATCCAGGTATGGTAGTCTCTATTACTCTATCATTATACATTCTAATTTGCATGATGGTTTCCTTATATTAGAGAGAACATATGATATTTGTCTTTTGGGGATTGACTTATTTCACTGAGCATAATGTTCTCTAATTGGGACCATCTAATTGCAAATGGTATAATTTCATTATTTTTAATAGCTGAATAATGTTCCATGGAGTAAATATACTACTTTTTAAAAATCACTCCTCTTTGGATGGGCATCTGGATTGTTTTCATGTCTTTGCTATTGTAGATTGTGCTGCTGTATAATTCACAACTTCATTCTCTGATAAATGATACAGATTACCTGACAACCACAGTCCTGTTTTCCTCCTACATGGATGTTGGTAGAGTCTCAGTTACAGTAATTTTGTAACTTTTAATCATTTTTTTTTCTCCAAGACGAAGTGATATCATAAGTAACAACCAAGAGATGAACAAAGCTCATGAATCCACACAGTGTAACTAACTGCCACCCACACATCTGAAATAGTTCATGTAAGCAAGGGATCTTAGAAATTATGTGCAGGCATTCATAGTACAAAACATAATCACTGTTGACAGGAAAGCTTTGTCGGAGTTATGAACACACAGTTTTAAACATTTCTCAGTGTTAAATAATGCATACAAAACCATTTGTTTTCTGATTGAAAAATTGTTATAACATTTAGGACTCTCAGAATTACAAATTTGTTCAAGAGAAAGCTAAATGTACTAAAAATACATGACTTGTATGTAACATCAAAGAAAACTCACTTAGCTACTTTCAATCCAGTCTAAAATGCATAAAAATTTATCTTGATGTATGAACTTGTTTTATTATATAAACATGTTCATGGTTTTTCAAAAATGTTTCTTTTTCTTTTCAAATATTTATATATTTGAATTCTCAATCACTTTATTTTCTGTGATTCTTTGGTATAGGTGGACATAGAGAGGCAGTTCTCAACATGAACAAACCCATGAATAAATAACCCCATCAGTGCTAAATACTGTATGTATGTATGTGTATATATATATAAAAAGATTTATTTTATTTTTATTGCAAAGTCAGATATACAGAGAGGAAGAGAAAAAGAGAGGAAGATCTTCCATCTGATGGTTCACTCCCCAGGTGACTGCAAAAGCTGGAGCTGAGTCAATCTGAACCCAGGAGCCCGAAACCTCTTCCAGGTCTCCCACGCAGGTGCAGGGTTTTGCTTTCCCAGGCCACAAGCAGCGAGCTGGGTGGGAAATGGAGCTGCTGGGATTAGAACCATCACCCATATGGAATCCAGGCACATTCAAGGCGAGGACTTTAGCCACTAGGCCACCATGTCGGGCCCCTGTATATTTTAATTCAGTAATATCCTCTAGATATAGAAAATGTTTGTATATCACAAAAGACTTCTCTCAGTTGTACACTGTGACACTGAGAGTTTACAGCTTTATTTCTCCAACTCTACTGAGTCAAAAATAAACATAAGATTCATTGAGAATTACACCTGCAGATAACAAACACCTCTTTCCTATATTATACTAAGTAACAAGTTGACTTTTGTGATGGTGAGTCTAAGACAGCAATTGAAAAACCTTTTATGACTTCTACACAGTGGGCCAAGGGTGTGGTGAAGGAGTTCTCATATCCATGGTCTACAGGACTGGGCATGGAGGAGTCAAGACTGGCTGCAGCCTAAAAAGAGTCAAAGATGACATTGTTTGAAAACATCTTTTCATTGGACATTGAGGTTTCACTCAGAGGCAGAATTTTTCCTCTGTAATTACTGTAGGATTTCCATTGATTTCTACCTTAATTTTTCTCATACTATACTGACTGCCCTGTGAAATTAGTTTGCCTTACCTCTGATGTACCATCTCTTAAAAGGGCATAGTAGCTATCCCTGAAACAGATTGACAGGGGAGCTTTCTATCAGAAAAAATTGCAGGGCAAAAAGAAAAGATAGTGTTTGCAGATACTTACATGAAGTAACTAATAAAGATTATGAGAAGGAAATGAGTCACAGCTGTTCCAAGAAGGAATACTGATGTAGAAAAAAGATTTAATATCAGACTCAGCATTTTTTGATGTTCAGCCCCACGTATACTAGATATTTCTCAAGAATAGTTGACTTGAAGAGTAGGAGAAAACAATTTATTAAATTTCTTTCCAGGTAGCCATACCAAAAAACATCCATGATGATCTTTCCAAATAAAAAGAATGTAAGGAATTTTTTTCTTCAGATGTCATTGTTAGCATCTTTTTAGAATTTATGCTAACTCCTTATCAATTTCATACTATTCATTGTTGATTTTTTAAATTAAAGTTGTAAGAATTATGAGAATATTGCATGTGAGTTCTGATCCAAAGTTTCGTAGTTGACCCAAAGATAGAATTGGACTCAAAGTTGAATACTATTAACTCTGCATAGAACAATTTTATATTAATAAACCATTTTCTTATGCAAAACACCAGTACATGTATATTTTTATGTAACACTCAATAAGTTGACCAGATTGTAGATAATTTATCTCTCTTTTCAGAATAGCCAAATGTAGAATAACAATAAAATGAATAAGTAATCAAATATAGCCACTAAAATTGTATATTCCAATATTTTAAATTACATATGACTCTAGATGATTTCTTTAATTTGTTTACTTTTGTTACTACATTTTAGCATCATGTTTGGAAATGTGTGGTGAATATAAAACCTAGCAAAAAAAAGTATGAAACAAACGGAATATGCTTAGTTTAAATAGTGCAAGGTTGGAGTGTACATTTGTTCTACTGCTTGCATACTCTATCAGAGTTACTGGATTTGAGCCTCTGCTGTACTGCCTGTGCATCCAGGCAAATCGGTAGGAGTTACAGCCTAGTCGGAGCGACTGCAACAACCCCCACCAAGCCCACTCCCTGCCTTGGTTCCCGTGCTTGCCTGTATGTACTGTAGACTTATTCAGTCTGTTCCACATCCCATCCAGCTCTCCTACATGACAATGGGCATTGAAGTCTAGTTCAATCCAACCAGGCCCATTATTCAGCCCACACACATGCTAGTGAGTGCTGTTCTATCCAGCCAGGTTTGCCCCAGTCCTGGTTTTCATGCTCTCCAGTGGGAATGATAACCCAAGAAGAAGGTACCCAATATTTCACTCCTGGGCCTACTTCCAGATCATGCACTTTCCAGGTGGGTTTGCAGCTTATCTTGACAGAATTAGCCCCAGTGCCAGCCATTGCCAGCTGATGCTGTGGCAAAGCCCAACCAACCCTTACCCATTATGATTTATGCTTGTACCAGTAGGGACAGTTAACAAAGCCTGGGCTCTTCCCTGATCTGGCTCACATGAGGCCCACAGGTGTTGCAGCCCTAACCTGGTCTGCTAACCAGTGAGTGGGCACAGTTTTGCCAAAGTTTTGCCCACAGATCCCCCACAGAATCTTTCCCCGGAAATGGTTCTCTCGTGTACTGGTTAGTGTTGTGGCCCTGCCTAATGTGATCCTTCCCCTGATCTATCATTCCGTCAGGTACTAGGATCTGGCCATGCCCCCAGCCTTAGTTTTTGCATGGACTGGTGTGTGGTGGGCAGCATTGTTCAGTGATAGCAAATTTTACACAGGACTCATAAGTAGGCTGGTATATCAGTCTGACCCATACAGATTGTCCAGACTCTCTCCTAGAAACCACCAGGTCTCAGTACTCTCGCTTACCTTCAAGGAGAAGTTACTCTGTCGTTGGACGTTCTTTTGGATTGATTTGCAAGCTAAAAGCACAATGGGCTCAACATGGACATACCTAGGCAGCAATTCCATACCCCCAAGACCCTAGAGCTTGTCGCTGGGCAGTCAGCAAGTGGAGCCTGGCACATAATGGCGCACTGGCCACCTGGGCCCAGCTTACCATTGTGTTCATGATGGCTGGAGCCAGAGCACCAAGCTGACCCAGCCCGGGACCTCCTAGCAGTCAACAGGCTGCTGGAAGCTCTCTTACCCAGACCCCAAGGTCACGCTCTCCTGGTCCCACCCACCGCACGATATTGGCACGGGTGAAGCCTGGACCCGCCAAAGCATTCTGCTCTCAGCCTACTCACCAGGAAGGGAAAAACCTATTGGGCCCAGGCAAGCCCAGGCCCAGCTCACCGTGTGTTCCTATTCCCCTTGTTTAACAGTTAAAATATTTTTTAAAGAACTTTGACATAAGAAACAATCAATAAATGTTGTTGAAAAGGAATCAGAATTTCAGAAACTGGAAGCCATTTTCGGTTCATCAAAACAAGCGTAGTGTGTACATTTATGTACATATCACAGTCTGATAACATAGTTAATGTAAATGGATAAAGTTGACTAATTTTAATAGATTTTTATTTATGCTCTCTATCTTTTCTGTTTTTCTTCTAAAAGAACATACATTTCAAATCCATTTTCAAGGCCCAAAATTATTATTCTTTAACAATTGATATATGGACATCTTTATTTCTTTTTGCTGGATTTCTTACAAATAATTCAAACTTTAAACCTTCACAAGCCTCTATTTTAAATAAAAGAATTGACTCAGAACTATTATATGTATATTTGAGTAAATGAAAGTATGACTTTATCATATTTTGTGTGAAAAGATGATTTAAAATATACTCGCAATATTGAAAGCATGTTGATGTGTGCATTTTTCATCTATGAATAGTCTGTAACTTTTGAAGTATTGCTCACACAGGAGACATGTAATAAATGTTTGTAGCATGATGGAATATAGAGAAAGCAGGACAAATTAAAGCTATGGGAAGAAAGGAAAATGATTTGTTTAAAGGTACTATATTGAGTTATATCATCTCTCAATGCAAGACAAACCTAATAAAATCTACTTACCTTGTACCACTTATAAAACAAAAAGCCATGATGACCCTGAGGTGGAAACAGTGCAAATCCCAGTGTGTGATGTGTGTGTGGGATTAACAGACAGAGGAAGGCCCTCAAAGCATCAGATTATTCCTGGCACAAGTCAGCACTGACAGTGAGGAAAGCACCACAGATGCCCACGGGAAAGGGGGTTCACAGACTGCCCTACATGTCTCTGTGATGTCATCCAGCAACAGATAGTCTATGAGCCAGGGAGCTCCAAAGAGCAGATACAGTTTAGGATCTTTGTAGCAGACTTAAATTTGTGGCTGGAAGATGTTCAGTAAATTTTCATAGAAAGTGCAAAGCAACCAGACCGTAAGCAGCTATAAAGAATGTGCTTGCTTAGGTGAATTTTGAAATAGCTTGAGGTTAGGCATTTGGCTTAATGGTTAAGATGCCATGTGAGATGCCTGTATCCCGTAGCAAGAGTATCAGGTTTGAGTCCTGGCTCTTCTGTTCCCATACAGCTTCTTTGCCAAAGTACATTCTGTGGGACAGAAGACACTGGCTTTAGAATTTAGGGTCATGTCTCCAACATGGGAGGTCAAGATTGAGTTCCAGATTCTTGTTCTCAGCCTGGACCAGTCATGCCCACTGAAGGCTTTAGACAAATGAACCAATAGGTGGAAGATCTCTGTCTCTGTGTTTCTCAGATAAATACATGACATCGGAAATATAATTGAAACGTCTAAATATTTCAGTTTGAGCTAGCAGGTAGAAGCCTCCAGTTAAGAAAAACATGACACACAGAGGCCATCTTGGGCTCATTTATGCAATAATATGTTACCCATAGCACTAGAAGAGTCATGACTCAGGAAATGCTAGTTACAGAGGACCAATTAAGACTCAAAATTTAAAGATCTTTTTCCAAACAATAGTCACATTAAAACATCTTGTGATTTTTCAAGTTCATTGTGTTTTATGGACTAGTTCATTCTACTGTGTTAAGTGAGCAATATTACTCATTATGATCGATTGATGAAGTGGTAATTTAGAAGTAGCAGTTTTCTATGTATATATGAAAAGAGAGGCAGGAATAAAGGGGGTGTTATCTATAATAATTTACAAATATTTGTATGATTTCACTTCAGGACATACTCTGGGATATGTGTTTTAAAATGTTAAAGGTGAAAAGATCAGGCCACTGCAGAAATGTGCTTCACTAAACTTGTAGTTTATCCAGAAGAAAGAACTATCTAAATTGGAGGCATAGATCTAAGAGTTGAAGATAAAACTGAAAGATCTTAGAGGTAAAGAAATGTTCCACCTTATTTTTATCAGTTATTGCAACATAAAACCACAATTGAACCAAAAAGATCATAGGCTAACAGACTTGTTTCTCAGTGGGAACATGTATACTCATATAAAGACAAGTCAAGATATAAGAGTAATCAGTGAAAATGGCATGAAGATAAGGTAGTATAATAAAATCAATCAACATATCACAAATAAACATAGTAAAATGCTACTCTCTACAGGATTCCATGAATCAAATAAGGGTTCAAAGTTCAAATCCTAAATAGAGTAATATTGAAAAGCTTACAAATATGGATCACAATAAGTGCTTTTTAGTGGATCAAATGGGCCCTGAGTGAGCAAGGAATACTTAGCTGTACTTTTATAACAAATTATTTGTTAACACAGTGTAATGATTGTGTACTAAGACAATATGGCTTTGTAAATATATTAGGCCTGAAGAATTCTAACCCAAAATGATGTGGTGGGGAAATTAATACACTTTTCAGACTTGGTTTCTAAAAGCAATTTTGTTTTGTTCTGCTGAGGATAATTCTGTAAAGCTCTCATTTTTGGAGATAGGAAAACTTTTTGAAGAAAATGAAGAGTGAAAATGATTATTCGTTGATTCTGTGTAGGGCTGCTTATAGCAAATAGAAGTTCAGTTCACTTCTTAGATTCTTGCAAGAATGCCTTTACACAGCATTTTCCAGTGCTTAATCTCCTAGACTAAACTTGGCATCAACTATTGTGTTGCATAGGATTCTAATTTTATTTTAATTGAAATATATTATGTAAAAAGTTAATAATCCAGTGCAGTTGCAACTTATTAAAGGGTACCCCGGTGACTTATAGAATTAACATAGCTTCTCAAAGTATCTAATGTACCATCAGGGAGTACTTTGGCCCCTGATGAAACCAATTCAGTGTGAGTGTAACATTTTAGATATTGTTTGGTTATGTGATCTGATTAGTTTCTTACAAAAGCTGTGTTAATAAAGAAACAAAACTCTGTACATTCAAGTAAAAAAGGAATGTTTATGCTAATTTTTAAAATAGAAAAGACTTATGCATGAAATTTAGCTCCTCCCAACCACACACAAAGAAAATGATTATATTTTGGACCTTTCTGTCATTGAACTCCTAAAACCCTTGGAATTTTCTATTTGATAAAAGTGACAAGATTGCCATTTCTTCTAGTTGTCCCATGGATAACCCCTACAGGATGGGGACTGGTCACTGAAAAACAAAAAAACTACTATTAGAAGCATATAATATTTACCCCTAACTCCCACTTAAGTCCAGCAGATCAAGAGGCGTTCAAAATTGTATAAAGCAATAATGGCCATGATTAGATTTGTGTAATGAAATCCACATAAAATGTATGAGATGCCAGGGTTCTGGGAGTGTCTGAGTTGGCAAATGCATTCATGTAGCAGGAGGGTATGATGTGCCCTTTGAGACAGAGGTCCTTATACCTTGAGACCCTTCTGAATCTCATCCTATGAAATACCTTATCTTATTATTCATTTGATTCCTTTATTATTAGCTGTCATAGTAAATACAGAATTTTTCTGGGTCCCATGAGTAATTCTGTTGTGGGCTCTGGCTATGCTAGTTGCAGGTTGTTTAATCACATCCAAAAGAATTCAAAGGTGGGAACATAAAAATGTACAGGAAGGCAGGATTCATTTGGAACAAAAGTGCAATCTGCAAAAACAAGTAGTTCACAAACATGCAAAAAAAATAAATGAATAAAGGCTCCAAACCCTCATCCAGGTAAAACACCCAGTAGCAAAAACACTCTCACCAAAGGGGTAAATTTCCATTAAAAAAAAAAAAAAAGCTACCTCAACAGGTGAGTCCTTCCCTTTATACCCTTCTGAGATACAGGGAACAATGTCTGGGGTGGAGTCCAGTTGAATGCTCAAAACAGAGTGCAGTTTTGGATTGTAGCTGAAGCAGCACACTTTTTTTTTTTTGTGCCCTTTCTAGGAAATATGGGAAGTGTCATGGTATCTAGGTGCATGATTGGTGTGGGAGTGCCCCATGATAATTTTATTATAATGACTTTACTGACCTAAAGGTCATCAAGGGGACATATGTTGCATTCATGTAGAGTTTTTTCAGCTAGCACTAGTTCCAAGTTCACAACACTCTGGAGTACATGTTTCCCATTACACAGTCAGATGTTTGTTGATGTATGGAAGAGTCTGCCTGGTTCACACAAAGAGAGACTTGCATTTTACACAAAAGGAGAAGGGAGTTTGCATAATATACAGAGGGGAGCTTGTCATGTGGGTCAACCACCACTGTTCTTTCATGTTTAGGGCTGTCAATCTCCTAAAGCTGTAAACCAGCAACCTGTAGAACAGCTTAGGTTGACAAGAAACTTTCCAGCTGCATTTTGGCTACAGCTGTCAAATCTCAGGTTCTCTCCCTAATTCTCATCTTCCCACAAGTTTAGCAAATTATTTAACTTGAAGAGAAGGTTGTTGGAACCTCCAACCCTGTGGCCAAATAGGAGAGAATAGTGGATAAGCCAGGGATTCGCTGCTTGTGACAGGCAGTAAGTGGAGGCAGTCTTGTGAGATTAACCCCTTAACCTGTGAAATTTGACACTGTGAGTCAGAACTGAACTGAATTGACACAACTGGTCCGTGTCAGAGTTGATGAAGAAATACTGAAAAAGAATATGAGGAAGGGGGAATCTGCCTGCCAATCAATTTAAGATTTATTGTTATGAATGACAGATTTTACAGCAAGAGAAAGGGAGATGGAGAGAGGAGTCTTCCATTCAATAGTTCATTCCCCAAATGGCTACAGTGGCCAGAACTGAGCTAATCTGAAGCCAGGATATTCTTCTGGGTCTCCCATGGAATACAGGGTCCCAAGTCTTTGGGCCATCCTATGCTGCTTTCCCAGGCCATAAGCAAGACACTGGATCGGAAGTGAACTAGCTGGGACATTAACCGCAGCCCATATGGGATGCTGGCACTAGCTGGTGGAGGGTTAGCCAGTGCTGATCCTGCATTAACATATTTTCTAAAATATGAAGACTTGAGACTCCAGACTCAAAAATTACAATTTAATATTTAATGGTTCTAAAACCAGCAATAAAATAATCTAACTGCTGTGTATTCAAAAGTTGTTATTTTGGATTTTGAGATTAAACCATTTCAGAAAATCAACATTGCAAAGCTGTAAGGACATACGAAATACTCTGAATACACATGAACGTATTATAATAAGTAGAAATATCAAGTGTCTCTTAAATTCATATAGTTTAAATCTTCAAAATTGGAATTAGAACTCAATCCCCCATCCAGAGTTATTTTTCACTATTCTATGTTGCTTTCTATTAACATCTATAATATATTTTAGAGCACTAAAAGCTTAATTATATAGTAACCATATAAGTACTAATATAATGTTCAAATTAATGTCCAATATTAAGCAAATATCCTAAGGTCAGATGACAGAGCAAATAACCGCTCTTTCCCATTTTCCTTCTAAGATGCCACTAAATGGAAGTAAAGGGCTGAGGAAGTACAAAAGCTTACCACAGAAAAAATGTGAAAGGGGATTTTTATAACTTCTCTGCAAGATAAAATGCAACATTTGAGATACCAGAAAAATCAACTGTACAAACACAAAATTTTCACTTACAAAAACAATTTAAAGTGCTACAAAGCATGGTTTATAGCAGAAATTGTATGTTTTTTTTTCACACCTCTAATCAATTACAGGAACATGTAGACAAAATTTGATGATAAGACACATGTAACTGAATTCCTAGCATCAAATAGTAATTCCTGTGGCCAGTGTTCTGGATAGTGAGTTAATATGCCACCTGTAATATTAGCATCTCATATGGGTGCCACTTCAAGTCTTGGCTGCTCCACTTCCAATCCAGCTCCATGCTAAAGTTCCTAGGAAAGCAGAAGATAGCCCAAGCATCTTTTAAAAAAATTATTTATTTTTATTGGAAAGGTAGATTTTACAGAGAGGAGGAGAGACAGAGAGGAAGATCTTCCTGAAGAAACTGGGTAGCTTTCTTATCAAGACACAATTTGTTCATCAATACTTATATGAAAAGTTCTGGCATCACTCCACCTTCCAACAGAAATAAACTCTACACATTCCCATCCAGTTCCTCAAATTGCAGTATCTCCCTTAAAATCACCCATCCTAGGCTTCAAAGAGCCGTTGATAGCCTTTCCTAATATCTTAATTTGAAGACATGGCTAACAAACTGTCAAGGTGCTCTTTACCTCAATAAATCTGGTAAGTTTAGTTTTGACTTACCAACAGGCATTTATGATGGTTTTTTTCTGAGTTAATCCATCACAGAATTCTCAGCCAAAGCGTATTATCAACCACTGAGTAAGTGCTTCTATATGCTCATTGTATGTTAGGGATTCTCATGGAATTTGTGAGTTGTGATCATAGACATGACCTCTCAGTCTGGAAAGAGGTACATTCTCCAATCAAAAGAACTTATTAATGAAGGTTATTCCAATCATTTTTCGATGCTGGACCTGACCCTCACTTAAAGGTGTAAGTTAAACCTTTAAATAATCGACAGATTTATAGGCCCCTTGGGAGACTGGCTCATCTTGAAGGTTATCAGCTTGTATTCGTTATCCATTTGCTTTCCTCCTAATCAGAACATAATGGTACTAATTTAGAACGGTAGGGAATACAATTTTAGACATTTTTGTAGTCATGGAGATATATTTTGCTGATCAATCCATTTCAATCTGATATACAATGCTGAAATGATTGGCTAAATGTGGATTGTAGCTTGAGGCCATAGAACAGAACATACTCCATTGGTCCATAACAGATAATTCTGTCTCATTACTATTAAATTTCAGCCAACTGGTCAAATCTCCCTAGGGTAAGTTCACATTTCAGGCTTGTCTGAGTCCATGAATTTTCATTGTGATTCCAGAAATAGTCTAACCTCCTGGGAACACTGCAAAACATAACTGAAATGATTGGAGTAATAATAGATAAGACACTCTTCTTCCCTATGTCAATGTCAATTTTCCAAGCACTAAAGTGGATAGCCAGACATCAATTTTAGTCTGAAAATTATTCTTGTGACTTATCCTAATCAATTATCAGAGGAATAACTTTCTGCTTCAAAAGTACAATAAAATATTGCTCAAACTGGTGTGATAATTGTGCAGAAAAATTAGTGTTAGCCTTAACACACTAAAAGCCTTTGAGACAAAAATCAGTTTTATCTTCTTTATTGTAAATATGTATATATATTTACTATATATAAACATATATATTTACAATATAAATAAAACATATCTGGTTAAGGATACGACATAGAGGTTGGAGTAGGAAGAAACGTTATGTGAAACAGTCCTTTGTGAAAAATTCTGTCATTCTTTGAAGATTTCAATGCACTTTAACTGGAAAAGTCATTTGTTTAATCAAATTGAACTTGCAGAATCTCACATTTTGTACACTGCGTTCATATTCATTACTCATAATCTCAGTCTACTGCTAGACTGTTAAGCATTATTCTAAAATGAGAAAACAGATGCTGAATGTAAATAAGCCAAATTAAGTCATCACAGGGCTACACTGAAAGTAGTTATTTCTGAATTTAAGTTATTCTACCTCCAAGTCTAATGATTATTATTAACGTCAAATTAAGAAAACATTTCTGCAGTTAGGTATAGAAAAGGAAATGTGGTCATGTATCAGGGTCTAGCAGTGAAATCAAAAGAACTGCTTTTGTTTTGTTTTGCTGAAGTACATTCTTCTATCTTCCAAGTATAAAGGACTAATATAATGGTCATAATGGTTATCTTCTATGAGAATGCCAGAAATATCACCTAATTCAGTCTGCACTGAAAAATCTTCAATATGCACACTGTCCTCTGTTCCTTTGCTCATGATGCTGCATATCCTGGCACTCTCCTACTTCAAAAAAATACCTGAGGTTCCATGGGAGTAGACAGGGTCTTGAAAATGATGAAAAGGCAAAGAAAATGCAAAAGTTGAAAATGATGATGATAATTGAGATATTAAATTAGATTAACCAAAAATTTAGTATAGAAAACCATGGAATATATATTTGATGAACTAAAACTCCCCTCACATACAAAGATCAATGCCATGCTTATTTTCAGAAATTTTTGAACAGTTAACATCTTGTCAATCAAGGGTACAGAATTTTGTCTTGTTGAATCTCATGGCATTTTATTTCACTGTATTTCAGCTTTTGTAGTCATAATTTAGCATAGGAGAGGCAGATGGGGGAGAGAGGGAGGAAAGAAAGAAAGAAAGAAAAAAGAAAAAGAAAGAAAGAAAGGGAGAAAGGGAGAAAGAAAGAAAGAAAGAAAAAAGAAAGAGAAAGAAAGAGAGAAAAAACACTGAGAAACATAGAAATGTAAGACAGCAAGAAAGCGTGTAGTAGTGTTACCTGTTAGATTGATACTTAGATCATTATCTCTAGCCATTCAGCCTCTACAATTTCTATTAACTGACAAAATTGCCACATCTAATCATTCCTCTCATTATTTGGTCTCCCTGAATTACAATTTAGTTTAGGTTTCTGTAACTCTATGCATTCTAAAAACTTATTATTGTAATCAAATACTTAATTTATTTTTAAATTTTATTTATTTTTGAAAGACTGTTACAAAGAGTAGGGGCAGGACAAAGAGAGAGAGAGCTTACATTCTTACTACCCCTAAGTGGTTGCAATGGCAGGAGCTAGGCAGTCCAAAAGTCAGGAGCCAGGAGCTTCTTCCAAGTGTCCTACATGGGCATAAAGGCCCAAATACGTGAGTCATCCAACAAGCACTCAGTAGGATGGCAGTGTCCCAGGCAGCTGCTTTTCCCACTACACCATGGTGCCGGCTTCCAAATGTCAATTATTTTACATGAACTCCATGTCATTAACCTTTGAGCTTGTTTTTAACAGATCCCTAAAATCTTATATTTCTGACTTTTTGTTACTTTTGTTATTCAGATTTCTTGTAATAGGTAATATACCAAAAAGTTCTGACTATTCATTGCATAGACTTTAAATCATTGATTACGTACTACATGCTGAAAACTCAATTAGTAATTTAAATACTGCTTTCAGTTTGCACACATTAATGATTAATGATCACATTATTATGACATTAAAATGTGTCTGACATTGTGATTAGCGTCAATAGAATAAGAAATGATTTTTTTTTCATCTATCATGAGAAAAGTGATACAATTTTGCTATCAAGGAAATGCAAATATAAATATCTTCAGCCTATTTGTTGCTCCAAAGCTAAAGTTACTGTGCATTCAATTTTTTTGACAGAATGCCAAATTACATACACTGTTTATAGCAGGAAAGGACAGTGAATTAAATAAATTGATTAATAAAGACACCAGAGGCAATAAACACTTGCTCTGATCCCAAACAGTAAAACAAAGGAAATGAGAACATCTTCACCAAGATTTCAAGCAAACAGGACATATGGACTACAAAAATGGCAAAGAATGGCCGCTAAGCATCTTTGGGTCCTTTTGCAAAGACAATAGCAGAGCTATGAAAATACTAAGCAGTATATTTCCCAGTCTTTATTCATAAAACTGAAACTACCTGTTAACATATAAATTCAGTACATATTTGGAAAGCAGCATATACAAGTTCGTAGAACATGGATTCATGTTTCCATGTGTTTTGGACTACAGCACAGAACCTCCCTGTGGGGCACCTTCAAGTTGATGGCATTTGCTGTCTTCACTGCCTCCTCAAGTTTCTCCTGGGATATGGCACTCAGTTGCCTCATGCAAAGACCAGAGCCAAGAACGAAGCACTGTTGTGTGGGTTTTGCTTTGCCATGCATCCAATTTTATAGACAGTTTTCTGCCAGATTTTAGATGTAGCACATTCTTCAAAAATTGATCATCTCTATTTAGACATAGAAACAAGTATGTGTGTATATATATATACATCAACTTTGTTCTAAGAGTCTCTCACTTGTACTGGGTTTACAGTAACAGAAAAGGCAGATTAGGATGGTGCCTACCTGTCAGTGAACAAATA
Source organism: Ochotona curzoniae (assembly GCF_017591425.1). Classification (NCBI taxonomy): domain Eukaryota; kingdom Metazoa; phylum Chordata; class Mammalia; order Lagomorpha; family Ochotonidae; genus Ochotona; species Ochotona curzoniae. The sequence goes on along the minus strand of NW_024465023.1, from coordinate 18,108,767 downwards.
AACAAGTCATGGGAATTCAGGAAAACCCCACTTCAGTATGCTATGAGGTATTCACAAATTTAAACACATAAAATGTAGTGCCATAATATTGTAATAATAGCAAAAAAAAAAAGTCTCTCTCTAGCAATCTAAACGGTGAAACACACAAAACAGAGTGAAACTTAAGCTTTACTATCTACCAAATTTAGAAATTCCCAAAGATTCAGGTGACAATCACCTTCTAACCTTCTCTTTTTTCCTCCCCCAGCATAAGAAAATGTTCCTGGTTGCATTTAAGAAAAGGTTATGAACTAAAGACAGGGTGCTACAGTGTAAGCTTTACAGTGTTGCTGAAGTGGTTTTAAGAAGAGATAGGGCCATGAGGGATTCTTCTTCTTTAATGGGGTCAAGGTGTAGAAGAGTGGCTTCACAGTACTTTTGCTAGCTGGCTCTTGCCCTTTTGCCTTTTGTCATGTGAGAACACAGAAAGAAGGTCCTCATCAGACACCAAATGTCAGAGCTTGATCTTGGACTTCTCGGCCTTGGAACCATGAGAAAAGAAATTTTTGTTCTTCACAAAAGATCCAATCTCAGATATTCTGTTAGTGTAGAACAAAACAGACTACAGTATATGAGATTAGCAACAATAATGATATATGTAGTGAAAATTATTAGTTTTACTATACTTCAGTATTTTAATATCTGAAATACACATTAGAATATGGTATATAATTATGCTGAAACAAAGATTAGTTTGTTATGCCTTCTATTTTGAATACCTAATAGTATTTATTAAACCAACACAGCCTTGCAAAGACTGTTTTAATGCATTTCCTTACTCTTCCTTTGTCCTGGTTAACTCCCCAAGTGGTCACAATGGTCAGAGCTCATCAATCCAAAGCCAGGAACTTCTTACAGGTGTTCTAGGCAGGTGCAGGGTCCCAAGGCTCTGGGCCATCTTCCACTGTTTTCCCAGGCCACAAACAGGGATCTGGATGAGAAGTGTGTAGCTAGGACAATAACAGTGTTGGACTTAGCCACTAGGCCATCACACCAGGCCATAACTGCACTACATTCTTTCAACAAATTTCCATTATGACTTGGTTTTGTATCTCAGCTTTTTATTCTTTTTTATTTGTTCCCTTGGTTTAATGATGTCAAGTATTGATACGTAGCTCAGGCTCCTGGTACTCTGAGAGCATTATGCTAGTTTAATCTCATAAAATTCTATCAGGCAAGTTCTACTCTTATACCCATTTTATAGATGAAAATCAAGGCACAAAAAATTAAATTTCTCAAGGAAACATAACTAATAAAACCAAGGGTTAAAAAGACAAACTTAAATATATCTGCAGTCTGCACTTTAATATAGTGTCCAGAATTATGTTCTAGGATATAAAGCCTCTATTATTGTTAATCAATAATGACAGTTTAACCACAGGTGATGTGATATGTGCAATCTATACTTCCTCATATTTGGCTGCTGTTGAGAGACAGGTGTCAAAAAAGCCATCAGAGAGGAACAGAGTACTTCATAATCTGTGCTTCTTAGACTTGAAGGTACATCGGAATCATTTGCGGAGCTTATTAGCACACAGTTTGCTGGGCTTCAGTCTTCAGAATTTCTCATTCAAACCTCTCATTGGTGAAGCTCCCAGATGATTCCAATGCTTTTCATATAAAAACCACATTTTGAGGAAATGTTGCCGTAGAATACTGGGGCCTGGATTTCTGTGTACACTTTAGGTAACTGCAGGACTACTCAGGTCAAGTAAGTATTCAAGGAAGCAAGTCATCCATGAAGAATTGTTTGCTAATATAATTGTGCTATAACACAATAAGACAGTTTTGCCACTTACATGGTTTATAGGATCTCTGCATGTGATAAAATACCTAACATTGGATGGATTTTACTCAAAAAAACCATGTTGAAATTTGCATCACAGAAGGTAGCAAATCTTGGGAGAAAATGTGAATTTACTTTTCTAAGCTACACCATGAAAAAGTCACACATTGCTGCTATGGTCTTGCTAATATTGTATATTAAATTCACTTTTGGTTCAAATAGTGATCATGAATCTTCATGGGCTCTGAATTGGCCCACATAATAGAGATTTTAGGGAACATGCATACATAAAACATCAGTGAGTGAGACAGGCCTGAGATTGAGGTTAAAAAAAAATGCATATGGCTAGCAATATGGCACAACAAGTACACCACCTGCCTTGGCACCGGCAGCCGATGTGAGTGCTGTTTTGAGTCCTACCTGTCCCATTTCCAATCCAGTGTAAAGTAGCCCGAGTGCTTGGACCTCTGAATCCACACAGGAGATTTAGAGGAAGAGGATTGGCTTTGAATCGGTCCAGTTCTAGCTGCTATAGCCATTTGAGAAGTGAACCAGCAGATACAACATCTGTCTCTCTGTGTATCTTTTTCTCTCTATTTTATTCTGTCTTTCAAGTAGGTAGATAAAGGTTTACAAAAATGTATTGCTTAAGTGCAACACACTAAATAATTACATGCTAATTAGCGTTGTTTAGTAAAACGTCTGACACCACACCACTGTTTCAGAATTTTGACTGTCTCTTGCCCTACACTGGTCTCAGCTTCCCCATCTCCTTTCTTAGAAGAAACACACAAAGCACTGTAAACTTGGTTTGCTAGAATATAAAGCAGTAAATCCATTTCATTTTGGCAGCAACATGGTGTTAGGACTCCCATGGCGCTTTTCCAAAAGATGATAGTTTGTTTTAAGAAAAATCTTAGCCCCTGAGAAAGCAGCCGAAGAGATCCCAAATTGTTGCACCACTTGACACTCATGTTCAGAATTTCAGGCTCCAGAAAGAATTTCAGGCTCCTTGCTTTGGCCTGGCCCAATCTTGGCTATTGTGTCCTTTTGTGGTGTGAAACATCAGATAGAAAATCTATATCTTTCAAATAAAAAAATAAATCTTTTGAAAAAGAAAAATCTGGACTATTCACAGGATAATTTATTCACTAATGCATTTTATTTGCATGCTATAAATACTTATTATGTTATTCTTCTGCCTGAATTACTTGAGGCAAACCAAGTTTGTATATTCCCGTCAGATTTCATTCTACACTTTTTGAAAAGAATTAAATTGAATGTATAAATAAATTTGAGATAACTGATATCTTTATATTATTGAATCTTTCAATCTAATAGTATGTTATACACTTCCGTTTATGCGTGTTTCCTAATGCGAGGCAATAAATTTCTATGGCTTTACATGTAGATATATATTGCTAGTCTCCTTTGCTGTACAGAAACTTAGTTTGATGTAGTCATATTTGTTTATTTTTGCTTTTACTGCCTGTGCTTTTGGTGGCTTTTTAAAAGAAGTCTTTCTCAATTCCTGGATTTAGGCATTTTTTTTTCTTGTTAATTTTCTCCCTGACTCACATAGGTCACTCAATACCATCATTTGTTTCAGGAAGGTCTTTGATTTCCTTTTTCATTTCTTCACTGACACATTGATTCAGTAGCATGTTATTTAACTTCATGTTGTAAATTTTCTATTTTTCTCTGTTGTTGATTTTGTTTCATGACTTTTCATTTACGGAGATGTATAATAACTGTGTAGTAGAGACTATCGCATACAGATGTGAAGCTACAAAGCAGTGTGCAGCTCTACTTCCAAATCAAAGATGGACTCCCAATGAAACTGTTGAATATATCTTGAATATATCTTTTTCTAAAAAAAAAAAGATTTATTTATTTTTATTGGAAAGGCAGATATACAGAGAAGAGGAGAGATAGAGAGGGACATCTTCCATCCAATGGTTCACTCCCCAAATGGCTGCAATGGCTGGAGCTGAGCCAATCTGAACCCAGGAGCCAGGAGTCTCTTCCAGGTCTTCCACACAGGTGCAGGATCCCAAGGCTTTGGGCTGTCCTCAACTGCTTTTCCAGGCCACAAACAGGGAGCTAGATGGGAAGTGGCTGCAGGGATTTGAAATGGCGCCCATAAATGGCGCCCATATGGGATTCAAGCACTTGCAAGGTGAGGATTTTAACTGCTACGCTATCGTGCCGGGTTCTTGAATGTGTCTTGAGAATAGGATGATGGACCCTGAAATTCTGGAGCCTATAGAACTGTATCATGAAATAATAAAATAAATACGTCTTTTGGAAAAAAGAAAAAAAATCAGAAGAAAAAAATAACAGTACTTAACTTAGTGAATGCTGTTAACTTTAGTAGATAATTTTACCTTTGTTCTCAAAGTAATATATGTTTTTGAAAGGAACATTGTCTCATAAGCTATTGTAATTACTGTTATATAAATCATATTTAAGCACTGTTACTATCCCTAGGTAATACAAACATTCACTGCTTGAAACTGAATATTATCTAAATCAGAAATAATCAAGTATAAGATACCCATAAAAAACAAGTTACATTAATAGGAAAATTTCAAACTTTGAATATTCATTAAATTTTTGAAATGAAAAAAAGCCTAAAATAGTAGGATGTGTTACAGTGCTTCTAACCAAAGAATGAATGTCCATTCAAAAAGTAGGAAGGAGAAAATTATCATTTAAGAGATTTTAAAATAATTTTTAAAAACCTAGAAGTCTAATCTAGATTATTACATTTCCCCATTTTAGTAATAAAAATAATAACATTTTTATTAACAACTGGAAAGCATGGCATTATAAGTTTATAACATGAATGTTAAGACCATAAAAGTAGTAAGTGATAATACTTTTAAAATGTATTTTCTATGGAATAGTTTTACTAAATTTAATATTGGCCATGACTTGAGGGTAACTTGTAACCTAAAAAAATTTAAATCAATATATGAACCTATAATTAAACATCTATAGAAAAAAACACAAGTGAGTCATTGTGTACAAATGAAACATGCTTTTAATTTTCTGAATGCAAAAATTTGATTTGGGCTTTATAGTTTGCTTGAAATAAAAATGAAAATGATTCCTACGTCATCCACTCAAAAATCACATGTCATGGAACTACACATCTATGTAACTAGAATGTGAAGTAATTTTTTCTATTTTCTATCTTGATTGTGTGCGGGCAGAGACAAAGGGAGAAAAAGTGATTTTGATGGGAAATATGTCACCAAACACCAACATGTCTGAATATCTTATATCTTATGATTTGCTTACAAATATCACTTGAGATTTCTTCATTATATAAACCTTTTTTAAAAAAAGGATAAATACAGAAGAAGAGAATGGAATAGTAAGATCCATTGACGAAGCAACATCTGGATAAAAGTCATTATGGTAAATTCTGTGGGTTTTAAAAAATTCATTTAAAAACCACACACTATAAGCACTAGAGAAGCATCTCTATTTTCCATGTATCATCATGAAAGTCTAGCCCAATGCACACAAGTCAGTTTGGATCAATAGTAGAATGCAATCAATTATTCACAAATACGTTTTAAAGCTAACCAGTGATTTGAGCAATCCAGTCTCATGTTTGATTTTTCAAATAATTGTGTATGAGTAAGCGCAGCAAAAGTAGGACTTAAAAACATTGTGCTCTGATGTCAGAATTTATTTGATTGCATTCTGTTAGATTTTAATAGCCTGCAGCTGTGTGAATGTAGGGCTGCCTTCTCCTTTCCCAAAAAAACAAACTGTACATGGTAGAAAATAATTTCCTTTATCTCACTTGGAACCACCAAGCAAGAAAATGAAAACATAGCGTTTAGCCCCAACTACCCTCCACGCTCTCAAGCTATAGGAACAATAAATTCACCAGAGAAATGGTACAAAAAAAAAATTACATAATTCTCAAAAGGTGGATTACTGAGGTTACTGTGGCAACCATTTTCTAAAAAGCATTGCAACACAATTTAACCTAAAAGAAGATGTTGGAAGTGCTAAAGCTTATTGATTGCCTTGGAAATGTTACATTTTATCTATCCCTTCAGGGTTATATCTTTTTTTAATGACTGTGAAGCTGCGTAGAAGAAAAGAGTGGCATCCCCAGATACATATTTAGGCGAAGTGCCTAGCAGTTTAAGTTGTATATGTGTTTGTTCAAGAAAAGATTCAGAAATAAATCTAAATTTTAAAATTGGATATACCACACCGGATTTAACTGATAGAAATATATGTTACTGAACTCTATTTGGTTCACATCTCTTCAGCTTCTGTTAGTTATTGAAAAACAATTTTTAATAATATTAGATATTTCCCTTATTTCTGTTTCGCCTTCCTTGTCAGATTGGAGTAATAATTTTGTAGGGATTGTATGTAAAGACAATAATTAGGCTCAAATAAGAATGATCCTAGAACTAGATGGGTTATCTTATGTAAACTATCTAAAGGATGGAGGAAGAAAGGGATAGTCAGAAGGAAAATGGGATAGACAAAAGAATTAAGGGGGAAAGTTTGTTAATTGAAGGTATCCGGGTTTGTGAGGAATAAAGAGATCACTCCTATTGGCAGTTGGCACAATTATACCTGTAGACAATCTAGAAGAAAAAAAACAGTGCACTGGACCTACTAAATGTTTTTAGCAACATTGTGACATATAAAGTTGAACTATAAAAATCAGTTGTATTTTATATATATTATTAATAATTCCTCTAAAAGTAAAGTGACAGACAACTTCTGCCTTGGAGTCCCTGTGCTGACTACTGTAACAGGAGAGTTCTTGTTTCCAATAAATTTCTGCTTTGCTCTCTCTCTCTCACAGACACACACACACACACACACACACACACACACACACACACACACGATGATCACGAACTGGTAATTACATATTGTCTACAAGTAATTCTTCTAAAGTTAATGTGTGGGGGGGTGCCCCCGCCAGGTGGAATCCGACTGGGGACTCAGGCCAAAGCCACCACCGCAAGGCAGTGGCCGAGTCCTTGGCTTTGGGCGGCCAGTGAACCAAATGGTGCCAGGCTCTGCCTGCTGGCAGCCCAGTGGCGAGCTCTGGGGTTTTTATGATATGAAATAGCTGCTTAGGGACACCCGTGAATAAGGCCAGCTTTAGTGTAGGTTAGACATGAATCCCTCGTGATTCCCAGGAACAGACACATGGAAGTTTAGGGCAAGCATGGGACTGAGACCTGAAGGTTTGGAGGGGAGTGCCAATCAGATCTATATGAGCCAGACTGAAACACCAGCCAAATTAGGAATCCTGAGAATGGCTATTAGCATAGAGTTCACTGACTGCCACACACCGGTCCACACTAAAGCTATGGACAGGGGCCTTTCTAGCTGGGCACCATCACTTGACTGGGTGGTGGAACAGTGGACTGGTCACATTCAGCAGGGTCAAGACACTTACCGGCACACGACAGAATTTGGGAAGTGTGGGCCTAACCCTGTGGAAATACAAGTCCCACAGGTTAGTTCACAGGCTGAGGTGGCGAGGGACTAAGCTAGGAGTGACCATGGCACCTGTCATCACTTATGGGTAAAGGAACCAATGGCATTCTGGGTAGGTCAAGGTAGCAACACCCGAAGAAGCATCCTAAAACAGGATGTGGAGTGGGCCGAGCTGCAACTGGAAGGGGGCAGACTGGGCAGAGACAAACAAATTTCAACTCAAAATAAAAAGAATAGAAATCAGGATGAAGCACATGTCATTCCAATCCAGGCTCTTTCAGCAACTGGTCTACAGGAGGCAGGGATACTATACCACAGCATTGAAGGCAAAGGCTGAGACAGGTGAGGGGAACACCTGTGGACCTCATGTGAGCTAGATCGGGGAAGGGCCTGATTGGGCTGACTGTTCCAAATGGTGCAAGCAAAATTAGAGTGGGTAAGTGTTGGTAGGGCTTTACCACATCATCAGATGGTAGAGACTGGCACTGGGGGCAAAATCTGTTAAGTTAAATGCCAGAACCACCTGGAGAGTGCACAATCCAGAAGTTGGAGTGGCCTGGTAGGGAGATAGTAGGCACCTCCCTCGTGGGTAACTACTCCCACTGGAGAGCACGAAAACCAGGACAGGGGCAAGGTTGCTAAACAGAGGGTACACGCCAGTATGTGTGAGGGCTGGATAGTGGGCTGAATGGGTCGAACTAGGCTTCAATGCCCACTGAGTACCAGAGCTCAATGGGAGGAAGGGTAGACTGAACAATTCTGCGGTACATACTCGCATGCATGGAAACTAGGGAAGGGAGCAGGCCTGGTGGGGGTTATGGGGAGTTGCCCCAGCTGGGCTGAAACTCCCACTGGTTTGTGTGAGGACCAAGTATGAAGTGGGTAAGCTCGAGCTGAACCACAATACCCATTGGTCCAAGTGGATGACAAGGCTGGAAACAGAACCGACCCAGCGGAGACCGGTCACATTAAGCAGTGCCATGAGATCAACAAACATGCTAGAGAACCATACCCAGGGGAAGATTTTGTGGGGGATGTGTGGGCCAAACCCTATGGAAATTCTAGCCCCACAGGTTACTTCAAGAGATGGAGTTATGGTGGACTAAGCTAGGTGTGACCGGGGAGCCTGCCATTGACCACAGATTGGAGAACCGACAGCAGTCTGTACTAGTTGGGGCAGCGGCACTCTAGTGCGTATCCTGAGGGGGATGTGTGGGGGGGGCGGTACTGCAACATTCACCAGCTCATGCAAAGACAGGGGGAGGGCCGGACTACGCCGGGCACTGGCCTAAAGCGCAGTGGCATGTATGAGAACTGGGTCTGGGGGGATCAGGGAAAGAAACTTGGGAAGCTCCCCTGACGAGGTATAGCTAGCTCCCTCTGGTGAATAGGTGGTCCACACCGGGGGGTTGGACAGGCTGGGCAAAGTAGCACCAACGGCTCATCAATGTGTGAAAAGGCGATGGAATGGGTGCACTGGGCAGTACTGAGCAAACCTCAGCCCATAAGTAAGATTGGAAACCAGGGTGGAGCACAGGACATGCCCAGCTAGGTTCTTGCACCAACTGGTCTGTGTGAGCCACAGATGCTGAGTCACAGTGTCTAAGGCAGGGGTCGCGACAGGTGAGGGGCTGTGCCAAGCTGAGTCAGAGCAACCACTGGCATGAGTGCAATTTATGGCTGGCAACAGGCCCAGTTGGGGGGGCTAAGGGGACACCCTAGCTGGGTGGAGGTTCCCACTAAGGGGCACACGAGCTGGCATGGGGCTGCGTTCTGGTCAGAATACAGTTGTTGTCTACCTTGGCACAAGTGTGGACTGGGACAAGACGCACCAGGCCAGGTCAGACTGCAAAACCTTCTGGTGTTCTGGAGGACGGACTAGACGTGGGACAGACTAGACTAGGTCTCAACCCCGACTGAGCCATATGTGAGCCATATGTGGGTATGGACGAGCTGTGGCTGGGCTGAAACATCCTACAACAAGAACCAGTTTGGGGTGAAGGCCAGTCAGGAAAAGCCGCTGTTCCTGCTAGGACAGGAGGCAAACTGAGTAGTACTGGCTCAGGGCCCCACTGGTATGCATGAAAGCTGGCACTTGGAGGGGTTCTGATGGAGGAGCCTGGGCAACTCCTCTGGCAGGACACAGACCCTGCAGGTAAGCGCAAGAAGCATGGAAGGAAACAGCCAAGAGGTCATTTAAATAAAAAAAAATCATTTTGAGGGTCGGAGTTACAGAGCAAAAGGAAAAGCCACAGAATTCTAAAGAAAGAGAGAGAATCTTCCATTCACTGGTTCACTCCCCAAATGATCAGAATGGTCAGGGCCCGCTCAGGGTCAAGCCGGGAGCCTGAAACTCCATTCAGGTCTCACACATGGGTGACAGGGGCCAAATTACTTTGTCCATTTTTTTTACTGCTTTCCCAGGCACATTAGCAGGGAGCTGGATCAGGAGCAGAGCAGCCAGGACTTGATTCAGCATTTTTATGGGATGTCAGCTTCATTGGACAGTGGCACAATGACAGGCCCAAGCAGCCACTCCTTACTTCCTTACTCCCTTTATCCCTGACAACTACTACTCCACTTTCTGCTCCTACGAATTTTACTACATAAAATACTCAAGTAATCATGCAGTATGCTCCCTTTTACAACTGGCTTGTTCCACTTTGTGTTTATTTTAATTCTGGTTACAACTCTTAGAGAATCTGATATTTTCCCATCTCGCTTCTTCCCTCAACCCTCAAAGAATTTTTTTTTGGTGCTTCTTTTCTCCCTATGATGAAATGCACACACACACACACACAATCTCAAGTTGAGCAGTTTTTCCAATTGATTATAGCTTGTTCCCCCATTAATAAATTTTTTTAAAGATTTATTTTTATTATTTTTTTATTGGAAAGGCGGATATACAGAGAGGAGAGACAGAGAGGAAGATCTTCCGTCCAATGATTCACTCCCCAAGTGAGCGCAACGGGTCGATACTATGCCGATCCGAAGCCAGGAGCCTCTTCCGGGTCTCCCACACGGGTGCAGGGTCCCAAAGCTTTGGGCTGTCCTCGACTGCTTTCCTGGGCCACAGGCAGGGAGCTGGAAGGGAAGCAGGGCTGCCGGGATAGAACCGGTGCCCATATGGGATCCTGGGCGTGCAAGGCGAAGACCTTAACCACTGCGCCACCGCGCCGGGCCCAGTATGCCCATTAATAAATTAAAAAAATAATAATAAATGTAAAACAGTTCATTTTTTTTTAGGAATAACCAATTCTAAACCATAAAGGTATTTTTTTGTTGTTGTTTGTTTTCAGGACAAGAAGCCTAGAAAGAGGGAGCCAGTTACAGCTGTTCAGCAGGCTAACAATACCATCAAGCCTTGTGGATTTTTAAATTCTTCTAATCTTCTTCTGTCTTCTATCTTCTTCTGTCTCTCCCTCTTTCTCTCTCTATAACTCTTACATTCAAGTAAAATAAATGAATAAATCTTTAAAGAAAAGCAAGAAAATGAAGATGATTTCAATGACAGTAGTGTTACAAAAAAATAAAATCCTTATGGAGAGGCTAGCATAGTGGAGTAGCACGCTAATAATCTGCCTGCAGTCCAGAATCCCAAATGGGTACCAGTTTGTGTCCTGGCTGCTCCACTTCTGGTCCAGTTCCCTGGGAAAGTGGTGAAGGATGGCTGAACTCCTTGAGACCCTGCACATACATGGGAGACCCAGAGGAAGCTCCTGGCTCCTGGCTTTAGATGGGCTCAGCTCCAGTCATTGCTGCCACTTGGGGAGAGAAGCAGCATATGGGAAATCTCTCTGTCTCTTCGTCTCTCTGACAATTTGCCTTTAAAATAAATGTTTTTAAAAATCTATATGGTGGGCCTGGCATGGTGGCCTAGCAGCTAAAGTCCTCAGTCCTCGCCTTGTATACGTGCCGGTTCTAATCCTGGCAGCTCCATTTCCCATCCAGTTCCCTGCTTGTGGCCTGGGAATGCAGTTGAGGATGGCCCAAAGCCTTGGGACCCTGCACCTGCGTGGGAGACCCTGAAGAAGTTTCTGGCTTTGGATCAGTGCAGCTTTGGCTGTTGTAGTCACTTGGGGAGTGAATCATCAGACAGAAGATCTTCCTCTCTGTCTCTCCTCCTCTCTGTATATCTGACTTTGCAATAAAAATAAATAAATCTTTTAAAAAAAATCTATATGGAAAGGCACCAAAGCATCAGTTTTCTATATTTTAACTACTGATATCCCTAAGTTCATTTAAATAATACTATTTTAAGAAAAGTAGGTTGAGCATTAAGTAATCAAACAAAGATATTTTATCTTACTATTTGGGAAAACATTGCAGAAACCTCTCTTTATCACTTTACACCTGCTACTGATTACATCAAAATAAGAAATACATAAATATGAGACTTAATAGGGTACACATACACATACATACATAAGTATGTATAAACAAGACAGAAAACCATACATACCAGCAGAATAGGGGTATAGTGTTAAGTTAATAAAAGCAATATATTTTGTTTAATAAATTTTGATTCCCTTCATTTTCTGGCACAAGATACTAATAGTTCAGACAGACCTATGACTATTTATACCCATATATCTAATACATACAAGCAACAGGCAGATCCTTCAACAGCCGTATCTCTGTCTCTTTGTCCCACTTGCTCCCTCTCTCTGTCACTCTTCCTTTCAAAAAAGTAATTTTGAATGTGATATTTTTTATAGAAGGGTCCAGATTTCTAGGTGCCCATGGGGTATATTTTACTGTAAAAGAACATGACTCTAGAGGCAATTTGCCTTTGTTTGCACAACTCTCTGTCTCTTTCAAAGAAATATGTAAAGTAGCCCCAGATATATTACAAAATCAATGTTTAAACATCTTAATTTTGAGAGAAAAAAGCATAAAGTGTATTAAATATTTTGTTATTGTGAAGAAACTAAACAGGTTATTTGTATGCTTTTTATAACTATGTCAGTTGTTTCTTTTTTTTTTTTGCTACATAATAAATTATACCAAAACTTTCATCTGAAAACATCACAAATTATAATCTCACAGCTGCTATGGGTCAAGAATGTGGGAGGGCCCGGCAATACAATTCAATAGCTGAATACTTATGCAAGCACCTGGATCCCATATGAGAGCTGATTGTATCACAATGGCTCCACTTCCCATCCAGCTTCCTGCTTGTGGTCTGGGAGGGCAGTTGAGGACGGCCCAAAGCCTTGGGACATTGAACTTGTGTGGGAGACCCGGAAGAAGCACTTGGCTTCTGGCTTTGGATCAACTCAGCTCCAGCCAATGCGACCACCTCAGGAATGAACCAGAGGATCTTTCTGTCACTGTAAATCTGATCTGCCTTTCCAATAAAAATAAATATTTTCTTTTGAAAAGAACGTGGGAGAAGTTAGTTAATGTGTGGTCTCTAGTTCAAGCTCTCTCAGGGCACTGTAGTTAAGCTTTTAGCTTTTTGTGTGAAGGTGTCGTTTCCCAACTAAAATATTCATTAGTGGGGGAGGGAAGGTAGAAATGCACTTCTTGTTCATAAATATTTTATTTTTTACAATGTCTTTATTTGAAAATCAGATTTAGAGAGGGAGAAGAACAGGAAGAGAGAGAGAAAGGGAAAGAGAATCTTCCATCCACTGGTTCACTAGAGATGGGACCAAAACCAGGAGCCAAAAGATTCTTCAGGGTCAGTCACATGGGTGCCAGGGGCCCAAGCATTTGGAACATCTTCCACTGCCTTTCCATGCCTCCAGCAGGGAGCTGTATCAAATTGAAAGTGGAGAAGCTGGGACTTCAATGCCACAGCACTAGAATACAATCAGGGATTTGAAAATAAAACAGAACATCCAAAACAAAAGCCAATGCCTTTTGGTAGGTCACATGTCTTTGTTTCTACAATATTCTATTTATTATAAGTGAGTCAATAATCTTAGCAAATTTGCAAGGTGAGAGAATCACCGAAGACTGTAAATACCAGGAAGCAGGGATCACCAAAGAACAGTTTAGAGACTATGCACTGCACTATTATGCAAACACAAAGTATTGTTGTGCTATCCTCTCCAGGTTCACAAAGTCTTAAATGAACCAGAAATGGTGTGTTTTTCTTTAAAATCCTGAATTTGCATTGCTGGGAAGTTGTTGTGTACATACTTTGACAACTTAGCTGCAAATGAAAAAGATGCTACAAAACTCCATGTATTTTTTTAATGAAGCTTATTTTGAATTTTAAAGGTAGAAATGCTAGAAGTAGAGATGGAGAATGATATACATAGGGTTATAGTATCTATACAATTATCATTGCTACTGGCAGGAAACACAGCGCACTCAAAAGTGTTTCATTGAAAAATGTCTGTTTTAAGGGATTTATTTAGAGACGGATTGACAGAGCTAATGGATTACAGGCTGCAGAAAGTCATTATGGCCCCTTGGCCAGAACAAAAAGAATATGGTTTTAACAAGGTGAAACGTGTAGATATGGAAGACACTCTGCCTTTTTAATATGCATATGAAATACACCTGTGAGCCATGTAAACGGAAATTCTGATGCAGCAGGCGTGGCATGTGCCAGGTACTCTGCATTTCTAACAAGTTCCCAGATGATGCTGATGCGTCCACAGATCACACACATGGAATAGTAAGAACCTAATGATTCACCTGCTGCGGAGCCTCAAGTAGACAGGTAGAGATGGAAAGAACAAGCACATCAATATATCTATCCTCTCTGCCTGAGACAGTATGTGGCAACCCACCAGGGAGTGCAGCAAAAACCAAAATTCAGGCAAAAGACCTGGTTCAAAACAAGATAACACCTAACCTGACTTCAAGCAAAAACAAACTCTCATTATAATACATTAGAATAGTAAAAAATCACTTCCACATGCAGAAAGGCAATTTGCAATTACCATAGCAACACACAGATGTGACCATATAAGGAGAGAAAAAAAAGAGATGGACACGAATTCCTGAAAGTTTCTGCGCCTTTCCCAGTAATAAGATGAATATTCTGTGCAGATGTTAACATAGATTTGTCAAATCACAAAAAGAGGAGCTGAGACAGCACGTGAGACCGCCCTGCTGTTGGAGTACTCTGTTTTTCACCCTTTTCTTTAATAAAGCCCTCCTGCCTCTATTCTATTTACTCATGACTGATTTTTATCTGTTTCCAAAGCCAAGAATCCCTTCAACCCCACTGAACATCTAGTATTAGTTTCCTGACAACCACAAAAACCCCAAAATTAGGCCCCAATTTCCTATATTCCCATTCTATTTTATTTCCATAGTTCTGCAAATTAACTCCTAAGTGTATTTTATAATTCCTCTTGTTTTAAGAATTGGCAATGTAGTATCAACAAAATAAATCTAGAAAATGTAGTTTTGAAATAGGTCAAGAAAAATAAGTTAAAGCAACACAGTGACACAAAATTTCACAATATGGGGTTTGGCGCAGCGGAGTAATACTCAAATCTGAGGCATCCTCATTCCACATAGGTCCCAATTGGTTTCCTGGCTGCTCTGTTTCCAATCTAGCTCCCTGCTTGTGACCTGAAAAGCAGTGGAGGATGGCCCAAAGCCTTTGGATCTTGCACCCAAGAAGAGACTCAGAAGAATCTCCTAGATCCTGGCTTCAGATCAGCTCAGTTCTGGCTGTTGCAGCCATCTCGGAAGTGAACCAGTGGCTAGAAGACCTCTCTCTGTGTGTCTCTCCTTCCATGTCTGTAAAATCTGCCCTTCAAATAAAAATAAGATTTAAAAGTAACTTCAGAATATATAGCAGTCACAATAGTGATCTGACCACCTTTGTTACGACAGTGATAAGGAAAGGACACAAATTCAGTATTATCAGATGCTGCACATAATTTGTATTTTGACTTGTATATTAAGTTCACTATTATAAAAACCACAGTTCATAAGAATTCATTAATCTGTACACACAAAATCTATGTATTGCATTGCATTGATATGCAGGGATGTAATATTTCAAAAAAACCAAAGGAATTAAAAATTATTTAATTCCTGTATGCTTGCCACAAATGGACCAGAAATTTATTTTTGATCTTCCTGGCTATCAATAAGGCACAAAGAAAAACCATTTTGAGAATATTTGATCATTATTAGCTTGTTCTTAAAAATATTTTATGGAACATTCTTAATCTTATTTTATTATTGTTATTACTATTATTTGCCCTCTAATGTTCATTTAAAACATTGCAACTGGGTCTGGAACTTAGTGCAGTGCTTAACATGCAACTTGGCACAACTGCATGCCATATGGGAGTTCTGAGTTCAAGTCATGGCTTAGCTCCCAATTTCATTTCCTGTTAATGTGTATCCTGGAAAATATTAGGTGATGGCTTAAGCAGTTGGATTCCTGACAGCCATGTGGGACGCTTGCATTGAGTTTCTGGCTCCTGGCTATCTGCAGTCTCAGCTCTAGCATTTGCAGGCATTTAGAAAGTGAATCAAAGATGGAAAGTCTCTCTCTCTCTCTTTAGCTTCCTTTCAACAACTAATTAAAGAACAAGTAGGTAAAGTAGGTAAAATTACTGTGTTAGTACATATGTTAGTATGATAAAATTCCCAAGTAAGGAATGCACTTGATATAGCATCAGTTTTAACATTCTTATCATTAAAAGCAAAAAGTTAAGACTGAAAGAAATCTGCACAAATAGCATTTTATTTTTTTTTGATCTAATAAAACCTAAACAGAATGAGAAGAAAAAAGTATTTTATACTCTAGAAGCAATTGTATAGAACTACCTGCTTTCAATTTCTATGTTCTGGAGGTGTTAGAAGAGGAATGAAGGGATTGGACGTAGATTGCCTAACATCAATGACGTAAAAATTTAACTAAACTTGCTTTGTATTATTTTTGTACCTTTCATAAGTACATCATGTCCTAATTTTGTTGCAGGAAATAAAGGGTCATATCTGTCCAGGGAATAAACAGGAAATGATTCATCCAGCCATTGTTGAAGGCACTAAACATTCTACAAATATTCCTTTCCCCTTTCTGAGATGGGAACCTTGAATCATGGGGCTGGTGAACAGATGTCTAAGGCTTCCTGTAATTTCCTCTGATATTACATACTATGTTACACATTCATGAAAGCTTCCTTGTCAATTGTAACCTAACAAGCAAAGTAGAGGGTTATTGAGTAATCAGAAATGTCTCGGCCTCTTCAGAATAATCTATCCACACAGGCAGAACAAATGGCTTGGAAATTGAAAAGTGTAATTGAAATAGCCTGCCCAGAGGATGTATGGAGCTATAAAAAATATATGACCCCTTTGTAATAAATGCTGAGATTTGTGTGTGTGTTTTAGCATTAAAAACACAATCCTCAAAGCAATACTAACATGGTACAAGAAAATATGCTGTCGAACCTGTTACTTCCTTTCATCTAAGATTTAAGATCATAAACAATTTTATGTTAAACTAAGCTATTTAAATAATTTAAGAAAATGTTAAGAACAGCAAGGAACTGGTTTTGCGTTAGCTAATGTGGAGTGTCAGAGAAGGAAAATTACCTAGATAATTTTACTGTTTATGATTCCTATGATTCACATTTCCTGAATTTGTAATAAACTTTTGACACATGCACAAGACCTTTATTTTAAGTCCCCAAAACAATAAATAATGGTGATACTAATCATTATTTTAAGATAGTAGGTTGATTTTAACTCGTTTCACCATTGTTAGTAATATTTTAAAGAGGCATCAGTTGCAATTTCATGTTACTATGAAGATGCTGCTTTTAATATAGTAACACCTATCATCAGTGTGAAAATTTTCCTTTTCCTTCCAATAGAATGTTTTTACAAAGCTATTCAGAATAATTACAATCATTGAAATGTTTTACCTTCAAGCAAAATTTATGAGAAGCAAGAATGCAACTATGTAATAATAAGAGGCATTGTAGTACATTACTTGAGGCTAAATTGCAATGTCCTTCCTGTGGAATTACAAACCACCTCAAGCAGTGAATCATCCTTTTCTTCCATTGACATTTAGTGTTATAACTTCACCAGTCTAAATTAGTCTGTGGGTTACGATGTAACATGACCTCAAATAATCTCTACAAAAATTATAACTTTAAGTAACGTCTTCAGAATCATGGATATAGTTTTAATATAAGTTAGAAATATGTTTTGAATAATTTGTTCTTAAGGTTTTCCTCTTTAATGAAATATACTATTTCATGCTATCAATTATA
Source organism: Ochotona curzoniae (assembly GCF_017591425.1). Lineage (NCBI taxonomy): Eukaryota > Metazoa > Chordata > Mammalia > Lagomorpha > Ochotonidae > Ochotona > Ochotona curzoniae. Next base: position 18,091,229 of record NW_024465023.1, on the reverse strand, counting down.
TCCATAAAGTCTTCTATTCTTAAGAGTTGAATAGATCTTAGCAATTGATTTGTTTGACCTCTCATTTGACCTCCTAGTATATTCTTCTGTTCTGGGAGATGTTAAATGCTTTTCTTTTAAAGATAGTCTAATCTATTTTTAAGTTATATTACCTAATATTGATTTTTTTCTCTCTTAAAAGAGGATAAGTTACATGAATTGGATACAGGAGTATTTCAAAAGCCACATGGAAAAATGCAATTAGAATATAATATGTGTCTTCCATGAACATTTTTTTTTCTGTTGCAGACAGAAATGTTTATTTGCAAAGGGACCAGGTGATCAGGGAAGGGAGAGGGTAGGGGTAAGCACCACTGGAGAGAAAGCCAGGAGGTTGGGTGCATCTTGAAAGAGGGAGGGGGAGACACCCCCATGAACAATTTGAAGACTCTTCCTATCTGTTTATTCATTTATTTGGGAATAACTATCCCTTCATTCTTCACAAATAATACCAACCAACTTAGAGTTTTGCACATGTGTCATACATGACATTTACCCTTTTACCTTAGAAGCAGTAATTTTTTCAAAGAGAGAGGGAGAAACGGAGAGAGAAAAAGTGACACAAAGACAAAGAGATATTTCACTGACTGGCTCACTTCCCAAGTGGTCTCAGTATATGGAGCTGGCCTGATCTGAAGTCAGGAGCCAGGAACTTGGAGCTGTCCAGGACTCACGCACTTAGACCTTGTTTCAGTGCTTTCTCAGGCTCTTTGCAGGGAGCTGGATTATATGAGATGCTAGTGTCGCAAGATGGGGGGCTTACTCACTATGTCACAATGACAGAAGACTCGCAATAACCAATTACAAAGAAATACATAAGTTTCAGATTATATCAAGAAAATTACTTGAGTAGAAAAGAGTGATTAGAGGATAGAAGAGAGAAAGAGATTTGGATCTTTTTAATGAATTCAGCAAATGCTTCTCTGAGAAAATGACAGTTGAACAGAGAACCAAGTAATGAGGATGAGATTGGGGGAGAACATTCCTGGAAATGGCAATATTCTACAGCAACAAGCACAGTTTCTCATGAATATTACATAGAAAATAAACATTGATTGCTTTGCAGATGTACATTTCTTTCAGAGGATGAATCTACAAAATATTGTGAGGCAAGAAATGAAGTATTTCATAAGCCACTTTGAAATCAAGTTCTTTAAATAACTGAAGGATCCTTGAAAAAAGCCCTATAATAACTAATCTCCAGGTAAATCTAAAATATTCTATAAACTTCTGCTGCATGGTTGTATACCCTAGATTCTATTTCACTACCGCAACTCTGTAAAGGTATATTAAGAAAGTTTGTCCAAAGATATTAACTAAGATTATCCTGATTATGCATCTTACTAAGGGGTGTGATTTAAACCACTTGTTCCACTCTCATGGTCTTATTTTCTTATTATGTGAGAAAATAAATATCAATTCTTATTCTACCTAGCTTCTCTGGTGACTATGAAGATTAGTGAGATAATAAATATGCAAGATCTATATTCAATAATGGTTAATACCTAAATATAAATGAGGTTTATTTGCAACAAAATGACATTTCATAAATTTAGAGATAATTTACTAATTTACTAAAGAAATACTTTACTAAGGGCTGCTTTTTATATTATGGGTACAACACACTACAAAATGAAGAAGTCAAACAAGAAATAAGCAATTGAAATAACAGTAACAATTATGTGTCAAAGAGTGAGGAGTTTTCTGGAGAAAAATCAAAGCAGAATAGAAGGATAAAATATATTCTTAAAAGTATGAGATTTTCTATTTTAAATAGACCAACAAAAATGTAAACTGTACATTTCTAGTGAGCATAACAATTTGTCATTCTTCCCAATCTTAAGAGTTCCTACTACAAACTTATCAAACTACTGAATTCAAATTGCTATATCTTCCGGCCAGTTAACATTGTGACCCAAATCTCTTCCTCTTATACTGTAGATGACTTCTGCTGTATAACATTGTGGTCAAAATTTTGCTGCCTAACATAGTGTCCATCCTGCAGAGCCCAATGTGCACTTGAAAGCTCATTATGCCTGTGTTGGATCAACAGGTCTCTATATGTCTGTTGAGTCCATTTGGTCAGTAGCATTCGAGTCTTCTGTTCTCTTGCTGATTTTTTGTACACACGATATCACTGCTGCCTCCCAGAGTGTGCACCAACAAGAACCTGATTCAGAAGCAGAGGAATAAGGACTTGAACCAATTATTCTAATACAGAATGTAGGCTTCCCAATCAGTATCTTAATTGCTATGCCAAATGCCTACCCCAAGTATCTATTCTGGTGAAAATCTATGGAGTGCAATGATAATTCCTTCACTAGGCTTGAATTCTATCTAAGCTCAGACCTCAAATTCCAGTAGGTGCTTCTGCATAAATGTTAGCCTTTAATGATCTCCCTCCTCCATAAACTATGATGATTTATGGTTTATTGATGGTTGCCATGCTTTTTTTTTCCCCCCCGATGATGTTTACATAGTTGATCAGAGTGGGAAGGAATGAGGTTAGGGCAAAGTGGGTGTGATCATTTTTTTCCAGTTTTTCTATTTCTTCTTCCTATATCTGGGGGAAGGGGGAACATAAGGGGAGAAGCCATACCCAGCCTCCCAACTGCCCCATTACCCGATGATGGGGAATGGCCACACAATATCAACCCAAGGTCCCCAATATGGCACATGCTCTGAGGATTCTGCCCAAGTGGTTTTGCTAATTTGACATTCTGTCAGTCTCTCTGATCCAAGGATGAGGAACCCCTTTAAGGCCCATTGTTTGATCTAGTTGAACTTAGAGTCTCCATTTGCCTAGATATTTTCTATTGTCATTTGGCTTGGGCAGTTGTCCAGTTTGTTCTGCCTTCTTCCTCTGCTACAGTACCAGATGTCCTCTGCAGGCTCCAGTGGGCTGCCATATCATTTGGGCGAGCTGTCTACTGCCCCATCTTTTCCATTGAGGAAGACTAGCTCTGAAACAGAAACTCCATGGTTAGACCACAAATCCTGGACATGGCACCCCTGGACCCTGCACACCACTACCTGTGCCATTGCCAGAAACCTGGAAGCCCAAATACCAAGTCTCCACAATCGTGCCTATGGGCATTCAATGAGGTTGCTCTGGTGCCATTGGTTCTCTGGGCTGCCTGTCCAGGACCCCACAGGGCACTCCACCCCTGGGGTTCATAGACATGGCACTCACCATGCAGGCCGGCCCAAGGACCCAGGCTAGGTGACCTGGGTCCTTCTGGACCACTGCCACTGGGACTCTTGAACATGGCACCAACCACGCAGGTAGGCCCAGGTACCTGATGACTGGGATCCCACCAGAGCCCCACCCCTGTGGCTCATGGATCCAGCATCCACCACATAGGCAGGCCCAAGTACCCAGGCCAGGAGACCCGGCCCCGCTGGGTCCCCTCCTGCCCCTGGGACTCACAGAACTGGCACCCACCATGCCCACACTGGTATGATTTGCCTTACTTTGGCATCCCTATGTGAACTTGCAGCCTGACCCAGCCTGTCCTGGAACCTGTCCTGGTTCTTAGATCTTCCAGGAGATGTTATAAACTGGCCCAACCTAGCCCATCCTCAGACATAATCCACATGTGTGCCAGTGGATACTGTAACTTGGCCTGGTCTCGCTCTCACCTGCAGCGACTACATCCTGACAAAGGAGTTCCATAAGATCCTTTATCAGATCTCCTTCCAGGGGCAGATCTCATGCAAACTGGTGGGTTCTTGGCCGAAGTTGACTTAGTCCAATTCTTATCCTGGCAGGGACAATGTCCTTGCCCACCTGGCCCACACCCATTCCAGTTCCCAGCCTTACATAGCCCATGCCCAGATACAGTTGTCTCACGTGGTTCAATAGGAGTCAAGACCTAGCCCAGCCTTTGCTACACCCACCTTAGCTGTCACAAGTACCAGTGGTTGCTGGAGTCTAGCCCAGTCTGGCACTCCCCAAACCCAGCCTATATACATGCCAAGAGAGCCATGTCCAGCTCTGACCATTGTCTCCATTCCGACCGTCATACTCACGAGTAGGAAACCCAACCTAGTCAGGGCGTCCCCTTAGCTCCTCAACCACACCTCTTCCCAGCCACAGATCTTACACATGCCAATGCAGATTGCAGTTCTACAAGGGTGAGACTCCCACTGGTGGGTGTTGTGGGCCTTGCTAGGTAGGCGCACAGCACTAACCTTTGTGTGTACCAGTGAGTTCTGATCAGTGATGGTCAATGTTAACTATACCAGTTCAGATATCCTAATGTACTGGTGCTTTGGCCTGACTCTCAAAGGTCCTCTCATTCCTCCCTCCAAACCACTTGGTCTCAGCTCCCTTGTTTACCTGCAAGTATGGTGGCCTTCTCTATGGTGTTTCCTCTGCAGTCCTTCCTCATCTGGGTGTAAGCCTTTAGGGTCCTTGCACAAATGCACCCCCAGAGCCCCAGAACAAGATGCCAGGTGGCCCAAGGGCTACGCCCAGAGCCAATGGCACTTGTGCTGTCGAGCCCAAGCCCCTGCTGGGCTGCTATTCCCTGGGGCTGCATTGCCTGGTGAACTAAGAAGGCCATGTAGCTTTAAATAATATTTTTATCACATATATTTTCAAATAAAAGCTCAGCTTCCTATAGGTAGAAACATTATTTTATTATTATTTATTATTATTATTATACATTATTTTCCATCATAAACAACATTTAGAAAAATTTTGAATTTCATAAATATTTGTTGATATAAAAAGTCATTCAGCTGAATGGTAAAAAAGCTGGCTCTTAAGGACAAAAATTAGTAAAGTACATAAGCACTGCTATATAATTTCTTCTAATGCTTTCCCAGACATCCAAGGAGTAATTTTTAAAATTTTATTTATATTGGAAAGGCAGATATACAGAGAGGTGGAGAGACAGAGTGGAAAAGCTTCCATCCAATGATTCACTCCCCAAGCAGTCACAACTACCAGAGCTGAACCTATTTGAAGCTGGAAGCCTGGAGCCTCTTCCAGGTCTCCCACACGGGTGCAGGGTCCCAAGGCTTTGGGCTGTCCTTGACTGCTTTCCCAGGCTACAAGCAGGGAGCTGGATGGGAAGTGGGGTTACTAGGATTAAAACCAGTGCCCATATGGGATTCAGGCAAGTGCAAGGCAAGGACCTTAGCTGCTAGGACACCATGTTGGGCCCTTAAACAATAATTTTTAGTGATAATTTTAGTGATAATTTTTTTACAAATACTATTTTGAATTAAAAAGTGATCTCAATGAATAAATAACATTACAAAAGGTTTTTTTTTTTTTTAATCCTAGATAGGACAATCATGAACTTCTGATGTTCATGATCAAGACTTAGCCATTTTACCTGTCAAGGAAAGTAATTTCCACAATAGCAGAGAAGATTTTATTTGCTGGATCCACATGAAAAAGAGTATTGATTTGAAGACCCTTAAAGAAAATTCTCAAAGTATTGTGTGAACACTGTTGGAAACTTGTAAGAGCCATTTTCCAATCTTATACTAAAGCACAACACCATTTTCTGAATCACAGTGAAGTATTAAATAACAGTTGTATGCACTGCATAAAATTTCTATTATGGAATACACTAAGTGCAAAAAACTAGTATAAAATATCGGGCATTATTTTTAATTATATTCTTTCAACTACAAATACAAAGGAACTGGTAGGAATAAAATTAATTTTCCAGGTTTGATAGCTAGTCTTCTGATGCCTTTATTATGTTATAAATATAGGTGTGAACTAGCATATGATATTTCATAGTTAACACTTTATTCAGGCCATATTTAACCAAGCAATGACAACTGACAAGTCTCAGTAGACTTGTTTTGTAGTTTCCAGTGTCTTCTTTTTTTCGTTCATTATGAAAATAATGTGGAAGTACTTGGGAAATGTCTTGCCTATCATTTATCTCAAACAAAATAAGTATTGTAAATATATTTAGTACTTGTGGGCATCTGGGGCCACTCAGAGTATAAACCAGCACACAGGTGGTTTCTCCCTCAGAAATTAATGAATTAAGGCGAAACCAAAACTCGCATTATAAATCCTAAGTTATTAATGACTATGATTCATACCCAGAACGACACAGAGTGCCTGAAACACAGTAAGGATATAAAAATATTTGCAAGAGTTATTAAATGCTATCTTTACTAATTAGTATGTTAAAAATAGCATCTTAGCTTATTTTATGTAGACATTGTATATAATTTAAACTTGCTAAATATGAGAATGTGGTGAAAAATAAGAAAAGGCAGAATGCATTCCTTTGTGAGTTCACTTGTCAAAATAGATTTTTAATACTTTCTGTGCTGAGCCCTGTGGTAGACCTTCGTAATCTAAGCAATGAGATTAAGAAACGGTCCCTCCCTCGCAGAGTTGACAGTGGAGCTGTTGCTCACCAAGTCTTTGTTAAATACTGACTCCAGAGTAAAATGAAGTCACAAAAATTCTTTTAGAGAAACCATTACCAAAGCAGAGTGTTTTCTTTCACTAAAACGATCTTCATTTAATTTTAATCCCAGTGAATATTAATTCAGCCATTCACCCTTCAAGAATTTGCTTCAGTATTAACTTCTCTAAAAGGACTCTTAAATGATAATGCCTGTCTTGTCAGTAGTTTTTTGTAGTATACATCAGCTGTGTTCTAACACGCAGCATTGTGATTATTCAATCTTGGGAGACAGTAGTCATTCTTGCAGCTTAGCACAGGGCTGAAGCTTTTAGCATGTACTTAGGTTGGAAACAGACTGAGATGAGGATTCCTGAGCAAGTGATTTAATAAGGAAGTACTTCTGAGCCAGGGGAAATTGGCAAGAGACTGGGGCAGAATAAGCAAGGGGAGGAAACCAAGCAAGCATGTGATCTTGGAAATTCTTATACTAGGTAAGCTGATCCCATAGGGTAAATCTGGAGTCAGTTGAGTGTCTGAGTTGTCATACTCCAAAAACAGGAAGCTGGATGCTCATATTCTACCAGCTGCCAAACAATAAATTCCCAGGTACTTCCAGCTATGTGTGTGCAGAAAAAAGGTACTAGGAGCCCAAGGGCAATCTTGTGGAAGGATGTAAAGTTCTTGCTGTGGGAAGCTAAAACACATGAAAATTGAGCTGAGGTACACTTTTCTGTGGTTCTTGGAATCTGAGGGATCTGAGTACCACAATAACATTTACTACAGTGCTCAGTAACCATTTCATGAAATAAAGAATGATTAGCCTGTAATTGACTTGGGCCATGGCTATGTACTTGGAACAGATCAAACAAACAATCAACGGGCTCAGAGTCAGAGTTTAGGTATGGATGAGAATTAAGCAATGACAGTCTATTGACAATGAGCTTCATGCATTTTCTATTTTGTTATTGGCTGTTCATCATAACTTGCTAGCTCTCTCCAGTGTTGGCTACAAGCTAGAACAGGTGCTGTGAAGTTGCAGGTGCACAAGCAAGAATGGTATCTAACAGACTTACTTCCCGAGCTAGGCTACAGCTGAGAGTTACAATCCGGACCCATCTTTAAGCAGATTTAGATTCACCTATTTTTTCTATTTTATATTTTGCCTTATAATTGTCCCATTTGTTAGTCATAGAACCCTTATTGAAAGAGATATGTGTCCAAATTATTGCCGTTTGAGTGAGCCCAATAGATTTTATTCCCTATAATTTAGACACAATTATATATATTTGTGCACAAAATATTATTCTCACAGTGGAATATTCAAAGAGCCACTGGTACTACCGAAATCTTCCTTTCATAATGGGGATATCAAATACTACACCTCTTTCCCCACAGTATTTTATTAGTTACCTTTTTAAAAACTATTTATTTATTTTTTCAATGGAAAGGCAGATATACAGAGAAGAGGAGGAGAGAGAGAGGAAGATCTTCCATCTGATCATTCCTCATGAGGCCGCAACAGCCAAAGCTGAGCCGATCCGAAGCCAGGAGCTAGGAGCCTCTACCGGGTCTCCCATGCGGATGCAGAGTCCTAAGGGCTGTCCTTGACTGCTTTTCCGGGTCACAAGCAGGGAGCCGAATGGGAAGCAGGTCTACCGGGATTAGAACCGGTGCCTATATGGGATCCCGGACACTTGTAAGGCAAGGACTTTAGCCACTAGGCTATCACACTGGGCCCTAGCTACTTATTTTAATTTTAAGTAATGATAGTCTAGATTTTAAACAATATTGGCCTGAAGTTCCCTTTTGCCATTGTTTGGCAGGAGCACCTTATACAAGTCATTTCACTTAAGCTGTAGTTTCTTCACGTATAAAATACGAATAATCACATAATCTAACCTGCAATCCTTCACAACCATTAAATGAGACAACCTGGGCTTAACGTGCACAAACAGAAAATAGCCCATAGATGGCAGCACTTTACCAGCAGTCCTCAACCTCTCTTCACCCCTCCCCCCATTTGAAATGAGAAATTATTCTTCAAGCCATAATAATCTAGGCATAAAGGTCTACATATTTTCCCACTGAACAGGGTATTGAGCAAATTTCCCAGTTCACTGAATGTGTCAGTTTAAAACTTTAGGAAATAGATTGCATGATGAAATAAGAGGTATGAGAGATTTATAAGGGTGTGCAGATTATCTACTTGACCACACATTACAGACTTCTATGAACCTGTTTGTCACAAGGCCTCATACTTGGACCTTCTATTTGAATTGTCTACCTCAGTTTTAAAAATATACATATAAGCTGGTTTAGCAAGATTCTCCACACCTTTGATGCCTGACAACCTTGGTCTGTTTCTACTAACAATCTTTTAAAACTTTTTTTAAATTTTTTACTGGAAATGCAGATTTTACAGAGAGGAAAGAGAGGGAGAGAAAGATCTTCTTTCCACTGGTTCACTCCCCAAGCAGCCGCAATGACCAGAGCTGAACTAATCTGAAATTAGGAGCCTGAAGCCTCTTCCAGATCTCCCACATGGGTGCAGAGTCCCAAGGCTTTGGGCTGTCCTTGACTGCTTTCCTAGGACACAAGCAGGAAGCTGGATAGGAAGTGGAACAGCTGGGACAAGAACCTGTGTCCATATGGGATCCTGACGCGTGCAAGGCAAGGATTTTGGACATTGGGCTACCTCATTTTGTGACACAGTTTCATAGGCTCTGGGATGCCCCCAACCCCTCCCCAAACCCTACCCCTATGGTGGATTCCTCCACCTTGTTGCAGTAGTACAGTTCAAATCCAATCATGATTCCTCCATTGCAAGCATGTACCATGCATAGAGTCCAGCATCTTATTGTCCAGATAAATTCAACAGTTTCTTGGGGAGACCATCTCTGGACTGAAAGCAGAGCTGGCAGAATATCATCCCGTCTAATGAAAAGCCACAACATAACATCAACAACAATTTACAACATTATGGAGTTAATTGACATGGTAATGAGTGACCAATATGTTAAAAAAAAAAAACACAAGTTCTTAATCACATCCTGTGACTAGTTCATTGACATTTCAATTTTAGTTTATACACAACCGACTGCTATTCACCTTAAAATGGCTATAGGGTACTATTCAGTTGTCTTGTGTCTATTTTCATTTTTATGTTTAGCAGTTTATAGGGGCACCAAGGGCTTTATCCCAAATGCTAAGGAGACCACGTGGAATTGGACTGCCCTTGTAGGCCAAGAACTCTGAGGTCATCCACTCCCTTTTGGGTCTCCCACACAGGATGGAAGAAGCCTAGATCCTTCCTCACAACAACCAAGAGCAGTCCTCAGAAACAGAATAGTAAACTTCCTTCGGGAATTGGGAGGGGAGCTTTCTCTGATCCTTAGTTCCAACTTTGGCTCCCCACCCTCTCTTGCAATAATCATCAGGGTCGCTCTGGAGTGCCCCTCCCAAACAAAAATTAGATTCGATAGACAGAGAACAACAAGGAAAGCTTAGAACAGACAGGAAACGGTCAGCTTAGACTCACATATACCTTACTAGGTAGGACACAAAGAGTAGTTACTCCTCACTAAGGTATTGAAGATTTCTCTTCACACCGCTCCTAAAACTACTCAGCACCTCAACTGTTGATATATGCCTTGTTAGAGTTATAAGCCAGTTCGGACTATCCTAAAATTTGTCAAGGTCAGTGAAGTTATTTTTGTAAGATCCCTTCTACTCACTTCCTCCTGTTAATGTCCTTTGTCTGCTCCTTGTATATGGATCCCCAGCTGTCAACTACATTAAGAATTGTACTTAATCTTTCTTCTGTATTGTCATAATATTGACATCTATTTCAATAATTCTAAACAGGTCTTCCTTACTATTTTACTAGTGTAAGAATAATTTTCTAGCAGATGACACTTACATAATATCAGGACGGAGGGAACAAGAGTAGACTCAGAAAGACTTCAAATCATGACATGGGCTTGTCTCCTTGATGGGTTACTGAAGGCATAAGGAAGAAACAGAAGAGCCTCAAATCACAGTGCAGTTTGGACAACGTGTCAGTAGTACGGTGGAGAACCCCAGCATGGATTATCAGAGGAAACCTTGCGTTTTCAGAAATGGACAGCCTGACTTCCCTTACCATGTTTTCTGACTAGAAACTTCCTTGGGGAGAGGGTATCTTTGCCTGAAATATTTCCACTGAATCTAGAATTCTAAAGGCACCACAGTTGGATGCCTTCAGTAAACCGTAGTTCTCCCGCAGCAGTTTCTCTCTTCAAGAAAGGTCTGAGCAGCTGCAAACCTAGCAGGACACTCATGCTCTGAGTTCAGGTAACAGTGCAATATAATTAAAGCAATTTATTTTAAGACAGTCCTTTACTAGTTATGTGACTATAAGAAAGTGACCAAAGCTCTCTGACCCCGGAGAAGACACATGCACTTGAAGAAATATGAAGATGCCTAATCAAGAGAGTTGTCATTTACTATAGTTCTAGGACCTGGATGTCCAAAATGTAGTTATTACCAAGCTTTTATTTTTCCGTCTTTCTCTACTTCCATTGCCCAACTCTTTCAACTGTTCATACAGACCTGATGAAAGTAATTGACTTTTTCCGTTTTTGTTTTTTTTAATATCGTCCAATAAGTTTATGCTAATAACAACCGACGACAGGCATCAATAATGAGTTAGGCTACTTTGTTGTATCATGCAACCAGAATATCACAATGCCTCAAGAATCAGCTGCATTATGCTCTACATTGAGGCAGAGCAAAAATTACAAAAATAAAAAGGGCGAATCACACATTCACTCAGTTTGTGCCCAAAAGTGATAGACATCATTTGACTAAAGCAAATCATAGGACTGAGCTTAATGTCACCGGAGCACGATGCATAATTGTCTTACAGAATAATTCAACAGTAAAACAAACTACATAGTCTCAGTTTTCACACCGTCAGTTTGGAGTTTGAATGTCATTTATTCCCTTATAACCTGTATTATGAAATCAGTACTTCAATTTGTTGTGTCAACAGGAAACTAACAAATTAACTGTGTGGGTCTTTCTTAAGAACTCCTCCTGAAACTCCTTCAGTTCTGTCATTTGTTTGCCTTTATATCATTGCAGTACCTTAGCAAAATTATTCCAAGAATATCACAAGGCATTGTATGAAATACATTAATCATTTCTATGATTTTGATTGACTTCCTTTTTCAGTATATAGTAACTAAACAAGATCACTACTATTTACAGGTAGCGTATTGGGTAAAACCACCATCTGTATCATTGGCATCCCATATGGCATCAGTTTGTGTCCTAGCTGTTCCACTTCTGATTCAGCTCCCTGTTAATGGCCTGTGAAAGCATTGAAAGGTTAAGTTTTTAGGCCTCTGCCACTCACAGGGAAGATCTAAATGAAGCTGCTGGCCCCTGGCTTTGGCCTGGACCAGCCCTGGCCACTGCAGGCATTTGAAGAATGAACCTGCACATGGACGATATCTCTCTTTCTGATTTCCAAAATTAGAAAATGATTTCTTTAATGAAGATATATTACAAAGTATTTTACTGACGATTGATTTTTCTCCTTCTAAAATCTTCCTGTGACACAAATGCCAATGGCTTTTTATCATTCTTTTTCTAGAAGAACAAAGATGCATTCTATCTATACTAATTCTGTGACAATCAGCTGTTGTAAAAAGAAATCCAGAGGGAAAGGATATCCTTGCTATAATGTTTCCTCACTCATAACTGTGTTATAAATTGATAAGACCTGTGGATTAGTTCAGAACATTGATAGGTCTCAGGAATTATTGCCATTGGTGTTGGTACTCTTTTAGTTAGAAATACACTGAAATATTAGTCTACAATAATGTCAAGTTGTATCTTTTCCTGAACAGATTTACCTCTGTTTCCATGAAAACAGAGGTAATTACATAGCAATTTATTTATTTGGACAAATAGTTTATTTATTTATTTATTATAAATACATAAAAATTTTATTTAGTGATCTTGAGTATAAAAGGCTTGCTGAAATGGTAGGGAATTTTTTTAAATTTCAAAGATTAATGAATATAACATGATGCATTTCTCTATTTGTCTCTTGATATGTTTAGATTGGAAACCTGGCTTTCCAATTCTGGCTCTAGCTCTGAAAACTAATTGCAGTTCTCAAATTGTCTACCAAGGCATCCTAGAATGCCAAGTGCTGCTTTAAAGTTTAGAAGAAATCACATAGTATCCATCACACACAGTGTGAACTACTAGGACAACAAAATTCAGCTTCATTATTAGATCAGACAGAATTCTTCTTTTGATTATTATATCTTATAGTTTTGGAGCTGAGTATTGGCAATTGGTTTGATGAAAAGCAAGCACCATACAAAGATCAGTGAGAAACAAGAAGTAAGGGTGGTGATATACAAACTGATTCCAAGGGTCAAAAATGTGTACAGTGTTAAACAGGTACATATATATTAAGAATGTAATACAAGCTGTATATTTATATTTTCTTTTAATTGATATATATATAATTTTTCAAAATTGCTACTAAATCATCAGTCTGAAAAAAAGCCATTATGTTATTTGTGCCTGAAAACTCAATAAGAACTTTTATGGGACTACTGCTGTGGTATAACAGGTAAGCCACAGTTGCCATCCATTATGGGTGCTGGTTCTAACCCTGGCTATGCCGCTTCTGTTCCAGTTACCTAATAATGCACCTGACAAAGCATCAGAACATAGCCCAAGTGTTCTGCATCCATATGGGCATGTGGGAGACTCAGAAGAAATTCCTGTCTCCTGTTCCAGCCTGGCTTTTATTTACTTATATTTTTTTTGTTGTTGTTTTTAAAAATTTAACGTGAAGATACAGAATAAAGGACAGACAGAGATAAATCTTACATCCTCTTGACAGCAGGATCACAAGTGGAGCACCTGGGATTAGAACCAAAGCCTGCATGGCATAATGGTACTATAAGCAGAGACTTAGCCTACTGCACCGTGGCATTTGGTGAGGGAATCAGTGGATGGGTGATCTGTCTGTCCTATCTCTCTGTGACACTCCTTTTCAAATAAATAAATCAATTTGTTAAAAAAATTTTATGTATTTATTTTGGTATAATGGCTATATATTAAAAAGTAATACTTAGACATAAAGGATATCCTGATATGAGAGCACTTTAGAACCTTTGATCTTTGTATAATGTCTGCAGTGAAATATTTGAATAACACAAGGAATGTTAGTGACAAAACTGCTTTCAATTTTCTCAAAATAATGGTTAATGGGGATTTGCAAATATGTAAATAACAGTGCTGTGCTGAATATGTTACATAGTCTATGAAATGAAAAACATTTTATTTCTTGCATCTGAATGCCATCTAATAATACAATCACACATATTTCTGCATGATGAGCAACAAAAATAACCATACACAGTCATGAATTATGATTTATTAATTCTTCCCAGTTATTAAAATATTTCATTTTGATCAGCATAGCTGACATTGGTGATTGCATTTCCTGGAATCTAGTCCCCGGAATTTGCCATCATGCACACATGCATATGCACATGCTTATACACCCTAACGTACATGAGATAGGTTTGGCGTCCTTGTACTATCCTGTAACTCCAGATTGGACTGATGTAAACCACTCAACATAAACTGATTTTCTTTGAAGGAATGATTGGTTAAGGATGAGTATATGTTATGAACTAGTTAGTCCAATAAATGTATTGCCAAGACTATTTTATTGCTGGACTAGGAAATGCTTTCATTCACTCACTGAAGGAAAACTAGGAAGCTTGTGGCACAGGTTGTGCTTGAATTTATCTTGAAAAAAGCGAATGGAGTAATGCCTCAGAATAGGCAAACTCATGTAAGGCACAATGGAGATTAAAAATAATAATAATAATAAAATGCAGGTTTTGGTTGCTTTTTAATTTTGTTCGAAATTTAACAGACATAGAAATTGTACCTGCTCAGTAAGTGTTATCTGATGCTTTAGTACATGTATGCATTGAATAATATCCAGCTAGGTTACATATTCTTATCTCTTTAAACATTTAACATTAGTTTATGGTGAAAACTCCAAAATCCTATCTTCTAGTAAGTAATTTAATTGAGAAGTATTTGTTATATTAACATCACAGCCACAGAACTGCATAGCAAAAATTCACAAGTTACTTGTTTGAATCAGTTCTAATTTGAATCTACCCATGCCAACCTATAGCATAAATACTTTGGTAATTTTCAGAAAATTGATCCAATAAGTGTCATCTTTATTAAAATTTTCTGTTGCTTTTATTAAGAACATCACATCTGTTACAAATGTCTCACATTTTTTTGTAACTACAAACATGAAAGTACAGCTAAAATTTCAATTATGGGGTTTTCCTTATGGGAAAATAATTGTTTATCATATACATTGTTCAAATAACACCAGGTAGTGAGGTTGGTTCCAAATTTTCATAAAAAGGCAGGCTTATTTAATATCAAATAACTGCCACATATGCTTGAGTGCTCAGAAGTGTATATAAATAGACATGCTGGAAAAAGAAAACAGTATAATCACAGCTGAAATACCTTCTGTTATTGCTGTATTATCTTTATAAATTCTGAGAAAAGAAAATTGTTTTAAATTAGTTAAATAGTTCCCCTTTAAAATTGCCCTCCTGTAAAAAACATTCTAGAAATGACTTAATTTTTTGTTGGTTGGTTTGAAAGATAGAAAGTCAAATAGAGAAAAACAGAGAAATCATCCTGTTCATTCCCCAAATGCCTACAATGGCTGAAGCTGGGCAAATTTGAAGCCAAGAGCTGGGACCTTTACTTTGGTGTCTCACACGGATGGCAAAATATAAGCACTCGAGGCTATCATCTGTTGTCTCTCAAATTAATAGGAAGATGGAGTGCAAAGCGTAGGAAAGGGCCAATCCTGGCTTGCTGATATAGAATGAAGGCATTCCAAGTGACATCCTCACCAGTGTGCCCATCACCTGCCCAAATTTTGTCCTTTAAATGTGAATTTTACCCATGGTTGTACATGCCCATGAACATCCCTAGATATATAAATTTTAATCTTCTGTAGTGAGATCCAGACATTATTAACAGTTCTCCAGGTGATTCTACATGAATAACTCCATTTTATGTGATCTTACTCAGAGAGCCAAAGTTTGCTCCCACTCTCCATTTCTGTTTCTTTAACCTTCTTTGGCAGCTTTGTGACCCAGGAATAATCAGCCAGCTGGTGTTATCCTGTTTTAATTCAGTTTATAGAATGCCAAGCTGCTGCTACATGCTGGACGCTGTCAAGAATCAATGCTAAAATATCCTCCTTTTTTTCCTTTCTGCATCTTCTTAAAATAATTCACCAACCATCAGAATCTCCCGTGGATTTTCTGGCTTAAGAGTCAATGCTTACTGCCTTAGCTGGGTTTAACAGGCTCAGTTAGAAATCTAATGGGAAGTCTGAAAACGGTCGTGGGCATAGACCTCATTTAAGTAATTTTCCATGAAGTAACAGTGATTCGATGATTACTTCCCGTGTTTCCTTCCAGAGTCTCAAATGTTAAGCATTACTAATCAAAAGCAGGTAAATTAGATTCAATGAAAACTGCTGGTGTTTATCCTCAAACACATTACCACAGAAGGTCTGTTACAAATGTAACATCTGTGTTTCGCTAAAAGAGAAGGTAGGTGAACCATGACTGTTTATAGCTCAAATCATTGCCATGTTGTTCTGTTGTTGCCTCAATAACACTTTTTACTAGTTCTCCCAAATCTCCAGGAGTGAAATAAATTTCAGAGTCTTAAGTGTCATACTTCATCACAGCAAAATTTTCTCAAGCTTAGTAGAATTTTTTTTGGGGGGGTGGGATATCGTGGAAACAGGATATACTCTCATTTTCTTGTGATGTGAAGTATGCACAGCAGTAGCAGCTGTTTCCGTCCTTTCTTACACTGAACAATGTCTTCACACACTGCCACTGGAGACAAGCGCTCTCAGGCATATTAAAGCTACTTGTAAATTATAGAAGGCAAAGACTCCAGTTAGGCGGATATTTCCCAAAACGTATTGTTAGTGAGTGTGAGCCTTATTAAGTCACTTCCTGTTATTTAAATGAGATCCCAGAGTCTTATGTATTAGTATTGTGAAAAGATATTATCAAATCCTGAACCTTGTGTTTCCTGGTTCTTTGAATAATTGACAGTATACACATACACACATACAGACATATATACCCACAAATATTCCAAAGTAAGATAAACCTTTTAGTTACAATTTTAAATGTAAATAAAATGTGGATGAAAGTAAATTTTTTTAGAGCTAATGTGTAGAATATTTTCTAGATCAATTCTCAATGAAATTACAAAATGTCTAACTAAAATCCTAAATTATATGACATGGAGTGATGCTAGATCCAATTTAGAACTTTCCAATATTGTTTTGTGCAATATGCAGATGGCTTTGATGCAACCATCTGATAAGGGTGATGATGTGGGACAAGAAGCCTCCCTCATCATATTCCACCTACGGAATGGTGTTACTTGATATGAAAAGTACATTTTGGAGAAACAACTATAGACTAACAGAAAGCTCTGTGCTTGGAAAGACTCAAAGTTAAGGTGGCATCTGCAAACAGAAAGCTGGCTCTTCCCGTGTGACAGTCAGAATTCAGTTCTTTTCATCAGCATTTAGTTTTAGCATATCCACATATATGCAAATAAAGATTAATAAAAGGAAAATCAAAGAAAAATATTCCATAAAGCTAGACCTCTGATTCAAATGGTGTAACCAGAGGACTCAAAACCCAGCTTCACTCAAAAAAAAAAAAATAGTGGAGAGGTAACTTTTATAACCTATGATTCTTTCACTGCAAAAAAAAAAAAAACCAAGGTGTTAATGTGTATATGCACATTTTTATACACATGTTAGTGATGTAAGCAAGAATTTGCAATGTTTTCAGGAAGGCCTACTAAATTGACCTTCACATTGTCCATGTTACAGACTATAGCAAAAATGTATGCAAAGTATACAAAGTATAATGTATGCAAAGTACAGAGGATTTTAAATATGAAAATGCATTTCTCGTATTTTTCAGATATCCAATCAGAAGATTAACATTCCATTTAATTTTATAACAAAGGGATCATGGAAATTTTGAGCAAAGGTAGATTAACATCCTGTATTTTTTTTAAAAGATTTTATTTATTCTTATTGGAAAGTCAGATATTCAGAGAAGAGGAGAGACAGGGAGGAAGATCCTCCATCTGCTGACCCAGTCCCCAAGCAGCTGCAATGGCCAAAGCTGTGCCAGTCTGAAGCCAGGAGCCAGAAGCTTCTTCCAGGTCTCCCTGGCAGATGCAGTTTCCCAAGGCCTTGTGCCTTTCTTGATGCTTCCCCAGGTCACAAGCAGGGATGTGGATGGGAAGCAGGGCCGCCGGGATTTGAACTCACACCCATATGGGATCCAGGCGCGTACAAGATGAGGACCCTAGCTGCCAGACTACCGTGCTGCACCCAGCATCCTGTATTTTGAAGATAAAGAAATTCAAGGCAAAAATGTCAAATGACTTTCAGAAAATGTACATAAGCTAGTAGAATAATCAGAATAAGAAAACAGATCTCTCAACTGGATATTTTTTCCACTATACCACATGTCACTGAAAAGAATCTGAAATGTCACAAATTGTTACAACCTACAAGTGAAAATACATATTAAATAAAACATGAATTATTTTAAATGCAAACAGTTATTTTAAATGCATAGTTATTTTAAAATTTGAGATTCTGTTATCAGACATGATGACAAGATTAAATGCAGAAAATGCAAAAGGAAAAAATCCATTTGAGACAACATGGATTAATGTGGAAGAAATTATATTAAGCTAGACACAGAAAGACACATATCATATGTTTTCACATGTGGAACATAAAACTTATGTATGTAGAGAATAAAGTGGTAGTTAGGTATACCCAATTTCACTTAACTAGGAGGAACATATTTAAATGAGATTCATTGTTAAACATGGCAACTCTGACTAATAGCAATGTATTGAATGCTTATAACCTTTATAGGTTTATTTATTTGAAAGTCAGAAATTACATAGAGAGATGGTAAAACAGATAGATCTTCCATTCTAATTCACACCCAGTTTGCCGCAAAAGCCAGGGCTGAACCAGGCAAAAGCCAAGAGCCTATCTGGGTCTCCCACGTGAATGGCAGGAACCTAAACATTTGGGCAATCTTGTGTTGCTTTCCCTAAGCCACTGCAGATTGCTGGATTGAAAGTGGAGTAGCTGGGACACAGATTCCCTTATAGGACACTGGCACTGCAGGCCACAATTTTAGTGACTATCCCACAATGCAGGACCCAAGGAAGCTGGTAATTTTACGAGAGTAGATTATTTTAGGTGTTCTCTTAAATATGTTGAATTAATATACTTATTAAGTAGCTTTATTTAGCCAACCACAATGTGTTTATATCAGCATCATGTCATATGCCATACAGATATGTATAATTTTTTAAATTAAATTTTTTAAATTTAAAATCCACCCAAGTGAACCAATGCAATTAGTTTGCTTTATTTTATTTTATTATTTTTTAAAATTTTTATTTCAGATGATGCTTACATAGTTGATCAGGGTGGGAAGGATCAAGGGTCAAGAAAAAGTGGGTGTGATCATTGTCTCCAATTTTCCATTTCTTTTTCCTGTATTTGGGGTGGGGTGGAGACAAAGGGGGAACCACGCCCAGCCTCCCAACTGCCCCAGCACCCAGGGATAAGGAACGGGCTGCCCAATATCAACCCAGGGTCCTAATGTGGCATATGCTCTGAGGGTTTTGCCCAGGGGTTTTGATCGTTCTGAAATGTTGTCAATCTTGTCAATTACAAGCATGAGGAAACCCTTCCAATGTCCATTGGCCACATGGTCCACCTTAGAGTCTCCATTTCCCCAGATGTTTGCTGTCATCGTTGGGCTGAGGTAGTTGTCCTGTCTGTTCTGTTCTCCTCCTTCTGCTATGGTAACAGATGTCTTCTGAAGACCCCACCGGGTTGCCTTTTCCTCTCTGTGGATCTCTGCCAGCTATTCGCTACTCCATCTTTTTCACTGAGGAGGATCCTTTCTCACAG
This sequence comes from Ochotona curzoniae, assembly GCF_017591425.1. NCBI lineage: Eukaryota > Metazoa > Chordata > Mammalia > Lagomorpha > Ochotonidae > Ochotona > Ochotona curzoniae. The sequence continues at coordinate 18,071,660 of NW_024465023.1, read as the reverse complement.
GAGGACCAAGGACCCAAGCCTGGACCCTGCTGGACTACCTGCCTCATGAACTTGGCACCCACTGTGCAGGCAGGCCCAAGGACCCAGGTCAAGTGACGCAGACACTGTTGGATTCCCCACCCCAGAGGCTCACAGACCCAGCATCAACTATGCAAGTGGGCCCAGGGACCCGAGCCAGGTGACCTGGGTCCCACCAGACTCCCATCCTGAGGCTCACCTATGTGGCACCCACTGCATGGGCAGGCTCAAGGACCAGGGCCAGGCAACCTGGACCCTGCCTGACCCCCATCCCCAGGGCTCATGGACCCAGCACCCACCATGTAAATGGGCCCAATTATTTTTATTATATTTCTTTTCCCAAACTTTTCTTTGATTATACCTTCTCCTCACATTTTAAACAAAATTTTATCCAAGTATATTTTAAATACAAGGTACTAATTTTGTGTAAATAGAATCACATACTTTATTAGGTTAAGTACACTCATGTAACCACCACCCATTTAGGATGTAAGGCATTTTCATTATCCCAGAACAGTGTCATTATTATAGTCAACACTTTCTCCTATTCTGATCTCAGGCAAAGCTCATCTGTTTCCTGACTCCTCCACAAAACAGTTTTTCCTGTTCTCAAATTTTCTATAATTGGAATTACATACAGTTTATATTCTTTCATGTATGACCTGTTTCACTCAGGAAAATGCTTTTGAGACTTATCCATATTGTTTGCAATCTCAGCAGTGTGTTCACTTTTACAATGATTAGCATTCTATTGTATTAATTATACCACACCAATCACTGTTGATAATTTCAGTTGCATCCTGTGCATTGCCAGGAATAGATATTATGGGGGAGGCGCTCCGCATAGCAGTTAGGACACTTTTGGGACTCAAACATATCCTATCTGGGTTCAAGTCATGGGTCTATTCACGATCCAAACTTCCTGCTAGCACACACCTGGGAAGCTCAAGTACATGGAACATTGACATGGGGGCTCAAGCATATGGAGCCCTGACTTGGGCGGAATGGGAGACTCGCGTGGAGTTCCCATCTCCTGTCTTTGGCCTGGCCCAGCCCTAACTACTGTGGTGACTGGGGAGTGAGCCAGTGAGCAGAAGATCTTTCTTTCTCTCCCTTTCAGATCTTTTTAGATTAAATTAAATTTTGAAATGATTTTATGAATATTCATTAGCTGCACATTTTTTTTATATTGCCAGATTTCTATACAGGTTTTGTCTAGTGTTTCCTTATGACTAGACACTGGTTTTCAGTTTTCACAGTGTTATGCCACACTACGTCCCTCTGTCATTCATTGGTGATGTTGACTGTGATCACTTTGCCAAATTTTGTCTAATTTCTCCAGAGTATTATTACTATTTTTTCTTTATCAAAAATACTAAGCAATCTGTGAGGAAAGACTTCAAATACAAGAAAATACTCCATTCTCATTAAAACTTCCCAACTTCCCACTTTTAGTATCCCATTCATGATTCTTGACTAACTCAAATTTTATCATTATGGTTCCAAAATTATTATTTTTTCCTGTAATAACAATCATTTGAAGTGTATCGTTCAGTTCCTCAGCATTCTGCTATAAGCACAGACCCTCTAACTCAATTCATTTATCTATTATTATTATAGACTTATAAATTGCTATTTAATCAGTGGTTCATTACATTTTCCTTTTAAATTATAGATCAATTTATGATATGTTTCAGGCTCATCTTGTACCTGTCCTTGTTCTGTAACTGATCATTTCTCTAAGGTGTCCTGGCTTTTAAGAGAAATTATATTGGAGATTTAAATCTGGGCGCTAGGCATCTTCATAATGTCAGAGGTGACTATGCTTTTTGAGTTTTATTTTTTTTTTTACTGGATACAGATATGAATATATGCCTTTCTAGACCCATATATTCAAATATATATGCGAGAAGTACATGCACAAATATACATTCACATAAACAGGCATACATTTTGTAGACTTCATGAATTCACAGTGACACCGTAATTCTAATGCATATCTTCAGGATTCTTTTTTGCCTACTCCACATTCCATAATTTTATCCTCTACAATGATCATCTGAATGATAAGAACAGCATTGCCAGTTTTACTCATTTGCTCAATTATCTTGACACATCAAAAATAATATCAAGATTTCTCCCTACAAATAACTGTTCTTTTAAAAAATTAAACAGAGATAAATTTTGTGTGCAAATCTTGCCTTCTTCCCCTAATCCTATCCAAGTTTTAATTTCATTCACCCTATCCAAATACTTTATTCAAAATTACTTGGAGGACTCCCTCTCCTATTTCCTTCCTTCTGTTTCTCCTCCTTCCCTCCCTTTATTTCTTCCTTCTTTCTTTATTCCTTTTTCCTTCCTTCCTTCCCTCGCTCCTCCCTCTTCTTCTCTACTTCCTTCTTTTCTCCCTTCTTCTTTCTTTTCCTTCCTTTCCTTTTTCTTTCATTGTAGTGTGAATGAAGTGTATTTAAATAAATTAACTTCATTTACCGCCTTTTTCTTTCAATTTTCAGTTTTTTCTTCTTCATTTTTTTTTTCAAAGATTTATTTTTATTATTTTTTTATTGGAAAGGCGGATATACAGAGAGGAGAGACAGAGAGGAAGATCTTCCGTCCGATGATTCACTCCCCAAGTGAGCGCAACGGCCGGTGCTATGCCGATCCGAAGCCAGGAGCCTCTTCCAGGTCTCCCACTCGGGTGCAGGGTCCCAAAGCTTTGGGCCGTTCTCGACTGCTTTCCCAGGCCACAGGCAGGGAGCTGGAAGGGAAGCGGGGCTGCTGGGATTAGAACCGGCGCCCATATGGGATCCCGGGCGTGCAAGGCGAGGACCTTAACCACTGCGCCACCGCGCCGGGCCCTCTTCTTCATTTTTATTGATTTAATTTTTTTATGCTTACCATATGGTACATTAACATACATTCAAAAGTCAAAAATATTAGAGAAGATATACTCAGGGCCTTAGGGAAGAATCACTGCATCTCATATTCTTTCAACTGTATTCCCCATTGTGTGCAATTTATTCATTTTCTGTGTTTCTCTGTGTAAAGATAATTAGGTATATGCATTTTCTTATTTTTCCACCGTTCATATAAAATATGAATATATTTACACTTTTTTGCACTTTTACTGCTTTAATTAAAAACATCTCTTCAAAGTTCACTCCATTCCAATTCACACAGATCTCCCTCACATAATTTTAGAATTGCAGTTGTATGTATATAAGGTACTTCACTTAATCCCTTTACAAGGAAAATTTATTTGTTCTTTGAAATAACTTTAGCAGGAATATTTTTCTTTGTTAAGATTTATTTTATTTGAAAAGCAGAGTTACAAGGAGAAGAGAGAGAGAAAGCAAGAGAAAGCTTGCATTCACTGGGTTACCCACTAAATGGCAACCGTGGTCAGGGCTGGGCCAGACCAAAACCAGGAAACAGGACTTTCAAGAGGATGCAGGGGTCCTAGGACTTGCATTATTAGGGAGCTGGATCAGAAGTGGGGCAGCTGAAACTGGAATGGGCACTCATGTGGAATGCAAGCATCACAGGTAGTGGCTTTACTTGCTATGCCACAACGATGGGCCCAGATATTTTTCTGAAATAAAATGAGTTACACAAATATATAGGCAAAGAGTCTTTGGTTTCAATTACAGTCATTAACGTATTGGAGAAGAGAGAAAGAACAGCTTTAAAATATCAACTGCAATGATATCCCCAATCCCTACTAGTAATTCAAAATGTCTCTTTTTTTGCATCTGCGAATTCTCGGTTTGGTGAACTTAACAAAGAGCCTCATAATGATCACCAAGTATTTCAAGTGCTCTCTGAGTGCACTTGATGTTTCCAAGGATTTTCATTTCATAAATTACTTTGTGTGGTAATTTGAGAAACTAAGTGCTTTTCTTTGAGTACCCAAAGTTATGATAGATACGTTCTGAAAGATTGTGGCCTTTCTAGCTTAGCTCTGGTCAACTGAAACTTTTACTGAATTTGCCACTTCTCAAAAAAATTAGGCTCTAAGAGTGGAATCCCTGTTTCATTCAGGCTTCCACATAGCTGCAGGAATTGAACCTATTACCTTTGGACATGATCATTTTATAGGCTACAAAATACTGGCATCTATGCTGACAATATTGTACCGGTCCTGTTCAACAACACAACTGTCCTTCGCTTTACTGCTGACACAATAAGCCTGCAGCCTTCCTTAGTAACATGCTCAATAAGGCATCCCTCATTTAAAACCTGCTGGTGCTTCTATCATAAACCTTGCCATGCTGCCTGGCTACCTCTTTTGTCTGGGATTTTTCTGGTTTTCAGCCCAGGTTTGTTTGACAAAGCACCTGCCAAACTCAGCTCAGGCCGCTCCACTCCAAAATTGCATATTTCTCAGTATATGCTGTCATCTGTGTTATGTTGCTAGAGCTGTTTGCATTTGGCCACGTCAGACAATTTTCATCAATCACTCACTGCCATGACATAGAGCATCTCATATGTCAAACTTCAGACGACATCCAGCTGGAAAATAGATTCATACCCTCTGGCTCCAGAACTTCAGAACAACTGTCCCAATCAATATCACAGGCTAAAATGCTGGCCTTAAGAGCTTTTGTCAAGGCTTTGTGCCTACCTAGCTCACAGTATTTTTCCTGAATTAAGTGAGTTGGGCTCTCTTGCACCTTATTTTAAACCAAAGGACTAGTTTAATATAGAGAGCTTATTCCTACATTCTCAAACACTATCTTTTTCAACACACACACACACACACACACACACACACACACACACACGCAGTGAGAGAGAGAGAGAGAGAGAGAGAGAGAGAGAGAGAGAGAGAGAGAGAAGGTGCCCAATAATTCAACTACATTCACATAGTTTGTTAATATGTCTTTCCTCTAAGGCTAATCTGAATATGTGAAGACTAAGTCATATGTTTGTGCCCTGCCCACTTGGGTCTATTGGACCTGTAACAACCTAGCTTTTTGATTATTTTTTCCGAATGAGTATATCCATAACCAAAAATGTTAATGCCTTTGAAATATTTTTTGCTAAGGTCAAACAGATGTTCAAGAATTATTTCCAAGCTCAAACAGTTGTTCAAAGACTAAAAGAGGAGGAAGACAAATATCACCAGATATTAGATCTCTTTTCAAAAAGACTTCAACCTAATCTCAAACAGACACATTCTTTCTGAAACAGTTATGAAATGGCAAATGATCCTGATTGGTCAGTTTCATGTACATCTGAATAATTGGGTTGGATTTAGATGAAAAAGACACTTATGGAGGTGTTCATATATGCTAATATATGTATACCAAAATGACACAATCTCTTTTTTAAAAATCTAATCATTTCTATTTCATAAGCAGATTTTACATAGAGAGAAACATACACAGAAAAATCTTCCATTTGCTGTTTCACTTCCCAAATGGCCACAATGGCCAGAGCTCAGCTGATTTGAAGCCAGGAGCCAACAGCTTCTTCCGGGTCTCCCACATGAGTACCAAAGTTTTGGGCTGTCCTAAACTACTTTTCCAGGCCACAAGCCAAGAGCTGGATTGGAAGTGCAGTCGCCAGAATATGAACCTGTACCCATATGGGATGTGGGTGCCACAGGGTGGCAGGTTAGCATGTTGTGCCACTAAGCCAGCTCCATGATACATCCTCTAAGTATATGGACATTAACTACATAATTATTACAATGGGAAACAGGTGGAAGTTTCAGTGGGGATCATAGATTATAATATTATGGAGTAATGAGGTTTGAATTATGCATTAATTATGGAGTTCACAAGTCCATGACTCTGGCAATCTTAATGTATCTGAAATAAAAAATAGTTTGTAAAGTCTCATGGAAAATATTAGTATTTGTTTTTCTCTTCAAAAGTTGGAGGTTTGTGTTTTAACATATTGTCTTAAGTCACCACCTATGATGTCAGGAACCCTTATGATCACCAGTTTGAAATCCAGCTGCTTTTTTCCAGTCCAGCTCCCTACTAACATGCCTTGGAAATCAGAAGAAGATTTCCCAAGCACTTGGGCCCGTGCACCCACAAGGGAGACCTAGATGAAGGTCCTGGTTCTTGCCTTCTACCTGGCCCAGGTCTGGCTATGGCAGCCATTTGGGGAGTGAATCCAAGGATAGAAGATCTCTCTCTCTCTCTCCCCCTCTAACTCTGCTTTCAAATAAATGATTATTTTTTTTTAAAAAAAGCAAAAGTTGGTGCATGAATGGGGAGATGATTCAAAGGAGCCGAACTAAAACTTGGTCACAAACAGATCTGTTGACACACTTCAGCAAAAATTAAAAAAAAAAAAGATATACAGATAGCCAACTGGTTCACAATAAATAGTAGACTCGTGTATTATTAAGGAAATCCAATGATAATCATGGGGTAGTATTAATACCTAACTGTTAGAATGCAAACAGTAATTTTAATTAAGTAATGGAAAGGATATGAAGCAAATGTAAATGTACTGTTGGTGTGAAAACTAAGTGGCAGAGCTACTTTGCAAAACCATTTAGCAGTTTCCTGAAAAGTGTACAAACCAGTAATCTCATACACAAGTGCAATAAATGCCTATGCTTGCACAAAAATCTATCTAGTGGCTTTATGCATGGTCAAAATTTTAGATAATGCACGTGCTTCTCATGTGTGGTACATATAAAGAAACTGTGACACATTCACACAATGAATTACTATTTAGCGTTGAAAATGAATGAGTTATTGATACACATAATAAGTGAGGAAATTTCAAATATGTTCCACTAATTGAAGGAAGTCAAATTTGAGAGACTACAGGGAGCCTTATTTGATTTATATGATCTTCTGGAAAAGACAAAATTACAGGGATTCATGATTGCCAGTTGCTGGGAGTTAGGGGATAGGTTGTTCAGAACGTGACAATAGAATTATGTTTTGGATTGTGACAGTGTTGTTTTATCCTGATTAAGAAAGTAAATGACTGTAGATGTTTCTCAATGCTGATAGAATTATAAGTCAGAAAGGGTACATTTACTGTTCATATTTTGTGCTTCTAACATGAAAATAATAGGGAATAATATTCACTTTCAGGAAGTAAAAGCTGAGGAAATTTATTATGATAGATGTTATCCTTGCTGAAAAAAAATATTTAGGTTAAAGAAAATGATCCTAAAAGAACACGCAAATCTACAGCAAAAAATTAAAGGTAACAAAAAATGTAAAACTGTGGGAAATTGTTAAGGCTGTTGTTTTGTCTTTGTTTTACTTTCCTTTTTAAATATTTATGCATTAAAAAGTTTTTTTTCAGATACAGTTCCATAGGCACAGGGATTCTCCCCTCCAGCCCCTTTATCTCCTCACTATTCTCTCCTCCCCGATAATATTACAATTATATAGTCATTCAGCATCAAGCACAAGTTCAGCATTCTTCTGTTTATATGTATTATGGCATTGTAGGTATGGCCAATGGTAGGAAGTCTAGTATCTTACTGTCAAGGTATGTTTACCAGTTTCATTAGGAGTCCTCCTTTTATTCAGGAGTACAGATGTATACTGCAATGTGTCTCCAGTTCATGCTATGTTATTCTCCATTATACAGTTTTCATCTATGAGAACAGATGTATATTACATATTAATGTACATATCTATTTATCTTGTATTTTGCATGAAAGTCATCACCTTGTACAGAGAGAACCTATGATATTTTTCCTTTTGGGATTGGCTTTTTTCACCCATAATGGTCTCCAGTTGTAACCATTTCGTTGCAAATGGTACAATGGCATGCTTCTTAGTGGCTGAATAATATTCCATGGGGTAGATCTACCATAGTTTCTTTATCCATTCCTCTTTCAATGGGCATCTGGCTTGTTCTCATCTCTTTACTATAGTGGATTGTTCTGCTATGTTTCTCATATGTAGATTTCACTTCCTTTGGATATATTCTCATGAACAGGAAAGCTGGGTCAAATGGAAGATCGATTTTCAGTTCTCTGAGCATTCACCATACTGATTTCCATAGTGTTTGTACTAGCCTACATTCCCATCAGAAGTGGAATGGAACACCTTTCTCCCCACATCCACATCAGCAGGTCTGTAGTTCTCTAGAACTAATGCTTAAACCAGAAATTGTATTGTGAGATGTTTAGCATGTATAGATGTGCAATGTGGGTGGGGCTGTGGCAGTGGTGTTGTGGATTAAGCTGCTACTAGCAGTGTTGGCATCATATATTGGCATGGGTTTGAGTCGCAGCTGATGCACTTTCAATCCAACTCTCAGCTAATATGACTTGGAAAGCAGCAGAGGATGGCTCAAGTTCTTGTTTCCCTGAAACCCATGTGGGAGATCTGGATGGGATTCCTGGTTCCACGCTTTGACCTGTTCCAGGCTGGGACTTTAGTACCACCTAGGGTGTTAACTAGCAGATAGAAGCTGGTGCTCTCTCTCTCTCTCTCTCTTTTTCTCTCCCTCTCCTCCCTCTCTCCCTCTTTTCCTCACTGCTTCAATTCCATCATGCCTTTCAAATAAATCATTTTACAAAGATTTAAAATTAATGTCTCCAAGTTAAAAGCCTTACATTACCTAATTTCAAAGCTTCTTTAACTCTACATTAACTGCAATATTGCGGTATTTTAAATGGTTAGATAAATATCTCTGAATAAAATATATCATCCAAAAAAGACTCACATGTTTTACAATTGATTTTCCAGGAGGAACTTAATGCACTTGGAAGGAAAAAGTATCATCAACAAATAGGACTGGAACAACTTAGTAAACATATGGAAGTAATTATCCTTTGGCATTTTGTTGACATAGTACATAGAAGCTAATTTGAGATGTATTAATATCTAAGTGATGGAACTAAACCTATAAAAATTTTTAAGTTACAGTATTTTTGTGAACTTGAAATAAACAAAGATTTCTTTGAGAAGCCAAGCACACACATAGCATTAAGCCTAGAGCAAACAGAATTAAGAATCTTTTGAAAAAGAAACATGAGTTTCATTAATCATCTACAAAAATAAAAATACAAGCCAAAGAAATATTAAAAATATTGATTGAACATATAGTAGACACAGGAATTATGTCTATACTGTGCAAAGATCACTCAAAAATAACTAAGAAAATGGACAAAATATTCAACAAAATCCACAAAAAATAAGTTGTAAATATGCAATAAGCACATGCAAAGTTTATCTTTGATATTAGACACTGGCAAAATGAAAATCAAAGCCATAGTGGTGCAACCACTTTGGAAAGCTGTTTGGCAATGTTTTAAAGGTTTATTTTACTTTCAATCAAAACTTAGTAACTGTACATATTTATGGGGTACAAAGTGATAAAAGAACAACTAAACATATGACATGGTTATGACTTAGCAATTCCACTGCCTGGTATATAATCAAACAAAATCAATTTTGGCTACATACTTTTCATCGGTCAGGATGATATTCTGCCAGCTCTGCTTTCAGACCAGAGATGGTTGTCCCACGAAACTGTTGACTGTATTTGGACAATAAGATGCTGGACTCTATGCATGGTACATGCTTGCAGTGAAAGAATCATGACTGGATTTGAACTGTAATACTGCAACAAGTGCTTGGACCCCTACCACATATATGATAGATTCAGATGGAGTTTCAAGCTCGTGGCTTTGGCCTGGCCCAGTCCTCATTTTTACAACCATTTATGGAGTGAATAAAAAATGGAAGGTCTCTCTGTCTCTCTCTGTCTCTCTCTTTTTCTCTCTCCTTCTGGCTTTCAAGTAAATAAATTAAATATTTAAATCTATATAGCACTGGGGGTCTGAACTGTAGAAAAGCAAGCTAATCTTTCACCTATGGTGCCAGGATACCATATAAATGCTGATTTGCTTGAACACCAAAAAGTTATGATTTGTGGTTTTGAAACCTCAGGAAAATGGCCTGTGTTGTGGCTTTATTTTTGAAGGTCACTAAAGCATTCTGACTGATTCCACGGCCATTGTTTGTTTGTTTGTTTTTTACTAAAATATACATACATCAAGAAGCTACTATTATTCCTATAAATTCCAGTTACCATTTATTTGTGAGAAGATGATCTGATTGGAAAATAGACCAGGCCAGTTACTGAATAGGCCCTCACTAATATCCTTTGCAAACTTCAGTGTTCAGAAATCAGAGAAAAAATGTTGAATTGTATCAGTGGTTTGGGATAAAGTTAATTGAAACTGACTTTTCAATTATTGAGAGTAAAATTATTCCACTTTCTTAATTTTGACATTCATAAAGGAGATGTGATAATTTACAAATATGGCTGCTTGTGGAGGTAAGATCAACGCTCCACAACTATGTGTAGCACTTAGGTCGCAGCAGACCTAATTACTCTGGATAGAAAATCATATGACTAGAGGCAACATTAGTAATGCAGCATGGCAAGTTGCTGACAATTTAAAGGCAGAGACCTTTTATTTGGTCATGATCAGAATACCAATATTCATTTATTTTAGCTAATCTTAGCAAGAAAAGGTATGGGAAAATTTAGATGTCTGTGGCTTTCAGAATCGAATGTGGTTCATCTATCTGTTTCTAGGCTAAGTGAATTATTTATCAGTGACTCAGCACATCTTTACAATTTGAAGGAACACTGCACAAATTAAAACAGGGCAGTATTTATTTCTGGAACTAGATAACAAATCCAGTTAAAATAAACAACTTGGAAATATTTTTATTTCTCAAAATTATGAATAATGTCTTCAATATAAAAATTGAGTGTCTGCATTTTGTGAACTGCTTTGTACGTAGACTGCAATGTGTTTTCAGTTCTTGCCTTTCCACATATTAAATGGCATAAGCAGCTATTAAATGCCCATGTGTTGCAAGCAAAATCTCAGGAGATTTTATTGGAGTAGAAAATGAAACAGAAAGGAAATGAGCTGAAGCCACATTTGCTGTTTCCTTGCAGGATCACAATTTGGTTCAGATATCTACTGCATTCCTACCACCATAGGGAGTTCCCATCAGTCTTTTGCACCAGAGCACAGCACTCCCTTTGGTTATTTTTCTTGTTCACAAATGTCATGTGACCTACATTGGACTGAATTATATTCCATGATTTCTAGAGAAGTTAATCAATTTTGTTTGAATGCATAAGAAAATACTCACAAACAACTAGTAGCAGCCTCTTGATATGAAATTGCTTTTGAGGGGAAAAATGTAAAAAGAAGAATTTTTCATTCACTCATTGAATTACTGATGCTTCTTCATCTGACACCTGATCTCCTTAAAGTTTCCCCACTGTCTCAAAAACAGTTTTATAAGCAACTCTTTATATATACTGAAGCTTTGCTTGATAGTATAATTTTGTTGTTTTGGGGACTAACTTTTAGACTGAAATAAAATATCCATGTTTCATAGTTCTGCATATATATATTTAAGAGACAGTGAAAAAGTGAATGTATACTTGGTTCCTGTAGGGTAATCCAATTCCAAAGGGAGTTCAAGGGGTTATCAAGCCATTTTCAGAGATTTCACATGGTGTTCTTGATAGCTCACAGTCTCCAGTCCTCACAATCATGGAAAATCTTCTTAAAAGGTTGAAATATTAAAATATGACAAAAAACAGAGACAAACAATGCAGAATTAAACCCAAGAGGACTAAAGTACAGCAATTTTGGAAGTGCAGAAATTCAAACAGAAGTAATTTTCATTTCGTCTGTTCTCTAACTGTTGAATGCTCACAGACGCCAAAGACTTTGTTATTTTCTGTCTAGCAGGAAATTTTGGTTCAATTTCATATCAGAACATGAGATGGTGGTAGAAAGTGGAGAAGATTTTTTTTATCACAGGTGTGAAAAATAGAAAAAAGATGACCTGTGCCTAAAGGATCATCAATGCATAGATAATTTTACAATGAAGAATAACCTTCACAAGTTAGGAAAATGAAATCATCCATTGCTAAATAATAAAGTGTTTAACTAGCCTGAGGTTATCAGTAGCAAAGACAATGAGAAACAAAATCTTGAAAATAACCTCACATTTTTGTGACAGATGCAACAAATATTGAAGATTATTTTAAAAGCCATAAGAGCTATCCCCAAATTATGTTAAAAATTCAGTGAAACTATGCTTAATCTGCAAAGCCTAGGAAAAGGTTTCAGAGTTTGTAATGTTACCTTTAGGGATTTTTTTAAAAAGATTTATTTTTATTATTTTTTTATTGGGAAGGCGGATATACAGAGAGGAGAGACAGAGAGCCAGGAGCCTCTTCCAGGTCTCCCACGTGGGTGCAGGGTCCCAAAGCTTTGGGCCGTCCTCGACTGCCTTCCCGGGCCACAGGCAGGGAGCTGGAAGGGAAGTGGGGCTGCTGGGATTAGAACCGGCGCCCATATGGGATCCCGGACGTGCAAGGCGAACACCTTAACCACTGCGCCGGGCTCCAGGCCCTAGGGATTTTTAAAAGAAAATCATATTACTACTTTTCAAAGTAATTTAAACAAGACTTAGGATGTGCTTGCTGATAGATTTCTTTAGGAAGACAATTGTGACAGACACATAAAGATAATTTTGATTGGTGTATCTTGTACTCACATGGAAATATCTAAAATACTTAAAAGCCCTTGAAAATAGCTCTCTTGGAGGGATTAATTATTCCCCTGTAAATATGGTTGCCTCTGGAATTTCCACCTTTTACACATGATGAGAGGAGAAATGTTTTCCTCTTTCCCAGTAACTGCTTGAGAAGTATTCCTGCTTCATGTTAATCCCTTTGGGACAAATGAAGTTAATGTCTACTCTCTGCTCCTCCTCTATGTGCCCTATCCAACTAAATAAAGTAGCTCATGAACCCTAGTCCTGGTGATTGGTTCGGGGGCAGCATGTGATCTAAGCTCACCCAACAAGTGCTCTCTGGGACTGTGATTGAAACTGGCCAGAAAAGGAAGCTCTCTTCATGCCTTTAAAATGATGTGCACCTGCAACTGGTAAGGCTATCTTTGCAACCTGACATATGTCAGAAGCTGACTCCATATGCAGTCTGTCAACTACATACAACATGTATCTTTGCATTCTTAAAAAAAATAGCTTGCATTTTTCTTATTTGCTATCCAAACTGGCTTCATATAAACAAAACTGGAAGTACCCTTTTGAACACAAGCAGTTGTAAGACTGTATTACTTTAAAGAAGCAAAGTAAAAAAGTCAATATAAAAATGTGTTCATTCTCAGGCAATTTGACTTTTAGAAAAGCTATTCCTAATGAAAAATTTCCATATGAAGATTAAGAGATTTCTAATACAATTAAAGCATTCTACACATCAAAGCCTACAATTAGAATACATCAACCTCCCTCTACATTAATATATGATAAACTTGTGTTTTAAAGGCTGATGAACAAATTAATATATGGATGAATGTTGATGCATCCATGTATAAATGATATCTTCAGATTTCAGGTAATGACCAGTTCTATGATTTTTCTAAACGCATACCTACGTGAATAATAAAATGCATTAAAATATGTGTGTATTTTATACCTACTTGGTTATCTATAACAAATATATAAATGGCTTTTTGTTATGTGTAACAAAGTATAATGTGCCCTTGCTTGTCCTCTAATCCCCATTAGCTTCTCCTTTCTCATAAGACAAAAATAACCAAATTCTAGTGCCTTCATTAACATTTTGCCCTGGATAAAGAAGGAGTTTTTCAAATAATTTATGTATTCTGCTCTCAAGAAAGTGAAGCATAATTCTCCACAGTTAAGTGTAAGAGGCTTATAATGATTTTCTTCCAAAAAGGTTCAATGTGGAGTGGCCAATGTTTGGGCACAGAAGATTGTGATTGCCTGAGATCGCAGGATATCATATGAGTGACAGTTCATTGCAACTCCCTAGGGACTGACCCAATTACTTGGCCCCCTGCCACCTGTGTGGAGATCTGAAGAAGCTTCATATTTATTTTATTTTTATTTTAAAAATGGAGTCACAGAGAGAAGGGGAGACACAGAGAGAGGGAACTTCTAGCCACCGGATTATTCCCTAAATGGCCACAACAGCTGAAGCCAGGAGCCAGGACTTTCTTCCGAGTCTCTTACATGGGATGTAAGGACCCAAGGACGTGGGTCGTTTTGCACTGCTTTTGTAGGCCATTAGCAGGGAGTTGGAGTGGCATTGGAGTAGCCGGGACTCAAACCAGCACCCATATGGGATGTGGAGGGAGGAAACCCAACCCTCCACACCGCAGGCACGGTTCCAAAGCTTCTCAGAAAAAGCATACTTTTACAGTAAGGAAATCTGGGAAATACTACCTCAGCCAGGTGATTAAAGTCAACAACAGTGGATATAAGAAAAGAACTTAATTTCTGTAGCCGGCCTCTAAAATCACATAGCTCATATGTAATGATGAAAACAAAACAAACTAAGGAAAATTCTACAAGATACCTGATCAGTACTCCCCAAAATTGCCAAGGTCACAGTCAAGGAAAGTAAGAGAAAGTGTCATAGGTAACAGTTGAAAAGATGTGATGACTGAATAATGTGGTTTCCTGGCTGGTGTCCTAGAACAGAAAAGTAGGTTGGCAAAATTAAAATAAATGTAATTAAAATAGATTATATAAAAAACTGAGGAATTTTAATAAAGTCTGAACATTAGTTAATCATAATGTGTCAATCCTGGTTCATTAATCATGATAAATGCTTCATGCTAATGTTAGATGTAAATAATAGAAAAACTGGTTTGTGAGGTGTATTGAAACTCTATTTCATCTTTGGAATGAGGTTAGGAGAATAAAGAGAAAGAAAAGTAAAACATAAGATAATGAAGGGAATGAAAATAGGACAGAGAATTATGTGCACTGAAATTCCCACAATAATGTCATCTGAATACAACAAAATGTGTGCTGAGGCCCCGGGATGATGGTTCAATTGGCTAATCCTTCCTTTGCAGTATCCCCAATGGGCACCGATTTATGTCCCAGCTGCCCCACTTCCCATCCAACTCCCTGTTTGTGACTTGGCAAAGCAGTCAAGCACGGCCCAAATTCTTGGGAGGCTGCATCCATGTGGGAGACCCAGAAGAATCTCCTGGCTCCTGGCTTTAGATCGGCTCAGCTCTGACCATTGCGGCTATTTGAGGAGTGAGCCAGTGGATGGAAGATCTTTCTCTCTGTAAATCTGACTTTTCAAACAAATAAACACAGAACATATAAGAACATTGATTGGGTTTCCCCTTTGTTTAAAGGGATTCCATTTTTTAAAAAGATTTATTTATTTTTATTGCAAAGTCAGATATACAGAGAGGAGGAAAAACAGAGAAGATGACTTTCTGTCTGATGATTCACTCCCCAGAGGGCAGCAATGGCCAAAGCTAAGCCCATCCGATGTCAGGATCCTGGAGCCTCTTCCAGTTCGCCCACGCAGGTGCAGGGTCCAAAAGCCTTGGGCCATCCTCAACTGCTTTCCCAAACCATGAGCAGGGAGCTGGAAGGGAAGAAGGGCTGCTGGGATTAGAACCTGCGCGCATATGGGATCCTGGCGTTCAAGGCGAGGACTTCAGTCACTGAGCCACCGCACTGGGCCCTGCTATTCCATTCTTAAGGCTGCCTGAACATTTTGAAGTTTCTGAAATTGTTTTTAAATAATGCTTCTTGTTAAAATGACTGAATAGATTACATCAAAATAAACCCAATGGTTCATCAGGGAGTCACCACTAGATATTTCCATTTTGAAGAAGGATTTGGTTTATATTTGTCTGATGAGTGGGATATAACAATCATGTTTCTGGGTTAGCTAGGGCATTGCACTTGCGTTACCATATTCCTCTCATTTCCATCCAATCGTACATGGTGTGAAAATAAAACACTGCAATTAAGTAATCATTCAGCTTCCTTATAAAAGTACATTATGTTTCAGATGATATTACCAGGACATGATAAGCAATTTACAGAAGATAGAAGCATAGAATGCTGGAATAATACTTTGAAATACATTGTCAACAATGTTTACACAGGTATAGTCAAAAAAGGATAGAGAAAGAAGAAAAACGACGTCAGTAGAGATCTGTTAGTAAACACTTGTAGATCGTCATTTGAAAAGGCCTTTCCTTACCAGGGGAAATTTTAAGCCAGTATGTCATTAGTTTCCCTCTAAGATCTCCACTGACTTGTTTTTCTGGGTTGCTAGCCAAAAGGGGCCCAGCTGCGCTGTGCACTGTAGCAACTACAGTGAAGAATATAATAATCTATATTACTAAATTAGGGAGGGAAAAAACTAATTAAATTAAGCTAAAATTCTGCTTCTCACAGTCATATTGAACAAGAGGGGGTCTCATTTAAAATACAGGACTTGATTTTGCCCAAGTATTCTAAGCCCAAAGGGAAGTAACTTATTATTAACAATGACGTTGATCTTGGAAGTTTCAGAAACATGTAAAATATGATTTACATTGGGGAAATGAGATGGAGTGAGGAGAAAAAAAAATAAGGTGATTTTGAAACCAAATGTGCATTGGCATTCGCAAATGCTGGCCTGGATTTTGAGCTTTTGAGAGAATTAAAATATCCAGTCCAGTTCCCTGAATGGCTTGGAGAAGTGAGGCGCTTGACAAGTTCCAGAATGATGCTTCCAAAGCATTCATTGCCTTTCCAACCAAACTAGGTCAGTTGTGTTTGGATATGGAGTTTTTTCTTTTTCATGGACTTTAAATATCCTATTAAAATAATCTTTGATTTGTCTATATATGAAATTGTCAAAGGAGAAATATATTTCACAACACAGATTGTTCAGGTTACTTTTTAAAGTTTTGAAATATTATATAATACAATTAATATATTTTTCCCTCTCCTCTCTGATGTAATTAAAATTAGTAGTTTCGGGACAGACATTCAATCTGATGGTTAAAAATGTTTAGTCTGATAGTTAAGATACCCACTTTCCATATGAGAATACCAGCATTTAATATGCCAGTCCGGCTCCTGACTCCAGCTTCGTGCTAATGCAGAATTTGATAAGCAATGGTGACAGCTCAGTAAGCTGGTTCCCCAGCAACACCCATGTGAGAGATCCTATGTGAGTTCTTAGTTATTGATATTGTCGTAGCCTTGTGCTGGCATTTGCAGACACTTGAGGAATGAATCAGTCAATTAAAGTGCTTCCTCTGTCTCTCTTTCTCTTTCACCCCTCCTCCCTGTTTCTCATCTTTTTCACTCCAACGCTCCAAAAAATAGGTAAATGTTAAAATATTTTAGGGTCTGGCACGGTGGCCTGCAAGCATGAACATGCCATATGGGCACCATTTTGTGTACTGACTGCTTCACTTCTGATCCAGCTTCCTGCTTATGGTCCTGGGAAGGTAGTAGAGGATGGCTCAAGATCTCGGGCACCCATGTGGGAAATCAGGAAAAGGATCTCCTTGCTCCTGGCTTCGGATTGGCTCAGCTCCAGCCACTGCAGTCATTCGGAGAATGAACCAGTGGATGGAAGTTCTCTTTGTCTTTCCTTTTCTCTGTAAATCTTCCATTCCAATAGAAATAAATAATAAATATTAAAAAAATTAAAATGTAGTTACCTGAAACACCAAATACCGATTATCTACTATGCTTTTTGCTTTGCATTATTATCTGATTTAATACTATTATATTTCTATGTAGTAGCTTATTTCTATTGTAATTTCTATTTTACAAGTAAGCAAAAGAGATTTTTAATTTACTTGCAGTCATTATGCTAACAAATGAATGAATCATGGCTTAAATTCTGATCTACATTCAAAATATTTTAAAATACAATCTTCTGACACATAGCTGGGATGGTGACCAATTTTTGAAAAATAATTACATTGGACAAGCCAGAGTAGAAAACATTAGACAATATATGTAGAAAAGTTTAGTAGAATTTTTCTTTCTGGTATGTAAATATGTGCACAGCATGTGCATATTGAGTTATAATAAAATGCAATTCTTACATTTCTTATTATATCATAATGAAAAAAGGAAGGCTAAAAAACATTGCAGTCCACACTCTTGTATCAACATGATCTTTGGCAAGTACAATCTGCGAAAAAATTAAAATCCTGAAATAAAATGATTAGTGGATTTAATTGGCAGCATCCTTAGATTTAAGGAATTTGTGGTCTGTATTTTTTTTCCTCCATTTGCTATATAAGAAGATATCTCTCAAGTGTTTTTTTTTTCTTCTGCAATTCAGGGCTTGATCAAGTTCATGCCCCTTAAGCATACACCATTTCTCACTGATGCCAAGCAACACTGTGACTTAAAGACTTATTCAAATACCAGAAACAAGGACAGTGGTTTTAAATATCTTTGCTAACATCCCTCCACCAGAGCAGGACAGAAACAGGAGTCAAATATGGATCCAGGGATGTCACTTCCCCTTCTTGCCTCCTTTCAGTGGCACATGGCAGGTGTTTCATGTGCATATACCTCTCGGATTTAGAGAAAACAGGACGCTTAACTGAGAAATCTGAGCCCCCAGGGATTTGCTAATGAGAATAAGTTTCTATGGCTTTTTGAATTAGTATTAAATATATTTCTTTATGATTTGACAACACCTACATAATAAATCAGGGCAATAATTTGCTATAGAAAGTAATAGGTAACACAAGATTCTCCAATCTCAAAATAACCATTTTGTCAGGAAGGAATGAAAATCCTTTAATGCTCCTGAACTTAGTGAGAATGGAAAGAAGGCATGAAACTGGGTCTATTTTAAATAACATACTGACAATCCCAGGAATGTAATTTAGCAGCAATATGATAATTAGGGGCTTATTGCCCTTTAGAAATAAATATTCTCCTCTTTTGAGCTATATAAAATATTATTTATAACCTGAAGTGCAGTGTGATTCAGATGCTCATTAATTAGCTAAAATATGAATATATATATGTATATATATGGAAATCAATTGTATTGTAAGTATGGATATTTATTAATGTAGGCAATTCACTCAGTAGGGGGTATCTGAGAGATGGCATTGATGTATGATTTAGTGCTTAGTATATTGTAGGCACATATGTAAAGATAGCTATTCCATTCTTAAGATAGCTCATATGCTTCTTTCTACATAGTATATCTGTTCAACTGGTTAAAATATATTATACATGCAAAAAAAGAAATAAATGTGAAAAAATACAATGATCATCTTGCTTAAGAAAACATAAGTGAGACAAGAATTAAATAGTATATTTAGCCTTAAGTAACAAATCTTCAAGTGCTTTTGAGGTGGCTTTTCTGAGAGCACTAAGCAACATTTATCTACTACCAGCTTGATTTCTATTTCTAGGAGTTAATAGTCAGGAGATGGGATGCTACAGGATCATTATTGGCAAAAGTCCAGGTGTTTCACATGTCACTACTCACTGCCGGTGCTTGAATTTTATGACAATAAAAAGTTGGGAAATTATGCCTCTGTGTCATATATAAAGTCATGTCACAGAATTATGCATCTATCACCAAGCATCTCAAAATGCAGCTGTAATATAAGGGAAGACAACTGGATTTAAAGTCAGCTGACTATACTGCAATAAAAAGCTAAAATTTACTAGCTGGATAACCTTGAAAATTACTTAGGCTTCCATTTCTTCCACTGGAAAGTATAGAAAATAATTTCTCTTTACAGGATGCTATAATAGTAATTTAAGGTTGAATTGTATAAAATTGCTAATATTTTATTATTTTTTCCACAATGATAATTTCATTTGGTTCAACTAATGGTAATATTTGCACATTTACTGAAGTTATAGGCACTTGGTTCTGTTATGCTTATTGTAGTAAATTATGATGGTTTCTAGTTTTTACCTCTCCTGTATCTGTGACCTTTGTAATGTACATTTTCAGTGCCCTTCTATCATGATCAGGCTGATTAACCCAGTCCCTTGAACCTGGGCTCAGACGATTGATTTATTTAGGCCAACGTAATATTAGCATGTATGAGCAAACAAAAGCTTGAAATGAACGCATGCAATGAGGTTTGCTATCTTGTGATGTGAGAAAATTTGCAGAATAGACTAATGCAGAATGAAGGTCATGTGCATCAGAATTAAGGATATTGAGTTACTCCAGCCCTGGCCAAATTAGATCAATGGACATGCAGCCAACTCGCAGAATTGTTAATGAAACCAAGCATGATTAGCATAGTCAAATTCTGACCAACCTCCAAGTACAAATGTAGAGTTGTAGACCACTGAGAATTTATTTTGGAACATTTATTATTGAGGTAATACCTGGCAGGTACAAATGATTATCACAGCATTCACATGATGAAATATATTACTCTGTAGACAATATTATCATCCCTTTTGGACAAGGACACCGAGACTCATGGAAAAGTTTTGTAAACTTCCCTGGGTCATACTAGCAGACATTGAATGACAGAGACAGGGTCTGAAATTAAGGAGGCGAGTTCCAGAGGCCATATCCTAACCAATACACTGAACAGCTTTGTTCTTGTGAAGATGAAATGAGATTACTTTTTGAAAGTGCTTTGTCAATGTTAAAGTGCACTAAAAATATAAGGCATTATTATGAGGCTGCAACTCTTTTTCAGAGATGCTGTAAAGTTCCAGCCATGTTTTTTTCTTTGTCTCATTAAAAAAAAGAAACCCCAGGCAAGCAATAGATGATTTAAATGTACTGTTCTTTGATGTGCCATTTACATAGGGGAAACTGATAAATGGTGAAATTTAACATGCCACCTTCCTTCTGAGTCGGTGATAGACCGCTGCTATTTGCTAAGCAACTACCAAGTAAACAGAAAAATAAAGCCACGGTTTTCTTGGCAAGTGTCATTAAAAATAGATTAAGTTTACAGTAAATGTAATCTGTAGCATAGATCATATAGACAAAAAAACCTGAAGGGGAAATGAAGGCGTTAATAAGATATTTCTTAATTTTATGAAGCGTTACACACATCAGTCCACTGAACCAAAATAACCCTGGGGAAAGCAGCAATGAAACAGGACATCTATTCCTCTGTTTCAGGAGGCATGCAAATACCAATGGTGCAAAACAAGAAGCTGATTATGCTTTGAAATTGGAAATCAACATAAAAAGGAAAAGTCTGGAGATACTAATAGGTATTATGTTTATGAGGTGTGACTTTATTTACACAGGATATTCTCTGTTGGCATGAATTCTTAAAATTTCATTTGATTTTTCATTTTTCATGTATTGAAACCTCCTAAAGCAATTATTTTCTCGAAGAAATTAAAACTGAAAGCTGCACTGGGTGAAATGAGTGAGGTAGAGCATGAGTCTGTTACAGTTGGAGAGCTAAGCTGAGCAAGGCAGGGCATGAAGAGGAATTTCTTGAATTAGAAGGCTTTGTGCACAATATTTTAATTTCCTACAAAATATGGAAATTATACTTTTAAAAAAGAGAAAGAGAAAGAAAAAGGACTTATTTGAGGAGAGATCGCTTCTTGGGCTTTTGGCTAAGATCAAGTGAAAAGAGGAGAAATGACAGAAAGAACTTAGAAGAAATGAGTTGGGCAGAATAGGAATGATAATTCTACTTTGGAAACCCTAAAACTTAAATCGGTTATACAAAGGCTGTTCAAGAATGTCTCCATCTTTGTTTGTTTGTTTTGGAATAAAGGCATGAAAATGAACTTATGGGGGAAAGAGAAAAAAATGTCAGAAGAGATTTGCTTTGGAATCTTAGCATTTCTGATACTCAGCTTTGGACACAAACTGTTCATTTATTCCCTTATTTAATGAATTAATCTACCGAGTGAAATAATCCTTGGTCCCTGAAGATTTGTATGCATGAACACTGCTTAGGGGGGGAAATGGATTTCTGCAGATTAGACTTAGATAGCATTCTTCTTTCCTGATTATACTTTAGTAGTGTCCCACCATCATTTTCCGATCAAATTCTGTGACACACAGTTTCCTCAGACAGACAATATAACTTTGTGTAGTTCTTACTGGATTTTGCTTTATTGTCATCGTCCCATTATCTTAGTCTCTCGGTACTTCTACAATTTAACACTAAAAAGCATAATAGTACTTGCAAAATGCATATTCCTAAAAGTCATAGGACTGATGACAAAAATTAAAAGAAAGATTGAGGAAGAAAAGAAGGAAAGAAAGGTTAGAAGGAAAGAGAAGAAAAAAGGGAAAGGCAAGGAAGAAAGTCCATCTGTTGCTATATTGAACCTGACTATTCAGCATGTGAATTGGTGCCACTACTTGGGAAAACTTCTTGGAACAATATATTAGGTTGACTCTTTAAATTCCTATTACCTATAAATTTATTTCAAGAAACAAATATGCAAGAGAACTTTGCAAATGATCTATTTAAGGGAACTGTAAAAGAATAATCATTGCACCAATGTTTGCAAAAGTCTATACTGAGAAAAATGTGTGAAAAGTATGCAGTCATGAGAATAACCAAACTGCAGTTACAGGGGACATCATGGCTAAATTGCAAATACATAATGTTAATCAAAATAAGAGAGACATAAAACAAATACTACCGGATTTCATTTTCCTAAGTTCAAAGGCAGACTAAATAAAACTATAACTTACAAGTGATGTATAGGTCTGTGGTCCAGCTATTTAAAAAAAGATGTGTGTGGGGGGAGATTAAGTGGTTATGTCTGAGGTGAAGGAAATGGAGGGACATTGATGAGATGAGCATGGCAATGTCTATATTCTGATGTTGTTTATAGCAACACGGTATTCTAATTGATCAGTGACCTCTATATACTATTTTAAGTAAAATTAAAAAATAAACCAATCAGAATATCATGCACCCCTGTAAGATTATCTCCTATCTCACCTCTAGTCCTAAGCATAAGCTTCACTTAAATGTAATGTTTCAAAGCAATCATTTTTATACAAAGCACATCTTACAAACTACTTAAAAGTATTATATGGGGGCTGGCACAGTGGTGTAGCAATCTAACCCTCTGCTTGCAGCACTGGCATTCTGTATGGGCACTGATTCATGTCTTGGCATTTGTGCTTCCAATCCAGCTTCCTGCTTATGCCCTGGGAAATTAGTGGAGGATGACTCAAGTTCTTGGGTCCCTGCACTCATGTGAGAGATCTGGTTTCTGGCTTCGGATCAGCTCAACTCTGGCCATTGCAGACATTTAGGAAGTAGACCAGCAGATGGAAGGTCTCTTTCTCTCCTTTTTCTCTATAAATCTGCCTTCCAAACAAAAATAAATCTTTTTTTTTAAAGTCTTACCCAATATTTCCCCCATAATTACTTTGTGACTAAGTGTCCTAGCTGAAATTGTTAGGCTGGAAACATATTTCTAAAGTTATAGAATTTTGTCTCCTAAAATTATAGGCACTGAAAAGTAATGACCAATATATATCAGACAATTAACTCTGTTGTATCTCAGCTATTTTAATCCAATGAGCACATTGTGAGGTAAAAGTCCTTTTATCACTTGTAAATAAATAATAATTATATTTTATCAGTCCCAATGTATCTTTGTTTTGCAACTATGAAATTACAGTGCATCTTCTAACTGGAAGTGTCCACAGTCAGTTGGTCTGGAGTGAAGACAATGTCTTCCAGAGACAAATTTAGATGTATTTGCCGAATTCAGGTACTCACCATTTGAGACCACTTCAAAGTAAATGCTTTCTTTGAAGGTTTTTTTCATAGTTAATATTCTTTTTTTTAAATTAATTACATTGCATTATGTGACACAGTTTTATAGGTGCTGGGATTCCCACCACCCCTCCCATAACCCTTCCCCCATGGTGGATTCCTCCACCTTGTTGCAACACCACAGTTCAAATTCAGTTGAGATTCTTTCATTGCAAGCATATACCTAGCATAGAGTCCAGCATCTTATTGTCCAGATAAGTTCAAAGGCTTCTTGGAGAGACCATCTCTGTTCTGAAGGTAGAGCCAGCAGAGTATCATCCCTATCAATTAAAAGCCCCAACATAACATCAGCAACAATTTATAATGTTATGGAGTTAATTGACATAGTATTGAGTAACCAATATGTTTAAAAAAATGCAATTTCTTAACCACATCCTGTGACTTCTTCATGACATTTCAATTTTAGTTTATATATAACCAGGTTCTATACACCTTAAAATGGCTCTGGATTACTATTCAGCTGTCTTGTGTCTATTTTCATTATAGTATTTAGCATTTTATAGTGTTGAAGCACAATTCTGCTAAACCTGGCTGTTTTTCGGGCAGTCTAGACTGGCTTATAACTCTAACAAGACATATCTCAACAGTTTAGGTGCAGAACAGTTTTAGGAGGGGTGTGCAGAGAAATCTTCAATACCCTAGTGAGGAGTAACTAATCTTTGTGTCCCACTTAGTGAGGTATAAGTGAATCCATGCTGATCGTTTCCTGTCTGATTCTAAGCTTTCCTTGTTGTTTTCTGTCTATCTATTCTAGATTTTTTGTTCCTTTGTTGTTTGTTTTGAGGGGGTTTCCGGAGTGATTCTGATGGTCATTGCCAGAGAGGGCGTGGACCCAAAGTTGGAACCAAGCAAGGACCAGAGAGAGCTCCCCTCCCTATTCCCGAAGGAAGTTTACTGTTCTTCTGTTTCTGCAGACTGCTCAGGGCTCCTGGCTGTTGTTCTGATGCCCTTGGATCCTGCGAGGTCATCCACTCCCGCATGGATCTACCACATGGGATGGAAGAAGTCCAAATCCTTCTTTGAGGTTTTTTGGACCACACTGGCAGTGCAAATTCAGGCTCCAAAATTACCTGAATGCTCATCAGTTACTTAAATTCTCCACCCAGTGCCAAGGCTGATAGATTAAGATTCCCTTGTTATTTCTTTTTCCATGACCACTCTGTTGAGTCACATAGTCTTATATTGAATTTATAGCTTTTGGGGTTCCAGTCTTTTTCAGAGGATTGCTATCAAAACAGTCTCCCATGCAATCTTGGTTGCGTTTTTATTATCAGTACATATTCTCTTAAAACTAATGATGCATTAGATTATACCAAATACAGATCACAGGTAATTAAAAAATGTAGCTTGTTTTTAATGTAAACCATTCCAAAACATACAAGAAAATTGTTATTTAAATGCCCATATTTTGTGTTCCTTGCTTCAATTTTCCTTTAAGAGTTACTTTTTTTTTTTTTACTTGAAAGCATGGGAGAGAGAGAGACAGAGAGAGAGAGAGAGAGAAACTATCTCCCATCTGCTGGCTCATTCCTTAAATAATTGCAATGGCCAGTAACTGGCAGTTTCTTCTGGGTCTCCCAAGTGGGTTCCACGTGGATCAGATGTGGGGCAGCTGAGATTCAAAGCAGCACCTAAATGGGTGCCACAGGCATAGGATTAGCCTGTTATAACCACCTCATTGGCTCCCTTGTTTTAACGTTAAGACTCTTGAGATTATATCTTTAGTAATTACCGACCGCCTTTTACAGTAGTGTTTCATATTAAAGATGCAATAAAACTTAATGAATGATGAGAAGACTGAAAATGAACATATGAAATGCATTTGGAATGTATTAAACAAGGAGCAAAAACATAAAAATTCAGTAAATTGTGTGTGTGTGTGTTAAGTATATGCAAAGTAAAGGTCAACATATAGACACAGAAGCAGTAGCTAAGATGGCTTCTGGGGTGGTTTTCAACTTGAAAATGGTTCGGCCTTGCCAAGATTTGATGTTATAGAAGAGTGCTTGGGAGGGGATTGGGTACCCTATTGATAATCCTTGTTCCAGCAGATTCAATTCACAGTCATAGGCAACAAAAGAAGTCTGTGGACCATGTAAGTGATTGGACAGTTATAGCTAGATGCAATGAGTATTTTATGTATTAATGTCAATCTCAAATAAATCACTTTTCTGGTCTGCTGTGGAAGGAAAGAGGATATTTCTGTCAGTGAGTGAATGCAGGATTACTGACTTGCTGACCTTTCTGACTGTGATAAAAGACGACTTCTTTCTTTTCAGCAATACTTCAAAAATGGAAATTGCTCTTTTAAATGTACAATGTGAGAATGAAGTCAGGAGCTAGCTATTATTCCATAAATAGATGGTGGCAGAGGGCACCCCTTGGGAACGGGAGAATTCTCATTAGGGCTATTTTTCTGTGCTGTCATATGCATGTACTTGCATTTAAAGACTGTGGAGGAAGGAGGAAGCAAGTTTTGACCTATGTATTTTTAAAGACAAAGTGTCAAATCGTATCTTTAGTAAATGCTTATTCCTGCAGCATTTAAATATAGTACATAAAATAAAGCTCTCCTAAGTGCTTCATGCTATGTTTGTTGTGTGGATTCTTAGGTCATTTTCCTGATAAAGGTATCAGAGATGAAAAATGATTTTACCTTGCATTGTTAGATCCAAATAAGAATGGAAAAATAACCAAGGCATGTATTTTCCCTTGACCCAGGAAATGTGAGTTGCCTGGAATTTACAAAAAACAAATGGTCTTTCGCTGTTCAGGTCGACAGAATTCACTAAAGGATTGGACTTTTTGTTGAATGTGCCAAGCAGTCTTTTGATGGCCTGAAAAACTTAAATGGAGAAAATGATAATCTAGACTACTTATTGATACACAGCGAAAGATCTAAAATGGCTCAGAGAAGGGCCCACCACACTCCTAAAATTTCCTATCAATTTTGTCTTCAGGGATCCTTCTTGCAGTTGCACCAGTTGTCAGAAGCATTATTTTGCTCCGTGATCGAGATATTGTGGTGTAAGCAAAGCAGGGATAAGGTATTATACCAGTTGATGTTTCTGGTGATTAATCAACATATCTTTAGGGTTTGACGCCATCTGCTGTCATACAGAATCACAGGAAAAATGCCTGCCAAAGCTGAAACTCACATCCATCAATATAACTAGAGTTTTTTTTTTAATTATTATTAAATAGAGAAAGAGGGAAAAAAAGGATACTTTACTTATCCAATCAAAGAGAGTTGCAGAGATGACAAATAATTTTACTGACCAAATTACGTTGCTATAAGAAATAGGAAAAACAAACTTAGTATTTAAACATGTATTTTTGGTTTTATTGCAAGGAAGAAATGTCCTTTCTTCTGAAGATGTTTGTTTACACATGTCATTTAGGTGTACCTAAAATAGAAATACATACTACACAAGTGGATTTTCACAAACAGGTCAGTCTTCTATTTAAAAAAAAATGTTTTAACCCCAAACTGAATTAGGAATACAAATGTGGAGATTAGGTTATTGTCCTTGGATTCAGGTTTCTGTCCTCCAGTATAATTATTTTCTCATGTGTGTAGATGCTATGTTAGTGATCAAATAACTAACCGTTGACTTCCTCTAGTAGCCATGTAGGATAAGTCTCTAGATGGGTTGAATAAGTTTGATTATGCCTGGGCTTGATTTACCTAAACTGAAAGCAGCAGCACTGCAGTGAAGGCAGGAGAAATCCCAGTTGGCAGCGTGTGTGTGTGTGTTGCTCTGAAACCTTCAAGGCAAGTCTCAAGTACAAACAGGCTAAGTGGACAAAACTAGTATTTTGGAGAAGACAAGTGAATGACGCTGTTTTATGGGCTAATGCAGTGTGCCAATGCATCCTAGAGGTAGGAAGAGAGAGAAAACACTGTAATTTCAGAGATTGGAGGACACTTATACAATCTAATAATTATTGCTGGGAATAGACGGGAGAGCTAACATTAAAATGTGTTCACTTTCACTTACTGTAATGACCCAAGTGGGAGCAATATCTGATGGAGAATTGAGAGCATTGGTCATCCTGCAGTGGGATGAGAAATCTATGAAGAAATCCTCCTGTACTTCTTTTCTTTATGGAGAATCGGCAGACTCTGTGAAGGTTTTCTTGTGTTCAACCAAAATTGGTTTATTCAATAGGAAATTATTGAAAAAATTCATATTCCAACACACATAAGTAAACTTGATCTTGCTAACAATAACCACTCTTTCTGGGTGCTAAATGATTCCTGTTGACCAGTTCTCTTTGCATCCCTATTTCATTCCCTCAGTCTCTGTGATTGGTTTTCTTCACATCTCTGCATACATCCCAAAGCCCTGAAGTTTATTCATTTTATTGCTAGCTACATGCTGAGACCAATTCCAGATTAATGGCCAAGAGAAACAGAGATGGCTAGCTTCAGGCAAGAGCCATCTCTGTTCTTATTATGTCTGAATAGGGGTGCAAGATCATGTGGTGTAAATATTACTGCTTGCCAATTCTTTTGTTGTCAGACATACTATGGGTGGGCCATAAACTCCAAAGGAATCAATTGCACCAACTGGTCAGATCTCTGCCCTGTATCCTGCCTACACAATCTTAGATCTTGAAGTTTTAACCAAAGAGCAATACTTGGAAGATCCATAGATTAGATGTCTTTCCTATAGGCGTTTCTTCTTTAATCCTTACTAACTTCACCTTTGTATTTCTGTACATTAAGAACAATTCTAGGTCCTGGCGCTATAGCCTAGAGGCTCAAGTCCTTACCTTGAGTGTGCCAGGATCCCATATGGGCGATGGTTCTAATCCCGGTGGCCCTGCTTCCCATCCAGCTCTCTGCTTGTGACCTGGGAAAGCAGTCGAGGATGGCCCAAAGCTTTGGGTACCTGCACCCACGTGGGAGACCCGGAAAAGGTTTCAGGCTCCTGACTTCGGATTGCAGCCTGTTGGCGAGTGAATCATCACACGGAAGATCTTCCTCTCTGTCTCTTCTCCTCTCTGTATATCTGACATCGCAATAATAAAAAAAAAAAAAATCTTAAAAAAAAAAAAAGAACAATTCTGGGCCCGGCGGCATGGCCTAGTGGCTAAAGTCCTTGCCTTGAACGCGCCAGGATACCATATGGGCGCCAGTTCTAATCCCGGCAGCTCCACTTCCTATCCAGCTCCCTGCTTGTGGCCTGGGAAAGCAGTCCAGGACGGCCCAAAGCCTTGGGTCCCTGCACCTGTGTGGGATACCGGGAAGAAGTTCCTGGATCCTGGCTTCGGACTGGCATAGCACCAGCCTTTGCGCTCACTTGGGGAGTGAATCACTGGATGGAAGATCTTCCTCTCTGTCTCTTCTCCTCTCTGTATATCTGACTTTGTAATAAAAAATAAATAAATCTTTTTTTTTTAAAGAACAATTCTAAAAATGCTGCATTTCCAAAATAGATACATGTTACCCTAAACAAACAAATGTATGGCATAAAAACTAATTCAGATTTTCGGTAACAGCACATTACATGTTTTTCTCCTGTCCAAACAGGACAATGGTTACACCAGCCAAACAGAAGCCAAACAATTATTTTGGTTTGAAGTGTCAATTGTTGCCTCATCTTTTAGAGCATTCCTGTCTCAAAGATGTAACATAATCATTGGCGGCAGTAGATCACTTTGTCTTGAAACATACTTAAACTTCTCAAAGATCAAGTGCCTGACTTAATATTTAGCAATGTTTCTTAACTTTCTGAGCCAGGTGATAAAAGCAAAAAACAAAACAAAATAACATTTTTACACAGGCCTGAAAAATGGGGAAAGTAGCTTACAGTATTCCTTATTCTTGAAGTTGCCTGGAAAGATACATGTTAAATCTTGAGGTTTGTACAGAGCAAACATTTTGAGCAAATGTACTTTCCAATACTTTTTAAAAATAGTATTTAAGATATTATGGTCTCCCAAGTATATAAGTGGAAATTACATATGAAAATCATTATGTCTAAATAAGGATTTATTACATCAAATTTATACTAAATATTTCCCTACTATAAGAAGCATACATAGCTTGAAATCAAATGAGAAAAATGTTTTTTTTCTGTGATTATGTTCTATACTTTATTGTACGTTCATTGCTTTTCTCCTTTCAAAAATGCTGTCTCAAATACAAAAATACTTCAAAAGGCTGGTAAAAGGTGTGTATTACAGGGACTGGCTTGTTGGTGTACTGCATTAAGCAGCCTCTTGTGGAGTTGTCATCCTGTTTGGGGGCTGGCTTATGCCCTGGCTGCTTCTCTTATGATCCAGCACCCTGTTCATGTGTCTTGGAAAGCAGCATATGGCCCAAGTGATTGGGCCCTTGCACCCACATGGGCGTTCTGGCTCCAGGTTTTGGCCTGGCTCAGTGCTTGTTATTGGGGCCATTTGTGACATAAATGTACCCATGAAAAAAAGATATCATTTTTTTTTTTAAGGAATCACTGATAACTTGTACTTTATGTAAGGACTGACCACATTATACTTGAGCAGTGATATGGACTAACGGAATACACTCTCCAAAAATGCTTTGATAAGTGGATGCTTGCATGGAAGAAGTCACCATGCATGGTAACATTACATGTTTTGTAGAAAATGAACAGAATCAATGAAAAGTAAAAGATTTTTTTCATCTCCACTTAATGTTCAGCAATTTAAACCCTCATTGGTAACAATCTTAAGAGAAATATTTCCTGCTCAGGTTTAAATTTTTTTTTTTGAAGTCTTCCTTGAGATTCATTCCTTTGGCTTAAAAATTATGTATACTGTATGCTTTATTGGTATTAATTTCTTACTGTATGTTTGCAATGACAAACTCAAAACATAGTGATGGACAACTTTCAGCACTGTTATATATATGGAATACGTTAACTCCACATCTGACTACATCTTCAGGTCATTCTCAGATGCATGTACACTGAGGCAAAAACTACTACGTGT
Source organism: Ochotona curzoniae (assembly GCF_017591425.1). Classification (NCBI taxonomy): domain Eukaryota; kingdom Metazoa; phylum Chordata; class Mammalia; order Lagomorpha; family Ochotonidae; genus Ochotona; species Ochotona curzoniae. The sequence goes on along the minus strand of NW_024465023.1, from coordinate 18,041,080 downwards.
GTGTCTATGTGTGTGTGTGTCCATGTGCTTGGGGAGGATACAATTTGTTTATTAATCCTTGTCACATGCAGAGAATGAAACTTTTAAGACTTCTTGTGGTTTGATGACAGGATTTTCCAGCATTTCTTCCAAAGTGCTTTTATAGTCATTATTTCTATGAAGTCATTCAACTTGGAAATAATTGCTTGCCAAAACTGAGTCTTTCTGGTGAGCCACTCAACACAGCTTTAGTTTCACAAAGAGCACCATTCATTGTGTTCTGTTAATCTTGGCTAAGAAACACTACATATTATCCTTTCCACTTGAACAGTTCAGCTCCTGTTCTTGTAGTTACACTTTGGAGCCATAAGACTAACTGCTGGAATATAAATGTGTGAATCACCTACCTGGTGACTTTGAAAACAGATTTTCCAAATGCAGAAATATGAAATGTCTGCCCAGGATATCATAACATAGTACTTGTAAGAAGTTTGAGCATTTCAACAGTCCCCAATTTTCCCTTATAGAAAAAAAACGGTTCGCATTTTATTACACAGAGTTTTGTTATTTAGTCTGATTTTAACCTAAATTGCTATACCATATCCTAATGCCTGACACAGAAGTTATTCAAATAAATTAGTGTTTCCTGTGAAAATACTCCTAAGTAGTTAATTATGTTTTTATTTGCTCTCTTAATCTTATTTAATACTGCACTTCTGAAAACCTTTTAACAGAAAGTCCAAACATAAAAATTTGATAATTTAAGTATTCAGCGAATTCCTCTACAGAATACAAAATAATGTTATCATCAATATATTTTCCAACCAAAATGTCTTAAAAACCGTTAAAATGTGACATTCTGTTGACATAGCATGAGCTTAAAGGAAACTGCTAATAGGCTATACAGCCTTTATGGAAAAGCAAATTGAAATTGCTTTCCTGTTTTATGTTTACAATGAAATCTCGGAAGGCAAAGGATTTTCCCTTGTCAAATCCTAGCGAAGCTAGGTCTCCTTGTATTCTAAATTCAGAAAAAACTGGGTCACAGATAATTACAAGACATGTTTGTAAAGATGATTTGCTCATGGGAACTACGTGTAAAAGTGAAAGCAGTTATACCAAAATACATTAAATGAGTGATAATACCCTATCAAATTAAAACAGGAATATAATAAAGTCTCTGAAAGGAAGATCTAAAATAATAGAAAAACTGAGAATGTTAGAATTTATAGCTTAAATATACATACTTCTGGAACTTAGAGGTCAATTTATAGGCTTACAGGTGTTTTACAATATTTTCTTTCACCAGGAAAAAAAACACCAAACCTCTCAAAATTTCAAAGCTCATTTAGAACATGAGAGAATGTTAGTATGATAAATGTATTTTATATTTAAGCTTATTTTATCAGTGCAAGCAGGTATGCTCAGTTGCTTAACATTCCATTTAAATTTTCAAGATTCTGATGGCATTCACAGAATTGATTTTTGCTGCATCTCTAATTTAAATTGCTATCCAAGCATACTCACTGTATACACTGGAGGATGATAATGAATAATTTTATGAACTTTTTACATCCACAGTACATGCATACTGAATATTCAAGGTACCTCTTTAATTAAAAAGGATATATGTGGGACAGCATTTTGTAGCAGGTTAAGCTGCTGCCTGTCTCTCTGGAATCCCACATAAGTGTGGGTTCTTTTCCTGGATGCTCCACCTCTGATCTAGTTCCCTGATAATGGGCCTGGGAAAGCAATAAGAAGACGGCCCAAGTGATTGGGTCCCTTTACCCACCTGGGAGACCCAGATGAACCTTATCACTTTAGTCTGACCCAACCCTAGCCATTGTGGCCATTGAAGGGAGTGAACCAGGAGGTGCAAGCCCTCCCTCTCCAACTCTGCGTTTCAAGTGATTATTTTTTTTTTTAATTTAGATTTTTGTTTGAAATTTTATGGTACAATTTTGTAGAGTCTGGGGTTCCCCCACCCGTCATCTGATTTTCCCCATATCCCTCCATAAAGAGTTATGAATCTTTTTTTAAAGATAATGTAGGCAAGCCTGATTTGATGAACTCTAAAACCAGCACAAACTACATAAAGACCGAAGTTAAATATTAAATATTACGGTAGTTTTGTTTGTAGTTATTACAAAGTAGGATAATTAAGAGCCCACACTGCATTTCCTGTGATTTTAAAAGAGTTAAAAACACATTTAAGAGTATCCCTGTATTTTAACTCAGCTGCAGAAGATTCAAGGAATCTTGGAAGACAATTTAAAGCAAATAAATAAATTAATATTCAAAAAATAATAAACTAAGCATGCCTGTGATGGATAGATATTTGGTCTAGTGGTTAAGACCTCAGTTAAGATGGCAAGTGCCTTTGTTAGAATACCTGGCAGTTCAATACTCAGCTCTGACTCCTGACTGCGGTTTCCTGTTGATGGCAGGCAGCAGCGATGGTAACTGGGTTCCTGCCACTCAGGTGGGAAAACTGGATTCATGTCCTGGTTCCTGGCACTTGCCAGTTCTGGCTGCTTTGGGCATTTAGGGAGTGAATCAATGGATGGCAGCTCTCTTTTTTTCTCCCTATCTCTCAAGCAAGTAAGATTTTTTTTTTAAAATTAACTTTTACTAAATAAGAAAGCATAAAACAAGCTATAGTTTCCAAATTATGTCTACCTATATAAATATATTCACACACATAGGTAACTTAGTTTTGTCTAAACGGTTTACACAATAAAGAAGAGACAGAGTCAAATTGCACGAGTGAAACCACTTTATTTTCATTTTTCCACATAGATAACTTCATGTCAACTACAAAAATCATGAAATAAAGAATTGCTTATGAAACTGCAAACTCAAAAGCACTGGAGGGTAAACAGGTTTGCCCCAGGTGACTGTTAAAAAAGTAACCAGGATACCATGAATTCATATTTAAGTAGTAAATATGTCATATTGAAAAATAATAAATATATAATAGCAGTAGAGAAACTAATAGCATAAACAGCATGAAGTGTATTTTCATGTTTAAGACAGATGAGATTTCTAGGCACAGTTTTAGGCATTAAAGAGGACACAGAGGCATAGGTTAGTATGTGCTGCTCTGTACAAAAATACAGTCTGAATAAATTACATTGCTAGCCATACAATTAGACATCACTTACCAGTCAGTTCATTGCATGTTTAATCATATACAAGTACATGCTAATCCATATATATCATTTATATTTCAAACACATAGGCCTCTCTATATTTATGTCTTTAAAATTTACACATTGAACTTACAAAAGGCTAAATAGTTGTGCAAGAAATCCAAATAACTAGCCCTGCTGAGTACGTTATGCTACATGTAAGTGTGTATATATCTCTAAGATACACAACGGGTTTGTGGTTAACGATTTTGCTTAAGAAAACACCAAACAAACCTAAAGCCTCAAAGACATAATGTTAATGTAGGTGAAAATTTCACTTGTGTTTATTCTGATAGACAAAATACTGTTTCACATGACAAACAATCTTCATATTGTATTGAGCTTGTTAGTAATGAAACACTTCCAAATATTAATGATGAGAGAAACACAGCATAGTTCACTAGGAAGGGAAAAAAGCAATGTAAGAAATCTACTTTTCAGTAAACTGCAAACATATGTGTTTGAATTGATAACATAGTTTGTTATTTTCCAGAAGGTCATATTGACAAGAGAATGAAAACATGATGGGACTCAAGATCTGATATTGGTTTAAGAGCACACTGTATCCTCTATTAGGACCAAGAAAAGTGCCTTATTGATACCCGCACCAAAGTACTGTCCTTCCATTATACGGGAATAAAGCCACCTCACAACAGAGGGTGTTTAATAGCCAAAATCCCCGTCCGAATGTTGTATTTCTCATGCTGCTCTGACCATATACAATTAACTGTAAGACATTCTGCACCAAATACTATTTCTCAATAAAACTGCTTCAAATAATCCTATAATATTAATATGTTTCTGAAAATTTTTAGTCATTTTATTATGATTATAGCATTGTATACTTTTTAAAGGTTTCCCTCTAGGATGAACTTAACCAATCTATAATTGCTAAAGTAAGAATAAACCTGGCACTTCATATTTATTTTGTGATCCAGAAAACGGGAATTTTTTTTATTACTTTAATATATAGTAGTTTCTTTTTGGCTGTTGTTTTTGGCAACTATTGTTAAGACAAGCTGAAAGCAGAATTCTGCTTTTGGAGGTAAAGCAAATTACTAAATACTACTTATAAGGTCCTACTCTTCACATATCAATACAATCGCATATAGGGAAGTTTTAAATGATTTTTCCAATGGTTCTTTCTGCAAGAGGGACAAAACCAGAACATATTTAGCATCTTCGTTAACAAAAATAATTATCTATAACTTTTATATTAGAACTGTATATTTGGTATAAAAATATGTTTATAATTAAACTATCCAAATTTGTATACCAAACAGAATCAACAAAGTTTGCAGTGTGAGATTACTTGCAAACTTATTCCCTATTATTGATACTTCCTTTCACTGGAACAGTCAGTAATGAATCGCTTGACAAGAACCCCTCATAATTGTGTATAAATCAGTTAGCCCATCAGTCAACTTCAGAGGGACAAGTGATATCCAGATGATTTCTAGCCCTCTACGGAGACATTCAGACATTTATAGAAATCTATCACTATTTTATTTAAAAATGAAGACATTTAAAATACTTGCAAAAAATAGCAGCCTTCTATCTTAATGAATTTCACACAAAATGATCATCCTAATTGCTACTCTCTTTTGAACTACCATGCTTACAGAGGAATCATTAATTTTCAGATTAACACCATTTCATTTTTTTCTTCTTAGACAACTCTATTAACACTTTCCAGTGAAACATAGCGCAAAGCTTTAGGGTATACCCATTTTTATGTGGTAAATAAATGTGAATACCAATCTAAGCCCCTTAACAACGAATACAAGGTTAGTGTTCATACCACTTCACTAGAGCAAGTATTAATTTGATGTGTAATAGGCAAATGTATGTATAGAGTTAGAGAACAACAAATTACCATATACTAATGCTTCACTTCCTATAAAAATATGTAAGATCGTTACATATGCACAACTGTAGCTGCAATGTTTGGCAAGTAATTTTAAGGGTACAAAAGCAACTCATGCGTATTTCTTTCTGCTTGCCCCAGGGAAAGCAAGACCCTCAATTCTCTTCCATTCTCGATAGGGCTGAGGAACAATTTCTAACCACATAATGAAAAGCACATGTTTCCACATTTTGACTCCCTTCCCAGGGAGATGCTGACTGCCAAAGCATAACTGCCCATTAAAAAGAGTATTCTAAGGTGGAATGTGTACTATTAACCAGTTATATTCACAACTCCCATTAGATGCTGAAGGGCAGTTCATTTTCAAGAGTTCACTCAAGCAAATAACAAACAGCCAATGTAGTTACTGGATGGGATAAGCAGGCAATAAGGGCTAACAGTGGAATCTTTGTCAGTGCAAAGAAACTTCTAAATGTTGGCTTTTGCCAGCTGTTCCCCTGCAGGCAATGGGACTCAGGCAATTCTCACTCAAACTAGTTTCTCACAATGGTTGCTGTCATATAGACCCTTCACTTGTCAAGAAAAATTACATGAATATATTGGAAGTTTGCAGCATTTGCCTATTTCTAATCAACTCTCTTAATTTGTGCATGTCCCTAAAATGGATGTAAAAGCTGGTTATGATGCTGACAGCTAAAAGGCAAAGGACATTAAATCAACTGAGCAAATTGCTTGATGTTCCACAACTGTTTTAGAAAACTGAGTTAGAAAAGATGCAGATGTAATCCTTTTGCTGACTGGTTGTTTTTCTTTTTTCTTTTTTTTCAAATCTGAGACTATTGGTTCTAGTAGTAGTCTTCATAGTTCTTAGGGTTCAGGCAATAAAGGATGGCACCCCCAAACGAAAATATAGTTGCACCCCACGCCAGACCATAACCCCAATTGAACTCATGGTAAATTTTCAAGCTCACAGTTTCAATGAACTTGATTGGGTAAAGGACCAGGCTGCAAACCTGTAAAACAACTGAGAGAAAAGCAAATCAAAATTAGAAATTGCTGCCTTACAAGAAATAAAATTACAATAAACATATAAACACACATGTCTGAGAACTGCTTTTTAATCAAATAAATATAAAGGCCAAACAGTGCTTATTCTATATGAATTATCAAAATATTAACAATGTTTTTATTTGAAAATTTTCCAATAGAGTGAGAATTAGCCTATTAATACTTAGTAAATTATTAGTAGCATTTGATGAAATAAATAGTGAAATCTAATTCATGGACATACAAAGTAGTAACTCTTAGCTTGCAAACACACACATAATTATCACTGTTTTTTGACAAGTGGTACCATTTAAGCTAAACTGCTTCACTACATAAGACTTGCTAGTAGCACCCCAAGAATGCTGTCTCCACTGCCAATTAAAACCATTGTTATGCATTATGCTCTTGCAGAGCTGGGGAATGGGAATTCATAGAAACTGATCAATTTGTGATGTAACAAGTAGATTTATTGTTGCTGCTCTTTCTCAATAGCATAAAATTCATGCCAATATTCTGGAAAGTTTTACCTTGATCTTTGCTAATTCAAACAACTAAAGAACAATGTAGTTAAGAGAAGCTTATTTTACTGCAAAAATTTTTGAAATCTATGCATATGTGGGTTCTTCAAAAAGCCTATAAAAAACCATCATCTTTTAAAAATAGGTTCAAAAGTTTGTCAGGAAGCCATAACTAATGATACCCTTCCTATTACATCTAAAAGTTGCTTATTTACGTATTTTCCACTTATTTTTTAAAAATGATTTGTTCAGTTGAAAGGCAGATTTTTACAGAGAAGGAGAGATTATGAGAGATAGAGAGATTTTCCATCTGCGGTGTCACTTTCCACATGTCTACAACAGCTAGAGCTGAGCTGATTCAAATCCAGGACCCAGGAGCCAAGGACCTCTTACAAGTCTTCCACGTGGATGCAGGGGCCCAAGAACTTGAGCCACCTTCTCCACTGTTTTCCCAGGTTATAAGTAGGGAGCTGAACTGGAAATGGAGCAGCTGGAATACAAACCAGTGCCCATATATGATGTTGGCACTGCGAATGGGGGATTAGTCTGTCACACCACGGTGCTAGCCTCTCTATTTTTTAAAAAAGAGTTATGTTGATGAATTCATGGGAGATACTGGTGTAGAAACTGTGGATTAACAATGGTTACAAGAGTGCAAAACTATGCTCTTATTTCCTAGTTTGTTCACAATTGGGACTAGGGAGAAATGTGATAAATCACATCTAAAACACACCAATGAAAATAACAAAATGAACTAATTAAGAATGGATGACTAACTCAGCTATACCAATTATCTTCATATTTACCCTGTGGATATTATTATATGGGAGACACTGGATTGCACAAGAGATGAAGTCTTTCACTTAACATTTCTAAATTCCTATCAGGTCAAGTATTACGTAGTTTGTATTTTATTTGAATCATTCCTACAATTAATGGGATGGCTCTGACTCAAATCTCTACTGTGTGACAGCTTCTATTATCTGTAAGAAATAGTCTTATGCCTAAAAATATAATAATAATCTTATGCCTACAGATATATCTGTACCCCTTATTTTATATATTTATTATATATATATATGAGGCTGGCCAACAACAAAATCTGGTCTCCTGCTTCTTTTTTTTTAAAGTAAGATTTACTGGAACACAGCCATAATTTTCATTTATGCACTCTCCACACTATGATGGCAGAGCTGAGTGTGCTGTGACGGAAACCACACGGCCTACAAAGCTGAAAGTATTTACTATCTGGTCCTTTATAAATAAAGTTTGCCAGCAAGAGATATATGGAGTAAATTTTTGGTTTTAAAAAGACTGTTGTTTAACTCATCTTAAAATTAACATAAATTCCTGAAGCGCAAGAAAACAAATGCGAACCATCAAGGAATAGGAGGCAAGAATTTACTCTGATAATATAAAAAGTTTTAATATAGCTTATTAAATATTTTAAAAAGAGTAATAGGAGAGTGTGTTTGATTCAGCTGGAGTTTGATGTTGTTGGAATCTACTCATGCCTATTCTCAGCACCTGTAAAAGATCTTAATTACCGATATGATGAAACTTCCTGCAGAGTCTGGCATCAGGATGATAAACTCACGAGAGCACTGATTCCTAAAAATCAAAACTCATCTCCACAAGGCTTTGTCAAGGGCTCAAGGGATCTCTCTAGAACCAGATATAACAAGCATTCTACAATCTTTGTATGTGCATAGCTCAATACTATTCTAGGCCAGCACTTGCCTGCCATACTTTTCAGTTAATATTGACAGCAGATGAAGAAATAGGCCCATGTAAAAGGACGCTCTCTTGGCATTCAAACAGAAATCAAATCATGGTTGATTCTGAAGCATATGGCTGAACTATATAAAATGTGACTTTGATATAGTAATTTACTTATTTAATAAATTCATTCAATAAATATTTCAATGTTTCTAAAATAATATATTTTAAGACAGTGTTGATAATGAAGGGACTTAAATTGCTACTCACATAAACAGGCAGTTATTAGTAAATAAACACAATATATGGGAAACATTGCTAAGAGACAAGAAAATTCAAGAAAGAGGATAAGGTAAGAATAAGGGCCATGTGGATCAATAGTCAGAGGAGACATCCGAGCAGACATGAATGGACTGGAGGCAAAGGTCAATCTGGTAGGGAGTGAGCATTTCAAGTGAACCCAGGCACTGCAAAACTCCTTTATACAGGTGCACATCTGGTGCATTAGAATATCAGGAAGATCTGTGACCACACAGTACACAGGGCAGGGAGGGGGCGGCACAAGAGAAGCCTCCGAGGAGCCAGCAGAGGCTTGTTCATAGCTCATGTTCACAGACTGCCTGGTGAACCCTAACTAGGGGTCTAGATTTTCTCCCAAGTGTGACAGGCAGCTTTGATAAAGAAGTTGGAAGCAAGAAGTAGTAACCAGCCTGAATCACATTTTAAAAGAATACACTGCTGCTTTTGTGAACTGGCCAGTCCCTATGAGGTAGTTACCTAGGAAGCTTTTTAATCTTCATTTCAATGTGTTTTATTTAGAAAATATTTGGCCTCCACAGTATAATAACTTGATTTTCCTACAGCGTTAAAAGTAAAAATACAACTCAATTAGGCTCCTCTGGCAAACTCTTCTGAACAGCTTTCTTAAACCTTCACTGTGCTGAAGCCAAACGAAAATTACCATAAGTGTTGTACGCTCTCTTCAGAATCATAGAGGGAAAAAAAACAATACATGTAATAGAAAACAAAAATAAGATCTTGGATTTGTAAACAACTTTCTCCATTTAATGAACTACATGCTTACAGGTAAACATACCTCCTTGACTTTTATTGATGTTGCATAGGAGGCAAAAACCCAGTAAGTTCAGAAATCAGAAAAATATCAGCAGGTTATATTTTTCTTTTACCAGTAACAATGAAACATATAATAGGCATTGCCTATGGTAGCATCCGCTTTCCCCTCCCGCAGACACAACCCAAGTTACATTATGCAGCATTTCAGAATTCAAAGGGGGCTTGGGGTTCATTTTACACACCTTCTAGCTTTCTGAAAATAGGCAGTGCATGTACTAACCAGGATGTTGTGCCCTTGGAGACATTCTAGGAACTCAAAAGTACTATTTCTCATATTTTCAATATCAAAAAAGAAGACATTCGATATTGAAATATTCAATATTTTCTTCTAAGGGGGGATATTTCAATACACAATAATCGAGTATCCTCTGTATTGTAAGTAAAGGGGATAAGATAGATAAGACACTGATAATCCCTCTGATATTTCATGCTCTGATATCGGAAAAAGACACTTAGGTAACTACAAATCATTGTGTACAACACTAATAGAGGCATGATTAGTTATAATGCACCAAACACTGATTTCTTAGACGCAATGATATGCTGATGACCAATTCTGTTTAAACAAAGAAGGGCTTCAGAAAGGAAGTAGCATTTCAGTTTGTTCTTTTTATTTTAAGATTCTTTGAAAGGCAGAGTTAGAGATGGAGACAGGCACACAGGGCTTGTGAAAGCGCTTCATTTGCTGATTCACTCCCCAAATGGTTATCTTCTGCTGCTTTCTGATGCACATTAGCAAGGTGCTCACACAGCAGCCAGAACTGGTGGCCACATGGCATGAAGGCAACATCACAGTAGCTTAACCCACAATGCCACAAAACTGGAACCTCAAATACTTTGTGAAGAATCATGGATTTGACTAGGCCAAAAGAGAAAGTTGAAAAGACTTCTTCAGGAAGAAGTGATTTGTATAGATGTTAGCCATATGAAAAGGGAGTGGTTATAGGAAAGTCACATGTTTGGAATAAAGGGTGCAGGCACACAGAGATGGTGGGTTCTTCACCATGGCATTCTTGCCATATGCTTTCATCCTCACCACCCCAGTACTGCTAGCCTAATTTTCAGTTGTCAGCGTCTGCATTTCTTTGACTGTTTTCTGTTCATTAAATTGACCCTTACCTATCTGTGTAGCAGGCCAGAACTTCTGAGAAATTACCAATGTTACCCTCTCTACCTCTCTCTCAATCCTAACCAATGATTCTCAGATTTTCGTATAGAAACCCACCAGCAAATGAGATAATTGTTGAGGTGCATATTCTAAACTGGGTTCTGGAGCTTCTCCAGGAAGCTAGCTGCTTGAGTGAAAAGTGAGTTAAAGATGTTCCATTTCCCTGGCTCCCTTCACAGCCTTATTTCATTTTCTATATCTGTTGACCATACTGTTTTCTGCTTTCATCTCCCAAATAAAGCAGGTGTGCTTGGTTTCTTGTCTAAGGTAACCAAAGTGGCAAGTGACAAATTCAGATGTATATTTTAGAAACAGACCCCATATGTTTGCATGCAAGACAGATTGCACAGAGAAGACACCAGCAAGGACAGACCCTTGAGGGAGGTGCAGTCAAACCCATCTGGGTTACTTGTGTGCAGTAATGACTTAGGTGGCAATGGTTGGAAAGAAACTTCATGTTATATAAAGAAATTAAGGGGAAAAATGTATAAAAAGATTCTAGGAAAGAGGAGAGTCAACTAGATATTTTAAACAAGATTACCATAACAAAGAGGGGGAAAGGATCAAATTTGGGGATTTCAATGCTACATTGAAGGAAGCTTCAATTAAGGCAATAACACTGGTTTAGGGAGATACGCACTCAGAAGATTACTAAAAGCAGCAGTAGTATAAAATTAATTATTGAGTAGTGATACTATAGGTTATCCTAGTCAAAGGGTAATTTGATGCTGCCAAATGGGAAATAATACAGAATCTGATGATGTGCGAATGGAACTCCATTTTAGTTTTAACTCTAAAGTGTACACTTCCGAAACCTAGAGTCAAACTGGTTCCTGCAGGGCAGGCATTAGCCATTAAACTGTCAGTTGAGAGGTCTGTATGCAAAAGCAGAGTACCCTGGGCTGGAATCCTAACTCTTCTTAATTTTAGCTTCCTGTTAATGTGTACCCCTGGAGGTAACAGGGGACAGATCAAGTAGCTGGATCTCTGCATTAGACGTGGGAGACTGAACCGAGTTCAAGGCTCCTGGTTTTGTGAACCTTGGCCATTATACGTCTCAGAGGAGCGAAGCAGCAGATGGGCAATATCTTGAACCTCAGCAAAACACTCTGGCTCAAGCCACCTCACTGTATCTTGCAGGCTCGTTGTAAGAAATATAAAATGCAAGCCTCTAGTCTTAACAGCTCAGAAGCAGAAATCAGTTGCAGGGCTCGACATAAATTCTCATCTCGATGAGGCATTCTGGGGACATAATATAAAACAAACGGCCTTATTCATACAGAAAATGAATTTTGTTGTTTAAAATAGAGAATTATCAAAAACGGGACATGTTCTGCAATTTATATTAGAGGCCTTGGCTGAAAAGGGGACATTCATACTCAGTCCCCATGGGAATATAAGTCCTTGGTGGGGAGAACAAGAACTAGACTCAGTGATCAGAATCACATCATATTGTTACCTGTCATTGTGAGCTACACATAAGGAAATGGGCTGTAGTCCACTGTAACAGCTTTTTTTATGTGCCATTGTTCAGTCATGCTGTACTGATTAGCCTGTGTGGTCTTTAAGACATCTCAAGTTGCTGATTTCCTTCGGGTGTTTCTCCCGAGAGATGAAATATACGGATTTACAGGATAGACTCCAACCATAGCACACAGTCACAGCTTTATTCAAAATCAAGGCTGATTGTGCTCTCGTTTCTCTGTACATGATCTAGTCCCAAACAAAGATGAGTCATGAATCATCATGTAGACTTTCAGCCTTTTAAATCTAGCTCTGCATCTTGCTAGTTGGAGAACCCTGGGAAATGAGTTAACCTTTCTGAGTTTGCTTTTCCTTTGACAACATGTGGAAAAGAAATGTGAGGATGTTTTAATAAAACTCATAAAGATGATTAAAAGGTTTCCTTTGGGGCAAAGGAATTTGAAATGCAAGCACAGGAGCAGTCTTTACAAGAAAAACTATGCATGAGTTTAAAAACTCTTTTGCACCCAAATAAACTTAGGTTTTAATTCAATTTTCCACAAAGTGCTCAAGGTACTCTCATACCTATTTTTAAGACTGCTATATCAGAGACAGGGTATGTTAAGTGTCTGGCACTGCTGTTGTACGTGGGAGGTGCTTGATTAATTATTTCTACTATCAGCATTATTATTTTAGATAAAAGTGGATTCTGAAGTCTAGACTTCGAGAAACAGTAAATGAGCGAACTATAGAAAACTGGACAATGCTGTAAATGGGCTGCTGTGAAGACCAGTTCTTATCTCTTTTAGTAACTATTCAAGCAAATAATAAGCTCAACCAAAATACATAACACCTGTTTGACTGTCTTTATCATATTTAATTAGTTTTTTATTAGAAAACCCTGAAGAATTTATTATCTAATATCAAGGGTACAGCTGCATGTTCTAGGTATCATATACATATATATATACATTTAAATATATGTATGAAAATGCACATTTATAAAAAATATTTATTTGAAGGGTAAAAGAGACAGAGGGAGAAAGCAAAAGAGAAAGTGGTTTTCATCCACTGGTACATTAGCCAAATGGCAGCAACAGCCAGTCTAGGCCAGCTCAGAGCTAGAAACCTGAAATTCCATCCTGGTCTCCAATATGGGAGACAACAGTTCATGTTCTTAGTCTATTACACAGTACGTTCACAGGTATATTGTAAGGTGATTGGATCAGAAATGGAGCATCCCGGATGTGAACTGGCAATACTGAATACCAGTGTGGCAAAGGGTGACTTAACTCCACTGCCACAATGCCTCCCCCAAATACCCAATAATTGTTAAATAAATGAAAATCATTGGGAAAAAAAATGTTTTTATTACTATTACTTCTTTTAAAAAGGAACTATTTTGGTTATCTGAAAGGCAGAATCACCAGAGAGATTTTTCATTTGTTGCCTCACTCCCCAAAAGGCTTCACAATGGTTGAACCTGGGCCAGGCCAAAGCCAGGAGCCAAGAGTTTTTCCCACATCCCTCACGTCACCTGAGTACAGGGACATAGGAACTTGGGCCATCTTCTACTGGCTTCCCCAGAGCACTCTCAAGGAGATGGGTCAGAAGTGGAGGAGCTGGGACTCTAACTGGCACCCATATGGGGTTCTGACACTACAGGCAGACACTTAGCCCATACATCACTCTCCTGGCCTGGTTTACTATTAATTTTTAGAACTATTTTGAACCTAGTTTTGTGATCACGTGAAACTTGCTGTTTTATAAATCCCAGACAGAAATGGCTTTAAAAAAGTTATTGTTTTACACGCCTGTTTTTTTCCACCAGATTACAAACCACATGCCTTAACCATCTTTCCACCATTCATCTAAAAGTGTTTACTGAGTGCCTATGAACACTAGGCATTAGCATATGGTACTAAATTAACTATGCATGTAGTCCTGGGTAGACATGTTTCCAAGTGGTAGTGATACGCCTGTTTTGACTTTATGTATTGAATGTTTCAGAAGGAAAAAAAAAAGCTTTGTTGAGAGAGATCATTCTCTTCGTGTGAACCCCAAGATAATTGCTAGTTGTCACAAGGCTTGATGGTATTTGGAGAAGAAAACACTCTGAGAGGAAAAATGCAGGCCATTTTCAAGTAGACCAACATAAGAGGGAAATGGCTGCATTTACAAAAATCACTAAACTGAATTATAAATGATACCAGCTAACTACTCCAATGTGTTTGCTAAGAAATAAACAGCCAACACTTTAGCTATAACTGTTTTCAGTAAGCAGTTTTTCCATCAATAATGGATCACTATATGTCATAAATATTTTTTCCAGATATCAGCTACAGACAGCTTTTAATGGCTTTAGCAAATGGGAGAGAGAAACCTTTCCAAGTTTCACCTTGCTTATATGCAAGTGAATAATCAACTAATTGTTATTTCAAAACAAGTTTCTATGATCACTGTGTCAAAGGAAAATGAATGAAATTAAATTTCAGAAAATGTACATTTTTAACAATAGCAGTCTAATGCTCATTTTGGGTCTCAGTGAGTAGAATAACACTATGTAAATTTTGCTACAGGAATTCCTTTTATTATTTTATAATTTACTAATATTTATGGTAGCTATAGCTGAATCAAAACCTATATTTTGGCCAAATCCATTACCATTTAGTTAATATTCATTTACAATATATTTTCTGTTACAACCAGTACTTATTTTCACATTTCCATAAATTTCATTAGACTTGAAAAATAGTGCTTAAGGAACAGTAACGTTCAGTTTATAATAGATGGTTTCAACAATAGATTTTCTCACAGATTTTGTACATATTATTATGCGGTAAGTTAAAGGCGAAATGGTATAGTTATGAGGTATGTACAGCAATACTCAATATTTATAATACATGACAGCAATAACACTACATCATCCTAAAATAAGAGGTACGTGACTTCTATTATTCAGAGTTCCAATTTTAAATAATAGCTAGCATTTCAGATCATCTATCAAATTCTATTTCCACTGATTATCTAATTATGATCTTAATAAATCATAGCCAAACACATACAATTTAGAAGTATGTTATTTATTATAAAAATTAAAAAAACCACAGTAAGTTCATGAACCAAGAAATAAAATAGACACTACCAATAGAATCTTTAGGGAAATCAATAATTCATAAGAGACTCTTATTTTATTACCCATGACAATAAAATAATGACACTATGGTACTGTCCTAAGGCTTCAGAATGTTTTTATAACCATGCTATCTACTTTATTAGAAGGAACCTGTGGTGATAAGTTATCGGTTTTCTCAAATATCCTAATAAAATGCTTAATTTAAACCCTAGTAGGCATCCAAGTGAAGGAATAGGCAGTGCATTAGCCACTCATTTACAATTCAGTAGCTTTCCAGCCATAGCTCTGCCAGTAACTATCACATCTATATAAACTTCTACGATTCACTTAAAAAGTGAATTAGATGTGCTTCTGAATTCCTTCAGTGTTAACTGACCTTTGTTTCCATGATACCTCTGTTTGCATTAGTCTTCATGAGAATAAAGAGATGCATACAGTGGTAAACAATATGTAGTATCAATAAAGCTGCTGCCTGTGATGCCAGCATCCCATTAGGCTCCAGTTTGAGTCCCGGCTGCTCCATTTCTGATCCAGCTGTCTGTTAATAGTCTGGGAATGTAGAAGATTGATCCACATGTTTGGGTCCCTGCCACCCACATGGGAGACCTTGGAGAAGCTCGTGGCCTCTGCCTGGCCCAGCCAGGGACATTGGGGACATTTGCAGATTGAATGAGGGGATGGAAAATCTCTTCCTTTCTTTGTGAAGCCTGAATTTCAAATAAATCAAAATAAATAAATAAATAAATACATCATAACTACACACACACAGCAGGGGGCAGCACAACACTTCTGATCTTTGTATTTTTGATCAAACTACCCTTTAAAACTTGGAAACTTTCATCTATTCTAATCTTTAAGCAGCTTAAAAAAATCTAACAGTCTAGATGGTTCTGGCAGTATCTTCATTATTGACTGTCACAGGGGCTTCATTTGTAGTCTTCAAGTCAGATATGACTGACAAAGTAAACTGAAGGTAACACAGGAATATTTCAGTTTGAGTTATGAAAGAAACATGTATTCAAGGCTATTTTTGCAAATGAAAATTAAAATGCACATCAAATAATGGCCTGGGATTCTTGTCCCCAAGTCTTCTCTAAATAACTCCCTGTTCTTAGTTTTATTGATTAATATTTTAAATCACTATGGTTTATAGAATGATGGTTGCTAAATTAACATACAATTGACCTCATATTTAACTGGTCCAATGAATCAAGTTAGATGTCACAATTTTTCAGAATAAATTTTTATTTACACGGAGATATACACCTAAAGGGCACAGATTTTGAATTTGTTTTCTCTTTCACAGTAAAAAAAAATAAAATAATGCTGCCTTAGATCAACAGGGTCAATAAAAGGTAGAAAAAACTGGATGTAAAAAAGACTTTGTAAATACATCTGTTGCAATCCCTAAGGCAATAGCCTTGTCAGGAAGTATTATTTATTCATGTTTTAGTTAGAAGTTGCCACTGTACACTGTGAAATGCTTAACACATCGAAAACAGATAATACGATATAAACCTTTAACCAATTTACCTTAAAATATAACACATGACTCACAACTTTTATGTAATGTGCAAACACATGCTACTTCAGCATGAGAGGGGAGGGCAGCAGAAAGGCTCATGAAACATTAATATCGCTTTGAAAATAATGAATATATTTACCTGCTGCAAAAAGCATGACGGCAACAGGTCTGTAGAAGCGCCTTCGAGATCCCACGCAGATGGAAATCAGACCCACTAGGAATGCAATGAGGATGATGGCAGCTCCGCCCAAGAGTAAAGCCAAAGTAGCAATCTGCCAATCTGGAAAGCAAAAAGAAAGGCATTGCCATGCAGCACCAAGTCCTCAAACAACCAACAGAGCTGTGCTTAGCAGCCTACCCCGTGCTGTAGCTCAACATCTGTGACTTCACTGCAGGCTAAGCATCCTTTGGGATTTGAAATGTTTTGCAACAAAAAAAAAAAAAACTAATAGAAATATCATTATTCAGAAAAGTCTATTTTGTTGAACTCAGCAGATCATTTTCAGACCACGGGTCTGCCAAACTTATAAGGACTATACAGAGCATTCATTTATTTTTTTTTAAGTTTGTATTGAACTATAATGCTTACAAATTTGAAGTAGAAAAGTTGATGAATTCATATATATTTATGCACCAGCATAACTATCATCCAGGTTAAAACAGAGATATTGTCATCACCCAGCATGCTCCCTTCTATCCTTTCTCAGTCAACAACCCCACTCTCTGCTAGCCGAATGGGAACATTGATCTTCAAGAATTAGTTTTGTCTGTCCTTTGAATGAATTCTTCTGTATCTGGTTTTAGCCCTCAGATATTTACCCAATATTGTATTGGGTTGTTCCTTCTTGGCAAACATCCCCTCACCTTGTAAACATCCCCCAGCTTTGGGGCAAGCATCTGGTGCAGCAATTAAGACTGCACTTGGGACACCAATATAACATGGGAGTCATGGGTTTGAGTCCTGCTCCACTGTGGTTCTTGCTTCCTGCTTATTATGCCCACCCTGGGAGGCAACCTGTGATTGTTCAAGTTGTTGGGTCCTTGCCACCTGTATAATAGACTCAGATTCAGTTCTCGACTCCGTCTTCAACCTGGCCCAGCGAAGCAGCAGACACAAGAGCTTTCTGTCTCTCTGCTTTTCAAATAATAAAATATGTGTATTGACTAAAGTTTTTATTTGCTCCTCTTCCCACTGAACAAGTCATCAGTAAATTATTTGAGATTTGCTGTCTCTGTTCTCTTTTTAAATTTTAATCTCAGTGGCATATTTACCACACTATAGGGATGGTTCTCACATAGGTTTCACCATGAAATAAAAATGCACTCTCAATGGCTGTGTGACTCTTTTTGCTCCTACAGGGCAAAAATAAGCACATACTGACCACTTATTACATGCAGATCTCTGTACAGGGAAGCTTCAAAAGCATCTCATATATTCACTGGAATGAAAACCTCATTGGAATGCAGTTGTCATTTCTTATAAAGATCTCAAAATGGTATGACAGAATGCTGGCCTATTTTCCATTCATAAGAATCTTCTCTCAAAAAAACCAAGTAAATCTATGAAAGTATCACATGGATTAGGAAGCACCACGTAAAATGGTCCTGTTGGTAGTAGCTTTTTAGCACAGGGGGCCGTTTGGAAGACTCGGGCTGCTTCTTAGGGTTCAGCATAATGCATAGGGAATGTAAGTAGATTTTAATCTATTGTAAATGTTACGTATTCAACCCAAAGTGCAGAATTCATGGTATTTTGATGCTTCCCTCTAAAATTATTCCCTAGGAAGCTTCCAAAGTGCAGCCTTTGCCACCATAGGATAAAAGCTAAGTGGAAGAACCTACAATAACCTAAAATTTTCTTCTTCTATTTATACTTGTACATCCCTGACTTAAGTGTTCTCTTCTGTATCTTTTCTTCCTAAGAAATTCATTGGCACTCAACTAGAACTTGCACTGCAATCAGGAAACAAATAAACAAGGGGAAAATAGAACAAATCCACACTGCTTAAAATATAAAGATGAATCACAAAAAATGTGGAAAGCATTTTTTATGCCATCTATTTGTAACAAAGCCATGTAACTTCAAACAAAATTATATCTGGCTTTCAACTGCAAGTTAAAAGGACAGCCATACTATGGCTTTTTATTCCCTAACAGCATGTTGCTTTGAATTAAAAAGTAAAAAGAATAATTCTTACACTTGGAAGCCTCTAAAATTTCTTTAGAAAAGGTTATATATAATTCAGTTATATTGCATTTTACCACAATGGAAATCTTTCTAAAAACTTGTGTACGTTGAAATGTTTGAATTTAAAAAAAAAATCAAAATTTAATTATATTAAAATTTTCAAAGTATAAGGAAAACAAAAATCTACCCATTCATTACCCAAGTATTTTCAGAGTTTGTTTACAAGGCCCTGTGCCAAATTTTTTCTGATCAACCCATTAATTTTACAACATCTTTATTGATTTTAGTAACTATCCACAATTTATTTACTCGAGAAATTGTCCATGTGTAGGCTCACTTCCCATATGGCATCAAGAGCTGGGACTAGGTGGGCATTCCATCCAGCTGAGCCTTACACAGTGATTGGGGAGAGGGGAAACAAGTGCTCTGGGGCATCGTTCACTGACTTCCCAAATGCATTAGCAGGAACTGGGTTGGAACTGGAGCAGCTGGGATGTTAACTAACACTCTATTTCTTTTTAAAGATGTATTTGGTTTTTATCGAAAAAGCAGATTTACAGAGAGAAAGATCTTCTATCTGCTGGTTCATTCCCCAAATATGGCTACAATGGCCGAAACTAAGCCAGTCCAAAGCCAGGAGCCAGGAGTTTCTTCCAGGTCTCCCACAGGGGTGCAGGAGCCAGGATATGAGCCAGTTCCCATATGGGATCACAGTGCATGCAAGGTGAGGACTTTAGCCATTAAACTATTGCACTGGGCCCTTAACTAATGCCATGATACAGAATTGTGACTTGGTATACACAATACTAGCCCTTAGAAACTCTCCTTAAGATTGTTGCATATAAAAATGAATTTGTAGAGTATTGCCTTTGTATGCCACAAGTAAATATCTATTCAGTTAAACACTATCTTAAAATAGATTGACTTTCCTGATAAAACTCTTTCCTATAAAAGCTCAGTATGCTTGAAATGCCATATAATTGGCTATTTCTGCTTACAACCCAAAAGCAAACAAGAATTTAATAGTTTTTATCAATTTTAAATATTCTCAAATAGCTAAAATGTTTGCTTGCATTTTATACAAACTAAGAAAAAAATGAGAAAGCTTTTCTTTTATTAAGCACAAGATAATAAAGATTTTCAGCTGTGAAGGCCAAGGTCTTTGTTGTACATAGTCATATCTGCCATGTATTATGAAAACATCCATAGGCAAATATTAAGGGTCATGCATCAATAAAACTACTTGCAAAAACAGGTGGTGGGCTGGTAATGAGCTGGGTTTGCTAATATTTGCTCAAATATTGACTTTTTCCATACATGAAAATAACAAAAATCACGCAATGAAGACAATTTCATAAGTGAATAATACAGGAGTGAAAAATGTGGCTTTTTCAATAGAGTAACAGAAAAATACAAAAATATTCATCTCATGTTAACACTGACTTTTCTTGAAATAGTAATATTGCATTATTTCCATATTTCTTATAAGCAATAAAATGTAGAAGGGACCAATAAAACAGTTATTTAAAAAGGGGTTAGAACTTCATTAGGAAACTTCTCATAGCATAGAAAATACTTCGAAAACGTAGTTAAACATAACCAGTTCTACAATTTCTCTATCCTACTTTTATTTTTAGTCTAATTGTAGCTAATGAGAAAGATGTGCTAGACTTAAGTTTGACAAGAAGTCACTGATACCGGGCTCAGTGCAGTAGCCTAGTGGCAAAAGGCCTCATCTCACATGCATAGAGATCCCATATGGGTGCTCATTCACATCCCGGCAGCCCCGCTTCCCTTCCAGCTCCCTGTCTGTGGCCCGGGAAAGCAGTTGAGGACGGCCCAAAGCTTTGGGACCCTGCACCCTCATGGGAGACCTGGAAGAAGCTCCTGGCTCCTAGATTTGGATCGGCTCAGCTCTGGCCATTGCAGCCACTTGGGAAGTGAATCTGCTGATGGAAGATCTTCTTCCCTGTCTGTCTTTGCAATAAGAATAAGCAAATCTTAAAAAAAAAAAAATTAAGAAAAAGAAGTCTTGGATATCACCACTCTACAGATATTGCTGTCCTTCCCCTCTGAACCACAACCAGAAATGGCACTTCTCTGAACAGATTTTTTTTTTTTTGTAATTTCCTGAGAGATGAGAATTGGGCAATGAGTACTACTGTCCTGGCCAGAAGCTGGGACTTCTGACTGCAGTCTTGAGATACCTCCTTTGGTGGATGGCACCGCATTCAGAGTTATGGCTCTGAAATGATTCACTGGACCAAAAGCATTCACTACAGTGATTGCTCTCAACAAAAACTTCGAATTGCTGACTAGCTGAATCAGAAAGCCAGAAGAGTGGTTAGACATGGCTACCACAGCCAAGGAGACACAGAGCAATTTTCAGGGTTCAGTCTGGAAATTTGGGGATTGAGAATAGGGCTGTGGCATTGTATCTTTCTTAATAAGCAACTAGAATCCATTTTCCAAATACAGCCAGCCTAAAAGGTGAACCAAAGTTAGGCAAAGTGCATAAATTGGCTCACTATCATTTCCCTTTCTCTTGCTGAACAAGACTAAGAGATGAGGAATAATAAAATTTAAGAAAAAAATTAAAAATAACTTATAGGTGCCTACTAATGGCCATTTAAAAAAGCTGGGTTTCATATTTACACAGATAGATATTTCCATAGCAACCAAAGTTCGTTACTAGATTTAATAAAAATTATAAAGTGTTTTATTGTATACTACAGGATTTCAACAATTTCATAGCAATATTATAATGACCCTCAAACTTGTCCCTAACAATGTTTCCATTAAATATTTGCATGCCACAAATATTTGCTAACCTATATGAAATGTTTGTAAGCCAACCAAAATATCATAAAAGTATCGATTTTCAGCCCCTTATTTTCAAAGAAAGTTATGTATTTTACATTCATATAATCAGTTAAGTACTGTATCAATCTTAGTTCTTCATTTATGACCCTCACGGTATTTAATAGGATAAAACTTAAGAGTCCTTAAAGATCTACTACTTTCATTAGGTTCCCACATTTTTATAAGTGACACACTCATATTGTAGAGGAGCAGTGAACACAAACCAGCCCTGCAGAACAGCAACAGCCATGGTGCTGCTGTACAAGCACTGCTCAATGCCACACCAGCCAACTGGAAACCTTAGTTTCAAAAATCCCAAAGAACAGGGAATAATCAGTTTTGAGAAAATAATGCACATCCTGGGTCCATAAACCAGTGAGCGGTTCAAATGGGCCGAGGGGGCATCTTTTGGATCTAGAAGCCAAACTTGAAATTTGGCTTTCACTTTAAGTGTTGGCAAAACTGAAACAGTGACGTACTGGAGGCATTGCAGCTGCTCTTCGGGAAACCTTCACTTAAGTTTTCTATTATAAGTTTTCCTGGATAGGACAACACCAATACACATTAAAAATAAAAATGTAAAACACAAGGGAAATATATGTAAGATGTTTTCCTCTGTAGTGACAGCATAAAAACGAAGCCCCCGTATTTTAATATCAAGCCTAACATAAATATGCAACTCAGGAACAAAATTTGAGTCCCCTTTCAAAGTATTTTTATTAGCTGACATCAGTTTCCAATGTCTATAAACAACTTAGCATTTTGCAGGTTTGGACTGATTTATGCGAGCAGTTAAAACATGAGGCTGGTCTGAAATTGTCATTGCATTATGAACATTCTATGGACTATATCACAGCTGCCTATTTGGAGGATTTTCATTCCTTTAGGGAATTCACAATCAAAATTCAATTATAATTTTCACAATAGGCAAAATGTTAATGATAGTTTCCCACACTTTTGCTACAAGGTCAAAGGCCCACACCAGTGCCTAAAAGCCTCTTCTTTATTCATTTCATTTCCAAACTTTTCAATTGGCAAACACTGGCTAATTTATTTCCCTGTCTAGGTACCGCAAAGATCATCCTACTCTATGTAAAACTTAAGCACACAATTGCCACATCTTTGAGGACATTGGATACAATTTAAAACCAATGAACAGATTTTTAACTTTACAACTATTTGAGCAGATAGCACTGCCCGAATGCATTGTACCGTTTTGTTGGGTAAGCCTAACTTCCCTATAATTCTCATCACAAATTAAGATAGGTATATTTTATTTTCAAAAATTTATCTGAGATGTAGGGGGAAAAATAAAGGGAAGAAGAGAGCAAGCAAATTCCCATTGGCTTGCGCATTCTGCAAAGGTCATGGTATCTAGACAAACCTCAGAGCCAGGAATTCTTCCCATGGGGATGGCAGGAACCCAATCACCTGATCCATCATTGTGGTCTCCCAGGGACTGCATTAGCAGGAAGTTGGTGTCAGGAGTCAGAGCCAGGTATTGAACCCAGGGACTCTGTATGGGATGTGGGTATCTCAACCACTAGGCCAAATGTTTACCCGATAAAAATAATGCTTCTAAAAACTGGTATAAGATTGTTCAAATTTATCAGACAGCCACTTATATTTTCATCTTTGAACCATCTCCCAAAAGAAACTAAACTAATATCCCTAAGGGCAATTAAAATCATTTCCTAGGCATCTTTTTTTTAGGATTTTTTTTTTTTTTTATTGGAAAAACAGATTTAGAGAGAAGGAGAAACAGAGAGGAGAGACACTTTGTTCACTCCCCAAATGGATGCAATGGCAGGAGCTGAGCAAATCTGAAGCCAGGAACCAGGAGCTTCTTCCTGGTCTGCCATGCAGGTACAGGGTTCCAAGGTTTTGTACCATCTTCTACTGTTCTCCTAGGCCACAAACAGGGAGCTGGATGGGAAGTGGAGCAACTGGGACACGTACCAGCACCCATATGGGGTTCCAGAGCTTTCAAAGAAAGGATTAGCCAACTGAGGCATCACACTATGCCCACTAGCTATCTCAAAATAGTAATTTTAACCTATTTTGACATTGCTTTTAAGTTATTCACAAATTTCCCCCCAATCCATTTAAAATGTGGAGATTTTCACTTATCCATAGGAAATATTCTGAACTTCCAAATTTTTTTTATTCACTTGTAAGACACATTTATAACAAAACATTTCAGATTTGTGGTTGGGTGGGAACTTAGCTAGCTCAATAGTGACAATCATGCTATCATCAGGAATTGAAAATTTGGAATGGATAAGTTAAAAAAAAACAGGAAAAATTCTGTTACTAAATATTTAAAACCTTATATTCCCAGTTACTCATCTCTTCACATAAGACCATGTCTTTTTCCAACTGGCTCACATGGCTAGGGGTTATGGTATCTAATTATCTTCATCAAGTATGTCTTAGCAGTTTAAGAGTAATGCCATGCAGTTCTGAATTTGGATAAAAAGGTCATATCCTCACATTTGTAGAATAAATCAAAATACTGCTGACACTGTGTATAAAAACAAAGTAACTATAGACTTATACCCTACCTACTTCTGAATAGATCAAATGATATATTTAACTTTTTAAAAATTACATTGCATTATGTGACACAGTTTTATAGGTACTGGGATTCCCCCACCCCTCCCCAATCCCTCCCCCATGGTGGATTCCTCCACCTTGTTGTGTAACCACAGTTCAAGTTCAGTTGAGATTCCTTCATTGCAAGCATATACCAAGCACAGAGTCCAGCATCTTATTGTCCAGATAAGTTTAATGGCTTCTTGGGGAGACCATCTCTGGTCTGAAAGTAGAGCCGGCAGGGTATCAAACAGCCAGGTTCAGCAAAATTATGCTTCAACGATATATTTAACTTTTTAAAGTTACTCTGCATTTGGCAAATGAAGTGGAAAACTAGAAGCATTACTCAGGCAGTTTCAACTTTGTTTTCTTGGCTAAGTTGCATTGTGACCTACATTAGCTGGTGTCGAATTAATTTTCCACTACTCCATGATACACACACAAAGGCAGCTAAAAGAATCTGAACACTAGTTTAAATAATGAAAACGACACCTTACTTTTTCCAGTGTCAATGGGTATCAAAACTAATACTTTTTATATACAAACAAGTATTTAAAGCAAACACTATTTGTACACTGTGCTACATAATGTAGATTGCCATAAAGTCAGCTACTTTAGACACCCATTTTAATTAAGATGATAGTAATATGATTTAAAAGTCCTACTCTTCAGGACTATCTACTACAATGTACAGTATACCCCAATTTTAAGCTATGTAAAAAACCTCAGGTAACCATGTAAATAAGTGATACAATAACTATGATCAAATTAATGCTAACTTTTCTCAAATTTTGGAAAATTCTGATTTTCAAAAAATGTCAGATGAATTACTAGTTTCTTTTTTAAGATTTATTTATTTTTATTGCAAAGTCAGATATACAGACAGGAGGAGAGACAAGCAGAAAGATATTCTGTTTGTTGATTCATTCTCCTAGTGGCCACAACAGGAGCTGTGACGATCTGAAGCCGGGAGCCAAGAGCTCCTCTGGTCTCCCATGAGGGTGGCAGGGTCCCAAGGCCCTGCGCCATCCTTGACTGCTTCCCCAGGCCACAAGCAGGGAGCTGGATGGGAAACGGGGTAGCCGGGATTAGAACTGGCGACCATATGGGATCCTGGCGCATTCAAGGCAAGGACTTTAGCCGCTAGGCCACCGTGCTGGGCCCAAATTACTAGTCTTCAACACATAACACATTTTTAAGCCCTTACAGAGTTGTTTTGTGTTGATACTAGAATACACATTTTTTTTCCTTTATAATCAAGAGGAATTTAACTTTTACAGAATTCTTATAAAATTCACCAGAAACAATTCATAGCTTAAATATCATTAACATGTGGTGTTTTCCCCTAATAAAGCTATTCTACACAATGCTTAGTAAGAACCCTTGTTTTTAAAGCATGGTTTGTTATTTAAAGAAGGGACATTATCAGCTTTAGTGACTGTTGCTTCTTACTACATGCTATATATTACAAAGCTTTCATCAGCACTTAGTGATACAGCAGTGTTGCCTAATGAGTACTAGTATCACCAATGGTAATTTTCAAAGTGCTTATTTATTTATTTAAAAGGCAGAGTTTGTGTGTGTGCATGCGTATGGAGAGTGTGAGAAAGAGATCTTCTATTTGCTGCTTCATTCTTCAAATGCCCAAGCAGCCAGGGTTCAGCTAAGCCTGAACTAGGTATTGAACCTGAATCTCCTACGTGGGTGGCAGGGATCCAACCACTTGCTGCCTCCCAGGATGCATTTGCAGGAAGCTGTATTGGAAATAGTACAGCTCAGACTCCAATCAGCACTCTGAGATGCAGGCAGCCCAAGCAACAGCTTAACTTGCTGTGCGACAATGCCTGTTCTCAGTATTAATTTCTATAAAAGCTGTGATAACTTGGTTATCTGGAATGGCTGGAAGAAACACAGCACTTGAATTAGGAGTGGAAGACCTTCCTTAAAGCCACCAAAGGCTTTTGTGATGGCTTCAGCACGGCTAATAATTAACAAGGAACAGAAGACAACCACCCTCAATCGGTATTAAGACATTATTTCAGCAAATGTGGATGGATCAAGCTGGAAAGCTAACCTCCCAAAAGCTCCATGTAATGCCCGCTACAGAAGTAGGATTTCTATTTCCCTCTGTACAGCACTCTATATATTTAGTTTAACCTCATCCATTCCCTTACTCTCACTATCTTGTATGGTATCTTGTGTGCAGACTAACTGGCTGGACTATCCCAGTGAAATGTTTACCCCCTGCTACAAAGTCAGGAAGTATCTTTCAATAACATAAACTCATTTGGTACATGTGAGAAGATAAGAAAATGGAGAGTAGAAATAATTTCTGTTGTAAGTCACTGGTGCTGGCAGTACACTTCGTGTTTCATTCACAATGCACTGACATAATTTTGGTGAATGTTTGGTTTAAACATCTGAAATCTTAGATGAATACTTCTGTGACTGTCTCTTCACACAGAGAGAATACTAGTTTACTTCAAAAAGTTCATGGGAAGTAAAATCAAAATATAAATTTTGGTGCAAAATAAGGTCAAATCCATACATTCTTATAATTCTTTTGAATAACCCTCAATAAATGTGATTCAGAGGGTCTAACTTGTATTTTTAAAGCATCTTTCTGCAATGGCCAGCACTGTGGCATGACAGGCCAAACTTCTGTCTGAAGTGCTAGCACTCCATATGGGTACCAGCTGGTGTCTAGGCTGTTCCGCTTCTGATCTAGCTTCCTGCATATGGCCTGGGAAGGCAGTGGAGTATGGCCCAAGTCTTTGAAACCATGCAATCATGTGGGAGAATCAGAAGAAGCACCTGGCTCCTGGCTCCAGATGGACTCAGCTCTGGCCACTGCAGGCATTTGGGGTGTGAACAGATAGATGGAAGATCTTGCTCTCTCTCTCACTCTGCGATACTATCTGAAACATGGCTTGTTGCTTTAAGTTTATAGAGATGAAGGCGAGTCAGATAATTTGTTTTCTTGTTCCTTGAAACACCATGGCTTTGTCCAATGGGAGTCTTTGATACTAAAGTCACATTTAGAACAGAAAGTGGATGCTCTATTAGTGTTCTCAAATCCCACATAAACTGAGGAACAAAAAGGTTAAGGAAAGTTATCCTTGTCCAATTTTTAAAGCAGATATTCCAGCAGTTTGAAGATTGGTATGATTGTGCTGTTAATGTCTTTTACATGTGACATTGAAATTCTGCTTTTTAAAAATCAGCTTTTTGATAAATTAATATATCTTATTTAAAGTCAGAAGCTCATGTTGTCAAATGAAAATTTTATTCATTCGATCAATTTAAGAAACTTACATGGCTAACTTCCATATACTTGTGGAATTATATTTTTTCAACTTCCAATTAAGGCATTGTTTTCTTTTTTTAAAGATTTATTTTATTTTTATTGGAAAGGTGGATATACAGAGAGGAGAGACAGAGAGGAAGATCTTCCATCCCATGATTCACTCCCCAAGTGAGCACAACGGCCGGTGCTATGCCGATCCGAAGCCAGGAGCCTCTTCTGGGTCTCCCACGCAGGTGCAGGGTCCCAAAGCTTTGGGCCGTCCTGGACTGCTTTCCCGGGCCACAGGCAGGGAGCTGGAAGGGAAGCGGGGCTGCTTGGATAGAACTGGCGCCCATATGGGATCCCGGGCGTACAAGGCGAGGACCTTAACCACTGCGCCACCGCGCCGGGCACAAGGCATTGTTTTAAAGCATATCATGGAGCAACTTAAACCAAAAAAAAGTATTCATTTTTAAGGGCAAACCTTAGGAAGAAATATGAATCTGATGATTAAAAAAAACTAAAATCAGACTGACTTATCAATAATACATGATTTTTCTTATGAGTATATTATAATGTGTATGTATTTCGCTATTTGTGGACAGGCTAGGTTCTTGAGTCATTTTACCCCAGATCCAAAGTGATTCTATCATTAAAAGCACATGTTGGTTGAGAGCAATTTTTTGTCCTAGCTAGATATTATTATTTTCAATAATTTAAAAGATTTTAAGTATAGAAGCTATATGGTTACCTGTGTTCTTGAGAGGTAACTAAGAAGGTAGATTTGCAGTTAGACTCAGACTTGGACCCCAAACAAAGTCCAAAAGTTATCTCCTATCCCTAACCCCCTCCTACAATGCAACCTTGCCACTGGTTGCATCAGAAGGTCGAGTCTATCACAGGCATTTTGACTCAAAGGTTAAGAACATGCCTGGGATACCAGTATCCCACACTGGAATGACTGGGATTGAGTACTGCTTTATTTCTGATTCAGCTTCCAGATAATGTGCAAATTGGGATGCAGCGGGTGACAGCTCAAATATTTGCTACCTTCCCACTACAGGAGACTCCAATGCTAAGTTCCGGGCTCCTGGATTGAACATGGCCCACCCATCTGTTACATCCATTTATGGAGGGAACCAGTGATTGATGATCCTTATTTTTGTCTCTCTACCTTTCAAATATATAAAAATAAACACAGACAATTTTATAAAGAGACGTACAGTCCATTTTTGTTCCCCTTGTATCTGAGCAAGTTATGTGGTTCCTCAGTAATGAAAACATTGCTAGGGAACAGCTGCTGTAGGGATTCTCAGGCTAGCTCAGAGTTTGGTCCTCTTAGGAATCTCAATGTCAGTGAATCCACTCATTCTGAAAGGACTCTGAAACCATCACGCTAGGAAAGCCACACCAGACAAGATGTTCAGCAGGAGTCCCAGCTGACCTCAGCCCAGCCATTCCCACCTAGGGGTCAAAACCACGCTACCCATGTGGGATTTAATAAATGAAATCCTTTGGAAAAGTATCCTCGATGTTGCAGTGCCCAGATATTGAAGTTATCTTCAGCTATGGCTGCATCCTTTCTGTGCCCTATCAAAATTCCTGACTCACAGAATTCGAGACTATAATATAATATTGCTTATCTTATATCACTAAATTTTGGTGTAGTTAGTTCTCCAGCATTATTAACTACAACACATCTCTCCTACAGATTTATTGAGGTTGTGGTAATGCTAAACAATCCTTGATCTCCTCAATAATGCCCAGCAACAGCATTACCTACTTGGCACGTTTATTGTCTCTGCAAATAACCAAGGCATCTAGACTGTAAGGACTGAATAACTGGTAGGTGTTGGATAACAGTTTTGCGCTCCTACTCTATCAAAAGTGTTGTCAAATGTTTGCTAATATACATCAAAATTCAAATTTTAGATAAACATGATATGTTACTATACAATGCAAAGAAGTTTTACAAATCAGGGGAAAAGGTATCAATTATTGAAAACAATATCATGCTGTATTCAAGTAAGGGAGAATAAAATGCTTCATTTATTTATCCTCTGAGGCAAGCCACTAGAAGATACTATCTTGCACAAGGGCACATGACTGGGAAGTGGTTAAGTTCAAGTGAATTAGAAGTCAAAGTCTCCACCATTCTCTACAATACTACTCTACCCTATGACAGGATTATTTTGTGACTTAATGATGTTTACAGAGATATTTGCTTTCATATCCAGGTAATGCATTACACTTACTTCATAATGTCACCATCCCTTTTAGTAATACTGCTAAGAGCACCGTCTCTATCTATGGTCCAAGTGGCTTGCCTTCTAAAACAGACACTTTGAGGAAATTCCTGAAATGTGTTTCTGACAGCAGGTAAAAGCTATTGTTTGACATACGCTTGTTTATGTTAGTTTTGTTTTGAAATATTTTATTCAAGACCAGGCTTTTCACATAAATAGAATCACTTAGCTGCCAACGATTAAGTGGCTCCCTAAGGATTATAATTCATCCATGAATATGAATAAAAGAGGAATTATATATGTCCATGAACATAAATATCTTTTGCAAAGGTAAATATGGCAGACTTGAAAATTTGGAACAGGCTAGAAAAAAAAATCATGAATACCTTGTTCTTCTCTGGTTCAGTCACTGAGACAGGTGCGGTGCGACCTCAAAGTGTCTATGCTCTATAGGTTAAATGAAACTGAATTTTTAAAAGCCCATGTTCTTTCCAAGAAAGCCAGAAGTGGGTATAACTGTAGTGGCTCCCAGGCTTGCTGAACTATTTGTAAACATGCATCAATATCAACTCCTTCGAAGAACCAAGCTGAGTCTTCCCAAGAGCAAATCAAAAAATGAAGTTTCTCAATAGAATTGCTTCCTAATTAAGGGTAAATTAAAAATATGCACAGATGATACATGTCTTTTTTTTTTTAAAGACTTGTCAATGTTCACTTTGTTTATCTTAAATTACAAACTAAGATGACTTCTCCTTGAAAACCTTTTCAAGTGGATTTTTGTTTGAAAGTTTAAAAAAATGATTTGTCTAAAAAACACTTAAAAATTCTTTTTAAACTGGAAATAATACTCAATTGTTATTAGCATACAGCACAGTGCCATTTCAAAAGTATCACTGATTCATGTTACAAATGTAGCTATTTATAGGAAAAGTAAACATATGATGTTTATATCTTTCCTTGAAAAAGACATTTTTTGATCAAGGATCTTGTGGCTGGAAAGATGGATTAATCTACCTATTATATCACCAAATTATTGTCATTAAAATGCACTTACTTGGTCATTTGTATGTTCTTGCTTTTGCTTAGTCCATAAGATTTAGAGATTAAAAAGCAATCTCCCTTAAACAGCATAGTTACATATTTATCAATTTTAAAGAACAAATGTAAAAAAATCACTATTTAGAGGTTATATAGCACATTTTAAGGCATCAGCATTCTGAATACAGGTAAATGATTTCTAGAAATCATTCTCATATAAATGCTATGGCAGTAAAACTGAACATACACTGTAGGAAAAAATATGACTAAGGAGGGGTCTAAAACATTGGTACTACTTTGACTACGATTTAACATTTATTAAATGGCTACCTAAAATAGTACTAGGGAAGACTACTATTAAAAAGAAATTTTGTAGCTGGTCAAGTATAGCATATTGCAAACTTCCCGACAAGCACACTTTTTTGCTTGTTTGCTTTCAGAGTAGACAATTAGCTGTTTTCTCATTTGCTTTCCTTTTTTTTCCTTTTTAAAAATGTAACTTCTGAAAAGTGCCTGGGTTCTCCCCATACACTAAATCGGGACATAGTAGGGAAGCATTACAGCTGACTGACAACCGGATTACTGGTTCCTACTAGAAGTGCTGACGCCACCTTCAATACACCAGGACACAAGAGGCATGGTTCTGCTTTTGTTTAAAACCATAAAACGGGTTATAAACAGCCAACGATGCATATTCGGTCCCAAAATTAAAAAGCAAGTTTAAAAGTAATGGCTTAGGGGCAAGTTTCAGTGGAAACTAGGCCTAAGTAGAACACACAATCATCAATAGAAACATTCCTGAAATTTTCCTTCTGTAAATACAAGCTTGCCTCTTCACTGCATGTTTAATTCTAATTAAGACAAAGGTTTTTAATTAAGCCCTGAAGATCCTGGTGAAGGGCCTACAGTACAACTGTCCTCAATGGCTTCTCCCAGGGTAATTCATTTGGAGAGACATCAAGTGGATCTCTTCAGATCTTCACAAAAGACATTTCCCTCCCTGTTTTCTGCTACTCCACACAGCCAACAGATGGAGAAAAGCTGCCTGTCTTTTGGAACAGGCAAGAAAAGCATTGCTGGTTTCGATTCAGGCATTCCCCCCTCCTTCAACACACTATCGGAGAGAAGCTTCAATTCCACATAACAAGTTTAAGAAAGTGAGGATTCAGAGCATCCCCCACTCTTCCCAGTTTACTACCTTCTTTCACCCTCCACCACATCACAACAGAGCCAAAATGAACTGCTACCATAATGGGAAAGTCAAGAAGTAGTTACAAACAGCCTTTCAGAAATCTCTATTGTTCATCCATTTGCTTAATAACTCTACTTCTTCTGGACTGAAAATTGATCTTTAAGCAAAATAGGAGTAATGCTGATTGCTCAGAAATTCAAATAGAAATGGATGCTGAAATGTGAATTTCAGCAAGGGGGAAAATGAAGGGTGTGCACATGTCAAAGGGAAGAGGGAAAGCGGTTAGTTGCTGTGCCTGCCTGTGATGATTTTTTTGCTTGGCAGTCATAGTTGCACTGTATTTGCATTAAGCTCCAGTGTTCCCAGTTCTTTCTTGAGAGGCAGAAAAAAAAAAAAGGAAAGAAAAGAAAAGAAACACACACATACACAGAAAGAAATGGGTATGGAGACAATTAAGAAAAGATCAGCAAACACTGCATACTGCTCAACAAACCGTAGCTGGCGTCTCCCCCACATTCCTGGCCACTAGAAAAGGATACCCGGTGAAAAGCAAATCAGAGTTGAAGCTGGTTCTTCCAACCTATCTGAAAAGTCTTTATGCAATCAGAGGGCTATTATTTCCTGAGACAGAGAAAAAGGGGCAAAAGATTCCTGTTGCTAAGGAGACCTACAGAAGCTGGCATTCCTACATAAATTTCCATTTCTATTGCAGATGGGGAAAGAAAAGATATTTTCTCCAAAGTTTATTTGGATCCCCTGGTTACTGAAGAAAGGCATTTCACTGATTTATTTTATCTTTAGTTGTAAACAACTAACCCTGAAAGAATGAGAAGACCTAAACGTTGACCTCCTGCTGCCAACCAGCGCCTTCCACAGGGAATTAATCAACAAAGATGAAATCTTTCAATGGGAATTTTGAGGGAATATAAAAGGAGAAAAAAAAAAATACCTTTCGTGCACACAAAATGAAAGTTACAGAAGAAACTTAGCCGGGTTAAACAATCCTTCTTAAACAAGAAACCAAACAAAGGAAAAATCAGAGTTTTGTGGCTTTTCCTGCTATTTCAACTCCGCAGGGACTTGAAACGTTGCCAATGAAGCTTTATAAATAGTCCTGGAAAAGTCATGGAATTGTCACAAAGAAATTAAATGAGTTTCTCAGGTGTGTGAGTGTGTGTCTGTGTAGAAAACCAGCAGCGCTCATCTCTTTTTATTTCCCATTCTCTGCGCAGACAGCAGGAGCTTAAGAGTTAAGATTACAGAGAGAAACGATTTATAGTAAGGAATCGGAAGTTGGGTTTGTAGCAAGAAATCGGAAGATTTTGATATGGGCAAAAACTAGGGCGCTGGGAAAGGTAATTGAACGGTCAGAAAGCCCGTTCAGGGCACAAAACCCCTAGCCTACTTTCCTCTCTATCCTCTTCCCGCGCCCGCCCCATCCCATCCGCTCGGAGCTTTTCAGTGCTGTCTGAATACAGCACAAGTTTCTAGGCATCTGGGAGTAGCTTACGGAGAAAAGAATGGTCTGGGAAGAAAGAGGAGTTACTTAGATTGAAAAACAAGGGCAACTCACAACCAGCGATGGTGTCTCCAAAAAAGGAAAGAAAATTAAACTTCCATCCCAACCCCTCATATCCCCCAAATATGTAAGGAAATACAACTCAAATGGAGACTCCCTGGGGAAAAGGCAGATGCGGTGGAGTAAAGCAGGCGCAGACGTGGGCTCGAAGGGTTAACCTCGGGCAAAGGGCTCCGGGGAGAGAACAGTGCGGGAAAGACTGGGCCACTCAGCTCGGCGCAGTTGGGGAGGTTTGGGCCCCGCTCGTCCCATTTCAGAACAAAACAGAATCAGGCGTGGAGGCTTCCTAAGGCTGCGCACATCTATCTCCGCGAACACATGGATCTGGCCGGGAAAGACAGAGCACTAAAGTGGCATACGTGTTACTCCCGAGTGGGAGCAATGGCCACGCGAGGAGGGAGCGGGCGTGGACTTGGCCGCAGGGGTGCCCGCCGGGAAGGGGCCCGGGGACGCGTGGGCGCCGGGCAGAGGGGCGCCGGGGCGGGTTGGCCAGCAGGGCGGGAGAGGCGGCGGGAGAAGAGGCGGGAGGTGGGGTGCGTCCCGGCCGAGGGGCGCGGGGCGGGGGTCGCGCGGGGCGGGGGTCGCGCGGGGCGGGGGTCGCGCGGGGCGGGGGTCGCGCCGGGCCTCACCGCTGCTGAGCGTGGACTCGCAGTGCCAGATGTCCAGGCTGGCGGGCTTCCGGCAGGACTCCCACAGGGACAGGTAGTACTGGTGGTCGGCCGTGACCCAGGCCGGGCTCAGCACGGCCCCCAGGTCCAGGCACAGCGCCAGGAAGATGCACACCAGCCCGACCAGCTTCAGCGGGGTCAGCACCGACACGCGCACCTCCTCCATGCCGCTGCCCGCCGAAGCCATGCCCGGGCGCCGCTGCCGCCCGCCCCGCCGACGAGGACGCCGAGAGCCGAGAGCCGGGAGCCCGCCCGCCCGCCGAGGGACGCGGCCGAGCCGCGGCGCAGGTAGGTCTGCCCCGGCAGCGGCCGGGTGCGGTGGTCGGCAGCCGCAGCGACCCGCGCCCGCCGCCCAGCTCCGCCGTCTGGCCCGCGCCGCTCCGCCCGCCTCGCCCCGCCCCGCTCCGTCCCGGCTCGCCCCGCCCCGCTCCGCCCCGGCTCGCCCCGCCCCGGCCCCGCCCCGGGCTGCGGGAGGCGGTGCCGGCCGGAGGGGCGGGTCCCGCGGCGCAGGCGGCTCCAAGCCCCGCCCTGCCCCGCACGCCTGCCCGGCCGGCTCCAAGCCCCGCCCTGCCCCGCACGCCTGCCCGGCCGGCTCCAAGCCCCGCCCTGCCCCGCACGCCTGCCCGGCCGGCTCCAAGCCCCGCAGGCTGGCGGTGGCCCAGGCCGGGCTCGCCCCTGGGGCCTCCCGGCCGCCCCTGGCCCGGTGGCGTGGTGCGGCTGCCCTGGGGAGCTGGGGCAGGTGTTTTCTAGAAGGCGTCGGATGTGGACCCCTAGGTGCCTAGCCGTGGCTCTTGGAGTGAGGTGAGGTCCCCTCAGGCGCGTCACGTCTTACCAGGAGCCTTCCGCATCCTGAGGGGTTTGGCCGCAGGGCCCGGGACGCGCCCTGGAGCCCCAGTTTGCCTGCTTGCTCACTTCTCTGTGGAGCTGCTGCTGCTCCTGGGCTCCGGGCGAGGGGCGTCTGCTGACAAGGCCTCAGGAGCGGTGTGCGCCACATTCTGTCCCTCGAAGCCGCATAGGCTGGGTGCTTGTGGACACAAATGCTGTTAGTGTCAAGTGAGTGAACCTAAGGGGAAACAAAAGTCCTGGGGTTCTGACTTTTGAGAGACCAATGGCTTTCTTGTCCCTCACACTCCATTATCATGTTAATGACTGCGGGGACCCTTAAAGAGCCCCCAACAGGCTGTGACCGGCCCTCCAGCTAGAAAAATGCCAAGAGCACCTCCCAACACAGCTCCTCTTGCAGCACTGACAAAGTTAGGTCAGGAGGGTGAACCTTTGAACAGTTGAAAGAGGGGTGAAAGGACTCTGCTTTTTCTTTTAGTTGGACTTCTTGTGTGTTTAGAATGCACGTTCCAAAATCATCTTTAAGAAAATTTCTTGACTTATTGAAAGTTACAAGGCAATCTGTCCGTCCCCCCCTTTCAATCATCTTCCTTGGTAAGTTCCTTTTCTAGCCAGTCAATATTTTTATTTGTTTCTGTTCTCTTTAATTCAGGCTCTCTTCCTCATCCACGTAGGGGACTTCATCAGGTAGGAAGGGGAAAACAATTTACTGTTTCAGGAATGAGCAGAACAAATTCTATACATTGTGCAAGTTACCGATTTGTCACTGTCACAGTAGCTACTGCTAGCTGTCAATATCAAAGCCTTGTCTCTCCCTCTCTCACTTTTTAATCTCTTTAAGATTTACTTTTATTTCATTTCAAAGTATTATATTTTTCATGATACAATTTCTTAGGCTCAGGGATATCCCTTTCCACACTGCCCGTCACTGACTTCTCCTGTAGTATAAGGATAGTTTTAGTCCCTCAACAATAGTCGAAAGTCCATCATTCTGCTATTTAGTTGTATCAAGACATTGTAGGAATAGACAGACAAACGCGGAAAGTCCAGCATCCCGTTGTCAAGATATATTTAACAATTTCATTGAGAATCCGCTTATTTGGGAGTAGTGATGTGTGTCCACTTCATTGCAATACTTGCCTCCATTATACTGTTCTTTTTAGATATGTATATACATGTTTACCTATGTTTCTATTGATTTATCTTTTGCATAAGAGTTGTCTTGGAGAGAACATAGGGTGTTTGTACTTTTGGGATTGGCTTATTTCGCTGAGCACAATGGTCACTAGTTGATCGCCCTCTGGTTTTTCTCAATGCAGACCACTGCCCAGAGTAATCTGTCTGTGGGGTGCAGGGCACTTGCTGGGCTCTTTGAATTGAGCCTCTCCTAGATCCTGGAAAGGATTTCCTGTATCAGGGATTGCATCACTGGGCTCACAACTGGCATGCACTGGTTACACCTGTTTGCTGGCAGAAAGGAAGAATGAACTGAAGGCATTAAGAGACAAATTGCCTAGAGGGAAGGGGAAAGAGAAAAAAAAAAGTCCAAGGAACAAGCCATTGAATGCTAAGAAATACCCACCATTTTTCCAGTGTACCAGATAATAAGGTCAGTAAAATACTTCAGGCATGACTGAGGTGAGTCTCGAAGGGTTTTGCTCTCTGCTGGGCTGTTTTTGTGGTTCACTCCAGATGTGAGTGAAAAACCATATTCTAATGAAGCCAGTCCAGGTTATAGTGCGTTCTGCATTGTGTTTTTTGGGATATCTTGTTGCCCTGTGACAAAGTTGTTGTGTTAGAGTTATCATGAATAACCACGAGTAATACTTGTAATTATCATTTCTGTGTTTTAAAAAAATGGTGAAAGTTTGTTTCACTTTGGAACAGCCAAATCGCACCATTTACAGCGTCTTCTGGTTTTAATATATACTATATGGTTGCCAGCTCAATTTAAGATAATAGCACATTAACTGTTCTCTTTATGTGTTGATGCTTTAATTTCACGTTAATTCATGGTTCATAATAACCCCCATGATCATAATTTATTCACCCACAGAGGAGGGAAATAAATGGAGGGATAAATAAATTAGAGGATACAAGTGGAGAATAAGTATAAATAAATATAAATAAATAAATTAGATGATACAAGGGAAGAAAGATAATATATATATTCACATTTGACAGTACCCACAAACTTTTCTTTTTATATTTTTAATTGTTGTTATTTTTCATAATGCAGCAGTATTGTAGGTATAAGGATTGTCCCCTTCCTTGCTCCCGGTATATACCCCCTTCCATTTTACTTCATACTGTTACATATTATTTCTGTTGTCCTTCAGCAATAGTTACAAGCCCATTATTCTGCTGTTTCTGTACCAGTACAAGATTTTTTTTCAAGATTTATTTATTTTTATTGGAAAGGCAGATACACAGAGAAGAGGAAAGACACAGAGGGAGATCCTCCATCCGCATATGAACTTTGGCCACAACAGCCAAAGTTGAGCTGGTCAGAAGCCAGGAACCTGGAGCCTCCTCTGGATCTCTCATGCAGTGAAGCATCCCAAGGCTTTGGACCATCCTGCGTTCCCAGGTCACAGGCAGGGAGCTGGATGGGAAGTAGAGCAGCTGGGATATGGACCAGTATTCATATGGGATCCATGCACCTGCAAAGCAAGGGCTCCAACCACTGGACTACCATGCCAGGCCCCAGACTATTTTGATTACCACTGCCCTTAAGTATGTCTTGAGGTCTGGCTTTGTGATTCCTCCAGCTTTGGCTATTTGTGGTCTCTTGTGTTTCCAGACGAACATTTTTATCATCATTTTGAGCTCTGTGAAGATTGTTATTATAATTTTGATTGGGATCACATTAAATCTCGGCATATTACTTTTGGAAAGATGATTTTTTAAAAGATTTATTTATTTTTATTGCAAAGTCAGATATACAGAGAGAAGGAGAGACAGAGAGGAAGATCTTCCATCCTTTGATTCACTCCCCAATCAGCTGAAATGGCTGGAGCTGTTTGTCCAAAGCCAAGAGCCCAGGGCCTCCTCAGGGTCTCACCTGCAGGATCCCAAGGCTTTGGGCTGTCCTCGACTGCTTTCCCACACCAGAAGCAGGGAGCTGGATGGGAAGTAGGGCTCCTGGGATTAGAACCAGTGCTCATATGGGATCCTGGTGCATTCAAGGTGAGGATTTTAGCACTGTGCCTAAAGATGATTAATTATAAGATAAATATATTGATTATGATGAAAGAAGTTTGAGTTAGATGTCTAAGAAGTAAGAATATCAGAAAATTAGAATTTCCTCAGAGAGTCTGATTCTTAATATCTTTATCATCTTTTCAACCACTGATTAATTTATTTTCACTTTTAGGATCCTTTTCAACCATTTACTTTTTAGCAATAGTTCCCAGTAGGAACAAACCTTCTATATGTATATATATTTAATTAGTCCTTATTTATAGCTGGGGATAAATGATTTTCTGCAAACAGAAAAAGTGTGTCATGCTTACATTTTAAATTTTTATTTGTTTGTTTGTACCATTACATTTCAAGACTGTTGGTTATCCAAAAGGAAGTCATGCCTGCCAAAATATTCTCATGCTGGTGAAATTTCAGTTACCCTTAGATACCTTTGGCATGGTATGTCATTTCTATATCTGCCTCAGAGAGTTGTGTACTTGGGAAGTAAATTGAAAATGGAACCACAATCCTCAAAAATAGTTTCAGTAGCTGAGATTTTGCTGGGAGGATCAGTTGAACCTTACTTATGCTTGGTGGAGTGTGAAGGCATCTAGTGTTGAATCATCACTTGGGCATTTACTTGGGGTAAACCAAGGAAGTTAGAAATCATAATATAAGGGAGCACTGGATATTTTTCTGTGCAATCGTTCATCTCCCTCTCTTCTGATTAAGTAACCTACCTCCAGGACTCTAAACTTCAGTACGAAGCCATTTTTGTGTATTTTGATGTGTTTTCAAGGAGATAGCTTTATCTTTTCTCATTGGGCATTTGAATGAAAGTATTTGTAACTAGGAGAGAAAGGTCTAAGAAAAGTTTGCTTAGTCATCTTCTTTCAGTGGGCCTGCAGTGTACTGTCTCTTCCCTTTACCATAGGTTCTTCCATGATGGTTGACACTGTTACATTATCTTCCTCATAGAACACAGTCTCAGTGCGGCTGCAGGTGGCACTGCTTCCCCAGTGTACTGTTGGAAAATTCACTTCCATTACAAAGTGTGGATCCTTCTCTGTAGCCTAAACAACTCACATGTGCAGTAGGAGAAAATGGATCCCAGTCATTCATTGATGAGTACAATGATAATACACTGTTAGTTGAGGGGAAATCTGAAGTTTAAAAGAGTAAATAGAAAAGGTACGTAGGCACGTTTATTCTCGCACTTCCAACTGGAAGAATGCAGCTAAGCTATTTCTCACTGAAATTTCCAAAAGGTGGTCTTAAATGTCAGCAGTGCCAGGGGAGTGAGGCTAGTGGATAAAATGATTCTCATAGGAATTTTATTTTAATGTAATTCTCACCTCTAGATTTTTGCCTTTTAAAATTAGCCTGTAAAATGACTAAATAGTATTGGATGGTTAGTCTGCAGTCTGTCAGTATTTGAAATGTCAGTTCATTGAAGTCCAAACAAACATAGGTGGAAAAAGATCAGAACAACATGCACCTGAGTGTATTATCTCATTTCATGAATTATTTTATTCAGCTTTTCTTTGGCATACCTGTTTCACTTTTTTTTTTCCTACTCTCTTTAAAGCTTACTGTTCTCCAGTAAATAACAATTGGGTTTTTCTCCCTTTTTTGGTTCAGCAAACCAAGGTTAATGTACTCAAGAACCTATACATTATATGGCTTTGGGCATGCTATTGGCTTCAGTTCCATTCTTATACAAAGGAGTGATGTGTCATTGGGTGTTGTGAGGATTAATGAAGTAATTTACATAAAGGGTAATGCCTGACATATGGTAAACACTCATCATAATTATTACAATATTATAATCCAGATGTCACCTAGGGCCTTTGGTCCCTGGGAGATTTAGGTAAACTTTGTTCAATTCTCTAACTGCATGATTCTTCAGAGCCCAACATCCTTTATTAGTTCTTTACCTTTTCTGTTCTTTGTATTTGGTTATAGAATTCTTGCCTGTTTGGTTCTTCTTTTGTATTTGATCCGACATCTAGTCACATGCCCAATTCTGTACCTAGCAAATGTACTGTACCTGCAAATGTCAGTCTTTTCACCAGTTTCTAGGACAAGCAAAATATTTTTGATCTATAGATTGTGATTGAGAAGTCATGTGGAAGGGGTGCTACCCTGAAGCATCATAACGTGCCTCATTAGAATCCCCATAGGTCTCTCTGTTAATTCCATATCCCACCTTTCCCCAACTGCTTCTTCAGTAATTCCATCTTTACTGCTCTACCGTAAGTGCAGATGCCAACAGTACTTGCCTCACTTGATAGCTTCCTGGCAATTTTGAATTCTGGCCTCTCCAGAAATTCAGACCTACTGAATTGGAATCAGTAGTTTAAGAGGATCCTGAGTGATTTTTGTACAAGTTAAAGTTTGAGAAGTGTTGAATGACATCATCTCCTTAGGTCTGTTAGGGTTTAACTTCTATCAAAAATCTAAGAGAACAGAACTTGACTATTCTGTATTCTCATATTTTGTGGTGGTGTGGAGAAGGCTGTTTCTTTCATGTCCATTTCTCAGCAGGTTTTATTTGACATTGATTTAGGTCCCACTGTTAATGGTGAGCCAACTATGTTTTAGCTTGTACCAGGTATTTTTCACCAAATAGTGGTCCCAAATCGCATCATTTCGTTATGTTCTTAAAAGCTGCGATTCTCAATAAAGCTGATGACTCTGATTATATATTAATGGTGATGAAGAAAAATGGAGCTGTGTCTCTAAGTACACTTTAAAACTCTAAAAACTGAGGAATATGAGATATGACATCTGGCTTCTACCAAATTCATTTTGCAACATCTCTATAGCTCCACAGTAGGTCAGTGAGCTACTGTGGATTTAAAAGTACAAGGCTGAAGTATAATTACCCAAATCATCTAAAAGAGCATCAAGGAACAAAGTACAAAATGGCAGCTAATCTCCACTGGGAAATATCATCAGGCAGGGGCAGTTCCAAGTCTGGAAATGGTATCTCCAGGCTAAGTCAGAGGGTGAAGCTGTATTTTTGTGTTTTTTAACTCCAGCCACTTTAACATTTATTCCCTGAGCTTCTTTCAAATTCCTTATCTTTAGGCAACTGAGTTAATCAGATTTTGAAATCTCATGTATAGTCTTAATTGACAAAAAAATCATGTCAAAGAGCATTGTTGTGACTAGGAGCTGCCTATGGGAGCAGATGTCTTGGGAAAGCCACTTAAGGTGACATTATATTCAGAGTTAGTGAATAAAGGACTTTCAGAATGGTAGTGAGAAAATAAGCAAAAGTGGATGAGAAGTAAAATTTAGTTTGAATAGAATTAGAAAAGCCCATCTATAGAGGGATAATTTCTAGATCACAAGAAAAAATGGAAGATAAATTTATTGATCACTCGAGTTCTAAGTAAGATTGAAGGACTGATTCATAAACTCTTCAGGGACCAGTTTCATGGCTGGTGGTGGATCAAGGTGATTGGATCAAAGCCATTGACAGACAGAGAGAGAAGGAAGAAGGGAAGGAAAGAGAGCGAGACAAAAAGAGAAAGAGAAAGACATACAGAAAGATCTACAATAGCTGGGCCAGGGCTAGGATAAAGCCTGGGTCCAGGATTTCCATCCAGGTCTCCCTCATGGGTGATAGGAACCTAATTACTTGAGTCATCATCCACTGCCTTTCAGGCACATTAGGAAACGAGATCAGGAACTTGAGGTAGTGAAGCTCTAGGACATGAATCAGATACTCCAGATTGGCATATGTGTGTCCCAAATGACAGTTTAACTCACTGCACCACAGGGCCCACTCTCAAAGCTGTGATTTCTGACAACTTCTTGTTTTTTATACAATATCACCAATTTTCAGAAAGCAAGAGATGAAGCAAATTTCTAAACATTCATATCCTTCCATTTTTTCTTTGTATTCTTAAAGCCTATTTCAATTTTCTCATACTGTTATAATTTTTTTGGTATCAATTCACTCTCACTTTCGTTTCAGTCTCTGGACACTCATTTGGTCACATATTTCGATACTGTTTTTGTAGCTGGAAAAGGGAGCATACTGTATGTGTGTACATGAGAATACTTTGGATGCTTTTGTTTTCTTAAATACTTTTTCGTTGACTCAGTTGGTATGAACTGGTGTTATTCAGGCTTTTCCTTGAATAAATTTCTGTTGTAGGAATGGGCAATTCTCTTGAGAGAAAAATAAATCTGGTTTGTGTTCAAGTTTCAGAGGGCAGGATCAAATATTTTAAGAGAAAATTAACGCATTTAAGTGCTTTAGAGTCAACAAACTAAACAGTAATCATTTTAAAGGGTAAGATTTTTTCTTACTGATAGACTTACTATGAAGTGCTTCCTAATTGTGCACATTTTTTATGTCATTTTTAAATTCATGGCATTTTCCTGATAATGTTCATTGTTTTAGAAAAGAGTTATTTATTTGTTTGAAAGGCAGTTACAAAAAAAGGAGATATTCACTGGTCCACTTCCCAAATGGCAGTAATGAGTAGAGTTGGACAAAACTGAAACCAGGAACCTAGAGTTCCATTCAAGTGTCCTACAGGGGTTGTGGTGCTTCTAGTACTTGGGCCATCTTCTGTTGCTTTCCCAGGCATATCAGCAGGGTGCTAAGTCACAAATGGAGTATCTGGGACTTCAGCCAGCTTTCTGATATGGGATGACAGGTTTACTGGAGGTGGCCTCACTAGCTGACACAAGGCTTCCTTCTCCCAATTGTTTTCACTACTAACTCTCATTGCTCAAATCCAAAGGAAGAGAAAGAGAGATTAAGAGAAATAGAGCATTTCAGAATTATCCAAACCACTTGGACAGAACACTCGGAATATGTACACATTGAGACTCTGGGTTGATATGAAGTGGCGGTTCCTCATCCCTGAGTACTGGAACATGTGGGAAGTCATGAGTGGTTTTCCCCTTTGTTTATCCCCTTACCCCTGGAACAACAAGAAGAATAGCAAATTTGGAAGCAACAAATTCAATTTTTCCTAAACCTTGATCCTTCCCACCCTGATCAACCATGTAATCATTATTTTTAAAAGCAATAATAATGATAAAAAGAAATAGAGGAAGAAAAGCATTTGTAAAGTATGTACAGAATGTACTTTTACTAATTTAAAGTTTTCATTTTTGTTCCTTTTATCTGTTTTTGTCTCTTACATGAGTCATATTCTTTCTTAGAAAGTAGTAAATAAAATTGTTTAAAAATACACAGATAACCCACACAAAGAGTCCCTATTGTGTTATTCATAAGACACTATCCTTGTGAAAGTTCTTATCCTTCTATTGGAGAGATGTAGGATGTTTCACCAAACCAAAAAGTATCTGCAACATTTAGAATACTGGTCCTATGGCTGTTTTACTGAATATGGTGGTGGTTTTGCCATTACTAAGACAGACTTTTCAACCCCACCTCCCCCGCCCTCAACCAACATGTTTATCCAACTTAAGTTCAGGACAGAAGGTCTGACAAGATAAGTAAACCAAACTAACAGGCTAACTATTAAAAATTAGAATTGTCTTATTAAATCTAGGGCAAGGGATTTCTGAGTCTATAGGTCAAAATGTATAGTAATAGTGCAGTTTGTCAGAACTGGACTTTTTGCCCTCTATGTGGATCACTTTTGCAAGTAAAAGTCACTTTGAGTCAAGTAAATTCTCTTTTACGAATAAAAGATAAAGCCCTGAAAATGGAAAAGTTAGAAATTTGAAGTCCTGTTGGAAAAGATATGTGATGTTTCAAGCAATGAATTTGAAAACAAAAGAGATAGGCTAGTAAGGAAGGTCCTATATATTAAATCTGATTTTAGCAAATATTGTTAGATTGAACATGAAATGATCTAGTTATCTTTCAAAGACAAAAATGAAGTTGATATCTCAATATTTACTAATGGAAGCAGCTACAGATTTAGAGGAACTATGGTTTTTATAAAAA
Organism: Ochotona curzoniae; assembly: GCF_017591425.1. Lineage (NCBI taxonomy): Eukaryota > Metazoa > Chordata > Mammalia > Lagomorpha > Ochotonidae > Ochotona > Ochotona curzoniae. The sequence continues at coordinate 17,996,699 of NW_024465023.1, read as the reverse complement.
TTGTAATGTGTTACTTTTATGGTTATTTTCCTATTAATTTTTTCATCCAATAATTCCACTTTGAAGCACATGCCTTAAACAATGTTTATAGTTGTGACATTAACTTAATCACTTTGGCTACTGAGGTTGGAGTAGTCTTAGCACTCAGCTCTGACTGGTTTGTTTGTTTTTATATCATAACAATCTTTAAAATATGTCATTAAGTGATTTAATCTAAAACAGGTACACTTGTCCCTTCCTCCTTCAAGAAAAGGAAGGAGGATTATAACAGTGAGCCAGAGCATTACTTGTTTATGGGCAATGCAGTGAATGCAGGTAAATGGATATATATATATATGTATATATATATATATGCAGAACTGTGTCTTGGGAAGAAGCTAAGACATTTTCAACCCTGTGATACTAGAACAAGAAGGTGAGACTGTGAGGATGAGATAGATTTAGAAGGTTTACAATCGAGGGGCAAGGTATAGACTGGTGATTGAACAGTGAGTGAAGGCAGTATAAGTCACTTTTTCAGGCAAGTAAGAAAGACCAGGGGTACGTCTTCTAACCCATGTGCCTCACTGACATAGTCAACATAATGCATTGTTATAGATGGTGTGACTAGCTAACGTATTGAGAAAGGTTGAGCAGTGTTCATTTGATCACAAAAATAAGGAAAAGCTGATTGTGTTTAGCGATACAATTTTGGGGTTCTAGCTATAGTGGCAAATAATGCTAATTATTTAGTTAGTATCATAGGGTTTTGGTTTGGAATTGCTTCCAAAACAGAACCTAACCCTAGAATTCAAGAACATATAGTATACTTGGAAAGTGAGAGCTGCACACACCAGTGAGGAAATACGATGGTGAAGAAATGGCAGTTGATAGTTTATTTTTAAGAAGTTATTGTAACTAACTTGCTAATGGGCCTGCTGGGGAATTTTAAGGAATAATACAGAGTATATACTTCTGAGTTATTCCCAAGTGATTTCTAAAAGATAAGGAAGCTGGAGATTTTATACACTATTGTTAAGCAATGTTTGAGGGCTTCTCCTGGGAGGTATTTACTACTCAGTACTTTTTGCTTATCATGCTGATGAGAAAAAATGGGCCTTAGTTGATGGAGAAAGAATTTAAAAAATGCAGATGGACATGGCATAGTTTCATTTGTATGAATGTGTGCTACAACACGACCTATCCTGGGAACCATAAATAGGATACTGCTGTTGGAATGTAATGTGAGAAGTGGGATGGCATGAGATAAGGCTAAAGAGAAGATATAGAGTCCAGACATAGAGGCTCTTGTTTGCCATGTTAGCACCTTTTCTTTTCTGCCTTGCCAGATAAGTATAGGAGTGATAATATCAGATTTTCACTACAGATTGATCTCTCTTGAGGGTGTTTGGAGATGAAATAAAGTGGATCCATTTAGAGATTATTGTAGCTTTTTAATAATGAGACTGCAAGACTTGAAACCATACTTATAATAGAGGCAATATTGATAGTGAATAATATTAATTAACAGTATGCATTAAATACCCTTTTCAGCTTTTTATATAGCCAGCCATTTAACACAGCAAGCACATCAACAGCAATTATTGTTATATCTATTTTAGGAAATTACTGCACAGAAAACTTAAATAGTTTGCTAAACATGACAGTAGGTTGATGAGCTATGTCACCTCTTCAGGATGTACTATTTCACAGTCTGCATGTGCAGCATCAGCTGTTGGTCTGAAAGAATGGATTTGATATGTTATTTGGTAAGATGGGTAGATCATGGTGATTTCTTCTAAGGGAAAGGAAAATGTGAAGGATGATTTCGTTTTTATCATTGGTAAGAGGTAAGGTAGACATTTGTAATGATGTAAGATATACATATTTTAATGTGTAAAATGCTGCCAAGAGGAATGAGTTTAAACAATAAAGTCTTTGTCATTTTTTCTACCCCAAAAGATGTAGTAGAAAAAAAGAACTCTAAATTATGTTGTTTTTTGTATTTGCAAGATTCTTTTATTATTTCTTATTATACAGTTTTATATGTATATAGCCTCCCCCATCTCTCCCCTGCTCCCTCTCTTTTCCTCAATATTTTTACTACTACTGTCCTTCAGCTGCAGTCACGCGTCCAACATTCTGCCATTTACATGTGTCGTGACATTGTAGGTATAGGCAATGGTAGAGAGTCTAGTATCTTGTTGTCAAGTTATGTTTAACAGTTTCATTGGAGGGGGTTCTTCTTTTATTCAGGAGTAGAGATGCATATTGAAGTTTTTCTTTGTTTCCTAATGCTCTAGTCTCCATTACACTGTGCATTTATGAGAATATTAGTGTATACTTGTTTATGTGTATATCTTTATTTTGTACTTTGCATGAAGGTTGCCTTATGAGAAAATATGATATTTATCCTTTTTGGATTGGCTTATTTCACTGAGCATGTTAGTATCCAGCTGGTACCATTTTGTTGCAAATGATAGAATTTCATTACTTTTTAGCAACTGAGTAGTATTCCATGGAGTTGACATACTACTGTTTCTTTATTCATTCCTCTTTTAGTAGGCAGCTAGGTTGTTTCCATGACTTTCCCATTGTGGGTTGTGTTGCTATGAGTATATAGGGATGCAGATTGTTTTCTTGCATGTAGGTATCACTTCTTTTGGATATCTCAAGAATGGGATAGCTGGATCATACGGTAGATCAATTTTCATTTGTCCTAGCACATTCCGAACTGACTTCCACAGTGGCTGTACTAGCCTACACTCCCATCAGCAGTAGAGTAGGGTTCATTTTCCCCACATCCTCGCCAGCAGGTATGAGTAGATTTCCTTATGTAGGCCATTCTTGCTAGAGTTGTGTTACAGCTGGTTTAGCTGCCTTTTGGGACACTGGCGTCCCATATTGGTGGACTTTTTCATGTCCTGGATGCTTCACTTACCATTAGGTACCTGCTAATGAGCCTGAGAAGTCTGAAGAGGATGGTTCAAATGCTCAGGCCCCTCAGCCCCATGTAAGAGATTGGGATGGAGTTCCTTGTTCTTTCTGCCAGTTTAGCCCAGCCCTATCCTTTGCAGGCATTTGGGGGGTGAACTAAGGACTATAATATTTCTCTTTGTGTCACTTTACCTTTTAAGTAAATAAACATAATTTTAAAAATCTGCATTTCTGAAAAAAAGAAACACTTTGCTTACAGAGTATATGTGTATATATGTGTGTATATATATGTGTGTATATGTGTGTATATATACATATATATATACTTACATACATATATACATACACTGGCAACTTGGTATAGTTTTCTGACCTATGCAAGAGGGCCCTAGTCTTGTCACAATGTGAAAAGCAGACATATCCATGGATGAAATTTTCTTCAAGGCAAAGATACACTGTACTTCAAAATTTCTTTTCATAATACTACTAAAGTGTAGAAAATGAACGTTAATATTCATTTTGGTGGTATTGCAATTAAAATAGTCACTGTGAGTATTATTGTGGATCTGTTGTTATACACTGCAGGAAATACACACACTCATTCACATTTCATTTAAAAGTATATTTCCTGAGATCTGTGCTCTAAAAATATGCTTTACAGACTAGATGGGTGATGTATGTGAAACTTTTAAATGTTGTTAGGAATATGATTCTCCTGTAAGAGGATGGTTGAATTGAAAGTGTTGTTGAGGTAGTCTAGGTAAAAAAATAAATGTGTGTATATGTATGTCATGATTTTAAATATATATGTATCATGAGAAAAGCGTAAAACATAAAATTTGCCAGCTTAACCATTTTAAGTGTATAGTTCAAGAGTTTTAATTATATTCACCTTTGTCGTTAAGCAGATCCACAGAATTTTGTCAGTTTATGAATCTAAAATTCTTCCAGGAGCCAGGAGCTTCTTCTGGCTCTCCCACACGGGTGCAGGGTGCGAAGGCTTTGGGCCATCCTCTACTGCTTTCCAGGCCATAAGTAGGTAGCTGTATGGGAAGTGGATCAGCTGAGACATAAACTGGCACCCATATGTGATTATGGCACAGGCAAGCAAGGATTTATCCATTGAGCCACCGTGCTGGGCCCCCAATGGCTGTTTGAACATTTTTCTTGCTTAATTTTTTTTTGACTTGACAGCTAATTTCTTCTTAGTGCTAAGTAGTACACAGTCTGAATATACTAGAGCTTACTTACTTATCCATTCACTTAGTGAAGGACATGTCAGTTGCTCCCAAATTTTGGCAGTTATGAATAAAGATGGTTTAGTTTTCTGTGTTCTAATATATGTTTTCAACTCTTTTGGATAAATACCAAGGAATACATTTGCTGGACTATATGATAGTTGAAATGTGAGTTTTTGTAGAATTGTCTTTGGATTTGGAATAAAGTTTATATTTAAAGATAACAAGCAAAAATAATTCACATTGCTCATTGGACTAAATATGTGTAGTGATATCCCACAGTCGTTGAAATTTGTATGTGTGTGATGGCATATGATAAAAGGTACATGTTTTTATGTGCTTATTTGAATTTGTACATCTTTTGAAGTGAAATGTTTGTTCAGGTACTTAATGTTTTAACCAGGTTTTCTTTCTCATTGTTGAGTTTTAAGAATTTTTTTTTTGCATATGTTGAATAGTAGTCCTTTATCAGATGTGTATTTTGCAAATATTCTTGGTCAGTCTGTACGTGATCTTTTCATTTTCTTGACTTTTTCGCAGAGCATGGAGTCTTGTCACTTTGGACCATATGCACATCTGAACAATATTGTCTTTAATCCATGAGCACATGATGTCCTACATTTATTTACCTCTTTAATTTCTTTCTTTTTTTGTAGATTTCCAATTGCCTTGATAGGCTTATGCTTAAGTATTTTATATTGTTTTTGATACTATTGTAAGTGAAGTTTTTTTTTTAAATTTCCTTTTCAGAATAATTAGTTTTAGTTTGTAGAAACATAATTGATTTTTTGGTGTAGATTTTAACTTCAACTTTGCTGATAATAGGAATTTTTGAGTGTGATTTAGGTTTTCTAAATGTAATATTATGTTTTCTGCAACAATGGATGTAATGGTCTTGAAAAGCTTAATATATGGTTTTGAAATGCCTAATAAATGCAAGCCTGATACCACTGCAATGACTGTACATGATCTTCCTGGATAATTTATAGTGAATGCTTTTTGATTGCTGTATCTGTGGAAAATTATGTTGAACTTTGATTCCAATGCATCAGAAGATCTGACATCATACTGCACTCAAATAGAAACGACAGATCACTTCTACTTACTAATTCAAATTACTGACATTTGTGTTTACTGATGCTTTTGTACCAGAAAATAGAAAATAAAGTTGGAGTTCTATATTCCGCAAAGATTTGTTATAGCCCTGCAAAGATTTGTTATAGCCCTACAAAGACTAGCATTGCTCAGTATGAAAGGAAATGACATCATTAGTTCAGAAAAATATTTCCTTTATTTATTTTTCTAAGACTTGTTTATTTAATTGAAAGGTGGAAGAAGGGAGAAAGGAATGAAGGGAAGGAGAAAGAGAGAGAGAGAGAGACAGACAGACAGACAGACTTTTACCTACTGGTTCATTTTCCAAGATCATATAACAGCCCAACTGGGCCAGGCAGAAGTCAGGTTTCAGGAACTCTTTGTCTACCACATGGGTGGCAAGCACCCAAGTCCTCAGTCACCACCCAATACCTCTCTTATTAAGCTGCATCTGAAGCAGAACAGTTGGGACTGAAACCAACACCTCAGTACGGAATGCTGGCAACCCAAGCACTGGTTTAACTCTCTGTGCCATAACCCCTGCCCCAGTATTTGCTAAATTATAATACAAATAGTATCTAAACAAGAACAACAATGTCTTACATTTTCTAAAGAAACTTTGTTGATGCCATTCCCATTATCTTCATGATAAAACCAGAGATGGCAATGCTCGATTTTCATTTACTAATTTAAAATATATATTTGTAAAGTATTTGTTTAAGGTAATTTTATATTTCTTATGCAATTTCATGTAGAAAACAAGCTAAAATACTTCTGGTTTGGAAATCTGTATGAAACTCTCCCCAGTAGGCATTTCAGAGTCTCTGGAGTCATGTAAATCTTAGGAGACTGTAAAATATACCCAGCAACCAATAAACTAACTATAAAAATAAACGCTTAAGTATAGATTTACAGATTATGAGTTAACCATCCATTGCATTCCACAAGTACCCAACAAAGAACATCTGCCTGAGAAGGATGGCAGGAAAATTGGCAGAAAGCTTTTGGGATTTTCTTAAGGTAAATAATCCCTGGTTCCATTGAGGCAGAAAATAGGGTGTTTTTTTCTTTCTTCTTTCTTCTTCTTCTTCTTCTTCTTTTTTTTTTTTTAAGATTTACTTGTTTTTATTGCAAAGTCAGATATACAGAGAAGAGGAGAGACAGAGAGGAAGATCCTCCATCCAATGAATCAGTCCCCAAGTGAGCGCAATGGCCGGTGCTGTGCTGATATGAAGCCAGGAGATCCTTTTCCTATTCCAGGTCTCCCATGTGGGTGCAGGGTCCCAAGGCTTTAGACAGTCCTATACTACTTTTCCAGGCCACAAGTAGGGAACTGGATGGGAAACGGGGCTGCTGGGATTAGAACAGATGCCCATATGGGATCTCAGTGCATGCCAGGCAAGGACTTTAGCTGTTAAAGTCCAGGGTATTCTTTCTTGTACCTGTTATCATTCTGTTCTTTAGAAATCCAGTTACATATGCGAGTATATTTTATTTATAAATTAATTTAAAAACATCTCCGCATTTCTTAACTGGTACAATTTGAATACCTATCATTCTTTGCAAATTTGCTAAAGTTGTTGCTTGTTTGCTCATTGGATGACTGCTTCTGAAACTTGATTCAATTATTTACATTTTAAGTTTATTTTTAAAAACAATTTAATTATTTAATTGAAAGGCAGAGATAGTGAGAGAGGGACAGAGACTTAGAGACACCTTCCATACACTGGTTCACACTCCAAATGGCCATAAGAGCTGGAGCTGGGCTGGTCCAAAGCCAGGATCCAGGAGCTTCTTCTGGGTCTCCCATGTGGGGGTCAGGAGTCCAAGGACTTGGACGATTTCCCTGCTGCTTTCCCAGACACACTATCTAGTTCAGAAGCGGAGCAGCCAGGACTCAAACCCTCACCCATATGAGCTGCCTACCCTGCACGCAGTGTATTTCCTAATAGCCCATAATGCTGGGCCATCCAGTTTATTTAAAAAATAAATAAATAAAGCACAGTTATCATACAGGATTTGAATTAAAAATGACAGTTTCAAGCTATGAATTTTCCACTAACAGTAACAAGTTGAATAAGAGTTTTAACCTCACTATTTTTATCTGAAAAACAGTTTCTATTCTTACTAAATGCCCACTGCCTGATGAAGAGTTGCTGAATATCTAATAGATGTTATATGAAAAATACCTTTGTTATGTCAAGATACAGTGACTGAGTTTGAATAGGAGTGATTTCTGTCCTATTGCTTCATTAACTGGTAAGGAAACTGAGTGAATCATTTGTTACTACAATATATAATGGCAAAATTAAAATTTGGATTTAGATTCCTTAACTGATGCTCTTTCACAAACATTTCTTAATTTTACTTTGAGATTTATAAATTAAAAGGCGGGATAAATTTAAAACCAATTGATGACAACTCATAGCAATGTAATGGTTGTAATACCAATTTCATGAATGAAGACTCCAATAAGTATTATAATAGTTGCTGGATGTTAGATGTAGAAAAGGCTAAAGTGGCCAGATGGTTCATTTCAATGTCAAAATATTTTTCTTGCCTATTTCAAGACTTTTAAAAAGAAGAAAACATTTTTTTCCCTCTGACTTTGGAGGTGGGGGAAACTAGCATAGCAGAAGTGAAGTGCAAGAGTAAGAAAGGATAAAATTGCTTATTACTGTGTAAGAGAGAGCCTGATGTTTCTATGGAGGATGTAAATTCAAACAGAATAAAATGAAAAAAAAATTAAGTTATTTTGAGAACTAATGATTTCCCAACCACTATAGCAAGTACATAGTTGCTATATTATATACAAGTATATCCAAATTCAAAGTACTGATTATATATATATATATATATAATGTTCCTTTTTTTCTAGATCAGTTGATTCAGCATTGTCTTTATTCTCGGTGTCCTTCTTAATACAGGGCTTATTGCACATGGTGAGTTCTTTTACTTTTTAAATAAAAGATTTATTTATTTTTATTGGAAAGGCAGATTTACAGTGGGAAGGAGAGACAAAGATCTGTCTGCTGGTTCGCTCTCCAGTGTCTGCAATGGCCAGAGCTGAAGCCAGGAGCCAGGAGCCTCTTCCATGTTCCTCATGCAGTGCAGGATCCCATTCTCTACTGCTTCCCCAGACCACAAGCAGGGAACTAGATGGGAAGTGGGACCCATAAGGGATCACCAGATATGCAAGGCAAGAATTTAACCAATGAGTCATCATGCTAAGCCTGAGTTCCTTCACTTTTATATCCTGTGAGATATGTATCATCTATAGCTTAAATAAGTAGAAGAAATTAGGCTCGAAGTAGTTACTTGTTTATTCAGCTTTCTTGAAAAAATATCTGATTATAGTTCTTTGAGTTCAGTGTTTCTCTTGCCGTGTAACATTTCAGTAGGGGCCTCATGCATACTGCCACAGTGGAACATCCATTACAGCACAACTAGAGTTAATATTCAGCCAGTAATAACTTACATAGCTAAAATGATTGTTAATATTTGAAACTACATCTGTACCACATAGTAATTTGTTGCCCTCATGAACTTTTAGGTGTATCCTCTACCTGCTTTCCTCCAACCTGTCTGACTGTATGACACTTGGAAACGTCTGTATTTTCCTATAATGGTAGCCTAATTGATATATTGGCTAGCATGGTGGAAGGTGTCTGTCTCCTGTTTATGACTATCCTAGAAGCAAAGTAGTGAAGGATGGAATATTGGTTACCTATTACCTTCTTATTTCATGGATTAAATTTACATATGAGAGAACAATAAGTGTAGGAAATTTATGTGAAGGTCTGCCTTCTAGGGCACAAAACAAGGTAGGAAGTTGTGAAAATGAATGTGGTGGGGTAAATGAAATAAAAACTACATTAATACAATGGAGGATTATTCCTGAAATTAATGATTCCCAAGCAAACAAAGGAAAAGAAGAGAAAAGAAAAGAAAAAAGAAAAGAAAAGAAAAAAGCTTCAGCTTTGGCCAGCCTGATCTATGGCATAATGTTCATGTCTGTTACAGGAACTCTGAATAGACAAACTGAAGCCAGAGACTTTCATTTAGACTCTTTTAAGTGCTCATAGGATATGTTGTTGTTGCTGCCTCTTCTGTCTAAGGATCTATAGCAATCCTTCCCGAGTTGGGGTAGGTACAGGACCCTGGATTTGCTTAGTATTCTCCAACACTTGAAAATTATCAGCTCTTAACTCAGATTTTATAGGCACGTTATTAACCCAGAGCCATCTGTGAATGAGATTTATGATAATAGTTGTTGAAATTGGAGTATAAGGCCAACTGGCTTTCCACAACCCTGGAATGCAGAGACATGAGTATTTTTTTAGGGAGAGATATTCTAGAAGACTTTATTGTCTCTTGCTGAATATAAACTAATATGAAATTGTTCTTATTTATCATTCTTCAAGAGCAAAATTGTCAAGTATATGTAAGCCTCTTTTAAACAAAAAATATATTGTTTTTGTATAAGGCCTTTTAGGAGGACATTGTAAGTTTGGTTATTAAAGAACAATAGTGTATTAGGCTGAGTATAAAAATGCAGGAGTTTGAATGTTTTTTCACCTCTGATAGGAATTTAGTTGTATAAGAATGGTGTAGGAAGCTGTGCATGTTGGAGGAACCCAGAACCCAGTGAAAATCCATGCAATGAGTGGAATGCTAGCATGAACTCTGTGTTAGCTCTACTTCCTTTGAATTCTACATAGAAATGATTGACTAGTTAAGTTGGAAATTCTGTTATTTCTGTGTAATAGTTTTGTGGGGCTGGTGTAATAAAATACCACAGTTAAGTGACTTAAACAGTAGAAATTTATTTTTTTCCTCATAATTCTGAAGGCTGCAATTCTAAGATATCAGTAGCTTGAGTTTCTCTTGAGAACTTTTTTAGACTTGTAGATTGCTGTCTTCTCACTGTGTCCTCACATGGTCATTTCTTGTGTGTTATCAGGGGTTGAGGCTTTAGCATATTAATGGGAAGTGGCCCAATTTTATCCTTAAAAGTCCATTGGGCTTCTCCTCACTGATGTGTAATTCCTCTGATATGCTGTACTGCACATGTACATTGTTATGTAGCTTTATGTTACTTTTTGGTTGATATTTAATCCATTTATCTGTCTACTTTCTTCAGACAAGATATTCAGGTATGTACATGACTTTAAAATTGTGACTTCAAAGAATTCAACCTAGCTTGACTTATATCAATAAACCAGTATTATGGATCTTTTATTCTTTTTTGGCTACAATCACACAACACAGGACATATGATCTCTGCTGCCTCAGTCATGTAAATTATTGTGTTTCTTTCATCTTGGCAAGGTTTTTCTCTTGAATTTAGACAAGAAAGTATGTAGGATTTGGAATTCGAGGCAGCTCTGTTATGACCATAGGGAAGAAGAAAGTGTAAAATAATGATGGAAATTGATTTATATTGAACGAATTGGTATTCTTGTAGGGATCATTGATCTATTGACTCAAACCGTCCTCTGGAATTTTCAGCTTTGCAAACTAGTTAGTTGTTTGAGCATTTAGCTCTCCCTTGTATAGCTGAATGCATTCTGATGCAAGGCAGTGGTGGTACATACTTAAATAGTTTTTTCATTGAATTAGCAAGTATTTTTTGTTCATCTACCTGTATGTGCCAGGTTCTCTACTAGACTCAGATGAGGTATCATTTCAGGAATCATACAATCTCTTTTTCATACCTTACAGGGTAATGAGCATAATAAAGGAAACATACTCAGAATCATGAACTACTGTAGGAATATGGCTTAACCTGATCATAGTCATGTTGGTTATCTTTGTGATCTTGCCCTTTGGATGACTGTGATAATCATTTCAAACCCTATGTAATGAATAAAATCCTAAAGATAATATACTGCTCTTATCTAATTTCTGGAATGTCTCTTATGACATTAACTTTTTTTTTTTTAGAAAGTCCTGGTACATTCTGTTTAGGCATGGATCACCGTTGTCTAACTTTATTTATAAAACCATTTTTCTTTTGCCTTATAACACAAAGATCCACTGTTTTGTCGCTACTCAAGACTACACTTCTAAGTTCTTAAACATTATGCTCTGAATAATTAATCGATTTGTTTATCACTTACTTATGAAACATTCCACCTTTAGTGAACAGTTCTTCTATTACTGGAATACTGGATTTTCTTGAAATAAGTACTATAAAAGGAGGAACGTACCTAGTACCTGTTCCATTAAGGGTTTTCTTAACAAAGGGACATTTTCCATAGAGTGTCAGTTAACTAGTTTGCAGCAAAAAAGAGCTTGAACAAACGTTTTGAGTATCTCATGAATGCTAGTGTGGTTAGGAAAGGAAGTTGACCGGCTTTCTTTTAAAATGATACACGTTGGTGCCAGCATTGTGTAGTGAGTTCAAGTTCTGATTGCTCTTTGATCAGTCTCCCTGCTGATGTGCCTCAGAATGTAAATTAAATGTAGTCCAAGGGCTTGGATCCCTGCCAGATGTGGATCACCTTAATGCAGTTTTAAAATCCTGGATTTGGCCAAGCCTTGAAAGCCCTGGCTCAGTTGAACTCAGTATTTGAACCAAAGGATGGAAGAATCTCTAGTACTATCTCTCTCCTTGCTCTTTTTCTTATTCGCTCTCTCTCTGACTCTGCCTTTCAAACAAATAAGTAAATAAACAATTTTTAAAGTAAAAACAAAATAATCATGTCCACCAGGTTCATACTATCTCAAATGGCATAAGTCCCTGCTTTTATTACTGAATGATATTCCATTTTCCATATGTATAACAATTTATTTTGTTTTTTAAAAAGACTTGTTTATCCAGAGGCAAGATCTCTCTCTCTCTCTCTCTTTCTCTCTCTCTCTCTCTCTCTCTCAACAGAATTTCCATTGCTGGTTACTCTCCAAATGGCTGCAACAACCATGGCTGGGCCAGGCTGAAGCAAGGAGCCAGGAGCTTAGAAATCCATCTGGGTCTCCCACATAGGTGGTAAGACCCAAATGTACTTGGCTCTGTACTGGTGTTACAGTTTATATATTCATGCATTACTCTGTCAATACTTTATTTTTGTATCTTGGCTATTGTGTATAATCTGAAATGAGCATAGGTATGCAAATATCTGTGGAGATAGTGATTTTATATGATATTGCTTGTCTCAATCTTTTTTTTTAAGATTTATTTATTTTTATTGGAAAGTCAGATTACAGAGAGAAGGAGACACAGAGAAAAACATCTTCCATTCTCTGGTTCACTCCATAGTGACTACAACAGCTGAAACTGAGCCAATCCAAAGCCAGGAGCCAAGAGCTTCCACTGGGTCTCCTACACAGGTGCATGCTCTTACAGCTTTGGGCCACCCTTCACTGCTTTTCCAGGTCATAAGCAGGGAGCTTGGTGGGAAGTGGGGCAGCTGGGACTGGCACCTCTATGGAATCCTGGTTCTTACAGGTGGAGAATTAGCCAGTTGAGCCATTATGTCAGCCCCTGAGCTTAATAGTTGACTTGGAAGATCTGGCATATTCAAGATTTGTGAAAATCAATGTAAGACTTCTGTATATGCATGTATGAATGTACATAAGGAGATATGTTTACAGTATGTTCAAGTTCATGAATGTATCTATGAGTTTATATATCTGTGTGCATATTTATGAATGTGTTGTGTTGTGTGTATAAGTATGTACATAGTAAGTCACTAAACAGATTTGATGGTGTCCATGCTTTGAGACAAGGCCCTAGAATTTGTAGACAAATGTCTTCAGGATCCATTTTTATAAAGGTATTTTCCTCTGAGGTTGTCCAAAGGTTATATTAGGATAAATGGAATATTTACTAAATCCTTCCAAGTTTATTGCAAGCATCAGCATCAGTACTCTCTGGCTCCATCTCTCTAGACTCCCAAAAGGACATTTTAGATTTTCTATCCTGCCAAAAGCAAGTTCCAACAGTAGAGAGAAGTTATGGTTGGAAAAAAACCCCACAAACTCTGAGCTAGTTTTCCGAGTATTAGTCACCAAGTCTTAATATTTCCTCTCAAAGAAACCTGTTTATGAATTGCATTTTTATTACTGAGAAAGTCTGCAATTAAGTGTTCCAGTTCATTGTGCAAAATTATATCAGAAGTATAGTTTGATTATTGCAACAGAAGATTTAGAACAAAGGAGTATTAAAGGAGATGATCTTAGACATAATTGTGGAAAGATACAAATTTGTTTTAATAACACAAGTAGTTGTATTTTTTAGAAGATTTAATTCATTTACTTGACACAGAGCTCCAGAGAGAGTGAGAGTGAAACAGAGAGAGAAAGAGGAAAAGAAAAATAAAGAAAGAAGAAAGGAATGAGGGAAAGAAAGAAAGACAAGAAAGGCATCTTCCATTCCCTGGTTCACTCCCCAGATGACTACAGCTGGCCAGGTCTGAGCCAGGCCAAAAGGCAGGAAATCAGCAGGTTCCAGATCTCTTACGTGGGTGGCAGGGTCCCACGTACTCCAGCCATCCTCTGCTGCTTTACCAGACACATTGGCAGGGAGCTGAATTGGAATTGAAGCAACTGGGACAGGAAGTAGTGCCCATGTAAGACATTGGTGATGCAGTGGTAGCTTTACAGGCTGTGCCACAATACTGGCTCTTCATTGGTTGTATTTTTGATAAATACCTCTTTGCTATTATTTGTTGTGAAGTAGAAGGTAAAATAAGAATCTATGCCTTCTCCTAAGTACGTTTGTCAGTCCTTTAAAACAACTATGACTTTTAAAGACAAAAATGTTAAATAGTGATTCAACAGTAGAAAAAAATTGCACCTGTTATGGCTCAATTAGTTGATAAATGAATCCCAGTAATCAGTCATTGTTATCAATCAAATAAAACCATTTTGTTCCACCTGTACAAATCAGGGTTCAATATTAATGGATTGAATTTTGTAACTTGTAAGGGTTTATTTACATTTATTATATTTGGCCACTAGGTAGAGACTGTTTCAAATAGTAGCCTGCACACAAAAAGTTTGTGAATATGCCAGTCACGATGTGTAGGGATTGACATTTCTATCAAGCACTCAACCTCCTTTGATCCCCCTGCTTACTACGTGTGATGTGTGCTTTTGTTTTTTAAATCTATATGATCAGAAGGTAGCTGTGTATTTCTGGCCATCATATCTTCCCATTATACAGGCGGGAAGTCAAGAAGTGCTTATAGCCAAGAGAAAGAGATTCTCATTTTCATGACTTTTTATTTTTGGAGAATGGTTTTCCCAAAGGACTGGTGTATAGAAATTATCTAGTGACTACCTATAGCGACAATAATGACTATTAGTTCAAGTATTTTTTCCCCAGCTTTAAAATACAGAAAATGAGGAAGGGATCCACAATAAAACATTATCTTACATTCCTGAAATCTAATTTATGACTAGTGGCGCAGGAGATACCAATGTCTAAGGAACCCCCCATCCTTATATCCCACATCCTCTCACTCCACAAAGTGACTGCTTGTCTCCTTGGCTCCAGGAGAGACCAGTGAAAGTTCCTCTTTATCTCTCAGCTTCTGGAAATACTTGTTATGTTGCCTGGATGTGTGATGGCAGAATTCAGATCAACTTTCTAACAAACAGCCATAGAAGGAGAAAATGGCATGAAAGGTTGGAAATTTCCAATTTTTCACTGATATATAGAATTTATTTCTAAGTCAAGTTTACTATTAATTCATTAGTATGAAGAAAAAAACCATTATCTATAAATGTCATAATGCCCTTCCTGTTTCATCTATCACTTATAACCTAGCTAAAATTAATTATATGAGTGAAATTGACATCTTGAGATTTGATTATTGTCATAGACCTTATGCTGCAGAACCGGTTTAAACTTTTTATTTGTTGAATTCTTTGTTTAGAGGAGGACTAAGCCTGTGAAATTGAAATTATGCTATCACAGATATCAAATGGAAGAAAAAAAAGAGGAAGGATTAGGGAGGAAGTGTGGGAGGTATCATTAAAAGCTTCAGGTTATACATATGAAATATATGAAATCCGTTCTTTACATAATTTTTGCCTCTTAGAGCTATGCTATAAAATTTCATAGGACAAGTTTTCTGTAGAGGACTTCAAGTTGAAAAGAAGCATACTGGGCCCGGCGCGGTGGCGCAGTGGTTAAGGTCCTCGCCTTGCACGCCCGGGATCCCATATGGGTGCTGGTTCTATCCCGGCAGCCCCGCTTCCCTTCCAGCTCCCTGCCTGTGGCCCGGGAAAGCAGTCGAGGACGGCCCAAAGCTTTGGGACCTTGCACCCTTGTGGGAGACCCAGAAGAGGCTCCTGGCTTTGGATCAGCATAGTATCGGCCGTTGCGCTCACTTGGGGAGTGAATCATCAGAGGGAAGATCTTCCTCTCTGTCTCGCCTCTCTGTATATCCGCCTTTCCAATAATAATAATAATAATAATAATAATAATAAATCTTAAAAAAAAATAAAACAAGCATACTGCACCCTATGGACCAGAAATTATTGACTCATATTTCTCTCTGTGATTGCTTTTTGTTGGTTATGCCCTAATTCAGTTCTTTTTGAAGTCCTGATCAGTTGAAAAATCTGGGGATTCCAAAAACTCTCCATCACAAGATGAACCCCAGGCATTCTTGATCATATTTTAGCTGGAGCCACTCCATGTTGATTCACAGTTTTAAAAGATAAAACATGCATTTTAAAATTTCATTCAAAGGTTTAATAAATAATACTCTCAAGCATTGATGAACTTTTTTCCCTATTGAAGAATTTCTCTTAACTCTTTCCAACTTCCATCTCTGCCTTGAACAATATGATGCTCTCTGGGGTTATTAGCAAGAAATACAAAGGTAGAACACGTGTTAGAAAACAGATTGGAAGTTTCATAAACAACCACTGTTGTCCTCAGGGAAATCTGTATTGTGATTGGATGTTTTATTTTGTTAAGGAGGGTCATGGTTTTTTTCTTCAACTTAAGTTGCATATATGGCTGGAGAGAGAGTATGAAAGAAGTGAAATGAGTCTTACAGTACATAAATTCTGGCTTTAATATAGCTATCTGTAAGTTCAGTTTCTTGAAATAGAACTCTTTATAAATTAGAAGTACTGTCATTTGAAATACTTTCAAATGTGCTCAGAAAAAGTTGATTAGTGAAAATATGTGAGGTTCTAAAATGTCTGTAATACAGTCTACATATTTATGTTTTAATAATTTTATGAACTCTTGATATAATATTACTTGATTTTGTCATATTATTTAAAAGATGTAATATGTGTTGGTAAGAATTTTTTCAATAAAAATTCCAAAACAATATGCTTTTTATTATGAAAAACTTGGCTCTTACTATTGAATGCTTATTATTTTTAGGTAATGCAATAGGTGCTTTATATATATTATTACCTCTAATTCCTCAAATTATACTGCTTTCTAATATACTCAAACCAAGCATGGGTTATGACAATTTGGCAGATCATTTAGTTTAATAGATGTGGTCATTGAGTTTTTGCTGGTAGCCTAAGTAATCTAGCAACACATATTTCTTGCTGTTACATCTTTTGCATACATATTAGCCTTTTTGGGGCTTTGAATATAGGCAAAATAGAATATTTTAATATTATAAAATTTCCTGGAAATTATATAATTAAAAAGAATAAGAACATAAAGTCAACATAGTAACATTTTAAATTAATCTCTTTTATTTTTCTGAATAGTATTTTATAATGCCTTTGCTAATACCAAACCATTGTTGTCATTTCAAATTTGCATGTATAATGTTTTAAATATTAATATACAGATAAATAAAAATGTCTCAATATCTATATACAAAACCTATATATTTTAACTAGGATAATGTTAGCAATAGCACAAGACACTCTTTTAAAATATTAATATATATATGAGTATTTCTATATGCTGAGAAGTTGCTAGAGACCATGTTTTGAAACAAATGTTTACATTCAGTCATATTAATTAAATTCTGTATTTTGAATACTTAATTTACTTTCTAATATCGCTTTTGACTTATATAACCCCAATTTGTAAATTCTTCACTCAGCAAGTTTAAAATTTCACATCTTTTTGGTGCAAGATATAGTTCTATACATATGTGTGTTGTGTACAAGCTAATGATTGAATCATAAAGCTGTAATTATATTGTAGAGTGTCATATCCTTTGAAGGAAACTATGATAAACAGCTTATTTATAATGTCTTCTTAAATACTTTGCATGGTATGGCTTATACATTATGGATTGTCCTTAATATTTCAATCTGATGAGTTGTGAAGTAAAACTGGGAAAGGAAATTACTACCTATTAGAAACCAACTGAAATAACTTATAATTACTTCTTAGTCTTGTGATCCATAACTAAGCATGCTACTATTGTTTCACAGTGCTTTCTCAGTTCATGTTCAGGTACTCATAAGTCTATTTTTATTATGAAGTTTCTTATTCATATTTAATTGGTGCTTTAGAATTTTTGCTTACTCAGGGGCACGTTTTTTTTTAATGGTACTATAATTTAGTGTTGATGTTGTTGTTGTTGTTGTTGTTGTTGTTGTGGCTCTTCTAACTCACACCAGTTTTTGACCTTGTTTCTTGGCTTCTCACTTATGGAAATGTACAATGATAGAGTACTGGGGCTATCATATGCAGATGTGGGGCAACAATGGAACATGCATCCCAGCATCCAGATGAAAGATGGAATCCCAATGAAACTGTTGGACATGTATAGACGATGGGATGCTGGGCTCTCTGACATTGTCTGTACCAACAGTGTTGGGGTACACTTAAATAAAAGACTGATAGAATTATGATTCCTTATGAAGGACTACACCATTGTAGTAAAATGGGAAAAATCTGACAGGGAGTTGGAGTTAGTGGGAGAATCCCAGCCTATACAAAATTGCACCACACAATTCAGAACTCAAAATAAAAGTGTATTAAAAAAGGAATTTTGAGCACTGTTTCTTCTTTTTTTCTTTTTTAGCAGAGTAAGTGGGAAGGACATAATAACCAGAAGTTAGTATCAACCATCTGTTATATTATAATAATTTTACTTTTAATGTATTCAATGATGCTTGATTTAATGGTTTATATATTTAGTTCCCTGTTTTAGAAAGAAACTTGATTATTGACAGATATATATTGCCATACAAAATCTTCACAGGCAAGTGATGTGTGACATTTCCTACCAGAACCCATTAACTAGCTCAGAACTTGATCATTAAAGCCATGTGAAAAAATCCAAACTGATCGAAGCCTATGGTATCTTGGCTCCACATACTCCTTTTTGGTTACTTAGGAATGTATTGAGAGATAGACATATGTACAACTAGTGAAATGCCTTTAATATCAGAAAATGCCAAGCTTTGAAATGATTCCATGATCAGTACTTTAAATGCTGATTGGATCAATAATTTTGCAAGCATTCTGTTGGTAATAGTTATGATTATTAAAGTAAGAATCACGGTAATATGGTTTTATGTAGATATCAGTAATGTTGATTAATACAGATATTAATAATGTTGAATAATACAGACCATTTTAAGAATTAGATAGCAGTATCTAGAGACAATACAGCAAACAGAAGAAAGCTGGTTAATTTCGTGGGATAAAGATGTTATTTTAAGGGAGATCAAGAATGAAAGAAATTTAATGACAATAAAATAAAAACATCTTCTGTTGTCAATTAGGATCACTTATTAAGGATTAGAAGCCACTTTACAATACATTGTAGTGTGTTCAACAAATCAGGAGCTGATACTACTATGAGCTAAATAAGTCTTCAAACAGAAGCTTTGAGCATGAAAAAATCATAAAAATAATAAAGCAATAAACCTTTCAAAAGGAAAAACTCACCAAAATAGGAATTAATTGAGGATAAATTGTCCTAAAAATTATTATTAGAATTATTGCTCGGTTTCTCCCACCATCTGAGATTGCTTTTGTCAAATAGTTCAGTCTCATGGTCCCACTGTGAAAAATAGGGGAATTGGCACTCATTATTTCTGAAGCTTCACCTTGCAATTATATTAATGTATTTCATCAGTTCCAAGAGGCACACTTTTCACATTTCAACTTCTCTGCAGCCAGGATATGTCTCCACTTAAAACTGCTCTAATCCAGCTCGCAGTTATAAAAACATCATATTGTACTTGTCATTGTCTGCCCATGTGCTTTTAATACCATTTCAATTGAATTATGCGTTTCCCTGCTTAGTGATATCATCAGTAACTACAATATCATTTGATCTGAAATGCAAATTTATTTGAGCAAAAAAAAAAACATATGGAAGTTAGACAAATTAAGTACTTCTACAGCAAATAGTAAACATTTCAAAATCCTGTGTTTGCAAAGAAATACAAAAATGCATCATGGAACCTTAGTAATATTCCCAATCAAAAGCAGACATTGCTGTTTAATAGTTTGTTACATCTTTTTCAAACTGAGCAGTATACTCCAAGTAATGTCATTGTAGGAAGGAGAAATTTCTAGGGCCTTGGAAATATATGTGAACAGATTCCAAATTGTGTTTCTCACAGGACTTTCATTAAAGCAAGATGTTGTGATTTAATTTGCAAAATTTTTCTTTTGTAATTGTTTAATGAGCCTTATAATTAATGTTCCATTAGATTTGAAGAAACATAGTATGCATATTTAAGCAGCCAAATTTGATTTTCTTTTTTTCTTTTTAGAGTCTATTATTTTATTTATTTAAAAATAGAGTTACCGATAGAGAGGGAGATATGTAGAGAAAGAGAGGAAGATAAAGAGAAAGGGAGAAAATCTTCCATTGGTGGGTTCATTCCCCCAAATAATTGCAGTGACTGGGGCTGGGGTAGGCCAAACCAGAAGCTAGGAACTTCTTGGTCTCCCACAAAGGTAGGGGGCCCAAGCACTTAAACCATCTTCCACTGATTTCTAAGGCATATGAACCAGTAGCAGAGCAGCCAGAACATGAGCTGGCACACATATGGGATCGTGGCAGTATGGGCATAGAAGTTCTACCAACTGTGCAACAATGCCATTGCCTGGTTTTCTAAATTTAGATATTGTCTCACATATTTTATTCTTGTGTGTGATGCCACATTTCTTTTGACTCCTAAGATATACAGTGTGTTAATAATTGGTTGGAATGCCCAATAGGTTGGGGGGGAATCACTTTTTTTTTGGTGGAGATTAGTATATATTTTTAATATTATTCACAGTGTTTACATAGAACTAGTTGAAGAATCAGCATTATGAATGTACTTCAAAAAGTTCAGAGAAAAGGAGTTGAAGATAAAGTTTATTTCTGTACAAAAACAGAAATCAGTGCCTAAGTTTTTCATAGTACACATTTTCCATGAATTTTCAGAAGACAAATTGAGTATTGTGCTTGTAATATCATACTGAACTTACAAACAAACTGAACAAAAAATGCTAGAATGATGTAGTTCATTTTTTGAACTATACTGGCATTCTAAATTCATAGAAAGATTTTGATGCCGACAATTCAGTTATGATTATCACATGTAGAAGATAATGATCAGAAGGTAAATATAATCATATATCAGCAAATTTGTTAATTTTTTATATTTTCGTTGAGTTGTGAAATACCAAATAGGAAACCAGATTACTCTCAAGTTGTGAAGTGTCATCAAATAATTTAGGACCTCAACAATACAGACATATTCCTTATCTATGTGTTAAAAATAAGGCTTAGGTATTAAACTGTGAAAAACTGTTTTCCAACATAAATATTTCTTAAATATCCAACTCTGGAACATTTTCTCAAGAATTGCTTTTCTGTGCTTTGTCTACCAGTTATTTTTCTTCATGTGCGCAGCAGTGTTTTGCAATTATTGGCCATCTTTTAATCCTGATTTCTCTTGCTGAAGATTGATTAGCACAATCAGTCACTGGAAAGCAATTTTCATCTCCAAAGGCAGCTTCTTTTCTCTCTTGATTAGCAATCCTGCTGCAATTTATTCAGTAAAGATAGATAATCCGTAAGAATACTGCCACACATACATTCTGATAAGACAAAGTGGGCTGCATCTGAATATTGTTGAGCGTATCCCAGGTAGACAAATGATCATTGAAGCCTTGCTGTCTTGTGTTTCTGCGATATTCCTCTTTCATTTGGACAACTGGTCTTTCAGTAGTCTTTTTCTGTCCACCCCCACCTCCCAGTTGCTTATGGATATTTGGGTCTTTAAGAACACGTATTTGCCTGTGATCTATTTAAAAGAGGAAGTATATACATTATGTACCAGCATAACTAGTTCAATATCCCTTATTTCTCTGTGTGTGAGCTGCCACTAAAATCAAAGCAATGCCTAAGTCAAATAAAATTCAGTTGAACCAGGTGTCTGTTTATTCCTTTACATTTCATAATAGAGATTAATTCTCTACTTTTAATGTAAGTAAGTTTAAAGTGGAAATATTTACATGATAGCAAAAGGATGAAAGAGGAAGTTCAGTAGCTTTTTCCTCCTAATTGCTTTTTCTAATTTTTACTCTATGATCAGAGTGTAAGCAAAAATAGTGAGGCAAATTGATAGAATGAAAACAGTAGATTGTGTAATTGTATAAGGCTAACGGGTTAAAATTTCTGACAGACCCACTTAATGTGTGGCTTTGAACCAGCTGATTTCTGAACTTTGGTTCTTGCATTTGTAACATTGGCACAATGCCAATTGCATTGTTAAGGTTAGAGACATTGCATACTAAAAGCCCCACTCACAGTAAGTTCTTAGGATTTATTTTATTATTATAACAATATAGACATGGTCTAAAACTGGATTATATTACATAAAGTTATATGACATTTTATTACATATTGTATAATATTGTCGCTATAATAGAAAGCACAAATTCAGGTTGTAGCTACTCATTCCTACCCTCACCTGGAGGTAAAAGAAGTAAAGAGCTGTCTTATATACTGAGCTCTGTACAAATGGCCCAAACTCATGGCACCGTTATTCACAACAACCACGATTGGAAGGAATGTTATCATCAATTTCTGAATTTATGGATAAAACAAATGTGTATGTGCCAAATTTAAAAACGGGATTTTTAATATAATACACACTTCATGAATGATTCGAAGACTTCTCTTGTGTGTGTGTGCATGTATATGCGCATAAGGATAACATTGATATTACAAAGGAAAATGCCACTTACCACAACATGAGTACATGAAGAACATTGTACTAAATGAAGTAAGTCAAGCACAGAAAGAGAAATACTATAGTATGTCATGTATGGTTAAAGTTCTGCAAAGTCAATCTGCTAGAAATAGGGAATAGAAGAATTGTTACTATGGATTGAGGCAGGGGACTGGAGAGATTATCAAAGTGTTAAAACTATAGAAGTCAGCAAGTTCTGGAGACCTAATGCATGGAATGGTGATTATAGTTAATAATAATGTATTCAATACTTGAAATTTTCAAAAGAATAGATTTTAAGTATTTTTGACACATACATACAAAATCTTAAATATCTAATGTGAAGGATTTATTGTGGTAATCATTTCACTATATGTATGTATATCAAGCATCGTGCTTTATACTTTAAATCTATCAAATTTTTATTTGTGAATTATATCTTGATAAAACTATCAAAATGGAAAGATTCAGGGGAACAACCTTTTATTTACAGTTTCTGTCAGTGTGATAGCTGATAGAAATATACGTATTTATTAGTTTTCACATATATGTGAAAATGAAGAAATGTTCTAGCATTATAGGAATCTCTTTGTGGCACCTTCTGAAAACAAATTTTGAAAGTGAAATAAGGCATTTTTAAAAGTAGGACTTCTTATTCACTTAGAGAAAGTAAATGTCTGAATGAGCCAAAACTATGGACAAGAATGGGTAAAAATCAAAGAATTTTTTTTTTCATTTCCTATGGAGGAAAGGTGAAATTTTTTTCTGAAAGATTAAGAGTGGCTATATAAAAACAGGTAAGGGCAGTGAATGATCCAACAAATTATGCATTATATTCCAGTCTTTTAAACTTGGAGACATTTCTACCATGCGTTTTTGACCTCTAGAAAATAAAGGCACAATGAACCAGTCAGCTTTATAATACAATATAAACCTTATTTCATGTGTCATCATACATGAATAAGCTATTAAGAGCTCAGACTGGTTGAGAGGCAGCATAGCTTCCGTTGAATTACCGTGATAATTCAAATTTAAAAGGGTTGGCAACAGTTTTGCAAGGAAGGAAATATACCGTGGGAACAGACCAGCCTACATCAGATTTAAACTTATAGTCTCCCAGCTGTTAGTACAATACAGAATGGTACAAAGTGGGAAACAAGGGCAGCAGAAAAATGTCTCATTATTAGTGTGAGGTTAATGTGACACATTTTTGCTATTGTGTATAAAACTAATTTTAGCAAGCAGTGAGCCTTTGTCATCGCCTCCCTCTTGTAATATGCAGGCAAGTAATTCAGTTATTTAAGATATATAAATTTGATTAGAAAAGCACCTATTAAACCTATAGTATAGATACTCAAAAGTTCTGCATAGTTGATACTAATAATGCCTTATATGCCGTTAGTGCTATGTATGTTATTTTGCAAGTCATCATTGTGACACCTGAATATGAAATATACATAATTAATAGATTCACATGTTATGATTTCAAGTGTAGGGTGGTCTGTTCTTCACTGTGGCACATAGTCAGCTGCACAGAAATGTTGGCAAAGTAAACACAAATTAAGCTTGCATTTGCTAAATTAATTTAGAATATTTCTTGCCTCTTGAAATTCTTTCTGGATGGCAATTTTGAAATCATGTTCCATTTGATGAAAACGTTGGAAAGACATCTTTAAGTCATTGTATCTGTAATGCACATGAAGACATTCATGTTTGTAGTGTCTACTATGAATTTTACTCTAGAACTATTATGCTTCTACTAGGCAATTTCTTTTTCTTTAAATACATTGGATATGTTTCCTGTTACCTAACTCTTGCTAAAAATATTCTGTCATTCATATACCTAGTTTGTGTTTTGTTTTATGTGCCCAATTTCATAATCTCTTCTACATTTATGGCATTAGATGTCATTCATTGCTATTGGTGGATCAATTCTTCATGAACTGCAGAGTGATCTCCTTTAAAATATAAACTGGATCATGCCATTTCATTCCAAAATTTTTTCATGGACTTCCCATGATATTGAATCTGTTGAATATTAAATCTGTTTGTAAAGACCTTTGGAAGCTCAACTTTGGGCCTAGCATGATGGCTCAAATTGTAATCTTCCCCTTGCAAATGCTGCGATCCTATATTTGCCCCAGTATGTGTTTCAGCTGCTCCACTTCTGATGCAGCTCTGTGTTTATGCCCTGGGAAAGCAGCCGAGGATGGCCCAAGACATTGGGCCTTTACACCTGTGTGGGAGACCTTGAGGAAGCTCCTAGCTCATAGCTCCTGGTTCCTGGCTTCAGATTAGCTCAGCTCTGGCCATTGTTGTCACTTGGGGAATGAAGCAGTGGATGGAAGACATTTCTGTATTTTCTCTTTGTTAATCTATCTTTCCAATAAGAAAATTTTTTTTAAAGAAACAAGCCTGTCTATGCCTGCTTTTACAAACTGGTTGCATTACATTTCCTCATTTTTCTTGCATTGCTGACTCCTGACCTTTCATTCTCTTAAACACCTGAGGAACTTTCTCACTGTAGGACCTTTGCACATCTTTCTCTTTGCTTTTTCTGAGCCTTGCTCTTTTTCATCCTTTGGAACATGTTATATATCATTACTTCTCAGAGAGGCCTTCCTTGAGTTGTCAGTTGAAATTAGGACCTTGTATACAATCGAATAAAACAAACTCAGGTACTCTTTATGTAGCATTCCTAGCTTTCACCTACCTATGCTTACAAGAGTACTTCAAGAAATTTGTGAAAAAATTGTAATTAGAAGACAAGTTCATTTTGACATGAAATTTTTTATATCCACACATTTCTTTTTGCCATAAGCATTTTCCACGAACTTTTGAAAAAATCTGTTGTTTGTAATGATAGTTAGTGCATATGTAAATATATAGATTTTTTTACTCACCAGTGTAACTTTGTAATGATTTGTTTATTGATTTGAAAGAACTACATAGACATGCACACAGATATCAAGGGATAAAACTATCTGCTCATTCATTCACTAAATGCCCATAATAGTCTCGGCTGAATCTGAAGCCAGCAACTCCATCTGGGTCTCCCAAATGGATAGCATGTCCCCCAAGTACTTGGGCCATCCTCCACCTCTTTCCCAGTTGCATTAGCAGGGAATTGGACAGAAAGTGGAACTGGGACTCAGTGGCATCACAAGTGGAGGTACAACCAGCTGTGCCAAAACTATAGGCACAAGACTATGTTTTAAAAGTAAAGGATACTGCCCAAATTTTCTCAAAATGAATGTATTGATACTCCCCAAACTTTCCTTTAACTGGACTGAATGCAATTCAGTGAATGCACCTGTGAAAAACAAATATAAATCTTCCCAGCCCTAGGATCTCCCCAAAATCTCCTAGGATTTTTGTGTTGATGTTTTTTTCAGTTAGTTGTAAGTAGTGCTTATAAATATCCATGGGATTGGGGTCTCTAAAAGATGATAGAAGATGTATATTATAAAACTATGAAAGGACTTTGAAAGCATTTTTGCCTCAAATAAATTTGTCTTTTATTTTTTCACAAGCCTTTGAAATACCCTTATGTATATTAGTGTCCCAAATTGTATCCTAGAATAGAATAAAACAATTGTCATTAGGTGACTATGGATGCAGGAAAATATAAGGAAGCCAAAGCTGGGTCAAGGCTTTAGCATAGCAATTCAAAAGCATTATTCTTGATTTATTTATAGTTTTCCTGGCTCCAAGAAGGCGTGGTTCTTTGTCTATTAAAACTGTTTATAACTTATAACTTAAAAAAATCTAAATCTGTAGTGATTTCATATTTATTATGAATTAAAATATCTGAACTATTAATGTAATCCTTTGTGGAGTGGACTAATGGATAGTTGATCTGAGTGTGTGTGTGTCCCTGACTCTGTCTTTCAAATATATAAATCTTCACATTTTAAAAATTACAAATGTTATATATCTGATTGCACATATTGAAATATTTAACATGGTGAAATATATCCACAATCCTAACTCCCTTAATACTAAATGTTTTGATTATTTGTTTCTTGATTTTTTTTCCCTTAAGCTTGATATTGGCAGTTTGTGTTTCTTTTTCCTTTGGTAAGTTTGCACAGCTTTTGAAAATTGTATTTCCAATGAGTAAATACACCACATTTTAAATTTTTAAATTTTTTTTACTTTTGCCCTTTATTTGTTTTTTTATTATATTTTTGACAATCTTTACTTAGTTAATTGGGATAAAAAGGTTCAAGGGCTATAGGGAAGTGGGTGACACTATTGTTTCCAGATTGTTTCCTTCCTGTATCTGAGGTAAATGGTGACATTGAGGGAGCACATTTTTTATAAAGTAGCTCAAAAAAAGGTGTTTAGTTACTAGAAAAGGCTAACTCCATTCCTGAGATAGTATATACCTTATGTGAAAGCAACAATATGATCCACAGTTACAAAATTCCAGTGAAATTAAAAATATAAAATAAAAATATTCTTAGAGAAGAAAAGGTATTATTTTGAAAATGTTTTCAGTTTCCAGTTTACAGCTTGGTATAGCTATACAAACTGTCTCATAAACAGAATTTTCTTCATTGCAAACAAAATGACAGGATGAATTTTGTGCCTGGCGATTACAGTCTAACTCCATAGATATGTAAAACATGCAGGCACTGGTTGTATATCCATATTTACTTAGGTAGAGTTAGGGAAGATAAGGGAATGGGATGGGTGCTGTGGTTCAGTGATTTAGGCTGTAGCTTTTAATGCTGATGTTCTGTATCAGATTGTAAGTTTCATTCCTGGCTACTCCATTTCTGATCAGCTCCAGATCGTATGGAAGACTTGGATGAATCTGGCTTTCAGCTTCAGTCTGCCTCAGCCATGGCTGTTGGTAGCCATTCAGAGAAAGAATTCTCTTCCTTTCTTTTTATCTCCTCTTTTTATCATTCTGCCTTTCAAATAAATAAATAAAAATCTTTAAGAATGTGAAAAGAAGAGAAATAATGTATACTGAGCAACATAAAGTAATAGCAAAAATTCAACCTTAGTTAGTTCATCTCTAAAGAATTCAAATACTGTATACTCCAGTTTTGAACAATTAGTTTGGAAATTTGGGGGATATTAATTAAGTGTAGTTCGTAAGAGAGGAGATTCTGGAGGATTCAGGTAATGCATTGATAAAAAAATGTTAGCTTTCCTTATCCAACTTAAGAAACAATTACCAAGTTTATCAATATTTGACATCCTTCCTACAATTAACAAATTAACAATAGCACTTGCAGGTAAACATGCCTGTTATTACTTTCTGATTGCATGCTGACTAGTTCAGTAATAGTGGTCATCAAATAGAGCTAGATTTCTGCTTCATCTTCTATACACCTGAATGCTCTGTTTTCTTGCCCACATCACCACTCAGTGTTCAAAAACGTACTGAGTTGGCAGATATTGTTATTATTATTGTATCCCTGTTATCACCAGTTCAATTTCAGTTTTACTGAACATTGATAACATGATTAAGATTTTCTGGAAGATCAGAGATATCAGGAAGTCTAGACTAGAGATTTGCCAGAGACTAGCTTTTTCTGTCTAGTTTTCCATTCTTTTCTATTTTATTATGCTCACTGGAAATAAAATCATTAAATTCTTCACTTCTTTTATCCTCTTCTGCTTTAGTTTCTAAGAACTTTTATTTCAGGTAAAGAATTTCTTGCGACTTCTAGTACAGGATTGGATAGTTTTGTTGTTGTATTTTCTGAAATTCTAGATACTTGGTTTATCAGATTTGTTGAACAAAAGTCTCTAGAGATTGTAGCTTTGTTGGAAAAATACAAGAGTGCCTCACATAGTTTGTGGGGGGAAAAACGACAGAACAAAAGCTATCTTTTGTGTAAAAAATTTTGAAAACAATTCATTGATTTTTAAAATGTTCATCTGCATGAACTTTTTGAAAACCCCTCATTGCTGTATACAGTTAAAGAAATGCTTTCAGTCCATGAACTCTCAGAAATTTTAGTAGTCTAAACGTTGGTCACAGATACTGCTGCTGCAATAGGTGCAGCACTGTTTCTGCTCTGGGAGGTGTAAGAACAGTTCAGTAGACCAGTTTTCAGAGCTTTCCTAAGGGACCTAGAAGCTCCTTTCACTTGAACTGAGATGAGGCAGATCAGGGCACACTTAAATCTTTCTTAGAACAAGTATTCTTGCCATATGCACCAGCTGCACAGCCACCAGAAGGGCTAAAATGAAAAATAAAACACAGATATACAAGAGAGATGTTGTGAATTTTTATTCTAGATCACAGTAGTAAGGCAATTCTCACAATAAAATGAATCACATGATTTTCTTTTGGTTTCCTCGTGCATATAAAAATTATGCTTGTACTTTATCAAGTGTGCAAGACATAAATATTTATGTCTAAAATATACATACCTTAATATAAAACGTGGATAAAAACTGCTGGTCTTGCCACAATGTAAATGACTGCTGACAGATCAGAATGGTGGTTACTGAAGTTTGGTATAGCTGTGGCAGGTTTTTTTGTTATTTGAATTTTATATTTTCAGTTTATTTGAAGAGAGAGATTGAGAGAGATCTTTTCCATCCACTGGTAAAATACTCAAATGCATGTAACAAGCAGAGCTGGGTCAGGCCAAAACCAAGAGCTGGTTGCTCCATTTGGGTCTCCATATGGGTTTCAGAGATTTAAGCCACATCATCTCCTGACTTGTGCATTGTCAGCAAACTGGATTGAAAGCAGAGCAATCAGAACTTAAACCAGGCATTCTGCTATAGGATGTGGACATCCAAAGCAAAGACTTATCTTGCCACATAAACACACCTGCTGCGGCAATTACTCAAGATCATGAAATTTTCGACATTCATAAGAGATTTTTCTATAGGATGTTATGCACTTTGATAGCATTTCATTACAGCAAAACTTCTTTCATAAATGAAGTAAGTCCTCTCCGATTCTGCCTCTGCTTTATTAACTGTGTGTTATTCCAGCCATGTCCATAGCATGTTCACCAAGAGTAGATCCCACTTCAAGAAAGTGCTTTTTTAACTTATCCATAAAAGCAACTCCTTATCTGTTCTGTGCTTTTGATTACCCTTGAGTAAAATCCCACAAAATTTTCCATCTGTAGTTAGCTTATTTTGTTTAAGCTAAGGTCTTTGAGATTCATCCATGTTGTAGCATGTGACAGAATATTCTTCTCTCTGAAGATATGGCTTCTAATCAAAGAAACACGCATGCACAACATATTTTACTCACCTGTTGATAGATATTTGAACTTCTTATACCTCTTTGTTGTGAATAATGCATCAATGAAGAATGTGTAACTTTGTCATTCTGCTTTGAATTCTTTTGGAAAAATACTGAAAATATAGTTATTGGTGTATATACTGATTGTATTAATATTTTACAGGTCTTCTATACTGTTTTCCATATGGCTGTACCATTTTACATGTCTACTACTAAGGCCTAGAAGTTCTAACTTCTCCACAACCTTGCCAAAACTGGATAATTTGTTTTTTGATAGTAGTCATACAGATTAGTATGAAGTGACATCTTATTATGAATTTTATTTACATATATTTGATAATTAGTAATGTTGATCATATTTTAATGTGATTTTTGGCCATTTGTGTTTTTATAACTTGACTCACTGGCACAAGAGGCTTAATTTCCAGAGTATTTCACTGATATACATTATTTCTAGCTTTTGACTTAAAGCAAGAAATGTGTGACTCTTCTTTTCATTTAAACATTTATAGGCAATGTTAGGATTATTAATTGGCCTAATTTTAGTATTATTGTTTATCAGGTAATAGGAACGCTCAAGGAAAAGGAGAGCGAGATTGGTCGAGTACAGATAGTTGGTGGAGCAGCTAGAATGCACACCTTCATTTGACTAAATTTTTCATTTTTCATTAGAATGATTCATAGCATCCCAAATAGTTTAACTGGTGACATCAAAGATTGCTAATTACAGATTATGCAACAGATATAATAATAATTGCAAAGTTAAAAATATTGATAAAATTGCCAAATATGATATGGAGACATGATGTTAGTATATGCTGTTGAAAAAATGATACCAGAAGAATTGTTCCACACAGGATGGCCAGTGTCTGTGAAGTACAGTAAGCTAAGCACATTAAAATCAAGTATGCCTATATAAAGTGTTAGGGAGTATGTGGGGAAACTCAAATTCTTACATATTGTTGGTGGGTGTATAAAATGAATAAACACTTTGGACAATATATGAGCATTATTTATTAAAACTGAACATATCCATTTTCTATGACAGTACAATTTTTAGAATATGTACGCATGTATATTCAACAAAATATAGAACCCCTAGTAGAACCCCTATTGGTAATATCTCCATTGACAATAGAATGAAAAATGAATATTCACACAATGGAATGTTAATACAGCACTGGGTATAATCATTGTATGACTTCATATGCCCGTTCATCAATAATATAAAATTCAGAAGATGAAGTTCAGGCTTCAAAATACAGGCATAGTTGTGATATGCTTTGTCAGAAGTCAGGAATAGTGGATGGCCAGCTAGAATAATTTGAGGCAGAGATTGAATCTGTGGTGCTGGTAATGTTCTGTTTTCTGATTTGGCGCGCATATTATAGATATATTTGGTTCATATAAATGTATTGATCTGCATATTAACAACACATGCATTCCTCTTTTGGATATTATAATTAATAAGAATTACAAAACTAGGCTAAAGTTAAAAGCAACAGAAGTGAAATTAGCTGTCAACCTTTTCATTGAAACCTCTTCATCTACTGGAAGAGGGGTGATTTGTTCATGGTAGAAGACCCAGTATCAAGCTACTCCCTCTGCAAATTGTGCATAAAGGAACCGGACCCTTGGTTTAATGAATGTGGTTACCAGGCAACTATTGTTCTCTCCTCAGTCGTTGTGACCTGTTTCTGAGCCTCCAGGAGCAATTGCATTTATCATCCTGCTGCATAAATTATACCTTGTGTACAAAGCCATCAGCAGATTGGGGATCCAAATGACGACTCTGCCAATGCTCATTGAGAGATACCCTGGGTCACATGGGCCAGAAACCATAAATAGAACAAAGACTTTACAAATTGAACCTGAAGTGACATTTGTTTCTATATTAGTCTTGAGAGTCAAAATTCTGAGTTCATTCTCTCTTTTTTTTTTTGGTTAATACCCTTATTAATTTATGTAGCATAGGCACTGACAAAGAAATGGTGCTGAATTGGGACAGGGTTTTCCTTATAGCTGCATTTATCCTGGATGGTGATGATGATATGCCCATTGAAACAGTCACAGGATATTTGAATAGGATCTCTGAAATAGGATTACTAATTGTAGGAACAAAGATTTTTATGTTTCAAGCTATAGGCTGATAAATTGTTTTCCATTTGACAATGTCAGCAGGAGTACCTTAGATTATTGAATTATTATATTGAATTTCCTACATCCCCATCAACACTAGGTAAAAGCATTTACTGAAATATATACATCTGTGTTTATGTGTTCATTTGTGTATATCTACTTATCACTCTATCTATCTAGTTATATATCTTAAGTGGAAATGTCCTTTTCTGCATTATAAGTGCAATGAGAAAGCATATTGGCCACAATTTTATCTTTTGCTTTCTTAAGAAAGATCTTTTAGACACAAAAAGACTATTTGATTGAGTTGGTGTTGTTCTTAACAAAATGTCAAATTGAGCTTCTGATCAATCTCTAGCAAAGAAACTCTATAAAGGAATATTAGGAGCAATAGCCACAGAGTCTGCAATTAGCTTGAAAATTGATAATTACGTTAATCTCAGAAGACCTTTGTAGATTCATTCTGAAATGATGTCACTCTTTGATTTACTGTAATATTTAATGCCAAGCTAATGCCAGAGTAAATTATTAGCAATTATCTATCTCTTTCAGGAGCTGGGTATGGAGCAATTTCTTTGTTTTTTTCTTACAGGTCGTTTATGATAATGCACATTGTAATTTCAGAGCAGATTCTCCTGTAACAGTCTGAAATTATTATTATCATGATGTATGCATGAGACCATTTCTGAATGGGAGTTTCTTAAGACATGCCCAGGAAAATGAAGGGGCTCTTAGAATTTTTTTATTTTCATGTGTTATTTCAAGATGGTTCATAATTTAAGAGGGATTATATTCTCATAGTAGAGTAAATGATTATTAGTGCTAGTATACTTTCTCATATTTTCATACTATTTTGTACCAATTGTAACAAGCTGTGTTTATATACCAAAGAATTCTCCTATTTCAAGCATATAGTTCCATGGTTTTTAGTAAATTATAGAGTAATGCAACTATCACCATAGTCTAAAATGATCCCACCTATCTACTTATGTTTGATCCCCAGTCTTGCTCCCAGTCCTGGGCAGTAACTAATCTGTTTTTTATTTCTGTGGATTTGCCTGTTATGCACATCCCCTATAAATGAAATTATATGAATATAATAATGCTCTTCTATGCCTTGCTTCTTTCACTTAGCAACATGAACAGTCACACACTTGAGCATGTGCGCGTGCGTATACACACACATACATACTCATACATATTAGAAAATGTGTTTAGGTGCTTCATCTACTGTCCATACTGCGGGAGTTGAAATATTGACCTTTCCTGTTTTTTGTCCACCAAGCACACCACTTAGTGTTGTTGCGTTCGTTTCTGGAAGTCATCTTCTCTTTCTTGTTTTTGTTTCTTTTATTTCTGTATTTATTTTTAGGCATTTGTGGAAGCACTTGTTGTTTTTCTGCTCTGATGGTTTTTTATCTTTGATTGATGCCCCTGTGACTTGGTGGAGTAACTGATTCAGTGCGTATCTGGAGGTGTGTGCTGTGTGTGGGGTAAGACTCCAGCGTGCCACCCAAACTGGGTGTGGTAGATCTCCTTTTCCAGCCAAGTGGAAGCATTGATCATGACTGTGAGCGTAATCACAGCCTCACCTCCTTTTTTTTCAAGGTGATCAGTTCCTGTGGTTAGCACAGAGTGGCAACAGCTTCCATCCATGTCAGAACATGTACCACACAAAAGATTGTGCATTTCTTGGTGTGAACACAGCACTGCCATAATACACCTCAGGCAAAGAGAAATCTTAGTCTCTGGTGTCAAACACACTGAATAATCAGAGACCCAGCTAAACATCACATATTATATCATACAGTCACAGAATTCCTAGTCTTTGTTCACAAGTCTCCTACAGTCCTATGGTTCTGAGGGTCCATTTAGCTTTGTAAGCCATGGAGTGAGGACAGACATTCCCAGTGCCAGCTACCAATGAGTCTTCCACATTGACAGTTTACATCCCAGAGTCTTTAGAAGGATGGACATGTGTGCATTCCTGATGTGTGTGCAACTGCCTGACAGGTCAGTCACCCAGACTCAAAGTCAATGGGAACATGGATGTATCCCTTTGATACACTTACTTAACAGTGTGTGCCCCTACAGAACCAGGCACACGTTACAGCTGGCAAGAGGTTTACTGATCTGAAGATGGTAGTCTCTTCAAAATGGCATTTCCTCCCTGCACCCTTATGGGGAAATGGGGGTGGAGGGTTTGCTCCTGCCCGCTGGTCTCTTAAAACCCTGCTCCCCACTTTGGCTCTAGTCTGAATCCAGAGGTAGTATATGATGTGTGAGATTCACCATAAGGTAATGCCACTAATAAGTCTGGCTGCGATGGTCGGCTCCAAAATCTGCCATATTTTCCAGTCCCTGGTGTGCTGTCTCTGCCTGCTTCACCGTGATTACATTGTCTACCTTAACCACACTGTCTCTCCACTTTCTGTAGAATTTCCACTGCAAGGCTCTCTCCAACTCTCCCTTGGGAAAACATTTCCTCTGCTTTTATTTAGCCAGTTTTCTCTGGTCAGAATCAGTATATCTTTTCCCTGTTCAGCCATCTTGGCTACTAGAGAGCAAACTTTATATACATAAATCTGGATAGAAGCAGGGCATTCCAAATAAGTAGACAACACAAGCAATACAGATACAAATCATCTGTTCCCTGAAGTGATTTATAATCTTTATAAACTTAAATAATATTCTTCACGGAATTCTACTAGACCGTTTTATTTTCACTTGGTACATCATCATAGATTCTGTTTTTAAAAGGATTTAGTATTGCATATCTTATCTGCCTTTTTTGGGAAATATGTCAACAGTGAATTTATTCTACTTCAGTATTTCTTAGTACTGCAACTGTATCCTTTTCTTTCAGAATTTAAAATAGCAATCGTTACTTTCTCCAGTGAGATAGCAAATAATGCATAAGCAGCAGCTATGCATTAGTAACTTCGCACTTCACTAAATCACAACATGTGTTAAAATGATAAGCATAACCATATTTGGAGAAGAACAAGGTAGAAGAAATGGACCAAAAATCAAGTTCACTGGCATTTAAATATTCAATTCACCTCGGTTCTAACAAATTATTAAACTTATCATGAAAAAAAAAATACTATGCTAGGTACTAGCTAAAAGCAAATGTAACATGGCATGGACTCAACTGTCAGAGTTCTTTGAGTTGGAGTTAAATATTTCCTTCCCATAAGAGTATCAAAACATACAGAGAAGCTAAAAGAAAACTCTGTCACAGTGATTTCAAAATTACTTCTGTGAAGAGTAAAGTTACATGGACTGGTGTGGTAGGATAACAACATAATTCTCTGTGTTTCTATCATCCTATATTTCACTGGTTTGTGTCCTTGCTGGTTCACTTCTGATCCAGTTCCCTGCTTATGGCCTGGGAAAGTAGCGGAGAATGACTCAAGAACTTGGGACCCTGCACCCATGTGGGAGATCAGAAGGAACTTCCAGGCTCCTGGTTTAGGATTGGTTCAGTTCTAGCCATTACAGCCATCTGGGGAGTGAACTGGCAGCTGAAAGATCTCTGTCTTTCATTCTCTCTGTAAATCTGCCTTTCAATTGAAACAAATAAATCTTAGAAAACGTAACTCTCATAAAAACGAGTGACATGAAATTCCTTAAAGTGGAATTTCCTGAAGTAAGCATAGATAGGTGAAAGAACTGAGCAGAAAAATGTGAAGTAACTTATCTTAGGCAATACCACCAGAATAATTTCAAACCAAGGTATGATGGACCTCAATGGCTAAGACTTTCTGCATGTAAAAGAGTAAATATTAGCTTTACATTGTAACAGTGATGGGGCAGTGCAATGCTTTTCCATAGCTGAAAGATTTCTTGCTCTGTTGGTAAGTTCTCCACCTGTGTGAACACACAAACACACAAGCTCACAAATATATCTTTCCGTCAGTGGTGTTACCTAATTAATTACACCTCTGCTTTCCAATGGCTGGCTGTGGGTTAGCTCACCAATCTCAGAGGAGACCTTATAATTTTATGGTATCATAGTTTGGTTTTATCTCAGAAGGAAAGGGAAGGATGAGAACAATCAGAATGTACTGCACATCTCCTGTGTGCCATTTGAAATATTTAACTACTACTCACAAATATCTTATGAGAAGTGTCTCTTTCTCTACTCTCTCTCTCTACTGTCTCTCTCTCTCTCTCTCTCTCTCTCACACACACACTCAGTTTATCAGTTAATTGCCTGTAGAAGAAGT
This sequence comes from Ochotona curzoniae, assembly GCF_017591425.1. Classification (NCBI taxonomy): domain Eukaryota; kingdom Metazoa; phylum Chordata; class Mammalia; order Lagomorpha; family Ochotonidae; genus Ochotona; species Ochotona curzoniae. Next base: position 17,960,703 of record NW_024465023.1, on the reverse strand, counting down.
TAATGTTCTAATAAACTAGATATTAACTGATTTAATGAATGGTATCATGTAGGTTATCACCGTTGTAAACCATACTTAACAGTTTAGAAAATCAATAACGTATTAAACAAAGGTTAGCACTTCTGGAATAGTTCCTTGGAAAACTTATTTTCTGACAGATGGTGACTAATTTTTTTTTTTTGCTTCTTGGAAGGTAGAATGTGTTCTTCTGCCTTAGTAACTATCGAGAGTTGGATATATGAAAATAGTGCCACACACAGATACCCACACACACTTGAACCGATTTCCATTAATGATGTAATTTGTTTATAGGTCTGTAGATTGGAGGGAAGTCAGAGAAAGAAAGGTTGGATAAAAGCCAGGCCTCATGCTTCTTTCCTTTTCCTTTCTCCATGCAAACACTTTTATTGACTTAAGATAAATAAGTGGAAAGCAGTGAGGTGTTTTCTTTAGATGTGATTTGGCATTCCAAATAGTGAGGAATAGTGCTAATCTGGTGGAAATGCTCTTTGTGCTATGGTTATTTATCCAGTATTGTAATTCATAAATATCACATGGAAGTTATCGGAGGAAGGTAGAGCAACAATTGCTAGGCAAGATGATCTGTGTTGTGTCCGAATATATTCCCCTACCTGTGCTTCCTGTGATTTGAGTTCAAGAATAACTGCAAAATACTTGTAATGAGAAAAAATAGACAATAACATCATTCTGAATAATCATTTATTGAAAGAATAATGTCATAGCCTATATTTAATAATGTATGATTTTAATTGAAATTTTCTTTTACCCTTGGGCCCTTCATTGAGCTTATTTTATTGGTCTTACTTTTTAATGCACAAAAATGTCATATTTAATTTTTCTTCCACTATGTGTTTATAGAAAAAGCTCATTTACATAAATGCATAACTTTTAAAAAAGTGTGTTCTGAAAGAGAGAGAGAACCAAGAACTTCCATCTGCTGATTTATTCCTAAATGTCTACAGTGACTTCTCTCTGTACCTGATACTGAAATAATGAACTGGGAACTCAATACAGGTTTATCACAATGATGGTAGGAACACAATCAATTGACCCATCACCTTTGGTTCAAGTGTTTACCATAGATACAGGAGTGTGCCATAGACAACAGCCTCAGCAGGGAAGCTGAGATCAGGTATTGAACCCAGGCTCTCTGATACAGGGTGTGGTATCTTAACTATTAGGCCACATGTCCACCCCATGAATGTATAACTTAATGATGAGACGAAGTTATGATACAATGTTATTAACAATAAAAAAAATAAATTCTAAAAAAAAATCTGAGTCCCAGCCTATGATACAGTGTCACATAATGCAATGTAATTAATTTAAAAATTAGAATGAATAAATAAATTAAAAAGCATAAAAGAGATACAGTATATTGTAGAATTAAAAGCATTCAGCTAGGAGCAACAAATGTGAATTTCTCCTCTGAGCTTGTTTTGGGCAAACTTGGAGAAATTACAAAAATCCCATCACCTATGAAGATCCTCATAAGGGACTTGCACTCATTGCAGCAGTAAAGTTGCCACTTAGAACACTTGCATCCCCTATTTGATTACCTGAATTTGAGTAATGATTCAGCTTTCAGTTCCAACTTCCTGCTACTTGGGAGGACAGCATCTGACAGCTCAAGTATTTGTGTCTCTGACAGCCACATAGAAGAACTTGATTGAGTTTTCACCTCCTCTCTTTAGCTTGGCCCAACCACAGGGTTTGGAGCATCTGAGAAATGAAGCAGCAGCTGGAAGATTTTCTTCTGCTTTTGCTTTCTGTCTCCCTCATTATGTACCACTCTTGTTCTCCTTCCATGTATGCCTTCTGTAATCATTAATCAGTTTCAAAAAGAATGTCACATAGAATGAGAGTATTGAGTGACATCTTATTTAGGCCTCTTCTAGTGTAATACTATATTCCATTGATTACTATGCAATTTCTATGTGGTAGCCGTAATGCTGAGTGTTTTTCTATTTCATTTGGCCCTCATAATACCCTTGGAGATAGCTTGCTCTATTTCACCACTGGAAAACCAAGATTTAGACAGAAAAATGAGTGTACCATGGACAGAGCCTCCATGTAGCATGTTTCATCCTCTATATTAAAATGACAGTACTGCACTCATCTGAACCAAAACAATATATGTAGGCAAAACTTTTGGGGGGTTTATTAAAAAATCACTGTAAAACTGTGGTACTAGGTTCCTGTAGTTTTGAGTACTTGAGATGTAATAGATGATTTGAATGTATTGAGATGTTGAAGTACCAGTTGATGATGAGCAGCCATTACCTAAACTTCTGCTTTGTCATTACCTTGAACGTGCACCCTCATCATCACATTTCATTCAGTAACTAATGGGGAATGCCTGACACAACCATTTGGGATCTTCTCAGTATTTGGGACTATCTTCAATTTGCCTGAACACAACATTGTAATACCACTTGTGATGTGCTCTAGATAGGACTTCTGACATTATAAGCATAGCTACCCCTCTTCCTTTTAGTTTCAAACTCAAAAAAAAAAAATTGAGTTGACTTTTATCCTAAAAAGCTAATTTTCTAAGCTTCTCATTGCATGTGAATTGTGATTTAGACTTGAAGTTAATTTGGCTAAATTTTTCAAAATTTGTTTACTAAGGTGTTTGCTGGGGTCCCCTAAAATTGTTGCTCTGTATATAATAGTTTCTCTGTATAAGGATCTGGTTGTTGATTATCGCTATCTCTTTCTGAGATCCTGATAGGAGAATGTCCTCGGCTCTGCCAGTACTTTTGTCTGCCCTTACCTTCGGTGATTTCCTGACATTTCTTCTCTTGATTAGCTTGTTTATAGATCTATTCCTCTTGAAACTTTCTTTTATGTCCCGACCCATGACCTGACCTGTGGAAGTCACTCCCGTTCTGTTACATGTGGCTGGTTCAGACTCTGATTTATGTTATACACAGGGTTAAAGTCAGTAAGAGTTTACTAATGCTGTATTTACTCCTGTACCTTTAAAGTAGTAAAGGTATAACCTGCTTCACTACTGTTTTTAACCTATTTGTTATTACTCTATTATAGCATATAATTTACTAATGTGCATTCTTTACTTTCTCTTACCATAGATGGTAAATTCTGTTAGGGTGTGATTTTTTTCTCTGTCATGTTCATTTCAAGTACTTCAAACAAGATCTAGCATGAGTGGATCCTTAGATAATATGTATTAAATTAATGGACCTAAACCTAAGTGCATTTCTGTCTTTAGCAATTAAATCACAAAAATCATCCTCTAAGGGTTTTAAAATTATATGAACTAAGTAAAAATGAAATAGATCAGTGTATCGAAGTAGAGAATAATTTGACAAAATATTACACCTTAGAATAGATAGAATCATGCTTGATCAGAAGAGTTGTGGAGAATTGGTCCATTTGTTTGGGTGAATAAATTGTGTGAGCTAAGTCAAGGAGGGCCAGAGGCCAGAGTAGCTATTTTCCTAATCACTCAGCCAGCAAACTTCATGGAATTTGCTTGATAAATAACATACTCACCATCTTCTGTCAACAGATGGTTTCATTTTAATTTGAGCTCCCACACCCTTTCTAGGATGTTTATGTGGATTTTTTTGGCATTTCTGCTACAGTGTGAGGCTTATTTACTTCAGGAGGATTTCAACGCAGGCCAATGCTGAGTAGGATTCAGGTTTACTCCCTAGTGCTGTTGTGTGAAAGGCTGATTTTTGTTTAGATTTATAGATACAGTTTTGTGTTGAATGTCTACATCTTCCTTGGAATCAGGTTTTCTTGTATTTATTATATTAATCCAACAATAACAGAACTTCTTGAACTAGGTGGACTATGTAATACACTAGAAAAACTCACGGATAGCAGTAGCAAGCATTTAGCTTGATCACTTCTTATATAAAGGGACATCAAAGTATTTACAAATACTTTGGTTTTATTATGTTGATCAGTACCTAGAAGCTATGCCCCTATTTTAGGAAATTACTTCTCATCCTGTCCCCTGCCCCTGCCACACCCACCCACCCACACACACACACACAGAGTCTCTGCTGCCTTCATAGGCAGATTTTGTTACTTATACTCATATCCAGGCTTTGGTGAGGTGGTGAAGAAAGGGAATTTCATTGTAAATATATTGATCCATGAGTAGCATTGTAGCTGTCGAATCTGATAGGAGAGCTAGAATCACAGAAAAAAAGAATTTGTTATAAGTAGAGGCAGAGCATAATGGCAGTGAAAAGAATATAAAAAGTTAACATTTAGGGCTGCTGTTGTATCATAGCAGATTCAACTGCCACTGCTATGCTAAATAAATGAAGTCCTGGCTGTTCCATTTCCAATTCAGCTCACTGCTAATGTGCCTAAGAAAGCAACAGAAGGCAGCAGAAGATGGCAAAAGTGCTACGGCCCCTGCCACTCAAGGGGGAGATCTGGCTGAAGCTTGTGGCTCTTGGCTTTGACCTGGTCCAAATCTGGCCATTGTGGCCTCTGGGGAGTGAAGCAGTAAGTAGATGCAAGATGTGACTATCGCTCTCTCCCTCGTGTTCTCCCTGTTGTCCCTTTTTCTCTTCTTCTCTTCTCTTCTCTTCTCTTCTCTTCTCTTCTCTTCTCTTCTCTTCTCTTCTCTTCTCTCTCTCTCTCTCTCTTTCTCTCCGTCTTTTACATAAGTAAATACATCTTTTTTAAGAAGTTAGCATGTACTGAGTGTATGTGCCTGATGCTATCCAGACTATTGCATAGAATATGGCTCAAATCCTCAAAATGGCTCCATGGTCTAGATTTAACACTTCATTTTGAGGCATAAAGATAATATAATAGCTGTGTATAATAACTGACAGGTGCAAGGTTTAATCCTAAGTCTGTGTGATTACAGAACCTTTCCTTTTAATCACTACATGATGCTCACTACTGGTTAACTAGAATTTAGTAAACATCATATTAAAGAAGAAAGTTCATGTGTGGACCAAAAGAATACCAATAGTTTGAAAAGAGAAATGTAATGGATTCAGGCAAAGCAGAGTCACTTATGGATATGCATTTCCTAGGAGAAGGGAGAGAGTGATTAAAAGAACTGTCTTCAGGTAGTGTTATGGTCAGTTGTTAAGTACAATCTTAAGCCACCTGAACCCTTGCACATCATTTGATTTATTTGTTTTCATCCACCTATAAAATAATGTTTTCTAACTCTGTGTATATTAATTAAAACCATAAAAGTGTATTTTGGAATAAGAACAAACATAATCAAGTTAGTGTTCTGTTGTGTTCTGTATTTCCCTCCTGCTTCTGCACTTAACTTGGCCGCCTGACTTCCTTATGAGAATTATCAGAGAATGGGCTTCTGGAGTCACAGCCAGGCAGTCTGAGTTCCATTTTTGAGCTGGGTGTTTCTTTAATTGCTTGGTCCCTGACAAGAAATACTGGCAGCTCTCCTGAAGCACCTAGAGCCCAAAACCAGTTTCTGTTTCTTCTAATGGCAGAAGACTTTCCTGTTGCCTAATTCTAATGACTCATGAACCTCTTGGAAAAGCATGCCTAAAATGACCCAGACTCTGCACAAATAACACAATTTTGTTCATTATCTGGCCTGGGAAGAAAAATTATTCACATGTGCAGATGTGGTATAAACTTCTATTGGAAATCCATGGTAACAGGGGTTATGCAACAGAAGATAAAAGCTTCTGCAGTGTGTTACCTAGGCGGCTCTTCTTTCCAATGACCGCTGATAGATCCCAGGATTTGGAGCACTCTGCAAGGTGTTGGCTGAAATTTTAGCTTACATGAACTAAAGGTTTTCTCCATCTGTGGAATAAAATCCTCACCTCCTGCATTGAAACTATCATAAGAATACATCTTCATCTTTTTACCGTGTTCTTTGATTTCACCTTGCTCTTTCAGGAAGTATGAGTTAAGTTTTAAACTTACCTTCTAAGATACTTTAGAATCTGGTCCCTTTGGAATGTGTAAATGAAGAAATGGTCTGCAAGGGTAGAGTGCACAGACTTGGTCAATGGCTGAATTGATTATTTCCATTTTACAAGGTTACAGTAACCTCTTACTGATTAATTGGAAATGCTCATAGTTTTCACAGCGTGCTATGACAAATTAGATACCTAAATATCAAATGAAACCAGGGCTTTTCAGAAAATCTTCAGATGATTCTACTTGTGAGGGTAACAGTAGAGTGTGTACAGATCGACTTTTCATAATGAGAGCACAAAACGTAACCGTTTCCTCTGTTACATATTTTATGAATGGCATGGTCAGTACAGCCTCATCTCCTAATCCATCAAAAGACATTATTAGAATGAATAATTAGGGGATTTCAGAATATAGTTCAATAAATATATGTATATATAGTAAGTAAAACCTGTATTTTAAATTTAAGTCACAGCATATTTGTGTGTTGGATTCGTTATCTACCATGTATATAAATTCCTTTTATTTTGTTAAATTCACATTTATGAAGGTGTAATGTCCATACAGTAGAATTATCCTTTTCATATGCATAGTTTGGCAAATTTTGGCAAATTAATTTCAGTCATATATTTACTACCACAACTGTAATACGATACATCTGCCAAAAGTTCTTTAGTTGTAGTATATTTCCCAAAATTTCCTTGATTTGTTTGTTTGTACCTTTCCTCCATTCCCAGCTTCTGCGAAATAGTGTTATTTTGCTTCAAAAGTTTTGCCTTTTCCAGGACAATTTGTTATAACAGAATAAGACAGTTTGTTAGTGTTTTGTGTCTGACATTCTTCACTTAGCACAAAGTGTTGAAGAGTTTTCGTATTATTGATCCTTTTTAATGTTGAGTAGTATTTCATCATCTAGATACTTCATCTTTATTCATTCATGTGGTAGAAAGATAATCTGGATGATTTTCATTTTTAGCTTTTATGAACAAAGCTGCTACAAATTTGTGTGTGTGTGTGTGTGTGTGTGTGTGTGTGTGTGTGTAAGTCTCCATGTAAACTTTCATTTCCCTTGGGAAAATACTTAGGAATGGGTATTCATTTTAGTTTCAAGTGAATATATACACACATAAAAGGAGGTATGTAAACTATAATTATATTTTTGAAAGAATCCGTAGTATTCACTATGAAGCAATTTATTCATTAACTTCCAAAACCAGATTGTTTCATGCCTTTCATTTGAGCAAGATTAGTAATACAAATAATTTGGTCCTCTCTATAAACTCCCGAATAAGTATTTCTGAAGTTTTAATGGCAACCATGCTTGTCAGGATTAACATTTTTTTCCATGTTTATTTTGTTTATTCCTGTGACAGGGTAGATAGAGATAGCCAGGGTTAGGTGAGGTAAAAATCAGGAACCAAGAACTTCCGTCCTGGTCTCCAGCTAGGGAACGGAGACCTGGCTAATTGGACTATACCTGCTTCATTCAAATGTGGACATTAATAGGAACTTAGATGGTAAAGGGGCAGGGAAATGAACACAGGAACTCAATGTTGAATTGTGGGTATCCCAAGTGGCATCTTAACTACTACAGAGATTATTAGTATATATATGACCTCAACTTCCTAATCTGTAACATTTGAACCAGAGTGAACTGCTGGACTTCTTTCAGTCAACCAAATGTTCTTCCTATAGAACTTTGAACTGAGATTGAGCTCAGGCTTCTTATGTGGATGTGTCTGTCATTTTTCTTCAGGGCTGTGGTACACCTATTTTTCCTTCATTTAACTAAAAAGTACAGAATACTAATCTGCAAGAAGTAATGAAATCTATCTGCAGAGCATTGTAAAAGTGACATGGTCATTCTCAATGACTTTCTAAGCCCTAGTTTTATAGTTTCTAATGGGTTCTGAGGACCAGAACACAGTTATCCTGTCAACTGTGATACATTTAAAGAACAAATTTTGATTTAATTGTACTTGATATGGTTTCTGTCACTTGCCATCAAAGAATTTATAAAAGCAACCAGAGGTTTATCACTGTGCTCCAGCTAACTGAGAGATTGTTTGAGAAATACAAATTGTCTGGCTTGCATTGTTTTCTGAATTTGGTGGATAAGAACACTTTACTTGGAATTAGTCAAAACTTACTTTATTTGTGGGTTCTATTGAGTGGGGGAGATTTTTTTTAACTTCATTAAGCTCTATTTCTTGCCACCATAGAAAAGACATAATAATACAGTAGAATCTCTGAAAATTTCATTGGAAAATATTTGAGACAATTAAGTTAATCCCTACTGTATAGTGAAGGGTTCAATAAATGGTGTTGCTTATTATTTCTTATAATGATATAATTAGTCTTTCTCTTTTTCCTTCTTTGTCTTTTTTTCCTTCTGTAGATATTTAATTTTTACTTACTACATATTATGTTGAGAATGTAAACCTTAAAGACACATTCCTCATAAGCACTGGAATTCTAAGTAGGAAGACAGATTCATAAACATAGTCATAATGTCACTTTCCAAGTACAAGAGCAGATATGTGCAGGGCAGTTATCTAAAGGCAGGCTAAGGAGAGATACAATGAGGGTCCAAACTGCCCTCACAGAAACTCATTGCCAATAGGAAAAAAAGTAGTGGTGGCATCCAAAGTATATATGCAGCAGTGTCTCCTGACTTGAAAGCCTGCCAACCTACAAGGTAAATTCTTTATGATATACTTCTAGATTTGGGGATCTCAGTTTAGGCCCGTAATATCACATACATTGCAGTGGTGTCAAGTTCCTGTGACAAATTAGAATGATGGGCTGCTGAGGCACCTGACTTCACCCTTCTGAAAATGATAAAAGGTAACCATATGGCCTGCAGCAAATGGTCAAATGGTCTTTGATAGGCTTCTTCCAGCAGCCTGTAAAACCTGCTTGATCTTTGTGGTTCCAGAAGTAAATGTTTTCTTAACTTACAACATAAGGTCAGTAGTACAATGTCTAGTGCCTGTTACCCAAGTCCTGGGACTTCTAATGCAGCATTTGAACATAGGTGCCAAACAGGTTAAATTGACTCCCTGAAAGTTCACGTTTGAACTAAATTGTTCCACTGCCTTACACAGCTCAGAAATCAATGTTGTATGTTTATAATCTTAAATAAAAATATGCTTTTTTCAGTCCTTGTAAGTGATCAATACTTGAATTTATCTAACAACTTTCTTTCAAATATGCTGATATTGTCATAGATATATGTATATGAAAACAAATATTTTTCCCCATGGGTCAAGCTGTGTTTTTTGTTTGTTTTTGTCCAATTGCTTGCAGCAGTTGAGTACATCCTGTGTGCCTTATGTTGTAGGCAGTCATTGGATCTACTGTAATTACTCTGTAAATTGTCTGATAGAATGGCACTGTGGTGTTTCTGTGGATAGTGACAGATATTTAAGAGAAAGAACCGAGTTTTTATGTAAGAAATGTGTTTCTGAGAGCACCTTGCAGATGATTCTGCAGTCCCTCGTTGCTCAGGTCATCTAGAATGGAAGATTTCTCTGAGTGCAAGTTGGGGTGAGCAAGTTGACTGCTTGGAAAGCCTGTGTCTTTTCATCTGGCTGGGAAGGGGAAAATCAACAATAAGAGGCTTCATTATACACTATTCAAACTGTGTCTCTACATTGTTTCAGTATTCTTAGCAGAGGTGGAAAAGCAGATGCCCAAATGTTGGTGACAGAATTTTATTGATTCAAAAGATCCTGATATCTCTGTGAGGCTTCAGAGTCCCTATACTCCTTGTGAAACTTAATTTCAATCTATTTGCTGGCTGCTTTTTGTAGTATATCTCAGGAAAAGTTCTCTCCCTCCCACTTTCTTTCCCTTCTGTCTGAGTCAAGTGATTCCTCAAAAAATAGAAACTTTTGATTATTACAGTTTCATTGGAGAATTGTAAAATTCTACTGGAAAAGTTGTAGTCCATCCAACATGGGACAACTTAGGTTCTGTTTTTATACTGGGAAGTCAGTACCCAGCAAGAATCTGCTAGATAAATCTTTAAAAGTTCAATAGAACCATCTAATCCTTATTTTGTTATAAAAATGGAAGTAGGGCTAATATAGACTGTGGTCACAATATTTTAGCCAAGATGAAAACAGACTTGACGTAAACATTTTGGTGCAGCAACAGTCACAAGTCCAACATTCTGCTGTTTTAGTGTATCATAGCATTGTCAGTATAGGCAATGGTAGAAAATCTAGCATCATACTGTCAAAATATATTTAATAGTTTCATCTGGGAGTAGAGATGCATACTGCAATATATCCTGACTTCCTGATGTGCTAGTCTCCATTATATAGTTTATCAATGAGAATATATGTATATACATGTTTACTTATAGATCTATTTGCTTTGTTGCTGAAGGACAATGCTATTGTAATAATATTGAAGGCAATGGTGTTGGGTGGGAAATAGGGGGAGAGTGAGAGGAGGTATAGGAGGAAATTCCTATATCTTCAAAACCATATTATGGTCCCAGTGCAATGGCTCAGTGGCTAAATCATTGTCTTTCACACCCTGGAATCCCATATAAGCACTGGTGCATGTTCCAGCTGCTCCATTTCCCATTCAGCTCCCTGCTTGTGGCCTGGGAAAGCAAAGCGTTGGGACCCTGTACCTGTTTGGGAGACCCAGAGGAAGCTCCTGGTTCCTGGTTTCAGATCAGATCAGTTCCAGCTGTTGTGGCCACCTGGGAGATAAACCAGCAAATAGAAGATCTTTCTCTCTGTCACTCCTTCTTTCTGTAAACCTGCCTTCCCAATCAAAATAGATACAATATTGTTTTAAAATACTATTATGGAAAATAAAGACAACACAAATAAAAAAAACGTAAAGTTAGCTTTATGTACTCTTCTTAGGACTCCATCATTTGAACCCTGTGAAGAAAATTCAGAAAGTTCAGGGTAACATAGTAGCATTATTTCCACATTTACTTTTCTGTCTAAACAGATACTATCTATTTCTAAGAAGTCAAGAATTGTCTTCTTTAACACATGTTATTAATAATACTATAACTGTTATTCCCTACAAAGCATTCCAACATGCACCATTTCATGTAATTTTTACAACAATGTCACATGAAGTAAATTTCAGGGAAATTTAACTGCTGGGTTCATTTGCAGGATAACTTTAAAGAGAACATGCAATTTGAGTTGGCCCTTGTGCAAAGAAGCATGAATTGTGTTTGCTTTTTTTTTCTTCCTTTAAAGATGCATGCTTCTATGATCCAGTGGATGCAGCTACACCTGTAAGTGCTACTGCATTCCCTCTTCCCAAATGGCTTCAAAAAGAAGGGCACTGCTGCAGTTGGGAGTTCAAACCGTAACACTAATTTTGAGAAATCTGCTTGAATGTAACTGTCTTCATCTGTTAAAAGATAGGGGGCTGGTTGATAAGATGATGCTGAGCACTGAGGGATTTGCACCAAAAGAAGCCTTTGGTTATACTTGATGGAGAGAGCTTTTCAATAGCTGCTGGGTTTTGGGTGAGAGTCTTGTAGGAGGATTAACAGGCAGGAACTGTGGCTGAGAAAAATGGCCGAGCCAGGCAGAGGAAAGAGGAATAAATTCCAAGATTTTGTTGTCCTCCAACCCACCTCCTCCCTACCTCCAGGTTCCTGTAGGCAGATACAGCAGTGGCCAGAAAGTAGAGAATTCTTGTGATGCACAGCGTAAGGCTGAACTTCTCTGGGCACAGAGGCAACAGGAAATGGTGTCAGCAGATCATGGTAGACCCCAAATAGTGTTGTGGTTTGGCTTTTTGCAAAATGACAGATTCTACCTACCATTTATTTGTTTGATTCTTTATTCATTGAAGCAACGTTTAGTTCCATTTCTATTCATGAGTGTTGCTCAAGAGTCTGCTGATGGAGTAACCCATTTCACATATCAACCAAATTTTCTGTAATACCTGAAAAATATTTCTCTTTATTTGCCGGTCCCTTGGACTTAGTGGTTTAGAAATTAGGGTCATATTTTTTTGGAGGATAAAATTCTATCTTTAACATAGTTTTGTTAGTCATCTTAAAATAGGTATTATTAGAAAAAAAATAACTTGAGTTGAACACATTTAGGGCCTATAACTTAAAATGGAAATATTTATATGCTATGATTTTAAATTGTCAGTATTTTAAGTAACATTGCTAATGAAAGGATAAGGAGTAGACATCCCTGGTTTTATTCATTTTTTAAAAGGCTTATTTATTTATTTGAAAACCAGAATTACAAAGAGCAAGGGAGAGATAGAGAGAGATCTTCTATTTGTGGGTTCAGCCTCTAAATAACTCCAGGAGTCTGGAGCATCTTCTAAGTCTCCCAAGTGGGTGTAGGTACCCAACCACTTGGGCCATTTTCTGCTGCCTTCCCGGGCCTTTTAGCAGGATGCTGAGTCAGAAGTGGGGCAGCTGAGACAAGAACTGTTGTCTATGAGATACTGACATCACAGGCGTCAGCTTATGGCACAATGCCTGACCTTGATTTAATTCTTTGTAAGAATCAGTGCATTTTTATATATAGAAACGTGTATGTGTGTGTATACTGAATAATGAATCCTTCCTTTCTTGACAAAACCTAATTAAGTGCTTATGAAACAAAATACCATACTATGAAATTTCACAGGTTTTATTTGCTTAAATAGAACATGCTTGAGCTGTGTTAGAACTGCAGTTGAGAATTTTCTGTATTTTACTTGCAGGACTATTTGCTCTGGTCTTCTACTTTTTTACTTTTGCAATAATTTACTGACATATCAGGTCTGTAAGTTCTAGCTTTAATGCTAAAAAGATGTACTAAGTATAAAGTGTCACGTAAGATGTCTTGAGGCCTTGAGAACAAATAGCAGATGAAGAAAGAACATTATCTTCAACCTCTAGGCTTTAGGATCTGCCTTTTTATTTTATTCAGTTAATTTCTGAAATGTAAATTCTTTTGTAATGTTGTAACAAAAAACTTCTCAAATGGCAAAGTGCACTGTGTCTGTAAGCCCGTTACTAAAATTGATTAAGATAAGGTAGATCCTATGTGTGGATCCTCCAAAGGACCTGTATGGTGTGCTAGGACAAGCAGTTCTAGCTGTAGCTGGAAATGAGAGCACAAATGAGATTTAGATATCCATGTGGTTCCCCCTAAGGACATCATGCTGTTAAGAGTGGCACAAGTGCCAACCTGAAGGCAGGGAATCAATACAAGTGCTAACCCATATGTGGGAATTTGAGAAAGTTGTGTAGCAAGATCTGTTGAAGTGATGGAAAGCAAGAGACATGTCATGAAGTCATGGCAGAGAATGGGCCTGAAAGATAAGCCTTGGGTCTTCTGCTTTTTTTTTATTATTATTTTATGATGCAGTTCCATAGGTTTTGGGGTTTTCCTTCCCACCTCCCCAAAAATCCTTCCTCCCTACACACTGATTTCCCCTATATTAATACAATGGTATAGTTCTTCATACACAGTCATAAGTCCATCATTGTGGGCATAAACAATGGCAAAGAGTCCAGCATCCTATTGTCAAAATATAGTAAACAGTTTCATTGGGAGTCCATCTTTGATCTGGAAGTATAGATGCATACTGCCTTGTATCCTCACATCTGGATGTGATAGTCTTCATTACACAGTTACTACATATCCCCTGAAATGAAAAGCCACAATACAAAATCAACAAGAAGAAAACCAGAAATTTACAGTACAATGAAGTTAAATAACATGCTACTGAGTGACTAATATGTAACTGAAACAATGAAGAAGTATATCAAGACCCTTCTTTTTTTGTTTGTTTCAGTTTTTATTAGGTATATGTTTACTTGTTTGAAAGGCAGAGAGAGAATGGGAGAGACACAAAGAGTGAAGTATCTTCTACCCACATGTTCATTCCCTGCATAGAACAGACAGGGCTGGGCCAAATGAACTCCATCTGGATCTCCTTAGGGTAGCAGGGACCCAAGCAATTGAGCCATCACCTGCTGCCTCCCAAGTTGTGCACCAACAGCAAGCTAAAATTAGAAGCACAGCCAGGATTTGAAGCTAGGGACTCCAATATAGGATGTGAGTGTCTCAAGTGTGTGTCTTAATTACAGTACCAAATGCTCACTCTGGAAATCTTTGCTTTTATAGCAAGTTACCATCAAGGAGGACCAGAGCTCAGATTTTACACCATCAGGAGTGACAAGATGTATAAGCATCTGATGTACATTTCTACATGGCATTCACAAACAAGAATTTCTTTCTTTCTTTCTTTCTTTCTTTCTTTTCTTTCTTTTCTTTCTTTTCTTTCTTTCTTTTCTTTCCAGAACCTTCTGGAAGACATGGTATGACTTATGACTCAGTGAAGAAATCAATGAAGAAAAAAAACTGCTTTGAAGAAATGAAAATAAAGACAAAAACATCAGATTCTATGAGATACAGTTTCTTTTGATCTTTGTTGGTGCAATATGTCTCCTGTAGGCAACAGATAGATGGGTTTTGTAAGTGAGAGAGTGCAGAGTGTCTATATCATGAGTCAGAGAGTACCGAGGAGGAAGAAAGCAGGCACTTTCTACTCAAGTCCTTATTGATGATGATGTGTTGGGCTGTCATTGGACCCCAGGCTAGTCGGTAGGAAGCAGTGGCCTCTGAGGTATCATCAGTTGGATTCCAGGGTAGATATCCTTATTCCTTAATATCACTTCAATTGCCCCCCAGCCTGTCCTTACCGTATTAATCCCAACATCCTGGATAGAATCCCACATTATTATCTCCATTTCCCTAAAGTGTGTGTGTGGGGGGAAACCCTGACAATCACTCACTATTAATGTTTGAGGATGTGATGTAAGCATGAGGTGGCAGGTTAGCATCTGTTCACATCTGGATTGTGATGACCCAAGGCTGCAGGTGTTTCACTTGGCCCCAGAGTCACCAGGACAATTGGAATGCTTGATTCTTGAGCGTGAGGTGGGATGTAGAGAGGAGTTCTGGCAGCAGGGGTCTCCCCCGAACCTCATCTGGACCCATCTGTCTCTGAAGTGAAGACAGGAAAAGGCAAACCAGCTGTGTTTAGCCTCTTCTGAGTCAGTCACCTGTTGGGAGTTGTCAGCCGTGTGCTTTTTAGTTTCTCCTGGTTCTGCTCTACCTGTGTTCTCTTGTGATGCAAGTCTGCCCTACCCACTCAAAAGAGATTGGGGATAGACCAACAGGAGGTCACGTGAGGGCCCTACAAGTCCATCAGCTGTTCTGTCACAGCCTGTGGCATGTGTGAGATGACCACATGGGGCTTGCACCACCTGCCCCTGAGACGGTCAGGTTTTACCTGGGATTCCATTGTGAGAAGTGAAGCAGCAAAGCAAACAGCCCAAGAACTGTCCTAACACAGGAGTCTTTCATGTATCCTAAGGGAAAAGAGCCAGCACTGCGTCTGTAACTAGATGAAGTCTTTCCAGATTATGATTTGCTGTTTATTCACTTTTTAGGTAGTTTGATGGGAGAGCAAAGAATTGTATTGTAAATACTATATTGAAAAGATTATTTCTTGTAAAAGTAACTGAATGAGAATAAACTATTTCATTCACTGAAGTTGGCAGTTGTTGGTATTCTGCTTGACACATTTCTGTTATGGTCTTATAAAATGCAGAGTTGTAGCATTTGGTACTGGTTGGTAATATAAATATGATCTGTTTATTTCCAACCATGATTTATAAATATTAGTCTTAAGATGATTTTAAATGCAATTTATTGTTCTGCTTGGTTGTATATGCAATTCTTAAATTTAACTATTTATAAATCAGAAGTTACAAATTTTTAATTTATTGTCTGGATTTACAGACTCCCAACTTTTCATTAACTTCCTAATTCATAAACAATGGACCGACAGTCCCAGCTGATAAATGTAAAATCCTATGCTGGATTTACACACTCTAACCAAGAGCCTTGCTGCAAATCATTGTTGAGTTTACAAATGTCTCCATTAGTTAGTGCTTTGGTGGTCTGATCTGAAAACACCTTCTCTCTTTACTATTCAATTCTGATTTATCTTTTTAATATATGGCCCTTTCTGATCATTTGTTATAACCAAGTGCTGATTTATTAGGCCATGGTAATACATTTTATAGCACAAATTTAAAGGGTTTGAATTAGGTATGTAAGATTTTTTGAAAGTCTTATTGCTGAAAAACAATTCTCAGAAGTTGGACGTAAATTTTACATTCAATATCTTACAAACAAAACACGAAATGCTGGCTTATAAGAGTGTTGTTTCTATATTGGTTTCCTCCCCCTCACATTAAGAATTTCCTTTATGCACAAGTGCATGCAGTTGTTGCATGGGTCTGTGCAGATTTCCTAGTGCATTTAAGACTCCATGTTTGTTTCGAACAAACTAATGTGATTTCTGTGTACTAAGCCTGTTGTCAAATTTTGGAGACCTATACAATTTTACCTTAGTTCTCTCTTCCATCTCTTCTTTTCATTCTTTGGGTTAGACTTGTACATATTAGGGTTGAAATTCCTGCTTGGGGCTCTCAGAGTACTTGTTTAACAGCCTATTAATTACATATATGCTGAAGCTATTTATTGCTTCCCTGGCTGTGGACTGAGGGGCTCATATTTATCAGTTTTATGCTCTTCTTTACTGGTGACTAAAGTGCACATTGCCAGATAGAATTACTTCTGCAAAAGATTACAAGAAGATTTGAGGTTATTGGACAAGCATTATCACTTTAGAATAATAATGTTCTTGAAGGTGCAATGAATAATAAAGAAAATGAATGGTTTCCATATATATCATATTACATGTCATAGATCTGTGATGTTGACTTTGTCCCTTAGGGTCATGTTTTTAGTTTGTTGTCTTCTCAAGGTAATATAGATAGTGAAATGTTGACATTGACTGCAAACATTTTTTTAAAGATCTATTTAATTTGTTGGAAAGTCAGATATAAGAGAGGAGAGACAGGGGGAAGATCTATTCAATGATTCACTCCCCAAGAGGCCGCAGTGGAGGAAGCTGTGCTGAATTGAAGCCAGAAGCCCAGAGCCTCCTCAGGGTCTCCCATGCATATGAAGAGTCCCAAGGCTTTGACCCATCCTCATCTGCTTTCCCAGGCCACAAGCAGGGAGCTGGATGAGAAGTGGGGCAGTTAGGATTAGATCTGGCGCCCATATAGGATTCTGAAGCGTGCAAGGCGAGGACACCAGCCACTAGGCCACCGAGCCGGGCCCAACTGCAAACATTTTATTTTATGAAATTTCTGAGAACTAAGAGCTATAATTGTACAATTAAAGGCATAGATATTCATTTGGGCACCCCAAAATACTGCACAGAAATTATTAGCCTGTACCCCCTCCAATTCCTGAGACTTACATGGGGCAAAGATGGTGGTGAGTGAACAATTGACCACAGAGATGCTGGGACTGAAGATAAAGCATTTTTTCACGAGAAATTTTTTCATTTTAGAAGATATATTTGTTTGAAAGGCAGAGTGACGGAGAAAAGGAGAGGGGGGAGGGAAAGGTAGAGAGAGGGAGAGAGAGAAAGAGAGAGAGAACAATAGAAAGAGGAGAGAGATATCATGTATCAGTTGATTTCTTTCCCGTGTTGCTTCAATCCAGGTCTCTCATGTAGGTGCAGTGCTCCTAGTACTCGGGCCACCTTCTGTTGCTTTCTTAGGTACATTAGCTGGAAGCCGGATCACAGGTGGTGCAGCTGCGAGTCGAATCAGTGCTCTTATGGGATGCTGGAATGGCAGGGAGCAGCTTAACAGCCTCTGTCACAATACACATCTGTTTCAGGAAGCATTTTTTTTTTGACAATGCAATTTTTAGAACAGTGTAGTCCAGTGCCAGACATTAGGCTTCAAATTAGGCACGCAGAAGAACCAAGAGTGCATTCTAGAAGTTCAATAACATAGTCCTGTCCTTAAGGGCAAGTCATGTTAGCAAGGCAAGATTCAAATAAAGTGTAGTAAATAAACAATGCCAGGTTTTTACTGGACACTACAGGGCTTCATTAGGTTTCCCTGCCAAGTAACTTTATGAGCTACAGGGCCCGGCGCCGTGGCGCAAGTGGTTAAAGGTCCTTGCATTGCACGCCCAGGATCCCATATGGGCACCGGTTCTAATCCCAGCAGCCCCGCTTCCCTTCCAGCTCCCTGCCTGTGGCCTGGGAAAGCAGTCGAGGACAGCCCAGAGCTTTGGGACCCTGCACCCGCGTGGGAGACCCAGAAGAGGCTCCTGGCTTTGGATCGGCATAGTATCGGCCTGTTGAGCTCACTTGGGGAATGAATCATGGGATGGAAGATCTTCCTCTCTGTCTCTCCTCTCTGTATATCTGCCTTTCCAATGAAAAAATAATAAAAATAAATCTTTTTTTAAAAAAAAGTAAAAAAAAAAACTTTATGAGCTACAAAAAAAAATCACAAAAATTTTTCAGGGCCTTACTTTCTACACACACAAAAAAAGAGGATTTGACTAAAAACATACATTGAGTATGTATTAATTGCTTGGCATTTTTGAAACTATTAGGGAATATATGAGCAATTAATCCACAGTTTAACTTCCACAGAATTAAAGTTCAGAAGTGAAGGCAGGAAATTACATAACTGATGCCATATATATTAGAAAAGTCTAAACCAATATCATAGAAGGAGAGAAAAATACGTTAAGTTTTGTTTTAGTCCTTAATGCTCGTGATTTTGTGACAAATGCTTATGTATCCATAAATGAAAAACATTGTTGTCATAATGTAACATTTTTCCATTTATTTCACACACACAAAATGACCTATATTGCATAGTAATTTCCCTCCTACTGTCACAATATTTTTGCAGTGTCATAATATTAAATGAGGTAGTTATTTTGTAGAATTATGGATTTCAAACAGGAAGAAGAGATAGAAATGAAATTGAATCAAGTAATGAATTTAAATAAAAATAGCCTTTAAAAGGATTATGTTGTATATATATATATATGTTGTATATATATATATGTTGTATATATATATGTTGTGTATATATATATATGTTTATATATATATATATATATATGCAAGAAGAATGACAATGGGGTTTCCAATACCATGTAAATACTAAATTTTATTTTGATGGACAGGAATACTACCCACATCAATGCTACATTTGGAAATAGCAGCGAATTTGATAGCATTAACCATGGCCTGTTTTTTTTTTTCAAACAAGATTTTAGGAGTGTAACAGAATCATGTAGTCAAGTCCCTAAGGAGCAGCAGGTGGCCAACAAGTGTGGCCATATTGAGCAGGACTTAGTGGTGAAGATTATGCATGTAAGTGATATCCCTGGGTTTCACAGACATTGCTTGTAATTGTGCTTTCTTCCCCATCACTGAAAGGTTTGAGATTGCCTAGTCTTCCTGATATTGCACGTCAGGATATTCCTCAGTGCCTTTGGATTGAAGTTATTAGGGGTTTATTTCTTTAAATTTGGATATGTTCCAAGTTTGCTCACTGCTTTGCTATGGCCACCACATGTTTCATTTATTTATAATGCTTAGCAGCATCATTCGTGTCCTCTCACTGCCACTAGAGCAAATTTAAGAACAGAATGTTTTCCCAGTAACAGCTTAACTGAGAAAAAATAAGACCTTTGTTCACTTTCAGTATAAGAAATGTCTAAGTGAAAATGTAAGAAAATGGATTTTTGTCTGAAGTTTTCCATGTGAAATCAGTCTTTAATTACGACCATAATTATGCATGGGCATTTAAAGTACTCATTCTTTTCATATTGCTTTGCCTTTTTCCTGTATCCTTGCGTTTATTAGATACAAAATCTTTGAACGTATTCATGCAAATATAACCATCAAAACACAATTACCGAAATGATAAAAATTCTGTAGGCAGATGACCTCTTTGATAAAAAACAATAGTAGCTAATAAACATGCTGTATGAATATGAGAAACATACTGCTTTCCACAAATCTAAAAGAGGAAGTATTCTTAATTGTTCATTACACTCATGGTCAGGAAAAATGAATTAAAAAGATCTTATTCAATGAGAATTTAATTCAATTTATATGCTGTCTTTTCCTGCTGCCTTTCTTATTTAACTATAGACCTACATGAAAAGTAGCAGCTATCTCCCTTCAGTTAGTGTTTCTTCCTGCCACAGTTATCTCACTTATCCCCACATTTAGTCTGGTGACTCATTGCTATTCAGGGCTATGGCTCTACCGATGAAACTCAAGCCGGACTTACAAACAGAATGGTGTCTACCTTCAGGTAAGATACTGGTAACACAGATATGTGCTTGGGTTTGGGTATGTTCTGCTGAAAATTTCAAAAAGAAATTTGAATGAATTCATCTAAATGAAGTATGGTTTTTAAATGCAGAGATGATGTAGAAATGAAAGTTAATATGATAGATTAAAAAATCAAGTGTCAAAAAGATCTTAGAATGTTGGAAATCTGGATTGGATGACACTTTGGAATTCAGACTTGATGCTAGAGTGAGTTTAAACTTTAGAGGCATTTAGGATGAAATGCACATATCTTCCATATGAGGAGGACATGAATTTTGAGAGGGTTTGTAATGAAGTGAACTGAATGTTTATGTTCTTTAAAAAGTCGTATCTTGAAATTTCAGTCTACAGAACAATATTATTAGAAGACAGGGCCTTTGGGATGTAATTAGGCCATGTGACTGGAACTAGTGCCTTATCAAAAGGACCACAGTGGGGCCTGGTGCAATGGCCTGGTGGCTGAATCCTTGCCTTGCATGAGTCATGACCACATATGGATGCCAGTTGTGTCTTGGCTCCTCCACTTCCCATCCAGCTCCCTGTTTGTGTCCTATGAGAGCAGGAGAGGACAGCCCAAAGCCTTGGGACCCTGCACCCAGAGGAGGCTCTTAGCTTCCGATTGACTTAGCTCTGGCCACTGTAGCCACTTGGGGAATGAACCAGCAAATGGAAGATCTTTCTGTTGCTCCAGCTCTCTGTCAACCTACCTTTCAGTAAATAAATAAATCTTTTAAAAAAGGGAAAAATGACCATGAAGAACTTTCTTGCCCTGTTTCATGCGAGGGATCATGATGAAGAAAGTATAGTCCACAACAGTCATCGCAAGAATCTGATTATACTCACACCTTGATCCCATCTTCCAGCTTTTAGAGCTGTGAGAAATAATTTGCTGTTGCTTAAGCCTGTTCTGACTTACTGTGGTTGTAACAGCCCAAGATGGCTAAGACATTTACTTAAGATGAAAAAAAAAAAATAACAAAACCCTACATTGCGTATATAAATAGGTACAGCAGCATCAGTAGCAGCAGCATAAAATGAACCTGAAATTGTAGTTGACCCCTAACTCAACATGAATTCCTATTTTTAAGTCTACTGCCATGAAGCTCAATTTTGGAAAATATGATGAGGCTCTATTGCATGGTTTCCTTTGAGGGATGAAATTCATTCTAGAAATGCTCCAGGAAGAAAATCTATTCTTTTTGATGTATGTGCTCATAAATTGCATATGCGTTATTTGTGTCTGGCGAAGCCAGTGGCATTGATTGCAAAATATAAGAAATTAGTACTGGATATACTGATCTTATCTCTTTTCATGAGCTGCTTTGTTGAAATATCTGACATCTAAAATTAGGAAATTTTCAATGTTTGTGTAAGAATGAATTTGGAAGAGAAGCCAAAATTACATAAAGCGTAACAATATCAATCTTAATTAATCTAATTGTTTTCCTTTTTGTTGTGATAAGAGTGATTACTATGAAATGCATCATATTAACATTTTTTTAAAGATTTATTTTTATTATTTTTTTATTGGAAAGGCGGATATACAGAGAGGAGAGACAGAGAGGAAGATCTTCCGTCCGATGATTCACTCCCCAAGTGAGCACAACGGGCCGATGCTATGCCGATCTGAAGCCAGGAGCCTCTTCCGGGTCTCCCACGCGGGTGCAGGTTCCCAAAGCTCTGGGCTGTCCTTGACTGCTTTCCCGGGCCACAGGCAGGGAGCTGGAAGGGAAGCAGGGCTGCCAGGATTAGAACCGGCGCCCATATGGGATCCTGGGCGTGCAATGCAAGGACCTTAACCACCGTGCCACGGCGCCGGGCCCCATATTAACATTTTTAAGTGTGCAATGCAGTACTGTTAACTTTAGGCTCAATGTTTCACAGCAGTTCTCTATTTTTCTCATCTTGCCAAACTGAAAATATATGCCAGTAATTTTAATAATGATAATAATAAAAAGTAATAACTCTCCATGTCCCCTTATCCCATCTCGTAGAACCACTATTCTGCTCTCCTTTTCTATGAATTTGTCTATTTTAAATGCTTCATATAAATGGTTTCATGTAGTATTTTTCTTGAAGTTCACCTATGTTATTGCATATTGCCAGTTTTCTCTAGGATGAAGTGTGTGTATGCCATATTTTGCTTTTTCCATTTACCCAATGATGGATATTTGGATTGCATCAAAACCTTTGCCATGGTGAATAGTGAAACAGTATACATGGGAGTGCTGTTATCTGTTTAGCATCCTAATTTCCAAGTATTCAGTGGTAGATTCTTATTTACCTTTGTAAACCAAATATATTTAACTTTATTAGGGGATATAAAATATTTTAGCATACATAAAAAACAAGATTTAGATAGCTTCATATACTATTAGGGGATTATGCATTGACATAGGAAATATATACATAGTTTTTAAATTTTCATTACATATGTTTTTGATCAAATAATTCAATTTTTTTTGCCTTTCCTATAGAAGTGCTCAGATTTATAGATGATGCATTCATAAAAATATTTTCCACCTTAATTATAATAGTAATACTCTGGAAAACATGTGGAAGTTAATTAAGATAGAAATGAGTCAGATGTTTTAACGAATCAGGGAGTATAGATACTATCGAATACTATGTAGTTGCTGCAAAGAAAGGGTGAAGAGGTGGATCTGTGGCATAGTGGTTAGGCCTCTGTTTGGAAGACCCACATCCCCTATCCGCGTGTTAGGTTTAAGGCCTTGCTACTTTGCTTCTAGTCCAGCTTCCTGATTATACATATCCTGGGAAACCACAAGGGACAACTAAAGTACATATGTCCCTGACACACAGAAGGAAGAGCTGGATTGAATTTTGACCTTCTTTCATTGGCCTGATCTATCCCTGGCTGTTGCATGCATTTGAGGAGTGAACTAGTATACAGAGGACTTCTCTGTGTCTTTCTTTTTCCCTGGCAAATAAGGTGAAAATCAGTAATAAAAATTCTTTAATTCAGTGAAGAATGATTTTGAAAAAAGTAAGTCATGAAGTATATGATAATGGTCCTAATGTTGGAAAGTAAGCTTTCATGAATGTGCAAGAATGTGTATGTGCATTTCCAAGCATACTTCAACAATTCTAGGAAATTAGGAATTAAAATTTAAGTGATTTAGTGTGAAAAATTGAAATGCATAGTTGCTGTCTCACAGTATGCATTTTATGTGATCTTTTCTGAGATCCCTTTTATGTGTAGATAAAAAAATGTTCCCCCCCCAAAAAAACTTATCTTTTACCTCCATTTTAATTGAACTTTTTGAAGTAGCTTCATGTCTGTGCATATACACAAAGGTGTATATGGAAGATAAGTATCCATGAATCTCTCAGAGTTAGCACATCTTAGAGCAGCTGTTTTTCTGGACTCTGTTTTCAAGGATGATTGTAAACGCAAATAGCCTTCAAAGACAGAAATAGTGTCTCCTGGAATATGAAGCAGAATGCATATTCATTTGCTATTCAGGACAACAAAGATAATTTCTTCCGCAGGAGTAATGCTGGGCAGGTTCATCAGTGGTCCCCTTTAAGAAGACTATAGTTTCCTAAAATCAGAATTCCTTATACAGATAGATATTAAGTTGTGCTGCCTTTGCATGTGTTTCTTGGGAAGTAGTAATCAAATTTTCCATTCGAAGTGACAGTAAATCTTGCAATGCCAGCAAACTTGTGAACAATTATCCCCTTAATTTCCCCTGTGTTCATCCAGAGAGCAGAACTAGGAGCAATCAAGGACATGTCAGTCACTACTATCATGGGGTGCTGGTGTCTCAGGTGGCACTATTACCCACTATATCACAACTCCAGTTCCAAGAACTGATTTTTGAAAATATAAACAAAATTAATAAATCATTGGCTAAACTAACCAAAAAAGAAGACCCAAATTATTAAACTCATGGGTGAAAAAGTATGTTACACTTGATTCATTCCAAGGTTGCAGTAGTGATACAATGTACAACAACCAATGAACATGGTAAGTTATATCAATATAGTAAAGGATATAAACCATATGCTTATATCAATAGCTATAGAGAAAGGATTTGTAAAATACTAAATCCCGTCATGATACATCATTAAAAAGCTAGATATAGAAGGAGCATACCTCGATACAATTAGCACAGTTTTTACAAACCCATAGATAGCATCATATTGAATAGGAGAAAGCTGGAAGCATTTCCTCCAAGATCTGTAACCAGGCAAAGATTAAAATTTTCACCACTATTATACAATATAGTTTGAAAAGTTTTAGCCAGAGCCATTAGGCAAGAAAAAGAAATAAGAAATAGAGGCAAGTGTGATGGCATAGGAGGCTCAGCATGCGTCTGCAACATTGGCATGTTTTTGCGATTATTAATTGTGCTGCAGTGAACATAGGGGTGCAAGTTGCTTTCTCATGTATCAGGTCTTTTGGAGATATTCCTAAGTGGAATTGCTGGATCATATGGTCTGTGGATTTTCAGTTGCCTGAGTATTCTCATACTGACTTCCATAGTGGCTGCACCAGCCTGCAATCCCACCAGGAGTGTGATAGGGTTCCTTTTTTGCCTGTAACCTCTCCAGCAGGTGTTGGTGGTAGATTTCTGTATATGGGCCATTCTTATTGAAGGTAAGTGGAATCTTAGTGTTGTTTTTAGTTGAATTTCCCTTACTGCCATGGAGCTTGAGCATTTTTTCATGTGCCTGTTAGCCATTTGGATTTTTTCCTTTGAAAACTGTCCATTTTCCTTGCCCGTTTCTTGACTGGTTTGATTATTTTGTTGTTATGGTTGTTCTGGAGTTCTTTGTATATTCTGGAAATTAGCCCATTGTCTCCTGTGCAGTGTGCAAAGATTTTCTTCCACTCTGTTGGTTGCTTTTTTACTTTGTTGATCATTTCCTTGGCTGTCCATAAGCTCCTTAGCTTAATGTAGTCCCATTTGTTTATTTTGGTCTTGACTTCCTTTGCTTTTGATGATTTTTCTAGGAAATCAGTGCCTACACCTATATCTTGTAGAGTATTTCCAACTTTTCTTCCAGAAGTTTGATGGTTACTGGGTTTAAGCTTAAATCTTTTGTCCGTTTAGATTTGATCTTTGTGTATGGTGAAAGGTGTGGGTGTTGGTTTTTATTTCTGCAAGTTGTTAATCAATTGTCTCAAAAGCATTTATTGAAGAGACCTTCATTTTTCTCTAGATTGTTTTCTGTTTCCTAGTCAAAGAATAGATGGCTATACATTTGTGGGTTCCCTTCTGGTGTTTATATTCTACTCCGTTGGTCTTCCTCTCTGTTTCTGTGCTAGTGCCAGTCTGTTTTGATAACTACCAGCCTCATCTAATAGACTTTTGACTCAACTTGTTGCTAATGGCCTGAGTTGAGCAATGGAAGATGACCCAATTGTTTTGGTCCCTTGCACCCACATGTGATACCTAGATGAAGCTCCTGCCTCTTCCCTTTGGCCTGGCCTGTTACTGGCTGTTGCAGCCATCTGGAGAGTTAATTAGTGGATGCATACACTGTCTGTTGCTCCCTGTCTCTCCTCTCTCTATAACGATGACTTTCAAAAATAAATGGAAGATCCCAAACAGCTGTAGCAATCTGAATGAAAACAAAGATACAGTACCAGATTTTAAGATATAGTCTAAGATCGTGGTACAAAATTAGTCTGAGACAGTCAGATGTCATGTTGTATTTCCAAATACAGAAGTTTGTTTTTGAGTGAAATCAGAGGACAAAGCAACATTTATATGTACATTGATTCACATTTCTTCTTGTACATATGGTGTTTCAATAAGACGTCAAAATAAAAGTGATTATTTGTGTAAGAGCTCCATTTTAAATTGTACCTTACTTTGCCCCATTGTTTTACAAATGAAATTTTCAATTACATTCCACATGTCAAGTGTAAAATGATGAGTGTCAGAAAAATCTCAAAAATATTTCATGATCGTTTTGCAGAAGTGTAGAGTTCTAATGTCCACAAAAGTAAAAATACCTTAACTTAGCTCCTTCCTGTGATCTCTCATCCACTCCATTCGATGTGTAAAAGGCAGCCATCACAGCTGATTTTTCATTAGAGTGATAGTCTTCCAACCTTCACCATTGGCATCTTTATCTTCCTTTTTTGTCCTGCTTCAATTTTATAGAGATATATTTTCAGTATCTTCAAACAGGGAGGGTTAGGGTTAGCTTCTCTTTCTTATGCAATGCTGACGTCTTCAACGCCAAGCAGTGGTTTACAATGCCTCACTCCTTCAGAACCTTTGTAAAGAAGACACCCAGATGATGTGAATCACTCTTGTTCAGTGCAGTGCAGGGCTGGCTGTGGATCACAGGAATGCCTTGGAGGCTTTATGAAGTTAGGATAAGGCATACTCATTAATGATGAAAGGGATAAAAGAGAAAATAATAGAGCCCACACTGGAACATTGAATCCTAGAATCCGTAAGACTGAAGCTGTGCAAAGAATCATATCATTTATGGAATATGTAACATTATGCTTAATAGGAATGGAATGAATGAAACAAATAGACATATTAAAAAAGTGGATATAGGTTTATAGGAATACACAGGTCTGTAAACACAAACCACAGTAAACATACATGATTTTTCCCTTTTTAGGGCGATTTTTAAAACAATGTTTTGGAAAAAGGGTCACAAACTTTTTTTTTCCGAGAAAGGACAAGTAATATACAATATTGGCTTTTCAGGCAGATTCAATCATCATTGAATTATTCATTTCTATTTTTCTAGCACAAGAAGTCATAAATAATAAGTCAGTGAATGTGTATAGCTCTGTTCCAGTAAGACTTTGCTTATCATTGCTGACCTTTGAATATCACCTAATTTTCACATAATTAGGTATAATTCTCTTCATTTTGTTCAACCTTTTAAAAATGTAAAAGTCATTTTCCTCCAGAGGGTTGTATGAAAATAAATGATAAACTGGATTTGGTTTACAGATTATACTTCGGTGACCTATGCTTGAGGCAAAATCCAGAAAGTAAAATTTTCTGATCTCTGATTTCTAAAAGTATTTTAGATTGAGAATATTTACCAATACTTAATGCAATTTACCCACATTAATGATTATAGTTGTTTAAAAATGTTAGATAATTGCAAATTAACGATACCTTTTGCATTTCATGTGTACTTATTAACCAGTATAATTCCCACCATCTATGAAGTTACCAGCAATTTTGACTGTGCATTTTGTAAATTATTTTGCACCAGAGAACAGCTACCTTAATTTGGAATTTAACAGTGTGTATAAAATAATGAATAAAATGGCTATGAAGGCAAAATTACCAAGTGAAGTTTAAAAATGAATAATTTGACATTCTGTCCTTATACACGACATAATACTTGACCTTCATTTGCTGAATATTTTGTTTAATTATATGGCTTCAGCCAAGATTCTCTTCAGCACAACTCTTTCATTGCAAATATGTTAAAGGTGATGCAAAGGTTGAGGGCATTTTAGTTTGTAATTGCATATCCATCAATGTACACACATATGTAAATTTAACTCCTTCACATATATACAAAAAGAGGACATTTCAAATAGGTCAGTCTGGAAAAGAGAACCAAAAAATGTAAAAATAAACTTGTAAATTATCATTTAGTATTTACTCAAGTTGCTAATGTTTTTTCTTCCTGTATTTCTTTTCCATCATAGTTATATTAGCTATTTATTACTGCATAATACATTACTATGAAATTAATGGTTTAGAACAGTCTACATTTTTTTACTTCACAGTTTTTATGGGTCAAGAATTGAGTTGTGGTTTAATTGAGTTGTCAGCTCAGGGTCTCAGAAAGCTGTAATCAAAGTGTCAGCTACTTGTGTTCTTTCGTAGTGCTCCATAGCTCTCTAATGCTCTAATGTTCACCTGGTTGTCGGTAGGATTGTTTTCTTTGTGGTTCCTTGTGAGGATGACTTCTTGAGCGGACACTAATCTTATCTTGGTGTCCTTATCCATAGCACTTAATCTTATCTTTAATTGCTTCCTAAAGGTTTCATCTCCAAAGTCATCAACATATGACTTTAGTCATTAATTTTCCAACATATGATCTTTTGGAAACATATTTAAGTCATAGCATTTGTCATATAATTATAAAATTTTGCGTTTCTTCAATTTTATCAACTACCTTGGCTTCAAGTTCAATGGGATCTCAAGAGTTGTGTTATGGTTGCTAAACTTTTGTCCTGCTCTTACAAACACCTTAGAAAGGGGATCTCATTTAAAATTTGCTTAATGGTGTAGTTGTAAAGAGCAGAGAGCTATGTAAAGTCTGAAACTGTTGACTTCTAGGGAATATCACTGATTTTCAATTCTTTGTCAGTGTTGGTTATATGTGCTCTCATGTCTTTCTTATTAACAATTTTATATTTATTTTGCTATATTTATTTGAGAGGTTCAAATTGAGTCTGGCATCTAATATGCAATATGAATATTTCAAATGGAAATTCAGTCCACTCTGCCATAATGCTTGATCCAAGTATTTGCACTTTATTATATAAGGGTATATTATGTGTTACATTTGTGACTTTTTGAGGAAGTAGTATGTGATCCTAGAAACTTATTTTAAATTTTGTTGCTTTGTAAATCCATTCTATTGAAATAAAATCAACTATATTCTTTATGTTGATATTATCAGAGGGCCTGGAATGAAATCTGTGATCTCTCCCTCCCTCACATTCTAATTACCACCCTACTGTGTAACTTGTTTGGAATTTTGTTTTCTTTCATCCTTTTTTCCATTTTATAATGTACATGTCTAAAAGTAGTTATACCCTTAGGTTGTTAGTTAACCTAACATGGTGGGGATTTAAATTTGTATACCCATTAACAAAAACTGAACGGTGGTTTCTGATAAACATAGAATTAGAACTACGACAGGATCTAGCAATTGGACATTCAGGTATTCATGTTTGAAATCAATTCATCAAACAGATATCTACAATTTTATGTTCAGTGAGACACTACTTTTCAATAGCCAAGTTTTTGGATTAATGAAAGTATCTATCAGCAGATTTATAGGTAAGGGAAGTATGGTATATGTGTGCATAATGGAATATTATTCAGTCTTTGAAAAGAAAAAAATGGTTAGAACTCAAGAACGATATATTAAATGACATGAACCAGATGCACAAATATTACATGTTCTTATTTACGTTGGAAACTAAACCATTCAAACTCAAAAGGAGCAGGGAGGAGAATTGAATCCTGGTTATCCATTGGCTGCAACAACCAGGGCTGCCCCAGCTTGAAGACAGGAGGTTGGAATTCCATCCAGTTCTCCAACACTGATGGCAGGGAACCAAGAATTTGGCTATCTCCTGCTGGTTTCCCAGGCATGTAAGCTGGCAGCTGGATTCCAAGGGAAGTAACTGGGACTTTAACAAGTGTTCTTAGGGATGCAGTTTGACATGCTGTGCCACAATACTGGCCCCAAACAAATGTTTTCTATATTTTCTCTCTTTGTACTTTCTGTCATCTTTTCTGCATTTTAAACTGATTTTTGGATAGAGTTTACAATCCTTTTCTTCAGTTATCTACCAATCACATCAAACTTGGAAAGTTGGATGTTTGGTCATAATATTTTAAAAGATTTATTTATTTATTTGAAAGAGTTACAGAGAAAGAGGGAGAACAAGTGCAAGAGTGAGCAAGCGAGTGAGAGATACCTTTCACCCACCATTTCACTCCCTAAGTGATACACCAGCTAAGAGTGAGTCAGGCTGAACCCAGGAGCTTTATCTGCCTCCAGTGAGGTTGATAGGGGCCCATGCAACAGGACCATCTTTCACTGCTTTACCAGACTACTAGTAGGGAGCTGGATCAGAGGGGATTATAGCCAGGATATGAACTGTTGGCCTTGGGATATGCAGTGTCACAGTCGGGGGATTTTATTCACTATGCCACAGGGACAATAATGCTTTTGGAATTATCTGTTGTGAAATGTTCTCATAAAATTTCCTTTTTCCTTCTGTTTTCTTGTTTCCCGACTTACCTGATGCTTCTGGTATCTACTTTGGGGCTTAGGCAACCAAGCTTTCTATCTGTTGCAGTCAAATATGATATGTATTGGTAGCTCTAGAACTAACATCAAAGCTGAACATGGTTAGCTCTTAACTGAAGCAACTGACTTAATTGAAATGAAATCCATTCCTTTCATTTGAATATGCCAGTCATGAATGTTTTGAAAGTATAAACAGCAAACTACTACTTTATTCTGCTATAATTTTCTTAACCACTGTTTACCTTTGTGAATTTTTTTCTTATCCTCTGTCATAGTTTAGGATGCTGATGAGCCTAACTAAATTTGTGAGATTAGAATATTACAAAAGGAAGGAAAATTGCATAAAGAATTCCTACTCAGAAGTGGTTCCTATGCCCAAGAATCTACTCTTATTACACTGACTTTCTTGATGCAGTTAAATACTAAAACTTTAATGCCTGTAGGAATTTTCAGTGTAAAAAATACCACTGATCTCCATGAATTTTGTTTAATGCCACATAATTTCCAGCGATACTAATTCCTACTGTATACAAGAAGGGGGCTTAAACAGATTCATAGAATGTACATTATGTTTTAGTTCCTCTCTTTCATAATCTATTATAAAGACTTATTCATTTTTAAAATTTATTTGAAAGGCAAAGTGAGTTAATTGAGAGAGAGATATCTTGCACTCTCAGGTTTACTGCACAAATGTCTGCAGTAGCCAGGAGCTGGGCAAAGTCAAAAGCCAGGAATCAATAACTCCATCCTTGTCCCTCACATGGATGGTAGAGGCCCGAGTTCTTAAGACATCATTGCTGCTTTCCCAGACACGTTAACAGAAATCCAAGTCAGAAGACAAACAGCCAGTACTTGAACCACTAGCACTCTGCTATGGGATGCTAGTGATGTAGATGGTGTCTTACACTGTGACACCACAGTGCTGGTCCCACTCCCTTTTAAATATTGGATCTTCTGTGGAACATTGGAAAAAATGAGTGGAATATTTTTTCCATCCAATAATTCTTTTTTTTTTTTGAAGATTTATTTTTATTATGTTTTTATTGGAAAGGCGGATATACAGAGAGGAGAGACAGAGAGGAAGATCTTCCGTCCGATGATTCACTCCCCAAGTGAGCGCAACGGTCGATGCTATGCCGATCAGGAGCCAGGAGCCTCTTCTGGGTCTCCCACGCGGGTGCAGGGTCCCAAAGCTTTGGGCCGTCCTCAACTGCTTTCCCGGGCCACAGGCAGGGAGCTGGAAGGGAAGTGGGGCTGCCGGGATTAGAACCAGCGCCCATATGGGATCCCGGGCGTGCAAGGTGAGGACCTTAACTACTTGCGCCACTGCGCCGGGCCCCCATCCAATAATTCTAAAAACAAATTAAAGGGCTCAGAATTGGGCTTTGGTCAGGGTCTGCTGTTTACTAGCTTTTCTGAATCACTTAGCTTTGATGGACCGTGGCTTTTTTTTTTTTTAAGATTTATTTTTTTTAAAGATTTATTTTTATTAATTTTTTATTGGAAAGGCTGATATACAGAGAGGAGAGACAGAGAGGAAGATCTTCCATCCGATGATTCACTCCCCAAGTGAGCGCAACGGCCAGTGCTATGCCGATCCAAAGCCAGGAGCCTCTTCCGGGTCTCCCACGTGGGTGCAGGGTCCCAAAGCTTTGGGCCGTCATCTACTGCTTTCCCAGGCCACAGGCAGGGAGCTGGAAGGGAAGTGGGGCTGCTGGGATAGAACGGGCGCCCATATAGGATCCTGGGCGTGCAAGGCGAGGACCTTAACCACTGCGCCACCGCACTGGGCCCGACTGTGGCTTCTTAATATTCAACCTGATGGAAAAGAAAAAAATCCTAAAGATCTTTCTAACTATAGAATTATATCTCTTAAAAGAAAATATGTTGCTGTTTATCATTGTGATGTGCAGATGTTCTGAAATTAAATTAAAAAGTGAAATTCTTACTGCTCTTTCCTCTGTATCATTCTCTTGTGTCATGTTAAGCAGTTGTATGCTTTCTTGGTCGTAACCCTCCAGTTCTGGTTGAAATAACTCCTATGTGGATATTGAGAAATAAGGCTAATACATGATTCAGTGCTGCTATAAATCAAAGATTCTATTACAGGCAGAAAATAGCTCCACAACAGATATTCAATTTACACTTCAATGGCATTAGAAAAGAAGAGAATGTATCAGGTGAAGAACGTAGCTTATCCCTTTTTATACTGCAATACAATTAAAAGCCTATATAGTAGTTCCTTTTGTCTAGTGGTTAGTACATTGATACCTGAAGTGGAAGTGCGTGGTATTTCCTGATAGCTAACAGGCATATTGTATATTGTTGTGCACCTGTATATAAAGTCAGTTAATTTGATAATATGATTATATTTAATTTAAATTATAGGTTCAAAGTCATCCACCTATAATTACTGGTATGTATTATATTCCCAATCTTCTGGTTATCATCTTACAATACTGGGGATATGTTTTGTCTTTAAGAAGAATTAGACATTTCTCTAAATGATTTTTCCTATCATTTCAAGAGGACACATTTAGAATTGTCATTAAGGTTATTAACTATGTAAAACTCTGCAATAATTGTAGATCCCTTAGGTAAAAGAGTAAATGAGTTTACCTCTGTCACAGAATCTCAAGATGAGAAATTAAGTGTATGGCACTTAATATTAATAAATAAATCAAACATGCTCATAACATGTTAGATCACCACATACTAGGTGGAACAAATATAGACAATTTTAGTACTTTGTTACTTATGAAGTCTCAGAGCATATACCCTAAAGTAGAAATCATCGAGCTCAGTCCCATCTTGTAGAACACTTTGGGGCACAGGTATGTTTGAGAATGAGGCAATAACTTGAGACAACAGTAAAAGGGACAACAGTATAGCAATAAGTATTTTCAAAGCCATACCCTAGGCATTCTATTAATCTGGCTATCTTGATTTTCTCATTAAAATCATGCACTTAAAAATACAAAGAAAAGTCACTTAAATAGCAGAGTGATGGACTTGTGACTGTTGTTGAAGGACTAAACTCTTGTTACAATATAAGGGAAAATGTGGGTGGGTGGTTGGGTGAATGGAGAAGGTTGGAAGGGGGAATCCATGAACCCAATGAACTGTATCATGAAAAATAAAGAATTAGGAAAAAATTAAAAATAGAACAAATTCACTTTTGAAACCACTCCCACCGATTCTATAAAAATCAAAAAGGGAAAGTAATGTTTCTTTTACTTCTAGGTGGACTTATTTAATCTAGGATACAGAGGGAAAAAAAACTCATGCCCTACTGTATTTTTCTTTTCCTCTGCATCAATATTCACAAATGAAGCTATTTTCCCAAATAATAAGAAATACAAGATGTATTATTAGAAAGCTAAGCAATCCTTTAATGTTAACTTAGAATGTAGAATTTAGGGTAGACTTTGCCATGCAGGAAGCACCTCCTTGGTATTACTGCAGCCCATATTACAGTGCAGTTTAGAGTTTCAACAGTTCAGCTTTCAATCCAGTGCCCTTCTAATGTACCTAGGAAAGCAGTGAATAAGGTCTCAAGTACCTGAGTTTGTGTCGCCCATGTGGGAGGCTTGAGTGGGGTTCCTGGCTCTAGGCTTTGGCCTGACCCAGCCCCTGTTGTTGTGACCATTTAGTGAACAAACAGATGGAAGATCTCTTTCCTCTCTGTCATTTTGCTTTTCAAATAAAGTTTTTTTTTTAATAGAAAGAGGAATATTCTTTTAAATATTTACTTATTTTTGTTGGAAAGTCAGATTTACAGAGAGAAGGAGAAACAAAGAGGAAAGTCCTTTATCTGCTGCTTCACTCCCCAAGTGGCTACAATGGCTGAGCTGAACCCGTCCAAATCCAGGAGCCCGGAGCTTCTTCAGGATCTCTTTTACAGGTGCAGGGTCCCAAGGCTTTGGGCCATGCTCAACTGTTTTCCCATACTATAAGCAGGGAGCTGATTGGGAAGTGTCTTCAATGTCTCATGAAACAAATAGGAAATAATTTAGTAATGTAAAACTGGAGTTGAATTACTGATATATTTTACATTGAAATAAATCTTGTATTACTGAGACACAAAGAAATGACACGATACTATACCATTAGTGAAATAAAATCAATCATTCAGGTCATTGCTTGACTTTGTGGGTTAAAATTGCTTTCAAAATCTTATTATTACCACTGGAGGCTTCTAACTCCATTGTCATACAGGTAGGATTTAATTTCTTATAATGGTTTGCTAACTTTCAAAACACAAACCTGTAAGTACCTCCATGTTGAGTGGTCTTGATCTTTCCTAAATTGAAAGAGATTGAATTTATTGTTAGTAACCTGTCACAAAGACAACCTTTCAAAATTTACTATTCATGGAAAAACATAGGAAGAATAGATAAATGAATTACCAGTACATTTAAGAATGAAATGCTTTCAAAATAGGTGTCTGTGTTTATGTTTGACTCATTTTTCTTTCTTTATCACCTTCTTGATTTAGATCTCTCTTAAGCTGAAGAATCAACTGCTCTCATTTTTTAGATCTCTCTTAAGCTGAAGAATCAACTTCTCTCATTTTTATTTTACTGCCAAATTTGTATTGTGATTTTTTTTTCACACGCTGTTTTCCAAATGCCATTAGATTAGAAGGTTGATTGTTTTTGCTTCGCTTTGAATGTTTCTTTACAGGAAAAATGGATCACATTACATGTGTGTATATCACATGTATGTCTAAGGGAAACAAAAGTAAATATAGCCTGCCAATCAACAGGTTATAATCCAATAGAAATATTTTCAGTGTAATGCAGTTCTCGCTTCAGAGCTGAGCAAAGCATATTTACTTACCTTTATTTCCTTATTTCTTTTCATTTCCATATTATAATTCGATTTTACTTTGATCTTTCTTCCAAAATTCATGTGTGCATTACATCAGCAATCTACATGATACAATTTATATATTCTGGAGCTGATAAGACACTATTGTAAACTCAAAGAAGTACTTACATATTGTTAGCACTATAATTCAATAGAGTAATGATCTTTATTTTCTCAAAATAGCATCTGTAATGGAGCTGGGTTTGATTTTCACCAGAAATGGTAACATCATACCCTATCAGCCTTTAAAAATATCTCTTTGAATAGAAGGGATGAAGAAATTATTTCTAATGAACAGGTCATTTTGTTTCATTATGGAAATTTTCTACTCTTTTTCTGAACTGCTTAGCTTAACTTCATAATATCTTTAAATGTTTCTTATTTTTAAATTTTTGTATTATTTATTTTTATTGGAAAGTCAGATTTACAGAGAGAAGGAAATACATAGAGAAGGATCCTCTGTCCATTGGTTCACTCTCCAATTGTCTGCAATGGCTGGAGCACTAAGCTGATCCAAAGCCAGGAGCCAGGAGCTTCTTCTGGGTCTCCCACTTGGGTGCAGGGCCCCAAGGCTTTAGGCTTTCCTCAACTGCTTTCCCAGGCCACAAGCAGGGATGGGAAATGGAGCAGCTGGGACTTCATGAACTGGTGCCCACATGGGATCCCGGGTGCATGCAAGACAAGGACTTTAGCCACTATATTACTGCACAGGGTTTAAAATTTATTTTTATGTTTTAAAAGATTTATTTATTTGAAAGCAAAGTAGAGAAGGCAAGACAGAGAAAGACAGTTCTTCCATTTGCTGGTTCACTCTCCAGATGGCTGAAACACCTTGTGTCAAGGATCTAGAAATTTAATCCAGTTCTCCCAAATAGATGGCAGGAAGCCATGTTCTTGGAACTTCCATGTATATTAACAGGAAGCTGGATGGGAAGTGCTGGATAGACAAGATTGGACCAAACATTCCCATGTGGGATAGGAGCATCCCAAGCATGCATTAACACCCTGTGTCACAACAGTCATTCTTCAAATAAGCATTATTCCAGGCCTACCTGCATACTGATGCTAAAGAATTATCATGTTCCGTTACAAGAACTTTATTTTAATCATATTGTATCCATATTATAATGTATACAAATAGATACATGCGTATATACACATATCTATATTGAATAATTGATCTTATTCAAAAAATTTCTTCTCTCTCTCTCATCTGAGTTAATTTAGTCCTTAAAATTAATCATTTTGAGAGAGAGAGAATGAGAATGAGAATCTTTCATTCACTAGTTCATTACCTAAATGGCTGTAATGACTGGGGGACTGGGTTAGGCCAATGCCAGTAGCCAAGAACTCTATCTCAGTCTAGATCCTGGATGGCAGCAGCCCAAACCCTTGGGCCATAATTCCTTGACTTCCCAGGAAAACTAGCAGGAAGCTGGATCAGAAATGGGTCAGGTAATACCGAGTATCATTGCAAATGGGGTTCCAGCATTGCATGTGACAATTTAGCTTACTGTGCCACAAATGAGCCCCTACAAGAAGCTTAAAACCTTACATAATCACAAAAGGACATTTTTCAAGCATGGAAACCTCAACTGAGCTAAGACTGGCAAAAGGCTTACTCCATAGCTGTTATAGCATAGGTGGAAGTACCTCGATCTCATTTCTCACATGTTAACATTGTTTTTGGAGAGAGATCTTTCTTCTTCAGAATACACTTACCAGTATCTATGGCTATAACTCCTTTTGTATGGTTCTTTACTAGAGTTAGTGTTAGTTGATTTTTGAAATTGATACAGATACTGCCAGAGAAACCAACTAAGGTGTAGAGGAAAGAGAAGATATCTTGGTTCTCCCTACCGCTCATCCTCCAGTCTCCTTTTTGGAACTTGCCACTGGATAAACCTACATAAAAGCCAGAAGACAAACAAACTTGGAAATGTAATTTGCAGGAATCATTCCTCTGAGATACTGAAAAAATACCATAGGGAAATTCTGAGGCATTCAAGTTGTTTTATGTAGGTGAATAGTCTTGGTTTCAGTGCCTGTTAACTGCCTCATGTAAGGAAAGTGTGCCCATGTTGATACATTTTTCTTAAGTTAATTGTATGTTCTATTCTTGTTGTTTTAGAAAACATAAAATCCATTCCTATGCTGTGTTATGATTTCTTGCTTATAGATTAGCAATAACTCGCAATTACGTTGAATAGCAATATATCTTATTTCCTGACATTGATATTGAATCCCATGTCATTCTAGGTTCAGACTCTTAAAGGCAATGAGGAGCGAGTGTGTGTGGTGTGGTTTGATTTTGAGATGCTGCTTCTCTTTTGCAAGGTAAGTTCTTCTGTGACTTAATTAAAAAGACCATCTTTTAAAGAAGCTTTATTTTTAATAGTCAAAATGTAGAAACAGTTCATGTATCCAGCAACAACTGTTGGACAAATAACTGCAGTACATCCACGCGATAAAATGTTACTCAACAATATTCATCAAGAGAAAACAATGCAATTATGTTTCTTGAGAGTTGACAAAAATAAGAGCATGTTATGTAATTTCATCTATATAAAATTGTAGAAAATGCAAAGTGATATATTATAAACATAAATGAATGTTTGTTTGTAAATTAGTAACAGAGTTAAACAGAAGGAATTATAAAATCGAATGTGAAAATTTTTGAGGATGAGTATGTTAACTGTGGTAATGGTATTGTGTGTTTAAAAACTATCTAACTTAAAGATGTTCCATTTATCGTATTGTTATCACATACTAATAATACTGTTAAAAATAAACTGAACTCATATAAAATACAAATGCAACTAGTGACTCAACTATTTAACACTTTTCCAGTTTAGAGAGGGTCACTTCTCACTCAGTGGAATACAGTGAATTATATTTCCACCCAATACTAATTGGGCAGCAAAAGATCCATATCCCAAGACTATAGAATTTCTTCTCTATTCTGGGGTTTTTGCCTTTGTAGTGTTGTCTGTCAGATCCACATCCCTGGGATGTACAAGGAACAAGAAAATTCTTATATTAATTGGTCTGATATGAACTCAGCTACATGAGGTAGAGTTCTACAAGTCCTGAACATTTCTCTATACCCTTTCAGCCCACTGAATCTTAGTAACATTAAATTTACATATTCCTTATAGACATATAACTCTTGCTTTGCCAGGTTTTTACCACTCATAACATACTTTTAAAAGATGTTTTCTGTAAATATTAACAAACTATTTTAGGATTTCTCAGCAGTAGTAGCTGAAACAGTTGTCCCACAATATTTCCCCCAACATAAGGATTGATTTTTTTTAAAGATAGAAAAACAGAACTTACATCTTTATGCTAAAAAAAAAATAGAACACTGGGGAAAATGGCAGCATTCTGTGTATTATATAAGTTATGTTTCCTGCAGCTCCTATAGGTCTTATCTGATTACCAGATTTTGGACTACAGGGGCTGTGACCTCTGGATATTTTGGGGGAGATATACTTCAACAACAGTACTAATGTAATAGTAGACATCTCCTGGGGAAAGTGGGCTAAACCCATGCTGTCCCCATAAGCATTGGAGGTTGTCATAACAGCTATATTCTAGGCAGTATATCTTAAATTAACTTGGGCAACATAACCAATTAGACCAAACTAGATTGGTAACTTTTCTCCATCATTCTACTATTCTTTTTAAGGTGTAGTTTTGGGTGTCCACCCAAGATCTTCTTCCCAGAATGTTGTGAAACCCAATTCTTTCCCCATTAAAGTCCTCACAGTGAACAGAACAGAGAAAATGTTTAAACAATACAAATTTCCCAAATTGGATTAGCGTAGGTCAGAATGTTCAAAGGCAGAATGATTTGGAGGCTGAAAAAAATGTATTTCAGATGTATAGGGAGAGCCCATATTGAAAAAAAATTGGAAGCTTGCAGCCATCACTGCACAGTCCATGTTGTCCTTCCAGAATGGAAACTTTGGAAAAGTTGCCACAGAACACAACTTGGATTTTTATTTTAATAAGAACTAGGTCTTTTGCACACTGAAACTACTGAGAGGGAATGAGGACTCACGAATGGGTTTAAGCCACTCATGTTTCCTTGCATTGAATAATATAGAGCAGAATCCTGCCTTCCCTGAGCTTATTGGGAGTGACCATCACACATTGTGGCATCGTGATGGCTGCTGAAAGTGAAATGGCTCC
Source organism: Ochotona curzoniae (assembly GCF_017591425.1). Classification (NCBI taxonomy): domain Eukaryota; kingdom Metazoa; phylum Chordata; class Mammalia; order Lagomorpha; family Ochotonidae; genus Ochotona; species Ochotona curzoniae. The sequence goes on along the minus strand of NW_024465023.1, from coordinate 17,921,421 downwards.
TATGTTACAGACAGTTATGGGTTTGGGAAAGGTTAAACAATGCAAATGGATCTTAATAATTTTCTGCATACTTGGCATTCGTATGTAATCTTCCCAATGTAGATGTCCAGATGTAGAAAGTTGAACTTCTACTCGTTGACCCTCTCAGAAGCAACTCTAAGGGCTTTTCTCTTTCCTAACTCAATACATTGAAGAAACAGACAGTATGTTTGCCATGTTCTTAAGGCATCTCTCCAGTGTGAAATCTGTGGTGATTACATAAGCTCAAGAGTTGCAGCTACATGATCACCAGAAGTTCTACTATCATGATGCCTTTTTCCAGTGAGAACATTTTCTATAGGCTTTGCTACATAGATTGAGCATATAAGATCTACCTCTAGTGTGAAGTCCCTGGTGTATAATTCTGGAATTGTCACCAAAGAACGTTCCACCTTCACTTCATCCATATGCACTGTTCCGGTGTGAACCTTCATGTGCTGAATGAGGTGGGATCTAGTGATAGAAGCTTTTCTACACTGGCTGCATACATAAGACCTCTTTCTCCAATATGCTTTCTCTTGTGTTTTAACAGGTTGCCATTTCTTGAAAAACAATTTCCCACATTTATTTTACTCATGAGAGGATTTTTAGCATGGGCTTTTTGTGGTTTACAAGTACATATCTACATCTAAAGCCTTTTCCACAAATGCTGCATACAAGAGGCTTTTCTCCACTGTGAATTTTCTTGTGTTTAGCAAGTGTGTTTCTACAACAGAAGTTTTTCCCACGGTGATCACATTTATCAGGTCTTGCTTCAGTGTGAATTACCTGGTGTTGAGTTAGGATGGAACATTTGCTGAAAGAAATTTCCCACATTCGATACACTCACATAAAGCTTTGGCCCTGTGTGACTACTTTCGTGTACAGTGACATTGAAGTCTACAGTTGAATTATTTCCCACAATCCTTGCAATGATAAAATATTGATTTTTTGTTTATTTTCTGTTTAGTTGTAAGATATTGGCTTTGGCTAAAGGACGATCGGCTTTACACTCATAAGGCTGTTCTCTGCTGGGAATTTTGGTGCTGAATAAGTTGATTTTCTGACTAAAAACCTCCCCACATTCATTGCTCTTATGACTTCTGTCCAGTCTGAAGGACTTCTCCACATTCAGTGTTCCTGTGTGCGTTGTTTCACTGTGGGTGGTCTGGTGCTCAAAAAGTTCAGAGTTGGCCAAGGAATCCTGTTTGTGTTTCTTATAAGTAAAAACCTTCTTTGAAACAAGGTATTCTTGGCTATTCACAGATGGGGATTTGCCTTTTTTTCTTCTAATTTTTTTCCATACTGCTGCAAATTGAACTGAAAGTCTCTCTCCCACGACTTACCTATATGGTTGTTGCAAATCACGGGTTGCTTCCCAGTCAACCAGATACAGAAGTCTTATGATATGGTCAAAAGTGTCATTGGACTAGACCTCTTGGGTGCTAGGGCCTGTTTTAGGACTTCATATCTAAGATATTAAACACCCTCCTCAGAAGGTGCATGTAAGTCCCTGACTGCACACCCATAAACAGAGCAAGACTTTCTCTTGATTGTCTTTCCATTATCTGGAGATATACTTATCGTATCTGGGCTGCCTGGCTTCACTCTCCAGCTCTGAATGAGAAAGCATATAGAACCTGGCAATTGTTAGTCTCAATGAAAGCACAATGAGAAAGAAGTTTAGCATCACATCACAGTATAGATATTTCTGATCCTTATCAAGTCACTTGCATTCATCAGGGGAGAAGGGTGCATCCTCAAAATAATATACCTTTGGTTTTGATCTCCCTGTTCTGTTACTCTGGGAACAGGGTCCAGGTCATAGTGTTGAGCAGCTATTACTATACTACAATGAAGAGAGAGATGTTAATGCAATGAGTTCTTTGTACATAAAGGAAACTAGATCGTTTGTACAGTCAGAGACACAAAATCTTTGGGATATATATGCTAGAGACATAATATCTTTTACCAAGCACAAAAGCAAAATCGACTCTAAAAACTATACATTTTATGATCATTCTCAAATGTAATGCCACCTTCCCTATTACCACCCTTAAGATTCTTAAACCCAGTCATGACTGTTTGTACTACTCTGAAGAGGAAATGCTGGCTTCTGCTGGTAGATGACTTGGGTAATTTTAAAGTTCAGAGCTCACAAATTCATTGATATCCATCTGAATGTTCCCATTGTACATTCAGTAGTCCTGTTTTCAGTCTAGCCTACACTTGGTAAACGTATAGGTATTTATGATTTAGTGCTTTCAGAATATCTCATTGTTGGATGGGTAGTTAAATTCTTTTTCTGTTGATACTGTGCTTAATCACGATTGTATTCTATTAGTAAAAATTAGAATGTAAACTGTTTACATAGGTTATCATATCATCTGTCTCACTGTATTCCATAATGTACTACTTCAAAAGCCCACTGTGTTTTTTTTCCCTCCTTATTGTAGTGGATGGAATCTTTAGGATAATGTGATAAGTGATATTTTCTAAATTCATGAATTTTAACATAAATTATATCAGAACTTAGTTTTTATACTGTACTGTATTTATTCTATGCATCTAGTATAAGCATTCATGAAGCTAAATTTGGAAAGAATTTTGTATTACGTAAAGTTAATGGATACTATCCAATACTGTATAGACATCTGTTCAGGTGATAATATTTTCCTCATTTAGATAGTCTTATAATTCAACAAAGTGACTTGTTGATTTTCTAGATTGTGATTTCCTTGCAGTCTTCTGATTAAATCATTAGCTATGACATTATGATACCTAAGTACCGATTATGATATGCTAATAGGAGTTTTAGAATTTTTGCTTATATGTATGCATGCATAACCTCTGTTTTTATTTTTGTTCATTTCTGTGTTAGTGGCCACGAAAATTGCTAAATCCATAAAATAATTTAAGAATTGTCTAACCAATTTTCTGTATATTAGAACTGTTTCAGGTAATTGAGACACACTTAAGTTTTGGAAAATTTGATAGGTCTGACATCTTTGTGGTCGAAGACATTTAATTGCTCTTTTATTTTATGCCTTCTTTCTTGGTGATCCATTTTGCTACTTACATTTATCTAGAACGTTTTCATATTACCTGGATTTTCATGATTTTCATGTTTGTTTGCCATTTGGATTTGTTCCTTTGTAAAGTGTCTGTCCATTTTCCGTGACCATTTTTTGAGTGTTTTGTTTGTTTTGTTGTTTTGGTTGTTCTGGAACTCTTTGTATATTCTAGGAATTAGCCCCTTATCTCCTGTGGCGTGTGCAAAGATTTTCTCCAGTTCTGTGGGTTGCATTTTTACTTTGTTGATTGTTTCCTTCGCTGTACAGAAGCTTCTTAGTTTGGTGTAGTCCCATTTGTTTATTTTGGTCTTGATTGCTTTTGCTTTTGGTGATTTTTTTTAGGAAGTCAGGGCCTACACCTAAATGTTGCAGGATGTTTCCATCATTTTCTTCCAAAAGTTTGAAGGTTTCTGGATGTAAGTTTAAGTCTCTTATCCATTTAGATTTGATCTTAGTGTATAGTGAAAGATGTGGGTCTAACTTCCTGTTTCTACAGGCTATCAACCAATTGTCCCAACAGCATTTATTGAAGAGACCTTCCAATTTCCCTGGATTGTCATCTGTTTTTTTGTCAAAGATTATTTGGCTGAACCTGTGTGAGTGCCCTTCTGTTGCTTCTATTCTATTCCTTTGATCCTCCTTTCTGTACCAATACCAGACTGTTTTAATAACCACTGCCCTATAGTATGTCCAGAGGCCTGGGATTGTGATTCCCCCCCTGGTAGATTCCTATTCTTCAGGATGGCTCTGGCAATTCATGTTTCTTTTGCGTTTCCAGATGAACCCTTGTATCATTTTTCTCCAGTTCTATGAAGAATGTTTTGGGTAGTTTGGAACTGTGTTGAAAGTGTATATTGCTTTTGGTAGTATGGACATTTTGATGATATTGATTTTACCCATCCAGGGACATGGTATATTTCTTCATTTTTTGAAGTCTTCTTCAGTTTCTTTTTCAAACTTTTTGTAGTTTTCTTCAAAGAGGTCTTCTACATTTTTAGTTAGGTTTATTCCTAGATACTTCACTTTCTTCTCTGTTATTTTGAATGGTACTATGCTGTTTATATCTTTTTCCATCTTGGGGCTGTTTGCATACACTATAGCTGTTGATTTTTGTTCATTTATTTTGTACCCTGCCACTCTACCAAACTTTCGTTTAAGTTCTAACAGTCTCTGTATTGAGTCTCCTGGTTTTTCTATGTGTAGGATTATGTCATCTGTTAATAGTGATAGCTTGACTTCTTTTTCCCATTTGAATTCTTTGATTTATTTTTTCATATGCACAGAGCAGGAAGGGACCCCAGAGTAGAGCAGGAGGACAGGAGGAGGCTTGTATCCCAACCCCAGAGATTTCTGTATCTTCACCAAGGACTATCAGTATTGGCACCTACCGGATCTCCCACACAGGATGGAAGAAGCCTAGAACCCTCCTCACAGGGTCTAATGACATTGGAACAGCAGCCAGGAGCCCCAAGTGGTCCTTAGAAACAGAAGAACAGTCAACTTCCTTCGGGATTCAGGAGAGGAGCCTTCTCTGGTTCTTACTTAGCTCCAACTTTGGCTCCCCACTCTGTCTTGCAATGACCATCAGGGTCACTCCAGAGCCCCAAAATTAGATCAGATAGACAGAGAGAGAACAATAAGGAAAACTTAGAACAGACAAGAAAAGTCGGTTTGGAGTTCTATATACCTTACTAAGTAGGATACAACGATCAGTTACTCCTCACTAAGGTATTGACGATTTCTCTGCACACCCCTCCTAAAACTGTTCTGCTCCTTATTCATTAAAATGTGGCTTGTTAGAGTTATGGACCTGTTTGGAATATTCTATACTATAAGCTACTAAATATAAATATGAAGAAAAAAGGAAAAAAAACATGAGACAGCTGGATAATATCTTATAACCATTTTAAGGTTTATAGCAGTCGGTTATGTATAAACTACAATTGAGATGTCAATGAAGTAGTTACAGGATGTGGTTAAGAACTTGCATTTTCTAACACATTGGTCACTCAGTACCATGTCAATTGATGTTGTAAATTCCCATGTTTCTTCCTGTTGAATTTGTGTTGTGGCTTTTCATTAGAGGGGATGATATTCTGCCAGTTCTGCTTTCAGACCAAGGATGGTCTCCCAATGATACTTTTGAATTTATTTGGAAAATAAGAAGCTGGACTCCCTGCATGGTCCATGCCCACAATGATGGAATTATGACTGGTTATGAGCTGCACTGCTATAATAATATGGAGGAAATCAATATGGAAGGAGGGCTAGGGGAGCGGTTGGGAGAAACCCATAGCCTATGGAACTGTGTCATACAATGAAATAAAAAATAGTTATTATTTGATTAATTGTTCAAAAAAATCTTTTGATCTTGTGGAGATGTGTAGCTCCTGCTTTGTGAAGATACTGAACTGAATCTCTTCAGTCCTACCTAAGACCATATTCAAGAGCATTTTTCTTTTTTGCTTACTCCTACAAGTGACTGAGGTCCCATCTTACATGTCATGGCTTCTCGGTGTATTTAGATGAAAACAGAGAGTTTGTCTTGAATTGAGTGTGAATTAAACAAATCTAGAGCTAGCCTGACTGATATAACACTTGCTGAGTAGTAGATAGGAATCGAACTCTCTATTGTATTGGGAAGTTTTTGGTTTTCTGTTTGTGCTTTAATGCCTACCCTTCACCAAGAGTAAGCTAATTAAATCACCAAATAAGCCAATTCCAAAAGGGCAGTTATATTTGGATGCAAGCATACCATGAATTGAAGATACATTGCAGTATGCATCTCTAATCCTGAATAAAAGATGGACCCCCAGTGAAATTGTTTAAATGTATCTTTAAAGTATGATGCTGGATTTTCTACCATTGTCTATACCTACAGTGCCATGATACACTTAAATAGAAGAATGATGGACTTGTAGCTGTTATTCCAAAGCCTAACTACTCATAGATCTTTCTTACTCTTTTAAAAAAGTTTTATCTTTTTTTTGTTAGAAACAGATTTATAGAGAAGGAGAGAGCAAGAGATAGATCTTCCATCTGCTGGCCCACTCTCCAAATGACTACAACAGCCAGAACTGAGCTTATCTGAAGCCACGATCCTGGAGCTTCTTTCAGGCTGTCCTGTGTGGGTGCAGGGAACTAAGGACTTGAGCTTAAGCAGGTCATAAGGATGAAGCTAGATCAAAAGTGGAATAGTTGGGACAAGAACTGGCACTGTTACAGGATGTGGCTTCCACAGTTGGAGGATTAGTTTGTTATTTCACCTCACTAGCCTTTCTTGCTCTTTAAAATTTCCTTTCCCTTAAGTCAGGAAACCTTTTCTTTTGGAAATTGTAAATGGAGGAGAGACTATCATAAAACTCCCATGTTGATCTTAGAAACATATTAAGTCTGATTACAAGTATTATTCCTCTGAACCTAAATGTATGTGATTGCAAAGTCAAAGCCTGATTATATTTATGTGCTCCTTTCTTCTGCTGATTCATATATGATAGATATTCACTGGAAAAGAGAGTCTAAAGGAATATCTAGAATGGGGGAGAATTGTTTATGCTTCTTAAACATCCTTTCATATTCCTAGTGCTGATTGTAATGTTTCTTTTTGCATGACCTGCTCTCCCCTTCACTCCTCCCTTTTGCCACAGCCCACAAAATCAGACACTTTGAAGAATAAAACAACTTTATGACCTTTATCAAGATGAAGGAGATTCACAACACTGATCAGTGAGCAGAAGAAATTGCAAAATGGAATTTTTAATATTTAAAGTCATTTGTAATACAGTTTGCATGAGTGATTCTATATGATGTATGGATATGTGGGGAGGTTATAACCCTGGAGAAATTGCACCAAAAGCCGTGGGGGGAAGATATGAGGAGATAACTTTTAATTGCATATTTAATTGACTTTGCAGGAAAGTGAATCTTGGTTATGTTGTGAAGTTATATGAGATTCAAAAATATTATACAAATATGTTACTTGGACTATTTTATGGAACTATTAGAATCACATAATGCCTAATATCTGTACTCTGCTCTTTTTCAACAATGCTAAGACACCCACCATCCTGTTTTATAGCAGAAGAGATGGGGAGTAGGTAAAGAAAGCATGCCTTCTGCCGGTGTTTACAGTTTTCAGACATCATTTTGAAGTAGTTAATAAAATTGAAAGGTATCACTTTAACGTAATGATTTTTTCTGGTTAATTTTTTCTTAGTTAATTGTAATGCAATTTACAACTATGTAAAATAAGTAATTTTTCCCCATAAGTTTTCCTTTTCAATAGATCTAAAAGAATTATTTTAAAAGATGGAGTGCATCTTTTTATTTTCAACAACATATGACTGGGAACCTTTTCAGATGTGCTACAGGAGACAGCAAAGCTAGCATTTTTATGAAAAGGCATTGAATTATATAAAAATAGATTTCAGCCAAGATTATATGGATTAGAGGAAGTAGCAAGATCAGTTTGGAAGTTACAGGCTAAGAAATGATCACTGTCAAGTTTGAGAGGCACCAGAGGTATTTTCTCACAACTAGGAGATAGAGCAGTAGTCATTTGTGGTGACTGGTGGTAATGTGGGGTAAAAAAGAAAGCTGTTAAGGGCACATGGGAACTGTAACTTATTAGAACTTTTGCTCCGCTATTTTTTGGAATATACTTTAATCTAAATTGTATGAGTTGTATTGATGAACATAATGGTATAAACCAAGAAGCATATGGCAATGCAAAAAGCCACAGTCTGTCTGTAGCCATCTTAAACTGCATTAGAAGAAATAGTATTTGATTCAAAAGAGGAAAGTGTCCTAAAGTTCTCTGCTCTCATTTCATGTTAATTGTGGCCTGAGGGAGCAATAATACAAGGAGTGGACACCATGCATATGCATATGAACACACACACATCCTAGAATGAATGTGTCAAAATAAGTTTATTTACTTTGCTTTGCTTTTCTCAGAAAGTAATAAAAAATTCATCTCACTAGATTTGTGCTGAGTGCCACAATAAATCTTATATCTGCATTGCAAAATCTAGGGTAGCAGAGTAAATGATCAAGTCATGCTTTACTTGTAGATCTTTTTTTTTTTTTTGAATTTATGGGCAATCAGCAAATTCCCAAATATTATAATGTAATGTTGCATACAGGAGAGAGGATGCATGAACTCTGTCCTCTGCATAGTGAAAACAGTTATTTCACTGGAGAATGGCAGGTTAAGGCCAAGACCCTTTTCTAGACACAGGGCAGTAAGAAGAACTAGCTATGTGGACATGATAGTGATGCCCAATCCGGCCAGTCAATACCCTGGGAACTTCATTCATTCATTTAGCAAGAAAAAAAGAACAAAACTGAGCATTATCCAGAAGCTACTGAAATTGAAACTGTAAGAATGAAATTAAAAAAGAAATAGATACTGCTTTCAGATATCTGCTGCTGAGATGTAAAATTTGAGTCTTTACATGAATGTGCATGTGTGTGCATTAACTCTGTGCATGAACATACATGATGATTTTAATATTCAGAAATTAGTATTGTAAAATAAATTTTGTTTTTAACACCAATATTAATTTGTTAAACTCATAAAATATTTGATTCTTCATAAGCTTTAGATTAAACTTTAAAAACCCTTACTATTTTACTATTTGTAATCTAGAGAAGCTAGCAGTTTTAAAGAGCCTTTAGAAAATGCTCAGTCCCATTTAAAGCACCTTGAAATAATTTTAAATTCTGTATAAAACTCAGCTTCTTTGTCTGTTTGCCAGTTATTTAAAGTGATAAATCAAAGACTTCCCAAATACTAAATATAACTGTGAATTCAACATTTATATACACATATATGTATAAGTTTATATGCACACATGAGTAAATATACATATGTGTATATGTTATTAATTGAGGACCTGCTATGGTGATAAAGTAGGATGTGAAGCAAGCTGTGTTTGAATGCTCACCAAAATCAAAGGCAATCTCATAGTGGCTGTAGGACCTTATTAAAAAGGATCTTCATACCTTAGAGCCAACTTCTTGTCCAATTTTGACTGAAAAGGATTTGAAAGTTATTTGTTAAACTTTAAGGAATATATGAAGAGATGAAGGCCAGTAACATTCTGGCTGGCTTCTAGTCACAGACAAACTTTTTGATTGTACTTCAGACTCACTATTTTGATAGTGTGGTAGAATGTCTTAATAATTAGATTTTTAAGCCATGGGATATACTACTTAGCAAATTAATGAACTCTGTATGCCTGGTGAGGTTCAAGAATTAAGTTTTTGAGGCTTGGTATTGTGGCAGGTTAAACTACCACTTTTGATGTTGGCATCCCACATCAGAGTATTGGTTTTGAGTAGCAGTTGCTCCTCTTCTGAGTCAACTGCTTAGAAATGCTCTTGGGAGGGTACTAGGTGATGACTCATGTGCTTGGTGTTCTGACATCCATGTGGGAAACCAGAATTGAGTTCTGACTCTTGACCTTGCTCTGTTCCAGACCTAGCTTAGTGGTATTTGGTATTTCTCGATCTGTCTCTGTCTTTCCTTTCTGTTCTCTGTGCCTTTAAACTAAATATTAAAAAATATGTGTCTGAAGACTACTTCTCAAGGTTATTTTAAGAAAATCTTTATTGATTTTGAGACTGAGACAGGTTAAAAGATTTTTAATGCATACTCATGTCTGCAGCTTTGTAAGTGTGTCCAGGTTATTCGTTGCATGTCTCTTGGGATAACTTATATTGTTGAGGAAGCTGGGACGTAGGTCTTCAGCTTAACGGATGGACTTAAGGGTGATGACCACTTGTTCCCCTTTGGATTATGTTTGGTTGGATTATGATTGCTTGAATTGCCATGTGGACTTGTGATCTGCTGTTTCTAGTATGCTCTGTTATCACCAAACTTGGTTAATAAAGACTCCATAATAAATTTTTGAAAAAAATCTCCTAATTTATTGCTCAGGTGGCCACAAAGCCAAGTCTCAGCAGGGCAGAAATCCAAGTACTTAGGCCTTCTTCCACAATATTCTGAAGTGTATTATTAGGAAAGTAGATCAGAATTTCGGTAGCTGGAACTCAAACTGGTTCTCCAAATGGGATGCCAGTATCACCTGCCACAGATGAACAGGCTATACCTCAATGTTGGCCCCACCTGTATCATTTCATTTGATCAGTGATTCTTAAACTTAATTGTGTATTAAAATAATTTGAGGATATTTATGAATCTGCCAATGCCCCAGTTTTGCTGGGATTCTGAATCAATTGATCTAGGCACTGTGTGGCACTTGCTCCTATCAAGTTCTGTCAGACTTACCAGTACAACGATCTCAATATCATAGCAATTACTATTATGTCATACAGATTTCTTGTTGAAATACCACTTCCCTGACTAAGCTTGAAAACGGAAAAGTTGAGGAAATGAGCAGATTTGACTGAAGCATGTTTGAAAATATAGGAGTGGTGAGAGATGGTTTCAGGAAGGAAAATAAAAGCCAGGATGTGGAGAAGCCTAAACAAATGCAGAATTTAGGAAATGGGGAACCATTGAAAACTTTTTAGGCTTTGTAGCTTATTGATATAATTGAGACTAAAAATAAAATGATTTTATAACTATAGAATTGGGATTAACTTAGTGAGGAGAATCAATATGATTTTTAAATATTAGGGCCAAGTAATTTTAAGAATACTAATGCACTAATGCCATAAATCAAGAAATAGAAGACAGTACTGGGACAGCTGTTTTGGTTTGTTTATTATAACTAATAAATTTGAAGGCTGAGAAAAATAATTATTTTGGAAGATTTTAAGTTTCTTGTACTTATGAAACATTCATATGGAGATGTCAACATTAATCACATTGTGAGGATGTGAAACTTGGGAAAGAGGCTTAGGATAATGTTTAGGGTTTGGTAATTTTGTCATCAGGGAAAGATGAACTTGTCAAAAAGGATATGATTACCAAGTGGTGAATTGTGAGGTAAGAAATGAAAGCCTGTTAAGGAATTTTAGAAGTGTTACATTAAAAGCTGATGTGGAAACTAAAATATATGTGAGAAGACCAAGTTGTTTGTAGAAATAGGAGGAAGTCTGCATGGGCTGAAACATGAAAACTAAGAGAAAAAGGAAATATAACATAAGGAAAATAAACATCAGTTTGAGTACTGCAGGGAGTTTGAAGAGGGTGAAGTTAGAGATCATATGATTAGCAAATTATGGCCTTGGCGATATGGAGGGGCAACATGGAAGAATTTAGGAAAATGTGGAATGATAGTATCTTTTTAAGATAGCAAGGTTAAGAAAAGGTCATTAAAGGAGAGAAAGAAACTGATTCATGATCCCAAATCAACTAAACGAAGTTTAATAATAATTAAAGCTTGAGAAAAGCTTAGTAATAATTTGTATCATGTATAGAACAGAGCCATGTATGCCAAAATAAATCATGCTGTGTTGATCTTGAAAGAAATACCAATGTGTCATCCTCTGGCCCAGGATGGAGAGTGTTCCTTCGAGAAGGCCTTGGTTAGATAGTTACAATATAGTGTAAGAAATAAAATTATCTTTTGAGATTAGATACTGTGGGAGAAGAGGTGACTAATATGGATCAAAGATTCCAGATCAACTTTGTTGGTGACCTTCCTTCCTGAGCTAGTTCCTAATAAGTTATGTAGCTATAGTAATATTTAAATTTACAAAAGTGAATTAGGTTTAAAAGTGCATTTAAGTACAGCTTTTGTCAATGTATTTGATATCATGTGGCTATTATGTTTAATCTCATGAGAATTTCACTCTGATTCAGTATTAATTATACTATTAAATTAAGTAGTTCAACTTTCTGTTGCAAATTAGTATTCATCAAAATAACAAATCCTAATGGATTCATTTGATACTAATGTGTCATAAATATTTCTACAAGACTCTATTATAATCATCATTCATGCATTGTAATATAAATTGTATTAGTGGCAGCATTGTTAATCTGGTCAATGTATTTTGTTATATATATGTGGGTATATATATATAGCAATATATATATATACATATATAACAAAATATATATATATTCTTATCCTATTAGAAGAGTTTACTTTTTCCCATGTTTCAAATTTATAATTTCATTTATACATTACAGAATAAAATTTCAATTGTACCCAAATATAAAAGAAAAAAAAACAAATTAGAGTTATTATTTCTAAAGAGAACTGAAACTATATTCTGAAAAATTCAGCTACGTGAATCTGACCTTTGCCAGTGCAATTATTTTCTTTAGGTGTAAAGTGAGAGTGATCATCCACTATTATATTAATTAGTAAATGATGCAGGCACTTCAGTATGTAAATACTGACCCAGAGTAAAATGAGATACTTATTAGCAGGCTTCAAAATACAATAACTAAACTGCACATTTTAATACATTTTATAGTTTATTGTAGATGTTAACATACAATAAGGCTGAGATATTTAACAACATTTCTAAAATTTATAGTGAATAATCATGGTCTTATACTAAATGTGAATATGAAATGTAAAAAGTCAGTGTGTGGAGGTAGTAATGCAGAAGTTGATAATTTCTGAAAATCATGTATTTTCTGCTGGAGAGAAGAGTGAAACGCTTGCCAAAATACCGTGGAAGGACCCGATGCAATAATCTAGTGGCTAAACCCTTGCCTTGCTGGGATCCCATATGAATGCTGGTTCATATCACATGTTCCACTTACCATCCAGCTGGGCTGGGAAAGCAGCAGAGGATGGCCCAAAGCCTTGGGACCCTGCATCCCTATGAGACTTGGAAGAGGCTTCTGGCTCCTGGCTTTGGATTGTTTCAGTACTGGCTATTGTATCCACTTGGGGAGTGAACCAGCGGACAGGAAATCTTTCTGTATCTCCCTCTTTTTGTATGTTTGCCTTCCTAATAATAATAATAATAATAATAATATCATGGAAATACTATTATTTTTTTCTCTTTTTCTCTTGTCACCCCAGAATTAAAAGCTTATTTCCAAGCTTATGATTTTAAAAAATATATATCCACATAGAAGGAAAGTATTTTTATTTATTTGGAAGGCAGAGAGACAGAGACAGAAGCAGAGGGAGGACCACCACCTGCTGGGTCACCTTTCCAAATGCCCTCAATAGTCAGGGCTAGGCTGGGCTGAAGTTGAGAGTCAAGGTTGCAATCCAGATCTCAACGTAAGTGGCAGTTGTGATCATGACCTGCTGCCTCCTGGGGTGCATGTTTAACAGGAGGTTGAAATCAGAATTTGAGGAGCTGGAACTTGAACTCAGACACTGTCACACAGGATATGGCTATCAAAACTGACATAACTACTGGTAGGCCAAACATAAACTCCGGTATATTTTTAAATATTGAATCTCATTTAAATTCATAATCTGAATTGTATTTTATTTCCCCAAACAAAAACTTATATCTTGGAAAATCTTACCTTTCATGTTCTTCATTTTCATTGTAAATATCAATTATATAACTTTCAAAACTGAAGACACATTTTTCTACATGTAATGCAGATCTCATATTTCATTACCTCGCAATGTAGTGAGTAAGCTAATCATTTCTACAAGTGATCCCTTTGTTACTGTTAGAGTTAGCTATACACATTTCTGTATTCTATAAATATGACCTTGTTTACAAGTTCAACTAGAATGCCAATCAAATGTGTGAAACATCAAACTGATATAGAACTTCATACCTCTTGAGGGGAATGCTCCTTTGATATTCTCACTCTGGTTAAAACTACTTTGCCTTTACATAAGAATTTTTAGTTAAAAAAAATTCCTTCACTAGTGAGTCAAATGTTCTTTACTAAATAATTCTAAATGTGGAAGGACATGACAAATACAAAAATCTAGATCTTTAGTTCGTGAATTTAAGTGGAAAATTAAGTGGTAGGAATTCAATTACTTGATTCATCTCAACTTAGTGCTTTCCAACATCTGCTTAGCATGGAGATGAAGTGAGAAGCTTGAGCTGAGTATGGAACTCCAGAACTGATATGGATCACAAGTGGCTTATGTAGCATCTTAAACAGGTAGGCCAAATGCCTGCTGGACTGCAGTTGTTCTGAGTGAACCATCTTATTTAGCTCCATGTGGTTATCCAGCCAGTGTTCACTTTTGGTTTTCTGAAAAGCCATAAATGAAAAAAAAGAAAACGTCTGAGATAGAAGAAAATGAAGCATACATTTAAAGAGATAATTTTTCATTTCCCTGCTTGTAGACTTCTCTAGTTTATTATTTTCTTTATGCCACACTACCAAAAAAAAGTCTACACTCATTCTTTCAAAATCTCTTGTAGCAGCAAAGATACAAATTTCAGGATTTTTCTTTTATAGTTGTGATGTAGACTGTTCCTAGAGTAATAAAACACACTTTGGGAGGCTTAACATACAACACAGTGAAGAACGTTTAAACTCTGGTGGTGCTAAACTACATGAGACTACGGACCAGTACTAAGGGGAGTATAACATAAGATGTGTTTTCAAAGCAGAAAAGAGAAAGCTCTGTCATTGTTTGCAAAAGCTGAGTGCTTATAAACTGTAATGTGCTGTATTAAGGTCAGTAGGGCATACTGAATTCAGAAAAATGCTGTTCTTGCATTTTAAGAGCCCATAATCTCTTGGAGATTTTCGTATTTATAAATAACTTAACTGATGCATAGGGGATAATGAAGTGCAAATGGTGAATGGCTGAATGTGCACTGAGACTAGAGAAAAACAAAAGAGCTTCAGAGTTCTAAAGTGAAATACTGTTATATTAAACAGAGTGTGCTTAATACCCGATATTCCTATCAAAAATTTTCTGGAAGCTCTGTCGTACAATGCAAATATTAAGTGATTTTTTTTAAAAATGTAGTACCTCATTTACCCTGTGGCCATTCGTAACTGGTGATTATTGCTCTGAGTTGTTAGAGAACATTTCCATCTTTGCAAAAGTTTCTATTTTACAGTATTATCCTTGAGCCTGCCTCTCTTGTATATTAAGTATAAACAATGCTTTTAACTCTGAGGAAGCAGGGGATATGTGATTATTTGAGACATGAAGGGGTTGAATTTCCTTTTTAAAATTATTTTATTTATTTATTTGTTGTTTGTTTGAATGGCAGTGGTACAGAGAGAAAGAGATCTTCCATCCTCTTCTTCACTCCCCAAATGGTTGTTAAGGCCAAGTATGGGTCAGGCTGAAGCCAGGAACCTGGGACTTACCTAGATCTCCCACTTGAATGCAGGGGCTCAAGTACTTGAACCAGTTTCTCCTTTACCAGGTACAATAGCTGGGAGCTGGAGCTAAAGTGGAGCAGGCAGGAGTCGAAGTGGTGCTCATGTGGGATGCTGGCTTTGTAGGGGACAGCTTAACTTGTTATATCACAACTCAAACTGAAAACTCAAATTAAAAAAAAAAAGACCTGGAAATGCTTCTAGAATCTAAGGACAGTTGATTTAAAAAAAAGCTATTAAATCCATGGAATATCATTGACTAGGATATTATTAGATAATCATTTGAAATCTTTTCTTTTTAATATAAACAATGGCTCTTTAAAAACATGTCAATACCTCGTTACATATTATAAATATTAACATAATTAATATAAGGACTTCCAATTTAGTGAGAGTTAAGGAAGATTATCCTCAGGTAAATATGATGTGCTTTGAGACTAGATACAGCAGTAGTGTATTTGAGGTAATACTGAACATGGCTGTTTCCATGGCAACATTCTTAGAGTGGTTGTTGCCTCAAAGCACTGTTCAGGGCAGCAGAATAGACAGTTTGGTGATATATGCGCAGTGGATTCTCATTTTGATCAGGAAGTAATTTTAATTTTACCTATTGTGAGTTTATTTTTCTCCAACCAGAGAAAAATAAAATGCTCCTGTAAACAATGCAACAAGATGAAAAAAGATGCCATAAGAATGCACAGAGAACTCCAGGAGTGCACAAGAGTAACAGTTTAATTTCAAAATTGTCCTGGACAGGAGATGAACTGTGTTTTTCATGCTGTCGGGAGGGAGTAAAGTTTGGCAGAAATCAAAGGATGGAATAGTCCTAATAGACCTTGTAATGGACATATTATTGGAAAAGGGAGAAAACTGTAACACTGAGTGGAGCCCTCAACCAGGGAGGTGGCATCTCAGCAAATATTTCTGGGATTCAAAAGGAAAATGGGATACCCAGCAAAATGACACTTGTTCTTGGAAAAAAGAAAAGCTTAGCCAGCAGTACAAAGATTGCTGTCCACATAGCTTAAGGCATATCATTGTCTTTACAGAGTGTATTGATATGGTACTCTACTTAGGTCTTTTGAAGCTGTACATATTTTAGAGGTGATCTCATATTTAGGCAGTTTTCATATCAAATTATAGATTCAAATATTCCCACAAATATTTTTATATTCTTAACTCCTTATTCAAAGGGAGCCTCAGACCTTGTTAATGATTGACCTAGTCTAAGTTCTTCAGAGAAAAGCTGGTTGAGTGTAGTAAGCAGTGCAAAGGCACTTGAATAAAACTTGATTTGATTTAATCAGCCCAACACCTCTATAAAATCATATTGTTGCTCAGAATTTGCATATATTTGTGAGTAAAAATAGAAGCCTTAAGAATTGTGAAATTTTTCCCAGTATCACAAAATAAATGGAAAAGTCAGAAATGAAACCATGTTGTTTTTAAATCATGGATCCTGATCATGAGAAATCACTTTCTCCCTTCTATGTAGCATGTGAGAAAAATGCAGTTTATAAAACAGAATCTTGTGGGCCTATTGTTATGTTTCTGATCTCCCTTCCCCTAAAGTTTTTTGCTACCTGAAAACAGTAATAAGGTTGAAAGTTATTAAAATAATAATTTCTGTTTCTGTGATCACTTGGGAGGATTTTCTTCTTCATGAAGTTATGAAATCCCATGTGGAAAATATAATATGTGGTTCAATAAATATAATTATATATTTAATACATGGTTGTATATAGCCATATAATAAATACACACGCAGAGACACATTTACACAATGAGCACAGAATTATATTCTAATTAAATGTTTAGTAATACAGAAATTTTCTAGTTAAAAAGTCTTATGTATATCTCAGGAGTTAGTAATAAGGAATAAAAATCATTTATAAAAGGAAATATGCCAAAATATTGATAATGATTATTTCTGAGGAGTCAAATTAAGAGTTCCTGAGTTTATTTTGTCATTTTTCCAATATTTCATTATAAGAAACTTCACACATACTAGAAAATTGGCTTTTACAGTTCATTGCGTTGAACATTTCTTAGCATCTTGTGAGATACCTTTAAAAACTAAGTATAAAAATATAATAAGGTCAGTAATTCCACATTTCATCCTATTTTCTGTAATATTGTTAATTCAATTTCACTGCTTTTCATAGAAATACATGAACATCCAAAAACTAATACTTCTCATTGTTGTAGTCTATTGCGAGCAGCTTTGAGAGCTAATTTTATATTATGTTTTCCTCCTAAGGACATGTGCTAAGAAATAAATTATAAATTGTATGATTTAAAAATATTGTTAGTCTTTCCAAATCTTGCTCACAGAGTGATTGTTTTCTTTCTCTTTGTACGTACACAAGGAATGTTAACTGTTTTCCACCTTCCATTAAAATAAAGGAGGGAAAATAGCAGCTATACCTCTTTGACTTATAGCCTTGAGTAAATTACATACTGGTACCTCTGCGTTGGAAAGAAGAGATTTATAGGAAGTACATTTCTGAGTCAGCAGAAACAGGTGTTCTCATTCTTGTTTTTCTGACACGTTGTGTCAAAAAAAAATGAGGGGCCTTGTTCCTTATATTTCTTTAATCATCTCTGACATGCACATGGCCAATAAATCTGAGCTACCATATCTTCAGCATTCTGAAGATAAAGACATTACACTGTCTGAGAATTTGAAATCCACTCCAACCTCAAGTTGGCTTGTTTGTGATATGTACCTTCTTGAGGTCACCGCTAACTATGCTAAATCTACCTCTCACTAAAATCATTTCCTTTATTTAAAAAGGATCAGAAAAACATGTTGGGTAACGTAGACTTGAAATGCTTACACACAAATTATTATTATGCTAACATTGAGAGCATTTCAAAAATATGCATAAATGAGTATTCTGTGAAATATATCCCTTGAGCTTTCAGAATGATTAATAACTTTTGTTTAGAAAGTTAATAATGTCATATATGACTGGAAAATTCTGGGATATAAAAAGATCAGCAGCTTATGTGATCTAGACCCTTTAATATCTGTGCGTATGTTGGGCTTTCTGAGAATGCAGCCATATATTATTTATCATTTTGTAAATCAGTTTTGCTACAGGCATCTTTTCTTTTCCAAATATATGCTTTGGAAAAATGTCATGTTAGGGAATCTTTGTCACACAAAGAAAGGTCCAGATAAGCAGAAGTATCATTATCTCAGAGGATGTTTTACAATGCAGAATCTCAGACTTCACTCAGACTTAGTGAATGAGAATTTTAGTGTTAACAAGTATTCTGGATTATTTATCTAGATACCTTAAAGGCTTTTCAATACATATCTGTTGAATACCCGCTGTATTCAGATATTATTATAAAATTTCAAATAGAGCATTTACTCTTCATTTTTAGACAAATGCTTAGGCATTTTTATGTATGCCAATGTTAATTTTTCAGTGGGTTTAGAATGATAAGCTCCTGATTTAGCCTATTACTGAAGAGACTCCCTAGGTGTCAGTGCTGAAACTGAAACTTAAAAAGTTGACTTTCGTTTTGTAGAACAGTTTTAGAGTCACAGTAAAATTCAATAGAAAATGGGACCCAGTCTGGTAGCCTAGTGGCTAAAGTCCTGGCTTTACACACACCGGGATCCCATATGGGTGCCGGTTCTAATCCCGACAACCCAGCTTCCCATCCAGCTGCCTGCCTGTGGCCTGGGAAAGCAATCAAGGATGGCCCAAAGCCTTGGGATCCTACACCTGCGTGGGAGACCTGGAAGAGCCTCCTGGCTCCTGGCTTTGGATCATCGCAGCTCTGGCCATTGTGGCCTCTTGTGGAGTGAATCAATGGACAGAAGGTCTTCCTCTCTGTCTCTCTTCCTCTCTGTATGTCTGACTTTCAAATAAAAATAAGTAGATCTTTAAAAAAATTTCAAAAGAAAGTACAGTGTGTTCCAGGACACTCCCTGAACATTCCAGGACACTCCCTGCACCTTCCACATTACAGATCACTACTCATGCATGTGGAATGCATGCATATCACATGCATTACACATCACTACAGATTTCTCTTTCCAAAGTGGTTCACTATTACAGCCAATAACCTGCACTGATATGCCATTATCACTTGAGAGTCTAGTTTGCATCAGAGTTTGCTCCTTGTGCACAGATTCTGTGGATTTCCACAGACATCTAATGATATATATCTAGCATTATGAAATCGCACAGTATCATTTCAGGCTTCAGAAAATCCTCTGTGGGGGTTGTTGCGGTGGCTTTGAACATTAATCCCGTGCCTGCAAGCTAGACATTCTATATGGGCACTGGCTTTGGCCAAAGCTGAGCCAATCTGAAGCCAGGAGCCCAGAGCCTCTTCCAAGTATTCCACGCACGTGCAAGGGCCCAACACTTTGGACCATCCTCAACTGTTTTCCCAGGCCACAAGCAGGAAGCTGGGTGAGAAGCTGGGATTCCGAGATTAGAACCAACGCCCATATAGCATCCCAGCGCAGGCAAGGCAAGGATTGTAGGTGCTAGGCTACCACGCTGGACCCTTTTATATGTATTCTTATCTCTAGATTCAACATTGAGGAGCTGAAGTATTTTTCAAAAGATCTTTCATCTGTTTGAACCTTAAGTTGGTTGTAAAATAAAGATTAAAGGTCTTTGAAGTTGTAAGAATCATATAAATATTGTCTACATACATGCTGATTAATATACATTGTATGTCATATAAATTGTATGTATATATCTCCTTGATAAGTATCAGTGTTATGCTTTAACTCATATTTTTTATATTTTATTTTTTAAAGTATATTTATTTTTATTTATCCAAAGGGTGCATTGAAAAAGAGGAGAGAATCTTCCATTTTGCTGAATTATTCTGCAAATACCCACTGAAACCAAGATTGTCATATTGGTTTCTCACATGATCAACAGGAGCTCAAGTAGTTGAACTGTTATTTTCTGCCTCCTAGAGTGCACACAGTAGGGAGATGAATCAGAAATGGAGATGGGACTTGATTCCAGGCCCTTCTATGTGGATACAGTCAACCTAATGCACTACACCACAATGCTTGCCCTATATGTATATATATATTTAAAAATCTCTGAAATATTATTCTTAGCCAAATGTTTCCTTTAAATCACAAAAAGTATAATCTTAAATATATTTCTTGAGTGAATTATGTTCAGAATATGTCATTATAAATAGTTATTTCTAAATATATGAAAATCTGGACAGATGAATAGGTAAAATTTTCAGAGTGGACAAAACATGTAAATTAATATGGTACTAAAAGGCTTGAACATGCCTAATATTTTGAAATATATTTTTACAGTGTTTACCTTTTACTCATCTTTTTTGTCAAATTTTGAAAAACTGTTAGAGGTTTATTTTAATATGTATTGCTGCAATGTAGGATATATTTATCTTTTCATGTTTAAAATTGCAAGCTATCTTTCTGTTTTCAAGGTTAAATGAGAACTGTGTGAAACTGAGGAAACCACATTGAGAGTGGATTTTAAATAATGGCCTTCATGTTTGGTCCACGTTCGACTGAAAGAATGTGCTACTCTCTGGAGAAAGGGAAATTTACATAAGTAATTTGAATCCTGGGAGACTCAAATCTGAATGAAAAGTGGAAAATCATTTTATGAGATCAGAGTTTGGGCCCTAGGTTTAAAACAAATTGGGTTTGAATCTCAGTTATTCTACTTTCAACTCTGTGGCAGGTTAAGAAAATTACTTAACCTTCCTGGACCTCAGTTACTCTATCTGAAAATGAGATAATGGCAGCAATTAGCCCTCAGGTTTGCTGTATGGAGTCATTATATGCACAATGCATAGCACTGTGTCTGGCCCTTAACAGTCCTTAGCAAATAATGCTCTTCTAATTATTTAGCAAATTTCAGAAATCAAATTTTATAATCAAGCAGTTCTATGACCAAGCAGCTAACTTTGGAATATCTCATTTCTCTTAGAAGAGATATGAAGAAAGGAAAAGAAAAAAATTAAAACCCCACAACTTCTAACCATATTTTAAATGAAGCCAGGAGACAGTGAAAATTAGATTCTCAGTTGTATATAAATTCCTTTCAAGGTGAGGCCACACAGTGAGCTGGAAATTTTGTGGGGAATGTAGAGTTAGGATAAGGTACTCAGAGGAATTCTTGGGATGAGTGGATCACATACATCTCCAGCAAACGGTTGCTTCCCAACTGAGAGCATCCCACCAAAGAAAGGACCACTGAGATTATAGCTGAGGTAAAAGATCTCAAAATCTCTGAGGATGTGAGACAGGAAGCTGAGAATATGTTCAGGATTGCAAAATATGCTAGGAAGAAAGTTTTTAAGAGCACCAAAATTGGTGGAAGAAAGAGCTGAAATGGACTGTGAAATCCAGCTTGGCAGGGGACATTGTTCTGAACAAGATTAGGCTAAGAGTAGGCCTGGTCCCAAAGAAGATGGTGTTTAACATATTCACAGTAATGACATGAGGAAACATTAAATTGCGACGCTTACGACGCTAACTAATGGACCATTTAAACTTCAGCCCTTCTTGCAACATGAAGGTTAAAAATCTCCATTTGTTTAAATGACAGTAACAGAAATAAGAAGCTCTTCCTAAACATAAGGACAGTGCAGGATTAAAGATGAACAGGAGCACCGTGTCTTCCTACAGATAATAGAAAACCTGATTGAAAAAATGGCTTCCACAAAGCAGGAGGAACTTAGCAATACAAAAAGAACTGTAACAATTGACTGAATACAAACATATAAATCCATTAAGAGCCACTACAGTTATGCAGTGAATAGAAAGCACACATGGAAGAATTAAAAAAAAAAGATGTGCAAAGAAAAAACACAAAATATTTGTCTGAAAACAAATAGTTTGAACAAACATAACTCAGCAAGTAAATATAAAAAATAAAATAAAAAATGAAAACTACTTTACAACAAGGAAAACATTGAAGAGTAACCACCACAGGAAGCCCAGCAAGAGATAGAGAGAAAATGAAGGAAAAGCACAGTCTAAAAAACAGAAGCATAAATAGAGATGTAAAATCTTAAAGACAGAGCTTTTTTTAAAAAAAAAGGACTCGTTCTGTAACTGGGGATAGGAATGTAGAAAGTGATCCTAAAATATTTAATCATGCTAAAAGGAAAGGATATTATTAAATAATACTAGAGCCATGTAGCAATGTGCAGAGCTAAAATGTTTTCTTCAAGCTCTTGCAACAAGGAGTGTCTTTGGACACGTTTCTCATCAGTGAGGTTTTCAACTGAGTTGTTATTTGCTGTAAAAATATTTGGGTTTCTCATATAATAATCCAATGCTTTCGGTTTTAAGACCCTTATTTGTGTCTGTGTAATGGACAAGAAGCTAGCAGCTATCTAATAGTAAAGAAGCGAGCTGTATAGGCATGGAATCCAACCTTCTGGGCCAAAGAACAGCAAAATAATACAGTTGGATTTTCTATTACTTTCAGTTGACTAATAGACTCTCACTGAATGACAATGCTTATGTGTTGTCAGATTTAGTACAAGACACAACCTAAGTTAAACATCTGGAGAAGTCACTGGAACTTACCAAATTACACTATTTCTCTTCCTGTCCTAAAATATCGTTACATATTAACAGCTACTTTCTTTGTGTTTCACTTTTTGAAAAGGAAGATTTGGGAAAGCTAAAATAGTTACTTTTATGGATTCCTGGAGTGGGTTGTGACTTGAGGCAGTGTGATATTAGTAAAAGAAGTGTGGTGTTGTGTTTTTAAAGTCTTAATTGACACAAGAGTTATGCATATTTGTGGCACAATGTGATATTTTGAAGCATGCATATTTTGTATAATGTTTAAATTGGGGCAAGAATAGTTCTCTCCTGAAGCATGTATCTTTAATTTGTAGTGGAGATATCCAAAATCCTTCCCTCTAGGTTTTTAAAAATACACACTACACCATAGTTATCTGTAGATGCCTTATTGTGCAAAAAAATATAAGAGATTATTTATTTTGTGTAATTGTAACTTAGAACCAATTGACGACCTTTCTTCATTCCTCTTTTCCTCCTATTCTCCCATGCATCTGATAATAATTACTCTGCTTTCAACTTCTATGAGATCAAATTTTTAAAATTCAACATATAAATGACATATTGCAGCACTTCTCTTTCTGCATCTGATTTGTTTCACTTCAAGTAATAATGTACAGTCCAGCCATGTGATATAGTGAAATAATAGTGACATCTCACAGTGGTTTTGATTTTCATTTCCTTAACAATTAGTGATACTTAGCACTTCCTCATTTTTCTATTGGTCATTTGCATGTTCCCTTTTGAGAAATACCTGTTTAGGTTCATTGTTTGTTTTCCAAGTAGATTAGTTACTGTCTTGCTATTGAGTTGTTTGAGTTCTTTATATATTTAGATGTCTTTTCTCATTTATTTGAAAAACAGAGTGAGAAAGAGAGACAGATACCTGCCATCTACTGCTTCATACTCTAAATACCTATAGCATCCCTTGATGGGATGAGATTGTGTCCAGGATCTGGGAACTGAATTAAGCCTGTCACATGGGTGGCAGGAACCCAAGTATTCAATTTATCACCTGCTGTCCCCCTGGGGAAACATTAGCCGAAAGCTTTAATTGAGAAGGGCCATGATTACAACCTAGATACTCCAATATTGGTAGTAAGCATCCCAAGTAATATCTTAACTTCTGTACAAATATATGCTACTCGATTCTGGATTTTAAATGCCTTGTCAGCTGTGTAGTTTGCAAACATTTCTCCCTTGTATAGATTGTCTTTTAACTCTGTGATTTTCTTTGCTTTGTGCAGCATTTTAGCCTGAAAAACATCTTTGTTGCCTGTTTTTGATCTATTTTTTGGGATTTGGTGGTCATATCCAATTTAGTTGTTGCTTACTCCAGTGTCATGATAGTTTTCTCCTTCTTGCTCCCCTTCTACTTCATGCATATCTTCAGATCTTACATCTTCTATTTTATGTTTTGTGTATGTGGTAAAAAATATTCTTTTATTCTTCTGCATGTGTACATCTACTTTTATCAACATTATTTTTAAAGAGACTGCCCTTTCCCCAGTATTAAGTATAGCAATGTTTTTTTTAAGATTTTTTTTTTTTTTATTACAAAGTCAGATATATAGAGAGCTGGAGAGATAGAGAGGAAGATCTTCCATCTGATGATTCACTCCCCAAGTGAATGCAACTGTCGGTGCTGTGCCAATCCAAAACCAGGAGCCAGGAACTTGCTCCAGGTCACCCACGTGGACCCCACAGGATCCCAAACCATTGGGCTGTCCTCACTGCTTTCCCTGGTCACAAGCAGGAAGCTGGGTGGGAAATGGAGCTGCCAGGATTAGAACCGGTGACCATATGGGATCCCAGCGCGTTCAAGGTGAGGACTTTAGCTACTAAGTCACATCACCGGTCCCCACAATGCTATTAAAAACTATTTGGCTATAGATTTTTGGGTCTACATCTAGGCTTTCTATCCTTTTCCATGAATGAAGTCTGTTTTAATGTTAGCTGTTACTATGATTACTATAGCTTTGTGGTACATTCTAAAGTCAGGTAGTATAATATCTCTTGCTGTGTTCCTTTTGATCAATATTGATTTCTTTTTACTCAGGATTGGTTTTTTTTGTAAAACTAAATGAATTTTAGAATTTTAATTTTCTAGTTCTGTGAAGAATGACAGTATTTTGTGTTGAGATTATACTGAATCTGTAGACAGCTTTGGTTTGCCTCAGTATGTTAGCAATATTTATTTTGCAAACCGTGAGCACATGACATCTTTCCATTTTTTGTGCCCTCTTCAGCCTATTTCATTAAATCTTTGTAGTTTCATTGGAAACATCTTTTACTTTATTGGTTTATATAAATAGAATAACAGCAAAGAATAAAATTGAATCAGTAACAAAAAGCTCCCATTACAGAAAAGCCCAAGACCAGATGATTTTGCTACAGAATTCTATCAAACATTTAAGGAAAAATTAGTATTAATTATTCTTAAATTACCCAAAAGAGCTCTCACAAATTCATGTTATGAAGCTAGCATTACCTTGGTACCAAAATCAGACAAGGACAAAAATTTTTTTAAAAAAGAAAAAAACACTAAAGACCTGTATGAATAATAACACAAATTAAAGCATCCTTAAATACTAGCAGACACCCTTAAATACTGAACCCAACAGCACTTTAAAAAATGTTTGCCACTGTGAAGTGGATTTTATCTCGAGGATGCAATAGTGGCTTAACCTATGAAGATCAGTAAAGCTAAGGTACCATAGCAACAGAATGATGGACAAAAATCATGTGATAATCATGTGATAATCTCAATAGATGTCAAGAAAGCATTTATTAAAATTTGGCATAACTTCTTGATGAAAGTTCAGAACAAACTAGATGTAGACACAATATAGCCTACAGCTACTATTATGCTGAGAAAAAAAATTGAAACCTTTCACATTGAGATCTGAAACAAGATCGCAATACTCACTTTCATGACTTTTACTCAAAACAGTACTGGATATCCTATCCAGAGCAATAAGGTAAGAGGGAAAAAAACATTATCTAAGTTGAAAAGGAGGAAGTAAAATTTTCACTGTTTTCCGATAAGAATTCTTAGATAGACTCCATGGAATACCTATTAGAACTAATAAGTAAACTCAGTAAAATTTCAGGATAAAAATCAGCACGTAAAATCTGCAGTGTT
The DNA here is from genome assembly GCF_017591425.1 of Ochotona curzoniae. NCBI lineage: Eukaryota > Metazoa > Chordata > Mammalia > Lagomorpha > Ochotonidae > Ochotona > Ochotona curzoniae. The sequence goes on along the minus strand of NW_024465023.1, from coordinate 17,895,400 downwards.
TATGTCAACAGAAAAAGTATCAGAAAAAAAATTAAAAAGCCATCCCATTTACAATGCCTTTTGTGTTTTTTTTTTCCAATATTGTTCTTGTCTGATTTTAGTGTCAAAGTGGTGCTAGCTTCATAAAATGAATTTGTGAGAGCTCTTTTGGGTAATTTAAGAATAATTCATGTTGATTTTTCTTTAAATGTTTGATAGAATTCTGTAGTGAAATCATCTGGTCTTGGGATTTTCTATAATGGGAGCTTTTTGTTACTAATTCAATCTTATTCTTTGCTGCTATTCTAGCTACATATTCTGTTTTCTTTTAAAATGTATTGTTATTAGAAAGGAAGATAAGATTAACAGAGAGAAGGAGAGAAAGAAAGATCTTTCATCTGCTGGTTCACTTCCTAAATGGCCACAACAGCTGGATCTAACTGATCTGAAGTCAGGAGCTTCTTCCAGGTCTCCCACATGGGCACAGAACCCCAAGGCTTTGGACCATTCTCTACTGTTTTTCCAGGCCATAAATAGGGAGCTGAATGGGAAATAGATCAGCCAGTGCACTAACCAGTTCCATATGGGACTCCGGCGCTTGCAAGGTGAGGATTTAGCCAACTGAGCAAGCATACTGAACCCGAATTTGCATTTTCTTCTTCTCTGTTGTTTAGTTTAGTTATTTATCCAATATTAACCTCAGTTGTTAAAAAATGGTCCACATGAACTCCTTTATATCATGGTCTGTCAAAAAGGGATGCTTAAGGCAGTGATGCTAGTTTAACATATTCTAGTATTCTTGAGAATAACTTTCTAAATTGTTTGGGTACTTTGGGAAGAATATGTATACTCTGTGTCTCATTTGTTAAAAAGAATACTAATTGCACTTTATGATTTTTTTGGTAATTAAATTGTTAACATGAGATTAATAATAGTACTTCATGATTTGTTTTCAACATTAAATCTGTAACTAATTTAAAAATAGAGCAAATGTTTAATGAATACTAACTCTGTGGGTATTCTTAGTTCCCAAGGGAACTGAGCACTTCTGGTTTCTTATTTCTTCGTTCTTCTTTTGATCTCACAATATAGTCTAAAGATGCAGACCATACTTTATAAAAGCAGACTTTCACCTTTCCAATAAACATGTGTGTCAGAATATAACCTCTAAGCCTTGCACATTTATTCACTTCACTATTGAGATTGTGGAGGTTTCCCATTGTACTCCTGTGGTGTTGATCATACGGGGCACATACTTTTCCACAGAGATCAAATGAGACTGCCATTTCCTTTTCTACCCAGGTATAATCTATCAGTCATTGGATAAAAATCATATTTTTCTTTCCAGGGCATTTTAAATGCCCAGATACCCAAAATACACAGTGAGGACTGTATTTTGAACAAAAGCATCTTGTGTTAATATTAAATACATATGTGAAGGTTCCTAAGTATTTAGAAAATCATAAGGAAAAGACTTAGCATCTGGATTTCCTATACTAGAAGGAGGATTTAGATTCCAAATTTTTATGAATGGTGTTGACATTACTTTTTAAGCTATCTTGCATACATGCTTGTTGCCTATTCATTTTCTCCAATTGAGATTGTAAAATGGAAAGGAAGTATTAAACAGAAGGGTTTTCAATTTAAAGTCATGATTTTAAACTGGATTTTTTTTTTTTTTTGGTTTTTTAGCACTCTAGTACCCAAGGGCTTACTTAACCAGTGATGGTAAGATTGAGGAGATGGCCACAGTAAATACCAGTTTATTGTCATGACATGTTCTCTTTCCTGATAACATCTTGAATGAGTTGAGAGATTGTAGCTGTGAATAACAGTAAATCAATCTTGGCTAATTTCCAAGAATATAAATGTGGATAGCATAGGGCCAAAAGTTTATTCCCACCTCATAAAGAGTTATCAAACCTAGCTTAACTCCATTTCTGAAACTCCCATTGAAAAGCTGGTAGCGTCTGAAGCTACACAAGGATCTAAAGATTCATTGACTCCAAAATTAGTCCCAAACTTGGCCATAAACTAATCATGTACTTGATGAGTATACATGTATTTATTTTTATAGGAAGTAGTGTGCGAGGGCCCTTAATATACTTGGATCATCTCCAGATCAGAGAAGGAAAAAGCATCACTCTTCCTCTACCTAGCAGCAACAATGGATCAGTGAAGACTTAATAATCCTGTAAAGCATGATTAATCAATGCCACTCTAAAGCAGTTCGCAATCCCAGTGCCTATTATAGAAGTTAAATGCTGATGACAGAAGAGGTGAAAGATTTTTTTTAAATGGTCTCGCAGCTAGATGATTTTCATTTTGAGATTTGTTTGGATATGACTGAGCCAGAACGAGTGGAAAGCTACCCTTCAATTTGAGTGGCAGTTTGGGGGAATTTATATTATTCAAAGGTAATCCATTCTGTCCCAGGAACTAGAGTAGTCTGGAAAAAAAAGAAAGCTTGAGAAGCTTTGTCCCAACACAGAAAAGCTTCAATAAAATCCCCAAATCAAAAAAAGGAGACTGCTTTAAAATAATTAATTCTTTTTGTATGAAAATAAGGTAACAAAAGTAAACCTTATCATGTAATAGTGATACTCTGTTTTCTTGTGTGTGTTTTGATAGGCATCACCTATTGTGCTTTTGGCATTTCCCTAACAGATCACACATTTCCATGACCAGACCTAAGAATTATGGAGGCAGGCAGAAACTGCTTTACTCATCTGTGTCACTGTGTTAAATATTTCTCATTTGTCTCTCCAGTTCCATGATTTCCCCATTTTCACTATATGCTAGTGCCCGTGGAGGTTAATGTCAATGGACTGAATTAATTGAGCTATGCTGCTCTGTGGCAAAATGAGACAGCATCATGTCAGGGTATTTATTCTCCTGGTCCCCCTTTCTTCATAGAAAAAATTTGGAGATGGTTTCTTTCAGGGGCTTCATTTCCTATTGGGTGACTGTCTCTTACAAGATATAGCTTTGTTGGAGTCCAGTGGCTGGTTCCCTTGTAATCCTCAGGCCCATTTCCATCTTTTCTTGGTACTAGCACTGTGCTCCTTCACTGTTACTTAGTCATTTTCCTGAACTCTATCCATATATTCACTTCACTAAATCTCTTTAGTTAACCTGCTTTAGATGTGGCAATATTTTTTGCCAGGAAAATTGACTAACATCATTCCCTACCTGGCATACTGCCTAGTCTATAACCAGTGCTTAATAAATGCTCCTGGCTGTTAGTATTTTTTATATGCACAATGTGGTTAATTCATCTAACTCAGAATTTTTTCAGTTTTAAGCCAGGGGCACTTTCATCTTATAATATTTCCAGCACTACACAATTTATAATCTTTGCTTGCCTTTATAAAACTTTAAAGACCGTGATGTGAAGATTTAACATTTCTAAAGTTCAATGATCAAAACTGAAAATTCACAAAAACCTCACAGAATTAGCTCTAATGTCAACAGTTTTTCATTCTAGCAGAATACATCCAAATTAAAACTTATTTTGCTGGTTTCATGGTACAGAAGGTTAAACAGTTGCCTGTAACATTGGCATCTCATATTTTTGCTGTTGCGAGTCCCAGGCTACTCTGCTTCCCATTGAGCCTACTCTAATGTGCCTAGGAAGGAAACGGAAAGTGGCCCAATTGCTTGGAACCCTGCCATCGACATGGGAGGCCTGGATAAAGTTCCAGGTTCCTCACCTCAGTCTTGCCCAACCCTACGCATTGTGGCCATTAGGGGCGCTCTGTGTTTTCTTGCTTTTCTGTCTTTCAAATAAATGGATAAATAAAACTTTAATAATATATGGCCAATTTGCTGAGGGCCAAAACTCTTTGCATTTTCGTTTTCTTCATTTTTAAGGCATTCAAGGTGTAGCTTTGGGTTTTTAAGACCCCATGAGCCAGAGAAAGAGTCTTTGTTATAACAGCAGTCTATTGTGTGATGTTATAAAAGTAAAGCAAATCTTCTAGGATAGAGACTTTTCTTTGTTTTTTCTTTCTCATCATGGGCCTGGGTGATTAGCAAGGTCCTGTGAACCTTGCTTTTTTCTAAATCCCTGTGATTCACAATTTTCTATGAATAGACACTCCTGCAGAAAATGAAAGAAATTCAAAACCTTTTGTTATTTATAAGACTTATTTATTTGAATGGCAGGGCTTCTGGGAGGTAAGGTTGGAGAGAAAGGGAGAGGATGGGAGAGAGAGAGTAGGGAGGGAGGGAAAGAATGAGATGTTTTGTTCACTGCTTTACTTCCCCTAATGACTGTAACAATTTAGGCTGAGATAAGGTGAAGCCAGGAACCAGGAACTTCTTTCTTACCTTCCAAGTGAGTGGCAAGAGCCCAAGTGTTTGAACCGTCTTCCACTACCTTCCTTGGTGCATTAATAGGCAGCTGGACTGGAAGCAGAGCAACCAGCTCTAGAACCTGCGCTCTGATTTGGGATGCTGATGTCCCCAGTGGTGATTTAATATGTTGTGCCACAATGCTGGCCAAAGTCTGTGTTGTTATGAGAGGGGCATCACAAGAGTTTCTTTCACACGAATAAATATCTCAATTGGACTTAAAAAAAAGATTTATAAAAGTCAGAGTGACACAGAGAGAAAGGAAGAGAAAGAGAATGTCCATATACTGGTTCTTGCATGGGATGACTGGGGCTTGGAACAGGCCAAGGCCAGGAACGTGTTCTGGTTCTCCCACAGGATGATATAGATCCAAGGACTTGTGCCATCTTTCTCTGCCTTCCTAGGGAGATTAACATGAAGAAACAGAGCATCTGGAACTCAAACTAGTATTCCAGTTTTTGATGCCATCATTGAAGGTGGCAGCTTAATATGTTGCAGCACAATGCCAGTCCCATCTTTAGTTTCCTCTTATCAATGATGAATTAGTTGCATAGAGTCAGGTGGCGGTGTTAAATTCTGATGAGCAATAGGAGCCTGACTAAACAGCAAGCACATTCTCCTGCTGGAGAAGAACAGCATCACACGTTTGAAACAAGACACAAGCTATAGAGCAAGATGTGCCCCAGTGAGGGTGAGTGAGATAACAAAAATAGAAAACACGAGTAATCCAAGTGGCCTTGCCACCTCAATGAGGTGGGTTCTCCCTTCTTTCTGTTATGCCTACTCCAAGATTCTCATTCCTGTTTCTACGGTCCTTGGCGAGCTGGAGCCCTAGGTCAGGCCCAAGATGTTCTATTATTAAGCTACTTCCAGAAAAGCCGGTGTAAACCACCTGCATACCACTTTGCTGCCCACAAGTCTGAACAATACAGTAGGCACGTGTTTCTGCATTTCTGAGGGAGGGAACCATGGGTGTTCCCTGAGGGAGGAGGATCCTGGTAACCGAGTCACGGAGTCAAGCTCTGCACAAGGTTGGATAAGCTCTGGACAGGAGAGGGACACTTGACTGTTTCCTGAGGGAAGAGGATGGAGGTAACAGTGTCACGGAGTCAAGGTCTGGACAGTGTTGAGTCCAAGGAAGGCGCCCTCTACAGGCCCGTGGAGACCAGTCTGACAATCTCTGAGAAAGTGAGGTCCTCTGATTCAAATTCACTCTGATGTGTGGTGACGAAGTTTCTCAGCACTGAGACAATCCAGGGAAGACTCAGCCAGACAGTATGAGGGTGCACACCATGAGGCACCTGCTGCTGAAGGAATGCTGGGCTGTTATTGCCTTCTGTTTGGATAACACAATTTGTTCTTTCTGTCTTAACTGAAATAGACTGCCAAGCAAATAAGCAGTCTAAATAAATGCACACTAAAGAAAAATAAAAATTAAGAAAGCAACATTTCAGGACTCACACTGAGATCACTTCAGCAACAAGGACGTATTTCCAAACATCCAGAATGAAACAGCAGTAAGCAGAGAGACTTGGTTATGCCAGATTGTGCCATCATGTCACATGAACATGCAGAGCAGTGCCAATGAAGGCAGCAATGAGATTGTATTGCAAAACTGCGTGTTTCTCGGAAATGCTAACCAGCAGGCACAATACATTCTCAACTGCAGCCACCGGTCTTTCAATTTCTCCTAATTGTTCTGCTTTCCCCACTGTTCATTATTTGCTTGTAAAAAGTAAAAAGATACCAGAGTGATTTTATTTTAAAATATATGCCCTTCAGGAAATGGATTTGGTTAATAAACGAAGAGCTCTGGTAATTTTTTCTTCTTATATGGATGTGATGACACAAAATTCAGAGAGCTATTGTTACCATGTTTCTAACAAAGCTATTAATGATTGTTATATTGTTGATTTCAACATAGTTCACTTTTTTGTCATTTTTGGCATGTCAAGTTTGTGGTATAGTGGATTCTGTGAAGAATTTAGGCAGCAGTGGAGTGAAAAATTCTGTTGCAATGTGTATATATCATGTACTCATAAATCATATTTAATAGCATTAATACCAAATCCTGGATACCTGTCTCTTATCTTTAATATCAACTAAACAACACTGCACTTTTTAACACAGGATCCCCAACATTCCTTCCTTGCATGAATGCCTCCAAAATACTCATCATTCATGTGTCAGCCGTATTTTTCCAGATGAGACAACTTTAATGTGCTCCACATATGGCAACATTGTCATGCTCCCCACCATGGAAAACCCTCTTCCTGTTTTTTTTTCCTATAAAAATGGGGAAGAAGAAATACAAAATGTAAACAAGATGAAGAAATAGTGGCAGTCTTCCACACTGCCACCCTGTCACCCAGCCACCCAGATATCTTTCCACACACCCTTAGCTAACCCTGTATATCCTGTTATCTGTCAGAAAGCTATACATTTTCCCCATAAACTGATAGGAAATAAGCTTAGCATTTTACTAAACTGATGTAGAAATCTAGAATTTACTTGTATGAATCAATTCAATATGCCCACAAAGGAGCTAGTTAAGGGCTCATCAAAACCAAAAGAAGCAACATGGAAAGTAAGCACCATTTGATTTTTTTCTTACTGTTTGGAAGTATAACTAAAACATGACTCACAGCCTCTTACCCCATAGTCTGCAGAGCTGTTAACTGCTAAAACTAACTTTCAAAAAGAAGCTGAGGAAGAGAGAAAATAGAGTAGAAATTGGACAGGGATAGGGGTCATTTCTTCTCTTAGCAGCATCACTTAGCCCTTTCCGCGCAGTTAGGGATCATAGTTACTTCATTTGCACCTTTGTCCTTAAAGCAGTGGGTGGGGCAGACAGTGGGCGAACAGAAGGAAAGAATCTATTAAAAGGATCTTGGACAAATTTCAGTTTGATTCAAGCTTAGATTATTTTTCCATATGAGTAACACCAAGAGAATTTTGCTCAATGACCTTTCAAAACAATAAAACCATTTTTAAAATGATACTTCTGTACATTCAGTCACTGAAGGTTGCCACTTCCCTCTATTATTTTTTATGATCCATCCTTTCTTGTATCTTTTCTTTGATGCTTAAATTGGTGCTTTCAGGCTCTGCTCAATGCTCCAATGAGGATGCACTGGGGCTGAAGACTCTGGTTTGTAATCCAAGACTTCATGCTCCAGCTGCTGAGGTCACTAAAGTGAGTGTATAGGGATCAAAGAAACTTACTCATGCCTGTTAGATGGGAAGGAACAGCTGATTCCCAGAGCCATCATCAGGAGATCTCAAGCTCGAGTAATTCATTGAAAGAAAGACATGGTGTGTTAACTAGGATAAGTGTGATTGTAAAGATAAAAGAAATTCTCATGACTACTCACAGAGGGTACCTACTCAGAACGGGGGCCTGGAAAATCAAAAGTCAAATTGGAAACAGAAGGGACTTGAGCTCCACAATGAACAAGTCGGTTATTCCCTATCGTGTCAAGGAAATTTTGCTGAAGTAGAAAATCTGCACAGAAAATAGGGCTGAAAAGAGGGGCTATTCAAAATATTTCATTCATTTTGCTCCTTATTTTTTCCCTTGAAATTATCATGAAAGTATAGCTTTTTATTTGCCGTTTTCCCACTTTTTTTTTTTTTTTGGTTGATGGCTTCATTTTCCTCAGTAAGAAAGCAAAACTAGTGAAATGGCATTTTAAAGGGCTTTGCCTAGATAACTTTGCAATATGTCATACACTTATATATGTTTTTACATTTCATTCAGTTTTAAATTTTATAAATAGTAGACGTACAAATGGCAGTGTATTCCTGAGAATTTGGTAGATGCATGCAATTTAGTTTCAATCACCAGAAATAAAATCCAAGAGTTTTTTAAACCGCACCATTTTGCTTGTCATGTATAGCTAAAATCAACCCCTCTGCTCCCACTGGAGAACACCATTTTGGGTGTATGTGTGTTTTGTTTACTTACATTAATATTTTCCAGAATATCATACAAATGGAAATAGTGTGTATCTTTTTAAAAAATCTTCATATGTTTCATTTGGTGCAATGCATTTGAGATTCATTCTGTTGTGTATATCAAAGGTTCATTTTTTTTTTTTTACAGCCAAATTGGATTTCATGATATGGATGTATCATAGTTTATTCATCCATTACATTTTGGCTGTTTTCAACTTTTAATGCTTATGAAAAAAAATCAATTTTAAACACACTCATACAGGCATTTGCATGAAAAATAAATTTCTGTATTTCTTGGATGAATACCTTGGAGTGAAATTGTAAGTATGTGCTTAATTTTATGAGAGAATGACATAAATATTTCCTAAGTAGATGTACTTTTCAGTATTCTAACCAACAAGAGGATTAGTTACTCTACATCCTCTTTGTAACTTGTTATTGAAATATTTTTTATATTGTTCAGAATCTTTTAATGTGATTATTTGTCATCCATACACTTTTTTTTAGGAAGTTATCTCTTTTTAATTGAGCATTTAGTTTTATTTTTGTTGAGTTAGAAGCTTGTTCATATATTTGGATACAAATTCTTTTAAAATGTGATTTGCAAATATTGTCTACAACTCTATGACTTGGCCTTATCATTCCTAAAATAAACTATTAAAACAGTGCTTTCACATTCTTGCATTCTCAATTTTGATGAAAAGAAATTTTAAAATATTTTCTTTAATGTTGTGGGTTCCTATCTAATAAATTTTACCTAACCCATAGTAACAAAAATTTCCTTTGTTGCTTTCCTGTAGTATTTTTATTGTTTTAAACATGTTTGGGCTATGATCCACTTTATATTCATTTACCCATAGTGTGCAAAATATAGATGTACATAAAAATGTTATTGAATTTTTATATTTATCTTTTTGCTAAAATCATTCATTGGTATCAATATTCTTTTTTAATAGATTCCTTGAGATTTACATATAGAAAAACATGCTACCTACAAATAGAGATAGTTTTATTTCTTCCTATATAATATCTGTGCCTTTTACTTTTTGCTTTATTCAATGAGTTTGTGTGCAGTTTAATGCAAGTGAAGTGATGGAACATTACTGTCTTACCTGATCTTAAAAGGAAAATATTTCATCTTCATTGTATAGTAGGACATGAGTTGTAAATTTCTTAGAATATATGCTTATTTAGAAAAAGTCCTCTTGTATTTCCAACATGTTAAGAGTTTTTGTCAAGAATGGATATTAGAGTTTTTAAATGCAGTTTCTACATTGATATTTTCATTTGTGCTTAACTATTTACACCATATATTACATTGATTTTAAATATTGAAACAAACTACATTCCTATGAAAACAATTTTTCTCTATTGCTAGATCCAATTTGCCAATATTGCAAAAGTGTTTAAATTATATACAAGTGCAATAATAGCCTACTGCTTTCATGTATTGAGTTTTTCTTATCTGGTTTAGGGGCGATTGAGAAATAAGGATAGCAAAAGTTACTTCTTTAGAAAGATCAATAGAATAAAAGAGTTTTATGTTTATTTTGAAAGCAGGGATAAGAAGAGAAAGAATGCATAATGGGAGAAATTACTCAGGCAAACAAATAGCAAATGCTACATTTTCTTCTTTAAAAATTTTGTTCTGTTACACAAACGTGTATCAGAAATTAGAGCAAGTTTTTCTGAAACTATGTAATTCATCCAAATATGAATCATTTCACATACAAAAAATTTCTGAATATATGAGCAACTAGGCCTAAGGACCTATGTGTAGACTCTGAAAGTGTAAAATTTCAGAAGAAAACATTCAAAATAATCTTTGACATTGACCTATTTGTTTGTTTAAGAAAGAAAGAGAGAGAGTGGAAGAGAGAGGGAGAGAGAGCACATGAAGGCCCATGGTCTCTTCTGGTTAGCTTCTCAAATGCCACAATGACTGGGGTTTAGCTACACAGAAGCTAAGAGCCATGAACTGTATCCAAGTCTCACATATGGCTGGGTGGCAAGAACTCAATTTTACTTGAGTCAATGTCGTTGCCTCTTAGGGTCTAAATTAACAGGAAACGGGTATCAGGAATGCAACCGGATATCTAACCTTGGCACACTGAAGGAGAATATGGTTTAATTTCTGCATTGATTTCTGCCTCTTGACATTGATGTAGGAAGTGATTTTAGATATTACACCAGAAGCACAAACAATAAAGGTGAAAAGAAGCAAGTGAGATTACATCAGGCTTTTTTGTTTGTTTGTTTGTTTGATGCAAAAAATCAGTAAAATGACAGACAACTTATGGAATGGGGAAAATCAATATGTTTGCAAGCCATGCATCTGCTAATAGTTTAACATCAAAAATATATAAAGCAGTCATCCTTGTAAACAGCAAGACAAGCAAAAGTCAAGCTGCTTGGCTTAATAAAATACCCTGTGAAAATAATGAGTCCTAACTAAAAGATATGTAAATAAAACTATTAAACAGGAAGACTCAATGATATATAATTTATCAAGTATTTAAACCAATTTAAATTAACTACAGCTTAGGAAAATATAGAATTTGGTAGGATTCTATAATTATCTTAAAGAATGTTTATGTAATGCTAAGGCATAAGAATGTTTAAAATAAAAAAATGAAGATTTGGGGACCACCACAGATATTTGGAGGATGAGGCTTGACTGGAGGCTTTCTCTGTGTCTGCCTTGCCAATCAGTGAATGTAAGAATGAATGAAGTAGAAGTTTCTGTAATATACACATATACAAAGACATTGGAAAGGAATATTATTAAAATAGTGAAAATGCATAAAAACATGGTGATGAAATCAGCTAAAATAACCAGACATAAATGTTACATAACTTCATTATCTATATATATAGCTTAATAATTGGTTAAGAAGCTATTTTGCATAAAGGAGGGGGCTGTTGCTGGGCAAAAGAGGGGGCTATTTAATGATGTTATTACAATTTTGCATTTAAGAAAGAAAATGTTAAATATATACTTCACCTCATATAAAAGAATATATTTCAGTTTGCTCTGGCTTTAAGTAAAATATCATAATTATTAATATTCTCATATTTTGACTGTTCTTTGATTAAGGTTCTTAAAGACATTGTGCTTGCTTTGGCAGCACATGTACTAAAATTGTAAAGATACAGAAAAGATTAGCATGGCCCTTGCACAAGGAATGCGTGCAAATTCATAAATCATTCCATAATAATAAAAAATTAAAGAAAACAAGAATTAACTTTGACTATGTCAAAGGAACTATTTCTATCTGCCCGAAACACTCATTAAAAAAAAAAAGTAGAAGTTAATACCACATATTTGTAAAAGGATTACCAAAATATACTGTGAAATCATTCAGTCATATTAGGAAAACAACATGAGTCAATTCAATTTCATAAGGAAGCACAACAGACAATTGATTAAAAATATGATCAGGAAGAGATAAGTTGATGTTTCCAATGGAACAGTATTCCTTTGCAAAGATGTTTAAGATTACAGGAGACCAGTTTTTTTTTTTTTTTTTTACCTTAACTGCTGAACAGTAATGTGTGTTTAGGTATGGACATTGTGAATAAGGGTGCAAGCACAAGCTGGCTTTTATATACTGTTTATTGGGGAGCACACCTGGATCTCTGCCTGCTTGGCCTATGTGGAAGGCCATAGGGACATGGGAGAATCCCCTAACAGTGGTTTTGGCTAACCAAGACCTCAACCTGGCCTGTTCACTTGTCATACAGGTGAGGGCGGTGGGTTGCACCCCAGTCTCTCTTTCTGTCCCTGGACGAGCTGTGCTGGGGCTTCCTTGCTAAGCAACTCTGCCAGCCTATGTGTTGTGCATGACTCATGGGCTATCTGCCGGTGACCTGTAGTATACCTGACAGCCATGTGTGTTGTGGGTGACCTACTACATGACTGGAGGGTCCAGAGAGATAGACGTGCCTTCTGGCAAATTACAGTGCCATTGTTGGGTAGGAGGACTGTTGGGAGCTAACCTTCTGCCTTCCCCTTTCTTAGTCTATGTAAGTTTGTGCTTGCTTTTACAATAAACAAACATGCTGGATCAGACTGTCTTTGGTAGTTCATGCTGAAGACCACAATCATGTCACATCTTTGATGGTCATGGGGGCCTGCCAGTCAGGAAATCCCCAATAATTTCTGATTTATGTATATATTTATCTGTAGGGACATTGATGCAATTTCCTAAAACTTTAACTGTGTTCACATTAATCTAGTTATTTTAATTCTGAATGTCTACATTAAAAATCACTGGTAATACTTGATATATAAGTGCTTTAAATTTGGTTATCAAAAGATTCTTTGCTCTTTTAAACAGTTGGGAATTCTAACAGTTGTTACTGTGAATACTATGAAGAATAATTTTACATTTTTACTCCATCTTCCTTTTTTTCTGTTTGAACTTGTTTTAAAATGTATTTTTATTGGAAAGGCAGATTTATAGAGAGAAGGAGAGACAAAGAAAGATCTTTCATCTGCTGCTTCACTCTGCAAATTGCTGCAGTGGCTGGAGCTGAGCATACATATCCAACGCTGGAAGCCAGGAGTTTCTTCTGGACTTCCACAGGGGCGCAGGTTCCCCAGGCTTTGGGCTATCCTCAGCTGCTTTTCTAAGCTATATGCAACACCCAAATGGGATGCCAGCACTTACAAGCTGAGGATTTTGCCATTGAGCCATTGTGCCGCCTCCTTCACTCCCATGTTTGAACTTTTAAAAAGCCTTGCCGAACTACTAAACATCTCAAAATTCGTATAAAATCTTGATATTAGCAATATTTTTTTAGCTGTATAGCTGGAAAATGGTGGATTTCATTGATTTTATTATTTTCCTGAAATTTGTTGCTTGGATTAGAGAAAATGAAAGTAGGTGAGGATATTATCTAGAGTTTTAGATACCGGCAATTCTTAAAAGGATTATTTAAATAATTCTATTTATGGAGATGTTTTATAGTGTGAAGAATTCTTTCTGTGTCAGTAACTTGCTTTGTCAAGCCTCAGGTTTTACTTTGGTGGGTGTCTGAGGCTGCAACACTAGCGATCCTGACACAGTATCACACGTGGAGAATGCCTTTTAGAATGGAACTTAGAAAAGAACTGAAAATGGGAAATGCTGTCTTTGACAAGTGCATATTTCCAATTTATGTACTGTACACTCTGGAGCTAAAAGTAAAGTGATGGAAATTTCTTTCAAATTCAGATTGGTTTTTCAACCAGGCTTATAAAATTATTACCATCATTTCAGTGTTGAGTGGTAGAATGATTTTGTAGATAGAATCCAGGTTTAAAACCTTATCTTATTATGAACTCCCTTCTCAACTTGTTCATTATTATTTTAAATTATGTGTGTCTACGAGGTTTAATGGTGTTTTATGACTTTTTTTTTTCCACAGAAAAAATATGAGCCAGGTGTTCTGATTTTTAAAATTGAGGTCTAATCAACTCTAGTTTTCATACCTAGAATTTTTAAATGACTAAAGGAAAGGGACATTTTGAAATGCCTGTACATGTGAGAACAAAATGATACCTAGCATTATCTCAAGCAATAAACAGAATAAGATTTATAAACTGTTGTGAATGATGTTGTATGTCTTGAAATTATGAAACATATTGACTGCCTATTTTTTTTAAAAAAATCACTCCTTTTTTTATTACTCAGCATGTAGAAAGAGATGTTCCATGAATCAGGAAGACAAATTTGTATGAAGGAAATATTTCACAGTCCCACCAGCAGTTTGTGTTTTCTTGTCAAAACTTGGTAATATACATTTCAAGTACACGTAGATAAAATGGCTATGCAATAACAATCTTTCTTTTTGCTTCTGATCAATTTATTTTTTCTGATTAGTGATGAGGTAAAGTGTAGTCTTTATGTCATTATCATTTGGTCTTTTTCTTTTTAAGACACACACACACACACACACACGCACACACGCTTTATTCTGTAAGTATTTGTGGGAGATTGGTTCTAGGACCTGTTGGCAGGTACCGAAATCTGTGGATGTTCAATTCCATTGTTGCTAATGGTGTATTATTTGCATAAAATCTATGCATGTCCTCCTGTGTACTATAAATGTCCACATTACCAGTGATACTTCATACAATGTAAATTTGCATACATGGTTGTTACATCATATTATTAAGGGAATGGCAAAAAAATTGTATGTTTAATGCAGGTGCATTTTTTGAAAATATTTATAGTTCTCAGCTGGATCCCATGGTGTATGTGTGTGTGTGTGTGTGTGTGTGTGTGTGTGTAAGAATGAGGGGCTGTAAAAAGTCCGTAGAAAATGAGTATTCCCATATTATAATGTATTTGAGAAGCAGAAAGAGACCTAGATTTTCCATCCACTGTTTCATTTCTTAGATACCCTCAATGATTGGAACTGGGCTAGACCTGAAACTAGGAGTTAGGAATTCAATGCAGCTTTTCTCAGTGTGGCAGGGATGCAATCACGTGGGCCATCACTATTGCATCACTGGGTTACCATTTGCAGAAAGCTGGAGTCAATAGCTGGATCTGGTTTCTAACCCACATACTAAAATATCGTATGTGGACATCCTAACCATCATCTTAACTGCATAGATCAAATGCCTGCATTTTAATTCCATTTTCCATTAGCTTTTTGAGATCTCTCATTGCTCAATGCTCTCCCTCTCTCTCTTTCTTCCTCTGGTTGTGTGTTTATACTATGCCAATGTAAATGAAATTAAAAGCGCTTTACTTTGGGCAAAATTTTTTGAAAGCTGTGCATTCAAATTACCTTTTAATTTTTTATGGAAAATGCATGTTATGAAATATCTGTTTATGATTTTCAAATTATTTTGCATCAACAGAAGCTCATGTTTAATTATAGTTTCCAGAAACTTTTTGATGTACGCTCATTTTTGTACGCATATACTTGTATGTATTTGTGTCTATGGCTGATTAATGGCCAAATACATATGCTTAAACATATGCTCTCTATATTTTTTGCAGTGATAAAATAACATTAATGACATGAATAAATATTGTGATATTTTTATATCAGATGAAATTCTGGTTGCAGTTACATAAAATGTAAAATAATGTGAAATTCACAAATATAGTCTTCTATTTCATTTCAGTTTTTTTAAACAATAGCTTTTGTAATTACCTCTGAAAAGAAGCTTGCACAACTTCTTAGTTATACTTTATTGCTATTGTATTTAAAATTATTTTGTTAGAAAAAGTAAAAAAAAAAAAAAAGAGCGATAGAAGAAAGAAATTCTATCCACTAGTCACTCGCTGAATGTCTGCAACTACCAGATCTAGGCGAGTCAACAGCCAGGAGACAGAAACTCAATTTGAGTCTCTCACATGCAGGTGGAACCCAAGTACTTGAACTATCATCTGCGGCTGTCCAGAAACTGCATTATTAAAAGCTGAATTTAAAAAGCTGCTGAAACTCAAACTCAGGGACTTCAATATGGAAAATGAGTACTTTAACCACTATGCCACATGTCTGCTCTTGCATTTTGTTTTCAAGCTGCTATAACCTATTTCTGTAGATTAGATTACACCGGATTTTAGTTATTTCTCTTGCAAACCTGCTGAGATCTCACATTGTGTATATAATTTAGCTGCATTTGTTTTTAGATTTGTATGTGAATAGTTATCTTCTTGAATAATGGAGATTTTGTGTATTCCCTTATGACCTTTCTGTTGTTGATTTATTTTTCCTTATATATATGGTACAGTGCTGATCAGAAATGGTGACAACTGTCATTTTAGGTCTTACTACCTTCAAAATTATCTTTATTTCACCACTGAGTTTGATGTTTGCTGCTTAAAGAAGTTCTTTTATATATCAGACTTGGTTAGATTTTCTTTAATTAGATAATTTAAATATTCCAAAATTTATATGATATTCTTTTTGATTTTGTCACTTTGGATGAATTATGTAACAGAAGAAACTTAATTTAGCCATATTTTGTGGCTTTTTTTACATTGCTTGATTCAATTTTTATCTTAAAAATAAAAAGCAGACAGATGCTCAATTGCAAATAATTTTTAAAGATTGTTCTACATGAAAAATCTGTAAAGGCAAAAATAAAAATAACACGGGAAAGGGAAAGAAACAAATAAAATATAGTGTTAGGTCAAGTCTGGTTTTGGAGTTAACACAACCAGAGAATGCCTTCGTTTAGATGAAATGGCTGAACTTTTCAAATTCATATCAGTTCATCATTGGTTTTTCCCAGCAGAATGGGATGTGTGCAAGACATGTGAATGTAATCAGGTTTCAAGAGATGTGTGACAATGTCTGGAGAATGTGTATATTGACTAGCAAAAGGGATCTGGCCAATTTTTACATTTGTTAATATTTTATTTAGGATTATTTGCATATAGATCATGTATTTGAAAACTGTGGCCCAGAGCAAAATCTGTCCAATCATCTTATTGTTATTGCTTTTTTTTGCAAATAAAATGTCAGAGACACATCCACGAATATTCATCTACAAATTGTTTGAACCTGGTTTTGTAAGAGTGATTAGAATGGGAAGCATCAGTCCCACAAAGCCTAAATCATTTGCGATCTTGCTATTTACAGAAAAACATGACAAACCCCTAATTTAGAGTCATCTTGAAATTATTTATTTTTATACTTGTTTGTTTATTTGATCTTTACTTTATCAAGTTTATAATAGGTTTGATTGTAGGAAGACGTGGCATGTTCTGCATTTTTCTATACTGGATTAGTTTGAGTAAATTTGCAGGTTTCTTCTTAGATGAATGTGTAATTTATTTGTGGAAATATTTTATTTTTAGTATTTTTAAAAACAGCATTTTAAATTTTTTCATCATTTTTCTTTTTTAAATTTTTTTAATTTATTTGAAAGGCCTGGAGACAGAGAGAAATCCATTATTTCACTACCTAAATATCTACAATAGCTAGGACAAGAGCAGGCTGAAATCAGGAGCCTCAAAATCAATCCAGCTCTCCCTTGTGAATAGCAGGAATATAACTAGTTGAGCAATGAAACGTTGCATCCCAGTAGCAGGAAGCAGAAATTGAGAGCAGAGTTGAGATACATATCTAAGCACCCGTAAAAAAGCTGTGAATGGCACCATCAGTTTCTTAACCAGTACATCACACCCTGGCTCCTATGGGAAGATTTTTAAACCATTAATTCAATTTATTTAGCTCTTTATTTTTTTAATATCCATTGTCACTACTTAATATTTATGTATTTTAAATTAAAATGTGCAGTTTTTTTTTTAAATCCGGAAGGGAAAAGAAGAGAGAGAAGGAGGGAGGGAAAGATGGAGACAGAGATCTTTCACTTACTGGTTCACTCCTCAGTCTCCTCAATTGGTTGTGTCCACTAGTGCTAGGTAGGTCTGAAACCAGGAGCCAATAGCTTCTTTGGGCTCTCCCATATTGGTGCAGGTGTTCAACCACTTTGGCAATCCACTGCTGCGTTTTTAAGTGCATTAACAGCAATCTGGATCAGAGGTGGTGCAGCCAGGTCTTGAACTGGCTACACATGTGGGATGCTGGCACTATACGCAATGTCTTAACTCACTATCCCATAGCACTGGCCCCTCATTCATCTTTTTAAATAAACAAAATTATTCATTTTCTTCATTTTATCATTATTCTAGTATTTTGCTAGCTTATTAGTTTATCGTTTTATCTCCATTGTGTCACATCTCACTGTCCTTAGAGCCTGTTTTTATGTTTTAATCTTATCTTGGATCTGTAATTTGAAACTTCTGTTTCCCAGTACAGATGTTTAACTTATAGAATTTAAAGTGTATTCTTCCCCCGGTTTATCTTTCTAGCATGATTAATTCCCTGGGTCTGTGAATTGTTTGGGATATATTTTATTACTTCACAAATATAGCTATTATAATGATCATTTATTAAAGATTCTTGCATTGCAAGCAACTGCTTACCCTGCTGGTGCACCACACACCTCCATTTTGGTAATTTGTTTACAGGATTTTATAGGTTCTTTTTGCTAGTTTCATATAATTTATTTCTATACACATTTTAAATATTATTCCAAATTATGTATCTGGTGATTCCTACTTATTAACTTTTTGTATCCAATTTTATCTTTTTTCTGACTTCCTCATGGTGCTTCATTTCTTTGTGTATTTTTTGATATTTTATTGTGTACAAAACTCCTTGTGACACTGTATTTTTGTGTGTATTTCTTGGGCTCAGAGTAGAAGTCATTGCCCTAGGGAAGATTCATGTTTACTTGCATGTGATGCAAAATTGAGCTGCAGATTTACTTGCTAAGTATCAGTATGTGTTCAGAAATTCCAAGGGGATATCTTTTCTCCTCTAACAAGCTTAAGTTCTAGGTGGATCCTGTGTTTTATTTATTTATTTACTTATTGCTAAAACAACAAGAATTTATTATCTCAAAATTCTGGAGGCCTTAAGTCAGCAATCAAGCTGTCAGCAGGATTATGCTCTACTTAGTCTTTAAGAAAGAATCATTGCTTGCCTCATTTTAGTGTGTGTTAGCTCTGCAATGCTCAGTTTTAGCTCCATCTCTCCAATTTCTGCCTTCATCATCACATACCCTTATCTGATACTCATCCCATCTCAGTATGATTTTAATGCAACTGCAAAGGTTGTTACTGTGAGGTATCATTTTCTGAGCTTCTGGGTACACATTAACTTTTGGAAGACATAATTTATTTTACATTTTCCATATTTTGATGTTTGTTGAATGCTTTTCCTGCATCTTTGGGGATAATGTTTGCTTTTTTTTCCTTCTTGCTTTTATCAATATAATTTATGAGACAAGTGTCTTTCCTAACAGTGAAGTTTTTTTTTCTTTATGGAAATAAACTTCATGTGTACATTATTGTTTTTACTGTGTTATAGAATTCTATATGTTTAGAGACCATGAGACATGAAGGTGGGGGTGGGAGACAGAGAGAGAGAGAGAGATTTTTCCATCCATGGTTTATCTTCCAAGCAGTTACCAATGGCCAGGAGTATTCCAATGTGAAGCCAGTAGCTGGGAGCTACATCAGGGTCTCTCATACAGGTAGCAAGGGTCAAAGGAAGTGCGCCATCATCCTACATTCTTTAGCAGTAGCTGTATTAGAAGCACAGCAATGTGGATTCAAACAAGTGCTCCATTTTTGGATGGTGGTGTCATAGGCAGTGACTAAAATTACTGCATCATATTGCTGGTCCTTTGACATTACTTTATAGTATAAACATACAAAGATGCTATGTTTTAATTTTTCAAAAAAGAAATATGCAATAAATTAACATTATATTCATCCTGTTGTTCAATAGAACATCAAAGTTCTTATCCCTATCAAGTTGTAATCAACTCGTTAGTGAAACTTTTCCAATTCCTTCCTCCCCAGATTTCGGTAAACATAATCATATTTTTAACTAGTATGATATTACCCATTTTTAAAAATTTCATATGTGAGTGAGATTGTGTGATTTTTGTTCTTTCCATTCTTGAATTATTTCACTTAATGTAATCACCTCCATTTCCATCCATGTTGTTGTATATTTTTATGGCTGAAGACCATTTTATTATATGTTTACAATTTTTTCTTCATCAGTTGATGGTTAGATTTTTTCCATTTACTGGTTATTATGAATAATACTATAATAAAGATGATAGTAGAAATGTCTCCTCAACAGATAGTTTTCATTTCTGTGGGATACATAAGCCAGAAGTGGCATCAATGGATCATATGATAGTTCTTGTAGTTTTGTAAAGGAACATCTGTACTGACTTCCACAATAGCTGTACTTATTTATATTCTCATCAACACAGTTTAAATGTTCCCCTTTCTTCACAGGCTTGCCCAACTGTTATTTTATGTATTTTAGATAATAGCCAATCTTACTGGCATGAGGTGATTTATCTGACAATTAGTGATGTTCATTTTTTTGTTGTTAAATGCTTTATGACCATTAACTTTTAAATTTTATTTAAGATTACTTTGTTCTTCTTAGAAAGTAAGATATACAGAGAGGAAGAGAGCCAGAGAGGAAGATCCCCCATACACTGATTCACTCCCCAATTAGACATAATGGCAAGAGCTGAGCCGATCCGAAGCCAGGAACCAGGAGTCTCCCCCAGGGTCTCCAGCACAGGTCCAGGGTCCCAAGGCTTTGGGCCGTCCTCCACTTCCATCCCAGGCCACAAGCAGGGAGCTGGATGGGAAGCAGGGCTATTGGACCAGAGCTGGTATTCATGTGGGATCC
The DNA here is from genome assembly GCF_017591425.1 of Ochotona curzoniae. Taxonomy (NCBI): domain Eukaryota; kingdom Metazoa; phylum Chordata; class Mammalia; order Lagomorpha; family Ochotonidae; genus Ochotona; species Ochotona curzoniae. The sequence continues at coordinate 17,874,862 of NW_024465023.1, read as the reverse complement.
CAGGGCGTTCAAGATGAGAACTTTAGTCACTCGGCTACTGTGCAAGGCACGATGTTGTTCATTTTTTCTAAATTTATCTGTTGGCCATTTGTATGTCTTCATTTGATTAGATCTAGTGCTCATTTCTATTTAGGTAACTTTTTTTTTATTTTTGCTATTGAATTGCTTCAGTTCTTTAAATATTCTGGATATTAATCCCTTTGACTAGGTTATCACTTTGCTCTGTTGATTGTTTTCCTTGCTCTACTACCTTAAATTTCCTACTAGTTTAAGTGATATAGAAATATTGCTCAAATCTCTTTATCAATGATATGAAGGAAAATTCTGTCATTTTTCAATGGCATCATAAGGAAGAATGACCTAAATAGTCATAAAAATTGCAATTTTCTCTAACTATTGTCCTAACTTGGTACTAGAATCATTGATGTTTTAATTTGCTTTTATGTATTTTCTCCTATTTATACCTACTTTTTAAACCCTGACTTAATGCCCATGAATATTTTTCATTGTGTCATTTCCCAATTGCATTCCAAGTGTCTTAGTCCAAAATGGAATTTTAACACAGGGTTTCATTCCAGTAATAACCTACTAAACTGTTTAAAAAGTAATGTGATTTCTATTATAAAGATATTTCTATTCGATTCAGTTTTAGGTATCACATTCTATCAGGTTCTTTGAAAGACTTAAGTATGTTCAAGAAAGCTTAAGTATGTATTTGAAATGATAACATAAGAGGAATTAGTGAAACTTTTGGAATATTCAGTTTGGATATCCAAGCTCATAGTATATAAGAATTGTTTTGAGCTGTTTAGCCATTCAGTTCATACTCTCTGTGCAAATATTCTAAGTCAGATCCAGGGTCTTGAATGACATAACAGTGACTAAGAAAAGAAGTCTTATTGACAGGCATCCAGCAAAAATCTAGCTCTAAAAAGAGATAGGAGCTCAAATGAAGAAGAAAGTATTGACACATTTTATATTACTTCATATTTTGGAAATAGAAACAGCGCGTTAAAAGAACATATATAAAACAATATTGAAGATACCTCTGATGGTTGTATTAGTTTTCCAAAGATTTCATATTGATTTAAGTTCTGTCTCATTGCATAAATGAAACAATAATTTTAGTTGATGCTATTATTGTCATTTTCATAATTATAAAAATGAATCATAAAATGTTGAAGTGACATGTCCAAGGTCACGCAGCTAGCAAATAATGAAATATTGCTTAAATCTAGATTATGTAGCTTCAGAACTATGTTTTTTAACCACTATGTTATAGTGCCTCTCCTATTAGAATATTGGTGCTCATCACAGGAAATTTTCTTTTTGTTCTTTTTAAGATTAATTTATTTGAGAAAGAAGAGGGAGAGAGGGAAGAAAGAGAGAGAGAGAGAGATCTTACCTGCTAATTCATTTTCTGAATACTTGCAACAAAAGAGCCAGAAACTCTGCTCTTCCACATGGGTGGTATAGTCCTAAGTACTTGAGTCACCACTTGCTGCTTCCCAGGATACCCATTAACAGAAGGTGGAAGTATGGGTATAGACAGAACTTAATTCTGAGCATTACAATATGGCATGTGTATAGCACAAACAGTATCTTAATTGCTAGCCCAAAATCCTGATCCTAAGAAATATTATGGCCTTTAAGTACATGAAAGGATATCTAATTCGAAAAATAAATTGGTATGTATTTTTAAAAGACGAAGAGGCACCCAGGAAGAGAATTTCCTCCAGAAGATTATCTTCTCAAATGCCTGCAACTGCTGGAGCTAGGACAAGCTGAAGCTAAGAGCAAGGAACTCAATCTATATCTCTTTATTTGTGTCAAGGAGACTCAATACAAAGTCCTTGTTTGTGACAAGGACTCAATCATTTGAGCCGTAATCTGCCTCCCAGTTTGTGCGTTAGTAAAAAGCTGAAGCTGGGAGCAGAGGCAGGACTGAAGCCTAGGGTCTTGGCATCCCAAGTATCATCTTTATCATTTCATCAAATGACCAACCCTTTAAAAATTATTTTTTTATTTGGAGAGAAAAAGAGAGAGAGAAAGAGGAGAGAGAGAAAGAGGAGAGAGACATAGATAATTAAGGGATCCCTTCCCTTCATGTATGGATTAATTCCCCAAATTCCCTTAATAGACATACCCAGATCTGGGCCTGGGCCAAAGACAGAAGACCAAAGTGTACTCTTGTTTTCCCATGTGGGTTGCAGAATATCGGGGGTCTTCTTTCCAGCAGGCCCCGAAACCACAAAAGGGTGAGTCGACAGTATTCTTCTGTAGCAGAAACACTGGAGATAAACAGGTGGTGAAGAATATCAGTTTATTTGAGAGAAGTCACAAGCTTATATAGGAGAAGGTGGCAGGCAGAAGGTGATCCTGACAGTACAACAACATTGTGACTGGCTAACAGATATCTCTGTCTCCTCTGGACCCACCAATGAAGTTAAAGGCCAGGAAGCACAAGAAATTTTATCTCAGGGCAGGCTCATTTTCTGCTGAAAGGTAGAATGAATGTAATATTTGACTCCCTAGAATAATTTGCAAAGGAATTTCTAGTAGAGTATGGAAGAGAGACTGGGGTGCAGCCCATTGCCCTTGCTGCATGCCCAGTGAACAGGCCATGTTGGGGTCTGTTAGCCAAGCGCACAGTGTGCCATATGCCTATGGCCTCCCACATGGGCTAGGCAGGTGGAGATCCAGGGGCAATCTCCCACAGCAGAAATCCAACTACTTAAGTCATCAGTGCTGCTTCTGAGGATTGGCCTTAGTAGGAAGTTGGAGATTGTGACAACATAATTGTTAATTGTTCACCCTGCTATAGATAGATAGATAGATAGATAGATAGATAGATAGATAGACAATCTGTATGTTTCCAAAATTTAAAACAGCACATAGATTTTATCACTAAAAATTAATAGAATTGATTCAATTTTATTTAGTGGAATTTCAGATACTGATAATTAAATAAAACTCAGCCATTGGTTCAAATGTAGGTCTACAAAATTTGGAGTGGTCACTCAACTACTTAGGTTACTGTTCTCTTTTTCACTGTAACTTGTAATTATTAGCTGATAAAAATTTTCTCCTGGTTCATGGCTATAAATTGAAGCTGTGCCAAATGTCATAAAGTATTAAGTTTCGGCAGACTTCGAATGTAGATGGTAAAACTTCAATTTTATTCTTGTTAAGCTAATTATAATGTTTGACATAATAATCAGGAATTTATACTGTTTCTGTTAATTGGCATTATTGAAAACCAACAATAGTGATAATTATTGTACAAAAGACACTTTTTGTATAGAATAGATGAGCAATAAGGACCTGTCACTGTTTCAAAAGAAGTACTTACAGCTCATCACAAAACCTTTTATGTTCATTTATTAGGAAACACTACCATTTGGTGCTAGTTAGCTCTCTGAAACTGAATAATGAGATATCCAGGCTAGTCTAAATATTAGGAAGAACTTTTCCTGAATCTCTGAGTATGAAAAGGGATAAAACCTATTTTTTATTCAAACTTGGAGATACAAATGGATTAATTTAAATAGTAAAGGAACAAAAGTTGATTAATGACATGGAGAAGTAATTATATAATCCCAGCTCCGTGGCTTAGTGTTTTAAGATGTCACCTACAGATCCAGCATCCCCTAAGGATGTTTGTTCAATTCCTAGCTGCTCAATTTCCAATCCTGCTACCTGTTAATGTACCTCTATGCTGACATGGGAGGCAGAGAAGAAGCTCCTGGCTCCTGGCTTCAGGCTGGCACAGTCCTAGCCATTGCAGCCCTTTATATAGTGAACCAGCCAATGGAAGAACTCTGTCTCTTCTTCTCTCTGTAGATTTGCCTTTCAAATAAAATAAAATAAAAATTTTAAAAGTAACTAAATGATTGCTTTGTAGTAACCCAATCTAATTGCATTTATCCATAGTCACTCCACCTACAAAACAGTCACTCTGAAAACCTTGCTCTCCTCTTTTATTCTGTCCTACTCACTTCTAGAGTGCATTTTAAATAACACAGACTTTAGCATACACACATTACATCAGAATGTTTGATCTATTAATCTTGGAACTTCTGCTAGATCTCTGTGGATATTTAACATGATTAGCAATGATGAGGGTTCAGTTTCTTTTAAAAATGTGAATTTCAGGGGAAGGTTTTTCTTCAAGATAGTAGCAATTATCACAATTCTGTATCTTTATACGTCTTTTATATCAGAGATATGAAAGCAAATATGAAGGTGCTTCCAAAGGTTTATGGATAATAAAATTGAAAAAGAAATTTTTTTGGTGAAAAAGATTTAGATTCAAGCATTTTTCCATAATGTGCATTTTTGAAAACTCTGTATATGTATAGTCATAAAGAGATATTACTACAAAATTATCTTATGCTTTGTTCTTATTTCTCCTTGGAAAGGGGAAAACAGAGTTACATACTTTTCATAGTTATACAAGTAATTTCATTCAAAGTTCTGTAATCTAAAAGTAATCATTGGATTGAATATCAAAGACAAGTGGTTGTTTTGTCATTGTTATTTTTCCTTTTTAATGTGTTAATTTTTGAATCTCAGTTGATTTATCCATGAAACAGATTCTTCTAGAAATTAGAGTTAGCGTATCTACATTAACTACGTTTTAGTCATTTTAAGGCTTAAAGAAGTAAATTTACGAAACTTTTATTTATTTATGATTTGTTTATTTGAAATGCAAAGTGACAGAGAGAAAGGGAGATCTTCTACTCATTCGTTTACTCGCCAGATGGTGGCGACAGCCGGGATTGGGACAGGTTGAAGCCAGGAGGCAGGAACTCTGCTGCAATCTCCCATGTAAGTGGTAGAGGCCTAAGCACCTGAGCCATCTTCTGCTGCTTTCCCTCCTTGCGCAATAGCAGGGAGCTGTATTAGAAATGAAATAGCTGGGATTCAAACTGTCTCTGAAATGGAATGCTGACATTTTAAGAAGTGGCTTAACATGCTGCACTACACCTGCTGCAAAATAATTTATAAAAGTATTATGATTGTAAGACATTAAAGGGTCAGTGTTATGGCTTAATGTGTTGTTAAGACCTTGCTTGTGACACCAGCATTGCAAATTAGAGTCTAAGGATACAACAGAATATGGTCCAGAAGTCTGTGTCCCTGATGCTCAGAAAGGAGACCTGGATGATGCCTCGAACTCTCGGCTTCAGCCTTGCCCAGCCCCAGCTGTTGCACCTGTCTAGGAAGTGAATCAGTGGATGGAAGAGCTCTTCCGTTCTGTCAAGCTGTATCTTCATCTCTTTGGCTTTAAAACAAAATTAGATATTTAAAGTAAAAATGAATAAAACATAAAAATACAAATACATGATTTTATTTAACACCAAGAAGACATAGGTTTTTCTCTCATTTACAGATGGCTTTAAGATATTAATCATAGGAAAGATGAATTAGAATAAGTTAAGCTGCTTCCTCTAAGTATTTATATTTACATTTGCCTCACGTTAATATTGTGACACAAGTGATATCACATGGAACAGCTAGTACAGGTTGTCACAACTTACAAAGGTGAGAATATGTTGTAGAAATATCATAAATATTAAACAACCCTATAAGATGTTTGGAAATATCTTCTGAAATGTGTCACTTTGTTTCGGAAGCACCCCTTTAGCAGGCTTTGCATTATTAATAGGTTTTTTGGTTTTTGTTTTTTGTTGTTAAAAAAGTAAGGCACTGCCTGTAACTTAAAGCCAATTCATGCCTTCAGGGCCTTTGGGTTCCTGGGAATAAATGAATACACTTTTGAAAAAGTAACCCTTTTAATTAAAAATATGAAATTGATTCAAAAAGTTCTCAATAACTATCATTTTATAAATTAGTGTATTTGTTTTTTCCCCCAAGGTAGGTTTAAGAGTGATGTGAATTACAAAACATTAAAAATAAAAAACAATCACCCAACATGTATCTACATATGATAAACACTTGTGAATACAGCTTTAATGAGATTCATTTTATTCTGATAAGTTTTTCACTGATAGGAATGAAGATGGCAATGAAGATGAGCAGAGATGATTTATTGGATTTTCTCTGATCAAAAATATCCCCTAGTAAAAATCACATCAATTTTGCTAAATCATGAGCAATAAGAAATTTTGGCAATGCAGCATTGGAAGATGGGATTCCAGAGAGGAAGCTGCCTTTTCTAAAAAGTAAAAAAAAAAAAAAATGCAGGAAAGTTGAAACCTCAAGCATATAACTCAAGCAATTTATGCTCCGTAGAAGTTGGTAGATGAAGCTCTGAAAGAGCATCCATTTTAAATCCCTGCCATTTGATTAAGATGGATTATGGTGTTATTCCAGTATTCAAGATAAGGAAAATTATCTAAACCAAGATGTAGTTAGGACTTCAAGGCCGCAAATTAATTGGCAGAATGTCAAGTGCTGAAGAAATAAGCTCTTGGTGTTTAGAGAAAGCCTGAATTCAATAGAAAAATGCAATTGAGGTTTCCAGTAGCTAAAGGACAAACATTAACCCTCCCACACAGTCAGTGTTTTACTGGATATATACTAGGAGCTCTATATGTGCTTTTTTTTTTTTTTTGATTCTCTGTCAAATGTGTCTTTCACACTCCTTTCCTCAGATGATAATTGAGAATCTACTCTGTTGGTGAGGATCTCCATGCAGGTCTCCTGCCTTGCTGGCTACAAGGCAATTATTGAAATGAATCTTTGCCCATTTTTTCTTGGTGAAAATGAAATAAAATTGATGCTTTTGGTGTTTTAATGTTTGGAGTGTAATAGGTTTGAGCTTCTGACTGGAACAATCGGCCTATTCCTGTAGTACAAATCAAGTTGTTGTTCAGTGTGGATACATTTTTCTGAGTTTTTTTTTTCTTTAAAATTTTGCAGCAGAACAAATTTACAAAATAAAAATAGTGTGGTAGTAGCATAAGCCATTACCATACCCCTCACTCCTTTTCCCTTATATTACTAATACCTGTATCGCCAATTAATGGACCACAACCACTTTCTCCTATTTTTTTAAATGCAAACGTCTTTTATTTTTTCCAACCCTCCCAACTTTCTGTGTTCAGATTGCACTATATATATATATATATACACACACATATGTGTGTGTGTGCGTGTGTGTGTGTAATTTTGGCTAGCATATACAAAAGAACATGTGACATTTGTCTTTCTTGCATCTGGCTTATTACAATAGATACTATCCAGTTCCATCCACTTAGCTGCAAATGATAGTACTTTTAAAAAAGCTGAATAGTATTCCATGATATAGCTATTACCAAATTTTCTTTATTCATTCTTTAATGATTGCATTAGCCTTGGTTGGTACCATATTTTGGTGAGTTGTTCATATTTTACTGTGTACAGTATAATGTCTTCTATAAACCTGGATATTTTGTCTCTGTACTTTATACCACAAAGTATGTATAATGTAGTTTGTGATCATGTAATATGATTATATAGTATGTGATGTAGTGACTATAATGTGTCACTACAATGCCTCTATACTGTATAATGTCTGTAACTTTGTAGTATGCTTTGAGATCAGGTGTTATCTCCAACTTGATGTTGAATTGATATTGATGATGATGATGATTCACTTAGGGTTATTTTGGCTATTCTGAGTCTTATGATTTTTTTATGAATTTTAGGATTTTTTCCTAATTGCAGAAGGCATGCTATTATTATTTTGATAATAATAATTGTAATAATAGTAATAATTGAATCTGTAGAATGATTTAGGTAGTATAGGCATTTAATGCAATTATTCTTCCAATCTAAAAGGAGTATCTTTTAACTTATTAATGATTTCTCTCAGCATTGTTTTATAATTCTCATTGTAGAAATATTTGAACGTTTTGGTAGATATTGTGAGTGGTATGTATTTTTATTTCTCCTTTCAGCAAGATCATTATTAATTTTTTAAAATGGTATGTTGGGTCCAGTGTTCTGGCACAGAGAATTAAGCTGCTCCCTGAAACACCAGCCTCCCATATGAGCATCCATTTTAGTCCGAGCTATTCTGCTTCCAATGCTGCTCCCTGCTAATGCAACTGGGAAAGCAGCAGGAACTGAGCAAAGACGTGGGCTCCTTCTATCTCTATATATCTATGTTATGAAATATATATCATATATGTATATAATACTATGTTAGTGCTGTGTCCTAAGATTTTGCTGGTATATAAAAATGTGTGTTTATTTCGTACCATCTGACTTCCCTGGATGAGTTTATCCGTTCTGACAGCTAAATTTTGGTGAGTTGTTCAGGTTTTACTGTGAACAACATCATGTCTTCAGTAAACCTGGATATTTTTAATATCTCTTTTCCAATTTTCTGCTGTTTATTTCTTTCTCCTTGATTGCTGCTGCAAATGCTTCCAGTATCATAATGAGTAAAAGTGCTGGACGTGGGTATCCTTATGTTGGTCCCAATCTGAAGGGAAATGCCTTCAGCTTTTTTCCTGTTCAGTTTGATATCAGCTATTTGTATACAGACTTTATCATTTTGAGATGTGTGACTTCTTTTGAGGGTTTGTTGAGGGTTTTCAGCATGAAGGGATGATGACTATTATTAAATACATTTTCTGCATCTATTGAGATTATCATATATTATTCTTCATCTTATTGATGTGATTTACGACAAAGTGTGAAGCTGCACTTGCATCTCTGGAATAAATTTATCTTAATCATGATGTATGATCTTTGTGCTGTAGTATCAAATTCTGTTTGCTAACATTTAATTGAGAATTTCTATATCTAGTTTAACCAAGGATATTGGTCCTTGTGTTGTGTCCTTATTTAGTTTTGATATTAGAGTGAATGTGGTCTTGTGAAAAGTTTGGCAGAGGTACATCCTTAACAATATTATGGGACAATTTGAAAAATATTGAAGTTCGTTTTTCTTTAAGTCTTTTGTAAAATTTTTGTAAAATTCAGTAGTAAAGTCATCAGATCTGGGAGTTTTCCTTGGTGAGAGATTTTTAATTACCGTTCAATTCCATTGCTTGGTATGGATCTGTATCTTCTTAAATTTCTGTATCTTCTTGACTTAATCATGATTGGTTATATGTATGCTGAAATTTCTCCATTTCATTATGGTTTTCCGACTTGTTAACATATGTTCATGTTCTTAACCTACTCTTTTATTTCAGAGTAATTTCACTTTTACACATACATTGCAAAGATAATACAAATAAATTCCACATGATGCACTTCACCCAGTTTTTTCTGGTGTTAATGTCTATAACCATCATACTGTGTATCTATCAACACTTAAGAGTTAGTGTACATACATTAAAATTATTCAATCAACCATAGTTTACAGACAGTATTCAGACATCACCTGTTATTTTACTGGTATTTTGATCTGTTCTTGGATAAGAAGGATTTTTAAAAGATTTATTAATTTTTATTTGAAAGGCAGATTACAGAGAGAATTGTTGCTTTGTAGTATATAGCTTACAGGCATTTTAGAGACACAGAGATAGAGATCTTCCACCTACTGGTTCTCTCCCCAAGTATCTATAATGTCCAAAGGTGAGCTGAATGTGAAGCCAGGAGCAGGAAATTTCATTCAGGTATCCCATATGGGTGCAGAAATCTAAGGGCTTGAGCCATCTTCCACTGCTTCTACACTCCATAATCAGTGAGCTGGATTTTAAAAAAAGAGTTATTTGAGGGACATCCATGCACGTACACGCACGTACACACACACACACACACACACACACACACACACACGTAGCTCCTATCCAGTGGCTTACTCTACAGTTGCCCACAATAGCTAGGACTGGGTGAGCCAAAGCCAGGGTCTGGATACTCAATCCTGGCGAGTCGGTGACAGGGGCCCAATGACCTGAACCATAACCACTGCCTCTCAGGTTCTGCATTGGCAGGAAGCTGGAGTTAAGAATTGAAGCAAGTTGTGGATCCTATGTACTCCAAAATGAGAGGCAAGTGTACTAACTGTCAGCGTAACGGCTAGGCAAATATTGATTGCTCTTTAAAACATCAGATACATTTTTGTGCTAGACCTTCGCAATTACCCTAATATTTGCTTGTGACACTTTTTCTCAGAAATATGTAAAGCTAAATCTCTCATTCCCTTCAAAAATGTCATTTTGTCTCTAATGCCATACTTAATTTTCAAAAATCCTTCATATGTTTCCCATTTCTATTCCTGTATTTTCTTATCTTTGAAACACCTGTCTACATATTTATCTGTATTTGCTTTTTATTTTAGAGTAGATTCAAATTTACAGATTTGTTGCAAAGAGAATAATGAGAGTTTTTACATATTCCACACTCAGCATTGCCTATACTTAGCATCATATGTTAGAACTAAGGATTCAACATTGGAGCATTACTGTTAAATTGCATTATTTGTGTTTTATTAGGTCACTCCTCACCACTACCACCAAAACCATTTGCTTGTTTTGGGGATTTTGAATACGATGCCACATAATGTTTTGTTTTATCTCCTTTGCTGCCTCTGTTTTACTAAGTTTCTCAGAGTTTTCTTTTTGTGTGAAGTCGACAGTTTGGGGAAATACTTTTCGTAAATTTGGTAGAATGTCGCTCAATTTATTTTGCTCATAGTTAGCGCTTATCAATCGTGAAGAGAAAAACCGAAGAGGTGAAGTTCCCTCTTCATCATATAAGTCAAGGGAAGATACTATTGACATGACGTCACTAGTAACACTGACCTTGGCCACTAGAGGCAGAGAAGCATTTGTCAGGATTCTCCATTTTTCAATCTGCCTCCTTGAAAACAGAGTATCTACATAAATTATTTGGACATTTTCCACATAGGAGATTTCTATTTATCTTATTTATTATCTATTTTTTTCATTTATTTATATTGCTATGGTCTTGTCAATATTTTCCTTATAGTGTGGGTTGTACTTCAGTGCCGATTTGTATGTCTTATCTGATTTTTCCAGCTTTAATGACTCCTGTGTCCTCTTGGCATACCTGTGACTTTTGATTTATAAGTACTTCCTTACATTCTAACACTACAAAATGTTCTCAGCTGATCTTACATATTCTCTGTCATTGTTTTATAATCAGTAATTTTTTTTGAGAAACCCTGGTTCTTTTTTTTATTAATTATATTGCATTATGTGACACAGTTTTATAGGTGCTGGGATTCCCCCCACCCCTCCCCAAACCCTCCCCCTATGGTGGATTCCTCCACCTTGTTGCATTACCCAAGTTCAAGTTCACATGAGAGTCTTTTCATTGCAAGCATATACCAAGCATAGAGTCCAGCATCTTATTGTCCAGACAAATTCAACGTTTACCTGGGGAGACCATCTCTGGTCTGAAGGTAGAGCTGGCAGAGTATCATCCCTATCAATTTAAAGCCCCGACATAACATCAGCAACAATTTATAACATTATGGAATTAATTGAGTAACCAACATCTTTAAAAAAAAATGCGAGTTCTTTAACACATCCTGCGACTCCTTCATTGACATTTCAATTTTAGTTTATATACAACCGGGTTCTATATACCTTAAATGGCTATAGATTGCTATTCAGCTGTGTCATGTCTATTTTCATTATAGTATTTATAGTATTTAGCATTTTATAGCATTGAAGCATAATTTTGCTGAACTTGGCTTTTTTTTTTTCGGGCAGTCTAGACTGGCTTATAACTAACAAGACATATGTCAACAGTTTAGGTGCAGAACAGTTTTAGGAGGGGTGTGCAGAGAAATCCTCAATACCCTAGTGAGGAGTAACCAATCTTTGTGTCCCAACTAGTAAGGTATAAGTGAATCCACGCTGACTGTTTCCTGATTCCAAGCTTTCCTTGTTGTTCTCTATGTATTCTAGAGTTTTGTTTGTTTGTTTGGAGGGATTTTTGGAGCGATCCTGACGGTCATTGCCAGAGAGGGTGGGGACCCAAGGTTGGAACCAAGGGAGGACCAGAGAAAGCTCCTCTCCCTAGTCCCAAAGGAAGTTTACTATACTTCTGTTTCTGCGGACCATTCAGGGCTCCTGGCTGTTGTTCTGACGCCCTTGGATCCTGCGAGGAAGGATTTGGACTTCTTTCATCACATGTGGTTCATTTTAGAGAACAGTAATAGAAACAAGATCTGGTTATTGGTTGTATTCATTGCTACTAACAAATTATTGCTTATACACAGCTAAGACTGCATATAGTATATGCAAGGATATAAGATTGACCCACATACAGTAAGTGGAATCTTCTCAGGTGTGATCTTGCCAATCTGATTTTTTCACTTAGGAAAATGCGTTTATCATTTAGTTATGTTGTGTTTATTCATTTTTAAAGATTTAATTTACTTACTTGAACGAGTTATTGAGAGAGGGAAAAAAACAGAGACATCATCCATTGTCTGGTTCATTCCCTAGATGGCTGCAAAAGTGAGGACTAAACCAGGCCAAAGCCAGGAGCCAGGAGCTTCATCTGAATCGCCCATGTGGAAAACATACATGTGGAAGCTTGGACTGTATTCCACAGCTTTTCTAAGGCCGTTAATAGGGAGCTGAATTGGATGTGGAACAAAACCCAGCACCTATATGGAATGCCAGCATCTTAGGCTTTACAAATTATGACACAACGCTAACACAAAAGTTATCCATTTTTATCTTGAAATAGCATGGCAATAACCACAATTTGTTTAGCATTTCACCCATAAAAGCAAATCTTGTTTTCCTTCATTTTTAGGCTGCTGTAAAAGTGCATGTGTAGTTATTCGTACAGACATAAATTTTAAATCAGTTGGATAAATACCAACTAGGAATGTGATTGCTGTGTTCTATAGTAGGACTATGTTTAATTTTATAAGATACCATTATACTGTCTGTTCTGCAGTGGCTACCTCTCAACTGTTTCTATTCTTTGCAGCCCAGAATGAGTTCCTCTTGTTGGTTTAATTGCTAGTCTTACCAATTTTATTGATCGTTTATCTGGTAGCTTTAAACACTTTGTCTTATACTTTCTGTACTTTGAATATGCTATGGCTAAGTATTTGTGTGAGTGTGTCCTGCTTGGTGGTCTCAACTTTTTTATGCTTTAATGTTTGTAACTAATTTTAGAAATATTTAGGTAATTATTTGTTCATGTACATCTTCTGCTCTGTTTGCACTGTCTTTTGTTTCTAATATATTAGTTTTCTACATTATACTCTTTTATATTATCTCACGATTCTCGGATATCTGCTTTTTCTCCCATTTTTTTTCCGTTCTGCATTGGAGTTTGGGAAATTTATGTCAGTCTTTCATTGGAGTCACGGATTCCCTTTTCAGCCTTTTCAAGTCTACCAAAGCAAACTTGTGAAATCAATTTTAATTTTCTTCCTTTTTTTTTTTTGTTACAGATTTCTGGAATTTCCCTTTAGCATTTCCTCATGGTTCTGTCTACCTTGTGATCCAACCCATTTGGTTTGGGATGATACCTGCTTCCATTATGGCCTTTACACATTAATCATAATTACTTTAAATTCTGTCTGATAATTTTGAAATTAATGTTATATCTTAATCTTAAACGGATCTAATCTTAGTGTGAGTCTGTCTCTTACAATCCTGTTCTCATTCCTGGAGGCTAATGATTATGATGATGGTGGTAGGGTATAGGGAATGGGGTAGATAAAATCTCCTCTAATCTTCTGATTAAATATTAGTGTTTGGCCTGTGCCTAGGACATGTGAATTTCACAAGTGTTTCTGTTTTCTAAGAGTAGAACTGTTTCATGTTCTGGTATCTAACTTTCCTCAATTATAGTGGTTGTTCTCTGGTATCCTTGATCTATATGTTTAAGGTCCTTTTCTGCTTATATTTAATGTATTTTTCATCAAATGACAGAAGGAAGCTATGATAGAGCAGCAGTCCCTTCACCCAGCAGGCATGGGGTTTCCCCTGATGCCAAGTGGCAATGTTGGACCTCCTGGAGATTTATAACCCTTTTGTTCTCTTCAGTGAAGAGTCTGGATGAATTTCACAAATACTGCTCTTCCCTACCCCCGTCTAGGACCAACTGGTGGAGATTAGCAGGGAGCTTTTCCAAGAGTCCTGATCTTGTGAGAGCATGGGTTCCTATAGAAAAAGCCTATAAAAATGTGGGACTTTCCATGATTGTGACATCCAGGACCAAAATCTCGTGATCACCTGCATCATATTTTCTAGTTTATCATTTATTGCAGTTTATACAGCATTTTCCCAGTGATTCCTGCTCTAGAAAGGAAATTTGTGATTTCTTAACCTAAAAAAGTTCATCTCTTTAATTGGGCATTATGGTTTCCTATGCAACATCAGTTATCTGTGTGTCCAAGTTGTCCAATTTTTTATTCTTATAAGGATTTTTCTGAGCTTTTCATACATCTGAGCCTTATCTAAGTCCTTGTAATGGCATTTTAATAAACTATGACATCTTATTTTTTAATTATTTTGGCAGTTACTTTTTACCTTAATTCAAATCCTATTGTCTTCTTAGAATCAAGTATTAATTTTTTACAACAATACGAAATATCCATAAATATATATATTGAAATCAAGAAACTAGTTATGCGGTATTATTTAAGTTGTGAATTATTAAAATGAATTCAGATATTGTTTCAACATTTCTGTGTTAGAGACTATGACATTGATACTGGTTGTATGACCCAGTAAAGGACATTTACAGTTTGTTATAACTGATAGTTCTGGTTAACTCCCTAGTCTATGAGCTGTAGCAATGACCAATATATACATTACCTAACATTTCCATTTATCCATAGTAGTTGTGATTTGAAATAACTGAATGACTGATCCCTATTTCAGCCATCCTTTGCACATAGTAGTATTTTTGATAGTGATGCCTTACACTCAGAAAAATACATTTTTGTATGTGTTGACCCCTCCTATAACCCAGTCATAAAGAGTTATTTCTGTCATTTAGTTTTCATTCATATTTCAGTGCATTTTTTAATTCCTCTTGTGATTAACAAAAAGATGAATGATTTATCTAAGCACATCTGGCTGAAGTGAAGAAAAAAACAGAATTAAAACTTAGTGCTTACATTTTTCAACTTCATGTAGATTTTCCTCCACTTGAAAAGCCAGCTGCTTTTAGCACGATTACTGACCATTTGTAATTGCCTGCACTATTCTTAGTACCAAAGAATGCACACCTGCTTCTTAACTTTGCGAAGTGCAGCCTTTTCCAGGGCAACCTTTTGTACACAGTAAATGCTTAAAAAGTCACCTATAACTCAGGGCTTCTTTCATTTACACTTACTTTTACATGCTGCAACTTCTAAATACAGTTAAAACAAACAAGAACCTATTTTATAATATCAGAAGCTGTCAGGCTTTCTTGGAGTACTATATGGACATTTATTGGAGTATGTACTTTTTTGCTATTCAATTTGGAGAGAATTACACTTTTTTTTTTGTTTTTGCTTTATTATTGTGTCATTTGCTCTTCTACTATACATTTCCATATCTATCTACTGTAACTTACAATTAAATGTAAAATTAGGCATCTAGTTTCCTGGGCTGGAAATGCTTTAGGAAAACATTTCATGTCATATGCATCATTGAATCCATGGGGCTTAACAGAGAGGCAAATTTAGCACGGTAGTCTCTAGTGTGGTGACCTTGGGCTTGGTTTGTATTATGCTTACGTGATTCTGTGATTGTGTTTCAATTCTCAAAAAATTATTCCAACCATGCAAAAACGGTTCGGCTTTAAATGTTTCAATTGTTCTGCTCACATAATTCTGTATTGAAAATTTTAAAATCTAGTTTCTTATATCCATAGCCCCCCAAATTAAGAAAGTTGTGATAATCTCACAAGAACACATGTTTAAAAAACTCTGGTTGGATTTTCTTTATTCTGCACCACCATTTCTTCTGCATTTATTTGATAAAATACCGCAAGTAAGAGATCTTATTAGTCTTCTATCCCTTGTTTATGCCTTTACTCACTGCACCTAGTTGAGGCAGATGACATATTTCTTCCTGTAAACCTGGACTATGCCAATTTGTTGTCCTTTGTAGTGTTCTTGGATGACTTGCACTTCATCATCCTTTCAGACAGGCATGGATAGCACATTGTACTTTTGTTTCAACTCTTTGGAAGGCTTGAGAGGCATAATCTTCCTGTGAATGTGGGAGTTGAAATGCCTTTTTCAGTTCTTGCTTCCGTCACAAGTCACAAAAGGGACTTAATTTTGGTTGCTGCCACTCTGGCGATAGCCACAAAAAGGCTATATTGATATCTTTCATGATAATTGACCCGTGCTTGAATCCCCAGAATAAATCCTGCTTGGACACAATGTGCTATTCTTCTGGTTTTCTTTAATATGGTACTATTTTGAATGCTTCATCTCTATCCATAAATAAGATCAAATTATACTTGTAACTATTGTCAGGTTTGTACTGAAGTTGTGCTAGCATCATAAAATACATTTGGGAAAAGTTTAATCTTTTTCTATTCATCTGTAATATTTTAAAGCATATTGAAATTAATATTTTGCTTCCAACATCATATAGATCTAACCTTCAGTTTCTTTGACTTAAATAAATCACTTCAATTTCTTGTGACAAAATGTTCATCTTGAAAAATGTAATCATATACTAATGTTGAAGGGCATTACATAATGATCTTCCCTGTACACGGCATCAAGGTTTAAATGAACTCGGAGTTTTGCTTGGCAGGGAATTTGAAACAGCAATTATTTGTGCTGTCTTAAAATAAAATTTTGTTGCATCAGTTAACTTCAATTGCTTTAAAAAAATAGATATTTTATCTACATACAGAGCTGAAATGTTAGTTCCCATTAAGTTTTCAAGTAAGCTTATCACATTTTGAGGATAGTGTAATACCATACTTCTTTTTCAGGGTATGCTGACAAAAAGGTTAAATTTGGAGTGAAGCTGTGGGTGCCTAATTACTGACCATTAAGGTCAGTTTCTTTATCTATGAAATGTGAAAGCTAGCAGGAATGTGGAACTAAAACTTAATTTGTTTTGTTGCAAAAATTATGAAATCCACAATTTTTTTCACAATTTACATGCATTTTCTAAAGATCTCTTTAAAATGGAAAGAATGCTATTGTAAAAACTAAAAGAAAAAATAAGAAAGGAAGGATGAGAGCATGAGTGGGAGGGAGGATAGTGTGGAAAGCAGCATTATGTCCTTAAATTTGTATACATGAAACATGTGCAATTTGTTCATATTTTGTAAGTTAAAAAATTTTGAAAATAGAAAATATCTCTTCTATATTGCCAGTGCTGTGGAGGCACCACTTCAGAACTAGTTTACTCATTTTCACAACTGCCTGGAGTTGGCTGCTGATGGCTCACAATGAAGTCCTCTGTAGGATTCTCCTCTGCAGTGGGGAACTATTTGAACAAGGTTATATTACATCTCAGGAGCAGTAGTACAAGGTCAAAATATTTTTCAATTCCGTCTGTTTCTCTTGGTTCAATTCAAAGTAACTCTGGAAAGCAATTGAACTTCCAAGTTCCCCATGGCATTGTTTGGAGCTTCTCCTGTTGCCCAGTATAGATTCCCTCATCTCTTACAAGAGTCAGTAAGGAGAGAATTTTTAGTAAGACACTGCATACCACCTGGCTCAGAGTCTGTTTCCAGGAGAACATAGCCTAAGGCAATGCTTAAAATAGCACTTCAGGATATTTAATAAGTGTTAACTTCTATTACAAGCTACTATTATTATTATCATAGATCTCAGGAAGAGCTGAGTCTTTTCTGCTATCCACAGAAATCTTCCTGATGGTGGCATAGTGGAGTTCACTCACTACTGGAATTAAATTTGCTTCTCACCGGTGCTTGTATTCTGAATCCAAGTAGAATAGTATAAGAAGTTTAACATTTTGTAACACAGATTTTTCCAACTGAGCACAGTAACAGTATTTACCATATAAGATCCTCAAGTACCACGAAGAAGCGATTAGAGTTTAGTATTTGTGTTTTAAAGCTCACAGCTTCGCATGTTGTAGGCACACTGGTGCACACTGTCAAATAAAACACATTTCAAGCCAAAAGTTGTAAAATGTATTGAAGCAAAAAAGTTATAAGGAAAAAATGAAATGGACTTAAAATGCCGAGAAAATATTGATTAACACTTTCTACAAAACTGGATTTTTGTTGTGAATCTTCTAAATCCAGCTTTTAGGAGCATACGTTGACTGCTGTGTCGGGGGTGTGGAATGTAGCTCTATGTGGGCAAGTGCTGACTATTTGAGACTTATAAGGAGATATATTTATTCAACATATGCACATCGAGGAAGTGAGACAGTCAATTATGTGGTTCTTGTGGTTTGTTTAAGATGGGTGATGGAACCTAAATTTGGTTTGAGTAGGTGTTAAAAAAAAAATGAGCCAAATTTGATTTAGCAAAGTTTTTAGAGAAAGAAAAACTTTCTAGAACCTAGCTATGTTACAAGCTGGAGATGATTCAGTTATGTCTTCATGTTGAGAAGTACTTTAATGACCAGAAAAATAAAAATAAACACGTAGAGATTACCTAACTGGTACATTTTGGCATTTGCCTCTTTGGGGCATTACTTGGCAGCTCTCACCCTGAAAATGGCTGGAAGTTGGCTACTATAGTTGGCTAAAACTCAGTTGCTTAGCTACAATAGTATGGTATGATGTTTGGTTGTAATCTGCTTTCACATCAAGTTGCATTGTAGTTCATTATTGATGGAGGACATTTTGGGTTTGCTCATCATTCAAATATGAAGATTAGGTTCCACATAGTAGATTTGGCATCTGCCACAAACATTTTAATAATAATTTATAAGTATCAGAAAGAACTGATAGATTAAAACATTGACATACACATCAGATTTTATTTCACTAATATTTTCATTTTAGACGCATCAAAATAATTAAGCTGTGTGTTCCAGTTATTCATTGTGCAATTATCAGTGATTTTTGTAAATAATATTTAATTATAGTGAAATGAAATTTACAATACACATGAAAGTACTTTCTTACATCTTTCTGAGAACTCTTTATTAAAGTCTGGCTGTCTATTCTTCTTGTGCTGGAATTAACGTTTTAATTATGTGTCTAATCAATTAATCCTTATGAATAGTCTTTTCAGCAGTCTGTAGTATCAGCTACAATGCTAGAGGACAAGCAGGACCGATAGGACAAACGTGTTGTGTACTAACACCAGAAAGCACTATATTTGCATTTCGTATTGAACATTTCAAGGGGGAAAATAAAGTCAATACTTTTAATTGTATCAGCTAAATGTGAACAGATAATTATTTCAGTGTAGAACAGAACTGGAATGCCTACAAAGCATTGGCTGATATGAGAACAGAGGCTAGAATATTGCTGAAAGAACACATGTTTATTACCTTTTTACAGTCAATTTAATAAAAGTGTCCTGATTTTTTAAAAAACTCACAGTGATGTTTCAGTAATGATTTAGTACTACAGAAATGCTGTTCCTAGCAGTCTTCCCAGGCTGTGCAAATTCCAAGGTAGATAAACTGATAAGTATGACTTTAGAGGCAAATTTAAATTTCTAAAAGGATAAAAAGATGAATAAATTATTTCAAAACATTCTACTTGTTCCCAAAGATGCTGTTTTATTTCATGAATAGTGTAGGTGGGTCCTGGAGACACAACAGAGCTATCTCTATTGATAGATTGCTTGAAATTTGATTAGCTACAATCATGATCTAATTTAGGCACCTTTACAAAAAGAGTGTAGAATCAGCAGAAATGAATTAGAAGAAGGTGTAGGAGTAAAATACAGTGAATTTAAAGACTATTTGGAAGTATAATTAAACTGAAGGCAAGAAAGTTCTTTCAGAATATTCCATGACATGTGCCAGACTAGAAATTAGAGAAGGAAGTGTGGTGTCCTCTGTGTCCCCTGTGTTCTTTGGAACCAGAGCTGTAAAGTTATTGAACTGCTACATCAGGAAGAACCAAAACAAGGTACAGCACAAATTTTTCCAGAAGTCAGTTGAAACTTAACCTTCAAGTTCTTCTGCAGCTATCTGTCTTTTTACTGGATTGTGTTCATTCCTTTGTTTTGTTCTTGTTTTATTTGACAATATCTGAAATGGCATTATGGTCCGTGTGCTCTTTTAAACTCTGGATGAAGCCTAATCTGCATTGTGAAAGACAGATTTTCAAGTCAGCAAACATCCATAATTACTATTTATAAATAGGAGGATATAAAAGTCTAAAACTAATGTAGTGGCTAATTTATGATTTACCTGCCTCAAGAAATTCCACCTACAGCATATTGATTGCTTTTCAAATCTGCTCCTGGGGGCTTTATATGAGTCTTTGACAGTTTGCAAAAAAAAGAAGTTTAAAGAGTCACAAATGTGGGCCCGGAGCGGTGGCGCAGTGGTTAAGGTCCTCGCCTTGCACGCCCGGGATCCCATATGGGTGCCAGTTCTAATCCCAGCAGCCCCACTTCCCATCCAGCTCCCTGGCTGTGGCCCAGGAAAGCAGTCGAGGACAGCCCAAGGCTTTAGGACCCTGCACCCGTGTGGGAGACCCGGAAGAGGCTCCTGGCTTCGGATTGGCATAGCATCGGCCGTTGCGCTCACTTGGGCAGTGAATCATGGGATGGAAGATCTTCCTCTCTGTCTCTCCTCTCTGTATATACACCTTTCCAATAAAAATAAAATAAATCTTTAAAAAAAAAAGAGTCACAAATGCAAAATAACCACTTTTAGTTCAGTGATGTAATATAAGTGCCCACACCTTCACTCTTCTCAAGGAATTGGTAGGCTTATTGAGGGAGAAGAAACATAATATATAAAAATTAGAAATTATCTATTACCAAGAAGATATTTTATTCACAAGAAATATTTAGCATATTTAGCATCTAGTCTGAACCTCACCACCGTCACTTAAAAAATTAAACTATTTTACCTATCTATAAATTCTGTTGTGGAAATTGAAGAAATAACACAGATGAAAATATCTGAAGTATTAACTATGGGAAAGTAATTACTCAAATAGCAACAGTGGCATTCTGTGGTTACTGTCAAAGTGTTCTAATGTTTATTTTCATCTATTTGAGATATATACATATATTTTCCATTTACTGGTTTACTTGGCAAAGGCCCACAACAGCCATACTACATAGATTTCAGGGCCACAGGACTTGAACCATCACCTACTTCCTTCAGGGATCCATCATTAGGAAGTTGGATCAGAAGCAGAGGTGCCATAACTCCCTGAATCAGCACTCTGATATGGGATATGTATATCCCAACAAGTATTGTAAACTAATGACATCTGACACTCCCCAAAATTTTCATAAGCATCTTTATACTAAAGTACCTAACATGTGTGTGTGCCTACAGGTGGTTGGAACAATTTTTCAATTCACAAAAATAATTTGAAATAGTGATCAATTCTCACTCAGCTTCACATCCCTGGTGAACGTTGTCAACTTCTCTTTCAATATTGTCGTGGCAGAGAGTGAGATTAGTGTCGTCAGATATTTTCATCGTTAAATCATCAGCAATTTCAGGTTACCTTGGAGTTTGTATGCTCAATAACAAACTTGTGAGTATGCTTTCGGGTGAATTCAGTTTGCTTCTCGTTCAAGCAGGGCCTCCTAAAATTGTACTGTTCCCTTGGGGAAGAAGTTTAGTAACTTTGATGTATCCTGAGACTTAATTTCAAAGATAGGCATAGCCACAGCATGTCATACTTCCAGATATTTCTATATCTTCTAGAGTGATAGCATAATTCCCACCAAACTGTTGTAAGCTTCTTCAGATGTTTGATTTTTTTTTTTTTTGAGCTCAAGGCTGTTTGGTAATGGGAAATTAACGGAGCCTCCAGATGTTGTTTTCTGCATCCACATGTCCAATTTGCATCTGCATACCTTCACTTCTGTGAATAAGTAAGCACCAATGTATTTTATTCCTGAATATTCTTCTAAACTTAAAACTTTTACCTCATTGTGTCCAGCTGTCTTACCTGTCAGTAAAAAAGTAAAATCCCTTGAGCCACTTGAGTTTCAATAAATAGGATCTTTCAGAGTTCTGGCGTTTCCCCAAAGAACTTGGTATTAGAAAGTCTCTAGATAAAGCATTGTAATCCTTTCATTTGACTGCATCAAAGTAAATAAATGTCTGTCATACCACATACGCTTCAAAATAACCAACAACTTGAAAATTTGGGACACCTCCAACATCACACCCACAATTATGTAACCTGAAAGCTTTGCCACCTAAAGTTCTATGGCAAATGTTGATGATGAGCAGGCACACAAAACATTTATTTTGACCAAAACTTTATTGAAAATGCTTTTATCTTTCAGTGTAGGTACTAAATCTGTGACCAGTTGAACTATTTTTCTTTTATCAAGCCTAAACATCTAAAATGTCATATCAGTTGTGGCTAGACTCTGTTAAACATGTACAGTATAACAAATGAAATGATGCTTTTCCTAATACCTCACATGGGCTGCCTGTAACTTTGAGCATATGCTAAAAGATACATATTCCAAAGTTTCAAAATTGTATCAAGTCAGAATGTATTTGGGAATAAGTGAATATATCATTTGACTGTGATGCCGAGTAATAAAGAATCAAATAGAAGATGCACTATGAAGGAAAATTTTAATCTGTTGAATGCCTTATATGCTAAATTTTCTTCTATGAGCTTTACATATGCAATTACATTATGAGCTTTACATATGCAATTACATTATCTTCTGCTGACAGGCACATTAAGGCATACTGGGTAAAGGTTATTTGCAGAAAGAACTATAAGGCAGGGAAGGGAGCTAAATTGTAGGAAGAGGTCTGATACAGAAATAAATGTTGTCTTCACTGAATTATACCATATACATGATATTATACCCTTGTTTTTGCATGTTAAGATCCTCATTATCAATCCTGTTTTACTGTATTAATATTGATGACTTTCAAAACTAGAATATATGTGTATGTATAATACTTATATGTAAAGTGAACATTACAAAACATGAAACATCAGCTGCAAAATACATATAATTGGAAAAGGATATGTAATATTTATATTAGCTTAATTTATGCATTCCAGGTGATATTCATATGCATATTTCACAGCATCATAATGTATGCCACAAATGCACTACATAATTTTTATTAGCAAATAAAATAATTTTTAAGGTTAAAAAAGAACATAATCGAGGGAAAAAAACCAACATTTGAACAGAGCCCTAAAGTAAATAAATAAGTCACAGGGATAGACATGTGAGGCAAAAACTTTAAAGGTGGTTAAAAACTGATAAATAATGTCCATAGGAATTGCAAGGAGAGCTGTTTGACACATTAGTAGAAAATAAGGCCAACGTTACATAGAGTTAAAGGAGAAGAATATGAACATAAGGCTTTGTATTTAATAGAAAAAGATGTGGTCACTTTCCTGAAGAAGGTGTACTTCTTAGATCTAGAACCGATATAGCCTTTTCATTTTTCTCCTTTTTTCTTTCAGTGGGCCATGGTAGGCGGAATCTGTAGACAGCACCACTTGGGATCTCTTGTTCTGTTGCTTCCATATAGATCTAGCTATTCAGAAGGATGAACTCTCAAAAAAGAAGAGAAAAATGAGAACCTCTGTCCTCATTGTGTGTGGTCACATCTCCCCTCTGGCAGCCTTCTCCTCTGACTCACTCTCATGGAGTCTTGATGAAATTGCTCTTTCTTGTTGTCTGCTCAGACCTAGACATGAGTTTTCTAGTTCCTAATCATTTCATTGCTCCTTTTCATATTCATTAACCTTAATATAATCCCTTCATCAGACTCTTTTCAGTTAAACATTTTGAATGTATAGTCTCATGCACTCTGCCAAAACCATTACTAAACCATGCAGCGTCATTTGGGGGGGGGGCAGCAGAGAGGGGAATTAACTAGAGGAGTAACATGATCTGCCTTCTTTTAGAAGAATCATGTTGTCTGCTATTTTGAGAACTGACTAAGAAGACATGCGTATAAGCAGGGCAACTATTTAAAAACAATGACAAATTCTAGTAAAGGTCATAAAATAAGCTAACAGATTTATATAAAATAAACCCAGATTAGTATTCATATTGTACAGTCACATTGAAGTGCTCATTATTCTGAAATTTGTCAACTCCGAGTATAAGATTGTGTTTTATTTATTTGCTTTCAGTTGCCAGTTTAAGAGATGAGAACTTTTTAAAAAATTCCTCTAAAATGTGGATAATTATGCATTCTCAAGTTCAGCAAGCTAAAATTTAGCCTTCAGCTCTAAAGTTTTAAGATGGATTAAATGCAAAAACATTGCCTAAAATCTTATAAATATCTTGGAAACCATGAATTGTAAGAGAACAATGATGCTATTCTTAAGGCCATAAAATAAACATTTGGAACATGACATGTTGAAACAACATGAGAGAGAGAGAGAGAGAGAGAATAGAAGTATGACATGCAAAAGTAAAGACGAAACTCTTGAAATTGCACTGCAAATGCAGGAAGCCCTAACCACCAACCAACCATGTGCCTGTGAGTTTTGACACTAGTGTCAATACTTCAACATTCTACTGCTAGTCTCTATCTGTTGTTAGCAAATTGAGAGACCTTAATTCATTACAGAAAGAACATGAAAACTTCTAAAGAGAAGGCAGTTATAGGTATAATTGTGTCTTCTCATGTGATGTATTATTTCACTGAAATGAGAACTATATTTCAGAATGAAAGCCATTCATGTTTTCTGTTTCTTCTAGCAGTGCAGGACTTAACTAGACAGTCCCAAAATGAATAAAGCAATTTTTACGCAAAGTCTTTTTTGGTTCTTACAATTACTTAATCAACTATGTATTTGCTATGAGAGGGATGTCAATTGATTTAATATGCCCTTCCTGTAAGATGTTAAACCTATACTGAGCAGTGACTCAGGAAAACTCTGGTTGCCCTTGTGAGTCTTGATTATTTTCACAGGGTGAATTCACAGGTGATAACAGATTTGGGTGTAGCTGAAAGTCGCTTGAACCACATGGCTACAGACAGCTCTGTTCAGCTTTTTGTTTGGGCCTGAAATTGAAAGCTTGCTGGCTCAATGCAAATGAAACTTTTTTTTTTTAAGATGAAAGGTAGGTCAACAAACACTCTGTTATGCCACCTGGTCCCATTAAAAAAAAAAAAAACAGTTTGAGCTGACCATGTTCAAATGGACACTTTGGTATAAGATCAGAAAAACTAAAGGAATGAGGGAGAGGGAGAGAGAGAGAAACCCTTGAACCCTTTTCATAGAAAGCTGGAGTAGACACAGTTAAAAATAGCTTGGAAGAAGTTGAGGTGATGTCCGCCTGGGGTTGTAAACACACAGATGATGATTACTTTACTTTCATATATGTCAAGTTAAGATGTCAGATGCAAAAAGGTTCTTGATAAATGCATTGAAAAATACAAGAATGTAAAAGAGAATTAGTTTCCCTGGAGTGTGGTGCAAATCTTTCAAGTCTTGCTGGAATTTTAGTTGGTAAGAAAAAGGCTTTGTTATAACAACATTCATAGTATCAAAAGAGTTTAATTCTTTTTTCAAAAGCTATACAATTTGGCCAAGTATAAAACTGAACTAATTTTACTTCCTTCTGTCTTCTTTAGTAAATTTATCAAGTTTACTAAAGTTCCAGAAGGAAGCATAGATTGTGACATATTATTAGTCTGAAAGCCTGTTTTATATTTATATTAATTTGGACATCTCTGGGTACTGAAAATTTGAATATCAAGGAAAGAATGCAGGTGCTTGGGGAAAGACTACATGAAGCCAACTCAATAAGGATTAACACAAAAGGATGCCATCATTGATAATCTGAAAGCTAAATAAGAGTCAAAATGTATGTTTGGCTAAGAACAGGGGAATTTCTTGTTAAGAGTTGGGAGAAAGTTTTGTCTTTAGCTTGTCTACAGAGTTGTCATAATTGTAAACTGTGTAGTGACCCAGTACATAATGTTCCTGCCTGAAATAATATTTCAGGGACATATATTTACTGTGAGTTTAATTGCATGCATTCCATTTTTCACAGACCATTTACATTTGAGGATCTAAAATTCTCCCTAGTAGATGAAAATCTTTCTCTTTGATAAAAATAATGATTATTTACAGCATCCATTAAGGAACATTTTTTTAATTTGCTGAATTAGCAGATATTAGAAAAATGAACAAGTGGTCTGAGTTGGTCGAGATTGACGAGAAGCAGAACATAGCATGTATGACAAATTCTACATGCACATATCTCTGCTCTCTGCTTTCTTACTGTGTTCTCCATAGCAAAATATCATTTTTAATACAGAAAATAGGTGTCATATATAATCTTTTATTTTGTGTGACATAGATGTAGTAGAGGGCTTTTTTCCATCTCATATATGAAAGCATTAAAATAAAGGAAATGAGGTAACCAAAGCCTAAAGTGGGCAGAAATTTAAAAATGAAGATTTCTAGCATCTTCCAAAATACTTGATTGCAATTTTGAAATCATAGTTGTTGTGCAATAGCCAGCTGCACCTGTCAGAGTAGGGAATGAAACGTAGTTTGTGTCTTTGAGAAGAATAAGTGTCATCGTCCTCATATCTCTCATAACTGCTATTTCTAGTAATTCTGAAGCTCTTAAATTCTGTGAAATGTAAACTAGTTCTAATGCACTGAAGAAGCAGCCAATTTACACAACGGCTGGGAAAACAAAATCAAAGCCACTCTCTTGGACCAGCTGAATCGTGAGAAACATTTCATACCCCTCCAGCTGACGCAGGCATGTACATCAAACTGGCAGCTGTATTTTAGGGAAAATATGTCACAACAGTCAAATGTAAGGAAAGGACAAATCCACAAAAAGGATCCTGTGCAAATGAATCACTTTAGTAGGAAAACTACAGAATGAGTAAGTAAAATTTAGGCACCCAGCCTTCAATTTTTAGAAAGACCCCCATACTCAGTACAACCACCACAAGATGAAGTGAATTTTTAGAATTTTGTCTCATGGAAACAGAATTCATGAGCCAGAATTTCTTAAATATACTCAGCAGTGGTCTCTTTGTTGTGTCTTTAGATGTAAAATTCTCACAGAATTGCCATTAATAAAAATCCATCTGCAAGTTCAGAAGACAAAAGGAAGAAACTCATCAGGTATATAATTTTTACGTATAGCCAGTCAGCTTAGCAATTTGAAAATGTGCTAAATATAAGTCTTTCGGCTGAATGATGTGTTAAACTGAGTTTATGATGCAGCAAACATTATCTGTGTACCAAACCATGATTTGTTTCCTTTGTACAGTTGAAGTGCTTCAGTAGCTTTCTCACTTGAATCTAATTCCTTCTGTGAATGATAGCTAATCACATATTTGCAGGTGGTCATCTACCTGATTTCATTCTTGTTCTCCCCTCCCTGTTTATTGAAACCTTCACTTTTTTTCTTTTATGGAATGTGCTTGATCCCTTTGATTTCCTGTCATTTGGGATATTGTATGTTGTTTGTGTCACAGTCTCTTTGACTCTAGAATGGAAATCATAATATATTCTTCTCTGCTTTATTGGGAAAGTTTAATCCTGAGTTAATACATGGAAACTTTCTAAAAGCTCATGGAAAAATGTATTAAAATATAAGTTGGGGTTTTTTGTTAAGACGATTTGGAAGCATATGTAGTTTTTCATAATATGCATTTCCATAAACCTTTGAAAACTCCTCATATATGCGTAACTTCTAATATCTGGCAGCTGTGTTTGGTAAATGTTTGTTAATAATCATAATATGATCATATAATAATCCTATTAATAATCATATTATTCATATTTTATGATTATTTATTGAGCAATGATGATGAAATGTGATCACATAAATAGAATCTGTAGGACATAGCATAAGGCATTTTAATCACTCAATATATGTAAAGTTTCTTACCCTTCCCTTCACCAAGCATCTAATATATGGCAAGAATTCATGAGTCCTTTCATCCCTGTGAAAGTTTATTTTTCTCAGTTTTCACTTTTAATAGTTTGCTGCTACAATAGACCAGATTTCTTAGCTCTGGGTATACAGTAGATTTTTGTTATGCTTATTTCTTTCCTAGACAAATATGACCTCTGACTTCTGATGAATGTCACTCTATTCTGTTTCACATCAACTGAGAAAAAAAAAAACCCTCAAAATCTGCTGCAATGCCTTGATAAATGTGTCTGTCCATGGGGCCAGTCACCATGATTCTGGAATGTTTGAAGAATGTTCTTGAAGACAGTGGTGAACATTCTCCACGCCTAACAGTGGGCTGGCAGCAAGGCTTCAGCAATGAATGTCTGTCACGGTACAGATGCTCCGGGTTTTCATTAGGCTGCACAGCTGCAGAATTTCAAAGTGATGCTTTCTTTGGATAAACATAGTGGTGTGAATATCGATCTGAAGAGCAAAACATGCTCCACTAAGAATTTTTATAATGCAATTTTCTGGCTACATTTAGTTTTACTTTCCTCTACTGATTTAAGTGAATAATAGTAATAGAACTATCATTTGTAAACACATCTGTGATGGTGCTTCAAGAAGTTTATAGAAAATGGAATTAAAA
This sequence comes from Ochotona curzoniae, assembly GCF_017591425.1. Classification (NCBI taxonomy): domain Eukaryota; kingdom Metazoa; phylum Chordata; class Mammalia; order Lagomorpha; family Ochotonidae; genus Ochotona; species Ochotona curzoniae. The sequence goes on along the minus strand of NW_024465023.1, from coordinate 17,846,321 downwards.
GAGAAATGTACCTTTGTACAAAATATGTTTTGAAACCCATGTATAGGATTTTTATAATATGCATTTTCAGTGATTTTTTAGAAGTGCCCTTTCCTATAAAAAAAGTGCATTTTAGTATATGGAGCAGAGAACATACACAAAAAAAAGCAACAGTTTAATCAACCTGAGAAAAGTAACAACAAAAAAGAAATGTAGGGCAACTGGCTTGTCTATTCATTAATTGCCATGAAGCCTGGTGTGAAAGGAAGACAGGAAAGCCAGGTCAGTGCTCTGGTAGTACCAGGCATAAGAAGGTCCACATCATGAACACTACTAAGTGTGTAATTACACTGCAAATAGTCTTCATACAAATGGGTTATGGAAAATTTTGGAATATTTCTGTGATGCAAGAGAAAAAATATATCATTTACCACATTCTGAAAATAAAATCATTATCCTTCTTTTACTCCAATTCCATCTCACACCAATTTAAACATCATTTTATTCATTGTAAATACACTTACAAGGAACAGGAAAATGGGTTTTAAAATTTGAACACAATGAGTTCATTTAATCAATATTAATTATTTTGTTTCATTATATATAAAACTGAAAACACTTAATATCTTATCATGACCCATTATTTTCCATAACTGTGTAAAATTGTTCAGTCCAGATTTAAATTTAATCTCCTTATATACAAGTGTTTTCAATTGTCAGCATCAATATTTTCTGACCATGTATGTTTTTACTTACCCTCTCTAAAATCCAACTACATAATTGCAAAGAAACAGCTCAAAGAAAGTTAAAAAACACAATTTGTATCATTTAGATAGTTGCTATTTTTGACATGTTTTTGGATGTTGGTACTGTTTTAGTGACTTTAAGCTGTTGCCTTTCATACACTGGACATATATAAGATCCATTTCTTTTGCATTTATATCATTGTGCTTTCCTACTTTTACTACAAAGAATTCATAATTTATTTAAAAAGCTAAAAAGAATTCATAATTTAATTGTTCAGTGTAGATGCTTTCTGTAGATAATCAGTATAACCAAGCTGTTGCTCCATGCTGAAGATTCCCCTTATTTTAAACAGTAATTGATTTGATGTTGTTATATTCTAGAGATAACCAGGATTATTTTAATCAAGTATGACAAGACACACAGACGTGGAAATGATTGTTGAAGGAAAACTTTTGATATCATCATGGATCCCTAGAAACAAAAGGCACAGTGTATCACACAGGGCCGTGTGGGAAAGCCATCATGAGCAATTAGAAAGCAGGAGGAGGGACTGGCACAGTGGGTAATGCCACACCAGTAATCAATATTGGTGCCTGTTAGAGCCCTTGCTTCTCTGCTTCATATCCAGGTCTGTGCTGAATCACGTGGGAAGGCAGTGAAAGATAATCCAAGTGCCCGGTCCCCTGCACCCACATGGAAAACCTGAGAGAACTTCGTATCATTGGCCTGTCAGGTAGAAGATACCTCTCTCTTTGTGTCTCTTTGCCTGCCTCTCTCTTTCTGTAGCTCTGACTTCCAAATAAATAAATAAATATTTTTAAAAAGAAACAGAAGGGGTGAAGGACATGTGAGAATTTACTGCAATTTCTATAGGAAGAGAGGAATAATGCAACACAGGTAGATTTAGAATTGGCTAATTAGAATTATTTTAGCAACTCCTCCAGCATAGTGGCTGGCTCTAGTTGACTGGTACCTTGCCTTGGGATGTTTAGTGAAAATTAATAGTGACCTGAAATATAATCTCTTGATAAAAAAGGTGCTTGGGCATGTGGGATCTGGATATTTTAGTTTGTATATGTAAAGTATGGTTCTAGAAAAGTGAGTTACTAGGTCTGTATCTGAAAGGGGCAGTCCCTCCAAGTAACCCCATATGACAAGAGACAAATTTTCTTATTTGTCATTATATATTGAGCCAGAATACAGAACCTGCATCATAAGAAATCATTATATAAATATTTATTAGAGTCTGAAACCTGCCTAGGCTTCACTACCAGTGAGTTTTGCTAACCTCTCAGAATTTGTAAGAAGATACTTGGGAAGAAACAAAAGGTCAAGGTAGAGTCCTAATTTGTTTAATAATAATAACAATACTATTTAATACTTTTTTTTAAAAGTTTCTCAAATTCAATAGTTTCCTACATAGACTTTCAAATAATTGGCAGGCAAGGATTTTAAATGGCACACTGGACTCTATTTCAGAACCCTCTGATGCACTGCTCTCTTCCCCTGCCCTAACTCACTCCCTAAATCTCTGATCTTCTCCCTCCTAGCATCTCAGTATCTGTGCTCACTACCACGGTACTTAGGAGATCAAACACATCTGTCTGTCAGTTATATAGCAACCATTTGTTGAGCACCCAGCAGGGTACATAACCCACAGAGTGTATCAGAGCAAATATCAAAAGTCAAGCAAAATTGCTGTTGCCAAAGTGAGTGCAAACAACAGGCTCCTATTTAAGGGTGAACAAATCTAAATTGTTTTCCTTTTAGTAATAAAGTAATAATAAATTCAAAAGAATTACTGAAGTTTGTTTCTTAAGTTCCAAAAAAATAGATTATCCTTAAATGAAATTGGATGCACTCAATTTAATTTATTTTGTGTTATTTCATCAAATTATGGTTTTTTTAAAAGACTATTACATATTCTGCAAAATCCCCTTGGAAATGTTTTCAGTAAAAAGTTTTCGTTTGAAGTGGGTGTTTGCTACAATGGTTATGTTGCCACTTGGGGCATCCACATTATATTGTCTGGGTTCCTATGCTGCCTATGCACCAGAATACAGCTTCCTGCTAATACACGCACTGGGAGGCAGCAGACACTTTCGTCCCTCATGCCCACATGGGAGAACAGGATACAGTTCATGACTGCTGTCTACAACCTGGTTCATTGCTGACTGTTGTGGGATTTGGAGAGTAAAATATTAGATGTAAGCTCTCACTCTGTCATTTGCTGCCTTTCAAAAAGTTAAAATAAATGAAAAAACTGACATTAGTTTCTTGAAAAAATATTCTATTAGAAATCAGTGCAAATGTTTATACCTTGAATACACTCGATATAACGTGTCAAGATCCTAGTGACCCTTATTTTTTTCAACAAGAAAACTAAAGTTTTGAGTTTGCTTTAGGTATGGTGCATTCTATTTTAGGCTTGGGTTTTGTTCCTTATATTCATTTACATGACACTATATCATGCTAACAAAGGAGACACTAAAAACTTATCTAATCAAGAGACCCATATGTAGTTTCTCTCTGTCCCTGTGTTTGAATCTCATCTATGTATGTAGAGCATGAAAGAATACCTGGTGCTTTGTGAATTCAGCTAAAGAAGGGATTTAAATCTTTATTCCTGCACCCAACTTTCTTAAACTAGGGGATGTAAACTTAGGCAAAAGCAGGTGTGGGTGTGTGTGTGTGTGTGTGTGTGTGTGTTTGAGAGAGAGAGAGAGAGAGAGAGGGAGAGAGAGACAGGAAAAAAAAGTAGGGAGAGAAGAGCAATAGAGAACAATCAAAATTCCTGTGACATTGACCAGTGACTGACAGAGGAAATAAAATCATACAGTATTTTTGAGAGGACATAGCTAAACTTGGTGAGCTAGACAAATGAACAGAAAGCCAATATAGTATTAAGAGAATAAAATGTAAAAGAATTCAGAAGTTCAAAAAAGATAATTATTTTTGTTTCATTTGGTGTTTACTTTGTAGATGCTGTCTCTTGAAGCACTGATTTGCATTAGTTAACAAGCAGTGTTTCCAATGTGATAACAAAATAATTATTTTCAACTTTCTGTAAAAAGTGGTTTTTCCTCTGGCATGTTTCTTGCACCAGAAGCCTGATTGGTTACATTTAATGGCAGCTGCTGGACTTTAGAAATATCAAGGAGATTAGAAAATGAGAATTGGTAATTTTTGAGAACAGGGAGCAGCAGAGTGAAAAGGAGGGCAGGATTCAACTCTTGCAATCTACTCAAACTATTAACAGGTGTTCTCACTACGGGCTGAACTGAAGATGAAGTCATATCAAGTTGTCTATGGATGGGTGTGCACTGCACATCGGCTTGTTAATGCTAAATCATTATGAGTTGCCTATTTGTAGTCCCCACACTCAAGCCTCGCAGTATATCTGAGTGGTGCCAAACAGCTCTGTTTTTCGTCCCAGTGATTCCCCAGTGCTCCTGCAGAACCACCTGTGTTAGAACGGTATTAGATGGTTATTTAGAGCACAGGATTTAAAATATTGTTACAAATCTCATGAATCAGAATCATGAGGAGTGTGTTCTGGTTACATGCATTAATCTCTCCAGGTATTGCTGATAAGTAATTGGGCTAAGAATTCTTGTCAGCCTAATAATAAATTAGCAATATAGTTGACTTTCAAATACGCTTGGTGTCACTTATTGTTGTCAGGCCACCTATAAAAGGTCAGAAACTCTATTTTTTTTTACAAGTTTATAAACTAAGAGGTTGTTATGCTAAACATGTAAAATAAAATGGGAAGAAAATAAGCCTTGGTTTTATAAGATTTGTGATCAGGTTGGGTTTATTGCTCTGGTGCACTGATCTGGTGATCAGAATAGATGGATTATGAGACAATTTTTATTTAAATTTTAAAGATTTATTTATTTATTTTAAAGTCTGAGTTACATAGAAAGAAGGGGAAAACACAATGAGTGATCAATTTCCTGGTTCTTTCTTCTTATGTTTCACTCCAAACACTTGGACGCTCCCCCACTGCTTTGCCGAGCCCATTAGCAAAAAACTGGATTGAAAGTGGAACAGCTAGAACATAAACCAGCATCCTGATGGGATGCTGGCATTCTAGGCTGTGGTTTTATCCTCTATGCCACAATGCCAGTCCATGATATTTGCGTTTTGGCCTTTAAAAACTGGCTATTATTTATCCTCTCTCTAAGCATTGTTTCCTGATTTTTGTATGAGATCATGATATTATTAGAGATCTATTTTTTAGAGTTGGATGAATTTTCCTGAGTGATTCTACTCAAAAGGTATGTAAGCATAAGTTGGCATTTCATCTATTTGGAGTTTGCACTACTAGTAAATGCATGCTTCTGTATACCTTCACACCATTCTTTCAGTGCTCACCATATTCCTGGGTGACAGTATTCCCAGTGACCACACAGCAGCTTCTTCACTACGTTGCTCTCTCCAGTTGCCTGTCACATTCAGAAGCAATACTGATTGATTTCAGGAAGGCCTTTTCAATATTAAGATACTGGTCACCACGACCTCAGGATAGAGATACCCATGTTCAACTTAAAGAGGAATGTATTGCCATAATATAGCAAATCACTGCTAGAAATCTTTTTTTTTTTAATTTTTATTTTTCATGATACAGTTCCTTAGGCTTGGGAATTTCCTCTTACACCTTTCCCATCCCCCCTCAACTGTTTTCCTCTATAACAGTATAGGCTTGAGTGATCACTATCATAAAAGTGATGTTGTTTCATATAGGTGAAGGGGAAGTTCGGATTTTCCAAAATGTGAAGATCATAAGTTGGCCAAAGATTGGTGGGCAATTTATCAATACACAGGAAACTAGAGTAAATTCATGTGAGAGGACATAGGGGTACTGTATCTAATAATTTTATTTGGGGAACCAAAATTACTTTACCAAGAAAAAGTAGAATTATTTATCCATTGAATTATTTTCTGGGTAGCTGTATTTGACTTGTAATTTAAGACATTTAATAATGTCTCATCTATTCTGAAAATTTTGAGAAAATAGGTGTTTGCGATTGAACAACTGGGAGGAATCAGTCACCTGATGATTGTGTTTTGTTCAAAGATCTATGTGCTCTCCATACAGTGATATTCTAGAGCTGTAATAGCTCTCAGGAACTTATTATGCACATCTCTTCTTAATGTCTGATTCAGTGATTACACTGTTAGCTTCAAATTGGACATGGTGAGATCATTTACAACAATAACAATATCAAACAGTATTTGTTATAAGTAGTGTTAAAATGACTAGCAATGCAGCAGATTTTCATAATTTGATTTTTCTTTTACTTGAGTAAGTGTAGTCAGTACCAGATGAACAACACATTCCTTCATAACATGGAAGAATTGTTTGATAATTAAAATGTCAATGAAATAAGAGTACTTTGTATTAAGAAATAAGACTGTTAACATGCACATATTCATACTAAATGATCTGTTTTCTTTCTGTGTAGAAAAATGATGTCTGAGTCTTTCTCATGAAGCAAATTGAGTGATGCTAAATCTGATCACCAAGTAAACTGGAGCCATTTAACTGAATGCTAGGGTCTTGGTTGGATAGTCCTCAGTGAGTTACAGTCCACTGAGATAGATTCCTGAAAGGAGCTTGATTTTTTGGTGCATATGCAGTGATCACACTTAATATTCCTCAGAGAAGATGTATATCTCTATTCTGGATGGACCTACATTACAATTTCCGGAAGATGTTAAACCTGTACCCTTATGATCAGATTGATGACTTGCCTGTGACCCTGAAAAAATATTAGATACTTAATAGTTTTATATGATACAATACCTACAGAATGTTCCTACTCTCTCCAACATTTCTGAGAGTACATTTGGAAAAGAAAAAAACATGGTAAATTAGGAATGTTATTTGAATGACATGCATTGCATATACTTTTTCATATGCTTTCAGATGGTTAGATTGCCATAAGAATAGATCTGTTACCTAGATCGCATTATATTGCCTGTCTCCCTCACACCTGTACATACAGAGATGCTCTTACCAACAATCAGTTAAGTTATGGTGCTGTTTTAAGAATATAAATGAATCTGTGAAATGAAGTAGAATCTTTTGAGAAAGTGATATTTCAATTGGGTGATGAAATAGAGGCAAAACAGGTTGTTTTTTTTTAATTTTACTTTGAATTTTATGGTACAATTATGTAGGGTCTGAGATCCCCTGCCCAGTTTCCCCTTCTTGCCCCCCTCTGATTTCCCCCGTGTTGTCATAATAGTATAATCCTTCACAACAAGTTATAATTCCATCAGTCTATTATTTAAGTGTGCCCCCGACATTGCTGGTACAGACAATGTCAGACAGTCCAGCATCCCATTGTCTTGATATGTCCAACAGTTTCGCTGGGAGTCCATCTTTGATTTGGAAGTAGCGACGTATATTCACATTTGGACGTATTTTCACATCTGGATATGATAATCTCTTACTCCATCACTATACATTCCCTTAAATGAGAAGACCCAGCATAAGGTCAACAACAGATATGATGATTAAAAAAAAAAACAAAAGGAAAAAAGGAAAAAAATACAGCACCATAAAGTAAAAAAAAAAACAAAAAACAAAAAACACATGCCACTGAATAAACAACGCATGGGTGATAAAATGCAAACATAAAAGCCTATTTTACATGTTGGTTTCCTCATATCAGACAGGATATATGGCATTTGTCCTTTTAAGTTCATCTTTTAATTTATATGCCTTCTTATTGACTTTTTATAAAATATATTATGTTTTTAATTTTAACTAGCAGAAATCAAGAAAAAAAAAAAAGACATCAGGAAAAAGAACAATTCCAGAACTTCCTGTGTATTAGAAAACATGTTGTTCCTTTATTATAACAACCTCTTTTTTCCTGACCTCTCTCAAGGAGAAAAAATATTGTTTCATTTTTATTCTGGAAACAAGAATCCTCCTAAGGAATAATTTTATTTGATTTTATGAAATCTGTGAGTTAGTCATTCTTAATATTTCATATTTTATTTTGAATAGTAAAATAATTAAAGTCAAATTTAGATTGTCTTTTAAATTTATGAAATCTTTTTAAAATTCTTATGATTGTACATATTTGTGAGATAGTATGATAATTAAATTCATGTATACAATATGTAAACCATGTGTGATGATCAAATCAGGTAGTTACCATTTTCCATTTCCGTAAGCGCGCACGTGTGTGTGTGTAATTCCAGGGACAGGCATTTGTTTTAACATCTAACATGTTGCTTTGAATACCTACATTGTATATCGCAGTGCCTGGATCCTGAATCTACTTTCTTTTTCAGATTTGTATTAATGAGCATGATGGAAGGCTGTTGGTTATTTGTCATGTAGACAGGTTCCTGTCTCCTACATAGGAGGCAAAGATGGAGCTCCTGATTCCTGGCTTTGACATGGTACAACTCTGGATGTTGTAGCATGTGAGAAGTGAACCCATTGACAGAAGATCTCTTGCTCTGTCTCTTTCTGCCTTTGAAATAAATTAAAATCAATCAATTGCATTTTGAAAAAAAGCAGTTATACACATTTTCATTGTGTCGTAGAACACAATAACTTATTCCTTCTATCTGTGTCTTGGTACTAATTATCCAACATTTCTCTATCTTCCCCCACCTCGTTCTGTACAACTCATTACATATAATTGTTCTGTGTTCAGATAGACTTATTTAGCTTCCACAACTAAGAGAAAACACAAATATTTGTCTTATTTATTTATTTATTTTAACATAATGATGTCTTTTATTTTGAAGAATATTCCTTTTAAGCTTTCTCATATTTGTTTCTGTAGACTATTGCACATGATCATTTCCTATGTTAAGTTCAGGACTATACCTGCACAAGTGCCTAGAATAATAACAACATATGGTGAAGCTCCAGTTTCTCCTGAAGATTACAGGACACAAATGGAAGAATTGCTACTTTTTAGGTTCCCATTTCTTAAATTATATGTAAATATTGTCCCTTAGTATAAAGGAGCTTATATACAAAACACATTAGCATTTCCTGCAATATCATGTTGTTTTGTGAGAATTGCATTTCAGTATCTCTGATAGACACTACTCTTGGGGATATCTAATCATTTCTGGTGCAGAAAAATTTTCCCACAGCTTAATGAAGTAAAACAACACTAATGAGGTGTTCACAGTTTTAGATGTTTTCTTTACTCAGCTATGTAGACAGTAAAAGCTTTTAGTCTTTCCTGCAATTTGTCACTAGAAGGAACTTGAATCATTGAGAATTTCACCCATAAATGGCTACTAGGTAACTCTGCATATATACTGGAATTTCAACAAAGATTGTAAACAGAAGCACCTGAAAGAGACTTACATGTGGCCCGAGTCCCAAGGGTGACATTCCTGAAAGCAAACCTCGGGGAAACTCTATTGCCTTTCCAAAGCTTGTCTCAAAAGTCATACAAATTCATTCTAGCTATGTTGTGCTAAAGTTAGAAGCTAGTAATAGGGATCAGCACCTATTCAAGAAGAAAGGAATTAGACTTCACCTTTTGGAGGGGAAAGATATTAAATAAGCTGTGGCCATACTTTGAAAGCATCCCTCTTTGATATTGATGATTGTTTTGTTTCAGATGACTAATTTTCCCTCTGTGTCCTCTATCCTCCATTGGAGTATGCCCCACTAATTCTATGTCTATCTATACATTAACTCACCACACAACATTCAAAGTAACAGCAAAGAAACTCCTATCTTTTTATCACTGTGTCCTTAAAATTATAAAACATTGCTGAAATTTGTCATTTTTTATATTTAAGAAGACAACCTGCTATGCTCAGATTAATTATTAAGACTTTTCAATCTTTGTTGCTAATGGTAGTCTAAATTTTTAAGACTTGTGTAGATATAACAGGTACATTGATGAGGGCTTCTGGCCATTTGTCATCATCCTAATACCTTAAATTAACTCAGCAAACTGGAACATGATCTCATGTGTCTCGCTATTTTTATATATTAGTTAAGAGAAGCACTCCAGGGTATTATTTCACATCTTATTTAGTTGCAGATCAATCTAGATGAGTATCTTGATCAAAACACCAGTCATGACATGGTTCCAAATTTTTTAAAATTTCTTTTTACTTTAGGTACATGAGATCATTGAAGAAAATCAAAGGGTCGGATTCTATGACTCTTGCCTCTATATGAACATGCTTCCTAAAAATTATTGCCTGGGATAGCATTTATTTCTCTTTGAAATGCATAAGCTTAAAAGTATTCCAAAGTACAAACTTGCCATTGGCCAACACCATACTCAAAATATATTTCCAAGTAGGGAATTAAGGAGAATTATGGAAATTATAATATTTATTTTAAGTGGATATCTATAATAAAATATAGTGTGTATGTGCATGGAAATATGTCTGCTGGAAATGGAATACATTTTGCTGGTTAAGTACTGCACTGTGGAATGTGTGTTATATATCAGTCATTCCCAAATGTGCCTAACTCGATCCTTCAACTGATAATTCAACTGTATTATATAGCATTATCCTATTTTTTACTCCACAATTTAATTTTTTTTTGAAATCAAAGTGATTTTTAACCTTTGAACTACAAGTTTTAAGATAAGGTTGGTATCCTACAGCTTAGGATTTAATTAACTTCAGTTAAAATAGTATGTCTAATTTGTAAAACAACTTCCTTTGCTCAGAACGGCTGTAAAAAATTTCCAGCAGAGAAGAAATTTCCCATTTTGTTTAAACTTTGAATATATTTGCAGAAGATTTAAAATACCAGTACTTTATAGCCACATGCAGGTAAAAATTGCATTCAAAATAATTCATGATATGAAAAATAACAATTTTAGTACAAAATATAAACCAGTTTTGATTAATATTTAGCATTTATGTAGCATTATGGAATATAAAGTGGGCAAATGTGTTTAATACAACATTTTGTGTTATATTACCATTCTTGTTATAGACATTAGAGCATTTTAAATAGACTTATTTTAAAATCTTCACTTTTGTACTCTGATTAGGAAATGTTCACAATCTTATGCCTATCATTTCCCTTATAGCTCTGGAACAGTTACAATACAGAATAGTAGAGCATGTGAATCAAAATGTACAGTTAATTATTACAAAAGTTTTTGAAAACTGTGCACTGATTTTATTATGGCATATGTTTTCTACCAAGATTTTAAAGATCTCTTGTATGCATAGAGTTCCCCTTTTTTCACTTTTAAATCTTATGCACGTCCATAATAAAATAAATTCCCTGGAATATAAATCTTGCTTGGTGCTATTTCTCTTAGAGTTCAGATATTCCCCCAGCAACAAAAAAATAATAGGACCTCATCCTTACCCTACACGTTCAGATTCACTATATTCTAGATACACAATTTTAGAAACACTTGTGTTCTTCCTGGTTGCTGTTTTGCCTTCATGAAAAGACACCCTTTAATCACATTATCAATCAGTGTTCCCTGAACTTACAATTCAATTAATTTCTTATATTTCCTCTTTAATCCAAAACTGATTTATGTTTTCCTAGGCAATCATCTGCCAAGGAGTATTAATAATTAATTACTGAAGGCCTGAAATAATATAGTTAATAATACTCTCAGTTGTGTTGCGCCAGAAATCGGTAGCCTTGCAAGCTTATTGTTACTGTCTTTAACAAGAATTTCAAAAATGTTAGGCTAAGAAGAGCTGGCCTAATGAAACCTATCTGTAGGAAGGAGATAATTTTGATAAGCAGGAACACTATTAAAGACTTAGAAGGAAGATCTTGTGGGACCTAGGGTTAATCTCAGTTAGCTTCTCTTTCACCAGCTTTGAACAAAACCATAACTTGAATCCGTAATGAGATCTGATAGTGGAGCACCCTAAAGTTTTCCTTTCCTGGAGCACACTCAGTTCCCTTATAGCACAGGCAGTGGTTTGATTAGCTGATTGTTGTAGGGTTTACTGGAGCGATTGAGCCAATAGATGTGATGGAGAAACAATTGCAATCAGTAATTTGTAGCCAGTGGAGATTGAACTGAGTCCAATCATACTGATCCATTTAAAAGAGAATGGATTGCTAATTGAAACAATCAAATTTCAGTCATGAATGTCAGCAAGGTTAACTGCATCCATGTTTATAAGCAACGCTTTGACAAGAGATCACAGGAACAAAGGGCATGTTATCTGAGGACTCTGAATTCTTCATGTTAAAGATATTCAGTTTTTCCTTTTTTCAATTAAAAATTAACATAAAGGGAGAAGTAATTTTATGTGTTTCATATTCACAGATTTAAGAGCATAATGATACTTTCTTCCCTCACTCCCAACTTTCCTCCTCTTTCCTTTGTTTTTTAACATTCTACAATGACGTTCTTTCAATTTACTTTATTTTTACTTTTTTTTTTATTATCCTTTTAAGATACAGTTCTATAGGCTCCTGGTATTTCCCTTATCCCAGCACCAATTTCCCCCCCGCCCACCTAGTTCCTCTATATCATCACTAAAGTATAGTTCTTCATTCACAGTCATAAGTCCTTCATTGCGGACATGGACAATGGCAGAGTCCAGCATCCTATTGTCAAGATATAGTAAACAGTTTCATTGTAAGTCCATCTTTGTCTGGAAGTAGACATGCATACTACATTGTATCCTCACATCTAGATATGTTAGTCTCCATTTCACAGCTAATGTACATCCCCTCAAATGAAAAGTCATAATACAAAAAAGCTTTCTTTTGTCTTTGAAAATGAAATAAAATTCTTCCACAGTAGAGAAAAGTTACAAAAATTTGCCTCTTCCAAACCTGCCCTACAAATCATACTTCAAGATGTTCTCTTGACAGAGAAGAGGAATAGCACCTACCAAAACCAAAGGCAAATGTGAAGAACATCGCAATAAAGTGACAACAGAAGACTGAACCAATGAACAACACATTGCTAAAACGACAGAACCAAAGTACCACCCATACATATTAACCCTGAAAATAAATGGCTTAAGCTCAAACGTCATAGATTTAGAGATTGAATTAAAAAACAAAGCCTGGACCCGGCGCAGTGGCGCAAGTGGTTAAGGTCCTCGCCTTGCACGCCCGGGATCCCATATGGACGCCGGTTCTAATCCCGGCAGCCCCGCTTCCCTTCCAGCTCCCTGCTTGTGGCCTGGGAAAGCAGTGGAGGACGGCCCAAAGCTTTGGGACCCTGCACCCTCATGGGAGACCCGGAAGAGGCTCTTGGCTTCGGCCGTTGTGCTCACTTGGGGAGTGAATCATCGGAGGGAAGATCTTCTCTCTGTCTCTCCTCTCTGTATATCCGCCTTTCCAATAAAAAAATAATAAAAATAAATCTTTAAAAAAAAGCCTTCTGAAGAGGTATTTTATTCCAAGTTTTATAATTTACACTCTTAAAATATACTCCTCAATATTATTTAAACCAGAATCAATATTTGGTTATATTGGTGGTTGAGGGTGACCTGTGCCTGACAAAATAAACATTTAATTTGAGTTATTTTATCATGCAAGAGAGATGAAGCGTTTTCTCAGCTCACTCCTTAGCCAGGAATGACCCTCCTTTTCCTTGCCTATGCTACAGCTGGAGAAAGAGAACATCATAGCATCAGTGTGCTGTTAACATGGTCTGTAAGTCTGAGTTGATTTGCAACATAAATAAAAAAATGTTGTAGTAAGCTCCATTTTTAAAATACAAATTGATCTTTTATCAAAATAATAGTCTTCTAAGTTCCAGAAATTGTATTTAAAATAGCAATAGGAAGTGTTCTGCTTAAATGATTATGACCATTTTTTTTATCTTTCTTTTATGTGCCCTGTCACAATTATTTACACATTAAACCAGTTTTCCACCATTTCTAAAACTGCAGTCTCTCTTTTCCATGTATCTTTAAGTTCTTCAGGTCTTGTCTGCTAACATTTATGGTTTTTGGGGTGTATTTGCAAATTACTATCCAGTGATGATGGTGCCATTTTTTGTGCCCATAGTTGACACCCTTCATTGAGGGATCACCAGGGATATCTGTGATCAGAAAGGTAGGATTATTGTAGTACCAAGGAAGACAAACCCAGCAGGAACAGTAGAACACTACACTATAAAAATTGAAAGATTATTCTTGAATTTGGGTTTATATTAATTTTAGCGAGGTTCTCAGGAAGCAAGTAGGTTTTAGTTCTTGAATGCTTGTTGCAAACAAACAAAACCCAATTTTTTCTGGAAAAAAAAGGAAGAACTGACCACAGTTAAAACTGTCACTGGGAAAGGAACAAGAGACACTCAAGGTACCACAGATAAGGGACTATATGGACAATCTTGTGATTGTAGAGTTGTTTGTTTCTTTGTTTTTGTTGTTGTTCATGTTTAAATTTCAGTTGTAGCAGTAGCATAGTGTGAATCTTTTTGTATTGTTTTATCATAGAATCTTTTTATCGACGAATTTTTTCCCACTATTGATGCTCTGTGAAATTAGGCTCAACAGGATTATAATATAGCCTTCCTGGTAACAATATGATCAACAAACAACTATGAGAAAAATTTCATCTGCTGGTTCATTTGCCCACTGTCAAAGCTGGATGGGGATGAAGCCAGAATCGGGGACTTCAATCTGACTCTCCCATGTGGGCAGTAAGAACCCAGCTCCTTGAGTGCTTACTTTCTGCCTCACAGGACATGCATTAGCAACAAGCTAGCATGAAGAAATGGAACTGACACTTGAACCAGGGGATTCAAATGTGCTGTGTCCATGTCCTAATAAGTGTCTTAAAGGTCAATCTAAATGTGCACCCTCTTCAGTCAAAGTTTATTGTAACAATAAGGGCCTGGGAATATGAATTTATGTCCATTGCAGGATCCAAGAAAGTGAATGTGTTCTTCCATGCTAGTTTGAGAAAGCAGAATCACTTTTTTTCTGAGTGGCAGAAAGAACTGTGCAAGGTTAGAACATCACTGGGGATTTTTATTTTCTTTGTTACATTAAAAGCTTTCATGCTCTGAACTACCAGATCTGCAATGCCAATTACTAAGACTTTACTGTCAAGAGTTTATCTGAAGAAAATTATAATTATTTGCTTTGAAAATCCACTACAAATTAGTGTTTTACAACTTCAAGTGCTCCTTCACTGCTCCTCAGCAATTAAAAAAATACACCTCATATTGAGCTGCTATTATAATGACCATGGAAACTAATTCAAACTCTTGATAAACACTTTATGAGCATAATTTAACCAAATCGTATCTTATTCTATTTTTATGGCACATATATTTTATTTAATATTTTTCTTACTTGAAATGCTTGAACAATAATGGAATTTATAAAAAGCTGACCTGGTTTCCTTTCTTTTTAAAAAGAATTCTTTATTATTATTATTATTATTATTAATTATATTGCATTATGTGACACAGTTTCATAGGCTCTGGGATTCCCCCAAACCCTCCCCTCCCATGGTGGATTCCTCCACCGTGTTGCAGTATTACAGTTCAAATTCAGTCAAAATTCTTTCATTGCAAGCATATACCAAGCATAGAGTTCAGCATCTTATTGTCCAGATAAATTCAATGGTTACTTGGGGAGACCATCTCTGGTCTGAAGGTAGAGCTGGCAGAATATCATCCCGATCAATTTAAAGCCCCAACATAACATCAACAACAATTTACAGCATTATGGAATTAATTGATATGGTATTGAGTATCCAATATGTTAAAAAAAAAAAAAAGGCAAGTTCTTAACCACCTCCTGTGACTACTTCATTGACATTTCAATTTTAGTTTATATATAACCAGGTTCTATACACCTTAAATGGCTAAGGGTACTATTCAGCTGTCTCATGTCTATTTTCATTTTAGTATTTAGCAGTTTATAGTGTTGAAGCATAATTTTGCTGAATTTGGCAGATTTTAGGATAGTCTAAACTGGCTTATAACTTTAACAAGGCATATGTCAACAGTTTAGGTGCAGAACAGTTTTAGGAGGGGAGTGCAGAGAGATCTTCAATACCCTAGTGAGGAGTAACTAATCTTTGTGTCCAACCTATTAAGGTATAAGTGAATCCACGCTGACCATTTCCTGTCTGGTTCTAAGCTGTCCTTGCTGTTCTCTGTCTATCTATTCTATTTTTTTTTAGAGACCTAATTTATATATTTATTATGTCCTGACATTTTTGCCCCTTCACCAGTTTGTAGTATGAATGAGGTAATTACAAAACTGCAGTTGTCTCATTTTCTAACACATTTTTGCTATTTCACACATGTTTGTGAGTTTGTAAATGTGTGTGTGTGCATTGATTTTTTTTTATTGTTGTTAACATTGTATTATGTGATACAGTTTTATAGGCACTGGGGATTCCCCCCACCCCTCCCATACCCCTCCCCCCATGGTGGATTCCTCCACCTTGTTGCATAACCACAGTTCAAGTTCAGTTGAGATTCATTCCTTGCAAACACATATCTAGCATAAAGTCCAGCATCTTATTGTCCAGATAAGTTCAGTGGCCTCTTGGGGAGACCTTCTCTAGTCTGAAGATAGGGCTAACAGAGTAAAGATCCGGTCAGTTAAAAGCCCCAACAAAACCTCAGTATCAATATACAACATTATGGAATTAATTGACATAATATTGGGTAAACAATATGTTAAAAATAATGCAAGTTCCATTCTTCGAAACATCTGGGTTGAGACAGTGTCAATGACAGGTTCAAAAAATAACCAACAACCAAACAAAAATTACAAGTTAAATCAAGGCAAACATGTGGTATCTAACCTTTTGGGATTCGCTCATTTCCCTTAGCATTATAGTTTCCAGTTGGGCCCATTTAGCCACAAAGAACTGCATTTTGTTTTTTTTAATAGCTGAGTAGTATTCCATGGAGTAGATGAACCAAAGCTTTCTTATCCAATCTTCTGCTGATGGGCATTTCGGTTGCTTCCATGTTTTTGCAATTACTGATTGTGCTGCTATGAACATAGGGATGCATGTTGGTTTGTTGTAAAACAGGTGTTTTGGATATATTCCTAGGAGTGCTATTGCTGGGTCATATGGTATGCAGATTTTGAGTTGTTTGAGTGTTCTCCAGACTGATTTCCATAAAGGCTGTACCAATTTGCAGCTACATCCAGAAACCTTCAAACTCTTGCAAGAAAATGTAGGAAATACCCTGCAAGACCTAGGAGTAGGTCCCGACTTTCTAAGAAGGACACCAAAAGCAATAGCAGTTGAGAACAGAATAAACAAATGGGACCTCATCAAACTAAGAAGTTTCTGCACAGCAAGGGAAACAATCAACAAAGTAAAAAAGCAACCCACAGAGTGGGAGAAGATCTTTGCACACTATATAGGCGATAGGGGGCTAATTTCCAGGATATACAAAGAACTTCAAAACAACCAAAAAACCAAAACAAACAAGCCACTCAAGAAATGGGCACGGGAAATGGGCAAACATTTCACAAAGGAACAAGTCCAAATGGCAAACAAACATATGAAAAAATGTTCCAGCTCCCTGGCAATAAGGGAAATCCAAATTAAAACATCGATGAGGTACCACCTAACACCAGCAAGATTGGCCCACATAAACAAGAACACCAACGACGCTTGCTGGCGAGGATGCGGGGAAAAGGGAACCCTACTCCACTGCTGGTGGAGCTGCAAATTGGTACAGCCTTTATTCTATTTGTTTGTTTGTTTGTTTGCTTCTTTGGGGGGGGGGTGCTCCGGAGTGACGCTGATGGTCATTGCAAGAGAAGATGGGGATCCAAAGTTGGAACTAAGTAAGGACCAGAGAAAGCTTCTCTCCCTTGTCCCAAAGGAAGTTTACTGTTCTTCTGTTTCTGCGGACCACTCAGGGCTCCTGGCTGTTGTTTTGATGACATTAAATCCTGTGAGGAAGGATCTGGGCTTCTTCCCATCCAATGTGGTAGATCCACATGTGGGTGGATGACCTCAGAGTTTTCGGCCTCCGAAGGCACTCCAATTCCCTGTGGTCTCCTTGGTAGTTGGGATGTAGTCCTTGGTGCCCATACTGATAGTCCTTGGTGAGAATCCAGGAATCTCCAGGGTTGGGATACAAGCCTCCTCCTGTCCACCTGCTCCACTATGGTGTCCCCCCATGCTCTGTGCATATGACCTCTTGTTAAGAGTTTGACAGGATCACTCTTGATTCCCCCTATAACCTTTCAGGAACATAACAGGTAACTCATAGACAATAGACTCAAATCAGCATTAGACAATAGTAAAACTACAAGACATATCTTACTCATTTGATTCATTTCCTGTGTGACATGTTCCTTAAATTTCTTGAACAGCTGTATTACGTGTTTCTCATTGT
This sequence comes from Ochotona curzoniae, assembly GCF_017591425.1. Classification (NCBI taxonomy): domain Eukaryota; kingdom Metazoa; phylum Chordata; class Mammalia; order Lagomorpha; family Ochotonidae; genus Ochotona; species Ochotona curzoniae. The sequence continues at coordinate 17,828,283 of NW_024465023.1, read as the reverse complement.
TGATAAGCTTTATAGCAAGTGCTTTGAATTCTGTATCCCCCATTTTCTTGATGTCTTCTGTTAACTCTGAGGTTGGCAAAGGCATTTATTCGTTTGTAAGGTAGTCTTCAGTAATATTCATTTTGCCTCTGTCTCCTCTTTTGCTCTTGGTCATTGTACTTCAAGTTATCAGATTCTTCTCCTTGGGACAAGTTTCTAAGTTGTGTCACCCATGAGTCTACAGTTCGATTTTACTTATTATGGATGGCAAATGGCTCTTTGTTTGTAGTCACTTCTGCCACTCCCTCCAGCGAGTTCCAGGTCTGGGTTCTTTAAAAAAAAGATTGATGTTATTATTACTATTATTGTTTTTTTTAAGTTTTATTTATTTGTTTTAATTGTTATTAACATTGTATTATGTGATGCAGTTTTATAGGCACTTGGGTTCCCCCCACCCGTCCCACCACCCTCCCCCCATAGTGGATTTCTCCACCTTGCTGCGTAACCACAGTTCAAGTTCAGTTGAGATTCCTTCATTGCAAGCATATACCTAGCATAAAGTCCAGCATCTTATTGTCCAGATAAGTTCAGTGGCTTCTTGGGGAGACCTTCTCTGGTCTGAAGGTAGAGCTAACAGAGTAAAGTTCCGGTCAGTTAAAAGCCCCAATGAAACATCAGCATCAATATATTAATGAAAGGCAGATATATAGAGAGGAGGAGAGGCAGAGAGGAAGATCTTTTGTCTGATAATTCACTCCCCAAGTGAGCTGAGTCTATCTGAAGCCGGGAAATCAGAGCGGCTTCTGGGTCTCCCGAGTGGGTTCAGGGTCCTAAGGCGTTGGGCCATCCTCTACTGCTTTCCCAGGCCACAAGTAGGGAGCTAGATGGGAGGCAGGGCCACCAGGATTAGAACTGGCACCCATATGGGATCCCGGTGTATATAAGCCGAGGACTTTAACCACTAGGCTACCATGCTGAGTCCTCAGGTCTGAGTTCTTATGTTAGACTTCCACTGTGGTCTCTGTAGCCCCAGCTCCTGGCTCACCACTCTTTACCTCCTGTGATACTTTGCTGAGGCTACACCATTATCTGCACAACCTTTCTCCCACTTCCTGTTAGAGTAGTTCCCAGGATTAGGGAGACCCTCAGTGTCCTGTATAACTAGATTGTTGATCTTGCCAGAACCTGTTTGGTGTTAGATCTGAGGGCCACGCAGACCTATTTTGATCCATACAATGCCATAATTGGTATTATTTTACCTTTGTGACCAGTGCAATGCACTGAGCTCAGTGAGTTTGCTCCCAGCTCAAAGCATGCATAGCTCACTATTGTCCCTGAAGTCTTAAAGTGTTTCACTGTACAAAATGGCAGCTGATGTGCCACTACAAGAGTTCTTGATCTATTGGCCATCAGGTCTAAGGGCTACCCAGAGCTATGCTGGGTGGAACCTGTAGGATGCCACGTTGTTGCAATTTCATTGAGCCAAAAATGAATTCACTCCTAGCTCAGAGCATGCACAGTAGTGTCCATAGCCTTTCCCTCCCTATACATAATGACGCTAGGTTCTGCTCTAGAGGGGAGACAGGGAAATCTACCCTGTTCCCACACTGGCCATCAGGGACCTGCTGCTCTGTGTCTGCTCCTGGTCAAATCAAATAGACCAGCAGGATGGGTAGTTGTTTGACTGGGTTCACCTCTTGAGTTCCTGGTTAATGTCCCTTCCCACCTTGTTACTGCTTGAGTTCTGACTGCCAGTGCAGTTCAGATTGCTGCTTGGTGAATGCCACTGGGGTATTGGTCAGTGTAACACCATGCCATTGTGTCTGCTGCTTTCTTATGTCTGTCAGTCTCCAGGAACCCCTCTGTAGTCGTTTTGTCCTCTCCTGTTTGCTGGAATGTGCCCTGTCTGCTTCACACTGGCTAATGTTTCTCCGTCTATTTAAAACATGTCCTTATCCTATTCTGCGGTCTTGATTAGCTGGTAACACATCTTCATCTTCTTGAAAGCAAGGAATAAGCTAACTTCTGTCAGAATTCTCATTTCATAGCACATTTGTTCGTTTTATATACTTTACTTATTTTCTTTACTTTGACAAATAAAAATAATTTTAAAAACTATGGAGGAAAATATAGCATACATTATCACTATGAACTAATAAACTGACAAGGTTTTATTTTCTGTCTTAAATATTTTAAGTTTTTTTTAAAGGTTTATTTATGCTATTTGAAAGGCAGAGTCAGAGAGAGAATATCTTCCTTTCACTGGTTCACTCCCTATATGGCCAAAACTGCTATTACTAGGCCCAGCTAAAGCCAGGAGTCAGGAATTCCATCTGGGTCTCCCATGTAGATGCCGGTACCCACAAACTTGGGGCATCTTTCATTGCTTTCCCAAGCACATGGGCAGGGATCTGGATCAGAAGTTGAACAACCAGGATCCAAACCCGTGCTCATTTGGGATCCTGGCATCATAGAGGGAGGCTTAGCCAGCTGGACTACAGCCATGAGGCCTATGTTATTTTTTCTTTTTCTGTTTTGTTTTTAATTTGAAACAATTACTGCTGGAATTGACACTTGGCTGTCTCATGGGCACTATAAAAATTACCCAGGCTAAAGGTCACCATGTCATATAAAAGCATGAAAGTTCTCTGGAATCTCTCAAATAATTAAATTTCTTTGACATCCAGGTCTCTTTATTCTGGAACTCTATTATTCTGCTTCTCTGTTCTCTTGTCTCCAGACTAGTTCATTAAATTCTATTTCTCATTACTCCTCACACTGTCTTTTCTGTCGACGCTGTCATCATCAAATCCCGATTCTTACTACTTCATGCAGAAATAATATTTCACATCCAATTTTGTTGTAATGCTCTCCAGAGTCTTGTATTTACAAGATTCATTTTGTGCAACCAAATTACCCTTCATGAAATATTGTATCTCTTGTTTGTTAAAAAAAAACTGCAATACGTGTAAAATGTGTACTCATATTATTTCATTTCACCATCAGAATTCTTCAGAAGAACTTGTTCCTGTTATTTTGTGAAAACGACCTCCCTGTGTTTTAGTCAGACTCAAATCCTTACCATTAGTCAATTTGTATTGTTCTTACTGCATCCATGTGTTTCTTCATGTTGTTTACCCTTTATAAAATCCAATCCCCAACATTTATTTATTAATAGCTTCCATCCTTAAGACTAATCAGGCTTTTCCACTGTTTCTATTTTCCTTAACATTCAGATCTTGTTATTATATGACTTAGTTTTAGTTTGTGATGTTTTTGTGGATCCTATCATATATCATATACTGCCATACAGAGACAATTCCTTTAATTTATTCTGATATTTTTATTGGAGGAATTTGCTGTTGTTGGTAAGAATTATCTTAGTCTTATAGATTTTCCAGTTAATAATCATAGCTTCTTGGCTCAAAACTTGGTTTTCCATTTTCTAATCTAAATAGCATTGATGTTACACTCACTGAAATGATACCATGGTTTAGGTGTTTGCTCCTCTTAATAAGTAAAAAATGAGATGCATATCATTTCCTCCTTACAGAACTAAAAGATATTATGTACTATTGTTTCTTCAAAATATTTTTTATGTTGAGAGATAATGCAAAATAGGGGTCCTGTATCCTTCACTGTTTATATAGCAGTTAAGGAAATGCCAAATTTTCCTCTTGATGCTCATCATAATTAGCAGCCAATCTTGGAAATTCAGAAATGTTTCTGTTACACCCTAGAACTTGTGTAGCTTTAACTACGGGGGAAAAAAGTGGGTGGTTAAATAGCTAAGTTACAAATTCAGCAATAAAGTTTACTAAGTTGTAAGAAAGGAACTTACAACTACTTGCTAAATGATCTTCCATGATAATATATTTCATTGTGTTTTACAGTAAAATCTCAGGAACTTTAGTTGCCATGTAGCTTGGAGTGCTTCTCACGAAGAATTGTTGCTAGTTCTTCTGGCTGTAACCCAGCTCCGTTAGTAATTTTTTCCCCACTGAAACAAAATGAATAATAAAGTGTGTTCTCTCTGCTACTCAGCTCCCACATGTCTCCACCCACCCTTCTTATGCTCCATAACCAAAAAAAAAACCTACATAGACTTTTCCATATCTTATGGTCAATTTTATTTAGAATTCTATACTAGGATTGTTAACGCTTTTGTTATTTCTCACAAATCTGTTCCAATGCCAAAATTGGTCATTTCTCCTAAAACAAGTGAGAAAATGACTTTTCTTTTGTGAATTAACTTGACACTGCTCTACATATTGTTTATTACCTGAGATAAAAGTATTCAAACATTGTAGGTTTGTGTTTTTGAATTTATTCTTTTTTGAATAATGTGGAATTCTAGATGAAAATGATATACTTCCTCCGCAAAGTTAGGAAATAACATAGGAAGCTATTTGCCATATATCAGGAGCTTGAGTTACTTATGGATGCAGATAATACTGATAATTCTCAGTAATCTAAGATTTGTACCACCCATCAAATGCAGCAACTTTGAAGGAGAAACATTAGGAGCTCTTGGCCTCCACAAAACAGACTGAGGTTTATTAAAGAAATTAACACCATTCTTCTAAAAAAATTTAGGAATAGTTGAGAACTTATAGAGACCTAAAGTGCAAAATATGCTGGAGTAACTAAGACATTCTCAAGCCTGCATTCCTTATTTATTTTTAAATAAGATATGCAGCACTGCCCTATTAGCTCTCTTGTTATACACACTCATTAGTTAGATATTCCTTTATACTCATAACTACTTGGCAGAGAAAAATTGAGAACATGTGTGTTTGGGGAATAAACACTTCTTCACAATACAGATGGTGTAGGCCTTCTTTTTTTGGAATGCAAACAACACTACTGTATTCATTGGCCTGGGATAGATGCACATTAAGTTGTTAAGGTGAACATGGTTTTTTTTTGTTTGTTTGTTTGTAAATGCCTTTATTCTTAAATATCCTAACAATGCATTCAGTTCCTTAACTAGTCTTGGAAATAGGTAAAGAACCACCTTTGTTTACTTACACAAAGACAAGCAAAAATTTGTAACCAAGGAACAGGGAAAGGATTCAATAGACAAAATATTACTAAGAGGCAATATCAAGAAAAGGAATTTCTGACTACATTCACTTAAAGGGATTATTACTGCACATGGGTTAAAGTGATAAAATATTGAAGCTGTTCAAATGCAAAGGGTTGAGTTTATTTCTTAACCTGACTCAGCAAGATTATTGCTGCATTCTGAATGGCTAAAGATTCTGTTGAAAACAACCTGAAGACTCAGAGAAGCCTGACTGAAGTTTTACTGGAAAGAGAATCTTTGTCAAGATGTCCTCAGTCCTTAAGACAGATAAAAGTAGGACTGAACTTCAGATTTCCAAGACAACTTCATTATCTCTGCACCAGAGACTAATTAAAGTAATTAACACCCGATAGAAGGTAAGGGATTGACACTTCATCCTTAGGAATTATTAATAGACTAGTGTTTACATACCTCGGGGTCAATATTTATCTGTCTCAACTAATACCCATCAACCACTATTACTCTAAATCAGAACCATTATCTGGGCATAGATTAGGAATGCATATATTTTCTTGGTTTCAATGACTTACCCTCAACATCCTCCTCTCACCTCTCCCCCCAAAAAAACCTTTCAGTGTTTTTCTCAAATCAGTAATGAAATTCTTCAAAGTTCTGAAAAGTACCAACTACATTAATCATTCATTATTAAACTTTCAAGAACAGTCATAGGGAAGAATACAGACAGGTAAAAGGAGAAAACTTGTAAATGAAGGAAAAATGAAAACTCAAGGATTTACTTTAATGGAGATAGTCACCACTTTTTTTTTGTCTCAAGCATCTTGTATGTGATTTTGTGAAAGTTAAAAACATCAGATCAGAGAGTGCCTGTCCATCCCTTCCACCCAGGATCAGATACATAGATTCTAAATCTATGGATGCAAATGTTCTGGAGTTTTCCGCGGGTTTAACAGATCCAAAAACTGGGTAAGGAAAGGGAAAATGATTTAGATTAAATGAATTTTTTATTTCTCCTGTGGGAGGGAAACAAAAATGACTCAACTATTTTAATAAGGCTTAAGGTTCATTTAAAGAATCTTCATGATTCATCTGCACTTAATTTTTTTATATCACAAAACTACTCATAATTCTGTTCTCAAAAGAAGAGATAGAAATGATAATGAGGAGGATACTGGTCTATAAATATAATAACTGGGAAATTTTATTTTAAAGTTAAGCAAGGCATAAATTTCAGATTTCAGACAGTAAATGTTAGTCTTTGTGTGTGTGTATACATATATAGTAAAAAATTTTCATTTTATGGAAACAAATTCATTTCTGGGAACAAATTCATTTCTCAAAGTTCAAAATGTTTGCTACCTCTGAAATAACTTGAATCTTCTTTTTTAAGTTAAGAAATCAAAGTACTTTTTTCTTCTTGTCAGTTAGCAGATTGAAAATATGCTGTTTAATTGTTTCTCTTTCACTGCTCCGTCATATCAGCGGGTCAGAAACACTGATACAAAGCAAATACCCTGATGATTGTGGTATTTGAAAAGTATCTCACCTAGCAGTTTATCTCTCATTACAGTTATAATATAGCACAGAGCTACACTGCTCTTTTACATATCTTTCTTTGCAAAACACTTGACAGAATACAATCAGTTCTTCCCTGGACAGCAGAGTTTGGCGCTGGTAGCTGCTTACGGCTGTTTCTCTTTCAAAGAACACGGATGGAGCCTGGTGTGATAGCTTAGCAGCTAACGTCCCTGCCTTGAACACGGCAGAATCCCATATGGGTGCCGGTTCTAATCCTGGCGGCCCTGCTTTTTATCCAGCTCCCTGCTTATGGCCTGGGAAAGCAGTCGAAGACGGCCCAAAGCTTTGGGACCCTGCAACCAGGTGGGAGACCCAGAAGAGGCTCCTGGCTTCGAATTGGATCAGCTCCAGCTGTGGCAACTGCTTGGGGAGTGAGACATCGCAAGGAAGATCTTCCTCTGTCTCTCCTCCTCTTTCTATATCTGCCTTTCCAATAAAAAAATAAATCTTTAAAATAAAAAGAACACAGATGAAAATGACTGATTCCCATTTTATCCCTCTAATTTATGTATTAATTAAAGAAACAAAAAATTGTAAATTGTTTTAGACGGGGGAAAGCCCTGGGAATTATCCCTACTACAGCAAAATCATGAGCTAATTAACTATATTTTATGTAGTGTGGGCTTTTTCATAATTCTTCTTTCCAATTGCTGCAGTATTTGCCCTTTAATTATAGGCACTTCTTAAGAAAAGTTCTTTAATATACTAAAGAAAAAGATGGTATGGAAACAAACAGAAAACTAAACAAATCGGTACATTGTGTTCATGTCAGATCCGTGTCTTCCTGATTATCAGACAATCTTCTACCTCTTTACGGTCCTTTGATATCCATCAGAAACATTTTGGCGAGTCTCATCCTGCTCAGAAGCACAGCAAAGCTGGCATCTGGCAATTTATGCAACCTATAAAACATGGCCTGAAATGCCAGATTATATTGATTTTTGTCTCTTTTCCCTCTCGTTATTCTTTCTTGTTCTTCTGACCTATTCTTGTCTGTTGCCTGCTGTGTCTCACAACTTCAGCAAGGCTCCTTTTGAAATCCTCCATCTCTTCTCTACCACTAGTTCTCAATTTTATTCTTCATATTCTTCCCAGACTCTTGGTCCTTATCTCTTTGCCTAGACACTGCAGAGATGAATGATTGCATTCCAGTTATTTTTCTGTTTCCAATTTTCCAGCTCAGAAAAATCTGAACCAATCCTTGAGATAGAAACAATGGCCAAAGACTTTGCTAGTAAGTGGAAGATTAGGGCCGGTAGCACTGGCATCTTTTGGGAGACACTTAGGAATATGCAGAGGTTCACACCCTAGTCCAAACCTACTGAATCAGAGTCCCCTATATGTGTTTTAATAAGATTCCCTAGGCAGTCTTGTATGAGGTACATTGAAGTGTGAAAAATACCAGACTAGATCATCGATCCCCAAACTCATTTTAGTGGCATCTCTTCCTCAGTAAATTAAGCATTGGATAAATTCACCCCAAAATTTCCCCAAAGCTGAATACCATATAGGTTTTTTTCGACTGCTATGCCATGATACAATAGACATGGTATTCCAAATTGTGACTCCTGACAGTGTGTTGCAATGGGTTAGACTGCCATTTGCAATGCCAGCATCCTGTATCAGGCTGAAGGTTGCAATCCGGATATGCTTTTCAGAGCAATCTTTCTGCTACTGTATGTTAAAAGGCAGTAGGAGATGGCCCCAGTGCTTTCTCTCCTGCCACTCATGTGGGAGATCAGGGTGGAATTCTTGGCTCTTGACTTCAGACTAGCTCAACCTTGGCTGTTGCAGGTATAAGGGGAGTAAACCTGCAGATGGAAGGTACGTTTCTCACTGTTTCTCTCCTGCTCTATCTTACTCTGCCCTCCAAATAAATAAATAAATATTTTAAAAAACAACATTGCTGTAATGCCAAATTGCAATTTTCAAAACACAATAGGTTGAAAATTTTCCAAGTCTCAAAATATTTTAAATATATATATATATTTTTAAAGATTTATTTTTATTTTTATTGGAAAGGCGGATATACAGAGAGGAGAGACAGAGAGGAAGATCCTCCGTCCGATGATTCACTCCCCAAGTGAGCGCAACGGGCCGATGCTATGCCGATCCAAAGCCAGGAGCCTCTTCCGGGTCTCCCACGCAGGTGCAGGGTCCCAAAGCTTTGGGCCGTCCTCGACTGCTTTCCTGGGCCACAGGCAGGGAGCTGGAAGGGAAGCGGGGCTGCAGGGATCAGAACCGGCGTCCATATGGGATCCCGGGCGTGCAAGGCGAGGACCTTAACCACTGCGCCACCACGCCAGGCCCGAAATATTTTAAATATATTAAGAAATCGACTTTGAGGGGCATATTTGTGGCAACATATATTTGCTGAACAATTCGTTCTTGAGTTTTGACACTTTTATCACTCATGAACATGAAAATGTGGACTGCAAACTGTTAATGAACTGTTTTCACAATCTCAATAGGCAACTTTTAATGCACACACAAAGAATAAGGACTCCAGAACATAGGATTATATATGTATTCTAATCCACTTGCACACTTTGAGATCACCTTGCAATTCTAATATATTGGTTGTTTGGCTTCTCATAATGGAGTGATTTGCCATCGAAAATCTGTAAACTGCGTTGCTATAGGTAATAATTTACTTCTTCAAGAAATCATTTTTCAGGTGTTATTCTTGACAACTGGGGCCAGATAATTTTTGTTGTTGCAGCTTTAAAATGGATTGTAGATTGGCCAGCTTTGTAGCTTCTTTGGTAATATGACTACCTGCAATGAGAGCATCCCATATGGGTGCCATTTCATGTTCCAGCTGCTCCATTTATGATCACTCCTTGCTGTGAAAAGAAGCAGAGGATGCCCAAAGTTCTCGGGCCACTGTAACCAGGGTGGGAAACTGAAGTTCTTACCTTCTGGCTTCATCTTGGCCTAATACTGACTGCTGTGGTCATTTCGGGAACCAGTAGATGTATGATCTCTCTCTCCCCTCCACTCCCTCGCTCTCTCTCCCCCTACCATCCCTCCCTCTCTGTATGTAACTTTGCCTTTCGAATTACATAGGCTGGATATGTTGCTTGTAATTCTTCAGTTTACAGTTGTATCTGGATATACACATTAATTACATGACAGCAAAAATAAAACATACTTATGTGTTATCAGCAATTCTTGTAAAAAAAAAAGGGGGGAGAGTGAAAGAGAGAGAACTAGATAGAGGTATAAGTCACTTATCTTTGCATTGTCACTTATCATAGAAATGGCTGTGAGAATATTTCCATGACCTTAAGGAAATCTAAAAACTTCAGCATTCATTAAATGGTATTTTCATGGTCACTTCACTAAAGCCTGAGGTATTGTATCTACCATTTTGTCAGATTTTCAAGATTATACTAATTGCCCTTCGTGCATGCATATACACATATTCATATGCAGTTAGATAAATTCAGCATCCTACATGCTGCTATTGGATGTTTTCTACCATAATGCAATCATATTTAAAGATATGATTTGACCTCACTATTTTAACAGCATGATGGGCTCTATTTTTGTTCCCTGATAATTCCTTTATTCTAATAATTGCTATGTCCTTTAAAATACAAGTTGCAATAAATAACAAACAATCCAAACTTCAAGAAACGATGGTGTGGAAAAATCTATTTATAATAGATCTTCCAAATTCTAGAGCACTGAATTGATGTAAAGACTGAAGACAATAGTTCACCTCCTTCCAGTTTCCCTTTCATTAGGACAAGCCGTTGCTAGTCCTCTGCTAAAGGGAATGCAACTGTTCTACCTTTTATGGGATGTTTCAATTAATTTCATTGTAACAGTTTGCTTCAAAGTAAAGGAATGATCCTTTTAACTGTAATTCAGGAATATTTCTTATCACTGGAAATATGAATCTCATTTTTGCTTTGTTCATTCACCAAAAAACCCCACTATTTTCTGAGTTGGACTAGGTTAAGGTTCATGCTTTGTGTCATAGAATGTAAGGATTGGAAATACCAAGAAATCAATAGATTGAATATTTCATCTCAAGCAAAAATGTGTTATACAGTAAGAGGAGAGGGATGATGTGTAAAAGAGGGGACACTTTATTATTGTTGTTATTATATTCATTGTATGCTATTGAGAGGTCATGTGCTTGATGCAAGGTGCAAGAGACAGATCCAGCTTCAAATCCAAGCTTTACAGTTTAATCTCTTTATTATCTTCTCCATTTCTTGGCATATCTATTTTCAGTTTACTCATGGTCTAAATGCAATTCCTGCCTATCATCTCTTTGAACACTCAGCTAAAATAAGGAATGTGCAGTCAGTGCTCATTGTCATTGTTCAGCACATATTATTTGTGATAAGAATGATGATGGCAGTGTTGATGTACATTTCTGATGACTGTGTGTTAGAGGATATCTGGAAACTTCCTTCATTGCTAATATACTGTATCAGTTTGCTGTTATCAGGTGAGAAAAGGGTGATGCTAAGTGAAAGCAAAAGAAGCATTGCATGTGGTTATCTTAAAACAAGAACAAATTCTTGGGATTTGAATAGTTTCTGCTCTAGTTATTAGAGAAGTTTCTAAGAGAAGAGAGAATGCTTTTTAGTTCAAATTGAAACTTAGGATGTCTGCGTTCTAAGGAACTTGTCATGATGACCCAAGGAGTAAAAGGCAAGCAAGCAAGCTTGTCACTGTGCCCGGATTAGTTGTAAGTGGCGTGTGGGGATGATGGCTAATGGAGAGAGTGAAGACATTCAACGTGTTTTTGTCTTTGTATTACTGGGAACGATGGGAATTTTCCACTGAGCAGGATTATGGAGCAGAAAGAGAATAGATAATTCTTCAGAAGACTTAACTAGATTTCAGGTTTCAGAACAAAGCAGTTTTGACAGCTTGATCTGTACCTTTAACATCCCTAAATTGGAGTCTTCATCTGCAACAAATTATTTCAAATCACCTTATCTAAATAAAATTATGTATGTATACTTGCTTCCAATCCATAAAATTCTAAGTAAGCACCACTGAGGCTAATGTTTGTGTTATTACAATATGAAAGAGGTAAGCCAATAGAAAATAAAGTAAGATCCAAGATATAGGGGGAATCAGAATAAATAGCTGATGCGAGAAAGGCTATGCCCAATAGAAGAAAGCAAGAAATACATTTCATTAGAACTGCATAATATTTAATGTAAAGTTATTTCCTAAATGAATTTACTTAGTGTGCACTTAAAAATCTGGAGTATAATCCAGGTCCTAAAGACAGAATTTTACTAATTTTTGGCATTCCAATATGCAAGAGAACGTATCTTAATAGCTCTACACTGAGATATATAATCATAGTTTTGGTAAATAACTGTTATTTAATGTAAACACAATTCAAGATGAATGCTGTGGCAATTGATGGGAGGGAATCCAACCGCTAGATGGAACCAGAGGGAAAGTGAGGAGCAATAACATTCTGAAGACTGCCAGTTCCTTTAAGATCTTCATCTTCTTACCAGAATGTCTGACTCACGTTAATTCTAATTGGTTAACTAATACTCTTTGAATATGGAGGTTCTACCAGCTGTGAATTTGCTTAATTATGTTTAACTCCTTTTTCCTGAATTTTTCTCCATAGTGATTCTCTAAGGTACATTTCATGAGTCATTAAAATCAAGAAGTACTGCCTAAAGCATTCACTTTGGATAGTGCGATGCTGATACTCTACAAAAAGGGCATGGAGTTATTTCAGTCTGTTTTTAGTGAATTCACAATGTCTGCATATAATTACACCATTCATTCTACACAAATTTGAGCACTTTGAGTCTCTTATTTTAAATTGTTTCCAAGCATTCTCTGATACTGTGAATATTCTAATAATGCATTTTTTCATTAAAATTCTGGAGATTATCATTTTATGGAGTGTGTTTGAAGCTGATTTTGAAATTTTTTCTTTAATAGAAATTACAATGGGATATATACATAGGTATATATAACAGATTTCTAAAATTAGGGTTAGAATTTGGACTTCTTCCAACAGCAGTGCCCTACTTGTTGAAGCCATCTGGAAACAGGAAATGCGGTAGCACTTACAGGTATAGCTATATCCACTGCATGTAGAGGCATGTGTCTTTTAAAGAAGAAAAAAAAAAGCAAACACAATTCATGCTTGATCCCATAATAGCCAACTCAAATTGCACATTCTTTTTGAAATTATCCTACAAATTAACCCAGCAAAGTTAAATTATTGCATGTGATGGTGTTGTGAAGATTGAGATGATGCATGTTGTAATGTTTTGTAGGAAGTGAATGATTTATAGCATTATTAGTAACATGTAGTTAAAGATGAGAATCCTTGCCTTCTTAGAAATAGTGTCTGTTGTCTACAGATAAATAAGCCGTATATACAAAGCACTAATCTGTATGTGTGCAAATACATGTACCCACAGTAAGTCACACGAGTACATTCATAGAAACATAACCCATCTACAACATATATTTCTGTTTGCCTAGTGGCTGAAAAGCTGTTAGTATGGATGCATCTGGACTTTCTATGCTCTGTGCTCAGCTTTGGTTTATACATGAACATTTCTCCTTAATAAAAATGATTTATTCAAACTGTAGTTTGGTGATCTCATATAAAAAAGGATGAGTTGCCATTACCTGCCATTTCCTGTGTATAAATATCACACTTTTGAAGATTTTTGATTTATATTGACTTGTAACCCATTCTGTTTTCTAGAAACATACATGATAAGTAACTAGATAATACATTCAAGTCACATAAAATATTTTCACCTGAGATATAAAAGTTTTCTTTTGCGATACTTCTGAAATTTACTTATTCTGTTTGAGATAATGATGACAATAAGGAAACGATAGTGGTGGGAGAGTTCTATTTTTAGTTTTTACAAAGTAAATTATATCATAATAATCCTCCCACTAAGTAGAGCTATAAAAACCATATAAATACAAAGAATGGTAGTTTAAATTCATGGGATGGCAATGAAAGAAGACAAGTCTTGTGAGCCAGGGTCCTAAGAATAATAAAATACATTGAAGCAGAACTAAACTTTTCTGTTTCTGAATAAATAAGCCTTGCTGGGATTTTGATTGAGATTAAGTAACATCATTAAAGAATTTTACCTAATTCATACTTATAGTACACTGTACCAGATGATTAAAATATATTATCTTCTCAAGTGTACATGGAAAGTCATCGATATTAACTATATTATGGACCATGAATCAAATTTCAGCATACTTCAACACAAGTATGTTCACTGCAGAGAGTAGAATTAAATTAAAATCAGTATAAAAAGATGAAGAAAATTCCCTAATATTTGATATTAAGATTTATACCTGGCTCAAGTTTTATTTGCCCTGTTTCCAATACAGCTTCCTGCTAATGCACACTCTGGGAGGCGGTGGATGATGGTTCAATATTTCTGTATCTGCCATCCTGTAGCAGATCATACTGGAGTTCCTGACCCCTGGATTTAGCATTGTCCAGTCCCAGTTGTCATGGGCATTTGGAAAGTGAATCAGCAGATGGAAGATCTCTTGTCTGTTTTTGTCTGGCTCTGCCTTTAAATAAATATAAATAAACAAACAAACATCAAACATTTTAATTGATATGTTTCCTTAAAATCAAACACTATTAAACCTGTTAGTATTACAGTTTTTAATTTATAGACAATGCTTAGAGCTCTAAACATAGTGATAGCATCTTTTCTGGTTGGAGTATAGAGAATGTTATCTCAAACATTAAAAAAAAATGGGGGGAGGGACAAAAGAAGGATATGTCACTATGTTCCTAGAATGGTGTCAAATATATTGAATATTGATTAACACTTAAAAGAGAAAAAACAAAAAAGGGTAATAAAGAATCCCTTTGGCTCATCGATTGTTCACTGTTTATTCTGGAAAAACTCCTTCTCCCTTCTGGTTCAGTATGCTCTATGCAATGAGTTTTTCTAACAGTTATGGTCAAGATTTCAGGAGTTGATAAGATTCAGGATTTCAAACTTGACAGGAAACCTATTCTTGCTTTTATTACAAGATGAAGATGGATTTATTTTTCTTACTTTAAGCAAATTTAGAAAGTTTTACTGACAAACTCTCCAAGGCCAATAACAAAAACTCCATCTATAAATAAAGAGAACTCTTGTGATTAGGCATGAACAAGATTATTCAGCATTGAAAGAGATCGTACACATCATAGAGGAGGGCAGTTATTCTTAAACAGTTTGTTAGGCGATACACATATCAGAAAAAATATTTTTACTGCATTCCATGGTATTCAAGAAAGCATGAGGACTAAACATAGCATTTTAAGCAGATAGAGATCTTATACAAATCAAAATAAAATGTAAATAAAAAGTGACATAAGGGGGAGTCAACTAAGAGGCAGTGGAAAGTAACGTTTCTTTATATCTAGACTTACATATAAAAACTATAAATAAAAATTGCAGAAACTTTAAAAACTTGAAATAATTAAATTATGGATGGAAATGTAGGCAGAACTAAGCAAATATGCTAAGAACCGGCTAGAAGAATGCATATTATAAAATTGGATATAATTACTGTAGAGGTAAAATCTCCAAATGTCAAAATTGTGACATAATTACTAAAATAGTGCCAACTTAATGGGCCAGAATCAATAGTCAAAAACAAACTTCAGACATTTTCAAAAGCTAAAGGCTTCCGTTTGGGTTTGAGCTACTTCAGTAGATATCAGGAAAATGTAATAAAACAAAGGATATGAAAAAGTTATGTGAAATTTTCAATTGAAGAAATACATTCTTTAAATCTCAGTAGGAAAAAAAGCAGTTCCTCAGAAGAGAACAATAGCAACAATAACTAAAAGGCTGGCCTCTTTAGAACAATGTCCACCAGAGAACAATTTTGTGACTCATAAGCTCGGTATGTCTCCAAGTTGTTATTTATGGTGGACCACAAGAGAAAACATTCTCAGAAATTAAAGGGCTCAGAATGACTGCCACTCACACATAAACAAAATATTTGGCAGCACATTCCCTGGATCAAGAAAGGTTCAAAGTAGCCTTAAGAATTAGCAGGAAATAGCAAAATTGGTTGGACATTAATTATAATCAAAATAATTATGATACAATATGCAAGCACTGGAAGGAAACTTTTAAAGAGAAGCTTTATGTGATTCTAAAATACAGCCAACCAAAGAATCAGGGTCTGAAATATGTATGCAGGCAATTCACATTATTTAGAGATTCTGTATTTTTAAATTTATCTCCTTGCTACAGCTTATTTGTAACCTCAAAGTCAAGACCCGTGCTGCTTTTGCAGATATTCATGGACATGCACAGAGCAACAGAAAATCTGAGTCACATGATGTGCGTGCTCCTAACTAAGTTGGAACTTCCCTTTTTATTGCAGATCTCACATTGTAAGCAGATCTCACACTGTAAACAGGTCTTTTGTGATATATTTGGTACCATATTTTTCAAAGCTTTTGTGATTTTTTGTGGGTTTTGTTGTTAAAATAGTAACCAGGCATCATGTTGAAGTGCTGTCTAGTGGTTCCACATACAAAAATGCTGTACTAACAGAGGAAGGTAGCTTACAGAAGAAGACATGTATTAGGTAAATTTTGCTCAGGCATGAGTCATGGTACTGTTGTCATGAAATCAATGCATTAACAGTATGTATTAAATAATGTGTCTTTAAACTAAAATACACACCGAAGATGTACATATTGACTAAGTAGTGGAAACATGGCTGAAGGTTCACAGAAAACTGACCCTGCATTTCGGTGTTTGTGGTGAGGTCACGTAAAAGGAATACTGTGAATAATGACTATGGTCACAGTTGGGGTGTGTGTGTGTGTGTGTGTGTGTGTGTGTGTGTGTGTGTGTGTGTGTGTGTGAGAGAGAGAGAGAGAGTTCCTCTGGAAAAGAATGATTAAAGTATTTATTATGTCATGTATGAGCAAAATTTCATGTGTAAGCAGAAATACATCTCATTTTCTGATTTTTTAAAAGGTTAAGCATTGTTTGATTTTTTTACCTGTTAGCGACATGAAGAATATTCCATCTTGTTATCATGCACTAGTTTTAAGAAAAAACCTCCGGCCCGGCGCAGTGGTTAAGGTCCTCGCCTTGCACGCCCGGGATCCCATATGGGCACCGGTTCTATCCCGGCAGCCCCACTTCCCTTCCAGCTCCCTGCCTGTGGCCTGGGGAAGCAGTCGAGGATGGCCCAAGGCTTTGGGACCCTGCACCCACGCGGGAGACCCGGAAGAGGTTCCTGGCTTCTGATGAGTGCCGCTTTGGCCATTGCGGCCACTTGGGCAGTAAATCATTGGATAGAAGATCTTCCTCTCTGTCTCTCCTCTCTGTATATCTGCCTTTCCAATAAAAAAGTAATAAAAATAAATCTTTAAAAAAAAAAAAGAAAAAAAAATCACATGAAAAATCTAGTTAAGAAGAATAATTACTCCCATTTCTTATTTTGTCTGGATGATACTCACATCACATTCTTATCAATTGGCACATTCTCTAGAGATAACAAAATGATCCAATTAGCCAAAAGTATTTGCAGTAAATAATAGATACTCCAAATAAGCCATCCTAAGAAGGTCGTTTTCCCTAATTCTTTGAACATTATACTTGAAATATTCAAATGTACCATATTGGTGTCTCATGATTGTGGGTACTTTAGCAAAAGGGGGCAACAGTTCTTTCCAATTGTACCCATGCCTATTTTGACAGGACATCTTGAGAAAACATTTTGCTTGATGAAGTGGACACGCTGCTCTAGAGACCTTCCTATACCATTTGTGCTCTTATAAAGTTTAATTACACTTTCTTTACAAGACTTATTAAATTAAACTCGATATCAGCATTTTTACATAATTAACTTCATTTTTTAGGATTTATAGAGTCAGTTTGAGAAAAAACTTACATTGGGAATTTTCTGCTAAATTTATCAGAATGCTTAGCTCAATTTAACATGCAGGTGTTTTTATTTACTGCTAAAAACAAAGAACGCAAAAAACCCTCTAATCTTTGTTAGCAATGATAAATGCTTGTTATTATGAATATTATATAGCTATAGATACTATAAAATTTTACACTTCTTTTAATATCCATGATGCAGCATCCATGCTTCTGTCCTAGATGTTTTCATTTTATCTCATTTCTTTATCTCAATCTTATCATAGTGCACGACATAGTATATTAATATTGATCAACAAATGTCCCAATCATTGTGCATAACAGACCACTCTAGATTAAGTGACTTGAAACAGTAGATATATTGATATCACTAAGCCCTCTTTGTATCAACTGTAAATTTAGTTATCTCACCTGGGATGGCTGAGCTCTGATTCAAATTGCAATTGGACTGAGCTCAAGTCCAGGTAATGAGTTAGAATCAGGTTAGCTACACTTGTCATTTAACCTCTGTTAATACTTAAGACTTTAAAGTAGTATGCTACTTGTAAGCTAGAAAGTTGCCTGCCAGTTTCATGGATGCTAATAAAGGACACAAAATTTTTTGGTCAATGACAAAGAACCTTATTATCTATAATAACTACTACTATCTTACAATATGAAATTAATATTTTCCTTGGTTTCTCTTGCCTTTTAATCTCCAAGGAGGTTATATGAAAGCAGGTCCAGGCAGATGCCATGTACCTAGCAGCATTGCCAAACAACACCCCAAACTGGTTGGAGGAATTGTTGTAGAACCTTCAGAGTAGATGAGTTCCCCTGATTATGTAGAAAGCTGATCACTGACATCGGGTTGATGAAAGAAAGTAGGCATTTATTACCAAGCACAGAACAAGGAGCCTAGTAGCTATTGCTTAATTCCTTGGTTTTGCAAGGAGTCAGGGGTGAAGATTCTTATAAATTGGATTTGGGGTTGAGAGTATGTGATCAGCTCATGTCCAAGTTCCTGGAAGGTGATGCTATTCATTTTAAGGAATTTGTGATGGCCAGGTGAGTTCCAGCTGATCTGGAGGCTATGGGAATGCAGCTGTTATGTTCTGCCCAGACCTGGAATTCTCTTTCACAATTCACTCCGGGACAATACTGGCCATTAGGGTTCTTATCTATTGGAGAAGCAAATGACTCCTTGAGTCCAGTGATTAAAGGCCTGTAAAGCATCTACTAGACTATTGTGATAATATGGGAAAAAATATTGGTGGGGGGGGACGGACGGAAGGGGAGTAGGAAGGAACAATCTCTATACCTTGGAAACTGTATCATGTAAAATAATAATTATAATAAAAATAATTTTTTTAAAAAAAAGTTTGTAGGGTCAACTGGATCAGTCCCATAAGTCAGTGAACCTCTTTTGATAAAAGCAGTCAAAGACATCTTGTACAAAGGGAGACAAACAGGAAGCTTTATGTTATGAGTTTCAGTTTCAGTGGCTTTGTATTGCTGAGGAGTCCCAAACTTAGGAAACCCCAGTGTTTGAAAAGCTACTCCTAGAAAATCTGCCCAAGCATTTCCCAGCTAGAAACATATATATACATATGTATATATGTATGTATGTATATATATATATATAAAGGTTTATTTCTTTTTATTGCAAAATCAGACAGAGAGGAGGAGAGACAGCGAGGAAGATCTTCCGTCTGATGATTCACTCCCCAAGTGACTGCAATGGCCGGTGCTGCAGTGATATGAAGCTAGGAGCCAGGAGCTTCTTCTGGATCTCTCACTTGGTTGCAGGGTCCCAAGGCTTTGGACCATCCTCAACTGCTTTCCCAGGCCACAAACAGGGAGCTGGAAGGGAATCTTGGCCTCCAGGATTAGAACTGGTGCCCATATGGGATCCTGCTGCATTCAAGGTGAGGACTTTAGCCACTAGGCCACTGCGCCAGGACCTAGATACATAATTTTTTGTCTGTTTGATCAGAAATCTACCCCTTTCCTTGGATGGAAATTGAATCTCTAACATTCATGGATGCTTTCTCTGTAAATACATAAACAATGATATCCCAGGATAAAGCTGTCCAAATCTTGTACTCACAAGTAATACCAATGTGAGCGATCTTTGGTAGAGAGTCTGCAGGAATCTTAATTGATACCATGTCTACTCATGTGTGTTATGGTTTGAATGTTTAATACCCTCAAATGTTTGTGTGTTAAAGAGTTTGACACTGGGCGACCAGGTAGAGAGGTTGTGGATCTTCTTGGGGCATACCTTCAAAGGTACGTCTCATCTGACAGTTGTTTTAAAGCTTGACTTTGGGACTAGCATTGTGGTACAGCAGGCTAAGCCATCTCCTGTGATGTCCCATAGGAGAACCAGTTGCAGTCCTGGCTGCTGCTCCAGCCTTTGATATAGCTCCTTGCTAAAATGTCTGGTCCTTCAGCGGAGTTCCTGCCCTGCATGTGAGAGACTCAGACGGAATTTCAGGCTCTTCTATTCAGCCTGGTCCAGACATGGCTGTTGTGGCCATTGACAGAGAGAGAGAGAGAGAGAGAGAGAGAGAGAGAGAGAGAGAGAGAGAATGTATGTATAATAAAACCCTGACATTGGCCCTATTGTGTGTGTCTCTGCTATGACTAGATGTGTTACCTTTGGGTCCTGTTGGTGCTCCTGCCATTATGTGCCACTATCCACTGCACTCACTAGAAGCCAAATCTGTGAAAACATTCAATATTAAAATTGAGCCTCCAATACTATGAACTAGATAGCACTGCTTCTTTCATAAGTAGCTTGTTGCAGGTATTTTGTTGTAATGATAAATAATAAATAAATAAATGTCTGAAACACTAGGGTATGTTCTCAAATTCAGAGACATGAGTACATCTGTTAACATTCTGCTGGGCAAAATAAGTCATACCATTAACACCAAGTCAATGTGACAGGGAGATGTATTCTACTCAAAATGAAAGAGAGAAAAGATTGTTTATTTGCTGAACAGTGCAATCTATCGCTCAGGAACTATTGATGCTCATTTAGTCTAATCCTACTTGGAAGTAGAATTGATAATTTTCTCTACATTGTATTTTCCCTACACTCCCAGATGATTTCATTTGGTGGTCAGTTTGTTTTTTATTTTTCTTACTGGAGAAATATCCATGGGTCTGGTGTGATGGTTCAATGGCTAAACCCTCACCTTGTGAGCACTGGGATCCTAATAAAGGCACCCAGTTTGTGTCATGCCTGTGTCTCTTCCCTTCCAGCTCTCTGCTTATGGCCTGGAAAAGCAGTTGAAGATGGCCCAAAGCCTCGGAACCCTGCATCTGCATGGGAGACCCGGAAGAGCTCCTGGCTTCTGGCTTAGGATCAGTTCAACTCTGGCCATTGTGGCCATTTGCAGAGTGAAGCAGCTGATGCAAGTTCTTTCTCTGTCTCTGCTCTCAATAAATCTGATTTACCTTTCCAATAAAATTGTATCTTCTTTTTTAAATTTTATTTTTATTGGAAAGTCAGATACACAGAGAGGAGGAAAGACAGAAAGGAAGATCTTCCATCTGTTGATTCAGTCCCCAAGAGGCCACAAAGGTCAGAACTGTGTGGATCCGAAGCCAGGAGCCCGGAGCCCTCTCCAGGTCTCCCACGTGGGTGCAGGTTCCCAGGTTCCCAAGACCTCGTGCTGCTCTCAACTTCCCTCCCAGGGCACAAGCAGGGAGCTGAATGGGAAGTGGAGCTGCCGGGATAAGAACCGGAGCCCAAATGGGATCCCATAGTGTGCAAGGCAAGGATTTTAGCTGCTAGGCTACTGCGCTGGGCCCAAAGTAAATAAATCTTTAAAAAAGGGAATACCTACACCAGAATGTTCAATATGAATAGTGTAGCTTTATAAGTTATCTATTTTTTCATATATGCATGTATACCTCTAGCTTGCCCTCTAAGATGGGTGTAGTCTTTCTATTCACCTTAATAAATCCTGAATTCGCACTGCATTTTTTTTTTGTGCATCTTTTCAAATTAATACTAGTCACCATTTTCTTAGGGTTATCTTCCTGTTAGTTAATTGGTTAGTATCTAAAATTGTGAGCAATCTCCCTTGGGAGGAATTTGTCAGTTAGACCTACAGGGAGAATTTATGACTTCATTTTATAACTGAAATTATTTCCTAATCAAGGAGACCAAAATACCTGTATCATCCTAAGACATTTGCCACAAAATTCCTTTTTTTCACTAAAATAAGCAACACTGTGGGGAAAAAAATCTTTATTGTGTTATTTTAAATTGTCCTTGTGTTTCTAGAATATTTTTCTCAAGTGGTTTGTTACTATTTTGTAAATTTTGCAATCATATTTCTATTGTATTATACATTTTTTTTTCAATACAAGTGATCCTATACAGTGTTTTTTGACTTACATGATGATATATTTACTCCAAGTGTTTTGGTGTTTTTTTTTTCCTGCAGGAAATTTACACTTAAATATAGCAGTTGCAATAAATGTATTTATGATAATTGGAGCTATTATTGTATATATGTTAGAAATTAATTGTGTCTCTGACTCATTGAAAATCATGTGCCAACCATAGTCAGTGTTTGTAATTTGTTTCCTTTTATAATTTTTCTGTTATATTAAACATGTAAGAATGTTGAAACTTCTTGAGTATTACAATTATGTGTTATAACCTACTTGATGGTCCCCAGATTTTTTAATTTATGTTTTCTATTTTAAAGGTAGAGCCACGTTTGTGAGTAGAGAGAGAGAGATCTTCTGTTCACTGACTTATTCCCTAAATGGACAAAACTGCTAGGGCAGAGACCACCTGAAACCAGGAGCTGGGAGCTTCAGCTAGGTCGCCCATGTGGGTTCAAGGGTCCTAGGACTTAGGCCATATTCTGTTGTTTTCCCAGATGCATTACTAGGGAGCTGAGTCAGAAATGGAGCAGCCAGTACTTGAACCCATGCCAGCATCACAGGAAGTGGTTTAATCCATTGTGGTACATTGCTATCCTCCAGTCGTCCAGATTTTTTTTTTTTTTGCTTACTAAAATGTATAACATTCTAGACAAAATTTGTAAGACTAATTCGTTCTTTTAAGTTGTGATAACCAAGAGTTTTTCATGTATTTACCTTCTGAATTAAAAGCATTTTCCAGGTGACTGTTACTATGTAGTGTGAAATAACATCTTTTGGTTTTTATTGCTTTTTTTATTTGGAGAGCTAAGTTATTCAGTAGGTACATGTTTAGTTTCCTTCTATTCGTGTTCTTTATTACTTTTCTTTTTTCTTGTTGCATTGAATTATATCTTTTCACATATCTATTCTCATTTATCACTAATCTTAACTGAGGGTTTTTTGTTCATAAAGTCTATATTTTGCTAAAGCTTATTTATAATAGTTGTGCTGGAAGCTACTGATTTTTCATTCTTTGTGAAATTTTTAATACTGGTGAAATTTTAATACATTTATTGTATTTCTATGTTGTGATTATTATATGTTTAATTATGAAGTTCTATCCCAATCCTAAATCTACAAAGTTATATCACCTTTTATACCAATTTTAATTTTTAAAAAAATATTTATCTTTATCTTAAAGGCAGATTTATGGGGGGTGGAAGGGAGAGAGAGAGAACTTCCATGTGCTGGTTCACTCCTGAATGATCACAATGGCCGGAGCTGGGCCGATTCAAAGTCAGAACCCAGGAGCTTCTTCCAGGTCTTCCATGTGCACACAGGCTCCTAAGGACTTGACCCATCCTCTGCTGATTTCTCAGGCCATTAACAGGGGGCTACATCAGAAGTGGAGCTGCCAGAACTCAAACTGGTGACCATATGGGGTGCTAGCACCACAGGATGAGACTTAGCATGGTAAATCACAGTGCCAACCCCAACAGTTTTATTTTTTCCACATTTATTTCATTACTCCATGAATTTTATAAAAACTATCAAATACAACCAAGAACCAAGTTCCAAGGCATGCTGGAGACTTTTTATACTCCTACATTTTCCATCTTAAATTTTGGGCCAATTTTATTATTATTATTATGATGATGATGATCTTTGCATTGCTCTTTAGGGTGCAAAGAATCAAGGGCTACAGGACAGTAGGTTAGACCATTGCTTCCACATTCTCTTTTTTCCTTCCTGTATCTGTACAAACTGGATAATTGATAAACTACCCTGCCAAGTGTTGGCAGTGAATAACTGGGCAAATGGAGACTCTAAGGTGGACAGTGTCAGCCAGTAGCTTCTGAAGAGATTTCATTGTGCTTCAAATGGCAAGATTGGCAGCAATTCAGAACTGTTGAACTATCGAAACCATTTCAGCAGTAGCCAATTTAACTGTTCCACAAAAATAACCTGTTTGGATTTTACTAAAATTGTATTTAATTTATGAATTAATTTGAAGAGGAATTGGTGCTTAAAAACATTGTGTTCTTTCCTCATCTAGTCTATAATGCTGGCATGTGCTTCTATTTGTTGTACCTTTGTTCTACCTCAGTAAGTTAGGGAAAGATGGAATACAGTAATTCAAATTTTATTTTGAAATTAAGTTTCTAAAAATCTTGAATCTATTGTCTGTCTTGTGATTACCTAGTTGATGTCATGGGATCGCATATACTATAAAGCACCTATAAGTGTTTGAATAATGAACAACAACTAGGTTTCTCTAGCCCACTCCAAACATTTAGCTTCAGTGAGGTCTAATCTCCCCCAAACGGCTTTAAAACAATCCAGATGTACGTGTGACTCTTGTGTATCTACACTAAAATCTAGAATCCTGACAAACAGAGAGATGGAGATCTAGTGCCTCAGATTTCACAACTTCTCATTGGAGGACAAATCACTCTAGCACCAGG
The DNA here is from genome assembly GCF_017591425.1 of Ochotona curzoniae. Classification (NCBI taxonomy): domain Eukaryota; kingdom Metazoa; phylum Chordata; class Mammalia; order Lagomorpha; family Ochotonidae; genus Ochotona; species Ochotona curzoniae. Next base: position 17,803,921 of record NW_024465023.1, on the reverse strand, counting down.
ATTTTCCTTTTACATGGTATTTGCATATCTGGATAATTAATCATTGATGCTTTCTCATAATCATTGTATACGCCAACATTAGTATAAGCATAACACTGGTATAACCATAACATGGAGAAGAAAAAATAGGTTGTTAAATTTTATTTAGGAAAATACTACAAAGATGGGGTACATATGGGATTGAGGGAAGAGAGGATGTACAATTTGGAAGAATAGCATGATGCCAGCTTCATCATCCTGGTCATGATTGGGTGCATGACTAACGTTCTAAGCAATTTGGAAAGGGAAGATTGAATAGCAGCAAAAGCAAGCTTAGCTCCTTTTCTATTTTTGCATGAATTGTGTGAACCCTAGTTTGCTACAGTAGATAAAGCCTTGGGCAACAGGATGATAGCACACATCTGTGGCTTGGTAAGCACAGGAAGGTTAGAGATATGGGAGAAGTCAGTAGTAAGCTTACCAGGAAAGAAAATGAAAATCATTTAAGTCCTTAAAAATCTTACTCGTTTAGAATTTAGAAATATACCTATGTATGTAATAAAAATCTACAAGTCACATATGTTAGATAGGTGGAATATCAAATCTACAGTAGGAACTTAAATGTAACATTGACCTTAACACTTCTACTCTTGAAAATATTTGCAGAGATATTTAATTTCCACATAACTAATTTCTAGTGTTGGCACAAAGATCAATTTCTGACTTTAGGTAAGAATGAAAAAATAGGGTAGTTATTATATCCTTTCAATGAATAACTCATTTTTATTCCCTTAATATTGTGCTCTCATTATAACTTATTGGATTTCCCAATTGACAGTTGGCAGAAAGAGCAAGTTGAAGACCAGATAGCAATTCCTTGATTATATAATGGCGGCATTCCATGAGCAGGTAGTGTGGCTTGACCTGAAAACTTACATCTAGAGTTTTGTCATTTTAAAGCTCACATTCTTAATATTGGTTATAATAATATAACAAATATGTGTTAATATAACCTATAATTGTTATTAGAATATATACAGCAATTAGAATATATACAGCAGTTAATATAACCTATAATTGTTATTAGAATACCTACAGTATTTATGTTTCCAAAAGAGGCAAAGAAGATTTCACTTAATATTTTGTTATAGGTGTCAATGAATAAACCGTCTTTTTCTTATTCACAAATAATATGTTTTCCTTTCAATTCTCTTCCCCTCAGCTTTTACAGACAACTTAGATCACGGAGGGATAAAAGTTCTCTAGGAATTTTTATAAATGCAACTGACAGTAGCACTAAATTCAGTTTGCTTGCAATTACTTCCCATGATCACCCTCCTTTCATTTCTTTTCAACTTCTCACAGAATCTTTGTTTTCGTCTATGCTTATTAGAAACAGAGACTCACTTGAGGATGCCTGCCTGATGTAAGACATTTGCCAGGAAAAGAATGCACAGGAGATAAGCAGGCTACAATCACTGAAAATGAAATTTCCTGAGGTTGCTTTGTTGTTACAGCAAATTGGATTGTAATTTACTGTTCCTCAGGGACTTTGTTATGTCCTAGAAATTGCAACATTTGGAAATATCATCTTCTAAGGTAATTTCATATGGTTTCAGAGACATTAGTTAGTTCATATGAATGTTATCAGATGATAAAAATGGTATCATAAACAAGGATTCTGTTTATCATGCCAGGTATTGTGCTAAGTATTGAATGTGTATTACACCAGTCGGCTTTCACACAGTGCTAAGAAGAGTAGATTATGACTACTGAACCCCCAAAGAAAAATGTACACAAGATCCAACCACAAAGCAGACAAGAGAATCAAACTCCAACTATGGACATTACACACTTGTAGATGGAGGAGAGAATGAGAAGTCCACAAGTTCACTCGCTGCATTTGTTAACACATTACTGAATATTTTCCATGAATGCATGATTGATTTAAAGTTGCAAATTCAGGCTCCAAAAATCAATGCTTTATTCATTCATTTTTATGAAGTTTATTTCCAAATTGAAGTGACAGTGTATACAAAGGTAACAGAACCTTGACAATTTACAGAAATGTTTGCTACAACATTTATATTATGAAGCATTTCAAATATATTACATATTAACTTTCATGCTCAATAAATATTCCCCCAATTATCATTTACTTTTATATAAAAATATAATATTGTACTATCAACAAGACCAGTTATTTGCATATTTTCTCTTTAGATAAATGATTAAATTTGGCCTTAAAAAAGACTGAATAGTAACCCCATTGTAACAGGAGGCTTATGTAAAGTCCTTAGTAAAAGAATCAAAGTTAGCCAATAGCTGCAACTTCTTTTGAACGAAGCAAAACACTTCAATGTGAATAGGAATAATTTCATCTCTGCCTTTATATGGACGTCAGATTTACCACATGGCTGGTACTAACCATGGTATAGAATACAGCCTGCTACGTGTCCCTGGTAGGCACACAGTCCAGATTTAAAGCAGACGATTTAAAGCACACTACTCGCTTGCCTATTTCAACAACAGAGACTTTGGAATTGTATTTTATATTGTTTTATGCAGAAAGTCATACAAAGTCTGGAAGTTACAAAAGTAGTTCTGTAAACACCATGACAAGAGCCATGTCTTACTCATGTGGGCTACTCCCTCAATTGAGAACAGCAGTTATCTAGCCTCTGCTGGTTCCTAAAATACTGTTGAACATCAGATTCTTCTGGATTTTAACATTACATCTGTAACTTTTTTTTTCTTTTAAGTAAAAGGGCTACGCAAAGTCATTTAGTGCAGCAGCTAAGCAGCTAAGATGCCACTTGGGACACCTGCATCCCCTATCAAACTGCATGAGTTTGAGTCCTGGCTCAGCTTTTGATCCCAGCTTCCTGCTACTGCACACTAGGGGAAGCAGCAGATGATGACTCCGGTATCTGAGTCACTGTACCCCATGCAAGAAGACTGCAAATTGTGTTTCCAACTGCGGATTCCAATCTTGGCCAGTCTCACATTTTGTGGACATTTTTGGAGTGAATCAACAGATGGAAGCTCTCTGTCTATCCCTGATTCTGTTTCTCTGTCTTTCAAATGGATAATAGAGAAATAAAGTTTTAAAAGATAAGACAGTAATTGATTTTTCTGAGTAATATATGTAATGTTTGATTTTTAAATTATTTTTTTCAATGGAAAGACAGTGCTAAAGATTGGAAAGCAATGTGACAAAGTAAGAGGGAGAAACTGAGAAAGATTTTTTATCAGCTGTTTCCCTCCCATCAGTGTGCACAACAACCAGGGCCAGGCCAGGCCAGATCCAGTTCCCAGGAACTCCATCAGGAGCATTCACGTGGGTGCAGGAATCCAAGAATCTGGTATGAAATTTGTTATCTCCCAGGATCCATTATCATAAGCTGGATCAGAAGCAGAGATGAAACTCAATCCCAGGCACTATATGAGATATAGTGCCCCAAGTGGTATTTTAACCCATTGTGCCACAGCACCTATCTGTTAGTATGATTCTTAATAAAGGATCTTGTGAAAACTTTTCTCTTCAAACCTTGATAAGGAATGTGAAATTTCAGAGTGGTGCAATGTATAAATAAAAAGTAGATTAACAGATATGTGAAAATATTTTTTGTTAGCTAACAAGATTCTAGATTACTTTTCAAGCACAAAGCAGTAATAGCTAGGCTTCATGTTGTATTTTGTATTCTTTTATGTTATCCTTTTAAACAGAAACTTTCTTGTCCAGACTCTCATTCTTCAGCTCTCTTAAAACTAATTCATTAAAATTATTATCATCTTTTATTAAGAACAAAATACTCCTTTCCTTTAGAAGGAAATTATTTTCCACTGTTTATTTCCATTTTGTATTTTAGATGCTTTGGAAGACAATATTGTACTGTTATATTTTTTCATCAAATAAAAGAGACTGTAATCAAGCACTTGACAAGTTACATGCCAGCCAATGTCAGTAGGGGACACAATGTGAGAACTAAGGTTTCAAGGACAGCCAGTAGGAAAACACAAGCCTAGGAAAAAGCAGGATTGTTCCAATTTCTCTTCATTGCAGGTGGCAGCACGTGGGCAATCCAGTGGGTGTGAGAATAGTCGCGGTTCTTAGGGATAGAGATAATTAAAATGGAAAATGTCTGGAAATGCATGTCACTCTAATTCTACAGAGTGATTAACAACAGGATCAGCCACTCAGGAAATAGAACACATGTCCTTGTCTTCTTACAAACGCATAAATTAAAGCACAAATAGGTGTAAAACGTGGAAATTCTAAAGTTAGCTGGTTGCTTTTGTGTGAGGATCTCTTGGGGTAAATATTTTAGAGTACAGCAGCTCTGAAGGAGCAGCAAGAACCATGAGGAGCAGGGGGAACGGAGGGTGTGGGGTAGGAAAGGAGATTGCACTGAGGCACAACATAAAGGTCTTCACAACATTCACTGTATTCTTAACTTTGTTCTGATTACTCAAAAAAAAAATGCAACCTGTTGTACCCAGAAATAAATGAATGTCACTATTTTAATGACCAGAAAGCACTGTGATCAGGTGTTTGCAGAGGAAATACAAAAATTAAGTAACATCATCAACAAATGCACCCTTGCAGGGTTTTTCAGATCCTTGCAATATATTATCTGAAAAGATTTTTTAAAAAATCTATCACTAATGGGACCCTGAACGATAGCACATTGGTTAAAGTCCTCGCCTTGAATGCAGCAGGATCCTGTATGGGCACTGGTTCTAATCCCACCTGCTCCACTTCCCATGCAGATCCCTGCTTGTGGCCTGGAAAAGCAGTCAAGGACGGACCAAAGCCTTGGGACTCTGCATCCATGTGGGAGACCTGGAAAAAGTTCCTGGCTCCTGGCTTCATATTGGCTCAGCTCCAACTATTGTGGCTGCTTGAGGGGGTGGATCAATGGACAGAAGATCATCCTCTCTGTCTGTCCTCCTTTCTGTATATCTGGCTTTCCAATAATAATAAATAAATCTTTTTTTAAAAAAAATCTATCACTAATGAAACTCAGGGATGTTGTTTAAAAATCACCTGTTACTTTCAGAAATTTTGTAGTAGCAAACCACTGAATCTTAAAATGATAATTATTTGAAACTGAGAATGCAAGGGTTTAAAAATCATAACAGCACGGCAACAGCATTTCTGCCACAACTTTCCATAATCTCAGGCATTGATTGAATCTACATTCAGCTTATCACTCTGACATACAGTGCAATGCCAGTACAGATATCTAGATGGATCTGGGAAATATTAAGCTACAAGAGTTTTCATAGTTAATGTGTTAGCTATTGATGATCTTTTAACTTTGTTATATCCTCCCTGTACTTTAAAATTCACATTGCAAGTTATTTTAGGTACCATTGATTTACTATTTAAAATTATATATATGTATATAGATATATATATCTTTTATCAAGCTTCTTAATGAATCAAGTCTTGTTAAATTCTTTCCTAAAACTTCACCAGTACAAAATTCATAGAGCTAAAAAAGTATTCCAAAATAAATACATAGCTAAACTAATATTTCCTGGACTCTCTGTAGATAATTGCAATATTAATTTTAAATTATATATACATATATATTTAATAGCATAGGATCTGTGGTGATTTACAGGAATTACTGGAAAAAGAAAAATCTGGTAGAAAAGATAAAATGTGTGATGTCAAGAGTTACTTAGATACCAACCTTCAAATCTTTTGAAATGTTCAATGCTATTATTATCTCAAAACACTGAGATTTTGGGGTTATTCCTTTCTCAAGTGCAGACTTGCCTATCCTAACTCATTCAATTACCTTCCATGTGCAAGAGCCTGTATTAATTAAACTAGCATTCAAGATAAGAGAGTTTGTACTGGAAATCTAATTGAGGCTATGAATTTCTTGAGTTGATTCCCTCCAGTTTAGTTTTTGTTCCTTTGTCTCTCTTAAATTATAGTTTATTTGATAATCATGCTCATTAATTTGGCCAATCCACAATAGGATGCGGAAAGATTCTAATCTTTGTTCTCTAGATCGTTGCCTTGGATAACAAACAGGCTGCAAGAATAGTGTTATTTCTCTGACAGCTTTTCAATAGTCTATAGAAGGTAATCACTGGACTTACTCCAGGCATTCATGTCACAGAATTTTCTGACAAAACTGACACTGATTGGCAGACTTGTTTGCAGTCAGAAACAGAGGTCAGAAGTAGAAGTACATGAACTCGATGATTTGCTTGATCCTTGACTTTGTGAATAGAAAGGTGTGACAGGTGCACTCACCTGCTTTAAAGGGGAAAGACTGCTGCTTTTTCTTCTGAAGTTCTTTCTTCAAATGCAAAATATACTATTCAAGAATCAAAAGTTACTTTTTTTGAGAAAATACCAGGGTTCTGGTTCTGGAAATTTTATGCAAACTCAGCAGAGCAAGGAGCAGGAGCTTGACTTTTAAGGGGGTGGGACTATGGTAGCCAGAGTCCTACAGTGGAATGCAGTAATTACAGGAAATGGGAAATGGGAGAGTGAAAAAACGTAAGTCTTTCTTTCTTTCTTTCTTTCTTTCTTTCTTTCTTTCTTTCTTTCTTTCTTTCTTCCTTCCTTCCTTCCTTCCTTCCTTCCTTCCTTTCCTTCCTTCCTTCCTTCCTTCCTTCCTTCCTTCCTTCCTTCCTTCCTTCCTTCCTTCCTTCTTTCTTTCTTTCTTTCTTTCTTTCTTTCTTTCTTTCTTTCTTTCTTCCTTCCTTCCTTCCTTCCTTCCTTCCTTCCTTCCTTCCTTCCTTCCTTCCTTTCCTTCTTTCTTTCTTTCTTTCTTTCTTTCTTTCTTTCTTTCTTTCTTTCTTTCTTTCTTTCTTTCTTTCTTTCTTTCTTTCTTTCTTTCTTTCTGCTATTTCTACCAAGGTTTCCAAAGAAATAACTGTCTCTATATGATTGAATCAGTGTGTATCCTTAAACAACCTCCCTTTTGCAATTTTATGACTTGTTTAATGGAGTTTTATTCTCTTCAACTAAATACCAGACTTGAGCCATACTCAACTTTGGGCCTTCTACCTACTTGCAAATGTGCATACAGCTCAAAGTCTAGTTCATTGAAGCTCTGTATCTTTCAGGATCATTCCTCCTACTCCCTTTCCACTATCACTTCATTTAAGCTCAAGTCTTTTTAAATGGCATTTAATAAATTCCCATTCTATGTTTACATTGTCTTTGTAATTCTGTTTTTCCCCCCAAGAATACTGACCACATTACATTGTACCTATTATAGTGAAAGGTCACTCTCCGCTGCTAGACTCTGAGATTTCAAAGCTTAAGTCATACTTTATGTGATTCAGTATCTCCAGGATTGGATTTACTAATTATATGTCTTCAATAATTGAGTGTAAAATAGTTTCTTAGTTTATTTGCTCCCTTTGATGTTTCCTGCCATGCATTTTACTATACCATTGTACATGAAATCTTACTTATCAAAAAGACTCATTGACATTGTATTTCTCAACAAAGTGTAGATTCCTTGGTCTTAGATTAGTAGAACTCTCCATCTGAATAGCTTCCCATCTCTACCCAAGAAAACTCACAGCAAATTTCAACCATGCTACTTATTTGTGTTCTTATGTCAGAATCACACCTTTGCTTTCCTCATAGTATTTCCTCTGTGCCAAGTAATTTAACCCTCTTTCTCTTCATGGTTGAGCACCATCTTTATGTGTTCAGCATTATAATTAGGATATTCCTCAAATCCTTTGTTTTCCATTTGTGCAGTGTGTGATTAATATATGTTGTTGAATGAATGGATAGCTTTAGAATGAAGTACCTTTGATTTCCTCTCCAGGGACACTGAGCACTTTGAACACTTTGTAATACAATGTAACATTGTATATCCCCTTACAGTGTGTTATCTTATTATTAGAGTTTCAGTAAAAGAAAATAAAAGATGTTATTCAAATTTAAGGAAAATTACCTAGGCTTTCATAATCATTGTGACGTAGCAACATGTTATTTGTATATGCTACAAAGCAAGTGCAAATTCTTTGATGATGCCACCCTTGCTCAGGCTGCATGCCTACTTGGGGAATTGTAATAAGATAAAATATAAAGGAGCAAATACACAATTTCATGAACTTAAAATTTATCTATAATGATAATAAGCTGTTAAATAAAATGTCATATCTACCTAACCTGAAAAGTTATTACCTAACTGTAAGGTGTTTTGCATTTCTAGGGTAGAAGATAGGAGCACAGAAAACCTGTGTCTCTGCTAATGGCTCTCTTAACTTTTTTTCTCTTTTTTGCTTCCTTTCACACTGGGAGTAGCTTTGCATGCATGTAGACACTTCCAAATGTCAGTTAAAACTTAATTCACACTTTCCAACTAGCATTTGCCGCTCAATTATTCATTGGGTTTAGGGGAGTGCACACATAAGGAAAGTTTGCGCCTAGCGTGGCAGGACGAAGATGAAGCTCACACAACCCTGGAAGCAGACTCAGGGCAATTTGAAAAGGGCATCTGTGGGACATGAGCTGCTAGTGTATAAACTAGAAGTGTTAGTCAACACATTGGGAGCCTTATCAGAACAATCTTGTTTCCCAAAGGCAATGATGCTGCTTTAAAAACATGTCCCTCAACATACCCTTTCATTCCTGTGTGTGTAATAGCTTCCCATATATTTTAAGGGAAATTAACATTTCATTCCCTGAGAATGTTATAATTAGTGGAGTACATGTAAAGGACACATGTAAAATATTTAAAATTCTTGAAATATATAGTGGAATACTTTGTCATGATTATCATCATATTGAAACAGATTTATGATCATGAAAATCAGACCATCAGGGCTGGCATAGTAGTTTGACAGGTGAAGTCACCATCTATGATGCTGGCATCCCATAGGGGCAGGTACTGGGTCATGTGCCTGCCACTCTTCATCTAAGATCCAGTTAGTAGTGCATCTGAGAAAGCACTACAATTAATCCAACTGCACCCACGTAGGAGAACTGAATGGAGCTCCCTCTGAGCTCTGGCTGTGGTCTAGCTCTGTTCTGGTTTTTGTGGCCACTTCGAAAATGAACAAGTGGATTGAACATTTCTGTATCTTTGTCTCTCCCTCCTTCTCTGTGATTAAGCCTTTTGAATAAATATTTAAATCTTTTTAAAAGATTTTATTTTTATTAGAAAAGTTTACAGAGAAAAGGAGAGGCAGGAAGATCTCCCATCTTCTAGTTCACTCCCCAAATGGCCACAACTACCAGAGCTGAGCTGATTCAAAGCCAGAATCCAGGAGCTTCTTCCAGGTCTACAGGTTTCTGTTGCATTACAGAACAATGAAATCTGCATCTGGCACAGTCAAAGACTTTCCCAGAAAGGCTTGCTCAAGCTTCTTTCCATTCAAAAATATTCATAAAATGGAATTTGAATAACTTCCAATGAAATTGGCAATAGAGATCTAAGTTCATTGTATGCATCTGATAATTTATGATGGCATTAGATTGGTTATTATTCTTAATAATTATAAAGTATGATCTTGGTTTAAAATTACAAGTTAATGAAAATTCTTAAATATAACATAGCTTTAAAGAGATTATGATTTGATGTCTATGAATGACAACCACAAATGGTGGGGAAAAACGGTAAAGAGATATTGACTTCAGTTGTTACTGCAGCAGTCATGATGTATAACTTTGGATGAGAAATTTAAACTGCAATAATTTGAGAAACAATTTCTCTGCATAAAATTGGAACAATGGTATCTGATGTGATTTCTGTGAAGACTAAATTATACTGCATGTCGAAGTGCTTTGTAAATGGCATTGGGTTGTATAATCCATTATATACTGATATTAATATTATTTATTATAACTGCACAGAACTATGATTTCTGACATATATCATTTATAGTATGCATCCTTCATCATCTGATTTACTTTTCCCAGATCAGGAGTAGTTAATCCCTCAAATCTGAATCACTCTAGAGCTCTGATTCAATCATCAATATGACTGATCTAAGTTATCATCTTGCTAGTCTAATTGCTTTCATCTTAACAAATAACTAGGATCAATTACGTAGTCATCTCTTTGACTGTTTCACAAATGAGACTTTCTGCAACTAAAATAGTTACCTCATAAGTGGTTTTGGTCAAACCTGTGTAATCTGTAACATCATGTTAATTACTTTTTTTCTGAAGAAAGCTGAAGTATACATGACTGAAAATAACAACACACAGTTAAAGGAAACATATATACTTTGTTCCATAATTTTGAAAGTACTAATAGAAGAAGCACTTTACACCAACAAGCATGTTCCAGAGAACAAAAATCTCACAAGATGGAAGTCTTTCAGATGAAGGTGGAAATGTGATGTGGGATTTCCATTCTAGATCGATCAAAACCATGAACAAACATGAGTCAATTTTGGATATGAACTAGGACAGGCATTTGAGGGGTTAATGAAGAGTCAGAACGCAGAATGAGGTTTATGAAACGGATGTTAAATATGTCTGAATTTTTGTCTTGTGGGACGTTTATGATGATTCCAGTGTGCTAAGAGCTCAGTTCCAGAGAAATTTGTGGAACAAATAAATGTCTTTGGCTTCCACTGCCTCTAAAGCACAAAAACTCTCCAAATTCCCAGTAGTTTTGTATGGATTCCTTACTTCTCACAGTAGCTTAGCACATTATGTTTTGATACACACATTATTCTCCATCATTTCCTTGCTTTTTGGAGAGGAATTTGTTATTTGTCATGAAGAATTTCTCACGTATACAAACCTGGACAGATGTACTTAATATCTACTCAGGTAGGCATCCCTTGGTCCCTTGGTCCCCCCAAAACAAAAACAAAAACAAAAAGCACCCATCACTCCATGGTGCATACTGACATGTAAAGAACTGCTTTCTGTTTCCATATTTTTAAGATGAATTTATTTGAAAGTCAGAATTATGGAGAGAGGGAGAGATGGAGAAAGAGAGACTTTCATTGTCAGGTACACTCACCAGATAGCTGCAAAGGCTAGACCTCTGATGCCACAGTGTATGATAAACCTCTACTTGGTGCATCGACATCCATGCAGCATGGAAACAGGTCAAAGCTGGGAGCTTCATCCAGGTATCCCATGTGGGTGCAATGAGTCCAAGCACTTGGGCCTTCTGCTACCCAAGCCATTAGCAAGGAAATGGATTGGAAGTGGAGCAGCAAGGATGCCCAACAGCACCCATATGTGATGCCCACCTTGCAAGCTGTGGCTTTACCCAACAGATCCAAAATGCCAACCCTGCCCCTTTCTATCTTGAGTCTTTAGTTTGCAGAGCTAAAATAAAAGGAAAACCCTCATCGCTATAATGTTTTTGCACACAAAATAGAAATACTTATCTTCAAATATCCAGCTGGTGTTCAAAATTACAACTGATTCATACATTTTGCATTTTGTTTAATATAGATCTAGATAGATCTGTATATTATATAAACATGAATATGTATTTCATGATATATGTATATATATATGTATATATATATATAGCCTTATACTTTCCTCATTCCTTTTGCCATATAATAGCAAAATAAATACTTACTAAATGCCAACTCCTGTATAAATCAATCCTTCTAATTTGGCCTCTGGGGCTTCCATTTCTTACAAATACAATATAAATTGGACATCAGTGCCCTCTTTCTCTCATCTAGTACAGTGTTTCAAACATATGGAGGTATAACAGGTATAACTAAATTCTGTGTTCTTTTCATCCTTTCCCTACAATTTTTTCTTGTCTCAGTTAGCAAGGAAAGCAAGCAGCTAAGCCATTTCTTCCAATTAATTGACCCCTGTCAAGACCTTTAATTAAAATGTGGATATATAGTGATACTTACCAAATACCCTATGGACTGATTAATTACAAGTGAAGACAAACTCACGTCATTTCATACTTGTGATGTGGTTCATTTTTCATTATGATAGTAGGTGAAGGAAAGAACAGTGAAAGGAAGGTGTATGAACTTTATTAAGAGATTTTGCAAAACCTCCCACAACATCCTTGTGGTAGTTAGGAAAACTCAGGAGTTGTGTGTTAATAAAATTATTTAAATTCAAAAAGTCAAAACAAAGTAAACTTTAAAAATATCTAGAAGATCATTACTAAGTGTAAACACAGTGTCCAATATTAACCAAATTTGAAACATAGAAAGAGACTACGGCATGTCAAAGAGAATGTGAATGAACCAAAATACAAACCAAAATTCCTTATGTATTGTAATATTTACATTGACTGTCTTTGAATTATATTATCTATATGTTATATAATTTTAAGAGTTCATTTTATTTTTGAAATGTAAAGTTACAGAGAGAGGAAAGATTAAAGAGGCTTTCTGCTCATTTTCTCCCTAAATCGTCACAGCAAACAAAGCTGAACTGATCTGAAGTCAGGAGCCAGAAGCTTCTTGTGGGTCTCCCTATTGGATAAAGGATCCCAAAGCCTTGCTTTCCCAGCCCATGTACCAGAACTATCTCGGAAGTGGAGCAGCCAGGAAATGAAACAGTACCCAACAAATAGGATGCCAATACAGGAGATGGAGGCTTAGCCTATGCCATGGCACTGGCCCCTATCTATTACATTTTAAGGCTGTTTTTACTCATAAGGCAGTGCATAAGTGGTTGCTTACCTAGATGGAAATTTTAAGAGACAAGGACTTGCCATCTTATGTAGAAGATAGGATATATTCAGATATCAAGACAAAATAAAGCAAACTATGTAAATAATAACTTAAGAGGCAGTATAGCATAGTGAATAAGAGAATAGGATCACAATTACATTGCCTGGTTTTATATCTCAACTCTGTAGCTCACTAGATGTGTGACCTTTCTGCTTCAGAATCCTAATCTGTGGAATGTGAATGTGAATATCAGTACAGCTGTAGGGAGGATCCAATACTTAAAGTAGGTAAATATCTTTAGTACACAATATACATTGCATATATAGGTAATTATTATTATAAAATATTGAATACATGTATATTTCTGTTGGAAGACAATTGCCCCATGATACTTTCTTTAAAAAATATTTCTTTCTGTTGGAAAGACAGATTTACAGAGAGAGGGAGGGACAGAAAGATCTTCCATCTGCTGGTTCGCTTCCCAAATGGCCACAACGGCTGGAGTTGAGCCAATCCGAATCCGAATCCAGAAGCCAAAAGCTTCTTCCATGTGGATATAGGATCCCAAGAGATTGGGCCATCCTCCATTGCTTTCCCATGATATAAGCAGGGAGCTGGAGGCAAGTGACACATTCAGGACATGAACTAGCACCCATATGGAATGCCACCACTTGTAGTTGGAGAATTAGCCTGTTGAGCCACTGTGCTACTCCTTCCCACCCCCCCCCCAAACTTTTCAGAGTGAACAAAATAGGAAGATAATGTCTCTTGCTCAAGCAAAGGTCAGGTGGATTTAATGACCATTATGGAAGATTCAGGTTCTGTAGTATCAAAGTTTAACTCCTGTAATGGTGACTGCCTTGTGTATAGCCATCTTCTGCTCATCTTTACAGTGCCATTTGGACATCTCTGAAAATGCTGACACCCTGGCTACTGCTAGTACAGTGAGTAATATATCACACTTTGTTTCTGGTTCAGTAGTCTCATGCCTTCCTGTGTATAACACACTGAAGCCAATTTTTTTGTTTTGTGAGTTGGGTAAAATCTCAGACATTTCTAAACTTTTGACAATTTCTAAAGACCTAGTCTAACTTTAATATAATCTACAGACTAAGTACATTGTACACAGTTTATCTAACTCTTATTCTGAATTACTAAAGTAAATGAGACCACAATATAATTGAGAGTTGAAGTTCAGAAGAATCTCAAAGGATTTTCTGTTTGGATTTTACTACAGTAATGACTAATTGGGTTTAGTTGTTACAAGTGGTTTTAATCTTCTTGGGATAGGAATTGTACTCTTATATGAAAATGATGGGTCAATTCTATGAATCTGAAATGCAGAATTAAGATATAGTACCAGAAAAAACTTTCATTCTTCCTATTTGTGTAGCATTTATTGAAGCATATTTATTCCATCATGAATGACCTTTTTTAATATTCATTTAAAACTATAATAAGGTAAGTAAAATTAATACATGATAAAAAATGTCTACTGTAAAGTACAAATCAAAATACAAAAAAATGGAAAATTGACTATATTATTTTTAGTCTTATTATATGAAAAGTCAAATATTAAATTGTGTATTTATTTTCTTTTTGTACCATATTACACTGCCTAGTTTGGATTTAGCCCTTGTTTTTTGTTAGGCAAAACACAAGGGCTGGCATTGACGTGCAGCAGGTTGGGATGCCACTTGGGATGTCTGTATCCCCTAGCAGAGTGCTGGTGTAAGTGCCAGCTGATCCACTTCCAACCCAACTTCTTACTCATGTCCCTGGGAAGGTAGCAGATGAAGTCCCAAGAGGTGGACCACTGCCACTCACCTGGGTGATCCACACTGAGTTCCAGGATCTTGGCTTCTCCCTGTCCCGGCCCAGTCTGTTGTGAATAACTGGGCGGGTGGGGGGGGGGGCGCGGGTACAAATGGATGAAAGATTTTCTCTGTCTCTTTCTACCCTCTGTCTTTCTACCCTCTGCATCATTCCTTGTTACTCTGTTGTTTATATAAATAAGTAAATCTTAAAAAACAAACCAGAAAAGCCAAAAAACTATATGTTTGATTCAACATAATTTGCGGCATCCTCAGTTTCACGCTTGTAAGAAATCCCCATTAAATCTAATCAACTGAGCCATATCAACAATACTCTCGGGCATATGAAGTAGACATTTCCCAAACATCTGAACATTAAAAATTTAACTTTTAACTTACAATAAATTTATTCTTTTTGTATGTTGATATTTTATAAATTTGCTAAGCCATATAGGGATTTTTTTCATTGTGGATGTTAAATATTTCAATAATTTATGCAGCTTAATAGTAATGAAATAATAATAAAAACTATTTGAACATTAATACAAATATTAAGTCAGTGAATTGCAACTAGACAGATTGTGAAACATAAAGCTCTTAAGATAAAATGTGACAATTTACGTAATATATAACACAAAAGTGACTATTTGATTATAATATACATAACTTTGTGGGATATTTTGTATGCTCTCAACATTAAATAGTGTTTAAGAACTTTATTTAGTATTGGATGATTTCATTTTATTAGACCATGAATTTTTTGAGAGAAAAAAATACCATTTGTGAAATTTCACAAAGCTTGAGGCAATGACTTATACAACATTATGAATGGAAAGTAGTTTCAAAATTCACATTGAATTTAGATCCCAAAATGACACTGTTAACAAACGTAACCTTTGCAAGATCAGTCTTTAAGACAGTGTCCTAGTGAATAGGATTATCTCCTTTGTAAGAGACTCAGGGTTAGTGAGATTACTGTCTTGCTTTTCTATCCATCTATTCTATGTTCTAGCAAAACTCTGTTATTAATACTAGGATTTTAAAAATTTCTCCCCAGATTTTCTGCATTGGTCAGTATGGTATTACATTCTTCCATCCCAAGTATATATTTGTTTTTGCTTCCTTTTTGCAGCAGTTAAATCTGGTATTGTGTTGAATAGCATTGACATAAATAGAATCCTTGCTTTGTTCCTAATCTTGGTGGGAAAGTATTCATTCTTTCACAATTCAAGGTGCTATTAGTTGTATGGCTTTTGTATAAGCTCTTTTTAAAAATATTTATTTTTATTGAAAAAAGCAGATTTATGGAGAAAAGGAGAGATAGAGAGAAAGAACTTCCATCAGCTGGTGGATCACTCTCCAAGTGAGCATGATGGCAGGGGTGAACCAATCTGAGCCAGAAGCCAGGAGCTTCTTCCTGGGTCTCCAACGTGGGTGCAGGGACACAAGGCTTTGGGTCGTCCTCTTCTGTTTTCCCAAGCCACAAGAAGGGATTTGGATGGGAAGCGGAGCAGCCAGGACATGAACTTGTGCCCATATAGGATGCTGGCACTTGCAGGTGAAAGATTAGCTAGTTGAGTTTTCTTCCTGGCCCCTGTATAAATTATTAGTATACTTAAGAAAAATTACTCCTCATTACTGACTTTATGAGAATTTTTATCATTCATGAGTACCAAATTTCATCAAACCTTTCTCTACATTAGTTGATGTATTCATGTGATTTTAAGTTCTTTTAATGCAGTAAATTATATCGATACATTTCAAACCCAGCATTTCTTCACTGAAGTAAATATAACTTGAGCATGCTGTAACCAACACAGATAGAACTGGAGATCATTATGTCAAATGAAATACATCAAGTTCAGAAAGACAATTACCACATGGTCTTACTCTTGTGTGAAGTGGATATGTACATGTATATGTGTGTGTTTGTGTATGTTTATGGTTTTGTTGAAATGAATCTTTTAATGATGGGGTTACCAGAGGCTGAAGAGGGGATGAGGATATTAATGAGAGGGAAGTTACGGTGTTCTGTTACAAAATAGGGTGACACATCCTCACCACATTTGTAATGGTCAGTGATTTGGATTTTTTCCACCCTAAGTGTTTTATAATTGTACATTTTATCATGTTAATTTCCTTATTGCTCTGATAATATATGATGTTCAACATCTTTGCATGTGTCTATTTTTCCATCTGGATATCTTCTTTGATGAAATACCCATTAAGAACTTTGTTCTGGCCCTACAGTACTAGGGCCTACAGTACTAGTATCCTATTAGGCGTGCGATTCGAGTGCTGGCTACTCCTCTTCCAATATAGCTTCCTGCTTGTGGCTTGGGAAAGCAGCAGAGGATGTTTCAAGTCCTTGGGCCCCTGCATCCATGTGGGAGGCCTGGAAGATGCTCCTGGCTACCAGCTTCACATCAGCCCAGTTCTGGCTGTTATGGCCATTTAGAATATGATCCAATGTATGAAAGATCTCTCCCTGTGTCTACTTCTCTCTGTGTAGCTGCCTTTCAAAATTAACATCTTTATTTTAGAATGTTTTTCCATTCTTTCATCAGGTTGTTTTTGTTTTTTGAATTTAAATTTATTTATTTTGAATGACAGACTGTCTCTCTCTCTCTTTCTCCCCCACGCACACACAGAGAGAGAAAGAGAGAGAGAGAGAGAATCTTCTATCTGCAGATTCATTGGCCAGGTTTGGGGGCCAGTGCCAGGAGACAGAAGTTTCATCGGGGTCTCCCAAGTGAGTGCAGGGGCCCAAATTCTTGGCTCATCTTCCACTTCTTTTTCCAGGCAATTAGTACATAGCTGTATTGGAAGTTGAGGACCTGGAACAAGAACTGGTGGTCAAATGGGATGTATTCATTGTTAAGAATCTGAACACTTTGCAGATGATAAACAATAGGAAGTGGCAAAACATTATGGATATATAGAGAGAATAAAAGAACTAAAATAGAGTAAATGACTAATATCAGCTTAAGAGTAGTTAGGAAATATTTAATGTATATCAGGTTATTTAAAAATAAATTTTCTTATTCAATTCATGCTTTCTATTAATGATTGAGAGGGTTTTTTTTTCTTCTTTTTTTTTTTTTTTTTTTTTTTGCAATAATGCTGGGTGCTAAGCTCTATCAATGAAAAAGTAAACACAAATTGACTTGGTTCCTACCTTCATGGAATTTGGCATCTAGTAAAGAAGATGTGTATTTATCAAATAACAGTATATAGAAATAGAATTACAGTGATTTAAATGTGAAATTGTCAGATAAGTCTTTGAAGATGTCCCAACTGAAATGTTGTCCACGGGATTAAATAATGAGAAAGTGTTGGTAGCTGAGGCAAACAATTTCAGATACTAGAAACAACAGCCTGACAAGGTGGCTGACCTTAGGAAAATCTTAGAAAGAAGGATGGAGGAAATCAGTGAAGGAAAGCATGGGTCACAGTGATTCTCAAGATATGGGGAAAGTAAACTTAGTCCTCACAGATTTACTTCTTTGGAAGAATTGGGTCTTTATTACAGAAAAAATCAGAAACTGCCAAATGAATCTGGGCAGGGAAGTAGCATAATTCATTTTTACCCTGGAAAAACTGCTAGATGAGGGAAAGAATTTGGAAAACAAGTTGTGATAGCCTATGAGAGATAAATTATATGCATTCAATATTTTAATAAATAATTTCAGAGAAAATCATAATTGAATTATGTTACTATATAAGTTTCTTATTATATACGTCCATGGAAATCTTAGTCTATTGATCTATTTGTAACTTGAGGCATGATTTACACTCAGCTGCTTGAAGTACAGACACAATATCAGAAGCAAATACACTATTTCTCAAGTGCTAACTTCTTAGACTGACACCTATTAATTACGGCAAATGTCACAATGAGTCTTAATAAAGGTATAAGAGATCTGAATCAGGTATCACTCAGAAAAGATGAAAAGACACATACTTTCCTCTGTTATGTTTGTAGACAACATATGGAAGGATGTTCTCTAAAAAAATTCTCTTGTGCTTTATTTTTCAGAAGATCTTAGATTAAGGTAGGAGATAAAACAAGAAGAAAATTGCAGTCTTAGGACTTGCCAAACTAAATAGCACTTTTGAAAAGACTAGTGGTTTCTTTTAGATGCAGTTAAATACTAAAGCTGTAATTTTCCATTTATTTTCTTTTGTCATTGTATATGTAGGGTATTTACCCCAATTTTATGTCATTTGCTCTTTTCTGGGAGAAGTCTTCCCATGAACTTCTGTTAACCACACTTCTTCTAAAATATGATACATAAACTGTCCATGTCATTTTTCTCTTGACATCAACCATTTCCTCATACAGAATGCAGGCATCAAATGATTGAGGGCCTGTGTAATTCAGATCTAATGGATTGTGTTTTAAACTGCTCTATCTTAAAATACCACAACCCACGTATCTCAAAGTGCACACAATTCAAACAGAAAAGATCAAGTTCTCCTGGAGTAGCTATTGTGACAGGTTTAGATTTATATTTTTGATGGGAGGTTGCTTAATTTGAGCAGATACAGATAAAAAGTCACAGTTGAACTAGAGATCCTATGTGGAAGGTCTTGGATATTGAGTAGTTTGAAAAGCACTTTAGATTGCTTATCTTTTTTTTAACAGCTCAATTTTTTTACTTCTACTTCAGTTTCCTTTAATATATTTAAAAAATTAAACTCATTGTTTAAAGATTGCTCCCTTTTCCCTTTGAGAGAGATGATTATATCTTGATTATAACCCTATAATGGAAGCAGATTTAATTTAATATGTAGTTTAATTTTGACTTTTTCTCTTCAGAGTGCCTGCTTGTTCTATTGGAATAATACATTCCTCTTGTAAAGCAGAGTAACAGAGAAAGAAGCAAACACAGAGCGAGCATTTTCATGTATTGGTGTGCTCCTTATATGTCCATCAAAGCAGCTAGGTGTATGCCATACTGAACCCAGGACCCAGGATCCAGGAACTCCGTCCTGGTTTCCCACATGAGTTGCAGGAATCCAAATATTTGGACCATTTTGTGCTACCTTCCTCTCTGGAGGTGATCTCCCGCAGCTTCCCATGGGCCTTACAAGGAAGCTGAATGGGAAACACAAACCAGGACTACAACTGGCACTCTGGCTTAACTTGCTGAGCTGCAACACTTGCCCTAATACGTATTTCTGGAATAAACAAATAAAAAATTCTCTACTGTCATTGTATTTTTCTCATAAGCCTCTGAAAAAATTGACAATCCAGTGCATTCCATAATGCTTTCCCACTGTCATAGATTAGGCTGAACATGGAGGGCAAGTGCTGTGGGGACTCATTGAAACTCTCCCGAAGATTTATGCTTATTACTATTATTATTATAATTCATTTGATATAGTTTAGTTGGCGCTAGGGTCTGCCTTCCCCCTCCCCCCAGAATCTTCCCCTCCTCTCCGTTATCCCCTCCAATCTCACAATGCTTTTAAAACAGAGATTTGTGCCCTCACATGTATCATGCTTGCTGGGCTATGTCACCTGCTAACTCTCAAGAGCAGTTAGTGCTCTCTCCAGTGTTAATCTGGACCTAGTAGCCACCAAGTTTTAAAAGCAGGAAAAGTCTGAGAATGAATACATCAAGTCTGCATTCTGAATAGAATAAAATGAATATGCATAACATGCTTTAAAGATATGTTTCTTGAACACTGGCAAAAGTACTCAATTCACATTAAGGGCTTACATAGTTCCAATAATTACTCACTGGTTCTTCATTTAAAATTGTTTCTTTCTTCTTTTTTCCTTTACTATCTCCTCTGTTGGAATTTTCTTCAAACCAGTGTTATTGGTTTTGGCCAACCTCTTTTGGTCAAAACTCAGAAGGACAAAACCAGCAAACATTGTAATTTAAGGAATTTAGTAACTTTCAACCAGACATTTCATTTTATGCCCAAATGTAAAAATTCTTCTCCCCCCAAATGCTGACAGTATTTTATCATTGAAAAAGCTCAGAGAGATTACAAGGTCATAAGAAGATTTCACACATGTTTGGAATACTTGCAAGCTTTTGTTATCCCATGTTTCTTTAGATGGAAAAACAGTCTTTCTGAGTTAAGTTTTACAAATGCCTAAAGAAGATAGTCATGTAAACATTTTGTGCACATGAGGGAGAGGACATTTTTATATTGGGTTTTGTTCATGCCTCAAACTATAACAATGGAAAGGTTTACTCTATGTAATCTTACATAATAAAATTTTAAGTATTTATTAGTATGGAATGCATAATAACGATTCACACACATATGTCCATATCCAAATGCCAGACCTTGATAAAAAGTATCATGGTAAAAGAGGATTATAGATTGTCCTGCATTTCCAGATTGGATAAACATGGACATAAGAGTTCTTAAAGTGAAAGATCACAAAAGGAGAGAAAACCAGAACGATGGTTGTATGAAAATAATTTTTTTCCAATGTTACAGGCAACCAAGGAACAAGGGCAGCCTTGTTCCTTTTGAATTCCCAGAAGCAGTGCAGGCCTGATGACATCTTTGCTTTAACTTAATATGATTGTATTTCACATCTTCAAATCATTTAATTGTGAGGCAATAAATTTCCATTATTTGAAGGCACTATAATTTTTGCAATTTGTTGTCATAGAAATAACAAACTAATATAGTAATTTAGCCAGCAATTTATAGCCAAAATTCCCTTGAAACTCTTCGGATAACAATTATGATTTTTTTCTGAAATTCAGTTATTTCACTAGCATTGAATGCTAGTTTATAAAAATCATTAGTGTATTTTGAATGAAATATACGTATGCATATTCACCTTAAAGACTTAAAATATTTTCTAATTAAAGGTTTAATGCATGAAAAGTGTTTAATGTACATATATCTTCCAGATATTTATAATTATTGCTTACCTAGTATTCAACTTTTAAAACAAATAGCATACATATTAGTTATGAATGTATGAGTGATAATGTGCCAAGACTCTCTATGAATTGAACATTTCTAATTAAGATAAATGCTACCCAAAAGTATAATTATGAAAGAATGGATACTGTGATAGAACCATCTTTTATTTCAGTAATTAGTTAGTCATAGGTATACCTTACCTAATAGCTGTATCTATCCTCCCAAAGTTTAATTTATTCTTTTTTTCTAATTACTACATAAAATATGAAATAGCTTCTGCAATCACTAGAGATTTCTCACAAAATTAATATTGGATTTTTCTGCTCTTTTTTGAATTTAGATCTTAGGAGTTACTGTAATAATAACTATAATCATGAATTAATGTGTTCATAAATTTTCCATTGACTCAGCATTTGATAACAGACTTTTAAGGTAGTAAGGAGATAATGAGGGGGAGGTTGGTTTCTAATGTTGCTGCATAATAAACTGTACCAACATTTCCCCATCATACTGATGAGAACTATAATAAAGCAACATCGTTAAGCCTCTGGAAATAGTGTAAAGGGGGATGAACAAATGAATGAATATCTATTAAAGAAAATCTATGAAATTCAGAGAGAAAGAGAAAAGGCTGAGATAGTGAAAACAGGACCCTATTTCCCTTATGCTTTTCAGTTCAATCAGGTAGAAACCCTATTCCAGATGGCTACAGTCAAGAGCACATGGTTCTTTGTTTCACATGTTTTTTATTGGAGAATGTTCTTCCCAGAATGCAGTAGGAATTCAGCATTTCTGATTTGACCACTGATTGCCTTTGCTGAAGCTAAGTCTTGGCTGAATACCTGTGAAGAGAGTTTTCCCTTGTTCTTCCCAACTCCTGGTTCATGGAGAGGAGACTTGGCTGTGGCTGTATCACAACAAGAACACTGAGGGAATCAGATGTGATGTTTGTATGTCAAGAGAGGTAAACCTCCTTCCTTCACAACCTGCTTCCCTCCTTCAACCAGGTGCTCAGCTCCTAGAGTAGTCATGTTCCTAATACAAAAGTCTGCTTTGTCCCTATCCCCATCTCAAAAACTGTGGATCAGAAATGTTGCCTCGGGAAGAGGCAGCATATAAAACAGCTGCCAATCATTTCCTCCAAAGGAACCAGATTCATTTGCAACAGAACATAGAAAAAGTGAAGTCTCAAAACACTAATAGTGCTTGTGATAAAAATAGCAATTGAGAAGTGATTCCAGGATCAAGTGAAAATACAGCCTAGACCATAGTCAGATCAGTTTGCAAGATATAAATCTGGAAATTAGACAGTTAGTAGTAGCCTTCTTTGTGTTCGAACATTTTTCAGACACTGACCTTAGAAACTGTATTTTCAAAGAAGCCACAGTTTTATTGGCTTCGTTTGTAGGAGAAATTATAGCTCAGAGCACTGCTGAAAACGAATGGGCCTGCATTAGTGGAGTTACAGCTGGCTACAGTCAGCAAAATAGTGGAAGAAAGCCATAGAAGTACTTCTGTCATCTTAGGGTGACCCTAAACTTATTCAAAGCTTTGCCTATCTGAGGACAAATATCAAAGGATTAACACTTTTACTGAGTATGAGAATGAGGAGAGAGTTCACCAAAAACAGCAGAACAATTCACTAAAAAACACAAAAACAAGTGCTAGTCTGAGGAATAGTACCCAGAGTTGCATAATGTATGCACAATGAAAAATGTGTGGTTTTCAACAACAGTTTATATTAAAATAAACAGGAAAATGTGATTCATGCACTGGCTAAAAATTTAACAGAATACACAGTTGTGTGTCCAGAAGCTAGATTTATCACAAAGACATCAAATTAAACTAAGTATGTTTAGAGAACTGAAAGAAATCATGATTAAATAAGTAAAAGAGAGGTAGCGCTGGCCCAACAGTGAAGTTTTGCCACTTGGGATGGTTACCACACACATTGGAGTGCCTGGCTTTGAGTCCTGCATCCTCTACCTCTAAACCAGCATGTTGCTAATGCAAACTGGGGGAGATGGGTAATGTTTCAAGTACTTGGGTTCCTGCCACCCATGTGGTAGATCCAGATGAAGTCCCAGCTTCTTCTACCTGGCCCACTTCTGGCTATTGTGGGCATTTGGAAAGTAAGTCAGTAGATCGAAGATTGTTCTTCAACCCTAAGCATTTATTTCAGGGCCATTTTTAAGTGGTGCTGACTGCTGACTACATGTCACTGGCCTAAGGCACTTGTTGGGTGGAAGAAAGTAACTTTAAATTCAATTTACAATGTAGAGAACCCTTTGGAGAGTAGCAATCCAATGCATAAGGATGCCAAGGTACTATCTCTTGTGTTCCAAGGTAATATCTAATTGTACTAATTTGGTTCAACTGTAACTAAACATTGGGTTTAAAGGGATTTCTTCCTTTTTGGAGCAAGAACTAGCACTGCCTTGAGAATTTGGTCCAACCAACTTGGGTGTTGTTCAGTCTCAGAAATACAATATTAATAAGTGACCAACAATTTGGTTTTTCAATTTAGTATTTTAAAAAGAATGTATCTTAATAAAAGGGATGGGGTGGCTCAATAGCATAATGGTTAAAGTCCTCTCTTTGAATGCGCCAGGATCCCATATGGGTGCAGGTTCATATCCTGGCAGCCCCGCTTTCCATCCAGCTCCCTGCCTGTGGCCTGGGAAAGCAGTCAAGGATGGCCCAAAGACTTGGGACCCTGCACGCACATGCAAGACCCTGAAGAAGCTCCTGGCTCCTGGCTTCAGATCGGCATAGCATTGGCCATTGCACTCACTTGGAGAGTGAACCATCGGACGGAAGATCTTCCTCTCTGTTTCTCCTCCTCTCTGTATATCCACCTTTCCAATAAAAATAAATAAATCTTTAAAAAGATAATGTACAGATTTTTTCATTTTTCTAATTTTTTATTACAAGCGGTAAAAAAGACATTTATGACTGGTTTAAAATATTAAATTCCACTCTCCTTCAGCTCTTGAATATTAAATATATTTATCTTTATGTTCTCCAGAAATTTTACCTAAATTAGATGAGAGAAATTCTGAGGTACCCAAATAGACAAATTGAATGGAAAAAAAAGGAATGCAAAAAATGTCCATAAAATTTTGGAAGCTAGAAGATAGAAAATGTTAAATGATTAGCTGACTGGGGGAAAAATGCAGAAACTAAGCCTGGAGAAGGAGAAACCAGGAGATAAAAGAACCAAAATAACAAGTGCAAAGTTTTGAGGGAACCTATTTCTACTGATGGCAAATCATGTAACATTAGATTGAAAATAGTTCTAATAGTTAAGTGTGAGAAGCAATGAGACCTACCTCCCCAGTTCTCATTTCTTGAAGACAAGATTTTGCCTTCCTCAATCTGATATAAGAAATATCATTTAGGTTTTAATGATGTAACCATAGGTAATTCACAGTTTTTGTAATCAAGGTGATGAGCTTCTACATAAAAATTAGTGCATGAATGGGAGGGGAGGGATGGTGAGAGGAGTAGAGAAGGAGATGAAGCAACTATAATGACCAAAAAACATTACAGGAAGATGTCTCATGTCTAAAAATATGACATTGCAGACTGAAGGAACCCACTGGATGCTAAATACGTCTAAAGAGAAAAATCAAGCATACTGCCACCACCACCAATAGCTGTTTGTTTTCAGCTTTTGATTTATTTATTCATTTAGGATATGACTTCCAGGACAAACTCACTATTAGCACATGACACAACATAGGTAAGAAGCGTTATCTGCCCTGTGTTGGACTCATTTGCCTGTACCCAGTTAACAGGGAAATCAGAGCAATAAATGGCCTTTTACTGGTTTGTATCAGAACAAGATGGTATTAGTAAAGTTATGTTAGTGGAGAGGCATTTGTAAACTCCCAGGATACCGCTTTCAGTCAGCAGTCACCTGTGTCACTGCTCATATGGTGGAACTAGTTTTAGCCCTTTTTTTTTTTTTTTACCTTGTTATAGTGTTCATTTTTTTTTTTTTTTACCCCATCAGTAACAAGTCTGCTGCAGGATCCATTAACAGGTGAAGACACAGGAGTAGGCTATGTCTACCATCTTTAGTCCTTCTGTTGGCACAGGTCCCTTAAAAATAGTTCTGCCGAAGTATCTAAATGTGAATGTGAATTTTTGTGTTCATCAAAACTTCCTATGTATTGAAATCCTAACACTCAATGTGATGATATTAGAAAGTGAGACCTTTGGACGTGATTAGGTCATGAGGATGAGCGCTTCATAAATGGATTTTAAATTTTTTTTTTAAGATTTTATTTTTATTGGAAAGGCGGATATACAGAGAGGAGAGACAGAGAGAAAGATCTTCCGTCCGATGATTCAAAGTGAGCGCAACGGGCCGATGCTATGCCAATCCGAAGCCAGGAGCCTCTTCTGGGTCTTGCACATGAGTGCAGGGTCCCAAGTCTTTGGGCCATCCTTGACTGCTTTCCCAGGCCACAGGCAGGGAGCTGGATGGGAAGCGGGGCTGCAGGGATAGAACCTGCACCCATGTGGGATCCCGGGCGTGCAAGGCGAGGACCTTAACCCCTTGCGCCACCGCGCCGGACCCTGGAGTTTAAATTCTTATAAAATAGTCCCAAAGAAACCCTATCCCCTTCCATCGTATAAGAGCACAATGAGAAAATGTGTCTGTAAGGCAGAACCCAAACTTGTCAGACACTGTGACTTAAACTTGGACTTCTCAGGCTTTATAAATGTGAAAACCACAATGTTATTGTTTATGAACAATTCATCTTATGATCTTTTGTTACATAGTAGACAAAACAGAATATAATAGCAGCATTCTGAATGTCTGTAGTCTCATTTCTTTTTCTTAAAGATTTATTTCAATTGGAAAGACACAGAGAGAAGAAAAGACAGAAAGAAAAATCTGTCCACTGGTCCACTTCCCACGTGGCTTCAATGGCCAGAGCTGAGCCGATGCAAAGCCAGGAACCAGGGGCTTCCTCCAGGTCTCCCATGCAGGTGAGGGTCCCAAGGCTTTAGATCATCCTTCTGCTGCTTTCCAGGCCATCAGTAGGGAGCTAGATGAGAAGTGAGGCAGCCGGAACATGAACCAGTGCCCATATGGAATCTTGATGGATGCAAGGCATGATTTAGCCAATAAGCCATCTTGCTGGACCCTATATTCTCACTTCTTAATACCTTCTGCTGAAAAACGAAAGCATGTCTATAGAGTCAGTGTTGGTTACTTAAAATTCATTCACTACAGAAGAATGATTTCACTCAAAGCTGCATGGAATCCTCACCTTTTACGATAACAATTGAAGTGATGTACTTGGTTGTCTTGTCATCTTGGCTGCCACTCTCACAACTCCTGAAGCTTACTCTGGTCAGTTACTGGGGGAAAATATGTTACTAAAGCATTTTGGCCAGGAGCTGTGATATTACCATTGGAGAGAAGCATTTGTGTTTGAAATATTTTCTTTGTTTGGAGTTTTTTTTTATGTTCAAGTTCCAGAAACAACTAAAAGATTGAACTATGCTTCCCATGATACTATTTGTTAGATTTGATTCAGTGACCATTTGATCTGGTATTGTTTTGTGATTCCAGGAGCATCTATCCCACAGTGCAACAACTAACACAAACCACAGGAAGTCCCTTTCCTTCTAGTTCTCTAATTGGAGCTTATTGACACATGAGATATTGAAAGGGAATGTTGAAGCTATAATTTTGCCAAGATGTTGATATCTCTGCTCTATTTCTTCAAGCAGTGACTGGTTTATGATAATTTACTTTTAATTATTATTTGAGAACTATCATGGTTTACTCTGTTTATCAGTGACCTATCTCAATTTGTCGCATGTACCCATGGGCTACAGTGCAACACAAATTATTAGTAGAAATGCTTTTAATTCACTCCCAGTGTTATGGTGCTTGTACCCTACTTGGCCAGGTTTACAGCTACAAAATTTACTTCTCCCATCCACTAACACAATTCCTCTAACCTCTTCTACCTGCTGTCCCACCAGTGTCAATCAGTTGAAATTATACGTTCTGTAAGTTAAAATCAATAAAGTTGGGATGTGAGACAGACATGGTTGGTGAATAAACTGATCTGGAAGAGGGAACATTCATATGAGTAAACAACACTTGCTTTTATAGTGCTATAGAATAAATGTTGTTCTACCAAACAACACTCCAAACTGGTTGGAGGCACTATTGTAGAACCCCCAAACTGGGTCAGCAGGCCTGACATGCAGAAAGCCAATCACTGACATCAGGGTTGTGTAAGAAAGTGAGTATTTATTACGAAACACAGAGCAAGCAGCTGGGCTTCCAGGGCTGACTGAGGAGTTAAACAGTACAGGTTCCTGTAGGTTGAAATTGGAGTTAAGGGGCCTGGCGGAGTGGCCTAGTGGCTAAAGTCCTCGCCTAGAACACTCCAGGATCCCATATGGGCGCCGGTTCTAATCCTGGCAGCTCCACTGCCCATCCAGCTCCCTGCTTGTGGCCTGGAAAAGCAGTCGAGGACAGCCCAAACCCTTGGGACACTGCTCCCGCATGGAGACCTGGAGGAAATTCCTGGTTCCTGGCTTCGGATTGGTGCAGCACCGGCCATTGTAGTCACTTGGGGAGTGATTCGTCGGACGGAAGGTCTTCCTCTCTGTCTCTCCTCCTCTCTGTACATCTGACTTTGTAATAAAAATAAATAAATCTTAAAAAGGAAGGAAGGAAGGGAGGAAGGGAGGAAGGGAGGAAAGGAAGAGGGGAGGAAGGAAGGAAGGAAGGAAGGAAGGAAGGAAGGAAGGAAGGAAGGAAGGAAGGAAGGAAGGAAGGAAGAAAGAAAGAAAGAAAGAAAGAAAGAAAGAAAGAAAGAAAGAAAGAAAGAAAGAAAGAAATTGGAGTTAAGAAGTGTGTGATCGGCTAGTGTCCAAGTTCCTGGCTAGTCAGTGGAGCCTGTGACCTTCCTTTGATTGGTCAGTGATACCATCCTCTTAAAGCAATTTAAGGCAGCCAAGTGCCTGCAGTTGGTTTCAGGGTAAGATGAACACACCAGTTACATTCTCCTCAGACTTGTACTTCCCCTACCCAGATCATTTCAGGACAGTAGTGGCCATCCGCATTCTTATCTGTAGAGAATCAGGTTACTCCTTGTGATTAGAAACGTTTGTAGTCAATTGTGTCCCTCCTTAGATTCAGTGAATTCTTCTTGATAACTGGCAGGCAAGGACAGACAGTATGTGCTAAGGGAGACAAGACAGGAGGTTGTCTTAACATATGGCAATGGGGTTTTCAGTTGTCTATTGTTTTGTGAAGTTTTCTATTGCAATAATGACATTGGAATTGTTAAGGGATGTCAGCTTGATATGCATAAGTAAGTAACTGTCAATTATATGTGTTTAAATTGCTCTTAGATAATTAAGTTGAATACTTTCTTCAATCAGTTTTCTTGGTAAATAAGCTTTGATTAATCCTGAAATTATTTTCCAAGCTGTTTATGTTGATTACATAAGGCATTACATTTTACTATTGCTATTTCTTGTCCAATACTACATTACGTTAGAACAATTTCTCACCTTCTCATATCTAATCAGTGATTGGTACAATTTAAGTATAAATGCTTTTATGTGATTGGAGTGTTGCATGGACTGTGTGGCTTCACCTGCTCTCTTCTAGGAAGGGGTGTAAAGTAATGAAAAATAATTGTTGTATTTAAACACAGCTATTCAGAAGTCTCCAGAGAGAATACAGTTATTGTGTAATTTCTGAAAAAATTGGGGAGAGTTAGGAAGTCTAAATTATTTGGCTTGAATCGCATGCTATAATCATGGTGAGCCAGCATATTTCCTTAATTCTAAGTATAGTCTAACAGAACAACCACTACATTCTGTTTAAATCACTGAAGTACTGAACTCTTCAGTGTAGATGAATTTCTATTCTTTCATAGTAGGTATCGTATTAGCATCAGAGATAGTTGACACTCTCAAATCTTACCTTCACACCGAAGAACTGCATTGTTATTGTAATATTTAAGCTCAAAACACATTTAGAATGCAACCTGTGGGTATAAATTTTAGTTGCTAACAGGAGCAGATATGGTTTCAATATGATTTGTGCCCTGAACTTTAAACTCCAGAGTTCTAAGTTAATGATACTGAGCGTCTGGCAACTTAATCTAATTATGGTGTTGGGAAGGTAGGCTTAGTGGGAGGTTGCTAGGTAACTGAGGTTGTGCCCTTGAAGGTAGTTCTGGATTCATATTGAATAGCCACTAAGTCATGACATTGGAAGTGATCAAGAAAAATTGCAAGTAGAGACAAAAGTCTCCAGGAAGATCAATCTTCATTCAGAATGTTTCCTAAATTTCATAGTTTCACCATTGTTTTCTATCATTCCATAAGAGTAGCTTAGCTCAACTCTATTAGATTTAAGAACATGAAGTGTTGGGGCTGGTGTTTTGACAGATCAGATAAAGTTGCCACCTGACACTGCCATTTGGAGTGCACCATTTGGAGTCCTGGATGTTCTACTTCTCATCCGGCTCCCTGCTTATAGCCTGCCAAAGCAGTGGAGGGTGGCCCAAGTCTTTCATCTCCTGAATCCACATAGGAGACCCAGAAGAAGCTCCTGGCATCCAACTAACCTGATGCTTGCCATTGCAACCATTTCGGGTTTATCAGTGGATGGAAAATGCCCTCTGTCTGTAACTCTTCCTTTCAAATAAATACTTTTTAAAAGAACATGAAATGTTAACAATAATGAATCAAATTAAGGGTCATTCACTTAATATAATCACAAATAAATTAATAAGTGAGAGTGTAGAAAAACAAATTTATGCCAAATGTAGCTCTTTAGGGATTTCCCTTCAATTCAGTTAATAGCACTAAAGCCCCTGTTTGTGTAGGACAAACTAGGCACTGCCATTGTCACACCTGCACTAGCTGACAATTTCTCTTTAGTCACAAATGCAGTACTTGTAACATTTCTCAATAATCTCTGATTAAAGCTGCTTGTCACCTGTGTGTTTGCTTTGTGATTTGACTATTGGGTGTCTTTAGAAATGTATGACATCTACTCCCTGCCTAGTTGATGGTCCACTTATGATGCAAAACACATTCCCTGACAGCAAATTATGAATAAAGAGGGGGTGGAAATGATTTCAAGAAGTTGAGAGGAGAGAGATGAAGTATCTTTCAGGGTAAGAAAAGCTGAGTGCCTGCCCATCTGAAGTCCTGTGGTGGTAGGTGCTATCCCTGAACTTACTGAACTGAATTTGCTGTATATAATCAAGCACGATTTCTCCTGATTATTTCACAGCTAATTAGGAAATATCTCCCACCCAAGACCTCCACCTAATTAGAAGTATCTGGTAAGAACATATTTGCATATCTCCAAGTCAGATTATGTCATGAGGACATTTGAGTTGATGAAAACTGACACAATAAAATAGAAATGCAATGCTTTGAAACCAGGAGTCATCAGAAACACGCAGCTGCAGGTTTGAGAGCTCATTTTAATTGATGAGACACAGTGGCACGGCGTCATGAAGCAAATCAGAGCATGAAACTCAAGCAATGTAAATATGCAGAGGTCAAAATATCACAGTGGGTGGCAGAGCTGCAGAAACTGTGATTGGTGGTGCTTCCCTGACTGCAGCTTTTAACTCCTCTGCTCCCCTCTCCTCCTTTCCTCTCCTTTCCATTCTTATCCCTACTCTTTCCCTTCCAACAGTCTTATATATCAGAATTTAAGGAGAAAGTTTGTCGTTTGCTTCCTATCTTACCACGTTTTACTTTTTCTCTGTCCCAAAAACCACAAAGGGGTTCTGGTAATAGAGATGCAGAGGAAGAAACAGGTTTGCAGTGTAATTCTTAAGAGCATGCCATCACTATGTGTAAATGTTCTTGCGTTCTAATAATTTCAGAGAAATCTTTACAAATGCAGCAGTCACTATTCTGTACTACAGGCCAGGCTTGTTCATGTGTGGATTAATTAATCCTTGAAATCTTTGGATGTAGGTGCTTTTATCTTCATACTAAAGTTTAAAAAAATGGAGGCTAGGGGTGCTAAAATAATTTGTTCAAAATCAACCAGCCTGTAAATTAAATTCACCAATAGAGCCTAGCTAATCTGACTCCAGATTCTGAGCTATAACCATGTGAAATTGTGTGACTTTTTCCTTAAGGTAAACATGGTCAGATTTACATAGGTACACAGGCTTTCACACAGAACAATTGAGTCAGATTTGGGTGGGTACTGATCTAGCTAAATGCCCAGATTTCTCCCCATAACTTTCTCTCTCTCTCTCTCTCTCTCTCTCTCTCTCTGTTTCTCAGTTTAATGTGTATGATACCATTTGTTGTCATGAGTGTGAAAAGCATAGTGATAAAAAGTAAATAAACAGAAAGCCTTGTGGGATGAAAGGAAGCCACACAGAACCCAAGGAAGGAAATTGGCTCTCTGAGATGAGGCAGAGAAGGGAGAATCTTGGTCAGTCTCATTTATAGTCTATTAATTTTCTTGAAAAGCTGCTTCTTCGCTTTCTATTTGTTCTTTGAACCATTTACAGAGACTTTGAATACTGTTTTAAAATATAGTTTTAGTAATTTTATTGAGAAGTGAGTAAGTGGATCTCCTCATATTAATACATTGGTAATAATTCTTCTGCTCTTTTGGTAAGTATCTGTAATAACATTTTCTTGTACATCACTGCTTTGATCATGGTTACACTTTTAATGTTGCCTAAAGAATGTTCTAATATTATGGAAATAAGTCTAAATATTTGAAAATTTACAAGTTGATAAAAACTGCATTGTAAGAAAGAACAGTGGATTGCTTGCTATTCATTAGTTGTGAGAGCTTTACATTAGTTTCTTAGTCCACCAACATTTTAGATAGTCTTTTATGTATGGTGCAACCCAAGACAGTCTTAAGCTGCATTTGAAGATGGAAAAGGAAACCATTGAGAAGAGGAGTCAAATGAAAAGTCGTGCTTCTTTTTCTATCTAGTGTGTCATATTCAGCTTTTTGATTATCTTCTTAAGTTTGCCATGGCTGAAGAAGAAGTATTACTGAAGAAGAGTATTACTGAAAAACACTGAAAAGAGAAAAAAAAAGTCCATCCTATCATGACCAATGTGTACGTTGACCTCGGTTGGCTGGAAAGAGAAGCTACTCAAAGAAATCTTTGAACAATATAACTGTCTTTCTTCATTGGGGAGTATTTTATGGCCCAGAGCAAGGGCCATTAGAATGCTTCCGCAAAATAAGGAATCTGTCTCTTCCAGCTGGCCATCTTTGAATGAACATTGCCCTGCACAGTGTTGTAGGCAAGGGAAATAAGTACCTGTAAAGCTGTGAACACTCCATGACCTAGAAAACATCAAAAATGATAATATTTTCAGAAAAGCACTATCCTATTGTTGCCATGTGTAAAGGACCTAAAACTATGGAATTGCAATCTTGCTCCTGTGAAGTTGCCCAACAATGAAGCCGATGGAGTGATGAGAACTAATTAATCTCAATCATCTGACACTGCATGATGATGCTGAAGTAGTAGCTATGTTTGAATTCTCTAATCTGACACAGGATGGAAGTACAGTCATTACAAGAAAGTCTGGGTGGAAGGAGAGAGACAAAAGAGTGGAGCCAATGAAAAACATAACATCAAACAAATTACTACGGTGGCTAAGTTATTGGAGTTCAGTTCTCCTAGGGAACTCTGCATGCACCTCAAAGTTCTTTCTTCTCAAATGAGGGAGCTAGGTTATTTGGAGCAAACTTGCATCAGTCCTTGTGTGGAGGGCTACTTCCAAGGGCAGTGTTGGTTGTAACTGCTAAGTCCTTAGACAGCTGGAATTCTATAGTGGGAATGTGCTCCAGAGATGAGGATACAGCACCCACAGGACTGTGATACGCAGCAGATCTCAACAGAAGTTAGTGTATAATAGGGTGGCATTTTAAAGGGTCTAAGAGTATATGAAGAGATAGCTGCTTGCACTGAGGTACATTAAAGAGGTGGTCAAGGGCTGGATACCCATGATGAGGGCAACTCACCATGAGGAAATGAGGAGTCACATCAGCTCTTTGTGACTTTGTGATTGAGATTCTCTACTCAGAGTCAGACATTGTTCTGTCTTTTCTTTCTACCACAGATAGTTACAAGCTGTAAAAGGCTTTGGGGGGAATGCTTTTGTTCAGTTCTTAAGCTAATTTCATTTTGAGATCACAGACTAAAGTTTGCAATAAGAAGATCCCATTGCAGTAGCCTAGCAGCTAAAGTCCTTGCTTTGTACACACTAGGATCCAATATGGGCGCTGGTTCGCATCTTGGCAGCCCTGCTTTCCATCCAGTTCCCTGTTTGTGGCCTGGGAAAGCAGTAGAGGACGGCCCAAAGCCTTGGGACCCAACACCTGTGTGGGAGACCCAGAAGAGGCTCCTGGCTTCCAATGGGCTCAGCTCCAGCTGTTGCGCCCACTTGGGGAGTGAACTAGTGGATGGAAAATCTTCCTCTCTGTCTCTCTTCCTCTCTGTGTATCTTACTTTCCAATAAAAAATAAAAAAATTGCAACAAGTAGAAGGGTGCTCAAAACCCAGTAGCTGAAAGATCATAGCGCATGAAATTCTTAATGTGTCAATATTAAAGTAAATGATTCTAAAACCAAAAACATTGACTGATAATGGTCTCACATTTAACAGAGAAATAGTGAAATCAGGCCATCAGATAGCATAGGGAATACTCCAGGGAGACCCAACAGAACAGTGATGCATCAGCAGGTGCAATGTTGCTGGTGGCACACTTTTGGAAAATATGACACTCTGTGTTCAGCAGAACTTTAACAGTTTTTATACCATTGAGATTTTTGTTTCCCCATAGTTCTCAATAGACAATATAGTCTTCCAGGGAGAAGCTAATTTTTTCAGCCATGTTCTCAAGTATCCTGCTGTGATATCTCCATGCTCCGCCCCCCCCCCACCGCCCCATGCATGCCTCTGAGGCATGACTGAAACTTACATTTTCTGAGAGAGAGTAAGTTATATTCAAATAATTGTGGACTCTAAGATTGGACTAAAACAATGTCAGCACTTTAACAGAATGTCTTTGGAGATTGGAATTGGAGCTTGTGGGTACCAGAAAACGAAAGCAGTTCTGAGCCTGTTATCAAGAATGTTATTTGAAATATTTCACAATAAATAAGGTGCAAAAACTGACCAGCCAGTCAGATTGAAGCTGGAGAGTGGTACTTTAGGGACAGAGCTGAATGAGGGATTAAGTATACTTTCAACGTTTAGGAGAAGGGATAAGGTTGATAGGACTGATGGTGTGTACCTCTAAGACTCAGGGGTAGCCCAGAATAGCCCAGCTTGTCAACTCATCTGGTAGAGTAAACTAGCTGCTATGCATCTCTGCTGTAATTAGGGCTGTGCCAAATGATGTTTTCTTTTAGAAAAGTAAAAGCTCTTAGTAGAAAGAATCTTATGAAATGGTAGAAGAACCCCCTGATGGAGAATAATTAAAATAGGTTGCTCCTCCCCGTTTTAAAAAAAAAAAGTATGATCTTTAAGAAGTTGGAAAGTTTCTACCCAATGAAAAATGTTTCCATCTCAGGAGAGAAAAGAAGTGCTCTCTCTACCACCTGGGACGATTCTGCATGACAGATACCATGGTGGAGAGTGGAATATGGTTATATTTCAGCAGCCCCATGCCTAAGGAACTGGGTGGTTTATGTGGTGCACAAGGCATACCAATATTCAAGGTGGTCCTGCTGAATCCTGGCAATGCTCAAGGTTACTTGATCTGTCCCTGAGCTTATTTTCTCTTCTTCTTTAGTGGGTATCATAGCCCCCAACTATGTATGTTGAAAGTTTACACCCATGAAAATTCTTTTTCCCCGATTTATTTTATCTTGGGTACATTTAACATAGCACAGCAGTACAATAAGAAAGATAGCTAGGCAAATAGCTCTGTGATGAACAAGATGCTTTTTCAGTTTCAGGTTCACAACCTTGAACACAAGTCAGCCCCTCCATTCCCATGGCAGAAGGAAAAGCAGCCAGGAATAGCATGTGTTGCTGCAAGTCATTTGGCTGACATCTGTAGCGTGCCTGTAGGGATCACTTCCAGGGGTAAGGGGATAATTCATTGCTCACAGCCCATTGATTTCCTTACCATGACAGCAGCAATCGTCAATAAGCTGCTAGTTGTGGCAAGGGTTCTTTTGTGACCCATTCTTTTATTTGCTGAAATGCAGTTTGTCAAGGCTCCTAATAGCCCATGATGACACTTAGCCACTATGATCTTGGTTAGGTTTGAGTCATTGACCTGGTTTCCATGTTAGTCACTTACTATTCCAGAGTGTAACCACTGTATTTATACCTGACTGTTTATCTTGAATGCTTCAAGTGTCCAGAGATTTAGGTTTTGTGTTCTCAGACATTAGAATACAAACCCATGACAGGTGCTGAGCAGGACGGCAGGAGAATGTGTTCCACTGACTGTGTTGGTAGTGTCTAGCAGATCAACACAAACCCTGGAAAGTAGCCACTCTATTGTGGATGAAATGGTTTATGAAACTCTTAGTAAAAATCACTCTTTCAGAAAGGCAGACTTGTGATTATTCTGGGCTGTTTTCATAGCAGCACTGTTGGTCTTATTGACATGGGAGGGGGGCTCATTGCCTGCATCTAAGTTACTCTGGACTTGACCCAATTAGAATAGGCAGGGATGCTGATTCTATCAGAACAAGACATAGATAGGTACCTTCCCAGTCATGGTAGTTCCAAGAAGTGGTGCAACTTCTAGAATTGCCCTGATCACATGGCCTGTATGGTCATTCCATGGCACTAATGGGGTGAGTCTCCTCTTCTTGGCCATGAAGTATCCTCTGACAAATCATACTCTAGCAGTGTTGTTTCTGGCAGTGACATTTCTGGGCCCTTCTTCTACATCCTCACATTCTCTCCCAAGTAGAATCAAGGTACTGATGGGCAGTACGTCTCCTGTTTGCCCCATACAGTGTACATCTGTTCAGTTACTCATCTGTATTTCCTGAGGCCTTGCTCTCCCCCTGTACAGTTATGCCAGTACATCCCTGAATCAGGCTCTTGCTACCTCGGGTCTGGTTTTGGCATTATGGTGATAGCATGGGTATAGTATATTCATCTCTGCCTTGTGTTCATCCTCAACAAAGCTGAGCACATATCAATAGTGTGAGGACCTTTTCATTTGCTCAATTTACTCTCTCTGTTCAATTACACAACCATATAGATGATAGGGGAGGGACAGAGGAGGGCTAGATGAGCTTCCATGCTGTGTCAGACTGTTCTTCTTCACACTGTTCACATGTCATGCACAACTGCCCTGAAGGTGTGGTGACACTCTTCTATGCAGTTTCCTTATGACTGCTGGTGCTTCATTTTGCCTTATTCGCATCAACAGCCCATGTACAATCTTGTACCAGTGTTTTGCACTACTACATTTTGTCCCGTTTACATCTCTTGAAGTCTAGCCAATATGCCCATGGTATTATCTCCTGCCTCTCTGCCCCAATCACATCACCATGCAGAGACACATCACTGAATTGATGGATCTTCCTCTTGACTCTGTTTGTGTTCTGTCCAGTTACTCCTCAGAAGTAGTGGTGTGACAGTTTTCCCATTTTCTCTTGTACCAATGCTGTGAACTTTTATCACTGAACTCCTGACATAGCACTTCCTCCTCTTTGCCCTCACATCCCGCATCTAGCTTCATCTGTGCACTGATGCCAGTGCACACGAACGCCAGGAATCTGAGGAAGGCCATGAGACATTGGAACCTGGAAGGTGCTGTGAATTAAGCTTTTCTTGAGCCTTCAGGTAGGGTGAAGTGTGGTCTTAGAGATTTTAGACTTAGGTTTTCCCAAGCTAACATTACCTTCCAGCCGCATTCCCTGGAACCTGCAAATGAATACAGCACTCCTGTGATTATGTTCTGTTGCATGGCACCGTTGACCTTTAAGAGGGAAACTATCCAAATGGACCTAATCTAACTACATGAATCCATAAACACAGAGAATTTCTGTGACAAGAGGAGAATTCAAAGAGATCTTGAAACAGAGAAGGATTCAATACAAGACTACCTTTCAACATGGAGAGTGTGATAAGCCATGAATGCAAGCAACTTTAAAATCTAAGAATGATGGCAAGAAAAAGGAGACCTAGTGCTACAACCACACACAATTTTCCCAACAACCCGAATGAACTTGGAAGTGGGCCCGATATATAATCTCCTAACCCAGCTGACATCTTAAATTTGTACTAATACACTATTATCAGAGAATCTGGTTGAGCCTGCTCATAACTACAGCACAATCAGCTAATAAATGAGTATCCTCTTAAGTTAATAAATGTGTGGTGACTTGTGACACCAGTGATACGATGTAACATATTTCTTATTCTCTTTCTCTTCCAGTCTTATTTAGACATTTTTAGATTGTGTCTGCCACAGGTGCCACAATTACACAACACTCATGGGCACATGGGGGGCCGGATTTCTGGTTTGCAGGGGGGTTATGGGATAGCACTGTCGGGGGATGTGCAGAGACCTGAGATTCACATTGAGATGGCCAAAGTGAGCCTGGGGATTTTCCAACATGTTAGGTCTCAGGCATAGTGGGGTGAGGGGCTGGAAGGGGAAAGCCCTAGGTTAACATAGTGGTACGGAGTGCTGATGGATCTACTTGGGGATCTTTGAATGAGCTGGGAAACTGAATGGGCAGAGGGGCAAGATAGAAGGCTAGAACACCTGCCAGGAACTTGGGACCTTATGCATAGGGAAAGTTCCAGGCCAGCACATACCAAATGGAATACTGGGCTTTGGAAGACTGGGCTGGGCCTAGGACTGTGGAGTGCCTAGGGATGAGGGTAAGGGGATGTATAGGAGGGAGGAACACTGAGTGACTATGTTGCAGGTAAAGAATGATTTCTGAGGGACTTCCATTGGCAAGGCCACTGAACTTGCAAGCAAGCATTGGGGATGGGTTGTGCTGAGCTGGGTCAGAGTTACCACTGGCACATGCAAGATCTCTGGCTGTGAACAGGCCTTGTTGGGGAGCTAAGGGGTAACCCCAGCAAGGTTTTGTTTTGCACTGGTGAGCGTATGAGCTGGAATGGGGTTGTGATCTGGCCTGGATATGTCTGCAGTGTCCCTCAGCATGGGTATGGCCTGGGTGTGGGGAGAGCCAGACTGGGCTACATTCTAGCACCCTCTGGAATATATACAAAGTAATATATCATTTCTCCTGCTCCTCTTCCCTTCCTATTTAGAGATTTTAG
Organism: Ochotona curzoniae; assembly: GCF_017591425.1. Classification (NCBI taxonomy): domain Eukaryota; kingdom Metazoa; phylum Chordata; class Mammalia; order Lagomorpha; family Ochotonidae; genus Ochotona; species Ochotona curzoniae. Next base: position 17,765,295 of record NW_024465023.1, on the reverse strand, counting down.
AATTGCTTCCACCTGGTCCACAGTCCTCTGGGTAATGTCACCCCACTGCCTCCTCCATAACTGAATTAGACATGGTTGTCTCTGGTCTCCAGCCTCACTCTGATCTTGAGGCTCTGTGAATCTCATCCATCAGCCAGATGGAAATTTTATATAGTTTATCAGCATGAGGTTTTTTTGTGTATTGACCCACAACATTTTGATCCAGATTTACAAGTATAACAAACACTCCTCAGCTACTGAGCTCATGCACGGGATTTGTTATATGTTCCCATTTCCCCAGACATAAGGAAAGAGCCTCTTATTTACCACTTAGAACCTGAACTATTCTTAGTTCTCTCTTTAAGGAGGCTCCTGACAACTTTTATCTTCTTTCCTTTAGTTTTTTTTTTCCTTTGCTATTTTTAAGCTTTTTCATTTACTATCTCCTTGGAGCAGACATGGTAATGTGTGAACTCTCTGCAGCATCTTGACAAGAAATCAAGCATGCTTTTATAAAGGAAAGGAAAGACTCATAGACTCATGACCAAGGACAGAATGTAAGATTTGATTTTGTGCTTTAAACAGATTACCAGCTTAAAGCTGGCCTTCTTATATACAATAACACAAACAAAAAATTCAGGGACATATAAAAACATATATGAGAGTACATCAAAAAGAGTTTGGAATTGGAATTAAATGATGAATTTATTTTGGTATGAAAATGAAATCAGTATATGTAAGTTGATGAAAATTCATATTATGAAAAAGTAATGCAAGTATTTCAAACTTTAACCAGAAAAACTTACATATTTTAATTCCATTGTCCATGAACTTTTTGAACTGCCCTTTTATCTTTTGAAATGAGTGTAATAATATTAAGAATCGAGTGTAATGATCCTTATCTCTACCTCCATGGCATGTATACTTGTGCTAGTAAAAGTTCTAGAAATCAATGTTTTGCTATGAGCATTGTTAATTGGTGTCCTATACAAGCATTTTCAGAATGAATAGGGAAACATAAGAGGAGTGCATGGTCTGCCTGGCAAGAACCAGGGTAAAGAGGGAAAGTGATGCGCAACGAGGAAGAGTCAGACACTAGCAATAGCTAAAGTAGGGCAGGACAAAGAGCCTCCCCAAAAGGAATAGGAACCTCCTGGACTCTTCTCAGCAGCTTTGATTCTCAGAGTATCAAATTTCTCTACCAACATGGCAGTGATCTAAGAACACATCCTCATTCCAACTGCTGACTAGCCATTGAGGTCATCATGTGACCAAAAAAAAAAAAAAAAAGAAGAGAACAGACTTTTCACCAAGTACACAAGTACCTTGAACTCCTTATCTTAGAAATGCCCCCATCTGAAGGCTTTGGAATTTGGTCATCTGCTGACTTTGTATGCAGAAAGCCCTGGAAGAGTTTGTTCCCAAAATCTTCACTTGAGGCCCATGTCATTCCTTTTCAGCCTTCTGATACATTTCTTGGATGCTCTCCAGCAGGGAAGTTCTCTTACAACTTTGCTGTTAGCAATTTATTTCCAAGTTAACTTAATAGCAATATCCATCACCATAATAAAATTTTTATTAAATATATATGCTCCTGAGTTTTCTGTTAGAAAATATTTTAGCTATAATTAAAGATCTCTATTAAGTATGGAATAACAAAGACGAAGAATATAGCACAAAATCAAGTAAAATTTATCACATCTCAGGCCTGACGCGATAGCATAATGGTTAAGGTCCTCGCCTTGCATGCACCAGGATCCCATGTGGGTGCCAGTTCCAATCCCGGTGACCCTGCTTCCCATCCAGCTCCCTGCTTGTGGCCTGGGAAAGCAGACGAGGACGGCCCAAAGCCTTGGGACCCTGCACTTGCGTGGGAGACCAGGTAGAACTCCTGGCTCCTAGCTTCAGATTGGCTCAGATCCAGCTGTTACGGCCACTTGGGGAGTGAACTAGTGGATGGAAGATCTTGCTTTCTGTCTCTCCTCCTGTCAGTATAGCCACCTTTCCAATAAAAATAAGTAAACGTTTACAAAAAATTTATCACATCTCTTCACATACAAATGACATTTAAAAGATTTTACGTCATGTTTTAAGTTCTACTCCTACATAAGATTCTTTATTATTTTCTATTAGTCGTAAAATAGGAGCCTACTCTGTGTTTCTAGCTTTATCACAATAGCAGCTTATAAGAAATATCTGGAATGTGCATCCCACTGGGAAAACAACAGAGAATGGCCCAAAGCCTTGGGACCCTGTACCCACATAAGAGACGCAGAAGAGGCTCCTGGCTGTTGGCTTCAGACCAGCTCAACTCTGGCTCAGCCTTGGCTATTGAGACTTTGTGGAGTGACTTGAACATCAGCCCTGAAGGTCCCACCACTTGGGACTCAGTGCCATGTTAAATATCTGCTTCCCCTAGATCTCAGCTTCCTTAAGATTTGCATGCCCTGTAGGTTCAGATTTGATTGTCTGCAAATCTACTGTAATTTCGTAACCCTTTTCCCATCAATCTGCTGCAACGTCAAGGCACCATATCTGACAGCCCTCTCCACCAATCCTCTCATGGGCCCTCCTCCTAGTCCTTGCCCATAACTGCACCTACCAATCCCCTGTGGTCCCGACAGTCCTACCAACCAATCCTTCATGGCCCACCCATGGTCCTATCTACCAATCCATCACCACCCTGTGATGCCCGCCCCATCACAAAAAAGGCACACTCCCACATGTGCTCTTACCCTTCACTTGCAGCCCTTCCCCTATCCTCCTTCGTGCTACTCCACTCTACCTTGGAGCCCCCTCCTGCCACCACCGTGACAGCAGACGTGTCTTTTCCTCTCTCTGCCTGCACTACTGTCCCGTGGTCTCTATGCTGCTGAAATAGAGCCTTCTGTGTGGTCACTGTGTCTGGGGTTTTGGCTTGTGGCAGCAAACTTAAACAAACCAAAAAGGGCTTATCTGAAAAGTCCTAACAGAGGCCATTGTCTCTCCTACTCTCTGTAAATTGGGATTTCTAATAAAAAAATAATGGAAAATAAAGTTTAAAATAAGAAATAATCTTAAAAAAAAAAAACTCAGCTCTCATAAGCATTCAGATCTTTCTCTCATGAAATCCACACCCTTCTGACTGCTGTGACAGGAGGTTTTTCTGACACAATACGTCCTGTTCTTGTTAAAAAGAACGTCTCCATTACATGGTAGACACGGAAAATGTCAGTGGAAGAATATGAAAAGATCAAGGAAAATAAGGAGTTACAGAAACTGAATGGATTATTGATTAGAGTAACCTGTGTGGAGCTATTGGACATGCTATCAATAAAGTGTCAAAGTCTGAGAGACATACACAAATGTCCATAATGGAAGTAATCATAGTTTTCCTGATGCATGAACATGAATACTGTGTATAGCAAGGCAAAGAGCTGGGCCAACAACTGGCAAATGAGTCCAGAATACTACTAAATTGCTTAACTTCAGTGTTCTATGAAAAAAAAAGTTACTGAAGAGTATTATATATGCCCTGGGAAAACAGAGATTGACTTTTGACTGCTATGATTCATTAATTATTTGTTTATTCACTCTCTAGTTTTGATTATACACCTACTGTGTGCAATACACTATTCTAGACACTGAAAGATGCATCAGTGAGAAGAGAAAATAAATATTCCTGCTTTCACTATTAAAGCAGTGAAGAGATACACCAAATAAAAGGCTGTTGTCTGTATTAAAATATGAAATGAGCTACCTAAAGGAATAATATGTTTAAAAATAGTGTTGTGGCACAATGAGTTAAGCCAAGACTTTCAACACCAACATCCCAGCACTTAGAGTGCAGCTTCTAGCTTTTGCATCTAGGAAGGCAACACAATATGGCCCAAGTACTGGGCCCTTGTCACCCAGGTAGGAGACCAAGATAGAATGTCAGGTTTCTGATTTTAGTCTGGCCTGCCCCCAGGATTTATGAGCATTTGGAGTGGAAGCTCATTCTCTCTGAGTGTCTCTCTCTCACTTTTTTCATTCCCTCTCATGCTCTTGCTCTCCCTCTATTCATTTCAAATAAATATTTAATATATACCATAAAATATAGTACATGAATAGCAAATGTGAGGCATAATAAAGCCAACAAAGTGGCAGAAAATTGCCATTGAAAGGACAGTTTTTTACTCGTAGTTACTAAGAGGAAAGGACATGCAACGCCGTGAATGTGTCGCATAGAGAAACAACTGGGAACCACGTGCAGTCATTTCTGTAGTATTGTCTGAAGGAAGCAATGAGCGAATCAAAGTAAGCAGTTTAAGATTAGCTGGTTGGAATAATTGTAGCAGGATTTGGACTGCAGATTTTGCCCTTGGTTCTCTGTATCAAGCTCTGGGGTGATTAGGGAAGATGAGTAGTAGCCCAGAGAGTGACGGTCTGAAACATGAGTTGATAGGAGTATTGTTTCTGTATCAAATTATTTGTAGTTAAAAGTGCGTGAACAGGTGGCATGCTTACTGTCTTGCAAACTGGCTAGTCTTGGTAGTAGGGAGGAGAAGTCCTACCAGATATCAAAGAATCAACATATAGGACATGCTAATCTAGAAAGCAAAACCAGGAATTCTGAGACTGATCCCAATACATCTTATATATGAGGTGATATATGTATTAGCTTGTTTTGCTATAGTAACTATTTTACTGGCTGTATGTATCTCATAATATCATATTGTAAACCTCAAATTCACATAATAAAATTCATTTTTAAGTAAATGAATATATAAGAACCAGGATACATTCAAGACCACTTACTTTACATTTGTGTCCACTTACTTTAAAGCCAGTTACCCCAACAGAATGCACACCTTTACACTGACAGACAGTATGTCTCTCAAGAAAGGGCAAATTGACCCATAAAGACACCTGGAAACATAATCAGTGCTAAGTGTCTGATGCAGGAACCTAGTGTGGTATTTGAAGATGACACTATAGCATCATCAGTATGATAGATATTAAGGGGGAAATAGGAAAATTATGCAACAGAGATATAAAACTGTGTAGGGACATTTAAACATTTCAAGTCTGAATGTACTCAGAGAAATATGGAACCACTTGTAGGTGTTTTGCTAGGTTAAATTTATGCATAGATGGCATTACCCAGATGCATTTGTTTTTAAAGATGTGTTTTTCTGATAGGCAGTCTCTCTCTCAAAATTATTTTATTGGAAAGGCACAGATATGGAGAGAGAAAGAGAGGGAGAGACACACACAGAGAGAGAGAGAGAGAGAGAGAGAGAGAGAGAGAGAGAGAGAAAGATGTCTTCCATTTATTTGTTCACTGCCCAAATGGTTGCAGTAGTTGGAGCTGAGCCAGGCCAAAACCAGGAGCCCAGAGCTCCATCTGGGTCTCACACAGGGGTAACAAGGGAACAAAATGCTTGAACCATTCTCTGTTGCTTTCCCAGGTACATTAGCAGGAAGCTGAACTGGAAGCAGGGCAGCTGGAACGTAAACTGGTGCTCTGATGTGGAATTCCAGTGTTGCAGGGAACTGCTTAACTCAGTGCCCCGCGTGCCAGGCCCCAAAGGATTATCTGATGCTTATTTTAAATTTAGTTTCATCTACCTGAAAGTTAGAATGAAATAGAGAAATGGAGAGAGAGAGAGAGAGCACTATTCTGCCTGCTAGCCTGGTAGTTCACTTCCAAAATGCTCACACCAGCTAGGACTGGATCAGGCCAAAGCCAAGAGCTCAGAACTCCATCTGAGTCTCCCACAATCGGGGCAGGAACTCAAGCTCCTAGGAAATCATCTGCTGCCTCCCAAAATGTTTCAGCAGGAAGACAGATCAGAAGCAGAGGAGCTAGAACTCCAATCACTACTTTTTTATGGGATATGAACATTACAAGTGGCAGCTTAACCCACTGTAGCACCAGCCACACAGTACACACAGTAATAATTCAGGATGTTAGGTTAAGACCACATTAATCAAGAAGAGACACAAGAGTTAGTTCATTTAGAGTGGTTTTGGTAAAAGTTAACAGATTCCTAGGGCCAGCACTGTGACATAGTGTGTAAAGCCAGCTCCTTACTGTGCTACATCCCATCATGCATGCCAATGCAAGTCCCAGATGCTCCACTTCCAAGCCATCCCCCTACCAATGTGACTGGGAAAGCAGTAGAGAATGGTTCAGGTACTTGGGTTCCTTCAACCACATGGGAGACCAGAAGAAACTCCTAGCTCTTGGCTTTAGACTGACCCAGCATGAGCTGTTACAGCCATTTGGGAAGTAAACCTGAAGATGAAATTTCTCTTCTCTTCTCTTCTCTTCTCTTCTCTTCTCTTCTCTTCTCCTCTCTTCTCTTCTCTTCTCCTCTCTTCTCCTCTCTTCTCCTCTCTTCCCTCTTCTCTCTTCTCTCTTCTTCTCTCTCTCTCCCATATCTGTGCCTTTCAAATAAAAATAAATATTTTAAAAAAGAATTAGACTCTAGGTTTATTATGTAAATAGAAAAAAAAGACCTGAGAGGCCCACATGCATATTTGAGCCATGGAGGAGCCTGGGGGTAGTGTGGGTCATTTGGCCCTTATGTACATTGGGAGCTGGGCTCATGAGCCCCAGAAGGGATTGGGTGCAGCTCATGCAACCCAAGGACTGAGAGTGTGGGTTTGAAGGGGACGTAGAGACTCACATTCAGGTGAGGAATGACTTCTGAGGGATTTGCATTGACAAGACATATCGGCCTCCTCAGTGGCTTTGATGGAACATAACCAAATGCACATGGATATGGCAGTTCATTGAGACCTGCATAGAACATATGATGCCATAGCAGAGGATGTAGGGAAGATTGTACAGGGAAGGTGGAAAGGGGATGTGTAGGAGGGAGGAACACTGAGTGACTGTGTTGCAGGTGAAGAATGACTTCTGAGGGACTTCCATCAGCAAGGCCACTGTACTTGCAAGCATGCATAGGGGCTGAAGCTGAGCACTTTAGCTGAGCACTTTGGAGAAGGGGAACTGGAAGACCTTAAGTGTCAGACCAATGCACTAGCCCACGTGGGAGACGGGAGTTGGGCTAATTAGCATCAATCACCCCTGACCACCACTTACTGGCACACTAAAGCTAAGGGCTGGGACCTAGCTGGAAGGGCTAGAGCACAGTACCTACAAGTGAGAGTTGGAATAAGGGATGGGTAATGTTAGACTGGGCCATGACACTAACCAGCAGTCAGAAGATTCAGGTCTAGTGGCAGATTCTGTGGGAGATATGTGGGCCCACCCTTGTGGGAAATGCAGTTCCTGCTGGTTCATTTAAGAGCTGGAGATACTCTTCCCCTGGGAACAACAAAAAGAATATCAAATTTGGAAGCAATGAATTCACCCAATTTTCCATAAACCTTGAACCTTCCCACCCTGATCAACCATGTAATCATGGGTACTAGGGTTGGGAAAAGACCAGGTTGGTCCAGGCTGTTGCACCCATAGGCACACCCAAGAACAGATTGTTGGGCAGACAAGGTCACACCATCCACCAGTTCATATGTAGACTGGGTTGGAGCATGCAGACTTTGCCTGGAAAGAGCCTAAGCACCCGCTGGCACATGTGAGATATGGGTCTGGAAGTGGGCCTGATGGGGGAGCTTGGGAAACTCCCCGGTGGCCCATAGCTCCTCCTGGTGAGCATATGATTCAGGGCTGGGTGTTGGTGAGGTTGGGCAGGGTAGCTCTACTTGTCAGCAAGTGTGAGGGTTGGTTCATGAGGTGGGCAGACCAAGCAGAGATGGGCCAAACCTTAGTACACTGGCCTGTGCAGGAGCCAGGCTAGAGTGCAGGTCATGATGTGCTAGGCTATCACATGTGCTGCTTTGCAAGAGCCAGGGATGGGAGCAGATTATGCAGGGCTAAGTTGCAGAACCTGCTGGCAAGAATTGGGACTGCGGTGGCCCAGGATAGGCCAGGTTGTAGCATTGGCTGCCAAGGCCAAGACAGGAGATAGACTGTGCTGAACTGGGTCAGAGCTACCACTGGCACATGCAAGATCTCTGGCTGTGAACAGGCCTTGTTGGGGAGCTAAGGGGTAACCCCAGCAAGGTTTTGTTTCGCACTGGTGAGTGTATGAGCTGGAATGGGGTCGTGATCTGGCCTGGATATGTCTGCAGTGTCCCTCAGCATGGGTATGGCCTGGGTGTGGGGCAAGTCAGACTAGGCTACATTCTAGCACCCTCTGGTGTTCTTTAGAGCCAAGGTTGCTGTAGAATGGGGTGGGCTAGATGTTGGATCCCACTGAACCACATGAGAGCTGTGTCTGCACATGGACCTGGAGTGGCTCTTCTGTGACACTGAACAGCAAGAACCAGAATGGTTGTGGGCCAGTTGGACAAGGCCACTTGTCCTGCCAGGACAGGAGGTGGGCCAAGTAGCTAAGCACCCACATTTGAGTGAGATCTGCCACTGGGAGATGACCTGATAGAGGAGCTTGGGAAACTCCTCTGTTGGCATGCAGTCCCTATATGTGAGCATAAGAACTAGGCTTGGGGCAGCTCAGACCGGGGCAGGTTACAGTATCCTCCAGTATATATGTGGATAAAGCCTGGGCATGGGCTAGTGTAGGCCAGTTGATAATACGCACTAGCAGATTTGAGAACCTGGACAGGGTGCAGGACAGGTAGTTTCTGGCTGCAACACTAACCAGTTCATATTAGGGCTGGGACTAGGTCCTGGCTAGACTGAACTAGGCTGCAGCACCCACCAGCATGAACTGGAACTGAATGCAGACCGGGTTGACCAGATTAGAGCATCCACCAGCAAAATTTGAGGTGAAGCATGCCATGCCTGACTGGGCTGCAATTACAACTACCTCCGTGTGTGTATGCTGATGAAGGTGATGGATTGAGCCAAACCCTGTACTGGCAAGTACATACAAGAGTCAGATCTGGGTCATCTCAGACAAGGTCTCTTTCAGGAATCCCCCCAACTGAACTGCTAGACTCAGAACTCTAACCCTATAGAGAATTACAGGATCTTTGGACTGACCCTTGGTCAAAAATGGGCATTCTCAGTGGAACAGCTGGAGCAGTGAATGGCATTCCCAAATTCACATGGAGGATATGGAAGTCCATTTGGGTCTACAGAGGACATCTGGTATTATAGCAGAGGATGGAGAGCAGAACAAATTGGACAACTGCTCCAGCCAAGCGATGATAGCAAATATATCGGCGAATGGAGCCTCTAAGGTGGACTATGTCAGTGGATGGAACTTGGAAGGATTTCCTTATGCTGGTATTGGCTGGATCAACAGCATTTAAGAACTATTCAACCACATTAGCAGGACCTTCAGAGCATGCTCCACACTGGGGACCCTGGGATGACAACTGGTGGCCATTCCCATCCCCCAATACTGAGGTGATTTGGAGGCTGGGTACAGCTTCTCCACTTATCTCCTCCCTTCCCCCAGATACAGGAAGATGAAATAGAAAATTTGGGAACAACAGTCTCACCCACTTTCCCGTAATATTTGAGCCTTCCTACACTAATAAATATGTAAATATTAGTTTTAAAAAACCCTGAATTGCTTAACAGAGTGGAAAAAGAGAGAAAGAAGAAATAAGGATAACTAACATCAAGGAATTTGGCTTGTGCAATGGGGAAATATGGAGTTAGTATTAGCTGAGACTGTGGAAAAGTATATCTATAGTAGCAATTAGCAATTTAGATGCAGACATGTTATATTAAAAATGTCTATTAGATATGCCAATGGGAATCATCAGCTATGCAATTGAACATTATGAGCCTGAAGTTCAGGGGAAATGACCATACAGGACATGTGAGTAAGGATTTATTGTAATGTCATTGAATTTTTTAACTCAAGTTGAAATTATATCAGCAAAAGCAGAAGGGTGAATGAAGAGATGATAAGAGGGCTCAGGGCTGATCCTAAGGGTACTTCAATATTAAAAAAAAAAAAAGTTAAAAAGAAGAGGATTAAATATCGAAGAGGACTGAGAAGTGAGGCCTGTGAGAATGAAAGCCTGAGGCTATTGATGTGTTAAAGGGAAAGAAAAGATTTTCATGAGAAGGAAGTAATCACTTATATCAGAAAGTGCCTGATATTTTCAGCAAGATTAAAATTAATAATGAACCTTAGTATTTAGTCATATGATGAGTAATCATAACTGGTAGGATTGATTGATTTTGTTAGCTTGTTGATTAGTTACTTTACATAGATTAGAAAAATTATGCATGATAATGAGGATAAGAAATACTCTTCATGTGCATTTGGACATGGATGAGACTATTTTGCAGAACTTGGCTGTTTTCAGAAAGTTTAGATATTCATTATAATATTCTGAAGGAAGTAATGTGTTTAGTAGCCTCATATGCAGTCTATTTTTTATATCTCAAATACTAAATGAAATACATCCAAATAAATTTAGTCATGACAGTCTAAGCATTGCACTACTAGAAGAGAAGCAAGAGCTGCTTCATATTTTTAAATGTGTCAATATGCTTTTTTTGTATTTCTTGTTGATCATAAAAGGCTGGGAAAAAGTCCAAGTCCATCAACAGGTTTGTGGATAAACTATATATATATATATATATACATACTTTTTCAGATATATATAATCTTCAATAATATGAACAACTGACTGAATCATTTTCTGATATTTGCTATGGAATGCTTGAATTTTCAAACCATTATATTAAAGTAAATAATTGTGGCAGAGAAGGGAAGGGAGTGAAGTGTTGTCTTCTTGGAATTGTACCTGTGGAATTTATAGGGTCTTTATATTAATTTAAAAAAAAGATACAAAACACATGCAAAAGTACCAATATTCTATTATGTCAGTTGTAAGAAATATCCTGAATAGACAAGTTCATGGAGACAGAAAATAGATCTGAGTTTATCAGATGGATGAATGCCTGGAGAGTGGGGATATAGAGAGTTACTGTTTAATGTACAAAGTCTATTTTTGAATTGATGAAACAGCTTCAGAAACAGTGGTGAATGTACTTCACGCTGCTCAAATATAATACACATCTTAAAATATCTCTTACAGCCAAATTGTACATTTGTAATTGTAAAAAGAAAGTGGTTTACAGTGCATTTTTACAGGTGATCAACTTTTATTTTTTCTCTGCTTTCAATTTATATTCACAAACTTATTCCTCCACTGAAGTATTGAACAGAAAGTGGACAACAAAAACCACTGTTCTTCAGGAGTATAAAGAAGGTCTATAAACAATCAAAATATCAATGTCTTTCACATATGTTACATTTTTTGTACTCTATATATTAAGCACCACAAATTAGGGAAAACCTATTTGTTTTAGGACTGTCTTATTTCACTCAGTATAATGGTCTCCAATTGCATCCATTTTGTTGCAAAAGACAGAATTTCATATTTTTGTAGCTGAGTAGTGGTCCATCATGTGTATATATGCAGAAAACTTTAGAATCAATCAATAATCTGCATTTAGCAGAATATGCCTCGAAATCTACTTTTCATCATGTTGAAATAACATCTTAGGACCAGAGCTGAGAATGTAAATCAGCTTCCAAATCTTACTTGAGCATAGCTCATGATCTTTCAGCTTATCTTTAAGTGTGCAAAGTCATCATAGCAGTAACATTGGCATTTGAAGACCTTATATTCATCTTTGAATTTCATGGAAAATAATCACTTAAAGGAATGTAGTATATTCTGGGAATGACCTACTTGATGGTGTTCTTATTACTACTCCAACTTTTTCTTATTCTTAACAAAATATCTTGGCTATTGTGGATAAACAGCTCTTTTTTATTTTTTTCATTATATTTCACAGGAAGTAGCAGTACAAGTGTCAGCCCATGATAAATTCAGTGTTATTAAAAGCCCACCAGGAAAAGTGATTTCCCGGTTGCATAAAAAACCATTCCATTCCTTATAATTTATAACTTTGAACAGTGAACCTATTTATGTAGAAGCACCACAAACTGTGCATCATTTTTACTGCAGATATCATTAATCATGTAATGAGACAACTTGGAGTTCAACCTGTAGAACAACTTGGCCTTGAGCCTGAGAACCGAGTCAGTCTTCCATTTGAATTGAGCACAAAGTTGCTAGGAACTACAGAGTGAACACAAGTTTAATTTATTCCGTAATAAAATATATTTTCTTGTAATAAAAATCTGCCTCCTTAAAGAATCAACTTTTTAAATTCCCATTTTCTACTAATTTCTTTTACTAATTTTTTTAACAAAGATACCTAATTTGTGGTTTTCATGCGAAATCATTACTCCAAAATCATTACCAGAAAAGTAAAGTATTGATGATAATAATATCATCAATAATAATGGGCATAACAACTTTAGGAGCCAGTGTGTAATTTTACAATCAGAAAATTAGATGAAAAGCAAATGTTATTTCTTTAGGACTTAGCTTACCGAGTACATCTAATTGCATTTTGACAGAGTATACTATTTACTTTATGAAGGATGAGTGTGGTATATATAATTATTTTAACTGTTATTGGAAATAACCCACTTGGAGTTAATCGTGGTAGGGATGTGGAGAGGGAATCCTTGTGCATATGGAATCATATCACAAAGAATGATTAATAAAATAAAATTAGAAAAAAAAACAAACACGTAAGTTTTGTCTGTAAAAATAAAAAAGGTAAGTAATACCTATGAGTGTTTTCCAATAGGTGGACCACAGCATAGAGCATGCAACACATCATTAGGTGAGATTAGTAATGATTACAATTGGAAGAATTTGGATGCCTTTTTTAGCAGAAGCTTTTTTTTCCCAAAAAGTTTTGAAATTAGCAGTTTTTAACTTTTAATAAATACACTTCATTTATAAATATGTGTGTATGTATACTTCCAATTTGTGTATTTCAATATATATACTTTCATATATATAATATATTTCATATATATATATATATATAATTGTACCCCTTACACAATAAAGTATCTTTTCTTGCTTTGTGTTCTTTGTCACAAATCTCATGTAAGGGGTGCAATTCAGTGAAGACAGCATTTAAAACTATTTGTAACAACATGACATGGCTGTGAGAACTAAGGTAGCATCAGCTAAATAGCAACTTTGCTGATCACTTAAGTGTTGCAGATATGAAATGCAGCAGAGGAGACAGGTTATAAAAAATTCAAATGGTATATAAATATATGCGAGAGTGAGAATAAATGTGATTTTTATTCCCTCTGTTTCTAATAAGGTGTAACAATCACACCTCAAATTCCATTATGATATAATGGTTGTAATAATGTCCAAATTCTTCCCAAGACTGAATTAAATAATATTGCCTGTTATTATGACACATAGTGTGAAATCCCATCTGTAGTTTAAAGATTGATTAATGACCAGGCAGGGTTTGAATGCCCGAATTTTACTCTGATCTCAGAACTCTAACATTCATGGCTTCTAATGGACATTCTGTAACCCTAGAACACTTTCCTCTGACCTGGCCTCTGACAACTACGAAACAGTAATCCAAGCTTTATCCCATCTGAGAGATAGAGCTCTATTTCTCTACTTGCACAAGAAATTCAGAGGGTGAAGTAACCACAGGAACAACAGAGCAAAGCCTTTGACAAATAATAAAGACTTTTTAAAGATCCAAGATGCTTATATGTTAAAATGGGTTAGAATAGTGAGTCTCTCATAGTGATAGAATGCTTGCAAAATGTTGCAGAATACCTGACATTTTAAATATTAGGTTTATCATTATTAAAATTGGGACTAAAACCAGTCATTACAATGACTTAAAATACCTAATAATGAAAATTTTAGGACTGTATTTAATATACAATTGAAGTTGAAAGAAAATTTTAGAACATTCTGACTGACCTTTAAACTTGCATGTAGTAAAGATGACAACAGAGAAAATATTACCCTTAATGTTTTCTTCAAAGAGAAAGGTTCCTTTTCTGAAGATTTATAGCAAGATTACAGAATAAGTCAGTAGCTACTACTAAGTTACAAGTTAACCTGCAGGTCAGTTAAAATCACCAGGCCTCATTTTCTGCATCTTTAAAATACAATGATTGTTGATTGAGCTGCATTATTTTTTTTTAAATGTCATGATTCCAGGAATTTTTTTAGTCCATAAAGGTGGGAAGAATCTAGGGTTAGGGAGAAGTGGGTGTGATCATTGTTTAAATACTTTCTGTTTCTTATTCCCATTCTGCAGGGAGGTGGGATAAGGCCATACCCTTTCCGATTCTTACTGTTGGGTGTTGCAGCCCAGGCACACCTGGTCCATGCCCAGGGCAGCCATGCAGCTAGTCCAGTCAAGCACCCATGCCTCAACCCAGACTTACTTGAGTTCTATCCACCAACAGCATGGTGGTGGTTGGTGGAGCCAGGATCCTGAGAATGCCCAGACCCGCTCAAGATCCACCCATAGCGTGCTGGCCATAGATGGAGAAGATTTTCAAGACTCAAGTGCAGACTAGTTCAAGATCTGCCCACCCCATGGAAGCAGTGCTTTAAGGGGCCAGCACAGTGGCATAGCAAGCTAATCCTCCAAGTGCTGCACCAGCATACCATATGTGCACTGGTTCAATTCTTGGATGCTCTCCTTCCCATCCAGCTCCCTCCTTATGGCTTTGGAATGCAGTGGATGATTGCTCATGTCCCTGGGCTCTTGCACCCATATGGGAGACCCTAAGGAAGCTCCTGACTCTTGGCTTTGGATCAGCTAAACTCCAGCCAATTGGGGAGTGAACCAGCAGATGAAAGATCTCTCTGTGTCTCTCCTTCTTTCTCTATAAAATCTACATTTCAGAATAAATAAACAAATGAATCTTATTTAAAAATAACAAACTGGCTAATTTGCAAACCACTGCAATTTGTTGCTCATAATTCTGAAAGCCAGAATATCCAAGTTCAATGTGCCCACAGATTTGATGTCTAGTGAGAAGTTACAGCTTACTCTCTGTTTCATAGTAGACACCTTAACCCTGCATCCTCACATAGTGGAAGGGTCAAACAAGCCCCCTACAGCTTCTTTTCTAAGGGAAATTGTATCATTTTTTATCATTCCCTGTCTTATACCATAATTACCTTGTGAAGGCCCTACCTCTTTATGTGCTTAGATTACACTGAGGCTTAAGTGTCAACATATGAATGTTAGAGGGACAAATCCTAAGGCTGTAGTGAAATTATAACCCTAAGGTTCAAAGTATCTTAGACACTATCTCATTTAATATTTTCGTTTAGGAAACATACAGTCTGAGACATGAGGAAGTTAAGGGACATTTTTTAAAAAGATTTATTTTATTTTTATTGCAAAGCCAGATATACAGAGAGGAGGAGAAGAGACATAAAGGAAAATCTTCCATTCGATGATTCACTCTGCAAGTGACTGCAATGGCTGGAGCTGAGTCAATCTGTAAGCCAGGAACCAAGAGCTTCTTCCAGGTCTCCCACACAAGTGCAGGGTACCAAAGCTTTGAGCTGTCCTCGACTGCTTTCCCAGGCCACAACCTGCCAGTATTAGAACCTATGCCCTTATGGGATCCCAGCGCATTCAAGGCAAGGACTTTAGCGACTAGGCCACTGTGTCAGGCCTGGTAAAGGGACTTATAAAAAATGTGGATATTTAACAAACACTGGTTGGCTGATGGGAGTATAAAAAGTAAAAAAGAATTTTCTTTATCAGCAAAAAGATTTTATTCTACAAAACAGCACAACGTAAGTTTAAGCCCATTTGGAAAAAAATGTATGAGACATAATTTAATGAAAACATTTGTTAAGATTATAGGATATAAGAATTATTTCATTTTAAACTTATAAACATTTATTTTTTACATATGTTTTTAAAAAATATGTATTCATGTATTTGGAAGACAGAATTAGAGAGAGAAAAGGAGAGTCAAAGAGCTCTCACATTCTTTTGCTCATTCCCCAAATGGTTTTCTAGGCCAAAATCTGGGCCAGCCGGAAGTTAGGAACCTGGAACTCAATCCTGGCATGGGTGGCAGAAGTCCAAACTTTGTGCTGCTTTTCCAGGTGCATTAATTGATGTGGGGCAGCCAGGAACTTGAATTGGTACTCCTAAATAGGATGCTGTCATCTCAAGTTCTTGCTTAATGTGCTGCACAGCAATGCTTGTCCCAATATGTACTTAACATTTTTGTTCCCATTCACTTTTAATGAAAAGTCAGGCAACTTTTATTAAAGTAGAAATGTAGTCAAACTATCAAAGAGCCAACAAAAAAGTAAATTGTATGATTGTGTGTGTGTCAAATACTTGGACTATGAAACAAAATAAACAAAACTAAATAGCAATAGTAAAAATAATAGACTTATGATAGACATGAGTCAGTATTTCTCCTTCATTGTAAGAATGCATAAACAAAGTACCCATTGTTGGTTACCTCACATGCTATATGAAAGAATTTTCCTGGAGATGTTTATTTATTTTTGTTTATGTTTTCAACTGCAGACACTGGAAATGGTGTGGCATAGCTAAAATGTTTGATTTAGTTTTATCCATTGGTGGACAATACAGAACAAAGTGAGGCAGTTAAGAAGGACTACATTATTGTAATAAAATAGAGGAAATCAGTGTGGGAGGGGAGGGCATCTGGGGAAGGGAGAGGGGAAGTCCCACAGTCTTTGGAACTGTATTATAAAATTAATTATTTTTTTTCAAAAATATTGCTGGCATAAATTAACTAAAAAAAAAAAAGGAAAAAAAGAAAATAAAAAAGATTTTGGCAGGTGCATAGTGTGTTAAGCTACCCCTAGGTGTGCATGCATTCTGTATACCAGTGCATGTTCAAGTTCCAATTATGGTCTTTCCCATCCAGCTCTCTCTCCTACGTTACGTGCCTGTAACATAACAAATGATGGCTATATTCTTCTTTCCTCACCACCCACATGGGAGACTTAGATGGAGTTCCTGACCTGGCCCAGCCATAGCTGTTGTAGCCATTTGGGGAATATATCAACAGGTAGAAACTTTTCTCTCTCTCTTTCCCTATCCCCATCACTCTCTCTTTCAAATACATACATTTTTAAAACACACTGCTCCTAGTGTCCATGTGCTATCTTTCAAACATGCTATTAGCCTCGAATTTGGGCAAAGAAAGAATAAATCTGGGCTTTTATACTCTCATTTTTCCTTTCAAGGTAAAACACCATGAGGTCTATTGAAAGGTATTTGAAACACATGGGAAGAAGTATGTCTGAAATTTTTCTTTCATTAAAACTTATTAGCTCCGTTGAAGCTTTGTATGTAACAGTTCACCAGTAAAGATGGAAAAAAGTAAAAGTAACCAAAATATCTAAGTACAGTTTTATGGCTAGCCATTTTGGAAACCCCTCTAACTACGTACTGGAAGTAAAGTGTCTGTGCCGTTATTACTGTGAAAGGAATGGACCAACAACTTTCTTGAGCTTGTAAAACCCGTGACTGGGACCACAGGACTGTAGTGTAGCGGGCTTGGCACTGTCTCGGGGTTTTTAGCCCTCTTGTTCTTAGTGCACTAGCTAAATAAAAACATCCTGCACTAAACCTAAAATAAATAAAGTTGTCTTCTTGAATGGAACACTCTTCCTGCCTTCCTTTCCAACCTTCCTGCCTGTCTAAAAGAAAAATATTTTTATTTGTCGGTGACATACAACTATGATTAATTGCTCATGACCAAGGAAATAGAACAGTAACTGTATGACTCTCAGATTTTGCGAAGCTGGTCTTATTCATAAACTCGGAGAAGAGACTCAACAAATTCTCAAAATAACCCATGTTCCTGGTGACAGCAATTTTCCGACATAAATATCAGTAGAAACTATGGCTTACTTCTCTGTTCCTTTCACAACTCATATTACTTTGTTACCTAGACGCAGAATTCTTCCATGCAATCACCCCACCGTGGCCACAAAAAGAATTTTCTGCTTCTCAATTTTGTACACATGAAAACGGAAAACATGATAACTGTTACTGGCAATTCCTAAATTCACGTCTACCCTACCTGTGTCTTTGTACTGTGTTCATGACCAGAGCAGATAGTGGACAAAAATGGAGAATCCTATGAATGTCAAGAGTTATACTCAGCATTAAGAAATACATTTCCTAACCTAAATCAGTTATGGCATGATATATAGCACAAAGCAGATTGTAGCCAAGCTTAGATGAATGACCTTCTATTTTTCAGTCTGTCATTGATCTGTCAATATGGGTTATTAGCAATAAAGAAACAGTCTTGAGACAGATGTAATTCACAGAGTCTGCTCATAATGCAATATACAGAATAGGGTTTCAATGCCAAATTCCCCTCCTTCTCACTCTCTCAGCTGCCAATGCAGGTGGTTTTTACCCCAAATCCATTTCCCTCTAGGATCACCACAATTAGTATTTAAATGGGGGAGGGGAAAGTCTGCCTACTTGGCTTGAATTATCTTTTGCTGCATGAAGGCCTGTTTTGTGTAGGATTTAAGTTTGGTCCCAGTGTAATTCTGGCATTTTGGAAAGAACACACGGTTCCCTTTGGACAAACAGGCCTTTCCCTAATGCCAGCTCTGAGCCAGTTTTAGCCTCTAATTCAGTCCACAGAGACCGAGGTCTGATTTGATGATTTACATGTGTGCCTCTTATGTGAACCCTTCAGCCTCTCAGCATTAGCTTCCACTCTGCTGATTTCTACATCCTCCCCTCACTTGACAATTCTACCTGTAAGAATTCATGCCTTTTCCACCCAATCATTGCATACTTGTATTATAGGCAATATGTTTGCTGCAAATTTTCGTTGTTAATAAAGATGGTAAAATTACAGATCATCTAGTATTCTATTGCAATTGAAAAGTCATTGACTTGAAAAATGATTAGAATGTTGCTGTCTTAAAAATAGACAAAATGATTCCTTAAATCCTAGCTTTAAAATAAGAAAGCATAGTAAACGCAAAGACTCAGTCGGATATAACTCTTTTGTGTTTAAGGAATTCAAGTGAGTACTTTCATGTGTTTTCATTATTCTAACCACTGTAATGTTATTTCTCAAATAAATGGTTATGTTCATTGCAATTTCAAATAAAGAACTGATCAGTAGAATACATTGAAAAAATTATAGAAAATGAAGTATAATATTATTTGCCTGGTTGGAGATGGCCATTTACATTAATTTGGGGAGCCAGCCATCTTCCTGGGTTTGAATGTTACACTGGGGCTCCCAAAGAGAACCTTAAATTATAACATGAACTTTCAAACTATTTTTTCCTTTGGCCACTGGCTTTAGACCACCTGGATTTGAATCTTGGTTTTACTTTTATTAACTATATCTCCATAGTTAAATTACTTTTGTTTTTAACATTAATCTGTTTGTGAAATTGAAATGTTTGATGTTCCTATGACTTGAAGTTGTTTTGGAGATTGAATGAGAAAGGGGATAAGCTCATCTTTGCCATTGCACCAAGAATATGATGCACATTCACTATGTTCCATAAATGTTCCTCTGGTTATGATGTGTTTATGGATATATGAGGTTGTGGATTTTACCACTGAATACATTTGAGAAGCAATACTTTGGAGAAACAGTTACATTTTGAGAATAGTACATTTGAGAAGCAATACTTTCGAGACACTGTTAAGGAGAAACAAAACAGTGTTTAAATGTAAGAAGTATCCAAATAAAAACAGATTTCAGAGCAACCTAGCAATAGTATGTTTTATAATAAGCTTTTCTCTGGCCTCTCAGAATGAGGTAAAATTTTCCCTCACTCTTTTAGACAATAAACAATAGGTCCATGGCCTGTATTCTCCGTGGTATCTGCCTTGGTAGTCCACCATTGATCATCTTTAACACTATCAATCAAAATATATTTTTATTTACTTTTCTTAATATTCTTATGGGGAACTGGGGAACTTAGTCACTGATCTTGAACCCAAATATTCTTTCTAATATCTGGTTGATTACAATAGGAAAAGATCTTAGGCTCTTTCTTAACTGATGACAGATTTCTCTACCAAGTTCCATTATACACACACACACACACGCACACACACACACACACACACACACACACACACCTTCATTTTTATATATATGTACATATGTATGCGTTTTTGATGTGAAAACTAATACAATAACGAGTAAGACTGGAATTAGAGCTACAGAAGTAGTGTTGTGTGCAATGAGAGAGGAGAAAAATTGATATTAAAATGAAACAAACAACAATAAAATCCAATATACTGCTTGGAGCCAAAAGCAAGTAAGGGATTTCATTTATTCAGCATTCTGCTCCTGAATGACATCTACATACCAAATATTATGCTAGGATTTGGATTAAAATTTTTTATTCACAGACATCTGTGTAAAATATTTCCTAAGTAATTTGACCAAGGGGAACAGGGTTAACATTTGAATAAATGAGAAGTGTCCAAAAGGTTCATGGAAAAGTTGTATTATGAAAAAAAAGAAAAAAGGAGTGGGTTTCACATGTTTGCATTACAACAAACTCAATCTTTCTATTCCATTCTTTTTTTACGTAATCCTCTTAAAAATATCCTTATACAGTTCTTTCTCTTAAAGTCCATATTTTTCTTGCAGTATCACATTGCTTGTTTCAGGAAACAGTGTTGGTGCCCTGCCATGATTCTTTTTGATATGATTTGCTGATGCTGTTTGCTAATTTCCTAGCTTTTACAAGTTGTGCTACTAATTGCTCACACCTTCACCATAAAAGTATCACCCTAGGACACCAGAGTCTCCATGCCCTAGGAGAGTAAGGAATGTCAATTATCCTCCTTACCCATCTGTCTTTCCTCCAACAGACAACAAATCCAGAATGACATACAGCCAATGACTAACTGGTGGAAGGTATAAAAGTCCAGGAACTCTACCTTACCTTAAAGCATACTGTAAGATACAGCTCATGCTCCAGAACTCTCCATAAGATCAGACTGAGCCCTCACCTGGAATTGCATGTGTTCTTCCACCTTTCTGTCATTTTGCTGTTACTCTATTACTGCCTTCACACTAGAAATTTTTTTTTTTTTAATAAATCGTGACCTCGCAGCTTTTCTTTCAGATTCATCTTCCAGGAGACTATGATTTAAGATTTGTGTATTATGTGATTTTAATTTTTTATTTTCAGTCGACTATAATAATTTCATCCAGCTCTTAAAACACAGGATCAAGGGAATATATGTTTCATATTTTTAGAGCACATTTTAAATATGCTGGAATCATTTGAGGAAATTATTTAATTTGTAAATAATGTAAATTTGTTAATAATGTAAAATGCAAATGTAGTTTTTTAGTGACCTCAACTGTTTTATTTTATCTATTTGAATGTTAGCTTGCTGTAGACTGAATGTTTTTGTCTTTCTCACCCAAATATATATTGAAATACTAATTACTCATGGCCATGGTTAATGCAGGTGAGGCATTTGGGAACTGCTTAAATCATGAAGGTGGAACCCTCACAAATTGGATTAGTGCCGTTATGAAAGAGTCCCTAGACCCTTCTGCCACATGTGGTCTCAGCAGAAAGACAGTCATTTATGAATCAGGAATTCAGATACTGAATCTGCCAGTGCCTTGATCTGTAATATAAATTTCTAGAACTCTGTGAAATACATTTATAGTGTTTATAAGTCACCCAGTCCATGCTACCAAGCTACATTTGCTACAACGACCTGACTTATATAACTTTTCTCTTTGACAAATGTGTGCTATTTAATTAAATATCCTTTAAAAATTAAATTCGGGCCCGGCGCGGTGGCGCAAGTGGTTAAAGGTCCTCGCCTTGCACGCCCGGGATCCCATATGGGCGCCGGTTCTAATCCCGGCAGCCCCGCTTCCCTTCCAGCTCCCTGCCTGTGGCCTGGGAAAGCAGTCGAGGACTGCCCAAAGCTTTGGGAACCTGCACCCACGTGGGAGACCTGGAAGAGGCTCCTGGCTTCGGATCGGCATAGTATCGGCCCGTTGCGCTCACTTGGGGAGTGAATCATCGGACGGAAGATCTTCCTCTCTGTCTCTCCTCTCTGTATATCCGCCTTTCCAATGAAAAAATAATAAAAATAAATCTTTAAAAAAATAAAAATTAAATTCTACTTTTCGGGAAATTTAAAAAAAGTTAAATTTATTTCATATATTTCAAAGGCACAGAGAGAGAGAGAGAGAGATTCCAACGGCTGATTTACTCTCTATATGCCCACAACAGGTAGGCTTCGGCCAGGCTGAACCCATAAACCTAGAGGTCAATATGGGTCTCCCACAAGGGTTGCAGTGACACAACTACTTAAGCCATCATCTGCTGCCTCCTGAGATGCGCATTAGCAGGACAGTAAAATCAGGAGCAGAATCAGAGTTCAAATCTAGGCACTGTAATATAGGATGTGGGCATCCCATACAGCATCTTAACCGCTGCACCAAACACCTAGCCCACGTCACAGATATTCTAAGGTTGCGTAAACCTCGAAAATTCAATGAATTATTAAGCTTATCCTACTATATAATTATGTCAGTTCATGATTTTTGGTGGAATTTATGCAGACAGTTTTGTGCTACCTGATCACTGGTCTGTTGTAAGCAGTTGATGATCAGTTAAGGTAGACTGCTTCTATGTGGATATACAACCAATTTATCCAAATACTTGACTTTTGATTTAGAAGATATCATGCTTTGAAGAAGTGTATATGTGCCACAGGAAAGTAATAAACTAATGAAAGTCAATATAACAGTAAGTTATTAACATGAAGTAGCATTTGCACATTAAATATAGCACACACCATGCTTTGACATAAAATAATCATCCTTTGAGCAATAGACTATATAAACAATATTCATGTTTTGACATTTTATTTTAATCTGGGTAACCAAGAGAAAGCAATTTAGTGCCTTCATTTGCTTTTCTTAATTGAGTAGATTTTCAATAACATTTATTATAAAAATATTTATAAAACAATAAACACATTATAACAAGTTAATTAAAAACCCACTTTTTGGGCTTGGCACGGTGGCCTAGAGGCTAAAGTCCTCTCCTTGAATATGCCAGGATCCCACGTGGGCGCCAGTTCTAATCCCGGCAGCTCCACTTCCCATCCTGCTCCCTGTTTGTGGTCTGGGAAAGCAGTTGAGGACGGCCCAATGCTTTGGGACCCTGCACCCATGCGGGAGACCTGGAGAAAGTTTCTGGCTCCTTGCTTTGGATTGGCCATTATGGTCACTTGGAGAGTGAATCAGTGGATGGAAGATCTTCCTCTCTGCCTCTCCTCCTCTCTGTATATCTGCCTTTTCAATAAAAATAAAATAAATCTTTTTTAAAAATCCACTTGTTATATTTGCCAAGCTAAAATAAGTTTTATTTCAATGTTTTAGCTTAATATGTAGCAGTATCTTTGTCAATTTTAAGTGTTCAATGTTATCAAAATGTTATATTAAACAGTATAATTCAAATTTTTATTTTAAAATAACTTTCCACTTAAATTGAAGCAAACATCAAATTTTTGAGGGACATTAATTCTATGTAATCTATGAATGATTTCTGTGTTCAAATCTCAATACATGTAAGAAACAGTGGAATAAAATGTAGTTGTATTTTACCATAATAACAGGATGTGACAGTGGATAAGTTGAATGAAAGTAAGGCATACTAGATGGATTCTGCTTAATTCTCATACTCCACTTTCAGAAAAAGAATGCAAATAAGCATAAATCTGAAAGACTATAAAACAATTCTATAGCAAGATAGAATAAATCATTTCGTCCAAGGAAGAACGGCAGTAAAATAGTAAGTTCTCAAGAGAAAATGGAAATTCTTTTACTGGATTCTGTTGAAGTCTTTGTTTCCTTGGACATTAGGACCAGATTACTGTGTTTTATATATGATTCATAATACACTACTTAGTATTTTATCACTGTGATCAATAAATTTGGAGAGCAAGAAGTAGAATGCACAGCACAGTCAGCAAGAGGCAGAAAGATATAGTGAAACAGCACTCAGCTTGTAATTTATGTTATTTCTCACATATCTTATGATACTTAAAGAATGGTGAACTCAGGGCCCAGCACAATGGCTCAATTGGCTTATCCTTCCCCAGCAAGCACCAGGATAACATAGGGGCACTAACTGCTCCACTTCCCATTCAGCTTCCCATTTGTGACCTGGATAGGGAGTGGAGGATGGCCCAAGCCTTTGAGACCCTGCACCCATCTGGGAGACCCAGAAGAAGCTCCTGGTTCCTGGCTTTAGATCAGCTCAGCTCTGGCTGTTGTAGCCATTTAGGGACTGAACCAGCAGATGGAAGATCTTTCTTTCATGTGTAATACCTGGCACACTAATCCTATGTGTCAGCATACATAAGCATATTTTAACAAAAGTATGCATGAGAATTTCAATTATAAAGGGAGCTATCTATTTTCCTTTTTCAATAAAAAACACAAGATTTATGGATTGCTCAAAGTCTAGAAATACCGATAATATACAGGATGACATCGAAGATATCTTGAATCTGAAAATTGTAATAGTTAATTTTTTTTTTGTTTTAGATTTCAAGACCACTCTGGAGATTGCTGTGGCACACTCTTCAGAACGGGTTTTGAATTCTGGGACAAAACAAGTGGCAAGGCAATATGCATTTATCATTATGCCAATGTAAATCAAATGGGCATTTATTTTTACACAAAATTAATTCACAGTGGTTAAGATGACAGAGAGAATGAAAGGGAAAGCAAGAGAGAATTTTGCAAAGACTGCAGTTTTTGAAGTGTTTATGCTAAGAACATAGTTATAAAACATCACTTTAGTGTTTTAATTCTTATAAGTAAAAACAGAAAAAAAAATAATTTGTGAAACAATTCACCACAAGCTCTCTATGTTCCACTTTCCACATCCATAAAATAAAAATGTCTAAGTTTTGTCCTGCTTTACTATTTCAATTATTTATGGAGTGGTCAGAAGTCAGGAGGATTTTTGATTTCACTAATATGAAGTAATGCAATGTTTTCCGCAAAAGTGGACAAGAGCCCTTAACAATGTGTCCACACAAACTCCTTCCCTAACAGAAAGATTTTCAGAATCAAATTTTCTCAACTGGCCAGAGAAGAAACCCCATGATTTTGCACTCCATGGGAAATGGTGGGTGTGTAATAAAGTGAGGGTGTCCTCAGTCCTCACCCTTTCATCGACTTGGGATTCACATTGTTCCAGAGGACCATATGCTAAATGCACTCTGGAATAGAAGGCTGCTGCATTGCTATAGTTCCTTCTGTACAAATATGTTATGAAAGGACCAATAACCAAGGCAGATACACTGAGAGTACAAGAGTACAAGAATGACTTCCTTTAGATCCTTAGAAGAATCCCTTAACACATGGAGCTAGTCTTTGGTGTTGGTATGATGAAAATTGACCTCACCAGCCATCACTATGCACTGTGAACAAGCTGGGCCTTATCTAGGAAGCCAGAATGAACGGTAATGAGGTCATCCCATGGGCAGCCTCCTGATAATTAACCTGAGCATGATGCTCATGATGGACAACTATGTCCCTGAAGAGATTTGTAAAGTGCTGACTATCATCAGGTTATTTAGTTGAGGGAGAAATTTCATCTTGGTGAGCCAAACAAGTTCATCGCCAAATATTTTGTGCAGAAAAAGTACACAGCATACCAGCATGTGTCTGTAATAGTGATCCTTCATGCTGAGAATGCCTCAGAGTCCTGAGTCTGTGCTGAAGCCAGACAGATTGAAATGCTAGAAAAAAAAATTTTTTTTTTAACCAAGATCCATAAGACTTATCCCAGGTGCTTCCCATTGCAGCATAAAAAAGCTTTGAGAATTGAAGCAGAGTGGACCTGGGCCAGGATTGTGTCCAGGACTAACCCTACTCATGGTTGGGGAACGTTCCAAGGTTACATGCAGCAGCAGCTCCCACTCCTAGTAAAGTCTGAAGAGAGTAGTCAATCTTTTAATAGTGAACAGATGATGTGGAGCTATAGGATAGACACTGTAACATAACAACTTGTTTTTAAAGATTTATTTTATTTTTATTGAAAAGTCAGATATACAGAGAGGAGGAAAGACAGAGAGGAAGATCTTCCATCTGCTGATTCACTCCCTAAGTGAGCGCGACGGCTGGAGCTGAGCCAATCCGAAGCCAGGAGCCAGGATTTCTTCTGGATCTCCTGTGCGGGTGCAGGGTCCCAAGGCTTTGAGCCATCCCTTGACTGCTTTCTCAGGCCACAAGCAGGGAGCTGGATGGGAAGCAGGGCCACCGCAATTAGAACTGGCAGCCATATGGCGTCCTGGCACGTTCAAGGCAAGGACTTTCCACTATGCTGTCGCACCAGGCTTGTAACATAACACCGTTATCTCCTTGTTCTACATGATTTGCATACAGATTTGTCCTCTTTTTGGTGTGCAGCAAGGATGTGGTTCTCAAAAGCTTTTTCTTAGTTGGGTGGGGCTTTTCCCTTTGCTACTCCCCTAACCTCAGATACAGGGAAAATGATTGTATTAGTGTGGAAACAATGATATTACCCACTTTCACCCTGTCGCCCTTGACCCTTTGTACCCTAATCAAATAAGATTATTAAAAGAAATTAATGAAAAAAAAGCTTTTTCTTTTAATCTTCAAAACCAACGCGTATAGATGACATTAGCCATACATTTCCCCCCATTTATGAAATTTTGTAACCACAAAGAAACATCCTACCTTCATTTTTTCCCCACATCTTTACCTTTAAAGAATTCAACTCCTTTTTCTCTCTTTTTCATATTTTAACTAACAGAAATCAACTAGTAAAATTGTAAATCACCTGTGACTAGTCTTGTGGATATAATGTTCACATAAGAATTTCAGGAGCTCAATGAAATAATATGACTAGGATAGCAGACCTCTCACCATGCTAAGCTCCACTCAAACCTCTATCACGGACCCAACAGGGGAGCTTCAGGGTCACCCCTGCTAGGCCACTGCTCCTGCTGCTGAGCTTGAACTGGGACTGGGGGACAGACCAGGCAGGGCAGGGCTACAAGACCTGTTAGCATGCATGCGAACTGGATTAGGGGAGAGCTAGGCTGGGCAACTGATTGTATCCACTGGTGGAGCCAGAGTAAGGGCAGGCTGGTTGGGCTTTGCCACAGCATCAGCAGGCAAGAGCTGGAACTGTGGGCAAGTCTTGTCTAGCTGGACTACAGAACCACCTGTAGAGTGCAAGATCCAGGGACAGGGAGTGGATCCAGTGGGGAGACTGTGGGCATCTCTCTGATGGGCTACAACTCTCATGGGTGAGCATGAAAACTAGGTCTGGGGAGTGGCCTGGCTACACAGCTGGTGGCACCTGCTGACATGAGTGTGGGCTGTATAGTGGTGTTGGTTGGGTTGAGTTAGGCTCCAATGCTCATTGATGTATAAAAGAGCTGAGTGGAATGTGGGACAGACTGGACCAGATTGCTGCACAAACCAGCATGCACAAGAACCAAGGCGAAGGCAGACCTAAGTGCAGGCAGACCTAAGGGTTATTGGGTGTCTTTCTGACTAGGGTGCAATCTCCACTGCTGATGTATGAGGGCAGAGTGCGTGATGGGCAAAGTTGAGCTGTCCTGCATTATCCATTAAAATGAGATGGGTCTGGGGACAGAACTGACCAGGTGATTGCAATCACCAATATGTACAATGGCAGATGTGGGTGATGGACTGAGCCAGACCCTACCCCGGCTGGCACACACGAGTCAGGTTAAGGTCACCTCTGGACTCAGAACTCTAACCATGGTGGAAAACACAGTATCTGTGATCTTACCATGGAGTGCATGTGTCAGAACTGGGTCTCCACGGTTACTGAGATCTGTGCAGTGGAAAGCATGACCAGATGCTCATGGGACATATGACAATCAATTCTTTGAGGCCTGCATAGGACATCTAGTACTGTAGTCCCAGCACTTGCCTGCTGATGCTGTGGCAAAGCTCAACCAGCCTTCCCTTACTCTGGCTCATGGATCAGATGGTGATATGAACAGAGAATACTCCTTTGAGTGTTCCTACAGGAAAGAATTCAGACATGACAGAGAAAGTAGCAATAAGCATGGTAGTCAAGTTTAATGAAAAGAATCTACCCAACAGACCAGGCAGGCATCTCATAAAAGAACTGAAAGTCTGGTTTGTATTCAGACAGCAGTTTTTGTTGAAACCAAGTGTGGATCCTCCTATCCCCTGAAATTACTGAATGAGGGATTTCCTGCTGTGAAATTCCCTAAAATCCCCCCCAGGACCTTATTAGCATAGTGTATTGGATCTAAGAGCCCTAGATGGAGATCAGGGAAATTCTCCGAAGCTCTCTCCAGGAAGAAGACTGGAACCCAACTAACAAGGTTATCAAAAGGCACAACTTTCAATGTGCAAATGTTGGCCTGCTTCCAAGTCTTCTGCATTTCCTCACTCACTGAACAACACACTAATTCCCTTTTTCTTACAAAACAATCTCATTTTCTTTCTCTTATACACACAATGTCTATCTTACTACCTAATGCTGGGTTTCAGTGTTGAGAGACTGAAACCTGGAACAGAAAACCAGATCCCACCTGGGACAAAATGAAAAGTGTCTTGCATTCTTGCCCCGCGCTGTAGAAGACTGCACAATTTGGGTGTTTTATGTACATGGTCTTCAAGCAGTCTGTAGGAAACTAGAGTGATAATTTCATGAGATAAAAATCTCTGTAAGGCACTGGGCCGGAACTCTGCCCTCTGCGGGGAGATACAGAGCCCACTCTAATATGGCGTAGGCAGGCAGGTAGTTTAGGATCTGCTGAGCTGCAGGTACCTGCAAGCCACCACTCCACTCACTCGTTGTGGAATTTTATTATCCTATTTGTCAATCAAAATGTGCCCTTTACCCAGATGTATCTGCTCTATTTGGGACCTGGGAGTAGCAGGGGGAGGTACCATTGAAATATGTATTTTTATGCTCCATGCAGAATTTATGGAAGTACCACAAAAGTACTAGGTGGTTTCACACCTGTAGAAGGACTATCTCCTTCCTCCCTCTTAAAAGAGGACAACATTGGGAGGTGTTCTGTGTCTTCCACTGGAGATCATGACTGGAGGAGATGCTGGAGTATGCTCTCTGCTTCCCTTTCCTCACTCCCTTCTTCTGAGTTCATTACTCTTTCATGATAATTAATGACCTGTGTGGGGCAATGCATGCTTTCACGTGAGTGTGAATATTCGTTTTCTCAACTTTTAAATAAAACATTATCACTTGGTGCACCTTATACATACCTGTACTTAGAATGTTTCTCTGGGTACAAGGCAAAAGCCTGGAAATAATTAATAATGCCCGCCTCCACTACAACTTCATTCAAAGGCAATTTCAAAGAGATTACGGTCAATATAATTTGGCAAACTCTAAGCATGGCTTAGAATTAAAAAAAAAAAAATCTGAAGACCTAGTGACAGAAGGGGAGGGGTGGTGAGACAGGGGAAGATCTTCTACTGCTGCTTTACTCCCTAGATAATTAACACTGGGGCTGGGAGATAAGCTAAAGCCAGGGGCCAGGAGTATGCAAATTATCATCCACTGTTTCTCGTATAAGTAGTAGGGAGCTAAAAATGGAGTAGTGGTACTTAACTCATCACTCTGATATGAGAACTGATTTCCCAAGTGGAAGTGGCACCAACCCTATATATAGATTTTTCGTCAGAGTGAATGAATGAAAATTGACGGGGATTTCTGGAAGCATAAATGGGAGGGAGGAAAGGACTTGGTTCTTGACACAGTTTCCAGGAGCTTTTATCTGCATCCAGTATGCACATATTACACCAATACCCCCAATTAAATAATATATGCAGAAAAAGTAAAAATTTACTGCTCTTTTCTTGCTTAGCAGCATCTTTAGCTGATTTGGTAAGTTATGTCGTACAGCACTACGTATTTTCTGGCATCTCTTGGACAAACAAGTCCCAGAGGGGAAAGTGTTAATGTATCAGGTCAAAATAATCACAGTAATAACTGATAATCATTCAAGCTCCACTGCCTGCCAAGCAATGTGCCAGCAGCATTACATATAGTATATATATTCCCACAATTTTATATACAAGACAAGGGGTTATGAAACCTACCTCGCTGATGAGGAACATACGATGCGGACCTTCATGATACGCCCAAGTTCACATTGCATGTGACAGAGCTCGAGCTGGATCTCTACTCAGAATTTGTCCAGAGCCCACATTGTTCTACTCTCAGCCGGAAGCTAACATTTTTGCTAATTCATTTCTCCTCTCCAAATTCCATAATGTTTCTCAAGGGATAAAGAGAAGGAACTTGCAGCCAAAGTACTAAAAGCAGACATAGAGAAGGAATGTGAAAATGAGAATCTAAAACAACTTTGGGATTATTTGTAGGATTCATTTTGCCTGGTTTGCTGCGGCCCACAGCCCAAGGGTTCCCAAGAGCTGACTATCTAGGGGGATGACACAGGATTAAGTTCTGGCACTTTTGCACATGACTTTCCTGTTGCTCTAGGTCTTCCCCAGTGCCAGTGTGTCATACTGTTCTAAACTTGAACTTCACCTGATAGCCAGATTTTCAATGTGTCTCCCTTTGAACGATAAACCTGCTCCCAGGTGGCCGAGAGACACTTGTTCTTGCTGACAGAAGTATTCCAACTCCCCACAGACATCACCTGGCTTCCCTCTGATATCAACAGCCCCATCTACGCAAAGGTTTCTTTGAGCGGTGATGTTTAGCAACATGATCGTCTCTTAGGGGCATCTAAACCAATTTTTCTTTTCTTTTGAAAGATTTACTTTTATTTTTATTGGAAAGTCAGATATACAGAGAGGAGGAGAGACAGAGAGGAAGATCTTCTGTCCAATGATTCACTCCCCAAGTGACCACAACAGCTGGTGCTGCACCAATCCGAAGCCAGGAGCCAGGAGCTTCCTCCAGGTTTCCCGTGCGGGTCCAGGATCCCAACGCTTTGGGCCATCCTCTGCTTCTTTCCCAGGACACAAGCAGAGAGCTGGAAGGGAAGTGGGGCTGCTGGGATTAGAACTGGTGCCCATATGGGATCCTGGCGTGTTCAAAGAGAGGACTTTAGCTGCTAGGCCACCACGCCAGGGCCCTAAACCACATTTTCAAAGAGTTTTCCAGTAAGGCTGATGAACACACTATAGTTAGACACAGGATGCTTTGTTCTATCATAAGGTACAAATTGAAATGGGAAAATTATAAGCCTACTGAGATTAGAGAAGTTTCCAAAAGTTGCAGTGCAGACAAAATGCTATGGAATTCATAAAAGTGAACCTTTCCTTTGGAAAAGTAGCTGCAATCTTATATTTTTTATTTGATTATTTGTAGTTTCTTTTCCCTCTTTTATTTGTATAAAGGGAAAAAAATTCATGTGTTGCATATATATATAACTTTAAGAGCATAATGATACTTCCCACCAAAACTTCTCTTTTTTCTTCACTCTCACATTCCTCACCCCTCCCTTTCCATTTTTTAAAAATTTTCCCAATGATGTACATTCAATTCTCTTCATATTTACAAGCTTAACCTTCCACTAAATAAAAACATAATGCATAGTACATTACAAAAACATTATTCTTCAAGAGTATAGGAAAATGAAATAGATAATAATTTAATCTCAAAAGTGTCAATTTCATTCATGTATTACTTTTATGTACTCTATATATTAGTTATCACAAATTAAGGGAAACATGTATTTGTCTTTTGAGTACCACTAAGAGTAGTGGTCTCCAGTTGCATTCATTTTGTTGTGAAAGACAGGATTTCATTCTTTTTTAAAGCTGAGCCAGCATTCCACCATGTCTAATTACCAAAGCTTCTTTACTCAGTTATCAGTTGGTGGGTATCTAGGTACATTCCATATCTTGCCTATTGTGAATTGAGCTACAGTAAATATGTTTGTACAAATATGGTTCTTATATGCTGATCTCACAGTTCATTCGCTTTGGATAAATTCTCAAGAATTAAATGTCTAGATCATATTGTAGATGTATTTTCAGATTTCTGTAATGGTTGTACTGGTTTACATTCCCACCAACAGTGGATTGGGTACATTTTTCCCCGTGTCCTTCCAGAGATTTTTTTGTGGAGACAAAAATTCACTTTTTGTATGAATCAGTGAAGAATTTAGTAAGCGAAAAGAAACTATTTTGAAGAAATGAAGCAGCTTTCATTTCCTTTGGATATATTCCTAGGAGTGGAGTAGCTGGTCATATTTCCAATTTCTGATAGCTAGTGAACCTGAGCATCTTTTCATGTGTGTGTGAGTCATTAGTATTTCATCCCATGAAAAATGGCTGCTCATAGCCTATGACCATTTCCTAACTGGATTGTTTCATTGTTGTTGAGTTTCTTGAGCTCATCATGTACATTTTCTTCTGTTCTGTTGGTTCCCTGCTAAGTGTTTTCTTGGATTTGTGAAAGTTTCTTGGCTTGTTGTGATCTTATAGATAAAAGCACCTGTCAGATAATAGGATATTAAGAAAGCTGTAAAATTCCAAGTCCAAATTGGTCTCCACAGGATCTCCTCCAACAAAGGAGGATTATTGTCCTAACAAATTTTAGTAATTTCTCTCTATTTGCATTTTCTATGTAGTATCTCATAGGAAGAACTGCCAAGTACTCATCTGCATTCTCTCTTGGTGTCTGAGTTCATGCAGAGTCCACTTGTAGTTAGGAAGCATCGCATAACCGCTCTTGCCACCGATGCATGACCAAGAGCAGTGTTTGTTGTTTTGAGGGCAAGACATTGGAGATTCAGCCAGCTAGAAACATTTTATTCCACCATTTAGCAACAAACATGCTGACCCTGTGAACAGCCTTAGCCTGTGAGTCACTCGATAACAAAGATCCACTGCCAGATACTGTTAGATTTTATGTACACAAGAAATAAACTCTTTGTATTAACCCATTCAAGTTTTAAGTTTCACATTTTACATCAACTAGCAGTTCCTCCATTTGATTGAGACACAAGGTGTGTTTGTTATTATTCATGACAAAGCTAATAATAGTGCGTATATTTTTGTTCCAAATATTTCTAGCAGCACACAAAAATCCATCCATTCCCTTTATACTGTGCTTCAAAGTATAAAATTTTCCTACAAGGCAACTACAATAAAAAGTGTGGTATGTATTATTTTAAAGATAATTTTAAATGTTTCAATGCATAGGTGTTCTATAAAATATATTGCAATGCGTTTTTTTGTTTCACTTAATTTACTTTGTTTTGTTTTATTCATTTGAGAGAGAGAGAGAGAGAGAGAGAGAGAGAGAGAGAGAATGAAAGATCTTCCATCTACTGCTTCACTCTGAAAATGCTTACAACATCTGCGACTAGGCCAGGTAGAAGCCAGACATGAGGAAGACTAGGCCAGGTAGAAGCCAGACATGAGGAATTCAGTTTTGGTTTTCCATGTGGGTGACAGGTGACTTGTGTCGCAGGTGCATATTGTCAAGAAGCTAGAGTGTAATCAGAGGTAGAACTTGAACCCTGCATTCTGATTTGAAATGTAGGTAACCAAAGTTAGGCATTAATTTCTGAAACACAAAGTCTGCTCCTATGGTAATGTTTTGACACAATGAATTGTGATGGACATAGAAGGGGGTCTGCAAGAAACATGTGAAAGATGTGCATTAAAAAACAATTTGGGAGCTGGTGCTGTTGTATAACAGACTAATCCTCTATGTGTCAGTGCCAACATCTCATTTGAGTGCCAGTTCATATCCCAGCTGCTCCACTTCTGACCCAGGTCCCTGCTTATGGCCTGGGAAAGCAGTGGAGGACAGTTAAAGTCCTTGGGACCCTGAACTCACACGGAAGGCCCTGAAGTAGCTCCTGGCTCCTAGATTTGAGTTTCCCAAATCTGTTGCAGACATTTGAGGAGTGAATCAGTGATAGAAGTTCTCTCCCTCTCTCTCTAACTCTGACTTGCAAAGTAAAATGAATCAATTTTTTAAAAAAAATTGTTTATGGATCTCAAAACTTTTTGAATCAGTATAAACTTCTTTGAATTCCATATTTCACAAGCTTTCTGAAATTCCCTTGGATCATTCCCCCTCTTAACTTTAAAGTAACTGAAGCATTTCATGAGAACACATACACATCTACCTCACTTCTTTTACTCCCTAAACTTATAAAGTATGTATGTTTCGTAATTAAATATTCTTCTCCTGATGGACAGATAAGTAGTTCTCTGATACTTGCTATGATTAGTAGAACTGAAATCAGCACTTTGAGACAAAGCATACAAAGGCAAATATACAGAGGAAAGGCGTAGCAAAGCAAAAATTAGAGTTAAGTGAAGAGCTTATAAAAATTTAAAATTTATATAAATATTGCCAGAATGTCATCTCACATATATTCTCCCAATCTATATTTGCAGTTTTGTGTAAGTTCCCCATACTTCACATTTTTAACTGATTTATTTACTTATTTATTTATTTGAAAGGGTCACAGAGACAAAAGGAGACAGATCTTCTATCTTCTGGTTCACTCACAAAATGACTTCAATGGCCAAGGTTGAGCCAGACCAAAGCTAGGATTCAAGAGTATTTTCTTGGTCTCTCATGTGTGAGCATGGGCCTAAGCACTTGAACCATAGTCCACTGCTTTCCTAGGTGCATCAGCAGGGAACAGTAGTGGAGCACCTGGGACTTGAACAGACACCCATATGGGATGCTGGCATTACAGGCAGCAGTGTAATCTACTATGCCACAATTTTGGATCCCATAGACTTTTTGTAAGTTTAATTTTTTTATCAAATTTATATTAAAAATAGCTGCCTATAATGTTAATCTAACATTGTTTAATTTATTTAGTTAAATGTTTTCTAATTAGATTTTCACAAAATTAACTTAGTGTGTCACATACACAAAGCTTGATTTCTGCACTGATGTTCTGAATCGCAGGATTTCTGTAGGCATACTACAACATTGTATCTTAAGATATTTCACCTTTACAGTGAAAAGTAATTTTTTTTACACTGACCATATGCCATGATATGAGACCAGACAAGGCATAGTTAACCAATGCGGTTAGAGGTAGCTTCTGATCAGTACAATAAGCCTGCCAATGACAGTTTCAATCCCATTGAAAATGATCAGATCTACTGTCCCAGACTTTTAAAAACCACCTCAATGAGTGATAGAACACTAGTACTGGAGGTCAGCAAATGAGTGACAGCTTCACATTGCTGGATAGTTGCTATTCAGTGTGCCCTTCCATCTGATGGTCTTGTTTCTGAAAGTCAACTGATTCGCAGTATCTCTCCTTTAGTGTAAATTCTTGCAATTTGGAAATGCTCCTGCTTCTGAACCTCTCCAAATTTCTGACTCCTCACAAGCTCTGCTCCCAGGCTAACCAAGATCTTACACAGGATCTGTAATGTAACACAAAGAAACCACTTCCAACCAGTACAGTTCGCTTTGAGAACAAATAGAAAATTCACTTTCTTTTCCATGAGATATTGAGTAAAACGTAGTAGTTCCTAAGCTTACAACAGTCTTTCAAAAACTCAACCCCTTTATGAACTTGCATGGGCTTGTGAGTGGCAGTTATACTGATACAGCTCTGAGATTTTCAAATTCATTCTTTTCATTTTTGCAATGGTTACTACCACCTCTTTGTCTATATTTGAACATAAAAACTATCCAAACACAAGTGGAAATTAATTTTGAACAGTAGGCATCTATTAAATAAGGAACAGATCATTTCAAAGCTTTTCATTGAATGTACAATTCAATTCACTCAATATAGAAAATGGTGACAAGTCAAATGCATACTAGCATACTGTGACAGCTGAGCCTAAGGGGTGTATATTTTCCTCAAGTAAATGTGTGAGAAAGTAACAGTTTTTAGAGCAACATTTGAATTTCAAAGATAATCACAGTAGAAGTTCTAATGGTTTTCCACACTGTGTAACATCATCAATCTTTTAGTTCAAATATGAAACAAATTTTCAAGTAGCAGAGCCAAATCTAACACAGTAAAAAAACATAATAGCTTCGCTCACTATTGTAGAGATAATCAAAAATCCAAATGCCTTATCTTTTTTTTTTAATGTTGTAGCCACAGATGCATGTAATGCCAATACAGAATGTATTTTTCTTAGTTTGTGAAATAATTTACTCATGAAAAGATTTTCTCATTAGGCTGTTGTGGCTAAGGTCCTTTCTAGATGCAATTTCAGAAACAATAGCAGACATTTTCCAGTCCCTTTGTTAAAGCAATGTGTTAAAAATTTAAAATATTTAAAATTGACTGGAGCATGCATGGTTCTTGGGCAAATATTGGCTGTAGTCACTGTATTCCGCATAATGCCAACCAAATAGCATCTGCTGTCCTCTTTACTGAAATTGGCATAACAGTCACAACACAGCTATTTACTTCAGCCTTTATGTTCTCTGAAATACGAGATTATAAGATTTTGTGACTTTAGTTGCATTTATACCTCAATTTTCATTGAAAAATCTATTCACTCTTTTTAACAGATGCATTTAAGAGACTCTTCAGTTTATCTGAAGCACTAATGCCACAATTGTTACATCTTAATTCAAAAGGAAAGTCACTAAATTCTTGTTGACTTTTAAAATAAGCACCTGTGTAAAGCCTATTTCTTATTCATAGTTTCAACACCTCTCTAGCAATAAGATTATATGCATTGAAAGAAGAGGAAATAGTGTTTTTGAAGTACCCCATTGATTAGAAGAACTTCAATGCGTTTAAAAAAAAGAATAGAAAATTGTAACCCTGTAAGTATAAGGCTGTTCATAAAGTGGACAACATTACTTACGAATCAGAAAAGAAATTCTTACTGGAAGTGGATAATTGTTTTGATATATGTCAAAACTATCATTTAGAACAGATTTCATCCCCTGAAGAATTCAACACATTATTAAATATTCTTTCAACTTGGGAGCAAGAAGAAAAGAATAACACTTGTTAACAATGCGCTCATTTGTCAAAGGACAACATTCATAAAAATGTTAAGAGAGACAGCGTATTTCTGAAGATTGGAAAAGCTACGACATGAAAGATATTACATGCTAAAACAAAAGAAACTTGATGAGCAGTTCTCATAATTGTTCTTTTCTTATACATTTTATTTTAATAAGGAGGTGATAATAGCAATTTTGGTTGTTAAGAAGGACTCAGTCACACATGTAGGATTGAAACAGGAAATGTTCTTGGACACAATGATTATACACACAGATTCTAAAATAGAAGAGTGTTACATATGTTAAATGAGCACTTCTACAAATGGATACCTAAATTTTCTTACCTTTATATAATAACCTAGGATCAGAATATCTAACTGAGAGAGATTCTAGGCCTTATCCACTTCATAAACCAACGCATAAAAAATATAAATATTTAGGGGATACTCTTTGATGTTTCAATACATGTGTATTATTGTACAATTTTTTAATCAGGACAAATGCATCAATATTGTCAAAAATGTGTTTCTTTGTGGTGAAAACATTGACAATCCTTTCTGAGTTTATTTTAAAAAATATATATAGTACATATCCATAATCACTTTATCAAGCAATAGATTAACACAATTTACTCTCAATTTAGAAGCCATTCCCCAGCCATTCCCCAAACCAGCCTAATCCTATTTCCCAGCCATTAGTAACTACATCTAACTTCTATAAGAATTGTTTCACATTAGTGAAATCAAATGTTAATTGTGATTTTGTACCTAGTTTATTTCACTTAGCATAATGACCTCTGCAACTACTCATGTTGTCGCAAATGACATCATGCATTTTTAGTGAGTGAGTAGTATTCCATTATGTATACCCACCACATCTTCTTTATGAGTTAATGGACATGTAGGTTGTTCCAATTCTTTGGCTAATTGTGAATAGAGCTGCAATAAATATGGGAGTGTAGATTTTTTGACACATTGCTTCAATTTCTTTTCCATTACTGGGATTTCTGGGTGGTATGGTAGTTCGAGTTTTGAGGAACTTCCACACTTATTAAACAGTGGTTGTATAATTTGCATTCTCACCAACAAATAGAAAATGTGTTCCCTTATGGGTGTGCCCTTTTTGTTGCATCTTTAGCAGCACTTGCTTTTTTAAAATTCTTTTTGATCACAGACATCCCACCTAGTAATAAGGTTTTGACTAGCATTTCCCTAAAGATTACTGAGGTCGAGAATTTGTTCATATAGCTCTTGATCCTTTGTACGTCTTCTTTTGAAAAAGGTCTGTTTTGATCTGCTCATTTTGTAATTACATTTCCAGTTCATAAGTTTTTAAATTGTTTATATTTCTGGATACTAACCATCTTTCAGATGTGTCATGAATAAATGATTCCTCCCATTCTGTAAATTGTCTCTGCATTCTATTGATTGGTTTCTTTGCTTTTTCAACTTTTGTTTTTGGTTTCTATGTTTTTGCGGTCTTATCTAGATGTTTTTGTAGTAATTTTATAGTTTCAGGTCTAAGATTTAGGTCTGTAATTCACTTTAAATAAATATTGTACATGGTGAAAGACAGGGATCTAGTTTCATTCGTGTATACTGAATATTCATTTTCAAAGCACTGTTTGTTTAAGAGATGTCCAGTGTGGGATTTTGGTACCGTTGTTGAAGGGCCGTTGGCAGTAGATGTGTGGATTTAGTTCTAGGCTCTCTATGTTGTTTCATGGGACTGTATGTTCCTTTCTCTCTTGTACATATTTTTGTACATATTGCCATTTTTTATAACACACACATATACACAGATAATGTTATGGACAGAATTTTGTCAAAACTTGGCTTTTTAATAGATTCTTTAAAAGACAATTAAGTCAAAATTAGGTCATTAGGGTAGGCTTTAAGCTAATATGGATGTTATTCCTATACAAGAGATTTGGCAACTACACACATGAGGAAGAAAATGTGAAGACACAAGGAAAGGATTGCAACTAGTAGCAAAGGAGAGAAGCCTCAGAATAAGCCAATATTTACTCTTTGATCTTAGGCCTCTGGCCACCAACATTTTAAGAAAATAAATTTATGATGTGTAAGTCAACAAGTTTATAGTACTTTGTTATGGCAGCCCTAGCAAACACATACAAAGACTGGAAAGCCAGTGTAATTAGATTCCTATACCTGATTTGCTAAATCAGAAGCTCTAGATAAGGAACAATGAAAGAAAAAGTTTCTTCATACTCTACTTACTCTTAGAGATTAAAAGGAATGCTACATGTTGATGAGTAAATGATGGCTTCATAAGTACTTGTCTCAAACATTCAAGAGCAAATCATTCTAAACTCAAACGCAATTTTCCGGAAGAGATAGAAAAGGAATACTTATTAGCTCAGCTTTATGCTACCAAATCCCTGATGCAAAAACCTAAGGAGAAAGACACAAGAGGAATAATTTAGAGGCCATATATAACTCATGAGCACAGATGTGATAACAGTAGCAAAATCTGCAATTTATGGAAAGAATAATACATCTGAGGATAGTTAATTTATGTTAGAAAACTGGCTATAATAAAATATTGCATTGTTATGAGAAACAAAATTCATATAATTTTAATTCAAGAAAATATTTAATAAACCTGAGCATAAATTCAAAGTTCACTTAAGTGAGAAATCTTAGCGGTATATAAGAAAGTGTTTTTTCATTTACTAGATAGTAACAGTCAATTTTAATAGATTTTTGCTTGAGATAATGACATTTTGCATGGCTGTTCAATGTTTAATTGCCAGTCCACCACTGTAAGCTAAATGTTGTAAGCAAAATATGTTGAAATTGCACAAAATGAAGCAAAATTATTTTTATTCATGAGTGATATAATTGTGCATGTGAAAAAATTAAAATAATCTAAAATAATATCTGAGGAACAATAAGAATTTTCTGGATATTAGCTCCTTATAAGAAAACCAATTTTACAATACAGTCAGGAAAGAATCTTCAATATAAAATTAAGAAGCTTCATCTGCAATTGGATTAAAAATGCCAAATACCTTGGAATTTATGTAACACAACTTTGCAGAGAACTTTTGCAATCTTAATGCGGGAAATTTTATAATATCCAAGTAGCTGTCATGAGTTAAGAAGCACAATAACAGCCATGTTATATTATCTTCATTTGGTATTTATTATATAATTTGATTCTCGCAGTGTCATATGCAGTAGGTTAGGTGCATTTACCTTAAGTATGAAAATAAAGAAATTGTGAGTAAATTGAATTAATTTGCTCAAAAGCATGCAGTAAATAACCAGGGCTGAATTTAAATATATATTTATATATTTGTCTGTGAAGTCCTTGGTTTTGTTCCATAAAATTAGTAGAGTACACACTGTTAGCGCCCTGTTCATTTATTCTCAGATGCCTCTTACCCAGTCTAAGACCCTGCTCCAGGCTACTGAATGCTCGGCTGGCAGTATATCACACACTGAATTCTCAGCAGACTGCCCTTGGTCCTGGAGTCTCCTTGCCCACATACAATAAGAAATGTTTAGCAATCTTATATCCTTCACTTTTCCTCAAGTTCCCAGAAAATTCATGATCTGAAAATACCTAGGATTTTTGCACTTCTGTCTCCAGTATTTAAATGGTCCATTATCCAAGGAGTGGATAATCTGGGTTAAAAAAAATCCAAATTTTTGCCTAAAGGTCAAGAAAGTTATGGTAACTACTTTGTGTTTCTGAGTGCCCAGTTGGGTATGTTTGATTCTTGCTTCTTACTTGAATTTAGATACTGAATTGACTGCTTCCCCATTCCTGTCTTCCCTCCTTCACTCTCTTAACAGCTTTTTTTGGAAATAAATCCTTATTAAAATACTTGTATCCAAAACTTTGGCTTACAGAGGAAACAATGCTTATTAAATCATAAGCTAAATATTTAAATTCCTTATAAAATATAATACCATGTGAAATTACTCATCATAAGCAATAAAGCAATACTATGAATGTGGCACTAAGAGTAACACTCTAAACTGATTATTCAAACAAAATTTATATTGTTATTTTCAAAATAATGGAATATTTAAAATTAATTGATTAAATATTTGAAAGGCAGAGGGATAGATATTCAATGACCTTCTTGCAGCTCTGCAAAACATTTTATTAAAATATGGAAGAGAAGGTACATATTATCTAAAGAAAGGAAACACAATTGTTAGTTTCTTTAACATAAAGTGGCATGAAGTGATTGAGTGCTAAACACAACATATGTTTTAAAACAGTCAACACGGTCAATTTCACTAAAATTTATATGAAAAATGGGCATTCGTGACTTCTTCATCTAGGTGAGTGAGAAAAAAACTGTTTAAGAATCTGATTTACTGTAATTGAGTTTCCAATGACAGTGTCACATTACAAATTATGGTGAGCATATTAAAAGTAGCTGTGATTATATTTACCAAAAAAAAAAAAACAAACTTTGTTTTCAATTTCAAGGTGAGGACTTTAACCGCTATGCTATTGCGCAGGGCCCTTAACTTATTCTTAAAAGGTGTATTTTATTTATTTGAAAAGCAGACTTACGGAAGAGAAAGACACTGAGAGAGAAGTCTTCCACCCACTAGTTTACTCCTCAATGACTGTGAGAGCCTGGGCTAGGCAAGATGAAAGCCTAGAGACAGGAGCTTCCTCCAGGTCTTCCACTTGGGTGTAGGAGCCTAAGCATTTGGGCATTTCATCACTGACTTTCCAGACTGATTTGGAAGTGGAGCATCTGGGACTGAAACTGGTGCCCAGATGGGATGCTGCTGATGTAGGTTGCAGGCTAACCCACTGCAGTATAACACTGGTCCTTAATTATCTTAAATTTAAAAAGCCTATGCTTAGAGTTTACATAAAGCCTGGAAACGTGGAAAAGTATGTAGCACAATATCCAAGACATGGTTCTCTGTAAAATAGTGAAATTGTGCCATCTGTATTTCTAGAATGTATAGACACTGTTAGGGAATAATACTGAAGATGTTATTAATTAAGAGAGAACCGCAAAGCTGTTTGTTTACTACTGTAATATCCCATTTATACAATAGTCATGCACATTTATATGCATATGGAATTAACTCGAAATAAAGTCACATGGTAGTGGGGACTGGAAAGAAGTCAAAGGATAATTTTATTATGAGTTTGGTCTTTCAATTTTTAGTTGGAGAAAATACTCATAGAGAACCATTTTGATTTTTTAACTGTTTAGTAACAAGACAATTACAAAATTACTTCACAATTAGAATTACAATTACAATTACTTTCCCTGATATAGAAACCCCAATCATTGGTACATGGGTAGAACCTATGTTTGACGTTTGAAGAATATTCATTTAATTGTCAGAGACCTGGGTTCTAATCCTTCTTTTGGCACAAACCACCCAAGTAAGCCTAGGCCAATTACCATTTCCCTGTGCTTTTAGGCTCTCATTCCTATGAAAAATTTCAAGACCTTATCCTCCTTATTTCAATTACTTATCTTGACCCCAATTCAGGTAAAAAGCATGCATCAGTCCAGTGAACAAATACTGACTGTTAAAACTCTTAACATCTTAGCTGTGTCACAATATCTGGTGAGATAGTAAAAATTAAAACTACTGCTTGAAGTCTTACCCTATGGAGAATAGACAAGTTAATGTACAGAGTATTTCTACAAAAGAACCAAAATAAGGCAGAAAACAAGATGGCTCAGCCCCTCTTTTTTAATCCCATATTTTTTTAAAAAAAAAT
This sequence comes from Ochotona curzoniae, assembly GCF_017591425.1. Taxonomy (NCBI): domain Eukaryota; kingdom Metazoa; phylum Chordata; class Mammalia; order Lagomorpha; family Ochotonidae; genus Ochotona; species Ochotona curzoniae. The sequence goes on along the minus strand of NW_024465023.1, from coordinate 17,722,686 downwards.
AATTATTGTTCTCTTATAAATAATGTCCACTCAAGCCAACATTGTTTCTCCATTGCCTAACAAAAAGTTACTGTGGATCTAATTGCTAGACTGTTCCTTCCCTGCAAGAAATAGCCTAAGCTGGGATTCCATATTGCCCTTGGGAATATCACACATAACCTCAAATGTATAAACAATCTGTCTGAAATTTCCATTATGAAGTGCATCAAGGTTCCATGTGGGGTATATTCTTAATTGGTGCGGTCAGTTACTTGAATTGGCTTTTGGTTTTTTAAACTACACACTTCCCTCTTATCTTGGACTCCTGGGATTTAACCTTTTTGTCCATCAAGAATAGCATTTGTTTGGGTGGGATTTGGTTTACTTGTTAGGGCTCCCAGACTCCATATAGAAACACTGAGATTTGATCCCCATCTCTACTAATGCAGACCCAAGGAAATGCCAGGGAATGGCTCAAGTATGTACTTGATTCCTTGCCACCCATTTGGGATATGCAGATTGAGATCCTGGCTCCAAGCTTCAGTCTTGGCTGGCTATTGATTGCATGTGGGGAGCAAACTAATGGAACGGCGAGTTTGCTCAGTTTCTTTGCTTCTCAAATAAATAAATTCAATTAAAAATCATGCATATGGTCCATACTGTATCTTTTGTCAAAAAGTACTTCATTGAGTTAAGAAAACAGCCTTGCTCTCAAATTCTATTCAAATGAAAACACAAACAAATGCACAGCGGGATTAATCCATACAATTATATTTCACTATTTCTATTGTTTTAAACTCATTTTAAAAATTTATATGAAAGGCAATGAGACAGACAGAGGGGAAGAGACCCAAAAGAGAAGGTGATAGATCATCCATCTGCTGGTTTACTCCCCAACAGCTGTGATGGCCAGGCCTGGGCAAGGCCAAATCAACAAGCTTGGAACTCTGGTATAGCTCTCTCATCTGCTGATTTCTCAGAAGTATTAGCTGAAAGCTGGATTGGAAGTGGAACAGCTGGGACTGTCATGTGGCACTGCAGTTGGCAGCTTAACTTGCTGGGCCACTACACTTGTCCTAGTCCCTGAAGATCATTTTGGCTAGATTCTCAAATTTTCTTTCTACTCCCCAAACTTACATCAACTCACTTATTATTTAGAACTTTCTGTATTTCACAAATAGATTAGTGTATCCACAAATTATACGTAAATTGTATTTAGAAATATTGTGTGCTTCCTTCAAGAGATTTGTATTAGTTACCTATTGTCATGCAGCAAATTATCGCAAATTCTTTTTTCTTAAGGAATATTTATTATATCACAGTGTTTGCGGTCAGGAATTAGCAAGTAGTAGCAGGAGCTCTCATGACTTGGCAGAAAGATTCTAAAAAATGTTTCTGTGTAAATTAACTTCTTAGAAATGCATCTCCTCATTGAGAGATGTGTGACTAGATAACTAATCCAATTAAAATATTTTAATACATAAAAGATCAAATAAAAGCTCCATAACAAGTAAATCCACTTTTCAGAGGAAGAAACTAAGACACAGTTTAAATATCTTGCCCTGTATCACATGGCTTTGGGGATGGAGAATCAAGGTACAAGCACAAATGTATCTAACACCCGTGATAGTACTTTTTTTCAAAAAACATAAACAATTGTAGTAAAGATAGAGAGAAAAAAAGAGAAATGAATATTCATTAATTGGGCCCTTACTGGATAACATTATTGCTTACATATGTGCTCTTGTTTGTTCAAGTCCATGTTCTTGCTTCATCAAGCCTATTTATGTAATTGCTAGTCCAGAAATATATCGTCACAGTTTGCCCAAAAGTATTAAAGTCAGACCATCAGGAATGTCTAACTCCTCTCTTCCATGTGAAAATTGAGGTTCAAAGTCATTATATTTTGCCTTAATAGTTTAGCCTCTGTTTCCTATGGCTTTTTCTTCTTGAATACATTTCTTTCTCATTTTCTTCCCTTTTATGAGCAGAGAAAAATCAAGTCTCTGCTATTTTTACTGTTTTATAAAATGACTACAGGGAGAAGGAGTTCCAGTCATTTTTTCCATTTCTTCTGAGTTTTAATATTTTGAAGCTTTTGTTTGTCACTGTGTTACTTAGAGTGCAAGAAATAAAGGATTCAGAGAATAGTATATCAAGATGGCCTAAGACTTTAAATACTGAATGTGAATACCAAGAGGGTTGAACTACACACTTAATATCAAGTGTGCTTTCAACACTGAAGTGTCATGTAGATATTAAAGAAAAAAGCAAAGCGTTAAGTATAGTTTTCATATGACACTGTATTAAGCAGGATTACTTGTCTGACTCAGACATTCAATTGTAAATATGAGTCAAGTGAAAATGCACACTTATTTGATCACAATATCAAATATTAAGCTAACACTATAATAAGATTTGAAGTTGAAAAGTATTATCAAATTTTATTATTATTATTATTGCTTCATTTGTAATCTCAGACAAGTATGTAACCTGATCCTGACTGTTCATCTGTGAAACAGAGGTAATAGTGCTTATGTTTGTGGTAAAGTTAAGAAATAATGGGCATCATTTGCCTAATACAGGGTAAAACCTTGGGAAAGGAAGATTTAGCATCAGTCTTTTATTATGAACTTATTTATTTGCTTATGGGAAAATGCACTACTTTAGCAGAGCTAGAAAGACAAATATTGCCCTATCATCTCCTGACAACTCAGGTCTTAGCTCTCTAGTAATTGGACCTCCTTCTGTCTTTAGGTCAGTTTGCCTACACCAAATAAGTACTGAAGCCTGAAAGTACGTTAAGGAGTATGTTTCCTTCAGTAGAGGAAATAATTTCCTTTGTGTGTAGTTTCCAAGTGTCAAGTAGGTTTACTTCGCCTGTGCTTTTCTGGTTGGTAGAGTGAAAACTAAAGATCTTCATTTGCTCAAATTCGAAGCAAGACTTCCCCAAAGAATTCCCACATACAAATACTAAATTCATTTCAGCCAGCTTGATAAAAATGTGTAAGTGTTCTTTTGGACTTCCAGTCCTATCTGTACATAAAGTTGACAGATAAGAAAAATACTTTCAAATGTTATAAATATATGATTTTATTTGATCATAGTCATAAAGGACTCAGTAAGATTGTGTAGCAACTCTCAATTGGTTTTTGAAACTCTTGTATAAACAGCTGCCAAAGAATAAATGATATGTTGATATATCTTTATGGATTAATAGTTATATTACTTGCATATGCTCAATGATGAATTGTAAAGAAATAGGAAGATAAATATCTCACTACCTGAAAAACTTATAAAAACTTGATTATTGTGAATCAGAAGGGGACAGTTTATTTTAGCAGTAGGAAATTTTATGAAGTCTGGCTTGTTTGAAGTTGCTATATTTGAGAAACTTTAAAAGAATTACCCCAGTTCTGTTTTAAAGATTTCACCAACCAATGGGGACTCAGTTCAGTTCCACACTAGCTTGTATTTTAAATCCTTTGTTGATTTTATATAGAAACATTTGTCCACAAGGAATGCTTTTTGGCTTTTCCCAAAATCCCATCTTTGTAGACTTCCCTTGCATTTACAGAGCTTGAAAGGTACATTGCAGTGAACCCATGACACTTTCTTCCTACAAACTAGTGTTTATAGTTCCTGTTACTGTGGTGTTCCTGCTGAAGCATCCACATGTCCTGTATCTTCATGATTTAAGATCCAAGGAAGCCTAAACACTGTCATACACCTGAAAGTTCTGCCAATGTCATTGCCAATATTTTTCTCATATCCTTGGCTTTCTCTGTGATTATAATGTATCTCACTATTTATATTTGTAGTAATAATACAAGGCAACCTAATTTATGTGAATCACAAGTTTAGATCTTAGGTTAAATTTTGCATCCCAAAGCAGTGGATAATGTTTTAATGGCCTATAGAAAATCTATTATGAAGAGTCAAGTGAAGGGCAATAAATACAAATAATGCTGAAACTGGAAAGAAAGTATGTAATGTAAAAGAATGAAGTTATTGCGGAACCTAAATGGTTTTTGTTATATTGTTACATTTGTTGTAGCATAAATTCTAAAGATCTTATTCATTAACAGGCCATCCACATCCCAGAACAATGGCACGGCAGGCATATGTAAAGGATTGAAATCAACTGAAATTCCTCTTAGTCTTTAAAAACTTCTTTTCCTAGAAAGGAAAAGAAAAATAACCAAAGCTTATAGAAGTTCATATTACGATCTAACTTCTATTTTGATACTAAAGGTAGCCAAGTTTTGGATTGAGTCTCTTGCTGAAAACAATCAAAAATGTCAGGCCCAGTGTGGTGACCTAGAAGCTAAAGTCCTCGCCTTGAACGTGCCGGGAAAACAGTAGATTCTCCCATCTGCTAGTTCACTTTCCAAATGGCTGCATTGGCCAGAGATGTGCCGATCTATAACCAGGAGCCAGGAGTTTCTTCCAGGTTTCCCATGTGGATACAGTAGCCTAAGCACTTGAGCCATTCTCCAGTGTCTTCACAGGTCATAAACAAGGACCTGAATCAGAAGTGGACATGAACCAAACTGGCGCCCATATGGGATGCTGGCCCCATGGGTAGTGGCTTAGCCTACTATTCCATTGCTCCAGACCCCAAATAAATACAACTTTAAAAATAAAAAAGAAGGTAATATGTTAGCTCCTTTTTGAATCTGTAGAGACATCGGGGCAATGACTAAGACAACACTTGGATTGTCTCCATAGCACCTTCATGCTGATCCACCTTCCTGCTAATATATATCCAAGAAAACACAAATAGTTTGAGTTTTGGCTGCTCACACGAAAGATGCTGACTGAGTTGAAACTCATGGTTTTAGCTTGACCCAGCCCTGACAGTACTTGAGGTTACCTGGTGAGTAAGCCAGTACATAACACATTCTGTGTCTCTCTGTATGTCCCTCTGTCTCTGCTTTCAAGGAAAATACAAATAAATACATAGAAATTGTAAAAATTTTGAAGCAGTCCTCATTTACTATTCTTCTTTAGCATTGTTCTGAAAGTCCTGGCTAGTTCAAAATGGCAATTAAAAGAAACAAAAAGAATACTGTTTGGAAAGAAAAACAAAAATATCTCTTAATAGCTGACATGATTTTATAGAAAACATAAAAAGATCTTGAAAACAAAATAAAATTACACAGCACCTGGGATTAAAAGCAAATTTAGCCAGGGTTCAAGAAGTAGGTCAATGCACAATAATCAATGGCTTTCCTATGTATGGACAATTAAGAATTTTGACACTTAAGTTAAATCTGTGTTGCTTTTTCCTCTGTAGGCATTTTCCATGAGCTTTTAAGCATCTCTTGTATAACAAGTTACTGAAACCATAACACTTTAAAATGGGCTTACTTATTAGCTCAGTCTGTAAGAAAAAATGGTTAGGTAGGGTTAGGGTTAGGATTAATGGGCTCTATGTTAAGTGTCACAGAGTAAAACAAAAACATCAATAAGTGTGTTCCTGTCTGAAGCTTAGGGTACTCTTGTACACTCATGTGGTTGCAGTGGAATTCAGTTTCTTGCATTCTAGGACTAGGTCTCTCTTTCCTTGCTGGCATTTGGCTAGTGGCTATTCTCAGCTGCTAGATGGTACCTGTAATTCTTTCTGTATGGACCCTCCATCTTCAGAAACAGCAATGAAAAATCTATGTGTCCAGAGACGCTCTTAAAAAATCTTTTCTACTGCCAAGGGCCCTAAGCCTTAGATTAGATAGCACTATTTTAAATCAAGTGGGCTTCTCAATCGAGATGTTGAAACCCTGACCCCTAATATGTCTACATTTGGAAATGAGATTTCCATCTGTTAGGAGATAATTAATAATCAAGCCATAGGGGTAGGATCCTAAGCCACTAAGGTCCATGTCCTCATAAAAAGAGGAAGAGACACTAACAATGAAAAATGATGACAGTAAGGCTGGATCTCCTGATACATTTCTGGAATGTGTCCATAACCTTGAGCTCTCAGATTGTCCTGAAATGGGTGTGACAGCAGTTATCACAAGAAACTATCCCATTCTAGGATGAGGTCTTGCTTTTTTTTTTTTTTTTTAACAGCTCATTGAGTAAGCTGATTTTCCCCAGCTGGTTTCTGTACATGAAATTGGGAGGCACAGTTTGCCTAGTTCAGTGTTCACTACCAAACAGGATGTAGCTTTTACTAATTGGATAGTCTAGACATGAGGCTTAAATTGATTGAGCATCTGTGTTTCATGAGCTAAATACGGCAACAGATATCTTGGGGGAAGAAAGTGTAATTGGTAAGCACTCTGTCACCTAGAAAGTTTCCCCACATTCTTACCAGCATTTATATTTATATTTACTGTGCTGTTTATATTTCTTTCCAGTGATAGCCATTGTAACTAAGGTGAAGCCTTATTATGGTTTTTATTTGCATTTTCTTCAAAGCTAATGATCCTGAGTATTTTTTTTTCATCTGTATGTTGACAGTCTGTGTTTCATTCTTTGTAAAATGTACCCTAATCCAATGTTGATGAGAATTATGGCAATTCTTTAGAGATCTGAAAACAGATCTACCACATGACCTAGTCTATCCACTCCTGGAAATTTACCAAAAAGGAATTAAATAAGCATAGAAAATAATTGTTTCTATATCCATGTTTATCGTGGTTCATTTCACAATAGCTAGGACTTATACTCAACTTCTGAGTTGATCAACCCACCAACAGATGACTGGAATAAAAAAAAGTACATACACACTATGGAACACTAGTTATCCATAAGAAAAATTAAATCCTGTCTTTTGCAACAAAATGGATGCAACTTAAAGCCATTATGCTTAACAAAATAAGCCAGTATCAGAGATAATTATAATGTGTTTCCTCTGATATGAGACAGCTAATACAGAAACTACAAAAAGTGTAGGAAAGAAATGGTCAATTTGAGGTTAGTTGGGATTAGTCATTTTTAGCTCATGTTTATACTCTATTAGAAATGTGCTTTTGTGGTCTTTTTACTTCTTAATCATTGAGTATTATAGTTAGTGGCAAATTAAACCTGTAAATATAGTGTGGATTAAAATTATGACTGTGTAAATTCTATTGAAGAGAAGGAAGGGAGGGAGGAGTATGGGGGAAACAGAGAAGGCAGGGAAGTGTGGCTGTCTTCTTGGAGCCCTGTCTATGGAATGCATGGAATCTCCTTTCTTTTAAAATAAAAATAGATATGGAATAAAAGAGAAAGTTTCAAGCTGGCTCCATGGTACCACAAGCTAATCCTCCCCTTTCAAATGCCAGCATCTCACATGGACAACAATTCATGTTCTGGCTTCTCCACTTCCAATCCAGCTCCTTTCTTATGGCCTGAGAGAACAGCAGAGGATGGCCCAAGTCCTTGGGACTTGCACCCACATGGGAGACCTGGAAGAGACTCTTGGGTTTGTTATGTTCAACTCCAGCCATTGCAGCCATTAGAAGGTAAACCAGCAAATGGAAGATCTTTCTCTCCGTCTCACCTTCTGTCTGTAAATCTGCTTTTCAAATAAAACTTAAGAAATCCAAGAAAGAAAGAGAAAGTTTCCCAGGATAGTCAAAGCTGTTTTACGGTGTTCACCTTTTCGATTTTCCCCTTGACCTGTTAGGTCAGGGAGTGCCAGTGGCTGGAGGAGCTGAGCCAGTGCAAGGTCAGCCAATGGCAGCAGGACCCGAAGGCGGACTAGAACAGGGCAGCACTCTGCCATGGGGTTCTAATGGCTTTGGTCCTGATATACTGGTTTTACTTGGTTTTCTGTTGATCAAATCATGCTGTCCTGCCAAAGCTCCCTTTGCCCATTGTTCTGTGATCTTGGAAAAGCCACTGCATCTTAACATAGCTCCTCCTTGCTAGAGTCCAGAACAGCAATCTTTGCACAGAATGAGTGAGGAGAATGCAAGGAATTCTAAAAAAATTCTCTTACAGATGAACATGCCACCTTTTGAAGCATTGCTTAGGTGTAGGTTGATTATAAATTGCCTCCAGCAAGGTATGTAAATAATTCATTAGGCAGGAAATGAGAATCGGCCATTTTAGTATTAGAAAAATAGTGAGATTCCTTTTTCTATTTAAGAAAGTTTCGCTTGACAGATGAGAATCAATCATCTGATCAAGTGCCTTCTCTGCCTTTTGAAAAAAAAAAAAAAACATTGAGCTAATCCATTCCCCTTCTTTATAAAACAGGACTTTTATTTTTTTAATTGGAAAGAGAGAGGAGAGACAGAGAGGAAACAGAGAGGAGAGACAGAGAGGAAGATCTTCTGTCCGATAATTCACTCCCCAAGTGGCTGCAACAGCTGGAGTTGAGCCAATCTGAACCCAGGAGCCAGGAGCTTCCTCCAGGTCTCCCACTCAGGTTCAGGGTACCAAGGCTATGGGCCATCTTCAACTGCTTTCCCAGGCCACAAGCAGGGAGCTGGATGAGAAACTGGGCTTCTAGGATTAGAACCAGCGCCCATATTGGATCCCGGTGCATTCGAGGTGAGGACTTTAGACGCTAAGCCACTGCACCGGGCCCTAAAACAGAATTCTTATTACACATATTTTATCATAGGTAGAAGAAAGCTATGAGTCTGTCTTCAGAGTGAGCAGGACGCTGTCTAGCACTGTAATCGGACACAATGCAGGGACTAATGTTGTGGCACAGCTAGTTAAACCATAGCTTGCAAAGCCAGCATCCCATATCAAAGCTCCTGTTCTGATATACCTCCTTGCTAATGCACACCTGAGAGCAGCAGATAATGATCCAAGTGCTTGGACCCCTCCCACCCATGTGGGAGACTGCATGTGATACAAAGTTTAACATTTGTAGCCCAAACCTGCTTTAAAGGAGTCAGTAGGGTTAAGCAATCTTCCCTTGTTCTTGGATGAAAGTTTTGACAGATTCTGTTATCTGTATCTCCAGAAGAGGTTTATATTTCTTTCATGTAAGTTTGAGCATATTATGACAGATTTCCCTTTCATTAAAAAAAAAAAGATTTATTTACTTTTTGCTTAAAAGGCAGAGAAAGAGATAGAAAAAGCCGAAATTTCTTATGAACTGGATCATTCTTCTCATGTCCGCAGTAGTCAAGACTCAGTCAGAATAATGCAAGAAACCAGAATTCATGTAGGCTTCCCTTAATTACAGCGGGGACCCAAGTAACTTGAGACATTTACCTACTGCTGCCAGAATGTGAATTAGCAGGAAATTGGAATCTGAAATGGAACCAGAGAGCCTGCATTTTGCAGATTAAACTGTCACCTGCCGCATTCGTATTCCATGAGAACCAATACAAGTTGATCCAACTCCCAGCTAACGTGTCTAAGTAAGAAGTAGAAGATAGCCTAAATACTTAGGGAGTAAATACATGGGAGATGCAGGTGGGAGTTTCTTTCTCATGGCTATGATCTGGACTTGCCCTTGTTGTTGCATGCCTAAAAGAGTCACTAATTCTAATTCTAATTCTAATTCCTAGTTCTAATCCCAGAAGTGTTGTGCCAGAAGAAATGAGGCAGATTTGAGAGGTATCAGGATCAGAGATGAGAAGTCTGGGAGAAAGAATCAAAAAAGCATCCTGTTAGCGCTAAGCAGAGGCATGAACAGAGATGTGAGAAAGAAATTAAATAGAGCATGTACAATGGAGAAAATTCTGATTCCTATGTGCTGATCCAGTGTGCTTCATCAACTAGGGTTGGGGTTAGAAATAGGTTTTCCTCTTACCGGTCACTTCTATAAGGTTTTTCTAAGTCTGTGGTACTTCTAAATCAGAGATTTTTAGATCTGTGCACCAAAAAGTTACTAAAGAATGACTGTAGACTGTTACTTTCCATAATGTTACAGAAATTTCAGTAGTCCTAAATGTTCTGAACCACAGTATCCCTTCCAAATGATAAATGTTAGTAGGTTGTAAAATGCAATGAAGTGAATAGGTGAAAGTGAGTGATGTGAATCTGGGGGAAATGGATGGTGTGAGGGGAAATACTGGGATTGAAAAATTGAGGTGGGAAGCAGAAAGGGAGGGGAGATTCCCTATTCCTACAAAACTGAATCATGGAAAACAATAATAACAATTAAAAACTAAAAAAGTAAATAAATAAAAAAGGAGTGAAGTGAGATTAGGGTAAAATTCCACAAGAGATTAACAAAAAGAAAAATTGCCACATAAAATAGGAAACCAGAAGCCACCTATTTGTGAAAGTAAAATGTGGAAGGCCTACAACTCAGGAGAATAGTGACACATCTGTGTACTTTAAGATGTGTCAGATTGTCTTATCAAGCCAATATTCATCATTCTGATCAAGCTTACCAGCTAGATAGGAATGACTTTACAAGTTGTTAAGTCTCAGTATGCTCAACTGAATTAAGCTGTGATAAAGTGAGAATGGGCACTACTATGTTAAGAAACACTTAGTAAATTGAAATATCATTGGTCAGTAGTCACTGGCAAACTAAATAGACCATAGAAATGTAACCATAATACAAACTGTCATTGATTTTTGATGACTTCTGAAAATACATCTTTGTTGGAACTTGCCATTTCCCTATTTTCTACTTAAACTTCACATTTTCTCATTTGGCATGTTACACTTGGGAATCCCCAAATGTTTATTTGTTGGAAATATTTGAGAGTCTCTGGCCAGATGGGAAATCAGACCATCTGGTGCTATCACTACATTGCAATGCAAGTCTAGATAGCACAAGGGTGATTGGCCAGTTGCCAGGACAATACCACCAGATCTCCAGATTTGCTGAATTTTTCCAAGATCTGCTCTTCATGAGAGAATTTATTTCCAATTTCAGTATTTATTTTTATAATATATGTCTCTTAAGTAGGCTTCTAATTTCCTGTAATAAAGTTGGCACCTGAGGGATCTTAAGAGAAAAAGATCATCTAGAAAAATCTTAACACTACAACTTTTACGTATAGATGGCAAGTCTTTTTCATATCAGATGCCAGACAGAATATATATGTGTATATATATATACATATAACACACACACACACACACAAACACACACACACACAGACAAAACCAGAGACTACCTTATTGCAAGGCTGTCTCACGATTGTACCATCGTAGTTTCCCTTGGATTTTGTAATATCCTGGAGAAAAACCATTTTCTCACATTGTAAGTGCTCAGAGGGGTCTAAAAAATATCTACAACAAAATAAGCCTAATGACTCCATAAGGGATGCCACTAATAGAGGCTTTTATCTTCAAGTCACCTTTAAATGAATGCTTGCACAGTGATTCACACGCGCTTTGTGTCTTCAAACAGATTTTGTCAATAAGTACTTTGTGCAGCCTGGTATTTAAGAGATGGTCTAAACAGGAAACTAAATAAAAGATTTACCTAAGCATTTGTGGTCAGAGGTCATACCTTCGGTTTTGCTCAATAGGTAATACGAAATTGACATGGAGTCAATGTGACTCCTGTCGAACAGTAGTTCACAGAACAGGTGACCAAACTTTTTAAAAAATTGTTCATGTATTTCTCCTATGTTTTAGTTCTTTTCTACTTCTTTGTTCTTATAAAGTCACTTTGTAACTTCTAAAAACTTTGTCTTTTTTTCCTGTTACATATGCTATCAAATTCGCTGAGTATGATAGCAACATTTCTCCATGTATGCTTCAAATTTACATTTAAACTTTGTGGTTTTTCTTTTGTAAAGAATTCTGTATTTGAAAGGCATAGTTACAGTGAGAATAGGGCACACACACTCTCATGGAAAGAGCAAGCGAGAGCGAGAGAGAGAGAGAGAGAGATTGATTTCCTACCCTCTACTTAACTTATTAAATGACTGTCAATGGCCAAGGCTGAGCCAGTCTGAACCTAGGGGCCAAGAGCTTCCTCCAGATCTCTGTCATAGGTGGCAGGAGCCCAAGCATTTGAGCCATCTTTTGCTGTTTTCCCAATGCATTTAGCAGGCAGCTGGATTGGACATGGAGCATCTGAAACATGATCTGGTGCTCATACAGGAATCCAGTGTTACAGGCAGCATTGTGATTTCTAAATCACAATGTTAACCACCACATTTGTGATTGACACATCCATAACACACCTAGGAAACATTACTGTGATCATAACAAATACCCCAAAATATTTTTTGTGTCTGTTTCCAGTAGATTACTTCCCTCTGAAACCTGAAAATGATCAAGTCAGATAGCATTTTGCCTACCTTTATAGTAACCTGTGATGTGATTAAGAGCAGGATAGATAGATAGATAGATAGATAGATAGATAGATAGATAGATAGATAAACTGAGGCTTATTTTCAGGAAACTGTTTATTATGTAACCCTTCAACCGAGTATAGACAAATATCACTGAGCCCAATTCTGACATGCAATACTTATTACTGAAAGTAACTCCTAGATTAGACTATGTAATGAAAAATCAGAAAGTCCTAATACTAGAAATACTAGAAATCTGCTTCAGAGTATGCTTATTAACTTTAATTTACAGTTAAGCTTAAAATACATATATTTTACAAGGCAGGTTATGTTGATATCAGGAACTGCAGATATCATAAATCACAACAGTTTTCTTTTCATAATTTCCTTAATCCGAACAAAAATTAATTAAAACCTTTTCCAATGACTGTATATAGCTAAGAGTTATAAGCAAAATACAAACTAGAAACTCTGTCAACAACCGTTTCCTGAGTCATTTTGAGAAGGGCATTGACTTTCAAAAGTTTTTGTTATTTCTTTGTAAGAGTGACAAATGAAAAGGGAAAGAGGAAGAGAGAGAGACAAAATGAGAGATTGATTTTCCAGCTACTGATTCATTCCCCACATGCCTGCAATAGCCAGGGAAGGACCAGTCCAAAACCAGAGACCTTATTCAGGTTTCCAGTGGTAGGAAACCATTATGTGCTGCCTCTCAGGTGCATCAGTAGGGAGCTGCGTTGGAAGTGGAAGCAGAAATCAATCCAAGGTGCTTTGATATGTGATACAGGCATACCAAGCAGTGGCCCAACCAACTGTGCCACAGCATCTACCCTGAAGGGGGCAATTTTAACCAAGCCTGTCTTTCCCTTAAGACTCAATTCAAACTCAGGCTGCTTGGTTGTTATCATGCAGAAATTGGTAAGTTCATACATACTTCATTGTTGCTTTTCAGTCTTTTTATTATCTCTTATTCCCAAAAGGTTACTGTTTTGTTTTCTATAAGTGACACGTAATATATACTTATATACTACATGTACTGCAGCTATGAAAATGACAGCCAACCTTATTTTAATGTGAATGTGTATTCACTGTAAAACTTTAATTTACAAAATAATTATTATTGCTTTTGTATTTGAGCATATTGAATTCATACAGTGCTTTCTCCATTTTTCACCTCCTATACACATACAATTCCAACCAATTCATTCTGTGATTTAATCAAACAGAAGTGGGTAATTACTGTCTTCAACTTGTTCCATGGCTCCTTGCATTGATTGTGAAAAACTGAATTTATAATTGCTATTGCAAAATATTCTTATTTTCATAGATTTAACAAGTAATTCTTTGATGTCCAATGCACACAGGACTTAGCTAAATGATAATGCTATTGTGGCTGCTGTTACAGTTCTAAAAATAATTATTGGTTTTCTCTTCTTACAAAAGCATAATCAGAATAATCTGCCACAACTACTGGCTATAACAGCATAGATACTGAGGTAGGATCTGTCATACTGTTAAAAGTGCAAGTAAGTCTTCCTCCTTTTGCATTTGGACCCTTTGCATATATAATAGTAGTTTTCATTAATAAGTATTTATGCTTCATTATCCTGTTATTTTCTGCCTGGATGCCACACCTTGAAGTAAACATTTGGGCAAGAAACAGTGGAATGTGCAGATAATGCAGTGTGGTAGAGTGAACTGAGGTCTCGCCTTCTCTTTTAGGCTGATTGGATTGAGGGATCAGAGAGTAAAGTGATCTGGTTACAATGCCCTTCATTAATAAGTAATGAAGATGTCAAAACATTACCAAAACAAAGAACAGGAAAAACAATCTCTTAATATGAAAAGATACTATTTAAGCTCAAAACCAAGATAGATAAATAAATTTACTTTTTACTCCAACTGAGAATATTTGAAAGGAAATTGCTTCCCACAAGATGAGATATGAATCATTTCAGACATATTTAAGAAAAAGAACGGAAATCTTTCACTGTTCCAAGCTCCTCATCACTTTCCTGAGCTGAACCACCAAGAAATGAGAAGATCAAAATTCATTTCCATCCATTATAAGTGTCACACTTGAAAACATTAAGGAATGGGACCGGTGCAGTAGTCTAGCGGCTAAAGTCCTCACCTTGAACGTGCCAGGATCTCATATGGATGCTGGTTCTAATCCTGGCAGCTCCACTTCCCAACCAGCTCCCTGCTTGTGGCCTGGGAAAGCAGTTGAGGATGGCCCAAAGCCTTGGGACCCTGCACCCGTGTGGGAGACCCGGAGGAAGTTTCTGGCTCCTGGCTTCGGATCAGCACAGCACTGGCCATTGTGGCCACTTGGGGAGTGAATTATCAGACAGAAGAGCTTCCTCTCAGTCTCTCCTCCTCTGTATATATCTTACTTTGCAATAAAAATAATTAAGTTTTCAATAAAAAGAAAATATTAAGGAACAAAGTTGATTTCCTTAGACAGATGTGATGTCCTGGAGCATGGGCACAAATGAAATCACAGAAAAACTATTGTCCAATGAAAGGAGACTGGAGAAAGAAGATAGAATGAGCAAATTAGGCTCATCAAGAAGGGTCTTGTGGATTCTTGAAGAAGTCTAAGGAATACCCTGGAAGTATCTATCTCTCTGCATCAGTCCGTCATGCGTGGCTTGCAGTGACCCAGGTAGCCTAGAATAGCTCTGTGAACAGTCTGGTATGCCTCAAGATTGCATACAGACTGCATTTTTCTCCACACTGACTCCCAACAGGTCTGTGTGTTTCTTGAAGAATTCTATGAATGACCTTCTTATATTTTCATTTGTGCCAGCATATTTTTTAACTCTTAGAAGACCGGGTCAGATTGTAATGGAAATAAATAGGTTTCTTTGATCCTTTTACGTTAGCTTCCTACTGGTAGATGCTGAATTCTCAGAACATGAATTTCAAGGAGCAAGGCATATGAAATTAAGACATTCATGGCACCATTATCTATTTATTTTAGTAATGAGCATACTTGATGTTCAACTGGACAACCAATTTCATTTGTTATACCAAAAAAAAAGTCTAAAATGATGACCATCAGTTGTCAACATTTTCTGAAAAATTCGATTTCCATTTCTAGTTTCTTAAAAAAAAAGATCATGTTAAGTATTTTTTAAAAAACTGTACAGTGGCAGTTTCATAGCCAAAGAGTTTATCTGATGTTTGATTATTGCTAACTGAAAAGTTCGCCCCCCCCCCAAAAAAAAACACTGAAAAAATAAGAAGACAGCCTCTAAGTGACCAGCTCCCACCCAAATTCTGGTGGTGAAACCCATCCTCAATACACACACATTCTCTCTCTCTCTTTTTCTTTCTCTCTCTTCTTCTCTCTCATTCTGTCACACACACACACACACACACACACACACACACACACGCTGCTAGTAACTGGAAAAGCATACCAAATGTGAGTTTGACTCAAGGAATACAGAAACATAATTATAATCAGTGACTAAATGAAAATGAAAGAATATCCCTTCTGAACTTGAAGTATAACATATAATCTTCAGAATAATAGCAATCAACCTTAGATTGCTATTCCTGGAAAGCAGTTTAAAAATCTAATGCTAAGGTCACAGACCACACCATTAGATCAGAATGGTTGGGATGGGATCCAAGCAGGCATAGTTCTATAAACTCTTCAGGTGGTTCCAATGTGCAAACAAGTTTGATAACCAGTGTTTCATTTTGCACAATAATTTCAACTTGGAACACCTTGAAGACCATGTCTTCCAAATCCTTCTATGACAGCATCGTAGTTTTTATATAGTAAGTGCAGAAATGACATCATGTAGACCCTGCAAAACTGCACACTTTCTTTGAAAGGAGAGAAATTTGTGAAACAACAAATGCATTCCCAACTCAGATGATTTAATGTGATTTTTCTAAGTTGTAAGAGTGTGGTGTTTTTAGCCACAGATTGCTCTCATAGGACGAAAGGCTCTGATAGGAGGCATTTTTCCTATGATGCACATTAGCATATACAAAGTCCAGAGAGACAAACTTCATTAGCAGGGTACCAGTAGAGTTGGGGACAAAAGATCAATGCAGCTCACTCATTGCCAACATTGGGAAGCTTTTGATGTTTAATAGTCACTAGAGTGCATTGCTGTATGCCGCTTTCTATTGATTTGCTCTCCTCAGGAAGGCTGCAGGGAGGCACAGCTATCCTTTAAGAGCTCTCCCAAGTCCTCCTAAGTGGTTTTCATGCCGTCTTGGTGTTCAGTGTTATAACTAGCCTTAGTCATTTTGTATCCCCAAATTCTGATGAGCAGACACACGACACTCATCACTGGACTTGAAGACGTAATTCATTCAATTATTTATGAACGCCTTTTGAAATCTTTATAGCTATGGATGAGGCTTTCAACTATCCTATGTGCTCATTTAAAAAAAAAAAAAAAGAAGAAGACGATGTATGGGGCCCGGCACGGTAGCCTAGTGGTTAAAGTCCTCACTTTGCAAACACTGGGATCTTATATGGGTGCTGGTTCATATCCTGGTGGCCCCACTTCCTATCCAGCTCCCTGCTTCTGGCCTGGAAAATCATTCAAGGACAGCCCAAAGCCTTAGGACCCTGCACCCATGTGGGAGCCCAGGAAGAGGCTCCTGGCTCCTGGCTCCTGGCTTCGGATCAGTTGTTGCAATCAGTTGGGGAGTGAATCATTGGACGGAAGATCTTCTTCTCTGTCTCTCCTCCTCTCTGTATATCTGACTTTCCAGTAAAGTTAAAATAAATCTTTTAAAAACTGTATGTATATGTTTGGGAGGCAGAGGGAGAGGAGATAGAATTCTTTCACAAGCTGGTTTACTCACCAAAGTGCTGCAACAATTGAGATTGATCCAGGACTGAAACAGAACTCTATCCACGTCTCCTGTGTGAATGGCCAATGCCCAAGCACTTGGGCCATCTCTGCTGCCTTTCCAGGCAATTGTCAGCAAGCTGGATCAGAAGCAGAGCAGCCAGGACTGGAACCAGCATTCCAATATGGGGTGCTGGCTTCGCTGGCAGTGCCTTCACCTGTGTCACAGTACTGAGCATGCTCATTTTGCCAGCATGATTTCTTCTTGATCTTTGCTCTTTCCATATTTTATAAAAGCAATATATTATTCCTAAGTTCTTTAGGTCAGCTTTAGGAAACAAAGAAAAGGACAGCATAGTTATTATTAGCAGTTCTCTTGAAAAGACAGCAGCTAAAACCTTATTTTTAAAAAATAAGATAGCATTTAATCAGCATTCTAAGCCTCTAGAATTTATTTTGAAAACCTTACAATGAGTAGTTTTAAAGCATACAGGTTTCATTTTAGATCTACTACTCATGGAATGACTAAGAATTTCAGTGTTTTGCACCAGTTCAGTACAGGGAATGTGTTAATAAAAGGGAATTGGGTTCATTCTAGAAATTAAAATGGTGATACAGTTAGTGTTCACCATTCTATTTGTGGAAGAGAAAAGACATTACAATTGGTTAGTATAATAAAGCAATTGGTTAGCATAATAAAGTCAGTATCTCTAATCAGGACAGAAAAAAAATTAGGTAAAGCTACATATTTCTTAAGTCCATGTTCGCTGGGCCCATAGAATTTTCTGGCAGTTACACAAGCTGAATTGATTCCGTTACTTCAAATTTTTCATTGCATGTATTTTTTTCCCAGAATTAACTTAGGCGTGATAATGTAGTATCTGCCCTCAGGATATATCCAAACAGAGAAGGAGAGAACCATTTATACAAATGCAGTCAATTGGAGCTATAATGATGGTGCAAACAGTGATACTCAGTGACATGTTTTCTGGGACAGAAAGGCAAAGGATGAAAATTCTGGACAGAAGATAAAGCATATACAACTACAGGAAATATACAGGTTTCGTGGAGACTTGAGTTTCAGAGTGAAAATGGGTAGGTGATCAATAGTGAGGCTCAAAGGTCAGCCAGGTGTTTCAAATCACTGAAGATTAAAGAATAACCAGTTCTTTCACTTTGAAAAATAAATCTGGTATCTTTGAAGATCCAGTGGAAGGAATATTTAGGATGTCAAGGTCCAAATGAGGTTATGAATAAAGCAGTGGCCATCAGTGCAGTGAGGGCATGACTAACCTAACACCTTTAGTAAGCTGAGCATCAACTTCTTTTAAAGCTTCAATTATTTATTTAGAAAAATAACAAAAATAATAATGTTGAAATAAAACAAAACAAAGGTTCATTTATTTATTTAAAAGTCAAAAACACAAAGAGAGCGAGAGAGAGATCTGCACCTGCTGATTCACTCCCCATTTTCTGCAACGGCCAGGGTTGGGCTAGGTGAAAACCAAAAGCCAGGACTTTATTCCAAGTCTTTCCGTCACTGGCAGGGGCCCAGACACTTGGGTGATCTTCAGACACTGGGGTGATCTTTCGGTGTTTTCCTCATGCTCCATTTTTCATGCTCCATTTCTGATCCAGATCCATGATAAAGTTAATGGAAAGGCAGCAGAGGGTGGTGCAAACCCTTGGGTCCCTGAACCCACATGGGAGATCCAGAAGACGCTGCTGACTCTTGGCTTCAGATTGGCTCAGTGCCGACTGTTGGGATGATTTATAAACCAGCAGACAGAAGATCTTTCTTTCTTGTTTAGTTTGCTACAAAAATCACTGATTGATATACAACAGTTCTTACTGTACACTTGTCAGTGTTTTGAATAACAAAATGATTTAAGGTCAGATGATGTATTTTGTATTTGAAGTAAACTTTTTTTTAATTACATTGCATTATGTGACACAGTTTTATAAGTACTGGGATTCCCCCCACCCCTCTCTGTGCCCTCCCCCCATGATGGATTCCTCCACCTTGATGCATTGCCACAGTTCAAGTTCAGTTGAGATTCTTTCATTGCAAGCATATACCAAGCATAGAGTTGAGTATCTTATTGTCCAGATAAGTTCAATGGCTTCTTGGGCTTCTTCTCTGCTCTGAAGGTAGAGCCGACAAAGTATCATCTCGATTGATTAAAAGCCCCAACATTACATCAGTAACAATTTATAATGTTATGGAATTAGTTGACATAGTATTGAGTAACCATTATGTCAAAAGAATGCAAGTTCTTAACCACATCCTGTGACTTCTTCATTGACATTTCAATTTTAGTTTATATACAACCGGGTTCTGTACTCCTTAAAATGGCTGTGGATCACTATGCAGCTGTCTTGTGTCTATTTTCATTGTGTATTTAGCTTTTTATAGTGTTGAGGTATAATTTTGCTGAACCTGGCTTTTTTTGGGGGGGGGTAGTCTAGACTGGCTTATAACTCTAACATGACATATGTCAACAGTTTAGGTGCAGAACAGTTTTAAGGAGGGGTGTGCAGAGAATTGAAGTAAATTTTATAATAATGCTCAGAACAGTAGAGATTATATAGATGTTGTTTGATTACTATTTTTCACTATATAAATTAGTTTTTTTTACCAGCCTATGATATATGGAGGGTAGTATTTCTGTTTCTGCATATATTATTCTGTAAGAATAATAGTTCATGTAAGTTTTCTTCCTTCTGAATATTATCCTGATTTTATCTTACTTTGAAAAAAAGAAAAATATTTTTGAATTATTAGACTAAATGATTAATAGGATTAGTATTAGTAGGTACAACATATTCTCCACTAAAAACAAATCAGATTTTTTAAACAGTGTTAATTGCAAAGTCTTGTCTTTACTGACAAATGTGTGTTTTATAAGCTTCAAGTTGGAATGAAACTGCTGCATACAATAGTCTCCACTTTTCCTATGACCTTGAAATAGAGAAGTTTTGACAGGGAGAAAATGTTCTATCGCACAACTAGGGTACTGCAGCTAACAATCATTTACTGTATTTTTCAAAATTGCAAAAAGAGCTGGATCTGTCTGTTCCCAACACAAAGAAATGATAAGTATTCGAGGGGATGGAAAATCTAATTACCCTGCTTTTACAATTATAAATGATATGTATACATTAAAATAGCATTGTCTTTCAAAATAAGTACAATTACCATGTATCAATTCAAAAATTAAAAATTACACTGGCAAAAAATTAAAATTACACTGGCAAATACTCTCTGGCATTTGTTTTCCCATAGAATCATCAATTTGAATAGCTATTCATGCATCAAAGTACCTTCACAAGAGCTAAGGAAACCAGATAAAAGATTGCACACAGTACCTGATTTTATCAGAGTAATAGTAAAAACGAGACTTTGAAGAAGACAGGAAAGAAGAGTCATCCTTGCCATCTTCAAATAGTTATCACTTGCAAGAGCTAAATACATCTACAGAAAGATAAAACCTATTTAGTGAAAGAAGAGGGAATTAAACACAGGCTTGGAACCCATTGCCATTGTGAGCTTCACTAGTGGGCAGAACCTCATGGACCCTGCCCCCATCACAATGCCCCTGGATGGAACATATGGACCAGAGTTAGCCTTGGTGGTCAAAGAACTGCTTCCACTGCCCTCCCCTGACACAGCAAAGTGTGGAGAGAGATTCCAACTGTTGGGAAAGTAAGTGCAAAATTTGGCCTGGATTTAATGTCCAGGGTACCACAATGAACCCCTGCACAAGACAGAACCCAGCAGCCCAATTCAAAGGCAGTGTCCACAAGCAAAGCCTATGAACATGGCCAGAGACCCAGCAAAGACTTGAGACCCCATAAGATGGACTTGTATTATAACCTGTATCATTTCCAGCCATCTTTAGGGATCATAAGCCATGAACAGATCACAGAAGCAGGAAGACCATAATAGGGTGGGCTTTGGCTCTGCCCCTGTGCTGTGCTGGTTTGGGGAGTTTATGGGATTCAGGTGTTTTAAAGCACTGCAGCAACCATGTGGCCATAGAACTATCATTGTCATTCTTCTCACAAATCCAGACATCACAAAATAGAGCCATTATCCGTTTGGATGAAGAAAAGGAAGACAGGCACAACTTGTTGCTTTGGGGTGTAGGAATAAATCTCCATGGAGAGAAGCAGTGACAGCTCTGGCACCTAACCACAGGCCAAAGGAAAAGGCATTTGCACTTGCCCTGGCTCAAGGTGAAGGCTCATAGAAAAGGATGCCATTTTTAGATATTATTCAAGTCCATCCTAAACAACAGACCAAATGTAGTTTTGTACTAGTTTAGTCTTGGGATGCCTGCTAATGCTGAAGGTATTGCAACATACCAATCTTGAACTCATGATATACGTGAGCTTAAAATGGCATCTAGTGCTAATATAATGGCGGTGGCAACTTGCCTAGAATTTGTAGACGTAAAGACACACACACACACAATGAAGACTGTAATAAACGAATTCTTCAAAGTGCATTCATGTTTGTAAACCAAATAGTATCAAGATGATTCAGGGGACCATGGCTTCATCTAGTGAATAAAATAATAAAACAGACTAATCATAAATTAACTCACATGTGTAGAATTCTAAGATAATTCATAATAGTTGCTTTAAAATGTTCTATTTAAATAACGGGAACAAGTTTCATATATTTCAAATACACAATTTTAAAAACACAATGATAATTCCCATCCTACCTTTTGTCATTCCCTCATTCAGTCCCACCCTCCTTCCTCTGTCCTTTCTTACTTTGTTTTTAATTTGTACAATATAATTATTTCTATGTACTTAATCACAGGTTTTATCTTCTACTCAGTAAACAATTTAACAAGTAGTTTGTAAAAAAAAAAATCACTATTCCTCAAGAATATAGACAATGGCTATAAACAATAATGAATCTCAAAATGTCAACTTTAATTGTACTCATTACATTGTTTTATACTCTATATATAAGTGACCACAAATTAGGGAAAACATACTTGTCTTTTGGGGACTGGCTCATTTTTCACCAAGCATAATGATCTCCCATTGCACCCATTTTGTTGCAAAAGACAAAATTTTGTTGTTTTTTTGCAGCAGAGAAATATTCCATTATGCATATATATTATTATTTATTTATCTAGTCATCAGTTTTTGGACATCTGTGTTGATTCCATGTCGTCTTAACTATTGTGAATTGAGCTGCCATAGGACACTCAACCAAATTCAAGAAACTACAGAGACTTATCAAAAAATGTAGTAATTTATCATAGAAACTTAAAAGAAAGGCATAATTTAAAAAATTAAACTCTGGAGTTGAAAATTGGACTAAACAGAGCAAAGCATAATATGCAATAAATACCAAAGTCAATCAAACAGATGCAGCAGGCTATATGAAAATAAATCGGTTATCACCACCCGACCTCTTTTACAAGAAAGGGTAAATAAAGTTTGTCAAACTAAAAGAAAGAAATGCTTAAGAGTAAGAAAATAATATTGAGAGGTAATAAGCTGATTGGTAATGGTAAATTTGTAGAAAATTTCAAAATAGTCTAAATTGTGAACTTTGTGGGTAAATTGTTTATACATTATCTCTCTCTCTTTTTTTTAAAGATGTATTTATTTGAGTTAGAAGAGTTACAGAGATGGAGCTAGAGACATAGAGACATCTTTCATCCACTGGTTCATTCCCCAAATGGTTCAATCCCAAACTGGCTGCAACAACTAGAGCTGAACTGATCCACATTCAAGAGCCAGGAATCCTCCAGATCTCCCATGTAAGTGCAGGAGCCCCAGGCCTTGAGCCATCCTCTGCTGTTCTCTCAGTCCATTAATAGGGAGTTGGGTCAGACATGCAGCAACCTGGACTAGAACTGGTACCCATATGGGATGCCAGTACTACAGATGGAGGATTAGCCTTATGTAACACTCTGCTGGCCCCAAATTATTTATAGCTTTTGAATGAAGAATAAAGGCAAAATAATCAAAACTAACAGCAAAAATAATATTCTGAGAGATAGGCAAAATAAAAAATGTAAAACAGAACATCAAGAATTCAAAATATGAGTCCACTGTTGTGGTGCATCAGGTTAAACCTCTACTTAGCATATCCAGCATATTTCCTGTGGTTGGAAATGTCACAATGTCTACTTGTTATGACACAACACACATAATTCTGATGTGTCTTAAGTGTTTTTTTAAGACTGAAAAACATGTTGCTATGGTAAAAGTTAACCCCAAATCACTGAGAATAACTATTTTACAAATTTTCTTGTTGGTCAGTTAATCTTCATTGGTGAACAGTTTGTAGATTTTTAAATTCACAGATCAATTTAAAAAATATATATTATAGAGATGTACTAACCGCTGTTCTTGTTTTGTTAAATGTTTAGTCATTTTAGATAACCTTACTAAATTGTGCTATAGAGATTCCTAATAAGAATTCCTATTGACTAGAAAACTTTTTTCAGCTGACTCAATGAATACATTTGTGATTCTCATGTTCCTCCTGGTAAACTTCTGAATTTTCTTGAGTACACAATGCCTTACATACAGAATGATGTATTCTGTATGCAAAGCAAATATTCCATCACCTTACTCTGATAGTTTTGAAACATGAAAAATAAGATTATTTTCTGAGAATTTAGACATAAAACCAGTAAATAAAAACATGTGAAGCTGTAGAAAATAAAGTGAAAGTGTTGGGAAAATTTTAGTTTATGAGACCTCAATCTATTTTATCAATGAATATGAATCTGAAAAATAATCAGCATTTGGAAAATATAGAAGTATTAAAGAAGATACTGACAATATCAGTTATCCAGGCATTTTTCAATGAAAGTTTGAATCAAATGCCAGGCTTATTCTCACTTATATCTTGTAGTTTGTCAGCAAAGCAAACTTGACTTTGTAATTTACTTGTGTTTTCTAATCTTCTGACAACCAAATGGACTGTTGATTATAATTTTGCTTCCTGTGCAGGGCGATAGGATTCTTTACTGATTTCAAATGCATTCTGATGCATGTGAAAATCATTTCTGATTGTGAATTCTAAATTTAGTATTCTGGTTTACACATTAGTTTCTATAAACTGATGTGCTAAACACTCTGCAATTGCTCCTCCAGACACACCCCATTCATTCTTCCATCGTCTTTTTCTCTCATAAGACCACCATGGTGGACTTAATCACATAGAGCCTTTATCATTTGTTTGGTTACACATTTAACCAATCTGAGCAAACAGCAGGAAATCAAAAATTAAGAGAATGAAAATTCTGAAATAATAGAACAAGGATGATTAAAAACATACACTTGAAAAGATCACTAGCTAAGGTTATCAAAATAAATGTTTTATAACCTTGGCAATTAAGCAGTTCTTCCTATAATCAGAAGAGCATTGATCTAGGTGAAACGCATGAATCTTGAAATAGCAGGGGGCTAATGGGGTGACTTAAGCTTTCCTTGTTTCCAGCTGTCTCTCCACACCTTGTTTCTCCACACCTCAGAAATAGCTTTGACAACTGGTGACTCCTAAGATCTCTAAGACCAGGAGCTGTGAAAAACAGTAGCATTGGCGGAGGAAAACCAGTTCTGAGTTCCTTAGAATGTTTACTGTCTGGAAATTGTTATTGTTTTAGTTGTCAGTTCTCGGGAGAGCTATTTTATATTGCAGACTTTTTGAAAACTGACCCATCTGAGAACTTAGTGAGAAAAGCAATCAATGGCAATTAGTTAGCATTTTCCTGCCCAAGAGAGTAACACCATTTGGAGGAGAGGAGACTGGCCAAAATTTTTAAAAGAAGATCTGGGGAATAGCATTAGTGGCAGTGCTGTGCACATGTACAGGAAAGATGGAGGAAATCTAATTGGGTGATCACAAAGGTATGCAGGAGCATGAAGTGAAGACTAAGAAAGCATTGAAAACTATGTGAGTGTTGAAAGTATGTCACAATATGAACACACATAGAGCTCATTTGCAAAGGATGGAAGATCTAGTGATCTCGGAATTTTAGTACTGTATATGACAAGGGGTTTTGTAGAATTAGTGCAGGAAAAGAACTAGCAGACAAAAGGAATTAAACAAAAATCAAAACAAAATATGGCAAAACAACCATACATCTATGTGAGATTATCAAAGTTTCCTCACTTTATGATTTAACAGGTCCAGTTTTAGTAAAAACTGATATGACATATCAGGAAAGTATGGTTGAAAATAGAGAAAAGTATAGTAAGTAATAATTGTCCCTGAGGAAACCATGACATAGTAAATACATATGCTATTACGAAAGTTTAGATAACTGAAATAATGCCAGAAGAATTGAGAGAAAGTAAGAAATATTTTCTCACCAAATATAGAATACAAATAATGAGGTAGAAAATACAAAAAATAACCAAACACGAATTTGCTAATGGAGATGTGCAATAACAAATAAAATATAACTTACAGAGGCTCAGCACTTGTTTTTAATTGACAAAAGAAAAAATCAAAGAAAACGAAGAAAGATTGAGATTAATCTGTATCAGGAGCAGAAACAGAAGAAAAAACCAAAATAAACAGATTCTCAGAGACCTTTGTGATATTACCACGTGTAGCAATACATGGAAAATGGATATAGGATCCAAATACACAGTTCTTTGAAGAAGATACAAAATGACAAATATGTACATGCAAAGATATTCAACATCATCAGCCACCAGGAAGCTGCAAATCAAATCCACAATGACATATCACTTTAAACGCATTAAGATAAATGTACAAAAAGCATAATTAAAAGATTTTGGCAATGTTGAGGAGAAAATTCAACCATTATCTATTTCTGAGTGCTTTGTAAAATGGTTCAGCCAGTTTGAAAAGACAGTCTGATAGATACTCAAAGCAATGAACCTAGAGTTACTATAAGAGACAGCAGTTATATGGTTAGATATTTAATTAGGAGGATTACAACCATACATTCACAAGCAAATTTCTATTAAAAATTCATAGCAAAATTATTCACCATAGCCAAAAATAGAAAAATGAATAATTATATAAAATGTAGTATATCCACATAGTGGATTATTAATCTCAAATAATAAATAGAATACAAATACTTGAATGAAATTACATGACTTTTCTAAATGAAGTATGTCAAATACCAAAGGTAACATTTTATGTGATCCTATATATATGATATAACCAGAAAATGTAAATCCATAAGGACAGAAAGTATGTTAGTGACTGCCACATACTGGTGAATACCAGCGCCCGAGGATGGGAGAGGCTTCATACCAGGTGTAAGATATCTTTTGGGGAGTGATGAAAATGCTCAGGCATTTGAAAAAGTCAAAAGCTATATAACATTGTGAGTATACTATATATTACTGATTTGCACGCTCCAAACAGAAGAATTACACTGTGTGCGAATTACTTCTGAATGAAGCAATTTCAAATATTAATATAAACTTGATCAAGTCTGAAGTCATTCTCATGATAAGCTAAAAATTCAGAAGGCTGGCATCTCTGCTTCCTTGTTTTGATAAAACTAGAAACTCTGATGTCCATTGATATGATGTCTTTCTAAAGGCAGTTTGTGGGGAGAACCATCTTGTACACTTTGAAAGAGATGCCTCCTTTTCTCATCTTGACAGAGATCTAACTACCTATTAGCTCGTCTAATTACTTACAGTAGCATTGTCAGCTAGGAGGGAAACTATTCTGAGAATCGTTCTTTACCACTTTAAAACCAATGAAAGGGTATCAAATCTGGAAATTGGTTTTTCAGTTATCCCGTTGGTTTCTGTTTTCTCTGATAGAAAAACAAAAGGCTAGAATTTGGCAATCTTAAAAGTCTATCAAGTTTTATCATCAGTCCTTTTTCATAGTGTCCTCCCCTTTTTTTCATTTTGTGTTTAAACCTGCAACTTTTTATATTTTCCATTCCACTTTGGGTAACTCTCCCTGGTATTCATTGCTATCTCCATTGAGCAAGTCATACCCTAGAGACTGTTGGAGGCTCCAGATAACATTTGATACCAGACAACAGGTTTTGCTTGCTTCTTTTGTCCAAGCCATTCAGGAATGTCAAGTCATAAGAGTTGTCTTGCAAGTTTTCCTCTTTACCTCCCAGTCTCAGAGGCACTAATATTTCCTAACACAGATTAACTAGAACAATAATGTGTCAGTCACCTTCCACCTTCATGCTGTTGGTCGTGTCTTCTGCTTGTACTGCTTAAGTGAATTGTAAAATATGTGTGTCTAGCGCACATAAGCATATATAGAGGGATCTCCAAAATGTTCATGGAAGTACACATTATGAAACAAATTAATCACAGATTTGAAAAGCTATTTGTACCAAAATAATCATAACGTTTAATTCACCTTTTCCATGCTTTTTGGAAGTACTTTTGTGTATTTTGTTTACTGTTAATGTTTTAACTTTAAGAAGAATCAAACTTTGCTTGTTCAAAGAAAGAATGCAAATAACTGATGATTGCAGTATTTAATGTTATATAAAAATATTACATAAAGTGACGAAAACTAAATATAAATAATTCTAAATTCACTATGAATATTCTCATTCTTACATAAAAGGAAGAATTCTCAGTATGCGCCATTGGCATTGAAATGAAGCCAAGCACCGGCTGTGGTCATTTTCAAGGGCTCCAGGCTTGCCTTTCTATTTAGCATCAGACATTTCAGTTAAGATTATCAAAAAATGAATATGGACAAATAGTGTAGCCTGTCTAATGAAAAGAAGCATACATTTGTGAAGGATAATTAAGGAAGTCACACATCAAAAAAGGACAGAGGTGAGAAAACATGAATTTATGGAATTAATAGTGACAGTATGGTCACTATACACTGCTATTACGTACAAGAATAAAAATGGTATTCTGAATTGTTTTTTCTATCCCCTGAAAGCCTATACCCTGAAAGCCTGGCATCGAATGAAGATATTGAGTAAGTTGTATTGTGATTTAGAAAATGACTATGCTTTTCTTAAAGATTTATTTATTTTTATTGGAAAGGCAGATATATAGAGAGGAGGAGAGACAGAGAAGATCTTCCATCTGCTGATTCACTCCCCAAGTGGCCGCAATGGTTGGAGCTGAGCCAACCCAAGGCCTCTTCCAGGTCTCCCATGCAGGTGCAGGGTCCCAAGGCTTTGGGCTGTGCTCGACTGCTTTCCCAGGCCACAAGCAGGGAGCTGGATTTTAAGCTGGAAGGGAAGTGGAGCTGCCTGGATTAGGACCGGTGCCCATATGGTGGGATCCTGGTGCATTCAAGGTCAGGACTTTGGCTGCTATGCTATTGCGCTGGGCCTGAAAATAACTAGTTCTAAAACAAGAAAGGGAGAAATAAACTGTCATTTATTAGTACACATTAATGCACTAGAGAACCCAGTGAACCCATTTGGAGTTCGAGTGGTTCTAAACACGTGCTTCCCTGAGTTCATCCTATCCAATAATAATCCTGTCACAAATACTCCTATCACACATGAGGTGTCTAGGGCTCATTTCTGGAGGAGGACCAGCAATGAAAGGGAACTTATACCTCGAATCAAGGGAAATTAAGAAAAAGATCATTGAATCCTGTGGTCTTATCTGTTACTTTTATACTGTGCATTTTTAAATTGCTGATGTCTTGCAATGTTTTAGCATTTCAAAGTTGTGACAAAAAAATAGATCTAACGGTTTAAGCATTGCAACTACAAAATATCTGTGATTTTGGTGGGGGGAAAAATGAACAAATTAATAAAGCCTTTTTGCTATTTAAAAATATTAGAAATTGTTAACTTACTGATTTGGGCAAACAATTGTTAGGTGTTTTTATGTTTTATGAAATTTCTAAGCAACTGGAGAGAAAAGATGGCACACAGTGTCCCTTTTCAGAAGAAATTTAAAATATTCAAGCAGATATAGATGTGTCACTCAAAAATTTAAATACAATACTGTAGCTGTGAACAGTCTGCACAGGTTCTGTAACAGCACAGCCTGGGAAGGAGAGATGCCTTGTCTGTCATTAGCATTTCTCTATTATCAACACTTGTTTTAAGTGTCACTAGTAATTTGCAAGAATTTAAAAAAACATAAAAGCATAGCAAACATTAACATTCTCAAGTGATTTTCTTTTGTTATGTTTTATAATCCAGCTTGGATTCATTGGCCTTCTGACGTTTCATGGACTTGGCAAATGAGGAGTTATTAGAGTTAGCAGGAAGGAATAGGATCTTTTATTGACCATTTTTATCTGTGACACTGCCAGAACAAAGTGCTTTAGCACACCCTGTTCTGCAGAGGGTACATGCCAAGATATTATGTGGATTGAAAATGAAATTAAAAGAAAGTTGATGCTGGTTAAAAGAAAATGTTGAAATCCTTGCACAATTTTTTCATTAGACACATTTTTCATGAACTTCGGGAACACTCCTCGGCTATTATGTTTTCCATATACATACATTGTCTGTGATAAAATATGACATGTAAACTAGGAAATTAGCAGATTAACAATAGTAAAACAAAACAATTATTGTGTTACAATAAAAGCTATTCAAAATTATTAATTTCTACTTCTGGAATTTTCCATTTACATATTTTCACACTGTGGGCAAACATGAGAACCTGAAAGGAAGAAGAGTTAAATGACAGATCACACGAAACCCCTTCACTGCAAAGCTGAGATTTGACTTAAGTTTGTTTTATCTGTGACCAGTTTTTATAAGGAAAGACAAATATTAAAATTTCACACAATGTGTTCTTGTTTTCTTTAATCCTTTGCGTAATAGGGGGTTATGCAGGTGAAAGAGTTCATTAAATTCTTGACATAACATGAAAAAAAAAACCACATGTCATTCATACAAGTGCTTTTTCCTGGAGAAAACTGAAAGCCCACTGATTTACCAGATGTCAAATATGCAGTGAAAAGGGGAATTTTTCACACTGAGGATTTGAGGTTTATCAATGAAAATGTTTCAAAGAGGATACTTACATAATGAGACCTGTGAGCCAGACTAATTTCTCTTCTGGACGTGTATAATTTGCTTCATGTTGCCTATAAAATGGAAAAAGTTATATAAATAAAAACACTTTAAGACAAGTGGGTATTTAGCCTAGCAATTAACATGCCTACATTCCACATCGGAGTGCCTGGGCTCAATGCCCGGCTAGACTCCTTACTCCAGTACACTAGTAATGTGCATCCTAGAGGTGATGCTCCAGATAATTGAGTTCCAGCTGTCCACAAGGGAGAGCTGGATTGTGTGTCTGGCTCCTGGATTCATCCCCAGCCTTGGTTTGTCTGTTGTAAACATTTGACAAGTGAAAACAAAATGGATGGATGCCCTGTGCTTATCTCTTTCTGCTCCTCCAATACATTAAAAAAAGAAAGAAAAACAAAAGAACGATGGGAAAAGAAAAAACATAGAATGTAAATAGAGCTGAAACACTACCAGAAATCAGAGCAAAACAAAGGAGGATGTTTAGACAGAAGAGTCATTCTGTTCTTTTATTTTCAGTAAAATAACTAAATATATAAATAAATCAATCCCTTTGAGGGATGTAGCAAAGAAATAGTGCATTTCAGAATTGAGATGAAGGAGCACTTTATTCAGAAATCAATGGGGAACAAAAGACTGTAGATCTTTGTGATGAAGACTGTTTTTTCAGCATATTTTGTTATTTACCTAGGCTGTGTTCACTGAGCTTTAGCTTCTGCTACAGTATTAGAGAAAGCTTATAGGAAAGAATATTTCTTTAGTTTTTAATCCCAAGATCATTGTTGTTACTCAATGTCTGCTTTTTAAGAGACTTGTTGATTACTCCCAAATTTCAAGGATCTATCATTTTGCCCTTTTGTTACCCTCCCTTCCTTATTATTCTCTTCATTATTATTTGTCTTGACCTTGATGTTGATTTTGAATTTGAACTAGCAATATTTATATCACCTCCAAATTTCTTAGGAGAATTTAAATTGTGTGGAACATTAAACATGTATCATTTGAGGAAAATCTTTAAGAAAATAAATATAGATTTGTCACAAGTAGAAAGAGCTTTGAAACAAATCTACAGAAGTGAAAAATCTTTCCATTTTGGTTAATAATCCCAGACATATTCTTCTTTTCTGTTGATGTTTCATTATACAAGATATCTTCAAAAATGTTCAGAAACTGCTTTTTATGAAAAAAAATCATGGATTTTGAAAGCTTTGCACCAAAAATGAGCTTATCTTTTAATTATATTTTTGACAGTTTTTGAAACCCCTCATATATTTATTGGAACATAAAATATAGCAGAGCTTCTTACAACCATTATTCACTGCTGTGTATTCAGCAACAATGAGGCAGTTAGTTCTGTTAAGAAGCCCCAGTGGACTTGGCACAAACTCTCAAGAGATTAGATTCTTATCAACCCATACCATCTTTGAACAGAATTGGATCTAAATAGAATCCTGAGCGAGGCGGTAAATTGTTTGACAATGTAACTTGCACTTTGAAAGTGAATCAGTGAAGATGGAGAGGCATGGACATAGGAAACTGGTATATAGGAAGCTACTTTTGTGTTTCTTATGATAAAAAGTAATGTATAAACACAGAATAAATTTTGGAAGGAGTTATCACAAGTGATTTAACAGATATGTCAACTTGCCTATGATTAGTTGATATTTAATGCTCTTATTACTACTGCTGCAGACCTAGTATGAAGTGCTAGAAAAAAGCAAATAAAAACTTCATGCTTCAAAATTAAATCAATCTCCATGAAGACATAATCATTTTTATTACCATTTTATTATATATGTATATATGTAAATATGTGTAACATACATACACATATATGCATAGTTGAATATAATTGACATTGAATAATTAGAGATAATGCAAAAATACACATTCAAGGAAGAATAATAAGCATTTATTTTTTAAAATCTAATAAATGTCTAAAGCATTTTTCTAAAATTTTAGAGTTGTGTAGTTGTGGAAATAAGTTCATGTTCTTGTGGAGCTAAAAATGTGTCTCTTACTTCTTGCATTCCATACCTTGAAACTGACTCCCAAACACCATCACCTATTTTCCCAAAAGTTTCATGTTGCCATTTAAGTTAATATCCCTTTAAGACATCAAAATTTACTTCAAGTTGTCAGGTGTAGTTTTGCACTTCTCTATGCATTGTTCTGTTTGAAATCATGCACCAGCTTGAGCAGAATGTATTTGTACCTTATGAGACCAAACACATTGGATGTTTTATTGAAAAGACAGTCTGGAACAAAAGGCAGTCAGCCTCTCGGTCAGCAGGTATGCAGTAACGAGAACTGTGGGCAACCATTTCCCATTATAAGCAAAAGTCCTAATTTTGTCCCATAAGTTTCCCAAATTTGCTACAGATAAAAAATTACATGTACATAAATGTTATTACAACATACATTTAAATTTTTCAGAACTGTGAAGTAATTTACAAGCAAAACAGCTAACATTTTAATACTATCGTTCAAATTGAAATGATGAGCATTCCCATCATCCTCTAAACTTTCCTCCTTTTCTTTTCTAGGAAATATTGTAATCTAGAATTCATCAAGCATGCTATTTATGATAATCACTTATTTTTTTATCCTAGACTTTCATGTGCATAGAAGCATAGAAACTGTATCATTTAGATCAGTAGGCAATAAAATGACATTTTCCACACACTATTATAATGTGAACATGTAATTTCAGGTTTATTCCTAAAATTGTGGTAGAATTGGAGATAAAAATGACTGAAGAAAATGCAATGCTTATTTTACCTTAAATCAAAACTTGTTCTAAATCTGCATTAACTAAAACTTTGTAGCATTTTTGCAGATACAGAGTTATTGAGTAGAGATCATAACACTGACTCAAATGTATCAGTTCATTTATGATAGATTGCACTCTGTTACTGAGGACGAAGATGACTATTCAAGGAATGAGTTGGTGATAACAGGAGATTCAAACTGAACAAAAAAGAAATTTAGTTGTGATCTTATGTCAAACATAATTAAAGTTAATTATAGGTGTAGCAAGGATTTCAGAATGTTAAAACATTTAAAAGGTAAATTCAACAAATTCTATGTAGAACATCTTCATAAAAGAGATATGAAAAGCAAAAACACTAGTGGGAAACAACTAACTTGCTTTAGGTTCTAGTCATCAAGATATAAAGATACAACTATCATAATATGTTTGGATAGTTGTCAATTTAATAAAATTCAAATCTGGAATATATGTTTTGAAAATGCTAGCAATATAAACAAGTTACTCACTAGATAAAATTTTTAAAAGTCAAGAAAAATTATATCTTAGAATGAAAAATTAATGACAACTAAAATATACTCTCAATAGCGATTTATAAACATTCCTATTGAAAATAGAAGGCAAAATTTGTGCTTCTGTCTTTCAGAATTGCACACCATCTCTGCCTATGTCATACTGGTTACATAATCATTGATCTACAAGAAAGACTGGGAAAAGCTGTTGCCTAACATTATTTGTTTCTATATGCAGGAGAAATTTAGGTTTATTATAGGCAACAATTTTAGATTGCTTGACAAGAAAAATCAAAACTCTTACAAAGAAAAAATTGCATCTTGGCTGTACATGTTTACAAAGAACTATGCACAAGGATGATCAAAGCAACATTTGTAGAAAGAAAGAAAAAATAATAGAAAAATCCGTGTCTGCAAATCACAGAATGGAGAAATAGTTGCCTATTCAATAGAACACTTACAGAGCAGGGAACACTCATAAACATAGTATTGAGGAAACATTTATGTTATACAATAGTCTCTTAGCAGTCACATCACTCCACAATTGTTATATAATGCGCAGCATATCTTTACCAGTAAGATTGTATCTCTAAAGATTGTATCTCTAAATTGAATTCGTATGAACCTTACAATTTGACTAAACACTGCTATTTGCAAAGCTGAATGGTTAAATTCTACTTCATTGTTGTTCCTGCAGTCTTGATTTGTATTTTATCATGTGGTAGCCTAGCTTACTTCACGCTAATCAATGTAGCATTCAGCCACATCCACAAGACATAGCTGGATTGGTTTTTACATTTCAACATTTGCTTTGAAGGATAAATATCCACAAAAAAAGATGAAGAAAACATAGTATGGGTTTTGTGTGTTAAAAATTTTTGTTGGGCCCGGCGCGGTGGCGCAAGTGGTTAAGGTCCTCACCTTGCACACCCGGGATCCCATATGGGCGCCGGTTCTAATCCTGGCAGCCCCGCTTCCCTTCCAGCTCCCTGCCTGTGGCCCGGGAAAGCAGTGGAGGACGGCCCAAAGCTTTGGGACCGACCCTGCACCCGTGTGGGAGACCCAGAAGAGGCTCCTGGCTTCGGACCGGCATAGCCATTCCGCTCACTTGGGGAGTGAATCATTGGACGGAAGATCTTCCTCTCTGTCTCTCCTCCTCTCTGTATATCCGGCTTTCCAATAAAAAAAAAAACATAATAAAAATAAATCTTTAAAAAAAAATTTTTTTGTTATTCGGTTGACATTCTAAGTTCATATTTGCATTTCCAAGAGTAAATTTAATGATTTTGAAATGTGCTAGTTAAAAATGAAATAGCCAAGATGAATATTAAGCTAATATTAACTAGAGAATCTTAGGAAGGACATTACATTCTCTTTGAGACAACTAATGTGTATGTGATTTCAAGTCTGAATTCCAGACAGAATAATTGAGACTATCGTGCTTGACATATTTGCATTTGAAAGTTATGAAAACATTATCCTTTTTTTAAAAAAAATTTAACTCCATTTGAGGAATGGATCCTTCAAGTCCAACTTCAAAATTCTTCACATGTGATGAACATGAAGTAAAAACACAGTGTTACCTCCAAAATTGCATATCACATATGATAAAAATTAAAACAAAACACCTGATAAAACAGAAGGTGCGAACACAGAACATGACTCAACCAGAAATGCTAGCTGAAAGTGAATATGTGGAGTATCACATGTGAGCTGTAGAGGGCTTGCTGGGCAAATGAAGCTCCTCATGCTGAAACATGACTGCTAGGTTTCAATGATAATATTAGCGACAGTTTTAAACAATGTGGTTGATGCAGTGTTCCATTCCAGAAACTTATTTTTTAGTGTTGTTGAAATCTGGCTTTCGGCTTTTGCTTATTTGACATTTAGCAAAAATGTATAACTCGGCACCTTCATTTCAATATGAAGGCTCAGTGTATGGCCTTCCTTCTTAAAGAACAATCAGAAAAAGCAGCATTTTCTTTTTCCTTTTAGAAGTGCTTAACGTGATTCGAAGTTCGAAAGTACATTTCTGCACAACTTGTTTAGTTCACTCTTATTTGTAACCCATTGTCCACTATTCCTGTGCAGCTAATACATATGAAACATCTGTTTCAAACCACTCTGGACCTTTTCTGACTAACTCACAAATTTTATTCTCTAGGAAAGAGAATTTCAAACACAGATATTTTTGTCCTCTAAACTTTTAATATTTCAAATACATTACAGATTTCTCTATTTCTACAATAAATACTAGCACTTTATGCTTACTTTGAATGAAAAATTGTTCATTAACAAATGTATCCTCTGTAGATGAAAGCAGTCTGGATCTGTGACCACTGAAACTTGGCAATTAATAAATCCATTATAAAGTACAGGTTATGTAGCAAGGGTTTTGTTTGTTTGTTTTGTTTTTTACTTTAGCACATGGCAGATTTACTTAATTCCCTAAGATTAGCCTATCTAGTACTTTTCCCTTTGTCTCAAATATCGTTCAAAAATGGCATTAAGAGGAACTGAACTGGGGGCTACTGAACCAGAATTTTTTACTGAAAGTTGGCATGAAACATACATGCACTGTTGACCTGTCTTTCTCATCATTCTTCCTAGTGTGGTAAGTTTTAAAATTAGCAAATATATCTGGCTAAGAAAATTGCAATTGTTCTTGTACCTGATGCACAAATATTTTGGAAGCTCAAACACTGGGAAACTCAACTTGTTTTGATAGAGGTTTTTACTAGGACTAAATGACTTTTTTCTTTGGTCATTTAATCCTTGTGTCAGCAGAGCCTGCTCTGTTAAAAGCTAAGCTGATACGGGTCGGGGGTAAGGTCAGCCAGAGGCCCCCATTGTTTATGCTTTCTGAAGCCTGTCCTGATTAAGCCAGTCAAAATCCACTGCAATATAAACTTCTGCAAGCCACCAAAAACAAAACAAAAACGAAACCTGAAAACCCTGTGTGACCCGTATATCCACTGAGAGTTCATGTCTCTTGCCACATTCTGCCAGAAGCTTCTTTTTGTAGCCAAATAATTCAAGATTTCCATCCAGTGATGCAAGATATTGGAATATTAAATAAGTCATGAACAGTGGCCCTATTCCCTTACATTCATCTAAGAAATTAGTTAAACATATTCAAAACCTACGTGAATATTATGTGCACTAAAATTTTGCTGCTAATAAAGCTGAATTGTTTGATATAGCTTAGAGGTAAAATGAAGTAATTCTTAAAACATTCCAAGAGTTAGAGAAATTTAACCTTAAAGAATCTTAAAGAAACTCCAATATGAGTCAACTGACCACACATATCTCTGAACTTTCTGGATGTGTGGTTGCTGTCTGTCATTAATTTTGGAAAATTCTTTTTTTGTTTTTTAAATTATTTTAAATTTATTTTTTAAACATTGACTTTGTTTTTATTGAAAAAGCAGATATACAGACAGGAGGAGAGGCAGAAACAAAGATTTTCTGTCCATTGATTCACTCGCCAAGCAGCTGCAACAGCTGAACTGAGTTGATCCAAAGCCCGGAGCCAGGAGCCTCTACTGGATCTCCCACACGGGTGCAGGGTCCCAAGGCTTTGGGCCGTCCTCGACTGCTTTCCCAGGCCACAGGCAGGGAGCTGGATGGGAAGCGAAACAGCTGGGACATGAACAGGTGTCCATGTGGGATACCAGGCGTGTGCAAGGCGAAGACTAAAATAACTAGGCCACCGTGCCGGGCCCTAAATTTATTACTTTTTAAGCTAAAACATTCAAAGTATTTTCATACAGTTTTTTTTTTTAAATAAGTGCATTGCCATTAATTATAGTCAGCAGGAAATAGAACAGTACAACTTATTCTCCTTATCTTACTTTCCTTCATGCTCATTAATCAACCTTTTCCCCCATTCCCTTTCCCCTGCTCTCTCCAGCTTCCAGCATCCACCATTCCACTCTCAACTCCTATAAGTTAAATAATTTTAGATCTACATATGAGTAGCATCACACGTTGCTTGCCTTCTGGTGCTGGCTTGTTTCCCATAACATAATGATCACCATTTCTACTGATGTTGCCTGAAGTGACAGCATTTAATCCTTTTATGGTTGTATCATATTTCGTTGTATATTTGTATCACATCGCATTCATCCATTTATCATTGATGCATACCTAGAGTGTTTCCATTTATTGTTTATGGTGAATACTGGTGCAATGTGACAGTACAGATTCCTTTTGGATAGACTGATTTCACCTACTATGCAGTTGTGCTATTGTTAAATCATACGGTGGTTTTATTTTACAATTTTCGAGGATCTCCATACTTTTTTTTCCTAATAATGGCTGTAGTAATTTGCATTTCCACAGTGTTTAAAAGCTCTATTTACTTCATATCCTTGCCAGTTCTTTGCTGTCCTTCTCTAAACATTCTAACTGGGATGAGGTGATATTCCATTATGATTTTTTATCTGGACATTCTTGGTGACTAGTGCTGTTAACAATACACTTGTTGGCTACATGTATGTCATCCTTTGAAAATCGTTGCTTTACAGCTAATGCTAATTGGATTTTTATTCAAATTATTTAAAAATCATTATATTAGATTGCCATATTTATAATCCTAAACTCCGTGCTAAATACATTGTAATGCTTTCTGTGTCTTTTCAACCTGTTTGTTTTTAGCATTCATGCCTTGTAATTGATTTATTTTTTATTTTTGCTAAAAGACTTGTTGGAGGCTGATATTTTAGCACAATAGGTTAAGCCACTGGTTGTAACACTGACATCCCTTGTCTAGACACCAATTTATGTCCCAGCTGCTCTATTTCTAGTTTTCTGCTAATGAACATGCAGAGGTAATGGTAGATGGCCCAAAATCTGGACCCTCATTGAATTTCCAGGCATGTGGCTTCAGATTAGCTCAGCTACAGCTTTGGCAGCAGTTAAGGGAGTGAGCCAGGAAAGGATAACCTCTCTCTCCATCTTGTCTTCTCTCTGTAAATCTGCCTTTCAAATAAAAAATAAATGAATCTTTTTTTAAAGGTGAATCACTAGATGGAAAATCAGTCTCTCTTTGAAAATGTTTTTTTCTTTTAAAAAATCAAATACGCTGTACTGAATAAAAAATAACTGAGTTAAATAAGCCTATGGTATGAAGTCTGCTTTTATTTTATTTAGCTAATAGAAAAGTTTGATTTTCTGTTTGCTGTTACTGTAATTGTCAGCTGCTAAAATTTCCTCCAAATGGCCTTGCTTTTGTCATTCCCAGTGTATTTGGTAGAAGTTTCCTAGAAATGTTTTAAGTAATATCTTAGACTTGCAGTTCTTTCAGTTGTACAGACATATTGTACAAATCGTTATGGTGGGAAGGTGAAAGGAAAGGAGAAATCTACTTATAATCCTACCACTGGGCCTCCATCTTGGACTGCACCTGTTCTCTAGATCTGTGGCCTTCACAAGTGCTTCTGTTTTTATCTCCATTCAGTAGAAAAAAGAAAAATACAGGGAGCTACAGTTCAGCATTCCCTTTGCCCAGGTCAAATGCTAAATGAATTAGAGGTAGGTAAGATAGTTTCCCTTTAAGAAGAACAGATATTTTTCTATTCCTTCTAGAAGCCCTGGAGAACTTTCCTCTGCATGGGCCCCGAAGAGCTTTCAATTCTTATTCTTAAGTTATTTCTTGTTTAGTTTCCAGAAGTTAATTAAAGCTTAAGTGTTACTGCTACTAACTTCAGCACAGGCTTCTTTTCTTGAGCTTCTGCCCCAAACTGAATCTCCATAACTGAAACTTCAATTTTTACGGCATCAGCGTCTCTTGGGACCACAGTTCTCTTATTTATCTAAGAAGAAACG
Organism: Ochotona curzoniae; assembly: GCF_017591425.1. NCBI lineage: Eukaryota > Metazoa > Chordata > Mammalia > Lagomorpha > Ochotonidae > Ochotona > Ochotona curzoniae. The sequence continues at coordinate 17,683,611 of NW_024465023.1, read as the reverse complement.
TTGATTTTCAATTTCTACAGTTTTTGTTCTTGTTAGGACAGCAGTAATAATTTCAAAACATTAGAAGTCAGAAAGTCTGTTATGTTATCCTTAGCTAGAAAAAATACAAAATCAGTAAAACTTGCAAAACTTTTCAGACAACGTGCAATGTTGAAGTATTTACCAAACCATTGATAAAATATTAAATTCTCAAATCATGAGATATGAAGAAATGGTAAACCAACAGTTCAAAACAGAACAGAAAGTTTGGAAACAGACATGGGTCTGTGAATAATCAAATAAATGAACAATTTCACACTCTTTCTGAAAATCTATTTCATTTTTGATTAGGTCCTTATTTCACACAGTTTATGTCCTTATCTCCATTTTGTGAATGTTTTTCCAGTTTGCCATGCACATTTTTTTGCCCATATTATTTTTATCCTCCTAATTCATGAATAAATTAGGATAACTTTTTGAAAGATTATTTTGAAGGATATATTGAAACATTTTATGGAAAAATTTTTCATTTTGTATATAGTATCATTTCTTGAAAATTTAGTTTGTCAATCTCCTAGGCTTACTTGACTTTTTACAATTACCCATTACAGCTGAAATCTTATATTTTACAAATTTATTTACTAGAAATACAAAAATAAGATAAACGTGTCATTTGAACACTTGATGGCAACTAGTGACCAAGTGTAAAAAATTAAAAATGACATTTTATAACTTTTAATAATAAGCTGAAATATTCTCAGAAAATACAACAGATACATAACAAAATTTTAAATCTAGAAAGAAGCAATGGTGGTATGTCACCCTGTAGAATTTTATATAGTTATAACACAAAATGATAAAACTATTCAAATTCAGGAAAAAAAAGAAGTCTAGAAAAGAATGTGCTATTGGATCATCGGAGTGGTAGCTCACATTTGCTAGAAACTTAAATTCAAAACCAGAAAGATTTTTAAAAGATGTATTTATTTTGTATTAGCAAGGCAGAGCTACAGAGAGAAGGAAATAGAAAGATCTTCCATCTGCTGGTTCATTCCCCAAGTAACCGCAATGTCTAGTGCTGAGCCAATCCGAAGCCAAAAACTTCTTGTAGGTCACCCCCTTCCCCCATGTGGATGCAGAGTCCCAAGGCTTTGGGCCGTCCTCCGCTGCTTTCCTAGGCCACAAGCAGGGAGCTGGATGGCAAGTTGAGCAGTCGAGACACAAACCAGCGCCCATATAGGATCCTAGTTGATGCAAGGTGAAGACTTAAACACTGGGCCACCATGCCAGGCCCAAGGTAATTTTCATAAATAAATTTGTAAGCAGTCTTAAAATGTCAAAGTTGAACAGAGGTGAACATGGACAATAAGTTAACTATAAATTAAATTTAATACATATTAAAGTATGCCAACTGAGTACTAAATCTAGTAAGCTGGGGTTACTATGAGTAAGAATGCTATGGATGCTAACTTATTAGCTAATCAGAAATAGAAGGATTTAAGATAAATCGAAACATTCTCAGATGAAATTCTTATTTTCTGTTCATCATGAAATACATTCTAAATACTGATTGCATTCAGAAATATACTAAAATAACCATGACCTTTGGTTTCTGTTAGTATGAACACTGTGCAAAACATGGCAATGAAGAAAACGCAAAACAATACATTAAAAGTTTTCAAAAACCTTCAAGCAAGGATGAAAGTGTCCCATTCATCAAAAAAGAATAAAATTTTAATACAAAGAAACCATTTTTTGAGTAAATTATTAGGAAAAAAACCCTGTATACATGATTAGATGTCTTCCTATTACCCTAAAACCCCTTGGCTCAGATTGCTTCAACAACACTTAACTATGTTGTCTGCTTGAGTTGATCCCGTTTGGATACGTTTTTCCCTATACCTGGAATTGCCTTTTCCCCTCTTTTGTATGTAACAAGCTTCTATATGCAACTTTGTTTTTACTGAATCAAATGCTTTTCTGCAGAATGTTTGTAATTGCTGTAATCCTGAGCCCCTAGAGTCTGAATTGTTTCTGTCAATTTCAGTGTCTGACTCTTGGTATAAATGTAAAAGAAATTTCAAAATAGAATTGCAAATTTGTACTTCCAGGAGGATTTTGATGGAACAATATTGAGATTCTCACCTTGGACTGACTTCGTCTGCCCTTTGTGGTGAGCGTTCAGTCCTTGGAATAATAACGCTAAGTTTCACAAGTGGGAAATGAATGATGATTGGAGTTTCTCCCTCTTCCACTCTGCTTCATCTTACCTGGTTCAATCTCTCCTAGGATCAGTGATCTCACTGTAGAATAGCTGGCTGAAGTTAACGGTATGCTCTGTGGCAATGGGGACAGAACAAATGAATTGGTTTCCTTGGAAATAAAATGAGTGATTTTTTCCCCTTCATTCATTGGCTGAAGAGCCTATTGCAAACAATGACACAAAAATGAGCATGTAAAATCTGACCTCTTTATGTCCTAACATGGAAGCCAACCAGATGAGTTGGGGAGGGGAGGAACAAAGCAATTCCGGAAATTAGGCATTCACTGTATGAGGTTTTAATTAGTTCTTTCTTCTCCAAGATTGATTTCCTCTCTACTATAAGGAAAAATAAGTTTTAGTACTTCTGTAAGGTAGGTTGGTGTCAACAGGAAACACAACAGTCTTCTTGGATTTTTGTTTTTAATTAAACCTATGTTTCTTGAAGGATAATTTTAAAAACAGAAAAATAGATGATTGCTTTGGAAGTAGCAACATGGGGTGCAGGAAGGAGTTTGAGGTGACAGGCTGTCTGAGCAGAAGGACTTACTAAATATTCTCTCCCTTTTCTCTTAAGGGATAATGACTGTCTGGTACAAAAAGGGAGACAGAACAAATTTCATGCATCCTAAGCACCAGGAGCAGTGAATCTCTAAAAAGAACCAACAGGTCAGGCTGACTTGACCAGAGTTATCTTAGCATGCCAATCAATATATACAAGGACTCACCTCATTGTTCTGGAAACTTCATATAAAGCAGTGATGGGAATAGCCCAGAAGCATAAGGTTTTAAGGGATTCACAATACTGAGACTGAATTTATAGTCAGTAGTGTAGAACAGGGACTAAAAGTTAGGTTTAATTTTAATTGTAAGAAAATAAAGATACAGAGAAAAAGATATAGGATATGTGTCGTCTCTAATACTATAGATCAAGTCATGCAAAACACAACTGAGCGCTGAAGGAAGATACTGTTTGGATCCTTTGCCCTTTCAGAGTTACACCCAGATTTCATTTAAAGTTCAAATGGCTACATTTACCTGATTATCATTTTGAGTGTGATCTTAGAGATAAAAAAAAAAAGCTTCAGATAAATTCTCAGAGCAACTACAACTGAATGTTATCCCAAACACTTCCTTCTCTGACTTCCTATTACTATTGGAAAATTTCCAGTTATCTCTTGAAAAATGCATACTATGGGTTATTTCTTTATTAATAATAGCCTTTCTTTCTCAATTGTAAGGTATCCAAATTGCTATCAGTAAATTTGTGCTTTATTCTTTTCCTAAAACATTGGCATTTGCTAAATTAGATACAATAATTGCTATAGAATGGAAGCAACTGCAAAGAAAAGAAAAACGAAAAGAGGAAAGGGCACATTTTGCATTTAAGGTGGTAGCAACTTTTGGATCTTCTCTCTCAAACAGAATGGCCCCTAATTAACTGTTTCCCAGGTGTTCTACCAATTGTGTATCTGACTGTTCAGCTACCGTGCACTCGGCAGATTCATTAATGTCACCTGAAATGTCCCCCGTGGAGGGCTGTAACAGATTGGACAGATAGCATGCAGTCTTGCTCTCATCATTAAGAGAAATACATGAAATCAATCCTTTGCTGAAATGGATCCTCCAAGAAATACATTTCTACTCAAATTGAAGCAAAAAGGAAACCAGACAACTCTTTGGGTTAGGGTTGAAAAGATGCAGTTAGGTTCAATACAAATAAGAGAAACCATTCACACACATGATAGCAAAATTGATCATTGAGATCTCCTAATTTAGGATGAAGAAAGGTAAGAATTTAATACCTTATGCCAGTCTGATTATACTGCTTATGGTCATTTTTTTAGCGCAAACAATATTGCAGCTATCAAAGATTATGCATTAATGAAGAAATCATACTCCTACTACAATTGCACAAATGTAATATTTTTCAATAGAATGAGGCATATATAAAAGCTGGATGCTCCGTCACATTACAGTTACATCTAAATGTCTCCGTGGTATTTGCAGTTCTAACAAGTAATGAAAAGAGTAATGAAGCTTCAAATACAGAACATAAAAATGGCATACTTTAGAGTTAAGCAAGGTAACGCTATCTTAGTAAACACATTCGATATTATGTGGTAAAAGCAAATACATTCAGCTGTGTTAGCTGTGTTGCCTGTTGTCATAACGTGGTGACAGATTAAAAATTTGAGGCTACAACAAAATGCCTCTGTGTAAGGTACAAATCTGCTAGGGATTCTTTTCAAATGTTTCTGTTTTTATATTGAACAGAAAGTGAAATTATCCCTCTTTTGGAAATCTTCAGGCCTTTATAACAATCACTGCACTTGTTACAGGTCTTTGTTGAAAAACTGTCAAGATTTTTCAATATATCATTTGCCAAAAAAGCATAAAGTTCTACTTCACATGAAGCAATAATTCATGCCATATTTATGAGGCAATTAATTCACTTGGAAGGGACAAAATATGGAAGAGTATGCATCGTCCCTTCCAAATAATCTTTGAGATTTGAATATTTAAACTCAAATATATGTATTCTTGTATGTATTTTCCTACTCAAAATGAATTTGCAAGGGGACATCAAACATATGAACCTCTTTTTCAAACAAGCTTCTCCATCTCTAATTCTGCAAAGCACAGGGCTACCATATTTTTAATTATATCTCAAATGCACAAAGCAAATTTTCAGATCAGCTATGAACTAGTATAGGACCCAGGGATATGTGAAGGGTTGCTTTCCACCAGCCACCCGGATGTCCTGCACTGATCCTCTAATTTGATGTTCATATATCTTTATACTTCTCTCTCACTCTGCTTCCCAGCTGACTTGTATAACCAATGGGATACTCTAAAAGGGACAGCATGAAACTTCTGAAGCTAGAGTATGAGAGACTTTAGAGCTTTGCATTAAACTCTTCAGTTTACTCAGTTTACTTCAGTTTACTCAGTCTGGAGGAAGCCAGCCTTCATGACATGAGAATTTACAGGAAAGGTTATGGAAAAATCTGTGTGATGAGTCGCGGAAGCCTCCCAGCAATAGCACATGCTTGACCTGACCTGAGGGTAGATAGTTCAATCACAGTGAATACTGCAGACAATTTCTGCATTGTTCAATATTTTTCCACAGATTCATAAGAACCCTCAAGCCAGAAATCTACCTTAAGTCAAATCACTTCCAAATTCCCTTCCTCAGGATATAATATCTATTGTATTATCTGTTGTTATTATTCAAATATCTTGATTTTTGGAAGTAATTTGTTTTGAACATACTTTATCATTATATAATATTTCAACATGTCATGGAAATTCTACCTTCAACTCTCACACCATCCTCTGTTTTCTGTTCCCACGTAACAAATCTCATTCAGAACCTTATGACCTCTCAGTTGCACTCTCACATTCACTTCCCATTGGTGATGTTGAGCTCATCCTACCATTTCTAGCCAATATTGCACTGAAATTATAAGCTCTGACCATTTCATATCCTGATCAAAGCAAAAAATAGCTTACCCAATCATGTATAAAATTGATTCATGCTTTTTTGTGTTTAAAGATCATACCATATACAGTCTTTTCTTGCTGCTTAAATTCCATATCATCATGTATTCACTCAATTCTGGAGTCAAACCAAATGTCAAGTGTCGTTCTTACCTGACTGTCCTTTCACATGTTCTTCTCTCACCTTATTATCCATTTTTGTTTATTGAAACACAGACTAAATCCTTTTATAGAGATTTCATGTACATCTCTAATAACTCTAAGCAGTCCCTTATATGAATGAAATAAGAGAGCTGCCCATTTCTTTCTCTTTCTTTTTCTCTTTTTTTTTTAAAGATTTGTTTGTTTGTTTTTGTTTGGGAAGTCAGATATACAGAGAGCAGGAGAGATAGAGGAAGATCTTTTGTCCATAAAATCACTCCCCAAGTGGTCTCAATAGCGGAACTGTTCCAATCTGAAGCCAGGAGCTTCTTCTGGATTTTTCATGCAGCTGCACGGTTCCAAAGCTTTGGGCTGTCCTCGACTGCTTTTCCAGGCAACAAGCAGGGAGATGGATGAGAAGTGGGGCTGCAGGGACATGAACCGGCACCCTTTTTGGGATCCAGTTGTGTACAAGGTGAGGGCTTTAGCCACTAGGCTACTGTGCCAGGTCCTCTTTCTTGTTCCTGATTTTTTATGAAAGATTTATTGATTTTTTAATTGAAGACTCAGATTTACAGAGAAAAGAAGAGATATAGAAAGATCTTCCATCCAATGATTTAGTTCCTAAATGGCTGCAATGGTCAAGAGTAGATCCTATCCAAAGCTAGGAGCTAAGAGCTTCCTCTGGGTCTCCCACACTTTGGACTTTCTCAGACCACAAGCAAGGAACTTAATGGGAAGTGCACCAATTGAGACACAAACCAGTGCCCATTTGAAATGTGGTGCTTGGAGGTGGAGGATTAATCAGTGTGTAAGCCTCAGTGCTAACTCTTGCTTCTGCAGCATTTCTGTGACAGTTATTTTCTTCTTGCCCTTCCTAGTCCACACTGGACTTCACCTATTTCTATTCATTCATCCCCAGAGAAGTAGTAGGAAGCTGCTTTTGGTAGAATGCTTTTACTAAAAGTTTGATGTAATGGGGGAGGATTATAGAACTGTCAGCATCATACATAACATGGATAGCACATCTCTAAAACATCATCGAAATTTCAAGAACAGTTATGCTTTCTTTCCATGAACATAAGGTAAAATTTTACTTTTAGGACTTGATTTAACATCTTCTTATACTTTCTCAAATTACCTTATGTTTCCATCACAGCTCACTTCCTTGGCTGTGTGAGATATATTTATTTAATGTTATATCTGAGAGTAATGATTATTCAACTTCTCCTTGGTTCAGCTTAGGTCTTACCCATCCCTCAAGAAGCCTCGCTCTTCCCAACCAGGAAGCCAAATCAATCTAATCAGAATTAGTTGAGAATAATAGAATAATCACTTTGAAATAGAATTCTGAATATTACCACAATTTTAGTTAAAAACACAGTAGCTATTGTAAAAGATAAGCCACTGAATCTCAGAGTAGCTTAAGGTAATCAAAGTTATTATATTGCCCATAGATTTTTGTAAGTGGATTTCTATTCCAAGTGAGTTCATCTTTTAAGTAGTAATTTGAGTTCCTTCAAAATGGGGCTCTGTCATCTTCAGAAATGATCTAGAAACAATATAATGCATACTTTGAGTTTTTTCAACAAGTGTGACTTTTATGAGTTCAGGTTTCTTTTTTATGATTTATTTTACTTGAAAATCAGAATTACAGAGAGGGAGAGACAGAGAGGTGTTTCATACGCTGGTTGATTCCTCAAACGGCCACTAGAGCCAGAGTTGAGACAATCCAAAGCCAGGAGCCAGGAGCTTGCTTCAGGCCCCCCACATGGATGCAGGGGGCCCAAGAATGTGTATGAATCTCTGCTGCTTTCCCAGTCCATAAAGAGGAAATGGATTGGAAATAGAGCAGCCAGGACTTGAACCAGAGCCCAAATGGGATGCTAGGGCCACAGGTGGAGCATCAGCATGCTACACCACCATGCTGACCCCATATGAACTACAGTTTGCTTGTTTATTTGTTGTTGTTGTTGTTTTTCTCCCCGGCCCCCAGGACTTTTGACTGTAAATGTATCTGAAGATAATTTCTCTAAAGAGGTGAATAAGATAAAATAGGATTAGCAGAGTGAGTTCTAACACAATTTGACTCAGATTTTTTAACAAAAAAATTTGAGCAAAGATGCATCAGAAGTATGCTCACGTGGAAGAAAGACTGCATGAAGACAGAAAGAAGACAGTCATCTACAAATCAAGGAGAGAAATCTTTAGGAGAGAATCAACTTCTGACACCTTTATCTTGAACTTCCAGCCTCCAAACTGTGACAAATGAGTGTGCTGCTTAAGCCATTCAATAGGAGGTGCTCTGTTATAGCATCCTTACAAACCAATACATGAGTTATGTTTATAATAAAGTTAAAATTAAATTTCAGCATAATTACCTAACTTTCTTTTGCAAAAATGAAATAAACATCCTCCTTGTGTCCTAACAAAAAATCACTTATTTTCTGCTAAATGCCTAAAATACACTCCAGCGGTGTCCAATTTAAGAGGTTTGTAAGTCATACTTTAAAACACACCCTCTCCTACCTCACAAAACATCATTTTGTTTCTAGAAAATCTCTAGGAACAGCTAAGGTTCAAGTTAACAAAAAATGCAATTGACTCTTTGAGATCCTAAAGGTACTCATCTACTATACCAAATTACATGTTTAAAATTTGTAAACCTGAACATCTAAATCCTTTTTCTACATTTGTTTTTTAAATACTATAGTCTGGTGTTGAATAGTTTTTCAATTTTTCTAATTTTGTTGTAAGCACTGAATATTATGACAGGAAGTTGAAATTTTTAATGTCCTCTGCATAGTGTTGTCACAGTACCAAAAGATAAAAATGTGGTGGTTAACAGATATTTACTGAGTGATCACCACATTAAAAAAAAGCTAACACTAAGGAAGAATCTGTATATTGCAGACACATAATTTAATCCACCCATTTATACTTACACATCAGATAGCAAACTACCTCAAGCAAAAGCACATATGGCAAAAGTGATAACTGTCAACCACTTTTCCCTGGTGTTTGGGGGGGACTGATGTAGCCTCCATCCTGAAATTGCTCTTGGTTTTCTTCTATCATTGCTTTGATGTGACATTGGCACTGTCTTGCCTGTGACAGGAGTCGTCACATTTTCATCTAACACAGCTTCATGGAAAACAGCTCTCTTAGAATTATAAGTAGCATACCAATTATGACATTCTGAATCCTCAGGGTCCACATATTCTGTCTTGTCTATAAAATCCAACAACTGCATTATATTTATTTATTTCTACATCTATTCGAATTACTATTGTTCAAACCCTTGTCAATCAAACTTCCAGGTTGTAATAAGTGCCTTTTCTGTGTATCTTGGTTGCACACATCTTTATAGGTTGCACATATTTCTGTAGTTTTGGAAAGAAAAAATATTCTCTCCGGTGGTGATATGCTGTATTATTTGAATGTCCTGTCGTTTGTGGTAATACTCTTTCTCTGCTTATGAAGGAACTGAAATAAAAGCCTAAACAAAGGGAAAAGAAATGTATTTCATGGCTTGATGAAAATATTCACTTCTTGGGGGCACTTTCCTCTTGTCTTTTGCATTGTATTTGAAGTCGTGAGCTACTTTTCATGCTAGTAATATTTTCATAATATTCTGAATACAAATCTGTGGTCTTCAGTGTTTTCAGAATTCATTCCTGCAGCATTTCCACCTCTATTTTTAGGAACATTTTTACCTGTTCTGTGGTTCTTGTTAGTATTCCTTTTGTGACTGTATCATGAAGAGATGATGAGCATTTGAGGAGCTGATGTGGGCAGTCAAGCAGCCAGTGGTTCTTCTTTTCCGATAACTCAGTGCAATCAGTTTGCAACAGAGGAGAAGTAATGCTCATCTGTATTAAAAAAGAAAAGAGGACTTCAAGAAGCTCATGGAAAATGAAATTAAAAGAATTATTTATTTTGGTGCAAAATCCATGGACAGTATGTTCATAATGTGCATTTTCCATGAAATATTTGAAGTATACTCATGTCTGGTTATGAACTCACTAGGGCATTTTTAGGAGTTCTTCCAAATTTTCTTTTTTGTACACATGCATGTATGTGTGTGTGCACATGACCTTAAACACATGTGATATTAAAATATGCTGGCATATATTTAATGTCCTCCTAGATATAAAGGATGAAAATGCTTGAAACCTATTTGGAGAGAAATGTCATGTTGATTATTTCTCTGTAAGTGGAATCAAGGCCTTCCCTACATGCAGCAACAACACAACACTGTGCTTCAGAGTGAAATTACAATCTGACCCTTGGAGACTCCAAGTGCACCAGTAAGCAACAGAATATCTTGATTTATTGTGTGCCCAGAGTCTCTGCTTTGATGTCCTGCATTTCCCCTGCCTCAACACAAACACAACCAGAAGCAAGACCTTCTGAAATCCACAAACTTTGGCAGTGCTATAGAAATCAAGGAAATGGAGAATGTAATGATCTGTCCTGAGATAAATAAAACCATTCCATTTATATAGCAAGGACATTAGTTAAAAAATAAATAGAACAAACTGAAGCATTGCATGTAGTTTTATTTTTGTTTTATTGGACACATGCGATAAATCAGACTATGTGTGCATACATCCAGAATGATGAAACAGATGGAAAACTTTGCCTCTGCAGTTTTTTTTCCTGGAAAGTCAGAGTATGTCACAATTTACTAGGACTAATAAGATCATCTCAGCCGTTGATTTATACAGCATAGGGCCCCAGGTATGTATTACTTTGCCCATGTTGTCTATAAAAACTAAAACCCCATTTTCTATTTTAACTTATAAGAATTTATATAATAAATATACTCTATCATTATTAATTAAGATAAAAAACACTACTGTGTAATTATCATAATAAAACTACCAACAATTTATATGATAATAACACCTTAACAATTAATGTCTTTTTGTATAAATGTCCCAAGTATTTCATTGTGTTCCCAGAGAATTGTGAAGCAGGCATAATAGTTTTTTTTAAAAAATATAATCACATGCTATTATTCTGCTGCCAGTAACGATGGGATGCATTTTCAATGTGGTAAGTAGGGTTCAGATGGTTTATTACATTACAATGATTATTTCCAGTAGAATATTTGAATGTCAAGTTCTTATTTAAAAGAAAAAGACTTCTGATTTGAATGTGCTAGCATAAATGGATGTGAAATTGTCTCCATCACAGCATTGTGAGAACTAGAATATAGATGATCACTTTCCTGAGATATCTAATCTTCATTTGGTCCATGGACACAGAGAAGAACAGAACTCAAATTAATTTTTTAGTGAAATTAATACTGACAGGAACTGTTTCATCTCTGACTTCATCAAATACATTTATTTTGTATATTATATGTCATAATTATGGATAGTAATGGTCTGAAATGAAAAGCATATAGAATCTATTTTAGTTTTCAATAAACAAATATAACCTAATGTTTATAGACTTACTCTATATGCTTAAGGAATTTTAGACTTTAGGGTTAATTATGCCATCAAACTAAGTATACAATTTTTACAAAAGATTTGTTTATTTTTATTGGAATGGCAGATATACAGAGAGGAGGAGAGACAGAGATGAAGATCTTCTGTCAAATGGTTCACTCCCCAAGCGGCCGCAACAGCTGGAGCTGAGCCCATCCAAAGCCAGGAGCCTCTTCCAGGTCTCCTGTGCGGGGGCAGGGTCCCAAGGCTTTGGGCTGTCTTGGATTGCTTTCCCAGGCCACAAGCAGGGAGCTGGATGGGAAGCAGGGCTCATATTGGATCCTGGCGTGTTCAAGACGAGGACTTTAACCACTACGCTATCATGCCAGGCCCTACGTATACAACTTATATCTCACTTTCAGCTAGGTTACCTAACTTGCCCAGGACTACTTAATAGCAAGTAGCATTTTAACTCTAGATGAAAATCCACAATGTCCTAAAGTGCCAAGACTGAAAGATAAATGGGCCAACTAAAAATGGCTAAACCAGAAGAATAAATGTGATCAAGTACACTTTTATCATCAATTTTTCAGATATTATAGCCTTTCAGCAAACATTCATGGATGGAATGGACATAAGAGTGATCAGGTGCTTATAATTTATTATACAAATAATGAGACCAAGTCTTTGTGCTCCTAGTTAGTTTAGCTTCCAAGTGACAAGATTAAATTAACTAATTTTTTTCTAGTAGATATATGCAGCATCACATTTACTATTTTATTTATTTGAAGTGTATTGATAAGTGACATTAAGTTCGGTCACATTGTACAGTCATCACTTATTATCACCATTGATCTCTGAACCTTTTTCATCTTTCCAAAGTGAAAGTGCATTCTAATTAAAAATAACTGTCCATTCCTTCCCTTCAACCTGCCAGCACCAAGCATTTATCATTCCACTTTTTGTGTGTATGAATTTAATTACTCTAAGTGTTTCATGTAAGTGAAAGCATACTATGTGTGTGCATATGTGACCAGATGATTTCACTTGCCAGAATGTCTTTGAGGTTTATTTGTGTTGAAACATGTCAGTAGTTCCTTCTGTTTTAAGGCTAATACATTTTCATTATCCATTTATCCCATAACAGACACTGATTATTTCCACATTAGCTATCATAAATAGTGTTGCTATGAGTACAGGTGTATAGGTATCTGTTCAAGTATCCATTTTCACAGCTTTGGAGACATATACCTAAAATTGAAATAGCTAGACTATAAAGTAACTTTAAGTTCAAATTTTTGAAGACCTGTTATACTGTTTTCAACAATGGTTGTACCATTTTGTATTCCAAGCAAAATGCACAAGTGTTTCAATTTCTCCAGTTTGTGCCAATGCTTTCTATTTTCTGGTCTTTTTTTTTTTTTTCCTGAGTGCCATCTTCACATCACACTCATATAACTGTGGTTTTGATGTGTGATTTCCCCAACAATGATATGGAACATCTTTTCATGTGCTTATAATCATGTATGCACTTTGGAGAAATATATATTTTAGCTCATTGTGAAGTTTATTTATTTTTTCAGATTTACTTGTTTTTTTTGAAATTTGGAGTTACAGAGAGGGAAACATAGAGAAACATGTCTTACATTGACTGGTTCATTACTCAGATGGTTGCAACAACCAGCACTGCCCCAGGCCAAAGCCAGGAACCAGGAATTTCAATCAGGTCTTCCACATTGGTGGTAGGGGCCCAGGACAAAGTCCCTGCAGGTACACGCAAGAAGCACAATAGGGAACAACCCAGAACAGGCAATGGAAATTATCCCACTGGCATACACATGGCATGGGTTGGGGGCAGACCAGGCTGAACCTGTTCACATTACCTACTGGTGAATCCGAGCACCAGAACAGAGTGTGGGTCAAGCCAGGTTCGGTTGCAACACATACCAGTACACAATAAGGAATGCCAAGGTGAGATGAGCCGTACCAGATGTGGTTGCAGCGCCCAAACAGCACATGTGACAATCAGGGGGAGGAGGCAAAGCCGACAGGGGAACGTGGGCTCCCCTGCTGGACAACTACTTCCATTGGAAAGCGTGAGTTGGGATGGGAGCAGTTCAGACTAGGCAGGGCTGTAACACCCGTGGGCCTCATGTGAGTTAGAAAAGGGAAGGGTTACGGTGGGCTGACTGTTCCGACTGGTGCAAGCAAAAAATTAGAGTGGTTGAGGGTTGTTTGGTGGTAGGGGCCTAAACATTCAGACCTCTTCTGTTACTGTTCTCAGAACATTAGCAGGGAATTGGATTGGAACTGGAACAACCTGAACACAGGCCAATGCCTACATGGGATGCTTGAGCCGCGTGTCGCAGCTTTATATTTTATGTCACAATGCTAACTCCTGCTCAATTTTAAATAAGTGTGGTGTGTGTTTTGCTGTTGTACTGAAGTTTTAGCAGTTCTTTATATGAAGGTATTTCAGAAAGTTATTGAAGGCTAGACATTTGACCTAACTGTATACTCAACTCCAATTACTGATTCTACCTTCCTGCTAATACATACCTGGGAAGCAGTGGTGGTGGCTCAAGTAAATGAATTTCTGCCAGCCGTAAGACAGACATGGACTGAGCTTGCAGCTCCTGGTCTTGATCGTGGTCCAGCTTTGGTATTGGTAGGCATTTGAGGAGTGAATCTGCAGAAGCTAGTGGAAATGTCTCAACATACTCTTTCCTTCCGCAACTGAAATAAATAATCCATTAAAAAAAATTTTTTTTTAAAAAATGCGGGCCTGGCATGATTGCTCACTGGCTAAATCCTCACCTTCCATGCATTGTGATCCTAAATGGGTACCAGTGCATGTCTCAGCTGCTCCACTTCAAATTCAACTCTCTGTCTACGGTCTGGGAAAGCAGTGGAAAATGGTCCAAAGCCTTGGAACTCTGCACCCACGTGGGTGACCGGGAGGAAGTTCCTTGCTTCTGGCTTTGGATCAGCTCAGCTCCAGTTGTTGCAGGCACTTGGGGAGTGAATCAGTGGACAGAAGATCTTTATCTCTGTCCTCTCTGTAAAATTCGCCTTCCCAATAAAAATAAAGAAATCTCTAAAAATAATTTAGAATACAATCTAATACAAAATTTGAACAAATAAATTTGAAATTACACATATGAGTATATTCTGGAAATTAATTCCTTACTAGATACAATGTTTGTAAATATTTTCTCCCAGTTCATGGATTATTTTTTTTTCATTCGGCTTATTTGGACAAAAGTTTTAATTTAGACAAAGTCCAGTTTATCCAGCTTTCCCTTTTGTTTCCTGTGTTTTTGGTATTTTAACCAAGAATTCATTGCAAAATCAATTCATAAAGCTTTTCCCCTATATTTAGTCCTAAGAGTTTTATAACTTTAGATCTTAAAGGTTAGGTTTGATCCACTTTAAGCTACTATTTTTTGAAGATTTATTTTGCTTTTATTTGAGAGGCAGAGATACAAACAAAAGGATAGAGAGAAAGAGGAGTCTTCCATATACACTCCCCAAATCACCACACTGGCCAGAGGTGAGCCAATCTTATGCCAAGATGATCCAAAGCCAGGAGCCAAGAGCTTCTTTTCATGTCTTCTACATGGGTGCATGGGCCCAAGGACTTGAGCCACCCTCTGCTGCTTTCCCAGGCCATAGGCAGAGAGCTGGATCAGAAGTGGAGCAGCCAGGACATGCATCTACATGGCACTACTCCCTCACTTTGAGTTAATTTTTAAATTTGATATAAGGAAAGTTAATTGCGCTATGTTATTCTTTTGCATATTGATATCTAGTATTCCCAACACCGTTTGTCTTTTACTGACTGAAAAGTTGTGCCAATCTTGTTGAAAAACATTTGAATTCATATATAAAGATTTATTTTTGATTCTGTCTTGTATTACATTGATCTGTATGTCAGTCATTATTAGCAGTATCGTACTGTGTTAATCACTGTAGTTTTGTAATACAACTTTAGATTAGAAAATGTGACAACTTATTTTTTATTTCTTTAAAATTTTGGTTGTTCTGGTTCTTTTAAGATTCCCTATGATATTTGGGAGGAATTTTTCTAATTCTTGAAAATTAGAATGATGCTGGAAGTTTGATAATAAATGTATTTAATTTTTAGAGCACTGTATATAATAGACATTATAATAACATTAAATCTTCAAACCCATGGACATGGCACTTATTTGTGTTCCATTTAATTTCTTACATCTTGTTTTTTATGTAAAATCATTGACCTCTTTTTTAAACTTTCTTCATAAGTATCTTGTTCTTTTTAATGATATTCTGTATAGAATTACTCCCTTGATTATTTTTTGAGTTGTTGATTTAAAATGTGTGAAAATGCAACTGACTTCTTATCCTTGAACTTCAGTGAATATATTTATTATAACCAACTTCAAGGAAATCTGTAGCATTATCCACATAAGAGTGATGTCATCTGTTGATAGAGATAATTTTACTTTTTCCAATTTAGGTGTCTGTTTCTTCTTCGTGTCTTATAGCCTTAGACTTTAATTAGTTTTTAAAAGCCTAATAAGGCCACTACTTTAATCAATGTTTTATTTAATCTCATTCTTACTTTCTCAAAGACTCATTTTTAAGAAAAATTAGCTAAATATGCAGTGAAAACCTATATTGTAGCTAGACATACAAGTCTGTCTAATAAGCCCACTGCTTAGTTTAATCAATATATTGTTATTTAAACTACTTACTCCTTTGAGTTATAGTATGCAGTGAAAACTTTTACGTGTTATTATTCAACATATAAATATGTTTCCAACATAAACCTTGAATTCGATAAGTTTATAATTTATGATTTAGGAAGTTTAATTCTAATACTAATATAGTGTGAATGTTTTTCAACCCATTAAAATTCATACTGAAATTTAATTTTCTGTGCCAAAGCATTAGGAGGTAGGACTGTTAGGAAGTAATGGAGTCATGAGTGTTCCACCCACCTGGTAAGTGAGGACAGATCTTGCTCGTGGGTCTAACACTGAGTTATTCTCTTGTATATGAACAACAGCTCTCATCAGACAATCTGCTTGTGTCTTGATCTTGAAATCCACAATCTTTAAAACTGTTGGTAATCAAAAATAAGAGATAAGTCACATTTCACTTTATACTCTTTTACTGTTCGTGGGCATTTTCATTGCTTCTAATTTTATGATTTTAAGACTATGGGCCTGGCACGATGGTGCAGTGGTTAGGGTCCTCACCTTGCATGCCTGGGATCCCATATGGGCGCAGGTTCTAATCCCAGCGGCCCCGCTTCCCTTCCAGCTCCCTGCCTGTGGCCCGGGAAAGCAGTCGAGGACGGCCCAAAGCTTTGGGACCCTGCACCCGCGTGGGAGACCCGGAAGAGGCTCCTGGCTTCGGATCGGCATAGCATCGGCCGTTGCGCTCACTTGGGGAGTGAATCATTGGACGGAAGATCTTCCTCTCTGTCTCTCCTCTCTGTATATCCACCTTTCCAATAAAAAATAAAATAAATCGTAAAAAAAAAAAAAGAATAATAGGGCCGGGCACAGGGGCCTAGATGCTAAAGTCCTCACCTTGAACACGCCAGGATCCCACATGGGTGCCAGTTCTAATCCCGGCAGCTCCACTTCCCATCCAGCTCCCTGCTTTTGGCCTGAGAAAGCCGTCGAGGATGGCCCAGAGCCTTGGGACCCTGCACCTACATGGGAGACCTGGAGGAAGTTCCTGGATTGGCTCAGCACTGGCCATTGCGGTCACTTAGGGAGTGACTCATTGGATAGAAGATGTTCCTAAAAAGCAGCAGCAGAAGAAGAAGAATAGGGCTATGAATATTCCTGTGCATGTCTTTTGGTAAACACATATACATAGTTCTGTTGAGTATACACCTGAATGTGGGATATTTGGGATATAGAGTATGCTTAGGTTCTGCTTTAGCAAATAATGCCAAGCAATTGTCTAATGAACTTCATTCAATTTATACTCCTATTCATTGTAAAGCTGACAACTAAGTATAACACATGTAGACCAATACTTGGTATTTTTTTGTCTTCTTAGTTTTAATCAACCTATCATTGTTATTTGTAGGCTTAATGATAATAATACATATTAATAACTGAATGGATACTTATATATTTATAGCTTCAACCTAATGCCCACCAGCATCATTGTTATTTGTTGGATTGAAGAAACTAATATATATTAATATCTAGTAAGATATATTGATAGTATTTATAGTTCCCAAATACTTATCACCATCACCATCATCATCATCACCATATTCAAGACATAGTTTTTAGGCAGACAAACACAGAGCTAAAGAGACAACGTTCTTGGAATCCCAATCTCTGATTCACCTGCCAAATGCCAAATACCCTGAGCGACCATAATCGAACCAGGCAAAATCTAGAAACTGGAAAATCCATATACATCTCTGATATGGTGGCCTTAATCCAATTAGTTGAGCCACCATTAACTGGCTTTCAGGGTCTGCAATTAATAAGAAGGCGGAATCAAGAGCTGGAGCCACGAATCAAATCTGAGCACCTCAATGGGAGATGCTGTCACCCTAAGTGGCTTCTAAATTGCTGGACCAAATGCATGCCCCTAAAGGCATGTTTTGAAAAAAAAAAATCTCATTGTATTGCAAATATCAAGTGACACATAATTTCCTAAAATAAAAAAATAACAAATACACACCACAGGAGATGTATTAAATCCTGAGACACTCCTAATTTTCATATCCAATTTCTCTGAATATGCTTATAAATAGGTTCTAAAAGGTACATTGTTTTGAAATTTTTCCTCCTTGAAGTAATTTACATACAAATATAGTAACCTTTAATTTGAGCAGCTCCTGTGCTTAGAACCCAAACTGGACCTATCTGGCTATTCAAACAGCCTAAGAACATCCATCTGCCAAATGGGAAGACTGGATGTATGTTCTTGGGCCCCTAGTATCTTCTTCAGCCAGAGTGCCATGTGACTTCCCACTTGTGGACATAACAGTACAAGTTTTCATGTATCAGTTTCTGGTTGATTGACTCCATTTAAGCACATCTGTTATTTGAAAATGATTAATTAACTAATTAATTTTCAAAGCACAGTAACAGAGATAGAGGGAGAAAGACAAAAAGAAAGAAATCTGATTTACTTCTCTGCTGGCTTTAAAAGCCAGCCTGGGCCAGGAAGAAGTCAGGAGGCAGAAACTCCAACTAGGTCTCCCACATGGATGGCAGGGACCCAAGTATTTGGGCCATTCTCTGATACCTTCACAAGTATATTAGGAGCAAGCTGGATCAGAAGAAGGGTATTTGGTGTTACAAAAAAAGCTCAATCCCTGTCCCTGGTGACAAAACAAAATAACAGGGTTAAGATTTGAGGGTAAAAGGAGAAAGTTTAATCTGTCAAAAAATAATTAGGTAATAGACTGTTTTGAAGATCTACCTGAATGAGGGTAGTTGGGGATTAGGAGATTTTAAGGAGATCTTGTGAAGGCCATCTGCTCTGCTGGAATCATAAAGGAGCTGCAAGCTGCTGCTTCTCTATTTCATTATGGAGATCCTTTAGCTCTACAGGTGGTAAGATTAGATCTAGTCTGACCAAGCTGTTTTACACTAGTTGTCTGCAGAAGAAGCTGAGATAAGGAACAAGTTGGGGAATCAGTAGTCCAACCCTGAAGCATCTACAAGATGTTCTCCAAGAGTATCCTGCATGATGTCAGCTGGTTGGCATGATGGCCATGTGAACTTCAGTCAGCCTGGGAACTATATGTGGCTAGTGTTTTGTATCCCAGACCTGGAATTCCACTAAATGAAACAATACTAGCCACCAAAGCGTTACCTATTGGAGGACTAAATAGTTTCATGAGGCTAGTGATTACAATCCGGTAGTAGCAGTAGCTCCACTCCCTCCACTGAGTGAATTATGTTAGGAGAAGGCTAGGAGGATGGGGCCTCATAGTATCTGGCATTTACATTCCAGACAGTATTGGGACTTGATTTCACTAAGACTGGAACTGGTTCTTTGATATTAAATGCTCGTATGGCATATGGTATCTTAGCCAACTGAGCCACAGTTCTCATCCCAGATCTGTTACTTTTTAAAGCAACATTTCATTTATTCATGAACAAGCCACCAACCAATCTATTCTTAACAAAGAACCTATAATGCAAGAGCTAAATCAAGCACAACAAATTGGATGCTACAATCTGTGAACAGATTTGTTAAATATAAGCAGTTTCAGAAGTGTGATATTTAACCATTGTAACAATCTGAAGCAGGAACGTCACAGACACCAGAACAAACATAATTGTTTAGGAAAAAGTTAAAAAAAAAAAAAAGATACTCTTTTAAGATGTTAAATATTTGGTCACATAGGAAATCAACCTTACTTTTTGCCAGTGTCTTCATACTCATCTTCTCCTTGCCTACACAGGCACTTGGACTGTCTAAACATCCATCACTGTTTGGCTGATGGAAGACCTAAGTGTTATGGAGCTTTATAGAGTGTCTTCAAACATTTCACTAAGAACGAAAGCTTGGAGACAGTTGATTCATGTCAGAATTTTTGAAAATTTCCTGTTTGTCATCCACTGTAAATGTATGTCTTAAGTGTATTATTTACATGAACAACAGGTTTTCAAATATTTTGTCTTCATTATGTTACACTCGGTAAACACTTGTTATACTCCTTTTTGTGTATAAGACAACGTGATGCTCTTATGTAAATGTTGGCTGCAGCTGAAAGCATGTTGCACATCATAGCAATAGAAAACAGAGGGAAATGAATAGTAGTTGGGCCATTTCTTTTCCAGAAAAAAAATAGAAAACAAAGAAAATGGATTTTGAGGGAAAGAAGTGATACTACTTACTGACCAAGACTGTCTTGATATTCCTTTCAATTTGACTCATCTCCAGGTAGCTTCCTGACTAGGCCTCTGATCAAGACACTTTAGAAAGTTACAAATTTTTTCTCTGCCTCTTTGAAATGCATGTAAATCTTTTCACAGCCTTTGTTCAGTTTCACAGCACAGGAAGTGTCCCTCTCAAGGAAGTGAGAGCCATCTCTTTGGCAGGCAAACCACAAAGATGGTAGAGTACCATCATCTCCCAGCCTCTATGGAAAGGCAGAAACCTACAACTTAGATGGGTACCAATTAGAAAGAGACAATGACTTGACTACAGTGAAAAACATTTACAGACTGAGGCATAACAACACATTCCACAATGTGGCCAACACTCATCTTCCAGTTTACTTTTTCACTGGTTCCCATCAGCCTTCAAAGTCCTCCCTCACTTTGCTTCAACAGAATTGGGTTCATTTCCTGACCCAAGTCAAAATAGCCCGAATAAAGTTTGCCTTACCTGTTTTACTTTATCTGGTAAAAGTTTTACTTTGACACTATTTACTATAATGCTGGAAATGCTAGTTTATAATTAAATTTTCATTTCATTCACTCTCTCAGCAAATATTTAATGAGGGGGAAAGGAAGAAAATAATTTTCTTCAACTGCAAAGTATGTTATACAATGTGATACCCATGGTTTTTAAATTCATTCCTTGAGATTAAGGTGACCAGCCAGCAACCTGGGTTTTGTTTTTACATTATGGTGGTACAATTTCATTCTTTGGAACAGAATATTAGAAACTTATTCTGTTTGCACATTTGAAATCGAGAGAAACCAACATAAAGGCTTTGGAGATGTTTAAAAGAGTCACCCAGTCTGGAGTGTGCTATAATATGCCATATATTCACATGACTGTACAAATAGTAGAAAAAAAGAAGATAAATGTGGAAATAGATAATGACCTGTATTCCCTTATGTATCTTGGTTTTATTAAATAAGCAACAGATGATCTACAACGCCCTGTGCATTTTCTTGTGTCAATGTGTAAAAATAGAATAGTTCTATTAGGGCTGAAGGGACATATAGGATGTTGCAAGGCAAAGCTACACAGGCTAAATTTTGGATAAAAAGAAATCAAGGAGAAGACTACATCTATAAGAACATTATCAGTGAAATTTCAGATTCATGAAGACCAACATTACAGATAAATACAGGACAGCAGCAATATTTAGCATGCAAGGAAGAAAAAAGATTATGATGTGTGCATTTTTATGACATAAACAATGTAGTTGCCAATATTTGCTTGCTATGTTTCTGTTATATTGCATTATGTAAGTCATTATGTAAGTATTTCATATGTTTTAAAGTAACATTCTTACAAAAGAAGACAAACTTGATCAGTCAAAAATGTAAATAAGCACAGTAACTGTTATCTGTTGTCTCTCATATAGCAACTTGGAACATGTTAACTCATGTTGTGGAGAGTCAGATGGGTTAATAGACAATTAGGATTTTTGCTACCTGGTGAAGTTATCTTTTAAAATATAAAATCTTTTTTTTAAAAGATTTATTTATTTATTATTCGAAAGGCGGATATACAGAGAGGAGAGACAGAGAGGAAGATCTGATGTTTCACTCCCCAAGTGGCTGCAACGGCCGGAGCTGAGCCAGTCGGAAGAAAGGAGCCTCTTCCGGGTCTCCCACACAGGTTCAGGGTCCCAAAGTCTTGGGCCGTCCTTGACTGTATTCCCAGGCCACAGGCAGGGAGCTGGATGGGAAGTGGGGCTACCAGGACTAGAACCTGCGCCCATATGGGATCCTGGCGCATGCAAGACGAGGACCTTAACCATTTTGCTATTGCGCTGGGCCCTAAAATATAAAATCTCACTTCCTCCCTATTTTCATGTCCTCCTGGCTTCTGGTATTATCATAAGAATAGGGACTGAGCTATTAGGGGAGCCCCTATTGGGATGTGAATTCTACCTCCCAGAGTACCAGTTTTACTTAAAATCTAAAAAAGATCAGGAAGTTCCATCTATCTTTGACCAGATCAAAGTGTCACCGCATCTCTTTGAATTTTTATGAAGAGGAAGCAAAAATTGGTGCCTAAGATTTCAGCTTCTCATGAGAATGGGAGGAGGGGCAGCCCATCGCTCCCTTCTGACCAGGAACCCGACTGCCCACTCTGAGAGAACTCCCCCCTCTCCGCTCTGACTCATTTGGCCCCCTCCTTGAAATGCTGCATGAAAGACACCACTTCCGCCATTTTCTCAGGTCCTTCCTCTGTTGGAGCTCCCTCCTGTCACTATGGCAGAAGACCTCTCTTCTACTCTCTCTAAATAAATCTTGCTTTAGGCATTGAAATTGTCCACATGAAAATTCCCCCTTCATGTGAGAAAAGAAATTAGGTTGCTGTCATCTTTTGTGTGAAATTCCCTAAAACAGTGTTGTTTCCCAGTAAAAATATATTAATGGGGGCTGACATAGTGGGAAAGCTTTTAAAGCCAATGCCTGCAACACATGCATCACATTTAGGGGCTGGTTCATGTCCCAGCTGTTCCAGCTACTGGCTTCTGGGTTTGGCCTGGCCCAGCCTTAGCTGTTGTCTCTCTCTCTCTCTCTCTCTCTCTTTCTCCCTCACTCTCTCTCTCCTTCTCGCCCCCTCTCCTTATAACTCTTTCAAATAAATACATCTTTTAAAAACCATTAATGGAGATTTAATTTCAAAATATTAAATGAAAACTAAAATGCTCTGTATTTCGTACTATGTGCCCAATATGCATCATCTCATTTAGCTTTCACAAGAATTCTGTAAGATAGTCACTGCTTTTGTGACAAATTTTTAAAATATGGAACTGAGAGTAAGAGCTATTTATAAACTTGCTCAAGATCCAGAATTTATACTTAAAATGGGATATTTATTTCTTAATGAAAATCCGAGCCATTATAGGATATACTTTTTTGTTTCTCTTGTAACTAGTCTCATAAGTTTTAGTAATTTTCAACAATTTGCTCAATCCTACAGTTGGTTCAGTGACAGAAATAAACTCAGGTTTAGACTTAACATGTAACATATCACAAATAAAAAGGTATAATTAATGGGCTAAGAATTTCCAGAATGTCCTTTTCATCATAAACCGAATAAATTGAATAAAATCTATTAAAAATTATTTTCAGGAGTTCATCAGTAGGCAGTACAGGATTGGTATCCATGAGAAAAAGGAATGGATAAGTGGAAGTTTATGATTATTATTGAGATTCAAATTCCAGCTTATGTTGTAAGTAGGGTAAAGCAAAATAGAGCTCAGAGATCTTACTAAGTTGATAAAACACATACCAATGTTCATGTAGGTTTTAGAATATTGTCTCCAGTTGTGTTTCCCAGCCTGTGTAGCTGTAGATGTCTAAAAATACCAGTGCACACAAGCCATTCAGAAATTTTTCATTCTTCTTCTTAAAGGTTGCTAAAGGATGTAGATTCGTCTCTTATTCTGTGATTCTTTCCTACTGATTAGAGACATAGGCCTTACATTCCTCAAAGTTAGAAGTCTCTCCCTGTCCCATCTAATGGGTCCATCTCATGAGCTGGAGAAGTTCCACCTGATGTCAATGGTTGTGTTCCCCACATCATCTTACAGCTCAGGTTCAGTCGCCAAGATCAGAGATCCTGTCACATCTGAGACCAACAGAATAAAAAAGACTGGGTTTCTTGGTAATTCCAAAGGACATCAGTAGAGCCTGCCTTCCCAGGATCCAGCCTCAGGCCCTTGGCTTAGCAAGGTGGCCTGCTGTCCAGGTGAACTCCTAGAACTGGACAGGCACCTGGCCTGCCAAAGGCCCACCGTGAACACGCCTTCCCAGGATCCCAGTCTCAGGCTCCTGTGCTAGCACTGTGGTACACTGCAGGAGGAGCTACCTAAGAGAGTGGCATGGGGCCCCTGGTCAGCCTGCTTTCAGGAGTAGCATGTGGCACCTCTGGGCATGACCTGCCTTAGGACCAAAATTCTGGGTTGTATGTCTCTTCTTGCAAAAAGTCAATCTCTTGCAGATTTTGCTATTAGAGGATAGGTAACCACACTGGCACACTGACACTGTTAATAAGGAATTGGTTTGAATTGGGTCCAGAATGGCAGCCAGCTCGTTGTTGCTTTTCTCCCAGCAGTGTGACACATGCGTAGCTACGAGGCAAGCAAAGCAGCTGCCTACTACTGGGGCTTTCTGTTTTAATTTCCATTTTCAGAAAGTTTCTGAGAATTTTATATAGTTCTTTGGTTCATTGTTCAAATCTTTTTCTTATTTTTAATTGGTTTGGCTGTGTTCTTATTAGTGAGCTAAAAACGTTCTTTTAAATATATCAGATACAATTTGAAAATCCTAGCCTCCAAATTGCCTTTTTGTTTCATTTTCAATGTTGTCTATGTTTCTTGAAGTCAAAACCTAATGATTATTCTTGTTTTGGTGTTTATTTTCATGTTTTGTCTTAAGGTATTGCTGCCTAACTAAGGTCACAAATATTTTCTACTACTTTATACTTAAAGTTTTATAGTTTAATTTCTTATATTTAAGTGTATGATCAATTTCAATTTCGTTGTACTTGAAGAAAGGTTAGAGGATACAATATGTACATTTCCAGAAATATTTAATATAGGCAGAAAAAGTAAGTTTGTTAAGAATTAATTCTTATCCCAGGATATGTTATAGCCTGGTAAATTTTCTTAGTGTAGTTAAAAATAATATGTATTCTGTGTTAGAGAAAATGGTCTACGAATGTCAGTTAAGTTAAATCAAGCTAGTTGATGGTCTTCAAATATTTTATACTCTTTTTAGAGTACATCCTGGGGAGGTGGTAAGCAGCTGACTTAGAGTCACTAATTGGAAGCCATACATCCTCCTTCCTTTGTAATGCTATTTGACTACCTGTCAGTCAAATTACCACCTCCCCTGCTCCTCACCTCAGACTTTTGGGGGTGGTATCATATAACCAATCTCCTTTGCAAACTCATCAGAAGCCATGCAGGGCCAAAGCAAGGGCCTGTGCAATGGATCAATTAGCTAATACTTGGCTTGTGTGCACTGGTATTTTTAGATTATAGAAAATTTCTACACCTTCCTTGTGGTAATGGATACATATCTGTATTGCATTTATCAAAACTCATGTAACATCACAGTGAAAATTTGTTGAGTCTTACTGTATGCAAGCTATAATAATAAGGCTTATTAAGATCATGATATCCCCTCTTACTCAAAAAAACTGTGTAAAAACAAAACATTTCAATTCAAAATGCCTGAGGCTTTTTTACTTGCGTAAATGTGTGACATTTGACAAATGATATGCCTCTCTGTTTTATTTTACCTAGAGGATGCCGAATTCTGCTTCATCTGGTTGTTGTCATCTACATGAAGTGTATGAAAGAATTCCCAACATTCTAAAGTAAGTACACTGTGAGTTTTTGTTCTGAATTCTTGTTCCTGACTTTGCAATCCAATTCATTAGGACAATGATCAGATCATTTAAATTGTTTCTTCTTTCAATCTTATAAAATGTCATGATTACAGGAATTTCTTTTAATCTTTCAATATTTTTGGTGCTCTAAGCTGTGTATGGACATGGATTACTTTTTTCCAACAGTATTACAGAAGATGTTCTTTGCAATGTTGATTCAGGAAATATTTCTAATAGAAGGAGCTGCATCTTGAAAAGATTTAGTTCATGTTAGCACTTTTGGGGGTCAAAACTCTCAATAGAGTATGAACACTTTTAGCTAAAACAAACCAGGTTTGCTATGAAGATCAACTTTAAAAAGTAGGAATTTGAACAACATCTATTGTATTGACAGTTTCCAGCAACAGGTTATTTTTATATAGCTTTTTTTTCATTTCTAGTAAATCATGTATCTTTCTTTCAAGGTTGGTAGAAATCTCACAATCTGTTTAACGTATTTGAATTGATTCAAGACTTACAAGTTTGTCTTGATGCAGAGGATTTAGGACATCCAACTTAGGAACTCACCTGATTAGCACTTTTTCCCTAGATATTTCATCTTTCCCTTCATGATGCTGTCCTTCATAATGTAGTGATGTTTAGCTAGCTAAAGACCACACATATCAGGTTACTCCCATAATACTACTGAACTCTTAACAGTTGTTTGACAGAATTATTAAACATTTCCCCTTTCACTATTTTTGCCTATAATTATTAATAATAGAACAAACTAAAATCGAATGATGAATGGTGTAAAAGTCTGAGTACTTAATGATTACTTGAGCTACTGTACAGAACTGAGGTGGAAAGGCCATTTTCTTTTTGAAAATTCTTTTGAAGGTTCGTTCACTTCCTGCATCAAGAAGTCGATATATGTCACGAGCTTACACAACTTGAAGCTTTTGGTTTTGAAGCATACATTTTCTTGTCATAATAAAATGCAATCCTGACTTTCAAATTTTTTGGAAAGATACTTCAGGATTAATCTTAATTAACAGAATTTCCTGACATTTTCTTGGATTCTCTCTATGAAAATTCCCGATGATTGATTACATGTTTAATAAACAAAATACATTACAGCTGTCATGTTCTTACTAAAACTCTATTTTCCCTCTGTGTGTGAGAGGAGAGGAATGTGATTGCACTTCTTGTCAGCATTTCCTCTAAAGGTGTTTCATGCAATGACAACCAAGCTTTTGATCCTAATTGGTTCCTGGGTCTGCAGCCAAGGTAAGAGCTCGGTGCGCTGCCTGATGCCGTCATGCACTTTCCTCAGTGAAGATGACAAATCCACATGATTGCTCACCCTCAGGATTCCAGGAGGCTGGGCTTGGAATCAAATCTCCAGACAACTGTACTTACATGTCTTATCTTCCTTGAGTTTTTCTCAATTTTCTTCTCTTTATTCGAAGATGCTCTTTCAATGGTTGAGTTATGCAGAAGGATAGAGACATTTCCTTCTCTCCAAAGCATCCATTAGTTTTTTTATGTAAAATGCAACATATACAGGTATTGCTACCTTGCTGTGTCTCTGTGACGGTAAAATTCGAAAACACTCCCTGCACAGTACAAATTCAGCTCCTCCAGTTTTCAGAAATCTAAATAATTCATTTTTATTAGTAAATCATTCACAAATTAGTTACCTGCTATGCATATTTTGTCTCCTAATATGATAAAAACTGCAGTGTGTGTTCTGCCACAGCGGGGATATGTCTCAGGACACTTGAAAACAACTGTGCAGAAACATTAAGGATCTGAAATGCTACCCCCTCTGATTTGATCAGAATACATTGTATGTGCTTATTGAATTGTCACACTATATCTCAAAACTATGTATAACTAATAGTAATTGAGGTTGGCAGTTAGTACTCGGAAATCAGCATGCCATGGCACAGAGTCTGGGTTCATGTTCAGGCTCTATGCCCTTTTCCACCATCCAGCAGTTGGAAGCTCTCCCTGCATCTATCTCTTTCTGTCTTCGAAATAAAATGAAAACAAATAAATTTTTTGAAAAAAATAATGTATTCCTTTCTGTATTTATTTCCACTGCTTTCTTTTCTCAACTCTGAAGTCCCGTGACCTGAGGCCCCCAGCAGTCTGCCCAAATAATACTATCACTCAACTTGTAACTTTCTCCTTCACTCTCTTCCCATTCCAATATTCATATGTCACATGTCGCTAAGTGGCATCACTAACAGATGTAGTGAATGACAAAACAGTGTTATGTATCAGAAAGTTCTTTCAAACTAAATGCTGCATTTTGAGAATAGAGAATGATAGAAAGCATTTTATGTAATTGCAACTTTTAAGTCATATATCTCAAAAAGCAGTCTGTAGGACCAGTTAAGACATAAATTTGGGGGCCCCACTTCCAGATTTTTGATTCCCTGAGTCTGGGGTGTGATCTGAAATGTTGTGTAACTAATGAGCTCCCAGGTGATCCTATTGCTTCATATCAAACAGCTCAGGAGACGGCCTGATGCTTCTAGGCATCCAAATGCCAGCATGAGCAAGGCTCCAGCACATCCTGTCCAAACCTTCAGCCTAAAATGTGTGATTTTATTCAACTTTCGCTTTGAAAATCATAAGTTATTATTGTATCATAAAAATAGGCTTTGGAATAAGATGTACTGGGTGTCACTCTGCCAGGTACTACCACTGTTTTCTTGGAAAATTTCTTTCTAAAATCTTTGAACTTTACCTTTGTATTAGAAAAATCTGAACAATAAACCCAATCTTTCAAGTTAATTGTATGACTCAAAGCACAAAATTATGATGATGCCTTGGCAAACCATCAAGTACTATACAAAGTGTAAAAATTTTCCAAAGTAAATGGTTGTTCCAGGATGAGTATCAAAAATAAAATGACAGAGGCTCATGTCCTGGTTTTTTTAAAACTGGAGCTTTCTGTCTTTCCTGAGCTACCCTCAAACCTGATTTCACTAAAACTCCTACTTCATAGGTCTAAAAGAAAAGCTGTACTAAGCTTTGATAGGAAGCTCTTTACTCCCTAGAGAGCCACGCTCAGTGCACATCTTTGCAGAACAAAGAAAAAGTCTCTCTGGTATGCTATGTACTCTAAGAGCAGCTGTTTCCCATGTCACTGAAAATCCAGAAGAAGCAACACACCTGTCCAGTCATTCATGGAACCAGAAAGCATCAGAACAAAGCTATATGAAGTTCAATCATTGTATAAATATCATTCCGTTTTTCTCATCATACCTCATGTAGAACTTAATAATTGGAGCAAGCAGTGTTCCCTGTGTTTATAACATACCCACCACACCACAGACTATTTTTCCAACTTTTGTTTCTACAGCCTCTGTACCTCAATCCTTGAAAATATCTGTTCCCAAAGGGCAGAGACGCAGATCTCAGATCCAGGAGCAGCTGCGTGGAGCCATTGTAGAGCCCCTCCACCACCACAAATTTCATAACCAGGAGTGAAGGCAGGAAAAAACAGATAATGTCTCTGTGGAGGACAATATTAACCCCTTGGATGTATTTTTGATGGCAGCAGTCCACACAGAAAGTAGAAAATGTTGTGTGTGTGTGTGTGTGTGTTTCAGCTGATGAGGTCACTAACACACTAACACACAGGATCTTTTACCCTAATCTCAGAGGAAGCAAATATTGGCACTTATTTTTATGAGAACAGCAAAGTTTAGGAAACAGGGAGTTATAGAATAAAAATTCTCATTAGGGACATCAGTCCTTTTCCACAACCAGGAAAAATTATCCAGGAATGGCATACTACTCACTCATACATTTAGTAGTACTTTTTTTTTTCTGCTGAGTATGTCTTTACAATTCAGCTGGGTGAATCCTACACTCAAAGGAAAAAAGTTTTCATCATTAGATTCATCAGTGTTTGCATGTTGCCCACTAGATCACTGGATCTTCAAGGGCTGGACTGAACTTGTCAACACAGTTCCCCTCTAGAGCCTCTCCCCAGTAGGTGCTTAATAAGTATTTACTCAACACTGGCAGGGTTAATAGTATTCTGAGAGGTTAGAAGGTATTTGGAACAAATTTAGACCACATCTTGCAAGCAGTTGATTTTTCACTTTCCAGTAAATGAAAGATCAAGTGTCAGTTCCTTTGCAGTACACAGTGTAACACCTATTGATTCTTTTTAATGTCACTTCTCCTCTCCCAATCCAAGGACAACCACAGAGTAGAGCAGATAGACTAATTAAATGGATATCAGAGCCACACTTGAGAATGATTATACTGTTTATATTTTGGTTGTAAAATCAAGTTACTTCCCCACTGCTGTAGCATTATAACACTAAATATAAGTGTGCTATTTAAAAATGTATTTATTTAAATTTTTTGATGTTTCAATGAAGCCTAATAAGATATTTTTCTGTTTTTATTAGGGTGATACCCTGTCTGAAATCAAACAGATGAATTTGTGGAAAGTACAAATGATTAAAAGCTAGTTAATATTGCAATGTTTCAAGGAAGAAAATACAAAAATGCAGTTTGAAGGTTTTTTTTTTACAGTAACAACTTTGGGATATAATCCGCATACCTACATTTCACCCATTCCAAGTGTGCAATTCAGTGGCTTTTAATACATTCAAAGATATGTTCAGAACATCTTAATCAACTCAGAAACCCATTCTTTTAACAGGCAACTCTCAAACACTTGGCCTAATTTTTAACAAATAGATTTTTTCCACATATTTAAAGTTTATGACATAATGCTATGTTAAATATATAGAAAAAATTATATAAGTTTTGAAAAGCCCTAACTTAATTTTCCAACTAGCGAGTTCAGATAACTGAGACAGGGATGAAGATGGTTGAGATGATAGAGAAAACAGAGAGCAGAGTTTAAAGTTACCCGAACCCAGAAAAGAATTCAAATTTTTCAATTTGAGATTAATTTGCCTGTTTAAGTCCTGGCTACTCGACCCTTCTGTTCCAGCTTCCTGCAAATACACCTGTGAAAGCAGCAGATGATGATGGCTTACAATCTTGGGCTGCTGCCACTGATGTACATGAGAGACTTGAATGGAATTCCAGGCTCCTGGCTTTGTCTTGGTCCAGCCCTTGCCATTACAAACACTTAAGGAGTAGAAGAAGACAGATCTCTACCTCTCACTCTTTTTCACTCTATGTTCATGTTTCCATTTCAAATACATAAATTTTAAAAGAATAGATAAAAATGTGAATTCTGTATATTTCAGTAGGTGAGTGGGTATCTTAAATGTACTAATGGGAAAGGACATGTAGTTGAAAATTGTAGAGACCAGTGTTGTGGCATGGCAAGCTAATCTTCTACCCTGTGATGCTGGTTAAGGTCCTGGCAGTTCCACATCTGATTCAGTTCTCTGCCTTTGGCTAAAAAAAGCAGAGGAGGATGGTCCGAGTCCTTGAGATTCTGCATTCATGTGGGAGACCTGGAGGTGTCTCCTGGCTCCCAGCTTTGAATCACCTCAGTTCCAATTCTTGTGGCCATTTGAGTAGTGAACCAACTGATGTAAGACCTCTACTCTATCTCTCCCCACTCTGTAAATCTGCCTTTCTTTTCTTTCTTTCTTTTTTTTTTATTACATTGCGTTATGTGACACAATTGTAGGCACTGGGATAAATCTGCCTTTCAAAAAACCAAAACCAAGACTGAAACAAGCAAACAAACAAACAAGATAAAATGCTCAAATTATTGCTCCTTTTCTTTTTAGTGCAGAATGAGGAATTTGTAGAAATGAGGGGCAAGGATATTTAATACTTTCTGAGGGATTTGTGAAGCCCTGTGTGGTAACAAGTAGAATTTAGTTATGGCATTTAGATGCCTGGCTATGGAAGCAAGTACCAGCTGTCATGTCTCGTCCTCTAGCCGGTAAAGTTGAACAGGTGTCCAATAAGGGGGAAGTTGCTTTGGAACATGAGTCATTAGTGACTGATGGCCCAGCCACCTGTTGGGACCCTTTTTCCACGGATCTCTCACGTCCCTGCATGTCATGTGGGTGGAGGCTCTTGACAACGTTTGTTCTGGACTGTTTTGAAGTGTGTTTCTATTTGAGGTCAGCCTTGGAGGTCAGAGAGTGTTTCAGTCCCTGGCCAGAATTTAGGCATGTTAGCTCTCCGGGATTACACAGATAATGCCTCTCTTGGAGCGAGGGCTGGCCAGGGGCATAGCTACCCCCTTTAGTGGTTGCTGTTTCTCAGCTGTTCTTCAGCTCTAGCATGGGCCCACTGTATAAGCAACAGCATCCCACGGGACTCACTCTGAGAGCAGCAGCTTCCAACCGGACTGCCCTGTCAGCCCAATACGAGTTGGGGGGCAGGATAATCAAAACAACTAGGGAACGAATACTCCCCACTGAGCTGTGAGTTATAGAGATCTTTGTCTTTGCCCCAGAAATACTGAATCTTCTGCCAGCATCCAGAAATATGTGCCAGTCTAACTTATTAGCTTGCAAGTAAGATAAAATCTCAGTCCTCACAGTTACCGACACCACTGTGCCCGCATCTTCCCTATGGGTCACACTTGAAGCTATTCTGCATTTATTTAAAATATAGCTTTAAGGATGTGAGGCACAAAGTGAATGCGCCAAAGTGAACATTTCTTAATCTCTCAAAATGAAACAGGTTCACTGACTTTGGCAGTTATTTGTTTCGTCTTTCGGTTACTTGGATGTGTTGTGCTTCTTGCTGACATTCTTCAAGATATGACTACGAGATTTCATTAGAACTTCTGATGAAAGTAAATTAGAGTTTATCAGTATGTTCCTCTCATCTGCCAGTCCTTAATTAACCCTGACGTTTAAGACTGGTTGCCTTTAAAAAGAGATTTATTTATTTATTTAACATAGACAAAGGTGCAAAGAGAAACACACACACACACACACACACACACACACACACAGATATGAATTCCACTCAGGTCTCCCAAACAGATGGCAGGAACTCCTTCTCAGTTACGTTAGTGGAGAACTGGATGAGAAACAGAAAGATGAGGACGTGAACTGGCACCCTGACACTGGGTACAGGCCCCTGAATGACTATCGTTTATATTTTAATGCCATCTCCTGTTAGTATTATCTGCTTTTATAATGACAGTCTACATGAAATCAATGTATTCATACATACCAAGAAAGTAGCTATAAGTATATTCTTAAATATATTATTCCAATTGTATAAACAAGTCTTTGTTTACCTTGTTGTGTGAGTGTGTGTGTGTGTGTGTGTGTGTGTGTGTGTGTGTGTGTGTGTGTGTGTTTCTGTGAAGGGACGTGAGCCACATTAGATAGGAAACTAATGTAGCACATAGATTAAAGTATCAGTATTAAAGTATCAGACTAGCAGTAGATTTCTCCGCTAATTTAGACACAGGCTAACCATCATCACTCCAGCACATGTACTGATTAGATTATATTACTTTGATATTACAGGATTACTTCGAGATTATAGGAAATGATAATGCTTACCTTTGTTGCTAAGTATGTGTTGAGAAATCTTCAAAATGGAAACATTTTTTGTAGTGGAAAGTCTTTCTACAGGAATTAAATTGTGAAAATGATAACATAAACCAGAAGATTTTGAGAAGTGAACAAAAACTCATCTCTGACACAAAATTTCCTAGCTTCGTCATGGATATGCACATTTTTATCTCTAAATCCTTTCTTGCATTACCTGATGATACAAGATACTTCTTTGGTGATGAGGAATTTCGTTAGAGTAAAACACAGTATTATTCTGTCATTTATTAAGATAAATAACAATATAAAATTTTATCAGTATTTAAATATTTCTGTAGATAAGGGCAATTTACTTTCTTTCAAGACACATGAAAATTAGTACAGGAAGAAGAAGCCTCAGCAAATCTCTGCAGCTGATGCTGTATTTCTTTTCTGCAATACTGAAATTCCGGGATGCTCCTAAACTCTCTCTCATCTGGGATGTGCTACAGATAAAGCACTGTGCCAATGGTCACCTGTCCCTCTCCCTCTTGATCAGGATGTGCTCTCCCTCCCGCTAGATCTCTCCAAGATTCTGACTACCAAAGTGGTTGTTTAAGAGTGAAGTGAAGTTATAGATGCAATTAAATTTGTTAATCATCTGACTTTTAAGAAAGGGTTACTGTTTTGTATTAGGATTATTCCATTGGCCTCAGTGTAATGACATCAGTTCTTTTATGTAAGAAAAGGAGATTTTAAAAAAGGTCAAAGTTATGTGCTGTGAGAAAAATTTGACAGACTGTTGCTGGCTTTGAAGATGAGAAAGGAGATCATGAGTCAAGGAATACAAACGGCTTCCACAAACTGCAGACAAGGAAATGGAATCAACTTTTTGACTCTCCAAAAGGGATTACACATCTGCCACCACTTTGATATTACTTCAGTGCTATCCTTGTTGAATTTCAAAAACACAAAACTATAAGATGAACCAGATTGTTTTGAACCACCAGGTTTTTTGTCATTTGTTGTGTCAACAATAGACAGAAAACAAAAATATCAGCCACGCCCACTTCCTTTGATTAAACAAATCCATATTAGTGTAAAAACCTACCTTGGATATTTTCCCCATAGCCGTCGTATGGAATCATACTACCTAACATATTTCTCTGGCGAAGAGAACACCTGTGATGGTCGACGTAGTCTCTTTACCTAAAATCTGAAGGAACAGAAAAGGGTAGAACAGAATGGAAGGAATCAAAGAGCAGAATGTTGCAAGGGTGTATTTAACCTGACTACAACACTGAAGATATTGTTTCTATTGTGTTGCTCCCCATTGCTACCTAGTTTTCTCCTGGGTGCAAGTTTGGTATGATTTTTTTTCTATGTTTTTAGCTATATCATGAATTTGAAGCTTAATCCAGGTTTCCCATGGCAGTGGCAGGAACTCAATTACAATATCACCTCTGGTTTCCCAACCAATTGAAGACTTCTCAGCAAAATGTTACAATAGGATTCTAAAATTCTCATTCTTCCCATGGAGATATAAAATTTATCAAGAAATGCCTAATGCTTTTTGTAGGAGATCCAGAAACAACTTAAGAGACCCCTTGCTTGGTCCAGCACAATAGCCTAGTGGCTAAAGTCTTTGTGTTGCATGTGCCAGGACCCCATATGAGCACCGGTTTATGTCCCGGCTGCTCCACTTCCCATTCAACTCCTTGCTTGTGGCCTGGGAATCAGTTAGAGGATGTCCCAAAGCCTTGGGGTTCTGCACCCACATGGGAGACCCAGAAGAGGCTCAGCATAGCCTCTTGGGGAGTAAACCAGCAAACAGAAGATCTTTGCATCTCCTTTTCTCTGTACATGTACTTTTCCAATAAAAATAAACAAATCTTTAAAAAAGCAACGCCTATGCTCCTGGCAAATAAGAAGCAAGAATCATAAAAGCCATTCATAAGATTTCCATCATTCACAATAGTGATCATGGGAGAAAGAAAAGAAATTATGAACTCCTTAAAACTGAACCATAAATTATTCTTAATATAGAGATACAAATCCAAACAAAATATAAGCACACTAGATTTATAAATGGAAGTCTTTCTGGGTTAAAGTGAATCTAGAGGCCAGGAAATTAGTCTTTTAGAGTATAACAATCATAAAACAAGGTTCATGAAGAAACAGGTAAGTATGGAACAATGAAAAGGACAAAATAAATCTTCAGACACCAAACTGTAATAAATAGAATTTTATGAAATACCTAACAAATAATTCAAAAGAACTCATCATGAATATGTATCAAGAATTCAGGAAAATAATACACCAACAAAATGATACTACAAAGAACAGGAAAACACAATAATATTTCACTAGAAATATTAAAGCTGATTTATAAATTACTTAACTGAAAAACTTCCTGGTAAGCTTCACTGGGAGACTCAATCAAGCTGAAGCAAGAAACGGTTAATGGATTCTTTGATTTTTCAATCATATAAACAAAGGCTAAAAATATGAAAAAAAAATGAAGAAAGTCTAAAAAGGACTACATAATATTATCGAGTGGAGCCATATGCATATTGTGAGACACGAGAAAGTGAATAAGGAGGAAAATGGACCAGAAATCATATTTAGATCACGTTTCTGTTCTGATGGGTCTCAGGCTTTCCATGCTCTGCTTCTGCCTTTGCTTCATTTCAATATCCTTTACTTTATTTCAACTTGATTCTCTAGCAATCTTGAACATCTCCAATTTCCTTCTGATCTGTATTCAAATATCCCCCTCCTGACCAAACTCTCTACCACCTCTGGTCCAACAAGGCCAACAGCTTTTTAGAGCAATCAAGATGATGAGGGGATACAGCCAAGGGCACTGAACAGAAGGTCTCTGGCTCTTGAAAAGGATCCATTAGATAAGGCAAAGAAGCAGGGCAACTAGGTAGCTAGCTTAGGGTCACTGGCTGTAAGCCACATCTTCCACTGCATATGTAAATTTCACCCACCTATCAATCAAGTACACCCCCCCCCATACACACACAGCATGTTCTTCCTGATCAGGGAAATAGCAGCATATCCCCTGGCACATGTGTAGTTCAGAGTGGTATGCTCTCCTTCCCTGCTCTTCCCCTTGTCTCCCCTTTTGTCCATGGACACAGAAGCTAAGGTAGAACATTTCTCTTCCCCACATTTCCCCTTCTGACCAATTTAAAATCAAAGCATTTGTATAAAGCAATGAAAAAAAGTCAAACCATTGCTGATATTTAACTGCAAAATGAATCTCACAACACAGTTTTGAAATAAATAAAACGGGACCCGGCATGATGGCTCAATGGTTAAATTCTCATCTTGCAAGCACTGGGATCGTGTATGGGCTTTGGTTCACGTCCTGGCTGTTTCACTTTCCCATTCAGCTCCCTGCTTATGGCCTGGGAAAGCAGTAGAAGATGATTCAAAGCCTTAGGATGCTATACCCGCGTGGGAGACATGGAATAAGCTCCTGGCTTTGGGTTGACTCACCTTTGTTGCAGCTGTTGTGGCCACTGGGGAGTGAATCAGAGGATCTCTCTGTCTCTTTTTCTCTCTGTAAAATCTTATCTGCCTTTCCAATAAATCTTTTTTTTAAAAAAAGGAAAGAAATACAAATAAACACACAATGATTTCTAAAA
This sequence comes from Ochotona curzoniae, assembly GCF_017591425.1. Lineage (NCBI taxonomy): Eukaryota > Metazoa > Chordata > Mammalia > Lagomorpha > Ochotonidae > Ochotona > Ochotona curzoniae. The sequence continues at coordinate 17,646,878 of NW_024465023.1, read as the reverse complement.
CACTAATCAAGTGATATGAAGTTTAAGAACAAATAAGACTAATATATGCTATATAAAAGAAGATAGTGTTTACTCTAGATAGAAAGGGTTGGGACTGAGAGGCAGCAAAATCTGCCTTCTAGAATCCTTGATCTCTAAGGTGGTTTTAAAATTATTGAACCAGAAAATTATATTTTAATCACTTTTCTGTGATTTTTATTTCACTAAAAAGCAATTTGAAGAGGTACACAGCTGATTCAACTTAGTCTCAATATAACTGCAAACTCCCAATGTAGCTTCTAAAACAGCAAAGAAAAACTAGAGAAGCTGTTTGAATCAAACAAATCCTATGTGCCTGGCATCATAACTAAAACACAGCAAATGCCCAGACTTTGAGTCACTTAAAAATCAAATCCCATTGAGCTAACTCTTATATCTGCTATAACTTTTGTCATAAAATGAAGGCAACTGAGGAGCACTTTGTGAAATAAATAAGAATGCAAGTAAAACCATCATCATTGGAAAGAGAAAAGTTCACGTGAATGCTAAATGGGAAAAATTAGAACATATACTGGATCAGAACACTAAATGAGAGATTTAAAAGTGAATATTTATTTCAGTAGGCCATCCTGGATAGATAATGCTTTTATAGAAGAAGAGATAATCAGAATAAAAAGAGAAAATTGCATAGTGAAAGGGGCAAAGTACAGGGAGAAAATTTACGATCTCTAAAAACCAAAAAGAAAAAGCCAGGAAGCACATTCAACTCCTGTTATCACCTCTGCTGCCTTTAAAGCATAAAGATAAGGTCATCCTGGAAAGCTTTTTTGTTGTTTTTGTTGTTACATAATAGGAAAGTATGTACCTGAATTAGGACTCTTATAAACACACTAAATCACTAAGATGATTTTCAGAAATGTGAATGCACATCGTGAATTTTAAATAAAACTACTATAGAAATAAAACATAAAATAAGAACTAAAAAGTTCAGCTGAGGAAAATTTACTCAAATATCTGTGAGAAATTAGAAAGACTCATAACACGGTACATTATATGAAATAGTCTCGACCAAAATTTCAGAGTGTTTGTACATTGATTCATAAATTATACTTAAAAACATACAAAAACAACAATCCTTAAAGGATCTTTACAAATGTGGTAAATGCAATATATATCTAAACTTCAACTTGTAAAAGAAAGATAGATTTGAATGAAACATTAAGTTAGAATCAAATTAACAAAAACATGAAAATGAAGTAAAGAAAAAAAGTAATCAGAAAGAAAGGGATTGAAATTGAAAACAAGGAAATGTTTTTTAGGTAGTGTATAATTGGAATTGCTGACAATAACAAACTGATAGAATATATCACAAACTCATTACATTTTCAATTTAATCTAAAACATACTTGAGGAACTATACAAGCTCTAATCTGTATGTTGAAAAACTCATCAGACAGCAAGAACAAGCAGGCCATTGTGATGAACTCCAAGAAATTAGTAACTCTGTTAGACGTTTAAGACAGATAAAATTATTCTTAGGATATTGAAATAGAAAGGCCAAGTTAACTTTTCAAACCAAATATGATTATAATTACATCATACTTTTCGAGAGCAATATATAAAGAAAAAGAGTAAGAATATCAATTTTTGTAATATTCAAGAGAGAAAAATCATAAAAGGGTTGTTTATTCAGCCAAGGTTTCCTTTAATTGTCAAGCTTACAGAAAAAAGTGACTAAACTAAGAAAATTGAGTAATAATGAGCTTTTCTTGAAGACTATATTAGGAGATGAACCTCCCCCAAATAAGATATAATTAGCATTAAATCCCAAGCCTAGAATATTTAATAATTTTTGTGAAGACACAAAATAAACCAAATATGGATACACAAATAGAAGAATATTTGTGGAATGCATAATATGTATAAATACATGTAAGATATGAGTAAGGAAAATAATAACTAAAACAGAAGAGAGAGCAGAATAATATTAAAGGCTTATATTTTAATTTATTAAAATTTGTTTATTTGAAATGCAGGGAAACAAAGGAAAAGATATCTTACGCGCAGGTTTAGCCCTAAATGTTCAGCACAGTTGGATCTTGAACAGGCTAAAGCAGGGAGCTAGGAACTCCATACAGATCTTCCATGTGGGTGACAGGGATCTAAGTACTTGAACTACAGTCTCCAGGTTCCCAAGATGCACATTAACAGAAAACTGAATCAAAAGCAAAGTAACCAGGACTTGAGCCAGGCACTCTGACATGGAGTTGCATCGAAGAGCTCCAACTGGCAGCATAAGCCCCTCCACCGACCTCTCACCCCAGAAGTAATATTCATATAAAATTATTACGATAATTCAAGAAGTATCAAAGTGGGACCATGTTGTCACTGCATCAGCAGGCTCTGTGATAATTTTGGAGCCAAAGTTTTTAGTAGATTCCTATCAAGGTAATTCACAGAAATCTCAACTGATACATATATAAGTATGATTATTAGGTAGAAAATAATTATGAAAATAATAACTCTAAACATGGAGTTTGACAAACTAATGTATGCAAAAATAAAATGGAAAAGATGAAGCTAGTGAGTATTAGAAATCACATGAATTAGTTAATTCTTAAAAGAACATTCTGACTACTACTTATATTATCGTATCAAATGAGTAAAATCATTTCCATGGCATGTTAGTAAGTTTTCTTCTATTTCCATTTTATTTGCAGGACAGAAAGAGGGGCTGGCAGACAGAAACAGAGATCTTCCATCTACTAGTTCACTACCCAAATGTCTGTGACATTCAAGAATTGGCCAAGCTGGAGCCAAGATCCCCATTGCTTGCCTTTCCCTTGAGGGTGTTAACCCATCATTTGCTGTCCTCTCTCTGGAGACATATTAGGAAGAAGCTGAATTTTGAATCCAACTAAAGACTTGGAATCTGGACATTCTGATATAGGACACTGCTGACTCAACAGGTGTCTTTAACTGTTGTGTCAAATACTCCAATGTTCCTGAAATTGCACTTTGATTATGTTCAGGCATGTAAAATTTAGTTCAATAATTTTTTTTATTAAGGAAATGACCACCAAGGACCATTTCGTGCAAACATGAATCTGTAGAGAATTGTAGCCCAATCATGACTGAAGTGACACATGGCAGCTTTAAAAGACAGAAGAACGAAACAGAAATAAGAGAAGTAGTTTTGATGGAAATGATTTGGGGTTGAGTCTTTAGCAGTTTCTGTGGTGACTCAGGCACTCAGATACTTGGTTAGGATGCAAGTTACTGTCATGTTATTTCCCTGATGGGCTTTCCAGTTTCTTTCAACAGCCAGGGACTATGTTTATCTACCCAAATTTCCTGCCAAAAAATGCTTCCCTTTACAGAAATAAAACTGGCAAGACTTCAGTTCATTAATCATATCTTCTCCATTATAAACAAAAATGTGAAAACATGTCAGAAAGACTTAGATGTTTAAAAAGAATTCGCCAGAGAACCCGTGATTTGTATTTAGACTGACCTCTGAGGAAAGCTGGTAGATAAGCTCTCCACAGCAGTTACTTCAGGAAATACTAAGAGTTCCAGAGTCTCTTCATGTCAACTACTGTGGCCATGGCTTAATTTGCAAGACTTCATACCAGAAGAGGGAAATTGCTCTCTCTGGTTGACCGTTATTTGTGTGTATTATTGATAACCTCTGTGCTTTTCCCTTAAAAAAGATTTATATATTTATTTTGAAAGTGAGAGTTACAGAGAGAGAGGGAGAGATACAGAGAAATCTTCCATCGTCCATTTTACTACCCAGTTGGTCAGAATGGCCAGCCTTGGGCCTGGCAAAAGCCAGCATCTAGGAGCTTCATGCAGGTATTCCATGTGGGTGGCAGGCACCAAAAACACTTGGGCCATATTTTCTTTTGCCAGGCCATTAATTACAGAGCTGAATGGGAAGTGGGGTACCCGGGACATGAACTTACATCCACAGATATTGCAGGGGCTGTATTTACCTGTGGAGTACTACAATTCTGAATCCATGAAAAGTGTAATAGAAGTGGAGGCACAGTCCCTTAGTTATAAACACTTCTAGGTTCCTCTCTCTGGAGGATCACATATGTGTTTAGTAAAATAAGTCTAGTAGTTCAGTCTGTTTTGAAAAGCTAACAATTCTGTGAGATGAATCATTTATATCTTATTTTTTGCTTTGTAAGTTAGGCTATGTGGGGAGCTGTAGGGAGCCTGCATCCTACACCCTACACGGACGGCGCCAGACTGCCGCTTCCTCCTGTGCTAGAAAAAACAAGCTACAGGAAGTCTGCTGTGATTGGCCCAGGGGTGCGTGGATGGCGCGTGGACAGCACGTGATCTGTATGATGATTGGCCTGCCCACTGCGTGCACAGGTGACCTTTACTTTGATTGGCCGGGTTACCCAGCATATAAAGGAGCCAGAGAACTCGGGGAGAGAGAGCAGGAGAGAGCGCGCCTCGGAGAGAGCGGAGAGAGCGGAGAGAGCGGGAGAGAGAGCGCACCCCCGCGCGGGGGTGCACCCCCTCGCGGGGAGAAAGCGCACCCCCGCGCGGGGAGGGAGCACACCCCCGCGCGGGGAGGGAGCGCACCCCCGTGCGGGAAGAGAGCGCACCTCGGACGGAGAGAGCGCACCCCGCGGGGAGAGAGCGCGCACCTCGGGGAGAGAGAGCGCACCTCGCGATGGTGTGGCTGCTGCGCGGCTGCACGGCGGCTGCCGCACGCCCACCGCGCGCCGGTTTTGCTGTGTCTTCTCCACAATAAAGGCTCCGCAAAGACAACAAGTGTCCGGGTTTGACTTGCTGGTCAAGGGACCCTGACAAGGCTACAAGTAAAATTTAACATTGGAATCTTTGTCTAAAATGAATCATTCTAACCCCATATGTATCCACAGAGATAATGGTTGTAGTGTTCGGTTTTCTGGTGCAAAGGCCAGAGAATAAGGCCATTATTCTGTGAGAAGTGGTTTAAAGGGCAGGCATATTAGGCAGGTAATCGGATAGGAAATGGTAAATTGGAAGGTGGGCTTTAGAGAGTAGGAGGAGAAAGTTTTTCTTAATTATTTTTTCCATTCTCATATACTTCAGATAGAGAAGCTTTAAGTAAATATATAAGAGATATGTTTGGGATAATTAGAATGGTAACATTTGATACTTTAATCACTGAATCACCTGTCCAGTGATTGAGTAGAATGACTTCCCGTGTTAGATCATTTTATTCAAATGAGGGTCATTGAAAAAGTTTGTGAAAATTTGTTTATTTATTTTTTACTATTTTTACTGATATTATTAATTTTCCATGGTATAGGTTTGCAGGTATAAGCATCCCTCCTTCCTTTTTCCTTCCTTCCCACTTTCACTTCTCACTATTTCCACCCTTATTATCACAGGTACTATAGCCCTTTAGCAACAGCTACAAGTTTAACATTCTGTTAAGAAAAAGGGATGTAAAAATTATTTTATTTTGATATAAAAATTTGAAACCGACACTTGCAAAGATTCTTGAAAACCTTCAAGGAAATGCCTATTATGAGAAACTATGCATATTTTTAAAATGTTTTCTCCCAAATCAACATGTTAGTTTCATTTTCCACAAACCATTTAAAGTACTCATGTATAATAGCTGTATAAAATAGATACTGAATTGTCCAGACTTGCCATATAGCACAAAAAAGATGTAACAGAAATAATTATACATTTAGAATCTCACATTTAGTCCTGTTTTCTATCCTCTTTTGCAAGTTATTTGGTTTCCTAGAATTCTTTTTCTGCCTGCCTTATTTATGGACAGCTATTCTGAAATTATGGTATCTCAGGAAGTTACCTTTTGATTTTAATATGCATAAGGATGCTTATCCTCACAGTTTCTTTTTCTCTCAATAATTAAATTATGTGTGAGGATAGTGGTTTAGTAAGGTAAGCAAGTTAGCCATAAAAAACACATTATAATTAAAGTATTATAATTAAGATTGTGCATATTGGTGAGCCTTCAGTCTCTCACTTAATAGCTGTACAACTTTGGGCAAGTTATTTAACATCTCTGATTCTAATTTTCTTCTTTCCACAGCAGAAACAATGATTTGTGGTGACAACAATAAATTGAGACCTTATAAAGCTGTTTTGAGAATGAAATGCGCTAATTCATACAAACCTTTCAGAACAGTATTTGTATAAAGGGATTATCCTTGAGAAAAGATAAGGCTTCTGATTGCTTATGGAGTTAGATATGAATAGTTAAAAACAAAAACAAAAAAACAAACATGGTAACGGGGGTGGGAGAGATGAATAGTGAAGGAAAGACAAGAATTATTTGAATATTAGATCAATGCCCCATAAAAAAAACCTTGGTGGAGTATCATTGTATCACTCTTTAACATCCCGGTTAAAATTCAGCTTATGAAAATCCAAAGAACCATGTGTTAATTGACTATCTGAAGAAATGAAAAACCAAAGATGGATATTGATTGGAGGTACCTCATATATAGCCTTCTTCCATGTTTTTTTTTTCCCCAAAATCTGGTCTTTTATTTCCACATTATTAACAGAATGTTCTTTCATTCACAATTGTCCTCTCTCTCTTTTTTTTTTAAGATTTATTTATTTTTATTGGAAATTCAGATACACACAGGATGAGAGACATAAAGGAAGATCCTCCATCCAATGATTCATTCCCCAAATGACCCCAATGGCCAGAGCTGAGCCAATCAGAAGCCAGGAACCAAGAGCTTCTTTCAGGTCTCCCATGTGGGAACAGGGTCCCAAGGTTTTGGGCCATGCTCGACTGCTTTCCCAGTCCACAAGCAGGAAGCTGGATGGGAAGCAGGGCTGCCGAGACTAGAACCGGCGACCATATGGGATCCCAGCGAGTTCAAGACAAGGAGTTTAGCTGTTAGCCCACCACGTAGGGCCCTTTCCTTCCTCCTCCTCCCCATTTCCCTCCTCCTCCTTCTTCTTCTTTGCTTTTCTTCTTCTTCTTCTTCTTCTTCTTCTTCTTCTTCTTCTTCTTCTTCTTCTTCACATTTATTTATTTTTATTGGAAAGTCAGATATACAGAGAGAGGAGAGACAGAGAGGAAGATCCTCACCTCCAATGATTCACTCCCCAGGTGACCCAACAGCTGGTGCTGCGTTGATCCTAAGCCAGGAGCCAGGAACTTCTTCCGGGTCTCCCACGCGGGTGCAGGGTCCCAAAGCTTTGGGCCATCATTGACTGCTTTCCCAGGCCACAAGCAGGGAGCTGGATGGGAAGTGGAGCGCTGGGATTAGAACTGGCGCCCCCTATCCTGGTGTGTTCAAGGTGAGGACTTTAGCCACTAGGCCACCACACTGGGCCCTGTCCTCTATTCTTAACAACTCTTGGAGGTCTCAGATTTATACCAAGACATAAACCAAGAGGAAGTAGAAGATTCTTGAAAAAGAATCAGACTCAACTAATTGTGTATTAGTCCTTAAACCACTGTCCAGCTTAACATCAGCTGGCCACCCATTACTCTATACAGAGGAGTCTCTTTATTCTTGAAATTGAGATCACCTTATTTGACCTCAAGAGTTCTTCTGTTTCTTTACAGTGTCTTTGACTCCTTAATTCACCTTTTTATTCAAAGGAAATTGCACACACACTATAGAAGTTAAACAATATAGTGGAAACAGTTCAGTAGGCAAAACATTTGAAGAAATATTCAGTTGTATTAATACTCATGAAAGTGCAAATGAATATCAGAAGAAGATGCCATCCTCTGTACTCATTTTATTAGTGAAAGTAATAGATTTGATAACAATGTTTGGCAAAGAATTTGATTGACATTATCTTAGATTTTGTCAGAATAATTACAGGGTAATGTAATAACTTCAAAAATAGCTGGCAGTATTTTGTGGAGACGAGCATTTGTATGCATTATGTTCAGGAAACTTTATTACTAGTAACATACTCAGAACTCTCTAAAAAAAGTTCTGAAAATTGTGTTGTTAGAACTACAACCTGTGGGACAGTACTGTAGTGTAATGGATTAAGCTACTGCCTGTAGTGCCAGCATGCCATATAGGTGCCAGTTCGAATCCAACTGTTCCACTAACAGCTAACTGGTCCAGCTCCCTGGTCACATGCCTCTGGGAAAGCAGTGGCTGATGGCCCAAGTCTTTGGCTTCTGAACCCAAGTAGGTGATCCAGAAGAAGCTCCAGACTATCGGCTTCTTCCTGCACAGTCCCAACTGTCCTGACCATTTGGATAGCAACCCAGCAGATGGAAGGTATCTCCCACTGTCCTTCTCTCTTTCTGTAAGCATACCTTTCAAATAAATAAAACTTAAAAAAAAATCTATTCAATAAAACAAGACCAAGATCTGTATACTAAATTTATGGAAGATACGGTGAAGGATTCCTAACAGTAGTGACAGATGTCCAAGATATAATAGTCACTCATCAAATTGAGAACAAATCTGAATAAGAAAAATCAACAATTGATATCAGCACTGAGATAAAAACCGGTTGGGATAATATATCAAAAAATTTAAATACTAATGATGAAAATGTTTCATCAAACAATTTAAAGTTGTGTAAAAAAGAAATGAGAAACTAGGAAAACCACAGAAAACAAGGTAGATTATAGAACTCGAAAATGTAAACATAAATTGAACACTAGACAAAGTAAATTTTTTTTAAATAAAATAAAATTTTCTCAATAGAAGGTTCAATATTAGTTAAATGTGAAAAGGCTAGAGTAACTGAACAAATTAGAATAACAGAGAATATAGATGAAAGAAAAATATGAGTAGCATTTCACAGATTCACAGAATAGTTAATATAATCAATATTTGTGTCATTATAGTTGAAAAGGCAGTAGATTGTCGGGAGTGTAAAATATTTTTAAAAATAATGGTCAAAGGCTTGCAAGGTTCAGAAAAATTTATAAACAAATGAACTCAAGACTAACAAGAAAATTCACAATTACAGTTGGGAAATTAAACACCTCACTCCAAAACCAATGAAACTAGAAAGAAAATCAAGACCCATAGCCATGAAAGAAATTGAATTTTTGTAACTTATAATGTTTCCAATAATATATGCTCAGATACTCTGAAGAATTTTTTTCTAAAATTTCAAGGAATTTCAAGGAATATTGTTATCTTTTTCAGATAATAAAAAAGTGCAGAAATTTTCCCAAAATATTACCCTGATAGTAAAATTTGAAAAACATAGTACAAACTGAAGCAAAAAAACTAATATTCAAATGTTTCATGATTTTAGATGTAAGATATTTTTACCATAATATTATGACATCAAAATCAACAGTATACAATGGTTATTATACACCAGAGACAACTGAGGCATTCTTCCAGGCATATGAGACTGGCTCATTATTCAAATACCAATGCTACACTAAAAGTAGTCAGTTTGTCTTATAAGTTGATGTAGTAAATCATTTGATAATTTAAAATACAATCAACAGAAAAAGAAAACATTTCTGTTAGTGATTTAAAAAATAGTTTCTGGATGTCAGGAATGCAGAGAAATTACTTCAAGTTAATACAGAACAGCTACAAGAAAGTTGCAGCTAACATTTTAGGATGAAATTTTGAATGATTCTCCAACATTGGGAATAAAGGAAGCATGTCAGTTCTCAACGTTGTCATCCAACATAATATTTGATGTTCTAGTCAATTCAGTAAAGTAAGCAAAAATATGTGAAACATAGAAATTGGAAAGAAATAATGTTACTCTTTACAAATAACAAGATGTGTCAAAAGGCAAGCCAAAAGCAAACACAAAATAAGTTTCAGAAATAATAACCATGTTCAACAGGATCATAGGATTTATATCAACATAGAGAAGTGAACTATATTTCTAAATACTGACAAATTTGCAGAAACCTAAATTTGAAATTCAGTACTATTTGCATTACAATTCAAATGAAATATTTGAGGACAAATTTAACAAATAGTGTCCTGCAAATTAATGCTGATAAAATAAAAAGACCCTTAAATAGCTGGACCAGATAATGAATTAAAATATCAGCCTAATATCAATATTGAAACTTCCAATACTGATGTATAGACGTAATGCAGTTCCTATCAAAATATTAGCAAGGATTATGTAGACATAGGCAAAGTTATTCTGGAAAACTGCTAACTGTACCTTAAAAAAAATTTTTAAAAACTAATCATAATACTATCATATGATCCAGAAATTGCACATTGGGAAATTTATGTCATAGAAATGAAAAAATACATTCACACAAAAAAACAGTGGAGGTTTTAAAGATTTTCCCAGAAGACATCTCACACAGACAAAATATGGTTCAAATCTATATCTTTATTTCCCCAATGTGGCTAAAGGAAATCTGAATGATGAATACTAACAACAGTGCTTTAGAAAAGCATTAATTTGACTGAAATGAAAAGTGTACTTCCTAGAGTAACATTTAAATGAGTTCCATGACTATGAAATTTAAGTTATCTTTCTGAAAATGACAAACTTTAGAATGGGCATTGATATTTTTTCATGAGGGAACACTACAACCATCTAAATGTTAATGACATATGTTGACAGGCATACTTGTATGGCGCAGGCTATGTGTTCATTCCCAGTTTTCCTAAGAAACAGAAATTTAGCAGTCAGTTTTTGTTTGAGTGCGAACTTTATTTTTAATTTTTGTTAAAGGAAATTAATTGAAACGTAAAAATATTATCAAACAAAATAATTCTATAATTGATAATAATAAAACCCTCTAGCAACATAATTCATATGATTATCTGTACAGTTCATGCTAGGACTCTTTAGTCTTTTTCATACACATTCCACTGTCCACCTAATATATAATGGCCACATATAACACTGTCTCAATCTCCTAGATCCTTTACAGACGTGGACATTTCTTAGACTGAAACTTGACGATGATGCAAGGAGCACACATATTGATAGTAGCTTCAGATATTACTTCCATCCACCTCTGAAACCTGATGGAAATAATGACTACCCTAGAAATTTGTTGGTGTGCTGTTTGACTTATCTGCCTTCTCTCCTTGAAAGATGTTAATTGACACTTTACACAAAAGTTTGGCAAAAGAAAGATCTTGGAAGCAGTTGATGGATGTATTTTTATTGCAATTACATGTTCAAATGTGTTCTCTTCATTTGTAGATCTTTTTATGTTTGCTGCACATATTGGGATGGACAACTGACAAAAGCTAAAAGTACAAAATAGGAATTCTTCCAACTGAAACCATCATTAATTTAATCCATCGGTGGTAATATTTTGATTAAAAAGACAAAAAAATCTGGGGGCTTGGGCAATGGCCTAGTGGCTAAATCCTCACCTTGCAAGCTTCAGGATACCATATGGGTGCCAGTTCATGTCCTGGCTGCTGCATTCAAATCCAGCTGCCTGTTTGTGGCCTGGGAAAGCAGTGGAAGATGGCTTAAAGCCTTGGGAGACCCAGAAGAAGCTGCTAACTCTTGGCTTCGGATCAGCTAAGCTCCAGCTGTTGAGGACACTTAGGGAGTAAATCAGACGACAGATCTTTCTCTCTGTATCTCCTTCTCACCATAAATCTACCTTTCAATAAAAGTAAATAAATCTTTTAAAAAAAAAAAAGCTGATTAAATATCTGGGCAAAAGTTAAACCACCAATCATGGCATGATAACAGGGATAAACCAAGATGGCTTGGGGAAATAGAAAATGTAGATGCTTCAAATACCTCCATACTTCTCCATTTTCCATAGACCAGTACTTTTCCCTCATAATCTGTTGGTTTTAACCCCTTTATTTTGAAAATTTTGGCACAAAGCAGGGTTATGGTTTCATAATTTGTGTCTATGCATTGACAGAAATCATTATGAAGGAACTCAGTGCTTTATTAAATGTGTTATTTCAAAACTAGTAACACCAAAGTGGCAATTACCAAGGACAGCTGTGGTCTCAAAACAGTATTCTGTGAAATCTACTTCTCCATGTCATTTTGTTTAATTAGGCTAGTATGTAGGAAGTGAAAGAAGTTTTTGTATTGCTTTAAAATGTAAATCCCTGTTTTGTTGAGGCTTTAAAGAGCAAGTGCAAATAACATAATTAGTCTGGAAAATAAAACAGAAGACTGCTCTACAAACATATGTACAATTACTTGTTTTTCAAGTTAACAAAAGTTAATAAATAAAAAAGAAAAAATATCAGTTGGCAACGTGGTTATTGATAGAGAAGCACTAGTTGGCACATTTTCACTTCTTATACTGCATTTTCCCTCCATAATTCATTCCTGACTTAAAATACTTCACTTTAAACCTCTAATGGTTTTACATGCATTAACATAAGTTTCTCAGGCAACTCAAATTTGCCTTCTATGTGCAAGTTCATTTTTAGAAAAACTATTTCATAAGGAAAAGTAGTGTCCCTGTAGTGATTTCTGTTATTTTGCAACTGCATTTACTCTCTTCTTTATAAAAGTGATTGCTAGAAATGGATAAACAAAACAAAACCATATAGCAGAGACCAGTGACATGGCACAGAAAGCAGCCACTTGTAAATGCAAGCATCCATGTGGTTGCTCATTCTAGTACCTGCTGTTCTACTAACTATCCAGCTCCCTGCTAATGACATGAGAAAGCAGTTGAAGATGATCCAAGTGCTTGGGTCCCTGTGCAGCATATGAGAGGCCTGGATAAGCTCCTGAGCCTGGCTTTGACTTGGCCCAGCAACAGCTATTGTGGGCATTTGGGGCGGGGGTGAACAAGTGAATGGAAGATCTCTGTGTCTGTTCCTCTGTGTCTTAGTGATTCCACCTTTGAAATAAATATACAACCATACATATTTATACAGATCTAAAAAGGGACTATATTAGCATCATCAATTCTTTCTCATCTCCTTCTCATGAAGAATATATTGTAAAAATGGTGGATCAAACTTGTGTGGTTAGTATATCGGCGTATTTCTTAAGACCTAAAGGAAACCAGAAGTAACAAAAAGTATGTGTTTTTTTTTTTCATTCCAACTTACAGGAAATTCATAAACTGCCTTGATCTCAACCTGGCTTTCCTTTATCTGCTTATCATTAAACATAATCAATGTCCACAAAGATGGTAGCCTTCCAAATATGATTTATTTATTTACTCAGATGGAAGAATGAATAAAAGGAGGGAGAGAAAGATATCTTCCATCCATTGGTTCACATTGCAGATGATCACATGGCTCAGGAAGAACCAGGACTCCATCTGTGTCTTCCACATGAGTGGCAGAAGCCTAACTTCCTGGGCTACCATCTGCTGCTTTCCTAGGCCCATTTCTAGAGTCTTTTGTAAGAAACAGAGCAGCTGGGACTTAAACTGGTATTCTAAGATGGGATTCAAGAGTCTTACTCAGTGACATAACAAGTTTATGCCACAAATCCTGATCCTCTAAAAACTGCAAGAGGACAGACAATATAAAACCTTTGATGTATTTTTCAAGCTTTAGGAAAATATGTAAATACATTTTATTCAGTGTTTTGAAAATCAGCAGGATTAATCTGTTTCTGACAATTTATTATAAAATAAAGGCAAAGAAAATTACTTTTAAAGATGGATGGATGTAAGAAATGGAAATATGAATTGAGAAGCTACTACTGAGTTTATTGTTAGCCGCTAGGCCAGCAAAATAGAGGAACAACCCATTTGTTTCATCTCTTCTATTTTCCTCTGCCTTTGCAATCAGTCTGGATTGTTCTGGAATGTAGTAAAAAGTTGATCCTGGTCTTGTGAGAAAAATGAAAGGAAGCTGACTTAAGATAAGACTAGGAAAGACGAGAAGAATATAAAAAATTTATAGCCACATGAAGAAGGAACCTAAGTCCTTGTGAGTATACTGTGAGTTACTCATCTGGCCATTTTCTGTGATTGTTTATTCAAAATGCAGGGGCTTTATTAAGGATGGTCTACTTACTGTCATGAACAACGTACCTTCCACAACATAGTGCATTTTGGAGATAGTTCTTGGCAGAGGGCCATTCAGAGGCCAGAATTCACTTTCAGAAAGGGTCCTGAAACATCAATAGTTGCTACCTGAGTGACCACAGCTTTACTATAATTACTATCTTTAAACAAATCAAATTACAAATTGGGGACACCAGAGCAACAGGTCAGCTCCTTTAGAATTTAATTTGGAAAATGTTTTGTTTGTAGTTTTATGAGGTTAGTCAAAATACAAGCTAAATTCTAGTTCAAAGAGGGTCACTAAATGGTTGGCTCTAGCTTTTTTTTTTTTTCTAATTTGAAAGTTTAGTTCACAATTCAATAGAAGTTTCTAGGGATCTACAAATTATTGTGGTCAATTCCAATAACTAACTCACATTTTAGAACAATTATAGTTCTGTTTCACACCTAGAGATAGAAACATAATACAGAGGATGCTTTATTTTTGAATTATCTTGGTTAAAAATCCCTCTAAATATGTCATGCGTAACATCATTTTCTGCTTCTGATCACTTAGACTGCTGGGTAATTCTAAATATCTAAACTGAAACCCAAGGTTCCAAAACAAGCTATACTATTGCATTTGCTAGATATTATTGAGGTCATGGAACAAAATGTCAAAGATTACTATAGTGTTTCAATTTTTATCATGGCTCTTTTCCCTTCAGAGCTCTCATAGGGACAAACAGTTCCTATTCAAGTTATCAGGTGTTAAAATCTCATAATGTTATTTTTGAATGGCAGTGACTTAAACATGTTAAGCCCTAACTCTAAAGAGTGCTTGCCTCAGCAAACATCATTCACATAAAATCGTCTGGACCTATTTTATTGGTTTATTTGGTTGTCTTTCCTCCCGTGAGTTCTTATTTTATTTTGTCAAAATCCTACTTTCTGTTTCTAACTGTGCAGATCTAATTTCTCCTGGATATGATTCAGTGTCTTTATACCAATAACTCCTTTCCAAAAGCATGTCATTACAGTATGCATTGCATTTTGTGTCAGGTTATGTCCTTTTTAAGCTTTTCATGCTTATTTCACTGTAGGCTCACGACTCAGATCTCTCTCCTAATAATCTCTCTCCTAATAACATCTGCCTTGTAACTACCTTTTCATCTTGCTTGGCCAATTTACTTAATGTTCAGGTCTCTACACAATGGCAATCAATGCCTCAGAGAAACTCAGAAGAGCTAACTCCTTCTCAATAACTTTTGTGCTTTGCTATATGCTTACAAAATTATCCACACTATTATTTTTTATTATATTTTTTACAATCTTTACACAGTGAATTAGGGTAAAAAGGCTCAAGGGCTACAGGGAAGTGGGCAAGACCATCATTTCCACATTGTTTCCTTTGTGTATCTGAGGTAGAGGGGGATATTGAGGGAGAAGTCCCACCCAGTTTCCCACCCACCCCAGTCCCGGATGTGGAGCATGCTCTGAGATACTCGCTCAAGTGGTTTTGATAGTTCACCAGTTGTGAATCGCTGCCAATCTCATCACTCCAAGCACGATGAGGTCGTTGAAGAATCCACTGATTAACACAGTCCATCACAGAGTCTCCATTTGCCCAGTATTTCGCTGCCAACATATAGCTGAGGTGGTTGATTGACTTATTCTGTCTTCTGTTTTTTCTTGGTTAGGGTTCTGAGTCCTGCAGTTCAATTGGGGAGATTCCCAAAGAAACTTTGAGGTATTCCCAGACCAGATTCTTATGTGTTCTAGCAAGCACAGGGCCCAGCACAAAGACTGTCTATTTTAATGCAGTGTTATAATCATAGATACTGTGAGTACACTTACATGAATTTTGACTAATGAGTTTTTATTATTTACCATCCTACTGCAGAATCTAAGCTGTTCAGGAAATGTGATCCCCAGACTAATAGCAATATCATTACCTCGGAATTGGCTAGGAAAACAGATTAACAGGTCACAACTCAAAAACACCGGAGGTACTGCTCAGTTTTCTGTTTATGAATCTTCTGATGATTGTGACAAGTGCTAAAATCTGAGAAACATTGTCCTCAAAAAAAAAGCACAATAGCTGACATAAAGTAGATACAAATAAATCAAATTTTCTAGCCTTCTTAGGAGATTAATAAATAAAGGAATGCTATTCAGTGTGATAATTCTAAGCCTGTTTCCTCCTATAAATGATTATGCACATTACCTTTTGTAGATTATCTCAAACTGATGCACACCATAAACTATTCAAACATAACTGCATATCTGTGTTATGATATTTTTATTTGTCCCATCATGAATTTCTATCAACTGTGAAGAAGTCATCCAGTCCCTGGATTACTCTAAATGGAACCAAGATATAAATCCCCTCTCAGATGTCAGGATCCTCTGCCTAGAATAGGCAAGGAAAACTTTATTCTCACTATTCTTTTGTGTTGCATACTTAGGAATGTTTTCACAATGTTTATTTTTATAACAATCTTTGAAGGTAAGTATTGTCACGTTCAGTACATATGAGCAACTAAGAATGAAAAATGTTGAAGAATATGCCCATAATCACACAAAGTAGCTGAAGACACAGGACTTTAACATAGATCAGGGAAGCAGTGGGATGCATGACTGAAGTAGAAGTGCATCGGGCAGAAAGGAAAACTAAGTTTGGAATGCCACTGAATCTAGAAAATTGCAAGGGAAGTAGAAACACACTGATAACAGAGGAATTTGCAGGATGAACAGTTTGTTATATTTCAAGTGTACATGGCAATTTTGAGTTATTTACCCTTTCCATTTTTATTTTAAAGAAGGGTTCATGTATTGATTTCCAAGGCAGAATGAGGGAAGAGAGAGAAATTTTTCTATCTGCTGATCCACTACCCAAAAAGCTACAATAGAAACTCCATACAAATTTTCCAAATTGATGATAAGGATTCAAGTACTACAGTAGACAATTTCTAATTTCTCTCTTTTTCACACACACACACACACTCCATCACTATACATTTTAAATAAGAAAATGCTTAAAATCACTCTAGAACTTGACTGATTATTTATTTGTGATGAGTTTGTTGTCTTTATAGATTCTACATATTAATCCGTTGTTATTTTCATGATTTGAAAATATTTTCTCCCATTCTGTTGAATGTGTCTTCACTTTGGTGAATGTTTCCTTTGCAGTGCAGAAGTTTCTTAGTTTCATATAATCAGATTTATCTATTTTTACTTTAATCACCTGTGCTTCCGGGGTAAAAGTCTTTTTTTTGAATGCCAGTGTAAAGAGTTTCTTTGACGTTTTCCTCTAGTAATTTTGTGGTGTCAGGTTGTAGAATATTTTATTGATTGATTTTGAGCTGATGTTTGTCTAAAGTATAAGGTAGAGGTCTTGTTTCATACTTTCCCAGCACCATTTGTTGTTGAAGACTGTCCTTTTTCTAACAATTGATTTTAGCTCATTTGTGAAAAATCAGTTACTTGTAGATACATGGATTCATTATTGATGCTTTTATTCTGTTCCATTGGTCTTCATGCTTCTTTTTGTACCAGCACCAGGTTATTTTGATTATAATTACCCTGTAGTATGCCTTTAAATATGATATTATGATTCCTCTGAATTTGTTGTTTAAGATAGCTCCAGCTATTTGGGATCTCTTATGAGTTCATTTTGATTTTAGCATCATTTTTTTCTGGGTCAGAGGATGTTCTTGATATTTTGACTGGAGTCACATTTACCAGTGCTGTATCAATGTTCAGCTTTTGGCTTTTGATATTAAGGGAAACTAAGTGAAGTATAATGTGGAAATTCTCTGTAATGCCTTCATGTCTTTTTTATAATCCTAAGATTATTTCAAAAGTTAAAAGATGCAGTCATATTTTGGTCCCAGTTCCATCTGTGTAATATAAGAGATATATTTGGTCCCATTTTTTCAGTCCCACTGGTGCTCCTCTTTTCTCCTTTTCATGGAGGTACTGCCTATCTACACATGTGATCTGTAAGGGATAACTAGGAAGCAGCCTTAGGCACTTCCAGTAGCATTCAGGAAGGTAAGTGCTTTGCTGCAAAATTGTTTAACAAGCTTTGCACGTTAGAAACAATGTGTGGGCTTTGAATATATGTGTATATGGGTCCAAATTTCAGCTCAGACTAATTTTTGTTTTATGAATGTGGCAAAGCATTTTATCTTTGTGCTTCGGTTGCATTTTCTGCAAACACTGGAATTAGACTTGCTTTAAGGAGCTGATGTGAAAATCAGAAAAGGTAGGTGGTGCATGTTATTGTGAACAACTATTAATTCTGTCTAGTAGGCGTTTCCTATGGATTCCAAGGAAATCATACCATCTATGGGAATGAGTGTTATCGATGTCAAGCCTAGAACAAAAACAATGTGAGTCTTTGGAAAACACTGGCTTTCTTTGCCTAGCACTGGAAATAGAATGCCATCCTCCCAGAATATAAATGTTACAAGGGAGCCAACCAGTAGCAAAATGAGAAAAGACTGTTGTATTCCTGCATTATTCTCTGTAGGGGTTCTATCTGTGCATTATTTTCTGTAGGGGTTCTATGATTCATTGGCCTAATGTTCCATATACTTGACTGCACTACTGTGTGCAAAACAAGGGGCTGGGTGTAAAGATTAAGCTGTTAATAGACAGACTTGGCCAGTTCCTTCAGAGATCGTGTTGTAATGTGTGGGTGGTGGGGTGAAGAGACAGATAGGGTCAACTAGAGTGTACTTAACTGCAGTTTTGATGAGGACTATCAATAAAAATTGGGGACTATGAGAGGAAATAGCAGCATAATCTAGCCTAGTTGTGGGAACAAGAGAGCTTTCCTAAGGGCTTGACGTGGAAACTGAGGTATGAACCACAGGCAAGAGTTAGCTAGGTGTTATGAGCTGAATCGAGCCTCTCCAATTTATATGTTGAAACCCAAATCACCAATACCTACTAATGTGACTGTATCTGGGGATACGGCTTTTAAAGAAGTGATTCAATCAAAGATGTGGTTAGTGTGGCTCCTAACTTGGTGTAACTGGTGTCATTGTTATGAGAGGAAATTTGGACATACAGAGAGAGAGAGAGACCAGGGACATATGTGCACAGAGGAAAGGCCATGAGAGATCACAAAGAGAAGATGAACATCTGTAACATAAAAGGAGAGGTCTCAGTGAAAAGTTAAACTCGCAGATATTTTGGTCTCAGATTTCTAGCCCTCTGAAATGTGAAAAAAAAAATTGTTTTAATTTATAACACTCCCCCTATTAGAATACTGACTTGTATTACAAGGAGATAATTTTAAAAATACATAGTCTTAGAACTAATGTCAAGAATCTCAGAACTAGGGCAAAAGATGCCTATATTCTACAGGATTGTCAGGTGTTGCTTCTCCTTATCAAAGTCTCAGTGTCATCACCTAAGAAGTGTTCATCAATGAAGATTGTTTATGAGAATGAAATTACTCAGAAAATTTACTTAAGTGACTAATTCTTTAATTCTCTCAGGGTTGATATTTAGCTAGTGTCATTCTAGACACACCAGACATAATGTTGTCCACTATGTACGATGTCTTAGACCAGTAAGACTTACTTTTTTTTCAGAAATCCTTGTTGAGAAAGGATGCTATAAGGCATAGTACACAGTACAGTTGTAATTGTCTATGAATCACCCAAATTGTAACAACATTAAAGTTACTGGCTCACATTTTGATTGCAATTTGACTAGTAATCAATCATATTTCCTTGGGGAAATCACCTAGCCAGTGTTAGCTGATTTCATTCTCCAAGATATAAGTGAAATTAACAGATGATAATTATTGAATTTTTGTGACCATTTATAAAACCGGAGAAATAATGGTAATTGTCTCAAAATGGTGTGAGATCCAAGTGAAATAATAATGCTTAGTCTGTCAATATTTAGTCTATCAACATAGTAGGAGTCTACTAAGTATGTGTTAATGTTGTCTGTTACCTATATTGTAGTTTGTTTTCTAAAAAAAAAAAAATTTTTTGAACTTTTGTTGGAAAGGCAGATTTACAGAAAGCAGAGACAGAAAGACCTTCTATCTCCTGGTTCTCTCTCCAAGTAGCCAAAGTGGCTATGCTCTGCTGATCTGAAGTCAGAGGCTTCTTCCAGATCTCCTACATGGATACAGCGTCACAAGGCATTTGTTCATACTCTACTGCTTTCCCAGGCCACAAACAGGATGCTGGATGGGAAGTGGAGCAGCCAGAAGACAAACCGGGTCCCATATGGGATGCTGGCAATTACAAGGCAAGGATTTAGCCACTAGGCTATTACTCTGGACCCTATATTATAGTTCTTCTAAAAACAAAAACAACAATAGCAAAAGACCAAACCTTATTTGAAAGACAAAGTCATAAATTGAGAGACAGAGAGAGATCTTCTATCTCCTACTTCACTCTAAATGGTCACAATGGCCATGACCAGGTCAGAGGAAAGTCAGGAGCAAGGAGCCTAGAACTACATCTTGGGTTTCCCACATGGAGACAGGGGCCCAAGCTGTGAGCCCATTTTCCATTGCTTTCCTAAGCACGTTACCAGGGAGCTGGATCAGAAATGAAGCAGCTAGGATTGAAACTGGTGCCCAACTGGGATGTTAGTTTTGTAGGCAGCAGATTAACCTGTTGCGCTGCAACATTGATCCCTACATTATAGCTCCATTTTAAATGGTATTTGACACCACACATTTTCTCAGGAGTATTATATATTACAATAGAAAATTATGTTAGACAAAAGCAATGCCTGAGTTTATTTTTCAAGCTAGACATATTCATGAAAGTTTCTAAATTTTTTTATCATTTCAAGTGTACATATTTATGGAGTACCATGTGGCAAGCACATATATGCACTATGTCAGTACAAACACAGGCTCATTAATATTTCCATGGCTGCATTTTTAAAGCTGTTGACAATTCTGCATATTTATTACATTGCAAAAATTTCAATACATATGTACACTAGGTACTGATCAGATCAGGGTAATTAATGTTTCCTACTCATGGCCACTACTTTCCCAATTATTAGAAGTAATAGGTTCCTTTTTTTCTATTTGCTTAGAAAATATATAATAGATTATTGAGAATTGTAGTCACATTACTGTGCTTGGTAACTGATTCCTTCTACTTAATTCTGATTTAGTATTCCTTATCTAATTTGCCACTAATCCTCTTTGCTCTGTCCTTCTCAGACTCTACTAATCAACATTATATTATTTGATAGACTATCTTTAGCTTCCATATGTGAGGGATAACATGCGGTACTTATCGTTCTGTGCCTCACTTATTTCACTCAGAATATTCACTCCTCAGAAGGGCCCCCAGTAACATCGTTTTCTTCTTTCATACTTACTGTCAGTCAAGGCCCAAAATGGGAGATTTCGGGATAATAATAGACTTCTTCATCAAGTCCAAAATCTCAAAATAGGTTAAAGATCTGCCTATCACAACACTCACAGGGTTTTGTTCTTAAGAGTAAGAGTATTGTTGGTCTTTTAAATCTATTCTTCCCTTCCATGACACAACATTGATTTTTAACGGAAAGTGTGGTGTGTAGCATGTCAATAAAAGAAAAGCGCTCATGTTTTCTCTTTGAGGCATACCTGGTATTTCACAGTGACACAGAAGACGGCTTACTGCACAGCGCATAACCAGAGATTTGAGGGCTAAGTAGAAATTTTAAACAAAACTGTCACCTTTTTCATTTGTTCTGTTTTGCAGATTTTGATGGTGTACTCAGGGTGCTGCAGAGAACTGGAACCAAAAGAATAGATGCATAGACGAATATATGTATAGAAATACATTTGTTATACTTACTTATTTATTAAAAACGGAATGTCTTGATTAAAACACTCAGTCGAGGGCCCCACACAATAGCATAATGGTTAAGGTTCTAATCCCGGCAGCTCCACTTCCCATCCAGCTCCCTGCTTGTGGTCTGGGAAAGCAGTTGAGGACAGCACAAAGCCTTGGGTTCCTGCAACCGCATGTGAGACCCAGAAGAGATCCTGGCTCTTGGCTTTGGATTGGCTCAGCTCCAGCCGTTGCGCTCACTTGGGGAGTGAATCATCAGACAGAAGATCTTCCTCTCTGTCTCTCCTCCTCTCTGTATATCTGCCTTTCCAATAAAAATAAATAAATGTTAAAAAAAAAAACACTCAGTGGATGTACTCCTGTAACTCCACTCCAGTGCCTTTATCAGCATCTAAAGTTATGTATACTTCCTGGATCATGGATTCTGCCTGTAACAACATGAGTGAATGTTAAGTGTATTATACTGAATGCAAGACACAAATGTAAAGTGCTACGTAAGGAGGTGGCCAACAGTATTAGGCTATAGAAGAGGAAAGATGGGGATTGGATTTAACAATGTGAACATAATTAATAACTGTAGTAGACTCAGTTTCTGTCAGTGATGCAAATGGGAGTTTTACAACCATCAAATTCAAGCACAGATAAGCTACCAATCTTTATGTGGTTTTGTCATCTTTTTTAACCATGTGGCATATAATAAGTTCTTTCATAAATCATGTTAATCACTCAGGTTTGTTTAGAAATACTGCATACTATGCATTTCTCAAGAGAGTCATAAAGTCACTGAGCATATTTAAATGATCCAATACATTTGAAAACATATCTGTTTTTCTTCATTTCATCTAGAATTTATACATCCCACTTAGCATGCATGCATGTTTGCATTGTGTGCATGTGTCAAAGGGCTGTTGCATCTGTCCTATGAACTATAGATGAGAATTTTTAAAGTAGAGTTATTTTGGGGATAAAATATTAATACAGGCACTTAGGGCACTTAGTGAGTTTTAAAATTTCAACCAAATGTATTCGATCAAAAGAATGAAGAGGAAAAGAGAGAGAGAGAATCTTCCATTTGATGGCTCATTCCCCAAATGACTGCAAAGGCCAGAACTGGGGACAGGCTGAAGCTAGGAGCCGGGAGCTTCATCTGGGTCTCCTGCATGGATGTCCGGAACCTTAGCACTTGGGCCATAAGCTGCTGCTTTCCCAGGCCATAAGCAGGAAGCTGGATCAGATGTCCAGCAGTGGGAGCATGAACTGGCACCCAAGTGAGATGTTGTCATAGGAGGTGGCAACTTTTATAATAATGGGGGCCAACAATTAGTATATTAATTATTGTGAAAGGAAAGTAATATAGATACATGTTTTATAAAATAATATTAAATATGTTTACTTTGTTTCATACATCTTTACCAAAGAAATTTTAGATTTATAAGAAATTTGAGCAGAAAGTTCAGAGTTCCTTTATACTTCTTCCCCATAAAAACAGAGCTTCTCATACACATCGACATCTAATATATATATGCAATATATATAATATATATATAATATTATAATATATATGTTACGGAAAACAAAATCTTGATTCATCAGTATCATTTAAAGTCTCTAGTTCACATTATAATTCGCTGTTGGTATAACACATTCTATAGTTTTATGACAGATTGGTCATTTCAATTATGGCAACACAGAAAAGGGCTTCCCCTTTCTAAAATCCCCCGCATCCTAGCTACTCATCCCTCTCTCAATTTTAACCCGTGGAAGTCATTGATCTTTGTTAACAGTCTTTTTTTTCCTATGAAATGTCATCATATAGTTGGGAAAATGTAATGTGTAGCTTTGTCACATAGGCTCCTTTCACCTAATAAAATGTGTTTAAGTTTCTTCCATATCTTTTCATGGCTTGATATCTCACTTATTTTTAGTGCTGAATAATAATTTTTTTTTGGATGCACCACAGTTTATTATTTCATCCACCCATCGAAGGCAGTTGTGGTTGCTTCCAAGTTTGGTTACTTTTGAATAAAATTGCTATGAACATCCGTGTGCAAGATTTTATGTGGACACATATTATTTTTCAACTAATTTGAATGAATAATAAGGTGCATTTATTGCTGGGTATTTATCTTAGTTTTAGTATGTTCTGTTTTGAGAGAAACTGCCAAATGTTTTTCCAAAATGACTATACACACCAAATATGAATGTTCCACATCATTACCGGCTGCTATTGTCTGTGTCTTGGATTTTAGCCATTACAATAGATGTGTAGTAATATCTCAGAATTTCAACTTGAAAAATCCTAATGATGTATAATGTTGAGCATATTTTATATGTTTAGCTGACAGTTGTGTCTTTCTTAATGAGGTGTTTTCTGTATTTCAAAAGTGATAAATAGAAGCATTTAAAGTAATATACTGGGGCAAGTGTCTGGCACAGTGATTAAGTGACCACTATATGTAACCACATTCCATTTTGGAGCACCTGGTTTACATCCGTACTATTCCACTTTTAATCCAGCTTCCTGTTAATATGCATCTTTGGAGGTAACAAGTTCAAGTATTTGGATCTCTGCTACCTCATGGGAGGCCCACATTAAATCTGGACTTCTGGATTTGGTTTGCCCTGATCCTGGCTGTTACAGGAATAAATCAATAGAGAGTGGATAGAATCTCTCTCTCTCTCTCTCTCTCTCCCCCTCTCTCCCTACCAGATAAAAACTAAACAAATAGGGCCCGGCACAGTAGCCTAATGCCTGAAGTCCTCACCTTGCACACTCCAGGATTCCATATGGGTGCCTGTTCTGGTCCTGGTGACCCCACTTTCCATCCAGCTCCCTGCTTGAGCCCTGGGAGGCCAGTCAAGAACAGCCCAGGGCCTTGGGACCCTGTGCCTGCGTGGGAGGCCTAGAGGAGGCTCCGGACTCCTGACTTCGAATTGGCTCAGCTCTGGCCATTGTGGCTGCTTGGGGAGTGAATCAACTGATGGACGATCTTCCTGTCTCTCCTCCTCTTTCTGACTATCCAATAAAAATTTTCTAAAGAACTAACTAAATAAAAATGTATAGAAAAAGAACACACAACTCTAAGGAAAAATCAGTTTTGAAAAAGAAGGTGCTTTCCTCAGGAAAAAAATGAAAAATTTCAAACATTCATTTCTTAAAGTATTACATGTAATGTTGTAGGAGGTAGCAATAAAATGAAAAGCATTTAAAAATAGAAAGAACTTTTTTGAAGCTGTGATTCCACTGCTGATTGCACCAATTGCAGATAATAGAATCTCCATTACTTTATAAATTAACCAGAATAGAACTCTACAGAGACCCAGGTAAGAAAAATTTCAGACTTAAAAATGCCATGGCCAATGAATTTATATATAAGTCATTCAGCCTCAAAATTCTGACACATTAAAGTGAATTAGTAAAAAGAAAAAGAAACTAAAACTAAGTTTCAAAATGAAAAAAATGTCTTACACTTTAAAAATTTTCTTCTAAGATTTTATAAGTAATGGCCTACTCAAAAGTGTTAAATCAGCTCTATATTACAATTAGAGTCAACAGATTCAGGTGCTAACCAAAGCCTAGCACAAGAAATTTCACAGAAAGATTTGCTTCAGAAAAAAAGCAGTTAAAATAACTTAGTTCCTCCAATTTTTAAAAAGATTTATTTATTTTTATTGCAAAGGCAGATATACAGAGAGAAGGAGAGACAGAGAGGAAGATCTTCCATTCGATGATTCACTTCCTCAAGTGACCACATGTGGGAGACCCAGAGGATGCTCCTGGGTCCTAGCTTTCAGATGGGTTCAGCTCTGGTCATTGCGGCCACCTGGGGAGTGAACCAGCAGATGGAAGATCTTTCTCTCTGCTTCTCTCTGTAAATCTGGCTTTCAAATAAAAATAAAGAAATCTTATAAAAAGAAAAAAAATTACTTAGTTCCATTTTGTTCACATAAGTTTTCTGGGAATTGCAGTGACAA
Organism: Ochotona curzoniae; assembly: GCF_017591425.1. Lineage (NCBI taxonomy): Eukaryota > Metazoa > Chordata > Mammalia > Lagomorpha > Ochotonidae > Ochotona > Ochotona curzoniae. The sequence goes on along the minus strand of NW_024465023.1, from coordinate 17,621,195 downwards.
GAAATAGGGCCGGAAAGGAGACGGAAGGGTCTGATTCCAAAATAAAGTATCTATATTTGTATTTAAACTTTTTAAAATGAGACTTAAGTATATAGAAAATATAATCCAGAAAAGTTATATATTTGAGGAACTGCATCATATACCAATAGAAGATTATCCAATCATTTTCTCCTTGCTGTCATCAGATTTGCTATTATAATCACAGAATCTTCAGATATTTTCCAAGCTTAATCATCCCGCTTGATTTGCTAGTTTCTCGTGTGCACAATAAATAGCCTATTTTAAATTCCCTGCGAGTAGCAATTGGTTCAGGAAAACTCTAGGAGTGTACAGAATGAGTCAGGGAGAAGTTGTGCTTGTGAGTGGCTATAGTAAAGGCCATGAAAAATGAACCTTTATTTAACATCCAGTGCCCTGGTCTAAAAGAAATAATCCAACATCAATGCCTTCCTCTAAAATGTACATGGAAGCATGATACCAACAACTAAGCAACTTCAAACACCTTTAAGAAGTGTTTTTGGAAAGCAGGATGGTGGTATAAGGTGCAGATAGGTTTAAACTGACAGGGAATCATTGGCCAGGGTGATGTACAAAGGGCAGATTCCAAGAAACAATAGAGGACATGCCTGGGGCAGAAGAGTACCTGGAAACCCTTGGACACAGGGAAGTGGCGGAGACCACAGCGTGATATTGCAATGACCAAATAACCCAGCAGCGGTTCACGAACAGAGATTTGAGCTCCAATGGCAGCCAGAGCTCCAGTGGCAGCCAGGTGGGAGGGAGAGTTCACCAAGAGCTCAGGAGGTGAACACAGGCATAGAACTGCCTGTCCTGCTGATTTGCATGATTTGACCATGAGCAAAGACAGAGCAGAAGATTCCAAGGGGTGGTGCAGGAACAGTTGGATGTCACAGCCTGGACCCACACAGATGCTGCATCAGGCGCCATTTTGTGTATTGGGTCAAAGGCTGTGGGACTGGAGGGAAAGCATTAAACTGCACATAGCACTAAGCTAGTAGCAAAATCACTTCCGTCTCAGTGCATTGCATTGGTAACCCAGAGAAAACATTTCCAAAGTGGCATTATACAGATTTCATCCAGAAAGGTCCAGGTCGCACCAAGACCTAACTGCCACCAAACCCAGAACTCAATCAGTGCCATGTCAAGACCATTGTATGTAGTGTGGCAAAGGTTGTGGGGCTGTAGGGAAAACAGTAAGCTGCACATACTCTAAGCTAGGAGCAAAATCACTTCAGGTTCAGTACATCACACTGGTCACACAGGGAAGACAATACCATTACAGTATCCTGCAGGTTCTAGCCAAGATAGGTCCAGGTGTCCCTCAGATGTAATGGCCAACAGGTTTCAGCAAGGTCAGCACCACCAACAACCCAGTTATGTAGGACAGCTGGTGTCCCTAATCCTGGACACTGCTTGAACCAAAAGGGGGGAAAAGGCTGTAACAGTGTGGCCACAGCATGGGACCACAGAAAATGATGAGGTAGAAGCAGAGTCTATGGAGAAAGTCTCTGCTGGAAGCTTAGAACAAGAACCCAGAAATTAAACTCGCTGGAGGGGAAAAGGTGTGGGCATTGTGGGGCATAAAAACACATCTTTCTTTTTCTGTTCAAATCTACAAGTTGTGAGTGATCTCCAGACTTGTTCCTGAGGAGGAATATGATAAGAGTGGATGGAGAAGGAAAGGCTCTAAAATTCTCAAGATAAAGAAATGTCTTCTGATTGACAAGACATGGCTGCAAGTGATTCCTTTTTTGGAAATTAATTGTTAAATATATTAGATTCTCGGGGTCACAGTGAATGCATGGTAATCACTACAACTCAGTTCTCCCAATTCTCATGTTAATGTGATATTAACACAAAGAGAACAGATTTTGTGCAGTTCATAGTTAGAATTCTAAGAATTTAATGATACTTCCCTTCCTCCATCACTCCCTCTTTCTTCTTTTTTTTTTAATTTTAGAAATAACATATTTTAATTCCCATTATACTCAGAGGCTTAGCATTCCACTAAAATTTTCAGCCAGTAAAAATTTAAAAAGACTAAGTTGAACAGGAATATAGGAAAGGGCTATAAACAATGAATGAATGAAAAGATATCAATTTCACTCATACATTGTGCATTTTATAATAATAATCACTGACCATTAAACCTATACTAGTATAGATCATTCTTAAACTCAGGTTTGACAAAGTTAGAAAACAAAGTTTGAGAAACCTACAATTGCAACAGTATTTATACACATAGGCATTTCTTTTAAAAATTTAGTTATCAAAGAAAGATTATGTGATATTTGTATAAGTCCAGTTTATTTCATTCAATATGATGCCCTTTAGTTGCATCCATTTTGATGCAAATGGTAATATTTTTTCTTTTTCTACAGATGAATAATATTCACTATATGTATGTCTTTATATCTTATTTTCCTTATCAATTCATCTGATGAACACTCTGGTTGACTCAAATTTTTGGCAACTGTGAGCCCTACTGTTATGAACATGATGGTGTATGTATTGCTTTAACACAATGTGTTCATGTGTTTGGGATATACACCCAGTAGTGGGATTGATGGATCATAAAGGAAGTCTATATCTGATTTTTAAGGACATCGTCACAGCATTTTCCACAGTAGCTACATTAATATGCATTCCCATCAATAATGTGTAATTGTTGCCCTTGGTCAATATCCTTCCCATTATTTGTTATTTTATGTCTGGGGATGAGATGATATCTCATTGTGATTTTGATTTTGCATTTCCCTGCTAGCTACTGATGATTAGTAATTTTTTATATATATTTGTTGCCCATCTATAGTTCTTTTGAAAACTAACTATTGCTACCCTTTACCCTTTTGGCTACTATATGTATGGGAAATTAAGATAAGCAGTTTGTAAACACTTTTACCCATTTTGTTGGATGTCTCCTTACTCTTCAAAATTTCCTTTGCTGTGCAAAAGCTTCTGACTTTTTAAAAAATAAGCTTTAAAAATAGTTTTAGTTGGAAAACTGAGTTACAAAGAGAAGTAGAAACAGAGAAAGTGCTTCATTCTCTGGTTCATTCTTAAACAGCTTCAATGGCCAGAGCTGGACTAATTGGCAGCCAGGAGCCAGTTTCTTCTGTGTTTTCCACATTGGTGCAGCCGTTCAAGTTCTGGAGCCACCCTCTGCTGTTCTCCCAGGCTATAAGTAAGGACCTGAATCAAAAGTGGAGCAGCTGGAACACAAACTGGCACCCATATAGGATGCTGGCACTGTAGACAGAGGCTTAGCCTACTATGCCATGGCCTCAGCTCCAAACCTCTGAAACTGATATGATCCCATTAGTTTAGTTTTGCCTTTGTTGCATGTGTTTTGGGCATCTTATCCAAGGAATCATCACCCACACCAATGTCTTGAAGTGTTTCTTCACACAGCCTCATTGTCACATATCCTAAGTTTATTTCCTTGATTCGTCTTGAGTTGATTTGTGTATATACTGAAGAGTAGAAATGTAATCTCAGTTTTCATTTGTTCTCCTGGAGCAACTTTGAGACTGTGTTTTCTTTGGTGGTATTAGAAATTCCCTATCATCAACTTTAGGGTTGTTTGAAAGTCAAGGAATTAAAACACAAGGCAAGATTAGAAGCTTAGACAACACTTTTTGACAGCTTGTTTCCCCAGCAGGTCTCTAAGTAGTTGAGTGGTGTGGGAAGAGCATGGTCCTTGGAGCAGGAGATGTGAAACTAAGATCTGAGTTCACTGTGGGTTGGACCTGCTTAACTTGCACAAAGTATCAGTTCCTGCTGAGACTCTCTTCTCTATAAAGTGAGAATGTTTGTCAGATCTAACTCGTAGTTCTGTTGTGAAAAATATATGAAACAGTGTGCGAGAAAGCCATTCGTTTAAGATAAAGCAACACACAATAAATCCATCAGAATTTATTTTAAGTTTTCGCATGTGGCATGACAAGGACTTATCCAGGACACAGGAATAATCCTCTTGATTAAAATAGAAGAAGTTGAATTTAGATACAAATGATTCTTGTTTTGTAATTTTTGTATCATTATCTCTTTTCTTCCAGGGCCAAGGGAGGACTTTCTTTGTGTGCTCCTTTCACTCTCTTAGCTAAACTTCCATTCACTTTCTCCCAGGGAACAATACCCTAACCTCCATACCACACCATCTAGACCATGGAGTAACTGTTTCATTCTTGATTTTCTAATATAATCAGCACAATGTAACTGATACACAAAAGTTCCAAAAGCTGTCTACTAACCACTTTTAAGCAATTGCAATAATCACCACCTTTTCCACAATGTTTTGAAAAGGGAAAAGATAAAGGATTGAAAAATGCATCAAGCATCCTTCCTGCTGATGTTTTGGCCTTCAATCAATAAAATATTTAAATCTGTTCCAAACACAGATGAAAATTTCATTTTTGATATTCCCACAGTAAAAGTGATCATACACACACACACACACATATGAGTACAGAGTCCCTGAACGTCACAGGGGAGTTTTCAATATATTTAGCAAACAAAGCAAACTTTTCTCTGTATGTTGAAAGTTGTATGCACACAAACCCAATAATACATTTATGAAGCTTCAAGTACTAAAAACATGAAAAGCACTCAGCAATAAATAACATACTTATAAATTTCAATATCAGTATTAGAGAAAAAAGCAGTTATAGAAAAAGAAACACATTAAATAACCAGGAGTAAGGGTCAAAATGAGATCCAAATTCATACTGGAAACAAAATGTTTGAGAGGATGGGGGAAAAGCATAGTTACTGAAAAAAGGAATAAACCCATTAAAACTGCAAGGTAAACTTTTCTTCAGAAGCACAGACAAGTGCTATGAAAAATAATCAAATCTTACAGAAATAAGTCCTTATTTATATGTCGATTTATTTATCTTCATCAGGGTGCCAAGAACACACACACACACACAAATCACCTCTTTAATAACAAATGCTGGGAAAGCTAGCTATATACACTAAGAAAAAAATGAAACTCGATTCTTATACCATGCGCGAAAAATTAACTTACAACAGAGTAAAGAGTTAAATATAAAAGTTGAAGGTATAAAACTCCAAAACAAAGTTGAAAAACTTTAATATTGTTCTTGGCAATAATTTTCTAGTACGATTCAAAAAGTTTCACGATATTGGAATGGCTAGGAATGTTTTGTGTAAAACTCCCAAAACACAGGAAACAGAAGCAAAAAATAAAGGAATGCAATTATTATCGAACTAAAAAGCTTCTGCATAACAAAAGAGAAAAGAGATAATCTAAGGAATGACAGAAGATACTTACAAAATAAACATGATGAGGGTTAACAACCAGACTAGCTTAGGAAACCAGACAACTTAATAGGAAAAATGTAAACCTAATTAAAAGTGAACAAGGAATCACAATAGATAAGTTTCAAAAAAGAAATTCTCATCAGTAGAAGGCATGTAAAAAGCATGCAGTATTTGTGCATATCAGGGCAATTTAAAAAAAGCTATATCATTTCATACCCATTATGGGAGTTATTATCAAAAAGACAAAAGGTTAAGCATTTTCAAGTATGTGGAGAAAAGGGAAGCATTTGCATTTCCTGTAAAATGTAAATTATTGCAACCATTATGGAAAAGAGTACAGAGCTTCCTCAAAACATCAGAACTATACCATGATTCAACAATATTATTGACAAGTTTATATCCAAAATAACCAAAAACAGAAATTTAACATGATATTTGCAGTTCCATATTCATTGCAGTTATTCATACTAGGCAAGATACAGAAATTACTCCCTGTGATTTAGAGTTTGACTTCAACAATTTCTGTAGTAGTGTGAAGTTTTTCAGCTCTGAAAGAGTTGGAGGTCTCTTACATAGGTAACTTTTACCCTTTCTAGACTTATGCCTTTCAAAAGGGATTTTCTGTAATCAGTGTGTCTATTCTGATGAATAAATCCAGCACTGGAGAAACTAGCCCATGCCACAGGATGGAAGGTATTTTATTCCATGAGGAAGTTATTTGTTTAATTTCTTTTTGGTACTTTTCAAATTTCACTTCCTATGTTTTCAGTGTTTCCACTATTTTTAGGCTTCTCTGAATCTGCAGTTGAGAACAAAGTGAATCATGAGATGCTTTTTCCTCGACTGAAATAGGATTTCCTTAGTCCTCTGCCAGAATTATTTTAATTTTGCTTCTTCATTTACCAGTTCTTCCTCTGCTTTATTTGTATTACTTTATTCTCCCTTCTGTTTCAGATTTTCCATTTCTTGTTTGCTAATATATCTGTACTGAAGCCGCCCTAATAATTATCCTTCAGGGATATTTCTCCTATTCTCTTACCTGTATTGTTTGGCTGCACAAGCAATGGAACTCACTACACACAGTTTTGGCCTCCTGTCTCTATATTCAGAGGGATTCACGCAAGGAGCCAGGGAGTGATGATTTGGGCTGATACCAAGATTCACCTTCTTACTGGACCTGGTGTTATACATCTGTCCTCCATTTTATTTGCAAAGTAATTAAACTCTATACAAACCCATGGGATTCCAGAGCTATTGAGACCCAAACTTTCTTGCCATCTGTGTTCTCCGAGAATTACTGAGAGACAGATTGTGCTTGGCAGGCTTTCTCTGTTTTCCAAACAGGCATTTATCAATCAGCAAATTCAGTGCTTTCAAAAACTCTCCACTGAACAAACACCACAGCTCATTTTGCAGGCATGAAAGACTGTTTATATGCCCAGGATCAGGATCAGGAATATTTGGGTAATGTTTTTACTGGCCATCCTGCCAAGTCTCTCAACAAACATGTGTGCTTTCTTCCTACTCATTGTCAGGCTATGTTACAAAGGCATGACCAAACAGACAGTTTGCATTCTCCAACAGAAGGAATGTCCAAGTGTTAGAGGGGAAAAAAATCGTGTGTAAAGCAGGACAAAGGTCCAGGCTAACTTGATTATACGCATATGTTAAATTCTTTACTGTAAATACACAACAAGGGCGAGCAAAATCTTTGAGGGAATTAAGGATCCCCAGAACTCACTTTCAGCTTATCATAAAATTAGACTTCAGATCAAATTTTATAATATATCCATGCATGAATTACTCATCACTAAGTATCCATAAAGCAGTTCATGAAACCTGGGAGTGTTAACCTGCACAACATTTTAAGATAAATATCCTATATTACCCTGAAACACAAAAAGTGTATTGAAAACAGTGCCTTAAGCTGTGTACTAAGTCTGAATGCCCCCCTCATCTGACTCCCATTTGGCCTTTGTCAGCTGCAGGTGACGAAGTGAAGTTTTCTTTATCAGCTTTGGAAGCACACCCAAGGAGGTAGCATTTGAGGCAGGTTGGGTGTACACCATACAAACTCTTCAGCTTTGTTCATTTTGGAAATCAGGAATCACATGTAAAGACTATTTTAAGCCAAGGAGAAACGTATCTTACCTCTGTCTCCTGAATCTTCGTGCTTGAATCTGAATCATATACATTTTGTCAGTAATTCTGTGGTTTATTCTAACGTACAGCTTTGTTTGTGAATCACTGATACTGCTATCCTCTAAAACTACTTTACATTTTCTTATTCAAATTCTTGAACTTCCAACAATAGGAAAACTGATTTTCCATACTCAGTGTTCCAACTGATTAACAGTGGATTGACAGAAAAGTCAATATATCAGAGATTCAATTTTCTCCCAGTAAAGAACTTTCAAAATAAGATAATACCCTAGTAAAATCTTATTCCTAGTTGAGCCATTTCACAGTCACTCATAGGTATGGCAGGAGATAACATTTTGATAACAATGAATGATATTTTTTCCCTCTCATTCTTAAAAAAACATAATCAGGATCCCTCTTACCATTACAAGAATGGTGGTATATGAATCAGGAAAGGAATAATTCAGCTCAACATAATAAATTCAAAAGTTTCTGCGTTGATTTGGAAAAACACATAGAATGCACAAGAATTGTAAAATCGTGGTATTCCAATAAATTCAGACTTGAAGGGAGCAGAGCTAAGGTTCATGCCATATGCATTTAACTAAAAAAGGTTGGCGGAAAATATGAGAACAGCTTCCAACCACTCTCTTGATAAACAACAACAATGTATTCAACTATAGAAAAAAAGAAAACAAAATATTTGGCAGAAGTGATTCAGGAAGCTAAAATGTGAAGTAAATGTACAGAATCATGTCCTATTTTTGTTTACTGTTAAAAATTCAGACAGAATTTAGCGGGACCCAAACACGAACACTTAATAATTCTAAAAAGCCCATAGGGAAGTCAAAGTCTTACTTGTTGTCTCAGTTTTTGAGCAGAACTTGTGAATCTATGGGTCTCAATGTAGTGGCTATGGGAGCATCTAAAACAGGTCTACATGCTTCAGAGCTATATAAAAATGACTCTTAAGTGGCTAAAAATCAAAAGAGAAAAGTTTATCTTCAATAAATTAGACACAACAGAGGACAGGGATCACTGGCTTCTAGAATACAAAGGCTGTGGAAAGATGTCAACTAAGATCAACCAATATCATACATCACAGCCAAAACCAGTCTATCTGTTATTTTACATGTTAAGGTAGTCCTAAACTATATATATCCCTAAATGTAAAGATACTTACAAATTTCCCTGAAGAACAGATCATCTTTTGGATGAACAGACGCAAAGGGGAAACAAATTGCTAAAAGAGTGTTGTAATCTTAAGAGATTGAATTTTGAAATTCAAACCAGATTTATAAAGCATTTAACGTTCAATTTGAAATTAAAATGACAGCTGAAAATCCAAATTCAGTTTAAATACATGGACCAGTTTGGGACATGTTTGAACTTTTGTAATCAGTCACTATTCAATAAATATTTCTTGATGGATGGTTTCGCTTTTTCAATTACTTTCTTATTAATGATCAGTATGGTAAATACATTTCTGACTGGCGTTTAGAACCACAAAATGCTAACTATATTACAGAAAAGTTCATGCCTGGATCAGTAACTGAATACACTCCATGCCACCCACTGGCATCTGACTTACACAATTCTAATATTATTTTTGACAGAGTGCAGCACAAAGTTTGATCATGTATAAGAAGAGATGCTTCCCCTTAAGCTTTTCTGTCAGTATTAATAAAATCTTAGAGCAAATTCTGCCATATATATGATGAATCAAATTTTCATTATCATATGGAAGAAAGCAGTTCATACCACCCATTCTGTGAACACTATGAACTACAGCTCTCTAATCTTTAGGTGAACAAGCAGCTCCCATAAATGAAAGGATTACTCTAGGCTCAAAATCATCCAAGGGACTGAACTCTGAAACTCTTCTCATAACTAGCACCTTACACTCTTTCAAGCCAGTGATTCTCAACCTTGGTTACAAATTGAAAACAGCTACAAGGTTTTAAAAAATCACTACTACCTGCAGAATCCCAAAGATTCTGACTTAAATAATCTGGTATGCATTTTTGGCATCTCTGGTTTTAAAAGCTCTCTATGCATTTGTAATATACACTTGAATTTAATAAATACATTTTAAAAAGACTGTTGGGACAAATGACTATGTAGATATTACACCTTGAGCTCCTCTTACTCCAATGTGTAAAATCAATCAATAAAATTAGATTATTACCTTTCATTGCAATTGAAATAACCTGTGCTTTTAACTCTTGAATGCGTTAGTGTTCAATTTCATTTCTGTGTGTGTGTGTGTGTGTGTGTGTGTGTGTGTGTGTGTAAAGATATATAAGGATAAATTTAGATGATGAAGCTTCTGGTAAACAAATATTCATAAATTCATGGCACTTACAGGATAGATGTACATCACCATTTAGCAAAAATGGACAGATACTAAACAGGAGAGAGTTACTGTATACTTTACTTTTCAAGTGAGAAAACACAATTCATGCAACAAGCACTCTAACATAATATTTCTATGAAAGAATGTACAGGAAGCCTCTCGTTACATACTCTTGAAACTACAAATTATGTTGCATTAAAATTGGAAGACTGAAAATGAAAATGGAACTTTACAGAAGAACATTGATTTCCAACAGATGTAATGTGCTCAAAAATGTATTTTACAGTGATAGAATAAAGGGTATATATCTGTATGTATGTACTTATGTACACATATGTATACATGCCTATATATACACACATATATAAACATACATGGGTGATAGTTTTCATGAATCTATGGATGCTTGATTCCTTTATATATAAATGTTTACTACTTGCACAGATACTGCACACTCCTCCTATGTAATGTAATACATTTGATTGATAACTTTAAGCCATTTATAATCAGGGTTAATATGGATAGGTAGTAATTTGGTCCTGTCATTTCAGCACTGGGTTCATTGATTTAGTCTTCTGTTGTCATTTTACTGGAATGGTCTTCCTGTTTGCCTTTGCTTTTGGTGGGTGTTATTCCTTTTCTCTGTTAAGACAACATCTTTAAGTTCATTTGTAGAACAAGTTTGGAAGAGGCATGTTCTTTTAACTTTTCTTTACTGTGGAAGAATTTTATTTCATTTTCAAAGACAAAGGGCAGTTTTGCTAGGTACATTATCCTAGACTGACAACTTTTTGCTTTTAGAATCTGGAATATGTCACTCCATTCTCTTCTGGCCTGTAGAGTTTCCTGTGAGAGATCTCCTATGAGTTTAATTCACATTCCTTTATATGGCAGTTGATTTTTTTCACATGTACCTTTTCTCATTGTTGAAAATTTGTATTCCTTCTTACATTTACCTTTAAGAATCTTTTCATTATGCTTGATTGAAGAGAGCTTGATTATTACGTGTGGTGGTGACGATCGCTTTTTGGTCAACTGTATTGGGAGTTCTGTGCCCCTCCTGGATGTTCTTTCCCAATTCTTTCTCCAGATTAGGGAAGTTTTCCTTTATTGTTTCATTGAATACAGCTTTAAATCCAGCTTCTCTTTCTGCATCTTCTAGAACTCCCATAACTCTTACATTTGGCCTTTTAATAGTGTCTCTTAATTCTTGAAGACTTGTTTTAGCTTGACCCAACTCTGCTTCCAGCTTTTTGAGTATTTCCCCATTGTGACAAAAAAAAAATCTTCCAATTTTGAGATTTTTCTTCTGCCTCATTCATTGTATTGTTGAGACTTTCCACTGAATTTATTTGCTCTGTTGAGTCCTTTATTCCTAGTAATTCTGCTTGATTTTGATTCAGTGTTGCTATTTCCTGTGTGACATACACCTTAAATTCCTTCAACTCCTGTATGTGCTTCTCATTGTTGATAAGAATCTTTATAAGAAGTTTTTTTTTCTTTTTTTTTAAATCCCCCATTTTCTTGATGTATTCCTAAGTTAACTTTGAGATTGGCAAAGGCTAGCATATATTTCTCCTTAAATCTTGTTTCTAAGCTGTGTAGCCCACAGGTCTATAATTCAATTTTACTTATTGTGGTTGGTACCCAGTTCTTTGTTTGCAGATGCTTGTCCCACTCCCTCCAGTGAGTTTCATATCTGGACACCATGGTCTCCGTAGACCCAGCTCCTGGCTCACAACACTCCACCTCCTTTTATCCCATGCTGAAGCTCCATCGTTGTTTATATAACCTTTCTCCCACTTCCTATTTGATCAGTTCCCAGGATTAGGGAGACACCAGGTATTTTAAATATCTAGGTTGTTGGTGGTGCTGATCTTGACGGAACCTGCAACCATTAGGTCTGAGGGCCACATGGACCTATTTTGAGTCATAAGTTGCCAAAGTTGGTATTATTTTTGATCTGGGGCCAGTGCAATGTACTGAACTCAGTGGGTTTGCTCCAGGCTCAGTGCATGCACAGCTCACTCTTGTCCCTGCAGTCTCAGAGCCTTTGCCATGTTGTACAAAATGGCCCCTGATGTGCCACTCATGGAGTTATGAATCTGGTGTCCATTAGGTCTGAGCACAACCTGGTTCTATTTTGGGTGAAATCTGTATGATGCTATGTTGTTGCAGCTTAGTGAATGTGCAGTCCTGTCCCATAGCCTTTGCCTCCCTAACAAAATGGTGCTTGATTTGGCTCGAATTGGGGTCTCTTCTGTGGAATCCACCTGTTCCTGCACCACCTGTTTTGGATCTGCTCTTCTGTCTCTGCTCCTGGTCAAACCAATCAAACCAGCAGGATGGACAATTCTTTGTCTGGATTCACCTCTTGAGCTTCCAGTGAACTCCCCATCCTACCTGGTTGCTGATGGAGTTCTGGCTGCCAGTTCAATTCATATCACTGCTTGCTGAATACCACTGGGGTATCTGGTCACTACAACACCACACCGATTTTTCCACTACTTTCCCCTGCCCATCAGTTTCCAAGTGCCCCTCTGCCATCAGTCTGTCCTCTCCTATTTTCTGAAATCTGACCTCTCTGGTTCACCCTGGCTAATGTTTTTTCATCTGTTTAAATGTGTCCTTACCATATTCTTCCATCTTGAATCTTTGTCTGCTTTAAAAAAAATTTAGGGAACTTTTGTTTTGTCTTGTTCTAAATTTTTTTTTGATGATGTTTAAATAGTTGACCAAAGTGGGATGTGTCGAGGACTAGAGGAATGTGGGTGAAATCAATATTTCCAAACCTTTCATGTCTTCCTCCTGTATCTGGAGGGAGGGGAGGAATCAGGGGAAAAGCTTCACCCAGCATTCCAGCTGCTCCAGTTTCCAGGGATGGGAAACAGTCACCTGATGTCATCCCAGAGTCCCAAACATGGAGCATACTCTGAAGGTTCCACTCAAGTGGTTTTGGTAGTTCTGAAATACTGTCAATCTCACCAATCCATGGATGAGGAAATCCTTCCAAGTTCCATTGGCTGACAGTTCACCCCCAAAATCTCCATTTGCCCAGATATTTGCTGTCAATGCTGTGTTAGTTGACTAATTTGTTCTGTCCTCTTTCCTCTGCTATGGTACCAGATGTCCTCTGCAGGCCCAAATGGACTACCATATCCTCCATTGCATCTGGGCATGCAGTTCACTGCTCTGGAGGCCCAGTTCTGATGCATGCACTCCACAGTCAGACCACAGATCCTGTGATTTTCCCCCATGGTTGGAGTAGGGATCCCCACATAAACCTCGTCTCAGGTGATCTCAGGCCTGACTCTTGTATGTGCTTGTAAGTGTGGGTTCTGGCTTTGTCTTTCACCCATATAAGCTTAGACATACACACTGGTGATTGCAATTGTTAGGTCAGTTCTATCTCCAACCCTGTCTCTTACTGAAACCAGTGGATGCTGTGACCCAGCAAAGCATGTCTATCACACACTCAGCCCTCATATACACCATTAGGCACTTCAGCCTAGTTGGAGCAAACCCAATAACCTTCACCATGTGAAGCCTAACTCCACCCAAACAACCCCACTATCCAGCCCAAACAACCCCACACTCACATTGGCAGGTGCCACTGCCTATCTAGCCAGGCCCATGCCTAGCCCTGATTCTCATGTTCACCATTTTGAGATGCAGCCCATCTGAGAGGTACCCACAACTTCCCCACTGGGCCGACTCCCAGCCCTGGATCTTGTAGTTTTCAGGTGGTTCCGTAGTCTTTCTTGACAGGACTTGCCCCCATTTCCAGTGCTTACTATCTATGCTGTGGCAAAGTCCAGTTAGCCTACATTTACTCTGGCTCTGCAAGCATAGGTGGATATATTTGTTTAGCACTGCCTGGCTCTTGCCCTGTCCCAATTCACATACAGGCCAACAGATGTTGTATCCCTGCCCTGCCTGATTGCCCCTGATTCCAGTACTCATGCTCACCAGTAGAAGCAGTGTCCCAGCACAAGGGTTCCCCACAATCCCCCTACCAGGATCTCATTGCCCCTGGGTTTCACATGAACTGGTGGGTGCTATGGCACAGTCTGGGATGTCCTACCTTACCTCAGCATTTGCTAGCAGGTGCTATATCCTGTCCCAGTCAAATCTGCCCCAAGTTCCATGTCATGCTGCTAGTGCTGCTGCTTAGCTCAGTCCAGCCAGCTCCCAGTCCCGACCGTAATGTGAACTGGCTGCAACAGGCCTGTCCTGTACCCTGTCCTGGTTCTCAGATCTGCCAGTGGTTATTATAAACTGGCCTAACCAGGTCTACCCTTAAACAAAACCCACATGTATGTCAGCAGATATTATAACCTGGCCTGATCTGGACTGCTCCCAAGAACTGCTTCCTGACAAAGGAATTCCCCCATGCTTCTCTATCAGGCTTTCTCCCAGTGGCAGGTCTTGCACATACCAGTAGGCCTTCGGTCTAGTCTGACTGAGTCTACTTCCTATCTTGGCAGGAATAGTGGCCTTGTCCCTCCGGCTCACACCCATTCTTGTTCTGTCAGGTGTTACAGCCCAGCCATATCTTGTCCTTACCCAGACACATGTCTCTTGTGGTTCAGCAGGTGCTGAGACCTAGCCCAGCTCACCCTACCCACACCTTGACTCTCAGGAGCACCAATGGGTGATGGAGTCCAGCCCAGTCTGGCACTCCTCAGACCCAGGCCACACCCATGTTGAGGAACACTGAAGCCATGTCCAGGCCAGATCAATACTCCATGTCAGCTCTTGCACTCACCAGAGGGAACCACAACCCAGCTGGTATGCATCCTTAGCTCCCCGACCGGGCCTTTTCCTAGCCAAAAACCTTGCATGTGCCAATGGTTGCTCTGAACTAGCTTGACATAGCCCATCCTGCATCTTGGCCTTTGCCATTCAATGCTGCAGCCTGGTATGTCCCAACCCAACTCTAACTGGCAGGTGGTACAGCTTAGTCCTGCCCAGTCTGCCCCTATCCTTGGCCCATGCAGACCAGTAGGTGTGATAACTGGCCTAGCATGACCCACACTGCAGCCTGGCTCCTGCACATGCCAGTGGAAGCCCTGCCAGGTAGGCCCCCAGCACCAGCTTTAGTGTGCACTGGTGAGTGGTGATCAGTGGTGATCCATGCTGACTAGCCCAGCTCAGGTCTTTCACATGAGTTGGTGCTTTGATCTAATCCAGAAAGGTTCCTCCAGTGTCCCCTCTCCCAAGCGCTCAGTCTCAGCACCACTGCTTACCTGCAAGTACAATGGTCTTGTCAATGGAAGTCCTTCAGAAGTCATTCCTCACCTGTAACATGTTTCCTCAGCAGTCTTCCCTCTCACACATTTCCTTACCCACTGATTGATCAATCCATGAACCACACATGTAAGGAAATGCACAGGCTTGCTCCCTTTGCCTGGACATGAAACCCCCCCAAGTCTCCACATGCCTCCATTGGCACGATTCCCCAAGCTCTCATGAGCTCCCTGCAGGGTTGGAACCACGGCACCTAAAGAGCTGCGCACATGGGCCATGAAGGGCTCGGTTGGCCCCACGGCAGCCAAAATGGGGAACTGTTTTTAATAAGACTTAATATTTCAAATTATTTATTTATATGAAAGGTAAGCCCAGACCTTTGATTAGTCGGCTTCAATTTTCTGGAGGAATGCATCTAGCATGCTTTTTATTTTTTCACAGTAGATATCTCATGAGGAAAAAATCCCTTCAGTTAAATGACTGATTAAAATTAGATGAATTTTTGGCAATTGATGTAGTATATAAGCATCTTTTAATTATGCTGCTCTTTAACTAACAGTAATGAGATTATGTTAGAATGAATATAGCACTGAAACAAATTCTTACACTATTCCTCTATATTATAACAGAATAAAGTTTCTATCAAAAATTTTAAATATCCTATTTATGAAGGAATATCACTGATACATTTAAAGAAAAGGTGGTAATATGGTGATGACATTTGAATAGTACTCTAATTTACAATATGTCCAGCACTGTAGAAGTTAATAATTTAATGTCTGTATGGAAAACAGCATTTCTTTGTATAGGAACAGCAGAAGCAGTAAGTGATAACTGATTTTTTCCCAATTCTGTAATTTTATGAGTATATTTATAGAGAAGAGTTTACATACAGGCAGCCATAATAGATCACAGGAAGAACATGTAGCTGGAAGTTGGAGAATTGATGTTCTGATCCTAGGATTTTAATGCATGAACTGAGAAATCTAGAACACATTATGACCTTATTTGACATTAGTTTTTCTAAAATCAATATTACATGACTGTGGGCTATATAATTCCACAATTTTAAAGCATTTGGATTTCAATCTATTCAGATTATTTTGGATCACCTTACTCCTGAATTTATGCTTTTCAATTTCCATAACAACAATGTCAAAGAAATAAAGCCATAAATAATATTTTTCTCACGTTTTATGCGCATGCATTTCTTTTATATGAATTGAATTCTAGTGTATATTTATAGAAACATGAAGAGTCAGCAAACATTTGTGCATAAAATACACTTATCAAAAGGAATTCAGTGTACATGCATTCAGTTCTAACTGTTTTGAAGCCGCGATGGCTGAGGTTTCTGTGCCGGTTTCATCACTAACTATGGTCATACTGTCGCTGGAGAAATCAGTATTTACAGAAACTTCACAGAAAATTAATTAAGTCACATCTTCAATTTTGTTGATGTTGATTGAAATAAGCATATTTTTATCTAGTCTTTTCTGAATGGAATACACTGCCTCCCTATTATGTGTGCATAACAAATTCTTCTTCACTGTTCCATTGAAGGCTAAATATTACCTCCTCCGGGAAGTCTTACAGATTTTTCTAGATAGGCACAGTTGCCTCCTTTCCTATTATTCTGCAACCATTGTGTTTAGCTCTTGGACAGCATGCAGAAGAATCAGTTGTTTACACTGCTCAGAATCTTATCAAGAAGAGAGAAATCCTGCAGGGCACATTCCTGGAAGCCCATCAAGGTGTGAAGGCCTGAAATAAAATTTGCAAATGGATTGCTGGTTAATTCAGACTTGCTCCAAACTGCTGCCACAAATAAAGAAATATGAACCAATGTGGATTGCATTTGAGTGGAGAGTACGAATGAATGAAGAAAAGAGAAAAATAGGGAAGTAAGAAGGAAAGATGGGAAGGGGAAGAAAAGAAGAAAGAAAGGAGAGAATGAAGGGGGGGTCAGAGGGAGGGAAGGAGGAGCAAAGGAATTAGGGAACACTGTTTTAGTAGGTACTGTGATTTACATATGATTTCAAATATGGCTACATGACTACCATTCAAATATTGTCAGCTACTGTTTGAATGAAGTCAAAGTTGTAGCCATTTAAATTCTGAAACCAAGTAATAGAAAATAAATCCCCCTTTTTTTTCTGAGAATGAATGATGTATTTTCTTATCTGATGTAAAATATTTGGGTGTTTTAAAGATACTTGTATTCGGAAAACCAGAGAAAAGAAAGAAAAATGAAGAACAATGAAAACTTAAACTGTGGAAATCCTATGGAAAATTTAGAAATATATTGCCAAATTGAAAATCAGAAATGATTTTTAAACAATTTTTAAATACACTTTGATCAAAATTGCAATGCTCTAATTTTAACATTTTCTGAAAATAACTGATATTATTATTTAAGTGGTGAATGAATAAAACATAATTCCTAGTAATTGATGTATGCAATATGGGACTGAAATGATGGCTCATGTCTAATCCTCTACCTGCAAGTGCTTGCTCATGTCCCGGCTGAGCCACTTCCCTTCCAGCTCCCTGCTTATGGCCCAGGAAAGCAACAGAGAATGGCCCAAAGCCTTGGAACACTGCACACATGTGAGAGATATGGAAGAAGTTCCCGGATCCTGGCTTCAGAGCAGCCCAGTTCTGGCTGTTGCAGGCACCTGGGGAGTGAACAAGTGGGTGGAAAAGCTTTTGGTCTTTCTGTCGTTCTCTGAAAAGATCTGCCCTTTCAATAAAAACAAATTGATATTTTTTAAATGTATCTGATAATAATCTCATATTTTCATCATAAAGATGTGAGAATAAATACTTATGACCCAAAATATTGGCTGTTGAATGAAATAAAGCTAATTCATATTTGGTATCTTTGTAGTTTCTGCATTTCTCACACTGCTCTGTTCTTGTTAGAGTGGAGAATATGTTGTTTCTTTTGGTCCTCATGATGCAGAACAAGTAAATGTTCGATAAATGTTTTGTTAAGTGAATGAATTTCTGTTATAAATTTTGTCATTTCAAAGATGAGGACAAGACTCATTACTTCACTATCATTGCTACTGTCATAATCATCAACTGCAAATTAATTAGGTCATGTCTTTTATAGATAAATGATTATGTTTGCTAGTATAGAAGAATGTGAAGAGATTCATAAAAGTTCTTTCCATCAAAAATATTTCCCTGACTAGCCAATTTAGAAGCTGAAATTTCTTTTAAAATTGCTTCGTATGGGTTTTGGAATACTTTCAGGCTTAGAAAATTGATGACCCACTCTTTTTTGATGAGGATTCATTTTCAGAATTGTTCAATATTCTATAGATTCAATGAAGCATAAAGTATAAATATTAATATGATGATATATAACAAAACAGTAAATGTATATAAATTTGCAAATTATATACTTAAGAAAAGCACTCTTGAAGGTGTTTTACTTTAAGAGAGATAAATATATTTTCAAAGAAATAATTTTAGCAGTCTTCTACCATGAAGTTAGTCCAGTTTGTTCCTTTTTCATAGAATTAATTGCCAATCCTGCTTAATAGCCTTGATGGCATCTTTTCCATGCAGTCATTTTTGGGTTACCTTTCACAATCTCTTCATATATGCAAATATCCTAGAGACACAGAGATAAGAACTATGGCAGCATTTTTCTAAGTGTTTTCTTAATGACATGTGTACTTTTCTGGCCAAGCTGATGAGTGTTTGGGGGAGGTAATCTGATTACTCTTTCAATTAACATTGTTTCTCTGGATTTCATTAATTTCATAAGGTATTACTCCAAGCTTTGACTCAAATATTGGTATCCATATTGAACTACTCTGCCTTATTTTCCTAAGTTGCACTGCTGCCTTTCTGCAAATTCTGAGATGTATATTTGCTGCTAACTATCATTGACATTAATGTTGATATTCTGACCATAATTATTGATGATATTTGCAGTATTTAACTTCAATAATGCCTGGCACTGCCGATATCCTGGAAAGAAATATCTGGAAGGAGACAAAGGGATTATCTTTACAAGAAAGCAACCATCAGGTAATTATCCTCCAATAAAGCAGTGTTATGTATTGATCAGTTAATGGAGAAGTGGAAATTCATTTTGTCACATAGGATTTCAGTGTTAAAACTGGCGCAAGATTGCAGCTGCTGGTTTCATGGCAGCATTTCAGAATGTGAATATGGCTATGAGGAGTCACACAAATGAGAGCATCTAAACACACTGTTCTGTCCTCTCAGTTGGCTGGGCATGATGTCAGGAATCTTAACAGCCAAAAGAGGTCCCACTAAATATTTTTCCATTTTATTTCTCAGCTATGAACTAATGTGGAATCTGAAGGACAAACATGTGTAGGCCAAGAACTCAGGGGACAACTTCTGTCCCTGTTCCTGCTTCAAAAGGACGTCATTTCTGATGCTCTCTGATCATTGAGGTGGCAATGGCACTGTCATGAAGCCTGGGTAGCACTTTAACTGTTTAATGCCTATGACATTGAAAAAGTCACATAACCCTGTATGATCCCAACTACATCATCCATAAAATAAGACCTAAAAGCCTTGTCTTTTTATAAGAGTATTGTGAAGAATGTATGAAGTAATTATGTGAACACATTTTAGAAGCAATAAAATGTTGTAAAATATAGCTCATTTACTCCTCCACTCAGTCAGTGTTTTCTGAACATCTCCTGTGTATCATCAAAGTTTCTGTTTTGTCTTTCAGGTCACTGACAAACCACTGCAGCCTCCTCATCTTGACCAGTGCCTGCTAACCCCAAGTCCTATGTCCTGCTTATCTATCATTCATTCTTCAATACTCTGGTTTTGGGGACAATTGCTTTTCATATACACTGCATGGATCTCTCGTTAAATGGTTGGTTCCTCTGTGGTGCTGTTGTCCTACCAAGAGAGCACCTAGACTTTTATGTGCAATTAGAATGGCTTTGGACCCTTCCTGCAATTTCTTTGTTCTCAAAGTGTGCAAGGTAGTCTCAGAGTATGGTTGATAGAGGAATAGTGGAAGTAGTCAATATATGAGGTCTGGATTGTTTCAGCTTCAATGCAGATATTACAAGAGTCACAGGGAACAGGAGACAAAACTATGCTTCATACACCACAGAATTCATTCTTTAGACTGCCCAGGAAGACTAAAGAATTAGTAATCTGGCTCACCAGAGTACTGTTTACAAGGATGTAGGAAATACTTGGGGATATTTCCCTTTTAAAAATGTCTCAATCAAGCAGGCATAGTTAGACTTAATCTTTTTTTAAGATTTCATTTTTATTGGAAAGGCAGATATACAGAGAGGAGACACAGAGAGGAAGATCTTCCGTCTGTTGATTCACTCCCCAAGTGCCACAATGGCCAGAGCTGAGACTATCTGAAGCCAAGAGCCCGGAGCGTCTTCTGGCTCTCCCACATGGGTGCAGGATCCTAAGGCTTTGGGCCATCCTTGACTGCTTTCCCAGGCCACAAGCAGGGAGTTGGTTGGGAAATGGGGCTGCCGGGACCAGAACTGGTGCCCATACGGGATTCTGGCATCTGCAAGGCGAGGACTTTAGCAGCTAGGCCACCACTCCAGGCCTTAGACTTACTCTGTTAGTAGAGGAATAATTCTAATCCCAGTGTACAATGATATTCAGATGTGCCTATTAGGAACTCACATCTATGCCTGAGGGCAAATATAGGAGTAGATATTTTAATTCTTAAAGAACTAATTTCACTAACATTTCTTTCCATAGAATAGAGATTTGGGACCTCAGGGATCGTGAAACACCAGCAATGATGACTAGCAGAGGCAGCTTGGGCTTCAATGCCAGGCAAAAGTTGCAGAAGATCAGGCAAAGATGCAAAGCAGAGGCAGTAGGAATAATGTGGCAGCGGCATCCAGGTGCAGAAACATATTTTTTCCTCCTTTCTCACTTTTCTTCCCAAAGATTTTGCATTTGTAAACTACTCATTTGTGAAGGAAGATGACATTTTTAACATGTGGTGTCCCTTTTCTCTACATAGTCTCATTTTCTTGGGTTCCATCATTGCCCTAATTTTATAAGAATTGCGTTGCTTCTGCTAAAGTAGTAAGCTTTTATTCAGTGATTAGCATATAAACTGCAAATTTCAAATCATAGGAGTGTCTTTGTAGTTCATTTCTCAAATGAAATTAATTTATGATAAGGAGCCCATAATTCTAATTACCTGATAAGGCTAATTGGGCTAATTATCATTTGTATTTTCTAGGGGCAGGGAATTACACTCAGCTGTTAAATTCTTAGTTTTTTCTGCAGTCACTGTTACATTTTCTGAAGTCTTTGCTTTGCTAATTTTACTCGCAAATCTCCATATAATGACCAATATTAGCACTTTTCATGTTTATTTTGCATGATTAGAGTATTATTGATATATAAAAGACTGACTATATTTCAACCATATGATTTAAGATTTTTACATATGTTTGTGAAAGTAACAGCACAATCAAGATAAAGAACTTATCCACCATCGCTTAAATTTCTGCATGACACTTTCGATGTCAGTTCCTCATTCCCTGCAAAGGCCATTCTTGTTTTAGGTAGCCACTGAATTGTCTGCATCCATTTATCTATTTGCAATTTCTAGCATTTTAAATAAATGGAATTGTACCATAGACACTCTTTTCTTCTGACTTCCTTCATTCAACATTATTTTGAGATCTGACCATATTATGACATGTAATCATAATCCATTTATTTCACTGTCTAGTAAATTTCACTGTATATAAATATGAAAATTTGTTCACCTGCATATAGACCCTGTAATTGCTTAACTGTTGGACAAGTATAAGTAACACTTCTCAAAACAGTCATATATTAATCATTGTATGGGAAAATATCTAGAAGTGGGACAGGATATGGATCAGTTTAAATTTTAATTAAACTGTCAAATTGTTTTCTTAAGTTACTGTGTCAATTTCCAACTCCTTTAGTAATTTCAAGCATATTCACCAATATTTGGTATTATTCTTAAAATAAATATTTTATTTATTCTGATGTGTAATGTCATTGTAATTTGGCTTTACCTTGCATTTCTGGAATACCTAATGTAGATGAATAGCTTGCCTGTTTACAAATTACTCAGTTACATGTCTTTACAAATTTGTGATTATTTAATGTGTTATATGTTGCATTTGAGAATTATTTCATAACAGAAAGTAGATTATCTACTTCTTTATTTTTTGTTTTTGAAACCTAGAAAATTCTCTCATTTTTTTTTTACAAAATATATTTAATTTCACTTCTTTTCCACAATAGTGCAGCTCCAAGCTCTTTTGTTAAAAATAAGATTAATCATATTACTTTCTTGTTTTAAGTTTTCACTTATTCATTATTATGTACAAGACAACTGTAATTTTTATCTTGGCATAGTTGTAAATTCATGAGAAGGCTTTGCTCTCATCCATTACTACACACTACCCAAAGTCTGTCTCCCCATACATTACACACTTTCCTCCTCAGAAACTCACTTTTTTGCAGCTCTTCCGTGGGTCAAATCTTAATCTTCCTCTTGACCCAGCTCGATAATCCTCTTCTCCATAATATATACTTCTCCACTCGCTCAGAACTTCAGATGCAATTGATTCTTTCTCCTTCAAAGCCATGATATGCACTTAGAACACTCCATTTCACTGCAATGCTCTGCTGTGTGAGCATATTTTGGATACTTAGCCATGAAGCTAGCTGTAGGTGCCAGAAGCTGGATAAAATATATTGACTCCACAAGGACTCTTGTTTCTTGGGACATTCACAGCCTTCCTCCCTTACAATTGTTGATCACATTGTAGGTAACCCCGACAACTCCATTAAGCAGAAAGTGAACAAGTCCAGCAAGCATTCAGATGATTTAGCAGGCTATCAGTAACTTTTTCTCCTTTACCCTCTCATGGTATGACAGGATAGAAAAATATGCATTTCAAGGACTGAGATCAACTTTGTCTTTGTCACTGTCTAAGTTTGTTTCCTATATAAGCTTCCCTTGCCTAGATCTGCAAATACTGATCTTGGGTGGTAGGCCTCTTCTTTGATCAGAGCTTGCCTCCTACTTACTGAGGGTAGTTCTTGGTTCATGCAGTGAGATTTCATAATACGCTATTCCACTTCCCACTCTACACTGAAAATGTTGAATGGATATATGATGCCACATTTATGATGCTATTCCTGCAATAAAGCATGTCACTTAACCATATAGGAACCCGTTGTTAAATACTTGCCAAACAAATGAGAGATTAAATATATCTTGTATCTGCTTCAGCAGAAATATTGAATGAGAAAGAATATAAGAAAGAATTTTTATATGCTACTATGGGCTGAATTATGTTCCCCTGAAATTCATGTATTGAAGCCCTAACACCTCCCAATCCATACGTTAGAAATGAAACTCTTATGTTAAAATGAGGTCACTGGAGTGTGCACTCAACAAATCTGACTAGTGTCCTTCTAAGAGGAAGAAGTTTGGACTCATATGGAGGTATATATCTTCCTATTTTACCTCCTTAACTCCTTCTCCTCCTTTCCCTTTGAACTTCCTTTTCAATCTCCTTCCCATCACCCCTTCTCTCCCCCTGAAAACAGCAAAGCAGAATAGGCTGAAAAGTACCAAATTGAATTTCCACCACTGAGGTGCTAGAAGAACTGTGACAAAGATACCTGCTATGGTAGATCTCTTTTCACTATATCACATACAATAAGTACAATAAAAGACTGCCAATCTCTCATTGCGACACTGAAATAAGCTCCTCTTTATTCTGTGTGTATTGCTGTGAAATTACTGCATCTTAAGAAATTAGTAAAGCTTAGTATTGTACTATATCTCTGCAATAGGAAATTCCTGTCTGTGATGGGCAGTAAAAAGGCCAAACATGAATGAGAGAAAATAGGCTGTGTTAATAACTATGTGTCAAAAATTACAATACACATGAATTGTCAACACAGTAAGTGCTTTTCTAAATTGGCTGTTGTGAATTTCAATTACTAACATGGTCTTTGTCACTTGAGCTCTATCCTCACAACACCCAAGTAAAAGTGAAATATAAAAAAAAAATCAAAGTGAAATGTAAATAAACCTGTCAGCTCAATGCCAAAATGTGCATGTGCTTTATTCTCCAGCTGAGTCAATCTATTATTTTGATACAATGTAGACATATCTGTAGTTATAATTTTATTATTTTTTAGATTGCCAAATAAGTATTTCAGGAAGTACAAGACTTGAATATTCTGAGGGCTTTTACAGCCTCTCTGTATCCTAGAGATGTTACTTAGCCATAGTCTTACCTATTAAGAGCAAGACTAATAATAGATATTCTTAGAGTATTTAACAGGGGATTATAGAGTAAATTAAATGACAGTGACCAAGATAACATTTTAAGGATAAATTAAAAAGCATTTACTCTTTTTCAATTTTAAGTGAAGCGACTAGTAATGTTTATTGAGGGGATGTGAAACAAGAGAGCGATTGACCAAACTTATTTTCCCTCAGGAATATTCTTACTTTTCTTATTAATTAGGAAAGTAAATATTTATTAATAATATTAATTAAGAATAAAATAGACTGAACCGAGCCTATGCTCAGCAATACTAAAAATGTTTTCAATGTTATTCAAATTTTGCTACTATTGATCTTCACATTCAAATAGTTATTTTTCATGTCAACATACTTTCCTATATATGGTTATCTTATTAGAAACTGATTTATGCAACTTGTTTTCACTTCCATTTTTTTATCTTTAGTGATTATTTTCAAAGCACACAAATTAAGTTTAAAGGAGTAGAAAGGAACTCACTTCAGGCAGAAAGAATAATGGAAAGGTAACTAGCATATTCATCAGTTAAGTTCTTGGAGTGTGATAATCAAGAAAGTTAAAATTATAAAAATCAAATATAATGTTGATTGAAAAATTTTGAATAAGGGGCCTGGCACTGTGGCATAATGTGTAAAGCTGCCATCTGTAGCACTGGCATCTTATATGGGCGCCAATTTGAGTTCTGGATGCAGGGGTCTTCTAACACATGATATATAAGTTGAATATTTTTCTAAGTACTATGTCTTCAGATGGAGTGCTTTAAAAAATCAAAGGCATGTATCTGACTAATGTTCCTCAGTATCCTCTCCCCCCCCCCAAGACACTATAGGAATCAATTTCCTACAAGGAGACAGATAACATGAAACGTAGGTAATTGAAGAGAATTTGCCTACATCATTTTCTTTTTTGTTTTAAAGATTTATTTTTTATTATTTTTTCATTGGAAAGGCGGATATACACAGAGGAGAGACAGAGAGGAAGATCTTCCGTCCGATGATTCACTCCCCAAGTGAGCACAACGGCCCGATACTATGCCAATCCGAAGCCAGGAGCCTCCTCCGGGTCTCCCACGCGGGTGCAGGGTCCCAAAGCTTTGGGCCGTCCTCAACTGCTTTCCCAGGCCACAGGCAGGGAGCTGGAAGGGAAGCGGGGCTGCCGGGATTAGAACCGGCGCCCATATGGGATCCCGGGCGTGCTAGGCGAGGACCTTTAACCACTTGCACCACCGCGCCGGGCCCGCCTACATCATTTTCAATTTTTGTCCAAGGCATAAGTAACTGGAGTATAAAAAAGTTGAGTTTTGAGAATGGAAAAGAAAAAATTCATCAGGTCCTGACAGACCACGGGAAAATTGAATGTGGAATGAGATACAGGATAGATGTAACCAGTTTACAATTATTTCACTGGGTTCTGTAGGTTTTAATATTTAGTTATCCTTGGATAACTGAGAATTATCCTGGGATATCCTGAGAGCTATACCATAACTCTCCATCTGACTGGGTTTGGGGAAATCCTCTTGGGCATGTACTAAGGTTTACTTGACCAGATGTAGGACTTGTTAATATTCTTTAATTAAGGCTTTATTAATGAGAAGTCAGATAATTTCAGAGGGAAGAATGATAATTTCATGCCCAAGTTAGTGGAAATCCATCTCTTTGAATGATCAACCTGTCAAACTTAAGACAACTTCAAGTTAAGCACTCTTCCTTCCCCAAAGTTTATGAACTGTATGCTTTTGTTAATATTGTGATATTTTACTTTTTAGTAGTTTACCACTAGAGCTTTAATGATTCTTTATCATATTAAGCAACAATGAAACATACTAACTCACCAAACTAAATCAGACATAAGACTTATATCCTGGCTTGATAATTGATACAGGCATACTAAATGTTGGCTTCACTTGCTGTGCCACAATGCCTACCCCTATTTTGTTATTTTTTATGTGTTTATTTTATACTCTATTGCAAACACTGGATTAAGATACTACATTAGGATACTGTATTCATCTCTATGATTAAAACCCATCCAAACCAACCTACCAACCTAACAAAACAGATCCAATCATTTTCCTTAAGGATCTTGGTTACAGACTCTAGGAATCCAATTTAAACAAATTTAGGCACAAAGGGGATTTAACTGACTCATGTTTCCAGGAACAGCAAATAGTAGTGTGGCCTGTAGTCACAAACACAACAGTGCAATGCTCCATGTCAAGCCCTCTTTCCCTATGATGGTTTCTACTGTTTTCTGTTTATTGTTTTCCATACCCTCTTCAGGTCTATTGTTACAGCTCCTTTTCACATAACTTCTATTAGAAGAGCTGAGCAGATCTTAAAGCACAGCAGACTTCTGATTCTATGGCACAGTGTTCATACTTGTTTGTGTTTAGAGAGATGAACAGTAGTAATTGGTAGTCTCCATTCCTTGGTTGCAACGGAAGAGGTGAGCTGGTTGCATTAGTTTAGTGTTGATGAGTCCAGATGATGGGAGGACTTTTTATGAAAATAAGCAATATATATGCTTTTGTGTTTGACAACCTAAATCTTTTGCTCTGAATTCCCAGTTTTCAATCCATGTGATCATAGATAATTGATATGTCTTCCTCTAAGCGCTAGTCTCATATGAAAAATGTCATTATGTGGTATCAAATGTTTAGAGTACAATGCCTGGCACATATTAGTGGCGTTGTAAGGTAGACTTCTTATTTTATTATGGCTTCTGCATTGGCTAAGTGATCCTAATCCTAATATAATTTTTCATTTTGAAAATATGGATAAATGGGATGCTAAAGTAAAAGTCAAGATCTCAGTAGCCAGCAGATCATCAGTATTACCGAGATTATTGTTGGCATGCATGAGAAATAGTGATAAGTAAGACTACCTCCCAAGGGAGAGTGACGGTTCTTGGTTTCTGACAAAAAAACTGTGACCATATAGATACAAGTTGAATTCAGATAGGCAACAGCTTGTGAACTGATTCACTCATTACTACAGACCCTTAAAAAAAAGGCGATAAGGTAGGCTCTGTGCATTCCACAATGCTCTTAGCCATACTTATGCTTCCTCCTTATGCTTGAAGAAGTTTAGGTCAGAGTATTTGTGGGGGAGGCAACATACACCGTTCCAGAGAAGTTCTCTGTCCTTCCTTGGAATGCACCAGCCAGTTGGTTGGGAAGAAGACAGCAAGATTTTACTACCGTACTCATTCCCAAGTAAGATAGAATGCTTTTCAGGTATGTCTAGACTTGAAAGATCATCAGGTTTGTTCACATTTGGCATAATTGTGGACATTCTGGGCTGCAACATACACCTTTTCTAAAAACTAGGACACTCAAAGGTCTGAGATTTTCACTCTGTTGATGAGGAATATGGAGCTTCAATCTGTCATCTAAAAAGAAAGAGTATTTTCCTTTTTATGTGCCAAGACAAAACTGTGACTAACAATTTGAATATTAATAAGTATTTTGTGAGATCAAAATACACTGGAGCCATGTTCCTCCATCGTCCAAGCCCATTGATAGTTTAGAAAGGGGAGGAATTCTACTATTATTACACAGGGCATTTCTCAAATGACAGTATTCTGTTTCAATTTTAAAATAATTTTAAACAGCTTTCTTTGAGTTTAAATGCCCATTTAATTCTGGACATTATCATTTTTCTTTCAAAGACAATTCACCAGTAAGTCCTTGGTTTAAAATTATTGCTTGAATCCTGTAACTTTCTCTTCCTGAATATTTCTTGTGATGCTTTTCATTTAGGCATCTATTCAGGTCAATTTGGTTAACTTATTTCCCACAGGAAATATAAAACTGCTTTATAGAATGTGTGCAGCATTCATTCTAATTTCCCTTCATATGATTGATTGTAGACATTTTTTTTTCTTATGTAACATTGCTTTGGTATTAAGCTGAAAAGTGAAGATTTACAGGTCTCTTTTTCTAAAAGAAATATTATCTGTGAGTTCCAAAGCCATAAAAATTTCAATAGACAAGGTAACAGAATGAAGCAGAAGTCTTGATGATGGGATAAGCATTCCATAAATAGCATTTTGATTTGTTTGATCAAAGGGAGGCATCCCCAAATGGTGAGGAACATGGTGTGTTTAGGTAATTTCATGATAATAGTGCATACTAAAAAGTGAACTTCTGCATAACAGGTGTTTGAATAAGGTCATAAAGAGATGATTTGAATGTGGTAGATTGATTTATTTGTTGTAGAAACATTAAGGATGTGTACAAGAACAACAAACAAGGTCACACAGGCTATATTAGCAAATGCTTCAAGATTTTCAGTTCTCCTGTCTCAGAGTTTTAATCCCGGTAGACAATGAATCCTCTTTTGTTATCAATTTGCCATAGGTGGCTGTGAAGAGATGTCATTTGTGAGTGAAATAAAGATATAAAAATCAAAACTGCAGTGATCTGTATACTGATCATTATATACCAGATATAGCAGTCCCCAATGGCAGCAATTGGCCACGGGTCCTTGTGACAAAATAAGAGTCTGTTTTCTTTTCAATCCTTGTGGTAACAACTCTTTGCTGATAACTACCAAGCTGCTTGTGCCTGGTTTCAAGGAGAGTTACTTATTATGAAAAGCAACTAATGAATAATATGCAGTAGCATCCTTATAAATACTTTTCAATAAATCTGACTGGCTGACCCTTCCTTTTCTTTATTTTTTTTTAAAGATTTATTTTATTTTTATTGGAAAGGCGGATATACAAAGAGGAGAGACAGAGAGGAAGATCTTCCGTCTGATGATTCACTCCCCAAGTGAGCGCAACGGCCAATACTATGCCGATCCGAAGCCAGGAGTCTCTTCTGGGTCTCCCATGCGGGTGCAGGGTCCCAAAGCTCTGGGCCGTCCTCGACTGCTTTCCCAGGCCACAGGCAGGGAACTGGAAGGGAAGAGGGGCTGCTGGGATTAGAACCGGTGCCCATGTGGGATCCCAGGTGTGCAAGGCGAGGACCTTAACCACTTGAGCCACGGCGCCGGGCCCAGCCCTTCCTTTTCTTATAAGTAAATTTAATACTCTTTCTAGGAAATATAATTGGATCTGGGCAAAGGAATTCTGGCAACTTTAGTTTTATTTTCATTTGTGTAATTAAGTCTATGTTTTCCTGAGAAGAGCATGTAAGTTCAGTGGATTATTCCTAGCAAGTTCATTGCCTATCAGATGACTTTTTTTGTTCTTGTGAATTTTCCATTCATTTGTGCCAAAAGCCTCTCATCTTTAATTTTTAATCTGCAGTCTCTCTCTCTCTCTTATATTTATTTATTTATTTACTTGTTTGTTTATTTTGCTTTGCCCATATCTGCACTTTTCAGGATGCTCATCACAGAAAAAAGATTACGTGATAAGATTAAAACGGAATCTCTTGATTTAACCAATGATACTGAACATACTTATGAAGAAAGTGCAACGTGGTGAGCTGATTTGTGGAACACACTAATTATTTTTTCCACAATAATCGGAGAAAAGGCAAAGGAGAAAAAACATACTGGCAGTCAATACAATATGAAATGACAATTGAAGGTTTGAGAGACTTTACAGCATTCAAGCTATTGACGATAGACATCTGAGTCTGACACAAGCAGCGTGTGTGTGTGTGTGTGTGTGTGTGTGTGTGTGTGTGTGTGTGCAGGCATGGTCGTTGTGGTGCAGTGATGAGACAGTGGGAGGCAAATCTGTGACCTTGTAAATCACCAGAATTGGCACACTGTTTGGTGTTTTGGGACTATAGGGAGTATTCTGACTATAAGCAGGCTTCTGAAACTATCTCCAACTTCCCATGAGCACCGGCATAAAGTGGGGGAAATGGAACAAACATGATTGTATGTTAGCATAAATCCAGAGAAAGAGGGAAGAGATAAGATCTGCCTTTAAAATACAAGTTTTAAGCTCTTTTGTGACTGTGTCTCTGGAGCATATTATTATTGCTATTATGCTAGTATGTTTACACTCTTCTTGGTGTTAACCTTTTTAGCTAAAAATTGAAATACCGACTTAATCGACTTTTTAAATGTGTTATGACCCCAAAATCTCCTTCTAAGTTGTTGTTCACCAAGGCTCTAAGAGGCCCAGGCCCACATCATAGGTCCATATGTTTCATTATGTATTTGGGAAATAATGCTTTTATATTCTCACTGTCATGTACATCTGGTTAACATTAAGCCATCTTCTCACATGTGTGACTCATATGATGGTCCAAGTCAAATATGTAGGACAAAAATACTCATCTGAAGCTCTAGATATCAGATAGGCTTTTGACTTCTTACTACTATGCTGATTCACAGAATCATTATTCATCCACACACCTGAGAACACTTGCAGCCATTTTTTCTCACATATTCCACTCTCTGTGAATAAGTGCATTAAATTATGTCTAAGTGTTAATCCATTTATCTCTCACTACCCCCTAAATACCCTACATCAGACTTCGACCTTTCTCTTTTATATGAAGGACTACAAAAAGTAGGCATTCTTATGTTATATTTAGTGACCTCCTGAGTATGTGCCCATAGGAAGCTTCAAAATCTTTTAAGTGAAGAAAATAGAAAATTCGTTATATATCTATATATAGTGTGTTAAGCAGTAGCAACAAAAATCCTCAAATCCCATCCTCTCCCACTGCACGCAATGTGACTATATTTAGCTGTAGTGTCTTTGCCAATGAAATTAACAATCTCAAGATGAGATCATCTTCTATTTAGATTGGGCTCTAAAACAAAAAAGGACTATCTTCATAAGAGACTCAGAAAAACTTAGGACGACACAGAGAGAAGACAATCCAATGAAAGTGACACAAAGATAGTAGTTACGCTGCCGTGATCCAAGGAACGCTAGAAACCACCCCAAATTGCAAGTTTCAAGGAAGCTCACCTAGAAATGTAGAAAAAATATAATTATTGTTATACTCTGATTTCGAAAACTTCTGACATCCAGAAATGTGAGAAAGAACAATTCCACTGCTTCAAGGTAGCATGTTTGTAGTAATTTTTTTATAGACTTTTGAGGGATATGACATGGACTTTGCCAGGTAGAAGAAGAGTACCACAGTAACAAATAGCCTTGCATGTGGAAATACCACTGAAATTGGGTAACAAATGAGGGCTTGAAGACTTTTGATGTACAAGGTGTGTGAAGCACAAAGATGTATATGAAAAACACTTGTAAAGCCTCCAAACTAAATGAAGGACTTACTGTGATTTTGAGAAGGCATCAATAAACCTGGCTATTCAGGAGAGAAAATATTCAAACAAAAGCATTGATGGTATAGCCTGACTTTTTCTTGTTGCTAAACTGATGAAAGAATTGTTGATCAAAAAGAAATAAACATGTAATTATTTTGGAAACTCTCAGCAAATCTGAATTGCACATGCTAAAATTAGAAAATCCACTGAAAGAAAAGTATGCTCTGGAGAGAGGCCCTGGACAATCTTTTGATGAAGAAATCAGGAATGTGAGCAATGCATCTACCAACAATTTCTACATAAGCCAGAGGCACAAATTGACTTATTTGTAGAGAATCTTATTTTCTAATGGGATAGATCCTCTGGCGTGAAAAACCATGGGTGTCTTGAGAGTGTAGTATCAGCACAAATATTGTCAGCTTAGACTGAACAGGACAGAGACATGACAAAGTCCAAGTGAACAACAATTTGATTTCAAATATTCTATAGGCAGGAAACAAACTGATAGTGCTAATCAGCTGCCAACACAGAATATCTTCCAAGATAAAGGAAACATAACTTCAAGTGCAGCATTGTGGATATAGAAGTCCAAGAGATGGACACAGAGGGCAGAGCCTACATGGCCCCAGAGACAGAACCTCATTAGGGCTAAGGGGTAGATCTTTGAGTCATAAAATATTATTCCTAAGGGTTAAATGTTAATAACATTTAATGAGGCATCCCCTGTTAGATGTCTCACACATTTATAATCAGTTACCTTTTTATTCCATCCAATTAACCCCTATGAGACTGGGAGTAACTCTCCAATAATTTTCCTAACATTTATTAGAAGTATACAACTTTGTTTTCTAGTTTCACAGGTCCACAAATGTACAGGGAATTTTTACTAAGTTACATTATATCCAGAGTCTCATCCATATCTGATTTAGATGATTTAGGAGATGGTTTTTGGGACTTTTTTTAGATAATATTTTAGATTTAAGTTGATGATACTATCATGGCTAGAGACTTTGGTGGTATTAGGACTGTATTTATATGAGAGATATAAATGAAGTTTTGACATGTGGAAAGAACGAGTATTAAATAGTGGCCTCCAAATTATGCTTCTAATTCCTGGCTTTTGTTATACTTAACAATGGGTCTTCTTAAAGAAATAAGATCTTTGCAGACCACTCTACTTTGGGCAGAGTCTTAATAAAATAATATGTCTGTTTGTGAAGGAAAAACAAGAAGACACAGAGAGAGTAAAAAGATTCATCAAAAGATGTGAGCCAAGACTGCCATTGTGCTGTGGCAAGCCAGGATGTCACCTGAAGCTGGAAAAACCAGAGACCAGTTCTTATCTAGTACTTTGTAAGGAGTGAAGCATTATTGATATTAATAGTATTAATAATTACATTTCTGTTGTTGAAAATTTTCCAATTTCTGGTAAACTGCTGTCATACTTTTTTTTTAAAAAAAGAACATACTATACAAAATTCTTTATAAAATATTGCAGAAATAGGGCCCAGTGCAATAGCCTAGTAACTAAAGTCCTCGCCTTGCATGCGCTGGGATCTCATATGGACACCGGTTCTAATCCCGGTCAGCCCCGCTTCTTATCCAACACTCTGCTTCTAGCCTGGGATACCAGTCGAGGACAGCCCAAAGTCTTGGATTCCAGCACCTGCATGGGAGGCCTGAATGAAGCTCCAGGCTCTTGGCTTCAGATTGGCTCAGTTCCAGCTGTTGTAGCCGCTTGGGGAGTAAATCAGCAGACTGAAGATCTTCCTCTCTGTCTCTCCTCTTCTCTGTATATCTGACTTTGCAATAAAAATGAATGAATCTTAAAATTTTTTCAGAAAATAATACTTTCATAAGTGCAAATGAGAATTTTAATTTAAAAAAGCAGAATGAAATAAACATCACACTGTGAAACTATATGTATATATTTATAAATAATTGAATGATGTCATACTATTTCAAATAGGTTTAACATGCTTACTTAAAGGTTCAAAAAGGCTAAATTACAAAAGACCAACCAATGGCATGCTGTACAAAGAAAAGACATTTCAAAGACAATTTCAAAATGCAAGCTTTCATAAGCAAGCAAACGCAAATAATAAGAATCAAATGGTCCTAAACCTGAGATCTGAGAAGGTGGCAGTAAAATAAAACTTTAAAATAGACAGGTAAAAATACTTTATAATGCTAAGTGTGACATTCTCAATGAATATAAAGCAGATATTAATATTTATGTATCTAATAATTCAATTCAGCAGAACCAAACATTAAAAAAAAAAACACTGAAGATACAAGGAGAAATAGGGGGAAACTAATAATAGGAGACTTCAACACATCCTTCACAGAGACAGGTCCGGCTGACCGAAAGACTGCATGCCTATAGAAGACTTCACCAACACAATAAATTAAGCAGACATTATCAATAAAAATACCAAATTTTGACAATCAAGGAGTCACTTTGTTTCCAGCTGCAGGTGCAAAATCTATGAAAACAACCACAATTTCCTTAGGATAATACACACAGACGTTTCTTCATATAAGTCAAAATCATAGTATTTTCATTGTATATCTACTTTAAAATAATGACTGAGTTTTCTGAAAGAAAAGTAAATTATAAAAGAAAAAACACCGTGCATTGGGGAAATTGAGTGTACATGACAAGCAAAAGGCTGAGTACTAGAATAGATTTTCCTTTTCCTTCTGAGGTTTTTTAAAATTATGTTGAAAGTAGAATCATAAGCATTATTTAATGTGGTTCTACATATACATAGAGGAAATATTTGTCAATTATTATAAATGAGGGAGGATTAAAGAATGTATAGATTGATTTATATATTTTACTAAAGCTGATAAAATAATGATAGCAGACTGGTTACACACACATGTAGAAATATAATACATAGAAATCTAAAGAAGTTATACAAATGTTTGTAATTAAAGCCATTATGAAAAGATAAAGGTAGAATTTCAATAAAGAACAAGTGGCCTATACGAAGGCAAGAAATGGAAAACAGAGAATTGAAAACTACTATAAGAAATGAGAAAAATTCCACATTTAAGCTCTAATATGTTAACAATTACTTAAGTGTAAATTATTTAGCAACTCCGCAGTATATCTGTGTTTCCAAACAGCATGCTTTATACAACAAATATTAACACGTTTTATTTACTGACTAGATATAAACAATTTTTCAAAAATTGTTTCTGTGAAACTTAATCCAAATTTACCAATTTATCATAGTTGGTTAGTAATCATGTCCCAGCTACATGCTGACTACAAAAAAATCCATTTCAAATATAGATGGGTTGATAAAGATAACTGAAAGTAAAGAGAATGACAAAAGGTATGCCGTCCTCTTTCCTCTTTTCAACAGTTTTTGCAAAGACATAATTTTAATCCACTCAATGGTCACAAGGTTAATTCTCCACTAATTGTAACATTCAACATGTAAAAAGTAGGAAGACCACATTTCCACTGGAATACAAACATGGCTTAAAACATGACAGTCTTTTTTTTTGTACTCTGTACTAGCTGCCACATATCAGTGAAACATTACAAGATTTGTCTTTTAGAGTCTAGCTTACTTCACTAATCATAAATGGTTTCCAGTTGCACGCATTTTGTTACAAAAGATGGTATTTCATTCTTTTTTTATAACTGAGTACTATTTCATATTTTCTTTCTCCAGTTATTGGTTGATAGACATATGGGTTGATTCCATATCTTAGTTATTTTTAATTGTGCTGATATAAACATGGGTGTATAAGTAACACTGCTTTTATTTCATTTGAGTAAATTTCCTGCAGTGAGTTGCATAGATCACATGGTAGATCTATTTTCAGATCTCTGAGGAATGTCAACAGTCTTCCATCATGCATGCATGCATTTACATTCCCACGAGTGGTGGGCTAGGGTACTCTCCCCATCCCCATTCCTCGCCATTACTGAATGATTTTTGATTTTGAAGGTGATAGACATTTTAACTGGGGTGAGGTGAAGCCTCAGGTGGTTTTTATTTCACAGACGGCTACTGATCCTGAGCAATTTTTCATGTGTTTGTTGGCCATTTGTATTTCAGCCTTTGAAAATGGTAGTATCTAAAAATAAGCGGGGTTTGGGAAGGTGTGCTGTAGTACAGGAATCTAATAAGCTATTTTAAGCTAAGTTTCCACCTACACTGTCAGCATCCTGTATGGACTCTCATTCATGTCCCAGTTGCTCCATTTCCCATCCAGCTACCTGGGAAAGCAGTAGGATAGCTCAAGTCCTTAGGATCTTGCATCATGTGGGAGACACAGAAGAATCTCATGGATCCTGGCATCAGATTGAAGTGATTACACCATTATCCCACACAACCTTCATCACTTTTAAAACCTGCTTGTGCTGTATCGTATGTGGAATCTAAGGGAAAAGTCTGACACACAGAAGTAGAGTGGAATGGTGATACTAAATGTGGTTGAGAAAATGGAGAGACAAAGATTAAACTGTGTAAACTGGCAGTTACACAAGATGAGTAGGTCTCCAGATTTATTGTACAGTAGGAGTATTATGGTAGATAATATTATGCTACCTATTGAAAACTTCCTAAGGAAGTAAATTTTGATGTCTTTAATGCAAGTACTTCTTTGTTTTTATACTCTCTAAGAGTTTATCTACAGATTGTTTATAAGAGAAAAACCATAGCTTAAAGTAAAACACTCAAAATGCTTCTATCATTTAAAGTGAAGTCACAGCTTTTTCTTTTTGCTTAAAAGACCACAATTTGCTCTTCTTGGTTGTATATACTTAAAAAAAAAAAACTAGAGTGTCAGATGTGTTCCTTATAGATTTGGAAATGTCTCTTTAAAGAAGGCAGTTGTATCACTGCCTCAGGGCTCATGACAAAGCCTGTGGCCAACTTAGCACTATTCCTTTCCTAGCCTCTTTTCAAACTGCTTTCTCATGAAGGCTGTGGAAAAGCAAAAGTGCAAAAGGTCCTTAGAATTCTTGGCATGTTCTCTGCTACTCTGTTCAGATAGTTATTTTCTCAGATGATCTTTATAAATCCTAAAGCATGCAAGTCTTTGGAATTTCATATGACAGTACTGGCCAGTCAAACAGCATAATTACAGCAGCGCTTAACGCTGGCCTTTGTGATAGGCAACACTCGAAACTGTCAAATCTGACTTCTCTCCATCCATACCCATGCCACTGTGCACACTAAGTGATTAGACAGTAAATCTTCACTTGCCAAGTCCCATAGAGGCACATTTCTCAGGTATCTAGTTTCAGATGTCAAGTTTCTCAAGTATACAGCTGAAGTGTTTGGAAGCTGTGAATTTGTCTTAGTCATAAACACGATGTATTTCACTACAAACTTGGCAGAAACTCTAGCTGTAAATGAGCACATGCGACTTGTGAGTCAGCAGAGAAATTTAATGGGAAGGGATGTCTGTGTGCACTAAAGGAGTTTTCATATTTATTTTAGGAATATTCAAATAATTTTAATAGCTTGTGAAATCTTAGATAACATAATGGTGAGAAAATAACATATTAAACAAGAATAAATGAGTACAATTTCTCGTAATCTGCTTTCATTTTTATTATTTAGAAAACTGAAGGCATATTAGGATCTAATCTGTGTTATTTACGATCAACTCAATGGACAAGTGCCATTCTTTCACTATAGTTCTAGTTAAAAATACATAGTGTGAGTTAGAATGAAATAATCCTTAACTTTTAAAAAACATGCAATTTGTTTAAAAGCAGAATTAGAGAGAGAGAGAATCATTGATTCATTGCTTCAGCAACCAGGATTGTAGGGGACTCGACACTTTGACCACCTTATCTTGTTTCCCAGCCACATTAGCAGGGATCTGGATTGGAAATGGAACATGTAAGACTCAAACTGGCATGCATCTTGGATGCCAGTGTCACAGGCAGCAGTTATACCTGTTATGCCATAATGCAGGCTCCCTTAACAACTTTCTTCAACTTAATATTTCATTTACTGTGTTTTGAGACAACATTTTTAATTTACATTAGAGTCAATGGCTTAATGGTGTTACTAAATTAAGAGTTCAGCAAATAAAAAAAAAATGAAGACATCACAGTCCATCAGAAAAACATGCAAGAGAAAATATGTTCAACTTCACTCATAAATTTTAAAGTAGTCACAAAATCGGGGCTGGTTCTGTGGCATTGTAGGCTAATCCTCAGCCAGTGGTACTAGTATCCCATATGGGTGCCAATTCATTTCCTGTCTGCTCCATTTCTGATCCAGCTCTCTGCTTATGGCCTGGGACACCAGCAAAAAGTGGCCTAAGTGCTTGGGACCTTGCACCTACATAGGAGACCTGGAAGAAGCAAGCCACTAGCTCCTAGCTCCTAGCTCCTAGCTCCTAGCTCCTAGCTCCAGAGAAGTATTGAGACCATTTGAGGGGGATGAACCAGTAGATGGGAATATCTCTGTGCATCTCTCCTTCTCTCTTTAATTTTGCCTTTCAAATAAAAATAAACCTGTAAAAATGTCATGAAATCTTTTAAACTATAGTAGTATAAAATTCTTGCCAACTTATCCAAATTCTCTTCAGTTATATGGCTAATTTAACACTGTTAGTACTCCAAGATGCTCAAAATGCCCTGTGAGTGGAAAACAAAAGGAGCATCCTCTTGAACCTATCCTCCAAGTGCAGCCCCAGCTCTGTTCGTGGGACAGTTATGAATTTCTTGTCCTTCAACAACCATCACCAGTCACCAAGCCACAGAGATTTATCTTGGGCTCCACCTAGAAACTTGATAACACACTTGACAGAAATAGACAGAAACTTTGAACAGAAGGAGGTGAAGGTTAAAAACCATTTAAAGATTGCACCCTAAATAGAAATAGCTTGGGAAGTTACTTGTCAGTGTTGTTTTTAGGCGATCAGATAGTGAGCTACTGCTTCAGTGGAGGGCTTTGTAGAGTATCTGAGACAAAAACTTAAGGGGCCTGTTATTTTTCATGGTTCTGCTAAGTGTGGCTTTAAAAGCTTTTTCCTCCTTGATTTGTCAAATAAATGTAGTAAAACAACCCTTGATTATTTCATAAGGCTATGATGGAAAGAAAATACAGAAGAAATATTCAATTTTATTGACACAGGTAATGTTTCCTTTAAACTGCAAAACCGTATCTAAATAAACATTGTATATTTATCTTACTCTTTCTGCTCTATCCATCCCTTTCTTACAAATGTCTTCTTTGGCTATGCTCTTTGTAGAAGAGATTGGGCATATGGAACTGTCCCTTTTCTTTTTCCTAGGAATATTGCTAAACTACATTTCCCAGTCTCTTTTACAGTTATATCGGATTGAAACCAGATTCTGTGTGATGAAATGTGGGCAGAACTGATAAGCTCCAATTTCAGGCTGAGCTATGATAAAAATATTTCTATACTTTAACCACCAGGAAAATGAATTATAAAAATTTGAGGAACATTAGGGCATGCTGGTATTACGATATTAGCACAAAGTAATTGTATAATGGTCTTGATCCTCGAATATTCTCATTAGTCTGTGAACTGAGCTTAAAATACATCTTTAGTGAGTTTAAATTGAGAGTTTAATTGGTTACAACCTGTACTGTTAATTACTTGTGCAACACAGAATTTTATAAGTTTGCTATTTACTGTAACTTGGGAGCATTTATATGTAAACTGAACTATTGAAATTTCATAGAGATTAGTATCCAATGATAACGTTCCTGCCTCTTGCTGCAAGATCCCACTGATTGGATCCAATTATTAGTGTGTTTAGTTTAAAATTCATAAGTTTAGGGGAAATAATACTACCTTGAAACTGACATGTGTTGCTATCACGTTAATTTCATGGGATTCCCTAAAATGATTTGCATTTTGTAATATATATATGTGTGTGTATACATACATTCTTTATATCTTAAAGTAAACAATATTTGTGGGCCTGGGGTGATGGCTCAGTGGTTAAATTCTTGCCTTGCATGTGCTGGGACCCCATATGGGTGCCAGCTTGTGTCCTGGCTACTCTACTTCCCTGCTTGTGGCCTGGGAAAGCAATAGAGGATGGCCTAAAGCCTTGAAACTGCACTGCATGGGAGACCCAGAGGAAGCTCATGGTCCTGGCTTCAGATCAGCTCTGCTCTGGCTGTTACTGCCATGTGGGGCGAGAACAAGTGAACATAAGCTCTTTCTCTCTGTATCTCCTTCTTTCTGTAAATCTCTTTTTTTTCCAATAAAAAGAAATAAATCTTTAAAAAAAAAAAAAGCAAACAGTATTTGCAAATTTCTCTGTACTGTTAACTTCTATTTCCTTAACCATGTTGTCTGGTTAAATACGCAATTCTAAAAGTGATATAAAATGAGCAGCATGAAATATCACTTATCTTCACTCCTTTATAGAGGTAACAACTTAAATTTGTTGATTAAAATGCTGGAAAATAAAGTTGCATCATCCATTAGTGTTTTTGCTTGATGTGTTTTCCTAGGAAAAGCTTGTGCCAGGAAAGCTTTTGGCAAGCTTTTTTTTTTTTGAAACATATCAATTGATGTCAAGAATAGCTAGTTCATATACTGTT
This sequence comes from Ochotona curzoniae, assembly GCF_017591425.1. NCBI lineage: Eukaryota > Metazoa > Chordata > Mammalia > Lagomorpha > Ochotonidae > Ochotona > Ochotona curzoniae. The sequence goes on along the minus strand of NW_024465023.1, from coordinate 17,581,033 downwards.
TTTTTTTGTTCTTTTGTTCATATGTATTATATATTTTTTTTTCTATTGTTATTAACATTGTATTATGTGATACTGTTTTATAGGCACTGGGGATTCCCCCCACCCCTCCCATACCCCTCCCCCCCATGGTGGATTCCTCCACCTTGCTGCATAACCACAGTTCAAGTTCAGTTGAGATTCCTTCATTGCAAGCATATTCCTAGCATAAAGTCCAGCATCTTATTGTCCAGATCAGTTCAGTGGCCTCTTGGGGAGACCTTCTCTGGTCTGAAGGTAGAGCTAACAGAGTAAAGTTCCGGTCAGTTAAAATCTCCAACAAAACATCAGCAACAATATACAATGTTATGGAATTAATTGACATAGTATTGAGTAAACAATATGTTAAAAATAATGCAAGTTCCATTCTTCTAAACATCTGGGTTGAGACAGTATCAATGACAGGTTCAAAAAATAACAAACAACCAAACAAAAATTACAAGTTAAATCAAGGCAAATATGTGGTATCTAACCTTTTGGGATTCGCTCATTTCCCTTAGCATTATAGTTTCCAGTTGGGCCCATTTAGCCACAAAGAACTGCATTTTGGTTTTTTTAATAGCTGAGTAGTATTCCATGGAGTAGATGAACCAAAGCTTTCTTATCCAATCTTCTGCTGATGGGCATTTCGGTTGCTTCCATGTTTTTGCAATTACTGATTGTGCTGCTATGAACATAGGGATTTCATGTTCCTGGTTTGTTGTGAAACAGGTGTTTTGGATATATTCCTAGGAGTGCTATTGCTGGGTCATATGGTATGCAGATTTTGAGTTGTTTGAGTGTTCTCCAGACTGATTTCCATAAAGGCTGTACCAACCTGGAAATCATATACTGTTTTAGGCTTAAACAACATCTATTGGGAACATGTACAAGAAAACGTTCTAGTTTGAAAAGGAAGAAAATGCTGTTTGAGAAAACATGATATACTGATTTCACTGACTTCTGTTCTCTGTTTCATTTACTCATGCATTCAGTACCTCACCAGTACACTATATCCTTCATCATTATATTCTATTACATCATCATTTTTTAGGTAATAGGTCTCACTCTTCATTTCAGCTATCCATAATCTATTCCTTTATATTTGTTTACTAAACTTAATTGTACTTCAAGAAAATGTTCTTTTATAACACATTTCTAACTGTAGCTATCCAGTTATCCTCTGGTCTTGGCAAGGGATTAGTTTTAGGACTTCTGGCAGACTCTAAAATTCACAGATGCTTATGCCCCTCCCCATTCAAATGACATACTTAGTATTTGATATTTCCTACACACTTTAAATCATCTTAAAGCATCAAATATAATTCAAATGCTATGCAAATAAGTGTTACATTGTATTTTTGTGGGAATTATAATCATAAAAGTGTATGTGTGAAATACAGGTGGATTTCTCCACATAATTTGCTTCGCAGATGACTGAACCCATGGGTATGGAACCTATAGAAACGTAGGGCTGATTGTCCTGTATAGTGGCAGGAAGAAAAACATTATGTACATATAATTCTATTTTTCAATAATCTTGTAATGCTCAACATTTTATCAAACTGAATACCTTTCCAGGTCACAGGGAGCTGGATGGAAAGCTGAGCAGCCAGGACATGAACTGGTACTAAAGTTTATCATTTAGCACCCTAAAGGGATCTATATTATATATATATAATTTAATATGTAATATGTATATTAATATGTTATATATATTATTTAAAAGATAGTCACAGAATGATCTAGTCAGTAGGTTACTCCTCAAATGCTTTCCAAAACCAGGTTTTGGCTAGCCCTAGGAGGATCACCAGTGCTGGTGCTGTGTCTGGGCTAGGAGCACAGGACAGAACCAGAGTTCCTTATGAGTGGCAGTCAATGAAGATCTTGAACTATTATCTTAGGCATCCCAGGATGCACTTCATCAGGAAGCTCTAACTAAAAGGAGAGTCAGAATTTAAACTCTGGCACTTGGATATTGGATGTGAGTATCCAAGTTATGCCTTAACGAAAAAATGAAACACCTGACTCCCTTCGTTATTGATGACATGAATTCTAATGCTCTGTGCTGATCAAGTACCTGACTAAAAATTGCTGCACTTAATGATACAAATACTCAGTAGAAAGTAAAATGAACAATTAAAGTTTGTAGAAGAGGTCTCATTCTTGATTAGCATAATCATCACCATTATTATTATTATTATTATTATTTAAGATAAATTTTATATTCAGGGATTCCTCTCTCCCCCCTACCCTCCCTCCCTCCTTTTTCCCCATCCTGCCATTTTCTCCCACATCATTACAGTAGTATTGTCCTTAAGCAACAGTTACAAGTGTAACTTTCTCCTATTTAAGTGTATCATGGCATTGTAGGTATGGACAATAGTGGAAAATCTAGTATCATACTGTCAAGGTATATTTAACTGTTTCATTGAGAGTCTTTTTGTTTGGGAGTAGAGATGTAAGGTGTTTTAGGAGAGTGGGTTAAAGCAAGAACACCTAGACTATAAAGAGATCTGATGTAAGAGTGACATTCTCCCTTCGGCAGCATTCAGATTCCTCCCTGCACACCCTCTGATGCCCTGAACAGAGCTCTTTTCCTGATGACTTGAGAAGTTCTCATAACTCTTTCCCACTGCAGCAGCAGTCATTTCTTGAGCAGTATTTTGTGCTGTTCCCCAGTCCAGACAGCCATGATTTGTTTTGATATTGAAAGGTGAAAGGGCAAACCCCAAAAGGCTCCCTCGTGTATTTCACAGGAAGGCCCCTTTAACTCAATTGCTTGTTGGACCTGCCAACTTCAGTAAGTGTGTGAGAAATAAAATCAGCTGTCTAGGAAGAAGCACGAACGCTGGCTTCGTCTCAGTCCAGCACCGAGGGCGATCATGCTTTAATGCAGTGGAAGTAATTCCAGAGGGAAAGTCGCAGCTGGAACAACTTGTCTGTGTCTGAGATGAGACACTGACAGTGATCCAACGGCTTGAGTCGGGACGAGTCCCCGGGGTGTGGGTGCTGTGTCCTGTAAAGCAGCAGGCTAGGAACACTGTCTTTGCGTTTGCACATTCTCCCATTGTGGCTGTCAACCTGTCATCTTCAGCTGTAATGATCTCTTCTCTAGCTTATTCCCGACTCAGTATCACATTCAGGGTAAGACTCCCACTTACTATCACGCATCCTACTGCACAGCAGCCGCGTGTTGACTTCTGCACAGGACGCTGCGTGAAACTCACTCAGAGCCACTCAGATCAGAGCCAGTGCTTGCTGAAACAGGCACTCCTGGCTATGGTTTCCCTCACTCCTTCCTTTTTCACACGGGCTTCTTCTGTACCAAATAGCCTCTACTTAAGACCTACAACTGCATGCTACAATTCATACTCTGGCCCCTTACACACCACAAGTGAATCATCTTTGCCGTATTTCTCCCCTTTGGCAATGGGCTAGGGGAGTAATTTTAGTGAATCCAGAAAGGAATATAAACCAAATTCTACTTCTTCTACATTCTGCCTTTTCATAAATGAGTTACTAAATATATATTGCTGATACTTTTACGTTTGTCTACGGAAAAAGAAGAGACAGAAGATCAGATGCTACTCTGCAACACTACAGATGAGAGAACACTAAATATCATGCTGTAGGAAAAAGGCAGTCAGAAAAAAACAAAAAAAAAATAAACAAAAAAACTGGTATTAATCAACAGACAACAAAACATCATTTGATCCTTCAAAGAAATTGTACAATTAACTATTTCATGGATTTTACAATCCAATTTTCTCTTTGTTACAAGGTCTTATTTATATCATAAGTGTGTTTTTAGTGGTTCTGACAGTACATTTTTAAAATAGATAAATTCATGGAGTGACAAAATATCCCCTTATAATGGGCAGGAATGGAAAAGCTCCCAATAACATTATACAGATAGATTTTTTCACAAGAAATTCCTTTTTTTAAATCTCATTTTTACTGTTTTTTCCCCATAATAGTCTCTATCCTGTTACAATGTGATCTTCACACTCAAGCTATCTGGATAAGCATAATCTCTCAGTGTTATTTTTAAACTCTTCATCATGCTGATTAACTTTGGTTTTTTGTTTTTGGTTTTGGTTTTGTTTTGTTTCTGAAACCCAGCTATATATTGAAAAAGAAATATAGAGAGAAAGCTCTTCGGTCTGTTGGTTCACTCCTTGAGTGACCACTGAGCCTCTCCATAGCCAGGAGCCAGGAGTCTCTTCCAGGTCTCCCACATGGGTGCAGGGTCCCAAGGCTTTGGGTCGTCCTCCACTGCTTTCCCAGACCATACGCAGGGAGCTGGATGGACAGTGGAGCCTCCAGGACTTATGCAATGTGAGGATTAGGCTCTTGTCCACTAGGCTATCGTGTTGGACCCAATGATGAATTAATTTTAACCAACAAGATAAAATAAATATTCTTATGCCTCAGAGATGCATGTGTTTATTTTAGGTGTTTCAAGAGATAAATTATATTGCTGCATAATGCAACATAACAAATTTATGCTTCACTGGATCTTTTTATACTAATTGGAATTGTCTGTTAAGAAGCAAACTTTTAAAGTTAACATCGTCCACTGCCCAAGTGGTGGCACAGGGCTGGCTCCAGACTAGGCTGGTCTGGGGCCACCTAGACCCTGCGTGCTCCTCAGGAGCCGCGGATGGCCCCACCTGCCCTGCTAAGGGTTCCATTTGCCACTGTCCAGGTGGCAACACAGGCTGGATCCAAGTTGAGCAGCCTGGGTACCAACAGCACTGGGTGCAACCCTCGGGCCACCTGGCGGTGGAACTTGTGCTTTAGGATTTGCAGGGAGATTGGGGGAATCTCACAGATGAGGGAGAGAAATGAGCTGCGGATTCATGCCCAGGTGAGGAATTACTGCTGAGGGACATTTCTGGGAAAAAAAAAAAAAACAACACCGTAAATGTAGGTAAGAAATGACTGCAGAAGGACTCCAAGCAGCAAGTCCTCTGTACTTGCAGGTAAGCAAGAGGACTGAGACCTGGTGGTGTGAAGGAGAAGGACCGGAAGAGCTTTATGGGTCAGACTAATGCTCCAGCCCGCAAGGGAGTTCAGAGCTGGGCTTGATAGCAAGGAACATTGCTGATCACCACACACCAGCCAACATCAATGCTAGGGCTGGTGGCCTGTCTGGCAGGGCTATATCCCAGTACATAGCAGTGAATGTTGGAAAAGTGGACAGGTCACATTATGCTGGACCATGACACCAACCAGCATGCAAGAGAACCAGGTCTGGGGGTAGATTCTGTAGGGGGTATGTGGGCCTAACCCCAATGGAAATACAAGTCCATTTGGATAGCTTAAGAGTTGGAGTGGTAGAGGATAAGCACAGTTACTGGGGCTGGGAAAGGCAAGCTGGGAGACCTGTGTTAGTTCTCTGACAATTGTTTCCAATCTGATGGCCCTGAAAGCTGCGATCTAAACATTACAAAGCCCTTACCAGATCAAAAGGATGTCGTTGAAAAAAAAAAAAAGTATAATGGGTCTTCATTCCTTTTGAGAAATGCTTCGAAGAGATAATCATTTAACCAAAGCTAAATTCCAAAACCCTTACAATGCTTTGCTTGTGGTCTTATGCAATTTCCAAAATCGTTTTAAATTATGTAACAAGGGTCCTGGTTGATTGTTCCAGCATCTATGTGATGGAGATATATGATCAGCTTGGTTTCAGAGAGTAATAAGTTACAATTCTAAAGCATGTTGAGACCCACCAGTCTCACCATAATTAATCACTGAAGAAACAGATTTAGAACTCAGGACAGAATCTTGCAGAATTCTGTGCTATGCTCTCTCTCTCTCTCTCTCTCTAACAATTTACTTATTGTTACTGGAAAGGCAGATATCCAAACAGAAGAATATACAGAAAGATTTTTCTGTCCACTGATTCATTTCCCAAGTGACCACAATGGCCAAAGCTCAGCTGATCCAAAGCCAGGAGCCAGGAGTTTCTTTCCTGTCACCCATGAGGATGTGGGGTCCCAAGGTTTTTGGCCATCCTTGACTGCTTTCCCAGGCCACATGCAGGGAACTGAACAGGAAGTGGAGCATCCGGGACACTAACCAGGCCCATAATTGTCCTGGCGCATGCAAGCCAAAGATTTAGCCACTAGAATGTAGTGCTGGGCCCATCAGCACTGTTCTCTTTGCCCTTGTTCTGCTTTAAACAGTCTCAAAAGCAAGAAAACAATCTGAATTGAGATTTTCTCACTGTAAAATATGCGAGAAGCAATTGGTTAATGGACCAACTTAAGCAAGAATACTTCTGGCTTTAGTACTCTGTGAAAGTCTCAAGAAATAAATTTATTTTTTCATTCAATTTCAACACGAGTATTTTGCAATAACCTTGTATTTTCATTATTTAAATTTTTTTTAACAGGAGAAAAGATGGGTGCTGAGGCAGGGAGGCACTCTCTTCGGCTGCTATACTCTCAAAATGTCCACAGTAGCCAGAATTTGGACAGACTGAAGCCAGGAACCCAGAACTAAGTTCAAACCACTTGTATTGTCTGATGCACCCTTCTTGAGCCATCCTCACTGCCTTCCAAGACATTCATTAGCAATCAGCTGGAATCACAAACAGAACTTGGGACCTGTACCATGGTATGGTAATATTAAGCCTCTGTCTGCAGTGCTAGCCTCGCACATGAGCTCTGGTTCAAGTCCTGGCTGCTCAACTTCTGATTCAGCTCCCTGCCTAGTCTTGTGAAAATAGCAATGTTTGGGCCCCTGTACCCCATACCACACCTGAAAGAAACTCTGGGCTCCTGGCTTTGGACAGACCCAACTGTCTGCTGGAACCATTTGAAGAGTGAACCAGTGCATGGAAGATCTCGGTCTCTCCTCTCTGTAACTCTGCTTTACAAATTAAAAAAAAAAAAAAGAAAAAAGAAAAAAGAATTTTCAAAAGCTTTTTTCTTAAAAAAAAAAAAAAAAGAGGAGCTGGGACTTTCATGCAAGCACTCTGGTAAGGAATATGGACATCCAAATCTGTGTCTTAATCATCCAGCCAAATGTCTGTCCTCAGGATGAAATATGGATCCATATAAATAAACGTGTCATTTTTCTGGCTTGCTGATCCACAGTCCAGGCCAATCTTAAAGGATTTTTTTGAGAGGTGCATATAAATTAAATCCACTATTATCCTTCATCTTAGGTAGGGTTTTTAAAGTGCTGTGTTAAAAGTTCCCCAGGTTCTCCCTCCAGGCCTGTTCTCAGTCTGGATTCTGCTTGGCATGGTATACCATCAATCAGGCCTCCATCCTCAGACCCCAGACACAGGAAAAAAATGACAGGATGTGTGGTCCAACCTTGGAGGGCATGTATCAGAACTGGGCCTCCTCAGTTACTGATGCCTGTGTTGTAGACAGATGTACACAGAGGACTTGACAGTCGACTCATCTATGCCAGCATGGGATATCAACTGCTTCATCAGAGGATGGAAAGCAGCACAGCTTGGATGATTATCCTGGCCAAGCTTTACAGCATATCCCTGCAGTATGTGGATATGTGGGTATGTGGATGCACTAAGGTGGACTTTGTTAACCAATAGAGCTTGGAAAGATTTTCTCAACCCTGAAACCACGAAACTAATGATTTCTCAGAACGACCAAAACCACTCAAGTAAACACCCTTGCAGCACTCTCTGACATTGGGGTCTCTAAGGCATCATCAAATGACTGTTCCCCATTCTCAGGTGCTGATGTGATTTGACAGCAAGGAGTGGCTCCTTCCTCCCCCCTCCCCTGCTGACACAAGAAACAACAAAAAACAAAAAACAGGACTGAAACACTTGCCCCACCCACCTTCCTCCACACCTGACCCTCCCCACCCTAATCAGAGGCCCACATGCATGTGTATCCTTCTCAACTATGTAAGCAATATTAAAAAGAAAATGTAACCTAAGCATACCTTTTTAGTTTTAAGGGAAATTTAATCTGACATTTGCATATGCGCAAATCCCTATTTATTCCTTGTCTAATGCTCCTGTGAAACTAAGCAGATAAGAAGTTAATAGAGATTAACTGGCAAGAAAAATGTCTGAAAGTCTGACAAATCTCTTAGTTTCAGGAAAGCATCCCAGCCTAAGTAAATCTGCTTTTGTAGTCTTGACATACAAAAGAAGTAGGTGACTCTTGAGCATCAATTAAATGAAAATGGCATTAGTTTTGCTTTACCCTATTAGTAGTGGAGCTTATGGAATGGATACTCCATTTACGTGATGCTCCCTATTATAGGAAAAGCTCTTAGTGCATCAGCTCAATCTTATGTGAAGTTAGAGTCTTAGACAATGTCGATAATGTATAGTGGCTTTTAGAACCCAAACGGCAATAAGATTAGGTTAGTCTGCAGTGTTGTATGCTACCATTGTTACTCAAAAGAAACAATTCAAGGTGCAAACTTGACCTATATTAAGTTAATAGCTCAATACATGGAGCAGAGTAAATAACCCAGCACTCTCTTGTGGTGTACTTGGCATATATTAGAGAATAAGTGAATACTTTTTGAATATTTTGGATTTCCTCTTTGCTTTAGAATAGCTGACTCTCTGACTTTAGAAATGAAATCTTTTGGGCCAGGGCAGTATTCTAGTAGCTAAAGTCTTTGCCATGCATGCGGCAGGATTCCCATACAGGTACCTGTTTGTCTCCAGGCTGCTCTGCTTCCCATCCAGCTCCCTGCTTGTGGCCTGGGAAAGCAGTTGAAGAGGGCCCAAAGCCTTGGAACCCTGTATGCACCTGGGAGACTGGGAAGAAGCTTCTGGCTCCTGACTTTGGACTAGCTGAGCTCCGGTAGTTGCAGCCACTTGGGGACTGAAACAATAGAAGGAAGATTTTCCTCTCTGTTTCTCCTCTCTCTGTAAATCTTTCCAATATAAATAAATACGTAAATAAATAAATAAATAAATTTTTTCGAAAAGAAAAAAAATGAATCTTTCGGGGCTGTCATGATGACTCACTAGGCTAATCCTCTGCTTTGTTGTGCTAGCATACCATTTGGGTGCTAGTTCTAATCCTGACTGCCTCACTTCTGATTCAACACCCTGCTTGTGGCCTGGGAAGGCAGTGGAGGACAGCCCAAGGCCTTGGGGCCCCTGGACCCACATTGGAAACCCAGAAGAACTTCCTGGCTCCTGGCTTTGGGTCGATTCATCTCCACCCATTGCAGCCCTTTGGGGAGTGAACAAGGAGATGGAAGTTGCTCTCTAACTCTCCTTCTCTCTGTAAATCTGCCTTTCAAATAAAATAGTAATAAATATTTTTAAAGAGAAATGAATCGTTTATTTCTTTCCTCTGAATGCTATTGCCCACAGTCATTATTTATGGCAGCTAATGCTATAACATAAGACACTGTAAAATCCACTAAAATAGAGGAATGCCTATTAATAGCACTTTAAAAAATGATCTTTAAAAGTTTACCTCTTACCATCCTCTACACCTTAAATATTTATCTACCTGCACTGAATATCCAACTTCAGGATAAAATCTTTGTAAAAATTATATATAGTATATACAGGAGGTGGCATAGAGCTTGACATACAAGGGTCCAATGAGTGTTTACTAAATGAATCAGAAAACAGCACTCCTAACTAAACTAGTTTGAATTATGCTCTGAGTTCACAATCACAAGGAAAAATCTTATGAGAATGGAACCCAAGGCAAATGAATATCAGCAAAATGAAGCAAGACACAGTACAGGAAAGATATGAGCCCTGAGTACTATGAGTATATACTAGAATTAATCTTTGAAAACAGAAAAACCATTCCTGAACTTTTATTCAGAAATACCCAGGGCCAATAAACACATTTGGGTAAACCACAAGATATTTTGTAAATATTACAAGTAAAGGCACCAACCATTAATGCCAATATTTTGTATGTGAGGGGTGATGCCGACAATACATGCAATATGGGTAATGACTGCAAAGGTGAGAATTAAAAAACAGTTCAAATAGTTGTCAGGAAATGAAGGTCTTTTTAAATAGAAAAAGTAGGAATCCCCCAAATTTATCAATTACCCTGCAACTGAAAAATAAAAACAAAAAATTGCCAGCAGTAACAGAACATAACTAAGATTTTCTGCTTAGTGTCTTAAAGTCTGAACTTCTTGTTTTTGCAATGTTAGTTAACTATAATACAAAATATCTTGGGCACTACCTCATTTAGTATCAACAGCAAATATGAACTTAACTTTTATTAGTGTTTTTATTTTATAGATGAAAAAACTAATGGCAACGGCAAATGAGGCTCAGAGCTGTAATGCTACTCACTTTTGGAGATATTAAGGATGTTCAACAGGGAGCAGAAGACAGAGTTATGCTTAAATTCTAGGAATGGTGATTCTGATGTAGCGCAAGTGAGAGTGGCCATGAACCCTCAGTAGTTTGTGTCTCTGGGAAAAGAGGTGTCCTCAACACTAGCAATGCAGAGAAATTGAGATCTTGTAAAAATAAGCTTTTGCGTAAGAGACAGTTCTGAATTTCAAATACCACAACTCTCTCCCTGTTTATGTTTTTCAGCAATTAAATATTTTAAAGATATCTCTAAAAGTGCTTGCTGGTGGTAGTGTCACACCCGTGAGGTGACAGAAAAGAGGACAACATGAGGACAAAGAAGGAAGCTCAAAGGAAGACAGCAATATTTCCAAGAAGCCTTAAGCACCAGACTTTGTCATCTAATCCTCAAAGATAAAAGTTAAAAAGAAAAAGAAAAAGAGAAACTTGTGAAGTAATGATCATTAGCACCATTGTGAGTTTAGATTTATTTTTACTCAGAAAGATTGAGAGGTTTCCCAAGGTCAGAAATTTCCCAGAAATTGTCCTTAGAAAAATAAACACCAGAACAAATGACAGAGAACTTGAGTTAGGTGATTATAAATTTTCCACTAAGGAAAATTTAATATAAGGTCGCTAAATAAGTTTTATGCTCAAAAAATAGAAGGAAAATATCAAATGTATGTCTAAATAGAACCAGCAGCACTGGTGGCAGCCACCACTAAACAACTTACCAGATTTGTTCTAGCTAAAACTAGAGAGAAGAGATTATCACTCTACAGGAAATGACTTTGTGAGCAACTGCTCTCAGTTGCCATAGCAACACCAAGGTCCTGACATCCCTGAAATGCAGCACCAAGTAAAATCTACCAAATCCATGCTGGAAAAATGCTTTCAATCCTTCAGATGCCCTTTAACAGTGTTGCAATCAACAGACTGGTTCTTGAAGAAAAAAAAAATGTGCTTCACTGCTTTAGATTAAGCAAAGGGTGATGTAATGTGGGACATGTCTTTGATTTAGTGAATTGGGGAATGGTGGAACTTTAGGCCATTTAATGTTAGCCTAGCTGTGACCAGATGCAGGGTATTGGAGCATCTTATCTTGCTTTTCTGAATCTCAGTTTCCTCACCTGTTGCGCACGGAAGGGCCTGGTGGCAAAGTTGTTGCTGTCATGAAGACTCTGGGGCAGATTGCTGTGGAACTTGTTTAGCATTGTAACAAGCCCTAAAGGATTTCTTAATAAATATGGTTAGTCCCATTGCTGGCTTTTATCATTTCCTCCACTCCTTGGACAGACAAACATGTGTCAATGGCCAACTATGTGCCTGACATGGTTCTAAGCGCTGGGAATACAGTAAGGAACAAAACAGAAAGAAATTGTAGTGCTTACATGTTGGTAAAAGAAACACACAATTCATTTTGAAAATAATATATGCAGCATATTAAATAGTGACAAGTGCTACAGAGAAAATGCAAAAGAGGAAGAGGAGGAATGAAATGTCTGTATGGAGAACTAAATTTTGAGGCCTCACTGAAATGGACTTTGGAGTGAAGATGGGAAGGAAGAGAGCAAGTAGCCATGCAGGTATCTATTGGAAGAGCATTTTGGGTAAAATAAAAGTGGAAGTAAAGGATCTGAGATGGAAGCTTGCCTGAGATGCTTTAGAAATAATAGCAAATGAAGCTTCCTAGTTGAGATCAGACTGAGGAGGGTGTGGGGGAAGGGAAAAGTAGGGAACTATTAAGAGACAGAAATCCAGGAATTCAGACTAGAGAAAAGCTTAGAAAAGTTTAGAGAGATTCAAGTGGAGTTGCTGAAGAATGCTCCAGTACAGAATGGATACCTTCTGAAGGCAAAGTTGAGTAGGTGCATCAGTAATGTATGAATTGAGAGTGTTTCCATTCTGTGATCTGTCATAACACTTGTATCACTTATATGTTCACTTTTTAATTCTCCTTAAAGCAATACAATTAAGAAGAAATTTTTCTAATCTTTCACATTGTTTTTCTCAAGCACCCATTAATTTTAGATTTTAATTTATCTGACAGTACTGTTCTATTTCACACTTTTTATTGAACCCTTCTGTCATCTCTTCTACTCATAGTTTTGGACATCTGGGTTTCTTTGCATAAAGCTGATAGAAAGCATTAAATTAAAACATTAAACCATAATCTCTCCATGACATAGGGGAAGTTTATCTTCCCTCATAAAATTCTTCCATAATCCATATTGAGAACTTAAGTTCCCTTAAATGAGCCAGATCTTTTTAATGTAATATTAAGTTAGCCATGAAAATTAATTTACTCTTCAGAGTCAATATATTGAGCTTAAATTTCCATTAAGTCATTAGTCACTGGTATGAATTATGTCCTGGGTATCAGATTTCTCTGTAAATCAAAAAAAAAAAAAAAAAGGTACTGCCAAACTGTGCCTTAAATGGTAGGCACAACCGGAGGGCAGGATCAAGAAGGCACTCTCAGATATCACCACAGAACATTCATGAACATTCCATGAGATTAATTATAAAGGAATTTGAGCAGCTAATATGATTAAAATCTGTGAAAATACTTGTGTTCATCTTGCTGATGAAACATTCTTTTCCCTAAACAAGCACATCATCAATTTTAGGGCTGTATAATTTCCTCTCTGTAGTCTCACTAGATATACCATTCCAGATGCTTCCATATCCTAGATTTCTTAAAATACTAGTGTTTATGATTTTGGTTTAAGGTAAAATTCTTGAACTTGCCGATTCCACTAAGAAACTTTCTCCTAACTTCATAAACCAAAGAACTACTTGCGACCTTCCTGATTTCAAAAATACACGAAGTATAAAGCATGAGAAGAATTGGGCTTTGATTTTGCAATCTTTGGAGGAAGTTTCAAGCTGGTTTCATTCAGCTTTCACCAAATTTGATGCTAGGCTGTCTTTTGCACAGCCACATCTCTCAATTAAGTGACCATGAGCCTATTTTCACTTACTGGGGCTTATTGTCAAATTTTAATAGGTTCCAATGAGAATGTACACATTAAGGAAGTTGAAGGTAGACTATGAAATTGCACTGCAGCTTCATGCAACGTGTCTGTTTGTAGTTATTGGATGAAGGCTTGGCTGCTAATGAAATGGTGTTAGCACATACCGATCGTGTCTCTCTAATAACTTTCATTGCTTCTCTTCTATTTCAAATAAAGAGAATTCTTTTAAGTCTGGAATAGAGGGCTTCACTCTATCCAAATACCAGGCTTTCAAATCTTGCCATTTCCCTAAGGGTATTACTAGCATTTAAAATGCAAAATGCAAAATAAGTATTTGAATTTCTTTTTACCTAGTTCAGAATGAACGAATAAATAAATGAAACACTTTTAAATAATTTCTGATCACCAGTATCATAAGGAAACTGAAATTATGTTCACAGTGTGCTTCAAGTGACACTTAATTTATGGAAATGCAATCTTAGGAAAGTCAAAGGTTGTTTTAGTTAATGCAAAAGAGAGCATAAGTGCTGCTAGAAACAGACTTATGAGGCTTTATGCCTTGTACTTGCCTTAGCAGGAGGAGAACTCTTTTTTTTTCCTAAGTTCTACATTAGACCATTGGGTCATAACCTTGACTATTCAAAGAAATCTCAGCTTTAAAAATATTGACCTTTTAGCTACACCCTGTCTTATTTTAAATCCCAAGTTAACTCCAATATTTTTCCCCCTTTGTGTATATGGACTATATCATCTGTTCCCTTTGTGTACAGGTGAGAGTTGTGAATACACTGGGATATGACTCTTGTTTTGAGGTTACCTTATATGCCAAGAGTGAAAGGTATTCTATAGATTAGGTAAAAGCCATAATTAGTGCATTTTAAATTAGCAAATGAGAAGATTATCCTGGATGGAACTGACTTAATGAGACTTTTCAATAAGTCTGTGCATCAGATACAAAAGAAATAAGAGACTGAAGATAACAAATGTGTCATCCTACTGGACTTAAAGAATCAACTACCATGTTGTAGAAAGGGACACATGATGGACACGGTTGGCCAACCTCTATGACCCTGGGATCTTAGTCCAAGAACTACACAGAACTGAATTCCACCAAAAACCAATAAGCTTGCAAATGAACTGTTAACTTCAGATGACATCACAGCTCTGACATGCTGATTTCAGTCTGGTGAGATTCTGATTAGAGAAACTAACCCGTGTCTTGTCCATGGAAACTGCGATATAACATATTTAAGCTTTCTTCAGACTCTATGCTCTTGGTAATTTGTTATGTAGAAATATAAAACCAATGCACACACACACAGAGTGAACTGATGTGAAATTAGGCATGAGACTCACATTTGTTGAAAGTTCCAAATTATTGCAATATTGCTGCCAAGGTCAAGACTGCTACCCTAGACCTTTTATACACCCTTGTTTTCCAGTCATGTAAAAAAGAGCTGTTTTCTCATATTGTGACCTATGAAGCTTTAATCTTTAAATAAGCTATCTTATAACAAAACTATTATATGTGGTTACTTTTTGCAAATTGAAATTTTTCTTTTTATTAAAGATGCATTTATATATTTAAGAGTCAGAGAAAGGGGAAGGGAGCGAAAGCAGGAGTGCACACCAAATAGAAAGAGGGAAAGAGAAACTTCCATCATCTGGTTCACTCTGCAAATGGTTGCAAAGACCAACACCAGGCCAGGCTAAAGCTATCAGCCAGGAACACCATCCAGGTCTTCTATTAGAATAGCAAGGACCCATTTAGGCCTCCCAGTGATACTTTTCCCAGCCATTAGCAGGGAGCTGAATGGGAAATGGAGCAGTAGGGATACGAACTGACGTCCGTCCACATGGCATGCCAGTATTGCAGGCAAAAGCTTTACCCATTGTCCCTCAACAAAGGGCATCAAGCAACAGTTTTTCAATGTCTGTTTGATTTCTAACAGAACTATTATTTAAGCATCAGAACTATGAGAAAAATATAGTAGATGAATACATTTGTTGGTCATTTTTCTCCAGAATTGGAGCAAAAATAAAAAGACCTTGGTTAGTTCACTTTTTAAATTTTTCATAAGATTTTTTTTACACAGATAAAACATTTTCACAGAGAATTATAATAGCACTGTTAGTTGCTTATGAAATACTTTTTAAAACTTATTTTAGTCATTCAAGTATACTAAGTAGGAATTGAGTTTTTGCATTCATGGACAGGATTGGCTCTAAATTTCCAATTTGTTTTTCTGAAAACTCTCATGGAAACTAAGCAACAGAATGTGTTAATTCATGGTCTTGTCATTTAATAGCTACTTGAACACATAGTTCTTGAAATGATGTGTCTAACTAGGCTGTAACATCACTCAAAGTAACATATAGTAGTGGTTTCCAAAGTCTATTCCTGCTTTTTAGCAACATCAGTACCATCTAGGAACTTGTTAGAAAACACCAAGTTTGCAACTCTAGCCCAGACCTGCTGAATCAGAAACTCTGGGAAGAGGTGAGGTGAGATTTCATGTGAAAGTTTGGAAAATACAAATATAGTTTATAAAGATGTTGACATACAAGAGTATTTCCAAAAAAAAAATTGTGGAAATAGAAAGACAGATAATGTTAATTTTCTATGTAATGCTTAAACAGATCATATGTATTTTATACCCTCACACAAGAGAACTTTTTGCCTTTATCAATTTATAGTATCAGAAATTATTCTTATTGTCACTGTCCCTAAGCCAGAATCAAATAATCTCATAAAGTCAATCACTGAATAAGGCAGGGTCGCAGGAATGTAGCATGATAATCCTAGTATTCTTTGACTTCCACTACATTATTAGTTTCTTGTGTGTTTTACAAATTAAAAGACAATAATATCACAATAATGCTTTTTCTTTTTAAAGATTTCATTTGTTTAGCTTATCTGGAAGTGAGAGAGAGATCTTACACTTACTGATTCACTATCCAAATACTGAAACAATCAGGTCTGGGCCAGGCTCAGGAGCTGTGGTCTCACGTGGATAGCAGGGACACAGCTACCTGAGTCATCACTGCTACCTTCCGGAGTGAGCATTAACAGTAAGCTAGAATCAGAAATAGAGTGATGGCACTTCCTCATGGGAAATATGGATGTCCCAAGTAGTGACTTAACCGCTGTGCCAAGTGATCACCCCATACTTTTTCGTTATCAGTACTTACAGCAATATTGATATTAATATAAATATTTACATATAATTCTACCAAAGTCTTCAAAAGTAAAAAGAAAAACAAATTCCCTTCAGCCTGCTGTTTTCTGGAAGCCCCCTTGTTTATTTCATGTCTGTAGTAATACGTCATTTCCTATTCCAAATGTGTCATCTCTCGTTGCTCTTCAAATAAATTTCAAGGGGGGAAATTCATGCTTGAAATTAAAGTTTAAATCTGATAATTTTCTATTTGCATATCCCTGAACATTTTTGTGGATTTTTTTTTTCCCTTTTTAGGTTCATGCATCTCACATCACCTCACTTAATTGTGTTTTTTCTATGAAACTGACCATTATTACTTTCCGGAAAAGTAGTCTTCTTCATCTTGCCGTGATTACACCTCTAGACCACCCACTGAATGCATGTGCAGAGTCTTAGTCTAGATTGTTTAGAAAGCAGAGCCTGGGGCCCGGCGTGGTGGCGCAGTGGTTAAGGTCCTCGCCTTGCACGCCCGGGATCCCATATGGGCGCCGGTTCTAATCCCAGCAGCCTTGCTTCCCTTCCAGCTCCCTGCCTGTGGCCCGGAAAAGCAGTCGAGGATGGCCCAAAGCTTTGGGACCCTGCACCCGCGTGGGAGACCCGGAAGAGGCTCCTGGCTTCGGATCGGCATAGCCACACTGGTTAAAGCTGAGCCTATCCAAAGCCAGGAGCTTCTTCTGGGTCTCTCACACAGGTGTAGGGGTCCCAAGGTTTTGGGTCATCCTCTACTGCTTTCCCACGCCACAACAGGAGCTGGATGGGAAGTAAAGCAGTTGGGATAACTACTGGCATCTATATGAGATCGTGGTGCATGCAAGGCAAGAAAAGGACTTCAGCCACTAGGCCCAGGAAATTTCTAATGAGGTAACACGCATATAATTTATAGCAATTCTGTTTTCAAATTTATGTTCACATAGTTGCAAATAATACTGCAATGGTTATGAGAATGCAGATATCTCCTTAAGATACCGATTTCATTTCCTTTTGACTATTTGCCAAGAGTTAGGATTGCTTGGATAACATGGTAATACTATTATAAATTTAAAAGAATCTTAGTACTGTTTTTCATTTTTTGCTTGCAACAGGAAGTCTTTATTTCTCCTTCATCTATCGAGGGCATTTCCTGGTTAAAGTTCTCTTTGTTAGTGGTGATTTTCTCACAGCCTGGACTACATAATTTCTTTTCCTCCTGGCCTGAGAGGTTTCTGCTGAAAACTAGGTTGTTAATCTTATGGGTAATTCCCTTAAGATTACCTGGTGTTTTTGTCTTAGAAACTGTAGAATTCTCTCTGTCACCTAGTTTTGAGAATTTTATTAAAATATATTGCATGAGGATATTCACATTCATATCATGTCCTGTTTTCCTTATTTTATTTGATTGTATTCTCTTGAGTCTCTTTGAAAGCTTAATAATCATACTATTGAATTTGTTATCAGGTATTTATTTCATCACTCTTCTTTAGAATCTGTCACTAAAACATTATCATACTCCTTTGGGGATATCATAGTCCCTTGCTTAATCATATTTCCTTGCTCTTTCATACTCTACATGTCTATGTTGATATTTGCACATTTTGTAAGATGTTTTCCTGAAGATGTGTTTTCAGCTGTCAGTTTGATAGACTATTTTGATTGGGTATTGTATTACAGTCTCCTTGCATCTTCTTTCAAAGTTATTGATGCAAGTAGCAAAAGAGGCATGTGAGACCCATCTGGATCTCTGCAGCAGCCACTGGAATAGGGACAAGACTAGAACCACAGGAATGCTGGTTCTATATATTGTGGCTGGGATTGTGGCATGACTATCCTGGAGTCCTGAAGGGATGGCTTGGATACCTGCACTGATTGAAGCATAGTCACAGTCATAGTAGTGCCAGTCTAAACTGTGAGTAGTGCACGTGAATCTCTGTAGTGCTGCCCCAAGTTCCTGTGCTATATTTTGGCATTCACCTACCTGTTATTCCTAAGCATATGGTAATTTTATCCATGCTGGTTGCTTAATATTAAGGGGAAAATGGAGTGAAGAATTCTGTGATCATCTACATTACAATGCTAGATCACACATGAAATCCACAGTCCTCCAGGGTCATTGTAGCATGACTTAGTTGAGACTGTTTTCTGTTTTCTGAGGTGGGCTTGAAGCCTGAGGTTGCTGTCACCAAGCATAGGTGGGTCTACTTGAGATTGGGGAATGTCCAGGGCCTTTGTCTGTAGACAGTGACCTGGGCGTATTGATCATCAGTGTCTGCACAGTGATGGATTTGATCAGATGTAGTTCTGTGTTCACTTTAATGTGGTACCTCTAGAGCCTTATTCCTTGCTATCTTCTCACATTTGAGGATCAGTGATAAAAGCAATTTTTTTGCCTCCCCCTTCCTGCCCAGGATAATAGGATGACACTAAGCTATGTTACACCTGGATTGAAACTACGAGGTCCTGAACTCTCTTGGGGATGCACACCACAGAGGTGAGGGCTTGGGTGTTATGCACCAAGGTGCCAGACTCTGATGCTGGAGATCTTGAGGCTGGGTGTGTGAGCACTGATCTGAGGGGATAGATCTAAGGGCCATTTCCGGTGTTGGGTCTCATTGAGATAGTCGCAGCTTTGAGCTTCAAGGACATGTTCTACACTCACTTTCCTGGCCTATTCTCTGGTGTCTAGGGAAGGGTAGTGCAGCCAGTTGCTTGGATACCCAGGCTGATTCTGTGCTGAATCATTCCTGCATCTCATAGACACCAGACCCTGAACACTCTTGGAGATACATGCCTGAGTAGGATGATGCCGGAGTCAATACAGGCAAACTCAGAGGGACTAGGGCTCTGGCTTGGCCAGTTAAGCTTCTACTGTGGAGTGCTGGCATCCCATATGAGCACTAGTTTGTGTCCCTGTTGCTCCATTTCCCATCCAGATCTCTGTTTGTGGCCTGGGAAAGTAGCAGACATGCAGGAAGCCCCAGGCTCTCACATTTGGATTGGCTCAGCTCCAGCTGTTTCGGCCATTCGGGGAGTGAAACAGCAGATTTAAGAGGTCTCTGTTTCTTCTTTTTGTAACTCTGCCTTTTAAGTAAATAAATATGTAAATATTTTTAAAAGTAATAAAAAGCAAAACCAAATGAGTTGTAGTAAAATTCAATGTCCATTTTGATTATTTAAAAAAAACTGTTAGAAAATTAGGAATATAAGAGAACCCTTTTGACTTGATAAAAAGGCTTCTACAAAATAAATTACTACTAACATGCTAATTTCACTTATAGAGATAATCAGAACAATTAGTGCAAAGATTAAGAATGTGTAATGTAATAAAAAAATTAAAAAATAAAATGAAATTTAAAAAAAAGAACTGAACTTGAACTGTGGTTATGCAGCAAGGTGGAGGAATCCACTATGGGGGGAGGGTTGTGGGAGGGGTGGGGGGAATCCCAGTGCCTATAAAACTGTATCACATAATACAATGTTAATAACAATTAAAACAAATAAATAAAACTTAAAAAAAAAAGAACGTGTAAGTATGTACTGGGAAATCATTCAGTCTGATTCATTTTCATGGGCTGAGATGAGGGACATAATTTAATAGTTTCAAAATTAATATAGGTCAGCAAAATAATCTTCAGTCCCACTTTCTGATTCTCCAGAAGCTGCTTCCAGAATTAACTTCCACAATATCTGCAAATTATAAGAGTGAATGCTCCTGCTATTACTCTAATACCAAGGCTAACATAAAATTAATGTTTCAGTATCTGAAATATTGGAGAAACTCACATAAAATTTGTGTGAATTTAATAAAAAAATTAAGTCTCCAAACTGCAGAGAAAGTTTTATTTCCAAATGTTGTAAATACCTACTTTCCAGCAATAAGAAAACATCGCTTTAGCTGAACTGAACTTTGTAATATCACTGTGATTTATTTCATGAGAAAAAAGTTAAAACCTATTTTCCCCAAAGTTCTAACCCTGACGGAAAAAAAAAAAAATTTACAAAGACAATAATTATCATGTTGGTAAAGTTTCTCATTTGAGAGGCTCAGTAGGGAAGAAAACCATTCTGTTAGCTGGTGGCAGATTGCACTAAGCAGCAGACCATGCTAGAGAACAATAACCTTTTACTGTGCATTAAATGTGCACCTCAAGAACTGTCATGCACTGGAAATTCCCAGTGAGCCCAAAAGATATCATTGAGAAACTTAATGAGTAGCACTTTCCTTTTATAAATGTGTGTCTATTATGAGGTGCAGAATGCCAATACAGTCAGCATAAGATTTTTTCTGGCCTATGTCTGCATTTCATGTAGTATCTTCAATAGGGAAATCTGATTGCAAAGACAAATGTACATTTAGATGAAAGATTTTTAGATGATTTATTTCATGGCATCTAGATTTTTCTAAGTGGGAAATAGAATTTTCTGCATTGTGAAGTCATCTTTGTTTAGGTACCTTAACTGATGAGTTAAAGGCCTTACAGTCAGTCTACTCTTGGCATTCAGTTAAACATGCTAAAGGCTTAACATGCTGAACACAAACTCTTGTCGTTCTCTGAGGACTCTGAAGCAAGTTTGATCTCTGTAGTTGACTGGACAGGTATCTCAGCAATTTAGTGTCCAGGACGCAGCTCTCAATCAGTGACAAGCAGGCCCTACGTTCCTAGTAGGACTGAACTCCAATTGCTCATAGAAGTTACTATCTTTTTAATGTACATTTAGTGGGTTATTGCTTCCTGCTTTCCTTACCTACCTCCTGAAAAGTTTCCTGGAATTAATTTCTAAGTTAAATACTTTTCACAAGTTCTGCTTCTGTGTAAAAACACACCAATATATGTTTGCAATGAGAAATTTTAAAAGGAAGTACTCTAGACCAACAGATGCATCCTATTTATGGATGAAATTATTTTTCAATACACATGAATTATGGCTTTGAAGGAGAATAAATCTCTCCAAACGAGCATGTTGTTTGAGTGAATTATGTTTTACTTTAGACAGCTGGAAATACGAAGTTTCTGTCTTAATAGACATATATTTATGTAGAGGAACCCAGATATTTCAAAGCATCAATTGTAGGAACTTGAGCCATTACTGCACTTGATTCATAGGTATACACACAGAAA
This sequence comes from Ochotona curzoniae, assembly GCF_017591425.1. Classification (NCBI taxonomy): domain Eukaryota; kingdom Metazoa; phylum Chordata; class Mammalia; order Lagomorpha; family Ochotonidae; genus Ochotona; species Ochotona curzoniae. Next base: position 17,559,429 of record NW_024465023.1, on the reverse strand, counting down.
AACACAAGCTTTTAGTCAACCTTTTGTTAAACCTTAGGGTAATCCTTGAATTAAGGAAAAGGGGATGAGCCAAAAATAAAAGAAACAATAAGAATTGTGTGAGAGAATCAGGAAAATGCTTCTCATATTCAGATCTCTTATGCTCTGCTGGCCTACACTTTACTCTCTGCTCATGGGCAACACCACTCAGTTTTTCTGATTTGGGTTGACACTTTGAGGAACCTAAAGTGATGAGTAGTAGCTGTTTTTTCTTTTCTTTTTTTTTTTTTGTGATTGTACATTTCATCTCCCTTGGAAAGTCTCCAGCATATCCTGGCAGAAAGACAGTGTGAGAAAAATTATAAGAGAAAATAAACATGCACTGGAACCCAAGACCTAATTTTCAATATCAGTAACAGTTCATTTTTCTCTTTCATGTATAGCCTTCCTTCCCCAACTGTACCCTACTTTAGCTGACTCCCAGGAAGCATCTTGGCTTTAATTAAAATTTAGTGGCATTAGTTTGTCAAAGAATTAGAGAGAATTCATTCTTATATCCAGTTAAAGATTTCACACAAGTAAGCTTAAAAGGAATGATTGCAAGAAGGGAAAGTTTCCAATCAGAACTGGTTGACCTGGGCCCGGCGGCGTGGCCTAGTGGCTAAAGTCCTCACCTTGAATGTGCCAGGATCCCATATGGGCACCAGTTCTAATCCCGGGAGCTCCACTTCCCATCCAGCTCCCTGCTTGTGGCATGGGAAGGAGGTCGAGAACGGCCCTAGGCCCTGGGACCCTGCGGCTGAGTGGAAGACCCAGAAGAAGTTCCTGGCTCCTGGCTTTGGATCGGCATAGGACTGGCCGTTGCAGCCACTTGGGGGAGTGAATCATCAGACAGGGAATCTTCCTCTCTGTCTCTCCTCCTCTCTGTATATCTGACTTTGTAATGAAAACAAATAAATCTTTAAAAAAAAAAAAAAAAGAACTGGTTGACCCACAAGTACCTTGTAAACAAATTTTTCCTAGAATTTAATCTTTGCTCATTAAAACTTTACTATGATCTGAATGTGTATGTCTAATCAAAATTTATTTGTTGAAAATTTAAACCCCCAACGTGATGGTATTAGGATGTGAAGCCTTTGGGAAATGATTATGTCATGAGGGTAAAAGCCTTCCTTGTCTTTCAAATACCAAGAAAATCAATCAATAAATTTTCTTAAAAGGACAGTAGGTATTTACAGACATGTCTTTAAAGGGAAAACACAAATGGTCAATAGCTACAAGAAAAATATTTCTCCAGTATTAATTATCAGGACAATGAAAATCAAAACACAGTTAAAAATTCCCTTACTGCAGTTAGACTGGGTGTGAACCAATAAAACCAAAAGGCAAAAACAAGTACTGAAGAGGATGTAGAGAGAGGAGCTATTGCACGGCTTATAGCAACGTAAGTTAGTATAGGCATTGTGGAAAACATTATGAAGGGTCTCAAAAAATCTAAAAGTGGGACAGTCTGATCCAACAATACTTTTACTAGGTGATTAACCAAGGAAATGAATTCATTGTCAAAGAGTCATCTACCTTCCATATTTACTGAATCACACACTATTCACAATAGCCAATAAGTGGAAACACCATTAATGTTCATCATTTACTGGATGGATAAGAAAGATGATTACATATACATAGCCATGTGAAAATGTGAAATACCGTTATTTGAAGCCATATGGACAAAACTGGATGTCCTTATGTTAAATGAAATAAACCAAGCACCCCATGATCTCTATCAGATGTGGAGCCTACAAAACGTGACCTCATTGAGGTGAAGAACGTGCTGATAGCTATCAGAGTCTAGGGAGAGTAGGTGGCATGGAACAATTGGGGAAGTGATTTTTTGTTTTGTTTTGTTTTGTTTGTTTCTTAACAGGCACTAAGAGTTACAAAGGAGTAAGAGTTTCCATTTGTTGCAGAATTGGGTGAACATAGATAATGTTAATGCACTATAGGTTTCTCTAAGAAGCAAGAAGAAAAGATTTTGAATGTTTTCACTATGCAGAAATATCAAATGTTTGATAAGACAGCCACGCTTACACTGGGTGAACATTATACAATGTATACATGTGTTGAAACATCACATAGTACTTTATAAATATGCAACATTTTATGTCAGATAAGAAAATCTTCCTGGTTCTTTATAAGCTCCAGCAATTATGATTTTTACTCTAAAAGAGTCCTCCCCAGTGTTAGAGTTTCTTACATGTATTTGCTTATGGATATTCAGTTTATTAGCTAAGGTGGTTAATTGCCGCAGATCTCCAAAATTCTTTTTATCCAGCTGTCTCTCCTAAGTTTCCAGCTCTGTTGGCCTTCCTTATTCTTTCTCAAGCCATAACTCCTTACCTCAAGGAACTTATGGGGCTCCACATTACTTCTGGACCAGCTTTCCTCAGGAATGATAGCATGATCTATTTGCTTAATTGGCTATATTACTGCCTGAAGATTTGTATATTTTTCATTTCTTCCCTTTAATGTTGATTTAAAAAACACATTCTATGAGAAACCACCAGAACAATATATCCAAGCAGAAATTATTCAGTGCTATTTCCAAAGGGCAAGAATGAAATTGGAAAACCTGAGATCATGCTGTTACCATTCTTTGATATCATTTTTCCCATTGATGTCCTGCCATATCCAGAAACAAAAAAAAAATGTATTTCTATATCAAGCACTTGTAGAATGTAAAGAAGTGATGTTCTCTGGGTAGTGTGGGCTCTATGGCTAACAGCATAGAAGACCAAAAGGATCAAAAAAGCAAAATTTAAGCCATATGGTTCTTGAACATTAAGAACCTCTTGGGATTTTCCATACATGCAGTGGAATTTACTCAATGCCCTCCATCAATGCACTAGCTTCTGAGGTTCATAAGAACCCCGTGGAGAACATTCTGTCTAAACTGACACCTTGGAGAGTGTAACTTCAAACAGATGGGAGAAGTGCTGGGCTCATATGTTGGTTATTACATTTCCTGGTTTAACTCTATCACTGAACACATTAGATAAATGATGTGAAACTGTACAGAGACTAAGGAAAATAAACAGCAAATACTTTAACAAGTTTCTGGAAACAAAAATTAAATATGAATTGGGATTTCAATAGGATTTTCAAGCCAATTTCTACTTTCGGGTGTGTAAGTTTAGGCAATAGGTGTTAACATTCATCACTGCAGACAAAAACAGGACGCTGTCATTGTTCATGGTCTCGTTGTATGCGGCACAGTGTTGGTAGTCATGTGAGAAATGCTGTCTGGGGAGAAAGCAGGCAGGTTGATGGGATGAAGTTCATTTGCATGCATTGTAGGAGGAAAAGAAATTTGAACCAAGCAGTATACACAGATTATTGTGGATAGAAAATCTTTATGTTTGTTTCAGAAAATTCCAAATAACAAAAGATCTCATCATTAAAAATTCATGATAGTATTTTAAAACTTGTACACTTAATTTGAATGTGTGGTATATCACTAAGTGAGTTGATCAGCAATATGCAAAACTCCCAGATGCCTCATAATCTTGATAAAACTTAGTATTGTCAGGGTTTTATTGATTTTAACAATTCCAGAGAGTAGAATTCTGCTTTTTTTATTTTTCATTTCTCTGGCAGCTCATAATCTTGAAGACCTATTGATGTGCTTTCTTATCATTGTATTTTGAAATATCTTTTCAAATCTTGTATTCTTTTGTTGAATAGTTTGCTAGTATGAAATTATAAAAAATATAAGTATATTCTGCAGACAATTTTTATGTAATAGGTTATTTTATCAAGGATCAATTTATCATTACTTTCTTTGTTTTATCGTTTGTACTTGCATGTCCATTAAAAAAGAAACTACTTTAGGGTCATAAGGTTATGCTTTGTTTCCACATCCAAGTTATGCCAATTTTGGCTGTTACCTTTATTATTGTTTGTCTATGAGCTTTGATGAATTCATTCCTCTGTTAAGTTGTGAAACTGGTGTTAAGATAGTTTCCTTTCCATGGAAACATGCTGTTATCTTAGCATAATTTAGCAAACAATTTTCTTTCTGCACTGAATTGCATTGGAAACAAAGAAAAATTAACTGATCACAAATGCATACACTTGGGTTTACTTCTGGGATTTTTATGAAGTTTCACAAACCTATTTGTCTATCTTTATGGCAATAACACATTGTCTTGCAGTTTTATGGTAAATCTTGAATCAAATAGTGCAAATACAGCAGTATTACTCTGTTTTCACGTTTTATCTTCTCTTTTAGGCACTTGGGAATGTCATATGTATTTTAAAATTGGAGTCTCAACTTGTAAGCTTTGAATACTCCTTTCTAGAATTTTGATTCGATTGTATGGTACCAAGAGATCAATGGCAAGTATAGATCGCTTGGGTTTACTTAAAGTGCCTTCTATAAAAACATTATAACTCTAATTCTCCATTTGTTTTGAGCTCTTCAATTTTTTCAGCAATATTTTGTAATATTTTGTGTATAAAAGGTTGAACACTCATGCAATTAGCCAAATTCTATAGAAGTAAAATTTGGAGGATGGAAGGGAAATTAGAAATCTTAGATAACTTGTTTTATTGGAATGGGCAAATATCAAAATCACTACATATATATGTGTGTGTATACAAATGTGTGTCTGTATATCAATGGTGACCTGGTTGAGATTAGAGAGCATGCCTACATTTGAAAGTAATTCCCATTTGTGATTTGTGATTTTCTGTATCAACAAATAGGAAGCTCAAAGTAATAGTAGAGAAAATATATGATAGGGGTGAATTAGAATTACATATTCTGAGATATTCTTTAGAAAATTCTGGAGAATTTTTAGGTGGCCACAATATTGAAATGGTTGAAGCTGGCGTCTATGATCATTTTTTGTAGTCATTCATTAGACAAGTTAAAGAATAAGATGAGGAAAATGATTAAATATTAAAAGAAAAGAATACTGAAATTTGATAGATTACAACAGAAAGGAATGATGGGAAGGAGAAATCTCAAAATGAGAAAATAGGAATGTTTGCTTCATTTCTGCAGATCAAAGCTGAAATCCAGGTCAGATAAATGACTCTGAATATTTAACATTTTGTTATTCTGTTCATAAAGTTTTCATGACTTGTTTGCCAGTACCATCAGGCCTTTGATTTTTTTGTGATGATATTCCTTGTTCATTTCATATGTTAGCCTTACTTCTTCCTCAGCAAAGAATTGCTGTGCTTTGTAAAGTGTGACTTTTCCCATGACAGTGTCAGTGTTCTTCCTTTGAAAATAAAATGTTTGCAGATGATTTGCTGAATACAAATGTTTTGGTATTGATATTAAAAGATTTAGAACAGCTTTTAATCACTAAAGGGGGTATAGCTCTTAGCTAGCCTTCGGAAGGAAAATCTTGATCTGTGGTTTTGGATATACCAAAGCACCTGAGGGTAATTCAGTTCCATGCATGCGGAAGTATCATTTAGATTTTACTCTTCGAATAAGGATACAGCTGCATTAGCAATATGGTTTTCCCTTGAGCCATTCACTTACACAGGATGCTACAGGCAGTTTCAGACTAATGTTTTCAATTAATATTTCTGGCATGGTCTTTATATCATTTACAAATGTCCCTAGGCAGAGATGGAATATAGCACTCAGTGTGGCAATGTACTTATCCTGAACTCCTTCATTCTTTTTATTTCCTGAGAATTCAGCTGAAAGATTGGTAAGTATCCATTTGGCTTCCATTCTATCAATCATTCTACTAGTTTAACATTTCTAGTTCAACCAAATCTCTTCAGTAAAACACATAAAAAAATGGGTTCATTCATGAAATTATTTATGTTGTAATATCTTGATTTCATTTTCACTTTTGTTTTCTCAAACCTGCTTAGATGCCCAGACTTAGGTATTGGTGAGAGATGTGCAAAAACTTGAATATGTCATTAAAATAACATAATGTTTATCTTTTTGAAGTGGAGCATAAAGTCTCTAGATAAATTAAATCATATAGGCACATAATTCCCTATTCTGAGACTATAACTGAGGAATAAATCTATAAAAACATGGGGATTGCCAGAATAAAGTCCAAGGCTTACTTGGAAGCTTTAATGATGATCAAAACCACAGGATGGTAATGTCTAACATAAAACCAAAATCTGTTTGAAATTAGACCAGAATAAAATATAAAACATGGCTCAATTCAACCCTTTATAGGGATGCCAGTTTTCAGATTTTCCTTCTACGGAGATTCAACAGCAAAATAGGAAGCTGATTAATTTATGGAAGCTCAAAATGAGATTGTCTCGGTTGAATGTGAGTAATGTGGACAACAGGATAGAATCCTCTGCTTGGGAGCACAAACCCCTGGGTTTAAACACCTCCTCCATCAAAATACAACTCTGTGAATATATATGTAGATAAAAGGCAAAGAGAGAGGGAGAGAGAGAGAGAGACCATCTGTTGGTTTACTGGCCAAATGCCTACTGTAATTAGTGCTGGGGACCATTTTGAAGCCAGGAGCCTGAACTTCATGGAATCCTAGGTGGATGGCAAGAACCCAAGCACTTGGGTCATCACCTGCTGCTTCTGGTTAATGCCACAGGAAGCTAGATTGGAAGTGTAGAATAACCAGGACTTGAATAAGATACTCCAGTTTTGGATGTGGACATCCAAAACAGTAGCTAAACCCATTTATACTATAATACATGCTCCTTCAGCTACATGAACTTTGACAAGTAGCCTAACAACTGTGCCTTAGTTTTACCATCTGTACAATGAATGTGGCTTGATATCTTTCTCTTCAGTTTGTTATGATGTATAAATTAGTCATTATGTATAGAAATTTTTTTAAATTTCATTTTATGACGCAGTTTCATAGGCTCTGGGATTTCCCCAACTCTTTCCCCATGCCCTCCCCCCATGGTGGATTCCTCCATATTGTTGCAGTTGTACAGCTCATATCCAGTCATGATTCCTTCACTGCGAGCATGTACCATGCATAGAGTCCAGCCTCTTATTGTCCAGATCAACAGTTTCCTTGGGAGACCATCGCTGCTCTGAAAGTAGAGCTGGCAGAATATCATCCCATCCAATGAAAAGCCACAACATAAAATCAACAATTTTCAACATTGTCGAGTTAATTGACATGGTATTGAGTGACCAATATGTTAGAAAATGCAAGTTCTTAACCACATCCTGTGACTACTTCATTGACATTTCAATTTTAGTTTACACACAACCGGCTGCTATACACCTTAAAATGTTTATAGGGTACTATTCAGCTGTCTCATGTCTATTTTCATTTTTATATTTAGCAGCTTATAGTATTGAAGCAGGATTTTTACTGAACTTGGCGAATTTTAAGATAGTCCAAATAGGCTTATAACTCTAACAAGGCATATGTTAACAATTGAGGCACTGAACAGTTTTAGGAGGGCTGTGCAGAGAAATCTTCAATACCTTAGTGAGGAGTAACTGATCTTTGTGTCCTACCTAGTAGGGTATATGTGAGTCCAAGCCGACCGTTTTCTCTTTCTATGCTTTCCTTATTGGTCTCTGTCTAGCTAATCTAATTTTTTTTTTGAGGGGGGAGGGCTTCCAGAGTGACCCTGATGGTCATTGCAAGAGAGGGTGGAGATCCAAAATTGGAATTAAGTAAGGACCAGAGAAAGCTCCTATGTGTAGAAACTTTACATTATTTTGAGTTACATGAGATTAACATTATTCTTAAGATTGACTTTTGGCAGTAGCAATATTAAAACAACTGAAATATGTTAATTTTTGATACAGATTAAAAATGTTCTCCTTTGAGACAAGTTTATGGCTTTCACTGTGAGAAAGCAAGAAAAAAAGTATGTGATCCAGCCATTTCAGCTGGCTGTACAATCGAAAAGAAAATTTTGCACATTTACTTGGAGCTGAGTGAAAAAAAAAAGCATACAAACTTGCAGCATTTTTGTTTCTTATGAAGACATATACATATAAAATATTTTATAAAATATAAAATATACAATGTAAATCATATGAGCAATAAAGTAGGTTTTAGAAGATGAGAAGATGTGACTATGAGAAAAAGGCTTTTTGTGAATCTACATTCACCTTAAGCAAACTATTGTTTATCTGATTTTCTATTAGCATTTCTGGTTCTCCAACCTGCCAATAGTAGAGACAAATGCCAAGAACTCAACATAGCACCACTGAGAAAAAGAGGGCAATGACTTCATTGAGGGGAGCAGTGAGTTTTCCTTCTAGGGACAGACACTTATTCTGAATACAAATTTACTCTTCTGGCTCAAGATACTTCCTACCAGTACCACCATGATTAGAATTACAGAATCTCTAATTCATTATCATAGTATCCACATGTGCATTACACAGCAAAGAGAATAAAGAATAGTTACCCTGTTCATTGTCTGATTTTTCCATGTACTACAGCACAGAAATAGAATAAACTGTGACATTAACCTATTGAAGAAGATTAAAGATAGGGTCCTAAGGTGACAGTATTTTATAACTTTGGGAATCTGCACTCAAAGGCTCAACATGTGCTTTGAACCAGTGACCAGCATATGGTTCCATCTGCTTTATAGCTAGAATACACAGGCATTATACAAGAGGTAGAAATGGCAGTGTTCCTTGTATTAATCAATGACACTACAAGATTACCAATGTTGGATTGATTCAGCCCCAGAAACTTTGACAATTCCTAATTTAGAGTACTAATTCTTCAGCAAATAATGAGAGAGGACATAGAGAAAAAGAAATATTCCATCCACTGGTTAACTCCCCAAATGGCCATAATGGCCAGGGCTGGGGCAAGCCAAAGTCAAGAGCCAGGAGCATCATCTGGGTCTCCCAGGTGGGTGACAGGCACTTTTCCAGGTGCATTATCAGGGAACTGCATAGAAAGTGGACCAGTGTCCATGTGGGATGCCTGTAATACCAGAATGCTGACTCCTCTTTGGAAAAAAAAAGGGGGGGGGGCGGCAGCGTGGCCTAGTGGCTAAAGTCCTCACCTTGAGCGTGCCAGGATCCCACATGGGCGCCGGTTCTAATCCTGGCAGCTCCACTTCCCATCAAGCTCCCTGCTTGTGGCCTGGGAAAGCAGTTGAAGATGGCCCAAAGCTTTGGGACCCTGAACCCTTGTGGTATACCCGGAAGAAGTTCCTGGATCCTGGCTTCAGATTGGCATAGCATCGGCCGTTGTGCTCACTTGGGGAGTGAATCATCAGATGGAAGGTTTTCCTCTCTGTCTCTCCTCCTCCTCTCTGTATATCTGACTTTGTAATAAAAATAAATAAATCTTTTTAAAAAAACGTAAAATTGAACTTGTGTAAGTTAAATGTTACACATATTTTATTTCCTTTGAGTATGCTTTTGTTAACAGTCTTTTTATTTATAGCCTTGAATTTTCATTCCTAGATATCAGTAAGAACACAGTTCAACCTAAACCTTCAATAATTCAAATTTTATTAGGAAATTTGCTGCTCAAATTGCATTACTTAATTTAATAGCATTGTAAGGAAACTTTCATAAAATTGTGCATAAACTATAGATATTTTAAACATTTTGTTTACTTTAATTCGCTTGAAAGGCAATGGGTCAGAGACAGAGAGAGAGAGAGAAAGGGAGATTCAGACCTTCCATCCAATGATTCACTCCCTAAATGCCTACAATAGCTAAAGATGGGCGAGGCTGAATCCAGAAAACCATAACTTAATTTGGATCTCTCACATTGAGGGCAGAGACCAGGAAAACAATTTGGAAACAGGCAAAGATCCAGATCCAAGCACTGTGACAGGGGATGCATTTCTCAAGAACCATCTTCAATGCTTGGCAAAACATCTGGTTCCACAATGCAGAATTTGAGATTCTGGTTAGTAATAAAAGATGTTGGCAACAAAGGGAGCAGCACAATGTGAAAACTCCAGATCTACAGATACATTTTTATTTGAGTCTTGTTCCACAGTTCTGACAGTGGCTGTGTAAATAGCCAGGATGTTTAGAATTTGCGTTGCTTAAAGCCAATAAACTAACTAGCAGCAAAATCACCACCGTATTTGTCTCAATTTTGCATTCCTTGAATTACACTTGGGCAGCACAGTGGGACCTAGACAGATACTTTCACATACAATGGATAGCACTTCAGAAGAGTGTCCTAGACATAAGTGAATCTGAATCATTTTATAATGCAAGCATATCTACTCTGATCTAGGTAGATGTTGTCATTATTGTAGTGAATGAAAGACACTATCTCTGTTTTTTGAGATGGTTTAACATACATATATTCTTGAAGAAATAGTAAGAATACACAAATGATATTTGCTCACAATATGTATTTACATGCTAATGTCATGGAATATAATCTCCCTATATACTGACTTTTTCAATCTTAGGTTGAGCTCTTCATCATGACTTTATTCCCATGACCGGAGAAATGAATCATCAGTGTACTACCTCCTAGAATATGTGTTACTTTAAGTTTTGATACTTAACGAAATACTTACCAAAAAATTTCAGCAGGATTTAAAAATGAATCTGTACTCTCAGAAACAGTCATTGTTAAAGAGTAATAGAGTTGACTTTCACTTTGCAAATGCAAAACAACAACCAGAGGAAACCAAAGAACTTAGCCAACATTCACTTTCTTCTGAGAGACAAAATCTTATTTAATAACAACCAGATCCACAAAATACCTTTCTTCTGAAATTCTAAATAGTTTTATTCCAAAGAAAGAGAATTTTATAATGTGTGTAAGAGAGATCCCAAGACAAATCTGTTTCTTGTTCATTAGCATTTGAATCAGGGAGGGATAATATTTTTCACCTGCTATATTTAGTAATAAAGAAACAGTTGCATTCTTATTTTGTACTTCAACACACACATGCAAGCACAGAGGATGTGATGGCACTATAATTCTATAATTGTTGGATATCAAACGTACATACGTACACAGGTACACACGTACATAAAGATCAAAACAAATAATAGTAACATTATTTCTACTTGATCAATTTTATTAAAAAGAATAATTTTGACCTTTTTCTTTCTCCTTCTCTTCATTTTATAATTTTAGAAAGTGAATGAAGAGCAGACAGGAGAGATTGTCAAATCATTGGTGGAAATATACAACCACAAAGCATTGCCAACTATAATTAAAAGCAACAGAAAATGCTTGCTTCATTCCAATAATCAAATATTAAGGGCAAAATTCTTATCATGGAAAATACATAGATGAATAAATGGAAGCACAGGAAGTACTCATTGGACATGTAGAAAAATTTCATATGTAGGGGAACTGAAAGACCAACAAAACGTAAATCATTTCAATTTCAGGTTTCTTTGATCCAGATGGATTTTTCTATTAAGGTGCTGGAAAACAAAGTCTCTGTGTTATGTAGGTAAATCTGCAAATGGACTTGCATTGGGCACATGCATTGGGCACAGGCTCACTGAGCATAAAATTATTGGATTACTCACGGCATATGTTATCTTTGTTAGTACACTTGTGAAATGGACATTGCAAAGAGGAAAAACAAAAACAGACAAATTTAAAAACTGTGATTAACTACAGATGGCCAAACAAGAAATGAGACAACTCTTCTAAACTCCCTAACCATTTTTGTTATTTCTAGGCCCTAGAATAATTCTCACTTTCAAACAACTCACTTTATAAAAGGAGTGAAGTATGACCTCCCTGTGTAACATATCTTGCCTAGCTTTTGTTGTAATAGACAGTGAGAATTGGAATGCCTTGTCAAATATATGTTTTTAAAGGCAATAAAGAGTACTACTAATGGAAGAAGCAGTAAAATTGAATTACTTGCTCTCTTTGCTCAGCTTCAGCAGAAAAAAAAAAATCCTTTGCTGCTTCTGAAATAAGGAGGAATGGTGTTTTGTAGAGGAGAGAATAAAAGATAATATTTCATATTCTAACTGAAGAGAAAATTAAATCACAACTGCAAAGTTTTGTACCACCAGCCAGAGGTGTGATCTAAAGTCAGATCTCAAGACTTACAGCTTTTAATAAGTGAGAAAAACTGTATTTTCAGCATGTGCTAGTCTTAGCAACCCAACAAATGTGGGAGGAGAGGACCTATCTTAGTCTTTATCACAAGGCTTAGCCAAAGGCTGGACTGCTTACAAAGAAATGTACATGTCAAAGTGACTGCAACATCGCATGTTGAAGGCTACTTGGAGTGAATTTAGATGGGTACCATAACGATTGTTAGTCAACAGCAAGTTTTGATATTTTGCGGTATGGATATTGATATCATTAAATGCCACCAGAATGAGGTCATGTTAGTCAAATCGCTAAACAGACCTGAAGCAATATGAGTTCGTTCATTCATTCTTATTATGAAGCTCTTTCATTTAAGTGTTGTTGAAAGCAAAAATAAAAGTGGTAGACACAAATGTCTGTGCAGGCAATCTTACTCTATTCTCCAAGCTCCAAATGAACATATCTAACATGCTTTTGTAGATTTCAGCATAATTTATATATAATACATATATATATATATATCCTTACTGATATAAATCAGTAATTTATACATCAATCTATATATAAATCCTTTCTGATAAAAAATTTTTGCATATTTTTCTTAAAAGGTGTTTTGACTCTTTTTTTCCCTTTCATTTCCTCTCTTCTTAAGGAAGACTGAGAATAATGTTTCAGGAGGTTTTCCTTGTTTGACAGAATATAAATGGCAAGAGAATTATTTACTGAAACACCTTTAGGATTGATACTGAGAGTCAGGGAGAGAATAACTTGGGTACTGTTGAGATTTCAATGATTTCATTAAAAGCCCTCACGTATCCTTAGAAGTAATGACATACATACAAAACACAACTGATAGGAATAAATACTGAATACTATATAGAGCATGGCAAAAACAGCAGTGAGTCTTCATTATTTTTCCTCCAAGAAAGTTACTGCTATTTGACTCTAAAATCTATAAATTGTTTTCTATTGTAACTTTCATACTTACTACACGGACTTACATTATTTTATAGCAAAGTGTTTACATCTCTTCCAAGTTTCTTTTGGTTAATCCCAAGACTCAGCTGACTAAAATGATAACTAGACTAGATCCCACATAAATCCAGTTATCCCCAAAGCCCTTTCCCCTGCACCAGCAACCTTCCTCTTCTCTGTAGGATGTTAGGATATTACATGATGCAAAATGTGTATAGCAGTCTTATGCTACAGCCTTATGTTTATGCCAGAAAAGTTTCAGTCTAGAAGAAAGTGTAGAAATTAGATTGATGTCCAAGATGAAATGTTGGTAATCTCTCGTTAGGAAAATGGACAGGAAGATAGAGTTAAAGCTTAGAACAGGAGCTGACAAAGGAACAGCAGCCAAAGCAGAGCGTCTATAAAATCTCTAATCAGCTTGCTACAGGAGAAGTAAAGTGGATAGTCACAGGCATTATGGGCATGAAAATATGAACTAAGTGGGGACTCACATCCCCAAGTCAAGGAAATGATAGTTCAAAATCTAAAGATTGAGGGACCATTCCATGGCTCAACAGGCTAAACCTTCATCCTGTGGCGCCAAATATGAATGCTGGTTTGTGTTGCAGGTGATGCACTTCTGATCCAGATTTTTGCTTTGGGCCTGGGAAAGCAGCAGAAGATGGTCCAGGTCACCAGGACCCTGCATCCGTATGGGAGATCCAGAAGGACATATTGGCCCCAGTTTCAGGTCAGCTCAGATTTTGTTGTCACAGCCATTTAGGGAACGAACCAATGGATGGAAGAGAATTTGTTCTGATGCCATGTAGGGAAATTGGATCAAAAATAAATTTCTCTTCAAAAGCTAATTTTCTGGTAAAAAAAAAATCATGTGATTCTTACCGTTTCAGCTGAAATTTCATATGCTACAAAATTGCATTTTGTTTGCTATCTATTTTTGTTGCTGTTCTCTTTCAATTTCTCCTCTCTGTGAATTTGCCTTTCAAACAAAAATTTTAAAAACTTTTTAAAAATCTATAGATTGAGTAGAAGAGAGAGAATTCTCTAAAACAAAAGCCAAAGTCACATAACTACAGTCCATTAATACCCTCCCCCAAGCAGGATTCTCCAGTGACAATGAATGCTCTAGAAGCTATGGATATTGGACTGATTGGTACTCTTCAGTTGGATCATTACCTTTAAAAATTATGAATCACTGTCGAGTGATACGAGTGCTGCCCTTCAGATAAAGAAGGGTGATTTTTTTTCTAATTAGTTAGGTGAATGAAACAGATAAATAATGTACCCATTGTCTAATTATCAGTGTTTGTTTCTACTATAAATCATTATACATTTTACACAACTCTGAATTGGCTGCTTATGAAAGAATCAAGTCTATTACTTGAGAAGCTTTATTTTGTTTTAAATGCATAGAAACAGAGAGGAATTGTCCATTCATTCCTCAAATTCCCACAACAGCCAGGAGTGAGTCAGGCTAAACCAAGGAGCTAAAACTCCATCCAGGTCTCCCACATGAGTGGAAGAGACACAGGTTCTTCGGCCATCGACTGTATCCTCCGAAGAAGTGCACTGGTAGGGTGCAATATCACAATTAGAGCTGGAACATGAATCAGGCGCTCCAATTCGAGATGCACAATTGGTGCATCAGTTGGATTCTAACCTCTGTACCAATAGTCTGCCTCTATTCATTTTTAAAGTAACAAAAACTAAGCGAATTCTTTGAAAATTAATCTTGAAAATACAAGCAGTGATATGTGTCACCAGGAATAATCTGACACAGATTTATCTTTCCCAAAGTTGGAATATGAACAAAGGAAGAATCTTTCTTATTAGTAACAAATGTAACAAAATGCTATGTTGCACCATATGTAATTCTAAGACTGCCATGGCTTTGGACCAGAAAACTAGCTTTTGAAAAAGGAAACTTATTTTTGAGCTCATTTCCCTACATGACATCAGAACAAATTCTCTTCACCAGTTGATGTCAGATGTGCCTGAGAGCTCTTACTCTGAGATTTTCTCCTCTTTTTGCCATCTCCTATGAGGAAGCCAGCACGGATCTTGCTTTTTGTGGAACTGATTCCCTGATTGCCACAGACATGACAGCTTCATTATTATTTCCTTAGGAATCCAAATTACAACCCACTCAGCCTTTTCTTAGGCTAGTTTCCTGGGAGCAGGTGACTTCCCCCTAACCACCCACACTCCCTACCCCCGACCCCTAACACACACATTTCTTCACAGTGTTCAGTTCATTTGATCTTATTTTGAATGTGACTTGTGGTTACAAATATATAGGTTCCTTTCTGGGCTCATTATTGGGAATTCTGAAGCCAATGCTTTTTCACAATGACTTCTCTGTTTCATGATTGCTTCAGTGTGCATAAATTGGCCACTTGCTATACACTCTTTATTGGCTTTGTCACAGGACTAAGTCAAGGTGTGCACATGTGTTGTTGACTCTCATCTCCATGGCAAATGTCAAGAAGATGGAACTAGAAAACAATCACACAAACTTTGTTTCATAATAAACATGTTGTTCCTACAGAAAAACCTTGGTGACTTCTTGCACAGGGGATGAGTTTAGGGTTTCTATTTCTTGCATTTATTATATTTGAACTTTTGATGAAACTTTCCAATTCAAAATCAAATGATTTTATACATCAAATGCAGGAAATCATGGCATGAAGAATAATTTTCTTTCTATTTAATTACACTGAGGAGTGCTAGCTTATTGCAAAATTTTATATTTACATTCCACTGACTTAGTTACAAGTCCATCTAATTTTTTTTCCATTCTAAAATACTTTCAAAAGACAATGTAAGATTCTAGAATTCAGATTGTGGTACCTAATTTCTATATCTATGCAACCTAAAATGCTTATTTATCTCAATAATCTTCAGAGGTCAAAGACCAAAAAAATACATTGTAACAACTCAGTGAGGTCTCAAGTATCTATGGAGTTTTGAGCAGTATGGTTAATGGGATACAGATCTTCACACTCCCAAATTAGGAATTTACAACCTAATGCAGAAAACAGCAAGCGCATCCTGAAACATGAGTATTAGTTAAAGGGCTTATTATACAATATATATTTTTAAGCACAATGAGCATAGACAGAGCATCCTGTAATTGTTGTGGAAACACATGGGTGGAATATTCATTGGAGAGCCCGACCTGATGGGTCAGTGGATAAATTCTTGCTTTGAAAGTGCTGGAATCCCGTATGGGTGCCAGTGCTTGTCCAGTCTGCTCCATTTTCCATCCAGCTCCCTGCTTGTGGCCTGGGAAAGCAGTAGAGGACAGCCCAAAGTCTTGGGACTGTGCGGTCACATGAGAGACCCAGAAAAAGCTCCTGACTCCTGGCTTCAGAGCATTATTGTGGCCGCTTGGAGACTGAACTAGCAAACTCCTCTCTGTAAATCTGCCATTCCAACAAAAATGAATTAATTAAAAAATATATCAGTGAAAAGGGAAAGTGAAATTTACAAATGGATACTAACATTGGCCAGATTTATATCAGGAAAGCCCTGGTAAAGCACTGTGCTACTCTGTTTCTCAGACATCCTCATGGGGTAACAAAATAAGAGGGGATGATTTTAATGCTTCCATTGAGCAGGGTACAAATGATGCTATCTGTAAGTTCAAACTTTCTTAATTAAAATATTTTTTATACATTTTAATTCTCCCTTTTCTCAAAAGGCATTTTTAAAACAAGTGGATGGCTTATTTTGACAGGAAATAGAATCGTTGTTTTGCCAGTTGATGACAATGTTCAAGGTCAGTTTCTAGCTAGTGAAAGCAAGCCAGCGCCTTCAGACATCTGTGTGCTGCTTCAGAGGACTCATAATTTATAGGATAATCACAGCCCTGCCAAGCAGACACAAAAACTATGGAAGTGCATAACGACATCACTCTGGGCACAGAATTGGGCATGTTTTGTGATGATTCATTTTTCTCCACATAACAGGCAGTAATATAAGTGTTCTAACTTTAGTAGAAGAATCTTTCTTCACTCACTAGCGGGTACAAACAAGGTCACAATGGTTTAAATAATCAGTTAAGCATTTCGATGAGAAACTTGAATGAGAAACACTGCAAGTACTACAGGACTATCACTGTCCACCTAGATATATCACCAGGCTCATCCCACTCTTGATATGTGGGTTGCACAATAACGCACCAGAATATTGCATTTGGTAGAAAACACCCCATACCCAGAATTAAAACCCAGTTAGAAGTTGAGAATTTCTACATTTACCACTGGAAGCAGATGTCAGGTAGCTCTCAGGAAACCAGCGACGAACATCAATACACAGAAATCTAGGAATATTCTTTCCAAACCTCTATCGCCCTGTGAAGGTGATTCACCCTAAGTGGTACCAAGAAAAATGGTTTTGATTCCATAATGTCACAACTTCACAGAATTATTGTTAAAAACAAGAAGACCGGGGTTGCATTTAACCTAGCAATTAAGAATTTAGTTAATGTTCCCTAATCCCCTATTGGAGAACCTGGTTTCAATACCCACCTCCAGCTCCTGCTAATCCAGACCCTGGGTGGCAGTCATGATAGCTGAAATAAACTGAGTTTTTGCCACTCAGGTGAGAAATAGGCTTTCTTGGTTCCCAGTTATGTCCTAACACTGTCTTGGTCATTACAGGTATTTGGGGGAGTGAACCAGCAGATGGGTGCTCTCTCTTTGTGTCTCAGTCTCTCGTGTAATTAAAATAAGATTTAAAAAAAAAACAGTGAGTGGTTCTACCTGTCTCATGTGGTTTCCACTTACGAATATCACAATGCCTTTGTTGTTCAGCTGCATCTTCTTGGGTATTCTCTTGATTCTTGTTGTAAAGGTTACTTACGGGCCGGGAGATGGGGAATAAGAGGTGGGTAGGGTGAGAGTGTGGAAACAATATGTTTCCACAATAATCACAATTCACTGTGGTTACCATATATGATAATAGATCAGGTCTCCCAACATTTTAGCGATTATTTTTTTACTATCAATACATAGCCAATAATGGCAAAGCCATCCATAGTGTTTAAGTCATTTAACACAAGAAGTTTTCAGATTCAGCCTGATTTGCTTGGAACCCCACGTACCACATACCACATTCTTCAAAGTATCTTTTCTGACTTTGCTTGCAACACATGGGGCCATGTGAATGGAAGCAACAAACAGTATTTCTATATCCAATTCATCAAAAATACATTTTGCACTATCCTCTACTTTCTTTTGTTAGCCAGAAGAAAACACAACAGTAGAGTCCGAGGCCCTATGGAGTACTGTAAGAAGAAGGAGTCCAAGTCTTGCGTCTTTCCTTGTATGGCTACTTACCAAATATCCACACTGAACTATTGATTTATTTACCATTGTATGTGTATATTAAGCAACGGCGATATGACCGTTGTTGTTACAGCAGTTAATCTTCTTGTTCTGATATCCTGTTTATTTAAGATTTCATAGCCACTCCAAATTCCTTCCTAGCTCCTTCTGACCCAGATAATTTTTTAACAGTCTTAAAATGTGGAAACCCAAAAGGGAAAGAAGTCAGATCCTATATAAATCTTCTCAAGGGAATATCTGACCCCTTTACTAATTTATCTGCTACATCTTTCGTGACTGATTCCTTCTCACAAAATGTGACAGCTGCAACTTACACAACCTCTGTGGCTGCATGCATCCTCAGTTACTCGGCAGAAGGGAAAATTGTTCCCTAAAATCTAATAATTATTGCAGCAGCAGAAGCGGATATGAGAAATCATATAAACAACTGCAGAGGAAAATCACTAGAAATAAATGCTGACAAAAAAACGTTAAGTTATAATCAAGATTCATAAAGACAACAGACATTGTAATTATCAGATACATGGTTAATATCTTTAAAGAAATAATGGAAAAATTAAAAGCATACTAGAATGTGTAGATCAAAAGCATGACAGATTCGTGGGCTGCGACCACTTACGTTACTATTGAGCAATATGTGAATATATATATGGCATTGTTGTAGCTGAGCTGGGATAGGGAAAATATGACTGAAAATATTTCCTGGCTCTTCATGGAGAATATACTTCCGTATCTCCACCCTAATGATTCTGCACTTAGTCACATAGTTTGATTTGACCAACACAATTCGTGTAGAGATTACGTTTTTTACAGTTCTAAACTTTCCTCTTAAAGGAAATCGAATGTTTCCACCCACCCCCTGGGGGAATTTACAATTCTTCTGTGAAAACAATATGCCCTGGGCAGTCATGGACCCTTCAGCCTGTGTCACAGCATGAGAAACATGATAAGTGTGACTCGGATGTGGAGTTTGAAGCAGAGCTTTCTCTGATCACATTAAAGCATCGCACTGGCTGCCGATCATATGATTCACCTCATTATTCTTTAAAAGTGTTATTTACAGTTTGCTGCTATTTTTCTCATATCATGATAATTATCATAACAAGTATAATGAAAGTTAACCTTCTTTTATACTTCAAATGCTTAGTTTTCTAAATTAACCTTTCATAGAATGGTAAGGCGTTTTATATTGTCCGCCTTGAGAAATCAGTCCAATGGAGAGAAATACATTCCATTTCTTTGTGCTGGTCTCCATCAAGAAAAAGATAAAAATGATGGTTGTTATATCAGTACAAGGAGTGTATTAGCCTAGCAGTGAAGAGCATTCCTTAAATGGAATTACAATAATGATTGTAAATAAAGGTGCTTGTGGTACTTCTGAGTCAGTCATCTGAGAATGAAAATATAAATATATTTCCAAAGCTTAACTAAAATAAATATAATTCATGCATGCATCTGTGTTACCAAGGACATGTCCATTTATAGTTGAACGTTTGTTGTCTCTGAGTTGGGCTACTGGAACATTAGTGAAGCTGCTTACAGCTTCCTCACTTTTGAAAGCTTCAAGTGAGTCTGGTCAGAATGTGAAGAATCAGGGATACAGTTTAAAAATAAGTAGTCTCCTCAAAAACTTTCAGGAAAAAAGAGGCTATTTGATGACCTAATTTTTGCCTACACTGCAGTGCTAAGTGATGACTTTTTCTGCAAGGGAGAATTAGCTAAATCCTAACAACACTGTACCATTCACGCTGGAGGCCCTTGGGTAACTGACAATTACTCTCATGTCAGTTTTCCTATTCAATCCGGTAAAGTTTATCTTCCTCTTATTTCCACTCTAATAAGGTTTATTTTCCTCTGCTTAAAAGTAAATTTTCTTAACTAAATAAATGAGCAGTTGTGGTTCTAAGACTTAATTTGTAAATTTGAAATAAATGACAACCAGGAGTTATTCATCAGGTCTCTGACCACACAATCCGTAATAGCAGATATGCACTGTTTCCCTTGATATCAACTTGTTAGTCTTAACATCCTTTGAGTTTTGAACAGAAACATAATTTATACAATTGTCAAAGTATTTAGTGTAATTACAAATACAAAGGAGCAAATAGAGATTTTTCTCTTTTCAAAAAATGGAACAATTAGGCTTGTGTGATTAAAATCAGTTCACAGAATAATCCTGAAGTCAACAAAAAGGCTATAATTGATACATGCATTATACGACCTTGAAGCTCTGGATCATTTGTAATTTTTAAAATGTTCAGGCATTTATCAAAGCTAACACCCTCCCTGTGATGTCTACATCACTTATTAGAGTGTCTTTCATTCCAGCTTCATGCCAGTGATCACCCTGGGGGACAAATCCTTGACACCATGTGCAAGACCCAGGTTGAGTTTAAATAAAATGAAACTGATAAGTACAAATTATAAAAAAGAAGAGAAAGAATTAAGAATCCCTTAGAATTTAATGGAACTTTTATAAATGTAATGCAATTACATATATATAATAAAATTTACCATTACAATAATTTTAAGAGTATTCTTCAACCATAACAAGTTCATTCACAGTTGAGCTATCAGTACAAACATCAACTTCCAGAACCTCTTCTTCTTAAAATGAAACTCTATACTCCTAAAACACTTATTTCCAACTCCTATTTTTTCAGTGCTGGGTCTTTCTACTCCTTTTTGTATGAATTTTACTACTTTTGTTCCCTCATATTAGTGGAATCATACTATATTTGTCCTTTTGTGATGGACTTATTCAATGAACATATTGACTCCAAGGTTCATGCATTTTGTAGCACGTATCAATTTCTTTTGCAATTTGAATAATACTCCATTGCATTGTGAAGGGAGCAAGAACACATATTGTACCTTATATGCTCAGGATAGTAAACAGAATCTCCCACCAGAGGAATATCTTAAACTGTATCTCAAAAGATCAGGCAAACCTGACACTATCTCAGGATGCATTTCCTTGTCCCCCAGGGAACAATACCTACCATGGTTGAACTGTCTAGGAAAAGCTGGCTGGTCCCAACCCATTCCATTTTCTTGTAATTCCCCCACTCCTAGGAACAAGTTCAAGATCCCAAACTATAAAAAGTCCAGCCTGCTGAAGGAGTGGGCCTCTGCCACGTGTTCAATTCCATCCACAGGGACAGCCAGTCACCCTCTGTTGATTCGCTCCTTTAATGCCTGCGATTTCCAAGTCTGACCAAGCTGAAGTAATAAAGCTGGAACTCCATCTAGTTCTCCCACATGGGTGGCAGAGACACAAGTACTTGGGTGATCTTTTATGCCTTTGCAATCAGGTCAGCAAGAAGGGATATGAAACAGAATATTTAGGACTTGAATCAGTACTCTGATCTGAGATGCCACAATCTGAAGAGGCTGCTTAATTCCTTGTGTCACAATCATAGCCCTATCCATGGTTTGTCTTTTTACTTTGTTTATAATGTCCTTTGACTCATAAATATTTTTAGTTTTGGTTTTAGGTTCAATTTACCTATTTTTTTTTCTTTTCTTCTTTGGCATGTGCTTTTGATGTTGCTTCCAGGAAATCTTTACTGAAGCTTTCATTATAAAGGTAGTCTCTATAGTTTCTTATAAAAGTTTTATTAGGGATGTCTGGGAGCAGGAGAAGCGGTGCTAAGGAGAGGGAACACTATGTCCACGGAAGCCCCAGAGACAGCCTTCACAGAGGAGCAGAAGGAAATGGAAGATGAAGCAACTAGTCCAGAGAAGCCAAAGAAGCAAAAATTAAAAGCAAATTAGCCTCATCTGGAACAAAAGAATGTAGGTTCAGATTTCTTAAGAAAATGATTGCAGAAAGGGCAGTAACACATTGACTCTTGGGATTACAACATGGCAAAAGCAAAAATGAAGAATAAGCAACTTCCTGCCACAACTCCGGATAAAACGGAGGTCACTGGTGATCACATTCCCACTCCACAGGACCTTCATCAGCGGAAACCCTCCCTTGTTGCTAGCAAGCTGGCTGGCTCATTAAAAAGATCTGAGCTGCATGAATCTCCTGACTCCAGTTTTTTCTCCTTACTGTATCACTTATCCACATCTTACTTCCTTTCATTCCCTAAGTCTTTTGAAACTGACAGCTTTGAAAATAGTCGTAGCTTTTCCTGCTATTATAAGAGACTGTACATGTGTAGAGTTTTTTATTAAACACTGCACTGAGAACAAAGATATGCTAGAGCAACATAATCTACTCAAAAATAATTGTATATATCACCTAAATTCTAGTGTAGGTTCCAACAAGTATCTAATTTTACCATTGTAATGATTTGACTTTACTCACTTCATTTTAAGTACAAATTTGTATGCTACTTTTATTTAACATAACCTCATTTTGATTTCTTACTTATTTTCCTTTTGGATTTTGTAAAACGATTTTAAGATCAGAAATGGTAAGAAAAGTCAGATCATTCAAACACACCTAAACGGGATTTCAAAAATTTTGTATTTCTGTGCTTGAATTTGAATGGCCTTAAACCTGTTTCAACTTTACAGTAGGATTTGACTTGGGCAATATTTGCCCATTCTGGTGTTTCCTGTATTACTCTAGTGCTTAACAGCTGCCATTGGAGCTAGTGTTCTAACTCAGTTCTATAATGTTAGAATTCCTTTTGTTATTGAAGATGTGAATGACTTATGCATGTACATTGACTGTTGAATTCACTTTTGTGCCATTTTTGTAAATGCATTAGTTTTGCACATAGACATAAAAAGTTTTATTATTTTGGGTGGGCAGGTTAATCCTCTTTCTTGCAGTGCCAGCATCCCATATGGGCACATGTTTGTGTCCCAGGAGCATTACTTCTGTTCCTTCTCCCTAATTATGGCATAAGCAGGCACTGGAGGACGGGTCAGGTCCTTAGACCCCTAAACCCATGTGAAAGACTTGGCTGAAGCTCCTAGCTCCTGGCTCCTGATTCAGATCAGCTCAGCTCCAGCTGTTACAGCTTTTTAGGGAGTGAGCCAGTGGATGGAAGATCTCTCTCTGTCTCTCTTTTTCCCACTAAAACTGCCTTTCAAATAAAAATAAACAAATATTTTTTAAAGAGTTTTGTTATTTCAGCTCTTATGTTTGAGCAAACTTGTATAAACTTCATTTTTTGCCATATAAATTGCCATTTTCCCATTATTATCTGTTAAAGAATATCTTTTTCCCATTGAGTTGTCTTTTCACACTATATGTATTTTTTTTACTTTTTATTTATTTGGAAAGTAGAGTGATAGAGAGACATCTCCTAACATCTGGTTCAATCCCAAATGCTTACAGTAGTCAGGACGGGAGCAGATTGTAGCCCAGAGACAGGAACTCCATCCAGCTCTACCATGTTGGTGTCAGGGATCAAGTACTGAGTCATCATTCACTACCTCCCAGGACGCACGCGAGCAGGAAGCTGGAAATGAAAAGTGAAATAACAAACATCTGTAGTCTTAGAAATTCAGAGTCCTGTCTCTGAGAAAGTTCAGAAAATTCAATAACAGTGCTTCTTCAGGCAGATTTCCTGGTTGCAAGCTGGATTTCTCTTCCCACCTGAGTCGCTCCCCAATTCCCAGAAATTTTGAGCATTCCCCCAATTTTATACAATTGAGAGATGATGCTAAAGCATTCCTGTGCCCCCTTATATTCTACTCCTGGTCAGTAGAATGCCAAATATGTGTTTGTCCTCCACGTGATGGCCTTGAGGAATAAGAATAGAAAAGATGTTACATTGTTTCCCTTTTCACAGTTGTCCTAAGATTAAAACATTATCTATACTGTCTGTATTATGTCTGTATCAAATTCTTGATTGAAAGAGCCTGTAGCTATCTGATAACCTGTGCAATAAAAAAAAAACAAAAAACTTGACTTGTTAAGGTATTTTCTCTTGAAAATTCTTGCAAGGAAAGTTTTACTTTTACAAAACTGGAAAAGGCTTTAATGACCACACTTCATCTGGACATCTTGATATCACAGTGAAGGGAAGTTGTCCCAATACTTTTATCATGGGCATGTGTTTGGTGCAGTATTTAAGATGTCATTTGGTATATACAAATTCCCTATCAGAGTTCCTGAGTTCAAGACCTGGTTCTTATTCCAGCTTCCCACTGATGTGCACCCAGGAGGTGGCAGCAGATGAAAGCTCGGGCACTTGAGCCCTGCCACCCACATGAGAGAATCAGGTAGAGTGTGGGTTCCTACCTTTGGTGTGGTTCAACGTTGGCTATTGCGAATATTTGGAAAGAGAACCAGCATACAAAAGATCCTCCCTTACCTCTCCTCCTCTCCTCTTTTCTCCTCTGCTCTGCTCTCCTCTCTTCTCTCCCCTCCCTTTCAAATACATAAAAATAAACAGTAGATTTATCTTTCAAAAATGTTTCAGTACACTTTGACATGCATTATAGGAATTGATAAAATTTTAATATTCTCAAATAACTGATATTTACAATACCATATTAAGAGACTCTCAAAATGAAAAGTTGAATTTTCATGGTTGAAATCATTTCAAAGAAAGACATTTTCACACATTATAATTCGACTGGTTTATAGCAGCACATCCAGGTTGGGGTGGGGCTTAGAAACTTTCCAACCTGACAGGGGAAATTATTTTATCACTGACATTAGTTAATATTACTATGCACACAGTGATAATGAAATATATACGAATAAAAATATTTTGTTGTCATTTTAGGTGTTTTTGTTGTTGTTTCATTTTGTTTTTTCTGAGACAATGCATACTTTGAGTGCTAATGGTTTGTGCATCAACCAGAACACCCTGCAACTGAGGTCCCCAAAAGATATTTACAGGGACTTAGTGATTTCCCCAAAGAAACAAAACTTCTTTCTTTGGGAGAAAAATATTAGGAGTAGAGAATTCTGCAGATGTTTCACACCGCCTGGCCTCCATTTAAATCATTTCCACCTTCAAATCAGCTGCTGCTGTTCTGGGGCCCGGGGCTCTCTGGAAAGCAAACACAGAGTTAGGAGAACAAGACATTTACTGTGAGATGATGTCTCCGGAAGACAAACAGGGAGAGGCAGCAGCCGGCAGAGAGCCTTGGTCCATCAGACAGATCTGACAAAAATCAGCCAAATGGGGCTGGAACCCGAGAAGCTGAGACGGTCTGACAGCGGACCCCTGTCCCGGATAACTCCATGTTGCACGGTCACTGTCAGGGCTGCCTGAGAAGAGCATCAGCAGAAATGCTTGTTGTCTTTGGGGAGGGAAAAAGAATACCAACATCTATTTATTACAAAAATATTTTTGTGAAAATTTACCAAGAGGTTGCAGAAAAGACACCAAAAAACCTTACCAAAGAGACCTTCTCCATGACAGTGTTCCTGCCCCTTCCTTGAATCAAAAAAGGATCATTTTGTGCATATTAATGGGAAATCATTAAGTATCCACTTTATAGCCCTGAATATGTGTATATGTCTTCTGCCTTATTTTGCTTACCTTTAAAGAATATTTTTTTTGTTTATGGCAGCTTTATTTATAATTACCCACACTTGAAAGTAAGGTGTCCTCCAGTAGATAAATGATAAACTACAGTACATCCAACAGTAGAATACCATCCAACGCTAAGAACTACCAAGTGAATCAACAAGCAAAGCATATTGCTATCTCAATCTGAGGAGCTACAGACTGTAGATGAAAGACATGGAGTAGCAAAAGGAAATAATAGCCAATTACAGATATAGGAATCAATGCGAAGGAAGAAGGACTAGGTTGAGTATAGAGATTTTTAGGGAAGGGAATCTATTTTAGATTGTAAATAGGGGGTCTTCAGATGATTCGAGAAAATGCATATTATGGATTTTGATACTTTGCACTATCATAAATGTATCATTCTTGGAAAAATGTTTGAGAAGCATAGAGTTAGCTCCCGTCTACTAGTTTGATCTGCTAGTGCCAGCAACAAGTAAAAGTGAGCTAAAGCTGCACCTAGAAGCTCAATTCAGGTCTCCTATCAAGTAGGCATCAGGACCTGAATTACTAGAGCCACCATCACCATGTCCTATTACTCCTGTCAACAAGAATCCCAAGTCGGATAGATGCCACTGCTGATTGCTTCACTCACGAATTCCAATAAGGGACAAAGTGATTTTATCTTCTAGGCCCAATACATACTTTCAATGTAGCTTCAAATTTCATTTTTTCATGGTCTTTTTGAAGTACTCTTGTATTGGACACATCTGTTAAGACATTTGTCAAAACTACATGTTCTATCACAAAGAATACAAATTTTAAGTATGGTCTTTAATTAATGTGCCAAAACTGACTAACTCATTAGTTGCAACAAATGTACACCACTAATGTAAGCAGTTGAGAAAAATCAGGCGTAGTGGGCACGGGGCAAGGGGATAAATAGATGGGAAATAAATTTCTCCTGAAACTGCTTACATAAGGAAGAGATTTTGGAACCAAACCAAACCAAACCAAACAGAATTGAACATGACTAAAGTTTTAATAAGCCTAAGCTAGAAGCATCAAGAGACATCCGGAACGGTTAGAGCCCCTGAGATGCATGCCAATCTCTCAGCGGACTCCACCACTCGTCCTTCCTGGTAGAGGGGAGGTGGGAGTTTCATTAACTTAAATATCATTTAGTGTCAAAAAAAAAGTGGTGTTTTTGTTTGTTTGTTTTGTTTTTAAATAGCGGGAAGCAAGGGAAGTTTCCTTGTATCTCCTTCTCAACTACCCTCAGGTAAAAATCACCCTGGAACACTATCTTAAGGCAGCGTATTTCCAGGCAGCACATTCTGTTTTCTTACAGGGCATGGCTTCTTCTTCCTCACTGTCATCAATCTTCTCATCAATTTCTTATTCCTCTTAGTACATTCAGGGCATATCATTGTTGTCTTCTATTCCTTGAGATGGAAAATTACAGGCTGGTAACAGTAAGAGACTTATTCTCTTGCAAGTGTCAGGCACCCAGATCTGACCTGCACGGAATTGCAGGCGAACCCAGCCAGGTACATCTGCAGGGTGAAGTCGGCCATGACATGCCACCTGAAACCGGAGGCTTCCTGCAAAAAGGTTTTAACTGAAGTTGTCACAGAAATTCACAGCCTTGGGCTGACTGGCTCTAGCAGCAATTCTGGTTCAAGATGCCAACAAGGCCTCCCGAGCTGAAGTCAGCACTTCAACTTTATTACTCTCTTCCTCTCCCTCGGTCATAGCAAGGCTTTCCTCAGCCTATGCTCCCATGGTCTTTGCTCTACATTTCTTCAAACATGGCTTCAATTTGGCTCCTCGTGGTGTCTCAGGAACATCATGTTTTTGATTGGGATATGCATGAATCTGGAGCCTCAGATACACTTCTATCTTCTGGTTATCCATACTCCCCTGTTTTGTACTGAAGTTTTGAGCAGGCATTGATTTGTTCATTTGTTTGTGAAAAGTGAACGTGCTTGTTTTTCCCCAGTGTTCATAGACTTGAAATCTGCAGGTTTGATATCTGCAGTTGAAGAAACATTTGATTCCTCCAGATGTTCTTTAGGTTCAAATTCAACTGGAACCAATGTTAAAATCACATTGTCCATCGGCCCAAAGCTTTGGGACCCTGCACCCGCATGGGAGACCCGGAAGAGGCTCCTGGCTTCGGATTGGCTCAGCTCCAGCCATTGCGCTCACTTGGGGAGTGAATCATCGGACGGAAGATCTTCCCCTCTGTCTCTCCTCTCTGTATATCCGCCTTTCCAATAAAAAAAAATAAAAATAAATCTTTAAAAAAATTACATTGTCCTCATCTTCCTCATTAAGGTACTCTTTGAAAGCATCAGAGCATAGTGCATAGTATTCTAGTGGCTAAAGTCTTTGCCTTCCATTCATCAGGATCCCATCTGGGTACTGGTTCAAGTTCTAGCTGCTCCACTTCCCATCCAGCTCCAAATAATATTCTTAATGATTCATTTTTATTTGAAAGGCAAGTGTTTACAGAGAGGGAAGGATAGACAAAGAAGGAAAGAGAGACAAGGTATTCAACCTGTTGGTTCATTACTTATATGGCCACCTCAGCCTGAACTAAATTGATCTAAAGCTTGGAGCCAGGAACTCTTCTGGGTCTCCTACATGGATGCAGGGACCCAAGGATTTGAGCCATTCTCTGCTACCTTCCCAGTCCATAAACAGAGAGCAGGATTGGAAGTGGAACAGCCAAGACATGGACTGTTAGGATGTCAGTGCCAGAAGGCAATGTATTAGCCTACTGCGCCACCATGCTGAACTCTACCTTAAAAAAAAAAAAATCTTTAAAGGGCATAAAAAGACTACATTGAAATGTTTAAATTCCCATGACCTTCAGTTTTTTAGGGATAAACTTAAATGGCTAGCATCAGCATGTACAAAAGTAACTTGACTTTGAAGGACCTTATATTGAGTAATAAAGTTTATCTTCCTTCATTTTTTATTTTCTAAGTTCATCTACCTATAGACTATTTTAAGTCTCCTCATTTGTCACCTTCAAGTGCCATTCCTCATGGCATATTTTGCAGACTGCACAGAGGTCAGTAAGACACCGCTGCTTGATGAGATACTTTCCAGAAGACCTCTTGGGAAGAGATACTTGTTTATTTCCTTCCTTGTCCTCAGCTCAGAGTGATGTCACATGTGCTATCTTTATCCCCACCTTCTAAATGATACCCTATATTACAGGAATCTAATCCTGCCAGCTACTAGCTTAGACTCAAATGAGAAGCTTAAAAGTGCAATCACTTCATTTTGTTATAAGATGGTCTCTTTTTCTAGTGGTGTGTGTGTGGCAGGGAGAATTCAGCTATAAAAACTACCTTATTTATATTTGTTTTCTTGCCTACAATGAATCTTAACACTGCGACACTCACCAGTGCAGTACTGCCAACTGCTCTATTCTATATAGAAGACCCCAGTCAGAATGAGGACGCTTTGTAGAAGCAGCTGGCAATTTCTACAGCAGAATATTGTTTGGACTACAGCTATCAAAAAACCCTGGGTTCCCCTGTGCAGTTGAATTTAAACTAGGTAAGAAGAAGTCAGAGAACAGGTTTCAAAATGTATTTCCCAGTTTGCTTCTCCTTTTCCGCTATTAAATTTTCAAAGAGTGCATGGCCCAGTGTGCTGGATATAGATGTTTGTGTTTTTTTCCAGGTATAGAAGCAGGAAAGGAAAGAGGCAGAGAGCGCATTGATGTGGACCAATTCAAAGCAAACTGCATGCAAAATGCTAAATGTGGGAGTCTGGGCTATAGGGAGAGATAGCACAAGCTCTCTAAATCTCATACACACACACAAAATGTGGTTTTTATTTTATTCTGCCTCAGAGCACCCAAAGCATGAACTCTCCACAATTTCATTCTGATGTGGATCACTTTTTTAAAGCCAGGTTAAAACAGAAAATACAAGATTACATACATTGAGGTAGCTCATTTTCACCAGGGCTTGCTTCAACAAGAACAAATTTGCTTAGTCAGCAAATTTAACCTCCTGCTACTCAAAGCCATGGTTCATGGTCTAGCATCACCTGGGAACTTGCTAAAAATGGAGAATCTCAACCTCAGACCTACTGAATTGGACTTTGCATGGTAATAAGATATTCAGGGAATGCCTAAAAACATTACATTTTGGAAAGCTATAATTTTATGACATTTGAAAGATTTAGAGAGGATGAAAATGTTTAGAATTTCAGAGGTTGTATACTGGGTTCTGTGAAAACTCAGAATAAATCTATTTAATATTTTATTTCCCTAGGAAGCTGATTTTATTTTTAAAACAACTTATTCTCAAGCTGCTGAAATAAAAATTTGAGATATTGTACTGAAGAACAAAAGTTGGACTTTTTTATATCTGCAAAATATTTTTAGTAAGCATTGGATTATTATTAGAGCAAAACTATTACCTCAAGGGTTGTATGAAATAATATGAATTGCAGGAATCCATTTCTGTGGTTTCAGGCAGTAAGCAAACTCAAGGATGCTATTTATTTTATTTCCTAGAACTCTTAAAATTATTTGATCAATTTGAGGAAAATGATTTTTTTTTAGATTTATTCATTTTTATTGCAGAGAGCTGGATCACTATGGACCTGTCTTCACTACAGAGAATAGTACTGAATTTCTACAAAAAAAGGAAAATTAAAATTAGGTCTACCATAGGGTTTAGCTATCCTGCTTCTGGGTCTATATATCCAAAGGAAATTAAACCAGAATTTGAAAAGGAGAGCTGCATTACTGTGCTCATTGAGGCACTATTTATAGTAATCAACATAAGGAATTAACCTATTTGCCAGCTGATGGATGAATGGAAAAAAAATGTGATATATATAAATTATGGGATATTACTAAGAAATAGAAACAATAAAATCCTGACATTTGTGCTAAAATGAGTAGAACTAGAAATCATTGTTATTCAAAATAAACCAGATACAGCAAGACAAATATTGCGTGTGTCTGCTCACATGTAGAAGACAAAACTGTCTGATCTTCAATTAATCTAAATTTTTTTAAAAGATTTATTTTATTTTTATTGGAAAGGCGGATATACAGAGAGGAGAGACAGAGAGGAAGATCTTCCATCCGATGATTCACTCCCCAAGTGAGCGCAACGGCCGATGCTATGCCGATCCGAAGCCAGGAGCCTCTTCCGGGTCTCCCACGCGGGTGCAGGGTCCCAAAGCCTTGGGCCGTTCTCTGCTACTTTCCCGGGCCACAGGCAGGGAGCTGGAAGGGAAGCGGGGCTGCTTGGATAGAACCGGCGCCCATATGGGATCCCGGGCGTGCAAGGCGAGGACTTAACCACTGCGCTATCGCGCTGGGCCCAGTTAACCTAAATTTTACATATTGATTACTAGAGTCTAGGAAGAGTGGGGGAACAGAGAGTAATTAAACAAAGGTGGCAGGCCAGAAAAACGGGTGAAGGCAACACATTCTGCTGTTCCAGAATAGTAGCATGACTATAGATCACAACACACATTATATTTTGTATAAGTGAGTTTAAGAGAGGAGCTAGTTACTGCGAAGTAAAGTTATGTTGTAATAAATGTCTCTATTTCTGAATAGCAGTAGGGCCCTCCTTTTGAAACATGTAAATATCGCTGTACAACATGATACTAGATTTTCTACCTTTACCTATACTTACCACATCATAATGCATTTAAATGCAGAACGTTAACATTGTAACTGCTACCAAGGGACTAAATTAATGTGATAATTCAGGGAGTAAGAATGTTGGGCAGCAGCAGCGAAGGAGGGAGGGGAGGGGAAGGGAAGAAGCTCTATAGCTACATACTATTGTGATAAATAATAAGTATAATTTTTAAAAGAAAGAAAATTAGTGCACAGTAAACAAATGAAAATCATAATTTTCTGATGTAATCACTGTAATGCTGTTTATGTGTTTAATATAACCCTCTGTCCCATAAAAATATGCAGGTATTACATTTGTCACAAATGTAAATAAAAACTTTAAATGAAGAACAAAATTCAATATTTATACAGAAATTGCAGCATACAATTGCCTTTATAAAATTAGTGTACATTTTAAAAATTACTATTGGAAGTGAGATATCCAGAGAGGAGGAGAGACTGGGAGGAAGATTCTTATCTGTTGGTTCACTCCCAAACAGCCACAGCGGCTAGAGCTGAACAGAGCCTATCCAAAGCCAGGAGCCAGGAGCTTCTTCTGGGTCTCCCATGTGGGTGCAGGGTCCCAAAGCATTGGGTCGTCCTTGACTGCTTTCCCAGGTCACAAGCAAGGGCTGGATGCGAAGTGGGGCTGCCAGGACATGAACCGGCACCCATATGGGATACCGGCACAGGCAAGGTGAGGACCCCAGCCACTAGGCTACCGTGCTGGGACCTAGTGTACAAATTTATAAAGAATTGCCCCAAAATGTAGCTTTGTAAAACTTCAATTTAAACAAAAGCTTAACCTCTGAAACATGATAAAATAAAAGCCCTGACTACCCCCAAAAATCTACAAATCCACCACAATTCATTATCAAAATTACTACAGCATTTTTTAATAGAAATAGAAAAAGCAATCTGAAAATTCAGAGGGAATCACCAAAGACCTCGAATAGCCAAAGCATTTGTGAATAAAAAGAACAAAGCTGAATCATCACACTACCTGACTTCAAATTATACTACATAGGTAGAGTAATAAAAATAGTATAGCAGAGTCATAAAAACAGACACATGGAAAAATAGGGCAGTACAGAGAGCTCCAAAATAAATTTATGCATTTCCATCAAATTTCTCTTTGATGAAATTGCCGAAAACTTACAATGGGATAAAAATGGCTTCTTCAGTAAATGATGTTTTGAAAACTGGATATGCACCTAGATAAGAATAAAATAAAACCTTTATATGAAACCTTATCTAAAAATCAAAACAAATGAGTTTAGGACAAATTTAAGACCTGAAATGGTTGAACCATCAGAAGGAAACATAATAAAGAAGCTTCTTGCCATTTGTCCATGCCTATTTGTGAAAAGAACAAACAGTAAAACTAAAATTAGAAAATTAAAATTACACCAAACTCAAAAGTTTCTGTACATCAAAGGAAGCAATCAATAGAACAAAGATTACCTATGAATGTTTGTAGAAAATATTTGCAAACCACACTTCTGAGGATGGGTTGGTATCCAAAATATGTAAGGAATTCAGTGTCCAGAAAGCCATATTTCTTTGGTCCTTCCAGAAACTACATTTAAAGCCCTGTAAGCTGCTTTATTTATATACTCCTGAGTTTATGTCCGCAAAGAAACTCATGTGCAGTTTGTTTTCCAATACATTCAAAGAGCAGGAAAGGACCGATGTGAAGGGCATGAAAACTCCTCTTTCACTTTATGAGACATGATGGTCTCTAGGGAACACTACTCCTCATTAACTTGTTTTCCTCAATATGTTTAGTGTGAATCTACTACAGAGCGACTTGTTATCTTTAGGTGCATTATTTTCACTCGTTTCTTTTTCTGAAAAGCTGAGGCCAGATGTGGGCATGACATGGCATACACAAGCGGCTAACCCTGAGAGGGCACCCAGTTAGTAGCTTTACATGGCATCCACTGCTGCTTTTCAACCTTTTCCTGACCCTGCAGGTGTGGAAGATATTGTAATCAAACAGACCTAAGATTCATTATTCTGCTGTGTGACCATATGTTGGGGATTTTAGCATTTCATAAATTAATTAGTGGCACAGAAACACACAACATGCTAATACACTATACTGATTTGCAAAGTATCATGTGATCATAACAGGATTCAAGCTAATTGCAAGACAAAGATGACTTATACCTAGACCAGAAATATAGACTAAAGAAGGCACATGAACAGAATCTGGACACAGAGATTATCTGACGATTATAATCAACCTTAGATGCTACTCAGAGGAAACCAGTGCTATTTGGGGGAAAAGAGGTAAAATAATATTGACAGGGAAATAGGGACTCTTTGTCAATATAAAGAAATATAGCAGCTGTGATAGGTGTCAGAAGACACCTATTATTAAAAGGTATATTATATTATATTATTATATTAAATTCCAAAAGGCACCTTTATTAAAAGGTGAGGTTTCACCATTAGCCTACCTTACATATGACCAAGTAACATCTTTTCTCTAGATCTTAGCTGAACGATGAATATTTGTGAAATGCGGGTGTTAAGATGATTTCTCACTGTTTTCAACTATATAGCTATTTGTATATTATTGAAGCTGTATAAAGAAGCAAGGTTAGAGTTAAATCCCATAGGGTTATGCACAAGATAACAAATTGAGTTTGCTTGATAACACTATAATTTTATATAGAACCTCCTTCATACCAGGAATCTATTGTAATTTGCAAGTAATCTTGCTTACAAATGAAGTTAAAGAACCAGAGAAGCTACCCATGCACTCATAGCTAGGAATAAGATAAGCCAGTCACAATTTAGGCTCTAATTCAGATCCGTGCTCTTAACCTTCCTATTTACAGACTTGTATTTACAGCTAATATGCATTTTCCATCTGTCAGTCATAATTTGGGAAAGACCACATGGTAGCTCAAGAGTTTAAAAATAAAATACCTTGAATGTGTTAGGAAAATTACAAAATACAATATAAAGATAAATGAATTAATAAATAGGTCCTAAATATTCCTACCCTTAATGGAAGTAAGTTGAGAGTGAGCTAGAAAAGAATTTGACTACTGCTGCTAACATTTGGCTGGATAGTCTAATACTTTAAGCTTTGCAGTCAGCTGCCTAAGCATCGGATTATCTGATGATTCTTCTCCACTTTCTCCTAACTCCTCATATCTGAAAACTCACTCTGCAGATTTCTACTACTGTGAAAAGATTTTAAAAGTTCATGAAAATGCATGTTATTAAAAAAAAGACTACATATGTAGGGCTTACAACAATTATTGCATTTTCCATGAGCTTTTTGAAATCCCCTTATACATGTGCATTTGTTCTTTGGGCTATCTACAGCGAATTCCTCTTTCATTATCATTTCTATTCAATAATATTGTTCTACTAACTTCTCTTTCCCACACCATCATTTTTCTCTTTCAATTAGATAATTTCCAACTTATCTGTAAATGTGGATTATTTAATTCCTCCTCAAAGTATATCTTGGCCCCACTTTTCACAGCTATGACCAAATTCCTCTATTTCCAATGGTGAAGTGATTCCTTGCTAGTGTTCTCTACCCACCTCTGATTCATCTCTGCCTATGTCAATATACCTGATAATGATATGCACTTTAGATGATCCTAAGTAAATGAAGAAGTTCTGCAGTTCCACGGGCCTCTCTGACACGAGCAAGGAGGAAAACAGAGAATGACACTATGCTTGGTAGCTACGGAGTTGAGATTGATGCTCAGCTCCCTGGTGGACACCATAACATCATACAGAAAAGTGAAATATTAACTAAGTAGAGTATTAGGTAGTTCCCTCCCCATCAGCTCATTCCACTTCTTTGCTGCTGGGCAGGAGCGAGGTTCTAATTCTTGTTTTTCTCCATTGACACAGGGAAAGGACATGGAAGGATAGTGATGATGATCTCTGCCACCATCCACCCCATTAAATCTTGTTTTCTTCCAGGTAGATGTGTAATATGATCACCATTGGGTCACACTGATACTCTCTCAAGTAAGGGGAATGATAATAGTACCTGAACAGATGGAAAATCATTTTCTTACTCACTGCCATATATACTACCTTGGTGTGGGAAGTTGGAACACTCTCTGCTTTAACTGAATGAATAATACTTGGAGAAGATCAGAAGCACAGTAGCCCCACCAGTGCCATTCCTGTTAGCAAATCATTGTAGTGCCTGTGTCTGCCAGGCAGGGGATAGATGATTAGCATTTTCCCCTAGTCATGCCATTGCCATGGAGAAATAATCAGCATGCTTCCATCTGCTTCTGTGATGGCAGAGACTGTTAGAGCACAGAATCAGTTTATGCTTGGCAAAATGTATCCAAAATCCCAACATCTTAATTCCTGATCTAAATATCATTTGGAAATTTTGTATACATCTCTTTATTCATAAGTTAACAAAGCTGAAGCACAAAAGCTCTAGGACTGGCATGGTGGTATAGTATGCTAATCCTCCACTCTGTGGCACCATGGGGGCCAGTTTTAGTCCCGATGCTACACTTTCCATCCAGCTCCCTGCTTGTGGCTTGGGGAAGTAGTAGGGGATGACCCAAGCCCTTGGGACCCTGCATCCAAGTGGGAGAACTGGAAGAACTTCCCAGCTCCCAGCTCAGCTGTGGTCATCGAGACCATTTAGTGAGTGAACCAGAAGATGGAAAACCTCTTTCTCTGTCTCTTCTTTTTCTCTGTAAAATCTATTTTTCAAATAAAAGGTAATTTAAAAAAAAATAATACATTTAGCAGCTCAGCTCCCCAATTCCCGCCCTTAGCAAGCTCCAAAAATTTTGGCAGTTTTTGAACTTGATACAAAGGTAATTATACTTTACTTTTTTGTTTGGTCCTTTCTATTCAGCATGATGTATGTGAGAATCTTTCATGTATATATATATATATATCAGTAGTCTGTTCTTGCTGATTTCAACCCCACTGAGTAATTATATTTCATTATGTGAATATATCACTTATATTTATTCATTACCTATGAATTAACATTTGGGTTGTTTCCAAGGATGTGGTCATTATCTTTAAAGTTATTAAGATCATTTTTTGTTTATGTATTGTGGAACATACGCATATTTCTCTTGTATTTGTAGCCAAGATGGAATTACTGCTCCCTGGAGTATTTGCATTTTAACTTTGCCAGTTGCTGTTAGTTTTCCAAAATCATTTTGAGCAAATTGCCTAGAGTATTCAAGAGTTTCAGCTACCATACATTCTTGCCAACACTTGCCAGTATCAATCCTTTTAATTATAATTGAACTTGCATTTTGTCACAGGATAATTAACAACATGTATTGCATGTATGTACATCTTTTCACATGAAAGTGTCACAAATACATTTTTCTTCATAGATAATAGGTAAGAAAAACAGTTGCCAATTCACAAAATTCCCTAAAGCCACTTTATAACCCTGTTAAGATTCCATAAGAAGCCAGAATCACATTTTAAAAACCACAAACAGTAGTAATGAAACAATATAACTGACAACCTTCATTACAGACAGAGCTTCTCTAACATTTTGCTGTTGATTTTTGTACTACTAATAAAACATTTCAGAGTATGATGTCTTTCACAATCAGAGGCATGTTATAACATTAACAGAATCAAATACATCCCAAAAGGTATAACTGTAAAACAAGAGTTAAAGGCTTAGGAGAAGATTCTCTAAAGCATAAGTGGCAATTTTACTTGGCACACATAGATATTTTATATTTGAGTGCTGGAACATAATTGCATATGAATTGCTCCTAATGTATATGAGTGCTTTTATAATAGAGACAACTATTTAGAGACACACACTACTATAAATAGTCATCTCAAAAGCTTTTGATAGTTTATACAACTTCAAATTTGTTAGAGGCACATAAATTACAGACATTATATTTCTAAAAGGAAGAGGCAGATTGTCCATTTGCTGAATTGAGAATGAAGCCAGAATTTGAATAGCAAGGGGCTGCTGTGTATTGGGTACAAGTTTCATTCTGAGAAGATGAAAACTTATGGAGATAGATGATGGTTATGGTTGTAGAATATTATGACTGCATACAATATCACTGACATATGCATTTAAAATTACTAAGATGGTAAATGTTATGCTAATCTTAACCACCATAAAAAAAAAACAGTAAAATAGTATAGAAATGTAAGAGAAAATTCTAGAAATCAGTGATTCTAAATAACAGTCTCTGAAGGGTAAGCGTTTAGTACAGCATTAAGGCATTTTTGGCTTTCCTACATTAGCTAAGAATCCTGAGTTCAAACCCTGGCTTTGCTCCTAGTGTTGGTTTCCTGATAATACATTGGAGGTAGCAGGTGGTGGCGCCAGTAATTTGGCTGCTAACACCCATGTGTTAGTCCTGGATCCTGTATTAAATTTTGGGCTCCTGGCTTTAGCAGACATTTGGGCTCTGAATATCCATGTATAAAGACTCTCTCTCTCCCCCTTTGTCTCTCTCTCTCTGTTTCTGTGTCCTTTATAAATAAATAAGTAAATAAATAACAAATAAATAGATGGGTAAAATTTGAAGAGTGTTACCAAGACTAGTAACACCAGCAGTTTCCTGTGATCTGCTATGACATTGG
The DNA here is from genome assembly GCF_017591425.1 of Ochotona curzoniae. Lineage (NCBI taxonomy): Eukaryota > Metazoa > Chordata > Mammalia > Lagomorpha > Ochotonidae > Ochotona > Ochotona curzoniae. The sequence continues at coordinate 17,521,403 of NW_024465023.1, read as the reverse complement.
AGTTCTTAGTTCCCATCTTACTTCAACTCAGTCAGAACATATAAGAATGGACTCAGTAGTTTGCATTTTGACACCCTCCTGGTTACTGTGATGTTCCACAAAAATGTGAGTACTACTAATATAATGACAGTATCGTTGGCTTAGGAATTAAGATATTTAGTTTTCAGTTCAGGATCAGGAGGTTTTGTGACCATGTGCAAGCTTATTATTTTTTCTGATGATCAGATTTCTCATTTCCAAATGATGTTTTGATCATATGACCTCTTGGGACTTTTCTAGTTCAGCTGTCTAGGATGACACTGAGATACATGACATAGGATGGGAAATGTGGTCTCTGAAAAACTGCTCTGTAGAGCTTATGAAACTCATATGATGTGACTGATTCTAAATCACTATAAATTATGCCAGCTGTGGCTTTGATTCATTTATTCCTTGTGCACAGCTGTAAATAACTTCATTTTTAGGGTGGCCATTGTAGTGCTGCATCTTAAGCAGCACTCTGAAACGCTTGCATCCTCCCATAGAGGCATTGTTCTAATTATAGCTGCTCCACTTCTGATCCAACCCCATGCTAATGCACCTGGGAAGGCAGTAGAAGATGGCTCAAGGTTTGGACTTCAGCCATCCAACATGGGAAATCCAGGAGCAATTACAGGTTCTTGGGTTTCTCCTGGCCCAGCCCTGGTAGCTGTGGCCACTTGGGGAGTCAACCAGCAAACAGAAAATCTCCCTCTGTATCCTTCCTTCTTTCTCAGTAACTCTGTATTTCAAATAAGTAAATCTTAAAAGAAAGTTCATTTTCCTGCCTAAATATGGGTCAAACAATGAAAATATCATGGCATATATAGGAAGAATTTCAGGCTTTTTTATCATGAAAGACAGTGATGCTTGCCTTTTACTAACAAGCTTAGATGGCTTAGGTTAATGTACTTCTGCTTACAGTTCTGCATTCTATTTGGTACAGAATGCTGATTTATGACTTCTATACTAAGCATATTTAATAACTTCATCCTTAAGTGTTGTACCAGTATTATTTGCTAATAAAACTTTAGTATAAATCTAAAATTTGCTTTTTAGTGACTTTTGAACACAAATCTTGTGTTTGTGCAAGCCTGCTTTGCTTTTCTATTTCAAAAAACAACAAAAAAATGTGAAAATCTACAGCCATAAAATTGTTATCATGCAGAATTATTCTTGGGGAGAGAGGGAAGCAGTTAATAATCATTTCTATAAAATCCTGTCATGAATTTCCACACCCTTTGGAGGATAAGAATTCAAGAATATTAGCAAAATAATGAAAATTAAGGCATGTTGGAAAGTAGAATCAATGGCCACTTGCAGAAATAGAAGCAGACTGGTGCTCATTTTCTACTTTTTTTTTTTATTACAAAGTCAGATATACAGAGAGGAGGAGAGACAGAGAAGAAGATCTTCTATCCGATGATTCACTCCCCAAGTAACCGCAATGGCTGGAGCTGAGCTGATCCGATCCAAAGCCAGGAACGTCTTCCAGGTCTCCCATGCAGGTGCAGGGTCCCAAGGATCCGAGCCGTCCTCGACTGCTTTCCCACGCCACAAGCAGGGAGCTGGAAGGGAAGTGTAGCATGTGGGATTAGAACCGGCGCCCATATGGGATCCTGGCGCGTGCAAGGCAAGGACTTTAGCCACTAGGCCACGCCGCGGGGCCCACTCATTTTCTACTTTGAGCCATAAGAAACCAACTAGAACTTGCTTTGTTATCATCTCATGTGACCCCATAGATGCAGACAGTGATTTTTGGCCCTGAGAATCAGAAGGGCTGCTCTAAGAGGTACTACGTACTCCTTTCATTCACTATTAAGAGAGTAGAGTGGTGAAAAACAAGGAACGTATCATGTTTCCGGGTCTTCCAGGTTCAGCGAGTTCTAAATCCATGGCTGAACAAAAAATAAGCAGTTCTTACTAACAACTCACAGAAAGTACTTTCTTTCCCACACCATCTATCATTGCTAGATTAAAATGTCTTAATAGGCAAAGGAGATACACATCTTTTAGTAACCAAAACATTATTATTTTAATCCCTGGAAAATTTGATAGCTATAGATTGGGCTTAGGTTACACAAAAAGTAAATATGAGTCTTATAATGCTGCATGTATGGGGATTTACAACAAAGATATAAACAGGTGTTTACATGTAATTTAAGGCAAGGAAAATCCTTCTGGATACATGAAACAGCAAACGAATAGGCCCATGACTTTAAGATTATTATTCACGTACAGAATACATCAAAATTGAAAGGAACAATAGAATGCTGAAACACTCTAAGACTTATTTCATTGTATTCCCATTCATATTGACTGGACAACAATGCAAGGAGGGCCACCAAAATTTTTATCTCACTCATATTGTTATATGACTAAGATAAACCCAATTCATTTGATTCATATAAATCAGCAAGATTTTTATGCATTGTCAACCCCCAGTTCTTTCTGATGATGATAAATTATTCACATTTGAAGAATTCGCAGGCTTCCAGTTCTGGCAAAGATGAAGAAATCATTCTCCCAAGTTTTCGTTCTTATAGCTGCAATTCTGAATACAATACAACAAATAAGCATAGGATTACTGAGTGGTGGAAAAAAAGTGGGCTGCCTAAGGATATTGGGACCTGAGGAGTTCTCAGGATGTTGGGTCCAATGAGTTCTTGGGATTTTTTTAATTACTTCTTTATATCCCAGACAGGGTGCCATGGGTACCTCTAACCGAGAGCCACCAGCAAGTACAGAAAAACTAAATGCTCTTTCTCTGGCCAAAGGATTCAAAAATGAGTAATGCAGCAGCCCAAACCTTTTTGGCAATGGCTGCTTTATTCCAGCCAAAAATAAATGAAAAAACAGAAAATGCTAGATGTATCCAAAAATGTTCCATGACTTTCAGATCAGGAATTAAGGGATAGCCTCCATTTTCAAACCATGCTCTGGGTGGGACTTTAAATTATTTTATGTGTTTGAAAGGTAGAGTAAAAGAGAAAAGGGGAGAGAAAAGGGGGAACAAAAGATCTTGCACCCACTGGTACATGCCCTAAATGATGTCAACATTTGAGATTGTGACAGGCTGAATACAGTAGTCAGGAACTCCTGTTGGGTATCCTGTGTAGGGGGCTCAAATACTTGGACCATCTAGTGCTTACTCAGGCACATCAGCAGGGAACTGAATCGGAAACGGAGCAGCCAATACTGGAAACAATGCTTTAATATGGGATGCTGGCTTTGTGGGCAGCAGTTAACCCACTGTTCCATAACACGGGTCCCTGGCTTGAATTATTTTCTACTTGGAATGGGCTCTTCTGCAAAGGACCACAAGACAGGAAGACAGTATCTGAACCTCAAGGTAATTTTGACCACTTGGATATCTGCTAGAGATATCTACTGATATCCCTGAGCAGTGATCTCAGACTCAAAAGCATACAAGCATACAAGCTGAAGTCTTAAGTTGTATTTGTCTTTGAAAACCACAGTGTTTTTCAACATTGCCTTTGTAATATTTGTAATGAAACAAATTCTAATTTCTTGGGATTAATTTTGATAACATAAGACATTCTTTAATACGATTTTCTTTGGAGGAGTATCAGTCTGTTCCTCACAACATAGCCATGATATATAATTAAATTTGTCCCCTCTCCAATTAAACCATTCTGTTGCAATCCAGATGCTACCCACAGCACTGTGGCAGTTGAAACAAGGTAGGGATGTTTCATATCACTGGAGGTGATAGAGCCAGAAAACTAAATGAATTCCTTTAAGATTAAGCTTTTACATATCAATTGATTTATTCAGTACTTAAGAATGATTTGCCATTCTATTAACAACAAACTCTGATCTGTGTCATCAATAAGACAATCTTCAGCCATTTGTTTAATGTAATTACTGAACATCTAATGGGAAAATAAGTATTAGGGCAAAACTCAGACTTTTAATGGGATTATGAGTGATTATGCTTAAACTGAACTTCATTTAATTAAAGCATATAATTATGCCATTTTTGGAAACTTTAACATGAATGATGAAATAATTTTTAAAAACACTAAAGCTCATGTATGTTTTCCAAGTTGTAGCAGTGATGTGAGTATAATTTCTAGGAGCTATTGTATGAAGCAAATGGTAGATGCTAATTGGGATTTCCCAAGCCCATGTATGGGACAGTAGCGCTCACTACCGGACATGACAAGAAACCTAGCCTCACATACTGGTCAGATTCACATCACTACCGTGAAATATCTGAAGCAGAACTTATTTAACCAAAAAATTTACATAGAGGAAAAAAAGCACAAGATCAGCTGCCCCTTTGATTTGGCTTATGGTAAAAGCAGTGTATGGCAAGGAACCACAGAGGAGGCACATAGAGGAGAAAGAAATTATGCTTCAAACAAAATGGAGAGATTCCAAGAGTGCCTCTTTTATAATAACTCTCTCAGCAGAACTGCCAAAGAATACATGTGACATATTGAGGAGCAACATAAGATAGAGGTCACACATCCCAACACATAAGAATCTCTTGTCAACCTTCATCTCCCAAAGGTTCCATCACCAAGTCTGTAATCACAATGGACTCTTGGAATACACAAACCATATAGAATCCATCACATCTCAAATGGTAACTGATTTTTGAGAGGCCAGGATTCAGAAGCTCCTAATTTCACATTGCCTTTCATCTTGGCTGCATTGAGATCGGCTACAGTTTAGAATTTCTCTTGAGAAATTAGGCATGGAGGCAGACAGCAGAAAAAATACCAACACTTCCTAAGAGGAGAACAGAGAAGTTAGTAACCCTGAAGCTCTTGAGAATTTTAAATAGATGAGAAAGAAGATGCTGGAGGAAACTGAAAGCACCTATCTTACTTGTTTTTCTCTGAATTACTTAAACAGATATGCAAAGAAGATTAATTTTATCAAAGATGGAGTAGGAGTTGGCATTCATCATAGTGGATAAGGTGCCAGTTAACAAATGTGTGCCCACAGGGGGCAATACCATAGTGTAGCATCTTAAGCCTCCACCTGCACTCATGGCATCCCGCATGAAGGCTAGTTTGCATCTCAGTTGCTCCAATCCAGCTAGTGCTGATGACCTGGGCAAACAGGTGCTGCACCTTGGGCCTCTTCACTCACATCAAACCCCCAGAAGAATTTCCTGGCTCCTGTCATTGCAGACATTTGGAAGATGAGCCTGCAGATGGAAGATTTCTATGTGTCTGTGTAACTCTGCCTTTCAAAAAAAAAAAAAAAGTCTTAGAAAAGAGATGTTTTCCAAGGGCAGACGTGCAGATGTTTGATGCAGTGGTTAAGACATAAGACACACCTTGGGGAGCCAGCATAATGTCCCAGTTGCCTAATCCTCCTTTTTGCAAGTGCCAGCATCCCATATGGGTACAGGTTTGTGTCCCGGTTGCTCAATTTCCTATCCAGCTCCCTGCTTGTGGCCTGGAAAAGCAGTTGGTTATGTTCCAAGGCCTTGGGAGACCTAGAAGAAGTTCTTGGCTCTTGGCTTCGGAATGGCTCAGATCCAGTCATTGCAGCCATTTAAGGAGTGAATTAGTGGATGGAAGATCTTTGTCTTTCCTTCTCTCTGTAAATTTGCCTTTCCAACAACAACAACAGCAAAAATCTTAAAAGACACTGCTTGAGTTGTGTATAACCTATACTGGAGTTCAAATCCCAGTTCCACTTCCAATTCTGACTTCCTGCTAATGTGTATCCTGGAAACAGCAGATGAAGGTTTCAGGATTTGGGTTCCTCCCAAACACAGATTGAGTTCCCAAGCCTTAACATCAGCCTGGCTCAGCCTTGGCCATTGTGGGCATTTGTGAAGTTAACCAATGAACAGGAGATCTGTTTCTCTCCTTCATTTTCACTTCTTTGTTTTCTTCTTCTTACAAATATGAAGAACATAAAAAAGACATTTTAAAAACACACCTGTCTTTCGTGTAAGATTACCTGGGTTCAGTGCCTTGATCTTCCTGACACCATCCTTCTGCTAGTGCAGCCTTGGCAGATAGCCATAATGATTCAAGTAATCGGGTTCCTCACACCCATGTGGGATGCCTTAATGGCATGCAAATTTCTCAGACATAAAACCAGGTCACTCATTACATAAGTATTTGTTTTCTCTATTCCGAGTATATTTGTATGTGAATATACTCATATACTTTAACTTCTCACTTCAGTTTAATTCTGGTATTGGTAACATGTAGAGAGCATCAGCCCCTATATCTCTTACACAAAAATCAGTATTGTTGAGCTTCTTCTTTAAAGAGATCCAAACAAATAAAGAAAGAAAAAGAAAAAGAAATCCATCAGATTAATTCACTGAAAGTAAAGAATTATGGCCTGAAGATTAAGAGTGAAGAAGAATCTTATCCCAGAACTCAAGTATAACATATGAAACCCATGGGTAAGTGATACAGATATATGAACAAAGCATTTCAATTTTATTGATAATCAAGAAAGACCATTGTCTCTCTCATTTGTTTCTCTCCATAAGGTCTCCTTATCATTTTCTAGGAAATCAGGCATAATTGCAGTTTTTCCTGGTATACACATTGCTATCCAGTAGCTCTGAAATCTGAGACTAATCTATCTATTTGACTAATCTATCTATTTGAGATCTGAGACTAATCTATTTGAGTCTAAAACACATTATCCTATTTCAGAACCAAATTTATTCTTTTTAAAAAATATTTATTTTATTTTTATTTCGATTTGAAAGGGAGAAAGAGAGACAGAGAGATCTTCCATCTGCTGGTTCACTCGCCAAATGTCTTCCACAGCTGTAGCTGAGCTAACCCAAAGCCAGAATCCAGGAGTTTCTTTTGGGTCTCCCACATGAGCACATGATCCCAAAAACTTGAGGCATCCTCCTCTACCCTTGCAGACCATAAGCAGGGAGCTGGACTGAAAGTGGAGCAGCCAGGACTCGAACTGGTGTTTACATGGGATGCTGGTGCTACAGGCCCATTACACCATGATGCTGGTCACAAGAGCCAGCTTTCTAGAGAAAAGTATCTGATGCTTTGTCAGAAGGAAAGTTCCTAGAACTTTGGTTATCTTGGATCACTTGGAAAGACTCACCTGGAGTCCAGTGTTATTTATCTTTTGAAATAGCTGATTCATGACACTCATGAATTGTTGAAAGGGATAATTATGAACACAGATGAAGTTGTTTATTTTAGATTAACACTTTTTTGGTATTTCCTAAGTATATAATATGGACAGGTTATATTTAGACTAGAAATAGCTTCATCTATCTGTTGTATAGACTCCCCACTTTTCTGTATCAATATTAAGGATGCGAGTGATTCATCAGCTCCTATTAGTGTGAATCCTCAAGAGTCACACTCCAAGTGTTAATACTTGACAGCCCAGCTCTATTTCAAATTTCTGTTTTAAGGGTGTTCTTTCACCCATAGGTGAGTTCATGAACTGAGTTTCAGAGTTAATATAGTATAGAATAATAACCTGAAAGGGTAGTCATTAACATTGAGAATAAATTTAGGAGTAGGAACTGAGTTGTGCAGAGAGTGAGAGACAGACAAGTCATTGGAGGAATCAAAGTCCTCAGCCTGATGATGGAGCAAGATCAGTTACAGAGGAACTGAAGGAGATCCATTCCCTTGGGATCGTGATTGACTGTAACCCAGAGAGTAGGCCTCTCTAGGCTGTCTAGAGATACAAGATTCCTACCTGGGATTATTAGTCTGAAGCACGTGAGAAAGCTTCTTAGTTGTGGTCTTGAAAAGAATGGATTAATTCGCTCATATAATCCTGGTTCATTTGTCCAATTGCTAAGCTATCTAAGCACGATGATTCAGTCTTACATGTTAACCCACTGGCTCATGATTTTCTTGATTAATGTAGTGTTTCTTATAGAAGCAAAGAAATATCTTCTTGCAGATATAATTCTAATTTAAAGCCTTTCCTTTACAGTTCTATAAGCACAGTACTTTTAAGACTTCAAAATAGATTTACTCAGAAGTATGTTAGACTATAAGCAAAGACATAAGGATCCAGTAATCTGATACTCAATGAGAAATTAGATTTAGAAGTCAATGGAATAAAAATTACTTAATGAAGCCTGAAATGTAGAGAACACAGTTATTTTCAGTGACAGATGAGGAGGAGGATCCAGTCCTGGTATCCTTAACCAGCTAACTGAATTGCAAAATTTTACATAACTCTTTATATGTTAAGCATCTCTGGACACAGATCAGCAAAATTTTAGTAACAGAATTCAATATATTGTGTTTAACTCCATGGAAATTTGATAGTTACTGTTACTTGGAAGTTGCTGCATTTAAAATTAGCCTGGAGACACTGGTTAAAAGAACATACTATATTCCTTCTTTGACATTCCCCCTGCATTCTACAAACTTACCAACGTACATACATTGTAATAATAAAGGAGTCAGTGGGGTTTGGGTAAGGCAAAAATCTTCACTGACCTGAGATACAACAGAACACTGCTGAGGGCCTCTGTTTCAAAGCAGACAGTAGGAGCTGCAACTGCACCTCTAGCAAGAACTACAAGTTTTCTGTGTGAAATGGGAAAATGGAGTTGGCCCCACGGCTTAAATCCAGGAGCTGATTCACAACACAGCGTGAAAACAGACCAACAATCACTGCCTGCAGCCACGACATCTATGCAGCTGCCAGGTGATGTAAGCCTGAGGATCCTGGCGTGGCCTGAGGACAGGGCTGCCTGACGCTGCTAAAAGGTTCCAGCCCTCACCTCCCCGCCAGGAGGAGTCCTAAGCCTTCATTAGGAGACTTGCTTCTCAGCTGTGAACCCCAGGACTACATAGAAGTAGTCTCATAATTTATTGTTAGGAAAAAGTGAGACAGGCATGTGAAAGAAAAAGTAGTACAAAGCAAAAAAAATAAATCCTTCTTAGATAAACCTGTGGTCCACAATTGTAAAATACAGGAAGAAATCTAAAGCTAACAAAGATGCCCCCATTGGCACACATGCATGTGTGTGTGCATGAAGAGAGAGAGAAAGAGAGACAGAGAGGAGAGAAAGTGATGAGACCCAGCATTGTGGGCTAACATTTAAAGCCACTGCCTGTCATGCTGGCATCCCATATGGCCACTGTTTGGGAAAGCAATGGAAATGATTGGGCTGCTATATTCATCTGGGAGACACAGAAGACACTCCTGGCTCCTGGCTTTGTCCTGGCCCTGCTGCAGCCATTGCAGCCATTTGGGAAGTGAACTAGGGCATGGAAGATCTCTCTGTGTGTGCGTCTCTCCTCTTCTCACTCTCTATGCAAATCTGCCTTTAAAATAAATAAATAAAATGTTTTTTAAAAAATAGAAAGTGAATTATCATTTGATGATGTAAATTTTACTATATAATTTGGTAAATTGCGCTTCTATTTTATTTTTAACTTTATTTTCATTTCATTTGAAATGGAGAGAGAGAGAAAGAGAAAGAGAGAATCTTTCATCTGTTTACAGTTTCCCCATATTCGCCAGGTCAAACTCAGTGGCCCTCAGCACCCACTTTAGCCATCTTCTACTGATACCCAAGGTGCACATTAGCAGGAACCTGGGTCAGCAGTGGTTTAATGGGCCTGGAACAGTAGCCTATTGGACTTTAGCCTTGTAAGCATCAGGATCCCATATGGGTGCCGGTTCTTTTTTTTTTTTTTTCATTTCTGACTTTTTTTTTTAAATAATCTTACATAGTTGATTAGGGTACAAAGGGTCAAGGGCTACAAGAAAGTGAGTAAGGCTATTGTTTCCACACTAATATCATCATTTCCCCCCCTGTATCTGGGGTCAGGGGAGAAACAAAGGGAGATGCCTCACCTAGCCTCCCACCCATCCCAGGTCCCCGATGTAAGGCATGCTTCAAGGGTCCTGCTCAAGCAGTTCTGATAGCTCAACAGTTCTGAATTGCTGCCAATCTCGCCATTCCAAGCACGATGAAATCTATTCAGAATCCACTAGCTGACGTAGTCTCTTCATGGTTGGGATTCCAATATCAGCAGTTCAGTTGCAGGAATCTCCAAAGAAACTTCGTCTGAGGTGATCCCAGACCTAATTCTTGTATGTGCTTGCCAGTACAAGGTCCTTGGGCGCCAGGTGCAATCCTGGCAGCCCTGCTTCCCATCCAGCTCCAAGCTTGTGGTCTGGGAAAGCAGTTGAGGACGGCCCAAAGCCTTGGAACCCTGTACCCACGGGGAAGACCTGGAAGAGCTCCAGGCTCCTGGTTTCAGATTGGTGCAAATCTGGCCGTTGGGGTCACTTGGGGAGTGAACCATCAGATGGAAGATCTTCCTCTCTGTCTCTCCTCCTCTCTATATATCTTACTTTGCAATAAATATAAAATGATTCTTTAAAAAAAAAAAAAAAAGAAGTGGTCTCACTAGAACTTGGACTCAGATTTCAACATTGGATGCGGGCGACCCAAGCAGTGACCTAACTGCTATGTCAAACCCATCCCTACACTTTTTAAAAATAAGAATAGTTGGGACACTTAAAGTTTTGAGAATGTGGCATTTTCCATTCACAAACAGATCAAGAAAAAAAAAAAACACCAGAAGTTTGTAGATCCAAAACAACTAAATGACACCTCACAGCCACACCTCACCATACATCCACCCCAGGAAATTCTTCCCTCCACCTGGGTCTCAGAGATGATATCCTTGAGCCAGTCCCCTTTCCAGGCACATACGTCCTCTGGCAAGCAGAACAGGTTCTTTCTGTCTTCCTGCCAACACGGGACAGAAGCCAGAAGCATTTCTCTCCCTCCCACCTTTCCTCTCCTAGATCATCCCACCCCTGAACACAGCCCATGTGTGCCTGCAGTCTCCTCACTTTTTAGTCTATTTTCAAGAAAAATAAAAATATTAGATATAAAAAATAGTGAAATACAATTAATGGACAAGATAACTTCTTCTTTTTTTAAAGATTTATTTATTTTTATTGGAAAGTCCGATATACAGAGAGGAGGAGAAACAGAGAGGAAGATCCTCCTCTGATGAGTATAGAAAGGCACTTTTTAACACTTCATGGAAAAAGAATATTTTAGAGCAAATTCTTAGATTCATACTTGGGTTCTAATACTACACATTTTCTGTTAACTTATTGAAGACCACTCATATTCAGGGATTCTGGTTTTTATTTTTTTGCATCAAGATAAACTTTTAATTCTATTCTCTATGAATAATTTGAAGCACTTTTATCTAATCACCTATTATATGGTCATTTCAAGAGAAATGTCATACATGCAGAAAAGGTTTGAACTCATCTTCTTACCTTTTATTCACACAGCCCCTGAGGTGAGAATGTGAGTCACCGCTAGGTCCTCTGTCCCCACCTCCATTTGTTTCCACATTTTGTCACTCCCAGCTCATCTATCATGAGCTTCAGCTACTGCTTACTGGTCCCAGATGTGCCACATTCTGTCACATTTTTATGCTTCTGCATAAATTTTTCTCATGGAGCTCTTACAGGAAAGGTCTGATCAGATCTCATTAGCCTTTTTATGTGAGGACAGAGTACAAACTCTAGTGCTGAGCAGAACTCAACATCTGATTTTAAATAAAAGCATAGACACACTAGGACCTTCATAGATGTTTGACCAAGGTTAAAAATTATACAAATTTCAATACGCAAATCAATTTTAAAGCATATGGGTTATAACCAATTAGCTTCTCTGGATGGCTTGCTCTCCTCAATGCAAGATGACTAAAATTAACCATCTCTTTATCTATGTAATAATCTCAAAACAGAAACCAGCCCCGGCGTTGCACTGTCCACAGAAGCCTTTGCTTGTATAAATGAATATCCCTATGTTCAGCACCATGCTGAGGATGTACAACCCATGGGCCATTTCTAGAGTGTTCTCTATCTTCCTTATCTCTGTAAAATCTGACTTTCCAACACACACACACACACAAAATAAATCTTTCTTTTTTAAAAGATGTGTATCCTTGATAGCTCACAGAATTGAAGTTAGAATATCACTTTCTTGGGGGCCCATATTGCGGCACAGCCAGCAAGTAAAGCTGCCTCCCATGGCATCAGCAACTCATATGGGCCCTGACTTCAGTCCTGACTGCTTCTCTTCTGATCCAGTTCCTTGCCTGGGGTAGGCAGACAAGGGCATTCTTAATGAGTTGCCTGAACCAGTCAAGCAGAGCCTCTGGGCTCATTTCACCCTGTGCTGTAGCTGAACTGGAAAAAAGCAAAGAAGGTCAAAGACTGAACTTAGAAAACTCTGGTTTGACCCAATTTAGCTGTTTATGAGTGATGGTTTTGCTAGATATATTTGATTCTTTGGGAATGTCCACTTCAGTTGGAAGAGTTTGATCCAAATAACAAAAAGGAAAATATTTTGCTTGATAGATATCAGAAATTGGATGGAAGAGCAGCTAAACTGCGCAAAGGTACTGAGCAAAAGTTCAATGAAGCCTGCTTTCTGGTCTGGATTTTAAGGTAATTGCGAGCAAAAGAATGATGTGACAGTAAATTGAAGAGGGTGGGGTAATGTGCAATGCTTTGAATTTCCTGCTGAGAAAGATCATATAGCTTGTAATCCACAAGAAACCACTGACTAGATTTGAATATAACTGATTTAGAAAAAAATTCTGTGACTGCAGTCCAAGGTGACAACCTATAGTAACCTAGGCATCCTGTATCTGGACAGAGTAGGAGCTGAGAAAGCAAGGATAGTCCAGTGTAACTCTGTGAGTAAAATCAATAATATTTGATATAAAATAATCAGCCATAGAAATAAAAAAATTTTTTAAAGCTCATTAAAATCTGTGGACTTGAAGCTACTTGTGGAGATTTGGTTCTATCATGTTTCTCAGTAGGGATGAAATTCATTTGTAAGTCTGTAAAATTACCTTTTTGGTTTCTGTGAATAATTTTCTTCATGATAGAAACTTCCTGTGAAATGCAAAAAGAAGCAAACTTTTGTGCAAAATTCAAAATTTTAGACTCCATCATCATTAAACATGTTTTCAATTCAGATAGTCTAAGTATCAGATATTCTAAGTACATGCTATGTAAGGAAGTGTCAAAAAGTTTATCTCCAAGGTATGTCAGAAGTCTCATGGTACCTGGAATTTCCTGGTTGTCTTATTTGGTTTGATACTGCAGCAATCAAAGTTGTATTGAATAAATAGAGGTGATCAACTATAGAAGTAGGTAACTATTAGATAAATCCTTGATTAACAATAGTTTTTCATTGGAAAAAGCACCATCATCAAAAGCAAGACATGCTACAATGCAAAAACAATGAAATTATTCTAAATATATTAATTAAAGAAAATTGAAGAATAGTGCAAGCAAACACTGATTTGAACTTCACAAATCATTTTAAAAGATTATGGTTCTTTACATCACTGACATTTTTCCACGAACCTCCATTTTTGGATTTGATGTATAACTTCACTTCTTTAGTGATTTTTTTACATTCCGTAATTGCAATTTTTTAAAAAGATTTATTTATTTTATTGGAAAGGTAGATATGGAGAGACAGAGAGGAAGATCTTCTGTCCAATGATTCACTCCCCAAGTGATCGCAATGGCCGGAGCTGCGCCGATCCAAAGCCAGGAGCCAGGAGCACTTCTGGGTCTCCCACACAGGCGCATTCAAGGTGAGGACTTTAACCACTAGGCCACCATATCGGGGCCTCAATTTTTATTTTAAAAAAAATGTTACTTGTGGGGCTCGCACAGTTGATGCAGCAAGCTAATCCTCTGTCCTCTGGTACTAGTATGTTATATGCTCACTGGTTCTGTTTGGGATCCTGCAATTCCTATCCAGCTCTCTGCTTACAGACTGAGAGAACAGCAAGAGATACTCCAGGTCATTGGGACCCTGCACTCATATGGGAGATGCAGAAGAATCTCCTAGATCCTGGCTTTGAATCAGCTCAGCTCTGGACATTTAACACAAGCTCCTTTGAGATCTAGCAACAGAACACATTGAAGAAAGATGGTCACTGCCGGTCAACTAAAATCATAGTGAGGAGCTAATCATGCTCATTGATTGTTTTTTTTTTATACAAAGAAATGTTTACACTATTTTAACAAGCTAAGATTCATGAATGTCTTAGGTCACTACCTTAGTTGATTCAGGCTTCAGTAATAGAGTGCAATAGACTACTTGGCTTATAAACAAGAGAAGTTTAGTGTCTCAAAGTTGTAGGGACTGGAAGTCTGAGAGTATGCAAAAGTTCTGGTAAGGGACTTCTTCTGGGAGGTGTATTATTGACTTTTTATTGTAGTCTCATATAATAAAAAGGAAGAAAGAGTTCATTGGAGTGTCTTTTGTAAGAATTTTGATCAGATTCATAAGGATTCATGGCATGACCTAATCACCCCGAAAACTATGTGGGTGGGGGATACAATAATTCAATCCATGTCAGTTAGCAGGCTGTAAGCCATAATTTGAAAAAAAAAAAAAAGTCTTGTTGAAGATACTTTATTTGAGATGTGAGTGCAGGGTATATAAGGAAACAAGGAAGGAAAGAAGCTAACCCAGTGTGTTGTTGGAAAGGTAACATTGTAGTTAATGGCAGCTCACTCCTCCTAAAGATTTTCTGGAGAATATAGAGGAAATATCTCTGAGATTTCCAACCCCAAAATCAATGATGTAGGGGTATTTGTAACCTCTGCTTCTCAATTATTCATCCACTGCAAATCAAGGACTTTGGCCAGAGGCATTAACTTCCTGAAACTCCTAGGCTGATTCTGCCCTTTTGGTTCAAGTATATTTCTAATACAGTGCAGAGGCAGGGATTCATGAGTACTTGTAACAGAATGGATGACTTGATTATTGGAATCAGCAGTTTCCATGGGAGAAACAGGAAGAGTACCTGCTTGACTCCTCCTTATGATTCCAAAAGCATAGCTGAGCAGAATTGTTGCTTTTATGTGTCTTAGACTTGCATTCACTATTCAGTTGGGTCCACTTCAATTGAATTATCCATTTTCCTTTGAAACAATAGTAGCTTACATGGACATTTCAAAGTGAAACAACCTCTTCCTGAGACTACAATGCCCAGGATGAAATGGAAAGCATAATTTAGCATCTCAATTTCAGGTATGTTCACAACATGAAAGAGTTAATAGTTTTTCTCCAATTACTTCCTCCGCCCATCCTTCTCTGACAAAAGTCAAATTAAAATGCATTCCATTCTGGGCATTTTAATTTAAATTATTGGAACATTTCACACAAGAGAATAGTCATGATTGTCAGAAAAATTAATATGAAAGGTTTAAGACTATTTAAATATTATAAATTGATATAAACATGAAAACACAAAAGCAATTAAATCTCCATGTACATTCAAGGCAAAGGTAATTTTAATCTCTTCCGTGTTTTTGTAGACTTTGGGAGAATTATGCTGCCAGTGATGACACCCCCCCCACACACACACACACACGGAGTACAGTGGTGCAAAACAGAGACAAATGATCTGACACTACCAACAATGAAATAGCTTTTAGGGAGCCAGAGAAGGAAAAGGAATTTGAAAGAATCATAGCAGTTTAGCTTTTTTCCTGTTAATGAATGGCAAGTTTGAGGCACATGGATCACTACTCCACTACACCTCAAGTACAGCAGGCATTACAAATCGATGCCATAAATGAGTCTCCAGAATTCTGCTTAACACTGTGTGTGAGCAAACTGCAATCAATCCATTCACAGTGGTTCCTGAAGGCCATTACTGGCCTTGCAACTCTACAAGGTCCCTGGTAAATGCATATCAAAAAGAAATTATGCATCTATTTTAAGGTCTTTCCAGCAAAATGAATTTAGCTTTTAGTTCCAATTTTCCATGAACATTATGAACTGTATATTTTTGTTGAGAGAGATTTATTGAATAGCAGAGTGATAGAGAATGAAGGAGAGAGGTTGCTCTCCCATCCACTGCCTCACATCCTAAATACCCACAAACAGCTAGGGTTGTGGCAAATCAAAACCAGGAGCCAGGAGCCAGGAACACTGCCCTCTGCTGCAAGCAGAACCTTGACCCACTGTGTCAGGATACTATCTTTGTTTATATATATTTATTTATTTTTATTGGAAAGACAAATTTACAGAGAGAAGGAGAGACAGACAGAGATATCTTCCATCTGCTGATTCATGTCCCAAGAGACCAAAATGACCAGGAACTGAGCTCATCTGAAACTTCTTCCAGGTCTCCCACACAGGTCCAGGGTCCCAAGGCTGTGGGCCGTCCTCCACTGCTTTCCTAGGCCACAAGCAGGGAGCTGGATGGGAAGTGGAGCAACCAGGATATAAATGGGCACCCATATGGGATCCTGGCATGTAAAAGGCAAGGATTTAGCAACTAAGCCATCACACTGGGCCCTAGAATTTTAACTTTGAATTACATGTTTTGTCTTAATTATTCAGTCAAGATGTCATAATTCAAAAACCAAACAAAAACAAAAACCCTATAGACAGCAAATAAATGACTGTGTGTTCCAATAAAACTGTTTTATAGAAATGAAATTGGAACTTTATGTTATTTTCTTGTGTCACATATCATTCTTCCACTGCCTTTTACAGTCACTTAAAGTATAAAACTTGGGGGCTGGCACAGTGGGGTAACAAATTAACAATCCATTTGCACTAACAGCAACTAATGTGGACCCTGATTCGTGTCATGGTTGTTCACTTCCCATCCAGCTCTCTGCTTATGGTCTGTGAAAACAACTGAGGACAAGCCAGGTCCTTGGGCCCCTACACCCACATGGGAGACCCAGAAAAACCTCCTGACTCCTGACTTCGAACAACCCTAGCTCCAGCCATTGCAGCAACTGCAGCCATTCAGAAAGTGACCTAGTGGATGAAATCTCTCTCTGTCTCTCCTCTACGTAGCTCTGCTTTTCAACAAAAATAAATCTTAAAAATAATAAAATGCAAAAGTTATTCTTATACTGGGTGATCTATAAAAACTAGCATCCAGCAAGTTCAATTTCACAGGCTCAGTTTGTCAAAGTCTGTTTTAGTACAGTTGTTCTATTTTGTACACAGGCACACGTGTACTCACACACACACACACACACACACACAGAGTATGCAACTCTCTTAAAACCACATGGATGGTTTGAGGCACCAGTCAGTTTGTGTCACAAAGTTTCTGCTTCTAGAGCTGGCATTTTGGTGCAACAGAGTGAGCCACCACTATGTCAGCAGCATTCCATATCAGAGTGTTATTTCATCCCATATCCCATCTCAGAATATTAACTCAAGACTGAATTACTCCAGTTCCCATTCAGTTTCCTGCTAATGTGACTGGAAGGCAGCCAGTGATGTCTCAAGTATTTCATTTCCTAGATGGAGTTGCTGTCTACCAGCTTGGGCCTTGGCTGCTTTAACCATTTGGAGAGGGAAACACTGACAGGATTGTGCACTCCTTATCTCTTCCTCTCTGTCACTTTCTCTTTCAAATTAATAAATGTATACAGAGTAGCTGATTGATACATTCGATACTTATTATATAGTATTTATATATGATACTTATTATATAATGTGATATATTTATTATATTCTCATTTATACATACACTTAATTCTTTAAACATTGTAATAAAGGACATAAGTGCGTGCCTTTTTAATACACTTCTTAAGAAGAAGCTTTATGCCCACAGAAAAGTTGAGCATCTCTTGAAGAATCTACCTTTTAATATTGTGGTAATGGCAATTAAATTTCACCATAAGCTGTGACTGAATCTTACTCTGTTTTGTTTGTTATATTAATATAATGAAATACCTGAGGCAGGATTCTTTATACAGAAAAGGAGACTTTTTTTTGGCTCATAGTTGTCAAAGTTAGGATGTAAGGACTTCATCTGGTCACAGCCTTCTTGCTAACAGAATTCCAAAATGACACAAAGCATTATGTAATAAGAGAGATGAAACTCTAGCATTTGTTAATATGTGACTCTTCTATTCCGTCTCTGTTTTATATAGCTATTGGAATTCCATCACTCCACTCTAATGACCTTATCTATTTTTAATCACTTCCTTAAGATCCCACTTGTAAACACCAGTGTTGGATTAAGTTTTCATTCTCTTAATATCTCACAGTTGATATAAAATTTCTATACATGAAGCCTTGGAACATATTCAACAATATCCAAAGCACAGTAGCAGAGGACACTAAAACCAAAGTGCTACCAAGTAAGAAACTGCCTGGTCAGCCCTTCCAAATTACAGTAAAGGGTTAGTGACTGTAGCAGATTTTTCATTTACAAATAAGGAAATCCCAGTACATAGTGCCAACTACTTCTTTACCTTACTGTCATACGTCATGCCATCATTTCCTCTGCTCTAAATCACGTTAAGATTATGTATAAGACAATTAGAAATTAACCCCATCCCCCAAATCTGACCAGAATTACCCAGATTAGCAAATTCTAACTTATTCTTCTGCCCTGTCTTGCTTTTTCTAATGGAAGCCCTAATAAAGGTCCGAATTTCACTTTTTCCTCATGTCTCTTATGATCTGATCAAGAACTATAGCTTTCCCCTCTATGGTCCAAGGTGACACATGGTGAGTCCTTCTCTATAACATGTGAGTGTAATAAACTTTCTCCAAAGCCTTGTTCTCATTTAGTCATGTAGCAACATTGATTTTATCTATATTATATCCAAAATTTAAACTTTTGAACACTTTACTCATCTACTTGAGTCCCAGAGAATAACACTTGTGTAGTTGCACATCCCAAGAATGAAGATGATGAGGCTTTGGAACAACCACATGGAATGTTAAAATGGAGCCTGCACATAGCAGAAAATGTAAATAAACTCAGTCCCAAAGACTTTTTAGAATTCTTAGTCCAACTAGGGAAGAAACTGCTCCATGAAATGTGAACTAAATATACTTATTATGGCCTAATCCAATCTGGTTTGGGTCTACCAACAATTTCAAAAGAAATAATCCTGATTACAAATTTAGTATGAGAACATTAAGTGATAAATGTAATCTATTCTAAATTATGTATGCTAAGGGTTGATCCTGATTGGCCTCCAGCTGATGTAGGACTTTAAGTCTCCAAGTCATAAATTAATGGTAACAAGAGGATGGACAATTGGCATTTAGCTGATGGGCCTAGGTGTAGAGCCCTAGGTCTTAAGTGGCATCCTGTGAGAGGAAAATTATAAAAGCAAACTGAATCTGATTTGTTCTCCCTGTTTCTTGACTTACCATGCGATCCTCCCTCCACTTACACTCTGTTTTTTCACCATGGGCACTCTCATCAGATGCCAACCCAATGAGGCTTCCTAATCTTGGATTTGAACCTCTAAAACTGCGAGACTGACAAATCTTTCCACTTCATAAAGTTAGTTTTCTTTGGTATTTCAGTATAATAATTAAAACTACCACACCACAGTGAGCTGAGTAGAAGTTAGGTAAAAAAAAAAAAAAATGAAGAACTGATGTTTTAAGATTTGCTACAGTAGATTCAAGTATTATCTGCTTTACTTGAGATTAAATTCATGAAGAACAATGAGCCTGCAGCAATTTAGGTTTGGAAGTAAAAATTCAGAAAATGACATTAGAAAATATTGCCTAGATTTTAAAACTGTTTTACACAGGATACACACTAAAGATCTGAGTTATAAAATCTATACATATTTTTGCCAATATGAAGCTACTTGTTATTTGCACCCATATTTGTCAGATATTTTCTTCTGAATATTTTCACAGACATTATATGATCAAACTCTACATGAGCAAAAACAAACTCCGTATTAAATCTCTGTTTCTAGTCTTTATCTATAGTACCAATATTTTCCACTGCGCCTTGCTAAAAATACAGGGGTAGCTTTAGCTTGAATGCCTTCCATCAATTTACTTTGTGTCTCTTTTATCACTATTGCATCTTTGTTCCTGATGTTCCTCCGTTTGATATTTCATCACCTATTGCATTTACTAATCTGAAATACTAATTCCTTATCTTTATACAGTGTGTTTCTTACCATGATAATATTCCTTTCTCACTGGGAAAAATAATATGAAAGAGTGAGAACATGAGCAAAAGTGCATGGATGAAAATAAATGACTACTGTAATTTTTGTCAAGGAACAGGAAGAACCATGTGAGGTGACACAAAGACTGCTCACAAAGGAAAAGTGGTGAGTAGCACAGGTTCTACACTATGAGGCCAAATTGTATTTAAAGGACTCTGAGAAATGGTAGAGGGATTTGGACTGGCTATAATAATAAAAGATTATCCTTGTAGAATGACTTACAGCTTACAGAACATAATAGATTCTTTTCATTTCAACTTCAATTGGTAATAGCCCCTCTGTGTTATGAATGAGGAAATAAAACCTTATCAGTGAGAACTCTTGAAAATCTCAGAAATACCAAAATGCAGGATCCCTGACTTAGGACTCAGCGTTCTTTTGTCGTCTATACTAAATTACCTTCCTCATTCTTAGACACAAGGTCTAATAAGAAATGCAAGGCTTACGACACACAAAACAAAGATATTTTCTGTGTGAAGCAAAATTGAAGCTAATGAAGCAGGGGAGTGCAGACAGAACATTAGAAGAGAAATGAATGAAGGTGTTGGGATGAGCACCACTAAAAAGAGAATTTGGGAGAATCAAGACGGCAGAATAGGGTAAGGACACATTTAAACAAATGGAGAAACATTTAATCAGGATGAGGCAGAGAGAACACATTCCAGGAAATAGGAAAGGGCAGAACAACAGCAGAGGGATACCTGCAGACTATCAGACACAGGAAAGAAGCAAAAACAATGGTGTGGTGTTGCAGTGACTGATACTCCAGCAGCATTCAGCTAACGATAATCTGAACTTCACCAGCAACCGGAAATCCATCAGCAACCAGGTGGGAAGGGACTTTCACTGGGAGTTTAGGAGATGAACCCAGATAAATAACTGTCCATCCTGCTGGTCTATTTGATTTGACCAGGAGCAGAGACAGAACAGCAGATCCCAGATGGGTAGTATGAGAACAGGGTGGATTTCACAGCCCAGTCAGGCCCCCAGAGCCGAATTGGGCACCATTTGGCAAAAGGAGGCAAAGGCAAGGGAAAGGACTGAGCATAAACTGAGCTGGGAGTGAACTAATTTTTGACTCAGCGACTTGCATCAACCTGACATTCTACAGGTACACCCAAGACAGGTCTGGGTAGTCCTCAGACCTGATGGCCAGCAGATCAAGAACTCCAGTAGGGGCATGTCATGCTCCATTTTGTACAGTGTGGCAAATGTTTTAGGACTGCAGGGGACAACAGTGAACTGTGCATGTGCTGAGCTCACGAGAACTCAGAGTTACATGGAATGCACTGGTTCCACAGGAAAATAATACTTACCTAGGTCCGTGTAGCTTCCGCACCTAACGTCCAACAGGTTCCAGCAAGATCAGCACCACCAACAACCTAGCTATATAGGATACTTGGTGTCTCCCTAATTCTGGGACCTGTTATAACCGGAAGTGGGAGAAAGGTTGTACAGACAACAGTGCAACCTCAGCACGATAGCACAGGAGGTGAAGTGTGGTGAGCCAGGAGTTGGGGCTATGGAGATCATGGTG
Source organism: Ochotona curzoniae (assembly GCF_017591425.1). Classification (NCBI taxonomy): domain Eukaryota; kingdom Metazoa; phylum Chordata; class Mammalia; order Lagomorpha; family Ochotonidae; genus Ochotona; species Ochotona curzoniae. The sequence goes on along the minus strand of NW_024465023.1, from coordinate 17,499,823 downwards.
GAAATCTAACATAAGAACCCAAACCTGGAACTTGCTGGAGGGAGTGGCACAATTGGCTGCAAGCAAACAGCTGTGTATCAGCAGTGATTAGTAAAATCAAACTGAAGACCTGTGGGTGACATAGCTTAGAAACCTGCAATGAGGAGAAGAATCTGATAATTAGAAGTACAAAGAACAAGAGAAAAAGAAGACACAAAGGCAAAATGAATAGTACTGAAGACTCCCCTACAAAGGAGCAAAATCCTATGCCAAACTCAGAATTAACTGAGGAAGCCATCAAGAAAATGGGGGACACAGAATTTAGAAAACTCATTATAAAGCTTCTGATCAACAGTGAGAAGCACATACAAGAGTTCAAAGAATTTAAGAAATATATTACACAAGAAATAGCAGTAATAAAGCAAATCAAGTATGATATATCAGAAATTAAGAACACAGTAGAGCAAATTAAAAGTATAGTGGTAAGTCTCCAAAATAGAATGAAGCAAGCAGAACAAAGAATCTCAGAATTGGAAGATAATTCAAGTCACCAGGAGGAAGCAGACAAAAAGCTGGAAGCAGAGCTGGATCAGGCCAAAAAAGTATTCAAGAATTGAAAGACACTATTAAGAGGCCAAACATAAGAGTTATAGGAGTCCCAGAAGGTGCAGAAAGAGAAACCGGTTTTTCAGATATATTTAATGAAATAAGGGAAATTTTCTCTAATCTAGAGAAAGAATTGGGAAACAACATCCAGAAGGGACACAGAACTCCCAACAAGATTGATCAAAAGCCATCTTCACCACAACACATGATAATCAAGTTCTCTTCAATTGAACATAAGGAAAAAATCTTTTAAATGTACATGTGAAAAAAATCAATTGACATATAAAGGAATGCCAATTAAACTCACAGGGGACCTCTCACAGGAAACTCTACAGTCAAGAAGAAAATGGAGTGACATATTCCAGATTCTAAAAGAAAAAAAAAAATGTCAGGCTAGAATAACATATCCAGCAAAGCTTTCTTTTGTCTTTGAAAATGAAATAAAATTTTTCCACAGTAAAAAAAAGTTAAAAGAATCTGCCTCTTCCAAACCTGCCCTGCAAATGATACTGAAAGATGTTCTCTTGACAGAGGAGAGGAATAGCACCCACCAAAGGCAAATGTGAAGAATATCCCAGTAAAATGATAACAGAAGATTAAATCAATGAACAACCCATTCCTAAAACGACAGGACCAAATTACCACCCATACGTATTAACCCTGCAATAAATTGGCTTAAATCAATGAAACGTCATAGAATAGTAGACTAGATTAAAAAACAAAATCCATCTATTTGTTGTCTAGAAGAGACACGTTTCACCAATAAAAATCTCATGGATTTTGATGTTTTTGTGTTAGTTTCATCTCTTCAAAACAGTTTCTTCTGATTAAATTATTCAGTGACCCATAGATCATACAGTAGCATCATTTTCTTCAAGAAGGTTCTTGATTTTCTTTTTCATTTCTTCAGTGAGACATTCATCATTCAGTAGCATGTTATTTAACTTCATGGCATTATTAATTTCTCTTTTTCTTCCTGTTGTTGATTATGCATTGTGACTTCATTTAAGAGGATGTACAGTAATTGTGAAATGGAGACTATCATATGCAGAGGTGAGAATAAATGCATGCATCTCTACTTCCAAAGATGGATATACAATGAAACTGTTTACTATATCTTGACAATAGGATGCTGGACTCTGCTATTGTCCGTGCCCGCAATGATGGACATATGACTGTGTATGAAGAACTATATGTTAGTAATGATATAGAGAAACTAGGGGCGAAGGTAAATAGGGAGGGGATAAAGGAAATCCCAGGAGCCTACGGAACTGTATCATAAAATGATTAATAATAATAACGATGATAATTTTAAAAAGAAAAAAACATGATGGTAGCAAAGCAGTATTTGTCTGCACATCATAGATGAATGTGTAACTGCAGCTCCTTTCTAGAACAGTGATAAACATCAAAAGGGTATAACCCACCCTCTTAAGGAGATATCAGCATATAGCAGAGGAAGGCATTATAGGAAAACCATAAAGTTGAATTCAATATGCATTCACCACAGCTTTGGTTGAAAAAATAAAGAAAATATTCCTGAAAAAGTTTATGAGACTACTACTGGCGTAAAGTGTGTTTCCATATTGTAAAAACAGCAAATTCTTTCACAACACTCTGAATAAAGTCTGGGTAATGAGCAGATAGAATCTGAAGAGAGAGGACAGGCGGGGATCAGGGTTACTGGGGATCACAAATGAGTTAATTTTCACACAGAACCAACCTTGTAGGCACTGGCAGTAAACAGAATTCAGCAGGAGACTGAAAAGCCAGCCTTATATTGATGGTTTCTGTCAGAGGAACTGAAAATAGGTTAAATAAAAATAAATAAGATAAGGAGATTAGACTAGACTTTAGTGCCACTTTTGATAACAGAAACCCAATGAGTGAGTTTTTATTTGCTTTTTAGTATTGTTTTTACTTTTGTTTGACAATTATTTAAAAATTTAAGCTGAAATTGATGTGTAAATTAAAAAATCAATGATTATTGAAATGATTATAGGGAACAAAAGTTTCAAAGCTATTATTCTGAGACATAATAAAAGGGATGTACTATGCACTTAAATTCAGATCAATAGTTTTCTTTTCAGCTAGTTTATTTTAAAATGAGAATTATAAAAATTTCCAGTAGTCAAAACATTCTGTGGATATTATTAAAAGTAATAGCAATAATAAAGCCACCTCTAGAACATTTTAACAGAAAGTAATCAGTTGAAAAACAAGCAAACTTCAAATTCTGCTTTTTATGAATATTAACCTGAAATTCTGCGGATTAACTACCATCTGTCAGCTATTCACCAAATTACCATGCATTCAAAACATACTACACAGTTTCACTGAAAATAAATCCAACTTACCAACAACCCTTTTCATTGATTATTTTGACTTATAATGAGTAGAAGCAGCTATCACATTTGGTATTGTAAGGAAAGACCATTTCAACATTTAATAAATACACACATGTCAAAAGGCATTGATAACTATCATCTCTGAATTCATGCATTTTTTTCCCCTTCTGGCTCCTAAAGTGAGAGCCATGATAATTAGTTCCATTATTATATCATTTTGTCTTTGAATTTATTGCTCTGAATTTCTTTCTTCACGGCAAAACTGGATCCTCTTTATAAAAGGCTCATCTGAGTAAGCCAAACCCAGCTACCACAACTACACTTTTGATGAATTATTAACTTATCAAACATTGGCTACTTAAAACACAAACGTCAAAAGCAGTAAATCGTTGATCTCCAATGTGACAATTTCATTGTCTGAAGGTAAACTGTATTACTAATCTCTTCAGTGAAGGATGTATTGCCCAAGCTGCTGAAAGTGCTGTGGAAAGCGAACCTTTAGTCCCTTCCAAAATTGCTTCAATGGTAGAAAGCCACCCCCTTTCCAAAGTGGTAAGCATCAAACATCTGGGCAACGTGGGTGTATAAATTGTTGACCATATCAGTGCTTCTCCAAGAATTTTGATGGCATGTTTTAGCAGAGGACTCACAGGCTTTGGTGCAAGTTGTCTCTGGGACTACACTGCATCACAAGTTCTCTTCAGCCCAACCCTGCTCCCCTTCCTTCCCTTCCACAGATGGTGAGCCTTCTTACTGAACTTTTGACCAGCTAAACTCCATCTCAGAGTCTGTAGGCCACAGAACTCAACTCACAGCAACAGTTATTAAAAGATAAATCTTATTTTTCACAAGTTATTTGAACATCTTAATAAGCACAAATTGTTTTCTCATTCTGCTTGTAAGAATAATTATTTAGTTTAACGTTTAAATTCAGGATCAGAGTATCATTCAATATAAACATCTTCCCCTCTCTGCTTTTCCTTCTTTCTGTAAATCTGCCTTTCAAATAACAATAAATAATTTTCTTTTTGAAGGTTCACAATTATTTTAAATTTTATTGGTTTTTGATACAATTTAGTTGGCAGTGGGCTCTCCCCTCCCACTCCCCCAAATTCCCTCCCCTCTCCTCTGTTCTCCCCTTTAGATTCATAATGTGTGTCCATCGTGAATTTTCCCAAGTCCATCATGCTTCCACTGGAATGACTCCCAGCCATGTAAGAGAATAACTTTTCGTTGTAGGTTCATTCTTATATCCAGAGGCCCTAATGTAGGTACAGTGAGGATTATGCCTTTGTTGTTTATGGGCAGTACTAATAACAGTGATAAATAATTTTCTTTTAAGATACAGTAAACTGACTGTCTTACCCATTAGGATTACCTTAACTTTGCATTATATGTGTGCTGAGTCATTAAATCTGTGCTTAACCTTATTCTTCCCAGAATTAAACAGTATAATATTATTTTCATGTAAATCTAAAGTGAATCCTGTGTTTTTAAAATCACAAGAGAAGCCCAGAACCCTCCTCACATGGTCTAATGACATTGGAACAACAGTCGGGAGCCCTGAGCGGTTCTCAGAAACAGAAGAACAGACAACTTCCTTCAGGACTCGGGAGGGGAGCCTTCTCTGGTCCTTACTTAGCTCCAACTTTGGCTCCCCACCCTCTCCTGCAATGACCATCAGGGTCACTCTGGAGCCCCCAAAATTAGATCGGATAGACAGAGACCAATAAGAAAAGTTTAGAACAGACAAGAAAAAGTTAGTTTGGACTCCCATATACCTTACCAGGTAGGACACAAAGATCAGTTACTCTTCATTTTTTCCAAATTGGAAGTTAGCTTACCTCATAAACAAAACACACAATTGGGCTAACTAACTTGAGATTCTGTCTCTGTGTATCTTGTTTTTTGATTCATTATTTCTGCATTTCTTCCTTTCATTATTCCCATTAATTAGACTTTGAATTTCTTTTACCTCATTTCATGTATGTGACTAGAATTGTTGCTCATTCTCTGATTTAAAAAAAAAATCATTATTAATCCCAGCAAGTATGCCAAATTTCAAATCTCATTAAATGAAATCTCCAATAAAACAGCCTTAGAATAACTCATGCATAATTTTAGAGAAAAACCAGAATTGTTAAGTGGACATTTCCATGCATCATCTATGAGGAAAACATTAACTATAAAACCTCCAAGAAATCATAGATATTTAACAATTATGTGCAATTGCGTGAACATAACATTCAGCAGCTCTAATATTTCTTAAATTGTTTTGACTTAATAAGTTTTATGCAAATGTTAGCACTGTTTTTATGTTTCTTTTGTATTGTATATTGTCACTTCTGTTTTAATGAAACATAGTTGATTATTTAGAAGGAAAGCTGGGGCCCGGTGTGGTGGCGCAAGTGGTTAAAGGTCCTCGCCTTGCACGCCCGGGATCCCATATGGGCGCCGGTTCTATCCCGGCAGCCCCGCTTCCCTTCCAGCTCCCTGCCTGTGGCCCGGGAAAGCAGTCGAGGACGGCCCAAAGCTTTGGGACCCTGCACCCGCGTGGGAGACCCGGAAGAGGCTCCTGGCTTCGGATTGGCATAGCATCGACCATTGCGCTCACTTGGGGAGTGAATCATGGGATGGAAGATCTTCCTCTCTGTCTCTCCTCTCTGTATATCCGCCTTTCCAATGAAAAAATAATAAAAATAAATCTTTAAAAAAAAAAAGAAGGAAAGCTGTTAATTTTAAAACAACTACCTCATGTGTAATAAAATACTTATATGAATCTTTGACATTACTTATGAACAACATAAAATAATTAGCAAAGGGAGACTATGTTGGCAAACCAAAATGAGCCCATTTGCCTGCACACCTCAGAAGTCTAAACACCAAACTGTTAGTCTTGTGGAGAAAGTTTATTTGGCGGCAGCTAAAAAATGAATCTGGAACGTAATTCAAATGTGTCTTCTTGCACACACAGCTTTTACAAAAGGCCGTAATTTGAAAGAATGCAAGGGGTGAAAATAGACTTTTTAAATTAAATAATTAAGGGAAATCTTTCTTCTTATGTCCAGGTGCAGGCCAGTTGCATGCCTTTCCTCACATTGTATGTCCCAAAGTGGAGTGGGTATGGGGATAAGGTTTGGGTCAACATTCACCACTGATGAATGATTTCCCCAGTAAACCTGATCAAGTCTGCTGTCAATTTTTATCGCACAAATGCCAAAGAACCTTGAATTGATATTATTTATAGTGAACTACCATTCCCTTAATAGTGAAAACCATTCAAAGATATAGATCTATTGCTTCTATCCAACCTCCTGTTACATATTTAATACAAATGTAGAAGTGAAAAAAGACAAGAGTGAATCAATACTACTTATAACTCTGAGGCCTTTAGGATCATTGCTTCAGTTGTTACAGAGACTATCAACTTGACATTAATACTTCTAAAATATCATTTAAAGAAGATAAGCTATTTGATATTTCCACTTAATTGGGTAGAGAGATTTGAGTCTTGGAAAGGAGACCACTTAAAGCCAATGACCTCACAGCTTGTATATACATTTAAGAGTGCATTCTTGTGAATGAAGACAATTCATAATTATCCACTAGGAAATGTGATCTGTGATCATTCATATTCCTCAGGTGCTTCCATTTCATATGTGTATCTCTTTGATTGAAGATATTTCAAAAATCCCAGCAGATTTTTCTGATGATCTCTGGAAATTAATGAGCCATACAATAATCCTTAATGAATGATTGAATCACAGTAGCTACTGTATAATACCTCAACTTTCAATGCCCCTTTAGTACAACATTTATGAGGTGTGTGTGTATGTGTGTGTACCCCATTTCTCTGATATCTCTTGTGACATAAGTTCTGCTTGCTCACTGTGGTGCTTGACTTGTTAATTCTCCCCTAAATTAAATGTAGACTTTTGAAGGACGTCACACTTAGAGAAAAAAAATCTAATGATGCTATATTATGTGTTATTTCATTTATGTGACCTTATATGATAAGATTTCAGAGTTGGAGATCAAATTGATAAGGGGGATGGGACCAGTGTTGCGATGCAGCAAGTTAAGCTAACTAGAACAGCAGCATTCCATATGAGCACCCGCCTATGTTCTCAGTGCTCTACTTCCCATCCAGCTCCCTGCTAATGAGCCTAGGAAATGGACAAAAACCAGCTCAATGGCTTGGGCTCGTGTCACCAACATGGTAGCCCCAAATGGAGTTTGCGACTCGTGGCTTTGGCCTGGCTCATCGCCATTTCTTATAGTCACTTGGGGAATGGTTTAATTTGCTACACCACAACACTAGCCTCTGAATGTACTATTTTTGCAACTTTCTGTGAATCTATACTAGTGTTAAAAAAAAAAAAAAAAAGCTAGGTTAGAACCCTAACTTGAAAATTGGGAGAAGCACTGTGAGGCTGAATAGGTCTATTCCCCCCCTTAAGATTGCTATCCTCTTGGATAAACCTGTTCCCTTCCATCAACTCTCATCTCTGGTGAATTGTTTGTCCAGCAATTAACAGCCTGGGCACAATTTTGGTGATAACAATTACCCTATCTCTGCACTTACTTAAGGTCTTCCTTATAAAAAATAGAACTGAAAAATAGTTGTTTTCAAAACATGTTTCAACTTGAATTGTTTTTGCATAAGTGTTTTCAGAGTGTGCCACTTCAGACTAACTACAAACATATTGTCAGTCAACACCATATACCAAAATATTCTTGTTGCAGAACGATCTCCCACTAGTAGCAGGGTTTGCTTGCCCAACATGCAGAAAACTAATCACTGTCATTGAGGAAGAAAATAGATATTTATTTGAAAAGTGCACAGCAAGGATCTGGGCATTTACTGCTAAATTTCCAGGCACCCCAAAGAGGTAAGGGTAAAACTTCTTATAGACTGAAATTGGGTCTGAGAGGTGCATGTTTAGCTTGTATCCAGTTCATCAGCAATGATCATGCATTTCCTTTGATTGACAGGTGATGTCGTGCTCTTTACGGAATTTTTGTTATGGTCAGGTGGATTTCCGTAAGTCTGAGATATTACAAGTAGATGATAGTTATCTTCTGGACAAGACATGGTATTTCCTGTCCCAAATTTTGAACTCTTAAAAACAATCCCTTTTAAACTGGCCAGCAGTGTTTTTATCTGCTGGAAAAGCAAATGGTTGTACTATTACCATTTCTTCAATTTAGTGAATTCCTTTAGCCATCCTGAGAGAGCAAGGGAAAATCAGCCTAAGGTTAGCAGATTGAGTCCGGGGATATCGTGCATCTGTGATTAGGGACACTTGAGTACGTATTCAGCTTTGTAGTTTCGTTATCTTATGCAAAAATCTCCAGTGATTTATTTGTCCAATTAACAAAGGGAAAGCAGACAGATTTTGTTGTAAAGCCCACAAAGAATTTTAGAAGTATTCACTGTATGATATATGAAATGAACACCATTTTGCTTTGCAAATCCATTTTTAAGATGTTGCTTAATCCCCTTAAAGTATAACATGTCCTTGTTTCCTAACAAGTAAGTAATGTGGATCTGAGTATTTTAATTTTAATCCAAGTTCTTGCTTCTCACAGAGATAACAATTCTAACCGGAGGCATGGTAGTTTGCATAAGTAGAAAGAGGATTTATTTAAGGTGAGAGAAAATTTGGCAGAGAATTTGGCACAAAGGACCAAAGTAACTTCACTTCTGGTCTCACATGAAAAAATTTTCACAGGAGTAATTTCAGTGAGCAATTTGCAGCATCAGAAGTGGAGCACCATGACAGGAAAAAGCTGAGAAAATAGCAGAAATGTTACCTTTGTTTGTTTCTGTTGTTTATTTATCCTAAAAGGCAAAGTTACAAAGAGGAAGGGAAACAGAAAGACTTTCTATCCTCTGGTTCATTACCCAAATAGTCAAGTGGTGTTTTTTTGTTTTGTTTTTTAATTTTCAGAATGATTCTTTTTCCCCCCTATTTTTTTCTTTTATTATTATTATTAATTACATTGTATTATGTGACACAGTTTCATAGGCTCTGGGATTCCCCCAACCCATTCCCCTCCCCCCATGGTGTAAATTGTCGTTGATGTTAAGTGGTGTTTTTTTAAAATATACACATATATTATTTTATTTTGTCATACAATTCCATAGGATTTCCCCCCTCCTTAAGCCCCTGCCTCCCACTGATTTTCCCTATTTTATTACAACAGTATAGTCCTTCATAAACAATCCTAAGTTCATCATTCTGCTATTTAAGCGTATCCTGACATTGTGGTTATGGACAATGGCAGAGTCCAGCATCCCATTGCCAAGAGATATTTAACAGTTTCATTGGGAGTCAATCTTTAATTTGGAAGTAGAGCTGCATACTGCATTGTATCTTCACATCTGGATATGATAGTCTATTACACAGTTAATATACATCCTGTTAAATGAAAAAATGTAAAACAAAAGCAACAACAAGAAGAAAAGTAGAAAACCTACAACTTGAAGTTAAATAATATGCTACTAGCGGCACCGGGCGAGTCGGGAGAAAGAAGAGCGGCACCCAGAGAGGCGGCACGGGGGAAGGAGGAGACCAGACACGAGTCGTCCCGAAGCAACAGTAGATGTCGCCATGAAAGTGAAGAAGGAGACACAGGAGACACAACCACAAAAAGTCCAAGCGCAGCAAGGAAGGGAAGGAGGCCGGCGGCGAGCCTACCCCTGAGCAGGAGGGCACCGAGGCCGCGCCTGCCAAGTAGGCACTGCCAGAGGCTGTAAATCTTGTTATTTTTCTGGATAATGTTTAAGAAATTTACCTTTAATCTTGTTCTGTTAGTATGGAAAGTTAACATTTTTTCCAAAATAAAAGTCAATTTTTCAAGTTAAGTTAAAAAAAAATAATATGCTACAGAATGACCAATGTGTCGTTGAAGAAATGAAAATCAAAAGCCTTCTTGAAGAAAATGACATATGACTTATATGTCACTGAAAAAATTATTATGAAACAAACTATTTTGAAGAAATAAAAATAAAAACAAGATCAAAACCCATGAGATGTAGCAACAACAGTATTGAACATCGAATTTGTAACATCGGGTGCTTATGAAAAATTAAAATATCTCAAACAGATGATCTAATAATGTATCTCAAGGATTCATTGAAAAAAAAGAATGTACAGGAAGCAAGAAATGATAAAAACTGTAGCAAAAATAAATAGAATTGAAACTAGAAAATTTCAAATTGCAACGAGAAATAGCCATTTTTTTAAGAAATTGAGCAAAACAAATTTTTAGCCAGACTAGCAAAGAAAAGCAAGAGAGAAAAATTAAATAAAATTAGAGATGAAATGAAAACATCCTAAGAAGCTATTAAGGTTCTTGCTGAATGGATCCTTTTGTCATTATGTGGTGTCGTTCTTCATCATTAAAATATTTTCATGTCAAAGTCTATAAGAATGGCTACACCAGCTCATTTTACATTTTACATTCCATTATCCCTGAATATCTTTTCTGTCCTTTCACTTTAAGTTTGTGCATATCTTTGTTGGTGAGATGTGTCCCTTTTAAGCAACAGGTAGATTGGGTTTTATTTTTTGATCCAGTCTGTTAATCTATGACACTTGTTTGATGAGTTTAATGCATTTGCATTCTGGATTAATATCAATAGATATTAAGTTGATCCTGTCATTTTAGCAATGGGTTGTTGATTTTTTGATTTAGTCTTCTTTTGTCATTTTACTGGGACATTCTTCACATTTGCCTTTGGTTTTGCTAAGTGCTATCTCTTTTCTCTATCACGAGAACATCTTTAAGTAATGTTTGTAGGGAACATCTGGATGAGAACTCTTTAAATTTTTCTTTCCTGTGGAAGAGTTTTATTTGATTTTCAAACACAAAGGAAAGCTTTGTTGAGTAAATTATTATGGGTTAACAACTTTTTGCTTTTAGAATCTGGAATATATCATTTTACTTTCTTTTGGCCTTTACAGTATCCTCTAAGAGGTCAGCAATGAGTCTGATTGGGGTTCCTCATTTGTTAATTGACATTATTCATGTGCATATTTTAGGATCTTTTCCCTATGTTCAACAGAAGAGAGCTTGATTATCATGCATCATGGTGAAGATCCTATTTGGTCAAACCTATTGGAAGTTCTGTGCCCCTCCTGTAATTTGTTTCCCAATTTTTCTCCAAATTAGGGACACTTTCCTTTATTATTTCACTGAATAGTCTTAAGCCTAGCTTCTCTTTCTGTGCCTTTTGGAACTCCCATAAGTCTTATATTTGGTTTTTAGTAGTGTTTTTTAATACTTGAACACATTTTTTTTTTAGCTTGACTCTGTTCTTCTTCCTTCTTTTTGATTGTTTCTCTGTTATGACATGAAATATCTTTCAATTCTGAGATTTTTCTTCTGCCTCATTCATTCTGTTGTTGATTTTCCACTGAATTTTTAATTTGAGTCCTTCAGTCCTAATAATTCTGCTTGATTTTGATTCAGTGTTTTTATTTCCTATGTGACATATTCCTTAAATTCCTTCTCATTGTTGATAAGAAGTATTATAACAAGTTTTTACTTTAATTCTTTATCCACCATTTTCTCAATGTTTTCCTCAATAACTCTGAGATTGACAAAAGCTTTTGCTCCTTTGAAGGGGAGTCATCAATAGTATTTATTATGCCTCTGTCTCTTCTTTTCCTCTTGGTCATTGTACTTCTGATTAGCAGATTCCTCTCCTTAGGACCTGTTTCTAACCATGTTTCCCACTAGTCTACAGATTGATTTTACTGATTGCGTTCAGTACCCGGTTCTTCATTTGCAGTAACTTGTACCACTCTATCCAGCAAGTTTCATTTCCAGGCTCTTGTGCTAGGGTTCCCTCATGGTCTTCTTAGCCCCAGTTCCTGGCTCATCACTTTCCACCCCCTGGGTGCCTACAACATTGCCTGCACAGCCTTTCTCCCATTGCTGGTTCGACCAGTGCCCAGGCTTAGGAAGAAACTAGCTGTCCTAAATTACCTGGTTGTCAGCAATGCTGGTCTTGCTGGAGCTTGCTGGCTGTTAGGTCTAAAGGCCACCTAGACCTATTTTGGGCAGACATAAAGGATGCCAAGTCAGTACTGTTTTCCCCGTAGGACCAGTGCAATGCATTGTGCCAGAAATGCGTTCTCTCCCAGCTCAGCAACTGTGCAACTCATTGTTATTCCTCCAACCCCCACAGCCTTTTCCTCAATACATAAAATGGCGCCTGTTGTAGCACTGTTGGGCACAGCCGTGAAATCCATCTTGTTCTTGCATCTGCCTGTTTGGGCTCTGCCACTGCTTCTGCTCATGGTTCAATCAAGCAAATCAGTAAGACGGGCAGCTTTATGCCTGGGTTGAACTCCTGATCTCCCAGTGAACTCCCCTTCCCACCTGGCCACTAGTGGAGCTCCAATTGTCCATCACTAACCTCCATTCAATACCTGGTCACTGTAACACCACTCCACTGCCTCTGCTGCTTCCCTGGGTCCGTGCGTCTCCGGGTATCCCTCTCCCATCATCTTGTCCTCTCCTATTTCCTGTGATACAGCCTCTCTGCTTCACCCTAATGATTGTCTGTCTGTCTAAATGTGTTCTTGCCTTATTTTGCCATCTTGTTTCTCTCCCAAGTGATGTCTTTTAAACAAGAAAGAAAAAATTGAACAGCAGCCACCAATTGCAAGCCAGAAGTCTAATCTCTCTAGCTTAATCAGAACAAAAGCCATCAGAGGAATAACCTTTTCCTCCCATTCTGATCAAAAGGTATTATCTCAGGTACTGTCTGCTTGCTTTCTCATGATAAAACTGGAGATTCAGAGAAATGAAATTCACATTTTGAACCAGTCAAATTCAGTATTGGGGAGACAGGACCTTTGCATTCTTTCAAGGAGACTTCTTGGCTGTCTTGTTATTTTGTTTTAAAGAAGAAAACAAAAACCTGCAAATCCAGGAAAGACAGATTCACATGCCAGCAGGGGATTCACCTAGATGGTCAGTTATGATAAAACCAGGAACCAGGAGGAACTTAAAGAACAAAATGGGAGAAGCAAAATTTTGTAGTATACATTTAAGCTATCGATTAGCTCACTTAACTCCTTACAAAAACATACACTCATGCAAGGGTGAGGGACACCTTCCACAGAAAAGAATCCAGCATGAATAGACCTAAGAGTTGCTCATGAAAGAAAAAAGAAAAAGACTGAATAGCACCACCAAACATAATCCCTGAGCAAAAGAGGACTCCCCCATTTTTAGCCTCTTTCATGAAATGGGAGTGATACTTCAACCTGTGTGAAGCCATCTGGGAATTTTATGGCATGTGGAGTTTAAAAATCATATGGTGACCATATAGAGTCTCCTTTTCTAAGTCTTGGATGGGACACAGGTAGATGCTGGGACGGTGTGCGTTTCTGACTGACAGATAAAGAGAAAACATTACATTGCTTGGAAGAAAGAATTTAAGCTCACTTAGACTAAATTAGCTGCCTGCCTAGTCACATCACATCACAAATACAACAATATGATTGCTTTAAATTATGTATCAACGCAGGCAAAAGGATATGCAAACGAAGGATTCAGGAGCTATGCATTTTTATCAGTGGCATTGTAAGGGTTCTGAGAAAGATAAAAAAAAATAAGTTTTCAAGTAATATTCAACGTTTTTCTTTCCATTGTTCAATACAACAACAACAACACCAACATGTTCCCTCCAATTCCTCCCGTAAAACTTTCTTTCTAACCTCAGAACAAACCACACATATTTGCAATTCTCCCTCTTCTTTCTTTTCAGATTCTGATTAACAAAAGCTAAGCTATAGAGAAACGACATGAAATTCCAGATAACATGGATTTGTAACAGATCACCAGGGTTTTTTTTTTTTTTAAGATTTATTTATTTATTTATTTATGGAAGATTTACAGAGAGAAAGATTTTCTGTCCACTGATCGACTCCCCAAATAGCTGCAATGGCCAGAGTTGATTTGATCTGAAGCCAGGAGGCAGGACCCTGTTCTGGCTCTCACATGTGGATAGAGGGACCCAAGAAATTGGGCCATTTTTCACCGCTTTCCCAGAACATAAGCAAGGGAGCTGAATGGGAGGTAGAGCAGCTAGGACACTCACAAGTGCCGCTATATGATTCTGGCACTTGAAGGTGGAGGATTAGACTGTTGAACTCTGGCACCATCCTCTCCCCCTGATTTATTTAAAAGAATTCTTGCATTGCTTAGATTCCTGCTTAGTTCCTTTCCCCAGCTCCACCTTTTTTCTTTAAAAAAAAAAAAAACACTGTAGTTAACTTCCAAGGGAAGCAGAGCATATTTACAACCAGGACTTGCCTTCCTTTGATCTTTCGGCAAAACTTTTTCTCTCTGATTCACTTAAAGTTTTTAGTGACATGAAGTATCCTCGACAGTCAGGCAGACAATCAGACATGACCAATAAGACCCTCTTCCTGGGGTGAAACCAAGAACCATGATCTCTAGCCAAAATCCACTAAAGACTATCCAATTTGCAGTTCAACTTGTGGTTAACATTTCTTGATGAAATGGGAGCTTAGTCAAACTAAAGAAGCCTAGTTTGTAGTTCCATGCACAGAGAATCCAAAAATATGATACTCCCTGCTGTCAACCACAAATGCCAGTCATGCGCACCAAGGCCATATCACTAGCCAACACCTCTCCTACTTTGGGAATAAAAGTCGCAAACCAGGACAAAATTGTCATGTGTTCTCCTGACTGGCCTGTTCCAAGCTTTAGCCTCATTATCTCACTTTCGTTCCTCTGAACTACAATTCATTACTTCAGCAACAAGACAGCTTTGGAGTCAGAACAATGTGTTGTGTGTATGCCTGTTGGGCCCTAGAGCACAGGACAGCAACTCATTTGGATTAGTAATATTGCTTTGTATTTTTCTAGTGTATATAAAGAATTTCAATTCCATAATGATGAGAATTTTATTAGGGTCAAAGGAAGAAGTTCTCTAATCTCAACTTTTAAGAAATCTTCAGATCACAGTGAAGTAGGAAGTATGTGGTGCATTATTCAGTATTTATGCAGCAAAACTGGAAACATCAAGCCAATTAAATTTGATCATTACTCTATTCTCTTAGCTTGTATCCTGCCACAAATAGGTCTACTGTTAAACATTAATGATGCTATGCAGCTGTGATCTTGATGGTTCTTACTTCATAGAATGCTAACAGAATAATCAGGAGATACTTTTTTTAAATTACTAAAATGCATCATTTTTCCCAGAGTGAAAAAAAAATGGAATCTTAAAGATTTTTCTTATATGCATAATGTAAAAAAAAAATTAAAAATCCTCCTCTATACAACTTATAGGAACTCAGTGTGTCAACTGAAAATTTAGTCATTTGTTAACAAATTAAGTTGTAAAATGCCAACTACAGTAGCTATCATGAAGTATTCTATTTATACTATTACTCCTTTATGATAATTGTTCACTTTTTTTTTTTAGCTTTTTGCTGGCTAGTTGATAGTTGAGAAGTCAGCACTTTACAGGCTCATTAAGGATTCTAGGACTGGAAGATCGAGTGCTATGATTTGAAGTGACTTGAATGACATTTAAAATTCCAGTAATGATCTAACAATTTTCATGCTAAGATGGACTATAGCAGAAGAGAAGACTGGGAAAAAAAAAAACCTAAAGAACTTCTTCAGAGAATAAAGCAGGGAGGGATACATTGCAAGGGAGGCTTTAACTGAGGAATTGAGAATCCAAGCTGACAGGCGATGCAATAAGATAGCAGGCACATAGTTAATCACAGAACAGAATCTAGGACAATTCAGATGCAGACTGATTTTTTCCTGAAAATGTGTATTTTACTCCATGGCTTTGAGAGCAGTGATACATAGAATTAGATTGGAATGCCAGCTTTATCAAGGCTCCTACTTTAGCAATTGATTTACTTTTTCCATATTTCTGTTTCCTCATCTGTTAAATGAAAGGAAGTTAGTAATCCTGATGAAACCCAATGCTAGACACAGTGAAAGTGTTCTATTAGGATTAATCAATATTACTGAGCTCGCCATTTTGATGGCAGCTATTGTTCCAATATTTTATTATTAGTACATGATCTAATAAATGGGACATGAAGAACAAAGAGTATCTTTTCTCAGGAAGCTCATTTTAGTGAAAGGTTTATGAATTACAAATTTAAAGTCGATTGATCGTTTTAAGAAATACCATATTTTCTCTTCCCAAATATAAAAGAGAAATATAAGGCAAATGAAACATAAATGAATTACTGTCATAGTCAGGCTATATTGTGCTGCTGTAATATTTCTTCTTTGATTTCTGAATTATACGCTTTTTTAATAGTCAAGTATGTGACCTGGGATAACGTAAAACTGCTCAATATTTTGCTGGAATATTTTCATAAATCAGAATGTAGGAACATTTCTTAACCAACTTCATTATCTTTGATTTTTCTAATGTTTTATGGTTTAACAGAAAACATGCAAAATGCCTGAGGAATACACAAGAAATAAAACTTAATTATAGAAACTTTAATGCTGGAAAGTCCTAGATAGTGACCCATAATATTAGTGACATAAAAATTACAGATATTAGAACTTCATTTAAGCATCTATGTTTTGGGGCCCGATGAGGTAATCTACTGGCTGAAGTTGTTCCCTTGCATGGGCACTGGTTCATGTCCTGTCTGCTCCACTTCCCATCCAGCTTCTTACTTATGGCCTAGGAAAGCAGTAGAAGATGGCCCAAAGACTTAGGACCCTGCACCGTCATGGGAGACCCAGGGAAGTCTCCTGGCCCCTGGCTTACAGATCAGCTCAGCTCCAGCCATTGCTGCCACTTGGAAAGTGGAGCAGCCCACATTAGATCTTCCTCTCTGTCTCTCCTTCTCTCTGTATGTCTGACTTTGCAACAGATATGAATAAATCTTCTTTTTAAAAACACTAAATGCTTGATTCTTGGTGAACTAGTATTACTATCAGCACAGCTCTATAATTGGTTTATGATATATGATTTCATTATTAAGTATTTTTAAATTAACATGTTAATGATGAGGCTATTCGTTATCTGTAACAGAAGCTTGACATTTTCTATAATTCTAAACCTCAAGGGTTTTAGAAAATATATGATCTGCAATTCTACATTTCTAAAGTTAAGATGCAAAAATAACACTTGAGACATTTAAGGAGAAATAGATATAGCTAAATAAGAACTACAAAGATTATTATCTTTTAATATATTAAGCAGGGTTTTGAACAAAATCAAATAGAACATTAAGCAAACACAGAAATGAACAAAATATTGCTGATGAATGGCTGTATGCACGGATAATAAAAATAATAACCATCATTTACTTTTTTATTACAGCATATATCAATCAAGAGTCTTTAATAAATATCTTAAGCAAACTTGTGAGGGGATTGTAATCAGAAATGGAGAGGATTTATACTAGTTTTCACGAGGGACATGACAGTTTGGAGTTAAGCCTGGAGTCTAGAACTGTATTCTCAAAGCATGAAGAAGAGGGTTACTTTATGGAGAAAATAGTTATAAAACTTGATCTCTTCATATGAGATAGAAGGGCTAATGGATCAGAAGGTTGATTACCAGATCATATATGGCAGTTCTCTGCATTTAACACAAAATAACAACTGCTGATTGTTAATATAGTCTTCACTTTCTTGAGGTAAGTCAACCTTATTAAGGTAGGACCTTGACCCACTTCTGTGATAACACTGGAAGGCTAGGCCCTATACAAGAAGGAGAAAGCATGAGAAGAG
The DNA here is from genome assembly GCF_017591425.1 of Ochotona curzoniae. Classification (NCBI taxonomy): domain Eukaryota; kingdom Metazoa; phylum Chordata; class Mammalia; order Lagomorpha; family Ochotonidae; genus Ochotona; species Ochotona curzoniae. Next base: position 17,482,109 of record NW_024465023.1, on the reverse strand, counting down.
CTGGCATCGGCCTTGCAGAAGACAGAAATGTGATTAGTGGCCTGACCAATAGAACAGGACCTAGGGAAAAATGGGCTACAGAGTAGTGGGTAGAGAATTTTAAACAATTTGTAATTGTGTATTCTTTTGATTCTGCTTTTCATGCACTGTTACAGGTAGTTGATCTTGTAACATCAAGAAGGTTATCAGATACCATATCACAACCAAGGTACAGCAGCAGCTGCAAGGAACAAGTTCTAGATGATGCCAACCAGAAGGACAATGTACCAGCCCCAAATAAATCTATCTCATTATAATATTACAATTTCCTCTTCTGGGAAAGCACTGAAGAATTTTTTCTGAATATGGGATATATGGAGAAGCATGAAAAACTTACATGCATGCACCAGACTAAGCCTTGCCTATATATGCAATTATCTGTGCTTTGGACCACCACAGCATAGCATGACCTGGCTAACAGAACATCAAGGTAGACTGAGGCTGTAAAGAGAGGTGTCTCTTTTGAGGTGGGACTCGAGGAAAGTGACAAATAATCTCTCAATGACCAACCTCTAGAGAGGATTTTTAAAAAAATACAAATGAAGAAAACATACAAATAAGACATTTCTGTTTAAATACTAAGGGATAACTATATATGTTGGTGGCAGATACGATGATTGGTGGAGAGAAGAGAATGGCATATTTTAAAACAAAAACTTCAGTCTCAACAGATAGATGCTGAAATAATTTCAGGCCACAGTGTGATGACGGGCTCCTTCCTGTAACCAGCATTCATTAAATTGTATAGCAAGTAAACTAACCATTTTTCCTAAATCTACCAAAGCTGGTGCTAGAAATAACACGAAAAGAAATGGACTTTTAAAATTGATTTTCTTGAAAATATTGCCACTGAAAATATAGCTGAACAAATCTGTTCTGTTCTTCAGCCCACCACAGCACAGCATGAGCAGGCTGACAGAGCACCAGGCTGAAATATGGTTGTAAATAGAGGTGTTGCTTTTGAGATGGGATTGCAGGGAAGTGACAAAGATTCTCTCCTTGATCAAAATTTAGAGAGACTCCTCCAAATTTTCTCCTGAGCCTTAGATCAGGAGATCAAGACTTATCTTGATCTTTGGCTGCTGTGGCCAATCTCATAGAATCCAGTCACTTCAGAGACCAGGCCTGCCCTTAGCAAGCACCCTGGGAAGTTGGAGCAAGCGTCACATTTCAGAGTGACTGGGGTTGATAACTGGCCCTGCTCCAGATTCCAGACTCTGCAGAGGTGATGGGTGCAAGTACTTACATTCTGTAAATGGGCCCTTGCCATCCAAGCAGGAGAACAGGAAACCAGAGAATCCCGGTTTAAGGCTTCAGCCTTGATTCAGTCCCAGACAATGTAGGGGTTTGTGGAGAGAAACACTTTTTCTCTCTATGCCCCTGAAATAAAATTTTTAAAAATTCTTGATAAGTTGATTTAGGAATGATTCACCCACCCTTAGAATTTATGCTTCATAGTTTTCTATCCTCTGATCCCCACTAGCTTGTCTTTTGGCTACAAATTCCTGCTTGGCCTTGTTGTATTTGGTATTGTGCTCAATTCTAGTCTGAAATCTCTTTCCACTGCTCTGAATAAAATTTTTTACCAATTTGGGGCCAGCACAGTAGCCTAGTGGCTGAAGTCCTTTCCTTGTGGTATGGAAAGCAGCAGAGGATGGCCCACAGCCTTGGGACCCTGCACCTGAGTGTGAGACCCAGAAAGAAACTCCTGGCTCGTAACTTTGGATCAGCTCAGCTGCTGCCATTGCAGCCACTTGGGGAGTGAATCAGTGGATAGAAGATATTTCTCTCTGTCTTTCCTTCTCTGTGTAAATCTGACTTTCCAATGAAAATATTTCTTAAAAATCTTTACCAATCTTTACCAAATATTTTTTTAAATCTTTACCAATTTATTCTACCAATAACTTATCAATTCTACAAGTGTCCATTTTTGTGGTTTTATTGATGTTTAACAAAAGGGAAACGGTAGCAGAAAATTTGTACCTGAACTGATTTTCTGCCAAATATGTACTATCAGGTCTGTTACTTCATTGCTCACAGTGATTCTGCGTGTGTGTGCATGTGTGTGTGTGCGCGTGCACACATACACATGCTCAGGTAAACTGGAGACAATGGTGTCTACTTTGAATATGATTCATGCCTAAGATTCCCTGTAACAAGCTTGTTTTCTATTTTTTTTTTTTTACAATGAAAACATCAGAAGTTTAACATATCCCTTAAAAGAGCCTTTCTAAACCCTTTCTATGTCCTCCTTTCCCGAGGGTCTTCGTGATTTGGAGTTCATTTCATTTAGGCCATGAAGTCATCACCACCACATTGTGTACTATGCCTTCTTTCTCCTCCTTTCCCCTCTGTGTTCCCAGCAAACATGAAAAACGTGTACTCATCAGTGTATGGGGGTCATTCCTCATCAAAACTGATTTTATTCTTTCTAAAGATTTATTTAGATGTTTATCTGAAAGGCAGAGCTAGAGAGAGAGAGAGAGGAGGAGGAGAAAAAAAGGGACAGAGAGAGCTCTTCCATCTGCTATTCACTCCCCAAAATGACTGCAATGCCTGCGACTGGTGTTGGCTGAAGCCTGGAGCCTGGAACTCCAACCAGGTGTTCCACATGAGTGGCAGGAGGAAAACAGCAGTATTTGCACTGCTTTTGCAGACATATTAACCAGAAGCTGCATCAGAAGTGGAGTAGCTGGGACTCAAACTGCAGCCATGTGGGAGACTAGTATTTCAGGCAGTGGTTTCACTTACTGTGCCACAAGGCACGCCCCATAATTTATTTTGTTCTTAGTCCCTGAAATAAAAGGAGATATCTAGTAGGTGTACAAGGAAGTTGGTCAGGTTATAGGTAGCCCAACCTATTTTCCTTTGACACTTTATGTCTCCATAGTGTCTAGATCTTCAGGGTAACTTGAGGTTTCTAATCCCTGCTTAGGTATGGCTTCTCTGTGACTGGAAAGGAAGATAGCTATATTCAATACCTTATTTATATCACTAAGACATCTTCAGTAATTTCGGAGACCGAGTTCACATGGGTATATAGGCCTCCTTCTACAGCTTGATTGTGTTACTCACCATGACCTGAGTCTTGCCAAAGACCTCTAGCTAGGGCAAATATCCAAGGGAAATATGGAAAAGGATCAGTGACATGGATGGGGCTTAAAGTATTTAAACAAACATACTGCACTGCGGCATGCCTGTGCATTTTTAAAACTTTTCCCATTAAAAGCCAATTTTATTAAATTTAATTTATTAAAAAATTGGTAGGCATAAAATAATAGGCATATAAAACTACACATGTTTATGATTACTCTGTTATGTTTCACATTTTATATTATACATTGTATAATGCCCAATCAGAATAAATACTATTTTTCTTTCAAACATTTAACTTGTCTATCATGAAAACACACAAAATCCTGTCTTCTGCTATTGTTAAATAGGGAAATAAACCGTACATTAAAATTATTTGTGGTTATCATAATGCTCATTTGAACCCTAGAGCTTTGTCTTTCTACTTCCTATCTAGCTACAATCTACTACCATCGATCAAGCTCTCCCCTATTATCCTTCCCCTCATCCTTCCCCAGGGTCCAATCACCTCTGCAATGTTAACTTCTATGAGTTCACCTGATTTTTTTCTTTTTTCCTTTTTTTTAACTTCTTATTTTTGTTTTCTTTCTTTCTTTCTGGACTTCACCTATGAGTGCGGTATGTGTTATGTGTCTTTCTAAGCTTGACTTATGTCCTTTCTTACATCTGTTGGCTGTTTTCTTGTAATCAATGGGATGTGACTGAAGTCATGCTTGGGAAGTTTTGTGTCCAGGTCAGAAAATGCCACGCATCTTCCACCCGGTTCTTTTAGCATATATACTCTGCAGGAAAAAGTCACCAAGTACAAAATCCAGTTTTTCAGGATGGACATAACTTACAGACTACATGCAGACACTACTGTTGACAGTCTCTGTGGAGTTTCCAGACAACATCTGGTCTAAATTTCTCAGTATACTGAGTAAGTCATTTTGATCATCTATATCAGCCAAGTCATCAGATGACTGTGAACACAGCCAACAAATGCTTATACTCTCATAAAAGAACTGCTGTCATTAAAATACACTAAAAACAGACTTCAAACCTACACACTAAATGCAGTTCATGAGGAAATGCTGTTACAGTCTCAGAACCAAAGATGAATAAATTAAACTTCATATAAAATATTCTTGCGACATTTCTGGATTACTTGGAAGAACTAAGTAATTCAGTTAACAAAAGAGAATCAGCAGTGTTCAGGCCAAAAGTCACCTTTTATTTTATGTTTTGAACTTGTTTGACATAAATGAGTCTATATCGCAAAATTCCTGTTAAATATACTCATTCACCAGAAAAGGTTTTTACACAACTGTAAAATAGATCTATTCCATATTTCCTCGGAGGCTTATTTTATAATTGACACTTGCAAATACACTGAGTAAAACATTTAATAATACACTAAGGATATTAATTTTTTTAAGATTTTTTTAAATTGAAAGGCAGAGTTAAAGAGAGGAGAGAGAGATCTTCCATCCCCTAGTTCATGTCCCAAAAGTGCACAACAGCTGGAGCTGAGCCGCTCCGAAGCCAGAAGCCAGGAGCTTCTTCTGGGTCTCCCATGTATGTGCAGGGTTTCAAGGCCTTGGGCCATCCTCTGCTGATTTCCCAATGTGTAGGCAGGAAGCTGGGTTGAAAGTGGAGCAGTTGGAACTAGAACTGGCAGTTATATTGGATGTCAGTGCAGCAGAGGCTTAGCTTCATATGCCCTGGCGCCAATCCTCCCAAGGATATGAACTTAAAATGAACTCAGGATTAAGTATGAAGCAATTCTGTTCCCATCTTGTTTCTTCCACACACTTTAGTTCTATACTTGCTTCTTTTATTTTTGGAACAAAAAAAATTTAGAATATAATGAAACAGACTCTATATTACACGTTAAAAAAATATGGTATGCATTTTATGATGGTAAACGTAAGCAAATTCACAGATCATATTGGAAACATCATGATCCTTATTGAAAATGTGAAATTAAATGGGATGACAACATGGAAGATTAATTATAATTGCCTATTGTTTTCTAGGACAAGGAACTACAGAAATGCAGCCTGATTTCTCTTTGTCTCTCCTCTGTGTAAATCTGCTTTTCCAGCAAAAGTAAATAAATCTTCAAAAAGAAACAAAAATGAGAGAAAAAGAAGGAAGGAAGGAAAGAAAGAAAGAACAAACAAATGTAACCTGGTGTGGATAGCTGCTGCTTGAAATGTGAGCATACTTTATGAATGCTAGACCAAGTCCTGGTTGCCTGCACCTGATCTAGTTTCCTGTTAAAGTGCCTAGGAAAACAAAGAAAGTTGGCTCAAGTAGCTGTGCACCTACCGCCCACGTAGGAAACCTGGATGGAATTCTCGGCTCCTGGTTTCAGCTTGGCCAGTGCTGGTCAGCAGGCATTTGGGGAGCAAAGCACCAGATAGAAAATATTCTCTCTGTATTCTTTCGTGCTCCCCACCCCCCTGCCCCGATGCTCTCCCTCTGTCTTTAGCTTTGTCTCTCTAATATATAAACAAATCAAAAGGAAAAGCAGGTCAGGAGAAATGCAATGATTTCTTCATGAAAAATAAGGAAGGAAGGAAGGAAGGAAGGAAGGAAGGAAGGAAGGAAGGAAGGAAGGAAGGAAGGAAGGAAGGAAGGAAGGAAGAAAGGAAAGGAAAGAAAGAAGAAATTCAATTTAGAATCTAAGAAAAAGATGAGTGAAAGTACAACAGCAGAGTGGGGGGAAAACAAAGTGAGAATTGAAAAAAATTGTTTTATTGTAAGAGACAACTTGTTCACTAAACTCATATTAACTATAAACTATTAATAATAGTTTTACCCTATTACAATAAAGCTCACTCAAATCAGAAGGTTATTACCCCAAAATTCAGAAGAAGTAGCATTTATAGATCTGGGTTAAATCGTATGTTCAATAGAACATGACGTTCCCCTATATCTTACTCTTTCTAATTCCATGACTCTGTGACCTCTCTCTCTATAGAGTTTGCAGACAACTTTGAGAACAAACTACATTATGCATTTTTAAAAATTTAAACAAATAAGCATGAGGACATTTTGGCAGAAGACTTTATGAGATTTCTTTTGTGTCATTCAGAAGTTTGTGAGTTTTTTGTTGATTATAATGTTTTATAAGCGATGACTGAATCATTTAATTGTGTCTGTCAAAAGCAATCACAAGCAAGGCAATAGAGGATGAGACTTGTGTTACTTTTAATAGCAATTATTTGGTTGCTCTGTTTTCATTAGATTACATGCAGGATGATATTATAGGGTGATTAACTAACAAGAACACAATATAATAGTTCAATTATGGGGAACTCTGAATTATTTTATACAGACAAGAAGAAAAAAGATATATTTAGTTATCAAATGCCTATAGAGTTTATGAAACTAATTCAATTCAGCACACTTCAATGGATAACATATCGAGAATTTGTTTAGTCACTTTGCAGCTACACTGGAAACTTGGAACGCAGAACATTCTGAAACAGACCTCCAGTAGCAAAGTGTGGATAAACCGCAAGCTTTTTGTAGGCCACATGAACGCACAGAAAGGAACAAAGGAAAATTGACTTTCTAGCCTGTATAAAATTCTTAGGGTAAATACAAGGTATTATACAATCTACTGCTTACCAATTCATATTTGGACTCCTACTTACAAAAGAAATATTGTAAACTTGGCCAAATATATAAAATTATACAGAATATTTAATGAATGATTGGAGGAGCAGTGTTCTTATTTATTATATCCATAATTGCTTCTTTAGAGATGATTAAGCCATTTTAAAACATCCTGTTGATTATAATAAGCAATTTGCTTTGAAGAAACTCTGCATATGAATATATGACTGTAATAGTTTTAATAAATAAGGATAACAATTACAACCATGTAAACAGACAACTGACTGTTTAAGAAGCAGAGAAACAGAATTAGCTCCTACCAGCTGGTTCATTTAGCAAATGTGCACAATGGCTAACGTTAGGCCAAGGCTAAAACCGGAAGCTGGGAACTCTATACAGGTCTTTTCAATGTCACTTCTTTCAGCCATAACTGCTGCCTCCCATGGTTTATATTAGCAAACAGCTGAAGTCAAGAGCCAGATCTGGGTATCAAACCCAGACACTATTAACATGGGACACAGTCACCTTAAGCACTAGGCCTGCCTCTAGATGACATTCTCCAGCTTTTTAAAATATTGCTGATTAGAAATTGTCATTAATTATATATTTCAGTGTTCTTCCTGCAATCCAAGAAATACAACAATGCTCTCTTATTTCCCAATTACATATTTCAAAGCAAATTTAGATTCAATAACTAAATAGAGTATCACCACTTACCTGCTAACTGTGGAAGCCAAAAAATGCCTCAAGATTTTCAGTATCAGTTTATTTACTAAACATATCTCATATGCTTGACAGTATGTTAGTTTTGGGGATACAGTGGTGAACAACAGGGTCATGATTTGTGCCCTCGTTGAATTCAAGCCATAATGACAGCAGACATCACACAAATAAGATACCAACATGAAGCATTGCCACAGAAGACAATGTTGTGTTGTCATTAGAGGAATATATTTCTGGCTGCCTGGTATGTTTCACAAAGAAATGACATTCAGATTGCAATATGTAGCATGAATAAAAAATCAAAAGTTATAGTGGTATGATGATGTTCTGCCTGGATTCCCTTTTATGAATGACAGACTAACTTCCCACAGCTGGCTGACACCTTGCTAGGATTGTCCGCAGCACAAGAGAGCTGCTTTATTCAAAGGTGTTCTTCCTTCAGAGGGCTGTATCCATCCAGTGAGTGATACAGAAATTTAAAAGCTAGGTCTTCTTACTTTGGACTGGTGTGCAGCTGAATGCCCAGCCTAGTTCCAGAGTTTAGCTGAAGTCTTTGTTGGATGTGTATCACAATCAGTTTCTCTGTGCCAATTCTACCTTATTCCCCATTCTGTTCAATGTCTATTGTTTTCTGAAAACACTTTGCACCATTTGGCTCTAACTAGGACAACTTCTTGCCTTTCACATTGCCTTAGCTTCTGAGTCTCAGCCACCTTGGCATGTGTTGCTCCTTGTCTGTGTTATGCTCTGCCTCCATTGAGGAACTTTCAATTAGGTAGTTTATTCTGCCTGCGAAACCCTTTATCTCTGGGGGAGAGCAGAGGTTCTCTGACCTTGAAACTGAACCATTCAGATCATCATTTACTTGTCATAGTCATCAAAATTATAGTTCATTGTTTATGCATGATGTTTAATTTATACATTGAATAAATTAATGAATGTTAAAAAGTTAAATTCTAAAAGCAAGTAATCAATTGATGGGATAGTAAAGTATTTTTTTTACTTTTAGTCAACTAAGGGTCTAATTGCATACACATGGCAAGGTGTTTTAATATCTGCTTAATCTGCCTTTCACAAACTTCCCAAAGTCTCAGTAGCCAATAGAGATCATCTTAAAATACAAAACTCAAGGGCAGGCAGTTGATGTAGTGACTAAAATGCCGCGTAGGCAATTTACATCAGATTCCCTAGGTTCGAGTCCGATTTGATTCCTTTTCCAGAGCAAATGTGCATCCTCGGGAGAAAGAACGTAATGGCACAAGTGGCTGGGTTCCTGCCACACATGCAGGAGCCTGCTTCAGGCTGGCCCAGTCCAGGCTGCTGTGGGCAATTGGAGAACGAGCCAATGCTGGAAGCTCTCTGTTTAGCCCTCTCCCCCTCTCCACTCCCACCCCAGTGTGTGTGTCTTTCAAACACAAAAATTAAAATAAAGACTACAAAACAGTATAAAATATAAAAGTCAGAATACATCAATTATTGGTATGCACTTGAGCAGCAGTAGTATAGCTACATGTTCCAAACTATCTAGATTTGCCTTCCTTATTGGTCTGCTATGTTTTCCAAATGTTGGTGATTTCTAGATAATTGAGAAGCTCTTCCATGGGTTTGAACTTTGCAGAATAGTAATGATTTGGAGCATTAAACAGTTAATTTAAACCAAACATATTGAGTTCTACTACTTCAACGTATAATTCATTCCTTGAATCTTTTTGTGTAAATTATATGCTCTGAATACCCATTATTTTTTAGTAAAATTTTATGGTTTAAGGTCCTGTTTGCTATTTGCATTATAAAATTCTCTAAAGGATTTTGGAAAGTTGGACAGAACTTCTATTATAATCTTAAGCAATATTTGCATACTTTAAAAAATACAAACTAGGGCCCGGCATGATGGCGCAGTGGTTAAGGTCCTCGCCTTGAACGCACCGGGATCCCATGTGGACACCGGTTCTAATCCCCGCAGTCCCCCTCCCCATCCAGCTCCCTACTTGTGGCCCGGGAAAGCAGTCGAGGATGGCCCAAAGCTTTGGGACCCTGTACCCGCGTGGGAGACCTGGAAGAGGCTCCTCCTGGCTTCGGATTGGCTCAGCTCCAGCCGTTGCGGCTGCCTGGGGAGTGAATCAACAGATGGAAGATCTTCCTCTCTGTCTCTCTTCCTCTCTATATATCTGACTTTCCAATAAAAATAAAATAAATCTTAAAAAAAAATAAAAATAAAAATACAAACTAATAATTTTGAATTGAATAATTCTAAATTAGTTTTTTTTTAAGGCAAGAGATTTGAGAAACTCCCATAAATATTTTCCTTTTATTTTTAACTAAACATATGTATCAAACTTTGTTGCACATTTTAGGAGAGTATTAAAATACTGCATAGCTATCAAACACCTACCAGACAGTTAGATTTAGGTAACATAGAACACATTTTAAAAGTTGATCACAGATGTATTTTGTTACCAATATTTTCAAAATGCAGAAAATATTATCCACTTACAGCCTTGTCACTGTTCCCAAATGGCCATTAGTAACTTGTGATTTTATAACAGAAGTTTTTGAAATTATAGACATAGAGAGTACTCAAATATTTAATTTTCTGTAGTAAAAACAATGAAAAAAATGTAAGAAGTTATAAGCTATGTAGAGGCATAAGATGTTTTTTTCTTTTGTAATTTTAAAAATAATTAAGTTGGTCCTTTGCCCTAATCTCATAATTTTATTTATATATTCACTAGTCACTCAAATGCTAATATGTTTGTTTACGCAGTTATGTGTGGGTTATCTGCTCTAACAGCTCACATTTTTGTCAGTGAAAAAGACAAATATGACAAACGATGATATGTTCTGGAAGAATGAATTGTTATAATTATATATATATCCTGTGAATATTAGTGGAGAATATTGCCAAAATCATTTGTGTCTTCTAATAAAAAAGCTGAGATAAATGATAATTTATTGGGCCCCATACAGACCACTTGTTTAAGAGCTTGTTAATAAAAACCCATTCACTACATGTGATCCTAATTTTACAGTGGCAAAAGAAATTTCAATAATTATGATTTTTCACAGATTTTAAAATAAGGTATATTGTCTCATGGCTTTATGTCAAGGAACACAAAGTTATCTTATTACTGCATTATTCTTTTCCACGTCTTGCAATCAACTAGTTAACATTCAAAGCTCAACTTAAAATGTTTGTTGCTTGAAAGAGTCTATTGAGAACATAAATGGTGAGCTTGCAAACATAAACAATACATGAACCGTGTGGCGCTCATGTTTAGGGAGTTGCTACAGATTTGATTTCTCAACAATGGCTTAGCAATCTCTAAAAGCCTGTATGTTCTTGCAGGATGAGCCAAGAACTCACTGGTCTTGATACCCTGCAATTTGAAAGGGCGATTTCATGTCCACACTCCTTAAATCCAGGCAAGTTTGTGACTGCTTTAACAAATGGAGGATGGCAAAGTGATGCTATGTAACTTCTGGTGTGGAATACAAAAAGGGCATTTAGTTTTGAGACATTCACAGAACTCTGATGCAAAATAGAAGTCTGATTGCTCCAGGGAAACCTATGCTTCAAGGAAGCCTGGGTCCCATGGAGCATCCCTACATAACATCTTAGTAGGTGCTGACATCCTAACTGGTAGCCACAGTTATCAAGCATGCAAGTAAACATCCAAATGATATCATCTCTAGTCATCCAATCATTCTCGATGCTAGAGTCTTCTCAAATGAACTCTGAGACATAAGCTCCTTGTACTCTCTGTTAAAAATTCTTGACAGAACAAATAGACATAACAAAATAGTTGGATTTAAGGCAAAATTATTTGGAGAGGTTTTATGCCGCAGTTGTAACAAAGCAAATGAAATAGAAATATCATTTTTTTCCTTTTGTCTGATTTTGCAAGACCTGTTCTTTTATCTATCCGCCTTTTGTAACCAGCACATTTCCTCAACAAAATACACATTGATTGATTACTCAGTCAATAACCTGAAAGATAAAAATACCCTCATAGTTATGTTTTTGTCTTATTTCCTGGTTTTAAAGGAGAGTGCCATTTTATGTGTTTAGTTTGTAAAAATAGCAACCTAAAGCCGCTCATGGGTGAGTACCCATGAGAGATGGCTGGGAGCTGGAGTACATTCCTAGCTCAGCCAGCCCTGCCCCCCGCCAGCCAAAAGCTGGCGGCAGGGCAGGTAGGGTGGGTTCCAGTCTTAGGGCAAGGGGCAGGCTTAACCACCCTCAAGGTGGCACTTGTCGGGGGCGCCCCTGCCAGACGGAACTCCGCCGGGGTCTCAGCCACAGCCCCCACCGCAAGGCGAGCTCTGGAGTTTGTATGATATGAAATAGTTGCTTAGGGACACCCATAAATAAGACCAGCGCTAGTGTAGGTGAATTTCTGGTTATTTCCAGGAATGGAGACATGAAACCTTAATGCAAGTGTGGGGCTGAGACCTGAAGGTTTGGACTAAGCAAACCTTAGCCCAGAAGCATGATTGGAACACAGGGTGGAGCTCAGGACATGCCCAGCAAGGTTTTGGCTCCAACTGGTCCACATTAACCACAGAGTTGAGCCACAGTGTCTAAGGCAAGGGTCGTGACAGGTGGATGGGGCTGTGGTTGGGTCTGGATACAATTGTCATCTCCCTTGGCACAAGTGTGGACTGGAATAAGACGTACCGGGCCGGGCCAGACCACAACACCTTCTGGTGCTTTGGAGGACCAGGGTAGATGTGGGACAGACTAGGCTAGGTCTCAACCCCAACTGAGCCATATACGAACTATATGGAGGTGTGGACAAGCAGTGGCTGGGCTGAAACATCCTACAGCAAGAAACAGAATGGGATGAAGGCCAGTTAGGAAAGGCCACTGTTCCTGCTAGGACAGGAGGCGAACTGGCACATGGACCCACTGGTATGCACGAAACCTGACACCTGGAGGGGTTCTGATGGAGAAGCCTCCTCTGGCAGAACACAGATCCTGCAGGTCAGCGCAAGAAACATGGAAGGCAACAGCCAAGAGGCCATGGAAAGTGTCCCACTGGCATGCATTTGGCATGGTTCGGGGGCAGAGCAGGCTGAATCTGTTCATGTCGTCCACTAGTAAATCCAAGCGCCAGAACAGAGTATGGGTCGAACCAGGTCTGGTCATGACAAAAGCAATACACAATTTGGAATGCCAAGGTAAGGTAGCCTGAGCCAGATGCAACCGCAGCGCCCAGCCAGCACACGTGAGAATCAGGAAGGGAGGAGGCAGAGCTGACAGGGGAATAAGGGGTGGTTCCCTAGCTGAACAGCTACTTCCACTGAGGAGTGTGAGCTGGGTAGGGGGTAGACCAGACCAGGCAGGGACACAGCACCTGCGCACCTCATGTGAACCAGATTGGGTGAAAACCAGGCTGGGCTGACTATTCCCACCGGTGCAATCTATAATCAGAGTGGGTGAGGGCTGTTGGGGCTTGGTCGTAGCATCTGCTGGCAGAAGCTAGTACAGGGGGCTAGTCATGTCGAGTTGAGCCACAGGGCCAATTAGAGAGGGTACAACTGGAATGGGAGCGACCTGGAAGGGAAATAGTGGGCTCCTCCCTCTTGGGTCATCACCTTCCATGGGAGGGCATGGGAACTAGGTCAGGGGCTGGGGTGGCTAGACAGACACCCAACAACATCAGCTAGGGCTGGTTGGATGAGATGGTTGGACGGAATTAGGTCGCAACACCCGTTGGCAAGTATATGAGCAGAGGGGAATATGGGACAGACTAGACTAGTCTGTCATACATACTGTCAAGCCAGGGTAGGGGGTGGGCCCGGTTGGGGTTACTGTGGGCCACCTTGACTGGGCTGCAGCTCCTACTGGTTTTTGTGAGGGCCAAGTGTGTCCAGGGCGGAACCAGGCCGGACTGTAACACTCATCGGTTCCAGTGGAGGACATGGATGGAGACGAAACCAACCCAGCAACTACAACCACCAGCTGATCGAGGCGATGGACTGTGCCGGGTCCTATGCTTGCTAGAACACGCAGGAATCTGGACTGGGAATACCTCAAAACTTCTTTGAGGATCTCCCCAGTCAAGACACTGGACTCAGAGTCCTAACCAAGAAAAGAGAACTAGTCAATCAACAACCTCAGCTATCTGTGGGCAGCAAAATGCTGGGCAAAAGGAGACTCTAGAAGGGCCTGTCAATCAATGGATTCTTCAACGACCACACCGTGCTCGGAGTGGCGAGACTGGTAGCGATCCATGAATGGGGAACTATTGGAACCACTTGATCGAGTATCTCAGAGCATGCCCCACATCCGGGACTTGGGGTGGGTGGGAAACTGGGTGGGGCTTCTCCCTCTATATCCCCTTTTACCTCAGTTGAATATGTAAGGATTGTCAAAATAAAAAATTAAAAAATAAAAAAAAACCTCATGGCAAATGGAAAAAAAAATAGCAATCTTTCCAAGGATCCTAATTGTGTTTTGTTTTTCTAAGGAGAACATTTATCCGAGGGAATTTTGCTGTTCAATCAAATTATTGAGATAAATTGTTCAAATAAAAAATTAGTTCTTTCCAAATTACTTTTCAAAGATTGATTTCAAAGAAAAGCTTGTACTAGTTGATCAAAGATTATAAACGCCATTTAATTCAAAAAATAAATTCTGCATCTTGTCTAAAGGATACATCTTTAACTGGCTGAGGATACAAATACAATATATGTTAAAGGTAAAGAAACAAGTTTTGGTTTCAGATATAATATAGTAAGTACATTCAACTCGGTTTTTGAAGCGAATGAAGCTAAACACAGAATTCATGATATAGAGCCTAAAACATTGAAGAGAAAAACTATTTTTTCCTCCACTTCCCATCCAGCTCCCTGCTTGTGGCCTGGGAAAGCAGTGGATGATGGTCCAAGTCCTTGGGTCCCTGCACACACAAGAGAGATGTAGAAGTAGCTGCAGGTTGCTAGGTTCACATTGGCTCAACTCCAACCATAGCATCCATTTGGGAAGTAAACCAGTAGATGGAAGATCTCTCTGTTTTCCTCTAACTCTGCCTTTCAAATAAAGATAAAATAAATCCTCAAGCAAAACAAACAAAAGTACAGGACAAAATCTTCATTTCTAACCAGAGAGCCATGGAAGGGGCCTTTGAACATGAGCGCATATTGAGGAGATAACCATGGGGAAGGAGTTCAATAAATAATTACAGAAAGTTATAATTAACCCAATATAAACATATATATTAAAAATGCAATAAATGTATGAAATTTGATCATAGATGCAGTTGCTGTGGCTTATAAAGCAAAAGATTACATAATAACACTTTTCAGCTTAAATTTTGTTTCACAGTTGAGAATAAATTACATTCTTCAAGCCAGGCTACTTGTTTCACTTTACATATTGCATTCTCTAGCTTGTCAGACAAAACCAGTAATAAAGAGTACTTAAAGAACTCCAGTCTTCTTGTTTTAAAGACTTATTTTATTTTTATTGGAATGTCAGGTTTACTGAGAGGAGGAGAAACAGAGGGGGAAATCTTCCATCCGATGATTCACTCCCCAAGTAACCACAATGGCTGGAGCTGAGCCAATCTGAAACCAGGAATGAGAAGAAACCTCTGAGTCTCCCACATGGGTGTAGGATCCCAAGGCTTTGGGCCATCCTCGACTGCTTTCCAAAGCCACAGGCAGGGAGCTGGATGGGAAGTAGGGCCACCAGGATTAGAACTGGTGCCCATATGGGATCCTGGCGCATGCAAGGTGAGGACTTTCACAGCTAGGCTTCCATGCTGGACCCAAGTCCACTCTTTTAATGCCAATGACACCATCCGTTTCAGATTCAGTGGATACAAATATTGTGAGAGATTTCTATATTCTGTGTATGATGCACTATATTATTAGTGTGACCTGAGACACAAAAGAAATGAATTTTTAAAACATTCTAAGTAAGAATCAAAAGAATAATAACATATTATTATTCAAAGCAAAAATGTAAATCTTGACATTTTGCAAAATATCTGTTTGGACTCAGGTTCTAAAAACAGAAATGTTTTTTACTGAACTGTCCTGAAAGTTTATCCAGTTCTCCCCAAAACAGATGATTCAATTTCATAATTTCCAATGGTAATCCAAACCCAAACTTACCTCTGCCCACAGTGGCATGAACAGAGTTGGAAAGGGAAGTGACATGCAATGGAGAAATTCAAAAAATGAAACAAACACAAGATAAAAATTATTAAGGCAGGGGCTGTCAGAGGGGCAGCTTCTTCTTTAAGGAACGGAGGTTGACCCACAAGGCTCACTGCCTCAACCTTTTATTGGGGAGTCAAATTACAGGACTTGACATGGCACAGATTTTGATAGCTACATCCCATATTGATGTTGAATAGTCAAAGCTTGATGACCACAAAGCAACAACATGACCCAAGAAGGACATGATTATCTCAAGAATACCCTTAAAACACAGTGTTGTACACTTGGACCATTGGCCAGCTGCAGACCCTTTGCTGCAGGCCTAGACCTTGGCCTCAGGCCTTTGCTCACCAGAGAAGCTTTGCCCAAAGAGTTTGACCTTGTTCCTGGGTGTCAGAGGTCTAAGAACTCAACATTCCAGGCACAGTCTGCCCTGCTCTTCCTCATCAAGTTATGCTGATAATTATTACTGCCAGTGATAAAAATTCATCAAAATAGAGTTGAAGGATTTTGTCTGAGTCTAGGGAATGGAGGAAATGGAAAGAAATTGATAAAAGTGTTTGGATTTTCAGTTATAACCTAAAATACAATGTGGATGATGATAGATATGCTTGTTAATTTGAATATGCACCTAGTTACATCATGTGCCTTTATAAGCGATTGTCAGGTTATACGCCTTGAATATATGATGTATTTCAAGAGATAGCTCAGAGCAGTCAGATAATTAAGGCCTACAAACACCTCCTTCCGTTACCCGTTTTAGATTGCACTTAAAGCGGATGCCATCTTCGTAATAATACTTGTGAAGGTGGTTGTTTCTTTGAATCTTCTGTGAGTAATCAGAAAATCACATAAGAATAAAGAGGAGATAAAATTTGAGATTTGAAAAGCCTGGATTGTATAGTTCCTCAATGATAGTATGCACCCTTGCATTGGTTATATCATTGCTTAAAGTTTCCATGTATTCTATCACATCACAGAGCTACTATGACATTAGGTAATGCAGGTAAAATACAACAAATCACAGTTTTTGGCACATAGGGAATTCTCTAAATGTGTTAGCTTTCTTCTCTTTCCAGTGTAAAAATAAGTAAAATAAATCAAATTATAAGTAAAAATGAAATCTTATTTCTGAAATACATAAATGACTATCACTGAGCCAAACCATGGGATGGACAACCATCTCAGGTTATTAACATTCTTGTCATGATTAGTGTTGCCTTGGCAATTGTGAGTGCCTTTCTTATCCATTTTTTTTCTTTTTTCTTTTTTTTACTTTTATTTAAAAGCAGTTTGTAACTGCTTTAAGAAATGTCTTCATCACTCTACCCATGACGCAATTTTTCCTCTGTTTTCAAACACCAAGACCTAAATCTTCCTGCTCTAGAATTATACAAAATACTATTTTTGTGTCTATTTCTTTCCACTCAACATGAAATGTTGGAGATTCATCTACATTTATCTGCCAATCACTAATTTCTTACATATTATTGGAGAAATATATTTACTTGTACAAATATGTAAGAAAACTCATTTTTGTTAGCATAACAATTTAACATTTGACACATCATAAGTTTAAGGAAAAGTAAAGATAATTAGTACTTTGGCATAACACCAGAGTAACTGATATATATCACTTCTCTACATTTTTTTAAACTTATAGAATTGGTTGTAAATTACAGTCTATGTGTCCGAATCTGGGTCATCACATTTCTGGAAATGCAATTTTATCGAAATACTGCTATACCTTCTCACTTTTAAATATTTTATGCTTGCTTTCATGCTACTGTGTCAACTATGATTAAAGAATGTATGACCCACAAAGTGCAAAATATTAGTCTACAGAAAACTTCACTCAGTCTTGCCCTTGAATGATTATCAGACTGTATATCATCAAAATATCTTCATTTGTTTAAATTATAATATTAGGTCATGAGGGTAATATCCCTCTATCTTTTATTAAAAGGATCTTTTTAGAAGTTTATACTTTATTGAATAGCACAATGTACCTTAAAATTTCAAATGAAAAATTTCCTAGAATTTATGAAAAGAATATATACATTTTGGGCCCGGCGCGGTGGCGCAAGTGGTTAAAGGTCCTCGCCTTGCACGCCCGGGATCCCATATGGGCGCCGGTTCTAATCCCGGCAGCCCCGCTTCCCTTCCAGCTCCCTGCCTGTGGCCTGGGAAAGCAGTCGAGGACAGCCCAAAGCTTTGGGAACCTGCACCCGCGTGGGAGACCCGGAAGAGGCTCCTGGCTTCGGATCGGCATAGTATCGGCCCGTTGCGCTCACTTGGGGAGTGAATCATCGGACGGAAGATCTTCCTCTCTGTCTCTCCTCTCTGTATATCCGCCTTTCCAATGAAAAAATAATAAAAATAAATATTTAAAAAAAAAAAAAGAATATATACATTTTAAGGCAATGGATCATGTTCTTTATCAAAGTCTTGAGAATATGTAGTACACAGTATTTGCCTTTCTATCTTGTCAGCAAGGAGATGTAAAATTTAATATTGCATTCCAATGTTTCATTATAGTTAGTTTTTTTATTTTTACAAGTTTGACAATTGCTTTTATATCTGTTTACAAAATGCAGCACAAATTTAACACTACATTTGATGAATAATAAAATATATAACCCACTATGAATATATTAATGTAACAATATTTTAATATATTTTACTGAAAGATGAAAACGAATGAGTTATTATTATACAATTTTTCCATTACTGTATAACTAATGACCTAAAAACTTTTTTTTTATTAATTGCATTGCATTCTGTGACACAGTGTTATGGGCACTGGGATTCCCCCTATCCCTCCCTGAACCTTCTCCCCATGGTGGATTCCTCCACCTTGATGCATTACCACAGTTCAAATTCAGTTGAGGTTCTTTCATTGGAAGTATTTACCAAGCATAAAGTCCAGTGTCTTATTATCCTAGTGAGTTCAACGATTTCTTGGTGAGACCATCTCTGGTCTGAAGGTAAAGCCAGCAAAGTATCATCCCAATCAATTAAAAGCCCTGACATAACATCAACAACCATTTACAACCTTATGGCATTAATTGACATGGCATTGATTAACATTATGCTAATGGGAAAATGCGGGTTCTTAACTACATCCTTTGACTTCTTCATAGACATTTCAATTTTTGGTTTATATTCAACCGGGTTCCATACACCTCAAAATCGCTATAGATTACTATTCAGCTTTCTCGTCTATTTTTATTTTAGTATTTAGCTGTTTATAGTGTTCAAGCATGATTTTGCTAAACTTAGTTGTTTTTCGGATGGTCTGAACTGGCTTATAACTCCAGCAAGACATGTGTCATCAGTTTAGGTAGACAACATTTTTTTTTTTGGAGGGGTAACTAATCTTTGTCCCCCACTTAGTGAGGTATAAGTGAATCCACGCTGACCCTTTCATGTCTGATTCTAAGCTTTCCTTGTTGTTGTCTGTACATTCTAGGTTTTTTGTTTGTTTGTATGTTTGTTCGTTTGTTTTCAGGGGTTTCTGGAGTGATCCTAATGGTCATCGCGAGAGAGGGTGGGCACCCAGAGCCGGAGCTAGGCGAGGACCTCCCTAGTCCCGAAGGAAGTTTATTATTCTTCTGTTTCTGCAGACTGCTCAGGGTTCCTGGTTGTCGTTCCAATGACGCTGGATCTAAAAACTTAATACCTTGCATACATTTACCTGATATTTCATATTTCCTGTGAATGGCTTAGCTGAGTCTCCAGGCTCAAATCGCAAGGCTAAAATAAACTTGTTGGTTGAGATTGAGACCAGAAGGTTTCCAGAAGGACTACAATCTGGAAGCTTAATTAACGAAACAAAACAAAACAATACAACAACAACAAATCCTTTTAAGCTTATACAGTTACTGACAAAATTCAGTTCCTTTGTGCCTTTTGATAGTCTTAGTTCCTAAATGGAGCTTGCAATTGGACTTCTCCTCAATTCTCCATCATGTGAGAGTCTCTGTGAAACCTGTCTTTCAGATAAAAATAAGTAGATCTTAAAAATAAAAAATAAAAAAAAGGAAGGAGGGAACCTCAGGGTTACTAAGCATGGACAAAAATCCTCAGAAAGGAACAGATTTGCTAAAATTATGAAACATTTGAAAGGAGTTTGAGATGTGCCATTTTGTACTCAAAGGAGACAAGTCTTTTTGGAATAACGACTGATTCCTGGACTGCTGCATGCAAAATACAAGATAAGCCTGGAATATATTGGACCAGGAAGTAGCAAAGTGATTAAAGAAAGTTAGCGATGTATCAAGAAGACATAGGAGCTACCTTACAGGCGCGTCCACACTCTAAATCTGGGACAAATTAAATTTCAAAGTGAATAAGGACAGTAATGTATTATAACCTATTAAATAAAATAGGACTCCATGAATCAAAGTAATAAAAACAAATACTTATGTGAGTACTCCAAATAGCTTGTGGAAAATGTAACTAAAAGATAAATTTACTTTGGTGCAAAAGCTGCTTTAGAATTCATGTGTAATTTGTTCAGGATGTACATTTTCATGACCTTTGCGAAGATCCCTCATATTCATGTATCTCAAATACTTTTGCATCAAAATCTTTAATTTTACTCTTTCATGAAATCTCTTCTCAGAGCAGAAAATCAACTAATAAATGCAGAAAATGATGGGGCTAGAAAAATCAACATTTGGAAGCAATTATAATAATTGTTTCAGGCAATAATCACAAAAGGAGGCTAAATCCTGGTGGGGAAACTTCTCAGTAACAGAATTTTTACAGTCTCCAATGATCTGGTCCCTAATCAAATTCTTATTATTTACAAAAGGACAGTGTGAGCTTTATTCTGCAGAAACTTGTTGGACCTCAGCTTAATTAAGTAGCACTGTTGACAACACCAGAACCTAAGAAGCTGACATTCCATGTCTAATGATGAGATGCACTGAGAGAGCGAACAATATCACTTACATCAAAAATGCAAAACTTGAATCTACCCATGAGAAGATTATCTAAGCTATATGCCTTGAATATGCCACTACCAAGACAGTCATAATGAAAAGTTAATTAAAGGAAATGAAGAGATTCTGTATCCAAGGACCACTGTTGTAGAACAGCAGGTAATTGTGGCTCAGTAGTTAAGGCCATTGCTTGTGATGCCAGGATCCCAGTCATGGTGCAGTTGCCCCACTTCTCAACCAATTTCCTATTAATGGTCTCTGAAAGTTGCAGAAGATGGCCTAAGTGTTTGGGTCCTTGACATCTACATGAGAGATCTGGATGAAGATTCTGGCTCTAAACTTCAGACTAGTCCAACCCTGGCCACTGAGGTCATCTGAGGAATGACAAACAGTGGGTGGAAGATCTCAATCTCTTTCTGTCTCTGCCTCCATTTCTACAACATTGACATTTAAATAAACAAACAAATCATCTTTTAAAAAAAAGATTCAACTCAGTTTGTATTCCTGGTTTTGGTCTTAAAATTTTTCTTTTTTCTTTCTTTTTAAGATTTATTTATTTTTATTGGAAAGACATATTTACAGAGAGAGGCAGAGACAGAGAGGAAGATCTTCGATCTGCTGGTTCATTCTCCAAATGGCCTCAACATCTGGAGCCAAGCAGATCTGAAGCCAGAAGCCAGGAGCTTCTTCTGGGTCTCCCATGTGTGTGCAGCGTCACAATTCTTTGGTCCATCTTTTGTTTTCCCAGGTCACAAGCAGGGAGTTGGATGGCAAGTGGAACAGTTGGGACATATTCCAATATCATTATTGGAATAATCATGAATATTTCAAATTGGACTGTATTGGTACCAGTGTTGTGGCATAGTAGGCTATACTGCTTTTGATGCCAGAATGCCATGTTACAATGCTGGTTGCAATCCCAGATGCTGTGCTTCCACTCCAGCTTTCTATTTATGAACCTAGGAAAGCAGAACAAGAAAATATAAATGCCTGGGTTTGTGTAAACCTGGTGGGAGACCAGAATGGAGTTCCATGTTTCTGATTTCAGCCAGATCTTACTGTTTCAGCCACTTGGAGTGCAAATCAACCAATCTATTTTCAGTATTCCCCATTCTACATATATAAACCTTAAAAATTAAAATGGAAATGTTGTACCATAATGTGATATTAATTGTTCCCTAAATGTAATATTTGTACTGTTTGGATTAAAATATATTTTTGTGGGATTCACTGTACGGTTTATGAAATTTTGGTATGCATCTGGGGTTTTCAGTGAAAAATCACTTTAATGCATTGACAAGTCATTCAATTTAACTCCAAAAGTAGTTGATAAACACTTGTTATATAGGCATTGGTGGGTAATTTCACAGTGGAATCCACAAGGCATTAGAGTGTGTAGCTTTTGTCAAATTAAAACCTCTTGGCTTCAATCTCCAGCTCTCTGACACGCCCCATGTGTGATTAGGATGAGAAAGCAAGCAAAGTGTAAAGGGACAGAAAATTCTTGGCAACCAATTCTGTCATGTTTTAGAAAACGTAAAACACAATAGAGCAGGTAAGAATGAATCCCACTCTCTTAAGCAGGGCAGTAGGGGTCACCAATTTACTGAACTTTGGAAAAAACTTCCAGAAATACATCTGCAATAAGAGGAAAAGGAACAGAAGAACTTAGAAATAGCAATGCTGTATTGATTGTCCCTTTTGAAACTTGTGGAAATTTAGTCTTCATCATGTGATATTAACAGATGAGACCAAAGAGGGTCCTCAGGGGGGTAATTAAGGGCTCTGCCTTCATGAATAGATACATCTGTTTATGTGATTAATGGGTTAATTGGTTAATGTGGTTAATGTAAGAATGGAGCTGGTATAAAAACCACTTTGCCTAAGTCTCTCATGCAATCACTTTATTTTGCCATATGATGTCCTGTGCTACGTGAAGACTGTCCCACCAAGATCATCACTCTTATGGGGATGTGGTGTAGAAATTAGGATGGTTATTGGGATGCCCACAGACCAAATCAGAGACCTGGCTCAAAAGCTTTGCTTCCTTCACTTCTAATTCCATCTTCCCGTTAGTATAAATCCTGGGAGGCAACAGATGATGACTCAAATAGTTGAGGCTCTGCCATTCACATGGGAGATCTAGGTTGAGGTCCATTCTGTTGGCTTTGGCCTGGCAGAGCTCTGCCTGTTGCAGGCATTTCAGGGGTAAAATAGCAGAAGGATGATTTCTCTCTCTCTCTCTCTCTCTCTCCCCCTGTCTTTCTCTCTCTTTGTCACACTTTCAAGCAAGATGAAAATAAGCCTTTGATTTTTTTTTTAATGTATGCTTTTACTAGGTGCATCATTTGGATTTTGGACCAGAATTGAGACAAAGTAAACATTTTGATGCTATTGTTGTTTATAACTTACCCAATTTGTGAATAGGCAAGAGAAAAAGAACGAAGACAGGCACAGAAGTTATTTTTGCACCAAAACAAGGACAGATGTTTCCATGGATCTTATAATGAGATCTAAACTTACACTCACACAACAGCTCAGAACAGAGGAAAGACTGCCACATCCTGTGACACTGCATGGAAGGCAAGGGCCAACACCCAAGAATTCTCTTTTTGCAAATGCTTTGATAGTCGTGTGGTCTACAAGGAGTAACTATTCACAGCCATTGGCCATATCAAATTAATATTGTTAAGTATAGTTTTTATGGCTTGGATTATTTTTAGTTTTGTTTTCTTTGTTTTTACTTAATGTAAAATGTGATTACTTCATGTTTATACCTGCATAAAAGTTGTATATTACAGATATGTTCTTATACATTTGAATGTATTTGAGTAATGTGTTAATAAAAGTAATTCAAAGCCAAAGAAATATCAAAATCATATTTTTCCTTCCCTTAAGTTATCTGAACAGTGACACAATTTGAGAAAAATGACCTTCTAAAAATAACAAATATTGCTAAGGTGGTCAACTTGACAAGAGAATAATGAAAAATTCTGTTTCAAAAGAGCTTGCAAATACAAACCAAAGTAGCACTGAGACACTGTCCCCTACCTATCAGTCTGGCAAAAATTCAAATTTGACCTCTCATTTTTCAATCATGTCATGAAATATAAAGAACAATCCACGGCTAGTGCTGTAGTGTAGGCGTCAAGCAGCTGTGTGCAATGTTACCATCCCCAGTGGGTGCCAGTTTGTGTCTCAGCTAGTCCACTACCCATCCGGCTTCCTGTTGATTAACCGGAAAAGCAGTGAAAAATTGTCCATGCACTTGGGCTGCTGCCACCCATGTGAGAGACCTGAATGAAACTGCTGGCTCCTGAATTGGGCCTGCTCTGGACATGGCCATTGTGACCAGCTAAGAAGTGAATCAGAGGATGGGTAATCTCTCTCTCTGTGTGTGTCTCTCCCTCTTTATGACTTTCAAATAAATAGATAAATATTTCTAAAAATGCTACCTTGCTACTGATACTAAAATACAGTACATCCTTACGGAAGGAAATCTGACAATATTTACTTTACCAAAACTACTCAGTGACACAGGAATCATAGTTCCAGAAATCCATCCCATAGGTATAGCTGCATATGCACAAATTAATTCTCTTTATGCTAGATCTGTGATTATCAAAGGAACTGTTTGATCTTCCCCTGGAAGGGGAGAGATATTCATCAATCAGTAGAGACACTTTGATTTGTCATAACTAAGAGAAGAGTGTTATTGGTTACTAGTGAGAAGAGATCAAAGACATTTCTAAATATTCTACAATGTACAGTGCAGCTCACCAAACTCAGAATCATCTGATCATCATCTGACCACAAACAATTGTATCATCATTGAGAAACTGTAATATAGGCATATCATTTTGTTTATATGATAAGAAAGGTAATTTTCTACAATTCATATCTTCTCTTTTGTGTTCAGATGTTACAGATAGCTTTTGCAATTCTAATCAGAATTTAAGATTCGAATTTGGTTTGATTGGATTCCTACATGATAACATTTAATATGGATGCTTAGAGAAATATATAGGACATGTAAGTTAAGCATTTAAAATTTTATAGTACCTTAAGAGCTAAAATGACATGTACACATGCCAAAACAAAAGGAACTTTAAGCATTTTCTTACTGACCCTTACTTAGCTTTTTTGTAATCTTGCACTGATATTCTAATTTAGAGCTTTGAAACTTATAAAATATAATTAGATTTCCATCAGACACACAAACTCCAATGGATGTTATGTTATTATTATGTTAGAGTTTGCTTCTGTGAATATTCTAAAATTTGTTTCTAGAGGGTTCTTTGACATAATTTTACTTAAGCAAAATGGCAACTGCTTGAGGCCAAGATGTTATGTAACATCTTTGCAAAATTACGAAACTGTGTATCTTACACATCTGATGAATATGCATTACGCTGAAAATCTTTCCAAAATCTTTTAATATTTATGAAACACGGCCAATCAGTGTATAAAATACGATGAATACACAATGAAACGAGTTCTCTAACATGTAAAGTTTGTATTTACTTCTCAAAGAATGTGCATATATTTTGTACTTAGGAAAAAAAAACTTAAAATTCTTTCTCTTTCTGTATCTCTCCAAATGAACTGCATGAATTCCCACTGATAGGAGAAGTATTTCCCCTTCTTCTTCATGTAAAATTGTTTTGAGATAAAGACAGCTTCTGAAGAAGAAAGTCAGTCATTTCTTATTGTCTTCCCCTCTCTCCCTTCTGGATTTTTCCATTCCATTTTTCATTATATGTACTAATCTGCACCCACAC
Source organism: Ochotona curzoniae (assembly GCF_017591425.1). NCBI lineage: Eukaryota > Metazoa > Chordata > Mammalia > Lagomorpha > Ochotonidae > Ochotona > Ochotona curzoniae. The sequence continues at coordinate 17,456,743 of NW_024465023.1, read as the reverse complement.
ATGAAAATACTGCACATGGTTGAGTTAACGCATGCACTTCTACTTAATTGCCAAATCCTTTATGGCAGCACCAGAATGAAGCTAAGGCATGAGAAACTAATTTTGACTTCAGATACCCTGAACTCCCTGAAGATATCTCTGACTACAGTTGAAGTAATTCTGATGATAAGAATATCAATTAGTACAAACAGAGATACGATTATCAGGTGAGTGGAAAAGGGTAAGGAGAAAAGGAATCATGTAAGTAGATTTTTTACCCTGCTAGTATTGCCCTTGTCTGGAACTAAAATATATTAGATATGAGTCCCAAAGGATAGGTGATAGAATCTGTTTTGACATTGACATTCTACATTTTATTTTAAAGATTTTCTGTTAGTCTCGGTATTTTACTTGAAAAGTCATATTCTCAAGTAAGAAATATGTGTTTTACTATGTTTCTAATTTGGAGAAAATCTACACAGTGCTTTCAATTGAATTGATAAGAGTTAAGTCAGTCAATTATCATCTGGATGTTGGACAAAGCCAAGCTCATGATAAACATAGCTGAGAGCTTAAAAAGAATAAACATATGTTTCTAACATGAGTATTTCAGTAAGTATGGTTTTCTACAGTACATATTTAAATTTTGAGTTCAACTGTTCTTCATAAGGTTGTAACAAACCTTTTAACATTGGAAAATTTTCTGCCTCATCTTCTTAGCCAATCTTAAGAAATATTCAGCCTAATGAGATCTGTATTCCAGGTAAATATAGATTTCAGTTTAGTTGTATTTGAAAAGGTCTATATAAAAATTTATTGACCTCCCTTTTTATATCTCACTATATATAAGAACACACATTTGCCTTCTCAAAGGGCCACCTGCTAGCTGTGATGAAATTCCTAATATGAAATATATAATGTGTTTGCACAAACCACACATAACATGCTTTAATGTTTTATTATTTGCATTTCTTCATTCATTCAAGAACCATTAGATGAAGGTTTTCATTGAAAGAAGAGTTCTTCGTTGAATTTATCTGGACATTAAGATGCTGGACACTATGCAAAGTACATGCTTGCAATGAAAGAATTATGAATAGATTTGAATTGTAATACTGCAACTAGATGGAGGAATCCACCATGGGGGGGCGGGTACAGGGAGAGGTTGGGAGAATCCCAGAGCCTATGTAATTAAATGCAATTTAAAAAAAAAAAGAAAGAAGAGTTCTTATCCTCATGGAGCTTCTGATCAGAGCAGAGAATGAACAATTGCCACAACCAGTTTTGAACACTTACTGTAAAGAACTAAACAAAGTTATTAGAATACAAGCTCAGGGACTGATGACTAAGAATTCCAGGGGGAGAGAAATACTCCAAAACTAAAGAGTATACCCAAATGAAAGAAGAAAGGGGAGAAAAAATGGCCACTTTCTACTCATTGAAACAGAGTAGGGAAATTATTGTAGGAACTCAGTGTGGCAGCAACATGACTGTGCTGGGCAAAAGGGGTACATGTTCGTTTAGAGTTTGTCCCTGCTGAACTATGATCTCAATTAACATCTGTATCATGGTATCAACACAGCATATAAGGGAAGTCGCATTGGACAAAAATTTCTGTTACAGGTCTGGTGCAATGGCTCAATGGCTCAATGCTCATCTTGCAAGCTTCAAAATCCAATATGGGGGTCAGTTCATGTCCAGCTGCTGCACTTCCCATTCAGCTCCCTGCTTGTAGCCTGGGAAATCATTAAAGGGTGGCCTAAACCCTTGGGACCCTGCACCCATGTAGGAGACCAAGAAGCTTCTGGCTCCTGGCTTTGGATTGACTTATCTTTGGCCATTGCAGCCATTTGGGAAGTGAATCAGTGGATAAAGATTTTTTTTCCTCTGCTTCTATCTATAAATCTGATCTGTCTTTCTAATGAATAAATAAATAAATAAATAAATAAACCTTTAAAGAAAGAATTCCTGTTACAGAACAGGAAATTTTTAATCATTTTGGCAGAATACCAGTAATTTTGAAAGACACTTGATTATCTGGGATAATTTAAAACTCTCTGAAGGGTAAGCAATTTGTGTCCAAAATTGATATGCACTTTCATATTTAGAAAATGTATTTAACAGCAAGTCTACCAAAAGTATCTCAGTGATTAAGAAATGAATATCATGGCATAATGATGTTTGCTATCTGCATTCTTTATATGTCTGCAGTTTCTCGACTTACAAGGTAAATACAAACATTCGTTTAACAGAACATATTAAACATGTAAAAAATGAATGGAATCACTGAAGATGTATTTTGAAATATAATATAAGGGTTGCAAGATAGCCAAGGAAGCTGATGCATTTTTTTTCTTTACAGAAGCTAGTTTCTTTATAACAGATAACTTTAAAATCTTCATCCATACATTGATATCAGTTCTACAAAATTGCATATCTTTTTGAAGGAATGTTTTATTTATATGTGCTTATTTCACTTTCATAAGGTCATTTACTAGATCAGACATGTTGATTAGCTAAAAATGACTACAGATCCCTTTTATTTGACTGCAAGAACTGTAAGAAGGAAAAGAAAAGCAGCTACATGTCTGGTGCTCTTCATATCTGTTTCTTTTTTAATCAAAATGTCAGAATAAAATAAGGAAGTTTATTAAAGCATAAACATTTTCTCTAAACATCTAATTTTGGACTATAACTAAGACTTTTCACCTTATGTATTTGTTTCTGTGTATGACTGTGAGATACTCACTGAATGACATTGGGATAGCCATAACATCTGTTGGTGTCTGAAGATGGAAAACAAAGCCTGCAGTACCTCACTGCCACGTAATACTCAAGCAAAGCTTGAACTTATCATGATGTTATCTAACATATAACATTCATTACACCCAGAACTTTCTAAGAATCACACATGCCTTTATACATTTAATTCCCCCAAATATCTTTGGATGTGGATATTATTATCTCCATTTTACAATGGAAGAAAATTAGTTTACAATGAAGGAAAGCAATTTTCTCGAGGTCCAATTTAATGAAATATTCTAAGCTGGTTTTGGACTTTACAAACGACTAGAGCTCAACTATTCAACTGCTACAGAAACATCATTAGTATCATTGTTTGAAAGTGTATAGGACATAACCAGTGACGCCTATATTGTGATTCTTAGAGAAGAATCCTGGGGTTACTCAAATATTTACATCTTGATTGAGGAAAAGGAGAGAACAATACAGTTAAAGAAGCAACAGCAGAGAGTTAGTAACGTAACAAGATTTGGCATGAGAACCAATAGTAGGAAGTCTCTAATGTTGATCAACCAGTATATGCTGCTGACATATAAAGTTCAGAACACAAATCTGACTAATGTGTTAGGCATTGGTTAGCATTCTTTTCAAAGATAATGCTTCTAAAGTGGGTAGATACAAGCCTTGATCAGGTGAATCTGTCAGGGAAAACAAAGAGAAAAGGAGCAGAACAGAGTCCCAAACTATAGGCAAAAGTGCAGTCCCAGAGGCTCAGTGACAGATTTCTCTAGAGCTGTTTGTGATTATAGATCAAACCTGGCATGGGAGTTTACATACACAATGCAAACAAAGCATGATATGATGACTACCCTGGGGGGAATGAGACCAGTGTGACACAAACATCAGCAAATTAGACATGAAAAAGAAGAATGTTCATCAAATAACAATGGCCTCCAGCTAGAGAACACCTGGGAAATGAAAAATAACAACCATAAATCTGATCTGCCTTTGAATGGCAAAATTGCTGCTACAAGGAATGTACCATAACGAAAGTCACTGAAACAATCCCTAGAGAGGCAAAAAGAACACTTGGATCAAGAGTTATTCATCAAGAAGAAATAAAAACTATATGAGAAATTATGCCTGCAGAGAATGCTATTGTAATTTTGTATAACTAGAATGGCAAAAAGATTCTAAAAATCCAAGGAAAATAATATTCTAATAGGGCAATACTGATCTAAATAGTGAAAGTGCATAAATAATACATCTTTTATAGATGTCTGATCAGCTGGAACAAAGAATCAGTGTTTTATTAATTTTAACTTCTCTAAGGCTGAGCTTAATATATGATAGCAAAGATATCCATTGCACTGTTGAATGATAAAGATATTAAAGTAATCAATCTTGGTTAACTCAGTGGTATACATGAGGACTGAGGGCTTAAAAAAAGCACAGAAGTCCTGATATTTTCAATTAATGTGGCATGATAGTTTTAGTGGACTGAAGGGAAAAAAGATTGTGACAACAATAAGAAGCTAATGGAAAAGGACTGATGGGGATTCTTATCTCTTATTTTTTGTAAGGCTGATCTAGAAAAGCCTGTTCACTTACAAGGGGGGGAGGGGGGCAGTATGTAAGGAAAAGTAATCTCCCTTTCAAACTGCTGCCCCACTCACAATTCATGATTTGCCCTGAGACGAGAAGTATTAGTTCTGATTAGTGAATTGGGAATGGAACACGAGCAGATAGCACATTTTTTCCTGCCTCCTCCATGTGTAAATTATATGTCCCTGCATGCAAGAAGGCTACAACTTGCCGGTTTGGGGTAAATATACTCAATTTCTTTGGAAGGTATCAATAAGCCAATTATGTCCGAAGTCCCAAGCCCCTAATTCATCTTTAAAATAATTAGGTTGACATTTTTATCATCATTGGCCTTATTTCCACAACTATGTCTTTATGGATTTTAAATTTAAATGAAGTGAAACAAGGGTGTAATTATTGCTCCTTAACCCCCCCTCACAGGTCAAGCCACAGAGTGAAGTGCTTTAATTTCCACAATAAGAAAATGTAAGAGACAACACAAAGTACCAAATGGAAAGGATGACAAATTTCTTTGGTATTATTTAATACACTGAGAAGAATATTAAGAGTATTAAGGGGTTGGAGAATCCCAGAACCTATGAAACTGTGTCACATAATGCGACGTAATTAATAAAAAAGAAAAAAATCAAACAAACAATATGTCTGGGGCTGGGAGCCGGTGTTGTACCCCACTGGCATGCCCATGTGTGCACGAGTTTGATTCCCAGCTGCTCCACTCCAATCTAACTCTGATAATGTGCCTCAGAAAGCAATGAATTATGGCCCAAATCCATGGGCATCTGTACCCCTGTGGGAGACCTGGATGAAGCTTCTGGCTTCTCTTCTCCTCTCCTTCCTCTCCCTCTCATTACCTGTCACTCTGTCTTTCAGATTTTAAAAAAATCCATTAAAAATGCATCTGAATGTGTAAAAAAAAAAAAAAAGAGAAGATCACAATCAAAGCATATACAAAAGGGAAATAGTTTGCCTCTGCAAATAATAAGGAATAAAACTGTATTTATGGTTCTTTTCAGACTTGTCTCTTCATACAGAAATAAGTAATGCTTATTAAAATTTACAGGAGCCCATTATTTTGAATTAGGCTCCTATACATGGTTCCAGGATGTGAGATGACAAATGAAAATGGAGTCACTCAGGCTATGGCTACATGTCACAAAAAGAAAGTGAAATTGTTATCTGACATTCAAGGGAAAGTGAGATAAAGACCAATTTTCCTAAGCAGGACATTTTAAAGGGAAATTATAATGCAATTCCTTTCCTTTAACTATTATGTTCTTTTATTTTTAATCCTTACAAAAATTCTAAATTTAACCAATTATGTTTCTTTTGTTTTGTCTCCAGTTCTACCCTTCACGAAGAAAGTGACTTTGAAATACCAATCTACTTAATTTTTTTTAAAGATTTTTTTTTTTTTTAATTTTTATTGGAAAGGCAGATATACAGAGAGGAGAGACAGAGAGGAAGAGCTTCCGTCTGATGATTCACTCCCCAGGCGGCCACAACGGCTGGAGCTGAGCCAATCCGAAGCCAAGAGCCCTCTTCTGGGTCTTCCACGCGGGTGCAGGGTCCCAAAGCTTTGGGCCGTCCTCGACTGCTTTCCCGGGCCATAGGCAGGGAGCTGGATGGGAAGCAGAGCTGCCGGGACTAGAACCGGCGCCCATATGGGATCCTGGGCATGCAAGGCAAGGACCTTAACCACTTGCGCCATCGTGCCGGGCCCTCTACTTAAATTTTTTGCTTTGTATAGCTCCTCTTTGCTTATAAAATCCACATAGTCTGCTTAGCTGATTGGAACACTTACCCTATGAAGTGTTGCCAGAATCTAAGTTCTCAAGATAAATCCAATTAATGCTTTCACTTGTTATCTTTTTCCCCCTTGACTATGGGGAGACAGGAAAGCTGAATATCTCCGTGGAATAAAGAAGTGGAAAAGAAGCAAATCATCACCAGATGTCTTTTAAAAGCTATAAAATGAGGAGATCAGTTGATATCATCAACTATTCAGATAGCATATGGAGAAAATTATTGAAGTTGAAAGGGAAATGACCAAAGCTACATCTGTATACCAAGATATACTGCAGGAAAGCAAAAAGAACATTGATAATTTAAAGGGTCTTCAACCACCAAACAGGCGATCATGCTGACTTGGTAGCATTGGGTGAAGAAGAAATACATTTTAGAAGGTATGATAGATTAATATGATCTGTAATTCTTTCATATGGTTATTTCAAACATTAAGTTTTATTTTTTTTATAAAGATGTATTTATTCTTATTTGAAGGGCAGACTTACAAAGAGGGGAGACAAAGATCTTTCATGTGCTGGTTCATTCCCCTTAGAGCATCAACAGTCAGACTTATAATTTCTTAGTTGAAATCCTGACAAAGCTGTAAAGTAGTGAGACTATATTAAAATTCTTCCTACATATAAACATTTTTAAAACTTTTAGCATATCTAAAATAATTTTGCTTTATCAGAATGCATTTTTAATAGTAACACAGATTCAAACACTTTATCTCAGTTAAATTTCTGCAATGAAACTTAATCAATAGCTAAAACTACAGTTACATATTGTAAAATAATGCAAAGCACTCATTTTGCAACTGATAGGACCGACAATTCATGCAGTAATGAAAGTATCATTTACCTGCTTATTAAAATGTTGTTTCATTTTAATCATGAAATTTAGTTTAGTCTTCCAAACTTAAAATTAAGTGTTATGTATTTGAACTCTAAGATTAATCCACTATATTATCTATGTCCCTGATTTGCTTTAATCAGATTTTGCTATAAATTAGAGAAAAAGAGGAGTACAAAATTTATTAGATATTTTATTTCCAAAATTTCTCTGATTTTACTAAAGCAAATTCTGCATCCAGATTATAATGGCATTCTAGGATAAGTGAGATTACATTCCATCTGTCTAATTTTAAGTTGGACAATAAGCCTAGAAATCAAACAATAATCTAGAAAGTTGGCAATAGAATAGTGACTCCATCTGGCTAGATTTCCATTTCATTTATAAATATAAGCCTCAATTGGTTGATTTGGCTTTTCTTTCAATTATAAAGCTAAACTTTAGTCAAACAGATTACAGAAAACAGCATAACAATAACATCATTGAAAATGAATCATATGTTTTAACATCACTATTTCCTCACTTTGGAAAATGCTTGTTACCAACATCTAGCACTGGAAAAAAAAGTATCGTTTAAAATATCAAACTTTTTCTATAATTCCTAAGAATTTATAAGATACAGTTTAATGTATATAAGCAATAATTATGCTATGATTTCTTTGGCTTTTAAGAAAAAAAATATTTATGTGTATCTTATCCAGTGAAGTAAGGAGAATTATTCTGCTAATACTTTTTCATTCATTTACACAAAAATTTGATCACTTGTAATTCTCCACGTGTGTGCTATTGAGACTTTTTTTTTTACAAGCAAAAACACCCAATTTGAACACTGTTTTAAGACAGTACAGATTTTATGAAGTGAACCAACAAATAGCTCGATAATGACTGAGCCAGACTTGTAACTTGATGAATAGGCAAAGAAGCAGGAAATAAATTGGAATACAGAAGCAGACTTAAGGGAATCTTCAGCTGTGTGTCTTGTAATTTTAGCCCATGTATTCCTACTGAGAAAGGTATGAGGCTAGGGCTCATAGACAAAGGTGATCAGGTACTCACCTGGGACAGAGTGGCAGATGATTGAAGAGTATTGTAAGAACATATTCCCGATGGTGGTAGTAGTATTCAGAGCAGGATGGGAGAATGCAAGTGGCAGAAACAGACTACCATGCAGATACTTAACCACACTGGAAACACAAACGATAAATGCTAGAAGTAGTTATTGTATCAACTGGCTAAATGATAGGTTAGAGAACTAGGCTATAAGTTAGACAATGCATACTTATCAATATTTGACTGCTTTTGTCAGTAGAACAGGCTACTTTGTATGTTATTGCACCATACTTCAGTTAGGAAGTTGTGATAAACACCAGTGTTAGAAGAAAAAAAATGAAGTGACAGAATTAGACTGAGGAGAAAGATCCAAGAGGACAAACAGGAAGTAAAAGCAACTTAAGCTAAATGGCCACTCTTGCCAAACATTGCACTTTACAGTGCAATCATTTTAGGGACCTTCCCATTTGATATTTTAGTAGGATCTACTTCATCTAAAAGTAACTAGAAGGTGTTAGGCCTGGTCACAGCATGAAGAACTAAGCCTCTACTATCTTTCCTCTAGACTACTGCAACATGCGTATCTGCTACAGATCACCCATATAGGCATTGGTGTTTCCAGTTATTACCTGCGTAATAGCATGGATGGGGAACCTGGAAGGCAGAAAACAACTGCAGTGTCTCGTTCAAGGTTGAATAGGCTACTTAAAAGTTAAAAACATGATCCTTGTTAAAAGTTGAACCTGCAGCCATGTCTGATTCCTTTCGTTGAAACACTGTGTGACACTGAACCAATCATCACCTCTACACGTCAGCTACCTCAAGTGTAAAACTGAACTCTGCTACTAGTCACAAAGACTTCAATAGGTGCTTGAATTCTGAGATCCTGGCTTTGTCCTAACCCAGCTTTAGCTGTGATGAGCATTTGGAAAGCGAACTAGCAGATCAAAGATCTGCATCTTTAGTTATCACTTTGCCTTTCCACTTTTAAATCAAATAGCAACTTTTTTAGAAACCATTTTGTTCTTATATCTGTCTTGTAACTTCCCTGGTTACATCTCATACATACTGTGTTATCACTGAAGCAATAAATCAATGTCAACAAAGATAAGATCAAAAAAAAAGAAAGAAAACAAACAAACAACACACACACACACACACAAAACCATAGGTGTAGATGAAGTCAACTGGAAAAAATACTTAGTTCTGGACCCAGCCCGATGGCTCAATGACTAAATCCTCACTTTGCAAGCACTGGGAAACAATGTGGGCACCAGTTTATGTTGTGGTTGCTCTGCTTCCTATCTAGCTCCCAGCTTGTAGCCTGGAAAAGCAGTAGAGGATGGCCAAGGCCTTGGGATCCTACACCCACATGAGAAACCTAGAAGAAACTCCTGGCTCCTGGCTTTGAATCACCTCAGCTCTGGCTGTTGTAGGCATTTGGGAGGTAAATCAATAGATGAAAGATTGTTCTTTCTGTCCCTTCTCTCCATAAATTTGACCTGCATTTCCATTTAAATAAATAAATACTTCTTTTTAAAAATATATTTTGTTCCTTTTAGGAAACTGCCTGCTTAATTTTTGAGGTCAACTTGTGTTTAAATAGTACATGAGAACCTCCTGCAATTTAGTAAAGTGACACTAGGAATTTCTCCTTCTGTATGTGTTGGGCTCATTACCATGTAGTTCTTCTGGAAGTCAGTTTGCATGATTGGAATTTGATATTGCCAAATCATCATATTAACTTTTTGAGATTTTGTATGACTCTAAATGTCAGGGGATTTTGAGGACGTAAGGTCACTTTCTGAAATTCAAATGAAGCAGCTTTTATCCTTTTATACTTATTGGATGTTTCAGCATTTAGAAAGTTCACATTTGGACAAGTTCACCCCAATACTTGAATCCTAAAGCAGAAGCTCTTTAAACCACATCTTCTGATTATCATTAGCATTTGTCTCTAGTTAGAAAACAAATACTACTTACTGAGTAAAACACAGATAGCCAAATTCTCAGCTTATATGAGTGGGGTAGAGATTCTTTATATTAGCACTTTTAACTGTTACTTAGGTTGTAGCTGGTATTACGTAAAGCATAGGCATTGCAATTTCAAACCTGACATCTTAGCAGGCATTGGATACACCTAAAATAATAACTAACAAGCATAAATAATTCTTATACTACCGAGGTCAAGATATTTCATTACCAAAATGCTTTTGATATATTCAAAAGCACAGACATTATATGTACAACCCTTGACTTGTTCAAAATAGTGCTCCCATTTTGCTGGTTGGCATGTATTTCAAATGAAACAGTGAATGCATGAAAATTAAATAATACATTTTCAATTATTTTGGATTCAAAATAAGTAAAAAGTAAGTAAGTAAAAAGCTACTATATGTAATGTGTGGTTTCCAGTTCATTATAAAAGTATTTGGACATTTCATCTAATTTGTGTACATATTTTTACTTGTTAAAATATGAGACATTTCTTCCAAAATTATGCTTCCAAAATTAGGGCTGTAACACATGTTCTCAATCATATTCTTTAGAACAAAATGAAAATTGGAACGATAGCAAGGAAAAAGTAGACTGGAAATGAAAATTGATGTTATTACAGACTTTTCTTTTTACTGTTGACAGAATCACAATCGATACCTCATAATTCCATTAATAACCTTAATTGCCATCATTTGGGAGTATAAAAATTATTGAAGGCAGCAATTGTAAAAATTGAGCTCTCATTGAGCATTACTGAAATGATACACGGTGTAAGAAAAGTAAAACATTGCATCCTGAAACTCAAGCAAACTGTTTTAACATTTCGAAAAAAATATATTCATGACTGTGATTCTCTTGTCCTTGCCATCTTCACTACAATTCTTCAAATTCCTATTTAGACCTACCACACAATGTGCCAAGTTAGAGTTTGGAGCATGCAAAAAAGTCTACCTGTCAGGGCTACTTCTTCCCTATCTTCTACTTAGTTCTTAGGGGAAAGCATTTCCTGTTAGTTTGACTGTCATTTTACTAGGTTACACTTGATATATCAGTAAACTCTGCTGTAAAACAGCATATTTCCTTGCTGTGCCTTAACTTGTTATTCCCATGAATGTTTACAATTAAATGTAAATATATGAATATACACACATATATGAGTAGTACATTTTTTAAAAATGAAACAAAACAAAAAACCAACTATGACTACTAAGCTGTCAAAAATATTCAAACACAACAATGGTGACTAGAAAATAACACACAAAAAGGCACTACCACAGAGAATACATCTGAAAGATAGGAACTTCATATTAAAAAAAAAAAGTATAAATTAGTACATAAAGAAACTGACCCAAATGTTTCATTGTGTGAAAAATTGAACTGGTGATCATGGACACGTGACTATCCTTATTGCAGCAACTGAAATTTCAACTTCAACAAGAATATTTGCAGGGGCCTGGTATGATCACTCACTTTCAAGCACCAGGATCCCATATAGGCACCAGTTCATGTCCTGGCTGCTCACGACCTGGGAAAGCAGCAGAGGATGACCCAAAGCCTTGGGACCCTACACACCCACAGGAGACCCAGAGAAAACTCCTAGCTGCTGGTTTCAGATCAGCTCAGTTTCCAGCCATTGCGATCATTGAGTGTGAATCAGTGAATGGAAAATCTTTCTCTCTTTGTCTCCATAAACCTGATTTGCCTTTCCAATAAAAATAAATAAACCTTTAAAAAAGATATTTTTTGAAAAAATCTGTATAATAGTATGAAGAGTGTTTTTTTGTGCTATTTTTCCTATTCCAAAAGCTCTTCATTCAAGATGCTTGATCATATCTCAACAGCATACACATAAATTACTCATCTTTGTGGAAATATGTAATCATTTTTCTCTTAAAAAAAAGAAAAACTTTCTGATAGGTCTTTGAAGCATAATGAAAATAATTTGATTAATTTTTAATATTCATATATGCTATATACTTTGAACTTAAAAGTAAGAACATTTCAAGGTTAAAAGTAATACCTATTTTCAAAGGAACAGAGTGGATTTGTACCATATTAAAATAAAGCTATATGATTAATGGTTTATTGTCAACCCTGAATTTTAGAGAGTCAAAATGTCAATCCCAAAAGGACAAATATCATATGCTCTCTCTGATAGAAAGCAACCTTCATGCAAAATATGAGATCCATAGCCCTTTCAATACTGTTTTTGCTACATTCCCAGGTTTTGATATTTTTGTTTTTATTTTCATTTCTTCAAAAAGGTTTCTTTTCTCTTACTAAATTTTTCACTGACTCATAGGTCACAAAGAAACATCATTTGCTTGAATAAGGTTTTTATTTTCTTTCTCATTTCTTCAGTGACACACTGGTCATTCAGTAGCATGCTATTTAATTTCATGTTGTTGTAAAATCTCTATTTTTCCCTGTTGTTGATTTTGTTTTATTGTTTTTCATTTGAGGAGATGTATAGTAAATGTGTAACAGATACTGTAATATCCAGATATGAACATACAATGCAGTATACATCTCTACTTCCAAATCAAAGATATATCTTGACAATAGGATGCTGAGCTGTGTACCATTGTCTGTACCAGCAATGTCAGGACACACTTAAAAAACAGACTGATAGACATGACAGCTTATGAAGTTCTATACTATTGTGATAATATGAGGAATTTGATAGTAAGCTCTGGCTGTAACTCAGGTTTCTTGATAATGTGTACCCTGTCAGGTAGGACTCATGGCCCTAGTAATTGAGTTCATGCCACTCACATATCATGGAAGACCTGGACGGAATTCCAGCCTCTGGGTTTTCCCAGTCTGATCTGAGCCAGCAGATTCTTAGGAATGAATCAATAGATGAAAGCTGGTGCTATAGTTCTTTCTCTGTCTTTCCCTCCCTCATTCTGTTTCTCTAACACTCAAATAAGTAAATAAATAATGGTTAAAAATTGTCAAGAGACAGATCTCATTTTAAATGTCAAATAAGTAAATTTGCTAAAGGACTATACTATTCTAATAATATGGGGGAAAATGGGGAGGGAGGAAGAAGGGAAAGGAGTCATCCCTATGCCTACAAACTGCATCATGCAAAATAAAAATATAAGATTTAAAAATAAAATAAAGGGCCCGGTGTGGTAACCTAGTGGCTAAAGTCCTCACATTACTCGTGCCTGATTCCCATATGGGCATTGGTTCTAAACTCAGTGGACCCGCCCCTCATCCAGCTCCCTTCCTGTGGCCTGGGAAAGCAGTTGAGGACAGCCCAAAGTCTTGGAACACTGCACAGGTCTCCACCTGCACAGGAGACCAGGAAGAGTCTCTGGGCTCCTGGCTTCGGATTGGGGCAGCTCCGACTGTTGTTACCACTTGAGGAGTGAGTGAATCACAGCACAGAAGATCTTCCTGTCTGTTTCTCCTCCTCTCTTTATATCTGACTTTCAAATAAATAAATGAATAAGAGATTTTTCCTTTTGAAAAAATAAAACAGACTTCAATGTCCAGCATGTAAATAAAGTATCTCTGTATAAGCAAAAAACCATGTAGTTTAGGACATATTGTTCTACAAAACAGGTTAGAAATCAACAAAAGATTATTAAGAGGCTACTCAATGTGGATTTTCCAATACACCTGAGATGAGAGCTGTTGTAAAGGAGCAGGTTTACTGAAGACACTATCAGTCTTGAAGGAAAAGCAGAGATCTTCAGGCTCAAAAGTGCTTTTCCCAATTTGTGTTTAACAGGAAGATTTTCAAATAAGAAAGTTAAGTTGGGGACTCTTAAATAAGATAACAGGTATAGCTGATTATCTGGCAGGTTTCCAATGTCGATACTATTAGTCATCCTGATACCAATTATATGGAGGTTTCTTTGACACAGGCATGGCTATTTTTGGCTGATGTTAAAAAATTCCTTCTTTCTCAGAGGCCTTTCATTTTAGTCACTTCCATACAGTTGAATCTTAAAATTCTTAGGCAATATGGAACAGTATGATACAATAAATAGATTTTTTTAAAGCTTTATTTCATTTTTATTGGAAAGTCGGATATACAGACAGGAAGAGAGACAGAGAGGAAGATTCCCTCCATTGATTCACTCCCCAAGTGGCCGCAGCTGCTGAAGTTGTGCCATCCGAAGCCAGGAACCTCTTCCGGGTCTCCCATGTGGGTGCAGGTCTCCCACGTGCAGGTGTAGGGACCCAAGGCTTTGGACCATCCTCGACTGCTTTCCCAGGCCACAAGCAGGGAGCTGGATGGGAAGTGGAGCTCCTGGGATTAGAACTGATGCCCATATGGGATTCAAGTGTATGCAAGGAGAGGACTTTAGCCACTAGGTTACCAAGCCACGTCCAAAATAAATCATTTAAAAAAAAATATTGGGCAAGCATTATTCATTTTTTGAACAAATATCCTGATTGGTACCAATTTTATTAATTAAAACATGTAATGAAAAAGAAGACCGTTTCTTTACAGTTGCAGATGTGTGGTTAGTCACAAGGCTAAAAAGCAAAAAAGGAAAGGAATATGCATTCATTATGGTTAAGCAACCCTCGCTGCTCATTCATCATGCTATATTTGGAATAAGGATGTTGGTTCTCTTCTGCCTACATTTCCCTGGATAAGAGCTAAGTGAAGGTTATTGGAATGAAAGGTTTTGACATGATAAAGTACATCTTTACTTTTCCACTTTAAGGGAGAACAGATAACATAATTTTTTAACTATTAGTTTAGGTGTTTGCTAATAAAGTTTCTGTATGCTTTACCACTTAAGTAAAATTCTGATATTTTCCTAAGAGTACTAATTGTAACTTTAAAATTCCCTCACCTGGAATGGAATGGACCTGACTCCAGATGCCATTCAAGAGAATAAATTTGAATACGCATCTTCAATTGTATGAACATAGAATGTTTGATTATTCGAAGTCTATTGTAGCCAGGTGACCAGTGTCTTTATTTCATTCATGTTCACCTTTGTTTGGGATGAAGAATTAACATAAGCACAACAGGAGAAATTGGCATGATACAGATAAGACACCAGCCTGGTCTGGTAGAACAGAGTCTAAGATTATCCTATTGTGAGGAATTAGATGAGCAAATTAACAATTAGTTAAGGTCCTTGTCAGCTTGTGAAACTATGGAGTCCCTCCAAGAGTGGACAAAATGCTTGCTTTTTCCAAGAGGCTGCCTTTATCAACATTTAGTTTTAGTCTAGATAGGATTAAAATTTCCTGTCCTCTGATTGGTGTTTATCACTTACTCTGTAACACTTATTCTTACAGACCAATGCTTGACTATTAGTCTAGCCTTCTGATTGCTTGTTATTCTACCTCTCTGATTGGCTGATATCTTTGCCTTCTGAATACTGTTATTCTGCTACTCTCCTCCCTGATTGGTTAAATCAGCTAGTACCCACAGGCTTCCCTGGAAGTTTTTCCGTGAGAGGTTTTTCACTTCAGTCTCGCTTTACTCACTGCCCTTGTTTTGGTGGAAATTCTTTGATGTGAGACAAGAGCCGGGATCACTTTCATTATCCCCTAACACTATTATCTAAAACTTCCTCAGCTAAAGAATATAAAGATTTTTATGTTTGGAAGCTGGGTTAGCAACGGAGTTATATTTTCTTTTTGTGTTTTGGAGTTTGAATCAATATCCCTAGTTTTAACTTTTACAAAGAAGTCAAAGTGACTATTTAGCATCTAATTGTGTGTGCTACACACAGATTTTTAGCATTGGGTGTGAGAATTCCAAGAATTGTACCTATTTAATATCTTTTTATAAATTGAAATGGTGGTCGTATGTAGAGGTTGTAACTCTGTCAATCTTTTGTGATAATTACTACCAAATACTCTTGTCTACGAAAGCGTTCAGCTTTGAGTGTGTTTGTGTGTACGTGTATGTACGTATGATTTAAAGTTGCCACCAGTGACTCCAGCTTAACTTTCATAATCCCATCTTTTTCCTTTTTCTTGGCAACAGTGTTGGTAAGTCATTTCACAGCTAGTTCTATTTGTCCCTCTATTACCAGAATAGAGGCCAGGAAAATCTTCAAGCAAAAAAAAGAAAGCATTACTGTATTAAAAAAAAAAAAAAAAAAAAAAAAAAAAAAAAAAACAATGTCATAAGAAAAAGTACTCAGAAAACTTGCAATTTTCACCAGTTTATTAAGTCTTCTGTAATTATTTTTGTCTTGTTTACTTTCCATTAGCAGTTTCATGAATCTATTTATCGGAGTTCTTAAGAATTCAAATTAAGCCACTGATCTATTGTCAGAAACCTATATTTACAATCTTTTAAACAGTATTTTCTGATTATAAATGTTCCCAGAGAAGAACAAGAACTGTGGATGACAAGACTTGAAATCAACATGATTAAAATTTGGAAAACAAGACAGCAATCCACAAAGAGGTTTCATTATTTTCATTGCATACAGTATTTTGAAAAGCACAGCAGGGTTTTACAGACTATTGCATCCTTTCTGGTCCCTAGGCCTGTGAGAGAAGAGGAAATTTCAAAGATCTTTTAAAGACTCAGGTCCTTTTTTAAATTATTATTATTAAACTAACAAACATGACTGTAAACATCACATCATGATGACCAGACTTTTATAAATGTAATATAATTTCCAAAATATTTACAACAACAACTTACCTATATAGATGTAACTTAAAGTTAAGCATTATTTTACAACTTGCAATGTTTTTCTTACAATCTAAGCAAGCCTAATTAGTTATTATCGCTACATGATGACAGTTACAGCCTTTTGAGGATCTGCAGGGGCCTGACTAGAAGTCTTAACGTCAAAAGATTTAATTTTCAAGCAGGATTTTCAGAAATGTTGCCAAAAATATCAAATGCTTTAGAAAATCTTGGATAAGCTAGAATTCTTGATCACAATGAAAAATACCAAGAGTTCATTTTAACTGCTGTGATTTAACCTGATTTAATTAAAATTATAAGTCACTTAAATATTTTTAAATGTTATAAAATATTAAACTTCAGTTTCTTTCTCTTTGTTAAGATTTAATTTTATGAAAGGCAGAATTTCAGAGAGAGAAAGAGAAGGAGAGTTAGCAGAGAGAGAGTTTCTGTCTGTAGGTTCATTTTCAAAATGGCTGCGAAGGTTAGGACTGAGTGAAGTTGAAGTCACAAGGCCAGAATACCATCTGGGTCTCCGACATGGGTGGTAGAGACCCAAGCACTTAGACTATCTTTGCTGTTTACCCAGGTGCATTAATAGGAAGCTGTATCAGAAATGGAACAACCAGGAATTGAGCTAGGAATCTTCTATGTAATGGAGACATAGGAGACAGTGTTAGGTTTTAAATGCACTTAAGTTCTTACACGCAGCTAATTCCTGCAGCCAAGTCCTCTCTTCACCATAAATTAACCACAAACCAAAATCTCAGATGCAGAAAGGTGCATGTTAATGCCCTCTCCCTAATCAGATCCCAAGTAAAGATGTACTCACATCAGGGTGTTACATGGTGCTGGGTTGGGGGTGGCTTCCTGCTCAGTGAATCAAGCTATCTATCCACCTCATCCCCTAACGTCTTCAATATCAAAGCTTATTTTTTTTGAGGTTCATTTAAGTAATACCCTTCTAATCTCGGTCACCCTAATTTCAAATAAAACTTATTTATACGAAGCTTATACAAAATTTATTTATGCCTTCAGTCATTTTTCTTACACTTTTCCTCTTTTTTCTATGCAGAACAAAAGCCATTTTGCTTTAGAAATGATATTTTTTTTCCCTTAACCAAAACCCATGTCTCATATCTCATAGTCTGGCTTGCCAAAAACACATTCTCATGTTTATAATTTCCTTTATATTTCTCTCTGCCCTACCTACTGCTTTCTTTAATACACACTTTGGAATAATCCTTTATAAATCTCTGAATTAAAATATGTTAATAAAAGATTGTATAGAATTTCATCTCTTAGTTACTTTAATTTCAAATTATCATTCATTGACAATTCATGAAAGCACTCAATAGATTCAAGAATGTTATCTTCTCATAAAATTAAGGAAGCCAAAAATTTTTTAATTTGTAGTTAGAAGCATCTCATTCACATTCAGAAAATTTACTTTTAACAAATATTCCTGAATTACTTAATAAAACCAAGATATCAAATGCCCATAGTCATTATTTAAATGTTGAAAACATGTACTGTACTTTCACCTAGTCTTGAGTTTGTATTTTTATGATCTTAGACACCTAACAGATAAATATAATCCTTCCTGGCCAGCAGACTCAGGGATAAATATGTGCTCTCAAATTTGAAAACATCTTTATTTTGTTCTGTGATTTCACCACAAACATTGAATTAACCAAGTGTGAATCACCGTTCCCAGTGCAAATATAGGGTTAAATTCCCCCCAAACTTGGTAACATTTCATCTATCAATCAATACATAACCTGACTCAGTATGTTTGTACTTAAATATTTTATTTTGATAGGTATTGTTGATTCATTAGCATGAAACTCATGAACAACAGCATTGTAATTCATGCCTGAATAAAGCTTTTTTGGCATGTGTTGTTTTCTCTGTACGTTGTATCACAGACCTTTTGCACTTAAGAAGCAATGGACAGCATTGCAGGACTACACATGTGAGTCATTTTAAGCAGTGCAATCACCAAGAAAAAGCACACATACTGGAAAAATGTGACACTAAATAGGTCATTAAAAGCAAACTTGTTTACAGTGTGGAAATTTGAAACAAGAACATGTTGTATAATTTCAACTAGTTACATGAGTGACAGAAAACAAATATTTGCCTGTTCTCTGAATGTCCAGAAATGGCTGCAAAATTATGTCAAGTACTGATTTTGAAATTACAAGTAAATTTTAATGAGTAAATGAATCAACAAGCAAGGATGCTATGAATAATAATTATGATTGATTTCCCTAAACTATGGAGGAAAAGAACAGTGAGGTTCCAGTGGATTATCACAGCAGATCTCTTCTTAAGAAGTGATGAAGGTTGTCACTACAAGCTATGTGATGATGCACCAGCACGTATCCCTCTTACGGAGCGCTAAGAAGGCAACATCATCTTTGTGATATCCTACCTCAGTATTTTTATAAGCTAAATATAATCATTATAATCCACACAGACAAGCTGAAGTTGAAGGACAATCTGGAAATTAACAAAACAATACTCTCCAAAAGTGTTATGGGCATCATAAAAAAATGAGACTGAGGAAATTTGACATTGGAATAGGCTGTAGAAATCTAATACCTAAGTATATTATGTATGTGTGCGTGTGTGTGTCCATGCTTATCATAATACTTCAAAAATTCATGGAAAAGGGTATTAAAATAAATATAGTTCAGTACAAAAATTTGAAATCACTGCATAGCTTTTTCATATTATGTATTTTCCAAAGACTTCACTTTTTAAAAGGGTTTTTAAGTTTACAGTAAAATCAAGAAGGAAGTACAGATACTTTCCATATAAAACCCTGAGCCCAAACATGTGCAGTGACTGCCATAAGAAGCACTCTTCACCAGAGAGATCTATTTGTTGGAACTGCTTAATCTGTACCGACACTTCAGTCACACAAAGCCTATAATTTTCATTAAGGTTTGTACTTGCTGTTTTGCAGTCTGTAAATTTGAACATTTGTATAATGATATGTACTCATGATTATAGTATCAAAAAGAACATTTTCATTACTCTAAAATACCTTTGTACACTGCCTGTTTGACCTTCTTCCTCATAGAAGCAGACTGACAAGGGAGGAAAGAAGCAGAATGACAGATCTTCAATCACTAGTTTGTTCCACATGGCTGCAAGGGCCGGAGCTGAACCACAATGAACTGAGGATTCCATTCCAGTCTCTACTGTGTGTGGCAGAAGCCAGAGAACTTGAGTAGTCAGTGCATTAGCAGGGAAGTAGATTAGAAGAGGAACCACCAGAACTTGAACTGGTGTTCAAATATGGACACTGTCATTATAAGTGATATGTTAACTAGTTATGCCATAATGCTTATGCCCTCGGATTGGCTTCTTTCTTTCTTTGCTTTTAATATTTATTTATTTTTCTTGGAAAGGCAGATTTAAAGAGAGAAGAAGGCACAGAGAGAAAACTATTTCAACTGTTTGCTCACTGCCCAAGTGGCTACAACGGCAGGAGCTGAGCCAATCAGAAGCCAGAATCCAAGAGCCTCTTCCAGGTCTCCCACATAGGTACAGGTCACAAGGCTTTGGCAAATCCTCTGCTGCTTTCCCAGGCCACACACAGGGAAATGGATAAGAACAGCCAGGACATGAACCAGCACCCATATGGGATTCCGGCATGTGCAAGGTAAGGGTTTAGCCATTAGACCATTGCGCTGGACCCCCTAGATTTTTTGTTTTTTATGAAAATATTACAACTGATAGATTAAATTAAATTAATGCTAGCCCAGATCTGTTTTCATTAGTTTTAAAGGAATATAAAGACTATACATTCTTTTTCACAAGTGAATGTCCAGGTATTTCAATACCACTTGTTGAAAAATGATTATTTCTGACTGTATTGGCTTTGCTTCTTTGTCAAAAATCAGTTTACTGCACATATGTAGGTTCATTAGTGGGGATGTCTTCCTTTTATCCTTTGTCTATTCTCTTACAAATGTAACATTCTTTCGATTATTGTCACTTTACAGAAATTTTGAAACAAAATACTGTCAAAATTCCAACTTTCTTAATCATCAATATTATGTTGGCTCTTTTTTGTCTTGTTTCAAAAAAGATTATTTATGTATTTATGTGACAGGTTGGGTTATATAGAGAGAAATGGAGATGCACAAAGAGAGATTATCCATCTTCCACTTCATTTCCCAAATGGCCACAGCACTTGGAGATGTGCCACATTAAAGCGAGGAGCTTCAACCACATTTTTCACATTGATGATAGGACCCAAGTACTTGGATCAGCTTCTGCTACTTTCCCCAGGACCTGGATTGGAAGTTGAGCAGCCAGGCCTTGAACCTGTGCTCATATGGAACTGTGCCACAAAATGAGCCCGTTTTTGATCTTTTGATTCTCTAGGTAAGCATTAGAATCAGTTTGTCACCAATCACTAAATAATTTGACAAATTTTTTAGAAATGATTATTAATTATTGAGTATATTTAATCAACTTGTCTATTTTCTCTTGTGGGAGTTTTGGCTAATTGTGTCTTTGGATGAAGTGGTCCACTACATCTAGTGTATCAAACTTACAGGCAGAGTTGCCACAGGTATTCCTCTCTTATCCTTTTGATATCCACAGGATTCAAAGTGATGACCTCGCTCTCATTTGTATTATTAGTAATGTGTTATCTCTCCTATTTCCTTAGTGGCTTCACTGCCATCATGTCTGTAACAACCAGACCAGGCTGAAGCCAGGAACCAGGTGATTCTTCCAGATCTCCCAAGTAGATCCAGGGACCCAAGCACCCGCACCATCTTTCACTACTTACTTGAGACCCATTAGCAGGAAGCTGAATTAGAAGTGAAGTAACTGAGACACAAACTGGTGCCCCTATGAGATGTCAGCATCACAGGTGGCAGCTTAAACTTTCATGTCAAAACGCTTCCCCAGGGGCCCGGAGCGGTGGCGCAAGTGGTTAAGGTCCTCGCCTTGAACGCCCGGGATCTCATATGGGCCCACTTCCCTTCCAGCTCCCTGCCTGTGGCCCGGGAAAGCAGTCAAGTATGGTGCAAAGCTTTGGGACCCTGCACCCGCGTGGGAGACCAGGAAGAGTCTCCTGGCTTCGGATCGGCATAGCATTGGCCGTTGCGCTCACTTGGGGAGTGAATCATCGGATGGAAGATCTTCCTCTCTGTCTCTCCTCTCTGTATATCTGCCTTTCCAATAAAAAAAATAATAAAAATAAATCTTAAAAAAAAAAAACGCTTCCCCATCCCCATGAAATATTCTTGATAAAAAATAAAATATAATAGTACATAATATTGGAAAGCACTACAAGATTGGATTTTAAAATGTTGGGAACAAATTCACATGTATAATACAAATTAATTCAATTTTCAGTAAGTTTTGATAATTATTTAATGACAGTATGAGCAAGTAATTATTTGTATACCATCACTGGAGTTTACTTAAATTTCAACGAGATAAAGAGATCAGCAACCTACATCTTGCCAATTGTCTCATTATGGAAGTATTTTATCATGGCATTTATTGCTTTATGTATACCAGCCAGTGTCATCAGATTCTGATTGCCAGTTTCAAAAGTCTACTTTGCACAGACAGACATGTTTCAGGCTGTACTCTGTGTATAGATTAGGTATTATCTCAGAGTCATCAATTTCTCAGGCAAAGACTTATCTTTGTATGTCTTTGAGTATGATTTATGGCTAACAATATTTATAATTAAATTTACTTGTCACTCTGAACTTCAAATCATACATATTTCTTTCTCTGAGCATATATAGATCACATCACTTAATACCTATGAAATATGTTCTTTTTATAAAATTATGACTTTATATTGTATATACATAATCTTCAGAAGAAATAACTAGATTGTCTTTAGTCAAAATGAAATAATTCTATTTCAGTGTTCTTATTCAAAACTCTGTCTTCCATATCTGTCTCTAATTCAGTATTGATCATCATTTGCGCTTATAATCAGAATTATTATCAGACTACAATTTCCTCTAGGGGATAATATAATACCTACAAAATGTAAGCATTGATTTTAGTGTTGCAAATATGTTTAGATTAAAATGTATTAGCATTATTAAAATATACATCAGTTACCTATTATTAATATATCAAGACTACTATTATAAAATTATAATACAAGTTAGAATAATACTAATTATTTTACTGCAAAAGACACTTTCCCTAGTAAATAGTTTACTATCATAAGAAGACAAACAAATGGCAAACAAGTATATGAACAAATGCTCAGTGTTATGCTAATTATGAAGAAAATGCAAATCAAAGTCACTTTGAAGTATCACCTCAGTTCAGTTAGAATGGCGATTATCAAAAAGATAGGAAGTACCAATGAAGATTAGGAGGAAAGGGAAATCTTGCACAATACAAATTAGGATAGGTACTGTGCAAGACAATACGAAGGTTCCTTAAAATCTAGAAAAGTAACCTTCACATGATCCAACAATCCCATATTTGGTTGTACATCCAAAGATAATAGCCAGTACGCTTAAGAGATATCTGAAATCAAACAGCTACCATGATGCTATTCATAATAGCCAAGAAATGGAAAAAGAAACATCCAGGTGACCATCAACAGAATAATGGGTAAGAAACTGTCAATCTTATGAGTTTATCACATTTTATAGAAAGGAAATGATATAAAAATCCATTATTTAGTTATAACAAAACAAAACCAAATTTCTGATCTCTGGAATATTTATTTCCACTGTGTAACAAGTCTCCATTGCAGCCAATAATCATTGTGCTTTTTCTTGGCCGTTCCAAGAAGGAAATCAAAGGTTATTTATCAGGGAAAAGAAAAGTTTCTCCTTCTCATGAAAAGTAGAATGCATAGTGATTGACAGCATTTTCTTGCAACACACTGTGTTAGAATTTCTCAAATATTACTACACATAGAATTCACCTACACAGGTTGCTGGAAAGAGGGTCTATTCAATTCATCTTCAGTGTAGGATTCATTGAATCTGACTACAGCCCAGGAACCTGGGCTTTTTAATTACCAACTCTAATTAGCACCTAAACAATTTATAATAAGCTGATCACAAAAAGCAACTTATTCCTGACAAGTACTTAGAGGTTGTAATATTTAGAGGTTGTAGAAGTTATGAATCTATCCGCAACAGCAGGGGGTTGAAAAGTGATACTTCATAAAAGTTACATATTTTGTTTATGCCACTTGTTCTTATAATTAGACATATAGATTTCCAAAGACATTCTCCACAGTTTAGACTTATTAAGCCATTAATAATGGGGCCAGTGTTGTGGCATAGTCTTTAAAGCTACCACCAGCAATGCTGGCATCACAAATGTGTGCTTATTGGTGTCCCTGCTGTTCCATTTCCAAGCAGCTCCCTGTAATGGCCTGTGAAAAGCAACAGAAGAGGGCCCAAGAGCTCTAGCTGCTGCCATCCACATGGAAGACCGGGAAGAACCTCCTGGCTTCTGACTGGTTCAGTCTTATTGCAACCTTGTGCTATTTACGAAGTAAACCAGTGAACCAGTTGATGGAAAACCTCTCTCTCTCTCTCTCCCTCTCTCTCTCTCTCTTTCTCTCTTTGTCTCTAAAAAATAATTTTTTAAAATAATGCCTTTAACATAGTCAAAAAAGGAAGGAAATTTTTCCTATCTGTAATGTATTCCAAATATCATTCTTTATTTTCCCAAATATTTAATCAAATCCTTTATAAAGGTAAGTTTACCAGCCTATGATGAATAAATGTATTACAGATTAATAATAAGAACTCATCATTGAGTATTTAATATATCCTGGTCTCTGCTTTACATATTTGGCTTGCATCAGCTAATCTAATTATTAGTAAATCCCCTATGAGTTAAGTACTGTAATTATTCTCATTTCATACATAGGAAAATTGGTACAGCAAGAGTAAATCATTTGCTCAAGGTCACAAATTCAGTAAGCCATAGTAATAACGTCTCAGATATATCAATAAAAGCATGAAATTGGATATCTGTATAAGACTTTTATCTCTTAATTTGTCTTTATAAGGCCCACATTTTTCGTATATTATTTTTTGGGGATGCCATACAGTTAGTGAAGAAATATGTCTTTTCCAAAACATAAACACAATCCTGCTACTACAGTATGTCTATTATTAAAATATGCATGCAGTGGAATCCTGGTTGTAGACCTGTAACATCCATTTGACTAGGTATATTATTCCCATTTTATCAGCATTTTTCTTAAAAGTTTTACTCATTTATAGCAAATTAAGAACGGTCTTATATTGCTAATTTAAAGTCTTTAATTTTCATTGCAGAGGTATGAAACAGCTCTCTAGTTGATATCATATTTCAAAGGTCACAAGTACAAATTTGATTAAGAATATAGTATGTGAAAATTTACCACTTGTTTTTCATTCTGGTACAACAGATTGATTCATTTCAAACAATGCTTGGAATACAAAACAGCAAGAGCCGATTCAAGTAAATCATGCATCTCAAGATTAGAAAATATTATTTAAAGGTACAGCAAACTTTGACATTTAGGAAATCTGAAGAGACAAGATAGGGATATGAAATTTACTCTTCCTGCAGTGCTTACTTTTAATATTGAATAAAAATCTAACGTATGATGTACCAAGATAAATCAGCTCATTTAAGTAAAACCTAGTGACACTCTTGTGCATATAACTAATTGCCATGACTAAATGGAGAATCATAGTTTTATGTAATATTTTCATTGGTTTTAAATATATTCCCAAATAGGAATGATCGGTGTTAGTGCTAACTTGTGAAATTATAATTTGATGATCAAAATAATTGAAAAAGATAAAATTTTTAAATTGAAAAAACTGAGAATTAATCAAATGTATTTCATTTCTTACTAATATTTTATCATATCATTGGTTTTTAAAAAATCTTTGCACCATTACAAATAGGAAAGCAGAGTTGAGAATAGTTTTGATGCAATGTAAGGGAAGGGAAGATATCACTAGGCGTTTGTGTTTGAATGATGGATGGTCAAGCAAAGGGACACTATGTATGTCTTTAAATGCTATCTGAAAGACATTGGATCTTTACTGAAAATTGCAAATCAAATACGTAAGATACTGAAAAAAAATAAAAGGGAAAGGCATTATTACTTGTGTTTTAAGTAAAATATGTCTTCTAGGGCAGATATGTCATCTTAGCCATTTCAAAACCTTCTATAATTTCTGAACATATATGTTGACACACAATATGTCCTGAATGAATAAACAGATGAACATAGACTTCATAAGAAGTCTGCCTAATTTGAGATCATTGTAGTGTTAGCATTATTTGAAGAAAAAACAGACACTATTCAGGAAATTTCAGAATAGTCAGGGGGATAATTCAGTATCTCATTTTCATTGTAATGTATGCCATTAGCATAACTAGTTATTTAATTATTTTCCAAGAACTCTTTGCCTATGCTTATGTCTTGCACGTTTTCCTCTAGTAATTGTATGGATTTGGGTAACAGATTTGATCCATTCAAAGTTGCTTTTTGTATAAAGTGTAAGGTAGTGTCTGTTACAACTAATTGGATGCAACTGTAAACCATTATCCTTAGTGAAATAAGCCAGTCCCCAAAAACCAAACATCATATGCTCTCCATAATCTGCCATAATCCATAATAACTGATACACAAAATACAACAAATGCAATCTATATGAGTAGAACTGACATTCTTTAAGAATATTTTTTAAGATTTATTTTTATTGGAAGTCAGATTTACAAAGAGAAGGAGAGATAGAGAAAGATCTTCTATCCGCTAACTCACTCTGCAAATGGTTGCAATGGCCAAAGCTGAGTTGGTCCAAAGACAGGAGCCAGCGGATTTTTTTGGGCCCCAAGGTTTTGGACCATCCTCTACTGCTTTCCCAGGCCACAAGCTGGGAGCTGGATGGGAATGAATCAGAGGAACACAAACCAGTGCACATATGGGATCCTAGTGCTTGTAAGATAAGGATTTAGCCATGGCATTCTTGAATTTGTCCATACTCCTAGAGAATAGTAGTGTTTGTTTTTATTTCCTATTTTCTATTTTTAAAACCATTACTTGATGGAATATTAAACTTGTGACTAGTGAAATGAAAGTATGCTACTGATGAATTAAGCCTGTGATTATAGAGATGAATGAAGTTATGCCTTTGTAAATATTAAAGAAAACAGAAAGGAAGGAGGGGGATTGATTCAGGGAGAGGGAGAGAACTATGATTTTGATCTTAGGTCTGTACCTATGATACTCATGAAATCTGTTGTCTTTGTATTAATAAGGTTTTAAAAAGGAAATCTAGACATTCCTTGAAGTACTCTAAAAAGAGTCTGTTTTCAACGGCTAAACCAAATAGTCTAGAAAAGCTCTACCTAAAACCTTTTACATTCTCCTTCACTCCTTTGTGAAAACACAGAGGTCTTTTGGTGAATTTCACTGTGCTGGGATGTCACAGGTATACAACAAATAGCACAGAAATATTCTAAGGGACTCATGATTAATGTGCTGATGTGGTTATTATCAAAGGCTTTCTTGCAATGAATTTCCATTAGATCTTTGGGAGTTACGTCTTTCAAAAGTTTTAATATGAGGAACGCAATTGCTTGTTTTTGAAAAATTAGATTATATTTATTTCTGGTGCCTGATTGCATCACTCCTCATTTTCCATCTATACACTAAAGCATGAAAGAAGTTGTTCAGAGATAGAGGATCTTATTATTGGACAAGTAGATATAAACATTGAAGTATTGTTTTCACTTCACCAAGAGTTATTCACATATGTAGAATAGGTGGAAGACTCAAGTTAGAAGCATGACTGACCTGAAATAGCCTGAGAAGACATCATGCAACATTTTTTATTACAATCATACAACAATTTTTGTAAGTATAGTTAGCCATGTCTGCTCAAATTCCATTATTTATAATTATTTTTGCTTATGTTAATCATTGGTACACTTTATTAATCTCAGCTATCATCAAAAAAATCATAAAGTTACATATTTAGTTACCTATATTAGATTAGTAATTGGTTATGCTGTCAAATGTATTTTCTTAAAATCTGTCAGTATGATTTTAACAGATGAAATACATACGATGTCAGATCAGAACAGCAAAACAGTCCTTTTATACTGGCTGGTATTTCCATTAAAACTATGTCATTTTTTTTTTATTTCTCTGTATCTCTTACTGGCTTCTTAATTTTATTCCCCTTTTAAAAAGTTAGCAGTTTGCAGAATTAATTTTTCTAAAGATGAATGACAGTTATTTTGTTCGTATTTTGTGCTTAAATGTGGCATGCCAATCATGCTGATTAACAGTGACACAGTCACTTAAAACCCATGAGAAATAATCTGACTGAGAAGTCACTTCTAAGTGACTGAGAAGAGTCACTTAGAAAATTAATTAAAAGCATAATATGTCAATACCTTTCCCCCATCAAGTTCTGTGCATCTTCATAACTAAATCTTATTAGTGCTACAGATGTGCCATTTTGTCTTTGGAATTATCGTTAAAATTTGTATGAGCCAAGAAAGAAGATAACTGCATTTCATTAAAGTGGAAATCTTTCGTGCCCCAAAAGACATCGAGTAAAACATCACCCATATAACAGAGGGAACATTTTAATCATGTATTTGATAAAGGTCTAATACTATACAGCACATGTACATAGGACAAGTTTTTTGTGTATATGGTATTCAGAACACACACACACACACACACACACACACACACACACAATTTCACATTTAAACAGCAAAACAAAGAACCCTGTATCAAAATGTATAAAGGAGTTGAATAGTTAAATATTAAACAGAGAATTACTCTATGACCTAGTAATTCCAATTTTAGGCATCTTCATATACCTAGAATAACTGAAAAATACAGATACGGTGATATTGCTCATTATAGCATTTTTCATGGTAGCCAAAAGTGGGGGGAAAATGCATGTGCCCACCAACAGATGGAAAAGAATAAACAAATGAGGTTTTAAAACATAATGGAATATTCCTCAGATATAAAAGGAACAAAGTGTTTTTACATTCTATCATGTGGATGAATCATGAAAATGCCGTGTAAAAGTGGAGTAAATAAAAGTAAAAAACATAAATATTTCATGGCTCCACTTGAAACATCTGGAATATCAGTTCAAGATTAGAAGCAACTGGTTACATGGGAGAATTGGAATTGGCTTATGTGGGAGATGAAAAAATGCTTTAGGAATAGGTACTGATGACAGTTACACAACATCATGAATGTGATTAATACCACTGCACAGTAAAAATGAGAAAAATGGCAGCAAATTTCATGTTCACAGTAAAACACAGAGTACAAAAAACCCCAACTGAAACAGCTGTAAAATGTACTGTAGTCATTCACCAACCCCTCCCCACAGACTATTTGATCTGAGTTTTCTTTCCATTGATTTGGTGTTTTGAAATAGCCATGCTTCGTATCAGTCATATTCATTACTAATAATGAATAATTCACATATCCCCATTAAGTTTGAAATTACTCAACAGATTTTCTACAGGGAGCAATACATTCCTCACTGAGCTCTTACAATTCCAACTAAAATACTTCTTCACCTTTTTATTATTTGTGCTTCTTCTTAATGGGAAAATAAATTATGGATTTATACTTAAGCTTTTAAATCAATATATTATATTATTTATTTCTTTAAAGATCCTTAGCAATCCAATTTTGTAAGTCCAAAGATCACTTGACTGTGGATCAGAAATGAAATGATCACATGCAACACGTGCCAAAAACCATATGGGTATTGTACAAAATGCAAACATCTGGTTCATTAAACAAATCAACCGAATCTATTTATGAAGGCTAGAATAAATGGATGTATCAAAACACACAAGTAAAGGAAGAAATAAGGAGTCAGATACTTGACATCTGATAACAAATAATCATTTGAGTCCCAGAATATCTATGTATGCACAAAATGTTGCCTTTAAATAATGAAAGTTGACATCATTATATATATACATACATACATATATATGTATATATACATACATAATAGCTCTAACTATGCACCAAAAACCATAGCAGCTACATCAAATGCAAGGGAAATTAATAGAAAAATAGAAACACACTAATATCAATACACCAATAATGCTATCGTAGATTAAAATTAAAGTAGACCATATGGATACACAGCAAACATTACAGTCCTCAATAATAAAGAATATAACTACAGTAACAGGAAAAGGGAACACTCACATGTTATTAATTCTGCAACATGTGACTATTTTAAATAACATGTTAATGATGTCTACATTGGTTATATTTTTACATCAAATTAACCAAGAGCTAAGTTTTGAATTCCATTAACATAACTACTGAGAATGTATTGGTCTTGTTATGCCAGGAGTTAGTTCCTGCATAAGGGCTCTATTAAGTATGAGGCTACTTTAAAATGTTTGGAGAAAATTTAATTTAACAACAAGTTTATTTGGATACGACGTTTTAAATACACACACAGTTTTCCCACAATACATATTTTCTATGAACTTTTACAGGTATTCTCAAATAAGCAAGTCAGATACCTGTGCATATTGGCTCTGTTGTGTATTTCTTCACGGTAGTCAGGAACATGATGTCAGAAGCCCATTGACATCAGATTTAATTTTTTGCACCTCAAAATGGTGAAAATAGCCCAGATAAACAGAGTTTTAGTCCTTTAGATTTTTCCTGCTTTGCATTTCCCTACAAAACTGAACCCAACATCTGTCATATGTAGATGATCTATCCTATAGCGAACAAAATGGCCAAGCCACTGCTGTCCCTCATCATTCTCTGACTCAGGTACTTCCACCATGTTGCTCAGCAACATCATGGAGACACATAAGCCCCTACCATGATTCCCCAACTTTGGGCCTTTATCCTTTTCTCTTTCTGCATCATTGCCCTAGAATGTCTCAGGATATGAGGTACTTTCACGTCATGTGTCCTATCAGACTGCTGAACAGGTAAACCTGTGTGTGTACTCTTGATGCCTGTGGTTATGTGACTTTCTTTTAATCAGTTCCACAATTTCTTAAACCCAACTAATGAAAAGTGCAATTAAAAGTGTAAGTATCTCTTTAATTGGTGAGTTGTAAAGCTTGCATCTCTACTTCCAAATCAAAGATGGACTCCCAGTGATGCCGTTGAATGTATTTAGGATGCTGGAAGTCTGCTATTGTGCATACCTGCAATATTGGGATACACTAAAATAGCAGAATGATGGATTTATGACAGTTTATCAAGGACTATATAAATGAAATAATATAAGGGAAATCAGTAGAAAGAGGCAATTTGGGGAAGGGGGACAGGAAATCCCAGAACCTGTGGAACTGTATCATAAAACGAATCATATATATTTTTTTAAGCTACTCTAAAAAAGTCACAGCTTAGGTCAATGCTTATCAAAGTGTAGTTACTATATCTTTAAAAGTTATACTGGAGGATGTTAAACATCATTGTGGCAACCCTCCAAGACTGGAGAACAAATAATTAAAGTAAGTTAAGCTAGGCTTCATAGCTGTAGCCCATTGGAACATTTGCAGAGAAGAAAGCAGTTTTTAGTACCTGGTGTGGTGGCCTAGTGGCTAAAATCCTCACCTTGAATGCTGGGATCCCATATGGGTGCCGGTTCGAATCCCGGCAGCCCCACTTCCCATCCAGTTCCCTGCTTATGGCCATTATATTGTAGCAGATAAAGCCAAAACCTGCAATCCTGGCACCCCAGACGGGTACTGGCTCATGTTCCACTATTCAACTTCAGATCTAGCACCCTAACAGTGTTGGTAAGCAGTGGAAGATGGCTCAAGCATTTTGGGGCCCCTGCTAACCATATTGGTGACCTGGAAAAAGTTTCTGCTCCTGGCTTCAGATGGCCCAGCTTTGCCTGTTACCAACAGATAGACGGCTCTCTCTCTTTTTCACTTTATTTTTCTCCTTTTGTGTCGCTCTCTCTCTGTAACTTACTTTCAAGATAAATTTTTTTAAAAAGATGATTCCAAATAACATAATCAAGTTCTTCTAAATTTTACTTTTTAGTTATTAAACAATGCTTTGCAGTTATATTCTTTTTTAAAACATTTATATATTTTTATTACAAAATCAGATATACAGAGAGGAGGAGAGGTAGAGAGGAACATCTTTCAACTGATGATTCATTCCCCAAGTGGTCGCAACAGCCAGAGCTGTGCTGATATGAAGCCAGGAGCCAGGAACCTCTTTAAGGTCTCCCACATAGGTGCAGGGTCCCAAGGCTTTGGGCCATCCTTGACTGCTTTCCCAGGCCACAAGCAGGCAGATGGATGGGAAGTAGGGCCACCTAGATATGAACCGACATCCATAATGAATCCCGGTGAGTTCACAGTGAGGACTTTAGCCACTAGGCTGCTGTGCCTAAAACCAAAGTGTTCACATTCAATCTTAGTACCACTAAGATTATTTAGTACCACAATAAATAATCACTTAAGAGAAACTGCTTAAACTTGTGATATTCAGTTTTATTCTTTGCAATACAATTATAACACTCCAAGTAGTTTTATATCAGTGAATATTGATGTTTATAGCAATATCTAATACATAAGCTCAATATAGTCATTAAAATAAATGAACAAAGTTAATAAATCAATGGCATTAGCCAGTACTGTTATATTTAAAATTACTACACTAAAAGTAGTAACATTTCTGACTCAGGTATTTGTGTCCTGAAAGTGAATAGTGCTTAATTAAGTGACTGTACAGCAAGTGTGAAATAAAAAGGCATTATTTATAAAGTGTGACTCCTGGTATCATAATCTGTGTTACATAAATTGTGTTACTTAGAAGAAATAACTAAGTTTTGCTTTCTCACAATTTATGCAGTTAGCTGGTACACTCCTTTAGAACATTGTCTGTGGAATTGTGTAGCTATCTCAATAATAAGATCATTGCTAGTGTTTCAGTCAGCCCCTGGCACAAATACTTTACATTCTGTGATTACCCTAAAATTCTGTGATTTAGAACAATAAGATGTTATCCTTGCCCTCACATAATTGAGTGAGCTAGAATTCAGCTAATATTCATTGGGTTTGCCTCTAAGCTGCAATATAGGTATTCTGTGAATCGCCTTCTTTGGGTTGTAGGTTAAATGCAATGCACTTTACTGATGGTGGTGACAAAAAAATGCAAGACGGATAAGCAGAAATGCATATTGCTTTCTTCAGAAAAGATGTATTTGAATTACTGGGAGAGAGAAGGAGAGAGTATTTGGGGCATACTCCCCAAATAGCTGCAACAGCAAGGCTGGGTCAGACCAAAGCCCAGAGCCAACAGCTGTGTCTAGGTCCTCCATGTGGATGGCAGGGTCTCAGACACTTAGACCATTTTCTAATACTTTCCCAGGCACATAGGAAACTAGATCAGAATACAGGACTTGAAGCAACCTCCTATAAAAGATGTGATGTTGCAAGCAGTGGCTGAATATGCAGCACAGCAGTGCCAGCCACACATCATGCTTCTTTCTTTAGTCCTACCCCAGCTTTCATACAGTGACACCACTGGTCATATTCATTGACATAAAGCAAGTTCAATTTCAGTTGGGGAAACAGTTTGATTCTAATGGGAACAATGGAAAAATCATGAGCATGAATACAGGGAGAGATGAAGACCAGGAACAGTATTATATTCTATTTCCTCAAGAAAGGAAGATTACATGAAAATTCTTAGAAAAGTTTCTAATAGATGATTTATTAGTCTGATTCTTATTACACTTTGTGATATAGAACAAGCACATTTTCTGATAGGAGATAATGTTGATTTTAGAGACCCATGTCCATAAAGATTATGACAAACAGTGGCTCAACATTACATTAAATACTTAGCTGAAATGAGGGCTTTGTTATACACAAGAGACACATGGAGACAGTTTTTGGCAGGCTGAAACACAGGGCTGTCAGATTTATCAAATAACAATGCAAGTGGGCTAGTTAAATTTGAATTTTACAAAGTGCAAACACTTTTTTGACTATAAATATTGTTGTAAGTTTTACTTGTTAATGTTAGGAAAACTTTTGGTTTATAGTGATAAATGGAGAAGCATAAGGCTATCACTATTTGTATGATGTATTCACCTCAAGAGCGAATGTAATGTATTCATCTCACGACTATTCACCCAAATATTCACAAAATTTTCAGGATAAAGATGGATTGCACGGGATGTACTAATCACATAATTTAGTCAGTAAATAACACATGAACACTTTGGATAATATCTTGATCTATTTTATGTTGCAAATAACACAGAATGAGTAAGTTGCAACGAAGAGATTCATTTGGCTGATAGTTCTGGTCTGTCTGGCAATAGTCAACAGTGTCTGGAGTGTGTGGGGATAAAGCAGTGTGTGAGACATAGTCAAACCGGATTTTATAGCAAACAAACTCTCAAAAAAACCTACAAACCTGTTAATTAATATATTAATCTTAATAGATTCATGACTCTATTAATCTATTCATGAAGGCAGAGTCCTGATTCTTAAAGGACCCACTTGTTTCTACCTTTTAAGATATCATAATTAGGATTAAATTTAAACATGAGTTTCATAGTGAAGCAACTACCTGTTCTAGTCACCTAATTACAATAACTATGAAATATTTTACACTAGACATACACCAGTTGGTGTAGACAAACATCTGTCAGGTAGACATTAATCCATTAAAATCAAAATGATTATGTACACATATGATATATTAGTTTCACATGAATTTATTTTTAGAAATAAAAAGCAGGGAAGTTGATTGAAAAAATAAAATTTATCCAACAATAGGTCAATACACTTCTGGAGGAAGAAGTGAAGGAAAGTGAGCAGATTTTATATTAAGTTTAGAAAGTTAATATTAAGTATTTGGTTAATTCTAAAAACCTATGTTGAGAAATTGCTGAACATAGCCAGGTTTCCTTACTTTTTTTCCTAGATTGTTAAGGATAAAAGGGCTCACTGAAATGTGAGTTTGCATGGTTTCCATGTGCAGCCTGATTGGCAATTTGCAATGAGAAAAGCATAAATAACGTAAGTATTTATTCAACTCTAGAGACTTTTTAGGACAGATTCAAAAGACTTTCAGCAAGATTTTGATGAACTAATTCTACTCTGTGAAATCAAATGCTCTGTGCATTATCCTCTGTGTGTCCCATGAGATCGGATAGCCGTAACTATGTTAGCTTTGTGTACATTATTACTTTAATTATTTGTAATTTCCTGGTTGTAATTAAACTTAAGTCAACATGAACTCCATGTAGTAATTTGGTTTATATTGATTAAACCTCTAGAAATCAATATCTCTAATCCTCATACATTGTGTTTATGGATATACACATCTATAAGCTTTCTGTTACTATTTTACTATTTTTTCTCTTGAGAAAATATGGTTATGTCTTGATAAAATCACGAATAATGTATTAACTTTGAGTTCAGACAAAATGAATAATTCCTGAATTACAGCTGTATTTTTAGAATCAAAATTACTCTTTTATATGCATCAATCACTTCTTAATTTATATAACATTTAGATATGTAATCAATGCAAATGTGTCACATTTCAGGCAGCACCCAATTTAAAGTCTAATACAACTATTACATACTTACACTTACATGTATATATATGTATGTGTATATATATATATATCAGAACATTGAAATATACAATTATTTTTAAAATCTGCATATTATGATAATCAGCAGTAAATTAATGACCACCAAAGATCTGTGGGTTGAATATTTAATTCAGGACTGTCAATATATACAAGTACATATAAAACAAACGATTCACTTAGTTAGAATACAGATCTAGGATAAAGGAAACCTAGTCATTGAAAAGGTACAAATTAGCAGGCTTGGAATCTTGCTATACAGGTTATATAAATAAGGGAATCAACTAGTATACACATGGAGATATGTCTTCAACTTCTTAATATTTGCTTAGAAATTAGCCACTTTCATGTTCTTGGAAGATTTTCTAGATCAGAATATTTACTGTTTTTCTTTAAAGCATTATATCCTGATGAATGTAATATACTTCTATATCCATTTGTAAAAATCTAGAGATAATTGAAAGATAATTGACTTATTTCAAGTATGTTTATTCAGTCACCAGATATAGGAATAATTCACCTATTTTATGGAAGCCATTTTTGCATATAAATAAAGTTGCTTCACTCATTCATTATTAAATCCTAGGAAGGAAAATGAGATTTTAAAATTAGGAGCAAGGAAAATTCATGTTTTTTTCTCTCCCAAACAACAATCAAGGTATAAAGTGGATCAGCACCGGCCATTGCGCTCACTTGGGGAGTGAACCATTGGACAGAAGATCTTCCTTTCTGTCTCTCCTCCTCTCTGTATATCTTACTTTATAATAAAAATAAATAAATCTTTTTTTAAAAAAAAGATCTATTCCTGTCATATTATCCAAGGCCCCAGGCCTAGCTCTGTGGACTGAGATTCTAGGAGAGCGTTCAGAGACTCGGGGTCTGAGTCCTTTCCAGTGCCAGGCAAGTCCCTGTATCACTAGGCTTTCAACCAGTCACAAAGACCAAAATTCTTGCCTATACCAGTATCAGGCCATCCCCCAAGAACCAAGGATTCATGCTCATTTCTGTGGCCTCACAACTAAAGCCTGTCCCAGAGCCAAATCAGCTCTAGTGGATCC
Organism: Ochotona curzoniae; assembly: GCF_017591425.1. NCBI lineage: Eukaryota > Metazoa > Chordata > Mammalia > Lagomorpha > Ochotonidae > Ochotona > Ochotona curzoniae. Next base: position 17,420,375 of record NW_024465023.1, on the reverse strand, counting down.
ATGACCCAAGCATGTTACAACAGATACCAGACTTTAGGCCCAGTCCCACAGAATCAGGTACCAGGCCTTCCCTAAAGATGTAAGTACCAAACATACCCGAATTCCCAGGAACCAAGCCAGCCCTGTGAATCTGAACATCAGGCCCACCCATCCATCCACTGAGCCAGTCACTACACCAGCCATGCCTCAAAAATCCACCTGCATTTATGCCTTAGGAACCCACCTCTGCATCAATTAGCAAGTAGTGTTTTCTCTACTGTAGCCATTTCATAATGTTTAGAAGTTCTTAATTCTCCAAATGTGGAGACATTAATTCAAGGTTGATCATGAAAAATCAGGGATACGTAACTCCCAAACATTTTAAGTTCAACCCTCCACTTTCTAAACTCACATAAATGCCTAATTTTATCATTCCGTTTTCCACTAGTACACTAGTTCAGTCAAGTTCTTTACCACTTTATGATGTAGATTACTTTTTACTCCAGTTTCAGGAACATACTATTTGTTTTCTTCCAAAATTTCACCAAAATGCTTTTAATGTGCATATTTATATCAACATTCTTTTCATGATTACCTAAGCGTTTCTGAGAAGTTACAAACCTTTTCAGTTTTCCTCTTTGCTTCCTGAATTCTTGTTTGCTAGGATCACCCAAAATTTCCAGGGAGCATTTCAAAACTCATTCAGCCTCTGCCTATTATCCAATTCCAAAATCACTATATTTTCATGCGTTTGTTACAGCAGCACCTCATTTCTTAGTACTCTGTATTAGTATTCTCAAAATGTCATAACACAATTCCATAGACTGGGTCACTTAAATAACAGAAATTCATTTTCTCAGAGTTTTGAATGCCAAAAACTCAAGATCAATGTTCCAGCATCATTAAACTACGATAAGAGTTCTTTTTCTGGTGTCCAGAGTGCACTTCCTGACTATATCTTCACACACACAGTGGAGAGACATGATCTCTGATGTCTGGTATTGCAGGAGTATAATTTTGTTAGGAGGGACCTACCACTGTGACCTCATCTAAGTTTAATTATCTCCCAAAGGTATTATATAAACACAATCACAATGACGTTTATGGTTTCAACACATGAATCAGGGAGTAGGGAGAAAATCAATTTATAATATTCCCTTACCCCATCATTTTCAGTATAATATTGCTATTTATTTAATTTTCTTTACCAGAAATTTGTGAGTCAAGACTGATTTTTAGCTCATAGATAAGTTCCAGTCCAGTCATAAATCCTGACAATGAAATACATTGAAAGCCTTGCCACTTTTTTATCACTTTCTCCCACATCAACTCCAGTCTATACCACCATCATTTCTAGCCTGGAATATGAAAAGAGCATTTTTATTTTAACACTTACAGATTGTGGGTCATCATATCCACATGCAGAAGCCAGAGGGATTTATTTTTTTTTTACTAGAAATAAAGTGGATCAGGTCGCTACATCTTTAGAGATATAGAATTCCCTTTTGCCTGAGCTGACTGTAGGAAATGAATCAAAAAGGGCAAGAACTTAATGTAGTCACTGCTTATTTTTCTAATCAAACTTCCTCAATCTCTCCCACACCATATTATTATGTTCTTTCAGTTTCCTGAGCAAATTCTTTTCAATTTCTTTTTTAATTTTTAATCATTCTTCTTGGAACATTTTACCCTGAAATATTTGTATACTCTTATCCTCATATTTTAAGCCTCTGTTCAAATGTCACTTCATCAGAGATATAAAACTCTGTCTCCACTAATTTCTCCTCTGAATCAATAACTTTAAACATGTTATGTGCTAATCTATTTCCGTAGTTTTTATTATTTTCATACCTTCAGTAGTTAAGTTCTATCATCAAAAGATAGTTTTTCATTTCTTATAGTTTATAACAAGATCTTTTCCTTGCATATAGCAGTTGCTGATAACATTCATGTAGCTAGCTAATGCTTATTTTCTAAGGCTCTCTTCTAAGTGCTCTGGATATAACACAGGAAAAATAAGACAAAAATTCTTGCACCTTCTCGTAAATGATTTGCTAGTTCACAGCTGGATAATGGACTAATAGAAGGACGGTCATCAACAGTCAAAAGAGAATGAAAATGAAATATTGTGGGGCAATTTTTGATAGTGTGTTTAGAAAAATCCCCCTTGAAAGCTTGAAATGAATAAATGAATGAATGAAGCCTGTAGGGATAGCTACAAGAAATTTCTGAGAGATTCTTACCTGAGTCTGTTATTTATGCCTGTTTGAAACCATAGAATCATTTAGAAAATGTTTATATCAAAAAAGCAGAAGAAAGCCAATATTGTAGGTGTCAGATGGATAACGAGTATAATCTGAGCATTCCAGAATATTGTATTTTTAGTATATAGAACAAAATATTAGAGAAATAATGGAATGTCTATGAAGTAAGTTCAAAGTATCAATTATGCAAATGAAATATGACTGTGTATGAGACTTGGGAGCAGATTTTTTATTTTAGCTGATTTCAAGCTTAATAACCACACACTGTGTAGATACATTACTTAGAAATCTAAAATAAATTTGAGGAATAGTAGTGAAATTATTTTTCCAGGTGAAAGAATATTAACAATTATTCTAAATTCCTTTTTTACTGTGGAGATGACAATCAGATAATTTGGCTCAATTAAAAATTCTATGTATTTAGATACTGGCAATATAAAGTGCTTCCTTGGGCAGTCATTGAGTTATGAGGATTTCTTTCAGTATAGTTAAAAATAACTACAAATATATAACAAATGTCTATGAATTTCTACATGGTTCCAAAATCTGCAACCAGAAGATTATTAATTAAATCCCTGTTGGTAATACCGAAGCCGGATATAATTGTAGTTGTTAGGAAAGGGGATAATCGAAAATAGAAAAATACTTGTCTTACTGATATTTTACGCAATGGTCTCAATATTGGGGTCCCCACAAAACTTCCTCTTTAGAACATAACTTCCAAGGTGATCACATTGTCACAAGGCAATGGTAACCAAGAAAAGGGACCTTGGTTCTTGTCTCATGTAGACAAATTTTCATGAAGACAAGACAGTGAGCAATGCAAGATTTATTAAAGTAAGAAAATCTTATTAAATTCTTGCAGCAGCCAGGAGTGAGGTTGCATGTGAGGAAAACCAAAATTTAAATAAGTGGAATAATAATGAACAGTCAGAAGGCAGAGGGCAGAGACAGAAGCCATCAAGGGTCTGAATTGTTATCCAGCATGAATATGATTTTTAAAAAAAACCCATCAGAAGGGTGGGATAGGTAATAAGTCTTTTAGATTCTTGTGATAAAACTAGAAACTAATGATGGGATTGGTATTTTGTATTTCTAAAGTCAGATTCTGAAAATACTGGCAAACTATAGTTGATGTTATTTTAACTGGCACAAGGGGGAAATCTCATCGTGGTTTTTATTTGGATTGCCCCAACGGTTAGTGATCTTAAGCATTTTTTCATCATGTGTATGTTGGACATTTGAATATCATCCTCTGAAAAATGCCTTTCATGTCCTCTGTCCATTTCTTAAGTGAATTGTTTGCTTTGTTGTTAAGTCTTTCTAAAAAACATTTACTTATTTTTATTGCAAAGGCAGATATGCAGAAAGGAGGAGAGACAGAGAGGAAGATCTTCTATCTGATGATTCACTCCCCAAGTGACCGCAATGGTCAGAGCTGAAAATCGATCCAAAGCCAGGAGCCAAGAGCCTTTTCCAGGTTTCCCACATAGGTGCAGGGTCCCAAGGATTTGGGCCATCCTCCACTGCTTTCCCAGACCACAAGCAGGGAACTGGATGGGAAACAGGGCCACCAGGATTAGAACCAGTGCCCATATGGGATCCTGGCATGTGAAAGGGAGGACTTTAGCCACTAGGCTGCTACGCTGGGCCCTGTTGTTGAGTTTCTTGAACTCTTATCAGAGCCCAGATATTGATCCTTTATCAGTTGCATAGTTGCAAAATATTTTCTCTCATTATGTCTGTTACCTCTTTAGTTTGTCCTGTGTTTCCTTTGCAATGCAAAAGCTTCTCAGCTTGATGTAACCCCATCTGTCTATTGTTGCTTTTATTTCATGTGCTTTTGATGTCTTTTTCAAGAAATTTTTGCCATTGTCATTGAGCGATGGTCTCTGTGGCTCAGGTGAGATCAGTGCCCAATGCCACAACTAACAGCCACAGGAAATGTTGCTTAATCAGGACCCTGAATATCCACTGGGCATTGTAATAGGTCCAGAGGTTCTATATACAATAACTGAACTGGGAAGAAGAGCTGTTAAAATCTAGTCAAGGTTCACCCTGGCACAGAGCTCCAAAATAGTCTTGTTGCCTGTCCTTGTTGTCTGTTCAGGGCTGTGGGGTGAATGACAGCAATAGCTTCTTGGCTACTCACACAGGCTCTAGGTGGGTCACATCTGAATGTTATCGTCAGCAGATTCTGCTCATTACTGAGGATACACTACAAGTCTTTCAGAGGCTGATGGTACTACACACCAAAAATAAGTCTATTTCACTAGGATACTCTTCTCCATCTGATGTTGTAGCAAGTCCAGAAATTCTCTCTACAAATATTGGCACTGCCTTTGTGAAGGTGTACACCAGTGAAGGCTCAGGCTGTGTTTCTCTTTGGAGAAGCATTCCGTGGAGCTTGTTACTCATCCATCATTTTGACTCTGCTTCCACAAATCAAAAATATGTGGGCATACTAGTTGTGGGCATGATAATGTCAAAGCTACATTTAATTAGTTAAATTGATTTTTTTCACTTTTTGGATACTTTATAAAATAAATATTGGATGGAAGAAACATGGCAAATTATGGAAAAAGAGTCAAATTACAAAAAACAGTTCATGTTCTCTTCTTTCCCAAGTGTCTTAGAACATTGGAGCTTTGCTGTGCTAAAAGAACATTCTGCTGTTATTGAACACTACAAGCAGTGGAATACTAATAGTCAACATATGCCCTAGCCATTGCTTTAATTATCCGACTGGGTACAATGTGGGAAATTGAAAAGTAACCTAGGGAATCAGTGCATTTTAAAAAATAAGTTACATTTTTACACCATTCTAATTGTAGATACCCTCTACAGTATATATAGTGAACTCTTTAAAGACACAATTTCATTGATTTTGAAAGACAATGAAAGTTGGAAGTAAAGCAAATAAGCCTGGCTTACACATTAAGCAGAGCTCCAGGGTGTCAGAACTTTCTGGAAATCAAATTGTTTTCCACAAGGATCACAGTTCCGTGCTAGTTATAAAAGCACTCTGACTTCATATCTCTAATCCCTTCACTTTGATGATTTTGACTCTGAAGTACACAGTTTAACATTTAAAGCAAGAATAAAATAAATGGCAATTTGAAAATCAAAACTGAATCAATTCTAAGCCAAACATGAAATTCTGAGAATATATTAATATATTTATCAAAAAGAATCCTTAATTGCAAAATTCACTGTTTACTAGTTTCTTTTATGGTTAATGTAGTAATGTAATCTCATTTAGAGACTTGTAGCTTCATGATATTTGAAGTGATGTTGTTTCAACAAAATTAATTTGAAGGCTCAAAATCTGCACAAAACAACTCCAACCTAAAGATTTTTTTGACAAATACAGAGCCTTCAATGTAAACTAGAGAGACATGAAGCAGATAATAACCCATAGCCCTTTCTCTGGATTAAGGAAAATGGCAAGATAACAAATAGTTCATAGCATAACCTGCTAATTACCTTCACTTTGTTTTTGATTGGTCACATACTCAGTTGTGTATCAGTTCAGATATCAGTAAAATCAGGCAAAGAAACAAAATATCTGAGTTTTCCCCTAATATTTAAAAAGTTATTCCAAACTCATATATTCAAAAAGACAAAAATATTATTTTATTAAAAAATACTTCAGATGCCTGCATATGCACAAGATACACTGTATTTTCAAAATGCCAGTCATTTACTACTTTGGAGTCAATTGTTTTGTTGTTTATGTAGAAGGACAACAGAATCAAAGGACTGAAGGAGGAAGAGTTGAATAATTCAGAGATGAAAGATGAAGGGAAAATTACCAAGTTAGAAGTATGTAGTGAAAATATTGAAGAGGCTAGGAAGCAGCGGCTGAAAGGATGAGCTACTATTTCAAAGCCAGCTGCCTGAATCAGAGATTTCTTACAAACTCAAAACAGTGAAATCAAGCACTGGTGCTCAACTGGTGTGCCAAAGATTCCAGTTGCTTGTTGATGTGCTTTATTTCCTTTGTGTTTGGTAAAGAATCTCACTCTTGACTTCCGGACTAGTGCTTTCTAAAGTTCAGAACTAATAATCAGTCAGAATACCTTGAATAGAAATAATTTAGACTCTAAATGCAATCAACTTGATTTTCCCCAAGAATTGAGAAGAGCTGACTGTTCGAATATGAAGCAATCACTTAAGCACAGTCTTCCTTTATAAAATTATTTGTGTAAAAGAAAATATTATTTCCATATTTCCCTGTCTAAATATTAATAGTTTGCTTAATTTTCTGAAGAATCAAGACTCTTTTGAATATGTTTCAAATTATATGTAAGTATAATTTCAATTATATGTAAGTCACATGTATGTTTCAAAAAAAATGTCACTTAAGTCACTCAAAGCACTTACACTGATTTCAGGCGTCCTGTACTGTATTTCATTCTACTACACCTGATGTGACACAGTTTTTAAGGCATCTCAGTATCCTTCCCTGAATAAAGTACACAGATCCACTATTTTTCCTTAAAGTAGTGAACATGAGTAACAGTGACAGTAAATGTTACCTAAAAATTTCATTGGCAAAAAGAGTCACAATCACTTGGTCGTTGTGAACAGTATACAGGAAGGCAAGCTGAAGTTAGGCATCCCAGACTCACATCTTTACTCAGCCTCTGACTAGCTGCTGGATTGTCATTTCTGTGTCTCAATTTTCTGATCCATATAGTGATATCAATACTTCTACTTATAACAGTGTGGTGAGAATTGATTGAGATAATTCTTGGGCTAATGTCTAGCACATTTAGAAATACCCAGAAATTGTTTTTTAGAATTACTGTTATTGAGTGGGATGGAAATTGACTCTAAATCGAATGCAAATGTAATTGAGTGTCAAAATAACACAATACAGTAATTTTCTATATAATGATGAGATAGCCGATAGACCACAATCTTCCCACAAGACTAGTGTGTTCCAGTGACATTGTAGTTGTTTCATTTTGTACAAGTACCCTCTATAATAACATAAGAGCTCTATCACAGAACATGTCACTGTCATTCAGCAACACATGATTTTATTTGCAAGGTCATGCTTTTTGTAGTACTGCCCATCAGAAAATGTGTGTAATAACATGAATTTGATATTTACATAAAAACAACTCTTTTAAGTTAAGCTGCAGATACCATTTGATTCAAGGGATATGACGATTTCAACATTTATTGTTTTTGAAGACTAAGTCACTTGACTTAGTCCAAAAATTCACTATATTTTGGCAGAAGGGATTCCGACTGAAGCTTGATGAGCAGTTTTCTTGACTGTGCAATGGACAGATATCCCTATAATGAAGTAAGGAGTCATGATCAGCTATACAAATATGGAATGAAACAAAAGGAAAAAAGACACAATGCTTTTGCTTGCATCAGCATCTTTGTGGACTTGGTAGTGGCAGGATTGATACTTATGTGATAAATGCCTTGCCTTATCCACAACCTCTTGCTATGATCAGCTAGAATAACTTGCATCTAGAAAGTTTTAGACTCGATTATCAGTTTAGAAACTGTGCAGGCATTCAGTAACTCCTATACAGCATAATGATAATAAGAGTATCTTCTGCAATCCAACTAACACAATGGATATAATATCTAATATCAAAATTTACAGAAAATGCAACATTTTTGAAAAATAAGTTCATTTTTTCCTGTTTTGGTGATTTTTGAAGATTTATTTACCTATTTGAAAGGCAGAATTAGAGAGAGAGAGAAAGAAAGAATGAGAATGAATTTTCTATCTGTTGGCTCACTCCCTAATTGGCCACAAAAGCAAGGGCTGGGCAAGACTAAAACCAGAAGCTGGTAGCTTCATCCTGGATTCTCAAGTGCATGTCAGGGACCCAATTATTTGGGCCATCATTTGCTGTTTTTACAGGCACATTAGAGAGAACTGGACCTTCAGTGGAAAAACTAGAGCATGAATTGGTACCCATTTGGAATGCTGGCATTGCAAGTGGCGACTTAACTAACTACTTCACAAAAAAGTGTGTTAAGTCCAATTTTTGACAAAAGTATTTTTCCAGACAACATTTGAAAACATGAGATTACATTGAGTAGTATGAGTAAATCCTTGTAAAATATAAGGATATTTTTAAATGTTTATGAAAACAGAATTTTAAAAAATCATTTGGGTTCAAACATTTTTCTAAATCATCTACCTGAAAGGTCCCCAAAAATTTGATGGGAAATATATGGTATAAAATATTATGCATAATTTTTATTTTATGTGCCGAAATAAATGTTTAATTTCTTTGTCCATGAACTTTTTAAAGTACCCTTGCATAGCACCAGGGACCCAGAAAACTGATAATTATATAAAACATTCTAAAATTAAAAATTTGGAGTAGGATGGATTACTTATTGTTTCTGTATGTTTTATCTAACGCCTTTATTTTTATCTCAGGCTCTCTTTTGGCAACATACAATATTTCAAGTTTCTTAGGGAGCGTGGACCTCATTAGTCTTGAATTCAGACCAGATACTAGAAGATGTGAGAAATTCAGTGTACTCCTAAGAAATAGGATTTGTACTGTTTACTCCCAAAATGACATGGTGTCTGAAGTTACTTTCATATTGAAGAGGAAAAATTGTAAAACTATAAGAGTGATAATGTCACAAATCTTTAATAATTTATGAAACTAGGAGCAAAATAGTTGTTACTTATATTATTTCTCCAACTGTTCCATGTTTTTAGAAATTTGCATAAAATAAGGTAAGAAAAAAGAAAATTTTATATTAAATTGGCCTTGGTCATCCGTCTATGCTTCCTGATTGAAGTGCTTATGGACAGTCATCAGTATCTTAAAATGTTTACTTATATAAACAGGAATGCTATGTAATAAAAGTGAGAAGTAAATTTGATCATAAGTATAAAACACACATATTATATTACATTAGATTGCATTAATGTCAATGTGATCCTGCTGTTTCTAAAGTTTTTTTCATATATTATTTTAAATTGTTCCCTAATACTGGTGTATCCTTCGTATATAAGGTATCCAAAAGAGTTTATTAAAAACTGAATGGATGTAATAGAAAGCAATTATAGGAAATGCTAAAACTAAGTCCTCATATTTTTTTTAATATCTAGTGTAAAGGTAAGGGCTTTAATTGCTAGGTTACCATGCCAGACCTTATATGATCCATATTTAAAAGATCATTTAAATGTGAACCGAAGTGTTCATTTCAAATGATGAATTTAGGGTAAAAAGCACTGGAGAAGTATGTTTTTTTTTTCAACTTGTGATAAAACAAAATAGTGCAGAATGCTAGTCTTGGTAAAAATCCTGAGAACCACTAAGAAGACAGTATTTCTTTTTTTGAGAAGACAGTATTAACCAGGAAATTAATATAGTCCCTGGAGTAAGTGAAATCAACTAATCTGATTTTACCAATTATTTATGATGTGTTTATTGCTCTAGTGAGTTTTATTAATCTGTAGACAAACTATGGATGATAATTGGTCCTATCTCTGACTACTTATTCCTTTCTGCTTATAATCAAGGTTAAACTTAGAAGAAACAAATAGTATCTTCAACCTGAATATTTCCATCGCACCCAAACTATAAAACTTACTCATTATGCAGATATGGAAGTCACACCTCCATTTTACAGATTTGAAAGTGAGATACAGCTATCTACCATTAAACCAGCTCTGTGGTTGTTCCAGTTGCTCAGGCCAAAAAATCTTGGTTCCATTCTTTCTATTCTGTTTTTCTCATAGTTTACATGTTCTTAGAAAAGCTCAAGCCAGCTTTATTTTCAAAAATGAACTATAACTTGAACATATCTCACCACACTCATTGTCAGTGCTTTGGTCCAGGTCGCTAACGTTTTGTTCCAGAATTAGTGTAATGACCTCCACTCTGGTGCCTTCTGTAGCCCTCAGCCCATGTCATTCATCTCAATATAACAGAAAAGTCATGCTATTCTGCGAAAGCTCACTCTTGGTACTGCAAGCTCCTATTACTTTATGATTGCTTCCTCTGCCACTGATTCCTCATCTCCTCTCTACTCTCCAGATAATATTAACATTGTCTTAAACATGTCATGTGTTCCCATGTGCAAACAGCTCAAGGCCTTTACTCTAGATTTTTCTAGAATACTCCACTTGTATCAGTTTTCCCAGACTATACCATATGACCACTTTCCTCAGTTCACCAAGCCTTACTCTAGTTTTCTGCTAAGGAAAACTGATGATCAATTTTTTTAAGTTCCTGATTCACATTTTTTCAAAGCATTTAAGGAATTGAGAATAATATTTTCAACCATTTTTATAAGTTTTTCATTGTCAAAGCAGTAACTGGGAAGATGAAATATAATAGAACTTTCAAAATACTCCGAAGTCTGACATGCACACAGAAGCTTAGTATCAGTCATGGAAGATGAGTCTTGAAAATGGTTCTGGAACTTCCAGTGGAATCATGATGTGATTTATTCTGTGATTAAGGGTAAAAAAGATACACACTGGGGCCTGGCACAATAGCTTAATTGGCTAATCCTTTTCCTTCATATGTCAGCATCTCATATGGGTGAGTTCATGTCCCAGATGCCCCACTTCCTTCCAACTCCCTGCTTGTGGCCTAGAAAAGCAGTAGAAGATAACCCAAAGCTTTTAGATCCTACACTTACATGGCAGACCTGGAAAAAAATGGTTCCTGGGCTCGGGCCAGCTCAGCTCCAATCTTTGGAAACATTTAGGAGTGAATCAGCAGACAGAAGTTCTTTTTCTTTGTCTCTCCACTCTGCATATCTGTCTTTCCAATAAAAATAATTTTTTAAAAGAAAAAGAAAAGAAAACATATCAGCTTTCTCAGAGAGTAAAGACTCCCGTATTAACTCCTGATTTGATTAATGCAAATTTGGACTGCTAGCTCATCTTACTTAGCTGACTGATCAATCGTATTTTTCAAGGTCACGTTGTACTTCTGTTATAGTGGTTAGTTGTAGAATTCAATAGTTAATCTTGCTGAATATTTTAAATCTAAACCTGTATCAGACTGTAATAAGAGAATGTTGTATAACTTTTGCCATTACAAGTAGTTTTCATAGTAACTTTGACATAACAATATGCAAAATTCTAGAAGTATGGTATTTATAGTACATATTTGCACGCTGAATGGCATACTCAGCACTTACTACAGTATATTTTTTAATGTTTTTACAACTTATTGTAGGAAATCCACATCATCACTAGTTATTCAAGAAAGATGCACATTTAGAGTTAACATTTGTTACAGAAATGCTGTCAAACAAGTAATTTAAATGTATTGTGTGAACTGATACGGGAAATACAATTAGATTAAATCTGATTTGCTAAATTGAATATATATGCATTTCATATGAATGTTACCAAGTGGCATACAGCTCTGGTGAACTCTTAAAATTAATGTGTCCTCGGCTCCAGTGGTGTGAGCTTGTGGTATTCTGAAATTATAACTGTTCTGGTATGCCAGTTCTATCACCATTTTTTTGTGCAAAATTCAAACAATAAACTGAGATCTACCAGTCTTGGGACTGATTTTGTTGTACTGGTCTTGGTGCATCAGGTTAAGCCACAGTTTGGTTGCATCCCATATTCGAGTCTTTGATGATCCACTTCCAACTCAGTTAACATTCTTATAAAATCATTGGAAGATGGTCCAAACATTGGGCCCCTGCTAAATGCATATGAGATAGAATGGAAATTCAGCCTTGCCCAGTCCTGGCCATTTGGGGAGTGAAGCAACAGACAGAACATTTCTCTCTTTCTTTCTCTCTCTCTCTCTCTCTCTCTCTCCCACTCCCCCTTCCCCATGTTTCTGTCTCCAAACACACATTTCCCAAACTGCCACACAGCCTTTCAAATAAATCTTTTCTTCAGACTATTTACCAGTCTTAATTCTATCAACTATAAAATTGGAAGATCTATTCTTACTTCCTACAGTTTGTGTGGGAATTTTGTGTGTTTATGTGTCTAAAACACCTGTCAGAAAAATGATGACATAGCAAAATGTCAATAAGATTTAGCAAAGATTATGTTTTTCAGTTTACAATGATAAAACAAATACAATATGTGGTCTCTTCACAAATCATTACAATCACACTGGAGAAATTCAGTGGATAGAAAAGTGTCCCCAACATGATATTTGCACATCAAAGTCTTAGATCCAATAAATATTGTCTTACTTAGGACTAGGTATTTGCAGATATAATTAAGCTACAGATGTTGAGATAAAAAGATCATACTAGATTATCCTAGAAGCCTTTAATCCTATGACAAGTCTCTTTAAGGTTAAAATAGAGAAAACACATAAAAAGCAACCAGAGATAATGTGCCCATGGAGTTAAAGATTGAAACAATGAAAAACCAACCTGAAATGACTGAGGCTTACAGAAGTTGGATGAAGCAAGAATCAAATTCTCCCATAGAACTATCAGAGGGAGTGGAGGCCTGCTGACCCCTTAGTTTCAGACTTCGGACCCCCAAGAACTTTAAACCTATACATACATTTTATACAAACATATATATATATTATAAATTATACATATTATATAAACCTATACATACTTTAAGCTACTTAACTTGTGGCTATTTACCATAGAGACTGGAAACAGAACCAACCCAGCTACAACTACCATTTGTAGGCTGATGTGGGTGATGGACAGAGAGCCAGACCCAGTACTGGCAAGCACACACAAAAGTCAAGTCTGGGATCACTTCAAACAAGGTTTCTTTCGGGATCTCCCCAACTGAACTACTCAACTTAGAGCTCCAACCATGGGTAGAACCACAGGTTCTGTGATCTGACCATGAATTGCACGTGCCAGAACTGGGCCTCCTTAGTGGCTCAGACAAAGCACTGGACAGCATACCCAGATGCACATGGAGGATCTGGCAATTCATTGGGGCCTGCAGAGGACATCTGGTACCATAGCAGAGGATGGAGGGTAGAACAAATTTGTCAGTTACCCCAACCAAGTGCTGACAGCAAATATCTGGGCAAATGAAGACTCTAAGGTGGACCACGTCAGCCAATAAAACTTGGGAGTTTTTCCTCACCTTGGAGCAGCAAGATCGACAACATTTCAGAACTACCGAAACCACTTGAGCAGAACCCTCAGAGCATGCTCCACACTGGGGACCTTGGGATGACATCCTATGATCATTCCCATCCCTTGGTACTGAGGCTATTGGGAAGCTGGGTGCAGCTTCTCCCCTTATCTTCCTCCTTCCCCCAGATACAGGAATAAGAAAAAGAAAATTTGGAAGCAGTGGCCTTACCCACTTTCCCCTAATCCTCTACCCTTCCCACTCTAATCAACTATGCAAACATCATCAAACATAAGACTAAACAATAAAAAATGCTTATTTTATTTCCTCAAAATGCAAAATAAATTTCCTCTTAGAAATTTCACATGATAAAACTTTTTTTTATCCTGCAGGAACTAATATTAATGTTTACTCCAAAGCACTTATTAAGTACAAAGGGAGTATAAAATTATATGCAGTTTGCAGAACTAAGCAGTTTCCACCTAAGCCCTGTGGAATATTCTTCAAATTAGTGATAATTGGAAAAAATGATTTTGAAATTATTTTATTTACCAGTAAAATAGCTTATTTCCCTCATGTATTTGAATTGCTCATGCATACACATATGCACACACATAAATGTTGTAATTTTTTCACAAATATATTTTTCCAAAATAAATTAAGTGCTGTAGGAGCATCTGTAGTACCTTTAATTTAAAGTCTCATTCTTCACATGGGTTATGTGATTAATAGAGAATTTAAGTGGAAATTAAATTGTCAAGGCAAATGAAAACCACAATCCTTTCAGTGGAATCATTTTCATCTGATTCAGTGATTATTCCCAAAAAGATTATACTCATAAAAAGCAAACAAAATGAGGCATAAAGAGATATTTAAGAATAAGCTAATTCAGTATTCCATAAGACAATAAGATATAGAAATTATTTAAATTTTAACACAAGTTGTGTATAATGTTTCCACTTAAGAAACAAAGAAAAATGGCCATTTCAAGTATATATCTGGTGAGGTGATAAATGTAACCTAGAACAAGGAAAAATGTTGCCATTTACCAAATCACATTACCAAAGTAACAGTATAACCTTGACATTAGATATTAGAAAGGGATTCACAAAACATTTCTTCAAAATGGCTATTACTGTTGCCTGTGATTGTTTCAGAGTATGCAGATCTTGGAACATGTGCTTTAGTACCAGTGCAAATGAATATACATTGAAATTGCACATTTTAAGAGAATGGAGACAGCATTTTGGGCAATGAACAACATATGGTGAGGAAAAATGGAAATCAAGGATGTACACAAGTATAGAGTGGAACTGAAGCAGATATAACTTATTAGAAATAATTTTAATAGCTAAAGAAATTGCAATAAGCAATATATTTGGAACATATTAGAAGCATGTATTCTTAAAATATATGATCATTTAAAATTCTGCAGCAAAATAGTCAACACCCATAAGGAAGGGAAATGAATGAAACTATAAAATGTAATGTACTAGACATGACTAAGTTCCTAGATAATGTGACATATTTTATAGAGCTAGACTCAGTCTCTACAGATATTACTAACGGTTAAAGAAAGAGACAACTAAAGCAAAGTAATATGCTTGAATGACAAATATAAACCATATATTTATCTATAAAATTTTTAGCAAGGCTTAGCGTAGAAAACTGAAATGAAACATTTTGACCTAGACATTTGTTCAGATCTATCATTCATTTTTCCAAGATCTGTTTCAATTCGCAAGAATGCTGCAACTTCTTCAAAGAAGTAAACATACTAGGCTATAAATAATTTTTTATTTCAAAATGCTTTAATCATAGATGAAAATAAGTCATTTTCCAGTCTCTCTCTGTATATATATATATACACACATATACATATATATAAATCTAATAAATTAAATATAGATATAGATTTACAAACTGAAACAAGAATTTCAAATAACATTCCCTACTTTTACCACATGAGATACTCCCTGGTAATTTCTATTATCTACTCTATTTTTCTGTAAGTAATGCAGGTTCTCACAGGTTGAGAATTTTACCCTAAAACATCCTCATAAAGAGCTAAAAATAGGGCAACACAGAATTGCTTAGATCTTATCAACACATATATTCCTTGAACGCAAAATAAAACAGTCACTCTAAACCTACTCTTTGCTCTATAACTAAAAATTTATTTAATAGGAGTATGCTTTTGTTGGACCAAAGGACTTTAAGATTATAATGTTGTCCAGATCTTATGAGTAGGAAATGGGAATGAAAATTATGGGGCACTTATCACAGTTCCTCTGTGTCTTACATACCCGTCCTCTACTCACTTTATATTACTGATGACAAAAAAAAAAGAAGACAAAATGGTAAAGATACAAGACATATAAAAATGAAAAAAATAATAACTTCTTATCAATGATTACTTTATATAATGATAAACTTCACTATACAAGTCTCTTGTTTGGGCTAAGACATACATAGGTCAAGCATGAAAGAATGGAAAAATTGTTAGATGCAACTGGGACATACAAAGAGAGCACAGATGATCAAATTTACACCAAACACAAAACTCAAAACACAAAAACTCATATGAGACAAAGGATCAATAAACCATGGAGATTCTACAATTATAAAGCATGTATTACCTAATATTAGCACTGTCAAATATGCCCTCTGTTATTTTTCTTCAGTCTGATTGCTTCCATAACTGAAAATGGACTAGTGAAACTTTCTTTTACTATTGTGTTACTGACTGTATATCAAGGAGTTATTTATACATCTATTCTTATTGTATCATTATTCACAATACTCAACAGATAAAAACAGCTAAAACGTTTACCGTGGGATTACTTGATAAATAATATTCAGTATACACATAGAATGAAATATTATGCAGTCTTTCAGATGGAGAAAATTGGAAGATATAACATGGAAGAAATTTTATGCTGAAGGAAATAAGTACTGAAAGGACAAATACTGTGTGCCTCCAGTCACATGAAATATCTAAAGTAGAAAAAACAATCATGGAGACAGAAAATAGAAGGCTTGTTGCAAATGCTGCTGAGAGAGAAGAAGAAAATTTATCTTGAATAGGTACAGAATTTTAGTTCTGTTAAGATGAAAAAGTTCTAGAGAGTCATTACAAACAATATGAACATGCTAGCACTATGGAACTGCCTACAGAAAACCTACTGAAATGATGACTTTAAAGTTATATGGGCATTATTTGGGGATTATTTTTAATCTTTAAACTTGGAAGAAAATAATATTCAAACCGTCATTTCATAAATTGTGTTACAATATTCAATATTCAAGAGATTTTATTTGTTTGACTTTTTAACCATTGCAAAACTGAATTATGGCTAATGGAAAATTTAAAACTTATGTTCTGAATCCCAGGAAAAAAGCCCATATAACTTTAAAGTTAAAGTGTTTAGTAGACACAAGTGTGTGGCATCTCCTGTATTAGCATGTTGGGATTCTAAATATTGCAGGAAATTCTATGGAATAGGGCTACATAAATATCCAGTTTCCTACTTCACACACCATATTGATAAACAGTGAGGCGTCATTCTAAGAGAATGTTCCACTAGCATATGACTTAATTATAAATTAGTTTGCTGATTCATCAGATCGTCTCTTTCACAATGTATGCTGAACACACATGTTTATTTTCTCTTCCCTTTCAAAAGTATGATGAGGCATATTCACATGCATTAGAATATCATTCTAACTTCACAGTGAAGAAAATTCTCCAATATATGACCACACAAATGAACCTTGATTGGTTGTGGAAAGTGAAATAAGCCAGTGACAGAAAACCTACACTGTATGATTCTACTTTATAAAAGGTATCTGATAGGCAAGCTCATAGAATCAGGCAGTGCAGTAATTATTGCTAGAATCTGCATGAGGTTTGGAAGAACTAAGGAATTGTCAATGAGCAGGCATAAAAATTTAATAACGTCACATGAATAAATTCTAGAGATCTCCTATACAACATTCTACCAATATTTAACAACACTGCATTATTCACTTAAAATGTAGTGTGAATAGATTCCATTTCTGATCATAAGAAAAAAATTAATTTTTAAAAAATTTATATAAAGAAAACACATTTCACACATTTCAAGTATTCGATTTCAAGCAAATAACAATACTTGCCAACATATCCCACCTCACTTACTCATGCTCCTTCTTAGCCCTGTTTTTCTTATTTTTATTCTAATTTTTACAATGACATACTTTCAGTTTTCTTTATAATCACAAGTTTAAACCTCCGCTAAAGAATTCAACAAGTAGTAAGTAAGGTTAATTTGTTGTTTCATATAGAATTTTTTTAATTCTTCAGAATGCATTCAGTTTGAGATCTTGTTTCCTTTTCAGAATTGATAGAAGTTTTAAAAGTGCTTTGAAATACAAATTATCATTAATCATATGAAAATATATTCATGTCCTTCAATAGTGAAGGAAATGCAAATCAGGAAAAACTATCTGATGAAAAATACAGTAAAGCGGTGCAAAATGAGGAAAACGTATTGCTGAATAAAACAAAAGGGTGCTGATGTACATATGAGAAACTTCAGAAATTCTAAAAGGTAGAATGAGAAGGAATGCCTGTTCGATGAAGGAATATGGAGCTTGAAGCAATGCCCAGAAGCTCCAGGGAAAAGCAACCCAATTTTACTTGTGAGGATTTCAGCACAGTGACAGAAACTGAGATGATGGTGGGAGAGAGGAATAGAGCTAGAAGGGAATAATTAATTCCTCCATGCCAAAAGTCTTATCATTAGATAACATTCCTTATTTCCCTTTATCATCCTCTAATATTCAACAATGCAGACTACATAACACTATGTCCCACTATCTGTTTCTGGATAAAAAAAATTCTGCAAACTTCATGACTAAGGTATCCAGAGGTGTGATCTGTGCAGGACTCAGAGGAGGTAGGTCAGAACATGGAAATAAAGAAATTATCAATGATATGTTAAGGTATTGTTAAGAGCTGCAGAAAGAGGGAAAATTTTGTGTTTGAAAGTGTTTCTGAACACCTAGATGGTTGAATGAAAAACGAAAGTTCCATGGAAGGCATATCCTTGCCTCATTTCCTACCACAAGTTTATAAAAAGAAAAAGCCTAAAAGCTTCCAGAAAGAAACTAACTCCCTTCAGGCAGAAGTGGACTTTGGAGTTCTCATCAATAAATACTAGATACTGGGAAAAAACAGCAATGCTTAAAGTCCTAAGGGAAAGGAATGTGCTTTTAGAATTCTATGACTGAGCAAATGTTTAGGTGTAAAAGATCAGAAGTTCTGCGATACATCCAAGAATTCAAAAAGTCTGTCATACAGGAGTATTTTTAAGAATTTTCCAGAGAATACAGCTGTATACAAATAGCAGTTAAAATAATAAAAGAAAGCATCATGATGACTCTAGAAATGAGGAAAGTAATATAGGAATATAATAAAAGGGTATCTCATTGTGATAGATGCCACAATTCTAGAAGGTAACAGGTACAAACTAGGAGAAAAAATAAAATGTTGCCTCATGTTTTAAACCATTGGTAGTGTGGGAAGAAATAAAAAATACCATCAATTGAACACTAAAATTGACATTTTATATATTCTCCAGTGGCTTGAAGTGATCTAATCAAACCATGAAATTTTCATTATGATTACAGCCCATGACAAAAAACGCTCTCCATTTATTCTTGACAGCAGTTTGGACAGGTTTGTTTCCCAACTTGGTGGACACGGGAGAGATAGTGAATGCAATTGTCAACTATGATTGTAATTATTTAATTATGACTGTTTAAGTTATAAAGTAGTACATGCTGACATGAGAACATTTAATAGGAGACTCTGACTCGTAGGTGAGAGTGAGCTTTGAGGAACTGAGTCCTTTAGGGATGAAAAGTAGCCAAAAGAGAGAGAGAAAAAAAGAAAGGTTTTTCACTGGAGTTTGGAGAAGTCAGAGGTTTAGTGTTGGGGAGCTGGGTATGACCTTCTCAGATAGATATAGTACAGAGTTTGGTGTTTAATACAACACAAGGCACAGTCACTTCAGTTTTCTAAGGAGCAAAACATCACTATTAGATTTTTTTTAAAGAATATAGTGAAAGCTTTATGGAAGATGGATTGGATTTGGAGGGAGACCCTATGGACTTGAAAACACTGGTAACGATGTTGTTACACAGTATGGGATATTAATGGTGCTCACTTCAATTCTAGTGGTGGCAACAGAGATAGAAAAGTGCATTAATTCCAAAGCTAATCATTGGATTAGCTATCAGCGATCATGGCAAAAATCATACTCCAATATTTAAGGATTGGCCTATGAGCACAACCCGTCAGAACTGATATCACCAATAATCAAGAGTTAAGCAATACCAATATAGACTATACGAACATGGTAGAACTTCAGAAAATTCATAAAATGGAATTAAAAGATGTTGTGCCCTATAATACTTTTGAACTACATGTAATTTTCACATAATGTACATTTCAATGAATTTTTAAAACTAGTGATTTTCATTTTTGTTTGAAAGGTAGAGTGATATAAAGAGAGACAGATATACTCTATCTGCCTGTTCACTCTCCAAATGCTCTTAACAGATAGGACTGAACCAAGCCAAAGCCAGAAGCCTATCTGAGAGTGGGGCAGGGACTCAACCGCCTACATCATCGCCTGCTGCCTGCCAGGGTATGCATCAGCCAGAAGCTAGAATGAAGAACAGAAGTGAGACTTGAACACAGGTGATTGATTGCAGAAACAGGTGAATCAAAGTGGCTTCTTCACTGGTATGCCGGAAGTTTGCCCCTTTCTTAACTTTTGATGACACTTTGTACAATATGTGATCGGTAGGCCTCAAGATCTCAGTGGACAGTCACACCTCTTAGAGAGACAAAGTACAGCAAGACAGGAACAATTTGGGAGAAAGAGGTAAAGGCTTATAGAACAGCTGTTTTAAAGTTAAAGAAACAAATTATATATAACCAATTTCTCTTCATTCATTATGCTATGAAAATTCTAATCAAAGACTATATTGTAAGCCTGAAAATGTATTATATTTCATAATCTTCTTGTTTTTAAAAGGAGAATCTTCTTATGAAAATTCTGCTTGCTTAATATTCACTTCCATTAATTAAATTGAAATAAAGGAATGTTTCATAGAAAAAGAACCTAATAATCCATGCACTAAAAATATCTGTTATTATTAAAGTATTAGAGAAAGTTATATAAAACTCTATTACCAGTGGTAGTTTCAAAATGACCTTAAAGGTCACTATAAAAGTCATTTCTAATTAAAAGTTACAGGCATAAAATAATATACAATAACCCCCAAAGAAAGTTAAGGTAACTTTCCAAACACTTTGATTTAAAAGAATGAATATTGCAGTATTATCCATTTAGTATTGTGAATTTTTCTTTTTTTTATTAACATTTGTTTTCCTTAGAAATTCTAGCTTATACTCAGGAAAACGTATGTTATCTTAAAAGTAACGAACTAGATATCCTATAAATATTTGAAAAACAAGGAAACAAATCATCAAGTATGGTTTTATGCAACTTTTTTCTCCTGCAATGAAAAAAGAAACACACAAATTACATGGAACATAATCACAAAAGGGGTAAAAATAATTGCACAGAGTGTATGAAGAATGATTTCCTGATTTGACTGCAATTTCTACATTTTGAGACTATTAAACTATACGGAGTTTTCCAAATTATTAATTTTCACTACTGTGTCTCAAAATAAATGAAAGGAAAGTAAAAAAAAAAAGAACTTCACCAGCATAAGAAGTGACTTCCAAAGCAAAGATGAATTCCCCAAACAACTGTAATGTAAAGCAACCTACGATGTAAGGTTGCATTTAAATGGCAGAATGATGGCCATGCAATAATACAGAGGAAATCAATGAGGGGAGGAAGTGGGAGAAAGGGAAACCCCAGAACCTATGGAACTGCATTGTAACTTAATAATAATAAAATACAAGTTTAAAAGGGTGAATCTTCAATAAACAACTTCTTCTACTCTAAATTGTTATGCAAGTGGGGGCCACATGGGAAAAATCACTGAATTTTCTGTATCAGGGTGTTCATCAGTTAACAGAATAGTCACAGTAAGCTGAGACACCTCAAAATAACCATGTCAGAAACATTCTTGTCTTCGTAAATTCCTGATAATATCACTAGTTCTAAGATATGCGTTCCAATACTGTGCCTTTGTGACTGTTAGCATTTGACATCCATCTGGTCTAATCTAAACGTGCACTGAATCTTGAGGACTTAAAATGAAATAGGAATGAAAAAAAAAACCCAAAGGTCAATATTGCTTTATATCAACTACACATTGAAAAGGTAGTCTGGTCATGTTGGGTTAAATAAATTAAGTTCCAGCCTCCTGGTTTTGGAATGGTCCAGCTATGGCTGTTGCAACCACTTGGGGAGTGAGCCCTTAGACAGAACTCTCTGTCTCTCTTCTCAGTGAATCTGCTTGTCAAATAAAAATAAGGTAAAGCTTTACAAATATATAGTGCTTACATACAATAGGCATGTCTTAACCAACTAATAGGTCGTAATTTGTGAAAGGTAAATGAATTATTTTCACATGGCAGAATTGTGGGTCGGTATGAATGAATCTAATTTTACATTCAATCAGTTATTTCAGCTGAACTTGTGAAAGAGGGCACAGGCTGAAAAAGTTTGTTATAAAAAAAAATCGAAAATATCGAGCCCGACGCAGTAGCCTAGCTGCAAAAGTCTTACCTTGCACTCACCAGGATCCTGTATGTGTGCCAGTTTGTATCCCGGCCGCCCTGCTTCCCATCCAGCTCCCTGCTTGTGGCCTGGGAAAGCAGTCAAGGATGGCCCAAAGCCTTAGGATCCTGCACCTGCATGGGCAACCCAGAAGAGCTCCTGGCTTCTGATTGGCTCAGTTCCAGCAGTTGTGGTCACTTGGGGAATGAATCATCAGATAGAAGATCTTCCTCTCTTTCTCTCCTCCTCTCTGAATATCTGACTTCACAATAAAAATGAATAGATAGATAGATAGATAAAAATCCAAAATATTGTTCACCTTTAATTTCCTCATGTTTTCTGGATTGTATTGCTGTGACAATGCTTCAGGTATTTGCAACTCAATTCCAACAAAATATTACATTTTAGTTGGAAGACCCACATACTATAAAATAAGTGAAATTATGATTTTCCTACCTGAATCCTTGCTTTACTAACAAACTTTTTTTCTGAAGGGTATATAAACACTTCAAAATAGTGTTAACTTAGCCTATCAAGAAACCAAAGTGAAGCGTGATTTTTTAAAAAAGCCTTTCTTTACTGTGATATTTGGAATGCTCATAAGAATCACACATGCACACACTTTCCCATTACACACGAGCAGCACACACAAATGTACACAAACCATACAAATTCAAAATACAACTAAAGTTAAGTAACACGGTGCATGCTGGGCCACATTGCTACAGTTTGAACAAAAAGCAAAACAAATTCATCTTTCTTTCCTCTAACATAAGCTTTCACTTATAGAGTTTGAGTTTCCTTTTGCATTGATTACAATACCTTGAGATAAATGAAAATATACACATTCTATATATAATATCAGTAATGGCACTTGCCTAGCTGGTTATTACAGCAGAAATTAAAAGTGTCCCTAGGCAGGGAAGGCAAAAGAGAGAAGACACACTCTTTTTTCTGAGCATTAAGCTTCCTGAAGACAACACAAATTTTTCTGCTCCTCCAGTGACTTTTCCAGTGACATTTGGGAAGTTGAGAGGGTATTCTCCTGAGGCTCTTTGAAATCACGGGAATTTCCTATGCTCTGCAGTGAAGAAAGGTTGGATAAGACAAAGGAGGACTTACTATTGATGATCAGAAAATAAAAGGCTTCTGCAATGCACTCTCTTACATTCATCTCTCTCTCTCTCTCTCTCTTCTCTCTTTGTCAATCTCTCTCCTTTCCTTCCTTCTCTAATCATTTTCAACTTGAACTTCATTTTATCCTACAACAAGATCAACTTCCTTCGCTGAAGTAAAGTGTGGCAATCAAAAGCTCCAACTAAATCCTACATCCCTGACCAAGAAGGAACAAATTTCCTTTGTTAGTAATCGAGTATTGAAAATATTGAATTTATATTGGTTTAAATTTAATCTCAGGTCCACCACCGAAAGAATCAATTGAGAAGAAAGAGTGAGGCCATATAAAATGAAAAGAAAAAGGAAAAAAAGAGAAGAAATGCATATTATCTTGCTAAATAGAGCAAAAGGTATCTGCTATGCAAAATAGAATCACACATGTTTGGGAAATTTTGGAGTCTTGGAACCAAATGTCATCCAGAATTACTGACATCAAAGATGTAGGGACTTGCCAAGTTTTTGTCTTGCCATTCTCAGCATGTTGCCTACTCCCTTTTGTTTTCAGGATTATTGAAAAGATATCCCCATTAAGGACACACATATCAGGGACAGACAAGATGAGCTGGTGGTTTTTCAATGTTACACCACATTCTTTAATTTATCAGTGAGAAGGGGGCGAAAATTATCATTTTTGCATTAGAATAGTCTAAATTCATCCTACTTTTAATAAAACACAGCACATAATATCTGAACTAAACTAGATTCTATTAGCAAGATTGGATAGCTGAAATTGGCTTTGGATGGAGAGATAAGGAGAAGTTTAGGAGTAAAATCAGGGTGATTTGGAGATTGATTACCCTCAGTACATTCATAATCAGCACAAACAAATCATTTTTGTCCACTTCAAAAACTGACAAATTTTTTCAGTAGCCCTAATAAGTAGTTTTCCAATGAAAGTCTACTGAAAAATCAATGAAAATTGTTAGGATGCCACTACGGACAGTGGGGACTTCTCATCACTGGGTATATTTTATTCCTTTTTCTCTAAGAATATTACATTCAGCTATTTTAAGCTATTTTCACTATTCTATATTAAGTGACATTTGCTCTGAATTAATCATTCAAAGATATCCCATTTACCTGTTGGATCACCACTCTTCAGGTACACGCTATGAGATTTCAGGTATCCACAAATCCTTTCCAGTTTTTTTTAGAAACATTCTATTGTTATTAACCAAGAATCCTGACTGGGACACTTTTTCTTGCCTATACAAAGCGATAATCTGCTCCACTAATTCAAAGCTACAATAATATTTGAATACTAGATTCAACAGGAACCAAATCTTGCCAGAGCAAGGCTAACGGTTATTAGCATCATTGAATTTTACATCACGATAGTGCTGTAGCTGAAAATTTAACTCATAAAATAATGTTTGATTCCAAAAATTCAAATAGCATTATCAATAAATGAATTAACTGTAATGAAACACTACTCATGGTGGTATTGGTCTCATGTTTCATTTAAGCCAAGATCACATATTTGTCTTAAACAATTCCACATTAAATAACTTTAATAATTCATACAATATGATTCTATTTTTATTCCTTGTTACCTGAAATCCCAAATTTGTGCTACATTCTGCAAATATTCTCCAAGTGCTTGATGTAGAAACCATGAAATATCAATGCTGGCAAAGATTTGACCCCAGTTGAGCTTGCTCCAGTAAACTTCTTGAAACATGCCCATTGTAGCAGTTACCATAAAACTGTATATTACCAAGAGTTATTTTCCAAAAGCGTTTAGGATCCACATATCAGATTTAAAAATAAAATGGCTATGACTGAATAATTTATTTCAATACGGTGACTTAATATGGATTTTGGGGAGAGACAGCAATTTAAGTGTGTGACAAAAGCTCTAACAGTTTGCAGGAAGATAGTTTATGAGCACTTAATGGGCTCTTAGCAAAGCAATACACATCATTTCAGTAATACGGGTGGTCCAGCAGAGCTCTGTATCTCAAGATAACACCAGACTCTTAAATTGTTAATATCATCATCTGAAAATCAAATAGTACTTAACATACAAATTGGAGAAATATGTAGATCATTTTCAAACTGTTTTTAATGGCCTCATTAGTCAGGAAAGCAGTGAGCAGAAATATTTGGGCTTTAAGAAAAGTCCCCTGCTATATGGCCTTGAGAAAGCTTTGTAAAAGCCTACGAAGCTCCTTGCCCCAACCAAAGTCTGAATAGGACATTTAATAAATAGTGAGAAAATGATGTTTGCACATGGACTACCAAGTTTTTAAGCAGATACTTCATAGCCTCCTACACATGCATCCATAGTCATATTCCTTCTCCTACACAAATACCAAAACCCTATTATTATTGTATATCCCAGCATTGGAACTGAGATCTTTGTCTTCATTTCTTGTCAATTGTTCTTTTTTTTTTTTAACTTTTGTATTACTTTATTCTCCAGCACTGAACATGTTCATGGCGTATGATATTCTCCACTTCCACTACATGATATATGCAGCAATGCAGTTCAGTTTGAAAGATTTTGTGAACTAACTATTGTTGATTAATCTGCTTAAATAAATCATTAACCTCCCTTAGCCTCTGTTTCCTCATCTATGAAATCAATGACCACACTAGGGAAAATCTCAGTTCCCTTCTCTTTGGAAAATCTTTGTACGGGTGTATTAGTTTTCATTACATCACACTGCATGACATTGCGTCACATCATGTTGCCCTATACTGTATCTTACACACTGAGTTACACTGGTTTGTGCCTTACTGTATTGCAGTATCCCAAATGCAGTCCATTTTATAGTAATACATGAACCATAAAGAATCACTGATGCGATGAGTGCGTCTGAAAGCAGTCAGATAGTGAGAGGGGGAGAGGAGTTCCAAGTGCAGGTTTACTTCACATATCTGGGAGGAATTCCTGAGAGCAAAATTATCTTCACATTTTAACTTGCTTCCTGTGCAATTTTGCTTCATAGACACTAATTCTTTTAAAATCATAAATGGGAAAAGAATAATGTTATCAAATTTATACTTCCATTAGGCTGTTGGGACAGCATCTGCTTCAAGTGCATTGGCTGTTCCTCCAAATCTCTGAAAATGAATTAAATAGCCTAAAAAAAAACCAACAACAAACAAAAACAATGCTGTTAACCTTAAAACTGCTTTTTCTCCTGGGTAGTTCATGCAAATTTAGCTGGATGCATCTAATGTTTTAATACACTCTGAATTCACAGGGGAAATGGTTTTAGACAAACTAAATGTAACTCTAGATTAGCTCAAGAAGTAGCCGAATAATTCAAGATCTGAAGACTGGGGATCAATTCCTAGTGTGATCACTGCAATCTTGTGAGATATAAAGTAATTCAACAGTTTACCAAGTTGTGAAATGAGGTCTATAACACTCACCATTCGTAATGGAAGTGACCAAAATATGATGTAGTCTATGAAGTAGCTAATTCCTGTAGTATTAAACATGTTTATTGGGTAAAAATTTGCTGGTTATAGTGAAGCAAATGAAAATTGTTAATTAGCTCAAAATGAACAACCTTTTGCATTTTAAAATTTGCTTCCATATTATATGCCAGGCATAGAAAGGGAGCGGCAGAAAGACAGACACACAAAGATCTCCCACACACTGGTTCCCTCCTTCAAATGCCAGAGATAGCCAGGACGGGGCCAGGGACAAAGGAATATAATTGGTTACTTTTGTATATCTAACAATTATGAAAATTTTTTTAAAAGATTTATTTATTTATTAAAAAGTCAGATATACAGAGAGGAGGAGAGACAAAGAGGAAGATCTTCTGTCCGATGATTCACTCCCCAAGTGAGCGCAATGGCCGGAGCTGTGCCGATCTGAAGCCAGGAGCCTCTTCTGGGTCTCCCACGCGGGTTCAGGGTCCCAAAGCTTTGGGCTGTCCTCCACTGCTTTCCCAGGCCACAAGCAGGGAGCTGGATGGGAAGTGGAGCTGCCGGGATTAGAACCGGTGTCCACATGGGATCCCGGTGCGTTCAAGGCGAGGACTTTAGCCGTTAGGCCACGCTGCCGGGCCCCATTATGAAATTTTTAAAGGGGTCATTGATAGACAAGCCTGTCAGTGATGCATGAAATATTTCCAGATTAAAAAAAAAATCTACTTCATTCTAATTTCCAATACACTGTTAGAATGTATTTATTATTTATTCATTTAATTTATTTGGAAGACAGAGAGATAAAGGTATCCAGAAAGAGACAGAGATCTCCAATCTGCTGGTTCATTAAAATACCTGCACTCACTGAAACTGGACCAAACAAACCAGAATCTAGCGAATTATTTCAGTTGTCCACGTGGGTACAGAGACCCAAGTACCCAAACCATTACCACTGCTTCCCAGGGTGATGCATTTAGTGGGAAACTGGAATGCTAGCGGGACCAGAATACAACACAGACATTCATAAATGAAATTTGACCATCTCAAGTGACATTTTTGACACTGCGTCTAGTGCCTGCTAACTTGACCACTGTGTCAAGTGTGAAAATATTTCCAATATTTTCAAGTAAGTAAAAAAAATATATTCCCTCTTTCACTTCCCTTGCAAATATGAACAAGCATATAGCTATTCAATCATGTTCTATTTTGTTCAAAAGATTAATATTGGAAGCATTTTGAGTGCAACAGGCCTGAAATTGTCATGATACATAATTTGCCATAACATAATAATGTTAAAATGCCTGATTTTTTGGAGGGGGAACTCAGATATACAAAGAGAAGGAGGGACAGAGGGGAATATCTTCTGTCCGATGATTGACTCCCCAAGTGACTGCAATGGCCAGAGCTGAGCTGATCCAAAGCCAGGAGTCAGGAGCTTCTTCTTGGTTTCCCCCATGCGGGTACAGGGTCCCAAAGGTTTGAGCAGTCCTCCACTGCTTTCCCAGGCCACACGCACGGAGCTGGATGGGAAGTGGGGCCACCAGGATTAGAACTGGCACTCATATGGGATCCTGGTGCATGCAAGGTGAGGACTTTAGCCACCAGGATACTGCACCACAGAAAAGTTTATTAAAATGCCATGATTTTGTGGTCTTATCCAAAAAGTTATACTCATGTTAAGGACCTTTTAGGACCTGTGTCCACATGAGAAGAACAATAATATTACAAATGTCCAAAATAGAAACAAATCAAATTTTAAATGTTACTAGTTTATTGAGCATATAAAAGATTATTTCAGAGATTGGGAAACCTTAAAAATTTAAGTAGTAATGTTAAGTATAGATTGGCTTATAAAGCCAAAATGAGGAGCTGGTTGAAACACTGTGATGATTGGTTACGAATATGCAGGTTTCAAACTGACAGAGGATTGATAGCAAGTGATCACTTATAGCATTCTTGAAAGGCAACTTATTTATGATCATCAGGGAGATGCACATGAAATAACTTATATCTTGTTTGTGTGAGTTAACAGGTTTTGTCTGTTCAGGGCTTCTTAAGCCTGGTCTACATTTTGCTTTAACAAAGGCACCCAGAAACTTTAAAACACTAGTCAGTGTCAAAACCTGAAATTTATAAAATCTTTGCCGAGGAAGAGTAGCTCAAAGCCTTCGGCTAAAATCAGTGCAGTGCTGTACACTACCTTCAATGTTTTATAAAATTATAAGCATGAAAGCAGAGTGGTAAATATACTGATGGTATACTTAGGGAGTAGTAATGTGAATTCCAACCCCTCCACGCTAGCCAAAAAAAAAAAAAAAAGTACACTAAAAAATAGAATAGAAGCTGGCTACAAAAATCTGAAAAGAAGTACTTGGAAAGACTGTATTTTCCAAGCAGAGATTTAGCGGGCTGGTTTCCAAATGTGCCACATAATCCCTATCTTGGTAAATTAATCACAATATGATCTACGCACTATTGGTTTTATAGCATATAAATGTTTAAAATCACCACAGAACTATTTATAATTGGGAACACCAATTCTGCTAAGTCAACTTACAGGACATCTAAAACATATTGTGAGAAAAAAAATCTACGAAATGGAGATTTTCACTATGTGTTCAGCTCAGCATATTCAGGAAAATTACAAGGCAGGCAGGTTTTATTATTTTATCAACATAGGATCAACTGTGAGAGAAGCTAGTAAGTTGACTCTAAGTTTTTTTTGTATCTCTAAGTTTTTTCATTATATGTTAATTTTTCACATCTTTTAATGTTTTAAATTATTTTTCAAAGTATACATGTACACACACACAAGAAAAGAGCAGGGATGGAGAAAGACAGAAATGAATCTTCCATTCACTTTTTCACTGTGCAAATGCCCACAACAGCTAGAGCCAGACAAGACCAAAGCACGGAGACTAGTAATCAATTTAAGCATCTTAAGGACCCAATTACTTCAGCTATCACCTGCCACTTCCCAGAATGCACATTAGCAGTAAGCTGGAATTTGGGGTTGCAGATCTGGGACCCAAACCCGGGCACTTCCACATGGAATCTGGATATCCTAACTGATGTCCTGTACAAACCACCATTTCTCCTTTTAAAATCTTTACTTACTTTCATTTTATTTGCAAGGCCAAAACAAAGAGGAAGAGACCTATATAGAGATCTTTCATCTGCTGGCTCACTTCCCAAATGCCACTCAGTGCTAAATGCACACAGTGCTAAGCCAGGTTGAAGCAAGAAGAACAGAAATCAATCAGGATCTCCCACATAAGTGTCAAGTACTTGTAACATAAAGTACCCCTTTTTTGTACCATTTCAAACCAACAACAAAACATATGCAAATTGCCTACAAAATATCTCCACTTGTTATCTGCATATACATTTATCCATATGGTTTAAACAGCTGAAAGTATGACAGAAGTATAAATGTGGGTCCAAAACTTTCTGTACAAATTTTTAAAACACATTTTCTTTCACCAATGAGTTTAAATTTGTAGATAAGGGCAAATCACTTACTTAGGTTTCAGTTTCATTGTATACATGGCAGAGAAATTGGACTTAATTATTTTTGCCACAACTTTTAACATTATAATTTCATAATTTTAATAAGCAAACAGGATAATCATAAAATACAAGACTATAAAATATAATCAATGAGTGCTCATATACAATTAAGCCCTTCCATTTCATTTTAGATATTTTAGTCTTCGTAGTATTTTCCCAGTAGATCTCAAGAGTAAATAACATCATTTCTTTATAAGTTAAGTATTCCATTCAGTGTGTTGATCTTTTTCACAACTCTACAGAAACCATTGTTAAAGAAACTAATGCTCTGTGAGAAATGCTGTTATTCTAGTGGTCTTAACATAGTACAATCAAATTACTTGAATTTAGCCTAAAAATAAAGAGATGTCATCAGAGCTTAGGAAATCAACCAGAGGACAAGCATATTTCAAAAGGAGAATGAATATATTTCTTGGAAAGATCATATAGAAAAACTGCTGTTAGAACAATAAAATAACAAGAGTATTTTATAAAATCCAAAAGTCCCAGTAAGAAATCTGTGAATTTAGGAACACTAAAGTGTTGTGAAAATCACAAAAACATTTTAGGGAGAGAGGAGTTAATCTGGAATGTAACTGCCTTTCACAGTTTGACAATTATCCTGGCTGAATACAAGAAACAATTGTAAAAATCTCCTCTCCCTGACTGACTGTACCAAATCTTAACTGTGGTGCAGAATTTGATGAACTGTGAGTTGCCCTAATATTTGCATATGATTTGGATGAGAAAATGACTGTGGAATCTGCTGCTTTTTCCTTTCTTTGTGATTCATTTTTCAGATGAAGAATAAGTACTCCAAAAGCTTCTAGTTCTTGTTCATTCTCTTTGTTGTTGCAAAAACCTCTATTAGTCATGATGTACGCTCATTAAAAAGCTATGACACGGTGTTCTCTTCAGCAGCATATATACTAAAATTGGAATGACATAAGAAAGATGAACAAGATCCCTGAGCAAAGATAACATTGTGCTCCCTGCAGCAGCACATATGCTAAAATTGGAATGACACAGAAAAGGTTATCAGCATCCCGGACCAAGGATGACACACAAAATCGCAAGGCATTCTACCATTTTTATCTGCCATTGTCACAGAGTAGAAATTGCATGACTGTGAGATATATATTAATAATACTGTATTTATTTCATATATATTTGGTAATATCATTTTGTAGTCCTTAAATATACACAATAGACTTCATTTTGAAATAAGGAAATAAACATGTAAATACTAGAAAGAAATAAAACTATCATTAATCAAGAATCTTGAATATTAAACTGTGGCATGGATTTCAAGAGTCATAGAGTACATGTAAGCATCTCGGGGCTTTTAAAATCTAAATAACAATTATTTGCATAGAATTAGGACTGAATAGCATCCCTGCAAAACATACTTTAAAACTCTCTTCTGTAGCCCTTATTACTACTGACATTATTATGGTATATAGGTTGTTATGGCAACTGAATGAGGTTGGATTCAAAGGTTTTCACAGAGTTGATAGCAGATAAGATCATTGAATTCTAAATTGGGAGTTGCTTCCTGAGTTTGATTCCAGATTTAGCAATTGATCAGCTCTGTGCCACCAGTCAAAACTGTGTCAAAACTGTGCCTCAGTTTTCTCATTAGTAACATGAAGATTATTAATGGCATCAACCCCAAAGGGTTAATGTAAGGATTAAATGTGTTACTACTTGTAAAACAAAAATGCATAATTATATCTGGTATAAAGCAACTGTTTTATAACATAGCATTTAAATAAAAGTTTAATTTGGGGAAAAAATGTATGAACATTTCCTTCTCTGTATATAGCTTGAGATGGGACAAAGTTTGCCTCCACCATTGCTGGAGAGAGTAAAAGGATTAATGAAGCATCCTAAGATTTATTGTAGCTAATGTTCTTTGTCTCCGTTAGCTAGTATTATTTTTCCTTGAGAGATTGAGAAATTGACAGCGACATAGAGCTCCTGTCTGTTGATCCACTCCTGAAATGTCTGCTGTAGCTGGAGCAGGCTAAAGCTGGGGGATCAGGATCTCAATCAGAGCCTCTCATGTGAGTTGTGGAAACCTTTCTTGAACCTTCACCACTGCTTCCAAGGGTCTTCATTAGCAACAAACTGCATTCAGGAGTCACAGATAGCAATCAATTCCTTCTATAAAGGGGAATTTGGACATCTTAACCAATGTCCTAACTGCTAGGCTAAATGTCCTTGTTCTTTATCCTACGGGATAGTAAGAATACTGATGGATGATGCATATAACAAATCCAAGTAGAGATTGAAGAAATGATTCGATGTCATTAAAATTAATATATTCTGTGGTAGGTATTTGGCTAAATGCTTAAGATGCTAAAGATGGTGTTTAGGTGCCCATGTCCCAAATCAGAGTATCCATGTTCAATTCTCACTTCTTACTCCTGATTGCAGCTTCCTGTTAATGTAGATCCAGCAAGGCAGCAGATTAAGGCTCAAATAATTGGTTTCCAATTGCCCAAGTTAGAATTGCCCAGATCTTGCTTTCAGCCTCAGCCATTGCAGGCATTTGGGGAGTGAGTTAATGGATATACTCCCTCCCTGCTATCCCCTCAACAAATAAAATTTTTAAAAAGTATGTTCTTAGATAATCTCTTTTTACAGAAAAAAATAAATGTCATTCCCACATTTCCAAGTTATCACAAAGCATAAATTAATGAAATCAAAATTAATGAGATTTATATGAGATGTTTTAAGCTAGCAAGGGATGACACACTAAATTGAGGTTATACATGAAATTAAAGCACACAGAACTCATTTGGGAAATGATTCATTCTTTTTTGCGTTGCCAAGGTCCTATTTAGCACATCAAAGAAGACTTTGCCACTTATTAGCTGTGTGATTTGGGGGGAATCACTCAGATTACCTAAAGCCTTTTCTTCATCAGCAAAATCGAGTTGACAACAATTCTATAGCCTATACTATACTATTTTATGTAAACATAATATACGAAAGATGCTTAGACTATAACTAACATGAATTGAGTTGAATTATGGATAACCATTATCTTTGTTTTATTTCAATATTCAAATTGTTCATAAACATTTTACATATAAATTAAACAGATTAATACCAGAGTTCTAAATACTTCGCCTGGAAATCAAATATTAATTTCATTTAAGCAAGAATTATCATGTTTTAAAACTGTCTTTAGGGCATGTGATAAATGATTAAGATGACAGTGTTAGTTTCATTCAATCAATAATTCCTTCTTTGAACATTTTTCACATGT
Source organism: Ochotona curzoniae (assembly GCF_017591425.1). Lineage (NCBI taxonomy): Eukaryota > Metazoa > Chordata > Mammalia > Lagomorpha > Ochotonidae > Ochotona > Ochotona curzoniae. The sequence goes on along the minus strand of NW_024465023.1, from coordinate 17,386,931 downwards.
GTTATAAAGCTTCACCATCCAAACACAGCTAAAGGTAGAAGCTGTATATTTTTTAAAGCTACATTGCCCTCTAGCAGATATGTACAACTTTAAAAAGTAAAGTTTAGATTTATTACTATGATATTATTATAAATGCCAATCATTTTAATAAATTAAGCATGTAATGTGAATGAAATGATAAATTATAAAACCATTGAGGCCAGCTTTTTACTGCAGTAGGCTAAGCTGCCATTGCCACTCTAGCATCCAACATCAGAGCACAGACTTGGGTCGTGGCTGCTCTGCTCCTGACGCACATGCCTGCTGATGTGCCTGGGAAGGTAGCAGAAGGTGGGCCAGGTACTTTGGCTCCTGCCACTCAAGTGGGAGACCCAGGTGAAGTTTCAAGCTCTTGGCTTTAGCAGGGGCCAACTCAATCTTTTACAGCTATTCGAGAAGTGAGATAGGATGGAAGAGCTTTCTTCCTCTCTGTCTCCCTGTATCTCTTGTTCTCTGCCTTTCAAATAAATAAATAAAATATGTCTCAAAAGAACAAAACATTAAAATACTCTCATGGGTGCTGTTGCAAATAGGATCATGTTCCCTCAGAAATGTCTGAATATACGACCTGTTCCTCACATCTATCAGCATGTTACCTTATTCGCGGAGGCTTTTCAGACATGATTAAATAAAGGATTTTCCAGATGAGAAAGCTACAGTTGATTATTTGACTGAACCCACTATAATCACAAGGTGGGAGGACCCAAAGGAGACACAGGTGAAGAAAGAGATGGGGAGATAAAAGCATGGATTGGAATGATGCTGTCAAGGTCAAAGCGGAGGAAGCCTAGAATAGATGCTTTCCTAGCACCTTCAGGGAAAATGCAGGCCTGCTCAATTTCACCCTCATCTCCACAAGGACACTTTGGGCTTCATATTACAACTGTAAGAGAATAAATTGCCATTCTTTGGAATAAGAACATTGGTGGTAATTTGTTACAACTGCAACAGGAAAAAATACAGGCATATTTAAACTTCTCGTGATATACAGCACATTTTGAAATTTCTGAAGATAAACTTCAGTGTGAGTGTTTGGTGTGGTGGCAAAAAATGGTTGCTGAAATGCCAACATCTTATATCAGAATGCCTGGGTTTCAATTTTGCCTCTGCTCCTGATTACAGCTTTCTGCAATGTGCACCCTGGGAGGCAGCAGTAATGATTCACGGAACTGGGTTTCCGTCACATATATGGGAGTCCTGAATTCAGTTTCTGTTCTCTGTTTCTGCCTGGCCCAGGCCCTAGCATTGCAAGAAATTTGAGAAGTAAAACAGCAGATGGAAGTGCAAAAGTGCTGTCTGTCTCACTTGCTCTCTCACTTTCTCTCTCTCTCTGCACCACTCAAAGATATTTTAGAGCATGCCTTGCTGGATACATATGCAAATGTAAAATATATTATTGGTAATAATTCTAGTTAACAATCACATTGATACAAGAAACACACTTGCTCAATTAAATTAAGTTAGCCAAGAATTGTTTTTTTGTATTTTTTATTTATTTATTTTTTTTTGATAAAATTTATTTTGACATTCTTTACATAGTTAGTTAGAGTAAGAAGGTTCAAGGGCTACAGGAAAGTGGATAATACTAGTATGTTTTCCATATTGTTACCTTCATGTTTAAAGGGGGGTATTAAGGGGAAAAAAAGGAAATTGGGTGGGCCTTCTCCCTTTTTTGTAATTTTTAAAAGATTACCATGGGAAGACAACTGAGAAGAAAATGGGTAGATGTAGGTGAAAAGGTATGTGAGGTCAACAAGCTTAAAGACCCAGTGCACAACAAGAGAAGTACAGTTATTTAAGAAATTCAAATTTTTCTGAGTGCCTCAATAAACATCTTTAAGAAAAATAGTAACTTTAATTTATATTTAAATCAGGTATCTGAATTTTGAACTTACTCCAGAGGTAAGAATAACATGTCTGAAAAATAGTATTTGAGACTCTAGACACAAAGTGCCATGGCCTTAAGCTCCAATACCGCCTTCTGAGTATTCAATTATATTTCCTCACCAGGACATGTATACACCAAATGCTTAAGAAGCTACAGCATGAAAAGAGAAATCAAAGGTAAAGTCTTTGAGAGCAACAGACTGTAAAAGAATGAAATTGGCAACTTAAGGTCTATTGGCATGAAAAAACTGTTAAAGCATTTCTAACAACATTCGTGTCCCCACAGTATAAGGAATTCAATTATATTTTCTGTAACGAGAAATCTTAAAACTGGCATTTATTGATTCACAATACTAAGCCTTGAAGCTCACAAGTATTTAACAGAGTTGAAACTTTCAACACATTTGGATTTGGTAAATACAGAATGTGTAAGGGTAAGAGCTTTAATATGTCTACTTAAATTTTTCAAAAAAAAAAAGACAGACACACAGCAATCACCAGCAAAGACATGATAACAAGACAGAATATAAAAGCAAAACACATTTTTGTAAATTTTACCTGTAAAAAAAGTAAATAATATATCTTCAATCATAGTTGTCATTATATATATTTATACTACAGATTTTTTACACATTTGCACTTGACAACTCATATTTACATACATATGCATTTATGTTTATATAATTTATGGATAACAATTACTTGGCACAGAAAATAGGTATGTTGAGACAAACATTTAGGAAAATCATTTGAGCTAATTCTCCACAGATTATTTTAGCACATTCAATGTTAAAGTAGGATGTAAAATTATAGGAGCATTCTTATTTAAGAAAGCAGACAACTGAAGTTGCTGAAAATGAACTGTTGTGATTCTATACTGCTCTAGAAAGGATATTCTTAGGGAACTTTCTTGAAGGGTTAAAGGCTCTGTGTGATACCTGGACTAAGTAAGAAAAACATTCCCAATTTTGTCAAACTTGAAATCACTGTTGAAATTTAGTCAGTTGGGGGCTGGTCCCATGGCCTCACTACTAAGCCACTGCCTGAGACATTGGTATTTAGTATTAAAGCACTGCTTTGCTTCTAATTCAGCTCCCTGTTAAAGCACCTGGGAAGATAGTGCAATGTAGTGTTACTAGCCAAAGTCACCATGCTATGCATTAGATCTGTAGGCTTAATCATTCTACATAACCGTAGTTTTGTGTACTTGACATTTGGCCCTATTTTCTGCTACCACCCAGAATCTGGTAATCAATGCTACTGTCTCCTTCTAGATTATGTAGCAGAACTTCCTTTTCTTAAGGATAAAGTATATTATCCTTAGCACTATTCCTTTATGCATGAATTCTTTGGTAGACATTTGGATTGCTTCCACTTGTTCTTCATATTGTTGACAATAACGCTTCCATGAACATAGGAATGCAGGCATTCTCTGATGTACAGGTTACATTTTCTTAACTATGTAACCAGAAAAGTCATTGCTGGATGACAATATAGCTGTATTTACAGGTTTTTGGGAAACCTTCATAATGTTTTACATACTGACATTCCAATGGCTACCCCCAACAACAGTGGATACAGGTACACTTTTGTCTATATTCTCTCAAATATGTGTTACTTCTTGTCCTTTAGATAACAGCCATCCTAAAATGTGCTCTGATACCTCTTTATACTTTGGATTTGCATTTCCCTCACGGTTAGTGGCATTGAGCATCTTTTCATGTACCTGTTAGCCGTCTGCTCTTTTCCTTTGGGAAAATGTCTACTGGGCATTTTGTTCATTTTTTCAATTGAGTTAATTGCCTTTCTTTGATCTTTAGCTATTAAGGTATATGAGCTCTTTATAAGTTTTAGATTAATCTTTTAATATATATGTTATATGGCTTTAAATTTTTTTCTTATGAGACCTGTGCTGTGGCATATTAGGTTGAGCTATGGTATGCAAACCTGTCATCCCATCTAAATTTCAGTTCCAGTCCTGATTGTACCTCTTTCAATCCAGCTACTTCTGATGTGCCTAATCGAACAGTGGAAGATGGCCCAAGTACTTGGGTCCTTCCCACCCATGCAAGAGACTGGTTTGGAGTAACAGGTTCCTGTATTTGATCTGGTCCAGTTACAGCCATTGTGGTCATTTGGAGAGTGAAAATGTAGGTCTCTCTCTCTGATTCTGTAAGTTGTGTTTCATTTTATTGATTGTTTCCTTGCTATGCAAAATCTCTTTGGTTCACAGGACTGACCCTTTTCTATTTTTGCTTTTTGGCTTTTGATATCTAAAACCTTATTGCTAAAGTCAATGTTAAAATGATTTTTCTCTCATGTTTCCTTTTATAATTGATTTTTTGAGTGATGCAAAATAAGGGTATTTTCATTTCATTCTTTTGCATATAGCTTTCCAGTTTTTTCTCAGCACCATTTATTGTAGATACTATCCTTTTCAACTGTGTGCTCTTGGCACCTCTACAGTAAATTAGGTGAATGAGTACAGCTTGATTTACTTCTGAGCATTCTGTTCAATGTATTGTTCCCACAATACTTTGGGTGCTTTTTAAAAATTGATTTTATTGGTTTGATAGAGAGGGGAAAAGAGAGAGAGAGCAAGCAGAGTGAGGCATTCCATCTGCTATTCATTATTCAATAATTGCAATAGCTGGGCCTAGGCCAGGTGGAAGCCAGAAACCTGAAATATTGGGTCTCCATGTTGCTGGCATGGATGAACATATCTTCCACTGCTTCTCCAGACATATTAAGCAAGGAGCTAGATTTTATGAAGAACAGTTGGGATCTCAGCTAATGTTCCAGTGTGGATGCTGGTGTGGAGGCAGTGGCTTAGCCAGCTGTATCATAATAGTAATCCCATAATTTGATTCTTACCCTACTTTCAGAGTCTTTGAGAAAGCTCATTCCTTGATCTCTTAAGAACATGGCTGTTTGCCTCCTCCTGTGGAGACTCAGATTGAGTACTGTTGAACAAATAGGTCCCTACATCAAAATGCATTGCCTCTTTCATCACATACATCAAATGTTTTTTTTTTTTTTTGCAGAAATTTCAGAATCTATTGATGTCCTAATACTAAGATGAATGATAGCCAACTCTTTCTCCTATCTCTCAGAGTCAGGAAAATTCTGGTAATGGTAAGGGCTGTTGATATTTGGGGAAAGTTTTTCATTCAGAGCTGTTCATGACTCTAATAAGTCTAAATCCATGGCTACAGCAGCATTCATTCTTTTCAGTAATGTCACCACTCCAATTCTAACAACAATGGACTTTAACAACACTTTAAGACTATCCCAGGACACTGTGACTCTGTGCAGAAAGTACAAAATATCTTCCAAATTGTGATACATCAGATGTTCTGAGAAAGCATTTTACACTCTTTTTTTTTTTTTTTTAATCCGGTACCCTGTATTGTGCAACTTGGTGCCAATTACCTTCTGATCATGCTTTCCATAGCATGGAGAAGGCCCTTTAAGATATAAAAGGAATGAATTTGTAATACATTTTTGATAGAAACAATGGAACAATCCTATCACCTTGAAGAATGTATCACTTACATCACATCTTTTAAGTATCATGAAACAATCTGGTTTCATGGTTGTCATTGCAATTCAGCAAATAAAGCTGCTTCCTGCAATGCTAACATTACATATGGATCTCTGCCCAAGTCCTGGTTGCTCCATTCCCAATCCAACTCCCTGTTAATGCATCTGAGACTGAAGACATCCTAAGTGCCTGGGCCACTGTATACACATTAGAGACTTGTATACAGTTTCAGCCTACTGGATTTAATCTGGTCCAGCTCTGGCCTTTGTAGTCATTTGGGGATTGAAACAGTGGATGCAAGATCACTCTCTCTCCCCCTGCCTCTTCTAATATATAATTCTGCCTTTCAATAAATAAAATCTTTAAAAATAATCTGATCCCCCTAGCGTTAGGCAATTGCCTATATGTTACCTTATATCTAGGTAAGTGTTAAACTGCTGGGAGAAAAGCAGCCAATAGCTAGTGAGCACCCTGGACTAGTTAATGGCAAATTTGTGTTAACAATGCCAGTGCGACAGAATAGTTAGCTGTTTTTATTCTTTTTGTGTGTGTGTTTTGATTTGTTTTGTTTTGTTTTGTTTAAGATAAATGAAGATGGTGGGGAACGCCTGGCTGGGACATTCCATCCTGGTCCCCAGGTAGTTGGGCTGCTGGTTGAGGGGGCTATAGATTGCCCAGGGAAGGAGTCTGGTGATGCATTGGAGATGGAGATGGAGAAGCCAAAGGCATGTTTGACAGGGGAAGAATGACTTCTAGGGTCTTCCTCCGAGCAAGCCACTGCACCTGCATGTAGGCAAGGTTACTGAGATGGAGTGGTTTAGGGCAGGGGAACCAGGAGGGCATGTCTAGGTTAAGCCAAGTCACCCACCCTTGTGGGAGATCTGAGCTTGGCTAAACAGCATCACCCACTGCCCACTAGTGCATGTAAAAGCTGGGGACATGCCTTGCTGGGTTAGGCCACAGTACTTGCCCTCGAGTGTTGGAGCAGGGGTGGGCAAAGTCAGTCTAGACTGCAGAATGGGAGTTAACCAGATCTGGGAGCACATTCTCTAGGAGACTTGTGGGCTTGCACAGAGAGCTGGGAGTGGTGACAGGTTGAGCCAAGTTGTACCACAGAATTCACCCGACATGGAAGTCAGGGCTGGGTTGCAGCTCTGGTAGGTGCTCATGAGAGCCAGGGCCAAGCTGGCCAAGGCAGCAGCACCCATCAGCATACATACGGGCTGGGTCCATGGGCAAGTGGGGCTGAGCTAAGCTGCAGCACCCATGAGTGTGTATGAGATGGGATGTGGAACAGTCCATATTTGGCTAGGCTGCAGCACATGCTGGCACATGTGAAAACTGCAGCTGAGGGCAGGTCTCACAAGGGTTATTGAGAATAGCCCTAACAACCAGGCCACAGCACCACTGGTATGTGAGAAGACTGGGCCTGTGGCAGACTGCACTGTGCTAGACCGCAGTACATATCAGTTCACATGACAGATATGGCTGGGTATGGAATTGACCAGGCAACTGCATCCACTTTAATATGCATTGGCTGATACAGGTAATGGATCAAATATGACCCTATACTAGCTGAGGTCACCTCAGGCAAGGTTTCTTAGAGGACTTCCAAACGAGATCACTGGACTCAATCCCCAGCTACAGGGAAAATAAAAAATATATGTGGTCCGGCCTTGGAGTGCATAGATCAGGACTGGGCCTACTCCTTAGTTACTGATGCCTGTGCAATGGACAGCAGGCCCAAATGCATAAGGGGAACATGACAGTCAGCTTATTTAGGCCAGCAAGGGACATGTTGCACTACTCTCCTGGCCAAGCTTCATAAAATATTCCTGGGCCTGGGAATGTGCTAAGGTCAGGCTTGGTCAGCCAATAGATCTTGGAAAGATTTACTCAACCCTGGTGTAGCAAAACCCATGATGTCTCAAAACTATCCAAACCACTCAAGTAGCACCTTCAGACCAGGATCAGGATCTCTAGGGTATCATCAAATGACTGTCCTCCATCCCCTGGGGGCTGATGTAGTTTGACAGAAAGGAGTAGGCACCTCCCAGACACCTCGCCTCCAGACAAAGGAGAAAGACAAATTTAAGCATAAGGCCCATCCACCTCCCTCCATACTTCAACCCTCCCCATCCTAATCAGAGACCCAAATAGGCAGTGCATCCCTCTCAGCTATATAAACAATATTAAAAACAAAATAAAACTAAATTAAAAAACAGAAAATGTTCTAAAATTGATTGTAATGCTATGCAACTCTATATTGAATTACACACTTTAAATGAGTAAAAACAAAATAATCTGATTCAATTATTAATCTCTACATACCAATTGTGCTATAAAACATTGCTCTAATTAAAATAGGCTTATTGTTTTGAGTTTCTATTTGAGATTCCCCTTTCAGATTCCCCAACTCAAGTAAAAATTCAAAGGAGAGAAAAATGTACAGGTTCAAGTATACCAGTTTAAATAAAATGTGAAATTTTCCATCTTGTTGTAAGTGACTCAGTCTAGCCTTCATCCCAAGTTTATCTCATCTGTCATTCTTCTTAGTAATCTTTTACCCATGACCTTCAGAGAAATCTTTTGGAGTTTCCACTTACACAAATTTTACACCTCTCTCCAGGAAATTATAAAACGGTGTGGTATGACAAGGAACATAACAGATAAAGAATAAAAGAAGAGGAATGATAAATGAGGTATAAAAGTCCCTGGCGTGAGGACACTGATAGCAAATGTCCTATGTGAATCATAAACTGGAAATACTGCCCAGCTTGCAAAAGGCCCCAGGAAGTTCATGGTAGCTCTAGTCATCATGTAAGGGACTTATTTTCTATTGTCAAGAGGCCTAAAATCTAAAATAAATAAATAACAATAATAATAACCACAGGCTGCTATACATACTTTGAGACATTCATTTTTAATACTCTGTGCTTTCTTTCTGTTAAATATTCATATAATCTCTTTATGGTCTTCCCATTAGTAGATCCTCAATTAAATTCTGATTAGGTAATTCTAATTTGAAATGAGCTTGGGAATCCAAATTTTCTGGTTTGTAAAATATAAGAGGTATGCCTGAAAGAAGAAGAGAATTGATTTTGTGAGAGGGCATGATGGGTTTTCTTCTAAGATTAAGGGTATGAGTTTGGGAACCTCTATTTTTGTTTCTGAAAGAATTCATTTTTACTATCTGCTTTCCAATTGTATCTCACATTGTGTAGGATAGTTTGCAAGCGACCTTTAGCTAAGTGACATATTGCTATTATTCTTCTGTGAATTGACCTTTTGTAGGTCAAGATTACACACAGGTATGCATTCATATTGATTTTTTTATACCTGTGTATGTCTATGGGACATATATGTATATGTGTACAGAATATAATTTTTCAATGAAGCTGGATACATACCTATGAAATCAAATATGAAAACTTCTAAAAGGTTGCGATGTATTTTATTAATTTTATCTTTGCCCAAGAGATTAACAGCACATCTGTTATAATGATGATATCGCTTAACTAGAGATATCAGACAAAATAATACAGACTATTTCGTTAACACTCCTTTAGCAGGGTTCCGAGTCATAAAATGAGCCACAAGTTCTACAAAGAGATAAATTATACAGTACTCCATAAGTCTTGATCATATTTAAAAATTTCTTCAGGCTTCAAATCAAATCTAACTCACTTTAATATTTTTCAGAAACTTCTTCCCTCTTCTAATTAATGAAAATAATTTAGACAGAATTGTCATTGCTTTATCGGCTAGAATTTCTTATATTAAGATTCATTATTTATTTATGCTTTATTTCAAATCTGTTTTTCCCATTAGTTTCACTAAAATTCTGCTAATAAACCTTATACAAGAAAAATGTATTATGTTCTCCATTAGTAGCCTCCTGTTAAATCCAAAAATTTCTAAATGAATATTTATTCGCACAGGCATGGTAGCATGTAACACAAATTTAGGCTTATGTGTCTTCCTGGAAATAATTGTGAATAGGGAAATAATAGTGTGAATAGGAAAATACAAGGCAATCAAAGGATTGCATGGCAAAGGAATCTCGTTTGATCCAGCCGGTCAATGAAATTCTCCCTGGAGAAGTGGTATTTTAGTTGAACTCATGAAGTTGGGAGGACCTAACAAGGTGGAAACAAGGGAGACTGCATTCCAGGAAGCAAACAACTATGCAAGAGTCAAACCCTAGGCCGAGGTCTTATTTTTTCAACTCTGCAATCACTATAGAAGTCCTGTTTCATGCTCTTTTCAACTACAGTACACAGAATGTATAATAGCTAACAATGCCTATTTGAAGTCAAGTGGATATCACTGACTTATTGCTCAAATACCTGCAATCACTGAGACTGAATGAAGTAGATTAATTTGATAATGAAGGAATCTAATCAGTATTTCAAGTATTATGGTTCTAATCCCAGCAGCCCTGCTTCCCATCCAGCTCCCTGCCTGTGGCCCGGGAAAGCAGCCGAGGACGGCCCAAGGCTTTGGGACCCTGCACCTGTGTGAGAGACCCGGAAGAGGCTCCTGGCTCCTGGCTTCAGATCGGCATAGTATCGGCCATTGCGCTCACTTGGGGAGTGAATCATCGGACGGAAGATCTTCCTCTCTCTCCTCTCTGTATTTCTGCCTTTCCAATAAAAATAAATAAATCTTAAAAAAAAAACAAAAACTAAACATTAATGCTCCACCTGCTCCAGCAGCTCAACTGTAAAGAATTTCTCGCCATTCTGCCTCTTTTCTCACGGCAACTATTAAGCAGCCACAGTGCCCAGCCTGAATGGCATGAACCTGAAGACGCACTTCCACAAGGCTTGGCAGCGGCGAGTGGTCACATGGCTCAGTCAGCTGGCGCTGAATGCCGCAGGTGCAAGTCCCAGAAGGCCAGAGCTCGCTGCATTGTACTCCGCCTCTAGCCTCCGGCCATGCCCTTCCGGCCCATCGTGCGCTGCCCGACCGTGAGGTACCACATGAAGATGTGAGCTGGCTGTGGTTTCAGCCTGGAGGAGCTGAGGTTGGCTGGCATCCACAAGAAGGTATCGCGGACCATCAGCATCTAGCTGGACCTGAGGCGGCGGAAAAGTCCACCGAGTCCCTGCAGGTCAGCGTGCAGGTCAGCGAGCAGCTCCCGAAGGGGTATAGCTCCAAGCTCATCCCTTTTTTGCTCAAGCCCTCTGCCCCCAAGAAGGGCGATAGCTCCACTGAAGACCTCAAGTGGCCAGTAACGCCCATGCAGAACGTCTACAAGAGAAAGCCAGGGTCATTACCCAAGTGCAGAAGAACTTCTATCTAAGCTTTCACCAGTGCCCACATGGCCCGTGCCAATGCCTGGCTGTTTAGCATCCAGGCCAAGAGGGCCAAAGAAGCTGCAAAAAAGATCGTGGAGAGTAAAAAATAAGACCTTGGTGGGGATTTGCGTAATAAATCCGCAGTATGCCCGGGGAAAAAAATTCTCCAAGTTATGAGTAGATTCATCAGTCACAAGAAGTTTCTGCTTAAAGTAACCTAAATTTATATCTAATAATCTACCACTGCTTTAGAAACTCTCCAAAACACTATGTCTCTGAAAATAAATTTGAGAATGATGAGTGTTGCCAATTAAATATGAGACTCATGGTTAATATTGTAGTTACAGAATTCATTGCTTTATACTACTAGATTATATACTGTTGTCAGATTTATGGTCTTCTTTAAGTTTTTAAATCTTCCTGAGAGTATTCTTACATTGTATTGAAATCCTATTATTGTGCTAATAATGTATGCTACTGATTTTATAAAACAAATTTTTCATTCAGCCATCCCACTCCTGGGAATGTACCCAAAGAAAATGAATTCAGCATATGACAGAGTTATTCTTACACACATGATTATTGCAGCTCAATTCACAATAGCTAAAATATGGAATCAACCCAGATGTCCTTCAATAGACAAATGGATACAAAAAAAATATGGCGTATACATAATGAAATGCTACTGAGCCAAACACACACACACACACACACACACACACACACACACACACACACAGAATGAAATCCTGTCTTATGCAACAAAATGGATGCATCTGGAAACTATTATGCCTGGGGAAATAAGCCAGCCCCAAAAGACAAATATCATATGTTTTCCCTTATATGTGGTTACAAATAAAGAGAGTACAAAAAAATGTAATCTAAATAAGTAAGATGGAGATTTTGAGATTTAATTATTGTTTACAGCCTTTGTTAATACACTTGAGGAACAGTAGTGTTTTTGTGTTCTACTTGCTATTTTTCTAAATTATTTACCTAATGGAGTGTTAAGTCCATGAATGCAAAGTGAATTTAAAGTATGCCATTTAAAAAAAATAAGAAGAAAGGAGGAGGGTGAGGGGAGAATGCAGGCAAGAGGAAGGGTTAGGTGGGAGATAGCACTGTGCCTCTGAAGTACATTAAATTCTTTGACTTTATATACAATTATTTAAATATTAAAACTAATGTTTCCAAAATACATTGCTGTGTTCATTCAAAATTGATTAGATATATGCTGAAGTGTGCTAGAGGTCAAGGCTAGCCTGACAAAGGACAGGTTATCTTGCGTAAAGACAAAAAACACAATACATTTTATAACTCATTGATCTATTAACACAGATTAATCTATTTCTAATCATTCATCTGAATTAGAGTTAGTGCTAGAATTAATATGTATCCTGATTTGAAAGCAATGGAACTAGAATACACTGATTAAAAAGTCACAAATCCTTATGGGTATCTCCATGAAGGTCACGAATGTTATCATGAAACATCAGCCCTAAGTAAGCAAACATGGTAAAAGTGAAGAGTCCAAAGGTCTGACAGGATCTAAGCAAATCTACTAACTCCACAGTGTCTCAAAGCCCTATTTCTGTGAACCTTTTCTGTCACTGACAATATCATAAAATGCTTTGTAATAAGCAGCACTTATTTTGAAAGACCACTGGCACCTGATTCGATTTTTATCCTGCTGCAACTCTGTGAAAGATGGTACTGATGGATAGAAACAAAGCCAGAAACACACAAATTAGATTTCAGCAAAACTTTTGGCATCATGCTTCCTGGCTTTGTCACTGAAACAAGCTAACAGAGGATGGATGACAAATGGAACCTCAAATCCTCCATAAACTTAGTTCACATTTGACAATTTTTTTTAAATGCATAACCCTCTGTCCATAGGTGTTACACATTTGCCTAGCAAACTACAAAGAGAATAATACCAAGCAATAGAAGATAGGAAAAGCAAACATCACATTGGAGAAAATTTTAACATCTCTATTGAGATAATCATCCCATTTTTTCAACATTAAAAAGAGGCAGTATGCTAGAAACCATCTAAACATCCAAGCACACAAAGGCAAGTGCTAACTAATTTTCTTTACATTTGTATCTAAAATAGTCAACCTCATAACAACATGGGATGGTATGTAATGAGGAGATCCTGGTCAAAAGAATTCAAAATTGTGGTGAAAATGCTAAGACTAGAGGTCTAATGTTAAGTACAGAATGGTGATTATAATTAATAATACTGTATTTTTTACTTGAAATTTACCAAGAGACTATATCTTAAGCATTCTAAGTGTGCATGCACACACACACACACACACACGTAAAGATGATGACGGGAGATGATAGGTATGTTAACTTGCTTGTGATGTTTATTTCACAATGTACAGATATAAGTACATTCTTATCTTTCAGTTATATTTTTAAAATATGGAAGAAAATGAAATTATGAAATATTGGTGTAGAGCAAAGATTGTGGAGATAGAGGTCCCTGGGTTCAAATCCAGCTCTGGCACTGATCATTTCCAAGAATGTCAATACCATGCTTTAAGCTTTTAATGTCTCACTGTCTTCCTCATTGTAAAATGAGGAATCATAATACCTATATCAATCTGATGTTCATGAGGATCAGGGAAAATGTATATACAGAGTTTATGTTAACAGTTACCACTTACACAATTAAAGGTGCCATGTGCATTTCAATAGGTATTTGAAGACATGAAAAAAAAAGGAAATTGATAATCATAAGCAAAATTTTCATTAACCTTAAATGCTACACACAATCTTACCAGACATTCAGATAAATAATTTGTTTTACAATTGTGTCATATATCTTCAAAGCCAACTTCCAAATGGATGTTCCATGAGCCCTACTGTATTTAAACTTTGAAGGGTAAACTTCAGCAAACATCATGTTTGCATATGAAGTATGCTCTTATGTGATTTTTAAATGTCAGAAAGGACTGTTTTTCCAAATTCAAGAGAGGAAGAGACAGGGGGAGGTGGAATTTAGAGTATTAAAGAAGAAATAAACCTTAATTAAACAGCTACTACAGAAGCTTACTGCATTTTTCCTCATTTAATTCCCATAAGCAACCTCAAAGGTTAAATATTACCTCTATTTTACAATCAGGAAAACTAACATTTAATCAAGGTAAGCAAATTTTCTAGAGAAGGGTGTATTCTAGAGCTGAAGTCATATTTATCCAACTGCATAGAATTGTAGGAGGAGCTTTCTGTATGTCCTTTGTTAGGGGCTTCACAGCACAACCATCCTTGATGGCATGACAACTAGTGATTTACAGAGTGCTTGTATTATCATTTCATGGATGCAGAAACTGAAAATCAGCAATTGAATAACTCAACCCTGGAGGCAGGTAGCCATCACAGGTAACATGGCGTTATAAGAAGAAATCATATTTGGATTATAGCCTTTAATTTGTAAGAAATATGTGATACTGTAAAAGAAAATATTACATGTTCCCACAATAAATTAGACTAACACAAACTTTATTTTACAAAAACTGATCATTAATCATCAGTTGCACATCGTTTACATGCAAAAAATCAAAGGCTGGCTTACTCAGAATATGTAAGTAGCTTGGTTTATACTCACTAAGAAGAAAAGCTCAAAAGACACTGAAAGCATTTCACAAAAGAAAATGTGGTTAAGTAAGGTAATGGACTTACTGATTAGCTTGGTTATGGTATTGATTTCACAATATGCACATGTATTAAACATCCGATTTTACACATAAACATATATAAGTTTTGTCAATCATTCCTCAATAAAACTTAAGAAAAAAAGGGATTCCTGGGCTGTGTTTCTAGCACAGCGGTTAAAATGCTCCTTGGGATACACACAGTCCAAATCAAAATGACTGGATTTGAGTCCAAGTTCTGCTTCAGCTTCCTGCTGGTACGTACTCTGGAATGCAACAAGTGATGGGTGGGTCTTTTCTACCCATGTTGGGTACTTGGGTAGAATTCCCAATTTTTTTTTTAAGATTTATTTTATTTTTATTGGAAAGGCAGATATACAGAGAGGAGAGACAGAGAGGAAGATCTTCCATCTGATCATTCACTCCCCAAGTGAGTGCAATGGCCGATGCTATGCCGATCCAAAGCCAGGAGCTTCTTCCGGCCCACGCGGGTGCAGGGTCCCAAAGCTTTGGGCCGTCCCTTACTGCTTTCCCAGGCCACAGGCAGGGAGCTGGATGGGAAGTGGAGCTGCCGGGATTAGAACCAGCGCCCATATGGGATCCTGGGCATGCAAGGTGAGGACCTTAACCACTATGCCATCACGCCGGGACCAAGAATTCCCAATTTCTGTCATGATCTCAGCCCAGCCTCAACTGTTGTGGGCACTTTCAGAGTGAACCAGTGAATATAATGGGTCTCTCTCTCTCTCCCTATCAAATACATGAAATAATTTTCTTTTTAATATTTTGGAAAATAACTCATTTGTATTGTATAAATGCAAAAATGGAATTACCCTATTATAAGTGCAATGTAATTTTTAAAAAGAAACTTCTGTTTTAAAGGAAATTGTTTATGATGATGGGCTAATGCCTTCAGAAATAAGTTAATGTTAAATACAATCATAAAATGTAACCTTGGATTTACCTTGAAATACTTGCAAGGGATTAATTTAAAAAAAAATGGAAACCAAATTGTTTGACTTCTGAATACTTTCTTTTGCAACACTATAACAGTTAAACAGGAAATTGAAAAGTAGGAGGTGTGCAATTGCCTTACAATGTGGAAGATAGCATGAATATCCTGCCCAAAGTTAAACGAAAATATAAAATTAAATGTTTCTACTTTTGCTTGGTTTCACTTTTTAAAATTGCATAGGGTAAATAGTGTAATTGTTTTTCACATGCATAATATTAGAAATCAACTTTTGAACCAAGTTTGTCATTTTCAAGATGGCAACTGACAATAAATATTTTTTTGCGAAAGTGTATCATTTAGAGAGTGGCAGAATGAGAACTATAAAAACTATTTCTATCTTGCTTTAATGTAGGCCTAACATAAGAACAACTTTATTGTGCTCACATTAAACATTTTATTTAGACATTAAACAGAAGTTTTCTGATGTTGAGCCTCTACCAAAGCTGAATAAAACCTTGTTTACCAAGTGTTTGGAGAGATTTCCTTGTGCCAATGTCATAATAGTTTTCTTTTCCGTGTGTTACTTTTTGAAATACAAATTTTTAGCAAGTATCATAGCTATAATTCACAGTTGTGCTGAAATAAATGAATATAGAGTTACTTTTCATCAAATAAAAGCACTTACAGTTGCTATTAAACAAAATGTAAGCTGTTCGGTGATTGTTTAAATTGATCATTGGTATTTGTTTTCTGAATCTACAAGCTCAAATGACTATTCGTCATTATTAAAGGTCATGAATAATAAGTTTTCAGAACCATGAATATTCAGAATAGAGACTAGAAGCTGTCATAACCTTGAATACTCAGTATTTTATTTTCTAATGTGGAGTAGCGTTAAGGCAATTCAGTGACCATTAAACCATGTCCCTGTGGTGTTCTGTAACACCTTATGATTTGCCAACTTAAGTACATACTGTATGAAAATATTTTTGATATGTGATGATTGATGATGATGTAAAACTACCAATGTATTAAGTCCTTAGAGCTTGAATTTCTCACACACTGAGGGAAATTATTATTTAATAAATGATATGTGTCTTATTTTCCTGTTATGCAAAGATCAATATCATCGGTAAGAGAAAGGTATTCTAGCATCAATGATCCATCTTGGATTTGTGTAATTTGTCAGGGGATGTTACAAATAAGAAGGCATTAATGAACCAAAAGAAGAATTCAAAAATTGAAATTTTACCCCTGTTACACAGAAGCAGTGAATAGGGGATAATTATGAAATATTAAGCTAAAAAGCATCAACAACTGAAGTTTATAATGAGATGTGTCATGTTCTTCAAATATGAATGCTGACAACCAATTTCAAGAGTAGTAAATACTTGGGGCTGGCATGGTGACTCAACAAATAGATCCTCCACCTTGCAATGCCAGCCTCCCATATGGGCACCGGTTGTGTCCTGGATGCTCCACTTCCCATCCAGATCCGTGATTATGACCTTGGAAATCAGTGGAGGATGGCCTAAATTCTTGGGCCCCTGCACTCATGTAATGGGAGATCTGGAAGAAGCTCCTACCTCCTAGCTTTGGATTGGCTCAGCTGAGGCCACTGTTGACATTGGCAAGTGAAGCAGCAGATGGAAGGTCTCTCTCTCTCTCTCTCCTACTATGTGTAAATCTAACTTTTAAATAAAAATTAGTCTTTTAAAAAATGATTAAGTATTTACCAATCGGCCACCAGGAAATACTCAAGTACTCTAAAATCACATAATAACTGTGACACACAGGAATTAACCACTTATGCATACTCATCTCCACCTGAATATTAGTCTCATGCAAAGGAAACTTCCTGAGAAAAATGACAATTGATTTGCATATTTCACTACAATATGGCATGTAGTGCATTTTACAGTTTGTAACAAAGGATAGTAAAATTAGCTTTCTAGATTATAATTTTTATTTAGACTGAAAATATCACTTTATGCTATTAAAGAAAGAATCTTAACTTTATCAGACCATAATGTATATCATTGACATATTTTCGCCATGTCCCTAGGAAAAATAGACTTCACATATAACAATATGATTTCCTATTTATTTTGTTATGTCATTTATTCTCACAGATATGATGCTACATTTGTGAAACTGGATTTCACATTTTCATGTTTATGTTACATTATTAACTTTTAAAAAAAAATTCTCATTTTCTGAAATACATTGGCCAAAACATTAATGCTGATCTCAAAATTTAACTGGGTTTTTAAATCTCTTTTATTTTCCCCATCTTTAAGCTGATGGCATCACCTTCCTTTAGGTTGTTCAGAACCAAAATCAATTTTTACCTGTTTCTCCCTCATCTCTGCACACCCAATCATTATCAAATGTACCTGTGATAGATCCCATCAGGCAGAATTATTCCCTCAGCTCCAGGGGTCCTGTGGAAAGACAGCACTCAGTTGTCATTCTCTCAGTGTTCCCTCAGCTGAAGAAAATTGCCTTCCCAAAATTCAGGATCACTCTGAAGAGTCATCTCAGCCATAGCTCTTGCCATGGGATGCACTGAAGCCTTTCTTGGGACTGCTTTACAGTTCAACATGACCATTTCTTCAATTATATTTCACTCCTTCTCATCAGAGTGCTAGTTCAAGATCTGTCTCCTCCATTTCAGATTCAATTTCTTGTTAATGCACCTGGATAGGTAGCAGATGACATACCAAATACTTGAGCTGCTGTCACCTACATGGTAGACCTGGATGGAGTTCCTGGCTTTTGCCTGGTCCAGCCCCTAAGGAACTGGTAGATGGGTATTTGTCACTCTGACTTTTAATCAGTAAATAAATCTTAAAGTATAAAAGAAAACTGCTTCCCAGAGAGCCCAACTTGTGACAGAACCAGTCTATCAACTTTTCTCAAAATTTCTATTTCTCACAGACCTAGTTAGCTAAGTTTAGCATGCATAGATTAGAGTTCTTGCTAATTTAAAAAGTCACCTGATTAATGTTCTGATGCACCCTGACGCACTGTGTGTTAGCCATTGTGGGAGCTACCAGATTATTGGGAGGTCCATGGGGCCCTGAGAGAGGTTTGTTATGGCTAGAATGAGAAGGATTATTCTGCAGTAATAGCAGGTACTATAATATCTGAACAAGAAAAGCATGAATCGTTGAATGCCAGCCACTGGACATAACTATTTTACTTATCAAGGATAAGCCAATTATATGCCCTCAGAAAATAATTATTGTATAAGAGAACTGAAAATGAGCACTTTTTTAAAAGGCTATACACACATACATATATACATATATGCATTGCAAATGCTGATACCCATCTTTGAATATAAAAAAAAAAGATTTCCTGTGTGAGAAAATTTTATTGTCTAATTTTCCTTGTACCGTTTCAGATTAGTTTAATGATGGTTCCAAACCAATTACACCTACAGGTTTAAACCCAATAAAAATGGAATTAGCCTGTCCTTGACTAGCTCAATATTTCCACAGTCAATGGCAACATTAATTCAACTCTAGGCAACAAATGTGGACAGAACTATCTTGATCATGTCTTGCAAATACTTTTCAAAATAAAAGGACTGCAAAATCCCATTGTAGTCAGCAACATTTACTTCATATCATGCTCATTTCGCAATGTATCTCTGACTTGGCTTAGTTCTTTAAATTTCTTCCGAACTGTTCCATAAAAAATGTTAAGAGACCTTATATTAACTTTCTGTAAATATGTCTTGAAATATACTGTGTCTAAATCGATAAAAACAATTCGGAAAAGCTTTGTAAAGATTTTATAAAGGAAAAGTATACAAGTATGAAATTGATTTATTCACTTTTATTCAGTTCATTTCAATAACTCTTGGCCTTAGAACTATTTTCCAACTTGTTGTAAACATTCTTAATTCAGTAGTTTTCGGTGGCACTTACATTTATTTTCATACATAACAAAATTTACTGCCTTATACAAGAATAGAGCATTAAACTGAGATTACATTTTGTCTAAAAATAATTTCTCTATTCTGAGGGACTTGTTGCCTTTACAAACAGAGTTATTTGGTGATCAGAATGAAAATCCACTGATGCCAGTTTACACCTGCTTGAGGGCAGAAGACGCTACTTCAATGAACTTTTGCAGTAGACTTATTATAACTCAAAACCTACCAACCTTACAAAGCAAATTCTGAAAAGTAATGACTGACCTTTGAGAAACTATTCAAATATTGAGGAACTGCTTATACTTATATCTTCAATCCGGATCATCTTTTGAACTAATTTAAAATAAAAGTTCTGTGGATTTGAATAATCACTTTGATAGTCCATTTAATTAGAATAGTGTTTGCTGACTAGCCTAGTGCATGAGTTCTACTAAATGTTCTGTTTTTCCATATTAATTTTCATTGTTCTAATTAAAGATTTTGTAATTTTATGGTCAGACTATTACAAACCTCTCCAAAATTAGTTCTGTAAGTGTAGAATACTTTCTCTTTAAAGCTAGTCTACTTATACTAATTTCCAAAACATTTTGCTTCTGTTATACTTCCGCACAAAAAAGTCCCAAAACTCCTCACTATTCAGTAAATGGTGCATAGAGTCACTGGCTTGCACTTAGCAGTATTGCCTCAACCCTTAAAATTCATTAGAATTCAATATTCAAATCAATTTTTAAAATTCAACTTCTTCCTCTTCTGTCTCTAACTCTTCACTTCTGTCACTCACTTATCCTGAAGTTCTAACTTCCAAATTCACATATAAATGCATTACTGCTTCTGTATGCCCCAGTTGCAGCCTCTTCTCTTTCAGGTTGCCTTTCCTCAAAACCATACCTGAAAGAGATCCAACAGTTCATGGATTCTTAACATTTATCAGTTAAATGGTGTTAATTGAGTCTAGTAACTGAGGTAATTGAGCCTGGAAACAATCCAGTTTCAAAGGACTCCTACCAACTTATTCTTCCGGCCCATAAAATGAATACTTTGACTTCAACAAATGTATAAGCAAATGAAGATGGGAGTTACAGTTCTCATGTGGAACCCATGATTGTTAACAGTTTTATGCCTACCACATTACAAGGTTTTCAATATAGTTATTGCCATTATAAACCCATACAGAAGTAGCATAATTGGTACAAAGTATAATTAACACCACATTGTACACTTGAAATCCACTGAGAGAATGTATCTTGTTGGATATTCTTACCACACAGATGACAACTCTGCAAGGTGATGGATATGTTAACTTGCTTGTTTGTGGATGCTATTTAAAAATGCATCTATGTAGCAGAACACATCATATACCATAAATATACACTTTTATGTTTTAATTACATCTCATTAAAGTTAGAAATAAAACATAAATGTATATAATCATTTATAATTCCTTGGAATTTACTTCATAAATATATTTGAATGTGTTGATAGAATGTATAGCAAAATAAATCAAGATATGTTATAAAGTAAATGTGTATTATTTAGAAAACTAATGAATTAAATGTAAACCTTATTTGATATTCATAAATTTAATATTACTTAATTAAGTTTCCAATGGGCCATTTCATTTAAAAAGTAAGTATATATTGGGCCCAGCGTGGTGGCCTAGTGGCTAAAGTCCTTGCCTTGAACGTGCCGGGATCCCATATGGGCACTGGTTCTGGTCCCAGCAGGTCCACTTCCCATCCAGTTCCCTGCTTGTGGCCTGGGAAAGCAGTGAAGGACCGCCCAAAGCCTTGAGACCCTGAATCCACATGGGAGACCTGGAGGAGGTTCCTGGCTCCTGGCTTCAGACTGGCTCAGCTTCAGTCATTGCGGCCGCTTGGGGAGTGAACCACCGGACGGGGGATCTTCTGCTCTGCCTCTCCTCCTCTCTATATATCTGCCTTTCCAATAAGATAAATAAATCTTAAAAAAATAAAAAGCTGCCAATGATGGTCCTAATGCTTGGACCTCTGATGCCCACGTGGGAGCTGCATGGAATTTCCGACTCCGCTCATTGCTTTGGCCCAGACATGACAGTTGTGGACATTTGAGGTGAATCTGTGGATGGAAGATCTCGACCTCCCAGTACCCTCAGCCTTTCAACTACATTGACCAAGTTTTGGAGTTTTTTTTTGGTTGTTGTTTTTGTTTTGGAAATAAACATGTTATTGAACTCTCCCACTGAATTTTCCGTTGGGTTATTATATTTTTAGCTCCAAAACTTCTATTTGGTTCTATTACATAATTTCCCTTTGGATAGATAAATGGATCCATAGATAAACAGATATTTTGTTCAAATATTGTGTCCACAATTTTTTCTTACTTATTTAATTCCCTTTACCTCTTTATATATATTTAGAAAATTCTTTTACATTCCTTATAAAGTAAGTCAGGAGCCTGTATTCTTTACGATCAATTTATACAGATTTAGCTGGCTGCTATGAACAGGCCACACTTACACAATTATACGTGATTTTTTTGTTGTTGAAAATTAAGCATTTGAAACTATAGCCACCTCTCCCAATCCTTGTAGACTGACTTTCTGCAGGGAAGACCTTCGCTAATTAATCCAGTATAGAGACTCTGAGTCATTTCAAACAATCTCAGAGGATGCACCTTCACTGGGCTTGTACTTGTATTCCAGTGCCTAACATATAAAGCAGCTTTCAATTGTCTTAACTTCTTTAGCATTATCACCTATATATTTTTTTTCTCAGAATCTTACATTTCTGTTATACTCTCCTGATGTGAATCTCTTGTTCTCAGGTTTCGGCAGTTCAATATTTCCCCCAGACACTCTAAAGTATCTCAGTTCAGTGGTCTTTCTGACTTGACATCACAATACATTTCTATTCTGGATAGTGCTCGGAGTCAGGCAAGAGAGAAAACATTCCAGTGAGCAACTCAAAGACAAACCAAAATGTTGCAAGTAAACCTCCCTTTTTCCCTTCCACAACAACAGAGGAGCTGGGGATTTGGTAGCTACCTCCCACTGGCTCAATCCTATAAAGAAAGGAGGTCAGGCAAAAGCAAACAAATTCTTCATATTTTCTTAAAATTTCATCTCCAAAATAATCATTTTGTTACCACATTTGCCAGCATTCTCACAGGACTATTTTGTTTTGTATGCTATTGGTTACAGTGTCTCTGTGAGGGAATGGGGAAATGAATCTTACAAATTTGTCATCTTATTTGCATCTTCCTGCTAGATAAAACCTTGGCAGTTCTACATTTGAAAAGTTATTTTCAATTACAAAATCTCATTTAATCATAATTTACAATGTCAGTTGTTCCTGTCAGTGGTTTTGAAGTCCTCTACTTTCAACCTTAATGATATGGCAATATGGAATTTATAATGCAAAACAAACCCAATATATGTAACATGAACATATTACTTTCTTGGTAATTTAAAAGAATATGTCTCTCCTAGTCAAGTGCAGGGCTAAAGTTAAAATTCATGTTCCTGTGTATTTTGTAACTTCCAATCATCTCAACAACATAATTATTCAGGAGTCAGGCAAGATGGGGGAACTCTCAGCGCTGGAATGGTGTGCTCACTACAGACAGCCTCATGAATGTCCTGCCCAAATCATCCTTCAACTTTCATGAAAAGTCATCAATAGAAAGAATAAAATGCAAGTGACAAATTCTAGTGAAAACTGAAGAAGCTAATGAGAAAATTCAAGGGGACAAGGTTTTTTTTTCTTTCAGTATTTGCAGTAAGTAGGAATCACTTAGAAATAATGTGTTAAATTAACAGAAAATCATGTAAATTTGAGCTTCGATGATTTCCAATAGAGCCAGGTGCAGAAGCAATATTCAGATATATAAATAGCACTTCAGACTTTGCTAATAATTTTGCTGCCAAATTACATTTGCTATATTTACTGGCACACATCAAAACTTTCGATTTATAATAATCAGTTTTATAATTAACATGTTTTAGTTTTCAAATGTATGTGGTACTTTCCAACTATATTTTATAAGTTAAGCTACAGTGTTCTTGGAGTTCTATCAAACACATGACACCATTCTTAAATTCACTCTATCAGATGACTGCTACAGAGGAAATATTCAGTAAACGCCTGCTAAATGAAAGATCAGCATCTACTACTTCAGTCAATAGATGGGGAAAGATAACTTTTACGCGTGATAGAGGTAAAAATATAAAAGGTTATAAATAAATACTCAAAAGTTTTCAAGGAGCCCGGCGGCATGGCCTAGTGGCTAAAATCCTCGCTTTGAATGCGCCAGGATCCCGTATGGGTGCCAGTTCTAATCCTGGTAGCCCTGCTTCCCATCCAGCTCCCTGCCTGTGGCCTGGGAAAGCAGTTGAGGACGGCCCAAAGCCTTGGGACCCTGCACCCGCATGGGAGATCGGGAAGAGCTCCTGGCTCCTGCCTTTTGAAAGATGCAGCACCGGCCATTGCGGTTACTTGGTGGTGAATCATTGGATGGAAGATCTTCTTCTCTGTCCCTCCCCCTCTCTGTATATCTGACTTTGTAATAAAAATAAATAAGTCTTCAAAAAAAGTTTTCAAAATGTGAGAATTGGAACAGGCATTGTGATATAGTGGGCTAAACCACTACTTGAGATGTCTATTTATGCTGCACTATACTTTCTGCCAAGCACAAGAAAATTTCAGTTGTGTTTTTATGAAGTAACTAGTCATTTTGATTGCTCATTCATCAATTTATGAATTGATCAGGGTTTAAAAGGAGTACAAATGCATTATTAATTTGACTATCTGAAATAAATTATTTTGTTTTCTCAGTATGATCAAGATAAATGTACTATGAAGTTGAAAATATTATTTTTCTCTTTTGCTTTTTATCAAGCAAAGTAATATACCTATTTAAGAATTATGTCATTTTTTGCATATAATTAATCCTAATTAAATAATAACTATAACTCACATACATGTAAGTTTCCAATATATTTGCTTGTATTCAATTTTATCCAAATAGAGAGATTCAGAAAATAATAAAGGATCTTCAAAGAGTTCATGGAAGAGAAATATGGTGAAAATAAATATGATTTTCAAAACATTTATACCAAATAACTCTTCCTAATTTGTAAAAGGGATGCGGTTTGAGGTACTAGGAAGGATAAGACATCAATTTAAAAAGAGCCCCTAGCAAATCAACATGAATCCTGTTAAGATTGAAGCACTTACAAATGTCAAATTTATAGAAGCTTGGGTGGAAAATATGAAATCATTAATGATTCTAAAAAGGTGGTGAGGATGATTATCTAAAGAAAGTGGTGGTTTGCAAATGGATAACTCATTTTCATAACAGATGAAACGATGTTGAGGAGGAAGCCCACAGTGACAAACTATCCACATCCATTTGGAAGAGAAAAGTCAATCTTGATCATGCTATAGTTGAAAATGACCAACTATTAACAGCAGAAATAACAGCAGACACCAGTGACATCTCAATTGCTTGAACTTCCGTAATTCTCACAGAATAATTATAGTACATGTTTTGTTTGATGGGTGTCAAAGACACCGAGATCAGCTGTAGCCAAGAGTAGATCTGTCAATACAAATCTTCAACAATGCTATCAAGTGTTAAGTATTTCTTCCTAGAGTTATAACAGAAGGCAGATGCGGTTTTATAAGTCTGATTCTAAAAACAAAGCATAATCAAAAAGGTGAGTAGCAAGAGACTTAAGTAGTCTGGCTGAGAAAAAAGTACAAAGATCATGGTAACAGTGTCTCAAAAAAAACTGTTGCCATAATCTTTGTATTATGTATTATATCATTTTATGAAGGGATTGAAAACAACAAAAACATTTGCTTATGATGACAGTGTTTTGAGAAGTTAGGTAAAGCTTTACCCAAAAAATATTTAAGAAATCTTCACCAGAGACTTTCTCCACGATGACTCTACTGCTGCTCATTCCACTCATGAAGCAAACACAACATAGAAAGCGTTGGTATGAAAAATACCCGGCATTCGCCTTACAGTCCTGGTTTATCAACTACTTTTACATAACAGTACAAAATCTTTAAAGAATAGCACTTTTTCTCCCATTAGTATTGAAAAAAAAATGAGTTCTTTAAGAATGGACTAAAAAACTGCTACCATCACTTTAAAAAATGTCTCCAACCTGATGGAGCTTATATTGGAAAAAAAAAAAAAACACTGTTCTATATTTTAATTTATATACAATTCAATTTTTCATGAACTTTTTGAAATCTCTCCCATGTACATTGTATTTTATGGCACATTTACAATGTTATGAAATTCATCATGTGTTTACACTGGCTTTTAAAAATGCTATGCTTACTGTAGTCAGGTAAGATAAAAACTGTGTTTCTTTAAAAAAAGGAAAATATAAAATCAAATATTAGTAATTAGGTACACAAAAGAGGTTCTTAAAAAGTCTTAAAATGTCTAAATGACACTTTTTTCCTACCCAAATGTCATCTCTTTTTGCTATCATTGTCACATGCTTTAAATTCCTTTATAGAGGCTCAGGGTAGTCGCTCAAGTGGCTAAATATTTGCTTTGCATGTACCACAATTCCATATGGGGGTTGGCTCAAGTCCTGGCTGCACCATTTCCCATCCATCTCCTTGCTTGTGGCCTTGGTTTTATTTCTGACCTAAATTATCATAGATACACAATTTAGTTTCTTGAAAATGGCTTAATTTCGGTATGTATAATATTTCACCCCCTGCGTATGTAGCAAAATTTTGGCAGTAATTTGTTTTTTAAGCAAGATTTATGATTCCCACAATATGCCTTCATTGTCCATTTAGTCGTGTTGAAGTGTTACTATTAATGTAGAAGATTGTTCACATCTTTGTCCTTGACTTCACTTCACAGATTAAGTTGGCAGGCAGCCTAGGGCTGTAAGTCTTTTTTTCCCCCTTCCCTCACCTCCATCTTTTTTTTTTTTAAAAAAAGCTTGTTTATCTTGCAAGGTAAAACAAGCTTGGTTTGGCTTTTGTTCAAGAAATGCTTCAAGGATACATGTATGTTCCTTGATGTTCCTGAACTTCTTGGAGGAATGGACACCCTGTCTTTGCTGGATGAATGCTGCCTTTGGTCCAGATGATTTTTTAAGGAGTCTTGGGAGGAAGAGCCTTTGGAACCCCAACCACCGAGAGGACAGTCTGCCTGGGACCTCCCAGTGGTGACTCTGACAGCTGGTGATTCCCATGCTTTGAAACTACTGGACTTGGTCTTTCCCCTTTTTGGTGATGTCTTCCTTCTCAACTTTCTGCCTTTTTCTCTGTGCTTGTAAGTATTTTTCTGATTGTTCAAGCCCTGCTTCAGAGTGCTTTGTTGCCCTCAGGTTCTATCCTGCTTAATTCCATGATCACAGCTGAAAATAGTTTTTTAAATGTACACAGATCTAATTCAAAACATAAACTTTAGCTCATAAAATGTACATACTCACCGAATGAATGAACAAATAATGGTCAAATAAATAGGTAATAAATTAATTTCTGCATCCTACATGGCTTCTAGTCTAATTGGACTGTTATCCCAAATCATCCTCTAGCACTTACTTACAAAATGAAGCCTTCTTAAATTTTTCCACTGACTCCTGCATTGGACTTCCCCCTCCATCGTCTTATTTTATTGTCACCATAATAACTCGGGAGATATTACTTTTCTTCTACCTCAGGCTCCTGTTTTCCTTCTTATATCTATGCAAATTGTATTTTGAGGATAGCGCATAAATAATTTAGGCCACTGGTGTAATCCAACTGTGAACAGGAGACAAGAACAATTTAATGATGCTCGTTTTTCTGCAGTATGTTATTAATGTTTTTAAGGAGCAACTGTCTTCAAATCTTACTTCTAGACCACTTGCAGTGTTTCCAATATTTGCAGAATCAAGTATATATGCCCCTTCCTGCAAACAGATCTAAACTAATGCATAATTTATACCCATAATATATGCAGAGACACTCTTAAATAAACTTATTTCTTCTCCAATAGTTTCCTATGCTTCATACTACCTGATTCCACAGTAAGTAGGGACACTGTCAAAGAGTTTATGACAAGAAACTAATAAACTTCCTGCATTCAAGTATCTGTTCTTCACTACCCTGAAGCACTCAGAAACACATATTCCTGTTAACTTCAGTTAAGCTGCTGAGCTGACGTTAGTTAATTAAATCCTGTGTGATGAAGAATCAAGCATTCTGTATTAAAAAAATATGCTTGTTCACTTTACAATTTTCTTCCAATCTAAAATCTATTTGGACTATTTGCATATCTGAGATTATTGAACGATAATTTCATTTTTTTTTCAAGCAAGCCAATTATCACATTGTTTGAAAAAAAAAACAGGAGGTTCAACAGGAGGACAACATAACCATTTAAGAAAAACTTATTCCTCTGAAGGCTTTCTTGTTACCCTGCAAGCGGACCACTAAATATTTTACTGTTTCTTCAAAGCTGCAAGCTGCCAGAACATGTTATATTTCATATCTTTCATCTGTACTTATCCTTTCCTTTAAAGCAAAGCAAATTTTTCTCTGAAGGTCACCATTTTCTTAATCTCCGTGAAATCAGAACATTGTTATACAAATCTCCTCAACTCTAAGATAGGATACTGTAAAAAATCATAATACAAGGTTGGGTTTTTGGTTCAGCAATTAAGGCACCACTTGGAGCACACTCGTTCCCTGTCAGGGTTTAAGTTCTGATTCTAGCCTCCTGTTACTATGAGAAGGCAGTGGTGATTCAAGAACTTGGGTCCCTGCCACCCATGAGAGAAGCCTAGATTGAGTTTGGAGTTCCTAGCTTTGCCCTGACGCAGTCCCAACTGCTGTAGGTATTTTGAGAATGAATCAGCAAATGGAAGATCTCTGTCTCTGTTGCTATTCTTTTCAAATAAACAACACAAATATTTTTAAATGTACAACTCAATGATTACAAAAATCATGTTCAAATTTAACTGGTATACTTTTGTTTCCACTTATTGTCAACATATGCAAGTAATCAGTAAGCAGTAAAAGATAAAGTGTCCTAAAACTTTATCCCAACTGAGAATTGCTTCAGAGAGTTAGAAAATCAATTGGGGATATCAAACAAACAAGTAT
This sequence comes from Ochotona curzoniae, assembly GCF_017591425.1. Classification (NCBI taxonomy): domain Eukaryota; kingdom Metazoa; phylum Chordata; class Mammalia; order Lagomorpha; family Ochotonidae; genus Ochotona; species Ochotona curzoniae. Next base: position 17,358,479 of record NW_024465023.1, on the reverse strand, counting down.
AATGGCAATTACATGAATTGCTATAGTTTTAGTTCATTACTATTAGAAATAAGCAATACTTCATACGTGGAAGATGACAAACTTGTTTTTAAATACTTTCAAGCTATATATGTTTAGAAAACCAGGGCTGACATCTTGGCACAGCAAGTTAAGAGTTAATGTGCGACACCAACATTCCATATGAGCATCCATTCAAGGTCCAGATGCTCCACTTTTGATCCTACTAATACACCTGAGAAAGCAGCAGAAGACGGTTGAAGTACTTGGATCCCTGTCGCCTCCATGGGAGCCTAAAATGAAGCTTCCAGCTACTGTTTTTGGCTTTAACCTGGTCTTCAACAACCCTAGATGTTGCAGCCAATCCAGGAGTGAGCTCCGCTCCTCATGCTATGTAAATCTGCCAATCAATTAAATAAATAAACCTGTTTCAAAAAAGAAAACCAGTGATTCCTTCAAACTTATTATTTTAAAACCTTTATAAGACAAAATGATAGCTCAAATGTGTTTGGTCTATGTTATATATGGGTAAATTCCTTCATACACTAAGTCAATTATAACAACATGTTGGCTGCATATTATTAACACATAGTACACACTATATGTGGTATATACATGTAATATCTTATGATTTTATACCATGTATTCATATACATTGATAATGAATCACTGCGAATTTCACAATATATAAGCAAAGGTCCCAGACTTCAGCTGATCTAGGAGGGAAACAAATGGTTACTTTCAAAGGTTTTTAATACTGCTGTTTTTTATTCTATCTTATTCAAATGAAAAATCTAATTTTAGAATACAATTTTCTTTGGTTAAAAGGACTCTAGGCACATTTTGTTCATTCATTACTTTAAGAGAGAGGTATCTGAGTTGTGACAACATTACAGTAATTCAGAAGAAATAATTCTTTGATCAAAATGTGTCATTTTATTAACAGAAATCCAGAAACAGAAAGAATATTTTTTTCCTATTGTATGAATGAATTGGAATGAAAATCTTTAGAGCAGGAAATTTAAATTAAATGTCCAGAATAAGAAATTTTAAAAGTCAATAGTAATTATTAATATTATCAAAGATAAAGAATCACAAGTTATTTGATAATAAGCAACAATGGATGCAAAAGTTCAAGTACAAAGGGGCTGTTAAAAAGCATTACATTAAAGATTTTTTTCCCACAAATATATGCACTTAATAATGATTACAGAATCTAAAATTGCAAGTCAAGGGCATTCAGAAGCATACATTTTCTAACTTATGAAATGTTCATAAACATCAATCTTAAGGAATACATGGTGCCACCCTTCTGCTCTTAGAAGTCTGAAAAAAAATTCATCAGAACAGAGTGACTTCTTGAAAAGAGTTCCATTTTTGAGGTTATATTGATAAAATATTGTCTCATCTGCTTCCTTTCTTAAATATTTGAAACAATTTCACTGATACCAAAACATAAATAGGGGTACCATCTGTTGTACTATTTATAATAAGCCATTTCGGTTAAGATATTCAGCTGCTTTCTTTCCTGTATAGACAAGTATCAGCAAATCCTTGCTTAATTAGCAGTGGTAGCAACCATTTTCATCCCTGGAGGTTTTTTTAGTCACATTGTGTCATCATTTGATTATTCTTTTATGGATATATTTTCTCAAACACTCTTCCCTTCCAATCCTGCAGTGACCCAGTGTGATGTTTCAATTGGCTAATCCTCCACCCTTCAAGAACCAGGATCCCATATGGACACAGGTTCATGCCCCAGCTGCTCCACTTCCCATCCAGCTCCCTGCTTGTGGCCTAGGAAAGCAGTTGAGGATAGCCCAAAGCCTTGAGACTCTGCATTCACATGAGAGACCCAGAAGCAGCTCATGGCTCCTGGTATCAGATGGGTTCAGCTCCAACTGTTGTGGCCATTTGGAAGTTTATCATCAGATGGAAGAGTGGAAGATCTTTCTCTCTCAGTCTCCTCTTTATAAATCTGCCTTTACAATAGAGATAAGTAAATCTTGTAAACAAAAAAAGGAAAGAAAAAAAGAGAGAAGAAAGAAAGAAAAGAAAGAAAAGAAAGAAAGGAAGAAAGAAAGAAAGAAGAAATAAACAAAGCACTCTGATCTGGACATTCCAATGTAGGATGGCAGGATGTAAGTGTCACAAGTTATATATATATATATATATTTTTTTTTAATTGGAAAGGCAGATGTACAGAGAGGACGAGAGTCAGAGAGGAAGATCTGTGTGATGATCCACACCCCAAGTGGCTGCAAAGGCCAGTGCTGCGCTGATCCGAGGCCAGGAGCCAGAAACTTCTTCCAGGTCTCCCATGTGGGTGCAGGGTCCCAAGGCTTTGGGTTGTCCTCTACTGCTTTCCCAGGCCACAAGCAGGGAGCTGGAGGAGAAGTGGAGCCGCCGGGACCCGAACCGGTGTCCATATGGGACCTGGCGCATTCAAGGCGAGGACCTTAACCATTATGCTATCGTGCCGGGCACATCACAAGTGAAATCTTAATCACTGTACCAAATATCCCTATCCTGTTCATCATTGAATGTTCAGTAATCCTAGTGGATATCATACACTCTAGGTTAAGTTTTATGTTAAACTCTTAGTTTTGGGTTACTAAACCATTCAGATGATGTAAGTTTCACTGAATGGATAGACTTCAGGTTATCATTTGAAAATTGTTTCATAGAGGGATTACATAATGACACACTACTACATAGTTTGTGAACTAATTGGTAGGTTTCATTACTTACATCACTGAAAACGCTGCCATTTTTAAGATTCAACTTCATGCGGATGTTTCAGTTTACAGCTTTCATTTTTACATGAACCCAAGGTCTTATTACCCATTTTCTGAATGGAATGATTTATACAAACATTCACATATGTCAACAGCAAAATGGAAAAATTCTCCAAAAATGAGGGGGAAAAAAAAAAACCACTGCTTAAATTGAAACAAGTAGTGCTAGTTAGCAACTAAATTTTTATTTCCAACCAGAGCACAGCTAATGGTTCTGTTATTCTCCCTTCAGCAACGCAGCAGTATAGTTAAGCAGAGCACTAAACTTCCACTCTTTTCTGGTAGCAACAGGTGAAGTATGAGGCATCAGTCGGCATTCCATTCATTCACCTTCCCTTAACCTCAGTATGAGTGGGACACACCAAGTATTTCAAAGATGTTCCGATTCCCTACTAGTTCCTTTTAAAATTTATCTTCTTCATCTCTAAAGTTGTTCAGGACAAAACAGGGGACTGGAGAAAGTGCTAAAATATACAATAAAGTAGAGGGCAGGGTTCTGTACAGCTGTTATGTTGTCGTTGTGACATGCTCCCCATAACAGGGGGCCAGGTTCAAGTCCCAACTCTGTTCTCCACTCCGGTTTTCTATTAATGCAGTCCCTAAGAGGCAACGGATGATTAATCGATCATTTGGGCCCCTGTCACCAACAGCAAAGGTCCACATTCAGTTCTGGACTTCTGTCTTCATTGTGGCTCAGGACTAGTTATTGTAGGTTTTTTGGAAGTGAACTAATGAATGAAAGATCTCTTTTGCCTATCTTTCAACCTCTGTTTCCCTGCCTTTCAGGTAAAATAATTTCACTATGCAGAATACTTTGTTTTAAGGTTATAAGTTAAAATAACAGCACCACTAAAACCACATATGCATCCCAACCATTAGTTCACTACACACCTATTAAAAATACAATACCAAATGCTGGTAAGGATACAAAACAACAAGAAAGCTTATTCACTGCTGGGGGAAATAGAAAAATGGTACAGTTGCTTTGGAAGAAAGTTTAATATTTTTACATACAACTGGACATGTTCTTACCACACAATTTAGCAGTTAAACTTATGAACATAAGTTGGAAATTTATGCACATGAATGTTTATAGCAGCTTTATTCATAATTGCCAAAATTTGAAAGCAGTAAGATGTTCTTCAGTATGTGAACAGATAAATTATGCTGAGTCACACAATGCAGAATTAATCAGACTAATTATAAACCTGCATTAGAAATTCTTGATGAATCCATAATACTTTTAAAAATCAAGTATAAATATGCTGCTGAGATAGAAAATGGAACATATAAACTGCTTAATTACAGTCAGTGAAAGGCAGTGGGGAAAAGGGAGGCAAAGGAAAGAATAAATTAAAAACAATTACATAATAGATATTAGTCCAACCTTGTCCATGATTATTTTATATATGAATGGTATAAAAATATCAATCTAAAAATAGAGACTTTCAGAGTAGACACAAAAATTATCTGAGGCCTGGTGCAGTAGCCTAGTTTCTAAAGGTAAAGACCTTGCATGTGCTAGGATCCCATATGGGCGCTGGTTCGTATCCCGGTTGCTCCACTTCCCCTCCAGCTCCCTGCTTGTGGCCTGGGAAAGCAGTAGAGGATGGCCCAAAGCCTTGGGACCCTGCACCTGCCTGAGAGACCCAGAAGAAGCTCCTGACTCCTGGCTTCAGATCAGCTTTATCCTGGCCATTGCAATCACCTGGGGAGTGAATCAGCCAGCTGGCGATGGTCTTTCTGTCTCTCCTTCTCTCTCTGTATATCTGCTTTTCCAATAAAAATCTATCCTTAAAAAAATTAGCTGCATCTCATCTGCAAAAAGATTTCTGTAAGTAAATCACCATAATTATAAAGACCAATCTGGATTAGAATTCAAGAATCGGAGAATGCTACAGCAAGCTAACACTAATCAAAAGAAATCTGGAATAACTACATTAACTTCAGATACACCAGCCATCTTAGCTTAGGATGCGAACACCAAATATCAAGGGGAAAAAAAAGATGTTATTTAAGTTTCCACCTTCTTTGTACTATGTATAAATTTCAGGGCCAAATCATATTCAAAGTATAGCAAGAATTCACAACTCAAATTGTCTCAAACACCCATCTTTAAACATCACATTGGGTGCTAGCATTCCAACTTAAGGGGGATACAGATATTTAAAACAAGATATTCAGCATCATAAAAAGGAAAATTATAGAACAAAAACAGGTGATAAGAGAATAAATTCTCTAAGTAAGAATAAAAAGTATTAATGTATGAAGGGTCTTCAAAAAGTTCTTGGAAAATGAACACTATGATAAAGGCTACACATGAATTTCAAATCACTTTGCACCACAATGAACTATTTTCCTTAAAGATTTATTTATTGTTATTGGAAACTCAGATTTACAAAGAGAAGGAGATACAGCAAAAGAGCTTCATTCTCTGGTTCACTCCCCAAGTGGCCTCAATGGCTATGACTGAGCCGATGCTAAGCCAGGAGCCAGGAACCAGGAGCTTCTTCCGGGTCTCCACATGGGTACAGGGTCCCGAGGCCTTGGACCATCTTCAACTGCTTTCCCAGGCCAGAAGTAGGAAGCTGGAAGGGAAGTGGAGCAGCTCGGATATGAACTGGTGCCCATATGGGACTCCATCACCAGTGAAGCGAGGCTTTAGCCACTAGATTACCACACCAGGTCCCCAAATGGACTCATTTTAAAATTTTATTTTCCATAAACTTTTGAAGTCCTGTAATATATGTGGTAAAAACAAAGCATTGAAACATGAGAGCCAGATACAACTTCAAGGTGAAAAAGAGTAATCTATTATTCTATGGAAAAAGACTTCAATAGCATTACCCCAGTAATTGATAGATCAAGTAGACCATAGTGATAGAAAATCAGTCAGGCCATAGCTGACCTGAATTCTGCTTCAACCAAATCAATCTAATTGGTATTTATAGAATGCTCCATCAAAAAAACAGCAGAACACATATTCCTTTCCAGCATATATACAATAGTCATCATGAAAAGCCACTTAATCATTCACAACACACACTGGAAAAATCGTGAAATAATAAAATCATACAAAGTGCCTTCTCCGAAGACAATGGAATTAAAGTCAAAATAAGCAGAAAGATAGCTGGAAACTATTCAAATATTTGGAAATTACTTAACAGCATTGTCTATGATATGAACCAAAGGTGAAATTAAGATAAATAGAAACATATTTGCAACCAACAAAAATAAAGGTATAAGTTAATAATATTTGTGAGGCTCAGTGAAAGAATGCTTACAGGGAAATTTATAAAATTAAATGTAAATAGCAGAAATAAAAGATACAATGTTAATAATATAATCTTCCACCTCAGGAAACCAGACAAACAAGTACAGATTAAGTCTAAAACAAGCAGAAAGAAAGAACTGATACGAGTCAGAGCAGAAATCAATAAATTGAAACCAGGAAAGCAATAGAGAAAAACAAGGAAATCAAAATTCTGGTTCCTTTAAAAGATTAAGAAAAATGATAGATCTCTGACAAAAAGAATCAGTAATAATAATAATAATAATAATAATAATAATAATAATAACAGACAAAATTCAAAATACCAGTATCAGAAACAAAGGAAGGGCCATTACTATGAGTCACATTGATATCAGCAGGGTGATACAGGGATGACATAATTTTGTCTGAAAATCTGACAATTCCGATGGAATTGACCAACTCCTTTAAAGATAAAAGACTACCAAATGTTGTTGGGCCCGGCGTGGTAGCCTAGCAGCTAAAGTTCCTGCCATGAGCGCGCCAGGATCCCATATGGGCACTGGTTTGTGTTCCAACGGCTCCACTTCCAATCCAGCTCCCCGCTTGTGGCCTGGGAAAGCAGTGGAGGACAGTCCAAAGCCTTGGGACCCTGCACCCACATGGGTGACAGACCCAGAGGCTCCTGGCTCCTGACTGTGGATTGGCTCAGTTCCGACCATTGCAGCTGCTTGGGGAGTAAAGCAAAGGACAGAGAAGATCTTCCTTTCTGTCTTTCCTACCCTCCAGATATCAGACTTTGCAGTGAAAATAAATAAATCTTTAAAAATAATTTTTATTTACTTCAAGAGAAATGAGAAAGAGATCTTCCTCTTGTTAGTTCATTCCTCAAATGGCTACAATAACCAGATCCGGCCCAAGACAAAGCCCAGATCCAAGAGTTCTGTGCAGATCTCCAAACATGGGTGCCAGAGGCCCACGTACCCTCTGCTGCTTTCCCAGAAGCATTAGCAAGCAAGGATTGTAAATGGAGTAGTCAGAATCAGAACTGGCATTCTGATATATGATGTCAGCATTGCAGGCAGGAGCTTAGCCTACTGGGCCACAACACTACCCCATCACCCTATCTTTAAAGCAATTAAAGTATTGAAAGATGAAGTGACACTAATTTTCCCCAATCTGTTCCAGAAAGATAGAATGAAAATTAACAATTCCTCCTCCTACATTATGCAGGGCTCCCACTATACTTCTATCCTGAATGAACACCACACTATTGAGCTTTTTCCTTTAGAATCTGCTCTTTGCATTGCCATGAATACAAGCTTATTTTAAAACGTTATGACAACATAGGTTCATTATATAATGCTATTTCCTATCTCAGGCTTTCACTCGGAATTCTTCAGCTATCTTTTATGTCATACCACTGTTTTTCTTCAGTTGTAGCATGTGAATCAGTAAGACGTCGGGAGATCAGAATGGAGTTCAAGGCTCCTGGTTTTACTTTGGGGTTATCTTGGCAGTTACAGCTATTTAGGAAGAGAATTGCAGATGGGAGACAGCTTGCTCTTGCTCTCTCTCTCTCTTATCTCTTTCTGTCTCTCCTATCTAACTCTGCTGTACATAAATACTTCACACTCCTAGCAACCTAAAGTCCTTACTCCACTTTTTAAAGATTGCACAATTTCCCAATATATCCTGGAGATGAAATCTTTAATAGAACTCATATAATCCATATTTTAACTAGCTAAATTTGTGTTGTAACATTTGGGCTATCTTCTAATACACGCTTTCAGATGTGTCTATAATTCAGTGTGCTTGTCTATTGGTAGGCATGAAAGACAAAAATACAATACTCACTTTTTAGGTTTAACTCTATTCATTTTAATTTGTACATGTTCTTAACTTTTAATGTCTCTTCAAAGAACTTAGGTCACTGAAATTGGACTTCCATCCAATCCTGATACTCATTACTTGTGTCTGCACATAACAAAGGCTCCCTACATTACTTCTCCAGAAAGGTGGTGTCTATTCATAGCATTTTCATGCCACTATGCTGACTCAGGTAAGAATGTTTGGTATCAAAGAATATGAGGGGTTACAACAAAAGAGGGCTTTTAAATATTTATAAGTCAAAATCAAAAACAAGTATATATATATACAGTTCGAATTGACTAAATATTAGCGACCGTTGTTCCTTCTAGCCTCAGGATCTGGAAGAGTGAAAAGAACGGATTTTGTATTGCATTATCACCATCTGCCAGGAAGTGATAGTTCCTTAATGCCAATTCATGAAATAAATGGATTTTGAGGAGGTAGAAAATGAAAGTTCAGCACATTTGAAGACTCAATCCTTCCAGGCCACTTGAAACCCATTTCATGCACGAGGGCACTAAACAGTCTGCTAACAGTCTACATAGAATATTGTGATTTGAATGTGTTCAGCCTTCCTTTAGGATGAAATCTACATACCCAGATGGATTTTGTTCAGATGAGTGTATTCCAAGGAAAGTAATAACAGAAAGGCTCTCAATGAGCCCCTAATTTCGACTAATGATTCTATATATGCTGCAGCAACTAAAAATGTAAACATGTGTTTATAGATTCTAGAAGTTGTGAATGTGAAATTCCTGAGTTCTGTGATGTGGATATTTCTGTATTATGTTAGTGTTTGAGTTTTCTTTGATGAAGTGTTATCTTGTGGAGGTATATTACATTGCTTTATTGCTTTTAAACAAACTTTATGTTCCAATTAAAATTTGAGAAATTTTTGGCAGGAGAATTTTTAAATCAGCTATATACATCTAAGACTGTCCCTTCCATTTTCATAAAACCTTCAAATCTTTAGGGATACTATAATCCTATGTTATACTTCATTTAATAGTTTGGTATGATTTATGCTTATTTGTTTCTGTCAGGCTGTTTCCTATTCCAATTTTTCTTGAGGCCAAATTATGTTATACTTTTGTTGAAAATTTTCTCATGTTCAATATTCAAAACACGTATTCTGGCAATTTTTGACCTGCAATTGTAATGTCCTGAAGAAAATAGCAAGATGACTTCCATGATTTTCTCAGTGATGCTTCATTATGAGTTATTTACAAGTGAAAAAAAAAGCCCTTATCTGAACAGATAAACTTCTCATATTAGTGAAAGAAAATAAATTCCTTTTGCTTTTTATAGTAAATACCATGATGCATTCTCTTTCATTAACTGTATTTCTCCACATTTTTGTCATAAAAAAATACAATTTCAGAGATTTGTCTCAGCATTTTTAACTAAGACAATTCCCTAACTGCAATAATATTCAAGGAACTTGGCTGCTAGTGGGCCTGGAACCATAATTACCTTATAGAAGATTTTTTAAAATATTTTATTTATCTGAAACAGAGAGACAGAGAGAGAGAGAGGAGAAACAGAGACAAAGACATGTATGTAGAGAAGTCTTCAAACTGTTAGTTCACTCTCAAAATATCTGCAATAGCTGGGGCTGGACCAGCCTGCACCCAGGATCTTAAGTTCCCTGACAAGTCTCTCCTGAAGCTGGTGCAAGCGATCCATCCACTGGTGCCATCATCTTCTGTCTTCCATGGGTCACATTAGCAGGAATTTGGATCAGAATCATGACCAATGCACAAATTTGAAGCACTTCTACTTAGGATGAGGATATCACAATTGACCTCTTAGCCATGGCATCAAACAATGATGCAGCAAAGGACCTGGCTTCAAGATAAACTTTGGAATTAGATGTGTTCTGTGTTAGCTTCCAAGTGATGACACAACACTGCATTATATTAAGCAGCAAATCACTGCACTTAACTGAATTGCCAATTCTATGATGTTGTTTGTGGATTCACGTTTCTCAACAGATTTCATTGCCATCCAAAAGAGCAGTAGTAACATAAACTTGTATTTTAAAATAAAATTTTGTTTTATGAAGTGATCATAACGAACATCGCTAGTACCAAATCATGATGAAAGTGCCTTCCCTTGAGAGAATATAATGAGAAAGGCCACTTACCACTGTGGTCTGCTTACTACAGTCTACAAATTCAGTCTAAAAATAAGAAAAACATTTGTGCCCGATGCAGTAGCCTAGTGGCTAAAGTCCTCACCTTGCACCTGCCAGGAACCTATACAGGCACTAGTTCATATTCAGGCTGCTCCATTTCTTCTTTTTTTGTTATATTTTTATTTTGAATTTTTGAATTTTGTGGTACCATTTTGTATAGACTGGGATTCCCCCCAAATTCCCACCCCCCCGACTGATTTTCCCCATGTTGCTACAATAGTATAGTCCTTCATAAGGAGTCACAATTCCATCAGTGTCTTATTTATGTTTGCCCCGACATTGCTGGTACAGACAATATCAGGCAGTCCAGCATCCCATTGTCCACACATTTCCAACAGGCTCATTGGGAGTCCATCTTTTGTTTGGAAGCAGGAATGCATGTTGCATTGTACCCCCACATCTGGATATGGTAGACTCCAGTACTACATCACTATATAGTTCCATAAATGAGAAGCCATGAAATAAGGTCAACAACTGGTATGAATTAGAACAACACAGGCTGCTCCATTTCCCTTCCAGCTCCCTGCTTGTGGCCTGGGAAAGCAACAGAGGACAGTCCAAAGCCTTGGGACCCTGAGTCCATGTGGGAGACCTTGAAGAAGCTCCTGGCTCCTGGTTTCGGATCAGTCCAGCTTCATGCATTGCAGCCACTCGGGAAGTGACCCAGCAAATGGAAGTTCTTTCTCTCTGCATTTTTTCTGTGTATGTCTTTCCAATAAATAAATAAATAAATAAATGAATAAATAAAGCTTAAAAAAGCATTTGATAGAGATTAATAGGGGAATAGCCTAGATGCTATTTGATAATGCTGCTCAAAGCTGTCAAGGTTATCAGAAACAAGGACAATCTAAGAAATACCACAGAACACAGAAGACTAAGAAGACAGACTAAACATATTATGATAACTTGGATAATATGATAGCATGGGTAGAATAATAAGTAAAAATTGATGAAATAAAATGTAGACCTTAATAATGCATCACCAGCTCAAATATATTAATATGTTTCTTAAAATATATTTCATAAAAATACATGTTCAATATAATTTAAAACTATATAAAAACAGAAAAAACTTGATTTAGTGCACTTGACAAATCTCTTCATAGCTTGTCTGTAAATCTAAAATTGTTCTAAAAATCTTATTTTAAAGTAATTAAAGCAGATTTAAATGGAAACATCCACAACCAGCCTTTTAACATAAAAAATACGCAAAACTAAAAATTACACAGGATTTTTACAGACTGAGTTTATATCTTGTACAGAGTTCTTAGGAGTAGAAATAAAGCAAATGTAGCATAAAACATCTTTCAAAATAAATTTTGTAAAAACACCACTGATATGCAAACCACTTTTGGTCCAGGTAGCTAGATTATAGAGTGCTTTCTATAAGTACTTGCCTTAATTTAAAAAAAAAAATCTGTAAGTTTGTCATTAACTGAGGTATGAAACGAGAAGTGTATGATATGGGAAGGAGAATTAAATGTACTGATTATCTAGTACATTGATTGCCTGAGATTCTTGGTAAAGTAACACAAATCTTTTGTTTTCCTTTTTGAAAACAAAACCACACAAAATTTCTCTAACTGAGATACTACTGGCTCTCATCACAAAATGGATCTGGAAATTCTAGTTTTCTTTCTTTTCCTCAAAAAGCTTTGACTTTTTAAAAACAATTTTTTAAATTTTCTTTTTAATATTGTTGAATAGTTGAGAGCGATGAACATGCATGTGGGCCTCTGATGAGGGTGGTGAGGGTCATGTATGGAGGAAGGTTAATGGCACAAATGTTTCAGTATTTCTCCCCCATCAGTTGGGAAGAAGCAGTGGGGGGACCATTCCTTGCTGTCAAACTACATCAGCACCTGGGAATGGAGGACAGTCATTTGACAGCCTTTGAGACCCTGACGAGGAAAAGAGTGTTCTGTGGGTGTTACTTGAGTGGTTTTGACAGTTCTGAATAGTTGTTGGCTTCATTTTTCTAGGGTTGAGAAAATCTTTCCAAGGTCTATTGGTTGACAAAGTCTGCCTTAGTACATCCACAGCCCCAGGAACATGCTGCAAAGTTAACCAGGAGAATTGTTCGACTTCTTATATGTTCTATCCTCTGACAAGGCAGTTGACCTCCCCTGCTGGCCCAGATGAGGTGGCTATCATATCCCCCGTGTGCATCTGAGCATGCTGTCCACTGCAAAGGCATCAGCACTGAGGAGGCGCAGTCCCAATGCATGCACTCCAAGGTCAGGCCACATATCCTGTTATTTTCCCTGTGGCCAGGACTGAGTACAGCAGTCTAATCAGGGAGTCCCCCAAGAAACTGCTCCTGGAGTGACCTCAGACTTGAATCCTGTGTGCTTCTGCCAATGCAGGGTCAGGTGCGATTTGTCACCTTCAACAGTCATTGCACATATTGATGGATGCAGCTGCCTGTTCAGTTCCACCGCAGCCCAGCCAGCCCACTACAGATCTGGTCCTCACACATACCAGCAGTTTACCATGACCTGGTTGGGATGATTCCCATAACCTCCACCAGTGTGCCAGCTTCTGTTGCATTCTAGGCTGGTCCAGTCCATATCCCCTCTGGCTCTTGTGCCCATGCATGGGTGCTACAGCTTAGCTCAGCCCGACCTGGATCCCATGTGTGTTGGCAGGTGCTGCCACTCAGACTGATATGGCCAGCCCCCAGTCCTGGCACTCACATATGGGTACTGCAGCCTAGCCCAACTGGCCTGCACTCATTCTGGCTCTCACAGATGTGTGCCATAACCTAACCCAGCCTGTCCCACAGCCATTCTGGCTCTCACGATTTCCAACAGGTGCTGCAACCTGACCCAGCCTAGTCCATTTCCAGCCCCAGCTCTCACATTCACCAGTGGAAGCTGTAGCCAAGCAGGGAAATCCCCCTGTTCCCCCTACCAGGCCCCTTCCAAGCCCCAGGTCTTGTACACACTGATAAATGCTTCAACCAGCCTGGCATGACCCACCCACAGTCTCAGCTACCATTGTCAGGTGTTGCAGTATAGCCCAGCCATGCACAGCCCACATTTTATCCTGGCTGTCATACATGCCAGCGGGTGCTACGGCCTGGCCCAGTTCTGCCTGTCCCCAGATGCGGATTACAGAAACACTGACAACTGCTGCAGAGTTACCTGGCCTAGCACACCCCCAGCTCTTGTGCTCCCCAGAAGGGGTGGCACCCTAGTGCCAAGTTCCCCAAGTTCCCCTCCCAGGTCTCCCCTCTGCCCTAGATCTCACACATGCCAGCAAGAAGAGAAGCCCTGCTTGACATGATCGAGCAGCTTTGACTTTTAACCTCCATCACACAATTATCTATTTGAAAAGCAGAGCAAAAGAAAGGAAGAGGCAGAAAGGAAGAGAGAGTGGGGTCTTTGATCTTTTGCTTCAACAGCAGATGGCTGCCATAGCCAAGGAACCCTAGGCCAAAGCCAGGAGTCTGGAATTCCATTTGAAACATGGGTGGTAAGGACCCAAGTACTTGGTGCATCATCTGCTGCCTTCTCTGGAGCATCAGCAGGGAGCTGGATGGGAAGCAAAATTGCTGGACTTCAAACAGTACTCAGATATAAAATACCAGTTCTGCAAGCAGTAGCTTAACCTGTTGTGCCCCAGTGGTGGCCCTGAGTATCATCTAAATATTAGAATTAAAAAAAATATATGTTTTTACTTGAAGGCAAAGAAATAATAAGAGAGTGAAAGTGAGCAATTGAGACACGCACAGAGAGAAGCCCATATACTGGCTCATTTTCCCACTGTCTGTAATTGTTTGGGGACTGAAGCCAGGAACCAGGAACTCAATCCAGATCTTTCATGTAGGTGGGCCAGAACTCAACCACTTGCACAATCACTGCTGCCTCCTAGGGTCCACATTAGTAGGAAGCTGGAATCTAGAGCTGGAGTCAAGAAACTCTGATGTGGGATATAGGCATCTTTAGCAGCACTTTTTAACCAGTAGGCCAAACACTGGCAAGGACACTGAATGTCCTTCCTAAGATCTCAGAGATAGCTCAGGGATTGCTAACAAATTGCATTTCATTGTGCATGTGAGCAAACTATGATTTCCAAATGTTCATGCCTAAAAAGGGAAATTAGCAACTTAATTCCTATTACAAATAAATGCCTCAAACTGAAAATTATCTGGCTTCTTATTCATGAACAGAAAAGAAAATTTGTATTACCAGAACATTCTTGCTCCCAATATTGTAATGTGTTAGATGAACAAATAGATAGGGTCAAGGGTATCTGGTAACATTTTTCTTTGAAAATCTAGAATCTTGCTTCTCCCAGTTACTCTTCTGAAGACAAATTCCTCATGGTCCCCTGCTTTATCATAAGGATTAACATCAGCTGGGCAGCCAAATGTAGCCCCTATTGAAGTGTGAATCCCTCTTTCCAGAATTTCCAGCTTTGGGGAAAAATCAGGAAGTCTTTTTGAGATACTACAAAAGGCCTCCCCAGAAATACCTTTGACCAAATCTAAGCGCCAATTTCCAGTCTCCTATTAATACGTGAATCCCACTTCTGAAGTCTCTTTGAGGTAACATAAAGCTCCTGTTTCCCCAAAACAACCTTTGACTGGATATAAACATCAAGCCCCAGTGAATTTACACCATGAGGAAGCCAGACAGTGCCAGAGGTCTCAGCTTACCAGGTAAGCAGGAGGAGGGGGTGATCATTCACATTCACACCCTGATGGCTTTGCTTGTCGGTTTGTTTTGTTTTGTTTCATGCAAGGAGCCAGACAACATTATTAGCCTTTTGTTGAATTTCTTCCAAAGACTCAACTCTCACTCTCACTCTCTCTCTCTGTCTCTCTCTCTCTCACACACACACACACACACACTTACGAGGATCCTTTCTGTCTCGGAGCCCCCTTCTGTCACTATGACAGAAGATTTCTCACTTAATAAATCCTGCTGTGCTTACTGAAACTGCATGAAAATTCATCTCTGTGAGGCAAGATTCGAGGTTTCTTTCATCTTTTGTGCCTATTGGCTTTCATCTTTCACGCTGATTTGCAGGCAACAATATGACATATATTGCAGCTGTGACACATAAATCCTTGCAGAAGACAAAAACAGAATCTAACAGCAATATACCTTGTAGTGGTTACTGCAATTTTCATTGAACTGTAAAAGTGATTAAATTTCAGCTTTCAACAATCTTTACTGTCTTCTGTTTAATTCATTCTTAGAATATATTCACTAAATGCACCTAGGTTGAATAAAATAATGAATAAACTGAAGTAGCAAGGGTCAGAATTGCTGATTCACAATGCGCAGCCTGTTTCCTAGCAGTCTTTTGCCTCCATGGAGGAAATGCAGTGTGCTATGCTCAAAGAACTTAACATTCTCACTGGAAATTATCAGACTTGAACAACATTTCGGAGGCGGGGATGTTCTCAGCTCCATACATTTACATCATATAGTCGGCTTACTAGAAATGTGGTTCTCTATCTGTTGTAAATTGACCTAATCTAACTCCCAAATGAGTCCAAAGCAGACTCTCCAAAGCTCAGGAGTCTTTACCAGCCAGAATGGCCGGGACGGCAGCCACACAGCAAGATGTCAATAGACAGCCACCCCAAGCCTCCGAAGTGAAGCATTTTTAACTGCTCAAGGCACATTCTGGGTAGTAAGAAAAATTAAATGAAGCAGTGAAAAACAAGACACTGTTAATCAGATAAGGGTAAAGAGGGCACAGATGGGAGCCATACATAAGTAGTGCTATCAGGGTCAGGGGGTTATAGCTAGAAATAGTCTTTCAACCAGTTATAACCATGAATCGTGGGCCATATATCCCACACTTGTCCATGGGCCATATATCCTACACTTGTCCTTCTCCCAGCTCTTGCTCAAGGGCATGGGAAATCGAGTCACCAGGAAGATGGAATCTTGTTCATAGTCCAGTAATGCACTGTAATGGGGTGGAGGGGGGGTTCAGGGAGGTGGTCCATTACATATCAACCCTATACATAAGCATATCTGGGACCAAATATTCCACCCCCTACCCTCAGGTAGTATTTGGTGGAAATGTAAGCCAGCATTCACTGCTTTCCGGTGTTTCACAAACTCAGGAGCCACAGCCATCTGGATCAATTTTCAGGACATGTTCACAGCAAGCCCTCTATCTGTCGAATAACTGGTATAATTAACAACACAGCATCTTTCTTGTAATTTTCTTTTCCTTGCACCTGCAAACACAGTGGTAATTAGTATTCCTGGCTTTTCTCAACTGTCTGTTATTGCTCACTAATCCAACCCACTCACATAGTCCCAACCTCTGTGGAGGGTAACCACAGTCCACAAAGAAATACATATCTATCTCCAGAAGACATTAAGAAAATTCCTAGCCGTGGAACAACAGCGAATGTATGCAAGATCCCCAGCATGATATGTCAATGTTGCTCTTCTAGAGCTCATTAATAACATTACTGAGGGATAGAAGAAGCCAGCTATAACCTGCCTGACAATATGTTGCAAAGAATCTAAGGTAGGGCGAAGTGTCTGATGTGCTTCTGCCCCTTTAATTCACAGACTTGCCCACTCAGAAGACTACATGAACAATTTCTAGCCAGTAGTAGCAACTCAATGACTTCAAAAGCTTATTTACAGAATTTACCCTAGGCAGCCTAAGTAAGAGGTCCTCCACTTCCTTTGCTTAAGTCCTTTTACCATTCAAATGATGAACACCAGATTAAGGACCTTAACTACCAACTGCCTTGGGTTCTCTGGATTAGATTTTGTACTTGATTTCTCTCATGCACTCTGGAATTTACTGTACTTCCTTCTGACAAATTTCACTAAATGAGGATGTCAAGTGCAGTCCCATTCCCTGAAACCTGCTAATTCTGATTCAGTACGTGTTTCTAAAGTTCTAGACATTATAATATTATAAATTGTGCCCAGATAAATCCTTTCACTCAAGACATCATTCTCTAAGTTTATATGGATGAAAAATTAAATTTCTCTTTTTTCAAATTAGGAAACAGTGAAACAAAAATTGTGCAAATGCAAAGTGTATTTTCCACTAAAAGAAGGATAAAATGGAGATAATTTGGCCTGGCCGTGAGAATTATTACTTCAACTCGTTTACCAGTGGCAAATATAATCAAAGTTCTTACTACCTACAAGCAGAAGGGACAATGCTGTCTTTTCATGCACCCAGAAAGTGAATGAAGACAATATGTAGATGAGCATTTTAAATCACTTCCATAAGCTTTTAAATAAATGTGTTCACTAAAAGGGAGCCATTACAATTTGTTGTGATGATCATCTTCATTTCTTGGAGACATGGCTGAGAGGTATAGATATATTTCATAATTTCCCAACTTTCTCAATTGTCTACTAATGCTACAATATTTTCAAATATAGGATAACATCTAATTTTGCAGAGAACACTATAAATTTCTACATGGAAAATTCATCCTTTTCATTCTGTAGCAATTTTCTTCTTTGTCATTTTTAATAACTTCTATGATCTCAACAATCTGAGGATGCTCTTTCCCTTTTGATACATGGACAAAATCATAATGTGTGAGTCTCTTATGCCTTTCCCATATGTGAGCATTCCTGAAATCCTGCAGAGCCTATTCTGAAAACTGGAGTGGTGTTTTGTGGAAAGCACATAGACAAAGATCTTTGGAAGGATGGTGAATCAGTTTTTTCTGTATATTCAAAACTTGTTCTTGGAGATGCAAATCATTTTTGCATCTCCAAGAACAACTCCATAAATTTTAAGATTTTCTGTATAAAGCTTTCCATTTATGAGGGTCCTTTATATATATATGAATTTTTTGGCATCCAATCTCTAAATCCAAGGCTCTAAGCAATATCTTTGACCTAGATATTAGATACAACCAGGCCCTATTGTTCCACAATCTCTCAAATTCCTTCCATAGGTTTAAACATCCTTTGTCCTACATTGATGATCATAAATGTACCTCTTCAAATAGCTCACTAAATTGAGGAAGGGGTGCATTAGGTTTAGCCAACCCCACAGGATCTCAGATCACAAGGTTTCTGGAAGTTATTTACCTTCTCTATAGATACCTGAAGTTTGGTCTTGAGCGGTTTTGCAGGAACCTAGATCCTGAGTAAAAGGTGAATGCCACCCACACATAGCCTGCAGAATGATTGGAGCTCACTTTGCTGTCATCAAAATTTCCAAAGAACATGATATCACCAACCAAAAGAGTCACAAGCACTGAAGATCAACCAGGGACTTGAGCATGAGCTAAAAATGCATGTCTCAACACCAATTCCAATCTGTAAGATTCTTTACCCTTAACCTCAAAGAAACTTTGGGGATTTAAGCAAAAGCTGTTCCTTGCCCTATGCTTTGCAAACAAACACCTACTTTGTTTTGCACCCGGATGTTAGTGATTGGCATGCTGCTTGACAAGTGTGCATGTCTGGGTTTTAGTTTGGAATATATAACATCTAAAATAATACACTTAATTAAAATCCTAGTGAAGTTATCAAGGTGGTCTCAAAGTATCCTTTGTAACTTCAGGTATAATCTAAGAACCAGTAAATCCTGTTCCTCATCATTAATCTCCCCCCATTCATTTGTAAAACACATTCATAACTAGGTAAATACACACAGGGATGTTGGGCAGATTTCGAATCTTCACTGTCCAAGGCAACCATTTACAAGGAATAGATTATTGCCATTAAATACGTATCCATAGGAGCAACACCTGCAAGGAGTGGAAGATTCTCAAAATCTGGGACTTGGAGATAATTTTCTGTCAGTTCCACTGGGAGTATGATGGGTACAGCCCTCAGAGTAGTAGGAGTGAAGAGCTGGTCATCAAGCTAGGTACCAGAGCTGGGCAGGAGCACACAGCGGAGAAGACCATGAAGATGACACTGTAAAGCAGGAAATAGCTGGAGCCAGAAAAATCAAGTCAGGGACACTACAAACTACTACATGAAAACAAATCAGGTTTAGATAAAGAGAAAGCTTGTTCAGGAAGAATAGCTCTGGAGAATGCTCTGATCTCAAATTTTGTATCCACTTTAAAAACAGACTGAATAATTCTTTTTCATGCAAAGGTAAGCATAGGTGACAGTAATTTTTGAAGGGAAGTTGAATGAGTGTGAGTAAGCAGATAGCATGATAAGAGATATCTATTTGATGGTGAGCTAATCCTCTGGATGAAATGTTAACAGTGCTTGTTCTGCATTTTAGTGCTTGCTCAGACTTGAAGGCTAGCCAAAGTTCAAGAGCCTGTGGAAAGAAGAGAAGTTTGACTAAATGTTGCTCAAGCTTAGGCAAAGGTTAACTATGGAGCAATTGTGAACAGTTGGTCACAAACCTAACATTTAATGTGTCATTCTTTAAAGGTCAATTACATTAAGAATGTGAATAGGTAGTCAGAATGCAGTGCGAACTACATGAAATGACACACATGAGGAAAGAAAGCCTGTTTCAGGCACTTAGAAGATCTGTTTAAATGAGAGCATCACATCCCAAACTTTCATGGGTATAGGAAAAACCAAGTGGTCATAAAAGAAGAAAAGGGTACTTATTTGGCCCTACACAGTAGCCTAGTGGCTAAAGTCCTCACCTTGCATGTGCCAGCATCCCATATGGGTGCTGGAATCCCATATGACTGCCAGTTCATGTCCTAGCTATTCTGCTTCCTATCCAGCTCCCTGCTTGTGGCCTGGGAAAGCAGTCAAGGAAGGCCCAAAGCCTTGGGATCCTGCATCCTCATGGGAGATCTGAAAAAAGCTTCTGACTCCTGGCTTCAGATTGGTTCAGCTCCAACCATTGCAGCCACTTGGGGAGTGAATCAGCAGATGGAAGATCTTTCTCTCCATCTCTCCTGCTATTTGTAAATCTGACTTTCCAATAGAAATAAATGCATATTTTAAAAAATGTGTTATCTTTGTATGCAGTTAGAACAATATGTTAGAAAGTCCTAATTCTAGGAAATCCTCTTTGAAATATCGTATTTCTTCTAATGAAGTGCAATTCCTAACTGGATTGCTGTGTTCAACATGGAAAGTTCTGTTCTTAATGATCCAGAAGGAAGCAAATAAAAACTTTACTGGCAGAAAAAAAAAAGCCGATAATTGGTGGATAGCTTGGACAAAGTTTTATTTATACAGATAATCTCCTTAGTGTCTTATTGATTTCAGATTCTTGCCACGGCTTATAACTTATTTGCTTGAGTTTGATTAACAATAATATATGATTTTAATGGTTAAACAGGCACATTTGAGTTAAACTGAAATTACACAGTGTCAAATTTTGAAACATCATTAATCACTGTAGATTGTTATTTGACTTTACCATAATTATAACGTGAACCTGACCAGTAAGAATAATTACTGTTCTTTTAAAATACTATTTTGCATAGAATAATTTATAATAATTAAGTCAGAAAGATGAGCAGGAATATTCAGTGAGAATGAGAAATTCATGAAACATTTGTATGCCTACACTGAAAGGTTCATCCATTTTTCATATAATCTTAACTTCAAATGCATATCTAAAATATTCCAGAGATAATTTGGGAGTTCAATATATACTAGAATGGCATGAAATATAAATGAAAGGTATATTAAGTTATATGTTGTATGCTATTCTCTTGGCAAATATTAGGAAGTTGTCCCTAAACTCAAGTCATTCTGGCAATGAAATTAAAATTATTTCAGCCTTCATTATCACATTTTTCAGAGGAAAGCTTTTATTGAAGTCTTTGAGACCAATTCAGTCTGCAAGTAAATGAAAATTTGCCTCTGCTCAAGTGCAAACATCATTCACATTGCCACTAACATTTTTTTGCATTTGGTATCACTTTCACAGTCTTCTCTCCCACCTTTCTTCTTTTATAGCTTCCTTCCTCCAACATCCAATTTATCACCTCTTTGATCATATATTTCTTGTCATATATAATGTTAGGAATTAAATTCTTGCTCTTGCCATTCCTTACCAGAATTACAGGACAACCATGTAGTGGAATAAAATGGTGGTGTATGGTACTGTGTAGTAGACTCAAAGTATATCAGCCTTTTTCCCTGCATTCAATGTTTTATCTCCAACCTGTGGAGATACTTTTTAAAACAAAGATAAATCAGATCATGCCTATACTCAGTAATGTACATTTATTCCTGTTTTTGATAAGAGTAGTGAAACTTTTTTGTTCCAATTTAGTATATGTGCTGCTGAAGCTAGCACATTGTGAAACTTTTTCGACTATTTCGAGAATTCACTATTCTCCTTATTACCAGTTTGAATTGTCCACTAACCCTTTTTCTGTCACTTTTTCCAAATTATTTTCAGATGTAGACGTGAAAATATTCATGAAATTTTGTGTTTGCCTGCTTTCCTGGTCTTCTCTTCATCCAACACACCTCTTCTTTAGCCAACCTGTTTTATTGAGAAATGGTTATTCATTCTTGTTGACTTCTATATTAATCAGCTATCACTGCCTCTTTTCTCATATAGAAATGTATTCTCTGTTCTAGAAACTGTCACAATATGATATAGGAACAAGTGGGCATGTTTCAAGGCAGCGTTGAAATAGTCAATACTGTGTCTTGCAAAAAGGCATATTCCTAAGGGCAAGATCGTCCCAATACTAAGCAGTATCCATTGAAGAAAAGGAGACACTCTTAATTCTCGCCTTTGTGATTTACCTTAGTGGTATTTTCTCATTCAAATGAAGGGGGAACCTACATCACATTCAGTGAAGTCTGTGTTAGCAAGGCTAATCCCATGCAATATTGCTTCTGTCACTGGAATGTAAGTGCCTTAAACACAGGGCTTAAACTGAGTTGCAGTAGTAAATGAAATGATACTGAAAATCTACTTTCAAGATGCAAAACTTAAATTTTTTTATTACAATAAAAACTTATAATGTGGAATCTTCTCTCCTAGCAATTTTTTTATTATACATTACAGTATTGCAAACTGTAAGTATAGTGTAGTACAGTAGCTTTCAAAGTTTTTCATCTTGCATGATTTGAAATTTTATCTCCATTGAGGTCCCATGTCCCCATCCACTGAGCCCCTCACAAACATCATTTTAGTTTCTGTCCCACAAAATGTTAAGATTTTATACACCACATATAGGTGGAGTCACAAATGTTTGTATGTGGCTATGCACTCCAGGTTCCTTTATGCTGATAAATGACTGAATTTCTACCTTTTTAATAAAATTAAGCAATAACAAATTGCACATATATACATTTTCATCCATTCATCTGTGCATGGAAAATTTTGATAGTTTCAATAAAATCGATTAAATTACCATTGTTTTAAAAGATCATGACTATGTTATGATTAAACAAGTTTACAGACTGTGCAATATTTGGGATTGCAAATACATGCGCTATATATAGATTACTAGCAGAATTTTTGCATTAGCAGAGACAAAATAAAAAAGAAAAAGAAAAGCAGATGAAGAGAAAGTGAGAGGAGTAATGCCCAGGAATTTGATACAAATACAATGTAGGAGAGATGCCCAGAGTGACATTCAATACATTGAATAATCAATACGATATAGCTTCAGACTAAATTGTGGCAGATTATAAATCAAAAAGAAGGCCATGTAATGTCTACTACTTTGAGTGGACATACTTTCTCTGCTGATGTTTAAACAAAAACTCAGTTTGGTGTGGGCTTAGATAACTCATTTAAATTGCTTAGTGATGCTGACTCACCTTCAGACTTCTTGGATGCAACAAACCTGAATTATCGTCTCAATTCTTTCCTATCATTATTTCTAGTCAGAAAAAGACTGCAAAGGTTTGGAACAGAAATCTTCCAAGGGGAAACACTTGTGTATGCTGCCTCAATGATAGTTCAAGAGTTGGTAGGAGACAGGTGGCTATGCCACAACAAGTGGCTGCAACTGGAAGCCACTCTTACTCCATTCCTTTACTTGATGACCTGCCTTCCCCACACTGATGAGCCTGGAAATACCAAGAGGGTTTTTTTATGTAAATCCAGGACTTTCACAAAGCAAATATTCACATTCTGGACAACACAATGAAGATAGAGCCCAGGGTTATGACAATAAATTGTTGTATGCTTTGCAATATTTGCATTCTCTCTATGAGTCTCTGTCAAACTCTCCTCCCAGAAGGTGTTATTTCTATAAGTAATCATTCCTGAGTCAGTCTTTTAAAAATATTTTTACATTTATTTATTTATTAGAAAGACAGAGTGACAGTGAGGGAGGAGGAGAGACCAAGTGGGAGAGCTTCCATGCACTGATTCACTCCCTCAAGTACCAATATCAGGACCAGAGCAAAGCATGGAGCCAGGAACTCCACACAAGCCTCCATGTGGGAGGGAGGACACGAGTGCTGGAGTAATCATTTGCTGCCTCCCAGGCTGCACAAGATCAGAAAGCTGGATTGGAAGCAGAGACGGAACTTGTTCCTAGGCATTCTGATATGGGAAGCAGTACTTTAACATGGTAGTTTAACCCACTGCATCAGACAGCCTAAAGTCGAGTCATGAATCTACTCGGGTTTCCACCATTTGGTATTCTCCATATACAGGAGGACAAATATTTCTCTCCATTTCTGGCATTCGATGTTAAGTCTTTTTATGGTTTTGTAGATTTTTCACTAATTTTAGCATTTCCATAAATTTTCCTGGAAGTTTTTTAGAACTGTTTCTGCTTTCAAAGAACTTTGGCATAAATCATTTCATTTTTATTTGAAAGTTCAAATGGAATAGCCATGATGAAACACGTAATCTTTTTTTATAGCAGTGATAGTAAAAATGTAAGGCTGCCAAATAGAAAGTTACTTTTAGTTTTCAACATGTAGTACTTGATGACAAAAGAATTTTTTGCTCATTTTTGGTGGATTGGGCATTATCTATTAATGTGGTAATTACATTTTTAATATAATTAGAAATATAATTATATACATAATTATATTTGCATGCATTTTCCATATCAACTATTGTAATCCATTTAAATTCATTAGAATGAAGGCACTATTTCTCATGTCACAGTAACTCAATGTCATGATTTTTGCTTTTTGTTGATATTCTCCTTATAAGGACAAAATATGTATAATCAAAAGCCATGCTTGAATACATTTAGATGTCAAATTAAGTGCAAGTATATTTTGATTAACTGACATAAAAATCAAAAAGCCAAATATAGTCTGTATGCTGCCTAATGACATTTTGGACAATGACAGACTATACACACCAAGGTGGCCCTGTAAGATTGCAATGGAGTGAAAATATTGCATTGATTGGTGATGTCGTAGCCACTATGTAAGAAATTACTCATGAATGTATGATGACTCTGGTGTAAACAATCCTATTGCATTAGCAGAAATTTGAAAAGTACAGTACGTGATACAATTATGTATGGTACATAATTCTTGATGAAAGTGAATATGATTTATGTAGTTACTATGTAATTTTTGTGTTATTTAAGAATGCACTCCTTTTAATTATTAAAAGAGGAGAGAAAACTGTCAACCAGCCTCAGACAGGTCCAAGAAGCATTCCAGAAGAATGCTTCATGGTAATAGGAGATGACAGCTTCATGTGTTATTGCCCCTGAAGACCTTATACTAAAAGATGTAGAAGACAGTGATACTGATGAGCTTGAGCCTGTGGAGGCATAGGCTATTGTGTGTCAGTGCCCTAGTTCTTAATTAAAAGTTAGACAAGAAGAAAAAGTCTCATGGAATAAAGATACAAAGGAAATAATTTTGTACAGTTGTATGATATTTGTATTTTAAGCTAAATATCTTACTAAAGAGTTAAAAAGTTGAAATGCTAAAATGCAAAGATGTTACAATAAGCTAGGATTATCATAAACATTTTTATTTGTTTGAGTGAAAGAGTGAGATTCCACCATCTGGTTCTATCCCTTAAGGCCCTCAATGGAGAAGGCTGGGCTGGAGTCAAAATAAATAGCCAGAAACACAATCCATGTCTCTCACAGAAGTGACAGGAATTCAATTACTTGAGCCATCCTGACTCCTACTGAGAGTCTGCATTAATGAGACAGATGCTGAAGTCAGGTGCTGAGGTCAGGACTTGAACCCTAGGACATGGGCATGTTATCTGACGTCTTAACCACTAGACCAAACATCTGCCTCATAATTTATTACTAAAGAAAGAAATTTTTGTAGCCTAAGTGTTTATAACATGCACAGTTATGTCTTACTACTTCACATACAGTCAGCTTGAAGATTCAAACAATTTCCAGTCCTATAAGCTGTGATAAGCTTTAAGTGTACTATTCACTGGGAAGTCAAAGGAAGTTGAAGCCTGTAGCTCTTCTTTCTTCCCTTTGACATCAACATGTCATCTTAGCAACAAAGAGGTGAGACTAGAACTGTGATCTGTGATTTGAGCATGGGCTCTGCCTTAATGTAGTAAGCACTCTGGGCAATTTGAAGGCAGTAGGTCTTTTGAACTATGAAATGTTATGATCTAGCAGTCCTTCTTGAAGTAGGCAGATAACAACCATGATTTTGAAAAGACAATCCACATTTCTATTTCTTGAGGTTTTACTAGTCAAGAAGTGAGTAGTCCAGGCTTAGACTACTTGTACAGCTGTTTCAATTAGACATTGAAGTTTTGAGATTAATAAAAAAATATTCAGAGCACTGGCATACAACATTAGAAAATGATACAATTGTTGTAGAAAGTATAGGTGATCCCAGCTGAAATAATTAATATGTGTGTGTGTTCAACAATGAGCTTTTGTTTTTTATATTATTTTAGTTTGATAATCTTTACATAATTGATTAGGGCACAAAGGGTCAAGGGCTATAGGGAAGTGGGTAAGACCATTGTTTCCACATTATTATTATTTTTTCTAGATTTGGTGTAAGGCGAGAGATAAAGGGAGAAGCCCCACCCAGTCTCCCACCCATCCCAGGTCCCTGATGTGGGGCATGCTCCAAGAGTCTTGCTCAAGTGGATTTGATAGTGCAACAGTTCTGAATTGCTGCCAATCACGCCATTCCAAGCACGATGAAATCACTGCAGAATCCACTGACTGACATAGTCCCCCTTAGAGTCTCCATTTGCCCAGATTTTCACTGCCAACACATGGATGGGTGGTTGACTGATTTGTTCTGTCCTTTGTGCTTTGTTGTGATACCAGGTGTCCTCTGCAGGTTCCGATGGACTGCCATATCCTCCATGTGCACCTGGGTATGCTGTCTACTGCTCCGTCTGAGCCTCTGAAGAGGCTCTGCTTTGACACATGCACTCCATGGTCAGACCATGGAACCAGTATTTCTCTTCATGGTTGGGGTTCTGAGATCAGCAGTTCAGTTGTAGGGATACCCAAAGAAACTTTGTGAGAACAATTAGCTTTTGTTAATGCAATTCATAGAACGCCATCACAAAAGGAAATTCAATACTGTATAAAAGAGCAGAATGATGGACTTAGGACTGTTTCTAAAGGACTATACTACTGTAATAATGTGGAGGGAGGGGATTTGAGGAGAGAGGACAGGAAATCCTAAAGCCTATGGAGGTGCATCATAAAATAATAAAAATAACTTGGACATTTGTAGTAAAGAAGTTTCTCAGGAATAACAAATTTTCTGTGTACTATGGAATAGCTCACATCACATGGAATAATATTCAACCAGAACTGGAAACAAAGGATTGACTGTTTTATAAATTCAAATCCATTAATCCTCATGCTTCTCTTTTTGGTAGTTTTATAACATGTCCATAAATTCTTTGGCATTGCCTTATATATTATATATGGTGATATGGTGGGCCAACTTTTGTTACTTGCTCTTACGAGATACTATACTGGAAAACAGCAGAGGTCAAAGTGAAGCGATGAGATTTTTTTTCCTTTCTTGCATATGATAGGTAGATGGAGCAAGCACTTATTCCATCTCCTACTTCAAAATTCCATTTAATGTATCATCCTCAGAAGCAATATATATCAGATACTAAACTAACAAGGACAGACAATGTACATTTGATCTTAGTCAAAAGGCCAAACAGTTGATGCAGTAATGTAGTAGGATTTCTGAAATTAGATCTGGAGATGTAATACAATTTCTGCCTAATATTCCCTCTTGGATCATTTTACCACACTTTAGAAGCAAGCTGTTATCCTGAGAAGAATCCTTGGTCAACTGGAGAGGTTGTGTGTAAGTGTCCAGACCAATAGTCTCAGTTGAAGTCTCAGGAAAAAAAGTGGTAGCAGCTGTCATACACGTAAGTGAGGAAGGCCTTAGAGATGACACATGTCTATGCAACCCTCTGAGAGATTTCAAACTGAGCCCAGTCACCCAGGTGAGCTCCGTCACCACAAATGTTGGGAAACAGTAATCACTGTCCTGTTATTTTCTGCCAATACATAGGATATGATTTGTTCTGTACCTAAGCATCAACAGAACATTCCTATATACATTTCCTATCAATCATTCCTTCCTTTTTATACACATTTTATTTTACAAGACAAAATAAACCTGTGCTCTCTTTAAAATTAATTATAAACTTTGTGCTAAGTGCCATCTTCTTTGGCTTAAGCTAAGAGACGTAAGTGTCATATCTCTGAATAAACTGCTTACACAATAGAGGGAACTACGATTCGACAGTGAAAGGGAAGATGCAAGCAAAGTCCTTCAAAGGGTCATTAGCAGAAAAGGTGGAGAAAACAACACTTTATTCTGTATTGGCCAGCAATTCTCAGGACATTCTGACTGTTGTCATAAATATGCATTGCTTCATTCATATTACACTTTGTAGATGCAGACATGAGAAGAAAAAAACCCTGTTTTTTTTTTTAAGATTTGTTTATTTTTATTGGAAACTCAGATATACAGAGAGGAGGAGACACAGAGAGGAAGATCTTCTCTCCAATGATTCACTCCCCAAGTGACTCCAACAGCCAGAGCTGAGCTAATCTGAAGCCAGGAGCCAGGAGCCAGGAGCTTCTCCCAGGTCTCCCACGCAGGTGCAGGGTTCCTAGGCTTAGGGATCCTTTACTGCTTTCCCAGGACACAAGCAGGGAGCTGGATGGAAAGCGGGACTGCTGGGTTTAGAACCAGAGCCCATATGGGATCCTGGTGCATACAAGGTGAGGACTTTAGCCGCTAGGCTCAAATAACTGTTTTATCTTAAGTTTTTGAGCTATTAAGGGGAATGGATAAAATTCTCCATCTCAATAAAATATTATGAAGCTTTAAAAGTTATGCCGAGCTAAAACATGATATGCAAAGATCACAGATGTATTTCGTGTATTATTTGGACTTACGTATTTCAAGTGTGGAAAATACAAAAAGGAAACGAACAATCATCCATAGTTCTACCAGTCATCTTTAAGTATGTGATCATTCTTACTTTGACATGATGAACAGAAGCACAAATGTCATGACAATAATTATTAATAATAATCCCAATCCAAAGACTCAAAAGTAAATGATCCCCATTTAGATCATTGATTTCTCCTGGTTGCTGGGCATTTGGAATGGTGATGAAGTCACTGCTTGAGCTGTCTGCATTCTGTTTCTGAAGGCTTGGTTTGAGATCTGGCTTCTTCACCATTTACACAGCTTCTTGCTGATGCATGCCCAGGAAGACAGGCCATAAGAATTCCTCAGGTATTTAGGCCCTTGCTGTCAGTGTGAAAGACCTGGACTGACACCTGGGCTGCTGGCTTTGGCCTGGCACAGCTCTGGCTGTTATAGGCATCTGGGAAGTAAACCAATGAATAAAACATTTCTCTTTATCTCTCTGACTTCCAAATAAAATAAAAATAATAATAAAAAATCAATAATAACCTCACCTAAAATGTTTCCACATCTTTTTTTTAAAGATTTGTTTTATTTTCACTGGAAAGTCGAATATACAGAGAGAAGTGACAGAGAGGAAGATCTTCCATCTGATGGCTCACTCCCCAAGTGGCCGCAATGGCCACAGCTGAGCCAATCCAAAGCCTTCTCTGGGTCTCCCACATGGGTGTGGGGTTGCAAGGCTATGATCTGTCCTTTATTGGTTTCCCAGGCCACAAGCAGGGGGCTGAATGGGAAGCAGGGCCACTGGAATTAGCACTGTGGAGCCTATATGGGATCCCGAAGGCTTTAGCCACTAGGCCCTCTAGATCTTTTTAATTAAAAATTTTCTGCATAAGTTTTTATTTTCCACATTTATTCCTTCCTAATTAAGTTAGAAGGAAGACTTGGGCAACCGTATTGATTGCGTTTCTGGAAACCAATTAACAGATGACATTTTGAAGCTGCTACTTCCCTTGAAAGCTTTCATGCTTTTAAAACCCATCAACACTAGCTAAAATCTCTTCTCTTGGTAGTTCTCATCACTTTGCTCAAGAAGTTTTCAATTAATATTTAGCCTCTAAAAATACCTATCTGATGAATTTTCTGAAAAAATAAATTAAAAAGATATTTTTACTTCACTGGACATCTGCTGTTCCCTAAATTTAGTTCTAGTGACCATTTTCAAGAAAATTTCTTTCTGTAACATAGTCTCATGTTCTGTATTTGACTTTTATGAACAACAAGTCTTTTTTATAGTACTTTTAATGACACCATAAACATACTCTTGTCTCCATTTTGTACTTCTACGATTACATTTTTTTTACCTTAAATAACAGGTTTTTTTGACAGATATCTTAAGATTGCTATTTAGGGGTCAGGGCTGTGACACAAGTGGGTAATCCTCCACCTTCAAGCACCAAAATCCCATGTGGGGACCAGGTTGTGTCCTAGCTACTGCACATCTGATCCACCTTTCTGCTTGTGACCTGAGAAAGCAGTGAAGGATGACCCAAGTCCTTTGGACCCTATACCCATGTGTGAGACCCGAAAGAGGCTCCTAGCTTCTGACCAGCTCGACTCCAGCTGTTGAAGCCATTTTGGGAGTGAGTCAGCCCATGGAAGAACTTCCTTCTCTTTGCAAAATCTGCATTTCAAATACAAATAGAAAATCTTAAAAAATAAATTAAATGAAAGACTGCTGTTGAAGAAATACTTAGATGTTTTAACATCTACACAGGATATTATAATTAGCAAAAGAATACACAAAACAGATATATCATTTAAAAAGATATACAGATGGTAAGTGAACATATGAGAAATTGTTCCAAGGTCAACATTGTGGTGCAGCATGTTAAGCAACAGTCTGCAATGCCAGCAACCCAGATAAGCACCAATTTACATCCCAGGTACTTCACTTCTTCCATTATTTATTTATTTATTTATTTATTCATTCATTCATTCATTCATTCACTCATTCATTTTACTTGAAAGTCAGAGTTTTGGGGCTCGATGGGGAGATAAAGAGATATTTTCCATTCTCTGGTTCACAACCCAAATGGACACAACAGTCAGGGTTGGGCTGGTCCAAAGTTGGGATCCAGGAGCTTCTTCTGAATCTCCCACATGGGTGCAGGGGCCCAAGGCTTTGGGTCAGCCTCTGCTGCTTTAACAAGCAATTAGAAAGGAGTTATATCAGAAATGAAGCAGTTGGAACACCAATGGCTACCCATATGGAATCCCAATGCTGCAGGAAGAGGATTAGCCTGATATGCTACTGTGCTGGTTCCCAGCTGCTCCACTTCTGATCCAACTCACTGCTAATGTACCTGGGAAAGCAGCAGGAGATTTTCCAAGTTCTTGAAACCTGATTATAGCTGTAGCCTGGTCCATTGCTAACTGTTGTAGCCATTGGAGGGTGAATTAACAGATGGAAGATTCTCTCTCTCTCTCTCTCTTTTTCTTTCACTCTCCTTTCCCTATCTCATTAACTCTGCCTTTCAAATAAATAAATAAATCCTTAAAAAATGAAAAAAGAGAAAAGTTGTTCCACATAGTATGTCACTAGGGAAATACAAGTTAAAACAACAATAGGATACCATCATTTTTTTTTAAATAGGCAAAAGTTTAGAGCATTGACAACATCAGACGTTAGTGAGGGTGTGGATCAACAAGACCTCTCATTTATTTCTGATGGGATTGCAGAATGGTATAGACACTTTGGATGAGTTTGGCAGTTTCTCAATCTTACTCTTGCAATGCATTGCAGAAATTTTGCCCCTTGATACTTGCCAACAAGAATGAAGAATACATCTATAAAAAAAACTTATACATGGATACTTAAATAAGCTTTACTCATGATTGTCAGAGCTTGGGAGAAACCAAGATACTTTTCTATAAATGAATGAACTAACTTGTATAACCAGAAATTGAAATATTTAGCTCTAGAAAGAAAAGAACTATCTAATCATGGAAAGAAACAGAAGCAACTTGTATATACATTACTAAATAAGAAAAATTACCCTTAAATTGCTCATAATTGTATAATTGCAGCCATAAAACCATTCTGGAAAAGGCAAAATTGTGGAGTCAGTAAAAAGGCCAGTCATTGCCAGGGCTGGAGGTAGGAGTTGATTAAGTTGGAACAGAAAGGATATTGAGGGATGGCAATAATACTCGGCATTATATTGTAACATATGTGCCATTGCAGGTTTTTCTAAATTCATAGGCTATATAACACCAGTAATAATCCTTAAAGTCAGCTCTGGATTACGAATGATTATGGTCGTCCATTTCAGTTCATTGATTGTAACAAATATATTCCTCGGGTGGTTATGACTGGGGAGACTGTACATATGCAGGGACAGAAAGTATATTTATACATGGGGAATATTGATTTTCCTCTCAAATTTGCAGTGAACTTAAAATTGCTCTTAAAATGTCTTTAAAAATTAACATCTCAGAGGTGACTTTCAAACCCAGAAAACTTCGTTTAAAAATTTTCTAGGTTTTAAAAAAAAAATCACTGACAACCTAGGAATTTTCACTGATTTGCCTGTAAAAAGATTGGTCAGCATGGACTCACACATACCTTACTAGGTAGGACACAAAGAATAAGTACTCCTCACCAAGGTATGGAAGATTTCTCTGCACACCCCTCCCAAAACTGTTTTGCACCTCAATTGTTAAAATGTCATTGAAGTAGTCACAGGATGTTGTTAAGAACTTGCTGATGGGGCTTTTAATTTATCGGGAAGATACTCTGCCAGCTCTACCTTCAGACCAGAGAAGGTCTCCCCAAGAAGCCATTAAACTTATCTGGACAATAAGATGCTGGACTCTATGCTTGGTATATGCTTGCAATGAAGGAATCTCAACTGAACTTGAACTGTGGTTACACAACAAGGTGGAGGAATCCACCATGGGGGGAGGGCTAAGGGAGGGGTAAGGGGAGTCCCAGTACCTATAGAACTGTGTCTCATAATACAATGTAATTAATAATAATAATTAAAAAAACTGATCACAACCATGAGGGTTGCTTCAGAGATGCTACAGTATAAAATGATTTGTCTTAGAAAATCCCATTTTTCCCTTATTTACATCTCTGAGTGCGCGCAAATTTCAGAAATTAACGCATCATGCTTAAAAAACTAGAATCATTTGCACCTTGAAAACTGAACAGCAGAACAAGAACAAGCTAATGGGATATAATGTAAGAGAATCAAGAGAATCAAACTGATTCCACCCTCTGGGTGTTCAGAAGTTCGGCAATAACAGAACCAGGGATGTATACCCCGTTTTGTGTGCCAGTTTGCCTGTGAGAGTTAGAGTATTAAAAGCAAGGGGTACTAATCTGTGGTCCAAAACAAAGTGAATCTGAGTAAAATGAGAAAAATGGTACTCCTCCATTTTCTTTTTTTTCCTTTTTTTTAGTAATATGGCATTCCCAAACACAACATTAACTATACAAATAACTTGGTAAGCAAAGAGTTACAAAAAGCTCTATATCATATTTCACCCCAATATTTGGCAATTAGGAACCCCACAATCAAAGACCCTATTACATATTATGTTAATGAATATATTTTAATATACAGCATTTTTAAAATATTCAAATAATCTATTGCATGTTAGCTTCCTCTGTAATAATTGTATGTTATGTATTTAGAAAAATCTATTCTGTTAATTGACATGCCAGGAATTTAAATTTAGACCAAGACAGCCAAGGCATTTCATGCTGCTTGGAATATATGCTTGGCCTATGCATTGCGACAATTCCACCTTAGAAACCTGCCTAACGCTAATTGCTGCTAACTATTCAGTGTACTAGAATAGAATATTTTAAAATCACCATTATCCAGACTTGGATTTTTGTGAGGCTTTAGTAAGGATCAGGACTCAAAACCTATCTCTGCCAGGGCCTTCTTCCATTTGGCACTGTCAAGCTCTGTCAAGCTTCTCAGATACAACAATGAATGATGGAGCCCTTAAGCTTGTGGAATATGCTTTCTGTCAAATAATGCAGACTTTACAAGCAATAATTACAAACATTTCAACACCATTTCAGCCTTCTTTTATCCTTGCCTATGGCTACCCTTTAGTTCAAAGGCACCTGCGTATGCCTTATGATTTCCTGTTGTCTGTTCCCACAATACAATGAGTACTCCCTCTTTCTATGTTCCCAATCCTTGGAGTGAGTCCTTGTCCCTTCTTTGGACTCTAGCCATCCAATCATTACTCATTTTTCAGGACTCAATTTCCATATGCCAAGTAAAGCCAACCCAATAATATGTAAACATGAAACTGTATGTGATGCCTCGTAATTCTTTTTAAATATCTTCTCTTTCATTTAGTTCTATATATTGAGTAATTCTCCTAATACCTCACAGAGCATATTTTCCACATAATATATAAACCCAAATGCATTCTTCTTTGTAGAACTATAACTATTTGGGTACTTCCCCCTTACTTCTGATACGTTATTTTTTATAATATTTCCTTTTTTTAAAAAAAAAAAGATTTATTTATTTTATTGGAAAGGCAGATGTACAGGGAGGAGAGAGACAGAGAGGAAGATCTTCCATCCGATAATTCACTCCCTAAGTGGTCCAAATGGCTGGTGCTACACCAATTCGAAGACAAGAGCCAGGTACCTCTTTCTGGGTCTCCCATACAGGTGCAGGATCCCAAGGCTTTGGACTGTGCTCCACTGCTTTCCCAGGCCACAGCAGGGAGCTGGTTGGGAAGTGGAGCTGCTGGGACTAGAACTGGCGCCCATATGGGATCCCGGTGCGTTCAAGGCGAGGATCCTAATCACTAATCTGTCGCGCCAGGCCCTCTGTTACATTATTGACCCATTAATCTAACTTTCTTGTAACAAAAAAGTGCTTGAATTACCTCCTCATATTTACATTCATTTGCTGAATAAATAAATAACTACATTGTGGATAAAAATAGAAAATCACTACTTTTGGAAATTAAGAGTGCTCTTAGTATAGATGATTATTTGATATTTTCTTTTATGGTTTATTTATTAGAAAGTCAGAGATTGAGAGATAGACAGAGAAAGAAGTCTTTTGTCTGTTGGTTCACTTCCCATGTGTAGCCAAAAACAGTCATGCTTCAGCCAGGACAAAGCCAGGAGCCTATAACTTGATTTGAATCTCCCACATGGGTAATAGCTGCCCAAGTGTTTGGGCCATCTCCTAATTTTCTCAGATTATTAGCAGGGAGCTGAATTAGAAGTAAAGCAGAAATCCATGATTTTTTTGTTACTGCAGCATGAGTTAGTCAATATGGTATTCCTTTCTAGAGTGAACCAGGTTATGCATCCAACAAGAAAAATTAGCACTTATATGAGCTGTGTTTTTTCAACTTTATCCTAGTGCATTGGCAAGGAGCCAGATTGGAAGTGGAGCATACAGGATCTAATTGGTGCCCACATGGGATGCCAACACTACCGGTGACTGTGCTACAGGGCTGGAGCCGAGTTCGATCTTTTCAATACGTTTTAGTAATTTGAAAAATATCAGAGTCTGTCACTCTTCAAATGTTGCGTAGAATTTAATTGTATATCCACGAAGTCCTGGACTTTTCTTTGATGGGAGAATTAATTACTGCTTTAATCTTATCACTTGTTACTGGACTTTTAGCTTCTGTAATTTCTGATAGTTGTTACAGGGATGTGAAGGACCAATCTTGACACTGCAGACTACAGTGGGGTTTGTACCTAGGACTTACTTGGCTAGTTCAGATTGGGTAGGTGGTTTTAAACCAACCAGCAGCTGCAACACTGAAGCAGAAAAATGTAAATAGGGTCATTCAGGTTCCTCTGCGGGATGTGAGTCACTCCAAGGTTTGGAGCACCAACAGCCACAATGCAAAAGTTTCAGGACACAGAAGGAAATTCTGCCAGTTCCCATAGGGAATGCAAGGGTGGAACTGTGATGTGTGCCCTGCCTACCCAGAACCCGCAAATTAAGAGATGACAAAGGAGACTTTTCCATGTCTAGTCCTCTAGGTTTGTGTATGTGGTGTTGCCAGGGCAAAGTCCCAAGAAGCAGATGGGAACTTCCCTAGACAACGTTGAGCGAGGAAGCATGGCTCTGGGGCCATCAATGTTTCCAATGCAGAGGGATCTGGTTTCTGACTTTGGAAGCACCCTGGCTCTGGAGGTGCAGTTTATGGAAAGGCCTTCTGATGGCAACAGGGTTGCCTGCTGTCCTGTAATTCATAATGGAGTTTAAATGGGCCCACACGGCAACAGCTCCAGTCTGGGTCTTGGGGATGAGGAAAGGTAATATGGGTCCCTTTCTGGAGCAGCAGAGCAGTCACTCAAATTCGTCAGTTTTCTACACTGGATTTGAAGGCTAGGAAGATAATGGAATTCTGTAGTAAGGGCTGTAATGATGATCCAGGTCACGGAATTTTCCATTTACCTTTCCTTGGCAAGATTGAACCTCCTAGCTGGCAACTGAGGCAAGAGCTGCATGCAGCATGCTCTTCTCTGTGTAATGGCATTCTGAGTGTCTCTGTGGTTCAGACTTGCCAGTACCTCTTTCTTGAAGTTTCCTCTGGAATCAAATCTGGAAATGTGGTCCTTCCTTTGTTGTTTTGTTTCTTCTGTGTTGGCAGCAAGTGTAGAGTCTCTCAATTCAGTCATCTTGGATCCATTCAAACATCTTTTAGATCCATTTTCCACACACTTTCTAAAATACCCTCGTACATATCCATCACTGATGAATAATATCCACCCAGGGACCCATGCTGCGAGAGGTTCGATTACCTCTGCAGCCATTCTGACAGAAGGTAACATGAAAAATCGTTCATTGGCTTTTAAATCTGAAAATAATACATAGAACTTTTTTCCCCTCATTCTTCACCAATTAATTTATATGTTCACACGTCACTTGTACATTGTTGAGAAAGCACAACACCATCATGTCCTTATAAAGAAAAGAACATAAAATATGTAAAAAGCACTTAAAATAATTCAGTCTGTACATGAAATATTTAACTTCTTCTTCTTGTCTTGTATTACTCTGTTGATGAAAACTAGAGGCTAGACTGATGTTTCTACTGAAGAAAGGTAATTGCTAGCACATGTTAAATTACTTGAGCTAGTTAGTCATAGAGATATTGTGTGATATTTTATTCTGGTTATGGTTTAAATTATGCTTTCTTAACATTTTGTTCTTGCCTGGAACTCAGTTCAAAGACAAACATTAAGTGAAACTTTATGAAAATGTCATGACATTTATAAGTATTATTTTATTACAAAGTATTTAAAGTATACTATGAAGTCACATTGGCAAAATAACTGTCACTTGCAATAAAAATCATTTCTGTGTGCCCTTATAGAGGTCATGTTTTAATTGACTGATTATCCCAACAATCATATAACCTTCCCTACTCGTTTACAAACCCTTAATTTTATTTAGTCATGGGATCACTGAGGAGGTTTCTCAGAGTTTCACCTGAATTTGGTCAGTTGCTTAAAATTTGACCAATAGGGTATAAACAGAAGTGGTGTGTAGTGCTTCTGGGAAGATGTTCAAAATGGAGAGAACATTCTCATATTTCTCTCTCTCTCTCTCTCTCCCTCCCTCTGTGTGTGTGGCCTGGTATCATTTGGGAGTCCTGAGAAGAGAGTTCTGAGTTCTGAGAATTCTAGCTGAGCCTTGAACAAGTGCTACATGATCCAGATACTGGAGATGTCATACAGCAAGCATCAGAACCTAAGAAAGGAATACCTTTAACATTACCAGGGGAAAAAATCCTTTGGGCAAGCTTATTCTATCTTAACTCAACATATTATATAGGGCTCAACAGTTACCCCATGACAGCTCCCAAAAGACAAACCGAGAATTTGTATAAACTCATTGACCCTTGTGCTACAGAAATTCTGTGACTTTTGACTTTCCTAAGTACTGTCCTTTCCTTTCTTTGCACTTCCAGTCTTCACAGAGACACGCAGGAGCAAATCCTCAGTTCTTTACATGAATGGCTCAGAGTTATTCTTTGATATTTAATCTGCAGGAGTCCAACTGTTCTTTTTTGGATCATGTTCTCCTTGATCCAACACTCAGTGTTTCAGTATCTTTAAATTTCTTTTATCACAAGAAAGCAGGGGAGAAGAACTGAGAAAATTCAGTATTTTAAATGTAAATGTAAGAGGGTTTATGGGAAAGAATAATCAATAATACTTGAGACCACTGTAGACACTGTACATCACTGTACACTCAGCTGTACATCACGCTGAGTTGGTAATTATTTCAGACAATGACTTCCAAGGTTCCCTTTCTTGCCAAAAATTAAATTTTAAGTGCTTTTGTACTTGTGCCTTACACTTTGTGTTTGGCTTGCCAAACTCAGTATAAAAAAGAAAATACTTTCACCTGTTACTTTGGAGTATATGGTTTCAACAATTTTGGAAGTTTACATCTAATTAAACACTTTTCAGAACACTAAAAGAAATGCTGAAACTAGGTGAGACAAGATTATTATACTGCATCCCAAAATGTGAAAATAGACTCGATTTTTCTATTACACTGAGTCATTTTCTTATTACTGATGCTTTTAGATACCTACAGCACTACTTTGAAGTTTGACTCTGATTTAATAAGTGTTATTGTAAATTATTGAAAATAAAACATAAAGAATGTTTCTTGAGGCAATTCAGGCAAAATCTACACCACAAAGCAAGCCTTTAGTCAACAAGACGCAAGAAGTACAACAGTTAAAGAATATCTTCAAATAAACTGGTTTAAAGTATCTGCAATCACCTATGTTTATGCAAGATACATTGCTCCTTAAAGCTCAGCAAAGTAACTCACAGTATTAACCAAAGCCAAAGAAAGCAAGGGTTTGGAATCCCACTAAAGCACAATGTAAGCATTCAATAAAAACCAATGCAGTGAGTCAAAATGGTCTCTGTTCTAGTAACTTTTCTCAATAAACAATTAAACTTAAATTGAATATCTTATACAACTTTCATAATTTCTTAAAACTGTTGACAAGCACAACTCAGTTTTGAAAATCAAAATAAAACACACATAATATTAACATGGTTGTCACAAACATGAAAATAAATGATTCATTTTTTAAATCTTTAGAAAAACGGATATCCATTTTCGTTGAGGAATAAAAGAATTTTTAAATGGACATAATATAAATAACCTACACCTAATAAAAGATTTTATGACCCTCTACTGAAGTCTCTTGAAATACATTATATAATATATTGTCCTTTTTTGATTTACGATTTTTGATTAATGTAACAAGAAAGCTTTCATGTATGTCATATTTCATATAATTCCCAGAAAATAGCCATAATTCCCTCCAACCACAACACCCCGTGCCTCTCTCAACCCCCCCTCATTCATTCCTTTTTCGCTTTAACTTTTTCAACAATATAAATTTAGTTTGCCTCATAATCACAGGGTTAATGCATCACTAAACAGAATATTCAACAAAAGACCACTGTTCCACAAGAATATAGACAAGGGCTTGTAGAGAATAATCAAATCATGAGAGAAGAGTTTCATTCTTGTTTTTATTCCATATTAACTACCACATGTCAGGGAAACATGACTTTGGTCATTCTTTTGGATTGGCTTGTTTCACTAAGCATAATGGCCTCCAATTTCATTAATTTTGTTGCAAGAAACCAAATTTCATTATTTTTATAGCTGACTAGTATTCCAATGTGTATATGCACACTTTATTTATCCAGTCATAAGTTGATTCTATCTAGATTGAGTCTATATCTTAGTTCTTATGAATTGAATTGATATAAACAAAGGATACAAATAACTAATATGCTGATTTAATTCTACTTGGATAAATACCAAAGACTGTAATAGGTGGGTCATATAATAAATCTGTTTTCAAATTTATGAGAAATCTCTATATTGTCTTCATTATGGTATACTAATTTATAATTAGCTTATAATTAGACATCGATTAGATCCATTTGGTGGATAGTTTGGTGGATAGATTAGTTCTATTATTTCTTTGCTGATTTTTTATCTATTGATCTCCACATTATGAAAGCAGGGTGCTGAATTCTCTCATTATTAATCATTATTATTATTATTATTATTATTATTATTATATTGGAGCATATGTTTCTATTCAATTCAGAATATTTTTACAGCTGGATGCTTTAGCAGTGGTTGCATACACATTTACTATAGTCACATCTTCCTGCTAAATTGATCCCCTAATCATTACATAATGGTGGCTGGTGTAGAATCAAGATTAGGGCTTGATTCATTACAGCAATTTCTTTTCCACTTTTAAAAAACATAGTCATATTGAATCATGCAAATGACAAGTTTCATTACTGAGGATATCAGATAGTTCAGAATAAAATAAGTCATTCATTTCTGGTAAGTGTCTTAGGTCTTCAGGTATTTACAACATAATTACAGACTTCATCTTATTTTTAATTTATTCAGATTTGGCTCCAGTTGTGTTTACTTCATTTAAAATGAAATCCTTCCACAGCTGTGGGCAACTACCTATGGTACTTTGTACCTAGGCAAGGCATTCTGCACCTGGTTAATGCCAAATTTGTGTTTATCTAAACCAGTATGCCAGCATGGTTGCCAATTCTGTTTTTTTTGTTGTTGTTGTTGTTGTTCTTTGTTTTGTTTTGTTTTGTTTTGTTTTAAGATATGCAGGGAAGGCAGGGAACACCAGGCCAGGGCATGCCACCCTAGCCCCCAGATTGGGAGGCTGTAAATTGCCCAGGGAGGGAGACCTGGGGATGTACTGGAATGGGAGCAACTGTTCAGGGGGAGGAATGACTTCCAGAATTTTCCACAGACTGGGCTATTGCACTTGCAAGTAGGAAAAGGAGCTGAGATAGAGTGGTTTTGAGAGGAAAAACCAGAGGATATGCCTCAGTCAAGCTAAGGCACCCACCCATGTGGGAACAGACCATTTCAGACAGGGTCACAGCACCCACTGGCATGTACAAAACCCAGAGCTGGGAGCAGGTCTAGTAGGGGAACCTCCAGGAGTCTCCCCTGCTGGGCTGCTGCTTCCTTGGATGAATGTGAGAGCTGGAAATAGAGGATGGGCCATACTGGGCCAGGCTGCTGTACCTGCTAGAGTGAGAGAGCCAGATGGGTATGTGCCAGCCCGGCTAGGCCTAGGTTGCAGCACCAGCTGGCAAGTGCCAGGCTGAGTGTGACTCATGTCAGCCTGTACCACAGTACCTCATGGCAGGTGCAAGATCTACAGCTGGAAGTGTGCCTGACAGGGGAACTGTGGGCATTCCCTTGATAAACTGCTCCTCCTGCTATTGGGCATGAGAAGTAGAGCTGAGGCCAACCAGGCTGGACAAAGCAGCAGAATCTGTCAGCATACATGAAGGCCATGTCCAGGAGCCAGTAGAGTTGGGCTAAGTTACAGCAACAATAGACGTGCACAGGAGCCGGATGGCATGTGGGCTGAGCCAGGATATGCTGCAGCAGAGGCTAGCATGAGCAAAAGCTGGGGGTATTGAGGGTTGCCCAGAACAGGCTATGTTGGTATGCATGAGAACTGGGTCTTTGGTGGGCTGACTGGATTAGGCTACAGTACCCATCAGTTCACGTGAGATGGGACAGAGCTGACCAGGCAACTGCACCCACCAAAGTGTGCATTGGCTGGTGCACACGAGTCCAGTCTGGAGTCACCTTAGGTGAGGTATCATGAGGGACTCCACGACTAGACTACAGTACACAGACCCTGGACACAAGGAAAATAACAGGATGCGTGGCCCAATTTTGGAGAGCATGTATCAGGACTGGGGCTCCTCAGTTGCTGGTGTCTGTGAAATGCACAGTATGCCCACGGGCATAAGGTAGACATGACAGTTAGCTAATCTGGGGCATGCAGTGCCTCTTCAGAGTACAGACTGCAGAATAGGTAAGCAAGTTTTCTGGCCAAGCTTTGTAGGATGTTCCTTCATCTGCAGATTCACTAAGGTGGACTTTGTTAACCAATAGACCTTGGAAAGATTTTCTCAACCCTGAAACCACGAAACTAATGATTTCTCAGAACAATCAAAATCACTTGAGTAACACCCTTGGAACAATCTTTCCCACATTGGGACCTATAGGGCATCATCAAATGACTGTTCCCCATCCCCAGGTGCTGAAGTGGTCTGACACCAGGGAGAAACTCCCTCCACTTCCTCCCCTGTGCAAGAAAAGAAACAAAACTGATACATTTGTCCCACTCACCTTCCTCCATACCTTGACCCTCCCTACTCTAATTCAGAGCCCACATGGGCCTGCAACCCTCTCATCAATGTAAACAATATTGAAAAGAAAACTAACATTTTTTAAACAAAAAAAATACATAAAAAATAAATCAAAATGAAAAGTAGAATGAGATTTCTTTGGTCTTATTTACATTACTCCACAACAAGTTTCAAGATAGCTTTAAAAAATTTAGAATAAATATGTGACCCATCAAGGTCAGGGCGTATATATTGCTCAATGAGAATAAAAAGAGACAGAATGGTTTACTAAAAACATACTTTCACTTTTACGACAGTCATTTTATATTTATAGCTAAATTTAGGCACTAAGTCAGAAGGAGATATAAATATTCCCATGCATATGCTGTTAAAGCTATTTAATCTTTTTTATATAAACATTAACTCTTATGATATAGCTTCACAGCTGGCAAAAAAGAGCCACTATTAATTGTGATTTGGACACAATTTAAGACAGGAAATGGTATGAGCTGAACATTAGTTTTCTGATAATGATAAAGCACAGAATTGTTATTTTCTCATTTTAAAAACTAAATATTTTCCAAATGCTTATCTAGGTGAATAAAAGCAAATAATCAAAGGACTACTTAATAATACAGATCAAGTCTATACAGCAAAATTTAGCTAGACGGTATGAATCATTTTCTTCTACACACACATATTGTTAACCATTAGTCTTCTCTGAATCTACCCATTGCTTTCTTCAATAACACTCAAGTGTTTCTTTTTCCATTTCACTCTGAATAGATCACAAGTACAACCACAATCAAGTTATATCCTCACTGTATATGTGCTTGGCTGCTGCCCTGCTACACTGCCTTTTGACACTGATGCAAAAGCATTGCACCCCACTCCACGCTTTTGCTGGGCCTCACCTGTGACAGGGTGCTAAACAGAGAAGAGAGCTTGTTGAAAACAGGTGTTTGTTATTCTTGCTGATTGTGTAATCTTCATAGAGAGCAACTATACCAGAGAGGCACAAGTCTAAAAAGTGCTAAATATGATATAGAAACATAGTCTTAGGGGAAAAACTTTATCCTTGGAGATCCGGAAAGTGAATTGCCAAAGATTTGATGAAAAGCACCAGAGCCTATAAAACGTTGTTATAAAATTAAATGCAATAAAAAATTAATTAATAAATTTAAAAAAAAAAGAAAAAAAGCAGTAGGAGCACTGGTGGTTATTGAAAGTAATCCTGCACGGGATGAATGGAGTTCAGGAGCCCACACCCAAGCCAGCAGGATAAAACTAGATTTCCATGCTAAAGTTTCTGGCTAAGATTGATGGCTGTGGCCTTTGTTACTTCCTATGCAAGTACATGGAGGTTTTGAAAGATGAAGAGAGAGCTGAAGCCAACGTTACAAGGAGGGCTAGTTACACTGCAATAACCAATTCAAGTTTGAGTGCTAAGTTCAATAGCTTCTTCTGCCCCTTACAAATGTTGAGGTAGATTCTTTACTTCATTTTTGAATAAGGCAGTTACAGTTCTAAGTAGCTGAGGGCTAGAATGACACTGGAAAAAGAAAGTTTTTTATCTTGTTCTACTTGGATGAAATGAAGATCTGTCATCTGGGGAACAATTCAAATGTTCTCTTCAATATAAAACTTAATTAGTCACATAACATATACTGATGAATGATATTGTTCACACACATTTGTTGTATTTATTAAAATTAACTTATGAATTCTTCTACTAATTGTTACCTAGGTCATTTTCCATTTATTAATATGATTTATAGAACTAAAATCAATATTTTGGAGATAAATTACAGGGTAATGAGTAAAGATACAGATGAAGAGAAATTCAGATACAGTGGATGGGAAAACTGTGCATCTTAATAAATAAATCATATTACACATTTTAATGAATATTTTAAAAATGGAGTTCCAAGATTTTTCTTCCAATTCTCACTATTACAAAGTAATGTGTGTTAATATTCCACGTATTTACATACTATTCTCTTAGTATGTTAAATTGTAGTCAAACAAGGGTGAGAAAACAGTTTATCACTGCCACCTACTTAGTATTTCCTGTTGTTTAATTAAACAGAAAATCTATGACAACCTCACTCATATGGGATCCTGGCGCATTCAAGGCCAGAACTTTAACCACTATGCTATCTTAGCGGGCCCATAATTGGCATTCTGTATTAGATCTATATCTGATATTGTCTGTATAATCTTCTTTATACCTGAACATTATTTCCAGTAAAAAGCGCAATAAAGCATGCCTCAGTAAAATGTTTTGACTTTCCTTTTGCATAATAATTAAAAGTTGTGTTTAAAATTAGCTAGTGTTGATATTCAGTCTTTAAATAATGAAAATGTAATTATATATATTTACATATATACACATATATAAACATGCAGATGGAATTAGGAAACTAGCAATTATACTTAACTATAATATATTACTGCTTAATCTAATTCAGGCTTTTCTAATTACCTGTATATATTAAATAAATATGTCTTTTACATCTGAAATTTTATCTTGGCATCAAAAGTTACTACAAGGGGCCCAGCGCAATGGCTCAACTAGCTAAATCCTCATCTTGCCAGCACCAGCATCCCATATGGGCACCAGTTCGTGTCCCAGCTGCTCCACTTTCCCACCAGATCCCTGCTTGTGACATGGAAAAGCAATAGAGAATTGACCAAAGTGTTGGGGCCTTGCACCCCCGAGGGACCAGAAGAGGCTCCCGGCTCCTGATTTGCTGGCTCTGGCTGTTATGACTCTTTGGAGAGTGAGCAAATGGAAGATCTTTCCTCTGTCTCTTTCTCTCAGTGAATCTGATCTGCCTTTGTAATGAGAATGAATAAATGTTTCTAAAGAGTTACTGCACAAAAAGCATCCAAAGTCTTTGAATATGATTGAGGTTTGGGTATTATAAAAATGCTGAAAAAAATTCTTATAAGTATTCTATCTCATCAGTCAAAAATGAAAAAAATATGTATGCTAGCAGAGAGAGTTTCATGTCCTCCTTTGGAAAAAAAAAAAAAAGAGAGAGAGAATACCTGATTTAAATGTCTAAAGGAAAACTGAATACATTCAGATTACTAGATTCTACTGTAAGTGTCAAACCTCTCATGCATGAAATAGGTCGCAAGTGGCCTGGAAAGAAGGGATCTTAAAAAGTACTTCACCCTCATTTTTAGTCTCCTCAGACTCCAATTCTTTCATGAAATGCTGCCACAATGTAGTAATGAAAAGGAAATCTGTCACTTCAAAACTATTGATTCCACTGGATACTTCAGAGTACAAACGTTTCATTAAGAACAGAAAAATGAGTAAGTAAGCAATATAC
Organism: Ochotona curzoniae; assembly: GCF_017591425.1. Lineage (NCBI taxonomy): Eukaryota > Metazoa > Chordata > Mammalia > Lagomorpha > Ochotonidae > Ochotona > Ochotona curzoniae. Next base: position 17,313,515 of record NW_024465023.1, on the reverse strand, counting down.
AGGATTACTTCCCGTGACTCTAAATCTAAATGTTAGTTTTCTTTTTTGTTGATCCAATGTCGCAACATGTAGAGCAAGCATATAGAAAGGTGGGCTGACTTGGAATAAATAAGGTGAATCATATGGCTTTAGGAAGATAGGATTTTTAGCTTACGAAAAAAACAAAGCAAGATAAAGAAATAATAAAGGAAATTCCCATAATCTCATTTCTTGAGTACATATTACATTTTGAGAAGTATGTGAGACAAAATAGTGGAGAATCTTTTTTTCTTCCAAGTGCCATTTGGCTACTTATAACATCATTTGCTGGCCATACAAAAGTACCCACTTAAAAACAAGCCTGCTAGAGATTTACTGAATTTCAAGTCCTATCTGTTTTTCCTGGCAGGGCCAGAACAAGTGACTTCACCGCTCTAGAACTATGAACAATGGTCTGAGTCCTCAACTTGCATATGGACTACAGGAGAAGATGGACAAGCAAAGAATTACTGTATTTGTGTCAATTCTGAATGACTTGATAAATGCCCCACACAAGCAGAGTGGTGATGTGTGTGATCTTGGCTTCATTTTTGTCACTGTTGGCTATTTAGAGCTGTGAAAAAAGTAGTGCAAATTTGGAAACTTGACACAATACAGTATCTGATAGCTTTCACAAATAGGCAGTCCAGACAACACTTGGATGAATCATCTGCTGTCGGCCTTATGTTTTGATTCAAAGCATTGGCCAGATTTAGCAAACATATATAAGTATAGGCTAATTTACACATGAAAAAGAATACAGAACATAAAATATGTAAAGTAAAATTTTATTTTCCATGTAAAATTATGCATAGAATGATGTACAAGTCTTATCTAATTTCTCTTTTCCTTGAAAGTAACACTTAGAGTTGGAGTTTGGCCTTGTGGTTATAAGCCCTGTTAATGCACTTGCAGCTCGTATCAGAATTCCTGACTTTGATCCCTAACTTAGCTTCCTGCCAACGCAGACCCTGAGAAGCAGTGAGGATTGTTCAAGTGAATGTATTCCTATCATTTGTGTGGTAGATCTGGATTGAGCTTGCAATTCCTGCTTTTGGCTCAAGTCTCATTCCAACCCAAACCATCACGGGAATTTGGAGAGTACACTGGCATATTGGGTAATTCCATAATTCTATATCTCTATCTCTAACTCTGCCTATAAAATTAACAATAATTATGCAGAAAATTTAAAGAAAAAATTGATTTAACTGCATTCTCCTATAAAAACTTGTGAGAAATAGAAACTACAATGCTGTCACTAGTTGAGGAAATACTTCTGAATCCTCTTATTAATATGCACTTATAGATTTAAAAAATGATACTGTTAATTTATAATAACAAAATAATTAAGACAATTATTTTATTATAATTAAAATAATGGAAAAGTGGCATTCTAGTCTATAACTCATCATTTTAAATAGAATAGCATTTAATTTGGCACCTAAATTGATTAAAACAAGAATTTTTCTTGATAGAGACAGGATTAGAAAACAAATCATAGAATTACTTTACTGTCAAAGAAATTACATAGCTCTTGTGTTAATGGACTATATCAATTAAAACTCCTGTGTTGCAAATGGATCTATTAACAGGTACATGTAGTTAGGGTAAGTGTGTTGAAAAGTTCAATTATGTACTTAAATACACAACCCAGCTAAGCTGCAAGCCTACCTATTTGGCTTCTGCTTTAACGGATGGTACTGTAACAACTTCGTTATTAAAAACCACACACTGAAACCTATAAAGTAATTAGACCTTTATTTGTTAGCCTAACCTACATACAGCAGAAAAAAAATTTCTAGTAATGTTACTATCAAGGAAAGGTCATTTGTTTCATTTTAGCTATTCAACTTGAAGTTTGTAATAAACTTGAAATGATTTAGTTAAAAGCTTCCTGTTAGGGAAAAACCTAAAATGTTGGTGCACAAGACATAAAAATTCTAAAGTTAGTGGGGGAAACCAACAGAAATCATAAAACTCCATGCTATCAAATGCTAGAAATCCAAAGAAATGTCCATTCCCTAGCAGAATTATGACTTAGTAGCTGAGAAAATAAACCTTCTGGAAGGAAAGGTTGATGGACTCCTATACAAATGCTATCAAAACAAAATTATTCCATTTGTCCAAGTGCATTAGAAAGCCAAAATACTGAAGCAAAATTTTTTTTTGCAGAAATAAATTGTAAATATCAGGAATACAGAGATCATTTTTATAGAATAGGTAGCAGAGAGACAGTATGCAGAAGTCATACTGAGACAAGTTCTGACTGAGGAGTCCTGGAATCAGGCCAGCAGAGTGCTACCAGGTTTTAAGCAGCTTTCCTGGGCGTGGTGTGATCCACCTTCTTGCAAGCACCTAGATCTCATGTGGGTGCAGTTTCTGTCCTGGCTCTTCCACTTCCCATCCAGTTCCCTGCTTGTGACCTGGGAAAGCAATGGAGGACAGCCCAAAACTTTGGGACCCTGTACCCACAGGATATCTGGAAGAAGCTCCTGGCTTCTGGCTTCGGGTCAGTTCAGCTCTGTCTGTTGCTGCAGTTGGAGTGCGAACCAGTAGATGGACGATCTTTGTCTTCTCTGTCTCTCCTTCTTTCTATAAATCTACTTTCCCAATAAAAATAATTTTTTAAAAATAAATATAGCTTTCTTAACGTAGCAGAAACTTAACAACAACAACAAAGCATGACTAGAGCAATTTTTAAAGCATAGGACTGGGAAACCTGCAAAAGAATGTAGGAATCTAACAAAAAGTTTTTGTCTTTGGGGTATCATGAGGTCATTTGATAAAAATGACAGTCCGATATCAAATATTGCAACACATACAGCAATTCGTTAGCATGACCCTGGGCTCTGTCTTCAGTATGATACTCAGTATGTGAAATATTTTTCAGTCTTTTGACACAAAGTAGGAAGTCAATAAAACATTACTAAACTCACCTGAGAGAGAGAAAATGAGTATGAAATACGAGCGTTAGTATGAAATCCTGGATTTTGGGCCTGAGTTAAAGTCAGGTTCTATTCAGCTGTCTCCCATCAAACCTTGACCATTTTTTTGAGATAACTTAGATTTCTACATAGTGATAGATTGCTCTTCTAGGCCTTTGTTGGAATTTTCTGCCTACAACTTTGATCAGAAATAACTAAGCACAGGTTATACTGATTTTAGAAAGCATGCATGGGAGTCAGCATCTTTGAGAAAATATGTCTAACTCTACCCAAAGGCTCCACAACCCAAAGTCAGCTTCAGCTTTGCCATTTCAAATAAATGAATAAATGAATGTAAGTACTAAAGCTGCCTAGAAGGACCTATAAGTCTTTCTTGGTGTTTATATCATGAAACAATTTGGTCTAACGGTACAACACGTCAGCTGTTAAATATATTGACCTCTTCTGTGGCCTTATGCCTTATAAGTATCCATGTTATATGATGAATCAACTTTTTATTTCTATATACAACTAATAATATTTAATTTTATAGACTATACTACATTGCCATTCATTCTTCAGTTGATGGATTTTGGCTTATTTCTACCTTTCTGCTATTTCGAATAGTGCTGCTAAAAACATTTGTGTAGTTTTTGTTCATTTATTTTCTCTGTTGAGAGTATGTATGAGAATTGGTAGGTCCTAGCTTCTCCAAGTGTTTTCTGAACATGCATCTAACTCTGAAGGTGAATACATCCTTCTAGAGCCCCCAACTTTTCTAAGTCTTCTTTACTCCAAGTGTTTCAATTCTCAGCTTATTCTTTTCCTGCCTCTTCATTCCATCTATGGTTTACATCAATTTTTGTTCTTTGCCTCTGCAGCTAAAGCAGTTGCATTTTGTATTTGCTTGCAACCAGGGATGTTCAGGAAGCTGCTTTAGCTCTGGCAGTGTGCTTCATGCAGATGAAACAAACACAAGCCCTTTAGCTGATATTTTAGGAAACCACCAGATACATTAAATCACACAGCCCACTGTCATTAAGAATTAAGTCTGTATGGTTTCTCTAACACACCAGAAACTTTACCAGTAATGTGCACTGTTGTGTTCATGACTGCCGCGAAGCTACAGACAGTGAGCTCTCAATCAAAGTAGTAAATTTCACAAAAATCATATATATGGGCCTCTTCCACATTGCTTGGCTTTCTCTTGCTTTAATCCCCTTTTTCCTCTATCATCACAAAATTGTCATCCTAAAATGAGAGACTTTTTGCTCTTTAAACTGTGAGTGGAAAATCTAGAAGTGATAGGTCTGTACCCACTTAGTAATTATTTAACACTGCAGTTTCCTATGAGTTTCTTGTTAGTAATACTATTTAGTTTATATCAGATCCTTTTGAGTGCACTAATATTTTAACACCAGAAGAAATCACCTCATGTGGTGTATTCCAGATGAAGAAATAAGAATTCCCATACCCATGACACTCTTACATGCATATTGCTCTTTGTATAACTATTCTTTATTTTCTTTGAAAAGCAAATACACACAAAGAAATATAGAGAGTTAGTCCATTTAATGGTTCACTCCCAAAAAGCCCACAACAGGTGGGTCATGAGCAGGCTGAAGCCAGGAACCTAACACTCATAGTAGTTCCTCCCCACAGATGGCAGGAACTCAAGTAGTTCAGTTATCCCCTGCTGCTTCTCAGGGTGTGTATTATCAGGAAGCTGGCCATAGAAGCAGAGTTGGAAGTCAAGCCCAGGCACTCCAGTATGAGCTGTGACTTTCCCAAATGATGGGTTTCACAACTGTGTTAAACACAGCCCCACCCCCGCCCCGCCAATCTACTTATTTTAGAAGAACAAAATAGAGATTTGTGTTGTTGTTTACACGGTACCATACATGTGACAATTCCAGTCTTAGCTGTAACAATTTGATACAGCTCCCTATTGTTGCACCACAGAAAGCAGCAGAGGCTGACCCAGGCCCATGTACCCCCACACTCTTATAGATGACCTGGAAGAAGCTTCTGGCTCTTGGCTTCAGTCTGGACAAGCTCTTGTGGCTATTTAGGGAGTGAACCAGTTAAAGGAAGAGCTCTCTCTGTGACTCTGTCTTTCAATTAAAAACAATCTAAATCTCAATAATGGAACTATAAAATATGGGGAAAAAATACTGCAGTTTTTAAAGTTTACCACTTTCAAGATGGATTCTCAATACCTTCAATTTTTTGTTTTGTCCACTACGCTTTAAAGTTTAATTCAATAATAGCATAATGTGAACTTAGTAGGCTTTGGATGCAAAAAAAAATATCAAACAAGATACTTTTGTATCCAAAGTAGTCTTATCCAAGTGAGGGATGTAACCTTGCACAGGACTGGCCCAAGCAGATGCCCCCTTGCTGGTGGGTGAGAAAATATCGCAGAGCACTTATTATGTTCATAAGAACAAGAATGTGTCTCTTGCTTAAGTTGGTTTAACCTTTTGCTGAGACAACCTTGCACTTAAGATGTTCCTCACAAGGCATAATCTTTCCTAATATAGATGGTATCCTAGAACATGTTCACTACTTTCTATAACATAATTATGTAAGCTATGAAAATTTTTAGAATGTAAAGATGGAGGATGCGTTTTTCATAATGATAAAGACAGAGATAATTGATAAACAGGTGAGCTTGGTCAAGACATATGACAGAAAACAATAAAACAGAATTGCACTAAGGAGACTATAAAGAAAGAAAAATTAGGACCAAGTGCAATGGCCTAGTGGCTAAATCCCAGCCTTGTATTTGTCAGGATCCCATATGGGCACCAGTTCATGTCCCAGCTGCTCCACTCCCCATCCAGTTCACTGCTTGTGGCCTGAGAAAGCAGTAGAGGATGGTCCAAAACCTTGGGACCCAGCACCCACGTGGGAGACCCATAAAAAGCTCCTGGATCTTCGCTCCAGGTTAGCTCAACTCAATCTGTTGTTGCCACTTGGGAAATGAAACCAGTGGACGAATTTTTCTTCCCTATGTAAATCTAACTTATCATTCAAAATAATAAATAAGCCTAATAAAAGAAAGGTAAAGGTAAGCATGAAACTTATGGACACTTGAGTAGTCAATTCTGAGAGCATTTGGCGAAAAATGGTAGTGAATTGGTTGCATGGATAAGATACAATGATATTGAGGAGCGCACTAAATTTTAAGCTGAACAATTTAGGGTTTGCTTAATTAAGGGCAACTACTCATTGAAAGGTATTCTGATTTTAACTTTGTTTTAGAGGCTCTTTGACCAATGAGAATGTACTAAAAGTTGGAAATAAAAACTAGAGTGGGAGACAAGGGGCTTTTGAAACATATTTTCCAATGTCTTCAATTTTCCTTCTGTGATTCTGGCAAGGGATACCTAAGAATCAAAGTTTCTCCATTACAGTCAAAAGGTATAAAAAGATGTAAAAATTAGTGATAAGTGAAGAAGTGAAACTATTGGACTTGAGGAACTGAAGAGAAAGACATGGAGAACAAGGAAAAACCATTAAGACAAATCAAGATGCAAAAATCAACCTTGATGATGGTTTATAAATGATGTTCACATTTGAAAGAAGACAAAATTCAATTCAATTGGTATAAAATATCTGAACAGAACTTTTTTTTTTTTCAAGAAATGTGGTAATGATAGGGGAGCATAGGATTGTTAACTTTATTCCACAGGAACTTTCTGAGTCTACTCCAACTTCTTGGTATCTGCTGAGAGAATGTCATGTACTATATGGCTTCATTAAGCAATCCATTTGTAAGTTATTTTCTCAACATATTTGTGGAATAATATTACAGACATATATTGTGTAAAAATGAATTTTCAATATGCTCATCCAAATATTTTTGTGAGTCTTTCTTTTACCTTCACTGGATCTTCTAGCATAATTATTCAGTGGAAACATGTTATTTGAAAAAGACAGTAATTATTCTGTCCTAGTCAGGTTTATTATATAATTTTGGGAAAGTCAAACAGCCTTGAAAGATTAATGGTCCAGTTCTAGGGAATGCAACCTAACATTTTATAAATTCAGTTTAACTTTCATTTGCCTATCTAGCCATCAAACTGATGCATTATGCCTCACAATTCAAACAAATAAATGATAAAAAGTTGGCAAGATACTGGCTCAAGATAAGCACATAAGTATATTTAATCTCTAAAGAAAACATGAATGCTATCTATCTAGTCCATGACTTTTGAAAGAATGATGTTATTTGTATCTAGAGAATATTCATGACATGTCCAAGGTTACCTACATGGTCTCCCCAAGAAACCGTTGAATTTATCTGGACAATAAAATGCTGGACTCTATGCTTGGTAAATGCTTGCAATGAGAGAATCTTGACTGAATTTGAACTGCAACACTGCAACAAGGTAGAGGAATCCACCACAGGGGGGAAGAGTATGGGGAGGGGTTGGGGGAATCCCAGAGCCTATGAAACTGTGTCACATAATGTAATGTAATAAAAAAAAAAAAAGCCATCCTCTATTGCCTCCCATGGTGAGGCTCAGCTGGATTCCGAACTGCAAATAGAGGGTTAAGACCCAAACCACACACTCTGTTATGGGATGTAGGCCTCCCAAACAGAAACTTCTCCATTGCCCCCAAAACACAAGCCCCTCTCTGAGTATCAATAATCAACATTTGAATAAGTGTCATCCTCTGTGACTGCATCACATGACTTTAGTTTCTTCTTTCTTTCTCACTCACAAATACCTCTAGCTTTTTGCAAATCAAAGTAGTACTCATCTTGTTTTAAAGAGAAAGAAGCTGGCATTCAAAATGAATAAATTTGTTCAAAGCCAAGTAGCTAGTAAACAGTGTCAAACTGAACCAGTCTTGTCTGCCTCCATTGATCCTTCCCTACATCATTTTAATGTCTTAAATTTTTTCCACTTTTATTTCTTCATTTTAGTTTATTGATTTTTTGCCTTTTTCTCTATTCTAAAAGATGTTCATACATGCCCATACTATTCTGAGATCACACAATTTGTACACCAGACCACTGAGGAGTGAGGCACACATGAACATGTTTGTACCCTTCCATGGAAGGTTAATGAATAATGGAAAATTATTATTTTTATTTTGCTTGCTTGCTAACACAAATCCTTTATTGAAATTTCTGAGCAAAGATTGGTTGTACAGATTTCATAGCAAAGGTTCAGTCACAGGTCTGGAGTCATAGCATCGTAACTAAAGCCCTCACCTTGCATGAGCCAGGATCCTTTATGGGCACTGGTTCCTATTCCGGTTGCTCCACTTCCCTTCCAGCTCCCTGCTTGTGGCTTGGGAAAGCATTAAAAGACACCCCAAAGTTGATGGACAATCTTTCTCTTTCTGTTTCTCTTTCTCTCTGTAAATGTGACTTTCCAATAAATAAATAAATAAATAAATCTTTTTTTTTTAAAGGTTCAGACATTTCATTGCCACAAACAGATTGAAGAACTCTTTGTAATTCTTGAAGTTATCACAGAGTAGTCAGTCTGGTTTCTGGGATCTGGATGCCAAAATTCCCTTCCATTATCTCAAAGAAAGAGTAGAGACAAAATGCAGCATGTTCCCACCAATACAGCAATTCTAAAAATAGAAAGCACTAAAGTTTGTTTCTTTGGAAATGAGAAATAGTAGCTCAAATGGTCACATCAAAAGTAATCTCTTTTACATACAGCCTTTCTTTTAAACCAACCATCATTCTATATGATTTTTGGCAAGAGCTGTCAGAATTCCTTTAATAAGAGCATTTTATCATAGAGTTCTGGTGAAATATGCACAGATGATTTTTCAGTCTGTTTTTAAATAGAATAGTTTTAAGCCCTCCTAAAATTCTAGCCTATTTATTCTTTTCATTGTCATTTTATGTTAGAATGAGTAGAAAAGTAGTCCTTCAGAGTGTACATATTAGACAAGTTATCACCATGCCTATTTAAGGAATATCTATGTTCATAGTAAGCATGAGGATACCTTAAAAAGTTAGTGAAAATTGGGTTAGAATACATTAATTTTGGTGCAAAACTTTTAAAACTCAAATCTAATTTTGTTCAAAAAGCAATTTATGGAAAGTATACATTATTTAAAAATGATATATATATATATACATATATTTCTTATTTTTTTGCACTAAAATAAACTTACCTTTAATTTCATTTTGCCACAAAAAAATTGCAGATCCTTTACGTAACCTACAAAGCTAGGAGAGTTTACAAACAATTCTCAAGTTTAAGATACAAGATTGGCCCGCAATGCTATTTGGATGGACTTTCTTTCAGGCCAAGCTCAAGTACACCAATACATGCATCTTTCTCTTGCCTTTCTTCATAATGGTAGAGTTTCAACTTTAACATAAACTTGCTGGCATTCTTATACTATCTGCACATCCATCCCAAGAGGCTACCTTGGAGGAATTGTTCAGACCTTAAGAGCTCTCTTTTCAGGATATAATGGTACATAAAATGACCACATCTGGAAACCATAACCTTCTTGAACCATTGAAGAGGGATGGTAAAAATTAGTACACTTGACAAATTACTTAATGTTAAATTTGATCAGCTTTTGGAATTGGTCCAGTCATCAAAAAGCCCTGTTTGGTGGCAACTTTATAGAGGCTGACCTTTGCTGTGATTGACATAAATCCCTGATTTAGAGTTGTTTCCTTATTAGTTGAGGTATTTCTAAGTTCCAGATCCTGCACATCAGTTACAATGCTGAAACTGAGTTGCTGTGCCGGATCAATGTGTTCTACTTAACTAAACACAATTCAAAAATACTTGAAAAATCTTCAGAAAGTTCCAAAAAGCAAAGCTTAAATTTGACTAATACTACACAAAATAAATGTGAATGAAGCAACAAGGCTCCTGCAGACTAATCCCCCCTCCTCTTTTGCATCCTTGTAAGGAATGGGAGGGACTGAAGGGATGAGGCAGTTACATAAGGCCACTTGGGGGAAGCAATGGAAATAGGCACTGGCACCTAGAACTGGCTTCTAGGGCAACAGGGGAGGCTCTCAGCCAGTCAGGTTCACAGACTTGACTCTTTTATACAGCTTCCAGAGGGTCTGGATCCAGATTCCAGGGACAGGACCAGGTATCTGCCTTACCGTCTCAGTGTGTGGGGGTAAAGAGATAGGACATGGTGCCCAATGTCTAGTTTGGTGGACCTACACAGTTATTTTACTGCTCTCCTCCTCCCCCGCACCACCCCGCCCCCCGACACACACACCAATGAGGACGCTTTAGCCACCAGGTTTGCTGACCTATCTAAGGTACGCACTCTGCATCTCTTCTTAGACCATGTCAGTTATCCAGAGTCCAGACAACCTGCTCACTCATTATCTGCATGCTGCAGGAAACCCTGTGCCCAACTTCATGGTCCTGACTGACTGCACTGACTGCACCGATGTTCCATTTAGCAAGGAGACAACACAGTTTTGTCTTAAGCTGGGGATTGCTGTCTCCCACGACCTAGCCCCCGCTTCCTCATCATTTAACCTTGAGACTTAAGCTCAAGATACAGTTGAGTCTACTTGGGCTTAATCCAAGGATCCTAGGCACTCATGAGCAGAGGGGTAGGGTTGGGCTTTCTAGGGTTTGAGCAGAACAAATATGATGGAAAAGCCCCCAGAAATGACCCCGAGTAGGGCAATTGGATGAGAGATGTTGAATAAGACCTCATATCTAGATCAACCTGCATGGAGTGCCGCCCCATAAGGCTGTGGAGCAGGATAATTTTATCCAGGTATTCATTCTGCAGGGAGCCCATCACACAGAATGAAAAGGATGATGCATCTCTCCCAAAATTGGGATCCTAAAATTCCTGAACATGACAAGGCTCTTTTAGAATCATGCTTTGCTTTTCTCTTTTCAGATCAAAAAGAGACTTTTAACTATGGCAAACCTTAGATCCACTGCTTTGAACCTACCTACTCAGAAACTAGGAAGCTTAAGAAACTGGTCATGGAACCCAAAAATCCAATGAGTCAAATGTAAAATATAACATTTGTGTGTTCATAAGAGGAAATAATACGGCCTAGTGCGGTGGCCTAGCAGCTAAAGTCCTCGCCTTGAACGAGCCAGATCCCATACGGACACCGGTTTTTATCCCGGCAACTCCACTTCCCATCAAGCTCCCTGCCTGTGGCCTGGGAAAGCAGTCAAAGACGGCCGAAAGCCTTAGGACCCTGCACCTGTGTGGGAGACCTGGAAGAAGTTCCTGGCTCCTGGCTCCTGGCTCCTGGCCAAATCCAGGAGCCTGGAACTCCATCCAGGTCCCTGTCATGGGTGGCAAGGGCCCAAGGACTTGGGCGTGTTTTCCTAGAGAGCTGGATCAGAAGTGGAGTAACTAGGACTCACATAAGATGCTGGTGTTGGCAGCAGTGCTCTAACTCTTTGCATTACTGAGTTCCATTTTTAGATTAGTTATAGAAATGAGATAATGCATGCTATGTATTCAACACATTATTCACTACAAATATCCCAAGGCCATTTTCTGATTTCATTAACATTCACATCACGTAATCCTTTCAGTTTTCACCAGGGATGTCCTTCCTGATTTATGCCTTGGAGACCATTCTAAATCATTTACGCCAGAAGATTGTTATTTAAATTCAGGAAAAGAATTGAAATCCATAATGTCAGAATGTCTTGTCATTTCACACTTCTTGTAACACTAAGTGCTTTTAAAATAAATATTCTACAACTATAAATTGGCATAGGGAATCCACAAATATTAAATTGCTTCCTGATGTGGCACCATAAATTGCCCTATTTTCCAGGAAACAGTCTCATTAAAATATCATATCTTAAACATTTTATTTAACTTGTACATGGTGTATTTAATAATATGTTAGTACATAGTAATTTTATCATATCATTAGTATACATTAAGATATGAATTTATTATTTAATTTTATTAAGTTTAACTTATTTACAATTAAATGTATAAAATACAAATTATTCAGTTTAGCCATGGAAAGTCACTTTTGTGCTTCAATATAAGTTTTAAAATATTGTTTATTTGAAGCCATTTGAGAGTGAACCAACAGATGGAAGATCTTTGTGTCTCTTTTTCTCTGTGAATCTGCTTTTCAAATAAAAATAAAATAAAAATATTTTAAAAAGAAAATTTAAATCATCAAGATTTGTGGAAATTGGGAGTATACAAACAAAGCAATTGGGTTAGCCAAAGATGTAAAAAAAAACACCTATCATTTATTTGTATATATGAATAACAAATACAATATATTCCTGGGTAATTTAAAATATCATACAGATTTGTTCTATTTGGATGGCATTTATCATCCATTCTTACATACTAACATTTGTCAGGTTCATAGATTCCCATTGCTCCAAGTTTCTGTTGCATGTGCTGAGCACATGGCTTCTGTCTCCATTCTTCTATGTCCCTAGCACCTGAAGGAAATCAATCTTGCAGGTTCACCAGAGGAGCACTCGAGGCCTTGCATGCAGGACCTTCAATGAGAATGGAGGACCCAAATATGCTGAGACAGAGAGGGTGCAACAGAGCTGTGTTAAATGTGTGTCACATGACAAGAACGGTGTCTGATATGTCCCCTAATTTTTCCTTGGAGATTCCAGAGAAATCAACTTCTAAGCCACAGAGGCAAGGGGACCAAACTCTTCCAATAGTTGATAGGATGCTCCTGAATACCAACTGAGAGGGCAATCCACCAAACAATAGTGAGGGATCCTACTGCCAACCCCAGCTGCCAAACCAGTATGTCTTAGTCAGGGCTGGCAGGCTGCAACCTGGGGCTGTCATCTTTTTGCCAGATGCATTTGTCCCCTAGGGCTGCTGTAATAAAATACAACAAGTTTAATGGCTAGAAATTTGTTCACTTATCACTCTGGAGGCTAGAAGTTGAGACTTCCACAGTTTCACTCCTTACAGGAGCTCTGAGACAGAATCTGGTGCATGCCTCTAGGCTGGCATCTGGTCACCTGCCTATGCCTGCAATTATATCACAAAGCTCTCACTACTACAGATGTTTAGTAATTCCAAATGTTTGGCAGAGAAAGTCATACTTTTTTGCTTTTTTTCCTGAAGAAATATGGGATGTTCTTGGTCTTTTATAAGTCAACTTAAATTTTATAATCAGCTTGCAAAGCCTCAAAGATATGTATGAATATACACAAATCTTTGGGGTTTTATTCATGGTAGAAAAATTACAGTCATCCTTAGATTAAATTTTTGAAAAATGCATTCACAATATTGAATTTTCTATCTACAGATATATCACTCTAGTTAGTTAGCTCTTCATTGATTTTTGTAAATAATAGCTGTCTTTTTTTTCCACTGAGATATTAGCATTTTTAAATTATATTTACCTTTAGGCACCAAGTATTTTGCTATGATAATTTACAATTTATATTTTCATTTCCATTTTATTTTATTTTATTTTGCTGCATTCCATTTTCATACTGCTTGCTAGCCCAGAAGTGAAATAAATTTTTACCTGTGAAGCTTACACCCAACAACCTTTAGAAACATTTCATTGATTAGCTTAACAGTCCCAGATTTTCTTCAGGTAAATTATAATCATCAGCCAATGATACTAGCTTTGCTGCTTATTACTAAAATAGAGTTCATTGAGTTTGTTGTGTTTCCGATTACTTCCCTGTGAAGTATCTTCCTTAAAATACTGACTGGAAAAAAAAGAAGAACAAAAAACAGTAGCAGGCATTCTTGTTTTCTTCCCAATTTTACTCATCTTATACCTAGAAATCTTTAAAAATTCTTTTACTACTTTATTATGTGTGTTTTTCCTTACTACAGTTTTCTCATAGATATTCTATTCACACTTAATGAGAACAGCACTATTTTTTAGTTTCTAAATCTTATCCCTTTGATTGATTGCAATATTTCCTTACATTCACTAAAATTTCACATGCAAATGGTCATAAGTATTTTTGCCACTTGCCCATTTTAATGCAAATACTCTCAATGTCTGTACATTGAAGTACAGTTCTTCCTCTAGGGTTGATTGGTGTTTTTTGCTTTTGAGTTCTTTCAATCTACTTTAGGAAAATAACTTCTTATCATGGATACACAATGATTATCTATATGATCCATTGTACTGTACCAATTTTTATCTGATTTTTCTCACTTAATATGCTTCTGTGGTTTGCCAGTTCCAGATCTATTTGACTGAAGATCCATTTTTTTTAAGACATAAATTTTATTTGACAGGTAGAGTTACAGAGAGAAGGAGAGACAGAAAGAGAACTTTTTTTTTTTCCTTTTGCTGACTCACTCCCCAAATTCCTGAAAGGGCCAGAGCTGGGAAGATCCGAAATTAGGAGCCAAGAGTTTCCCTGGTCTTCCACATAGGTGCTGAAACCCAAGCATCCTGGCCATCATCTGCTGCTTTCCCAGTCACTCCAGCATGGAGCTGCATTGAAAATGAAGCAGCCAGGACCTGAATTGGGTGCACATATGGGATGCCAGAGCTGCAAGTGCAGGCTCAACCTGCTTATACCATGGCACTGGGGACCTGCAGTTCCATTCTTCACCCTTGTTCTGCTCTGCTCTGCTCTTTACTGCACAGGGACTAACAGATGGTAGGCTTTGCTACATCGAGATGCCAACTTGGTCCAGCCAAATAGGAGGTAGCAATAAGAGAGGAGATCCCATGAGAACTGGAATGGCCAAAAATTGTACTTCTTTCTCTAATTATATGGGAAAAATTACATCACATACAATCTTAAAAGTATTATGAATTACAAAAGCAATGTTATAAGTGATTATGTTCATTAACAGTGACAAAACATAGGTACTGAGAAATTTAAGAGCAAGATAACAAAATGCTATTACTTCAGGATACACAGATTGTTCGAGAAATAGTATAAGGAGAAATTTAAGAGCAAGATAACAAAATGCTATTACTTCAGGATACACAGATTGTTCGAGAAATAGTATAAGGATAAATGATGACACAAGATAAGAACCATTATGTGGCCTCCAATAGCTTACAAATGTCATAAATACTCAACAATGCTGATATTACTAAAAGGCAGGCACATGGGTTGTTCAGATAACCATTGGAAGTATATACAATCACCTCTGCTAGTCAACATTGCAGGGCAATGGGTAAAACTACTATCAATGATGTTCTTCTTAAACTTTTTAATTTATTTTGTAAAATTGAGTGGTATATGCAGGGATTTTCGTAACTCATTTTGATGTGTATGAGAAATAAATACTAATAAATTCTCACTATCTGTTTTAGTTCTTACATCTTAAGCATTTTCTTTTCATCTATATTCATTTTAATACTATCTTTGTAGGCAGAACAAAGCCTAGGACCTACCTTTTTAATTTTAGTTTCTCTTAACAGCAATGCTATAATGATGGTAGGGGGAAATCCTCTGATCTCCAAAGCACAACTAAAGCAGGGATTAATGCATGAGCAGGTGGTGGAGCCTATGATCTATATGGGACCATAAAGTATAAATACTCCTTGACAAGGAAATTTGTAGGTTGGGAAATGGCAATTCCTTCAAATTAGTGTTAGCTTTCAGTGAAATCTGAGTTCAGCCAGGTCCTATTGGATCTCCCACGTGGGATTGAAGCAGCCCAGAGCCCTCCACATAGAGTCTGATGACATTGGAACAACAGACAGGAACGCTGGGAGGCTCTCAGAGATAGAAAAACTGTAAATTTCCTCCTGATTTCAGGAGAGGAGTTTTTTCTGGTCCTTACTTAGTTCCAACTTTGGCTTCCCATCCTCTCTGGCAATGACCATCAAGGTTGCTCAGGTGCCCTATAATTAGCTCAGATAGACAGAGAGAGACTATTATAGAAAGATTTGAACAGACAGGAAAAAGTCAGTTGGCCTATAATTACTCAGTCTGTATCTTACTGGTCAGGCTCCGAACATGGCATTTCCTAGAACTCACTAGGTAGGATGCAGAGTTAAGATATTCCTTATTAACTAAAATATTGAAGCTCTCTCTGTGCACCCACCTAAAACTGTTCTGCTCTTCAACTGTTAATATATGGTTTGCTAGAATTATAAACCAGTTTTGATTATCCTAAAATGCACAAAGTTCTATGAAATATTGCTTGAATACTATACACTGCTAAATATAAACCATACAAAAAGAAAAAGTAATAGCACTCACCAAAACTAAAGGCAAATGTGAAGATCATTCCAGTAAAATAACAACAGAAGACTAAATCAAACAATGAACAAGCCTAAAAAGACAGGACAAAAATACCACCTATCCATATTGCCCCTGAATGTAAATGGCTTAAACTCATCAATCCAATGGCATAAATTAGTAACTGGATTAAAAATACAAAACCCATCTGTCTGTTACCTACAGGAGATATACCGCACCAACAAAGTTCAACAGAAGCTATATCTCATGGATATTGATGTTTTTGTTATTATTTTCATTTCTTCAAAGCAGTTTTTTCCCCCATTAATTTCTTCACTGACTCATAAGTCATACCATGTCTTCAAGAAGGTTCTTGATATTCTTCTTCATTGATTCAGTTACATATTAGTCACTCAGTAGCATGTTATTTAACTTCATTGTACTGTAAATTTCTATTTTTCTTCTTGTTGTTGATTTTGTACTGTGGCTCTTAAGGGGATGTATAGTAACTATATAATGGAGACTATCATATCTAGATGTGAGAATACAATGCAATATGCATCTACACTTCAGATCAAAGATGGATTCCCAATGAAACTGTTAACTAAATCTTTTTTTTTTTAATTGCATTTCATTTTATGACATCGTTTCATAGGCTCTGAGGTTCCCCCAATCCCTCCCCATGTCCTCCCCCCATGGTGGATTACTGCACCTTATTGCAGTATTTCAGTTCAAATCCAGTCTTGTTTTTTTCATTGCAAGCATGTACCATGCATAGAGTCCAGCATCTTATTGTCCAGATCAATTCAACAGTTTCTCGGGGAGACCATCTCCGATCTAAAGGCAGAGCTGCCAGAATATCATTCTGACCAATTAAAAGCCATAACAAAACATCAACAACAGTTTACAACATTATGGGGTTAATTGACATGGTATTGAGTGACTGATTTGCTAGAAAATGAAGGTTCTCTACCACATCCTGTGACTACTTCATTAACATTTCAATTTTAGTTTATATACAACCTGCTTCTAGCCACCTTAAAATGGCTATTGGAGATTATTCAGCTGTCTGGTCTCTATTTTCATTCATGTATTTAGCAGTTTATTGTATTGAAGCATAATTTTTACTGAACTTGGCAGATTTTAGGATAGTCCAAACTGGTTTATAGCTTTAACAAGGCATATGTCAAAAAAAACTGTTAACTATCTTGATAATAGTATGCTGGACCCTCTGCCATTGTTCATGCCTGCAACGATGGATTTATGCCTGTTTATGAAGAATTATACTACTGTATTAATATAGGGGAAATTGGTAGGAGGGGAGGATTTTTGGGGCCGGGGGAAGGGAAATCCCAAAACCTATGGAACTGTATCATAAAATAATAATAAGAAGAAGAAAAATTTAGAACAGGTTTTTGTATAAAGTATAGGAATTTCATGCTGCAGGAATTTTGACGCAATTTTGTCTCATGTGAAAGAAGAATTTTCATGCATACAATTTTAGTGTGTAAATTAAGACATATTTAAGGAAGAGTGAGACAGATAGTAGTGACAGGAGGGAGCTCCAACAGAGGAAGGACCTGAGAAAATGGGGCAAGTGGTGTCTTTTATGCACCATTTCAGGGAGAGAGACAAATGAGTCAGAAGGGAGAGAGGGGGATCTCACTGGCAATAGGCAGTCTGGTTACTGGTCAGAGGGAGTGATGGACTGCCCATCACATTCTCATGAGAAGCTGAAATTTCAGGCAGATTTTTGCTTCCTCTTGACAAAAATTCAGAGATGCAAGGTGACACTTTGATCTGGTCAAAGATGAATAGGATTTCCTGACTTTAAAAATTTCAGGTAAAACAGGAAGATAGAATTCACATCCCAATAGGGGTTCTACCTAGCAATCCAGTGGCTATTCTTAGGGTAAAACCAAAGCCTGAAGGATTTCCTCATTTCAAAGCAGGCAAAAATAGGGGGTCAGGTGGTGGACAAGATTTTACATTTTCAAAAAGTAACTTCACCAGGGACCATAGGCCATAACGACTTAATGGCCCATCTGACTTCTCACAGCATCAACTGGAAAATAAACTCCCTCCTCCAATACTATTGAAACTGGCCTCTAAGGGAAAAAAAATTTTCCAAGACATGGTTACTAGTTGCAATTGATTGAGCTGATGTTTTCATTTTCCGTTAAACTTCATGTTCTCTGAGGTATAGTTCCTTGAAAAAAAAAAAAAAGCACATATCTGAGGCTGGTAGGATCAGTGCTCAAAATGTTAAGGGTAGTTAGGGTCATGATCCCTGTGATAGTTTCTTCTGAAAATATAGAATCTTTGTTCTTTGGTATTACGCTTTGGAAAGACAAATTCTTCCAGGCCATGGCTTTTATCACAGGATTAAAACCAACTGGGCAGCCAGATGTAGCCTTTATTGAGATGAGAGTTCCACTTCCTGAATTTCCAGTTTTGCCACAAAAACAGCAAAAAGATCAGGAAGTCTTTTAGAGGAAATAGAAAGGGTCTAACTCCCCAAAACGGCCTTTGACCAAATCAAAGTGTCATCCCCATTTCTTTGGATTTGTATCATGAGGAAGTAAGGACATGATAGCTGAGGTTTCAGCTTCTCATGGAAACACAAATGGGATGCTACAGATCACACCCTTAGGACGTCCTTTTTGGTGGGAGCAAGATAGATAGGATTAGAATTTGGGCCTGTGATTTTTAGCTCATGTTCTAGTCTTTCGTTTGTTTTTCTCAAAATTGTGCTTAAAAGATATCACTTCCATAGCTTTCTTGGGTAGTCCTTTCTTGAAAACTCCCCTCCTGACGCTGCACAGGAGGTTCCCATCTTTGATAATAAATCTTGTGTTGCACATTGAAATTGTCCTCATGAAAATCCTTTCTTCTTGTGAGACAAAAACTGTGGTTATGTCCCGTTTTTTTGCTTGAAACTCCCTGCGCTAAAATTAATTGCAGGTGCAGGGTCCTAAGGCTTGGGCTGTCCTCTATTGCTTTCCCAGGCCACAGGCAGTGAGCTGGATGGGAAGTGGAGCAGCCTGGATTAGAATCAGCACACATATGGGATCCTGGCAGCTTGCAAGGCAAGGACTTCAGCCACTAGGCTACTGTGCCATGCCCAAGCCTTGATTATGAGTCAGTCTCCAAGAGTCACTGCCACCTTTACCAATGCCAGTCCCCAACAGGAGGGCATGGACAGCTAGGATGGTGGCTAGTTGTGCCTACTGCAGAACGAATGTACTGCCTTACTAGTTATCCAGAGTGCTGGGCTTGAGCCCGAAAACTGATATGAGCAGGGGATGGTGGTGATGTACCCCTTAACCCACCAAGTGGCCCAATGCCTGGCAAGAAAACTTGTAGGCAGATGGGAGAGTGGTGTGGGATGGGAGAGTGGTGTGGGTTGCAATAGTGGTGAGCCAAGTGCATGGCAAATGGAGACAGTTCTGCCCTCTGTGTGATACTGGACTATGTTGTCCTTTCATGTAGTACTACACCATGTAAATTAATGTCATCTTTAGGGAATGAAAGTGGTAGAACTAGGTGGTCAGGTTTTACACAGGTAGAAGCCCATGTGGTAGACATTTAATGAACCAGTGAGCTATCTAGCCCATGCCGTATGAGCAGGGACCAGATCTGGATGAATCTGTATTTGAAAAGCACTATTACATAATAGGATCTTAAAATTGTTGGAGAATCGCAATGGAGTTTTGGCTTACTTTAAACCTTCACCAGGAAATAAGAAGGTTTGTGACACAAGTTGAAATGTTCACTGTTGAGCAATGATGAAATAATAGTTTATAGGAGACACTGCAAGTGCTCCTGCACATCTTATCCTTCTCCCCTTCCTGAGATCCCCCAGACGAGACTGTCTGGGTCACTTGTATTGAGAAAGGATTACATGATTATCTTTTGTCACTAAAATATGAGCAGATACAAGTTTGCCACTTACAGGCCAAAATATTCAAGAGCCATTACGCCACCACCAGCTAATATGAAGACCACAATTGAAGTGTGGGACTATGAGATGGAACCATCATGGATCTCTGGGTACCTGGCAATAAAAGTCCCCTGCCAAATCACATCACTTTTTATATGCACGAAAAATAAAATTTCTTATAGCAATTTATTCAGATTCCAATTGTTACATATTGGATCAGGAAAAAGAATCTTTATTTCACTAAAACAGCTACCATTTATGCCATTAGGTTTCAGTATATATATTTTTATTGCAAAAATTGTAAAGACACAGGTAGGTCACATTTTCTACCTCTAGGATATTGGCCCATATTCTGAGATAACTACACCAAGTACTGTGATATGTTATCATTTACAAAGTTCTATTTATATAATTGAGTGAGTGAAAGAGATGGGGGAAGGAGAGAGGAAATTAATTCTACCTGCTGCCTTACTCCACAATTCTCAAGGCTGGGCCAAGCCTGAAGCCAGATTCTAGAAACAAAACATACATCTCCTACTTGGGTAGCAGAAACCCAATAGATTGAGGTATCACCACTGCTTCCCAGGGTCTGCCTAGAAGTTGCAGTCAGGAGCTTCAGCCAAATCCAGATACTCTAATGTGGGAGGTGGGCATCTTAACTGTTAGGCTAAATGCCAGCCACCTGGTACATTATTTTAAGGATAACTCTGGGTTTTCTCACAAACAGATGTGCTATAAAATATGCTGTGACTTTTTAAACATAATGGGCAGTCATATACATGCTATTTGGCCATGTAGGAGGATCTTCAAAAAGTTCACGACAAATGGATATCGTGACACACTTGTGCTTACCAATGGGAATCCTAACCCAGCCAGGACATCCCTTTAGCTCCCAAACCAGGCCTATTCCCAGCCACTGATCTTGTGTGTGCCAGTGGTTACTCTGACCCAGCTTGGCACAGCCCTTCCCCCATCTTAGCTTTTGTCCCCACTTCCAACTCTTGTTGGTGGGTGCTGCAGCACAGCCCTGCCAGTCTACTCCCATCACTGACTCTTACAAACTAGAAGGTGTGAAAACCTAGCTCAGCATGACCCTCAACTCACTCCACCCTGACGCCTGCACTTAGCAGTGAGCTAAAACTAGCACGGCCCTGCCTAGTCTGCCCCTCTCTAGAACCAACCCATACACTTGCCAAGAGTGGAAATACCCTGCTGAGCCTGACCAACACTCAGGCCTGAATTGCATGCTCACCAGCAGGAGCCACGGCCCACTAGGGGAATTTCTCAAGTTCCCCCACTAAGCCCTCACTTTTTTTTTGACTGAAGAATGTGTTTTCTGGGGCCCAGCACAGTAGCCTAGTGGCTAAAGTCCTTGCCTTGCATGCACCAGTATCCCATATGGACACTGGTTTGTATCCTGGATGCTCCACTTCCCTTCCAGATCCTTGCTTGCAGACTGGGAAAGCAGTAGAGGATGGCCCAAAGCCTTGGGACCTTGTACCTTCATGGGAGACCCAGAGGTAACTCCTGGCTCCTGGCTTTGGATTAGCTTAGCTCAGGCTGTTGTGGCCACTTTGGGGAGTGAACCAGTGGATGGAAGATCTTCCTCTCTGTATTTCCTACCTGTAAATCTGCCTTTCAAAGAAAAATAAATAAATCTTGAGAAGAAGAATGTGTATTTTCCCCCAAATTATGTTTTAAAAGTTGTAAGACACTGCTCACACCCTCCTCAAGGCTACACACTTATGTTTCTGAGAGCTAATTAAAATCAAAGATCACCAGGAAAATGTCAATGTTTCATAACAAAAATATGAAATTATTTTCCATTCTCTTAAATATGAGTAGAAGTACACAGAACAGTCTAAGGGAAGGAAATTAGATACAAGTTGAACTATAGTGGTGAAATAACTATACACACAATATGACTTTTTCAGCTCACAGTGTCCTAAGAACACAAATGAAGAGACTTATTAATCCAGTTGGCAATTTTATGGAAACTGGTAGAACATATACTCTTACATAAATAATTTGAATGATATGCTAGAAAACATTTCATAAATGTTACTACGGAGCAAATAGAAAAATTGAGGATAATGTATCTTGATAATCTATTGCCCTAACAAATTTACTAATTCGAAACATAAGTATATTTACATAAAATTTTATTATAATTGGACTAAAATGGTATTTTCAGTTTCTTCTATGAATTTAAAAGCATATTTTAATACATTTTAGGAGCTCTCTGGTAGAAATTAGCCCTACTTAGGTAAGAGCACTTCCGTTTCTTCTCTTTCAATATCTTCATTTGAATAAATTTCATCTGGATGTATAAACTGCTCCTTGAAAAAAAAACTTAAGCACATTCAGATCACAAATTCCATTTAATGTCTTTTTCTGCCTGAAATGGATCTTTAGTGACTTCAAAGTAAGGGAATTTCAGGAGTGTTTACCATTAATTCTTTATTTTTATAAAGCCATCCATTTATTGAATTGGAATGAAGGATATATCATTGCATTGCAGTTAGTAATTGCTGCTAAGTAAAAATATATTTCTTTCACTGTTTTAGACCTTTTGCCTGTATTAATATGTGTGAGACATAAGCTCATAGACGCCTGCAGTGCATTTGGAATTATGGAAAAAAAAATCTTTTTAAATAGTTAACTCCATGAATATTTGGGGCCAGAGCAGCCCTAAGTGGAAATAGTTATAATGTTCCTCCTTTAACATTTGAAAGACGATTCTGACTGAAACGTAGTCCCAACTTCCAGTATCTTTCCTTTTTATCCATTGCACTTATCTAAGAGTAAATACTTTATTCTCATAATGTCTGTATAGGAAACTCCTAATTTTGTACTCTGATACAGAATATTCCAATTATAAGTGCATGTTTAAATTGCTTATCCCAAACTAATTAGGATAGTCTCTACTTACAATTTTCTAAATGTAAATCACGTCTTCACATTCCACATTCTCTACACTCTTTCCTGCTAGCAAGCTCCTTCCTCTCTCTTCACTGCTAAACCAAATCCAACTCATCCTTTAAGAACCCAAATAATTCCCCCTCATCAACATTCTTTGGTTAATAGACCTAGACTTACACTGATCCTCTTATCTGAATTCTCCTTTCCCTTGTCTCCTAATTATTTTGTATTTACTCTGAAAAGATGAAGTTTGTTTTATTTTGTTTTGTTTTTTTAATCACAAGATTCCAACGAAGGACTTCAAAATAGTAAACATACAAAATGCATTTAATGATTGCTGCAGTGGACTTGACGTGAAATATAAAATGGAATTATAACTGAGAAGCCACAATTCAATGAAGTATACTGGTAATGTTGAGATGCTGACACAAATACTTCATTCAAAACCAACTGAAACTGCTTTGAGAATTTTAACTTTACTAATACATTAGAAATTGATTGTAAAACATTCATATAAATTCTATTCTGCTTTTCTAATTCATTCTTAGTACATGGAAAATGTTAATGAAGCCCTCAAAGCTTTATTCTCATGGTTTATGACAAGGATTTCTATAAGGACTACATTCTTATTCTGTACAGCTGGGTGTACAGACTTATACTTGTTTTTCAAAACCATGATAGATTTATATGGAGTCACATTTCAATTTCCACATTTGCAACAATATTCTACGAAAATGTCTTTTCAATTCAGGCATCAAGAATTTATAAGCGAAACAATAATACAAAGGAGCAAAATAATAAGTGATACTTATAAAATGTTTATGGAATGCATATTATAAAGGTATTGACTTATATGATTATAGTTAAATGCAATTTCATGAAGACCTTTCATAATAATCATCAAGTTATGCAGACACTGTTCAGTACAGTTCAGCTATGTGCACATTGATAAAAACAGAGCCAAACTCATTATTTTACTTCAATAATTATCTTTATTCACTTCATGCTGAATACGAACATGAAGTGTTCTGAACCAGAAACAGAGTCTCACTCATTTAAAATGCAATCAATGACCATATTGTTTGTCAAATTTGATCTAAATGTTCTATATTTATAAAATTTGAAGTCACTACAGCATCTATATTTTTTCAACCTAGGTCTTTCTTTTTTCCCCTGGAAATGCAAATACATTCATCAAGTTTAGTTCAATGTCGCTGGAGTTCTATCACTGTCAATACAGTCACAATTAATATTCTATGGTTTCTTCTTCTTATCCCAGTATCCCACATGAGAAATATGTTTTTCCTATAACCCCAACTGAACAGAAAAAAAAAACCATTTTCCTTATCTCCTTTTATTTACGATATGCAACACACAATATTAAAAGTCATCACAAGTACACCAAGAATGAGTAAAGTTACAAAGAGTTACAATAGCATGAAACATGATTGTATGTAAATGATGTACCTTAAAAGAATACATGGAAATATGGGGATAAACCATATTGACCATTTCTCGGAATAAATTTGGAACATGAAGAATCTTTTGCACAAAGTAAGGACAGCAGGTGTGAAGTAAACACTAATGCCTTGGATCTGGGACAATATTTTCAGAGCAACCAGTTCCCTGCAGCAAGGACATTACAGTCCTAAGAGGGAATGAGAAACAAGCAAGTTTGGTCTTCATTATGTTTCCAAATTCAGCTTATTACTAACACAGGCCCTGTGAGACTGCAGATGATGATTCAAGTACTTGTGTCCTTGCCATCTAAGTGGTAGACTCAGACTGAGTTCCTGGGTTCCAGGCTTCAGGTTGGCCCAACACTGGCCAATGCACGCATATTAGGGAAAAGGCAGTTGATGAAAGATCTTTCTCTTTTTTGTTTCTCCTTCTCTCTCTTTCTCTCTCTCTCTCTCTCTCTCCCTCTTTCTCTATAATTTTGATTTTCAAGTAAAATAAGTAAATCTTTCCAAATAAATAAACAGATGAATAATAAATCAATTCAGTTGTTTATCAATAGTTACGCATAGTCATGTTTCAGGTAGATGAAGTCATGTTTTAAGTAGAGTACCCAATACATTCTCCTTGATTGACTGTACGTAGATGTAAGACAGAGGTTAGGGAATGGAAGTTGGACTCTTTTTATGTCTTTTATTTTCTGGGAAATGTAGTTATTGCTTTGTTCATTAAGGCTTGTTTCAATGACTCTAGTCCACTGGAAATGGTTTCTATTTTTGTCCTCACATTCATTTTGTCTTCTTGGCACTTCTCTGAATTTAGTGCTGAGCTTCACACTATTCATACTATCCATCTTTAGTCACACTCTTGAAATACAACAATGTAAACGTAATCATGGGAGATTACTCTTGTCCATGTGCATTCCAATCTTGTAATACTGGTGATAAATACATAATATTGAAACCCAAGGGGAAAAATTTTTAACATTCTAGGGAATATATAAAACATTTATTAAGTACTCATTACTTTCTTGTTCAGTGAAATTGAAGCTTAATCTCATTTGAAAATTCAATGCTCACAAATTTGAGGCTTAAATATCAGATTAATTTTAAGAACACATTAAATTACTAAAAGGTTATCACAATGTCTAAAACACTTATTAAATGTTACTTGTCAAGGTACTAAAAAACGAAGGCTTTTAATTTCATTCCAAAACTCACGTGTATAAAGAAAAATATAAATGTTATCAACTATCTTCAAGCTCTAGTCAACTGAAAATGTAATAACAGTGATATTTTATTTTTTTAAATTTCAACTATCTCACCAAAAATGTTGAAATAGCAGAGTTTTATTTTGTAGGAATGTAGTTCTTCAAACGGACAATTTCAAATGCCCCAATTGCCGGATGTTTTCAAAGGAAAATGCTTATTCTTAGCAGGAATTCCAGTTAACATTATAAAATGTTATTTGCTGCTTTCAGAACTACCAGGTGATAAGAGAAAGATAAAATTTCCATTAGCAATGCAGTGTAGCAACTGAAGTAAAGGGTTCAAAGGAATTGCACAGACAGCTATGATCCACTGAAGCTGCCTTCACCAAGGTATAAAGATGTTAACTACAATGCTAATGCTAAAAGTGCTTTAAGCATATAAAATGCAATGAAGTATATGGAAAACAAAATTGGGTATATAAGAGCAGGCACTGTCAAATAATTACAAATGCCCTTATTAATGTGAGCAATTGTCTACTAAATGGAATACTTTTTTATGTTTGCCATATTTAGAACAAAAGACCTCATATTATAGATTTTCAAACAAAATGTGTATCTTTTTGTTGCGGTTTTTATTCATTCCTTATTAATAAGTGGCTCTCAACTACTACCTGTCATTAAGAAAGCAAGTTTCTCCAAACCATGATTAATTGCCTGCTATCTTGCACTATGGAAAATTTCTGCAGGAGGCTAAGGTCTAAGGCATTTCAGCCAGCTCTCAGCACTGCTGTCAAGCTAAATGCTTATTTTATCATGCAGTCCCCAGTTCATTCATCTCCCACGACTCTTTATAGAATGAAGTTCTAAGACATCTGCCCAGAATAGGTGGTCACTGAGCCAGATTCATTACTCACTGCTCCAGTACTTAACACTCCTCTCCAATATGCCTTTCTCTAGCAAGTTAGCCCCTCATTTGTCATATTTCCTTGTTCCATCCTTGATAAGAAATTCGAATGAGGAGACATATTAAACATGTTATGCAATGCAGAAAACAACTTGTCATGTTGGCTCCATTACTAAACTTTCCAAATTTCCATAAGGGACTCAAAAATAGCTGATTGGCTGTTTCACTTGGCCCAGTCAAGAGTAGAATATCCAGAGCATGACTTTGCCAGCTGCCAACTTAACAGTTTACTCAAATATTTTGCAAACACAACTTTTTTGAGAAGCATATTATCTCTTGTTGCTGCTCTGTTTTTAAGTGATTCCTGTTTCTGCCAGTGTTAGATGAAA
Source organism: Ochotona curzoniae (assembly GCF_017591425.1). Classification (NCBI taxonomy): domain Eukaryota; kingdom Metazoa; phylum Chordata; class Mammalia; order Lagomorpha; family Ochotonidae; genus Ochotona; species Ochotona curzoniae. The sequence continues at coordinate 17,286,608 of NW_024465023.1, read as the reverse complement.
TCCGTCTATTGATTTTCCTTGTATATGAGTAAATAGCTTGCCGAAAATAAACTGCCGGTCTCTGAGTTATTCTTTGTCGTCCCAAATTTTATCTGCTTCCCATTTTCTTACAGTTTTAGAGCCACTCCCTAATTCATCTTTCAAGAGACACCTTCAAAAACTTCCCATCTATACTGATCTCCTTATTTTACAGATATTTAAGCACTTACATTTCTACTACTCACTTTGAAGACTTCACAAATAGTCCTGCATGACCACCTAGCTGTTTTCTGTGAACAGTTATTTCCTTGAAGTCTCCAAAACAAGTAGTATAAGTGGCAAGTGTTTTTGAATGGAGGGAGCCAGTATAGCATGAGGAATCCTAGGAAGAGTTTGAAAAAAAGAAGGGTCATCATAACATCAAATGCTGCTCAATTATCAAGAGCATACTGAAGAAATGTTTAGCCATCTCTGATGCTTCATCTCTCTTGAAAAGAACTAAGACATTCCAATTGCCCAGTTTCCTCTGTTCCTTTCCTCCTTCTCCCTTGGAAATGGTTTATCTCATTGGTAAATTTTCTATTTTTTAAAAAAACGTATTTATTTTTATTGCAAAGTCAGATATATAGAGAGGAGGAAAGACAGAGAGGAAGACTCTCTGTCAAATGATTCACTCACCAAGTGACTGCAATGGCCGGAGCTACACTGATCTGAAGGCAGGAGCCAGGAGCTGTTCCAGGTCTCCCACATGGGAGCAGGGTCCCAGGGCTTTGGGCCATCTTTGACTGCTTTCCCATGTCACAAGCAGGGAGCTGGATGGGAAGCAGGGCTGCCGGGATTAGAATCGGCGCCCATATGAGATCCAGGTGCGTGCAAGGAATATGACTTTAGCCACTAGGCTAAATTTTCAAATAATAAAACAAGTATGCTTTGAAATGATTTATATCATTGGCAAATTTTTGCAGAATAAATTACGTATATTTTGGATATTAAGAGTATTCCTATTTATTGTACTCATAAAAACAATATAAAAAGTCCTTTTCTGAGATAGAGACAAAACAGCGTAAAATAGGCTCCATAAATAGCAAATATTAAAAAGAAGCAAGGTGAGATAAAGAAAATTGAATAAAAATGCAGACAAGATCCTAATTTACATTGAAAATGAAGACTTGGACAATCTTCCATCACTATGATTTTCTACAATTTCCTCATACATTGATCCGAGGATGGATGCTTAGGTTGTTTCCATTTGCTAGGCTGCTACAAACGGTGCTACAATAAACATGAAGAGTAAAGAGTCTCTTCAGCAGACCGATTTTATTTTTCTTGGAAATACATACCAAGTAATAGGATATCTGGATCACATGGTGGTTCTAATTTACGGAAACTCATATTGTTTTCCACAATTGTTGTACTAGCTTACATTCCCAACATCAGTGTGTAAAGGTCTCCTTTCTCCACAGCCCCATCAACTTCTGTTTTCTTGCATCTTTTGGGGTACGTACTATTTTGAATTCAGAAAACGGAGGCCAGCTTTTTACATTTTATGAGTGTCCATAGTGAGAGCTTGAGCAAGACTAGTTATTTATCTTTGCCCTAACTAAATAAGAAGCACTGGAGTTGCACACAGATTTCACGAAAATAAGCACCATACAAACAGAATAAGTTAATGTATGTCTGCAAAATACTTCAGGAATGCATTATGTTTCGTATTTTTAATTACAAACTGACTCAATTGAATCTTCCGTTTAAACCTCAGCATCCCAAGTCTTTGAAGATTTAAATGTTTAAAAAAAACCATTCAAACAATAAGTATGACAAGTATACTTCAGATGTTTACAAAAACATTTTTCAATTTTTATGAACATTAGGATGGAGATGGTGATGCTCTGTAATTAATGAAAATTACTCATTAAACTTAATCTAGATGTTGTAATTGTCTTTGGTGTACTTGGGTGCTAATGAACATAACTTTAGAGAATTAACCCAGAAATTGAAAAATGTGCTATGGATGGCCTGGCCCTGCCTGATCTGTGTCCCTCCATAACCAGCCCACACACTTGCCACTGGGTAGAACACCTTGCCCAGCCTGATCAACACCCTGGCCTGGATCACATGCTCATCAGCAGGAGCTACGGTCCATCAAGAAAATTCCCAAGTTCCCCCACCAGGCCCACTCCCAGACGCATATCTCACAGGTACCAGCAGGTGCTAGGCCCTTACCCAGTACTAGTCTGCTCTCTCTGTTCCAGCCTATGCATGAGCTAGTGGATGTTGTGGTCCAGCCTGCCTCATACTCTATTCTTCGGTGTGTTTGTAGGTGCTTCAGCCTGGACTAGCCTGGTTTGTTCCCGACCCCAGTACCCAAGATTGTCAGAGGATCCATGGTGACAATTAGTTCAACTTCACCACTCCCAAGCTCCTAAGCAAACCAGCAGAAATTGCAGTTACACAGGGGTGGGCCCACATACCCCCATAGAATCTGCCTCCCAGCCCAATTCTTTCTCATGCTGGTTAGTATCATGGCCCAACCTAACCTTACCTTCCTGTTTCAACTATCACTGGTAGGTACTATGGTCTGGCACTTCCAAGTAGACCCCCAGCTTTATTGTGTACCAGTGAGTGGTAGTTGGCAACGTTGATGCTAACTAGCTCAGCCAACTAGCTCCCATTTGGGCTGATACATCGCTCTGATCCTTAAAGGTCTTCCAGTTCCGCCCTCTAAACTGCTAAGTTTTGGCCCCCTTGCTTACAGCAAGTACAGTGGCTTTGTTGATGCATGTCCCTCAGAGGTTATTGCTCACCTGGACGTGAGCCCCAAGGTCCCTGAATGCCCCCACCTATGCCATCCCCTGGCCTCCTGCAGACCCAAAACCCCAAGCCCCAATGAGCGAACCACCGGACAGCTTGTGAGCTCCACCCGGTGCCATTGGCGGTTCAAGCTGCCTGACAATCTACGCTGCTCTCTATCCTTCTAGGGCTCAGGGGCCTGGCTTCCACCATGCATGTGGGCCAAACAACCCAGGCCGCCTGATCCAAGCCACAAGACTGATTTACTTTTATTGGAAAGGCGGGTTTGTTGACAGAGGGAGAGACAGAAAGATCTACTGTCCACTGGTTCACTCCCTAAATGGCCACAATAGCCAGAGCTTAAATGACCCGAAGCTAAAGTCAGGAGCTTCCTCTGGGTCTGCCATGTGAGTACAAAGCCGCAGTTTCGGGCCATCCTCCACTGCTTTTTCAAGTCAGCTGTATCAGACGTGGAGTAGCTAGGACATGAACCAGCACCTTGATGGGATGCTGGCACTTGCAAGGGGAAGATTAGCCAATTGAGCAATCGTGCAGGGCCCTGGGAATTTTCTTAAGCCATATTTTGCAATAAAGTACATCACTTCTAATAGTTTTAAATGGATAATAATATACAGTAATAGATAAAAGATTAGTTTATATAATAGAAAATGTCCTATTATAAAAATAGTTTCTAATACAACATAGTTAAAGCCACTGCGATTTTTCATCTATAACATCACACTTTAAATGAATCTCAGATTCTATAGAATAAGAACAGTGCAAGATATAGGAATCTATGAAAGTATGCTTATAGTGAATTGATGTTGGTATAGAAATCCTTGAAATACATCTTCTTTTAAATTTGTAAGTCAACTACTCTGCTGTTAAAATTGATATTTGTATACACCTTGCAGCAGAAAACTAGTCAATTTAAAAGACTCAAATTTTATTTTTAAATTTTACTGATGTTTCCCATATTTATCATCATTTCTAAATAGCTTTTAAAATGTTAATCTATCTAAGAGTTTCAGAGAGAGAGGAAGAGACAGCGAGAGATCTTCCATCCTATGATTGATTTGCCAGATGACTCAATTGACAAGGCTGAGCCAGGCTGAAGCCAGGAGCCAGGAACTTCATCTGAATCTTGGGTGAGAGTGGCAGGAACCCAAACTTGGACTATCTTCTGCTGCTTTTCTCAGGCCATTAACAGAGAGCTAGATTGGAAATGGAGCAGCCAGGACACAAACCATCATCCCTAAGGGATGCCAGAGGGTGTCACAGGCAGTGACTTTACCTGCTATGTCATAATACCAGTCCCGTAATTTCTAAAATGTTATTGCTTAAATATTTATATATAAAAATAATATATGAACATATATTTGAGTGAAATGGTGTAATAATTTGAGTATCCACAGATGCATTATTAACTGAATTAAATAATATTCCCAATACTTCCTCATTTTCCATTCGCTTAATGTCACCATTCAGAATTTTTGAGTAATCATGCTTTTATTTTCACTTACCTATATCATTATGTGGGAATATATATAAATCAATATGACTATCTTTGGGAGTTTTATAAAACATTATTATTAACATATCAGAATATGCATACTCTGTGAATCAAGTTTTAGTGATTGTTATGTTGCTAAGATTCATTGCATAGTTGTTCATTAACTTTCACAGCGATACAAGATCCAATTGTACATGAATATAAATAATTTATTTCTTCTATGCTTCTGAATTTTATACTCTGAGCAATACTACTGTGAATGAAATTGGACATGACTTGTGCACATGTCAGGAGCTTTGTTCAAATATACTTAAAAGGGTAAATATTGTAGGATAGATGCACACTACACTTTTCACTGTATTTCCCGTGTGATTGTATACATTGAGAATATGATGAATGGCCAAAAACATCTGGTATTTTCAGAATTACTTTCTACTAATTAAGGGCAATTGAAAATAACATGTCATCATCAGAGAGGAGTTAGACTGGGTAGTAGACAGTTAGGGTATTCAGGGTCCCCAAGTCATCATTTTTTTCTCAAATATAAAGGGGTATTTCCCCCCATCATGTCTTGGATTCACCAGAGCACGTCTCCCCCACGACAAGTGCATATTTTAATATATGAAGAACACACCTCCCCAAGAGATGAGGGAAGCACTAACAATCAATTTCCCACCTGAAGCTTCAGCCATCATCTCCAGCCATTGTGGGGGAGGGCCTCAGATTGGTCTCCTTATCAATGGAAAAGAACCAAGGAAGTAGCATGTCTGACCCCTTCTTGGCCTTTTGTCTCAAAGCCAGGTACCATGGGGACCAGGAATTTCCTTTAGTCTTTGGAGAAATCCCTTTGAAGTAAACCTTTAAAAGGTGCTTTCCCCACCACATTTCCTCCTGCCACAATGGGAAAGGGGTAAGGGTTCTTTCTATCTCAAAGCCCCCTCTGGTCACTAGGATGGGAGCCTCCTTTCTCAGCTTTTCCAATAAATCTTGCTTTAAAGCTAAACTGTGTCCCCACAAAAATTCTTCTTTCCTGCGACACAAGAATTGAGGTTGCTGTTGTATTCGGGGTCAAAACCCTACAACAATCAGTCTCAGTTTATAGTTTTACAAGCTTATGTTTTCACATATTTTACATATCTGTTCATGTTTTTGGCAAATTTTTCTGTAGAAATGCTTGATTTGTTTTTCTGATTGCTTCTTATTAGCTAGTTATTTTATAATTAACACCTTATAATTACTACTTAAGGAATTCTTCCTATTTATTCCATGAGAAAATGTGGTGTATATGGTGTGATGCACAGATCTTGAGGTAGCAGTGGTGACGGGACTCAACACACTAAAACTTCTGTCTGAGGCACCGTCCTTCAACTGAGAATAATCCTCTCGAAAAGGGGTCAGACATACCCTGTCAGGAGCTGATCTATTGTAACTGACAGAAGGATATAAAAACCTACTAAAGGACATATAAAAAAGATTTTAAAAGTAACTTCAGTTTATAAGTAAGCCTAGCAATGAATAACAAATAGGCTGATATAACACTTCTTTAAAAAGAAAAAAAAAATGTAAAGAGCCTTACTGGTTAAGATGTTCATGACCTACATAAGAATGCTTGTGTTGAACTTGCAACTCTGGTTCCAGTCTGCAGATTCTTACCAATTCTTACCACTCTCCTGAAGAGACAGTGTGGCTTGCCCAAGTAAGTGGGTTTCATTGAAGACCTGGATTTCTTACATTTCTAGATCTTTGCTCCATCTCCAACCCAACTTTGGTCATTGTGGGCACTTGTGCAGTGGCCCAGCAGAAGTGAGCTGTTTCTTTATGTCTGTCTAGCTCTCTCATCTCTCTGCGGGTCTCTTTCTCTATGTCTATCATTTTTTCTTAATTAGTGGAAAAAATGGTGTGAAAATGATATTTAAAGATTAAAATGATTAAGATCAAAGACAAAAATTAGTACAGAATTTTTCAAAAACAAGGAAGGCATCTTACTAGAAGTATTTTTCGTACTCCTTGCTGTTCTTTTACTGCTGTCTTTGCCTAAATAAGCTAGTTTTCAGTGCCCTCACTATCTGAGTTTCATTAAAAGAAAACGTCTGTAGTTTACATAGCAGCAGATCTCAGTTTGAAAATTTTCTAATCTTTGTGCAGCTAGGGTATCAGGCTTGTCTAACACCAAGATAATTTACATGAGAAATAAGAAAATTACAAAGGCAAACTTATCTAAGAGGAATGAGGACTGAACAACAGAAAAACTCAGCACCAACATTATTAATTATAATATTTGTTATTAAAAACATTAATCAACACTATGTGGTAGGTCTCTCCTACATGACAGATATTCTAGCAAGTATTTTAGATAAACTGTATCTAATCTTCATAGCAACTCTTTTAGGTAAGTATTATTGTTGCCTCCACATTGCATATGGGGAAATTCAAACTCCAAGACTTTTAATACTTTGCAAGTATTAAATCCAGAATAATTGTAATAGGTATCAATATAATTAAGCTTAAAAGCATATGGGAAGAAATTTTGGAGGATAATTTTTTTGTTTTCTAAAATTTATTTATTTTTATTGGAAAGTGAGATATACAGAGAGGAGGACAGAGAGGAAGCTCTTCTGTCCGATGATTCGCTCCCCAAATGGCTGCAATGGCTGGAGCCATTCCAAAACCAGGAGCCAGGAGCCTTTTCCGGGTCTCCCACATGGGTGAAGGATCCTAAAGCTTTGGGCCATCCTCAACTGCTTTCTCAGGCCACAAGCAGGGAGCTGGATGGGAAGCGGGGCTGCCGGGATTAGAACCAGTGCCCTTATGGGATTCTGGTATGTTCAAGGCAAGGACTTTAGATACTAAAATAGTGTGCCAGGCCTGAGAATAATTTTATAATGTTCAAGTAAGGAGAATCTTTTGGGAACATTGAAATTTTCCATAAATGTTAAAGAAAAAACCCATAATTCTCCCAATTTGTTAGGTGAAAATTGGGACTCTTAAAAGTGGAATTTTAAAGTTTGGAATAGAGAAAATTGGTTGAGTCCAGATGAAGCTGATAATCTTAAACCCTAGTGTTCAACATTTTAAAATATTTTAGCACAAAATTTCTGACTAACCAAGATCATAACAGAGCTTACTTACATATTTTTATGTGTAGTGCTTTTGCACATATTCAGATACCATAATTATCACTTATATATTCAATTCCAGAAAACTGTGAGTGGGAAAGAAAGCCCTAAGCAAGAGTAACTTGTGAAAAGAAAAGAAAGCTTCCACTGTGAAAGATGAATGAAGGAGTGATTAAAATTGACTAGTAGGTCAAAAGCATATCAATAATTTGAAATCTTCAAGGAGGCCTAAGAATCAGTTAATGAATTAATACTATTTGCTAAAGTTGCCAAAATTTTCAGAGTGACTCAGAACTGCTTTATGCTTGGGCTCTTCTATGAGGTCTTAGCTGTTAGGCAGAGCTGTGATCAACTGAAGGTTTGAGTAAGACTGAAAGATCAGATTCCAAGGAAGCTCAATCACATGACTGGTTTCTAAGGAAAAGAACACAATGCCTTGTCCTACCACGGCTTCCAAGAACAGAAGCACTGATGGTTTCAGATGCACATGTATTTGTATATCTAATTCTATATTATTAAAAAAAATTTCAATGAAGTGAAAGCTAAATGACGCAAAAACTATACTTTGAACTCCTGTCCTGTGTATTTTTCTGCTAATAACGTAGTTGATTATTATTATTTAACATGAACTGGCCATTACAGTGCAAATTCCAGTTCATGTCACAAAATATTTAGGATGTACAGACACTTTTTGTAGAATTACAAAATCATGAACTAACAAAGAAATTATTACTGATTACTATGCACCAGGTGTAAGGGTACTGTGAAGACATTAACTTTTTGCATTCATTTTTAATTAATTGAAATTTTAATTTAAATGACCACATATTTAGTTTAGTGGCTACTAAACAGAACAACAATATGGAACAACTCTACACACTGGCCAAGAAGACATGTGAGTAGCCAACAAAGAAAGGAGAGGTTTGAATGACTCAGAGTATATAAACCACTCTAGATAAGGATGCTGAGTACAGCTGAAAATGCCTACTAGCACTTTTGATCATCCCAAAACCTGATGCAGCATAGGAGAGGAAAGGTTACAACTAAAAATAAATCAGACCTTTATAGCTGATTTCACACTTCCCTCTTACTTGGGTCAACTAAAATAGCATCCATCAGCAATTTACATTTCCACAAGAAAACAACAGACAACTTACAGCTACCTATAAATACAATGGAGGACATTTGAAATGATGGAATATCAGATAGTCAGTCTTCCTGCCTGGCACAAATTTATTTAGCAGATTTTCACAGGGTCCACTGTCTCTGCAGGATTTTATATGGTTTTCTCATTGTCTGGGTGAATTATAGTCCTATACAAGAAGTAAATTTCCCTTTAAATCCTCAACAAAAGTGAAATTGTGAGAGGAGTTAGACTGGGAAGTAGGCAGTTAGAGCATTCTGGGTCCCCAAGTCATTTTTTTCTCTCAAATATAAAATCCCCCACCAGAGCACATCTCTTCCAAGGGACAAGGGTGCTATTAGCATATCAATTCCCCGCCTGAAGCATCAGCCACGTGTGGGAGGGCCTCGGGCTGATCTCCTTATCATTAAAATGAGGACTGGAGGAAGTGTAGTACTCCTGTTCCCAAGGCCAGGAATGTCCAATTGTCTGACACCTGTCTGGTCCTTTGCCCCAAAGCCAAATACCAGGGGGACCAGGAATTTCCTTTTGTTCTTGGGGAGCCCCTTTGAAGTAAACCTTTAAAAGGTGCATTCCGGGCCTGGCGCGGTGGCGCAGTGGTTGGGGTCCTCACCTTGCACGCCCGGGATCCTATATGGGCGCCTGTTCTATCCCTGCGGTCCCGCTTCCCTTCCAGCTCCCTGCCTGTGGCCTGGGAAAGCAGTCGAGGACGGCCCAAAGCTTTGGGACCCTGCACCTGTGGGGGAGACCTGGAAGAAGTTCCTGGCTCCTGGCTTCAGATCGGCATAGCATTGGCCGTTGTGCTCACTTGGGGAGTGAATCATCGGATGTAAGATCTTTCTCACTGTCTCTCCTCCTCTCTGTATATCTGACTTTCCAAGAAATAAATAAATCCTAAAAAAAAAAAAAAGCTCGCTTTTGGGCCCAGCGCAGTAGCTTAGTGGCAGAAGTCCTAGCCTTGCACGTACCAGGATCTCATATGGGCTTTGGTTCTAATCCTAGTGTTCCACTTCCCATCCAAGATCCCTGCTTGTGACCTGGGAAAGCAGTCAAGGATGGCCCAAACCTTAGAATCCTGCACCTTTCTGGGAGACCCCGAAAAAGCTCCTGGCTCCTGGCCACGGATTGGCTCACCTCTGGCCATTGCAGCTGCTTGGGGAGTGAATCATCAGGTGGAAGATTTTCCTCTGTGCCTCTCCTCCTCTCTGTATGTCTGACTTTCCAATAAAAATAAGTAAATCGTAAAAAATGCTCCCTTTTCAGGACTAACATTTGAAAGAGTAATACTGGAGTGCCATTGTTCTAGTGCTAGCTATGTTTCTTATTCCAGATTCCTGCTAATGCAGACCCTCAAAGGTAAAAGGTAATGGCTCGACCAGGGAAGCCTGGCTTACATTTCAGGCGTCCGGGTTCCTGACCCGGCTCAGGCTTTTGCTGGCGCTTACAGTGGATGGAAAATCCTTTCGCTCTCTGTTGTGTGTGCTTCTCTGCCTTTCAGGTAATTACTATTTTTAACATATTCCCTCTCCAATTTTCTCTGAATTTCTGAGTGTGCTGCCTCCCATTCTCTAAAATAACTTTTCAGTTTCTTTTTGCAAGGCTTTGCTTCCATATTTTGGTCAAAGCTGTGGATACTCGTTCAAAACACACACACAGCACAGTTTCTCCAACAGCAAACATGTTTTTTCAGGGAAAAGGAAATTTATATGGGAAAATTCCAGGCAAGGGGCAGGGGCGGTAAATCCATCTAATTCATCATTAAGCAAAGAACATTTCAGTCTGAAGCACTATTTTATTGTTTCTGAATTTCCCTAAAACCAAAGCTTCTCATTGTGGTTTTATATCTTGCCAGATATTGGTAATAATACATGTCACTTTGAGGCATGATAATCTGGTTGAAAAATCTTGTCATTTGACAATTTACCTTTCTCTTGTATATGCAACACACATATGTATTTCTGTTGAACATTATATGTTGAATGAGAAGCTGAATTCCAATGTCTGAATCCAATGATTTTCTTTCTCATCAAACACTAAAAACAATTGCCCTTCTGCATGTATATATAATAACATCTTTTCACAGTTCTATCCATATTTTTAAAATAAAATTTTTTAAAGTTTTTTTTTTTTTATTATTGGAAAGGCGGATATACAGAGAGGAGAGACAGAGAGGAAGATCTTCCATCCGATGATTCACTCCCCAAGTGAGCACAAGGGCCAATGCTATGCCAATCTAAAGCCAGGAGCATCTTGCGGGTCTCCCACGCGGGTGCAGGTTCCCAAAGCTTTTGGGCTGTCCTCCACTGCTTTCCCAGGCCACAGGCAGGGAGCTGGAAGGGAAGCGGGGCTGCTGGGATTAGAACCGGCGCCCATATGGGATCCTGGGCGTGCAAGGCGAGGACTTAACCACTTGCGCCACCGCGCTGGGCCCAAAATAAATTTTTTTAAAATATCATATTTGGAGTAGACTTTTGATGTAGTGGTTAAATTGCTGCTTGGGAGGCCAGGATCCCTCATCAGTGCTCTCACACACGCTTTTTCTAAATCAGCCTCCTGGTAATTTGCATCCTGGGAGGCACCAGATGCTATTTGGATCCCAGACACGCACATAGGAGACCAGTTGGTGTTGCAGGCTCCTGGCTGTGCCTTTAGCAGGTGTTAGGGGCATGAGTTAGTAGATGGAAGGTCTTTCTTGGTCTATTTCTTACTTTTTGTTTTTTAAATGATATAGAATATATAAAGATAATTAAAAGAATGGAAATGTATGCCATTGTAGAAATCATGTTAGTTTGCTTATAACAAGTTGTTAATGATTAATCTGAAAAAAGAAAACCAAGGAATTGGGAGGAGAAAGCAAAATAGGAAGGAGGGAGACAGGACTAGGAAGAGACTTCCTGTTAAATGAGGAAACCTCTGACAGCTCCTTTAAAGGAAGGGAGAAGGTGAGAGTTTCTGTTGTATGGTAATAAGGGTGAAATGAACTTGAACACATTACAAGTTATATTCCCTTCAAGCACTGAGCAGTATAAAAACCTTCCTATTTTCATGTCACTTTACCACCTATTATCCCAAAGCTTAATTACTGGGATTCCTGAAACTCTTTGTTTCAAAATATCAACATCCCCCGTTTCCTTAAAAAAAAAAAAAAGAAAAGAAAGAGAGAGATTTTATTTTTTTTAATTGGAAAGGAAGATTTACAGAGAGAAGGGGAGACAGAGAGAAAGTTCTTCCATCCACTGGTTCACTCCCCAAGTGGTCAAACAGCTGGATCTGAGCCCATCTGAAGCCATGAACCAGGTGCCTCCTCCAGGTCTCCCACTTGCTTACAGGGTTCCAAGGTTCTGGGCCATCCTCTAGCTCAGGCCACTAAGAGTGATCTGGATGGGAAATGGGGCAGCTGGGACATGAACTGATGCCCACACAAGATCCTAGCGGTTGCAAGACAAGGATTTAACCACTAGGCCACTGTGCTGGGCCCAATACCAATATTCTTTAACAATTGCTCTTTATTATGAATAGTCAGCTGCTTACACATTTATGAATAAAAAATATTCTGAAAATGAATATATCAAATTCTTTCAAGGTGTACAATAAGCTACTTCATTACTACCTAGCTTAAAGGTTTTATTTTTTACTTTTCTTAGGTTACAGGATATATTTTTAAATTGCCTGGTTTACTCTGGCTCTCTCCCAAGTCCTGGAGAAATACATTTTTAATTTTTTACTTTATATAAGTGGCACAAAAGGAGTTCTGAGATGCACTGAGGTGAAATGAAAAATACAATTAAAGTATTTTATTATTTTTTATAACACATTTTAATTTACAATATAGCCAAAGGCTATATTAGAAATTGAGAGCACAATGGCAAGTCTCTCTTGGACATTCAATGTTATCTCTTATTGTTTAAAGATTTATTTTATTTTTGTTAGAAAGTCAGACATACAGGCAAGAGGAAAGACAGACTGGAATTCTGCCATCCCAGGGTTCACTCTCCAAGTAGCCACAATGACTAGAGCTCAGCCAATCAAAGCCAGGAGCCAGGAGCCTCCTCCAGATCTCCCACGCTGGTGCAGGGTCCCAAGGCTTTGAGCTGTCCTCGACTGCTTTCCCAGGCCACAAGCAGGGAGCTGGATGGGAAGTGGAGCTGCCGGGATTAGAACCGGCACCCATATGGGATCCTGGCGTGTTCAAGAGGAGGACTTTAGCCGCTAGTCCACCGTGCTGGGCCCCTTAGTATGTTATCTTAACCTCAAACGCTGTATAAGACTCTAGTTCATCATTCACTATAATAAAGGGTATTAACTTTATAAAACATTAATTATTTCACTTTGACCACTTTCTCCGACTTTCACACACCTTTGCCAACAATGCTGTGAAAATCTGAATAAAGATGAACACAAACACACATTTGATCCATAGGGTGTAACAATATTTTCTACGAATTCTCTAAATAGTACATATATTAACTATTAATATTTTAATTTAACATTATTTAAAATCTCATTTCATTTCATTATTGGAAAAAACGCTAAAACAATTGCCTACTCACGTATCGTCGAAAATGTTGGCTAAAGATACACACTTCAATAAAAAAAAATCCATATGGCCATTATCCAACAATAGAAATTGGAAATCTGAACGCAAATACACAATGTAGATGTTGAAATATATGCAACATGTATGTTGCTTGGTCAATTTTTAATATTATCTAATGGATATTTTATATGTTAATGCACACAGGTCTATTCATGCCTACTGATTATTCATATTAGCCCAACATTATGGTTTTGTAGTACTCTGCAAAATGCTGCCCTGCCTGAGGGCCACCGAGCAGAAACCTGGAAAGCTCTGACTCTATTTCTTCTGAATTCCCCCTTTTTCCGTTACGCCTTGTTTTTGCTGACGTATTAAGCTGAATTAATAGACACCCCCACCACACCATTTCAAACACACACACACCCAAGTCACTACTTTGTAAAGCGAGGTCCTCGGCTAAGATAAAGTGCGTCTGCGGTTGGGCTGCCAACCCCGTTTCCCAGTTAGCATTCTGATAACATCTACCAGGCCTCAGTTATCGTCCCTTTTGCCTGTCTGCCTTCCCGTCCTTCATTCCTTCCTTCTTTATTTTTTTCTCTGAAGATTTATTTGTTTGAAAGTGTTACACAGCAAGAATTTTCCATCTATGTTTCACTTTCCGAATGCACTTACCCAGAGCCAGGAGCTGCTTCAGAGTCTTAAAATGGATGCAGGGGCTCGAAGGACCTGGGTCATCCTCTGAGGCTTTCTCAGACCTGTTAGCAGCGAGCTCGGTGGGACGAAGGCAAGCTGGGATTCGAACCCACAAGCACGACGCCCAGGTTCACTGCGTCAGGCTGCGTGTCCCTTCACCCGGAAGGCAAAGCAAGGGGGCGTGGCCAAAGTGCGTTGTTCTCGCGAGACGAGATTTGCGACAGAAGGTTGAGTGTCGCCTCGGCGATCATTGTCCACATTAGTTCCTGGTGGGTTAAGCGGAGGACCGTCGACCTGCCATGCACAGAGCAAGTATGGACATACAGAGGGCTTCCCTCGTCCCTCCAGACCCAGAGAGTCTGAAAAGGGAACTTCAGCTACAGGTCACCCCAACTGAATTAAAGTTTCTTGACACTGCGGCCGGGAAGGTGTACCGGCTTCCCATTACTCTACACAACCTTGGCCGGACCAACCAGAAGATACGCTTTCAAGAGCCACTGAAGCCGCAGGTGACACAGCGAAGGGTGTGGGGAACAGAATCGCAACAAGCGGGCTCGGGGGAGAGGGGAGCGGGTTTCTCAAAAAGCCTAAAGACCCTGGTACCTAATTTCTTCCGGGAGGGAGCAGGGGAAGGATGGTATGCAGGCTCTGCGACTTAGAGTGTGCACCTGCCCGCTGCTGTGTCTCCCTTTGTTTTGTTGTTGTGTTTTCCCTTTTGTTAGAAGTGAGGAGATGTGTAGCACAAGGTGAAGAAAAGCTGATCTGGAACTTTCCTGTTTCCTCATCCTACGTTTGGAAATAAAGGTTTCCAGGACCATCTGTGGCAACCCCCAATCTGTACATATCTTCCTGAATCTGTAGTTCCTTAAGTAAAATGAGAACAAATGGTTGTTAATAAAGTGTATGGTAATTGCATCAGTGTAGGATTGGTAGAAAGATTTATTATTTTATGTTTCACCAACTATTTTTTGAGCACCTACTATGTAAACCTCAATAGATGTGAGGAATACCCGGACGTTCATACCTTGGCTTGATAGGACTTGGACTCTTAATGAGGGCATTTATTACGGGTCTGATCCTCATCAAAAAGAATGTTTTGACTTGCTGAACTTACTTTGAAACTTTAAAACCCCTTACTGTGTTATTTTCCAGTTCTGTGCGTGAATGGATGGAAATTAATTAGTTCATTACAACCTGTTCTCAGGGACACTTTTAATTTAGAAACTATGATATGTAAGCAACAAATGAAGCTTCCTGATGAGATATTGCTAATGCTAAATTGCATTGAACACAGCTAGAATTATATGTGCAGAAATAAAACAATGTCATAGAATTTTAATATTTAAATTATATGTACATAGAAAGGACTGGTAATGATTAATAGGGCAATGAATAAAGAAATTTCATGTTTTGTTTTCTGCTTTTAAAAAAATAATGTACTGTGCCTGCAACAAAATGCACATACATCAGAAGTAAAGCTTGACAAATGCACACATGGAAACACATCCAGGAAGCTGCATTATGCATCAAATCAGAAAATAAATGCAAAACATCAGAATGTCACCATTTTTTCTTCCCTGCAGTTCCTGGAGTCTTTCTGCCATGAAAGTCACCACTATTTTGATTTATAACACTAGAGGCTAGTGTTACCTGTTCATGACTGCCATATAAGTGAAATGATTTTGTTTTTGAATTCTTTTACAAAAGGCTCTTTTTTACTTTTTTTTTTTTTATAAAAAGGTTTCTAACTGTTCTTTACTTGCAAAAGACCTTTTATTCTCCTGGGTAACTGTAAAACTAGGGGAAAATCTACTATTTTGTTGCTTTATCAAGTATGTGATGAATAATTTCATGTCTATCTGAAAACATTTTCTTTTGCAGTTCAAACTGTCAGAAATTAAGGCAAGTATATAAAAATTCCTGGATGTGTAAAAACACAATTTTATGGATATCCACAGCACACCTGTATATATGATTTCAGTAGGATAAGAAAAAAAAATAATACTTTGGTTTGTAGTTAGAGTTGAATGGGAAAAGAAACAGACTACAAGTCTTGACAGTGATAAGACAATTGCTAAATATCTTCACATAATTAGAAACCAATATCATTGTGACGTCTTCTATGTTGAAAGACCTTGATATACACCCTTAATTCTTTATTGGCATAAGGGGAATCAAGGCAAAATGGATTAAAAAAAGTTCAACAGTTTTCTTGGAAGAAGTAAAACATAAACACAAGCAACCATGTAAGGATATTGTCATCATTATTCTAAGTAATTAGAATATTATTCTTTTATAAAATTTATTTTTTATTTGAAAGGTAGAGAAGAGACAGAGAAATCTTCCATCAGGTACTTTGTGCCCCAAATGGTTGCAAAGACCGGAGCTGAGCAGAGCTAAAGCCAGGAGCCTGGAGCTTCTTTCTAGTCTCCCATGAGAGACCCAAGGACTTGAGCCATCCTCGGTTCTTTGCCAGGTCGTAAGTAGGGAGCTACATCAGAAGTGGAAGATGCAAGGACATGAATTGGTGGCTCTATAGAATGCCAGCACTGCAGGCTGAAACTTAGCCTGCTATGCCACAGCACAGGCTTCTAAATGAATTATTCTTTTAGCATAAAACAATGCACTGCTGCACTACTTCCCAATGAAGATTTGTTCATTATGTAGTATACTTAGCCAAGCTAGGATGGCTGCAACATCAAGAGTTGATAGAATCTTAGGGAACCACCATGTTATACATGGTCTGTCATGGACCAAAATATTATAATGTGACACTTGACTGATTTCCTTTTCCCCCTCTGCCTCAAGAACCTGCATTAAGCATATGTATTAAGCACCTACTACACTTGATCTTAGCCAAAAGGCCGAGAAGCGATATTGTTAAGCACCTACTTTGCTTGATGTGCACACATGTATAAAATCTGCCTGCAGGGAAGGTGGAGCCGAGAGTCTTATGCTGGATTTCCAGCGCCATTCTTCAGGCTTGCCAACACTATCCATCCAATTGTGTTTTGCAGATTGATATATTCCCCACTTTGGTGATGCCACTCTTAATCATAATTTCTGTCTCTGATAGCCCAGCCTCCTTTTACTTTTCAATCCATATCGTCATCCTCCTGACCTGCTAGAATCACCACTGTACAAATCCCATCTATCTATTAAGGTTAACATTTTTGCTAAAAAGTTTTATCATGTTACTCCAAACTATTTCTGCCTTACTTAATACCAATTTATCTGCAGACATTTCTTATACTTTGATGACTCTTGGTAAAAAATTAGCTTTGCGGGCCCGGAGCGGTGGCGCAAGTGGTTAAAGGTCCTCGCCTTGCACGCCCAGGATCCCATATGGGCGCCGGTTCTAATCCCGGCGGCCCCGCTTCCCTTCCAGCTCCGTGCCTGTGGCCTGGGAAAGCAGTGGAGGACGGCCCAAAGCTTTGGGACCCTGCACCCGCGTGGGAGACCCGGAAGAGGTTCCTGGCTTCGGATTGGCATAGCATCGGCCGTTGTACTCACTTGGGGAGTGAATCATCGGACGGAAGATCTTCCTCTCTGTCTCTCCTCTCTGTATATCCGCCTTTCCAATTAAAAAAAAAAAAAAATTAGCTTTGCCTAAAACATCAGTTCATAAAATGGCTAAAAGTAGTATAGAAATCACCTGTCATTAGGATCTCTGAGTAATTAATTTCAGCATAGCCAACATTATTATTGATTGAGAACTCTTTGCTCAGTGGGTCTTATGTATTAACTGTCTTTGGTAAGCTGTTTTGCTTATTTTTGCTTATGTTTGTGTCTGAGAAATTCCCACACCCATTCTGTTCACCTCATTTGTTTCTTCTTCATTGTATGCATCCATCTTCTAATGGAAGCACAAGTACACATCTTTTCATGAATTTTGATGCTACTTAAGTCTGCATCATTCACACAGCACTCATGGAGTAAGTAGCCTGCTTCCTTAAGAGAGATCGTATATTCAAGTCAGAGACACTTTCCAGTTTCTTTGGTGTTGGCTTTCACATCTCCTTTTTCACCTCTGGTTTCATTAACTTAGGTCTTCTTTTTTAGATTAGTTAGATCAATGTCTTATCAATTTTGTATATTTTTTCAAAACCAAACTTTTCATTTCACTGATTTTTTTTTAAAGATTTATTTATTTTTATTGGAAAGTCAGATATACGGAGAGGAGGAGAGACAGAGAGAAAGATCTTCAATCCGATGATTCACTCCCCAAGTGAGCGCAACGGCCAATGCTATGCCAATCTAAAGCCAGGAGCATCTTGCGGGTCTCCCACGCGGGTGCAGGTTCCCAAAGCTTTTGGGCTGTCCTCCACTGCTTTCCCAGGCCACAGGCAGGGAGCTGGATGGGAAGTGGAGCTGCCAGGATTAGAACCGGCACCCATATGGCATCCCGGGTGTTCAAGGCGAGGACTTTAGCCGCTAGGCCACGCCACCGGGCCCATGTATCCCTTAAGTGTTGATATGTAGAATTTTATTTTTCATTTCTTTTAATTTTTTTTTAATTTACTTTTTTTTTGGAAAGGCAGGTTTACAGAGAGAAGCAGAGAAAAAGAGAATGATCTTCCATCTGCTGGTTCACTTGCAGGGTCCCAAAGCTTTGGGACATCCTCCACTGCTTCCCCAGGGTAAAAGCAGACAGCAAGGTGGGAAGTGGAACAGCTGGGTCACAAACTGGCACTTATATGGAATCCTGGCATATGCAAGCAAAGATTTAGTCACTGAGCCATCAGGCCAGGCCCTGAAGGAGTTTTAAATTTTCATGTTGACTTTTCTATGACTCACTTTTCATTCAGAAACACAACCATGCATTTATATATTTTCTAGAGTTTCTTTT
The DNA here is from genome assembly GCF_017591425.1 of Ochotona curzoniae. Taxonomy (NCBI): domain Eukaryota; kingdom Metazoa; phylum Chordata; class Mammalia; order Lagomorpha; family Ochotonidae; genus Ochotona; species Ochotona curzoniae. The sequence goes on along the minus strand of NW_024465023.1, from coordinate 17,267,987 downwards.
ATAATAATTCCCACCTTCTTTCCTTTGCTGTCAGGAAACATCTATGATATGATTTCAAACTTTTTAAAAATTTATTGAGACTTGTTTTATGGCATATTATATGATCTATCCTAGAGAATGTTCCATGCACTAGGAAAAAGGTTTTGTGTTCTGCAGCTGTGTGACGACATAGTCTATAGATACTTATTAGGTCCATTTGATTTATAATGTAGACTAGCTGTGTTGTTTATTTTTTTAAGCTGTATTGCTTCTTTGTTGATATTTTGTCCTGCATGATCAGTCTGTTGGTGAAAGTGGGGTGTTAAAGCCCACAATTATTATTATTATATTAGAGCTTATGTCTACCTTTATATCCACCAGCATTTGTAGTATAAAATGTGGTGCATATACATTTACTATAGTCACATCTTCTAGCGAATTGATCTCTTAGTAATTACCTAATGATCGTCTTTGTCTCTTCTAATAGCTTTTTTCCTAAAGTCTGTTTTGTCTGATGTAACCTTCTCACTCTTCACTTTTGATTTCTATATGATTAGAATGTTCCATTTTTTCATTTTCAGTATGTGTATTTTTTTTTATCATTGAAGTGTGTGTCTTGTAGGCAGTAAATAGATTGCCTTTTTTGCTTTTTTATCCATTCAAGCACTCTATACCTTTTAATTGAAGAATTTAGTTCACTTATATTCAAGATTATTATTAGTAAGCAATGGCTTAGCCCAGCCGTTTTCCTATAAATATCTCTATTGTTCGTTTTGAATCTCCTTTGTTGTTTTATTACAGAATTTCTGCTTTTACATTCTTTCATGATGTTGATTATCTTTGTCTGTTTCTTTTTTTTTTTTTTTTTTTAAGATTTATTTTTATTATTTTTTCATTAGAAAGGCGGATATACAGAGAGGAGAGACAGAGAGGAAGATCTTCCGTCCGATGATTCACTCCCCAAGTGAGCGCAACGGGCCGATACTATGCCGATCCGAAGCCAGGAGCCTCTTCCGGGTCTCCCACACGGGTGCAGATTCCCAAAGCTTTGGGCTGTCCTCGACTGCTTTCCCAGGGCACAGGCAGGGAGCTGGAAGGGAAGCGGGGCTGCCGGGATTAGAACCGGCGCCCATATGGGATCCTGGGCGTGCAAGGCGAGGACCTTTAACCACTTGCGCCACCGCTCCGGGCCCTATCTTTGTCTGTTTCTATGTTTAGTACATCAAGTATCATTTTGTGAGTCTGGCTGAGTGGTGACAGATTATTAGTTTTTGCTTGTCTTTATTTCACCTTCATTTATGAATGAGGGCTTCCCTGGGAAGATATTCCAGGTTTGCAGTTCTTTTGTTTTGGTTTACTGTATATTTCCATTTTTTTCCTATCCTATAGAGTTTCTGTTGAGAATTGTGATGTCAATTCGGGACAGTTCCTTTAAATGTGATCTGATATTTCTCTTTTAGAAATGTTAAGATATTTATTTCTACTTTTCAAGTTTGACTATAATGTGTTGTGGTAAAGATATTTTCTGAACATGGTTATTTTGGGGTTCTATGTACTTTCTGAATCTGTAGCCCATTTCTTTCTCCAAATTTGGACATTTTCTATTATTACACTGAATGAATTTCCTCGGCCAACAGAGATTCCTAAGACTCACGTCTTTGGTCACTTAATGGTAAACTGTACATCCTGAACACTATTCGATTTCCTCTGCCTCCTCCTCCTCCTCCTCTTCTTTTCCTTCTCTCTCCGTCTTCTCCTCCTCCTCTTCATTCATTCATTCTTCTTCTTCTGACTTTGATCCTTGTTAAGACTGCATTCTACACTGGATATTATTTCTTCTATTCTGAATATGTACTGGATATTATTTCTTCTGTCTTACCAAATCTGTTGTTATAGCTTTTCACTGCATTTTTCATTTGACTTGTTGAATACTTCATTTCTATATTTCTGTCTCTGCATAATTTATTATCCATGTCATGAACTGATTTCCTTTTTCCTTTGTTTCTCTGTGTTTAGGACCTTCACAATAGCTCTTTTTAATTCTTTTTCAAGCATTTCATCAGTTCCTGCATTGTCATAATCAATGTTAATATTTTAATGTATTTCTTTTAGGGAGTCATTACCTTCATTGTTCATTTTTGTGTATATGTTTCTATGTTGATTTTTGTGTTTCTGGAGAATCTGATATTACTATCTTCTCTGGGGATTTTTTTTTTTAATAAAAGATCATTTAAGAATGTTTTTGGAATTGTGCCTTGGGGCTCAGAGAAATACCTGAAGTTTACATTGAGTTACTTGTATGATGACGGGTCAGGATGCTCTGGACACTGTCTATGGATAAGGCCGAGTCCATGGTGACACCCAGAATGGATGTGTTGGAGTGTCTCTAGCTAGAGACAGTGTTGAGAGTGATGTTGGAGCTAGTTAGTGTGTTCACAGTTCCAATCCTTTTCTGTGCTGTGGCAAACCAACTGATTCATAGCCTAGCATGACTTCATGGTGATAGTATGCCTCACCATCACAGGTGAGTGAATGGTACAGATCAACCAAGTCACTCCACAATGCATACCTTACCTTTCCCAAAATCTGCCCTCAGCATTCGGGTATCTGCCATCAGCATTCGGGTATCTGCCATCAGATTGGGCAGGTACATGGGACCCCAACCATAAGCAGAGAAGCTATTAATCAGGGGACCTGCACCCAGAACTCCCATAGTCACAGGGTATAAGAGATCTGCTTTCTGCTCTGCAGGCTGCCCTATGCCTAACCCCAGGGTCCTCTGGCAGTAGTGGCGCTCTCAGCTGTTTCCTGAGTCAGGACGGTGTTCAGGTGTGACTCTGCCACAGAAAATTGACACTGGAGCCAGTGGGAACTGTGGAATTATCTCTCAGGCTGCCAATAGAGGAAACTGTGGCCACATCCTCTCAATTTACCCTGATAAGATGGTATTTCCCAGCCAAAAAGACTTGTTTTAATAACATACAATCTTATCTACAGTATTTTCTTATAAGAAATTAAGATGTATAATTGAAACCTTTCTCTCCCCTTGAAGTTCAAACTGATTTTGAACAGTCTGGACAAAGAACTTGCATCTGGCCTTCAAATGACTGCTACGGTGGAATATCATCCAGATAAAAATATAGACATTTCTGATCAACTACATATTACAATAGGAAATAAAACAATAACAATTCCTCTGATTGGGTATGTATATTTTATATATCATGGTGACATTTTGAACACTTTTCAAAAAAATAAAGTCAAAGTAATGTTCTGTATTTTTTTTTACTTGTATCTATAGTTCCATTACAATTGAATCCAAAGGACAAATTTTTAGAATATTATAGTATTTGTAACAAATGAAAATATTGTTCTTTTTCTCTTGAGTAAGATAACTTTGAAGCATTGCACAATTATTTCGCACTATACATTTCAAGTATTATGTTAACTTCCCTATTTTTTAAATGATGGATATGTTTGGCTTAAAAAAAAATACTACTATTTTGTGTTTGGGTGAAAAATAGGATGATAATGTAAGTATAATATGAAACAAGTGAATGTGTTAGAAATTTATTTCAGACAAATTGTTCATTTGACCAGGATGAGTGATGATTCGTTTGAGGTTTTTTTTTTATAGTAAGAAAAAATGCACTTTTCTGTTTATAGTGAAATTGATTATTAAAATTAAAGTCAGAATTTATATTCATATATATGTAAATTTATGAAATATATGTGCTTTGCTTACCTCAGGAAAAAATTGTTTTGCTGATGCTATTATTTTCTCTATTTGTCCATCACCTACAGAATTAATATTGGAATATTTCTGCTTATTACATGCTACACTAACCATATGCCTTTTTATAATTTCTCCCATGTCATTCCATTTATGTAACCTTATTAAAATCTGCAATTATTGTGGCTGTGTTAAGAGTTTCTAATTTTTCTTTTTGTCACTGATGTATTGGTTACTCAGTGGCACATTTTTTCATGGTGCCATAATTTGTTGTTGATGTTGTTGTTGTTGTTGATGTGGTTGTTCTGACTCATACCAGTTTTTGACCTTGTTTCTTGGCTTCTCACTTATGGAAATGTATAGTGATAGAGTACTGGGGCTATCATATGCAGATGTGGGGCAACAATGGAACATGCATCCCTGCTTTCAGATGAAAGATGGATTCCCAATGAAGCTGTTGGAAATGTATAGACAATGGGATGCTGGACTGTCTGACATTGTCTGTACCAACAATGTCAGGGTACACTTAAGTAAAAGACTAATATAATTTTGATTCCTTATGAAGGACTACACCATTGTAGTAAAATGGGGGAAAATCTGTTGGGGGGGGGGGGAATCCCAGCCTATACGAAATTGTACCACATAATTCAGATTTCAAAATAAAAATATATTAAAAAAAGAATTTCTAATTTATTAGACCATATAACTCTACATAGGAATCAAACAGTTGACTCCATGATAGGAGAGGAATAAGCACATTACACATATTCAATATGTATTTAGAATTGTAACTAGAGCTATTTTTTGGTACATTTTACGCTTGAAACGCCCATGACTGACACTGAACTTTACTTTCTAAAAAAAATCATATATGCAGAGAAGATTTAAAGTGTTTAAACAGAAATTTTGTCTTATTCCCAGAATGTGTGCCCTTTCTCATTTATTCTCACTTTTTGCAGCACTCTTTCTTTGTGATGGGCAGTACTGAAGGAAGAAATATTTGAGGGAGGTGGGCAGGGAGTTGATGGTATGTCATTCTGAAGAAAACTCGGATGATTAAAGATTCGCATGCATTTTTAAGAAAGGGAACAGATCCTTTGTGTGTTTGCCCTAGCAGTAATATTTTACAAAACTACAGAATAAAATTGACATTGATACTATCTAGCAATCTTATTAAGATTGCCACAGTTTAGCTAGATTTGCATGTGTGTGTGTTTTTATGTGAGTCCACATGTCAATGTTGTTGAAATTTCATGTATTATTAAATTCTATATACTTTTATCAGTTAAGTATATTCTTGTATACACCATCATAGTTAAGACGCTTAACACTCCAGTGTTACCTGTTACTTTGTTGTAACTGCATGTGCCTCCCTTCTGCCTTAAAGCTATCAACTCTAAACTGTGGGAGTGGAATATCTGCTTCCCATCTCTGATACCTTATCTTCTCAAATGCATTGTAGAAATTGAATCATATAATAGGTCACCTGTTGCTTTTTATTTTGTACTTTAAAGAATAATGAGAATCTTTCTCATCTATCTCTCTGCTTCATGCACACTGATAGCCAGGTAGCTGTCATCTATGTATCTGTCATCTTTCATCATCTTTCATCATTATCTTCATCAGTAATAGTTGCATTTATATCTATATAGATAGATAAATAGATAAAGAGGTCCTTTCAAATTTTTGAAGTTTTTTAAAATTTTTTTTTAAATTTTTAATTAGAAAGTCAGATATACAAAGAGGAGGAGAGACAGAGAGGAAGATCTTCCATCTGATGATTCACTCCCCAACAGAGCCAGGAGCCAGGAGCTTCTTCCAGATCTCCCACACAGGTGCAGGGTCCCAAAACCTTGGGATGTCCTCAACTGCATTCCCAAGCCACAAGCAGGGAGCTGGATGGGAAGCTGGGCTGCCGGGTCTAGAACAGGCATCCATATGGGATCCCAGCCTGCAAGGCGAGGACTTTAACCACAATGCTATCGTGCTGGGCCCTCAGATTTTAAAGGGGAATTGATACTATGAAAAAACTATACATGAATTTAAAACTTTTTGTGCTAAAATAAACTTGTTTTAGTTTTGTTTTCCACGAATTTTATGAAATACCCTTCTATACAGAGGTATGTATGTGTGTTTCTCTTTGTCCAAGTAGTATTAAAATTCATTTATGCTTGCAACCAGAAAAAATAACTTGAAAAAAATGGGAGTAAAGATACATAGTACAATGTATCTTCATTTCTCCAATGATAATCTCCATCTCTACTCCCACATAAAAAATGGACTCCCAATGAAACTACATCTTAACAATAGGGTGTTAGACTTGCTAGCATTGTCTATAGCTACAATGTGAGGATGCACCTAAATAACAGAATGATGAATTTTTGACTGTTTTTGAAGGACTATGCAATAAGTTTATAAGAATAATTATTTGAAGCTTAGGAAAATAAACTAGTCTCGCCAACATCAAATCCAGATGATTTCCTTAGGTAAATGATTTAAGTTTTTTGAATTCTTGACTTTTCATTTGTAATATAGAAATGATAATGATATTTCCATAGGTTCTGAGAAATTTTTAGTAGCAGACATAATAATATACCGGAGAGTAGTCTGTAAATTATAAATTACTATCCACATCTAAAATGGATGTACCCTTTGCAAAGTACATAAAAGATGATAAAGGATTTTTTTAAAAATGCATGAAAACAGATGCTATAATATGTTACAGTGTACCCTTCGAACTAAGAACATATATGAAATGTGAATTCTATTATATTTTTACATAGATTTATTTTAGATACCAAATAGTGTGGTATTGTATCATTATCTTTAAATCCCCCAGATTCTGCATCATTCAATCCCACTTTATTTTTTTAAAATTCATCATTAATTTTTAAAGAGTATGGAAAGAGGTTTAGGTTTAGATGGAGATTCCAAGAAAACTCCATGTTCTAATGTAGATAAATAGGAAGCATTTCAAGATACAGATTGAAGAAAAAGTACATATTTACTCAGCTGCATAAAGTAAGATTTCCTTGTTAAAAATGTGTCTCATAGTTTTTCTTTCATATGTTTGTTTCATAATTCTTTTGATCAGAAAATTTATCATCAACCTTTCTATAAGGAGATGGCGCTTTTAAGGACTTAAAAGAAAAGTGCCTATACATATGTTTCTCTATAGATTTTATTAGGACATTTTCATAGTTTCTAAAATTAGTTACATGGTTCCCATTTCTCCTTCCCTAGGTTAATTCCAACCTGTCAGTTGGAAGTTCAGTCTGAAGTTCATTTTGGCACATTGGTTGCAAATAGTAAAGTATATACTAAAGAGATTAATATCTTCAACCGTGGCAGAGCTGCAGGTAAATACTTGCTATACACTCACAATTTTAGAAGAGATAGTATTATTTAAAATGTATAATGCCATGTAATTCATAGATTCTCTGACTCATCAAAACTTTCTACTCTGGAGGTAAGTCAAAACCTAAGGAAATTTAAAAGTGTAATTGCAAAGCAGTCACATGAACCTATCTTGTTCATGACCCTGATTAACACAGTTTGATTCTCAGAAGACTGGTGATCTCCTTGAGGTTTAAATGTAGTATGGCATCACAGAGGTGGAAATCCTTGGGAGTCTTTTATTAGGGAGTGAAGCCTGGTGCATCTCGTTACTGTTACACTCAATGAAACTTTGGAAAACAAAGGAAGAAAAAAATGCCGAAGATATGTGATGTTTTGTTTTCTATAGCATCCTATTAAACTGCAGACTCTAGTCACCCTGGCATCTTATAGATGGTTTAAATCAAAATTCTCCTTCATAGGTAATCTATGAAGTTTTGGAGGGGAGGCAGTGGTCAACATAAATATGTGTCCTTCATCCAATATCTCTGTTACTTCTCTAGAAAAAGTAGAAAAACCACATTCAAAAAGCACACAGACTTGTCCAAAGGACTATTTATGTCATTCATAGTTGTAGGTGACATTACATCTTATTTGCTCTCAGAGTTTATCATTGTACAAGTCTGTTTATTTTACATGACTTATTAACATTTTTTTTATGTCAGTGCTATCTTCTTGGGAAGACAAAGCAAAAAAACAAAACAAAATTTTAATTTTTCTGTGACCCTCCTTCATTATTGTAAATTGAGAGGTGATTAATAACATCAGGTTCTGGAGTGATGTTGGCCAGGAGCCAAATCTAGCCTGTACATTTTACTAGCTGAGAGATTCCAAACCAAGAATTTATTCTTTCCTGAATATTTATGCTTCACATGTTAGAGAAAAATATAATTTCTTCCTCCTTGAATAAAATGGTGAATGTTGCTTATTGTTGAGTTATTATTTTTCTGCCACATCTCTTCTATTTCCTTTTGTGTACTGTCGTCCTATACATATGTGGTGCTTTAAAGCTAAGTGTTCTAAGTTTTATTCACTGGATTCCATTCCCTACCCCTCCCCAGACTGTCCCCTTTTCTATTATTCATTGAGTGTCACTGTTATGGTTCTTGGTAAATCAGGAAGCTGGCTAAATCTTTGACATCTGTCTTTTTTCACCATCTATCCCCTTACAGTGTCAGTCAATAGATATATCTGTACACTTCCTCATTAAGTCAGCAATACCGTTTTCTCTGCTCCATCACCACTTCATTGTAGCAGGCCATCCTAGCATACGACATCAACCTAACTTATTTTTTAGAAGTCACCTGCTATGTACTTTTAGTTCATTTACTCACACATTAGCCAATGTCATCTAGGAAGAGCTAATGCATCACGCAAGTTCCAGTTATAACATTGTTTTTTTCAGTGACCCTCTTCTCGGCATGATCTTGCTCCTGCTTTATCAATTAAAAATGAAATAAATTAATAGTAATTCCTCGTATTAAAGTTATGTAAGACATAGGATCATTAACCTGCTTGCTATTTTTATATAACTAGAGGATTAAACAGTGTTCTTTAGGCTTCTGGGTTCCTGTGTGATAAATTTTTGAAACACTTAAACTTTCCTGTAAAATTTTATGTAAATGTTTAGAATATAGAAACTAATTCACTGACTCAGCCTTCACCGAAAAGACTTTTCTCAAGAATTGATCCAATAATACTTATTTTAATTGGATATAATTCTATAGATTATTTTCAGTTTCACCAAAGAAAAAACCCTTACACATGATGCTATCTTTTCTGTACAATGATTGAATTAAATTTTGCTGCTGTGAATTTGTCTTTTCCATCAAGTCATCAATACGTTTCAATGATATATTTTCAGTACCTTTATTCTAATATTATACAATTTATATTAAAATATTAATTTTGGAAGATATAAAACAGATTTAGAAACTACTGAATTGGGAATTTGAAAAATTATTTGTGTTGGCATTCTTTAAAAATATTATTTAATAATAGTAAGGCAGCTTGTGATATTCCATTTGTTGGACATATTTTGATTTCTTCATGATGGGCTGTGTATGAGATGGGGAGGTACCAGAGAATAAAGGAAGGTAGTGTCTGATCTTCATGTTTACATATTCTAATGTCAGCACCAAACATTATCATAAATTATTAATTTTTTCTATATTTATAATAATAAATTATTAAAATCTCTGTTTCATATGGCATTGAATTTTGAAACCCAACCCCTTTGTCCTAATCCTGTGTTATGGATAAATTTATCTCTAGGAAAGTGATGGTCACTGTAGTAGTCAGCCTTGTGGTTATAAACATTCAAGTGAAAATTTCCGTGCTATTAGTTACTACCTATAAAAGTTATCGGTTGCTATTCATCGAGCCACCCCAGACCTTTGGATCTTAAAGCAGCAAATTTTAGTTGTTCGTATGCATGTAGACTGATTGTTCTATTTTAAGCTGAGGCAATTGGGATGGTTCTGTTTCTTAGTATTTGTGGGTGAGCTGGGCAACTTTGCTTCATATTTCCTCATTCTGGAAAATTCCTCATAAATGGAATGCAACTGCTTAGGATAAACTATTCCAACTTCCCTTGGAAAAAGTGCATCCCGGTTACAAACGGCATGCTTCCAACTCCACCCACATGTTGTTGGTTTTAAGTAAGTCATAGGTTGAAATCTGAACTCAATTGTTGCAAAATTTAATTTGTACTGGGCCCAGCGTGATGGCGCAGTGGTTAAGGTCCTTGCCTTGCACGCCCGGGATCCCATATGGGCGCCGGTTCTAATCCCGGCGGCCCCACTTCCCATTCTGCTCCCTGCCTGTGGCCTGGGAAAGCAGTCGAGGACAGCCCAAAGCTTTGGGACCCTGCACCTGCATGGGAGACCCGGAAGAGGCTCCTGGCTTCGGATCGGCATAGCATTGGCCATTGCGCTCACATGGAGAGTGAATCATCGGATGGAAGATCTTCCTCTCTGTCTCTCCTCTCTGTATATCCACCTTTCCAATAAAAAAATAAAATAAATCTTAAAAAAAATTTAATTTGTATTTAACAGGCTAAAAGAAAATTCAAAGAAGGGTTAGAATTGCTGGGTTAGGGAAATGGTCAATAATCTAGACTGCATTAGTTGTATAACTTTAGATATTTCATTCAACATTTCCAAGTTTATATTTTATTATTTATAAATGGTGTTAATGACTGAATCAACATCAAAGAATCATATGATTAAATAGCATCTGTAAAACTATTTGTATAATTGGTTTAAAGTAAACAATATATTGTACCTGTGATGAGAGCTGAGTCCCAACATTATCTTTACAAGGTGACTCAGAGACTTGATTCACAATGATTGCTGTTATTCTTAATCAGAACAGCCATTCTGCAATGTAGATTTGTCTTTCACTAAAAGTACGAATTCAAAGTCATAATAATATAAATATAACTTATTTACTTTGTTCTCTTTAGGTAAATTTAACACACAATACAATGGAGAATTGCCCATCGTTATCCTTCCAACCATTGGCATCGTGCAGCCTAAGTCATCAATGACTATCAAAATTGATTTCTGTGCAGATAAGGCCAGAAATGTAGATGAAATTGCAATGTGAGTGTGTACTGTTTTTGTTAACTCTGATATGAATTTCAATGATTTTATGTTTCGTATTCCATATGCATTTTTGCTACCTTCTTCATTCTTTCATTCAAAATTAATTGATTGATTTTTCTGTTTGCCGAACACTGGGGTCTTAGAAAAGGGAAGAACAGGAGGATGGCATATGGGTACACATACCGTGTGCAAGGAGGTATTATTGATAATGGGTTAAAACAGTGATTTTCACTAGATCAGGTAACAGAATTGGACTCTTACAGGTAAAAGGACAATATTATATCATTGAAGGAGACATGATACATGGTAGATGCAAGAAAACAGAGGTAAGGAATGATGGGGAATGAGCAGAAAAAAATAGAAAACACAGTATCCAGTAAGGGACATTGTAGGACAGTGTTGTTGTATACCTCATTTCATTAAAGAATGCGCAATAAATATAATGTGTCAAAAGTATTTTAAAATTGAAATGGAATATATCAAAATCTGTCTTACATATTAAAGTTAAATGATGTGTTGTAAAACTGCTTTAAATTTTATCTGTGTGTGTATTCCTACTTTGCAATGTAAAATAAATTTCCTATTGAAGGTTACAGTCATAAATGTATTAGAAATTATTGCAAATCCTGATGGGGGTAAAGTCTCAAGGAAGTTTTAACATTGGAATATCCTGAGTGGTTTGCATTGTAGATAGTTCATGCATGTAATACTCTGCAAATCAGATTAGGGGAGTACAAAGATGGCGTGAGCAGCCTGGCTGGAAGTTGTAACAGTGAAGCAACATGAAAATGATAAAGTCCTGAGTTAAGGTAAAAAAAATAGGAAAATTGGGGAAGTGTGAAGACTGAAGATATATTAAGGAGGAGGTATAATTAGATTTGGTGACTGTAGTAAAGAAATTCAGAGAAGGCACAGGTCGGTGTGGGGATTAATTTGCACTTTAGGATCCCTGGTGAAGCTAATTAGAGCCTATGAGATGTATGAAATGCATTTGTTTTGATCCCTAGAATGAAATTTCATTTATGTGTGTTAAGTCGAGGATCATCAGTATGTAACTAGCGGATGAAACAAGTAAATGTTGATAGTAACTCTAAGGGTGAAGAGTAAAAAATGGAAGACTAGGAGAGAAGCATAACTGTGGAGTTTACAAAAGAGCCAAGTTTTAGAAGAATGAGAAGGACCTGATTGGGTTAAAGGGTAGATCAGAAAAGAATATTTTCAAGGAAGCTTAAAAAGTAGAATAAACACGTGGTATCAAGAGTGGCTAGGGTTACAGGATATACTATGAAATTAAATCTTAGGTGGTTGTTTGGGGGAGGTAATTTTTTTGTATCTCTTGGGACTATATTGAAAATGTCACAGGAAGGATAAGTTTTGGGAAGTCACTGAACAACAGAATTGGAACTCATCTGAGAAGTGGTACTTTTTTTCTGAGATGTAGTGGTTTTTGGGAAGATACTTAATTCATCAGATATGGTTCTTTGCTGTGATACCTTACACTGTACAGAATTGAGTCACTAGAAAGAGATTGGTTACTGAATTGGAAGGCACAGGGGTTAGGAAAAAAGCTCAAGGGGCTAATGATATGGCTTAGTATATAAATTTATGCCTGTGATCCTGGCATCCTTTATGGGTGTCTGTTTGGGTACTGGCTGTTTCACTTTTGATCCAGCTTTCGGCTGTGGCCTGGGAACGTAATGGAGGATGGCCAAATTATTTTTGCTCCTGCACCCACATGGCTTCTGGCTTTGGATTGGCTCAGCTCTGGCCACTGCAGCCATCTGGGGAGTGAACCAGCAGATGAAGGAAGGTTCTCTCTCTCTCTCTCTGCCTCTCTCTCTCTCGATCTCTCTTCTCTCTGTAATTCTGCTTTACAAATAGAAATAAATAATAAAAAACCCTCAAACTCATAAAACTAAAGTTAATACTTGCATCATCTAACTGGCATAATTAATGATATAGACATATAATTGAATTCTTACTGAAGTCTATTCATGAGACTTTTTCCAACTTTATGAATTTCTATAGATTATGAATTAGGTTACACAAATATCATTTCACTATGTAGTTTGAGATACTCAGAAGGACTTAATAACTTCTACCACTTATATGAAGAAAATTACTGTTATTGCTGGATTTTAATTATTTGATTTTACAAAATTTCTGTGTATTCAGATTATTATTAGAAGAAAGTAAATAGAATTCTTATTCAAATATATGAGTATATGTGTATAACATTTTCTTGCAGACTGAATTTAGATCGTCGTCCTGCTGCAGTCTTAAATATCAAAGCTCATGTGGTTGAGCAGATTATTGAATTGTTAAATATAAATGATGGCTCAAAGTTGGAATGTATACAATTTGGCTCTATTTTCTTTGGAACATCAAAAATAGAACATGCAGTTTTATTCAATAATAGTCCAGAACCCATAAATTGGGTGGCCATAATGCAAGATGACTCCGTTGGAGAAGAATTGGTAAGTAAATAGGACAGCAGAAGTAGATCAGATATCATCTCAAACCCATTGTGTTGAATCTTCAAAAAATCATTTTTGATAACCACTTTCAGTAACCACTAAGCTGTTTATTCTGAATGTATTTAACATTGGTTGATAAAATTTATTCCATGTATATCCAAAGGTAGTAAATAAAGCTAAAATTTATACTAAGAAATGTTTGAAAGAAGCAAGACAAGTCCTCCCTATCAATCAGTGGTGGATTGTTGGGGTTTCTCTTCTCATCAGTCTTTCAATACCTCTTTAAAGTTTATGATTTGGTCAGATTCACTCATATGTGCACCTTTTATTTAAGCACAGATATTCTATAATTTTTATATTATGAAATTTTAGTAATTATTTTTTGTGATCTCTTCTTAAAATATTTTGGTTTGCCTGAACAGTCTTTTGTTTATGATTTTACGTTACAGGGTACAAATATTCTACAAAGAACCGATGTGGCTTTGAATAATCTCACCTACTTGCGCAAAATAAAGGACATAGATGTTACAGATTTTATCTCCTGTGTTCCTAATGAAGGAAATTTACAACCTTACGAAAAGATTATAATTACACTTTGTTTCAGCCCAAAGTAAGCAAAATTTATCCCATTGTATGTAAATTATTAATAGAAAGCCTATTCACCACATGTTATTCAGATTTGCTCTAATATTGTCAGTAAACCTGCCAGAAGGCACATATTAGATGCTTCTTGTTATGGTTCAGTATATTTTTCATATGGTTAATATTTGCAGTGTCTCTAAACATGATTCTAAACACTTCAGGTTAAATTAAACATTCCCTCTAGATCCTTTTGAAAATATGCTTTGATAAAGTACAAGTTTAGAATTGTTTTGAATACTAGCCCCAAACCAACTTGTGGAGTCAACACCTTATTTGTCCCTGCAGGAATAGTCAGGTGCCTTCAGTACAAGATGTCTTCAAAAAGTTTATATTCAGCACTCAAACTTCTCTTCAATCCATTTTCTAAAAAACTTCTTGACGCACCCTGTTATATTCTAGATGACTCCGTATAAGGTGTAGTTCTCCTGGCCATGCAAACTCCTTGCTGGCAAAATATTATGAATATTAAACCTACAGTACTTGCTGGAATCAACTAAACTTGATTGCTAGCAATTTTGCCAAAAATATTTTTATAGATTTCTGTGTACTTGTGAAGAACCTAGGCGTTTTCTGCCTTTTGTGATTCTGCCTTAATGGCTTGGCTGGGGGCTGTGTGAACCTCAGGCCTGATAGTCTACGTGACACCCGGCAGGACACCTGGCAGGTCACGTAGGCAGACCACTCCTCAGGAAGGAGGTACCTGGTGTTTGATAAGATTCACAGCCCAATAGCTTATCAATTTGTACTTTTTGCAAATTGCTTGTTTCAAACCCACCAATAGAAGCCTACTAAATCATGACTGTATAATTAATAGCCTGAAATGTATAAGAACTGGGGGGCTTGGGCTCTCGGGCCTTCCCTTGGCTCTTCTGGCTCGCGTTTCTTTTGTCCTCCTTGTGGATCCTTGCAGCCTCGGCTGCGGCTGCCCCTCCCCCGCCCAGCCATGCTGGGCTGGGGGAGGTGGCTGGGTTACCTAGGCTAACCTGAATAAACCACCTTTTTGCCTCAGCACCAACTTCAGATTTGATGATTATCTGGGGGTTTCAAAAAACCGGCACAACACTTGAGTTTGTTATTTAGTTTGATATTAAACTTCAAATATATAATAGCACAAGGACCTTGGTATGAATAAATGATCAACCAAACTGCAGATAGACTTATTTTTCCTGGAGGATAATGTTTAATGTACTTTTGTACCAACAGACTCAATTGTTGGCAGCAACAATTGACTAGTTTTGCTTAGTTATGTTTTCATTTATGAGGTTAATTAATCAAGTAATTGTTCTATTCATGCAATCTATACATTTGTTTGCAAGAGGGAAAGAGAGGAGAGAGCACTGGTGTCTACTGGTTCACTCCTCAAGTGCCTGCAGTAGCTGGGATTGGGCAGTGCTGAAGCTAGAAGCTGGAAATTCAGTGCAGACCTTGCAAATGGGATGCAGGTATTCATCTAGTTGAGTCCTCAATACTGCCTCCCTGGGGTTTGAATTAGCAAGAAAATAGAATCCAGAGCCAGAGTAGGAGTTGTACTCAGATTCCCTAGTATTAACTGCTAGAGTTAAGTCCACCCCAACAGCTGCATTTGTAATAACAGTTTCTTTCAGGAAGTTTTTTTTTGATGGACTTATAATATTTCATTTAATAGACAAGATTAGAATATTTCAGATATTCTTTTCCATGGCAGCATGTTAGTTATTGTATTTAAGCGTCTATCCTGAGCTCACTGGTACATGGTTTGAAGTTCTAAATGTATATTGAACCATCATTTGTATTCCTATTTAATATTAAAATTCAGTATTTAGCGAACGTATTTGAGTGTCCATTGCTAGCAGAGCTGATTTACTGATCAGGCAAGTAAAGATGTTCAAAAGGCATGCCAATAGTGTGAGTCATTTCTATCTTTAATCATAACTCCTTTCTTCTTAGCTTTCCCTCCCTTCTCTCCTTCGATAAGATTTAACTATTACCAAATCTTGTTCTCTGAATTACTTCTTTTCCCTGAAGAAGAATGAATATGGTGATATGCATTTAGAGTGCTTGAGGTAGACAAATATGTATGTACCTCAATTGCTCCAGGGTTAAGATGGACTAACACAGAGAGTTGAATAGAGTCTCTTGCCAGCAATGAATTTTTCTTTGGAAGAATCCTTTATGGAGAAAATTCAATTTCAGCTAGATCTTAATGACTTTGGATATTTAAATCACTCTTATTGAGATAAACTCTTTTTCTGAGCTTTACACTCTGAACTTCTCTGGGAAAATCTCTTTGTTAAGTAATGTTAGAAAATGGATCATAGTTACATGCTTATCTCTTAACTTTTTATTTGCTTGCATAGATCTAAAGATTGAGTTGATGCTTTTCATTAAGAGGTGACAAGATGTATCATCTCTGCTTTAAAAATAACTGATCATATTTTATGCAGGCTAATCATTGATGGCAAAAAGAATGTTGATCCTTCACACAGGCAGGACTATGCTGTCTTTTTGAGATTTGAGTTTGTAGGAAGTAAAGACGGATTTTTGAGAGATGATAACTATAAAATATTCAAAAGTAAGTACAAAATCATGAAATTAATAGCTTGAATAATTTAACATTTTGAATATAAGTATATGTAGAGGCAATTTAATAAAAGCATATAATCGTTAAATGAAAATGCAAACATTCAACAGACTTTAAAATGTCATCTATAACATGTTAAAAATGAAATCAACAATGGGATCATTTATACAACGATCACTTTAACTATTTATTTATTATTTTATTTGAAAGGCAAATGCATCCACACACAGAAAGGGACAGGGAGATGGGTAATAGCAAGCACTGGGTAAGTATCTGTTGCCTCCCAGGATATGTTAGTAGGAAGCTAGATCAGAAGCTGAGTCGCTGGGACTCAAATAGATACTCTGATATGGGATGCAGATGTCCGAAGAAATGACTTAATAATCCATTGCACTACAGTATTTGCATCTTAATTTAAAATTTTTAAATGCCAATAGAAAAAAATGCCAGTAGATTAATATGATTTAGAGGTAAAGAATGGGGAAAAACTTTTTCTGTGCATGCCTAGCTTTTCTATTAAGGAATGATATAGGACAAATGATACATTTTATTTCTATCAGACTGTCAGCTATCTTAGAACTTACATATAGAAGCAGTCAAAGAATAAGAGCTGGACTTATGGCAAACAGGGTGAAAAACCCCCATTATAGAATTAGGAAAAGATGTTTGGTAGGCCAAATGTCAAGAAGCATTATACTTTTTACATTCTCAGATAATATCAGGTTGATTAAGATGAGGAAATACTGATAGAGCATTTGGAGTACAGTTTAAAAAGACAGGTCAAACAAGAAATAAAGAAATTACAGATGAGAGATCAAATCCAGAAAAACGAGCTGCTGCAAAGAGGAATAGGTGTTCCCTGGATGCTAATGAAGTTAAGAATCATGAAAATTTTCATGTCAGCACAGGTGACATTAAACAGAACCTAATTGTGTTCCTAGGGTAGAAATTCATTTTACTACTGTTAAGGTCATAGTTTGTGGCACTGAACTATTTCTGATGAACATTACGTTCATATAATGGACATGTGTATGGATCTCACGGGTTAATCTAGCAGGGATAACTAAAAATATAGGTACTAGTTTTGCCTTGAAGGTAATTTAGAATATGAAATTGGCCAATGAGAGTTCATTAAAGAAATGTGAACCCTGAGGGGCAGGGGTAGAGTGGGCAATTATTTCACTCAGTTGGAGCCTATACACAGTTCCTAGTTTATTTCTGATGCATCAAAACCTTCATACTTTATTCTTGCCCAGCTTATTTCTATTGTCCATTATTTCACTCATTTTTTTTTCCATGTACACCTGGATCTCGGCCCATTTCCATAGTTCCTTTATGGAACAATTTCTAGTACTATTAAATTCATTTTTCAATATATGCTGGGTTACCAACAGGAAGTCTATTGTGTTGGGGGAAAAAATATAAAACCATGCTAAAAGATTTTGCTTTACCTCTATAACCACTAAGCCAAATGATTCAAGATGTTTAGCATTCTTACTGTATTTTTTCTTTCCGTTTCTCCCAATTCTGATGACTTACACACTTTCCATGCACTCCTCTAGCCTCCAATCTATACTGCTTCCTCTTCATTATGACCTGTCACATTGAATGCTTAGTAGACATTTTCATTAGCACATATTCTAGCTATCTGAAACTAATATATCCAAGACAGAATTCCTGGTTTTCCACAGCATTTCACTCATGCAGTCTTTCCCGCCTTAAGAACTGCAATTCTATCACTTCTGAATAAAGAGCTTAGTTTCACCCTTTATCATTAGTTCACTTTCCTGCACTTTATACAATTTATCAGTAAACTTTAACTTTACCAAATAATTTAGATACCAAAATTGTATCTATAAATTCCACAATGTTTTCACCATTTTTTTCTGCTCCTCTGCTGTAACCATATTTGTTTCCTCAGGATTTTTTTTTGGGGGGGGGTGGTGTCAGGAAGTCCCCACCTTAGAATTTTTGAACCTGCTATTCACTTTGCCTAGAAGACACTTTTAACAGATTTCACATGATTTTATTCTAGTTTCCCTTTAAATATTTTCTCAAATACCTCCCAATAGGAGACCTCTTTTTGAACATTTCTGCATAAAATAGCCTCCTCAAGACCTTGTACTGCAGCTATCCTACTCTGCTTTACCTTTACTCATAACATTTATCTTTTTAAAATGCTGTATATTTTTTTACTTATGGGTTTATTATCAATGTCATCTTACTAGCATATAATGTCTGTGAGAGGGTAGTCCCTGATAGCTAAGGCCTAGAAGAGTACTTGGCATAGAGAAGGTACTTAGTAGTGACTTTTATATAAGAAGAATAAATAAGTTACTCAGTTCCTATCTGGTCTTTCATATGACACTATTTGGGCTAAGGAAATGTATTCTGGATTTGCCAAACGCTTTTTCCATTAAGTAGATACCGCCATTTTGCAGGTGATCGGTTTCAGAAAGTGGAATTAGCACTGACAGGTACAGGATTTCCTGTTGCTTTACATTTTGATCCAGCAAGAATCCTTGATTTTGAACCTTGTTTATTGGGTGAACATTCAGATATCCTCTGTGTTATGCAAAATCAATCCAAATTACTTCCTGTGAAGTACCTCTTTGAAAAAGTCGCGCATTTCAAAGTTGATCCAGAAAAGGGTAAGATTGATCAAGGCTGTATTCAGGTAAGATCATATTTTGCTTTTACATTGTTTCAAAGATCTTGAGGTTTGCTCAAAATGAAATGCAGAGGGCTAAAGCTACATTTGTTCTACCAAAATTGTATAAATTGTATGTCTTCAGTAGTCTATGTATGAATACTTTTCTATTACTACTGATGTGGAACTTATAATGGTTTCTTATAAATTCTTTTTATAACATCAGGGAAAGTATTTGTCACTGTAAGGAATTTAAAAATACAGAACAGCTCTAAACATTTTTTTTAAAAAAAGATTTATTTGAAATGCAGAGTTAGAGAGAGAGAAAAAAAGAGAAAGAGAGAGAGTGCTACTCTGTAAGTCTTTCAGCATATGTTTTGGTGTTCTGGCAGGCAGTTTACAAGTGTTTATCCTCAAAGTCAGGAGAGATTAGAACTCTCCCAAGTCTTTATTCAGCAAATAGAAAATCTTTCAAATGTGTTTAGTAATATCAGTTCTGTGAATGTGTCAGAGAATAGCATATGATTATTTTACTGATGTTTTTATTTTTATTTATTTTAATTTTATTTATTTATCTATTTTTTATTGGAAAGTCAGATATACAGAGAGGCGAGACAGAGAGAAGATCTTCCATCCCCTGATTCACTCCCCAAGCGGCAACAATGGCTGGAGCTGAGCCAATCTAAAGCCAGGAGCCAGAAGCCTATTCTGCGTCTCCCAGGCGGGTGCAGGGTCCCAAAGGCTTTGGGCCATCCTCGACTGCTTTCCCAGGCCATAAGGAGGGAGCTGGATGAGAAGCAGGGCCGCTGGAATTAGAACTGACGACCATATGGGATCCCGGGCATTCAAGGCGAGGACATTAGCCACTGGGCTACCACATGGAGTCCTTATTTTTGTATATTAATTTAAATCATTTTATTAACTTTTTAGCCTTAAATTATGATGCCACCTCAGATTGTTGTGTTGTTCAACAGGGGCTGCATTTGTATCTATATTCATATTTATATCCGTATCTAATGTATTCAAGGGAATACTTGGCCTCATTAGGCTCTGCAGCTAGTTATCAGACCAAATAAGTCAATAATAAATCAACAAATCAATGCTGTGTGTTTCTAAAATACTTTCATATCACTGTGGTACACTAGCTTTCCTTGAAATTTTGTATTTTTTCAGATTTGCTTTTTTTTCTAGCACTACCATATTCTTTTTCCTTTTTTTTTTAGAATATCAAGTGTTCATTTGTCCCACATCAGATTGGAATCTTTAAAGTGAAGCAGCCGATAGCAATTATTGGTCCAGTTGTAGATGAAAATTCAAAGACAATATCAATGAAAATTTTTCATCATATATATTTAGATTTCAGCAGCATTTGTAAAGCTTGCACAAAAAATGTAGTGATGAAAATGAATCCTGGTATGCTATTTTGTGATACTCATCTAATTTTGATGTTGTTATTATAAATTAAGGGTTATTTTAACATGCTAAGATAATTCACTCATTTTCAACTTTTGGCATGGATTAAAGTCATGTGGAAGGCTTGTTCAAACAGGTATCAGTGAACTACAGCTCAATATTAATTACTATAATGTCTATTTTAGAGTCTAATTATTTTTGTTTGTACCATAGCATCCAGAAGTTACTGATGCTGCCATTCTGAAGATTTTACCCATTGAATAACACTGACTCCTTCACCTATTCAGTTTATTAAATACACTAATGGCTTTATACTTTATTTCTCTATTTCCTTACATGGGTTTATAGTACAATCTAGTTTTCATCATTCCATGGATTTTCTTGTTGTGGTGTTGCCTAACCCTCTGTCACCTTTCATATACCAATCATATTAAATCATTAATATACAATTGACATTAGCTTATAAACACTTCAGTTTCATATAGGTCAGCATAAATCCTTCAAGTTATCAATGTTTTGTTTTTATGCTTCCATTTTTTTCTGCATTATTTTGCTAAATTGTTTTGTGTGGGTCCATATATTAAGTCTTTCCTATTTTCTCAATGTGTTTGTGTATTTAGAATATAAATTAGCAATTAGCTAGTAAATTAATTCATGAATATTATTTGGAAAACAAATTAAAAATATTATATGCAAACAATTTTCAATTCTTTAAAAGGTATATCACCTTTCGTCAGTAATCCTATTGGAAAATATGTGGCCGAAGACTTGGTGAAAAGCAAGAATCCTGTACCTGTAGCCACGCTTAGGTCGGCCATGACACGCCTTCATCAGCACCACACAAATGAAGGGGCAGTGACTAAAGCACTGATAGCGTATCCCAATGATCGAACCGCAAGCATCAGGCCGGGAGACCCACATAAAAATTTCAGGTAACAGGCAATATTAAAAATCGTTAAGTTAGAAAAGCATAGTGATCAACGTGTTGTGTGAAAGTCTGACCAGATGTTGCTGTGAAAAGATAATGATTATAATATAATAATAATAATAATATTTACTAATGTTTTATACGGAGTAACGTTCCTTTGAGTGCTGTTTAATTTGGTTTATTTAACTCCTCATCACCTTTGCTGTCAGGAAATTTATGATATAAGAAATGATCTTTTGAAAGAAATATTGGCAAGCATAGAAGAATGTTAGAGATAATCACTTTTGGAAATATAGCAAGTCTTCAAAATAGCTATTTTCATTAAGTATGGTTGGCAGACTGAATGTATCTAAAACAAAATTAAATTGTGGAAAAATGTCATTGTCATTCTACTTACCATTTTTGTTCCTCTCACACTCCATATTTCCAAAAACTCCCCAAACTGAACTAAAATCTCTAGTTAGAATCATAAAGGGCAATAAACCTCTATTTAAATTTATCCAAATCTGAGCGTTATCCAGACCTCTAATTATCTTGGTAGTTGTTTGTGTGAAGTGACCCAGGTACTCCACCTTATCTAGGTCTTGAGCTCAGGAATGGCTTTTGCACATTTGAGACTGAAGTAGGTCGTCTTTTCTACCTCTTTCATCCTATTGGTGAGGCTCTCTGACACCTTTTTATTTTGCTCTATTATTTAGTTAAAGTATTTCAGTTTGGATGTTTTATTGTTTCTATCTCTGTTATGGCATATTCCTTAAATTCCTTGAGTTCAAGCTGTTGTTTCTCACTGTCTCTGAAGAGCTTTATAGTGATTTTTTTTGTGTTCTTTGTCTGGAAGATCCTCGATGTCTTCTTCATCCTATAGCTCTAATATTGAGGTGGTCTGTTGCTCATTTTTGAAGGACACATTGGCTTCCTCATTTATTTTGCGTGTTGTTTCTGTTTCCCTTTCCATGGCCTTTCAGATCTGTGGGCTTTCTTTTCCAGCCAGTTTTTGTCTTTACATTGTGCTTGTAGCTTCCCGATTTGTGTGTAGGGGGCTTGGGCCTCAGTCTCTGCAGTCAGTGGTGACCTGCCTGCAGCTGCTTGGGCCGTGTTTCTGTCTAGTTCTGCCTGCAGTCTATGCAGCAAACGGGAAGCCTGCTTAAATGTGCCACCAGGGGGTTCCTTTTGCAGGTGTGCAGGCCCCTGCAGGTGTTAATGAGGTGTTGGATCTAGGCTGCTGGGTCTTAAGGCTCACCAGATGAATGAGTCTGAGCTTTCCTTGGATTTCACTCAGTTGATCCTGACCCAGTCTCTGCCTTCCTGGGATCCAGCCACCCCCTCCTAGTTGGCGCCCTTATCTCTCCAGGGATTTGGGGTAAAAGCCCTCTGGGTGTGAGATAGATAATCTCTTCCTTCCTGAGTCCCGCCCTCGGCCAGCTCAACTTTCCAATGGCTGGCTCCTCAGCAGCGGGTGTGTCCTGTCTGGGGTGCAATGGATTTGGTGGTGCTATGAGCTAACCCAGCCTTGCTTCCCCTCACCAATTTTATCCTATGGCTCTTTGCCTCACACTGTCTCTTTGGGGTGACTCCCACTGTGAATTCCCTTTGTTCTGGCTCCAAATTCACCAATCCTTTATGGATTGGGGTGTCCTCCTGTAACTCGCCTGGGTGGGCTCACATTCCTTTTGGGCTGCTGGCTGCAACCTGCGTTTTCAGCAGCTATTCTTTGTCCATACATCTTCGCCTCTCCGGTGACCTCCAGAGAGCTTGTCACCCAGTCTGGCAATTTTCTGTTTCTAGCTCCGCTCCCCACCTGACTTTGTCTTGTGTCTCTCTTTGCACTCTAGGCTACCTTCCTACCCCGACTGGCCATCTTTTGTCACACCTCTAATTATTTCTAATTTCGATTATAGTAGTATGAAAGCAGCTAACTTTTAAGAAGCACTGCTCAAATCCAGATCAAGTTTCTTAAAGTCCTATTTTTAACCTAGAAACTTCCTATTTTGCGCTTGACAAATTCCTCAAGGATGGGGTTTGTGTAAGTGCCAGTATATTGTAGTGACCAGTGGAAAAATATTGTGTCTCTCTCTATTCCTGCATACAATGTCTTGATACAGAATGGTATGTCAGGGAAAGGATTAATATATCTTAGCCATCATCATATTCCTAACAAGCCTTGGCTAGGAGGCACTCTGTAAATTCAAAATGAATAAATGTTTATATGTAAATATTAACATGATTTTTCTTATGTTTTAGGACAATTTTCACAAAAATTCCAAGATATAACTATCTGGATCCTGATTTTGCATATACTGATTTTGAAAAATTTGTAAAGAAAGCAAATGAAGACTACTATATAAATTATATCAGAGACACAAGAGCTCTACGCCTAAAGAAACAAGTGGAGGGGTAAAAGTTCAATTCCTTAAGTATTGTGCATGGTGTCTACAGGGCCAGAATTGTTTCATTTTTTTCTCTGTTTCTTCCTTTATTTCCTTTTAAAATTTATACTACATTTTAATATATGTTTAAAGCAAAACATTGAACTAATGAAACTATAGTTTTTTTTTTCTTTAATACGTTTTAATTTGGGGATGCCTTAGGTTTCTTAGAAAAAGAGTCTGAGATAGGGATTTGAGTGCGTGTGTTTGACAGACAATGTGCACTTAGGAGCAATCTGTAGAGACAAGGAACAGAATGCCACAGAGGAGAGGACTGGGAACATTGCATTTCGAATACAATCTGCATTTGTCCTGATGCCTGAGTCTCTTGAACATAAATTTTACCATATAGTCGTTCCTGCCTTGACTACAAAAGGCATTGTGTTTTGTATTCCATAACAATCATTGATTGTGACTGTCCCTGAGTGTGGTAGAATGGTGTATATATAAATATATATATACAACTTCCTTGATGAGATGTTTAAGGAGGGAGGTTTGATAGCAAAAGGTAATTTTCTATAGATGAATGCACTGATCTTCTTAGGCATATTTGAGTGGGGGCAGCAGAAACTTCCAGTATGGAGAACAGCTGAATTTGCAGATGTGTTTGGTGAAAGACCTTGCTTCAATTACATATTATTATCATTATTTTTGGCATAGGGAATGTGTTTATTCATGTAACGATTCAGACATAGGTCTACAACCAGGATCAGGGTTAAAATCACCCATGCCTTCAGTAATGGAAATACGTGCGGAGAGACCTTCCAAGGATCGTCCTCCAACTACAGCTAAAGGATTGCTGAGCACCACAAAAATGGCCTCCAAGGAGGCAGAGTCACTGAACAGAAAGGTACTTTACATTTCATTATATCATAAGAATTCTGAAAACATCTTTTGCTAAAATTGAATGATTAATGTTGGAAAAATTGATTCTCATAGGTTCTCAAAAGACTTAAATCACACCCATCCACACCACAAGAAAAACGTGATTGTAGTTTACGTTTGACACCAAAACAGATTCATCAAGTAATTGTTGGTAAGAATATATATTTTTAAATAGTCTTGGTTCTTATAGACAGGCATATGTAAGCATAATTTATATTCCATAAATTTACCAGCTTAAAATATGTAAATCTATAAATCTTAGTAAATTTATAGAACTAGGCAACTACCCTCACACTTAAGAAGGCTACAATTACACACATAACCATATGCAATTTATTTCCTCTTTCTAGCTCCAGCCCTAAGTGACCACTAATCAACTTTCCATCTCTGTAAGATTTGCCTGATTTGAAACTTCACGTAAATGGAACCATACAATATATGGTCTCTCATATTTTGCTCCTCAGCATGATATTTTTGAGACTCATCCAATTGATAATATGTGTGACTATTTTGGTCTTTAAATAAAGGCTATATATACACACACACACAAACAAACACATATATAAACATACACACACATATATGGCATTCCGTTTTAAGGATATATCATATTTGGTTTTCCCATCTCCTAGTTGACAGACCTTTTAGCTGTTTCCTGTTTGAGGCTATGATAAATAATGCTGATCTCAACATCCAATAAATTTTTAACATAGTTTCATCTCCTTGGGTTAAATTCCTCAATGGAATTGCGGGGATGTATGCTAAGTGTATCTCTAAGTTTTTAAAAGAACTTTGGAAATGTTTTTCACAATGATTGCATCAAGTCACAATCCTACCAGCAATGAATAAATGTTAACATTTCTCCACATTCTGACCAATACTTCTTATTATAGGTATTATAGGTATTATAGGTATTACCTCACGTGGATTTAATTTGCACTTGTCTAGGATGATAAACATTTATTTTCCTTAATTAAAAGATGTATCTGCTTTAATCCTATATCATTTTAGAGGAAACATCTTTTAATTCCTTTGCTCATTTTCTAAAAATTTGAATATTTTATTTTTGTTATAAAGTTATGAGAATATTATGAATTATGAGTCCTTTATCAAATACATTCTTCCCAAACATTTTCTCTATGCTATGGCCCCATAGGTTTTGTATGATTCCTTGGTCTGTCTTGTTTCCAGATCTTGATTTTTAAAATTTCTGGTTCTTCATTCTATTAGTTTTCTGAATCAGTATTGAGATTTCAGGTCACAATTTTGGCCTTACCAAAAAGTAAGATCATTATGATCTGCTGAGATTATTATTACTTTGACAATATTTATATGAATAGAATTTTATTTTCCACCTTTTTTTTTTTCCAATTAAAGATAACCTTCTCCCACTGCAGGAGGTAGCACCTCTGCACCGTGGTGTTGGTCATAGACAGCAGCAGCCTCCTTCAACTAACACTCTGCAGGCAGATATAAGTAACAACTTTCAGTGTTCCACAACACAGTGAAATGACTGTTCGTTCACACCAGTATGTTGTACACATAGTGTATGAAGAACTAGAAAAGAGAAGCTGCTAGAAGTTAAAAAGTAGAAAAGCTAGCCACCTGGTTTCATACTGTATGTAAATGTTGAAACATTTTACTAAACTCTTCATAAAACATTAACATGGTAGGTTCGGATTCAGATTCATCCATTCCAATTCAAGATATTAATCCAGGAAAAATGAAAGTATATGTTGAAGCAAATAATTGTGTAATAGTGTTTACAGAAACCTTAATTATAACAGCCAGCAACTGAAAACAACCCAAATGAAAACCAACAGGTGATCACATAGACAGATAAAAACATCATTATGGTACATATACACACAGAATTACACAATGGAATACTATGAGAACGCTGTTTAAAATTTCACAGATTATAAATATAAAAGATGTTTATTTTGATGCAAAAATTTGACATTTTTATGTATGAGTCTTCAAAAGCATGTGGAAATGCATATGATTAAAAAGCTATGAATAGATTTCAGAATTTGCTACAGAATGAAAACTGATCTATAGTGACATAAAGAAGTTATATGGTGGGCCCAGTGCTATAGCGTAGCAGTAAAGTTTCTTGCCTTGAGTGCGCCAGGATCCCATATGGGCGCCGGTTCTAATCCAGGCAGCTCCACTTCCCATCCAGCTCCCTGCTTGTGGCCTGGGAAAGCAGTAGGGGACGGCCCAAAGCTTTGGGATCCCTTACCTGCATGGGAGACCCAGAAGAGGCTCCTGGCTTCTGATTGGCTCAGCTCCATCCATTGCAACCACTTTGGGAGTGAACAATTTGACAGAAGATCTTCTCTCTGTCTCTCCTCTCTGTACATCTGCCTTCCCAACAAAAATAATTAAATCTTTAAAAAATATATATATATAAAAAGAAGTTATGTGGCTATTTGGAAAGTCAAATGGAAAGTGGATGGTAGGGAGGAAACCTAAAGAGCAAGTAACAACTTTGTGCAGTAATGAATTCACTCTGTGTTTTGGTTCTTTCACAGGTGAGCACATATGTCAACACTAATACATTTCTATACTTTAAGTATATTCAGGTTATGTTAAATAAAACTAAGTTAAGATGTTAAGAAAAAGACAGGGCAAGGTGTAAGTATGAAAATTGTTATAATGTAAAACCTTTTGCATTTAGAGGGGAAAACCTGAACCAAGAGAAAATTACTGATTTTTAGAAATTCTAAATAAGTGGAAAAAATGATTGTACTGATGAACAAGGTCATTTGTGTATTGAAAATTAATGTGCTAACATAAATTGTAAAGAGTTCTTAGTATAATTTCCCACAGTTGGAATATATTTATATCTTAACTAATTTTAGCTAATGATTTCCAAATATAAAATTATGGCCATTTGTATTAAAGATTTATTAATTTCTGATGTTATTGTAAGTATTTTTCTGTATCACATTTATATAACTGGAGTGACAAAATATTTTTTAAAAAGTTAAAATATTGAAGAAAGTATTGAACACATTTGCCAACATTAATCTGGAAAACTTACTTTTTATTTTTCAGGGCCTTCTGTCCTTAACTTTGGAAATGTCTGTATCAATTCCTCAAATACTGGTCTACTTCATGTTATTAATATGCTACATATGTATATTTTGATCCATTTAGATGTTAATTTAGATGAGCTTCAAAAAACCAAACAGTTTTCATTTGTAATTCCACCTACGTCCAGTGTTAATATTTCAATGATATTTGAGTCTTCTACCACTGGAAAGTTTTGGAAGTAAGATTTAGTTTTGAATTTTTTTGCTTGAGTCAAGGAGTCTTTCATGGAGAAATGTATTCAGTTGTCTCAATAACTGCAATGTAGCCTATATTTGATGCCAAAGCATGCAAACTATGTGTGCATCAGTTTGTAGACTTATAGATTCATATTTCACAGTCAGTATAATTCTTTCATGAATATTTTGAAATATTACATATTGAATCATCTGATTGAACTTCAAAAATTTCATTGAAAATGGAATAAAAACATCAGTTTGTTTTGTTGCAAATGTTTTGAACTTACTGTATTGCGATGTACTTTTTTCGTGAGCTTTTTGAAGAGCTCTCGAAATTGGTAATCAATAGAATAAATGTTTTCACAGTTTTGTGTTGAAATCTCCAATCACAAATATCGATTATTAGTTGAAATTATGTGATTTACTGTGTTACAGATCATTCACCTTTCTGGTAAACAGAATACCCAGTGGGCACATCCTAGTGATGGCAGTTGTCCAGCCAGTGCAACTTGAGCTGTCTTCTAATGAGATAGTATTGAAATCACAAGGTTTCCTGGTGCAAGCATGTTTTCGGGAGACACTTGAGTTGTTTAATCGTCAGAATTATTCAGCTAAATTTAAATGGCTACCAGTAAACTCAAAAAGTGGGATGTCTTTTTCTATTCGACCAGCTTCCGGTAATGGCATATTCTGTTTGATTTAGGCATTCATTTATTAATTCATTCATGTGTTTAGGCATTAGTCAGTTTTATACTGTGCACCGGTACTAAGATTATAGAAGTAAATTAGATACTGTCATAGCGATGTTTATTTCTAGATATCTGAAAACAGTTTTAAACTGTGGATCATTTACTGGTCACAATGAATAGTAGGTAGAACAGACAAATTAACAGAGAAGAAGTGGGATGGAGGGGAGGAGAGGGAAATGTTTTAAGACTGATTCTGGCCCCCTGGGTTGTGTGGCCTGAGGCGTCTGAACTTGGCAGTTAAGGCTAGCAGGCTAGAGATCAAGAATAGAGTTAATGGTGCAAATCCATTAACTATGGATCCAAAGGGATTTTGAAAACAAAATAAATTTTTCCTCAGAAGATCCCAGTCTTCCAAGATTTTCAGTTTACTGCTTGAAGCCCACATATATTAGGGGGTATGATCTAAATATTGGTAAAGTTACTGATGATAATCCTTATAAAATATGTACATCTCAAATCATCACATTACATACCTTAAATATATACCCTTTGTAAATTAAATATATTGTCTACTTGTTTAAATGTGAGTCATATCTTTAGAAAAAACCTGAGCCCACATTCTGAACAAATTGAAAATAAGATTATTAACGATACTGATTTTCAAAGCAATTTTTGTTTAGTTTTAGCTTAATGATGATAATATGGTTTGAAATGACTTCTATTTTCTGTGTGATAGGTCTATTTATTTATCTGAAAGGCTGAATTACAGAGAAAGGGACACATACACACACACACACACACACAGAATGTTCCATCCTCTATTTCTGTCCCCAAGTGGCCCCAATGGTTTGGGCTGGACCACGTCAAAGCCAGGAGCTTGGAACTCCATCCTGAGTTCCCAAGTGGGTGGCAGGATCTCAAGCACTTGGACAATCTTTCATTCATTTCCCAGGTGCATTAGAAGGAAGCTGGATCAGAAATGGTTTAGCTAGGGCTCTAATCAACCCTCATAATGAGATGCTGCCATTGTAGCCAGCAGCTTAACGTGATATGCCACAATAGGAGTCCAGAGAGTGATATCTTTGGAAGGATTTATAAATTATTTATAGTTAATATTTAATATAGCTAGCAAAGATCAATTAATAAAATTAAGAATAGTTTTATAAAACTATTAAATCATGAAAATTTTAATCAATAAAAATATTTGGGGCCCAACATGATAGCTTAGTGGCTAAATCCTTGCCTTGCATGCACCAGGATTCTATATGGGCACCAGTTCATATTCTGGCTACTCCACTTCCCATCTAGCTCCTTGCTTCTGGCCTGGGAAAACAGAAGAGGATTGCCTCTTGGACAGTGTCCCAACTGGTGGAATATCTTTCTCCCTGTATCTCCTTTTCTCTGTAAATCTGCCTTTCCATTAAAAACTAAAATAAATCCTTAAAACAATTTGAGATTTACTGTTTTTTATTTTACTCGGCATTAGCATCATTTTTAACCTCATTTCTATCATTCTCTGGGATCTGTAATTGCAAATAATATACCTGCTGCTAAACGAACTCTGGTAACTGCTAAGCTTTGACTTAATCCAGTAGTCTGCCAAATATAGCAAACATTATAGGAATGGGCTGTGGAGAACTTGATGAGGACATAAAATACCGTTTATTGAAATAAAATAGTAAATTAGAAGTGATAAAGATGATATATATATATACACTTTTTTTGGTACGTGTTATGCCTTCCCAGCTAGGTGAAAAGATGCCAGTATTTTGTGTCTGCAGTGAATCATGTGGGACTGTACAACTAGTTGACACTCAGTACTGCATGAATGGTGCATAAAAAAAAGAAAAAAAATAACGCCCAGAAATAAGAATTAAATTTTGCGGTCAACTAAACATGATTTCAAAACTTAACTTGGTTTCTTCCTCGTTTTCTCATGAAAAAAGTATTACCGTATGTAACACTAGCTTGCTCCAGTGGCTTTCCCTAGGTGTTCACTCGACATAATACACTGTGTCAGCTCTCTTTGTGTAGTTGCTTACTTCAGATGTGGCCATTGCCACACCAGGAGGTAGATAGGTAGGCACGTCTGTCCATTCAGTCTCCTGTGCCCCTGAATATCCTGAAGCAAGAATTTCTAATTTATTATATCCATGATATATCCTTACTTTTACTCTCAGGATGTTGACAGATTCAAGTGGATAAACGGACTCAATACCAAGTGTAATGAGTACTATATAAATTCTCAATAAACTTGAACTATAACAATATATTGATTACTGATAATTACATCACAGTTGCATTTCCTTACAAACAAAAGTATCTCACAAGGAAAAATTAAAAACAAACATACTTCCTCCCTCCAAAGGTCAGATGTGTGTGATGTTAGTCAATATTTCAGAATATTGAGAAAGCACATGGAGGGTCAATTTGGTCATGAATTATAACTTATTTCCTACCGTTTACATGTGAAGACATAATACTAGAATGTTTGCTTCATTGATAATTTTCTATTGTTTTTTCAAACATTGCTCTACTTTTGTCATATCTTTTCATTGCTTACTGACATTGGAAAGTAAAATGTGCATTATAGATTTTAATTAGACCTTAAATACTGTGTTCATTTACTAATCTTTCACTTGCTGTTTCCCCATTTTTGAAACTTAAATTTATTATTTAAGGAAGTGTATATATATATATATATATATATTTATTTATTTATTTATTTGAAAGGCAGAGTGTTAGAAAAAGAGAAGGGGAGAAAGAGGAGAAAATTTCTCCAGCTATTGATTCACTTAAGTTTCCGAAGTAGCTGGCGACCAGACTGAAACTAGAACCCACAACTATACCTGGGTCTCCTGCATTCCAGCACATGTTAGGCCAGCTCTTATTTTTACATTGACAGAAGCAAATATAAAGCTGTAGTAAATATATTATTTTCTCTTTATATTCTCTCTAGGCACGGTAGAAGCATACTGCTCCCTGATGTGTGAAGTATTATGGCAACCGAGTTACAGTTCTTCGGATAAGGGAGAATTTCATCTGCATGTCTCCGAAGGAAACACATCGATACTGAAATGTGTTGCACGTGTAATTATTTCACATGAATGTGATTTTTATTTTGAGGGCTATAAATTAGTTGTATGTTTCTAGAGTTGTATATGTACATATTTGTGTAAAAACCAATTTTCATATAACTTATTGTCTTAGCTCCTTTATGTCATTACTATGATGACTATTATAATTGGAAGACTTTCAAAAAAGAGTTATGCAAACTAGAATTAACCCAGAATTCATGTATTTTTTGCCATTAGTATTGTTGCATCCTATTCAAAACCATAATATCATGGAAATCACTTGAAATTATTTATTTCATGAGCACCAAAAAAAAAATTTTGGGGGGGCCTATTCTCTTGCATTGTTCATAGTCTAATAGAATTTAATAATTCACTATGATGTGGATCATGCAATTTACATAGCAAAAATATAGGCCACACATTTTTTATAGAATATGACCCAGCACCATAGCCTGGTGGCTAAATCCTCACCTTGTACACCCGAGATCCCATGTGGGTGCCGGTTCATGTCCCAGCTGCTCCATTTCCCATCCAGCTCCCTTCTTGTGACCTGGGAAAGCAGTCGAGGACGGCCCAAAGCTTTGTGACCCTACATCCACATGGGAGGCCCAGAAGAAGCTCCTGGCTTTGGATCAGCCACTTGGGGAGTGAACCAGTTGATGGACAGTGTTTCTGTCTCTCCGCTCTGTGAATCTGGCTTTCCAATAAAAAATTTTTAGAATGGACTTAGAATAACAAAATGGAGTATAACACAACCCCCAAAGCCTTAACTTCATTCTCAGTCATCAAGAACTATGCTTCACTTGCAATACTAATTTCCCTTCCAGTATTATTAGAAATTTAATACACACCAGATGCTGTTTTGCTAAGTCACATCCAAAGCTTCCCACATATTTCAGTTGCTAAGAAGTTTATAGCATTAAGGCCCACAAAATTCATCCACTTTGGTGATTGTAAGTTACAGTCAAAACATAGTAGGATCTTTACCCTGCTCCAAGCTTGAAATATGTAGGGCTGTACTGCCTTTCATTACGCATAACTGCCTTTCCTTCTGTATAAATTATTTATCATTAAAGAAAACATCTTTGGAGTATAATACAAAGAATGCTTCATTATAAATCATGAATTATAAATCACTCACTTTGTCTTAAACTGATACTACCTTTGTAACCCAATTGTGGATCACCCTGATCAAGAAATGAAACATGTTTAGTACTGCAAAAGACCTCCCCTGCCCCTACCAAGCCACATTTCCACTTGCTATGTACCCCTTTCAAGGTCAGCATTGTATTTACAGTAAGAGAATGAATTAATTTAAAAATTTTATATAATTAGAATCCTATTTCTCCTGTAGTTATTTTCTTTGTGTTTTTGCATTGAACTTCACATTTTTATGTTTTGCATTTCACAAGTACTTTATACATCCTTTGATTAAAATGTAATAACTATACATATTTATGGAGCACAATGTGACATTTTAAGATGTTGATACAGCATATACTGATGAAATCACAGTAACTAGCATCATTGCCTTACGTTTGAGGTTTCAAGGTCTTCTCTCCTAGTTCTCATACAGCACATTCTGGCTATCATGAAGCGTAGCAATTCTACTGTGTGGCAGAATATTAAACATAGTCCTTTCCTCTATCTAAAACCTTCCAGCATCTGTTTTACAACATTCCACTATACTCTCTCTGCTCATCCTTTTTGACCACCAGAAATCACTATCTTAGGGCTTTTTAATTAAAACTAAAGTAAAAAAAAAAATTACAGGGCTTGTTTTTTATGTTTACCATATTGAATGAGTAATAAAGTGGGGATGATAATTTTTCTTTCAGTAAGCATATATTTGATTAGCATGTATTTATAATTCAATATTATGAATGAAACATTTTACTTAAAAGTATTTTTCCCTTTCCTACTCTCATTATTAGGTTGGTCCTACTAAAGTCACATTTTTGGAACCAAGGATACTCTTCAATAATTGTCCTCAAGGTTTAACAACTTGGAGGAAAGCCATTCTTCATAATGTAGGACCAAATCATGGTTATTACAAGGTACAATGGAATGTTGTTCATTTTTTATTTGAATCATATTACATTATGCTTAAATTCATTTCTGTGCCAAATATCCCAGGAAATTTATATCTTATTCCCTAATAATAGATTTTTCCTACTTTTAAAATGTTTAATATGAAAACTTATTGAATACAGTTCATCTAATATTGGATTTTAACTTTGTCTAAACATTGTTTATTGTGTCTCTTATTTGTTTCATTTTTCCTCTTCTACTTCTCTTTCTGTCACTTTTTTTCTTTATTTGGTTTTATTGAAAAAACACAATATTTGAAATAAATTGAAATGCTCATTATTAATATTATACTTCATATTTAATTCAATAATTTTCCTTTCTGTTTGCACCATACAATCAGTACTGTTATGGTAGCAACTGGCACCTATATTGATGCCATTCTAAGGATATTCTACAAGTATTTATGGTTGTTGCTCTGCATTTAACTTGAAACGGGGTCAGAATGACAATATTTTTTTCCTCAAAAAAATATATATTAAATCACCTGCTGCCCTGAATAGTGGTAACATGAGGATATTTCAAGACATTCATGGAAAATAGAATTGAAAAATAAATGAATTTTTAGTTGAAAATTTTTTTGAAATCCATCCACAGTTTTCCCACACTAAACATTCTTCACTAGGTGAAGACCTCTTGAAAAGATTAGTGTTTCAGATTTTTCATTTGATTTTTCTGTTATCATGTGCCACACCAACACTGCCCAACACAAGTACACGAGGAGACTATTTTGTATTCTACAGCATCAGCACTAGTTCTGATTTAGTCTGTTCCTCTTATTTCAAATGATCTTGGTCAATTCTCCTAGAAAATTGTTCTGGCTTAAAGCATGATAAATGGCCTAAATTGGCTTTTTGACAAGCCGTGCCGTAAGTCTTTAATAAGCTGCTTGTAAGTTTTTGAAGATTAGAACAATAGATTTAATGTTAGGCTTTCTTTCGTGAAATAATTAAAAGGGGTTACTTAATCATACTGCTTCCCACTAACTTCGCTTTCAGTGTTAGGATCCAGAAAAGGCAAAATGTCAAACTAGGGTGTTGTCATTTTCTTTAGTGGTTATATCATCCTTGTAAATTTTACAGTTTTGCAAGCACTCCAGGCAACACATTTCATTTTTCTATTTGAATTGGAAGGGACTACTACCGAAAGTACTCCTTGGTGAATTTGAGCTGTGATTCCTTGCTGTAGCTCAAAATACTGATGCATCTAGTAATTTAAAACCCTATTACAGTAAGATCTTGTGTCCTGTCTATAGGATTCTCTAGTTAATAGTGTGTAAGCTCTCCTATGAAATCTTTCAAATGGCAATGTTCAAAGATAACATAGCATTTGTGCAAATGTTTGATTATAGGTTTGTGAGGAGAGCCTTTTACCTATCGTTGACATTGTTCCATCAGAAGGAATAATTCCATTTGGGGGAATAACTATTCTCAATATTTCCTGTAAACCCGTCACTGCAGAAAGGTTTGATACTAGAGCAAAGGTACGTGTATACACATGTGTTTTTTATATCTAATATATGACTAAGTTTGTTTGATTGTTTAAAGTATTTATCGTAGCAGATATACTGCCATAAAATGCACATATGATTATTTTTGGAAATTTTTTTTTAGTTATGTTTTCTATTCATAGTGGCTTTTAAAGTTATGATTACTAAAAACTAGTTTTTAAATTTTCTATTATTTTCTTAAAATTTAATTAACTCTGAAAATGTATACTCTTTGGGGATCTAAAAAGTAAGTAACCTTGATGCCTGGCACCGTGGCACAGTGGTAGTAAACCCCATTCTGTGGCAGTGGCATCCCATCGTGGTGCCAGTCTGAGTCCCTGGTGTTTCATTTGTGATCCATGTCCCTGATAATGCACCTGGAAAACAACATAAGATTGGTCAGGTCACTGGGCCCCTGCATGGATGTGACAGAGCAAGAACAAGCATATGGCTCCAGGATTCAGCCTGGTCTAGCTCCAGTTTTTGTGGAAATTTGAGGAGTGAACCAATGGATGGAATATTTCTCCCTATAACTCTGCCTTTCAAAAAATTAAGTATTTTTTAAAAGCAGCATTATGTGCATTACCTAATATAAAATTGAATAGTATAACTTGGAGGATATTTGCTGAAAATATTTTAAAGAATTGTTTTTTTGAAAGGCATAGTAACAGGGAAAGGAAGAGAGAGAGAGAATCTTTCATATCCTTCTCTCAAATGGTCACAGGATCGAGGGGAGGACCAAATTTAGACTAGGATCCCAGAACTCCATCCAAGCATAGCATTATCCACTGTGTTCCCAGGCCCATTATCAGGAAGAACCAGAAGTGGAATATCCAGGATTTGAACCCAAACTCTAAATGGGTAGAGCATCTCAAGTGGCAGTTTATCTTGCAATGTTACAACATTCATGTAAACATTCATTTTTCTTAGGAATATCAGTTCCACAAAAGAATATACATAATGCTAACTTCTGAAATAGCTGTTGTAGGTTTAGGTGCTGTTATTTTAAAATTAGAAAATGTTGTGTAAACGAAATACAATATTTATTTCAGCAATTTCTGATTTTATTGTAATGTGGTTTCTAAAAAGTTTTTTTTTTGTTTTGTTTCTCCACACTAAGGTTGCTATTCGTCATGCAAATGTCATAGATCTTAGGATTGGTGGATCTGTGGAGATTCCTGACGTGGAGATCAGGCCTGTGAGTAGGGGATCCATTGTGGTCAGTTTATAAATGCGGTGACTTTTATTAGTTAATATATTGTTAGCCATCCCAGTTATGTACAGAGTGTCTCACTACATTGTAATTGATACAGTGACTTTTCATATCCAGTCAATACTTGACTATTTTTATATATGTACAAAACATTAAGTTTTCAATATACATTTTGTATTTGATAAATTTTACATAATAGAACAGGATTGATAGCCTGTTTGTTAAAGTCCTCAGCTTGTGTACACCAGCATCCCATATGGGTGCCGGTTCGTGTCCCAACTGCTCCACTTCCCATCCGGGTCCCTGCTTGTAATCTGGGAAAACAGTCAAGAATAACCCAAAGCCTTTGGACCATGCACCCACATGGGACACTCGGAAAAAGCTCTAGGCTCCTGGCTTTGGATCAGCTCAGCTCCGGCAGGCCATTGTGGCTGCTTGGGGAGTGAATGAGCTGATGGAAGATCTTCATCTCTCTCCTTTTCTTTGTAAATCTAACATTCCAATAAAAATAAATAAACCTTAAAAAAGAAAAAAGAGGTGAAGGTTTCACAATTACTTGGATTCTGTCATTAATTACATATGGGAGATAGGTGGAGGAGGGAAACTTGATTAATTTTCATAGAGTTCTGACTTACAGTTGTTAATTTCCTTGACAATAATTAAAATTTTATTTTGTAGTTTACTTTAAAATTACTCTAATTTATGATTATTATTCATCTTTTAATTTTAGAATATGTTTGATTTTAATGGCACCTACATTGGTTCTACCCATATTATACCATTTGTAGTAAAGAACAGAGGTATGACACCTGTCCGAGTGGAATTCAACTTAGAAAACATCCGATATTTTTCAATGAATCTTAAAGATAAAGCAGGTACCTATTTTATACTTGAATGATAATGTTGTAAAAGCAAAATATTTCTTATGTTCCTATGGTGTAATTCTTAAATATAATATATATAAAATTTAAGTCAAAGACCATTATGTTTAAATATGTACTTATTTGAAAATCAGGGTTACAAGGAGAAATCTTCCATGCACTAGTTATTACTGGTGTTAGTCATTCAATATTTTTTGCAAATATTCTATGGAGAGTATATATTTAACCATTAGTTATTTGTATGTTAAATTAGATGTAAGGAAAACATGCCTTACATTAACAGCCTGTTATTTCTTTCCTGCATCTTTTTCAATGGATTACTCTTAATTATTCCACAGAGCTACTCTATAAAGTGCCTTTCCATAGTTCAGCATTCACACTCAAGCTTCAAGCCTTTGCTTTAAGATACTGCACCAACCTTTGATATCATACCTGCTCCAGAGAATATTCTTATTAATTAAAAAAAAAACTTATGAGCTTCTTCCCAGATATTTCAGTAATTGCACCTATACATGTTTTTGTTTTTTCTTTTGTCTTTAGTAAAATCAACAAATCCTAAAGCTCCATACATATATTCTTTGGAGTTAGAGGAGAGTTCATCAGCGGAATGTGATCTGATATTTTCCCCCGAAGTAGTAAGTTCAGCTTTTTATCTTACTCATTCTCCTGAAAAGTATCAGTACTGTACATAATACTGACAAAGAACCTGTCAAAGACTACCTAAGTTCTGCTTACAATCTGTCTTTGTCTTATTTATGAACCTGTTTGAATATAGCCCATCATTTATTGAAATGATTGCTAGTGGGGCCTGGCTTGTGCTTGTGCTCTCAGGAGGTACAGAGGGGGAAAAAAAAAAAGGACGAATGATCTTATGCCATTTTTATGACCTGCTAAAAATTCAAGATATGACATGCTGTGAAGATGAGAGAAATTTGGGCTAAAATAATCACTTATATTTAAGCTCTGACGTGTCTTGTTCTCTTCCTCTTTCTTCTTCTCTCCTCCCCTTGCTCTTCTGTTTCTCCTTCTCCTCCTGCTCTTTCTTGAATAGTGTGTGTTGTATGGTTACCATTCTTGGAGTTATTACCTGAAATTGCCAAAGACATTTGTGGAATATCTAAGAGGGCTTCCACTGATACTGGTTATACTTATTTTGCCCCCCCCCCATGTTTAGTTAGTTTTTTAAAGACAGCAAAACAAATAGTGAACAAAATTAAAGACAAACTCTTTAAAAGGACGTAGCTGGTTAAGTTTCACATGCTGTCTCTGGGACCTTTGCTTCACAGGTTCCACAATAAAAGTGCCAAGGAGAGGACTGTCTGGTCATGATATGAAAAGGCAGATTGCTATTGCCTTCTAAACATGGGTCACATTTCTATTTAGCGGAGTATAACATTATTTTAAAACTTTTTAAATTGCAAGCATAGCTAAATTGATGATTTATATCCCGTAGATATAGAATAGAATTAATGGAACAAAATATTTAATACCAAAATACTTTACTAGATCCTATCAGATAGTATAAATCAATTTTCCATAATAATACTTTTACTAAAGATAAAATCCTATTTTAGGAACAATGATACCTGTTCTTTAACTTACTGAAGTAAGGGGCAGGGAATTTAAGGGTGTGAGGACAAATTCAGGTGCTAGAAATCAATATAGGTTTTATCATTCTTTTGTTTTAAAGATTTATTTATTTTTATTGGAAAGTCAGATATACAGAGAGGAGGAGAGACAAAGAGGAAGATCTTCCATCCGATGATTCACTCCCCAAGTAACCACAACAGCTGGTGCTGTGCCAATCCAAAGCTGGGAACCAGGAACCTCTTCTCGATCTCCCATGCAGGTTCAGGGTCCCAAGGCTTTGGGCCATCCTCTACTGCTTTCCCAGGCCACAAGCAGGGAGCTGGATGGGAAGTAGAGATGCCAGGATTAGAACCGGTGCCCATGTGGGATCCTGTACGTTCAAGGCGAGAACTTTAGCCACTAGGCCACGCTGCCGGGTCCGATTTTTATCATTCTTAAGTGCAACATATCACTTGGAAATATGGTTTGTTGATTTGGGCACATATGACTCATGTGTACTGATGTTGTTTGTAACAATCATTCTTCTACCTTTTTCAGTTTTAGACAAATCCAGCAAAAGAGATAGCAGATGCCTTTTTGACAATAAAGCAAATGAAAATTCTTTAATAGATAAGATTCAGTGTTCTCAGATGAATTCTATATTATCATGAATTTCAAATGATAAATTTGTATGGATGTGGTGTTGTCATGAATGATATTCAGATAAACACAGTTTAGTAAGTTTGACAATGAGGAACTTTTTTCTCTTTTGGAAAATCATCTTAAGGATTTTTTTTTTCTCTTTGATCTAGTTTAGGCTATCAAACATTGTCAAAACAGAAACATTATTTAACTTTATTTTTTAAATTTTCAATGAATGATTTTTAATGCATGAGATACTGCAAATATATTGCAAAATTTGTTGAATAATATAGTCTTTCATTTGCCCATAAAATTTGAAAAGAAAAAAATAATTAACAAGTTGCTTTGGTGTGTTTCCTAGGATGTTCTTAATTTTGCTGGTATTTTAGATTCTTCCCATGACTACTTATCTCTGATACCCTATGTGTACATTTTGTTAGCATCAATTTACATTTTATGTTTTAAAAATGTATATATTTTATTTTTGAGAGAGAGCGAAGGAAGAGCCTACTGGTTTGCTCCTGAAATGCCTGTAATAGCTGGGGCTAGGCAGGGAGGAAGCCAGGAGCCTGAGACTCAATAAGAGTTTCCCATGTGGTTGAGCCATCACCCGCTGCTTCCCTGGGTACCCATGTGCAGGAAGCTGGAATTAGAAGCAAACTCATGATTCAAACTCAGCCACACTATGATGGGGTGCAAGGATCTCAGGCAGCTTATTAACTGCTATGCTAAATGCCCACTATTTCTTATTAACAGAAATTTAAATATTGTGTAACAATGATGTTATCTGTTTGATTACTTTGGTCTACTGCCAAACTTAAATATAAAATTTAGAAGTGAAGAAAGTCTGAGTGAATCACACCCTAAATCCTAATGGTTAATAATGACACTGGCAGTATTGTGATTTGTCTATTTCTCTGTCTATCCTTTTATATACCTCTATGTCTATATTTTTTGCATTTTTAAGTTTCAAGAAATAATTTATCATCTATTTAACTCATTTTTATTGATTATGTCTGTTAAAGTATCATTAATTCTTTTTGTTTTGGTAAATAATTTCTGACATTCTGCACAATCATCTTGCAGATGCATAGAGAGGCAAACACAGACACAAACTTTTCAATAAAGAAAAAAGCCCTGAGTTTAGTACACCAATTTAATCCATGTATTTTAATTTATGTTAAGACTGAATTACAGCCTTTTCATAATTCTGTATTATGATTTTATATTTTCATATACAATGGAAATGTATAGAAAAATTTTACTCAAGGGTCACTGATATGTAAGGGTCACAAAATATGTAATTTATCAAATTTCTTACATTACTTCTTGGGAGAATAAATATGTATCATAATATTTTTATTCCCCTTCAATATTTAACAATATCAATGATTAGAAGTTTATCCATCTGTTAATATTTAAATTATGGCTCTTCCAAGAGACTATATTCTGATTACAAAATGAAAATACATATATTTACAGTTCTATAGAGAGCCATACTTTGCTTAAAATTGTAAATCATTCGACATTGACCAGATGTTATGAACAGAGATTTACTGAGCATATTGGAGCGTAATTCAGTCTAATGATGAGAATCTCCTATAAAATCCTGCAGAGACAGCACACCTGTGAGAACTTGCTCCATAAGTTTGCATCAGAAAGGCAGATTTATTATCTAGTCTCTAGTCATTTCAAATGCCCTCCATTGTATTTATAGCTAGAAGTCGTCGGCCTTTTTGTGTATGTATGAATGTAAATAAACAAAGGTTGCTCTCTTGGTTAACCTACCGTATAACAGAGAAATGAGATTTCAGCAAAACAAGATTGATTTATTCCTAGCTATAACCCTTAAACTACACCAGGTTTGAACACAATTGAAGAGAAATGTGGGCAATTACACTTTCATTTGACACCCTTGATGGAATTGGTTCCTTTAAGTCAGACACCTCCTTGCTGTGTTCACCATTCATATGTGTTTTTGTTCAGTGTCTAGAGTTGTACTTCCCTTGTATATGTCAGTCACTACCCCGCATGCAGTTACTTCAAGTTGAGCTGCTTTTTAGTGACATTCTGTGAAGCTATCTGATGCTCTTATATTTGCTGCTTTACATTTGAACTGCAGTTGTTAAATATGACAGAGAATTGTTCAGACTTTATTTTTTTCCATTAACCGTTGTCTGCCTTTGAAGGCTAAACAACCCTTTAGTTAAATCTTTCATAACAGTTATTGAGTACTTTCAATTATTCTTACAGGAAACCAAGGATAATCTTGTAAGGATAATCTTGTAAGGATGAAAAGAGAAGACATTTGAATGGCAGCTGTTTCTAATTAATAGGCATTTCTGTCTACTAGCCCTGGCTTAGAAAATGCAATACTTTGCACACCAGAATGCATTCTTTCACTTTGTCTTCGAACCACTGTATCTGGAAAAGGGCTCAGACTAGCAGACACAACATAACTCTCAAATTTTGTTTCTTCATTAGATACTTCAGTAGTTTCATTAATTATAAGCTAATCTTTTTTAATCTTAATTTTTCTGTAAATGTTAGTCATATTCTTTCAATTTTCCTTAGGGAATATGTCTTTCATGAAGAAGAATTCATGGAAACTTGATTTTGTGTTCTGTGTAATCATAGGGATTCTTTGGGTAGATATTTTCTATGCAAATTGTGAGCATGTGAGATGAAGAGAAGACAAATGGAGTACAAATTTCCACATATACACAACTGTAAATTAACTCATCTTTGTGAATTTACCACACTATTTGAAATATATACATATATATGCTTGTGTTTCAAAAGATAGAAGGGTTTATTAGAAAAGTTTTAAATAAGAGGAAGTTAAAGACTGTAATTACTACGATTGAACTATCTTGATAATCACCATCATCATCAAAAGCAACATCAGGGTCAGCACTGTGGTACAATCGGTTTTGACACCACCTGCAATATTTTGGTCCTATAATTGTGCCAGTTTAAGTCCTAGCTGCTCCACTTCTGAGCTGGCTCCTAGCTACCAAGCCTGGGAAAGCAACAGAGGATGCCCCAATTGCCTTGCCCTATGCACCTGTGTAGGAGATACTGGAAGAAGCGCCTTACCTCTGACTGGCCCAGCCCTAGTTATTGTAGCCTTTTGAAGGGTGAACCAACAGATGGAAGATTCTCTCTCTTCATTTGCCCGCTCCATCTCTTTCCCCTTCTCTCTCCGTGTGTGTAATTTTGTATTTTTAAACAGATAATAAATCTTAAAATCATACATTCTTAAATGAAGTCCACCGTCATACTCTGTGTTGAACCTTTGTCATAATTCCAACTTTGCAGTCTTTATCCCTTTTGATCCAGCATTAAACTCCATCACAGTCAAGATTCAGTGAAAATCATCAGAACTGAATTCATCGTAACTCAGATCATCCTTTACTCCTGTCATCATCCAAAAGTAGGATCACTTGTGAATAGATTCTCATCCCTGTCAGCTCTGATTCCCCCTCACATCTAACATTCTTTTCTGCCTTTACTATCCTCTAGGCTCCTATACTTCCATAAAGCATCCATGTTTCTCTGGGCTTCTTTTTCCTTTATGCTTTGCTTTTACTAGGAATATGGCTATCTTACTGGACCTGCTTTCATGTAAACTTTCCCTTTTTATTTAAAAGAGTTACACAGAGGGAGAGACAGAGTAGGATCTTTCATATGCAGCTTCACTTCTCAAGTGTCGACAATGACCAGCACTGTGCCAAACTGAAGTCAGGAGCCAGGAACTTCATCTAAGTCTCCCATGTGAGTGGTAGGGCCCAAACCTTAGGACCATCTTCCACTGCTTTTTGCATGGTGTTAGCAGGGAGCAGGATCAAAAGTGGAGCAGCCAGGCCACAAACCACCAATATAATGAGATGTCAGCACTGCAGAAAGTGGCTTTATCCACTATACTGCAATGTCCCTACTGTGGATCATGGTACAAGTCTAGAAGTGATGATTTCTGGAAGCCTTGCTCCTTGCATTGTGTTTTTTTGTTTTTTGTTTTTTAGATAATTCTTACCTGTTAAACATGCCTAAGTACAAACTTCACATTACTTGAGTTTTCCGCTTCTTTTTTTTTTTTTAAAGATTTACTTATTTATTACAAAGATATACAGAGAGGAGGAATAGGATCCCTGCGCGTTCAAGGTGAGGACTTTAGCCACTAGGCCACGCCGCCGGGCCCGAGTTTTCTGCTTCTGAGCACAGCAGTATCTGAACAAAGGCTTGGTCAATAACAACCATTCTAAAATTTATGTAAATTTATTCAAAAATTTAAATTATTTACAATTTTTATGTGAAAGGTAGAGTTACAGAGAGAGCGATAAAAATCTTCCCTCTTCTGATTCTCTACCCAAATGATGACCTGGCCGGAGCTGACCCAATCCAAAGCCAAGAATCAGAGGCTTCTTCTGGGTCTCCCACATGGGTTCAGGATCTGAGGTCTTGGGTCATTCTTGACTGCTTTTCCAGGCCACAAGCAGGGAGCTGGATGGGAAGTAGAGCAGAGGGGACATGAGCTGGTACCCATATGGGATCCCGGGGCTTGTAGATAGATGATTAATCAAGAGAGCTATCATGCTGGCCACAGTCAGAACCTTTCACTTTTGCAATAATTTGGGTGTCACTATGGAGGTGTATCCAAGACTGAACTTTCAGCTTCTTGCCTTAATATTTCTATTGATCTCTCC
Organism: Ochotona curzoniae; assembly: GCF_017591425.1. NCBI lineage: Eukaryota > Metazoa > Chordata > Mammalia > Lagomorpha > Ochotonidae > Ochotona > Ochotona curzoniae. The sequence continues at coordinate 17,223,658 of NW_024465023.1, read as the reverse complement.
CTTGATTACCCTCAATATATTCTGTTGGGAACCCAGTGCCTTCAGCATTCAGATAAAGATGACAGCTTGAGGTATATACTTTTAACATATTATTTGACTCTAAAATGTAGTCCACATTATATGGAAAAAACATTAAAATAGTAGCCTGAAAATAATATTTCCTTGATCCACCATATCCAAGATTATAAATCAGCAAATTCAACCAATCACAGAATAAAAATACTGAATACATACTGTATACATTTTTGGCTCTTGTCATTATTTTCAAAATAACATGTTATATTAAATTTTGTATGGTATTTATGTTTTATTATATATTATAAACAATCTGGAGAAATTACCTGATTTGTAGGGAAGGGTTATGCAGCTTATATGAAATATTATCTCATTTTCTGTAAGTACATAAGAATTCATGAATTTTGATGTTTACAAAGTTTCTGGAAGCAGGACCTTTGAAGAGTGGCTGTAAGTGTTGTTAAAACAGGTATGATAGATAATTCTGATATATACTAATATTCAAAATTATAGTGCTCATTTCGGCAGCACATATACAAAAAATATTCAAAATTAGAAAAATAACTAATGAGAAGAGAGAAGCTAGAAAATGATACTTAAAATACAGCTACTTGTTGGTGGCTAAATAGGAAGAGATCCCAGAAGACATAAGACCAAGTTATGTCTGTTGCTTTTTCCTTTGGATCTGCAATATCAAAACAGATTGAATTTGTACATGACATGCTACATTTTTATGCAGTTTACTCCTTGGCATCCATGTGCTGCTGCCACTGCAAAAAATACATTATCAAGGGAAGGAACTTGCTCTGTTTTGTCAAAGGAAAGGAAATATCTATTAAAGTAATACATGCTACTGTGTTTTATGTTTCTGTAATTCTGTTATAAGAACAAAGTGTTTATATAAGATCTTATAACAAGTGAAGGAATTGGCAGCAGTAGGGCCAGCTAAAGTTAAAATCAAAGAAAATGAAACCTCAAAATGTTTCTTGTCTATTCTAGCCAGTGCTATGTTGAAAAGAAGCAGTGAGTGAAATGTGCCACCAAATGTTCCGCCAAAAAAGGCTGATGGGACTAGTAAACAAGTTTAGTAAAGTTGCAGAATACAAAATCAACTTTAAAAAAATCAGTTGCAGGCTTTGGCTTCTTGGTACAGCAGATTAAACTGCCAGTTGTGACACTGGCATCCCATATCTGAGTGCCAACAATTCTACTTCCCAGCCAGGTTCATGTTAATTTGCCTGGGAAGGCAGCAGAAAAATTATTCCATCTGCTGGTTTACTCCTCAAATGGTTGCAACAACCAGAACTGGAGGAGCCAGAAACCCCATGAGGGTCTCCACTGGCGGGTAGGGACCAAAGTTCATCCTTCACTGCTTCTTCAGGTACATGTGTTAACAGGAAGCTGGATGTGAAGCAGAGCAGTGGGATTTTGAATCTGTACTCTGGTATGGGATGCTGACACCCTCACAAGCAGCATCTTAACCTTCTGCTCCAAAATGCTGGCTCTAAAACTTTTGTATAATTTGCATGAAGAGAAATTATTTTTAAATGTATTTCTTTTTAAACCTACAGAAAGAAATCAAGTCTTGGTTTTATAAAATGTAATTTAAATGTCACAAGATAATTTTATTTTTGCAAACCAATTTCATAAAATAGCATTTGCCAAATCACAGCAAAATCAATCAGAGGTATAATGCACTTTTTCATCTCACAGGTGGAAGCATATGAATTTTTCATTCCAACACAAATTAATTCTTTCAAAAATTTACAAGTTTGTACGGAACATTTGTCAAAGACTCTTTTAGTGTCAAAAAAAGCTCTACACTTCCGACCATGTCATGTTCAAGTTACAGGTATGTAATGGGAAACAGTCAACTGATGTGTGCAAGTCAAAGATTTATAAAATAATTAAACATCTAAATGTTTAAGATTATAATTGTTTTCAAAAATGGAAATATTATAAAATAAAATTATGTGATTCCTCTGTGTTGCTTGAATTATGAATCTGTGAGATTAAATATTGATAGTAGCACAGATATATTTTTAGGCAGTTGACTTTTGCTAAAAATAAAGAAGAGAATAAGAAATTGATTTGTTAATTTATTGCATGAGAAGCTCTTAAGTGATTAAGACAAAATATACATCATCAAAACGCATTGAAAAGGATGTGAAATATTAACAAGGCCAATTAAGAACTACTTTTATTCCAAAGTGATCAGTTGCTAAATACTAAGTCCATGCAAGAAAAATCAAACTAAAATTTGGAATTGTTTCTTGACTGCCTATTCACTTTCTAACAGTCAGGGATACAACTAATGTAGTCTGCAAACTGTACTTTTGAAAAGTCCAGCAATTTGTTTTCCTTTTGTTTTTATATTAGATTAAATTCATATAAATTCTAAGATAATTATCAAGTGTCATGTCGGTTAATTGCACATGACATATCATAAGAGACGTCTCATTGATGTAGAATGTACATTCTACATTATTTCATTCTCACTTAAAACCCAGAATTAATACTTCCCAGTTTCTTTGGAGGCTCTGAGAAGTTCAAGTTTTCTTCTCCTTTTTTTTTTTTAAATATCTTGTCTTGGAAAAGAAGATAATCTGTGTAATCTTTTTTTCCAAATTAGGTCAATTGTATTTCAGAATAATCCATTTACATTTATCTTTTCCTACTTAATGTAAATATTTCCCAGGGTTTTATGTTTACGTTTATTCATTTGTCAATAGATGTCTTTTTCAATTTAATGGCAATTTCTACTTTTTTCTCTGTAAAAAGTGTATTCACAAGTGCCTAGGCCTTTATATTCATTAGTATTTCATGAATATATTTACTCTCCTGTCACAGTATTGGAAACTCCATTGACAATATCCAGCACCGAATTTGTATTTGCAGTATCTATAAATGAGATGAACTTTCAAAAGAAAATCACAAAAACTCAGGTATGAATTGAGAAGTGATACAGTTTATAACTATTTTATGATTATGGTTTTTAGCTTACTTAGTTGTTTATTCTGAAGTGTTAGTGGTTTTAATTATTCCACATTATTAACTTTCCTCCAAACATTTGTGGCACTTGGAATAAGAATACTTGTACAACTTGTATATTTGTGTATCTGTAAGCATTTATCTAAATTTCTTGTATCTATTTGTCATCTCCACCTAATATCTTTAATCTACTCAGTGAAGGTGTATTTCAGTCTCTCTCTTCTTTAATCTTCATCACTCCTTTCTCTGATAGTAAAGAAAAAAATAATGCCTCTTATTATTTACAATTTACTTATGTTCCAACTTGACAACTGCTAGTACATTTACTGTACTGGAGTACAGCATTTATGTAGGAGGGAGACACAAATGCCTTTGGAAAACTTGATGCAGGATCTGAAGATCAGTCTAGTAGTTAAGATAGTAGCTCCTCTTATTACAGTGTGTGAGTTCAAGTCCTAACTATGGCTCCTGATTTCCATTTCCTGGTAATGTGTGCTCTGGGAGGCGGTGGTGGTGTCTCAAGAACTGGGGTCCCTGTAACACATGCAGGAGACCTGTGTTGTGTTCCAGAACCAAACTCTTGAGTGACCTAGCCTAAGTCACTGTGGGCATATGGGGAGTGAACCTATGGATGGGAGTTCTGTCTTTGTCCCTATCTCATTATTTCTCTTCTTTGTGTGTCTCTCTGCTTATAATATATTTTAAAGGATAATGGAAATTTCCCATATACTTTTAAAAGTTCATTTGTACAGTTCTTTTTTGTCATTAGCATTGTACTTTCCATTAAAAAAAAAAACCTGTCTTTCAAATCTATTTGTGTTAATTCTTCCTCACCCTAACTAGACTCTAGGCATTTAAATCAATCATATGCTTGCTTTTGTCATCTGTAAATTTTATATTTGTTTCTTTATGTATTTAGTTTTGGAAGGCAGACAGAGAAAGATGTCTTCCATCCCTTGATTCACTTGTCAAATGGCTGCAACAGGCAGGGTGGCCCAGGCTGAATCCAGGAGCCAGGAACTGCAACCAGGTCCCTCACTTGGTGGCAGGGGAACAAGAATATGAATCATCTTCCTATGTCCTCCCAGGTGCATTAACCAAAAGCCGGATTAAACCAGAGTAGCATGGAAGTAAACCAGCCCTTAAATATGAGGAGTGTGTTCTGATGGCAGCCCTGAATCTAGTATTTTTAATGCAGTTTACTACAGATCACAGTCCACCTTGGGGTTTCTGCCATATTGGTTGTCCATTTCCTTATGATTTACACAAATTTAAATTTACTCTTTGCAGTGTACAGATCTGTTAGGTTTTGAAAAATTATTAGAGTAGTGTACTTACTCTTTCAATGCTATGAAGAACAGTTTAGGCTCCTTTGTGTGATTCCTTTCCAAAATATTATTCCTTCTACTAACATTTGGCAACAGTAGGTTTTGTTTTTCTGTAATATTGCTTTTCCAGCATGTCAAATAAATATAAGTATAATGTATGTACTCATTTGTATCTGATATCTCTCACTTAAAAAGTATGTTTAATATCTATCCGTGTTTTACATAAATTAGCATATGCATATTTTATCACTGGATTTTATTCAGTTGCATGAATGTACCATAATGCATTTATATCCATCCTTTACCTTAAATGAATCCTGTGGATTTGGGGGGTTACTTGTTTGTTTTCCTAGTGTTTGAACAAAGCTGTTCTGTAATGGATGCATATGTTTTCAGTTCAGTCAAGTAAATGTTTAGCAATGACATTGCTGGATCAAATGGTATGATTAACATTTATATAAACTGACCTGCTGTCTTCCAAACTGAATGTATATTTTTATTCTGACCATAAATGAATAAGGAGTTTTATTACTCTCCAGCTTCATTAACCAACACAAGTAGATTCATTTTGTTGTTGTTGTTTTACTTTGGTCTCTATTTTTGTAGATATTTTATACATTCCTCAACAGACTGAACATATTTTCATATTTGGTTGTCTGATGTAATTTTAAAGCCTTTAATCTATAATTACCATTTTAATCATTTAACTTGTTGCATAGGTCCAAACTTGTGCTATAGAAATACAACTGATTTTTAATAACATATTACAATTTTCAAATACTTCATCTTTTGTGTTAAAAGGATCTTGTGATTAAAAATATATCAACACAAAGTGTGAAATGGATTTTGGATTTAAGCAGTGCTGAAAAACTTTGCAAAGATGGTATATTCCAGTTTAGTGCACTGTCTGGGACACTGGTACCAGAAGAAACGTTTAATATTTCCATTTTTTTCTGCCCAAGTAAGTACTTTTCTCCTGTACTTGTTAAAATGTAAATTTATCTTTTTTGTTTTACCATGAAAAAAAACATGCTCTTATTTATCTGAGTAAATATATATATATAATTGTGTCTTATTGATATCATTTTTGTGTCTTAAAATATTTGACAAAGATGGTATCTAAGGTGTACATCAATACACTTTGATACATATACATCATTTAATTAGTACCACAAATTAATACACATTTTCTTTATCAGTGTTAGATCTCCATAATTTGTTTTTTGCAAATGAAATTTAGTGTTCCTTTACTAATATATTCCCATTCCTCCCACACCCAAAGTTATGCACAATGATACTTGTTCTCTGCTCTCGTGAGTTCAATATTTTAGGTTCTAGGCAAGTAAGGCTGTATTGTGCTTACCATTTTGTGTCTAGCTTCTTTCCCTTAAGATGATTGTTCTCTAGGTTCACCCTGCAAATAGCACTATTTCCTTTTTTTCTATTACTGAATGTTTGGTACAGGCATGCATGTCACATTTCTTTACTCATTCAGTTGTCTTTGGCTACGTGCTGTTTTCCATAATTTGGTCATTGTGGATAAGGCTGCAATGAATATGGGAGTGCAAATATATTTTCAATATAGAGATTTTGTTACATTTGATTACGCATATGGAAGTAGAATTACTAGATCATATCATAACATTATGTTTAATTTTTTGAGGATCCTCCATAAGGTTTTCCAAGTACCAATTGACATTCCCATCAACAATGTACCAGTTTTACTTTTTCTTCACATGACACCCATTCTAACCCTATGCATTATATTATCTCCTTATGGTTTGGATTTGAAAGTCACAGATATATTTGGTGCTGAGTACCTTTTGCATACCTGTTGGTGCTTTGTGTGCTATATTTTGAAAACTAAATTTTCAGGTCTTTTGCCCATGTTTTGATTGGAGTACTTTTTGAAGTACTCTCATATAACTTACACATCAGATGAGAGAAAGGCATCTCTCTTTTTATTTTGAAGATTTATTTATTTTTATTGCAAAATCAAATATACAGAGAGGAGGAGAGACAGAGAGGAAGATCTTCCATCTGATAATTCACTCCCCAACTGACCACAATGGCCAGAGCTGTGCTGATCTGAAGCCAGGAGCCAGGAGCTTCTTCCAGGTCTCCCACATGGGTGCAGGGTTGCAAGGCTTTGGGTCATCCTCAACTGCTTTCCCAGGCCACAGGCAGGGAGCTAGATAGGAAGTGGAGCTGCCTGAATTAAAACTGGTGCCCGTATGGGATCCTGGCATGTCAAGGCGAGGACTTTAGCTACTAGGCCACTGTGCCGGGCCCTAAAAGACATCTGTTTGTTTTCCAAGAAATATTATTGATCCAAAGTACACTGGAGTAACATAAGGAATCTCCTTTCTTCTGTACTCCAGAAATCTTACAAATTTCTGAAACCAGGTCTGAAACCTGGAGGTCTGAAACCAGAAAACAATCCCCAAGTAACCTTTTCAAAATCTAAACTTGAAATAAGTCTCAAATTCCTGCTAAAGTCTAAAATCTCCCCCAAATAATTTTAACAATATAAATAAATATTAAATTCCTTTAATGAATCTGCAATGTCTTTTTTTCTTTTTATTATTTTTTTAAACTACATTTTTTATAACATTATATTATGTGACACAGTTTTATTAAATTAAATTACACAAATTCCATTTTGACTCATGCAGCATCATAGTCAAGCGCATTCTCATCCTCTTCTCTGATGAAACCACAGTTGCTTCAATCCCTGTCGAGTCACACTAGTCTGTCATTTTTGCTTTCCAAGATATATGCTTGAATTCTCCACCATCAGCTCAATTTTCTTCTTCCATAAGATCCTATGCTTGGGACTCTGGCTGTGAAAGATGTTGACTGTTTACTGAGATAGGATCCATCCTCAATAATTAACTTGCGGATTGCTGCGTTGAGGCCAGTTCTCCATGGCAGACAGCCGTTTCTCATATTCACCAGCCTTGCAAGAATTCCCTTCCCAATAGGTTAACTTAACCGGTTGTCCTTGACAGCCTTTCCTAAATTTAATAATCTGGGAGAAAGCACTTTATCTTCACCTCAACTTATCCTTTTATCTGCCATTTCTCAGTAGATCTTTATAGCAATTCTCTGACCTCATCTTAATACTTTATATACTAATGAAATGAGCAACTTCACTCACAGAAGAGAAAGCATGTGCTTTTTAAGTCTTGTTCCACTGACCTCTCGGTGTGTACTTATTTTCTCAAAATAATCAACATCTGCTTTAAGTATACTTGTTTCATTTCTAAGCAGGGTACACTTTAACATACTTTTATGTTTATATAGCAACTCTTTATCTTGTTTCTCAGCAGGATAAATTCAGTCTCTGGTTCATCTATTTTACCCCATAGAACTAAAATAATATAGTACACTCTAATATTTATTAGACTAAATTATGCAAATACTTTTCTGTATATAAACTGATGCATAATTTTTTTTCAATAGAAAAGACTGCAAAATACGTGGCTAATATTCCTATATATTTAAATGATAATCCTATTCACTATCGAATTTTATGTCTGACTGGAGAGGTAAAATCACCCACGTTATTGTTTGACCCACCATTTATATTTTTCACTCCTGTTCCTTTGGATGTAACAACTGTAATGGAGATTAAGATTTTACCCCAGAGCTATTTCAGGTAAATACTTAATAGGAATTTAGCACATCATATTTATATATGTATTTTTGTTTGTTTCTTAAGAGGTACAAATAATGTCTGGCTCCTAAATGTACATTAAAATGAAAAAAAAAAACTGTGGGTTATCTCACAATTTTTATATTACCTTACTGAAAATTTGCAGCCTTTTTTTCCATTGCTCTGCATATAAAAAGTCAAAATCGCTGATATAGGAAGACAGCATCAGTTAGATTCACAAGTAGTCCTTGTAAGCTGCCCTAAGCGATTCAGTTATTGAAAGTATTTTACAACAAATACTTACGTATTTAGATATTCTGTGATGATGAAGTATATGACACTCAGCTAATGAGACAGTTGTGTTAGGAATCTTAGAAACAAAATATTGAAATAAATTTAATGTGAAGCAAGTAGAGAAAGGTATCACTTATTAATATCTTCCATGTAAAGCAAAAACAACCAAAAAGCAAAACATTTTTTCAAGTTAGAACTATATGCCCATTTGTAAGCACAGTTTGATTATATATTGGGCTATAATTATTTTTATCAAAAAACATTGCTTAGTATGTGAATTAAGGTTTAACTCGCTCAGTTTCTAAATTAATATGTAAAGGTACTGATTTTAAAACTACTTCCGCTCAAAAGCTGGATCTTGTAAGATGCAATATATAGAATAAGGCAAATATTGAAGGAATGGAAGAGATGTTCTAAGCTAACTCTGCTTGTTATAAACACATGGTAAAACCCATAGCACTAATGACTTATCCAATTTCACATAGCTATTCAGCAACTTCACTGTTTTTAGTTTTGTTTTTTATATTTTTATTGAATGTGTTATAGATTTGATTAATCAAATTGAAATTTTAGTTGCATTTTCTCTTTAATTAGCTGGTTAGTTTTCACAACAATTAAAATACTAGAGAATATGAGTCATATTTGTTAATACTTTAATATTTATTATAGGCCTGTACATATATAATAAAGTAGTATGCTCAAATATTTATTAATCACTAAAAATTAGAAGTAGTAATTTGATTTTAAAGTGGATATTACAAATTATAATATAATCACAAATATTTTATACCAAATATTTCATATATATTATTAAACATGAATGTTAGTGTAATTTTTAATAGAGATTGGGAAATTATTCTTTATATATCTATGCAAGTGCTTAATACTACTGAAATTTAAACACGTGTACCTACATAAATATTTGTTGAGATTATTTAGTCTTCATTCACTAAATTTGTCTCACAGTGCTAATTTTTGCCAGATTCTTGTCAGAATATAGAACAGTATTATTTTTGAACAATAATATTTATTTAACATTTATGGTTAAAATATTGCTTTTCATCAAGTGTTCTTTTCTTTTTTAATCCTCAAAGAACAAAAGGAACATTTGATCATCTCAAGTGGTTCTTGGTTAGCTTTACACATTGCAAATCTTATATTGCTATCTAAAAATAAGACTTAATATAAAGATGTCTTCAATAATTCTTTGTATTATAAATCTTTGTTGTTTTGACATTAATTTAAAAAAAGTATTTGAACCCAATTATTTATAAGCAATTTAAACTAAAAACACCTTTTTAAAATTTTGAACAGACATTCAGTTATAAATGTCCAGATTCCAACAGCAGAGCTTCTTGTTGATGATGAGTATAGCGAAGTTTACCCTCTATCTGTGGATTTTCCGAAAGGGGCAGTCATCACAGGCTCTCCCTGTGGAGTCAATGATGAACTCCTCTGCCTGCTTCGCTTCAAATCATCTACACCTGTATCGTTTTTCATCAACCTTTTTTTCTATGATGACAAAGGCAACTGGTAAGACACCTAAATTTTGATTCTCTTAAATCTGACAATGAAGAATAATAGGTTTATATTCTGTATCATTCTTTAATGTTAAAAGGAGAGGCATCTGATATAAGCACTTTGGACATAAACATTTCTTTAATGTTCCAATTGGCAAGTTTTCTCTCTCTCAGTGAAATAGCATAATCATGCTTACCAGTGTGTATTCTGGACCAAGGCTGCCTGCGATCAAAACCTGGATTTTCTAACTTTACTTTTGAGTCTGTGTTTCCTCCTCTATGAAGTGAAGAAAATTGCAGAATCTATCTCAAGTGTCATCATGAAAAGCTCATTGAGTTAATATTTGTTGAGTAATTGAACAAAAGCTGGGCCATGCTCTGCTGCTTTCTTAGGCCACAAGCAGGAAGCTGGATGGTAAGTGGAGCAGCTGGGATATGAACCACTGCCCGCGTTGGATCTTGGAGCATGCAAGGCGATGATTTAACCACTAGGCTAAAGCACCAGGCCCAGAAACAGAATCTTAATAAATATAGTAGATGTAAAATAAAATGATAATATTTCTCATGGTGGTTGATGTATTTTTGACAGGTCATTACAATATTGCACATGATTTTTGAAAGTGAGAAAGTATGAATAATTATCAGACTATCACAGAGATTTAATCTGGTGCTTCAGAATTTCATCTATAATAATATTTAACCAGAGAAGCATGAGAGTTTGTCTTCACTAATGATTAATAAATAGAAATGTGATTAGAATTCATTATTCATGAGCTAATTAGTACAGGAGTGAACGGTGAGACCTTTCCTCACCTTATTTAATAAATTATATGTATTCACCATGTCATTCAATATCAAGATATGAAATGTTGGTGAGAGACGGGATGTCCAAGTGGTCTTTATAATTCAGATTTCTTATTAATTGGTATGAAATAAAAATTTCTATGAAATATTAGAAAACATGACTATATTTTAATATTTGAAGGACTATAGTGAGGGTTAAGATTGGGGATTTTATTTTTTTGTGGTTTCATTGTAATTTTAATTTGTATATCCTTAATGATTAATTATGCTCAGCATCTCTAATTGTGCTTTTAAAAATATTTCCCTTTAAATTGTATTTTATTTTTACATTTTTAAAAATTATTTTTACAATCTTGACATAATTAGGGTAAAAATGTTCAAGTACTGCAGGAAAATAGGTAAGACAATTAGTTCCGTATTGTTTCCTTAATATATCTGCTGTAAAAGGAGATTTTAAGGGAGAAGCCCCCCCCCCAGTCTCCCACCCACCCCAGGTCCAGATGTGGGGCATGCTCCGAGGGTCTTGTTCAAGTGATTTTGATAGTTCAGCAGTTCTGAATTGCTGCCTCTCTGACCACTCCAAGCACGATGCAGTCGTTGGAGAATCCACTGATTGATGTAGTCCATCATATAGTCTCTGCTTGCCCAGTATTTTCATTGCCAACATATAGCTGAGGTGGTTGATCGATTTGTTCTGTCCTCTGTCTTTTGATGGTTCTGAGTCTGGAAGCTCAATTGGGGGATCCCCAAAGAAACTTTGTCTGAGGTGTTCCCAGACCAGATTCTTGTATGTGCTAGCAAGTACAGGGCCCAGTACAGTCCATCGCCCCGATCAGCTGGCGGTTGCAATTGCTGGGTTGGTTCTGTTTCCATCCCTGTCTTCCAGTGGAACAAATGGGTGTTAGCAGTCCAGCCTGGTTCTGCCCAGTACATACTTGGCCCTCACATAAACCAGTGGGAGCTACAGCCCAGCTGGAGCGACCTACAAGAACCCCCACCAGGCCCGCCCCCTACCCTGGTTTGCCAGCATGTGTGGCAGAATAGTCCAGTCTGTCCCACATCCCATTTGGGGATTTTATTTTATTTTGTGTTGCTCCTGAATAGGAGTTTTACAGTTGCAGTTTTCCAGATGTGAGATGGGCTGCTGGGTTGTGTCTCTGGGTAGTCTTGGGTAATGACATCCAAGGCTAGATATAATTTTTAAGGAATTTTTTTTTAAAAAATGAGTACATTAATTCTGAGACATCTGCAAGTCTAAATATTGCTGCGTGCTTAACCACACATATTTGCAATTTGTGTTCTCAGAGCATATTTAATAGTGAAATTCACAGTGTTTTAAAAACTTTACAAGTAAATACTTTTTAAAAGATTTACTTATTTGAAAGAACTAAACAAGGAGAGAGGGACACACAGACACACACACACACACACACACAGAAAGAGAGAGAGAGAGAGAGAGCTTCCAAATACTGGTTCACTTCCCAGATGGCTAAAATGGCCAGCAGAGAGCCAACCTGGAGCCATGAGTTAGGAGTTTATTCTGGGTGTCCTATGTGGGTGCAGTGACCCAACCACGTGACCTATCTTTTTCTGGTTTTCCCAGACCGTTAGCAAGGAGCGGGATTGGAAACAGCAGCCAGAACACAAATCAGTGCCCATTTGGAATTCTGGTATCGCAGGCGACAGCTTTACCCACTATGACACAGTGCCACCCCTAAAAGAAAATATCATAAAATCATTAAAATACATGAAGTAACTAGCAAAAGCAAAGTAAAAGGAAATGTGATAAGTAATTCATGTTTTCACCATTGAAAGCAGCTTAAGTACTTAAATCTTTGTGTTTACTGCAGTTAAAAATTGCATTTTGTTTAAATACATTATTTTTACTTTTAGGTTTCCAATCCCAGTTAGTGCCACAGCAGAAAACTGCATTCTTACCCTTTACCCATTTATGGCAACACATCTTGATAAGCACAAAATTGTCTTAAAGAGTGGTAAGTCACATGTGACAGATTTCTAATTCTTACTGTATTATTTATAATTGACATCGCAAAAATAATATCCAAGCTGAACACCCACTTCTGACATTTTCTTATCCTTCTATGTACTCTGTTTCTGCGGATTTACCTACATTTTATTCAATGCCCAGTTCAGAAACTTGAGTGCTATCCCCTGACCAGTGTCTTCTCTCTTGCAACCATTTCCATTCCATCAATTCATTTCACTTGTTTCCCCTTCCATTGCAATCAGACAGATTTAAACTACCATAATGTCTTGTTTGGATCAATGAAAAAAAGTCTTTTTAACTCATTGTCATTATCTTCTATGAATTATCTGTTACATTGTGGCCACAGTATTCTTTACAAACTGAAAAACTAATCCTCTAGTTCCCAGATAGTTTTGCAGGGAACACCATGAGTAGTATGATGGAGCCTCTCAGACTCCACATGACATAACCCAGGATAATGGGTTCATTCTCATTTCTGGACATTGTTTTTTCTGTGCTCAACCACATTAGACTTCTAACATATAGAACTTAATTGACAGGAGAATCTTCCCTACCATATCCCCCATACAGCTACAAAAGATCCTTGCCTCTACATACAGGGATTTTGGGTTTCACTTACATATTGCCACAGCTTTGTGCAATTTCCCTGTGACAGCCCTTACCCCCTTTGGTCTAACCGGCCTATTACATTTACCCTTATTGGGTGTTGATCACTAATGAAATCTGTGAGAGGAGAAATTGTCTGTCCTTTTCACTCTGTGTCTACAGTGTCTTATACAGTGTCTGGCAGACAAAAATTAATTCAGCATTATATAATGGACATCTGAATTTTGGATAAGAACGGCCTCTCTTAATTATGCATTTCAATAAGTGGTTGAACTAAATGTGAAAGTGTGTAATCTGAGCACCAAAAATAGCATTTAAAAACAACTTATGGAATAATCCAATTGGGGCAGGGAAAGATAGAGAAAGAAAACAAAAATAATCCTATTGTCACACTTGAATGTTATTCTAAGTACTGGCGATTGAGTGTAGGAGAATTTTAAATTGTAATACAAAATAATAACAACAGCAGTCGGATGAATGGTAACACAGACTGAATGAAAATTCTCTTCTGTGTTCTAACCCCACAATTTTCGTCATGGTTTATCTTTAATACTTGGATCCAAAAATGTCTACTTTTATTGAACGTCTTTATTAAATGATTTAAATCTGCATGCCAAGAGAGTAACAGGATACTATAAATATTCATTTTATCTCTTTAAGAGGGCTGTATTTGGAAGCCATAGACTATAAATACCTAGAAGAGATTATTAGAACTACCATTTCATTACTGTTTTAACTGTGGTTAGCATTACTTCATCACTCCTTGATGTTAGTGAGATACCGTATATATCTCACTTTACAGATTAAGAGTCTGAATAATGTAGAAGTTGGGCAGCTAGTTTTGGGGTTCTAAGTACATTTGTGAGATTTACACACTTAGATACTATACTCTATTTATGATGTATCAATAAAGGTGAAATTTTAACTGTATTCATTATATTCAAAAGAAAGTTTGCATTACTAATTTGCTGTATCTTGCATGCATCATTAAAATATGAGAATCATTAACTTTAATTCAAAGGATAGTGGTAAGGCTTTTGCTTAACTGCACAGGCAATGCCTTTCTGAACAGAACTAGATGACAAAGGCCTATAAATTGCACATTAAAAAAAAAGAAAGAATTTATTTAACTTGAAAGAGAAGAGAGAGAAATCTTCCACCCACTGACTCACTCCCTAAATGGTCACAATGGCCAGAAGCTGGGGACCAGGAGCTTCTTCCGGGTCACTCACGTAGGTGTTGAGGCAATTTACCACTGCCCTCCAAGGCAATCAGCATAAAGTTGGATCAGAGATGAAGCAGCTGTAACTGGAACTAGGGCCCCTGTGGGATGCTAGCGCCACAGGTAGAGGGCTATCCTGATATGCCACCTTGGTGGCCCTTACATATTTGTTTTTAACATCTGTCCTTGATATATCTATTTGATTTCCTTGGTATGCACTGCCAAGGTTAGATGCAGATTCCTGTTGTTGCAATTTCTGATGCATGTATTTGATTAGCAGTTCTGGGGTTTTAAATCTGTTTGAACGGTATCAGTTCATAATCAAAGTGGTTTGCATTTCAGAGAATTAACTAGGGAGTAATTTGTTGGTTATCCTTTTGAACGTCTTATTTTGAACATAGTATGTAATAATTCTGTATTTGAAGGTGAGGAAAAATGTAAAATAGTTTTATATTCCTTAATAGTGTGAAATTGAGCACTGTTCATTCTGTTTTTTAACTGTACCATAACAGTTGCCTTATCAAATGAATTTCATTTAACTTGGAAAACCGTATAATCTTTTATGCTGTCTTTTTTCTAATTTTTCATTTGATGTACAATGGATCTTTAGATATTATTTCTCTTTGTTTTCACATACATATATGAAAATCAGATCAAATAGTTTGATAGTGAATTCCTTAAGTGTTTATTTCATTTGTTGTGACTCAATTTGTCAATTACAGATAAATGTCGGATTCCTATGAGGCATAGAGGCAGTGCTTTTCTTCCTGCCTTGGACTGCAAAGTATGCTCTCCATCTTTAGTTAAAATGGCAGCCACTGCTACTAGATTTATTGATGCTGAACCTACACATGGAAATCTATTTGTTGGTATGTGGCAAACTCATAGTGTTACTCTAAATTCAACCTGTGACATGATCTGCTTACCATAATTTAAAGTTAGACTTTTCCAGGTGACAGAAAATCTATGATGAAAGCCAAGAATTTGTCATTAGTCTTGACTAAGTCACCTGCTTTGACATTGCTCTTCAATGACCAATACCAGAAGTTCTGGGAATGTTCTCATATACCCATTATGACAAAAAGAAAATGAAACTGTTTTAATGAAAAGTGTGACTTTAAAATATCTCTGCTGAGTTTCTCATTATGGATCTAATGCATATAGAGTAAATTGACTCAGAATATCTAAAGAATATGGACTATCTTGTAGTAATAGACTATTTGACTATTGCAGATGAAAATAGGTAAGCACTTTATGGCCAAGTAAAC
Organism: Ochotona curzoniae; assembly: GCF_017591425.1. NCBI lineage: Eukaryota > Metazoa > Chordata > Mammalia > Lagomorpha > Ochotonidae > Ochotona > Ochotona curzoniae. The sequence continues at coordinate 17,207,944 of NW_024465023.1, read as the reverse complement.
CATTTTTTTTCCTATGAATATTAATTCTAGGATTGGAAATTATGCCAGAAAACATGAGCTTAAATAAATGTGAGTCAAAAAAGAAAGAAAATGATAAGTCTAAGGAAAAGGAATTAAAAAATGAACAGTTCTTTTCTCCTGAAAAAGGAACACAGGCATATGACTTCATTCAGAAGGTTGTAGATGCAACCCAGATCTGGTTCAGTCTCTTTGGCTGGCCTGAAGGACCCCACCTGCTTTCTATCCCAGAGACAATAAGAAGGTAAGCAACGGGTTACTCTAAATTCTTTCTATTATATCATGCTGTAAACTATAATCTATTAATTGCGATCCTTTTAAGTAAAACACAATATTACATAATTTACATAATTTACCTAGAATTAATAAGTTATTAGATAACTTATAGACACATAAAAATGCTTTTGTATGCATGGACTTTCTGGTTTCCTACAAACATCCGATACAACTACTAAAGTTTTCTGAACTTCAGTTTCCTCGTCTGTGAAATAAGAAAACATAAACCATGGGTAGGAAAAGCTTTTTTATACTAGAAAATTTTGGAAACCACACACAGTTCTAGGGAAGTAAAGTAACATCTCTCTACTGCAGAATCTAGTCAGAAGACAGATGTGGTATTGAGCAAACAGGTAGGGCTCACTTTTCTTTCTGTCATCTCTTTGACAGTACTTTTACCTCTCATCTTTCATGTGTTGTTTTTACCACATAAACAGTAATGTCTAAAATAATTAAACTGCTTTGGTTATATCAAGTCACTGAATTTCTGTAATAATTCAAGCAGAAATTTGGGCTCATTAACTGTTGTGCTCTTGTAGTCGTACAGGATTCTGAGAAGTTTTCTTCTCAGCACTTGAGTAAATTCCTGCCATCACAGGGAGAATATTCATCTTTATAGTTACTAGTTATAGCTGCATCTAAACAGTTACTCCTTAATCAGAAATAGTCCAATGAAGCTAAGTGTATATTTTTCCTATATGTTATCTTTGAAAGTTTTTTTTAATAAAAATTTTTGTAAAATGTTTGTATTAATTTGTACTCACACAAACAACCATGACTATTGTGCCTTTAAATCTTAAGAAATGTTTAATATTATCAGTCTTATTTGATTGTTGTGAGTTATTATTTGATTGTTGTGATTTGAATTGGCATTTTGCTGTTATTAAGAAAAATTTTGCTGCTCCTTGTTCATTTGGATATACTGTGCTTAAAATTTCTATGTTAATTTTCTTCTCATTTACAGCTTGAGTCCTCCCTTCCCCCTTTTCTTCTGCTTATTTATTTGTAGAAATTTTGTGTATTTTTCATTGATACCTTTGTTGGGTTTTGTGTAAAAGCAGTTTCTCAACAATCAATATTATCTTGTAATTTTGTTTTCCAAAAACATTTTGCAGTGATCTCACATCAGAAATATATATTTTTTTCTAATTTATATATATACCAATTTAGGAATGATGATTACTTCTATCTTCTCTTTATGAAGTCTTTCCCTCAGACATAAAGATATCCTCCTTTGTTATTTCTAGAAGCTTTGTTGTTTATTCTTTCATGCTTGATATTCAATCCTCCTGGAATTTGCTTTTGAGCACAGTATGAGATAAAGGTCAAATTTCTTTTTCCCTACTTTTCAATCCCAATTGACTTGCTATCACTAATGGCATTTATCCAAGAGATCCAATACTGCTTGATGTGCGGTTTATGCGATTGACTCAATACCATTTCAGAAAAATGCCATTGTTCCTACCTCTCCATTCTCCAATGCATCTTTTCTGATAAATCAGGCATTCATTCCAGAGAATTTCAAATAGCTTGTGAAAAATGGAATTAAGTTTATTTTGTCATAATTTGTAATGCATGCCTAGTGCTTTCATAATTTGTATTTTCACAATTTCTTACATATGATTGTGAATTTGTGTAACTTACCCATTTGATTAAGTTATATGATCTTATTCTATTCATACTTCATTTTGTTTAGAAGAATAAGTGAACTTTGTTGTCCTCTTTTTCTTAGGTATTTATGTCATTTTCATTTTTGCACAAATGTTAATATAGCTTGGAAATTTCCACCAAAAGGCAAAATAAAAGCACTTTGCTGGTATTTTGATTGTTGTTGAGCTTTGTCACTATTTTAGAAAGAAGTGACATCTTTAAAACATTGCTTTAAAAAAAATGGCGCATACTACAATTTTTCTTGGGTCTTTTAAATTTTTTCTCTTTGATAAATGTCTTAGTGGGGAGTATTTCTTGTATATCAAATAAATTTATTCATAAGTGTTTGATATTGACTAGTGTATGTTTATTTTTCCCATATGCTACATATAATATGTATAAAGTTGATAATGCTTTTATTAGACTAACTCATTTAGGGAATTGAATAATCCTAATTATTTGTAGATTTTGTCATGTTTTTTAAAAATACATCAACTGAAAATAATGGATTTTTTTTCCTTTACTAATTCTTACACTTTTGATTTCTTTTACTTGCTTAGTGCTCTTGCTAGGAAAAAAAAATATATATGTGTGTGTATGTATATATATATATATATATATATATTTAATATGTGTCCTTCTCCTAACCTTGATCTTAGGAAGAAAATTTTTCTATTTTATTTTTTCCTTTTAAAGATTTGTTTATTTATTTTTAAAAGAGTTAGAAAGAGAGAGAAAGATCAACAGAAAGACATAATTATCTTCCATCTGCTAGTTCACTGTCAAGGGGCCAAAATAGTCAAGTCTGGACCAAGCCAAAGCCAGAAGCCAGGAGATTTATCTGGGTTTCCTACCTGGGTGGTAGGGGCCCTCTGCTGCTTTCTCAGGTAGTTAGTAAGGAGCAGGATCAGAAGTGGAGCAGCTGAGACAGGAACAGGTCAGGTGCATATATGGAATACTGTTTTTGCAGGAGGCCAGTTCACCTGCTACATCGACAATATGGCCTCAGAAAGAAAATGAGCTTCCCTCAATTCTTCCCATAGAAAACACTTATTAGAATTTTCTTTTTTAAAACTTTTCTTTTTTAAACTTCTAATAGTACAGTGTGTTCATGATGAATAAGTATTTAGTTTTAAATAATAGTTTTCTCTAGATTTGGATTTATCCATATTGTGTATCTTATATGTAATATATTACTTTCATTCCATCCACATAATTGATTTCCAATGTGATTGCCTTAACAAAGGTTGCCTTGAAGCTTAACAAAAGTGATTTTGCAGTTGATATTTAGCATAATGTCAGCATTTCTGTTGAATTTTAAAATTTCTTTATAGAACAGCATTTAATAAATTATTTTAAGCATTCTAGCATAAAATATTATATATTTTATATCAATTGAATCTTATTTTCTATTAAATAATTAAAACAAAATTCCTTATTGTATTCTCAAATAATATAGGTACTTACTGATTTTTAAAATTGCAAAAAAATTACTCAAATTTATTTGTTTAAATGTTTACTTATATTTGTATTTTCATCTACTCTTTTAAAATTCAACTTTATGACTTTTAGGCTGTTAACCAAGTGCTTAAAATTGGCATTTTTTTAAAAAAAAGATTTACTTATTTTTATTAATTTATTTATTAATTTTACTAATTTTTAATTTTATTAATTTTACTTATTTTTATAAATTTACTTATTTTTATGCATTTTGGGAATACAGATTTATACAGAGAAGGAGAGACAGAGAGAAATATCTGGCATCTACTGGTTCGCTCCACAAGTGGCAGCAGTGGCCAGAGCTGAGCTGATCCAAAGCCAGGAGCCAAGAGGTTCTTCTGGGTCCTTTGCCTGGGTTAAGGGTCCCAAGGTTTTTAGCTCGTGTCTACTCCTTTCTTGGGGCACCAGCAAGGAGCTGGAAGGGGAGTGGAGCAGCTGGAATATGAACCTGCACCCATATGGATCCCAGCACATACAAGGCGACGACTTCAGTCACTAGGCTTTCGCACAGAGCCCTAAAATGGGCAATTTTAACATCTTTCTGATATATTGAAACTTTTAATACCATGAAATTTCTTTCTATATTTTGAGTACTGTTTCTGTCTTAAATACTGTGAATCTTATATGAATATAAATATCTTGCTTTCATTCTGTTTAATATTTACATAGGATTTCGAAAATATTTTACATAGATCTGTTCCTTTATTTTTGCTTGTGTTTCACTTTATACTCTATCTTTAGCTCATTTCATTCTCATTGTTTCAATATTTGAATTTGTACTCTATTGAAATAACACATAGTTATGATTTTAAAATTTAGCTTCTTCTCTTTTTAAACTTACTATTTGCTTTCTTTCCATCTTTGTCTACACCTGGATTAACTGTTTTCTTTCTTATATTATGATTTTCTTATTTTTATTTTTTATATTAGATGATGCTTACGTAGTTGATCAGAGTTGGAATGACTGAGGGTGAGGGAAAAGTGGGTGTGATTATTGTTTCCAAATTTTCTTTTTTTCCTCCCTGTTTCTGGGGGAAAAGGGTGTCTATAATTTATACTCTCATAGCTTAGGAGTTAGGCACCATTGTCTTATTCTTCTATTGGTTGGCTTAAACATCACAGCACACATTTTTAGCTCACTTGAGTTGTAGTAATTAAGAATCTAATCTAATTGTTTGAATTTATAAGGCCCTTTGTTTTCTTCCTCCCTGTCATGTACTACCACTGTTGTATAATATAATCATACATATTAAAATGCATATGTTTATATGTATAAATAAATATTGATATATTTAGCAATGTTATTGTTCTTTATGCCTTTTGCATGTTTAATCTACACTGTGAGATTATTTTTCCCTCTCAAATATAATTATTTTCCGATTTAAACAATGGTTGAGTAACAAATTTCTGTGTTTTGTTTCTGAAACTTTGTGTATTTTGAAATTGTGCAGAATTTGTTAAAAATGGCATTTAAGCTGCTATTTCCTTTCAGCATTTTGAAAATATGGTATTTTTCTTTTTTTTTTTTTTAAAGATTTATTTTTATTATTTTTTTCCTGGAAAGGCGGATATACAGAGAGGAGAGACAGAGAGGAAGATCTTCGTCCCATGATTCACTCCCCAAGTGAGCTCAACGGCCGATACTATGCCCATCCGAAGCCAGGAGCCTCTTCTGGGTCTCCCACGCGGGTGCAGGTTCCCAAAGCTTTGGGCCGTCCTCGACTGCTTTCCCAGGCCATAGGCAGGGAGCTGGAAGGGAAGCAGGGCTGCCGGGATTAGAACCGGCGCCCATATGGGATCCCGGGCGTGCAAGGCGAGGACCTTAACCACTGTGCCACCGCGCTGGGCCCGCTATTTTTCTTTTCTATGTCTTAAAAAGTCTTCGGAACTCTTAAGTGTCTCTGTTTTGATGATAACATCTTTCTCAGAGAGAGTTTTTTTAAGAATTGTTCTCTCCGCATCTTCACAAATGTCCAGAATATTCTCTTATAGGTTTCTTTTTTTTTAATTAGAATTCATGGTGATTATTTCACTTGTGGTTTGATTTTTTTACTGATGTGTGAAAAGTCTCAGTCAGTATACTTGAAAGTTAAGTGACCTGCCCATTTTTTTAGATTTCTCTTCCTTGTTCATTTTTCTCAATTTTCTCTCTTTGCTCCATGTTGCTATATGGAAACTTTCCTATGAGCTTTTTTACACTGCATTACTTTTTTCTACACTTGACTTACTGTGTTGATAAACTCTTACTGCATTTTTTATTTTCAAAATTTCTATTAATTAATTTTTGAATTATTTGTGCTTTAATGATAAAATTCTAATCTTGACTATTGTACACATGATTAGTTTAAAATCTGTATCTCAAAAGGGAGTTGGGAGAAAAGCTGGGAGGGACAGATGTCAAAGGGACAGAGGAAGAAAAGAATTTCATTGTATTCTGAGAATTGTATCTATTAACTGCATGGGAATAAAGACTTTTTTAATGCTGAAAACATGATGGCAACCACGATAAATAAGCTTATTTGGGTGGCAGCTTTGATGTTAACCAATTTTCACATATTTAAATTTCTACTCGATAAACAAGTTCTCATGATTATAAGGGGGCGGGGGACACTTACTTCCATTGTACTTCTGCTAACAGCAGACCTAGAACAACACTAGCTTTCATGGAATTGCAGCATGAATTTAGTTTTACTAATTGTATCTTTGTGTTTGTTTCAGTTTGGGTTTCAAGAAGAACTTTTTGTATGTGTCCTCTATGTTTTAAGTTATAGTCTTTGCCAGTGTTTCATTTCACATGGAGTCATAGTACTAATTTCTTTCATAAAATATTACACTAGCTCTATTATGTAACATACTTGTGAGGAAGCTGAGAAGCAGAAAGGTCAAGTAGCTTCTAAAAGGTTACACGATAAATGACAGCCAGGTTTTGATCAATGTTCAATTAACCCTTATCTAATACAATGTGCTTCTTCCTGTATTATACAATTCAGAATTTCCATACACGAAACTGGAGACCCTCTACACAAAATGTCCCCTTGTATAAGTTTTATTCATCATTCTAGTCTAGTGACAAATTTATGACTGTGATTACTTATCACAATTAAGTAGTACAGTTTGACAAAAATTTGATAAATTTTGGATGGCAAAAAAAATTTTTGCTCCACTCAAAAATTGACACGTATATTGAGGTGATACAACAAAACAGGAATTACTGGCCCCAGAGTCTTATTTTAAAAACACAGTAACATTACATATGTGTTTGCATGAGATACTAGAAATACATAGGAATCTTTATAAGCCTTAGTTTGACTAACAATTGATGCCCGAGTTGTGAGCTTTTCTTATTTGGTTTTAATACAATTTTATTTACTCATGGAACATTTTTTTATAATGCAATATTTTGAGACTGCTTTTTTATTGTTTTACCCCCATAGGGATGTACAAAAAATACAGTATTACTCCCCCTTATCACCCAAAAAGTATACTAGACAAAATGACTTTACCAAATATAATAAGACTATTTATGATGTGCTGCTTCATCTGAGTGGACAAATGCCACCAGAAGTCAATTCCAATCAGTCTCTACCTGTGGATATCACCGAACGAGTGACTCAGCTTCATCTACAACACTCCTCACTTCTCAACTTGCTCAGGTAAAACATGGGTCTTTTACTCATTGAACCATGTAATTGTGGCTTTTGTAGATGGATAATGTGTATAAATATATATGCAAATATAGTTATAGAGCTAGACAGATACAGATAGATAGCATGTGATATTGCTTTGGCTTTTGCTATACATACTAGTTGAGAGAAAGTAAAATATTACCTTTTGATCATAATCTATGTCAGTCATTCTCAAATTTCATTATTATCCCCAGTTGTTGGTAGTGTTTGTTTACAAGCACTTACCCACAGAGTTTATGATGCTGATTTGCATTTTAGCAAATTTCAAGGTGATGCTAATATTTCATGTTCATTAATTCATTTTCAAAATTCTGATTTTAAGACAGGATTTAATCCAGATTTAAAACATTTCACTTGAATTCACTGAAGGAAAAAGATAAAAACTGTACCTATGATTCATTAGAATATTATCAGAACATTTTCAAGTTATGGATTGGAACCGTTTGGTCCTTAATATTAAAATCCTAGGCTTGGGAAAAGCCCCATGAATAGTTGAGACACACAACAGGAAAATAATTGGCATCAAAAATGTTCGTGTTCCTCTGTAAAGATTAAATAGCAAGTGGCCAAGAAGTAGAACAGCATGATTCATTGACAGCTTGAGAGAGTCTGATGAACTTGTTTCTTTTGCTTACACTTGCAGCATCCTTGTCCACTAAACTCTCCACATCTGTTGGAAGTATAATTGCTTCATATTCCACAATTATATGCCACTGTAGTAACACTTATTACCTATGATTATTTGTGAAATAAGATGTGTTTTTCACTTTTGTTTTATTGTACACAAAATATGCTCCACAGCTGGCTAAAGCTATTACCTTAGTCAGGAGCAGACGTGGAGGACAAGAAAGAAGACTCTAGGATTGAGCATGTAAATGGAAAATTTGACATTCAGATTTTTTCAGTCTGTAGAAATATTATGTATTAAAAGTCAGGTGTGGTACTGAACAGAGTATTTTCATTAATTTCTTAGGGTTTTGCTGTCATGGTAATAATCAAAACTGTCTTGATTTTAGGCATAGAAGGGAGCTAGAAGTTTCTAAATCACTAAAGGAGATGGAGCAAAGATTGAAGTGGTCTGCCAGGGACATTGCTGGTTAAAACGTTAGTGAGACCTCACTAATGAGGCAGATGTGGTAAATCGTTAGACCTGAAACCTCAATATGAATGATAAATAATCAGAACTGGGAAGTGGCTGAATAAGTTATGGTGATCACAAAGTGTGACAATAGCAATTTGTAAGAAAATAAATTTCTGTTTAAGCTACCTAGTCTGTATTTTGCTATTGTAGCCTAAGCAGACCAATATAATGATATCTTTTTATGTAATTTCACTAATTTGTAAGCAATAATCATCACTATGGTATAATTAAATTGCATTTAAAATAATTTTTAGCTATTAGTAATTTGTGTAATGTGAAACTACAAAAGAAACAGATTATAAAAATCTTGTTCCCTTCATTGTAACTATGAATTTCATAAGACTATAAAACTACTATAACTTACATTTTAAAAATTCCAATGAAAATAAATGCACATGAAAATGCAACTCACATCCTTTTATAAGTAAATTTAATCACACAGTGTTTTTATATTTTTTATCTTTAAAAATGTCCACTCTTCTTTCTAATGCATTACCCTATGGGAACTTACAGTCCCTATGGGATTGCAGCTAAGAATGAAACCTTTTCAAAATACTAATCTAAGTTGTTCTGGAAGAGCACACTGGGCTGTAATAAAACAACATGGCTTTGGAATCAAGCAGCCGTATATACTAGCTCTTTATATTCTTATGGCCTTGCACAAACTTGGTCATCTTTCTTAACTCCATGTTCAGTGTATAGAAAATTGAGAGCAATTCCCAAACTTAACGGTTGATAAAATAATTTTATCCCTTACCTGAAATACAATAGATTATTTTGGGTAATTTAAATAAACGCAATTATGATTAGGGCTTCAATATACTATTTCTCTAAAGGTCCCCTAATGTATGTGGTGATTGCTAGCAGTATACTAGAAAATTCACTTTTATGATAACACTATCATTATAATGGAATATTTGAAAATGCTTTCTTCTTTCATTCTTTCTTTCTTCTTTCATTCTTTTGAATGTCTTTGTTGGTATGAAAAATGTCAGAAAGCTGGTATTTATCGGCTGTGTCCTTATGTGTGTTAGATGAAATGACAGCTTTGTTTAAATTACTATGTTTGAAATATAAAGTACGTGTATTTTCTTATAATTTTATCTCACGCCGCCCTGGTCTTAATTGATTGCTTTAATAAGGCAAACTTCCCAGTCTGACAAGGCAGAAGTGTGAATGCAGTTATTTGAGAAAGTTAGTTGTGCTCTCAAAATCTAATGGAATGTTAATTGTGTGTGAAAGCAGATTTGAATAATCAAATACATATTTATTGTATGTGTAAATACTGAAATCAAGCAAATTTGTGATAGCATCATTAAATCTTGATACTTGTGAACATTATTATTTTTCTAGCATGCTAGTGTCAATAATCCTAGTAGTCTTGACATTTTATGATGTGAGGTTGCAGGTATGGAAAAATGACTTGGGCATTAAACTGAGGTCATTATAAATGAGTTATTTTTTTTATCAGTAAATACATGCATGTAATAAGCATTTGTTGACATCGATAAAATTACTTAACATTTAGAAATTAGAAGTAGAGTTAATAAAAAAATAGCTCATTAATTCAAGACATGTGCTCATTTTATCACAGAAATAAATATTAAAATTCAAGATAGCCATAAATGTATTATCTTCTCCAATTAAAACTAATGATATACTAACTGAGAATTTTGGTACAAGTGAAATGTCTAGTTTCTGTAATACTTGAGAAACATTTCTAGCAATTCAGTTGAATTATTTAAAAATAATTTTTGAGGTTAAATTTAGAATATAATAACTCATTCCACTCAAATTTGCTTTAACCTACACAGTGTAAATTTGGAAGGAATATTCTAACAGAAAATACAATATGCAAAAGTGTGACTAAGTCAATTGTTAAAGTCAACTCTCTGAAACTATTTAGCAAACAAAATCCATTGATAAGATATAAGTGGAAGTATTTTCTTGTGGGCTGATAAAGTTAGACACAGAAGTTAAGACACTGCTTGGAATGCCTGAATTCCGTGTTTCAGTGCCTAGGTATCAGTCCCAGCTTCCTTTCTGATTCCAGTTTCTGTCTAACGTACACCCTAAGAGGCAGCAAGTGGTGGCTACTGTACTTGGGTCCTCTTAGATCTACATGGGAAGTCCAAATTGAGTTCCTGGCTCCTTGTCATTGTCCTGATCCAAGCCTGACTATCGCAGGCTTTTGAGAAATGAACCAGTGAATCAGCAGGTAGAAGATTTCTCTCTCCCTCTCATTCCTTCTCCTTCATTTGTCTGCCATGTGCATAAATAATTTTAAAATGTACTAAGCAATATAAGTATGCATTTTCTACTTCAGGTATAGTATCACAAGTATGCAGAGTTCACAATGTTTATTTATAGTTGTGCATATTCAGATATATGTGATGACAGACATTCAGTAAACATTGGATGAGTGTATTTCTCTATTAGATATTTTATTCTGTCCACACTTTTTGTACACTTTTGAAAATTCTATAATTTATTTAGAATTGCTTCAGATTCATTCATTTATTTGAAAAGCAGAGTTACAGAGAGAGTTAGATAGAGATCTTCCATCTCTTGGTTTACTCCCCAAATGGCTTCAATGGTCAGGGCTACGCCAAGTTTAAGCCAGAGACCAGGAGCTTCAGCCAGGTCTCCCACATAGGTGACAAAGGCCCAAATACTGTCCATCCTCTACTAGTTTCCATGCCATTAGTAGTTAGCTGGATCATAAATAGAAAACACAGGATTGGTTTACCAGCTAAGCCACAATACTGGCCTCTTAATGTGAGATAATTTAGTTAAAGTTTTATGCAAATGAGCATTATGTTTTAATGATTTAGATTTTTCTCTCTTAATTTTAGAGAACATGGGGGATGTGTTTCTCATATATTGCCAGAATTTCTGCTTGAACCAGAAGATTACAAGAAGTGGATTAAAATGAAAGTAAGAGAATACAATTTAAGAAGCAGTTACAAATTGCTAATTAATATTTAATGGTTGTTGTTAGAAGATAAAATTAAATTTTATACTTAAGAAATGACCAACATTAAAATTGTATATGTTGTATACTGTATGATGTCTTACTACATGCGTATATTATGTAACATTCATTGTAAATATTGTTTTCAGATATTTAGCATTGTTATAGTGAAATCATCCAAAATCTTCCATTTTTTTAAAGAGATGTAGTATTATTACCATTATGTCTAGTCGCTATACTGTGCGAAGCTTCCATTTTCGAGCGCTTGATTTTTATATTTGAAATGTCCTAAATCTATGTCTCTCTAGTCGTATGTTTCTGTGCTCTTGTTAATAATTCCTTTTGTGTTTCTGTGCAAAAATGATTACATTTCTCAAATATGTGAGTATTTCATTGTTTGAGAAAATTTACTGTTGAAGAATATTGCGGGATTAGGTAAATTTTTTTCTTATAAATTTTTGGAATATACATGTATTTCAAAGAAAATAATTATTCGGTTTCACCACTTTTCATTTCTTTAGCTTTAGAGCATAGAGAGAAATTAAGGAAACAATATATAGTTTGCTCATAATATACAATTCATTGTAAGGCAATCTATGGAGAAGTAATAGGGTGAGTGTAATGACAGAAGCACACCTACAGATGTGTAAAAACCCTCAGACTATTAAATTTAGACTGAACTCTCATCAGTAACTAGAAATCTGCTAAAGTGGGGCAGAAGTTAGAAAGGGGCAGTGAAATTTATGTGTAGAAGTTGTCTAGGAAAACCAGCTGTTTGTCCTCTGGCGCTAGGCTGAGTTTCTGTTGCCGACTCCAAAAGCTGGGACTCTTCCTAGACTCAGGTTTCATAAGTGTTTCTCAAGCCATTCTGCCAGTTACACTATTGGATGAGCTAATGTGCAGATATCATGAGTGAGTAGATCTGTGACACAAATATGAGAACTGTTGCTCTCATTGGTAGTTTACTATTATTGGCATATGGGAAATTACAACACCTGGTGAATGTATAAAAATGGAATGTGGATTTTTTTTATTCGAAAAAAAGTTTCATAGCAAAATCACCAAAATTTTGGACTTATGTATGCATTGTATCTTACTTATTTTTGAAATATTTTATTTCTTAAAGCCTTCCAGGACTGACAGCACGCCCACTAATTCCTCCACACCTGAGGAAGAATGTTCTGTCATAATAGACATGAATAAATTTGAGGAATTTAGTAAACGGGCATGGACAGATGTTTTCCTTCAAATATACAAGGTAACACTTCTTTTTGTTAAAAAAAAATCACTTAAAATTTTTTATTTGAAAGAGTAACATAAAGAGAGGGATTTTTCTTTTACTGGTTCACTCCCCAAATGTCTACAACAACTACAGTTAGGCCAGGCCAAAACCAGGCACCGGGAGCTCCATTTGCGTCTTCCATGTGGGAGGAAGGAATGCAAGTATTTGACCCATCACCTATGCCTTCCCACAATGCATGAGTAAGAAGCTAGATTTGAAGCAGAATCGCTGGGACTTAAACCAGCATTCTGTTACAGGACAAAGGTAACCCAAATAGCACCCAATGTACCACAGGTCCATGTCAATATTCCCACCCTTATTCTTTGTGCTGTTTTGTCTACCTACATGTTTTAGTTAATGTGTATGCAATACTGCCATAAAAGCTTTAAAAACACAGTAGTTTAAAGAGATTTTTAAAAATTCTCATTGAACTGTTGAGGAGTGATTTGGCTAATAACATATTTCTTCCATCTTCGTGCTTTAGGCTTTTATCCATGAGTTCAATTTTTCAGAACATGGAATTATATAAGGGAGGAGTAGAGAACAAGAATATGGCTTTTAAAGACATATCTTGGAAAATGTAACATTTTAATTTCCCATCCTGGTGGAAGAATTTAGTTACATGGTCACACCATATATCAAAAAAAGTTAAGAAATATTTTATAGAATGGATAGCTATAGGAATATTCCATCATTAATAGGAACAATGAAAAATAAATACTGTTGAAAAGCAGGCCTCTATCTACCTGTAGCACACCATAGATTGTAGCTATAAAGTTATTCTGGAGTGATATTTACCAGAATTCAAACAACTGAAGGTGCAATCAAGTTTTAATAATGTTTTGCAATTTACCTCCTATCAAATTGAATTTATAGATAGACTAAAAGCCATAAATTATTTCTTCACACCTAAAAACGAGAAAGTAAATACTATGACAATACAAGCAAAAAAAAAAATGAATGAGAACTTGTAGAAAAGAATATAGTCTTTGATCCTTGAAAAAGGTGTCAAAGAATAATATACATTTAAACTGAACCATCATCAATAACCAGGAATTTGCTAAGGTGGGGCAAAGTTGGAGAGAGGTGGTGAAATTTATGTGATGAAGGTGGTAAGTAAGTTTTACTAAAGAGTAGGATAGCAAAATTTTTCAAGACAAAGGGAATCCAATATGGAAAACTCTTGAGATATAGAATTGTTATTTTCTGATGAATAAATATGATTTGGGAAAAGAAAAACATAATAGGGGGGATAGGTAATAATGACAGAAAGTTGATAATGTTTCATTTATGTTAAAGAAAAACCATTCAGTAATACTTGCTAAGGCTTAGTAAGACAAACTTTATTATGATGACAATCACAATTATTTCAAAGACCATTGAAAAGGGATTTTGCAGTGCAGAAGAGAGCTTGGGCTCAAATGCAAATACAGCACGGGCAAATGGGAATTCATAGACAAGGACCAACTTTGGGGTTAACAGGTAGAAACATCACAGAGGAGATACCAGAAATGGGGGAAATTCTGCTTTAAAATCCTTGGTAAAAACAAGCCAAGGTGATAAGGACTGTTGTAAATATCAAAAGTGATCAGCTGTTAATGATAGGGGTTACTGAATAAATTGACTTAGCAGAGTTGTGTCTAAAACTGGATTTTATAGGCAAGTGCACAGAGGTGCCTAGGAGAAACTTTGGGAGCCTAGCTACAGTTTAGTCCAGAAAAAATACTTGTCACTGCATAAGCTAAACTAAAAAAATTCCTTTTTTGTTCTGATAAAAGAGCAAATGAAGCGTTCTAAATACAAGGGTGATGTGATGTGCTTTGCATTCGTTGGTACGGTATACAAAATGTTTGGTGACATATTTAACTTTCTGGTGCTATGATTTACGTGGTGCCAGTTACGGGAGAAAAAAATGCGTTTGGAGTAAAATTCAATTACATGCACTCAGTGACTCTTTGAAACTGGCTAAACTGTCAAAGATGACTGTAGGTTTCTTGGTTGGATACTAAGTAGAATTTGATCCTAGTTATTGGAATACAGGACATAGACAAAGAACAGGATTTGTGGTGAGGGAGCAGAAAGCAGGACAATGTAAGGGGTCATGCTATGCTAACTTTTTCCTACTATTTAAGTTGTCCTGCATACTTATGAGGATGATAAATGCCTTAGCCATGAGAAAGAACTAGGAGGCAAAATATGTTTGGGCTTCTTCACTGATTCAATGAAAAAGCCAAAGGAATGGATAGGACTATCCATTTGAATCAGCTGCAAGAGGCTATATTTATGCAGTGTGTAGTGTGTCCAAATCACAGGCAGCTCTAGAGCTATATTAGAGCAGACGTGTATTTGCAATTAAGGAAGAAAACGATGTTATGTAGAGGTACTTCACAAGCTAGAAATAGAAAGTTGTAATTTCAGCACAAGTCACTTGAAGTTGCAACTTTAATATTAATAGAACACATATATACACAAAGGAATTACTTTCCAAAATCTTGGCAAATAGTTAATGAAATGTATCTTGTTCCACTTTATTTGATTTTGTGTAATGCTGTTATTTCTGCTTGCTTAATCACTATATTTAGATGTAGTTATTTTCATGCAAGTCACACAGATTATTAATAGTTAAACAATGCATCATCGAAGCCTTAGAGAGGTGAAAACGTTTACAGAAAGACTCAAACTCCTAAGGCTGTTCTAAATGTATACAAAAAGGATTCCCACATTGTATAAAGGTAGATGCTATATGTGCTAAAGGAAATGTATGTCATGTTTTCACTGAAGAAGAGGAAAGGAAATGATCAGAAATGAGCATCTGAATTAGTTTGACCAATGTATTACAGTGTATTATCTGACATAACTTCTTTTTAAAATAGTGGTGCAATTCTGTCAACTGTTTTCATATTTTCAAAGAGCAGTGGTCTTTTTCATAGAGATTGTCCCAAATCTCCCATAATAGAACACAGTTGGAGTTTTTTCTAAGGGTACACAAGATGACAATCTATAAGGACATTAATCAATTGCATTTACATTACCCAAGAAGTATCTGGCAAAGTAGTGACTATTTCCTTCCAAATAGTATTCATTGGTTAGGCTAATTTTTCCTTTTTAGTAATTTTTTCCAGTGTCTTGGCATTATTTCTATTATCTTTGTTGCTTTTCATAGCACTTATTAACATCGCCACTTACTATGGTTTTCCTATTACTCAAATTCATGTGACTTAAGACTCTAGATATTCATACTCATTGCAATTGCTGGAGGTGATAGCATGGTGGCACACTGGGTTAAGTTGCTACCTGTTAAGTTGTGATGCCTGTATCCCACATCAGAGTGCCAGTTGGAGTCCCAACTGAGCTGCTACCAATCCACCTCCCTGTTAATGTGCCTGGGAAAGCAGTGAAAGATGGCCAAAGTGCTTTGCCCCTGGACCAATGTGGAAGATCCTGGTAGAGTTCCTATCTTCTAGCTTATGCTTTGCCCAGTCCTGGCTATTCTGGACATTTGGGTAGTGAAGCAGCAAATGAAAGATCTATTTCTTTGTGTATCTCCCTTTCACTGATTTTTTAAAATAAATTGATTTTTTTAAAAAAATCTTTAAAATTTATTTACAAAACACTGTTCTAAAACCTACTTTGTTCAGCCATAATTGAAGATACTGACCTTTTTTAAATCCTTCAATAAAATCCCCCTGCATTGGACACAAAGACTTCTGGAGAACTCATCTCAGTGCTGGTTGATTGCTAATCCCTCTTATCTTTCAATCTGTTTACGAAATATATTGGAAATATATTTGGGGGTATTATCTCTCCATCATCAATCATATAGGGATACTCTGCTTCACCAATAGTGTTCTTGGGTTTCTTTGATGACCAAAAAATACAAAATACAACAGACTTTATACAGCATGTTAGCTTTAAAAGGACGCATGATAGATAACAACATAGAATGCACAGCAATGGACGTGTGGCAGGCTTGTGACTAAAGGCATAGCTCCCAATGTTTCTTTCACTACACACATACTCAAGTCAGAAACGGTCAAAAAAGATGGGGTCGGGCCCGGCGCAGTGGCGCAAGTGGTTAAAGGTCCTCGCCTTGCACGCCCGGGATCCCATATGGGCGCCGGTTCTAATCCCGGCAGCCCCGCTTCCCTTCCAGCTCCCTGCCTGTGGCCCGGGAAAGCAGTCGAGGACAGCCCAAAGCTTTGGGACCCTGCACCCGCATGGGAGACCCGGAAGAGGCTCCTGGCTTCGGATCGACATAGTATCGACCCGTTGCGCTCACTTGGGGAGTGAATCATGGGACGGAAGATCTTCCTCTCTGTCTCTCCTCTCTGTATATCCGCCTTTCCAGTACAAAAATAATAAAAATAAATCTTTAAAAAAAAAAAAAGATGGGGTCTAGTGGGTATGATTTCCAGTTGTGCAGCACTCTCAGAGTGCTCAATACGCCATCTTAACAATGGTGTCTAAGTGCTTAAGGATACAGCCCTTACTTGAAGTTTTCGTTAATTTTGGACATACATCAATTAATTCCTATTAATTTCATGGATTAATAGTGTAAAGAAATGCTGTCAGACATCCTTCAGGCTAACAAATCATAAACCAGCTATCCATTCTTTACTTCCTTCAACATAATTCTACTTAGGATGATTCCCCAGAACAAATGAGACTATCTAAATGCTCTTAAAAATTCAGGGATGTTTATAGACAAGGAAAAGATGAAACTCGTGCTTTGTGTCAGTTGATTAAGGTGAGAAAGTCTTAAGAAGACAGTAAGTCAAATATAAATAATACAGTGTGGAAATAGATGTACATAAGACCCTAACAGGTTAGCTCTCTAATATATGTAATATATACTGTTAACAGCACAAAGAATGAGTTGAAGCAATTTGGAAAATAGAGTGATGAGAGGGAAAGAGAAAGAGAGACATACAGGGAAAGAGATCTTCCATCTGCTGGAATGCCCACCCAAGTGTGGTCAACATCTGGGGCTGGGCCGGGCCAAATCCAGAAGCTTCATCAAGGTCTCCTTGTGGGTCCAGGGAGACCTTTTCAATTCAGAAAGTCATGCAATAAATGTAAGGACAGAGTAAAATACAGGCTGCCTATCTCTTCCACAACCTATACCAAATGCTAGTAGAATGTATGTACCTTTGAGTCATTCTATATGTAATACTCTAGTAATGAAGTACACAGTCTTAATCCCAACTCTGCCTACAGTGTCAGTATCTCATATGGGCACCTGTTTGTGTCCCAGCTGCTTCACTTCTAACCCAGCTCCCTGCATATGGCCTGGTTCCCTGCATCCATACAGGAGACCTGTTTGTAGCTCCTGGCTCCTGGCTTTAGACTGGTTCAACTCTGCCCATTATGGCCATCTAGGGACTGAATCAGTGAATGGAAGATTTTTCTCTCTCTCCCTCCCTCTCACTCATTCTCTCTGTAACTCTGCCTTTCCAATAAAAATAAATATATTTTTAAAAAATCTTAACATTTAAAAATCAATTTATATTACCTTAAAGCATGTAGTATAAATATAGTGATTGGTGATATTTAAATATGCAAAATCTTTATGACATAGGATAAAAATAAGTCAGATTACAATGTTTTATATAAGTATCATCGTAGAAGTAAATCCTCTTCAATAGGTATCAGTATTAGAATTAGTTCTGGGGCCTGGCATGGTGGCGCAGTGGTTAAGGTCCTCGCCTTGCACGCCCGGGATCCCATATGGGTGCCAGTTCTGTCCCGGCAGCCCCGCTTCCCTTCCAGCTCCCTGTCTGTGGCCCGGGAAAGCAGTCGAGGACGGCCCAAAGCTTTGGGACCCTGCACCCGCGTGGGAGACCCGGAAGAGGCTCCTGGCTTCGGATCGGCATAGCATTGGCCGTTGAGCTCACTTGGAGAGTGAATCAGGGGATGGAAGATCTTCCTCTCTGTCTCTCCTCTGTGTATATCCGTCTTTCCAATAAAAAAAAAAAAAAGAATTAGTTCTGACTTGATAACTCACTGCCTTTAATTATAGTTTTATTTTCTGAGGTTTTGTGAGGTGGTGAAAAAATAAGGCCTTTCAAACCCTTCTGTTTTGATTGAATTGACATTCTATCAGAGTCATCTTCAAGTACAGTTTGTTAAACTGGATAATAGGCTCATCTTGTGAATTATATAGTGTCATACTTATGAAGTAAATGCTACAAATGAAAAGTTGAGTGTTGAAATGATTTTCAGTGAAACACATCTATTTGTTTTTCTTTCTCCAGTATAGTGGATACATTTAACCGGAAAATACTGGGACCTTTTTTTATTTACTTATCTTCTCATATTTTAAAATTTACTCTTAAATAATAATTTTCTGTTTCTACATTGGAATCTTTTTAATATTTCTTTCTTGTCCAATTTCAGGTCCTGATTCTTTCCCGAATTGTACCACATTGCACCAATGATATGCCCCCCAGGCATGTAAAAATTACACCAAAAATCAATCCTGATTTTACATCCAGCAACATATATTCCATTTATGAAAGGATTCTTCTTAGTTGGATGAATACAAATTATGAGGATGCTAGACATATTATATGGAAAAAGGGTCACAAAGGTAAGATTTTGTTTTTATTTATATAAATTATTATATAAATAAATAATGCATCCATGTAGAAGGAGCCATGATATCACAATCAGAATCCTTCAACTGATGTTTAGCATTAGTTCTGCCATCCTCAAAAAGGCTCTCCTTTTAACATCTTCAAGGTATGTTCCTTCACATATAAAATGAAAATAATGAAAGATGATTCTTTAAATTGAAGAATAAATAAAACATACAGATATGCTCTAGAACTGAAAGATCACCTTACTGTTTCTAGGAGGGTCAACTTAGATTTAGAGCTGACACTGCTCAAGCCTTGTATATGATTATATGAACACAAGTGAAATTGAATGATAAAATATCTTTAATCTTACACAAATATGAAAGATGATATTCAAAATCACAATAAGCAAGAAAGTTTCATGAATTGGGGACGCATGGAGAGTAGGTTATGTTAGATTCACATACTAAGACATGTAGGTATTCTGAGACAGATCAACACCAGTGTTTCAATGTGTACTACTGCTCTACTCTTGCAGGGTGAGACACAAATATCTACCCCAAGAGCCTTAAATTCCACTTGAAAAACTCTAATTACTAATGCAGTTATACCTTTAAGAAAATATCCCATTCACATGGCAGTTATGTCAGCTGTTTAGGTCACTCTCTGCTCAGCGTAGGCCAGTCTATCAAATATGCTTGCAATATCCAATACTTCCACTTTGTCTCCCATTTAAGCATAATAATCAGTTCTGTAATTCCCTTTATTAGTCTTCCAAGTTGTATTGTCTTCTGTAGGTCAATTCTGCTTTTAAAAAGCAGAGGTGAAGAACTATATATATTTCATAGCATTAAGCCTCTGAAACTTACATTTTATCTCTAAAATTGCATGCTTTTTATTTTCCTAGCAGAAAAAAATTTTTTCTCATTTACTTAATAATTATTCAGTAAGACATATTTTGACAATTTATTTTTTTTTTACTCTCAACAGGTCCCACTCCTTCTGAGAGATGGATAATAAATTTTGACAGTGACCTTTCAGATGGCCTTGTTTTTGCAACACAATTGGCAACCTATTGCCCATTTTTGGTAAGACTATTTTTATGCACAGCAGTCTTTTATTTTGGAGAATTTAGTGACTAAAACTTGGAATGGATCTTCTGTAAATGAACTCTTTCAAATTCATTAATTTTAACTTCACACCTGATTTTGTGTGGCTAGCACTGCCTTAATTCTTAAACTTCAATTGCAATATTCTATTACTTAGAAATGTTAACAACAATAACAAAAGAAGTGTTACCATTTAGATTTTTTGCTGAACTGCAGTGAACACCTTTTTTTTCCTGGTTCTGCACTTTTGTTTTTTAATTATTACATTACATTATGTGACACAATTTTTTAGGCACTGGGATTCCCCCTACCCCTCCCCCAACCCTGCCCCCATGGTGGATTCCTCCACCTTGCTGCATTGCCACAGTTCAAGTTCAGTTGAGATTCTTTCATTGATCACTTTTAAAGCAATAGTTTTTGTTTCATTACTAGGTTTGTTTTCTATTCCAGATCGAGTCCCATTTTGTAAATATGTACACTGAGCCTAAAAACTGTGAACAACGTCTGCACAATTGCCTGATTATTATAAATGCGATTCGGGATATTGCCTTTGACATGGAAATACAGGTAGGTACCTTTGTAGTATAAGGAGTATAATTTTGAGAACATACTCTAAAAAAGTCTGGCCTAGAAGAATAAAACAATTCCCTTCAATTCAACCACTTATTGAAATTCTTCTGTGAAAGCTCCTGGATAGATCCTGCAAATGTATAAATAATCAAATCACATTTATGCCTTAAATGTACTAAAAACTGATAATGGCAAGTATATATAGACAAGCTAATACAAGGTCTCATGGATTCTGCAACACACCTGGGAACAATGTAGCATGATATAAAGCAGCATTCAGTTAGTTTAATAAGGAAATCAGGAAAAATTACAAGGGATGGATAATGCACTCTAATTTGCTCTAATAAATTGATGATTTTGTTAGGTTTACTTTGTAAACTTTCTTAATGCTTTATTTATTTATTTGAAAAGTAGAGTTACAGACAGAGACAGACCAATGAGGAGACAGACATCTTCCATTCGCTGGTTCACTCCTTAAATGACCACAATGTCTCGGGTTGTGCCAGGCTGAAGGCAGGAGCCAGGAGCTTTTTCAGGTCTCCCATATGGGTGCAGGTACTATAGCACCTAGAAAACCTCTTGCTGCTCTCCCAGGCCATTAGCCAGGAGCTGGATTGGAAGTGGAGCAGCCAGGACAGGAATAGATGCCTATATTGGATGCTGGCATCACAGGCCACAGCATAGCATAGCAAATCCTCCGTAAAACTTCCTCTGATTATTAATGAGGGTACTGAATTTAGTTTACCAAGTCTATCTTTTTTTTTCATTATGGTTTTAGTTTATTTTTTGCATATTTTCTCATGTTTTGTTACTCTGATGAGAAAATACTCTCTTCAAGAGAGGACAAAAACCAATACAGTTGGCATTAATAAAGAAGTAATGATTCTGTGTTTGAAAGGAATGCCACATGAATATCTTTATTACAAAGAAATTTATTTAAAAACTTTCTAAGTACAGCTAACAATTACACATTTTGGGGGGATGTAGGTGGCATTTTAATATGTAATATTTTTATTTTTATGCCTAGATTGATGAAAGTATAACTGTTTTTAGTTTGTTTTCACTTAAATGTGAGAAAAGGTAAGGATGCTGATTTTTGATGTAGTATTTCAGGCCAATGTCTTAAAAAAATATACCTTTCTATTAAGATATATATATCTGAATGTATCAAACTACTACATTTTCATCCTATTACATATTTTTCAAATATGACATTTTGAGGCAAGTTTTATATCATTATTATGTCATTTTACTTAATAGACACTAAAACAGTATTCAACATAATTCATTAACCTGATTTCAGATTATTCTATCACTAGTACTTCCTATTTCTGAAACAAATGCATCTCCCCTTTCCTTCTTTGCATTAAATTCTTAGGTTAATTCATCATAAGGACCTCTCAGGGAAATATTTTTCACTTTGAAATTTAACATCTTAGAAGTTAAAGTTTGTGTTTCATTTGTCTTGTCTTAATTTACTTCCCCATATACATTAACCAATATTGTCTTTATGGAAAAATGTTATACCACATATTGTTATAATATGAAAGAGTTTGCAGGTCTAAGTTTTTCTCATATCACACCATTTCTAAAAATTTCTAACCCAGCAAACCTCTCTACATAAGCAGCACAGCTCCTAATATTTAACTGTTTGTCTCCAGACACTTTCATTAGTAATTAAGCCTTAGTCCTAATTGTCCAAAAAAAAAAAAAAAAAAAAGTCGAACAGACCCTTTTCTGTTTCATAGAAGGATCCAAGTGCCTGAAGAAATGTTCATGACAGATGACCAGAGAGGCTGTCATTATCTGAAAACTGCTGCCAAATTTCAGAATCCACTATCATGATTCCATGGAACGTATAAACTCTCCCGCACTGTATTCCCGAGTCACACCCCAAATAAGTTTAACTTATAACTTGAATACTTGTGATTAAATAATAGCAAATCTGCATTTCCATTTTAAGGAAGTATAGTGAATGTCCTGTACCCTGAGAATGACAGAGTAGCTATTTTATTCATGATGTTTTGTTATGTCTTTGAATACCTGCATTATAACAGTCCCAATGTTTAATTTTGGTGAATAATCCTCCCCACTAGCTCCATCTTTTTTTTTTTTTCTAAGAGGTCATGGCCCCTGAGATATGGGGCTGGGATGGAACTGATCAGGCAGCTGCATCTACGGGTATGTGCATTGGCTGGTGCAGGTAACAGCCCGCACCTGACCCTGTACTAGCTGGCACATGCAAGATTCAAGTGTGAGATCGCCCTACAGGAGGTTTCTTGGGGGTCTCTCCAGCTAGATGTTTGGACTCAAATCCTGGCAACAAGGAAAATCCCAATATATGTGGTCCCACCTTGGAGTACATGTATCAGGACTGGGACTATTCCTCAGTTGCTGATGCCTGTGCAGTGGATAGCGTGCCCAGATGCACACAGAAACATGACAGCCAGCTCATCCAGGCCTGCAGGGGACATCAGAGGATGACCAAAGGATGGAAAGCAGAACGGGTCGGAAAATTCTCCTGGCTAACTCTGCAGCTTGCTCCTGGGCCTGTGGATGCACTGATGTGGAATTTGTCAACCAATAGACCGTGGAAAGCTTTTCTCAACCATGGAGCAATGAAACAAACAAGTTCTCAGAACTATCAAAACCACTCAAGTAACACCCACAGAACACTCTTTCCACATCAGGGTCTCTAAGCCATCCCTCATCCCCAGATACTGATGTGGTTTGGCAGCAAATAGCAACCCCATCCTTCTCACTGCAGACATAGGAGAAAAGGGAAAAGGACTGAAACATTTATCCCACCCACCTTCCTCTGGTGCCTCATCCACCCCATCCAAATAGGAGGCCCATGTGGGCTTGCATCCCTTTCAAGTATGCAAACAATATTAAAGAGAAAGTGAAAATATTTCTTTCCTCATTTCCCAACTTTACGTTTTAGCTCCAAGTTACTTTCTAGTTGTTTGTTGACCATGCTACCATTCCTCTATAACTTTAACATATTTATCAAATATATTGCAACAGCTGTCACTCATTTAACTTGCTTATAATGTAATTTTATTTTCTCCCTTATCATTTGCTCATTCTGAAAGATTACTTCTCCACCTGTCACCTACAAGATCCCCCTTAGTTGTTGCTTAGTTCAGAAACCAAGTTCCTCACCCTGGCAATCCAAACCCTCCCCCATAGCTGTGGCACTTTTTGATCTTTTTCTGTTATTACCTGTCCCTTCTTACCTTACACATAATCTACACTGTATTTCTTCCCTAAATAAATACTATGCTTCTCTATATGAGATCTTCAAAAAGTTCATGGAGAATGTATATTATCTTCTAAATCCCATTTTCCATGAACTTTTGAAATATCCTCATATGTGTCCCTATAATATTGTACGTTCCTAATAAAACACACCCATTTCTTTTCGCCAAAAGCAAGAGGATGAGGTGGATATGAATGCACTCTCTCTCTGTCTCTTTCTTTCCTTCTTTTCTTTCCTCCCTCTCTCATTTCCTCCTCTCTGTCTCCCTTCTTAAAAAGCATTTAACATGAGGTCTTAATTTTTGGATGTATTTCTAGTATATAGTATAATCTTGATACAGTATATAGTATAATCTTCATACAATTTGGAGTTGTGTGATCAATGTTCAGCTTAGAAAAAGTCAAATTTATCTTTTAGCAGGTGAAGCTGTTACAATCCAAAAAAATATTAATTCTACCTATTATATGTATTTTTCATTATCATTGCAATCAGAAGCATTTAAAAATGATTCAGAGTGTTTCAATAATTGGTGTAACATTACTTTGCTTCTTTTTATATGTTTTAGATGTTTATTCTCAAATGATTTTTCTTTTTTCGTACTAGGCCACAGACATCTGTGATCCAAATCCAATCCTGATGCTAATGTTTTGTGTCTACATGTATGAGAGGCTGCCTTCGTACCTCCCCAAGAAAGTGGTGCCCTTTTATTGTACTCTACATGATACTGTGCTAAGTGAGGTAAGGGTACTTGGGGGGGCATAATACACATAGAGTTAAACACATTAAGAGGGGTTTTAAATATTTATTTTCCGGTGGTTGGCATTGTGATGTAGCATGTCGTAACCCTGCAATGCCAGCATCCCTCATGGCACCAGTTCAAGTCTTGGTTTTCTACTTCCAAGTCCCTGCTGATGCTTCTGAAAAAGCAGTGGAAAATGGCCAAATACTTGGGCCCTGCACACCTGTGGGAGACACAGGTGAGGTTTCTTGCTCCTGGCTTCCACCCGTTTGGGGAGTGAGTCAGCCACTAGGTGATCTCTCACTCTGTGTCTCCCTATCTTGCTGTAATTCTGCCTTTCAAATAAGCAAACATCTTGAAAAAATAAAATAAATATTTTCCCAACCCAAAATAAAAAGAAGGTTCTATAAGATATCATTACATTTTAATTGAATAAGCCTTAATGAAAAGGTGCTTCCTTTAGGCCAAAGGTCTAAAACTATCAAAGAGATATTTGTTTGATTATCACCACCTACAATTAAATTATGCATCTTTCTTTCCCATTACAGTTTTACGCAAAATAGCATTATGTCGTGTAAAAGATAGTTTGCCACTTAATAAGATTCACATTTATTTCTTTTCCTAAGACTAGATTATGTGTTTTTCCTACATTTTATTGAGAACAGGGATGATTTTTGCCACATTTTTGATAGAAGCTTTTCTATCTTTGGTCTTCAAAATATATGCCCTGATAATCTTGAATTTGTAATTGCAGTCTTTTTGAGAGGATAACTGTCTAGATTCTATGATTGTTTGGATTGATGGCTGATAATGATGTGGGTAAAAAATTTAGAAATACTAGGATTCTTGCATCAATAGGGCAAAACTTATTAAAAGGAAAGCTTCTATATTTTATGAGAAAATGTTGAGAAAGAATCATTTGGTTTTCATTTTCTTTCTCTGTTTTTGTTGTTAGAGATATTTCACTGTGGAGAATGTAAACAGTGTTTATAGTTGCTTATCAAGGGTTTGGGGTACTAACTAGCCTTGAGCTATAGTTAAATTGGAGAGGACCTTTGACTTAGAAATAAAATTTCTGAAGAATTAGCAGTATTTTGCTTAAGCCTGCAGGATGTAAGAGTCTCAATTAGACTAAGTAGTGATATAGTGTAGTGAACTATTCTTACTATTCTCTAATTCTGTTGACATATTGTGCTTCTTTATATCGTTTTTCTCACTTTTTAAAGCAATTAACATTAATACTAGCTAATGTTTAAACATAAACTTTATCTTGTTGAAAACAAATTGAAACATTTTGATGAAACATGATTTCTTTCCTCGTTTATATCTTAACTACAAGCAATGTTAATGTCATAAGTTTATAAAGGAGAGAGATACAACTTTGTTTTTCATATATGTGAACAGTCCTACTATAAACATGGTGGAACAGGTATCTCTTTATACATTGACTTTATGTATTTTGAACATATACCACACAGTAGGGTTGCTGAATTATACAGCAATTCTATTTCTACTTTCTAAACAAATCTCCATATTACTTTCTGTGGTGCCTGCATTCATATCAACAGTATGTAAAGGTTCCCTCTTTCTACATCTTGGTTAGAATACTTTTCTTATAGCCTTTCTGATAGAGAGAAGTGATATCTCATTGTGGTTTGGATTGGTGTTTGCCTGATGGCCAGCGATACTAAGCATTTTTTCATATATTTATTGATCTTTTTTTTCCCCTTTGAGTACAGTCCGTTCATTTCCTTTGCCCATTTCTTAACTAGGTTGGTTGTTTTTGTGTTGAGTTCTCTAAATTTGTG
The DNA here is from genome assembly GCF_017591425.1 of Ochotona curzoniae. Taxonomy (NCBI): domain Eukaryota; kingdom Metazoa; phylum Chordata; class Mammalia; order Lagomorpha; family Ochotonidae; genus Ochotona; species Ochotona curzoniae. The sequence continues at coordinate 17,181,351 of NW_024465023.1, read as the reverse complement.
ATATTTCTTGAGTTAATTCCTTGTCAAATAAGTAGATTGCAAACATTTGCTCCCATTCTTTACCAGAAGTCTGTTTGCTCTATTAATTGTTTGCTTTGCTGTACAGAAGCGTCTGAGTTGGATATAATCCCATTTCTCTATTTTTAATGTTGTTGCCTGAACTTTCAGTATGTTCTAAGAAATTGTCACCTACATCAATTTCTTGGATGGCTTCCCCCATTTTCATCTATCATTTTCTGTGCTCCCAATCTTACATTTAAGTCTTTGTTCCATCTTGAGTAAACTTTTGCATTGGAGACCTAGGCATCTCATTCCCTTCTTATAATTGTAAATGTCTAATTTTGTCACCATCATTTATTGAAAAGGCTACCCTTTTGATGATGTATGTTCTCATGTTTGTCAAAAATAAGTGTTCTGTAGCATGTGAATTAATTTCTGAGCTCTCTATTGTGATCCTTTGATTTATATGTTGGGGTGTTATTTGTTTGTTTTTTATTGGAAAGGCAGCTTTACCTCTGGTTCAGAAGTTTCTTCCGGGTCTCCCACGTGGTGCAGGGGCTCAAAGACTTGGGCCATCCTCTGCTGATTTCCCAGGCCACAAGCAGGAAGCTGGATGGGAAGTGGAATAGCCAAGTCTCAAACTGGCACCCACATGAGATGCCAACACTTAAAGGTAGAGAATTGGGTCATTGAGCCACTGCGTCAACTCGCTTATTATGTCTGTTTTTATGCAAGTACAACACTATTCCAATTATGATAGATTTGCAGTATGGTTTGAAATTAGGCATTTTTATGCCTCCAGTTTGAAATTTTTTCCTCAGGATTTCATTGACCAGCTTGAAACTTTTGTGACTCCATGTGAATTTTAGAGCTTTCTTTTCTAATTCTTTATATACTTGATACTTTGATAGGAATTACATTTGAATCTATAGACTGCTTTAGGGAGTACAGGCATTTTAATTATATAAATTCTTCTAATTCAAGAGCAAGCAGTATCTTCCCATTATTGTGTGTCCTTGATGATTTAACAATGTTTGATAATTTTTAATAGAGATCTTTCATATCTCTGGTTAAATTTATTTGTAAATATTTCATTTTTTCCAGCTATTTTCAATGCATTTTCCCCTCATAATAGTCTCTAAATTGAGCAGCTAGTGTGTCCTATTTATAAATTGAATTATGTAAGTTGTCTGTTTTAAATCCTACAATGGTTTTCCACTTCATTAAAAATTAAATAGATTTTGCTAATTTTCTTCTTCACATTTTTTGGTGAACAGGTGCTTTTTTGACTTACTTCTTTGAAAAGCTCTTTCCATGACCACTTTAGAGGCAAAACACACACACACACACACACACACACACACACGCACACGCACACACACAGGGTATTCAAAACTTTAGGTAAAGTATGTGTTATGAAAAAACTCAAGCCTGGATTTCAAAAGTTTTGCAAATAAAATGAGCTTTTTAAATTTAAATATTCATAAATTATCCAATGTGTTCTCAAACACTGTATTTTCTAAATTTAAATACAGAATCTAAGTTCTTCTGGTTAGTTTACTTTAGAAATAATAATTTCTATAATTAAAATGCATAAATTTTTACAGAACTAAGAAATAATACAGTTGCATGTGTGTTTTAAATTCATGATGTTTATACTTTTTTGTGCCTACATAGATTGTAGTGAAGAATCCCAGCCTAAAAGCTATTGTATATACTGCCATAATTGTTGGAAAAGATGCTGTTGATTTCTCTCTTCAACGAGCAGGGACTGTTGTAACAATTTCTCCGAGGTGAGCAGTTTTTTAAATTGTACATTATTGAACACATCAAATGCGGAGATTTAAGTTATTTTAATTATAATAAAGTAACTAGATTTTTATTTAATAGGAATATAATGAAAAGACTTACTTTTACATAGTAAAATACTCATACATGTAAGAGTCCTCACTAATTTGTTAAAGCAATGCTGACATCAAACATCTGGTTTTCTCTATATGCATTTAATTTTAACTTATTTTGCATGCATATGGTCCATAGAAAGAAGACTATAAATTATTTATGCAATATGGTTCTGCTTATTGCAAGAAACTCGTAACAGTATATATTTGAATTATAAGCGTGCATGTATATATTGCATTATGTGTTCAATATAGAAAATCTAGAAGCTATAAAGAGCCAAAAAATTATTAGCATCCTACATCAGAGAATTGAAATTGTCATCATTTTTCTTAATTCCCTCATAAGATATATGTGTTTAGCTCACAGATAGATACACACACAAATATATTATATATCAAGTGTATACTCCCAACTTGTAGTATTCAGTGAAGTCTCATTTTTATCTAATTGTATTCTCATTTCAGTTATTTAAAGATTATATATACTGTTTCCCCCCTCTCAAAATGAAATTTTGGGACCTGGCACGACAGCCTAGAGGCTAAATCCTAGCCTTGCATGCACCGGCATCCCATTTGGGCACTGGTTCATGTTTTGACTGTTCCACTTCCCATCCAGCTCCCTGTTTGTGGCCCGTTAACTCAGTAGAGGATGGCCCAAAGCCTTGGGATCTTGCTGGATGAAGCTCCTGGCTCCTGGCTTCAGATCGGCTCACCTCCGGTCATTGCAGCCACTTAGAGAGTGAGCTAGTGGATAGAAGATCTTTGTATCTCCTCTCTGTATTTCTGCCATTCCAATAAAATATAAAATAAAATAAAATAAAATAAAACTTAAAAAAAATACTCATAGGAAATTAAATATATATTCTCAGATTGACCAGTGGCATTTGCTATGCCAAAATTGTTAATGATGGCAAATATTCTTAATAAATAATATAAGGATAATGTGTTTTTGTTTTTGTACTGTTGTGGGATCTGTGGGGTCCAAGACCTCTGTTCTATAGAACAATCTAGATTCTGTTAGTGATTCCTTTCTTATGGTAGTGCCACACGCCCCTGGCTTGTGCTGTAGGAGTTATAGATAATATAATGTTTCCTCTCTAAATTTCTCTGAGTATTTGACTATGAGATCTCCAGGCAGCTTTCTTCATTAGGCTGCTAGTCAAGTGGTGCCTGTCTATTCCTCTTGCAGCTAGGATTGCCAGCTAAGGTGACCATGCATCAGGGATCCCACCTCAAGCCATAAGAGGCACTCAGGTGCTCAGTTGCTCTCAATGGCCAGGCCTTTATCAGGCAGGACTCATTCCAGATCTTCCATGTGAAATAAGGGACTCAAGTACTCAAACCTCTACCTGTTGCCTCCTGGGGTACACATTAGTGGGAGACTGAATAGGTAGCAGAGCCAGGACTCAGTTCCAGAAACTCCAGTATCTGAGGCAGGTAACCCCAGTAGAGTTCATTGCTGCAATCAAGTGCCTACTTCACTATATGTAAATTTTTAAAGAATGTTTAAACTTCTTTAAAGAGTGTTTAAAAATTAACTTGCCTACAGAGTATATATTTTTCAAATCACTGTATCCTTAACTTGGAATATAATGTCTTTATACAAATACCTCTGATGCTAATTCCTCTTCTATTGCCTGAATTATCTATTTTAAAGATAAATTCATTTCTTTCTCTTGGTTCAGTATTTCAGTCAAAGGATTTAGTCTAATGTCTTGTGACACTTTGTTCTTCATTCCTTCTCTCAGCCCAAGCATTTCTTTCTCATCAACTTCCTTGGGGATCCAGTTCCTTACCAGCTTGTGTAATAATAGTGCAGTAGAAAAGTAAATTATGTTTCTGTATGAAAAAAAATTTTGTCATTTTGTAGACTCCAATTTACAGTAAAAACATATTCTACTTTTATGTCAGATTGTCTGGAATTTCGTAGTGGCATTGGTGAGAGGAAAATTATCTCAATCTCATTCTTTCCTGTTTAGGATAATGTCATCCTGGTAATACATCCCATTTTAATTCCCTTTAAGTTTAATGATATTCTTCTTTGGAAGTTAATATGACTACTCATGTTCAGAGTCCATTGTGATATATAACTTATCTCATCTGATATAAAAAATAAATTCTGGAGACCAATGAAGATGCCACCTGCATTGCAAATAGAGGCTTGGTCTGATACAACGCCATGCTGGCCCCATATTTTGTTTCTTAAAGAGGAAATTGCTTTTTTTGTTATCAGATAATATATGATTATTTATGTGTTTCACATCCTGTTAGATTCTTTCTCAGTCACAATAAATAATGATTCTTTCCATCAGCTATGAGTTGAAATTCCAAGAAACAACATTTATATAGAAAAGAGTAAATAGCTATACCAGCAAATAAACAAAAACATTTACTTCTGCATCTGACTCAATGACTAAATATAGTTATACCAACAGAGCAACTGTTGTGAAAGTGAAAATATCATTTAAGAAAACCATTTTGTTTATTTTTTTCCTCATTATTCTCACTGGGCCATATGTTCACTGAGATTGTTATATTATAAATTTATTTTCCATCTATTTCAAAAAGCAATTGACAGTGGTTTACAAGGTATATATAATATTGATTTTAAAATGAGTACATCAGCTGGAGCAAAAGAAAATAGAAGATGAAAAAATAAAAGTGAACCATCTAATTATGAAATTCATGACTAGGAGCTAGGATATCTACATGGTTTACATACTTAATTCTGCAGTTTCTAACAAATTCAGAAAAAAATGTTAGTCACATTTTTGAGTACAGATGTTAAGAAAAAAAATTACCTGTTTACACAAGAATAGCCCAAATCTCTCTGGTCCTGAAACCTCATAAAAAGCATACATTGTTGGCAGGCTTTTTCCTAGTGGTAATGATGCCACTTGAGATAACCATATCCGATACTGGAATAGCTGGGCTTGAGTGCTAGCTATTGCACAGCCAGGGAGGCAGGAGGTAATGATTCAAGGACTGGAATTCTTGCTGCCTATTAGGGAGACTCAAATTGAATTCCAGAATCCTGGCTTTAAACTGGTGTAGGCTTGATTGCTATAGGCATTTGATAAGTGAATCAGCAGATAAATGATCTCTCAATTTGTGTTTCTCTAAATTTAAAATGAAATAAAAATGCACTTTTTAATAAAAGAAGAATGCTTTATTATGGACTGTAGTTTATAGAAGTAGAGGACCATTGCATAATTTATTCGATGAATATAATGTAGGTTATGATCATTTTTTAAAAGATGATTATTTGCAAGAGTGACAGAGAGGGAGGGAGAGACACCAAGAGTCCACAGCAGCCAGCTGGCCCAGACCAAAGCCAGGTGTCAAGAACGTTATCCAGCCCCTCCCTTATGAGTGGCAGAAGCCCGGACCCTCTTCTGGGTCTCCCACGTGGGTGCAGGGTCCCAAGGCTTTGGGCCGTCCTCGGCTGCCTTCCTAGGCCACAAGCAGGGAACTGAATGGGAAGCAGGGCCACCATGATTAGCACCAGCGCCCATATGGGATCCTGGCACATGCAAGGCGAGAACTTTAGCCACGAGGCTACCTGGCCAGACCACCCAAAATATTCCCAATTTTAAAATTAATTGAAACCCGTGAGCGTCTTCTCACAATTGTCCTTTTGAAAAAATGGGATTTGTAAAGCACAGGACAATGAAATTAACTCCTGGTGTTGCTACATGTGAGCTGTAACTATTCCACACAAAATGACTTTCAAAACATTTTTATGGTAGTTCTTTATTTACTTTTTATTTCTTTGAATGGGGAGGGGGAGAAAGAGAGAGGCAGAAGGTGAAGTAGCCAGCCTGGTACCTGATCAGACAGTGAGAAACTGGCTGGTGACAGACTCTCGGGGTGCAGAGGGAGGCAGGTGAGAATTGCTTTGTAGCAGCTCTTCCTGAGTCTCTTGCTCACATGTTGTGGGAAAATAAGTCATGGTGCTTTCTGTGGAGACTTGCTCAGATGCAGTAACGCCTATGTGGCCAGTGTGGAGTCACGCTGGGTTGCATGGAATATCTTCTAAACCCATAGTCTCTATTATTGTACTATCTGTTATACTACGAAGTTAAAGATGAAGGGAAATGGACACTTTTTTTCTTTATTCCTTTTTTAAATTAAAAATTTCTCTCAAATAAGATGTATGCCACTTATCTACTATTGTTTGCTTTTCACGTTCGAATTTTATTTTCAACCATGATTTCAGCGTTTTTTTTTTTTCTCTTAGAATTTTAGTTGAGAAACTGATGTTCATTTTTTAACTATAAATGAGTCAATTGAGGGGCAAGGAAATACCATCAGCAACATTCCTCCAAAACAGAACTATAGTGTTCATTCTTGTAAATATCCAAATTCAAAGTGTACCAAAATCAAGGTTAAAAATTTCACATAGATAGAAAAAGCAACAAAAATCGCATAGGGAACAATGTATTTTGAATCTTTAGATTGGGTTTCAAAAAAAATAAATAAATAACAGCTTACTTCCTCAAAATACACATATCCTAATTGCTTTTTAAAAATTGAAATAGCGTTTAAAATAAATTTCAGAGCAATTCACAGTCAATTGCATGACATGTTTTTTTTGTCCTGCATCACATATAGAGGCCAGAAATTCAACATGCAGCACACATGCTAAGGGGATAATTACAATCAGGGTTTATCATTTTTTCCACGCAGGCTGTAACACCCACAATTCCAAGTCAGAAGGGACCCCGGACCCAAGTTATCTCCTTTGGGAACTCCACTGGACAACACAGGTGTCCTGCATAGAGCAACAGAATATCTGTCAAATTGACACATTCCCTGGGTTAAATATTCACTACTTTCATGTAGAGGTTAGGAATCCTGAGAAATTCTTAAGTGAAATTTTCTACAAATGTGGAGGTTGGAACAACTCTCAAATCATTAATCAAATTATCATACTCTCTCCCTTCTGTGGTACACCACTTCATCAGTCCAGAAACACAATCTATTAAAACTTGATTCTTGTATGCTTTTTACATCCATCAGTCAGCAGTCGGTCAGCCTCCACCATAGTGAGCACCTTTGGTTTCCAAATTGCTTCAAATGTAGATATGTAACGTTCTGGGTAGGCGAATCTTCCTCATATAAAGCTATATTCACCCAGGCACTCATTAGCAGTGGGCCAATATTTGTCAGCAGCTCCTTCTCAAACTATGGGTGGTAATCGCTTCACCTGCATAGTACTATAACAAATCAGTTCTTTTCATTCTTTTTTCTGCTGTTTAAATGATTGCCATTTTTCCCCCTCTGCCCTGTGCATCAGTGTTTTAACCAAAGATCCAGTCATACCAAACTGTGTGGGCAAATGCTTGCATTGGCAAAACTGCCCATTTCGGCTCATTTATGTTGCTAAGCAACTGTGGTTCTGTCACATGCGCACCAATTTTACAATTCCCTGCTGCTGAAAAATGAACTAGGAGCTTTCCAGATTGGTCTCACCATTAGCTTTGTCACCAAGCATAAAGTGCAGCATGCTGTGCCTTGCTGCTGCCCTAGTGAGGCGAGACCATGTGCCTGCAGCAGCAGGAGACTGCAATGCCGTGTCCAGCTGCAGTGGTGGGCAGTGCTTATTTTAAAAATTCTTAGTCTTTATCGTGGTTTTTTTTTTTCTTCCTTGTGACCAGAAGCAAACAACGTAGCAAGAATTTGCTTCTGCGGTAGCAAGAAATGTACTATGAATTTTATCCATAATACACATGAAATTTCCTATGGCTCACAGAAAACCTAATATTTGGTATATTATTTACTACAGCTTACATTTAGGAGTAAAGTTTGTATTTTATGGACTGGTCAAGATATCTTAACTAACGACAGTAACTAGATGGTAAAATTCTTGTACCTACAATTTTTTTTTTCATTTTGTTGTCACACTGAGTGTACATTGTAAAGCATAAATACTAAGCACATGATTTATTAACAAAGAGGCCCCTGTTGATTCCTTTTCTTAATGAGATGTTTCATCTTTTTTCCTTTATTAAAAAGAAATCAAACTAACATCACACTGAAGTTTACCAGTCGCTTCCTCCATCCTGCTGAGGCGTCACTACTATTAATATCAAAAACCAAGAATGCGAGAGGAGGTCCTACTATGGCTTTTGCTCTTAAAGGCCAAGTCCGCCATTTTAGAGCCCTAGTAAGTAAACTTTATCTATTTTATATGTATTTGCTTCTATTCTCAAAGTGTCAGGTAGTTTTCATTCCAGGAGATCATGTTTTGCATTGTTGTTAAATCAAGGCTTCTGATTTAACTTAAACCTGTGTCTTTGTTTTTATTTTGATTAAGAATTGATTGTTCAGGGCTAGGATAGTGTTGTGGCAGGCTAATTTCCTGCCTGCAGTGCTGGCATCCCATATGGGCAACGCTTTGAGTGCCAGATGCTCCACTTCCGATCCAACTTAATGCTAATGGCGTGGAGAAGCAGCGTAAGATAGACCAAGATCCTGGGACCTTGCACCAACATGGGAGACCCGGAAGAACCTTCTGGCTCCCAGCTTCGGATTAGCCCAGCTCTGGACTTAACGGTCATTTGGGGAGTGATCTAGCAAATGGAAGATTTCTTCCTCTTTCTCACCCTCCCTCTGTGACTCTAACTTTCTAGTAAAAATAAATCTTGAAAAATTGAATGGTTCATGCAACAAGAAAGACTGCTTTCCTCTCTGATAGGAATATTCATCAATATATCTTCAGTGTCAAATCTATTATAAAATTAATGTTAATACTAGCAGTTATTGAAAGATGATATTCTCACAGAGTTCTAAGTGTTTACATCTCAAAATATACAGAAAAAAGATTTTTTAAATCTGTAAAGTTATTGTGACATTGTCATGGATTTTTATAGCTGTTATCTTGTTTAAATATTATTTTCCACCATGGAGGTATGCTAAATGAAAGGCAAATTTATTATTACCAGATTACCATATGGATTATAAACTTAAGTATGCAGAGGATAAATAGGAAATAGAAAGAATGACTCTGAAGAAGGATGAATGGTAGAGAGTTCTATATGGAGAATGTCAAGAGGTTCACATGAACAGACTAGCATATTAGGTGATGCCCAGGAAAGATATGGAAATTTGTCTATCACATGGATATTGTGATCTTCTGATTTCCTCCTGGATAATGAGTACTTGCATTTCCCAACTCGCTAATAAACTCTCAGAAATAAAGATACTGCTTTGCAACATATGGTTAGGAACTGTCGTTGGTTTTAGCCTGCTAAAAAGCAGCATGGGCTGAAAAGGTGACACCTGAAGCACATGCAACTCTGCTTCCTTCTTAGTTGACCAGGAAATAGTTGAGTTAATAAAAGACAAAAAATAAATCAAGCTAAGAATACAATCAGCCCAAAAAATGCAGAGCTCCTAAAACCTTACCTCCATAGAATTCCCTTGGATAATTTGAAGATTTATTTTATATTTTTTGCTTTTTATTTTCATGAAAATGTCAGGGCAGCCACCACTTATTACAAACACAGGCATGCACACTCACACACACTCTTACAGATATCCATCCACACACAGCCCTAACTCTTCCTTGTATCATGTGTACAAGGTGTATTTACCAAGGAAATTTGAAAATGCGAAGTCATACTTGTTCACTATCAAAATCAAATTTGAGGAAAAACAGTTTGGGAGACACTATTTTTACAAATAATTTAATTACTAGCACAGAACTGTAGACCAATAGAGACAAAATATTTTTTACATGCTTTCTTACTTAAATTTCAGCAGTACAATGGTTGTGGAAAAAAGGGTATTTTATTATCACTGTAATATTAAATTTGACAGTTTGTGGTTTTAAGCTTCAATTTCATAATTAAGGATATTTGTTTTGTGTTACCATTATACAGTAAGATTTTCCTTTTACTTTAGAAAATTTTGAAGTGCCAAACTCCATGTTATCAGTGGAAGGAAATAACAATAAAAATCAAAAACCCTTTTCAAGTGGCAGGCTATTTCAAGTAAGTCAATATTTGGTGTAAGTTCATTAGAAATAACTGTCTACACTCTTGAAAAAAATATGTAATTTTCTGTACCTGCTCAGCATAATTAATTTAGAGGAGAAATTAACATGTTTACATTCTTACAAACTTATGATATACTCAGGTAAAATAGAACTTATAAATAATGAAACTAAATTAGCTTTCCATGGACATTTACTTGATCTTATCATATTTATACATGGTGTCTATATGCTTTCTGCTTGATAATACAGTGTTATTTCTATTTATTTAAAGAGTACAAATAACACTTTTCTCTCTGGTTATATTCCATCTGTTAATCTCCAAAACTGAAATATTGATTTAATCAAAAGTTATGTTTTTACCTAAGGCATTATGATTGAATGAATGTTGCATAAGAAATGTGCATGTATCAGTCTGAACATTTGATAACTACAACACAAATGTGAAATAAAAAGATAATATGATTCCTAATGATTATGTAGTACAATGGAAAAATAACAGAAATTTACACTGCACTATTTAAATTGGAAACGGTTTGCTCCAGCTTTACAAATCAGATCCTCACAACCATATCTTCATTTATTAAAAATACACATATACGTTTTATTTTAATGTTGTATAATTTCCCTTCATCACCATTTCCTAGGGTTTTGGTATTTTTTAATGGATAATCTAAGTGATTCTTGATAAGACAACTATTATTTTATTTAGAAACGTATTGATGATTTTGTGGCTTCTGTCTGCTAATGAGGACTTTTTTTTACTGTATATATCATATGTAAGAAACTAAAAAGTCATAACATGTGTTATAAATCTAGTATTAAAGTATTCCCTAAAATTAAACAAATTATTGCAGTTCTTCAAAGAGAAGCATGATGTATTAGTTTTATATTGCTATGTCAGGAATTGGAAGAATACCATAGATACATATTTCTCAAAAAATAGTGATGTTTTCATAAACCTGTTTACATTATCTCAGGTTGAGTTAAAGCTGTTGCTTTTATGGAGGATCGTGTGATTTGTTGGGTAAGATTATTAACTAGGGAATTTTGTTTGTCTCTTCTTTCATTCTTTGTATGCACATGGTTTTCAAACTTGAACAATGGGCAACTAAACTACAAAATGTGAAGCTACTATTAGAACTTGTAAATCAATATTTTATAATGGGCACTATATTATCATTATATTATTATTACTTATTTTAATAGGTATTATTTTATTATTCTAGAAATTTGAAGTACCATAATAAAATGGGGTTAGGTCAGGGGCCTCACATAGTTGTTAAGTTGTTGCCTGAGATGCCTGTACCCCTTAATGGAGTGCCTGGGTTTGAGTCCCAGCACCACTTCTGCTTCCAGCTTCACATAATGGACACAATGGGAAGTAGCAGGTACTCAAGTACTTGGATCCCTGTCTCTCATGTAGGAAACCCAAACTTTTCCTGGCTTCTGACTTTGGTTTGGCCTCGTCCTGGTTCTTGTGAGCATTTTGGGTTTAAGATTGCAATCAGTATATCTACAAGTTACGAAGTTTATGTTGTTAAACTTACAAAAATGTTCAGAACTAGTTATTAACAATCTTGTGTTACTAAATGTTGGCCTGTGGCACTCAGCATCCCATATAGTCAATGGTTTGTGTCCTGGCTGCTCCACTTCTGATCTAGTTCCCCTGCTTTTGGCCTGAGAAATATCTGCTGACTCTGACTTCATCTTCCTGATGTTTCAGACCCTGGGAGGCAGCAGTGATGGCTTAAGTAAGAGTCCCTGCCACCTATATGAGAGACCACAGGCCCGAGTGTTATAGGCATTTGGTGAAGTTTCTCTACATGGCCCTTTCTCTTTTTATCAAATATATACATAAATATTTTTCAGTTATCATAATTAGCTGCACATATATTCTAAGTTAACTTCAGTGAGATTCACAAAGTGTTGTCCTTACATAATTATTACAAAGCTTTTCTGTCTTTTTTTGTGGTATTGTGTCATACATGTTCGTAATGGTAGAACCCGACAGTAATTGCTATTGTTGATATTTTATATTGTTTATATGATTTTGATAAAACTGAGAAAGTCAAGGCAAGTATATGAGTTTATTAGTGTTATCACAGCAAAATATTATGAACTAAATGTCATAAAACAGAAAATGTTCTACAGTTTTGGGACCTTGGAAGTCCCAATTCAAAGTATTGACATGTTTGGTTTCTTCTTGAGGCTTATTTTCTTGACTTGTAAATAACTGTTCTTTCTGTGTCTTCAACTGGAAATGTATATATGGTAATATATAGTAATATTGGAACTCTGGGTTCTAATTTCATACGCCCAGAGCTTGAGGTTATTTATTATTCTTACTGCTTGCTGACTGGTTGTGTTATTTCAGTGATATCTATGTTCTCCTGTTCAAGCCACAGCACATTCACGATGAAACTTCCTATGTTGCTTGTCAGAAGCCACAACACTTAATATACCCAAAGTCACCCTGGGATGACTGGCTTTGACAGGGCTCCCTTTGACTTAATCTTTTTCTGACTGTATTCAGCTACCAAATTCCATGAATCCCAATGCCCTGAGGGGCATAAATTGATGCTCAGACTAATCTGATTAAATTCACACTCTTTTGGAATACCATCATCTCTAAGTCCTTGTTGGGATTTGTTCTGACTCCAAGAGGACTCCTCCCTAATAGTCTCTTGTCCTTATTTTCTACAGAAAGCTGTCAGGTCTATGTTTCACTTGCCTCTTCATTCAGTCTCTCGATCCCCCAGCTGTCTTTCAGTAGGACCTGTACTATTTTTGAGAGTACACTGTGGCTTGAACTCCTTCAGGAGTTGTTGAAAATGAAATCAGTTCCTTCAGAAATAGACTTGGAGTTTTCTCTTTTTATGGCCTGATTCACTCTCAGGGTAAAATGACTGTTGTGTCGATTTGGTGCTAGCACTAGGGACAATGTTGCACTTTTTTGTTTGTTTGTTTCTGAGTAAAAACCCCATTTTAGTTTCAGAGTACCAAGTGGGGATATACAGGATTTCTTGTCTGGCTTCTCCCAATTTAGAATCACAACCCTAAAAAGTAGGGCAAGGGAAATTGGGGTTCCAGTGCTATCAGCAGGGACTCATACTACAGCATGTCTCAGATGTGGGTGCTGCATAGAGAAAGGGAACCCTTTGGCCTTTTTCAGCTTGATTTTCTCAGACTCTTTTCTCAGCTATGTAGATTGGGGGAATGATGAGAAATCATTGAACTATTCTTGCCAAAAGCTTAACTGACCAATTGGGAGCCCCGGAGAAGGGTAACCTGTATCATTAAACAGAACAGTCTAGCAGTCTTGTTTTTTAACACATGATCCTGGATTCAACAATACTGGAGAACTGTCTGAAAAATGGAATCTTAGACCAACTCCAATCTAATTAAATTGGAATTTCAATTTAGGACCATCTCCAAAGGATGTGTTTGTATATTAATATTAGTACAATGTCCCAAGTTAGCAAACTGTGGACAAACTGTATCCAAGCATATGGAGAACTTGATTTAAATGGAGTCTTCTGGAGCCCCGTTCAAGACTTACTGAGTCAAAATTTAGGCAAGTGGCACCTCAGAAATGCATATTTTGACCATTTGCCTAGATCGTTGATATGTACCTTGAAATGTGAGAATCACTTACAGAAAGAGCAGTTATCAAATAATTTTTTCATTTTGTTAGATAGTATTTCACTTTTACAATTAATATTTCTGTATGTGTTATGGAAAATGCATTCATTATAGTTCAGAAGTCACTTTTTAGGCAGTGTATAGGGTATTATTTTATATCAAAACTGTATATATGCAGCAAATGAAAAACCTGATATTTATTATATTGTCTTAGTCTTTTAATGTTTTTGTCAAATTGTATTATTCTTATGACTGTTTATAATCAGAACAAGTTATTAGTAAAATAAATTTCCCACTGATGTACCTTGGGTTCATAAAAAAATGAAGAGCTATTAGAAAGGTTTTCTGTTTCTTAATTTTATATGATTTTTAAATCACAATAACTTATTTAATTTTAAACTATTGTCTGTAGACAACATATTTTATACATTTGTCTAATTGTAACTTTATAATGATGTGAATGTATCTAGAAGATTGCCATATTTGTCGCAAAGTACTTGATTTGCATGTTAGTACAGTTAATTTTGTTCATTAAAATTTTTAGCACTTAAATATCCCCAAAAAATTCTTACGTGAAAAAGCAGATTATCAATCTGAAACAAAGATATCAAATCTAATATATTGATCATAAATATCGAGCTAAAACACAGGAGTCAAATTTTATGCCAGCATTCAAATATTAGGAGAAAAGAAAGTATTGTATTCTGTTCTGTATATGTTGTCCTGCTTGTGTATGTGTATTTTATCAAGAATGAAATAACGTAGTAGGTGTAAAACACTGGTCTGTTTTCTATTGTAAAATTAGTATGGTGGGACTCAATAACTCTTATAAAACAAATAATTCATTTCAATAAACCGAGTTTGGTTAATCTGTTAACAACATTATGGAACATTATACTGTTCTCTGAAGGTAGAATTATGCATTGTTGACAGCACTTTTCTTGATATCATTCACCTACTCCTAGAGTACCATTTTTATACCAGCATCCTCCTACAATGTAGGCAGGCTAAGGCAGAGCAAATAACATACTCACTTTCACATTTTCCCATACATCATCACATACCTCTAAGTTTTTTGAATGAACATTATCACATTGTGAGGACTGAATTACTGTGTGATCCCAGAAAACAGTTATGAATGCACAGATTAGCTACTTGCATCTCATGAACACTCCTAAAAGGAATACCTTCTTTGGGAATAAGGTGAGAAATTATGAAATGTTTATGACTCTGGGTATGCCTTAAGATCCATGAGTGATTTCCTCTATGTTTGTAGAACAGAATTTGGGCAGTTACTTATTTTGAAATTTTCTTGCAATAAAGATTCAATGTTGCCTTCATATATAAAAGAATATTAGATATCACACATGTTCATCCCAGATCTTTCCCTTCTTTCTATCATGCATATTTGTTAAGTTGTAGAATAAGAACACATGGATATTTTAGCTATTTATTTCTATTCAAATTATGTTTTACAAATGATGGAGAAGAAGCAAAAGAATGTTTTGGGCCTATCTTAATTTTGTTGAGGTAGAATTAAAAGTAATTATTTCCTCATTTGTTTCAGTGTCATTTTGGTTGAATCCCCAACGTTTTTGTGTAAGCCATCACAATTATCAGAATCTGGACAGTTTGTCAGCTACGGGTAAATATTTTATGCTCCGTAAGTTTCAGAGGGATAGTTCTAAGAAATAATTTGCAGTCAAATGTTTATCTTTTACTAGATTCATGTAAGTAAAAACTGAGAAACTACATACTTGATTAAATATAAGAGATCTTCATTAGCAATGGTAATCATATTCCATAAAATTGACACAAATACCGAGTTAGTGAGCAATAAACTATTGCTCCTTGGATAAATCTGCCTGATGATATAGATTATAATTGTAAATCCTAAGACAACTGATTCTGGAAGATTGATTTTTTTTTTAATTTCACAAAAAGAAAATAAGGTTCAAAAGTGTGTGATGACCAACAGGTGCTAGAGCAGGGCTTCAAACCCAGAATTTGATCTCAGCTGGGAACTGGAACAATCAGTGGCTAGAACTGTTGCCTCTCTTCACATGTCCTTGAACATTGTAGAAGTGACACAAGTATTAATGTAAGGGCTAAAAATATATTTTAGCAACTAGGAAAAGTTGCAAATATGAAATGAAGTGGAATAATAATTCCATTTTACTTATTTAATCTATTTTATGAGCTCTGTGGTTTGTAAAGGAATCCTGATTTCTTACGATAGAAACAATTTTTAAAATTTGGATTGTTCTCTATTTTTTATCTACATTAAATGATAGAGTAGTTATTTAAAATGAAATATTTAAAAAAATCTATTCCCAAGATTAAAGAAATTTAGGCAGAAAGAAAATTGTATAGGTCTTTATTATAATTAGATTCAAAATTCTAGAATTATTGAATACAAGGATTCCAAAGCTACAATTACAGATATCATCTTAATGATATGCTTCCCCAATCAAAACAAAAAGGAATGAACAAGTATAAAAGAATTTCACGTTTAATTTTAATCGAAAATGAAACCTTGCAAGTACTAATCCAAAATAATTACTAATTCAGCATGAAGTACAGCTGAAGAAATGTGTCTCCAGTAGTCCCATTGTAGTTGATTCTTTTTCACGTAGTCTCTCCTATTTTATTTAAAAATATTATACTTCCCTAGTTCTTTCATCAAAATTTCCTGGGACAAAACAAAACAAAAGCAACTGAAAAAAAAAATAAACAAAAACCAGTAAAGGTGCCAAGGCATTAACTGTAACTGTTCAGTCAAGGATAACATGATCCAGCATTGAGCAGCCAGGCTCCTGCAGATCAGCTCGCTCTCAAAGACCGTCTCTCAGTTCAAAGGCAAAACCCACAACATTTCTGAAGAAAAAGTGGTGGTCAGTTTAAATTATTTCTTGGTTTATCATTTGAGATTAGCATGGACCGATGGCTGAATCCCAAATCCATACAAATTTTGAGATTTAACAATCCCCAAAGGACAAACATCATATATTCTCTCTGATATAAGGCAACATTCATGGAAAATACAAAACAAATATACATATGAGCAAACAAGTATATACATATATTATGATAGACGAACCAAATAATGCAGACTAGCATACTGAGAAGTGAAAATATGTAGCAGTAGGCATCTCAAATCTGGAATAAAAGGAGGACTCCCAGTGAAACAGTGAATATATCTTGACAATATGATAGACCTGTGTCTGTACCTACAATTCTGTCATTTGCTTAAATAGCAGAATGTTAAACTTGTAGCTGTTACTACAAGTACTACTATTATTACTACTGTAATAATATAGAGGAAAATGATAGGGGGATGAACAGAGACAAAGGGGAGGGCACGGGAGGAATCCCTATACCCACAAAACTGTCACGCGAAACAAAACAATTTTTTCATTTAATGGGTAAACAATGCAGTCACTGTGGCTGCTTTAATGGGATCCTCACTACTTGATATAGCACCTCCAAATAATAGCAGGCAAATTTTTACTTATTTTCTCAATAATCAGCAAGAATATTCAGAATTCTGATCATCAAACTCTTTCCTGGGCAGCAGAATGGAAGAAACACAGGAATAAGAGTGTGTGTGCCCTCTCCCTATTAAGCAAGCTCTCAAAAATACCACACAGCGCTTTTGCATGTAGCCCACTGGCTAAATATTGATTGAATAACTAAACTTAGATGGAAGGAACACTGAGAAACCTCACTCCTGCTGGCCAGCATTTTGATGCAGCTGGGTTAATTAAGCCTTTGTCTGTAATAGAGGCATCCCACATTAGGGCTGGTTCAAATCCCAGGTACTCCACTTCCTGTTCATTTCCCAGCTAATGTATTTGGGAAAGCAGAAGTTCATGGCCCGAATCCTTGGGCTGCTACCACCTAGGTAGGAGACCCTCGTGCAGCCACTGACTCCTGACTTTGGTCTGCCGAGCTCTGGCTGTTGCAACCATATGGGGAGTGAACCAACAAATGGAAATCTCTGTTTCTCTTTCTCACTCTTGCTCTTACTCTTGCTGTCTCCTCCCCTCTAAGTCTGACTTTCAAATAAATAAATAAATCTGTAACAAAACAAAGTTCCAGGTATACAGAAAAACTTTAAAAATATGCATTTTAAATCACAAAACCAGAATGAATTTGGCATTATGTTTTTGTGATTCTTTAATATCATCTGTCAGATAGTAAGTATTGCAGTACTAAAACTCTAGTCTGATCACAAGATTTAATCATCAGATAATACATGAGAACAAGAAAAAACTGACAGAAATTTCTGTATATTAACTAGATTTTTTAATTTAAAAATTTATTTTTATTGGAAAGGCAGATTCAAAGAGAGAGAAGGAGAGAGACAGGTCCTCCATCCTCTGGTTCAACGTTCCCCAAATTACCATACCAGCTGGTGCTGACCCCATCTAAAGTCAGGTGCCAGGAGCTTCCTCTGGGTCTCCCATGTGGCCGTAGAAGCACCAAGACTTGGGCCATTCTCTGCTCTTTTCCCAGGGAGGATAGGATAAGGGAGCTGGATTGGAAGTGGAGCAGCCAGAATCAGAACTGGGCTCCATATGGGATGCCAGTACAAGAAGATTTACCTGTTGAGCTACTGCACCAATCTCACTAACTGGAGTTTTTTATAGGTTTTTAAGAATGTTCCATTTTTCTTCTTTTTATCCATACATTTACATTCAGCTGATAACATGTGAGGAAAAGTACTGTATGTTATTTCTAAGTGATAGCTTTAAGAACAGGTGAGGAGATTTCCACGGTCCTTTCTCTTGCCATAATTTTATAGAAACATAAGGAATGAAGGCTCTTTCACCAAGGATCTGAATGTACTTTCTACCTAAGGTTGGACATGTAGTATGGGCAAGAAATAAGACTTTTGAGGCTGGCTTTGTGGCACCTCATATTACTTTGCTGTCTGTGAAGCATTTGGTATTAGAGTGGTGGTTTGAATTCCAGCCTCCCCATTTCTGATTCAGCTTCCTTCAGATACATCTACGAAGTCAACAGAAGATGGCCCAAGTACTAGGATCCCTGCTACCCCCTCTGCGAGATGGGGACAGAATTCCTGGCTGCTGGCTTCAGCTTGGCTCAGCTCTAGTTATTTCAACCATTTGGGGTATAAACCAGCAGATAATCTCTCTCTCTCTCTCTCTTTTTCAACAACAACAACAAAAAAAAAAAAAGAAAGAAAAAAAAGCCAAACATCTATTGCAATAGGAAAGAAACGCATATGCTAATCTACTAAGACATGGGCTATGACTATATAATGAGATAGCCTAAACTGATACGCCTTCTCAGATTCACTTTAGTTAATGTCTCCTCAAATAATCATTTACTTCTTAAATGAGGAGTAAAATGCTGGAATTGTCTTTCACTTGACATAAAAAAATGGAATCTCATACTTGAAAAATCAAAAATGTCCTATATATGAACTGCTATTTAATCTAGAGATACGCATAAAAAGACACTTTCATAACTGCAAGGATTATGAAACTTTATATTCCTTACACATTTTACTTCATGGAAACATGACCCTTGAGCATAACAAGAGCATTAAAGAAATTCATATTGTAATCAAATCCAGCGGGATTATCAGACAAGGATCAGCACAGGAAATTGATTTTAGCCACACTTCAAAATTGATCTGCAGAGCAACTGTGCTCAGAAACGAGTACTTTGTCAATTGTTTCTTTTGGTGATATGACTTTATGGTTTTCTTCAAGTGATATTGAGTTATTCAAGCATTAGAGAATTTCTAAGTAGCACTTCAAGCACTTTTCTCTGTTCTGGAGAAATATGGGATAAATTAGACATGTGGCCATTAAGAAGGCAGCCTTCAAGTAGAGGAGGAAATGGATATCTGTATCAGTGGAAATCGTTTTTAGGGCAGAGCATTGACTGTTAAATTGCATATGTATAATGCTCTGTGGTGTAATTGCTTAGGAATGTCATTATTTAGATATTACAGAAAAAATTTCATGAGGAGAAGATGTGTAAGGAGAATTCTTTTTTTAAAGAATGATTGCATAAGAAAGTCAGATCTACAGATAGAAGGAGAGACAGAGACAAAGATGCCCTATCTGCTGGTTCACTCCCCAAGCTGCCACAACACTGAACCGAAGCCAGGAGATTCCCTCAGGTCTGCCATGGGAGGCACAAGGTCCCAATACTTTGGGCCACCCTCAACTGTTTTCCCAGGCCACAAGCAAGGAGCTGGAAAGGAAGTGGAGCAGCCAGGACATGAACCGATGGCCATGAGAGACTGGCACATGTAAGGCACGGACTCTAGTTACTAGGCTATCACACCAGGCCCATATAAAAAGAATTCTAAGGTGCTTATAAAGTTTTCCATGCGTGCATTATACTGCTTTGTTTTCCCTTGTTGTCTGCAACTTTGGATCCTAAATGAGTAAGATGTTGAAATCCAGAGCCTAAAGAATTGGGATCTGAAATGAATAAGATGTTGAAATTCAGAGCCTGAAGAATTTTCCCATAAGAAAAAGAAGCGTTGGAAAATGGAATTGCAGAGGCAATAGGCAGACAGACAAGGGGAAACACAAGGCATAGGTGTAAACACAGGAGCTGAGGGGTGAGCAAGAGGTACATGGGCTTGAACGAGGAGGGAGAAGGGAGGTATGATTGTCTACTTAGAATTGAACCTACAAAGTACGTGATATCTATTTGCTTTATATTAATGAAAATTAAAAACAGAGAAGTCCATAAAAGAAAAACAAATGTTTAACAATTTATACATCTGCCTTATAATTATTTATTGCCTTCCTTTGAGAATTCACAAATAATGAATTCCCAACAGCCACCTAGATGAATGAAGGCCTCACAGTATGTGTTTTTTCTTTTTTTCTGGGTCTTGACTCTTGTTAAACCTTAAAAAAAAATTGGTTCCTATAGAAGCAGGATTTAAACATGTTGATTTCCATTAAACTGAATAATTAGGAATAGTTATTTGAGTGTATTATTTCATTAGGACTGCTGTAACAAAAATATAGAGTGGATAACTTAAATCACCAGTATATATTTCTCATGATTGTGGAAGATAGAAAGTTCCAAGTCCAAGGAATGAACTTGTCTGGTTAAAGCCCACGTCTTTATTCATGGATTTTTTACTGTATTTTTACATGACAGAATGGGACGAGAAAACTTTGTGGTTTCCTTTTCAGGGACACTACTTCAATTCATGAGGACCCACCCTCTGGATCTAATCTAATCACCTCAAAGCTCCTTCCACCTCCTAACCCCATCACATTGAGGGTTAAATTTCAACATTGGAATTTAGGGGAGGGAGCATAAAATTTTGTTCTATAGCAGCAGCAAATCTCTAAGGAAAACAGACTGAATTGAAGACCATCAAATTAGTAATCCTCACAATCTTTAAATTACAAGTTTTCAACTTTAAAATGTTTGTCAGACCATTTTAAAATTTCATGAGGCCTATTATACTTCATATAGTGATATTTTCTAAATGCATTAAATAAGATGCAAGTATTAAACAGTGCATAGTTTGCTCATATTTTTATAATACAATATCATGGACTGCGTGACTTAAACAATAGAAGTGTATTTCTCACTGTTTTGAAGGCCAGGAAGTCTGAGATCAAATGCCACAATGCAGGTTTCATTCTGGGACTTCTTCCTAGTTTTGATAGGACCCCTATCTGCTTGTGTGCTCACATGACCATTTCTTCATATGAACACAAGGGGAAAGAGAGGAAGAGCTCTGGCTAGTTTTTCTTCTGATGACAACGCTAATCCCATAGAATCAGGATCCCACTATTACAACCTCACTCATTTTTTTTTTAAGATTTATTTTATTTTTGTTGGAAAGGCAGATATACATCGCGCCGGGCCCAACCTTACTCATTCATAATTACACATTGAGATCCTCTATCTCAAAATACAGTTGCATTGGAGGTTATTGCTTAAAAATATGAATTTCAGTGGGTCATAATTTAGTTAATTAAGCACAGGAAATTAATATTCTAATAAATTATAAAAATGTGTTTAGTGTAATAAAACATTTACAAGAACACATTGGATATGATCTTGTGGTAGGAGTAATATCTGTATGCTTTAGAGGTAGTGATCAATGGAAATAATGTCTAAAAATATGTTCCAGGGCTGAATTGTGCTATAGAGATGTCTATTTAGGGAATTAAGTTCTTGCTCCTAGCTGTGGCCTGGCATAAGCCCTACTGCTGCTGACCATGGGGGAGTGAACCAGCAGATGAGAAATCATGCTCTACATTTCTCTTATTTTGTCTCCCCGTCTTTCAAATAAAAATTAAGTTTGAAGAACTAGCAAGCTTTATTCTCAACAGGATCATTGGGCCCTTCTTTAGGCAACTCATGAACACAAGAGACAATGTATCTAAAACTTGATCTTTTGATGTATTTCCCCACCATGCATAGAAATGAAGCTTGAACCTGATATTTTGTTCTTTGGCTCAGACGTAACTTTGCCTTGGAATAACTTCATGAAAGCTTATGATGAAGACCTTTCCACCTGTTTGAATAATATGTCAGTCACTCCAAAGAGTATTTATTCCAATTCAATGACATTTCATTCATTTTACCTTAAAAGGAGTCTCACAGCACTACTTTAGAGTTAAAGGAATGTCATCTCTTTGTACCTCAAAAGCAGATTTAACTTCCTGACACTGACCCACTACTAGATTGCCAGGAAATACATTATTGCCTATTCCAAAGTATTTTATATTATTGTAACATATTTGATGCAGTTTCTTCCATAAAATGAAGTGCTTCAACATGCTTATTGTAGCTTCAATATTAATCTATGCACTTGTAGAAAAACTGTGTAAGAAGTAACTAAACAGTAAGAAAATTAACTTCCCTGCTTAACTGACTTTGGAATATCCATGAATCAGATTTTGTAAATAAGTTGAGTTTAGCATTCAGTTTTTAGAAACATTCATCAGATTTTTTCGAAGTAAAATTATTAGGTCAAATTACTTTCTGATATCTCTAGTAATTATATTAGTCATTAGTTTTATCAAAGAGGTAATACTAATTTATAGGTTCTATTTGTATTTGCTATGAGAAAATAGGTAATTTTTTTTTTCTGGATTAAAGTAGTCCTGAGTCGGATGAAGCAAATGTTTGGTTTCTTCAAAAAGACACTTTTACACTTGTTCCACAAAATAACAAAAAGAAAAATGGTGTGTGATCTACAAATTGATCTGCTTTACTGTGCACTATGACAGACATGATTAAATGACTTGTTATTTGAAGAATTGAACCAAATGAGCTTTAAAGATTATCTGTGGATATTTACTAAGTATTTTATCCATACTTCATTATCTAGTTGAAGAAATATAGAGAAATAATAAATATATAATGATAAATCTAATATAAATAATAATATTCTTTGTAATCCTTTCTACTCTGTTTATTATATCCTCTATAAATGCTAAAATATCCATCTTTGATGTTTATAGCAGCCTTAAAGTGTCTATCAAATGCTCAAGTTATATAAAATATTACATGTTCA
The DNA here is from genome assembly GCF_017591425.1 of Ochotona curzoniae. Lineage (NCBI taxonomy): Eukaryota > Metazoa > Chordata > Mammalia > Lagomorpha > Ochotonidae > Ochotona > Ochotona curzoniae. Next base: position 17,158,259 of record NW_024465023.1, on the reverse strand, counting down.
ATACTTTCAAAAAGGTTGTCTGAGCTGCTACTAAGAATGCCTGTGAGCAGAATTAAAGCATAGGATAATTGCAAAAACATAAATTCGAGAGACAAATAACCTCATTAATGAGGTGAAATTAAGAAACAGTGTTGTTTATAAAAATCAAGCAGAGAAAAATTGGGAGTGTTTAAAATAACTTGGAGATAGTTCATATTTTTACAGCATCAAATTGAGGCAAAGCAGATGCCCAAGTGAGTAGGCATGGAGATTCTGTATTCTCGGGGGGGGGGGGGAGCAGGCAATCAATATTTATAAGCTTACATATTAATTGGCAGTTTCTTGTGCAAAGTAATCATGAATACTAAAAGAGGAACAGGAAAACCTGGAGCCTTTCAAGGAAAGCAGTTGCTTCAATCTAAGCTCAGTTAATTCATTTTCAGAACTCTGACTGCCACATACTCTTTGTGTTTCTGCATTATGGTCATTGTCATCAAATGTGTAATTCTTCATAGCATTTGAAAGGGAAAAGAAATCATCTTTTACCAATTATTTTCAAAACATTGTAGAAATATGACGGTTATTTTTAGTGTTTTCTTAAATTTTTGAATCTCTAAAATGATATGACATTAAAAGATATTCAAAATATACCTATGATATTTGCAAATCATATTGCAGGTAGCCATACTTTTTTAGGACTCTAATTGAGACAGAATTGTTTTTGAGTTCTTCCATCATTTTTGATGCTATTTTCCTACTTTCTCGTGATAGTTCTGGAGTAAATGACAGTGAGTGTGAAACAGCTAAGGGCTGTCCCAGTGCCCCGAATTGCTTAAAGACATGTAAGTACCACAAATGAAAGTTTGTTGTTTGTTCTGATATCTAATGTGTATATGCAAAGCATGAAAGGAAATGAGACATTCAATAAGTGATAATCACATCATACTGAATGGCAAGCCTGAGGATTGCTGGCAGAACAGAGGCTCAGGTGTCATGTTTTCTAACTTGTCTCCTTTGACCCCTGAGACTCAGCACACTAACAATGTCTTTTAGTATATGGCCTTTATGCCTCTTTTGACTGATTCTGATTCTGAGCTGTTTAAACTTATTTAGGTGACAAGTGTCACAAGCTTAGCACTGTAAGTGAAAATATAGATTTTCTTTTTAATGCAGTATTCTATGAAAGATTAATAGAATGGATAGGAAAATGAGTATGGAAAGGCTCTGGTTCTCCATGGCAACAGAACAAATCATCCTAAAGTAGTGGCATAAAACAACAAAAATCGATGATGATGCTTATTTCACACGCTTCTGGGGTGATTTCACACAGCATAGGATCTCTACAGCAGTTGCAGTCTGATAGGATACAGGAGCTCACATCATCTCAATGGCTTCTGCACTCACATGTCTGATGATTAATACTGTCTTCTAGAGGGGGCCTTCACTGAGGTTGTTGACCTGATCACCTACACAGGACCCTTCCATGAGTCCCGGGCTTCTTTATGGACGGCAGCTTTGCTCTAAAGGCAAATGATTCAAAGAAGATAATTAAGTGGAAGTTGTGTTGTATTTTTTGATCTAGTGTCCAAAAGCACATTGCTTCACTTCTCCTGAATCCCACAATACTGTTTGATATGAGGTCACTAAAACTAGCTACCATAACACCATATTCAAGGCCATATCAAAGAATAGATGGCCTTGTTTCAGAACGACCAAAAAGAAAAATATGAACATGTTTGCAGGTATAAAACAGGTCTTCACTGCCAGTTCAAGTTGTATGCTCTGCCATGTGTACTCCATATGAGCAATACTGAAACCCACAAAATATTGGAGACACATGAGCAACTCCTTTGCTATATATAATGATTCATTTTCAACATGAATGAGGTTCCCTATGGAATGAAATGAACTTTTTCTTATTAAGAAGTCATTAATTATGTCATAATTATGTATCATTTTATATCAACTTGTGAAATCACAAATGTGTCACCTTCTAATCTGGTTGCAAGTGGCTTTGAACTTTTCAAAGATTTATTTATTTGTTTTAAAGGTATAATTGCTGACAGAGTGGGAGAGACTGAGAACTTTTGTCCACTGGTTTACTGCTCAAATGGCTACAACTGCCAGGGCTGGGTTGGGCCAAAGCCAGTACCCAGGAACTTCTTCCAAGTCTCCCACGTGGGTGCAGGAACCGAAGTACTTGGGCCATCTTCTGCTGCTTTTCCAGATGCATTAGCAGGCAACTGGATCAGAAATAGAGTAGTTAGAACCACCATACAGGATTCCAGTACTGCAGGTAGCAGCTTCACCCACTACACTATAAGGCTGGCCCTCTGAACATAGTTTTATTGATATTATACTTCACTAAACTGAATCAGCTATTTTATTTGAATGGCAGCTATAGCATTATATCTAAGCAAGTCCTGTCATGTTTTGGTAGCAATTAGATCCAGTTTCATCAAGGAATTCTTTTGCTCTATGCATAATATGTACCTGGAAGTGAAAGGAAGTTCAAATCTGGAGCTCTTCTTCCTTCCCTTCGATATGCATTTTCGTTACTGTGTTATCATCTTGACCAACGAAAAGGTGAGAACAACTGTGACCTTTGCTTTTAGCATAGGCGCCTCCTTACTAGAGTAACAGATCCAGACAACTTGAAAGCAACAAGAGACAGAATGTAGAAAATTTCAGTTCCCAAATTATTAGACCATTAAAGAATGCATGAAGAGTTATATTAACTGTGAGTAAATTTCATAATGTTTGCAAAGGGTAATCGCTGCTTAGACCTTGCTGAAGCTTCCTCAAAAGAATAGACAGGGCTGGGTTCTCTGTATTAATAACATATAAAATGCAATAATAGTATAGGAATAGGTGTTCAATTTGCCATTTACACACAGAAGATAACAAGTTCATTAAGTACGTAAAATGCAGTTTAATTTTAAAATTAACACCTTAGTGGGGCAAATGTGTTTTAATAATAATGCTAAATATTGTTTTTAATTCCTTTAAGAGTGTTCAGCATTTAACTCATCTCCTCTATATATAAAATTTGTGAAAAAAATAATAATTGTAGTGTGATAGTAGTTTAATCAAATACTTTATCATTCCTTTCAAATTAATTTATAATGTAGCCCTAGAAAATACTAGAGTTCATTGTCAGTGATGTCAATTTTATCTTTTGAAATAGACTATCAGAATATTATTAGTTTTTTATTACCTAAATGTCATCTAAATTAATCAAAATATATAATATACTTAACTTGGAGCCTTAACTTATTAAAACATGATTTTTCATTACATATATTTTGTCCTTGTCAGAGAAAATATTAAAGAACAATAATCTTGAAATTATATTGTAACCAATTAATAAATAGTGTCACAATCTAAAGCATTGCATTGAATTATAATTTCTTATGTGGGGAAATTCATCCATTAATTTATGCATTCAATTATATTGAAAAATGCAATTACACGCTTAAATAGATCATCCAACATTGAAGCTCACCTAGTTAGAGTTCCTGTTCTTATTAAATGTGTGATGACTCCTTTGCCATTAAAAACCACCTGTTGAAAACTATAAAGCAATTAGGCCTCTATTTGATAGCTTTCTGTAGAAAAAAACAGACACATTTCTGCTAGCAATGCTATCAAGGAAAGGCCATTTGTTTCATTTTGACTGTTCCAGTTGCTCTCTCAAGTAAAAAAGAAAATTATTTATGTAACAACTATTTGAACATACAAATAGTTTTACAAAACTTCCTTCAGTGTTCATAAGACTCCTTTCCCTGGAAGGAAAACCCATAAAACCCTAAGAAGTCATAGTATCAGCTTCTAGAAATTCAAAGACAAATTTATGTTTGAGTCTGAACTGGGACAGATTAAATGGAGTAACGTGAAGCAGAATAAAGACTGCGCCCCAAAAAAACTGCTTCATCTGGGAGGAGAGGTTAATAGATTTCCCTGCCCTGCGCCCAGCACTGCAAGGCACACAGAATTCTGTTGACTCAACCATTGGTTTCTGTCCTCACCATGTTGCCGAACATGTAAACATCTTTGTCTACTCCTGAGTTCAGAAGTAACATACCACCATGCATTGGTTGACTTCACCTGAATGGGGTCGGTAGAGAAGTCAAAAATAGCATGCATGCCACCTGGGGTGAATTAAGTGTGTTTACCAGTTGTACTCATTTGTTGTGGCTAAATTAGCATCCTCTACCACTAAAATTTGAGCTTTTTCATTGAGCCAACCCAGTGTCTCCCCTTCCCCTGATAGATTTTTGCTTAAGGATTTTCTTTCCTTCTCTTTCTACAAACCTTGATGAGAAATAGTTGAGATGATAGCCCAGGCATTGTGGACTTGAAACCTTGGATGGGAGTTAGCATTGTGCAGCTTGAACAGCTGGTACATCTTACACCAGGGCTCCACATACTGCAGTGACTTTCTACCTTGCTTTGTCAAAAGAAGTTAACAAGACCAAGTCTGCCCACTCTCAAGTACAAGACCCTGCAAGCCTTTCCTTGTTAATTCATGGTCTAAAGCAATTTAGTTCACACTACTATGTGCCAATCATTTAAATACTGTCTCTCGTGATTCAGAAATTAAACTGGTGACCTCTAATATGTATATGTTGAAATAGTCTATAACAAATGTGCAATATTTTTCTGTAATAATTAATGTGCAGAATTCCATAGTGTTGATTTTTGCTAGCTTATTCAATGTGAGGATTAAAATATGAAATCATGTTACAGAAAATATTTACCTAATTTTATACTTAAACAAGGTAATTTGAGTTTTATGGAAGATATATTTATTGCCTGAAGGATTGAGTATTATTTTTAAATGGTTTCTTTTTTTTTAAGTGTATTTATTTGAAAGGGTAGTAGAAATGGAGAGACAGACAGACACAGATCTCCCATCTGCTGGTTCACTCTCCCAATGCCCACCACCACACCAAGGATTTATGTTTTACATGGGTGCAGGGTCCCAAGGCTTTGTGCTATCTTCCACTGCTTTCCAAGCCGTAAGCAGGGAGCTAGATACATAGTAGAGTGTCCAGGACAAAACCTAGCATACATGCAGGACTCTGTCGCTGGGAAGTGGAAGATCAGCCAGTTGAGCCAAAGTGCCAGCCCCAATATTTTTTCCAGTTTTTTAATGTAGGTACTTAATGCTAAAATCTTTCCTCTTAATACTATTTTTACCACATACTCTAAGTTTTGATATTGTTAAAAATTTCATTCAAAATATAAATCATGTGATTATCTCAATATCTTCCTAGAATGCAGTTGACACATTAAATATGACTGTTGCAAATCAAAATAGTTTGATATTAAAACAAAAAATAGACATATACACTAATGGAACAGAATAGAAATCTCAGGAATTAATCTATGCATCTGCAGTCAACTAGTGTTTGAAAAAAAACCAGCAAAACCATTTGTTGGAGATAAATATTGCTAAAAACATTGTCTCTTCAATAAACATTGCTAAAACTTTGAATTTGCACATGTAGAAGCTTGAAACAAGCCCTACCTTATAACCTGTCCCACTCCTGGAGCTATGTCCCCCCCAAAATAATAATATCAGCCTATGAAAGTTTCCTGGAATCCCATGTTTATAGCAGCTCAATTCACAATAAGATATATGAAATCAGTCTAGATGTCCATCAGTTGGTGATTAAATACCAGAAATGTGATGTATATATGTATGCACACACAACGGAATCACTAGGCATAAAAATCACAAAATTCTGACTTTTGCAATAAAATGGATGCAATTGGAGATTATTGTGTTGAGCAGAATAATCCAAACACATAAAAGACAAATTTTGCATATTTTATTTGTGGAAGCTAACACGTAGAGTATAAAAATTGTCTCTATGTCATAGCATCTTGTATTTGTTTATAAACACGGCTTCACTGATTCATACTCTGTAAAGGACAACATACTCTTTCCCTGTTGTGATCATTTTCATGAATCACTCACTGTGTAATATTAACATCACTATTTTCAAGATAGTTTATGTGTGCAGATGATACCTACAGTTGAAATGAATGTGGCAAAGTGATTTTAAAAAAGTGTCAAAAATGTAAAATAAAATATTTTTAAAAAAAACCTAAGTACATTTTAAAAAAGGAAAATGCCACCAGAAATCTGAAAATGAGAATTTTTACCTAGTTGGCAGTTATTTTTTCTTAGCGATCCTCAAGTATATATAACAAATTAAAGATCAGTAATTACTACATTCCAAAATTTATGATATTCTGATGGAACCTTTCTTTAAAGAAATTTTTAACATTTGTAACATTGATACTAGATTAAAACAGTTTTAGTTTGTTGTTTAGTCTTTGCTGTTCAGTCTTCCAAATAAAGTTGAATTCACCAATGAAATAAAGTCAGTTTGCTAGGTATAAAGAAAGTGGACCCCACAGAAAAGGCACGATGCTTACACTAATGGTAATCATAGTACAATGGAGAAGAAAAGCTTGCATTGGTCTGGCCTATTTCACTTAGAAGCTTTGTATGGGCAGGGGAGAGATGTATTCTGGAAAAGATTCTGAGAACATGATAGTAAGAAGCTATACTTGAAATTTAATGGACACAGGAACTACCAGTTCTACAAATCGTATTGTGGAAGTGACAGAAAATGAGCTGAAAGGATAAATAAGAATAATTTATTAAGGAAGGCAATGTATTTTAAGCTCAATTACTTGGTAGTGGTGTTCCTGTTATCATGAATGAAAACAGGAAGTCAATGGAAACATAGGAAGCATCTAATTTCATCTTTGTTTCAGAAAGCATCTTTGATGCCAAAACATTAACTTTAAAGAGACAAAATCTTATGCATAGAAATTGTCTAGAATACCTTTTGCAATATTTTACCTCACTCTATACACCTCTATTTTGTATTGCATGCTGTAATTCTGTTGAGCAATGTCAAGGAATGCCATTCAATTATTAGCTGTATCACCATCGCTGTCATCTCTATATCTCTGCCTCTGTCACTCTGCTTTTCAAATTAGAAAGCCAAGCAAAGCTTCATGTCATTTCCATTCATCTTTAACTATTTCACACTACTGTCCTTGCATGGTCCCTTATCTTTATTTATGCCTCTCTATTTAACACTTCTTTACTTCATGACTAATTGTTCTAAAAGATTTTAAGGCCTTCACATGATAATTTGGAGAGCTCACACCCTTGGGAACTCAGATTCTCTGCAAAAATAAATTAAAGGATGAAGGGTAACATTACTAGCTTACTTGTGCATTTTAGAATAATAATTAGAAACTAATAGTAAGTTAAGAAGTGAAGCAGAGATTTTACTTGCTTGATCATACTGTTCAATATAGCTTCACAAGCATATTTGTATCAGTAAAGATTGATTTCTGTCAGTTCCTTCCTGGGTCTTAAGCAATCAATCTTTGTATCTGCTTGCACACAAATTTCCCCTACATTATGGTATGGTTACACTTCAGCCTCAACTTTTTCCACATTTTTAAATTGTACGTTTTGGAGAAAAATGTGATGCATTATTTCTTTGTATCATATTTAGTGTTTTTTTAAGTTTCTAACATTTAATGTTGTTGTGTGCATGTGTTTTAGATTGGAGAAATAGTATATGCTGTGGAAGGAAAAGGTGAGATCCCTTTGCCTTCTACTTTCCTTCCAATGAAACCATCAACCCCAATTGACTACGATATTTCTCCAGAAGAAGGTATGGTACATGTTTTATTTCATTCATGATGTTAGAGGATGAACCTACTCAGTCACCAAAGCATCTTCAAAATAAGTTCGTTCAGCATGTAATTAGATTTTGGAAGGTCCTCTTTTAATTTTATTTTTGTCAGCACCCATGAAATAGAGCATCATGTTACCAATTTTAAAATGTCAATGATTATTCTTTTCTAAAATTATTACACTTCAACGAAATATTAAAATTTTTAAAAATGTTTACTCAGCAAAATTTCAATTTTTCCAGTGCTTTGGAAATTAGTGCCCTCTAGCAAACTATGAATTGTTTCATTTGAAACCCTATGCTGCCTTCTAGTTCCAGACAATTAATTCTTGAAGATTTATACATTTTAGTGTAAAGTTGTTAGTGAAAGAAAATGGCAACTCTTGTCATTTATTTGTATTCCTTCTCCTTCTTGTCACTGATGGGAGTGCAATAATTATTTGAGATTTTTAGGGTGTTGATGATTTATCTTGGGAGAGAACTATTTTGCTAGGAATGATTCTGAGAGACTACCAGAGAATTTGTCTCATGCAATTCCTTACTGTTCTCCTCACTAATTTAGAACTAATAAAATTACTCATTTATTTTCATTCTGTTTAATGATCATCACTTGCAGGTTCATCTTGCAAACCACTCAAATGAGTACCGGATGATGACATCAAAATTCCAGGCATAAAAATTTCATGTATTCATGAATGTTTTTACTTCCCCTAGTACAAAGAAAAGAAGATCCAGTTCTGTACTTAAAGTGCAAACTCCATGGTATTCTGGATATGAATCTTAAATTGCCACTGACTAACGAGGCCAAGGAAAGGGCTTTGGCTTTTGCAGCGCAACAACAGATGTCAAATATGGAGTATGAGAGAAGACTACTCACGGGCACTCTGGAGAGCAGTAGTGTTCGTGTGGCCATCGCCCTTTTGGGTCTGACCAAAGTTGAGGTGGGAATGAAGAACTGCTGATGCACTTAAAATGCTTTCTCTTTACAAGTATATAATTAACACTTGTCACTTAAACACGATAGTGTTTCTACACAAATTATGTATATTTCTTTTCTCCAGAAAGATAGTTCAGATTTCTTTTTTCCCATTCTCTCTGTTTATGACTGAAACAAGGTACAATCTGTTTTTATATAGCTTCAAAGCATCTCTTTTAATTGCAAATCTTCTCATATTTCTCCTCTGTACAGATTTCTCTTCTGGTTTTGCAGCCTGTGTCAGACAAAAGCCTGCACTGTTAGGATGAGTCAATGTAATCGGCTTGGCCAGTCGGCTTCCTCCCCACCTCTCAGCTCCTCCACTAGACCCTCTTCACTGGTGCCACGCCCTCAGCACAAGACTCTTTGTGAGTCTTTAGACAGTCCAGTCATGCTCCCCACAGCCTTTGAACTACTACTTTCCCTAGACATGAAGGTTGCCAAGGGCAATTAGTTCATATCTCTGTCAAAATGCTTTCAGTAGACTTCTGATTTAGCTACTTACACGTTTTTATATAATTTTTCCTTGTTTTAGACTTGCCTTATATATACATTTTATAAAAAGAAAATATTTGGCATTGTGTAAATAACGTGTTGCTTTTATTTATCAGAATACTAGACCCAGTGCAGCCTAATCACAGATTTCTAAGAACTCCTTGATGGTATTTTAAAGATGATCTGGATTCTAGGCTGTGATTGGCCCGAAGCTTTGAAGCCCTTTTACTTACCTATTCATATTGTGCTTCTAAGCAACTGATAATTCTCTCCAGCTTAATTTGTAATGCATACGTCTATAAAATAAAATCAGAAATGTTCATATTCAGCCTTCAGTACAATTACTGCTATAATAAGTTTAATGAGTGGCCATTTCAAACATTAAGCTATCAAAATTATCTATAGTTCTCTCTCCCTATCTCCCTAGTTTTCCTTATAAATTAATTTTTCCTCAATCAAAATTCTTGCAAAGCAATCTTTTTAAATTAAAAAAAAAAGTTGAAGGAGGTGAATTTTGTCCACAGCCATGCATACCATTATGTGTATACATGCAGTGTGTTTTTCTTCATTTACTTTAGCTTTCCGTCTTGATTTAGCATATTTGTTGGATTTACTGTTGCACTGAATATACTGTGTTTTGTATTATTTTGCTTTTCCCTTTGCCTCTTTATGCCATCAGAGTACGAATTCCTAGGAATTTAAAGCTCTTATGTAGTGTTGTCTATTCCTTAGCATCCAATGCATAGTTTGTGCCTGATAACCATCTAACTGAATTTTAAATATGCCTAACAAAATAAATGTGATTTGTAACTTATTTCAGTTATACTTGGAGAACTGAATTTATTTTCATGGTCTCATCTGAGGTAGGGCAGTATCTAGGGAAGTGTATGAAAACAGCAAGTAGTAACCCACGTTATTATACGATTAGTAGTTGAAGGAGCTAAAAATATTAAAAATTAGATAAGAAGGATTTTTTGTGCATTTTAGTTTTGTGTATGTATTCACAAAACTTTCATTAGTGGAAGAAGAGAGCTCAGATTCTGCTGCCTATGAGAACTATGAGATGTGAAGGAGTTCAGATTTCAACTCAAGGAGGAAAGCACTTTCTCAATGCTGTTCACCAGAGGAGTCATTTCCTCCCAAGACTATCAATTCCTCCTAGTGAAAGCTTTAGATCAGGGAACACTGAGCATTCCATACTACATCGGTCCTCTGGAATGTATTACTTCTGTCTTTCACCAAGTATGTGATAATGTCTCTAAAGAAATAAACAAATTCAATCCCTTGGTACATATTTTCCCAAACTGTATTCTAAGTGAATGATATTCTTTGTGTTTTGGATATAAAGATTAAGAAATTTACATTTCATTTTTACTGTTCATTTCCAGTCTTTTGTGCTGTTTAATATTTCAAAGTTGAAGAAGCCCAAATCTGTTTTATATTTGACTGAATTGAGCCTTCCAGAACATTTTACTATTCCCAAGAAAGTCTATATACCTCAGATTCTAGAGCCTCCAACTAAATTGACTCAGTCTGAAAGAATCCAACCTACAACAAAACCAGGTAATCAAAAATGTCTGCACTAAAGTGTCTACCTCTGTCCAGGTATTTAATGGCAAGAGGGTGTCTCTGGAAAACAGCATGCCATTTGTGATGTACTGTTACAATCTTAAAGGAATTATTTGTGATGATAAATTTTTAATATCTTTTGAGATAATAAGATAGCAACATGTATTTTAAAGCATTGCTAGTATTGTCAATAAATAGATTATTGATCTATTCATTCATTTAGTAGAACCAATCTTTCCTCTGGAAGACTCACAGATAAAACAATAATTAATATGCCAATTATATAGGATAATTCAAATTTCAAAAGCGTTTCATTTTGAGTAAACATATGACTAAGGCTACATAGAAAAGAATACAATTTAAAATTTATTTAATTATTTATTTGAAAGAGTTAGAGAAGGGGACAGACAGACTGAGATTTGCCATCCACTGGTTCATTCTCCAGATGACTGTGATGGCCGAGGCAGGCCAGGCCAAAACCAGGAGCCAGGAGCTTCAGCTGGGTCTCCCATGTAGATTCCGGGGCCCAAGCGCTTGGGGCATCCTCTGCTGCTTTTCTAAGGCTGTTAGAGAGCTGGCTTGGAAGTGGAGCAGCCAGATCTCTAACCAGTATCCATATGGGGTGCTGGCATTGCAGGTGGTCAGGTTAGCTGCCAGACTAAAACATTGGCCACTATGCATGTCTGAATGTGTATGTATACACACATTATATATATAATGTACAACACACACACAAACATATATATATATATATATTTTTTTTCTTATCTGTTAGTTCACTCACCCAAATGACCATGGTGACCAAGACTAAATAGAAGCTGAAGCCAGGAGCTAGGAATCAAATTCGATCCTACTAGCTCTCACTGTGACACTCTTAATGAGATGCTACATGTTAAGAATTTAAATGCTAAATGCTATAACTGATAAATGTAGCTTTAATGTAAGGAATATTCAGTTTGATAAATGAGTCACTTTGCTTCTTATTGTTTTATATCTATGGACATAGAGGCCATTGTTTTTTTCCCAGTGATTTTTTTTTTATAAAACTGTTATTGTTTCTGTTAGATCTTCTCTAGCAACACATGTCTACAATAATATATTTAGGGAGCCATTTAATCAGAGATCTTTATAAGCCTTTTACACTAGTTTAAACCCTGAGAACATCCTATTTATTGGCTTGCTAGCAGCTCATCCAAACTAATTTCCATACTTAGTAAATCAAATTGCAAGAACTTAAAAATGAACACAAGGCAATTAGAGAAAGCTTATGGTGTTCAAAACTGAACATGTAGGGCCTGGCGTGGTGGCCTAGCGGCCAAAGTCCTCGCCTTGAATGCGCCCAGAATCCCATATGGGCGCCGGTTCTAATCATGGCGGCCCCGCTTCCCATCTAGCTCCCTGCTTGTGGCCTGGGAAAGCAGTTGAGGACAGCCCAAAACCTTGGGACCCTGCACCCACGTGGGTAACCCAGAAGAGCTCCTGGCTCCTGGATTCACATAAGCGCAGTACTGGCCATTGTGGTCACTTGGGGAGTGAATGATCAGGCGGAAGATCTTTCTCTCCATCTCTATTTCTCTCTGTATATCTGACTTTGCAATAAAAAAAAAATAAATCTTTAAAGAAAAAATGAACATGTAAAACATAATGTTAATTTGCTATCAGCCATCCCTTGTTTCCTTCCACATGGAGGGGTTAATTAAGAAAATGAAATCTTTTTTCAGTTCATTTTTCTGGGAAATTTTTTTCTTCCTAGAAAATTACATATTAAAAAGATAACTTTTTAGTTAAAGTACTAGCAAACTAGAGCTCTTTGATAGATCCTCTCCTAATTTTCCTTAAAATAATCCATGAAGACATAGAGACATTCAAAACTTCAACAGCAGTGGGAAGGAAAGATAACAACCAGCCATTTATATGAACCTTATGAGGAATTACTGCTAATTACTGAGCTGATGTGGCCAGATTGTAAACCACATTTAATAACCTCCACAGCCATAAGATCATTTAAGACATAATTTAGATATAAAGAGGAAAGTCTTGTGCCATGATCTGCTTTTTCCTCAGAAATATATTTTCTACATGTTTCAGAAAACCAGGAAAAATATTTTATTGCATATTTCCTCCCACATAGTAGGTGTTCAAAAATGTTTTTTGAATGAATGAATGAATAAATTCATGAGAAATGCATTCCAAGGTAACCAGAGTCTTGCTTTGCTTATTGCTCTTACAGACTATTAACTCTTCCCTGTTTGCAACTTTCCAGGGAGAAGGGAGGCGTTGGGATTCAAGTAATGGCAGAAGGCAATGTGGAGGAACATCATTCTGATAAAGCTTGTATAGAATTTCACCTGTAGATCTGGTAGTATTGATATTGGTGGCAGAAATCCAAAGAGTATGATTTTGATGGTTTAGGAAAAACATTTCCTAAAATGTTTATTTTCCCATAGATTATTGGAAAACCATCAGTAGGTGCAAAAAAAAATTGCCTACCTGATGTAACATGTGACTGCTTGTTTGATACAGGAGTTGATTCAAGGGCTATGCAGTGAACTACCTCCAAACTGAATCTAAGAGACCACTGCAATGTGAAAGGGGACTGAGATCCTGTCTAAGTGATTGCCTACAAAAGATAAATCTCTCCTCTTTCTAGAAACAAACAAGAAAAACAAAAAATTTCTTACAATGTCAAAAGACAACATTGTGACAGAAAAATTCACATGTAAGATGGACTACAGTAAAGAAACAAAATAGAAAGACAAAAAATTTGGAAAGTAATGAGAGAAAAAAACAGGTTATTTTCAAAGAATAAAACTTACACTGGAGGCAGAACTGCCAACAGTAGTAACAGGCCAAAACACAATAGAATTTTAGTGCTCATGCAAATAAAGTGTCAGGCCAGAAATTTTTATTATAGTAAACCATCACTCAAAACTAAGGATGAAATAAAAGCATTTTTCTCTCAATACTGTAATTGAGACAATACTTACATATATCTGCTGAAAGAATATATGGAAGGCATACTTAAAGTGACAGAAATTTAATTCAGAGAAATAGTTGAGATCTAAGATCAGTAAATGTGGGTAAATCTCATGAGTTTTACCTACAGAAGAAAATGTATAATTTCCAAGCAGGTAGAACCATAAAATAAAGAAATCCTGATGAATCAGAATGCAAGTACAGAGAAAAGCTAAAGAAATAATAGAGGAAACAGGAGGAAAATGGGGTGTTAATGATAAATGCAAGCATATAACAATAAATATAAACAGATTATAATCAGCTGGTATTATTATAATGTAAAATATAGCTTTATACTTTTTATAAAATTACCTGAAAAGATATCCAAAAATATCTTAGAGGCATTTACTAAACAAAAATACCTGGGATAAATATATTAATATTAGAATATATACACTCATACCTCATACATATATATATATATGTACATATATGAAAAACCCAACTTATTTTCCTCTAACCACATATTGTCAAAAATCTGAAGAGAAAATGAACAAACACAAAAGGAGAAATAAACATGTGCTCAATTATGATGAAAGGATCTTTTTATAGCTCTCTGTAATTGATAGATTAAACCAACAGGAAACTGGTAGGACTCTAACGGACTTGAACAACAAAATTAGTAATATGAAGTTTCCAAGCCTAGCCTGGTTATGCTGAAAACAATTGCTAATCTATGTCATTTACTTTAGATGGCATTTTGAAGTCTTTTTCTCCTGTGCTTCTGACCTAATCCATATGAGGGACTGAGTGACATTGTGGCCTGAGAGAGCCTTCAAGAAGAAATTCAATATTTTCCATATACCTGTGCCCTGCAGGAATATCTGAGGGGACTATGGCAGGAAAACAGTCTGCTACATTGTACAATTGGAAAGAGATTTAAGATCCTGGTGTGATGGCTCAGTGGCTAAATCCTTGTCTTGCACATGATGGGATTTCTATATGGACACCAGTTTGTGTCCTGGCTGCTTTACTTCCCTTCCAGCTTCCTGCTTGTGACCTGGGAAAGCAGCAGAGGATGGCCCAATGCCCTGGACCCTGCACCCACATGAAAGACCCAAAGGAAGCCCTTGGCTCCTGGCTTCAGATCAGCTCAGCTTTGGCCACTGTGGCCATTTGGGGAGTGAACTAGCAGACGGAAGGTCCGTCTCTCTGTCTCTCCTTTTCTCTGTAGATTTGCCTTTTCAATAAAAATAAATGAAATCTTTTTTAAAAAAAGAAAGGACTTTGAGAGCACGTGACTCTAAAAGAGAGTAACGGCATCACAGAAAGATTCCCAAATTTCTAAAGGTCAAAATGGTTTGCATCTATGGGAGCGCAAACACCTGTGGATAAATATCTTAACCTGGAGATGCCATATACTTATGCTATCCTTACTTACAGATACCTTTAGCAAGAATTTCTGTTACAACTGATTTTAAAAAAAAATGTGATAGAAAAGGCATGACAATGCATAATCTTTAGGGACACTGTCCACGAACATGCCATAAAGTAGTGTCCCTTGATTTAACTTTCAGACTCAGAAATCATTAGAAAATTAACATTTTTAGATAGAAAAAAATTATACATAACTTAAGGTTTTTGACAGAAGCTTTGCACTTGTGCATTTCAAAATTCATTTGTGCACTTAAATTACTGCTTATTTTTAAATGGCTAGATTCCTTATCTTGATAAAAATAATAATCTTGAGAGCACAATAGGGGAACCTTTTGTCTGTATGTTCTTGCTCAACAAGAAGGGTTCAGGGAATGCTTAGCATTGCAAGACCCTTGCTCAAATCTTTGGTGTCTCTCCTTCTCTCCTTTCTCTCCCCGCCTCCTGGCTATCTCCTGGGAGCTGCTCTCCCCTTCCTCCTTCTTTCCACTTGGACCTGGTCACTTTGCAAATGAAACTCCTCTGTCTTCAAATATGGTTATCTTATAACAAATATGGCTATCTTCTAATTGTATCTATGAAAACATAAAGTATTTTATCTTTCTATTGACAAAATTTTTTAAATATTTAAAACATGAATTATATTAGCTATTAAGGTAAATGGTAGAGCAAATATTATGAAAAAGATAAATTAGATATGCTTCTTTTTGTGTCCCTTGCACATTAACTATGAAAAAACTTTCTAGCAGCCAGGTTGGTAATTACTTGGATAACTATGTATGACTGAATACTCCTAAATTATAGAAGTTTGGCAAGTTGGGCCCGGCGCAGTGGCGCAAGTGGTTAAAGGTCCTCGCCTTGCACGCCCGGGATCCCATATGGGCGCCGGTTCTAATCCCGGCAGCCCCGCTTCCCTTCCAGCTCCCTGCCTGTGGCCTGGGAAGGCAGTCAAGGACGGCCCAAAGCTTTGGGACCCTGCACCCGCGTGGGAGACCCAGAAGAGGCTCCTGGCTTCGGATCAGCATAGTATCGACCCGTTGCGCTCACTTGGGGAGTGAATCATCGGATGGAAGATCTTCCTCTCTGTCTCTCCTCTCTGTATATCCACCTTTCCAATAAAAAAAATAATAAAAATAAATCTTTAAAAAAAAAAAGAAATTTGGCAAGTAATAATAATGTTTAACAAATAATTTCATATATGCACGTTATTTCTCAGTCCCATGTTAGATAGAGCCATGTGATTATGTATGGCCAGTTAAAGTAGTAAACATTAATTTTAGGCAGAGCACTCAAGGTCCCTTGAGCAATTTTCCAGATATTCATGTTTCCCCCTGGAGTGTTCAACCCAGGAGGAGAATTGTTTCTAATGATATCGATGCAAGTCAGTGATATTGAAGCAGAGTGAAAAACCTTGTCACTTCTGCCTTTTTAATTGTATTTGTATCCTTTGCCACCTAACCTTTGAGTCTGATCGTTAATACTTCATGCTTGTAAACAGTTAGTCATTAGATGGATTCTGCTTGCTTCCGGTTTCCTCAAATAGGCCCTTACTTAGAAAAATGAGGAGACATGCACAGAAATAATGATTGTTTCCTTGAGGATTTGAAAGAGCAGTCGGACCAGAGACTCCTCTCTTCAAAGTTAACTGATCAGTGAGAATTTCAAGGGGCTTCTTGAACTCCTGCTGACACTCAGCTGTCTTAACCTTACCCGTCTCCCCTTTTTCTGCTGCTTGTATTTTAACAGGGCCTTTCACAAGGCACAAGGTGGATAGTAGTAGTCACTCTTTATGATGCATCATTACTTTCAAAACACTCACTTTCCTCGCTTTAACACTTTGTCCTTGAGAGTGGCAAGCATGGGGCCCTGAGTAACCTTATGAAGTAGACTTTCCTCTGATCTATGAAGAATATATGCTGTATTTGGTAAATAGAGTGACATGAAAAGCTCCAGAGATTCGGGGATGGTATATTTCTTCAACACAAGAGTCTCTTCCACCTTATTGGACACAATTTAATACAGTAATATTAGATATTACTTACCAAAATGAACTTTCACTTTTATACCATTGTAAATGATTGTGTTGTAATTATTTTTATAGTTTCAGATGGATCTGTTCCACTTCATTTAAAATTTGTTCCTATCTGTCCTGGTCGATATCCGTGTAAAATTTTGTTGATATCAAGATATGATGTGCGTGTCTATTGTATTGAAGGCATAGTGAATGATGAAAATCCAGAGGCCACATTTCAGTTTGTAACACCAGCGTTCCAACCGCTTACCCAGAATATTCCAATAGTAAGTATGACTTTTTTCTAGTGTTCTTCATTCTCATATAGGAAAATTTTAATCTACTTTTTTTCTTTCTGAAACCTTGATACTTTTAGTCTATGAACCAAACTGACAATGAATAGGGGAAAAACCCACACCAAATGTCTTAACATGCAGAAACATGGATGCCATAGGAAACGTACAAAATTTGAGAAAGAGGCAAAATAATTCAAGTTTATACAGAAACTAAACAATAGGAAGGGGATTGAGCTTCTGGGAGGGAGAGAGTAGCGTGGAACACAGATACCCAATAAAGCTTAAGCATTTTGCACTTTACCAGCCACCTCCTGCCTGGTAATGTACAACAGAACCCATGCAAACAGGTACATTCTTGTACAGAACGCAAAACAAGATCTCATCCCAGAATGATATTTTTCATTGCAATAAGCACTCTCACTCTCCTTTTGGGACCTTCCAAACACCCAAGGTCATGGCAAAGGTCAGGTTATAGAAATGTGCCAGAAATGTTTCAGAAGACCTAGTCTGACTGTTGCCACTTTGGTTGTCTGGGCTGTCAAATTCCTCACTGATTTTTATTCACAGAATCAAATCTTCGAGTTGTCCATGTCCAAAGTCCCATGCCTGGTGTAAATGAATATCATTTTTTAAAAGATTTATTTATTCCTATTGGAAAATCAGATTTACAGAGAGAAGGAGAAACAAAGAGAAGGATCCTCCATCTACTGCTTCACTCCCCACATGGCCGCAACACTGGAGATGAGCTGATCTGAATCCAGGAGCCAGGAGCCTCTTCCGGGTCTCCATGAAGGTGCAGGGTTCCAAGGCTTTGAGCCATCCGCAACTATTTTTCCAGGCCACAAACAGGAATCTGGAAAGGAATTGGAGCAGCTGGGACACGAACCAGCCCCCATAGGGGATCCCCACACATTCAAAGCAAAGACTTTAATCACTAGGCCATCTCACTGGGCCCAATGATTATCATTTATACAGCAAAAATTCATTTTTAGACAGATAAAAAAAGGCAATTAATTTGGCAGGGTCCTACAGTAAGGCCCAGCAGGAACAGGGCAACTGGCTCAGCCAGAGCAGTAAGTAGTTAACCATGGCAACTAGGAGAAAATGGTTGGATACTAGTTGCCTTATTGTTTTCTGAGTTCTTCTCTTAAGTGTCCTTCTTATGAGAGAATCTTTCCCTGCTTATCCTGGAATGATTAGTGTAGAAACAACAGGTCTCCCCAAAGGTGAGTTTGAGGCTCCTTTGTATGAGAAAAAGAAGATCCAATCCTCGCCTGTTTTGAAGGACCATCTCAGCTAAGAAATCTAGAATGTTCTCCAGGCAACTGAGAGTATCTTGGGCTTCCTGCATGTCAAAATCCACTTGCTGACTAAGGGCTTTAAAATTCTGGTCTCCAATTATGAGTGGCAGAACCTGCTGTTCCAAGAGAGACAAGCAGTGGAACCAGCACTGGAACTGCCCATCTGACCCTCCATGATAGACTGCTAGAAATGCTCAGAGAAGCCCAACCTGCATCCCTATCACAGGTTAATACTTGAGGGAGGATGTGCACTAGTATGCACAATTCTCTTGGTGCTCCTAGATCTGACATAAATAGAAAAGAATTCAGGCAAGGGGTGATGAGAAATACAGGCAAACCAGTTTCCAGGAGGGGCACTAACACATGGAAGGACTGGTTAGCAAAACAGTTAATATGACAAGAACTAGCACAGGAGTCCATAGAAGGACTATTTCTTATTTTGAAACCCTTAACAAGACACAGGTTCCCTGACCTTGTAAATCGCATAAAGTCAAATAGACTCTAGTATCCCTAACTTAAAAACTGTGCCTCCTGGGCCCAGCATGGTGGCCTAGCAGCTAATTTTCCCTCCTTGCACACACCGGGATCCTGTATGGGCACTGGTTCTAATCCTGGCAGCCCCACTTCCCTTCCAGCTCCCTGCTTGTGGCCTGGGAAAGCAGTTGATGCCTTGGGACCCTGCACTCATGTGGGAGACCCAGAAGAGGCTCCCGACCCTGGCTCCTGGCTCCTGGCTTCTGATACACTCAGCTCCAGCTGTTGTGACTGCTTGGGGAGTGAATCAACAGATGGAAGATCTTCCTCTCTGTCTCTCTCTGTATATCTGAGTTTCCAATAAAAATAAAATAAATCTTTAAAATAAAAAGTGCCTTCTGGTTCCACAAAACTGAATTATCCCGATGTCCCAGTGCCATTATGTTAGGTTTTAGGATTTTAGGGTTCAAAGAAAGAGAGGAGGCAACTGCTTAAAGTAGAGAAGCTTTAGTTAAGGGGGCAGAATGGAAGAAGGGTAAAGAAAGATCCAAGCAGAGCCTGCGCAGACACAGGGCAGGGCATTTGAAACTAGGCTTCCTTCCATTTAAGGAGCTTTGCCAGGGGAGGTGCAGAGCACTGCAGGGACCCCGATGAGGCGGGCGGGGCTCTCGGGTGAAGTTCACAGCACACTGTGAATGTCCCTAGGGACAGGGTTTTCCTGGGCAATACACATTCCCCTGGCCTTCAGCTTAGCCCCACCAGTCTCATCAGGCCCGGGGAATTCAAGCGCAGTGTTCCAACACCTTTCACTCTGTTCCAAATTGTGTTGTGACATTAACATTTGATTAAGATGGGTTCATAGACACTCAGATTAAAGAAAAATTGTAGTTTGACTGTTAGTCAAAGTAACAAAACAGCTTGCTTACAAAAAGGCAGTGTAACAATAAGGAACTATAAAATGACGAATTGTCTTTATTCATATGATTACTAAAAACTAAGCTTTCTTAAGCATAAAAATATTCTGATATGTAATCTGTTGTTTGAGGAATCCACAAGTAGAACACTTTATTTTCCTTAATTAAAAATAAATCTTGTTCTCTACGATCATTTTGTCATTTTAACAGCAAGTAGAAAGTCAGACAATGGGATGTTGCTCTGCCGTTCTTGAATAGAACTATTAAGCAGTGCTGTTCTACACTTTAAAAAAGAACATGTAGTCACCGTTTATCTTATTTCATGTTTTTCATTGTCTTCCTTGACAAATATTACTTGCAAATGATGATTCTTAAGATATTTAAGAACACATTATATACTTCTATGATTAAAAGGACCAGGAACTGATTTTTTTTTTCTTTTTTCTTTCTTTTTTTTTTTTTTTTTTTGCCAATCAACACCCAAGGCTGCTTGGAGGTATTGTTACAGAACCAGCAAACTGGTCTACTCCCCTAACATGCAGAAAGCCAATCGCTGACATGAGGGTGGTGGAAGAAAGCAGGCGTTTATTATAAAGGGCAGAGCAGAAGGGACAATTATTAATTCCCAAGCTCTCTGAGGAGTTAGCAGTGAAGGTTCTTATAGTTTGAAATTGGCCCAGAGAGGTACGTGATCACCTTACGAACAAGTTCCTGGTTGGTCATTGGATCACATGACCTTCCTTTGATTGGTCAGTGATGCAGTGCTTTTTAGGAAATTTATGATGGCCAGGTGAGTTCCAGTTGATCTGTTGATAAGTCAGTGTAGCAGTCACATCCTGCACATATCTGTAATCCCCTACCCAAATCACTCTAGGACAATGCTGACCATTGATGTTTGTACCTATTGCAGAAGCAAAGGACCGCCTGAGTCCAGTGATTAGAAACTTGTAAGGTTAGCTCGGTCACTCCCGTAAGTCAGTTGAATTTTGATATTTTGCACCTTTTTTCATGCTTTAGGCTAATAAAACACGCAAAGAGTTAAAATGTCAAGTTATTATAGAAGGCGATTGGTTTGATGGACCTTCTGTTTTACACATGGAACCAGGAGAAACTGTACAATATCCCCTGACATTTAACCCCATTTTAGAATGTGAGATTCAGGTATGAACTCCTTGTTTTTTCTTTCTCATACATTAGTATTTAAATTTATCATTATGTGATATGCTTATTTACATTTTCTTCAGAAAAACTGTTTTCTATGAAATTTATATTTTTAGAAATTGAATATTTTATTTTGAAATATTCTGAAAGTAACAATGCCAGACTTTTTATGCAATATGTAGAACAAAGTAAAATTTTTGCTTCTTTTGTTTCTATTCATTAAGAAAATTCATACCCCGGAAAATACTTTTCCTAAGTTCATATTTTTTACATGAAAGTAAGCATAAATACAGTTGCTTTTTATTTGACAATTCCTATGTGAGCTTTATACCTGTTGTGGTCTAGGTTTGGGTCAAAGATTTATTTTCTATGGTTTTATTCTTACTTAAAAAACATTTTAAGCACAGCCACTGACATGGCTGAACCAAGTGGTAAAGTTTATTTAGAGGGTGAGGAATATAGACTCACATGGGCATTGTCCAGGGAGAGTGGGCCAAAAAGCAAAAGGATAAGGGAGAAAGACTGCTACCTTCTGCCCTTGGAGTAAGTCTGCAGGAAGCAAGAGAACTAGCAGGTACACAAAAAGCCAAGAGTTGGAGTGCCGTGATGAAGCACGCATGGAGGCACGCAACTAAGATAGCAAGCTCCTCCCCAACATGGGCTTTTATGGGAGCTTGAGAGAGGGAGTGGCTATGCAACCATGCCACACCACCCCACCCCAGGTACCAGGTGATGATAAATGAATGTCATTTGGCTCACAGCTGGGCAGAAAGGAATACATAGGCAGGGGAAAGTGTGGCTTCAAGTTCCTGACTCCGAACTAGCTAGCTGCCTGCCTAGACCGTAACATAGCTAGAGAAAGTTATGTCTTTTAGAAAGTAAAGAGAAATAAAGAGCTTTTCTTTAGAAGTTTTCCTGTTAAGTATTTACATATACAGACTGGAAAAGTCAATGACTAATGCCTGTTTACAAATTCATTTCATTAACCAAAGTCAAGATTAATAGCATAATAGAGGTTATTTGATATCAAACTATGACTCCTATAGAGCTCAAATTAAGCTCTTTTTTTTTATAGGGTAAACTTATCCTACAAAGCGAAATAGATGGTATGGAACGTTTCTTTGCCGTGACAGGAATTGGGAAAAAACCACTGGCCCTGGAGCATTTTATTGTGAAATGTCAGGTGGGGGATGTGGTAAATAAATCCATAATAGTACCTAATAAAACAAGGACTATTCTGACATTTAAGGTAAGATTTACATCATATGTATTTTATTTGAGGAAATACACATAATAAAAGATGTATTTCTTAATTTAAAAACAGCCTTAAGATTTTTAATACAAAATATGTAGTACAAATTTACGAGCAAGTATTCTAATATTTAACAGTATTGTAGAAATGTAAAGAAATGTAGAATTATTCTCATCCTTAGTTTTTTGAAGTTCTGAAATCTGCCTTCCTCACATGATTTATTTAAAACAATTTGCTCCTTTCTTTATCTCAAATTATATGTGCCCAATAGGTCCCTGAAAAAAAGTTTTTAACATCTATCCATCATAGGTACCTGAATTCAGTTTTAGAATGAAAACAGGAGTTTTAGAAAGCTCTGGGTTTGCCCTAGTATTTTTTTTTTCAATTTTGAAAAATATGTGCTTTATGGTTTTATTCCTCTTTCCTTACTAGATTGCAATTGCAGTGTACTTTAAAACAGAAAAATTTAATCTTGGCACTTCTTTCAATGGCAACTCAGCTGTAGAATCCAGTCCACTCTCTTTGAATTGGCTCCCACTGTCCTTCAAAAGTTTATCCATGCTTATCTGTTCAGCCTCATCTCTTGCCAAGTCTGGCTCCAGCAATACTCAGGCCTTTGTAGATTGTTCCTACAGGGTGGATGGGGGTGGGGAAACAGGTGGGATGCAGAGGAACACTTGGGTTCTTGTCTTACATGAAAGAAGAATTTCCAATTCAGTGAGCAAAGCGGGATTTATTAAGTCAGAAGTCTCCCACTGCAGCAGTCAGGAGGAGAGCTCTAAGAGAGGAAAGACCAGAATGTTTTTGATGGTTTTTTAAACACAACTTCCAGGAGAGAAAAAGATGGAACAGCATCTAACAATCAATTCAAGGGTTGAAAAAAAACAAAAATAAAAAACAAACAGCAAAACAAAACCTCAAAGGGCTTGAATCTGTTAATCTTGTCTAGCTTGCTCAAAACAAAGCCAAAGGTGTGAGTAGTAACTTCTTTCTATTCTCATGATAAAATGAAAACTCAGACACTGAAAGCTCAAAAAGCAAGGAGATTGCTTTCTCTTCATAAAGCTGGAAGCCCAAAAGAATGGGAATTGGCACATGAATCTGGCAGCTTTGGGGGAGGAACAAGCACTTTGTACCTTCTTAAAGAGACTATACCACTTCTTTTCTATACTGGTGAAACTGGAAAGTTGGGAGTGGGATTGATATTCCAAAAACTACCTATCTGTGGTTTTTCTCTTGGGGTTGCACTTTGATCTTGCTAAATGTAGCTTTGGGAATGAACAAGCATCCTGCACACTTTCAAAGAAACTTCCCCTTTTTCTCATTTCACCAGGGACATGCCCCTGTCTATTAGCCTTGTGATGGCTACATTATGCTTCCTTTTTGTTGTTGTTGCCTGCAAATCTTTATCCACATCCCCTATCTTCCATCTCTCTCTCTCTCTATTTTATTTTGTTTTATTTTTAAGAAAATGTCTTAGAAGCCATTTTTCCAAAGAATACTTCCTACCAACTTGCATTAGAGAACTTTTGTTTGTTACTGTAGATCTTTTTTAACATCCCCACAATTGTATCTAATTTTTTATAATGTGATTATCAGATTATAAATTATGAATTCATACAAGTGACTAATTGTCAGCATGTATATGGAATAAGCACATGGCACAAGATGACCAGTCTTCCAGCAGTCTGGGTCTAATACAGCTTAGGGGGCTTAGAGGTCAAGAGGGGAGGGCAACTGGCAGAGCTGAGTTGTTTTCAAGCTCAGAGGGCCTTCAGTTGGAAAGGAATCCAGGGAATGAAGTGGAGAACAATACAGGATGTGGGTTTGAGATGGTTTGGGGGATGTAGGGGCAAGAGTCTCCTGGGGATTGGGTCTGTTTTCACTGTTTAAGGCTGGGGAGCTAAAATACCTGAGCTAATATCGTTATTGTGTTAATGGCTATACAAAACCAACTTGGCAGTTTCCTGACTTAAAAAAAAAATGATCTAGGTATGAATGCCAAGTTCATACTTTTTCTCAAGATGTGTATGTAACTCCAGCCCATCATTTTCATTTTACTATATTCCCATCACTGTGAAAATTTGCTACTGACTTAAACTCAATACATCATTTTCAAGTTATTTCCCTTGTTCTGTTTTCCATATGATGCTTGTGATGAAAAAATAAAGGGGAAAAGTTCACAGAAAATGTGATGAAAAGATAAATTTATTTTGGTGTAAAAATTCAAATTTATATCATTTTTCAATGTGTTTTTGAAGACCTCTGGTATGTTCAAAAGTATTTTAATATGAAAATTTTATTGTTACCAAAACCATTTGAAATTGAAGGTTGAGACTTCCTTAATATATAAAATAAATTTTAAAAATCAGAGAATGTAACTGATATACAAGTAAAATGCTATGAAATTTTGCCACAATGACAAAGTAGAAGAAACTATACATATGCGTTCACATAATGATGGTGATATGTTCTAAGAAATGCATCATTACATAGCTTCATTAATTATGCAAACATCATGAATGAACCTATAGAGCATGGACCAATCAGTCACTCCACATAGCCTCTAGACAGTGGTAAATACAAAATGTGTGAGGTTACTGCTGGTGTAACATGACATACTGTTTATAGCAGTTTTTTTTTTTCTCTTAAGCATCTGAATATAGCTTAAAAAATAAAAACTATATGCTATGTAGTATATATGAACTACTAACATAGCTATTTATGAATACCAGTTTTGTATTATAAATAATCCATGTATGTACTGCACTTTTATGACTGGTATATTTTGATAGGTTTGTTCATACCAGCATCACCACAAACATTTGAGTAATGCAACCTTCTTTGATGCATCATTATGTAGCATCATTATCAGTGTCATTAGGCAATACATTTTTCATCTCTATTGGAATCTCATGAGACTGCCATTGTATATGGTTGACATAGTTACACAGTGCATGATTGCAGTTATGCAATTAGGAATATAAGAAATATGGTACTTAAGCAATGAAAACACTGAAAAAACTGTCAAAATCAAGCTTTTTAGAGATTTGTACACTCAAAAAAAGATTCAAAACAATCTGACAAATATATATCAAACAGAAATTGTGAGTTCTGATGATATCAGGATGATTTATGGAATTTTCACTTGGCTTGTCCCTATGTAACTCCCCCCAGCAGTGCCTTCCTGTAACTGTGATATATGTTTAAACCAACAGCCTTGCAACTGAGAGAATGGACAGACAATACGGATAACAATTTGACCTGTCCTAGAGTTCTGTAGCAACACCTCACTACCGAGGTGTTGTTATTCTTTGGTTTGTCTTAGAGTGTTTTTTCAAAAAGATTCAGCAGCAATACTTTTTTATAGAAGCTGTCTGAGGCTAAAATAACAATAGTAACAAATAAGAAAAACTTACAAGGAAGATATGGGATGTCCTTACGGGATTTTAAAAGCTCTGAACTACCCCCTAGCAATCAAGTAAAGTACGTATTCGTTTAGG
Organism: Ochotona curzoniae; assembly: GCF_017591425.1. NCBI lineage: Eukaryota > Metazoa > Chordata > Mammalia > Lagomorpha > Ochotonidae > Ochotona > Ochotona curzoniae. Next base: position 17,132,203 of record NW_024465023.1, on the reverse strand, counting down.
GTTGTGTGTGTGCCCAAGGAAGATTTGAGAGGTTTTAGTTTTTCATATCTGCTGACATAGAAACACCACGTGCACTGGCAAGGATATAGATAAAATGGAACTCTTGGACACTGGTGTTGGGAGTGTAAATTCAATGAAATTGGTCATTTTGTACATCAAATTGCATAAGGAAAATCACACATAATCTGTATAGGATATTTAGTTTCTAAGTATCAATGATTTCTTTTTTGAAAAGCATATTTATTTGAAAGGCAAAGTTATACAGAACAGGAAGGACTGTAAGATAGATCTTCCATCTACTGCTTTATTCCTCAAACAGTTGCAAAAGCCAAGACTGGGCCAGGACAAACTCAGGAGCCATGATCTCCATCTAGGTTCCTATGTGGGAGTAGAGACACAAGCACTGGGACCATCTTGTGTTGTTAGTAGGGAGCTGGTTTGGAAGTGGAGCAGCCGAGGCAAACTCGTTGGTCTCTAACATTGACCCGAGTATGAATTATCTTGATAGAAGTAGCAACAGAAAACAAAAATGGTTCCTTTTTAAGTTTCTTTTTCTTTGTTCTGTGTTTTTCGTAGGAATTTTCTCATATTTTTTTCTTCTTCTGTACGTATTATTTCTCCGACTTGCTTTTTACCAAAAGCAAATACTTTTAATTGAGCAATTTGAATTAAATTTGCGTTTTTTCTATGCTTTCACAAGTAACACTACATTAGTACACAGAAAAAGCTTTCATGTTGCCATTTTTCTCAATTATTTCTTGTAGGTAACATCAGATCTTCCAATAGTGTGGGGAAAACAACAAATCACCATTGACCCAGATAATGTAATTCCATACGTTCTACACATGTGCCCTTGGAAACGTGGTGTATTCAAAGGTACCACATCTATTAAAATATTATTACTAACTGCCCTACACTAAGATGGAAATATTACAAAAAGAATATATATATATATATATGTGTGTGTGTATATAAAGTTTATCTTTTCTCTTGCACATTAGTGATCATCAGTGAAATTTAATTTTCTGGAGTCTTCTAAATATTCAAGTAAAATGAATACTGTGGAAAACTATACATGAATTTCAAACCTTTTTGCAACAAAACAAACATGAATTTCAATCCATTTTCCTACAAACTTTTTGCAATTGTCTTGTACATTTTGATTATTAGGTTTCTAAATATTTGAACTTTGGGGTATATATTTTATACCTAATACATATTATTAACTTTAGTTGTGGAACAAATTCCTTTAAATAGAACTACTTAGTTAAGGATATTTACATTTAAAATCTGATAATACTTTGAAGTATGCCAATTTATGAACCTGGTAACTAATATCTATGAGATATGTGTTTCCAGGTGGGCATTAGAAAAATCTCTACATGAGCTTTAATTGATATATGAAAAACAGGTTAAAATTATGCTGTGTGTGAAGTTTTCTTTCTTTGTCTCTAATATTCTGTTATTAAAAAATTACCCCAGGTCATAAAAGGGAATTACTTCAGGAATGAAGGTGGAAGGTATTCCTACATGGTTTTTTTTTTTTTTTTTGGTTGTTGTTGTTTTAAGTGAGAGAGTTAAAAGTGTAGATGATAGTGAGTTAACAAAGGAGTTATGGTTCATTAACAGAATTAGTCATCCTGTTTTGGAATGACTTAATTACCTTACTATTAGCTGAATATTGCAGAGGAAATTATTGTAATGTAGGCATTTGAGCACAATATTAGAAGAATAGAAAGCATAGACATTAATACTTTTTCTGCTACCTGGAAATCTCAACCTATTATTCCTGTGTACCTCAATAAAAAAGTGTTCAAGTCTGTAACTAGCAGAGAAGGCATCGTGAGTTATTACAAAGAGGAAAGTGTAGACAGTAGACAGGATACCAACACCAAAACAATAGAAGCAAAATTTGAGAATACCATCACAGTGATATAATTATTACTATGTTGGAAGAACCCACCTGCCCATCCTCATTCATTACTTCTACTTATTAAAATTCAAATGATACTACAGCAATAGTTGAAACTATCTTCCGAAATCTTTCCACCACTTTTGAGAAGTTTTTTTTCATACAACTCATTAGTAAACCTCCACGTGATAGATTTGTGTTATAAGCCCTTTATAGAGCCTATTACATGTATTACAATGAAGTAATGCTTTTAAAGATGTATTTATTTTTATTGGAAGTGCAGATTTACAGAGAGAAGGAAAGATAGAGAGAAGGTCTTCCATCTCCACTGGTTCAGTCCCCAAATGGTTGCAATTCAGTCAGAGCTGAACTGATCCAACCTGGAGCCAGAAGCTTCTTCTGGGTCTCCCACATAGGTTCAGGGTCTTAAAGTCTTGGACAATCCTCCCGGCCATAAGCAGAGCGCTGGATGAGAAGTGGAGCAGCCAGGACATGAATCAGCACCCATATAGGATGCAGGCACTCAGAGGCTGAGGATTAGCCAGTTGAGCCATTACACCAACCCCGAAGTAATATGTTTTACCATTTTATTAGTTAATCCAAATGTGAACTGTTATATTGAAATTTAATGTTCAGGTTTCATTTTAATTGCCAATTGCAGTTTTAACAGTTGGTGGGTTTTCTTTAGTTTTTTTAATCATCAGCTAGTCTTTACTGAATAAACAGTTTTTTCAGAACATTAATGATTATTTTTCTTAAAACTCAATATAATTCATTTTCCTCTTCTATATGAGGAGGTTCAAAACATTTATGGAAAGTTTAATTAGGAGATGATGTGAATTTTTCATGACTCTTTAAAGTCCCTTCATAGAAGGCAATGTATTCTTTTACTATAAGGAACATACAAGGAACTTTAAACGGTGGGGGTATCATTGAATTGAAAATATTTTTGACCATATATCTATTGGTCTATGAATCCTGTTATTGAAATAGATCTAAGGAAAAATAGATAATTCTATTTGACAAGTACATCAGTCAGCTTTTCTTTAACTAGAATATCTGAGAATACTTCTTGAGCAGAAGAAATGTGTTTCAGCTTAACGTTTTGAGGATAATGGTTCAAGATTGGATAGCTACGTTATTCTGGTATCTGGTAGATGCAAATAATGGGAGAGTATTTATGGAGCAATGGTCACCTAGTAAGACAGGAGACAAGGAAAAAACATTCTCATTGGATCATGGAACACCACCCTGACCGCTTCATCCAATCCGATCACTTCCAAAAGGCTCCACCTTAAAACAGCAAGATTGAATCAAACCTCCTCCATAATCCAGGATTTTGGAGCTAAAACCTCTGGGTACACTGAGGAAGCCAAGTCTGGTGTAATCCATAAAAACATGCTCTCACTGATTAAATCATGTGTTGTGGGTTTTTTTTTGGGGGGGGGGGCATTTTATGAGCTAATGAAACTTGAATACTTATCTTCCCTGATAATACATAGACTCTTACACGTGCTGTGTTAGGGTGACTCAGGAACCTTGATCATGACTCTTTTCTAATTGGCTGGAACTGGATTATAAGTTTGTTATTTAAAATATTTTCATTAAATGCAAAGACAGTTACAATATGACACTTGCCTTTTAGGAATTCATATATGTGGCAATAGGCAGTTCATCTTGCTAACAGTACAGTGATATGTCAGAAGTTTAATATGTCAGAAGTTTAATCATGTCACTGTTTTAGATATTTATTTAAATTTTTATGAAGAAAGGAAAACATGAACAAACAGGAAAGAGAAAGAGATCTTCCATAAATTGGTTTGCTCCCCATTGGGCTGGGCCAGACTAAAACCAGGAGCCATGAGCTTCTTCTAGATCTCCTATGTGGGAGGCACGGTCCCAAATATTTACGTCATCCTCCACTGCTTTTCTCGGGCCATTATCCAGGAACTGATCAGAAATGGAGCAGCTGGGACATGAACCAACCTCCATAAGGGATATTGGTATCATAGTCAGCAGCTTAAGTGACTGTGCCACAAAGCCTGCCCAAATGAAGGGAAATATTAATTCCCATTTGGGGGGTTTGAGTGGGTTTCAAAAGAGATGATTGATTTTATCTAAACCCTGCTATGTTAATGACTGAATGTATTAAAATATGACAGCTTTCAGGGCCCAGGTTGTGTATGTCAGCTTAAGCTGCTACCTACCTGCAAGGCCAGCATCCCATAGAAGCACTTGTTCAAATACTGGCTTCTCTACGTCTGATCCATCTCCCTGCTGCTGCCCCTGCAAAAGCTGCAGAAGACAGGCTGAGAACTGGTTCCTGAACCCATGTCAGAGATCTGGATGGAGTTTCAGGATCTTAGCTTGCACCTGGACCAGTCCCAGCTATTATGACCATTTGGGGGGAAGAACCAATGGATAAAAATATGGTTTCAGAATTAAGGTGATGTTGGACTAATAGAAAAAGTTTGAAAAGTTGCCTCCCTTTCTATTATTTTTAGTTGTTTATGAAGAATTGTGGTCAGTTCTGCTTGAAATGCTTTGTAGAATTCAGCAGTGAAGCCATCTAGGCCTGGGCTTTTCTGTGTTGGGAGGGCTTTAATTAATGATTCAAACTCTGCCTCAGTTATACATTTATTTAGATTTTCTGTTGCCTCATGACTTAGTTTTGGCAGATGACATGAGCCCAGGAATTTATCCATTTCTTGAAAGTCTTCTGATTTGTTGGTATATGGTTGCTTGTAGTAATTTCTGATTATACTCTGTATGTCCGTGGTATTTGTTGTTACGCTCCTATTTTCTTCTTTGATTCTATTAATTCTTGTCTTCTTCCACGTTTTTTTATCAGTTGGGCAAGTGGGATTTCTATTCTGTTTATTATTTCCTTATTTTAACCCTTATTCAGATACACGTATTTTTACTTGGCTTTGTAAGTTTCAAGCCAGAATAATTTTAATACCTAAAACCAATATTTCATTGTAGAAACCAAATTCCTCACTAATCTGACATCTTTCGCCTGTGTGTTGCAGGTAAACTTTTATTTTCTGTTAAAACCAAAGAAGATGATGAGTCATCTGATGAGCTATATAAAGATATTGAAGGCTCCATGGAGACTTCACTTCCAGATCTTCCCCCTATCTTTGTTGAGGAAAACACAGGTAAAATTATTAAGATTGAACATTTCATGGTCAGGCTATGTAAGTGTACATTATAATTCACTTTTAAGTGAACTGTATGCTTTAAATGCATAATACATAGGAAAATTTGCATTATTTATATAAGAATGTTATTGTATATAGTATCAGGATTAACTCTGTTCAGCTCACTTTCTCAATTTCTACTGTCATTACTGTCAGTAGATTATAGTGCTTCACGTTTAAAACTTATTCCCTCTTTATAAAGTGAAACCCCTAATATGTTTTCTGTTCTTAAACAAAAATACTGTAAGTTTCTGATAAAATATTAACAAATATACAATTGCAGCAGTTATATACTTTTATTTCAGTGTACAACATAGCAATCTCCCTCAGTATGCTAAAGAAAATAATGTATTGTAAAGCGTTATTTGACTACTGTTAACTGTCATGCCTTTTTTTTTTTAGCAAAGCTCAAATGCAAATGAAATGATATAGAATTGGGAGTATTCAGGAAAAGTTTCGTAGAGAATGAATGAATGAGTTGTTCTTTTATGGATTAGTAGCAGGGACCATAGAAACTATTACAAAAAAAAAATTAATCCAACTGAAATAAAGTTGTAGAGAAAAAGAAGTATACACCAAAGAAGAAAGTCTTATTTTAAAAAGCTTTTTGTTTATATGAAGGGAAGAGATTTTGTGTAGTCCATATGTACAGTGATAGTTCCCACCTTTCTTCCTCCATCTTTCCTTTCTTACTTTTTTCCTCTCTCTCTCTATTCACTTTGAATATGCACCCATATGAAATGCTACCTGCTGCATTTTAGCTAGTGGTTTTACTCACTATACCGCATTGCTGGCCTTTTTATTTTTCTTTAAATTTTTATAATCACATACTTTCAGGTTACTTTATACTTACAAGCTTAATCCTCCATGAATTAAAGATTCAACAAGTAGCAAGTAGAAAAACTACAGTCCCTCAAGAGTATAGGCAAGGGATATAAAAAAAATCTCAAAATGTCAGTTTCACTCATATACACAACTTTTTTAGTGCTCTATATAGTAATCATCACAAATTAGAGAAAACATCTGGGACCAGCTCATTTCTCTAAGTACAACTGACTCCAATTGTATCCATTTTGTGGTGAAGACTAGAATTTCATCCTTTGTTTTTATTATGACTAAAATCTTTATTGAATGAATATGTGATAGGATTCCTCAGAGAAACAGAAACACATATAATGAGCTCTATCTACCAGTGAGTGAGAGACAGGATTTAATCGATTGTCTAATGTCAATGCGATAACTGGAATGTCCAAAATCTTAAGCGCAAGTCAGTAGGTTGAAAGCTTAGACAGAAGGTGAAATTTCCAGTCTTAGCACATGCTGGAAACTCAAGGTTTCTGTGGTGCGATCTTGAAGAACAACTGTTTCCTTGAGAATCTCAGTCTTAACAATTAGGGCCTACAAAGGGTTGCATGAGGCCCATCATACTATGGAAGGTAACTTTCTTTACTCAAAATCCATGGACTACAGTGTTGTTACATTTTAAAAATAGATTCACGACATGTTGGCTGGTATATGACCATATTACTAAGCAGTATAGCTACTCAAATTAACACATGAACTTTAGCATCACAGAATGCTTGAATTAGTGGGATTTAGACAATAATTCAAAATGGTTTAGAAAGTAAAGAGCAGTTAGAGCTAGTTAAGTCACTGCAACAGTAACTTGGATTTAAAGTGAAGATAACCAAGTGTTTTTTTGATGGTAATGGGGATAAAAAAATATATTACAGAAGATGGAAAACACCTCAGAGATTAGCATGAAATGACTGTCCTGAGAGAAGAATGAGAGGATTGATTCCAAATAATAATGAGGTTTGTCTGTATCTTGGTGAATAGAAGAATGGTCACAATTTAAAACAATAATCACAGAAATTTGGAAGATTGAGAGGGGCCTGAATTGTGGCGCCGCAGGTAAAACAGGTACCTGCAACACTGGTTGCCAGTTCACATCCCAGCTGCTCCACTTACAGTTCAGCTAATGGCCTGGGAAAAATCAGTGGAAGCTAGTCCAAGTGTTTGGATCCCTGCCACCCACTTGGGAGACCTTGATAAAGCTCCTCGTTACTGGCTTCGGCTTGGCCCATTACAGCCACCTGGAGAGCGAGCCAGTGGCTGGCAGACCTCTGCTTTGCCCTCTCTTTGCCACACTTTCAAAATAAGTAAAGAAATCTTGAAAAAAAATATAGAATAAGAAATTCTTGGTGATGATAATGCTCAGTACAATTTTGCATTTCCTAATGTTGATGTGACAAGAACTTTATATGGCATTATGCAGTTATCAAGTAAATCCTTGTATGTGAGACTAGGTAAAAAAATAGATTTAAAAGTTTAGGGCTCCTTTCTGAAATCATACCAATGAAATTCAAGAGTGGATGAATACTGTGAACTGATAATGGTAGGAATTAAACCCTAACCTTGTCTAGGGCAGAAGAGCTATGAAGGGAAGGAGTAAAAGTATTTAGAATAATTTGGCAGAAAATGATGTTATGTTAATGCTGAAAAACACAATCATGTCTAATGAAAAAAATTAGGCTGCATGATGACAGAATGCAAGGATATTAACAACTGCAAAAATGCATCTAATAAATTACAAACAGCCCCAAGTTTTCAATCAAGCCTTGTCATATTCTTACTCACACAGGATCAACCTTTCCATCTCTTATAGTATCCTGGATCCTTTTTCACAAGTCACTCAATATCACATTTCTTTTCAATTAGAGAAATTATCTATCTCTCCCCTCATCAAACAAATGGAAGCAACAGCTAAATAGGAATTTTAAACCTTCCAAGTAGGGAAACGTGGAAAACAAGTCAGTTTTAATGAAAATCAGGACAAAAGAGGCAATCTCATGCATTGTAATGGAAATTTGAATTGATACAAAGTTTTGAAAAGAACATTTACAATATGTCTAAAATTTTTTAAGAATTCCTCATTTCTTTTCATAAAATGACCCACTTTAAAAAGTTTGCCAGAGATAAAAGAAACTAAAATATGCACAAGATATTTTATGTAATAGATCACACGCAGTTAAGCATCGCAGAATGCATGAATTATAAATTTAGACAATAATTGAAAATGATTCAGATAAGGAAGAACAGTTACAGCTCTTATGTAATCTATTATGTTGAATAAGTAAAGCAAATTTAATGGTGAATTTTTGAGTAATATGTGTATATTTACATAAAAGTGTGTATCAATGATATGTTCCCTGTGCATCCAGTATATTCATATGTGTATATGGATATTCATATCCTTATAGCTTCACTGCTATATTTAAATCAAGTCTGTACATTTATATAAAGATTGAGTAGCTTTCACTTAATTATGAGATTATAAGTGATTTGTATATTTTTCAGGAATTTCTCAAATTACTATAGTGAATATTAATGACTTTTATAATGAGAAGAATGTTTAATAAGGTTGAACATTAGAGTTAATGTTCAATAGTTATTATTTTTATATTCTGATTAGTAAACTATCCTGATATTACTCTATGCATTTGATGCACATTTGTAGAACTGTAGGAATTAGATTAACTGCTTCAAAATGTTGCCACATATGATAGTCACAGCAATTAAAAATAGCAGACATCATTGTCCCCAGGGTGATTAATTTCATATATGAACTCTGCTGGTCCATGGTGAGCAAATATTTGGTTAAATTTAATTTGAATGTTTCTGTGAAAGTGTATTTTGAATGAGTTTCATATTTAATTCAATGGATTATGAGTACAATAGATTACTTTGCATAATGTGGTTAAGTTTGAGTTTCCTCGAATCAGTTGAAAACCCCAGTAAAACAAAGGCTGACTTCCTATAATATATTGCAGAAATTAGATTTACAAAGCTTCTATAAATGTGTGAACCAGTTTTTAAAATCTCAATCTTTCTTCTCTGAATACATGCACACACACACATTATGCTGCTCTTCTCCTCAGAATAGCCTTGGCTGATATAATACCCATTCCACAGATGAGCAGACTGGCGCATTGCTTTGCTAAATTTCACAGGAAATTATCTAATTTGTCGTTGAACCCTTGTGTTCTGATCCAGAGTCTTTTACTGCTCTCTGTACTAACCAGAGTCACAAAGAAATCCTTAGCCATAGATACTGTTTCTCTGAATGTCTCTTATCACCAATTTTTTGTTTTTGATAACAAATTTATTAAAATAGGATGGAATGGGGTGCAACCAATACAGAACAATACAGTGCAGTAAAACACGATGCCGTGTAATATAACACAACACAGTGCTATTCAGTGCTGTACAATATGAAATAGTGAAATGCAATGCAAGGCAATGTGTTCATGGAGAAGATTTTTAGAAGATGGATTTGTGAGCTTCCCCTAGTGTAGACCTGTTTTTTTATAACTGGGGACTGTGAAGGTTAGTAATCTGGCAATAATTGTTCTTGAAATCTTTTAAACATTGCAATACTTAACATGCATACATCTGCATGTGTGAATATGCGTACAGTTTCCTGAAATTTGGAGGACATGTTAAACCACGAACTAGTTCAACACTGTGAAACCAAAGAATTTCAAAGAACCGGTACAGATTAAGGGGGGAATAGAAATAATATGGGCTTGATGCAAGCACATCCGCAATATGCAGGGCCTTTATGGGGCTCACACATTCAGTTTCAGGGTGGACAGTGTACTTTAGACATCACCAGCTACAAATTTGCTTTTTTTCCCCCCACCCCATATGTAAATATCATTGTCCTACCACTTAGTCCCTAACCCATACTGGCTTTTCCTGGGCAAAATTACTAGGATCCTTTTACCTACTTCCAGGAAACCTAAAATCTTATGTTCCTGACCTTTCTGCCTTGACTACATGTTTAAACTGTTGAAAATAGACCACTGGGAACTGAACACCTTATTTTTGTTTTTAAGAAATTTCTGTGAACAAATATGTGAATGATTTGTCAATTACAAGAAATATTTCTTTTTAATTATTAATTTTTATCTTATAGCATGAATAAGTTTAACATAATGAGCTACTGGAGCAAATACAGTGCCAGGAACATTTATAGGCTGTTCTTGTGGTCACACCCTTCTCTTAGTGTTCCCAGGCAGTAATAAAAGCAGCTTTTCATCCTTTCCCTGGCTTTCTTGAGAGTTTAAAAAATGAAAATCTTTCGTGATTCTCAAATTTATATGTTAAGAATGATATTCTGCAATTTATATTACAAAATGTTTTATTTTTCAGCTGATGATTTTAACAATTTAAAAATCTGGTATCATCTTGAAATACAGAGCTCTCCTAGACCACCCACAAAAGTCATGGAAATAAAATGTGTTGCTCTGGTAAGTACCTGTTACATGTTCATAGGTCGTCTTTTTACAAATCACTTGAGCTATTGTTGCATACTGAATTACTATCCCTAAGAATATACATATCAAAGGATTATGTTGAAATAAATTATTCAATTATAGCAATTTCTTTTTTAAAATCTGTGCCACAGATCTTAACTGTACTGGAGAATATGTTTTTTATTATACTATATCCCATAGTGACTGCATTGATTGACATTCTGTTTCAAGAGTGACTAGAGTAAATTTAACCCCTGCTTTTGATCCAGATAGTGATGTAAAATGAATTATTCTGGGTTGTGTTTAAAATATTTTGTAATTCAGTGGCTTATTTTGATAAAGCTGTGGCATTTTCTTGAATGGACACTGATCTTCAATTTGAAATTCAAATATCTGAGTAATAGACCAGAAACAATGTTTAGACCAGAAGGACTCGTTTCAATTTTCTATCTTAAACTCCAGGAAAGATTTCTAGTGATTATGTAGCTGGTAATATTTTGTTATCCTGCCATATCTCTTTCCTTTACGTTTTGTTTTGTTTGAGGCTAGGAAGGTTTCTAGCAGGCTAAGTATTGTTACAGTATTATACAGTATGTCAGGTTGCCTAGAAAACCACTAAACTGTGACATAATCTCATCGTTGAGTTACTGCTAGAGCAAACATTGGAAAAATGAAACCCATAGTAACAATTGTACTGGTGACAAATATAGCTTAATTTTTTTTAATTTTTATTTTGAATTTTTGAATTTTATAGTACAATTTTGTAGAGACTGGGATTTCCGCGCACCCCCCCCCCATCAAACTCCCACGCCCCGACAGATTTTCTCCACATTGCTACAATAGTATAGTCCTTCAAAAGGAGTCGTGATTCCATCAGTCTGTTATTTAAGTGTGTCCCAACTTGGCTGGTACAATGTTAGAAATTTAATTCTGTGAATGGTTGCCTACCATCTAGTTCCATGAATCTTGTATAGTATTTACTGTTGGAAAAAAAAAGTGTTATTATTTATGAAAATTAATCAGTGGAAATATAAAAAAGTAATGATTATGAGATATATTTAATATTGGATCCAAAAATACAAGTAAGAATCGGTATGGTGGTATAGCAGACTAATCCTATCATGCTAACATCCCATATGGGTGTTGGTTCTAGTTCTAGTTGTTCCACTTCTGATCCAGCTCCCTGCTTATGACCTGAGAAAGCAGAGGGCAGCCTAAGTACTTGAGCCCGCCCCTACACTCACATAAGAGACCTTGGAAGAAGCTCCTGGCTCCCAGCTTTGGATCAGCTTAACTCTGACTGTTGCAGCCATCTGGGGAGTGAACCAGAAGATGGAAGACCTCCTCTCTATCTTTACTTCTCTGCAGTATCTGCCTTTCAAATAAAAACAAATAACTCTTTAAGACTTTTTTTTTAAAAAATTAAAAAAGAAATGAAAGTAAAGCAAAAGGTCTCACAATGGTTTCCTTTACATTTGCTTCAATAAATCAATGACTCATTGTTGATGATACTAAAAGCTGATTATGTTTGTTTTCTAATTTTAGGAGACAGTGTGCATTGAAATACCTATCACTAATCCAAAAAATTCTGTTGTTCATATGGAAGTTAAATTAACAAGTATTGCTCTCAATGGAGCTTTGGAAGTTACATTGGATCCACTAGATTATACCAACTATATTGTATGGTATTGTCCAGCAAGCACAGGTTGTAAAGAAGAAAGGTATTACCTGAGTCTAGTTTTATTATTAATATTTTGAAATTAAACTTTTTAAATGATTTCTTCTTTATCTGTGGTAATCATTAAAATGGCATGTAAGAAATTAGCAAGACTAATTCCTACCATTATATAAATGATGAAATTAAAACCCAAAAAACTAAGCCACAAGCCCTTTCTCCACCCAGAATAAAATGCATCACAAAGTAGTTTTGAAATATTGCTTTTAAAATCAACCATATCTGCCAATTGGATGTTTTTGTGCTAACTTCACCATACAAACTAAAACCACTAACAGGGTTTTGTTTATTTCTCTCCGCTAGTGTGATTTTTCAGCCTATAATGGGTGAAGAATTCTGGTACTTACTGAAATTTACTGTGGAATTACCAACACCAGTAGCCATGCCAGAAGTAAAGTGTGATCTTGGAGAGTAAGTTTTGTTTAGCAGGGAAAAACAATACTTCATACAAGACAAAAAAAAGCTAACCTGCACTAGCATTGTTAGAATGTTGTGGCTATGTTAGCCCCAGGAAAAATTCAGGAGGGATCCCGTTTATTCTTTTGGAGGTGTGCTTTCTTACTGTTGAGGATCAACAGAGTTCAGGAGCTGATAGAAAAGAGAGGGATCTTACAAAAGATCGGTGAAGGCAAAGTGCAAGGCAAGCACCAGGCAGCTGTGAACGTGTACTTAGACACTCAGTTGAGATTGTATTGCCTTGAGATAACACACCATAGTTAGCTGCTTGAGTTCCAAATTGCATGTCTGCAACTGAATGTGGTACTGGTGGTAAGTGTGGGTAATGAATGAAAGTACCTGTTGTAAAGAGTTTGTGAACTAGAAGGCAAATTAGTGCCTTTGAGTTAGTTTCTTTCCCTTAACATACCAGAAAGAGTATTTAATTCTACCCATATAAAATATTCAGCTATCATTCCAAGTAACTCATTCAGGAAATAATCCAATAGAAATGAACAGGAGAATAGAGGAGGCAAGATAAGGAACCGGAAGAAGCCAAGCATGAGCACCAGTGCGGGTTCACTCCTAGACTGATCCTGTAGACAGTGACTTGTGTCTGCAAGGGTTTGCCCTCTGTCTAAGCAAGGGAGCTGTACCTTTTAATTCCCATCTTCTTGCACATGAGGTTGAGTATTTAATTATATGTTTAAATGTCATTTTAGTGCAACTTTTTGAAGTGTCTCAAATATATTTCACTATATAATATGGAATGATATTTCACTACACACACAAAAAAAAACAATCAAGATTAACATAGTATAATGACATTAGTTCCTAACATGATAATTCTTACATGAAAACTCATCAATTTCATTATCTTAGTTTTGGAGGGCTGTTATATCAAGCACTATAAACAGGATGGTATAGGACAACATTAGCTGGAGCCAATGTGGCATAGTGGGTTAAGCTGCTGTCTTTGATTCCAGCATTCCATATGGGGCACTCATTTCAGTCCTGAGTGCTCCACTTCAGATCCAGTTCTCCACTACTGTACTTAGAAAAGCAATGGAAAAATGGTCCAAATACTTGGGCCCCTGCTGCCCATGTAGGAGATACAAATGGAGTTCCAGGCTTCTGGATTCAGCCTGACACAGTCTTAGTAGAAGGAAAATCCTTCTCTATCCTTTCCTTAACCCTGCCTTTCAAATAAATGATTCATTCTCTAAAAAAATTAAAATAAATGTATTGGCTAATGATTCTGGAGATTAGCAGTCCAAAACCATGTTACCATCTTGGCCATGCTCTTTCTGAAACTTGTAAAAGAAAATCATCTTCAAGAAAAAATGATTTATTTTTGTTGGAAAGTCAGATACACAGAGAGAAGGAGAGAGAGAGAGAGAGGATGACCATCTGTTGATTCACTCCCCAAGTGACCACGGCAGGAGCTGCGCCAATATCTGAAGCCAGGAGACAGGAGCTTCCTCCGGGTCTCCTAAGTGGGTGCAGGGTCCCAACACTCTGGGCCATCCTTGACTGCTTTCCCAGGCCACAAGCAGGGAGCTGGATAGGAAACAGGGCTGCCAGGATTAGAACCGGAGCCCATATGGGATCCTGGTGCATTCAAGGTGAGGACTTTAGCTGCTAGGCTACCACACCAGGCCTAAGAAAATCTTCCTTTAGCTTCTGCATTTTGACTAGCTGACATAGATGACAGATTGACAGCATTGTATTGTTTTTGTTCAGTACATTCTAATATTTACTTCCGAATGCTGTATGATCTTTATGTCCTAGATACATGAATCAAAAGCCACATTACACCCTATAAATATATCCAACTATTATCTGTCAGTGTATGTTTGTGAGGACGCAGTTCAGCCCATAATGGTTATCAACTTCCTGAAATTATCATTGAAGAAATAGATGATTGCCACCAACTTACCACCTTTCTTTTGCCTCCCAGCTATGTTTCTCAGATAATCTCCTTAGAAAATCCTACATATGAAACTTTAGAAATGCGTGCAACGAACAGTAACCCTGCAAATTTTATTCTGGATATCAATAAAAATTCATCTGTAAGTACTTGTAGAAATGCGCTGTTACTGTAGCATTTTCCAGTTCTTATTTGTAGACACTGGTGGAGTATTAATATTTTAATTACTCATAAACTTTCAGATTCCTAAATTTTTAAAATAGATTTTCTCTTCTACACATCTCCCCTGTATTTTAATTGATCACAAAAATGTTAATATGAATTTTGAAATTATATGATAGAGATTTACTCATTTCACTGAATTCTAGATTGTTTATTTTTTTACTTTAGTGTTTACTTTTGTGTGATTTTTTTTCTACAAACATGCTTTTGAATGGATTGTTGTTATATACTTGTAGAGTTCCAAAAGGCCAGTTCTAATCGAGTCCTTCCTAAGTACCAGCCTCCCCCATGTATACTTCCAGACCAGGGAATAGCTGTGTTCCTCCCCGCTTCTTCCTCTACCCATTTTCTCATTCTTGGGATGTAGTGAAGGGTTTGCTTCTTCAAATGGTACATGGCAAAAAATATTAGTAAACAATAATTGACTTGATTTAACTCGTATCTCAATCGTAATGTGAGCCTAAAAGGGTTGATATTAAATATATTATTCCCAGTGGAAGTTTGATTATATACAATTCTAAAGTGCTTAGTATATGTGATGGAGTCATTGACTTCCTTTACATCTGCATAGTTGTAACTCAATATAATATTGTAAAAATTCAACTTATTCCAGATCCTACTTACAACGCGCATATGATTGAACAAAGAGAAAAATAACACTGCACATTAGAGAAGCATGCCTTTCATCTAGGCTTGGGAGCAGTTGATTTGATTTGACACCATCACTGCTGCAACCAAAGTCTCTGGTGCTTTAACATGTTGCATGAAATGGACAATTAATGAGCTCTTAAGTTGAATAAATATTTTTATTATTGAGCTTCCTCAAACAGCTTTAAATTATTAACCACGCCTTTCTTTTCTCTGTGATTCCATGTAGTCATTGTTTGGGGGAAGAGCATCACAAAACATGATCCTTTTGCCAATATCGAGAAAGCAGGAATAGTGAAAACAAATCATGTGTTCAAGATAATATTTTTATTACACAAATCTCAACCCACATATGCCTGCCTCTCAAAGATTCTGCCTCAAACTAAAGTGCTTGTTTTGTTTCTAATTTGCTTCTTTCTGAATTTACACAGGTAACTTTACCTCCTCACTCCAGCAAAAGCTTGACAGTTTACTTTTTTCCTTCTGGACTTGGTAGAGCTGGTCATCAAGCTTGTATCAGTTTCCACTGTAAACAGGTAAGGGTGCACTTTGAACCAAGTCAAGTTAATTAAATTTCAGAATCAATATATTTAAGTCATCCAGCTGACATATTTTATAATCAAAATATATTTGTTATAAATTGTAGAAAACTTTTGAAAAAGTAAAATATATAATGTATACACAATCATCTGAAGATGTATTTTTAAGTCTTTATATGGCTTACATAAAGAAGAGTATATACTCAGATTTAAAATACAGATTTTTTTCACATTCAATTCAAATGTCAAATTGTAGGCATATACATTTATTTTCTGACTTGAGTTTTACTACTCAATTTGCAGGGGACTTAAACATAAAAATGTATAGAATACAACCTTACAAATGCTGTGTTACTTTTTCTATTCCTTCTGTACAGTGTTCCTGAATGATAATAAAGTTTTAGCATACTGAATATTTTTTCTGCATCTCCAAATGTGCTACATGATATTCAAAGAGTTATTTCAATTCATTCTTACTAAAATCTTATAAAGAAAATGATGTTATCAGTTGTATTTTGTGGATCTTGGATCTGAAGCATTTAGAAATTAAGATCAGTTTACTAGAAAAGGTTGAGCAGAGACCTGAACCAGGCACATCAGACTTCAACTCATCTTCATGAGTGCTTTCCACAACTAGCTCCAATTGGCCAAATGGCGGTACCTCTCTGGCTGTCAATGCAAAATTGGTGTAACGTTTTACATTTAATATTTTGAGTATTTTAACAGTATTATTTAATATTAATCTAGTATAATAATACATTTTAATGTTAGTGTAATATATTACTAGTATTTATTTTTAAATATTATTCTTGTCTTCCTCTAATCTTCTTTTTAAGATTTATTAATTTTTATTGGAAAGGGAGATTTATAGAGACAAGGATATACAGAAAGATCTTCCATCTGCTGGTTCACTCCCCAAATGGCCACAATGGCCAGAGCTGAGCCAATCCAAAGGCAGGAAACTTCTCCAAGTCTCCCACACAGGTGCAGAGTGCTAGAGGTTTGGGCTTTCCTTGCTGCTTTCCCAGGCCACGAGCAGGGAGCTGGATGGGAAGTAGAGCAGCTGGGACAAAAACCGTTGCCTCTATGGGATCCTGCTGCAAGTAGGTGAGGATTTAAACCCTGAACCATGGTGCCAGGCCTACTTCTTCTAAATCTGATGAGGAAGAAAATAAAAAGAGGAATGTACTTAATCTAAGGGACACGAGGAGCTCATAAAGCCTGATATCTGGGGAATAATGAAATAAATATAAAGTGGGTATCCACTTCCCAGTGTAGGCTCTATGGGAACTGAAATGTCCTCATCTCAAAACAAATGTGATTTCTTTCCAGAAGCCTTGTCTTGAGGCTGTTAAATTTCCTAAATAGTATCTGACTTATACATGACTGCAGCTAATAGTGTGCAAGGATGCTTGATGTTCAAAAGCATGAAAGAAAACAAAGAATAATAACCCCTTTGATGCAGAACAAAAAAGTATGGTAGATTATTTGTTTATACACAATTTTACCAAGGCTAATCTTTTTTTAAAAATTTTACTTCTTTCTATTATTATCATTTTATGATACAGTTCCATAGGTCATGCAATTTCCCTTATCCCCTCCCCAATTCCCTCCCCCCTCAAAGAGTTCTCCTATATCATTACTATAGTATAGTTCTTCATACACAGTCATATGTCCATCATTGCGGGCATGGGCAATGGCAGAGAGTCCAGCATCCTATTGTCAAGATGCAGTAAACAGTTTCACTAAGAGTCCATCTTTTTCTGGAAGTAGAGATGCATACTGCATTGTGTCCTCACATCTGGATATGACAGTCTCCATTACACAGTTACTGTACATCCCCTTGAATGAAAAGCCACAATACAAAATGAATAATAGGAAGAAAAATAAAAATTTACAATGCCATGAAGTTAAATAACATGCTGCTAGATAAGATAGTCTCCATTACACCAATACTGTACATCCCCATAAATGAAAAGCCACAAAACATAATCAACAAAGGAAGAAAAAAAATAACATAACCAAATTACCACCTATTTGTATTAACCCTGAATGCAAATGGGTTAAACTCATCAATCAAACCTCATCGATTAGTAGACTGGATTAAAAACAAAGCCCATGTATTTGTTGCCTAGGAAACATATGTCACCAAGAAAGATCAATGGAAACTATATCTTATGATTTTTAAATTTTTTGTTAGTTTCATCTCTTCAAAACACTTTGCTCTGATTAAATTCTTCAATGACTCATACATCATACAGTAGCATCATTTTCTTCAAGAAGGTTCTTGATTTTCTTTTTCATTTCTTCTGCGACACAATAATCATTCAGTAGCATGTTATTTAACTTCATGGTGTTTGTCAATTTATTTTTTTTTCCTCCTGTGGTTGAAGGCTAATCCTTCAAGTGGCCACTTTATAGCAATATTAGAATGCCTTCATTTATTTGTTGGGGACAACTTAGCTGCTTGCATTTCTGAGTAGAACAGTGAGTGCATACTCAAGGATAGGCTTTCATGTGAGCAGGGTTAGAGTCATGGTTAGGAATTTTCAGTTCTATATCTGAACAACTTCATAGTAGCCTAAAATTTAATGTTTTATTCTTTATTATCTGCAAAAGAACTGAAACAAGTAAATAATAATTTCAAATCTTTTATCAGTGGAAAAGAATTGCTTGATTTCAGTAACTCTGATCATCTCCTTCCAAGGTTCAGAACTCCTAAGAATTCATCTATAATGAAATCTGACTCAGTGCTTCATGCATTCAGTCCAGTCCCCTTCAACCTTTCCAGTATCTGTATAACCTGTGTGATTTTTTATCCCAGAATTATTCAGGTCTTCCTCTTTGATTTATTTCATCTTGTTGACATTTTTTACAAGCAGAATCACATCATCATAAAGTATTAATTGAATGAACTTTTGAAAAGTTATTGTGAAAGAATAGACACCTATAGGGTGCTTTTTTTTTAAGGCCTTAGAGTTTGTTTCTAAATCTAGCAGTTGCAAATACCTTTGTGCGATTAGGAAGAAGCCCACATAGAATTGTGTACCTCTCTGCTTTAACTGATTAAAAATCAAAGAACTAACTGATGAACCTTAAGTCAATTCTCAGCAGAGGTTATAGGCTAAGCTTTAGCACTTTCCGATGATGCCTCACTGCAGAACTGAAGAATATAACTGGTTTATTATCAACGTCACTTGCTGCTGGTTTATATCTCTATGAAAAGCTTTGTATTGTAAAAAGCTAACTTTAGGCTCAAGTTATTTGTGCAGATTCTGAATCTAAAGATTAATTGGTCTAGAACATCACAAATGCAAATATTGTGAACTCATTATGCCACCAGAATTTTTTAATGAGCTTTGTTACTGAACACCAGATTAAGAACTATAATTGGGCCTGGCGCAATAGCATAGTGGTGAAAGTTCTTTGCATGCACCAGGATCCCATATGGACACCGGTTCTAATCCCAGCAGTCCTGGTTCGCATCCAGCTCCCTGCTTGTGGCCTGGGAAAGCAGGACAGCCCAAAGCCTTGGGACCCTGCACCCGCTTGGGAGACCTGGAAGAGTTCCTGACTCCTGGCTTCAGATTGGCTCAGCTCCAGCCATTGCAGCCGCTTGGGGAGTGAACCATTGGACAGAAGATCTTCCTCTCTGTCTCTCCTCCTCTGTATATCCGCCTTTCCAATAAAAACAAATAAATCTTAAAAAAAAAAAAAAAAAGAACTATGATCAGCAGTGTGGTAATTGGGCATTCTCTTTTCCCTGAAACATTCTGTTCTGGGATTTTCTTAGTTTCCAACATGTTTAACTTTTACTTTCAACCAGTCATCCTTGTTCATTTCATTTATTCTTGATTGTGTGATCGTGTGTGACTCATTTCATTTCAAAGCCTAAATAGCAAAACTGAGGGGAAAAGATATATAATCAGAGTGATTTTATAATCCAACGATAGTCTATGATTTTTCTAGCCTGTATTTATGCAAAGCTCTGTTGATTTTCAGCAAGCTTCAGTCCTTTGGAGCTATCTATTTAGAGTACAATCAGATTTCCTGTCTTTTACCTCCACTTCTTTTATCTTTTAGAAACACCAAAATTGGGTCTTTAAATGTTTACTCTCTAAACAGTATAAGAAGTTAGAAATAAAAATGGGCTGAAAAAAATGTTACTTCTTTAATTCACCTGTTCACAGAATTGCTTGCTAATTTCCCTCTCTGTATTCAAGCAATTAAGTTAATCAATGATAGGATGACAGTTGAGTATCAAGTGTTCAATAGTAGGGATGCGCTTTAGCATAGCAACTCCAGCATTCCAGGCCACTTAAGAAAACATTGAAACACAAACTTCTTTCTGTAGTTTGGCTCATTCCTAATGGTTTAAAGCAAACTAGTTTCATTTCAACCAATTGGTTAGAATCAAGTTATGATATCATAAGTGAAAATGTAATAAAATTTTATTATTATGTTATTAGAATATGTGACCAACAGTAACACCGTTTTTTGAAAATAATATGTAAATAAAACTCATCTTGAGTCCTGTAAGAAACAGCATTTTATGGATTTCTGTCATCATATAAAAAAGTTATCCTTATGTTATTGGAATTTAAATAGAAATATCTATATAGTGTGAGATAGTAAACTAGGAAATTTTTAAGTTGCTTATTAATTTTTCTCAATGATCTCTTCATCTACAACATTAACAAAGTTTTTTTGATTCAGAATTGTAACTCATCTGGCCCTCACTCCTACTTTGTTGTACTTCCAAAGGACTCTTGTTCTAATCTGAATGAATACAAAGAGATTGTTTTGAAACAAACTTTCTTCTAACCTTGTGAAACTCAAGTAAAAATATCTACTTTCCTCCACAAAAATGTTTATGCCATTTGTCAATATTTTGTAATAACAGGAAATGTACTGCACTAGATGATGGGAATAAATAATGTAGTATGCAGTTACACGTATTTCCATTAATGAGAATTTAGTTTCTGTCTCACCTCCATTGCCTTTATGTGACAGTTATCTGGCTTTCATTTAAAATGCACTCTAAAATTTTGGAAACTTCATGCTGTGTTTAGCATCCAATTTTCTTTAACTAAATTCATCTTTTTAAGAAACACCTTAGAAAAAAGTGCAAGATTTTCATTAATGTTTCACCTTTCTGTTGGTACAAATTTTATTAAAAGTAGGCCCAGCATGGTAGTTTAGTAGCTAAAGTCCTTACCTTGCATGCACCAGGATCCCATATGAGCTCCAGTTCATGTCCCAGCTGCTCTACTTCCCTTCCAGCTCCCTGCTTGTGGCCTGGGAAAGCAGAGGAGGATGGCCCAGAGTGTTGGGACCCTGTGCCTGCAGTGGAGGCTCCTGGTTCCTGGCTTCAGATCAGCTGATCTCCATTGTGGCCACTTGGGGAGTGAATCAGAAGATTGAAGATCTTTTTCGCTGACTTTCCTTCTCTCTGTAAATCTGATTTTCCAATAAAAATAAATAAATCTTAAAAAAAAAATTTCTTAAAAGTATTGAAATCAATTATTTAAATATTAGTCTTTTAGTCCTTTTTCCTTATAAAAAGTATATAAAGTGGTTTCAATAAATCCAAAAGACTTTGAAAAGAAAGGAAACAAGGAATATTAAAACTTAACAGTAAAGCTTTTCTTATCTGATAAAGTTTTTAAGTGTATTAGATTTGTTAAATATTGCAAATAAAATATATTCAATTATCATAAATATGTCTTGGTCGCTTGTCTTCAAACAGTTCAAAGAATGGAATTTTCACCTCTCTGGAGTAGGACTATTCCCCAGGACTCTGGACACGCAAAGAGTAATAACACCTCTCGGCTATCATTCATCTCTCATTATAAATTTCCAAAATCCCACCCTGGAGTGCGTCATCATTGACATCATACTAACAAGTATGTTATTTTTCTTACATTTTACATGCCATTTTGAATATAACACTCAGAATTATTTTTTTTTCAGAGATTCTAAACATTTTGGAAGTAATGGACACTTTAGAGATCTGTTAGTTCAACAGTATCACTTTATAACAGAAAACCAAATTTAACTGAAATACGTTGGTAAAATCATAGCTCAAAAGTTGTGTAGTCAGAATCAGAATTAGATGTCTATGCATCAGGATAGGTCCTTCCAATATTATCTGTTAACCAAAATGTGTTATTTGTTAGATTTATAAGATTTCAGTTATGTTGTTCAATATCACCGTGCACATTCCATAAAAATTTGTAGGAATTGTTTCTTCCTTTTTTTTATAAACAGACAATATAATTGATATAGATTTTGGTTCTCCATAGAAATGTCCTTTTACTCATGTCATAGTGATGATTAATGCTTCAAAACAGTTGTGTGAAGTGTTTGGTCACTTTGTTTGAAATGATTTAGTCATGTTCATTGGAAATAAAAATTATGAGTTTTCTAACCACATTTAAAACCTAAAATTTGACATGACCCACAAACCATTCCAACTACCACTAAACTGTTACTAGTACAATTTTTGTTCCTGTGGTACATGTAGTTAAGTTTTTTGCTGTAAATGGCCAACTTATTCCCCCAAATGATTATACTACTGCAATTCATGCTGCCATCAGGAGTACATTGTAGATATTACCTATTTTTCTGAACTTTTAAACTCCTAAGTAGTCACATTTCTCTAATTGTATATTATGATCATTACGAGTTTTTGCTATTTTTAATTAATGCTGAAGTTCACACTTTTATCGTTTACGTATTGAAGTTTTGATCTCTTGATTATTGTTTCACATCGTTGTTACAATTCTTAATTTAAGAATATTATGTGTTAAAATTGTTTTCATAAATATTTATATTTGCTAAAATGTTTTTAAAATTTATTAATATTAATTGTACATATTTATGGGATACAGTGTGATATTTCAATATCTGTATAGCCACTCTGCTGGTCAAATTAATATAACCTACATTTTCACTTTCATTGTTTTATGATTATAGACTTACAATTCCTTCTTTTTATTAGTGCAGGAGATTTGTAAGGGATTATTGTGAACTATAACCAACTCACTCTTCTGTGTAACACAAGGAACTTACACCTGATATGTAATTCTGCTTTGTTACCAGCATCCAATTTCATTGTAACGTCTCTAGTAACTACTGTTCTATATTCAGCCTGAGGCATTTTTTAACTTGTACATATGAGTAATAACATTTGGTATTTGTATTTCTGTGTTTGGGTTATTTTACTTAAAACAGTTTTCTCCAGTTCCATCCATTTTGCTACAGATGGCAAGATTTTACTGTTTTTTTCACAGCTCAGTAATATTGACATTTTCTTTTTCCATTATTTTGTTGACGGACACCTTCACCGATTCCATTGGCTGTTGTGTATGGATGCCCAGTAAATGTGGTGGTGCACATATCTGAAAAAATGATGACAAGCCCTTTCAAGTATATACTCAATAGTATGATTACTAGATAATATGGCAGTTCTATGTTCTATTTAAAAGAATCTCCATACTATTTACAAGAGTGGCTGTACTAAATTACATTCCCATCAATAGTGTTATCTTATGGTTACATTTGCTTCGATGAGGACAGTCCTGTAGTATTTTGTATAAGTTGACTGCAGGCTCAAGAAGTCAGCAGATTAGAGTGGAAGAGCTTTGGACATAGTCATAAACACAGAGAAGCAGTCAGGGCTGAGCAACAGGAGAACATTTGTTGATTCTGGACTGGTAAGGTTAAGATAAAAGAAACATGAATGTGGGTAATTTAGTACACAGTAAATGAGCTTTGGGATTAAATTTCTGTCTACTGAGGAAAGGAGACATAGTAAGAAATTTGAAGAGGGAAATGGTGGTTTGTAATAACTGTTAGAGGGAAAGGAAGATGGGGCTGACAATACTGAGGTGTCTAAATTAATGTGTTTTGTTGGATTGGAAATCATAAGTTTAGATAGCGATCCAAAAATATTGTGAAGTTTGTACCAACCTTAAGGTTCAGATTTTTGATGTGGAAGATCATGAGTTAGAGTCATGAATCTTTTCAGCGAAAGAAATTTTTAGAGGCAGGCAATAACTTCATAACTACGAGAAAGAAAAACACAGACCTCTAATATTTCAGTGGGCACTCTCTTAGTTTCTCTAACTCTCTCGCTCATTATTCTTTGTGAAAAGGACTCCTCTTCCTTTTTCTTGCCCAAGAGGTCTCCCTCTTTGTCATATTCTCCTCTGTCTCTCTTTTGTGGACTCTGTATTTTCCTAGGCATCATCTACATACCATTTTGTGTTTTTGTTGCTCGGTAGCTAAGCTTCGTAGCTGGTCCTGAACCGTTGAAGGCCTACAGGGAAACAGGACTGATGAGAATGAAATAATTACCATGTATGCAAAATATCATGATTAGAAAAAGTAACACACTAATATCCTCTCATTTAAATAAGGTGAAGTTACTTGATACCATGATAAGAATGTGCAATCTCTTGTTATCTCTCAATCTCTTGTTATCTCTCAATCTCTTGTTATCTCTCCAAAGAAAATGATGCAAATATTCCTGGAGATGTTAGCAATTTCAGAGGATCCTGTCAGAGAAGGCAACAGCAACACTCTTAGTACCAAGAAGTCAGTTGCTTGTGTGAAAGATATCACAACATTTCAGATTTTACATTCCTTCTCTTCCTCCTCCATTTTCTCTTCCTCCTTCATTCTTGTTCCTCTTCTCCTCCTCCTTTTCCTTCTCCCTTCTTTTTCTTGTTCTTCCCCTTCTTCATCTTCTTCGCCCCCATCTCTATCTTTCCTTCCATTATCTGCTTTCTCTCTCCCCTCCTTTATCCCTGCACCAACTAAGACTAGCATGGTTACTCCCGCTACAGGATATCACAACAACTTGTGCATACTTGTGTTTAAAGATTTGCCAGAAGTTTCTCTTTATTTTACCTGTATGTTTGTTGAATCTTGGTGTATAAGGTGTGCATGTTAGTCACTTTTACAGGAAAAATTAAAAAAAAAAAAACAAAGCAAGCTTTTAAAGCTTATCTGCTGAATGATTGGAACACTAACAGAATGTTAGCATTCTGGTGATTTGGGGAGAGCACACAGCAGAAATAAAGTGTCAAAGAGCTTTTGAAACAAGGAACATTATTTTTGGAAGCAGTAATTTTTTTTAAGGAGATAACCAATGTATCAGCAAGAGAAAAAATATTACAGAATTGGCCAATCCACCAATTTAATGAGTTTATAAATGCAGTTTTCTTGGAAAAATAGTAAAATCCGATTGTATCTGTACATCTTACATGTACTTAACCTATTTAAAAATGTTTCACTATATTTATGAAATGCATGTTCTTTATCTCACTACAACAGGTATTTCACTGGTCTTTGGGCCCTGTTCAACTATCAACAATTGTTAACTCTTGAGTATTTCCTTGGCCTGCAGAGCCTGTTCTGCTTGCCTGCCTACTAAAGACTAGAGGTGTTATTGAGTTAATTTTCTGTCCATTTATAGATACAGTTCCTGTGTCCCTGGGCAGTATACCTTTGAGATGTATATTATCCACTGGTTCTGAGAGTTCCCCAGCTGCCTTGAGCCTCACACGTTCACAGTACTAATTGTTTGATAATACAACAGGCACTGAATTCCTTCCTTTTTGCCCCACTTCCTTCTGCATTCCAAAATATGCTTCCTGATAGCACTCAGCAAATAATAGCTTTTGAAGAAACTTCAAGTTAGACAGGAATTCTCTGAAAGAGGCATTGTATCTGTCTTCAAAGTGGGAAAAAATGGAAGAATAGAGAGGCTTGGCAGTTTGCTCGTGATCACATAGCTGTTAAATGCAGGAGCTGAATTTAAAAAATAAAAATCCAAGTCCAGAAAGCCAGTTCCCTGAATCACTTTGCACATGGCTTCTCACATAACAGACAAAACTATTTCTCACTAACTGTTCATTGAGGTATATGCAGAATACATCCAGGAAGTTGTTCAGCTGAAGAAATCGTGCCACTAAACACAGGAGAGATTCACAACCTATTTCTTTGACTATCCTAAATTCTACTCATATATTATTGGAAGGAGCCAAAAAACCTTGTAGCTGAAATGTGTCACACCCTTCCCAAACCATTCAGCCCATTAACACTTTGCTGTGATATCCTTACCTGCAATATCGCATGACACAGGGATAGTCTAAGTCCTTCTTGTTACACTGCAGTCTTTTCTAAGAAACCTTTAGGAGAACTTTCTTTCAGTTATAAGTATTGGCAAGAACTGATGTCTTTGCTGAACATTCTTCAGAAACTAATGTCACCTCATTTTTCTCCTGCACAATAACTGACAGAAAAACACTTTGGCTTATCCAGTAAAGGTGACATATCTCAGCCATAACTGTAGGTTAAAATTTTGTTACAATTTTCTCAAAAAATATTTCTAATTAATCTCCTTTCGCATTATACGCTTTTGTTATATTCTGAAACTTGAGTTTTATAGTCAGATAAATTAGTATCAAATATATTGTCGCTTTATAATTTATTTAGATTATTAGCTTCAGTTTACCCATCACAAAAAGCTTCTTTTTTCCCATAGGAAACTCTACTTGCTCACAAGTACTTTCAATATTTTCACATAAGGCATAGATATTTAAATATTTGGAACTTCTTTCACATGATTCTTGATCAGTAACTCCCAAAATTCAATAAGCAATCCAAATCTACACTCATTTATTTTCCTTGGCTGTAAGGCCTTATGGTCACAAGCTATTCCAATGCAAATTATCAGAAGACTGTTATTTATCAAAAACATGAATCTTGTCTCAAAACATTTTTTAAATAACATACCTCCATTA
This sequence comes from Ochotona curzoniae, assembly GCF_017591425.1. Lineage (NCBI taxonomy): Eukaryota > Metazoa > Chordata > Mammalia > Lagomorpha > Ochotonidae > Ochotona > Ochotona curzoniae. The sequence continues at coordinate 17,105,444 of NW_024465023.1, read as the reverse complement.
AAATTTTCAGCACATTTCTTTCAATTTGTGCATGTTGATTTTGGGGGGGAATATACACATGCAACATTACCTCTATATTTTATTGTCAACAGAATTTTATTTTTAGAAAAAGCTGTATGTCAAGAATAATCCATTTTTAAATGATGATTTCAAATAGGCTTTCAACAAAATCACAAAGATTTTTTAGTTGATATTTAATACTTTTAATGTTATAAAACTTAATAATAAATATGTTCTTCAGAAATAGTTTAAATTTCATTTCAAAATAGACATTAAAAATATTTATCAGAGAAGCTTCCAATTATAAGCACTTTCATTCTGTTTCCATCTGCACTGCTATTTTTCTTCTGGAATGCAATAATAAAGTTCAATAACTTTTGTTTTTTAATTAGGTCAGGAAGATTCTAGGCAACTTGTTGCTGATCAATGCTGGGACAGTTTCATGCATGAAACATCTGCCTTCCACATTAGTACTATGAATCGTGTACATGGTAAAAGATTTTTATTTTATAGTATATTATTGTATATTCCTTTGTATTTCAGAAATGATGCATATTTTTTCAAATAAATATTCAATGAAATTATAGTTTAGAAAAAATTTAGTTAGAAGTAAAGAATTATATAATATGCATGCTTGCTTATTAAATATTTCATTTTTGAAATTTTGAATGATTGAATAGTATGTTTCCTAATACATGTGTGTCTTAGTCAAGAAAATTTTTAAATATTATAAACAAGTAGTGTGATAAAATATTCATACTTATGAAAAAATAGCATATCTTTGCAAAGCCAAATATTACTTGCAAATGTATTACAAGGTACACATATTTTCTGTTACATATTAATCATGCCATTTGAGTATTGATGAGTATGAAACAAATCTTAGAAAGGGTGAAATTGTGAGGTCAGTATTGTGATGTAGCATGTATAGCTGCTGCCTAAGATGCTGGCATCAGCTTGGCTCAGCTCTGGCCATTGTGGCCACTTGGGGAATGAACTATCAGATGAAAGATCTTTGTATCTCTCCTCTCTGTAAATATGCCTTTCAAGAAAAAAAGGGGTGGGGTGGTTGGCTCAATTCACTGTGCCTTAATACCAGTTCTTTTTCTCTTCTTATTTGAAGTAAAATTCCTAGAAAGAGATTAAGCAAAAAGAAAGTGGTTTTTGGGGCCCGGCAGCGTGGCCTAGTGGCTAAAGTCCTCATCTTGAACACGCCAGGATCCCATATGGGCACCAGTTCTAATCCTGGCAGCTCCACTCCCCATCCAACTCCCTGCTTGTGACCTGGGAAAGCAGTCGAGGATGGCCCAAAGCTTTGGGATCCTGCACCCATGTGGGAGACCTGGAGGAAGTTCCTGGGTCCTGGCTCTGGATCGGCGCAGCACCGGCCATTGAGCTCACTTGGGAAGTGAATCACTGGACAGATCTTCTCTGTCTCTCCTCCTCTCTGTATATCTGACTTTGTAATATAAAAAAAATAAATAAATCTTTTTTAAAAATGGTGGGGTTTTTTTTTGCTTTTTTTTTTTAATTTGAGAGGCAGATTTGCCGAGATGAGAGACAAAGAGGGCAAGTTGTTTAACTGCTGGCTCATTGTCCAGATGGCCATAATGGCCAGAGCTGAGCCAGGAGCATCTTCTGGGTCTGCTATGTGGGCACGCAGGGTCCCAAGGACTCGGGCCGTCCTCCACTGCTTCCACAGAAGAGATAACTGTAAAAAGACCATTAGAACAGGCCATGAACAGAGATCTGGATGGGAAGTAGAACAGCTGGGACACCAACTCACTCCCATATAGGATGCTGGTCACTTGAAGGTGGAAGATTAGTCTGTTGAGCCATAGCACTGATCCAAGCATGAAATCAAGTGTACCCAAAAAGAGCACCAAGAAAGGAATAATAGGGGAAGGTTAGAGTGATAGTAGAGATGTGACAGCATTAGTATATTTGTGGTATTTTGGGAGATGTAATGTAACTTTGTAAACTTAACATTTTAATTTTAATTTTTGGCATCTGTAAACTAAAATATGTTCTAAACCAGGCATTGTGTTTTATCTGATACATTCTTAAAAAGAGAAAAAAATCACCAAAGTTCTTGTATGATGTATACAAACATTAAATTTCTCATGACATTTAGTTTTCATTGAAAAAAATACAATATCAATCTCCAATTCTAAAGTTAATTAAAATATTGTATCACCTCAAATCTGTTTTTTGGTTTAAAATTAAAAATTCTAGAAAACATAAAGCATATAAGAAGAGTTTAAAATGAAAATCATTATGATCTGTCAAATATAACTGGAACTCTCTTATATGTCAAAAATTCAGTTATTTCTAAAGTAAAGTTTTTACTGACATCTAGATGTGTATTTAACTCTGAAAGTAAGATCTAATAAATATGATTTCTGATAATTCTATGAATAGATAAGGAAATAAGTACACATATGGAACTGCCTACTGTCACCATCTCTATGGTAAAAATGTAACCGTATGGAGAGTTTAGATTTATATTTTTCTGTTGTCTCAGGAAAGAGAAATGAATTCATTTCTGAAAATATTCTTTCAGAATTTCCCTGTTTTGATAGGGCATAGCTGTGTGTTTTTGCCACTTTTTATTCTTATATTCTGTGAGTTATAGTGGATGGAGGTAGGAAAGATATTATCTCTATTCTAAATTTCAGCTTTCAGATCATTCTTTCTCTCACATAAAAACTTCTCAGTTTGATCTTTCTGCCATTCAACAAAATAGCTCAAGTTGCAGCACTGCATTTGTTAAAAACCCTTGCTGACTTCGATATCTCCATAAGTGACCTTTTCCATAACTGACCTGCTTTCTCTCAATTACCTTATTCTTCAACCAACATTAGCCATGCCAGTGTTTATAGTCCAGACACATTTCCAATAGCTTTAATCTCTCTATCTCAGTTTTAAGAATTCCATTCTCTTACTGCCACCTCCTGTCTTTCACATGAATTCTCTATAGGACTGTATTTCTGGTAATTTCTCTTAACCTTATCCTGCTCATGGTTTTACTTTACCACATCACTTCTCTGGTCCATAGCATATATTCTCACCTTCATTCCTTTTCTAACTATTCCTTCCTCAGTCTTGACACATGGCATGTTAAGGAACTGCAAATTTTTGCAATATTCTTGCAGAATTTCAGGAAAAAGTCTGAGTTGAATAAATAATTTAGTTGAAATCAGAGGCCTGATTGAATGCAGTAAGCTAAAGACTTTATTGAATGAATTTGAGAATGGAAGCCAGGTAACCGAGTCGGTGAAGGTGAGCACTGATCAACAGCATCTGCAGAATGTGAACAACAGATAAAACATAAGCTTCTAAAACCTAAACAGAGACTCCCTAAGAAGGAGCAATGAACTATTACTTGTATTGTCAGATTTCCAGAGGGAAAGGAGAGAGTAGTTCTGAAAAACTACTCAAAGAAATCATGTCTGAAAACTTGTTGTTGAATTTGATGAAATATATAACCCTTCAATTTCAAGAGACTGAGTAAACTCCACTCAGTTTAAAATGAAAGTGATCCACGGCAATACATACATCATCATTAATTTCTGAAAACTAACAAACAGTGCTAGAAGGCAAGCAAAGGGAAACAGCACATTGCTCATGGAGAAGCCCTGACGCAAATGGCAGGATATTTCTCAGTTGAAACCATGGAGCCCAGAAAGAAGTGGCATACATTTTCAAGTGCTGAAAAGAAGTTAAGTATAAACTGTGTCCAGACACTATAGCCTTTAAGAAGGAAGGAAAAATGTACAGACTCTTAGGTAAAGGAGGAGAAAGTCACTTTACTACAGGCAAACTAGTCTCTGAAGTATGGGCTGAAGAATGTTTTCTAAACAAATAGAAAATAATACAATAAGAAAGATGGGAACTTTAGACAGGAAAGAACATTAGCATGAGTAAAAATAAGAACTAATGTAGTAGACCTTACTGCTTCTCTGGTCCCTTATGTAATATTTGATGACTGAAATGAAAATTATAACACTGATATGATGATATAGATAGAGAGATAAAATTCAACAATTATATGTAGAATGTAAAGAGTATAACATAATTTAAATGGAAGTAAAATGCATTGACTGTATTTTCTCGTTTTCTGTCTTCCCTCTGGAATCTGAGGTCATGCTGATTTGAGAGGACTTTTCCCCTTCTAGGATTAGCCCATTCCCAGAGACCTAAGGACTCATCTGTAAGAGCACCTTTCATCTGCAAACCAGCCAGTACACTTGGGGGAGGATAGCTTGCAGGTACCCCTGCTCAGCAGATCCTAAATTAGTTGCCTGCCTTTCCCATATCAAAAGGATTAACACTGGGACATCAACATATGATTCCATTACTTAGGATGGTTAAATACATCCAGGGACAAAGTGGTAGAAAATCAGATAATCCTGTTATCTGGACTTCTAAGATATGGGAGATAACCTTAAAATAATTTCCAACTAACATCCAATCTAACTGCAGATGGCATTCAACTTTCACAAAACTAAGGCATACTTACTCCCTCAGTTTCTCTTTCTATCCAAATATATGTAAACACACACACATATAGATAGCTATACTTCTTAACCTTCCTCACCAAGCACACTCTCATGCTTATAATTTCCTCTGAAAATTTCTTTCCTACCTACTAGTTCCTGCAATTTACATTCTGAATTAGTCCTTTAACACTTCTAAGTTAAGAGAAAAACAGCTTTTTAAAGAACATACTATGAATTGGAAATTGTCTTCAAGAACTCAGTGATTAGTGATATTTAATGGTGTGTTTCTGATAGCATAAAGCATGCCCGTATCTCCAGATAATTGACAGGCATGCTTATTTAATTATATTGGCAGCTGAGTGCGGTTTTACGTTTTTAAATAAAGCTTTCCTTCCTGTTAAGTCAGATGACCAATCTTCCACCCAACTGAACTCGGGTTCCAATCATATAGATTTGTAATTATGATTTATGGCGTAAAGCAAATGGGTTTTGTAGCTCTCCCCGAATGTCTGAATACCTATTCTTAAGAAAAAAAACCTATAACCTGGAATTTAACTCTTTATGCTAATGGAATGTTTCTATGAAGGTGAAAAATGAATCCATTAAATAATTTGTAACTGTCTCGCTTTGTAAAATGAAACACGGGGAAGAGTACAATTTCTTTCTTCTGTCATTTTATGCAATTTCTTGCATCCAGAAATACGGGTAAATATGGTGACAAAGAAAGTACAAACACTTAAGAGGTTACAAAATGCCAGACCTTTACAAGAGGTTATTAGTAGATGGAGTCACTAGTTTGGTTGAGAGAAAAGGAGATAAACTGGTAAATTGTGTTTGATAAACTTTTGATGGACTAGTATTTTTTTAGCGAAATTTGCTACGGTGTTAGTTCCTAGAGTGAATTGAAATCTAATGCCTACTAATGAAATCCAACACTTCTTCCCCTTTTCTCATCTGATAATCTTCCTGTCTATCTCATTAAGAATTTAGAGTCAAAATAGATTCATATTGGTTCTACCATTGCATTAGAAACCTGATTTTATTTAAGTCCATTTACCTCGCCTTTTCCTCAGTTACATTGGAAATGTTGTCTGTGCACTTCAGGCCAGCCCTCCTCTACTCAGTCTTTCACCCATTCAACTTTGTGGATCTTTCTAGTTCTCTTCTGTGTCTTCTATAATAAACACTTAATGGATTATTCCAATTAGCATATGCATGCTGTAATAGCTCCTAATGTTAAAAGATAAACCTCTCTTTATCCATTATGCTATCAGTTACCATCCCAGTTTTCTGATTCTTCTTGATAGGGAACAAATTGAAAAGCTGTCTGTACTTATCGCCCTCACTTGTTTATACCACTATCGTTTGAACCTGGGATAATCCAACTTCATACTCTGTTCTGCTGATTCTGCTCTTTTGTTTCATCAGTAAGCAGACTCTGCCAGTAATAATGATCTGTATTCAACTCATCTTGCTTACTGCATGAACTCTGTTGACACAGTTGATGTCTCACTGTTTTGGAAACAGTTGACCCTCAAGACTCAATTCCCCCCTGATTCTTCTATTTCTGTATTAAGCCCTGCTCTTTAGAGATTAGGCTCAGTCCTCTCTCCTTCTAGTAACTGTCCACATTCCGTCTGATAGGACCTCATTGGGTCACAAGTAAGAGCTCCACTTCTAAACTGATAGCCCCAGCCTGGACATCTTCTCTAAATCCAGGCTCACACCAATATCTATTATCTCTCAATAGCCCTCCTTTACATTTCTATGCTGCTTCTCAAACTTCCTTTGGCACTCTGCTCAGGTGATACCACTTGTCAGAGAAGACTTCCAGGAACACCTGATATTAGTATCTGGGTCATTCTCTACCCCCTCATTGTTTCACTTAACACCATATATATTAGTATCTGATTTAGCTCTTCTATTCTCATCACCTTCTGGAATCCATTGCTCGGGCAAGCAGGAGATTTGTTTTCTTCACTATTTTGTTTTCAGACTTATTATAATGCATAAATAGCTTCTAAAAGATCCTGTGAAAGAAAAAATGATAGTATAAGATAAAAGAATACTATAGAAAATTGATTTATCTGGATATAGCTTTGCCATAACAAAATTTGGGTGCCTATGAATATGTAAGCTTTCCTTTTAATAAGAGAAAAAAATTGTGTAGAAATTTAAGTAATTTTCTCAGCTTCCTAGAGCTTAACTTTTTTCAGATTCCCAGAGCTAGTGAATTATAGAACAGAGCTTTAAAGTTGTATAGAGGAAAAGTCATGGTGATGGATCAGTAAGATATAATGGTTTTATCCATAGTAACAAACATACTCAATGACATCTCATAATTTTTTGCCAGGAACTTTAACTGAATTTTTCTTTTAAAAATATTTATTCATTTATTTGATGGACAAATTATGCAGAGAGAGAGACGGACACACACATAAATACACACACACAATGAGAGAGCTATTTTATCTGTTGGCTTACTCTATAGTTACAGCCATGGATGAGTCAGACCAGGGTCTTCTACATGGATGGCACAAGTCCAAGCACTGGTAATCTTCCACTACCTTCCAAGGATCATTAGTAGGGACCTGGATCACAAGTGCAGCTGCTGGGACGTGAATGGTTTTCATATGGCATTTTAACCCACTGCACCTCAACACTGGACCCATTAATTGAAATTAAAAGTAGATACTTTATAAGAAAAATATTCAGTTTCTTAACATTAATTTTATAATCTTGGCCATTTTTTTTCAATTTGTAAAGAAAAAAATATATACTAGGATATTGGGGTGAGAAAGGAGCATTCAGGCAGTCTATTACAGAGATGGGCATTATGACCAATGCTGCTGTTTGGCACTCCAGCATCCTGTATCCAAGTGCCTGATTTGAGTCCTGGATATTTTGCTTCTGACAGCTCCCTGCTAATGTACTTGAGAAGGTATCAGCTGATGCTCCTAGGATTTTGCTCCTTGCCACCCATATGGAAGACACAGATGGAGTTCTCAGTTTCTGGTCACGTGCCTTGAGTATTTGTGAAACCAGAGGATGGAAGATTCTCTCTCTCTCTCTCTCTCCCTCTCTCCCTCTCAAATAAATAAATAAATATTGGTTTAAAAGACATTCCAAGCATTCATGCAGACCTAGTGGCTATACCCTCTCCTCGAATGTGCCGGGATCCCATATGGTGCCAGGTTCATGTCCGTGTCCTGGCTGCTCCACTTCCCATCCAGCTCCCTGCTTGTGACCTGTGAAAGCAGTGGAGGACCACCCAAAGCCATGGGACCCTGCACCCACATGGGAGACCCAGAAGAAGACTCCTGGCTCCTTGCTTTGGATTGGCTCAGCTCCTACCATTGTGGCCACTTGGGGTGTGAACAACCAGCAGATAGATCTTTCTCTCTGTATCTTCTTCCCTCTCCATATGTGCCTTTCCAATAAGAAAAAATAAATCTTTAAAAAAAAAAAAAAAGAACACTGGGAAACATTTTCGATTTGTCTTCTGTTTTTCACAGTTGGGAATAGATGCTCCTTCCTTTCACACGTAACTGGTTTTGGCTTTTTCGTGGATGAATCAATCAATGAGCACTGTTCTGCCAGTACCAAGCAGGAACCTGGATCTATTATGGTCTAAAACACAATAAACAAGGAATTAAAGAACAAAAATTGCTATTTTTTCTCCCCTATAATATGTGATAAGATGTGGAAAGACTCATGGGTTTTATGGTTCTTTCATTGCTCTGAGAAGCACCAGTTATTACTCAAAAATATTTCTTTAGTCTCTCCAGTCTCCTCCAGAGAAACTTCTTACCTCCGGATAAAACACAGCTTACAATGTAATTTAGCATAATGTATTATTTTTTCTCAAAAGCAATTTTGAACACTTGATGATCAGTAATTAGGTGATTATTTTCTGCTGTTAAAACTAATTCTGTGTTACATTACATTTTAAACTATTTTTGCATGTTTTACAGGAATATCTCTGCCTCCTAGAGGAACCATAGATATCCCAGTGTTTTTTGTACCTAAAACTATGAAATTATACAAAACAATGATCATTATTCAAATGATGAGAGCTAATAAAGAAAATTGGCACATAGACAATTTTGATGAATTGGATGAAGACACCAAAAGGTAATGTTAAAGACAATGAAGGAGAATGATCTCATTTTTGACTGGCACTGTTGTAATTTCTTTTACAAAAGGAGTAGGCTCGTGATTTTATACTCTAAAAAATTACTGGATTTCCTATGTTCAGAGGAGTCAAACTTATTTGGCACATGGATATGTATTTATGTAATTACTAATTCAAGTCTCTGAGTGACAAGAAATTGTATCCAGAATATCTTTATCAATATGTTGGTCAAAGACATAGAAAGGGACTCTTGTTTAGAAAAAAGAAAGCGACTACCAAAACAAATGTTCAGCATCAGGAGAACATCCTAGAATAACTTGTTTGGGCAAAGACTTGTGAATTGAGTGCTCGCTAGTGATGACGCTGTGCCAGATGGATGTGGCATCCTTCTGAGAAATTGCCAGGACTAGGGACTATTGTTCTACTGCCAGAATGCAGGTAATTTGCACTCTTTCAGCCTACCTGTAGTTTTTTCAAACTTCAATAATGGTGCAGAAACTAAACGTGTCTAGTTTGTTAAAATATTTTTGAGACCCAATGCAAAATGAGGATGAGATTACCCCTCTTCAAAATTTACTAAGAATTCCAAGATATTTATGGTGTTGTATGAAATAAGCACAGAGCCCTTCTAACTGTAGGGTCTTGCATGATTCCTCATGGCACAGGCACAACAAGCTCTGTTTGCACTGTGTTGTATTTTACTAAAAAAACACAATCTTCTACAATAATAGAAAAAATTTTAAATTTATTTTATTTTTATTTGAAAGGCAGAGAGACAGAGGGAAGAAACAGAGAAAGAGATCTTCCATCTACGGGTTTATTTCACAAATGCCCATAGTGATCAGTGCTGAACCAGTCCAAAGCCAGGAGCCAGGACTGCTATGGGCCTCTCATGTGGGTTCAGGAGCCCGAGGACTTGAGCCATCCTCTGATGATTTCGCAGACCATAAGCAAGATGCCAGACTGGAGGTGAAGCAGCTGGGACATTAACTGGTGCTTATATAGGATGCTGGCACTGCAACCAGAACTGCCCGTTACACTATGGCATCAGCCCCAAACAGAAATATCTTATAGGACTTATACTCCTGGTATTTTGTGATGGATTCAGACTAAAGCTTCCAAAAATATAATTCAAAGAATTTTGTTTGTTTTGCACTGTGCCTGTCCTGTTTGGAATATAATCTATGAAGACTGTCATTAATCCCAGTTTAGTCATACCAAAAAATACCAATAGAAATATTTTGGGGGCCAGGAGTGATAACCTCTTGGCTAAATCCCCACCTTGCATACGCCAGGATCTCATATGGGTGCCCACTCATGTCCCAGCCTGATCCACTTCCTATCCAGGCCTGGAAAGGCAATAGAGAATGACCCAAAGCTTTGGGATGCTCCTGGCTCCTGGCTTCAGATAGGCTCAGCTCTGGCCTTTGTGGCCACTTGGGGAGTGAACCAGCGGATGGAAGACATTTTTGTCTTTCCTTCTCTTTGTAAATCTGCCTTTCCAATAAAAATAAATAAAACTCAGAAAGAAAAATATTTTAAAATAGGGGGGGAATTCTTATATTTTAACCTACAACTTCTGATGATTTTCTTATAGCTTTCTTTGTGATGATTTTGCAAGGTTTCCTTTGACATGTTAAATCAACATTTTCAAAAAACATTATGTCATTTTCTCTCTGCTAAAATTTAAATAACTAAATTATATTACTAACACATTACTGGATTAATAAGTAATGAACTATTTAAGGCTAATATTTAAAGCACCTTTTTATCCATTCTTCTTATTTTAATTTCTCTTTAGAAATTTGGTAATACGTAGTGAAGACATTCCAGATATACATTGGGTGTACCCTATTATCGGACTCCCACAGGCACCATTCCCAAAAGGCCCTCAAGGTAGGTATATTCTAATATCAGAAAATCCCAACAGTCCAATGGACTTTAAGCATCTTCTAATCCTATTTCTTTTTTGCCTGGATATGAACTTTGAATTCCAGTTAAAATAAGTAGTGCAGTGACCATCACTGCTTTAGAGAGTATTGCGACATAAACATAATCCCAGTAACTTTTCCACAAAACCCAGCTATTTCCTATGATGTTCCTTTTGGTGAACTCAGATACCAACTCACTTGAAATGAAATTAACTTCAGACATCTTTACCCATCGAGCTCTGCATAGATCTGCAAGATCTACATGATTCCAACGTCCTTTGTTTTGAGTTCACATTTAATCATATTTCAGCTTTTGTATAATCCTGTTTCATCTAAGAATTGTCATGTGAGTTTGCTAATTCATCTATTTAACTGTCCTAGACTTAAAATTTTTATGATATTCCTGCACAATCAGTTAGAAGATACCTAATTTTCCATGGATATTTACTTGCTACTCTGAGTTAAACACAACAGAACTGCCTGCCTTTAAATGACTTTGTTTTTCTCAATTTCTCCATATGCTCCAGACTTCTCTCATGTTTCTGTGTATTCTCTTCCCTCAAACACTCTTCTCTTTTTCTGTAGTTGACTTTTCCCAATGTCTTTCCAGAATTAGCCTAACAAATGAATTCCCTCTTAGACAACTATACAGTGAAAGTTAGTGTTCCAACCCCTACCAAACTCCAGCTATAGCAAATGGGCATCTATTTTGGTTCTCTCCTTTGAGCCAAAGATTTGAGTTAAAACAAGCCTGGAAACTGTGCTTATTCTTTTTCCTTCCCATGAAAATCTTTGCAAATAGAAAGGATTAGACTTCCATTGAAATAAAGTTCGTCACTACATTCAGAAAGAGGGTAAACTACTAAGTTTTGTTTGTAAATAAATTATTTCTCTAGATACCTTAGTTATAATAGAAAGCCAAAAGTACATATTTCCTTACATAATTTAATATTAACTAGAGTAAATATCCAAATACACAGCTGTATCTTTGACAAAATTCATTATTTTACTTGAAGTATTTTTTACTCTTGAATTTAAAAATCTGCGCATGCATAAATATTTCAAATATACTAAAATGTCTTCAAAATGTTTCACAGCATGTGAAAAAATTTCTTTTCTTCCTTCTAGAAGGTAGTTGATTTTATACTTTTCATAGAACCAAACTGTTTAAAGTTTCTAATATGCTGTTATTCTATCAAAGTGATGTAATGAAGCCTAGACACTACTCTGTTGGAGTTCTAGTAGATAGAATGTTGCAGTGCCTTTTGCACACACAATTTTGTTTTTTTTTTCTCTTAGTAAAAGTTTAAAACAGACTTTCCCAATCTAAAATAAAGTCTTAGGTAACCTTAAAACATAAGTTTCTTACATGTTTTTCTTCAAAGAAAGTGAAGATAGTTCCAGAGTATATCCCTTTGAGTCTCTTCCTTAGTAGTTACTTGATTTTTAAGTTAAATGTGAGTTTGGTGAATTACCTCTGTGAAATTAGCATATTCCAGTAGTAATATTCAGTATCTTGAGATGGACTGGTGTTGGTTATTAAATAATTTTGCCCCTAATATAAAATCTGTGCTTATAATTATTTTCCCTATAATGTCCTTGAGAAGCAAGGGGTATAGTTTTATGAATATATATTATTTACTTTCTGTGCAGTCTGTATTTTTTTTTATTTAATAGCTCATCAGACAGAATGTACTCTTTTCCTCACTCAGCTGTATCATTGTCAAAGTTTATTATTTCATTCCTTTTTCTTGTCTCTGTCACTCAGATTATTCTCAAGCCCAGGATACTTTTGTTATTTTATAAGCCACTTTTTCTCTTTGTGAATCCCTGTTTATTACTGTCCAATGAGGCAGATAATTGGAAAAGGACTCTACTTGTCACAAAAGACAGTGGAATGTAAATCCATTGTGATTGAGTGATACTTGCATTGCCAAGGCAATAAGTTCCCAAGAATTTATAAGACAAACCCGATGATATAGTAATTATAATTTTGATCACTCTAATTTCTAATGTAATGCTTTGAGGCTGAAGCTAATTGTAACAGGAAAAGTTTGTACATTTCGCTCAGCCATTCAGCCTTTTTATTTTATATCTAACTCTGTGCTTTTATTCTACATGTAGCATATTCTTTCTAAAATATTAAACAAAAGTAAATTTTATAATAAATTAACTCAATCATATTTTATACTGCAAGTATGATGTGCATTGTGAAAACACTTATCTAAAGACCTCACCTAATTTTATACTTTATGGGAATATATTATTAATGCATATATATAGTATATGGATTGCTTGATGCATTTCAGAAGCCTTTTAAAATATTATGATTCCTCTTTTTCTTTACACTCAATTTACAGCTTATCTGCTCTTAACTTGATAAAACTTAAAACAACTGATGTTGCCCTTTCCTTTGGAAAAGACAGGTGTTGCGATGTAATGGTTTCGCTACCACTTGGAATGCTTGCATCCCATACCTTAGTTTCCAGTTCAAGTATCACCTCCACTTCTGTTTTAATACAGCTTTAAGGCAGCAAATTATAGCTCAAGTACTCGTAGCCATCCATAAGGAGACCCTCGTGGGGTTCCTAGCTCTTGACTACAGACTGGCCTAATCCTACCTACTATATCTAGGATTTGAGGAGTGAATCACAAAATGAAATGTATCTTTGTCTCTTTTTCTGTTGTTCTGCTGTTCAAAGTAATAATATAAAATATAAATAAATGATATATTTAAAAGAAATAATCTTATTTATGTGAATTGCAGTACATATGACCTCATAGTAGTGTGGATGGAATGTCAAAGGAATACATTAATATTCTTTCTTTATTATATAATTAATAATTTTAAACAGAAACAGTATTTTAATGTTTCGGAAGATGACTGATGGCTTCACACACTTGACATAGAAACATAATTAAAATGAGTATAAATGTTTAATGCTGTATATTATTAATACTTGATTTCATCTTAATTTCAGATGATTCATTGCAATTGTATTTTTACCTATGGAAAGGTGTATTTTTAAATTTAGAGATAGTTAAATATCAATTTTAAATGTTTTAACTAAATATCTTAAACAGCAATTTTAAGATGTATGCAAATACATAATCAAATAGAATATATTTTAAAACAATTTTACAGAATAAGGCACAAAGTTTATTTATTTATTTAGAAGATTGTTTTTGCTTGAAAATCAGAGTTACAGAGAGACACTACTAGACACTAGACTGCTAGACACAAAGCGAAAGAGGAAGAGATATCATCCATTGGCTTTCTCGTTCCGCAAAAAGCTGAAATGGCCAGAGTAGAGTTGGTCTGAAGCCAGGAGCCAGGAGCTTCTTCCAGGTCTTCCATGTGGATATAGAGGCCCAAAGCCTTGGGCCATTCTCTACAACTTTCTCAGGCCATTAGCAGAATTTATTTTTCAAAAAGTATTCAAAGGCATTTATTATAATAGTAGAGCTTGATATCACCACATCGAATAGAAAGATTTTATAAGGTAGGAATTACCACTTCAGTTACTGATATAATCATCAGTATTTAAATCAATTTCTATATGCTAATAAAATCTTTTCTAATGTAATGTTTGTCCTATAGATTTATCTTTCCACATGCTTTTTTAAGATATTCATTAATATCCGTGTTTGCTTCAAAATGTAAATCTTTATAGGTATTGAATATTAAGGCCAGGTGCAATGGCAAATCAACATATGCCAAAGGAATTAGTCAAATTAACTGAAAAAATTTTTGTCTTGCAGCTGTCATAAAATGTCAGTCCAAGAAACAGGTGGAACACGCTGTAGAAGTTACACTGACTGGTCATTTTTTTGGACCAGATCCTACCCCAGAGTTGACGGAATTTTCAGTGATTCCAAAAAAACAGCCATATAACTTTTGTGGAGATTGCCATGGTAAGAAAACCACGGATGTTAAGAAAAATCAAAATAAAAAGAAACTCAGTTTCCTGGAATTGCAAACTGCAGATTGCTCTGTTAGAGGAAGATCTCTCTTTTCATTTCCAGTAGGGTATTCAAGTTGGTGCTTAACAAGTACTTGGTTGTTATTTTTATTTTCACATAGTGATTAACTACAAAAATGACAGTTATGTTATTGGTGTTATAAGACATAGATTTTGGTGCTGTCAACAGTCAGAAGAGGTACACTAACAGTTGTCTTCTCTTCCTTTCAAAGGAAGGAAATCCTTTTCCTGATATAAAGAATATGATGGAAGTCATTGCTAGGTTTGAATTTAGGAATATAACCCTGAGTCTTTTTTGTCTGTTTACTTACTTAAAGCAAAAGTAAAGTATCATAGACATAATACTCAGATAAAAATTGTATTGTAAGCTTTATTGCATATGTTTATATTATATACCAAGTTTTTATGTAAAATCACTATCTCATTTTTTTATAAATTAAAACAATTTAAAATATGTTACAGTTTAAGCATCCCAATCCAAAAATTCAATCATTCAAATGCTTCAAAATCTTAAACTTTTCAAGTGCCAACATGATGTCTCAAGTAGAAAATCTTACATCTGACCTATTGTAATATAGTCACACATCAAAATATAGGCATTCTGAAAATACTTTATATGAAACATAAATGAATTTTGTGTTTAGACTTAAGTCTCATCCCCAAGATCCCTGATGATAAAAGTGAAAATATTATGAAATCCAATAAAGATACAAATCCAAAACACTTCTGGTTCTAAGCACTAGTCATCAGGGAAACACAATTCCAAACCACAGTGTTGCAGCACCTCACGCCTGTCAGCATAGTTATTAAAAAAAAAAAAGTATTGGCAAGACTGTGCAGAAATTTATGGAGAATGTAAATTGGTGTATCTGCTATGGAAGACCGTATGAAGGCTCCTTTGAAAATAAATACCCCAAATTCCAATTTTGGGTAGTTATCCAATACAGTTGAAATCATGATCTCACAGAAACATCCTTTACTCCAATGTTCACCGCAGCATTAGTCACAATAGTCAAGGTATGGGAACCATCATTTAGATTGATGGGTATTTAACCCATTAACAGTAGAATGGATAAAGAAAATACGGCATATAGATGAAAAGGAGCAATATTTAGCAATCAAGAATATGGTATTTCCATTATAGGTGACAACCTGGTGAACCTGGATATTATAATAATTGAAATAAGTCAAATCACAGAAAGATTGATATTATAAAATACTGTTTAAGTTATGAATTTTAAATAATCAAACTCATAGAAGCAGAGTTTGATAGTGATTTCCAGGGACTTTAGGCACTGGGATGATTTTGTTCAAGGGCTATAAGATTTTAATCATGTGATAAATAAGTTGTGGGATCTGTTGGCTATCACTGTGTCTAAGGTTAACAATGTTGCATTGTGCAATTGAATATTTATTAAGAAGGTAGATATGTAACACTAAGTATAAAGTAAGATAAAATGCTTGTATATAGAAACCATATTTTTAAAGATTTATGTATTTTATTGGAATGGCAGATTTACACAGAGAGAGAGAGAGGGAGAGAGAGAGCATACATGTGCCAGAGACCTTCAATCTGCTGGTCCACTCCTAAATAGACAGAATTGAGCTGATCTGAAACCAGGAGCTAGGAACTTCTTCTGGGTCTCCCATGTGGGTTCAGATTCCCAAGGCTTTGGGCCAACCTCTGCTGGTTTCTCAGCTCACAGGTAGGGAACTGGGTGGGAAGTGGAGAGCTGAGACGTGAACCCAGTGTCCATATAGGATGCTGAGTGCTTTAACATTGAGGATTAATATGTTGAGCCATAACATTAGCCCCACTCTTCCTGAATACTCCCCCTATGGCAAGTCATGATGAAAATATATTGAAGCTGAGATTTTTTCCTATATATTTTCCCTTCTTTTGTGGAAATAGGCATCTCTGTGACAACTTGATATATAGGAGGTAAGAATCTCAAGATTCTCTTCCCATCAACCTCTACCAAATCTGTTTCTTGAGACCAAGAGAATTACCAAACCTTATAAAATGAAAAGACAAAGACCTCTCTGCTGTTGCCACTTTGATTCATCACACACTTTTGAGTTAACTAGGATTTATGCAATTTATATTTAGTCTTTCAGCAACAGCGTAGCAAGAATATTTGCTACTAGATATTGTACCCAGCTCCAGAAATGACAAAAATTTAACAAGACACGGGGGTTCAAAATAATACACCTGTACTATTTTAATCAAGGCATTATTCTACTTGGATATTTCTATACTTGGATTTTGAGACTATGCTTTACAATGCTACTTCTATAAGATAAATCTAGACAGGACTGAAAATTGTGGTTTTTTTTCCTAAGTAACTTTAGGTTCACATGCTTGTTATAGGTTTCTGGGGATCACTTCGGGGACTTTGTTTGCGTGACTTTTGACCTGGAAGTGGTTTATGTTATAACTGCCTATCAGTTCATGCCTCTTTTATTTCTTAAGTGTTTTCCTAAAAGTTATTTTTTTATTGATCTGTTATCTTCATCATGTCTGATTTGCTGATTGTGATGTCACACTGATCTCAGTTCCCTCAGTTCCCACTAAGCAAGTCATCTTACTTTTTTTTTTTTTTTTTGCATGGTGTAAACTGTCATGTAGTATTTTGTCTTTCATCACAAACAATCCAGATAAATCTGTCATTGGGCTTCCTGGATCCCTGTTTGCTTCCCACTTTCAATCTGTTTTCTCTGAATAATTCACTCTATCAAAGCTCTTAATCTACAGCTCTTAGTAGAATTATCTTGAAAAGATTGTCAGCCTTTTGCAGTATTACTAATATAATGGTCAGATTTGTGTTCTGAGTTTACTCTACATGGTAATAGATTTCACATCTGGCCTTATTAATATAGCATCTCTGGCTGTTCCTTTTGCATCTGTGTCTTTGTTTTCTCCTATTTGACCAATATCTAAATATTTGAGTGACGCAATATTTCTATGCAGACCTAGTGGCCCATACACTTTCAATGATGCTAATGACACTTCTTTGGCAATCCAGTCTTGTGACAAGTCTCTAGTCCAAGATTGTGAAGCCCAAAGTCGTGTGGCTTGGATTCCTCCATTTAGTATAAGAACTCTCACTTAAATTAAGGCCTTCAAATGAATTGTTTCTGTATGAATACAGAAATTGAAATAAAAATAAATAAATAAAAGAAATAATAAGAGAAACTGTTTTAAAAGTGTATTTAGGTGTCAGATGTGGAAAAAAATCATCTTCACCATAATCATGAATGAGGGCCTAGTTAGAAAATTTAGTTAAAGTAAGCACAATAATCATTATATCAAAAGATAGAAAACAGTCTATTCTGAGCAGATAAGAACTTCATTGTATGTAAAAGCTACTTTATTACTTGCCCAAATACACCTTATTTTGTTCACTATAGAAGTCATTTCTTCTTTTTCTTGTGTATTAAATATCCAATTTTCTGGCTGTAGATATTCTAAATACCCTGTATTTTAACTTTTACATTAGGATTAAAATAATTTATGCACATTTATATGGTATTACATTATTCTACATTTGTATATGTATTTATTTTTGCCAAAAATATATACTTTCACATGTTTTCATATTGCTTTTGGGCATCCTTCCATTTCCATTTGAACTCTTCATTAGTATTACTTAATATAAAGCAGGTCTAACAGTTATAGTTCAAGATTTTTTTTGTGTGTGTGGTCTCAGAAAGTCTTTGCCTCTTTCTAATTTTAAAGATCAGTTTTGCCAAATATAGTTCTTTGGTTGTCATTTTTTTTGACCCTTTAAATATTTTATCCCATTTTCATTAAACTGCTAAATTTCTGCTGGGACATCATCGTTTTATGGAAGCCCACTTAGGTGATGATTCAATTTTCTCTTTATATTTCAAAACTCTGTATTTCCTTTTGGTTCTTGACAGTTTAACTCTGTGTCTTAGTGTAGGCTCGGTGTCCTGTCCTACAGACAAGCGTGTAGCAGCTTCTTTGGGAGCAGACCATACAATCAGACCTAGGACAAAGTTGGATTATGCTTTACCCTCTCTGTTCCCCATGTGACAACTCCTGAATTAAGTGGCTTTCTCTTAGCACTGAAAAGTGTGTGCTGAATTCTGGAACTTTTCAAAAAGTAGTTTCATGTGTTAGTGTTTCTGGAATTGGTGATGGAATGAGAGTTTAAAGTTCCTATTCACCAAATCTACAGAAAGAAGGCAATACCACCAGTTAGAGAAAATCTATGTAAGGGTTCACTCCTCAAGTGGCCACAGTGGCCAGAATTGAGCCAATTTGAGGCCAGGAGTTTCTTCCAGGTCTCCCACATGGGTGCAGGATCCCAAGACTTTGGGCTATCCTTAACTGCTTTCCCAGGGCACGAGCAGAGAGCTGGATAGGAAGTGGAGCAGCCAGGATTAGACCTGACTCCCATGCAAGGCAAGCATTTAGCTACTGTTTACCATTTTGTTGACAACACCTCCTCTAGAGGGTCCCAGGGAAGATTAGACTTTGCCTCCAATAATGAATTTGCTACAGTAGTTCCAATTTCTATTGATTTTTATCTGTAACATTGTAATATACACAACTACATTCTTAAAAATTGATGAGTGGGTTAGGGGACATTTGGCCTAGTGGTTAAGATGCCAGTTAGGTTTGTATTGGAGTACCTTGGTTTGACATACACTTCATTCTCCTGACCCCTCCTTCCTGATAATTGCAGATCATGGGTTGTAGTGGCAATGATTCAATTGATTGGGTTCCTGCCAGCCTTGTGGGAGACCTGGATTGTATTTCTGTCTCCCAATTTTGCCTCAGTCCATCTCTGGCCAATGGTCACAACCATTTTGAAAATAAATCAGCATGTGGAAGCTCTGTTGTCAAATTAGTGGATGATTTTTAAAACTTAGGAGCTGTGTTTAGCATAAAGATTGGTTTTGGCAAATGATGAACTTGTAATTGTACAAATCTTGCATAATTTTTAACCACACAATCTACATAAAATACCTAAATAGATTTTCTTCAAATTCAAAATATACCAAAAGATGTATTGCTTACTTGGTAATATGACTTCACAAGTTAATTGTAGACATCATCATATCAGTTTTAGAACACAAAGAAGACTAACCATTTATTAAAATTATGTTAAATATGATTGTCCCATTTTCCCTTAGGAGCTTATAGTAATATATTTTGTTGTAAAAGAAAAAATATATGTGTATATATATTGAAAAATATGCTTAGTTTCCTAATCCTTTTCTTCTCTCTGAATATGTTGACTGCATTTTGTACCTAATGGGCTTTAGTATGAATGGAATTACTTGTTTGGTAGCTATAAATCTCTACAAGGCATTGATGCTCCTGAAACTAACAGTAGCTTCTCAATCTCTAATTCAATTCTGACACCACCATTCCAACGAAAGTTTCTATAATAAGCTAAAAAAATAGATGCAGTTTTCAACTACAACCAGATATATGCATTCCCTCATCCATCCCCTAAAAATGCATTATGAATAGCATAATCCTTAATTTCACAGTCAGTTAAATTGAAGCAAGTTTTCATTTTGATTTTCCTAGAAATACCTCAAATACGCGAATTTGAGTATGAAATTCTATATGACTCTGAAATGATGAAGTGTAACTTGACATCCTGTCTGTCTTTACAACTGATCAAGAAATCTTACAGTATCAAGAATGAAACAATATCATTATTCTTTGCTGTGAAATTTGCTCCAAAGAGACCGTTGAGGTAAACATATTTTCCTTTCTCTATTCTCTAAGAATTTTATGGTTCATTTGAATTAAATAAATGTTGCTTTTTATTCCCATATTTCATTATTTTGATACTACTTGTTTGATATTGCAGATAACAATCTTTGAAGCTAGATTAGTTCTAGATATTAAACTATGAAAAGTATCCTGATGAGGAAAAAAAATAGCTCAAATGGTTGGAAATCAAACTGCATTCAAGCATTCTGATGCACTCCCTGATGTTATCAGCCTATCATATTAACACAAGAGAAATTTGTTGTCTAAAATATCGAAAATAAAAATTTACTTGATGATGTACTTTGGGGGAATCACAGCTAATGGGAAAATTAAAAGATGTTTATTTTTATATTCACTCAACTTTTTTTGTAATATGCACTTTCCATGAACTTTTTGAAGACAACTTATATGTTAGCAACATGATGCCGTATTGATGCTACATTTCAGAACCATTTCAAAGGATAAAACTATTTAGACTATGTCTTACATTACAACTCTTTTCAGTAGTTTTCACCACCCAACACCATAACATTCACATCCTGTTAGTAAGACATAATGGATCTATGGGAATAGTGGGCTTTTGGTGTCCTTGGAGAAACCCCTTGTATTTGCTTTGGGGGAAGTATGTTAAGCATGTAGAAGTTCTATATGATATGTGACATCTGAAACAGAGCTGTTGGTGTGTGTACAAATATAATCACCACCTGATATACACAAAATACAGCATTCAGTCTAACAAAGAGAAAATAAGTAAAAGTATTCTAGCTTTAATCATTTCTGAAATTCAACTGTGCATTTATACATAGCTGTACATATTTAAAGTGGCAATGAATATGTGATCCAATAACTAAGATACAAAATTCATTTTCAGGATGCAGTAATAAACCTACAAAACAATGCATTCTAAGTGCTGCTATTGTTCACTCTGAACTTTTCTTTCATTTTCATAGTTTTCTGCTTCTGTTTTACTATTTCTCTTTTCTTAAAAGATGTATTAAATATTTGAAAGTCAGTTACGAAGAGATTGAGACATAGAAAGAAATATCTTATGTCCATAGGTTCACTCCTCAAATAGCCCAAATATCCATAGATTGGCCAGGATGAATCGACCCAGGAGCTTCATCTATTTCTCCTTTGTGGATTGCAGGGACTCAGACAGGGCAGCTGGGACTTGAATCAGTGTCCTTACGTGATGCTGGCATTGCAGGCAGCAGCTTTATTTGCTGCACCACTCTGTCAGACCCTCTTTGTTAGTATTTTTCACACTTTATTAGTATCTTATTAATTTGGTGATATAGAAACTTCCAGAAATAACCAGATGGGGAGCAAAATAATCATTGTTGAATATGGGCATAGCCTTGGTGAATTTATACTCATTCAGAATTTTGTGGATTTAGACTTTCTTGGTGAATATTTAGAAAACTGATTTATGACAACATTGCTGCATGAATCAGATTCAGTATTATGTGATGCTCTAATATAAGTTATGAATTCTGTTTCATTATATATGTCATAGGTTTGTTTACCTGAGAGGAGAGGGTTAGAGAGAAAGAGAGCCCACACTTGCTGCTTCCTTCCTCAAATCCAGTTCTCTCATGTGGATGGGCAGGGCCTGGATCCATTACCGGCTGCTTTCCAAGTTTGCATCCACAGGATGCTGGAAAAAAACATGGTGCCAGGGTAAAATGCAGACCCTCTGATGGCGATGTACACTTCTCATAAAGCAAATCTCCCGATAGGCATAATACCCAGCTCCTGGATCCTTGCAGTTTAGTATGATATACAGGCCATTATTGGCTAAATTATACTGCGCAGTATTCCACTGTTTCTGTGCAACACACTTCTTTTTTTTACCAGAAATCTATTGCAAGAACATTTTTTAAATTGTGGCCCAATCTTTTTGATAGTATATGTAATGCCGTGATGGACATTCTCATATATAGCTGCTTTTTGATATCTTGGAAATATACTTCCAAATGAAGTTACTAATAGTGAAGCTGCTTATTTTATTGTCTGCAACTCCCAAATTTGGTAAATGTCATCCAACTGCTTCCCAAATGGTTGAGGTTAAGAGGTCCCCAAACTGTTCAGCTTTACTTATAGGAGGGTTTATATTTTATTTTTCAATCCTAATTTGTTATTGCTCCCAAATCACAACACATATGAGTCATTTCCATCCTAAGTAAGCAAACATATGAAAAATTATTTTTCAGTTGCAGCTATTGCTGTATTTATCCGCTTTTCATCACAGCCAAATGCTTTGAAAGCCTGTCTCTATTAACTTTCTTACCACAGTTGCTGGTCAATCATATGCTTTTCTGCAAAGATGCATCTGATCTTTGTCAATCAGATTTCATTTTTAAATGCTTCAACTTAAGGCAATTACATGGGGTTTTCAAGTTTTCACAGAAAATGTAATTTATCTATGTAAAGAAAGAGTCGACAACACTTTCTGCCAGTGCTTCATCTTGACAGAAAATCGCTCAAAATATCTGTTAACATAATACTTGGGCCCATTCACCCACCACTTCTTAAGAACTGTGATGTTCTACAGAAATTTTGGATGGTGTGGCATAGTGGGTTAAGCAACCACCCACCATGTCAGTGTTTCCTATAAATGCCAATTCAAGTCCCAGCTGCTCCACTTCCAACTTCCTGTTATTGTGCCTGGAGAAGCAGCGAAAGATGACCCACTGCACCCATGTGGGAGACTTAAGAAGCTCCTAGCTTCGGCCTGAACCAGCACCACACTGCTGGTTGCTTGCATTTTGGAAGGAATCAGAGGGTGGGAGGTAATCTTTCTGTGTTTCTCTGTGTAACTCTGCCTTTCAAATAACTAAACACATCTTTTTTGTTTGTTTGCTTTGTGTTTTTTACGAAAGTAACTTTGAGTAGATTGGATACCTGAAAAGCAATTGCCTCAAAGGAAGAATGATAACATAAACTATGAAGCAAAATCATTTGTGAAATGTAATTATCAACTACATTTTCTTAAGAATTGGATGTTCTGTTATTTTTGCTGAAACTGTAGGATTTGCTTACATTTTGAACTTAGATAGGAATTCACTATCTTTGTTCCCTTTGCTTGATTTTCTGTAGCACCCATTAAAATCTTTTGTGTTCAAGGGCTCATATCACACTGAAAATTGAATGCTTAACACAAGGAATTTGGAAGTTTCCCATAATGCTGATTGCTACTGATCCTGATGTGGACGACGTTATTAACATTAGAGGAATTGGTTTATTTAAGGAATCTGTTGTTACCTTCAGGCTGACAAGTCAGACAAGGTAATACATAGAACAAATTTATGTAAATTCATTTTGTGAGTGTAATTTATGCTAAAATGTGGAACAAACTTTAAGATGGAAAATCTTGTAGATCACATTTCAATGAGTAAGTCAGGATAGTGCTGCTTCCAAGATTCAAAACTTTACACACATATTAAATTTTGGCTTAAAAATTGAAAAATATAGTAGTCAAAGTGAATACCAAAGGAAGAAGCAAAAGTAAACAATTGGATACTAAAATTTAGGGTAATATTTATATTTTTATGTAGGAATAAAACTCAGTGAATGTTTTCAAAAATAGATGGATGTTTTCTCAGTAATGTTGTATGAATATCAAATGGTTTAATTACATAGAAATGATTCTAACATCTCTTTTCTGCCACATTTACCTGTTCTACCATAACTATCTTTGTTATACTTGAGAATAACACAGACAGTATAACAATACTTTGGTGAGTCCAACATAGAGAATCTTCTAAAGCTTTTTTGAGACATGCATACCACAAAATGTGTCCATTGTAAGTATATATCTCAATAATCTATTGAAATTATATAGTTTGTTGCCATAACTACATTTTAAATTTAGAACATTTTCATTTCCCCCCACATTTTCCTCCAAATTCTTTACAAACAACTCCCAGTATAAGATTCAGATTCAGATTATTTTATTTATTATGTTTAGCAACATTTTAAGCAGACTGTCTTTCCTCCATTGGGTTGATGTTGCAGCATTGTCAAAAATCAAGTGAATGTGTCCAACTTCTTATATATATGGCTGATATCTGAAATCTTTACTATATTCTACTTACTAGCTCATACAATGTATGGTGCATCTCTCCATTTATTTAGAACGTCTTTGGTTTCTTTCCATTGTATTTTATAATTTTCATTGTATAGCTCCTGTACAACTTTTGATACATTTGTACACTGAAATTTATTGTTAGAATGGTTGCAACAATGTTATAAATTTTACTCTCTACCTATTTATTTCTAGTGTGTACAGAGATACAGTTGATAGTCATGTGCTCAGACTGTGTATATATTTTTTGATTTTTTGGATATTGTCACTAGTTGGAAGAATTTGAGTGGTAGCATTCCTATCATGGTGAGTTTCAGAGAGGGCAAATTTATTTTCTCTTCGTGAGTCATTTTTTCCAGGGAAATTGGTAACTACCTGCTTCCCTATATAAACTTGTTCTTGACTTAGATTAGATGGCTTGATTATGTAAATAACCTATTGAATATATGCAGATTACTTCTCAGTCCAGAGGAGGCTTATCTAGGTATGTATAAGCAATGTTAAAGATCTAGAAAGCTAGTGGAGAATATAGATGGAAACAACATAGAAAAGCAGACTAAACTAAATTTATTGCTTGAATATTCCCCTACAAACACATCTCCGTTTTCTTTAGATTCAAAGTAAAATAACTTCTGAAAAGGAATTATCCTTTGCCGTGGTGATTACTTTTTCTTATTTGCTCAGGCTACTGTACAGGAAGAGTTGGAGGGAAAATATGCAAGGAAATACTTGAAGTGATAACCTCAGTATCTCATGAATTAAACATGTAAAACATGAGTGTCTCTAGGAAAAGGGAACATGGGAAAAGTCAAAGGCTGATGTTTCAAGGAATACATTTCATTTTATGT
The DNA here is from genome assembly GCF_017591425.1 of Ochotona curzoniae. Classification (NCBI taxonomy): domain Eukaryota; kingdom Metazoa; phylum Chordata; class Mammalia; order Lagomorpha; family Ochotonidae; genus Ochotona; species Ochotona curzoniae. Next base: position 17,080,197 of record NW_024465023.1, on the reverse strand, counting down.
TTTCACTGTTTAAAATGACCACACTTTATCAAGGGATGATTTTCAGCATGATGTTCAGGACGATGAAGTGTTATGAACAATTAGGATAAAAGCACAACAGTATCTTTGTATTTAAAAATATGTGCGTGTAAAATGACTAGTAGCAACAATTTTGAGACATTTGATATTTCTTATTTTTTTCTGAATGTCTTATTTTTCACCCATGTAATTGCACTTCAAAAGTGTCTCTTTACAATTGAGTGAACTTTATGAATTACATGAAAGCTTATGATGTACATCCTAGGAAATGAGAATGTGCAATCTCATGGTTGTCATCACTAATTGCAATTCAGTTCTGTCAGAAAGTGGGAATTAGAAACAAATCCCTAACAGTATAAGTCAACTATTTTTTAAATAAGCAAATAGATCACTGGATATGGAAATTTTCACATTATAAATTGAATATCTACTGTAGATGAGCATTTTTACTAAAAGAACTGATATGGCTTGTGTATATTTAGAAATATCTGTGTATATATATGCATATGTCACGGGCATAATTCAAGGATGCTCAAAAGGTTCATGGAAATTGAGTTAAAATACATTTGCTGATGCAAGAAAATTCAAATCAGTGCATAGTTTTTCCATAATGTGCATTTCCATGAGCTCTTTGGTGATGTTCCACACGTACATGTAATTTCAGAAATCTTTAGTGAATAATGTTACTCCCATGACATAAATCATCTCGGATTCATCAACTGCCTTACACTACAGCTTGGAACTCAATTTATTGCTAACAATAATAATAAAGCTACCATACTTAAAAATGATGACATAAAAAGAACAGTTGATTGATTTGTTTGTAAACAATTTTCTCAAGGACTTTCTACCGAAATAATGACTTCCAACTGTTCCAGATGGAGGACAAAAAGTACTTTTTAAAATCCCTAAAGCCTAATAATTTTTTTTCCTTTTTGAAAATCTTGTCTCTCCTGTAAAAGATTAGCCTCATTTTTCCAGAGTCAATTAATATTTGAGCAGCAATTTTAACTTTCTGAATACAATTATTTTTATCTTTGAGAATGGCTGCCACATTCTTATCATAAATACAAGGAATTGACTATTTCCCCATATAGTTATTTATTATGCTTAATAGTACTTTTACCAAGAAAATGAACTAGAAAGAATTTACATCTAGTAAATATCAACTGTGTCAAACTTAATAAAATGAGTCCACTTAAGTGATTATTCACTACCGCCAGCTTTGTTATTACCTTGCTTGCTTAACCTAAGAACAACACAAAAATAATAGTAAACATTTGGTGTGTGCCTAAGTATTTAGAATAGATTGAATTATTTAATACTTATGATACTACAACATGAGCTCCATTGTTTCCAATTATGTAAACTCATAAACACACACACACATACAATCATAATTGCACAGTTAAGAATGAAGTTAGTTGCCAGATTTGGATGTGCTTAAGGTTATTTTTAAACCATGCACATCCTTTGTGTTCAAAGTTCCATTTTCATCTCGTCTTCATTTGTGCTTCTTTCTTTTAAAAAATCCATAAATGAAAACTTAAGTCAATAATCATATTCCTGCAAACCATTAGATAAAGAAGAAGAACCTGTTGTAAGTCACAGCAACCCAATAAAACGGAACTGCTGGAGTTATAGTTACATATAGATGAATATAGACCTTCACATGTTCAGAAATCACATAGTCAAGATGATGTAAACAAAGATAAAGAAAAGCAGCCATTCTTGACCAGGGCCAGTAACATCGCTTTAGGTGGTGTTTGAAAATTGATGGAGAGTGTAGACTAGGCATGGAAAATAAACCTTATGCCATCCTCAGAACTTGACAAACTACCTAAGCCCGCTCATTGAAAAAGTATTGCCTCACTATTTCCACTCAGCATTGTTGATTTCTCTGTATATTTCAGTAGCTTAGTAAAAGATGTTTGTATCTCATATCTATTTACTCATTTGACATTTAACAGACTGAACTGAATTTTTTTCAATTCTATATTACTATATTTTGGGAAGGAACTAGTATGATAACAACATGAAGCTCATTCCATCATGATGTCCCCTCCTATTCTGTGACACAGTCAGTAAATGACCCTGTAGTAATCACCCTCTCCCAGAACCTAGACCTACCAAACTGGCTGTTCAATGTTACTTACCCCTGCACCATCTCTGGCGTGGTCCTAAATTGCTTTCATACCCACACAAAGGATGTGTCCATACTATGACCACTCACAATGTCTGCATCACACTGTCTTTGATGTCCTCCTCTTTTACTGCTCACTCTTTCTCACATACTTGCTGTTGTTTTTTGCATATATCTCTAAACTTTAAGCATCATAGCACCCCAGGAATTTAATCTTTCTATCTAAGCTCCCTTGCTTGAATATCTCACCAATCTGCTGCTTTCACTATCCATGCTCAGTCTTTGAATATTTTATAATTCTGCTAAGGGTGAATATGAACTGTGATGCTAATTAAATAGAAGTGACGATGATGCTGGAATACTTGCCTACTGCCCCTTGCAGTGTACTTCACTTCAAGCTTACACAGCCTTACTTAAGTAAAATGCATTCTTGCTTTTCACTGATGCTTTTACTTTTGCATTGGATAACTATATAGATCAGAACACTCCTGAAGAATTTCATGCAACTCTTTCTTGTTACCTCACATAACCTGTAGGAGACCCATTCACATCGTTTACAGCAGAAATCACAAGTGCCAGTCCCTCCCCCAGCGCTGCCTTTTTTAATGAAACCAGCTTTCCTTCTGCTTCTAAGATGCATTAGCTTTACAGGTTGCTTCAATTTTTAACCTGTCCCAGAATCAGCAATGGTTGACTTCTTTAATTTTTTATCTAATTTTTAAAATAAAATGTTGGTTTTCATTATTGCTTTTAGGGTTTCTAAAACCACAATAACTAAAAGAACACTTTCCTGAAGAGGCTCAGGGGTAGACTAAGCTCAGTGACTTGTAACCTGATCCTTGATTTGTGTAATTTAAATGGATACCTCTGTGAAATTGCAGTCAATGTGAGAGTATAATGTCAGTGCTTTCATGAATACCTGATACAGTGTAAGCCACCTGTGTCAGTACCAGGGATTGGATCAAGGGTGTGTAATTGGAAATAAGGTATTTAAAAAGCTTTATCTCACAAAGAAAATTCAGATCATTATATTAAGCAAGCAAGCTTGAATATCTTAGCAGCAAAGCTATAATAATAATGAGTGCACTGGTAGCCATCTGGATGACAGAGTCTTGCAGGAACTGAGTTTAAGAATACAGACTAAATATACAGTGTATTTGGGGGTGAGGGGAGGAGGGGAGTCTATAAAAAACAAAATTAAAACTTTATTTTGGTGCAAGAAAGTATTTAAATCGATGCATATAAAGAATCTTCAAAAAGTTCTCGAAAATGGGTTTCAAGAAACGGCTTATGCATGGATTTCAAAATGTGTAACGCATCTCATTTTTCTAGATCAGAGCAACTCTCATGTCCCATCTGGGCCTCTGACAGGGTGGCACAGCTTCTACCCTCTTAGTCCAGGGGCTTCCTGAAGTGTTTGTGAGCTACGCATGTTTCTGTCTTCCTGAAGGCTAACGCAGGCTTTTGTCAGGTTTGCTACCCTTAGGACATTGGGTCTGACTTCCAGTGGGACACAGAAAAGTTGGCACACACAGATCATCAGAAAAGAGACAGCCATGGGACTCTGTGCTACCTCGGGTAGTGACTTTACCCCCAAGTAGCAATGAGCGTGTTCACAAACAGCATTTGCTATTGAGCGTCAAAGACAAAGGACAAGATCAGAACTGGAACGCCATCTTCTAATCCAGATAGCCACTGTCATGCCAGCGGAGCAAGTCATAGCTGCTTTATCCTCAAAGGCAGTTCTGCACCCCAGTTTTCTTCCTAGCCTCCTCCCCACTGCTGAAGCTCAATCTAAATCCTTCTACTTTCATTGAAATCTTTTCTCAAGTTTACTTAAGGGGTTTGATTGAAATCAGACTGAAAGAAGTTTAATAAATGTGACTAATATTACTTTAATATATACACAGAGAGCCATGTGACAACATTTGTTTCTCTCAATTCAAGACCCAGTTTTAGATTTTATGGAAACTTTGTTTTAAAATATACCAGTGTGTTACAGATGCACAAATTGCACATCATACTGCTGGCCATAAACATTTCTTTCAGAGACCCAGACTTCATTCCAGTATATCACCTTTAGAGAAGAGCGGGCATAATTTTCTGTCGCTGCAGGCAGTGGTTTAACTGCCACTGTACCAGCCTCCATAAGGCATTTTCAATGACCAGTTGCCTTCAGTGGTCAGTTGCCTTTAAATAGTTACTTTAAAAACACAGCATTTTATTTGTTTTCTTGAGGATGAGCACTCCTTTTTATGTGGTAATAGTAGCTGTATCTTCTTTATACAATTTCACATGTACAGTACATATTAACAGTAATCATGCTGTACAGCAAATCGCAAATCTCTAAAAACTTTCATCTTGAATGACTGAGACTGTATCATCATTGAATAGCAACCCCTCATTTCCATCACAGGCAGCTCCTGGCAAATGTGATTCTAGTCTCTGTTTCTCAGATTTGAGACTTTTTCAGATACCTCTTATGTATTGTCATTTTCAGTGAAGTCTGTTATGCCTTTGGTTAAGATTATGCATAAGTAAAATTTGTAATGGTATTATAAATGGGATGTTTCCTTTTCAAATTGTTAGTATACAGAGAAGTAACTTGTTTTTCTGTATTGATGCTATATCCTGTTCCCTTAAATTCACTTATGAGCTCTAAATAGTGTTTGTATGAACTCTAGGGGTTTTTATATACAAGAGTATCTCAAAATTTATGGCAACTGGAGTTAAAAGGTAAGTTTCCTTTGGTACACACAAATTTTGAATTCCATGCATACAAGGGATCTTCAGAACGTTCGCAGAAAATGCATATTATATAAAAACCTGTATGTGGATTTCAAAACTGTTTGTCCCACAAATGAATTTATCTTTTAATTCCATTTTTCAAAAATTAAAACATGCTATCAATTTTTGTCATGTATTTGAGAGGCAGAGAGGCAAAAAGCTCCAAGCCTCTAATTCACTCTCCCCCCCCCCACCTGAATAGTTGGGGCTGGGCCAGATCAGAGTCAGGGACCAGGAGCTCAGTCCCGGGCTCCCGGGGGGCAGCAGGGACTCAATTGCTTGAGCTGATTCCCTAGATACACATTCACAGAGCTGGGCCTTGAAGCCAGATACTCCCACGGGGGAAGCGCCTATATGGGTGTTGGTGCCCTAAGAGACATGCGTGCTACGGCCATACCATCCTGAACGCGCCTGATCTCGTCTGATCTCGGAAACCTAAGAGACATGCGTGTCTTACCTGCTAGCCCAAACACCTGGCCCTCTAATAAAACTCTTTGAAGACTGTTCCATTAAGATTACATCATCTCTACCTAGGTGTGTGTGTGTGTGTGTGTGTGTGTGTGTGTACATACAATATATATAATTAAATAAATAATATTCTTGTTTTAATGCTTTATTTTTTATTCCTCATTAAGCTGTGGCTAGAAATTCTAACATTGTTTTCACTAGAAATGGCAAGAGTGGGCATCTTTTTTTTGTTTCTGATCTTAGAATAATAGCTATATAGTTTTCACTGTTCAGTATATTGGCTATGGACTTATCATACATGACTCATCATGACACAATTTCTATTACTCGTTTTAGTCTCACATCTATAGTGGGTATTGCATTTGTCAAATGATTGTTTTTTCTGCATCTATTAAGATAATCAAGAAGTTTTATACTTTCTTCTGTTAATGATGTAACACACATTGACTGATTTTCTGATATTGAAGAGTTCTTATCTCCTACAGATAATCCCACTTGGTCATGATATATAACCCTGAAATCTGTTGTCACATTTGTTTTATTAGGATATTGTTGACATTTTCGCCTGTATGTTGGCCAAGAACATTAGCCTGTAATTTTATTTTCTTGCAGTGTTTTTGTTAATAGGATTATGCTGGCTTCATAAAATGAGCTTGAAAATGTTTCCTAGGTTTTTTTTTTTTTTTGGTTTAAATTATTTATAGTAGTCACAGTTGTCTCATCCAAAATTTGTATTTATCTGCCTCACTGATTTTAAACTGCTCTTCAATTCTTTCATTTTATGGCAATTTTTCTTTTTTTAAAAAGGTTTATTCATTTATTTATTGGGAAGTCAGATATACAGAGGGGAGGAGGAGAGACAGAGAGGAGGATCTTCCTCCCATTGATTCACTTTCCGAGTGACCACAATGGCCGGAGCTGAGCCGATCCGAAGCCAGGAGCCCAGATCCTCTTCCAGGTCTCCCAAAAGGATACAGGGTCCCAAGGCTTTGGGCCGTCCTTGACTGCTGTCCCAAGCCACAAGCAGGGAGCTGGATGGGAAGCGGGGTTGTTGGGATTAGAACTGGCTCATGCAAGACGAGGACTTTAGCCGCTAGGCTACCACACTGGACCCATGGCAATTTTTCAATTTATTTATTTATTTGAAAGGCACCTTTATACAGAGAGGGAGAGACAAAGATTTTCCATCCACTAACTCACTCCCTAAGTGGCTGCAATGGCTGGAGCTGAGCCAATCTGAAGCCAGGAGCTAGGAGCTTCTTTTGGGCCTCCCACATGGGTGCAAGATCCAAGGTTTTGGACCATCCTCTACTATTTTCCCAGGCCACAAGCAGGGACCTAGATGTGAAGTGGAGCAGCCGGGACATGAACCAGTGGCCATACAGGATCCTGGTGTATGCAAGGCAAACATTTAGCCACTAGGCTATTGCACTGGGCCCCATTTTATTGCAATTATAGACTATTTTCTTATTTTATAAAATCCAGTGATATTCCATTGCATATGCATATGCATATATGTATATATGTGTATGTTGTATATACCCATATCTGAGTGTATGCATTTTTATCTGTGTATTCATTGATGCTACACTAAACAGAGAATGCAAATATCCCTGTGACATGATTTCATGTGCCACTTCTTTTTCTTGCTTTCACTTCTATAATGCATCATATACTGTACGCTTGATGATATCCTGTAACTACTGCAGGCTTTCTTCAACTTTTAATTCTTTTTCTTTTTCCTTTTGCTCCTCTGAATACTTCAAATGATCTGCCACAAAGTTAACTGATCCTCTCTCCCACTTGAACATTTCCCATTTAATTCCTCTTGTGAAGTTTTCAGTTTATTGAATCTGTCTATTTAGTTCTCAACTATTTTCTATTTCTTTGTTGATATTCTGATGTTGTTCAAACATCATTTTTCAGAGGTTGATGGCATCCTTAAAATGAAATTTGTATTGCGAATATGAAGGGGGAAATGAAGGAAGGAAGGGTTCATGGCGGGGGAGGAAGTGTGGCTGTCTGCTTGGCACTGTGTAAAGTACATGAAGTCCGTTCTCTTTAATCAACTTTTTTTAAGAAAGGTGATTATTTTTAAATTAGTCTTCAAGTTGTTCATATACATCCATTTCCTTAGGGTCACTTTGTGGAAATTAATTTTACTTTTTATTGGGTCATTTATTCTCCCCTGTTTGGTAATGTTGCCTGTAACACTCTTGGCAATGGCCTTAAAAATCAGTTTCTATGTGGCAGGCATTGATCTAATGGCTTTCTATCAGTTATTAATTTAAAAATGATAAAACTGAGGAACAGAAAGCTTAAATAACTTACAAGAAGCCATACATCCATATAGAGGTATAATCCTGTTCTAAGACATTTGTATTCATGATCGTGTTCACAAATCTTCGCCTGATGTTCAACACTTATTTGCTGAATGAATCAGTAACTTATAACCTGAATATTCTCCTTTTTTCCACATTTTAAAGTGGATTCTGCTTGCAAAAATTGTACTTAATGCCTTCCTCTGTCAATCTGGATTTTAGATGCCTGCCTTGAAACCGCTGGTGTTGTGTGCCCAACTCCTGCTTTACCCTACCAAGAATTTCTTCAGTTTTCTTTACAATTTTCCTCCCAGATGCAAGCAACCTTGACATAAATATGGGTACTGGAAGCTTAAACATCAGTCAGTTCAACAGAGATCACTGCAAGCATCGCTAGGCCCAAGTCTCCAATGAGACTGTGTAGTGTTTTCATGTCACTCCCAAACAGAAAGCTAAAGGAGAGAGAGAAAACATCATGAAACTGTTCTAGAGACAAACTACTCCCTGATAGCTTTAGGGGGCTCAGTCATTTTATGTAAGATTTTACTTACAAATGACGGGATTTACTTTTGGGGTTTTGAATTCCTTCCATTTTTATAGAGACCATAATTGTTTCTCTGAATATTGTAAATAGAAGGCATTCTTGAAAAAAAATGTAAAATTCTATTTGGCTGCATTCTGCAAGATGGCATCTTTTAGTCATTCTAAAAGTGCCTGCTCACTCTGTTATCAGCATTGCACATGGATGTTTCACCGCAGGCCCATTTCAGAAAGATTCAAACTGCACCCATGAAGCTCTCACCGACAATGAACCAATGACCGCATGGAACAAGTTGATATTTGTACTTTTGTTACAGACATCCGGAGCCATTTACAACGTTTTTCCTACCTGGCAGTGATGAGGAATTTTTCGTAAAACCTAGAGCTGGAGAACTTCCTGCTTGTAACAGTGAAGGGACTCTAATTACTGTAGGATTCACTCCTCGAATGTACAGCAAGACACACAAAGCCACATTGGTGATACAGGTGAGTGGCATGAGGCAATGACAAGGTTCCTTCGGTCTCTGAAAGCATCTCTATGAATTCCTGGGGAGAGAAGATTTCACCCAATGATCACAGATCAAGAATCTTTATACTACCACACAAAGGCCCTCTTGCTTCAACTGTTCTCACTTTACTTCTTGTTTGTCAAACAACAGAATTTAAATATTGAGTTGAACCAAAAGGTTATCAACACCAGGTAAAAGTAAGAAAAATGCTGCCCCTTCATATCAACAAAATGTGCAGAGGGATTCATATGGTCACAGATCATTTACTGTAATATAACTATTCGATGACCTACTTTTGGGTAGCTTAAGAGGGAGATTTTAGAACTTTTAATTAAGGCATAGAGTATTGTCAGAATGTTGAGCTCTGAAATGAAGAAAGTAAAACAAGATAAAATGATATTGTAATGGAAAACACTATGTGAAGCAGACCTATTAAGGTGTTTGTTAACAGGTCAGACATTTATCTTTCTGAAAAATGCATCTAGTAAACAAAATTTCTCTGAAAATGTTCACATATGTTGGAATAAGTACATTCAGGGTATAGACATCTTTCAGTTTCTGAAAAGGAACCTCTTGTTGCATGCTTTCAGTAACAAAGGGAACAAAGCGTGTGCTGTGTATTACACAATTCCTAGTTCCAAAGTGATTTCTGGATATCTAAAGCAAACAATAATTAGGTTGTACCAAAGGCAGAAAAATGTCTTTTGTTTTAGTGAACAAAGCAAATATGAAGCTGCTTGAGAATGTTTTGCCTAGGTTTTCATCTAAGAGTCTGTGCCACCTAGCTGGTGAGAGGCTTTGCTGCCCATTCTCTGTTGCTCGCAACAATACTTGGTTTGCAAAGAGCCTTGGCAGCTGCTGGAAGAACCATATGCACAGCGCAGCCTACCGCAAAATTATTTGAATCTTAATTGAAATACACAAAACATAATTGACAATTTCATAATAATCTTTATGCATAATTGTTTTCAAAGGGTCTTGAATACGAGTGCCAGGTCAATACATGCAATTCACATTTATGTACACTAGTTGCTGGGTGAAAGGGCATTGGTTCCCTCATGCAGCTCACTCCTGGGTACTCTGAGCTGCCAGCCACAAGTACGACTAGTTTCTAGTTAGTAGTTCACATCTTAGTACTAGCTGCATTACACATCAAGCCTACTATATACTGCAGCAATCACTTGTCCTGCGCTTACCCTTAATGAGTTTTCTAAGCATGCGTGGTACAAATCTTAGTGCAAAAGAAAAGACCTCTATGAAAAACAAGCGACTTCAGGAAATTCTGCACATGCAATGGAATCCAGAATACATATGCTGAGTTGTGGATATAAACATACGGAAAAATGCTAGTCTGCCTAATTCCTGTGCATGCATGCTTAAGAAATGATGGATTCAAAAGAAATCACCATAGGAAATGTACCAACTTACACCTGGGTTATGAATGTCAAGAATGACACAACACCTTTCCTGGTATATTCAAATGGTTTTATTTCATATGTTCATGATATTACAAAAGAAGCTCAGCTTATTTTACCAGTGATTTTTATGGCTACACTGAAATTGCCATATATAAAATAATTATAAAGGGCATTGTTCCTACTAGTTATAGTTGATTCTGTGCATAATTACATGAACCAAATAGATTCTTTTCCCTTATGTGAGGAGGAAGCTTACTTAGTCCACCACAGGACGGATTTTAGAAAATGGTTCTAAATTTATAGAGCAAAGTGCTTTTCTTAACTTATTTTTTCATGCGTATCATTTGTCATTATAGGTACAGTTTCAGTTTTATACCTTTTTCATATCCCATATTGGGAACAATGTTAATTATGGGAAATGTTAATTATGATAAGCATTTCCATACATTCTTCTGAGTTCCTGGATATTGCATATAAACTCTCACTCTCCCCCTCCCTCTTGCTGTCTCACTCTCTCCAGACATCACATATGTACTGGATGTATGAGATCAATGGATTACCTCCGAAAACCGTGCCACCGCTACACATACAAGCTAAAGTTAAGTCAACAAACCAGAAATGCTACAGCATACCAATTATTCGGCGTGACTTTCTGCATGAAAATGCTCAGCTCCTAAGGACCGGAGTGTCCTCTACCATAAAGGGTGCGCCTTTGGTGACAAAGAAAAAATAAAATTTTCCAAAACATTTCTTGGTCTTTTTCCTTCTAGTTAGTTCATCTTTTGGAATATTTCTGAGGAATAATGGTTTAATTATGATAGGTATTCTTTATTTCATTGTCTTTCCAAATACTGCCAGTCTGTTCTCTGAGTATATCGTACGTCATCTGTGTAGTTTTAAAACTGAACTTTGGTTGCAAATACTGGAATAAGTTCAAGTTTAAGCTGCAGGAGTATATTCACAGTCATTGAAAACAATTTCAATCACAATACTTCAAACATCAGTATTGTTATTAAAGGTACTAAAGTTCAGTTTGTCATGTCGATGTGACTTATGAGTCTTTAAAACATTAATAACAAAATCAGCATAAACATATGATTTGGCTTTTCTTATATCTGCTATTGAAAATACTGTGTAATTTGGTAAGTAATTCATTTTAAATCCATGTACAAATGTGCTTGCAGCCTACGTGCTCCTGTATTGGAGCCTTTCAATAATATTGGTATTGCAAGGGTACTTCAAAAAGTCCATGGAAAATGAAATAAAAGTGTTTGCTATGGTGCGAACTTTTTTTTAAAGTGTTAACTTTTAACAATTCACACTTCTGATGACCTTTTTGGAGATTCGTTATATGTGATAATTTCAAAAATGCTTTGCCTCAAATAACCATAACTCCAGGAACTTTTCAATACGCTTTTCTATCTCAAAGTGTTGTAGGAGGAAGCTCATGGTAGTGGGGATCCTCGAGTATGAGTCAGCAATCAAGCTGAAAGAATTTTGCTTTGGAACCCATCATGGGGAAAGTGTAAAAATAACAGTCAGTATGAATCAACCTTATGACAATTTGATGCAAAATCATAAAATGTTCGACTTTGCACACAGCTCATTCATATGATGTTAAATAAGGGTATGATGCTTACCCTTTTTGAACCCTGTATTCTTGTGTACAAAATCAAGAACCTGTGCTGGGACCAGAGTAGGGACAAATCTAACCTTTTACCTGTTTTTTTGTTACATGTAACTGGGAATATTTTTTTTTGGAATATTTTAAATGGTTTTTTAAAATCAATAGATGAATAATGGGTGAAACATGATAATTATATAGTATTTAAATTTTATTTTCCACAAGTAAATACGCATTGTAACACAGCACAATCATTTCTCTTGTGTGTTCCTTGGGGTGATGTTACTGTGACAGCGGTGCTGAACACACAGTTAAAAGCTTCTGGCAACACCCCTTGGTCACTAATGCACATGAGAAAGTTACGAATCCTTTGTCCTAGCTCTTTGGGTGGCAGTGGCTCTGATGTGCTCCCCCAAATGCCCTAGCAAGATTCAGCTTCCAGGGTCTGCAGTAACAACCTTCTCAGTAGTTTATCCTGCATTCACTTTCTATCCTTCCCCATACACTTACGGTGTCTGCTATCCTCGCCTCCCACATAAACTATCTGCAAAAGCATTTTTCTTGAAGATCCACTCAGAGAACATCCATCAACGATTCATGAACCTTGGCATTCAAAAGCAATCAGGAGAATCCCCCCTTTTCCCAAACCAGTGGGCGGAATGAGCGCTAGCTCTGTCATGCTAGCTGATTTGTAGTTGCTCTCCCTCTCAATTCTGTTCCTAAATCCAAAGGTAGTTTTACTGCTGAATCGAAATAACAGAGGAACAGGAATGATCAACAAAAAATAAAACTTTATGGCTATACTCCGTGCTTGCTGCAACAGCACATATAGTAAAATTGCAACTATAGCTATGATTCACTATGGTGACAAAGTAGGAAAGTTATTTTTAAAATCCCAATATATAAATAAGATGAAAATAAGGCCAAAGATGTTGGGGCCATAAGGAAACATAATTTTTTTTTCAGCAATGTTTCAAAAATTTGGTTCAATGTCTTCTTAGATTTTCTGCAGAGTTAACAAAGGCTAGCTAAAGTTCTCAGAATCATTCCAATCCACTTTAAAAAAAAAAAAGAATAATATGATTTGGGCCCAGTGCAGTAGCCTAGCAGCTAAAGTCCTCGCCTTGCATGTGCCAGGATCCCATATGAGTGTCGGTTCTAATCCTGGTGACCCTGCTTCCCATCCAACTCCCTTCTTGTGACCTGGAAAGGCAGATACAGAGAGAGAGAGAGAGACTTTCATCCAAGTAGTCACAATGGCCAGTGCCAGACCAATTCAAACCAAGAACTGGGAGCCTACTGCTGGTCTCCCCTGTGGCTACAGGAGCCCAAGAACTTGTGCCATCCTTTGCTGAAGCCACGTGTTCAGGAAAATGTTCATTTCTCTGATTAGCGTTTTTTAATTGGTTTATTTTAGCAAACCCTGTTGATCCATTCTCTACAGAGGTGTAATCCTCCCGTTCCTGACCTCTTACAACTTCCCTGCTCAGATTCAGGTGTCTCAATGGTTGCAGGCTGGCACTCTCCAAAGCTTTCATAAACCGCCCCCAGCGTCCCCTCAGTCATAGTCACGATTTGTCCTTCTCCTGCATTACAGAGTGGGTACTCTCTCAGTTTGAATTTCAAAGGGTTGAACATTCTGTCCTTCTTAAACTTACTGCCTCATCTCCACAATACTGTGTCCTTTTCTGCCTCAGAATCAAACCTGGAACCAACGTGCCACTGAATTCTTGCCCACTGCGTTTGCTCACACAGTTGAGTCTGCCTAATATAATTTCTCCCATGTTTCAAATCTACCCAATTTCTTCTTCCAACAAAAGGCATGTGTGTGTGTGTGTACTAATTTTAGCTACCATACTCTGGTTTCTCTTCAGATCGTATAAATCTTTCGCCTTTTACTAAGTTTAGCTACCAGATGATTTCCATTTGAGTAAACTTGAGCTTTTTTTCCCAGCGCTTTCTGTCTACTTCCTTTTACTAGCGTACCACTGCTCACATACTGTGCCTCATTATTACCTGAGAATCAATGTTTTGGAACTTGGTACCTGAGCTCTTAGCAGAGAGGGATTTTTATTTCAATTATATTTGTATCCATCATATTAAACTGTTTCTTTTACATTTGGTTTTCATTTCCTTTTAATTTGATGTGGGTGTTGATATTCACAACCACTCCCAGCTAGTGTGAGCGGCAATCCTGGAAATGTCTACTGTTAGTCTAGTGATTTTTGTTTTTACCCATCACACTTCTGGGAAACAATAGATACGGTTTACAATACATTACCACAGACTCAAATATTTCTAAGCAAAAGCATCACTTATAAAGATGTAAATTAGTTAAATATTAAACTGGTTTGGCTCTTTTCACCTGCACTGCTTTTTTGTCAGTTCGGCTGCAGCACAAGGTGAAGTGAGCCCATAGCTCTTTCCCTGCTTCAGGAAGCTCCCCCAGAACGCCCCTCTCCCAACCCCAGGCACTTTCTCACTGTTGAGTGTTTTCAGTTCAAACACCCACTCTTGCCAGGATCCACGGAGCCTCTTGCTGTCAGCCACCTTGCCCTCTGAATAGCTTCTTCGGATTGGGACCTTGCTCTTCCACTTGGGTATTGAGTTTGATTTCTCTGCCTAAACTCATCCTGCCAACTTGTTTTCACTGTTGCTTCATACCGTGATCTGCTCCCAGCACCCACATGTCCCTTCAGAAAGGAGCAAGACACGCGAAGGTGAGGGATCCATCCTTTTCGTCACACAGGGATGATTTTTGAAATTTTTAAAAACTGAAATTTTAGCCTCAATTCTGTGGACTACCAAGTGGACTCAAAATCTTGATGTTTGATGCTGTTTATGTTTAAAAGACCTTTCTACACTGGATATAGGAGAGAATGGGGTTTGAAAATAAAGGGAGGATTCTCAATGAAACAGTTAAATATATCTTGGCAATATGATGCTAGGCGTTCTACCTTTATATATGCCTGCAATGCCACGATGCACTTAAGTAGCATGATGTTAAACTTGTAGTGGTTACTAAAGGACTATACTATAATAAAATAGGGAAGATATTGGGAGGAGAAAGGGCAGGGAAAGTGGGGAATTACCATACCTACAGATCCATACTAGGAAAGATAATAAAAATTATTTTTAAAAAACCAGAATACTAGTTATAAAGTATGCCAAGTACCATAGCAAAATAGAAAATCCCCTGGAGATCAGGCATGGATGCTTAACACCATCCATGGAGGCACAAGTTTCCAGGAATCCTGCAATGCTGTTTCCCTTTTATTATTCTGTGATTATTATGTAGAGAAGAAATGGTCACATTTCAATAACTTTGCAAGAAAGAGAGCACAGGTAAGTTAATGGACTATAATGGTCTAAAAATGATTGTTAAAGGGCTGACTTTTTTCTTTGAAAGGCGGAGTTACACAAAGAGGAGAAACAGAGATGGGGCGGTATGGATCCTCCATTCTCTGGTTCACTCCCCAAATGCCTGAAATGGTCAGAGCTGAAACAGTCTGAAGCTGGTAGCCAGGAGTTTCTTCCATGTTGCCCACTTGACCTGTCCTCTGCTGTTTTCCCAGGCCATAAGCAGAAAACTGGATTAGAAGTGGAGTAGCCAGGACTACAACTGACACCCATATGGGATACCAGCGCCACCGGCTGAGATTTAGCCTATTATGCCATGGCATCGGCCCCTCTAAAAATTCTTTATTAGTGAAATATAATGGCACGGATCTTGAGCCTTAATCAAAAATCAGTTTGAACATGTTTATAGCCCTGTTCAAAACCTAGCGTTCAGCACTCCTTTGAGTTGTGTTCTATATTCATTGCTAAAACAAAGCAAAAAAAATAATAACCCTTATAAAATCTTTTCTGCATGTGCTCCCTGTCCAAAACAACAACAAAAGATGTGTGTGTGTAAAATGTACATAAATACAACAGAAGCATCATGTTCAGGAAACAGGAATCAGTGGCTTGAGACCAAGATAGACAGGTTGGGAGTGTAAAAATGGGGACAAACATGTCATGGGAGCAGGGGGCCTCAGTAACTCATTCTTACCCCAGAGACTTCATGGAATAAGAAGTAAGAAGATGGGTCTGTATTTGAATGCATTAAAACCTGCACATAGGAAACATATGAAGGTCCACCTTACATAAGACAATTTAATTAAAAAAGGAAAAAGTCTTGGTTAAACAAATGCCCTGAAATTAACAACATGAAGAGATAATTCCTGTTGTGATGTTTGCTTTCTTGATGGTGTTTCCTTTCTCTTCGAAATGAATTCACTTTAATTGAAAAATGAAGGCTGGTCTGGTGGCATAGAGGGTAAAGTCACTGCCATCCCTTATGGGTATCTGTTCAAGTTCAGCTGTTGCACTTTGATCCAGGTCCCTGCTAGTGTGCCTTCGAAGGCAGTGAACGATAGCACTAATGCTTGGGCTCTTGAACCCACGTGGGGAACCTGGACTAGGCTCCCGGCCCCTGAATTTAGCCTGGTCCAGCTCCAGTCCTTCTGGCCATTTACAGTGAATCAGAGACAGAAGATTTCTGTCTCTCCCTCATTCTATAACTCTGTTTTTCAAATAAGTCTTATTTAAAAAAAAAGGAAAACAAATCAAATGCATTTATTATGGTCTACATGTTGTATTAAAACATGTATACATTGTGGAATGGATAAATCAACTAGCTAAATAATATTAGCATTACCTCACCTACTCATTTTTTATGGTGAGAACGCTGGATGAATAGGTTGTATTGCTGAACTTTAGATTTCTGCATGCATTTTAGAACATACACATTTCTGTAGTTAGTGAATTTACTTTGCATTCTTCATTTAACTCTCTTGGCTCCTTTCTGACAAGAAGTTATGAAGCAACTTTCCCGATGAAGGCTTAGGAGGTGAGGGCTGGAACTGCTTAGCAGCGTCAGGCAGCCCTGTCCTCAGGCCACGCCAGGATCCTCAGGCTTACATCGCCTGGCAGCTGCATAGATGTCGTGGCTGCAGGCAGTGATTGTTGGTCTGTTTTCACCCTGTGCTGTGAATCAGCTCCTGGATTTAAGCCGTGGGGCCAACTCCATTTTCCCATTTCACACAGAAGACCTCTAGTCCCTGCCACCCCACAGGAGGTGCTGTTGCGACTCCCACTCTCTGCTTTGAAATAGGGGCCCTGGGCCCTGCAGTAAACAACTACAGCAGTTTGTCTATTTCCAGTCCATGAAAATACTTGCATTACCTAAGTCTCATTCACTACTTCAATGCTGTTTCCATGTTGGCTCAATTCATAGAACTGGGACAGGCTGCAAGTAGCAGCCAGCCAGATTAATGCCTATCCCCCACAGCTCCTTGGCCAGCATATACACACTAAACAGAACAAGATGGAAGCTTCTTCTTTTTTTTTTTTTTTTTTCATAATAATTATAAATTCTTTATTTTACAATAATTAACATTTTATTTTATTTTATTTTATTTTTTATTGTTGCTTACATTATATTATGTAGTACAGTTTTATAGGCGCTGGGGATCCCCCCCACCCCTCCCATACCCCTCCCCCCATGGTGGATTCCTCCACCTTGTTGCATAACCATAGTTCAAGTTCAGTTGAGATTCATTGCTTGCAAACACATGCCTAGCCTAAAGATCAGCGTCTTATTGTCCAGATAAGTTCAGTGGCCTCTTGGGGAGACCTTCTATGGTCTGAAGATAGGTCTAACAGAGTAAAGATCCAGTCAGTTAAAAGCCCCAACAAGGCCTCAGTATCATTATACAACATTATGGAATTAATTGACATAGTATTGGGTAAACAATATGTTAAAAATAATGCAAGTTCCATTCTTCGAAACATCTGGGTTGAGACAGTATCAATGACAGGTTCAAAAAATAACAAACCACCAAACAAAAAATTACAGGTTAAATCAAGGCAAACATGTGGTATCTAATCTTTTGGGATTCGCTCATTTCCCTTAGCATTATAGTTTCCAGTTGTGCCCATTTAGCCACAAAGAACTGCATTTTGTTTTTTTTAATAGCTGAGTAGTATTCCATGGAGTAGATGAACCAAAGCTTTCTTATCCAATCTTCTGCTGATGGGCATTTCGGTTGCTTCCATGTTTTCGCAATTACTGATTGTGCTGCAATGAACATAGGGATGCATGTTGGTTTGTCGTAAAACAGGTGTTTTGGATATATTCCTAGGAGTGCTATTGCTGGGTCATATGGTATGCTGATTTTGAGTTGTTTGAGTGTTCTCCAGACTGATTTCCATAAAGGCTGTACCAATTTGCAGCTCCACCAGCAGTGGAGTAGGGTTCCCTTTTCCCCGCATCCTCGCCAGCAAGCGTTGCTGGTGTTCTTGTTTATGTGGGCCAATCTTACTGGTGTTAGGTGGTACCTCATCGATGTTTTAATTTGGATTTCCCTTATTGCTAGGGAGCTGGAACATTTTTTCATATGTTTGTTTGCCATTTGGACTTGTTCCTTTGTGAAATGTTTGCCCATTTCCCGTGCCCATTTCTTGAGTGGCTTGTTTGTTTTGGTTTTTTGGTTGTTTTGAAGTTCTTTGTATATCCTGGAAATTAGCCCCCTATCGCCTATATCGTGTGCAAAGATCTTCTCCCACTCTGTGGGTTGCTTTTTTACTTTGTTGATTGTTTCCCTTGCTGTACAGAAGCTTCTTAGTTTGATGAGGTCCCATTTGTTTATTCTGTTCTCAACTGCTATTGCTTTTGGTGTCCTTCTTAGAAAGTCGGTACCTACTCCTAGGTCTTGCAGGGTATTTCCTACATTTTCTTCAAGAGTTTGAAGGTTTCTGGATGTAGGTTTAGGTCTTTTATCCATGTAGATTGGATCTTAGTGTATGGTGATAGATGTGGGTCTATCTTTTTGTTTCTACAGGCTATCAGCCAGTTGTCCCAACAACATTTACTAAAGAGTCCTTCCCACTTGCTTAAGCTGTCATTGGTCTTTTTGTCAAAGATTAATTGGCTGTATCTGTGTGGATTCCCTTTTGGTGCTTCTATTCTATTCCATTGATCTTCCTTTCTGTCTTTGTGCCAGTACCAGGCTGTTTTGATTACCACTGCTCTATAGTATGTCCAGAGGTCCGGGATTGTGATTCCCCCTGCTAATTTCTTATTTTTCAGGATGGTTCTAGCTATTCGTGGTTTTTTGTGTTTCCAGATGAACTTTTGAATCATTGTATCCAGTTCCGTGAAGAATGTTTTGGGCAATTTGATTGGAATTGCGTTGAAAATGTATATTGCTTGTGGTAGTATAGACATTTTAATGATATTGATTTTGCCTATCCAGGAGCACGGGATGTTATTCCATCTTTTGAGGTTTTGTTCAATTTCCTTTTTAAATAGTTTGTAGTTTTCTTCGAATAGGTCTCCTACACTTTTGGTTAGATTTATTCCCAAGTACTTCATACTTCTCTCTGCTATTTTGAATGGTATCCTGTTGGTTAGATCTTCTTCCATCTTGGTGTTATTTGCGTACACTATGGCTGTTGATTTTCGTTCGTTAATTTTGTACCCCGCCACTCTGCCAAACTCTCGTATAAGTTCTAGCAGTTTCTGTATTGAGTCTCCTGGTTTTTCTATGTATAGGATTATGTCATCTGCATATAGTGAAAGCTTGACTTCTTCGTTTCCTATACATATGCCTTTGATTTCTTTTTCTTGTCTTATGGCCTCTGCAAGTACCTCTAGGACTATGTTGAATAGCAGTGGTGATAGTGGGCACCCTTGTCTTGTTCCAGATCTCAGTGGGAAGGGTTCTAGCTTTTCTCCATTCAGTATGATACTGGCGTTGGGTTTTTCATAAATTGCTTTAATTATGTTGTGGATTTTCCCATCTATGCCTACTTTGGCTAGAGTTTTTAGCATGAAGAGGTGTTGGATTTTGTCAAAAGCTTTTTCTGCATCTATTGAAACTATTATGTGGTTCTTGTTTTGCAGTTTTTGGATATGGTTTATAACATTTATGGATTTCCGAATGTTGAACCATCCCTGCATTCCAGGGATGAATCCTACTTTTGTAAATTTATCTTGGTTTTAATTTTTTTCAAAAGGAAATCCATATTACCTAAGCTTAAACGTACTGACACAAATGACAAATTCCTTAATTAAATGAAATGAAAAAACAAGTGTGTTTAAAATTCTTTAAGAAAAATTTCAAAAATTTGTCTCAGTTTTTGTCTCTTGGGTGTTCAATACTATGTAGGTGTGTATGTATACAAATATTTTTTGTAATGTTTTCCTACATTAAAAGGCTGAGGAGTATCTTCTGCTGATGCAGATCACAGTTTGTTGCTAATGGAATGTTAACTGCTTTAAAAAAATTTGTTTAATTTTATTGTAAAGTCAGATATAGAGAGAGAGGAGAAGGGACAGAGAGGAAGATCTTCCAACCGTTGATTCACTCCCTAAGCAGCCACAATGGCCAGAGCTGTGCCAATCCGAAGCCAGGAGCCAGGAGCCTCTTCCGGGTCTCCCATACAGGTGCAGGGTCTGAAGGCTTTGGGCCGTCCTTGACTGCTTTCCCAGGCCACAGGCAGGGAGCTGGATGGGAAGTGAGGCTTCTGGGATTATAACTGGCACCCATATGGGATTCCAGCACGTGCAAGGCGAGAACTTTAGCCACTAGACTACTGTGCCAGGCCCGTTAACTGCTTTTTAAGTAACTCTGAATAAATGTGCTGATCCATAAGAGATTAATGTCAAATGATTCCAACTCATTCTTGGCCTTACCAGTTCTGACATAAAAAATTTGCCATATTCTACCTTATTTCAGTCATAGTAATGCTGACAGTGGCATTTGGCTTGTAACAGGATATTTTAATTGGGAGAGATAATACATTTAATAAGAGGTTAAAGTTACCATTTGGGGACAGATAATCCTCAAGCTATAAATGATATATAAGTATGTTTCTGGCATAAAAAGCAACCACGGGGAATGAGCATCTGATGTATTTTAAAGATCAGAAAGACGGTGCTGAGAAGGTGCTCTGAGGTTTCTGAAGACAAACAAAGCCTGTGCCTGCAGCTTTACCCCTAGAAATCCGTTCCCAGTGTGACTTTATCAGGGCCATGCGTTCACAGAGCATTGTGTAAAACTGGCAAAAGCAAGATGCAGGGCTTCAGCAGGAAGCCTGATGAGCTGAACTTCCTAGAGTGCAGCGCCTCCTCTGTGCTGCGTGCTGTGGCAGAATAGTCTTACCCACGTATGGTTTCAACAACAACATGATGTGGAGACTAAGCCTGTACCTTTTTTTTTTTTGGCGGTATAATATAATTTATACATCACTTATGTGTGACAATGAAATAATTTATTAGTATTTGAAAAAATAATATGACATTTGAAAATATGTGAAAAATACAAAATGCGGCATTTATAAGACTTCTTTCTGAATCTCCCCATAAATATGAACAGTTTATAAAGCCCTTCAAGAATGGGTACCCCTAGCAGTTACTTAATATCTTACAAGAAGTTGTGTAAGTCAGAAGGATATATACGTACATTCTTACAAGTTATAAGTCATTTTAAGTTGTTAACTTCTGTGTTAAAGAATATATAGTGATCAGTTGCATGACTGAGTGGCTTTTTGTAATAAAGAAGTTGTGCTAAATCTACATTTCAGCATCTCTTGCTCCAGAGAACAGTGTTTAAATTCTATTGCCCGTGTAGAAGCTCCAAAAGACATGACCCGCTGACTCATAAAGGTCACTTGAAAATCAGCCAGTCCAAAATTGCCACTTCCATAGGGCAATGGATAGTTAATATGTCTGTTAAAACAATTTGGTGGGTAAATACATCTCAAGTGTAAGTTCAATGAAATTTTAAATATGTATATACTTGTGAACCCAGATCAAAACCCAGAATGTATGCTGACATGCAGAGAGCTTCCTGAACCCCCTTCGACAGTAAATACAATCATAATTGCAATTATTATGGTGGGAAAGTTTTGTCTGTTTTGTACCTCACATGAACATATTAATGCTGTTTGGTTTTCAGTATAATATTTTGTCAATGATACCAATATCTTGCAAGTACTAGTAATTGTTTTTATTACTGAAATCTACCCTGTGTGTGTGTGTATCAAGACAGAATCACAAAGAAACAAGATCTTGCATCAGATAAATAATGAATAAGGAAATTGAAACAGTAATAGAAAATCTCCCATCAAAGAAAAACCCATGTGTGAACAGTTGCTGCTTAATTCTACCCAATATTAAAAGGGATACTAATAAAATTCTTTTCAAATTCTTATAATTTATTTTTCCCTTTTTCTTTTTTTTTTGTTTTTTTTGTTTTTTTTTTTAAAGATTTATTTTTATTATTTTTTCATTGAAAAGGCGGATATACAGAGAGGAGAGACAGAGGAAGATCTTCCGTCCGATGATTCACTCCCCAAGTGAGCGCAACGGGCCGATGCTATGCCGATCCGAAGCCAGGAGCCTCTTCCGGGTCTCCCACGCGGGTGCAGATTCCCAAAGCTTTGGGCCGTCCTCGACTGCTTTCCGGGCCACAGGCAGGGAGCTGGAAGGGAAGCGGGGCTGCCGGGATTAGAACTGGCGCCCATATGGGATCCCGGGCGTGCAAGGTGAGGACCTTTAACCACTTGCGCCACTGCGCCGGGCCCTCCCTTTTTCTTTTAAATTATTTATATAAGGAGAACAATTTTAATGTGTTGATTCCTACAGAACCAGGACCATGATGATATTTGGCGCCCTACCCTCCTTACCAACTGGGTGTGCACCCTTCATTCTTCCATTCTTATTTTTCAAGTTTTATAACGCCATACTTTTAGTTTATTTTAAAACCAAAGACTTAACATTCATTAGATTAAAAACACAACAAATAGTGAATTTAAAAAACGTTCTGTAAGAGTATAGACAAATGATGTATAAAATAAATCTTAAAATGTCAATTCTGCTAATATGCATTAGGTTTTCTATACACTTTATTTTGCTTATCATAAATCAGGAAAATATGATATTTGTGTTTTGGGGACTGGTTTATTTTAACTGTTATTAAGCATAACAGTTTCCAGTTGGATTCATATTGTTGCAAAATATTGGATTTCATTTTTTATGGCTAAATAGTATTCCACTGTGTATATAGGCCACATTTTCATTGTGTAAAAATGTATTGATTTGAAAACTAGGGTGTCAGAGAGAGAGGGACAAAGAAAAATATACTTTATATCTGTTGATTCATTCTTCAAATGACAACAGCCAAGGATTAACCAGGCTGAAACCAGGAGCCTGGAACTCGAGCTGAGTCTTCCACCTTAGTGGCAAGGCCTCAGCACTCAAGCCATTGCTACTGCTTTCCAGGGCAGATTAGCAGGAAGCTGGCTCCAAGGTGGAAGATATGGAACTGGTGCCAATACTCAGATGGGATGCCAGTGCCTCAGTGACAGCTTAATTTGGCGTCTCATCTTAAAAAACCTTGATTGAAGGTAATGCTTAGAAACTGCTGCCAGGTTGGCATTAAGTCTATAACAAAGCCAGACAATGACACTACCAGGAAAGAAGAAGTACAGGCCAACAGCCCTGATAAACCTTTATGCAAGAATTCTCAACATAGCAAATTAAATAAAGAGCATTTAAAAAGATTCAGATGGCCTGCATTATGGCATGGGACTCTAATCTGCCTGTGTTGCTGGAATGCCATATGAAAGCCAGTTTGTGTCCCGGCCACACCACTTCCGATCCAGTACTCTGCTATTGGCCTGAGAAAATAATTGAGGATGGCCCAAAGTCTTGGGACCCTACAACCATGTGGCAGATCCAGAAGAAGCTCTTGGCTCCCAGCTTCAGATCATCTCAGCTCCATCTATTGCAGCCACTTGAGGAGTGAACCAGAGGACAGATTCTTTGTCTCTCCTTCTCTCCATATATCTTCCTTTCCAATGAAAATAAATCTCTTTAAAATAATAAGAGCAAAATGCTATAGTATAGTGATTTTCAGAGAGATTCCCAAGACCAGCAACACCAGCAACTATATAGAATCTGGCACAAAGAGAAAATTCTTAAATCATATTTAGAACAATTGAATAAGAAGCTTTGAGTGTGGGACCCAGCAGTGTGTGTTTTAATATGCTCTGCAGATGATCTGGACACATTAATGTATGAGAGTCATTGATGTAATAAAAATCGAATTTGACTGGGAGTTAAAGATATTTGAATTTTAATTCAGTATCAATAGGTTTTTCAACCTTGAATAAACCATTTACCTTCTCTGAGCATCAATTTTCTCATTTCTAGACGAGGTCTGAATCATATGACCTCTTAATACCTTTC
Source organism: Ochotona curzoniae (assembly GCF_017591425.1). Lineage (NCBI taxonomy): Eukaryota > Metazoa > Chordata > Mammalia > Lagomorpha > Ochotonidae > Ochotona > Ochotona curzoniae. The sequence goes on along the minus strand of NW_024465023.1, from coordinate 17,056,068 downwards.
TAGCTCAGCCTTCTAGGATGGTTGTGATACACGCAAATTAGTTATGGAAATGTGATCTCTAAGAAACAGCTCTCCAGAGCTTGCTATATTATATGACTTGGCTGATTACCCAAACTGCAAACAATTATGCCAGTTGTATCTTTAATTAATAGGTTCTTTCTGTAGAGCTGGAGCAGAGTCCAGCTTCATCGCCAAATATAATTCAAAATGTAAATATTATTTTTCAAACACAGTATTTCTGGTTTTTCATTATAATGGGCATTGATGATTAAACTTTATTATTAAGCCTCGATGATTTGGAACGATTTACTTATGATTTTATAATTCTGCATTCTAGTTGATGCAGAATGGGTGTTTACACTTCCCCATAACAATTTAAGAAACTAGTTCTTGATTCTTAATTATAATATTTATAAATAACAGCTTAGTGTGAATCTGAAACATCTTTAAGGTATCTTATTTACCTGTGAGGCTTTTTTTTTTTAAAGATTTATTTTTTTTTTATTATTTTTTTATTGGAAAGGCGGATATACAGAGAGGAGAGACAGAGAGGAAGATCTTCCATCCGATGATTCACTCCCCAAGTGAGCGCAACGGGCCGATGCTATGCCGATCCGAAGCCAGGAGCCTCTTCCGGGTCTCCCATGCGGGTGCAGGGTTCCAAGGCTTTGGGCTGTCCTCGACTGCTTTCCTGGGCCACAGGCAGGGAGCTGGAAGGGAAGCGGGGCTGCCGGGATTAGAACCGGCGTCCATATGGGATCCCGGGCGTGCAAGGTGAGGACCTTAACCACTGCGCCACTGTGCCGGGCCCCTGTGAGGTTTTTTTTTATTTAGTTTTTGAAGTTTTTTTTTTTTTTTTGATAGACAAAAAGAATTAGAGAGACAGAGAGAGAGAGAGAGAGAGAGCGAGAGCACCTTCCATCTGTTGGTTCACTCCCCAAATGGTTGCAACAGCCGGAGTTGAGCTGATCCAAAGCCGGCAGCTAGGGGTCTGCCGCAGGGTTGCAGAAGCTCAAGAATTTGAGTTACTCTCCACTGCTTTCCCAGGCCATACGCAGAAAGCTCAACGGGAAGTGGAGAATCTAGGACATAGGGGAAGTTGGTGCCACAAGGCGGAGGATTAGTTTTTGAAACTTCCAATCTTGTCAGATGTTTGTGAAAATACGCCTCCCTCCCTCGGTTCAGCAACAGATATCTTCACCGTGAACAAATTCACAGTGTTCTGGAACTTTGGCATTTTGAATCATCTTTAGGAAGAACAGAGAAAATCAGCTGGCGGGTAGAAGTTAAGAATTATTTCTCTGAATCTCCATTATCAATTGCTGGGAACTCCCTGAGTATCAGCACTTGGAAACGCGAAGAAAGCAATGAGGAAAGCGCTCACTTAGGGAGTGAATCATCGGACGGAAGATCTTCCTCTTTGTCTCTCCTCTCTGTATATCCGCCTTTCCAATGAAAAAATAATAAAAATAAATCTTTAAAAAAAAAAGAAAGTAAAAGCCTTTTGGACTCGGAAGGATGTAAGCGAAGTGTACAAACAGAAGCACAAGAAGGAGAAGCAGCAAGTTTATTTTATTCTCAGACTTGGTTGTTACAAGGAGCCAACTAAGTTTTCCTTTGTTTTCACTCCCATGTAATCCTACTAATATTGATAGCTTTTCTAGGGCCTGGTGGCTTTCAGCATTCTGTTTACTTTTTCCAATGCCTGATTCAGAGCAGTGGAATGGGAGACTAGGATATGAGTCAGGTTAGTAGGTGCAAAGAATATAGCATCCAAGGCTAAAAGATAACAAATTGGAGGAAACCTCTTTGCACTATGGTACATTATTTGTAGATATGAATGTCTTACAGAGGCAAGAGATGTTTAACTTCAAAAAATTTAGCACTTTTTAAAATTCTTAAACAATTTGACAGCAATAGACTGGAATTAAACCACACAAGGAGCAAACACGAGACTTTAATAACCGAATGTATGGGATTTATAACAAAGGCACAGACAGATGTTTGTTTGTGCTTTAAAGCAGGTTGAATCCCCCTGGATACAGAAACTAACCAAGAACAAATAAGTCCAGGTGTTTAAGCTGATCAGAGACTCTAGATAGGCATTATTATTCACAGGATAAATGAGAGGATAACAATGCAGTGTGGACAAAATTGGATGCTTGCTTTGTTCCTATTCATGCACAGGGAATAGGGATTGAAAAAGAAGGCTGCTAGGAAGGTGTCTAATCTCGAAACATCTCTATGATAAACCTATTGTATTTGACTTATAGAAATTGGAAAGGATTTGCAAGAGAGCATCAAATCTTAATTCTTTTGTACTGAAAGAACTTCCGGTTCCCACCAAGATGGAGGCTCTGTCCTTCCTTATGGGTTCTCCAACTTACAACTAAAACCCAGAATATAAGGTAACAAAATGTGAGAAGATTCTGAAAGTAAGAAATATGATGAAAATTCATTTCACTGCTTCCCTTTATAGCACTTTGCAGACATTGTCCTGCAAGCTAAAAACATGTGGTAGGCCTGAGTTAAGTAAGTATATCAGTGGGCTGGCATGTGGCACGTGGGTTAAGCTGCCCCTGCAATGCAGGCATCCCATATTAGCACTGGTTCTACTCCTGTCTGTTCCACTTTAGATCCATCTCCCTGCTAACGTGCCTGGGAAAGCAATAGCTGATCATCCATGGGCTTGAGCCCCTGCGTGGGAGACATGTATGGAATTCCTAGCTCCTGGCTTTGTCCCTGTCAGGCTAATCCATTGTGGCTATTTCCAGAGTGAACCAGTAGATGTTTCTCACTATCTTTCTCTATAATTCTGACTTTCAAATAAATAGTAAATTAATCTTTTTTTTAAAGAAGAAAATTGTATCAGATCTTTCTTCCAATAGCATGTGTTCTCTCCATGTCATTGTCAAATTTTAGTAATTCTCGCACTATTTCAGAATTTCCCTTACTATTAGAAATGCTGTGGTGATCTGTGACCAGTGGTTTTTGACATAACTGTTGTCCTTGTTATGGGGCCCCATCAATCAAGCCCATTCAAGACAAAAAATTTATTCTACTGGTGTTGTATGTCCTCTGGATTCTCCATCCCAATATCTCCCTCCAACTCTCTCTGCCTCTCCTCAGTTTTCCCTACAAGCTGAGACACACAATGTTGAAATTAGGTCCATTGATCACCCTAAAATGGCTTTTAAGTTTTTAAGGATGGTAAACAGTCACAAGCCTCTCACTTTGAAACAAAGCCTAAAAATGATTGACTTAGGGAAGAAGACATAACTAAAGTTATGAAATTAAAGTCAGCACATGACAGTTATCTGTGCCCTGATGTTTATAGCAGTTCAAGTCACAATAGCTAAGATAAAGAAACAACATAAATGTTCATCAACTGATGACTAGATAAAGGAAATGTACATACATACGTATTATGGAATACTACTCAGCCACAAAATAGTACTGAAATTTTGTCATTTGAAACTAAATGGGTCCAGCTGGGCTCATTCCCTGATGCTTAGTGAAATAAGCCAGTCTCAAAAAGAGAAATGTCATGTTTTCCCTGATCTGTAATAACTAGTACCCAGAGTACAAATCCATATGAGCAATATTGGCATTTTGGCATTTGAATTTGATTATTGTTTACAAACTGTGTTTGTATTTCTGAGGAACAGTAGAGGTTTTTTGCACTTTCTATGTGTTGATAGGCTTAAACAACAAATTATTAACCCTACACTTGGGAATTAAAATGAAAATACGCCATTAGATGGGTCAGTGCAATAGCTTAGTGGCTAAATCCTTGCATTACAACAACTGGGATCCCATATGAGCACCGGTTCATGTCCCTGAGGCCCCACTTCCCATCCAGCTCCACGCTTGTGTTCTGGGGAAAACAACAGAGGACGGCCCAAAGCCTTGGAACCCTGCACCACATGGGAGACCGGGAAGAAGCTCCTGGCTCCTGCCTTCAGATTGGCTTAGTTCTGGCCATTGTGGCCACTTAGGCAGTGGACTAGCAGGTAAAAGATGTCTTTCTCTCTCTTGTTTTGGCTCTCTTTCTCTCTGTAAATCTGACTTTCCAATAAAAATAAATCTTGTTTCTATTTTTATATTTTTTTCGATTTTTAAAGTGTTTTTTAAAAAAGGAAAACACACCATTGTAAAAATTAGAAAAAATATAATAAAGAACACAATTTAGACTAAACCATATGCAAAAAGTCCAAAATCAAGTTTAGATAGACATGTGTACAGGTAAGTAAGGAGATAAGTAGGCAATTGGATATAATTGTTTCATTTTATGTAAATCAAAACATCAATCTATAGCTTAAGAAATAAGTGAGGTGGAGAGTTCCCAAGGCATGTTCAACTGGCTTCCACTGACATGGCAGCCTTGGCTAGCTGTCCTTGTAAAGGTTCCTCCTAGCCATGACAATGGTGCTCTTTTCTTTTACACATCAGCCACACTCCCTTCTTGGTAATGACATTTTTCAAAATGTCATTTTCAAGTGTGATTACCTCCACGATTAAATAGCAATATTCTTCCTTTGCATTTTAAATGTTTGCAGGTGGCTTCTTGGCTGTGATCATTTCGATCTGTTTTAGTTCTTTATGCTAATTGTATTGGGATTTGAAGAGCCGGTGCAGCTGTTTTGTTCAACAGAGATACAACTCTTTGCTTGCCCCAAAGGAGGGAGGAAGGCTTGATCTATGGTTATTGATTTGCAAAAGTACCCCAGTGTAATTCAATTCCATGCCCTATTAAAGTATCATTTAGATTTTACTCTTAAAATATAGATTCAGCCACACTGCCAATACTGTGCTTCTATAGACCATTCACAGGAAAACTTATTGCTCCCTCAATGAAGTAATGGCCTGAAAGACAGGCTGATCCTAATTAATCCATTACATCATCGAGGCAGCAGTGTGCTGTCATCATGCTGGATATAGATTTGCCTTTTCAATTCAAAATGCTTTCACCAGTATCACTATGAACTAGAAAATCCCTCATTCACCATCATGACCTATTTTCTGACAAAGAAGCTAAGATAATTTCATTCTGCATTTAAGATTTTTCTGGCCTTACTATATGAATAAGCACACAGTAATAGGCTAGATCAACTGTGAAATGGCCTATTGACTCATTCATGTTGACACTGAGTGAAAACACGTTTTATGTCCCAGGACCTACTCTAGAAAGTGTGTGTTCCCAGTCAATTTCCAACATATGGTGCTGTATGTTTCATAGCCAAAATACACAAAGCAATGAACAGAAAGGTGGAAATGGAAGTGCTCATTATCAAAAGTGATAACACATGCATACTAAACATCTTGCTTTCAGCACCAGCAACTTTAAGCTCTGCTGATTGAGAATGTCAGTTGCAAAAATGAAACATTCCCACCAGAGCCACAACAGTTAAACTCTGAAAGCTAAAACTGTTAAATGATTCATTTTGGGTTAAGCACCCAGTTAACTAAAAAGCAAAATATCACTTCATCATCTTCATTAATTAATTGTGTAGCAACACACACCATTTACAAAGATCAACTCAAAATTTATCAAAGACCCAAATGTAAGACCTGAAATCATGAAATGACTGGAAGAAAATATTCTGATAGCCCTTCAAAACATGAATGTAAGCAAATTGCTTGCATTAGAACCTAAAATCACAGAAAACAAAAGCTAATTAGACATATAGGGTTAAATCAAACTAAGAAGACTAAGAAGCTTTTGTACAGTAAACATACAACAGAGTGAAAATGTAACCTTAAAAATGGCAAGAACTATTTGCAAAATAATTATCTGACAAAAGATTAATCATCAGAGTTTATAGTCAGCTCAGCAAGCAAACATTGCAATTAAGAAAAGGACCAAGAAACTGAACAGATATTTTTCAAAAGAAACATTAATGATAAGAAATATAAGAACAAAGTACTCACATCACAAGCTATCAGGGGATTATAAATTAAAACCATAATCAAATAACATCTTACTCCAGTAAGAATGACATTATTAGAAAGACAAAGAACTAAGGTTGGCATAGATATGGGCAAAAATGGAACTGTTACTGAGAATGTAAATTAATACAGCTATTGTACAGCACAGTATGGGAGTTCCACAAAATACTAAAAGCCCATGTATCATTTTATCAAGATATCCTAAGGAAATCTAATCAGCAAAGCAAAGAAATCCCTGTATTCCCATGTTTATTGCAGTACTATTCACAGTAACCAAGGTACGATAGATGACCATGCATGGAATGAATGGATAAAATGAAATGGGTAAACACAATGGAATATTATTCAGCCATAAACATAATGAAATGCTCTAACCCGCACCACAATGGATACAACTGAAAGACATTTTGTTAAATGAAGTCAGACACAGAAAAATGCAGTATGACTTCTCTGATATTCGCAAGCAAAAAATGATGGAGCTGAACTGAGTTTGAGAATAGTGGTTGGCGGCAGAGGAGATATAAGGACGTTGGACAACAAATGCCAAATCATAGCAAGATAGAAGAAATAATTTCTGTTTCCTAGTACAGTGAAGCTGACTTTGGTTCATAATAACATATTATGTGTTTTGTAGAGAACTTGAACAAAGGAGCTTAAAAGCTCCAAACATAAAGAAAGAATAAGGAAATGGAAACATGAATTATCCTAATTTAATCAATACCTAATGTATACAAGTGTTGAAATATCACAGGATCTTGCAGAACTATGGTCAGTGGTAATCAAAGATTTGTAAAATATGAGAAGAACTCATATAAACAAATGAACAAAGACAACAAATAAGTGTAAGGGATTCATTTGATCCTCTTGGTCAGCGTAAATGCAAGGAAGCATTCTTTGTTTCTTCCAAAGTAAAGATAAATGCTATTTCATAGTGCATACAAAAAACTCACACTTCACATTCTGTTTAAAGAGGAAATTAAATCATAACAGAAGGATATTAACTGAACCATCAGCCAGAGGTGAGATCTAAAATCAGTTCTCAAGACTTACTTCTTTTATTAAATGAGAAAAAAGGAACTATGTGTTCACTAGTTACTATACTTCCACTGACCCAAATGTAGTAAACTGTGGAAGGCAAGCATCTTTCTTAGGCTTAACTGTATGGCTTGACCAAAAGATGGGACTCCTTCATTAAGTTGCATGTGTAGAAGAAATTGTGTGTGATGATGTGTTGAATTGTATTTGGAGTGAATTTAGATGGTGATCATGATGACTGCTATCCAATGAGAACACTCAGTAGAGTGGATATAGAAATAATTAGACATCACAAGAATGGGTCATGTAGGTTATATGGCCAAGTGGACCCAATGCAACTTGAATTTATTGCTTCCCATCTGAAGTCCTTTGTTTAAAAATGCAAAGAGCCCAATGGTATTTCCTACACAAATATCTTTGCAGAAAATTTTAGCTCATTCTTCTCCCAACTCCAGATAGATATGTGTAGTATGCCTTTGCAGAAGTCAAAATAATTAACAAAGTATGTATATAGTTTAATAGTACAAGCTATTTGTCATTCCTTTCTTCAAAGTATTCTATCTCATAACTTTCTCATTCCCTTCTTCGTAAGGCTTCAGGAATCCTGTTTCAGTATTTTTTTGCTGGAAGTTTACTCAGATGCTAGTCATGGTGAACTAAAGAGAAGGAAAGGGATAGTGAGAGAGAAAGAGAGTGAGAAAAACATTATAGATGATGTTAAGCCTCCAATGCCTGTATTCAAAGTGGGTTACTCCCATTTCAGAAGTAAAAGCCCATACACAAAATGCACTTCACGATAATGAATTCTGAATGCTATGTAAAAGTACAAATTATGGGTAAATCATTGTCATTTTCCGCCAAGAGTGCTGCTATTATCGAGCTCTCAAAAATCTAAATACCCTTCTATTATAAGGTGCACTTTGGATTTTAGGGCTCTCAAGTCATTCATTTTCCTCCAAGAATGCTACTACTGTTGAACTCTCAAAAATCTGAATGCCTTTCTATTATAAGATGTATTTTAGATTTTAATACTCTTAAACTATTCTCTGGTAACGATAATCTCTCTCTCTCTCTCTCTCTCTCTCTCTCTCTCTCTCTCTCTCTCACACACACACACACACACACACACACACACACACGCACATGCACACACACACGGAGAGCTGCAGTTTTTTCAGTGTGTTTAGTGTGTTTTGCAACCTGTGGTGAGTTGCTCTTGGTTAGCTCACAGTCTTAGCATGCCGGAGCAGTAACTCGGTATGATCTTTAAAGGACAGAACCTACACATGTCATAGAAATCCTCTTCCTTATGTGCCAATAACTCTGCTCCACTCTGGATCGCTGTCTGATATCTGTATAATCTGAGATGTCTGTGATGATCCTGTATCACTGCTTTATGTTTATAACAGAGAAGGAGCTCTGGGCTACAGACACTTAAGGAGGAGTCACGGCTGGAGTGATTTCCCAGGGGAGGTGGTGAGAATCTCTCAATAAGAAATTGAGCTCGATGACAGAATCGAGTATTCAGATAGAAAACAACAGAGAACTGGATTACAAATTCTATGCATTAGAAATTCTATGGAATCTAATCAGTTGGCTACAAGGCTAGTCAGCTTATTTGTGAGTGGAAATGGGAGCCGATTGGGGTCTCAAAAGCACAAGCCAGGGCCCGGCATGGTGGCCTAGTGGCTAAAGTCCTCGCCTTGAATGCTCCGGGATCCTATATGGGCGCCGGTTCTAATCCCAGCAGCTCCACTTCCCATCCAGCACCTTGTTAGTGACCTGGGAAAGCAGTTGAGGATGGCCCAAAGCTTTGGGATCCTGTACCCGTGTGGGAGACCTGGAGAAGGTTCCTGGCTCGTGGCTTTGGATTGGCACAGCACCGGCCGTCACGGTCACTTGGGGAGTGAATCATCAGACGGAAGATCCTCTCTGTCTCTCCTCCTCTCTATGTATCTGACTTTGTAATAAAAAATAAATCTTAAAAAGAAAAAAAAGCACAAGCCAGAGGAAAGCACAAGGTCAAGTCCAGTAGCCAGAATCCTTTTCAGCAAAAGTCAAAATCGAATGACTGTAGGCCACACAGAATGAATATTTTCCAGTAACTAAGAAGACTTAGTCACTTCAATACTTGGATTGATTAGTACTAGTGAGGTAGCACTTTTAAAGAACTGGGTTTCTGATAGAATTCTTCCACTTTAGATAAAAGCATGAAAAGATAAATTGGTTATTTGAATATTATATTACTATTACATAATAGTGTTCTTTTCCTTTCCACTGTGAATTATCCATGCTACACAGCTCTCTGAATCAGCGGATTATGAAGGTACCAGAGCCTGCTGCTGTTTGAGAATTGGTAAATTACCTGAAAGCTTCAAGCAAGGGGGTAATACCCATGACACTCCTTGGTCAGACCATCATTCCATTTTTCTTATTTCCCACTGTTTGCATATAATATTATCTTCTCTTAGCCATGAAATGTCAGAATGACTTTTAAATTTTATACTTCCAACATTTAGCTATGTATTTTATCTAGATAAAACCTTTTCATCTGAACTCCCAGGCCCTTTATGATTTGATACCAGACTACCCTTACAGTAATCATCATAATCCAGATCCTTATTCTCTTTATCATCATTACAAAAGGATATTTAGCATTTATTAGGCACCAGACTCTCTTATATAATTTATTTGTTAGTCATAACAATCTTGTAAAATAGGGTACATTATTACCTGTATTTTTCCAATAAGGACTCAGTGACATTAAAAGCCTTCCCCCAAACTCTACAGTGCACTGTGCAACTGAGAAGCAAATTCATATCAACCGGTTTTGAAATCTGGAAGGCCTACTTAAAACACTTTAAAAACACAAGGAAAGAGATAAATATTGAGCCTAGCAGTTGCAACACCTGCATCCCAAATCAAGGTACCTGGATTCAATGTCATTCTCATTCCTGATTCTAGCTTATTACTGACCAGTCTCTGGAAGGCTGCAGTTGATAGCTCAAGTAATTGGGAGCCCTACCACTCCCATGGGAGCCCTGGATTGCGCTATTAGCTCCTAGCTCTGGCGTAACCCAGCTTCGACTTGTTTTGACCATTTGGAGGATGAAGCTGCAGATGATGATCTCTCTGTCTCTTGATGTCTGTCTCTGTCTTGTCCTCTGTTTTTCTGGTTCCTGAATGAATGAATGAATGATATATGTGATTTTCATACTATATTTATAGATCCAAGTCAATGTTACGGCAACAAGAAAATTGATCTTAAGAATATATTAAGCTATGTTTAAGCAAGGATATTCTCATGCAGAATAATTTGTCAAAGAGGTGGAAGATTAATAAAGAAGGAATTGCTCTCAGGGATGCAGTACCAAAAAGTTTTTTCATGGTCTCTGTTGTTCCATCTAAAATTCTAAGAGTCCCAGTGGCTTCTGACAAGCAAACTAACTTATAAAGAAAAAAAATATATTTTTCAATCCATCTCCCTACAGCATCAGGATGAAGTATGTTCACTGGTTGATGACAGATATGTCTGAGAGCCCCTACTTTCACATTATTTCCTCTTGCTGACACCCAGGTGCATTAGCAATAAGCTGAATCAACCATCACTCCATATGGGAAGCAGGTGTTTCAAACCGCTGCTCAACTCACTGTGCCACAGCTCTGCCTTGTCTTCCCATTTTCTTATTTTTTAACTTTGTCTTAGAGTAACTAGCTTGGAGCTGATTTGAGTGCACATAGCAAGACGCTTCATTTAATACTTAGAAATCTAGCTTACAATTCAATCAATGGATCCTTTCTTGAGCTTTTCCCAGAGACCACACTTGCAGGCCCTTTCTGTCCATGACCTTGGAAATTCTGCATAGAAATCCCTTTCACGTGACCTCTCAGGACTTACTTCTTCAGTGGACACATACAAGTCCTTCCCTACACTCTCTTTTAGAAATCCAGCCTGTTCATGGACGCACAGAGCTGGTTACATGAGTGCACATATGGAAGACTCTTTTTTGCCTTTTCTTGTTAGGAATGCAGCATTGGCCCCTTTTCGTGTGATTTACTATCCGAGCTGCCTTTTAGGTGTCAGCATGCAGATCCCCTCCATGCTCTCAATTTTTTAGGAATCTTATATTTCATACCTTTTCCATGATGTTTCCAGTGCATCTGAACTGGCCGCTTAGAGTACACTCCTAACAGAAAGGTAACATAGAATTCTTTGCACTCGACTTTCTCTGGGGGCTGATTTTCCGCCTGCAAAATGTGCAGGATAATTCAAGCATTTTCCTTTTGAGAATTCGGTCACAGGTTCTCTTCCACTCGGCCCCTCCTTTGGGATTCATTACCTGAATACACACAGCCACTCAGGGGGCCCAGCCAGATTGGTCTCAGGAACCCTGTGTGGTTCATGCTTTCACTTGGCCTTCTCTGAGGAATAATTAAAAATGTGCACACACGTTGCTAAGCCTCATCTCAATGACATGTGCAGGGAAGGCAGAATCTAGAGTATAACCTAGATTATACTCCTGTGTTATTTATGCTGGGCTACACTAGCTCACATAGTAAATTTTGGTAGCTTTTCATGCAGTAGGGAGTTCTAGGGCTACTAATCCCTATATTCTTAACATTTGTTTCAATTTTTTTTTGATAAAAGCTTTTTTAAAAAAGTAGTATTTTTATTGGAAAGGCAGATTCATAGGGAGGAGAGACAGAAAGATCTTCCACCACTTGTTCACTCCCCAAGTGGCCACAATGGCTGGAGCTGAGCTGATCCAAAACCAGGAGCCAGGAGCTTCTTCTGGGTCTCCCACACAGGTACATACAGGACAGTAAGCATACATCAGATATATATATCTGATGTCAGACCCTGGAGTCACATCCACTAGACTAAACACACCCCACTGTGTCTCTTGGTTATATCAAGAGACCATGTAAAGTGATTGACCTATCTTATACAGGTTTGTGTAAGTACAGTCTGTAATGTTTATTCAATTATAAAATCATCTAATGAAGCATTTCTCAGAATGTGTGCTCATCATTAAGTGACACATGACTGAAGAATGTCTGTAGTTTCTCTGTAAAAAAAAAAAATGCAAGTAGGAATATCAAGGAAAAGGGAAAGCAAGATACACAAATGAAAACTCACTTTGTTCACATTTTTCCCAAACTCACTTGGTTCAGATTTTTCCCTGAAGACCACTCTCCCAATGTCATTGTACCACATAAACCGTCATCCTTGCGACAATCAAAAAATCAAAATGCTGCAGCAATGACTGCTGTGTAGTGTGAAAGCCATTCTAGTTTTAGAAATATTTCTTTTATTTTTATTTTTATTTGAGGAGAAATAGAGACTTTTTCCACCCACTGGTTCACTACCCAAATGGCTCCAACCGCCACTGCCGAGCTGATCCAAAGCCAGCCTCTTCTGGGTGTCTCATTTGGGTGAAGGGGCCCAGAAACTTGGGCCATCCATTGCTGCCCTTCCAGGCCACAAACAGAGAGCGACCGTGTAGAATGCTGGCACTGCTGGCAGAGTATAGGCTCACTATGCTGTGGCACCAGCCCTACAAAATGTGCTGTTTTTAAACACAGTCCCTCTTGGTATATTGTTTCATTTCTCTTCCAAAACACATTTTTGGAGCAAATAGCCTTTTTGTTTCAGGAAGTTGGAGCATTACTTTGCCAATTGATGGCAATGTTCAAAGTCACCTTCTCTCAAGAAGAAAAGTCAGCCCGTGCAGACATTTCTGTGACATTTCAGAGAAATTATAATTTATGGAGAAATCACAGCCTTGCAAAACATACATGCAAACTGTGGAAGCGCATAACCACATCTCTCTGGGCATAAAATGTGGATATACTTTCTGACAATGAATTTCATTCTCTAAATAATAGGCAGCTTATACGTTTTACTAATTCTAACCATAGCCATAAAAAATGTCTTTACATGCTAGAGGTGCAAATAATGTCACAAAGATTTTTAACAATCAATTCATCATGTCTGAGTTTCCCATTAAGCCCATAAGACCGTCCACCTCTCCCCTGATATTCACATCACCAGAATCCGCCCCCTTCCTGACATATGGTTGGGAGAACACTTACTGGAATACTTTATTTAGTGAAAGCAACCTTATTTCTGCAGATGATGCCCAGCCATAAGTTGAACAATTCTGCATCCATCATGGGAAATTGGTTCTACAGAGCTCACAGTGAGCCAGGGATTAATGCCCATGTACTGGAATCTCCAGACTCTGTTATCCTACCAGGGTGGTTCATTACATACGCATATCACAGAGGATCAGTTTTTAATTCTATTCTGTTTCAACTCCACACTGCCACTATTGAAAACTGAGAGGTTTCAACAGATCTGCGTCATTTCTGCCCACTGTTACAGTACTATCGCCACTGTTGTAGCCATAGTTTCTCAGTTATTTTGTTGCTGCTGTGATGGTTATTTTGTGGGGGGAGGGGAATGTCAGTGATGGAGAGAACATGCCAGGATGTACAGACAAAATGACTCTCTCCTGTCACTGTCACAATTGCGTGTAGCTACCACCCACCACCATAGATCAGGCTTGCCCACATTATAAGCCATTATTTCATTATTAATATCTAGCCACTAATCCCCAAGCTGTCACACAATGTGAATTATTCGGTTACAAGAAATTTTCAGGTTCACCTTGCTTTTCTTGGAACTCCATGCATCATTGATACCTACTTGTTATTTATTAAACTCATTTCTTTTTTTCTCAGTCGGCACATTTTCTGACCTTTGCAGTAGATGTTAGCCACTTCTAGCTACAACCTGTCAAAATATCTTGCACTATGCTCTGTGATGCACAAAAAATAGCATGCATCAAATCAATTCTTGGGAGAGGAGAACCACATACTGGTTACTAACGCCAAGGGAGAACTTTACACAGCTTTCCAATCGTTGCAGATTTCTGAATCTGACAGTCTCCTAGGTCTGGCAGGAAGTTTTACACAAAGTCACCTGTCAGAGTATGAGTCCAGTGGGACAGAACAATGGTGTAAAAAGTCAGAAAAAGCATATTTATTACTTATAGATAGGTAGAAAGAATTAACAGAACCCTGAGATCCAAGATGGTCCTGGCCCTAAGGCTATCCAGGGCAGATGGACTCTTATGAATGCACAGCCGTCTTTGTGCTGGAGCTGGAGGATTCTGAAATCACTCCATTCTGGGCTTTAAATGCTGAGGACAACATGGCTTGCTACATAAGCATTGCAGGATATCCTCCTATGGGACTAAAACCAGGACTTTTCCTGATAGCTACTCTTTTATGTCAGAGTGATGCATAGGTATATCCCACCTGAGAATTATAAGCACTAGTGAGTAGAACTGGGTTAGAAGTCAAGATAGTACAGCAACAATTACCCTTTTATCTGCCACTTTCTTCCGACACTTAGAAGATGGAAACCCCCACAAGAGATCCTGAGGCCGAATGAGGCTGCCTTTTCTGCAAGAAGGAAGTCTGGCCCTTCATAGCTCTCTGAAAGGCCACTCCTCAGACAGCCATATTGAGCTATTTCATGAGCCAGTCCAAATTTGTGTTAAATTACTAAGATTCAGAGGTTGGTAGCTTACAGCAGTTAGCCTAACTAGACTAATTTATGCTGGTAATTGAAGGTCTAATTTAGGTCTTTGTTACCACTCCAAATTGCTTGCTGATGTTACCTGTATCTTGTTTTTTTGAAAGGTTTTCCAAGAATGTAGAACCGACAAAGCAAAAGCAATCAGAGCCTGTGTAGATCTTTCCAGAACATCCAACCCCCAGCTATGGGCCACTGCCTAGGTTGCCTTGTTACTAGGCAAGCGTTACAGTGCTAGGAGAAAAACAGCCAGAAGTTGGCAGGAATTCTGGTAATGCCAAATTTGTGTTAACTATACCAGTGTGCCAACATAATTGCCTATTTCATTCTTTTTTAAATATATGAGGGGAAGGCTGGAAATACTGGGCTGGGACATGCCACCCTAGACCCTAGGCGGGGGCTGAAGAATGCATGGGGAAGTGAGTCTGGCGATGTATTGGAGTGGCAGCAGCCAAGAGCATGGTCGACAGGATAGGAATGTGTTCTGGGAACTTTCATGGGCCGGGATACTGTAGTTGCAGATAGGCAAGGGAGCTGTGATGGAGTGGTTTAGATGGGGGGTACAGGATGGCATGTCTAAGTCAAGCCAAAGTACTTGTCCGCATGACAAGCTGGGCTAAATTGTATCTCTAACCCACCTCGGGTACATGCAAATGCTCTGGTTGGGGGCAATGCCTGGCTGGGCTAGGCCATAGTACCAAACATTGAGAGTCAGAGCAGGGGGTGGGCCATGTCAAGCTGAGCCACAGCACCCATCAGAATGCAAGATAATCAAATCTGGAAGTAGATTCCATATGGGACTTGTGGGCTGACCTCTGTGGGACTGTAACACCTTCCAGCTAGTATGGAGAGAGCTGGGGGTGTTGATGGACTGAGCTAGGCTGGACCACAGAACTCACCTGTTAGTCACCAGGGCCAGGGCTGGGAAGGGCCCAGGCTGTGCCAGGCTGCTGTACCTGCTGGCATGCATGAGAGCTAGCACAGGGGATTGTGCTTCATCAGCGAGAGCTGAGATGGTGAGTGTGTCAAGCTGAGTTGAAGCACCCACCACCAAGTGAAAGATTCGGGTCTGGAAATGGGCCTGGTAGGGAACCTGGGGAATCTCCCAGCTGGGCCGAACTCCCACTGGTGAACACAATAACCACGGCTAGAGGGCAGGCAAGGCCCAACAAGGCTGTAGCACATTTCCTCATTTGTGTGAGCTGGGTTTGGCGTAAGCCAGGCTGGGCCAGATTGTGGCACCCACTGGCATGCATGAGAGCCAGGACAGGGTGTAGGTCATACCTGGCCAGGCTAGGCTGAAACACTCTCCAGTGTGAGCTGAGATTACAGCTGAGTTACACCAGGCTGTTGAAGCACCCGCCAGCACGCATAAGAACTGGGACTGGGAGTGGGCATGGTAGGGGACCTTGGAGAACTCTGTGGGAGGCTGAAGCTCCCACTGATTTGTGAAAGAGCCAAGGCTATGGGTGGATTGGGCTGGGCAAGGCTGCAGCACCCATTGGCACTCACATGCGTAGGATTTGGAGGCAGGCCAGAATGAGATAGAATATAGCACCTGTTGTCATGCATGAGAGCTAAGCACAGTGTATTCTGCCCCACCAGCAAGAGCTGAGCATGTGAAGACCCGCTGGTACTCACAAGAGCCAGAATGGGTGTGAGACAGACTGAGCTAGGCTGCAACACTCACCAATTTACATGAGGGCTGCAGGTGGACCAGGATGTGCAAGAATGTTGCACCTGTCCATGACAGCTGGAACTGGAGACTGTGAGTTGGCCATCTCAGACTGAGCCACATCACCTGTTAGTGCAGTCAAGACCTGGGGATTGGAGTGGGGCTGGTAGGGGACCTTTGGGGACTGCATTGCTAGGCCACTCATTCCACTGGTGGGTGTGAGAACTGAGACTGGGGGGTGGCATTTCTGGGGGTGGGACAGGCTGGACTAGGCTGCTGCACCCAGCACTTAGGGCTGGGAGTGGGCCTGGTAGGGCAACTTTGGTCACTTCCCTGCTGAGCTGCAGCTTCTGCTGGTAAGCATGAGAGCCAAGGCTTGGTGCTGCCCAAGCAGGTCAATGCAGCCTCACCTGCCAGCATATGCATGAGTGGCATCTGGGGGCAGAGTGGGCTGAGTTAAGCTGCTGAACCCATAGGTGTGCACAAGAACTGTTTGGGATTTGAGACAGACCAGGCTAGGTCACAGCACATGCCAGCACACACAAAACTTGGGGCTGGGGACAAGTCTGGTGAAGATTATTGGGGGTCACCCTGAGTAGGCCATGACACCCACTGGTGTTTGTAAAGAATGGATCTGTGGCAGGATGGGCTGAGCTAGGCCACAGCACCCATCAATTCCCATGAGAGATGGAACTAGGGGTGGAGTTGACCAGGCAGCTGCATCCACTGGTTTGCGCTTTGGCTGATGTGGGTGACAGACTGAACCTGACCCTGAACTGGTTGATGCACACAAGTCATAGGAGTCAAGTCTGAGATTATCCCAGGTGAGGTTTCTTGGGGTATGCCCCAACAAGATGGCTAGGCTCAAACTCCAGCCATAGGGGAACATCAGAATATATGTGGTCTTGCATATGCTGGGACTGGGCCTCCTAGGCTGCTGATGCCTGTGAAGTAGATAGCATGTCCAGATGCACACAGGAGAAATGACAGCCAGCTCATATAAGCTTGTAGACGATGGGAAACAGAACAGTGTGGATACTCTCCTAGCCAAGCTTGCAACATGTTACTGGTTCTGTGGATGCACTAAAGTGGACTTGGAGCATATACAACATCTCAGAACTATCAAATCCACTCAAGTAACACCCTTGGAACACTCTTCTCCACATCAAGGTCTCTAAGGCATCATCAAATGATTGTCCTCCTATCCCCAAGTTACTGGTGTAGTTTACCAGCAAGGAGTGACCCACTCCTCTTCCCCCACTGCAGACACAGCAGAAAAAAATAATTGAAACATTTGTCCCACCCACCTTCTTTTATGGCTCAACCCTCCCCACCCTAATCAGAAACCCAAATAGCAGTGTATCACTCTCAATGGTGTAAACAATATTAAAAATTAAAAGTAAAAATAAATAAAAAGAACATCAGAACCATTTGCTACCATATCTCCATGCATTTTCTGATAAACTGTCTATTCTAAAAGAATGGAAGCTGGAAATCATACAGTCTCTGTCCCTGAATTATGTGGCAGAAGTAACAGAAATCCTCTCTGGAATAGTGTACTTAAAACTCAAAATATCACTCTATTTAAACTCTTTCATATATTACATCACAGTAATATATTACATATGTAATAATATCAGCAAACACATTAAATACAGTATCACATTAAATACATTGTCATCACAGAAATCATCTCATTTATTGAGAGAGAAACGAAGAGGAATAGAGAGGGCTGGGAGAGGAAGAAAGAGGGAGAGAAAAAGAAACACTCCACAAATGCCCACGATGGCCAAGCTGATTGGAAACTCAATCCAGGTCTCCAAGTGGGTGACAGGGACCCATTCCTTGAGCCATCACTTGCTGCTTCTCACGCTCCACAAACAGCAAGAAGGTGGAATCAAGAGTGGACCCATGAGTGAAATCCAGCTAACTGATAATGGGCGCAGTCATCACAGTTGCTATCTTAACAGCTAAGGCAAATACTTGTCTTTATCTAATATTTCACAGAAATAAGTATACAAATATAAGCACAATAAATTACAGCATCGTTCAGCAAAGATTTATTGCTTACCCCTGTATACTTCACAGAAGTATGCTTGTCGAGTCCCATCCTATTACTTCTAGGCTTCCTTTGCCGGGTGGAAAGTGGGAGGAAGTGGCAATTTCTCAGTTTCAAATGTGGGTTACAAGAGGCACTGCATGTTTCCATTCACCCCTCAGGGAAGTTTATATTTCTGCCATGAGAGAAAATACCCAAAATGTATTCAGTCAGTGTTACAGAAGGCATATGAGAACACACAAATTTGACCTATAACCTGAAGCAGAACTTTCTATAATCACAAAAAAAAATGCATCATGTTGGCTAGCAAGTATATTGTTCAAACCATGGATTTTCAAATGCTTTATATATGCCATATGTATGATTTCATATGAACAATTGGTTTAACAGCTTAATTACCCCTATTCCCGCTTTAGCGCATAGGAAGTGAGGCATTCATGCTGATTATCCCGAGAAATAAACTCAGTGAAGTCTACAGCCAGGTAAGCTTTAAAGACAAATATTCTATCCTACATGTTAGTGCCCAACGAGGAAATTGTGAAAGCGATTACAGTTATATCAACACAAGGCTTGAGTTTAGAAATGAATATTACCTATCCTTTAGAAGGGATTGTTTTAGCTAGTTGTGAATTAAAGAACATAGCATTCAAAAACAAAATAAATAAAAAGGGTTTTGGCACTCTTGGATCAGGGATCTGAGAATGAAAGAGGAAATATACTTCCAGCACTTCCTTCAGCTAAATACAATGTTTGTATAGGCATGCATTTCACAAATATGTCTAGAAGTTTGTTGTCTCTGAGCTGGGCTACAGACATAGGTCCCTCCTTAAAGCATTTCAGCTGAACATGGTTAGAAACTCAAGAATCAGTGTGACACTCAGAAAATATTCTTCCTGCATAATTTTAGGAAAAAGGGGAAATATGGACCCTTTTTTGTTTTTCCTCACACTACATTGTTGGGTTGTGATTTTTCCCTGAAAGATACACTAGATGTCTTCAGTAAGTTTTGGGAAAATGTTTATTATGAGAGGATGAGGTATAGGTTTCCACCTTGCACCAAAAAACAACAACAAAAAACCATATCCTTAAACTCAATTTTATTCCACAGTTTTCTTTGTTTTTATGACTTATTTTTATTGAAAAGGTAGATTTACTGAGAGAAAGATCTTCCATCCACTGGTTCACTCCCCACATGGCCACAAGAGTAGGAGCCAGAGCTGATCCAAAGCCAGGATCCAGGAGTTTCTTCTGGGTCTCCCATGTGGGTGCAGGGTCCCAAGGCTTTGGGTGGTCCCCCACTGCTTTCCCAGGCCACAGGCAGGGAGCTGAAGAGAAGTGGAACAGCCAGACACTAACCAGCACCCATAAGGGATCCCGGAGCATGCAAAGCAAAGACAACCACTGAACCATCGCAACAAACTTTCCCACAGCATTTTAAAATATACTTCATGTGTATATGTTTCATAAAAATAGATCTCCAATTTTCAAAGGGAAAATTAATATATACATCTATCTGCTTCAGTGTCAAATTGAATATAGTACAGTTGTAAGCATAGAGTAATCTCATTGCTTCCTACTGAAATTCTGAACACCACGTATAACAGTTTATTATCACCTCACTGATTCATGAAAAGTGTAATTTGAGAATATTTTTTTCTTTAATTAATTATAATTTGAGATCAACAGATAATTAAATGATGTAAGCTGGATGGAGAAAGGGCTTGAAGCAAATAGTAAAAATTATCCAGAACTGTAAGGCACCAAAAGCAATGAGAAGGGCATATTTTGTTTGAAATGCAGTTTTGCAGGGCTTCTTGAAGAAAAATAATATAAGATTATTCACAAAAAAAATCAAGCATGAAATTTAATATATATTTAAGAGCAGAAATTATCATAGATTGTCATAGTATTAGATTTAAGATTTCTTTTATAAGATATATTTATTTTTGCTTGAGGGCAGAATTACAGAGAGAGAGAGAGATCTCCCAACTGCTGGTTCACTCCTGAATTGGTCATAATGGCTGGAGTTGGGCTGATCATGAAGTCAGGGGTGAGGAGCTTCTTCTAGGTCTCCCAAGTGGGTGCAGTGGTCCAAGAACTTGGACTATCCTTCACTGCTTTCCCAGGTTGTAAGCCGGGAGCTGAATGGGAAGTGGAGCAGCAGGAACACAAACTGGCACCTAAATGGAATGCTGCAGCTACAACTGGAGGCTTAGCGTATTATGTTACAGTGCCCGTCCCAGAAATTCAGCTTTCTTTCTATGAGAAACTTCAGGAAATTTCCAGCAATGCTTGGGTAAGCCAATTTCCTTTTTACATTATGCCTTCCCCTCCTCACATGTTATGGTATGCAACTCTTAGACATTGCTGGAAATTTCCAAGGCCCCATGCATTTAGTGATTTTAAAACATCATTTACTGCCTGCATACCTCTGGTTAATAAATAGTATGTTTAAGTGCACATCCCCCCCATGTGATAATCCTGAAGAAAATGAACTAGAAGCAAAATTGCATTTCATTTTTAATTTTTTGCATTTTCTTAGAATATATATTTTGATTAACTGTTGTGTTCATACTCCATGTGTGTGCATGTGTGTGTGTGTGTATGTGTGTGTGAGAGAGAGAGAGAGAGAGACTCCTGCCAAGGACTCTGATTTGTGTTTGTTTAAGAGTATCAGAATTTTGTAATAACATATATACAACCTCAGTATTGTAACATATTCAGTCATAAGGCGAGCAGGTTCTGACATTGTGGTAACTGAGGGCTATATTATCTTCTTTACTTATGTGTGTCCCATTGGTGAAAATCCTATTGTTATTCCCATTTTACATATATGAAAGCAGAGGTACAAAGAAAATTAGTAATCATCAAAAAATAACATATCTAATAAGGAATGTGTTGATTCCAGAGACTGCGGGTCTTAATTGCAATATTTTACCAACTCACTAGGCTGCAGCAACTGCTGAGAGATATGAAGGGTTTATTTTTTATGTGAAACCCCTCAGCCATAAATGGTTATTATTTCACCCCCAGGGGAAGGACAATTATTCACATTCCACTGTACTCAAAAGAACATGCTGCTGGAAATGTATTTGCTTTTTGATCTCTTGCTTATCTTTTTATAGCAAAATAGCTCTAAGCTGAGACACAACTCTATATTTTAGTTTTATTTTGCTTTCTCAGTTGATTTGTGGCTCATGAGGTCTGGAATTATAGCTTCTGTCCCCTTTACATCTTCCCAAATCCCAGTATGGTGTTCCATTCATAGAAAGGGAATGACAAATATTGGCTCATTCATTGATAATTTTTGTTAGAAGCCAGTGATGAAAGAAACTTCTTGAAATTTACGTTTAGAAAGTATATGAACCATACATTTCACCACACTAGATTTATGGTGATTCCGTTATTTGCTGGGGATTCAACAAGAAAAAAAATACAGTTCAGCACCATTAAGATATAGCAAGAAATAATAACAAATATTAACACAAAAAACTAATGTAGTTATGTATTTGTTATAGAGACATTGCTTAAATTTAACACATTCATGATGAATAAATGAGGTCAGTGTAGATGAAGTGATCTCATCAATACTGGTAAAGCAATATACTCTTGCATTGTTAGAACTGAAATAAATGTTTAGTGGTTATTTGTGCTCAATATCTCATGTTATCTGCGAGAAAAGTGGAGTAATAAAATGTTGAGTGGAATTTTCCCTCCTTAGTCAAGTCTTGGGTATGAGAAAATCAGCCAGTAACCTGGTAACAAAAGATTTGAAAGGTGCATTCATCCTTAGAAGGCTTTCGTAGGAACACCAGCCTCTTGGAGAAATTTAGAGACAGCGCAGTCATCTTGAGCAAAGGCTTACAACCCTCCTCCACCCTTCTGAGAGCGAAGACTAGAGGGAAGACTGCGTGCTTGACAGCTCTTGGAGTCTGTAGGATGTCTGAAGGAAGGCTTCTTTCTTGCATTGGAAAAATGCCTCCTTTTAAATTCAGGTGATGACAGTGATGAATTTTTGTTAAAGCAACAGTTCATGTTTTCGCTTGCACCAGCAAGAAGGGGATCCTGGGATCTCTATTCCTTTTCCCTTATCTGGAAGTCTAACAGTGGAAGCGAGTCGTTAACAGTTTTGAGGGCATTTAGTGATATATTCTCTGGAGGTTGCAGGCTGATGCCTTGATTACTACCTAGACATCCCTCCTCCATTTGCCCAGGGCCATTAGCAGGGAGCTAAACTGGAAGCAGAGCAGCAGAGACTTGAAGGGGCACTGTGATATGAAATACCAGGGTTACAGGTGGCAGCTTAACCTGATGTGTCACAATATTGGTCACAAAAATAAAATCTTTCACATCACTATGTGTATCAGAGACGGTATTAGAGATTTAAATAGGACTAAATCAAATTCAGTATCCTAAAAGAAATTATTTGCCCAATACCATATTAAGGGACTAGCAAATAGAGAAGTTGAATTTTCATGACTGAAAGCAGTTGAAAGAAACAAGTTTTCACATGAATCATTTAGCCACATCATGGTAGCACCTCCATGCTGGGGTAGGAGACCTAGGAACTTTCCAACCTGACGGAAAACTGTTTTATCAATGACATTCGTTAATATTGCTGGGTACATAGTGATACTGATTTCTTGTTATTTTTAACTTTTAATTTTTCTGAGACTACACACTCTGAGCACCAGCGCTTCGCGCATCAACCAGAGCACCCTCTTATTACACCCTGCAACTGAGGTCCCCAAAATACTTTACAGGGACTTAGTGATTTCCCCGAAGAAACAAAACTTCTTTCTTTGGGAGAAAAACATTAGGAGTAGAGAATTCTGCAGACATTTCACACCGCCTGGCCTCCATTTAAATCATTTCCACCTTCAAATCAGCTGCTGCTGTTCTGGGGCCCGGGGCTCTCTGGAAAGCAAACACAGAGTTAGGAGAACAAGACATTTACTGTGAGATGATGTCTCCGGAAGACAAACAGGGAGAGGCAGCAGCCGGCAGAGAGCCTTGGTCCATCAGACCTGACAAAAATCAGCCAAATGGGGCTGGAACCCGAGAAGCTGAGACGGTCTGACAGCGGACCCCTGTCCCGGATAACTCCATGTTGCACGGTCACTGACAGGGCTGCCTGAGAAGAGCATCAGCAGAAAAGCTGAGTCGGCTCCCGAAGATGACGCAGACGGAAGCTGTCAGCCCACTGCGCTGCTTGCAGCTCAACAGCAAGTGCTTGCTCGCAAGGAGGTCTCAGCTGTGCATGCTCCCGGCTTCCTCACCTGACTGCCCACTACATCTCTATACCCTGACTCGGCTTCCCTCCCTCCCTTTTTATTTTCCAAGTGTGCTAAGCTGCAGCTTGTTTGATACTCATCAACCACTTCGAGACAATTAAATAACACATGGGTCGTCAGGATGTTCAACTGTCGGGAACGGCAGTTCAGCACACCTGGCGATGGGGTCCTTGTGTGCCAGCCTTGCATTCTGTGACACATCTCAGCTTCCTTTTCATCATATGATGTGTACATTCCCCGGCGAAGAGACGAGCTTGCCTTTTTGTTTAAACCTTCCCATTTCTTTCTCTTCCTGGACCAGAGAATCCACAGTCCGAGACAGTCCCTGCTGCCCAGGAAATGTTGGTTTTAGTGGAAAAGCTAATCACAACACAGTTGTCCTTCCGCCCCCCACCCCCATTTTATGTCAGTAAAAACAGCCTTGGTTTTAGTTACTGTTGCCATTCTGAGTCAGGTTTTGAAAACACTTCATTTGTCTTTTGTCTTCTGCATTGAAAGAAGGAACAAAAGTGGTAAGAGGTAATACAAATAACACAATACTGAGAAAAGCTGCAATGTTTTTAAGAAATGGGCTGGAAGACAGGTACTTGGAACCAGCCTGTGCAGCGACACCTCCAGGAGTATAACCCGCTTTCCAGCACACCGTGGCAGTGGCTGAGGCGGTGTGTAGCAGAGGGAGAAGCACACATTCCTACAGCAACGAAAAATAAGAGGAGAGAGTAAGAAAGGAAAAAAAAAAAAAAGCAAGAGGGAGAGACATTTCTAGAAAAATAACTGTTCACCAATTAATGAAGTTTGAGATACTCTCTTCCGTGTAAATTTTGTGATGAAATTTGCTTATCAATCAGTTACATGTCATTTTATGCTTTTGAGAAGTTTCCTTCTAGGATGAGGGCGCTGAATTCTATCAGGGAGGCCTTATGGCTAGGGACGACTGTCAAGAATCCTTAGCAGCTGCTGAGCAAGCTTTGCAAGCTTGTGAAAAGGCAAGAAAAGCTCTCTGTCAGTCTGTAGCACCCCCTGGTGGTCACCTGCAGGATCTATCTGACAAGTCGATGTAAAAGCCAGAGACCTGGAAGCACCAGTTCTTTCCAAGAACACGGCTTCATTTGCAAAGGCTTCCACTGGTGGATGCCTTTCAGTGCCAGGAGCCCCTGACTTTCAGAACGTATCTGGGGACAGGTAGAAGTGGGACAACTTTAAACAAAATTGCATCAGGGATGTCTGGGAGGATCTTTGATACAACTGATAATGATGCTGTGCTTGATAATTTATATGTTTCAAGTACATGATTAATGGAATTATTATTTATAACTAGGAAATGCCCATACAGCAAAGAACACAAACATTTTTTTTCCAGAGTGGCTGCCAGGGATCATCAGGTTCACTTTTAAAATGTCCAGGAATTTAGAAGGTCCTGAACTTCTCTACAATTTTATTTAGGAATGCCATTGCCTGCTTCCAATTGAATACTACCAGAAGTAATATATCACCTAGAAGTGCCATTCCTAATGACATTGCTTGTGGAGTACCTAGAGGTGGCCAGTCAGGTGTCATTATTTAATTAATTAGAGCTTTAAAAAAATAGGAGTCTTTATCAAATATGTGCATCTCTCCCTCTTCCTCATCTCTTACTGAAATCAAATGTGCTGCTGTCGCTGCGGGAGACAGACTATACCTGAGGAACCAGAGTGTGTGCTTTCAGTCTGGCCTCTTAAAAACCAGCTTTATAAGGCTAATAATTTTTTTATGTAATGGCCTCCTTCTTGTAGTGGTGGGGAGAAATTTCTTAGCTATAGGAAACGTGGTATTTTTTGTTGTTTGTTTTCTTTGTTGTATATCACTGTTCCGCTTCCCAGTGCAGTATGCTGTCAAAGCACCCGGGGCAGAGGAAAGTACCATTTACTGAGGCAGCAGCACACAGCAACAGTGGAACATCTCTTGGATTACAGTAACCAAAGAAAAAAGAAAAAGCCTGGGCTCCCCTGTGCACAGGTCCAAAGAAATTAAAATGAGATAAGAGGAAGGCAGATAACAGGAACACATTTTTCAGCTTGCTTCTCCTTTCTGAGTCACTGGATTTTCAGAACAGTATCTGGCCTGATGTGCTGGATGCAGATGTTTGAGTTTTTCTGGCCTAGGAACAGGAAAGGGAGGAGGCACAGAACACATTGGTGTGGACCAATCCAAACGCAAGCTACATGCAAAGGGTAAGTGTGCAAATTTGGGTTGTAGGTAGAGACAGTTCAAAGTCTGTACAAAGCTCACAAAAATGTGATTATATTTGGTGATAATCACAACAGCCAAGGTACGGAATCAGTTTAAATGTTCAGCAACAGATGAAGTGGTAAAGAAAATGCACATATGCACAAGAGAATATGATTCAGTCTTCAAAAGAGGGAAATCTCATCCACTGCAATGGCGTGGATAAAACAGGCAGGCATTATGTTAAGTAAAACAATCCAGGCAAATATAAATACTGTATGATCTCATTTCTATGTGGAATCTAAACAAATTGAATTCATAAGAGAGTAGAATTCTGGGGAAGGAGACATGGAGAAGTTTGAAGTGCAACAATTTAAATTTCACTTTGACAAGAGGAATACGTTTAAGAGATCTATTATATTAGCTACTACAGTTAACAGCAATGCATTGTGTTTGAAAATCACAAACAGTTGATTTTAAGTATATGTGCCACAAAATAATAAATATGTGGGACAATGCATGTAAGCTAGCTCACCTTAGCTGTTCCACAACTGCTACATATTTCAAAACAACATATTATACATGATGAATATACACAATAAAGATGAAAACAAAGATAACATAAATCATGTTGATATTATGTTATAAAAATGGAAATATACATGTGTGATCTTTCTTTCCAAAACCTGTAATTCTAATATAATGAAGAGAAAAAAACCACAAGACACATTCCTATCAACTGGCACATCACAATGTCAACTATATAGGACTCTGGAATCATAAAATGATATTGGATTAAAAAAAACTTTTAAAATTCAAAAATGAAAAATATGCATTAACAAAATGAAAAAAACACAAGTGAATACTTTAGGAACATATTTTATGTATTCTCACTGCAACCTGACTCTTCATTGGTTAGACTTTTATATTAAGGTATTTCATTTAGAATCACATCGTCTGTTTGTATGTTGCATAGTTAAGACAGTAGATTATTAAAAAGAATGATTTATTTTTATTGGAAAATCAGATATACAGAGAGAAGGAGAGGCAGAGAGAAAGATCTTCAATTTGCTGATTCACTCCCCAAGTGGCCGCAACAGCCAGAACTGAGCCGATCTGAAGCTAGGAGCCAGGTGCCTCTCCCACGTGGGCGCAGGGTCCCAAGGCTTTGGGCTGTCCTCCGCTGCTTTCCCAGGGCACAAGCAGGGAGCTGGATGGGAACCAGGGCTGCCAGGACATGAACTGGTGCCCCTATGGGATCCCAAAGTGAGCAAGGCAAGGACTTTGGCCGCTTGGTTACCATGGTGGACCCAAACTAGTTGATTTTTAAAAGAAACTACATAAATCTTTCCAGGCTTTTTACTGTACAGAGGTATAATGTTTTTAAAATACCAGTGAATTCATTTGGTACCAAATTAGTCAAGAGGTTCAGAATCATACACTGGGTGTATTCACATTAGTAAGGAGCTGGATTGGAAGTGGAGCAGTCATCACTGAAACCAGCACCCATATGGGATGCTGGCACTGCAAGTGACGGCTTTACTCTCTATATTACAGTGCCAACCCCAATGCATTTGCTTCTAAATTAGATATCAGCAATGTGCAGCCTATAAACCAAATCCACTCTGCCTCTTCATATATATATATAACATAGAACACATGATCTATATATCATATAGATCACACATATATCAACACACAACACACACAACATACAACACATGATCTCTATACATATATACATATATAGAGATCTATACATATATACATATATAGAGATCATTGTTGTATGTTAATTATCATTATAATAGAAGAGTTAATAGAACAGTTGGAACAGAATCCACGCAGCATGTCACAACCAACATACTACTTGGCTCCTTTTAGTTATTTTTATAATTTGTTCATTTATTTACTTTTGAGACAGAGAGCATTTTATCTGCTGATCATCTCTCAAAAGGCTGGAAACAGCCAGCGGTAGGTTGATCTGAAGTTGGGAGCCAGAAACTCAATCCATCTCTCCCATGCAGATGGCAGGCACCGGGTTACTTGAGTCACCACTGCTGCCACACACGGGCTGCATTATCAAGAAGTTAGAATCAGGATTTAGAGTCAGGTATCAAACCCTGGCCCTCTGATATTTGGCTCCTCTTTAAAATGATTACTGGGCTTCACTCTAAAATGAGAAGTAATAATATCCCGTGACATGTTCCATTTATGTTTGGATGATGCATACATACATTGAGTATCCTTTACCCAAAATGCTTTGGGGCTGGTTTTCAAATTTCAGCATTTAAAAATTCTATAAATATTAGCCTATTTATAAAAAAAAATCTGGGGATGAGGACCAAGGTTAAATACAAAATTAATGTATATTTCATATGTAACACATGCAGCCTGAAAATAATTTTATGCAACATGTCAAGTAATTTCATATGTGAAACAATGTTTCTGTATTGCGGGTGGAGAGAGCGTGTTTTCCCTTGTGGTGCTGAGTAAACTACTGTGCTGTCTGTCCCCAATCACATGAAGTCAGATGCTGAATTTTCCACTTAGAAGTATCACATTCGTGCTTTGTTTGTTTTTGGATCAAGGATGCTCAGTCTACAATAGCATTTTACTTTCGCCAACCATGCTAAAAACAGAGGCCATTAGTATTCCAAAAACTTCAAGCTCTAAAATTTGATATACTAATTATCAGGAACAACAACAACAATCAAAAAACCTCACGCCTGTATATCAGGTTAAGCATCCATCCAGTTAACTACATCTTAAAAGAAAAGTAGTCAGGAAACAATGACATAATCAGTAAAATATTTATTTGTATTCATATGCACTCTGGACGATTTTAATTTGAATGATGCAATAAAGTGTATAAGGGGTTTTTAAAAGAAGAAAACATCAGCTCCTTGACCCATCCAGCCCTATGGCTACATACTGACACTGCCAATTATAAAACAACAACTTCATAGGGATGGTTAAAAGCAAAAGTGCCACTTTGTGACAGTAAATCCAGGTATGCCCTTCATGTTCAGCACTGGCGAAGGTGACAGCAATTAGCGTTACTTTATCTGTCCCAGAGCCTCATATTCCTCAGTTATAAGTGAAAACAGTGGGTACCATTTTCTCTATTGTTTGTTTTCAGTCCTAAATTTCTGTAATTTGTTATTTATTAACCACTACCCAAGCAGTTTCCCTTCTTAGGCAGTTCCATCCTGTAATCACAATATTGTGCTCACTGGTAAAAAGCAAAAATGTGTTCAGCAATTTTGATTAATATCTCACAAATAATATATTTTAAAAATAAAATAGCTTACCAATACAATACGAAGTACAATGTCCTCTGAGAATATAACACATAAGGAAGAGCTCGAAGAATCACATATGATAGAATTGCAAGGAAAAAAACAAACCTTTCTTTTTGCTACATCTTACCCGAGCCCTGTATGTTTTTATCTTAAATTATGTTGAAAATCACTAACATCAGACCTCAGAGAGTAGAAATGGGGTCAATGCCATTCTGTCTATTTTCAATAAAGTAGTATGTTGGGCATCTGTTGCTTGGTTTTCCTACTTTGCCTGCAGACCTACTGACCCTATTTTTCTCTCCTAAGAGACCAGAAAAGCTTCACATTATTGAAAATTTTTAGCGCTCAAGGAAGAAACATGTGAATGTTACAACAAAATGTGCTTTCCAAAAAGTCTATGAAGAATCAAATGGCACATTCTCAAATATTTATTATTTAATTTAAAGGCAGAGTAATGGGCCCAGCGCGATAGTGTAGCAGTTAAAGTCCTGACCTTGAACACACCAGGATCCTATATGGGTGCTGGTTCTAATCCCGGCAGCTCCACTTTCCATCCAGCTCCCTGCCTGTGGCTTGGGAAAGCAGTCGAGGACAGCCCAAAGCTTTGGGACCCTGCACCCACTTGGGAGACCCAGAGGAAGCTCCCGGCTCCTGACTTCGGATCGGCTCAGCTCCAACCACTGTAGCCACTTGGGAAGTGAACCATCGGATGGAAGCTCTTCCTCTCTGCTTCTCCTCCTCTCTGTATATCCACCTTTCCAATACAAATAAATAAATCTTAAAAAAATAAAGGCAGAGTGACAGAGAAAATTTAGAGATATTTCATCTGCTGTTTCATTGCCCAGATGCTCACAATAGCCAAGACTAGGCCAAGCGAAAGCCAACAGTCTCAATCTCCCTCTGAACCTTGCACACGTGTGGCAGGGATCCAGGTATGTGAATCCTCATTTGATAGCTTCCAAGGCACATCAGCAGGAAACTGAATAAATAGCAGAATAGCTAGGACTGGAACAGGCACTGTAATGTGGGATTCAGGTGTTCAAAGAGGAAGCTTAACTTGCTGCATCGCACTGTATCACAGCATCTGCACCCAAATGACACATTTTTAAGAAATTGTAATCTTCCTCACACTTTTCTGTTTTGGTAGTTCAATGAATATAAAGTTTATCAGGTCATTGGGTAATAGTGATACTTTCAACCAAAGTTACAGATGGAATTTTTTTGTTAAGAGACCACAAAAATTATAAATTCTATGGAGAAACTGCTGGGGAAAATTCCAACTACAGCTAATACAGGAAATTGTGAGTTAAATCCCTCCTAAGCAGAAGATTCTCCAATCCTGTGACCATTGCTCACCTATGTGCTTATGTTCAAAATATCACTAATGAGAAGCAAAACCTCCCATCCCATTATTAAGGAGAATTCAGATACCACTCAGAGGTCTAATATAGATAATTGATACATAACTGAAGTCAAGATATTTCCTGATTGTGAATCTAAATAAAGGTAGGGAAGAAAAACAGTGAGAGGCTCATAAGCAGCCAAAAACATGGGAGATGAAAATGATTGACGCCAATACATACTTCTTTGGTTTCACATCTTTGCCTGGCATGACATGGCTACTGAGAGCAGCTGGAGAAACATTTGTCAGGGTAATAAAATTCACAGCTTTGAGAAAACTCCCCATGGAATGTTCTCCTTAAAAGCACTAAACCAATTGCAGAAGATGGGAGGTTCATCAGTGACAGTAGCGGTGGGAAGAGAGGAATAATCGGCAAAGCATGAAGAAAATGAACATCAGGAATGCTGCACTCCCTATTTCTCTAACGCTAATCTATTCCTCCCCTTGTTCTGGATTTGTCTCCTTTTTCTCAATGTACAACTCCCAACTTCTCAAGGAAAACTAGTCATGGATTATTCCAAAGTTTAAGTACTGATTGGCAACCACCCTGCCTTTTTCTGAGTCTGCAGTGGTTAATAATTAGGTGATATAATGACTCAGGGATTACAGAGGCAACAGCCAAGCAATCCAAGAATACTGCCTACACAAGCAGTGCTTAAGATGACTGGCTTCATCTAAATAAATATATATTGCATACAGTA
Source organism: Ochotona curzoniae (assembly GCF_017591425.1). Classification (NCBI taxonomy): domain Eukaryota; kingdom Metazoa; phylum Chordata; class Mammalia; order Lagomorpha; family Ochotonidae; genus Ochotona; species Ochotona curzoniae. The sequence continues at coordinate 17,024,837 of NW_024465023.1, read as the reverse complement.
GGAAGTGAACTCCACATTGCTTGCGAGGCCACAGCAGGAAAAATTTCCTCTTTTCAAATATCTTTTAAGTTGTGTACTTGTTATACAAGATGTTTTCTACTTAACTGGCATAATTTATGTCTGCTGAAAATTAATTTCATTCATAATAAGGCATGTCTGATTTAATCTTGCACTGATAGCCTAGATAAATTTCCCTACAGGCCAACTGAGATTTTAAAGTTATCTCAATGGTTATGCCCATGCTGGTAGTGTTCCTCAAAAAGGCAGAACTTCATTCGACTATTTTATTTGGAAGCTATCTTTAGGGAATAGGGAAGTCATTAGGGAGTAGAGAAGTAAAATAAGAAATGGAGGAAGCCATATATGGTATGTTAGTAGGGTGGTTAAATAATGAGCACTTGGAGCTGGGTTCCACTTTGGCTTACGGCTTGCCCATCATTGGTTAACAGTTGCTTTTTGAGGTACTAACTCCTAGATATTTTGCTTTGCTCACTATGAAGAATGAGCCAGCTCTAAATAAAACTGTCAAGCAAAAAGTAGCAAGCATTTTAGGTAACCAGGTTTTAGCATGCTGAAAAAAAAAATAACAAAGGGCAGAGGTGTAGGATGCTAACAGTATTAGTTTAGTGACTTAAACCAAAGGTGAGTTGAGAGCAAGCAAACTTCTATTTCCCACCCAGAACAATCTAGAGCTTCATGATAGAAGTCTTAGAAAACCTGTTTCACATGGCATTTAGCATTTCATTTGGGTTTCTCTGGGTCAAATATTGAGTAGAGTTTGAGGACAGATATATTTCTACAGAATGTCTGGGTATTTCTACATTGTATAACAGAAACACAGTTATGATTTTTTTTTTTTTTTTGCTTGCTGAGTTCCTTGGTGACATCATTTGAGCTCACTGGGAATTTACAGTGCATGGAAACTTTCAAGCCACATTCTTAGTGCCCGACAGTAAGTCACTATGCTGTTTCACGATCTTCAGCCTAACACAATCTGCCAACAGCTACAGGGATGGCTGTATACCTCACTACCGATCACTTGAGAAATTTTCCAATGTCACTGCTATTTTCTCTTAGTTAATATCAGAGTTAGAAATCTGGAGACAATAAGCTTAGCTTTTTCCCAAGAAATGAATGTCAGTGGTGATGTTAACAAGTTCAGCTTAGATGAAACACTTCACTCTTATTGCTGCAAATAACAGATCATTTGCAAATTCTGTAGTTTTAATCTATTTTCCTCTACTTTTATATGCAGCAAGATGCTTTAATGGAAAGAGCACGAGAAGATAACCCTAGGCTCCCACCTTCTTTTTTAGAATTACATTTTACATGTTTATTATATTTCAGTTATGCAAATCATGATTTTGCTTCAGCATGGTCTTATGAAAGGAGAAAAGTTAATTATGTCATGAAAAGAGCACTAATCCTCCTTTAGCATTTTTGAGTCTTATGAAAGTTAAACTCTGGTAAGAATTTTTGCTGAATTATCACAATTTCAAAAGTTTTGAATTGTGACATTCATTACCACCCATGAAAATGAAATATCTCCCACTGTTCACTTCTTGTCTAGATTTCTTAGGAATAAGGGCACTGTTTTATTAACTGTGGTATAGTTATCAACCCAACGTAAGAAAATTAAGCCATGAAAAGATTATATGAATTCTCAAGGTCACAAAGTTTTCATACCTGTAAAAACAGCATAATAACAATGCCATTAGCTCATTAAGAACTTGAATGAGTTATTGATTATAAAGAATTGATAAACTAATATCTCTATTATAAAATATGTAATTAAATCAACTTATTTAACTCTTATTTTTTGCTCTCCATTCATATTAGACATAAAGACACAATATCAATTCTTTCACAAAGAGGTATAAGTGAAAGTCTCATTTATATATGTTACATGTTTTATGATATCATTATAATCTTCTTTGATATAAACTGGAGGCACTGCCTGGTGTATTACCTTGAATTATGAGCACTATCCTTATCAAAGTAGACAGTTTGTGAAATGAAGCCTTACAGATTCTAATTCACATTCTCTACATTTAAATGCAGCCAGGTGATTTAATGGAAAAAACTCTAGAAGTTGACCTTGTCCTAGTCAGTCATCATTTGGCTTTGAGACATCAAGATCTGCCTCTTCCTCTTGACTTCTATTGATCTTGAAGAAATCTCCAAATTATCTACAAAATAAACCAATAAGCTAAACAAGATACCTTTCACCTCTAATATTCTGTTTTTACTGTTGTTTTGTGTGTTTTTTTGGTCTCTGTCAGTCAGACTGATGAAACAAAACACCAAATTTAAGTAAATTTATTTCTCATAGCTCTGGAGGCTTGGGAGCCTAGGATCAAGGATCCCATAAGACCGCTTCAATTTTCTTTAAGATTCATTTATTTATTTTTAAAAAGGCAGAGAGAGAGAGAGAGAACCTACTCTTCCACTGCTCAATCCCCAAATGCCTTCAATGACCAGGGTAGGACCAGGCCAAAACCAGAAACCCAGAATTCCATGCGGGTCTTTCACGTGGGTAGCAAGGGTCACAGCACTCATGCCATCTTCTGTTATCCCAGGCACATTAGCAGGTAACTGAATAGAAAGTGGAACAGCCAGGACCCTTGCCACTCTTATGGGATGCTAGTGTCAGAGATGATGGCTTAAATTGTTGGACCATTAATACCTGTGCCATAGATTTCATTTTGAGGTCTCTTTCCCTTAGGTGTGTTTTTATTATCTGTTTTTGCTCTCTTACAGAGACACAGAGAAAATTCTCTCTGGTGCCTTTCCTTCTAATGTATGAATTCTATCAGAAGGTTTCATCTCTCATGACCTCATCTCACTCAGTCTTCCAAAGGCATCACTCCCATACATCATCATATAAGGGATGAGAGCTTTAATACATGAATTTTGGGGATGAAGGAGAAACATAAACATTCATTTCATAGCAATATCCTATGTTATTTATTCGGGACCGGGTTTACAAGCTTCCTCACTTTTACTCAATTCAAATTGACAATTAAATGTACTTGATAATATTTAGTTTATGATGGATAGCCAGCGATTTCATTGGAGCATTTCTTGATGCTTACTTTCCAAACGATTAGTTTAAATGAGAAAACCTTAGAACAACAGCTCAATGAAGGAAAGGCTTTAAAAAGGTTCTAATAATCGCCTGGTATGTATTGCTCAGTCTTTACAAGACTTCAAGTTACATGCCAAAATCTGCCTTTCTGACTTTTAGAATAATTCTTCGTTGTATAGAGCATAATTTATTTTCAGAACTCTGAAAATTGGCTCCGAGACTTCCTTATTAGGATTTGAGTGAGACTCCACACAAGACTGTCCACATTGGATACTTCTAACATCTTCAGATCTAAGTCATATGGCTGAAGTGTCAGTATCATTTGTAATACAAAATAGACTTTCTCTCTTTCTCTCTCTCTCCCTTCCTCCCTCCCCTCTCTCTCAAAATGGGCTCAATTCAAAGTAGATATGTGAATAATCAGATGTATGGATAGTGATAATGTTCTCAAGTATAGCATATGCAGTGAAGCAACAGACAGCAGATGGATCTTGGTATTTAACATGGAGAACACATACAGTGTAATATTGCTTCATTTCTCCATTAGATGTACTGACCTATTTGTAAAATCTTTAGCTTAGACAAGTTAAATGTCATAGTTCTCAAGAGGATGAAAAACTCATCAAGTGTACATTAATGATTTCACTGAATTGGAAAGTACAATTATAACTTGCCTATTTTGGACTTCTTACAACAGTAAGAATGCAATAAAAACTTACTAAACTGGGGGAGGAGATGTGTGTTGATTACTAGGAGTAGCAAAGACATTACTGTTTTCTGGGGCATCTCTTGATGGTTCCTTTCCTTCCCAAAACATTAGTATAAATGAGGAATGTATTTTATTAAAAAGTCAGATATACAGAGAGGAGGAGAGACAGAGAGGAAAATCTTCTGTCCACTGGTACACTCCCCAAGTGGCCACCACAGCCAGAGCTGAACCAATCGGAGGCCAGGTCAGGAACCTCTTCGGGGTCTCCCACGTGGGTGCAGGGTCACCCTCTACTGCTTTCCCAGGCCACTAGCAGGGAGCTGGATGGGAAGCGGGACCTCCAGGATTAGAACCAGCGCCCATATGGAATCTTGGAGCGTTCAAGGTGAGGATTTGAGCCACCAGGCTACTGTGCTGGGCCCCCATGGAGTAGATTTATTGGAAAAGTATTTATGATTTAGTTGGAACACAGGGCATCACTTGGCTTGTTGTTTTGGCTTTGATTCTATGTGAGTCCAGGAGTGTAATCTCTGATTTCTTTTGTCTTAATGTCAATTGTGTCTGTGACACAGTGGTCTCATCTGCTACAGTCTTTAGGGACTTTTGGCTTAGAAGTGAATACAGGTTTCCTTGGGTAAATTGCACTTATTTTCTTCTATCCACATTCACTTGCAAGGTATAACTTCATCTGGTGTATCAGTGAATCGTCCATTTCACACAGCTACGTTCTCTTATGAAGCTGTGGCCAGGTTGGTAACATGGACATTCTCTTATAAAGCTGTGACCAGGTTGGTAACACGGTGTGTTGCGTTTATTTTTCTTTCTTTCTTTGCATATCTTTTCTATCTTGCCCCAATTCCTCTTTTTCACCATTCCTTTCTCTGGAACTTCACACACCCCCACTCTGAGCTTTACCATCAACTAATAAAGATTAGAATTTAAGTTTTGTTGCAAAGTCTCTTTTCTAAGGAATTTGGACGTAGATAAGGGTATTTAATTCTTCTTGGCATACATGATACATGAAGGAATCTTGGGAACATGTGAGCAGTTCTTGTCATGAGACTAGACAGGAGGTCAGTAGGAAAAAATTACAGAAATGAGGGGATGTGAAATGTATAAAGGAATGTGTGCATCTTGAGGGTGGGAAATTACTTACTAGGTATGAGCTTCAAGTTTCCCATGGAGTATTTATTAGTGATAAGGTTCAGTAATGGATTTTGAATGTTAAATGGAAGATACTGTTGTCAACAGAAAACAAATCTGAACTCCCAGAAGAGAACAAGTTGTTGGAAATCGCTCTGCCTTTTTTGTCTTTGTAGCTGCTTTTTTTCCCCCATGTGGATGTTTATATGAGGAACAACTCTCTTGTAAATTGAGATAAAACGAAATCCTAGAGTGATCTTGGTCATTTACTTACGAAGTAAATAAGAAGTAACATATCGGATGTAAAAAATATTCAAAGCATCAAGTGATTTTGCAGATCTGGCCCCTTTAAAGGTTTCTTTCACAAGTCGTTTGGATTTCAGTTTAGAGAAAGCAACATAGATGAATTTTCAAAATTTCTTTTAAAGCCTAGTCAAGTTAAAATGTTCTCTGGGACCAGAGCACAAATAAAAATATCTGTACCAATGGTTCTCAAACTTTATTATGTATCTGAATCATGAGTTTATTAAAACATAGCTGCCTAGACTCCGAATCCAGGGTTTCTAATTTAGTAACTCTAAGGAAGTGCTAAGAATTTGAAATGCTAAAAAGTTTGCAGTAGAAACTGATATTGCCAATCTGGGGACCAAACGTTGGAGGGGAGATATTACATTGAGTCAAAGATGTAATTTTAAGATTCACGAGTGCAAGAAGAAAAGTAAGGAATCCTATTACTGAATATCTATGGGAGAAAAGAAAAAAAACAAAAAAACCCTTGCGGTTTAGAGCCAGGAATGCCCTTCAGAGATTTAAACTGGAGCCTAAAAACTTCACTCGTTCAAACATCAGAAAGTTACCTTTTTAAATTGACATTCCATAAATCGCTAGCTGTGTCATTATTATTATGCATGTAAGTACATGCATCCTTTAGAATTTTTTATGCTCTACAGACATAATAAAATTTTCTGGATAATGATCTGTTAGGATTAACAGAGCTGTCTTTTGAATTCCTTCTGTTCCATAAAAGAAAAAAATTCTGAAGCACATAGGTATCTTTTATGTTTCTTTTCTTAAGTCAAATATGATGCCCTGAAGCATTTCTGTGAATATCTGTTGTAAGAAATCAAAGAGGTACCCAGAAATTGGTGTTTGAATTTAGCAAATCAAAGCAACAACAGCCAAACCACAGGGCAAAGTTTGTCTGAAAACATAAGTTTGCCTTGGATGTGAGATGAGTAGCTCTTTTTCTCTATAATCCAAGGTAACTGCATAAAAAGGGAATAAATCAAGGTTTATATTTCAACTATACATTAGAATATTTTAAAATTAGAGGTAGCTTTTGTTTTAAATAATGGCATCACTCTGGAGCCAGAGGATGACGTAAGTTTCAATATCCTTAAAGCTCCCTGGACTACTCTGAGCAGACAAGTTAAAAATTAGTAGTCAATACCCGAAAAACAGCCAGGTTCTGCAAAATCAGGCTTCAACACTATGAACTGCTAAATACTAAAATTAAAATAGACATGAGACAGCTGAACAGTAATCTATAGTCATTTTAAGGTGTATAGAACACAGCTGTATATAAACTAATAATTGTAATGTCAATGTAGAAGTCATAGGATGTGGTTCAGAACTTGTACTCTTTTTGTTGTTGTTGTTGTTTTCTCTCTCTCTCTTTGAACATGCTGGTTACACAATATCATTTCAACTAATTCTGGTACGTTATAAATTGTTACTGATGTAATGTCGGGGCTTTCAATTGATTGTGATGATACTCTTTCGGCTGTACCTTCAGACCAGAAACTGTCTGCCCATGAAACTGATGAACTTATCTGCACAATAAGATGCTGGACTCTATGTTTTGTAGATGCTTGCAAGGAAAAAAAATCTCAACTGAATTTGATCTGTGGTAATGAAACAAGATGGAAGAATTCACCATGGGGGGGAACGGGTTTTGGGAAGGGGAGGGGGGAATCCAAGAGCCTGTAAAACGGTGTCTCATGATGCAATGTAAAAAAAAAAAAGATAATAATAATAATGTAAAATAAAATAATTAATAAAATAATCAAAAAAATTAGTAGTCAAAAATCATTCTATTTGTCCTAGAGAAAGCTTTATACAGTTTTTTTAAAGTTGTACCAGAATATCCTTTTAAATGAGCAAGATTTAATTTTAAGATTTTGTTTGTTTGTTTGAAAAGCAGAATGAGAGTGAGGAAGACACACATACACACATACATAGAGAGAGAGAGAGAGAGAGAGAGAGATTTTACACACTGATTCATTCCCCAGATAGTTATGATGGCCAGAGCTGGGCCAGGCCAAAGTCAGGAGCCAGAAGCTTCATTTGGGCTTCCTAAATGAGCACAGGGATCCAAGCACTTGGGCCATCCTCTGCTGCTTTCCCTAGCATATTTGCAGGAAGCTGTATTGGGAGTGGAGCAGGACAGACAATAACCCACTACGCCACAGTGTCAGACCAAGGCAGTCTTTGCTGGTTTCTGAAATTAAAAGTTTCACTAAATTTATTTAGAAATTTGAAAATGATGAAAATACAGTTTCATTATGACATTAATGATAAAGTATAATAAAAAATAATTGAGCATTTTAAAATTCATTCCAAAATGGAGAATTAAAAAGTTCAAATATGGGTCTTTATTTTTTAAAACCTAGTACTTCTTGAGAATGGAACGGTATCATTCAAAGTGGTGAGAGGCTCTATATTTCAGCACACCTACAGTGGATGAAGGCAGGCACCCTGTGAATCCTCCGAAATGTGGTGATTTCAAAACACTCTCCATAATTAGCCAATAAAATTTACTTTACCTTTCAAAGAAAGAAAATCTCAGGTGTATTACTATTCAGATGGTATACAAATTTCCTGAGTGAAAAAATACAGACTGAAGAATCCCAGTTTAAGCCAACATTAGACTATTCCTGAAAGGTGCAAGAGGCTATAGGAGGAGGCTCAGTGATGGGGTATCTGGGGTGGAGACAGGATTTCAACCTATTGGTGAGGCTCCATAGAAAGAATTGTGTTGCCTTACCGTGTTGATATACTTGACTTTCAGTAAGGATTATTATAACAGAAACTGAGATGCTCAATGGCATAATAGACACCATTTCTTGAGTGTCCTACAAGTTTTAGGTAATGTTTTGCTTGCCTCTGTTTTTCTTCATCACAAAACCTGCTTTGCATAGAAGATCTCATTAGTTCTTCATATTTGGCAAGTATTTAATCTCAAAGTGTTGGCTCTGTGAAGAGTGTTGAGTGTTCCTGACTCCCCCAAAATCACAAACAGAAAGCTTCATTTTTTTAAAGCAATTTGCAAATATGAATTATAAACAAATCTTGATGGGAAAGAGAAGTTTTCCCAAAGTATACCACTTGTGAAGTGTAAAGTTAAACAGAAACGACTGACAAGACAGTGCCATTTCAGACATAATTCCCCTATAATTAATACTTGCTACAAAATGGAGTTTGACATTATTTAAAATTATACCAACATTTACAGAGGCCAAATATTAGCAGGCATAAGGGCATACTATGACATCTTTTTGTATTTCCCAAACAATTTTCTATTTTACTTATGAAGGCCAATTAACAGAGCCAAATGTTTATTTTTCAAAAATAATTAACATAGATCTGTTCAATAAAAGTCTCATGCACCTTCTAGTCCAATTCATTTGCAAACAGAATATTTGCATCATGTCATGCATCTACATGAAGTGCTCAATTATCATATGCCACCCATGGGAGTAACTCACAGTAAGCCTACATAGAACTTATCTCTTCATGTAACTTCAGTTTCATTTCCATGTCCAGCTCTGACACTAGTCCTTCCATCCAGACTGTCTTGATTCTGTCTCACTGGCTTCCACTTCCAGCCCCCTTAATCTGCTCTCCTAAGTGGCTACCTAGAAACCAAAAGCAATGTTTTCAACTTTCTAAGGAAATAATGACCTGATTTGATTATTGCATACTGTGTACATGTACTGAATTACAGCAACACACAAAATGCACAGTATTGTTAATCTTTAAAAATAACATCTAACCATAAGAAGGTATGTTTTAAATATTTATTTATTTATTTTTATTTGAAAGGCAGAGAGAGAGACATCTGCCATCTTCCGGTGCACTCTCCAAATGCCTGCAACATCTGGCATGGGTCCAGGCAGTAGGTGGGAGCCAGGAATTCAATGAGTCTCCCATGGGGGTAGCAGGGATCCAACTACTTTATATAATAATCACCAACATCTAATTTCAGGACATTTTTACTACATCAATGAGAAAATCCATACACATTCACATCCCTCTTCATTCCACACTTCCTCCAGCACCTAGTTATCATAAATCTTCTTTCTATGTGTACTTATTTATAAATATACTTTAAATATATTAATACTGCTGAATTATGGAATTTGAAGTGATAAATTTAATTGCATATGAACTATATCCCAACAAGTAAAAAAGATAACAATGACATTGTGCTGGTTGTGGTGCTCATGAATTACTCTTATTTTTTCAAATCTTCTGTAATGTGGTTAACTAAGTTAAAATAAAGAGAAAATAAGAAGTCTGATTGAAGTATAAATACACTTACGACAAAGGAAAAGTCATTTGTCTAAACAGAATCAACAGTACCAGTGACAGGCACATCATAACAAATTACCAGATCTACTCCCTGCTAAAACTAAAAAGAAGAGATAATCACTTCACAGGAAATGAGATTATGAGCAGCTTTTCTCTGTTGCCATGGCAACTTAGCTGTCCTGACCTTTCTGAGAAAGCAGCATTTAAAATATACTAAATCCACACTAGAAAAATGTCATCAATCCTTCCCCCTGTAATATTATCACAGTAAACAGATCAGTTTTCCTAAGATACATCCGTTAAGTAAGGATGATGAAGAAGTAAAATGGGACATACCAATGATTTAACGAGCTGGGAAATGGTGAAACCACAGATATTTTAATGCTATCTTGGCCTATCACTGACCAGCTATGGACAACTTATCCGACCTCTCCACTTCCTCACCTATTACATGTAGAGGGTCCCTGTTGCAAAACTGTGATGATGTTTCAGAAGCACATAGTGTGGATAGTGCTTTGCATTTTGGCAGGCCCTGAGGTCTGTTTGTACAATTTGGGACCAATGATTTGATCTGTGACCTAACTTCTCTGATGTACCTAAGAGGAACTATTGATTTTCCTGTTAATTCAACTTTTATTTTGTTGTTAGAATGGAATGGTGGCTTATGAGCTCTGTGCCACACTCGAAACCCAAAATCCCTAATTTAGCTTTAAATGGAGGACACAGTAGATATTTATTTCTAAAATATGTAATAGCAGAAAACATCATTACAACCATCCTCTTACAGAACTAAAAGCATATTAAATTAAAAAGGTGTGTTAAAGCTTCAAATATTAAATATCAAGGAAATGAAATGAAAAACCACAATGAGATATAATCTTAGTTCTTTCACTTTTTTGTTTAACAAAAGCAAGAAAAAGATGGGGAGAGAGAGATACAGAGACAGAAGCACACACACAGAGTGAGAGGGAGAGAGAAAAGAGAGAGAGAGAGATTTCATCTTTTGGTGTATTCCCCAAATGCCTACAACTGTCAGGGCTGGGTCAAACTGAAACCAGGTACTCTGAGTTTCATTCAGGTCTCCCATTGGGTGGCAGGAACCCAAGTAATTGGGGCATGATTTGCCTTTCTCAGGTTTATTAGCAGGAAGCTAGAACCAGAAGCAGAGCTGACGGTGCTGACATAGTTATATAACTAGTGAAGTAGCTGTTTGCAACACCAGCAGATCATACTGGAATGCCAGTTTGAGTCCCAGCGACCTCATTTCTAATTCAGCTCTCCGCTAAATGTCCCTGAAGCCAGCAGATACTGTCTGAAGCACTTTGGCCACTGCCACTCACATGGAACACCTGGATGCAGTTCCTGGCTTCTGGTTTCCTTCTGATGCAACCTTGAATGTTGCAGCCATTGGGAGAGTGAACCAGAAAAAGGAGACCTCTCTCCATTTCTCTCATACACACACAAAGATGGTTTGCCTTTTAAATAAGTAAATAAATCTTTGAAACAAGTTTGACTTGGCTCGGCGTGCTAGGCTAGTGGCTAAATTCTCGCGTTGCATCTGCCGGGATCCCATATGGGTGCCACTTTGTGTCCTGGCTGCTCCACTTCCCATCCAGCTACCTGCTTGTGCCCTGAGAAAAAGTTGAGGACGGCTCAAAGCCTTAAGACCCTACACCTGAGTGGGAGACCCGGAAGAAGCTCCTGGCTCCTGCCTTCGGATTGGCTCATCTCCAGCCATGTGACCCCTTGGGGAGCGAATCAATGGTGAGAAATCTTTCTCTCCGTCTCTCCTTCTCTGTGTAAATCCGACTTTCCAATTAAAACATAAATCTTTAAAAAAAAAAACCAAGTTTGATTCCATCATATGTATTTTGATGTGGGATGCAGGCAATGACATAATCCACTGGATAACAACACCTGCCCCTACAATTAAACAGTCTATTGACAAAATGACAAAAGATAACACGCACTGCAGGAGATACGGAGAAATGGGAATTTATACACAATATTGATGAGAATGTAAACTGCTACATCCAGTGTGAAAAGAGCAGGGAAGTTTCTCTTACACTGAAATGAGCGATCCTGCTACTGGTATAATCCAAAGGAAATTAAATTAGTTTGTTGAAGAAACATCTGCTACCACATGTATAACAGAGCTATTCAAAATAACCAATAAACAGAAGCAATCTAAGTGCCCATATAGTGACGATAAAAGTATGGTGACATGTACATTTCACTACTATTGGTTCCCATCCTCCCAAAAAGGGTGAAATCCCATCATTTGTAGCAAAACTAATCAAACTGAACATCATTCTGTTAAGTGAACCAAGCCAGGCACAGATAGGCAAGTATCACATAATTTCATTCACATGCATTCTTTCAAAATGGGATCCCAAAGAAATTCAAAGTATAATGGTGGTTATCAGAGGCTGGGTAGGGAAGCAGGGAAAGAAGGATAGGTAAAGGTTGGTGAACAGTTAGTAAGTTAAAGCCAGATAGACATAAATAACTTTGATATCCTATCGCAGAGTAGAGCCTACTGTTAATAACAACATTTAAAACATGCTTCTCACATTTAAAAAATGTTAGATAAAGCATTTTGAATGTTTTTCCATAAAGGAATCATAACAGTTTCAGCATATAGATCAGTTCTCCTGTAGGTGATAAGTCTCAGGCCTTTCACTCTGAATATAGACAGAACTGCACACTAACTGATTCCTCTTAGCTATGACTCCTTATTTTTTCCTATGAAAATTTTGGGGCTTAGAAATACTAACGAAAGGTTAGGTGAAAACATTTTTAACTGTGATAATGACTTTAAGGATGTCCCATGTGTCAAAATCTGTGAAACTCTATGTTTTAAAACCATGTAGCTTATTTTATGCCAATTACACATTATCAAAATTATTATTTTTAAAAAAGGGATAAGTTGTGAAAGACAGCATACACAGAAAAGAATACCTCTGTATTTTCACCTGTGATGAGTATGCAGAGTCCCAGGGGAAAAAGTCACCATTGCTTAATTGGAATAAAAGGAAATGGAATGAAAAGGAAGATACAAACGCAAATTTGTTTTCCTCAGGATGGTAACACCTCTTGCTGAGGTGCAAATAAACTTAAGCAAAACTAAGTTTCAAACTGAATTAATCGATTCAGGTAGTCCAAGATGATTTGTTCTGTAGGGGGATTCTTGAGAATGGAGACACAAAAGGTCTTCTAAAAGTTCATGGAAGACATACATTACATTTTAACTCCATTTTCCATGAACCTTTCAAAGTGATCTCTCTCTTTCTAACTTAATATATATTTTTTGTTTGTTCTTTTTCTAACGGATCTCTTACAAGCAACACTGGCAGTTCAGCTCTGATGAGATCATTTCCCAAAGAAAAAATTCTGCACCAACACAGACAGGTTATTGACCTCTGAAAAAAAGAGAATGCAAACTCAAACCTATTAAGCTGTAACCTCTATAAAGGCTCAGATTGACTGCTTTATTTACAACTTTACTTACATTGCCTATATGACATGTAGTAGGTGCTCAATAAATGTAATAAAATAATAAATCATTCACTAACTGTAAAAAAATGAAAGTGTTTTCCTACCATTATATTTTTATCAAAAAGTTAGAACACTGCAGATATGACATAATATTTGGACCATAAAGATTAATAGACAAATTAATTTCTGGTGCTAACCTAAATATTTCAGTTACCTAAACTTTTTTTTCATGGTCTAAACTCTTAGTCTATCCTGCTTATTTTTCCACAAAATTCAATTCATGGTAACTGTCAAAGGAAATACATTTTTATAAAGCTGTTTCATCATTATGTTTCCAGATTTACTGAGGGTTTGCTGAAATTTCAGATACTACAACTATTGCAGGGTTTTCGACCTAGAATATGGCAGCAACCTCAATTCTTGTGTCACAGGAAAGAAGAATCTTCATGCGGACACAGTTTAGACTTATTAGACTTATTAGAAAAGCTGCGAAGAGAGACTAGTGTCCTAGTAATGGGAGGGGGCTTCAAGAGAGAAAAGAATCTGTACCTCCTGTGCCATAGTGGCAGGAGGAAGAGAGAAAAAGACCCCAGACCTCTGCCATAATGGCAGAAGGAAAGAAAGAAAAAACACGTACCAATGGTGGGGATAGTGTCTTTTAAAACGTCACTGCAAAGGAGTTTCTCCATAAACAAAGGAGATTTCCTGGTTTCCATGGTACCTGGTCTTGGGACAGAAGGCCCCAAAGGTGTTACTGGCCAACTTCCTCAGTCCCTTTTTAATGATAGACCAGTCTGAAGCTACCCCCTTGGCAATGGCCAGAAACAGAATTGGGCTGGTCTTTTAGATGGGAAACTTGATATGTGCCCTTGCCTCTTGGAGAAGTGTGTTCTTGATATGTTAAAATATGTACTTGTCTCTTGGGAGAAACATGCTCTGGTGAATCCAATACGTGGTGGGGAAAATACATTTTTATATTTGAGAAAAAATGATGACCCAGGAACCCAGAATACCCTAACTGCCTACTACCCAGTCTGACTCCTCTCACACAACTATATTCTACACTAACGAACATGAGTCAAATAAATTGTGAGATACGCTAAATCATTTCAAAAGGTTTAAGCAAATTTTACTTTCTATTATTCTAGTAAAAACTGTTGTCCTAGATTTAAAAGAAGATGAACTGTCTTCCTTAATGATGAAGAATATTTTTATTGCTTTCCACCATTGGACCACGTTTTTCCCCGGTCAGATCTGCAGTCCACCTCACGTTTGTTTGATAAATAATGTGACTTTAGAAATTGAAACTCTGAGACTGTTAAGTTTCAAAACCTCTATGTTAGCAGCCATGTTCAATCAGTGTAAAAAGCACAATGAGGCATGAAATTGTTATGTCGCATTACATAGCAATATAATTTATTTCATGAAGCACCTAAAAATGAACAAATACATTTCAGACTCACAAGGACACATATTCTGCACTGAAGGCTAAGATTAATTCAGCACCAATGAAAAAGTTTCAAAAATTATTCTGGGTATGCATATTTGTTTAGATCATTTGGATATTAAATTTAAATTGTTATGTGGGAGTAAAGGATGTTGTGTGAATGTAGTGAAAATAGAGAGGAAAGAAATGAGAATAAAATGTCAATACGTACACTATAAAATGAGGGACAGAGTGCTAAACTGAGAGGAAAAATTATATCACTATGCTAGTGAAGCAATAAAAGTATCCTTTATATTTTCTTTGTTAAAATAATGCAGTTACAGGGCTGGCACGGCGGCTCAGCAGGCTAATCCTCTGTCTTGCACTGTTGCATCCCATGTGGGCACTAGTACTAACCTAGCTGTTCCACTTCCCATCCAGCTCCTTGCATGTGGCCTGGGAAAGCAGTGTAGGACAGGCTAAAGCCTTGGGACTCCTTAGCCACATGGGAGATGCAGGAGGAACTCATGGCTCCTGGCTTCGGATCAGCTCAGCTCCAGCCATTGTAGTCATTTGGAGAGTGAACCAGCATATGGAGGATCTCTTTATATTTCTCCTTCTCTCTGTAAATCTGCCTTTCAAGTTAAAAAAAAATCTTTATGAAGTTGTGTTTGATACCATTTCAATTATTCATTTAATTATACCAGATTTTGCCACTCTGTGAAACTTTTTGCTCTAAAGATGCTCTTACAGTACAGATTTATTTAGTTAGTTAGTTAGTCAGTTATCTTAAAAGGTCATTCATTTAGGGGCACAGTTTACAGAGAAAGAGAAAATCTTTCATCCATTGGTTCATTCTCTGAATGGTCGCATTGGCTAGAGCTGGGACTGTCTTAATCCAGGAGCCAGGAATTTTTTAGGTTTTTCCTACACAGGTGCAATCTTTTGCTGCTTTCCTAGGCACATTAGCAGGGAGCTGGAAAGGAAGCAGAGTAGCTGGGATTCAAATGAACGCACATACGGAATTGCCAGCACTGCAGGCAGCTTCACCCCCTGTACCACAACACCGGCCCATAATACAATTTAATTTTTATGAAAACACTTTAGTTAAAAAAATAAATGAATGGTAAAATCCAGTAAGTTATTTCCATGCTCTTTCCAAAGAAAGCATCAAAATCTATTTTCTTTATTGGTGAATAGCAACATTTGGCATCATTATGTTATTTATGTTGCCATTTTAACTCTTTCTTGCTCAATTATTGAGTTAAAATTATTAGCATCTTATATTTAATAATCTATGGTTTTAAAATGTGGAGTATAGAAGAATTTTCTTTATTGTTCCTGTGCCTAGTTTCTCTATACAACTTCTATAACTTTTTATCAAAAGAGGAAAACAAATTCACTTTTGATGTGTAAGGAGCCAGAGTATGAATTGTAGCATGCAGTTGTAGGTCTTAAGTAGAGGCTATTTGGTACAGATGAAGCCCGTGTGAAAAAGGAAGGAGTGAGGGAAACCATAGCCAGGAGTGCCTGTTTCAGCAAGCACTGGCTCTGATCTGAGTGGCTCTGAGTGAGTTTCACGCAGCGTCCTGTGCAGAAGTCAACACGCGGCTGCTGTGCAGTAGGATGCGTAATAGTAAGTGGGAGTCTTACCCTGAATGTGATACTGAGTCGGGAATAAGCTAGAGAAGAGATCATTACAGCTGAAGATGACAGGTTGACAGCCACAATGGGAGAATGTGCAAACACAAAGACAGTGTTCCTAGCCTGCTGCTTTACAGGACACAGCACCCACACCCCGGGGACTCGTCCCGACTCAAGCCGTTGGATCACTGTCAGTGTCTCATCTCAGACACAGACAAGTTGTTCCAGCTGCGACTTTCCCTCTGGAATTACTTCCACTGCATTAAAGCATGATCACCCTCGGTGCTGGACTGAGACGAAGCCAGTGTTCGTGCTTCTTCCTAGACAGCTGATTTTATTTCTCACACACTTACTGAAATTGGCAGGTCCAACAAGCAATTGAGTTAAAGGGGCCTTCCTGTGAAATACACGAGGGAGCCTTCTGGGGTTTGCCCTTTCACCTTTCAATATCAAAACAAATCATGGCTGTCTGGACTGGGGAACAGCACAAAATACTGCTCAAGAAATGACTGCTGCTGCAGTGGGAAAGAGTTATGAGAACTTCTCAAGTCATCAGGAAAAGAGCTCTCTTCAGGGCATCAGAGGGTGTGCAGGGAGGAATCTGAATCTTGTAAGAAGGATTATCACAGTTATGTCAGATCACTGTATGTTCCATCCTTCTTGTTCCATACGGCTGTCCTGGGAATGAGGACTCTTTGGCAAGTAAGAGTTCTCTGTTTTGTTCTCAGCCAGCATTTCCACATTTTAATAGAAGCATTTTTGAATTATGTGTTTAGTTAGCACTTCCCTTAAGAATCTGTGCTACCATTAAAGTTAAAAATTTTAACATGAATCTTTATAATTTCAAATAATTTTCTTTAGCGCTTACTCTCTAGGAAAAAATTGTAAAATTTGTTCTAAATGAGACATAATTATGAAAACATTGACTAAAAGGACAAATATCATATATTCTCTCCAATGTAAAACAACCTTCTTTCGAAATACGAGATCAATACATACATAGGTAAACATGTATGTATGTGTGGATATAGATATAGATAGCTACAGATATAGACATATAGTCATCTATAGAGGAACTGTGTAATGGACACTAGCATACCAAGAAGAAAAAATACATTGCAATATGCACCAAATAGAAGGTGTACTCCCAATAAAATGTTAACTATATCTTGACAAAAGGATGCAGGGCTTTCTACTGTTGTCTACACCTACAATGTCATGATAGGCTTAAATAGCAGAATGGTGAACTTGTGACTATTATTAAAGGACAAGACTACTGTTACAGAGGAAAGCAATAGGGGGCAATGTGGGGTGTAAGAAGAACTCCCCGAATTTAACGAACTGTATCATGAAAAATTTTTTAAAAAATTGATCTAATGATTGCTTCTCAGGGATTATTTTCCTTTGTTTTCTCACTGCACAAATATTTTTGGGCATCCTTGCAGGTGGAACAGACAGTGCGATTCAGGAGGTAGGCTAATCTTGACTGAAAAAAAATTACTTAATGTCATACCAAGATCAGATGAACTTTGGAATTTCATTTTCTAGTTCTTCCTCTGCTTTAGTTCCCTAAATATTCTGCTCCTTTGTCTCTGAGTTTTCTTTGCATTGTGTGTCAATCAATTGATAAGAAGGGAGCTTTCTCAATCATTATCCTCATAGGGGGATTTCTCTTAATGGTTTTCACCTCACTTTTCTGGCAATGCAGTCAATGGAGTTCAGTACACAAGTTTTTAGACTTGACTCTGTGTCCCTGTGGGCTCGATTATACAAGCTGCCAAGAAGTTGTGGTTTGGGCTAATACCAAGTTTCACTCCGCTGCTATACCTGCTATGATACATCTGTCCAATTTCTCTTGCAATATAATTAAACTATAAACATATGTTCGGGGTCAATGAAGCTTTTGTGATCTGAACTTTCCTGCCATCAGTGTTCCTTGAGAATTACCGAAAGGCATATTATACTTGGCAGGCCTTCTTTTCTCTCTAAACAGGTATTTATTGAATAGCAAATTCAGCACTCTCAAACTCCCCAATGAATAATATTCTCAAAATGCCTAATGAATAGTCTTAGCTCTTTTGATAGATGTAGGAGAAGTGATTCCCAGAGGCAGGCACAGAAATATCTGGGGATGTGATTTTGTTGGCCATCCTGTCAAGTTTCCCAACAGATGATTGTGTTCCCTTCCTACGCACAGTCAGGCTATGAGACAGAAGCCTGATCAGAAGACAGATGGTTTACATTTTTCAAAATATGGAAGATCCAAGTATTGGAAGCAAAACAAAGACAAACAAAACTATGACCTAGGCCAACTTGGTTCATCTGGTAAGCTTACTGTTAGAAAGTAAGAATAATCAAAAGATTTTATGTGGGTCATTACAGAATAGGGTCCCTAAATTTCACTTCCATAGACTAATAAAAACAGGCTTCAGATCATATTCTGCTATATATACATTCACTGATCATCCATTCCTAAATGTCTATAAAGCAGTACATGCAACCTGACAGTGTCACCTCATAAATACCTGTTTTAAAAGTATCATAGATGACCCTGAGTCACACAAAGGCATGTTTTAAAGCCACTGCCTCAACACATATCAGAGCAAAAGCCTCCTTTAGCCTCCTCACATTTGGCTTTGCAGAGTTGGGAGAGATCAGGAAAAATCTGATGCACAGATAGCCAAAAATGTCACACTTGAAGGAGTATTACACATGTTCTTGAGCTTTATTTATTTCATAAAGCATAAGAATTGTGTGTGGAAATTATTCTTAAGTACATGGAACCTACCCTACACCTGCTAAATCTGCATGCTTGCCATGTGGTTGGTTCTAACACATAACCATTTTTATGAATTATTCAATTGAGCCAGCTGGAAGACATTTTCCAGTTCTCCCATACAAGTTACAGGGCTTCCAGCAATTAAAATTACACTGCACTTTTCTGCAGACATTTTTGCTTTTAATTTGAACTGTGATCTCAGACAAGTTGTTTAAAACCTTTGAACTCCAATTTTCTCACAAAAGCATGTTAATTGTATGCTAATATAGATAACTTAATAAGATGCTACCCCACATCTAGCTATTAAGTTATACACAACATTTAGCTCTCTGTACAGGTGTCAGGAGAAAAAATACTGTGACGATAATCAAGGCTTTTATTTTTTAATAACATTCGACAATATTCAGGACTGTGTCCATTGAGACACTATGTAATTCGAGTCAGCAAAGAACTGATTTAACTGATTACTAAAAATGCTAAGAGAGCTTCTGAGTAGGTATTTTTGCTTATCCTATTTATTTGAAAATCAGAGTAACAAAAAAGAGGAAGAGACAGAGAGAGTGAAAAATAGATTTTCCATCCATGGTGCACCCCTCAAATCACTGTAACCTCCAAGGCTGGGCCAGGCTGAAGCCAGAAGCCAGGAATCCCATATGGGTCTCCCATGTGAGTGGCTGTAGCCAAAGTACTTACGCCATCCTCTGCTGTTTTCCCAAACTCATTACCACTGAGCTGGCTCAGGAGCAGAACAGCTGAGACTTGAACCAGCACTCTGATATGCGTTGCCAGTATCACAAGCAGTAGCTTAATGCAATGCTTAATACCCTGCCACCCAAAAAGTAAATTCACAGAACACAACAAAGTTGGGAAATCCTGACATTACAGCAGTGAGCCCAGTGTTGAAGAAACAAGAGTCAGTGTTTATGACATGCATTTAACTCCAAAGATTGTATGCAGTTATGACAAAAATCTTTTGTTTTCATTCTTGGTCCTCTTCTCCTCTCCTCTCCTCTCCTCTCCTCTCCTCTCCTCTCCTCTCCTCTCCTCTCCTCTCCTCTCCTCTCCTCTCCTCTCCTCTCTTTCCTTCTCCTCCTCCTCCTCCTTCTCCCTCCGCCTCCCCCTCCGCCTCCCCCTCCTCCTCCTCCTTCTCTTCCTTTGTGCCCCTGGCAAAAATTTTTCCAATATGCATTAAGGAAAGTCAAATAGCAGAGGTTATTGGTTATCAAAGCAGGTATATTATAGATGAAATTTCCATGTGGTATATCTCATGATTTCATGTGTTATGGAAATCTAGATAGGTTTAATGGAGACAGCAAGTCTCCTGGAGAAACAATAGAGTGACCTATGAAGTAGCAAGTTTTGACTGTAGATTCCTCAATATGATGGGTAGATGAACTTCCAAAAATGACTTGCACTGATCAGAGGATGGCTAAAATGATAAGAAAATAAAAACACACAATGTTCAGCAATAAACTGGGCACAACCAAGCACAAAGTATGGGCATCTGGATCACGGATGCAGTGAATAATTGAGATCAAAAACCCTTTCCATACTGTTTTTGCTGTACCCCGTATGTTTTTATGCTTTTGCTTCTATTTTCATTTCTTCCAAATAGTTTCTTTTCTTTTGTCGAATTCATCCCTGGCTCATGGATTGCACAGTGGCATCATTTTACCCAAGAGGCTTTTGTGTCTTCTTTTTCATTTCTTCACCCATGCATTGGTTATTCAGTGGCACATTTTTTGACTTCACGGTGGTGTAAATTTTCTGTTTTAACTTCATACCTGTTGTTGACTTTGCTTCATGTCTTCTCATTTAAGGCACTGTATAGTGACAGCGTAATAGAGTCTATCATATCCAGATGTGAAGATACAGTATGCATCTCTACTTCCAAATCAAAGATGGACTCCCAGTGAAACTGTTTGACATATCTAGACAATAAGATATTGGTCTATCTGGCATTGTCTATACCAGCAAACACTTAAATAACAGACTGAAGGACTTATGACAGCTTATGGAGGACTATACTATTGTAACCAAATGCGGAAAATCCTTTGGGGTAGGAATTTGGCAGGGAGTGGTAGGGAAATCTCAGACCCTATGGAATTGTACCATAAAATTCAAAATTTTAAAAAACCAATAAAAAAACAGAATAAAATACATCAGAAAATTTAAAAAAATACTCCTTAGGGATGGATATTTAATAAAGTCATAAAGTCACTGCTTGGGATACCTGATCTCAAATCAGAGTTTCTGGTTCAAGTCCTGGCTTCTCCAAGTCTTTTTTTCCCCTAGATTTATTTATTTATTTATTTATTTATAAAGTAAAGTTCTAGAGAAAAAAAGAGAGAGAAAGATATCCAGGACTGTGCAAATTGAAGTCAGGAGCCCTTTCTGGGTCTCCCACATGGATGGCAAGGGGCCCAAGCATTGGACCATCTTCTGCTACTCACCCAGATGCACTAACAGGGAGCTTGGATCAGAAACACAGCAGCCAAGACTCAAATGGGTGCTAAATCATAAGTGGACTACAACACTGGTCCATGTGATATTTTAACATTCAGTTTTAATACTGGTTGAAAATCTAAAATGATTTCCAAATATAAATCTTATATGAGTATGTAAGAATCTCAAAACTTTTGCATTAAAATAAAAACTTGTATTTTACTTCTATTTTCCACAAACAATGCAAAGTGCCCTCATAACTCTGTGTTTGGCCTCATGGTGACTCACACTCTTTCCATCCATGGTTATTATTAGTCCCTGAGACAGACATACACTAACTAAAAACTCCTTGAAAACTCATAAGAGGACCCCTGAGCATACAACTGTCAAAGTTACAAAACTTGGTATTAAAGGATGTAGATTATGTTCATTTTTATCAAAACATACTATATCAATGACTCTCTCTCCCTTCCCAATTCTCATTTCATTTTGATGTATTCTTGCTGGTAGGAAAAACAGGCTCTTTCATTACTGAGTTCTAGGTTGTTCAATGCTTAGGGACATGGTTTTCTGAGTTCCAGGATTTTAGAACATATTTTTCTTTCAAAAGTAAGGGTAACTATAAATTAAGAAAAAGGTTAATTCTCTCATATAAAAAATAGATTTCAATTACTTTTTACTTAAAGAACTACCTTTATAAAGCTAGTAACTGATTTGTCTTGCTCCTTTGAGATTTACATAAATGTTTTTAAAGGCTAAATCAGCTTTTTGTCAATATTACAGTGTAGGTATATTTTTCTAGAGACCTAGTTATTTCTTTATGACTCATCTTCTATTTTCCATGAGGAATACCTGACTCCGAGTTCTATTTATTATACAGGTATGGGAAGTCATATTATTCCTTTAGATAAAAGTAATTATATAAGATAGATGACCACCTTACTTAGCAGGTAAATTTAGGATAAACTGTGTAACAAATTATATTGGTATATTCTTTTACTTGAGAATTAGCCATTATTTATCATAATAATATTTAGTGAGATTTTAACTCTACACAAACGAGTGAAATGTCCTTGACTGTGTTTTATTTGCAAGGCATGGGGAAGGGGAGATTGAGTTCATCGATTCATTCATTGATTCACGTTTCAAAAACCAACAGCAGTTGAGTCTGTTCCAGGCAGAAACTAGGATCCAGGAATACAAGCCAGAGCTTCTTCACAGCTGGCAGGAAGCCAACTAATTGAGTCTCACCTGATGCCTGCCAGGGAGGTATTAGTAGGAAGTTAAAATTAAGGCGTATACCAAAACTCAGGTAGTGCAAGAAGGGATGTTGAGTGTTCAAGTGACACCTTAACTGCTATATCAAAATCAGTGTTCCCCTAGGATTCTTAACTTTGCAAAACCTTTTGACTGATGTTGCTGATGTGTTGCTGTCTTTTTCTCTTTTTCTCCCCTTCCTGCCCTCCCTCCACCCGCTCTCTTTTTATCCCTCTTGCTCTTAACTCTGCCTTTCAAATAGATAAAGTTTCTAAAAAAACATCTTGGTCATCAATAATATGTCAGTTTAGAAATTCCACAGAAAAGTAATAAACTTTTTTACACCATTCTAAAATAATGTTGCTGTTGATTTTTTCTTTTTTGAAAATGGCAGCCTGCTATTCAAATTATCCCACAACAAAACATGCAACTTTGCATATAAAAAATATAGAGCATCACTTTAAAATGTTTAAGAGCAAACAATACTATGGGGAAAATTCCAGGCCAATGTTACACTCTGAAGTAAATCTAGGGAGCTTTGTACAACAGAGAATACTCTAGCTCACATCTCAATTTCTCCCCCTGGAGGACTTGGAGCTTCCTTCATTTTGGAAGTTAGATTATCTGGCTTCAGTAGAGGTGGAGAAAGAAAAGGATGAAGATGTAAGAACTCAAGGCTTGCTCACATGTGGACATTTGCTGTCCAAAAGTGCAATATCCTTAGTGTTAGGGGAAATTAGAACTAATTTTATCTGCCTGGGAATCAGAAAAGTCATGTTAGTGTAGTGAAGAGGAGGGAAAAAAAAATAAAAACATCAGGAACATGCAGCCCTAGGGTAAATGCATTAAGAGAAAAAAAGTGTTGTAAAATATAAAGTTAATAAACATGAAAGGGTCATTTTATTGGTGAGATAAATGTATTTATCTAGAATATGAATATATTTACATATCAACATATTATGAGGATAATTTTAAAAATTCATGGGAAATACGCATCATGTAAATGGGTATTATGAACATCTAAGCACGGATTTTTTAAATGTACCAAAAGAAACATCTTTTAATTTCATTTTGCAAAACATGCAAAATTTAAATGAAACATGGTTAAATCCAAGAATCATTAGCATATCCCTATAGCCATTACATTAAAAAAAAAAAATACATTAGAACATCAAAGATCTGAGCCCCATTAAGAAGCAGGGCCTTGGGCCCGGCGCGGTGCCGCAAGTGGTTAAAGGTCCTCGCCTTGCACGCCCGGGATCCCATATGGACGCCAGTTCTAATCCCGGCAGCCCCGCTTCCCTTCCAGCTCCCTGCCTGTGGCCTGGGAAAGCAGTCGAGGACGGCCCAAAGCTTTGGGACCCTGCACCCGCGTGGGAGACCCGGAAGAGGCTCCTGGCTTCTGATCGGCATAGTATCGGCCCGTTGCGCTCACTTGGGGAGTGAATCATCGGACGGAAGATCTTCCTCTCTGTCTCTCCTCTCTGTATATCCGCCTTTCCAATGAAAAAATAATAAAAATAAATCTTAAAAAAAAAAAAAAGAAGCAGGGCCTAACAATATCTATGTGTATAAATCACTTCATTTAATAATACATTACGCATTACTTTAAATTTTATACAGAATATTTACACATATTGATTCCCAAATAGGCATAGTTGTTACAGCAACAGCACCAAAACGAGCGATTTCTTTAGGAATTAGTGTGGGCTTTGTTTCAGCGGGGAGAATTTGTGGTAGGGGACGACTTTAATGGATGGAATCGGTTAGGGATTGAGCCCGAGTACTAATAGAAGTCGTACGTGTTTGCTTTGCGCATGCGCAGTACTCGCCTAGCGCTTCAGTTCCAGCGCAATCCAGCCAGATCCAGATCAACTGCACTTCGTGTTGAGGGCGTCATGTCGGATAACGGAACCCCAGAGACCCTTTTCCTGCGAGGGGTGGTGGCATATGTTGAGGTATGGTCATCCAATCGAAGAGAAAATTATTCAAAGATATTTATAGACCAACTAGAGGCAATGGGGGCAAAAATTTCAAAGACTTTTAACAAACTAGTAACTCACGTTGTTTACAAAGATGGATACCAGAGCACATGGGAGAAAGCCCAGAAGAGAGCGGTAAAGCTCGTTTCCGTACTCTGGGTTGAACAATGTAGGACATCTAGAACACGTGCTGATGAATCGCTATATCCTGCAGCAAATACCAATGAACACCTACCAAGCGAAATTAAAGAAAAGCGAAAGTGTATGCTGCCCAGGGATTTTAAGCTTAAAACACCAGAAAATAGTAAGAGAATTAAAAGGAGATATGACGACATGGTTAACGAGTTACAAGAACAAAGAGCATCTGTAGAGAAAAATAACGAGGTACCTGTTCTTTTATTTGGAGATGATGGCTCATTAGCATATAGTCCCGCAGGAAAACTTGAGGATAGTAACGAGGAGGAAATAGATAAGAGATCAGAAAAGATGAAGGAGAGCGAGGAGTGTTTCCTGTAACTCTTCTCAAGTAGACTAAGCAGTTGTGTGATAATCCCAGGTAACTGTGTGACACACTGACTATTTCGCAGGATACTTTGTGTTCAGATGAAGCCTTTGCTGATGGTTTAAACTTGCTTCGTTGTTTTTTCTTTATGATTAGTGAAATGAAATGTTATATGTGTTTTGCTTAACCTACTTTAAAAATAAATAGTATTCAGTCATGAGCATCCTCCAATTGCCTCACACAGATAAGTCCTCAGAAATCTCTGTGTGGTAATTTATATGAAGAACTAAACTAGCAAAGAAATACTTCAGGTGAAATAATCAGATTGGACAAGAAAAGACGTTAAAGATGTATCTAATGAGATGCTCAATGAAAAATATATTATATATCCTGTAAGTTATCTACAACAAAAGGTTGCTTTTTGACATATTCAAGACCTAAGAGTTTCTCAGTAATGAAAAAAAAAAAGTCTATTTAAATTCACCTGGAATATCAGTCAATTTACACTCACTTCCCAAAAGCAAAACAGAATAAAAGGGAGTACAATGGAAAATCTATTTTGGTGAAGTTGCAGTTGTTTAAGATGGAAAACAGCCTACAGTTCATAATCAGAACTGACACTTAGATTCTAAACTTGGGCAGTCTTCATATGAGGAAAGAATTCCGATAATATTCTTCCTCAATTTTAGCCCTACTGTGGTCAATTTCAGAAGTCGTTTTTAACAGGGACAGTGCAAGCACATTTAAAATATCTGATTCTTTTTTTCTTGCACTGGTGAAAAAGCCAGATAAGTCAACATTACTAATTTAGCAGAAGAAACTAGCTCCACCCTCAGACACAAGTTATGAAGACCTAGAACTTTGAGTAGTACAACTTATAAGGCAACATCTACTGAAAGAAACCCCAGCGCCACTGTCAGCAGAAAAAGGACATGTTTCCAGATGGAGACATTTTTCATGACATTTTACTGTCATTGAACTGAAACAGTAAAGAAGTGAAAGAATAAATTTAAAAACTATGACAACAGAAGGTTCCAGTTTCAAGAGATGAACTTTTCTGAAGGTGAGGCATAAAGTGATTATAAGATGAAATTTGCAGATGCTTGTGAAGAAATTTACAGAAGAAAAAGAAAACTTATTCCAAGGATCTGGCAAAGTATATGAATATCCTTTTCCAGCTATTTTTGTTACATGAATATGTAACAGTGATTTCATATGTTAAATTTATCACATATTTTTCATAATTTACTTTCTCATTCCTCTTGGTTTTTTCTTAGAGAATATGTGTTTAATAACTTTTTAGTTATAAATTATTTAGCAATAGCCAAGATGTTACCTTATTAACTTCTAGGCTTATTATTCAAACCTGTCATTGTGAATTTATGTTTCCAAACTTTTTCTTCCTATATATCAAAAAATAAGTAATACATGGTATGACTTGGTGACTGGAACAAATGTTTCTTTTCCTTACCTCATTAAAATTTTCATTATAACATAACTATAGTGTAAGGAGACATACTAACAAGGCCAGCATTTTGAGTTCCTAGGTAAAACCTATATCTGCAATGCCGATGTCTCATGTGATGACAGCTTCAAGTCCTGGCTGTTCCACTTCTGATCCAGCTGCCTGCTCATTCTCCCAGAAAAGCATCAGAAGATGGCCTAAATACTAGGAACCCTGCCACTCATATGTGAGACCCAGATGTAATTCCAGATTCTTGACTTTAGCCTGAAACAGCGTAAGACATTACAGCACCTTGAGGAGTGAACCAGCATATAGAAGATTCACTCTCTCTCTTCCCCACCCTCTCCTTCTGCTTCTTTGTTAACTCTTAAACAAATCTTTAAAAAGAGTTGTAATTATAGAGGATATTTTAAAATATCTGTTTTCATAATAGTAAAATTTTAATTCCAACAAGAAAGAATAGATATGAAATAATAAATTTAGAAATGTGTTGTTGACATTTAGTTTTTAAGAATTTTTAGGAAATGTAAACTGAAGAAAAATGCTAAGACTTTTTTGTTAAACAAGAAGTTTGTTTGATTCCAAAGACAGAGATAAAAGGAAAAACCAATTGGTTTGATCTATTTATGCAGCATATACGTGTTGAAACATTTTGCTGTACTCCATAAAAATATGTAAGTACTACCTGTTAATCAAAAATTCTAAAAAAAAAAAAATGAAGAAATATTCATGTGTAACAGGTTTGGAATTTTACTTATTTTGTTTTAAACATATTATTTAAACATTTTTTATTCCTGTTGTGATTTAATTATACCATAGCTATGAAAATAGAATCAACTAAAAATCTAAACCATGTGAATTAGTTAATTGACTCAAAAACATTAAAAATTGGCATTTATAAACACTAATAGATCTCAGCAATAAAAATTGAAGAAACCTTGAACTTTTCCTACCTTTGCCTAAACATTTGGTTAAAATTTTAGTAAGTTGAAGTCTGTTCTTCATCTTATCTGTACTGTTCAAACAGTTTTAATCACCTTTTGAAGATCAAATACTCACGAGGATTGCAATAATGGCAGACATATTACATGTCTTTTCCTTCAGTTTAAATTCTCCAAAATTGTCTCACAAAAAGAATTAAATTGTGAAACTCTGTTTATACCTTTGCCAAACCAATGGTTAAGAATGTTATATCATTGGAGTTTTAATGAACTGTGACTACTTCATAACTTACTCTATGTGGGTGAAATTGTCATTTTTATTCAGTTATTGTTTATAACCACTGTATCTCCACTATACCAAAGTCTTTTTGCATTTTACTTGTTAGACTTTCTTTCTGCTGAAATATTAAGCTTTTTGCTGCAATATAAACCCAGAATATGTTATCTCAAAAGTTAAAAAAAAAAGGAAAAAATGGAGGATAAGGGAGGGTGGGAGAAGTGAGCAGACTGACTTTCTTGAATGTTAATTAAAACTTAAATAAAAATTATTAAAATTAATTTGTGAATCCTAACCTGTGTGCATGTTAAGTTCTTAAGAGTTTTAAATTCTGCTAAAATCAGTACTTTATATTATAGTGGGTTTATTTTGTGTTTTTAAAATACTATAAAATCATATTGACTTATAGGCAACTGGCTTGTACCCAGGCAAATATCACAGTGCTAAGAGAAAAGCAGTCAATTGCTGGCAGGCATCCTGGGCATGATTAAAGCCAAATTTGTGTTAACTATACCAGTGTACCAGCATCGTTGCCTATTCTGTTTGTTGTTGTTGTTGTTGTTGCTGTTTTGTTGCTTTGTTAAGATATGGGGGAAGGTGAAGAACACCAGACCAGGACACGTCACCCCAGCCCTCAAGTGGCAGGCAGGGTGATGGTAGTGGAAGCAGCTGAGAGCGTGTTTGACAGGGAGGAAATGACTTTTGGGGTCTTCCATGCACCAGGCTACTACACTTGCAGGTAGGTAGGTGCGGGAGCTGAGATGGACTGGTTTAGAGTGGGGGAAACTGGAAGGCATGTCTGGGTCAGGCCAAGGCACCTGCCAATGTGGGAGACCTGGGCTGAGCTAAGTAACATTACCCATCACCCTCTAGTGTATATGCATAGTCTGGGCTGGGGGCAATGCCTAACTGTATTAAGCTTGCAGCACCCTCCCATGAGTGTCACAGAAGGGGTGAGCCATGTCAGGCTAGGCCAAAGAACCTAGCAGAACATGAGAGAACTGGATCTGGGGCCAGAATCTGTACCAGACTCATGGGTTGTCCTCTGTGGGATTGCAGCACTTGCCAATTTGCAAATTGCTGGTGTGCTGATCCAGGGATGAGCCAGGCTAGACCACAGAACTCACCTGACACTCATAGGAGCCAGGGTTGGGGGAGACGAAGGGGGGTTGGTGCAGGCCGGGTCAGGCTGCAGCACCCACCAGCACTTGCAAAGGCCAGGTCTGAGGGCAGACCATGCCAAGTAGGGTCGCATTATCCATCAACATGCCTGAGATCTGGACCTAGGAGTAGGCCTGGTGGAGAACTTGGGGAACTCAAGTTCTCTCTGGGGAGCACAATAGCCAGGGCTGGGGGTGGGCCTTAGTAGGCAAAGATGTAACACTCTTTGGCATATGTGTGGGTGGGTTTGGGGGCAGGCCACGCTGGGCTAGGCTGCAGCACTCACAGGCAGGCATGACAGCCAGGACAGGGTATGAGCTGTGCCAGGCTGGACTAGGTTGCAACACCTGCCAGCAACAGCTTAGACTATGGGTGGGCCATGCCAGGCTGAGTTGAAGCATCTGCCAGCACACATAAAATCTGGGGTTGGGAACAGGCTTGTTAGGGAAACACTGCTGGGCTGCAGCTCCCGCTGGTGAGTACAATAGCCTGGACTGTGGGTATACCAGGCTGGGTAAGCCTGCAGCACCAATTGGAGTATATTGTGGGCTGGATCTGGGCGCAGGCCAGATTGGGCTAGTCTCCAGCACCCACTGGCACTCCTGAGAGCAGAATGAGTGTGTGACAAGCTGGACTAAGCCACAGCACCCACTGATTCAAATGAGAGCCAGGTCTGACAGTGAGTACTGGGCTAGACTGTTGCATCCATCAGCAAGAGCTGGAATGGATGCAGGGCAGTTAGGCTAGACTACAGTATCAGCTGGTGAGTGCCAGGACTGCGGGCTGGCCATGATAAACTGGGCCACAGCATAAGCAAGACTGGGACTGGGAGTGGGCCTGATAGGGGAACTTGGGGAACTCCCCTTCTATGTTGTAGCTCCCAATGGTGAAGGTAAGAGTGGGTTCTTGGGGCAGGCCAGGCCAGGTCAGGCTGGGTTGCAGCCCCCATCAGCATATGTTTAAACCAAGTCTTGGCATAGGCAAGGCTGAGCCAGTTCACAACACACACTGGTGTGAGAGAGACCCAGGACAGGAAGCAGGCCAGGCAGGACTAGGCTGTAGCACATAAAAATCAGGTGTGAGAGCCGGTCTATTGGGGGTTATTTGGGATCACCCTGAGTAAGTCATGGTACCTGCTGGTGTTTGTGAAAACTGGGCCTGTGGAAGGCTGGGTTAGACTAGGTCACAGCAACTATCATCTTGCATAAGAGATGGGGCTAGGGATGGAACTGACCAGGCAACTGCATTCAGTGGGGTATGTGCATTGACTTGTACAGTTAATGGATTGAACCCGACTTTGCACTGGCTAGTGCACATAAGAACCAAGTTTGAGGTGAGCCCAGATGAGGTTTCTTGGGGGACTCCCCAACTAGATCGATAGACTCACATCCCAGCAACAGGAAAAATCACAATATATGAGGTCCAACCTGGGAGTATGTGTAACAGGACTGGACTTCCTCAGTTGCTGATGCCTGTAAAGTTGACAGCATGTCCAGATGCACATGGGAGACACGGCAGCCAGCTCATCTAAGCCAGCAGGGGACATCAACTTCCTCATCAGAGGATGGAAAGCAGAACAAGTTGGACTACTCTCCTGGCCAATCTTTGTGACATGTTCCTGGGTCTGTGGATGCATGGAGGTGGACTTGGTAAGCCAAAATACTTGGAAAGATTTTCTTAACCCTGGAGCAATAAAGCCAACAACTTGTCAGAAATAACAAAACCATTCAAGTAACATCCTTGGAACTCCCTTCCCCACATTGGGGTCTCTAAGTTGGCATCAAATGACTGTCCCCCATTCCTGGGTGCTGATATAGTTCGACAGCAATCAGTGACCCTTCTCCTTCCCTCCCTGTGGACACTGAAGAAAAAAATTAAATATTTGTCTCACCCACCTTCTTCCATGCCTCGACTCTCCCCACACTAATCAGAGACCAACATTTGCATGTATCCCTCTCAACTATGTAAACAATATCTAAAATAAAATAAAATTTTAAAATAATGCAAAAAATCACATTGACATTAAAGTTATATGAAGCTTCTAGTCTCTCAACATACAAGAGATGGGTGATGCGGATGTTTAGCCATTACTTGGGACACCTACATCCTATGTTGGAATGCCTAGTTCTGATCCCAAATCCTAAAGATGCACATCCTAGAAGGTGTCATGTGCTGGTTCGAATAAGTGGGTCACTGCCATTCACATGAGAGTCCTAGATTGAATTCCTGGATTCTAAAGAATATACACAGTGAGGAAGGAGAGCCATTACCACCTTGAGTGGGTTTGTTCCATAGTCACAGATCTCAGCACAGAATTGAGACTAAGATAATCAGAATCTGTGTCTTCCTCACAGCACTTTAGGGATACTTCCCATTTTTCTTTTTTCATTCTGTTCCCATTCCATCCTCTATCTCTACAAGGGGGAAATTGTGTATAGATAAAAAATACAGAAAAAACAAAGCCTGGAAATCTTCTCAATACTTTTGTCTTTAATTAGATTTCCAACCATTCCCCCACTTCTTCATGCCAATGTCTTCTTTCAAAAACCAATCAATAAACTGTAAAAAAAAAATCCGGACTATGCTGAGATTTTATTCACAGGATTTTTGCAAGGAAAAGAATTATTGCAATAGGGAGAAAGCTGCGACCATGAAATCTGCAAGCATATTAAACATTAAGCAAAAAAGGTACTAGACAGAATTTTGTGCAGAAGATGAAATGAGTACTTGATTATTATATCAGAGACTATTTGTACCTTGAGACCAGTTTATATTCTGAAGGGGTTACAAACAGCCTCAGACTGAGAGTGGGTCAAAGTTCCAACTAAACCTACTTCAAGGAGAGAAACTTAACCAAAATTTGAGTATTGTGTTCCAATATGAACAAATTCAGCTGATCATTTATGTATTAGTTCACCTAGTCTCGCAGGAGATAAAAAAGAAAATTGAGAGGATCTGTGTCTAGCCTTCTCACCTGGGAGTTCTATGAGCTTTATCCAAGAAACAGAATGATTTTCCTTTGCTGTAAGCTCCTTCCCTGAGCACAAACAGATCACTATCGCTGTGCCAGAGACATGGAGTTCAGATAAAAAGCAACATCAACAAACACAAAACAAAATTGAAAGAGTACAGGATTTTCTTTTCTTCTCCCATGAATTATGGAGAGCATGTTTATGAGAGAGACAGCATGGCATATGACTTAAGATCAAGAGAAAATGTGTAGCTTAGTATTTTGATTTAATCATCACTTCCAGGTTGGTGAGACAGACAGTTTTAACAGGGGAAAAGACTGGTGTGAATTTTTGTTCACCGAGAAAGGATCCAGCAAAATCTAGGGCACACAATGGGTTGTGAGATCTGAGGTTGCAGAGGGCAAATCTGGAGTCTAAAATGTAGGGCACCAGCCAAAGCATATATAAATGTGATACACAAAGATCAAGTATGCAAGGTAGCCCTATGTTTGGCAATGATTACCTCATCTACTGAGTGATTACTACATGTCTGGCACCTGCAGTACATTTCATTTCATGCCTATTTTCACTTTCTAGTCTCTCAACAATCCTATTAGGTATAACTTTACAGATAGATTGAATTAGAGCCAAAGACATTATGTAACTTGTTGGAATTACACAGTTCTCCAATAGTATGATAACAGTTTCTTGTTATTGCATTAGTGCAAGGAATAAACTCATAAAACAGCTATCAGTTTATCCTTCCCAAAGTAAGTTAATTAATAGGTATATCCTGGTTGCAATAATTTTCTCAACAATGAAAACATTGTTTTTTTCCCCCAGAAAAGTGCTAGAATTCACAAAGTTTCTATATAAGCCAATAATTTGGGGAAAATAAAAATCAGCCTCTAATACTAGTAATCAAAGCTTAATGTTTTCAAAATTGAATTACATTTCATTTGAATAAAGTACACCACTGAGGTAATGGCTTATTACAGTTGTTAGATTTGTATTTGCTGTTTAATTACAATTTATGGATACCACAGTAAAATCCTATTACTTCAGTTAGTGAGGAAAAAGGGAATAGTAAGTTGACCAGCTGAGTTTTTATTTTCTGTCCCTTTACAGAGCTGATGTGGCTAGTTAGGATATGCCTTATGCTCAAAGGGAAAAACAAAATCAGATGCGTGCATGACCCAAAGTGCACAGTTTTACCCAAAGTGCATATTTTGACAATTTCTTCTAATGCTGTGGAGTGTAATCAAGACACAGCAAAACAGAACCAAGTAGTTGACGGCCATTTATTCAACAGGCATGTGCTCAGGCAACCTTGAAGTAGGTATTGTTTAGAGATGAGGCAAATCAACAGGCACTAGCTGTATAAGCTTAAGTTTATGGTAAGGACATCAGTATTTAGGAAGGGAAATAGCAAGAGTAGTCTTGACCCCAAATTCTATGAAGGGCCCTGGCTTCTATAGACAATTATTACATGAAGATAGAGAAAAGGATTAAAGCAAAAGCCCATGTCTCAACAGAACATTGAACTGGATTCATAATCCTGATGCACTGAATTTTCCTTTCTCTTAAGAGAAGATAAGGTGATTCTTTCACTTTTCTGTCAGTCCTAGACTATTTGTCAAATGGTAGAACAAAAATAAGTCACAAAAATACCAACTTTACTGGAGATAGTCATTATTAATCTGCATCATTATAGAACAGCTCTTGCCTTTTTGTTTACAGATACAAATATATTAGAATCACAAATTTATCTTTCACACAGAGCCTTAAAAAGATAAATTCTAAATAAAATGTGACCCCACTGACAAGTAAGCCCATGTCATTAAAACACTTAGGAAGGAAAGATGTAGATATTGAGTTAGACAGCTGAGGCCTAGTGTGTATTTTACAATTTGGTTAAGTAAATAGAATTTACTGTGGTCAGTGCGCCAACAGGTAGCATTTTCTATATAAAGTCTGTAAAATGAGTCACTTGTTGTGATTGTGGTCTCGAGTTTCTTGCACCGAGGTGAAGATAATACTGCACACATGGAAACGTAATGTCACAGAGGAGTTCACATCATTGGCTAGACACTTGCTTAAAGATCATTTTTTTTTTTTTTTAGCCAGGAAAGAGTTTATTTTCCAACAGGAAAGACACAGTCTGGAGACGGATTTTTTTGTTTGTTTAAGGATGACATTATATTTGCACAGAAACTGAAAGGAGAAATTAGAATTACAAGTACAGGAGGGGGTAGAAGAACAATCTGTATTGGATAGATACATTAGTTGGAAGCATATCCTGAAAGCTTATGCAGGTTAGTCTTCTATAGCTGCATTTCCTTGTTTTTTTTAATTTTGTTTTATGACACAGTTTCATGGGCTCTGGGATTCCCCTAACCCCTCCCTGTGCCTTCCCCCCATGTTGGATTCCTCCACATTGTTGCAGTAGTACATTTCATATCCAGTCATGATTCCTTCATTGCGAGCATGTACCATGCATAGAGTTCAGCTTCTTATTGTTCAGATAAGTTCAACAGTTTCCTTGGGAGACCATCCCTGGTCTGAAAGTAGAGCTGGCAGAATATCATCCCCTCCAATGAAAGGCCACAACATAACATCAACAACAATTTACAACATCATGGAGTTAACTGACATGGTATTGAGTAACCAATATGTTAGAAAATGCAAGTTCTTAACCACATCCTGTGACTAATTCATTGACATTTCAATTTTAGTTTATACACAGAACCAGCTGCTATACACCTTAAAATGGCCACGGGGCTCATGCCTATTTTCATTTTAGTATTTAGCAGTTTTTAGTGTTGAAGTTTAATTTTGCTGAACTTGGCAGATTTTAGGATAGTCTAAACTGGCTAATAATTCTAACAAGGCATTTGTCAACAGTTGAGGTGCAAAACAGTTTTAGGAGGGGTGTGCAGAGAAATCTTCAATAGCAATCAAGACTAAAATAAACAAATGGGACTTCACCAAACTAAGAAGCTTCTGTACAGCAAGGGAAACGATCAACAAAGTAAAAAAGCAACCCACGGAATGAGAGAAGATCTTTGCGCACTACATAGGTGATAGGGGGCTAATTCCTAGAATATACAAAGATCTCCAGAACAACCAAAACAAAACAACAAAACAAACAAACCACTCAAGAAATGTGCACGGGAAATGGGCAGGCATTTCACAAAGGAACAAACCCAAATGGCAAACAAACAGATGAAAAAAAGCTCAAGTTCCCTGGCAATAAGGAAAATCCAAATTAAGACATCAGTGAGGTACCACGTAACGCCAGTAAGGATGGCTCACATACAAAAAACCACCAGCAACACTTGCTGGCGAGGTCGTGGGGAAAAGGGAACCCTACTCCACTGCTGGTGGGACTGCAGGCTTGTACAGCCTCTATGGAAATCAGTATGGAGAACACTCAAACAACTCAAAATCTGCATACCATATGACCCAACAATAGCACTCCTAGGAATATATCCAAAACACCTGTTACAGGAGAAACCAACATGCACCCCTATGTTAAGAGCAGCACAATCAATAATTGCAAAAACTTGGAAACAACCGGAATGCCCATCAACAGAAGACTGGGTAAGAAAGCTATGGTTCATTTACTCCATGGAATACTACTCAGCTATTAGATACCACATGTTTGCCTTAATTTAAGATGAAATGATGTCAATCCAAAAAAGAGTACCTGAAAACTGTAATATTATTCCAACCCCAAACAGCCTGTATCTCATGCAATCAGATATTGTGATGTAACCAATGAACGTACAAACAATGTGAGTCAGACTGCTTATGATCTACATCAAAGAATTGTAAAACCTAATATTCTCTAAAGACGCTAAGCTACTAGGAAAGGGGGCAGGAGAGCAGAGAAATCTTCCATCTCCTTAGAAGGTGTGAGGAACACATGAAATATAACCTATCGGGAACATAACAGGTAACTCATAGACAACAGACTCGAATCAGCATTAAACAGCAGCAAAAGTATAAAGACATACAGAGGGAATCGAGCAATCCTGACAACCTCTTAACAGGAGGTCATATGCACAGAGCAGGGGTGACTTCAGAGTGGAGCAGATGCACAGGAGGAGGCTTATATCCCAACCCTAAAGACTCCCGGATTCTTACCAAGGACTATCAGTACGGGCACCAAGGACTACATCCCAACTGCCAAGGAGACAACGGGGAACTGGAGTGCCTTTGGAGACCGTGAACTCTGAGGTCACCCACTCCCATTTGGATCTACCACATGGGATGCAAGAAGCCCAAATCCTTCCTCGCAGGATCCAAGGTCACTGGAACAACAGCCAGGAGCCCTGAGTGGTCTGCAGAAACAGAGCAGTAAACTTCCTTTGGGGCTAGGGAGAGGAGCTTTCTCTGGTCCTTACTTAGTTCCAACTTTGGATCCCCACCCTCTCTTGCAATGACCAGCAGGGTTGCTCTGGAACCCCCTCCCAAAAAAAGCAAGCAAACAAAAGAACAGCAAGGAAAGCTTAGAACCAGACAGGAAATGGTCAGCGTGGATCCACATGTACCTTACTAGGTAGGACACAAAAATGCAGTATATTTTCAAGGTAATCTTGTTTTGCACTAGGAAGTTATTCCTTTTTTGTTTTATTGTCACATAGATCATTTTCTTCCATTCTAATTGGCATCCTGAAAGAATCATTTCGCTGCAATAACTTTTAGGTTAACATTCATATTTGCAGCAAAAATGATATCAGACATTCTGGGACAAGGATCATGCAACATTTTTATCACTATTTCTTGAATGGCATCTATATTTCTCCAGCAAATAATGAATTGTTTTACAAAGCAATCTGATAAGTCTTCTGATTATAGTTTCATTTATTTTATTCCATATTACATTAATCTTTCATGCATATAATGAAATGCACATTAAAGTATTCTCATTATTCTGAATTGGGCTGCGTCCTTCATAAAAGGAAACTCAAGATGTCTTCATTACCAACTATCGCTGACATTGCCATCAATCATAATCATTGGTGATATCTGCAAAATTTCACTAATAAATGACAGTGGTAATAGCGAGTAGAAATAAACAGAGAATAAAAATCACTATTCTTACCTAGATGCTAAATTCTAATACTACTACTTTCAGTAAAACAAACAGAATTGTGCATTATCGGTTTATGAAAAGCCAGTAACCTCTTTCATCACATCAGATTTCAGTGCAAGAATCTGGCTTAAAATCGCATATGTTGGGGCCAGTGTGGTGACACAGTAGGTTAATCCTTCCACTGTGGTGCCAGCATCCCATATGGGCATCAGTTTCATGTCCCGACTGCTACACCTCTGATCCAGCTCCCTCTTAATGATTTGGAAAAGCAGCAGAGGATGACCAAGATCCTTGGGCTCTTGCATCCAGAAGATGCTCCTGGCTCCAGCTTCGGACTCGCCCAGCTCTGGCCATGACAGCTATCTGGGGAGTGAACCAGTGGATAGAAGGTTTCTCTGTCTTTCCCCACATCTCTCTGTAACTTGTTTTTTAAGCTTTTTTTTTTTTTTTTAATGTATCTGCTGCCTTGATGGCAGAGTTCAGAAGTTGTAAGTGGTTATGAGTGGGCCTAGTGCAGTAGCCTAGTGGCTGAAGCCATCATCTTGCATGTGCTTGAATCCTATATGGGCACCAGTTCATGTCCCAGCTGCCCCACTTCCCATCCAGCTCCCTGTTTGTGACTTGGGAAAGCAGTCAAGATTGGCCCAAAGCTTGGGAACCTGCACCCATATGGGAAACCCAGAAGAGGCCTCTGACTCCTAGCTTTAGATTAGCTCAGCTCTGGCTGTTGTGGCCACTTGGGGAGTGAACCAGCAGATGAAGGATATTTCTCTGTGTCTCTCCTTTTCTCTGTAAATCTCACTTTCCAATAAAAATAAATAAACCTTTAAAGAATTTTTTTTTTACAAATAAAAATAAAAAGTGGCTATGAGGAATCTCTAAATGGCAGCGCATCCATTGGTTTCTGAGGTGGTTGTGTGTTAAGTTGGAAATATTAATAGCAGGGAGCATTTTAAGCAAAATCCTTGCCATTTTGTCTTTCAAATATGAGCAGAAGTAGAAGTTGAACACGAATACATGCAGGCCAAGGACCCAGGGGATCAGTTCTGTTCCTGTTGCTGTTTCTGATAGAGTAATTTCAGATGCTTCATGGCCACTCACATGGCAACAGCACGGTTATAAATGCTGGGTAGCACTTTAGTTGTGTCACTCCTCTGACATGAAAAAAGTTACACAGCCTTTTTGGATCTCAGATCAATTATCTGGAAAATACCATCTCAAATTCCTGTATTGTGTAGGAATATCATGAAAAGGGTCTCAAACAATTGTGCAAACAAAATTTAGAAGCAATATGATATTACAAAATACAATTTGCTGTTACATATCCATTCATTCCTCCACTATATATCTGCTTGACATCCCTCATATGTCTTTGGACTTTGATTTATCTTTCAAGTTGGTAACAAGCATCTTAGCAAAAATCTGGAAGACACTAGGAGAGGAGGTGATGTTTGCTCTGTCATTTGGACCAGGGCTGGAATCATGGATTCTAGAGCTGGACTGCTCTGATTGCAAGGAGACCTCTGTTATTTATTTGCTCTTTACATATCTCTCTTTTGATGTCAATCTCCCCATCTGTAAAATGAGGTCATGGATCATACAGATTGCAGTGCCTGTTAGCTTAATTAATTGAATCAATGAAGAAAGCAGTTAACACCATAAATAACATATTGAAAATGCTCAATAGAAGGTAGCTGTGCTCATTATTCATTTAATCACCCCATTTTGTTACTCCACAGTTTTTGTTTCTGATATTCTGTGAAGTCTTGGGAATGATGGATAGGATTTTGTATTTCTTTCATCATTAAATCCCCATTACTTAGCATGAGGCCTGTGCCTAGTCTAGTAGGTAGTACTCATGCAATAAATGACTGCTGAGAAGTGAGCATGACTGAATAATGAACATCATAAAGAACTGAGTAGCAACAGATGCAAAACAGGACAAGGGAATTATGCCACTTAAGGGCAATTAGAGGAAAGCAACTCCGCACAATCAATTCTGAAATTATATGTTTGGTTCTTTCAAGCACTCATTTGTACAACATGACATTTTGTAGTCAACTGAATGTGGTCATTTTTCAAGTTTGGTGTTTAAATGTCCTTTTCCCCTGAACTGGTTACTACTTAGCCTTATTCTTACTGATATGCTGTTTTTTGTTTTAATAAATTCAAAGTGGCCACTGTTCCTAGAGAAACATGCAAAGGAGAACTAAAACGTACTTATATTGTATTGCATTATATTATATTACATTAATGCCTCAAAGAAAATTTTTGTGATATACAAAAATGTGTCTTTTGAAGATCACATCGGAGGATTTTTTATTTGTGCAAGACAAATGTTGGTGTTAACAGTTGCTTAGAGCCCTCCCTGAGCCTCATATCTCTGTCATGTTCTGTTCCTCCTGTGCTTTGTTAGTCTTCCTTTCCGTTTTCTGTCAGTTTTTCTAAGCAATGTTTTTTTTTTATAGAAGTAGAACAGAGGTTCATATGAGTGACAGATTACAGATGCACAACATGATGAATTTCCACCAAGTGAGCATTCCTGTCTGACAAGCATCCACATCAAGAAAAATAACATAATCTTTTACTCCAAAGCTCCTTTCTCACATGTCCCTTCAGTCACTCCCCAGCAGGCTTTTTTCATTTTACTTTTTTTTATTAGGAAGTATTTCAAACAGAGGTAAGAACAAAGAATATTCTCACAAATCCCTATGTACACACAAACAAACTAGTATTGCCAAAATTTAATGTGATACCTCCTACCACCTTTGTGGTGTCTCTTTTTGCTTTCTTTTTGGGGGCGGGGAATATAAGTTTTAAACACACTTGATACAGTTTTGGAAAATGGAAGGTTTTTCAATGTATGTACTTATTGCATTTGAAAGGCAGAGAGCTAGATAACCTCCGTCTGCTGGTTCCCTCACTGGATATCTGCAACGGCCAGGACTGGATCCAAGCTGAACCCAGGATCCAGGTACTTTATCCTGGTCTCCCACATCTGTGGTAGGACTTGAACCTTCTTCCATTAATTACCTAGGCAGTAGAAGTTGGATTGGGAATGGAGCAGCTGGTGCTGGAACTGGCACTCTAATATGGGATGTCATGGGAAACAGAGTTTGAATGAAGAAGATACACTATACATGCATAAATACCTTAAAGCATTGGGATCAGCACTATGCAACATCAGGCTAAACCTTCACCTGCAGTGCCCGCATCCCATGTTGAGCATCCGTTCGAGTCCTGGATGTTCTACTTCCCATCTAGCTCCCTTTATTGGCTTGGGAAAGCAATGGAGAACTGTTGAAGTTCTTGGACTCCTGCTTGACTGAATCTTGACTGAAATCACTGATAAACAGACATATATCTAATTACTCATTTATAATTGTTTGAATTCAGGTTAAGTGACAAATAGATTAAAAGTAGACATTGACTGGGCCCGGTGGCATGGCCTAGCAGCTGAAGTCCTCTTCTTGAACGCACCAGGATCCCATATGGGCGCCGGTTCTAATCCCGGCAGCTCCACTTCCCATCCAGCTTCCTGCTTGTGGCCTGGGAAAGCAGTCGAGGACGGCCCAAAGCTTTAGGACCCTGCACCCGCGTGGGAGACCCAGAGGAAGTTCCTGGATCCTGGCTTCAGATTGGCATAGCATCGGCCGTTGCGCTCACTTGGGGAGTGAATCAACGGTTGGAAGATCTTCCTCTCTGTCTCTCCTCCTCTCTATACATCTGACATTCAAATAAAATAATAAAATAAATCTTTTTTAAAAAAAGTAGACATTGACTATCAAAATGTTATAGACAAAGTTGATAAAATATAAATTAAAATTTAGGGGCCCAGCACGGTGGCCTAATGGCTAAGGTCCTCACCTTAAATGCACCGGGATCCCATATGGGCACCAGTTCTAATCCTGGCTGCCCTGCTTCCCATCCAACTCCCTGCTTGTGACCTGGGAAAACAGTCGAGGACAGCCCAAAGTCTTGGAACCCTGAACCCACATGGAAGACCTGGAGGAAGTTCCTGGCTCCTGGCTTCAGATATTCACACCATGGGCCATAGTGGTCACTTGGGGAGTGAATCGTTGAATGAAAGATTTTCCTCTCTATCTCTCCTCCTCTCTGCGTTGCAATAAAAATAAATAAATCCTTTTAAAAACTGAATGCCAATGCTTAGTGTTCATATTTCATATTGACAGCAAAGTATTTTAAAGTGTTTATTGTAGTGTCCTTTCAGGTTAACTACTCACTTGATAAGATAGCACCTTTCTATCACCATACAAAGCAAAGACATTTAAAACTTCAAGAAGGCCTGTGCTATGGCTAAACCTCCACCTGTGGTGCTGGCATCCCATATAGACATCGGTTCCAGTGTTGGCTACAACACTTCTGATCTAGTTCCCTACCTATGGCCTGGTAAGCAGCAAAAATCGGCCCAAATCCTTGGGACTCTGCATCTATGTGAGAGACCCAGAAGAAGCTCTGCTTCAAATCAGCTCAATTCCAGCAATTGTGGCCATGTGGGGAATGAACCAGTGGGTTGAAGATTCTCTCTCTCTCTCTCTCCCCTTCTATTGGTAACTTCGCTGCTCAAAAACAAAACCAACCAACAAACAAAAACTGCTAAGCCTCACTTTTTAAGTGTGAAATGAAAAAACACAGCATCATCAATTCTGGAAACATTTAGAGTTGAATTTCCACAGATTTCACATCTTCCAGTGACTTTATAGGTTATAATTATTTTATAGTATAATAATAATACATAATATATTATATTATGTATTCATTTCAAGTCTACCAATGTAAGTATTCTAAGAGGAAAGAACTAAAAGGAAAGACAAAGAAGTTTTTACTGTTCATTTAAGTACACAATAGTGGGTATTATTTCCTAAGGAATATGTATGAAAAAATGCTATTTTCCATGTAATTTTCATTTAGACAGATTGGCTTAGCTTTTCCTTCCATTGTAGAAATGAAAGCAGAATATATCACATCATATCTATAAGCATTATCCAAATGTTCTCTTTCATAACCTGAAGCTTCTAAGATATTTAATTTTTTCATTTTTTTAATTGAAAAGGCAGATATACAGAGAGAAGGAGATACAGAGAGAAAGATCTTTCATCTGCTGGTTCACTCCCCAGGTGGCCACAACAGCCAGAGCTAAAAGCCCATCCAAAGCCAGGTGCCAGGAGCTTCTTCTGGGTCTCTCTCACACATGTGCAGGCTCCCAAGGCTTTGGGCCATCCTCCACTGCTTTCCCAAGCCATAGCAGGGCGATGGAAGCAACTGGGACATGAATCGACACCCATATGGAAACCTGGTGGATGCAAGGAGAGGAGTCAGCCACTAGGCTATCGCACCGGGCCCCCTTCTAAGATCCTTATGTTTCAGGGGAATTAGTAGCAATATGCATATTTATCAATATATAATAAAGTAATTGCTTTAGAGCAAAAGTAAACCTAACAATAATGGCTTAAGCAAATAAGGGTACATTCTTGTCATAGGTGAAGGGGTAGCCTATGCAGTAGTATCATGTTCTTGGGAAATCAGGGATCTTTACATCCTTGTACCCTGTTATCTTTCACTCTAAATTTGGACATAAAAAAGCCAGAAGTTTCCCTCTCCCAAAGCTTTTTTGCTAAAGCATGGATAAATTACTTGTTCATGCTCTTTACTAAAGAAAGGCAAAGGAAAGGAGAAAGGAGTTGCAAAGAACTTTTGAGTAGCCAGTTCACAATATCTGCTACTGTGTTTATCTTTAAAAGCAAATCCAAAGCACTTTGATGAATAGATACAATTAATAAAACTGAGATTTTTTCTTATATTTGGTGGCATGTCTGGAAGTACAAAATGAATTGCTTTATTGGACAGGACATTTGAAGAAATGCCAAGAGAAAAACTAGTCCCTTTGGGAAAATTATACAACAGTAACATCCTTTAGATATACTTAGCCAGAGAAAGATTCCTACACGATTTTTGTGCCAATTCTAAGATGGAAATGTAGGCAAATCTTTTGGCCAGGAACACACATTCTGTCAGGCTTTATGTCAAGGCAATTTGTGCCATAAAAAAGGACAGATTTGTTTGTTTGTTTGTTTCTTAGCTAACCAAGGATGTGAAACAAATGCCATGATATTACTCTTTTCAAAGAAACAAAGATAGTTCATTTTAAATTTGAAAGTCATTTAAGACTCTGTCCTAGAACATTACAATGTTATCTCCTGACATTAATTTATGCTTTTTGAATATGACTACCTTTGTGGAAAAGGCTTATGTTAAATAACATTTATTGGGGCCAGCATAGTGGCTTATCAGAATAATATTCTGCCTGCAGTGCCACCATCCCATATGGATCCCATATTCATGGAAGTCCCTTCTCTCTGTCTCTGCTTCTCGTTCTGCAAATCTCCCTATCAGAACAAAATGCATTTTTTTGTAAAGAACAAATGTCAATTATTACTTTAGATAAGATGAACTTAAAGAAGATTCCATAGCTTCTTTCATTTCACTTTTTAAAAATTTCATTTCTTTTGTTTGTCCT
This sequence comes from Ochotona curzoniae, assembly GCF_017591425.1. Classification (NCBI taxonomy): domain Eukaryota; kingdom Metazoa; phylum Chordata; class Mammalia; order Lagomorpha; family Ochotonidae; genus Ochotona; species Ochotona curzoniae. The sequence goes on along the minus strand of NW_024465023.1, from coordinate 16,981,337 downwards.
AATTATCCTGCCAATTGTGTCATGAAGTCTTGCGGTGGTTTGTCTCATCACATTAAAGTATGTCACCCAATAGGGGTCTGCGTTGCTGAATTGTACTTCCCGTTGGGTACGTCAAAAAGATGGCTTTTTAAGATTCTCCATTGGTCATGACATCAAGATTACATGGACCTATGAGATCAGATGCACATCCATGCTATTTCCCAACACATACATTTATGCATATATGGAAAATCAGAGGGTATGCATGATTAGATTTTGGCATAGGATTTTCACAAAATGCTGTTGGTAACATGTCTGATGCATTCCACTTTCTCAACATTTTGGATAAGAAACCATTTTACTAAATAGTTGAGAAGTGATAGGTCTTCCTTCTAGTGCAATTCCACTTAATAAGCGGAAAAGAAAAGATAGAAATGAACAGTATCAATTAGGCAAACAGAAAGAATCATTATATGATTAAAAAGTGAGTAGAAAAATTACTGTCAGAAATGATATATTTACCTGAGATCAAAGTGTCTCCCCACAAAATACCTATCAATATAAAAGGGAAGTGATAAATTCATGAGAGAGAAGCCTAGTAGGCAGCACTTTCCCCACTTGACCAAAATTCACAGTCTGGTTATGAGACAGACTATCTTCCTTACATCTGACAGGATGTGTAAAGAAGGGTACGGCCACAAGTGAGGCACCTTGAAGGCTATGCAGCTTTCCCTCTGGGTTCTAGGCTCCTTCACATCTCTTTCAAAGATGATGACCAAGGTTTCCCTTTAACCCAGTAGGTACACCTCTTCTACAAGCTTAGAGCTGGGAAAATGATTTGCTGGGCAAGGTGACCGAAACTCCCTAAAGTCCAGCGGAGGAAATCAAGAGGGACACAGAGACCAGGAAAAACTGCTGAAAACATCCAAGATTACACCTGGCAGCCCAGGAGGATAAGAGCAGTTGAGCTACAGGAAGGTACGTCAAGTCACAGACAAAAGTCTGGTGAGTTTCAAACCAGTACAGGGAGACTCCCAGCAAGATCCTCCCAAAGAACAGTGGGAGGCAAAAAGCCCAAAGGACAAAACACTGGTGAAGGAAGGCAAAGCTGAGGAGAAACCCACACGCACTCAAGCAAATGCCTCCCCTCTCCCCGCCACCTCCCACCTCACACCCCACCCCCCACCACCCCGACCAAGGAGACGCCAATGGGGCAAGGAGCCACTGGGGACTGAGCATCTGAGGAGTGAACCATCTGAAAGAGGGACACACAGAGCAAGAAATGAGTCTACCTACACCTGAAAGCTCTGTGCCTAAACCCCCCAGAGAGACACTGGGACCACCCGAGAGACAGTTCTTTTGATTCATTAATAAATCACTCATATGAGAAATTTTAATTGTAAGTACCAGGTTTTGTAAACGTCCCTTTCAACACTATTTTTACTACATCTCATGAGCATTGATACTCTTGTTTTTATTTTATTTTATTTGATGGATAAATAGAGAGACATTTATTTCCTCCTTATACTTCTGCTCAGAACCAACTCTGGAGATCACTGACAACCTGGATATTTGAAGGGAAAATAAATGTGTTTTTATCTCCAACAATGGCCACTATCTTTTCAAGCTTTTAATTCACATATTGAGTGGGTTTCACTGACTGGTTCTTAAACATTGTTTTTCTGATATTCTCCAGGAAAGATAGAATATGATTCAGACTGTTGAATAGATTGTTTTCATAAAGCTGTCACATTTTCAAAGGATGACTAAAATGTGCAACATCACTAGAGATAAGATGGAAAAATCCAAAACAATGTGAAAAGAAACCTTACAAATGTCCTTTCAGAGCTTATCATTCATCATTCCAAACCCACCTCCAGATTCTATTCAACTCATAGAATTAAATGTATAATTATCCTGTACAACATATTGTGAATGAAAACATTTCTTAAAGGTGTTTGGAGTTGCTTAGTTGTTGGTATCATAATTCCATGTCTATTTTAGAGGTAGGCATTGATGTTGGATTATTTCTTTTAGACCAGGGCACTGATGTTAAATGAAGGCTCATTTTTTCATGGCCTTTACTATAGCCACTCACAAGCACATCTTTTTACTGACTCATCCTGCACACTCCTGGAGTTTTCTGAACCAACTGCTAGGCATTTAAAATTTTCAGTAAACTATAGACAGGCCCAATATTAGATTATCACCACTAAGACAGAATGATTTTTCACGTGCTTTTGTCCACTTTATTGAGATTAAATTGGCAATTTAAAATTGGATGTATTTAAGTTATACACATTATTACTTGATATACATTTTGAAGTGCTTACTATAATTCAGTTAACATTCATAACCATGCACAGTTATCTGTGTATCTGGGAGCCACACATAAGAAGCAAATTTCTAGCAAACAATAAATTAACCATAGCCACTGTTTATTGTATATTTCATTCCAATAACTTACTTCATATCTGAAAATTTGTAACCTTTGACTAACATTTCCCTATTTCACCCACCTCTCAACCTCTGGTAGCCACTACTATACTCTTGGCTATAATGAGTTTGATTTTCCCTGCCACTCCTTGTAAGTGAGATCATGCAGTATTTTCTCTTTCGCATCTGGCCTGTTTCACTCAGCCTAGTGTACACCAGGTTAATTCATGTTTTCACAAGTGTTAGAATTTATGTCCTTCCTCTTATTACATTTTCTTTATTCATTAATCTATCAGCAGACATTCATAGCTATATATTCAAAGGAAACTAAATTAATATTTAAGAGATAACCACACTCTAATATTCATCATAGCAGTATTCAAAATATCTGCAGCAAATAAGAAAATGCAGATACCTTTGGGGTACTAAATTTGTTTGCTTTGGCTATCTATGCAAAGGAAGGATTGCTACATCATATGGTATTCTTGTTCAAAATCTGAGAAATCCTAATGCTATTTTCTATAATTGTTGTACCAATTTAAATTCCCCTAACAATGTAAATGTAGTAGAACTCTCTTTTGTCCAAATTTTTGTCATCACTTTTCAGCATTGTACTTTTGATAATGCCCACCTTAATAGGTGAGAAATCATATACCATCACAGTTTGATTTTTAATTCCCTAATAATCATCAATGCTGTTAAACATTTATTCATATGATTGAGTGTCACTGGATGCCTTTTTTGCATAAATGTTCATTTAGTTTCTTTGTACACTATTTATCTTGGTTATTTGTTAAGTGTTGTTATTAATGTGCATGAACTCCTTACATATTTTGGATGCTAATTCCTCATCAGGTATATGCTCTACAAATATTCTCTCTGGCCTAGTGGCTAAATTCCTCGTGCAGAGATCCCATATGGCCACCAGTTCTAATCCCAGCAGCCCTGCTTCCAATTCAGCAACCTGCTTGTAGTCTGGAAAGCAGTAGAGGATGGCTCAAAGCCTTGGAACCCTGTATCTGTGTGGGGGACCTGGAAGAGGCTCCTGGCTTCAGATTGGATCAGTTCCAGCTGTTGTAGCCACTTTGGGAGTAAATCAACAGATGGAAGATCTTCCTCTCTGTCTCTCCTTCTCTCTATATATTTGATTTTTCAATAAAAATAAATAAATTTTTAAAAAATATTCTGTCCTATTTCATAGGTGACCTTTTCATTTTGTTGATTGTTTCATTTGCTGGACAGAAGTTTTAATTTGTTTTAGTTTCACTTGTTTATTTTTTTCTTCAGTGTAAAGGGACATCCCCTCCCCCCCATTTTCTTCTAGAAATGTTAGGATTTGGGGTGTTATATTTAAGTCTTTCATTTATTTTGCATATAAGACAATGGTCTTATTATAGCATTTTTATAGAGAAACCCTAGTTTTCCCATCAATATTTATAGAACAGACTGCCCACCATTATATGTTCTTGGTACACTTGTCAAATGTTAGTTACACATGTGTGCAAGATATTTCTGGGGTTCTTTAGGTGGCATGATACAAGTTCTTGGGCTTTCACTGACTGCTTCTCGGTGTATATATTAGCAGGAAGCTGTGATCAGATACATTGCCAGGACTCAAATCCATAAACTCTGATAGGGGTTATGGGCATCTTCATTACAATACTAAATACCTATCCTACAAATTTTTGAGATAATTTTTAAGTAAATTAGTGTGTAGAAAAACAAATTTTGTATGCTGATTTTTGTGTCCTGCCACCTCATGAAAAGTATTAGTCCTTTCAGTTCTTTTGATATTCTTTAGGGTTTTCTATAAATAAGGCATACCATCTGCTAACAGAGACAATTTAACTTGCTGTTTCCTGATTTAATAATCTTAAACAGAGTGATTACTGTCATTACTACCATTCCCAGGGGCTAACTATAATATAAGACAAGCTAAGTTACTTTAACTATTGTCTCTCTTGCCATCAAAAGTCCCTGTGGAGTTTCTTTGTGTTATACATTGATTATTAAATTAAACATCCTGGCTGCACATGTTGAATCTTGCTGAAGAATGGAGACCTATTATCACTAGGGAGGAAAATGAGTTTTAGAGGCTGGGATAACTGTTCAAAAGTACAAAAAAAGGAATATTAGGCTGATTTACTTGATTGAAGCCAGGAGCCTGCAAACATGACTTAAATTCATTGACCAGGCTTTTTCCTAGGACAAGTTAATTTTTATAACCACAGACTTTCAGAGTTTTAGGTTTGAAAGTTTATAAGATAATGAATATTCCAATAGGTGCACTCTGCAGGAACTTTTATTTATCCATTTGTTTATATTAGGATCTCCTATTATTTTAGTATCTCCTTAAGGGTTGGTTGTAACTTAAAACAGCTTCATGTCAGGCCATGAAAATGAAAATGAGAGGAAACAGTAAGAATTTTCCAGACAAGCAAAACTGGAATTGTAATTTGGCAAGTCACAGCTTATTCTTCAACCCACAACTTAGTCAAAATTATGCTGGGGTCCAATTCAGTCATTCCAGCGAGTCACCATCACCAAGCCTTCTTCCCAAACCACCAAGACACTGAATTCTTGTATCTTTTCATGCAAAGAAATAATGGCATTTTCACTTAAAACCATTCTCAAAGTACAAGTATAAAATTAGATAAATTGCTAATGTTTAAAATGGTTTGAGACAAATTAGGAAATTAATCTACTTCTATGAAACTAGTAAATGTAAAAATATAATTATATTAAATGTGTTTTATGTGTTATTGCCCTGCGATGTGATGGCAATGCCAATGCAACATAAAATAGTGAAATCAGTAACTGTAGTTAATAGTAAGTGTTCTCAATTGAGTAGTTAGAATGGAAATCAAACTTAGATTTTAAGACTGTTAATGAAATCAACTTTGCTGTCTGTTGAAAGAAATAGTTAAGATTATCATTCATGGATCAGTAGATTTAGTGATTGAAAGTGAATGAAATAAAAGCCATTTAGCGAAGGCATACAAGGTTTGAGAACTACTTAGACATCTGGAAGTGTAATGTCCTAGAAGCACCCAAATCAGTGACATGTGAACTGCCTGATACACTGCCAAAAGATGTGAATTTTCCTTAATGTATAGTTACTTTAATATATTGTACAGTGGGGGGAGAATCAAGATGGTGGAATAGGGTAAGGACATGTGTAAACAGACAGAGAAATATTTGCCAGTGTGAAGCAAAGAGGGCACATTCCAGGAAATAGGAGAGGATAGAACAACAGCAGAGGGATACCTGGAGACTGACAGACACAGCAAAGCAGCAAAAACAATGGTGTGGTGTTGCAGTAATCAATGTCCCAGTGGCATTCAGCAAACAGTGATCTGAACTCCACCAGCTGCCAGAACTACACCAGCAACCAGGTGGGAAGGGACTTTCACTGGGAGCTCAGGAGGTGAACCAAAAGAACTGCCTGTCCTACTGATCTGTTTGATTTGACCAGAGCAAAGAGAGAGCAGCAGGTCCAAGCCAGGTGGTGCGGGATCAGGGTGGATTTCACAGCCCAATTGGCCTCCTAGAGCCAAATTAGGTGCCATTTTGTTTAAGCAGGCAAGGGTTATGGGGCAGGATTGTGCATGCATGGAGCTGGGAGTGAACTCATTTCTGGCTCAGCGAAATGCAACATTGTAAATTTCTCTTTTTCTGCCTGTTGCTGATTTTGTATTGTGCCTTTTCATTTAAGGGGATGTATAGTAATTGTGTAATGAACACTATCATACCCAAATGCAAGGATACAATGCAGTATGCATCTCTACTTCCAGACAAAGATGGACTCCCAATGAAACTGTTTACTGCATCTTGACAATAGGATGCTGGACTCTCTGCCATTGTCCATGCCCACAATGATGAACATATGACTGTGTATGAAGAACTATACTATAGTAATGATACAGGCAAACTCATTGAGGGGGGAGGGAATTGGGGAAGGGATAAGAGAAATCCCAGGGCCTATGAAACTGTACCATAAAATGATAATAATGAAAAGAAATAAAATTTAGAAAAATAAATAAAAAATAAACTGTACAGTGGTAAATTCAGAAAGGTCATGCTGGGCTGATAACAATGAAATTCAGTATACCCAAATAGCCTGTTTTATTAAACACTGCTGGATAGGTTTTGGGGAGGAAATGCAATAATATTAATTTTTATAGAAATAATATTTGATGGTCACTCATTAGCTAGAGCCCTGCAAAAGTTAATTTCACGGTGTTCTGGCCTCTTGATATCCTCATAAACCTGCTTAAAGTCAAAATTTCATGCACCCAAGGAAAAAAGTGCCATGTATTTAAATATTTCTGGCATTTATCCCATATAGAACGTACTTATACATGTGTTAAATGTGAGACCATGATCTGTGTTTGTTTTTTTAACGCTATGGCCTAATTTTAAAGATCCAAAATAATTTGCTTTTTAGGTTTGCCCTTTTCCTTGTGATTAAATGCCACCGTGTATAATTATAGATTTGCTTGTAAATTGTACTTCCAAGTAAATCCCAGGATAGTAAATTCTTTAACATAAATTAAAAAAAATTAAGATGTTAAAAAATTACTTATAGGAGATCTGAAATGCAACGTAGAACCACTGTTTTCCCAATCTTTAAGCTCAAAGATTAACTACTAGAGTCCTGTCAGGCTGGCTTTCTGGCCTACTGGGTAAAGCTGCAACCTACAATGCCAGTATCCCATCTGGATGCTAGTTCCTGTTCTGAATGCTCCACTTCTGATACAGTTTCCTGTGAATGGTTTGGAAAGCAGCAGAAAATGACCCAATTGTCTGGCACTCTGCCATCCATATGTGAGACCCTGATAAAGTTCCTGGCATTGGGTCATCTGGGGAGTGAATCTGCAGATGAAAGTTCTCTCCGTCCTTCTCTTTCTAATTGTGGCTTCTAAATACATACATTTTTTAAAGGAGTCCCTCCAGACACAGATTCATGTTGGTTTTCACTAATTCTGATAATATATGTTAAAAATACAGTTAGGCATGTGGTGCTAGTGAGGTTTTGTGCATAGATTAAGAGAAAGTAAAATCTAGAAGCTCACTTATAGAAAATGTGTAATGTTTTGCCTACAACACTTTTGTAATATGATGTATCAATCATAAGGGTAAAAACCAAATACAACAATTATCCCAAAATCCAGTTAAAAGAAAAAGTATGGGTCAATTTATAAAATTCTTAATGCTAATGACCTATTTTTAATTCAGTGCTTTTTTTTCTACATACATAAACAGAATGGCTAATTTGTAGCTCTCCAGATAAATCAGATGAACTAATAACATACAAGTAGAATATTACATATCCTAAACACAAGCTTCTATACAGTGTTTCCTATAAACAATACAGATATGAAACATGAAATTGAAAAATAAAATTGTTTTTCTGCCCCTGTCCCACCCCTCCCGCCCCCTGCCGAAAGGAATAACCATTTGATACCCATGGATTGTTTTAAATTTCTTTCTTTCTAGTTTGACATGCAGAGAGACAGAGAGAAACTGACAGACACAGAAAGATCTTCCACGCACCTCTTCCACAAATGCCCACAATAGTCAGGATTGAGCCAGACCAAAGTCAGGAACCTAGAACTACATCCAGGTCGCCCAAGTGAGTGGCAGAGATCTGGCTACTTTAGCCATCGTCTGCTGCCTCCAAGGGTGTGCATTAGCAGCAAGTGTAAGTGAGAAACATACGAGCTGGAACTCCAACACCAGTACTTCAATATGCAATGCAGGCATTTCCAAACAGTTGCTTAACTTCTGTAAAAATGTCCACCCCAGACTCTGTCTTTAATTTACTGAGAGTTTAAGAGAAAACAGCCACTTCTTTCTCTCCATCCAGTCTCCTTATCGTCCTTTTCAAATCATTTAGTAATACTTTCATTTTATTTACCTCTTTGTTTTCACTATGTAAACACAAAAATATTGTGTTTGACATAATTTTATACCATCACCCTGTATTTACATTCCATTTAAAAATTTCTAGAGCATATGCTTATATTATGTTTTCATGAGATGTATTTATAAGTTATTAGGATCAAATATCACCTACAGAAATTAGCTTGTAGTTAGCAATGCCCATATTTTTTATTCCTATGATCTTCACCCTCACCGCTGGATCATATACCAATACTGTGCACACTTTAGGAAATAACTTTCCCACTCTTGCTAATTTGCAGTACTAACTAACCCAAAACCTCAGAAGCAGAAATCATTTTCTTAGAAATTCTAGCACACAATTCCTTGGCATCGAAGCTTAAAAGAGTATGAAACTATAGGTCTTTTAAAGGGTTCTTATATTTGTTAGAGAGGCAGGGTTGTAAAAAGGGAGAGAAAGAGAGTGTCCTTGTACCCACTGGTTCACCCTACAAATGGCTGCAACGGACAGAGCTAGGCCAGGCAGAAGTCAGAAGCTTCTCGTGGGTCTCCCATGTGAGTACAGGGGCCCACACATTTGTCCCCTCTTTTTCTTTCCTAGGCACATTAGCAGGGAACTGGGTTATTAGTGGAGTAGCTGGAACACTAACCACTAACAAGGACCCATATGGGACTGACATCACAGATGGTGGTTTAATATACTATGCCACAACACTGGCCTCTTTTCATAATTTTTGTCACAGAGCAAAACTTTTTATAAAATACTGCAGCAGCATGCATGCATTTATTTCCCTGTTGGCAGAATTATATAAAATACCCACTATCTTTTAACTTTCTGATATCTAAAGCAATTTTGGTTTCTAAATCACATTTACCCAAAGGCCTTTTGCAAGAGACTGTTGCCTGCATAAGCATTCATAGTGAGTATGACTTATGATGTTTAAGTTTAGGGAATGGCAGATAAAATAAAGACAAACAGCTGTTCTCTTTTGATTTCTTGGGTCTTTGTTCATTTTCTTTTTCAAGGAACTTATGTGCAAAGTCATCAACAAGACTTTTTTTTTTTAATGACACAAGAATAGGTAGATCAACTGTACCCAATATGAATCCTTGCACGATTCTCTTCTTTCTACTACTCACACAAGCTGCTCTTGAAAAGTCATGGATTATGTCCTCCTTATCAAATCAAACAGCAATTATTCAGTCCTCATCTTTCCTCTCACAGCATTTAGTACTCACTGCTTTCAAGCTATTTGCACTCCAAACTTCATGCAGTCCTTCTTTATTCTGCTACCCAATTTGTTATGTCTCCTCTGTTGGAACAGCAGTTCCTTCCATTTTTATTTTAAAAACGTATTTATTTGAAAATGTGTGTGTCAGGGAGAGAGAGAGAGAAAGAGAGAGATCTCTTTCAACTGCTGGTTCACAACTATGATGGCTGCAACAACGACTAGGCCAGTCCAAAGCCAAGAGCCAACCACTTCTTCCAGGTCACTGGCATAGGTGGCAATGCTTCTGATACATTCCCCAGGCACATTATCAGGGAGCTGTATAGGAAGTGGAGCAGCTGGATGTGAACCAGTGCCTTTACAGGATGCTGAGTTTGCCACAACACTAGCCCCAGCAGTCACCTCTTAACTTCTGAGTGTTAAAGCATCTCAGAGTCTAACATGTCACAATTGGTCTTCTCTTTATCTAATCCCAAAACTAACTTGAAATGCTCACATATATCTGAAAATCCTCAACAGTGTAAATCTATCTTAAATCTCTTCAAAGATATCCAATTTCATGGCTTTTAATTTTGAAATCTTGAGGTCTTCAACTATAAAGTTGGAAGGAAATGTTCTTGCATATTTCTATGCCATACTGTCTGAATTCTTGGATTACAGTGAATATTTGGTTTACTCAATTCCAAGATCCATTTTCTTCCATTTTCTACCTTGTTTTTTGCCCCCAGGAGATTGAACACTATTAATATTACTTAAGATTCCCTGACCTCTGGCTTCCAGCTGGTTTCCATCAAGAGGAGACACCAACAGGAGGCAGAAAAAGAGATAAGTCCAAGTATTCACTTACACATCTTCTGCTTCCTTCTAGTTTGAAGTCTGAGTAGGGCCTCCTGCCTCCATGGTTATATTCATCCCTACTTCCCCATTTATAATGCTTCCAAGTCCCAACCAAACTCCACTAACTCTAGATTTTCCTGCTAGCATTCATTCTGGCCTAGTATCAGAATGTATTTTTGATGCTTTGGTTCCTGGGAGCAATAGTACCCCTGTGAAAACACTCGTGGGAACAAGCTCTACTCTTATTACTGCTGTATCATGCTGGTGAAGTGGAACCATTCAAGATCTGTATATTAAGCCGTTTCTTGGACAGAATGTCAGAGTACTTGTGGGACACATAATAGACTACTGAAACAGAAATGCACAAAGTTATGAGCAAATAAAAGGATGAATTTTGTTAACCATTTTCATCAGGATTTGATTGAATGTGTTGGCTCCAAATGAACCTAGATATCATGATATCTGATTCGCTTCTTCTTTGTTTCTTTGGCTATATTCATACACATCCTACTACTGAATTCCAGTTTACTTTCCAATTTCTATAATTTTATACCAGAGTGAGATTGTAGATGATCATGTGTTGAATGAATAGGCAAAGCTGATTTCTAAAATTTTACTCTGAACAAAAAAGTTACATATGTGTTTGACTAAAGCTCAACTCAAATACCAAAAAAATGAGTTTTATAGACTTGCATTTGAAGAAGACAAGCAAACAACTTTCTAGCAAAGGGAAACCAACGGATATAGAACACAGAACTATTTCATCCATTAGAATTCCATAGCTAACAATATTCAATGAATAAGAGGACAGTGGGAAAGAAATTAGATTTTCAGGAAAAAACAATATATCCTCCAGTAGAAGGTGACAAAAATTAATGTATATTAAGTTAATAACATTATGAAAACTTAATTATATGAGGGTTAATTTTTGTTTTACAAAGTACAATGAAAGAGAAAAACTGAAAAACTATATTATTATAATAATATAGGGGAAACGGTGGGAGAGGGAGTCTTCCACTGGGGCTTTCTGATATCTGATCCCTCCAGGATCTGTTACATCATATGGCCAGTAGGAGGTGCTCTGGTTTTGCAGCCTGCTGCTGGTGCAAAGCCCTTCCTGCTCTGGATTCCAAAACTCAAAACTGGGACCATTTTATGACACTCAGCACACAGGCTGGAACATTATTCCCAGATTTGGATTATCTCTGTCCAGAACACAAAAGGGCTCCCCAGCGGTTACAGTTTTGTACTTATGGAAAACCAGGTGAGACACAATCATGTCCATCATGATGGAGGAGAATTCCTAGCATATACTGGCCACTGGACCCCAAAAAGGTTTACCAGTTTGTTGGGTCCATGTCACCCGTCAGCAAAGAGCTTTCAACACACGTGCCACTTCTCACTGAGCTCATCAGGGAGATACACTCAAGAGGTTGGAAACAATTTTACAATGCTTTATTCTCAGCAATTCTCCTTCTTGCTTGTAGGTATATAGTCCGGGATGCCCCTTGCTACAACAGAGATCTAGGATTAGGTACTAGCAAGCTGGTACCTGAAAGAGTCCATTTTCATGTGCTTTACCTGTACAACAGCTGAGCTATCCATACAGCAGTTCATCCCAGACTGTATACCTACAGGCAGGAAAGAGAATTGCTGGGAATAAAGCATTGTCAAATACATTGCTCGGAAAGAGGTAGAAATCGAACCTGGGCTGACTCAGATAGTCCCTCCATTGCAAGCATATGCTAAGCATTCTTGATAACTGCAAAGGAGAAAGCAGGGACTGGGGGATGAATCAGTCCAAAGTCAACAGGAGAACTGTCTTGCCATCATTATATGTGCCAAAGCTAACTGAGATTCATGCTGAAGCTTCATAGCTTTAATAGCTATAAAAAACAGATAGTGCCTATAGGAGATGGCACTAAATTTTAATGTACAGTCATTCCAAATAATTGCAAAAACTTTGGTATCAAGAAAGGATAAATCAGGGAGAATCTATATACCTCTAGTGCACCTAATTTTCATCAAAAATCTCATAACTTCAGAGACAAGGTAGCAAATATGTCAGCAGACAGAGCATCGCATGAAGGTAACACATAGACAAAGCAGTCAGGTCCCTAAATCATGGAAGCCATCTCAATCTGGAGCACTGAGAAATTTCACTGTGTTGCATATCCGTGAGAGTTTTTTTTTCCTTCAAATTTTCTACATGCTGCTTGTTGGAATAGTTTTTAAAAGACACTCTGCAACCATAATTTCCATGGCAACTACAGGTGAAATATTTGTCAATAACTATCAAGAATCTAAGATTTTTATCTTACTTGAAGTTAAGAAGTCAATCTGGCACACTCTTCTGGATGCTAGTAGAAGAGTCAGTATTCCTGGGGGAAAGACAAAGATCTCTTTAGCTGACAGCTTGTCAGGTAGTATGAGTTCCCTGGTTGTCTTGATTATCCTGTCCCCAACTCCTATTGAGCTGACAGAGGCAGCCCCAGTGGACACTGATGCTCACACAGTGAGCCCCATGGGCTGCTGCTGCTCATGCTAGAGCTGAAGAACAGCTGAGAAACGGTAACTGCTAAGAGGGCAGCTATGCCCCTGGCCAGCCCTCGCTCCAAGAGAGGCATTATCTGTGTAATCCAGAGAGTTAACATGCTTAAATTCTGGCTAGGTACTGAAACACTCTCTGACCTCCAAGGCTGACCTCAAATAGAAACACACTTCAAAACAGTCCAGAACAAACGTTGTCAAGAGCCTCCACCCACATGACATGCAGGGACGTGAGAGATCCGTGGAAAAAGGGTCCCAACAGGTGGCTGGGCCATCAGTCACTAATGACTCATGTTCCAAAGCAACTTCCCCCTTATTGGACACCTGTTCAACTTTACCGGCTAGAGGACGAGACATGACAGCTGGTACTTGCTTCCATAGCCAGGCATCTAAATGCCATAACTCTAAATTCTACTTGTTACCTCACAGGGCTTCACAAATCCCTCACAAAACATCAAATATCTCTGCCCTTCATTTCTACAAATTTCTCATCCTGTATTTAGATTTTCATTATTATATTGTCCAGCATTTTTATGTTTTTCCTTCTAAGCTGATTTATGGTTTCAGCAATAGATATATTGAGCAAAATTCCTGGAGGAGAGATTTTTCTACAAGGAGTTATCTGAAGCCACAGGGTCTGAGACCAGGGTGTTGATGTCATAGAACCACAATAGCCACTCTCTTTACTGGATTAAACCTAGGATTTATCCAGATAGAGCTTGTGGAATTTGTTTCCTGGTTTCTTTTTCTTTTTTTCATTCATTCTTTCTTTTTTTTTAAGATTCATTTTACTGGAAAGGCAGATCAGATTTATGGAGAGATGAGACAAAGAAATTCAGCAGCTTTTTCTGGATCTTCCATACAGGTGCAGGGTCCCAGGGTTTTGCTTATAAGGTGAGGATTTAACCATTGAGCCATCATTCTGAACCCTCCTGATTATTTTTGATACAAGTAGGTGGTAGATGCAGAAGCATAGGAAACACAGAGCAGTGCGAAATTGTAAAAACATCACTTCTTACCACTATCAACAATAGCCAGATCTGCCCGGGTAAGATAGTCTCATTACAAGAAATTGTTAAACAGTATCCCACTTGTTTTCTTGTTGCTGCTTCAAGAGTTAGAACTCTTAATTTGTTGCTTTCTGCTTAAGAAACAACTAGCATGCTTAAGGCCCTGTGACTTCTCTACTTAATTATATAGAATTCATATGTAAAAGGTTACTTAATCACTAATATTTTAATTCTCTAAAACTTTGGGCTTAGTATTACAAAAGTATTAACCAACAAGAAAATAGTTTAGGAGAATATAACATAAAGCAAGGATTTAGCTGAAAGTTTCTTTTCTTTATTTGTCACTATCTTCAGCAAGGGCATGTATAAGTTTTGCTTAACATAAAGGACAGACAAGAATATTGCTTTATTATCAAGTCAAAATGAAACTCTGGAAAAGAGATGCTTCTGCACCAATTGGCACAAACTTTTCATTTAAATTAGCTCTGCCATTTTAGACACAAGATAGGTAATTACTGATTTGACACATTTCCAGAAGATTTTAATTTAAATGGCAACAAGGTTTTTCAAGGTTTTTTTTTCCTTACCAATACATGCTCTCACTTCATTTTGTGTATATGCAGTCTCTCAAATGGCAGTTATATTGGCAATGATATATTCTCAAAGAGATTAATTAATATTGCTTGCAAATCTGTTTTACACATGAAGATGTGGTCGTTATGAATTCTCTGGATTTCCATGACTTTGTTGAAACCGATATGCGTGGATCCAAAGCATAGCGCTTTCATTTGCTGAGTGTTTTGATCTACAGGAGCTTGGGAGGCCTCAGAAGTTTCTCTGACCTTTCCAGCAGTCTTGTCTCCTGCTCCTCTTTCTCCCCAAAACAAATCATGAAAATTGGAATTCTCCCTCAAGGTGGCCCACAGAAATTTGAACCCCTCCATCATACAGCAAGTCACAGGCAGTAGCAATGGTCACTATCTCCATTCTTTCTTCTCCCTTTAAATCCGTTATTTAGAGGGTCCCACTCAGTTTCAGTGAGAAAGAAACACCACAAAAGAGGTCAAACAGAAGCTTAACACATAGGTCTTGCTGCATGCCTGTTCTCAGTATTTTATCATTTGACCACTCTCTTTTGTATAATCATATTTATACAGAGTTGTCTATGTTCATCATATCTACACAGAAAGACATTTTCCCCATGTCTTCGGGTCCTCATTTCTGAAGGCTCTTATGTCATGTAAAGTTCAAATAAACTTTAAAAATTGTTTTGAATAAACTCATTTGTTATTCTTTTTTAAAGATTTATTTTCTCTGGAAAGGCAAATTTACAGAGGAAGCAGAGACAGAAAGAAAAGATCTTCCAATTGGGTAGCTAGGACTCAAAGCAACCTCCAATATGGGATGCTCATTGTTGACAGTGGCTTAATTCACTGCACTACAACACTGCTCTCCTCTCCCCAATTTTTAGGTTGAAGAAAACTAAATAGGATTTAAATAACCTACTGAATGTCACGATTAGTTTGGTGATAGAATAAAAAAAAAAAGCATATGTGCTGAGTGCTTTTCTATGTACTTTACATATATTGATTTCTGTAGATAAGAAAAAACTCTGGAACAGATATTATCATCGTCCTCATGGTATACATAATGAAGTAGCAACACAGAGAGAGTAATCTGCCCAAGTTCATACAATCAGTGTTGGCAAAGCCAAGATCCAAATCCAGACAGCTTAATTTCAGATCTTGTATGCTGAAAAATTACACTACCCTAACCATTCATTTTGTTTGATATGTTTATTCAGGGAGGTGGGTGGGACATTAACTTTGTAATCTATACATAATAAACCAAATATAGATACCTCAGTCTAATAAACTATATAAGATGCATAAAAACCCAATCTCTATATAATAAACTTCACCAATTTTAAGTGTAAGATTTTAAAACTTTTATTTTTTATTTATATTTTTATTGGAAAGTCAGATATACAGAGAGGAGGAGAAAGATCTCAGTCTGCTGATTCACTCCCCAAGTGGCTGCAATGGCAAGAGCTGTGCCAATCCGAAGTCAGGAACCAGGAGCTTCTTCCTGGTCTCCCATTAAGGCGCAGGGTCCCATAGCTTTGGGCTGTCCTCAACTGCTTTCCCAGGCCACACTCAGGGAGCTGGATGGGAAGAAGAGCCGCCGGGACTAGAATTGGAGCCCGTATGGGATCCTGGTGTATGCAAGGTAAAAACTTTAGCTGTTAGGCTACCATGCCGGGCCAAGATTTAAAAACTTTTGAGAAGCATAACACAGTTGTGTAACCACCACCAAAATGAAGACAAAAATTTTCCATCACTTCCCATCATCAGCACAACCATGCAACAATTCTGCATTTAGCCATGAATTCAAGGGTAACTCTTCGCAGTCTAAGGGATGAACCAACAACAATAAATACTTCTCTGTTTTAGCTTTTTCCTCTTTAGTACCGTATCACTAAAATTCCAGCCCCTCTGAGCTCACATTTTTCTCTGCTCATTAGAGTTCATTTTTCACCCCTCCCTTATAATTCAAACTACTTGGAAACTTAATACAAGCTAGCTAAGAGCAATCGTAGAGCTTAACGTATTTGTGTCTATACTCTAATGGGTCACAGTCTTGTACTGCCCATTACCCAATGTATGAAAACACTTGTTTGATATACTTTGTCTAGTTTTCTAGTTGCTTAGAATGGGAGGATAATTTCCATAGTAATTAATCTTTCCATCTGGTAATTATAGTGGCAATGCCCACATGTTTTATTACAATCTATTTTTATTTCAATTCCTCATTGTGTCACCTTGAAAAAATTACTGAGCTTTAATAAGCCATTTATGGAATTACCCATGTGAATAGTAGGAAATGTCATTCTTATTATACTCGATAGAATTTTTGTTAATATATGAATGGCTCTGATTCAATTTAGACTCTAAAACTGGGCCCTCAGCAAGTTAATAAATATATTTAACTTGTAGTTTCATATTTTTGAAGTGGTTATAAATATAGCACCTACTTTATAGAATCATTGTGAAAATTAAATATACAGAGAGAATTTAACTTAGTGACTGTAATTTTTGATAATAAATGGTAGTTTCAATCTTTATTAATATAATTTTAATGGAATGGCTATGCCATAAAATGGCTTCATATTGATTCCAAATGTTACCAGTAGGGGGGACATTAGGTTTTATTTTATCGCATCATATATTTATTTTTTTTCTAGTGATATGCACATTAAGTATGAGCTAGTTCACTGTTTTATTTCCATGAGGATACCATTTCAACAAATACATTTTGAAAATTTACTGAGCACATGAAATAAGCAAATATGGATAACACATAGCCCATGCCATTGAATACCTTATAATTCAATAATGAAGTTTTCATTAAAATGTAGCTTTCCTTCACATCCCTGCATATAACTAATTACCTTGGAACAAGGCCTTAGAATGTCATTCTTTAAAATATTTCAAATGTTTATGCTAATTTTATTTTTATTGATGCTATCTTTCCTTTTAAAATCTACTGAGGTTTAGTTTGTAGCCTAATGTATCATTTATACAAAAAGTGTTCTATGTACACTTGAGAAGGAATGTGTATAATGCTACCAGTAGGTAGAATATTCTACAGACAACCATCAGAACTACTTGGTTTATTGTACTTTTTCAAAAGATTTCTTTATTTTTATTGGAAAGTCACATACACAGAGAGGAGAGACAGAGAGGAAGATCTTCCATCCAATGATTCACTCCCCAAGTGAGCGCAATGGCTGATGCTATGCCGATCCGAAGCCAGGAGCCTCTTCCGGGTCTCCCACGCGGGTGCAGGGTCCCAAAGCTTTGGGCCGTCCTCGACTGCTTTTCCAGGCTGCAAGCAGGGAGCTGGATGGGAAGCAGGGCTGCCGGGATAGAACCGGTGCCCATATGGGATCCCGGGAGCATGTGAGGCAAGGAATTTAGCCATTGGGTTATCACAGCCGCTAGGGTATCACAGCCACTAGGCTATTGCACCTGGCCCGGCATTCTGACTTTTAAGGTAGAAGATGTATGGTGGCCACGAGGACTCACAACACCATGCAACAAGACAGCCAAACCGCTAGGTGAAATTTCATAAGTATTAACCTCCTCAGGAAGCAGGTCAAACAGATTATGAAATCAAAGAAACAAAAATGTGCCATGAAACAGCTTCACCAGTAAGGCCCAGGACAGACACAATCCAAGGTATCATCTCCTTCCCAGAGCTTCAGTGGCTCAGAAATTTAAGCCTTTGGTGTCATCTTTTCCAAGATCCACGACAGTAACAGTCATTATTCTCAGAATTTGTCTAGGCTTTAGCAACCCATTCAGAAACGGGCCTCAAAAGCCATGACAACCAATCTGGCCTTGCTCTCCATAGCCAAATTACTGGGTCATACTTTACTATCTGAAACCATGGCTCACAGGCAAATCCTGTCTTTAGAAGCTGCCACACTCATCTAAACACACCCACCACTACAAGAGCCTCACACTAGGCCTGGTCCTCCCAACAGAGCCATTCGGGGAAGAGGAATCCTATATAACTCCCATCTCCATATGAGATTATTGATCAGAATTCTGCTTCTCTTGCTGGTTTCCTTAGGACAAACAAACCTTAGGAGGGTGTATCTATCAGAATTACTTACATTGTCCTGACTCTGAAATCTTACAACTTGTTCCCAAATCAGGTTATACCACCTGCATTAATACCTCCTCATCCTCATATCCTGGCATATTCTCCCTTTTTTACTCCAGAAAGGTGGTAAGAGCTTCCATTCATCCATTAAGTCATTTGAGAAATAAAGAAATAAGTACAAGGAAATTGTGTGTTTCTGTATTAGTTTGTCATAGATGAAGTAGATTATTTTCTGTATCTCACTTCATAAAAACCAGCTGTGCCCAGTACAGAATATTTTACTATTGTCACAGTATAAATGAAATTATCAGGGTATAATAAAGTGGCATATTCTGTCAATTTCACAAGAGTAATAAGGCATCGAGCTGCGATTTGAAATGAGGTCTTTAGATGTTAGGTTTGCTCCTTGTTTCTTAAAAGGTTTAGGGAAAATGCTCATTCTCACTATGTACCCTAAAACCATCTTTATTATCATTATTACTTCCACTCAAATTTCATATTCAGGAGAAGGTTATGAACAATTTTTTAAAATATATATTTATTTTAATTGGAAAGTCAGATACACATAGAGGAGAAAGATTAAGAAGCCTGGCCTAGAGGTCACTCATGTCTGGCAGTGGACTGCAACTTACACAGGGATGGAAAGGAACTCAGAGAAAACACAAGAAAGGAATCAGTTTATCTGACTGCTTTCCCACAGACATGGCAATGTCTCCACTGAAACTACTTTGGAGGAGACTGTTAAATAAGCCCTGTGGGCTTTCTTTAAAAGGGGCCACAGTGTCCTGCAAGCAAGTTCCTCCCAGCCATTTCTAGGCCAGGCCTCTGCAGGGCCCACTGGCCACCACTGACATCACAGACAGAGGTGTCACAAAGGCTGCCCTTGCCTAGCCAATCCAGGGCTACAGAAACACAGTGGGCGGCACTGAGCAGTGGTAGCTTGACAGGCACCTGGCCAGCAGGAAAATCAAGCTGAGCCACCTGGGAGTAGAAACCAGCCCACCATCATGCATGGGAGGAGGCCCACCAAGAAATCCCGTCGGCGACGCAGGAAGCCCATCTCCCGCTCCACCAAAGCTGAGCTGCAGTTCCCTGTGAGCCGCGTGGACCGCCACCTGCGAGAAGACCGCTATGCTCAGCGCCTGAGCTCCTCCACCCCTGTGTTCCTGGCCGGGGTCCTCGAGTACCTCACGTCCAACATCCTGGAGCTGGCTGGCGAAGAGGCTGACAAGAACGGCAAGATTCGCATCACCCCAGAACACCTGCAGAAGGCGATGGAAAACAACGAGCATCTCAAGGACCTCTTGGACAGTGGCAGCAACCCTCCTGCTGCTGAAGAGCCCAAGTCCCAGGAAAAGGAGGAGCAGGAGGAGGAAGAGGAGGAGCCATGACACCCAAGCCTCGAGCATGGCTCGCCTCACCTGACAACAGTCTTCCCCCCATCCCTACAACCCCACCCTGCCATCTCCCTTAGAAAAATAAAGTGTTAAGTCAATTGCAACAGTGCTGAGTCCTCTCTGTGTGTCATTTTGGGTGGCAGGCAGCTGTGAACCATGCAGAGGGTTGGAGGGGAGTGTTTGGATCAGGGATTTCAGAGAAAGTGTTTCCATGTTGACCATGGGCCTGGAACAGAGGCCCTGGGTGGGGGAGGATCTGACAAGGGTGGAGGGGAGGGAAGAGGAAACTTCCTCTTTGGTTCTGCCCAAGGAAGGCCATGGGAGGCCAGGAGCTTGACTGGGGTTGGAACCTGAACTGGGTGGTAGAGGTGATCCTTGAGCTGTGGATGCACTGCATGATTCCAAGCAGTGAGATGGGCTGACACCAGGATGGGTGCAGATGTCTTTATCCATCATTGGGAAGGTCTCAAGTCAGGAGGTGATGACAAGGGAAATGGGGTGGACATGGTGGCACACTAGCTGACATGCACTTAATAGGACAAGTTCTTTGCCGTGAAGATAAGGAATGGTGGAGAAATACAAGGCTCTATCCAAAAAAATGTTGTGGTCAGCTTGATGTATTTATTATTTGTTTTATGTCCTCCTGCCTCCTTTGTCAAGGAATTTGATCCAGGATTAGAACCTGGCCATGGAGAATCAAGATGGCAGAATAGGGTAAGGACACATTGACACAGATGGAGACTCATTAGCCAGAATGAAGCAGAGAGCATACATTCCAGGAAATAGGTGAGGACAGACCAACTCCAGAGGGGCATCCTGTGACTGATGGACACAGGAAAGCAGTGAACACAATGGTATGGTCATGCCGTGACAAGACACCCAAGTGGGTTTCAGAAAGTGATGATCTGAATTCCAGTGGCAGACGAATCTCCACCAGCAACAAGGTGGAGGGGAGTTCAACAGAAACTCAGTTGGTGAATTCAAAGAGCTGCCCATCCTATTGGTTTGTTTCACTCAGATAGGAGCAGAGCCAGAGCAGCACAGCCCAAACTGGTGGTGCAGAAACAGGGTGGATTTCAAAGCACAGACCCCCAGTTGAGCTGATTTGGTCACCATCTTTGTAGAGAGGCAAAGGCCATGGGACAGCACTGCACATGCAATAAGCTGGGAGAGAATTCATTTATGTTCAGTTAGTGGCAACGATATGGCATCATACAGGTTCCACCCAAAATACGCCTGGGTAGCCCCTAGATCTAATGGACAGCAGATCAGGAACTCCACAAGTGGCACATCAGGTACCATTTCTTACAGTGTGCCAAAGGCTCTGACTGTGGGGACAACAGTGAGATGTGTCTGCGCTGAGCTGGGAGCAAACTGAGCTCAGTGCATTACACTAGTCCCACATCAAAAAGAAAGACAAAAATGGTGAGGTTAAGAGATCAATGAGGGGCCCTTGGAGTTCCTGCTCAACATCTTGACAGATGCTGACCACTTCCCAACACCCTTCTTATCACAGCATACTTGAGAAAGTTTTTTGTGTTAACTGCTATGTCCTTCTAAAGATTGCTGTAAGAGGCTAATTAAGATTGAACTGCTATGTCCTTCTAAAGATTCCTATAAGAGGCTGATTAAGATTCTCAGTTGGAGTGGATTTCCACTCAGAATAAGGATTATACTCACTGAGAATTAAGAAGCAGGATTGGATACCTTGAATTCTGTCTGCTCTATTAATCATGACAAGAACAACAAATGAACCTTTTCATATTAGCTCAAGATTAATATTTTCACATATTTTGAAGAGCTTGATTCTATATTTGATGACTGAAAAGGATAAGTAGAAACAATAGGATAGACAACTCTAACACACTAGTTGTAAGCATGGATAAGTTGAGCAAGTTCTTTATGAAATTCAGAATGCTTATGTTAGCTTGAGTCACTGAGTGTTCAAGTGGAATAAATACGAGAAATTGTGTTAATTTTCTGTAGCTATTGTAAAAAATCACACAAATAAGGAGTTTTATAGCAATTTAAACTTACTCTCTCTCAACTCTTGCCTCAGTCAAGATGTAAGCAGGGCTGTGCTTCCTCCAGAGGCTATAGAGAGGACCTCTACTTTGTCTCCTTTTCTAGTAATGTCTCTATTATTTTCTTATTCTCTGCTACTGCTTTGAATTACTTTGCCAATAGAAAAGAACTACCCATTGCTGGAAAAGGAATCTGAGATACCCAAGTAGGGAAGACTCTCTGGTAAAGCATTTATCTGCTAGGGTCAAAACAGAGTGGCTTGCAGCCATCCAGAACATAGGCACACAATGGACAATAGGCAGTAATAACAACCCCCATTTTATCCCAAAGTATGATTTCCCAGGAAGGCTCTGGCATATTTAAAAAAGCACTGAGATTTAAGCAAAATGTGTGCTTTTCCCAGAAAAAGTAAGGATCATTAACCTCACTCAGAAACACTGAAGTGGGAGAAAGAAATAAGAGTATGAAAGTAAGTGGAAAATAAAATCTAGCCCATACTGTACTAAACTGGAGAAATGATTGGATCAGATGATAAGAGTCTGTGACTTTCTGTGATAAGTTCAAATTTTCCTAACCAGGACAGGACACAAACTGTTTGGCATAGAAACTTCGCTGCCTCTAGAAAGGACTGCACACTATAGCAGAATGGCTTGGGGTTGTGTTCCATTTCCACTTTCCATTACACCTTCCTGTCACTGTGCACCCTGCGAGCCAGCAGTCATTATGTCTAGTACTTAAGATTCTGCAACTCATGTAGGAGATTCAAATTGATGTTGGTGCTTCTAGCTTTGACCCAACCTTGGCCTTTGTAGAGTTAACAACATAATGTGATCTCTCTCTCTCTCTCTCTCCTCTTTTCACACAGAAAAACACATAAGTATATGCATTCACTCTTGCTCTTTCTCTTTCTGTCAAATAAATAAGTGTGCATATATTTTCCAAAGAATTCTGGATGTTTTCATTAATACTGAAGTGTGAACAGTAGGGTGCAGAGAGCAATATGCTGTGTGTCATCTTAACTTGATTCTAGGAAGGAATTTGTTAAGGGGAATACTGCAGGAAATAGACTCACAAAGTTAGAAAGAATTCAGAGAATGCACAAAGTCAGAGCTGATGTATACAGAGAAATCTTCAGGGGATGTTCTTGAAACTTAATAAACTACACCAATTAGAGTAACAAACATGTCTCATCAGGGAATGCTATCAGCTTATAGGTACATGAAATGTGGGTTATGGTAGATAATGCCAGAATGAAGAATACAGTCCACCTACAGATCAGACAGAAAGTGCTACATGTACACATTTTCATTCACCCAGAAGAAAAGCCTGAATGGAAATGATGAATTGGACAGATCATAGAGCCTAAAAGAGAAGCCTAGAAAGCACAGATGACCTAATGTTGTGATTGGTGCAGCCAGCTGATAGCTAGCATCTGCTTGTTGGGTTAATGTATAGTGTGGACCACATGGAAGCAGTTTCCCTGCCCTGAGCTCCCTACCTTGTCTCCTGACAGAGTTAATTAACAGTGCGGAAACGGCTCTGGAGACTCCATGCACCTGGTCCCTCCTGCTTCTTACTATGCTACTTACATTAATAAAACTACAGGGAAACTTTGGGCTCCTGGCAGCTCCCTTCCTGCCTCTGAACACTTAGTTAATTGAATGCATGGAAACTTTGTTTGTCCTGTATTATTCTCAATCTGATTGGAGAACTAGAGTTTAAAAATACATGACTTTGGCAGCTCAGTGCAGTGGTTCCTGGAGTGTAGGGGAGCTGTTGTCACCAAGCTTGGTGAATAAAGATTCCTCCTAAGCTCCTACACTTGTGTCTAATGCGATCTCTCTCACAATTCTACTACAATGTAACACCCAGCATAGGCAGTACACATCAGGAGCAGCCAGGGCAAGAAAAATATTCCACTTACAGAAGGAATCATCAGGAGATAGATACAGAGAGAGAGAGAAAGAGCACCATTCAGCCTAATATGATCTGGTAAGAAGCTCATGAATGTAGAACATTTCTAACTTACAAGAGAACTCTAAAATAGATACACAGATAGAGAGGATGCCTAGACTAGACAGCTGTATGTCAGGAGAGGCATGTATAGATAGGACATCCAACCTAGGGGAGATTATTTCAAGTGCGCTGATGCAGCCGGGTCAGGAGAAGTCCTAGCAGCAATTCCAGGGACAGCCCATCTAAAGGAGCACACATTCAGAGACAAAGGTTGCAGGCAGCAAATGTGAAGGTATGATAGAAAGTTAAACAGATCATATCACCTCAGGAAGCACTTGAGAAAAGGTAAACTAAGAGTACACAGCCAGATGATGGTAGGAATCAGCAGTAAACATATCAAAGCATAGCACACACACACGCATATATATTTATCAACAGGATTTGAAAAAAGGTACTTTTTAAAAATTATTTCATATTGATAACCTTTACATAGTTGATTAGGGCACAAAGGGTGAGGGGCTACAAGAAAGTGGGTAAGATCATTGTTTCCACATTAATATTATTTTTTTTTTCCTGTATCTGGGGTAAGGAGGGAGATAACGGGAGAAGCCCCACCCAACCTCCCACCCATCCCAGGTCCCCAATGTGAGGTATGCTCCAAGGTTCCTGGTCAAGCAGTTTTGATAGTTCAACAGTTCTGAATTGCTACCAATCTCGCTGTTCCAAGCACGATGAAATCTATTCAGAATCCACCGACTGACATAGTCTCATGGTTGGGGTTCTGTGATCAGCAGTTCAGTTGGAAGGATCCCCAAAGAAACTTCATCTGGGGTGATCCCCAGACCTGATTCTTGTATGTGTTTGCCAATACAGGGTCGGCACAGTCTGTTGCCACAATCAGCTTATGCATATACTGGTGGTTGCAATTGCTGGGTCAGTTCTGCTTCCAGCCCTGTCTTCCACACGAACAAATGGATGTTGCATGATCTGGGAGTGGGAGCATCCCAGTAGGGAAATAGTGGGCACCTTGCTCATGGGTTACCACCCCCACTGGAGAACATGAAAACCAGGACTGGGGCAGGCATGGCTAGACAGAATGGCACCCACCAGCACTTGTGTGGGTTGGATAATAGGGCTGGTTAGCTTGAACTAGGCTTCAATGTCTAGTGACATGTATCAGAGCTAAATGGGATGTGGGACAGACTTAACAAGTCTGCGATACATACTGGCAAGCATGGGAACCAGGGCAGAAGGCGGGCCTGGTGGGGATTATTGGGAGTCGCCCTGACTAGGCTGCAGCTCCCACTGGCTGGGTGAAGGTTGAGTGTGAAGTGGACAAAATCAGGCTTGACTGCAGAAGGTACATTTTTAAAGATCTTTTTTTTTTTTTTATTTCGAGAGTCAGAGTTACAAGGAAAGAGAGAGAATCTTTCATCCTTTCATCCACTGGTTCATACCCCAGATAACCAAAATGGCCAGTGTTGAGCTAGGTCAAATCCATAAGCCAAGAGTTTCATTGAGGTATCACATTTGGCAGTGGAATGAAATAGTTTCTGTACTCTGATGCTTTTCTTATGTCATTGGCAGATGCTGGATCAGAGTGGAGTTGCCAACCCATGAACCAATGCCCATATGTGATGCCAGGGTGGCAGGTGATAGCCTTACTGCCCTACCACATCACTGGGCCCAGAACTACATTTTCAATGTGTTCAGTCTAGGATATGTTTAGACAGGAAAGCTTGATGGAGAGAGTATTCAAGATTGCAGAGAACAAAGTAGATATTCAAGTTGGGAGCACTTGGCATTAAAGAATACCCAACATAAGGTATATGGATACAGAGTAGACTCACATCAGTAATTAGGAGGAAGTACATGCACAGATAATTCATCCAGATTTTTTTGAGGATATGGTAGCAGGTAAATATATGGGGAAAGCATCTAATCTAGGGATATATGTTAAGATATGGATATAAGGGGACTGCAACCAGCCTAGCATATGTTCTGACAGGAAATGAGCTGAATGAGTGAGCCATTCAGCCTAGAAAACCACTCAACTATAGAGAAATATGTGAGTGGTGAAGTCAACATAAGCTAATTCTAGCAAAAAGTATATTTGTGAAAATATGCTCATACAAGATGTACACGTACAGACACATACATAGAAATTTTCAATTAAATATTTCAATATCCAGCATGGGGCAAGAATAAACAGAGAAGCAAGAAAAACTCCCCAACACAGATGTCAAATACCTATGATCCTCCCCCAAGGCATGAGATCTTTCACAGGACTGACCTACAAATCAGATGAACCAATCAAAACAGCAACAAACCGAAATCAGTGTTTTCTTGCACCCAATACAGAGAAAGTCCCTACAAACTAAAACAGAAGAAAGATATCCAAGTGGCCAGAAAATAACAGATGTTTGTCATATAACCAAGCATCCAAGAAATTACTGCTTATTTAAAAATTCAAAACACATTCTCACAAAAGATGTTACATATCAACATTCCTACAAAACTGAAAGATAATAGCCAAGAAGTAGAAAAAGTCAAATGTCTACCAACTGAAGAATGGATTAATAAATTGGGATATATCCATATAGCAGAATATTATATAGTTATTAAAAGGATAAAGTACCAACACACACAAAAATATACAAGAACCCTGAATGCACTGTGCCAAAACAAAGAATACAGACAAAAGGCCACATAGATTATGATTCCATTAATATGTCTAAAATAGACAAATCCAGAGATATAAGAAGTAGATTGATTCTTGACAGAGGCAGATGTAGGGATGCAAAAAGGAGTGTGGAGTTGCTTCTGTGGTGATTAAACTATACTGAAATCTAATATATATGACAATTTCGCAGGGAATGCCCTAAAGAAATACTAAGTTTGCCCGTGAAATGACTATAACGCTGAATTCTTATTATGAAATTGCATATTATTAAAAAGTAACATGAAATAGGCACACAAAACAAAAAAAAATTCAAAATATGACTGCCAATAGTGAAAGATACCAGGATTTTGGTAAATAAACAAAAACAAAACAGGACCAATGAATGTGTAGAGAAAAAAGTTATGAAAACAGCAAACAATTCATGAGGCATTGAAATAACATAGAGAAATGTATATGGGATATATCCTGTCCCTAATGTGTTCAAAACTCTAACAGATGAATCAACAGAAACCTGGTCAGTGTTCTCCAAAACAGATAAAACAATGACAAAAAAGTAAATAAAATCATGGCACTCATACCCTTGGGCAATAACTACCATATAACAAAGTGACACATACATAACCAAATGAAAGGAGAATCCAAAGCGCAAAAACGAAAATACTGATCAGAAACACTGAGATAAATGTGGACACAGAGGCAAAGATGTGTATGCTTGTTGTATAAGAAAGCAACAACTGAGCCCTTGATAAAGGTCACTCATGTCTGGCAGTGGACTGCAACTTACACAGGGATGGAAAGGAACTCAGAGAAAACACAAGAAAGGAATCAGTTTATCTGACTGCTTTCCCACAGACATGGCAATGTCTCCACTGAAACTACTTTGGAGGAGACTGTTAAATAAGCCCTGTGGGCTTTCTTTAAAAGGGGCCACAGTGTCCTGCAAGCAAGTTCCTCCCAGCCATTTCTAGGCCAGGCCTCTGCAGGGCCCACTGGCCACCACTGACATCACAGACAGAGGTGTCACAAAGGCTGCCCTTGCCTAGCCAATCCAGGGCTACAGAAACACAGTGGGCGGCACTGAGCAGTGGTAGCTTGACAGGCACCTGGCCAGCAGGAAAATCAAGCTGAGCCACCTGGGAGTAGAAACCAGCCCACCATCATGCATGGGAGGAGGCCCACCAAGAAATCCCGTCGGCGACGCAGGAAGCCCATCTCCCGCTCCACCAAAGCTGAGCTGCAGTTCCCTGTGAGCCGCGTGGACCGCCACCTGCGAGAAGACCGCTATGCTCAGCGCCTGAGCTCCTCCACCCCTGTGTTCCTGGCCGGGGTCCTCGAGTACCTCACGTCCAACATCCTGGAGCTGGCTGGCGAAGAGGCTGACAAGAACGGCAAGATTCGCATCACCCCAGAACACCTGCAGAAGGCGATGGAAAACAACGAGCATCTCAAGGACCTCTTGGACAGTGGCAGCAACCCTCCTGCTGCTGAAGAGCCCAAGTCCCAGGAAAAGGAGGAGCAGGAGGAGGAAGAGGAGGAGCCATGACACCCAAGCCTCGAGCATGGCTCGCCTCACCTGACAACAGCCTTCCCCCCATCCCTACAACCCCACCCTGCCATCTCCCTTAGAAAAATAAAGTGTTAAGTCAATTGCAACAGTGCTGAGTCCTCTCTGTGTGTCATTTCGGGTGGCAGGCAGCTGTGAACCATGCAGAGGGTTGGAGGGGAGTGTTTGGATCAGGGATTTCAGAGAAAGTGTTTCCATGTTGACCATGGGCCTGGAACAGAGGCCCTGGGTGGGGGAGGATCTGACAAGGGTGGAGGGGAGGGAAGAGGAAACTTCCTCTTTGGTTCTGCCCAAGGAAGGCCATGGGAGGCCAGGAGCTTGACTAGGGTTGGAACCTGAACTGGGTGGTAGAGGGGATCCTTGAGCTGTGGATGCACTGCATGATTCCAAGCAGTGAGATGGGCTGACACCAGGATGGGTGCAGATGTCTTTATCCATCATTGGGAAGGTCTCAAGTCAGGAGGTGATGACAAGGGAAGTGGACATGGTGGCACACTAGCTGACATGCACTTAGTAGGACAAGTTCTTTGCCGTAAAGATAACGAAGTGCTGGAGAAATACAGGCATCTAACCAAAAACGTGTTATGATCTTTTTGATGGTGTCTTTTTTTTTATTTATTTATGTCCTGCCTCTTTATCCTAGGATTTTTACTCTGAATTAGATGAGAGCTCTGTAATAATTTATGGACCCTATCCTTCCACCCTATTTCAGTCTGTAACAAAACTGGACATATTTAATGAGCAGAGTTTCTTTTGCTTCACAGAGCTTCATTTTCTGTGGTTTTCTTTCTTTTTTAAAAAAAGATTTATTTATTTTTATTGCAAAGTCTGATATACAGAGAGGAAGATCTTCTGTCCGATGTTAGTGAGCACAACTGACTGTGGTGTGCAGATTTGGAGCCAGGAGCCAGGAATTTCTTCCAGGTCTCCCACACAGACGTAGGGTACCAAGGGTTTGGGCTATCCTTGACTGCTTTCCCAGGCCACAAGCAGGGAGCTGGATGGGAAGTGGAGGAGCCAGGATGTGCTGCTTTGGAGCATTATTATGAAGCTGGAATCAAAACCACAGTCAGGCCTCCAGGTCATATACCCCACGACAGTATTTAATGTGTGTGTCCCAATCAGGGCCTCAACCACTAAGGCAAGTGCCCTGCCTTGGATCTTTTTAAAAATTATTTCACTTTGTGCTCAGTGGCATAGCCTAGCAGCTAATGTCTTCGCCTTGTATGCGTCAGGATCCCAGATGGTCGCCATTTCTAATCCCAGCAGCCCCTTTTCCCATCCAGTTCCCCGCTTGTGGCCTGGGAAACACTGGAGGATGGCCCAAAGCTTTGGGACTCTCCACCCGCATTGTAGACCCGGAAGAGGCTCCTGGCTCCTGGCTTTGGATCTGCTCATCTCCAGTCACTGCGGCCACTTAGGGAATGAATTATCGGACAGATGATCTTCCTTTCTGTCTCTCCTCTCGGTATATCTGACTTTCCAATAAAAATAAAATAAATCTTTACAACAATTATTTCACTTTTTACTATATTATTTTGTATAGTCATGAGTTAATAGATGTTATTTTAAATCACTTAAACAGTACTGAAACTTGATATAGTTTCTTGAATACATATTTGCTGATTTTTGATATTGGTATTCTGCACTCAGAAAAACTTGATAGCTCAGAAAGCTGGTTTTATTTTAATTTAAATAAATAAAGGGTGAAATGCAAATCTGCAAATAGTAGGAAATGTGTGGGATTTTATTTTTACCTCTCCCTGGATACAAAACAAAACAAAGTCTGGTTGAAAAGTCATAATTAGAACCACATGTAGCTGACACTAGCTTACAATACAAATTGTTGAGTATGAAGGGCACAAAAAGATTGACACAAACATTCAATAAATTAAAAAGCTGGAGTCAAAAGGATACCAAGACTAAGTACTGAATTTAAGGCACATTGAAACCCTAAATACAAAATGTAAAATGTGAATTTCACTCCTCTGTGTTCAGAGTTGGACAGGTTTCTTCCCATCCTTACTCCGCCCTTTCCATAGCCCATGATGATAGTCACCCTTTCATTTGTCAAATGTATTAATTACCTAAGAACTATAGTTTTTGTTGCATTTACCTTTAAATTAAACTTATTTTACTTTGATGTATTATGTCATCATGAAAAGATCTTCAGGTGCCTAATACATATGATTTTAAAAGCAAAATTTAGAAAACACATTTACAACAGCTTCAAAAAAGTGAAAAATTATGAATAAATTTATCCAAAGAGGTTAAGAAACGCTACAATGAAAATTATGGAACACTGATTAAAGAGGAATTAAAGAAAATGAATTAATGAAGGAACATATCATGTTAATTAATTGGGTAAATTAATACTGTTAAAATAACCATGTTAGTCAAAGTAATTTACATAGTCTAGGTAATCAATATAAGAATTTCAATAGCATGTTTTACACAAATAGAAAAATAAAAAACCTAAAAGCATATGTAATCACAAAAGTCTCAACTAAATGAAGCAATTTTGGCCACAGAGAATAAAACTGGAGCAGCACAACTCTAGATTTCAAACTATTCTGCAAAGCTACAACCAAAGCAATACAGTACTGGCATAAAAACATATATATGAACAATTGGGCAATAATAGACTAGAAATAAGACATTGCATCTGAAATAAAACCTACAATTGTATCCAATTGATCATTGGTTAGCATACCAGGAACACACACTAGAAAAGAAAAAGTATTCTCAATAGCGTCAGAAAAACTGGATTTTCACAGACAGAATAATTCTGCTAAACCCATATCTCACAGGACATGACTTTTAAAACTTATATTTGATAAAAGACTTTGATATAAGACCTGAAACCACAGAACTAGTAGAATAAAAAAATAAAAAGTGGAATCATGATATTTTCTGGGAAGTGTTTTTTTAGATATGACCACAAATAAAAGTAACAGGCAACAAAAGCAAAAGTCACAAATGGGTCTCCATTCACTTAAGAAGAATGCACACACTTCTTAAGAAGAATTATCCACACTGAAGTAAGTGATCAGTAAAATTTAAAAGATGAATTGTACTTTCAGAAAATGTATTTTCAAATCAGATATCTGATAAGGGATTGTTAACCAAAATATATTACAAGCTCATACAATTCAATAGCAAAAAAAAAAAATCAAATAACATCATTAAACTGGACAAGACTGTGAATAAACATTTCTCAAATTGACACATTCAAATGATAAACATGTATGAAAAGATGCTCAGCATTACTATAAACACCAGAGAAGTGCAAATCAAACCCACAATGAAATAACATCTCATACCTGTGAGAATGCCTGTTATAAGAAAGACAATCCTAGCACAGTGTTAGTACACTACACACTGCTAGCAAAAATTTATTTGATGATTATGCCATTGAAATAATATGGGGAAAATAAGAAAAGTGAAAAATAAGGAGGGAGGTGGGTTAAAGGGAGTAAGGATCCCTTATGCTTCCAAATCTGTACCATGAAAAAATTTTTTTAAATGTCAAATTTTACAGTCTTCTAAAAAATAAATTTTGAGAAAAAAGTGTGGAGTTCTGCAAAAATAGATAGATAGATAGACAGACAGACTGATAAATACATACAACTAGAACTAACGTGGCTGGCATTGTAGTATAACAGATTAAGCCACTGTTGATGACAATGACAACCTACAATAGTGTTACTTCAAGTCCCAGCTGCTCTGCTTTCAACACAGCTCCTTACTAATACACCTGGGAAACCAGTGGATGGTTACCCAAAAATGTATGCTTGTGTCTTTTATTTCTTTGAAATCTAGGTGTTTTAAATATCTTGAATTTCCCCCATAAATGTTTATTTAAAAAGGTAATACATACCCAGAAGAAAGATAAACCCTATGCTGCACTTGTCCCTATGGTGCACATTCAAGTAAAATGTATTTTTATATAAATTTTGATTATTGTTATTATTTTCCATGACGCTGTTTTGTGTTCTGATTCTTATTTCCCCTTTCCATTTCTCCCTCCCCACCCCCTTAAACAATTTTCCCCCCTATGACCACAGTAGTATAGATCCCTTGTAACAGCTGAAACTTTCTGCTATTTAAAATGTTTCATGGCACTACCGGTATATATTTTTAAACTGATATGCTTTTCTGACTTGTTTCATCTTAGCTTGAGTCACTCAATATTTTCATAGTAAATCAATGTACCAAAAAATATTCTGGTCACAGACAGTATGAATTTCTTCTAAATTCATGTAAGTTGCACTCCTATTATATCCATTCATACTTCCAAAGAGATGTCTGTCTCAAATACAAGGGGAGAGAGATTTGATTCATTTCAGGAAATAGCAAACACAAGTGATACTGAAGTCTCACCAAGTTCTTTTTTGAACTGAAATCTGTGGAGTCAAGGAAGTTTGTTCAGCTACGTGCTGAGTAGTCCAAAAAATGAAGAAAAAATTTTAAAGCATGGTGAGAATATTTGTTCTTGCCTATTCAGGATGCAAACTTTACATTCCCTTTTTATAGAGTTTTTATATTTTTGCAATTTGGAGGGTCCTAAGCTCTGATTAGTGTTGTAAAGAATACTACTCATGACAGCTCAAAGATCTTATAGTCAAGAATTGTCATAAATGTGTCATCATAATTCCCGTTTTTAACAGCCGTAGGAGTTGCTCCAGTGTTCTTACAGCATTAACAATCCACATTCCTTGTAGTCAAGGACTGTCAGTCTAATATAGCCTCATATGACATTGGGAAGGCACCATGGAATGTGGTAGATTCTCTATAGTTCAGAGGCTTAGAGGAATTTTTTAAAAATGGAAGTAGAGAGTGTTTCACTAATTTATCCAAGGTGTACATATTTTGCAACATACTTGGACCATTTGGGAAAGAGCTGCAATGAGCAATGCATTAAACTGTATCTACTTCTAAAACAGCACTGTAGTCAAGATACATCATTCTCTTCAGGGAAAAATGGAATCTTAAAGTCAAAAGTTTAATTTAAAAATAAACCTAAAGGGGGCCAGAGCTGAGGCTTACCAGGCTAAGCCTCTGCCTGTAGTGCCAGCATCCCATTTAGGTTTTACTTCTAGTCTCAACTGCTCCACTTCTGATCCAGCTCCCTGCTAATGGCCTGGGAAAGTAGAGGACGGCCCAAGTCCTTGGGACCCTGCACCCACCTGGGAGACTCAGGAAGATCCTGGTTCCTGTTGGACCTGTCCAGTTCTGGCAGATGCAGCCATTTGGGAAGTGAACCAGTACATAAAGGATCTCTCTAGATAGATACAGGGATAGACAGAGACTTAGAGATAAATATCCTTCTCTCTACCTCTGCATTTCAAATAAAAATAGATTAATCTTTAAAAATGCACCAAAGGAAATCAAAACAGAATAGACCAAAACTGAACATGTTCAAAGAAATAGATATGCAGCCTAAAAAGCTAATCCCGCATTCAGGGTAGCCAGCTTACCTGTGATTTATTTGTCTTGGCTCCAACTAAACATTCCCTCCACCCAGAAAACTATAAAGGAATAGCTGTCATAATAAGCTATTTCATCAGCAGTAATAGTGGAACCTGATAATTTTTATTCAAAGTGTGTATTCTTTCAGATAGGTGAGCCATTGGGAGAAAATCGAAACTATAGCAGTAAAACCCTCTTGCCTCATATAGTCCATTAGAGTTGAATTACACTAGTCTTCAGTCATTGACAACTGCGTTCTGTCTGAGGACATATGGCTGTTGTCAAAGGGAAAGTGATGGGGTAAATTTTACAACATTTTAGGAGAATAAATGTTTTTAATGAACCTACAGGGAGAATTCCTCTGACAAACAGCAAATGGCATCAAATTGTGGTAAATAACCCACATTTGCAATTACAAAGTAAAGTAAATGGAAAATTACAGCTTTTGTACTGAGCTACATCCAGAAGAAACACCCAGTCTTTTCAGAAAGAGCTATTTATTCTGGAAATCCTAAGACTATAATTTTGTTTTTGTTTTGTTTGCTGCCTTAATCTAAGATCTTGTAGAAAACGTGCTAAAGGAGCTGTTAAAAGAACGTCCTTCCCTAGGTTATTTGCAAGCTAAAAGAATAAACTATGTCTCTTCATCTCTGAGTAATAAATTGCTTCTAGCTTTTTCACCTTGAATAAAATTGACATATTTGTCATCAATATGTAAACCTCAGTGTGAAGATTATACTTCAGAAATGTATTATTTGCTTCTAAGTACAATGTTTGAAGTTCAAGAAGCTGAATAGAAATTACATTTCGTTTAATATTCTAAAGTCCCCTATATGTCCATTGTGAAGATAGCACCAGTTAAAACATAATTCAAAGTATGTTTATTTACTAAAATACACTAAAATACAGCATGTATATGAGGAGTTTCGAAAAAGCTCATAGAAAATGTGCATTTTAATTTCTGCTGTGATTTTTTTCCCTTGTGTATTGGTTACTCCTTTTTTATTTTTTAATATAAACAGAACAGATTTCATCCATTCCATGGGGTACATTTCCAATAAAACTATCACATTTCCCTCGCTCCCCCTGCTTTTCTTCAACTCCCACTCCACTTCATGAGTTTTGCAAAGACACTTGATACACGCTATTAACAGATACACGCTATTAATTCACCAGTAACTGCAATATTCAACAAGTAAAAATTAGGAAGTACATAGTTCTATTGAAGTATAAACACGGGCTAGAAATGGCAATCACATCCCAAAGCAACAACAATGTCATTTCTTCATAGTTTTTGTATTTTAGTTTAGTTCCTGAAAACCAGAGAGAAAACATATTTGTCTTTTCAGACTAGCTTGTTTAATTAGGCCCAACGGTTTCCAGTTGCACCCATTTTGTTGTAAAAGACAGGATTTCATCCCTTTTTGTGGCTGAGAAGCATTCCATATAGCACATTATCTTTATCCAGTTATCAGTTGATGGCCATGTGGATTTATGTCATCATCATCGTTTATATTTCATCATATTAATCTCTCCTGGATTACATGGACTCCTTAAGTCAACTTTACTCATCCACCAGTGTTTTTTTCTGGAGTGAAAACTTCACAGCTCATATTGAGCAGTGCTATTCTATTGCTTGACTCCATGCAGTAGTCTCTGCTTTGTATTACAACCAAAGCCCTCATATTACATGGAGATTATTAGACAAGGAATAACTTTACCCTCCTCATTTCTTAAGGCTCACCTTGCATCACTTTAGCCATCACCAATTTTCCCCCAGCAGCTTTATCTAGCTTAGAGATTTTTCTGAATTCACTCGCTTTAGCTGAAGAACATTTTACTACACTGTGTTTTCTATGTGGAATAGTTTCTTCTCTGTGATTGGCATATTTAACATCATTTAGTCCCATTAAATGCACTTAAATTGAGATTTCTTCACACAAGGCTTATTTAGCAATTCCTGGAAAGTATGCTAATTTAATTACACTAGTATGTGTAATTCTTTGATAAATATGCATACCCCCTACTAGATGATAAATTCCAAGAGTATGAACTTCATTTTTAGTTTACATTTTTTTTACTAACAGAACACATTTTGTGATGATACACAGAGAAAGAAAAACACCTCAATGTCTTTAGAAGCCATGAATATACACAAAAATGCTTCTTTTAAAGTCTGACACAAACTGAATAACATTAACTATACTTTACATGTTATTTATACTTTTTAGTTTACCCTTGTATTACTATCATATATATATATATATCCATAATTCCTATCACTTCTGCTGAAAAAAAAAGCCATAGATAATGCATGTTTTGTTTTTGTTGTTGTTCCGAAGCCTGCAATAAAATATATTTAATCAACCACTTGGAATTTATCAAAAGGAAGCCTACTATTAACCTTTATACTTTTTTAACCCTTATACTTTTAATCATCAAAACACGCTAGCTAAACTCAGAAAGGCTGCTCTGTCCCCTTCTCCCCTATAACTGCTCTTAGTATGCTGTGCTTTCTTTAAACTTTCTTTCTCACCCAACTTTTCAAATAGAAGGAATAAAACTGCTGTTTCTTAGAACAATACACAGGCAAATAGCTAGGTAGTATTTCTTAGATATGCATAAAATCTTTTTCCATTAAAAAGATTTTTTGGGGGGTCCAGTGCCATAGCCTAGCAGCTAAAGTCCTCCCTTGAACGTGCTGGGATCCCATATGGGTGCTGGTTCTAATCCCAGCAGCCCCACTTGTGATCCAGCTCCCTACTTGTGGCCTGAGAAAGCAGTAGAGGCTGACCCAAGCCTTGGAACCCTGTACCCAAGTGGGAGACCTGGAAGAGTCTCCAGGTTCCTGGTTTCAGACTGGCTCAGCTCCGGCCATTGCGGCCACGTGGGGAATGAACCATTGGATGGAAGATCTTCCTCTCTGTCTACCTGACTTTCCAATAAAAATAAATATTAAAAAAAGCTTTTAAAAAGATTTTTTGTGTGTCTATTTGCTTTAATTTAAAATAGTTATCCTGCCTCCACTCATTTGCCATTAAATTTCTTGTTGGAAGATGGCTATGTGGTAAGGAACACAATTGGTTTAAAGGAGATAAGGTCAGCCTTTGGCCAAGAGCTTGAAGGAAAGGAGTGATTTCAATCCTTTACTCTTCAACTAGAACTTGTAAAACAACTTTAATAATCTTGGGAGAATACTTTTCCCCAGATTTTACAGCTGAGAACTAAATTTAACTGATACCTTGAATTCAGCATTGCAATACACTGAGCAGAAAATCAGTAGGCCATACTGGACTATTGGCATAGAGAACTGTGATTAGACACATGGGGTTTTTGATAAGTTCTGAATTTGTGAACATTTCTACATTGCAATATAATTTGTATACAATGGACAATAAGACTGTGAGATTCTTGAACATGTAAGAATCATTCTCTCAATCTTTCAAGAATGCTCACTTTGAAACAAATCTTGAAAAGATAATCTGACCAAAATCAGTTGCTCTGATTAAGGCACAGAAATTTAAGAGATTTGTGGGAAATTGTCCTCCAACAGAAATATCCACATTTCTCATTATTCACAGATTTCTCAGCAGGAACCTTACAACTTAGCAAAGAACATAATGACATTATCAAACTGCTGAAAGAAAGAAAAACTTCCCATGAAGAACCCTATGCCTGGGAAAGCTGTCATCTAAAAATGAAGGAATGAATGATACAAACTTTCCCACACAAATAGAATTTAAAGGGGCTAATCTCCCCAACATTATCTTTAGAAGTTCTAAAATGAGTTACTCAAGTAGAAATGAAAATATGCTAAGCTGTAGTGTTAAACTATATGAAATTTAAAATATCATGGGTAAAGATAGATACATAGGCAAAATAACAAAACACAGTTATACTAGTGCTAAGCTGCAATGTTAAATTATATGAAATTAAAAATCTCATGGGTAACAATAGATTCACAAATAAAATAACAAAACATAGTTATACTAGCGTATAAATCACTTTGAACCTTGTTATGAGTTAAAGTCAAGCATATTAAGAGTAGCTATTCCCAATGTCTTGTGCAGTTTCTCTGATGTTTCTATCTTATTAATAATTTACTGATACCAGATCGAAGATTTAGACACTTTGATCCATTTTTTAGTTGATTTTTGTATGAAGTCTTAAGACGGGGTTCTTGTTTCACACTTCCACACTCATAGGTCCAATCTTCCCAGCGTAGAGACTATCCTTTCTTCAGGTATTGGTTTACCTTGTTTGTCAAAGTTAGTTGATGGTAGCTATGTGGATTCATTGCTACGGTTTCTGTTCTGTGTCACTGGTCTACAAGCCCCTTTTTGCAAGACACTGTCATGGACAAACAATTATTAGAAAAGACTCCAGAAACATAGGCAAAGAAAGGAATAAAAGACAAATAGGATTACCTCAAAGTTTCTGCACTGCAAAGAAAACATTCAACAAAGTAAAGAAGCAACTGATATATTAGGAAAAAATATTTGTAAAAATATTTTTTTTACTACACATCTGGTAAAAGATTAATATTCAGGATCTGCAAAGTTCTTGAGAAACTCAATGGCAACAGAACAAAAACACAGTGAATAAATGGGCAAAGGACATGTAGAGGTATTTTTCAGAGGATGAAATCAGGCGGCCAACAAACATATGAAAAAATATTCAGGATCACTAGCCATCAGGGAAATGTTAGTAAAAGCCACCGCGAGGTTTCACCTCACCCCAGTTAAAATGACTACCATCTAAAAATGAAAAAGTCAATAAATGTTGATGAGGCTGTAGGGAAAAATTAACCTTAATCTAGTATTTGTGGGAATGTGAACAAGTACAACCATTGTGCAATACAGTATAAAGGTTCCTCAAAAATCTCAAAATGATCCAGCCATTCCATTCTTGAAAATCTACCCAAATGAAATCAAATCGCCACATAAAAGAGTTGTCTGTACCTTCATGTTTACTGCAGCTTAATTCATAATAACTAATGCATACAATCAAACCAGATGTTTATCAACTGATGACTGGATAAAGAAAATGTGATATATATCTGTGTGTATATATATATTTTGATATATATATATATCAGAATACTATTCGGCCATAAAAATAATGAAATCCTGTCTTTTGCAACAACAGAGATACAGCTGGAAGTCAACTGCTAAGTGAAATAAGCCATATCATATATTTCCTTCTGATATATGGCAGTTAATACACAATAAAAAATGAATAAGAATAAAATAGACATCACGTGATTTGATTATTGTTCATATCCCTTGACTATACTACTGTCTTACCTACAATTAGTTGTTGCATATTATCATTAGTGATGAATTAAGCCTGTGAGTAAAGAGTTGATTGAAAGCATACTTTTGCAAAAATAATAATAATAATTAGAGATAAGAGAGGAAAGGAGGTGGACTGAGGCAGGAGCAAAAGGAGCCAGAGAAATATGGTTATCATCTTAGAACTATATGTGTGAACGAAACATGTGAAATCTGTTCATTTTAAAATAATAAAAGTAAATAAATAAATAAAAATAATTTTAAAAGAGTAACAATAACCATAAATATTTACTAATGGAGATGCAATATGAACAGAAATAAATTCTCACATCTATAACAAAGTACGGGGGAATCAAACTGTAGAATCTTTATATATACTTATGGTAAGTTGTTAATAACTTATTATATACTGTAATAACAGTCTAGTAGTATCCACACACCTACAAAAAACCCTCTAGCAAATGCATAACAGATAAAAGCAAAAGAAAGTATATCACTCTAAGAAGTTCAATCACAGAGAGAAAAAGATAAAGGAACAAAATAATCATACAGCAGAAAACAATGAACAAAATAAGACACGCTTAACTATCAATAATCTCTCTAAATGCAAATAGATTAAATTCAATCAGAATATAATGAATTGATAGGTAAATAAATAAAAACAAAAATAAAACTATATTATCTACAAGAGGCTCATTTTAGAATTAGTCATATACAAAGTGAAAGTTAAAGGATTGAAAAATATATCCCACGCAAATGATAATAAAAAGAGACTAGGGGAAGCTATAGCTATATCAGAAAAAAATAGACTTTAATGAAAAATTATCACAAAATGCAAAGCCATTATACAATGAATGATGAAAGGATCAATTCACCAGGAACCTATAACAATTTTGTATCTATGTGCATCAAATATCAAGGAATCTAAACACATAAAGCAAACATTGACAGATATGGAGGGGGAAATAGACAGCAGTACAAAATAGGAGACATCAAATTCCCTTATTTCAATAATATACATAGATGCCATTTGTAGAAAAATGAAAAAAAAAATCAGCAGAGGATAACACCATAGATCAAATGAGCCTAACAGACACACAGAATTTCCCATTCAACAGCAGAAAACACATTCTTCTCAGGCATACATGGGACATACATAAGGATTAACCACATATTATGTTACTGTGATGATCTACTTTAGATGTCAATTTAGTTGCATTAAGGGATATTCAGTGAATCAATACTTACTCTCAGGGCTGGAATTGAAGATAAAATGTTTTATCTTGATTAGAATGATTATGTTGTTTCAGGTACATCTTTGGGATCTTTGGGGAGGAAATTGACCTGTGAATCAGTGGATTGGGTGGTAATAGTACACATTCTACATGTGCAAGCAGCATCCCATTGGCTGGGTACCCAGGTTGAAAAAAAATGGGACTAGGGATGAATTCTTGTACTGTCAATTTCAGATTCAAATTTCCCTTCTTCTCTTGCCCTTGGACATCCGAATGCCAGGTTCTCCACTTTGGGGGCTCTGGAACTCACACCAACACCCTACCCTGAGCTTTTGGACCTTTGACAATCAGACTAAGGTTACTCAATGAAGGGTTAATACTAAATAAAGATCTTCTGGGGCCAGTATTGTGGCATAATGAATTAACACACTGCCTGTAATACTCGCATTCCATATGGGCATCATTTTGAGTTCCAGCTGCTCCCTGACCCAGCTCCTGATTAATGTTCCTTGTGCAAACAATAGAAGATGGCCCAAGTGTTTGGGTTCCTGTATCCATGTGATACTTGGATGAAACTCTTGGCTCCTGGTTTTGGTCTGGTCCAGTCCTGTCTATTGTACCATCTAGGGAGTGAACTAATGAATGGAAGATTCATTCTCTCTCTGTCTCTTACTTCTGTCAGTTGCCTCCCAAAGGGCACATTAACAGGAAGCCAGAACAGCACAGCAATAGAATCCAAATTCAAGCACTGGGATATGGGATGTGAGAATCCCTAGCAGTGTACTGACCTTCTAGGCCCAACACCCATCCTAGATAGGCCAGATCTTTATTGTTGACTATCCAATCATGGTTTTTCACTCTCCATCTTTCGATATATTTATGCTTCCACAATATGTGTACCAATATAAAAATCTATCTTTTCTTTCCACAGGACACACACATGGTAGAACACAGTATATTCCTTTTGTTTACATTTGTTGTGGTTTTCTCAGTCATGTATACTTCAATTCTCTCCAAAATTTCTGAATAAAGATTAAGATGATACTGAGGTTTATACAGTATGACAGAACTGACTAAAAGCACAGCTGAGGTAATTATTTTAGTTACAGAAAAGCTCGATTGTCAAACAATCAAGCATTTGATATTGTAACTGATTCTAATTGCTTGTTAACATGAAAGTATCAACTTGTAATATGACACCTTAATTTGGATCATTTTCATGACTGAGACAGAATTCTGCAAATATCAAATCTGTGTAATTAGGTACTGCCAAGCTGAAAGAAAAAGACAATCAGCTATTAACCCATGACATATGACTTATGTGAATAATCCCAGCAAGAGGCAGTTAAGACAAATAGTATGGCTATTACTACATAAGGTTTAAATGACAAATCAATGCTTAAACAGTATATTCACAAGTGGCCTAATTTATACTTCACAAACTAATAGTCAACTATCATCTTCTTTTGTGTGGAAAAATTGCTCTCAAATAATTCAGTCTAACTGACTTATCAAAAGTCATATCTAATGAATGTCGAAGTTCCAAATGTTGGTTAGGTGAAGTTACCAGGTTTAAATGCTGTTATGTTCACTTATCTGTGTACTTCTATGGTACCCAATGACATGGTAAGCAACAGGCCCACATGCTTGACTAGCTGTCCATAATCGGTTATTTAAGTTACTGACTTTGGGCCACTATTTTTCATAAACCCATATAAGCAACTTGGGGACATGATTAAATGTGGCTGCTTGTTGATACATGTCAACACACAAACGTAGTTATGTGTGGATGGATGTAGATGTCTCAGTGTGCGTGTTCAGTCACTACCATGGGTACAAGTATATACCTCCTATGGCCCACCACTGTTAGGAGCTAGAGATTGTTCTTTGTTCATTTCTCATCACCACTGTGAGGAAAGACATAGGCCCCCAAATAGCTTTGACTTGTTCTTGACCTGTTGGAAACTGAATTTGATTGACCTGGGTTCTAAGTCATGGGCTAAATTTTGGTGCAATGACAAGATTCTTCCAGGTCAATATGGTGTCCTTTGCCTACTTGGAGAGTATAATTAACGGGTAACTATCCAAAAGTATGTGGTGCTTGGTGGCTATGGCCTTGTGAGCCAAGGTGCTTCCTCAGGAGTGAACTGGCATAGATGGCTCATCTGCTGGTGCAGAGAAAAGCACTGCATGTGTTTGGGAAGATGTCCAAGCAGAGAGATGCCCAGATAGCAGCTGCAGGGTCAGGAATCAATACAACAGGCCAGGATCCAAGAATAGAGCTTACAGGTTGTCTTGGAAAAGATAAAATTAGATCAGAAAGATAGCCAGATAACGATTATGCCATGGGCTTGGTCCTTCTAACTGCTATATGGGTACAGGAGAATGTTAAATTGCAAGAAAAGCAGAGCAGAGAAAGTACTTCAGGGGGAAAAAAGGGGAAAAGAAACACCAAGAGCAGCCATGATAAGTTCCAGCCCAAGGCTGTGCATTACACCTGCCCCCGCCCCCTGCCACTCCCTTCTAGGGGCAGCCTCACCAGCTGCAGCAGCAGCAGCAACAATTTCAACAGCTGTGGGAGCAACAATATGAGGCCTCGACTCAGACAGCCCTAATGAAGCTACAAGTAAAGGCACTTAAAATTCCAAGGAAGGAGGGCCCGGCGCAGTGGCGCAGTGGTTAAGGTCCTCGCCTTGCACGCCCTGGAATCCCATATGGGCGCCGGTTCTGTCCCAGCAGCCCCACTTCCCTTCCAGCTCCCTGCCTGTGGCCCGGGAAAGCAGTCG
This sequence comes from Ochotona curzoniae, assembly GCF_017591425.1. Classification (NCBI taxonomy): domain Eukaryota; kingdom Metazoa; phylum Chordata; class Mammalia; order Lagomorpha; family Ochotonidae; genus Ochotona; species Ochotona curzoniae. The sequence continues at coordinate 16,938,309 of NW_024465023.1, read as the reverse complement.
AGAACAGCCCAAAGCTTTGGGAACCTGCAACCACGTGGGAGACCCGGAAGAGGCTCCTGGCTTCGGATCGGCATGGTATCGCCGTTGCGCTCACTTGGGGAGTGAATCATCAGATGGAAGATCTTCCTCTCTGTCTCTCCTCTCTGTATATCCGCCTCTCCAATAAAAAAATAATAATAATAATAATAAATCTTTAAAAAAAAAATTCCAAGGAAGGAGCCAAACACCATGATTAAGGAAACATGACTGCTGTAAGGAAAACTGCTCACAGCTTCTGAAGGCTAGTGCAGTGCTGAGCTGGGGCACTCATCTGGGGATGATCCCACCTTGGCTATAAATTTCATGCCCCAGGGGTAATATGGAGGGCTATTCCATCCTGCATAGATTCCATTGATCATGTCCTTGGGGTAGGATCCATGGTGTAGCCCCTTTAAGATCATCATGATTAAACACCCATTTTGCAGCATGTTCTTTGCCTGGTGTGGGGATGCCACTCAGCTATGCAAGTACTATGGATTGGCCTACCCCTAGCTCTAGGCACAGGACTGGATGAGCCCACAGAGGGCTGCAATGGCAGTAACAAATGGTAACCCAGGGTTATAGACAAAGTGAGCATCAGCGGGCACTATACTCTCTCCCTCTGGTGGGGAGTGAACTGTAACTGCAGTGGCAGTGGCATGTAGGGCCACAGGCCTAAGAAAAGCAGCAGAGAGCCTGCAGTGAAGAGAGTCTGGCCTTCGAGATGCAGTGGCTTAGGACTGCCTGAGATCCAAAGGCCTACAACACACAACAGAGGCAGAAGACAATGCTGTAACTGCTGGAGCCCAGTAACAGCTGGTCAGAAGCAAAGAGAGCACAGCACCAGGGAAGTGTGGGGACAAAAGAAAATGCCATCTATGCCCTGGAATGAGGGGTCATCACCCCGTCACCCACATCCAGTGCCGGAAACAATCCAGCCACTGTAATGACTGAGTCATCTGTTGTTGAGGATAATGCTGAGCCTTCAGTGAATTGAAGGCTTCGAGCCCACCCAGTTGTGAAATATAGAGCTGGACAGGTTCCTGTACTTATGGTTAAACCCCAAACAGCGGATGTCTCTGCTTGCACATTCAGCCTTATGACAGTGACATGATGCCACATTACGTCATGATTAAATATGAAGTGATATTTGCCCATGGCTCTCTTACAGATTTGGAAGTACTTATATCGACTTTGCTGAGCCAACTAGAGTCACTTTTAATGATGTAACAAATAGACAGATTTTCTCAGACTTTGGTCCCAATCAGATAGATATAACCTGATCACTATAAGCATACTGGCAGTTTCAGTATCTCTGCAACAGTGATCAACTGATTGGCTTGTTGGATGAACACCAAGTTACCTATCAGCTTTTCAATTGGGCTGCCCTGGAAGGTAGCCATAGCCACTGACCACATGGACTTGGTTGTGAAATCACCCTTTGACTCATGCAAAGACTTGAGTCTGGGAGTAATATAGTAAAACCTGATCAAGGTTAGGGTAGTCCATATTATGTTATAGTTTCTAGTTGAAACTTGTATTCTTCTTGTGGTCTTTAGATCAATGTGCCATACTTTATGTGTATCCATCGCACAGGAAACATTTCAGAGGATAATATATATTATGTGTATATCTTAGATTGTATATTATAATATGGAATGTACATCATGTACATTATGTATATATTATCAACCATAATGCATACATTGTATATTATAATGCAGAATGCACATGTGATTATGTATATATTATAGGTCATAATGTATAGATTATGATGCAAGGAAACTTGAAGCAGTGGAATATTAGGAAGATGAAGTTATCAAATCCTCATTCCATTATTCCCCCTTATCTATGTGCCTTTTTGACAACCAATGTCATAGTAATCAACAGGACTACCTGTTTACCCAGCTGCTCACAGTCTATTACTTAATTGGCCACTATTGTCTGTAAACACATATAAGCAACTTGGAAGTGGAGGCATTATTTATATGCATCTTTATTTGTGTGGATGTATGGCAGATGCCTCTGTGTATGCATCTGAATGCTGCTGTGGACACAAAAGTGGAAATCTCCCATGATTCCTACCACCACAGCTAGGAGCTGTTGCTGTGTATTTGGTACTGTCACTGTCAGTAAAGGCAATATAAACCCACAACAATCTCTGAGTTTTATAAGATCTGCTAGAATCTGAATCTCATTTTTGCGGACCCTATGCCAAACCAAGCTGAGAGTTCAGATGCACTGATTTTTTTACTCCACAGATATCAAATCATAACTTTGCCAATACCATATTATTCCTAAAAATAACCCATTAAATTCATTTGCATTTTGAGCCTAAATCAGTTTCATACTTATTGGGAAGGACCACAGGCATTCTGGTGTCATATTTGTTTTTTATTTATTTGAAAGGCAATTAGAAATAGAGGGAGGGGGAAGAGAGACAGAGAGAGAGAGAGAGAGAGATCTCTCATTTGCAGGTTCTCTCATTCCCTAAATGACCACAAAGGCCAGAGTTGGTCCTGTCCAAAGCCAGAAGCCAGGAACTAGGAATAAGGAACTTCCTCCTGGTCTCCCACATGGGTGCAGGGGCCAAAGCACCTCAATTATCCTTTGCTACTTTTTCAGGGCATAAACGGAGAGATGGACCAGAATTGGAACAAGGGGGACTCAGACTGGCACCCATAAAAGATGCTGCTATTACAGGTGGAAGCTTAACTTGCTATGCCACAACATGAGCCCCATTAATGGTGTTTTTAAAATACTCATTTTATTTGAAAAGCTAAGTTACAGAGGGAGGAAAGGAGACAGAGACAAAGAGAGATCTTCCTTCCACTGGTTCAGTCCCCCAGTGGCAACAATGGCCCAGTACAGGACAGGACCAAAGCCAGGAGTTTGGAACACCATCCAAATATTCCAGATGCATCATAGGGGCCCACTCAGACCGTCTTCTGCTGCCTTCCCTAGGATGTTAACAGAGTGCTGGATCAGAAGTAGAACAGCCAGGACTTGAATCATTGCTCAGATGGGATATCGGTATCACACACAGCAGTTTAATCCACTGTCCTGTAACACTGGGCACTGATGGTTTATTAAGTAATTCTAGATTTAATGGGGGGGGGGGCGCAGCATGGTGGCATATCAGACTAATTCTCCACCTGCAGCACTGGCACACCATATGGGTACTGGCTCATGGCCCAGCTGCTCTATTTCTGATCTTACAACATGCTTATGGCCTGAAAAAACAGCAGATAATGGCCTGGCCATTTTGGCCATTTGCAGAGTGAATCAGCAATAGAAAATCTGTGTGTTTGGCGTGGGTGGGTGGGTATGTGTGGATATGTCGATCTGTCTCTTCTTCTTGTATATATATATTTTTAAACTTTTTATTCATTTAACATAAAAATAAAATAAATTTTTTAAATGCAGATTTTTTTCAACAATTTCAGTGGAAACTCTCCCCCAATTACTTTTCAATGGTATTTCAAGCCAAATTATTAAAAATTTAATTAAGTGTTTCTGTCAAAAGATGTTACCTTCTCAAGTGGAATTCACCTTGTTTTCTAATGCTGACACACTGATTCTAGTTTTGAGCTTTCCTGATGATTTTTCTGCAGCTTATTTTGTAGTTTTCCATACACAATTGCATAGTGTCTTAACAACGTACACAAAATTCTTTGCTTTCTTTTCTCCTAATTAATCTATTCACATAAACTTAGTTTCACATATTATTGCAACCACCATTTTGATCAGTTGCACTCCTGACCTCCTCACCAAACACTGGTTCATTTCAAGTACTAAAGATGCACCCACACACATTCATCACATGTACCTGATCGATTTGAGCTGAATTATAGGAGAAAACATTAATTTTCCTCAAAATGTATATGAAGTTAACAAATAATAAATATGTATTATTGCAATTTTATCTTCAAGAACTTGTCGGGGAGGAGGGATATGTAAGAATCACTTGCACTGCTTTTAGGCTCAGGTAACAGGCCGATGGCCTAGCCTCACTTAACAGAGCCCCAGTGGAAAAGGTGTCACCTCACTTTCATTTATGCTCTTGCGGCCCAGTGGGATGGTTCAATAGCTAATCCTCACTTTGCAAGCACCAGGACATCATATGGGCACCAGTCCACATTTCAAAGGCTCCACTTCCCATCTAGCTTCCTGCTTGTAGACTGGAAAAGCAGTCGAGGATGGCCTAAAACCTTGGGACCCTGCCATCTGCGTGGGGGACCCAGAAGAAGCTTCTGGCTCTGGCTTCGGATTGGCTCAGCTCTGGTCATTGCAGCCACTTGGGGAGTGAATCAGCAGATGGAAGATCTTTCTCTCTGTCTCTCCTGTCTCTCTGTCTCTGAAAATCTGCCTTTCCAATAAAAATAAATAAGTCTTTAAAAAAAATAAACAGGTGCAAAACCATAACAAGTTGTAATCTTATGAGAAAAGCTCCTGAAATTCAGGGCAAAGGTCTTGAAGCAACTGACATGGAAATGCACAGGCCAGAAACTCCCTATCCTCATATTTAGAGAGCAGATCAAAGGAAGGTGTTTCTTCACCCATGTGTTGTTAATCATTAGTAGCCTGCTAGACAACACATTGTGTATGGATTGACTAGCCCCTGAATGCTAACACATAAACCATATCCTACTGCAAACCTGTCTTCCTTACCTATGTGACCCTCAGTCTTTCTTCTGCTGTCAATAAGCATCAGCTATTGCCCATCAGTCAATAGTCTGCGTGATTATCGACTCCATGCACTAAGTCTGTCATTGTTGGACAGAGAAAAATCCTCATCAAAATACTAATTACTATAAATAAAAAAAACCAGAAAAACCAATTCTAAAATTCATTTAAAAACACAGAAGATCCCATATAGTCCATATAACATAAGCTCTCTGAAACAAAAACACAGCAGGTGGTACACAATACCAAATTTCAAGACATGCTGCAGAATTGTTGTAACCAAATCAGCAAGACACAAACACAAAATAGACAGCAAAGGAACATAGGAGACTCAAGAGATAAATGCAGGGATTTACTGCCAACTACTCTTTGACAGAGGTGCCAAAGCTGTGCCCTGGAGAAAAGACAGTTTCTTCAATAAACGATGTTGAGGAAACGGAATATTCATATGAAAAAGACCAAAAGAAGAAAAACCCCACCCCATCTTTCACTTACATCAACTTAAAATGGATCAAAAACCAAAATGTAACACATGAAGTATCAGTAGAACACATAATGGAAACACTTCAAGAAACTAGCAAAGGTAATTAATTTTTTGTATACTACTTCAAAAGCATAAGGAGGTGATTTTTCTGTGCTGCTACCTTCTAACAGAAGTTCAAAGAGTCTAATAGTTCATGATTTGAACATGTCCTTCGAAAATTATTAGGAAGGTATCACATCAGAGCCAAAACAGACATATTTTACTTATCCATTTGTTATATATATATATGCCATCAGTTTCTTATGTATGTTTGTTTGTTACAAGGCTCACAGATGCTGTAGCTGGTCAGAAAGGTCCCATTTGCCTTTCTAGTATATGCTAATAATATATTGTATGTTCTATGATAAAATTAGTATAATATAGCATAATGGTTTATTAGAACCTTGATGATTTCTCCTTAAATTTAAATGGTTTCATTGATTTCTCCTTTAGATCATAATGGTGAGATAGCAATTGAGAAACCCACATTCAAAATAATAAAGCAAATTTGTAAGATTTCAAACATGCAGCATTTTTGAGATAAAAGTTTAAGGCAATTCCATGTAAAGCCATTCAACACAAACATATCAATGCTGTACTTTGTACAGAGCAGACAACTTTTAAGAGTGCTCAAGTATAAAAAGATGAATGAAGCACAGTTGTAATTTCCTTGTCGAATAATAAAAATAAACATGCCCATCATTATAAAGCAACAGGTGGCAAACCCATGAGAAGTACAGAAACGACTCTATGGATGTTCCAAGGCAGGTAAATGATTGTAGGATGTAAATCCCTGTCTCATATTATTGATAACTTGTGCAATATAATTTTTCAGGCAATTGGTTATATGTTTGCTGTACAACACTACAACTCTCTGTCAGTGGTTCTCAACTAAGATAATTTTTCTTCTCAGAAAACTTTTGACATGTTTGTTGTTGTACCACAGAGGAGGCTGCAAGTTTTCTCTAGTGGGTGGGAGTGAGGAATAAAGTTGCCAAGAATACTACCTATAACACACAATAAAACACCTACAGCAAACAATTATCTGGCTTCAGTAGTAGCATTAAAGTTGAGGGAAACTGTTTATACATCATCAACTTACGGAAAAAGAGAGATATAGTTTCTTGAAGAGACAAACTCTCACAAAAGTTACAACCTTCTCTGAGGGAATGAATTAATTATGACACTGAAAGATTAGGATGCTACAATAACTGTAGCCTGAAAATGTTTAAGCTGGTAAGAATATGTATGTATTTCCGGGTTGTGAAGTTCTTTGCAGCATATTGTGATTTTTACTGTTCAGGTATGATTTCACTGTCTTAAACTGTAGAATCTTCACAATAATTGTATATTCGGCTGAGGTGTAATGCATTTCTTTTGTCTATTATGGTTCATTTAATAACCACTGACAAAGTAACTAAAATTAAAAATATCAACATTTTCTTTCACGAAGTCATTGGTACTAATTTGGTGATCTTTCAGAAATGCCCAATGACTGTTAGTAGCTGCTACCCACAGTCATTTTATAACACACAGATATTCAGATGCAATATATTACATAAATGGGTCATAGAAGTAACAGAAAGTGGTTGCTGTTGAAAATAACTTGTAATATAGAGAAAATGCGCTAAAAGAGTTTGAAGATTATTTTTCACCTTAGATGGTTTTATTGCTGAAAAAGATGTGTACTATATATTAAAACATATATCTGTTCACTTTAATAACATAACAAAGTATGCATGTAGCATAGCAATTAAAACACTTTTTGGGATGCCCACATTTCCATTTCCCCCATAGCGTCTAGGTTTGGATTCCGTTTCTACTCCAGATTTCAGTTTCTGCTAATGTGAACTCTAGGAAGCAACAGGAGATACCTTAAGTCACCGGACCCTTGGCAGCCATGAGATTGAAGTCCCAGCTTCTGGATTCCATCCAAAACATCCTTGTTTCCTGGCACAGCTTTGGCTGCTACTGGCATTTGGGCAGTGAAGTTTACACAATTTCTTGAATCTTCGTTAAATAATACCAAGACAGAACATTCTTCATTCTATGTTTGTTACTATGTTAAATAATATTGGGATAGAATACTTGTTCAGAAGTTGGATCAGAATTATGAACCCTCTAAGGTGAAAAACTAACAAGCAAAGAACAACCAAAATTCAGTTATTCAGCTCTGTGTTGTCAGACAAATAGGCAGGGAGGAAGAGTACAGGCCAAGTGTTGGGCAACACAGGAACACTAGTTAAAACTGAAATTGGATGGTTGAGAAAAGACAGGAGGATTTCAAAGAGGTATGGTTGAAGACTAAATGTGCAGTACGCAGGAGATAAGTATGAATCAGAAGTGAAAAAGAACACAGTGGGAGGGAGACCAATAAAACATGGCATGTAGCCTGTCAATTGCTTACTATTTGTTTCCACATCTGGTGCTGAAATGTTTATATTTTGGAAAGCAGTTGAGGAAGCATGCAAACTTACAGTAAAAACATTGATGATGTTGAAAAACAGGATTATAAGGACTTATAACATATGTAAAATTCAAATTATTCTATAGGTTTTCAGGAGCTTTGATAATTTCCAGTGCTTTCCCTGTCAAACATTACACATTATTTTTTATTTGTTCATTATGATAGCACAAAATTTGGGAATAGCTTTGAGAATCAGTCATGTTCAGTAGTTTTTTGGAGGGTAAAGTTGAAATATCATGAGCATACAGGAATTTCCAGCCATAGTCTGATATTCAGGGATAACTGACACTATATCAGTTCTCTTATGATAAGTTGCAAAAGACAGAACACCTTACCTATGTACCATGCTCCCTGATTGTAAATAAATTATTTAAGATAAATTGTTTAAGCAAGGTACTTCAATCATCCAGAGGCTAATGAAAGACTGCAGAGTTGTGAACTGAACTCTTTTCTCCACCCAAGTAACATACACCTGTCAGAAGATGAAAAATACTATCTCAAGACTGTCATTACTATATATATATATTTCCTGTTTTACTTTAAACAATCACTTTCTCAGCAGTGATATTTACATACTAATATAACTAATGCTATCATCTATGCCTCTCCTATTAAGAACAGATTTTGAGTGGTTTCATCATAGTAAAAAATAAATACACTTGAATCACGAGGATTCTTTAAATAAATCATACTTTTCTAAAATAATGAGTCATCTGTCTTTCCTTCCCACAAAGGCAATAAAAATTTCACTTAGCCTGACTTATTTTCACTTTACCTATCAGTTTCTAGATAGCTCAAACCTGAAAAAAACTTAATTTATCCATTAAAAGCTTTAGAAAGTGGGTGTCTGACCCAATGTGGTTAGAATGGATGTAGCATTACTTATATATTAGTTTTAATCTCTTCTACATAATGACAAATAAAATTTTTGACAGGACAGATGCGCAATCAATTGAATGACTTCCCCATGAAAGTAATTAAACTCACATTTTTTTTTCTCATTTGATGATCATGGACTTCGTTTTACTCACTCTCCCTGACTATAGTCCCCTGAAGTGTTTTCTTGTCACAAAGTGTTTGTATTTATAATTAAATGAAATATATTGTTAAACATTTATTCCACAGGATTATCAAGAATCTTTAATGATGCAGATTTGAGGATGATCCTAGAAAGAAATATTTCAAGATAGATCATATTTTCGAGCCATTATAAATAAGACAACAAACACATTTCCTTCCAGTGTCCATATATTCTTCCATGCTTTAATGGTGCTTGTTTAGTATAGCTTCTGAAAGATGCTTATTCACTGGATGAATAGCAGCATTAGATTTTGAATAATTTTAAAGAATTATTTAAGAGCATTTTATATCTTTAATTCCCATGGAATTGAGATTTTCTCTAGTTTCTTTCTCTGGTGCAAAAGCAGCAAAGCCATCTCAGATGTTTGGCATTTTATTTGAAGAGTTACCTATTTATTTGAAAGACTGAGGAAGGGAGGACATGGGAGGGAGAAAAACAGTGAGCAGCTTTCATCCAAAGATCCACTCCCCAGATAGGCCCCTTCTACTGCATTCCCAGGAGGAAACCAAATCAGAAAAAACAGGTGGGACTTGAACAAGAGCGCTAACATGGGATGCGAGCATCACAAGCTTACCCGCTGCATAAGAACTCTGGGCTCAAAAATTTGAATATTATTCTTCTCTGTCAACAAACTGTATGTAGCTTAAGGATTGAGAATACCAACAAATTTAAACTGAAAATTTTAGCTTAATATAATCCTATGACATATTCCTGGATTTTTAAAGATATATTAGTGCAACGATGCTTTTTGATGGCTAGTGAAAAATCCAAATGAATTTGTGCAAAGGAAAGCAATTTATTACCCATTGCCAAACTATGAATTCATTAAATTCCTACAGTATGACACTTGAAAATAAAGGCTTCCACAAAGCACCATGTGTATCTTTAATGTGTGCCTCCCCAAGGCATTCTAAAACAGTAGTGTCAGATTCCAAGGACACCTGGCCTACACTATTTAAAATGTTAAGGTAAGTCCTTTCCCTCAAACACATACACTCTCCATCTTCTCTCTGGAAGTCTCTGAAAACATAAATATTTTCAACTCATATGCTTTGGTTCCTAATCCCTTGAGTATCATAAATTTGCTTAACATTAACATGAATTTATGTGCCTTCAAACTTTGCCACAAATTTCATCCTGTCACCAATTTTACACATTTTATATTCTTATCAATGTTAAGAAGTGTATGTAAAAAGATAAATAATAGGGTAGGGCAGCACCCTTTAGAAGACCATAAGCAATGATGAATAAGGTACCTATATTCTCTTAGATCTCACACCGATTCAAGTATTACTATTCTGGAAAATAGAAGCTTTCTGTCATTGCAGAAATTTCCAGAAGGATATTTTACAGTTTCTAATCCTATGATCTCTTTGCTGTTCCTAAATGATATTTAAAGATACAGAATTTATTTCTGTCCAACTAATTTGAATATGAAGACCAATTTTCGTAATTATTAATCCTCACTGATGTCCTTTAAATGCAGCTCAAATATTTGAAAAAGTCAGAACTGTGTTTTACATATACAAGTAATTCAAACTTCCTGACACATCCAAAATGTCTTCCCATTGTATAGCCTGACATGCCTTTTTAAAATATTTAGTTATGTAAGTATTTAAAAGGCAGGGTGACTAGGGAGAATCAAGATGGTGGAATAGGGTAGGGACACAAACAGAAGGAGAAATATTAGCCAGTGTGAAGCAGAGAGGGCACTTTCCAGGAAATAGGAGAGGATAGAACAACAGCAGAGGGGTACCTGGAGACTGACAGACACAGAAAAACAGCAAGAACAATGGTATGGTGTTGCACTGGCTAATAACACAGCGGCATTCAGCTACCTGCAATCTGAACTCTAAAGGCCGCCTGAACTACCCCAACAACAAGGTAGGAAGAGAGGCTTACCAGGAGCTCAGGAGGTAAACCCAGACAAAGAACTACCCATCCTGCTGGTCTGTTTGATTTGGCCAGGAGCAGAAACAGAGCAGCAGGTCCCAGATCTGTGAGCATACAATGCAGTATGCATCTCTACTTCCAGACAAAGATGGACTCCCAATGAAACTGTTTACTGCATCTTGACAATAGGATGCTGGACTCTCTGCTATTGTCCATGCCCACGATGATGGACATATGACTATGTATGAATACAGTAATAATATAGGGGAACTCAGTGAGGGGAGGGAATTGGGGAGGGGATAAGAGAAATCCCAGGGCCTATGGAACTGTATCATAAAATGTTAATAATAAAAAGGCAGAGTGACAAAGAGAGATCTTTCATTCCTTGATTCACATCCCAAATGACAGCAACAGTCGGGATTGGCCCAGGCTGGGGCCATCATCTACCAGCATCCCAGGCATATTACCAGTGAGCTGATTCAGAAACGGAGCAGCAGGACTTGAACCAGTATACTCTGATGTGGGATAGTGGCATCACAACTAGTGAGTTCACTCACTATGCCACAGCACCGGCTCCTGTCATATTATTAGCATCACTTTGTTTCTGAATGCTTTAAGAACAATGTCAGCACTACAAACCCACAATGTTTTGAATTGTATTATCTCTGATGCTAAACAACACTTACAGTGAAACTAAAACAATTTAAAAACAAAAAGCAATTTTATGTCCAGCTTTAGGAGAAATGGCTAATTTGGGCACTGCAACATATTCATGAGAAATACTGAAAGTAGGAATATTCTGGTGCAGAATTTTAAATTAAATCCTCCATAAGTTATGTGGAAGTATATGTTAAGTTTAAATTTTTGCTTTTGAGCATAAGATAAGTGGGTGGAGATAATGTGGGAGCTGAGAAGCACAGAGAATATGCTTGTCATTCATTATAAGTCAGTAAAGAAAAAAATGACTAAAGAAGATGTGCTACAGACAGCAGAATTTACAAATTTTTTTGTGAAAGGTTTCTAGTGCTGCATAGAAGTTCACTTGTTTTATACTGTGCTGTCAATGAGAGAACAAAGTTTTTTAAATATCCAAGCAAATCACCACTTAGCAAATACTTGTGGTTTAGCAGTACCTTTCCTCAAAGTAACTCATTAATCCTATTTTATAAATGATACTCAGTTGTTTAAACATATATTGCTTTTCTTTTGATTAATGCTACTTAGGCTGTTGAGTGCATTAGAGATAATTCTAAGTTTAAAAAGTTGGTGGCTAACTAATGACAACTGATCACCAAGAAGACGTTTTATCCTTCTTGGTCCTTTGCACCACTCAAACATTGAGAGAAATCATATCTGTTGTATTACTGATGATGTCCAATTCTTTTGCATTATCTACAAACATCAAAAAAATGTTCAGAGACAGCACTTTAATCTTGATGAGAGAATCAAAGATCAGATGAAATTATATGAGAGCATTGCAAACTACATTTTTCTACAAAATACTGTGAATGTTGAGAAACTAAAACAGGGAAGATTTTATGTCACTTCAGATCCAAAATCAATCTTGTTCAACAATATCATCAAAAAGCAATAAAAGAATTGACTCCATGTGATGGCTCACAAACTAAATATGATAGAAACTAAGTAATATGTGAAGAAGACCTGAGCTGAACAAATAAGCCAATACTGTGTGTGGAAAAGGCCAATTAGCCTTAATGATGGGAAGATACTTATAGGAAAAATTATTAGAATTGAATTCTGTAAAAAGTAAACAACATGGGAACAGAAACTGACACAGTAAGAATAATGTTTTACTTTAGAATGGTAAGCATTTGAGCCTGCTGAGTCACAGTGCTGTTTAACCAGAATAGTAGACGGAAATTCTCTTTTACAATAGATAAGCTTGATGGACAACTGAAGGAAGACTATTATATTTTGTAAGTTACTGATTGTTGTTTTAACAAACAGGAGGCACTCTCATTAAAGTACTTCAGGAAGGTAAATCTGAATGCATAAATGTGAGTAAAAAAGAACCTATACGTATATACCAGTCCCTCCAACAAAGCAATCATTTAGCTGAAAAATAAAATGAGATAATCACATTTGAATCTATAGAGTATAACATAAAGTTTATACCAATCAGGAGGGTGTTTAATGAAGAGAGAAGCAATTAAATTTTAGCGAGAAAGTTGTATTTTTGTTTTCATAGAACCATTGCTCAGTTTGCAAAAAGGATAAGTCTAAAGATTTAAAGAATTTATACAGAGGAGGAGAGAATAGAAACAAACCTCAAACTACAGTGACTTGTAAGTAACCATAACCAAAAAAATGGAGATTCCAATAAATAGGTTGCCTTTATGTGACATAACTATCTTTTAGCCAGCATAATTCTTCTGTCAGTGTCTCAGAAAATGAAGTATCAATTATAATAGCATTTTTATTTAAAATGCATTAACATAAGAGCATAAATACTTGTTGATTATTTTTTAAATGTGTTTATGTATCTATTTCAGAAGAGGAGAAAGACAAAAAGTAAACATACCATTCATTGTTCACTCTCCAAATTCCTGCAGTGGGTATGGCTTAGCCAAGCTGATACTGAGAGCAGGGAACTCACTTTAGCACTTTGGGTTTCCCATATTGATAGAAAGGACCCAACTACCTTAGTCATCATCACTGCCTCCTGGGGTACACATTATCAGGAAGCTGGAATCAGGACAAGAGCTAAGACTTGAACTCCAGAATTCCAAGATGATATGTGGAATCCCATGTCAGTGCTTAACTGCTGTGCTAAGTAATTTCCTGTTAATTTTTGGCATTAGGACACAACTGTTGACTCCATAGTTTTGCTTCTTTTTAATTGTTCAAAATAAAGTAAATTAAGGTAAAAGTGTAACAAAATGAAAGCTCAATGGGGTTTCATGATGGCTGAATATTACAGGATCCTGAATTCATCTCTGCAGTAGAGACGAGCCAGAGCAAAGGAAACAATGCATTCCCAGGACACTGAACGGCACAAACTTCAGAAAAGAGGCAATGGGAACCTAAACAGTCCACAGTCTGAAAAATCAATATAAAAAGAAAAACAAAACATACTGAAATTCCTATTCTGGTTTCTCAACCAGTCAGCCAGGAGCTCCACATTACCAGGAAAAGTAAACAGGAAAGACGAGCACCCTCCAACATCACTAGCCAGCCCTAACTAGAGGAGAATGCCATAAGTTGTCACAAGGTTTAAATCAATGTAGGAAGATGACTGTGGTGAAAGTGACTGCTTAGGAAGGAAGGAAGGAAGGAAGGAAGGAAGGAAGGAAGGAAGGAAGGAAGGAAGGAAACAAGAAAGGGAGAAAAGAAAGGAAAACAGAAAGGAAAAAAGAAAGAAAGGAAGGAAGGAAAGAAAATAAAACATTAAGCATTATTGCTTTCCCGCCAACCAACCTTTCCTAGACCCACTATGCTATAACACAGCCACTAATATGCTCCATTCTGTCTTAGGACCCAGTACATAGTACCAGTCATTGACTGATCCCCTGGAACCAGTGTGCTTCACAGAGTAGAAAACATATCCCTCTGTATCCTAAAGGCACTAAATTCCATGAACACACACCAAAGTCATGCTTGCTCACTCTTCATAATCTAAGGAAGTTCCGTTCCTCTCTTTTTTCTTGGGATATAATGTTATTAACAGACAATAAACAAACCCCACTCAGGCTCAAGGACATCCTTCATCTACCCAGGTTTTCCATAGCGCCAGATGTTGAAGGTGTCTAGCCCAGCTTGGTGTGCCCAGCCCCAGTTCACACTTGTGCCAAGGGAGATTGCAGCCATATCCAGACCAGAACGCAGCCCCCACTCTGACCCCCACACCCTCCTGAGGGAATCCCAACCCAGCAAGGGTGTACTCTCACAGCTCCCCAACCAAGTCTATTCCCAACCCTACATTGCACATGTGCCAGTGGATGTTCTGACCTAGTTAGCTTAGCCCCTCACCTGTCTCAGCCTTTGCCTTCGATGCTGTGGCCTAGTATCCCTGGCTCATGCAGACCTGTTGGTGTAAGAGCCTAGATCGGAATGACCTGTGCTCCATCCTGAATTCTATTCTTTTTTGTGAATTGAAGTTTGCTTGGCCCTGCCCAGTCTGTCCCCTTCCAGTTACAGCTCAGCCCACCCCACATCCTATTTTAGGATGCACCTTCGAGTGGTGCCGCCTTGACCTGCCCAGATTGCCATCGGTTCCTTTACCTATAAGTGATGGCAGATTCCATGGTCACACCTAGCTTAGCCCATCACCACCCCAGCTTGCGAGCTAACAAGCGAGAGTTGTATTTCCACAGGACTGGACCCACACTTCCCCCACAGAATCTACCCTCGGACCTGGTTCTCTCGCATGCTGGCAGTGTACTTGGTTAGTGTCTTGACCCTGCCTAGTGTGACATGTGCACTCTTTCACCACCTAATCAGATACTGGTACCTAGCCCTGCCAGACAGGCCCCCATCCATAGCTTTTGTGTGGACTGGTGTGTGGCAGTCAGTGATGTTCTATGCTAACAGCCCATCTTAGGATTCCCATTTGGACTGGTGAATCAGTCTGGCCCAAATAGATCTTATGAACTCTTCCCTCCAAACCAACAGGTTTCAGTCCCCACGTTTGCCAGAAAGTTCCATGACCCCATTGCTGGGAATCACCACTCACCCCCACTCACACTGGCCTTAATCATGGGTGTCCCTAGGCAGCAATTTCATATTCTAAAAACCTCAGAGCTCGCCTCCGGGCAGCCAGCAGACAGAGACTCACGCCCAATAGGCGCACTCGCAGCCCGAAGTCTAAGACTCAGTCACTGCCTTTTGGCAGTGACTTTGGCCTGAGTCCCCAGCAATGGGTCCAGCCTGGCTGGGACATCCCCCACCTCCAATCACCACACTGCAAAGAGCTGCTTTTGCCCCAACTCCAAGGCCTGAACCCCTCCCAAACTCTTCCTGCCTCAAGATGTCTTCCTTAAAGTTTAAAACAATAGGAAATTTCTACTTTGTCAGAAGTTAATTGTGGTAAGGGAAAGAACTCCAATTTTTTTAGCTGAACATATTAATCTAGTTTAGGTAAATTAAGCATCATATGTATGATGCCAACCTAATTAAAATATGTAATTTATTCTTTAAAATCATTCATGCTGCAAATAAAGTGCTAAATATAAGTTAACAAACAGGAATATTACCTTGTACCAGTTGAGTGATCAAGTAATGCTCACTTGGAAATGATTTAAATGAACAAGTCACAGAATAGTTTTGATTTAGCAACTCTGTTTCATTTCATTCTAGTTATTTAAATGCAAATGCACACAGTTTACAAAATACTGCATGAATCATAAGCATTTAATAAAAATACTGTTAACATTTCTATAATTCTGATAGTTTTTTAACCATAGAAATATTTAATTCTTTCCTTTACTAATGCCAAGTTTTTATTTGTAAACGTTTTTCATGGCCTCAAATTTCAAAGGGCAGAGAATGCCATTTCAGACAACAATCTCTTAGAAATATGGTTATAATAGACAAGCAGTTATGAAGATCTGTCTGTTCACTCTTCAGTAATCTCACATTACTACTGTAGCACTGAAGTTTTTGATCCTTCAAACCATATCATTAATACATTGGTCTGTTAAACAGACCTTATTCAACCAGACACAATGACATTTGAAAAGAATTTGAAATCAACCTAGTTTACTTAACACAGCAATACATGATCTTCAGTGCATCATCTTGCCTTTGTGCACCTGTCAAGAGTATCACCTCAAGGGCTAAGAACAATGGCATAATGAGACACTCTAAGAAAGTTGAATTGATTTAAAAACTGAAAGATCTAGAAAAGCTTTTAGCCCTACTGAAGGTTTACCACAATAAATAAAGAGTGAAAGCTTTTGTTGATCTAGACACTTGACATTGTTTCCTGAAGCATGAAAAAAAGATACTAAGACAGAATCCATCAATGTTGTCTTAGGAAAACATGTGTCTGTGAGACTACACTGACAGAGATGTGGAGCCACAGGTCATTATATTGTATGCTTTAGGGTGATGTTATTATAATGGATACAGGCTTAGAAGAGGTTTTTCTGATGGACATAGAAAACCTAGCAAGCAATGTAGGACATGTAGCAAAGGAAAGGTAGCCATGCAGAATTTGAACTAGGAAGTCAGTATTGCAGAAGTAAGATTAATGTGGTTTAAAAATACCTCCAAAAACACTGACTCTATTCCCACACAGAGGTGATGTCTAATTTCCCACCCTAATAATTTCTAAAAATAGATTGGCCTTTAGGTTAAGCGAATGCAACTGAAGTGAAGTGCAATTTCTGTAGCTAGATTAAAAAAAAAAAATGTCAATTTTGACTGACTCAGGACATTTAACCTTGGAAAAAAGATACCATGATGTAAAGAAGACCGTGCATGGATGTTTTGCTGCTAGATTTCTGTTACAGAACTACCAGAAACATGTGTAAGGTAGGCTTTAAGAGGGTTCCAGGTTCAGCAATTATCTGAGCTCAAAAGTATGAGAGTCGTAAAGTAAAAATCTAATAAGTGGAGTTCAATCAAACCCCAGAAGTAAAAAGAGGTAACAATTAAAAATGATTTGGGCTGGAGTGGTGATACACAAGCTAATCCTCCACCCAGTGGTGCCAGCATCCCATATGTGTGCTGGCTCATTTCCCAGATGCTCCTCTTTTGATCTAGTGCTGTGCTTATGGCCTGTGAAACCAGCAAAGAATTCCTCATGTCCTTGACATCCTGTATCCACATGGGAAACCTGGAAGAAGTTGCTGGCTCATAGCTTCAGATCAGTTCAGCTCTGGCCATTGCAGCCATTTGAGGAATGAACCAGCAAATGGAAAACCTACTCTCTCTACCTCTCCTTCTCTCTACGTAAAATCTATCATTCAAATAAGTAACAAATCTTTTTGAAAAATTAAAATTATTGCAGGCTACAGCCAGGGGAACTTGGACCAAGTTAGACTTGAGGCTTGGGATTTGAGCTCTGTCCACCGCTGCTATTTGTTAGGCAGATCTTGCACTCTTCTGGGCTTTAGGCTCAAGAATTTTCTCCATCCACAGAAGCCATGCTGTGGGTGGATCTCAGGTATGTCTGGCCTGGAGGCTCCGAAGCTTTGCTCCCATGACAGCATGGTTGCAGCCAGGGGAACTCGGACGAGGAGGCCCAGATGCCAATGGTGCCAGATGAAGCCCTCAGGCTGCCGGCGGTATACTCTGTGGATCTGTGAGGTGTGTGGTTAAAGGGTGTCTGTGGAATGGCAAAGATGGGGGTGAGCAAGGACCTGAGGGTTCATGTGTAGGTGAAGAATGACTTGTGAGGGATTTCCACGCACAAGGCCGCTCTACTGAAAGGGCTATAACAGGAAACCCACCAGCAAGTGTCAAAACAGGGAACAGATACTGTGAAGCTGGGGCATGAAGCCAACAAACACTTGAGTGTATCGCATCTGCGTTAGAATCTCTGTGGAGTATGTGAGCTCGCCCATGTGGAACAACAATCTCCATTGGCATGCACAAGATCTATGGTTGGACTAGGTCTGGTCGGGGAGCTAAGTTGGGGATGTCCCAGCTGGGTTGGAATTCCCATTAGTCAGCACAAGATCTGGGATGGGGACATTGGGCTTGGCTGGATATGGCTGCAGTCTCCCTAGGCATAGGTGTGGACTGTGTCTGGGGGCGCCAGACTGGGCTAGACTCCAGCAAGCACTGATGCTCATGAGAGTCAGAGTGGGTGTAGAACAAGTTGGGTTCGGTCTCGGCTCCAGCTGAACCACATGAGAGCTGTATCTGGGCATGGACCAGGTGTGGGTGGGCTGCAATAGCCAGCAGTAAGAACCGGAAAGGGTATGGGCTGATTGGGCAAGGACACCATTCTTTCCAGGATAAGTAGACAAATCAACCTGGGTCAAGGACCTACCAGTGTGCTCAAGATCTGTCACTGGAAA
The DNA here is from genome assembly GCF_017591425.1 of Ochotona curzoniae. NCBI lineage: Eukaryota > Metazoa > Chordata > Mammalia > Lagomorpha > Ochotonidae > Ochotona > Ochotona curzoniae. Next base: position 16,919,653 of record NW_024465023.1, on the reverse strand, counting down.
GAGACCAGACAAAGGAGCCTGAGGAACTCCTTTGTCAGGTTGTATTCTCTGTAGATGAGCACAAGAACCAAGGCAAAGAGCAGCCCAGACCAAGCCAGCTAACAGTACCTGCCAGCATACATGTGAGTCAGGTCTGGAGGTGGGCCAGGTCAGGCCGCAACACCAGCCAGTTCACACTGGAGCCAAAACGGGGCTGACTAGGCAAAGCTAGGGTGCAGCACCAAGCAGCATAAGCTGGAGTTGGGGGGGAGGTTGGATTGAACCAGGCTGAAGCACCTGCTGGTACATGCTGAGATGAGATGAGATGAACCATGATAGTCTGGGAGTGGGTGTCAGGTCCATTAGCCCCAGGGTCAGAAGGATTCAGTAGGTCACTTGGTCTGGGTTCTTGGGCCTGCATCCAAGATACATGCTAGATCTGTGATCCCTAGAGGTGTGTATCCATGGGGGTCCATGTTGCCTGTCCCAGGTCCTTGGGCCTGCCTGAGCAGGGGGTGCCAGATCTGTGAGCCCTGGGAGCAGTGGGACTGGTGGGTCCTGGGTTCTCTGGCCTGGGAACTTTGCTCTGTCTGCTCAGTGGGTTCTGGGCTCATGAGCCCCGCAGGTAGGGGGTCTGGAGGGGCCCAGGTCACCTGTCCTGGGTCCTAGGGCTCACTGTGCAGTAGGTGCTCATCCATGAGCCCCAGGGGCGGGGGATCTGGCAGACCCAGGTCACATGCCCCGGGTCCTAGTGGCCACCAGCATGGTGGGTACTATGTCCATGAGCCCTGGGGGTGGGGGTTTCGGTGGGCGTCAGGTATCCTGGCCCAGGTTCGTGGGCCCACCTGCATGACGTGGGCCAAGTCCATGAGCCAAAGGTTTGGGGATCGTGTGGGGCACAGGTCACCTGGCCTAGGTCCATGGGCCCACCTATGAGAACTGGTCCTCCTCAGTGTAAAGGATGGAGTGCTGGATGGCAGACCATGGCACACATAGATGATATGGTAGCCCATTGGGGCCTGCAGAGGACATCTGGTACCATAGCAGAATATGAAGATCAGAACATATGGACAACTACCCCAGCCAAACGATGACAGCAAATGGGCAAATGGAGACTCTAAGGTGGACTATGTCAGCCAATAGACATTGGAAGAGATTCTTCATCCATAGATCAGTGAGATCAACATTTCAGAACTATCGCAACCTTTTCGGCATCATTTTGGGCATGTGCCACATTGTGACCCCGCGCCCGCGTTGGTATCAGGTAGCCTTTCCCTATCCTCGGGTACCGGGATGGTTGGGAGGTTGGGTATGGCTTCTCCCCTTATTTCCTCCTCCCTGCAGAAATGGGAAGAAGAAATAGAAATTTTGGAAACAGTGATCACACCCACTTCTCCCTGGCCCTAGGATCCTTCCCACCTCAATCAACTATGTAAACTTCACCTAATATAATAAAAAAATTTTTAAAGACCATTATTATTTTATACCATATATAGTATGAACCAGATTACTACCTCAATGATGAGCACTGAAACAATGAGGTACATACAGACATAACAGTCTTTACAGGTGACTTATGAGCACATTTCTGGTGAGGGGGACATGTTTTTCTAGTATCCTAAGGAATGAAGACAATGCTCAATTCTCTGCCAGAGACACTGAAATAAAAGTATGACAATTCAAATGAAATGGCATAGGTTGAAAATAATTCCCACCTGTTTCGTATGTACTGTTTCCATAAAATAAAATGAAATTATTCACATGAAATTTAGGAGCTAAAAAGTAGAGTAAAATTTGTCCCATTTGTGAGAGTGTGGCTTGAAGACTGGCCATGAATACTTGACACACCCTGACAAATAGTCTTCCAATATAAATTGAATATATTCATATATGCTAGTATCAATAGCATTAACCACCTAATAATATTGCTGGCTGATTTGTATATCTATTCTCCATGCTGTACTAAAAAAGACTTTTAAACATCTTAAAATAAAATATAAGTTCAAAAATAAAGCCTAAATTGAAAATCATTATAGCAGAAGAAATCAGAAAATGAAGAGTGATGACAAACTACACCAACAAAGCAGGATAAAATACATTCAGTGGTGATGCGATTTCTCTAATATTCTGCCAGTTATTAAATTCATACAATGGCATAATTTGAACGATTTATCAAGTAAAACAAAATATGTAGGCCTGGTGCAATAGCCTAGTGGTCAAATCCCTTTCTTGCATCTGTGGGGGTCCCATATGAGTACCAGTTCGTATCCCGGCAGCTCCACTTCCCATCCAGCTCCCTGCTTGTGGCCTGGAAAGACAGTGGAGGACAGCCCAAAACCTTGGGACGCTGCACCCATCTAGGAGACTCAGAAGAAGCTCCTGGCTCTTGACTTCGGATAGGCTCAGCTCTGAGCATTGTGGCCACTCACGGAGTGAATCAGCAGATGGAAGATCTTCCTCCCTGTCTCTCTTCCTCTCTGTAAAGTCTGACTTCTCAATAAAAAACTAAATCTTAAAAAATTCCAAAAGCATTTAATTCGTTAAAATTTTTTTCCTTGGAGTGTCAAAAAATAAACCATGATGGCAGGTATTGTGATACAATGAATTCAGCCACCACTTGTATGCCAGTCAGGGCTGGACCAGGTCAAAATCTGGTATCTGGACTTCAATTCAGGCCTCCTACATGGCTAGTATGGACCCTAGTTCTGGAGCCAACACCTAGTTGCTTCCCAGGGTTTGATTTTAAACAAAGCAGAGTGAAGAGCAGAGCAGCCAGGACTCAAACCCAGGCACTCTGGTACAAGGTGCTGGTATTCCAAATGGCAACTTACTATGCCAAATGCCTCTTGCTGGCAAATTTTTACAAATGAGAAGACAGCACTAAATTCTATTTCTTTTTTTAAAAAGATTTATTTGTTTTTATTGAAAAGGTGGATATATAGGAGGAGAGACAGAGAGGAAGATCTTCCATCTGATGGTTCACTCCCCAAGCGGCCGCAGTGACTGGAGCTGAGCCAATCCAAAGCCAGGAGCCAGGAGGTCTTCTGGGTCTCCCACATGGGTGCAGGGTCCCAAAGCTTTGGGCTGTCTTCGACTACTTCCCCAGGCTACAATCAGGGAGTTGGGTGGGAAGCAGGGCCACCGGGATTAGAACTGGTGCCCATATAGGATCCCAGGCATACAAGGCAAGGACTTTAACCACTAGGCTATCACGCCGGGCCCAGCACTAAATTCCATTACAAGCAAAGATAATTTTCAAACATAAAGGCGGAAGGAATGCTTTTTCGAATGTACAAAATTTGAAATAATCACCAAAAGAACTCTAAGAAAAAAATGTACACATATGGTACATCTATGCATATATGTCTGTCAGGGTTTTTTATTATTGGTTGAAACATGCATGGACTTGGAGAATCTGGCTTGGGATTCATCTACATAGAGTTGACTGATACCATAGACGGCAAGGAGATTATAAAAATCAGAAAAGAGCACAGAGGCAGAATCACAAGAGGCACCACTGAGAGACGAAAAGTATATTTAATGCCTGCCTAATGTGTTAGGCACCACGCAAGGATTTATAATACACCTTTTCTCATTTCCATAATATGAGGCCTAAAAGATAGATATAATTATTATTTCATTGATACTCTGAGAGTCAATTTCCTAAGAATATTCTGCTAAAACATGTCAGGAGCAGGATTAGAATTTAATACATACATTTGAACTTTAGCTATCATTTTAATACACTCCAACATGCTGCTTAAATATCATATTACCTGGGGGAAAAAAAAGGCATTTTGGCCCTTTCATCCAACCACTTCTCTACCACCAGTAAAATGATGCATTCCCTTGCCACAATCCTATGAACTTCCTTTGTAGCTATTGTCTGCATAGCCATAAACTGAATAACTACTGACACAGTTCTCTGCCACTTCTGCTAGATTTTACCCTCTGTGAGAACCTGGGCCTGTACAAGGCTATCTTCTTCACAGAGCCGGATGCAGGGCTTGACATGTACCAGGCGCTCCCTAGTGTTTAAATGAAAGTCTATGCTCCACAAACAGGATAAAAGGGAAAGGAAACAGTCTCGGAAATGAAGTCATAAATCTTCTACCATTTCATTTAAAAAGAAAGAGAGCGGGCAGGCTTGGTAGTTCAGGTTAAGTAACTGCTTCGGTTATACACAACCCATATTGGAGTGCCTGGCTGCTCTATTTCGCATACAGCTTCTTGCTAACATGTACCATGGGAGACTGGAGACAATGGCCTACTTTCCTCCAATGTGTGAGACTTGGATGGAGTTCTTGGCTCCTGGAATCAATCTGGTCCAGCAATGACTGCTGTTCTTCTCCCTTAATACCCCCCTTTAAACATGAAGGAAACAATATGGAAATAATACTCTTACCCACTTTCCTATAGCCCTTGAACCTTTTTACCCTAATTAACTATGTAAAGATTGTAAAAAAAAAAATTTAAATCCTCACAATAAAAAAAGAAATTAAAAGTGTTGGTGGTATAAGTGGTTCAAACATTGATGGTAAAAATATTGGAAAGTTATCAGGCAAATTTTCTTTTAACAAGATTTTGCTTTCTTATTAGAAAAATTTTAATTTAAGAATCAAAATCATCAGGAAAAAAGGTTGTCTTTATACCCTCAAGATTGTTTCAAAGGAAGAAAATGAAGGATTTTTAAAAGCCAAATAAATTATTGTAAAGCTCTTTTTAAAGTCCCCTTTTAGCACTACTTACGCTAGCATTGTCTCACATTGTCTCACAGTGGGGAATGACCTGCTTGCTTATTCTGCAACTACAGCCCCTTCTGCTTCTAATCTGACTTTTGAGCTTCATCAGTTCTGAGCAGCTAACCTCCCTGCTCAGTCATAATCCCTTTTATCTTTACAATTACCCTTTAATTGAATGACTCATTATGCCTTTCTTTAAGCAAGGACACCAGCTTGAGGTGGCCTACTATTGGCTATGGGACTCAGCTGTTTCCACCCATCTAATACCCATGAGTACATTTCTTTGAACCCTGGAGACTTCTTTAGACAAACTTTCTGTTGAGCACAGAGACTAAAATTATAAAGCAATCTTCACGCCCCTGAGCAGCCTCACTGGAGCAGTGAACAGATACTAGCAACATGAACTCCGACATCAAAGAAATGAAATAAAAACAAACAGGATATTTCTAATGATAGAAAGTTGCTATTTTTAGTAATGGAATAACATTAGTGTTACTTTTTTTTTTATTTTGACAAACTTTACATAGTTAATTAGGGTAATTGGAAAACGGATAAGAGTATTATTTTTTCCATATTGTTTCCTTCATGTTTAAAGGGGGGTATTAAGGGAGAAGGCCCACCCAATTTCCCACCCTCCCCAGGTCCTGGATGTAGGGTATGCTCTGAGGTTCTTGCTCAACTGGTTTTGATATTTCAACAGAAATGAATAGCTGCCCATCTTGCCACTCCAAGTACTATGAGGTCCTTGAAGAATCCACTGATTGACATAGTCCATCATAGAGTCTCTGTTTGCCCCGTATTTCGCTGCCAAGATATAGCTGAGATGGTTGATTGACCAGTTCTGTCTTCTCTCTTTTCTTGGTTAGGGTTCTGAGTCCAGGATTTCGATTGGGGAGATCTCCAAAGAAACTTTGTCTGAGGTGTACTCAAACCAGATTCTTGTATGTACTAGCAAGTACAGGGCACAGTCCATGGCCCTGATCAGCTGGTGGTTACGATTGCTGGGTTGGTTCTGTTTTCACTCCCGACTTCCACTTTAAAAGTGCGTTGTCACTTTTGTTACCAGAAATGCCCGGTGGGTTCTTTCCTCAGCTTAGTATAGAAATAAAAAGCCGGAAATCTATTGCAAACAGAAAAGTTTATTTGCGAAGGGACCAGGGAGCAGGGAAGGGAAGGAAGGGGAAGCACCTCCGGAAGAGAAGCCGGGAGGTGGGGTGCTCTCGAAAGAGGAGGGAGAGAGAGACACCAAAGGTTTGAGGAAGGGTCTTAGGATTTTAAGCATTTCCTGACCCCTCCTTGTTGGGCGGGAGCCTACAGGTAAGCTGTTTCCCATTGGTGGTCTCCTAATTTAAGAAATAGGTGGGCAATGCTGGTACCACCCAAGACCTCAAAGGACCTGGATGGTCTCAACTTTAAAAGTGCATTTAATAATTTTAAAATGTGGCTATGCTAAAGTTTCTAGGTGTTAGTCATAGTAAAAAAAAATGTATGTTAGAGTTGAAAAAAACTGAAACTTGTCAGATAATCATTCAATAGAATGTTTCCTTATGAGAGTCCTACTCACTGTACCCATCAACTTAATGACAATCTGCAAATGAAGCAGCTGAGATCTGTAAATGTCCTTAAAATGATCAAATGATGCTGTAAACAGGAAATAACCCTATTTTTGTCATGCTTTCACCTTCTTAGTGAATCATATTTAATACTATTTCAAAAAGATAGGAAATAAATCACACTGCAATTGTATTTTCATGGTTTTTTGTTTGTTTTTTTGGCAATGAATCCACTCACTTGCCAGCTCCACTAAAGGTAGATAATATTAACTCACAAAAATGAATTCTGAATTTTCTAATCTAGCTCAGTACTTCTAAACTTTTATAATTTCTGTTTACAGATGAAATTTAAAACTTTCTGGCAGATAATTTAAAATATTGGGATAGCTAAGTGAGAAAAGATCTGAGGGCAAGAGAGAGCTAATGAATATTTCTGATATTGTTCACATTCCATTTCTTTAGTGCACATTTTTCCCATAGTACAAGTCATGGAAAAAGACTTTCTATGGTGGAGGAACACGACACTGTTACCATACGTGGAACATGTAAGCTGTCCCATGTGGGAAAACATGACTGAGGCATTTGGAGGGCTATAGACCAGCAAAGAATTATAAGTGTCCCAGGTTAAGGCTCTTGCATCATATTCTAATATTCAGGATATGATATAGGTAGCCAAGATGTGGCTACATTACTAACATTAATACAGTTGGATAGAGTAAAAAAAAAAAAATAGACAAAACTCATGAGGTGTTTTACCACTGTAAAACCTGAAATTTTAATCCCTGTTTCTTTTTCCTAAATTCTGTACAACATCCATTCTACCAAAATCGCTGAGATGCCACAAATGACCAATCAAAAATAGAAAACCAAACTTTACCTCAGGAACCGGCTAAGTAATAATGACTAACAGTTTTATCAGTATTGCCACAGTAAGAACACTCTGCCTTTTGTGTAATCACATTTATTAGAAGGGAAAATGATCAAAGTTCTCCATTTATTAACCAAACCCATTCCCTGAGGGACATATATTTTGACAAATACTAAGATTTAAAAATGAAATTAGTCTAGTATATTTTTATTTGTGCAGCAGAAAATAAACAGGAAAAACAGAAATGATTGGGAACAACTGAGAGAGTGGTGGCTGCAGTTGGGAAGGTATTGTGCCTGCTGGTTGGCATTTTTTTCTAAGATTTATTTTATTTTTATTGGAAAGTCAGACATACAGAGAAGAGGACAGAGAGGAAGATCTTCCATCTGCTGATTCACTTCCCAAGTGGCTGCAAGGCCAGAGCTACACTGATCAGAAGCCAGAAGCCAGGAACCTCTTTTGGGTCTCCCACATGGACACAGGGTCCCAAGGCTTTGGGCCATCCTCGACTGCTTTCAAAGGCCACAAACAGGGAGCTGAATGGGAAGTGGGGCCACCAGGATTTAAATTGGTGTTCATATGGGATCCCAGCGCATGCAAGGCAAGAACTTTAGCCACTAGGTTACTGAGCTTGGCCCTGATTGACAACTCTAAGAAATACCCAGAATATAGGGCCAATGCAGTGTTAAAGTTGATTAAACTACCACTTGAGATGCTAGCATCCCACATGGGTTCCCATCGGGGCCTTATCGCTACACTTCTGATCCAGCTGGAAGAGCAGTGGCCCCTGCCACCTCATGGGAGAATCTGATAAAGCTCTTGGCTCCTGAGTTCTGCATAACTAAGCCCTGGACATTGCAACCATTTAGGGAATGGGCCAGGGAATGGAAGATCTGTGTGTGTGTGTGTGTGTGTGTGAGAGAGAGAGAGAGAGAGAGAGAGAGAGAGAGAGAGAGAATCTTTCTCTTAGAACTCTGATTTGCAAATAGCTAAATAAATATTTAAAAGAAAAAAAACTCAGTTTTGCAATGGACTCTCATTGTGTAACTCAGCGCCACAGTTCTGTGTGTTAATGTATAATGATGCCACAGTGCTGTTTCGTTCTGACTGTTTGGAAATATGTCCTTGTTGCTGAAGTGATCTCAGTGTGAGTCCTGGAATGCTAATTTTTATTTTTATTTTTATTTTTAGTTAGTGTCCATTCTTTCAGGTTGGTTGGCAGTCTATTTCAGTTAAGACAGAAAGAACAAATTGTGTTATCCAAACAGAAGGCAATAAAATAACAGCCCAGCATTCCCCCAGCAGCAGGTGCCTCATGGTGTGCACCCTCATACTGTCTGGCTGAGTCTTCCCTGGATTGTCTCAGTGCTGAGAAACTTCGTCACCACACATTAGAGTGAATTTGAATCAGAGGACCTCACTTTCTCAGAGATTGTCAGACTGGTCTCCACGGGCCTGTAGAGGGCGCCTTCCTTGGACTCAACACTGTCCAGACCTTGACTCCGTGACACTGTTACCTCCATCCTCTTCCCTCAGGAAACAGTCAAGTGTCCCTCTCCTGTCCAGAGCTTATCCAACCTTGTGCAGAGCTTGACTCCGTGACTCGGTTACCAGGATCCTCCTCCCTCAGGGAACACCCATGGTTCCCTCCCTCAGAAATGCAGAAACACGTGCCTACTGTATTGTTCAGACTTGTGGGCAGCAAAGTGGTATGCAGGTGGTTTACACCGGCTTTTCTGGAAGTAGCTTAATAATAGAACATCTTGGGCCTGACCTAGGGCTCCAGCTCGCCAAGGACCGTAGAAACAGGAATGAGAATCTTGGAGTAGGCATAACAGAAAGAAGGGAGAACCCACCTCATTGAGGTGGCAAGGCCACTTGGATTACTCGTGTTTTCTATTTTTGTTATCTCACTCACCCTCACTGGGGCACATCTTGCTCTATAGCTTGTGTCTTGTTTCAAATGTGTGATGCTGTTCTTCTCCAGCAGGAGAATGTGCTTGCTGTTTAGTCAGGCTCCTATTGCTCATTATAGTGGATATGTGGAAGAAAAAAATATCATTTTAAAATTGTCAATTTTATAGACACTATCTTGTTGCATTTCACTCATTAAAGTACAAGGTAAATGAATAAATGATCTATTCATTTGGAAAAAGAAAGCTTTGATGGGGATCTCTCCAAGCAAAAGACTTTGATTTTTAAACTTTTTATTTGTATAAGGGGAACAAATTTCATGCATTTCATATATGTAGATTTAAGGGTATAATGGTACTTCACATTCTACCTTCCATTTCTCCTTCTCTCTCATCTTTTCTCCTTCCTTTCTTATTTTTCTTTTAATTTTTAGAATATTACTTCAGTTTACTTGATAATCACCCTTAACACTTCACTAAAAAAGAATTTTTAACAAGTAATATGCAGAAAAAACCACTGTTCCTCCAGAGTATAGACAAGAGTTATAAACAATAATCAATTCTCAAATTTGAATTTTGCACATACACATTAAATTTTTTAGTACACTGTATATTAATACAAATCAGGGAAACTATATGATATTTGTTTTTCGGGGGATGGCTTATTTCACTAAACAGAATTGTCTCCAATAATGTCCAATAGCAATAATATGGAGTCAACTCAGAAGTCCATCAACTAGTTAGTAGGTCATCCCCTAGGTTATTTCACAGAAACAAAACTCATAGTGGTTCTTGAATTCTTAAAACTCTTTGTTTATAATATCTGAATATGAAACACAGCTTAACTGGATGCAAGTGATTCAAATTTTCCTTTAGAAATATCTTTCAAAGTCTTCCCTTAGTGTCTTCTGCAGCTTAATAACACAATTTTAAAAATACCAATTCAATGTTCATATTTTTGCATTCTACTGAAATAACAAAAGCATTGTTGTTTAAAGCTTTATAATTTTGCCAAATTATGTCTTGCAGATTTACTGGTTTTGAATATTTTCATGAAGTACATAGTGTTGCTTTTCAAATGGTACCCTGCACCCAAATAGGAGATCTGGAAGAAGCTCCGGGCACCTGGCTTCAGATAGGCTCAACTCCAGGTATTGTGGCCGCTTGGGGAGTGAACTATCAGAAGATCTTCCTCTCTGTATATCTGCCTCTCCAATAAGAATAAATAAATCTTTTTAAAAAATAGAACAACATAACGAGCCTCAATTATTTCATCTATACACCTACTCACTTCTCAGATAAATGCTCTAACTCCAGCACCCACTGGATGATTTTGAAGTAGATACTGGTCTACAAGTCACCATATTGGTCTGTCTGAAGCTATTTCTGAATTTATCTACCACTGAATAAAACTCTTTAATAATAAGAATATTGTTATTTTTCATGAATAGTATCATACCGAGTTGGTCTTCAAGTTTCTTCAATTATGCATATATGTTTTGACATAATTTGCTTGGATTATATTAACAAAAATCTCTATTTGCAGTAAGTTATGTCCCTTGATTCTCCGTCAACAGAATGTCTCTCTTTATTAAGAAAAAAAAAAAAAGATTAGTTTGCTCTGTATTGTTTCTCACAATCTGGAGTTCACTAATTGCATCCCTGAAGTTTAGTTTTATCACGCTCCCCTGTCTCTTGTATTTTGTATAAACGGTTGATTAGATCTAGGGCTTTCATTAGATTCTTATTTGCATTTTTAGTGAAACTGCTTTATAAGTGTTATTGTGTATTTTTTTTAGAAGGCACAAAATAAGTGATTCATTCTCTCTGTTATAGCAAAAGGCACAGATATTGTCTTGTTCAATTGTTTCAGCAAAAATTACAAAATGATGGTAATGTAATTGTTACTTTTTCATTTATTACCTTAAAAGCTGGGCAGCATTGTGGCCCAGTGCACTGAATCACTTCCTGCAATGCCACTACTCCACTTATAATCCAGCTTCCTGCTAATGAGCCTTGGAACGCAATGAAAGATGGCCCCAGTACTTGGGCCCTGCCACACATGTGGAGGACATGGATAAAGTTTGTGACTTCTGGTATGCCCAGCCCTAGTCATTGTGGCCATTTGAGGAAGTGAACCAAAGATGTGTCTCTATTTTTTCCTTGTCTTCCCCTCTCTTTCCCCCTTTCAGTCTCTCTCTCTCTCTCTTCTCTCCTCTCCTCTCTGTTTTTCAAATAGATTTTAACATAGAAAAGATTGTTAGAGTTGTAAATGAAAAATAAATGCTTAATTCTTTCTTTTACTTTCAAATCATTGAATTTATTCCTTTGTATCATCCATAGTTCACTAATGAGTGTGAGGGTGTGTATGTGTCTGTGTGTGTGACACTAAGTATTCATGAATTTAAACATTTTAAAGCATATTTATGTTTCCCACTTATTGCAGTTATTTATTATTCAATCTCAAAATGTGTCATGTTTTTGCAAGATATGTTTCTTCTCAAAATGGTCTAACATGATTCAAATATTATTTAATAACCTTCTTGTTTGCTAATAAGACCAGATGGTTTAGGTTTACATTTTCACTGTCAGATGTACAATTAGCCATTTCTACAAGAAGATGTAATTTTGTCTTTTAATTTTTTTCTGTTTCCATGTACAGCTTTTCATTTGTTTTCTCTCTATACCTTACTGTGCTTTCTGTTGTGGCTATTATTCTTCATGCTTCTTATGATTTAATCTTACAAAATATGTTTCTGTTTGTTTCCTGAGCTCTTTGTTAAATCATATTTCCTATTATTCGATTTTCAGTTCATCACTTTCTGTTTTCTGGCCACCTTTTCTTCAATTTTTACATTAGACTGTACCCTGTTTTTCTATAATTGCATTTCTATAATTTGTTTTTGTGTGTTTTCCAGTTTGTTTATCTTTCCTTTTTAAGCTTTTCTTTCAATGGTAAGTTAAAATTTCATAAGCCTTCAGGATGTAATGTTAGGTGAGGTTTTCTATTATTTTCAGAAATCCAAATTGCATTTGTTTATCTTTTATTCTATTATCCTTGCATGTGCTCAAAGATTCTTCATTTCCTGCTATTTGTAAGTAAATAGGATGGATTTTCCTAGACATTTACTTGGAAAATGGGAGAGGGCAGTATTCATTACAGGGTGAGCCAGGAAAGCATTTCAAGCTTCATAGCTCATTTGTCCTTCCTCTGTCACTACAGTGTCTTCAACTATGTTCCTTTCTGTAACCAGCCCACCATTGGCTCTCTGAGCTTAACCTGGTTCCAGTGAACTTACACTGTCACCCTGGATTTCCAATTCCTTTCTCTTTAGAAACTATCAGTACATTTTGCTCTCTACCAACCACAGACTGGGCTCCTGAACACTTTTGGAACCTGGTGTCACTCTTCCTTGCCCAAAAATGTGGTATGTTAAATCTCATTTGTACTCACAGTGGTTCCCTCTCAGGTGTGATGTTTTCATTTGGGAGGCAACTGTTTGTGAATGGTGTATAAGATTCACCCACTTTTAGAGCCCTTCAGCCCATCTTATGCTTCCTGCAAACTCCCTCCACAAATACCTGCTAAATGCATGACTTCATCATTGATGATATATACACATCTGAAAGTCTGTTCATGTTTTCTGTCTCCTAGCCTAACCATAAAGTAGTTGCTTTGCTATGAACTCTTGGTTATAAACCATTTGGTCATAAATACTTTCTTTGTTAAGCAATTAGAAGACAATGATTTTCTAAGGGCTGCCTAAAGCCCAGACTTGGTCCTATGCACTGTGGATATGACTCAGCCATTATGTAGTTTTCAGATGGAGTAACTGAGGTCCAGTTTTCTTTCCTTCTTTTTTTCCTAGTTTTTTTTTTTTAAGATTTTTTTATTGGAAAGACAGATTTATGGAGGGAAGGAGAGAGATAGAGACAGAAATACCTTTCCTCCACTGGTTCAATGTTCACTCCCAAAATGGCCACAATGGCCAGAGCTGAGTCATTCTGAAGCCAGGAGCCAAAAGCTTCTTCTGGGCCTCCCACACAGCTGCAGGGTCTCAAGGATCTCGGCCATCCTTTGCTGCCAGACCCTAAGGTAATTTTCTTAACCTCCTTTACTAATTAAGTTAGAAATGCTGGAATTCAAAGCCTATTTTCTTAAAACCTCCATAGAAAAATCATGTGATATTTGTCTTTTGTAATACCTAGTGATCAAATTGGTTTAGTAAGGAAGCAATCTAACATGTGCCCTATTCCATCATTTCATAATTTCCACCTCTAGTAACTATTCTGTACTTTTTCTTGTCATGATTTTAGCTCAATATTTTTCTGGTTACATGTAAATGTCTTCCCCCTTTCTTATGCTAAAAGAATGAATCCAGCTGGGGCAGACACTGTGGTTCAACAATATAATCCTGTGCCATGTAGTTTCTGCATCACATATGGGCATATGGGCACAGGCTAAAGTCCCCACTGTTCCACTTCCCATCCAGCTCCCTATTTGTGCCCTGGGAAAGCAGTAGAAGATGGCTCAAAGCCTTGGGACCCAAAAGAAGCTCCTGGCACCTGGCTTTAGATTAGCTCAGCTTCAGCCATTGTAGCCATTAGGAGAGTGAGTGTGTGTGTGTGTGTGTGTGTGTGTGTGTGTGTGTGTGTGTCTCCTTCTCTCTGTGTCTTTTCAATTAAAAATAAAAATCTTTAAAAGCACTGAATGCAGTTCCCAGAAGAATGGCTCATGTGTTCTTCAATTTGGTGCTACTGCTTGACCCTCTTCCTCCTTTCTGACTCCTTTCTTGATTTGGGGAAAAGGATTATGTCTTAATTCCCTCCCACACTCATGGGAGCAACTGTTATTTCCAATATATAGAAAACAGCATTTCCAGTATAAAAAAAAAAATGATCCCTCTATGAAATGTTGTACCTAACAGTGTCTTGAGACTAAAAATTACCCAAAAATTTCATTGAAAAATCTACAGACAAATCAGGCCTTAATCATCCTCGTTGCCATTCAAGTGGTTTGAAATAGGCATGAAGATTTATTGTGACACCAAATGCTACATTTAGGGAGCTCAAATATTTCCTACTTCCTGTCAAGGCACAATAAGTGAGTTAAAATTAATTTTTCTGTAAGAACTCTAAGATTTTTGCAAGAATGCACCTAGCATTCTCTGGGATCACTACTTTTTGGCGGGAAGGGAAGGGAAGGGAAGAGAAGGGAAGAGAAGGGAAGGGAAGGGAAGGGAAGGAAAGGGAAGGAAAGGGAAGGGAAGGGAAGGGAAGGGAAGGGAAGGGAAGGGAAGGGAAGGGAAGGGAAGGGAAGGGAAGTTGTTGCCATTCCTGAATGTGGCTATCAGGCTATCATTCCTTAAGTCATTGATCTGTTACTTTCCTCTAACTATAGCATACTGAAATAGCTTCTAATCAGTACCATGGAATATTTATCTTTTGTAAACTGAACACTGCACACTGCTTCTTGAAATGCAGCCTAAGATGGTGGCAAACAGGATATAGTAGTAAGTTTCATCATATATTATATAGCTTATATTCTGAAAGCCGTCACTGCACTGAACATACTTCTAAATGGAAACGTATCTATAAATAGCTGAACTGAATTTCTAATAGGTCACAATGTGCACGTGCCTTAGAGATCTCTATTTTTACATTAAATCATTGTCAGACATTTCAAATGATAGCCTGGTCTATGTCCTGGAACTTGAAAAGATATCTTTGCTTATGCTCATAATAAATAATGATTGTTCTTTAACTTCTAACTTCTAAAAATTTTTCTATGTTCCTTTATAGATAGGATCTAGGTTGAATTCTATTTTTATAAAAGCTAATGCATTTTATATCTATTATTTCTTAAGTAGTTAAGGGTAATGGGAAGATTATTAGGACATATATTCTTTGCAAAGTAGACAGACTAAATTTTTTAAACAATAATTCATTTGTTTCTATCCAAAGAGAAAATACATGGAAATTTACTGATTTCACAGAGTTTAAATTACATAAATATTCATCCCAGAAACTAAGACACAAAGGAGGCCATTTCAGTTAACTAATAGTGCCATGAGCCTTTCAGGATCACCACAAGAAGTCTGCATTTAAGCTCACTACATGAAACGATGGGTGTAGGAGATAGGCTGAGTGTTTGTCTCTTAGAGATTCATAACTATTGCTATTTGATTATTTCTCACTTCATTGATCTGGAAAGTGCTATTTTTATACCAATGTCAGGGAGCAAAGTCAAAGAGACCAGTTGTTTATATTTTCATGTTAGTTTGCTTCAGAAGCATACGTGGGTTTTGTTACTTCACGCCTGAAACAAAAATAATATTTATGGGAATGATTTGACTGTAAAATAATTAAGCACATAAGAAGGATAGACACAACTCTAATTTTAATTCTAATATGCTAACAACATGCTGTGAAAGGATTCTGACATCAGTTTTCCAAACACAGGATGAGAAATTCCAAGACTATCTTTCATTCTTCCCGTATGTTTCCACTACAGATTAAATGCTGGCTAAATGTTTATATATAAATATCTCCTTAAAAGTACTTTTTATAAAGGTTTATAACATAATGAAAAATAAAAATGCAAAAGAAATATGTTTGTAGCAGAATAACGCACGGTTATTTCTATTTTAAGCTAAAATGTAGGTAAAATTAATTCTTTGGAAACTAATAAGGTAAACTTGGAGTGTTTTACCATCTCTAACTTGCATCATGTATCATTCACAGCACCAGCTTGGTCACCTCAAAAGCTCAAAATCCTGAGACATACAATGCCAAAGATATATGAAGTCAAGAATTTCTGAAACATCATATGATTTATATTTGATATAACCTCTCTTAATCCTACCCCCAACCAAGGGTGACCACATATGGAATTGGAAATACTAAGTAATTAAGACTGGATTCCATACATACAATTTGAGAAAATATTTTCTTTCCCATTAAAACAGTAAGTGGAAGATACGCTACAGTTTAGAAACTGAACATAGACAAGGCAAAGGAAGGAGATGTTGATATGTAGTTACGGTCTAAGTGTGAAAATTATTTTAGATTCAAGAAATCTCAGAGAGGTTAAGCAACTGAGGTTCTTGGCACATTTAGAGCAAAATAGCCATTAATGACTGGGGCAGAATATGTAAGTTAAGTTGAACAAGATCCTGGAGCAGGAAGACATAACAATTGAAACTTCTCTACATGGCTGGGGAAAGTAGCTGCTATATTTGTGTTAAGGTTGTACTAAAATTGGGGCACCCTGTTGGCTGGGACACTCTAAGTGAAAATTTTCATTCTAATTTTAGTCAAGTTAAAACTTTTATAACTAAAAGAAGAAACTGAAAGTAGGTAACAAATATCTTTCAGAAAACAGTGTTCAAAGAATGAAGAATGCAAATAACTCAGTATGATCCTTATGATAATAAATGTAACACCAAATTCTGAGTGCTTTCAAGTACATAGAATGTTACAAAAACAGAAATATAAACACAAAGTTGCAAATTTCCTGTGACTCCCATACAAGTCACAAAAACAACTATGCAAAAGCCAAGGTGGAAAATTTAATGATAAAAAAATACTAGTCACAAACTACTAATCCAAATATCAAACACATAATTCTGAATAATTTTCTGATTAAAATGGAGCTCACAGTGGAAACATGGTGGAGCAATTGAGTCACTGCCTTGGAGACCCACATCCTGTACTGGACTGATTGGTTTAAGTTCTGGCTACACCACTTCTGATCCAGTTTTCTGCTAATGCACAGCCTCATTATACACTAGATAAATATAAACCATATTTTCAAACATGTGTTCAGGAGATGCAGTTAATCTGTGAATTTCTATTATAGAAATGCAAATAAATCAAGAAAATTAAATCTAAAACACAGGTATCACTTACTTTAATTTTTAACATATTTTTTTCCAAAATGTCAGTTGGAAATCTCTGAGAAAGTATAATTAGTTTCTTTATAGTAATACAATGCCTTGACTAATCAAAATAGTATGTTCAGATCTCTTATTTAAAGGAATATAGTTTAATTTAAAAAGGACAAAGTGCTAAGCAAGTTTTATTCAATGGAAAGCAAAGCTAGCACCAGTAGAGATACTAATTCAATTTAATATACAGCAGTTCGTCACACCACACCACTGTCACTGCCATCACAGAGTCCATGCCAGGCCACGTGACCCAGGGGCAGGCCAGGCCAGCACAGTGGGAAGAGGTAAGTGTGCTTATCCTAGCAGAATGTGTACCCCTCTGTACCAGATTAGAGATGGGCCAGAGTAGGGGCCATTGGAGGCCACTGGGGGCCAAGCCACAGCACCTGTCAGCATGCACTAGAACCAGGTCTGGGAAGAGATCAGGCAGGGCTAGGCTGTAGCATCTACTGGCACATGTAAGACACAATCTGGGAGCAGGCCTGATATGGGTTTCTAGAGGTCTCCCCAGAAAGTCTACAGCAATCACTGGTGCATGCAAGAGCCAGGTCTAGTGGCAGGCCAGGTCAGACAAACCATAGCACCTACCAGAGCACAAGAGATGGACCTAAGGGCAGACCTGGCAGGGTTTCTTTAGGATTTCCCCAACTAGGCCATAGCACCCCCAGCACACAGTATAGCCAGATTGGGGGGAGGGCCAGGTAGGCCACAGCACCTACCATCACACACATGAGAACTGGGCCTTGGGTTGGGTCAGGCCAGGCTAGCCACAGCACCTACCCCCGCACATGAGAGCCAGTCTGGGGACAATCCAGGCCAAGCTGTGACGTAGCACTCACCAATGCGTAAGAGTCAGGTCTGGGAGCAAGCTGGGTAGGCGTTCCTAGGAGTCTTATCAACTAGGCTGCAGCATCCACTGATATACACAGGAACGAGAGCTGAGGGAAAGACATGCCAGTATGCTGCAGTCACCAGCATGTACATGAGCTAGGGAAGGCAGTGGGCCAGGCCAGGCCACTACAACCACCAGCACACATGACAGCCAGGTCTGAAGACCACCCCAGTAGAGGTTCTTAGAGGTCTCCATAGCTAGACTGTTGCACGTGACCCCTGACTTCAAGGAATCTCAAATAGACATGTGGTTTGGCCTTGGAGAATGACAGGGCCACCTCCATTGCTGATTCCTGTGCAAGGAGAAACATACCCAGAGGCACATAAAAGACATCTGGCTCCTCTAATCCAACAGAAGGCATCAAGTACCTCACCAAAGGTTGAAAAGAAAAGCAGATTTAACACACTCAAGCCAAATTCTACTGCAGCACCTAAGTCTGTGTAAGAGATAGTCATGGCCAGCCAATATGCCTTAGAAGTAACTTCTCACCTCTGATACAACAAAGCCAACAACTTAGCATAATCATAACCACTCAAGCAACACTCTCAGGACGCTCTTCTCCCCATCAGGGTCCCTAAGGCAACATCAAAAGACCATCTCCATCCCTTGACACTGATGTAGTCTGGAAAGACAGAGCAGCACACCTTCTTTACTCCCACCCAGCCTCCCTCCCCCAAGGACACAGGAAAGAAGGTAGAAACTTTTCTCTTACCCACCTTTCCCCTTCCTCTCCATCCTAATCAATAGCCTACATGGGTCTGCAATCCTCTCACCTTTGTAACAAACATTTATAAATAAATTTTAATATGTAAAAAATAAAAAATCAAAATTTCAAAAATAACATATAACTTTTATTCCTCTGTTGATATATAGGAGTAACAATGAATAGACACTTTTTTGGGTGGATAATAACATTTTACCCATTCTAAGATGTATAAATTATATCATGTAGCTTCTTGGTATAATATACACATGAATAAAAAGGAGATCAAAGTAAAACTCATCTTTCATATGGAAATGAAAAGGAATGAAGAGACGAAGATAACTACATACACTTTGCTCAACCTTGTACTATTCTGAAAATACTTTTATTAGGTTTACACTCAGTGGTTCATGAGCTATTTTTATTGCTTTTTCTCTCAGAAATGTGTTGGATATGCACACATAATGCAATTCATTTTGCACATATCGAAACACTTTAAACTAAGTAAAAACAAACACCCTTTGAAACTCATGACATTTGGAAAACAGCATGTGAAAAAGAAATTACAGTATGGTTTTGGCAGTAAAGTAAAACCACAAAAATGGATTCCCAGATTTATTATTCCTCAGCTTAAAGCAGATCTAAATTAAGAAGATGGTAAAAAGAAGGTAGAATGAACGAATCATAAAACCAACTATTTTTAAAATCTTTCATTTTGGATGTGTCAGTAATTTACATATTATACTTGCACTTTTATGTAATATGTAAATTTTGAAAGTTTGCTTTTGTGGGAACTTACTTACACTTAGATCCATCTGTTTCAGTCTAGGAAAATAAGATTTATTCAGAGTGACTTATAACTTCACATTTTCAAACTTGGCAAGCCAATATAAGAATTGAAACACTGCCTTTACGGTAACAGACTTAGAAGCCTCCAATGCAGTAGTGCCAATAGTAAGATTTTGAATCAAGCAGTGACCCAACTGAATTGATTTTACTTCACAGAGGGCATATTAATGTGATATTAATGTGTCATTCTCTGGATCTCACAAATTTATATATATATATATATATATACACATAAATAAAAATACATAAATATGTAACAAAGTCAAATTTAGTTTTGAATTTTACCAAATTACTTAATATGTATCTATGTCACAAAATATTTCTCAGAATCTGATACTTGGGAACTATTTTAATATGTTGGATTAACTTTCTATCATTCTTAATAATACGACTTCTATTGGTCAAATATGTGGTTTTCATCTATTATTACACAGAACTGCTCCTGGTGAGAGAGCATGTGAGTTAGTTCCACTGACATTAAAGCAATTATTCAGTGTTATGGTAATAAAGATATACAGTAATAACGTATTTTTTACTTGACAGGTAAAATAAAACATTTTTATATTTGGGAATATCAATTTAAAAGATAAAAACATGTTGTCAGTAGTTGGTGCCATCTAGTGCTAAATTCAAAGCAAAAGCAAGTAATGGGTGAAATTCTGTGAGAAACGTGGAAATATGCACACTACAGAGCCACCTAGTGATTATTTTAGCACTTTAATACAGCCATGTTAATGTAGATGAATTGTGATTAGTATCAAATATGTTAAAATCTAAATTGCTTTCTATTTTTAGATAAGATAAAAATTTATCTCATCTCATAGATTTTTTTTTAATTTTATTTTATTTTAATGTTGTTTAAATAGTTGATCAGTTTGCAGGCCCATGAGGATCACTGAATAAGGTGAGAGGGTCGAGGTATAGGGGAAGGTAAGTGGAACAGATACTTCCAATTTTTCTTTTTTCCCTTTTCTCCTGTATTGGGATTGGGGGCAGGAGGAAGGTGAGGGAGGGGGAAGGGACTTCTCCCAGTTGCCAAGCTATGTAAGTACTGAAGATCAGGGATGGCTTATGGCCTGGGAAAGCCATGGAGCAGTGGAGGAAGGCCCAAAACCTTGGGACCTGCACTCACATGGGAGACCCGGAAAAAGCTCCTGGCTCCTGGCTTCAGATAAGCTCAGCTCCTGCTGTTGTAGCCATTTGAGAAGTGAACCAGCAGATAAAACATCTCTGTCTATCCTCTCCATAAATCTGATCTGCCTTTGCAATAAAAATAATAAATAAATCTTTAAAAAGAAAGACCAAGATGAAAAAGAATGTTCCAAGGGAGTTGTTTGAGTGGTTTTGATAGTTCTGAGATGGTGTTGGTTTCACTGCTGCAAGACTGATAAAATGCTTTCAAGGTCCATTGACTGAGAGTCCACCTTAGGGCATTCATTCACCCAGATACTTGCCAATGCTTATCCAGGAGAGTTGTCCAACCTGTTCTGTTCTCCATCTTCTTACATGGCATTGAATATTTTCTGCAGGCCCAAATGAGATTGGCTAACATGTCCTCCATAGCCATCTGGGCATGCTGTACAGTGCATAGGCATCAGCAATCAAAGAAGCCCAGTCCTGATGCATGCATTTTAAGGTCAGATCATAAATCCTATAATTCTCCCTGTGGCCAGAGTTTTGAATCCAGTGGTCCATTAAGAATCTTCATTTGGGGTGGTCACAGACCTGACTTTTGCATGAGCCAGCCAGTGCAGTCACCCCATCAGCTTACACACACACTGGTGATTGTTAGTTGCCTGGTCAGTTCTGTCCCCAGCCCCACATCCCATACAAACTAATAGATCTTGCGGCCTAGCCCAGCCCAGCATACCACAGACCCGGCTCTTACACACAACATTGGGAACTGCAGCCTATCTGGGACAACCCCCAATAGCTCCCACCAGATGTTCTCCACCCCGGTTCCGGCATGTGCCAGTATATACAGCAGACTACTCTAGTCCACGCTGTATTCTAAGCAGGCTCTTGTATACACCTATGGTGTTGCAACTTGGCTCAGCCCATCCTACCCCACAAGCCAGTCCACACATATGCCAATGGGTGCTGCTACCTTGTCCAGCCTAATCCCCCTCTTCTCCAGCCCTGGCTCTCATACAAACCAGCAGGAGCTGCAGTCAGCAGAGAAGTGCCAACAATTCCCCTGCAAGGCCCAATCCCAGCCCCGGATCTTGCACTTTCCAGGGTACTGTGGTCCAGTCTGACCCAATTTGCATCCTGTCCCGACACTTGCTAGCAGAAACCTCGTAAAGCTCAGCCAATTGGCACTTATTCTGGCCCTTGCATACACAAGTACATGCAATGACCTGGCCAAGCACAGATCTCCCCCAGACCAAGTTTACACATAGGCCATCGGATATTGCAGTCCTGCCCAGCCCAATCTGCCCCAGTCCCAGATTTCACACTCACCAGTGGGAGCAGTGGCACAGTAGGAGAGTCCCCACAGCCCCCATCAGGTTTGTGCCTGGCCTGGGGCCTTGTAAGTGCTGGTGAGTGCTGTGACCCAGTATGGCATAGCCTGCTTCATCTCAGCATGCTGGCAGGTGTTGCAGCCTGGCTCTGCTTAGCCTGCCCAATGTCCCAGCTCATGATGCAGGGTGCTGCAGCCTAGTCCAGCCCGGTCAGCCCCCATTCACAGCCCTAACGTGAACTGGCAGGTGTTACGTCCCAATTTGGCTTGGCCTGAACCACATCCTGACTCACACCTGCCAGTGGGTGTTGCAGAGTGGCCAAGCCTGGCTGGCCCCCAGACCTGACCCACATGTATGCTGATGAGTACCGTAATCCAGCCTTGACTGGACTACTCTCAGCCTCATCAGCTGACTGTGTATTAACAAAGGAGTTCCCCAAGCTACCAATCAGACCAGCCCCCAGTCATGGATCTTGCACATATCAGTTGGTATTTGGCTCAGCCTGACTTTGCCCATCTCCAGTCCCAATGTTCACTGATGGGTGTTGTTACCTTGCCAGACCAGCCCACACCCACTCTGGCTCTAACAGATGGGTGTTACAGCCCAGCCCTGCCTGGCTGGCCCACCCCCAGACCTGGCTTTCATGAGGATCAGCACGTGCCAAGACCTAGCTCAGTCCATCCCATATGCGCTCTGGCTCTCACAAGCGCCAGCAGGTGCTGGAGCCTAGCCCAGTCTTGTACACCCCCACATCCAGTGCACACACATGCCAAGGGATGTTGTAGCCATTTTCAGCCTAGTTTACACACATTCCCTACTCTCACTTTCACCTGTGGGAACTGTAGTACAGCAAGAGATTCCCTTAGTTCCCCTACCAGGCCAAGTCATGGCAGGTAAGCTCCCCAGCCCTAGCTTTCATGTGTGCCAGTGGGCAGCGGTCAATGCTAACTTAGCCCAGCCTGGGTATCCCACATGGGTCTGTGCATGGTTTGACCCAGAAATGTCCTCCAGTTTCCCTCCTCCAAACTACCTAGTCTCAATTCCCTCATTTACCTGCAAATGCAGTGCCTTGCCTGGTAGAAGTCTCCCAGAAGTCACTTCTGACCTGTAACATTCTCCCTCAACAGCCCTCCCTCCTAATACCCTTTCCAGAGCAATCCACAGACCCTGTGCCCATGAGTGTGCAGGTCCGCAAGCTCTGTCTTCTGGTGGTGGGGCCTGCAGAACAAATTACAACTAGTTTATAGATACAATTCTAAGAATATAATAATATTTTCCTCCTTTTTTTACTCCCTTCTTACTCCCTTTCAGTATTTCAACTTGAAATATTATAGGCAATGAATGTTCCACTAAATCAAAACATCAACAAAATAAATAACCATAAACCACTGTTCAACACACATATATGAACCATGGCTATAAACAATATTCAAGACCCAGGGCTGGTGTGGCAGCATAGCATACTAAACTTCTACCTACAGCACCAGCAACACATGTGGCAGTGGTTCAAACCACAGCGGCCCCCCCTTAGGTCCATCTTCTTGATTATAGACTGGAAAAACAGTTGAAGATGGCCTAAGACATTGGACAACTGCACCCGGGGGGGATACCCAGAAGAAATCCCTGGCTCCTAGCTTTAGACTGGCACAGCTCAAACTATTACAGCTATTTGGCAGGTAAACTAGTGGATGGGAAATCTCTGTCTCTCCTTCTCTTTCTAAACTCTGTCTTTCCAATAAAAATAAATAAAGCTTTAAAAAAAAAATAAGCAAGTTGGGCCCAGCATGGTGGCCTAGCGGCTAAAGTCCTTGCCATGCACACATTGGAGAACCCATATGGGCACTGGCTCTAATCCTGGCAGCCCCGCTTCCCATCCAGCTCCCTGCTTGTGGCCTGGGAAAGCAGTG
Source organism: Ochotona curzoniae (assembly GCF_017591425.1). Taxonomy (NCBI): domain Eukaryota; kingdom Metazoa; phylum Chordata; class Mammalia; order Lagomorpha; family Ochotonidae; genus Ochotona; species Ochotona curzoniae. The sequence continues at coordinate 16,895,833 of NW_024465023.1, read as the reverse complement.
GAGGACGGCCCAAAACTTTGGGATCCTGCACCCATATGGGAGACCTGGAAGAAGTTCCTGGCTCCTGGCTTTGGACTGGCACAGCTCCGGTTGTAGTGGTCACTTGGAGTGTGAATCATTGGACGGAAGATCTTCCTCTCTGTCTCTCCTCTCTGTATATCTGATTTTCCAATAAATAAATAAATCTTTAAAAAATATTCAAGTCAACTTTAATTTCCCTCATAAACATTATATTTTTGAACTTTATATATCAGCTTCCAGAAATCAGGGAAAACCTGCAATATTTGTCTTTCAGGGTATGGCATATTTTACTAAGCATAATGGTTTCCAATTACATCTCGTTTTGTTGCAAAAAAACAGGATTTCATTCACTTTACAGTTGAGCAGTACATTTTGTGACAAATTATTACGGTTGAGCAGTATATTTTGTGACAAATTAACATTTTTAAAGTTACAATATCATAATCCACAAAGAATTTAACCATAAGACAGAAATGCTCATCTTTAAATATGTTTCTTGGGAGCCATAATGAAAGCTTTAAGTAAGTCACACTGCAGGTGATCTAGAAGGTCTAAAATATTTACTGACACTTTGCAAAAAAAAGTTTTCATTCCCTCCTCCTCTCCCCTCCTCCCTTGCTTGCTTGCTTCCTTCCTTCCTTCTTTCTTGGGTCGGGGTTGGATGAGGAAGTACTTGAGCTGGGGGCTGGACTCCTCCTGGTCCTGTTTAACCTGGTCAGCTAGGGGAAGGGCTGCACTGGGGTATTGTTGCCTGTGTCCTGCAGATTGGTCACATGAGCCTTCCAGGAACCTCTGCCCTTATCAGAATTGCTCTTGGCACCACTGATGGCCTTTGACATCAATATGCAGCGAGTGCCTTCATATCCTGTTGGCTCTGATCTCCAAGATCAGAGCCCTGGCCTCAACACACCTGTTGTATGTTCGGACATCTCCCTTGCTGACTCTTGTGCAAAAGAGGGGACCACATACAAGTACACATGAAAGATAGATCAGCTTACTCCAATGAACCAATCAAAGACCTCAAACACCTCTTCAACAGAGAAAAAGAAAAGAACAGCTTTTCCCTTCACCACATCAAGCTTGCTGCACTTAAAGGCAGGCATGTTTTACCTACTTCCTCTCATGACGCTCCGGGGGAATGAGCATGAGAAGAATTCCTTGGGTTTTCGTACATCACACTGAGCTAATTTTTAAAAATCTGACTATTCCTTTAGATAATTTGGCCTACACATTAGGGCAACTCCTACAGCAAGCATTCAAGTTTGTAGACATTGCCTTAAGCAATCATGGACAACCAAGAGGCCTTTATACACACACACACACACACACACACACACACACACACAGAGGCCTTTATATATTTATATATATATATGTATGTGTGTGTGTGTGTGTATATATATATATATGTAAAATTATAGAACAAGAAGAAGCCTGTGCAGTGATTAATGGGAGTCTGTCATTTCTACTCTAACTGTAGCATGTTCACTGAAAGGGACATTACAAGTCTTTATTCACAGGCTAGATGGTTTTATGATCTGCAATCTATCAATACCTTGTATGTGGAAAATAAAATATAATCTTCCCTTGTTGTTAAAGAGTATACAATTTTTTTTTTCAATTTCACTCTTGCTGACTGGTAAACTTGTCTATTTCAGAATCTAACAACTTCTCGTAGTAATGAGAATCATGCAGGGGACGCAGCCACTGATACTGATTAGAACTTCTCTGGCACAGGAGATGGACCCATTAGATGAGACAAGCAGAGATTTCTAAACCCAGAATAGAAAAGCCCTACATCCCTAAATCACTAGGAAGTAGCTATAAGAGATATGATGAGTCTGCATCCTTCAGCAACACTTAAGATTAAGGATCAGAAATCTCTGAATTGGAAATTAAATGGGACAGGTAGCTTAAGATCATGAATTGGAAGCCACATCTCCTTTGCCCTGTATAATTTTATTGGCCTTCCTGTCAATCAAATGACCCTTTCCCCAGAATGTACTTACCCTCACCTCAGACCTGGGGTGTCACTACTCCCATTTTCAGGCTTGCAACTCTCTTTGTTCCTGCAGACTCAAGACACAAAGTTTCTACCATCTGTGGAGCAGGACAGAGGCTTCTACCATGTGTGGAACATGGAATCAACCAGATTTACGTTGGCAAAACATGCCAGTCAAACCAGTTCTTTTGTAGATCCAGAACCCATCTCATCAGTCTGCATCAAGGACTAGCCTGACATGCTGCAGCTCAGCTCTGTAAGACATGTACTGGCTCCCTGCTTGTGATCTGGGAAAGCAGCAGAGAATGGCCCAAGCACATAAGCCCGTGACACCCAGGTGGGAGACCCAGATGAAGCTTCAGCGAGGCACATCCCACGCCATTGCAGTCTTCTCTGGAGTGAACCACTGGATGGAATCAATCTCTCTGACTTTCAAATAAATACATAAAACTTACAAAAAAAAAAAAAAAAGTAAGCAGGCCCGGCATGGTAGCCTAGTGACTAAAATCCTCGCCTTGCAAGTGCCAAGATCCCATGTGGGTGCTGGTTCATGTCCCAGCTGCTCCACTTCCCATCCAGCTTCCTGCTTGTGGCCTGGGAAAGCAGTAGAGGATGACCCAAAGCCTTGGGACCCTGCACACAAGTAGGAGAACTTGAAGAAGCTCCTAGCTTCAGGTTGGCTCATCTCTAGCTGTTGTGGCCACTTGGGGGAGTGAACCAGAGGACAGAATATCTTTTTTCTCTGTGTCTCTCCTTCTGTCTGTAAATCTGCCTTTTCAATAAAAATAAATTATAAAAAGAGAGGAAAAGTTGTCTGACCTGCACTTGAAAATCCATTTGCAATCTAAAAAACATCTTTAAAATAAATAATGCATATATATGTCAAATATGTGGTCTTGTACTATATGTGCTTATATATACGTATATATCAGTAGCCCAATTTATAACATTATAATATTTATATCATCTGTCTCATTTCAATTAAATGTTATTTTTCATAAATGAAGGTTATGATTCTTTGCACAGCTTCACTCTCAAGGGTTCTAGAGAAGAGCATTCAAGTTTAGACTCCACCAGTTTTTCCTTTATCCCTTTTCCTATTTTTTAAAGATTTTTAAAATTTATTTATTTATCATTTTTTAAAATAATGATTGTATGGTTGGTCAGGTTGGGAAGATCAAGGTTTAAGAAAAGTTGGGTGAATTCATTGCTTCCAAATTTACTATTTCTTCTTATTGTTCCTGGGGTAAGGGTAGAAACAAAGGGGAAAATCACTCATGACTTTCCACATGTTCCGGTACCCAGGGATGAGGAACCACCACCTCATATCAACCCAGAGTCTCACTGTGTACATATTTCAAGGATTCTATCCAAGTGGTTTGGATAGTCCTGAAATGCTGCCAATTTCATCGACCCTAGGATGATGTCACCCTCCCAATGTCCATTGGCTCCATTCACCAATTTATTGATAATTCATGCTTCATTTTTTCCCTAAGTGCACAAGGCATTCCAGTGACCCACAGCTCTGTACTGCACTGTCCAAGAGGATTTCAAACAATCTGGGTGATTTATTTACACAGGCCCTGCAGAAGTCAAGAGTTATAAACCAATGCTTGGCATTTCCAAAGTGTAACCAAAGAGGATGCAGTTTTATTAGCATTGCACAAGAAGCCAGTCCCTATCTATCCTGTCTGGAAATATAGAAAATGTGATGTCTCTATTAAATGCAAGCAGGCCCAAAAAGCAAGATAAAGATGCCAATGGTAAAGGTTAGAAAGCTGCAACAAAATTTCTCTAAGAAAAATGCAGGCATGATGGCTGCCTTTTACATGCAAAAAGGGATGCATGGAAAAACACAAAAGAGAGATGAAGTAATGCAAATTACTACTGTGGACACTAGGCTACTATGATTGCATCAAAATGCTTTTTGAAATATTTGTGAGATTTTTATAAATATATATCTTCTTAGGCTTCCATAATAACTGAAATTCATGTGAAATTTGTTTGTGAAACATTAAGGAAAAAATACATTTCAAGGGGCCTGCACGGTGGAATGTCACGCTAATCCTCTATCTCTAGTACCGGCATCCTGTATGAACACTGTTTCACCTTTCTGCTTATGACCTGAGAAGGGCAGTGGAGGAAAGCACAAGTCCTTGAGCCCCTGCACCCACATGGTGGACCCGGAGGAAGTTTCTGACTCCCGGCTTCATATCAGCTTAGCTCCAGACATTGCAGCCATTAGGGGTGTGAGCCAGTAGAAGAAAGCTCTCTCTTTGTCCTTCTCTCTCTAACTCTGCCTTTCCAATAAATATAAATAAATTTTTAAGAAATAAATTTCAAGAAACATTGTATTTGCAAATAATCACTGATATCGTTAATAAACCTTGCATTTTATGAGGAACTTTCAAAATGTCCTTAAAAATTACACAGTGTGAAAAAAGTGATATCAATTTTCAAAATTCCTTTTCCAGAAACATTTTGAAATCTCATTTACAACCTTAATCTTACAACTATATATATATATATGTGTGTATGTATGTATATGTGTGTGCATATATGTAATGTAAATATAATGCAAGAAGCAATTATTCAAGCCCAGGGGCATGGGGTCCTGTGGGGCCCAGGTCACCTGGCCCAGGTCACCCGGCTCACCTACGAAAACTGGTCCTAATCAAAGGGAAAGGTGGAGCAGTGCACGGCTGGCCCAGATCCACATAGGTATGTGGTATCCCATTGGGGCCTGCAGAAGACATCTGGTACAATAGGAAAGCAAAGAGAACAGAACAAATTGGATAACTACCCCAGCTCTGATAGAACATTAAGAAATAGTTTTCTTCATCCAAAAGTAGCTTTACTGTATAACTCCAATACATTTTCCAATATTAAGTTTCATGGCAACATGAGGCCCAGCATGGTGGCCTAGCAGCTAAATTCCTCGTCTTGAACATGCCAGGATCCCATATGGGCGCCAGTTCTAATCCCATCTGCTCCACTTCCCATCCAGCTTTCTGCTTGTGGCCTGGGAAGACAATCTGGGACGGCCCAAAGTCTTGGGACCCTGCACCCGTGTGGGAGACCTGGGGGAGGTTCCTGGCTCCTGGCTTCGGATTGGCATAGCACCGGCCATTGCACTCACTTGGGGGGTGAATCATTGGACAGGGGATCTTCTCTCTGTCTCTCCTCCTCTCTATTTAACTGACTTTCCAATGGGAATAAAATAAATCTTAAAAAAAAGTTTCATGGCAACAGACATGCAACCAAGATTATGTATGATATGAACCTGACGTAAAGTAAAATTCCAGCAGTGTATGTGCGTTTACTGCTGATGCTTCCATTACATTTTAATAAAAATGTCAGTTCATTGAGTTTCCTCAAAGTGTGTGTGTGTGTGTGTGTGTGTGTGTGTGAATGCATTTGGTTATTTAATTCTGAATGAATAACTTCAAAATATCCTAAATAAATCAACCTGCTTATGTTAGTTCATATTTCCAGCTTGTCCAGCTCTTTTGCTATTCAACTCTGTGATTTATAGCAGCCGACTCTTTTTTTATGTATATTAACCCATTCATTTAATAAGCAAATCTTTCCATGATTCATTCAACTAACTAATTAAGTATTGAACAGGATATACGAAAACCCATACACATGTCTATGCATGTTGTCAAAAGGCAGAAAACATTCTATTTATAATCTTGAATTTCTTTCCTTCAGTAAAACCATGGGCCTGAACTGAAATGAGTCTGAAATCACCAAACCAAACAGAGGGTACACAAGACAGTTCTGGCAGTATGAAATACTAATGGAAGAGAGACTGGTTCTGCTTTTCATACAGCCCTACAGTTACATTCACCCCCATGGAATAGCTAATAGAGGACAGCCTGAAAATTGAATTAAAACATCACAAAATAAAATGTTTTTTAACTTATTATTTTTTCCTGTGCTTTGGCCCAAGGTATAATTTTAAATCCCCATTCCCAGATTTCAAAAAGCAATTAATTTTTCACATTCAGTTGGCTCGTTTACTAGCCTTTATTGTACATTTTCCTCCAAAGAGTTCATTTGCATGTTGTATTTTTATTTTGACAATTAGAATTTTACTGAGGTAAAATTTAAATAGCATGAATTCCATCATTTTAAGCATTTTAGAATATGTAATTCAGTGGCTTTTAGTGAGCTTACAATGTTTTACAATCATCAACACTAATTTTTTTGAAGATTTATTTATTTTTATTGGAAAGGCAGATAATACAGAGAGAAGGAGAGAGAAAGATCTTCTCTCTGTTGACTCATTCCCCTGTAGAGTAACATTCACAATCTTTGCTGTTGTGGGAGACAGAACCAGTTGAATCTCCTCTGAAAGGCCAGGGAGCAGTTGATATGGAGATAAATGGACAGGAAACTTCCCAGTCCTGCAGGTTTAGGTAAAGGACCTGCGAGAGGAACAAGTCTTGCATGGGGTGGAGGTGGAGGGAGGCTAGCTAGGGGGAGCAACTCCACTGCTGAGACACTGCTCCCACTGGGGAGCATGAGAATTGGGACTGGGTTCACACCAGGCTAGGCAGGGCTACAACAGCCATTGGGTTGTATGTCATCTGGATTAGGGAGAGAAACAGTCTGGGCTAAGTGACTGCATCCATTGTTGCATGCATAAGCCAGAGTAAATGCAGGCTGGTTTGGCTTTTCCACAGCATTAGCTGGCAAGTGCTGGGAATGGAGGCAATTGCTGTCAAGCTAAACTGCAGAACCACCTGGAAAGCACAAGATCAGGGCTGGGAGTAGGCTCATTCGGGAAACTGTGGATACCTCTCATAGGCTGCAGCTTCCACTAGGAAACATGAGAACCAGGGCTGGGGGTGGACTAGCCTGGACAGGGTGGCACCCACTAGAATGAATGTGGGCTGGATAGTGTGGTTAGTTGGGCTGTGCTAGGCTGCAGCATTCATTAGTGTGTACAAAAGCCGAGTGGGATGTGGGATAAACTGGAGCAGTCTGGTACACGTACTAGTATGCACATGAATCAGGGCTAGGAGCAGGTCTAGCGGGAATTACTGGAGGTCGCTGACTGGGCTACAGCTCACACTGGTTTACATGAGGGCCAAGTGTGTGATGAGCAGGTTTGGGATGGGCCACAGCATCCATTGGTCTGTAAAAGATGAGGTTACAAAACTGACCCAGCAACTGTAACCACCAGTGTTAGTATAGGCTGATGTGGGTGATGGACTAATCTGGACTCTATACTGGCAAGCTCGCACAGGAGTTATGTCTGAGGTTACCTCAGACGAGATTTCTTTGGAGACCCTCCCAACTGAACCAAGTGTTGAGCTCAGAACTCCAACCAGGAGGAGAATCACAGGATCTGTGGTCTGACCTTGAAAGGCATGTGTCAGAACTGGGCTTCCTCAGCTTCTGTAGACAGTGCAGTGGATGACAAGCCCAGATGCACACAGGTGATATAGTAATCTGTTGGGGCCTGAAGAAGACATCTAGTATCATAGCAGAGTATAGAGGGCAGAATAAATTGGAATCCTCTCCCAACCAAATGTTGACAGCAAGTATCTGGGCAAATGGAGACTCCAAAGTTGACTGTGTCAGCCAATGAAACTTGGAGGGATTTTCTCATCCTTGGAGCAATGAAACCAATAGGATTTCAGAACTATCAAAACTACTTAAGCAGAACCCTCAGAGCAAGCTCCACATCGGGTACCCTAGTTTGACACTGAGTGTTCGTTCCCCATTCCTGGGTACTGATGTGGTTAGGATGCTGGGTGCAGCTTTTTGTCTTCTTTTTCCACTTCTCCCAGACATAGGAAGAAGAAAAAGAAAAACTGGAAACAATGATCTCATTCACTTCCCCTATTCCTCAACCCTTCCCACCCTAATCAGTGGTCCACATGGGCATGCATCCTTCTCAACTATGTAAGCATCATCAAAAATAAAATTAAAAAAAAGAAAAACATTGTCATACTCATGAATCCTCATTATTCCTTCCTCTCTCCATTTTTTGTTTGTTTTTTGAAATGGGAAAGAAAAATATATTATCATTTACATAGTATGAGTCAGTGAAGCAATATTTATAACATTTTTATAACCTTATAAAAATATAAATGACATATATTTATAAAAATTACATACTATGTTTATATTCTATACATTAACCAACACAAATGAGAGAAAATTTCATATTTGTGCTTTGGTGTTTGATGTATTTCAATCAGCATAATTAACTAAAAATGAATCCATTGTGTGGCAAATATCAGACTTGCATTGCTTTCTGCATCTGAGCAATGGTTCATAATGAATATTCACTACATTTTCTTTATCCCAATTATCAGCTGATAGACACCGAGGTTGATTTCCTATCTTAGCTACTGTGAATTCAGCTAATATAAATATTGAGGACAGGCAACTCTTTCATATGTTGATTTTATTTCCACTGCAAAAATTCCAAGCAGTGGGAAAGTAGGCTCATATGCCAAATTTATTTTTAGTTTCCTGAGGAATTTCCACATTGTCTTCCTTAATGGTTGTAACAATTTGCATTCCAACAAACATTAGCATACATTTTTTCCATACTCTCAGCATTAGCTGTCTTTTTGTTTTAATTTTTGAATAATATCATTCTAACTGGAGTGAAGTGGAAAAATGGGGAAAAAAACTTTCATGTAAATAGATTGGAATAATTAATATAAACAAAATGTTGATACCACCCAGACTGATTTACCAAGAGCAACTCTCTCTGGCCACATGTTAGTTCAGTCACAGTAAGTAAGAGCATAAAACTGATAAACCTGGACCCATCAGCCCTCTTAGCCAGGGAAACAACAAATATCTTCAACACGTATGTAATAAACATGTAGCTCGCCAAATGCTCTAAGTGCTCCAAGCAGGGAATGTAAGCCCAACATGCACAAGCATATAGAAAGTAGAGATGGAAGACAGAATTAAGATACAACTACTTAGAGTCCCAAATTTAACAAGAGAGTTAGTGTAGAGTCGTAAGATTAATCTGTTCAGGTCAACTACCAGTACTTTTAGACATCTGCTTAGGTCCAGCCAACAATGTATAAACAGGAAAATCTTAAAGAAGGGAATGGGGAAACAATACAGAAAGAAAATAAAATTCTGTGGCCAGTATTCCATGTTGTGTTTTATAGAATATTTAAGGTAAAATTTACTTCTTCCTTCTAAGAATTGTTATTCAGCCACAAAGCTTTCAAAAATTGCACATACTAAATTCAAAACTTCTATAATTTATGTTATAAAATGTATTACCATGGCCTAATAAATCAGTGCTTGGTTATAACAAATGATCAGAAAGGGCCATATATTAAAAAGATAAATCAGAATTGAATAGTAAAGAGAGAAGGTGTTTTCAGATCAGACCACCAAAGCACTAACTAATGGAGACATTTGTAAACTCAACAATGATTTGCAGCAAGGCTCTTGGTTAGAGTGTGTAAATCCAGCATAGGATTTTACATTTATCAGCTGGGACTGTCGGTCCATTGTTTATGAGTCAAAAAGTTAATGAAAAGTCAGGAGTCTGTAAATCCAGACAATAAATTAAAAATTTGCAACTTCTGATTTATAAATAACTGAATTTAAGAAGTGCATATACAAATAAGCAGAATAAATTTCATTTAAAATCACCGGGAGACTAATATTTGTAAATCATAGTTGGAAATAAACAGATCATATTTATATTACCAACCAGTACCAAATGCTACAACTCTGCATTTTATAAGACCATAACAGAAATGTGTCAAGCAGAATACCAACAACTGCCAACTTCAGTGAATGAAATAGTTTATTCTCATTCAGTTACTTTTACAAGAAATAATCTTTTCAGTATAGTATTTACAATACAATTCTTTGCTCTCCCATCAAACTACCTAAAAAGTGAGTAAACAGCAAATCATAATCTGGAAAGACTTCATCTAGTTACAGACGCAGTGCTGGCTCTTTTCCCTTAGGATACATGAAAGACTACTGTGTTAGGACAGTTCTTGGGCTGTTTGCTTTGCTGCTTCACTTCTCACAATGGAATCCCAGGTAAGACCTGACCGTCTCAGGGGCAGGTGGTGCAAGCCCCATGTGGTCATCTCACACATGCCACAGGCTGTGACAGAACAGCTGATGGACTTGTAGGGCCCTCACGTGACCTCCTGTTGGTCTATCCCCAATCTCTTTTGAGTGGGTAGGGCAGACTTGCATCACAGGAGAACACAGGTAGAGCAGAACGAGGAGAAACTGAAAAGCACACGGCTGACAACTCCCAACAGGTGACTGACTCAGAGGAGGCTAAATGCAGCTGGTTTGCATTTTCCTGTCTTCACTCCAGTGACAGATGGGTCCAGATGAAGTTCGGGGGAGACCCCTGCTGCCAGAGCTCCTCTCTACATCCCACCCCACGCTCAAGAATCAAGCATTCCAACTGTCCTAGTGACTCTGGGGCCCAGTGAAACACCTGCAGCCTTGGGTCATCACAATCCAGATGTGAACAGATGCTAACCTGCCACCTCATGCTTACATCACATCCTCAAACATTAATAGTGAGTGATTGTCAGGGTTTCCCCACACACACACACTTTAGGGAAATGGAGATAATAATGTGGGATTCTATCCAGGATGTTGGGATTAATACGGTAAGGACAGGCTGGGGGGCAATTGAAGTGAGAGATATTAAGGAATAAGGATATCTACCCTGGAATCCAACTGATGATACCTCAGAGGTCACTGCTTCCTACCGACTAGCCTGGGGTTCAATGACAGCCCAACACATCATCATCAATAAGGACTTGAGTAGAAAGTGCCTGCTTTCTTCCTCCTCGGTACTCTCTGACTCATGATATAGACACTCTGCACTCCCCACTTGCCTCTTGGAAGAGGTCTCAAATCACCAAACTCAAAGGAAATGCAATCTTTTGGGAGAATAAGCACCAGAGCAGGAGACCCAGGACTTATCTTTCAGGCCCATTCTCTACCATGACTTCATGACATGTCCCTTGCTTTCCATCACTTCAACAGATCTTGCTGCACAACTTTATCAAATTCCCACATATGGGTTAGCACTTGTATTGATTCCCTGCCTTTAGCTTGGCACTTGTGCCACTCTTAACAGCATGATGTCCTTTGGGGGAACCACGTGAATACCTACAACTCATTTGTGCTCTCATTTCCAGCTACAACTTGTCCTAGAACACCATACAGGTCCCTCAAAGGGTCTGCACATAGGATCCACCTTATGTTAATTAGTAAATTTTAGTAACACAGGCTTACAGACACAGTGCACTTGAGAAATTGTTTGTTACAACATTATAAAAAAAAAACTTTACATTTCAGAAATTAATTGAATAAAATAAAAGAGCACAGTTGCTAAAACCTGGCTTTTATAGCCACTTTTTTTCTTCACTCAATATTTACTTCCAGTTTTATTTAACATCAGACTTGTAGACCTCACAAATTATTTTCAGATTCGTTGTGCCTTTTTGATGCCACTTGGAACTTCAAAAACTTGGACATGTCAAAACATTATTTGAACAGCAACAAAATGAAAAATCAGAATAAATTCAATAATATTTACTTCTCATGCTTTCATTAGTGATGCTAACTAGAATAATGTTACTTGTCAAGTTCCAAATAAATAAATGTTTCCTTTAAGTTCATCATTACACAAATAAAATTTTCATGATTTTCTCTTTTAAGAGGACTAGCAAAGCTATTTTGATATAATTTTATTGTCTCTCAAGAAAAAACACTACCAGAGTTTGTAATCTAGAGTTTATAAAGTTCACCAAGCCATTAACCAAAGAGTATTCCACATATTGTATAGATTGTCAGGGGCAGATATAAATAAGGCTGTTTTTTTAAATATATATTTATTTATTTATTATTTATTTACTTATTTATTTATTTAAAAAGCAGAGCTATAGAAAGAGAGAGACATTTCTTCCAACGGCTAATTCATTCCCCAAACGTCTGCAAAAGCTTGGAACGGGCCGGGCCGGAATTCCTTCCAGGTCTCCCACATGGGTGACTAAATATTTGGGTAATCTCTGTTGCTTTCCCAGGTGCTTCAGCAGGGAGTGGATCAAAAATGGAGCAGGGAGAATCTGAATGAGTACTCACTGGAGATGCCAGACATGCAGGTGGCCACTTAACCTGCTGCACCACCATGCTAGCCACAATAGAGGTTGTCTCAATGACTCAAACAATAAAAATTGGTAGCTAGCAAACCTCAGCTCACAAGGAAAAACAGAAATCAAGATGGAGCACAGGTCATTACAAACTAGGCTCTTACACCAACTGGTCTGCATGAGCCAGGGATACTAGGCCACAGCATCAAAGGCAAAGGCTGAGACAGGTGAGAGGCTAAGCCAACTGGGTCAGAACATCCACTGGCACGTGTGTAATCTAGGGCTGGGAATAGACTTGGTTGGGGAGCTGTGAGAGTACACCCTTGCTGGGCTGGGATTTCCACTGGTGAGTGCAGGGGTCAGAGTGGTGGCTGTTACCTGGTCTAGATATGGCTGCAATCTCCCTTGGCACAAGTGTGAACTGGGGCTGGGTATGCCTAGCTGGGCTAGACTCCAGCACCATCTGGTGCTCTGCAGAACCTTGCTAGATGTAGGATGGACTAGGCTAGGTCTCTGCCCCTACTGAGCCATGTGTGAGCCATGTCTAGGTATGGACGAGGCTTGGCTGGGCTGAAACAGCCAGCAGTAAGAACCGGAATGGATTGAAGGCCAGCAAAGAGGGCTGGTCCATGGACCCACCAGTATGTACAAGACCTGGCATAGGAAGAGGTTCTGATGGAGGAGCCTGGGAAACTCCTCTGTCGTGACACAGTTTCAGCAGGTGAGCGCAAGAACCACAATAGGGAGCAACCCAGACCAGGCCAGAGAAAGATATCCACCAGCATACATTTGGCATAGATCAGGGGCAGACCAGGCTGAACCAGTTCACATCACACACTGGTGAAACCGAGCACCAGAACAGAGTGTGGGTCGGGCCAGGTTCGGTTGTGACACAAACCAGTGCATATTAAGGAATGCCAAGGTGAGGTGAGCCACACCAGATGTGGCCATAGCGCCCAAACAGCACATGTGAGAACCAGGGAGGGAGGGGCAAAGTCGGCAGGGGGAATGTGGGCTCCCCTGCTGGACAACCACTGCCACTGGAGAGCAGGAGTTGGGATGAGGGCAGATCAGACCACGCAGGGCTATAACACCTGTGGGCCTCATGTGAGCTAGACTGGGGAAAAGCCAGGCTTGGCTGACTGTTCCAACCAGTGCAAGCAAAGTTAGAGTGGGTGAGGGTTGGTTGGGCTTTGCTGCAGCATCAGCTGGCAGAGGTTGGCACTGGGTGCTAAATCTGTCAAGTTAAACTCCAGAACCACCTGGAGAGTGCATAATCCAGGAGTGAGAATGGTCTAGTAGGGAAATAGTGGGCACCTCCCTCTTGGGTTACCACTCCCACTGGAGAACACGAAAACCAGGACAGGGGCAGGGGTGGCTAGACAGAAAGGCACGCACCAGTATGTGTGTGGGCTGGATAGTAGGTTGATTGGGTTGAACTAGGTTTCAATGCCCATTGACAAGTACCAGAGCTAAATGGGGTGTGGGATAGACTGAACAAGCTTGCAGTACATACTGGCAAGCATGGGAACCAGGGTAGGGGCTGGCCTGGTGGGGTTATGGAGAGTCTCCCCAACTAGGCTGCAGCTCCCACTGGTTTGTGTGAGGGCCGAGTATGAAGTAGGCAGGATCAGGCTGGACTGCAACAATCATCGGTTCACAAGGAAGACAGGGCTGGAAACAGAACGGACCCAGCAACTGCAACGATCAACATGTGCATAAGTTGATTGGGGTGACGGATGGTGCCAGACCCTATAGTGGCAAGCACAAACAAGAATCAGATCTGGGATCACCTCAGACGAAGTTTCTTTGGAGATCCCTCCAACTGAACTGCTGATCTCAGAACCCCAAGCATGTCAGCCAGTGGATTCTTAATAGAGTTCATTGTGCTTGTAACAGTGAGATTGGCAGCAATCCAGAACTGTTGAACTATCAAAACTGCTTGACCAGGACCCTCGGAGTGTGCCTTACATCGGGGACCCGGGGTGGGTGAGAGGTTGGGTCTGGCTTCTCCCTTCGTTTCTCCCCTGACCCCAGATACAGGGGGAAAACGATGATATTAGTGTGGAAACAGTGGTCTTACCCACTTTCCTTTAGCCCTTGACCCTTTGTACCTTAATAAACTATGTAAGATTATAAAAAAATAAGAAATAAATAAATAAATAAATAAATGGTAGCTAGAACCCATCATTGTGCAAAATGATCAGCCAAATAACAATTTGAGATCTGCCCAGAACTACTTCCCTTCTCTGCTCTGTGTCCTGCGAGGATGAGCCATGCAATGGGCATGATTAGAGGTTCTTTGCCCTGGCTCAAGTTTGATTGGGCCAAGAGAAGTTGACAGCAGGAGCATGAAAGGAGAACAATGCCATAGAATTTATTCTCCCTTCTTCATGGCTTGGGCAGTTAGACAGTAGCTGTACCCTTCAAGAGATACAGTTCTTTCCCATGACTCCTTCTGTAAGGTTCCCACTCTCACTTTGCTACCAAAATACCTCTCCTCTTCAGTTGTAATAAAGATTTCTTCGATCTTTGGTTTCTATTATCCCCACAAACTTTCCCAATCCCACCCAAGCTCTGTAAATTGCTCTATACTGATAGCAGCCACCCAAAGGATTAGACTATGAACCCATCAACCATGTTCCCCGTATTTTAACAGGTGAAATTAGTCAAACAGCTACCTCAAAATCAGGGCTAGGGGCCAGTACTATGGCACGGTTGGTTAAGCTACTGCTTGTCATGCCCTATCCCATATGGTAATACTGTCTCTAGTCTTAGATATGCCACTTCCGATCCAGCTCCCTGCTAATTTGCTGTGCCACACACTTGAAAAATTTGGATTGACTTTCTGGCTCCTGGCTTCCATCTGGCCCAGACCTTGGATATTGCAGTCTTTTAGGGAGTGAACCAATAGATAGAAGATCTTTCCTTCTCCTCTTCTCTCGCTAATAAATTGTCAAAGTAGGATTAGAATTTAAGTCTCTACATTCCCAGTCTAGGTTGTACCCTGTCATATCTCTCTGACTACTTCCTGAGCCATTTGAGAAAAGGCAATGCTAATCAGCTGTTAGAGTTGAGAAAGAAGGAATCCATAAGGAATGGTACAAAGTAATCACATTGGCATCAATAGCAGTGTCTGGGGATATACACTGTGGATACAGAAACATGGCATTTTCTTACAGGAAATTTTTCAAATAGACATCATGCGTCTTCTTACATGGGTCAACTCAACTTCCACCTCACTGAAGCTCTCTTGGAAGAGAATCCATGAGACAAAGTGGAATTCCAATAAAGTTAATTGCATATACTGTTGTGAATATCAAATGAGATAATGTATATTGAAACATTCCATAGAAAGTGACAGATTTACAGTATTATTAATAAGAATCCTCAAAGATGTGAATCTTTGCCTCCTCAATACAATTATCTGCACATCAAAGAAACATGAAGGATATGCTACTATCTTAATCTGTCGCTAATATTTCTTACCTTTATTCACAGGACTCAAATCAATTGTATGAGAACACAGTAAATAAATTGGCAGCAGAATTTTGGTTTTAATATCTGTTTTCTTCTTGGCTTATACACTGTAGTCATACTGTACAGTGTTCAAGTTTCCTTTATATGACAAACTAAGGAAGAAATGGTCTATATAACCCCTGAAATGGTCTAATTAGTAGACAAAATCTTTCTGGTTGTTTAACTCCCAGAATGTCAGCAGAGCCTGAGTTTCCTATGATGCATGGATCAAAGGATTACAACAACAAAATCAGTAAGAGATTTTAACAGTTTCCATTGAAACAGCACCCATAAAGAATGAGAATTTCACTAATTCATAGTTTTCAGAGGAACCACTTGACTGAGAACCAGCAGAGTCAGCTCTAATAGAGAAGGAAAAAAGGAGATCTTTCCAAGAGTTATACTAAGAGAAGAGAAGCCAGTGAGTCGTTGGAACACAGTTTCACAAGGAATATATAGCAAGCAAAGCCTGATTGATACTGGAATCTCGCAAACCCATAAAACCCCATCTGTAACCATCAGCACTTTTCCTTGTCAGCTGAGGATACCAAAAAACTTAGTCTAAGTGGTGAAGAATGAAGCCTCTTGTTCAGTGAAGTAAAATTTCCCCTTTAGAGCATTGTGAACAAATACAGGCTTTAAAAGCACCTAGCTGCTTCTCCCCAGTTCTTCCTGAAAAAATTTCTGCTGGTGAGGGGCTCTGCACAGCCAGGAACTATGGAATCATCTATGAGATGCTCTCAAGAACAAATTTCTCATATGAAGCTACAGTTCTTAAGTACCTGCCACTATCCACAAAAACTCTAAAGTGGCATGTTTAGAAAGATTTCTTTGAAACAATTTACAGAGTGAATACAATTGCTAAAGTTACTACCTGCAATGTGAGGTGGGCACTGGATATATTCAGCTGTTCCAAACATCCCATTATCCACAGGGATAAACCCATGTGTTTTCATATACATAAAAAAATCTCTAACAAGTTCATCATGTTTGAAACAAACCTGACAGGCATGTCAAGGTATTTAGAGAATATCTTTTTGACACTTCTCCATTGAAACTTAAAGAGAAAAGAGCACAGTTTTGTTTTATTTGAAAGTAAACCAAAAAATAATACTAATTCCAAATTGAATAAGGCAGTGGAATTAATTCAGCAATGTTGAACATTCACCCACACAGGATACCGACACTATAGGCAGAGGATTAGCCTGCCACCACTCCAGCCACTCATGCATTTTCAACTTAAGATGTTTTCTTCTTATTAGGGGTTACCTATTTGCAAGACACAGAAACCGAATAGAAGACACAGATGCACAGACACAGCCCATATCCACTGGTTCACTTTCCAAATGCCTGAAACAGCTGAGGTGATTCAGGCCAAAGCCATGAACCAAAATCACAACTCAGATCTCACTAATCCAGGTCTCCTACATAGGAAGCAGGAACCAATTGCTTTAGCCATCACCACTGCCTTCCAGGATGTGCCTTACCAGGAAGCTGTAGGCAGAAGTTACTCCAACATAGAATGAAGGTATCTTTTAAATATTTATTTGTTTATTTATTTATTTTTATTAGAAAGGCATATCCACAGAGAGAAATATCTTCAATCCACTGGGTTCACTGCCCAAATGGTCACAATGGCCGCAGCTGAGCTGATCTAAAACCAAAAGCCAGGAGCCTCCTCTGGTCTCCCACATGGACGCAGGGTCCCAAGGCTTTGGGCCATCCTCAGC
The DNA here is from genome assembly GCF_017591425.1 of Ochotona curzoniae. NCBI lineage: Eukaryota > Metazoa > Chordata > Mammalia > Lagomorpha > Ochotonidae > Ochotona > Ochotona curzoniae. The sequence goes on along the minus strand of NW_024465023.1, from coordinate 16,878,422 downwards.
TGCTTTTCCAAGCCACAAGCAGAGAGCTAGAGGGTAAGTGGACCAGCCAGGATATGAACCAGTGCCCATACAAGATCCTGGTGCCCACAACATGAGGATTTAGCCATTGAGTCATTACACCAGGCCCCACAAGGAGTCTTTTCAATAATAAGTTTTAGAAAAATAAAACTAAATATGCAGGTGTAAAAACTAAGTCAAGAGGCTAAAATTGTGGCCCAGTGGGTTGTTTCAGAGACACAGAAAAAGCAGCACTGGCATCCCATATCACACTGCTGCTTCAAGTTTTGACTGTTCTGCATCCAATCTAATTTCCTGTTAATTTGCCTGAGAAGGCAGGAGATGACAACCCAAGTGCCTGGTCCTCTGCCACTGGGTTTCAGCCTGGGTCAGTCCTGGCTCTTGCAGGCACTGGGAGAGTAAGCCAGCAATTGGAAGCATTATCTATCTATCTACCAACCAACCTTCCCCCGTCTCTACTGCTGTCTTCTTAACGTGTTCATTTAGAGAGAGAAATCACACATACACACACACACACACACACACACACACACACACAATCTGGATACTCACTTCACACTCTTCAGGAATAATAACTCAAAATAAATCAACAGCCTAAATGTAAAGCTATAAAACCAATAGACAGTTGCATAGACATCTAGATAACCTAGAGATTGGTGGTGATTTTTTCGATACAGGCTGAAGGCATGATCCATGAAAGAACTAACCAGTTTGACTTAAAATTAATGTGATTTCTTAAATTCTGCTTTTCAAATAAATAAAATAAATCTTTGAAAAAATCTAGGTCTGGGAGGTCAAGAGGATCTATAATAAAAATAGTATATTCTTACATTTCCTAAATATAATTTCTGACCAATAGCTAAGAAGGCACCAGCTGCTAAAAAATTCTTAATAGCATTATCAATCCTTATTGAGCTATGGCTGCTGTTTCCTTACCTCTGAGAAGAGCCAGTGAGAAGTTTTCTCCCCATCCCTTAGAAGTGCTTGTTTCATTCCATGAGCCTACAATGACAGAATTAGATCAAATTTTCACAAAAGGCCACAGATGAGAAAAACGCTAAGGTTAGAAATTTCCACTTCCAGGAGTTAAGTCTCATTTTTTAAAAATATTTATTTTCATTGGAAGAGCAGATCCACAGAGAGGAGAGAGAGAGAGAGAAACATCTTTCATTTGCTTGTTCACTCCCCAGGTGGCCATACCAGCTGGTACTGAGCCCATTCTAAGTCAGGAGCAAGGAACCAGGAGCTTCTTCTGGGTCTCCCATGTGGATGCAGGATCCCAAGGCTTTGGGCCAACCTCTCCTGCTTTCCCAGGCCACAAGCAGGGAGCTGGATGGGAAGCAGAGCAGCCAGGGCACAAACCAGTGCCATATGGATCCCAGCTTGAGGAGGATTAGCCAATTGAGCCATTACGTCAGCCTGAACTAAATGCCATTCTTTAAAAAAAAAAAATGCCATAAGGTCTTCCCTATTAAACTCTCACTTAGAACCTGCATGAAATTAATAATAGGTTATTTTAGACTTTGATAACAGTTGATTCTCAGAAAATTCTTAACCTAATAATTCTAACAATTCTATACCGTAGTGTTTATTCCAATTGGGTGCTACAAACTTGTTCAATTCCCATTTAAGGGCAAAAGTGAATAAGAAGGGGCAGCTGCATTTTAAGTTGAGGTGATATTTAGAAATTATTTAAGAAACTTTATTAATGAGAATGCAAGATACAGCCAATAGAAGACTTGCTTTACCTCTTTCGTGTTTGAAGCAAGTTTTAAATAATACTGTATCGACCTGCTATAAAGTATTCATGTCAATGCATGCAATTCTTTATTGTGTCTTCAACATACAACACTTACAATACCATATTGTTACAGAAAAGGCAATGTTGTCACTCATTATGCATTAATGATATTTATTGACGTTTATTTCCTTTAAAGTGGAAAGCAGGTATTAAAAGTGCAAGTGAAATAAATTTTAATTTATAGATTCTTTACTATAGGCTGAAATAGTTCAACATTTACCATTTAAAATTATATTTTTGCAGTAATGCAGATGAAAAGAACATATTTGCATTTTATATGACAACCAGTCTTCACAGTTTAGAAGAGCTCTTTAGAGTAAAAAAAGAAATGTTAATGGATTGAAAACAATACTTTTTAAGCACTCTTTGTCCTTAACTGGGAAAGTGTCTCTGAATAATTATTCAATTTCTTACTTAGCATACTAATGCAAGTGGTTCTTCAAACTAGGACAATTCACATCAACAGACATCAAGACTAACTTGATATTCCTATACAGAACCACAAACTGACATTCCTCAGGTTGTTTGGCATGCAGTAAAATTAGAACGAAGCCACAATAGTGTCACTGTTTGATAAATGAAGACAGAACAAAATATGTTCTATTAGTCTGAGTCTGCTCATCCTAATATGCCAGAACAGATGATAAACATCCACAAAACTTGTAAAATTATCATTATGTGTCACATTATGCCAGGCATTATGCCTCATGTAAATAACTTCTTTAATCCTCATCACAATACAATAAGTATCATCCGATTTTATACTGGAAATTGAGGTTAATGAGGTATCCAAAGGTATACAGTGAGTAAGTTTTAAAGTATTTTAATGTTTGTTGGAATCTTAAAACAACTTTCTCTTTTAAAGACTTATTTATTTTTATTGGCAAAGCAGATTCACAGAGTGAAGGAAAGCCAGAGAAAGATATTTTGGCCACTGGGTTCATTTCCCCAATGGCCGCAATGGCATGAGCTTCTTCTGGGTCTCCCGTGGGGTTGTTTTGCTGATTAACTCAAAGGAGAGGAAGCAGGTTGTGGTGAACAGCTTCCCAGCATGACTCTCCCTTCCTCCTCTACACAACCATTTGTTGTTTACCTAAGTCAAGACCTAATTTATGACTAACTACTAAGTTTCTCCTACCAAAGTTTCAACTATTCAGGATAATCAGTTCAGAGATTTGCAAATTCCATTTTTCAATTTCATTTCCAAGGACAGACACCCATTGGTTCACAAGCAAGACAGGGCTGGAAACAGAACGGACCCAGCAATTGCAACCACCAGCAAGTGCATAAGCTGATTGGGGTGACAGATGGTGTTGGAGTCTGTACTAGCAAACTCACTCAAGTATCAGGTCTGGGATCATCTCAGATGAAGTTTCTTTGGAGATCCCTCCAACTGAACTGCTGATCTTAGAACCCCAACCATCAAGAGACTGTCAGCCAGTGGACTCTGAATAGGTTTCATTGTGATTGGAACTATGAGATTGGCAGCAATCCAGAACTGATGAACTATCAAAACTGTTTGAGCAGGACCCTCGGAGTGTGCCTCCTGTTGGGCATCGGGGATGGGTGGGAGGTTGTGGGGCTTTTCCCTTTGTTACTCCCCTAACCCCAGATACAGGGAAAAATGATAATATTAGCGTGGAAAAAATGGTATTACCCACTTTCAACCTGTAGCCCTTGACCCTTTGTACCCTAATCAACTATTATTAAAATAAAAAAAGAAATGCAAACCTAAGAGAATTAAGGCCCATACACCTGAACAATTCTGTAAATATCCATAAATGACTAAAATTAAATATAAACATAGAGGAAGATTGGTGTTTACAGATGCTTGCTACTAAGGAAACAGACCCTTGAAATAAGTGGAAAAGGTACAGAATGTTAATCTAGTGAGAATATAACATTTTTTTCCTATGCCTTCCAAGTAAGAACTTGACAGGTACTTACTTTCCTCCAGGAAATATAAATAGAAACATTCTGAAACTGATCATTCTTCCCCTCCAGAATTCTCTAGCGTTATACCTTAAAAAACGATTTCCTTTCTTTGTGGGTAATGATTGTAATAGTAGGAACTGCTATGTTCTGACAATTAACTTGAAAAACATGGAATGTGAGCAAAACAGCTGTTATTGACTGAAATATAATTTATTCTATAACACAATGTACTTTAAAGTAGAAAGATCATTCTAGGATCCATTGCAGTGGCCTAGTGGCTAAAGTCCTTGCCTTGCATGCACCGGGATCCCATATGGGCACTGGTTCTAATCCCAGCAGCCCCGCTTCCCATCCAACTCCCTACTTGTGGCCTGGGAAAGCAGTCAAGGATGGCCCAGTGCCTTGGGACCCTGTACCCTCACAGGAGACACAGAAAGAAGCTCCTGGTTCCTGGCTTCAGATCAGTTCAGCTCTGGCCGTTGTGGCAGTTTGGGGAGTGAATCATCAAATGGAAGATCCTCCTCTCTTGTTGTAGGCTAGGAGTTGATTAGCATTCCTTAAGCTGGGCACCTGCAGGAAAAGGACTTGAGGCTAGTGGCACCTGGTCTATCAGACTCATTAGCATCCTCTTGTTCTGCTAAGGGGCTTGGGGGAAAAGTATATATGGCTGAATAAAGGTAGGCCTGAAAGACTTCTTCCAGCATTACTGGTCTCCTGTCAGTGTTTCATCCCGAGACCCTTGCCGTGTCCGCGTTACTGGCTCTGCTGGCCGGTACACTCTCTGTTTCTCCTCCTCTCTGTATATCTGACTTTTCATAAAAATAAATAAATCTTAAAAAAATAGCATTCTAAGATGATTAAATTTTGTTTTTGAGAGATAGGGAGTGATGAGCCAGGAGCTGGGGCTACAGAGAGTATGCCTTGCTGGCTGAATGGCAGAGTTAAAGAGAGAATGAAAGACAGAAAGAGGAAAAGATCTTCCATCTGCTGGTTCACTCTCCAAAATGTCTACAAACTACGAGAGCTGATATCATCTGAAGCCAGGAGCTCCTCTGTGTCACCCACATGGGTGAGAAGACTCAAGGACTTGAACACCCCCTTCTCTCCCAGGCCATAATCAGAGAGCTGGACCAGAAGTGGAGTAGCCAGGCCTCTAACTGCTGCTGACCTGGGATACAAGCACTGCAGGAGGGACCTCACCCCACTAGACCATAATGCTGGTTCCTATAAGCTCTAATTTTCTTCACAGTTCAATGAAAGCCCATTTGTCAGCACTGGCTATATTTCATTCCCTGATTGTGTAACACATTTGTCTGTATCTTTCCCGTCATTTCTTGGCCTAATTTTTTAAAAAAGATTTATTTATTTTTATTGGCCAGGCAGATTTACAGAGAGAAAGACAAAGAGAAGGATCTTCCATCCGTTAGTTCACTCCTCAAGTAGCTGCAACAGCCAGAGCTGAGCTGAACCAAAACCAGGATCCAGGAGCTTCTCCCAGATCCCCACATGGGTACAGTGTCCCAAGCTTTGGGCCGTCCTCAACTGCTGCTTTCCCAGGCCACAAGCAGGGAGATGGATGGGAAGCAGGGCTGCTGGAACAAGACCGAGTCCACATGGGATCCTGGCACATGCTAAGTGAGGATTAATCATTGAGTCACTGAGACAGGCCCTTAGGCAAATTTTTAATAGAGGTTTACATTCAATGTTTGCTAAAAATTGTTGGAATTCCCTACTCTACTTCTTCCAACTGTACAGTAAAGGCAAGTCTATTGTCAATTATATATGAAATTTGGGAGCGAGCTATGTTAAAGGATTCCAGATTCCTCAGATTTATGAAGGATACTGAAGTGTACATACTATAAATTTTGCAACATTCAAAAGATTTCACTATGCAGTGGTATAAATCAAAACCATAAATAGTCCCATTTATGTTTTTTTCCCCATCAAATTAGTTTGTTGCAAACTTATAAAAAGAAAAAAAGGACTTCTGTTTCAAAAAGTTTGTGTGTGTTGAAACCAAAGATTAAGTATGGTGGATTAGTAGTATGCTGTGTGAATTCTAGAAAAGATAGATAAAGGAATTGAGATAAAAGAGAATCCAGCTTTCTATTATTTATGATGTATGTCTCTAATTGTGGAGAAATACAAAGACAACTGTAGGAAGTACAAAGCAAGCTGAATTAAACATATGGCTGAGAACAAACTACAGAATAGAAGTAAAACAGGCGAGAGGTGAGATAGCATAAGGATGAACTCCAGAATGAGGGGCAACAAAGATAAGTATTAACTGGCTTGAAAGAGAATTCATTAAGGGGAAAGTGATAGAAAAAAAAAGTCCTTTGCAACTTGGATAAAATAGGAAATAGACGATTTCTAAACACACAAACTGAGGTTCAGGTGAAAGCAAAAGCAAAGCACTGTCCTGTTGCTCCTGTTCAAAGGTTCACCCTCCTGACCTAATTCTGTCAGTGCTCCCAGAGGAGCTGTGTTAGAAGGGGTACTTGGCTTTTTTCTAGCTGGAAGGTCTCCCGGCCTGCAAGGAGCTGGAGGGCCAGGAAACAGCCTGCTGGGGGCTCTTTAAGGGTCCTCTAGTCATCAACATGATAATGGACTGTGAGGGAGGAGAAAGCTGTTGGTCTTTCTAAAGCCAGGACTTTTGTTTCCCCTTAGGTTCCCTCACTGGACACTTAGAAATGCCACTTGGGTCAATCTGTGCTCAGTCTCTGTGGCTTCCAGAGGCAGAACATGGCCAGAAGGAGAAGACAAGCCTCGACTGAGTGCCAGGGATGTTGTTTCCTGAAAGGCTGCGGGTCTCCTTACACAGTTCAGCCCTTAACCACTGTCCTGGAGGTTGGCCCAATCATGCTGTGCAGATGGCGGGAAGATGTGAAAACCCTTCTTCCCAGTGAGCCGTTCTGTCTCTCTTATAGGACAGAGGAAAGTTGTCAAACATACAAGCGAGAACTCTCGCTCTCGCACGTGCAAGTGGTCCCCTGCACGACTGCATTCCAGGCCCCAGGGGCCAGCCCCCCACACTCCCACCCTGCACGTGGGGCAGGGCAGACTGGCCTCTGCTCGGGAGCCAGGTTAGGGCTGTCCCGCGCCGAGCCCTTGGCCCGATGGCGCCCAGTAGATGCTCACACACTGACTCGCGTCCCACTAGGGGACATGTGCCACTTGAGCACTGCAGCACCTGGTCCAGGCCTGTGGAGGACCAAGCACCGCTTGGCGCCCAGGTTAGAGCACAGCTCCCGCTTGGCCTGGGCTTGAAGCTGAGGGAACCAAGGATTGCAAGGTGCGGAGCCGGGTGCCAACACGGTTGCCTTCACAAGTGAGAAAACGGGGGCTCTCAGTCTGCTGGAGCACTTGTCAGCAGACGCCCCTCGCCCGGAGCCCAGGAGCAGCAGCAGCTCCACAGAGAAGTGAGCAAGCAGGCAAACTGGGGCTCCAGGGCGCGTCCCGGGCCCTGCGGCCAAACCCCTCAGGATGCGGAAGGCTCCTGGTAAGACGTGACGCGCCTGAGGGGACCTCACCTCACTCCAAGAGCCACGGCTAGGCACCTAGGGGTCCACATCCGACGCCTTCTAGAAAACACCTGCCCCAGCTCCCCAGGGCAGCCGCACCACGCCACCGGGCCAGGGGCGGCCGGGAGGCCCCAGGGGCGAGCCCGGCCTGGGCCACCGCCAGCCTGCGGGGCTTGGAGCCGGCCGGGCAGGCGTGCGGGGCAGGGCGGGGCTTGGAGCCGGCCGGGCAGGCGTGCGGGGCAGGGCGGGGCTTGGAGCCGCCTGCGCCGCGGGACCCGCCCCTCCGGCCGGCGCCGCCTCCCGCAGCCCGGGGCGGGGCCGGGGCGGGGCGAGCCGGGGCGGAGCGGGGCGGGGCGAGCCGGGACGGAGCGGGGCGGGGCGAGGCGGGCGGAGCGGCGCGGGCCAGACGGCGGAGCTGGGCGGCGGGCGCGGGTCGCTGCGGCTGCCGACCACCGCACCCGGCCGCTGCCGGGGCAGACCTACCTGCGCCGCGGCTCGGCCGCGTCCCTCGGCGGGCGGGCGGGCTCCCGGCTCTCGGCTCTCGGCGTCCTCGTCGGCGGGGCGGGCGGCAGCGGCGCCCGGGCATGGCTTCGGCGGGCAGCGGCATGGAGGAGGTGCGCGTGTCGGTGCTGACCCCGCTGAAGCTGGTCGGGCTGGTGTGCATCTTCCTGGCGCTGTGCCTGGACCTGGGGGCCGTGCTGAGCCCGGCCTGGGTCACGGCCGACCACCAGTACTACCTGTCCCTGTGGGAGTCCTGCCGGAAGCCCGCCAGCCTGGACATCTGGCACTGCGAGTCCACGCTCAGCAGCGGTGAGGCCCGGCGCGACCCCCGTCCCGCGCGACCCCCGCCCCGCGCGACCCCCGCCCCGCGCCCCTCGGCCGGGACGCACCCCACCTCCCGCCGCCTCTCCCGCCGCCTCTCCCGCCCTGCTGGCCAACCCGCCCCGGCGCCCCTCTGCCCGGCGCCCACGCGTCCCCGGGCCCCTTCCCGGCGGGCACCCCTGCGGCCAAGTCCACGCCCGCCCCCTCCTCGCGTGGCCATTGCTCCCACTCGGGAGTAACACGTATGCCACTTTAGTGCTCTGTCTTTCCCGGCCAGATCCATGTGTTCGCGGAGATAGATGTGCGCAGCCTTAGGAAGCCTCCACGCCTGATTCTGTTTTGTTCTGAAATGGGACGAGCGGGGCCCAAACCTCCCCAACTGCGCCGAGCTGAGTGGCCCAGTCTTTCCCGCAGTGTTCTCTCCCCGGAGCCCTTTGCCCGAGGTTAACCCTTCGAGCCCACGTCTGCGCCTGCTTTACTCCACCGCATCTGCCTTTTCCCCAGGGAGTCTCCATTTGAGTTGTATTTCCTTACATATTTGGGGGATGTGAGGGGCCAAGAAGACAGGCCTGATTTCCATGGTGGTTGTCTGGGAGTTGTTCTCCATTTGCCCCAAACCTAACTGCTCTTCTTGTCTCACCACACTTTTCACTTTTTCAAAAGCTGCTCCTGAGAAGCTAACTGTTGAAATGGATCTTAGAGCAGAAGCAAAATGCTATAAAAGGTACCATCGTTAAGATTGTCCAGATTTAGTAGGGATTAGATAATATTGTCTGATTAGATATATGTTAATGTGAAATATCTTGATTTTAATCCTTGATGCTGCTTGAATAAAATCTTTTCCTTTTATGTATCAGTACAATGAAAAGCCCTATATTAGGTTAAGGATCATAACATCCAATTTTCAAATGGCAAAAAAAAAGGTGTATATACGGAGAGAGAAAAATGATAAATAGCAGATTGGTGAATTTGGCTAAAGGGTTTTTTATTTATAATATTCTTTTTCTTTTTTAAAAGATTTATTTGTTTTTATTGCAAAGTCAGATATACAGAGAGGAGGAGAGGCAGAGAGAAGGATATTCTGTCCTATGCTTCACTCCCCAAGTGACCGCAACGGCCGGTGCTGCGCCTATCCGAAGCCAGGAACCAGAAACATCTTCCAGGTCTCCCACAAGGGTGCAGGGTCCCAAGGCTTTGGGCCGTCCTCCACTGCTTTCCCGGGCCACAGGCAGGGAGCTGGATGGGAAGTGGAGCTGCCGGGATTCGAACCGGCGCCCATATGGGATTCCAGGGTGTTCAAGGCGAGGACTTCAGCTGCTAGGCCATGCTGCCGGGCCCTATTTATACTATTCTTGCAAACTTTATTTAAGTCTTTAAATTAGAAAATATTGTTCACAGATTTAAAGTATTTACCACCGTAAACTCCACTAACTTTCTTTTGAAAATAAATGATAAACTGTGATGAAAAGTCATTACACATGGAAAATCATGGAATACTTTACATTTATATTGTTTCAAAAACACAATGTGAAGAATCAGATTTTTGTCTGTGTTTTAAATGTATGACTTACATGGTACTATAAGCATCCCGTCATGCTTGGAAAAGGTAGTAGGAAAGGTTCTAAACAACAGGTTGGTCACATTTGTAAATGATATTTTATTCTATTTATAATGCATGGCACACCATAATTGGTATTAAGAGTATTGATATAAGACTTCTTCAGGACACAGCCAAATAGGTTAAATCCCATTCATCACAAACTCATAGGAAACACTATTGGATTCAGACAAAACTTTCTAAAATTTATGGAAACACGTATTATTATTATGAGTCAGCTGCATGATTTTCAAAATTATTTTGCAATGTAATAAGCTTATGTTTTCCTGTATTTCCTGTGAACTTTTTGAAGGAACCTGACACATCCTATGTAGCATTTCATGTTTTCATGACCTACACATGTGGAACTACACACAGTGGCTATCTCTGGTGATGTTATTTCCGGCTCTGAAGGACTTTCATCGAACTGACACCACTGCCTTGTGCTTGCCCACTCTGCAGGAAACTTTTCTAAGAAGGGCCATTGTTTTGTTGCTGTTGTTGTTGTTGTTGTTTAATGATTTGTTTGTTTTGTTGGAAAGGCAGAGTTTGAGAGAGAGAGAGAGAGGTCTTCCATCTACTGTATCACTCCCCAAATGAGGGCAGCGGCCAGGCATGGGCCAGGCATGGGCCAGGCAGATGCTAGGAGCCTGGATCTTCTTCAGGCTCTCTCATGTGGGCACAGGAGCCCAAGCCTTTGGCCATCTTCTGCTGCTTTTGCATGTGCATTAGCATTCCCAGAGAGAGCTGTATTGGACTCAAATCCGCACTCATATGAGATGTCTGTACTGCAGGCAACACCAGCCACTTAGATACTTTATAACATCATTTACAGACCATGCAAAATTATCAAATTAAAATTTAACCTGCTGTGGTCTATGGGATTTTCAATCTTGCCTGCAGAAGCCTTGCCAGAGTCAGACCTAGTGATTTTGAGGTCCAACGTTGAGGCTAAAAAGGAGGTGTTCCCGGAGCTATGTCCTTTCTTCTGTATGGAGAAGTGAAGAAAAAAATTTTTTTCTGTTTAAGCATGCTTTTATTTTGAAAATTTTCAAATGCGTTTAAATGAAAAGACTGGAAAAGGAATAGTCATGTATACCAGGGTCAGCAATGACCGATTTATGGCCAACCTTGTGTTGTTTATCTTCACATCCCACTTTGCCCCCTGGCCCCAGATTATTTGGTTTTGTTCTGTTTTTATGATAGTTCCTTAGGCTCAGGGATTTTCCCTTCCTCCCTCCGCTAAGCTCCTCTCCCCCTCCCCAGTCCCTCTCACCCCATTGATTATTACAAAATTACAATAATATAGTCCTTCAGAAACAGTCGCAAGTCCATCATTGTGCTGTTTAAGTGTATCCTGACATTATTGGTGTAGAATCGTAGGTTAAGCATCCTATTTTCAAGATATATTTAGCAGTTTCATTAGGAGTCCATCTTCTATTCAGGATTTTTTTTAGATTTATTTATTTTTATTTGAAAGGCAGATTTACAGAGAGAGAAGGAGAGACAGAGAAATCATCCATCCACTGGTTCATTTCCCAAATGACTGCAATGGCCAAAGCTGAGCCATTCTGGAGCCAGGAGTTTCTTCCCAGGTCTTCCACATTGTTTTGGGCTAAGGAGTTGATTAGCACTTGTTAAGCTGAGCTCTACAGGAAATGGGCTTGAAGCTAAAAGCACCTGGTCTAATCAAACTCATTAGCATCCTATTGTTCTGTTAAAGGGCTTGGGGGAAGAGTATATAAGGCGTAATAAAGGGAGGCTTCAGAGAGACTTCCATCATCACTGGTCTCCTGTAGGTGCCTCATCCCTTAGCCCCTCGCAGTGTCCACGTTACTGGCTCTGCTGGCCGGTACACCACATGGGTGCTTTCCCAAGTGCATTAGCCAGGAGCTCAAGCTCAAGTGCAGCAGCCTGGACCACTGTGAGAGGCTTAACTTACTATGCCACAGCACCAGACCCAAAGTAAAGCATTTAAAAACAGTGTCAGAGAAAAGATAGCTACTTAAAAACCAAGGGGTCTCAGAATGAATCTTACTTTGACAGTACCTATATTTTGGACTTCTTATAACCAAGAACTGTGAGAAATATAATTCTGTTGCTTATGCCACCCATGTGGTATTTTGTTATAGTAGCCCAAATTAAGCAGTGTTTAAAGCACATAATCTGATTAAACATTGACCACTAACCTAGGCTGGTATACAGATAACTTATCCCAAAGTAACCAGATTAAAAAAAAGATTTAAGAAATGGGTGAACATAAGCAGCTACACACTAGAAAGGTTATAGACTACACAGAAAAATATAAACATAAATTTTAGCTGCTATAATACAGCATCTAAAATTTTCAATTTTCAAAGACCAGTACCATGGCATAGTAGGCTAAAACTCTTCCTTTGGTATCAGCATCCATTATGGGCCCTGGTTCAAATCTCAGCTGATCCACATCTGATCCAGCTCCTAGCTCATGTGCCTGGGAAAACAGTGAAAGAAGACCCAAGTGCTTGGGTTCCTGCACCCATGTGGGAGATCCAGAAGAAGCTTCTGGCTTCACATCAGCTCAGCTCTGGCCACTGCTGCTATTCAAGAAGTAAACAAGCAAATGGATGATGCCTCTCTGTTGTAAAAATCTGCCTTTCAAATAAAAGTAAAATTTACACTAAATAAATCTACAATTTTAAAGAACAATTATAAAATGAATAAACTCTAACAAATGCACAGGAATAAAGCAATAAATGGAAAATATTCCTGATGAGGCTCAAATATCAGACAAGACACTGTCAAGTCAGCTTTAGCTGCCCTCATTCTGACTTAGAAAAATCTTAGTAGCTGCCTTGTTCTTTTCTTTCTCCATCCCCCAAATTTTCTCTCTTCATGCACAAGATAAAAAAAAAAATCTTGGTGTTTAAAAGAAATATGTCAAATAAGCTTTTATAAATATGTTGGAAGCCAAAGGGAATCATATCTGAAGTGTAAAGAAAAATGTAGTTTTCAATAGAAGATAAGAAGGAGAGAGGCTATGGAAAGTAAATTCTGAAGTACAAAAGCACAATAAATGATATGAAAAAAATCTACAAGTGCTTGGTAGCATATTTGAGCTGGCAAAAAAGAAAAACCAAGAAGGGCTGACGCAGTGCCGTGGCGAGCTAATCTTCCATCCTGCAGCACCATTATCCCATAGGGGCACTTGTTCAAATCCTGACTGCTCCACTTCCCATCCAGCTTCTTGCTTGGGAAAGCAGCAGAGTGACTCAAGGCCTGGGCCTCTGTACCCTCGTGGGTACAATGTATGATTAATATATAAAATTATTGAAATACTTATGTTCTCATCTTTTAAACTAACTCCTTGAAATCCAACTAACATTATAAGAAAAGTCTTGTCTGATTGATTCCATATGTTAGTTATTTTGAATTGAGCTGCTCTAAATATGGGAATACAACTAACTCTTTCATATGCAGCTTTAATTTTGCTTGGATATATTCCAAGCAGTAAAATAGTTGGGTCATAACATACATTTATTTTTGGTTTTCTGAAGAATATCCATACTGCTTCTTCCTAGATCTGTAAATAATATCTGTGGTATTTTGATCAACTTCCCATTGAATCTATAAATTGCTTGAGTACTATGAACATTTTAATGATATTAGTTCCCAATTCATGAACATGGATTTCATTCCTTAATGTTTTGTAATTTTTATTGTAGAGGTATTTCACATCAAGTAAGTTTATTCCAAGGTATTTATGTTGTTTGTTGTTATTGTGAATGAAACACTTTTTTTTCTCAGTCATAGTGATGTTGGTACATAAGAGTGCTATTGATTTTTTGTGAATATTTTGACTTCCTGCTTTCAAGTTTGTGTTTATCTGATCGCTGTCCTTGACATAGCTCTGGCTACAACTTTTATAACTGTATTTATTAATAATAGTGAAAATAAGCATCCTTATCTGGTTTCTGATCTTCGTGGAAATGCTTCCATGGAAGCATTTTTTTTTTCCCATTCAATATATTAGCTGTGAATTTGTCCTAATTCTGTCGCTGGATCAGAAGTGAAACAACCAGGACTCAGACCAGTACCATGTGGAATGCCAGCACCACAGGCTGTGGCTTTACCCTTTAAACCAAAATGTCAGACCTAGTTATTCATTTTTCAAATTTATCTATTTTATTTAAAAGACAGAGTTACAAAAAGGCAGAGACAGAGAAAGATTTTGTATCTGTTGATTCATTCCCCAAATGGCTGCAACAACCAGAGTTGGGCCAGACTGAATCGAGGAACCTGGAACTCCATCTGGGTCTTCCATATAGGTGACTGGGGCCCAAGCACTTAGGCTGTTGTTCACTGTTTTCCCAGGAATATTATCAGGGAGCTCAGTCAGAAGTGGAGGCACTGGGGTATATGGACTTGAACTGGTCCATATGGCCTGCTGCCGTTGCAGGTGGCAGTTTAACCCCACTGCCAGACAACATTGACTCCACCTTTCCAATATTTTGATGTAAGCACTTATCACTATAAACTTTCTAGCTGACATTACCTTTACTGTATCCACAGTTTAGATATACTGTGTTTTCATTTCCATTTGTTTCCGGGAATGTTTGAATTTTTCCTAAAACTTGCCATTTGTTCAAGAGCATATTATTCAATCTTCATGTGTCTTTTGTATTTTCCAGAGTTTTGTTTTTAATTTCTGGTTTTATTCCATTGTGGTCTAAAATAATGCATAATATGATTTCAATTTTTTTAGTTTGTTGAGGTTTGTTTTTTGGCCTTTATATGGTCTGTCATAGAGAATGTTCCATATACTGAATAAAAGAATGTGTATTTTGTAGCTATAGGAAGAAATATTTTATAAATATGTTTGGATTCATTTACTCTGTAGTTTAGATTGATTCTATTTTTCCTTTGTTAATTTTTGTCTGGTTAATCTGGGGTATCCTTTAAATATGACCTGACATTTCTCATCTGCATATATTAGGATATTCTGTTTATGTCTCACTTTTGGAAAACTTGTCAGTAACATATTGTGGTGAGAACCGTTTCTGGCTGTGCGTATGTGAGATTCTGTGTGATTCCTGTGTTTAGATATCTACTTCTTTTTCAAGTTGGAAAATGTGTCTGCCACAAATTCACTGAGTAAGTTTTCTAAGGCAAGAATTTTATTCCATACCTTCAAAATCCCTATCTTCTAGATAAGCTGTTCTTCATTCTGCTTCACCAAAACTATTTGGCTTACTGAATACTTCCTTTTGAGGGGGAGGGCAGTGTTTCATCAATAAATTTGTTTGCAAAACTTCGTCCATGTCATGAATGCATTTCCTTATTTAACTGTGTGTGTTCTTGAAATGCCTTTCTTAAGCATGTTACCTATATTCCCTGCTTTACAGTCCAATATTCATTATTATGTTCCTGTTGGGGAGTCATTTGTCTTTCTTGTTCATATTTCTTGCAATTCTACATTGATTTTTGTGCCATCTTGGGTATTACTCATTTCTGTCCCTGGAGAATATGCTTTTTCTTCCTTTTGATTGGAGGCTTTGTTCCTGGAACTGTGTTTCTGTGGTTCTTTGGAGTGTCTAATGCTTACACTTAAGTTCCCGGGATATGTGCTTGGTGGGGTAAACAAGTTTTGTCCACTTTTTGTGGGTGGAGCAAGAATCCAGAGTGATGAACAGGGTAGAACACCACTGGTTACAGTCAGTCAGTGAAGGGAATGTTGGAGACAGTGTTTTTACAGTCAGTAGGCCTTCTCTATATCTGCGTGAACCAGCTGACTCACTGACTGGAGTGAGCTTATGATAACAGTACACCTCACATGCTCAGGCATTCACACCATCCAGAGTGCTGACACACACCATTGTGTGGGTTATTGCTGGGTTTCCCAATCCCTGCCTAATCTAACTTTAGAGATTCAGGGATCCTTGCACACTTGGGATGGGTATTGTGGAGGATTCAGGGACACACAATGATATGTTTTGGTGAGTCAGGTGGAAAATGCCCTTGCCAATCTTTAGTCCTTTCTGTTTGTGTAAAGAAGAATCCAGCTGCATCCATGCTTGACCTTTGCTCCCTTGATGAAAGTCTGTTTCTTCAGGACCAGGTCATATTTGGTGATGAAGTTCATGGCATAAAACACATTGGCATCCTTACCCAGTTTGTGTTTTTCCATGACCTTGCAGATGTCCGTAAAGCTGCTATCTTGGCTGGTCACCAAGATGTTCTTGCACATATTGTATATACCCAAGTTGATGAAGATGATGCAGCAGTTAGTTGCCACCTCTTGTCTGTAGACAGCAGTGAGAAGTTGTAACTGCAGGCCCATAACATAGAGCACTTGTGCAGTGGCCAAGGGCTGGCTAGTGACTCACAAGGAGGAGGTGCTTCTGAAGGCTGAGCTGAAAACAGAGGTCTCTGGGAACAGCTTATCCTGAGTGTACAGGAAAAAAGCTCATGTTGGTTTCCTCAACTTTGGAACTAGCCAATTACACACCTCCGCATCCACCAGCAGGTGCTGTAGCCTGGCTCAGCCTGGCCTGCCCCAGTTGCACCTCGTGCTGGTGGGTGCCAGATACTAGTCCAGTCTGGACAACCCCCAGTTCCAGCCCTAATGTGGACTGGCTGGTGTTGTGGCACAGTCCGGCCCATCTTGCATGCCATCCTGTTTCTGACATCTACCAGTGGGTGCTATGAACTGACCCAGCCAGGTTATTCCCCCAGACCTGACCAATACATGTGCTGATGGGTACTGTAACTGGGCTTGGTCTGGACTGCCCCCAGCTTGGTTCTTGTGCTCACCTGCAGGGACTACATCCTGACAGAGTTCCCCAAGCTCCTCTATCAGGTTACTTCCCAATGGTAGATCTCATGCACTCCACTGGGTTAACCCTGGTTTAACCCACGTCCTGTCCTGGAAGGAACAGCATCCTTGCCCAATCAGCCCACTCCCATTCCAGTTCTTACTGTTAGGTGCTACAGCCCACCCACACCTGGTCCACCACCAGACTCAGCTCTTTCACATGGTTCAGTGGATGCTGAGACCTAGCCCAGCCTGTCATACACTTGTGAGCACCAGAGGTTGTTGGAGCCTAGGCAAGTATGGCACACCCTAGATCCAGTCCACACCCATGCCAAGCGATGCTACATCCAAGTCCAGCCCACTTTGCCACCTGCTTTCTAGCTCTCATGCTTATTTGTAGGGACCACAGCACAGCTGGGGCATCCTCTTAGCTCCACAACCCAGCTTGCTCCCAGCCACAGATCTTTTGCATGACAGTAGTTGCTCCAAACCAGACCATCATAAACTATCCCCAGCTTGGCCTTTGTCATAAGACACTGCAGCCTGGCCTTGCCTGACCTGAACCCAGTCCCACTTCTCACTAGTAGATGCTGCAGCCTAGCTCTTTAATGCAGGTAGGTGTGATTGCCTAGCCTAGTTTGGCATGGCCCACACCGCATCTCTGGCTCACTCACATGCCAATGTGTTATTGTTTGGCCTGGCCCTACCCGGTCCAACCCTTACAGAGCCAACCCACACACATGCCAACAAGTGAAGCAGTCCTGCCTGGCTTGACCCAACACCCAACCCTGACTCACTTGTTCACCAGTGGGGGCTATGGCCCACCATGTAAGTTCTCCAAGTTCTCTCACCAGGACCACTCCCAGACCCAGATCTCACACATGCCAGCACATGCTAGGCCCTTACCTGGCATATTTCCGCCGTTCAGTATCAGCCTTTATGTGCTGGTGCATGTTGCTGTGGCCGGCCACATCCCACATGCAATTCTTGGGAGCACCTACTGGTGCTACAGCCTGGACCAGGTTGGCCTGTTCCCAACCCTAATACCCATGAATGTCAGAGGTTTTCATGTCATGCCTAGCTCAGCCAGTCACTATCCCCAACTCTTGAGCAAACCAGCAGCTATTGCAATTCCAAAGAGATAAGCCCATATATCCCCCACAGAATTTGCTCCCATGTTCTCTCTTTTGCTGGTTATTGTCATGGTCCAGCCTAACATTACCATTCCCTGTTCTGATACTCACTGGTGGGTACTGTGGTCTAGCCCTGCCAGGTAGGTCCCCAGCCCTAACTTTAATGTGTGCCAGTGGATGGTGGTCAGTGGGCATTTTTTAGATAAGTGGAGAAGTTGGAGGGTGGGGAATACTGGCCCAGGACACACCACCACTCTAACCCCCACATAGGAAAGGGGATCTGGGGATATATTAAAGAGGGAGTAGCTGAGGGCATGTTTGACATCTTTAACTTCTGGGGTCTTTCATAGGTCGGGCCATTGCACTTGCAGATAAGTGAGAGAGCCGAAATGGAGTAGTTTAGAGCTGGAAAACCTGAGGACATTTCTGGGTTAGGCTAAGGCGCCTGCCTATGTGGGAGGAGACCTTGGCTAAGCCAAATAATATTCTTCCCTTCCACCCACTGGCACGAGCAAAAGCTGGGGCTGGAGACATGCATGACTGGGCTAGGCCACAGTGCCTGCCTGCAAGTGTTGGAGCTGGGGATCGGCCATGTGAGACTGGACCTCAGCACCTACCAGAATATCTGAAAACTAGATCTGGGGGCAGATTCTGTAGGGGATTTGTAGGCTAACCTCTATGGGACTGTAACACTCACTGGTTTGTGCAGAGAACTGGGGGGTGATAATGGGCTGAGCCAGGTTGGATCACAGAACTTGTCTGACAGGAACCCACATGATACTCAAGGGAACTGGGCCTGGGAGGACGCCTGACAGGGCCAGGTTGCAACATCCCCAGCACATCCAAGGGCCAGGAGTGAGGGCAGGCCTAATAGAACTTAGGTGACTCCCCTACTGGGTAGCAACTCTAGCTTTAGAGCGCAAAAGCCAGGCCTGGAGATCAGCCAGGCTAGGCAGGGCTGGAGCACTCATCAGCATTTGTGTAGACCAGGTCTGGGACAGACCGGCCTGGGATCAGGCCTTACTACCTGCTGGCATACACCAGAGCCAGGACAGGTTGTGAGCCATGCTAAGCTGGGCTAGGCTGCAACACCTGCGAGCATGTGCAAGATCTGGTGCTGGGAATGGGCCAGGTAGGAAAACTCTGGGGACTCCCCTGCCGGGCTGCATCTTCCAGTGGTGAGTGCAAGAGCTAGGGTTGTGGGCCAACCAGTATGGGCAAGGTTGCAACACCAATCGGCATGTGTGTGGGCTGGGTTTGGGGGCAGGCCAGATTTGACAAGGCTTCAGCACCTGCTGGTGCTCACAACAGCCAGAATGGCCGTAGAACAGACACGGCTAGGCTGTAGCACCCATCAGGTCACTTGAGAACTAGGTCTGGGGGTGAGCCAGGCTGTGCTGGGCTGTAGCACTTATTGGTGAGAGCTGGAATGTATATGAGCTGTTCAGGCTAGGCTACAGTACCCACCAGTGAGTGCTAGGACTGGGGGCCAGCCATTTCACCAGGTGGGCCACAGCACCCATTGGCATACATGTGAGCCAGGTATGAATATGGGCTGGGCAGGCTCAGTCCATAGTACACACTGGCACAAGTGAGAGCCAGGATGGTGTGCAGGCTAGGCCAGGTTGGACCACAACACCTGCCAGTTCACATGAGGGATATAGATGGGCTAGGCTAGGCTGCTGCAACAGCTAGAACTGGAGGTAGGTCAAAGTGAACCAGGCTTTAGCACCTGTTGGCAAATGCCAAGATAAGTGGTAGACTGTCTCAGGCTGGGCCACTGCACCTGCTGCCAAGCACAGAACCTAGGGCTGGGAACAGGCCTGGTAGGGGAACTTTAGGGTCTCCCTTGCTTGGTTGCTACTTCCACTCGTCAGTGTGAGAGCCAGAAATGGGGGCGGGCCAGGCTGGACTAGGGCACACTACCAGCTGGCAAGTGTCAGTACTTGATGCAAGTCATGTCTGGCTGGACCGTGGTGCCCCCGGTGGGCACAGAATCCAAAGCTGGGAGCATGCCTGGAAGGGAAATTGTGGGTGCTCCTCCACCAGGCTGTACTTACCCTGTTGAGCATGAGTGCTGGGACTGGGTGTGGGCCAGGCCGGACAGGATGGTGGCACCTGTCGGCAAATGTGAGGACTGGATCTGGGGGCAGCTTAGACTGAGCTAAGCCTCAGAGCCTGTGGATGTGCAAGAGAGCCAATGGGATGTAGGCTGGGCCACAGCACATGGCAGCACATGCAAGAACTGGGGTTGGAAGTAGGTCTGGGGAGGTTATTGGGGGCCATCCTGACTAGGCTGTGGCACCCATTGGTATGCATGAGGACCAGGTCTGTGGTGGGCTGGCTAGGCTGGACTATAGCACCTATGGGTTTGAGTGGAATAGAGACTGGGGTGCACTGATCAGGCAGCTGCATCCACCAGTATGTGTGTTGACTAGAGCAGGTAGTAGACTGCACTGTATCCTGCACTGGCTGGGATACACAAGAGTCAAGTCTGAGTTCACCCCAGGAAAGTTTTCTTGGTGGATGCTTCAGCTAGAGAGCTGGACTCAGTCCCCAGCTATAGGGAAAATCACAGGATGTGTGATCCAGCCTTGGAGTACATGTATCAGGACTGGGCTTCCTCAGTTGCTGATGCCTGTTTAGTGGACAGCATGCCCAGATGCACATGGGGGACATGACAGCAAGCTAATCTAGCCCAGCAAAGGACACCGACTGCCTCCTCAGAGACTAGAAAGCAGAACAGGTTGGACAATCCTATCAGCCAAGCTCGCAGCATGTTCCTGAGTCTGTAAATACACTGAAGTGAACTTTATTAACCAGTAGACCTTAGGAAGATTTTCTCAACCCTGTTTCCATGAAGTCAACAATTTCTCAGAACTATCAAAACCACTCAACATCCTAGGAACACGCTCCCTACATCGGGGTCTCTAGGGCGTCATCAAAGGACTGTCTGCTATCCGCAAATGCTGATGTAGTTTGACAGCAAAAAACACTCCACTCCCTTCTTCTGTGTGAACACAGGAAGGAAACAAAAAAGGTGGGATATCTGTCCCTCCCACCTTCCTCCATGCCTGACACTAACCACCCTAATTGGAGGCCCATATAGGCGTGCATCCCTCTTGACCATGTAAGCAATATTTAAAAATTATTTAATTTGGAAAAAATATTTTGCTAATGCATTAATCTACATGGAGGTATTCATGTTTCCTTAGTGTGATTATTATGAAATTGGTCCCATGTTTTAGCTAACTAGAAATAATCAATAGAGCATTTCTTTTCTAAGAAATTCTGCTTTATTTTCTTTTTACAAATACTTGGTGTAATTATGCAATAGTCAGAATTCCACAAAATGAGATAAACTGTATGTGAATGTTGTTATTATAGTTGATAAAAGAGTATTTTTTAAATGATGAGCCTGAAATGGGAGGTCATTAAGAAATTTTAATAAGTACTGGATGTTGAGTTTACACAATTGCCCAGGTTTCAAAGTTGTACATTCTTGGTAGGACAGTCATAAATTCAATGTATTTTCAATTTATATTTCAATGTATTTTCAAAGTATTTTCAGTGGGATAGAGAAAACAGCCTAGTAACCTGTGTGGACAATTGTCATATCATCTTCCTCTGTAAACTCTCTTAGTTTTAAGTGAATTTTGATGACTTTAGGTATAGGAGTCTTGACAGCCTCATAATCCCATCCTTTCCTGGTGAACAACTTCTCAAGAATGTGGGGCATGCTGTAGCCCCGGCTTAGAATGAAATCCTTGAAGGCAATTGTTCCGTAAAGATCGTCAATGACGTCTGGTTTCATTCTTTCCCGTTCAGCTTCAAGGATGATCTTGGGGTCGATCAAAGGTTCGTTAGTCATTTGCTTTTTCCACAAGCTGGTCTTGAGGTACCATGCTCCATACCTCATCTTTACCCTGGTAGACCTGATAGACTGTGGTGGTTCCTTGAGTTCACTTTCCCAGTCCTTGTGGTCTAGCATGTATTTCATGTCATCCGTTTCATCGAGTTCCATGTTGTACTTGAGGTCGGGATGAATCTCCTCTTCCTTCATCATGTGGTAGTCACGAAAGCCTGGTTTCCACTTATGGCTGATTGTAAATTGTTGCATCACATAGTCTTCATCGACATGGTGGTATCCCGAAGCGGCAGCCCATTTGCAGAAGTCGCGAACCATTCTCGGGACATATCTACGGAGAATAGACGGATCACGCAACGCATATACACTCGACCTTCGACGTGACTTTTTTGGCTGTTCTGCTGCAGGAAAAGTCTCGGGAGGGGGAGTCTTCGGGCGAGCCTTTGAAGTGCGGCGCTTAGAAGCCTTTGTGGGCTCCTTGGGCTTTTCCTTCCTGCCTTCACAATGAGCCCAAGCATCCTCCAGCTTCTTGTCGGGATCCAGCTCCTCCAGCACCTTCAATAAAAGATCCGGAGGTAGGGATTCCTCCAGATTGGAATAGCGAGCTAAGGGATGCTTCTGCAGTTTGGTTTCTGCAGCTGCTACAAAAGCCTTGCGTGCCAGCTGAGCCTGTGACAACTTGGAAAACAGGCTTGCTTTTCTAGGCAGCTTTCTTTCGATGGGAGGAAGTTGGGGAGCTTTGTGAGAGATCATGGGGAGAAATGCCTCCTTCCGGCCACGAGCGATCATGTGGTCGCATGGCGGACAGCCATTGCGGAAGTCGTCGAGCCCCTCTCTCACAAATACCCAGTTCCTGCTGTCCAGAGACGTGGGGAACTTCAGAAAATTGCTCTTCTGATTTGCCAGACACTTTGAAGGTAGTTTGTCCTTGAACCAGGGCTTGCAGGTCATGCCTGGAGGCAATGGCTCCAGTACGAAGGGCCGAAGTGGAGCCCTCCGATCGGCCATGCTGCCCGCGGCCCCTGGGCCAGCGAGTTCTGAAGCTTCAGCTTTTTGTTGACACTCAGTCGCTAGGAGACCCGGAACATCGCGCAGTGGGGGGAGGGCCGGCACACTGTCGCAGCTGCGCAGTTCGATCCCTGGGGAGGGACGTGTTAAAATTCTAATCTAGCAGCAGTAAAATACAAATTTGAGATTTGGTATAATTTTTCAGCATGGCTTGAACTGATGTGTATTATGAAGTGCATATTCTCTTTTATTCTTTCACTCGTGTATTTGTTGAGATCTCATTTGTACCGATGTGGTGTGTCATCAAATACAATTCAATATAAAATCACCATATACTGTACATATCTTCTTATCCAACAATATGAATATTATAATATCACCTTCCCTTTTCAGTTCTCATGCTTTAAAATGACATTGTTTATTTCCCTATATTTTTAGCTGCTTCTATATATTCTTTTTTGACATCTAACAGAATTTTTTTTGTAAATATATTCCCATTTAATCTCACTGTATCAAGTTTTCCAAATTCGTTTTCCCTTTTCACACATCAGAGCCGAGTATTTGATATAATCAAGCATCTCAGATCTCAGTCCTGGCTCTGTTCCCTGTTCCAGCTTCCTGCTCATGCACAGCCAGGGAGGCAGTAAATGATGGCTCAGGTAGTTGGGTCCTCGCTACCCACGTGAGAAAACCAGACTGAGTTCCTGGCTTTTGATGCCCAAATCCAGCAGGATACATATTTGCAAAAATGAACCTGTGAATGGGAGATGTCTCTTTGTCTTTTTTTTTTTTAAATAAAAACAAGTTAAAAATTCTTACCCAAAGATAATGTCAGACATACCATTTTTGTGTATCTTCTCTAAATTTAAAGTTCACCTACATGGAAAATGCAATTTGACCTTACTGAAAGATCCAGAAAGCTCGTATTTTATTACTCAATCGAGTACATCTAGCATGGATAGTGAAATTGGTATTTGTATACAGACTTGCAAAAGTAAATACAACCAAGATAATCTTTTGTGTAAAGTAACTGATAAGAGCAAAAAAAAAAATCATTCACTACAATGTAAGTGTAATTGAATAATCACAGACCAAAACCTTGCTTTTATCAGTTTTAGAAATTAAACAGCTAAAATTCAGCTTTAAACTATCGCCAAGAAAGCAACTTGTTCCTGTAGTAGTGTAATATATGGGTTGGGGAAAATATGAAAGGCTAACCTTTCATGCCTAGTATTTCAAAGAGCAAACCCCTTACATCTGCCTATATGTATCTTTTAAGTCTAGCATGTGCCTGCTTTACTGTTCTTGATTTGACTATGTGAGAATTTGAAAATTCTCATCAGGGAAATTTTTTTTTCTTATACATTGTCACTTCTAGCTTGTCAGCTCTTGGTACTAATGTAGAAGATTCATGAAAACTACCACTTTAGTGAAATATAGTTTATGGTTTATACAATTTACCCATTAGGTTAGGCGGCATTAAGCCTATCGAAAGAGTTTTGCAACCATCACAATGAATTTAAAAATATCATCAATCCATAACAAATCTTGTGTTAGCAATCATTACTCATTCATCCCACACCATACCCTTTAGCTCTTGTGAAAACAACTAATCTACTGTTTCTCTTTTTAGATTTGCATATTGTTGACATTTAACATATATGGAATAATAGAATATGTGAGTGTTGGGACAGGTACAGGGTAGACCAGTTGTCTGCTTGCAAGCACTGGCATCCCATATAGGTGCCAGTTTGTATTCCAGATTTTCCATTTCAGACCTAGCTCTCTGCTTAATGGCCTAGGAAAGCAGAGGAGGATGGCTTAAGTTCTTGGGCCCCTGCATTCATGTGGAAGACTAGGAAGAAGCTCCTGGCTCCTGGCTTCAGATCACCTCACCTCCAGCCCGTGTCTCTGTAACTCTGTCTTTCAAATAAAAATAAAATATGTTTTTAAAAATATGGGAGGGTTTTTTTTAATGATTTCTTTCATTAACATGCTGTTTTCAAGTGTCATCTGTTACATCATACATGAATAATTCAGTTTACCTTATTGCCAAATATTTATCTCTACTCAGCAATTAATATTTAGTTGTTCCCAGTATTGTTACTATCAATAATGCAGTTGTGAACATCTACATACATGTTATGTGTGATATGTATTTTCATTTGAGTTTTTACATAGGAATTGACTTGCTGGGTCATATGATAACTCTATGTTTAACCTTTTACAGAGTTACTAGACTGCTTGCTACATATGTTACCACCAGTACTATATGAGAACTGATTATTTTACATCCGAACACTTACAACTCTTTCTATTGTTGTTTTATTTTTGTAATCATTTTTTATGATAGTAATTTTCAGATGCATGAATTGGCATTCCATTGTGGTTTCACCTTGTATTATTTGAACAATTAATTACAGAATAATTATTTTCCAGTGTTTAATGCGTATTTGTATATCATCTTTGGAGAAATGTGTATTCACGTTCTTTGCACATTTTAATTGGATTGTTTTTACTTTTTGGTCCATGACTCTTTATATATTTAAGTTACAAGTCCTTAATAATGTTTCTGATTTGCAAATATTTTCTCCAATTTTTCAGGATCGCCTTTTTCCTTTCTTTATGGTGTCTTTTTGAATGAAAAATTTTTTCCTTTTAATGATTCTTATTTCATTATTATTTTAATGTTATAATCATAGATTTAAGAAAACATGATCACTAAAATTGACCCATGTTTTTTCACTGGATTTTAATAGCTTCAGCTCTTATTTTTGGGTAATTGTGATCAATTTTGAGTTTTTGCATGTATTTTGTGAGTAAAAAATTAATGTTTTGTATAGGATGTTCAGTTGTTCCAACACCATTTTTTAAAAAAGACAATTAATTGCTCCATGAATTATCATGACACTCTAAAAAATCAGTTTACCATGCAAGAGTTCCTTTCTGGAATGTTCAATTCTGTTCTGTTGATCTCTATGTCTAACTTTATGTCAGTATCACATTGTCTTAATTATTGCAGTTTTGTTGTAAGATTTGAAATTGGAAAATGTGAGTCCTTCAAATTGTTCCTTCTTTTTCAAAATTGTTTTTACTCTTCTAGGTCCCATGAATGAAATACAAATACCAGTTTGCCAATTTCAGCAAAACAGCTGCCAGTGATTGTGATAGGTATTGCATGTAATCGGTAGATCAATTCAGGGCACATTGCCATCTTCATACTGTTGTCTTCCAACACATATACATGAGATATCTTTCTATTTATTTAGATGTTTAGTAGCATTCAATAATGTAGTGTTGCCACAGTGTAAGTTTAAACTTTCTTTGTTAAACTTACTTCTAATTATTCTCTTTTTTCCAGCTGTATTGGTTTCCAATAAAAAAAAAAAGTCTGTATTGAGACCATTGTTGCGGAACCATAAGTTAAACTGCTACCAACATACCATACGAATGTCCTTTCAAGACCTGAGGGTTCCACTTCTGATCCAGTCCCCTGCTAATGTTTGGAGAGTGAGCCAATGGATCAAATACCTCTCTCTCTTTCTCTCCCTCCCTCTCTCTCTCTCTTTTCGCTGTAAGTGCCTTTCAAGTAAATAAGTAAATCTTTCAAAAAATATATATATAAAATTATTGAGGTATACAACGCAATGATTTGATATGTGCACACAATGAAAAGATTACCACAACCAAGCTAATTAGCACATTTATCAACTAACATAGTTACCTACTGTGTGTGTGTGTGTCTGTGTGTGTGAGAAAGAATATGTGTGGTAAAAACACTGAAGATGAGGTCTCAGCAAATTTCAAGTACATAAAACAAAATTTCAAGTATATAGTACAGCGTAACTCCAGTAGGCATACTGTTAGCGCCCAGAACTTCATCTTATGACTTAACGCATGTATCCTTTCACCAACAGCTCTCCGTTACACCACCTCCAACTCCTACAAGCATCATTCAGTTCCCTGTGTTGTTTTTTTTTAAGATTTATGTTTTTTTTTTTATTGGAAAGACAGGTGTACAGAGAGGAGGAGAGACAGAAAGGAAGATCTTCTGTCCGATCATTCACTCCCCAAGTGACTGCAACAGCTGGTGCTGCACCAATCCAAAGCCAGGATCCAGGAACTTCTTTCTGGGCCTCCCACACGAGTGCAGGGTCCCAAGGCTTTGGACTGTCCTCGACTGCTTTCTCAGGCCCCAAGCAGGGAGCCGGATGGGAAGTGGAGCAGATGGGACATGAACCAGAGCCCATATGGGATCCCAGGGCATTCAAAGCAAGGACATCAGCAACTAATTTAGCACACCGGGACCATAAGTGTATTTTTTCTAGAAAAGAAAGATGGGAGTGAGCATTGAACTTACACCTAAGTGTTTGTTAAGAGGACACATCTCACGCTAAGTGTTTTTGCAATAAAATAAAAATTCTGGAAAAAAAGAACAATAGAAAAACAAGAGGAAACACCCTATAGCCTCACTAAAAGTGGGGGAGGAGACACTGCTTTCAGGAAATTAAATTGCTGAAGGAAAGAAATAAAATACTTAACATTGTTTGTGTCTCAGACAAAGGAAGGAAGTAAAGCACTAGGATGAAATAGGAGAAAGAGCATAGGGCTTTCAGAAAGGTCGCAAGAGACAGCCCAAGGACACACCTCCCTTAATTGTTTAATTTGTTTATCTCTGACTTACAGGGAACTGCTGGAAAGTCTGAAAGGCAGAAGGCACACAGTGGAATCATATGTCTGTTCTAAATGCATTCCAGGGTGACTTTCCTGCTATTGAATCTGCAGACACCAGGTGTGGAAAAAGCATGCTTCAACTCGGGAGTTCTGGGCTGAGGTTTGCTGGCCTCTAGTGGCCAGAGTGCAACCTCCAGGCTCCGGGCTCTGCTGGCTTCATTCAGCTCTCAAGAGTGCCAGGAGCGCCATCACCTTGTGTTTCACTAACATTCTAAAGGCACATTGTGGGAACTGGGCAAACTTTCTGCTGCTTTACCAAAATACAGACATGAAAATCTGTTTGATCCCGAACAATGCGAAGGCAGCGTTAGGTCCAAGTTCACGCCTCTTTGTAAGATGGGATGATGACCTGAAGCCAGTGCTTTCCAGCTTTGCTATGCATTCCACGGGCTTTCCCCAAGAACAGTGCAGCCACGGGGTTACGGACAAGTGCACAGGGAGCACGTGGGGCAAAGATCCAACAGAAATCAGCGTGTCAGAGAAGTCTGGACACGTGAAAGGGGTGCACCTGTACGCAGCACCAGTTTTAGAAAGGACACCAGTGAGCATGCGCTCTAAGAGGCTCTTGCACATTACCTGCTACTTCGTTGAGTTGTGGTTTGCTCCTCTGCACGTGACAATCCTGCTGCATCCCACATGGACGGACAGTTTGGGTTGTATGAATCAATAGGAAAAGGGCTTTTTCACCTCTTATTAAAGAAAGTAATAAAGTTAGCTATTATTGTTGTTCTCAGTCCCTAGGAGAAACAGCCCCATTTTCAGTTAATCTACTGCCTGTGACACCAACATCCTGTATGGGAGCCCGTTTGAAGCCCAGCTGCTCTACTTGCAGTCTGACTCTCTGCCAGTGTTCAAGGAAGGCAGTAGAAAATGGTCCAAGTGACTGGGCCCTTGTAACCCATGTAGGAGACCCAGATGGATTTCCAGGCTCCTGACTTTGGCCTGACCCAGCCCTAGCCACTTTGGCTACTTGGAAAGTAAATCACTGGATGGAAAACACTTCTCCAGCCCAGCCCGCCCCCCCCCTCTCTCTCTGCGTGTGTGTGTGTGTGTGTGTGTGCCTGTCCATCTCCCTCTCTCTCTCCCTCTGCCTTTCAAATAAAATAAATAAATATTGGGATCAACACAAGTTAAGCCTCTTTGAGGAGCCAGCATCCCTATGGGCACCAGTTCAAGCCCCAGCTGCTACATTTCCAATCCAATTCCCTGGTAATGGTTTGGGAAGGCAGAGGAAGATGACCCAAGTGTTTAGGCTCCTGCAACCATGTGGGAGACCCAGAAATAACTCCTGGCTCCTGGCTTCAGAGTAACCCAGCTTTAGCCATTGCAGCCGTTTAGGGAGTTAACCAGCAGATGGATGATCTCTCTCTGTCTTTCCTTCTCTCTCTCTGCTATAAATCTGCCTTTCAAATAAAAATAAATAAATACATCTTTTAAAAATGAATGAGTGGGGGCCCGGCGGCGTGGCCTAGCGGCTAAAGTCCTCGCCTTGAACCCGCCCAGGATCCCATATGGGCGCCAGTTCTAATCCCTGCAGCTCCACTTCCCGTCCAGCTCCCTGCTTGTGGCCTGGAAAAGCAGTCGAGGACAGCCCAAAGCTTTGGGACCCTGCACCCGTGTGGGTGACCCGGAAGAAGTTCCTGGATCCTGGCTTCAGATCAGCATAGCATCGGCCGTTGCGGTCACTTGGGGAGTGAATCATCGGATGGAAGGTTTTCCTCTCTGTCTCTCCTCCTCTCTGTATATCTGACTTTCCAATAAGTAAATAAATCTTTAAAAAAAATGAATGAGTGACGCTCGATCCTTGTGTTAACAGTATTTGCATTGCATTGAAATGTTATATTTTATCCTGTTGCAGATTATGAAAACATAATCACATGGTGATTACATAAATCACATGGTGATCTTACAGGGTTGCCAGTTGGCTAAACCATTGCTTCTAAGCCTTACAAAATTCTACCTCAACTAATTGCTTAGTAACTATAAATGAAAGTCTTCACTCATCATGACCATAATGACAACCAAAGGGAACGTTTTCTAGCACTGCGGAGATCCCAGGAATATTTGTTAGGGTAATTATAAGTTGTCCAAATTTTGTTGAGGTTTTCTTGTTGAGATGTTCTCTAAATGGTGAGTTTAAAGCAGAAGCCTATGCCAACTGTGCCTCCTGCAGGTGAGCCATCAAGTGACTGCTATTCAAATTGGTAGTTAAAAGTGTTCAAGGAGCTAATTGAGAAATTCTTTATATCCTTGAGCTAATTCCAGCATTAAAAAATGTGTGTGTTCACTATAAAAAAATTAACTGGCAGCATATATGCTTAAATCTGATATCACTGCCTTGTAAGCAGTGGTAGACCAGGCCCAAAGAATGTGAGTCCTCGAGATTTGTTTCTGAGCAGATTCGATCATGGCTCTGAGGCTGCCTAGGCCCAGCAGTGTTGAAACCTAGCCTGAGAAAGGCCAGGCTGGGTGTACAACGCCAACCACCTCCCACGGGGACATGATTCCCTCTCAACATTCAGTCCAGTGAATGCACTTCATTTTTACCACTTCTCACTTCTGAAAGGAAAGACTATTTGCATGTTCAGTCTCTCTGTGTTTGCTACTAGATTTTTTTTTAAGATTTATTTTATTTTTATTGGAAAGGCAGATACACAGAGAGGAGGAGAGACAGAGAGGAAAATCCTCTGTCCTATGCTTCACTCCCCAAGTGGCTGCAATGGCCAGAGCTGAGCCAATCCGAAGCCAGGAGCCTGGAGCTCCCTCTGGGTCTCCCACACAAGTGCAGGGTCCCATGGCCTTGGGCTGTCCTCAACTGCTTTCCCAGGACACAAGCAGGGAGCTGAATGGGAAGCAGGGCTGCCGGGACTAGAACAGCTGCCCACATGGGATCCCTGAGCGCTCAAGGCGAGGACTGTTTAGCCACTAGGCTACCATGCTGGGCCCTAAATTTTGATACACTAGGATTTAGCAGGCTTTTTAGCAGAGATATAAGTAGCATTGAATTAGTATTAAATGTTGTAGCAGAACTATTACTTAAACTATTGCATTCGACTTAGCTTTTTTACTCCCTCTGAAATTATATCCCAAGCAAGTATTTTGTAAATACAAACGAGCTGTTAGAGAAGCTTCATCTAAGTCTCCCACGTGAGTGCAGGGACCCAAGTGTTTGAGTCAACTTTTGCTGCTTTTCACAAGCCATTATCAAGGAGCTGGATTGGAAGTAGAACAGCTGGGGCACAAACAGGCATGCATATTGGATGCCAGCATCACAGTTGTTTAACTTACTGTGCCATGACATGGACTACAATTTGTACTGTTTGCAAGCAGGTAGCAGACTTGGCCTTATGTACCTACTTAAACAGTATGCAGATACTTACCACCTTTGAATTCCCCACATAGAAGGTAGACAAATTTTGGTGACTTCAAGGTAAAGCTACAGGCAAAAAATGGATTTTAGATTTTGAGTAATCTCATCCTTACTTTATATACATATGTATATATACTATCCCAGACTCTACGGAATTGTACCATAAAATTTTAAAAATTCACAATAAAAATTTTAAAAAGGAAAAATATGCTATCCATAAAAATGCTTGCGTGATGGTGGTGAATATTTATTTTAATTCTGTCAAAAAAAAACCCGAAATCTTGTATCTGAGGTAATACTCTAGCAATCTGAAAACTGGCAAACCTAAATAAAAAAACACAAACTGGAGTATATTTGATAAGAAAACTGCTTGGATGGATTAATGTAAAATTGTTAGAAGATAAAGAAATATTGCGAGAGAATAAAAGAAATTGAAATTACATGTATTGCAGACTTAAGGCCCTTACTCTACAATAAATCAATACCGTTATTCCCTAACATATGCTTGATGGTAAAATACAGATAACAATGGGAATCGTACTATCTTCCATAAATGTAGGGATTTCTGCTGTCTCACAAACAAAATTGCGTTATTAGCCACAGGTTTAATGGAAATGGTTTAGTAACAATAGAGATGTCAGTTATGTCAGAAGAAACTTTGCTTTAGCTCAAGGATTACAAGCTCAAAAGTTCATATAAATGAGGAAGATAATTCTGGTGTGTAGAGTTGGTCAGTAACTTATAAGGAGAGGTGAAGATTATTATATAAAGTAGTGAGTACATGCTTCATATAAAGTCATTCAAATCAAAATATTAAAAAAAATATGAAGTATAAAGTGTGTCCCTTGGCTAAGCCATTTGTGTGGGACCTCTGATTAGATTAATTTATTTCAATGAGCCTGATAATTACTTAGCTTATTCAGGCTGCTTTATTTCACATTAACTTGCACATTTTAGAGTCATATGTAACTGCAACATATCGAATCAACACAACGGGGGATATTGCAGTAATCAGTATCTGTAAGACATAATGGCATGCCTCAGGAAATCCTTAGCTCATGGAAGCTTAAAATTAATATAGAGGGAAAAAATAAGAGTGTCAAGTCTAAATCAATATCTATTTTTACTTTAAAATGTATTGTGCCTATGAATATGTATCATAATTTAAGAAAATCACTGCTAGTTCAATATATATCATATTGTGGAATAGAGTTTGGAGAACAATGCTGAAAGGTTCAAACAGTCAATATTTCAGGTGTTGAATGTCATATGATCTCTGTCATAATAAATTTATTTGTATGGGAACAATGGCATGGCATAGTAAATTAAGCCTCCATCTGTCATGCTGGCATCCCATTTGGGTGTCAGATCAAGTCCCAGTAGCACCACTTCCAGTCCAGCTCCTTGCTTATTGGACCCCTGCACCCACATGGGAGACCCAGAAAAAGCTTCTGGCTCCTGGCATTGCAGCCATTAGGGAATAAATAAACAGGTAGATGATCTCTCTCTCTCTCTTTCTCTAAATCTACATTTCACATTTTAAAAGTCTTTTAAAAATTTAGTTGTAGTGCCCAAGTGTCCAATAAATCTTTATTTATGCACACATATCTGGATATGAACTTTGTAATATGCTCACATAAAAATCTTGAACACTAATTTTTTAAAAATAGATAAAACCATTGTTACCAAAATCTTTGATGCTCAGCCAAAATTAGAAAGTTAATAGGGATCTTGTTTCTAAGCTTTAAAGTGAGCTCAATTTACTGTGAAAATCCTATAAAATATGCTTAAGTTCTTTTGGATAAAAAGAAACTATTAAACCTCAGGCAAGCAGAGGGGGCGAATAAAAAATCAAACAGTGGGAGTGTTTATCAAAATAAGAAGGCTTACTATCACTATTGTTTTTGCTGACTACAGTGCTAATAAAAATATCATTTTTATTAAATGTTATAATGGTTATATTGTCTACAATGAGTAAACCTTAATACTGCCTATATCAAGGGGCAGACATATTTCACCCCAGTATACAATGGTGCCAGGCTAGCTCCCATGAATTTAGGATTCAAGCCCAATCTCACGGACTTAGGCACCAGGCTGGCCCCAGTAGAGCAAGACACCAACCTCTCTTAAAAATTTCTTTATTTTTCTTTTTTTTTTTTTTTTTTGGAAAGACAGATATACAGATATACAGAGTTGGAGAGACAGAGAGGAAAATATTCCATCCATTGATTCACTCCCCAAGTGGCCACAATGGCTGGAGCTAAAACTATCCGAAGCCAGCAGCCAGGATTCTCTTCCGGGTCTCCCATGCAGGTACAGGGTCCCAAAGCTTTGGGCTGTCCTCGACTGCTTTTCCAGGGCACAAGCAGGGAGCTGGATTGGACGTGGGGCTTCCAGAACATGAACTCGCACCCATATGGGATCCTGGCGCATGCAAGGTGAGGATTTTAGCCACTAGGCTATCACACATCAATGCATCCATTCTTATTTTTATAGATCCAGGTAATCAACTCCACATCAATGCATCCATTCTTATTTTTATAGATCCAGGTAATCAACTCCAACAGCAAATCCACTGGTGAGCCCAACCAGAAAATCTCCCAAATATTGCTTAACTGGCTGACTGCAAAGAGCACTTTTTAAAGCCAGCCAGTAAACACTAGAAAATATTCACACCTTTTCAAACACACAGACATGGATTCATGACCAGAAGGATCTCGTGATAATCATGGAACTGTGGCACTACCATAGAAACAAAATAAATCTCCAGTCAACGCTACAGAAAGAGGGGATTATGAACTTCTTGGCAGAAATTCAAAATAATTATAAGCTCAGTGAGCAATAGGAGAACATATATTAATACAAAAAGGAAATCTGTAGCTAAAAAAAAATAATGGCTAGATTACAGATTTCCATATAGAGATTCAGTACTGAACTTGATCAAACAGAAGGACAATCAGTGAGCTCACAGACAGTAAGCTGTCAAATGAAAATGCCCCAAGAGTCAAACAGGAGAAAAAAAAAAGCCGGAAGAAGTGAAGGAAGTTTACAGGAAATACGGAACACCAGCAAGTGAACTAATAAATGCATCAGGGAAATTTCAGGAAGAGCAGAGAAAAAGCAGAAACTTTAAAGAAACATCATTGTCCATTTCTGTCATCAGAAAACTTGTCAAATTTACAGACAGAAATGAACCTGCAGATCCATTAAGTCCAAAAATTTCGAAGCGATTAAATATAAAGTGATCATCAAGATATATTTATAAAGGGTGGGCCTCATGCTGTAGTGAAGAAAACCACCGCCGGTGACCTCAGCATCCCATATGGGTGCTGGTTCCAGTCCTGGCTGTTCCATTTCCCATCCAGCTCCCTACTTATGGCTTGAAAAGGCAGCAGAGGATGGGCCAAAGCCTTGGGACCTTTGCACCCATGTGGAAGACCTAGTGGAAACTTCAGGCTCCTGGCTTCGGATCAGCTCAGTTCCAACCATTGTGGTACTTGAAAAGCAGATGGAAGAACTCTGTCTTCCTGTATCACCCCCTCTATCTCGGTTATTATCTTTGAAACAAATAACATTTTAAAACAAAATTTTAAGGTGAAAAATAATGTTGAAAGCAACAAGACAACCAACTCATCACACACAAGGAACCTTTATGACAATAGTGGATTTCTCAGTGAAACTGATGCAGGCAAGGAGAGAGCACAATGACATATTCAAAATGCAGATAGAAGGCGCCAAGCTGCCAGCTACAAAGACAGTACCCCATGAGTGCCAGTTCAGGTCCCCACTGTTCATTTCCTAATCATCTCCCTGATAATGCTCAGAATACCTAAGTACGTGGGCCTCTACCACCCACATGAGAGACCTTGATGGAGTTCCTGGCTTCTGGTTTTGGGCTGCCTCAACCCAGACTGTTGGATGGCACATTCATTTTCTCTCTCTCTCTCTCTCTGACTCATATTTTCTTAAAAGAAATACAAACTGGAAAAAAAAGAATGGAAAAAGATCAGTAAAATTAAGAGTTGGTTGGGGTTGGCATGATGGCTCAACTGGCTAATCCTCAGCCTGAAATCACCAGCATCCCATATAGGCAACTTTTGTGTCCCAGCTACCCCATTTCTGATGTGGCTACTTGCTTGTTGTCTCGTAAAGTAGCAGAAGAGAGGCCAAAGCACTGGGACCCTACAAACATGTTGGAGACCCAGAATAAGCTCTTGACTCCAAGCTCCTGGCTTTTTTGCTTTGGTTATTGCAGCACTTTGGGGAGTGAACCAGCAGATGGAAGACCTTTCTCTCTCTCTCCTTCTGAATGTAAACCTGCCTTTCCAATAAAATTCAATAAATCCTTAAAAACAAGAGATTTTATTTGTTGAAACTATAAATTTGACAAACCTTTAGCTAAACTAGGAGAAGACTTGTAGGAAATTACTACTAATACCACAAAAACAAAAGGATTGTCATTGGTGTAGAATGGTCTGGGCTAGGTCTCGGCTAGGTCTCGGCACCTGCTGAACCATATGAGAGCTGGGGTTGGGGGTGGACCAGGCATGGCTGGGCTGTACCACCCAACAGTAAAGCTAGAGTGGGTATGAGTCAGTCACGGCAAGGTCACTGTTCCTGCCAGAACAGGAGGTTGTCCAAGTCAGGCTAGGCCAAGAAAGTGTGCACAAGATCTGCCACTGGGAAGAGGAGTTCAGGGAAATCTTCTTTCAGGACACAGTCCCTGCAGCTGAGCACAAGAATCAAGGCTGGAAGCAGCCCAGACCAGGCCAGGTTACATTGCTCGCAGGCATACATGTGGTCCGTTCATATCACCCACTAACAGGGTGATGGGAGAACTAGGACAGTGTGCAGGACAGGCCAGGTCAGGGCGCAACATCAGCCAGTTCACATTAGGCCAGAACTAGGGGCAGTCCAGACTGTGCTAGGCTGTAGCATGCACCATCATGAGCTGGACCTGAGGGCAGACCAGGCCAGCCTGGGCTGCAGCACCTGTTAGCAAATTCCAAGGTGATGCGGGTCATGCCAGTCTGGACAGCAGCTCCCACCAGCAAATGTAAGACTTGGGATGGAGGAGGTGAGTCTGGTAGTGTGGCAATGCACACACCCTACTGGACCACTGCTCCCACTGGGGAGTGTGAGAGCTAGGGCTGGGGTCACACCAGGCTAGGCAGGGCTACAACACCCATCGACCTGCATGTGAGCTGGATTAGGGGGAGAGCCAAGTTGAGCTAAATGACTACCCACTGGTGCATGCATGAGGCAGAGTGAATGCAAGCTAGTCAGGCTTTTCTGCAGCATCAGCTGGCAAGTTCTGGGACTGGGGGCAAGTCCTGTCAGACCAGACTGCAGAAACACCTGAAAAGTACAAGATCTGGGTCTTTGAGTGGGCCCATTAGGGAAGCTATGGGCACCCTCTGATGGGCTGCAGCTCCCACTGGTGAGCATGTGTAACAGGGTCGGGGGTGGACCGGGCTGGATAGGAGGCAGCATCCACTAGCATAAGTGTCAGCTGGATAGTGCTGTTGGTTGGGCTGAGGTAGACTGCAGCACCCATTGATGTGTACAAAAGCCGAATGGGTTGTGGGACAGACTGCAGAAGTCTGCTGCACATACCAACATGTGCAGAAACCGGGGCTGGGGCAGCCATGGTGGGCGTTATTGCTCTGATTGAACTACAATTCCCACTTGTGTACATGAGGACCAAGTGTGTAGTGGGAAGGGTTGGGATGGGCTGCAACATCCTTGGTTT
The DNA here is from genome assembly GCF_017591425.1 of Ochotona curzoniae. Classification (NCBI taxonomy): domain Eukaryota; kingdom Metazoa; phylum Chordata; class Mammalia; order Lagomorpha; family Ochotonidae; genus Ochotona; species Ochotona curzoniae. The sequence goes on along the minus strand of NW_024465023.1, from coordinate 16,842,067 downwards.
GCATGAGAGATGGGGCCGGAGACAGAACTGGCCCAGCAACTGCAACCACCAGTGTGTTTGCAGGATGTGGGTGACAGACTGAGCAGAATCCACACTGACTGGCACATATAGGAGTCACACCTGCTATAACTTCAGATGAGGCTTCTTTGGGGCCCACCCCCCCCCAACTGAACCTCTGGACTCAGAACTGCAACCACAAGGAGAATCACAGGATCTGTGATCTGATCGTGGAGTGTGTATGTTAGAACTGGGCCTCCTCAGTTGCTGAAGACAGCGCAGTGGATGGCATGCCCAGATGCCCACAGGGAATATGGCAGTCCATTGGAACCTGCAGAGGACATCTGGAACCATAGAAGAATATAGAGGTCAGAACAAATTGAAATTCTTTCCCAACCAAAAGTGGACAGAAAGTATCTGGGCAAATGGAGACTCTAAGGTCGACTATATCAGCCAATAGACTTGGAAGGATTTCTTCATCCTTGGAGAAACAAAATTAACAATATTTTGAACTATCAAAACTACTTGAGCAGTGCCCTCAGAACATGCTCCAAATCGGGAACCCTGAGATGACATCGAGTGGCTGATCCCCATCCCTGGGTACTGATGCGATTAGGATGCTGGGTGTAGCTTCTCTTCTTTCCCCATTTCCTCCAGATACAGGAAGAAAAAAAAATTGGAAACAATGGTCTCATCCATTTTCCCCTATTTCTTGACCCTTCCTACCTTAAGCAGTGGTCCACATGGGCATGCATCCTTCTCAACTTTGTAAGCATCATCAAAAATAAAATTTTTAAAATTAAATGTGTTTGAAGTATTTAAACATCTTTAACTTTCAACAAAAAATTTTAAAGTTTTATAAAAATGGGTACTACTATTATTAGTTAGGTACAAAGAAATAAATAAAAGAAACAAATGCTTTTAAAATTGAATCCCTAATAAAAGTGTCTATACATATTAGAGGTGAGTAAGAACATTGAAGCTACTTCTCAGAACTATCAAAACCACTCAAGTAACCCTTTTGGAACACTCTTACCTACATCAGGGTCTTTAAGACAAGTATTGATTTAGTTTAACAGCAAGGATTGGCCCCTGCCCCTCCTTCCCTATGGACACAGAAAAAAAACAAACTAGCATTTTTCCCACTCACCTTTCTCCATATCTAAGCCTCCCCACTCTGATTGAAGGCCCACATGGGCGTATACTCCTCTCAACTATGTAAACAATATTACCAAGAAATTCTTAAATTTCTTAAAAAGAAGATTGAAATAGTAATTTTTAATGAAAAGCTCAGGGTTTTATAACTTTAATGAGAAATGCAAGTAAGCATTTTAAAAAGAAATTTAGTCCAATATTTTTCAAATTCTGTTTAAAGACTGAAGAGAAAGGAACAATTCCAAACACGTTTTCTGAGACAAACATTACTCTATAGGAAACTTACAGGTTGGTATCTCATGAATATAGATAAAGGGCAAAAATCCTCACTACACTAAAATTTCTGCAAAAGGCACTGGGGCTAGTATAGTGGCAAGGAGGTTTAGCCTCCCCTACAGCACCGGCGTTTCATATGAGCATCCATTAGAGTCCCAGTTGCTCCACTTTCTATCCAACTTCCTGCTTTTGACATGGGAAAGCAACAGAGGATGACCCAAGGCCTTGGGCCCCTGCACCCACTGTTGGCATATATGTGGCCTGGGTCTACAGGTAAGTCGGGTTAAGCTAAGCTGCAGCATCCATGGGTGTGCATGCGAGGCAGATGGGACACGGGACAGGCTGGGCTGTGCCACAACACATGCCAGCACACACAAAAAACAGGGTTGGGGAAGTACCTGGTCGGAGGTATTCAGCATTGCCCTGGTTAGGTTGCAGCACCCACTGGCGTTCATGAAGACTGGGCCTATCATAGACTGGGCTGGCCTAAGCCACAGCACCCATCAGTTCGAATAAGAGATGGGGCTGGGGCAAAACTGACCAAGTGCAGTTACATCCACTGGTATCTGCGTTAGCTGGTACAGGTAATGGACTGAACCTGACCCTGCACTGATTGACACACACAAGAGTCAAGTCTGAGGTCACCCTGGCAAGGTTTCTTCGAGGGCTCGCCAACTAGATGGCTGGACTGAAAGTCTGGCCATGGAGAAGGTCATTATTTATGTGGTCTGACCTTGGAGTTCATGTGTCAAGATTGAGCCTCCTCAGTTACTGATGCCCGTGCAGTGGACAGCATGTCCAGATGCACCTGGGGGACATGACAGCTAGCTTATCTAGGCCAGCAGGGGATGTCAAGTGGATGGAAAGCAGAACAAGTTAGATCATTCTTTTGGCCAAGCTTTGCAACATGTTCCTAGGCCTGTGGATGCACTGACGTGAACTTGGTCAGCCAAAAGACCTTGTAAAGATTTTCTCAACCCTGGTGCAATGAAGCTGACATCTCAGAACTATCCAAACCACTCTAGTAACACTCTCGGAACAACCTTCCCTACATTGGGGTCCCTGAGTCATAATCAAAGGATCACCCCCATCCCAGGTGCCGATGTAGTTTGACAGCAAGGAGCAGACTCCTGTTCGCCCTGTAGCAGACACAGGAGAAAAAAATATTGAAATATTTGTTCCATCCACCTTCCTCCATACCTGACCCTCCCTACTCTAATCAGAGACCCACATGAGTGCATGTCTCTCAACTACTTAAGCAGTATTAAAAAAGAAAAGAAAATACTCAATGAAGGAAAGAAAAAGCTCAACAAAAATCCATAAATCACACAGTTTGTATAAATAGTCTAGATAAACGTTCACCAATTTGGAAATGTTAATAATCCTCCCTGAATCTAAGTTTCCAGACACATGCTAAGGATGAAGCTTGAAAGCGTGCCTTTCTAAGGTGACTTTAGCTTGCTGTGTTAACTCTTTTTTTTTTTTTTCAGGATCTCAGAAAAGAGAATCAGGATTATTAAGGAACTAGATGGGATAGAATGATGAGGTGAAACTGACAAGGTGAAACCTATTAAGGGAAAACAAGATCCTTGCATTAAAGTCCAAATGATTGATTACTTGTACTGGATGGAGGAGACCCAGCCTGACAGCAATTTATATGAAAAATTCTCAGGGGGTTTGTTGCTCAATATCAATTAAGAGTGTTAACTGAACCATTGGAAAACTAATGGAATTCTATTCTAAATTAATGGTAGTATCATGCCCAGATCAATGGAGTTATAAGCCCCTGAAATGTTCAAATATTTGGCCCAATGTATGTAATATTATTTGACCCAATGTGTATAATGTTAATTCTGCATGAGACATTGAACCTAAGAATCTATAAGTTTTCTGTATAGTTTGAAAATGCTAAACCTTATGCCCTTATAGTTTAGGCATTCTCCATTGTGAGGTGGCTTACACTCCTGAATGAATACTCATAGTAATATGACAGTGACCTTAGCCTAACACCTCTGGATTTGATCCTGAGAGTTGCATCAGGCAGTCACAAGCATGGTGAGCTCATTTAATTAATTTCCACGTAGAGGGGACTTGCAGACAAAAACAATTTACACTGTTAGCACAGGCATCCTGTATAGGCACCAGTTCATGTCCTGGCTTCTCCACATCCCATTCAGCTCCCTGCTTGTGGCCTGGGAAAGCAATGGAGGACGGCCCTTGGGACCCCGCATCCTTGTGGGAGATTTGGGAGCAGCTCCTGGCTCCTGGCTTCGGATTGGCGCTGCTCTGGCTGTTGTGGCCACTTGGAGAGTGAAGCAGCAGATGCAAGATCTTGCTCTCTCCTTCTCTTTGTAAACCTACCTTTCCAATGAAAATAAATCTTTAAAAAAATCAAGTGGGTCCCTCTGTGAAAGGCCTAGCTAAATTTTAGACAGGATTTTATGGGTTGCCAAAAGTTCCTTAGCTCCATTTCACAAGAATTCTGCAGATTAAACCATCAAAAATCCATTCCTCTGCATCTTGAAAATAGGTTGACTTTCAAGACAATATGTCAAAAACAAGTGTCTTGGACCTGGCATGGTAGCCAAGTGACTAAAGTCCTCATCTTGCACGCACCAGGAGCCCATATGGGCACTTGTTCTAAACCCAGTAGCCCCATTTCCCATCCAGCTCCCTGCCTGTGGCCTGGGAAAGCAGCCAAGGATTGCTCAAAGCCTTGAGATCCTGCACCTATGTAGGAGACCTGAAAGAGGCTCCTGGCTCCTTCCATCATCGGATGGAAGCTCTTGCTCTCTGTCTTCTCCTTTTTGTTGTTTTTTGAAAAGTGTCTCTGGGAAAAAAGATGCTTTAACTAACTAAAATATGTTAAGAGGGGTCTATATATGTTTGGATCATGTATACTCAGTAAAAAAAAAAAAATGTATATCCACAGTATGATGGATTTATTTACACATCTCCCCAACACCCTTGTCTCAGTTTCACTCAAAGTTAATTCCTTAAAGGTCAAGTACTATGGTACAGAGGGTTAATGCATTACCTGCAATTCTGGCATCTCACGAGCGTTGGTTTGGGTCTCTGAGGTTCTACTTCTCATCCAGCTCCCTGCTAATGTGCGGGGAAAGGCAGTACTAGGTTATCCAAGCACATGGCCCCCTGCACTCATGTGGGAGATCAGGTTTCCAGCTTCAGTCTGGCAGTGTTTTGCTAGCTCACTTTCTCACTTGTACTCTCTCACGCACTTGATCTCTCCTCTCCCTGTCTAGTCCTCTCTCTGTGTAATGCTGTTTTTCAAATATGTAAATAAATCTGTTTAAAAGTAAATACTTAAAATAACTCGAGGAGGTTGACACTTTGGCATAGTAGGTTAAGCCTCCAACTGCATTGAAGGCATCCCATGTGAGTACTGGTTCAAGTCCCAAACGCTCCACTTCCGATCCAGCTCCCTGGTGATGATGCACTGGGAAAGCAGCCAAAAATGAACCAAGTCCTAGGGACCTGTCACCTATGTGGGAGACCCGAAGGACTCTCCTGGCTTCGGACTGACCCAGCTTCAGCCATTGTGAGCATTTTGGGAGTGAATTGCTGGATGACAGATTTCTCTCTCTCTCTCTCTCTCTCTCTCTCTCTCTCTCTCTAACTGTGCCTTTCAAAAAACTAAATAAATAAATAACTGGAACCCTAGTTGCATCCAGCACTCTGCCAACTGTCCAGCTTTGTCTTATTCAGTGTTTGAGGAAAAGCTCCACAGCCAATGAATGCATCTCTCATGAAACTTACATCAAACTTACTGGTCCATTTGCAAACTCAGATGGGCCCGTTATACAGCTGCCCCAGCAGACTCTTCTTCCCTGATCTAGCCATCCTCCCTGAAGTGCATCTCAAACAAGTGGACTCTTGCTACATAAAGTTGCCACTACTGCTGCAATGCAACCTTAGAACATGTACCTCCAACAACTTTCCAAGTGGTACATATTCTGCAGCCCCTTGAGTAGCAGGCTCCTAGGTCTGTGGTGTCTTGTTGCATTGAGAAAACCTTAGGAATCCAAACAGGACTTTGGCACAGATTCCATTGATCTACCCACCCACCCACCACTACCTGCAGCCATATTCTTTGCCTTCCCTTCTGTTAATAAACACTCAAATACAACTCTCCTGAAAGTCAGATTCTCATGCTGCTGCCAAAATCTCTACTGTGCCCTGTGGTACCCATCTCAGGTGATGGCACTGTCTGTCATTCTTCCAGTTATTCCAGTCGAAAGCCTTAAAAAAAATCCTTCACTTGTTTCTTTATACCCTATATTGCTTTAACTTTAAAATGGATCCACATTCTGATGATTTCTTACCACTTCCACTGCTACAACCTACTCCAAGTCACCTAGAGCACCATGATCACATGCTAAATTCTCTCTTTGTTTTTGTCCTTGCCCTCTTAGGATCCCTTCAATTTAAGATGGAAAGCAGCCATGTTAAATGTGCTATACCAAATGCTACTGAAACTAAAACTCCACTAGTTGTAACAGCCTTATTATATATAAAAGCAACATTACCAATGAGCTAGACTAGCACACGTTATGCTAATAAGAAATTTGTGCAAAACATCAATCACACTGAAATCTGTCTACTCAAAGTATAGTTTCATCAATATTTGACACTTTCCATTGTGCTTTGATTTATTGCTTGGTATAACAATAGGCAACCCTTTCATATGTACATGAGTAATAAAACACACAAAAAGCTTACCTAAATGCTAAACTGAAGTTTTCTCCTATCAGTGAAGTATGTGAAAATTCAATCAAATACTCTACCGTTATTTCAGGTCTTTTCATTTGCATGGCATTTATCAGTTTTTAAAATTTTGTACTCTTGGAGCCATAACTAATGGGACTCCATTTTCTGCTTAACAAAAGATAATTGCTAAGTTTGTAACTAAACAGGCTTATGTTTAGCTTAACAGATGGATAATTCTTCTTAAGATTTCCATGGACTAAGGCCAGCCAGCATTGTTGCTATAGTGGGTTTAGCCACTGTCTGGGGCAATGGCATCTAATATCAGAATGCTGGTTCTATTCCAGCTGCTCCACTTTTAGTCCAGCTCCCGCTAACATGCCCAAGAAATCAGTGGAAAATGATCCAAGTATTTGGATCCCTGCCTGCCACATGGAGGATCCCAGATGGAGTACAGGCTCCTGGCTTCAGCCTGACACAACCCTGACCATTGTAGCCATTAGGGGAGTGAATCAGAGAATGAAAAATCTTTCTTTCTGTGTTTCTCACTGTGTCACTCTTTCAAATAAATAAATAAACCTTTAAGAAAAAAAGAAAGACTTCCAGAGTCTGACCACAGGGAATCTGGCTTAAACTGTGAAACCTCAGATAAAAAAAGACCACTAGCCATAAACAGTCAAGCCCAAATTCAAACAAACTTGACTCCTTTCAAGATAATTGTTAGAGCTGCCCATAAGATTTTACCCATAGTTAGCTAACCCAACTATCCTCCCAAACTCTCTCAACTCCTCCCTTTCCCCTTTAAAAAGTACCCCTTGTTACCTTGAGAATCAAGGATGGTCTTTATGACAGGAAAGTTCACCCTCTCCTCACATTGTTGGCTTTTTAAATAAACCCGATTTCCTTGCATGAACTCTTGTCTTTCAATTACTAGCTTATGAGTGGTGAGCAGCCTTGAACTTGTGTTTTCTGGTTACAGTTTGTTACCATTTATTTTATTATTCTATTTATATACTCAAATTTGCACCTAATTGTGTACTGCACGTTTTAATTTCTCTTAAAAAGAAGCCTGATGCTAACTAAGAAACTCATGCTCCATATCAAAATAGCTGGGTTTCATTACTGGCTCTAAGTCCTAACTTTAACTTCCTATTAATGTGTACCCTGGAAAGCAATTGGTGATAGATCAAGTTAATAGATCCCTGCCGTTCACTTTGGTGATGTGCATTGAGTCCCTAGCCCAGGCCAGTCCCAATCATGGCCGCAATTTGAGTAGTGAGCCAGCAATTGAATCTTTCTATCCAAAATGAAGTTTCCCCATCTCCCTACCCCTCACAATTTAAAAAAACTAAGATGAATTGAAATTGTACAAGTATTTGGTCCCACAAAACTGGAATAGGCTAAACATTGATATCTTCTCCAAGCCCAACATCACCCCCACACACATACTGCCACCACCACACACTCACACCAACCACACCACCTCCACGCATTTCATCAGAAAATATTAGTATACCCTGGCCTCTGGATTGGTGAGTATGTCTGTCTGCAGCTGTCGGTTTTCAGACACACAGGTAACTTACTCCCTCTCATTTGGAAAGACTTGCTTTCAAAATTTGCGTACCTTGTCTACCCCTTCTACTCATGCGATTTCTAAACATGTTCTCAGAACTTCTGAGTAGTTTTGTTTCTTGTGTACTACATCATTTATCACATTCTTAGGTCGACAGGTAGACAGACAAATAGATGGATATATACATAAATAAATGCTGTCAATATATACCCATGTTATTATGCTTAGAGTTTATTGCCTGTCCCTCCACTAGAATGCATGCCATAAATATTTGTCAAGTGAATGAAGCTCTTTCAAAATCTTAGAGTTATTTCTTTATGCTCTTTATGCATATATAACATATTATATATATTTGTACATAATTGAATGTATATCTGTGCATATCTGTATCTATACCTATATGTATGTCTATATATATCTATATACACATGTATCTTTTTAAAGCAAAACGAAAATAACTTTTTCTAGGCCCTAAAAATAGCTCTTTGCTATGTCTTGAATAAATTGAAGGTCAAATGAACAATCTGGGCCCTGAAATGTGATAAAATTCCTCAATTGAAAAGTTCTGGGGAAACACTGTAGTATTTGGCTGTAGCCAGTGGGCGAAGATTCCCACTACAGAAAAAAAAAAAAAAAAGCAGCCCGATTTTTGCAGCTGAGTGCATAACAAAAGACAGACCCTTTCTACTGAAGCTTCTCATAAGCAGAGCTCTTACTTCAAGAAGTCAGGGTCTACCACCGTGGTTATTGTTTAGAAAAATGAGCGAAATGAATACAGCAGAAAAGGTTTAATGCATGAGCACTGGACACAAGCCAGATATATGAAATGGCTATTAACTTCCTTCTTGCCTTCAGTTTCAAAGGGTTTGTTTTATTTTTTTTTTTTCCTCACTGAGATGTGAGAATCATTTTTCTACATTTTTATGATACAATAGCCTCCGGGGCTACATTTCCATCTCAGTGTGGGAAGGGACAACGACAAGATCCTCGTGGACATTTGACTTATATCTCTGATGTTCACACATCAGAAAAAGGCTTCTCCTTTGTCTTTCACAAAGCTACACTGAAAATCTATGTCCTTGTGCTTTTATTTGGCTGCAGGCTGCTGCAAGCAACTTCTGTCATAGTGTGGAAGGCTGCATAAGAGGTCATGTTTTTCCTGCTGTTGAAACAAAAGAAAGATTCAGGCACAACATGTTCAGCATAGCATGTCCACCAGGGGCATTTACACATTTTGCTTAGCTGTTTCATGAGATTTTTAATGTCAAGAGCAGTTATCAATCTGTCATAGGGAAAAAAAAATCAAATACTTTATCTTTTCAATTTTTAAGGGCAAGTACAGAATTAAGAATGAACAACTAGGTAGGGACCATAAACCATCATGGCTAGGACTCACCCAAGATTGCCCCCTTTGCAGTTTAATTTGTTGTTAAAGTTGCCTAATACTCTTGGTGCTTAGCCAAATTAGCAAAGTCTGGCTTGTAGCCACGTGTGCAAAGAGCCCAATGATATGCAACTCCCAGATGTCGATCACAAACATCAGCCATAGGCCTCGTGCCACAGAACTAGTCAAACCAGCCCCTACCCATACTTTAGGGATAAAAGTAGCAAACCAGGAAGAAAGGGTGTCAGGTGCTCTCAACTGCCCCCTTTTTGCCTTGGACCTTTTTTCACTTCACTATCCCTGCAGGGGACCGTGTGCTATCTCTCCCCTGGCCCATTTCTTCCTTGGAACATATTATAGTAAACTTTAGCTTTACTATCCTTACTTTATTTCTTTATTTTATTTTTGATGTTTTATACATAAATGACAAGAATGCAGGCCCATGAAGACCACTGAATAGGGTGGGGAGAAAGGCGTGGCGGAAGGTAGGTGGGACAAATGCTTTCAATTTTCCTTTTTATTTTTTTTTTCCGGCTGTATGGGAGGGGGCGGGGTATAACAGTGAAGGAGGGGGAGGCAATTGCTCCCAGCTGCCAAACTACATCAGTACCTGGGGGATGGGGTTGTCCGCCCAGTGTCATCGTAGAAACCCCAACGTGGAAAAGAATGTCTCGAGGCTATTGCTTGGGTGGTTTTAATAGTTCTGTGATGTTGTTGGTCTTGTTACTCCAAGGTTGAGAAAATCTTTCCAGGGTCCGTTGATTGATGGAGTTCATCCTAGCACATCAACACACCTAGATATTGTTGACCTGGAGAATTATCCAACCTGCTCTGCTTTCCATCTTACATGGCACTCGACGTCCTCTGGTAGGCCCAAATGAGCTGGCCGTCATGTCCCTGTTATGCACCTGGGCGAACTGTCCACTGCACAGTCATCACCAATTGAGGAGGCCCAGTTCCAGTATATACATTCCAAAATAAGACCAAAAGCTTATGATTGTCCCCTGTGGCCAGAGTATATACTACAGTGATCCAGTTAGAGAGTCCCCCAAGAAACCTCACCTGGGGTGACCCCACACCTGATTCTTGCATGTGCCAGCTTGTACAGGATCTGGTTCAGCCCAGCACCCATACCAGCCTATGCACACACTGGTGATTATAATTGCCTGGTAAGTTCTATCTAGCCCCACACCATGCAAAGCAACTGGTGCTGCAGCCCAGCCCAAACCAGCGTGCCACAGGCATGGCCCTTACACACATCAGCAGGAACTGCAGTCCTGTGGGGGCAACCTCCAATAACCCCCAACCCCAGTTCCTAAGCATACCAGTATGTGCCACAGATAATTCCTGTTCATGCTGCATCCTAATCAGGCTCTTACTCTCCCTTCTTCTCTCTGAAGGATAATTTCAGGACTCCATTGACAGAGAAGGAGCTAAGGCAAGTCAGCGGCAGCCAAGGGCATTAGTACTTCTAAAGCATTTCACCACTGACACCGCACTCAACAGAGAAACTTTTGGTGGCCCCCAACATGTTGGTGTTCTCTTCCAGCACCCAGTTCTCTAGCAGCAGTGTGGCCTTCATTTTAACTCAGTTCTGACACTGTGTATGTGGACAGCATTCAGATTGTGCAGAATAAGGGCTCAGGCCCGCAGATTTTGCTTTCCACTTCACACACCAATTCCCAGGTTGCCTTGGCTACTCACTGCAGATTCCCGCAGTTGAATCATTTGCTAGATTGGCATACAGAATTCAGGACAACACTTTTACTTACACGTACTGATTCATTCACAAGAACGGTATAAGGAATACAGATGAACATCCAAATTAGGTGATAAATACAGCCAGTTGTTGGGGACAGGGCGCAGAGTTGCTATGCCTTCTTCTCTAGTCACCCTTCTAGCATTTTCCTTTTCCTCAGTTTGGGAGCTCCAGAATGTGTCACACCAGGGAGCATTCCAAACTGCTAAGGCACCGCATCACAGGCTTGAGCCTGCAGGAGCCTTTCTGCAGGGCCCCCACCCACCTTAGCGGGAGGCCTGCAGCGGTCTGCACTTCCCCCAACGAGTCACTGAGCCTGCCTGCTGCCTGCTTTTAGAGCAGACTCTATGCCTACTTTCGTTTATTCCTCCCATTCTTTCCCTCCCCCACCCCCAGAAAGTCTTTTCTTACTACCACCTCCTCACCTTCTTTGAACCTAAAACGTCACAAAAAAACTTAACACAATGGCGCAAAAGCCCGAGCATAATAGGGTAAACTCCGGGAGACGAGTCCCTGCTGCCTTTCCTCCTTTACTGTCTTTTTGAAGCGCGTCCATCTTTGTCCGCAGAGCTTGGAGCCACCAGGACCCCTTCCCTCACTCCTTGCTCATACTTCCCTGTCTTCGCAGGTTTGCAGCCGGAGACCTCTGGTGGCTGTCCCCTGTACCTGCAGCACCGACGGCATTCTCAGCCTTTGGGATGGGCGAAAGAGGCCTTTGTCACTCCAAGCCCACCGCCAGCTGACCTCGCGGCCAGTTCACGTCCCCTAGGAGGGTCCCCGGAGGTGCTCTGTGCTGCTTCCTTGCCTCCAGCAAGTGTGGGAAACGCTTCTTGGCTGCAACATGGGCGTGGATTCCAGGTCTGAACAGAAGAATTCCTACCCGCTCCTCTGTGAGGACTTGAAGCCTAGAGTCTCCGTTGGGGTGAGTCCTTCCTTCTCAAGGGACTCCTCGTGAGCGAGCTCCCTTCCCTCGGGCCATATTTTGCTTACTTCATGGGATCTGAAATGAAGCCAAAATGGTCGCTTTTTTGACACTAAAAAGCCTGCCCAGAATTAGTCCTTTTCCACCTCCAAATTCTCCATGATCTTGATAACTTTGCATAGAGAAACGATGGAAGGTCTGAGGTTCCTGTTAGGTTTATGGGCGGTTGAAAGTGAGAGCGAGAAGGAGAGACTTTTAGTTCAATGAGTTTTATGAGTCAGGGGCCACAGTCTGACCAACTGCTGTCTGGTAGGAAGTAGCCTGAGACCACTTCCGCGTGGCAAGGGGAGCAGGCTACCCAGGGTATGCAGCCCTGGGCCTTTGCACATCTTAGGCGTGTGGGTTGGCAAAAGGCAACAGCTCCCCAGTAAGTACATGTGAGTGACCAGTGGGGCAGGGGGCTCATCCTGTAGGGCGTTCCAGACGTTTCTGAAGAGCTAAGGCCTGAAAGAACTGTTGCGGACTCACTCCACCTCAAGGCAGCACACTGTGTCCGACCTAACGGGTCCCTGGGTCCAGGCCTATCTGCTTTCTCCATAATCGTCCTTCATGCTGTCATCTCTCAGTCTCTCCTCGGCAATATCTCTGGAGGGCTGCCCACCTGCTCTGATGCCCATCTGTTCCCCTCCCCCGCCTCACTATTAAACCTTATTTTTCTCACACTACAACTCTCTTTCACGCGAGAATTGTGTCTCGCGTGAAGGCGAAGTCCCTGTTCCAGTCATCCCCTGTACTACGTGGCAGAGCGAGCCAAACAAAAACACAAACCCATGAACCACTGTGAGTCCTGGACAACTTCATTCTGAAGAATGGTCCATGCCCAGCCACCTTCTATCTTTCTCCCATCTTATCTGGTGGAAACCAAAGCCTCACCCCGACAGAGGCTGCCCATTCTTTGTGAACCCAGCCACCCTAGCATCTCCCTGTCTCGCTCTCTTTTTCATCAAGTCTCTTTGCCACACTCATGCAGTAGACTGACTCTTCCCTGACACTCCCTGCCCAGGCCCGCCTCCTAGGCCTGATCTGCTCAGGCTCTGTTCTCTGTCCTGTCTCCTTGGTCTCAAAGGCAGACAGGGATCATCAAGGTAGGGCAGGAAGACAGAGGAGGCATTTCCTCTGTTCAGTAGCCAAGGCTCAGCAACCGGTCTCGGTCAGCCCTTGCTACTAGAGGGTGCCATGGGCGTCACTTTCCCTACCTTCTTGGTCACCATTTTAAGAAGGCATTGGTATGATGGGGCCAATGCTGTGGCCTCCACTAGCAGCATCGGCATCCCATATAGGCACCGGTTTGTGTCCCGGCTGCCCCAGCTTCCTACATGTGGCCTGGAAAAACAGTGAACGACTCAAATCCTTTGACCCTGGAAAAGTAGTGGAGAATGATTCAAGTCCTTTGGCCTCTGCTCTGACATGAGAGACCCACCAATGTGAGAGATCCACTGATGTGAGAGACCCATAGGAAACTTCAGGCTCCTGGCTTTGGATCAGCTCAGCTTCGACTGCTGCGACCATTTGGGGAGAGAGGAAACCTCTTTAACCTTCTCTCTGTAACTCTGTCTTCAAAATAAAAATGAACTACATATTTAAAATGTTTAAAAAAAGAAGACAATGAGGCCCGGCGGCGTGGCCTAGCGGCTAAAGTCCTCGCCTTGAACGTGCTCAGGGATCCCATATGGGCGCCGGTTCTAATCCCAGCAGCCCCACTTCCCGTCCAGCTCCCTGCTTGTGGCCTGGGAAAGCAGTTGAGGATGGCCCAAAGCTTTGGGACCCTGCACCACGTGGGACACCCGGAAGAGGTTCCTGGTTCCCGGCTTTGGATCGGTGCAGTACCAGCCGTTGCGCTCACTTGGGGGAGTGAATCATCAGGCGGAAGATCTTCCTCTCTGTCTCTCCTCCTTTCTGTATATCTGACTTTGTAATAAAAATAAATAAATCTTTAAAAAAAGACAATGGCAAGAAATGTTACAACAGGTTTTGTTTTAAACTACTGTTTTAATTACTAATCAGACTCCTTGCAGGGCCATGATTTTAAGTTTGTTTCCTTTTTTTTTCACTGGACTGACTACTGACCCATGTTGTCACTTTTTAAACCATGGAAGTTTCTTGCCCACCAGTTTAAGATTTCTCTATTCTCCATCTGTCGTCAGTGTGTGCCTAGGAAGTATAAGGACTGTGGAACTCTGCCATGAGCTGTGGAGTTGTATTGTAATCATGACCAGTCTAAACTTTTGTCACCCACAATGTGTTTCACAAAAGCATTTCTGTTAACAAAACGTTGCTGGCACCACTCTTAAATGTCGTGTTTTCTAGGTTATTTTCCTGAGACGTCTAAGGCTCACATCACCTTGGTAAAGTAACATCATTGCTTCCATGTTCACAAAACTGCTTTAACATTTTCAAAATTCGAAACTACTTTAAAATGACGATGGGTTAAAATTCTGTATGCTCCTTTAAAAAAATGTTTTCCTCTTAATTTAGAGTCATTGAGGATCATTTGTGATATTGGAAAGAGTCAGATGGTGTAAGCGGTAGTTAGGGTCTCTTGTCCCTGGTGAAGGTACTTTTCAAAATGCAAAATCTTGGGCCCAGCACAGTTGCCTAGCAGCTCAAGTCCTCACCTTGCACATGCCAGGCTCCCATATGGTCTCTGGTTCTAGCCACTGCGGCCACTTAGGGAGTGAATCAGTGGACAAAGATCTTCCTCTCTGTCTTTCCTCCTCTCTGTATATCTGCCTTTCCGATAAAAATAAATCAATCTTTAAAAAAAAATACAAAATCTTGCTTTTCTCACTTTTTTTTTTACTCTTCCAAGAACACATCCTAAGTCAATCCCTCTGAAGGAAAACAAAAGGATAAAATCAGAATAAAAATCCCCATATCTGAATTATTGTCCAGACAACGGCATAAAGATGGTGTCTGATTTTTCAGTGTCTTGTAAGGGTAGAAGAAGTCCTGACAAGGATGTCACTTGCACCATTTTCTTGGGTCTTACCTCCCTTGAGGTCCCCTCCTGTCACTATGGCAGGAGACCTCTCTTTCTTAAATAAATCTGGCTTGGAACACTGAAACCACCCAGCTGAAAATCTTTTTTTGTATGAGACAAGAAACTGGGTTGCCGTTCTCTTTCACATCGAATGCCCCGTGATGATATGAATTGCAGGAATCAGTAGATAGGAAGTAGTTGTGGAGAATGTTATGAGACAATGTAGTCTTGGGAACAGAAAGTTAAAAGAATGTTCTGATAGACAATTTTAGGTAGAAAGAAGAGCTGAAAGGACAGGCATATTGTGGAAGGTTTGTGGAAGCTCTGTGAAACTAGTTTGGGTGAGGCTAGAAGGCAGTTATTTTTAAATCAGTTCTTCTAACTTGAAAGACAGATAGCAAGATTACCAGGCTACATTTGCTCTGCACATTGAGTGATGATGACGAGTGGGGCCACCTTCTCCCTCATCCCCAGCTTCCAACTGGGACAGCGTTGGGATAAGGAGCTGGGCAAACCTTCCCAACCACATTTCTATCCTTGCTCGTAATCCTGCTCAAAAACAAACAAAAACCAAAAGACAAAACAAACAAAAAGGCCCAAGGCTTCACAGTTCTTTCTATGGTTTCTAAAACTCCCAACCACTTTTCCTACTTAGAAAATTAGCCCTCAGCCCTGGAGGAAGACCAGAACCCTAATAACTCAAACTCTCTAACTCCCCACCTGGGCTCTCATCCCAGGCCTCATCTGCCCATCACCTGAGTGCTTGTCCTCAACACAGAGAAAGGAAGTCACACTGCTCTTCCTTAGGTTTTCAGGTTAGATTCTAGAATTTTAGGGTTCAAAGAAGGAGAAGGAGACAGCTACTTAAAGTGAAGACTTTAGGGAGACCAGAATGGGGTGGGGATCTAGGGAGAGTGGGGGTAGAGCCTGCCCAGACAGAGGACCATGGGCTTCCTGCACAGCAGGCAGAGTCCCTTCTTCAGTGGCTTGATTGGGGAGGTGGGTATAGAGCAGCCGAGGGACCCTGATAAGGTGGGTGGGGGCCCTGCAGAAAGGCTGCTTGCTGAAGTCTGCAGCGCAGTTGTCTTTGCAGCAACCCCGCCAGGGCATTGCACTAGCCTTTAGATGAACTGAGCCCAATTTCATCAGGCCTGACAGTCGAAGCCCCGTGATTCCAACACTCCCGAAGACTTGGGTTCCTAGAAGTTGCCCAAAGTAGAAATACAAAGTGGCAAAATGTAGCCGTTGAACCTGGGCTGAAGAGCAGGCAGCCAGATAACCGCAAATGTGGTTCTAATTGCCAAAATAGATAGTTAATACTTTATTCTCTTGAGCAAACACTCTAAACTCTATATACTCAAAATCATCCTTTTCTTAATAAATGTGGTTCTGGTGAGGGTTCAGATATATTACTCCAAAATAAGTCACCTTAGCACTTGGGAATACAGCAATAGCAGGTTAAAAAAAAAAAAAAAAAGAAAGAAAAAACACCACAAGAGAATGTCTTTCACCCTTTGTCCTTTGAATTGGGTCATAAGACTTAGTAGAGTTTTCCCAGAAAATAAGTCATATGGCTCATTCCAGAGAGGTCCTGCCCTATATTTAGAGGAAAGGAATACCACACTGGGATGCCAAGAAGAATCTGAGCAAACTGGTTTTGCTAGGCTGCCGCCCCAACCCAATTTTTGCTTACCTTCCAGCAGAACATGTTCACTTTGGTCCAGTCATGTTTCTCACAACTACCTATTTCTTCAGCAGCCACCATAAGGTACAGTTCTCTCAAGTTTTTGCCTCCCCATTTCTAAAGACTTCCATGCTACATAAAACTTCAATTTCTTTCTCTTACCTCCGCACCACACTGCCCTGTCACTCTGTCTTTCAAATGAAAAAAGTTGGGGCACACATGATGGCTCAACTGTCTAATTCTCCATCTGCAAGCACTGGAATCCCACATGGGCGCCAGTTCGTGTCCCAGCTGCTCCACTTCCTATCCAGCTCACTGCTTACAGCCTAGGAAAGCAGTCGAGAATGGCTCAAGTCCTTGGAACTGCACCTAGCAGTTCCTAGTTCCTGACTTTGGAGCTGCTAAGCTCCAGCCGTCGCAGCCATCTGGGGGAGTGAACCAGCAGATAGAAAATCTTTCTGTTTTCCTCTCTGTAAATCTGCCTTTTCAATAAAAATAAATGTCTTTTAAAAAGATGTATAGGCTAAACAGGGTCTCTTATGTTTTAAAAAAACGAATAAAGTTAAATCTTAGTTTGTTAATAGACATTTAGCAGCTAGCATCGTAGCATAACTGATTAAGCTACCATCTGGCATGTCAGCATTTCAGACTGAAGTGCTAGTTCGAGTGTCACCTGCTCTGCTTCCCATGTAGCTCTGCCAATACGCGTGGGGAAGCAGCAGAAGATGACGCAAGTATCTGGGCCCCTGATACTCAGGGGATACCCTACGTAACTTCATCCTCTCGGTTTTGGCCTAGTCAACTACTGGTTATTGTGGTTACCTGGGGAGTGAACCAGAAAAAGCAGGATCTCTCTGTGTGTTGCTCCTTCTTTCTCTGTCACTCTGCCTTTCAACTATATAAAATAAACCTTTTAGGGCCCAGCGTGATGGCCTAGTAGCTAAATACTCGCCATGAACCCGCCGGATGACATATGAACACTGGTTAGTGTCCCAGGTGCTCCACTTCCCATCTAACTCCCTGTTTGTGTCCTGGGAAAGTAGTAGAAGGTGTCCCAAAGCCTTGGGACCCTGCACCAGCATGGGGGACAAGGAAGAAGCTCCTGGGTCCTGGCTTCAGTTCACCTCAGCTCTGGCAATTGAAGCTATTTGGGAAGTGAATAAGCAGACAGAGGACATTTCTGTTTCTCCTCTCTGTAAGTCTGTCTTTCGAATAAGAAAAATAAATTTTTTAACTTTTATTTTATTATTTTAATTGAAATGTCAAAGAGGAGGCGAGACAGAGAGGAAGATCTTCCGTCCCATGATTCACTCCCCAATTGACTGCAACGGCCAGACCTGGGCTGATCCAAAGCCAGGAGCCAGGAACCTCCTCCAGGTCTCCCAAGTGGGTGCAGGGTCTCAAAGCTTTGGACCGTCCTTGACTGCTTTCCCAGGCCACAGGTAGGGAGTTGAATGGAAAGTGGAACTGCCAGGATTAGAACCAGTGCCATATGGGATCCCGGGACATTCAAGGCCAGGACTTTAGGTGCTAGGCCACCGCACCAGGCCTGAAAATTAATTCTTTTAAAGAACAAATCTTTATAGAATTTACATTAGGGACCAGCACCGTGGCATAGTAAGGCTAGATCTCCTCCTGCAGTATCTGACATCACATATCAGCCCCTGTTTGTGTCCTGGCTGCTTCACTTCTCATCCAGCTCCCTGTTTGTGGCATGGGAAAGCATAAAAGGATGGCTCAGATCTCTGGGCCTCTGTATCCACTTGGGAGACCTGGAAGAAACTCCTGGTTCCTGGCTTCAGATCAGCTCAGCTCTGGCGTTGCAAGCATTTGGGAAGTGAACCAGCAGCTGAAAGATCTCTATCTCTCTTTCTCTCTGCAGCTCTGCCTTTCAAATAAAACATAAAAATCTAATATATGTATATTAAAAACCTATATTAAATAAATGTGTATGCTTTTCTATGGCTGACTCTGCTTTTTTTTAAATAGGGTGTTAACTGTGATCCTTGCAATGGTTGTAGAAGAAATACTTTCTTCCATACACTGCTCTTCTATTTATCTTGTTACCATTTTTACAAAATCTAGATCTAAGTATCTTTTTCAAAGCATGTTTTACTTTTTTTAATGTGACACTTTGTTGGTAAAGATTTATTTATTTATTTGAAAAGCAAAGTCACAGAAGTTGGGAAAAACATAGAATGTTTTTTTTATCTGCTTTATCTCCTAATGACAGCAATGGTTGAGGCTGAGCCAGGTCAAAGCTGGGAGCCAGGAGCTTCTTGGTCTCCCACCTGGGTGCGAGGCCCAAGCACTTGGACCGTTTTCTGCTGCCTTTCCAGGCCATCAGCAGTGAACTGGATTGGAAGCTTGGACATAAACTGCTGCTCATTGTGGGTGTTTCAAGCAATGGCTTTACCTGTATGCTACAACACTCATCTTTCCTTTGATTCCTTGTTAGCCCCTATATTATTTTTTCTGCTGCTTCCTAGCAAATTGCCACAAATTTAGCAGGTTACACATAACACCAGTTTGCTATGTTATAGTTCTATAAGTAAAATGTATGGGTTGATGACTGACATTATGATGTAGTAGGTTAAGCTGATACTTGTTTTTTTTTAAATTTTTTTAAAGATTTTATTTATTTATTGGAAAGTCAGATATACAGAGAGGAGGAGAGACAGAGAGGAAGATCTTCTGTCTGATGATTCACTCCCCAAGTGAGTGCAACGGCCAATGCTATGCCGATCCGAAGCCAGGATCCAGGAACTTCTTCCGGTATCCCACATGGGTGCAGGGTCCCAAGGCTTCGGGCCATCCTCGACTGCTTTCCCAGGCCACAAGCAGGGAGCTGGATGGGAAGTGGAGCAGATGGGATTAGAACCGGCGCCCATATGGGATCCCTGAGCTCGTTCAAGGCAAGGACTTTAGCTGCTAGGCCACGTCGCTGGGCCCTAAGCTGATACTTGTAACACTGACACCCTCTATGGGTGCTAGTTCAAGAACTGCTCCGAGGTTTCATCAGGCTCCTTGACAGCGCACCTGAATCCTGGCACACAAGTGAGAAACCTGGATGGAGTTTCTGGTTCCTCTCTCTCTCTCTCTCTTTAAAGATTTGTTTTATTTTTATTGGAAAGGCAGATTTACAGAGAGAAAGATCTTCTGTCTGCTGGTTTACTCTCTAAGTGTCCACAATGGCTGGAGCTGAGCCAACCTGAAGCCAGAAGCCAGGAGCTTAATTCTGGGTCTTTCACGTGGGGACAGGAGCCCAAAGCCTTGGGTCATCCTCCACTGTTTTTGCAGGCCACAAGCAGGGTGCTGATGGGAAGTGAAGCAGCCAGGATACAAACAGGTGCCCATATGGAATCGAGAGGGTGCAAGGTGAGGATTTAGCCACTGAGCCATCATAGCAGGCCCTGGCTCCTGGATTTGGCCTGGCCCAGTCTCAGTCCTTGTGGTCATTTCTCAAGTTAATCAACAGATGAAAGATCTCTCTGTCTCTCTCTCTCTCTCTCTCTGCCTCTTTGCCTGCCTCTTCTCCTTTCTCCCCTATCCCCTGCTCTCTTCCTCTGTTGCTTTGCCTTTCAAATAAACAAATCTTAAAAAACAATACAGCATCCATTCTCCTTACATTTTTCTAGAATACACTATATCATTAACTATAATCATCCAATAGATTCCCTTGGGTAGTCCAAATAAATAAAATAATCACATTTACAAATAGTTTCATCCCTTCATTTCAGTTATTTTATCACCTTTATGTATAACAAGCAGCTCGGTTCTTTTTTTTTTTTTTTAAGATTTACTTATTTTTATTGGAAAGTCAGATTTACAGAGAGGAGACAAGAGAGGGAGAGCTTCTGCCGACTGGCTGATTCACTCCCCAAGTGACCGCAACGGGCAGACCTGCGCCAACTTGAAGCCAGATCTGGGTCTCCCACACAGGTGCAGGGTTCCAAGGCATTGGGCCGTCCTCAACTGCTTTCCCTGCCATGAGCAGGGAGCTGCATAGGAAGCAGGGCTGCCAGGATTAGAACCGATGCTCATATGGGATCTCAGCAGGTGCAAGTCAAGGACTTTAGGCACTAGGCTACTGTGCTGGGCCCTCAGTTCTTAATGTTAAATGAGAAATGTTTAAAAAATAAGTTATACTTCAATATATAATCAAAAAATTATTATTATTATTATTTTTTTGCTGTAGGTAGGGGTGAGCCCCAAGTATTATACAGAAGCTTCAGCTGCCCTAAGAAAAAGTGAATCTCTGGAAATGCCAAAATATGTACATTAGACAAAGCACTGCAATAAGCCTTTGATTTTTAGTAAATAGAACAATTATATTTTAGCTCCGAAAATTTCTCACAATACGATAATTGAATAATTTGATAAGCTCGCAAATGAGACCATTGACAGAGGAATGTAAGATCAGTTTTTATTATGGCTTTTCAATTTACATTTCCTTCATAAAGAAAAGCCTATAAATTACAATGGGAAAAATATCTATATTTGGAACCAGAAAATAAATTGCTGTCACAATGACTTTGTTGAGATATGTAGTCTAGAGTATAAATATCATTTATTTGTAGATAAAGTGTTAGCAATCCAAAGCTTTATATTTTGTTAGGTTTTATTTATTTTTATTGGAAAAGCAGATTTATAGACAGTGGCCACAATGGCTGGAGCTGAGCTGAGCTAAAGCCAGAAGCCAAGAGCCAGGAGCTTCTTCCAGGTTTTGCACAGGGGTACAGGGTCCCAAGACTTTGGCCCATCCTCTACTGCTTTCCCAAGCCACAAGCAGGGACTGGATGGGAAGCAGGAAAGCCAGGACATGAACCGAGGCCCATATGGGATGCCAGCACATTCAAGGCAAGGATTTAGCCACTATGCTATCGCACTGGGCCCTAAAAATTTTGTATTTGTAAAACCTTGGCTAGCCCCTGTGCAAAGAAAAGTTATAATACCAAATCTGAAAGTTGGCTCTTGGGTGCCACCTGGGAACCTGGCTTTCAGGAAGATTCCTACTATTCCCAGAATTGATTGAAGTGGCTTAAGGCGCCTCAACTATTATGTAAACTAAGTGGTTTATGTTGAATCCCTGCTTTCCTTCTGAGACTATGGAATTTGGGTACAGTGTAAGCACAAAATACCTATATGAGCAGAGCTCCCACCCACTGCAAACAAACAAACAAACAAAATCTCTACATACTGCGTCTCCAATGGGCCTCCGTGGGTGAGACTTATCAGCCATGTTGCTGCAATTTGCTTGCTGGGTAAGAGTGCATTTTGTGTGACTCCACATGGAAGTTCATATCAGGACGCCTACGCATGTATTCCTCTAGTCTACCTATGTCTCTTCCCCCTACAATTGGGCTGTTTGTCTTTACCTCATTTCCATGATAAATCAGCCTTGCACACAACCATATCCCGAGTCCCTTGCGTTCTCCTGTGTAATCTAATGTGGGGGAGGTCCTGGGGACCCCCAACACAGTCACCTTCCATAGGCGTGTTTTCTTCCATGGACTTGGATTTTAAAAGCAGTTCAGTATTAATTATGCTTCATCAGAGAGCTCTGGAATGATTTGGCATTTGGGGCACCTGTATTGGTAAGATCAATCAAACTCCAAATATATCTGCAAGCTGTGATTTCACTACATCCGTTGGCAGCAAACAATTTACACAGCGAGACACTCTGGAAGGAAATCAGGAAGCCAGTGAACGCACACTGCAGAAACAACAGTGCACTTTTAAAGAAAAATAAGCACATGTGTCATTGTTATTTTATTCCCCGGGTACAATTATTCTTTGTTATGAGAGTTGTGAGGGAAAAAAAAAAAACTATGCAAAGCTGTGCTGTGGACTTCCAAATATATCAGCTGAGAAAACAAGTGGGTGCACATACAGAGGTATCTTGTGAGTGCCATATTTCAAAAATTACAAATACATTAGTTTTGCTACCCTGTTGATATATATTTTGTCTCCTCCCCTTTAGCTGCCGGAGTGCTATTGAATGTTTGTGGACAATGAAAGGAAAAATATTCACACTATATATTTTGAAATTCATGTTTTTTTAAAAAAATAAGATTATTTATAGAGATCATTACATTAAAATGAAATATCCCTGCCATTGGACTGATTTAAAGTGTCAGTTCCATAATAAGCATGTCAGAAACAGCTATTGTAACACAAACAAAGGCTTTGGAAAACAGTAATATCAAGTGTGTCGTTCTAAACATCATTGCAATCTTGTTCTTTAAAGCAATGCTATTTTTTTTATAATGAATGAAATGCAATGCTGTGGTAGTGTAGAAAACATTCCATGTACTTTCATGGAGTATTTCTGAAAAATTAGTAATTTATGAACAATTTGATTTACTGAGAGTGTTGGTCCAAATTCTTTTTCTTTCCCCTAGTGTCCTTGTGATATTCGTGCACTCCTGGAATAGGCCACCCTTATATTTCCCTTGGACACCCACTGCTTCATAATCAACCTTATTTTTTTTTCCTTTGGTCATGTGTATATTTATTTACTTGCTTATTTGACAAGCAAGAGACAGGAATCTCGCCTATACTGATTCATTCCCTAAGGTCTCTCAGCAAGTAGGGCTAGACCAATAGGAGCACCTAGATTTCCCAAGTGGGTGACAGGGACTCAGGTCCTTGAGTCATCATCTGCCGCTCCTCTGCGTATCTGTTACCGGGAAGCTGGGGTTAGCAGCAGAGCTGGACTCGGAATCAGACATGCGAATAACAGGAAGTGGGCATGCCAGGGTATATCAATCTTTGCGCCAAATGGCTGCTCTTAACCTTATTTTTTTCTCCCCATAAACTGCTTCTTAATAGAAGACCAGTTTAATAAGATTGATCTTAAGGGGTACTGGATTGTGAAAGAATATTACAAAAGGATGGGATGCAAAGAAGAAACATGCAAGAATGATGAATGGTTTGAGGACTATAGATTTTTACCACTAGTTATAACGTTACTGTAATTGCTACAATAAGCTCACCAAAATCACATTTCATTAAAGTAAAAGTTATTTAGCAGATAATTACGCCTATTAAATGATTTTAGTGTTGTCACAAAATGATACTTATTCTCTCAATCCATTAAGTATATAAAAATCATTTCCTTTTAAAAAGATTGATTTATTTTTTATTGCAAAATCAGATATACAGAGAGAAGGAGAGAAAGGGAAACATTTTCAATCCACGGATTCAACCTCCAAGTGTCCTCAATGACCGGAGCTGAGCTGGTCTGAAGCCAAGAGCCAAGAGCTTCTTCCAGGTCTCCCATGTGAGTGCAAGGTCCCAAGGTTTTGGGCCATCCTCTGCTACTTTCCCAGGCCTAAGTAGGGAGCTGGATGGGAAGTGGAGCAGCTGGGACTGAAACCAGTGCCCATACAGGATGCCAACACTGTGGGCGACAGTTTAATTGGCTGAGCCACAGCTCAAGCTCCACCTTATAATATTGAATGTTAAGAACCTTCACTCAGCTCCAGAGGAACGTGCAGTGTTTTCCACTTTTATTAATAGTACAGCATGTCATACCCCTCACACAAAATGTTTCACTAAAGTAAAAATTATTTGTATGTATTTTTTATTTTTAAATTAATAGTTGAAAGATAGTCTACTACCCTGTATTTTCAATGCTAGATTTTCCACTGATTTTTCTAGTCCTCATTTCACTGAGATTACTTCTCCTTATACCTGCTGTGAAAGCATTTTTATTTACTTCCCTAAGGCTAGGTAACATAGCTCCTTCAATGCCCTTGCTTAATAATGTAGACAAAATGGACCCTGGCGCAGTGGCCTTGCAGCTAAAGTCCTCACCTTAAATGTGCCAGGTTCCCATACGGATGCAGGTTCTAATTCTGTTTGCCCAGCTTCCCTTCCAGCTCCCTGCTTGTGGCCTGGGAAAGCAGCAGAGGACAGCCCAAAGCCTTGGGACCCTGCACCCACATGGGAGACCTGGAAGAGTTTCCAAGCTCTTGGCTTTGGATAGGCACAGCTCCAGCTATTGAGGCCACTTGAGGAGTGAATCAGTGGATGGACGATCTTAAAATAGAAAAAAAAAATTGCTCAAAATACCTTAAAATAAAACAAGGAGCAGATAGAAAGATAATTACTTAGTAATTCATTTGATAAATTAATACTGTCTAAGGGGCTGGCACTGTGGTTCAGCCAGCAAATCCTCCACCTTCAAATACTGGCAGTTCTTGATCCAAGTGCTCCACTTCTGATCCAGCTCCTTTCTTATGGGCTGGAAAAGCAGCGGAGGATGGTCCAAGTCTTTAGATCCTTGCACCCATGTGGGAGCCTGCAATAAGCTCTCGACTCCCAACTCTTGGCTTCTGGCATTGGGTTGGCTCAGCTCTGACTATTTGCAGTGATTTGGAGAATGAACCAGCAGACAGAAGATCTTTCTGTCTCTCCTTCTCCCTGTAAATATGCCTTTCTAATAAAAATAAATAGGTTCTTTAAACAAAGAATATTTGAAACAAGGGACAATAAAGAAACCATAAAAAGACTGCAACCTTGATTCTAACTCATTCTCAATGAAAACATTCCTCACTGGTACCTATTTTCTCCCTCCAAGTCTGTTGTGGATTGACAGGGGTCTCCTCCATTGGGCGATTTGGAAGTTCAGCATCTTGCCACCTTGTGATGTCAACATGTAAATATGTAGTTTGCAAGACTTCTGCTACAGGGAAATGGAGCACAAACGTTTCTTACAGTTTTGTTATGACTGCACCTGGAAACAGCATGCCGATCGTGCCTGCTCGCCACTGGCCAGAAGTCGGTGCAGTGCTCCTCATCCATCTGTAAGAGCGTCAGGAATGTTACTGCTCTGCTAGCCAGGAAAAAATAATAATAATAAGATGGGGAACACGGAGCACTGGATGTTTCTCATTCACCTTTTAATCAAGAATAGCAGAGGAAAAAACATGTGATTTATTCCACATTTGTTCTTTGTTCTCACTACTTTCCACAGCTGCTACATTACCAAGAATACCGACAGAACCCAGCCTGTCCCATAAAAGTGTTTCTAGACGTGATCCACAGGAGACAAGCACATGAAAAGTACAGTATTTTTGTTTTTGCCTTTGCATTTTTAAACTAGAATACTATGTGAGGAGTTTCCAGGGTTTTAGAAAATGTCATTTCTGGGGCTGTCATCGTGGCACAGAGTATGAAGTTGCCACCTTCAAGCACTGGGTTGAGTTCTGGTTGCTGTGTTTCTGATCCAGCTCGCTGCTCATGTATGTGCCTGAGAAAGTAGCAGCTAGGACTTGAACTGGAGTGCATATAGGATGCTGGTATCACTGACAGAGAAATGACTTGCTCTGCCACAGCACCAGACCCTATGATTCTTTATATATGGTTTTTTAAATAATTTGATTATATTATAAAGGGCAGAAACATAAATTGGAAAGGAGCCTGTGGCTTCCACAAAAACTCTTTGGAAGGATTTTAAAAAATATTTATTTGTTGGAAAGGCAGAGTAACAGGGAAATGGAGAAAGATTTAATGCTAATGAATAGCTAATAAAAATTAATGTTACAGTAGCTACGTGAAAGAAAATTAAGTTTAAAACAAAACAAAACAAAACAAAAACCCTAAAGGATTCTATACTTAGATTGTTCCACAAATATTTTTTAAAAAATCTCTTTTCTGAAAACCTTCCAGAAACACAAACTACAAATGATAATTGTGCTGTTTAAGAAAATAAACTTGGGTGGGGGGCAGCACTCTGGCACAGGCAGCAAATGGTGCCAACATCTCATTTGGGTGCTGATTTGAGTCCTAGCTGCTCCATTTCCAATCCAGCTCTCTGGTAATGCTCCTGGGAAAGCAGTGATGGATGGCCTAAGTGCTTAGACACTTGTACCCATGTCAATAACCCAGAAGAAGGTCCTGGCTCTTCTCTTTGAATTGGCCCAACTTTGGCTATCACAGCCATTTGTGGAGTAGATTAGCATCTAGAAGATTCACTCACTCTGTCTTTCAGATGAATAAGTAACTAAGTAAGCATGTAAATAAGTAAATAAATACATTCACAAATAAATAAAACTTGGGATCATTCCATTTTGATATTATCATTAATTTTTACCACTTACTAAATGTGTGATCTTACCTAAGTTTCTTAACTTCATATGTAACATGAGGAATAGTAACAGTTACCTCCGTGAGATATTGGGAGAATCAACAGCAGCTGGTGCACACTAATGCTTAGCTACTAGTATCAAAACTACAACTGTTATGGGGTTTATTCTAGAAATGGCTGTCTAGAAAACTCACTAGTGGAGCCACATTCAAAGAAAGAGACCAGGGTTTTTATACCCAAAAGTACATAGTAAATATACATGTTAATTTCCGAGGCCATAAGCATCAAGCTGATTTGTAAATGGAGCAGCCAGGAAAGGAACAGATGCCCATATGGGATGCTGGTGCAGCAAGGAGGAGGATTAGCTTGTTGAGCCACCAGGCCAGCCCACAGGTGTTTTTGTTGTTGTTGTTGTTGTTTTGTTTTGTTTTTGGTTTTGGTGGGTTTTTTTTAGTTAATTCTAGAGTTATAACCTCTTCTTCCCCTAAACGAGACTGTCTCTGACATAAGTTTCAAAATGGACAGTGCACCTTTTCGTGATTTTTTCCCTTGTGAGGACATCTCTAGAGTCTCTAGAATTCAAGATTCTTTAGCCAATCTGAATCTGTGGAAGTTAAGAGTTTGAAGACATCTTAGAACCTATGTAAACCACTCTTTTCATTTAACAGATGTGAAAACCAGAAGCAGAGTGCCCACGCAATGGTGCAGCAAACTAAGCCATTGCCTTGTGGTGCTGGAATCCCATTTGGCCATTGATACAAATCCTTGCTATTCTATTTCCCATCTAGCTCCCTTCTTATGACTTGGGAAAGCAACAGAGGATGGTCCAAGTCCTTGGAGCCCTGTACCCACATGAAAGACCTGGAAGAAGCTCCTGGTTCCTTGCTTGGGATCACCTTAGCTCTAGCCGCTGCTGCCATTTAGGGAAAGTGAACCAGCACATGAAAGATCTCTTTATGTCTCTCTTTCTCTATATATAAAATTTGCCTTTCAAAAACTGTTTTTTAAAAAGCATAAAAAATCAAAAATTTTAAAAAGAAGAAAAAAACAATTTAGTGACAGCCTGCCCAAGGTCTCCTGCAGAAACTTGGCCTTTGCCATGAGTATTAAATTCCTTAAAACAGGCTCCTTCCTACTCCATGCTTACTAGCAGCAGGCTTGTTTCCCTTTTAGTCTTGTTTGCATTGAGAGGGATACACACCCAAGTGAGCCTCTGATTGGGATGGGGAGGTTCAGGTACAGAGCAAAGTGGGTGGGACAATTGTTTCAGTACGTTTTTTCTTCTGTATCCAGAGAGATGATGGGGAGGGGGCCTCTCTTTGCTGTCCAACTATGTCAGCACCTGGGGATGGGGGAGGGTCATTTGATGACCCTTAGAGACCTTGATTGTTGGCAACGCCCGCGTCGCCGTGTACCCCGAGCCGAGCGGAGGGACTAGGGTTATGAGACAGACAAAACACACAACACACAGACAACACACAGTGGGTCATTCCTGTGAGGAGAATGCCGATTTGTTTGAAGTCAAGCTGCATCTTTTATAGTCTGCTTGGCCCCTCCAGGCATTTCCCAAAGCTTAAGCAACACCTAAGCTCCCCCCCCCCCGAGGGTATGTAAAAAGGGGGGAAGCAGGGAGGAGGGAACTTGCCAGACAAGCCGGAGGCTGAATGCATCAGGCCAAGATTGCCCATCCTGTTACACCTTGAGAAAGAAGTTAAGCTGTGGTGTTAACCCTTGGGAGACCGGGGCCTACACTTGATGTGGGGAAGAGTGTTCCTAGGGTTTGATAGTTTTGAGAAATTATTGGCTTCATTGTTCCAGGGTTGAGAAAATCTTTCCAAGGTCTGTTGGTTGATCAAGTCCATCTTAGTGCAGCCACAGACTCAGGAACATGCTGCACAGTTTGGTCAGGAGAATTGTCCAACCTGTTCTGCTTTCCATCCTCTAATGAGGCAGTTGACATCCACTGCCGGATTAGATGAGCAGGTCGTCTTGTCTCTCATGTGCATCTGGGCATGGTGTTCACTGTGGGGCAACAGCAATTGAGGAAGAGACCCAATCTTGATACATGCACTCCAATTTTGGCCCACGCATCCTGTGATTTCTTTGAATGTG
Organism: Ochotona curzoniae; assembly: GCF_017591425.1. NCBI lineage: Eukaryota > Metazoa > Chordata > Mammalia > Lagomorpha > Ochotonidae > Ochotona > Ochotona curzoniae. Next base: position 16,813,344 of record NW_024465023.1, on the reverse strand, counting down.
GTCTGTGATCTGTAAAAACATTGGTTTCTTTTTTTATGTATTGATGTCATGCTTTAAAAACATTATTCATTAATCCGTTCATTCATTTGAAAGGCAGAGTGAATGAGAGAGTGAAAGACACAGAAAAAGAGTAACAGTCAGGACTGGTCCATGCTGACTCCATGAGCTGGAAATTTTCTATGGATCTCTTACATGAGTAGCAGGGCCCTGGATACTTGGGCCATCATTCCAGACACATAAGCAGGGATCTGGATCAGAAGCAGAGAAACTGGGGCTCAAACTGACATGGGATACAGATATCCACAAGCAACAGCTCTACTCACTGTCACCCCAGTGTCACTTTTCTGGCTGTGACATTTTACTATGATTGCAAATATATCACCATCAGGAATATGGAGTAAAAAGGTGCACAAGATCTCTTTAGTATTTTTGTGCTATTTCTTTAGAATCGAGCATCATTTCAAAATGAAAACTTCCAAAAAAAATAATGCGCTTTCTGTGGGAAACAAATATGCTTTCCCACATCATATGACTCTTTGGCTAACAAAATGTGCAAGGAAGTGACACATGTCACTTACAATCAGAGCTTTATTTCCCTCTGACACAGTGACCGGCAATACTCCAGATACAAGCTGTTCTGGCTGTGCAGCGCTTGAGGGTGGCAGTGGCACAGCTTGCTGCAGAGAACACAAGGGAAAGCACAAAATGCATGTTTGTAGTTAGACAGCAGAAGTTGTGGGCTTGGCATGCGCTGGAGTCGAGAGCAGCCTGGCCCTGTGGATCCAGAGAGCAAGGTCATGAACATGGAGGCCCGAGAGTTCTTTTAATGTTTCAGATCTGCACTACCACAGTGCTGTGCAGCTTTTGATTTACTTCAAAATCACTGTGAGTTTGTAATGGAACATTGTTAATTATTTTTCTCAACATGCCTGCACCTAACACAGGCTAAGTATTCCATAATGATTTTTCACTTAAAATAATGAAGCTCAGAATTTTCCAATTGCCAGTTAAAAGACAAATTCCAATGTATTTCTTAAAGATTTATGTATCTTGAGGGGCCATCGCTGTGGCTCAACAGGCTAAGTCTCTTCCCTCAACTGTGAGCATCCCATATGGGATTTACTATTTATTTGGAAAGGCAGATTTACAGAGAGGAGGAGAGAAAAAAGGACACTTAAACCAGCACCCACATGGGATGTGGGCACTACAGGCTGAGGCTTAGGCTGTTATGCCCAGGGTGAGGGCCCCAAATATTGATCTTAACTGCTGAAGATGAAGAATTCATGAATAGATTGGTTTAACTTTTTATAAATTACTGCCTTAAAAGCACATGTATAAGACATAGATTCCACGATAACTCGAAATACCTGTGACATTTCTTCTTGTTGAAAATTTTGAAAAGACCCAAGAGTCTGCAATAATGGACCAATCTTCCTGCAGTCAAGGAAATGACATGCTATTCCATTGTGCCTCTGCTCGGTCTGTCTGAAAGCACCATGAACTTTCAAATTCCTGCAGACCGGGAGTTAGAACTATCCTGAGACCTAGCTGATTGCGTTGCCCTGAATTTCCTAGAGGGATCAAATGGTACAAATGGAAAGAAATGAAGCACTCATTCCTGACAACAGAAGCAGGAGCTCTGTTTTCTCCCTGCATATCATAACTATTACAGGTTAGACGATGAACAGTAAAAAAGGTAGTGAGATTCCAGGCTGTTGCTAGAATAATCTTCAAAATTTTAGTAATTAGGAATTGTTTTATAGTGGAAATTTGAGTCAAAGTTTCTCTGGTTTTGGGGATGTGTATTTGGTGAAAATGACAGAGACCCTAGCTGTCCATCAAAAAGGAACACTGATAAAGACAAAATTATTAGCCCAGAACATTTGTGAAGTTTAGGAAACTGAAAGGCTTCTTTCCAGGAACTAAAGGCGACTTGGCCCCTGTTCTCCCAGTGCTTATAGATGTAAGGAAATCATTTCAAATTATGATGAAATGAAAGCTACATAAGAATTAAAATCAGAGTGACCAACAAACATTAAAAACCTTACAGAGACTAAACATTATTAAATGTTGTTTATATTTGCTTTTCTACTCTGAAAGCTAAATATTTATTTCACTAAAGAAATTTAGGGTTCAGGGTTTAAGAATTGAAAAAAAAAAAAAAGAAGAAGAAGAATCAGAAGCTTTGGCGCTGGTTTGGTGGCCTAACAGACTAATACTTTGCCTGCAGCGCCAGCATCCCTTCAGGGTGCTGGTTTCTGTTCTGGCAGCTCTGCTTCCAATCCAGCTCCCTGCTTATGACCTAGGAAAGCAGTGAAGGATGGCCCAAATCTTTGGGCTTTGGTGTGCACATGAGAGACTGGGAGGAGTCTCCTGGCTCCTGGCATCAGATCGGCTCAGCTATAGCCATTATGCAACTTGGAGCGTAAACCAGCAGACAGAAGATCTTTCCATTTGTATCTCCTTTCTCTTTAAGTCTGCCTTTCCAAACAAAACAGATAAATAAATAATAAATCTTTAAAAATATTATTTGCACGTATAAAGAACATGCTACTGTATCTGACATAAAAAACAACACATATTTTAAAGATTTCTTTATTATTTTTATTGGAAAGTAAGATTTTATGGAGAGACAGAGAGAAAGACCTTCTTTCCAATGGTTCACTCCCCAAGTGGCAGCAATGGCTGGAGCTGAGTCAATCCAAAGCCAGGAGCCAGGACCTTCTTTTGTGTCTCCACGTGGGTGCAGGGTCCTAAGATCTTGGGCCATCTTTCCCTGCTTCCCCAGGCCACAATCAGGAAGCTGGATGGGAAGTGGAGCAGCTGGGACAAGAGCGAGCACCAAATGTGATCCTGGCATGTCCAAAGTGAAGATTTAGTCACTAGGCCACCCTGCCAAGCCCAAAATAGCTCAACAAATATTAGCTATAATTTATTCATCTGTTAAGTGATTATGGAGATTAGCAAAAAGAAGTGTCAGAATTGATATTAGTTGATTAAAGGGGAATTATTTTAGAAAATGATTACTTCATATTTTCAGGTTATAAAGAAATGTTAGTACCTTAAGGAAAAACACCAAGTCATCATGCTGTAGTCAATCATATTTCTAATCCCATAGCTTCTTCTTTTAGATAGAGGATCGGTATCTGTGAATAACTTTATAAACTATGCAGTCTGCCTAATCCTAAATCAAACAATTAACCTTGGAAGGAAATAATATGCATAAACTCAATTTACATTTGTGATATCTCTTTTATCTTTATTACAGTATTACCAATACTATAATATCATAATATTAATATGGGGTAGTTTCCCCCAACAAGTGCAAACTGTTTAATCACCAAGAAGTTGCCTAAATTCAGTAAGCTTAGGATTTAATGTGCCAGTTTGTGTGCTTTAGGAAGCAAACATGGGGACTGTTAAAATGATGAGCAGACTGGGGAAAGGTGGAGAAATAAGATCTATGAATGGTAAACTGGAGAGAGAGAAAAGGAATGGCCAGACAGAGAAAGCCTGAAATAAATAGCAATGTGACACACGCAAGAAGCTCCTGGCTTGTTGCTTCCACTTGGCTCAGTCCTGCTCATTGTAGCCATCTGGGGAGTGAACCAGTGGATGAATGATCTCTCTCTCTCTCTCTCTTTCTGTGTGTGTGTGTCTCCCTTTCTCTGTCTCTCTACTACTCTTTCTGTAACTCTGGCTTGCAAATAAAATACATATTAAAAAATGTTTTTAAGGAAGAAAGAAAAGTAGAAAAAGAAAGGTTTCAGAGAAAAGAATATTATCAGACCAAGATGCAGGTGTGCAAGTCTCAGTGAACGCAAGAGGGAGCTCTGGAGCAGAGATTGCTTACTGGAGTACCACGTGGGTAGCCAGGACAAGTGTGAGCTCCCCATGGTGCTTGGTGCTTTGCGGGGTGACCCACTGAGTGAGCCATCACCCTGAGTTGAAAGCTGCTGGTTCATTCTACTTCTAGTAGCTGAATGATTTTCTTTTTTGAAAGAAGATCTGACTGGTATATGTAAAGGGGTGTGAGGGTTTTATAAAAGGCACACACTTGGAATATATGAGGATTTTACTAAAATAAGAGTTTTTCCAATGTTGTGCTTGACATATTCTAAATTTTCCTAATTTAAAGCTTTTACTTTTTCTGGTATATGTTTTACCAAATTCTCAATCTTATAGTTTTCAATAAGAAGTTATACATTGTAATACAGGTTTTTTAAATGCATTTTTAGGGGCTGGTGTGGTGACATAGCAGGCTAATCACCTACCTGAGACATTCATATCACATATGGGTACCAGTTTTAGTCCTGGCTGCTCCACTTCTGATCTAGCTCCCTATTAATGGCCTGGAAAAGCAGTAGTGGATGGCCTACAGTCTTGGGGTCCTGTACCCATGTATGAGACCCAGAAGAAGCTCTTGGCTCCCAGCTTCTGACTGGCCCATCTCTAGTCACTGCAGTCATTTGAGGAGTGAACCGGTGGATGGAAGATCTCTCTCTTTCTGCCTTTCTCTAACTCTTTCAGGTTACAAAAATACATGACTTTTTTAAAAAGGCATTTTAAACATTTTTTGATTTATTTTTAAGGCAACTAAGTAAAAACTTCATTTCTGGATTCCCAGATGTAACAAAAATTAACATTTACAAAGCTGGCCCATAACATATTATGCTAACAGTAACATTTCACTCATATTTTGCATTAAATTACAGTTTTAGAATCATATTATTCTGATTTTAAGCACATGTTAGAAACAAAAGCAACATTTTCTGTTTTCCAGTTCTTTGGGAGATAGGATTTGTACCATATTGCCAATTACATTTCAAAATTTCTGTGCTGCCCAGTTGTAATGAACAAAAAATAATCTCATGTTTCTCAAAGTGATGGATTATTTTCAATGTACCTTTCACATCATTGAGACATGCAAATCATTCATTTAAAATTATTTTCTCAAATTAAATATGATAACCTGTGGTTGTGGACTGCTCTGTTATATAACCAAGGTTATGATCAGAGTGAGCTGGTCTTGAACAGCAGAAATGAGAAACCACGCTGTAATTAGTCACAGTATCAGACCAGAGATATTCTTTCACATATATTTTATGGGCAGGCAGACCAAACTCTATAGATATGTGCTGGAATTTCAAATTTACTGCAAGAAATGTGAATATTGGTTGTTTGAAAAATCAAAATGTGGAAGAAATATAATCTCTACATAAATATGCATTTAACCTCTGTGTTTTGCAGCCAAAAGAAGTTGTCTGATTAGACTCAGAAACTACAGATAGCTAAAAGTTGATTTATTTAGAATCTTCCATGCATACACAATTTACTGAATGTTTTCCCAACAATTTACTAGAAAAATTTTAAGCAGAAACACAGAAAAGTAGGAAGAGGATTGTATAATGAACACTTGTTAGATCCCATAAATAATATTTAGTTTCATTTGCTTCATCACATTCACCTGTTCATCTAGCCATATATATATGCTTGCACAATGCAAACTACTTAAATGACTTGAAAGCTGATTAAAAACACAACATAAAACACCCACAAGAATATTTTCCCTAAACTATACCAGACAGCTAGAGATTAATATTTGTCCATAGAGCTTTACTCCTTGGATAAAATTTTTATACACTATAATGAGAACATCTTGAATATACCATTCAATGAATTTCAATAAATTCCACAAATGGGGAAGGGGAACTAGCATGATGGCTTAATTGGCTAATCCTCTCCTTGCAAGTGTCAGCATCCCATACAGGCTCCAGTTCATGTCCTGGCTGCTCCACTTCCCATCCATCTTCCTATCTGTGACCTGGGAAAGCAGCAGAGGATTGCCTAGAGCCTCAAAATCCTAGACCCGTGTAGGAGACCCCGAGGAAGTTCCTGGCTCCTGGTTTCAGGTCAGTTCAGCTCCGACTGTTTCAGCCATTTGGGGAGTGAACCAGTAGACGAAAGATCTTTCTCTCTGTCTCTCCTCTCTGTAAATCTGCCTTTCCAATAAAAATAAATAATTCTTTTTAAACAATTGCATAAATATACAAATTTGAGTAACCAGACAACAAAATATTAATAGTGCCATATAAACTTATTTCCTGATCCTATAAATCTTCCCAATCTGTCAACACTTCACAGGACAAATAATATTCTCTTCCTCCTCCCCAACTCTCTATCGTCCTTACCTTTTTGTCTGCTCTAGAAATTCATCTAGACATACATTTTCCTATAAGACACAGGTTGGTGTCATAGTGTAGTAAGCTAAGCCTCAGTCAGTGGTACTGGCATCCCAAACTGGCACCGATTTGTAACCTGGTTGCTCCATTTCCAATCCAACTCTTTGTTTGTGGCCTGGAAAAGCAGCAGGGGATAGCTTCAAGTCCTTGGGCCCTAGCACCCACGTAGGTGACCAAGAAGACAGTCCCAGTGTTTGGCTTTGGACCAGCTCAGTTCCTGCCCTTGTTGCTATTTACGAAATGAACCAACAGATGGACGACCTCTTTCTCTGTCTCTCTTCTAACTATATAATTGTATCTTTCCAATTAAAAAAATAAATTCTGTAAAGACTTTATGCAGTGAGCATATTTTTATTGAATGTTTAAAAAAATTCTGCATGTGTACTAATACCAACATTTTGTTAGCTATATATTTTGCAAATTTTCCCAGACTGATGATTCCCTATGATACATTTTCACAGATGTCTTTTGATGAGTAAATGTTTTGAATTTTTATGAAGTCAATCATCATTTTTCATTTATAATTATTGACACCTTTTTTTTTTGTTGGGAAACTGTTGCCCATCCGCAAGCCACAGAGATATGCTGCTTTTATGTAAAAGATTTACAATTTTAGTTTTCAAAATAATTTTTATTTATGATATAAAGTATGAATTCAGCTTCATTTGTTTGCACGTGGCTATCCAGATGTTCTGTGACTAATTGTAAGAAAGGTTTTCCTGCACACAATAGATTGCCTTAACTACATTGTCCAAAAAATCACATGTCCTTAGAAAGAGGATTCTGGATTCTGTCTACAAGTGTGTTGACATACCTGTTGATCTTAAAAGCTAGCTTTTGTATGTCCTCTAAGTTTGTTCCTTTTTAAATCAAAATTGCTTTGCATAATCTAAATTTTTTCTTTGCATTTCCATATGCCTTTGCTTAAATTTTCTTACATATTTTGTACAGTGTGTCTATTTCTTAAAAAGTCTTCAGGACTTAGGATTGACAGTGCATTGACTCTATTAGAATCAATGTTTAGGGGCCCGGCGGTGTGGCCTAGTGGCTAAAGTCCTCATCTTGAATGCACCAGGATCCCATATGGGCGCCGGTTCTAATCCTGGCAGCTCCACTTCCCATCCAGCTCCCTGCTTGTGGCCTGGGAAAGCAGTTGAGGACAGCCCAATGCTTTGGGACCCTGCACCTGTGTGGGAGACCCGGAGGAGTTTCCTGGCTCTTGGCTTTGGATCGGCACAGCGCCGGCCATTGCGCTCACTTGGGGAGTGAATCATGGGGTGGAGGATCTTTGTCTCTCCTCCTCTCTGTATATTTGACTTTGTAATAAAAATAAATAAATCTTTAGAAAAAAATCAGTGTTTGAAAGAAATGATAACAATATTGGTTCTTCTGATGTATGAGCATGGTATATTATTTCATTATTTAAGGTGTTCTTGATGAATAATCATCATTGTTTGTGTTTAATAATAAAGAAACCTTGCACACATTTAAAATTATTCTTGAACATTTTTCAATATTTAAAGTTGGTCTTCTACATGTAAATTAAATGGGTTTAATTTTTATACTGTAAGTATGTGACAGGATATAAAACATAAGTGAATTTACATTTGTTGCTTCCAAACATATGAATCTTTTCTAGATATCATTAGTATGGCTTCTGATTTAATTTTGAACTTCTTAGAGCAAACACTCTGTATGAATTCAGTCGTTTGAAATTTGTAAATCCAGGAGGATTGAACTCGTGGCACATCGAATTAAGCCACCTGCAAGATTGACATCCCATATCAGAGTTCTAGTTAGAATATGTTTTTTTTTTTTTTCCTTCTGATTCTGCTCTCTGCTAACACACCTGAGAAGGCAACAGCAGACGGTCCACGCACTTGGACCCAGCCAACCTCATAGGAGGGCGGATGAGTTTTCTGGCTCCTGGCTTCCACCTGGCCCAAGTACCAACTGTTATGGCCCTTTAGAGTGTGAACCAACACAAAGATGAAAGTTCTATCTGTATCATTCCCTCTCTCTCTCTCATTTTGCCTTTCAAATATACAAAATAAATCACAATAATAAATAAGTAAATAAATACATTTATCAACCTCTTAAAAAACGATTTGTTTATTTTTATCAGAAAGGCAGGTTTACCGAGAGAAGTAAATACAGAGAGAAAGTTTTTCTGTCTGCTAGTTCACTTCCAACTAGCCACAACTGCTGTAGCTGAGTCAATCCAAAGCCAGGAGCTTCTTCCAGGTCTCCCACACAGATGCAGGGTCCCATAGCCTTGGTCCATCCTCCACTGCTTTTCCAGGTCAGAAGTAGGGAACTGAATGGGAAGTAGAACAGCCAGGACAAAAATCGGTACCCCTATGGAACACCAGCATGCGGAAACTGAGGATGTAGCCACTGAGCCATTGCGCCAGATTTTAAAAATGAACTGTTTTGCCACATGTATGTTTACCATGATTTTATGAGAAGATACAAATGAAATACTGCCGAAGACCATTCGGGGTAGACAACAGTCTGAGGAGTGAGGCAGTTCTGAACTGAGTGTTCTGGGAACAAACCCTGCTGGAGTGTTCTGCTCGCAAAGCAACAGTTGACACAGGTCGAAGCCCTCAGCTGAAGGTGTCCTGAGATAATGAGCTCAGGGAGCTTGTGTGCTCAGCGAGGAATCCCGCTCTCCTCCTCCCTCTGGGACAGGATGATCTTCTGGCAGTCTCAGGGGCTAGTTAGAGGGCATGGGCATGTGACCTTAGACTTACTGCCATGTGACTAATTTGTTATCCTGATGAAGAAAATAAAAACCGCAGGGAAGAATTTGACAGGATTCCTCTCCCTTTTATGGAGAGGAAAACTTCAGCCCCCACCCCCTACACCTCTGGATTTCTTGACACTACATTCTGTGTCTCTGCCTATTGAAATAGTTGTACATTGTCTCCCTCGTCACCTGGTTTGTATCACACAGACCATGATAAAAATACAATAAGTAAATGCTGCCTTTCTGCAGTTTTACCAATCACATGGGAGTCAAAAATGCAAGCGTATGGAATAATATGGCCAAGAACGGCTGAAATTAACAGATTCCATATGGATTAAATATATATTGATAAAGGTCCACAAAACAAAGGATTTATCATGAGGGAGACTCAGTGAATCGGACAATCTCTTGATACTTCTGGATAAAAATGTTTGAGTAGATTCTTAAAGTACTTGGCTGGAAGATGACAACATGGTCAGTAACACAAGGAATGAAAGAATAAAAGATAAAGAAAAGAATTGTCAAGTCATAAGGTAAAGACAACATGAAATTTGTTTCATTTCCTTTCTTCTTTTTTTTTTTTTAAAGTAAGGATTTCTTTTTCTAAAGTGTGAGTGTACTTGGTACTTCCCAAAGGTCAGGGGAAGTGGAATTTTGAAAATTACGCATCAAAGGCCCAGCGACGTGGCCTAGCGGCTAAAGTCCTCACATTGAACATGCCGGGATCCCATATGGGCGCCGGTTCTAATCCCGGCAGCTCCACTTCCCATCCAGCTTCCTGCTTGTGGCCTGGGAAAGCAGTCGAGGACGGCCTGAAGACTTGGGACCCTGCACCCATGTGGGATACCCAGAAGAAGTTCCTGGATCCTGGCTTCGGATCGGCATAGCATCGGCCATTGTGCTCACTTGGGGAGTGAATCATCGGATGGAAGATCTTGCTCTCTGTCTCTCCTCCTCTCTGTATATCTGACTTTCCAATAAAGAAATAAATCTTTTAAAAAAAGAATTATTCAATAATATGTTTTTCATGAACTTTTTGAAGTCCCTTTACATGCATAGATTTCAAATAATACAATAAAATAAAATTTAACTCCATGTTCACAAACTTTTTGAAGTATTTCCATGTATGTCAAGCTTTGTGACTAATGCTAGAGATAGTCATGCATGGCCACTTAGAGATCATGAGGAATGGGTATGGGGCGTGATGACTCAATGGCCAAATCCTTGCCATGAATGCACCAGGATCCCATATGGGCAGCGGCTTGGCTCTTTGCTTCAGATCAACTCAGCTCCAGCCATTGCAGCCACTTGGGAAGTGAACCAGCAGGCAGATCTTCTCTGTGTCCCTCCTTCTCTCTGTGAATCTGCCTCTCCAATAAAAAAAAAAAAAAAGAAAGAAAGAAAGAAAAAGAGAAAAAAAAAAAGAGATCTCAGTGGGGAGAAAAATACATGCACAAATTAACTGAGTCATAAGACTTAAGAAGAAAAGGTGCAAATACTGATACAGCAAGGGGGAATGACAATAGCTTTGCGTAAAATGGCACCAGGAAAACCTTACACAGTGCATATCTTTCGATTTAGATCTGTATGAATTGATTAGCCAGAGAGAGAATGGAAAAGTTTTTACAACAGGAAAGTATAAAGCAAATACAGAAAGCAGCTTAAGATGGACATGAGGGGTATAGGATGGGTTCGCAAAGGTGTGATGAAGCAAGATAAGCAGAAAGAGTTCATAGTTAATGTTAAAGTGGGTGAAAGTCATGGAAACACAGTTGTTTCATCATATTTGTGTTCAAAAAGCTAGCTGACATACTTGCAAAGGATGAAGGAAACTAAAAATAGGGACAGTTGTTGGGAGATCATGATATATATCAGGTGATTGATGATAAGCCTGAAATGAGGGAGGAAGAGGAATTGATATGTGAAACATGCAGGAGGTAAAAATGAATACACTGAAGCTTAGCCTAGTACTCCAGGGGGCCCATCCCAAGCATTCTTATTTTTATTAAAATCAGGTCAGTGGCAGGGAAATAATGGACTCTCAAAGACATTGCTCCTGTGTTACTAACATCACCTGTGAAACTGTTACACCACAAAGGGAACTTAAAGGTACAGATAATGCTAGAATTAAAATTGCTAATCAGCTTGCTTTGGATGATCTGGATTAGCCCACTATAATGGTAACACTGCTCAAGTATAGAAGAGAGAGACAGAAATGTCATTGTGTCAGAGGAATGTCACTGCCAACTTTGAAGATGAAAGTAGATAGGAGCATGGACCAAGAATGATGGATGACCCCCAAATCACAGAAAAGAAAAAGAAGCTCTAGAAAGGAACTCAGCTCTGCTAACATCTTGACTCTAGAATGCTGAGTTGAACTCAGTGTGATTTTTGTGAGACTTCTGACCTCTAGACGTATAAGATAATAAATTCATATTATTTGAAGTCACTAAGCTTGTGATAGCTTTTATGGTGGACACAGTGTCAAGAAGACACAGAGACAGTATCAAGAAGATTTAACATTTGAATCAGAAAGAGAGAGATTGAAGATAACTTCAAGATTATTCCTCAAATACAGATATTTTATGTGCCTATTTTTTCTTTGTCCAATACAACTTGTTTTCTTCTGAGAACAGCATCTCCCCATACCATGTTTTCAAGAGATTTTTTAATTTATTCAAAACTCAGAATTTCACACACACACACACACACACACACACGTACACACACACACACACACACACACACACACACACACACACACACACACACAGATTTTCCATCCATTTTGTTCACGCCCCAGTTCGCTGCAAAGGCCAGCACTGGGCCAGGTTGAAACTAGAAGCCAGGAACTGCATCTAGGTCTAGCTACAAGGGTGGCAGGGCCCAAAACACTGGACCATCTTCAGCTGTTCCCCCCTCTCCCCAGCTGGTTTAGCAGGGAACTGAATTGCAAGTGGATCAGTGGGGGACATGGACCGGTGCCTATATGGAATGCTCACAGGAAGCAACTTTTACCGGCTTGGCCACGGTGCTGGCCCCCTCCCCCTCCCTGTGGTTTTTATTTAGATGTTTTTCTCTATTGTTTCATTCGTTCATGTTGTTCTGCTGGAGGTTCTATTCTTATGTCATATATGAACTTTGTCTCCAGAGTGATTATTGTACTTAGCCTCATGCAATAAGAATATCTATCGCTTTAAAAGCCACAAATAAGGAAAGAGTGACAACCATCTGGGAGAAACGTGGTATATGTGAGCATACAACTTTCCAGAGATCATGCTCGAGGCCTGCAGACCATGACTTTGAGAGGGTCTGAAAAATGACCCTGTCTGAAAGAGGCAAGATTGAGAGCCTGAGCTGGAATTTCAAGCATTCTAGTTTCTGGTTTCCATTTATTCCTAAGGCAATCACAGACTTACCCTTTCATAACTTAGGTTACACAATAACTTTTTGTTTTTGCCTGAGTTATGTTAGTTTTTGGCATTCCAAAATATCCTGAACAAATTCAAGCAAAAAATAATGAATATAATAATTCAATGAAAAATTCTAAAAACACCACACTTACACGCTTCTGTTAATGATGCACGAATTTCTTTTATTGACCTAAGGTGCTTTTAAGCTGCTTTCTGTGTATAAAACATTTCACTTATGAAATGAATATGTCAAGTCTGCACTTCTAAGCATTTACACATTTTTTTAATTCCACAAAAATCCATCCGTATTTACCAGGATACCTTTTTTGTAATAAGTGCTCCCTACACATTTGTATTTATTTGATAAAACAAGTTTAAGAAAATCTAGTTTGTAAAATATACACTTGGAGGAACTAGAAAGGTTGATAGGAAGAATTTTACGATATTCATATTTCTAAGGACAATTAATGGACTCCTGTCACAATCAAAATGCATGCTAGAAGGGACTATTAGTGTGGCCTTGTGGTAATTGTTTTATTCTTATAAATCAAATATTTTTAATCCCATTATAACTAGAGCAAAAAGATGGGAAAATTAGTTTGGAATAAGATTTGGGGCTCACAGCCCAATCCCCTTTGTAGTCATATAGGTGTGTATGTGTTTATTTTAATAGCTGATTTGAAGGCATATGAGATGCTATAGCTGAACAGATTCTCAACAAAAACGCATATAACTTAAAACTAAGCAAGCATAAAGCATGGAATAATACTCAAGTTAGATTCCTCAAACAATTACAATGCCAACTAGCGTGGTAGCACAGCAGGCTAACTTTTCACTTGTAGAATGGGCATCTCATATGGGTGCTGGTTCATATCCCGGCTGCTCCACTTCCCATCCAGCTCCCTGGGAAAGCAGGAGAGGATGGCCCAAAGCCTTGGGACCCTGCAACTGCATGGGAGACCTGGACGAGAGTCCTGGCTCCCAGTTTCAGAAGAGCTTTGTTCTGGCTGTTGTGATCATTTTGGGAGTTAACTGTCAGATGGAAGACCCACTCTCCCTCTTTCCTTCTTTCTCTCTGTAACTCTAACTTTTGAGTGAAAAAAACCATATATATTATATATATGGTAAATAGCATATATTTGGTATATATAGTATTTGTCCCTTGGGGATTGATTTATTTCACTGAGCACAACGGTCTGTAGTTGGGACCATTTGGATGCAAATGGTAGAATTCCATTCTTTTTGTCGCTTGAGTAGTATTCCATGAAGTAAATGTACCACAGTTTCTTTATCCACTCCTCTTTGGATGAGCATCTGGGTTGTTTCCACATCTTTGCTATTTTAGATTATGTTGCTGTGAATATAGGATTACAGATCCCTTTCTCATACGCAGATTTAATTTTCTTTGAATATATTCCCAGAAGCGGGCTAGCTGGATCATATGACTGACTCAATTTTTAGTTCTTTTAGCATTCTTCATGCTGACATCCATAGTGGTTGTACTAGCCTACACTCACACTAGCAATGAAGGAGAGTAACTTTTTTCCTACATCCATGCCAGCAGGTGTTATTAGTAGAGTTCTAAATGTATGTTCTCTCTGATATAAGGCAATCTTCATGCAAATTATAAGATCAATAGCTGATCAACACTGCTTTTGCTGATCACATTGGTTTTGATATTTTTGTTTTTATTTTCATTCATTCAAAACAACTTTTCTTATTAATTTCTTCACTGACTCGTAGATCATATAGCAGCATTGTTTGCTTCAAGAAGGCTTTTGCTTTTTTGCATTTCTTCATCAACACATTGGTCATTGAGTAGCATGTTATTTAATTTCATGTTGTTGTAAATTTACTATTTTTCTTCCGATCATTGATTTTGTTTCATGGCTTTTTGTCTAATAGTATGTATAGTAATTGTGAATAGGGACTATCATATCCAGATGTGAAGACAATGCGATCTGCATCTCTACTTGCAAATCAAAGATGAACTCCCAATGAAACTGCTAAACACAGCTTGACAATAGGATGAGGTTTTCTCTACCATTGTCTATGCCTACAATGTCAGATAAACCTACAGAGCAGGATGACGGCCTTTGGGCTGTTTATGAAGGACTATATTGCTGTACTAATATGGGGGGAAATCAGTGAGGGGGAGGTGACTTGGAGAGGATGGAAGGGAAATCCCAGAGCCTATGAAACTGTATCATAAAATTAAATAAATAAATAAATAAATAAATAACCTTTAAAAAATGCTCCAATGCTCCAAACCTCCAGTCATGAGGTCAGTCTATATAACATTACAGACCTCATATTCTTAGTCTAAGAGAGCATTTTAGGACTCCAAGGTTCAAATTTTACCGCAGTTATAAAAAAAAAATCAGCATGGAAGATGGGTTTTATTTGATAACCTGCGTTCTTCTGAAGATATTCAACCAGGTTTGTTTAATACGCTTCTAAGAAAATACATTGTTGTCACGAAAAGGTGTTCAGAAACAGAGGCAAGAACTTGTCCTGCGGGAAGGGCAATTCCCTGAGCTGTAACTGCGGGCAATGTTTGGATAGTTACCAATCAACCACAATCTGGGCTTGCACACTAAAAGAGGAATGTTAATTAGGATGCCCAGCATAGGCAGTTTCTTGATGAGAAATCTTCCTGGTCCTCGGTTCAGGAGGGTTGAGACAGCGCGTGATCAGGAAAAATGACCAGGGAACATGTGGTGAGGCAGGCATACAGAAGGGGGAAAGGCTGGCAGGGATCTGGGGTTGCTCAAGAGACGTGGCAGTCCCGAGGGCTGACTGCAAGGCTCTGCGCCAATCCAAGCTTTCTCGACGTCGAATGTAGGGGTGCACAGAGGGACTGCGCCAACTTTCCCGTCGGAGTTACAAACAGATCCCTTGAGGGAAGAGTTCTAGTAGGGTGTCCAGCGAGCTTGGTCTTCTAGGTGGGTGCTCCGCTCGAGGGTTTCCCATTGGCTTGGCCCCGCCTGTCGTTTTCCCCACCCACTCGTTGCCCCGCCCCTTCCCTCCTAACCCCGCCCCTCCTGGGCCCCCGCGGCTTCCCGCCGCCCTTCCTGTACGCTCTCGGCTCTTGGCTCCAGTTAGGCTCGGCAGTATCGGAAGCGCGCAGGCGCGACTCCGGGCTCTCAGCGCGCGGAGTAGCGGAGCGGGAGGCGCGGTAAGTGTAGGGGTCCCAGCTGGGCTCCCGGCCGCGTGTCCCGGGAGGGACCAGGGCATATGGGGGTGACTTGGGTGACTGGCCAGAGGTACAGCAGCTTTGGTGGCGGCGTTCCCTCAGGTTGTCCGGCCCAGCCCGCGTGGGGTGCGGAGTGCGTGGTCCCTGGAGTGAATGAGGGTGTGTCTGAGGAGTGAGGTTGAAGGAAGGGGGTCCAGAGTCTGAAAGTCCAGACACTGGCTTGGCAGGTTCCGCAGGCTCGTCCAGGGCGCTGGAAGTCATCCCAACTTCAGTTCGGTTCCCCTGGCTGCTTGGTGCCCCTATGCGGCTCCGCGGGATCATCCCTTCCCCCTCCCGCGCTGCCTTCCCTGGGTCCAGAGTTGCCAGGAACGTTCCCGTCGCGGGAGTGAGGACTTAGGGGAGATGGACTGTTGGCTCAGGCTAGTTCCAAAGAGGACGTGCAATTCGTGTGACTTTCCTTTACCCTGCCCCCGGTAATATGTCCCTCTTCTGGTCCATTGTGCTCATGGACATTTTAACAAAGGCTGTGACTGTTGTAGGCAGTGGCGGGTGACATTGGGGGCGGGTGAAGGGAGGGTGCTTGCGAGGTCGTGGTGCGGCTCTGGGAGGAGGGAGAGCCAGGGGGCCCAGCTTGGGGGCCGTGGAAGGCAGGAACAGCCTTCATGCTTCAGCTTTTTCCTTCTTCCTGGTCCTGTGATTTTGATAAGTGGTAGGAACAGCCCTCAGAGGGAGACGGCTGGAGATCAGTGTGCGTTCAGACTCTGGCTGCAACCACTGGTTGGGTGGTTGTGCTTTCTGTGTATTTTCTACAGTTCTTTCAGGACAAAGACGAAACTAATGGAGTTCGTGGAAAAAAAAAAATGGAATGAAAGGGCGAAGAGGTGCAGTGAAAGAGCTAAATTACTTTTTTTTGATAGCTGTGGTGTAAAACCAGACTTTGAAAGTTGTGACGGTGCGCTAGCCAGGCTAAAGGAAAAGTTGATTAGGATACTTCTGATGATTTAAACCAAGAGTGGATTATTAGCGAAAAATGTGTGCTGGCAAGTTGCGGAGCTGACTCAATCTAGAACCTTGAAAAATGGTATTACTGAATACAAAGCCCAGGGCAAGTGTTTTAACATTGGAGAAGTTTCCTAATAGCCTTTATTTTTAAACTTCGTATTCTTTTATGAAAGATGGTATATGTGCCCAAGCACAGATGTTGATATTTTTTACTTATTTGTTTTAACTTAACACAACAAAACAAACTGAACTTCCTCCTCCTCCTTTCCCTTGATTGTGAACCCTGCTTTATAAACATTTACTTTCAGATCTGAACTATGTTTAAAGACAAAGTTCTTCCCCTCCCAAGGCATGAAGTGAGCAGGATTTCTTCTGGCTTTGTTGTAATTTTATTCTTTTTAAGTTTCATGTTATTTGAGGTTTTGTACTGCAAACCTTAACAAACGTGGGAGAATACATGTTAAGGATAACCTTTCTTTTTTTCAAGCCCCTGATGAACTCTATTTCATCCTACCAGACTCAGCCCAATTCACTTATTGGAAAATTTTGCTAAATCCTCCGGAATAAACCAATTATCCCATTTTCTGTTAAATTGATGTCACTGGATTTCTCTTGCTAGTAGAGACTCAGTCTCTGTGTTACCCTCACTATGCAGGTAGAATGGTTGATGAACTCACTCAATTAGGTGTTAATGAATGTTGTTAAAAACATTTGTATTATGTAAAAGTTCATAGGCTGATAGAACTTTAGGATGCTGACATTTTATTTAATATTTGAGCAACATTACTTGGAATATAAATAAGGAATGAGTATGGGAATATATTCTCGTGTATTAGCCACAATTTATCCTTTCTAAAAAGGGTGTAGAAACTCAGCAGATAAAGAAGTGGTCATAGGGATCAGGATCTTAAAAAAAGGCCAAATTTTGCTAAGGAACTGCTGAGGAGTACATGTGTAACAGAGAATTAAACATTTGTAGAAGGATGTAAATGAAATACTGCTGGCATTTAGGAATTTTTCCAGATGAATTGAAATTGCCAGATGGTATCCTTTGAAGGCCAGTGTAACTAAAGTAAGCTCTAACCTAATCATTGATATTATCTGCTTCCTAAATCTTAGGTGGTTTGAGCTTTTAGCTAATGGGTCTCTTCACATTATAGCATTCCTTGATAGGCTTAATATGATCTGCCAACTTGTCTTTAACGTTTCTTTTAACTCCACCAGTATTACTGGCTTTCCAGTCACTTTCTGCGCCCCATCCTGCATCCTTAATGATACATCCACTCAATTTCTTTATCCTTTCCCCCAGCCTTCATTTCCTGAGTGGGTATACCAGTTGGAGAGAAAACATGGGCAATGTTCACTCACTATGTAAGAGAATGGGATTGATCTTTTAGTTTAAAAGAACTAAAATGGGCTATTTGTTCAGTCTGGGTTTCTGTGTCCACAAAAAAGAGAACATATCCTAGCCATTAGTAACATCTTTTCCTTCCCCTATCCGCCTAAATGTAGAAGCACCTTTTGTCCATGCCATTAAGAAATAATATTAACCCCATTGCCCTCAAAACACTTCAAATGGTGCTTAGATTTTTATCAATAATGTTGAGATTCACAGAGGATGAATAGACTTCATAAAAGTTCTTCTATGGTTTATAGACCAAATAAAAAGGTTCCAGACCAAACCAGTGTGATTATACTGTTCTTCAAACCCTCTAGACTTCCTCCTAATATTTTCCTCTCTCACACTTTGATCAAACTCAGTCACCTCCAATGAGTTCTAATGTTAGAATTTTCTTCAAAACTCTGTATGCAGAATACAATAATACAGTGGCCAAAGGGATACAAATTGGAGGCAAGACAAGATTTTTAAAAGATGTATTTATTTTTATTAGAAAGGCAGATTTATGGAGAGAAGGTGAGACAGAAAAGATCATCTATTCATTGGTTCACTTCCCAAGTAATTCCAACAGCTGGAGCTGAGTCAAACCTAAACCAGGAGCCAGGAGCCTCCTCTGGGTCTCCCATGTGGGTGCAGGGTCCCAAGGGTGTGGGGACCATCCTTGACTGCTTTCCCAGGCCACAAGCAGGGAGCTGGAATGGAAGTGGAGCAGCTGGGATATGAACCAGTGCCCACATGAAATCCCAGCACTGGGAAACCAGATACCTTATAACAGTGTTAAGTGCATGCGAATATTTTGTATTTGTTTTTTTTGTTATATTACATCATTTACTTAGCTGTAGGCTTGGAAATGTGGCTGTGTTGATATCTTCTGTCCTGATCCAGCACCAGTTCTGTATTTGTAGATTTCCAACAGGCTGTTTAGCATAGTGGTTCTCTATTTTCAGCATGCCCAATAATCACACAATCACAGAAATTTCTGTGATCCACCCTTACAGTTTCTGATGTGAGGGGCAGCATTTGAGAACTTCCACTTAGTAGTGATCCGAATAATGGTGCTCCTCCTGTGAAAACACTGACTAGTACTTTCCTTGATAGCATGAAGATCAATTGGTATGGAGGAAAGGAGAGGAAACTAAAAGACCAAAAATTTATACAAGAGTTGAACGCATTACAGCTATTTGCTAAGGTTTGAATATTTGTCCTCTTGAACTCATGCGGGAGTTTAGATCCTAACTCTTAAGTTAGTGGCACTAGAATAGTGGAAATAACCTGATTGCACTGTTTAGAGATGGGTCCTTTGAAGTGACTAGACTGTTTTAGGCTGTTAGGGTGGAACTCTCATGATCGATTCTTAGGAGCTTTATAAAGAGAGTTAGACCACATTGACAAACATGCTCCTACTGTGTGATGCAATTCAGAAGCACCCTCAGAAGAGTTGGCACTGTGATGTTTGGTCATTGTACCTGTGGAACATTAAACCAAGAGAAACCTGTTTACTTAGCAAAGTGGCTTGCCTTGAGTGTTTTGTTACAGTAGTGAGAATCTGACTGATACACAGATAATGCTCAGGTGTAGATGCAAGGCTAAGAGATGATCGGATTTGATGACCTGGAGGTTTCCTTTTTTGTTTTTGGCTGGTGTTGGTACAGAAGGTTGATTCCTCTATTGGTAGAATTTTATTATTATGACTAGCAAAACTTCCCAGATATTTGAAATAATGCTTCTTACTCTAGTGTATACATCAGACTATCCTATGGTATTGTTTCAACCAAGATGCATTTAGTGTCTCTAAACCCAGTCTGATTCCATCAAATATGAGTTTCAGGGTATTGACCATGACCATAAAATTCCAAGAGATTTTTATTTGAATCCTGTTTAAAAAACACTTGAGTGATGGTGGTTAGGATGTGGAGGCAATAAAAATGTAACTATTCTGTTGGTAAATTGATGGGAAATGGGAAGGAAAGAAAAAGGCAGAAATTTGAAGGTTTTAATTGATCAAGACAATAGGAATGTGTAAAGAAAGTGGAAACACTATTAGAGCAGAATGATTGAAGATGTTTTGGTAGGAGGAGGTAATTGATGAGCTAGAGTACTGAGGCAAGAGAATAACAGAATGGGATTAGTGGCACCAAGAGAGGAGAAAAGGAGTGAAATGAGATCACAGATGTTATCAGACGCTGAAGGAAGTATCTTTAAAGGAAGTTTATATGGCACTATTCTTCAGTGGAACTTAGTAAATTCTCATCATAATGTATTTTTTTTTTGCAAGTTTAGTGATGCTATCAGATTAGTAACTGCAGCTATGCTACCTACCTCTAATGTTTATAAAATTGTGTTTTCCATACCCTTTCTCATTTAGAAACTTTTCTGAATGTTAATCCAAGGACACTGTGTTGTAATGCTGTTGCCTCAGCCCCTGCCATATGACTACTATGTCACGTGCTTTTATATGGTTTTCATTTGTTTAACAACTATGGGTGCCTGCCCATTACTGCACTTTGTTCTGAAAATATGAAATGATTACAGTAGTTGTGCTTATTGAAAGTCTCTATACTACGAGAAACAGCTTCAGTGAAGCATATTATAAGTAAAATGATATATATGTATATATATGTTAAACAAAGTGCATACATCTACTTATATATAAAGCCATACAGTGTTGCATTCTTCTAGACGAATGCAAAGCAGGAAAGGCAAATAGAGGAGCCACCTAAAAGAGAGTAGGATATTTGGGAAGACTTTGCTGTCAGTAAAGACAGATGAGAGAACCATTTGTTTGGAAAAAGGAATAGGGACTAGCAGATTCTAAGATGTTTAAGTGGGGCCTTTTTGAGACTGTTTTGGTAGGAATAGCAAAAGGATCCTTGTGGTTGGAGTAGCAGGAATGGGGAGTGATGAATAACAAAGCACACCATCAGAGAAGGAATATGGGAGGACCTGGAATAGAATAGAATTGGACCTGGTACCGTGGCCTAGCAGCTAAAGTCCTCTCCTTGAATACGCTGGAATCCCATATGGGCGCTGGTTCCAATCCTGGCAACCCCGCTTCCCATCCAGCTCCCTGCTTGTGGCTTGGGAAAGCAGTCAAGGATGACCCAAAGCTTTGGGACCCTGCACCTGCGTGGGAGACCCAGAAGAGCTCCTGGGTTCGAATTGGTGCAGCTCTGGCTATTTCAACCACTTAGAGAGTGAATCATTGGACAGAAGATCTTCCTCTCTCTGTCTCTCCTCCTCTCTGTATATCTGACTTTGCAGTAAAAAATAAATAAATGTTTTTTAAAAAAAGATCACATAGAACAAAGCAGATCATTATGGAGGTCTCTATATAAAGTGAGAAGGAAAACCCTTAGCGACTTGAAAAAGAGGAATGGTCTTACCGCATTTCCACCTTACAAAGATTAATTTCATGCTGGGTGGAGAATAGCTTGCAAGAGGTTAAGAACAGAGAGATCAATTAGGCCTCCTTGTGCCTTGGACTGAGAAAGTGTAGTGGTGCAGGTGATGATAAATGATCAGATTTCCTGATAATTTGGAGTGGAATATAACAAGGAGTCTTGGATGATGCCAAGGATTTTCAACTGAACAACAGCATGGATGGAGTAGTCACTGGATGAGACATGGAGGATTGCAGAAGGAGAAAGTTTCTGAGAAATAAGATACAGAATTAAGCACTGACCATCTTAAGGTTGAGATGACTAATAGGTAGAATTTAGGAGATAGTTATGGGTGAGCAGGGAACTAAGAATAGATTTAAAGGGAACGTGTCATTCTTTTGCTTTTTAAAAAGAATAATGAACTTTACATTTTTTTCTAAAATGTTTATAATAAAATTTATGTTCATAGTAAGATTGGAAAGAAAGTACCGAAAGTTCCCATATGCTCCTCTGCTCACAGGCATCGCACCTCCAATACTATCACAACAACCTGTAACGCAGTGACACTTTTCATAAATTGACGAACCTCTATTGACATCTTATTATCACATTTATTATATTAGCGAGTCTCTCTTGATGTTACATATTGTATGAGTTTGGACAAAATTTGTGGTGATTTGTATCCACTCTTATAGTATGGTGCAAAGTAGTTTAGATGTCCTAAAAATCCTCTATTCCGCCTTCTCATGCCTCCCTCACCGAACCCCTTGGAAACCGCTGATCTTTCTGTTTCTGTAGTTTTGCTTTTTTTTTCCCAAATGCCATGTACTTGGAATCATAAAGTATGTAGCTTTCTGGGAGTTGGTTCTCTCACTTAGTAAAATGCATTTAAATTTTTTCAATGCCTTTCATGGCTTGATAGTTGATTTGTTTTTGGTGGTATTCCGTCACCAGGATTGTTACACTTTATCTCTTCACTCATCGAAAGTTCTTGGTATCTTCCAAATTTTGATAATTATGAATAAAGCAGTCATAAATATCTCTGTGAAATTATTAAAATGTAGATTTAAAAATCATTTGCATAAATATCAAGTAGTGCAATTGCTGAATTGAGTGGTGTAGTTATTTTTTAAGTTTTATAGGAAGCTGACCAGCCATTTCCCACAACGGCTGCACTGCTTTGAGTTCTGTCCCCAGCAGTGAATTACAGTTCCTGTGGATCACATCCTTGTTCGCATCTGGTGTTGTCAGTATTCTGGATTTTGCTGTAGTGGTATCTATTGTTGCTTGGCTTGTCAATTCCTTAATGACTGACACTGTGGAGCATCTGATGGTTATTTGCTATCTGTATAGCTCTTTTGGTGATGTGTTTGTTATGACCTTTTCCCCCCAAGTTATTTATTTTCTTTTTGCTGGGCTTTAAGTGTTGGTTGTATATTTTGATGACAGTCAACTAAAATGTCTTCAGTATATCTGAAGTCATCTAGAAGTCTGCTATCTTTCCAGAGTTTTATGGTTTTGTATCTTACATTTATCTTGGGGGAGGAAAACTACCTTTTCATTATTTTATTGCCTTTGGTGATTTGTCAAGGATGAGCAGACTGTAGTCTGTGGGTATTTTCTGGGTCCTCAGTTATTTTGCATTTCTCACTGTGGTGTCTTTATATATCATTTACAGTAAGACGCAAAGTTTGTCATTACACATCATTGT
Source organism: Ochotona curzoniae (assembly GCF_017591425.1). Lineage (NCBI taxonomy): Eukaryota > Metazoa > Chordata > Mammalia > Lagomorpha > Ochotonidae > Ochotona > Ochotona curzoniae. The sequence continues at coordinate 16,790,249 of NW_024465023.1, read as the reverse complement.
GTTGGTAATTCAGGTTTTTGTTTCTTCTATAAATTCTATAAGTTTTACAATCTATTTTTGGCAGCCACAAAGTAAGTCGCTAGCATTTCAAATGGGATTGTATTGAATGTAAAGGTGAATTTTGAAAAAAGAAAAAAATTTGGTGTCTTGAGATTTAGTCCTGTTATCATAAACTGTCTTTACATTTAATTAGCATCTTTTTCTTTTTCAACAGTATTTTATAGATTCCCTCAAACAGATCTGATACATGTTTTGTTATAACTAAATATTTAATTATGTAGTACTAATTTAAATGATAATGTATTTGTAGTTCAAATTCCAATTTTTCAGATGCTACTTGTTCATTACCAATATATAGGATGGGATTGCCTTTTGTTTCTTACTCTTCTATTTTGAAACCCTCTTAATAGATCACATGCTAGTTTCTGGAAAATTTTTAAATCAATTTTTTGGAATTTTCTACATGAACATTGATATCATCTCTGAACAAAATTGCATTTCACAATTCCCATCCTTTTATTTCCTTTTATTTCTTAATCACATTAGGTAGGATTTCTAGTATGACGCTGGAAAGGAGAGCTAAAAGCAAATATTCTTGATTTGTTTATGATCTTTTGGAGTGCTTCAAATTTCTTACCATTAAGATGTTAACCATAGTTTTTAATAATAGATGTTCTTATTCAGGTTCAGGAAATTCTCTATTCCTAGTTTGCTAAGAGTTTTTATTAAATCATGAATCAGGGTTAGAGTTTTTGAAATATTTTTCTGCATTTATTGACATCATTGCTTTTTTAAAATCCTGTTAATGCAGGAAACTGCACTAGTTGATTTTAATACACCAAAGCAGCTTTGCATACTGGGTATACATCTCACTTGGATGTGGTATGCAATTATTTTCATATTTTATTGAATTCAATTGCTAATATTTTGTTGAGTATTTTAAAATCTATGTTTACGAGAAGTGTTGTTCTTTAGTTTTCTAGTGATGTCCTTGTCTGGTTTTGGTTTTAGGGTAATGACTTAGGACATAATGGCTTCTGTCTTTTGGAGAGACTAGAGAATTTGTACAGTTTCTTCCTTGATGGCTTGGTAAAATTCATCAGGGATCTGATATGAGACTGGTAGTTTGTGATTTAGAAAGTTATTAGTGGGGCCAGCACCATGACATAACAGACTATGCTTTTGTCTGCAGCACCAGCATCCCATTTAGGCACCATTTCGTGTCCTGGCTACTCTACTTCTGGTTCAGCTGTTCACTTAAGGTCTGGGAAAGCAGTGGAGAATGGCTCAGGCCTTTGGGACCCTGTACCCACCTGAGAGACCCTGAAGAAGCTCTTGGCTCCTAGCTTTGGATTGGCTCAGTGCCAACCATTGCAGCCATGTTGGGGATGGAAAATCTCTTTCTCTTTCTCTTTCTCTCTTTCTCTTCCTCTCAGTAACTCAGATCTGCATTTCAAAAATAAAAATTTTAAAAAAAGAATAGTTTAAAATTTTTAAAAAATGTAGTTCTATTAATATTGTCTATAAAAGTATTTTAAAAGCTTATGGAAATTTGAATTAAGTGCTTTTTGGTACAAAACATTGAACCAATATTTGGAGGGGTCTTCAAAAACTTCATGGAAAATATGTGTCATCAAGAAGGTATGCATGAATTCCAAAATGCTGTTGGATCAAAATAAATTTAATCTTTTAATTCTATCTTCCCATGGAATTTTAGAAAATGATTTAATTATTCTTTTGAAAGTTACATAGGGAGGAAGACACAGTGAGAGAGATCGTCCCTCTGCTATTTTACTCCCCAAATGGCTGTAATGGTAATTGCAGTGGCTGGGACTGGGCCATTCCAAAGCCAAGAGCTAAGGCTTTTGTCTGGATCTTCCACATCGGTAAAGGGGCCCAACTACTGGGGCCATCTTCTGCTACTTTCTCAGGTGCACTAGCAGGGAGCTGTGTAGGAAGTGGAGCAGCCAGGACTGGAACAAGAACTTATTAGGGATGCTGGCTTGGCAGATGACAGCTTAAGCCTCTGGAACAAAATGCTGGTGGCCCTTTCAATAAACCTTGTGAATGAAATAATTCTGTGTTTATCTTTGTGGATTCTGGCAAATTGTATCTCTCACTTGAGAATTTATACATTTCTTTTAGGCTATCAGATTTACACACATGAAATTGTTTGTAATACACCTTTACTGTTTTTGTACATGGGTTCCATAGTGATGTCTTTAATTTCTGATAGTAGTAATTTTTGTCTTCTTTTTCATTTTTAATTAACCAAGAGTGTAGCTTATAACATTTTTTAAAGATTTATTTATTTTTATTGGAAAGTCAGATTTACAGAGAGAGAAGGAGAGACAGAAAGAGAGATCTTCTATCTGCTAGTTCAATCCCCAAGTGGCTGCAACAAACAAGCTGAGCTGATCTGAAGCCAGGAACCAGAAGCTTCTTCTAGGTCTCTCACGTGGGTGCAGGTCCCAAGGCTTTAGGCCGCCCTCTACTGATTTCTCAGGCCATGAACAGGGAGCTGGATGGGAAGTGGAGCAACTGAGACATGAACTGGTGCCCACATGGGATCCTGGTGCATGCAAGGTGAGAATTCAGCCACTAGGCTAACCGCACTGGGTCATAACATTTATTTTTTAAATATTTATTTATTTACCTATTTGGAAGGCAGAGAGATGGAAGCAGAGACACAAAGATAGACCTTCCATCTGCTAGTTAATTTCTCAAATGGCTGCAATGGCTTGTGTTAGTCCATGCCAATTAGGGGTTGCAGGAATTCTATTAAGGTCGCCAACATGGGAAAGAGAGGCGTAAACCTTTTGGAATTTTATCCACTACTAATTTAAGTCATCAGCTACCAAGTTAAGCTGCAATGTGGCCCTTATTTATCTTTTCAAAGAGCAGCTTTTGGTTTTATTTCCTATTTTAAATTTGTTTAATTTTTGGTGTGATTTTTTTCTTCTATCTAGGATTGAATTTTCACTTCTTTTTTATAATTTCCTTAAATAGAAACTTACTTGCTTGAGAGGCAGAGTCACAGAGTCTTCCATCCATTGATTCATTCTCCAAATGGACGCAACTGCCATGGCTGGGCCAGGCTGAAACCTGCAGCCAGGAGTTTCATCTACATCTTCCATACAGGTGGCAGGTTGCCCAAATGCTTGAACCATATGTATCTACTTTCTAAGGTGAATTAGCAGGAAGCTGGATAGAAGAGAACATCAGGATTTGAACTGGCATGGGTTTGGGATGCCATTATTGTAGTTGGCAGCTTAACCCTTAGTGTCACAGTGTCAGCTCCTAGAAGACTAATTTTTAATTTTCTTTTCTAATTTCTGCATTCAAGCTATAAATTTCTTTTTTAAAAGATTCATTTATTTTTATTTATTTTTATTATGTTTTTTTATTGGAAAGGCAGATATACAGAGAGGAGGAGAGACAGAGAGGAAGATCTTCCATCCGATGATTCACTCCCCAAGTGACCGCAACGGCCGATACTATGCCCATCCGAAGCCAGGAGCCTCTTCTGGGTCTCCCACGCGGGTGCAGGGTCCCAAAGCTTTGGGCTGTCCTCGACTGCTTTCCCAGGCCACAGGCAGGGAGCTGGATGGGAAGTGGGGCTGCCAGGATTAGAACAGGCGCCCATATGGGATCCCGGGCGTGCTAGGTAAGGACCTTAACCGCTTGCGCCACCGCGCCGGGCCCAAGATTCATTTATTTTTATTGGAAAGGCAGATATACAGAGAGGAGGAGAGACAGAGAGGAAAATCTTCTGTCCGATGATCGCTCCCCAAGTGGCTGCAACAGCTGGAGCTGAACCAATCCGAAGCCAGGAGCCAGGAGCTTCTTCCAGGTCTCCCATGCGGGTGAAGGGTCCCAAGGCTTTGGGCCATCCTCAACTGCATTCCCAGAGCACAAGCAGGGAGCTGGATGGGAAATGGGGCTGCTGGGATTAGAAGTAGCGCACATATGGGATCCTGGCGCATGGATGGTAAGGACTTTAGCCGCTAGTCTATGGCTCTGGGGCCTGAACCCATAAATTTCTTTCTAAGCACCTCTTTGTATCCCACAGATTTTGAAAAATATTTATTTATTTACTTAGTTAAAGAAATTTCATTTACTTTGAATCTCCTTCTTCTTCTGTTATTTACTTAGGACGAGTTACTTAGTTATCTGGAAAGCAGAGTTTCAGAAAGGGAGAAGCAGGGAAGGAAGGGGGAAAGATATCTTTTACCTGCTAGTTCAGTCCCCAGAGGGCTGCCAACAGCCAGGGCTAGGCCAAGCTGAAGCCAGAAAATTGGAACTCTTCCCGAGTCTCCCACTTTGTTGGCAGAGACTCAAGTACTTTGGGACATCTTACGCAGTTTTTCCAGGTGTGTTATCAGGGAGCTAGATCAAAAGTTGACCAGGACTTGAGCTAGTCCTCATATAGCTGCTGAAATCACAGACAATGGCCTTAACTCACTGTACCAAGTTGCCAGCCCTATCCCATGTGTTATTTAAAAGTGTGTTGTTGGGATGAACATTTGGTGCAGGCAGTTCAAATGGCTGCATTTTGTGTTGGGACACTTGGGTTCAAGTCCTGCCTCAGCTTCCAGTCTCACTTCCTGTTAATGTGCAGTCTGTGTGACAACAGGTAATAGCTAAAATACCCAGCTCCTTGCTGTCTGTGTGGCAAGCCAGATCGAGTTCTGAATTGATTTCTGAATTCTGCCTGCCCCAGTTGCTAGGAGCATTTGGGGAACCAATGGATGGAAGATTTGTCTCTTTTCCTCTTTGTTTCTGTCTATCCAAAAATTTCTCACATAAAGAATATTTTTAATGACAGTATATTTTAGGAAGCAGATATTTAGCCTACTGGAGAAGACACCCATGTTTCACATCAGGGTACTTGAGTTTGATTCCTAGCTTCAGCTACTGACTCTAGCTTTCTACCAGCATAATACTGTGAAGCCACAATGAGGGCTCAAGCATTTGGGTTCCTGAAATTTATGTGGAACACCTGGATTGATCAGCAGATGAGAGCTGTTTTTCTATTTCTGTCTCTGTCATTCATTATTCCTCTCAAATAAAATTTTTTAAAAGGAGTGTGTTGGAGCTGGCATTGTGGCATAGCAGGTAAACCCACCACCTGTTGGACCAGTACTCTGGTGTAGCAAGTTAAGCTTCCACCTGTGGCACTAATATCCCATATGAGTAGCAGTTATTGTCCTGTCTGCTCTGCTTCTAATCTAGCTTACTGTTAATGGCCTAAGAAAGCAGCTGAGAATGGCCCAAGAACTTGGGCCCCTTCGGCCACATGGGAGACCCAGAAGAAGCTCCTGCCTTTGGATTAGCCCATCTCTGTCCTTTGTGGCCATTTGGGGAGTGAACCACTGGATGCAAGATCTCTGTCTTTCTCTGTCTCTCCTATTCTGTCTGTAACTGTGCCTTTCAAATAGAAATAATTTTTTAAAAATCTCTTACCTGTGAGGCCAGCATCCAGTGTTGGTACCAATTCAAATCCCAGATGTTCTAATCCCAATCCAGCTACTTACTAATGCCCCTAGGAAAGCAACAGAGGAAAGCAACAGAGGATGGAGCAAGTACTTTGGACCCTGCCTCCCATGTGGCAGACCCAGAAGAAGCTCCTAGTTTTTGGCTTCAGACTGGCAGAGAGAGAGAGCGAGAGAGAGACAGAGAGAGGAAGGATTCTTCATCTGCTGGTTCACACCTCAAATCCTCAATGTAATAGCCAAGGGTGGGTGAGGTCAAAACCAGGAGAACTCCATCTGAGTCTCCGCGTGAGTGGCAGGGACCTCCCTACTCGAACCATCTTTTGCTGTCTCCCAAGGCTATTTATAGGAAGCTGGATTAGATGCAGAGGTACCATGATTAGAACTGGCACTCATTCAGTTTGCAGGCAATATGTGTTTATTTGAAAGGCAGAGTTAGAGAGAGACAGGGAAAGGCAGAGATATCTTTTATCTGCTGGCTTACTCCCCAAATTTCCACAACAGTCAGGGCTGGATCAGGCCAAGGTCAGGAGCCTGGAATCCCATCACGGGCTCCCACATATATGGCGGGGGTTGAATGAAATACTTGGGCCATCTTTAACTTTTCTTGGGTACATTAGCATGGAACTTTATCACAGAACCAGCATTTCTAAGAATTGCTAGTGTCATAAGCAGTGCCTTAACCTTCTGCACCATAATGGCAGCCCCCAAGTCCACTTTGAAATATCATTGTACTTGGCCCGGTGCAATAGCGCAGCGGTTAAAGTCCTCACCTGGAATGCACCGGGATCCCATATGGGCACAGGTTCTAACCCCAGTGGCCCTGCTTCCCATCCAACTCCCTGCCTGTGGCCTGGAAATGCAGTTGAGGACAACCCAAAGCTTTGGGGCTCTGCACCTGTGTGGGAGATCTGGAGGAAGCTTCTAGCTCCTGGCTCCTGGCTTCGGATTGGGTCAGCTCCAGTTGTTGGGGCTGGTTGGGGAATGAACCATCGGACGGAAGATCTTGCTGTTTCTCCTCCTCTCTGTATATCTGCCTTTCCAATAAAAAGAAATAAATCTTAAAAAAAGAAATATAATCGACTTTTTGGTGTGGTTTGGATGTCACTTGACTAACTTAAAAAGCTGTCAGGACACTATAGAAATAATGTTGTCATTGCAAATTGACTTTTTAAATCTGAGAAAATGGCTTTCTGTATGTTAGACTTTAATTCAGCATCTATTGAATGCCTTTGATGTGTAAGATATGTATACATTAGCCTTATCTTTTGTAAACAAGGAACATAGTACTTTTAAGAATGAAGTAAGAATCAAGAATTCTGCAACACCAAGGTAGTCAGAGTTCTTAAAAATGCTCAATATTGGGGCAGGCATTTGGTGCAGTGGTTAAGTGACTACTTGGGATGCTTGCTTTCCAAATCAGTCTGATTCTAGTCTTGGTTCTGCTTCCAATCCCAGCTTCCTGCTGATGTACACTCTGGGAAGCATCAGGTGTGATGGCTCAAGTGCTTGAGTACCTGCCATTCATTTATGAAGGGAACCCAGATCAAGTCAAAGTTCCTGATTTCTACCTACCTGGCCCCAGCTGTTGCAGGCATTTGAGACGTGAAATCAGCAGATGCAAGATCTCTCTTCACTTCTCTCTGTTACTCCTCCATTTCAGATAATGTGAAAACAAGTCAATACAATTTAAAGCAAAAATGATTTAACCCTACAGTTTTTTAAAAATCAGTAGTAGCTTTGCTTTCTCTGTTATTGTGTGGTAATAATTAGTATGCTGTTTCCATGCTCATTCAGAGGCTGAAGATGCATTTTTGATAACACTCATTCTCTACTTGAAAGTGTTGGAATTAAATGAACTAGACTTTAAATAGCAGTTTTAACTCTTTATATTTGGAAGGCAGGTTTTACATAAAGAAGGAGGGAGGGAGAGAGAGAAACAGAGAGATGGAGAGAGAGAGAGAGAGAGAGAGGCAGGGGAGAGAGAGAGGGGGCCAGAGGAGAGAGGCAGAGGAAGCTAGGGAGGGGAAGAGAGAGAGAAAGAGAATGAATCTTCCATCTACTGGTTCACTCCCCAAATTGTCTTAAGGGCCAGAGCTTAGCTGATCCAAAGCTGGGACCCAGGTTCTTCTTACAGTTCTACGTGGGTGCAGGATCCCAATAGACTTGGACCAGGTCATAAGTAGGGGGCTGGATGACAAGTAGAGCAGCCAGGACAGGAACCAGCACCCATACAGGATGCCAGCACCACAGGTGGAGGATTAACCTGTTTTATATCAACCCTAGCAGTTTGAAGTCTTAGCCACTTTTTTTTGTTGTTGTTGTTGTTAGTGTCTCAGAATTTAGAACCTAGGATTTCTTGACAAAAATGTGTGATGTTTTAAATCCCTGACTTGGAGTGAGTTTCCTGCTTTCTATTTCTTCCCTTTGTTCAAGACGCTGTCTCAATTGTGCGTTGTTTTCTGTAGTCCTCATTAATGGAATGCCTACTTTTTCTGTGACAAAGCCTTGTTATGCCAAGCTCTGAAGCTGTGAGTCTTCCCTAGCTGTCTCCTGTGTGCCAGTTTTTGTGGCTTGGTTCCTGGTGTAAGGCATTTCAGTTTTGTAAAAAAAAAATCTATATGAGTAACTTGTCACAATAATCCAAGCTGACATGTTTGCTTTAGAGAGAAGGCAGGAAAAGTCAGAAACGTAAGCCCAGTTTTAAAATTTGCTGTCACTGCAAAAATGGGAAACCAGTGAAATGTATTCCAACTTTCTTTTCCTGTATTAGTATTGCTTATGGGACCAGAATAATTGTTTTGTTTAGGATACATTACTTTTCTATGTAATTTTATCCTGCTTTGATATCTTACTCATTTTCTCTTGAATTTATCAAGAAAATATTATTATAGAAGTTCAAAAAGAAATTTGTTTCTGTAAATATTTTTCTTGCATTCAATTTGAAACAGTACTGTATAGATAACTGTTTGAATTTTAAACTTCCCTTAATTTACTATCTATTGCTAATACTTTATATAGTCTCTGCACTATGAACACTCACCTGGCTTATGGAATTGGCCTTAGCAACATTTTGAGTAATGAATTTCTGTGGCTATTTAGTTCTGGATTCATTGCTTCTTTCCTCACACTATTGTCTTATCCTTTAAACCTCTCCCCTGGGTAGTTTATTGCCTGTCTTTAACCCAGATCTGTCCATCCACAGATACTGACAGCCCCCAGCTTGCTGGTACCCTTCACAGTGTCCCTACAGAGTCCAGCCAAACAGACATAACTGTTGAGTTTGTCAAAGAATGCATGAGAGTGATCTTTCTGAGTTATATGTATCTAGCGTTCTGAGTTTCTGTTGGGATTCCTCATTTACACTTCAGTTCTTAACCTTTTAACTGTGTTTTGTTCTGTGCTGGAATCTCAGTCCCACTAATCTGGGGTCAGAATGTCCATATTGTCTTTGTCTACTTGATCTATTCCACCACTAATAATTGGGATTCTGAATAGCCCTACAATCTTCACCATTAGAGTGAGTGAACCAAGTGTACTTTAACCAGGCTGACGAGAGGAAAAGGATGTCAGAGTCTTCAGCAGCTCAGGAAGGAGCCTAGAGCAAATCCTGTGCAAAATGGAATTTTCTTCTTTGGACACAAACCCACTTTTTAAAACAGTCTGGTAATCTACAGATTGCCCAAATGATATTTTTCTTCTCTTCTCTGGAGCAACTGCTGCCCATGTGTATTGGCTTCTTTATAATGACAGCAAGAATCATCTGTGTTGCATCAGACATTTTATTTCCAATATTGTTTTATTACCCTGTAGGATTTATGACATTTATCTCGACGTTTGAGAGAAGACAATGGAATTAGAAAATATGTTTACACATCCCAAACTGGGACAGGCATTTGGCATAGTACTTGGTGTTGCTTAGGATGCCTGCATTCCACTTAGGAGTACCTTTGTTGGGGAAGTTTGGTAGGGACTAACAGCCGGACTTACTCCACAGTTCTTATCTTGCTGTAACAGATAAACTGAAAGCAGAAATATAGGTAAAGTGTGGTAATGGGTGCAGGACTTATTTAAATAGGTTAGATAGTACACATTCAGAAGTGAATGCAGGCAACCTCATGTGAAGTATTTTACCTCACTCAAGGTCAGTCACTCCTTTTATTGGGGTCCAGATTAAATGTACAAAACTGAATAAATATACAAATGGGTAGATATTTGATGGGGTTCATTGCTTGGTGGTAATCTTTGGGAAGGTTTCATGGTATCACCATGTTGGGCTTGGCATACCCATGCTTATCATCATGTCTTCTACATCATGAATGAAGCTTAGCTGCATCATGGGAAAGTGGGGTGTGCTAAATTGTCCTGGAAGGGGACAGAGTTTTTAAGAGGTACAGGACTATAGCCCAGAGACGGCTAGAAGTCTCAGCTGCGTTTTACTTGCCAACCTCCCACCTAGCCTGCATTAGTTTTAACTCTGGCTCCACTTCTTATTCCTGCTAATGTGCATCTGGGAGACAGCGGGTGTTGTCTCAAGTAACTGACTCCCCGTGACCCACATGGGAGACCCAGATTCAGTTCAGGGCTCCTGTGGAGCCTGGCTCAGCTCTGGCTATTGCAGACATTTGTTTGGGAGGTGAATCCTTGTCTCTGCCTCTGTATATATCTATACTTCTGCCTTTCAAATGAATGGTGCAATTATATAAGGAAAACGTAAAAATAAATAAATAAGTGTTCAAGGTCACAGTGGTTGTATGCAGTGGGACTGGAATTTTCCATTCTAGGTTGCTCTGACGCTAAAAGCTTGGAGGCCTCAGGAAGTCTTGTTTTATAAAGAATACTTTGGGGCTGTAAAACTATGTTTATGAAGATAAAATGCATTTACTTAGTGTAAATGAATTTCAAATGTCTAATTTGATGGTTTAGCATGTATTTAGTGCTTAAAGAGTATTAAATGAATGAATGAGAGAATATCTTTAAATTAGTTACAAAGACCAATCTCTCTGTGCTTAACACAGTAGTAGATATACAATTCCTTGCTGAATTCGTGAAATATTCAGATATTGTTGAATTAATGATATTATCCATGGAACTGTTTTTATTGAAACAGGTGATGATGAAAATGCATATATAAATCATGGATCCAATCTTCTGTGAAGAAAACAATTCATTTTAATTAATATTTTTTTCTTGGGATCCCTGAAAGTTTACTTAGTATTGTGTGATCATCTGTCTCTACTTCCAAAAGAGGAATGCCATTTTTCACTTGTTTCTTATTTGATTTCTATTGCACTCAGTCTGGTATTTCTTCCTTCTTCACTCTGAGAAATGCCATCAATTTTTGTGACATAAGCTTCTTTGTTCATAATGAAAATTCCTGTATTTATATTCAGTCACAGTATTTCTTCGAAGCCAGGCCTTGTACATGACTGCCTACCATAAACTGACATGTGTAAAGCAAAAAATGCTTCCTTTTTCTTTTTTTTTAAAGATTTATTTATTTTTATTGCAAAGTCAGATATATATAGAGGAGGAGAGACAGAGAGGAAGACCCTCTGTCAAATGATTCACTCCCCAAGTGAGCGCAATGGCTGGTGCTGTGTCGATCCGAAACCAGGAGTTCTTCTGGGTCTCCCACGCAGGTGCAGGGTCCCAAGGCTTTGGGCCATCCTTGACTGCTTTCCTAGGCCACAAGCAGGGAGCTGGATGGGAAGTGGGGCAGCTGGGATTAGAACCAGCGCACACATGGAATCCCGGCATGTTCAAGGCAAGGACTTTAGCCAGTAGGCTACAGAGCTGGGCCCGCTCCCTTTTTCTATTACCCATCCTAAATATTGGCTTTTTCTCCTTTGGTTTTTGTATTGTGTTGTATTTGTATTGTATTGTATTGGATGTAGACTCCTGGGTAAGAAGCAACCTGGTTGTGGTGGGGTACCCGGTGTGTGGCTTAGTGGCTAATTCCTCACTTTAAGTGTGCTGGCATCCCCACATGGGTGCCGCTTTGAGTCCCAATAACTATTTTCCATTCAATTCCTGCTTATTTATGGCCTGGAAAAGCAGTGAAGGATGTCCCAAAGCCTTGGGACTCTGCACGGACTTGGGAGACTCAGAGACGCTCCTGGCTTCTGTCTTTGGATGGCTCAGCTCTGGTCATTTTGGACACTTGGGGAGTGAACCAGCAGACAGAGAATCTTTGTATCTCCTTTCTGTAAATCTGCCTTTCCAATAAAAGTAAAATAAATCTTAAAAAAAAAAAAAAAAGAGAGAGAGAATCAAGCTGGGGGACTTGGCATTGAGGTGCAGTGAATTAAGCCACTGCCTGTGATGCTGGCCTAGCCCACTTCAGCCTGGCCCAGATCTAGTTGTGACCATTAGGGAACTAAACCCGCAGATAGAAGGTCTCTCTCTCCTCTGCCTTTCATACGCATACATACATACATATATACATTTTTTAAAAAAAGAGAAACAGACTGTATATAAGCAGAAATATAACCATATGGAGTTCCTTTAGCCACTCCTTTGGAGGGGTAAGGCCCCCAAATTAAGGAGCTAGCAATAATGTGCCTCACTGCCTTCCAGGATTTTTCTATGTCAATTAACCTGAAACTCCCCCTTCTTGATACAAGCAGGGATGTTAAGAGGACGAGCCCTCTTTCTCCTTTCTTGAGCAAAATGTATGAAAGAATGCACCCTGATTATTGTTTATAAAGATGCTTATTCCAAGCATCTGTAAAATACAATTCTTAAAAAAATTACAGTTCTTGATATTCAAATTATTTTATTTTTCCCTAACATATAATTGACTACAAAATCAAATGACTTAGTAAGTTACTGAAGAGATTATACTGCATTGACATGGCCTACTGTCTAGCTACAGCCTTTAACTACTAAGAACAGTTGTGTTCACTTGAAGTTTCACTCCAGTTTCACATTCTCAAAACTCTTCGAAGGTTTGTGTGGAATTTTCCCCCCTTGTCCATTTTTTCTGTAGCCATGGATTTCTTTGTGAGCTCTTCTTTTCTGCTACTTCCAGTCCTCAGAGAGGGCCTTGTCAAGTCAGACTATGCAGTTAACTCTACTTTTATGCGTCTATCTATGGTTTATTTTTCATGATGCTATAATTACTGGATTTCAGTTGATAGTGTTATATTTCTCCTGTTACATTGCTATCATGGACTGTGGCTTTTTTTTTTCTCTTTCTCTTCATGACACATTGGGCAGGAGAGATGTCCCTGTTCCAACATTACTTGGAAAAGCAATCTTCAGTATTTCTTTCCTACACTTAATCATATAAAATAGATCTTCATAAGTAGCATATATTCTTTTTACTTCAAAATTATTTAACACAGCTCCGTATGCAGTATTGATGGAAGCTGTGAAATCTAAGATGGTCAAAAGTTAATGCACTTCTAAATTTTTTTCTGGCATGAGTGAATCTTGGTTATCCATGTGTGTAACTAAAGAAATGTGGTTCAAACTCATTTTGTTGGAGGTTCTCTAACTGCCCTGGGCTAAATCGCATTTTGATCAGAGAGCTCTGCTTTAGGCTTGTTTCATAGCCTCAGGTTCTTTGTTTCACAGCCTCAGGTTCTAGCCCTCAGTTAGGTAGATGTTTCTGATTATTTTGTACTGGTAGTTTTAGCCTTTAGTTTGGCCTTATTGAATTTGACCAGAAAGAATTGCATAAATTCCAAGGGATATTACCGGACATTAAGAGTATCCTTTTAGGAGCCCAAGAGTTAGTGGTTAGGGAAGTCAGCTGGTTCAGGGGCTTCCTTTACTGTACACAGTCCAAAACTTGCACAAATAAGCCATCTGTTTTAAGCTTGACCCCTTTTGTGTAGTGGCTTATTTCATTAGCCTTTGTTTGGATAGGTGACAGGATTTTCGATTAAGCAATTCATCCCTCAAGGTCCAGCTGAAACACTGTGTCTCCTCTTAATAAGTACTTCAAAATTTTTTTTGAATTGAATATCATTCTACTCCTTTTGGTATACAAAGGAGTAGATAAGCTCTGCATATTGCAAAACAGCTTTGCCATGCAGCCTTCTGACAACCTTGGATAGCTTCCTAAAAGCTATGGAGCCAATGCTTCAATGTAGTCTGACCCATGTTTTGGCAAAGTGCCCTGCAATTCCTGCTGGAGCAAGGAAGATAAGAAACCTGGTGAGATGAGGCGGAGTCTTACCCATATTATGTGGGAAAATGGCCTAGGGCCATTTCTTATTCATCTCCTAGTTTCTTTTGGGTGGAAGACTTTTCACCTTGCACCTTGTGGCAGTACATCTGAATGTTTCTGTGCAATTATTTATAACTTCTTTTTCAAGTATTTTATTTTTATTTGAAAGGCAGATTTACAGAGAGACACACAGAGAGAAAGATCATCCATCCTCTGATTCACTCCCCAAATGGCTGCAACGGCCAGAGGTGAACTAGTCTGAAGCCAGAAGCCAGGAGACTACTCAGATCTCCTGCACATATGCAAGAACTTGGGCCAACATCTGCTGTTTTCTTGGCTATAAGCCAGGAGCTGGATCAGAAGTAGAGTAGCCAGGACAGGAATTGGTGCCCATATGCCAGCACTGCAGATGGTGGCTTTGCCTACTTTTGGGCTTTAGTTTAGTGATAACTGTTCAACAGCTATGACCCAACACTTGGGCCGTCTTGTAGCCCTGATACCACACTGAGTTTGATTTTGCTGTCTATTTAATAAGTTGTATCCTTACCAGCCAAATTAATGGAAGTGTGTGGCAAAGCAATCTTAACAACTGGAATAGTGATTCTCCTGGCCCTGTTAGCTACTACTTTGCTGCTTTGGGGATGTTTCAGTGTGTGAGTGGTGGAGTGCTCTCTGATCATAAGCATCAGCTGATACATATTATGGTAGTATATTCCTTGAATTTTATACTTGTCTCTTGGTAGAATAGAGCATACAGTCTAGTAGATGGACAGAGATCAGGATTTTCTATTGAAATTACTCTACATTGCTTATCTAACATTGTCAGACCTAGGAAAATACCAAGACCTATTCTGTAGAAAGTTTTCAGTTAGGAGGACCATACTCATGTTTAAGCTTCACACACACACACACACACACACACACACACACACACACACACGTGATAGGAAACAATGATAGTGTTTGGGCTTACTCAGAATGGTGCACTTTAAATGTCTGGTTCCCTGCTGCTCACCAATCCTGTAACCTCTTTAGTCTATGATACTTTGGGTTCCAAAGAAACCAAATGTTTCACTATATAGTTATCTGCAAAATATTCCTCTTCTGGCATTATATCTGGAAAAAAAAATAAAGGCCAACATGGAGGATAATTTCTTAATTATACATTTTTGAAAACTTTTATTTAATAGTTGATTTTGCATTTTTTTTTCTAATATAGGCATTTAGGAGTTTTTACTTCTGAACATGATTTTAACTATGTTTTGCAGATATTGATTTTGTGTTTTTATTTACATATATTCAAAATTTTGTTTAATTTCTTTTCTAATTCAGTTCAATGATTGTTGAGAATTGTGTTTCTTACATATTTATATGTAAGGCTTATAAAAAATTCTTGACACAGCAGGCCTACTTACTAACTACTTGATGTTTGCAAGGGAACTTGGAACCAGGTTGACTCTTGACTAACTCCTGGGAATGTGGCTCACTAGATGCTTTTTATGTTAATGGTTGATATTTTTACCTGGTGCAATGAGCCATACCCACATGTACTTATGTGTCAGAATTGCTTTGTACAAATGTCAAGATTGGTGATATATACCTGTTTTCTGAATTTTGGTTGCCATGTCTGGTCAAGCAGAATATGCCTACATGGGCAACCCTCAATAAAAGCTGTGACTTTCAATAAAAGCTGTGACTTTCTCCTGCATAAAATTTCCTTGCTTATATTTATTTCTCTGCTGAGGTTTTCATGAATTAATAATACCAACATGCCTCTGCCATAATTGAATCTAATTCTGATGCTCTGTCTTATCAAATTGTATTTTGTTTCTTAGTATGTCTTGTAATTTTGGTTTGAAAGGTAGATGTGATATACTGGGTAAAAGGGACTGAGGCAAAAAAAAACCCCTTTATTGTAAGGTTTTGTTTTTTTGGCTAGGAACTGGGTTGTGTTTTAGTGTTTCCTGTAGACTATGTGTTTCCCCCTCCTTTTGTGAAATGTCCAAGGGAATTCTTCTCTGTTCTTTGTTGTGAGAGCTTAGTGGGAATCCTGGAGAGAAAATTCACAAAAGTAGGTGTGTGGTAAGACTAAGATTGTGCCTTCATAAAGACTAATTGTTAAACTACAGTTTAGGTTTTTGACCCTGATACTGGTTCTGGAGTTTTCTCCTGGTCTTCAGCTTCAAATATTTAGATTTTTTTCTAAGTTAGGTTTTTCTCTACTTACCTGTCTATAAGTTTTTGGGTAGTGGTCTGCCTTGTCCTAAACTATCTGATGGATTTAGAAAGAGTTTTTTGTTTGTTTGTTTGTTTTGCATTTTTCTCATGGAGATGATAGTCAGGCTTTCATGAATTAAAAATGTGTATTTCACTGAGGATACCCACATGAAAGTCATCTTGTTAAATCCATTTGGTTCATCATCGAGTTGCTCTAGATTGATTTCCTTTCCTCTTTACAATGAGTTCTATTTTCTTGATTCTATGTTGGGTGTTTTTTGGATTGCATATTAGTTATTATGAGAGTTAAATTGAGTTTTTGTATTATTTTCATCCGAAAAGTTTTTTTTTTTTTTAGTGTTTGGGATTAGTGTGTGGAAGTATATAGTTATTTAAAAAATGAGGTTGTAACAGCCAACTCTGCTTTTTGTACAGTAGGTCTTCACTTTGTTCAGGTCTTTTCTTTTTGAATGGACTGCTGAAAGTCTGTGTAAGCATAGTTCCAGAGCTTAGTCAGACATCCAAATAGAGTATTGTAAGGCTGTACTCATTAGCTATTTCTGTTCAATGTACATGGTGTCTGTTAGATTTGCTGACCACCTGAGAAAAGAAAACATCAGTCAGTTGTAAAAAAAAAAAAAAAAAAAAGTAAAAATGTATAGAGACTTTTATTGAGATTCGCGTTTGGGCCCCCTCTGTGCACCCCAGGAAGGAGATAGGAGTGTGGAGAGAAGGCAGGCAGAATGGTGCGGGTGAGGGTTTTAAACCCCTTTTGACATGGGTGCTGGCACAGACTCTGTGCCCTAAAAGGTAAGGAATGTTGGCCTAGGCTCCTCATTGGCCAGCAGGAGCCCTGCTAGTCCAGTGATGTGTTTGGCTCCTCTGGCCCTTTCCGGTTCCGGGCTGAGGCTGGAGTGATGTGTCCGGTCTGATATAAGCCCAGTTCCCTTGCTGCTCCTGTGGCAGCCATCATTCCAGCCTCTTGATAACAGGAAAAGGGCGATGAAGTCGTTCTGGCTACTTCCTGCTGAGGAGGGATTTCACCCTTAGTGAGGTCTAGAAGTAGCTCCACAGGCACTGGAGTATAGGGGTGGAGTTGTATTTGCTAGAAGGTGACCCATGAGGCTTCACAAAAATTTTTTTTGGATGAACCTTAGGAAACAAGGGGCAATAGTTAATGAGAGACCTATAATTACTAGTGCAATGAGTATTGGAATGAGCCATGACATGAGTGGGGATTCGCAAATATTGAGACCAGAGTTGTTGCCTGAGTCTTGTAAATTATCGAGTCTGTTACATACCAATTGTAAATTTTTAATTTTAGTTTCTATTATGCCAGATTCATTAATATAATAGCAATATTTCTCTTGTAAAAATATGTAAGTTCCCCCTTTATTTGCGGTTAGAAGACCCAGTGCTCAGTGGTTTTGTAAGGCTATTTCTACCACTGATGTGATCTGTCATATGTAAAGGTCTGTTTAATTATCAGGAGGTAGAGCAGGATTATTAGTAGAATTGGACACAGGGGAGTCATCTTGGTGTTTAAAGGTTAGTGTAGTAGGCCCTGTCTGTTGAACTCCCTATTGAGATGAGAGAGTGTCTTGAAAAGGGTTAAGACGGTAGAGATGGTGTTAGGAGGTGTGGCCAAGAAGTTTGGCTGCAGTGAGTGTGATAAGGATCACTGCGTGAGGTCTGGCCCACCATGACTGAAGTGAGCAGAACCAAGTCTCCCAGTTGGAGAGGAAGGGTGTCTGAATCCACTGGCGAGTTTGGGTTGGGATGTGGAAGGCATTGGTCTGTGTGCTCTCGGAGAAGTTATATAGTAAGGCGGGTCCATAGTCTGTGAGGTCAAACTGAAAAAGTGTCAACAGAGTAAGTATTTGAGACTTTTGTGCTGAGTGACAGTGCTGCTAAAGTGTCGTCAGCAAAGGCTGTGTTCTGAACAGGATGAGGTAGACCTGTTACTCAGTGTGGATAAGATGTCATGTCCCAACAACAGAATGGGACACGAGGGGATGACCAGGAAGGAATTCCCTTGAGGGAGCATGGCAAACGACCCGTCTGTAAGGGTTTAGAAGGAGTTCAATCAGTACCCATTACCGAGATCTGGGAAGGATAGGCGCAGCCAACATGGGCAGGCAACACGGAATAGGCAGCCCCTGTGTCCACCAGGAAGTTGATGGACTTACCCGTTATCTCAGTGGAGACCCAGAGTTTAGCCAGGGCGTTGGAGGTGTCTGTCCCCAGGCCGCACTTCTCCTCAGCCAGTCCCAACAGTTCAGGTGTTAGCAGGGTTGGTAGGATTGCTTCGGAGGAGGGTGCAGCGCTCTGTAGAGGCTGATTGCCAGACCCACACATTGGCCTAGGCTCATCATTGGCCAGCAGGAGCCCTACTAGTCCAATGACATGTCTGGCTCCTGTGGCCCATTCCGGTTCCGGGCTGAGGCCAGAGTGATGTGTCAGGTCTGATTTAAGCCCAGCCCTTCTGCTGCACCCTCAACAGCCATCAGTGTCCTATATTGTTTTTATAAAGATTTCTGGTCCTCAGTGACTGAAGGTTTTCATGTATCTAATTTTACTGGGCATGCTTTGTGTCTAGTTCTACACCTAAAAGCATACTCTATCCTCTTTACCAAGTAAGTGCATGTACTTTCTACTTTTCTACATTCACTAGTATCTTCTTTGTTCAGAAATTATTCTTTTTGGTTTGTATCTGTTCTACACAAATATAGTTCAAAGTTAAGTTAAAGATGTGGATAGGCAGAGTTTGGTAATTCTCTGTTTTATTTTCTTCTATAATTTCTTATTCTTTTCAACATTTCCCAACTTGGATTTTGATGGTCCCTTAGGCCAGAAAAATGAAGGTTTTTTTCTTTTTCTTTTTCTTTTTTTTTTTTTCATGTGGCCCTCCTCTTGCAATAGCTGCTATTTACTGGCTGCAGTTGGTCCAGGCTAAAAGCCAAGGTGATAAAAACTTACTTGTATTATGTTTCCGTTACTCCTAGCAATTATGAGTTTGCTGTCCAGTACTTATGTTCACTAATACCTTAAGTTAGTTTCTTTTTCTGTAGCTTTTAAGCCTTGTGGTATTCAAGTATTGTAGGTGATGTCTATATATGTGTGCTGAAGAGGGAGGCAATCTTGTATGTTCTGAATTAATCATACCCAGAAGTTTAAGGACTAAGTTCTTGAGGTTAAAAAAAATCTGCATCATCAAATAGTTTCTCAGAAACCAAGGCCAAACCATCCTTCAGTGTTTATTTGAAAGAAGAAATCTTATTTTCCAAACACAAAGGGTAAGGGAGGAAGACATTTTGGAGATAAGCAAACTTCTTTGGAAGATGTGAGCAGTCACCTGAGGATACTTTGGAAAGTTAATGGGAAAAGAGGAAGTAACATAAGTTTTCTTTGGTCTAAATTTTTTTTTGAAATTCATGAATAACTTTTGTTAAATTTTGTTTTTTATTAATTACATTGCATTATGTGACACAGTTTCATAGGTTCTGGGATTCCCCCAATCCCTCCCCGTGCCCTCCCCCCATGGTGGATTCCTCCACCTTGTTGCAGTGTTACAGTTCAAATTAAGATTCTTTCTTTGCAAACATATACCAAGCATAGAGTCCAGCATCTTATTGTCCAGATAAATTCAACAGTTTCTTGGGGAGGCCATCTTTGGTCTGAAGGTAGAGCTGGCAGAATATCATCCCAATCAATTGGAAGCCCCAGCACAACATCAACAACAATTTACAACATTGTGGAATTAATTGACATGATATTGAGTAATCAATATGTTAAAACAATGCAAGTTCTTAACCATATCCTGTGACTACTTCATTGACATTTCAATCTTTGTTTGTACACAGAACCGGCTGCTATATACCTTAAAGTGGCTATAGAGCGCTATTCAGCTGTCTTGTGTCTATTTTCATTTCAGTATTTAGCAGTTTATTGTGTTGAAAACATAATTTTGCTGAACTTGGCAGATTTTAGGATAGTCTAAACTGGCTTATAAATCTGACAAGGCATTTGTCAACAGTTGTGGTGCAGAACAGTTTTAGGAGGGGTATGCAGAGAAATCTTCAATAACTTTTTTATAATATAATATTTATTAACTTTCTGAAATACTCATGCATAATTTCAGCTTGCTAGATTATGTTCACAGAATAAAATGGTTATTTTTTAAAACCTATGACAGCTATTTTGAGAGAAATGATGGCTTATGTGTTTAGTGAAATATCTGTCATAAACTAGGTATTCAGTAGATGTATATTAAACCATTAAGAAGGATTCACCATGATAAATTGCTCACTAGTAATAAGTCAGCTAAATGTGAAAATATTTATTACGTTAGAAATAAGATGACTAAAGAAAATGTCGGTGTATTTTCTTTTCCTCTTGTATTCATGTAGACATAATAGCCAATAGCATACCAAAACATTTTAAATACAATATTAGTCTATGAAATATTTTATTATGTGCTATTATATAAATGAACTATTTTGAGGGAAAATATACTCTTATTTTCTGCTTCTAACAGATCTGTTAAAGGACTGCACTGAATAGTGAACTAGGCGAAAGTGCTCTAGAATCTATCTCTTGCAACAGCCAAAATATGGTATTATGAATAAAAGATGCATACAGAAATTAGAGTTATAGTGACTGAATATAGAATCGCAAAACATGAAAAATTTCCTCAAGAGCAAGGCTAAAGGTTTCTAGAAAACAGCATGTCTACACACATATAGCAAATAAAATTCATTGTAGTATAACTTGCAACCCTAGACTTATCTTAATCCTCTTAATAATGCATGTGTAAAAGATTTTGTGTGAACTTGATTTCATTATGGTAAGTTACAAGCTATACTGTAAGTACTATTCATTATCAAATGGGAATGAGATTCAAGCAGCTTCATTGGTCTTTGACTAAATCTAAAGATTTGGCATTGGCTTCTCAGTGTGATTATTACAGCTGAGCTATAGTATGGAATTGATTCCTGAGATTAATTCAAGTATTTAGCATCATAACTCAGAAATTCTCCATACTAAGTGATACAGGCAGAATGGGGAGCCTGAGATGTTTGGATTTTTCTGCTTCCATTAAGGGGCTGTGGTAGCATATCTTCCTGCTAGCCCTGGTGATCCGCAGGTGTAGATTCACTTGTATGTTGCCTTTCTCTCCCACAGTACCTGGTTTGTTTTTTTTTTTTTTACTAGTTTATTTTTTAAAAAGATTTCATTTCATGACACAGTTCCATAGGCTCTGGGATTCCCCCAACCCCTCCCCAAGCCTTCCACCATATTGATTTCCTCCATATTATCACAGCAGTACAGCTCATAACCAATCATAATTCCATCATTGTGGGCAAGCAGGGAGTCAACAGTTTCACTGGGAGACCATCCTTGATCTGAAAGCAGAGCTGGCAGGATATCATCCCCTTCAATGAAAAGCCACTACACAACTTCAACAACAGGAACAAAAAATGGAAATTTACAATATCATGAGGTCAATTGACATGGTACTGAGTGACCAATGTGTTAGAAAAAGCAAGTTCTTAATCACATCCTATAACTACTTCATTGACATCTCAATTTTAGTTTATACAGAACCAACTGCTAGAAACCTTAAAATTGTTATAGGGTACTATTCAGCTGTCTCGTGTCTTTTTTTTTTCTTCATATTCGTATTTAGCAGCTTTTAGTATTCAAGCGGGATTTTACTGAACTTTGTGAATTTTAGGATAATCCAAACAGGTTTATAACTCTAACAAGCCATATGTTAATGATTGAGGAGCAGAACAGTTTTAGGAGGGGTGTGCAGAGAAATCTTCAATACCTTAGTGAGGAGTAGCTGATCTTTGTTTCCTAACAATAAGGTATATGGTAGTACAAGCTGACTTTTTCTTGTCTGTTCTAAGCTTTCCTTATTGGTCTCTCTCTATCTGATCTAATTTTGCGTGGTCATTGCAAGAGAGTGGGGAGCTGAAGTTGCACAGTACCTGTTTTTAAACCCAGTGCTCCAAGTTGCTCCGAGTTTAATTGCATGAATGAGCACTGAAAATGTGAAAAACAATTTTAGAACAGAATACCAAGGTAAGTAAGACCAAAGAATGTTTTTGTGGATATTCATGTGTGCTGCCAGCAGGACTCAATATTTTTTCCAGATGATTCTGAACAGTTCATTTATAATGCAATGGATTTTTGTTCCTTCTTCTGAATACTCACATTCCTCATGATTCTGTACTAGACAACATTAATTACTACCCTCTGGGTTACTCTAATCTCTGAAGCAGATGGATGTTTCAGTTGGATGGGAGGTTAAGAAGCTGTATTTTCAAGGAACTTTCTTCAGATTTCATAATGTGTGATAAGAAGACCAGGGAGAAGATATGCTTTAGGATTAGTAGCAAAAGGTATTAGTTTGTATAAAATTTGGTTAAATGACCAAACAGATTATTTGCCTCCAATTAGTAACTAAATTGGTATGTGGGAGGGGCCTTCTGTAAGTTTAACTTTCTTTGATAGCTAAGGCTGCACTTGGGCATTGCAGAAGCGCTTTCAAGGAGGTGGACAGATGGTGAGATCATTTTCTTAAGTACTTGGATTCAGATTGTCTCTAGAGATTTTGAAGCTCCAACTTACACAATAGGCTGATTTGATCTCCTGGGATATTTGCCAGGTTTGTAATTATACTGAGATTTTTAATGATCACCAATGACAATGTGTTGTCCTTATTTTTTTATTTGACTAATGAGGTAATTCCTATTTGATACGGAACAAATGTTAATTTTACTTTGGGATTTTGGAAATCAGACTTTTAGGCCAAGGCATAGTTAAAGTATCTGAGGCATAATTATGCAGCCGCTGAGTTGTGACTACCTAGCTGTTGAGATTGCCTTGAAAATACCCACTGGGCCATAAGCAGCGCGAGGGTAGGTTTTATGTCCTTGTGGTAATGTCCTTGTGGTCTTGGCACAGAGAGTTGGCTGTGGTAAGTTTTTATTAATTTATGTTGGAAGAATGGGAATAATACTATATCATATTGTCCTGAAGTTTCCTTGCCTTCTTTATCTTTAGCATGGGAATAGACGCCAAAGTATCGGACAAGAGGTAAAGTTTCTTTCTCTTCCATTTTTAGCATGCACATTTTAAATTTTGAAGATGTTTCGAGATTTTCAGTTGATGTGTTGTCTCTGAAGTCTTCATATCTTTTCTGGTTCAATTGAAGATGATACTTTTCCTTTAGTGGATCCTCCATACCTTTCATAGCATTTATGATGTGTTTATTGCATTTTTAATATGTGTCTGTTTCTTCCTACAGCAGTAGATAGTGCAATTATTATTCATCTGTCTGTCTCTGGTATATTAGTAGGAAGATGTGTGGCTGAACGTAACAGGGAATGCAATGAACAGGGAATTAGATAATGGTATCATTATCTCACAAAGAAAGACACTTAAGGGAGGGTGTCTTCACCAACACATATCTTTCTGTTTTTGCCCATTCCATTAAGCTTAGCATGTGGTTCTCATCTTCATAGTATACAAGAGCTCTGCTGCAAGCCTCCCATCTGTATCCCATGTAAGAAGAAAGGGAGCATAGAAGTGTCTCCTCTTGAAAAGAAGCCCCTTTTTCTTACATCACATTGTCCAGAACTGGGCCAATTGCCTTCCTTAATTCCAAGGAACTCAAGAACTTTTTCAGTGCATATACTAGAGAAAGGCAGGAGGCGAAGGCATTGAGGATGATGTTTATAAAGATAATTTACAGTATCATGTTCATGATGAGGCCTCCCCCCAAAAAGTCCTGGCCCATGTCCAATCATTTCACTAAGGCATCTAATACTGTAAAGGATTATCCTTATGACTAATCTGCTTCCTAGGATTTTATGATTTTTATGTGCCCTAATGAATAATTATCCTTCAATTCCTTCTTCCCAGCATGAGTCAAATTTGATAGAGGGATGTGTTGTAGCATTCAATGCATTTTACTGTTTTTACTGTGATTTTTTTTTAATAGTTTTGTTTGTGTCAGTTCTTTGTGTTGGTTATCAATGACATAATCTTTTGAAGCTCCTTGGAATGAAGCTGAGGATGGCTGGAAACTCCTAGGATCCCTTAATGTGTAGTGCTGCTTCATGCTGTTACTCTTCATTGCCTTCTTAGGGCACTCCTTCCTGTGATTCATGAAATTATATGTGTCTTTTACTGCATTTTTTAGGTGGGTGGTTTTAAATTTGATTGTCTCTTCTTTATCTGAATATGAAACATTTGTTTTCAGTCCTCTGGACAAATTCCCTTGCCCTTTCTACAGCAACAGGAAAATACTGCTGTGAGATCTGTTAGACAAATCGCCTTCCTCAGAGACCAAGCTTTCCTCACAGGACTTCTGTTCAATTGTTCTCAGAAAGGAAGGAGCTCTTGTGAAGACCTCTCTATTTTTGAATTGTTTTTCAGAAAATGTGTGTCCCATTTGGTAGTTTATAGTATTTCCCACTTGAGGGCCACATATGTGTGGGGGAAGAGATCAAATATGGAAAACACATGGAAAGATCCTACTAAGAGGATAGTTGCTTTGAGTTAGTTTTGTTTTTTAGAGAAAATTATTTTGCATGCATTTAAAACTAAAGCGTGGGGCCTGACGCGGTGGCCTAGCGGCTAAAGTCCTCACCTTGAATGCGACAGGATCCCATATGGGTGCCGGTTCTAATCCCGGCAATTCCACTTCCCATCCAGCTCCTTGCTTGTGGCCTGAGAAAGCAGTTGAGGATGGCCCAAAGCCTTGGGACCCTGCACCCATGTGGGAGACCTGGAGGAGGTTCCTGGCTCCTGGCTCTAGATCGGCACAGCACCAGCCGTTGGAGTGACTTAGGAAATGAATCATCGGACAGAGGATGTTCCTCTCTGTCTCTCCTCCTCTCTGTATATCTGACTTTGTAATAAAAATAAATAAATCTTTAAAAAAAACCCTAAAGTGTGTACTCACACAAAGAACAGAGACCACACAATTTAAAATAAAAATTAAAAAAGAAAAAAAATAGAGCTAGCTCATACTATGCATTATGTATTAAATATTTGCCTTTATTAAAGCAACAAGATAATATTTTTAATTTAATAAATTCACTAGATTGAAAAACTGTTAATGTTTATCTTTGGCAAGTGTGGAGAATATGAGTCTTTTGAAAGTTTATTTTTAATTATCAAATATAAGCATGCCAAAAAAATAGAAGCCAGTTTAATAAAAACTTTCTGAAGCACTGTTTCAATTTGTGTTTTTTGTCCTCAATTTGTAATCTGGTTCCTTCGTCATTCCTTCACAATCTCCCATCTCCCGTCCCCATCTGTCAACCCCAGAAAACTGCTCTGATTTATTAAGCATTCCTATATATTGTTGGCAAAAATGAAACTGATACAGACTTCCTGCATGGCAAATTAGCAATAATTACTAATTCACCCACACATTTAATTTCAGAGAATTAGGGGTAGACGTAAAGCACAGTGGGTTTAGCTTCTGCTTTGCCCCCCCCCCCCCCCCGCATCCTACATAGAAATCTGAATTCAAGTCTACATGACAAAAATGCTGCTTCTGGTTTAGCTTCCTGGTAAAGCAATCAAGGAGGCAGCAGATGATGGCTCAAATACTTGGACACCTACCACTCACTTGGGAGACCCAGATGGGGTTCCAAACCATCGCTTCAAACTGTACCAACCCTCACTGTTGTGGACATTTGGGGAGTAAACCTGCAGATGGAAGATTCCTCTCTCTTTCCAATATGTAAAAATAAACATATTATAAAAAAGAAAATAAGGGCTGTGCATGTGTGAAGAAATTGCGTTGTACCCCTTAAAAATGTGCAAGAATCACATTAATCTAAAATTTTTGAATAAATAAAAAAACACAAAATAATGCCAACAAATATATAATATTTAGGCACATTTATCAGCAATATTGATAATAAAGAAATGGAGCTGTCTTAATTGAACACCAACAGAGGATTAGTTAAGTAAATGATTAAGTGTTCATGAAATGAATTATGAAGTAACAATTAAAATGTATGCATTTTTCCAAAATAACTGCTTTAAAATGTAAGTTTATTGAATAAAAAATATTCATGATACATATCATACAATTTCCATTTAATTCAGTGTTTAAAAACATATGATTTGGTTTTGTTTTATTAAGTAGAAAAAGAAGTATATAGGGGAAAATGGGGAAACAAAAATCTGTTAACTTTACAGTGAAACAAAGGTAGCTTGTTTGTCTAGGCAGTTCAGGGGATTTGATGACTTAGCTGTCACTGAGCATTTCCTTTGTACCAGCTGTGTGCTGGATTCTATGACCAGGTCATAACCCAATCCTCCAGCAGTTTGTAATATTGGAAAAGTAATGGCAACAAAACCAGTGAGCAAATATGAATGAAGACTTACACACTGGAAAGCTAGAGGAATGCAGAAACCAGTGGGATTATGTCCTGCTTAGCTAGTGGAAATATTTTTCTAAGGAAGGGAATGACTTCACTGTTATTAGTAATGCTGTTAGGATCCATATAAGCTAAAAGGAAGGTATATCACTTTAATCAAGGAGAATGGCATAAACAAAGGCTTTTAAAATGGGAAAATACATAGTCCTTTTTTAAAAAATATTTTTATTTAAAAGGCATCTGCTGGAGCTGGGTCTGTCTGAAGCTAGGAGCTAAGAGCTTTTTGGATATCTCCTGTGTGGGTACAGGGACTCTAGGATGTGTGCCTTCTGCTACTTTCCCATGCACATTACCAGGGAATTGAATTGGAAGTAGAGAAGCTGAGATTCAAACCGGTATCCATATGAGATGCCAGCACCACAGGGAGGGGCTTAAGCAGCTATGTCATGGCACTGGCCCAAGAAAATATATAGCATTTGTAAAGAGCTAGCGTGACTCAATTGGTCAAATTCCTGTTGCAGTCGAAGAGCAAATAAAGTGGGCCAGACTTATGAGAGCATCAGGACTTGTGCTTGCTTCAGATTTATATGCTGTTTTGTTTGTTGCTTTTAATTACTCATCACAAAACTGGCCATTTTACAATTGAAAAATTTATTCCAAAATGTATGAAATTAAGCTGATAGCTGAAAAGCTCCCATTCTTGGTTCAGTACTGTGGTCAGAATCATACCTAGGATGTGGCTCTAAACAAGCCAAGTCTCAGCTTATTCACTTTTCTGAACTTACAAGGTTCTCCATACACAGATGAAATAAAATGGTAGAAATGTTTTAATGATGTACAGCTGGGGGAAAGCTAGAAAAAAACCTACAGAACTCCTGTACCAACTCGTCCTTCATTTTTGATGATCAGGTGTGTGACTAGAGGAAAGTGTTTGCAGAGACTTTGAAAATAGAGTACTGAAGTGACCAGTAAGTCAGAAAAACTCTTATTGTCACCCAGGGCTGCACTTAATTCAGCAGTCCAGCTTGACAAGGTTTGTCAATCTTAGAAAGTTTGGCAATTTGTTTCTGGGGAATAGAAATTCTTAAAGACCCAAGGATATCCCCACATGAACTATAATCCCTTGTCTCTAACATTTAGAGTAGCATGATACTCTGAATGCTCTAGGCCTGTAAGGTTGCTTGTCAGCATTTCTTTCAGAATTGTTGCCTTTTTCCCCCTTTTTTGGGGGGGGGGGGTGTGAGGGGAGAAAGGAAAGCAGAGTGAGTCAGATCTTTTAGGTTTTGTTTACAGAGTGGCTTTCAGCCAGATGCAGTGAGTTTCTTTTGGCGTGGCATTACCCCAGGCAGGTTTTTACTGTGTCCAGGCTGTCTTAGGAAGTCATTTGAGCCCACTTCTAAACATACAAATATGGAGTATATCACCTCTGTTGCTATTTTGCCAGTAGACTGCTTAGAAGAAACTATCAGAAATTGTATTGTAAAATATAGTATTATAACTATTGAATATATTGCTCATTAGCATTTCTTTTGAGGGCACAATGAATGCTTTTTTCTTTTTAATTTCAAAATCATGAGTAATAAAGCTTCTGGGCAACTGGTAACTAGTTTGTTTTTATGTTAGCATGTCTGCTATTTTTCAAGTATAGTGACAAGCATGAGGATACAGCATCAAGTCAAATTTACACAATTCCTTCCAGCTATAAGCAAAGTAAGATATTGTTATGAAATTAAATCTCCCTTTGGAGATATGTGATCTCTAGTCAAATGTAATTAAGCACCTTTTATGGTTTGTGGAATCTCTAGGACCTACATTTCATTTCTCTTCTGCTTTTTGTCTGGGAATTGATAGCTCTCTGGTTCAATTAGATTGAACAGAGGAGTATAACAACAAAAGTGACAGACAGTTCAAGCCTAGCATTCCTCTATTGCCTGTATACATGCATTTCCCCCTTGTGGTTGGTATCATCCCAGAACTTAAGCTTCTCTTATGAGTCATCCTTATGATTTGTGTAGGCTGCTTCTGCAGGATAAAGCATTAGTTTTCAAAGGATAAGAAGCAATTTTCTGTGTGGGGTAGCTCACACACATATGAATATGCATTTGTTATTTCACTACTAAATAAACTGTTCTGTACACACACACAGTGTGGGATGGATGGTGAGCATGGCAACTAAGATGCACTTGAAACACTCATATTGGAGTGACTAGGTTTCAGATCTGACTTTGCTTCCTATTCAGCAGGTGATGGTTCAAGTAGTAAGCTCCCTACACTCACATGGGAGACCCAGAGAGTTCTGGAATCTGTTACACCTTGGTCCACCCCTGGTTGTTTCAGGCATTTCGGGCATGAATTAATAGATGGAGAATCTGTCTGTTTTTCCTCCAGGAAAAAAATTTTAAAAAGTGTTTTGCCAAGGTCCTATTTGTTTAACTTTACAAACAAATCCATATATATATATATGGTATAATTCTACCATATTATACCATATATGTATATATGGTATATACATATATCTATGTGTATATATATATATATAGTATAATTCTTACTATGCAGCATTTTCAATTTAATTTTTTTTGAAACAAATTTCCTTTAAGATTTTTGACGATTTTTACAAGAAACAGACCAGTGGAACAGGTATTTGGCCTAGCAGTTAAGACACCTGTATTCCATGCTGAATTCCTAAGTTTGATTCCTACCTCCCACTTCTAACTCTTAACTTCCTGCTAGTGAAGACTGTGAGAGGTGGTGGTATACTGGCTGACAAGTCCTGGCTGCTTCACTTCCAATCCAACTCCCTGAAAATGCACTTGGGACAGCAGTGGAAGATGGTCCAAATGCTTGGGCCCCCGCCATCCTTAGGGAGACCCAGTTGGAGTTCTGAGCCCCTGACCTTGTTTTGCCTAACCCCTGTTATTGCTGTCATTTAGGGAGTGAACCAGCAGATGGAAGATTTCTTTATGTCTCTTTCTGTTTCTCTCCATCTCTTGCTATAATTCTGCCTTTCAAATAAATAAAATTTTTGAAAACAAAGGACTTCATCCTGCAAAATACACACTTTGGAATTGAGGTTAAAGTGTACTGTATCAAGCCTTTAAATTTTGATTTCCCCAGTAGCTTTAATGTAGTTTCTTTAGCCATAATCACTGCAGTGACATGATTTGTAAGTGATACAGTAGTTTGAAATGCTATAGAAAGAACTATTTCCTTTGGTGCCATCAAAGGCATATCTAATTTGTCGCATATGCTATTTGAACTGATTTCTCAATGTCGTTTTTTGTTATATGCATACAAAATAGGACAATGTGAGAATTTAAGAGATGAGAAGTTATTTCTTTTTGACTGGATTGTATATGTTGTGCTCTTGAAGTTATTTAGTGTATTTGCCCTTATTTATTGAACAGTATCGGGGAAATTGAACTCATGTAATCACATTTAAAATGCAGATTTATTGTATTTGGTGCTAAAATTCTGTGCTGTTTTATGCCTAAAATAATACAACCAAAGCCATACTGTTTATTCGTTTACTTTTTCATTTATACATTGTACTCATTATGCATTGATCTTGTCCAGCAATATTAACTTTCTTTGATTGTACTGACATCTGAAGAGTCTCATCAAAATTTAATCAGTAAACTAAAAATAAGCAGCTAATGCCAGAGGACATTCTGGTAACTCATAAAATAAAAGAAAGACTTAATGTGGGCATATGAGGTTAAAAGGTTAGGCTATGTATATTGGCTATTCAAGGGTATATAAAAATGACCATTTTCTCTCTTTTGAGAAGTGTGTTATAATGGGATTAAACTTACAGATGATAGACTTTTTGCAATTTCAGAATATTTACCTTTTGACCTACAACCACAGAATTACCCTGGATGCTAGCACTATATATAACGGGCAAAGCCCATCTGTGCTTCTTTTCCTGAGAATCAACTTTCTGAACAATAACTAAGGCTAACATAATTTTCAAGCTATTTCCTGTGTGTACTTTATTTCCTATCAATGCAAAAGAAGTAAATACTGCTCATATGCATTCTCTTCACAATGCTCTGCCCCCCTTGCCCATCTATTTGCTACTTTAAGATTCCTTTTACCTTAAGATTTTTCTTATTTCTTTTTTCAGAATATTTCTGGAATTAGAAGTGGCATCTAACCACATTCCTATTAGTTCTGTCTCTTCTTTCTTCTTTTTATTCTTACAAATGTTCTTTTGCTCAGAGAACTCATTTGTTTAGTAAATTATGACATTCTGCTGATCTTAAAAGTAACACTTGGCTTAAATGGACAGAAGATTTGAAGCGAGAATTTTACAAAAGATGTTCCAATGTCCAATTAACATACCAAAGAGTGTTCAATTTTCCCATTCATTAGAAGGATTCACACTGCATACTACTACCTTTCTAGTCGAATAGCAAACATGAAAAGGGCAACACCAATAGTGTGTAAGAATGTGAAGCCAGGACCCAGTAGCCTAGTGGCTAATATCCTCACCTTGCATGCTCTGGGATCCCATATGAGTGCCAGTTCTTTTACTGGCTGCTCCACTTCCCATCCAGCTCCCAGCTTATGGCCTGGGAAAGCAGTCAAGGACAGCCCAAAGCCTTGGGACCCTGCACCTGCATGGGAGACTCGTGTGAGAGACCCAGAAGACACTCCAGGCTCCTGGCTTTGGGTTGGCTCAGCTCTGGCTCTTGTGGCCACTTGGGGAGTGAACCAGCAGATGGAAGATCCTTCTCTCTGTCTCTTCTCCCTGTAATTCTGACTTTGCAATAATAAAAAAAAATGAATCTATTTTTAAGGCATCAGAAGATAGTTTTATTTTTTAACTTTATTATTATTATTATGTTTATAGTTAATTAGGGTGGGAAGGATCAAGCGTTAGGGAGAAGTGGGTGTGATCATTGTTTCTAAACTTTCTATTTCTTCTTCCCATTTTTGGGGAAAAGAGGGAGATGAGGGGATAGACCATACACTGCTTCCCAACCATCCCAGTACCCGAGGATGGGGAAAGGCCACCCAATATCAATGCAGGGTCACAATGTGGCACATGCTCCGAGGGTTCTGCCCAGGTGGATGTGATAGTTCTGAAATGCTGTTGATCTTGCTGATATATGGATGAGAAATCCTTTTGAATATCCGTTGGGTGACACAGTCCGCCTTAGAGTCTCCATTCACCCAGATATTTGCTGTCATCATTTGGCTGGGGTGGTTGTCTATATGTTCTGTTCTCCATTCTCTGCTGTTATCAGATGTCCTCCTCAGGTCTCAGCAGTCTACCATGTCCTCTATGTGCACCATGGTCTGCTTTCCAGCATGCCACCCTTTACACTGAAGAGGACCAGTTCTTATAGGTGGGTTCTTGGACCAGGGCCAGAAGACCCAGGCCAAGTCAGACTCCAGGGACCTGGCAACCCCCCCCTACAGGTGGGTGCAAGAACCTGGGCCAGGCAACCTGAGCCCCATCTGAGTGTACCCCTGGGGCTCTTGGACCCAGCACCCACCACTCAGGCAGGCCCAGGAACCTAGGCCAGAAGACCCAGGCACCTCCAGACGTCCCCAACCCTGGAGCTCATGGGTCCAGTCCCCAGTGCTCAGACAGACCCAAGGACTTGGCCAGACAACCCAGGCCCCACTGGATCCCCCACCCCCAGGGATCACAAACACGACACCCATGATGCAGGTGGGCCCTAGAACCTGGACCAGGCAACCCCGGCCCCACCAGGTGCCACACCCCTCGGGCTCACAGTTACTATATCCACCGTGCAGGTGGGCCCAAGGACCTGGGCCAGGCGACCAAAGATCTGCCAGAATACCTGTCCCTAGGGTTCACTGAACAGGTACCCACCACGCAGGCGGGTCCAGGGATCTGGGCCAGGAGGTCCAGGCCCCTTCGGACCCTCCATCCCTGGAGCTCACAGATCTCGCACCCCATAGGCGGCTGAAAATTCTGGGCCAGACGATCCAGGCCCCGCTGAAGCCCCCACCCCTGTGGTTCATGGACTTGCCACCTACCACACAGGTGGGTCCCAGGACCTGGACCAGGTGACCCAAGCCCCACCAGACACCCCCATCTTAAAAAAAGAATGTGAAGCCACTGGAACACTTCTATGTGCTGAAAATATAAATCAGTACAGCTCCATTGGAAATCTTTAGCAGTAGAGCAGAGCTGAATATATGTGTCCCTCGGTCTCAATAATTCCATTTCTAAGCATATACCCAACAGAAATAGATATAAGGTTCACCAAAAGACATGTACAAGATGTCTTTTGTACAGCACTATTTGTAATAAATATGAATTTAAAACAGCCCAAAATATCCATCTGCAGTACAATGAATGCATAAATAGGAATATGCTCATATACCTAACATGGAATCAGTAGTAAGGATGAATAAACTACAACGATAATTCAGCAATATAGATGATTCTGATGTATCTAATGAAGCTTTCTCCGAGTATACAACCATGATTCTATTTTTATGAAGTTTGAAAGCATGCATAACTCATCAGTGGTGGAAGAAATCAGAGTAGTTGGTTCCCTTGTTGATAGGTAGTGACCAGACAGAGGGCAAAAGGAGGGTTTCTGCGATGTTAATCATGCTTTGCTCAGAGTCTTGATCTTGATTTGTTAGAGTGTGCCCATTTTGTGAAAATTCAGTAAAGTGTATTACATTTTGTAGGAAAGAGAGAGAGAGCAAGAGTGAGAGCATGTACTTTCTTTACTGGTTCATTCCCCCAAGTGCTTGTAAACATCTTGGGCAGTGGTAGTGGGGAGGTGTGGGCAGTGGGGCAAAGCAAGGAGCTCAAAACACAATCCAGGTCTCCCACATGGGTGGCAGGAACACAGCTCTCTTGAGTTACCACTGTATTGTTGCCTCCCAGGATCTGCATTAATATGGTAGCTGGAAGCTGGAATCAGGAGGCAGAACTGGGAGGTTCAACTCAAATACTCTAATGTGGGACCCTGGCATCCTAACCTGTGTCTTAACTGTTAGACAAATGCCCACACCTTTCATCCTTTTTAATGCCTGATTTTTTGTGTTTATAAAATATCCTTAAAATCTGTTTACATTTGCTTACAGATAGTTTAATTTTATGTAGTTCACTTTAATTGTAGCACTCTCATGCCATCTGAAGGAAGAAACTCCCCACCTGGTTTTCCAGCAAGACTGTGTTATTCTCTATCATCACTGACTTGGGTTGCCTGGATTAACATTTCAGCTCTACCATTTTACAAACTGAATGACCATGAATATGTTACTTAACCACTCTGCACCTCCCTCCTTATGTGTAAAATGGGAGTACTGATACTATTTACTTAAGTCATAAGGTTCTAAAGATCAGAGGAATTAATATACACAGTGAGCTGATTAAAAAGCACTACATTATTAGATTACTGTTACTCTCATGGGTAATTATGCTAAATTACACTTTTATTATTTCTGGTGACATTAAAGCTATGAGTTGATGGGTCCTGTGTTCAAAATAGTCCACCAGAACCTATCTCTTAGCTTTTTGTTTCTATTTCTACATCATCTCCCTTAGCACATCTTGCAAGAAAAAGGAGGAGATGTATTTGATAATGCTAGGCTCATTTAGTATTAAGGAGTTGGACCTTAAGAATACATGAAATAGGATGCTTAAAAGATTTTAAGACCCTGGAGGACAGTGTTGTAGTGTAGTGGGTAAATCCATCTCCTGCAACTTACTTATTTTTATTTGAAAGCCAGAGTTACAGAGAGATATTCTCTCTACTGGTTCACCTTTCAAATGATCACAGCAGCTGGAGCTGAGCCAATCCAAAGCCTGGAGCTTCTTTCATGTCCCTCATGTGGGCATAGTGGCCTAAGGACTTGGGCTGTCCTCTGTTGCCTTCCATGCCATTCACAGGGAGCTGGATGGGAAGTAGAATAGGCTGAACTGGAATTGATGCCTGTAAGGGATGCTGGCATCATAGGCAGAGGCTTAACCTGTTTTACCAATTGTATTTCTACATTAAAAGCTGTTAGTGATCACTTTGATAACAGTGATTATGCTTATATAATAGTCCTGAACACATATTAAGTTTATCTCATATGAACCATCCAAAGAATTAAGAGCTTTCCTGTCCACCACAAACTTACTATGAGTGAAGATACATGGTAAAGGATTTTAGTAGTGAGAATGAAAAAGTGGAGTCAGGTGTTAGAGCAAAAGGTGTGAGTAGACTTTACTGATTAAGGTTAGTTAGCTTCATCCATGGATACGGCCTTTATGTTCAACCTTTGTAGTGTGTGTGTGCATGTGCGTGCACATGCATGTGCTGGGGGGCAGCTGTTACTGTGTTTCCTAAATGGAAAACAACCATAGTTTTGCTGCTTTACCAAAATTTTTTAGATTTGGTAATTTGTGGAGCAAAAAATAAACGGCAGTTTCTCTGAAGGCTGGGAAGTCCATGATAAAAGTACTAGTAGATTCAGTGTTTGGTGAGGGCTCTCTGCTCAATGGAAAGTGCCTTCTTGCTGTGTCCTTGTATGGTAGAATGGTCCAGGGAACTTATTCAAGCCTCTTCTATAAGAATACTAATTCCAGGGCCCAGCGCAGTAGCCTACTGGCTAAAGTCCTCACCTTGTATGTGCCAGGATCCCATCTGGGCACGAGTTCTAATACTGGCAGCCCGCTTTTCTATTCTGCTTGTGGCCTGGGAAAGCAGTCGAGGATGGCCCAAAGCCTTGGGACTCTGCAACTGTGTGGGAGACCGGAAGAAGCTCCTGGTTTCTGGCTTCGGAATGGCTCAGCTCTGGCCGTTCTGGCCACTTGGGGAGTGAATCAGCAGAAGGAACATCTATTCTGTCTCTCCTCTTGTCTGTATATCTGCCTTTCCAGTAAAAATAAAGAATAATCTTTTAAAAAGAATATTAATTCCATTGATCCCATTCCATGATTTTATCACTTCCAGAAGCCCCCATGTCCTCATACTGTTGCAATGGATATTAGGTTATTAACATATGAGTTTTAGGAGAAAAGCAGCATTTAAGCCATAAACAACCTAAATGTTCATGAATAGTTGAATAAATAAACAAATAGGGATATATGCCCAATACTGTGTCAGTATTGAGAATGACCGCACGCAACAGGTGATGTGAAAGAGCACACCCTAAGATTCCAATGACACATAAAACTCATCTGTGGTATAAGAAGTCAGCTTAGTAGTTACCAGCGACAGGGGCTATTTTTCTCACCTAGTATAGGGCCTATTTTCACCATTGTAAATACCATTACTGTTACTGCCAGAAAGTATCCATGGTCCAGTACATCCCAGGTTAGGGTCCAGGAAGGTTGCATGGATGGCTATCTACATGGGGCAAAGTGGCTGTGAACCAGCTAAAGCTATGGGCATGGATAGGCATCCTTCTAGCAGAGAGGTCTTCAGCAGGGAGATGAGTACTGTCCAAATAAAGCCCCTAGCATGAACAACCAGGCAGAAATCTGTCTGTATTCTAGATCTTTTGGTCTGTGCATGCAACACAACGGGCTTCTAGGCATTCAAGCAATGCACTTCACACAGATATGGCCCTGCAATTTGCATCTCTTTGGTTCCTTCAAATCTAGCTCTTTGTTCTTGGTTCCATTTCCATTCTACCCAAAGAAGCCTTTCTAGTATGGGACAAAGTATGGGTAGATGAGATTAGAGGGGAATCTCCTTTTGTTGGATAGAAAATTTTTCATTTCCCCAAGTGCCTTAGAAGACAGAAAAATACATTTATTTATTCTCTTTTTTTGACCACATCTTGACTTCCGTTTAAAGCAATGAACACAAGATGGCTTGACATCTTTTGGGGGAGATAATAGGTGAGGGGAAAAGAAAGAAGGAAAAAAGTGAATTCTAGGGAGAAGCAAAGCTGTAGTTAATATGCCATTTTCTATCTTAAAGTGTCATTGCATGACACTAGATAATGCAGGTATCATTAATGTAATCTTGAAATGTAGAGAAGAAGCAAAAGATCTACATAGTGAAGAAAATACTGTTTCAGGTGATAACAACATAACCAAGTGTAGATTTCTATGTGGCACTTAGAATTGTGGGATTCAGTGGGAAGATTGAAGCTGGATATTTAAATTTGAGTCTTATTGGGATGGAAGTGATAATTAAACATCACTGCAAATGAAATAAGCTATTAGAGAATACAGTTGAGTTCATCAAATAAAATTTATAGGGCATCTACATTGTTTGAAGTAGTTGCAATGGCTTCTTTTTATTCACTGAGGTGTTCCAAGATTTAGCATGATTTATTTAAATGGTTATACCATTATCTTTAATATTTTATTATACCAGAAATATAAGTACCACTGTCATATAAAATTAATGGCTTGCTTGAAAGTTATTGGAGAATTTTGTAACTGTTATTGATGGTACTGGATCTTTGTATTTCAGTAATACTTATACTGTCTTACAACTTCTTGATTTATAAAAATATATAAAAATTCAGTAAGCCACTTAGTTGTATGCGCTAGGGATTTGCAAGTATTGGCTTAATGCCCATTTTTCATTGGCTGTAAACCAAGAATGGTTTTTACATTTGTAAATGGTTGAAAACATTTAAAACAATAATTTATGACACACAAAGATTATGTAAAATTCAAATTTTAGTGCATAAATAAAGTTTGATTAAGTCCACATGCAAATTCTGTTCTGTGCTATTTTAGGGCTGTGGCAAGGGCACTGGGTAGTTGCAACAGAGATCATTTGGTCCCCAAAGCCGAAATATTTTACTTTATGGACCTTTATAGAAAGCCTTCTGAACTCAGAAAAAATCTACTGAGAAACTGCTGTGTCTTTAGTAAAGCTAGCAAAAGACAATTTTTAAGCAAAAGAAAAAAAAAGGTACTTGCTTTAAAAAAAATCTTTATTTTCCATGATATCATTCTTCAGGCTCAGGGATTTCCCATTCCACCCTCACCCACTTTCTCCCCTCCACTGTTTCCCCCTATATTGTAACAATAGTTTAGTTCCTCAACTACAGGCATAAGTCCATCAGTCTGCTATTTAAGTGTATCCTGACATTGTAAGTATAGACAATGGTAGAAAGTCCAGCATCCTATTGTCAGGATATATTTAAGTTTCATTGGAAGTCCATCTTTTATTCAGAAATAGAGATGTCTACTGCAATGTATCTCCACTTCATGATCTATTTTCTTGCATTATACAGATCCTCTAGATAAATATATGTATGTACATGCTTAGCTATGTATCTATTGATCTTGTATTTTGCATGAAAATTACCTTATATCAGAGAGAACATATGATATTTGTCTTTTGGGGACTGGCTTATTTCACTGAGCATAAAGGTCCCTAACTTGGGACCATTTTTTAAAAAACAATGGTCAAATTACTTTCATTTTAATAGCTCAGTTGTATTCCATAGAGTAGAAGGTATTTGCTTTTTAAACCAAGAATCATTATTTAAACAATTCATATCCTTTTTTCTTCCTACTTCATTTTATTTCCTCCATGGTATATACCGTTATTTACCTACTAATCATGAAAGCAGTATATGTTTGCTTCCTTAAATAAACAGGTACAGGTTGGTTTTGTATTTTTACCTCAACACTGTAAAGTTCATCAAGATATGGATTTTTGTTTATTTACTTCCATATCCCTTGGCACTTAGCCATATCCTATACATATAGTAGACA
Source organism: Ochotona curzoniae (assembly GCF_017591425.1). Taxonomy (NCBI): domain Eukaryota; kingdom Metazoa; phylum Chordata; class Mammalia; order Lagomorpha; family Ochotonidae; genus Ochotona; species Ochotona curzoniae. Next base: position 16,752,263 of record NW_024465023.1, on the reverse strand, counting down.
TTCAGTGTATACTGCAGTAGTACATATCTGTGAAATTTAAACTATGACTGGATGCATTTTCTTAACCTTATTCTACCAAGATCTTCATATTACTGCAGACTAAAACAAAGTATGCTTTTTTCATTAACCTAGCTTTGTTCTACAGATTCTGGGCAACAAATATTTCTGAAATTTAGCAATTTTTGACAACATTTTGACACCGCTGCCTGCTGAGAAATATCATACATAAATATTTATATGTTGTGTATTATTTTATAATACTTAAATTTATAAAGAATAAATAATACTCATATTTACATACTACATGTATTCATATCTCAAGCTTTATATAAGTTATTGTTTTTATTTGTTTTAGATAATCAACCTTGGGAAATGAATGGCATATAGGAAGTATTTAAGAGTCAGAGTAGCTTTAAAGAATTAAGCAAGCTCATAGAGAATAGGTTGATTTATGAACATAGGGGTATTGTTAAGTGGTTTTCCATTATGTTCACAACAAAATCCAAAGACTTTACCAGACCTTATATGACTTGACTGTGTGATACAAACATTCTTTTTCTTGCCATGGGAAAGTCATCCTGAACTTTTACAAATTCCTTGAATAACTTCACACTCAACTCTGTTGGGGCAGAATCAGATTTGTGTTACTGTTAACTTCACAGTATTTTGAAAAACTACTGAAATGTAATAGTAATATGTAATAGGCAGCCAGTAAACATTTCTTAAATGATTGTGTACACACATACAAACATACACAAACACATGAACGAGGAAAAAAACATTGAATTTGATGAAATAAAAAAAAAAGCCCAGGTGAAAATTCTGGATTATGGGGCCTAGTATAGTGGCTAAATTGTCTAATCCTACCCTTACAAGTGCCAGGATCCCATATGGCTGCCAGTTCGTGTCCTGGCAGCTCCACTTGCAGTGCATCTCCCTGCTTGTGGCCTGGGAAAGCAGTGGAGAGTAGACAAAAGCTTTGGGTCCCTGCCACCGTATGGAAACTCCTGGCTCCTGGTTTTGGATGAGGTTGTCTCTGGTTGTTGTGGCCCTTTTGAGTAGTCAACATTGGATGGAAGATCTTTCTCTCTGTCTCTTTGTAAATCTGCCTTTCCAATAAAAATAAGTAAGTCTTTTAAAAATCCTGGATTACGAATCTTCATCTGGGTAGCAACTATATAGGTGTGTTTATGAAAAGTTGTATAATTTTAATATTAGCACTGTTATGTAAATATGTTAATATTTTTTTAAAATCCTGAAATGCTTCTACATATCAAGCATTTGAACATGAATAGGTTGATTTCTTTGAAATATAGATAATAGATAATAGATGTTATTATACCTATCTCGTAGGATTATTGCCAAGTACTGGTAGAACATAAGTGAGACAGCCTTATGTAATAGGCATACAGTTCATTGAAATAAAATTTTTTTGTTATTCGCAGAATGTGAAAGTGGAAACAGTGGAGAAAGTGAAGATCTCAGAAGCTTAGTATAAGAACCTTTCCATTACAGAAGAGTCCGTAGGTAGCCGAAAACAGCTGTGGGTTTAAGAAACACCACAAGCAGGGAACACCCCATCTCTTCTGGAGCAGGCCACAGGGTCGTGAGGCCCTCTTCTGAAATCAGAAAGACCTTGGGGCCAGGGGAGGAGTGGGAGAAAAGGACTGGTACTGCATTAAGTAGGGTGGCCAGATGTTAATGTAGTGGTGCATTCAAGCCTAATGGAGGATAGTGAAGTGATTTACCCCTCTAACCAGGCATGAATGAGAGAGCCACGTGGCTGAGAACTAAACGTCAGAGTGAGTCTCTACAAACTAAATGTGGCCTGAGATGTTTGGGCACAAAGAAAGAGCTAAATATAATGGGCTCTCAGAGGCTTACTGGAAGAGTGCACATCAACAGTAGGACTTTCCAGGTTATGACTGTCTCAAGAAAAGTGAGGAAAGAGGGGCAAGCATTCGTAATGGACCTCAAGACTGGTAAATGAAGCTCTCAAATAACTGGATTTGTGTTATAAATACTAAACTTAGTGAAGCTGAAGCTAAAACATTAAAAAAAATCAACTTTTAATTAATTAATTAATTTTAATTGCTAAGTCAGATATGCAGAGAGGAGGAGGCACAGAGAGGAAGATCTTCTGTTCATTGATTCACTCCCCAAGTGGCCACATGGTTGGAGCTGAGCTAATCTGAAGCCAGGAGCCCAGAGTCTCCTCCAGGTCTCCCATGTGGGTGCAGGGTCCCAAAGCTTTGGGCTGTCCTCAACTGCTTTCCCAGGCCACAAGCAGGGAGCTGAATGAGAAGTGGGGCCACCAGGATTAGAACCAGTGCTCATATGGGATCCTGGTGCGTTCAAGGCGAGGAATTTAGGCTACTGCACCGGACCCAAAAAATATCAAATATTTTAATTTAAACAAGTTAGCTCACAAAATACACTTATTACACTCAGTCTCAAGTGATCATAGTTAAATTTACTGTATTGAGCCTTTATGTTCAATAAAATAGTAAACCACAGAACCAGAGTGAACCAAGAAATTTGGAAAGGGAGCGAACAACCCAATTATTTGTTATCATTCTCAATGGTCCTACTTACAATTATCAAGAACTATTATAACCGGTATCATTTAATCCTACTCCAAAACCTGTGAGATTAGGACTATCATTAATGGTTGAAAAAAACCAAGTTTAATAGCTTGACAAAGGTCACAGTGCTAGTTATTGGCAGGCCAGGCCTCTGACTAGGAATGTGTGGTGACAAAACCCATGCTATGATGTGTTGTTGAAATTCATCAGGATGTGTACAACCTGTTATGCAAGTGATCATGCTTCACAAGAAGACAAATACGGCCTGTTCTGTTCTCACTCAGACGGAGAAGCTAAATAAATTGACCTCGTAGAAGTAGAACCTGGGAATGGGAGGTGAGAGCGGGAAGGGAGTTGGTGATTAAGTACAAATATCTAGTTAGGAAAAATTAGTTGTAGTATTCTGTGGTACAGTTTAGTAACTACAGCTACCCAATAATTTTGAAAGCTCTGGTTAACTGTATTCATCATCTGGGTATGTATTAAGTGTATCAGACACTCTATTCTGAACCTTACAATGTATACAATTAAAATAAACTATCTTCAAAAATTCAGACTGAAAAATAAACAGGAAAAAATGCAGTTTTCAAAAATAAATATATACTTTTCAAAAACAGACAAATATGACATAGGCTTGTTATTGCTCCATAATACAGGAAATTTTATTTTACTAAATAAGTGATATGTGAAGGAGCCTGTACTTTGCCCAGTATGTTATTGTATGGTAATTATTTAATCGACATCCACGCTACAGAGTGCTACAAAATGGCATTTTGTTTGATATTTGTTTCTTCCAAGATATTGATGTAAGGTCTGTCTGGATCTCTATCTAAAAATAATGTTCTCTTTTGTAACACTTGACCTGTATTTTAGGATACATGTTCATGCTTAATTTGGGGGGCGGTTTTAGTGACAGTTGGTTCCTAATAATGTTAGTAATGCTCTATTTAAGTACTATACTGAACGTTACATTTCTACGTTTTCAAGTTGTTTCTGAATCGTGTGAGCCTATCAGAAAGTTTTTTTTTTCAAACACAGCTCATAATAAAAATGTTATTGTTCTAGAAATCTGCTTAATGCAAGCATTAATATATATATGAAATGCACACAGGGAAGCAGTTCTGAGAACTGGAGATTATGGACTCTTACTTGATATTCTGAGTGTGATCTGTAACTGGGTCATAGGTGCTAACACGGCAGAATCTAACGTCATGTTACTGGGTCATAGGTGCTAACGCGGCAGAATGTCATGTTACTGGGTCATAGGTGCTAACACGGCAGAGAATCTGTCTCTCCGTTCGCAGTTGCTCTTGTGAAGCACGACTTCCCAGCCTTGACATTATTGATATTGTGGGTTAGATAACTGTCTGCTGTGGAAGACTGCTGTGTACATTGTGGGATGTTTAACAGCATCTCTAGCCTTAACACGCTAGTTTCTATCATCACTCTCCATGATAAGCAAGAATGTCTGTAGACAGTGCCAGATGTCCTACGTGAAGGGGATTTTCCAGAGTTGAGAGCTACTGCCCTGAAGAACAGAACTGTCCCCAGAAATTGAAAGACTCTCACTATTTTTTTTTAATTGACTAAACACAAGAATGAACAGTTAAGGTGATATGTGAAGAATTACAGTTGGAATAATGAATGATCTGTATTAAGAGAAAGTTAAGGAAACATAATGTGCTCTGAACATGCTTGGCATAAGTTCTTGCCCTGAGTTTGGTTTGGGTGGACCACTCAGACCCTCACTGGGAATGATCTCATGCCGTGCATGGACTAGATACAGGTCAGGACAAGTGCTTACCCTCTGAGAATTAGGCTTGTAGATACTATATGCATGTCTCTATGGGGTAGCACCTAAGCTACCTGTTACCTGCATATTATATGGGACTTCAAAGGAAAAAGAGATTGTTTCCTGCTCAGGCAATGAGGAAAGGCATCAGTGTTGATATTGAAGGGTAGATGGAATTTTTGTAGGAGCAAACAAATGCAGAATGAATGGAGGCTAAGAGTTGTAGTAGTTCAAAGAATATTCAGAGGGGTAAGTTTGGAGGTCAGTTTGGCTGGAGTATAGTCTGTGTTTCAAGAATTACTTATTTGAAAGGGGGGGCGGAGAGAGAGAGAGAGAGAGAGAGAGAGAGAGAGAGAGAGAGAATGAATGAAGCATCCATTTACTGGTTCATTCCCCAAATGGTTGCAACTGCTGGAGCTAGGGTGGGCCAAAGCCAGGAACTTCCAGGTCTCTTGTATGGGCACAGGAACCCAAGCATTTGATCTGTCTTCTGCTGCTTTTTCCAAGGAACACTAGTAGGGAGAGGGATTGGAAGTGGAGTACCTGGGGCGCTTGAACTAGTGCCTGAATGGGATGTTAGTGTTGCAGGCAGCAGCCCAACTCACCGATACCACCATAGTCTTAAGCATAGTCTTAAGGAAGGTGGAATTTGGTTGTAGAATATACTTAATGTGAGACTGGGTAAATCTTTGGAGTAGTGATTGTTTTATTTAGCTTTCCTAAAGTCTAACTGGAAGCTGCTTTGTTCTCTTTAAGTGTGTTGCTACAACGTTAGGGGTAATGTTTAGCTTGGTAAGAGGGACCTGGCCGAGCGTCAAGATCAAAGAACATTTCTGCTTAGAAAAGTGTAAACTCTCTGTCTCTCTTTCTTTCTCTGTCACACACACACACACACACACACACACACACACACTCACCCACTCACTCACACACTCACAAATAAACTGTTTTCTAGAAAAAGCAGCATAGTGAAAAGAGGAGGCAAAACCAAGAGAGCAGAAGACAACGCAAGAGAGGTAACCTGGCAGTGGGGCAGTTCAGGGTGATACAAGAAGCCAACCTTGAATCTCAAATCTGTTAGGAAGATTTATTTTTTCTTTAGAAAAAGTTTCTTATCTTGGAGCTTTAAGGCTACGTGAGGTAGCTGAAACGTGCTATTGATTTATGTCTCCTTGGTTTCATCTTCCACGGGAAAATAGATGTCTCCAAGAGTGCCTGTTTTTCTCCACTATGTTGACCTCTGGAGAAACACTTCCTTTTTGAAACTCCTGGCTCCTGCTTGACAGATAGCCCTTTCCATTGTGGTTCCCCATAACACAACTGAAATGGGCTTGATTCTTTTCAAAAAGACTTTATAAAATATTGAAAAACAAACAAGAAGTAAAACTCAAGTAGTGCTGCCAGACTTACCTAGCCTCTGTAATATCACCATCCCTGATCAGGTTACATCCCTCAAATCTCCTCTTCCTGCTGCTGCCGGAGATGCCTTCCTGAGGTCCAAATTTAGCCCTATCACTTCCTGCTTAGCTCCTTTGGCACTTCTTATTTGTACACTAATTATTATTTTAATACCATAGTTTTCTTAGAACTTTTCCCAGAGAAAGATTTGATAATTCTGTTTACATGCTAATCATTTTATTTATTATATTAGTGGTTATGGTTAAAATTGAGATGAGAAAGGTGAAGGAACTTTCTATAAGTATATATAAGATCTCAGTTTTTTCCTAAGCCTTCGTAGAATTGCTTCAACTGATGGGTCAGGGGTTACTGGATTTCAAACTCTAATTCCTTTAATGCTAGATTTTTGATAAGACATTTAGGTTGTCTCACAGAAATTTCATTGCATGGGACAGGTGGGAATCCAGTTCAACTTAGAGTTCTTCCCTAACTCGTTTCTTTCTTTTTTTCAAGATTTATTTTTATTTGAAAGGCAGAGTTAGAGTTACAGAGGGAGAGAAGAGAGATCTTGCATGTACCAGTTCACTTCCCAAATGTCCTCAGCCACTGGAGCTGGACTGATTCAAAGCCAAGAGCAAGGATATCTTCTGGATCTCCCATGTTGATGTAGAGGCTTAAACACTTGATCGATCCTCTGCTGCATTCCCAGGTGCAGCAGCAGGAAGCTGGATTGGAAGTGGAGCAACTGTGACTTGAATTTAGTACGCACATGGGATGTTGGTGCCACAAGTGGAGGCTTAGCCTACTATATCACAGTACTGGCCCAAACACGTTTTCTATATTAGTGTTCTGCATAAGATGTTTTTGAGAGCTATTTGCTACTTTTCAGAAAAAGTGGATGATGAGGTTCATTTCAGGGGCCAACATTTTTGTGGTGCAACATCTTAAGCCATCATCAATTGCCATGCCAGCACTATCAGAGTGCTAGTTCCAGACCAGATGCTCTACTTTGGATCCAGCTCACTGTTAAGGTACCTGAGAAGGCAGCAGATGATGGCCTATTGTTCGAGCTCCTGCCACTCATGTGAGAGACTAGGATGGAGTTTCTAGCTCCTCACTTTGGACTGATACATCCTTTGTTGCAGCCACTTTTGTAGTAAACCAGTGTATGGGAGACCTCTTGTTCTTCCTCTCTGTCTCTGTCTCTCTCTCTGATGCTGTGCCTTACAATTAATGAATACATCTTTTAAAATATAAACTCTCAGTCCTAAAATCCTCTGAGAATCTAACCCACTTGATGTCTTTCTTGATTCACTTTATGTTAATTTGGGTCCATAGAATTAGTAGCTTATTAGGAAACAATGAAATTCTGGTCAAGTTTCCCAAACTGAGCTTCTAAGAATAGGACTCTTGAGTAACCCTACTTATAAAAGAAACCGTGCAGCCCAAGTATGTTGGGACTCTCCTTTTGTCACATTGCTCATTGGCATTTAAAAAGGCTATGAAGTCTTGTAACTTAAAAAGAGCCTAAATCAGCTTTTCCTACATTTTATTTGATCAGTTTGACATGTTGTGGATAGTAATTTGAGAAACACTCTTATAGTTCAGTCCCCTCCATTTGCAAAGAATTAAAAAACAAAATGATTTGCCCAGTGTCACACAGGCAATTATTAGGTCTCGGAGTTTGATAGTTATTCTTCAACTGTCTCTTTATCTTCAAGTAAGGCATTCCACTACAGATGGGGACATGACAGTTAATAATAAATGTTCAATATCTTTATAGCAACTCTATAAGAAAATGATCTCCTGATTGTACACCCATAGAGTAAACCAACCAAAGAGTGGAAATATTAGAAAGGGCAAAATTGTGTCTGTAATGAACATAGACAAACTTTCTTTTCCTGTAGAGAGATATGGACACAAAGAGAAAGATATCTCCCAGCTGCTGATTTGTTCCCCAAGTGACTGCAATAGCCAGGGCTGAGCTTGGCTTTTCCAGGAGCCAGGAGCTTCAACTGAGTTACCCACATGGGTAACAGGGCTCCAAACATTTTGGCTGTCTTTGTTGCTTTTCCTAGGGCATTAGCAGGGTGCTGGATTGGAAATGGGGCAGCTGGAACTCAAATAGAAGTGATGCCTCTATGGGATGCTAGTCACAGGCGGTAGCCTTACTTATCATGCCCCAACACTGCCCCCTAGAGATGATTTAAAGTATGAAGGAGAATGTGCATATACTATATACTATAATATACACACATACTATATACATATATTATACATGCAAAAACTATATTATTTTATTATTTATTTATTTATTTGGAACGCTTAGTTACAGAAAAAGATGCATACAGACAGAACATCCAACTGTTGGTTTACTTCGCAAATGGTCACAATTTCTGGGACTGGACCAAGCCAAACCCAGTAGCTTCATCTGGGTCTTCCACTTAGGTGCAGGGGCACACACATTTGGGTAACTTTCTGTTACTTTCCCAGGCACATCGGCAGGGAGCTGGATCAGAAGTAAAGTAACCGAGAATGAAATTGGAACATGTTTAAGATGCTGATGTTACAAGTGACAAACTAAGCCACTGTGTCACAATGTTGCCCTCCCTTAAAGATTATTTATTATACCATTTTATATAGGAGACTGGACCCCCCCAAACACCCCCCAGGTTTCTGTGATAGGGTTGGGTTTCCTGGAATCAGTCATACCCAGATACTGCAGGACAGCTGCATATATTTTCTCATTCTTTAAACCCATAATTGCTATTCTGCTGTGAGCACTTTGTGCAGTTGCAATATGTGGGCTTTTGTTTCCCTAAAGTTTCTTTTGTCAGTAGCTCATGGCCATTGATTCATTTTATTTATTGTAAATGACTCTGTTGATTGTTTTGCCTCAGGGCTAATTTGATTGGAGGTGCTGCTGTTTGACACCACTCAGGAAAATGTTATGCTGTAAAGGGTATCTAATGTGTCACAGAATGATACTGAAGTGAATCTAGGGACAGGCTAGCTAATGACATGGCAGCCTGGTTATTAACTGTAGGCCCTTCAGCATTTTTGTTCTCCATTTTTGTTGTTATCACTGCTTTCTTAGGAGATTAGCATGTGACCAATTTGATGATTTTTATTTGGCAAGAACAGAAGCTAATACCAGATAAAGAAGGTCAGAGTAAGATGATATAGAGCCTAGGCTTCCAGAACAGTGTTTCTGTCCTTTGAGATTAGATATCTGTTTGCGATGGAGACAACATTTCTGTAAGGGACAAGATTGGAGTGCACTGAAGTGAAAGGCTCACATTGACCGCATCAGCTGTAATGGAGCTTATCTGATGCAGTGACTCAGCCTCTGTGAATCTGATTGTATGTAATTGCTCTTTTTTTGTACAGGGACTCATCAACCAAGAACCTGTCAGAAACCACAGGAAAACATGGGGAGAGGTAAGTTTCTCTTCTGTTAAGTAATTTAGACTCTAACCTATGTTTAATCCACTGTAGACAAAAAATTAAACCTGCAAATCAAAGTGTTTTTTGTGTTACTGCTTAATACCATAAAGTTTCTGTCCGGAAGGGAACTCTGCAGCTAAAGACCACCATGCCACATGTTACCTTTTGAACTTGAATTTTCTTCTGCTTTTTTATAGGAGAGGCGGATCAAACTTAAAGTAGTATAGACCTCCTGAATTGTAGTTGCTTTGCACTTTTAGCAAAGTTACATATATGCTTCTGATGGTTACTAATGTGATAGTAACATACACAAGCAAAAAAAAAAATTCCATGCCACCAATCACAGTAGTAAAAAAAAAATGCCTGAGTTGATTTGTAAATGATTTTGTTTTCACTTAAAATGTTAAAGCTCAGCACTTAGACCCACTAGGTGGATTGGGTTTTTGACTTATTGGATTTTTGTAAGGCTATTTATTCTCAATAAGCAATAGACAAATTTAAGATAATTTCATTGTTGGTATTAATCAGCCACCACTGTGATTTCATAAATAGTTTTTATCAATGTAGATCATAAAGGCAGAGTGCTTTACAAGACTCCAGAAGGTGACATGATATAGTGGGAAAAGCCTGTGCATAGCCAAAAGGCCTCCATTTGCATTCTGCTGCTACTTCGATCCTTCCTCTAACCTTGTTTGTTCTTCTCTGAGGTGAGATTATTGCATCTTACAGTTCTAGTCTCAAGAAGTTGAACTTAAAGAATATGTGTGAAAATGTTTAGAGAACTACAGAGCATAATTGATTGAAATAGTAGTTATCTGCTCATTGGTATGCTTATTGAGTGAGTATAACTTTATCAATTCTTTCAGGAATAAACATGATGTTGTTTGGTGAGATACTTCTGTCAGCATTGGGCCTGGGACAAGGATCATGCAAATAGCTGAGAATTTCTCTTTGTGTTGCCATTTGCTTGCCTCGCCCTTTTTGGGCATTTGTAGGCAGCCCTAAAGATTATGGATCAGTCAAGGAAAATATCTTCCTCAATCTTGTTGGATCAGCCTTTGCTCCTTTTTTTCTCCAGAGTTTCCCCCAAGAAATTAACAATCCTAAGGGATTCCGGTTCTTTCCAAATCTTCACAAGCTATGACAGTCTCTGAAGTTTAAAAAATAAGCAGAAATTACAAAAAGAAAATCTAGTCAAATTCTGGAAATAACCCATGCTATGTGTTGCTTCTTCGTCTGTTGTCAATGGAAGCTTTCAGAGTAATGCAGATCTGGAGAATGCTCTGGTTCTCAGATACCATGGTGGCCATATGGAAGAGAGGAATGTATAGACACATGGCATTCCATTCTGTTTCCTCTTTTTCTTTTCATTTTGATCTTCATTCACTGGCAGAGAATCAATAGGTGCTTACTTTAAATAAATATATCAGAAAGTATTTGTTCAAATCATCCGGGAGTTAATAGTTGCTAAGAATAGGGCATGATAACATAATCTGCAAAGGTGGGGATACTTCCAGCCTGGAGATGAGATTAGGAAAGTGCTTCAAAGACTGTTGCTTTGACAAACAAGGAAGCTTGTCATAACAGCATTTTGACAATGTTGACTGCTTTAAAATAATCAGTAATGACTTCAGTGTCAGAGATTTTATCCTTTATTCTGCAAGCTGTGCTTTGTTTGCCTAATTATATTTGTTTATTACTGACACAGTTACTGAGAGAAATCCTACTGGATGCTCATCTTTCTTTTTTCTGGTGATGAAAAATAATATTTCTTACTGGACTTGACAGTTTTCACAAATGTACCTCAGTTTATCATACAAAGAGACACAATTTAATATATCATTAATATATGGCATGAACCTCATTAAATCAATTAAGGATCCACAAAAAGAGAACATAGCCCTGTGGCCATTCAGTTTAGCCGAAAATATGAAATTGAATTAAAATTGAGATGAATCTCTATTAATATTCCCTGTTATTAAATGGAAAAACTATGTGTAAATATTTGTTAAAGCAACATTATTTTATTTATGTGACATGAAATATTGCAAGCAAAATCTAACTCTTAATAGAAAGGAATGGTAAAAGCAGGCTTACTTAATTTCTCATTAGGCCACCACAGTGTCCGTAGTTGTATGGCATTGAAACTCCATTTACTATATATTAATTCTTATCAATGGCTTAATGTTTAGTATACTTGAGATTCTGTAATTATCTTGGTATTAGCAAGTGTCTGTACAGTACTTTATAAATCAAAGATATTTTTTGTACATTATTTTATTTGGGTGGTAAGAAAAGTCTACAACATAAAAATAGGAATTATTTATCCTCATTTTATATACAGGTATTATAGACTGAGTCATGTAAAAGGAAGTCTTTGATAGAGTTTAGAGCCTGTAAATAGAGAGCCACAATGCATAACTACATCATCTTATGAAATATCCAATTTTTCTTTTCTTCTAATAAAGCATGCCATGAATATCAATGTAGTAGTATATAAAATTGTTTAGAAGCTAAAAATCTGCTGCTGTGAGAAATTTGGGTGAAGTTAGTTTCTTAAGATCTGTGATGATGTTCATATTTCCTATGGAAGTGTACAGACAAGTAGAAGGAAATAGCCCAGTCTCCATCAGTGTTCATAAGGACACAGAAACACACACACACACACACATATATGTATATATGCTATCTGATATATATGTGTGTGTGTGTATATATGTATTAGATAGTAACATAATCAGATAGTAGAGCTCCCTAAATATAAAGATTTTCAAGAGCATGCATTCACCTCAGAGGTTTGGATGCCTGTACCACATGTCAAGAGTCCCGGAGTCCAATTCCTGGCTCTGGCTCCTGACTCCAGCTTTCTGCTAATGCAGAGCCTTTGAGGCAATGGTGACAGCTCAAATAATTAGGTTCCTGCCACATACAGGAGACCTGGATTGAGTTCCCAGCTCCCCACTTTCACCCTGGCCTGACCTAGTCCTTCGCCTTCCATTTTGTGTGAGCCAGAGGTTGAGAGATCTCTATATTTGTCTCTCATTATCTCTTTTTCTATTGCTCTGTCTCTCGGATGCTGGTAAAAATACTCTCAGAGTAGCAGAGGTCCGTGTTGCAGTAACTGAAAGAACAGCATCACTTACTGGCAGTGACCGTAGTAGATATCAAGATAATTCAACTCAAAGGCTTGCTCTTTACAACCCACAAGGGAAGGTAACCGAAAGTAAGGGGGCCTAATAATATTTATGTGGCCTGTGTGTGAGTCACCATTCTGACTGGTAGGTATTTATCTTTGTAGCTTTGCTTGATGCAAACAATACAATGTGTGCACATGGAACACCAGGATAGTGTGGGATGATTAGATGAGCCAAAGAAGCAAAAACAAAACAAAAAATAACTTGTATCATTTAAATTAGATGTAAAATTCTAGTAAAAAGTTAACATTGTCTCAAATAAGGGAAAGTAAGGATTTTAGAAATGTTTATATAATATTAGAGTACCTTTTATCTTCAAATGGAAATTAAAGCTTTATTCTACCTTTCCATTCTTCATTTGAGCAACTGGTATATTCATGACAAATTGATAAAATATTGAGTACTTCCAGTAAGTACCCAAATGCAATTTCTTGAGAGTGTTCTTGCTAAACAAATTCTGGGATTATTGTTTTATTACAATATTGAAGCAGAATTTGATTTTTTTTGAACTACATCAGTTTCCATCTTCATTTTCTGCATCCCAGAACACATTTATAATAATGCATCTAAGTGCAAAAGCAGCAATTTGTGGTATCTGTTAGCCTAATATGTAGTCACTGATGGCTAATTTCACCATCTTTACCTTAAAAACAGAGCTTCCATCACATAACAGCAAGCCACAAGATGTCCTACCCATCACTTACAAAATAAAAATAATGCAAAATATCTAAAATAGCTTAATGATTGCAAGCAGGCAGGTCTTATTTGTGGACAATAATTAGAATAAAATATGAACATATCTTCCCATTTAGTCTTTTTGTCTTCTTCTAGTATTTAGTGTTTAGAAAACCTTAATCTGAAGTTAGTCTCCACACTTTATTGCTGAAATGTTTTGGATATTCTTGTGTAAAATACTATATAGATAGTTATGTTATTGGGAAGCAGTGTCAGTGTAAGTCATTGTTGCTTATTTGAAAGAAGCTGCATGATTCCTTTAGTTACTAGGATATGATTGTCTTCCAGAGAGCAAGGAGCCTAACCACGTACCCTTGCTGATCAACAGCTAGTGGAAAGAAAGGTAGTTTACCACTACCACAGTAAATTTCTGAGTTCTTTGATTCACTTCTGAAGTACTTTTCTATTAAGGCTAATTCTAAACTAACTATGGGCATATAGTTCTGTATTTTCACACAGGGAATAAACCTTCAAATTGACAAGCTTTGTAAAGTAGCAATCTCATAATACAGTACATAATATTATTTTTCAGTTCCCTGCCTTATAATTTAAGTAAAGGCATATACTTAAAGCTAATGAATTACTGTATTTTCTAGCTTATAATAAGTCTGGGAGATTGTTTATTGTGGTGACATATTCATGCTTCTATGAGGCAGATGATGTCACAAATTTATTTTTAAAAATAAGCTTTCTCTTGATGATTTTGTAATAGTGATACAAATGTGCTCAGGGTTGACAACTGCCATTACTTTTCGCTGGAAAGGCTTTTCCAGCAGAAAAACAGTCATTTAAGGGTCACACTACTTTTTTTAATCATAGTGTTTCATGCTTTTTTCCTTGATGCAAACCTCTCTCCATTTTGCTTGCTTAAGACAAACATAACCTTTAACACAGTAAGCTTAAAACAGTTTCTAGACCTCAGAAGTAGTGACAATTTTTAATTGAAGCAAAATTCATGCAATTCAGACTTGATCATTTCAAAAAACAACTTAGCAGGCTTTAACACATTTGCAATGTTTTACAATAAATGGGAGACCCCAGATTTTATTTAGTTTTTTATTTGTTTGTTTATTTAAATGTCAGAGTTACAGAGAATGGGGGAGAGACAAAGGGAGAGGACTTCCATCCACTGGTTCACTCCTCAAGTTGTCAAAATGGCTAGGACTGAACCAGGCTGGAACCAGGAGCTCCATTTGTGGTCTCCCACATGGGTGGCAGGGATCCAAGTCCTCGGGCCATCTTTCTCTGCTTTCCCAGGAGCTGGACTGGAAGTGGAGCAGCCAGAATATGAACTGGAACTCATATGGGAAGCCGGTGTCACAAACTTTACCCATCTTCAATGAGTTCTATCTACCTGCCCTCCATTATGTTAATCATAGTTATATCTATGTTCTTCCATATGGGACATAAATATAATTGGTATAGATAGGGAAGCTTTAGGGTTACAACAACTAAAAACACCAAGATTACTAATATTCTTGCTGATGTAATTGAAATACTTGGAATAAGATAAACTCTAATTTTGGATTTTTTCTATTTTGATTATTTCAAGTAATGTGTGTGCTTAATTATGGCAAAATAGATTGTTCATGAATTCCAAATTTGTTTCATGTGGGTCCTGCATTGTCCCTAGTTCAGAAATACCACCTTAGATACTGTCCTTTAAAATCAGTTGGTGTAATTGCTAGTAATTTTATGGCTGTCATATGCTAGTTCATGAATCATTTTAGATAAGAAATAGTTTTCAGATTTCAAATCTCCTCAAAGAAAATGTGGCTTTTTATATTCTTTAGTGGGAGAAGCTGTTAGGTCATTTCTCTGTATTTCATTTTTCCTTCCAAAGCACAAAATTATTAGAAAAGAAGCATCTGAATATCTAGCCTAAATTTGGCTTTCAAGAAAAGCATATTGAAGGAGTTAGTGAAGAACTCTGTTTTGTTTTTGAAGAATGTTGACTTTATAGACATGCATTACCTTTCTTTGTCATTTCTCTTATAGAAATCCATTTCTGGCATATTATCCACACTTACTCCATGAAACTTGCTTGTTGTCACCTGGCATTTTATTGTATGCCTCTGGTAGTACAAAGATATTGAAAAAAATTTAGATGATGATCATAACCACCACATTGTCCTTAGGAAACAGGCTTGGAATATTAACAGTTATTTCTTCTCTCAAACTTTTAATGTTCCTACTCTAGCTCAATTCTGAAGCTTCAAATTATTTTTTAGATATCTGAGCTCTTCTTAAAAATTTTTTACTTGTTCATTTGAAAGGCACAGTGATGGTGGAGGGCTAGGAGAGGGACAAGAAGGGAGGAAAAGAGACATTATCCATGCAGTGTTTCACTCTGCAAGTAGCCTCAAGCCACTTTTGGGCTAAGCTACAGGCAGGAGCCAGGAATCCCATCCTGGCCTCCTCAACGGGTGGTAGGAGTTCAGGCAATTGAATTGTCTTGTTCTGCCTTCACAGGCACATTAGCAGGAAGTGGAATTTGAATCTCAAACAGGCATTCCAGTATGGGGTGCTCATGGGTAGTGGCTCAAGTCACTGCACCACAGCAATCGCCCCAATTTACCCCAATATAAATTCTCAAGTGAATTTTTGCTCCCTAGTTCCTGTGTAAACACATACATTCTAACTATACTGCGTGTGACAACTTAGTTGGGCACATGGACACCAACTGTACAATAAATTCTGCATTATAAACATACCATTTGTAAACAAGCTAACCTTTATTTTCCACACATAAGTTAAAATGCTGAAATAAAATGGGGAAAAAGATTTTTTCCCCTATTTCCAAGTAAGGATAGGAGGGTCGTCCAAACAGCAGAAAGAATCCATTGACTGAAAGATGTTTGATGAATCTTTTTTTCTGTTCGTGGAATAACTACCACGATGGCAATGATAAGCCATAATATTATTTACTCAATATTTAGTTTTTGATAAACCATGAGAAAGCTCTATGTTATTTTATTTTGACTATGAGGTCATTGCTGGCATTCCAACTTTACAGACGAATAAGCTGTGCTTGGGCTTTTTCTCAGTATATCTGTTTACTCTGACAACCCATTTTCAAAACTGATACACACTGCTTTAATAAGTATGGGATATCAGTGAGATTGTATTTGTTACTTAAAGCAATTCAGAGTTCCTCATATTGTAATGATATACTTCTTCCCTCTCTGACCAG
The DNA here is from genome assembly GCF_017591425.1 of Ochotona curzoniae. Classification (NCBI taxonomy): domain Eukaryota; kingdom Metazoa; phylum Chordata; class Mammalia; order Lagomorpha; family Ochotonidae; genus Ochotona; species Ochotona curzoniae. Next base: position 16,735,919 of record NW_024465023.1, on the reverse strand, counting down.
TTTAGCTCCTGTGGAAATCAGGGATCTCCACAGTCTCACATCAGATCATAGAGGAGTTTGACTGTCTCACTGAAGAAAAGATCATAGATTGTTAGGATCATTGTAGAAAGTCCCCATTCGGTTTCGATATTGTTGCTACTGTTGGTGATGTGTAGGTTTACATTAAAAAAAGGCAACCAGATGAGCTTTCTGGTACCCAGAATTGTTCCCGGGTCACTATACAGTAACTGAAGCAGAAGTTGCCCCAGCTGGGCTGGTAGTAGATTCCAACAGTGCTGAAAGGACACCTTTCAACCCAGAATCCCATTAACTGTGGTCCCACAGTTGACTTGCTTTCTCAAATATTTAAACAGTTCAGTCACTGCTGATTCAGTGTTTATACCCTCGGTCTCCTCCCTAGGCAGGCTCCTAGACTCAAGGAGGCTGAGGAAGTGCTAGTTTAAGCTGATGTACATCCAGGTGATCTTACTGGATAGTGTAGAACACTGCACCATATTTGCTTAGCTGTAGGTCTTATCAGGACTGCAGTAGCCAATGAAATAGTATTCTATAACACGTAAGGACTTTCCTGACTTACCAAGTTTGGTGTGCCAAATGGACTTGGAAGAGGAGTGGCAAAGAGTTTACTAGCCTCCAGAAGCCAGCAGTTAGGGGTTTCCAAACTTGCTGTTTATTGTCCACATAGTTGTCACGGTGATTTGTTTTTCATAGCAGCCACAGGCCAAAAAAATTTTTTTTAATGTAAGACTTCCCTTAATTAGTTAGTCAAGTTCAAGTAGTTAGTCAATATTTATGTCATAATACATAGTGGTTACCCAAAATCATATACATAAACTGAAAGAATGTACCATTTTTATTTCAATCTTACATCAACATGCTATTATTATGTTCATATGGCTATATATGTACGTTGAGCCCTGTATATCTTCTCCAGTGTTGGAATCCAGTTGGATACTGAATTCCTATCACATATTGATTGTTCACCTGGAACTCTTTTTTAAAATCATAGCCTTGCAAATAAAAGGAGCATGCAACTAGTAATAAATTTCAAACACCTCAAGCAAGTTGTTCATGTGGCATTTAAAAGATGCTGAATGTTACTGCATTTCTTTAAAAAATGTAGAATATTCTAGCACTTGTCATCTATGAGTTTGTTGCAGCATTCTAGAGGGTTTTACTACACACCTGGAAACCAGTGTGCTACTTCCTTGCCTAGCCCGAAACTACCCAGCTATACCCTCTTCCAAGAGCAGCTGTACATTTTTGTAACTACTAGGGTAAGTTCTTACAGAACAAAAATGTCTGCTCTAAGGGAAGTACAAATAGCATCCTACAAATTGCAAAAGGTAACTTCCCTCACTACAAAAAGGATATTCAAATGCTCTCTCCTGAAAACTTTGGCGTAATATATTTTATACATCATAAAAATATTTCATGATTGTATATTAACTTTGCAATGATGCGTTTATAATTACAGACACGGTGCAAATACCTCCAAACCAGGTCCTTCAGTCTCCGAGTCTCTTTGATTATGCTTTTTCATTTATCACACACTTACTGAACCGGTCCTGAACCAAGTTCTTTACTAAGTGTTTTCAAAGATAGGTTGGATAAATATATTGACAATATATGGGTCTTGCCATCAAGAAAACAGATGGTCTTATGAAAAGTATAATAAAAGTTTAATTGCTATAATCAAATTATGCATAAACATGGGAAGTCCATTGCAATGCCATCTAATGATGTAATGAGCCAAGTGTGAGAAGACTTTTAGAGGATGTTGCATATAAGTGGAAAAGGAGAACACGAGACAGAGGAGAATGTAAGTGTAGGCTAAAGGAACCAATTGATATGATGATGAGATTTGGTTTGTATGAGAAGAAAAGTGCCTGGTGGGTGAAGTGGCCAATCACCCAATACTCATATGTTTTATGTTCCCATGTGTGTGACCACCACTCTAAAATATAATCTGATTCCCTTCTTAGCTTTGTCTACTCTTAAGTAGCTTTTACCATTTTCTTCCATTTGCTGTTTACTCCGTACTTACCCTCCCCTCCCCACACACAGTTTTCTAAGTTATTCTCCTCAACTATTAGTCTAAAACCTTGGATGACTGTCAAATATTAGGATACTTCAAAAAGTTCATGAAAATGTAATTAAAAGATACGTTTGAGGCAAGTGTTTGACCTAGTAGTTAGGACACTTGTTAGGATGACGGCTTTCCAGATCAGAATGCCTGGGTTTGATTCCCACCTCTGACTCCTGTCTCTAGGTTCCTGCTAATGTAAATCCTAAGAGGCGGTAGTGACCTGTCTAGTAAATGGGTTCCTGCCACTCACTTGGGAGACTTTCAGATCTAGACTCCCTGTTACAACCATGTCTAACCCTCCATGTTACCCTGGGCATTTGGAGAGTGAACCAGGGAGTAAGAGCTCCCGCTCCATATCTAACTCTCAAAGAACAAATAATGAAAGATAAGTTTATTTTGGTACAAAAACCTTTTTGAAGCTGATGCATGGTGTTTTCATAATACTCATTTTTTCCATGAACTTTTAAAGAAGTCCTTTGCATGCATAGATTCCCCCAAAATTTAAATAAAAAATAAAATGTTTAATTTTAAAAAATTCATTCGAAAGATACAGTCACAGGGAGAGGAGGAGGAGAAACCTAGAGAGAGAGATCTTCTACCTATTGTTTTACTCCCCAAATGACCATAATGGATGGAGCTGTGCTAGTTTAAAACCAGGATCCAGGAGCTTCATCCAGGTCTCCCACATGGGTGCAGGGGCCCAGGGTCCTGGGATATCACCTGCTGGTTTCCCAGGTACATTAGCAGGGAGCTGGATCAGAAGTGGAGCAACTGTGACTGATACCGGCACTCATATGGGATGTCAGTGCTGCAGGTGTAAGCTTAAGCTGTTGTGCCACAGCACTAGCCTCATGTTTTATGGTTGAAGTGTATACATGTTTCCTTGCAGTGATGTGTTAATTCATACAATTAAAAAGAAGGCAGGGGGAAGTGATCAGCTTTAAGTTTAAACAGGTTTTAGTTTTAAATAGTCCCAATGAAAGAATGTTTTGTCTTAACTCATTGTATAGCTCAAAGCTGCCACCTTCTCCTTATTTTGTTTCTGTATTGCAAAAAAAAAAAAAAAAATCTAATTCTGGTGTCATTATGCAGTATCCACTTGATTTTCACATTACTTTCACGAGGACTGACAAATACTCTGCCACCACTTCCTGTGCTCTTATTTTTGGCAGACATAGCTAATCTATTATAGTATCTTTCCTACCGGTTAGATTCTTAACACCAAATGCTGTTTTCTAATCACCCAATTTGGCAAGTGAGATGAAATCTATTTGCCAACTTAGTTCATCTGGAGTTCTCAGTTTTATATTACACTGCTTCCCAGTGCAAGAAATGCACAGATGATATTGATGGAATGCTCTTGGTAATTTGATTAGGTTATGATTAGAAGGTTTATGTCCTGCAACATTACCTTCTACTTGCTTATCCTTCTAAATTAATCTGCTTCCTTGACTCTCCTTTTCTATTCAGGTATCACGTTAAAAATTACTTTGTCTTAGGAGTATTTGACTTTTTTCTCTTAAAAGCTCAAGATACAGGGCCTGGTGTAATAACCTAATGACTAAATCCTCACCTTGCATCTGCTGAGATCCCATAGGAGTGCTGGTTCATATCCCGGCTGTTCCACTTCCCATCCAGCTCCCTTCTTTTGCCCTTGGAAAGCAGTAGAGGATAACCTAAGCCTTGGGACCCTGCACCCACCCACATGAGAGATCTGGAAGAAGCTCCTGGCTCCTGGTTCGAATCTGCTCAGTTCTGGCCGTTGTGGCCATTTGGGGGCCATATGGGATCCCAACACATTCAAGATGAGAACTTTAGCTAGTAGGTATCGCACTGGGCCCAAACATAATCTTTTTAAAAAAATCTCAACATACATTGTTGTGGATGAGTTGAAATCAAGAAAACTGATCCAAAATCCGTGGACATCTTAGACTGCATTAACATGTCTTATGTTTACAAAGAAGAAGCTGATAGTCCTGATCAAATTTGCACCTGTAAGACCACACACAGAATATTGTATTTGATATAAGACACTGCATATTTTATCAGAAACTCATATCTAGTTTTAATCACAAACAGATTAAGAAGCAATACATGTTTATCCTTGGAAAGCGATGCCCCAAAGGATGGCAGTTACTTTCTTTACGAATTCTTTGGCCTGTTACATGGAGGACAGTTGTATATCAATCCAAAGGTTACAAGTAAGGACAATGGCTAGGACGTTGTAATTCAGTGAAATGTTACTTGAAAAAGACCACTCGAATCACATAAATATGATAGATTCATGTACCATGGACCTTCTGAAGAGGTTGACAAATGTATATTAAGGATCCTAAAAGAATAATGCAGTAAAAGACCTCTTTAAATTTGTTCATTCCAGTTTTCTCTAAAAATGCCTTCCTCAGAACTGGTTTTCTAATGAACTTGTGTTAGTGATCCTCGAAACTGTGGTATTGGGACAGGGAGTGTCAGAATTGTCTGGAAACTGATTGTAAACATGAATTTCTTGGCCCTGTGTCAGTCCTGTGGAATCAGAAACCTTGGAAGGGAGGCAGCAGCTTCTGTAATAAGCCATCTTGGGCATTGCAATGCTGCTGAATTATGAAAAGCACTGCTAGAAAATCCCACTATTATTCTCCAACTAAACAGCACCCACCTGGCTTCCTATAAAACATTTACTTTATTTTTTATATTTTGAAGATTCATTTATTTGAAAGACCGTTACAATCCACTGATTGACTCCCTAAATGGCTGCAGGGGTCAGGGTTGGGCCAGGTTGAAGCCAGGAGCCTGGAGCTTCATCAGGGTCTCCCGCGTAAGTGGCAGGAACCTAAGAGGTTAGGCCATCTTCTGCTAATTTTCCAGGCTCGTTAAGAACAGAGCTGGGTCAGAAGTGGAGCACTGGGACTTGAATTGGTGCGCACATGGAATCCTAGCAATGCAGACAATGGCTTATACTGCTATGCTGCAACATGGGTTGCATGATTTTTATGTTTTAAGGTTTCTTCTAATAATATCCTATGACTATGTTTCATTTCATAAAGGGGTCCCTTATGAAATAGAGAGAAAGAATAATTTTCACCCTACTGTAGGTGCCATCTGGCTGGGATCAATTGGATACATTAAAGAATCCTAAATAATGAATCTGTATTATATAAACTGAAACACACATTTCAATAATGAGACAAAAACTTACTCATCTATATAAACATTTTAAAATAATATTTATTGTTTATCATTTACTTCAAGGTGTTCTGTGAAAAAATGTATTTTTTTCTGACCTGTTGAGAAATTAGCCATATAACGTTTCTCAGGTTAGAAATGTAAAACATTGGGGACCAGTGTTTTAGCATAGGGAGTAAAATCGCCCCCTGTGATACTGGCATCTCATATAGGCACCAGTTCAAGTCCCAGTTGCTCTGCTTTTGATACAGCTCCCTGCAAATGAGCTTTGTAAAGTGGAGGATGCCACAGTGCTTGAGTCTGTGTACCCGCATGGAAGACCCAGAGAAAGCTCATGGGTTCTGGCTTTGGCCTGGCCCAGCCCTCACTGTGTGGACATTTGGGGAGTGAACCAGCAGATGGAAAATCTGTGTTCTCTCCCCCTCTTTGTAACTCCTCCTTTCTAACAAATACTAAAAAGTAAATGCATAACATTTAAAAATCTTCATTCATTTTACTTTAGTGGAGAATAAATTCTGATGGTATTAAATTTATGGCTCTAAAACAAAGATTTATTTTTTTTTTATTGGAAAGTTAGATATACAGAGAGCAGAAGAAACAGAGAAGGATCTTCCATCCACTGATTCATTCCCCAAGTGGCCGCAACAGCAGTAGCTGCACCGATTCAAAGCCAGGAGCCCGGAGCCTCTTCTTGGTCTCCCACGCAGATGCAGGGCCTCAAGGCTTTGGGTTATCCTGAACTGCCTTCCCAGGTCACAAGCAGGGAGCTGGATGGGAAGCAGGGCAGTGGAGACACAAACCAGCGCCCATATGGGATTCCAGTGCATGCAAGGCGAGGACTTTAACCACTAGGCTATTGTGCTGGGTCCTAAAAAAGATACTTTGAAAAGAACATAATAAATTTGAACTTTTAAATGTAATTGCATATAAAAAGAAAAATCCCCAATGTATACTCTTGGCTACCGTCTTATTTCTTTTATTGGATTGAAAAATTGCATTTTGAATGTTTATATTTGCACATCTCTATAAATCATGAAAAATAATTTTTAACTTTCTGAAGGACTATGAAATGTCACACTATATTTAACTGTATTTAGGACAGAAATTCTATTAATATTGCCTTGAAATGAATTATGGCCAAATTCAAAATCTTATTTTCTTACCTCTGTTTCTTACAAGTAAGTGTTCTCTGGTTTTATGTTATTAGGTCAGTCGAGGTTTTACTTATTTTTAGTTCCGTGGACTAATAGTCTACAGGTTGCATTTTGATTTGTTTGCTGCTTTCCAAAAGCAGAATGCCTTGGGGTATCTGCTTACACTAATGAATGTTAACTAGTACTATCATTATCACTATATTTAAACTTCCATGGTCGACAGGAATGTGCTAAAGTCTGAATATGGCATGGTTAATTATGTCACTGTCCCTGCCCAGCGCAACTGCGGCTGAAAGATCATACCCAAATGATGAGGAAGATAGCAGGTGCCAGTCGTTTGGAGTTAAGTGTTATCTTCACCGCTGACTCACTGAGGTCTGTGACGTTAGCCAATGTTTTCTAACAAGCACCTAGGAGCTTTCATTTTATATGTTAATCTCCCAGATTGGGGTTTCGTGGTATTTTGTGCTTACTAGTGTATCTCTTTAGTTTTCCTCACAGGAGAAAAAGCCAATTCAGTATTAAAACGCTATCGAAGAGCTAATAGACTTTTTGAAGAAATAAGACAGGGCAACATTGAGCGTGAGTGCAAAGAAGAAGTCTGCACATTTGAGGAAGCCAGAGAAGCTTTTGAAAATAATGAAAAAACTGTAAGTTTTTAACAGCTGGAATTGTGAAATGTTCCCATGTTTGCCTAGTCTTTTGATGCATATTTGAAACCTGCATTCTCGAAGTGTATGCATTACTATCAGTATCTTTGCAAAAAACAATTCTGAAGGTGTTGTCAAATTGCATTCAGGTTCACTTCTTGTGTACTGCTCTGTCTTGGAAGACCCTACTCCCATAGGATTCTGCTGAAATAAGATTTAGTTTGCATGGGGCCCAACACAGTAGCCTAGCGGCTAAAGTCCTCACTTTGTATGCAGTGTCGGGATCCCATATGCTCACTGGTTCTAGTCCTGGCTGCCCCACTTGCCATCCAGCTCCCTGCTTGTGACCTGGGAAAGCAGTCAAGGACGGCCCAAAGCCTTGAGACCTTGCATGCACATGGGAGACCCAGAAGAGGCTCCGGACTCCTGGCTTTGGATCGGCGCAACTCTAGCTGTTGTGGTCACTTCAGGAGTGAATCAGCAGATGGAAGATCTTCCTCTCTGTGTCCACTCCTTTCTGTATATGTGACTTTGCAATAAAGAAATAATAAAAACTTTTAAAAAAAAGGTTTAGTTTGCACAAGGCAATGTTCTGGAAAGTTGATAATAAAGTTCATTGCCTTACTCATGATATGTAGCAAAACAGTATTGAAATGAACATTTACAGTCTTTTTTTCCCTTTATTTTTAACAATCTTTACATAGTTGATAGGGCACAAAGGGTCAAGGGCTACAGGAAAGTGGGTAAGACTATTGTTTCCACATTATTGCTTTTTATTTTTTTTTTCTGTTTCTGGGATAAAGGGGAAGATAAAGGGAGAAGCCCCACCCAGCCTCCCACCCATCCCAGGTCCCCGATGTGGGGCATGCTCCAAAGGTCCTGCTCAAGTGGTTTTGATAGTTCAACAGTTCTGAATTGCTGCCAATATCGCCATTCCAAGCATGATGAAGTCGCTGCAGAATCCACTGATTGACATAGTCCACTTACAGTCTCCGTTTGCCCAGTTTTTCACTGCCAATGTATGGCTGGGACAGTTGATTGATTTGTTCTGTCCTCTGTTGTGGTGCCAGGTGTCCTCTGCAGGTTCCGACGGACTGCCATATCCTCCATGTGCAATGCTGAAATGGACACTTACAATCTTAAGTGCTTACAAGCAATCCATCTCTTATGGATGATCAATTAATGAATCACAAGAACTTATTAGGAGAGATACAAATAGCCAGGAAGTGTGACAATAAAAGATTTGCTGCAAAAAAATTAGATTTGGCACTACAAAACTGCATATTGAAATAAGAAAGAGCCTTCCATAAGAAGATGAGCAAAATAACTCCCAGCCAGATTAGCACTGAGATTTTTGATGTAAGTTGTCATATATTAGAGCAAACATGTGGTAAGCTAACCTTTTGGGATTGGCTCATTTCCCTTAGCATATGGGTCTCCAATTTGGTCTATTTGGCTGCAAGCGATTGTGTTTCATTCTTTTAATAGCTGAGTAGTACTGTTTTGCTACATATCATGAGTAATAAAGTTCTAGTTTTTAATTTTTTTATGAGAAAGTAATTCTCTGAATGGAAAATGCAAATGACAATAACAAACATGATAAGTTGCTTAATAGCATTATAAATGTATACTAAGGCATCAAGAAACCATTTACTACCCACAAGAATGCCCCAATTTTCTAAGTTGGTTAATATCATATGGTGTGGAGAACAATGGAGAAAGCAGTTCACAAACAGATGGAAGTGGAAACTGGCACAGCCACTCTGGAAGGCAACTTTGCTGAATCTATTAAAATTTACACTCCTCCAGGACCCACTAATTCCACTTATCAGTGTCCACCCTGGAGTAATGCTTACACATACACACAAAGAAGCTGTCACTAGGACATTGTTCATTACTGGAAATTGAAAACAATTTAAATGTACTTCCTTCAGCACCACAAGTCACGCACTAGCATTTATTCCTACAAGAAGATTTTTGATTCTTGTTTTCACCACCCTTGTAATGCATTTTTATTTTTATAGCATGTTTGCTAACTTCATGTTGATGAAACTTTATTATTTTCACCCTCTTGTGGACTATACGCACTGGTTCTGTATTTTAGAGGATATATAATGGAAGTGTAGCTGGGACTGATATGTTCAGATATGGAGACAAAGTGCTGTGTGTCTCTATGAATACAAACCAAAGATGGACTCCCAGTGAAAGAATTGAATACATCCTAATAGTAAGATGATGGATTCTCTCACAGTGTCCGTGCTTACATTGTAGGAGACACTTCAATAACAGTATGATGGACTTGTGACTGTTCATGAAGGACATCCATTGTTAAACCAGAGGGGAAATCAGTGGGCTTGGGGAGGGACTTTGGGGAAGGGCACAGGCAACCCCAGAACCTATGGAACTATGTCATAGAGCAAAATAAAATATGTTTTTAGAAGTTCATTGCCTTACCATGTCTAATTGCAGTGAAAGGGTGGAAGAAGCTAGTGAATGTTGATGCTGTTTTTCCAGGTTCTAATTCTCATATAGAAAAAAAAATGTAGCCGTACTTCTCTCTCCATTCCAAGATTATCCTTCTACACACGTTGTTTAAGAAGAGCAGGGTTGGGAAAGCACAAGGCAGGATGGGGATTTGTGGGGGTCGGGGGGTGGTCAGTTCTTAAGTGCCTCCATGGCTGGAATTTGCATCACCCTTAGCAACAGTTGTGTGAAGATCCTTCTAGTGCATCATACAAACAACAGTAGATATTAATCTTATGCCGTTAGATGTGCTTATTTTTCATGATGTCAAAAAGGGCCCAGGGATAGAGGAAGAAGCTCAAGGAAAGAGGCTCACAGGCTCATGATGGCTAGATTCTGGCATGCACAACCATGGAACAGACATTTTATAAATCGGTAAACTGTGAGCTTAATTGTTATAAAATACTTCTAAATCACTTGGCCAAAAACAGGGAAAACAATATGTAATTCATAATCTGGTAATGCAGCACAAAGCACTGTTGGCCTTTTATTTCCATCTTTTTTCTTCGGTCTGTGCATAGTCCTTGTAGATTTTACTTGTAGATTTTACAAACAATGAATAACATTTTTTGGTCTAATGCCATGTGGGCTTAATTTTTCAGAATTTTTATTAGAATAAAGAGAAAAGACTTAATGCATTTCATAGATAGGATACTAAAATATGACACTTTGCTCCCTGCTTCCTTCTTCCTTCCTTTGTCTATTATAATTTGTGTTATACTTTCAATTTACTTTATAGTTACAGGCTTAATGCCCCTCTGAATAAAGGATTCCACAAGAAGTAGAAGGACCACTGATCTACAGGAATATAGACAAGGATCATTAACTATATAACCAAATAACAAGATAATCAACCTAGATGTCCATCAAATGATGACTGTGCAAAAAAGAAATGCTGCATATATACACAATGGAATGTTACTCTTATAAAGCAATTCTGTCTTTTGCAATAAAATGGATGCAACTAGAGACCATGATGCTTAATGAAATAACCCAGATTAAAAAAACAAACAAACAAGCAAAAAAAACTACAAATATCATGTTTCTCTGATTGGTGTAAGTTATTATATAGAGTACAAAAAATTAATGTATAAGAGTGAATAGCATTCTTTTTTAAAAAATCACTTTATTGAGGTATAATTGACATAAAAACTGTACATTTATTTAATATAAATACATGTTTTTGTGATTCTGGAGATAATTATTACCTGTGAAACTGTTGTCACTGCTAAGACCATTACACTTCCATCACCTCCAAAAGCTTCTTTGTTCTCTTTTCATCATTATTAATAGCTTGTGTATGTTTGGTGTATGGTCACACACTATCATGTTAGCAAAACTTACATATGCAACATGGTATTGTTAGTGTAGACATTATGCTAGATAATAGTTGTCCAGAATGAGTTTGTCTTGCAAAGCTGTTAACAAAATACTCTTTGACCATTTCTTCTTCGTTTCTCTCCTCACTATTCTGGCAGACACCATTCTCTTCTCTGCTTGTATGAGTTCATATTTTTTTAGATTTCATGGATGAGTGGCATCATGCAGCTTTTGGCTTTCTGTGTCTCACTTATTTCACTTAACATAATTTCATTTAGGCCTATCCATGTTGTCATAAATGATTAGATTTCCTTTCTCCCTAAGGGCAAATTATATTCCATTGCATATTTTACACAATATTTTTATATAGTCACCTGCATTGGCCATTTCATTACTTTTGGTTGGAAATTACATTTATAAAGCAAAATCTGTTAGGAAATAAGAAATTCAAAATTGAATCTCTTCGTCTTGCTGCTTACAGATTACTTGAAATATGTTAGTAGCACTTTGCTTGAATGATATTTGTTTTTAGCCTCAGCAGTGTTGTTCAGCTTTGTGAGGAACCTTATCAAACACAATGACTAATAATATTAGCAACAAGACAGATTCTCTTTGACCTCCCACATGTTGTTTGGTGTGGGGAGCGGGGTACTGAAGCCGCTCAGGGATTAAGAGGGGCCGTTGCAAGATGGCGGCTGGCCCAGGGCCAGGAGGCGGGGTTGGTCTCACCAGCAGGTAAACAGGAAGTCACAGGGATAGGCTAATGCCTCTGCTGCGATTATGTCATTGCTACTGGCCTATCAGATAGTGCCAAGTGGACCCATGGGGAGAAGTGATTGGTGGAGAACGATATAAAAGTAGCCGGTAAAAGCTAAAAGGACGATGGATGGACAATGACGGAAGGATGGGACGGATGGATGGACAGACAGACGGCAATGACGAGAAAGACTGGGGGGCAATGAGGAGAAAGAATGGGGAAAGAACGACGGATGGAATGGGAAGAATGGGGCAGCAGAGAGGGGAAGAAGGGTTTAGATCTTTGGGCGGAAAAGTTAAGGCATATGGGGAGGAAGAGCGGCAGAGAGGGATACAGAAGCGGTACAGGAACAGTAGAAGCAGTACACAGAAAACGGGGACAAGAACAAAGAAGGGTGGTGGAATTAGGGCTAGAGAAGCGGCAGAGGAAAGCTAAGGCCAATGGGGACAGGAGCAGTGGAGATAAGGATTTAAACACAGCCGCTTTTGGCAGTGAGGGGTCCGGTTGCGGTTCCGGCTTTTCCCGGACCCTCAAGAGCATGCCTCGTCATTTTAGTGTCATCGCTGCTGGGTGGCGGTGACACTTTGGGAATCTCAACACTCTTCTGGTCAGGAAGTCAGATGTCAAAGCCATCTTTTTACAAGTATGGCAACATTATAGACTGTTGCACTCATAAGAAGTTTGCCTTCATTTAGTATGTTAATGAGGGAAATGCCCAAACTGCTGTAGGAAGAGAAGACAGGACAGAATGATTGCTGGCCAGGTTTTAGATATTAATCTGGTTGCAGAGCATAAAATAAACCGAGGAAAAACATGTATGAAGCAGTGTGTTGCAGAGATGCACAGCTCATCTTCTGACTTGTGCCATGACTTATGACAGGATGTACGCTTACGCAGCACACAGTTTTCTTCTTTCTATTTCTGTAGTGCCCACTAGATGCCAGGTGACAACTCATAAAAGCGCAAATTGCCTTCAAATTTAAGACTGAGCAGTAAAGATGTGCTTCCATGTGTGACAATTTGGGCCATTAAGGAAGATCTAATCCAGGTGAAGAAAAAACGGAATTCTCCACTGGAAAGCGTGGGTGGGTGGGGGCAATGAAAACAAATGGAATAAGCAAGGAGTGGGGATGAATACTGAGTCAGAAAAGGAGCAGAGCAGCAGCTTCCTGAAGAAAGATTAGATTAATATGAAGATTAAGTGGGCAGGGACGGGGTGGGAGGGAGTTTGACTATGACAATGAACAATAGAAGCTAGCCAGATGGCGCTGACCAAGGATCACGAAAAAGGCTGAAGAAGGAGAGAATGACTTAAGCATGTAGTGGGGTTTAGGGGTTTTATTTTACTATCTATTCATCTGTTATTTCTCTAAGATCAACATTTCCACCAGATTTTCTCCCCTAGTATCCTCAGCATATGCCCATTGTTCTCCCATCACTTCTTTCCCAGGTTCATTAATTCGTATTGCCTTGTGCCTAGTCCCATTTGCACTTCCTCTGGTCTTCTCAGGAGCGTTTGTAAATCTTGCCCTGTAGTTTTTCTTTTAATTTTGATGTTTTTCTATGACTTGATTAATAAAAGGTTGTATGGGTTTTATGAGATGTCTCCAAAACAACATCCTGTTAAGACAGAGTAGAGTTCTTCCAATCCATCCATGAGTTAGTAGTTGCAACCTTAACTGCTAGGACCACCTCATTTAGTTAAACAGCACGCAAGAACAGGCTTGAATTGGAGCTGTGTGTGTTCTACTCCATGTGAGAGTGCTGTGGAGTGGTTCAACACAAACGTAAAGTTGTGCATTTTGTAGTAAAGAGTCGGCATGTCAAATGTGTGTTTTAGAAAGAAAATAGTGTAGTGGTCTTAAATATTTGTTTTCTTGAGTTGATACTATGGCTTATTTTTGTGAAAAGACTGATGATGGGACATGTTCTTCTCAAACAAGTCGCTATTAAACCATGAATTTGGAGAAAAATAATCTTAGGCTTTTTCTAAAACAGAAAAAATATTACACAGAGCTAGGAAAGAAATTATACAGGTACATGTATATAGGAATCTTCAGAAAATTGATGGAAAAAGTGTATTATGAAAACATTATACATGGGTTCCACATTTTATACCAACATAACCTTTTCATTTAATTTTATTTTTCATGAACTTCTGAAAGTTCTCACGTGTTAAGATCTCTATATATGTTTATGTAAAATAACAAATTCATCCCCTTGTTGTCCAATTCCAGCCCAGCCATTCAGAGTTCTTGCAACCATGCTGTATTTGTAGATGCATTGTAGATGTTCTTGCACAATGAAAAGCCTGGCTTCCAATGACGTCAATACATTCACTCATTTTCTTGGTCCTATAATAAAAACACAATGATTTCAGAATTGTAATGATCATACCATAATGGAGTGGGGGTAAACTTTTTATTTATGCAGCTATTCACCCATCCAAGAATTTACTCCATATTCATAGTGATTTCCCAAATTTTAAGCTATATAAATGATAAGATAAATGCATAGTGATTTAAGAATAGTAATAGCCATACCATAATGGAGTAGGGTAAGCTTTTTATTTATTCATTTGTTCACCTAACCATCCATCCAAGAATTCACTATTTATTCATGATTATTACCCTATGCTTTAAGCTATGTAGCACTCCCTTGTAAGGAAATACCATAATTTACTCAACCAAATGTTTGTATTTGAATTTTAAGTAGCTTGACTATTTTTACCAATGGCACATAATGCTTCAGGAAATAACTTTGTGCATGTGATTTTTGTGTTATTGGAAGTATGTTTGTGTTAAATTTTGAGAAGTTGGGTTACTAGTTAAAGGGCTAATGCATGTATAGTTTTATTAGATATTGCCAGTATACCCTCCATAAGTGTTGTACAGTTTTGCATTTATACCAAGTATATAAGGACCCTATTTCTTCACAGTGTCACCATCAGAAGAGTTTGACATTTTTGTCAATCTGAAGGGTGAGGCATAATATCTAGATATTGTTTTAATTTGCATTTCTTTTATAGGTAAAAGTTATCTGTATTGTCACATATTTACAGTCCATCTTATGTATATTTTGTAAATTATCCTTTTAGTCTATTTTCTATCAGATACGTGACTGTTTTCCTCATTAGCTTCTAAAAATTGCATTAGAGGTACTAACCTTCACTTGTGATGTGTACTCACATTACAAATATTTGCTTGCAGTTGGCATACACATTTTTACTTTGTTTGCTTTTTCCATGCATTTTCTTTCATTTTTATTGTAGTCATAGATTTAATAGATACTTTGTTCAATATTCACTTAGGATCACAGTAGAAAAACTTTCTCTACACCTATTCTAGTATAATTCAATAGGTTCTTCTGTTCTTTACATTTAGATTGTGGATTCTCTTGGAATTTATCATTAGTTATAATGCAAGTTATGGATCTGATTTTTCCACATGGCTACAAAACACCATTCCACAAAAGACTCTTTTGATCCCAGTGATTTTAGCTATCCTTTACCAGTTACCCAATTGCCATACATATTTCATCTACTTTAGGATGTTCTCTTCTAGTCCATTGGTCCATTGTTCAGCTCAAGTGCTAGGATGACATTATGTTCTTTTTACTGCAGAAGATTTATAGACTGTTTCAGTACAAAATAGGGATTATTTTCTCAATGTTTTGTGAGGCATTCTTGCATGCCCATATATCCATATAAAATCCAGTATTAACTTGTCTAGCTCCAAAAAAAATATATACCGATCAGTCAGTTTTTACTGGGATTTATGTTTGCATCCATTCTCCCTAAAAATAAAATGAAGCAAAATAGCTTTCTTATCACAATTTTCTTTTTCTGTAGAGTTTGGGATTCCCCACCCCCCCCCCCAGCTTCCATCCCCTGACTGATTTTTCCCATATCATCACAATAGCATAATATAATTCCATCAGTCTGTTATTTGAATGTGTCCCGACATGGCTGGCACATACAGTGTCAGACAGTCCATCTCTAGACGTGTCCAACAGTTTCGCTGGGAGTCACTCCAAATTGGAAATGGAGATGCATGTTGCATTGTGTCCCTACATCTGGATATGGTAGTCTCCATTACTCCATCACGACACATTCTAATTTGCATGATGGTTTTCTTGTATTGGAGAGAACATATGGTATTTGTCTTTTAGAGTTTGACTTATTTCACTGAGCATAATGGTTTAATGTCTTTCTTTTTTTTTTTTAATGGCTGAGTAGTATTCCATGGAAGACATGTACCACTAGATTGCAGTAAACATTAACTCCATCTGTTTCTTGGCCCCAAAACTTATTGCGATCCTTGAATCTTCCCTTTCACATCTCACAGCCTATCTGCCCGTTGTCAGTTCTAGCATGAACACATATCCAGGATTTAGCCATATATTGGCCTCTCTACTTGTTCAGCTACTTGGCACCACCCTCTCATCTATCTGAGTTCATGACCTCCCCATAATTGATTCTCCAAACAGCAAGCTAGAGCAATGCCTTTAAAGTTTATTCACAACTTGGAGAAAGCCAAAATGCTCAGAACTACTCAAGGCACTGCCCAGTCAGTCCCCATCTATCTCCAGGCCACAGCCTTCTGCCTATAGTTATTTCTGTACTGCATCTTCTGTGACACTCACCCATTGTCACTTTGCTCTGCCTTTCCTGTGTGCCCTCTTTCTCACACTCATATACACACAGCACATGACTGTCCAATGGCATCGGGACATTCTTTCCTCTTCCAGCTTGGTATATCTGTCCTCCATCACTATTCAAGTCGTTGCTCAAGTTCACTTTCTCAGAGAAGAAATAACCTACCTTAAATTAAAACCTTTTGTCTGTTCTCTGAATTTCTTTTCTTCTCAGCATTACCATCATCTGGTACCTATTTGTTGTGTACTAATTGCTACTTTTCCATAAAGACTAGTCATTAGCTAAATGACAGCATTCCTTGCTGTGTTTGTTCATCACTATGACCCCTAGTGTATAAAGGCATGGTGGCATATAGTAGGAGCCAAATAAATATTGGAAGAAGAAATGAATCAATGGTTGGCAATATTATGAATTACATTCAGTACACAGGAAGAAGTAAGTTAACATTGTTCACAATTTGGCTCATAAATGTAAATGTAAAATTGATGATTAATTTTTGCTTCCGTGTCCCTCTTTTAATGATTGAAATTGTGAAATTCAGGTTGCCTTTTACTTTTACAGTCTTAATATTTACCAAAAGGTATGTCAAATAAGATGTGTCTTATAAAGGTAGAATTTGGGTTCTCATTTTTAAGATTTTTAATAGAAAGGTAGATTTTACAGAGATAAGGAGAGAGAGAAAGAGCTTTCATCCACTTTTTCACTCCCCAAAGAGCTACAATGGTCTGAGCTGAGCTGATTCAAAACCAGGAGCCAGGTTCTTATTCTGGGTCTCCTTGATGAGGACACCAAGGACTTGGGCCATCCTCTACTGCTTTCTCAGGCTACAACCAGGGAAATGAATACGAAGTGCAGCAGGCAGAATGTGAGCTGGCACCTGTACAGGGTGCTAATGCTTGGAGATGGAGGATTAGCCAGTTAAGCCAATGCACCAGCCATAGAGTTTTCATTTTTGATCATCTTTAGACAGAAATTTAACAGTGCTTGTTCTAAATTAGGCACAGTGCAGCATTGTGCTACATAATTCGCCTTAATATTCTAAGTTAACAAAAATGGTTAGCTTTTGAGATCCAAAGGTGAATTGTGTGCTCCAGGATGTCTGCGTTCAAGTGGAATACTTACGTGTGATTCCTTCCCTCATTTGGATTATGTCTAATTATGCAGTGGAGGAAGTGCATTGTGCTTCATGTTTTCCTTAGCATACTGTAGAAATTGGGTCAGATTTATTCAGATATCGCTTGCTCAATAACTACTGTGTCACAGACACAGTGCATATAGCAGATGTGCTGCCCCTGCCTCCTGGCATGTGAGATCTAGTGGAGACAGTAGTCACATACAGAAAGACTCATACAAGCACACTGTACATCTGAAATAGACACGACCCCTATTGGTCAATTATGTCTCAATAAAGGTAAGAGTGGAAAGCAGTAGTTAGAAAATGCCAAGCATCAATTCTCCTCTGCCTTGAGAAGCACATGGTCCTGATTAACAAATCTCAATTCTGCCACCTGCTGATGGCATTGCTTTGTGCAAACATCTAGACTATAGAGATCTTAAAATGCTGTATCTTTTAAATTTTAGCTACAGCATTCGTTATAAGGCTTGTAATTAGCATACTGGGTATTGAGAGAAAACCTTCAGTAGATATATTTTATTCCAGGTTTTAGATGCTTAATTTTAGCTGCATTCTTTACTTGGTCTGTATCATTTTGTCACTATTTACTCTATGGGATGATGAGTGTTCTCAGAATTTTGAAACTTGTGATCTTAAGCAACTATGAAAAAGATAATAATAATTTTTATATTCGTTTATTTATGACAAAGGGAAAGTGTGAAAGAAGAGGAAAGGATGGAGAAAGCAGGAAGTAAAAGCAGAGATTCAAGAGAGAGAGAGGGAGGGAGGGAGAGAGAGAGAGAGAGAGAGAGAGAGAGAGAGAAACAAGCAGGCTGAAGGAGAGAGTGAACTTCCATCTGTTGTTGGGCCCACAAATGTTACCAGTTGATCACAGAGAGGCCGGGGCTGGGCCATGCCAGGAGCCTGACACTGCACTAAGGCCTCTCATGGGAGCGACAGGAGCCCACACGCATGGACCATCTTCCACTGCTTTCCCAGGCACATTAGCAGGGAGCTGGTTTGGAAGTGGAGCAATCAGGACTCAAACGGGTGCTCATTTGGGAAGCCAGCATCACAGGTGGCAACTTAATCATTGTGTCACAGTGCCAGCCTTGAGCCTGCTTCATATTAATGGTAGTGTACCTGCTCGAGGGTGTCTCGTACTCTTGCTAACCATCTGCTTTTCTTGGCCTGTAGTTGCCTCAGCAGGTACCTTTTTCCAGTGCTAGTTAACCATGTTCAGATGTGTTCACTGAGACTAGGTAAAACTGGGACTAACAGTTCCATTTGCTATAATTTGTGGAATAATCCACACCATGACTTTCATGTAACCCTGTGTGCTATAGACAGTGCTATCTTGTTTGTGATAATCCTGTTTAACCCCTCGCCCAACATACTGCATTTACCCCTGATTCACTCAAAGGTACAGACAGAATTGTAGACCTCAGCAGTACTTCTTAATACAACCTGCCAGAAGGAATTTTTTCTCATCCATCTAGTGTAAACATAGATCCCATGCCAATATTGCCACTTGAAAAGGAGTTAAAGTTACATAAATGATGTGTCAAGTGTCTAAAAACTGTCTTTTGGTAGCTATTTTAATTAGTGAAAATCTTATTTATTAGAAACAGATATGATACCTTGACAGGAGCATTTAGCTACAAAAAAGCTGCATGTTAACTGCATTTAAAACTTCAGTGTTCAATCCATACTGTGCTCACTTCCTCTTCCTCCAGTACTGCTGCAGCTGCTGCTAAGCTGTGAGGTTTAGAACCTGGTGTGGGGAGACGCGGCAGAGTCACTAAATCTTAACCCTCCAACTCTTCGGAGGACTAAGAGAAAGGAAAGGAAATAGGTGGAAATTTCTCCAACCCAACTGTTAAGATTGTAGTGCCTACTTCAGTGTCACTAATTCTTTCGTGGCCAAGCTGTGAATTAGGTGGAAGATGCACAGTGTTCTTTAGGGGGACCTGCAAAAAAGTTTTATAAGAACACCATTTGAAGAAAGGATATATGACCTATGATGATCATTTCTCCAGTTGGATTCCATCCTGTTATAGCTATTGCACATACAAATATTGTGGATATTTCCTTTCTTTCTCCTAGTCCTCCAAAGACAAAGGAGAGAAAGTTGGAGGGTATTATCAGAAGAATTTGAACAAATTTGGTTTGTTACTAAAATTGTTTTCAGGAGAATTATATTTATGTTAAATGAAAGGATGAGATTTCATTGTGGGTCTGGAGTAATGCAGGAACAAGTATAGAAGATGATAAAGAAGTATTTCTATTTAGAGTTATTGAAATAATCCACTGCTTCAGGGACCTTTGTAGGATGGGAATCATAGATGCGATCAAATGACTCATTGAGAAGAATTGAACAAGCATCTGCAGCAGACAACTAGAGCATACAGGCAGAGAAACAACGATGACCAAGCCATCAAATCCACACCCAGCAGAAGAGTCAACTGTCCCTAAGAGGGGCCATCCCAGGCTCTGAGAGCAGATCCATGTGCCCTGGGCCCTGCCTTAAGCGACCCTCATTCTGCTTATATTGGGCAGTAGGTGTAGGTGGTATTTCACCTCCTTTGATGTCCTAAAGCTGCACTTGAGGACAGTGAATTCTGTGGCCAGGGAGAAAAGCCAAAGGAGAGCCAAGGGTGGCGACACTGCAGAACTAATGACACATACAGGTAGCCACAAGCCAAAGGGCTGTAAGATGGGACCCGTGCCGAGGTGTTGTCTTCTGGGATGGCTCCTCACCCACCTGCACTCACACAGCTCTGTAGCATGGGGTCCCTAAGGCACAAGCCCACTCCCCAGCCAAGCACACTTGCCCTTCATTCCCGGGAGAAGCCTGTATGGGAAAGAGACAATACTGTGGCTCACACCCATACTGATCACCTAGACTGATCCAAGGAGTTTCTTATTCCAAGTAGGAACAAGCAAAGCTTTGCTCCATATTTGAGACACGTGAGGAGAACAGGATGAACAAGTGTCACCCTGGAGGGCAAAACAGAAACCCCCAACTGCTGAGACATCCATGGTCTCGAAATGTTTCAAGAGAACATGGGTTTACTAGATGAAAACACACGTGTTTGGAGGAGGAGTGCAAGGCAGATCCGGGAAAATGCTTGGCCACTAGCAATGTTGTTGCAAAATGAAGGACTCAGAAGGGTCCTGGGGGAGGCATTAGGCATGAGGCGTGTCACTTCAGGCCCATCCAACAGTGGGGTCGGGACAGTCCAACTCATGTGACTCAGGCCCATCCTCCCGTGGGGTCGGGACAGTGTGACTCATGTGACACAGGCCCATCCAACCGTGGGGTCATGACATTGTGACGTCAAGTGACCCCAAACGCTGCTCTCCTGGAACACACTCCACCCTCCACTTCCGGTCCCCTAGCCAATCACCAGGCGCCCCCTGCAACCGCCAAGCCCCCCGCCGGCGGCACCTCCGGCTCCTGGTCTGAAGCTCAGCCTCTGTGCTGCCAGGCGTCCACCATGGGGTTTCCTCGAGGACCTCGGCCCCGCAGGCGCTGCCGCCGCCCACTGCAGGAGTGCCCAGAGGCCAACCTTGGGTCTGCCTTCCACTTCGTGGTGGCGGTGCCCCCGCTGACTCTGCCGCCCCCGCCCCCGCCCCCACACTCACAGGTGCGCCACAACTACCATCCCGAGTGTGAGACTGCAGTGGACGTCCACGTCCAGCTGCAGCTCTCTGCGTCCCACCTGACCCGGGCCATGGCCTTGCACTTTGACCGCAACTACGTGGCGCTCAAGGGCTTCGCCCGCTACTTCCTGAAGCGCTCGCTGATCGAGAGGGAGCGTGCAGAGAAGATGGCCAGAATGCAGAACCAGCGTGGAGGCCGCATCAAGCTCTGCCAAGTGCTCGCGCCTCAGCCCAGCCACTGGGACAGCGGCCTGCACGCCATGGAGAGCGCCTTCCAGCTGGCCAAGAGAATCAACCAGAGCTTCCTGGACCTGCACCAGCTGGCCACTGTCAGGGACGACCCCGAGCTCCGCCACTTCCTGGAGACCCACTACCTGCACCAGCAGGTGCAGCACCTCAAGGAGCTGGGAGACTACCTGACCAACCTGCGCAGGATGGGCAGCCAGGACAGCCGCATGGCCGAGTATCTCTTCGACAAATTCTCCCTGTGCGAGGGCGAGGAGGACGCCTGAGAGGAGGACTGTCCCCGCGGCCGGGGGTGACACCCCAGGACTGAGGGACGCCTTGGGCGTTGCACGTTCACCCCTCCCTTGCCTTCAGTCTGAGCGTCGTTCACAATAAACTTCACGTGGTTCTTACAGAAACAAGTTTGGTTGACTCGTGTGTACAAAACCCTCCCCTAGAGAAATAGGACAGATCCCCAGGCGGCTTTACAACTGGGGTCCCTGAATCCAGCCTCCTTCTCTGCCTGCCT
Source organism: Ochotona curzoniae (assembly GCF_017591425.1). Lineage (NCBI taxonomy): Eukaryota > Metazoa > Chordata > Mammalia > Lagomorpha > Ochotonidae > Ochotona > Ochotona curzoniae. The sequence continues at coordinate 16,714,052 of NW_024465023.1, read as the reverse complement.
CCGCACCTGCCCCGTTGGCATGTAACTCAGGATGCCCAGTGGTGGAGGTGGTAGGGCTTCCGTGGGCTCCTGGAGAACACCTTCATTTCCTTTATAACTGTGGGAGGTGATGTGGGAGGTCAGGGGCCACCCAGTGTGGGAAGGTGATAATATAAACATGGTGCCTCTAGGGAGGAAATGAGTGGGAGGGCATTGGAGAGGGCTTCAAATAGAGGGAGGCTCACTGGACCTCAGGATATTTGACTTCCTCAAATGTTGAAGTTGGTTACTTCTAGGTAGCCAGAGACAGAGGCAGAGGTAGGCAGAGGGTCTTTGACAAGCCCACTTTGGGCCACAGTGTTAAGGGGACTGGGGCTTAGCCTATCTTTTTCAGATGTGCTGTGGTTCTAGCCTCCTGATTGCCCTTTCAGAATCTCCACCTATAGGGTTTCCCTCAGTTGTGCCGTCTCTTCCAATAAAGTCACACTCGTGCACCACACAGGAGGTTTTTGTCATTGATGGGTCACATCTGCAACAGGACAGCCAATGTCAGCAGTTATTTGGTTCCTATGGGAGGACATCTTACTAAAGAAACCATGTTTTAAATGTTGATTTAAAATCAAAGATAAAAGTGATGGATTATTGTCTGTAGTGATCAAAATTTCATGTGTTGGTTTGTTAACTGACTATTCTGAACATTCAGTACAACTTAAGGAAATTTGAATATGTTGTGATTAAGTTTTGCCCCTGATAACTGTTCTTCAACACTTTCTTAAGACTGACGTTTTGGCCTTGTCTTTGTGCCACAGATCTTAATCTGTGGTTTGTCATGCTTATATTCCTTATCAGAGTGCTGGTTCAACTTATGGCTGCAGCCTTTCTGATCTAGCTCCATGATAATGTGCCTGCAAAAGGCATGGAAAGTGGCTCAGTTGCTTAGATTTTTGCCACCGATGTGGAAGCCCCAGTGGAGTTCCTGGCTCCTGCAATTAGCCTGACCTCCAGTGCTGGCTGTTATAGATATCAGGGGAGTGGTCCGGAAGATGGAGGATCTCTCTCTCCTTCTGCATCTCTTCCTTTCAAATGAAATAAATAAATATATATTTTAAATTGAGGATTCACTGCTAACCATAATGTTCAAGAAATAAAAGTATTCAAATCACAACTTGTCAAGTTCATTTTCATATACTTTTTGGTATCCCTTATTCAGTACCATATATCAGAAAAAGCATATAACATTTGTCTTTTGAGGACTTGCCCATTTCAATAAGTATAATGGTCTCCAGTTGGATCCATTACAAACTAAAGAGAAATTATGTTATTGTGAAAATTAAAGGAAGACAGGATATTGAGGGAAGAAGGAAAGCATGGTTATGGTCTTAGAACTGTATCCCTGAAATCCATTCCGCTTATCTTAATAAACATTTAAAAACACTAATGTTACAATTTGGCTAAAGTGAGATGTTATCTTATTCTTTAGGAAAAACTGAAGTAAGGATTATGGCCCTTTGAGTGAGGCTTGCAGAAAGTATTCCTGCTCCTTTATTACTCTTGGCCTAGCTAGTTTGTGTCATTGTATTTCTTCCCTGCCTGCTTTGGGCACATCTCTCTGTGTTTGTCCCAGATCTTTATCATTAAGTGCTGTCCTCATTTAGCATGCATCCTAGTGTATAGTTATAAAATAAGTGTGTACTGACACAGCAAAAGCCTAGATGGCAACATAACCCCTAAAAACCTGACTTGTGGATTCTCCTTCATCTATGTTGTCCATCATTGACTGAGTTTATGTGTACACTGTCACTTTCTAGGTAAGTACAAGAACAGTTTGAGCATTTTGGAGTGTGGGGAAACACTTTAAAAGTGTTACAAAAATTGCTTACTCTAATAAAAGTATGGATTTTTAAAAGTTTGTAGCAAAATAAACCTATGTTTTATTCATTTTTATTGGAAAGTCAGATATACAGAGAGGAGGAGAGACAGAGAGGAAGATCTTCCATGTGATGATTCACTCCCCAAGTGACCGCAGTGGTTAGTGTTGAACTGATCCAAAACCAGGAGCCAGGAGCTCTTCTGGGTCTCCCACGTGGGTACAGAGTCCCAAAACTTTGGGCCGTCCTCGACTGCTTCCCAGGCCACAAGCAGGGAGCTGGATGTGACATGGAGCTGCCGGGATTAGAACCAGCACCCATATGGGATCCTGACATGTTCAAGGCGAGGACTTTACTCGCTAGGCCACCACACAGGGCCCTAAACCTATGCTTTAATTCCAATTTTCCACAAAAACTTTAAATTAGCCTCATATTTTTCAGAGCTTGAAACTATGAGCTCACTGAGGAGCCTCCTTCCTTTCCTATTTCAGAGAGATGTTTGCTGTGCTGATCTCTTCACCTCAGATTGTCTGGATTCAAATCTCAGTTTAGTCAATCATCTTGTATGAGATCGGGCAAATTGTTGAACTTTGCACTTGTTTATTTGGGAGACAGGATAATCAAGACATCAACCTCATTATGTTAAATGACATTATTCAATGACATCAAATGAGTGAATTTCTGTAAGTCACCTCGAGCCATACCTGACTCATGGGAGTACATGGTGCTAGCTGTGTCTATCATCATCATCATCATCATCATCATCATCGTCATCACCATCTCCAACATCCAATGAGCTCCAAGTTTCTCTGTGGGACTTATGGTTTCAGGAAAAGAGTTCATGCCTATAATTTGCCACTGGAGGTCTCTGTTGCATTTCTACCAGCCCTGTCACCCTGCATGCTAGCAGAGAAGGAAACAGCCTTCCCAGTGGCTTTGGCTGTCAGGTGCAGCTGGGACTCAGGAGAGTAGATGGTTGTTTGCACTGTCCCCTTTCTCAGACCCAGGACTGGAGGGAAATGTTGCTGTGACAGCTTCCAGTTACCTGCGTCCCTTCTGTGTCAACCAGCTTTTCTTTGAAATCGTCCTCTCAAACACTTGGTGCTGCTTCCTCCCAAAGCCAGGTGGCCTGTGCCTCCTGTTTACATCCTGGACTTCCTCCCAAGCTTCAGAGATGCCCAGAAGCCGAAGGAGGAAGTCCTGGCCCTGGTGACATGGGCGGGTGTATGAGCAAGATGTTCAACCTGAGGGAGCTGCACCAGCAGAAGGGAAGAGCCGAGACCACAGGAGCTTCAGCAGGAGGCTCTCCTGGCTGCTGCAGGACACAGCCACCTGCAGAGCCTCTCACCTGCCCAGGCCCATCCCCCAGCACATACTCAGTCTCCAGGGCGGGCAGGAGCTGGGCATCCCTGGATTGAAAACCAGGGCTAGCATTTCGCTGCTCAGTGTGGGCTGTGGACTAGCAGCATCAGTTGGAACTTGAGAGCTTCTTAGAAATACAAAATCTGAAGCCCCCTCCTAGAGCCAAGTAATTAGAATTTGCACTTTGACAAGTCCCCAGCTCATGAGTGTGCCCACTGTGAAGTGTTAAATCACTGCTGGCCCTTGGCTAACTTTTGGTGCTGTGAAATAGTGCTGATGCTTAAATATATTCAGTCTCCCACTCACACACATCTGAACCAAACTCTTGAAATTTACCATTAATTCTTTTATTGCCTAAGGATTTTTGTGTTATTTATTGCTACTTAATGGCAGATCCACAAAGGAATTGAAAGTGGGGAAACACACACACACAAACACAGGCAAAGCAAGTGAGAGGAAGCTTCTATTTTCTGGTTTATTTTCCACATTCCTGCAAGGGTAAAAGCTGAGCCAACCTGAAGCTAGCAGCCTAGAATTCCACCTGAGTCTTTCCTGTGGGTACACAAGTGCAAATTCTTTAACCATTTCTGCTGGTTTCCCCAGAACATTTGCAGGTGGCTGGATCAGAAATGGTGGAGCCAGGACTTAAAATGTCACCCTGGTGCTACAGGCTGTGGTTTAAACTACTGCACCACAGATCCAATCCTTGAAAGACTGAATTTTCTAGGAACATTGCCATAGAGTTTAAATATCTTACTCCTCAAGACACATTGCTTTTTAGATTATACCAGGCCTCTAGGGCTTGAACCCCAGCAGCAAAATTTGCCTGTTGAATGAATTAGGTAACCACGTCAGCCTCTGTTTTCTCATATGAAAATTGGTGACAGGGCCCGGCGCAGTGGCGCAGTGGTTAAGGTCCTCGCCTTGCACACCCGGGTTCCCATATGGGCGCTGATTCTATCCCAGCAGCCCCGCTTCCCTTCCAGCTCCCTGCCTGTGGCCCGGGAAAGCAGTCGAGGACAGCCCAAAGTCTTGGGACCCTGCACCCGCGTGGGAGACCCGGAAGAGTCTCCAGGCTTCGGATCGGCATAGCATCAGCCGTTGCGCTCACTTGGGGAGTGAATCATCGGATGGAAGATCTTCCTCTCTGTCTCTCCTCTCTGTATATCCACCTTTCCAATAAAAAAAAAATAATAATAATAAAGAAAATTGGTGAAAATAATAATTGCAGTTTTGTTGTAATGAGGATTTGTAGAATTACTACATGCAAAATAAGATACGGAAGTTTTACTTGGGCTTTGCTTTTCTACCGTCAAAATCATTATTTTTGTAATTTTTTTTCTAAAAAGATTTACTACAGATTTTTATTTCGCATCATATCAGGGAAACTGGAGAAAAATAAATTAGACAAATAAACAACACAAAAGCCTCATTGTTATGGGGTTTATTTTTTTAAGTTTTATTTTTTATTTTTAAATGGTTTTATTTTTAAACGGCCACAATAGCCAGGACTGAGCCAGGCAGAAGCCAGGAGTTTGTAACTCCAGCTACGTCTAACACAAGGGTGACAGGGGCCTAAGCTCTTGGGCCATTTTTCACTGCTTTCTCAGGAGCTGGATCCAACGTGGAGTTGCCATAGGTGATACAGGCACTGTAGATGGCAGCTTAACTCACTGTACTGTAGCATGTTCCTTCTGTGCCTTTTAATACTTGATCATCCTGAAGTAAAATGGGCAATTATTAGAGTCCCTTTTTATTGTATTTACTCAGGATTAGCAGTACATAGTTGCTAAAGCACATATTTATTGGCATTTGTAGGTAAAATGAAGTGGAGGAAAAGGGGATTTGAGGGACTGGAAAGAAACAGGGTGAAATCTCAGTTAGAGATAAAGGAAAATTGACTATGAAGCAGAAATTTCATAAATCTCTAAGTGGATGAGTGGATGATTAACACCTTTATTGTAATTACTGCAATTTGATTCCAAATTTGAAAGGGTCAGCATATACGTAGAGGTACAACTGTAATTATTAAAAACATAGTAGAAATACTATAACGTTTTCTAATTTTTAAGAAAAGATTTGTTTATTTGAAAGGTAGAGTTACAGAAAGAGAGAGAGAGCATTTACATTCACTGGTTTTCTCCCTAAATGGCTAGGCCAAAATGATCTAGGCCAAAATGATGTCAGGAGTCTAGACTGCATCTAGTTTCCTGTGGGCAACGCCTGCGTCGCCGTGTACCCCAAGCCGAGCGGAGGGACTAGGGTTATGAGACAGACAAAACAGACAACACACAGTGGATCATTCTTGTGAAGAGAATGCCAGTTTATTCAAAGTCAAGCTGCATCTTTATAGTCTGGTTGGCCCCTTCCAGCACTTTCCCAATGCTCAAGCAACACCTAAGCTCCCTGGAGGGCATATGAAAAGGGGAAGCAGGAAGGAGGGAACTTGCAGTCAAGCCTGGGGCTAAGTGTATCAGGCCAAGATTGCCCATCCTGTTACACCTTGAGAAACAAGCTAAGCTGTGGAGTTAACCCTTGAGAGACCAGGGCCTACATTTTCCCACATGGATGGCAGGCCCCTCTTCTGCTGTTTTCCCAGGTGCATTGACAGGGAGCTGGATCCAAAATGGAGCAATTGGTATTTGAACCACAACTCATTTGGAATGCAGGCACTGCATGCTGTGCCACAATGCAGGCCTATAAAATATTTTCTAAATGATGTAAACAAAAATGTTAATATTGCTTATATCTTATTTTTTCTTTTTAAAGATGTATTTATTTTACTTGAAAATCAGAGTTATGGAGAGGGGCGAAGACAGAGTCAGAGAGGGAGAAAGAGATCTTTTATCTGCTGATTAACTCCCTAGATTATCACAATGGCCAGAACTGGGCTGATCTGAAGCTGGGAGCCAGGAGCTTCTTCCAGGTATCACATATGGGTGCAGAGTTCCAAGGTCTTGGGTCATCCTCCACTGCTTTCCCAGACCATTAGCAGGAAGCTGGATCAGAAGTGGAGCAGCTGGGGCACAAACTGGCATCCTTATGGGATGCTGGTGCCACAGGCCTGATATGCCACCATGATAGCCCCCAGTGCTTATGTCTTTGTGATGAAATTACAGGCGGTTTGCTTTTTTTAGCTATTTGCTATTACTTAAGTTTTATATAATGAAAATGTTTTTAATTTTAAATTTTATTATAATTAAAACTTCAGATAATCACAAATCATTAAAGTTGTCAGTCTTAAAATTGATAAATACCCAAATGTTAATAGTATATAATTTTTAAAGTAAATTTATTTTAAAAGATTCGTGTATCTATACTTCATTATTTTGTACTTGTGGTTATATTTTTAATGCTGCTAAAGCAAATGAGTCATTTGATGATTTCGAGGTTTTGGTATTGTCCTGAAAAAAAGGCTGTACCTGGAATAATCTTGTTTCTATTTTTTGGCTTATTTTAATATTGAAACTTGCGTATTTTCATCTGCTTTTTAGGGTAAAATTATGAATAAATACCCAAACTTTAGTAAGTACTACAATAATTAGTATAGGATGTGCCAGTTCATATTAGAATCACAAAATGTTGGCGTAATAATGAAATTTTAGAGGAGATCTAGTTCCAGAGTGGGTTTATTCTGATGTAACCCTATTGGTCAGTTGCTTGAACTGGCAGATCTGGTTTTTTGTTTGGTTATAGTGTTCATTCAATGTGGATGTCCATGCACTTGACATTGCTTGCCTTTGACTGCACTGATTTTTGGTTTGTCTTGTGTTTTCAGAAAGAATTTTGGAGCACCTACACAAAAGCACAGCAAGGAGAGAGCAGCAGAGGAAGTGACTGGTTTCAATTTTATCTTACTTTTCCACTAATCTTTGGTCTCTTCATTATCCTCCTTGTTGTTTTCCTAATCTGGAGATGCTTCCTAAAAAACAAAACTCGTAGACAAACAGTGACCGAAGGCCACATCCCTTTCCCTCAGCACCTCAATATTATCACTCCACCTCCTCCACCAGACGAAGTGTTTGACAGCAGTGGATTGTCTCCAGGCTTTCTAGAATATGTGGTTGGTCGTTCAGATTCCGTCTCCACTCGCCTGTCCAACTGCGATCCCCCACCTACCTATGAAGAAGCGACTGGCCAGACGAACCTGCGGAGAAGTGAAACAGAACCTCATCTAGACCCACCCCCGGAGTATGAGGACATAGTCAACTCCACTTCAGCCAGTGCCATTGCTATGGTGCCTGTGGTCAACACCATCAAATGAAACTACAGATTTCTTTGTACTCTGTTTTTAAATTACTAATGAAAGGACTTTGTAGCACTTTACCACTACATAAACATGCATTGAGTTATTTCATTGGATTCCTAAAGCATACCACTTCATACTTTCTAGTTTGGTTTTCTTTAGTTCTGTTTCCTGTTAAAAATCTTTATCTACTCGTTTTTGCCAAAGGAAACATGTGAAGAGGGAAAAACACACCAAGGGGTGGGAGTCATCATGTGCTGTGATGATGAGATGCATGTATCTGTGTGTATGTATATGCATATCTAATATGTGTATATCAACACAGTATATTATGCAACTGTCTTAAAAAAATCCATTAACTTCTTTCTTAATCATTCATAAAAGACAGTATTACTCACTAAAATTAGACATAAAGGGCACACAGTTGGTGTAAGATAGCCAGTAACTTTCTGTAGAATTCTGCAAAAAGGAGATATATATATATATGTTTTAAAGACTCTTGCTGGCTTTTGTTAACATTTTTTCATCTGTCTTTAAACCCAGATAATTCATGGAATAGTTCTGAATTTTATATACATCTCAAAAATCGAGAGAGTATATGTGTACATGAGAAGCAATAATTTGTTTATAATGTGCAGCAAGAAAAATGCTTAGTTGTTAGTGGCATTTGATTCACTTTATACTAGGGTTTTTGGTTGTTGTTGTTGCTATTGTTATTGACCCCCGCTCTCCAAATTAAATACTTTGCTTAGCATCCCTGAATGTTTTGTGCTATTTGTATGAATAACTTTGGATGATTTTCCTGGTGACAAAATGTGTAAAGTAGACATCTGTACTAATGACAGACACTAGATAACAATTACTTACTGATTTGCTGACGAGTAGCAATAATTATTTTCTTCTTCCTGTGTATTCTTTTATTCTACATAGTCTCTTTCCTACCACGACAGAATCTTCAAGCACCTAAGAGTTAAAATAAGTTTTTTTGGAAATTATTTTGATAATGTTTTTTATACAGGCTGAAGTTTTTTGCCTAAGAGCTTATTAGGAGACAATTTTTCACTAAATTATGAACTGTGATTTTTGTAATTTTCATCAATTCGTGGAAGAAATTGCAAAGTGTGTGTTGTAACAAGTATGTATACTAAATCTTGTTGTAGCCTTGTGTACATTTCATTATTCACTCTATTTTGTTTGGCAGTTTCATTAAGCTTTTTTTTTTTAAACTGCAGGGTTTTTATTTTTCTCTTGGAGAAGAGGGAATAGGATGTGTATAAACTGTCTGCATAAAGTGGCTAGGTAGTTATTTCATGAAGTTCTATTATGTATGCACTGATGGCAAATTTATTAGATTAATTCACAGAAATATCTTTGCTACTGCTAAACCTTGTCTGCATTGGATACAATAGCTAATGTGGTGGTTGGCATTGTTGTGCAGCTGATTAAGCCGCCACCTGGGACACATACCCCATTTGGGAGTTCTGGTTCAAGTCCCTAATACTTGCTTTCAACCCAGCTTCCTCATAATGTACTTGGGAGGAGGCAAGTGATGCCCCAAGTACTTGGGTCCCTGTCACCCACACTAGAGATCTGGAGTGAGTTCCTGGCTTTGGCCTGGCCCAGTCCTGGCTTTTTGAGTCATTTAGGGACTCAGCAAATGAAAGATCTGTGTCACTCCTTCTCTGTCTTTCTGCCTTTCAACTAACTAAACGAAAAATTTTAAAGGTAAAGCAAAATGAAATATTAGTTGATGCAGCAGAAGGGATATAACTTTGAATGTGCCATTGCGATGCCTCCACTCAATCCCCACTGACTCCTCCCTTAATTCTGCCCCCAAATCAAAGGAAGGGGGGAATGCTGCAAGGAATCCTAAACTACCAGTAAGAGAACCTAAATTTTAATCCCCTCTGCCATATACTTGCCATGCTACCTTGGACAAGACCCCTTGTCTGATCCTCAGATTCCTCATTGTAGAAACAGGGATAGTATTATTTGTCCTGATCTTCCCTGGGGGTTTCAAAAGGATAAAGAGAGATGGTGTGTGTGCAAGCCATTTGTAAAATGTGAAGAGTTATCTTAGGTAAAAGATCTTAGCATTATTACTGTGCTGAAGGGAGAATTTTCTCCCTCCTTTTCTCTAAAAATTATCAAATCTTTCACATAGGGAGAAATAGAGCAGGTGTTCCATCACTGACTAACATATCCCTGGTCTGAATGTATGCAGTTTTAGTTAAACCCTGCCATACTCTAGTCTATGCCAAAGCAGTGCCAACTTAAAGATAATGGCCAATTTAGCATGAACAGGTTAAGCAAATGTCAGAAAGGGAACTGAAGTCTTTGTACTTAATAGGTTTTATAGCTTCCTTGAACTAAACATGATTAGAGCTTGACATTGACCTCAGAAATTATACTATTGTTCTGAATTTGGCCGTGAGTACATGGCAATGTTTGGTTTCTAGTTAATGCAAGAGGTGGGAGTGTTTGACACAATGACTTGTATAGGTGAGATCTTTGGTTTATTTTTAAAGGAAAGTTAGGGCTTCCTTTTTCTTAAGGCCCCTTTTGTGCTAACTTTTAATCATTAATGCGGTTCCTTGAGAGCTTCTCGGAGGATTTGTAACATCAAAATATTTTCATAATATGAAGATATTATTTGTCTTTTCACTCTTGATCTCTCAAAAAGAGTTGAAAATGTAAAATCATGTCATCTTCCAACACACTTTTTTTCAGTTTTATAAACTAGAGCTTTTTTCACAAAATGTTATTTATTTATGTTAGCATGTAATGGGTTTGTTATTTTTAATGGATTAATACATCATTTTTTCATTTAATTTTTAATCTTTTAAATAGTGAGGTATAAATCTGAGAAGCAAGTTGACTTCCAGATCCCCATAAATTCTAAGAGTGTAATGGAGTCCCAAGCTCAAAAGTTTGATTACTATAAGATTAGACAAAGGAGCAGGATATTCTATTACTAAATATCTGTTCTTGCAATTTTATTGTACGTTTTAAACTTCTAATATTGGATTCAATGCCGTCTCTTAGAGATTTATGAATTAAAGTGTAAGGATGAATGCTGATCCTTAACGCAATAAGCATTAAATAAAAAAAGCCAAATGTTTAAACCAATGAATGACCACAGCTTTTTAGATAGTAATAGCTCCATCAGTTACAGATCAGCTAAAGATCTCATGGTGGCTTTCACGTGATGACAGGATAAGCAAAATACCACTTTATGGAGGCTTATCATCTTAGGTTTGGTTGCTTTGTTTGAATGTGGTTTGGGTTTTATATTTTTAAAATACCTTTTACTATCCCCTCTGATTTTATAAACTGAGTTTCCTAACATTTGTTATAATTAAGGGGTTTCTCTGGAATAATATGTATTTTTTATGCTTTGTCTTTCCTAACTGACTGACATTATATTCACTTTTGGTAATTTTTAATAAAGGTTTATTTTTTGCAAAATATCTACTATCTTTATTAAGTAGTTAACTAAATTGAATCAGTGGGTTTTCATGTAAATAAAAGAATGGGCTCAGCTGTTCCCACAGTGTGATTTAGAAGCTTTCACCTGCAGTGGTTGTATCTTGAATGCTAGAATTGGCAGCTTTGCTTCTATACTCTAAATGTCTCAATAAATTGTATTTGTTTAAAGTAAATAAAATGACATACCCTTTCCCTATTGACCAATACGAATAAAGGTGTTGTGTTTTTCATTGCTAATGATGATATCTTCAAGCTTGATGATCTGATCCAGTAACTATGGAGGTAGCTTTAACTTGGTTCCATAAAAAATAGCATGCATTTTATTATAGTATTTCACAATTCAAATGCTTGGTTTACATTAAATTTATAGTATTTAACTTTTATGTTTATACTAGGTATGGTTTTCTTACGTTTCTGTGTTTTTTGGTATGCTAAATAAAGCTATTTTTAAATCCAAGAGATGTCTTATGAGTTAATTATGTTTTGGTTAGGTGATAAACATGGCACACATAAGATATTTGTTTTTTTTTTTAAAGATTTATTTTTATTATTTTTTTTATTGGAAAGGCGGATATACAGAGAGGAGAGACAGAGAGGAAGATCTTCCGTCCGATGATTCACTCCCCAAGTGAGCGCAACGGCCGATGCTATGCCGATCCGAAGCCAGGAGCCTCTTCCGGGTCTCCCACGCGGGTGCAGGGTCCCAAAGCTTTGGGCCGTCCTCGACTGCTTTCCCGGGCCACAGGCAGGGAGCTGGAAGGGAAGCAGGGCTGCCGGGATTAGAACCGGCGCCCATATGGGATCCCGGGCGTGCAAGGCGAGGACCTTTAACCTCTTGCGCCACCGCGCCGGGCCCAAGATATTTGTTTTTATTTTCTTTATTTGAAAGGCAGAGAAGAGACACAGACAGATCTCCAGTTCTGCTGGTTTCCTTCAACACTTTCGTACAGTCACTAATTCCACTGTGAAGGGCTCCATCCTCATGGATAACAATCTGACCAATCCACCTCTTAATACTACCACATGGGTGAGTCATTTCAAAACATGAAGTTTGGGAGATATTCACATCATAGCATCTGGAATGAGGCAATATGATTTCCAGAACTGATACTCCATAACATAAAAATTTCCAGGTTTAAATGAAAAATAGGAGATATTCAAATACACAAGCAGTGGGGTGAGGCCAGTACGGTGGCTTATGAGGCTAATTAGCTGCCGGAAGCACTGGCATCCCATGTGGATGCTGGTTAGACTCCCAGATGCTTGGAATTCTGCACCCATGTGGGAGACTCAGAGGAGGCTTCTGGCTCCTGGTTTGGGGTCAGCTCAGCTGTGACCATTATGGCTATTTGGGGAATGAGCGAGCCAATGAAAGAACTTTCTATCTCTGTTCCTTTCTATAAAATCTGCCTTCCCAATAAAAGTAAACTTTTAGAAAAAGGAATAAAGCAGAATTTGTTGACTTAAAAAGTACAATAACTGAAATATTCCACTAAAATGACTCAGCAGCAGGTAAAAGAGATGAATGGAAAGAATATTTAAGGAAATTACTCAATTCTTCCAAAATTTGATAAAATATATGAATTTGTACATCTGGGAAGCTCAACATATGTCATGTAGAAAGACATCACAGAGATCCACATTAATGCAGGAAAAACTGCAGTGCAAAAAGACAGAGAGTGATAATCCTAGGGCAGCAGGAGAGAAGCAGTACTTCACATGCAAGGCATGAGTTGTTTTATTAGCAGCTGATTTCTCTCCAGGTACGAGAGTTCAGGAATAAGATGAAATAATTCAATCTGCTGAAACAAAAATATAATCAATGAGAACCTTAATACAAAATAGCCCTTAAAATTATCCCACTGTAGGATACCTAAACTGAGCTCCTGGTGCCTGGCTTTGACTTTAGTCCAGCCCCAATCTTGCAAGAATTTGGGGAGTAAACACCAAGTATGAATATGTCATTTCTCCCAATATTCCATAGCCATAATGAACTACATGGCCACACCAAATTACAAGTTACCTGCAAAAATATACTCCAATTGTGTCATCAAAAGAAAAAGGAACTCCAGCTGGAGGCAACTGCTTAGGTTGCATTGTACCTAGGCAAGTGGCACACTGCTGGGAGACAAGCAGCCAGTAGCTAATGAACATCCTGGGCCTGGTTAATGCCATCTTTGTGTAAATTATACCAGTGTGCCAGCATAGTCACATATTATAATTTTTTAAACGATATGGCAGATAGGGTCTGGGGATACTTTGTGAGTGTGCATGTTCCCTGGATAGGCAGGCAGGACCCGAGGCTGCCAAGGACTGCTGAAAGACCGGCTGGTGGAATTTGCAGGCATGGGGAGCTGTGGATTACTTAGAAAAGCAGGTCTAGAGATATACGGGAGGTAGAATTGCTGAGGGAGAACATGACAGGTGAGGAGTGACTTCTGGGGGTCTTCCACGAGCCAGACTACAGCACTTGCAGGTAAATGATGGAGCTGAGCCCAGGTGATTTAGAGGAAGGAAACCAGAGGATCTTTTGGGGCTAAACCAATCCACAAACCCACATGGGAGACCTGAGCTGGGATTCTTGGTATCGGTCACCACCTACCAGCATACATGAAAGCCATGAATGGGGGGCATAACTGAAAGTGCTCAACCACAGTACTAGGCAGGGTGTGGACAATGTTAGGCTAGGCCATGACACTATCCTGTACACGTGAGAACGGGGGCTGGGAGCAAATCCTGTGGGGGAGTGTGGGACTGCTATACCAGCTGGTTTGCTCAAGGGCTGGAAGTGGTGACAGGCTGAGGTAGGCATGACCATGGAGCTCATCAACACTCAAGGGCACTTAGACTTGGAACAGGCCAGGCTGGACCAGGCTATGGCACCCACAGAGGCACCCCCAAATATAGGATGTGAGGATGTGAGACAGGCCAGACTGCAATACACACCAGCACACACAAAGGCTGACACTGGGGGAGCCGACTGTGTTAGGTAAGATCCTATCACCCACTGGCATGCATGAGATTTGGGTCTGGGAGTGGACCTGGTAAGGGATGAATTGAGACTCTAATGTGGACTGTGTTAGCCAATGGACCTTGGAAGGATTTTCTCAACCTTGGAGCAACGAAGTCAGCAGCATCTCAGAACTGCCAAAACCACTTAAGTAGTATCCCCAGAACATGTCCCACATCAGGAACCCTGGGATGACATTGGATGGCCATCCTCTATCGCCAGGTGCTGATGTGGTTGGACTAATGGGAGTGGTCCTCTCCCCTTCCTCCCACTTTCCATAGAAAAAAGAAGAAAAAAGAAGATTGGAGGCAGTTGCATCATCCATTTTCCCCCATTCCTCGACCTTTGCCACCCTAATCGGTGATCCACATGGATATGCATCCCTCTGCTATGTAAATATCATCAAAAATAAAACGAATTTATTATTACAAAAGAGAGAAAGGAAATGTGGCTTGTGAACATCATTTTTCATTGAAATTATGAAATATCTAAGCATATTATTGAAATATCTTAGCATATCCATCTGGCCTATTTTTTTAAAGATTTATTTATTGTTTGCAAAGTCAGATATACAGAGAGGAGGAGAGACAGACAGGAAGAACTTCTGTCTGATAATTCACTCCCCAAGTGGGCTGCTGGGATTAGAACCAGCACCTGTATGGAATCCTGGTGTTCAAGATGAGGATTTTAGCTGCTAGGCTACTGTGCCAGACCCATTTGGCCTATTTTTAATGAGCTTACTCCTATACCTATTAATTAGTTCTAAATTCAGAATGAAGGATATAGGAGTTATTTTTTGAGTACTCTAAAATGAACACTGAGGACTGTTTAGATTGGTGTTAGAAAAAAGATCCCTATTTTAGTGCTGATGTTGTAAACTTCTGGATATTGCAAACCACATTCCTAGCCAAGTGGAAAAATCTGGTTTAAACAAAGAATTAAGTTTCAGAGCACATCAGAAATCCTAGGACAAAAATAAAGTACACACATAGCTAGAAGTTAGATCCACCAAAAACTTCCTACATCAGAGAATACCAAGACTTTGTCATCTGAGATAGTTGCTAACCCACATGCAAGCTCCAACCACAAAGCACGAGAAGTCTCACAACCATTTTACATCTGCCCTCTTTCATGAGAGAAGCCTACATGTGAAGGGAACATCACCTCTGGAGACCATACTGAACACCCAGTCTAATCCAAGGAGGTTTTCACTCCAAATAGGAATGCAAAAGAGTTTGACCCATTTTTAAGGAAAGTGAAGAGGAGATCATGATGAGTAAGTAAAATTAATTCTGGTATTGGGAGTGTTGCTATCAAATTTAAAAATTCACAAGGTGATACCACCTGGCAGGCAACCGGGGCAGGGTTGGGGATGTGCTGCCTCTGGCCCTTCCAGTTACCTACTGGACCTTCTGCCCTCCCTCGCCAAACCCTGCTTTCTCAGACAGCCCTGTTTGCTGTCTAGCAACGAGGGCCTTGGTGCAGGGAGCCAATAATCGCACACAGACTACTGACTGATGGTCAATAGCCAAAGTTATTAACAGCAAAGGATTTTTAAAGACTGAGGGTCACGTAGACAAAAGTAAGAAGGTTTGGAAGCAGAATGTGATTTGCATGTTAACAGCAAGAGGGAGGTTACCAATAAACAATATGTTCTAACAGGCACCTCTCTTTGATCTGTTGTCTAAGCTGGAGGATATGGGAGTTCCTGTACCCATGCCTGCAAGAGGAAACACCTGTCGTTGATTTGTTATCCAAACGTGAGGCTTAGGGAGGTCCTGGCCTATGCCTTTCCTGATCAACTGCTTCAGGACCTTTCCCTGAATTCCTGGAGTGTGGTCACAGGATTAGAGCTGACTATGGCACTACACCGGCAAGATTTCTCATTGCCCTCTCCTAATCAGCTGTCTTCCTACAGGTCCTCTCAGCCATTTTGCCATAGCCCACATCCTGTGCCCTTGTAAAGCCAATGACAAGTAACTGATGCCAAACTTCTGGTCCAAAATGAGGTCTCTGCCATCCACTGGCTTGCCCAGGATCACGGCAAGGAACCTTACCCCACCGCTACTGACCACTCAACCCACAAACTTTCACTGCTTTCACTTCGTTGTTCACTGTGCTCACACTCACTATGGCTGTGGCCATGCCCTATCAAGTGCACCAGAACCATCACCCTGACTGTGAGGCTGCCATCCATAGATCATCCAGCTGCAGCTCTCCATCTCTTTCACGGCTCTGTCCATGGCTTTCTACTTTGACTGCGATGACGTGGTGCTCAAGGGCCTCCCCCACCACTTCCTGAAGCTCTTACTGACTGAGAGGGAGCATGCTGAATAGAAGGCAAGAATGCAGAGCCAGTGCAGAGTTCCCAGGTTCTGAGAGCACAAGCACTGGAAGAGAGGCCTCAACGAGATGGGGAACATGTTCAACCTGGCCAAGTGCATCAACCAGAGCCTCCCTGCATCAGCTGGCCACTGTCAGGGGCAGCCCCAAGCTCCGCCACTTCCTGGAGACCCACTACCTGCACTAGCAGGTCCAGCATTTCAACCAGCTGGGAGACTACCTGACCAAACAGTGACACCATCGAGTATCTTTTTGACAAACTCACCCTGGGCCAAGGCAACAAGGCTAGCTGAAGTGAGAATGACCCAGGGCCATGGGAAGCCACCCCAGGACTGGGTTCATTGTGTTTCACACGTTTACTTCAGTTTCTTCCTTCCAATTTGAGTGATGTTTACAATAAACTTATGTGGTTCTTGAAATTATATAGGTCCCCATTTGATTTTTTCATGCTTGTGGAAACAGGGTTAAACCCTAGTCAAATTTAAATCTGGTGTCCAGTACTTTCTCTCTCTCTCTGCAACAAGAAATCAGCCTTAATCTGGCTACACTGCGGACATGGGTGATTTCTTGCATATTGCCCTGATGAAAGTTGCACTTGGGTTTTTTATCCCCCTTAATAGTTCCATTTATTCCAAGAAAGTAGCATGGTAAAAAAATACCTCAATAGAAAGATGGGAAAAAAAATTAAGTTACTGCCAAATGTTCCACTTAATAATATTGAATTTTATGATAATAAATGCACCTGGATGTTAAGTCAGTGACTGCTTGAAGAATGTAGGTGCTGGCAGATGAATTGCATATAGAAATCAGCTGGAGACATTGGAGTCAATCCAGGTGAGAGATTCATCACGCTTTACTGCCATCCATGCCTACCATACTGAAGAGACATGAATTCCACATGGATTGGGGGTAAATCCACATGATTAGCTCATGAAAGGATCTGAGGAATGTCATGTCAGGAAAAATACATAGGATCTAGGGTTTGAACCTTAGTGCCTGGTCATTGATGGAGCAAGTTTAAAATCTGTGACACATAGAAGAGATTATTTTAGGAAGCAGGTGACTTTCACATTTCCCTATGACTGAACTTTAACATTTTCTTAAAAACGAAGATGAACTTTTGGTTCATTTTCCATAAACTGCTGTTTATTTATTTGGAAGAATCAGACAGAAAGAGATACACACACAAACACACACAGAGCGGGAGAGACAAAGACAGCGAGAAATCTCCCGTCCCACTGATTCATTCCCCAAATGCCTGCACTAACCTGGGGCTGGAAGAAGCTGAAGACAAGCTACAGGACCCCTGCCCAGGCCTCCCGCACAGGTGACAAGGACCCGAGCACTTGGACTGCCTTCCAAGGCACATTAGCAAGAAGCTGGGGTGGAAGCAGAGTAGCAGAGACTCTAACTGGGTATTCAGTATGGAATGTAGGAGTTTGAAGTGGTGGCTTAGCCTAGTGTGCCACAACACCAGCCCCCCAAAGGTGTTTTTTGTTTGTCTGTTTGTTTGTTTTACATTGCTTGATCTAAATTGATTGGTTTCAATATGCCTTTCTCTCTCTCTCTCTCTCTCTCTCTCTCTCTCTCTCTCTTTGCTTTGAGAGACTCTGCAGCTTCTGTTTCAGATATTATCTGTCTGTGTCAACATTCACTTCTATTTTTGAGGGAGTATGGGGTTCACATATATTTAAGGGTATTTCAGAATAAAAGCTGAGTGAAGATCATTCTCATTTTTCTCATTTTGGAGAAGTACTTTGATTTAGTGCACATTTCGCCTCAAAGTGACTGCAATAGAATACCACATTAAGCACTTACTCTTGGGGGGGGGGGGTGAACAAAACAATGTTATTTGATTTTTCTGTGCCTCAGTTTTTTTCATGGGTAAAATAGGAATCATTAAACTGTCACTTCTACTAGATACCTCAGAGCACTAAATTAATTAGTAATGTTTAAGTATTAAAACAGGACTTTGTGCACAGTTGGTACATTACGTGTAAACCATCACCATCTAAATATTTCTAAGTTTCTTTGTGGTGTTTAGGGTTTGGGGGAGAAGAGTTCACATCTGTACTTGGCCACTGGAGGTCTCTGTTGGTCTTAGTTCAGTAACATATGACAGTCTTCCTGATGTAGAGGCACTGGGGATAAGTTTTCTTCCAATCAGGCACATCATTTACTAAAGGAAGACATTTATATTTTACAGTAACTCAGGTCAGAAAGCCATTTCTCTTTATTCTTGGAATGTATTGAATTTTAAGACTTTATGCCATCCACTAACCGTGGCCATTGTCAAAAGATTTTGTGAGACTGGGGCCTTTGGAACTTGCTGCTCTCAAAAGGCTTTCTTTACGTTCCCATGGTGACGGGTCAAGGTCTTTTCAGAAATTTATTTTGCGTTTAGTGATTTCTTTCGAGAGAATTTTTTAGAAGTGAAGATTCTTGTTTCATTTTTTCACTGATGCTATTTAAGGTGGGATGTTTTTCTTGAACAATGAGATTGTTACTTTTGAAATTATTGTTACTTTTGAAATTACCTACCCTCAAAAGAAATTAGGCTGCAACATTTCTACAAGTTAGAATATTTCAAAAAGATTGTTTTATATGCCATAACCCTCTTATTACCAAAATGAAGTGTTAGTAGAGGAATAATAGATTTTTAGAATAAGTATGATTAATATTCCCAAAGTTATACTACATCCACAGAAGTAATAAACCCAAAATCATAATACTAAAATACTGATTGTAAAATTTAAAAAATGTTCAACAAACGGAATGAATAGCAGGAGGTATTGTTCAAGAGCAAATTAATGAGCTAGAAAATGAAGCCAAACAATCCTACCATAATACATAGACTAGGATAAATTGCAAATAGTAAACTGCTGATAGGTTTCCTAAAGAGTAAGCAAAAGAACAGACTATAGAAAATTCTCAAAGTAACATGTGGAAAATACATGAGAAAAAGGAAATAGCATACAAACATGTGGTCGATGAGAAAATTCTCAAAAGTGATCAATAAAGCCAATGCTTTGCTTTTGGCTTTAGTCTGAGGCTTCGTTTAAGTGCTGTAAAAACACTGATTTTAGGAGCTGATGTTTGGCGTAGATGTCAAGCTCCACATCAGGGTTATGTAGGTTCAGTACCTGACTCAGGACTCCAGCTTCCTGACAGTGGGAACTCTGGGAGACAGCAGTGATGGTTCAGGGACTTGGGGCCCTATCACCCACGGTTGAGATCTCCATTGGGTTGCTGACTCCCATGTTCAGCCTGATCCAACCCCAGGTACTTCAGGCATGGGCAGGGGGACTAGCAGATAAGAGTTCTCTCTCTCTCTCTCTCTCTGTCTTTCAAAATAAATATATATTTATTGTTTATTTACTTATTTAAATATATATATATATATTTTAAAGATTTATTTTTATTATTTTTTTTTATTGGAGAGGCGGATATACAGAGAGGAGATACAGAGAGGAAGATCTTCCGTCCGATGATTCACTCCCCAAGTGAGCCGCAACGGGCCGATACTATGCCGATCCGAAGCCAGGAGCCTCTTCCAGGTCTCCCACGCGGGTGCAGGTTCCCAAAGCTTTGGGCCGTCCTCGACTGCTTTCCCAGGCCACAGGCAGGGAGCTGGAAGGGAAGCAGGGCTGCCGGGATTAGAACCGGCGCCCATATGGGATCCCGGGCGTGCAAGGCGAGGACTTAACCACTTGCGCCACCGCGCCGGGCCCATAAATATATATATTTTTTAAATAGTGATTTTAGTTACAAAGTGAGAACAAAAAGCAACAAGGATGGAAAAAAATGGTGCTGACACCTTGCAAGCACAGGGATCCCCTACAAGCATCATTCATGTCTCAGTTGCTCCACTTCCCATCCAGCTCCCTACTTGTGACCTGGGAAAGCAGTAGAGGATGACCCAAAGCTTTGGGGACCCTGCACCCGGGTGGGAGATCCTGAAGAAGCTCTTGGCTCCCTGCAGAAGCTCCTGGCTCCTGGCTTTGGATCAGCTCAGCTCTGGCCATTCTGGCCATTTGGGGAGTGAGCCAGCAAATGCAAGATCTCTCTCTCTCTCTCTCCTCTCTCTCTCTCTCTCTGTAATGCTATCTTTGAACATGAAATAAATACTTAACAAAATCGATGGTTTGATTTAATTCATTGCAATTTCAATCAAAATCCTAGGCAGAATTTTCCCCAGGTCTTGATAAGTTGTTTAAAATATTTATTTTAAACAGTATAGTGGAAGCTTCTACTCTATTATTTAACATGCTATATTACAATACCATTTACAAAGCCAAATAAAGCAATGTGATGATGATAAAGGTCAACACATATATACTAGAGTCCAGAAAGGGATTCATTATTTGAACTTACTATATGATAATAGCAACCAATGAAGCAAGGAAAAGCATTCAGCCAGTGATGTTGACACATTTGGAAACTAATTTTCTGAAGAAAAGTCTCACATCAAGAAGCAGCAAATGAAGCTTTACACCTGATTGTCCCTAGCAGTGTTAACAGCTCCCTCCAGACCCATCCCCCTCCCCAAATCAAGGTCTTGGATGATCTCAGGAATGACATAAGCAAAAAGTAGGGCTATGGTGATTTTTTTTAAGGTTTATTTATTTTGTTTATGTGTTTGTTTGAAAACAAGATTTTACAGAGAGCAGAGATGGAGAGAGAATCTTCCACCCATTGGTTCATTCTCCAGATGGCCAACCACAATAGCCAGGGCTAGGCAAAATCAAAGTCAGGAGCTTGGAGTTTTTTCCACTTGGGTGCAGGGGTCCAAGGACTTGGGTCATCTTCTGCTAATTTCCCAGGTGCATTAGCAGGGAGCTGGACCAGACACAAAGTAACCGAACATCGTCAAAAATGAACTTATTGGGCCCGGCGCGGTGGCGCAAGTGGTTAAGTCCTCGCCTTGCACGCCCGGGATCCCATATGGGCGCCGGTTCTAGTCCCGGCAGCCCCGCTTCCCTTCCAGCTCCCTGCCTGTGGCCTGGGAAAGCAGTCGAGGACGGCCCAAAAAGCTTTGGGAACCTGCACCCGCGTGGGAGACCCGGAAGAGGCTCCTGGCTTCGGATCGGCATAGCATCGGCCCGTTGCGCTCACTTGGGGAGTGAATCATCGGATGGAAGATCTTCCTCTCTGTCTCTCCTCTCTGTATATCCGCCTTTCCAATGAGAAAATAATAAAAATAAATCTTTAAAAAAAAAAATGAACTTATTATTTAAAAAAAAAAAGAAAAGGAAATGGAGCAACAAGGACTTGCATGAATGCCCATACAGGATGCCAGCATCCCAGGCAGAAGCTTAGCTTGCTAGTCCACAAAAGCAGCCCCAGGACTGTGGATTTTTTTAGTGGAGCATTACTGTGTGGTTAACAGAATCTTCTGAATTTAATTAGGATATTATGACTTACTCTTTTTTTAGTAGATTTATTTATTTTTATTTGGAAGACAGATCAGATTTATAGAGAGGAGAGACAGAGAGAAAAGTCTTTCATCCATCCACCAGTTCACACCCCAAGTATTAGCAATGGTTGGGGCTGAGCTGATTTGAAGGCAGAAGCCAGGAGCTTCCTCCAGATCTCTCACACGGGTGCAGGGTCCCAAGACCTTGGGATAGCCCCCATTGCTTTCCCAGGACATAAGCAGGGAGATGAATGGGAAGTGTTACAGCCAGGACATAAACTGGTGCCCCTATGGGCTCCTGATGCTTGTGAAGGGAGGATTTAGCCATTGAGCCATCATGGCTTATTCTTATATAAATACCAATGGCTTTCCAGGAATGTCCCTTTTGCCATTGAAACAATGCATCCCACATGTAAAGTGGTAGGGCAGTGGCCATATCAAGATAAGAAAAGTGTCCTGTCACAATTACACTGGAAGAGTTTGATAATGGAAGAGAAACAAGATGTCAAAAACGCAAACTCTGTCAAGAGAAAAATTGTAATGCAGTCTCTGCCACTACAAGCAATAATGCACATTTTCTTTTTGGATGGGAAAAGTATGAAATAGAATTGGTTGGAATGGCTGATTTTGTAGAATGTAAAACTATTAAAGTACCACAGATGAAGAAAATTCATCTGAATGTGAGCAAGATGCAGATTTTATGCACTCCAATTACCAAGAGTGAAAAATTGCAATCACATATGCTAAAGAAAAGTGCAGTGAGCGTGCGCTTAGCAGTAGAACTCCTTTACAAAAGCCCTTCAAGAAAACAAAAGTCCTTCCGGAGTTTTTCTCAAAAACCAGAAATACCTTATGACAAAACATATTTGCATTTGCTTTGTTACAAGAAAAGAAAGAACAAAAATAAGAGAAATATCCAGAGTTCTGCTTTCTGGTAACATTACAAGCAGACAAAACCTGGCCATTTTAGAAGCCCGGATACTAATCAAACATAGTCACTGTTATATCGCCTACATAGCAGATCAAAACATGATGATGCCAGCACTTTTAAGGTAAAGTTTCCTAGAAGATCAGGGACCAGTACAGTGGTATAGGAGATTAAACTGGCATTCCACAGACTGGAACCAGCGTTCCAGTCTTGGCTATTCCACTTCCAATCCAGCTCCCTGCTAATGTACCTGGGAAGGCAGTCGAGGATGGCCCAAAGCCTTGGGATCCTGCACCTGTGTGGGGGACCTGGAAGAGCTCCTGGCTCTTGGCTTTAGATCGGCACAGTTCCGGCCATGGTGATCACTTGGGGAGTGAATCATCACATAGATCTTCTCTGTCTCTTTTCCTCTCTCTATATATCTGCATATATATATATATGTATATATATATTTGCAATAAAAGCAAATAAATCTTAAAAAGAATTGATAGGAAGGCTAGAAAAACAGGGGTGTTTAACAGACAAGGATTGAGGGAACTTGTGGTGCCTCAAAGCCCAGGTGACTTCCAAGGAGAGCTCTAGGTAGAAATAAATACGGGCAGTACAGTGAATTTTAAACTCTCCCAAGTCTTTCCATCACTACCACTGGTCACACTGCTAGAAGCATCTCATGTTTGCACTCTTGCTCCGGCAGCCCTGGATCCAAGTCAATAAACATTTCATCTTCTTTTCTTCAGACTCAGTGATGAACTTCTCAAGTACTAAAGAATTCAGCAGACTGACTGGCTAGTGACTGACACATTTCCAGAGCAGCACCTATGAAGGCTAAATAAGTACTAGAGTTTTGTTCACACGCACCCACATATGCCTTTTATAATTAAGCCAGTTCATAGAAATATTATTGCAGAAATGTGTGCATCCACTGGACATCGAAGTTCCTATTTGCAGATTGAACCCCTTTACCTCCCTCCCCCTCAGAATGCCAACCCCTAGGGCAGAGTTTGAACGTTCTTGCAGAGGTTTAAAGAAAATCGGGATTCAGTAATGAAATACAAGGCACATACACAAAGGTGTGCTAGTAAATGTTTAACAGGTGAACCCTGGGTTTGAGAGGCAACTGTGATTTGTAACAGAGTGGGCCTGCTGCAGATCAGAAGAGCTGTCCGGACAATCTACAGACCTAGCAGGGTTATTAGATGATTAGTATTTTCAGTCACAACCATCTGCAAACAAATCATATGTGGTGTGATCACAGCCTCACTCACCATCCTCTTTGACAATATGATCAGTGCCCAGGGTGAGCCCGCGGTGTCTACACACCCCACCCATGGAGGTATGCGCATCATATGAAGGATCTGTGTGATTCTCATGTGAGCATGGAACTCACTCCAGGAACTCAGAGAACCCGGAGCCTCTGAAACCAGACACTGCGACGGTCCGGAGGCCCAGACCCACCCCAAGCCCTAATGTGCAGTCCCAGTAATGAAATACAAGGCAATCTCCACAGTCACTGAACACCAGGATCCCACAAACAAGGTGCAGGGGATCTGCTCTCAGCACCATGAGCCCACCCTGCCCACAGGAAGCACAAGCGTTACCAGACCCAGCCACCTGGCAGTGCTCCACCTTGGCAGTTTCAGTGTGGGTACCTGTGATAGAGTGGGAAGAGGGGAGCACTTCACTTGCTAAGTAGGTGCCTCCCCCCGCCCGTGTCACCCCTCCAAGCCAAACTCAAAGTTAGTTTGACCAGGGGTTTATCCTTCCAATAAAAATCCCCTATTGGAGGCATGCGAGAGCTGCTGCAAGCCTCTATCCAGGTGATAAAAAACATAGTACTTCCTTCCCGCTAACCATCAGGTGTTCCTGTGGGCACCTGAAGTGAACTCACAGTGTTATCTGCAAGTGACACTGGCTGCCAAAGTCTCCTGTCCCCTCGCTGGAGGAACACTGCACCTCTTGGAGCTCTTGGCTACAAAAGTCACCAGAGGTGTCCCTGCTTGCTGCTGCATACTTGTACTGCCCACGCTGCTCCAGCAAGTCAACCTGCTTTCTGTAGAATTTGCACTGCAAACATCGCTCCACCTCTCCTCTGGGAAGGCTCTCCCTACAATTTTCTTTTGTCATCTGCTCATAGTCAAACTCCCAGACAAAAATTTTTTGTCTTGATTCTTATGTTCAGTGTGTTAGTTAAGTAACCCACGTTCTTGTGCATAGCTATGATTTATTCACTCATTTGTAGAACATGAAATAATGTAACTGCATAAACATGCTTGTTGTGTTTATCTCTGGGCTACTTGATTTGGCCCAGTGTTTGGCCATTATAAGTGCTACCTCCAAAGAAAAAAAAAAAAAAAAAAAAAAAAAAACCTTTTCTCTTTCTTGAAGACAACTGTGTTAACAGCAGTTAACAAGCATTAATTTTTATCACAGCCACACTAAGAATACATTTTTAAGAGATTTACTTGTTTTTATTTGAAAGGTAGAAGTAATAGAGAGTAAGAGAGAGACAGATCTTCCATCTGCTGATTCACATTCCAAATGGCAGCAGTGGTCAGAGCTGGACCAGTACAAAGCCATAAGCCAGGAGCCAGGAGCCAGGAGCCTCCTTCAGGTCTCCCACATGGGCATAGGGGCCCAAGGATTTGTGCTATCCTTTACTGCATTCCCAGGCCTTTAACAGGAAGACGAGTTGGAAGTGGAACATTCTAGGTACAAACTGGTGTTCATAGGGGATGACACCACAGGAGGAGGCTTAACCTACTACACCATATCACCAATCGCAAGAATACATTATATATTTTGACCCAGCACACCCTTAGCTGTAGAGAGCCAAAACAAAAGTCCCCTGAGACAAAAAATCTCCCTAGGAATATGTCATGTGTGCAATATTCTGTGGAGTATTCCACTGTATTCAATTCTAGTCTGTTTTATTTAAAAATACATTCTGATTGTGGTACACCAAATTGATTGGGAATCAATGCCTCCTACTGCAACTGGAAGCATTCTGGAACAAAAGTGTTACTGGAAATGCGAGTCTAGTGGGGCCTTCCAGGACAAGCCTTCAACGGTTTCCATGGCTACCCATTTTACAGGCCAGTGACATCAACCATGAGCTGAAACAAAA
Source organism: Ochotona curzoniae (assembly GCF_017591425.1). NCBI lineage: Eukaryota > Metazoa > Chordata > Mammalia > Lagomorpha > Ochotonidae > Ochotona > Ochotona curzoniae. The sequence goes on along the minus strand of NW_024465023.1, from coordinate 16,688,287 downwards.
CTCTCACAACAAGCTGCTCTGCTCTGGTCCTCCCCACTGGAGATGCAGTGCACAGTTCTAGCCGCAGACATGCACGTCTGTCCAGGGAGCGCTCATGGGGAACTGGGCCAGTCTTTGCAGTCCTGACACTGGGCCTACTGGGAGTGGCAAGCCCGTCTGGCTTCCCTGTTGGTAATGCTGGTGGAGAGCTGCGCTGCCAAGGACTGGCACCAGGACAGGACACAGTGACAGCCACATGGCTAACCTTGCTGGCCTGCCAGGGCTTGCTGTGGACAGGGCTGGCAGGCCAGCTGCATAGATCTGTCCCTCTCCTTCAGAGTTGTACATTTAGTGGCCCAGTCCTTAGCTTTCCCAGCTTTGCAAGGACTCTAAAAAAAGTGTGATTTTGGTCAGTATGGCAATCTCAAGTCTGATAGGCGAACTCTACAAGACACACATCTGAGGCGGTGGGTAGAGGCCGCACCGAGATGGTGCAGGCAGCAAAGGAGGTCACTGAGGGAAAGAAACAACAAGCACAGAGTAAGAAAACAAGGTAGAGAATGAACTTGAGCCACTTCCACAGCAGGGCTCAAGTAGGGGAACCATCTGACCTCGGCCTAGCACTCAGCACCACCTGCTGGTCAGAGAAAATAGGACAGCCCAGGGATCTGTTAAAAAAACATATTTGAAAAATGAGATTCACTGAATGGAGAGAAAATTTAATTTTAATACTTAAAAAAAATCATGCATGTGTAAATGAATCCCGGGGTATAGTAAGCAGACCACAGAAGTTTCATTAGAAGGTAATGAAGTTTCATTAGAAGGAAATATCTATGGCTGATATGTGGGAGACATTACAACTATGTTTTCATCCTCATTTGAGTAAATGGGCATAGAGAGGTTTCAGACCTAACCCAAGATCACTCAGCAAGGAACCTGGAGTGGTAAAATTTCAGCCCAAGAAGTTTGCCGAGAGTCCAATACCGATATGTGATCCATAAGAGAAGCAAAAGTTAAACTAAGTTTCAAAGGTTTGAGACGTGAGCAACCAGGGAAAGGTGCCATATTGACAAAGATGTGGAGACCATACAATACCTCCCCGAGGGAATCGGGCCACAGACACTCACCAAGCCCCTACGAAGGGCTCCCCACCTTGGGAGGGTTGTGGAGCTGCCAGTGCTTGGCCTCGAGGAGATCACACGTGAATGAAACCCCCATGGAGGAAGCAAGCAGAAGCAGCACAGTGTTGCAGCAGCTGTGCAGATGCACGGGCCAGGACAGGTGAGGAGTGGAAGCGATCTGGAGGCAGGAGGAGGGAGGCCACGGAGTGGGGACGGGAGCCCTGTAACACACGCAGCACTGGCTCTATGCAAGTGCCCAGAACTCTGCATGAAGAACACAAACTCATAGTGACAGATTAAACACTGTTGGGGAAGGGGAGCTAAATGATGAATACTAAACACAATTGTAATCTCCCCCCTCCTCGTTCATTTCCCTCTAAATATTGCATCCAACTCCATCCAAAAGGCACGGCAGTGGTGGCTCTCCCAGGCCACCCAGCTCTAAGAAGGTTTGTTGGGTCTCAGTGTCTCCCTTGAAGGAGAGGAGGAGGGTGCAGGGCAAAGGGAACGGGACAGAGGAAGGGACCGGCCTTGAGAGCACAGGCTGCAGCCCAGCTGGATGCACAGCCCTGGCTGGCATCTCACAGCTGTGTGTCTGCGCGAAGCGCCGGCCCTCCCTGCTCCTGCCTCCCACTAGCTTATGGTCCAGATCGATGACCTCACTCACGTAAAGCAGGCGGCAAATGTTCTCAAGAGAGGGAGCCAAGAAGTTATCCCATCTCAAAATGCACGAGAATGGCCTTTCCCCTCTTGCCTGTGTCACCCAGCTCCTACTCACCAGAGTGCACTTCCTGGGGCCTGCAGAAGCCAGTGATCTGCACCTGGCTGGGCACCCTGCAGGGAGCCAACCATGGCCCTGGACATGTGCAGAGGACAGGCCTGGGCAGCTGCAGGGCCAGGCTGCACATTGCAGTAGAACCTGTGTGGCCCACTGGAACGTGCCCTGGCCTGGCTGGGCCCAGGCACCTCTGCCATGAGGGCACATGCTGTTGCCATGCCACATTACTGGGGGTGGCCTTCTGAGCAGAGGAAGGGAGCAGGGGAGGCATCCCAGCGACTGAGCATGGCAGCTCAGTGTCCAGTTATTCCAGAGTTCAGCATCTGTGTGGACAGCAGGCTTAGCAAGGCCTTTCCCCTTTCCCCTTTCCGTTTTGTTGGAACACGATGCGGGTGGGTGAGGCAGTTGTTTCCATGGCCCTCCCTGCCTTGCCCAGGTGGTTCTTGCTGGTGGCCAAGGTGAAGAGCCCCTGCAGTGCAAACATTCCCCACTCTCAGGACACTCCCTGTGAACACAGGAGCAACGGCTAGAGGGAGGAGAGCCTGTTCTGGTCTCAGGGCCGACAGGCTTCCCGACAGGAGAGGAGGAGCAGGCCATCCAAGCAGCAGCTTGGGCTGCTCGGGCACTTGTCCGGGCACGCAGCCTTCCACATGGCAACAGGCTTTAAGGCATCTGACGGGCTTCCAAATGGAGGCCACCTGGGACATTCTGAGAGTCCCACCAGCCACAGTTAAAGAGAAAATGAAGCGATGGCATTGATTTTATTGTATGTTTTATTTAGCACAGTATGTCTCTAATATTGTTTACTATATATTATGACATTTCTAAATTCCATCAAATGCAAACATCATTATAAAGGTATTTTTTTTCTTTTCACTTTTGTGTTATGTGTTTGAAATCAGGGTGTGTTTTACACTGACAGCATACTTCAATTCTCTCTATTTTTTTTTAACAAATAAAAGGAAAGAGAGAGAGACAGAGAGAGAGAGATTCCATCTGTTGGTTCACTCTCCCAAATAGCTACAATGGCCAGAATTAAGCCAATCTGAAATCCAGAGTCAAGAACATTTTCAGGTCTCACAATTTGGTGCAGGGGCCCAAAGACTTGAGTCATCATCCTGTTTTCCCAAGGCTTGAGCAGGAAGCTGAGTGGGAAGTGGAGCAGCCGGGATATGAGCTGGCACCCATATGGAATGTAGGCACTGAAGCATTGGATTAGCCAGTTTAGCTATCACACCAACTCCCACTTGAACTCTGAATTGCCACATTTCACATGCTCAGTAGTTGCACATGGATGGTGGCTGCCATGTAGGACTGTACTGGGATAGACATCATAACATTCATTACCATTTGATGCAAAGTATTTTTAAACATGAATTTTTTTTCCCTTTGGAAATAAATCAATTAGATCAGGCCCAGGCAATAAAATGTTTTTCTCTTGTAATTATAGCTTCCCCTGTCAGTTCACAAATCCTGCCCTAGGGAGAGCCCCTTCCATACAGGAATTATTCATCTAACATTATGTGGACTACCTTGTTAAAAACTATGCTTTTGTGGTCAGCATGGTGGTATAGCATGCTAAGTTTCAGCCTGTGGCCCTGGCATCCCACCTGGCCACTGGTTCCAGTTCAGGTGGCTCCATTTCAGATTCAGATTTCTGTTGCAGCCTAGGAAAGCAGCAAAGGGTGGCTCAAGTCCTCAGGCCACTGCATCCATATGAAAGATTGAGAAGTTTCTGGATCTTGGCTTTGGATTGACTTAGCTCTAACCATTGTAGCTATTTGAGGAGTGAAGCAGCAGATGTAAGATCTCTCTCTCTCTCTCCTTCTCTCTGTAACTTTGTCTTTCAAATAAAAATAGAACTTATATATTTTTAAGAAAACCTGTGCTTTGATGTCTTTTCTATTTAAACAGAAGTAATCAGCTAAGATTCAGCCCAACAAAAAATGCATTTCCAAATGACAAAATTGAAGGCATCTGAGTTGATGCCAAATCTTGTAACTCTTCTTACCACCATTATTTCTGCTCTGTGGGAGAGCTACTATTTCAGAACCGCTATTATACATGGACAACTCATCCTCTGCACTATACAGCATACTCATCTAATGTTTGCCTTATAGGAAGATGGTGGCAGTCAAATATCAACGGAGCAAGCCAACTGGAAAATTGCGCGGTTGGACAAAAAGTGTCTGTGCATGCGCCTGGGCGTCCAGCACTCATGCCACACACACTCACCAGTCTGGAACCTGGAGATAGATGGACCATATATTTTTATGAAGTAGATTTGTGGAATTACAAATTCGGTGATGAGCATAGCATTCTCTGGCTTTCCCTGACTTTGCAGTCTACTCTGAAAGACAAAACCAATGAAATGAACAAGATATAGATAATTCTCTCGAAAGTACAGAATAAGGGATAGAGGGCGGGGATGGGGCTCCATACTATCTGGTCATTAGAGAATGCTATTCTCATACTGAAACTGGAGCTTTGGAAAAAAAACGGCTTGTCACTTTTTGCGGTGTGGCAAACTGCCCCAACTCTTAGTCGGTCATTGATACTTCATGAGTCTAAGGGTCAGCATTTCAGGCTCAGCTTAGCTGGGCAGAACTTATGGCCTTGGGCCAGCCAAGCCTGGGTGACCTGGAGCTGCTTCTGATATATGTAATTAGCTGCACGATGGGATGCAAATGGCTGACTGGCAACTTGTTAGGGGGGTCTCAGTTATGCATGTGGTCTGTAATCCTCCTGCCATGTCTACCAGGATTGTCACCTGGCACATTGTTCTGAGAGCTGCTCTGCTGTTGTCATGTGTAGCCAAAGCAAGTCACTTGGGCAAATCAGATTCATTAAGGTATGGGATTATGTCACTTTAAAAGGGTGTAGATGCAGAGAATTGGAGCATATGGTATTTTTGCAATTTACCCTAGGACAGGGTATTAACACATGAAGATACTGAAGAGGTGGAGACTGTAGTGAAAGTGATGGGGGTGGGGAGGATTTAGTTTTGATGTGTCAACATTGGGTTGGCAATGGGAAGGGGTGGCACTTGTAGTCACTAGAGAATCTAATTCTAGGCAATCAGATCTAAAGACCTGTTTTACTCCAGAATTCACCTGGAACTTCAGAGCTGGGCTTAGACATAGCCATACAATCACACTAAAGAAAATTAATATTGAGACAGTTTTCATATTCAACTCTGCAAAGAGAAAGAAAGATAATAGGGGTCCAATCACAGAAGAAGAAGACCCATATTTACAAAGATGATGCATGACTCATAAATTAAATCTCATTACCAAACATTTCTGTGCCTGATAGAATTCAGTATTTATTGAGGATCTGTTGCATGGAACTGTCTATTACATCTGAAGAGAGACTGTGGGGGAAAGAGGAAGATGTATATTAGTAGCTACAAACCCAGATATTGTCAGGCTGTCCTTGGTTTGATCACCAACCACCATGTGCGACATTGAGCAAGTTGCTGACTCTCATTTAAGTTAAAATCTAAAACGCAAACAGCATTGAATAATTGGTTTGTTGAAGAAATGACAAACAAAACACCTATAAAAAACATCCATGCAAATTGTGATTCTTGTTGATGCATAATACTCCCAAATTATATTCTATTTGGAATGAGAAGATCCTTAACAGAAAATTTGAGCGTTGAAAAGCAGGTCCAGCATTGTGGCATAGCATGTAAAGCTACCATCTGCAATGTTAGGATCCTATATGAACACCTGTTTATTTCCCACTTTCTCCAGTCCCTATTCAGCTCCCTGAAAGTGGCCTGGAAAAAGCAGCAGCTGGCCCAAGTGTTTGGGTCCCTGCAACCAATGTGGGAAACCCAAAGGAAGCTCCTGGCTCCTGTCCGGCTCAGCCCTAGTTGTTGTTCCTGTCAAAAAGGGTTGACAGATCGATTACAAGCAAAGCTCAGTTACGCTAAAGTTTTGTGTTTGTTTTCATTTTCTCGTTTATCTCTTGAATCCTCCATTGTAATAGGTGACTAGCATCCTTGAAGAAATAATTTTAGCATCTTATATACATACAAAGAGTCTTCAAAAAATTGTTGGTACTCTGAAAAAACTATGTGTAGATTCCAATTTTTTCCTACCTAAGTACATTCCTCCTTTAGTTCCACTTTTACAAATACACATTTGACTCATTGAGAAGAATTGAACAAGCATCTGCAGCAGACAACTAGAGCATACAGGCAGAGAAACAACGATGACCAAGCCAGCAAAATCCACACCCAACAGAAGAGTCAACTGTCCCTAAGAGGGGCCATCCCAGGCTCTGAGAGCAGATCCATGTGCCCTGGGCCCTGCCTTAAGCGACCCTCATTCTGCTTATATTGGGCAGTAGGTGTAGGCGGTATTTCACCTCCTTTGATGTCCTAAAGCTGCACTTGAAGACAGTGAATTCTGTGGCCAGGGAGAAAAGCCAAAGGAGAGCCAAGGGTGGCGACACTGCAGAACTAAAGACATATACAGGTAGCCACAGGCCAAAGGGCTGTAAGATGGGACCCGTGCCGAGGTGTTGTCTTCTGGGATGGCTCCTCACCCACCTGCACTCACACAGCTCTGTAGCATGGGGTCCCTAAGGCACAAGCCCACTCCCCAGCCAAGCACACATGCCCTTCATTCCCGGGAGAAGCCTGTATGGGAAAGAGACAATACTGTGGCTCACACCCATACTGATCACCTAGACTGATCCAAGGAGTTTCTTATTCCAAGTAGGAATGAGCAAAGCTTTGCTCCATATTTGAGAAACGTGAGGAGAACAGGATGAACAGCTACCACCCTGGAGGGCAAAACAGAAACCCCCAACTGCTGAGACATCCATGGTCTCGAAATGTTTCAAGAGAACATGGGTTTACTAGATGAAAACACACGTGTTTGGAGGAGGAGTGCAAGGCAGATCCGGGAAAATGCTTGGCCACTAGCAATGTTGTTGCAAAATGAAGGACTCAGAAGGGTCCTGGGGGAGGCATTAGGCATGAGGCGTGTCACTTCAGGCCCATCCAACAGTGGGGTCGGGACAGTCCAACTCATGTGACTCAGGCCCATCCTCCCGTGGGGTCGGGACAGTGTGACTCATGTGACACAGGCCCATCCAACCGTGGGGTCATGACATTGTGACGTCAAGTGACCCCAACTCCTGCTCTCCTGGAACACACTCCACCCTCCACTTCCGGTCCCCTAGCCAATCACCAGGCGCCCCCTGCAACCGCCAAGCCCCCCGCCGGCCGCACCTCCGGCTCCTGGTCTGAAGCTCAGCCTCTGTGCTGCCAGGCGTCCACCATGGGGTTTCCTCGAGGACCTCGGCCCCGCAGGCGCTGCCGCCGCCCACTGCAGGAGTGCCCAGAGGCCAACCTTGGGTCTGCCTTCCACTTCGTGGTGGCGGTGCCCCCGCTGACTCTGCCGCCCCCGCCCCCACACTCACAGGTGCGCCACAACTACCATCCCGAGTGTGAGACTGCAGTGGACGTCCACGTCCAGCTGCAGCTCTCTGCGTCCCACCTGACCCGGGCCATGGCCTTGCACTTTGACCGCAACTACGTGGCACTCAAGGGCTTCGCCCGCTACTTCCTGAAGCGCTCGCTGATCGAGAGGGAGCGTGCAGAGAAGATGGCCAGAATGCAGAACCAGCGTGGAGGCCGCATCAAGCTCTGCCAAGTGCTCGCGCCTCAGCCCAGCCACTGGGACAGCGGCCTGCACGCCATGGAGAGCGCCTTCCAGCTGGCCAAGAGAATCAACCAGAGCTTCCTGGACCTGCACCAGCTGGCCACTGTCAGGGACGACCCCGAGCTCCGCCACTTCCTGGAGACCCACTACCTGCACCAGCAGGTGCAGCACCTCAAGGAGCTGGGAGACTACCTGACCAACCTGCGCAGGATGGGCAGCCAGGATAGCCGCATGGCCGAGTATCTCTTCGACAAATTCTCCCTGTGCGAGGGCGAGGAGGACGCCTGAGAGGAGGACTGTCCCCACGGCCGGGGGTGACACCCCAGGACTGAGGGACGCCTTGGGCGTTGCACGTTCACCCCTCCCTTGCCTTCAGTCTGAGCGTCGTTCACAATAAACTTCACGTGGTTCTTACAGAAACAAGTTTGGTTGACTCGTGTGTACAAAACCCTCCCCTAGAGAAATAGGACAGATCCCCAGGCGGCTTTACAACTGGGGTCCCTGAATCCAGCCTCCTTCTCTGCCTGCCTCCGCACCTGCCCCGTTGGCATGTAACTCAGGATGCCCAGTGGTGGAGGTGGTAGGGCTTCCGTGGGCTCCTGGAGAACACCTTCATTTCCTTTATAACTGTGGGAGGTGATGTGGGAGGTCAGGGGCCACCCAGTGTGGGAAGGTGATAATATAAACATGGTGCCTCTAGGGAGGAAATGAGTGGGAGGGCATTGGAGAGGGCTTCAAATAGAGGGAGGCTCACTGGACCTCAGGATATTTGACTTCCTCAAATGTTGAAGTTGGTTACTTCTAGGTAGCCAGAGACAGAGGCAGAGGTAGGCAGAGGGTCTTTGACAAGCCCACTTTGGGCCACAGTGTTAAGGGGACTGGGGCTTAGCCTATCTTTTTCAGATGTGCTGTGGTTCTAGCCTCCTGATTGCCCTTTCAGAATCTCCACCTATAGGGTTTCCCTCAGTTGTGCCGTCTCTTCCAATAAAGTCACACTCGTGCACCACACAGGAGGTTTTTGTCATTGATGGGTCACATCTGCAACAGGACAGCCAATGTCAGCAGTTATTTGGTTCCTATGGGAGGACATCTTACTAAAGAAACCATGTTTTAAATGTTGATTTAAAATCAAAGATAAAAGTGATGGATTATTGTCTGTAGTGATCAAAATTTCATGTGTTGGTTTGTTCTTAACTGACTATTCTGAACATTCAGTACAACTTAAGGAAATTTGAATATGTTGTGATTAAGTTTTGCCCCTGATAACTGTTCTTCAACACTTTCTTAAGACTGACGTTTTGGCCTTGTCTTTGTGCCACAGATTTTAATCTGTGGTTTGTCATGCTTATATTCCTTATCAGAGTGCTGGTTCAACTTATGGCTGCAGCCTTTCTGATCTAGCTCCATGATAATGTGCCTGCAAAAGGCATGGAAAGTGGCTCAGTTGCTTAGATTTTTGCCACCGATGTGGAAGCCCCAGTGGAGTTCCTGGCTCCTGCAATTAGCCTGACCTCCAGTGCTGGCTGTTATAGATATCAGGGGAGTGGTCCGGAAGATGGAGGATCTCTCTCTCCTTCTGCATCTCTTCCTTTCAAATGAAATAAATAAATATTTATTTTAAATTGAGGATTCACTGCTAACCATAATGTTCAAGAAATAAAAGTATTCAAATCACAACTTGTCAAGTTCATTTTCATATACTTTTTGGTATCCCTTATTCAGTACCATATATCAGAAAAAGCATATAACATTTGTCTTTTGAGGACTTGCCCATTTCAATAAGTATAATGGTCTCCAGTTGGATCCATTACAAACTAAAGAGAAATTATGTTATTGTGAAAATTAAAGGAAGACAGGATATTGAGGGAAGAAGGAAAGCATGGTTATGGTCTTAGAACTGTATCCCTGAAATCCATTCCGCTTATCTTAATAAACATTTAAAAACACTAATGTTACAATTTGGCTAAAGTGAGATGTTATCTTATTCTTTAGGAAAAAGTGAAGTAAGGATTATGGCCCTTTGAGTGAGGCTTGCAGAAAGTATTCCTGCTCCTTTATTACTCTTGGCCTAGCTAGTTTGTGTCATTGTATTTCTTCCCTGCCTGCTTTGGGCACATCTCTCTGTGTTTGTCCCAGATCTTCATCATTAAGTGCTGTCCTCATTTAGTATGCATTCTAGTGTATAGTTATAAAATAAGTGTGTACTGACACAAGCAAAAGCCTAGATGGCAACATAACCCCTAAAAACCTGACTTGTGGATTCTCCTTCATCTATGTTGTCCATCATTGACTGAGTTTATGTGTACACTGTCACTTTCTAGGTAAGTACAAGAACAGTTTGAGCAATTTGGAGTGTGGGGAAACACTTTAAAAGTGTTACAAAAATTGCTTACTCTAATAAAAGTATGGATTTTTAAAAGTTTGTAGCAAAATAAACCTATGTTTTATTCATTTTTATTGGAAAGTCAGATATACAGAGAGGAGGAGAGACAGAGAGGAAGATCTTCCATGTGATGATTCACTCCCCAAGTGACCGCAGTGGTTAGTGTTGAACTGATCCAAAACCAGGAGCCAGGAGCTCTTCCGGGTCTCCCACGTGGGTACAGAGTCCCAAAACTTTGGGCCGTCCTCGACTGCTTCCCAGGCCACAAGCAGGGAGCTGGATGTGACATGGAGCTGCCGGGATTAGAACCAGCACCCATATGGGATCCTGACATGTTCAAGGCGAAGACTTTACTCGCTAGGCCACCACACAGGGCCCTAAACCTATGCTTTAATTCCAATTTTCCACAAAAACTTTAAATTAGCCTCATATTTTTCAGAGCTTGAAACTATGAGCTCACTGAGGAGCCTCCTTCCTTTCCTATTTCAGAGAGATGTTTGCTGTGCTGATCTCTTCACCTCAGATTGTCTGGATTCAAATCTCAGTTTAGTCAATCATCTTGTATGAGATCGGGCAAATTGTTGAACTTTGCACTTGTTTATTTGGGAGACAGGATAATCAAGACATCAACCTCATTATGTTAAATGACATTATTCAATGACATCAAATGAGTGAATTTCTGTAAGTCACCTCGAGCCATACCTGACTCATGGGAGTACATGGTGCTAGCTGTGTCTATCATCATCATCATCATCATCATCGTCATCACCATCTCCAACATCCAATGAGCTCCAAGTTTCTCTGTGGGACTTATGGTTTCAGGAAAAGAGTTCATGCCTATAATTTGCCACTGGAGGTCTCTGTTGCATTTCTACCAGCCCTGTCACCCTGCATGCTAGCAGAGAAGGAAACAGCCTTCCCAGTGGCTTTGGCTGTCAGGTGCAGCTGGGACTCAGGAGGGTAGATGGTTGTTTGCACTGTCCCCTTTCTCAGACCCAGGACTGGAGGGAAATGTTGCTGTGACAGCTTCCAGTTACCTGCGTCCCTTCTGTGTCAACCAGCTTTTCTTTGAAATCGTCCTCTCAAACACTTGGTGCTGCTTCCTCCCAAAGCCAGGTGGCCTGTGCCTCCTGTTTACATCCTGGACTTCCTCCCAAGCTTCAGAGATGCCCAGAAGCCGAAGGAGGAAGTCCTGGCCCTGGTGACATGGGCGGGTGTATGAGCAAGATGTTCAACCTGAGGGAGCTGCACCAGCAGAAGGGAAGAGCCGAGACCACAGGAGCTTCAGCAGGAGGCTCTCCTGGCTGCTGCAGGACACAGCCACCTGCAGAGCCTCTCACCTGCCCAGGCCCATCCCCCAGCACATACTCAGTCTCCAGGGCGGGCAGGAGCTGGGCATCCCTGGATTGAAAACCAGGCCTAGCATTTCGCTGCTCAGTGTGGGCTGTGGACTAGCAGCATCAGTTGGAACTTGAGAGCTTCTTAGAAATACAAAATCTGAAGCCCCCTCCCAGAGCCAAGTAATTAGAATTTGCATTTTGACAAGTCCCCAGCTCATGAGTGTGCCCACTGTGCCCATTGTTTATCTTCCTAGTCATTAAATATGACTGCACCTTGTGATCACCTTGAGAGCCAGAGGACAATGTTGAATGCCTGGATTTAAACAATTTACTCTGCTCTATTCTTATTCAAGAGCTATGTAGATGCAAATGAATTGGTTTTATAGGCATAGGTTGGTGAACCACAACTTGTAAGCCAAATCTGTCTTCCTTTCCTAAGGAACGTTGCTAACGGTATTCAATCTCATAGCTGCTTGCATACTACAACAGAGATACTGGTAGTTAGAGACTATTTGGCCAACAAAGCCAAAAACACTTTTGTTGAGGCCTTCACGCAAAATATTTACCAACTCATGTTTTATAGTAACTTGCTACAGCCCTGAATTCACCTAAAGCCATCAAGTATTGTAAAGTTTTCACCTTTCTTCATGCATCTATTTATCTTTTGCCTTTCACTTTTTTCTCTCATTCTCAATACATATAATGGAATGATTGAGGTATTTATAGTATTTTGTGCACATTCCTAATGCTCATACATACCTGAAGTACAATTACCACCCTCCATGCTAACGTCTTTATGAATTTGAACCTGTGGTCTTTCCTTGTGTCTTTCATTTAGCCAGTTTTGCATTGGGCCTTTGTTAATTGAGGGTCATTAGTCATCTGGCTCCTGAGCACATCAGGGTGTAATAATGCCTGACTAGCCTTTTTGACTGATGCTCTATAATCACATATTCATCATGGAGGCTGTTTAAGACATACTCATTTTTAAGTTATTGCAATGTATTTCCATCATTTTTCTTGTGTGAAGAATTTAAATTTTATGAATATGCAAAGTGGCTGCCTCACAGAAGAAAGAATAGGCTTCTTTCACTTTCTCTGTGCTTATATTTTAAAGTGTTACAATTGGCTTATAATTTATTTGATATGATATCAGCTGTGTCAGATGCACCAGTGAGATTTATGTTCCTTTTTTCTTGTGGGATAATTCTCAATGTGTGATTCTTTTCCCTCCCCCAATTTAATTCTTCTATGAAGTTTATTGAGAAATGAATTTTTCCAGATAGAATATTCTTTATAAATAAACAAACTTAAATAAAATATTATAGGAAAGCAATATTAACACAATTAAATTATTTTTGAGCAAAAAATCCAATCTTTCCACAAATTATGCTTTGTTCTGTGATGTATATTGCACTATACTTGGCATTAGGACTATAAAGTGACAATGGTACTGTTTCTTCTCACCCATCAACTATATACACAGATATTTCTGATCTTTTGTGGTAATATCTAAAAAAGCAGTTAATGCAAAATACTGTAGGAATCCAGAAGATGGAGAGAGCTTAATCGTCAGCTGGAATTTTCAGGACACATCTACTGTGGAGGCAATAATGAGTCTTGAATTGTGAACTGAAACTCAACACGTAGAAAAGAGAGGAAAGACTACTTCAACTTCCTTCTGTCTTGCAAAGGAGCCAATGCAGAGAGATTTTAAACAGCTGGAGTGTGAGGAGATACAGTGATGAAAGACTGCAGAGGAAAGGAGGGGTGATGGACTCCCAGCTTGCAGGACAAAAGACTTTTCTACGAAATGCCACAAGAACTCTTATCTCAAAGATCATCACCACCTCATTCTAAAAATTCTAAAAATTTTTGTAATCTCAGTTTCTGTCATTCATCCCCCCAAATTAAAAAGTTTAATTTTGGATAATAGCATTCTGAGGAGGCTATAGAACCAGGCTCAGAAAATGGAAAACATCCTATGGAATGAAGCCTCATCTCCCATCTGTCTCAGCCTTCTACTCAAATGGGAAAGGTGCACAGATGTTGGGCTTCCCACAGTGACAAATATATAGTCTACTTGCTTTAATCCTCTTACAGTATGTGCTGCTGGTGCTCTGCCCAGGCCCACTTGCTCAGCAGGACAAACAAATGGCCAGCTGCTTGCGAGTACTGCAGCTGATGACTGGCACCTGTGACCTTCTCAGAAGGAATGCCCTTGGCTGACTGCAGTAGCCAATGACCAAGTGATACAGAGATACCAAAGTCTAGACACTTTGAATTGTCTCTGCAGTGAGGTTTATACCCCAGAACATGTAGCAAGCCAAAATTAGACTTTACCTAAGATCCTTGTGAGTCTTCTTCCCTGATCTTGCTGCAACAGTTTCTTCTGGGTGCACTCCTTCAATAAACACCTGTTTCAGGCCCTGCTTCTTGGAAAATTGACTTAGAAGCCATCCTCTTTGTCAATAACTCTCTCTTTTGTGGTACCACAATTTCTACTTTATTTCTTTGAAGTAGCATTTATTGCTCTATATGGCAATTTTTCTTCATATGCCTCTAACCCTTAATAGGCTATGGAATCTTTGAGTTCAGAAAGTATATATATTTTTCTCTCCTTAAGTTCTATCATATATGTAATTGTGAGCTGAAAATTGTTAGATAAACTTAGTTGGGCTTATTTTTGTATAATATAATTATTAACATTATATAATAATGTAATATATTTAATATTATATATTGCATGATATATATAATGATACGGAAATATATACTATATTATGTAATGTGAAATATATCAAACATATTATTAATGTATTGATATTATTATTGTAGTGGTGATGATGGGAATATTTGAGAGCATTCATTCTGTCCAAGCTTCATCAGCAACTGCATTCTCTTTGTTCTGGTTTGGATGTTCGGGCTTATCCTAAGGAGAGACTGCCTCTGGTCACTTAAAAGTTATTACAGAAGGCTACAGGATAAATTGTCTTGTCACAGTTGAATCCAAACAAATGAAGGATCACATCTACCTTCCTTCGTGTAGCCCTGTAGCCCCTTATGGCTGACTAACAAGGCAGTTACTTTGGGAGTGATAACACAAAACAAAAGTTGATATGCACTCTCTGGGTTTACTTGCTACTTTTGGAATACAGTTCTATAAAAGATGGAAATCCACAATGCTAACATGTACAAAGGCAAAATTCTCAGTAAATTCACAACATTTACTTTGTGAATCACATGCATCCTTTTTGGACCCCAAAACAAGCCATATAGGCCTAGTAATTGAGGGCATGGGCTTTGACATTACGGAGACTTAAGCAGCGTGCCATCTTAGACATTTAACTCTGCCACATGGTATATTCTTCCAGATACAAATGTTAGCATCTACTTTCTAGGATGAAGAAGGAATTTTTCTGATCAGAAGCAATATGAAAAAGAACAGAAATAGTTATATATGGAAGCCATGGAGGGATGTCACTAAGACAATACTTTAAGGAAAAATTTGCTGTTCATTTGAAAAAGTGCAGTTAGTTGTCAAGTTCCAGAGTCTGAAAGCCACATTACTCTTGAGCAGCCTATGAGCCAGACACAGAAAGAATGCTAACGTCTGACGGCTTATGCCAATGTGAGATTTAGCTAACAGACACTTTTGTTTCTGGATTGCCCCACTGGGTTGGCTGAAACTTTGTCAAATCTGCATTGAGATCCCAAGAGCTCCATGACCAATTCCATCTCTTTGTACTTTTATCGTTCACAAACCCTACCTGCTGCCAGGATTGTGTATTTTTAAACTATATCCCAGAGTCGGTTTATAAAAAGAACGAATTAACACATAATGTCCCTTCTCTCTCTCTCTCTCTCCCTCTCTCTCTCTCTCTCACACACACACACACACACTCACCCTCCCCCAAACACAAACACAAACATTTTTTCAGAGAACTCATGCATATCTAACTTGCCATGTGGTGAAGTTTGCAGGGTATGCTACCCCTTCCACATAGGAAGCTGCATTCTTGGGTATATGATTTAGAAGAAAGTTTTTTTGGGGGGGAGGAGGGAGTGGGGATATTGTGTCTGTATGTTGAATTTAATTTGACAATTCAACATTACAGTGCCAAAACCGGTCTTTTTGGCTGTATGTATTATTCTTGTGCTTTATTCCTGTTTACATTTCACTCTTGTGTTTCAATTAGTTTGTGACTCAAGAGGGAAAAGAAAAGGGTTGATTCATTTATCCTTTCAACTCTAGCATGAATAGGAAAAAAAGTTCTTACATGCAGTGTTGAGTACCTGTGTGATTTTTCGAAGGCCACAAAGGGCATTGCTTCTGTTCTTTTCCAGTGAATTCATATTTTAAAATATATTCATCAAACACATAATCTTAAAAGGTGATTAAAATTGAACAGAGTGACCCAATTTGATTAATAAGAAAATTATTGCCATAATTACTTCCATTGACAGAGCTATTGCTTCATTCAATAGGTAAAGACAGGATGTCTGAATTATGAGCAGGCTTTTGTAGAATGATAGCATGTGTATTCATGCTCACCAGGGGAATTGGTTTGTGCTATATACAGATGATTCAGAAAGTTTTTAGAAGACAGGGCTTAGAATACCAGTTCTCCTAGAATGCCAGTCTGTCTTGTATGCATGAAATCTTTGTTGCATTGTTGATTTAAGCAACACTGTCTTCCCTCCAGATGCATGATGCAGGTTGCTTTAGGTATTCGAAACTTTTTATAGTTAACATTTGTGTCCCATTCATCTTTTCTTGGCTTACTTAGGAGACCATCTACAACTTCAGCAGACATTATATGCTTCAATACATGCCGGGCAGCTCTTATCTCAAGTACCTGTATATCTGTGACTTAGTACATTTTATGGCTATTGGAGTACGATAAGTCCACTTGTGGGGTTGGGAAGCAAGTCAGGAAGTGTCAGAAAATTTAATGTCGTAAGAGTGACTTCCAAATAGTGAAGCACAGGAGTTGATGGGCACATCTCCAGTTTTCTCAACCTCTTAGTGGACAATTTTACAGCAAAATCCACAAAGTCTTTCAGACTATCCCTGGTAGATTGAGTAATAATCCACTCGTGCACATATCTTTTATTCATTTTTCTGCTTTTCTTCTGTCCCCACACCCTTCTTTGCTTTCTGGGTATCACCCCCCTGTTATGGCCTAAATGAGTCACCCCTCTACCCCAAAATCAGTTCTTGAAACCTTAATCACCACTATGCTGCAGAGACAGGGGCCTTTAGGAGGCAACTTCAGCAGACATTACAGGTAAGGAAACAAAAGAGACAATCTGGTTTATTCTTTCTAATCTCTGCCTCACAAGGATACAGCAAGCAGACTGCTGTCCTTGAATCACGAAGAGAGTTCCCACAAGAGCCCAAGAATTCCAGCATGTTCATCTCAGCCCTTTTTAGCTTTCAAAACCATGAGAAAAAAGTTCTGTTGGTTAGCCTACCTAATCTAAACCATGATACTATGCCACAACAACCCAAACCAGAACTGCCCCTTCTACTCCCCAAGTAACTTCCTTGCACCTTAATCATTTTCTCAAGTTCTGCATTTCGGAAAATGCAAACTAAGACACCAGCCCTAGTCCTATCACTTTTTCCTTATGAAATTGGAAGAATGAATGAATAGGCATGAAAAAAAGCAGATATGTGGTATGTAGCTGGGTCACAGAAACTATGGAGTTTAGGATGACAAGCCAGAAACACCTCCAGTAACTAGAAAGGCTTTGAGTAGTCAACCTTTCTCTAGTGTCAACTTCGATGAGGCCCAGTTCCAAATTCATGAGCTTTACCCACTGCTGGTTTCAATGTGCCCTCTGAGTCCCTTGATCCAACCATAAAGCCAGAAAGCCAAGTTTGTTCCCAATGCATTTTTTTCAGATCACAGTATGTTAATTGGCAATGGATATTCTGAAGCAACTAACAGGCTGATTGTTAATGATAGTCTGTTTTGTAAATCACAGAATTGTAAAACATAGGAGGCGTTGCATTCATGCCACAGTGAGTTAGGCCACCCCATATGATATTGGAGTGCTAATTTGAATCCTAGTTCCTCTATTGACAATCCAGCTCCAGGAGCGGACCCCAGAGCGGAACAGGAGGATAAGAGGAGGTCTGCATCCTAGTCCCAGAGACCTCTGGAAACCTCCCAAATGCTTTCACCATAGAAACAGTGGATACCTCAACAAGGCCTGTCAGTAAGGAAACCAAGGACCATATCCCAACTGCCAAGGAGATCACAGGGAATTTGGGTACCCTAGTAGGCTGAGAACTCTGAGATCAACTATTCCCTATCTGATCTCCCACATGGGATTGAAGCATCCCAGAACCCTTCTCACAGGGTCTGATGACATTGTAACAACAGCAAGGAGCCCTGGGTGGGCCTCAGAGATAGAAGAATTGTAAATTTCCTTCTGGACTCAGGAGCAGAGCTTTCTCTGGTCCTTACTTAGTTCCAACTTTGGCTTCTTATTCTCTCTTGCACTGACTATCAGGGTCGCTCTGGAGCCCAAATTTAGTTCAGACAGACAGAGAGAAAAGACTAATATAGAAAGCTTAGAACAGACAAGAAACAGTTAGCTTGGCTTTCTGAAGACCTCACTAGGTAGGTTGCAAAGTTCAGTTATTCCTCACTAGCTAAGTTATTAGAGATTTCTCTGTGCATCCCTCCTAAAACTGTCCTACTCTTCAATTGTTAATATATGGCTTGTTAGAGTTATCACTCTGCTTTGATTATCCTAAAATGCACAATGGTCTGTAAAATCTCACTTGAATACTATAAACTGCTAAATATAAATATAATTTTAAAAAGACAACAACAACAACAAAGAAATGAAAATTGCATATGAGAAGAGGATCTGTAATCCTATATTTGCAGCAGCACAATCTACAATAACAAAGACATTGAAACAATCCAGATGTACATCCAAAGAAGAATGGTTAAAGAAATCGTGGTACATCTACTCCATGGAATATTATTCAGCTACTAAAGAATGAAATTATAACATTTACAACTGGGTGGTCCCAGCTAGAGACCATTATGCTCAGTGAAATGAGTCAATCACAAAAGAACAAATACCATATGTTCTCTCTAATAAAAGGAAACCATCATGGAAAGTGTAAATTCAATAACTCAATTCATACTTGTTTTTTGGTTTTGCTGCACCCCATGTGTTTTGATGTTTTTGATTTCAGTTTCATTTATTCCAAATACTTTGCTTTCTCTTGTCTAATTCATCGCTGGCTCATGGATTACACGGTGGCATCATTTTTCCCAAGAGACTTTGGTGTTTCCTTTTTGCCACCCATGTGTTGGTTACTCAGTGGTGCATTTTTTCATGGTGCTGTAATTTGTTGTTGTTGTGGCTGTTGTTCTAATTCATACCAATTTTTGACCTTGTTTCATGGCTTCTCATTTATGGAAATGTATAGTGATGGAGTACTGGGGACTACCATATCCAAACATGGGGGTACAATACAACATGCATCCCTGCTTCCAAACAAAAGATGGACTCCCAATGAGCCTGTTGGAAATGTGTGGACAATGGGATGATGGGCTGTCTAACATTGTCTGTACCAGCAATGTTTGGGCACACTTAAAGAAGAGACTGATGGAATTATGACTCCTTATGAAGGACTATTCTACTGTAGCAACATGGGGAAAATCTGTCGGTTGTGGGAGTTTGGGGGGAATCCCAGTCTATATGAAATTGTACCACAAAATTCAAACACTCAAAATAAAAATATAACAAACAACAAAAAAATCCAGCTCCCTACTAATGTACCTGGGAAGACACTGGAAGATGGCCCAAATAGTTGAGTTCCATCTACATGGGAGTCCCAGATGGAGTTTCAGACTCCTGTTTTTTAGCCTGGCCTATCCTCAGCTATTGCAGTACTTTATAAAGTTAACAAGTAGATGGAAGATCTCTCTGCCTCCTGATTGCTTTGTCTTTCAAATTAATAAATACTTTTTTGAAAAATAAAATAGAACATAGGAGAAGCTCTAGTTGCAACAGTAGCTTATTATTCAGTCATTATTAAGAAGGTAGGCCTGCAAGCCTTTGTGCAGAGCCAGCTCATGCATTTTGTCCCATTTCATTTTTTTTTAACTTTGTGTTAAATTCCCAGAGAGTGGAATATTTTCCTCCAAATCCCATTTTGATGTACTTTCATCTTTGTTTGACCACTCAGGTTTCCCTGATGAAGAATAAATACTTCTTGGAAGTCAAAAAAGTTGTTTTGAGCATTATAACTGTCTATTAAGAGAAATCTAAAGAGTTAAGAGTTGTCTAGTGTAGGACAAGTGTGGTTTCTAAGATCCCTTGTATTCAGAAATCACCTGAACACTTACATAAATAAGCCCAAATAAAGTTCAGCTTATTATCCAAACGACTCTGAAATCAATCAACAAAGGACTCAAATTATGCAGACCATGGTGTCATCAATCTCATGTATTTTTAGATTTTGAGGTTGGAATCCCTTAGTGGGTCCCATCAATGATTCCCACAAGAATATCACAGGCTGTAAGGTTCAGCAGGAGAAGGAGACTCAGAAAAGCTCTTCAAGCTGAGGGCTGAATTACACTGATGAACACGAAGAACAGTGTCAGATCACGATGCTAAGGTGCAGTCTAGTACAGCTTACAGGAGAATTTTAAGTGTCTTCTGCCATGTGGACTTCCTAGACTGTGTGGAAAGTACCATGGTAAGAAACCTGTTACAATACCCTAAACACATGTCAAAGCTATTGTTTTTAATAATGCACAACATTATGTGCATCTTGATGTCTGAGAAGGACATGTGACATATTTTTTTAGGATACCTGCTAGAACAGTACATGAATTAAAGGTAACCATGAGGAAATAGCACACAAACACAAACTGAGAGATACTTCACAAAGACTGTCCATGTCATGAAAAATAAAGAAAGGCTGAGAACTAGCCTGTATTAAAGGAAGCTAAATAAACCTGACAACTAAGTGCAATGCATAAAATGTGGGTTAAGTCTGAGACTGAAAAAAAATTGCCAGAAAGATATTTTTGTGGTGATGAAAATTGGATATGGACCATACGTTATAAAATAAACAGTGTCGTATCTGTTACATTCCCTGAATCTGATACTTAGACTATGGGTTTTATAATGGAAGTTCCTTTTTATTGGGAAATATATGCTGGGCACAGCACTATGGGTTGCTGGCTAATCCTTGCCTTGCTGGATCCCAAGTGAGTGCCACTTTGTGTCCTGGCTGCTCTACTTCCCATCTACCTCCTTGCTTTAGGCCTGGGAAGGTAGTAGAGGATGGCTCGAGGCCTTGGGACCCTGCAGCCACGTGGGAGACCTAGAAGAAGCACCTGGCTCCTGGCTTCAGATTGGTTCAGCTCAGGATTTTGCAGCTGCTTGGCGAGTGACCCAGCAGATAGATCTTTCTCTCTCTCCTTCTCTCTGTAAATCTGCCTTTCCAATGAAAATAAAAATAAATCTTTAAAAAAATATGCTGAGAATAATAACACCTATGGGTCTTTTCACCCTGATAGATTTCAGGGTATGTAGACACACATAATACACATGTAACAAAATGTTAACAATTGACACATTTAAACACAGAGAATTGGGGGCCTGCATTGTTACACAGTGGTTAAAGCTGCCTGCTATGCAAGCATCTCATAGGGATGATGGTTATTGTCGTGTTTTCTACACTTTGGATCCAGCTCCTGCTAACATCTTCAGAAGAGCAGTGCAGGACGGCCCAAGCATTTGGACTCCTGCTACCCACACAGGGTATCCAGATAAAGCTCCTGATTTCAATGTGCTCCACAGCTGGCCATTGTAGTCAGCAGCAGATGGAAGACCTCTTTTCTCTCCCTCTCTTCCTATCTTCCTCTCTCTCTCTTTCAAATAAAATAAATCTTAAAAAACTAAAAATAGGGCCCAGCATGAGAGCCTAGCGGCTGAAGTCCTAGCCTTGTATGTGCCAGGATCCCATAAGGGCACTGGTTCTAATCCTAGCAGCCCCACTTCCCATCCAGCTCCCTGACTATGGCCTGGGAAAGCAGTTGAGGACAGCCCAAAGCCTTGGGACCCTGCACCCATGTGGGAGACCTGGAAGAAGCACCAGGACCCTGGCTTTGGTTCAGTGCAGCTCCTGCCACTGCGGCCGCTAGGGGAATGAATCAACAAACAGAATATCTTTCTGTTTGTCTCTCTTCCTGTCTGCGTATCTGACCTTGCAATTAAAAAAAAATAAATCTTTAAAAAAATAAAGGTAGGGAGTTATGTATATCATGCATGTAGTAATTCTAAAAATTTGACATTGTTTCTGAATAAAGTATAAAAACACAAAATTAATATTCTTTTAATAAAAGAGGGAAGTGATCTAAAAGTCTGCACTCATAGTAAAATGGAAAGGAGGTGCACCTGCAGGACCTGAGAACTGATCACTCCTCATTACTTGAATAACTGATCTGGTGGGATAAACCAAATCATTCCAAGACTTGACTCTCCAGAGAATAAAAGGGATAGTCTAGACAAGCTCTAGGATCAACGCTTGTCCTCACACTTTGAGACTTCTCTTTCTATGTCTTCACTCTAAGAACACCAAATCATGAACTTTTTTTCAAGTGCATTTATGCTTCATTGATTCAGTTAAATATAGCAGTCTACTTCCTGAAAACAAAGCCACAGAACCCAGAACAATGTCCAACTTCAATATAAATGTCCACAAATGCAATTTAATGCATTTTTCAAACAGAATTGGACTAACAGGAAGTATAAATAATTCAGAACCATTCTTATGGAGTAATATCAGGTTTTCAGTGTGGGCTCTTTTCATCAATAAATTCAACAGACCTGGTGCAGTAGCCTGGTGGCTAAAGTCCTCACCTTGCATGCGCCAGGATCCCATATGGGCACTAGTTCTAATCCTGGCAACCTCACTTCCCATCCAGCTTCTTGCTTGTGCCCTTGGAAAGCAGTTGAGGACGGCCCAAAGCCTTGGGACCCTGCACCCACGTGGAAGATCTGAAAGAGGTTCCTGGATCCTGGCTTCAGATTGGTGCAGCTCCTGCCATTGTGGCCACTTGGGGAGTGAATCAGTGGATGGAAGAACTTCCTCTCTGCCTCTCCTGCTCTCTGTATATCTGACTTTCCAATAAAAATAAGTAAATCTTTAAAAATTTAAAATAAAAAAGGTACAATTGAAATGTATGGCACATCAATGTATGACACAGTTTATCATGGGAGATACAGATTATACTTCAAATAAAGAAATGGCAAGTCATAATGATGATAGTTTCATCAGATAATAAGATTATCTGCTGGAAATATTGGTCTGATTCCTAAGCTGATGACTAGCTGCAAAAATATTTATTCCAAAAAAAATTTGAGTGTGAACTGCTTCTGGTTTAAACCCAGAGTAACCCTCCTGCTGACTTAAGAGAAATGCACCATGCATTGCTGCAGGAGGCAGAAGTATCCAGAATACACTCTTCTTCTGAAGGGTAAAGCATTTCATTCCTTTTGAGACCTACTTTTAGACACTAAATTAAATTTTTGATGCTCTCAGCTTTTTCCCAGTCTCTAAAAGACTCAACTCACAAATTTGTCATGCCTCTCGTTTCTGAAAATCCACACTGTTAGTCTTTTCTCAGAGGATTTTCAAGTCCTCTTCAGCTGGTCAGGTAATTATACTCATTATCGTGAAAAATACTAGGTTCCATCTTGTTTTGTGTAAGAGAGTAATGCAAGAACGTTTAGCCAGGTCATTTCATATTCAGCAAGTAATTCTGGTTGTTATGACTTGGCTGTGGCATTGATAGAAGTCAGCTTTAAAGCAGCAGGGGCAGGCAGGATAGAATTACTCATGTCTAAAACATGACAACTGCCAACTATCACAGCATTGATTCCCCCCCCCCTTCGGCACAAATGCACTGAGCTACTGTATTACCTCCAAATAATCATCTTGGAAAAATGATGAGATTTGCCTTGTTATTCAAATGTTCTACCTGTAAAATGGGGATATGATATTATTTCTTAACAATCAATGACTGAACAAAGGGAAAAAATGGAACAAAGAGAACACAAAAGAACAAATTGTTCTTTACTTCAAAAGAAATTGTGCATCTGGAAATGTATGATGTTCTTTCTGCTCCTTCCCAGAGCTGTTCTGAAATGACAGGAAAGGGATGCTTTTAAAGATAGAAACCTGAAAGGGTAAGTACAATAGGCAAGAAGGGAACAGTAACAAACTTTGGTAAAAGTTCTGGAAAATCTGAGACATCTGAATCCTGAACTGGCAAAGGAAAAACTAAAAACCAACATGATATGCCTAGAAGCATTCTGAAATGCTTAGATGTTAGCGGCAGCAATGAGCCCTGTGGCAGAGATAAAAACAGGAGGATTATGTGATATTTTATATATGAAGAATTTAGAGTACAGATGCACTATCCTACTATGTGTAACATTTGACTGTACTACCCACACTGAAACAACAGCTGAAGTTTGATCTTTGGAGAGGATAATACAGGGGACTTCTGGAGCAAAGAATAGCATGTACAGTTAAGGTCAGAATTATGGCATGAAAAATAGGAGAAAAGTAGGAGAACATTTATATACCATATTTTAGATATCACTTCTTCCAACCATCTTCTTCCACTCAGCTTCTATAGCAAGGGCAGCCAGAATTGTGTGCTCCAGGTAGGTCAACGGATAATCTTTTTTAGTGCATATCAACATTAGTGATATCACCACATTACCATGTGACATACACTCAATAAAACTCATCTTCTGGGATAGAGAATTTGGCATAGAGGTTAAGATACCCCTTAGAACACATGCATCTCACACTGGAGTGCCTAGGTTTGAGTTCTAGCTCTGCTCTTGACTCTGGCTTCCTGCTGATGTGCACCCAGAGAAACCACAGGTAATGGCTAAAGTAGTGGAGTCCATGCCACCCACGCGTGAAGCCTGAATTGAGTTCCTGGATCCTAGTTTAGTCTGAGTCAGTCTCTGCTTTTGTAGGTATTTGGGTAGTCATGCAGTGGGTGGGACAATCTGCTCAAAAATTAGCAGAAAAAAAATAAGGAACAATTAATCATCAGAGAATAATAATTGACCAATATACAGACATGATGAAAAATCTGGGTGACAAGTATTTAAGCAATCATTAGATACCATTTTCCATCAGTTTGACAAAACCAAAATGTTTGGTAACACAATGAGGTGACCAGGATGTAAAGCAATTTAATCTTTGCTATTGCTGGTAGGGATTGGATATTGTCTCAACCATTTTGATTTAAAATTTGGCATCAGAAAGGACATTGTGAAACAACTGGGTAAGCACGTCCTGGGGTGCTTGCATACCATATAAGAGTTCCTAGTTACTCTGAGCTTTTCTGCTCTAGCTTCTTGTTAACCTGCCTGGGAGGTAGCAGATATTGGCCACCCATGTGGGAGATCCAGTTGGAGTTGCTGGCCACTGACTTTGTTCTGGCTTAGCACTGGTTATTGTGGGCATTTGGAAAATGAACCAATAGTTGGAAGATCTTCTCTGTGGCTCCCCACACCTCTCTCTGTCTTTCAAATAAATATTTTCTTTTAAAGATTGACAACATCTAACATCTCCAACAGCTCCTAAACAATCCTAGATATGCTTTTGAAGAAACTCATATACAAAAATGGGGGAAATATTTGTAGCATTACCTTAGTAGAAAAATGACTAAAAATAGTTGTAATAATTATGAACAGATACATTATGATATAGTATGTTAATGTTATGGAACACTAAACAGCAATGAAAGAGAATGAACTACAGTTACATGTCTCATTAGAAAAGAACTAAAAACATACAATGATCAAAATGTAAGAGTATTTATATACTTTATGCTATGGTTTTAATGTAGTTTGCAGTAGCGTTTATTGGAAAGTATCTTTATGTTCTTAGCACTATTGTCAAAAATCGGTTGGCTGTGTGTATACGAATTAATTTCTGGGTTCTCTGTTCTGTTCCATTGATCTACATGCAAATCTTCATGTCAGAGTCATGTTGTTTTAACTACTTTTTTAGTATGTTATTTTTAATAAAAATATTTATTTGAAAGCAGAGATACAAATAGAGATATGTCATTCACTGGTTCATTTCTCAAATGTTCACAATGACAAGGGATGGTCCAGGTCAAATCCTGCAAGTAGGAAGTTCATCTGTGTGTCCCATGTGCGTGGCAGCAGCTCCAGCAATTGGCCATTTTCCACTGCTTCCCAAGTATAGAGAACTGAAAGGGAAGTGGAGTAACTGGGACACTTGAGATACCAGCAGTGGCTTTACCCTTTACACCACAACACCAGACTCCATATATGCTTTGAAATCAGATAACCTGGTGCTCTGAACTTTATTTTGGGAGGGGGCAAGGGTTCACATGTTGGGAGGTTGGTCCCCAATGGATGCACAGTCTTAAAATCATACAAGCGGGACAAGTATTGTAACATAGTAGGTAAATCCAATGACTGTGACACCAACATCTCATATGTGTGCCAGTTTGAGTCCTAGCTGTTCCACTTCCAATCTAGCCCCTTGCTAATGAGCCTGGGAAAGCAGTGGAAGATGGGCCAAATGTTTGGGCCCCTATGCCCACATGGGAGACCTGGAGGAAGCTCTGGTCCTGGCTTCAGTTTGCCCAAACCCTGGCCTTTTCAGCCATTTGAGGAGTGATTCCACAAATGAAAGATTCTGTGTGTCTGTCTCTCTCTGTAACTCTGCCCCTCAAATAAATAATAAATCTTTTTTTTTAATCGTATGCCTAAGAAAGTCTCAGCAACTGATTACATAATTGTTTAGGGAGTCTAATGATTCAATAAAGCTTCCAGTGCTAACATGGATAACTTCTAAACAACTGTCTTTAGCATCTTATTAAACAAACTAACAAGAGTTACTGTTCAATTGTTGCTAACAGTAAGAAAGATTCCTCCTACACCCAACATGATGGCCTAGTGGCTAAAGTCCTTGCTTGCATCTGCCAAGATCCCATATGGCTATTGGTTCATGTCATGGCTGCTGCACTTCCCATCCAGCTCCCTGTTAATGCGCTGGGAAAGCAGTAGAGGATGACTAAAGCGTTGGGACCCTGTGCCCACATGGGAGACCCAGGAGAAGTTTTTAGCTCCTAGCTTCGTATTGGCTCAGTTCTAGCCGTTACGGTCACTTGGGGAGTGAACCAATGGATGGAAGATCTTTCTCTCTGTATCTCCTTCTCTCTGTAAATTTGCCTTTCAATGAAAATAAAACAAATCTTAAAAAGGAGAAAGACTTCTCTTAGATACTTAGAACAAAGAGGTTTGCATTTTCTCTGCCAAAGACTATTTCCATGACTTCACTTGAACTATTTTAAGTATCTGTCAGGTGCTGAGAAATTTCTATTTATTTCATTGGCAGAAGTTCCAACATCCAAATTAGCAACTAGACATTTGAATAACCAAGCAAGAAATTGCTAGGTGTGCTTTTAATGTAAGCCCCACATGTCCAAATGGGAAGTAAAACACAACTCACTAACAAAAATAGCCTTGTGCTATTTAGCTCAGTTGTACTGTCGTTTATAGTCATACAATTTTCATACTGAGGTATCACAATAGTGTGTTTGCTTTCATAAATGAAAGAAAATAGTAGCCTAGCAAAAATTGTTTAGCTGAAGGGAAATTATGACCATATTGGTTTATAATAATTAAGTTATAAATGACAATAGAGAAAAGTAGTCATTAAAATTACACTTAAGACACTTTAAAAAACGCAGCACATGCATAGTTTTGTAAATGTCAGCATACCTTGTGCCAGCACAGGAAATGTTACATTTGTCTAGGTGCTGGGATTATGAGTTTCATGCTTACAAATTTTCTACCAGACACCACACAATATTTTTATAAATACATATTTTACTAAGAATATCGCAATGTATGTAAATCTTAAGGAAATGGCATCAATCCTAATGTTGATTTATTGATAGAAATGCTTGAATTCCTGGCAATATGAAATGTCATTTGTATGTCTTGATGATTTTTGTTAAAATGCATGAAGTATTCTGTTTCAGTCAGGAGTCAATCTTTCCAGTTCCCAAAATCTTTTCTTTAACAAATCATTACTCCTTTCGACTGTGCTTTGTTGACATGTCATATATATCTTTTAGTCATTTACTTATGCATTTTTAACTAGGTTTGATGATTCTCCATGTTACTTGTTTATCAGAAACACCTGAGGTAGGGGTGGGGAGGACAGCATTGTGGTATAGTGCATAAAGCCGCTGCCTGTGATGCCAGAATCTGATGTGTGTGCCAGTTTGTGTTCTGACTGTTCCACTTGCAGTCCAGTTCCCTGCTAATGAGCCTGAGAAAAGCAATAGAATGTGACCCTAGTGTTTGGGGCCAGCCACCCAGGTGGGAGAGCCAAATGAAGCTCCTAATTCTTGGCCTCAGCCTGGCCCATCCCTGGCCATTACAGCCATCTGGGGTGTCAACCTGCAGACGGAAGCCAGATTCTCTCTATTTCCCTACTAACTCTGACTTTCAAACAAACATATTAATTAAAAAAAAATAGAAGTACATGGGGAATTTATTTTTTTAAAAAATCCAATGGTTAGTACACATAGCTGACATATTAAAATAATAAAATTTATATGAGTAGAATAGAGACATCAGTAATTAGTTATTTCATCCCAGATGAAAATCATTGGCCTTGAGTTTTATTACTCCAAGAGTGGTCCCCAGAAATTTGCTACTACCGAAAATGCATAGACCCCACACCCAAGCTATAAAATCAGAACTTGAATTTTAACAACACCCTGAGATAATTTTGCATGGGTGTTAAAGCTTGAGAAGCACTATTCCAGACTGCTCAAATGAGAGACTGAGGTTAATAAGATCAAGGACATGGGTGTGACTTTTGTTCCAATCAGAATTTTTGCTTTGTTTTGAGGCTGGTATTCATTAACATTTGTCTTTAATATTTTCTGGTTTAAGGTCATGCATGTGGAGAGTCTTGGATGTCCATTGTTATGTTCTCTCTGATTTATCTGACGCATGCCTGTAATGAATTTCAAAGGCAAAGGGTATTTCTGTACTTTATTAGGAGTTTCTCAGTATTCCAAGAAATCAGTCGGCTAATGGTACTAATTATTCTGACACCATTTATTAGATTCATCACACAAGACTACTTCACAATCTGACCCCACCTACTTCAGTCATATTGCAGCTGAACTCAAAGGTCTTTCACATAGCTGTGTTGATTCACACTGCGCAGTATGTGGCAAAGTGGAAGCCCTCAATAAATATTAGCTTACGATGACATTATTCTGGCATTTACTGGGAAAATTCCCTGGCTTGAATGTCCTTTTTCTTCCTTCCTCACTGGTAAATGCAAGCTTAACACTGGAATAATGAGTCACTGTGTAGCCTCAACTTAAGTTTACTTTTTACTAATTAGAATTCATTTGTTGTAGGTGCTGCAGCCCCCAACTCAGTGCAATTTTCTAGGAGAGGAACCAGATGTCCTTGAACTTCTAGGGCTCCTAAGCCCTCCATTAAGCACGTATAGAGTGAATCAACGTTTGAAACAAAGAACTGTCTCCTCTCATGGAGATTTGCCAGGTGCATAAGTTCTACTCAAGCAGAATAGAAAACCACTAGAAAGCATCTGGTTTTGAAAATGATAGAGCTTTGTG
Source organism: Ochotona curzoniae (assembly GCF_017591425.1). Taxonomy (NCBI): domain Eukaryota; kingdom Metazoa; phylum Chordata; class Mammalia; order Lagomorpha; family Ochotonidae; genus Ochotona; species Ochotona curzoniae. The sequence continues at coordinate 16,659,276 of NW_024465023.1, read as the reverse complement.
ATGCATTATTTATGAGGCATTTATTACTTAAAGGAGAAAATTTTCAAAGATTTGTTTCTTTGAACAGTTTACACAGAGAAAGGGAGAGAACAGAGAGAAAGAGAGGAGAGAGATGGAGTGAGAGAGAGGAACCTGCAGGTTCACTCCCCAAATGGCCACAGTGGCTGGCCTAGGCCAGACCAAATCCAGAAGTTTCATCCAGATCTCCCATGTCAGGGGTGGGAGCCCAAGTACCTGGGTCATTTTGCACTGCTTTTCCCAGGCACATTATCAAGGAGCTATGGAGCAGCGGGAATTTAAACAGGTACCCATAGGAGATGACAGCACATAACTTAACCTGCTGTACCACAATGCCAACGCCTGAAGGAAAAAAAAACTAAACACATTCTTTTTTCTTTTATTTTTTAAAATTCATATAAAAGTAACAAACTTCATGTATTTCAAACATACAGTTTTAAGAGCAAAATACTTTCCACTGTGCACTCTCCCTCACTCCCAACTTTCCTCCTTCTTTCTATTTTTCCTTCAATTTTTACAATGACATACTTTCAATTTATTTTATAACCACATTCTTAATTTTCCACTAAATAAAGATTTCAACAAGCAATAAGTAGAAAAACTGCTGTTCTTCAGAATAGACAAGGGCTATAAGAAATAATTAAATCTCAAAATGTCTATTTTGCGCATATACATTGCTCTTTGGTACTCTGTATGTTAGTCACCACAAGACAGGGGAAACACGATATGTGTCTTTTAGGGACTGGCTTATTCTACTAAACATAATCATCTCCAATTGCATCCATTTTAGGGGGAAAGACAAGATTTTATTTATTTATGTTTAGGGGGCAGCTGACATACACAATGAAACATTCTTTAAAATCTGTATCTACAGTTTCATTTCACTTATATGTCTTCCAAGGGAATTTTCATATTACGAAAACTGGAATTTTCTCCTTTCATTATTCTTACATTCATTTGTGCATTCACTAGGTACCCACTCTAAAGAATTATAAGCTTTAAATGCCTACAATGGAACATGACAATATGAAGGAATCACTCCTTTGCAGGATCAAGTAAAATAGCACCATAATATCATAATAACCTACAATATTAGAGAGTATATATTTTACAATTAGACAAAATATTCCATGCTTGTGATGGAGTACAAAGGATCCCTCTATAGCTCTATTGTGTGCCCCAACTCCAACTTTGGTGTGCTTTCAACAACCAGGCCAATGCCTGGAGCTCTTCTTCAGGAGGAAGCCTTTCCTCAAGCTACTGGAACTGTTTTTGCAATGATCATGGTTTGAAAGCAAGCGGATACCACTTGTTTGCATTAAGTGGGGACAACTTTGCAGTGTAAACTATGTTCTCCAAAGTCCCTTGTAGGTTTGTGTTGAAGCTGCTATGTGAGACCGGACCTAAAGTTGCACTCTTATTTGCCTTTTTCTCTGTTCCCTTTTACCCCATCCACCTCTCAAAACACATTAATAAACTGATTGTGTTAAAATTCTCTTTGGAGATATGCTTCGAAGGTTCATGAGTTAAGGTATTATTTTATGTTGTATTTCTATACAATATGTAAATACATACAGAGTTGTAAAATTCTAGCTCATGGCAACCCTTATTTTACCCTTTTCAACTATTCATTTCTACTCTTTATGTCTTGGTATAACCTATTAAGTTAAAGGATCCTTGTTATTTATGTCATATTTTCTTCCGTCTCCCCATCACAAGGCCTCATAGAATGCCCAATAGAGTAAGGGCTCAAAATCGATTTTTTTGAGATCAGATAGAATGCACACAGATTCTATATACACATACTAATTAAGACTAGCCAAATATGATATTTGAAAAACTTAAATCATATACTATTAAAGCATTATTTTTTCTATGTAGGCTGAACATATATTTAAAAGTCATATAATGGGCCTGGCATGGTAGCCTAGTGGCTAAAGTCCTCACCTTGAATGCATTGGGATCCTATATGAGTGCCAGTTTGTATCCCGGCTACTCCACTTCCCTTCCAGCTTCCTGCTTGTGGCCTGGGAAAGCAGGACAATCCTGCACTGCATAGGAGACACAGGAGAAGCACCTGATTCCTTGCTTCACATGGGTTCAGCTCTGGTCATTGTGGCCACTTGGGGAGTGAACCAGTGGGTGGAAGATCTTTCTCTCTGTTTCTCTTTCTCTCTGTAAATCTGACTTTCCAATAAAAATAATAATTTTTTAAAGAAAAAGCCATATGACTTAAAAATAACCAAGGTAATCCTTCTTGAAATGAATTAATCATCAAGAGAATTTTAAAGTAAGAAATGTTGAAAATAATTATACCACTATAGAACGTATTTTTTGAAACATTTTATGATTAATGCCTACTTAAAATTACTGAAATGTAATTTGAAACAGATTTTTAAAAAAGCTATAATTAGAAATGAAAGCAGGGATGAGAAGTTCCATCAAGTCTCTTTGTTTTGCCTTTGAAACCAGTCCTACCCAATTCCTTTTCCATTAATTTCTTTCCCCTAATATCCCTTTAGCTCAATCTGATTTAGGACACACACATCTGAAATTCTCACACCAAACAATGTAAGCAATTGCTCCACAATGCCCTTTCTGATCTTCACTATGAAGTGACAGCCCTAAAACCATTCAAGTGGTGCTTTCTGAGTCAATTTGCTTTAACACAGTCATAGATGATGCCTTGGAATGTTCTTCCCATCAGGGATGTGCACACTGAATTTCAGACAATGTCCTATCAGAGATAAAAATGATCTCCACCTTCAACCAATTTCCATGTAAATTAAGCTTGACTAAATATGTAGCCCAGAAAACAAAACAAGCTGCTACAGAAATTCCGAAGACTTAAAATAGTTTTCATCACTAGTCATACATGGTAAAGAAGTTATTTTCCCTTGAACTTCCCCATGGCTGAGCTGCTGCTTCAAGCTAGTGCTTCCCAAAAGTTCACAACAGTTTCAATGTGGGTATTGTTATTTTCATTCTATAGCTATTCTTTCATTGCCATGGTTGGCCTTTCTTGCGAAAGTACCAGAAAGCATTCCTGGAAGAGATCATAGCAATGTAACTTTCTTCCTAGATTTTTATTTTTCTTCATTTGAGAAGAGAGAGAGAAAGAGAGAGAGAGAAAGAGAGAGAGAGAGAGAGAGAGAGAGAGAGAGAGAGAGAGAGAGAGATCTGCCATCTGCTGGTTCTGTCCCATAAATGCCTGGGAATAGCTAGATCTGGGCCAGTTCAAACGCAGGAGTACAGAACTCAATCCTGGTCCTTCATGTGATAAGGACCCTAGTACTTGAACCATCACCTGCCTGCCTCCAAGAGTATGTGCTAGCAGGAAGCTGGAATGGAAGTAGAGCTAAAACTCAAGCCCAGAAACTCTGATATGGGTTTCAAGTTTCCAAAGTGGCATGGTGTGATTTTCTAAGCCAATGCCAAAACATGATGGTGATTCTGCACCAGAGAACAGTGTTTCTCCCTTTCATTCAAGAATTATCTAGAGGCAGGCACAGCGGCATGGCCAGCTAATCCTCAGCCCTGTGGCATCATCATCCCACATGGCACTAGTTCCTGTTCCAGCTGCTCCACTTCCAATCGAGCTTCCTGCTTATCGACTGGAAAGGCAATGGAGGATGGCCTCTAGCTAGGCCTTGAGCCCCTGAACCCATGCTGTGAGCCAGAAAGAGGCTCCTGCTTCCCAGCTCCAGTTCAGCTCAGGTTTGACCTTTGCAGCTATTTGGGGAGTGAACCACCAGATGGAAGACCTTTTTTTGTCTCCCCTTCTCTCTCTGTAAAATCTTCCTTTCAAATAAAAATAAATAAATATTTAAAAACAAGAATTGTCTAAATCAAAATCACTTGGAAGGACTTGCAAGAAATTCACATTTCCAGAACCCATCCTTTGAATTGGCCTAGGATTAAGTCCATGATTCAGAGAGACTTATTCACTAGAATGTTAAATTTGAAGCTCAGGGCTTGAAGCTATGCAAGGATCAGGAATCTTATTTAGTTCCCTGACATAACCCTAGAACTTAAATAATGATTATGTAGTGGGAGTTTATTGAAATAATGGAGTATGTGTAGGCCTCCTTTTGATGGAGAACATTATGAATTATGAGGCAGTCTCATTACCTTGTGTTTGTAAGAAGAATAGGCACAGACTAAAACTGTTCTAGCAACATCCCAGTTTCTAATTCTGGTTGCCTCTGAGGTCTAGATAGCTTGAGTTTGTGAGCCAAAACTAAGTTATTGCTCAAATTTGCTCAGTTTGGGCTCCTGTAACGTGCAACCAACAACCTTGGAACAAATATAGACTAGATCTTACTTCATTTGTAAATTTTTTCTGTCACATTTTGGCCTACAATTTCTGAAATTGATTTAAAAATCTGAGAAGCAAACAGATAGAGAAGACTTGTGCAATGTCGTATGACAGTGTCAGAAAGACCAGGACTACATTTTATTGATGCTCTCTTCTTGGTGGACAAGAATGGATACATGAAATTTGGACATTGAGCCCTAAATTATTTTTTATCACTATTGCTTCTCAATTAGCTTAGCACGATGAGAAAACCATCTCACTGATGAAGAAGGGAATCAGCTACAGGCACTTACAGAAATCTCATTCCACCAAAACAGAATATCTGAGAAATTATTGTCTAGCTTCAGTGAATGTTTCATTTGTTCATGAAGAGTGAGGGCAGTGACAGTAATTGATGCTGTTGACAATTCCGACTCTGAGGACGTAATGGCTAGAGACAGGGGCAATTTAGAAGTTTCAGAAATCCAGAAAATGTGATCTTGTTTCTATAGATATTGTCTGGGTACACATTTGGGAGACAGATATTTCAAAATTTTTCCAGAACAGAAAGGAATAAACTCTTAGGCAAGTAGAATGTTGAGTAGAAGTGAAACAGCAGGAAAGTTTGGAGGATATTTTGCTTGTTCGTCATCCCTCACCTTTTCCTTTGGCATTAATGCTCTAATTTTCTTTTTCCTCCAGTTCCCAGAACATACTATTTCTCACTTCCAGATCATGCTTCCGGGCGTGAGTACTTGATCTAAGTATTGCAAGTCAGATTGGTTCTGGAATAATAGTTATGGCCAAAGTCTTAAGAGTCATTCTCTTCCTATAAGGTCTGTTGGACTATATTTTAAAAATAGGCATACTAAGCATGAACATAACCTGGTGGGAAGGGAGAATGAGGAAGAAGAGACAGCCAATCTTACCATCAATATTTTAGTACTTGATTCAGGTTTTGCCAGATTGATTTTGCTGCTACCCTGTAAGTTCCCTTTTGGAAAAAAACCCAAGATGAGTTGGGTTCCTGCCTAATAGAGAGGCATCTGAAGAATCCATTAAAGTTTCAGATAGAATTTGCTATGCAACAAAGATTTTAGAAACACAAAAATAAGTTGAAAATGATTAACCAAATATGAATAGGAAGAAATATTTCATGCTTAAATCTGTAAGAATGACATCAGTAAATACACACAGGACAGAATTTAAGGCTATTAAGTAACTGCAAAAGAACAAGTTAGAATTCCTTTGTACATTTTCTGAGAAAGAAGATACAGAAAATTATAGGAATAGTGTTTAGGTCATAACATTTCATGGAAGAGAAGCAAAACTATTCAATTTCTTTTATGTTTCTATTTTTCCCCCACTGAGGAAAATTAATTCCAAATTGAAAATGTTAGAACTACAAAGATCAGAAGAGACGAGAAACTCTGGACACTTATGGAGATTGGAAGTCACATCATTCTGAAAACAACTTCAACTGATTTGAACAGAAAAGGAATTTATTAAAAGGAAATTGAGTTGCTAATAGAAGCTGTAAGAGAGCTAGGGAACTGAACAGAAGCTAAAGGGCAGGAAGATTAACCTAAACCCACAGATAAGCCTGTTTAGGATTTAGCTGCTTCCATCAATGTAGAATGGATGCTACCTACAGTTCTTGGCACAATCACCACAATATTGGATGTTGCAGACTGCCACTAAGCCTGTCTCTGCTGCCCTCGGGATTCAATCTTGACACCTACTTTCACCTTGAGATAAATTTCCACACCACAGATTTTGTGCTTGGTTGGCTTCAGTTTAAAATGTTATTGTACCAAAAGGTGCATCTGATTAGCAGAATGTAGTCACAGTCTAGCTGCAAGGGATGATGGGAAAAGCCTGTATGTGGTTTTGTCTTCCACTATAACTTAGAATGTGGTAATTTCCCAGACATAGGAAGGAATTCATCTAGACTGTAAATAACTAAAATAATCAGCAAAATGTTCTCTCAGAGTATTCCATATCTAGAGTGAGTTATTCATTGGGGGGGGGGGTTGACTCCTCAGAGAATTATTGACAACCAGAGTTCTTAGGAGGCCCAGAAGTATCTGGAAACCAGCTTGCAAGAATAATTAAGGAAATTCGTAAACTTCTATCTAAAAGCCATCTATTTCTTTTGGATCTCTTTATAAATCTTAGAAGACACACAGCACTTTTCAAGGCATGCTATATAATCCAAACCCACATCCATCACACACTCAACTTCTCTTTATAATGGTCTGTTGATAAAATCTCAGATAAAACTTCAATAAGTTAAACATGCTCAATATTGACAAGGTGCTTTAATGATTAATTTATGCTTATTTATTCATTAGAAAGGTAAGAGAAATAGAGGCAAAGAGACAGAGGATGATCTTCTATGTGCTCATTGTCTCAATATGGCCCACAACAGCTAGAACTGGAACAGGTTGAAACCAAGGCCTGAAACTTCATCTGGATTTCCCACATGGGTAGTAGGGACTCAGCCACTTGAGCCTCTGAATTCCAGGGTGCACACCAGGAGGAAACTGTATCAGAAGTAGAGGAGAGGGAACTCTTTACTCATCATTCTAGTATGGAATGCTGCCATCCCAAGCAGCAACTTACCTGCAGGGCTAAGTGTGCATACTGGTAATGTTTGTGACAGCTTTAAATATCTTCTTGTGGAACGGTCTGTCTCCAGATTCACAATATGCTCCATTTCTAGGGAAACCTGTAGCAACAAAGAATATAGGGCTATAACTCATGAAACAAACACATAATGAACTTAGGGTATATAGCACATATAGATGAGTCATGCAACTATACAGGCTACAAGGAGTTTATAGCATCAGACTTTCTCCATTTACCCCTTAGTAATAGAATCCTGGCTTTATGTGGAGTGTCAATATACCTAGCTTAAAGACTGCTTTCCAGTATTCCTTGAGATATATGGCAATACGATTGAGTTCAGGTCAATCAGAAGATAGCAGAAACACTCTGTAAGACTTCAAAGTAGGCAACATCGAAAGATTGGTTTAGATCTGAAGAGCAACATTTTGGCTTCCTGATAGTTGTCTTCCTTTTTGCAATAGTAGAACAGAAAATTTGTGGCTGGATCACAACAGCTCTCTTTAGCCATGGGATAATCCAGAAAATGGAAACTATATAGAGAAGAAAAGCAGGAGGCCAGGTCATTATTGGATACTGCGGTTTCACCATATTAGATCTGTTCTGGGCTTTGGGCATTTTCATTTTGGCAAAACAATACACAACACGAGATCTATCCTCATAAAGAATTTTGAAATGTACAATACAACAATAATTAACCACAGGCACAACACGGTACAAAAGATGTTTAGATATTTTGCACTTTTGATGATAGTAACTATTAAACAACATTTCTCCATTTTTCCCTCCTCACAGGTCCTGACAAACCCTACTCTTATTTTGACTACTTTCTGAGGTTGATTATTTTAGATATATCATGTTTGACTGGTTTAGCATACTTTCTCAACATGCATCATATGGTAACATATGACAAGACATCTTTCTCTTTTGTAGCTAAACAATATCCCATTGTATGTATTTACATGCTCTCTTTATCCATTATAATTTCAGTGGATATTTATGTCACTTTACCTGTTAGTCATTGTATGAAATGCTGAAATGAAGGTAGAAATATTCCTTTAAAAGTCCTCATCTTTCAAAGATTTATTTGTTTTATTGGAAACGTAGATTTACAGAGAGAGACAGAGAGAGACAAAGTTCTTCCATCTGCTGGTTGACTCCCCAATTAATTCCAATGGCTGTAGTCATCCTTTTCAATTTGAACTTACATACATTTTTGTAAAGTGAGTCCCTTACAGATAGCATGCAACTATAACTGGAAATTAGATGCTTTTACCCATTCAGCCATGTTATGTGTTATCAGACAAGTTTAATCCATCTGCATTTAAAATAATAATTTATATAGAATTATTTATTAACAGTCCATGGAGTAGACGTACCAGAATTTCTTTAACCATTCTTCTTTGGATGCACATCTGGATAGTTTCCATGTCTTTGTTGTTGTAGATTATGCTGCTGCAAATATAGGATTACAGATCCTCTTCTCATATGCAATTTTCATTTCTATTGGGTATATTCATGGGTCTGCTCAGTGTTTTTAATTTCGACTTAATTATTCCATTTAACATTTGCTGTAAGACATATCTAGTGGTGATGAACTCCCTCAGCTTATTTGGGTTAGCAGGATATTTTTTCAGCATTTTTTGTATCATCCCATTACCTCTGGCCTATAACATTGCTGCTAAGAAATCTAAGGCTAGTCTTACAAAGGTCCTCTTGCATGTTACATATCACTTCTCTCATTTTACTTTCAACATTCTAAGTGTTTGACTTTTTAAAAAAAGTTTTATTTATTTTTATTGGAAGGTTAGATTTACTGAGAGAAGGAAGGAGAGAGAAAGATCTTCCTTCTGCTAACTCACTCCCCAAGTGGCTGCAGTGGCTGGAACTGAGCCGATCACAAACCATGAGCCAGGAGCTTCTTCTGGGTCTCCCAAGTGGGTGCAGGGTCCCAAGGCTTTGAGCTGTCCTTGACTGCTTTTCCACGCCACAAAGAGGGAGCTGGATGGAAAGTGGAGCAGCTGGGACACAAACCAGTGTCCACATGGGGTCCCTGTGCCTGCAAGGCAAGAATTTTAGCCACTAGGCTACCATGCCAGGCCTTCAGTATTTGATATTTAACAATTTGATAACAATATTTTTTGGAATGGGTTAGTCTGAATTCATCTTATTTAGAATCCATTGAGCTTCAAGAATCTGAATACTTTCTTTCTCCTCATTTAGGAAGTATTTATCCAGCATCTCTTTCAATAAATTTCCTTTCTACTATCTCTTGTCTCTTCTCCTTTGATTTCCATAATGCATACAGTGGTCTATTTAATGGTTTCCCACAAGTCTTTTAGTTTTTGTTCACTACTTTTCATTTTGTATTTTTGTTTCTCTTACTGGATAATTTCCTATGCTTAACTTTCATGTTCACTGATTCTTTATTCTGCTTCATGAAGTCTGCTGTTGAACTCTTCCACTAAATTTTCTGTTTTAATTGTTGCACTGCTCATTTCCAAAAGTACAAATTTGTCCTGTTTTAAGTGCTTTTAATCTTGAAACTTTCATTTTCTGCACACATTATTTTCTTTAATACATTAAGTATCTTCATGACAACTACTTTATTTCCTGTTAAAGGAATTCTATATCTCCACATCTTTAGGGTCAGTTTCAGGAGTTGTCTTCTTCTTCTTCCATTGTTTGGCCTATTGCCCCATAGCTTATCTATTTATTGTATTTGAAAGGCAGAGAGAGAGAGACTCTCCCATCCACTGGTTCACTTCCCAAGTGAACCAACCTGACCAGGAGCTTGGAACTGAGTCTGAGTCTACCACATGGGTGGATGACAGCACAATTACTTGAGTCAACAGCTGCTGTTATTCAGGGGCTGCATTAACATGAAGCTGGAATGCAACGTGGAGCCAGGCTTCAAACTCAGCTACTCTGACAAGGGATGTGGATATCCTAAGCAGTTTAGTAGCTGCTACACCATATAACCCTCTCTGTACTCATATTTCTGTGTTGATATCTCTCTGCATCTATCTATCTATCTATCTATCTATCTATCTATCTATCTATCTATCCATCCATCCATCTGAAACAACCACCTCACCCAGTCTTTATGGACTGGCTTCGTACACATATCTTAGCCAGTTTACCTGGCTGGAGAGTCTATGTGCCAGAAACACATTTTTTTTGGGGGGGGGGATATACATGCAGATTGCTAATAAAAGGAATTGATCATTTTCTTTTTTCTAAGGAGCTGAAGATTTCTTGTGTCCTTGTGTATATGTCCTGCTATAACAGGTTACCTGAAACAGCAACATGCCACCCAGCCCTTGATCTCTGCTGCCCCTTAGGCATATAGAGTATGTAAACCCTGTAAGCTCCTGAAAGGTAAGCTCATCAAAAACCAGTCCCTAGGGTAGGCCCCTGAAAAGCCACGTGTGAGGCACATACTCCATCCTTCTCATTCCACCAGAGGGAACCACTGCCAAGTTCTATCAGCCTGTGCCTGCTGTACGATGACTAGTCTGTAGCTTCAGCACACTACAGCTTTCTCGGGTATTCCCAGATATTTACAGTGTGCCAACTCCTTTCAGTTCTCCCAGACAGGCAAGACAGAAGCCAATTCTTCAGGCAACCTCCACTAGAAAGTTCGATTTTTGAGTGTATGGACTAGCCTTGTCTTTCTCTCCCCAGAAAGAAGTCAATAGTTGGGAACTGGAGTGGGTATGTCACTCTCAAACATAAAGTGCTGCCACAGAGGAAGGAGACTACAACAGGAGGATCCCACACATCTTCCTACAGAGTTTGATATAACTGGTGTTGTGTTTGGCTACAATATAGAGGGTCCCTCACCTGGTTTCTGGATTTATCAGTGAGGGAATTGCTTATATATTCTTGAATCTGTGTTTCCATGGAAGGAAAGAGGGTCTGGGCCTGCCTGTCCTGCTATCTTGCTGATGTCACTTTCTGTGCTTTGAGATTTTTTTTTTTTTCAGTAGGAGAGAGAAATAAAGTACTACTGTGTTTAGATATTATTTTTTCGGTATTTTGATTTGGGTAAGTCAAAAATCACTGAGCTAGATTGAATCTTAGTGAATAAGACACCCTGTTTTGGGTAGTAGATTGTATTGGATGAGACCCTGAACCTTCCAAATATAGATGTATAAAAGTCTAAGCTTCGGTGTATTTTCTTCTTCCAAGTGTTTCACAAAAAAAGAGAGAAAGTTTCAAAAATTTTATGCAGGAGCCAACACTGTAACATAGATAGCTAAGCTGCTGCATGTCATGCTGGCATTCCATATGGTTTGCTTCATGGCTGCTTAACCTTTGATCCACAGGGAAAGCAATGGAAGATGGAACAAGTGCTTGGTTCCCTGCCACCAACAAGGGAGACTTGGAAGAAGCTTCTGGTTCTTGTTTTGGACTGTGGCAGCCCTGGCTGTTGCAGCCAAGTGAGGAGCGAGCCAACAAACTGAAGATCTCTCTCCCCCCTCCTCCCCATACATTCCTCTCTATGTAACCCTGCCTTTTAAATAAGTAACTCTTAAGAAATTATATACAGACATATGTTCCAGAAAAGTAAATCTCAATCTTGATACATTTTTGTTTTGCCCATGGGAAAACAATGGTTTTTATGTTGCTCTCGTAAATAGGTAGAAAAAAGATGTCCAAATATTAACTCATTAGCCAGCCTCGTACTTTACACCTTAATTTTTATTCTGCAGGCTCAGTATGCATCAGAAACCCAAGTTAGCTTGAACTAAACAAATGATCTCACCTTATTTAATCATTTGGTAAATGAAATAAACCCATTAGAAAAGATAATAGACCTCATATTTGAGAGCAAATATTGAGACAAGATAAATATCTCCACATTCCCATGATTTTAGTCTGGCAGCAGAAGCCTATTAGACTGTCATGAAGTTCTATTCCACTGACTTATATACAAGTTCCATTTATAGAAAGCCTCATCCTTTGAATGTTTTATAATCATCACTTCCACGGATTTATTTACATATCCCCTCTGCATCTGCAATTCCATGTCTCATGCAAAACTCAAAATCTTAAAATGCAGATTTTCAGCATTCTTGACCAAAACTCCACTATGTTAATAACACCAAATTTTCTGAGTAGTGCTAGCCTGATTATTCTTTTATAAGGAATACTAATTGTGAATTTCAAGTAGATATGCATAAGACATCTAGTTACATATTAGCTAGAAAGATAATATTAATGGTTTCTGGAACATCTTAATTGAAAAGCATTTAATCAGAATTTGAATCTACTCAGTTTTTTTTTCTTTTAAAACTAAGTTTGGGGCCCGGCGGTGTGGCCTATTTAGTCACTAGGCCTTGAACACGCCAACATCCCATATGGTCACCGGTTCTAATCCCAGCAGCTCCACTTCCCATCCAGCTCCCTGCTTGTGGCCTGGGAAAGCAGTCGAGGACGGCCCAAAGCTTTGGGACCCTGCACCCATGTGGGTTACCCGGAAGAAGTTTCTGGCTCCTGGCTTCGGATCGGCATAGCATCGGCCATTGTGGCTCACTTGTGGAGTGAATCAGTGGACAGAAGATCTTCCTCTCTATCTGTATATCTTCCTTCTCTCTGTATATCTGACTTTCCAATAAAATAAGTAAATCTTTTTAAAAACACAACTAAGTTTGGCTTGAATAGTTTCTAACCAATGATAACCCAAATCTTTGTCTTTCCAGAAGCATCTCAAATAACCAAAAATTTGGATATCTTGCATTTTTTTCCAAAGTTGCAAGAGATGATAAAATATGGATAAACTGTGGAAAGCTTCCACGGCACATCTTAAAAGATCAGAAACAACTGAGTCAAGTGTCCCCCTTTATGTAGAGCCTGTTTATCCTCTCTTTACAGATCTGCTCACCCACATAACTTTCTGTCACACTCTTTTTACTTTCATGCATACTCTTCCTGCTGCAGAACCAGATAGCCTTGAAAAAGATTAATTTTATTCTGTCTCATGCATCAGCAACAAAATTTGTCAAGTTGAATCTTTATTACCAGCAATTGCATAAAAACTGAGAAACACAGCACGATTTTCTTTTCACCCCAGAAGTTGGATTTGTCACACTAAAAAAATCTTTAGGCTTGTGAATGGAACACATTTGATTCAGGGATTGTTAAGAATGAATAAGCAAAACAAACACAAAAGCCTCCCATGACTAAGAAAAATTAACTTGGGAAGAAAGGAAGATACAAGAGGTTTGTTGGTAAGCAGGCAACGGTAATTGATTTCTCGAAGCAATTACTTGTAGAAAAATTGTTTTGTGACAAATGTTAATATTTGTTCAGAGCGAGAAATAAAGCTAAACCCTGTATAGCCATTATTCTAACCATTCTGCAAAAAATATCCCATTATCACAACAAATCGAGGTTTAAGTAGTGTCATAAGTTTCCCAAAGTCATGCAGCTAGATTTGGTGGAGCAAGAATTTAATATCAGGTCTAAGTTCAATATCTTTGTTTACTCATTACTCAAGAGCTCATAAAAATTCTGTTTCGAGTATGCCCTTAAACTTGACATTGGCAATTTGGCAGTCCCACCCCCCCCTTTTTTTGCTTCATTTCATGTCTATCAAATTTTCTAAGCAAATCAGAGAAAATTAGCTCTAATGATCACAAACCTGGATCTGTCAAGAATTTTCTTTTGTAAATGACAGACACATATTTAAACAAACAAAAAAAAGGTGGGGGTTGGGGATGTACTGGGTCTCATGATTGAGTAGTATTTCAGATAAGACCAGATATCTGCACATCATTGTCAGGACCCACATTTTGTTATACTTTGTGTCCCTGATTCTGTTATGACCTGATACTGTTTTCCTCCATATGGCTTTACTCTAAGCATGCTTTTTCTCCAAGAAATCATAAATTGGCTTATGGCACCCTCTTTCTTGTTCTGTCATGTGGTGGTGATTGTGTTTGACCTAATGGCTTACAAAACACTTGCAGTTGATGATTCTTAAGGTAGAGAAAAAGAGACAATAAAGGTAATGCAATTTATACTCAAAATTTTCATTTTAATCTTTCAATTAAAGATTTAAAATATCTTTTAACATGCTGGGAATGCTTGTGGCAGAGGAATCCAATGAGGAAAGCAGACATAGGCCAGCGTTGTGGCATAGCAGGTAAAGTGATGGCAGCATCCTATCTGGGCACCATTTCACATTGCTATCAGCTTGGGAAAAGCAGCAGAAGATATCCCAAGTGACTGAGCTTCTGCCACTCACATTGGAAACCTGGTAGAAACTCCTGGCTCCACCTGTCAGAGGAGTAAACCAGATTTAAGGATTCCTTCTGTCTCTCCCTCTCTTTGTGATTTTCAAAATAAATAAATAAATAAATAAATATTTTAAAGAGAAAGCAAGAAGCAACAAAGCTTGGCTCCTGATTTTGATGTTATGAAGGGTTTCAGACACATCAAAAGATATCTATTGATCACATGTTGTGTATTTGGCATTGATGAAGACACTGAGTTACAACAGGAAGCAACACCAATCAGAATTCCTTTCCTTATGGGGGTTATGTTCTAATAGGGGGACAAATGGGAACCAAATGAGAAAATATAAAGATGTAAGATATTAATGTTTGGAAGAAGGAATGTAATTTAAGATATTAAGTTGCAGAAAACTTTACTGAAGGAGAGGCAGGAGTAAACCTTTTGAAGAGTGTCCCAAGGAGATGAAATCTGCGAAGGAAACTCTCCAAGTGAAGTGTATGTAGGAGCAGGTATACCAAGGCAGCTGGTGTAGCTGCAGTGAAGGAAGAAGGGAAAGAGGAATAAGAGATCAGAGAAGTAATGACGGTCAGATGGCAGCAAATCTTACAGCCTATTTTTGGACCCTAGATTTTTTTTTTTTTTTGAGGGACCTATAAAACTTCGACTTCAGTCAGAAGATAGTACCTGACATGTCATTCTGGTTGCTGTTTTGAGAAGAGCTTCTAGAGGGGTGAAGGTATAGAAGCAGGGAAAAGTCTCCAACTAGGTTGTTGATCTTACAAATCAGGCATGAGTATCCACAGAGGATATGCTGTAAAAACTGGATATAGAATGATTCCATTAAATCAACTATTTCCAGAATGCACTCTTTCAGCAAAAAAAAAAAAAGCTTATATAAAGTTTTTGAAAGCATTTTAAGATGAATTTTCCAATAAGATATATAAAAGCTTAAGTTAAGAGATTTAACAGTTATGTAATTGCTGATTTTTTAAAAATTTTCACCGTTGGATAGCAGGAATTTGCATACAAGGAGAACTTTGATCTTTAATATTCCCTCTCCTAGATGATTTTGCATAATTTTTCTGTGATTACCTTGATGAACCCACTAAAAGTATTTTCCATCCATAGTTTTACATAATCTGCATAATAGGAAAACACTGAGGTAGAACTAGGAACTCGGCAATTCAGCAAGATCGCAGAAACCATGTGTTGGGAACTGACTGTCAGCAAATGCTGCCAGAAATTCCAGGTTATCAGGACAAATCTTACAGATAAGGGGAAAATAAATGGCCTTGGCAAGATTTTGTACAGGCTGCATATTTCTAGTTGGGCCTCTGCTACTTCTAAAAAATCCAACTAGAATTATTATTTTGGAGCAAAACTTTCTGGCTGCCTGCATATCCTCCTATCTTCTACATTTCTCAGAAATAATTCCTCTTCCCAAATAATTGTTTGCCTTAGCGGATTCCTATGGCACGAGATGATGGGAAGCTGCCAGGATACTTTACTTACCTTTGCTGTACTACAAATTATCCTCAACTTAGAACCTAGAAACAATTTTATTTGGTTTATATTTTTGAGTGTCAGAAAGACTGCAAGGATTTGGGAAAATGCCTCTTGCATGAAGTTGGACATACAAAATGGCTCACGCACATGGCTGTTAGTTGATGCTATCAGCTGGGCTGTTGATCATGGACCTGCGAGTGGCCTTTCCATGTTGTCTGGACTTCCTGACAACATGGCAGCTTCAGAGCAGCCAGAATCCTCCAAGGCAGCTCAAGGCTCCAAATGTGAGCATGCACTCTAGTACGCACGAACAAAGACGCATACCTCGAGTGCATTAGCATTTGTTGTCAGGCCCTGGTGTTTCCATCACATTCCATTGGTTATAAATGAGTGAGAAAAGTCCACCCAGGTTCAAGAAAGTGGCATACACCTACTTCTTAATGAAAAGAACGCCAAGGACAGGCCTGGCACCATAGCATAGTGGTTAAAGTCCTCGCCTTGCATGCTCCCGGATCCCATATGGTCACCGGTTCTAATCCCAGCAGCCCTGTTGCCCATCCAACTCCCTGCTTGTGGCCTTGGAAAACAGTCGAGGATGGCCCAGAGCCTTGGGACCCTGCATCCGTGTGGGAGACCAGGAAGAGCTCCTGGCTCCTGGTTTTGGATTGGCTAAGCTTCAGCCATTGCTTTCACTTGAGGAGTGAACCATAGGATGGAAGATCTTCCCCTCTGTCTCTCTTCCTGTCTGTATATCCGGCTTTCCAATAAAAATAAATAAATCTTTAAAAAAGAAAAAAAGAATGCCAAGGTCACATTGATTGTAAAGGACTATGGGACATAGTGGGGACTGCTGTGGTCATACTCACAAAAGATACTAGCTACACAGAATTAGTAGCAATAGAATATGTAAAGTCGCTAAATTCAAGGTAAAGCATAGAAGTCACCTAATCTGGTAGAGAAACAAAGAAGCAGAAATTGTAGAATCACCACATTTTCTCATTCACAAGAGCAAAAGGACTCAAACATACAGTAGAGGTTTAAACAAGTCTGATTAAAGCATCAATGAAGGCCTTAAATTGTATTCTATATGCCAGAATATCTTTAAAAAGAGCATATTTATACTTATTCCTTCATCATTTCATAAACTTTGAGAAACTTTTAGTGAGAATCCACTACACGTAATAGTAGTAAAATGGGGACTATTCTATGGTCTTGATTCATATGCGTATATAAATGTAATAAGAAACCAAATCCTCACAGAAAGTATATTCTAGTGGAGTAATAATATTAAAATGGATAACAGTTTTTGCAAATTAAGTAAATGATGATAAAAGGTTGGACTACATGTAGTCTAAGTAGCTTGCTCCACCCTAGAGGATGTCCTGGGCTGGAGTTTTGCCAGCGACTGTACATCAAGGAACTCTTTGTGAACGATTTCATAGGTAAAGGGATAAATTTCTCTTGCAAATTCCAGAGGACTTATAGGTATTATTAACCTCGTCTCCAAAATCATACTGTTTTACATCCATCTTGTGACCCTTGTCACTTACTGTCATCACTAAAAAGAAATCTCTGTGGTCCTCAATACTTCACCTTTCACAATATCCACATACTTGTCATGTAATTTGGAGTCCTATAAAGACTACATTTTCTCACGTGATTTGCTGATGAAATAAGGCAGAAAAGAGAATGCCAATTCTGAGAATAGACCCTAAGGGGTCTTGCATATTTCTGTTCTTGCTCTTGCCTTTCTGCCATTGCCAGGCATATATGCTTGGATTGGCTTACTGGAGGCTGAGAGGCATGCAAGTCAGTTCTGAGTCTCTTACCTCTCCAGGCACTTTCAGATACATGAATGGTCCAGCCAAGACCCCAGAGTATTAACACTAAGTTTATTATTACATTCTGTAGAATTTTGTAGTTCATTGTTAATACAGACTTGTGTGGCAAAAAATAGGCAACTGAACTGGGAAAACATGGAGTGGGCATTTGGTACACCAGTTAAGTCGTTACTTTGGATACACTCACATCTCACATCAGAGTGCCTGGTTTGAATCCTGGCTGCTCCTCTTCTAATCCAATTTCCTGCTAACACACATCCTAGGAAGCAACAAAATGATTCCAGGAGTTGGGTCCTTGCTACTCACATAAGAGACCCAGATAGAGTTCCTGGCTCTTCAGCCGGGCCCAACCTTGGCAGTGGCAGGCATTTGGGAAGTGAAACAGTGGATGAAATCTCTCTCTCTCTCTCTCTCTCTTTCTCTCTCTCCTTTTCAAATGAAAATAATGAATTAATAAATACATCTAAGAAAAAAAAAGCTGGGGGAGGGGTGGCAGGGTAGCCTAGTGGCTAAAGTCCTTGTCTTGCTTGCACCAGGATCCCATATGGGTGCAGGTTAGTGTTCTGGCTACTCCACTTCCCATCTGCTCCCTGCTTGTGGCCTGGGAAAGCAGTAGAGGACTGCCCAAAGCCTTGGGTCCCTGCACCCGTGTGGGAGACCCAGAAGAAGCTCCTGGCTCCTGACTTCGGATCGGCGCAGCTCGGGCCATTGCAGCCACTTGGACAGTGAACTAGCAGATGGAAGATCTTCCTTTCTGTCTCTCCTTCTCTCTGTAATTCTGACTTTCCAATAAAAAATAAAATTAAGAAATAAATTAATAAATGAATCTTTAAAAGAGCTGGGAAAAGCAAAGCCTCCTTCTTTTTGGAGACAAGCTTACAGTTCTAGTTTGAAGCCAGTCAATGCAGATTCCTGCCATCACTGTTAATCCTACCACTGGGTAGCAGTGTGAGGAAAGATAATCAGAGTCAAATTAGCAGAGTTGCCTCTAGATTCATTACAAGGGTATGTGAAGAAATGAAGCAGAACAAGACTTCATTTCTGCCTCTGAAGGTATATATTTTATGTCTGTCTGAAGGAACAAAAACATCACTTCTATAGGGCAGACAGTGTGGCACAGTGGCTTAAGAAGCTGCTTGTAAACATCCAAATCCCAGCTCCTCTGCTTCGGACCCAGTTGAAGCATCTGCTGATGGCTCCAGTACCTGAGAGTCTGCCACCCATGTGGGTGATTTGGATGGAGTTCTTGGCTCCTGGCACCAACCTGGCTTGGCCCTGGCTGTTATAGGCATTTGGAAAATGAACCAGTGGATTGAGATCTCTCTGTATTTTTCTCTCTCTCTCTCTTCCCCCCTCTACTCTCTCTCTCTGCATTTCTCTTTTTCTTTCTCTGCCTTTCAAATAAAATAGATAAAATAAATCTGTTTGAAACATCACTATAAGGCTGAAATGAGTGGAGAATGAGGAAACCTCCAGAGAAACTAAACATTCCAGTTACTTTTCTGATGCCCTTCCTTTTTTCCCCTCTGTCTAAAGATTTTATTTTTATTGGAAAGGCAGTTTTTACAGAGAGAGAAGGAGAGACAGAAAGAGAAGGTTTTCCATTTGCTGGTTCACTCCCTGAATGGCTGTAATGGCCATTGCTAAGCTGATCCAGAGCCGGGAGTCAGTAGTCTCTTCCAGGTCTCCCATAGAGGTGCAGGGTCCCAAGGACTTGGGCCATCCTCTGTTGCTTTTCCAGGCCCCAAGCAGGGAGCTGGATGGGAAGCGGAACAGCTGAGACACAAACCTGTGCTCATATGGGATGCTGGCGCTTGAAAGTGGAGGAGTAGCCGGTTGAGCCACAGTGTCAGCCCCCTGTCCTGTTTTTTTAACATCTCAAGTTTCCTACCTGAAAGTGGACTTACTCTATTGCTAGTATGATAGTATTAGAAATAAACCCATTTGGGCAGCACTAAAGGAGGGTTACAGCCATGCTCTCCGTTGAACTACACAGATAGTCAGTTCTGGCAATAATGTTGACAAGCTGAGCTCCTTTCCCCAGATTGCCCAGAAGAAGAACACAATGCAACTTCCTCAATCCTTTGTTTCCTGTCACCACAATGATCCTTTGAAGGACGAAAACAATCCCAAACAAAGCTAGACTCTCAAGCAAGTGGGGCACTTGCTCTCTCTGCAAATATCAGAAACCTCCTCATGAGCCACTTGCCCACTTACTCTTGCGGCAGATATGGTGGCTTTGATCTTCCAGAGTTAATATTTTGGGAAAAGAAGCATTATTTTGAAAGAGCTGAGCATAAGAAAGGCATCTTTACTACCGAGATACAAACTCTGCAAGATCCAGGATCAGGTCTATGTTATGTATCCATCTAGATCCGGGTTGCCAGGCCCAGGAGACTCTTGACAACAGCTGTGGAAGGCAAGTCAAAAGGGGAGCCACCATGACCAGAAAGGAAGAGGAGGAGGAAGCCAAGGACACACCGAACAGAGATTTAAAAATCTCTTTAAATGCTCACAGAGCAGTTCTTCTTACACCAACTAGTGAGCCACCTCAAGATGTGTATTAGGCTCTTACCTCGCCCTAACCTGGCGTGGTTGAATTTACTCCTGTAACCCCCAAGAAAAACAACGGAAGAAGGAAAGACTAGGAAAAGTTTCCATGCGGGACAATTTGTCATTTTAACGCATGAAACGTGATGCGCTGAAGCCCTCCCCAGCCTTTAGGATGGAAGCATTTCAGAACAAGAACTCTAAGGCAAGCAAGGAGAAAGACAAGCGTAAATGAGGACAACTAGTTTTTTTCATACCACTCTAGCCTACTTCAGTAGCTTCTGAAACTTTAACGCGCAAGCCATTCATGAGGCGGGAAGGGGGCAGGGAAATCTTATCAAACAAATCCAAATACTGCTTCAATGGGTCTGGGGCAAAACTCGAGGAATTACGTGTTTAATATGCTCCCAGGTGATGAAGCCCAGGACCAGAGCACCACTCTTGAGTATATAAGGGGACTCACTTGGAGTATGTGTGCCAGGTGCGCGAATACCCAGTTTCAGCATTCTGGTAGGTGTCCCGTCCGTCCCCGACTTCCCTCCGGGAGGGGAGGAGCCGAGGGCGGAGCGGGAGGAGTGGCGCGGGGCCCGCGTGGCGTGGGTCCTGCCGGTGATCACCTCGGGCCCCTTGGAGAGGCGGAGGAGCAGCGGCGGCGCAGGAGGAGGCGGGTCCGGCGAGGGCGCGGCCTGTGGGAGGGGGGCGCACGACGCGCGTCCCCCCGCGCGCGCCCGGGCCACTCGGGAGCCTCGCGCAGCCCGCTGTCCCACTTGGCCATCCACTCCGGGCTGCTTCCTCGCGCCCGCCTCCTCTTGTCACCTCTCGTCTCATCTTTCTCGCTATCATCCCCCGCCGCATACACAGCCATCCGAGTTCGTCGGGAGAGCCTGAGGCGCTGCACGGGGCTTCAGGGCACACCCTTTCAGCGGTCCCCAGCTCGGCTTTTGGGGGGCACGGGCGACAGCATGGACACCAAGCGATGCTTCGCTAACCGCTTCGATGACTACCAGGGCAGCCTACTGGCGGGCCAGTGCGAGGAGGCAGTGGCGCCCTTGGTCACCGCCACCATCGAGCGCATCCTCCAGGAGCTGCCCCCGCTTGGGGGCGGCGCTGAGGCCCGGGGTGCCACGGCCACGGCCAGCGGCTGTCAAGGGGGTCTGTACAGCGGCGTGGCCGGGGTGGCCTACATGCTCTACCACGTCTCTCAGAGCCCGCTCTTCGCCACCGCCCGGGAGCGCTACCTGCGCTCAGCCAAGCGCCTCATAGACGCGTGTGCCCGTGCTGAGGAGTGGGGTGAGGCGGACGCCGACACCCGAGCCGCCTTCTTGCTCGGGGGCGCGGGCGTGTACGCCGTGGCCACGCTCGTGTATCACGCCCTGGGACGGTCCGACTACGTGCAGCCGCTGGCCAAGTTCCGGGCTCTGTGCGCCGTCTGCGCGCCGGTCTCCTTCCTGGAGTGCGGCTCCGACGAGCTGTTCGTGGGCCGCGCGGGCTACCTGTGTGCCGCGCTGGTGCTCAAGCAGAAGCTCGCCCAGGAGGTAAGAGGCAGCCCGGCCGCGGGAGGGCGCTCGCCGCCTGCCCGCCTCTGCCCCGCCGCCCTTCCCGGACTCCCCAGCCTGCCGCCCCCTGCGCGTTCTCCGGCTTCGCTTTGTTACTCTTTGTCTGCCATCTCTCCTCTGTGGAGGTTGAGCTCCTGCTTTTGTGCGGCTTCCCCCACCCCTCCTTTTTTTTTTTCCCTCGCTTTTTCCTCATCTTGGCTCTTTGTTGTGTTTAGCGCCGAACGCAGCCCCGCTCGGGATTCCTCTGTGCCCCAGGGTCCACAGTGTGACCCTTTCGAGTGAAATTGGAAAGGAAACACCTCCTAGACTAAAAGGAATTTCTTTCCTTTGACCCTGCTGGGAAAAGCTCAGGCACCCTGACAGTGTGCAGACTGGAAAGTCACGGACCTTGGGCGGTGGGGGGGGACTGTGAGGTGGTTTCTGCCCAGCGGGAGGTCGGCCGTCCTGGCGGAGTTGCCTACTATTCGACTATTGGACTCATTCTAGGGGCTCTTACAGACATGCTGACAGAAATGTACCCCGTAACCCCGTAGGGTTTTTTTCTTTTTTTAAATGTGTACCTAACACAGACCAGACCACAGCATTGCAACTGGGCAGCTT
This sequence comes from Ochotona curzoniae, assembly GCF_017591425.1. Classification (NCBI taxonomy): domain Eukaryota; kingdom Metazoa; phylum Chordata; class Mammalia; order Lagomorpha; family Ochotonidae; genus Ochotona; species Ochotona curzoniae. The sequence goes on along the minus strand of NW_024465023.1, from coordinate 16,637,035 downwards.
GCTCTATGGCTAGCTATTCCGCGTCTTCTTGAATTGAATTTCATAACTATGCATTTTTTTTTTCTGGATCCGTTTTTGAAGGCAGCATGTAGCTATTGGAAGAGAATGTGCCAGTTTGCGTGGAGTAGAAGAAAAAAAAACTCTAAAAGGATCATAGTAACTAGAACTGAAAGAGAGGCGCTTTCATTCATAATCCACTGGAGCCAAATACTGTTCTAGACAGGAAGTGACACATTTGTCTTGGCTTTATTTGGGTGAGAAGGGTGTCTGAAGAAACATTAAAGGCATACAGAGTATTTCAAAAGTGTAATGAACTCAGATGACCTTTAAGGGGTGGGGACAGACTTTTTTTTTTTTAATAGCAGGTGAGGTTGATTCAAGTGAGAAAAAGATTACCAAAGAACCTGTAAGGTGCTAGCAGGGCACCAAATGTCTGGGTGACAGAGTTGTCTTGAAATATTTCAGTCCCGCTTCTGAGTCACTGTTATCTGCTAGCAGTTTCCCTAGGGCCCTTGCAGTTGTATAAAACCTTTTGGAAGGCCACAGAGCTATTTACATCTCATTTACATTTCATTTGCATCTGCTTCCCAGACCTTGCAGTCTGGTGAAAGGCAATTCTGAAATGTTTTTGCCAGTTGTTTTCCTAAAGCCTGTGCCTTCCCTCTTGCTTCCTTGGGGCCTTTTCTCCAGAATGGTGGAAGTGGTGGCAGGGGGTGAGATGCACTACGTCACTCCGGAAGAAGCAGACCACAGGTATTCTTTACCAAAAACCTGGTGGTGCAGGGCTAATGGAGAGTTCTCGACAAAGATGTTTATTAAGACAGCTCTTTTGCCCTCCTGCCCATCCAGCTCTGTCTTTCTGTCCTAATGCAGCTCCATCTCCAAGTCCTAGTCAGCACAGTGACTTTGCCTCAGTAGATGCTCCATAAGCCTTGGTGAAATGGAACTCCCTACTGGTGTCATTTTCCTATGGATAATCCAACATTTGCGTGCCAGGCTTCTTTCCTTCATATGTCATGTGTCTTCTCCTTCCTCTGGCAGGTCTTTCCCATATTTCTGTCATTTGGGTCCTCCCTACACTATCCGATATCTCCTTCCTACCTAATCAGTAGATGAACGACTGACTCACCTTGTCCCAAAATTAGTACCGTGTACTCTGAGCAGGACTTGCCCACTCACGCCATTCCATCTACCTCTAAGAAACCAATTTTCTGCCCCCTGCCCCTTTTAAATTTAGAAACATATTTAACTTATAAACATTTTCCATTGTGTGGTTTCCCAACTCAACATCCTGTGATAGTTCATTATTATACACCTCCCTCCCCTCACCAGGGGTTTCTTCTTTCTGAAAGCTACAATACTTAAAATGGCCGCCCAGGCCCCACCTGCTCCAACCCCCTGCGTCCCTCTGCCACTTCTTGATCTCTCTTCTTCAGCCACGCTGGCCTTGTTGTTGGAGGTGTTCTGTCCTCAGGGTGCTGGTACTCTTTGTGCTCTCGGCTTAGAACACTTTCCCCAGATATTTTTTTGACTCATTCTCGTTTCCTGCCTTATTCAGTTTCTTTGTGTTTTTAACTAGATGGAATGTAAGTTTCATCAGGGCAGAATTTTTGTTTGTTTCATTGCTGTCTCCTCAGCACCGAGGCGGTGCTCAGCACGTATTTAGAGAACTTTTTTGCTCTTTTTGCAAATATTGTCTCTTCTAAGAGTTGGTTTCTCAGTTTTAATGATATCTCACTTATCAATATTCACCCTTGTGGTAATGCTTTTAGCATAATTTTTTTAAAGATATCCTTTCCTATTGGCAGGGACTCAATATTTGTTGATTGAGTGAATGAATTACAATTCTTAAAATATTTTCCTCAGATAAACATCAACCATTAGATCTGTGCATCTTAAATCTTTAAATGTGCATAGGCGTCACCTGCAGATTTTTTCAGTAAACTACTAATACTGAATAGGCTTAGGATGGGGGCATTTCTAGCAAGTTCCTAAGTGATGCTGATGTTGTTGGCCTATTGACCATGCTTTAAATAACAAGACAATGAATACAGCACATTTTTTGGCATTGCACCAGCCGTATCTATTAAGGCATGCTAAGTGATAGCAATATATGAAGCTTGATGTGTGTATTGTAAGACTGTAATTTAGAATGCTGATTACTACAAGGATATTTCAAAAATTTCATGTGAAGTAGGATAAAAAGATATGTTCATTTCACTGAGAAAATTTTGAAACCATGTGTGTTAAGTGTATTCTGCCAGCTTCCATTGGAAGGACTCAGAATGGAGACTTCTCTCACATCTTAGAAACTAAAAATAATCATGCTCCTCCTGGAAACTTTTAGAATGTTTTGACCTTTGAAATGTTCCATGTAACTCTGTTTCCCTCTTTGAGTTGGCTAGTAAGACTTGTATGGCAAGAATCATGATCCACATCCGCTAGCACACAGTGCCTTATCCATGTGTATTTTTATGTATCAGTATTTACCTCTGGGTTTATATAGTTTGTTCCTTTGTGAATTTACCCTTTTCTGAATTTTACCCTCCCCATTTGGTTTTAGAATGTTGTTTATGTTTATAAGATTCAGAGACAAAAAGGCTGTGTTAGAAGCAGAGACAGAATCACTCTATGCAGATACTATACTTTCATTTAACTCGGTTCTCCTGGGGCTATTCAAGGCAGTAACGTTGGGAGTTCATTTGGCAGAGATCCTTGAGCAATGGGGCACTGAAGTCTCAAAAAATCTTATGTTGGGTTGTTTCTGTCTTTCAATGATGGGTTAGAAATGTTGCAGGTAATAGTGGCAGCATTAAAGGGAGGCCCAAGACCCCAATTAAACTAAGTTTGTCACTGAGTGGTCTTGGTTAAATAGCCTAATATTCTGAGCCTCAATTCTATCATTTGTAAATGGCTTAATAAAAGTTTCTCCAAACAGAAATGAACTAGGGGCAGGTGGAGACAGGAGGTCTGCTACTCAAGGTACATTGGTAGGCAGGTTTCTCGGTAGAGGTGATGTCCTGTCTCATTACTAGAACACAGGATGAAGTGACTGCCCAGAGAGCAGACATTCCAGGTAGAGAACACAGCAAGAACTGAGTGCTGGAGCTGGGCAGCAGCTTGGAGAGTTTAAAGAAATGGAAAGAGACTAGTATGGCTGGGAAAAAAAAAAAAAAGAATGGGTGACAGAAGAGTTCAAAAGCACAGGAGGAGACTTTGAATAAGGTCCAATCATCCTGTAGGGTGAGGTCATAGTTAGGAGTTTACATTTGTTTCTTGCTTAACCAAGGGAAAATCTGTATCTTATTTGCGTTTTAAAAACATTTCCTTGTTTTTCTGTTTGGAGAGGGGATTGACAATATTAGGACTGATTCCAAGGGCTTGGTTATAGAGGGCCCATCCTCCCTTTTGCACCAAGGATTCCTTTCTCTTTGGTGAAACCTATGGGATCTTCCCTTAGAATAAACTTTTTGAACTCACAACAGAAAACACATAGGATTACAGAGGAAGTCAGTCAGATTGCAGTTCACCTACTGAAACATTTTACAAATGTGTGAGGCAGTAGCATATATGCATCTTTATTAACACATTGATTAAATAATGCTTTACTGATTATGGTACTTTTGAAACAGTGGTAAGGATCAAAATTATTTCAAGATTTCTTCAACAGCTACAGCGAAATATGCATGTATCTATGACATTGATAGGTCACAAAGTCCCCAGTACTGGTGTTTTGTAGTCTACATTTGTGATGGAAGGAGGTGCTAAATTGTTTAATTGCAATGGGACATATATAAGCATGGTTCTATTTTCCCAAATAGGGTTGATTTGAAAGCTGCTATGATGATTAACCCTAGTTAAAATGTCTAGCATCATGTTTGGTATATAGTAGCTGCTTAATGAAGTCAGTAGTAGTAGTAGTCCTTTTTGCTCCTGCTAACAGAAAGCCAAGGTAAATGTGAGCATCACATAAAAAATGGTATTCAGTATATGGATATGTCTTCCTGTTGTAATTAAAGCAAAATGATTGCTGAGCTATTAATTGGGCACTCAGCTTGCTAAGACAGGTGGCTGGCAGCTGTAAAAGTGGGGATGCTTTTAGCTGCGTAACAGAATGTCCAATAAAAAGTGATTTAAACGATGTGAACATTTATTACTTTACTTAACAAGGAATACAGCACTTGACTGCTCAAGGATTAGTTTGGCAACTCAGGGGTTATCAGAATCCAAGCCCTTTCCAGCCATTTTTTTTTTCTACTAGTCTCAGTGTTGAGCTGTGTCAGCTTTCGTTGTTGCAACTTGGCTGCTGCCACTCTAAGTATCATGTTTCTGTACAACTAAAGTACAAAGGAAAGATCTGAGGCTTTTTGCCCACATCATTTTTATCACGTAGAACATTATATCCTAGAAGAATTTCCTTTCTGACTCATTGCCTAGCGCGTGATCTCTGGCCAATTCTAGTTGCAGGGGACACTGGGAAGGACAAGAAGGAAAGAAAATGAAAATGGCTGCTTGGTGGCTACCAAAATGTCTGCCATTTGATGTCCCTTGGCAGGGTCTGTCTGTGAGTTCCCAACTCCTTTATGCATTCAACACGCTTGAGTGTTTCTATTAAGTATTAATTAAAATTTGCTAATAAATTTTGGAAGCATACATAATGAGATTCATTGCTTTAATTTTTCAGTTTTCTTAAAAACTGTTCCTGGCATACCCCCAAATAAGTTCAGTCACAGGATATAGAAAGGCATAAGACAAAATAGATATCTTTGAATTAATAACTCTTAATATGTACTCTTTGACAAAATATGGTTTATATCATAAAATACCTATATTTTTATCCACTTACCTAAATATCATACTATATGTATATTTTACAGCTTCCTTTCTTGTTTAATATTCCCTGGGGATCTTAACATATTATTGCATACAGAGATTGAAATGTTGAAATCCAGTCACAGTTTTTTTCATAATATATGTTTTCCATGAAGTTTTTGAGGAGCTCTGACCAATTTAACGAGTAAAAAAGGAAAATAGAGGTTTCTAGGGCACAAATTGAGAAATATGTCCCTTTATTGTTGTTTTTCAAGCAAATGCATGTCATTTCATTTGTTCTTTTTGATTTGAGCAAGTGTGTGTTGCATATTGCCTACGTAAGTCCTGACGTTTGGCCTGAAATGACATTAGGTTTGAGGAAGCCGGGGTTTTGTAGAGCAACTTAATCTTCTAATTGCCTGATTATATTCCCTCCAGAAAGCAGAACGTTTCCATGAGCTACAGCTTGGATCCTTGTTCGTCATGACCCAGAACACTATAAATGTGAAAAAGATGTCATGAGAACTAACAATGATTGATCCCACTTACTTCTGTACACTGTTGTAAGCAGTTTGCATTTATTATGCTACTTTTTTCATGCACCTGTTATTTTACTTTGAAACTGACAAATAGTGATTGTGGGGACCAGAGCTATGGTGCAGCACGTTAAGCTGCTACTTGCAACACCGACATTTCATTTAGGAGTGCTGGTCAGAGTCCCAGTTGCTCCATTTCTGACAGCTTTGTGCTAATGTCCCTGGGAATCAATAGAGCATGGTCCAAGTACTTGTTCCCTGCCATCCACATGGGAGTTTTGGATGGAGTTCCTGGCTCCTGGCTTTGACCTGGCTTAGCCTCAGTTTTTGTGGGCATTTGGGAAGTGAATGAGCAGATAGAAGATCTCTGTATTCCTCTGTATTACAAATAATGAGTTTCAAATAATAATTATATATATATATTTATAAAGTACAGTGTGATGTTGCTTACATATATTGTGGAATGAGTAGATCGGACAAAGTAACATAGTCATCACCTCAGATATTTACCATTTCTTTGTGCTGTGAACATTTAAATATGCAATTTTGAAATATACAGTACATTATTATTAACTATAGTCACCTTGCTGTGCTGTTAACCAACACAGAATTAATTATCCTTCCTGTGTAATTCAAACTTTTTACTTTTCAAAACAAATATTTGCACATTTTAACCAATGTTTTCCTTGGCTGTACATAATGCCCTGTTCTAGCCTCTGATAAACACCATTCTACTTTCTACTTCTTCGTTTCTTGTTTCCACATGTGTATCACTTAGTACTAATGTTGCAGGGATTTTGATGCAAAAGATGACAACAACCTCATTTCTTGTCTTACATCAAAGAATTTCCATGTGGACAATTTCAGATGCAAAGCAAGATTTATTTTTGTAAAGATTTATTTTTATTATTATTTTTTTTTTATTGGAAAGGCGGATATACAGAGAGGAGAGACAGAGAGGAAGATCTTCCGTCCGATGATTCACTCCCCAAGTGAGCGCAACGGGCCGATGCTATGCCGATCCGAAGCCAGGAGCCTCTTCTGGGTCTCCCACGCGGGTGCAGGTTCCCAAAGCTTTGGGCTGTCCTCGACTGCTTTCCCAGGCCACAGGCAGGGAGCTGGAAGGGAAGCGGGGCTGCCGGGATTAGAACCGGCGCCCATATGGGATCCCGGGCGTGCAAGGCGAGGACCTTTAACCACTTGCGCCACCGCGCCGGGCCCAAAGCAAAATTTATTTAAGAGAGAGTAAGTAAGAGAGCGTTCTCCTGCCATAGTGAGAGGAGGCTGCAAGGGAGGAAAGGCCCAAGAAAATGGTGGAAGCGGTGTCTTTCATGCAGCATTTCAAGGAGGGGGCCAAATGAGTCAGAGGGGAGGGGGGGAGTTCTCTCAGAGTGGGCAGTCGGGTTCCTGGTCAGAAGGGAGCGATGGGCTGCCCCTCTTCCCATTCTCATGAGAAGCTGAAATCTCAGGCACCAATTTTTGCTTCTTCTTCATAAAAACTCCAAGAGATGCAAGGTGACAATTTGATCTGGTCAAAGATTGATGGAACTTCCTGATCCTTTTTGTCAGGTAAAAGTCACTTCCCGTTGGGGCTCCTCCTAGCAGCCCAGTTGCTATTCTCACGGGAAAACCAGAAGCCTGGAGGAACTCCTCTTTCCAAAGGAGGCAAGTACAAGGGGGAAGGAAGATTAAATATAAATATAAATATAAATATAAATATAAATATAAATATGGATCAGAGGCCCTAACTGTCTGTTGGCCATCTGACTCCTTACACTAACACAGTCTCATGACATGGGCAGCATTACTATCTCCAGCATATTCAGTGAGGAAACTGAGTAACAGAGAGGTTGAAGAACTTGTTCCAAATCTCACAACTATTCAGTCATTGAGACAGAGCTCTACCTCCTGTGGTTGGTTACCACATCTATGGCTTCAATTGATGTTCCTCACATTTTAATGTGTACACAAAGCACAGCACCTTGTTAAAAATAAAAATTTGACTCAATGGTTCTGCGATCAGGCCCAAAATTCTTATCTCTTAACCATGCTATGGTTAATGATTCATTGAATGGGCTCAATTACAAAGATCTACATGACTATTTTCTCCAAATTTTATGCAATTTCCTTTTAACAAGTTTGATTCCCCAAGCTTGGTGATTTTCAACAGTTGCCCTTATTTCTGAGAAAATCTATCCACAGATGGCACAGTATTAGCTCTCTGGTTTGTAGTTACAGGGAAGGAGAGGTTCATTGCTTGGCATATCTCCTTGCAGATTTAATGATTCTGTTAATATCTGTTGAAAGAAAGAATGAATATATGCATTTATGTTTTTCTAAATGTGTAATTGAACACTTTATACAAAAACTTTTTAGAATTCACTTAAAAGTCTCAATAAACCATATTGTAGTATTTTAAAATTATTTCCTAAATGTAAAAGGAGACACTTTACTACAGTATTCATAGATCAGATAGAAAGTATGATCTTGCTGCCACTCTTATTTTAGAATCATTCAGTTATATGTATCTGTATGACAAAGTATTGCTTCTACCCCAACTCTAAATGTTTAAATTGAATGACCTGATATTTCCCTCTGTTAGGAATTATTACCACAAACCCACACACCAGACACAGCGAGTCATACAGGAGGTCTTTATTTGCGTGAGAAGAAATGGCAACCAGAGCAGAGAGAGAGAGCATGAGGGTCTGAGCTTTTATAGCAGCCTTTATAGCACGGGAACGTGTGCCATGAATATGGGGTTGTGAGAGATTGGTGGATAGGGCCGTAGGGTACAGGGTCACAAAGTTACAGCAGATTGGTGGAGAACAGGGCTATAAGATTCAGATATGTAAAATGGCCCCGGCTCTAAGATGGCATGAATCTTGTCAATCTTCAGAGCCAATGTTTGAATCAATCCTTATACCCTTCTTATTTTAAAATAATTTTTGATATAGTGATTCAACTCCAAACTTGTATTACAATTATCTGAAGAGAGTGTGGCTCAGAATTATGTTATTGAGTAAATAAATTAGAAAAATTGCACAATATAAGTTCTTTTAAAGGCACTAACTAAAATGCCCAGTGTTTTATAGAAAGCTTTTTAATGGGATTTTCCTTTATTTATTGACCCGTGACTATAAAAATGTTACAGTATTAATTTCTTATCAACTTCTTGCTAGTTTCAATTTTGCTGTTAATGAATGATTTTTATCATATGACTGATAGTTACACAATATATAATGGATTTCCCCTTTTGTGTTTCTGAGTGGAGATGAAGTCTTGGTAAATTAGCCTAACAGTTCATGATCTGTCCAAGTCAGTGTTGCTCTTCATAATTCAGTTTTACAGTTTGGACATTGACTAATGCAAAAACAAGCAAACAAACAAAAAGCAAGTTGGTCATTGACTTAGAGTCTTTAATTAAGTATAATTGCTTGGATGTTTGTTTTTCTTGTAAAAACTAGTTCTAATGTCTTAAGTAGTCTGTAGACCACTAAACTGTTTTTTTTTAGACTTCTTTGTTTTTATTGGAAAGTCAGGTCAGATTTATAGAGAAGGATCACCCACAAAATGGCTGCAACAGCCAGAGCTCAGCTGATCCAAAACTAGGGACCAGGAGCTTCTTCCTGATCTCCCATGCAGGTGCAGGGTCCCAAGGCTATGGGCCACACTCTACTGCTTTCCCAGGCCACAGGCAGGAAGTTGAATGGGAAGTGGGGCAGCCAGCACATAAACTGGAGCCAATATGGAATCCCAGTGCTTGCAAGGTAAGGATTTAGTGAGCTGAGCCATCGTGCTGGGCCCCACTTAACTGTTCTTAGTTACTGGAGAAATTCACCAAGATAACAGTACCCATTATTTTCTTGGTGACTCTTGGACAAAGTGAACTTTCAAGGAGTCGTTTGATCTTTTTTTTTTTTTTTTTTTTTCCAAGCTGAGCAAAGGAATGCTTTGTGTAAGGTCAGATTTCCCTGTATGAGTAGCTTCAGCCGCTGAACTACTCAGACAGGCGAATGACTTTGACACATTGAAATGCAAGTATTGCTATCTGGGCCACAAAGAAGCTGTTTCTCAGGTGAGATATAAAGGCTTTCAGACTTCACTGGTGAAAACGCTGTCTAAATACAAGGCAGAAAAACAAATATTGGTCATAGTATTAATATGCAGTTAGTGTGGAACCATCTGCTGGTTCCACTGCCTTACATGGGATGGATTCCCTGTGTTCAGTGGTGTGTTGAAATCTGGTGTCCATGGCAACCAAAGCATCACCAGTCTCAAAGCAAACACTGTGGGGACCAGGTGAATCTCCACCCACACAGTGAGTTTAGGAGGAGCTACATGTTTGATAGACCTTACAGCTATCCAAGGCTGAGAGATCCAACCAGGAGGGAAGTATTGTCTTCACAGACATTTCAGGAACTCAATCTAACTTTCCAAAATACTGTGTTTTTTCTTATGAAGTAGAGAATTGCTCATTTATTACAAAAAACATCTTGAAATAGGTTGGAGTCTCAATGAAAAGGCATGAAAACAAGGTGACTCTGAATTCTTAGATTTAGGTAGCTTTAGGATTGAATCCTGGCTGTACTGTTGTAGCTGATTGATTTTAAGCAAGTTACTTATCATCTTTAGGTCTTCCCTCTATAGAATGTAGTTCAAGAAGCACCTAGCTCCTATGTGTTCTGCAAAGAGCCACTGAGGATATTCATGCAATATGCTTAGCAGCAAATGCCTTAGGCACAGGGTAAGAGTTCTATATGTCAGCCACTATTTTATTGTTAGTTTGAGTATTATTAACATTCAAAGGGACTCTGGATTGACCAGATACCATAGGTATATTTTTCTGATGTTCAACCAGTCTGTTGAGTATCCCCTGTAGGGGTATTCAGAGCTGCTGTGTGCCTGATTGCAATGGAAAAGCTTTGAGATTTTCACAGAGAAGCCATAAAGGGCTGGAGGGAAATCTCTGCCCTGCCATGCCGTAGATAAGCTGAGCTGCTCAGACAGATGATATGTCAAAGTGAATTGAGTGGCTGAACATCACCCCTCTAAAAGAACCTGTGTGCTATCCTCTGCACTATCTCCAGGGAAAGGGCTCTTCTTTCCTCTCTTGAAAATTTTAGGCTCTTTGTAGACTCAATAAAGAAATTGTCTTGCCCATGTCTCTAACATGTACTCCTTGGAGTAAATCACCCAATTGGCTTTAAGTTACTGAAAATTACTTTTTACAGGTGATGTTGGAATTTTTTCTTGTTCTGTCAGTGCTTCCCCTTAATATGCTAAGTGATGGATTCAAGGAGTTGTTGCTTGCTCTTAAGTTCTCTTTTTTTGTTTCTAAAGATTGTTTGCTTGCATGGCACAAATCCAGGATTTTAGAGGAATAAAAATAATTGTTGATTCATGACAACTTCAAATGAGTTTCTTCAATAAATGTTCCAGATCATGTACATTTGGTAGCTTGTTTCTGAAAAGGATTAATACAATTAATGATTCTGTTGCGTGTTTCTTCAGTTCCTGGGCCCTGAAATTATATTTTACTGCATTAATGCACTTTTCTGCTTGGATTTGAAAACCTGTATAGACTCATTGTCAGTTTCACAAACTTAAATTTCTGTTTCATTCCTATTTATATTTATCTACAGCATAATGCTTTTAATATTAACTACTATTTTAACAACAGAGCTGCAATTATGACTTCTCTCCCTAATCAGCAAGATGTCATGCATATTCATTAGTTGTACTTAAGGTTTTCAATACTATATCAATTGGGCTAGGTCTTGGCTTTATTCTCCATGTGATGGTATATTTTTCTCTGAGGCCACTGTTTCTTACCATGTATTAGAATCCCTGGAGGGCTTGCTAAATCATATGTGATTGGGCACTATTTCCAAAGTTTCCAAGTCAGTGGGTCTGGGATTGGGCGTAAAGTTTTCACTTTTAACAGTTCTCAGTAATACTACTTCTGGCTATCTGAGAACTAAATTTTGAGAACTACTCACTTAGACTATACGTTTAACATTGGCCAAACTTCTCTGAAACATGGGGATTAGATGAGAGCATGTGGTGGTAATACCACATACTTCTTATAATTGTCAGGAAATAACTAGGGAGTGGGTGTTTGCTACAATGTTTATGATGCTGCTATTCCATGTCAAAGTGCCTGGATCTGGGTCCTGCATGCTCTTCACTCAAGCTCCCTGCTAATACGTGCTCCGGGAGACAGCAAGTATTTTGGAATTGCTATAGACGTGGGAGACTCAAGTTGAGTTCCAGGCTCCTGACTTCAGCCTGGCTCAGCCCTGGCTATTGGGACCATTTACAAAGTGAACAGTAAATAGGAAACCTCAATCTTTCTCTTTCTCTGACAGCCATTTTAAATTTAATTTATTTTTAACATATACATAGAAATTATACATATATATATTATATCATGTAATATTTTGATATATGCATAAATTATGTGATGTCCAATCATGATAAATGTCTGTCTCCTGAAATTCTTGACATTTATGAAAGCTTTTTCATATTTTTAAAGATTTATTTATTTATTTTTATTTTAAAAAGCAGAGTTACAGAGAGGAGAGACGGAGAGGGAGCTTTTTCAACTGCTGATTCAATCCTCAGATGGCCTCAATGTCTGAGCTGAGCCAATTCGAAGCTAGCAGCCAGGAGTTTCCTCCAGGCCTCGCACATGGGTACAGCGGCCCACGGACTTGGCCATCTGCTGTCTCCTAAGACCACAAGCAGAGAGCTGCATCAGAAATGGAGCAGCTGGGAAAAGAACCATGTCCACATGGATGCCAGTGCTACAGGCAGGAGCTTAGCATGCTATGCCACCATGCTGTCCCCAGAGTTTTTTGCTTTGTTTTTGTTTGTTGGTTTGTTTTTGATTTCTAAAGGGAAGAAGTTTATTTGGTTCATGGTTTTGGAGGCTGGGAAGTCCAATAGCATGATAATAGCTTATGTAACTTCAACTTATGATAAGAAGCAAAAGGGAAAACCAAACAAAATGTGAAAGGGTTGGTAATCTTGCTTCATCCAAATTCCCAGTAACTGATTCAGTCCTGTAAGACTGTATTTATTTTTCATTTTTAATTAGCATTTCATGTAAGCATGGTATATTTGCCATATTTAACCAATCATACCCAGCTTCTCCTTATTTTTTATGCAGACTCACTCAAGCCTTCCCTACCTTCCACTCCCCACTGCCAGCCTGTGCTAGTTACCATTCTGTATTCATATTAAGTTTTTTTTTACTCCCACATGTGAAAAAGCTTTGATGTTTGTCCTTTTGTGTCTGCATTATTCCACTTAATACAATGTCTTCCGGTTCCACCCATTTTACTGAAAATGACAAAATTTTATTCTTTTTATGGTTGAATAGCATTCCATTGTGTACTTATGCCATGTTTTTTCTTTTTCCAAATGAATAACAGTGGGGAGAACAGGAAGCAGTAAATACAGAAAGCCAAAAGGGGGTACGAGGGTAGACTTAGCCTCAACCCATATTTCCTCTGTAAGGGAACTCTAGAATGAAAATTACACTCTAAACTAGAGGCACACTGTTGTGCCAGTAATTAGCTCCAGTTGGGGCAGTGGACTGACATGTAAAGTTCCACTTGCTACCATGGCACACTTCCAAAGTGGCTCTTGTAGCTTCAAAGTAGGATTCTAAAGAAGGCTACATGTTTTAGAAGCAATACACATGGTCACTGGAGGATGAATTCACAGAAGTATTAAGCATTTGGCTAGAGTTAATAGGAACACCCACAGTTTCTTTGCTTGTACCCTCCAGACCTTAGTAGAACCCTTGAGATTCACTTCCTTGACAGAATCGAAAAATAGGCCTTGAAGCTCAAGGTACAGTCAAGGGCAGAGATGAGGATATTTCACTGAAAACAGCAGGGTAACATGAAAGTTTACAGGTGTGACTCTCCTCCCTCCCAACCTCTAACACACAGCCTTTTCCTCACATAATCTCCCAGGATGCTGGCAGCCACATTCCCACCAAAGATTGAAGGAGATCCTTTGATTGTTAAGATAGTCTAAAAGCAAAACAAACAAACAAACAAAAACAGAGGTACTGACATGTAGAGAACTTCATTCCAACATAAATGCAGTTACACTGTGTTGTTATTTTACAGTAAAGCCCAGCAATCGGCTGGATCATTCTGATATCCAGAGCTCCCAATGACCTTCTTTGAGGATGAGACTCTTAAGTAGGGAATGCAAAAGAAATCTGAGGGATGGAATCAGATATGAAGCATATGAGTATAACAAAATAAAAAATGGAGCCTGGAGAAAGCAGATAATACTAGAAGTCTAGGAAAGCCTTCCAAATGTCTAAATCATAAATCAATATTTTGATAAAGTGATAACATGTATAGACTAAATGCAGGATGTTATTGAAAGAAACAGGTAAAAGATCTCTCAAAAACTAAAATATGGTAGCAGAAATAGAGGCAACTCAATTAAAGGTTAAGAGCATTGACATGTTTCTGAAAGTTCAACCAAAAACAAGCAATAATGAGATTTATAAAATGAGAAAATATTAATCAAAGTCCAAACTCTGTCTAGTAGTCACTCTCAAAAGAGAACAAAATAAGTAAAAAGAGAAAATTATGAGTATGAAAACTGTTCTTTGTAAGTGAAAGACATAGCTTGTCAGGTATGCAGGGCTTTGTGGGACATTGGATGGCAAAAGGAATAAAGGGAATCTAAAGGTTTCTAGAAAGAAACAGCAAAATTCATTTCATAATAAGGCTTAGCTCTGGATTTTTCAAAGCAATTTAGGAAGCTACCAGACAGTGGAGCAAAGCCTGCCAAATTCACAGGGAAATTATTTTTCAACTAGAATTCCCTCAAAATCATCAAGCAAGTGTGAAAGCAAGTATCTTTAGATATTCAGAGTAACAAAAAAAAAAATCTCAAAACTTTTGTTTAGACTCATCAACAAGAGGAAAGAAATCATGACTCCAGAAAAAAAAAATGAGATCACAAAAGCTGGGGCATCAGTACAGGTTGGGTCCCAGAAATCTATGGGGAGGATAGAGGACAGCCCAAATGGCAGCTGGACATTAACACCAAGGAAGGAAAAGGTACGAAAAGGAAGTAGTAAAAAATGTACCATGGTGTTGCTCAATGAATACTGATTTTGGCCAAATAATGTGGTAGAACATTTTGGATTGATAAGAAAGGAGAAATATGTGTGAAAAGATTACAAGCAAGCTAAATTTTCATGTTCCATGTTAGCAGATTAATACATGATGCATAAATGGGGAATATCAAGAATTGTAAGGATGTCATTTTAAAAATATGACAACTCACTAGAAAAAAACACAGAGATAAGACTGCTTAAATTTTTCCTTTAGAAGAATCAGAATATGGGTGGAGATGGGTGAGGGCAGGAGCCTGCTCTTATTTTGAGAAACCCTTGACCTTTGAACCAATACGTGCAGGTATTGTTTTGAAACATATAAACATCAAGGACTGTTTCTTATCTGACCTTCCCTGTCCTTTCTGGCAGTGATTTCTCCACAATATATGTTTATAAAATATTCTTTTCATTTGATAAAGTAGAAGACATACAGACAGATTGTCCACTTGTTCTTCCGAGTCACTCTCCAGATTCTTGCAATGTCTGAAGGTGAACCAAGCTGAAGCCAGAAGCTGGAGACTTGAGCAGGGTTTCCCATACAGTTGCCAGGGACTCACATACTTGACCTGCTCCCTACAAGGTGCATTTGAGCAGCAAGCTGGAATTAGGAGCCAGAGCCAGGCCTGCTCTGCCCAAGCACTCCAGTAGTGATGTGTAGGCATCTTGAGCTATGTCTTTACAGCTGCACCAGATATCCACCCCCATAGTCTGATTTGGTATTTGTATTCACCATGTTACTGCATTGTGATATTTTAAAAATAACTCTTATTGTGTATAATTAAGGTATGCAACACAAAGTTGTGGGCTACATATAGATAGTAGAAAGGATACTATAGTGAAGCAAATTAAAGTTTTTATCATCAAACATAGGTCCATGGTATTTTTTGTTTTTGTGGACAACACAGCTGAAATACCACTTAGCAGTAATCTCAAATACAATACAGTTTAATACCTATAGTCCTAATGTTATGCAATCATATCTAGACCTTTTCACCTCACATATCTTACTTTGCATTTATACAGTGATTACAGTATTAGCCAAGACCATGTACTGAATGTCATAAAAATCATGTGGTCATTTGTAGATAAGTTTTGTCAACACGTATGTCATCATCAAAAATACCTTGATACCTCTCTGGTATCCTTACACATCATACTAAATTAGGTTATGATTTCATTAAGTAATGGCATTTTATAAGTTTAGTCGAAGGCTCTGTGTAAATTCTAATCTTAATATAGTTTAGACAGTTGTGCCTTTTCTAATATTGAATATTGAGGTTTACAATGTTATTTATTGAGTTTTTACCCAGGAGCAGGAGGAGAGAGCTCAATAATGATTTTTCATGGCAGGGGATCTAAGATGTTCCAAAATCCTAAAATATTTCCAGGTCACTCCAATCAATAGTGACTAATAATTAGTTGCTAATAAGAGCGGTACATATATATGTATATACATATATGCTGTCCTATTACATTTTCACAAAATCTCTTCAAGATATTATTGCTTTCATTTTCAGAAGAGAAAATTGAAAACATTGCAGAGAGATTAGTTTTCACAAGATTATGTAGTTGTAAAACAAGATAATGATAACATAAATTGCCAAAACAAGATATTTTTGATAGGTGTTAACCAGTATGGAGTCTAAAATAACAGATAAATTAAAACCAATGTTTACTTGAAGGACCTATCGAAGTTGAGAAGAGATTGAACCTAATTTTGAACCTAATTCAAGCTGTTCTCCAAAGCTCTGGTCTTTCTGCTTTCCTGGGTTGTTGGTATCATTATGTTAAATAGATTTTCTCATTCTCCAAATATGTCAATAAATGATTTAATTGATAGCAGTTATCTCCTTCTCTTGGCCGAGCCCAGGGAGTGTGTCAAGCTTCTAGGCTGATCTTAGATTCAGCAGTGAAACTACAAAACTCAGAGGGGGTAGTGTCTGAAAAGCATTTAAGTACAGATAAGAAGTTCCTGAACACAGCATGATTTTTTAAAATAAAATAAAATTTATTTTAAAAACTTAAAAAAAAAACCCACCTAATAATGCGGTGAAAACCACAATGGTTAAGTGTGTGGATCAAAAGTTAAGTTTCAAAGGTGAGACAGATTATTAAGCAGAAAGATTCTAAGTACCACAGTTATTTCCCAAATTTCTGGTTTTTTTAAAGATTTATTTTATTTTTATCACAAAGTCAGATATACAGAGAGGAGGAGAGACAGAGAGGAAGATCTTCTGTCCATTGATTCACTCCCCAAGTTACCGCAATGGCCGGTGCTGCGCTAATCCAAAGCCAGGAGCCAGGAACTTCTTCGAGGTCTCCCACACGAATGCAGGGTCACAAGGCGCCTCGACTGCTTTCCCAGACCACAAGCAGGGAGCTGGATGGGAAGTGGGGCCACCGGGATTAGAACAGGTGCCCAAAAGGGATCCTGACACGTTGAAGGCTGGGACTTTAGCCACTAGGCCACTGTGCTGGGCCCCTTCTCCAAGTTTCTTTTGCTATGCTTCTTGTAAGTTATTTTTCTTTCTTGCTCTCTTTCCCTGTTGTCTCTGTCTACTTCTTTGGGTATACTGTTGACTGCACATTTCATGTTCATTGTCATGCTACATGTTTCCTTAAGGAGCTTCTGCTGCAGCATAACTGGTTCAACTCTAACTCTCAATCTCCACTGCCTTTTCCTATTACTAAGTAATGGGTGCCTTCATGGCTGTCAGAAGATTCTCAGAGCCAGTGAACAAAGGAATGAGTGTGAATGAAATGCTTTTAATTTGCTGAAACCAAGTAACTTCCTTTACCTGAGGTCTAGGTATGAAGTCTTAACAAGGAACAATCCACATCTTGAAACTAATTCTTCAAGAAAGCTGCTACCTAAATATATTTTCACTTTTACAGATCTGACAGTGGAACCACTTAGGATTAGATATTTGATGGACAAAATACATGCTTGGTCAGGAATATTGTCATATTTTAACTCACCATCAGCTTTTTGACAGCTAAAGAATGGCAAAATTTTACTATTTTTACATTACAAAATGGGAAATGTACCTAGCTTGTGACAGGTAAAAGTGATCCATTTATGCATTTCTCTGGTGACAAATAGAACTCTCTAACACTTGACATTAAAAAGATACCACTTAGGAAATGGTCATTTTGGACCTGTGCAATATCTGACATCTAAGATGGGTTTTATTTTGCTTTTGAAAGTAATTCCCATTATTGCTATATTGCTGTGGGTGAGAAAATCTTGTGGCTATTTCTGGACTTTCACCTCCTTTATTTAAAGCTTGCATCCACTCCTGATGCACTGCATATTGACAGCTGTAGGCACTTAATCAGCTATTAGACTCTCTTTAGTTTCCTTACTAGAGAAGGCTTATGTTTTTCTTTAACAAGAGGGGAGAAACTAATATGAAAATTTTTCACTTTAATTAATTTTGAAAGATTTATTTTATTTTTTATTGGAAAGGCAGATATACAGAGAGAAAGGGAGACAGAGAGAAAGATCTTCCATCCACAGATTGACTCCCCAGCTGTCCACAATGGCCAGAGCTGAGCTGATCCAAAGCCAAGAGCCAGGAGCTTCTTCCGGGTCTCCCATGCTAGTGCAGGGTCCCAAGGCTTTGGGCCATCCTCCACTGCTTTTCCAGGCCACAAGCAGGGAGCTGGATGGGAAGTGGATCAGCCAGGACACAAACTGGCATACATATGGGATCCCAGCTGATGCAAGGTGAGAATTTAGCCACTAGGCTATCATGCCAGGCCATCACTTTAATTCTTTATTTAAATATTATCCCCCAAATAATTGTTAAACAGTAGAGTCAGAACTGGTTTCGAAAAGTTACTTTGAATTTTCCATGGTAAATAAAGAGGCAGTTGAAGAAATTCATTAAACTAGGACTTGGAAGAAAAAATGGATGCTCAGATTTTTTTCTGTGGTTCACTGTGACTGATTGCAGATAATATGAGTTTTATTTAGCTAGGTGGAGCTTTTCATGGCATGATTATATCTGATTGGCGTACTCGAGTATTGAATAACAGGTGACTCTCCATCAATATCCCCCATAGTCACAGGTTCTAAGTTCCTAATTCTTCTCCATGGTGCAGGGAACTTTTTAGAGATTTGAACTAAAGCTGCTGTGCCAAATGACTTCTAACATTTAAATTTCAAGCTTCAGGGATTTTACGTATTCTATCAGGCAAGCTGTGTTCCTGTCCTGATGAACCAAGTGTGAATCAAACAGAGCAATATTACTTTGATTTCTGTTTCTGCCTGCTGTTGTTTTTTTTTTCTCGAGATTTCAGGCAAAAGGTTGTACTTTCTGAGTGGACCCTGGTTATGTTAAGATGCTGTGATGCTTTTGGATATATCCCTAAATGCCTTCTCCATTGCTTGCTAGGGATTTCTTTGTGTTTCATTCTTTCCAGTTTCACTATAGTATATGCAATGTAGATTTAATTTAAAATGTTCTATTTTTTGATATTGTGACTCTTTTGTTTATAGATTTGTCTTTGATGAGTTCTGAAAAAATCTCAGCTATTATTGCCACAAATATTGCCTCTTTTCCATTTAGTTGATTTATTGATATGTAACTCGTTTAGCACACATTTTACCCATTGGAAATATACAGTTTTGTGGTATTAATATATTCACAGAGTTATACATCAAAATTAATTGGGGGCGTGTGCAGCACGATGGCTCAATTGGCTAATCCTCAGCTTGCAAGCACTGGCTTCCAATATGGGTGCTGGTTCCTATCTCAGCTGCTCCACTTCCCATCCAGCTCCTTGCTTGTGGCCTGGCAAAGCAGTGGAGGTTGGCCCAAAGCCTTGGGACTCTGAACTCATGTGGAAGATCCAGAAGAAGCTCCTGGCTCCTGGCTTCAAGATAGGCTCAGTTCTGGCTGTTGAATCCATTTTGGAGTGAACCACAGAATGGAAAATCTTTCCGTCTCTCCTCTCTGTAAATCTGATTTTTTCAATAAACATAAATAAATATCAATAAATCAATTCATAAGATTTTTCTCACTTCATAGACATTTGAAGTCATTAGCAGTCACTTCTATATTTGTTCCAACTCCTTCCCCTAGTCCTGTTGTCTTAGGAACCATTAATCTAATTTTTGTCTCTATGAATTTGCCTGTTATTGACATTTCATAAAAATGGAATTATATAATATGTTGTTTCTTATAATTGACTTTTTTTTTAACCAAGCAGGACTTTCAAGATCTATCCCTGTTATAGTATCTAGTTAGCATTCCATTCATTTTTATTTTTGAAGAAAGAGATCTTGATTCTACTGGTTCATTCCACAGATGCCTGAAACAGCCAGGGCTGGATCAGGTCAAAGTCAGGAGCTGGAAGGCAATGTGGATCTCTCATGTGGGTTCCACGGACACAAGCACTTGAGTCATTACCTACTGGTTTCTAGGTGCGCATTAGCAAGAAACTGGAATTGGAAGTGGAACTGTGGCTTGACCTAGCACTCTGATATGGGCTGACAACGTTCTTAACAACTGTGTCAAATACTCTCCCCAGATGCAGCATATCTTAAAAGTGTTCCTTCTCTCTCTCTCTCTCTTTTTTTCCAAGTGGTCAGCACCCACTTTGAAGGTTTTATCAGGGATCATCAGAGCTAAGTCATGTTGCCTTTTGGCCAACAGTGGTTTGATATACTTTCTTTTTTTTTTTCTATATTCAGAAGAATGTTTTATTTTGACAATCATATATTCATAACATTTAAAATTTCTTTCAATAGTTCTATCTATATTTAAAGTTTTCTAGGGTAAGTTAAAAAACAATAACATAACAATGTACAATCTATTATAGTGACAGATTTCCCAAATGTGTTAGGTCTTATTTTCTGTATTAAAAAAAAAAAAAGCCTGGGTGAACTTGGTGGGAAAGACAAGGAACTGAATAAAACAGCTTTGACTCTTACTCAGCAAGGGCTCAGCAAATTCATGGATGCATAAGGGTGTTCATGGAGAGCCATACATGGTGAAATGCTATCCTAACCTGTATGCAACAGAAAAGTAAGATCCTGCAATCCCTACTTGAGGGAGAATGAGGAAGAAGGACTTTCTGGAAAATTCGTTCAATGTTAGATGTTATTTGCTGTGCTTTATCCAACACTGAATTCACTGTTTGACATACTTTCTAATTTCAGAGATGATATGATGCAAAAAGAATGCATCTGGAGATCAGTAAATTATGTAGTGTAGTTATTTTGTTGTAAGAAAAGACCCTTCCAGACATCTAGACCTATTTATTATTATTTAGAATGTGGCTTATAGGATAATGCCATCCTGCAAATATTATATTGTCTACAAGGACACAAAGAGAGAAATTAGAACTAGATTTTTAGGAATTTTTTGAAGAAACTAGGAGGAAATTTTTCAGTTGAATCTAAAAACACTGGGACTGGTATTTTGAGTATCTTGTTTTTTCTGGCATTGTATCTATATAATATTTTACAGAAGTCTTAGCCCATGCCAAATTAGAAATAAAACTAAACATGACTATTTCTTTACCAATGATAGTTTGAGACTTATTGATTCTAGTGATTCATAAGTGTTGGTATTAGTTTGGGGTGGGGTGACAGAACTTGCTTGTCTGACAGGTTCCCAGGTGATTCTGCAATGGAAAAGGGCCACACTTTGAGAACCATTGTCCTAGACCTCTATTCTGCTGATAGCAGGAAGCTCACTGCCAATAATTTCCAACTGAATTTGTAGGACAAGACATCCTAATGCTGTTTTGCAAAGTTTCTGCTTTCAGTGATCACTTCTAGTGAAGTTAGAATAACTTCTCCACCTCTTCATCTCTTTTCCTTGGTGAACTTTGCAGAATGCCATTGATTTCAGAGCTGGCACAAATAGTGTAGGCTGAAGGATATGTGACTATGTGATTGTGTTTGATTAAATGTTCACACTTTTCTTAGAAGCACAAATAGTACATTTTACTCCTCAAGTGAATTGGTGCCATGATTGGTTCTCAGTTCTTCTGAGAATGTTCTGGACGATCTGTTGACAGCATTTTAGAGTCTGACTGTTCAAATAGCACAAATGCCCAAGGCAACTGGAATAACTTAGACAACTTACCAGACTTGTGGGATATTAGTGCTACCTCATCAAGGTGACAGGAGGACATGCTTTTCATGAAAAACCTGCACTGCATATCCATGGCGTACTTCCTAGCAACAACAGTTCTCATTACTGTCATCTTAAGGAGTATGTATTAACTCCAGGAATCTTGACCAAGTGACCTTTTAAGGAACAAATTAATACCTTTGGATGAGTCAGGTAGAATAACCATGGCTACCACAGTCAAAATAACTTTCCTTCTTGCTGCCATGGCAAATGCTGCAAATCTCTGCAGTATCTATAGGCAGTCACTGTAGCCTGCATGAAAATCAGCTACTGCTTTTTTTTCACTTGTGTGGGAATCATTACTACCCCCCAATTCATGTGTTGTAACCCACTAAAGGCATTCTTAGACTTCTAAACCAGCGCTTTTCAAATGTTAAATGCATCTGAAGCATCTGTAGAAGTTGCTCAAAATCTGGGATTGGGTTGGAGATTCACCGTTTCTTTTAAGAATCTATCATGGGTGAGGAACATCTGGCCCATAGTCATATAATGCTGGCAGAATCACTTGGTCTGGGCTTGCCAAGGCAACCTCAAGTACGACTTGAAATTCATTAAGTCTATGCAGGCTGATTGCTAAGTTGATAATTTTGTATGGTTAATGAATAATATTATAAATATCCAAACTGCCCTTGACGGAATCAATCCCCATCTCTACTTGACAGTGTTCTTGCACAAAGGGCCATGTGTTGAGTGGCAAGATGCTGAACATTTTGAATCACCATCTTTTATAGGATAACCTTTATTAGGAACTAAAAATTGGGACACTGATTTTACATTTCTTGAGAAACTTAGCCTGGCCTCCCAAAGCAGGCATCACTTGCATCTCTATGTTTAGCTCATTAAAACATTTGGCTAAGTCTGTGGATAGTCTTCACATTGGAAACAATTCATTTTTTATCTGTGTCCTTTAAAGTCTTTATACTTTAGTCAGTAAAAGTGTCAGATTCGTTTTAAAAATTTCTGTTGGAGTGA
Organism: Ochotona curzoniae; assembly: GCF_017591425.1. Lineage (NCBI taxonomy): Eukaryota > Metazoa > Chordata > Mammalia > Lagomorpha > Ochotonidae > Ochotona > Ochotona curzoniae. The sequence goes on along the minus strand of NW_024465023.1, from coordinate 16,614,404 downwards.
ATGGTTATCATGAATGTCATACTAAAGATAATTCCATAGCATAGTATCCAGATAACTTTTATTTGCCTCCCAACCAAATCAAGAAAAAGTAGGCTCATGATATAACACTTAATTACATCCGACAACTTTTGACTTGTAAGCAATGATCGTCAGTGTATGATTTCTGTTTTACAAAAATTACGATTCTATTGCTTAGTGTGGCATTAGGTAAAACAAAAGGAAAAATGTCATTAACGAGCTTGTGTGTGGACATTGCTTGCTGGGAGACCCTGATATGTGTTTACACATTACAGTAAATAACAAGATTATTTTTAGACAATGAAATCTACTGAGGGTGATCTGAGGGTTAATTCTGAGCTCTTTTCTTGGCTGAATGTGTCAGTGATGGCTTTAGCTGCAAATGGTAGAAAAATCTGACTTATAAGGGGCTAAAAATGGATAGCATTTCGTTCTAACATGTAAAGATGTATGAAAGCAGGCAGCTGCTGGCAGCTACTCAATGAGCTTGTGGCAGGAAGGCTGGTGTCTCTGCACCCTGCCCTTCACAACTCAGGGTTATAAAACATATGTGTAAGCTCTGAATACCTTGTCTGTGTTCAAAACAGAAATGAGACAGAAGACTGTGCCAGACCGCTCTGAACCTATCTGGGAAGCCAAAGCCATCCATTACATTTCCATCAGATATTCTCCTTGTATAAGGGATCTTTAGAAGTTTCATGGAAAATACATATTATGAAAAACCCATCCATGAATTTCAATAAATACCCAAAACAAACCTTTTAGTTGCCTTTTTCAAAAAAAAAAAAAAAAAGAAAGTGAAGTATCCTTGTTAACCAGAACCAGTCACACAAAACTGACTCAAAAAGCTTGCATTTATCTGGGCTACCTTGAAAAATGTCAATTTTATTAGCAAGATAGAATGGATAAATGGCTTTTGGGTAGGCAATGAGTACTGTGACAAAAGTAACAAGAAGTGAAATTTCCCTTCTTGTTGTGATTAAACTTAATTCTTAGCAGAACTGAATCTTTACTAGAGGGAAAAAGTGAGTGAGCAAAGGTCAAACAACCTTTCAGCATTCCAAGTGCAGTCCTTCATGTGTTATACATATGAGTTTTGGGGGCACAAAATCTACCTGGATTCAAAAGGAAAGGCAAATGGACATTACATTGTGCCTCCGAAGCAGTTTGTGAATTTGGCAATAGAATAATTACAGTGGCATCGCTCATCCTGCAATCTTACTAGATGCTTTGAGTGTTAAACGGTTTGTGTTATCAGGTTAATGAGTCCCTAATGACATTGAATGCAAACTCTTTACTATTAATTGTAATTAGACTACCTCTTGGCATGCTTCAAGATTCAGTTCTTGATAGGAGCAGTTGATGAGGCCTTTTGATAAAGAATGAAATAACATGAAGCATGAAAATTAAGGGAATGTATTCCTTTTAAAAATGTCCCTTGGACATTGAGTCTTTAACTAACAAACATATTTTTGATTTTATATATGTATATTTGCTTTTCATTTTTTAGCAACCTTCTTTATCTACTAAAGTTAATTAGACCTGTGTTAGACCAGAATTTTGCACACTATTGAGCTTTAGTAACTGTTTCTGTCCCTTTCTTCATTTAACCTTAGGAAAACAATTTTATTAGTAAGTATTAACTCTTCTTTTGAAATAAGGAAAAATACAATTTTGGTTGGAGGGGTAATTTTTCCTTTTAATTAAAAACTGTGTATATGGTCAGAATCAGGCTTTCCAGCTTGGCTTTGGAACATTTTGAAGGTGATTGCCTCATTTAATCCTCTTTGTGCTTTCTGGCTCTGCCTTAGCTCATACATTTTTATCTGTGGTCTAGTCACTGGATGAAAAGGATTGATTTCTGTGTTGCAAAGGTTTTAGAATTTGGATAAAAAGTGAGATGAAAGGCAAATTTTCATTTTTCCCAATCGCCTAAAGGAAATGGAAGTATATTACAGTTACTAGTAGCTCTGCCAGGGGATAGTGATTGTGAAAAGAAACGGGCAGGTTTCTTGCGACAGATCTTAAACCAAATGATTGATTCTTACCAAAGAATTTCCTTTTCATCTTTCAAGAGAAAGAATCAAATACTGAATGTCAGGGTCTAAGGATTGGCAGGGTCCTGGTGGGATGGTGTGGCAGACATACCAGAGACAGGGATTTCACGGAAGACTTCCGAGGGAATGAGCTGAGCTTCCAGACCATAGGCCACGTGAGCATTTGGAGTGTTATCTTCTCACTTGACATTGGGACTTGTGCCCTGGTTGACATACTTGTAAGTACCATTCCGTCTTTTGTGTCAGCACGAAAGCTGAGTTTAGCTAGTTCTACCATAGGTCTTGGGCCATTTGCATCCCAAACTTTACAGGGATCGTGAGCTCTTTTGAGGGCAGATTCAAGACCTTATATTCCAGAAGACAATCAGAATGTTTCGGATTGTTTGTCACCACCGATAGTGCCCAAGAAAGTAGTTAATGACTGAAGAGTACACTATGGTTTTTAGATTTGAGCTTCAATCTATATTCTCATTGCAAAGTTGCACCTGCTTCCCTCTGAACCTAATCGCATGTGTTGGGAGAATTCATGGTATGACTTTGAAATGTGCTTGAAATATCTTGACCTTTACTTTTCAGAGCACAATGATTAGAGAAAATATGTCTGCAGCAGTAAAGGTGAAAAAAAAAATGGGCGTGAGGAATAAAGAAAAAATGTTGAAGTTTATGAGGAGATACATTCAGGTTTTAAATTATCTTTACACATTGCTGCCTAAGAAACATACAATAAAATAGGAAGCTCTGTTGTTCATGGGAGATGAAAATATTAGCTCAGCTCTACAAAATGAGATCGTAATGTTGAAAAGATGCCAACCTCCCTATTGGGCAGCCTGCCAGCATCTCGTCCAGGCTCTAGGTTCTTTCTTAGCTGGCCCAGCGTCTGCCCTTCTTGCTGTTCCCCACCTTGCCAAAGGCTCAGCCTTGCTGAGCCATGTGAGAATCTGCCCTTTATGTACTTAAGCAGAGAATGATTGCAACATTTCAATTGCAGTTGTTGTGGTGAGCTGGGGCGAGAGAGAGAGAGAAAGAGAGAGAGAGGGAGAGGGAGAGAGAGAGAGAGAGAGAGAGAGAGAGAGAGAGAGAGAGAAAGAAAGAAAACAGACAAGAAGTATGACAAATGTTGGATTCTCAAGCCAAAATGTTAGGGCTCTTTTGAAATTAAGCAACCCACTTTTGAAGCCAATGGCGTCCCTCCAACTCCTTCTGGCTTTGAAGTGGTAGTCAAACCTGCTCTTGTCCTTAGAGATGCCATCAGAGATTGCATAGCAATTTTAGCTTTCAAACACCTAGTATATATTAATTGGAGAAATTTTAAAGAGCTTTTCAAGCTTGGACCTCTATATAATCTGTTTACAGTTGCATAACAAATTACTTCAAAACCTTGTAGGTTGCATGTTGCTTATTATTATTACTGACAAGTCTATTGGTTATCTGGTGTTTCTACTGTTCTGAGTGATATTTGGCTGATCTTGCCTAGGTCTGTGCATGTGTCTGAAGTTTGCTTAAAAGTTAACTGACACTGGCTGATCTGGGATGGCTTCATTCCAGTGATTGATTGTTGGGTGGTGTTATAGAAAAGGAGTAAATGAATTCCAAGAGCAAGGACGAAAGCATGTAAGACGTCTTGAGACTTCATTGAAAGCGATGTATCACTACATACTTTCGAACAACGCAAGGCATGTTGTCAGTCCAATTCCAGGTGGTAGACAGCTATACTGCACCTTTTGCTGGTAAAAAGTACAAAGTAAATTTGCAGGGGCACATGCAAAAAAGGATGTGCTTTTGGCAAAAATTTGCCATCTACCATCATATATATGATGTCAGAGGCAGCATGAAGTACCACCTGGGGCATATATATGTGGACATGTGTTCTCAAGAGTCTTATGTTTCTAGGAAGTATAGGATGATTTTTTTTTTTTCTGGAGAGGTGGTATGACAGATGCTGAGGAATACTCTATACTCCACATCCCTTTTTTATAGCATGTCTCATTGGTGCTTCAATGCATGATCCCAAACAGCTTTATTAACTTTGCAGGTATCATGGGCCTCTGCCCCTCCACAGTGCTAGTGCTAAGGTAGTAAATGTATGTGATTGCACAGTGAGGCCAGAATGGAGGTGCTGTGGTTCAGAAATGTGTGTTTACTAATTGTTATTCATGTGTAAAGCAAAAGTCATATTGTTTTTGACAGTTGCAACCTTAAGGCTGAAATACAAGGGCCCAGCATGGTAGCCTAGTGACTAAAGTCCTCACCTTGCATGTGCTGGGATCCCAAACGGGTGATGGTTTGTGTCCTGGTGGCCCTGCTTTCCATCCAGCTCCCTGTTTATGGCCTGGGAAAGCAGTCGAGGACGACCCAAAGCCTTGGGAACCTGCACCTGTGTGGAAGACCTGGAAGAAGCTCCTGGTTCCTGGCTTCAGATCAACGCAGCACCGGCCATTTCGGCCGCTTGGGGAGTGAATCAAAAGACAGATCTTTCTCTCTGTCTCTCCTTTTCTCTGTGTATCTGACTTTGCATTAAAAATATTTTTGCATAAAAAATATTTTTAAAAAGATTGAAATTCAAATGGTTCAACACCTGATATTTCCCTCTAAGCTTACTACAAATACAGAACACATTTAACTATGATGCATGTTAATGGTGAACTTTTTTTTTTTAATAGACTCACCTCACCCCTGACTTCATCTTAGTCACCATACTCTTGTTTTTATTTTTATATTTTCATCATGGTATCCTATAAGGCCTTAAATGATGAACAACACCCCTTGAATAACTAACCTCTGCTGACTCTCCCTGGATTCATACTGTTCCACACACAATGGCTTCTTTATAGTTCCTCAAACATTCAAGTACACTCCCAGCTATAAGACTTTATATGAATTGTGTCCTCTGTCCTGAAAACTCTTCCCTGACATATGTCATTGGCTAACACCCTTCCTCCTTTAGGTCTTTAGTAAGGGGGCACTTTTAAAATAATGCCTACATGACCATTGTGTTTAATACAACACAGCGCTAGTCTCTCACTCCAACATCCCAGTGCACCTTACAGTTTCCTATTTCTTTAAAAATGATCACCTGGTAGTGTAATAAATGACTCACTTCATAAATCCTATGTTGTCTAAAGCTCCTGTTTCTGTGGGCTGAGGTTGCCACAACTACCCAACACCAATGAGTCACTGGGATAAAACAAAGCATGTTGTCATAGGCCATATATGAAAATTCCAGATGACCAGAAGGAAAGCAGGTATTCAGCATAAGTGTTGTTTGCACAGCTTAGGTGCAGACAACTACCTTTACTGGTCCTGGGAGTGGTCATCTCCCAATCCAAGTTCACAAATGCTAGCCAAGGGCCAACCTTGCAAACAGACCCTTCTTAAGGACAGAAGTCTCAGGACTGGGTGAACTCTTCTGCACACCACGCAAGATCATTAGTTCTTTGAGGACCAACATCTTTCTCTTGTTCCATGATACATTCCTTAAAGCAATGCCTGACACAGAGTTGTTTAATAAATGTTGAATGAATATATGGATATTGAGTGAACTTTCTCTGTGGAAGAAATGTCATGCAAAGGAAGGAAATCTCCTGATTTACCACCAAAAGAATGTACCTGAACCAACAGGCCTATAAACATTTCCCCCTATCCAAGGGGCCTAAAGTAAGCCCGGCCTCCACATCTTCGGCTGATTCTGATTGCTTCCTATATGTAATTCTGTCTTCCCAAGTTCCAAACCCTTCTGCAGGAGTCATGCAGCATTAGGAACTGGAAAGGACCTTCTCTTCAAGACTGCTCTGCTGGGGAGCGGTATGTCCAGTGTAAATGAGTTGGGTGCTGAGTGAGAATCCAGGTCTCTTGATCTAGTTTTTCTCTCTTGACCGCATTGAGTTTTCATTACTTACGGTATCTAGCACAGTGACATGTAAATATTGTATTGCCTTTAAACATCTATTAATTGATTTGGACTGAAAATTGTCATGAGTGACCACTTAACTTTACCTTTTGATCTTTACCTTCTTCATTTGAATTTTACTTTTAATGGCAAAAGGCTATGTTAAAGGACTTTTCCCTCTACACAATGTACATTTCCTTCCTTTTCTATTTCCCCATCTGGAACCATTTTTCACTGTGACTAGCTAAGCTTTTCAGTCTAACTGTTATCAGTGACTCTAGGTAAAAACCTCATTTTTCATTCCCTGCTTGGTCAATAGGAGAAAGATTAAACTAATTTCAAATATGTTTGTGTCAGAATTTCATCCCATCTGGAAACTCAGTCTGTTTCATCGCAGCTTTACTTGTCACATTCTGAAGTTTGACAAAATGATGTAATGAATAATTTGTTGAAATTCAACAAAGGGTATCTAGCCCATGTTTTGTGTCTGCTTAAGATGGGAGTTAGCTCAAAATACTAAGTTGGATTTATCAGCAGGCAAAAATGAGAGGTCTTTAAAGTGAATATTGTAGTATTGCCTTAGAATATAAATTTTGCATGGGGCCGGTGCCATGCAATAGTAGACTAAACCTCTGCCTGTGGTGCCGGCATCTTAGGCTCACTGGTTCTTGTGTTAGCTGTTCCAGACCCAGATCCCTTCTTTTGGCCTGCAGAAGCAGTGGAGGATTGCCCATGACCTTAGGTTTCTGCTCCTTCATGAGAGATCTAGAAGAGAAGCTCTTGACTTTGAAATAGTTCAACTCTGGCCTTTGAGGCCATTTGGGGAGTGAATCAGCAGATGGAAGAGCTCTCTGATTCTGTGTCTCCTTTTCTCCTTAAATCTGTCATTCCAATAAAAATTAAAGTAATCTTTCTAAAAACTATAAATCTTGCATGCATTTGTTGTCAAAATTAAGTTTTAATATTATTGCAATGATGTGTTAGAATATTATTCCTAGTAGCTTATTATGTTAGGTTGGCATCTTAATATTTCTGATGTTGAGTCACTTTGTATAGTGAGAATATTTTTATGAATGGAAGCAGAATTATAAATCTATCATTAGGTCAAGTAAAAATAATTTCACATCAGGATTTCTGGACTGATTAGATGAATTAATATTGCTGGCTGAGAAATGATAAATTCGAAGGAGGATAAACTGTCAGGGAACATTCAGCAGCAACTTGAGCAAATGACTTTGTCTTGACAGAAATGTTTTAAATACAGTTTCTAGATATTTAAAGTATTTAGTCATTTTGACAAGACTGGGTTAGTTTTTCTAAAACTCTGAAAAAAAAATCTGACATAAAAAAAAAAAAACCTTGGAACCATATGCCAAGATATTACACCAGTAGCTAGTGCTCTTGGGAGCAGTGCCTTTGCTACTTTTTAGAACTAGGAATCACCTTACTATTTTCTGTCCGAAGTCCTTCATTTTATGGATGAGAAAACCGATGTTTAAAATGGTGCAGTGGCTAGGTGAAGACCATACTTAAACTAATAGCAGAATACAGAACAGAATACAGGTCTTTGGTCTTTCAGAACACTGTACCATTCTGATCCAATTTTATATTCCAGAGTTGTGATTCTCACAATTCAGTAAGTATTAGAATCACATGAAAGACTTGTTGGTCCATAGATCACAGAGTTTCTGTCCCCATAGGTGTGGAATGGAGCTAGAAAATTTACATAGAAATGCTGATGGTGCCGGTCCAGTGATCACACTGAGAACCACCGGTTTGAGGGTTAGAGAGAACAGAAAGGAAACTAAGAATCTGTTGTGGTATTTTCCTTCTGGAAAAGGCAAATCAATGAACTAGACCAAGTCCTAAGTATCTAGGTACTTAGGGAATTGAAGAGTCTGCCTTTTAGGAAGTTGATTTTTTGTTTTGCACCTAGAGTTGTTATTGGTTATTGTGATTCTACTATCTGCATAATTGCCTGCAAGTTTTATAACCGACTTATAATTCTCCAGGAGGCCTGGAGGATGGGTAAAGGGGACCATAGCAAGCCAATGCCAAGGAAAGCAAATCCCTGACATGTTTTAAGAAAAAAAATAATAGATAATTCTAAATGATTTCTTCAGAACCCAGTTCTTTACCAGTATATCATCCAGTTTTATCACTCATCTTGAATATTCACATTAGTCTAGGATAGATATTAGAAAGGAAAGCTCAGACATGACTGGAGACAAAACAAAACAAGATGGACAGTTGAGTTAAAGAGAACTGGGCTTAAACAGTAATTTAATCCTCCCACATTGTGTTTGAATGGTCTAGCTGACAAATTTGTTTCCCTGGGCCCAGCATAATGGCTCAATTGACTAATTCTTTGCCTGCAAACTCCTGCATCCCATATGGGGGCTGGTTCATATCCTGACTGCTCCACTTCCCACCTAGCTCCCTGCCTGTGGCCTGGGAAAACAGTAGAGAATAGTCCAAAACCTTGGGACCCTGCACCCGCGTGGGAGAGCCAAAAGAAGCTGCTAGATCCTGGCTTTGGATTGGCTCAGCTCCAGCTATTGCGGCCATCTGGGGAGTGAAGCAGCACTTGAGAGATCTTTCTGTCTCTTCTTCTCTCTGTAAATCTTCCTTTCCAATAAAAATAAATATATCTTTACAAAAATTTATTGCCGCAAAATGTGCTTCATGTTTTCTCTGCTATTACCAAATGGGAAGATGTTCTGATGTTAAGCTTAAAACTGAAGCCCAAATTCTCACAGCAGAGTGTAAGTCTATCTTTCCATTAACATAATGTTGATTTTCACATTTTTTAAAGATTTATTTATTTATATATGAAAATTAGATATACAGAGAGGAGAAGAGACAGAAAGGAAGATCTTTTGTCTGATAATTCACTCTTTAAGCAGCCTCAATGTCTGGTTCTAAGCTAATCTGAAGTTAGGAGCTTGGAGCCTCTTCTGGGTCTCCCACACAGGTGCAGGGTCCCAAGGCCTTAGGCCATCCTCAGCTGCTTTCCCAGGTCACAAGCAGGGAGCTGGATGGGAAGTGGGGCTGCCAGGATTAGAACTGGCACCCATTTGGGATCCCGGCACATGCAAAGCGAGGACTTTAGCCACTTGGTTACCACACTGGGCCCGATTTTCACGTATTTTGTTTTAAGGTTTTCAACAGTACTCATTGGATAGTTACATTCAAATGAATGCTTGACAGTATGTTGAGGCAAAATCTGTAGTAAGTGGATGGCAATATCCATTCTTCTTACAGCAACCTTCCACCTGCAAAAGTAACTGTTGTTTTACTTGCTCAAAATCCCTCTGTATTGTATTTTTGCATTCCTAGATAATGAATAATTATACCTTGTTGGTTTAGAGGACTAATCAAGATTTTGAGAGAAGCGAAAAGAGAATATTGGGGTGGGGGCTTGAGAAAGCACTGATGTATAAACAAATCTGGGGTAGCTATGAGAGACAAAGGAACTGGAGCATGGGGAAGGGTTTTGAGGATGCGGTTCTATGGGTTATGAATGGATTCATGATGTTGTGCTTTGAAAGAGAAGGAAAAAAGCTGCCTTCTGATTACCTATAATTGCTGAAAGAGACCTTACACCAAGATTGGATCACACAGGCCTTTGGATTTATTAAATTTCCACAAGGTACCTAAGACTTGTTCTCTGCTTTAGTAAAAAAAAAAAAAAATTTTGGAGATGAATCAATAACATTCATGGAAATTAAAATTTTCAAGGATATCAGTATGAATGGGAGAATAGCATATTCAAGTTTACAAGCATTTACACTCAATTGAAAGCTCTTGTTGTTGGAAAACATTTCCTATTTCTATAGCAGAATCAGTAAAAGAGGGATATGTCAATTCAGAGAAGAATTTGACACTAAGGGCTTCATAAACAGGAAGGTGTGCTATGACTTTAAAGAAAAGGCTGTGTTAAAAACTCCGAGCCAGGTTTCCATTCTTGGAAAACCAAGTGTGTCCATTGTTACTGCTGCATAAAGAATACCCTAGAACATAGTAGCTCAAAAATAACAACGGGACCCATCACAGTAGCCTAGTGGCTAAAGTCCTTGCCTTGCATGCACAGCGACCTCCATATGGGGTCGTTTGTGTACTGGCTGCTCCATTTCCCATCCAGCTCCCTGCCTGTGGCCTGGGAGAAGAGTTGAGGACGGCCCAAAGCTTTGTGAGCCTGCACCCGCACGGGAGACTGGGAAGAAGTTCTTGGCTCCTGGTTTTGAATAGGCACAGCTCTTGCCATTGTGGCCATTTGGGGAGTGAATCAGCGACAGATCTTTCTGTCTCTCCTTTCTGTATATCTCCATTTCCAATAAAAATACATAAATCTTTAAAAAGAAAGATTTAAAAAACCTCCAAAATAACAACTGTCATTTATTTTGATCTAAAGTATAGCTTGAATTCCACAGGATGATTTGTCTCCTTGCTTCTTCTGTGCCCAATCAGGTGACTCAACTTGGGACTAGATGACTCTCTTTTAAGATGCTCATTCACATGGGAGGCAAATTGGTAATGGATGTATCTGGGAGCTCATCTGGCCCCATTTCATGAGCTAGCCTCAGATTTCATATGTACTCTGCTAGGTCAAAATAGTCACAATGGTCATGGAAGTTCAAGGAGATGAAGTGCACAGAGTTCTAGAAAAGCATGTGGATGATAAGCTATTGTGGATAGTTCAAGGTAATGCAGTCTGCCATACAGGGAATCTATGGCATATGCTAGGTTTTAAGTTAATATTTACAATGAGGAGATACTTCATTATTTCTCATCTTGTTTCTTTACTCTCTTTATTCCGGTAGTTAGAATTCTTGACTTTTCCTAAAAGGCTATTTCCAGAGACAACCCTATTTTTTCCCCATCAAGAGGACAATTTTGGCGATTTAAAAACATTTCAGGTCATGGAGCTAGGATGGAGATGGGGAAAAATAACTAAACAAAAGAAGTAGAAGTTGGAAGTATTAAATCTTTTTTTTTTAAAGATTTATTTTTATTATTTTTTTTATTGGAAAGGCGGATATACAGAGAGGAGAGACAGAGAGAAAGATCTTCCGTCCAATGATTCACTCCCCAAGTGAGCGCAACGGCCGATACTATGCCGGTCCAAAGCCAGGAGCCTCTTCTGGGTCTCCCACGCGGGTGCAGGGTCCCAAAGCTTTGGGCCGTCCTCGACTGCTTTCCTGGGCCACAGGCAGGGAGCTGGAAGGGAAGCGGGGCTGCCGGGATAGAACCGGTGCCCATATGGGATCCCGGGTGTGCATGGCGAGGACCTTAACCACTTGTGCCACCGCACCGGGCCCAGTATTAAATCTTTTTAACCATGGTCACTCTTCTGTCACACTGAGATTCATCAGGTTTAGAAATTTAGAACTACACTTATAGTAGCTTCTACATTTATTATGCATATTCTTTGTTTTAGTTTAGATTCCCCCAAAACATACCCTGATACGAGAATTTAGGAGGAAGTAGTTTATCTTAGAGATGATCCCAGAAAGTCCATGAAAGAGTCAAAAATGGGAGGGAAGCCAGTGAGGCATGTGACAGTGAGCAGGTGACCCCCAGTGGGCAAATGGAGATGACTCCCGGGGTACTATTTGAAAGATAGCGTGAAACACAGTCATGGTTGTCTTCTAAGAGGAATGAGAAAATTGGGGGATTTTTCTTTTTTTTATTTCATTTCATTTTATGACACAGTTTCATAGGCTCTGGGATTCTCCCAACCCCTCCCCATGCCCTCCCCCCATGGTGGATTCCTCCGCCTTGTTGCAATATTACAGTTCAAATCCAGTCATATTTCTTTCATTTCAAGCATATGCCATGTATAGAGTCCAGCATCTATTTGTCCAGATAAATTCAACAGTTTCTTGGGGAGACCATCTCTAGTCTGAAAGCAGAGCTGGCAGAATATCATCCCATCCAATGAAAAGCCACAACATATAGCAGCCGGTTGTGTACAAACTAAAATTGAAATGTCAGTGAAGTAGTCATAGGATGTGGTTAAGAGATTGGGGAATTTTTCTACCAGTTCTTGTGCCTTCATTGGTTAAGGCATCAATTCCTATACTCACAGCCTGTCTCAAGGACTGGCCAACCCATCTCATGAACCCGCTCCTGGTTTCAGGCCAATCTTTCCATTGCCTACCAAATGATTCTGCTGGGCAAGTAAGACAACGAAACAGAACGTGGGTTAACTTTTTCTCTTCTCTCAGGAGCATCCTCATCCCTTGACCTCCTTGAGGTTGTGGTTATACTGCTTTCCTTTTTTGTCTTCTATCCCAAAGAATGATTTGAGATTCCTTTGTTTACTGTTATTTGTATCATGCTATATTCTTGTCAACCATGCAGGCCTAATCATCTTTTCATTTTATGCAAAGCAGACAGGACCTGTGATCCCCTTCTGATATGAGGAGGGATAACTGAATGGCCAGGATCAAAGTAACAGTGATTATAGAAAAGGAATGCAGGAGGTAAAGGGTAAGGACTGACATAGGTCAGTGTCTTCCTAGTGAAACTCCCAGGCCACCCATATATAAATGGGCTGCTTGAAGTAAATCCTTTTATATGCCTAGAGGCAGAGGACTTAGGAGCTTCTGAGTAGAGGCATTGTTAGGGTTCCTGAGTTTGAATCTCAGAGCTATGGAGAATTGTATTGCCTGGGAAATTTACCTCTTTTTTATCTATAAAATATGCCTACATCATATGATTATTTTGTAGATTTGATGAAGTAGAATGTGAAATGAGTGTAGAATAATGCTTGACAGTTACTAAGTGTTCACTAACATTAACTGTTATTTATTATTATTATTCTAAACCATTGTCCTATACCTAGTGAATCATAACTTTTGAGAGTGAAGCCTAGAAATTTGAATTTCTAGCCAATGTCCCATTTGATTCTGGCACATACTGAAGTTTGAGCACTGTTGCTCCTGACCCAGAAGCAGGGAGAGAGATCAGATGATGTCAAGACAAGATTTATTAGCACAGTAACACCTCATTTCCCCAGTAGCATTGGAAAATGAGGAGTTTCCTATAAGTGAGTTCTCCAGATGGCTCAGACTGTCTTTGTCTTAAACATTCAATCACAACATTTAAAATTCTGTGTATGGCTTATTCTTAACTCTAAATGTTATCATGTGCTTATACAAACAATTTTGGAAATAGTAGAGTGGTGGCAATATTTTGTTGGGTGACTCAACATCATCAGACAGCCAGGCAGGAAATGTTTATTGGCTGGCTCATTGGGGATCCTCAGTATGGTAGGTACTGAAGATACAAAAGTAAATAGAGCTTGGGGGTGGCACTGTGGCACAGTGGGTTAAGCTGCCATTTGTGAAGCCAACAGCTTATATCAGAGTAATGATTCAAGTCTTTGCTGCTCCATTTTCTGATCCAGCTCCCTGCTGATATGACTGGGTAAGTAGCAGAAAATGGCCTATTTGCCACCCACATAGGACAGGTAAATGGAGTTCTCAGCTCCTGGCTCCAGGCTATCACAGCTCTGGCCTTTGCAGCCATCTGAGAAGTGAATCAGTTGATGGAAGATACTCTCTCTTCCTTCCTCTCCCCTTCCCTCCCCTTCCTGCCTTTCTGTCTGGTCTGCTTCTCAAATAAATTTTTTTTTTAAATGAAAAGGACCAGGTACCCAAAATCAGTAGGCTCTGTGTTGAGTAGGAGAGAGGCCAGGAGATAATACTGACTATTGAACTGATAGAACCAAAGGGCTGGTTGAGCTTTAACATAGGAATGTGCTAGAGCCTATTGAAGTGGAAAGGTATGTTCCCCTCAGGTTAAGCTACCCAAGAGCTTGGGTCTGACAGTTTAGAGCTTCTAGATCCCTTCCTAGCTTTAGTTGGCACTCCCTACTCATGTCAGTTTGTCTGCCTTTGAATTACATCCCCATCTTTGCACTGTTTCTGATCTGCTGTGAACTGGAAACCAGATACCCAGAACTTCCTGGAAGGTTATCCTCTCAGAAAGATCTTCAGTGACCTTACAATTAAAACAGCATCCTCATCCCATGGACACACAGATTCTGCAGCTCCTTCCCCTGCTTGGCTCTCCTTCATGACACTTATTCCTACCAGATATTATGTAACATTTTTTTTTTAATAAGTGCTCTGCCTTCTTCATTAGAACATAAATGCCAGAAGGGTAGGGGCTGTCAGTATTCTGCAACTAGAATGTGCTCAGGTTCCGAAGTCATCATTTTCTAAATATTTGTTGAATGAGTGATGACAATAATGGCAAACACATTTCCTTTGTCTTGTTGTTGCACTGTAACTTGTGTGTAGTAAAACACACATGTATTGAGTTTTCAGCTCAGTCAATATGAATTACATAAGCACATATTGTAGCTCCCACCCATATTCACTGTACTCAGAACCTTGTCCAAAAGAGAGATGCTCCTCTGATTTCTGTCATTCTTGATGAGTTTTACTGATTCTTAAATTTCATATAAATGGAGAGTTCCTAAGGTGCCAGCCTTCTCAGCTTTATGTCTGTGAGATTCATCTATGCTGTTGAGTAGCAGTGCTTGATGCTTTGTCATTGCTTTTAATGTTTATTAAGAAAATTAACTGCCATGCATTTATCCCTACCACTCACATTGTGGCTGTTGTCAGGTCTAAGCATTACAAAATATGACAGGCTTTTTGTTTGTTGTTTTTTAAAGATTTACTTATTTGAAGAGCAGAGGAACAGAGAGAGAAAGAGAGAGAGGAGAGAGATTCCATCTGCTGTTTCACTCCCTAAATGGCCACAATAGCTGGAACTAAGTCAAACCAGAATTAAGAATTTTATCAGAGTCTCTCATGTGGGTTGCAGGTGCCTGAGCACTCAGACCATCTTCTGCTACATAGTAAAATGCAATATCTGGGAGCTGGATTGGAAGTAGAGCAACAGGCACTTAAACCAGTGCTCCAACATGGGATGCTGTCACTGCAAGCTGCAGCTTATTGTGCCACACCACAGCACTAGCACCAGAAAATAACTTTTGAAAAACTAATTTTTCTGCCTAATGGGGGAAATGAGTAACTTGAATTTAAGGTTCTAGGAATGAAATTATGAACTTTGTGTCAACTGCTTTAGGTCATTTTCCTCATTGTCCCATTTTGTCAGGCCTATGTTGCTGGAACCATCCCCTTTCTTCCTGCTACTTCAGAATTCTGGTGTCTGCTTGAACTAGTGATGTGCATCTAGAAATACTCCCTAGTTGGCCTAGTAGTGGAACAAACCCACATACCCTACTGGTTCACCTCGAAACAGAGAGAGTGCTGATTAGTTACATATTCTGATACCTTTCCTGTTACTTCCTTTTGTGTCCTTGGTTCTTGTTTGCTTTCTGCTAATTTCCTTCACTAACTGGGACACTTTGGGACCTAATGTGTTTTATAGTAGAGGTTCACAATCATGGCTGTATATTATTATTACTTGGAGAATTTAAAAAAAAAAAAAAATCCATATCTGGGATCTACTCCAAATCCATGAACTCATTCTCTGTGGGGGTAGGAGCTGGGTATTACTACTGTTGCAAAGCTGTCCAGACAATTCTATTGGAAAGCAGTTTGAAAACCATGTAGGACACATCTTATTTTACAAAATAGAGCAGACATGTTGTCTCAAGTCACCTCCTTTCCCCCATTAGGCAGAATCATTTTGTTTCCACACAGCTTACTAGATAGAATTCTTTTGAGAACTATCAGCTTTTATAAATCTCAGGGAGTAATTTATACAAAAAAAAACTGCTTAAAAATGAGATGTTCAACAAAGGTGGCTTATTCTTTTACCATATAACACCCTGCTGTCTAGAAGTATTAAAGTTTGGCCTGTGAACTGCGATTTAGAACCATCATTTAAACTCCAAGCTGTGACCAAAGATGCTTTGTCTACCACTAAAAGAGTACTTCAGGAAGACTTGTGGTTATTTTTATCTCTAACAGTACTCAAGACTATTTTGCCTACTGCAGTTAACACTTAGCAAGTATTGTCTAGTTGTTATTTGCTACTTAGCATTTACAACTCAATTACTTACTGAGTGCTTATGTGTCATGTCCTGTTCTAAGCTCTTAGAATGTGTTTCTTCATTTACTGTTATTATTATGCCCATTTTATTACTTGAAAAGGTGACAAATTGGTTAATTGCCATGCCATTGTCTCACAGGTGGTAAGTGGTAGAGCTAAAATTCAGGCAGTTTGGTTTGGCATCAAAGCCTGCTTCCTGAAAAGCCACCTGAGGATCTTGTTAAAATGAAGATTCTTGTTTTTTTTTCTTAAAGATATATTTATTTTTATTGAAAAGAGAGATTTACAGAGAGGAGAAACAGAGAGAAAGATCTATCCACTGCAACAGCCAGAGAGTAGCCCTTTGAAGCCAGGAGCCTCTTCTGGGCCACCCAGATGGGTACAGGGTCCGAAGGATTTGGG
Organism: Ochotona curzoniae; assembly: GCF_017591425.1. Classification (NCBI taxonomy): domain Eukaryota; kingdom Metazoa; phylum Chordata; class Mammalia; order Lagomorpha; family Ochotonidae; genus Ochotona; species Ochotona curzoniae. Next base: position 16,598,000 of record NW_024465023.1, on the reverse strand, counting down.
CCATTCTCTACTGCTTTCCCAGATCACAAGCAGAGAGTTGGAGGGGAAATGGAGCAGCCGGTACATGAACTGGCACCCATGTGGGATTCCAGCATGTGCGTGGCAAGGATTTAGCCACTGACCCATCATGCCAGGCCCTAAAATGGAAATTCTGACTCAGTAGTTGTGGATGGATTTCTAAGAAGCTCTCAGGTGCTGCATAATCATGGACCAAATTTTAAGTAGCAAAGGCAAACCTGAAATAATTTTCTGCATTCCCACTTTCAGGTAAGTATTCTGAGACTCAGAAGGAATAGCAGTTTTACCAGCTTTTCACAGCAAAGCTGTAAGTGGAATGTCCACAACTGTTTTGTTCACTGTAGCAGGGTGATTGGTTAATGTCTATTAAATGAATGGATAAACTGACATTCAGTATTGGGTCCAAGAAACCACTATATAGTGAAAGGTTGGAATGTAATAAATAGAACATTTTATTAAATACCTTTCATCTGTACTTTTTACGTCTTGTAAATGAATCTAGGACAGTTAGTCCCATATATCCATGGATTCTGCACTCATGGATACAATAACTCTGAATCAAAAATATTAAGAAAAAAACTGCACCTATTCCGAGCACTTACATTTTTCTTACTGTTATTTCTTAAATAATACAGTGTAGTAACTGTTCACATGATATTTACCTATAGTAGGTATTATAAGCAACCCAGAGGTGATTTAAAGTATATGAGAATAGGAGGATGTGTATGAGTTCTATGGGAAATTGTTACTATGCCATAAAAGGGAAAAGAACAAAGAGATTATTTTCCACTTTTTGAATGAAAAGAAATGTTGCTGTTTGTAGCCTTAACTCACACTCAATGCAATTGTATGGTGAATGAGGTTCAGGTCCCCAACCCTTACTATGTCCTGATATCATAGATCTCTTCCATGAGGGCCCTCCTGAGAACAAGGCCAATCAGAGATCAAATTAAAAATCAAATTTCATGTTCCCTGCAACAATTCAGCCATTAATGTTCCAGGAAGAATTTCTATCTACTCCCTCTACTGTGGATAATGTTTTCCAAGCAAATAATGCATATATGAGACCAAGAGCCCTTGCCGGGAAGAAAATTTATTTACTTGTCATATTCTTTTAAGAGGCACTTCTTGGCTCAGAGAACTTGGAGGGAACAAAGTGTCTACGATAAAATATGTGACTCATAAAAATATGTGACTTTACTCAACAGAAATAAGGGTTGGAATTCTAGCATCTCTACATTGAAATAGGGTCCAATGTTAGGGAAAGGACTCTCAGCTGGTTTTACGAACATTTTAAAGCTGATACTTTCCAATACTCATTAGTCTCATCACTGCTAGAAATAACAGCCCTGGCTGAAAAGAATGCATCCACTTGCTCACTCGATCAAGGTTGTTGAGTACCCCTGGGCTAGGTACTGTGGTGGCACCAAGGAGGAAAATATATGGACTCTGCCTTCAAGGAGTTCATAAAATTGTTATAGATACAGTGCAAACAGGAACAAGGAAAGCAAGGTACAGTGACTTAGAGCACTGTCTCATTAGAGAGTGATCTCTGGGGCCAGCACATCCGCATCATATGGGACTGTGTTTACATTTCAAATTAGCGGCCCCACCTCTGACTTATTGAATCAGAAAATGGGCCCCAAGACTCTGAATTTTAGTAGCATCTTAGGTGATTTAAATGCACATGAAAATTTTAGAAGCATTGTTATAAAAATTTTCTATCAGATGAAATCCACAGTAGGTTGTATTCAAAGGTTTATAATCAAAAGAAAAGGTGAAATTTTAGTGTGCATAATCAAGTATGATAAGGAACATTTGAGAAATAGAAAAGGAGGTATAGAAAGAAGTTTTTAGTGATAGCTGAAGGAATTTCTCTTGGAGGATGGGAAAATGTCAGTTGGTAGTACATTTGGCTGTAGTGGAAAACCTGGGTCAAAATGATTTAAAGAAGGATTGTTCTTTCTCACATGATAATGCTCACAAGTACCTTGGAGGTAGCTGATCTCCAGTTCTGGTTCAAGTATTCAAGGGTGTCAGATCTCTCTCCATGGGTCGTTGCTGTAGCACTGAGAATCACATCATCATCCAATGATGTGCAAATCTAAGAAGCAGACAGATGCTTCACAAAGACTTTTCTTTCTGCTTTCTTACCAAGGGGGCACATTTTTCCTAGAGGCCTTCCAGCAAACCAGTTCCACATGTCATTGACTAAAATTTAGGTTATGACCACCAGCAGAGCAAGATCTGGTCTATCTGCTATGGCTTCCAAGAGTCTCAGTTCAATATTCGAGCATCTTATAGCAGGGAATAAATATTCTAAAGGAGCAGAACTTTTGGGTAAGCTGCCAACGGTGTGTGGTAGGGAAGCCAGGAGTAAGGGCATTCCCAGAAGAAGGAAAGGCATGCATAAAGGCATGGAGGGTAAAGTGCTTTTCAAGAATGATAACTTGATGAGTTTGAAGCATAGGAGTCTTCCAAAGGAATTTGCATTGAATAAAAAAAATAATAAGACTGCAGAAGTACATTTCACAAAGGAGAGAATAGCGTAGCTGTTTTGGTCTTAAATAGGATGGATCAACTGAAGTTGGCCTCTTCTATCTCTCGCCTACCTTAACTGAAAATGGCTTCTTAAAGGCCAGGCTGACCAACAGTGCAGCAGACATTGCTACTCAGACCTGCCACAACCAAGGTTCCCTGGCACCATCTCCTTGCAGGATGTCTTGAGGCATTTATCACAGCTTCCCATGAAAGCACAAGCTGGAATTTTACCTGTATGGATGAAAAAGTAGAATGATCCAGGCTGCATATGTGTGTGTTTTTAAAGATATATTTTTAATTGAAAGGCAACTTTACAGAGAGAGAAAGAGAGATGGAGAGAAAGAATCTTCCATCTGTTGTTTTACTCCCCAAATGGCTGAAACAGCCCAAGCTGAACTGATCCGAAGCCAGAAGACTCTTCTGGTTCCCCCATGTAGGTGCAAGGGTACAAGGACTTAACCTATCCTGCATTGCTTTCCCAGGCACTTTAGCAGGGAGCTGGATTGGAAGTGGAGCAGCTGGAACATGACCTGGAGCCCATATGGAATGTTGGCACTGCAGGTTGAAGATTAGCTTGCTGCACCACAGCACCAGCTCCATGTCTATTTGTTTTTACAGTGTTGCTCTTCGCAAATACCACTTGTGGTCATGCACCTCTTAATTCTAGTCCTGACACTGATTCAATAAAACAGAATTTCAGGAGAACATCATGAGAAAACGCTCAGAGAAAGCAATAGAGTAGTTCTATTGCTGCTGATAAATGGCTTCCCTTGCTTCCTTCCCCTCACCATCCTGGGTTAGTTTCCTAGCACTACCATGATGGAGTACAGAAAACTGGGTGTCTTAAGTGTCACAGAAGAACTAAAATCCCAACATCAAAATGTAAGCAGGGTAGTTCCTTTTGAGGGCCTCTGCTGATTTGTGAATTATCTTTAGTGCTCTTTAGCCTGTGTATCTCTGCATAGTACTTGTGTACCTTCATGTAGTTTTCCCTGTGTACATGTATGTCTGTGTCCATGTTTCCCCATTTTATAAAACACAGTCATTTTGGATTAAAACTCGTCATAGCGACTTCATCTTAACCTGATCATCTATTTCACAAGCATTGGAGGTTAGGACATAAACATCTCTTTCTGGACAGACACAATTTAGCCTACAATACGGTCTGTATTCCTTGCTGCTACTTTCCCTTCTTTTGGGTCTTTTCCTCTCACTCTCAATTCCATTGGCCACTTCCAGTCATTTGATTCTTATTACAGTGGAATTGAGTGAGGAAGTTGTATTATTTCAAAGAATGGCTCACCCTTACTCTTCAGTTTGAAGAGGTAATTATGTAAAGTAGTGAAGCACTGAGACCAAATTATATACTTGTCTTATACATAAGAGATATTGAGTTTGAATGAAATAGGAGGATCAAAAATGTGACTAGTAACTATTGTCATGATTTTTGTTGTAATTATTGCCAATATTACAATTATGTGGCACTTTCACCCAAATTCTCATTTGGAAGTACATTCCTTCTACCAGTGATCAAGATCCCTTTTTCACATCCACTTTTTCTACCAAATAAATTCTCCTCAAGAATGTTTCTTGACAGAATTGTCTGCATAAAACCCTTACTTAGAAATGCAACTGAAATATTCCTTCATTTACCATACTTCACACAGCATTGAGCTGAAACCTAAACAAAAGTAGATGAAGAGAATAAATGACACACAGAAGAAATATAAAATGAAATTTAAAAATCATAATTTGGGAAGAGGTGAGGCTACTTACAAAGGCAGAATTAGAATTTTAGCCAAGTTGTTCTTAGATTATATGGTGCTGGTTCAAAACCTGCTAGATAAATACTAATTCATGATAGTAAAATCTTCCCTTGGTCAAGAAAGCAAAGTAAGTTGCTCAGTAGACAGTAGTCTGTTTTGCTGTATCTAGCTCTGTTGTCAGATGTGCACAGGTTTTTCCCTTTCAGTGTAAATTTCCTCTTATCCCATTTTCCATGAAAATGGACTACAACTGCACAGAATTTCATCCAGCTCTCCTTATGTTCAGACTCTTATTTGCTGGAGATGAGTTCTGGAATGCACATGGTCTTTCAGAAGCTGGAGTAAGTTTCAGAGAACTTCCAAAGACTTTTAAGTCTGATGTAGCCTGGATTTGGGGCACTGCCCCAGTATGGACTCTGCCTTACTGCATGCAGTTCTTAATTGCTAGTGGTTCCACTTTCAAAACCAGTATTTTACCTGTATTTTACCTTTCAGTGCCTCAGGAAACTTGGAACGAGGGTCACGGCTATAGGACTGATTAGACAGTGACCAGGACTGAGAGATTCAACTACGTTCCTCAATCTCTTCAGATGAGAGACAACATCTGTTTGGAATATGGTTGAGATCTTCTGGCTTGTTGGTTACTCATTAACCTGGAACTGCACAGGCCTGACATAGAGAGGTGTCATTAAGTGCACTCTTGTCTCCTCTAGTATACTTTGGAATGACCTGAAAGACTAAAGATGTGGCAGAGGAGTCTCATTTCACAGATTCTCAACACAGATCCCCAGAGATAACAGCCTCATTTCTCACACATCAGTAGTGCCATCATTTATATCCAAATTAAGACAATACGAGATGTTTTCAAGGTTGGAACACACTCCCTTGTCCTTTTCCTATCATTGCTTTAGTCCTTAGGCAGTTTGCATTGTATTTGCAGCTTTACCCTCTCTGATCCATTGTATGTGCCTTGAGGTCTTATACTATGTCTTTCATTGGTTTTTCAGTATCTGCAGAGACCTTGGTAAACCACTTTCAAAACACACAGATACTGTTGCTTGATAAGTAATTCAGCATATTTGGTTGATTCAGAAAGACATCAATTCTATAGTCTTGCTAGCTGCAAATTTTACATATCAGAAAACTCTGTTAAAGGAAATCCTTCTTGAAGGTCATCTTTATGCTGGAAATAATTGTTGGTGGATTAATGGAAGCCCATTGACAAATATTTTTACATTCAATGAAATGAAACATTAAAAGTGGCATTCTAAATGAATAGAATATCAATGGCATTTTATCACATTAAATTGTTTGGTTATTTTTATGTTTTCCTCAGCTCACTTGAGAGTTTTTTTTGCCTATCTCAGTGAAATGATTTATTTTCTTCTATTATGGAAAATAATGCATTTGATAAAAGATTATTTTGGAGTCTCCTGTGTCCAAATGCTCACAGTATTTCTTGTTTTATGATATGTAATAGTTGACCTTGAATTCCAAGTGGTCCATCTTAGTGAATCACATATTTCAGGGATGTAAAGGCACTTGGTAGCTTAAGATAGAAAAAATTGTTACAATGAAGCTCAGCCCCTGCCACTCTTCTTCCTTTAACTGTTGGTATCCCTTTTGCCCTACACTTATAGCTTAAAGCCAAAGCACCGTCAGCTCCTCTCACAGAAGTCTCTCGTTGCCCTCTGAGGATTGTTTACAGTTCTGAGACCTAGGCTGATTTACATGGAACATGTGTTTCCCAAGACATAATTGTGGAAGCTTTGATTTCTCTTTCTCATGTGTAGTTTCCCTCTTTTTCTGAGTGCCCACAGGATTGAGCCTCCAAAAAACACACAGTGGGGGTCCAGTGCAATAGCCTAGTGGCTAAAGTTCTTGCCTTGCATGTGCCAGGATCCCATATGGGCACCCCCAGCTTTTCCACTTCCCTTCCATCTCCTTTCCTATGGCTTCAAGAAGCAGTAGAGAACAGCCCAAAGCCTTGGGAACCTACACCCACATGGGAGACCAGAAAGAAGCTCCTGGTTTCAGATCAGCTAGACTTTGACCATTGCAGCCACTTGGGGAGTGAACCAGTAGATGGAACATGTTTCTCTCTGTCTCCTCATCTCTGTAAATTTGCCTTCCCAAGAAAAATAATAAATCCTAAAAGAGAATTGCACACTTTGCATTTCCTGGAATCTGAATTCTTATAGTGATATAAAGGTACATAACGTTCCATATGGGAACTCAAGTTGTAGAGAAACTTGCATCCTCATAAAGGAGAGTTTCTAGTGTTCTCATGTCAGTACTACAATACATTGTCTACCTCACAGCTTGTAGGCATTGTGCAAGTCATTTCCTTTCTCTAGGAGGCAGTAGATGTGCTCTGTTTTCTTGCTGACATTTCCCAAATGTCATTGTTAGGTTAAATGGACATTATGCAAAGTAGAGGGACTTTCTGTCAAGTGTTTCCCTTGCAAACTAACCTACCCTTGGAGATTTATAGTAACTGAAAAATGCTACATTGAAACATTTCTTAAATTCTAAATTTGAAAGGCAGAAGAGAGAGATCTCCCACCTGCTAATTTACTCCACAAATGCCTTCAACAGATAGGACTGGACTTGCCTAAGCCAGGAGATTGTAATTCAATCCAAGGTCTCCCACATACATGGTGAAAACTACTTGAGCCATCATCTGCTGCCTCCCAGGGTGTTCATTAGCAAGAAGCTGGGACTGCAAGTAGAGCCAAGTTTAAACCTAGACACCCTAATGTGGGATGCAGGTATCCCAAGTGGCGCCTTTAACTGCAGTGTCAAACATCTGCCCTCAAAATGACTTTTCTTTAAAAAAAAAAAAAGATGTATTTATTTTCACTTGAAATGCAGATTTTGAAGAGAGATAAAAGGTCTTCCATCTGCTGGTTCACTTCCCAAAGGGCTGTAACTGCCAGTGCTGAACTGTTCTGAAGCCAGGAACCAGGAGCTTCTTCCAGGTTTCCCACATGGATACAGGGTTCTCAGGACTTGAGCCCTCGTCTGCTGCTTTCTCAGGCCACAGACAGGGAACTCAATCAGAAGTAGAGTGGCTGGGACAGGAACAGTTGTTGATATGGCACATAAGCACTGCAGGCAGTTAATTAGCCTTACACACTGTGTCACCGGCCTCTCAAAAACACTTTTTAAACGTATCATTTGGCAAGCACTTAACCACAAGAATTGTCCCACTTTTTCCCCTCCCTGCTGATGTCATCATGTTAGTGGGACCGAAATTTGTGAAGACAAAAGTGGAATTGTACACTTCCCCGTGCCTTCCAACCTTGTTGCAAATTGAGCTGTTTCTCTTTTGAACCCGAATGTTATCTCCCTGTCCTGCACAACCTGAAGTGATGTTCTACTGGTGCCCATTTACTTAACCAAATGATTAATCCACCTCTAGACCTTTCTTTGCTCATGGCTTATCACCCACTTGGAACCCCTTGCTTTTAGATATAGCCTATGTTCCAAATCCTGTGGGAAGCCATTTCCAGCTTTACTGTTCTCTGATTGGCTATACTCTGTTTCAAGTACTGCACCAAATGAAGTCGTAATGTAGTTTCCACAACCATATATCCCCAGATATCATCAGCCCCACTTTCTTTAGCTCCTCTCAAGGACATAAAAAATTTACTAAATACATCTTCATTGATTGATGGATAACGAGAATGTTCATTCAAGCGTGGGAGTGGCACATTTTGATGGGCAGGTTTTCTGCATTGAGTGCCTCTTCCTTAGTCAATTATGGCTCACATTTTCCTATGAATTCAGCTACTGTAAGTTTGCCCATATGAACGCCCAGCATGTTTATTTCTGTTTTAACAAGAGCATAAGCAAATGGATTTATTTTCTTTTCTAGTTTAACGGCAGTGACTGCTTGGAAATTTCATAATGGCTCACTGCCCAAGAAATGCTTTAATTCTCCTAGCCTCATCACACCATGGGCATAAACTGAGGGTCTTATCCCTGCAAGTTTCTCTGTAATGGAGGGTGAACCATGAAGATAATGCAGACGTGATATTTCCTGTGTCCTCAGAGTTATGTAAATAGCCATACTTCCCTTACTAACTGAAAAACTGTCTTCCGTTTTGCTTTTCAGGTCACTGTCAGTCTACTGAGTGAAATTCAATAGTCCTTGACAGTTCACCCTTACACGGTCTGATGATTAGATCATTGTTTTTTTTAAAAAAGTTATTTTTTTAAGACATTGATTTTACAAGGGTAGTAGGAAGGCTATTAAATTGTGCTTTTATTTGTTTTCCTGTATATCAGAATGTAGGATTATTTGTGGATTATATCACTTATTTTATCAGCTAGTTTTTTTTAAAGATTGCATATCCTGGGTAAAAACAAAATGCAGGAATACATATGCATATAAAATGGGAGGTAGGTCTTTCTCTCATCTCAGACTACGAGTCTCCAGTTCTCATCCTCTTAAACAAATAATTTGACCTGCTTTTTGCAAATCTTCTCAGAAACATTTTAAACATATCCATGAACATATATGTGTGGACAGATTCATGCTGTGCTCATACCATATGCTGCTTGATTTTAATTTAGTTTTAATCTTGGGGAACTTTTCCACATAAATACACATGCAGGATCTTGAAAAATTCATGGAAAATACACATTATTTTTAAAAAGTTACATATGGGTGTCAAATTTTTGCACCAAAATAAGCATTTGTAAATACATATTTCTGGGACCACTGTAATGGTTCGGTGGCAAAATCCCCACCATGCAAGTGCCAGAATCCCATATGGGCACAGGTTCATGTTCCAGCTGCTTCACTTCCCATCCAGCTCCCCATCTGGGAAAGCAGTAGAGGATGGCCCAAACCCTTGGGACCCTGCACCCATGTGGGAGACCCAGAAGAAGCTCCTGGCTCCTGGCTTCAGCTCAGCTCAGCTCTTGCCATTTGGGCCATTTAAGGAGTATACCAGTGCATGAAGGATCTTTCTCTCTGCCTCTCCTCTCCATAAATCTGATCTGTCTTTCCAATAAAAGAATAAATGGTTTTTTAAAAATATTTTTTACGTGAACTTTCTGAAGTCACCAATGTAGATCTACCACATCTTTTCATAGCAAAAGAATATTTCATTGAATCTATGTATGGGAGTACCACACTTCATTTAATTGGCATCCTCCCAATAGGCATTTTGGTTGTTTCTGATCTTCCTGTTTTATATAATGCTGCAGTTTCACATACATCTTTGTACACCCAGGAAATATTATTTTCTCAGTTTTTAAGGTGATATTTATTGATGTTGCCAGTTGTCTTCCAAATAGACAGCATCCATTGATCTTTTCCCTCAACAGTTATGTGGGATTACCTATTTACCTGTAAAGTGCCTGCGCTATAAATTGTATCCGTTTTTGCCACTCTGCTAAATTGAATATGGTATCTCATGGTAATTTTATTTTCCTAATCTTGAATGATGATAATCTTTGCATGTGTTGTAAACCTTTTGTTTATCATTATTTTCATCATTTTTCATTTTTTCCCATTGGACTATTGCTCTTTTTCTAAAGTGTCTGTGATCCATAACTCAGTCTGGGTTTTCTTCTACAATTTTTGTGATTGCTCTTGATGCTTAAATTTTTTTTATCTGTAAGAAACCTATTTTATGGTTATGAATTATTGGTAAAATACCATTTAAAGCACTATAAGGTCCATGAAACCAAGACCCAGTTTAGCTGTTCTATACCTAGTGTCTGATATATTTAGTTAGTGTCAGCTGTGGCCAAAATAGAATGGGTAGCTCATTTCTGGCCTTTTTTTTTTTTTTTTTGGTTTTCCTCTCCAACAGTTCTCTGACCTGATGTACATCAGGGAAATTGGTCGTATCATACTTCACTGAAAAATTAGCAGTTGAGCAGCAATGATGGAAGTACAAGTGGTGTCCATGAAATCAACTTTGCCCCTTGATTTGTTGCTTTCTCCTTAGAATGCTCAGAGCCTTGAATAACCCAACAAGTAAATCAACTTATATTTACCAACTTCCTGGGACCCCCATTTGAGATTTGATAACCTTTTAGCTGCCTCTGTGTGAAGAAAAATCTGTATTATTTTATACCAGTTAGGTCGAGGGGATTGGGGACAGGAGTATGTCATAGAATACTCTGGAGAGCTAGTTACCATGTACAGATATAGCTGGGTGATTATAGACTGAAGCTCACTTGTACCAGTAATTTGAAGTCTGGTATTGACAGCCAATGGGACTGGGTAAGCCTCAGAACATTATTATTAGTTATTTTTAAATATATGGCAAACATCTACAAATGTCAGAGACTTATAATGCAAAGATTACTTTTCCTCATTCTTAGGCTAGATCCATGTGTGAATCATTCTCCTCAGGCTGATGGGTTACCTGAATTGTATTTTTCTCAGGGCAAATGCAGAAACTCCAAAGGGAAAGCCAAACTGCCAACTAAAGCCATGTTGAAGAGACTGCTCAGTAGCTTCTACCTAGCCATGATAGAATACTGCATACTGGGAAGAATAGCAGACATTGAAACCTGAAAACTTGGAAGGGGATGGCAGACATGCATCCCTATTCCAAGCTATTTATCTCTCAGTCTTTCCATGGTGCAGAACCCTAATCCCATGGTAGAAGTTCATAATTCCAGACATAATTACAGCCTTCCTTGTAACTTTCAGAACCTGTGTCATGCAGTTCTTGCCAAGTAGACATCAGGAAGCTCTGCCAGGTACCCTGCAAATTATTTTTCCAGTTGAAAAACAAATATTTTATCATGTCAGTGCACTCATGTGCAAATTGAGGTAAAGTATAATTCACAGAGCTTCTGTATTAGTCAATTTTGCTTTGTAACAAACATTCCCAAATATCAGTGGCTTACCATAACAATTATTGATTTTTCTTGCTGATCAAGATTACTTATGCTTCAGACTGTGGGCAGGATTCAGCTCAGCTCCATATGTTTTAGGACAAGGAAAGCCATGCAAGCTCATTTCAAGCTTCTTTTTGTGTCACTGACATTTCATTGACCACAAGTGTTCTCACCGTGAAGACCACCAATAAGGCACAGAAATGTGTTCCAGCCACAAGGGGGAAGCACTGCACTAAAATGGCAAAGGTGTGGGTGTATAATCCATTGGCGGTAGAACGAAGTCTTTTAACATAAGCAAGTCACTAGCTCCTCAGACCCAAAGGCAAAAAGGTTGCCACAGGGCTCGATGTGGCAGGGGACTCTTTAAAACTTTCTGTCCTAGGTAACCCTGATGGCCCCCAGCATCGAAGTCAGATTGAGCTAAATGAGCTCTTCCCAGAAAATAGGTATGGGATTAAATGTTAGCATTCCGTGAGATTGATAAGTAAAAGAGAGGTCATCACAACAGCTCCCCGAGCCAGGAGGCAAAATATTTATTTACTAAACAAATATTGATTAAACAAGTAAAATTATTTCAAGGTCATTGTCATGCTTTTATATTTCAATAAAGTAACTTTGTGTGTGTGTGTGTGTGTGTGTGTGTAAATGACCCTCGTTCACTCTGACAAGATTATATGAATACTGATGTTTTAGGGTTGAATTTGACTATTTCATAGGCTCCATCTGCTGGAGTGAAATGGGATCTCTTTTTCCCCTCAAGATTTTAAGATCCTTTCCCTTTAATTGGAAGCAAATGTAGTGAAAAATTTGCTGCATTGCTAGACTGCCTTTTCATATTGTGTTTCAGCTGCCGTGTCCTAAATTTACCTGTTACTGAGCTGTAATAACAACTGGTACTTCTTGTCTTTTCTAAACAGATCCTTACAAAAGGTACTGATTTAAAAGAATTTGCCAGAAATGTGAATTGTTAATAATAAGCAGGTTCTTGTTTCCTGTGAGTAATGCCCTTGTTACATCAATTCTAACCTTCTCAGTCTTAGAACATCTGGGAGTATTATAGGAAGGTTGTGATGGGCCTATTTAGAGGTGCTTGCTAAAAGGAGACTGTCCTGAGTCACCAGGTTTGTTATGTAGGTAGCCTTTAATTTTCCTTAAGCAAAGTGAGGGTAGATGCAATGCCAACATTTTCCCTTTCTGGGAGAGCAATTCTTTCTCAGGACACAGACATCCTCTGGGCCCTCAAAGCAAGATTCCCTGTGCGGGTGGTGGTTGTTAAAGCCATTATTCACTGCTTAATGTTTATAAAGCTTTACTTTATGTATGGTTTAACAGCATGCCATATGCGTCTCTTCATCCTGTACCACATCCTGGAGTTACTTTTTGGAATTAAACTAGTTAGTAGTGAGTTCAGAAATTACTGATTAGAAGAAACTTTTATGTGAGGGGTAGGGAACATTTGACCCATGTGTCACATAAGGACTGCAAAATCATTTGGTCTGGCCCATGTGTCCCAGGACTCATAATTCAATAAATCTATTTTTAAGTAGAATATATGGAGTGGTCAGTGTATAATGTCATAAATATCCAACTGGTCCTTGGGAATAAAAAAGGTTCCCCACTCTTCTGTGTGATGGTATAGAGTGAAATCTCCTAGTAAGCTCACGGCACCTTCATTTCTGTCAGTCAAAAACAATGTTGCTCTAGAAAGGATGAGGGCAATTCTTTTAACCAGCATCATTAGCATCTCCCAAGGACTTACTGGAAGTATAAAAGCTCAGATCTCACACCAGACCTTCTGTATCTGACATTGCACTTTGATAAGATAGCTGGGGATTTAGCTTACACATAATAATTCTAGAAGCACTAGTGTAAAGGGAAAACACACAGTAATGTCAACACTCAGTTATGTGAGATGGTGCTAGACTTCAGAATCTTCTATAGCCAGAAACGCCTCACTCCTGCATACCACTGAAGTCTATGACTAACATGCATGGGCCATGACCAGCTCCTCCCATTAGGTTTATAACACTGGGCAGTGAGCCCACAACCCTTGCCCTGAAATCAGTACTTAATAGTCTGCTTGGCTGGTGCTCACTGACTTTGACCTTATGGACTCTTATTTCCTGCACATACCTGTCAACTCTCCACTGATCTGGTTAGCATACCAGGTATGCATAGTACATTCATGAGCTGACTGTATCAAACTTTCACACTCTGGACCTTTCCATTGGGGTGTAGCCAAGCTGACATGACACACCTTGCTATTGAGGCAGTAAAAAAAGAGTCTGTGAAGGGCTGGCAATGTAATATAATGCAAATGTAACCTGCCCAAGAACTAATTATTTCGTTGTTGTTTTTAATATTTATTTATTTATTTATTCTTATTTATTTTTTTGTCTTAGGAGATTTTATTCCAGTGGGGCAGGAATGGGATGGGGTGGTGGGAAGGCAAAGAGGAAGTGGGAAGAGGAAGGGGAGGAGAAGCCTGAAGGAGAAGAGAGAGATCGAACCACATCTGGGGCCTTTATGCCATTCAGGGAGCCCCGCAAGGTATCGGATTTATTTTTTTTATTGGAAAGGCAGATTTATAGAGAGAAGGAGAGACAGAAAAGTTTTTCATCTGTTGATTCACTCCCCAAGTGGCTGCAACAGCCGGAGGTGAGCTGATCCGAAGTCAGGAGCCAGGAGTCAGGAGATTCTTCTGAATCTCCCAAGTGAGTACAGGGTCCCAAGGCTTTCCCAGGCCACAGGCAATGACTGGATGGGAAACGGAACAGCCAGAACACAAACTGGCACTCATATGAGATCCTGGAGCAGGCAAGGTGAGGACTTACTCACTAGGCTGTTGTGCCAGGCCCAGAACTCCTAATTATTATAGTTTTCCACCTGCTGTCTGCTTTCCACACTTTTCCTAGTGGATTCCCACTAAGTATGTTTAGAATGTTATTTGAAGGACAAAATTAACATTGTGATAAGTATGGTGTAACACGAATGTGTCTGTTTTGTGAACAAGTTTTTGAACATCTCCCCTCACATGATTAAGATGATTTCTTATCAGAATTTTATCCTTAAATATGAAAATGAAAAAATGAGAGATTTAAACATAAAAAGTGTATAGGTAATTCTCTTTCAATACAATTTGATTTATAGAAAAATCAGCCAGAAGATGTGAAAAGCTGTGAACTTCCCCATTTGTCATATAGGTGGGTAAATTCTGTCTTTTTCCATGGCATTTTTCTCACCTCACAGGATCCAATGGCTGTCGATTGAAAGCAGCAATCTAGACTCAATTCTTGGAAATGTCCCTTATGATTGGGAGAGACTGCAATTGCAGTCCATTTAGAGGGCATAATATCAGGCATGGAGCGGCACCCAGAAGGCAGTCCTACTCATTCATTTTAAAGGTTAAGATTGTCTGCACTTGCTTGCATAATCACTTTCCTTTCATTTCTTGCACCTGTTTCATACTAAGAGATTTTAAATCAGATAGCACTTATATTTGCATATATTGAAGAAATTATCTTTAGATCACTTCTGCAATATCAGTATGGTTATAGAAAGATGTAATTACTTTTGGCATTGGTTTTGGGATAGAAAAGGCACTTGTATAGTGGTCATGTGCACTGGGAACTGTGAAACCTGCCTTGACCAATTTCTTCCACAACAGTTTTTGAAATAGAGTGCAAATTATAGTTGAAAGATTCTAGATGGTGGAGAATAAAATTGAATGTAGAGTGGTTTAGTGTGTGATGAGACACAAGATTTTTTGAAAATAATAGCATTAAATTTGTGCTTAAATAATCATGAATGGCTAACACGTTTTCTTATAGTTTAGTGCACTGACCCACATTGTTCCTACCAAAGCTCAATTTTCCTCATTGTCTTTACTAAAGGGATCTGAAATTCCTGTGGCATACTAGTATTTACCTCAATAATTTCTTTATCTTGCAACTCCTAACTTTTCCTTTGAGTCACATGCCAAGCAGGGCTAGTTAATGATGTCATAAGTCTGAGGGGGAAAGTTTGAAAAATATTTTGTTTTCCTGATAAAAGAGAATAAATACATGTGACTGACCCTGCCCTTCCTTGTTTTTCCATGTGTTAAATATAGACATGATGTCTGGAATTGTAGCAGCTATTTTGTGCCTATAGGCACATTGATAAGAAACAAAAACACCTACATCATTGTAGCTCCAACATCACAGTGACTAAACTATATTGAGTTTAGTCTAACTATATTGACTAACTATATTGACTTTAAAGTAAATCCTTCCCTGGATTTTTGTTACATGAGAACAACAACCTGTTACTCTATTAAGATATTGGAAGTCAGATTTCCTTATTTAAGTTAAAGCACATTAGTGATACAAATGAAGTAAACCCTTTTGGTTCTACCTAGCTCGTAATAACCACATTTCTCTGAAATACTATCTCACTTTCCATATGCATCTCTGCAGCCACCCTGAATCTGGCTCTGTTGCTTCAGCTGTGGAGATGCGGATGGATGAACATACCTGACCGAAGCTAAAGAGAGGCAGAAATGTTCCCTCTGCTGTTCACATCCAGATGGCTGCAATGGCCACAATTGGGCCAACCTGAAGCTAGGAACCAGGAGCGTAATTCGGGTCCCCCATTGAGTGACAGGGGTCCAGACACTTGGACTGTCTTGTGCTTCTTTTTCCAGCTAGATTGGTGCAGAAATGGAACAGCCGGGACATGAACTAGCGACCATGAACCACCTGGCCTTGCAGGTGGCAGCATAACTCGTGGTGCCACAACATGGGCTTTGCTCTCAAGAATTTCATACCAAATTTCAGTGCTTCTAGTTAATCCTGCAGTGTGACAAAAACTGAGGGACACATGAAAGCCTGGAAGGGGTGTGTGTGTGTGTGTGTGTGTGTGTGTGTGTGTGTGTGATGGTATGATGATGTGACCCTAGGTCAGTTTCAACTACAGGGAAGTAGAGAAAACTGCAAGTGAGACAAGGAGGGGCCATTGTCACTAAGCAAAAGGACACTTCCTGAAGCCCAGTGGCTTTTTAATCCAAGTATTGGTTGCTTCTCAGGCCTGGCTGTCCTTAGGCTCCAAGAGCTTTTCAAGTTTCCTTCCAGATAGGGGGGCAGCCCTACGTGACTGTCAAGGCTGTGCCCTACATGGCCCACCAGGTCTAAAAGGTGAGGGAAGTGTGATCCAACCCCTGCATTCAAGTCGCTTTGTCTTGACCTGCGGCTGCATCCCCTTAAAGGGAAGATGTTTTTCAAAATCCATCTACCCAGAACAGGACCCATCTTCTATTTCACACAAAAGCATAGGAAGACCCTTCTCCAGACAAGCTGATAAAGTTGATGTATTCTGAGTATAACTAAAGGACCCTGACCTTCATATAAAGTGTATTCACTTTATAAAGTGTATTAAGCCGCTTGTTCAGGTATTTGATAGATATGTGCTACTCACCACCATGATTTTTTTTCTTGTTAAAAACCGTAGCATTCATATAGCAAAAAAAATGTGCAAATTATACATGTATAGCTCAGTGACTCAACTCTGTAATTCTTACATCCACTCTCCAAATCATGATACAACACATTTCCATCTCAGAAGATGGCTTTATTTCCCAGTCTGTATCACCTTATCCATACACAGACAGAAACACTGGAAGGCAATCACTTTTCTGATTTCTAGCACCATAGTTCAATTTTGTCTGCTGAACTTCATGTGAGTAAAATCGTGCAATGACTACTCTTTGATGTCTGGCTTCTCTTGCTCATCATTTAATGAGTTTAATGCGTGTTCTTACGTGGACCAGTAATGTGTTACCTTTTTTACTGCCATGTAGTATGCTATTGTATGAGTGCCACCATTTATTCATCTGTTTTCCTGTGGATGGAGAGTTATGATGCTTCCCATTTTTAATTTCTGTGACTATGCCTGCTATGGACATTATGATGTGGATAAACCTAAGTACTTACTTCCTTTGAGTGCTAACATAGTTCTTGATATTGTAGTAGATGTCAAATTTACATCTTTTACTCTATCGGTTTTTCAAAAAGCTCATGGAAAATGTTATGAGAAAACTATACATGGATTCCAAAAATTGTACATCAAAGTGGACTTTATTTTTTAATTCCATCTCCCACACAGGTTTTAAGTGTGTGTGTATCGCATGCACATACTTAGATAAGTTCTGTGTTGAACTGTTCATTTATATTGTAATTGGGAGTTCTTTGGTAAGCACCTCTTCATAACAGAATATGTATTTTATGTACCTGTCCCCTTGATATGTTAAGCGTGCAGGTACTCTCTCATTATCACGATGAGACGTATTTTTGTTTATTGTAAAAGTAGTGATTGGTCAGTAACATTTTCTGTTACAACTGATAAACATTTTTAGGGAGTCTCCCTGACTTTCAGCTTTGTAATTAGGAGTCTAGTCTGTGACCAAAAATAAATCCAGCCAAGCTACATGAATAGCATAAGATTAAGCTGCATTCCATGGTCTAGTCACCTGCTCTGCTTACAGTACTAAATGGTACAGGGTTTGCAGTGCAGGCCCTGAAAGCAGCACCTGAGCCATAGAATCAGTCACCAGTGTTCTTTTTAAAAAACAAAGAAACAACAAAACAAGGCATATTTAATCTTTCTTGAAATCTTGATATAGACCAGGACCTCTGTGTTAAAAGCTTTCTATATAATTATGTGTTATTACAGGTGGATGTTTTTTTCTTATGTCCATCCTTACAATTCTAGTTATGGCCCCTCAGTTGGACATTTGAAATTGTGAATGGGTTTCATTCCTCTGTTAAGCATTCCCGAGGCAGCATGAAATGAGGCACACAGTTCACTTAAATTCGTCCCTTCTAAAGACAGTCCTATTAAAATAATAACAAATTATGAAGAGTGGATGATTTACATCTGTGGAAATAATATATGGAACACAGTATAAACTTAGACTACATTACTAGACTGTAATTGCCACATTAGCAAAGATTTTTGCTCACTGTGAAGCCATAGACTCAATAAATATTCATCAAATGAACTTTTGCCTAAGACAAATATCTTAGTTACTACTTAACAAGGTTGTAATCCCTGATTTGCTTAGGACCGATCGGACACTTCTCATCTGAAATGCTTGCTTGCAGCCAAAAGTATTTCAGATTTCAGATATCCAGATCTCGGAGTTATTTAGATGTAAGAATATTTGAGAAGTTAAATTGCCCTAATCTGAAAATCTAAAATTAAATGTGCTCTGAACTCTGAAACCTTTTGAGCAATGACAACCTTCAAATGATGCTCAAATTTTGGAGCATTCTGGGTTTCTCATTTTGAGACATGCTTGGCCTGTGCTGATTGTGTCACCCAGTTGCTCACCTCGGCCTTTCCACGGAGCACAAGTCTTCCCTGCTACATTCATGCAATGGTCCATTGGAGCTTGTCCAAATTCAACTCCAAGGAGGAGTCTTTGGGGAATGTCTTGTGCTTTACACAGTGAAAGTGTCAGTTTGCTTCACTCTTCTCTCCTCTTTCGCCCTAGAGGCAGCTCTCCCTGAAGTTCCCATCTTTTCCTCTCCATATCAAATTAAAAACTAACACTAACCGTAGCAGTGCTTTTGTAAACCGTGACTGGGCCCTATTCATGGGATGAGGTTGGCAGCAGCCTTTATCCCACCTCCATGTTCAGGTTGCCTCAAGTCTCCTGTTTCAGTGCTTCATTTATATGGAGATTGGTTCTATCTGAATTTTATAATCTAGCTCTACTGCATATTCTTATCTAAAGCTATTTATTTAAAACAAAACAAAAAGAGAAATTAGAACTGTTATTTCTTCAAAATATTGAGGAAAATAATGTCAGTATTATCACAACTGTTTTGGACATGACGTGTACAATACAATACAACTGAGTTGTAGGATGGACTCCCTACATCCTAAGTAAATGCCTACGTGAACAACGAGAGATGAATAGGTAGGCATAATTAGGGAGCAAAAAGTCCCTGGGAAAATACCAGTTGGCTGCCTTGTTTTGCAGATGAAGACAGAAATCAGAGAGGTTAAACCCCTTGTTCAGGGTCATATAGCGATGGAGCCAGAAGTTGCTCATTTTCCATCCATGGTTACCTGATCCCTGCCTTCCCTATCTCTATAAAATAGCTTACATTTCAGACACTGCCCTCTCTAGCCCCAAGGAATACACTTATTAAAATGTTTTTAAAGTACAAGAGGTAAGAGAGAGAGAGAGAGAAAGATCTAAGCAGTTTTGTAGACTCCCCCACCTTCCCTACTCTGCCTATGACCCCAGGGCACGCATAAACCCTAAGGGCACATACCAAAGGGTACTGTGGAAGAAATCTTTTTTGCCTTTTCTGTCCAAAGCCTCTGGAAGAAAGAACTGTTGAACCTTAAAATCTTGCCAGTGGCTCAGATTGTGACCATCCAGGACCATGTGCATGAATGTCTGTTTAAGGTAGATAGCATGAACCTGATGTGGAGAGAACTTGACAGCACGCGTTACTGAAGGCTCCCGAAGGTTTCCTGTCTGCCTCCTGAAGCAACTTGGACGGGCTGAGGATGCCCTGTCCCAGCGGAAGCCTGGAGAATGCCCATTGCCTCTGAATTGGAGCAAAGCAAATAGAAGGACTAAAGAGACCACCCAGATGGGAGGTAGCCTAGGTGATGGAATTGTGTCCATTTATTGTCCCTGGGCTTTAAGATGCTACTTACTAAGAAAAATCAATGACACTCAAGTGAATACAGAGAACTGGGACTTGCATTTGCCTACTCAGGCAGGCAGCCCTACAGTAGAGAGCTTTAGAACTAGAGGTTTCTGTATACATGGAAGTACATGAGGATACTCATAAAAATGTTTTATTGGGAAATTACTGCTGGTCCAGTTAGGTTAGCACTTAGAGTTGCTCAGCTGGTTTGAATTTGGCTGAGTAACCCAATAAACAATAATTTCAAAAAGGAATTAGATTTTCTCTCATATTAATAATATAAAAGGAGGTGGTGCTTGTTGTGCTATAGATAATCAATAATTTTCACAAACCCCAGAATTTTTCTTCCAATATTTTCAGAATGTTGTCCTTTTACCTATCAGCTAATTGTCTCATGGAGCATGGTGACTGCTGATGTACCAGGCCTCACATATAGATTCACGTCAGCAAAAATTTAAAAAGGAAACGGTAGTAATAGTCAAGTCCATCTGTTTTATCTCCATTTATTATGAAAGAAAAAGCTTTCCCAAAGGTACTGCAGCTTTTGTCATTGATCAAAATGAAGCAGCATAGCTTCATAACCCTAACAAAAGGAAAACTGAATACCAAGGACAATGGCATTGACATATTTGGCTAAGAGCAAACTAACTCTGACTTATGACTGAACACAACTTTCACTTTAATATAATTGAGATTTGAATAGTAAGAAATAAAGAGAGCATGAATACTAAGTAGCTAACTCATAATGTAAGCCACAAATATGTCATAAGAATTGGCTTTTCCTGGCCTGGCGTGTAGTCTAGTGGCTAAAGTCCTCACCTTGCACATGCCAGAATCCCATATGGGCGCATTCTAATCCCAGCAGCCCTGCTTTCCATCCAGCTCCCTGCTTGTGGTCTAGGAAAACAGTTGAGGACGGCCCGGGGCCTTTAGACCTTTCACTCACATGGGAGACCTGGAGGAGGCTCCGAGCTCCTGGTTTTAGATCGGCACAGCTCCAGCTGTTGCAGCTACTTGGGGAGTGAATCATTGGATGGAAGATCTTCCCCTCTGTCTCTCCTCTTCTCTGTGTATCTGACTTTTCAATAAAAGATAAAAATAAAGAATTGGCTTTTCCAAAGTAGGAAAGGTATTTAACTGTGGAACTGACTACAAGCAACTACTCAACTCTATCTCAGTACTCCCTAGCACAGTGCTTTGCAGCCAGAAGGCGCTTGGAAGAGTTGAACCCTGGTTGGAGAATACTGCAATGATATATGTGCTCATTTACTAATTGCTTAGAGGAAGACCTAATGTGAAATGGTCAAGAATACATCCAGGCTTAACGCTGTAGTCATCTACTTTGGAAATAGCAGGAAAGTGATGATTGCAAATAATAAGGTAACAACTGTTCAAAAGAGTTCTGGGGACCAATGTTGTCGCATCACAGGTTGAGCTGCAGTCGTGATGCCAATATCTCATATGGATGATGGTTTGTATCCTGGTTACTCCACTTCTGATACAGCTCTCCTCACTAATATTCCTGAGAAGGCAGAGGAAGATAGCCCAAGTGCCTGGGCCCCTACATCCATGTGGGAGACCTGTAAGAAGCTCCTGGCTTTGGGCTAGCCTAGCCCTCTCAGTTGAAAGGAAGATTTACAGGGAGAAGGAGAGAGTCAGAGAGGTCTTCCATCTGCCGGTTCACTCTTCTCAAATGATCACAATGGCTAGAACTCAGCCAATCTAAAGCCTGGAGGCAGGAGCATCTTCCAGGTCTCCCACATGGGTACAGGGACCCAAGCATTTGGGCTGTCCTCTACTGCTTACCAAGACCATAAGCAGAGATCTGAATCAGAAGTGGAACAGCCAGGACATGGATCAGTGCACATATGATGCTGGTGCCACAGGCAGAGTCTAAGCCTACATGTGGGGGATCATGATGGAGTTCCTTGATCCTGGCTCCTGACTTCAGCCTGGTCCAGCTTCAGCTGTCTTAACCATTTCAGAAGTGAACCAGAAAATAGAAGATTTCTCTCTCTGTCTCTCTCTCTCTTGTTCTCCTTTTCTCTCACTCTATCTCTCTCCCCCTCAATCTATTCATTTCCAAGTAAATAAACAAATATTTTTTGAAATATTTATGTGTTTTTATTGGAAAGGCAAATTTATAGAGAGAAAATGAGACAGAAAAATCTTCCTTCCACTGGTTCACTCTCCAAGTGGCCACAATGACCAGTGCTGAGGCGATCCGAAGCCAGGAGCCAGGAATCTGTTCCGGGTCTCCCACACAGGTTCAGGATCCCAAGGCTTTGGACTTTACTGCTTTTCCAGGTCACAAGCAGGGAGCTGGAAGTGGAGCAGCCAGGCATGAACTGGTGCTCATATGGGATCCTAGCACTTGCAAAGTGAGGATTTAGTCACTGAGCTATCATGCTGGGCCTGATATCTTCAAAAAGCATACCAATAAATCAAGCCAATAAGCACTGTCTTCATAGACAGGTTCTATCTTACCCCTATTACAGACGAGGAATTGGACGTTATGATGATGTTAACCTAGCTACAGTGCCAGAATCAGAGCTCAAATTCAGAGCCGTAGTCTAGTGTACTGTCCTGTGTTCTGTTTTCCCTACTTAGCTTCTCACAAAACGCGCTTTGGTGCCTGTGCTGAAAACACTGGCCGAGGTTCCATGGACCTCTGGTCAAACCCAGCACGTTCCTCCATATGCACCTCCAGTTTATCCTTTCCATTCCTCCGTGACTCACCACCAAGGTATTTCTCTACACATGGAGGTCTATTTTTTGTCTGCCCTTTGCTCATCACCATCATTTTCATTGGCAGTACCATTAAGATTATTTTGGCAGTCTTTCATGACAAGTAGTTCTCTACCTTGACCATATTTTGTAATCACCTAGGGAGCTTTAAAAAGAGCCGGATGCCTGGGCATCTTGCCCAGAGGATCTGATGTCATTGGTTCAGGGTGTGGCCAGGGTATGGAGATTTTAAATGGCTCCTGCTGTGCTTGTGGCACGCAGCCAGAGATTGGAACTGCTATTTTCTGAAGTCTAACCACTACCGGAGCAATTTGACAGGGGCAAAAATTGTGTCTCTCTGTTTATAAATATTGAAGGTCCAACTCTTGAGACTTTTAATGCTATAGAGGAAAAAAATGAAATAATCTAGTGACGCTTTTGTGTCGCCTAGGTTACCAGATACTAGTAATAAATCTTTAAAGCCAACCGTCAGTTTGTAGGAATCAAGCAAAACCTGTTTTACATCTTTCCTGGTTTCCCATATTTTCTTAGCTTATATTTCTTAACATAAGAAGGGGGAAAAAACAGCAACATCTGTGAAATGGTGTCTGGGACCAAATGTTTGTAACTGGAATTCTCTGCTGAATCTCTTTCATGGCTGGAGAAGCATATTTTGCCTCCCGCTTCTCCTAGCCCAGCACAGTAATGGTCAGGGACCAGCCGGAAAACCAGATGGCAGAGAATTGCTCATTCTGCACCAGCATGCGTGCCCCACTTGAAGACTAATTAAGAGAATAACAAACCTGGCCACATTGGCTAAGAGGGCTCCCTACTGGGGTTTGTGAATGTGCACTTTTTTCTCCTGCATGCAGCGTATGGGAGGAGCGTTCAGCATTGTTGCAGCTTCCCTTCTCTGGGTAAGCTAATCATTCTCAGTAATAGTGTACAGCATTCTTCTGCTCTTGCTTCCTTGAACATCTTTGGGTACTTCTTGTAGCTCCTGAAGACCAATTTCTTACTTGTCCCAAATGAAGTCTTCTGCTGCAACCAGTCTCTATCCCCATCATCCTCTGCTGCTTCAACTGTTCCTGATGGACCAGAAGTGTCATCTTAAGACTTGTTAGAAACTTCAAATCCCAGACATACCCTGGTCCTACTGACTTAGAGTCTTCATTTTAAAAGATTTATTTATTTACTTTGAAAGCCAGGGGATGATAAAGAGACAGAGAAAGGGAGCTTCTATCAGCTGGCTCACTCCACAGATGGTTCCAACAGCTAGGACTGGGCCAGGCCAAAGCCAGGATCCAGGATCCAGGAGCTTCATTCCATTCTCACTCGTGGATTGTTGAGTCCTAAGCTCTTGGGCTATCTTCTGATGCCTTTCCCAGGCCACTAGCAGGGTGCTGGATTGTAGTAGAACAGCCAGGACATGAACTGGCACCCATATGGGATGCTGGTGTCACAAGTGGTGGCATACTCCCCTACACCACAATGCTAGTCCTAGAATCTTCAGTTTTATCCAGAGCCCCAAGTGATTTATGTCCATGCTGTGGTTCGAGAAACATTGCTTTAATACACAGGACTCTGCCCATTGCCCTTGAAACTTTTCTATCTACTTGTGACTTGTCCTTTAAAGTTCAGCCCATCTGCCTCTTCCTTTGAGAAGCTCCCAGTATTTATTCTCTGCCTCTTACTCCTATAGACCACTACTTGTAGGGTTTAAGCAAATGCTTAGTCTAATCATTAAGCTTGTATGTTCCCCAAAAGTACCCAGCATAGGGCTTACCTGTAATACACAGGAATCTTTCACTTTATCAGTTTCCTAGCTGAAAAATTTTTAGTCCAGTTTTTGTTATTTAAACTTCTCTAACACCTGGTCTCGAGATGTTTCACTTCCAAACAGCTCCTCCAAGTGTGTATCTTCTCACCACCTTAAGTAACTTTCCACCTGCTGCAGAGATTTCCTGAAAGAGCCAGCTCTTCTATGTTAACCTAGTTGATTCTAACTGAACTGCAGCTCCGTTAGAGATACTGAAAGGAAAATTCTAGTCACTTGTGAGCATTCATTTTGTACCCCCATACATTCCTAAGTTTAAATTTGAAATAATTTGGATTGGAACATTTAAAAAATAAATTTACTTTTGGATATAGGCTGTTTGTCTCCTCTTGCTTGGTGCCCACAGGGAGCACAAGATTGTCTTGTGTTTTTTCATGAGGGAAGCGCCGTACAGTGGTGTCTCTTTTACACATTCTGAAATCTAAAGCAAGAGACATAGCTTTGTACATTTTGAACAGCTTATATCTTCATCCTGATTGTATATATTCTTCAAGTTATTTTTTGATGGTCTCAACCTTAGGTACTAAAAATACCCAGACTCTAATAATCTCAATGCCTGTTTTCATCAGAGTTATTCATAGAAAGCAAAAACCATTTTGATGATGATCACCAGTAGCCAAATGGCTGTTTCTTCCATGAGTCTATGCTACTAACAGAGTGGTGCGACAGTGAATTGGGATGAAATAAATTGCTGGAGGAAAACACATTCCTTGGTACTGGATGTTTATTCTTTTTGCTTGTGTATTTGGCATGATATTGGAGTGACTTTGCACTCTATGCAGATGGGCATTCAGAGCATTTTGACTATGGGTAACTTTGCTTGTAATGGAACAAGGCCTGAACGGAAAGTCTAGAAACTTCTGATGTTTCAGACTCCATGAAGATTAGTTATAAGGTCAGCTTGAGGACTTTGGTTTGATATTCATAACATATTCACTGAATTGCCATCTTATGGCATCAATTTGCAAATTGTAGAAGTCTTTGCTTTTGTTGTGCCTACTTGCAGGAAATAGTATTTGGAGTGATTTATAATAACAACACAAATCCTGAGTATGTTAGAACTATTAACCATTCAATCAATAATTAAGGCTCAGTAAGCAAACTTCTTTCCATAGGCTAAAGAGAATTACTGTACTAAGCACAATAATTAACTCTGCCTCTGGGTTGTCAAGTGTAAGACAAAACTCTGGCTTCTTTTAACATTAAAAAAAAAAAAAGATTTACCAGTTTGTTAGGTGGGCTTTGAGAGCAGCCTTATATAGAAATGTTAGAAAACAGAGCAGCATTTTCCAAAGCAGTTTTGCCAAAGTTCCCTTTATCAGCCTTTGCTTTGTATGGAAATAAAGGGTATGATAGAATAATGGTTGGGGAAAAATTGATGGAGAGCCAGATTTATATAATTTATACATATAAGAGGTCTTCAAAAATTGATGGAAAATGCATATGATAAAAAACTGCATTGATTTCAATGCTGTATGCATCAAAATCAATTTAATTTTATCTTTCCATGAACTTTTACATGTTTTGGTAACCTTACCTAACACTGGGAAATTCAACAATTGTGGATATTGTGTCCCTTTAAAAAAAAAAAAGGATATATTTATTCTTATCGGAAAGGTAGGTCAGATTTACAGAGGTAAGGAGATACAGAAAGATCTTCCATCTGCTGGTTTACTTCCCAAATGGCCCAAATGGCCAGAGCTGAGCTGATCTGAAGCCAGGAGCCAGGAGCTTCTTCTCCTGGGGTCCCAAGATTTTGAACCATCTTCTACTGCTTTCCTAAGCCACAATCAGGGAGCTGGATGGGAAGTGGAGCACAACTGGCACCCATATGGGATCCTGGCACTTGCAAGACCTGAGTCATCACGCTGGGCCCAGGCATTGTGGCTTAAACCAGTGATATTCAATTTTTTATGGACATTCATGCCATCTGATCTTGTTAAAATTTGCTTCCTGGGCCCGGCAGCGTGGTCTAGTGGCTGAGTTCCTCGCCTTGAACGTGCCGGGATCCCATATGGCACCGGTTCTAGTCCTGGCAGCTCTGCTTCCCATCCAGCTCCCTGCTTGTGCCCTGGGAAAGCAGTTGAGGGCGGCCCAAGGCTTTGGGACCCTGCACCCACGTGGGAAACCTGGAAAGAAGTTCCTGGTTCCCGGCTTTGGATCTGCGCAGCACTGGCCGTTGCAGTCATTTGGGGAGTGAATCATTGGATGGAGGATCTTCCTCTCTGTCTCTCCTCCTCTCTGTATATCTGACTTTCTAATGAAAATGAATAAATCTTTAAAAAAAATTTGCTTCCTGTTTCAGTGGGTCTGAGCTTGGATTTTGGCCTCCTGGGTGTTGTCCATGGACCACTATGGGAAACACCTGTTTCTCATATATCAAAAGTCTCAAGTAGGCTTTTGAATGATAGAGGATTTCCGACTGGGATCCTTGCCGTGTGTCTCCAATGCTGGCATATTTTATTTTAGCAATTTAGGTGGCAAAGCTGATGGTGTGTTTATCAGAAGTGGAGGAGTGAAAATTGGAAAGGCTGTCTTAATATATGTGCTTATTCTAGGTTGGCTGTTTTTGCAAGGAACTGACACTTTGTCAAATGACTAAAAGTGAAGGGGAGAGGCAGGAGGATTTAGTGGGCAGGAAGCCTTGCGGGGGAGTAGCCCTGGGCTGTTAGGAACTAAAGAAGCTCTAAGGACTATTCTCTAACTTGCTCTTGATATCCCTGCTTCTCCTTTCACTCACTCTTCAGTGGCTAATGTTCTTGTTTGAGCTTATAGCTCCTGCTTATCTCTCTTGCCCTCAGCTTGTAAATGGGCTCATTAGGACTCTAGCCCTACCTCTTGACCTGCCTTCAGCCTCCGCTGTGATTGGTGACAGCTTCATTTTTATTTTTATTTTGAACAGGCATTTCAAATTGAGAAATGGAATCTGATGGGCACAGTATGCTTTGGGACACTTGTACCCCCAGGATCCTGTTGCTGTTACCTTTAGATTCAATCGATTTTGATGATGGAGGAGCAGGAAGTGCTTCATACCTAGCGAAAGAAATATAGCTAGCAAAGACTGCTCTTTTAGAGAGTTTGTTTACAGGACTGCTTGACAGGGGAAGGAGTCTTGGGAAGACAAGCAGCCTGTGGCTTGACCCATTTTCTTTATTTTCTTAATAAAGGGCATCTCTCTTCTGTATAGAGGTAGATCAGTCATGGCATGACTTTAGGCAGGGCAAAGCGCCATAAGCATGTACCTTGCTGTACTTTTTTGTTCTTCCGTCTCTTCATACTCAGAAGCCATCTCATCAGGAATATTTCACAAGATGGTGAAGGGAATCAGTTATATCAGGAAAGCTTTCAGTCAAGACTGCCACAGACTTGATTGTGTTCTTAAGATATCTAAGTTTATTTTAATTCAGTGAAAAAAATGTTTAAAAACTCAATCCATACAAAAATGTCAATACACACATAGGCTAGGCTTTAGGGTGCTACAAAACAGGAGTGGGCTTTTGGGTTTATTTCGGTGAAGCCCTAAAGAACAAGGAGCCCCTCTCTCTGCCATCCCTAGTTACTTTTTGATTCTGCCTCTCTCCTCCATGCCCCCACCTCCCAGGGAACTTCCAGTCCCTCCTTGCCAGAACCTCAGAGTGTTTCATAAGTACAGAGGCTGTCTTTTTAGCAGTAGTGGTGCTGCACAGCATGTGCTCCTGTGGTTAGAAGTGGGGGAATGGAGGGATGTTTGAGAAAGCAGATAAGTAAGAGGACAAAATCAGCACCTGCTGCAGAGTTTCAGCTCCTTTATTCTTTCCATATTGTTTGTTCAGAGGCTGGGGGGAAGGGAACATGCTATGCTCTTCCTCAGTGACCCCCCTCCCAACATACAGACAGCTTAATGAGTACTCGTTTCAGTTTTTATTTGCTGATCAATACATCCAAGGGTAGGTCTTGTCTGTTTTCAGAGATAAAGAACTGCATGCATGACTGGTCTCTATCCAGCTGAACAAGTGCTGGTTTCTCTTTGTTTTTCACAGTGTTTCTGGGAGATAAGAGGAAAACACCCAGACATGATGCATGACCAGGAGAGATTTTGAAATAGTATTTATGCACTCAGTTCCAATTTTGACCTGTGGACTAGGGATGGAAAGAGAGAGAGTACCACATGGAGCATAAGTTGATTTCCCCACTCCCTGCCCCAGGTTTAAAGCAAACAGGTGCACACATACTGAAGACACACAGGAAACATGAATAAACATCCAACTGAGGAAATAACAAACTAATTTTCAATTATAGACATGAAAGGCAAATATAATCTTAGTAACTTAAATGAGTACATCCCTGACAATTCAGTGATCATGCCCTACCACCTCTGCCATATGGAATCAAAATCAATATTGGGCATACAGAGCCCAAGTACAGCTAAAGAACACACTATAGTCCCTGAAAAATATTGCATAGAGACAGAGTAATGTGCTATTAAGGGCATGCCCTTCAAGGTTGTTAGCAGGTTGCTGAGAATCAGCCAGGATGAAGGAGATGATTGGAGACTAATGATGCGAGATTTTAAGTAAAGAATAAATGGAACATCAGTTGATACTGATAAAGACTCAAAGAATGAAGGTTTTCAATATCAAAGGAACATTTTGATAGCAATGTGAATGGGTACAAACCAGTAAAGCATTTAAGAAAAATTTACTAGTGGACTAAGGGAAGACCTTTGATTGACACATGACAGTGGGGATTCATAGGAAAAGAGGATCTTCAGGAAGAGTAAACTCACGAGACTAAGTTAGGTAGTTAACAAAAAGGAAATTTAACTTGACAGTCATGACATAGCTTTTTTCTGGGCATATGAAAAGGGAGGAGAGAACTAAGTCCTTGCAAAGATTAATGATACTTCATCATCCATGCTACATTCTCTACATTCCTTTCTTTCCATTTGGAGGTTCATGAATTTTAATTGAGGATTGTGGATTTTTTGTCATATCTCATCTCCAGCAGTGGGTAGTTTAAATTCCCTATGAAAAAAAATCTCTTCCATGCCTTCTAGAATTTCCCCACAATGCCTAGTATGAAACCTAGTGTGCAAGCTTCCTGCGACAGGATGTAAACAAATGTCAGTTGCCACAATTGTCAAATTAATACTTTCTGCTTTAAAGAATTATTTTTCTAAATTAAAAGCTTGATTTGAGGAAACAAAACCCTGGATTTTCATTTGCTCTTCTTACGTTGGGTAAATTGGATTTTATTTCATAAAGAATGGGTGGGTCTTGGGGCCAGTTGGTGGTGCAGTGCATTAAGCTACAGCCTGCAAGGTGGCATCCCATATAAGAGTGCGAATTTGAATCCTGGCTGCTCCACTTTCAATCTAGGTACCTGCTAATGTGCTGGGAAGGCAGTGGAAGATGGCCAAAGTGTTTGGGCACCTGCTACCACATAGGAGATCCAGATGAAACTCCTGATTCCTGGCTTCAGCCTGGACCAACCTTGGGCTATTTGTGGCCATCTGGGGGCACTCCCAGGATAGTTTACTGCCAGAAGATACAAGATGCAAGATATCTCTCTCCTTTCTAATCAATAACCCTTTAAAAGAAAAGGAATTGGTGGGTCTAATGCCAGATATCAACTAACAAATTATATGTATGGTTCTTATGAGAGAGGCCAACATCCAGCGAGCTTTTGCTTGGTTCTATATTCATCCCATAAGATTGAACTTCAGATGATTGTTTTATGTTAGGAACAAGTATTAATGTAACAGGTACCATTCCTGTGTAGATTTGCCTTTTGGGATAGATGACTTCATGAATACAGAGATTACTTGGTCACCATCACATCTCTGGTATTTTAAACATTCTTGCTTTGCATACATTAGCAGCTTAAGAAATAATTCTGAGTGGAAGTAAAAGAGGGAGAGAGAGAGAGTCAAGTACAAAGGAAAAGACCCTAGCTGTAGGCAACTATCTAGATTACCTTGTACCTAGGCAAGTGTTACACTGCTCAGAGAAAAGCAGCCAGTAGCTGGTGGGCATTCTTGGCCTTGTTAATGCCAAATTTGTGTTAACTATACCAGTATTCCAGCATAGTCTGTGGATGCACTAAGGTAGACTGTCAACCAATAGACCTTGAAAAGATTTTATCAACCCTGGTGCAATGAGACCAACAACTTTTCAGAACTACCAAAATCATTCAAGTAATACTCTTAGAACACTGTTTCCCACATCAGGGTCTCTAAGGTATCATCTAATGACTGTTCCCCATCCCTGGGTGCTGATGAAGCTTGGCAGCAAGGAGTGGCCTCCTCTGTATTCTTTTCAGCAGACACAGGAGAGGGAAAAAAAACTGAAACATTTGTCCCATCCACTTTCCTCCATACCTGAACCTCCCCACCCTAATCAGAAGCCCACATGCATGTGCATCCTTCTCAACTATGTAAACAATATTAGGAAGAAAATAAAATTAGAAGAAAATGAATTTTTAAAGAAAGAAGAGTTCTACTTTTCCTACCAGTTAACCTGGCAGTTAAATGTATTTATTGGCTACCAAGTGACCCCTCCAGCTCTCTATTAGGCACCAAGGATACGAAAATATAGGATGTCATGGTCTTTACTTTCAAACAATTGAGGGTCTAGAGAGAGACCAAATGAGTGGTAAATGCTGCACCAGATCAAGAGTTCTGGTGATAGAGGCAGTGTGCCAGAGGGAGCATCTGATCTGCCCTAAGGAAGGACAGGACACAGAGCACATTGCAGACCTAAGCAGAATAATAAATTCAATGATGCTTTGAAGGTTTAAGAGCATTTTAATCTCTATGGTGCTAAAACTGATTGTGGATAGATTGAATAAAATATGGAAGAGTGGAAGTTGTTGCTTCTTACTCATTCTCTATTCAGAGTCATTCTGATATTTACAAGTTTGTATCAGTTTTAATGTATTTGGGAGATACAGAGAGCCTGGGCTGGACCAAACTACAGCTGGAGACTAGAAACTAACTTCAGGTCTTCCAAGTGAGTGGAAAGAAGACTGTTACTTGGGCCATCCCCACTGCCTCTTAGGGTCAGCATTAGCAGGAAGCTGGAGTCTGGAGCTGGAGCCAGGGACTGATCCCAGGCATTCAGACACAGAATGGAGGTGTTTTAACCACTTAATCAAATATCCACACCAATGTTTGGAAATTGTTTTGTCACAGTTGAACTTAGGTTTCATTCAGTGAATGTCACTATCCAGAATGAGTCTGTCATGTAGCAGCTTGTCACAGAATTGTGGCTGCACTACATTAAGACGAGATGCAGCTCTGAGAATCAGGACCAGCTAGGACCATGAGTTGTACTTTTCTGAGCAAATTCTTGTTCTTGTGATGAAGATTAATGATGTAACAATTGTGAGGTGCCCTTTGCATTTATAACAACCTGTAGCAGTAAAGGTGTGTGTTTTCCAGCAAAACAGTGTATTTTCTAAAGAGGGTAGATAACATTTGACAGCAAAAGGAGAATCAGTGGTAAAATACATACATATAGTTGGTTAAGTGTATTTACATGCATGAAAGATTCTAAGGATATACTGATTTTTTAAATTAATTTTGTTTTGATTAACATGTAATATACATTTTATGTTGGTACAGCATGATCTCAACACATGCATGTAACATAAATTCACCAAATAAGGCAATCAACATGTCTATCTCCTTATTTTTTTGTGTGTGCTCATAGACTTTTTTTTAAAGATTTATTTTTATTATTTTTTCATTGGAAAGGCGGATATACAGAGAGGAGAGACAGAGAGGAAGATCTTCCGTCCGATGATTCACTCCCCAAGTGAGCGCAACGGGCCAATACTATGCCGATCCAAAGCCAGGAGCCTCTTCCGGGTCTCCCACACGGGTGCAGGTTCCCAAAGCTTTGGGCTGTCCTCGACTGCTTTCCCAGGGCACAGGCAGGGAGCTGGAAGGGAAGCGGGGCTGCCGGGATTAGAACCGGCGCCCATATGGGATCCTGGGCGTGCAAGGCGAGGACCTTTAACCACTTGCGCCACCGCACCGGGCCCGATAGACTTTACAAGCAAGAAAACCCAGTGTCTAAGATAGGGAAAAAGGATTCTGTTTTAACAACTGCTTTTTTTGATTTTCTTACTCAGGTGCTAACTCCAGTACAGATCAAATCAATTTGCCAGGCGATTCTGGATTCTGGGAAGCAATATGCCATGAAGAAGAGGAAACCGTTTCCCCTAATGTACTCTTACTATGGAACTGAGTACTTGGGTGAGTGAAGGTGTTGACTGAGGCTTGTAGGATGGGAGTCTCTGACATTAGCATTGAGCAATGGTTGCAGGATTCTTTTTTTTTTCCCTAACTCATCACAATTCATTTAGCAAGGGATAATATTAGTTAAAAAGTTTTAATCTATGATTAATAAATGATAATTGTACCTCTCTGTGGGGTACAGTGTCATACTTCAGTAGATATGTACAGAGTGCACTGATCAAAATGAATGCAGTTTTAAGACAAACACTGACAGATATCACAATTCATGGTTTAATTCGTGCTTTCATAGTCTATCAGACAGAAATGTTGCTATTTCATTTATTTATTTTTAGACTTAAAGCAAAAGAGGGACAGAGAAAAAAAGATCTTTCATATGCTGATTCACACCCCAAAGGGCTGCACAAGCTGTAGCTGGGCCAGGAGTCAGGAACTTCCTCTGAGCTCTTTTGTGGGTTCAGGAGCCCAAATGCTGGGGACATCTTGCAGTTTTTCCCAGGCCATTAGCAGGGGACCACATGGGCAGTGGAACATTGGGGACTTGAACTGGCACCCATGTTGGAATATGGTGTTGTAGGGGTTAGCTTCCCCTGCCACACCACAGTGCCAGCCTCAGATGTAGCTATTTTAACAACTACTTTCACTAATACCAAAATCCTTATTCTAATGCTATTGTAATAATTTGGGAAAAAATAATGAGAGCGAGATAGGGATGGAGGGAGGAGGGGGAAGAGGAAAAGTAACATTCCTATGTTTCTTAATCTGTATCGTGAAAAATATGAAATCTGTCCATTTTATATCAATTAAAAATAATAATGAAAATAATTTCTAAAAAGCCCGACATTAAAAAGAAAAAACGTATTCTAGATTGTAAGCAACTTTGGCCCAATTTTGCTGAGAGGTTGTGAACAATTTTCTCTTATTGATTCAGGATTCAGCCACTAATATTTACTTTTAATAGCTGTTGATTATTAGCAGACTGCTGAACTACAATAACTGATTTTGAGCTCTACACCACATCAAGAGTAGTTAGTTACTCCTCTTTTGACTTCTTCAAAGATTCCCTAACAAACCTGAGAAAAAATTGTTCAGGCTCCTTTAGCTCACCTGCCTCTTTTTGCAGACACAAGCTTTATCTCGCCCTGTCAGGTCCTTTCCAGTAGAGTCTCCCCCACACAAAGTTTCCTCCTGTATTTATTCCTTTGTGCATGCTCTTTTAGCCTAGAATTCCTCACCTCCCTCAAACCATTTTCTACCTGTGACAATCATACCCAGACATCAAGACTGCCCAAATGTCATAAGATCTACTGAGAAGCTTAAAATGTTTTTGGAAAAAGGGTTATTGAGCCCACACTGGAACAACTCATATGTTTTCCGGTTTTTGCCTGAAGCCAAACTGGGTAACGGTCATGTCACCCTGCCAACACTTCTGTCAGAGCCCTTATTAAATTACGCTTTAATTAGTGGCTTAGTAGTTCAACTACCTTAAGGGACTTTCTGCACTTTCAGGATGAGGACTTCCTTTCATTTATCTTCGTGATCCCTAGATCTTTACTGCAAGAACATGCACATAATGGGGTTACTCAAATGAGCGACTGGCTACAGAAAAACATCACACCTTTTCTTTCTTTTTTGTTTTTTTTTTCCCCCAGAAGAGACCTGTAACTTCCAGTCTAAGTTTCTCTAGATTTAAACTTGAAAGAAAGAAGGATTTCATTGTAATAGATTTATTTGATAGGTGATCCCAGAAAGTGTTTATGGAAAAATAAGCAGATGATATAGGAAAGAAAAAGAAGCCAATTGAGTGTATAATAATGAGCAACTGTGGAGAACTTACTCAGTTCTACTGGAGACTTTTAGAAACTCTGTGAAATTTGCCTCATAATTTTCTCATCCAAGAAGTGAAGGAGCTAAAGTGTTTATCCACCAACTCCCTGCTGCATTCAGAGCTGTTGCCAGAAGTATTGATTCCCTAGCAAGTTAGCCCTGACCTTGTGAGCTGGGCACACTCTGGCACACTACTGTGGCCAGAGCAAGCCTCAGGCACAATGAAAGGCACTTGAAAATGTTAAGAAGCAGGGAGAGTAGGTGACCTGATTGGTGAGTATGGATGAGGTCATGGACATAACACCTAATAGAGCTAGTCTTTTACATTTCAGGGTTTTTTGTTTTGCTTTGCTTTTTTTTTTTTTAAAGAGCCATTCCATTTACTTTGAAGGCAGAACTTTCGAAAGAGGGAAGGAAAGATAGAGAGAGAGATCTTCCATCCACTGGTTCACTGCCCAAAAACAACAGCTGTGACTGGGCTAGGCTGAAGCCAGAGCCAAGAACTTCTTCCAGGTCTTCCATGTTGATGCAGGGGCCCAAGGAACTGAGGCAGCCTTTGCTGTTTTCCCAAGCACATTTACACAGAAGTAAATCAGAAATGGAACTGTCAGGAGATGAAATAGTGCCTATATGGAATGTTTGCTTGAAGGCAGAGGCTTAGCATGCTATTCCACAAACATGTCAGGTTTTTAAAGAGAGATTAACGTCTGGGTATTCGTATATGTAGTGCAAATCAGATTTCTAGTTAATCTATATACATTTTCCTGAAAAATCAAGTTTGTTCCTAGCAATTTCAAATCCAGTGAAGGAAAGTTACTTTGAAATTTTATGACCAAATTTTAAGAGCAATGGAATTGTTTACTGAATACAACTGTCAGGCTCTTTCTGGTTGAGTCCAGATTTTTGAGTATGGCAAAGTAAAAGGTTTCAGAACACAGAGAAAGCTTTAGCATTTTAGAATTGAGTTAAAGAGCAAATGTTCAAACAAAATTAACCCTAACACACTAATCCTAATGAGTCAAAATTTCAATAATTTTGTGAAAACTTCTGCAGGGACCAGGTGGACATTCACCTTTCTTCAATAACTCCTTTGTTTGCAAAGATAGGCTCATGCCCAGGAGGGTGCTTTACCATCTGCTGGAACTCTGAGGGTCTCTTTAAGACTTTGCTTAAATGGCATTACCAACGTGAAACCTTCAGTACCAAATCCACTGCTGAGGTCAAGTTAAAACTCTCCTTCTTTGGTTGCGATTTAGCTCCTTGTATTAATATTAGTCAGAATTCTCCAGAGATAGGACACAAATATGATTTATTATGGAGTTGGTTCACATTATGTGGAAGCTGAAAAAGCCAGGCTGGGGAAAGCTAGGGTGTAAGTTAAAGTCCAAATCTGGGTCAAGAGGGAGAAGAGCAATGTTCCAATTTGAAGATAGTTAAGTAGAGGGATATAATTTTTTCCTAGCAATTTACTCTGTTCCAGCCTTTGATGGATTTTATGAGGCTAACTTACATTGGGGAAGGCAATTGACTTTACTCAGCATATCGGTTCAAATACTACTTTTACCCTGAAGTGCTCTCACAGATTCACCCAGAAATATACCGAAGTAGCTAGGAACCCTGTGGCCCAGTCAATGTAAAATTAATTGTCACACTCTTGGAATACATCCCTCCAAACAGTATGTATTGTATTTTTTTTCAATTATTTGAAAAAAAAAATCCAGCTCTCTCACAACTGGATAGGGAAGTCCTCAAGAATATGAGCAAAATCATATTCATCTGTATATTCCCAGGGTTAGATGATGTTCTATATACAAGTGTGAAAAGTGAAGGATTAAGTAAGTTAATGCCAATTACTACTGTTCAACATTATAAAAGAAGGAAATTAACCCGTTATATTCACTGATCTATCTTCAGAGTATCTCTGTGCGCAGAGTATAGTATTTGTTATAAAAGTAGATGCTTAATACTTCTGTGTTGAGTTCATGAATGAATAAATGTTTAGAATACCCGTACCAAATTGCTTTGAAGCACTCTAGGAACATTTTCATAAGACCTATTGATATGCTGTTGGTGTGGTGACATAGCAGGTAAATCTTCCACTTAAAGTGCTGGTATCCCATATCAGTACCTGTTTGAGTCCTGGCTGTTCCACTTCCAATCTAGCTCCCTGCTAAAGGCCTGGAAAATCAGCAGAAGATAGTCCAACAACTTAGGCCCCTGCACACATGTAAGAAACCCAGAGAAGCTCCTGGCTTGTAGCTGGGACTAGCCCATCTCAGTGGTCCTGCAGCCAGCAGATTGCCAGATACATAGTTCTTAAACAGTTCAATTACATCACTTCTTGGCCTTTGGGCTAAGATCAAATGTAGTAACAGTTCAATTACTACTGAATTACTATGTGCCTTCAAGTAATGTTGCCATTTTTTTTTTGTCCTGTTGAGTGTTTCTGTACTAAAGCAAACTGACTCCTCTCCTAGTTGTATGAATTAATTATGCTTTCTTTGTTACAGGGGCAGCTCATGGCCTGTCGTCCATTCTCCAGATGCTTCTCTCTTACCATGAGCACCTCAAGCCTTCGGATCGTGAGCTGGTGTGGCAGAGTGTAGATTTCCTCATGGAACAGGAACAGAACTGCAACTGGCCCCCTGAGCTTGGCGAGACCATTGAGAGAGAAAATGAGCTAGTCCACTGGTGCCACGGTGCCCCAGGTCTCACACATATTGTTAACTGAAAGCCTGACTTTTCATTCAGCTTAGTCTAGGAGCCAGGGGAAGGAGTTCTTTTCTGAAAGTGTTTCTCTTTTTAAAATATTTTTATTTATTTGAGAGAAAGAGAGGCTGACTATTTCCATCTGCTAACTTACTATCTAAATGATTGTAAAAGCTGGGGCTTGGTCAATGCCAGAGCCAGAAACTGGAAATGCCCACCTAGGTCTTCCACATGGGTGGTAGGAATTTTATTTCTTGAACCATCACTGCTGCTTCCCAAGGTGTGTATTAATGGAAATCTGGAGTTAAGAACTGTAGTTGGCTTCGAGCATTGGGCACAGTTGATTTAATCGCAGTCTTCATTGCTGGTATCCCATATTAGAGCACTGGTTTGATTCTCAGCCACTCTGCTTCCTGTCCAGTTTCCTGCTAACATGCCTGGGAAAGCAGCAGATGATGGCCCAAGTGCTTAAGCTACCCACATGGGAAACCTGGGTGGAGCTCCAAGCTCTTGGCTTTGGCTTGACCCAGCCCTGACCATTGTGGCCATTTGAGGAATGAACCACGAGGTGGAAGATCTCTCTTTATGCTTTCCCACCTAGCCGCTGGTACTCTGCCTTTCAAGTTAATAAAATAATCTTTCAAGAAGAGCTAGAGCCATAGCTGGGAATCAAACCCAGGAACTGTGATGTCTCAACTACTTGACCAAATACCCTCTTTTAGCATAACCATGTGGGATAAAAAAGTCATGATAAAACATTTCAAAGCCAAAAATGTCTTGATCTCTAGAGGATTCCTGGAAATTATTCTGCTTTGCAAATAATATATAACTTATATCCACTAATATGTTAAATGAGCACTGACAAAAATATAACACAGGCCACATTTTTAATTAAAATTAAATGACCTTCTTATAAAATTAAAAAGAAACAGGTGAAATTAACTTTAATATGACACATTACCTGAATATACCCCAAATTATAAATTTGAGATATTTTATGTTTAAAATAACGCTAAATGTTTGAAACCCAGTGAATATTTTATAGTTATATCACATGCTAATTCAGACTCATCATATTTCAAGTTCTTAGTAGGTATATTGGAAAGTATAAATCTGGAACCTGATAGCTAAAATTGTAGTTCTTGCATAGCAACGGAGAACTTAGTAAAAATCCAGTATGACAAGCCCTACCCTAGACTCATTGAATCAAAACTTTGCATTTTACCAATAACTTTAGGGAATTTGTATTTACCTTAAAGTTTGAGGTGCCCTATTGCATAATTCTTCAAATGAATACTTGCATTAGTATTTAATAAAAAAAGGCTAGAGAAATGTGATGCCGTCTTAGTGAATTCTGTGGAATTAAGCCTAGAAATTTATCAGACACTATCTTTCCCTCCTCTTTTACAATTCCATTGCACTGCTAATTCGGCATGTGGAGAAGAGGCAATTTGAAAGAAGCTAAATTCAGATAAATCAATTCATTTTGATTAATTGAACAGAGAGAGATTTAAAATAGTAAAATATTTAGATTCTGCGTGATCTAATTTTCAAGCCTGTGATTCATTCCTACAAGTACAGCTTTAAAAGTACAGCATTTAATTTTTCTTTGTTACCTGGTTTTTATTATCTCCATTCACTCCTTAGTTAATGTTCTTTATTCCAAGTGTAATTTCACCTTTTTCTTAATGCATTTTGAGTTGATAATATAAGTCACAGTCTACTGTCCCTGTATTGTTTGCCTGCCATTTTTATCTATGGAAGAAACTTCAAAGTGTATACTTGTACCAGTACCAGGGCACTGTATATTAATGTTCAGGCTAGCACCTGCCAGTTATCATTTGAGCCCATTTGTTCTTGCTTTGACCTTTCTGGGGAAAAATAACATATATTTACCATCCTGAGAATTATATCTCTTATTACATTCAGTACTTCCATTTCTCATTTCCTTTAATCAATCTTGATGATGGTCTCTGGATATTCTCCAAGCATCCCAGGATCCTTGAATTTTGGAGATGTCCCAAGTTAAATGTAGAATATTTTAAAGTACACAAGGTGCCAGCAAAAGTCCAATAAAGAATAGGAACATATTCTACTGAAATGAGCAACCAGGTCGTTTCATTGATGTAGGTATCTTGAAGGGCA
Source organism: Ochotona curzoniae (assembly GCF_017591425.1). Classification (NCBI taxonomy): domain Eukaryota; kingdom Metazoa; phylum Chordata; class Mammalia; order Lagomorpha; family Ochotonidae; genus Ochotona; species Ochotona curzoniae. The sequence goes on along the minus strand of NW_024465023.1, from coordinate 16,558,610 downwards.
ATTATTCCATCATTTCTGTACATTAAGTGCCATCTGTCTTTATAAATCATGTACCACAATGGTGCAGCATAGAAATGTGTCACTTTGGGGACTTAAGTTATTCTCCTTTGTCATTCATGTTCAACATCCTGAGAGCAGCAGTAAGCACAGGTCTCAAAGCAAAATCATCCAATCTGTGTACTCACTGGACTAACAAAGTTAAACCAATTCACAAATTAATTAAAAAACTAAATGTAGCCCATTATTTCTGCCACTCCTATCCCAAATACTCCAAAAAATAGCATTGAGTATGATTAGAAGTCTGATAAATACAGGTCCAAGAGCATTGAGATGTCACTAACGTTGGAGAAGAACCAACTCCCCAAAAATTCTGAAACAGGAAGTGGCCTAGAAAAGATAATTTTCATTTGTTTGAAGAAAACATTTTGAGTATAGATTTATGAACAGTGCAGATGGCTGGGGCAGCAGACCAATTCTGTGATTAAAAACCTGCCACAGAATATATAATGTGAAACTTTGTTAATGCTGCCTTATCTTTCCCTATAATTTATTCTTATTCTCCATCACCCCAGATGTTCAGGTGCTAGTCCTAGTTATCAGCGTAAAAACTATTTTTATTCAAAAATCATGGCTCTGTATGCTTAATTGTAGCTCTAGCAATATCCACCGAAAAGAGTTTGAGAAAAATGTCAGTTTATTCTCTGCCTTTGTCTCTTCTTCTATGAAATGAACACAGTGAAATGGAGTAGTTGAATTTAATTTTTTTCTTTAACTTTTCAGTAATTAGAGATTGGGAGAAGGAAAAGATTGAGAAGAAGAGAGAGCACACCCATTTACTGTTTCATTCCTAAAACGCCTGCAGTGGCATGGCTGGGCCAAGCCAAAACCAAAAGCCAAGAACTCAATCCAGGGCTCCCATGTCAGTGACAGGAACTCGGTTACTGAGTCAACACTACCGTCTCCCAGGGCTTACTCTTGTGGTAAGGTGGAGTCAAGGGTCAGAACTAAATATCAAACCCACATACTGTATTGTGGAATGCAGATGTCTTAACTTCTAGGCTAAATGTCCGTTCTGGAATTCTGGAATTCTGGAATTCAACCTTTACATAACCTCAGACTCCTTTTAGACTCTGGAACGTGGCCAATCTTGTGGGACATATCCTGAAAGCTTTAGAGATGCCCATATTTATAATCATGTAGAGTGGTGGCATGCAGCTTTTACTCATAAATGCAATAAAGCATTACGGGAAGATTCATATCACTTCATAGCCTTGATGACTTTGGAGTACAAGATGAAATTCACTTGCAAAATCATTAAAACATGTTGTGGCTAAAACAAACTCTTGACTGCATTAGATTGTGTCATTACTGCGGTAATGTTACAGTGCATTTCCTTTACTATACATGAAACACAGATGTAGGTTTCTTCATATTTTTATTTACAAAAAAAAAAAACTCTTTCAAAGGACTCTTGGTGACTGAATAGAAAACAATAAGGTTTTTGCAGCACAGATGCCAATGCTCACTAAACTATACATATACACTATGTGAACATTAGCAATATTACACAGTCCACCCAAATGGACCTGAGTAATGATTGTCTATCAAGTAAAAATTGCATGCATTAGTCTGGCTATCATAAGATTCTATTGAAATCCATATTTTCAAAGATTTGGTCTCTCAAACCATATTTATTAGATGATAATTCCTTTCCCAAGTCACATTTTGCAAAGACACATGTGCATGCTGATTCAGGTTTGTTATCAATGCACAATACAATCAGTGTTCCCATGATAAAATAATGCAATTCCCAATAAAAGCAAAGAAAGGCAGCATTCCTTCCTTTTAGGTTAAGCTGACTTGCTGTTAATTCCGTTAGATTGGGTTGGGACCCCATAGCTTTACAAGTTTTCCAGAACCTCTTACATGTGACCCAGGCTTCAGGTGAAACCCTTGCACTCTGTCTAGAACCACAGGATCAATCCCTATTAAGCTGCCTGAGGCAGCAATTAGACTATCTCTGCCCTTCTTCCTTCCACATCTCCCATCTTACCCCAGTGTTAGCTCATGGGAGAGTGAGGAATACATCCAATAGATTTTTGTGGAGTCCTTGTGAGGTGCTAAACACTACACTATGGACTAGGGAGATGAAAGTGAACAAGACATAGTTTCTGCCCTTGGGTGGTTACTAGAGCGGGTAGACATGGAAATAAATTATTTTAATCTGGTCCTGTAGGGAAAGGATTTCTGGTGTGCTGCCTGTAAGTTCAGAGAAGGCTTCCTAGAGGAGGCCATGCTTGGCATAAATTAAGCCAGGAAAGGCAGGAAACTTGTTTAAGAAAGAGTGAACATCATCAACATAAAAGCAATGTGGGCAGTTTGGTTTTCTGAAGTGAAAAGCTTCACGCGGGGAAGGGAGGAGAAGAGAAAAGAGAACAGAGCAGAAGATGGGTCACAAAGGATATCCTGCATTGTGCTAACGTATCGGAGCAACAGGAAGCCATTTAGGCTTTTCGTGGTTGGAATACTTCCCTCTTCAACATGTTCTTTACATGTTTAGAAACAGTGTTTAGAGGCTCTGTTTAGTAAACAGTGTTTAGAAGCAGAGCTCCGTCTTGGAAGCAACCTGTGTGGGAGCAGGTAAGCTGGAAAGGGCAGGAAGAAAATCCAAAAAGCTGCGTGACCCACCTGGTTGTAATTTCACCTGGCTCTGAGGTGGAGCTAAGTTTAAAAGGTACAGGTTATACCAACAAGCTGGTTCTTCCTTGAGGCAGTGTGGAATCTGCTGGAAAGATAAAAAGGATCCAGACAGGACATCAACAGCCTCTGGCACACCTGGCTAATTCCTCCTTATCCTTGAGGATATACTCAGTTTAGATGACATCAGCCCCCATAATATGCCTCTCCTGCCATAACTGGAGGTTAGGAGCCTTCCTGTGTGCTCCCACGACACCTCTATTTTCCCACACATAGCCTAACTAACATCTCCAGTTAAGCTGTAGGAGTCTTAAAACCTTAGTATCTGCTATTGTCTCTTGCCTACAGTAATCAATAACTAAAGAGGCACCAAGTATTGTGAATAATTTCTTTATTTGCTTCATTTCCATCTTTATGCCAATGTAATCACTTCATAACTATTGCACATTTCCCTTTTTAGGTCTCTGCTGATACCATTGTATGCCACTTTGTTTACAGTAACAATCATATTGTTATATAAATACTGACCAGTTTACAATGAAAACATTTCCACTAGTTCCCTGTTGCCCACAGAATACGATCAAGGATGTCTAACTGAATTTGAAAAATTTTAGAGGTAGAGTAATGACAAACAAGATGGGCTTGGGCCTTGGTTCTTATCTCAAGTAGGAGACATCTATGTTCCACATGGACAAGGCAGTGAGCAAAGCAAGATTGACTGAAATGAGAAACATCCTGCCAAAGCACTCAGAAGGGAGGAAAAACCTGAAAATCTGGTTGAAGTGGAGTCTTTTAAATGCAATTCAGGGAACAGAGGGTACAGACAATCCTATCTAGCCTGCTCATAAAACAAAAACGCCATCAGAAAGGTATGATTTGTTCACTCTTTCTGTTTGCACAAGACTGAACTCAGAAGGAATGGGATGGCACTTTTTCTTGCTGAAGCACTAGGGCTGAAGCAAACATCCTGTGCACCTTGCAGCCATAATCAGAACTCAGTCTATTCTTCTACACCCTTTATGTGGCTTGTCCTTCCTGGCTCCTAGATTTTGCCCCTTGGGATTTTCATGCCGAGAATGCCCTCTTTGCCTCATTTTGAGACTGGCATTTCCCATCCATCCTACAAAATCTTAAAAAGTTCTAGATCCTTCCAAGGCATTGCCTGACTTTCTCCCTCAGAGTATCTTTTTGATTCTTCTAGCATTGTTTTAAGATTATTTTTTAATTTATTGACAGGCAGAGTCTCTCTCTGTCTGTGTCTCTCTCTCCCTCTCTGTGTGTGTGTCTCTCTCTCTCACACACACACACACCCCTTCCATCCACTGGTTCATTCCCCAAATGCTGGCAAAAGCCAGGAGTGTGCCAGGCTTCAGCGAGGAACCAGGACTCCCTCCAGGTGTCCCATGTAGCTATCAGGGACCCTAGCACTTGAGGAACTCTGGATAAAGCTGAGTAATTAGGACTCAAAATGGCACCCTGATATAGGATGCCAACTTCGCAAAACAGCAGCTTAACCAATCGCACCCTCAATCCAGTATTATTGACAATAACATTTATGTTCTAGTGGCATTATGAGCTACATGTCCTATTATGTATCACTCACATATACATATATATTTGTTTCTTTCCAGACAGTACCTTTCTGAAAGGTAAGAGTCATATTGAGCATTTCTGTCACAGCCAGTACTGACTACATAATTTGTGGGACCTGGAATTTTGAGGATGAGCTAGCAGAACTTACATGCCTATGAAGCCAGTTCTGCTTAGGGCTATGCATACAGGAGATAATTAGTTAACCACTTTCAGTGAATGAATGAATGTATAATTAAATAAAATTGTGGGTTTAAAACTTTTTCATTTGTGGAAAAAATTTCTTTTATTATTAAAAGAAAAGTTTTTATTGCAAAGTCAGATATACAGAGAGGAAGATCTTCCATCTGTTGATTTACTTCCCAGTGGCCACAACAGCCAGAGCTGAGCTAATCTGAAACCAGGAGCCAGGAGCCTCTTCCAGGTCTCCTACACAGGTGCAGGACCCCAAGGCTTTGGACTGTCTTTGAATTTGAGTACCTGGCACCTGGAACTTAGGGAAAATTTTATAAAGAACTCTATGGTTCTTGTTTCTGTTCCTGCTTTTGTGAATCGAAACTACCTTTGCTGTTGAATTGTGAGAATATTTCTTTCCTTGGGACAGTCGACTTGGGAAGAACTCACCTCATAGCCGAGGTAGAAGTCTTGGCAAGGTCTTTTGGGAGCATTGTTCTTCAAAAGACTCTTAAGTTTTGTTCTTAAGAAAAATTAATATCGCTACAGGTGCTTCAACAATACAAATTCCAAATCTCTGTGGGCAAATTGGCAAGCTGTGTAAATATTCCAAAGAGCCAGAAAAGCATAATACTTAGGAGAGTATGCATCATTAAATATTAACCTCTTTGTAGGTTAAATTCTGAATTTCATCAATTGATGCACTTCAATTAAAATGTTGTTCTTTCTCCAGAGGCCAGCTTCATGATGCATTGAAGGCAACACTAAACCCCACAGGGAAAAATACTCCCTCGTGGAACATTCCATAAGCCTTGCTGCTCTAAGTGTCGTTCCCAAGAGTGTGCTGTTAGAAAAGCAATGTCTCAGGCCTCGCCTATGCTCTACCAATTTAGAAATTGGTGCTTTGTGATGCCTCACAGCTCAACAAGTTCAGCTCTGCAGTATTAAATCCTGAAAGTCACCCCTGAATGTCTTTGATATTTTCACAGGCATTGCCTATCTGTTTGCCAAAGCTTATCTGGTTTCAAAGAAGCCACAGTACCTGGACACATGTATTCGGTGTGGAGAACTCACGTGGCAGAAGGGCCTGCTGAAGAAGGGGCCAGGCATTTGCCATGGTGTAGCTGGCAGTGCCTATGTCTTCTTGCTGCTGTACCGGCTTACAGGAAATTCCAAATACATCTATCGAGCTCAAAGGTCAGCCTTTTTTAAGCTTTTATCTTTTCAAAAAATTTAATCTAATTTTCTCAGCAGGTGGTATAGTCACATGGTTCAAAAAGCACAAGATGTACGTCACATTGTGCCCTCCTCTGACCATTTAGTTGACCTCTCTGGAGACAATCAGTGTTATCAGCTTCTTGGTTATCTTCCCTGAGGCATTCTGTGTATATACATGTAAATAGATGTCTAAGGGTAGTTCACAAATTTTATGGAAAAATTAATAAAAAGATAAATGCATTTTGGTTCAAAATTAATGCATAGATTTTTTATAATATTCATCTTCGGTGAACTTTTTGAAGATCGCTAGTAAAATTTTGTTCATCACTATTTGTACAATGGTAGCACCGTATATCTTGCTCATCACCTACATTTGTACTTCTATGATTTATTAAATATTGAGATAAAATACTTTATGCATATATTTGTCATTATTTTAGACTGCAAGTAATGCTGTGATGAATAACCTTGTACATTTGTCATTTTGCATACATACAGGTATATCTAAAGGAAAATTCATAGAAATGGAGTCACCAGATGAAAGGATATATATATTATTTATAATTTTGACAAATAATGGCAAATTTTCCTCTTTTAAATTATTTCCTGCAAACCAGACCAAACATCAGTTGCATTCAAATATTTTTCTTGTAAAAATTATTAATATTTCACTTAACACTTGTGTTATGCTTTAAAAGGAATTTTCCCCTTCCTGGATGATAAAAAAATCAATTTATATTTATATTAGTACCTCTATAATTTCACTTCAGCATTTAAATTTTTGATTCATCTAGAACTTTTTAAAGTGGCATCTATTAAATATCCATTTTGTTTAATGAAAATGAAAATTTGTGGTAGCATCTCTTGACTCATTACTCCTATGATCTGAAATTCCAATTTTATTTTGGACTTTCATCAGTTCCATTTATCTAATTTCATATCTAATTATTAATTTATTCCAAATTTTTCTTAGGTATTCTCTCCACTTATTCCTCTGATTATAGCATAGAATCAGTTTGCCAAGTTAAAAATTTTATGGATATTTGATTGGAAGTTCATTGAATTTATAGGTTGCTTTAGGGATAATTACCATCTTTAAAATTTTGAGTTTCTCCATTCAGGAACATGCTATACCTTTCTGTTTATTTAAAAATTATTTTTTATTTGTTGTGGTGCCTGGCACGGTAGCCTAGCAGCTAAAGTCCTCGCCTTGCATATGATCCCATATGATCCCATGTGGACACCAGTTCTAATCCTGCCAGCCCCACTTCCCATCCAGCTCCCTGCTTGTGGCCTGGGAAAGCAGTCGAGGACTGCCCAAACCCTTGGGACCCTGCACCTGCGTGGGAGACCTTAGGAAGTTCCTGGCTCCTGTCTTCAGATCGGCTCAGCTCTGGCCGTTGCGGCTCCTTAGGGAGTTAATCAGCAGATGGAAGATCTTCCTCTCTCTCTCCTCTCCTTTCTGTATATCTGACTTTCCAATAAAAATAAAATAAATCTTAAAAAATATTTTTATTTATTGGTTTCCACAATACAGTTAGGTAGGTATAGGGGTTCCTCCTTCCCCTGCCCTCCTTTTCCCTCCTCCTTTACCTCTCCCCCCATTTGTCCCCATGCTTTCATAATACTATAGTCCCTTAGAACAAGTTACAAGTTTAATTTCTGACGTTTAAATGTATTATGACATAGTAAGTCGAGGCAAAGGTAGAAAACCCAATATCCTAAAATAGAGGTATGTTTATAAGTTTCATTGGGATTCCTAGTTTTATTTAGGAGTAGAGGCATATAATGTATAACACCTTTACTTCCCGGCATGCTAGTCTCCCTTATACAGTTCATTTATATATTTTTGCATACCAACTGTCTTCTATCAGAGAAAATATATAGTATTTGTCCTTTTGGGACTGGCTTACTTCATGAGCCATAATGGTTTCCAGCTGGGATCATTCTGTTACAAGTGGTAAAATTACATTATTTTTTATGGCTGAATAGTAAAAAAAATGATAATTGATGTTTTTGATCTGATGAAGGACTTAATGTTTCCTGTAATTTTTATTCCTGTCATTTTTCTGTGTTCTCAAATTTATTTTGAGTGGTATCGTCCTCCAGTAGTTCCAGGTGGCTTATTAGTGGTGATTATGAAAGCTTTCTAAAGCATAGAAATACTGCAGTTTATCAACTTTAGGGTGTACATTTTGATGAAATTTTGCATTGTATCTTCTAAGTAACTTAATTGTTTATCTGGCCATCTTACTGAGCTAGATGTCTATTCTATTAAGTTTTGTTATATTCTGTTGGGTTTTGTAAATAGACATGTTCATTACTTACAGGTAATTATGATTCTGTCACTTGCCTTTTCTTCAGTATGCAATGTTAAAAAATATAAAATATTTATGATATTTACATGCATGCACTGAAAAAACATTAACATATCTCAGTCCTCTGTTTGAAGCTCAATTGTTTAGGAATGATAGAATGACTTCCTCTGTCTTATAAAAATTCTGCTATGTTTATGTGAAAAGGCATTTTCATTTACTTAATGCTTGACACATGCTCAGAGCCAGATATATGGTATCTTTAATTTTTACGGTAAATGGTATGCAGTTCTCTAATTCCACCAATTTAAAGTCAAATTAAGAAATTTGACAAAGGTCATATAACATGAAATTGTCAAATACATGTATCTCAATTCCAAAATTCTCTCTCTACTGTACCAAGGGTTTTCCATGTAGGATTTGTGAACTTACATGGGAAAAAAATTACATCTCAAATTGAACTGTGATATTGCCTTTGATTCTGAATTTAAGTCAGAGATAATTCAGTAAGTATTAACAGTAGCTGTGACTCTGCAACTGATACAAGTAATAGATATTCTCATTTCATATTAACTCTTGTTGCAGGTATTGTAAAATACATTTTAGTCTTTTCATTACTTAGACTTATCAGGATTTATTTGACCTACTAATGTATTTTGTCATTTAATGGGTTTATAAGGTACAAATATGTTTTTATATCATAAATTTTGTTTAAAGGTTATCTAACTGCTTTCATAAAGTTAACTTCCTTTGTAATCCTGACTATTTTATTTTATGGATGTAATTTTTTTTTCTGAGAAGTAATCCAGAATGGCAAATGATTTACAGGACTGCAAAGATAAAGTCCCTCTCTGAAGCTATACCATGATACTGATTTAATGATATAATTATAAATCTTGAATTAACTCAAAGGATGTATCATTCTTCTACTGTTCAAAGTTTGAAATTCTGTTTTAGAATTGTATGCTGAGGAAAACAGTTGCAAGTAACATTATATTGGATAGAATTTAATGTTTCCTGCTAATAGATTCTAAGCTACCACCAATAATTCCAAAAGCCTTAGGAGATCAAATAGGTCATTACTGTTCATTAGACCCCCTATGAAGTAGCAATGATTTATATTTATGGCAGTATCAGTTCTGGGGCTCATCAAGTGAGCTCCAGCCTCGGAATTGTTGTTTATTTTTGTTGCTAGTGGAAACAAGTAGGGTAAGTCAGTAAAAAGATAACATCGTAATAATATTTTAAAAGCTGTGGACTACTATACAAATGATACTCATTACAAATAGTCTGAATAGGATTTGTGGTAAATATGGGTAAAAAGAAAAAAAAGGCTTAGGGAATTTAGAGGACAGTGATTTATGTCTAAGGTGGTGTCTTAAAAACTATCTGTCATGGAGCTGAGATTGCTATTTGATGTCATCTTTATAAAAGGTTGCTTGCTTTTTCCCATTCATCTTCTTCCTTTGTTTGCCCAAAGCACAGATTGTAGAAAATCAGGCTATTTATTTTCAGTCTCTACTCTTTGTCACATATAAATGAAACCCAGATTAGAAATAATATGCCTGGAGAAACACAGAGTATTTGGTTTTTTTTGTTTGTTTGTTTAAAAGGAACAGTGATATATCAGTTTAATTATATTCAAGATAAATAAAAATAGGGTGATTTATATTTGTCTTTTTTTTTTTGCTTTTAATTATTGGATGACAGAGGAATCATATCGTCAGAAAATACCAAAGTGCTTTGCTTTTCAAATATTGGATTTGCTTGCTAGCTTGATTTGTTGTGAAACATGCATAATTATATAACAATTGCTTTATTTTGCCAGTGGCGAAAAATTATTTCTTACAATAACTGCATAATTCTAGAAAGAAAATCTGCTAAACATTTAATTTTGTGAAAGTGGAAATATTGACCCATAGCCAATTATATGGAAACACTCATATTAAAATTATTTATGTTTTCTCCTCTTAGGTTTGCTCAATTCTTATTTACTGAGGAATTCAAGGCCGGTTCCCGGGTCCTTGAAAGCATCTACAGCTTGTATGAAGGCTTCTCTGGGACCGTGTGCTTTCTCATCGATCTGCTGCAGCCCAATCAGGCTGAATTCCCTCTCTTCAGTGTCTTTGTTTAGTAGGCTCCATCTTCCATTGTGGTCTTGCAGAAGCCCCCTGAGATTTCCTGAGCCTACCCAAGGCAGATACCACATAACCCACATTTAATGGTATTACAAGCATAAGCCTTAACATTGCCACCAGAAGGAGGGGAAAAGGCAGTTGAAGAGAGTGATACCAAACAAAAGAAAGAACCTGCAAAGGAAGGAAACCATAGCACATCTTTGGTATTTCAAGAAATAGATGTGAAACCAGGGATGAAAAAAATTGGAAAGAGAATCTGTTTTTAGTTAGGATAGAGAAACAAAGCAAATATGGACTATGGAAATAAAATGCTTATATCTTCATACTTGGAGAGAATTTGGCCGTTTGTGGGTACCTCCCACCCCTAAATTCTGGGAAAAAAAGACAATTCAAAACTGAAATTATTGAAAACTGCTAGTAAGTGATGAAGTGTTAGGATGCTGAAGGACATAAAAGGAAACTCTTGGTTGTCCTACACCTTTAATTACTGAAATTCCTGATGTTTACTGAATGGAGATATTTGCATATCAATCTTTTGTTTTCCTATTATTATCCTGAGCACTTTAAAGAAGTCATATCATAACTAATACATTGAAAGTGAAAGTTTCATTAGGCCTTAGAACATTTCTGTTCCTGGCTCCTTTTCCTTTCCTAATGCTCAATTAGTACAGCAAAACTCACAGGCTAACCAATACTGTAGCAAATGTTGCTGTCAAATGTTTTTTACAATTTGAGGTGTGAGCTGTCTATTGTTAGTGAAATTTTAAAACTGCCTTTACATACATAGCCCCCTATGAAGCTATTAGCCGAGCTGTAAAATATACTATTGGTAAAAGTTACTCAGATCAGAGATGAGGGTAACCACTACAAAGATGTGTAGTTTCTGCCTTTGATAGAATACTGTGTCCCTTGGGACAAGCAGAAACAGGCTGAGCCAAGCATCAGTGTTTGTGGAAAGAACATTGCTCAATATTTTAATAATATTAAGAGATGAGGAAATGCTCTGGCTAGTTACTTTGTTTACCAAGAGAAAAGGTCCACTAGAAATTGGTAGAAAACCCATTTGTAGGTATAAACACATAGGAATTGTGAAGCTGCTTCAATTAAATAGTGGTTCACAAAACACCATAGGAGCATCTGTCACTTAAATGTGCAGAATGAGTCTAACTTTCCTAGAATTTGGTCGTTGGAAATATACTGTTTAAGACTTAATCATTTAAATAGTTATTAAATGTTAGGATATATATATACATATATACACACATACAAGCATATCTCTGTGTCATCTATCCTTATATAAACTCTAGAAATTATTCTTAGTTCAGTAGTTCCTTACGTGAATCATAGGCATACTTTTGAAAGTGTTAGGGAATTCTCTGTTGCTCAAAGTATTTATGTATATGTAGGTATGTGGGCATGCCTGTGTGTGTGTGCGTGCGTGCGTATGTGTGTGGGGGGGGGGGCTCATTTTGGGGGGAAGATATCTCTAGCATTCAAAAGATTCTCAAAAATTTGACCCCAAAAAAGTGAGAACTCTTTTCATATGTTTTATGGCTCTGTGTACATTTTCACTCATCAAAAGAATTAAATCAACATGATGAAAAACTATGAGACATCTGTAAGCTTACTGTTCCAAGTTTACATCCTCAGATGTAATTGTGTAAACTTGGCCTCAGTTGTTCATCTGTGAAAACACTAACTTTGGGACAATGTGACATAAATATCAGGTTTCAAATGGCTCCCCAAATTGGGTTCCAGAATAGTCAAGTACCTGCTAAAAGGCCATAAGTCTTTTGGAATGATAACAACACCTGCTTTTCACCATCTCATTTTAAATCCATTGCATATAGTTTATCCTGAAGATAATAGCCATCTAGTAGCAGGGCCTTAGGGAACATAAACATTTTTGTCATCATTCAGTGTCCCCTTGAAGATTGTTCAATTTTTTGCTTAAGTCTCCTAGCCAGGAAGGGGCAGAAAAACAAGGATTCAAACTCGCAGTTTCACTTTTCAACTTTATTTAGTCAATGATCTACTCTGTAAGGTGGAGAGACAGCAATGGACTAAATGCCCCTTCTCTTAAAGTTGCCTTCCTATTCTGTTTGCTTACTCTTTCACCATTTATCCTTGAAACCAAAAACCAAAAACATTAAGAAATGAAACCACAGCTCATTATATCAATTCCATTTCCAAGGATTTTTGAAAAACTGAACCTCTTTTCTGTTGACATGTTCCTTTAGGGTCTGGTGGAGTGACCAGGGCATTGTGCTGACCATGGTGAAAAGGCAGCCCTTTGTGGTGTCAAATCCAAGCCAAAATCAGGTTTTGGGACTGTATTTATGAAATGGCACCTCAGTAGGTTAGAAAAAAGAATAGGCTAGTTAATGCTCCCAAATGGTGAATTATTGACTCGGGGTAGTACTCTTCTATTTTCCTCAAGAAGGAGGCAAACGGATCCTTATGTTTTACTGTAGGAAATTGGTATGTCGCTTATGTAATTACTCAAGTTGTCTTTTTCTATATAATATTCTTTTTTTGGAAATTTGTTTCATTATATTTGCAATTAAGAGACACAGGCAGAGACAAAGAACAATTTTCCATCGGCTGTTTCATACCCAAAAGCTTGAAATAGCTAGGCCTGGGCTAAACTGAAGGCAGGAACCCAGGTCTCCCATGTGGACAGTAAGGGCCCAGACACTTGAGCCATCACTGCTGCCTCCCGGGGTGTGAATTAGCTGGAAGCTGGAATGAGGAGCAGGGATCGGACTTAAACTCAGGCACTCCAATATGGGATGGAGACATCTCAAGCAGCATCTAAACAACAGTATAACAAACAGCTGCCCCCAAGTAACATTTTTAATATAGAACCTAAGCATATTGCCTCATATGGGCTATGGGGACATTTTCACCACCACTAGTATATTTTTAATATTATTTATTCTGTGTGACACAAGTATAAACTCTGATGATAACAATGGAAATGTTGAGGTTACATTGAAAGGATTATTTAATAATGCATTATATTTGATACAGGACATTTTTGTATGAAATGAAAATAAATTTCATTAATATGATTATATATCCAAATATGATTATGTATCCAATCCTGCTTCAGTCATACTTTTTTTTTGGTTCCATTTATAAAGCTAAATTAGAAAAAAAAAAAGAGGCTTGGCAGCCCTGTACTTGTTCAGGTAATTGATTATACTATTAAGATAACAACATTCACGTACTGATAACCCAGGAAATAATTTCCTTGGCCTGTGCTAAATCAGGTCATGCACTGGTGGCTTTTTGTTGTTGTTGTTTTTTGACAAACTAAGGTTTTAATCAAGGTGTCTCAAATTATTTTAGTACCTATAAAAACAAATTCCACTAATTTCAGTGTAACATAAGTGTTTGCAATTTATAACTATTTTAAGAAAACACACATTCAAGAGGAAAATATTAGCAAGGTAAGGAGCCCTGTGTTAGAAATACGAAAGCCTTGTTCTGCAACTCCATGGGCCACACCACTATGGTTGCTTTCATCATCATCATCATCACCATCAACATTACCACCCTACCCACTTCACAGAGTTGTCATGAGAGTTGTCAATGATAAAATAGATATGAAATATACAGTCCCTTTATGTATTTAAATGGATACTATATTTTAAGTATCTACTATGGCATAGAGGATCCTGATGAGTTAGGGCTACCAATAAGCATTGCACCAAACAGAATCACCATAGGTGGATGCAGGGCTTGAGGTTTGGCTAAAAAATGGATAAACCAAGTGTTAAATTTTTAATATTCTACCACCAGTCAGTCCTGATTATAGCATTTGTGTCTCAGAAGGCCTTGATTTACGAGGGCTAGTTTCATTACAGAGCTATCTTAAAAACAAAACAAGCAAACAAAACTTCCTAATTTATTTGAAAAACAGAAAAAGCGATCCCATTTGCTGGTTCATTAATCCAAATACCCCCAACTAACTGGGCTGAATCAATCTGAAGCCAGGAAGCAGAAATACAACCTAGGCCTCCCATGGGAATGGCAGGGACCTAACTCCCTGAGCCTTTACCTGCTGCGTCTCAGAGAGTGCTTTAGCAGGAAGCTGGGATCAGAAATGGAGCTGGAACTCTAACCCAGGCACTCTGACATAGGAGGTAAGGCATCCTGAACACCAAATGCCTGCCCAGCTTCCACCCAGAACCCCTTTTAATGAAAATATTTATTTTGCTTACTGAAAACAAAAGTTTGTGGTGCCAATAACTAGAGAAAAGGGCCACTCAGGCCAGGTTTGCAGAGTGAAACACATTGGAAAATAAAATAATTTGGGATTGTATTTACTTTATACTTTTAATTTAGAACGACATGACATATAGGAATATAAATATATTCTCAGTTGAATATGAGGTTTTCCTTTGGGGGCTTGAGTTATTTCTACAACCCTGTCCCAAATTAGTAGCTAAATGGCTAAGTCTCCAGTTTGCCAAGGCTATGCGATCTTGGCATGAATGCAGAGAGCAAATGAAAAGGCTGGGAGATGGACATCTCAAAGTGAGTTATGAATGCATATTTCATTCTGCTAAGCACCAGGCTAATCTAACTCGTGGGCTTTAATGCTTCCTGGGACCTCTAATTCCAAACCACCCTGATTGAGCAATTTCCCCTCCTTCCTCTCCTGTTTAAGTAGTTCAGCATGATATGTTTTATCCTGTGTCTGCTTTATCATGTGACCTCCTTCCTCCTGGGAGAGTAGATGTTTTCCTTATCTCTTCTGTCCATGTCTTCTTTTAGCTAAGAGCTGGAGGCTAAATAAACCTGGACTCTCTTTTGGACAGAAGGATGGACTGCAAGGTCAACAGCAGCAGGAACTGGGTCTATTTTGTAGTCAGTTCGCAAGTAGGACAACCCGCCATGAGTGTGGCTGTGCATGAGAATATGCATTTGTCTTGCTTTTTCTCCATAAATAAACCTGGCTATTTTATTTTTACTGTTGTAAAAAAAAAATTAAAAACCCCACTAACTTAATGCGGCCTGAAATGTATGGGCCTCTGCCATTATCATAAATCTTGTACTAGAGGTGTGATCTCTCTCCTTGTTTCTTTAATTAAAAGTGCTAATGAATTGAGGCCTGATGGATGATGTCTTCAGGTTTTAAAAAATATACTTGTTTCCTTAAAGATTGAATTTTATAGTCATTTTAACCTAGACCCCTTCACAAATGGCAAAGTCCCTTATCTATAGAATTCACCGCATCTTCTTTTGCCTTTCTGCACGGGGTATTTTTCCCCTTTGAACTGAATCTGAAACATATTCAGTGGAATCCCATTCATCACTATTACTGCTATGGGCAAGGGAGGGGATTGGAGAGAACTACGGATTAAAATCAGACTATCCTCTTATTACTTGCCTTTCTTCCTGTAGGACACCAACAGAGAAAGGGAAAGTGGAAAATCTAAACAAAGGGCAACTCTGGGACTGTGAAAATGGTTTGCAAGGACTTTCTGTGTGCTTTCTCTTTGTTATTGCTCTGTTTTGTTTTAGTCTTACTAGGAAATAGTTTCTGTGTGTGTGTGTGTGTGTGTGTGTGTGTGTGTGTGTGTGTGTGTGCTGTGAAAGCAGTGAAAGACAAGAGACTGATTTAAGCATAATCAGTATCACATATGAAATAAAAGCCAACATTTAGCTAGTAGATATATCTGAGTGAGTGAACATAGCATAACTTGATTAATGAATGGGTCTTAACTTTGCATTAACTGCTCCCCAATATGTTAGTACATAATTAAAGAGGGTACTTATTATAATTTGGGAAGTGTATCTTAAACATTCATATTTTATTAAATCTGTAGAAATTAAGAGCCTCACGGTTCACAAACATAGCAGCAGTGTCTAATAGAAATGTAATGTGAGCCACAGATGCAAACCACATAGGTAACTTCAACATTTATAGTAGCCACATGAAGAAAAAGTAAAGAAAAAAGATTAAATTAGCTTTAATAATGCATGAGGGTACTTCTGAGAGTTTGTGGAAAATGAAATTAAAAGTCTGCATTTATTTTGGTTAAAAAAATGGGAAATACATTTCTGAGGGGTCTTCAACAAAGTTCATGTAAAGTCTGTGTCAGGGAAAAAATTATTCAGGGATTCAAAAAATAATTTGCACCAAAAGAAACTTATCTTTTAATTTCACTTTGTCACAATTTCTGGAGATACCCCTGTATTTCATTTAACTTAATATATCCAAAATACTATCATTTCAATAGACAATCACTATACTTTCCATTTTTGTATTGAATCTTCAATATGTAGTGCGCATGTTACATTTAGCACACATCTCAGTTTGGCCTGACCATATTTCAAATATGCAAGAAGCCACACTGTGTTGGATAGTATAAGGCTAGCATCCTGTTTCAGTTGCTCGTATAGATAAGGTCTTCTTACTGCTTATTTTTGTTTTTATGAGAGAAAATGGAATTAGGACACTTCATGCTGAATGAGAATTGTGATATTTTCCTAAGTGTAGCTTAGCAGTACTAACAGCTGCCATGTGGAAAAATGAACTTTGTGAGTAAATGTTAGGAAAGTTCTTTTGCCCAATTGTGGAGATCACATAATAAAGTCTCAGAAAACTCTCTGATGTAAAGAAACCTATTTGAAATTGTTGAATTCTGTATCTATAAGAATTCTAAAAATTGCCATACGTAATGAGAAAAACTTGTGTTTTCTCTTCCTCTCCACTGTTTGGAGCCTTGCATACTTATATTTGTATTTAGAGTTACCTGGGGCCAACATGTCTTTTTTGTTCTAGAACTACCACATATGGAATTAAAACCAACAAAAGACTGTAAGGTCTTGCTCCCAAATGCACACTTTCCCTTCATTCTTTGAGAAATGCTGAACAGTCTAAAAAGACAGGGAAAGTAGCACTAGACATGAATATGTATAAACATAGAACACACAGTTTTTAAAGTTAATACAGTTCCTGCTAATGCTTCGTTTTTAGGAGCTTGAAAGTGGTGTTAATTTTCATGCTTTAATGTGTGCTGTTCTTGTAATGTCTATGCAGTAGCTATGACATAGCCATCAGTTTAAAGGTACAGATTATATTCAATTACTGTCTATTTTTAGCAAATGGTATTTTGCCACTTGGGTTTGGCAGGATCTCTGCTCCTGTACCCATAGGTTCTGTGTTTAGATCTGTGCATAAGTGGCAGTTACCAATAAACTAAACTCTGCTGCTGAATTTGGTTCAAGTTGACTACAGTAACTCTTAAATGTTGATGCATTCAAATAAGATGTCTGACTCAAATTATTTGTCTTTGGCTTTCAACTTTAGTATTTCAGTATTAGAGATGTCTTTTTAAGTCTGCAGCCATAGGATGCCTTTACTCTTATACATGCAAAGTGTAACATGAGTTTTACATACTCTCCAGGATTATGGGTGGAATAGTCGTAAGTGCGTAAGGTTGACTTTAGAATCGGATGCCAGGAAGGGCAGTTCATTCTCTAAATTGGTGACAGCTCTTCCAACTTTGAACATCTTTGGGAGCTCTTCTTGGAAGATCTAAATTTAATCTCTTAGATTTAATGGCACTAAATGAAAAGTAATTTTAAAAGCAGATTATATGGGATCCAGTTATTGGAGAGAACACTTTGCAAAGCCATACAATACAGAGAAATAATTAAACACCAATGTTAATTTAAGACTGTGCATTTCGCAAGTGAATAAATCTTATTTCACCAAAAAAAGGCTTTGTGTTGCACAAATAACATAACTTATAGAGTAATTAGATCATTGGAGAAAACAGGCTCACCTTCCTAATGAAACATTTTAAAAAGAGAAAATTAGTGCAATTTCTTAATTATTTTAGGACAATGCAAATGAATAATCTGTCAATAGAGTATATCTTCTTATTTCTTATTGTATCTAGGAAACAATATTGTTTTAAGATACTATGGAATTTTGAAGAATTGCTTGATGAATTAGGGTTGTTAATAGAATTATACTCTTTACAATCTATTTGCCTTAGCATAAATACAGATTTAAAACATAAAATTATAGAAATAAATAATATAGTTATTACTACTTTCAAATACTATTAATTTTATTTTCCTTAATTCTATTTATTGCATATAATTAAAGTTTTGAAAGACTTGCACACAAAATGAGAGGCTTTTCTTTTAAAATGCCCTTTCACCAAAACAGATTCTTGGGCCTCTCATTAATTATTATATTTCATTAGAGGTAGTTTGAGACTCTTTCAGATGCTTATCTATATAACAATTAGGTCTAAATTTAGAGAAATGCATTCTTCTGGATATTTTATTATATCACAAAATGTCATACTAGTATATTTTATAATAAAACCAAATTACAAGTATTCTGGTATGTGACAAATTATTATGCCAAAACAATCACTTTCTATAGGTCTATTATTGTATATAATATTTTTTTAAATAATGGGTTATTTGGATCCTAGTGAGAAAATATATTTCAATGCCTGGCAGTAAGTTGTTCTGAGACGAACATCCATTTTGGTGGTTGACAGGAAACGAGTAATCACAAGCTCTATTGTATACATTATTCTGAAGGACAAAAATGACAAGTGATAATACAGAAAGACTTGATCACTGGTGCTGGTTAGCTGGTGTGCAGACCTGAACTTGCAAATGCTCATCAGATTTCAGCTTTTCTTACATTGTTCCTGGAGGGGGATTATTAATACAATCAGTTGATATTGGTCCACCGTCCTGTGGGAGATTTGCTTAAAAGTTACTAATGTAATGAAATATTCTTTAGAAGCAAGGTTGATTGAGAAGCTTATAGGCACACCTTAGTGTTTTTAAAACTGCTGTCACAATGGTCTAAACACTGTGATCTTTCCTATATGTTTTCTGTATTAGCTTTGTACTGTAGAAAATCATCCACCATTGACTGGGCGTTATAGTGTTTGAAGCTATGTAATTTATTGGCTTGTTACCCCACCCCACAACACAGTTATTTACAGGCCCACCTAATGTAAAACCTGTGGTAATCTTTTGCCTTAAAATAAAATTCAATGCTAAATATTGAGTGTGTGTCGATGATCAATTTTAAGCTACCGATTAATTTTCCTTTTAAAGCTATGGTATGGTGTCAAATAAAATATTACACAAATTTTCTGTGGTGTGTTGTTGCTGATTCCTTCTTTTGACAGTGTGTGTATCTTGATCCAGTACATGGCGGCCTGTTGGACTCTATAAATAGACATTACTAATCCTTTTGGAGCAGGGGCCTAGTAGCTCTAAGCTGTTGGCTCCATCCTGTCCTCCTGCCCTCAACCCTTATAAATAGATTTTCCCAAGTCCTGCAACAACTAAGCAAGCCAGGCCCCCACGTTCTCTCTCTCTGTCCTGTCTTGGTGTCCTCCGAATCTTCACATTCTGTTTGTGTTTTGTATTATTTTCCTACACAGGAAAGTGTCACTTGCCTTTGGTTTTGGTAGGTGCTAGTTCTCTTCTCTGTCAAGAGAACATCTTGAAGTATCATTTGTAGGGCAGGTTTGGAAGAGGTAAATTCTTTTAACTTTTCTTTACTGTGGAAGAATTTTATTTCATTTTCAAAGACAAAAGAAAGCTTTGCTGAATATGTTATCCTAGGCCGACTTTTTTTTTTCTTTTAGAATCTTGAATATGTCACTCCACTCTCTTCTAGCCTGTAGAGTTTCCTGTGAGAGGTCCCCTGTGAGTTTAATTGGCATTCCTTTATATGTCAATTGATGTTTTTCACGTGCACATTTAAGGATCTTACCCTGAATGTAAATGGCTTAAGCTCAATCAAACGTCATAGATTAGTAGACTGAATTTAAAAACAGCACCCATCTATTTGTTGTCTAGAAGAGACACACTTCACCAACAAAAATCAGTGGACACTATATCGCATGGGTTTTGAAGTTTTCTGTTACTTTCATCTCTTCAAGACACTTTCTTCGGATTAAATACTTCAATGACTCATAGATCATACAGTAGCATAGTTTTTTGAAGAAGGTTCTTGATTTTCATTTCTTCTGCTACACGTTAGTCATTTAATAGCATGTTATTTAACTTGTTGGGGGTGTTAATTTCTTTTGTCTTAGTCATTTAGTAGCATGTTATTTAACTTCATAGTGTTGTTAATTTCTTTTTTCTCCCTGATGTTGATTTTGTTTTGTGGCTTCTCATTTAAAGGGATGTATAGGAGATGTGTAATGGAGACTGTCGTATCTAGTAATATGTTATTTAACTTCATGGCATTGTAAATTTCTATTTTTCTTTCTATTGTTGATTTTGTATCATGACTTTTTGTTTGAGGGGATGTACAGTAGCTGTGAAATGGAGACTAACATCCAGATGTGAGGATGCAGTGTGGTATGCATTTCTGTTTCCAGACAAAGATAGACTTACAATGGAACTGTTTACTGTATCTTGACAATAGTATGCTGGACTCTCTGCCATTGTCCATGCCTGCAATGATGGACATATGACTGTGTATGAAGAACTATAGTTTAGTAATTATATAGAGGAACTAGGTGAGGGGGGGGCGAATTGGGGCTGGGATAAGGGAAATACCAGGAGCCTATGGAACTGTAACATAAAATAATAATAAATGTGAAATGTGAAAAAATGTGAAATTATTCATTTAATATAAATTAAAAATAAGCATTAATTCAAAAAACAGATTAGTAGCTTAATCAAGGTCTATTGTACTGTCCATCCTAATGTCCATGTGCCAAACTTTTACTGGACGAAAAGGAATTGTGTTCATGTGGGAGTTGGCAGACTAGTAAGCAGAGGTATGCCTTGGCCTAGAAAACTGCTTCCTTATTAGGCTCTGGTCTTTGTCCTGAGTTAGCTACAGCTGCAGAGAAATGGACACATCCCAGATACTATGTGATGCTCCCAGCACAGGAAGCAATGGCTCAGACCATTGTACTAGGAAGGGGCATGTTCAGAAGGCACACTGAAGCTAAATCCTTCCTATCTTTGTGGTGACTCTAACAGTATTGTCATTTGCTCTTTGAAACACATCTGTGCAGCCTGGCTATAAAAAAAAAGACAGGAAACTGATCTTTTGAACAATCGGGCGTGGCCACAGACACTGGGCTGGAAAGTCAATCAAACCCTAATTCTGGGATCTGTTGGCTGCGGCTTTTCAAAGGCTGGAGAATAGTTTTCGAGGAGAGCAAGAACCAAGGGGCTCTAGGACCCAGAGCAGCGCGAGGGGCCAGCAGGGCCTGCCTTACCCTTATTGAGCCTCACGCAGAGCCATGCGAGCTGCGTCGAGGCGCGGGTTCGGGGCCCGCCAGAGGACTGTCTCTCAGGCGACGCCGCGAGTCGCGGGCGCGCGGGCGGCGCACTGTGCGTGTGGGCGTGTCCGGCGGGACGGCGCTGCCTGCCCCACCCTTAGCCGCCTCCGCCGCCCCCAGGCCCAGCTTCAGCGTCGGGCCCCGTGGGCCTGGCCCGCGTGCAGTCGGCGGGCTGCGCAGTGCGCAGAGCACGTCGGGGCGGGGCATGCCGGGAGCCCCTCAGACAGCCGTCGCCCCCGCCGCCGCCGCCGCTGTCGCCGCCAGTGTCGCCGCCATCGCGTTCGCTGCCGGTGCTCTCCCCCTGCCGCGCCGAGATGAAATTCCCGGCCTCCGTGTTGCCGTCCGTGTTCCTGTTCGTGGCCGAGATCACGGCAGCGCTGTACCTGAGCAGCACCTACCGCACGGCCGGCGACCGCATTTGGCAGGCGCTGACGCTGCTTTTCTCGCTGCTGCCCTGCGCGCTCGTGCAGCTCACGCTCCTCTTCGTGCACCGCGACCTCAGCCGCGATCGCCCGCTCGTGCTGCTGCTGCACTTGCTGCAACTCGGCCCCCTGTTCAGGTGCGTGTGCCAGTCCAGAGCCAACCCCGGGGCTGCAGAAGCCCCCCCAAACCCCCGGGGGCTCCCTCCGCCTGCCCGAGGGGGGCGGGACGGCCTTGGGATAGGGACCTGGAGCTGGGTCCGAAGCCGACCCGCCCTGCCCCCCACAGCCCCACCATTCCTGTCACAGGCAGGTGACACAGTCCTGGCGCTAGAGTGAGAATTACTAAGGCGTTGTTTTTTTTCTTTTTTTGGTGAGGTATCATATGAAATTGCCAGCATTCACCCGAATTTGATCGAAAGATAACAGTTTCGTGTCTTTCAGGTAACTTAAGTTCTTGAACATATGGCGCTTACTGTGTGCCAGGCATTGGCCTAAGCGCTTTGTAGCCCTTTAGTTTTTCCTCATGTTCAAGTCTGCAAATGCACACAGCGTGGCTTTTCCCCTCAGAGTTCCGATGAATATTATGCGGTAGGGGCATATATGGGGTCAGAGACATGCCTCCCGGCCCTGACTTGGAAAAGTGGACGCTGAAAGTAGTCCAGTGCGCTGTGAAAGCAAACCCGTGCTGTGCTTCAAGAACAGCGACTTTTTCCAGAGAATCATTTTTCTCATGAACAAAAATTAATAATAATTTTTCTCATGGACAAAGCAGGTGGAAATATTTGGTAGTAACATGTTGTTTTCGCGCCTTTTATCTTAACAAAAAACAAAGCGTTGTCTTTTTGGATTTGAAATTAATTTTATAACATTGAACTCTAAATGTAGGTGACAGGAATTCGAAGGGAATGGACGCGCCTCAGCTACCATGAAATTCAGAGAGCCAGCCAAGAAACTTTCCTAGGAGAAAACTTTTCTTCTGGTCTGTCTATCTGTCTCTGAGACACACACACACACACACACACACACACACACACACACACACACACACACACACACACACACACACCAGCAACACAACAGACCTTCCAAAGCTCTGCTGTAAAATGTGTGTATCTCAATAAAGACAAGCAGCACAGCCAGTACTGAGACTACATTCTTAGAGTTGACACCCAGTCACTGCAAACCAGATGAACACGTTCCCAGGTCTGCATAAGTGCAGAATCCTGCAAAAGCAAACAGGTGAACTGGCAGAGCGACAAGTTGCTTATCACATCCTGATAGCCAGGAAAGCGGGGGCGGGGGGGGGTGGCAAGAAGGGAGGAAGGGGGGGCGATTTTTAAAAGTCCTGTGAGTGAAAACTAGTTTGGAAAGTTAGTCCTCTCTAGCCTAGTTAGCTCTGTGGTCCCAATTTTGTTCTTGCTCAGCAAAAGAAATGTGAACTGACTTTGGGCAAAAGGCCTCATTGTTTTCTAACTCTACGTGTGAAGAGAAAGCTTAGGTCTTGGTGCAGTAGCAGGGGAAGGAGAACTGACAGTCTAGCTTCTTGTGCTGGGTGGTTTGGTGTGTATCCATATCCCTCCGTTCATTCGATCCTCATCAGGAGTTATGTATAACTGTCCCCATTTTACAGATGTGAAAGATGAGGCCCCAGACGGAATAGGTTTATTTATTTACTTATTTTAACTTGTTATTTTTATTTCCTTTGGAGTGGGTTTGTTAAGTGTGCTCTCTATACTTTGTGAAAGAAAGCAAGGGAGTATGCAGTATATTTTGTCAGTAGTTCCATCTTAAGAAAAAGTCTGGTTATCTTGCAGATATTTTTTAAAATTTTATTTATTTTTATAGAAAAGTCAGATTTACATAAAGAAGGAGAGACAGAGAAAGATCTTCCATCCGCTGGTTCACTCTCCAAGTGGCCACAATGGTCAGAGCTGAGTCAATCTGAAACCAGGAGCCAGGAACTTCTTCCGGGTCTCCCACATGGGTGCAGGGTCCTAAGAGTTTGGGGCATCCTCTATTGCCCTCCAAGGCCACAATCACGAAGCTGAATGGAAAGTGAAGCCGCTGGCACATGAACCAGAATGCATCTGGAATCCTGGCACATGCAAAGTGAGAACTTTAGCCGCTAGGCTACTGTGCCTGGCTCTATTTTGCAAATTAAAAGAAAAATTAAACAGAATGTAAATAACTGTCCATGTAAACTGGTAGTACCCTGTCATTTCCACCATTTAAAATATTTCTAGACCAGAGCAAAGCAAGGCAAAACTAACGACTATGTCTTTAAGAAAGTATGGCAAGCATAAACTTGAAGACGAAGAAATTAAAAATACCGAGATGTTAACAGTGGTAATTTCTGGAGAGAGGTGTTGAGTGACTATAACACTATCTTGAAAAGTATAGAACAATATATAATTTTCTCCTGTATGATACCTTGTTCTGTATTTTTCAGTCTTTAGCTTTATTAACCTGATATAAGTATTTGCTGGTTTGAACTTATAACTTCTGAGCTATATAGCAAGTTTGAATACTATATTTAAAAAACCCTATTCCAGAAATTTCTGAATGGGCCATTGTCTTCTGGTGCAGAGGACAAAATAAGTGATAAAAACCAAACCAACCAGCAGCCCGTTTCCATCAGCAAGGAGTCTCATTCTGGAGCAGCTGATTCATTTCAAGGGGCTGTTGGACCCACGGTCTAGGAGCTGAGATATACAGAATGCGGCTCCAAGGCTCTTAGCTTCCAGACAAAAAGAAAAATGATCTTGTGTATTGTTATGACTTAATACAATCCTGAAATTTCGTCCTGATGGATGTTTGATTCTATTTTAACTCTAAAATATCAGCATAATTTATATAAATACTATAACTATCTTCCCTAACTAAAATGGAGATGTGGTGTTTCTCTCCTCCCTTTCTACCGATGGGTTTTAGTAATGTTTCTCGAGTGTTTATGGGCAGTTGATTTAACTTCAAGTGGACACTAGCCAAACTCAGGTTCTTTTTAGGCCTATGCTGTTTTTCATGCAGGGTGATAGCCCAGTTAGACCGCAGTACATTACATGACTTATCACTGGCTAAATAACGCTGATAGGGCCCGGTACTTTCCTTTAGGGACGCATTAGGTTAGCACCGTGTTTCATTTATATCAGTCATATTTAAAACTATTTACGTTTTAAATGGTTGCTAACACATTAAGGCTGGGTTTAAAGAATATTTTGTCTAATGCCTTTTACTCAGTTTTCTCAATTTGAAAGAAAATCTTATTGAGAATAAAAACAGGTGTGATGGGGGAAATAACTTAACTCCTCCCAAAAGCATTATGTTTATCCTTTTTGAAAAAATAGTATATTAATTTTCAGAACTTCATTGTGAAGAGTAAATATAAATAAATTACAAATTCATGGAGTTCTCATTTTTATTGCTGATATTACTAGGAAAAAATAGTATATGAAATTTTGAATTTATACAATACATGAAAAGAAGTTTCAGAAATCTTTATAGAACCATGCAAAATGATTTGCATACTATTTCTCTTTTTAGTAAATTTTCTAAAAGATGTAAAAGTATAACAGTCTACATTTTGAGCATTATTTTATTTACAAAGTGTTTTTAACATATAATATTTAGTTGCGTCCACTGTGAAATCCTGTGAGCTATCATTATCTTATTTTTACACTCCAGGAATTGAGGTGCAGCAAGATTAAGCAAGTGGCTCCTCAAAGGTCTCACCGCATTTTCTGTTTGGAGAGTTTGGTTCCTGTGTAGCCTAGCAGAGCGTGAGTGTCGGAGAAAGATAACATGGCTTAGAGGAAATCATCAGCAGTTATTTCTTTGGAAAAACAGTTCTTATTGGAGTCTGTGGTATCACTATATTTGTGTTGGCACCAACACCTGTGGTTTCAGCTAGGAAATTACTATTACCTTTTTTTTTTTTCAAAAAATATTTTAATGATTTGAAAGAGTTAGAGAGACAGAGAGAGAGAGAAAAACCTTCATCCAACGACCAGAGCTGGCCAGGTCTGAAGCCAGGAAACTAGAACTCCATCCTGGTCTCCACATGGGCATAGAGCCTCTGGTGCTTAGTCCATTTTTTGCTGCATCCCCAGGTTCATTAGAAGGAATTGGATCGGCAGTGCAACAGCCAAAGTTTGAACTGGCCATTATGTGGGATGTTGGCATTGTACTTGGCCATTTTTACTCACTGTGCCAAAATGCTGGTCCCTCTTACCAATTGTCTTAGCCATTAGCGGCTTGGGCCCTTTCAATATATTTTTTGTGTTTTTTTTTTATTTTTTTAAAGATTTATTTATTTTTATTGCAAAGTCAGATATACAGAGAGGAAGAGAGAGAGAGAGGAAGATCTTTCGTTCGATGGTTCACTCCCCAAGTGACTGCAATGGCATGAGCTGAGCTGATCCGAAGCCAGGAACCAGGAGCTCTTCAGGGTCTCCCACATGGGTGCAGGGTCCCAAGGCTTTGGGCCGTCCTCTATTGCTTTCCCAGGCCACAAGTGGGGAGCTAGATGGGAAGTGAAACAATTAAGACTTGAACTGGTGCCTATATGGGATTCCAGCACTGGTGGGGCAAGGATTTAGCCACTGAGCCATGGCACTGGACCCAGCTTGATTTTTTTGTGCAAGTGAAACATTTGTTGAAATGATATAAGACCTGATATGCTTGATAAAGGAAATTGAATCTCTAATTGGACTGCCTAAGAAAAAATGTCTTCAGGTTTTTTGTGTATATCCTTATTAATATTTGCTGTGCTTAAACACTACATCTTGTGAAAGAGAAGGCCTGATTTTCAATGTTTGCTGATATTTGTGATATATATCTCCCATCAATAAGTGCCTCACAAAATTCCTACTTCACAGTTGGTTGTGTCGAGTCAGTATGAGCTCTCTTGGTAAGTGTGTAGTGTGTAGGTGTTTATAAATATATATGATTCTTTTCTTAACCAAAAAAATTGAGCTTTCTATCTATATTGTCTAATATTCTTCTTTCACTTACTAAGAATGTTAAAATATGTTATGCTAATATATATGCTATATATATGCTTATATATATGTGCTTATATATATTTATATATATATATATATATATATTTAAACCACTCATTTAAAGGGCTGCCTAATACTTTGTTGGATGCATACATTATGATTTGTATAGTTATTCTATCTTGGAGCCCTTTAGTGTATTCACAGAATTTTGCTTTTATAAATTTGTGCAGAAGGACTTCCTTCCAGGTGAGATAACATGAGAAAATATTTTTAAACTAGAAGTGCTCTATTACATGTTAGTCCTTTTCATTATTTACTATTGTGCACGTGCTCTATTTGAACTCTTCTGAGTGGGTTAAACTATTTAGCTGTCTTTGCATTCCCTACAGCACTAAGTAAAATGTATCTACAGTCATCACATATTTGAGAGTAAAGATGATAATCTGTTTATTTTAATCCCTATTGTGATTGTTGGTTCTATAGCAGGGATGGGGAACTTTTTTCTGCTGAGGGTCATATGGATATTTATATCATTTGCAGTTGGAACAAAATTATCAACTTAAGAATTAGTCTGGTGTAGATTTATTCAATTTTGAGTCCTGCCTGTTTGACTTTGCAGAACTGACCAAATGATTTTGTAGCCCTTTTATGGCCCGTGGGCCAGACAGTTCCCCCACTGTCCCAAGTTAGGCCTCGTGTTGTCCTGTGGAGAAAAATTCAATTGGATCAGCTGGGCTTGACCTTGTGACATGAACTTCACTTATACTATGTGGAACTGAACAAACTGGTCCAAGTTGTTTTGCATGTTTCCATTTAATATCTTAAAATATCTTTGACCTCACAGGGAAAAAATAGTAGACAAAGCTGTCTCCTCCCTTCCCCTCCTCTCTCCTTCTCCCTCCCCTTCCCACCCCCATTTCCAGCACACACATGCACACACAGATACATGAGCATGTGCAAACACACTCACAGAGCTACAGGTCTTCTTTCTCCTGGGAGCAATTGAAAAAAGTAACCACAAAATATGTCTGCTTTGTACTCTCCAGAAATGTTCCTGTGAGGTTTACTATTTCAAGTTATGAATTTATTCTCCTTCCCATAGTTGCCTTGGGGTAAGAGTATAAAGTTAACAACATTCAATAAAACTGATGAGGCCATAAAATCTTCTGGCAGTATTATAAAGTTGTTATTAAAGTACATGTTTGGGAGTTGGGACAGAAATTGCTTTAACAGTTTTTAAACCTAGTGTCATGAGTACTTTTCTTACTCCTAGGAAAATTCCAGTTTGCCCTAGCATGAAAAAAAAAAAAAAAAGAAAGAATTCTACAACAAATAGCTAAATCTTTTCCACCCAGATTCTATGTTAATATTTTGTTTCACAGTCTGTCCATCCATCAGTGTGTGGACATGCTTTCTCTCTTCAGCATTCAGATTTTTACCCACAGACAGGAGGTTCCAACTTTACAAGTCTGGTATTCTCTCAGTCTGGAGATGTCACTGGTTCAGTTTCTTTCCCTAGCACAGACTTGGAATTCCATAAATTATAGGTATGTAACAGTCCCCCCCCCCAGCTGTAATTAGCCCTGCCCTGTTGAGGCTCATGAAAACAGTGAAATAGGTAATATGTCACTGTCTCCTTGTGAAATACTTGGTGTTGGGCTGCCCTGTGCTGGGATGGGGGTGGGATTTCCTCATCACAGCTTATGCTTTAATGAGGTTGGTTTAGAGCAACTTTTGGGTGTGGTGTAGATAGTAACTTATCACCATCTTTTACAGTAATGTGTTAAAGTAGGTGTTATCTCTGCTGGATCAATGAGGAACCCAGCAAGGGTAAGGTAGGTGACTTTCCTAGGGCTCTGCACAGCTATTCAGTGTCAGAAAGGGAAACTGGATATTTTTCTGTGATTTTGGAGGCTGAACCACTTCTTTCTCTAGGAAGTTTCTTTGCCTCTATAGCTTTCAGGGTCATCTCTCAATTTGATTCCCACTCAGTTCACATTGCCTGCTAGCGGTTCTCAAGGAGACTGTATTCTCAGAATTGATCTTTAGAATGGGTGATTCAGGGGAGTAGACTTCAGTCAACCAAGTCAAGGTTTTGGGAGTCAGTTTAAATGGAAGCAAGCTGACTGAGCAAAACCGGATTCCCACCTGTCTCTAATTGTACGACTTGCTGATGTATTTCCAGGTGTTTTGAAGTCTTCTGCATCTACTGTCAGTCCAACAACAATGAAGAGCCTTATGTCAGCATCACCAGAAAGCGGCAGATCCCCAAAGATGGCCTCTCAGAGGAGATTGAGAGGGAGGTGGGCCAAGCAGAAGGCAAGCTCTTCGCGCATCGTTCTGCGTTCAGCCGGGCGTCGGTGATCCAGGCTTTCCTGGGCTCAGCTCCCCAGCTGACTCTGCAGCTGTACATAAGTGTCTTGCAGCAGCAAGTCACTATTGCAAGATGTAGGTACATTTTTAAATTCTGCTCACATTTGGGGATCCAGATGGAAAGGGAAGCATGCAGCAATTTTGTCTCATTCATGCTTGGATTCAATCCTGGGTTTGTGTTCTAGATATCAAGCTCAAACTTCAGTGAGTTAAAGTAATAACAGCATTTATTTTGCTTATGAATCTGCATTTGGGGCTGCGCTCATGTGTATCAGCTGGGGTGGCTCCAAAATGGGGGTGCTGGGATCCATTGAAGGCTCATTCGCTTGCATGTCTTCTTGTTCCCGTGTCCTGCTGCTAGCTGTAATTGGAGGTTCTTAGATCTTCTCAATTTGGTCTCTCTTTGTGGGCAAGTGTGATTCAGGAGCTTGATTTCTGGGAGACTAGGTCAGGGTTTGGACAGACCAAACAATAACGTAGGGACCTAGAACCTGTGCCAGTTTATATTTCTTTATTCTCAGTGGCGGGGCAAAAATGTACACAGGAACACACTGCTTGCGCAGTGGTGGCTAACCAGATTACAAGGAAGTATCTCTGCCTAACGGCTACCCTTCCCCATCCTGCCATTTCCCCTTACTGCTCCCCGACCACCAACTTCTGATATGAATTCACAGACAAATGTGGCACATAACTTGCTGTTACATAACAGGGTCTGGGGCAACAAGTCAAAGGGATGGGCCTGTTGGTTACCAAAGCATCAGTTGCCATAGAGGCATAGAGATAAGATGGCAAGGGCATCAAAGCAAGGGTACTTGATAAATATTGTCTTCCCAACAATTTGGGGCTTCCTTATAGTCTAGTAACTACTGTCAAAGACGGTGTCCTAAGAGGAGAGAGAGTCACGTGGAAAGTGATCAATCAGCTTTTGAGACCCAGTCTGGGCAGTCATAGAACATTTTCTGAAGTAGTCACACACTCCTGCTGAGGTTCAAGAAAGGGGCAGTGAAGTAAACTTTACTTTCTGCTGCGGAATGGCAGAGTTTGGGAAGAACATATTAAGACCAGAAATAGCACTATGGCCATTCGTAGAAAATAAAATGTATTGAAGTGTGAAAATATAACATCCAGAGACCAGTCTCTTGGATTTCAGCTCTCTCAGTGACAGTCATAACCACAGTGCAAAGCTAGCTGAGATGGTAACCTTTGTGGTAAATGATGACATCAAGGCCACTTTCCAGTCTTCTTCAACATCAGTAGGTCTATTAAGATTTTTTAAAAATATTTATTTTTATTTATTTGAATGGCAGAGTTACAGAGAGACAGGCAGGTAGAGAGAGGAAGCTCTTCTATCTGCTGGTTTAATTTCCAAATGGCCACAAGTATCAGGGCTGGGTCAGGCATTGGGCATATAAATGAAAAGGCTTCAAATTTAAAGTGGAAAATAACATCTTCCCCAGTGTTAGTGATTTGCTAAGTTAAAACCAGATATTCTGGTAAGTTTTATAGATCCTAATTTCTAAAAAAAAAAGAGTACTCTTTGAAGTCATTCTGTACAATTTTGCCCTTCTCTTTTCTACACTATAGACTGTAATGGTAAAATTTCTCAATTCATGTCAAGTTATAGGATATTTGCACATCAGAGCCAACTCCTTTATCCAAGTTTATCTGAGTCTGATTTTTAAGATATGAGTCAGGGTCATAAAGAGAAATCTTGAGCTGTGTTAAGATTTGTATGAAAATGTCTTCTACGTGCTCTTGTAGACAGTAGGTACTCAAAGAATACAGTAACATCTTTGTTCTCTCTGGACATATAACTGCAATGTGTCTTCACCAAAGTGAATTCTCTGCGTGTCACTGTACCCTTTTTCAGATCTGTTGTTTTTCAAAGTGACAGGGACTTAGCAAGAAATCAGATATGATGATAACTTGCTTGATTTTTACAAGTAGATTTATTTTCTCAAGTTTTTCGTAGTGGTGACAGTTTTATGGTGGAAGTGTTAGCAAATTACAACCCATGGACCTAATCTGTGCACTCCCTATTTTTGTAAATAAAATTTTATCAGAACACAGCTGTACCCTTTCATTTCTGTTTTGACTCTGGTAGTTTAGGACCTACAATGACGTTTGAGTAGTTGTAGCAGAGATCAGATGGTTCATAAGGTTTACTTCCTTGCTCCCTTCAAGAAAACTTGACCACCCATGGTAAGAATTTTGCAGACAGTACTCCATTTGGGAAAATAATACCCATCTGGTAGAATATTGGTGTCAAGGAATGTCTGTGAGATGTAAACTAAGAACTTGAAATTATAGAAATTCTTTGAGAGTTAAATGATAAATTAAAGAGAGTGGACATATTCTTCTTAAAAGACAAGTGGTTGACATCTAGGAATGTTTTAAATAGCATTGGTCCAGTCATTCCTTTAACATTTCTGGTGAGGACAGAATGCCTCACCCAAAAGGGGAAGCAGGACTGTCAGAAATGGAGCATTGGCTAGGGCATGTCATTTGTTTAGGAATTCATTTGGTACAAGGGACAAATCAGGACTTATTTTTCTTATCTAACAAGAGATTAGAGGTAAGCAGTTGATGACTTTGTTCCACAGTTGCAAAGTTTATGTCCTTGAAAACCCATTGACCCTTCACTTGGGTTGCTGTCAGTTTCAACTCTCAAAGCTCCAGTTGAGGCAGGAAGAAGGACTAAAGAGAGAAGGGTAGATATCTTTCTTGTATTACTAAGTAAAACTTTCCCAGAAATCCCCCAAATAAACCTTACTTTAAGTCCTATAGACCAGAACTAATCACATGTTCGCTGAGTTGTGAGCAGCACTTGGGAAGCCAGGTGTTCGAAGACCAATACTCCTTAAGCTTATCTGATGATGATTAAAATTAGCTTAAAGCTTAATATTACCAAGATTCATTTCTGTACATTGTGATTTGCTGAGTTTGCAGTGGGGACCTTGGGTATATATTTTTATTTTATTTCTGTTTCATTTTGAAACAAGGAATCTAAGTTATTTTATTATCAGAAAATTTGGAAACATTGGACTAGACTAATCATGACTTGCCTGGGGTTGATCCATTGCCACCCAGAAGAAAACTGTATATTTTTTTTTAATTGATTTGAGAGGCAGGCAGACAGATGGAGTTCTTATCTACTGGTTCAGGCCTCATCAACTGCGATGGCCAGGACTGGGCCCAGCTAAAGCCAAGAGCCAATGTGTCAATCCAGATCTCCAACACAGGTACGTGGGACTTATGTCACTTGGGCAGTTACCCAAGTACTTGAGCTGTTACCTGCTGCCTCCCAGGAGCTGTCTTGGCAGGTAGCTGAAATTGAGAGTCAGAGCTGGGAATTGAACTCAGACATTACAATTTAAGACATGGGCATTTTAGCCTAACTGCTAAACTGAACACTTCCCCTCAGAGCTGTGTTTTCTTTAAAAGATAATGGGAGGGGTCCAGCGTAGTAGCCTTGTGGCACTGGGGTCCCATATAGGCCCTGGTTCTAATATTGGCGGCTCTGCTTCCTATCCGCCTCTCTGCTTGCAGCCTGGGAAAGCAGTCGAGGATGGCCCAAAGGCTTGGGACCCTGTACCTGCATGGGAGACCTGGAGGAGGCTCCAGGCTCCTGGCTTTGGATTGGCTCAACACTGGCAGTTGTGGCCACTTGGGGAGTGAGTCAATGGATAGAAGATCTTGCTCTTTGTCTTTCCTCCTCTCTGTATATCTGACTTTCCAAGAAAAATAAATAAATCTTAAAAAAACTAAAAGACAGTGGGAGTTATCAGCATTGAATTTACCACTGACAGTATTGGCCATAGTGCTTCATTGTGGTTCAGACCAATAGAAATGTGTACTGTTTTGACAAGGGAAGTACTTAGAGTTTGTCTAAACTTGACCCCATTAAGTATTCACATTCTGTAATTCTCTCCTCTTTCTCTCTCTTTCCTTATTTGGGAAAATATTGATGGATTTAGCTGTGATGGAGTTTAGCATGAGGCAGAGCTACACATTGGAGTACATTTTTAAAAATTGCCATATAATTAATATAAATGTCACCATTTTAAGTATGAAATTTAGTAGATTTTAGTATATTTGCCATGTTCTTAAAACACCACTATCTACTCTTAGAACATTTTCATTGTGACAAAAAGAAATCCCCTGCCAATTAGCAGGCACATATAATTTACATCACTTCTGGTCCCTGGCAATCACTATACTACTTTCTATGTGTATGGGTTTGCATGTGGTGCATGTTTCATAAAATACAATCGTGTACTATTGGAAAGATTTTTTTCTCACAGTCAGTAAGTAGTGGACATTGTCTGTGAGCTTCTTCAGTCCTAGGTAAGTTTGGCCATCTGAAGACTCCCTTGGTGGATGGAGCAGGCCAAAGGCCAGATAAGCACTCAAATTCTGCTATGTTCAGGCTCCTGGAGCCTTCCAGAAGTCACAGTGCCCTTGTCTTTTCTACACAAGGTCATAAAATTGGAAGTGATAATGCCTGTTTCATGAACTCTTGGTTTTTGCCAGATACTGTGATGGATATTATGCTTTTCATTTCCACAGTGTCTTTGTGAGATACGTAAGACTGTCTTCATCTTACATATAAGAGAAACTGTACTCTTAGTCCTGCAGAGGGTCAGAATTTGCAGTTGTATTGGTTTGACTTCATTTATGGATTCAGTATGTATTGATTATGTTAGTGATTTTAGTACTGGTCTGAGAATAAAGCAGTGATAATGTTAATAGGACCCTGTCATCTTGGAATAGGTAGACAAACATGCAAAATATAGTTAAGCATATGTCTGTTGTTTTAAGTCAATCCTGCCAAGTGAAGTTAAGGAACCTGAGTATATGAGATGAGGCAAAGATTTTCAGAGCTTAGGTTTAAATTGAAAACTGCTAGATGGGTGCGAGAAATCAAATGGAGGGAAAGCAGGAAGGAGAATCCCGGGATTTCAGCTTCTATCCTAGAAGCAGTGAGAAAGCACTGGTGAATTTTTGGCAAGTGTCATGATCAGATTTAGTTTAACAAGCCAATTACTCTGGAAAATGGATTAAAGGGGAGTAAGGGGAGAAACACAGAGGCCGGCAAGTGGATTGCTGCTGCTACCAAGGTGAGAATGGCGATGGCTTGGACTGGATAGTCAGAGTGGATTATTGGAGCAATATTAAAGCTGTGTAAGTGATACAATGCTGATGAGTCTGAAAACGCACCAGAAGATCGCCCAAGTACTTGAGCCCCTGCCCTCCACATGGAAAACTAGATATAAAGTTCCTGCCTTCAGCCTGAGCCAGGCCTGGATAAAAGAGCTCATTTTCTCCTTGTCTCTCTTACACTGCCTTTCAAATAAATAAATCTTTTACAAAAAGGAATGGACTAAAATCCAGGCACTCCTCTATGGGATATGGACTGCCTATGTAGCATTCTAATAATTGCACCTAAAGCTCACCCTTGCGGAAGGCTTTATTTGTGATAGGAAGGGTCTAAAGTCAGGAGGCAGTGGCAAGAGACGGGGGTGGATGGGGTGGTACACTGGGAGGGATGACGTTAGTGGACTTATACATGAAGTAAATATACAAAAGAATTATGGTCAGCTTGATTTTGTGTATTAGTTGTATCCTGCCTCATTCCAAAACAGAATTTGAGGCAAGGATCAGTGCCTAGTGCTGTTATATTTTATGGAATATATCCTATATCCTTCTATCCTCTTGTAAACATTGGTAGATTAAATAGCGGTAGTACATAAAAGCTATGATCTGGCCTGATATGGTTGTTCAAATCAGCTCTGAATGGTTATTAATTACTAGTGAATGAACCTTATAAACGTGTTTCATTTAAAACAATTATCAATGTCATTCTGAGATTAAACATGTAATTACCCTAATGTGCATATATTTGATAGAGGAACAAAGAATTATCAGTAGCCAAACACATTTTTTTTAAGATTTATTTTATTTTTATTGGAAAGTCAGTTATACAGAGAGGAGGAGAGACATAGAGGAAGATCCTCTATGCATTGATTCACTCCCCAAACAGCCACAGCAGCCAGAGCTGAGCTGATCCAAAGCAGCCAGGAGCCTCTTCTGGGTCTGCCACACGAGTGCTGGGTCCCACGGCCTTGGACTGTCCTCAACTACTTTTCTAAGCCACAAGCAGGGAGCTGGATGGGAAGTGGGGCCACCAGGATTAGAACTGGTGCCCATATAGGATCCTGGTGCATGAAAGGTAAGGACTTTAGCTGCTAGGTTACCATGCTGGGCCCCCCACACAGTTTTTTTTTTTTTATATTTATTTTTAATGGAAAGGCAGGTCAGATTTACAGAGAGAATGAGACACAGAGACAAAGATCTTCCATCCACTGACTCACTCTCCAGATGGCTGCAACAGCTGGCTGTGTTGATCTGAAGCCAGGAGCTAGGAGTTTCTTCCAGGTCTCTCACTTGGGTGCAAGGTCCTAAGGTTTTGGGCTCTTTTCAACTGTTTTTTTCAGGCCATAAGCAGGAAACTGGAAGGGAAGTAGAGCAGCCAGGGCATGAACCAGGATTCATAAGAGATCCGCATTCTTGCAAGTTGAGAATTTAGCCATTGATCCATAGTGCCATGCTC
This sequence comes from Ochotona curzoniae, assembly GCF_017591425.1. Taxonomy (NCBI): domain Eukaryota; kingdom Metazoa; phylum Chordata; class Mammalia; order Lagomorpha; family Ochotonidae; genus Ochotona; species Ochotona curzoniae. Next base: position 16,522,755 of record NW_024465023.1, on the reverse strand, counting down.
CAAACGTTTTGAGAGGTATAATAACCAGTGTAATTCTGCCCCAAGTGGTGGGCCAAAAGGCACATCCAGTAGTTTGAGAAACTTAATGTCCTGTATAAAATGATGTCTCAAGGGTTACAGCAATCTGCCTCCTTGCCTCTGAGTGTCCACATTTGAAGTATTCACTTATCTTTGGGTCTTGTAGGTCCACTTCTTGCTGCCTGGTGGCCTTTCACACAGGGCTGGTATGAGAATACCTGGTCAGTTCCCACAACACAGTCAGAAGACTTGTTTGAGTTCCACTTTCCAGCTCACCACTTTCTGGCTGTGTGGTCCTGGATATTCATCGTTTCCTTTTGAACAGAATTCCTCACCTGTAAATTGAGTAATATGAGGCCCTCCATCTTTGGATTTCCTAAAGCATCATCTTCACTTAGTTGATCCAAGGGTGCCACCGAAATGGCCTCCTCCACTTTGTAAAGCATCTTCATGGGTTCCTCGTATTTCAGGGTCCTTCAGTCGAAAGTCAGTGCTTCTGGGCTGGGTGATCATGGGGAATTAGTCATTATGCTCAGATCTTGGCATATTGGTTAGACAGCTGCCTTATGTTGAAAAAATATTTGACTGTGGGTTTTGACTCTGGCTTGTTGTAGCCCAGAACATAGATCCCTGCATGCTATACTTGAAGCATATCTGAAGAATTAATTCAAAGTGCAAGAAGCCTTAGTAGGAAGGTAAACCAGGCCGGATTAGCAGTTCTTTCTGATCAGGCGGTCACCATACAGTCCATGCAATCATCTACACCTATGGTCACTGTGCGCCTCATAAGGAGCGAGGCTTCCTGGGCCCTTTCAGACTGATGTCTGAAGTGGAGCTTAGAGACTGAGCTTCAATGATGCCCTGCAGGCAAGCCCCCTGCAGTCCAGAGGTGTGGGTAGGTCAATACCGGAAGCACCAAGTGCAGCTGTGCCTGTGCATTTCTGAGGAACCTGGGCTATCCAGCCCCAGAGCAACACCCTAATCCTGCTCCCTGCCAGATCCCTTCCACACATGCAAGGAATCCTACCCTCTAAAGGAAGGAACAATGAGAATCTTGGCTTTGGGAAGGCAGGAATGCATTCACATCTAGGCCTTTTGTGCATCTGAAATGCAGGAAGCGGGATAGTAAGGATGGCTTCCCTCTAGCTTGACTCCTGCAGAAAAACCATCATTGGTGGAGAGTGCCCTGCTGGCAGAGGTAAAGTGAAAACTCAAGACAGCAACAGCAGAGGCTAAGGATAGGCCTGTGATCACAAGCTGTATCAGGGTGGGACAGAGTCCAAAACAGGTCAGCAAGGCAGTAAACATATGTGTCAGAAGAGATGAGCCCATGAATTGAGCCTGGAAGTAAGCTGGAGGTCAAAGGTGACTTGATAATGATCTGAACATGAGGCGTATTAACCAGCCTGACCTCCCACTGAGGGCATCCTTCTGGAACAGAAGCCTTTCAAAGGTCCCACTCCCCTGTTCCCTGAATGTGACATATGCTGGAAGTAGTCAAAAGGAGGTCATCTGGCTCTAAAATTGATTTAATTATTTGGAAAGCAGAGTTGCAGAGAAAGAGAAGGAGGCACAGGGAGAGATCTTCCATCCACTGGTTCACTCCCCAAGTTGCAACAGTTGCAGGGGCTATGCCAGGCTGAAGCCAGGAGCCTGGAGCCTTCACAGGTCTCCCACATAGCTGCAGGTATCCAAGACCTTGGGTCATCCTCTGCTGTTTTCCCAGGCACATTATCAGGGAGCTAACTCAGACTTGGATCACCCAGGCTTCAAGCTGGCACACATATGAGATGCCAGCACTGCAGGTGGCAGCTTAATTCATTAAGCTACAGTCTGACCCCTGCCTGACTCTTTAAAAAGAAATGTTCCCAACAACTAAAATAAAATTCCTAAAGATATCTGCTAAAAAAAAAAAAAAAAAAAAGAAAGAAACTCTGGAGACAGAAGTAGGATTATAGAAAGAGGATCCCTCTACTAACTTCAAATATATGATTTCCTGACCTGCTAATTACAGAAGAGCAGCAACATGGGGGCAAGTCCGGATCAGATGTGTTTGCTATTGTTACACAGACCTTTTTAATCAATGTTAAAAAGCTACCAAGATTTAAAAATCAGACATTTTACTTGAAAGGTTTGATTTCTTGATTTTCTTGAAAAACCAACATGGATGTATACAAATGAATCTGGTTGGTATCTTGTCCTCACACTCAAAGTGTTTAAAAGATGTTTTTCAAGATGAGCGATTTCGTCAGTGGTTGAAAGATATCACTTAGGATGCCCGCATCACACATAGGAGTGCCTGGTTCAAGTTCTAGCTGCTCGGCTTCCAATCCAGTGTCCTGCTGGTGCACACCCTGGGAAGCAACAGGTCAACAGGTAATGGCTCAAATATTTGAGTAGCTACCACCCATGTCAAAGACCTGGAGAAAGTTCTAGATCCCTGGCTTCAGCCTAGTCCAACCCTGTCTATTATGGGATTTAGGAAGTGAACTAGAGAATTGAAGATCTCTCTCTGCTTTTCTAGTAACATGAAAGTAAATAAATAACATGGAAGCAACCGAAATGCCCATCAGCAGAAGATTGGATAAGAAAGCTATGGTTCATCTACTCCATGGAATACTACTCAGCTATTAAAAAAATATATATATAATGCAGTTCTTTGTGGCCAAATGGGCCCAACTGGAAACCATAATGCTAAGGGAAATGAGCCAATCCCAAAAGGTTAGATACCACATGTTTGCCTTAATTTAAGATGAAATGATGTCAATATGAAAAATAATACCTGTAAAATGTGTTTTTTATTCTCACATATTGGTTACTCAATACTATGTCCACTAAATCCATGACGTTGTGGATTGTTGCGGATGTTATGTTGTGGCTTTTGATTGGTCAGGATGACACTCTGCCGGCTCTACCTTCAGACCAGAGATGGTCTCCACAAGAAGCCGCTGAACTTATCTGTGCAATAAGATACTGGACTCTGTGCTTGGTATATGTTTGCAATGAAAGAATCTCAACTGAACTTGAACTGTGGCAGTGCAGCAAGGTGGAGGAATCCACCATGGGGGGAGGGTTGGGGGAGGGGGAGGGGGAATCCCAGCACCTAAAAAACTGTGTCACATAATGCAATATAATAAAAAAAGAAAGTAAATAAATAAATAATTTATTAATAGGCATTTTTTTTCAGAACAGGTAAAATCATATTGCTCTTAACAGACATGAACCTATGGGCCAAAAGAAATGGATAGATGCTATAGCCAGTTCAGAGGACAGTTGACAAAAGAATATACATTAGGACCGTAGAAATAAGTATTTAATTGCAAGTGGAATTAACTTACATTTTCAAAAGAAAGACAATTGAATCTTAATCTGAAAGTACATTTTGCATGTGTGTCAGTCATCAGACAAGCCACCTCTGTCCTAATGCTAGCAACCAGGAAGGCCTTCAGCTTTCCACAGCAGGTGCATCAACCCACAGCATGTGCTGATGGCAGTGTATAGCCCTAAGTGCCACCACTTTGGAGATGGGACTGTCAATCTAATTGATGTCTTATCCCCAGTTCCAGAAGAATTGCTGATTTTTGGGTTCCAGAGCCTGATAGGGGCTTTTAGTCTCATCTGCTGGCAAAACAAATCACAATCGAGTAAGCACCATGCTGCTGCCATCAGCAAATGCTGTCAGAGCTTAAATCCACAACCGTGATCCTGAATTCCCTGTTTCTGTCATTTTTTAGTTGCAGTTATCTGTGGGATGTCTAAAGTATAATATGGAATTAGGAATAGATATATAGCCTTGAGAGTTAAATTGGAGGCCAAAGCAGGCATTTGAACATATTTAGCTACATTCGTGCAGTTGTTCTGTGCACATTGCCAGTATCCTAATTCAAGCATGTGTTCCAGCATGCTATGTGTTTCTCATCTTTGTATTTCAGGAAATACATTTTAAGTACAAATAAGAAATACAGGGAAGCCCATGAGGCCAACTCCACACCAAGGGAGATGGAAGCCAACAGATAAACCTTCAACCTCTCTGTCTTTCAGATGAGTAATTTGGGGTCCATCCTCTGCAGATGTCCTGTAAAACCTCCTTAGATCTCCCGGGGGAATGGACCCCATTTGCCACAGCCGAAATCAGCTTAATAGTGTAACTTTTTAAAAAGTTCAACTTTTTGAAAGCTACAGAGAGAGAAGGATAGGAAAAGAATCTTCCATCCACTAGTTCACCCCCCTAGTGACCTCAATATCTGGTGCTGCACCAGGCCAAAGGCAGGAGCCTGGGGATTTTTCCAGGTCCCATGTCTAGGCTGCAGGATCCTAAGTACTTGGGCCATCCTCTGCTGCTTCCTCAGGTGCATTAGTAGGCAGCTGTATTGGAAGTGGAGAAGCCAGGACTTAAACAGGCACCCATATAGGATGACGGTATTACAGGTGGAGACTTAATGTGTGACACTATAACTCTGGCCCCAGTAATGTAGCTTTAATTAGCTTTGCCTTCTTCCTTTCACTCCTGCACATTTTGCTTCCTGGCTAACCTCCCACATGAATTGTCTGCAACCACATTGTTGTTTTAGGCTCTGCTGTTATAGAGTAGTTATCTGAATAGAGTTGATAATTTTGAGCCATGGCAGGCCAGGTATGTGCAACTGTGGAACAGATAATTGAATTCATCCATGGACAAATTCTTTCAGATGGAAACTATGAAAGAGTAGGGGAATAAGTATGTTTGAGGTTTGTTCAAGAGAATGAATGAACTTTTGAACCAACAATTCTTAGCTGAATTGGAGGCAAGAAGATGGCTTATTTAATTAGTAGGTCTCAATAAGAATAGAAAGAAAAATATTGCAGTAACTCTTAGGCAAGCAGGTTGGAAGGATGGGAAGTAACAGTCAGCATAGAATATTTTATTAGTGATTATCTCTTGAAATTCTAGGAGAGCACCCTTAATAATTTACTCCCACAGTTTGATTTCTGCTGTATCTCGGAGAAGGCTGATTGGGCTACGTTTCTTGGTTCTAATTTTATAATATCCTTCTTTGAATCTTGGTGACCTGACATAATCAGCATTTATTTAATCAGGGCATTTTCCAGAGGTCAACTTTGGCCAGACCCATTGGCTAGCTTCTGAAAACATGTTATTCAATTTGTTGCCCGTTTCTAGAACCAAATTCAGATTATGAACTGATCAAAAGATAGTATCTTGACTTAATACATTCTTAGAATTATATGGGGTGATTGAAAATGGCTTTTTGTGTTTTTATGCTGTGTTTAACATGATGTGAGATTGTAAATTTCTGCCAAAGCATGATTTCAGTTTTTGCACATATATACTCACTCACATTCACATATACCTATCTATAAACACCTAAATGTAAAAGTTCAAAAGTGTGAAAGGAAATATGCTTAAATGTCAGTTGGTTGTTGTCTTATGCTGGTAAGAAGGTAGTCAGTTATTTTTTCTTTCCATGTATCTATATTTCTAATGCTTCTTCAAGGAGGTAAGTTGTTGTTGGAGACAGTGAGCTCTGCCACAAAATCTTGGACTTTCTCCTCTGTGCTTGCCCATTCCTGAAATGTATGCATGCTGATTGTATCCTCAGTAGATTGTGAAAAGAAAGAATTATTTATGTGAATTATGCTGGTTAGTGATACTGATTTTATTTTCATAATTGAAAAAGCCCATGATATCCATAATATTTCAGTTGCTATTGAGAGAAAACAAACAAAAAAGAGTGGCAGAAGTTTGGCGAAAGATTGGCAATCTGATGTTGCTTCATTCCAATCGGTTAGCTGGAGCTGAGGACTGGAGCGTTTGCTTCTTTTCCATGTGAACCTCTGCTTGACTTTCTCATAGTTTGGCAGCTAGATTTAAAAATGAGAGTTCTAAGAGATGTGAATTAGAAGTTTTTCATAATATATTGACCTAGGAAGCAGCAGTCATTTGGGCTATATTCTATTAATTTAAGGAATCACATGATCTCAGATATAAGAACAGAAGACATAAGATTGTACTTCTTGTTGGAAGGCATATCAAAAAATTCCAGAAGCCATGTTTTAAAATATGTATTGGTTGTTTTGTATATAGACACCACATGTAGACACCAAAATCAGGAAGTTTCTTTCTACATATTTTGTGCAGTATCTTTTCATGTGACAGAATTCTGTTCAGGTTTAATGTATAAGAATTGAATCATAAGCCCATGGTAATCACAGAAATCGAAAGTGGAAGTATGTGTATTTCTGAGGTATTGGATATATAGATCAACTTCATTTACTTGACCCAATGATTGTACTATACAAATAGTATCATTTTTAATTTGTCTGTGATGCAAAGTTAGTAGGCAAATCTATACTAATCTCATTTTATTCTAGTGACCAAACGTGTGGTCATTCCAGATTCTGGGACAGTGATCAGAATCTAATCAGAATTGTAATTCTGCTTTAAAGAAGAGAGAAGGGAGGATACAATTATGGGGGAAGCCCTAACATTTGTCACACTGAGGAGGAGAAAGCGTAAGAACCTTGGTAAGCCCAAGGCATTTGAGTTTTTGGACACTTGACCTAACACTGGTGTTTTAGCCAATACTGGTTCTCACAGAGTTGGAGAACATTAGAGGTAGAAGAGACCTGTGGGGTCATAATGTCTGAGTTTTGTACTCTCTGAGGAAGTAGTACCTCATTTAATTCCCTGAGAAGTGATTCACTAGCAGCCTCTACTTCATTATGATCAGCAATGGAAGTCCCAAGACTTGAAAGAACACTATTAGTAAAGCTGTTACTGTTAGAAAGTCTTACAGAATAAGAAAGGATACTAGGCCCAGGTGCTAGGTATATCACATTCAGAAGAAAAACCTCTAAGAATTGGTTGGATTCTTTCAGGATTTTCTGAGAGTGGCAAGCCAGCCCTCCAATAATCAAACGCACAGACACCTCGACCCTCAGATTCTGTGGGGAGATATTTGGAGAGAGAGCTTCTGTAATTTTATTTGTGATCAGAAATTACGCTCTCTCTCCCAGAAACCATTTAAAGTGGAGTTTTGTGATAAAAGGGAGGGTAGCCAAGCATCCAGGGTAGCCAAGCATTTTACTCTTGGTCTTCCAAGGCTGGGAACTCACAGGCCTATCTCACTGCTGCTTATATATCTCTTTGAGATAACTCCTACTATGTACCTGGGATTTAGTAGCATTCTTGAAAGTAGAGACTGAGGCTTGCTTTTCATTTGTAAGTTTCTGAAGGAGGAAGACTTTAGGGAACAGCCTGGAACAAGCTTAGATTGTGCTGCTTCAGTCTTGGAGGTTCCCACTATATGGCTAGCTTTTATTGAATAACAAAGATCCCTGTACTGTATTTACAAATGCATAGACTCCCCTTTATTAATGGTGGATCTCCAAGTATTCACCAATAGCTGTTCTCACTCCTTTGTGGTTTCCATTGTCCAGATCCTGCAAACACTTTCATGATGGCATATGCTCTTGTATGGGTATGGTAAAGCATAGGCTTTACCATCAAGGTCACGATACTTAAAATATAATTCAGCTTGTCATCATTTTTCCCCCACAAATGTGGTATTCATGGTACAGTGTGACATTTCAGACTTATTTTTGAGAAGAGCAAAATAAATAGGGTTATTTATCCATTGCTGATTCACTCCCCAAATGGCCACAAGAGCCAGGGCTAGGCCTGCATATAATTAGCAGAGACCCAAGTGCTTGAGTCTTCACCTGCTCCTTCCCAGAGTGCACAGTAGTCAAAAGCTGCATCTAAAACAGAGGCAGGGCTCAAACTCAGGGACTCTGATAAAAGAATGCCAGCACCCAAAGTGATGGCTTAACCAAAATGCCACAATACCTGTCCCAATACTAAATTTTTGACAGCTACACAGGCTGATAAATGCAGTACTAGTTGTTGTTATTATTCTTTTTACTGAAGCGTTCTTTTGCAGCAGCCTTTATCCGTAAAGGGATAGAAAAAATGTTTTAGATTTTGCAGACCGTCTATCGTCTGTAGCTGTATCACATTCTTTTTCTTTTTTCCATATGACTGTTTAATATGTAGAACACATTCTTGGCTCTTAGACTATACAAAAACAGAATATAACTTACCAACTCCCATTCTACTGTATGACTATTGCACTATTTATCTGTTTTCTCTTTGATTCGTGTTAATGTCTAATTCTCGGGTTCCATTGAGAACAGCAGTAACAATGATTGTCTTGCTGATATCCTTAGAAGTGTAGAACAGGCTGATAATATTATGAACGAGCTTTGAAATTTAAAAAAAAAATGCTTTTATTCCTTCCCTCTCTCCTCATCTCAGTTTTCTTCTTTCATTCTTTTTTTTTTTCTCTAATAAGGATGCTTTCTATTAAATTTCCATAACAAGATACCAAGCTCATTGAGAAATGTAGAAAACCAAGACACACATGGCTGGATGATTGGGGATCAGGGAGGCTGGAATCCAAGAGCAGAGTATTATCCTTAGCCTTTGTGCATCACTGGCTGTGAAATTCGGGAAGCACGCTCACGTTGAACTGATTCTCTTCAGTTGAGACACAGCTGTGGTTTTGTCTAAACACTCTGGTTCTTAGGTTCAGAACTTGGGTTCACAGTCTATTCTGCTACCAAATAAGCTGACCTCTGTCCCTCCATTTGTTAAATGCATACATCAATACAAATATCACAGGATTGTTGAGAAAGGTAAATTAAATATGCTGGAAACATTAACACATGGTACACTCTGATGAGATGCTCACTAGAGATTAATATACTATATTATTCATCATTATTTGAGTGCCCTGGACAACAGATGTGCAAATGGTAAATGTTTTTTACATTGCATTGATAACATCAATAGATTTTAAGTTTGTAACTCACAGAAAGGTGATTAAAATTACAGTAGTTTCTGTGATTTTCTCTTCGGTTCTTAATGCAAAACAATAATGAATAAATTTTTTAGAAAACTTTTTCATAATAAATTTTAATATCTACATAGCTATTCATTTCTTTAATCTCATCTCCTGTCACTTTTGGTAAATTGTAGTTTTTAGAACTTTATGTACTTTACCTAAGCTTTTTTTTAAAATTAGAAGTAGTAAATATTTTGTTATATATCTAATATCTGTATTACTTGCAATGTCCTCCTCTCTTTCATTTCTGATGTAGGTAATTCATATTTTGTGATTTTCTTGGTCACTCCTAGTGGTTTACGAATTTTCTGGTATTTTCAAAGACCTAACTTTTATAGTTTTTTTTTAAATATTTGTTTTTACTGAAAAGGCAGATTTATAGAGAGAAGGGAAGAGAGAAAGATCTTCCATCTGCTGGCTCACTCACCAAATGGCTGCAATGGTCAGAGCTAAGCTGAGCCAAAGCCAAGTGCCAGGCACTTTTTCTTGGTCTCTTCTTTGGTGCAGGGTCCCAAGGACTTGGGCCGTCCTCCACTGGCTTCCCAGGCCACAAGTAGGTAGCTGGATGGGAAGTGGAGCAGCTGGGACACAAATTGGTTCCCATATGGGATGCTGGCTCTTGAAGTTGGAGGATTGGCTTGTTGAGTCATGGTGCCGACCCCTTACATTTTTTTTTTTGTTTTAATTGTTCTTGTTGTTTAATTATATCAATTTATAATTTTTTTGTGATGACTTGTTGTATTTACACTGTAGTCAAAACCTTAACTGTGACCTAAGATTTCAACAAAAAGTAAAATAACTGTATTTCAGTAGGAATATAGGTAAGAGCTATAAATAATAATCAAATGAAAACATTATCAGTTTCAATCAAATAAAATTTTAAGGTAGTTAAAGTTTATTTTTGATTGACCCATAGTAGTTGTGGATTATTATGGGTTCCAGTGTGATATTTGAGTACAGGTATGCATTGCATAATGATCCCTGTCCTCAAATAGAGAAAAATATTCATAAAGAATGGCATACCTTATATAGTATTCCAAATACCTTCCTTATGCCTTAAGTAGTTATCTGATATTACCTAACATGGTCATAAACAGTAAGTCTACTAAAGACTTTTTTAGGTGAATCAAGTTCACATTTTTAATGAATTTGTATAATAAACTCACTCCTTTTTCATGCTGTGCAATCAGAAATTACCCTGGCTGCTGACTGGCAGAATGGCAGGTTTCATAATTGCTGGAGATTTGCAAATGGACCAAGAAGACATATGTAGAAAGAGTTCAGCGGGTCTATACCTATATTAATGTGGATAACTGTAATTGGTATTGCTGACCTTTTCTTATTAAGTTCTGCAGTTTATCAGCTTGTGGGGGACTGAGAAAGAGAGAAAGTTTAAGAGCCAATTTTTATGTTTCCATAGATAAGTAGTTTTAACTGCTTGCTTCAGATCGGAGTCCATTTCTGATATTTCTAATTGTGCCCCAAGAGACCTAACAGTAATTCAGATTCACTATGCAGAATGAAATTGAATTTTCTCTAGGAAAAATATAGAGATAAATCTAAAGCATCTTATATCATGGCTATTACAATGACAAATCATTTTCATTATGTTTTGGGAAAATTAAGACAATAAATTCATGACTGTAGAATCTCTATGAATTGGCTACTTTGAGTTGGGCTTGAGGACAAGCAGTTATTCCAGTGAGCATTTTTTGAGTTGTAGGCCAGGCTCCACTCAACAAGGTTAATTAAAGTGTTTGTGTTGTGTGTATGCATACAAGTGACTAATATCTATAATACAGGAAAACTCACTATTTACTTAACTTCAAAATGTTCTTATTTGTTGTAAAATATTTTAAAAGGGTATTTGAATTATTTTCCCACTTATTAAAAGGATGAGCAGAGAATTGACTCACCAGTTCCTTCTCTTTCCAAATAGGAATCAATGGCAGAACACATGTGACAAATGTGCTGTGAAACTAGGTTAAATTTACACATGGGATGTAAATTTCTAGGACATTTGATTTTCTAATAATTTTCTCTTTGCCTTCTGATTTTGAGGGTCGACCATAAATAAAACTTCCTTGTGTATTTTCAGTACAACAACTATCTTCAGTGCCAAAATCACATAGGGTGCTCTTTCTCAAGCCTAGGCTGTTCCACTTCCCATCCTGATCCGTTCCAGTGTACCTGGGAAAGTAGGGGAAGATGGCCCAAGTCCTTAGGATCCTGAACCCATGTGGGAGGCCTGGATGGAGTTCCAGGCCCCTGGTTTTGGCTTGGCCCACCCTTGGTCAACCCCTGGTCATTGTGGCTATTTGGGTGTGAAACAATGGGTGAAAGATTTCTCTTTCTTTGTAATTCTGCCTTTCAAATAAATTTGTAAATCTTTTTGAAAATGTGCTTCCAGAGTAATGTAATTTCATTCACACTTGGCATTTACGTGCTGTTTTCTCTAATTTTTTTTTTTCTGGAGTTAGTATCCACCAATCAATGGAAGTTACTTAGTGATATTCATTGGGTAGGAATTGACTTCCCACACAACTCCACAAATGAGTGTATTATGAAGGCTGTGCTTGAGTTTGCTGCAACATGGCAATAATGCTTTTATAGCTTTATAGATTTACTTTTAGAACCAGTTTTTTAAGAACTCTGGTATCTTTTTGACACTTCAGTCACATCTCTGTGAAGTAAATAAATCTTGATACTGTTGCTTAGAACTAGAGGCAGTAGGTGATGTTGTTTTGGTGCAGCTGGTTAAGCCGTCACCCATTACACCAGCATCCCATGTTGGAGTGCCCTTCATTTAAGTCCTGGTTTGTTTCTCTGCTGATGCTCCTTAGAAGGCAGCAGATAATAACCCAGTTGCATTCAATGCCACGTAAATTAATTCCATAATGTTGTAAATTGTCGTTGATATTATGTTGTGGCTTTAAATTGATCGGGATGATATTCTACCAGCTCTGCCTTCAGACCAGAGATGGTCTCCCCAAGAAACTGTTGAATTTACCTGGACAATAAGAAGCTGGACTCTATGCTTGGTATACTCTTGCAATGAAAGAATCTTGACTGAATTTGAAATGTAATACAGCAATAAGGTGGAGGAATCCACCATGGGGGGAGGGTTTGGAGAGGGATTGGGGAGATTCCCAGCACCTATGAAACTGTGTCACATAATGCAATGTAATTAATAATATCTATCTATCTATATATATATATGAACAGTTTATAATGAACAACAACAACAAAATAACCCAATTGCTTGCACCCCTGGTGCTTTGGCCTAGCCAAGTCTTTGCTATTGAGGCCATTTGATGAGTGGACCAAAAGATGGAAGATGTTCCCTCTCGTTATTTCTCTCCCAGTCTTGCTCTCCCTTTCTCTTTCTCTCCCATTCTGCTTTTCAAATGAATGAGACTAATTCTTTAAAAACAAAAGAATTGGTTGTAATGAGCAGGTGCACTCACAGAGGGTGAACTGAAATCTTGAAACACCCAAACCATTTCGTATCCATCTGTTTTTTATTATCTATATTCTACCTATTTTTTGAATGGTTTTCAGATTCCTTGTAACCCTGGATGCATACTAAGCAAAGCAATAAAATGAAGAGAATGAAACATTCTGATAGAGGGCGGTAAAGATAGATTTGGGAAAGAAATTATACTGAAGAGTAAGGTGGCAGTTTGAGAAGATCGGTGAAGATAATGGCTCTAGTATTGACAAAGGAAAAAAGACAAGAGGTTTTTTTTTTTTTCAGTCATGGAGGCTCTACATGCCAGGCTATTTGCAAAGTTCTCTGTATGGAACTGCATTTTAAGAGTGTTTGCTTTGCCTCGCCCTCAACTGAGAATCTTCAGCATAACGGAGAACTTCCTCTTGGGGTTCTGAGTGATCCCACTACTGTTCTACTGTTGTCAAACCTGATACAAAGTCCTTTATAGGAGTCTAGGTACTTACTTCCCTTGGTCTCAAAATTGAGAGCAAAAGGGATTTTGTTTTGTTTTGCTTTTGTTTTTGTCTAGCTCAGCTCACTGATGCCGCTTCTCTCTGCCTGAGGCAGGGTGATAAGAAAGAAGTAGGACAAGTTGGTAGGACAGATAAAAGGGTCTGCTTCTGTCCCTCTTTATTTGATCACTGGCTGTACCCTGGGAGACAGTTCCAAGAAACAAGCCTAACACAGGTGCCACTCAGGTGCATAGGCAGCATGGCAGTATTCATATAGTGGAATAGACACTAATGAAATTTGGACTTGGTGGAAACAAGGAAGGATTAGATAGATCCTTTAAGTGCTCCGGGGGGTGGGGGTCCAGATTTCCAGATTCTTTTGTAGCCAGCACCAGGGAATTTTAAGGTTAGCAGACTCCTTTGGATTCCCATTGAGATACAAAAGGTAGAGCTGAAACTATTGATAGGGAAATAATCCCAATTATATATATTTTAAAAGATTTATTGTTATTGGAAAGGTAGATTTACAAAGAGACATAGAGAGAGAGCTTCCATCTGCTGTTTCATTCATTTCTTTAGGCATAAAAGGCAACTGTTTAAGATCAAGATTCTAGAACAAGACTGTTAAATTTTGAATTCTAGTTCTTTCAACTGAGTGATCTCTGAAAAGTTATTTAATGTTTCTGCTTTCTCATCTGCATTATGAGGATAATCTACAGGATTGTTGATGAAATTAAATGGCTGCTGCTTATAAAATTCTTACAGTAGCCTCTAGGCAGAGAGGAAAGTGCAATAAATTTTTGAGAATTAAAAAATGTGTTGGAGGAAGCCTTGCCATCCAGATTCTTAGGAAAACGACAACAACAAAAGGAAGTATGTTGTATGAGCAAGATTGGCGTTTTTCAAGTTCAATTATTGTTGAACAGCTTTTGTTTATACTCTTAAGGAAAAATGGGATTTTTTTTTTCTTATTTACTATTTGTAAAAATTGTTTCCTAATGGAGTATTTTTTTTAAAGATTTACTTATTTTTATTGGAAAGTCAGATATACATAGAGGAGAGACAGAGAGGAAAATCTTCCATCCGATGGTTCACTCCCCAAGTGAGCACAACGCTGGTGTTGCGCCAATCCGAAGCCAGGAGCCGGGAATTTCCTTCTGGGTCTCCCATGCAGATGCAGGGTCCCAAGCCTCTGTGCTGTCCTCGACTGCTTTCCCGGGCCACAAGCAGGGAGCTGGATGGGAAGTGGAGCTGCCAGGATCAGAACCGGCGCCCACTTGGGATCCTGGCGTGCTCAGAGTGAGGACTTAAGCCGCTAGGCCATGCTGCTGGGCCCCTCCCTAATGGAGTATTATACCCATGATTACAAAGTTAAGTGAAAATATGCCGCTGTAAAAAAAAAATTTTTTTTAATAGAGAAATAGAAAGAAATAAGGGAAGAGAGTGTTGGGTTGGAAATGCAGGCAGCAGGGAGGGAGGAGTAGGAAATATCACTATACTCCTAAATCTGCATTTTAAAATACATGATATTTGTCTAATTTGTATAAGCAAAATAATAAAATAAATTTTCAAAGAAATGGAAATATACTGGAGACAAAAAATAACAAAATCAGGAATCCACCATAGGGGGAGGGTATGGGGAAGTGTTGGGGGAATCCCAGAGCCTATGAAACTGTCGCTTAATGCAATGTAATCAATAATAATAATAAAAAAAGAACAAAATCATTATGATCTCTGAAATTATAGAATATATTGTGTAGGTTGTGAATTATAGGCCATAGTAATTTTTCTGACAATTCTGAGAACTAAATAAGGTAGAAAGGTATATTGAAGGATAAATTTACATTTATGACTAAACGTCTGGTAAACTGGCAGATGTTCAGGACACATCCTAACAATACAATGTTAGTCACTAGGATTTTACAAAGTGCTTTTATATGACTAGAGTGTCATACTGATTACATCTGTAGAACTAGTTTGACTGTAGTGATTTAAGTAGAGATTTATGCATGTTCATTTTCAGCTGACAGTTTGCCATGGTAGGGAAGGAAACTATTTTTTAAACAACTTAATTATAATAATGAAAGAGTAATCTTTTTTTGCCCTTAAGCATTCAATGTAATTGAGTAGCTAGTAAGTATAGTAGTAGTGTACTTTCTTTTTATAAATACATACTTTTATTGTTAGTATAAAATGCATCCAAACAACTAGACACATCATAGAGGTGAAGCTGGATGGATCATCTCCGAGTAAGCACAACCATGCAGCCCTCTGTGCAGGTTAAGAAATAGAAGCCTCCTTCTGCTCCTTTTGCAGGCACTCCTTTCCCTCCTCCCCAAAGGGTAATTACTAACCAGAAATCATATGTCTAAGGCCATAGGATACTTTTTACTGTTTTTAAAGTGTTCATTTATGTATTTGAAGGACACACAGAGAGAGGTAGAGAGAGAAAGAGTATGTGCTTGATTCACTCCTCCAATGCCCACAAGAGCCAGGGCAGGTCCTGGCCAAAGCCAGAAGCCTCAAAATCCATCTGACTCTTCCACCTGAGTGACAGGGACCTAAATACTCAGGCCATCCTCCACTGCTTCGCAGGCACATGCACAGCAGCTGGATGGGAAGCACAGAGTGCTGGAAATCAAACCACGTACTCCAGGCATCTCAAGTCATGGTTTTCTCTGCTATGCCACAATGCCACAATGCCCAGTCAGCTTTTTTTTTTTTTTTAAGATTTCCTTTATTTTTATTTGAAAGGTAAATTTACAAAGAGCAGGAGACATAGGCAGAAAAATCTTTCACCCACGAGCCCACTCCTCAAGTGGATACAATGACTGAGAACCAGGAGCTTCTTCCAGGTCTCCCACATGGGTGCAGGGTCTTTGGGCCATCCTCTACTGCTTTCCCAGGCCACAACAGGGAGCTGGATGGGCAATGGAGCAGCTGGGACATGAACCTGTGCCCATATGGGTTGCTGGCACTTGAAGGAGGAAGATTAGACCACTGAGCCATAGCGCCAGTCCCCCTCAACCATTTTTAAGAAATATTTTTAATTATATAAATGTAATCAGGAGTCTATCCTTTTTTGCCGGAGTTTGCTTGCCAGAATTACCCATGTTGTGGCTTGTAGCAGATGTTTGTTCTTTAGCATTGTGTTCCATTATATGAATATAGCATAAAATATTAATAGTTTCTACTCTTGATTAATGTGTGCATTATGGTTAGATTGTGACCATTAAAAATAATGCTTCTGTGATTTTCTTATATGCTGTGCCTTTTTTTTTTTAAAGATTTATTTTTATTATTTTGTTATTGGAAAGGCGGATGTACAGAGAGGAGAGACAGAGAGGAAGATCTTCCGTCCGATGATTCACTCCCCAAGTGAGCGCAACGGGCCGATACTATGCCGATCCGAAGCCAGGAGCCTCTTCCGGGTCTCCCACGCGGGTGCAGGGTCCCAAAGCTTTGGGCCGTCCTCTGCTGCTTTCCCAGGCCACAGGCAGGGAGCTGGAAGGGAAGCAGGGCTGCCGGGATTAGAACCGGCGCCCATATGGGCTCCCGGGCGTGCAAGGCGAGGACCTTTAACCACTTGCGCCACCGCGCCGGGCCCCTATGCTGTGCCTTTTAATGTACATACAAGGTACTTCAAAAAGCTTGTCAAGAATGGAATAACATTTAGTGGATATTTTCCTTGGACTTTTTGAAAACCATATATATGCAGCTCTGTTACATATGTGTTTAAGAGCAGAACTGCTGGGCCATAGGAATGCCATGGTTAGCTTCACCAGAGATTGTAAATGTGCTCTTAAGCTGTTTTATCACAAGCAGTGGTGTGCATTGCAGTTATTCCACATTGTTGCCAACACTTGCTTTTGTGATTCAGTGGCTTTGTAGTAGTATTTTATTGTGGATTTAGTTTGCATTTCCTGATGCTTAATGAAAATGATTTCTTTTTGATGCCTTTAGTGTTTATTTTGTTATCTGTGCTTGTGTGTGTGTGTGTGTGTGTGTGTGTGTGTGTGTAGTGGTAGCTATGTGTGAAGTGATTTTGCACATCTCTGTTTATTTTGAAAGCTGAGTTTTATTTACTCCCTTGGTCTGTTTGTACTTTTTTTTGTCCCTATGCTTCCATGTGAAATCATGTCTCAGGGGGCTTAACCACCTTTAGTGTCTGTGCTCAACAGATGTGTTCCCGACAAATCACCTCCCCTCATTTTTGTTTTGCCTCAAATGTCCTTCTCTTACCTTCACTTTTTGATGTAAAAGTTGGTGTTGAAAGCTCACTCTCTTCTCAGTTTTAGGATATACCCTTTTGTCTTCTGGCTACCATCCATTCTGTTGAGATGCTGCTGTCCACTTTTGTCATGGCTCCTTTAAAGTTCATCAGTTTGTTTCTGACTACTTTTGAAAGCTGTGATTTTTTTAAAAGATTTTATTTTTATTGGAAAGGCGGATATACAGAGAGGAGAGACAGAGAGGAAGATCTTCCGTCCCATGATTCACTCCCCAAGTGAGCTCAACGGCCGATGCTATGCCGATCCGAAGCCAGGAGCCTCTTCCGGGTCTCCCACGCGGGTGCAGGGTCCCAAAGCCTTGGGCTGTCCTCCACTGCTTTCCCAGGCCACAGGCAGGGAGCTGGAAGGGAAGCGAGGTTGCCGGGATTAGAACCGGCGCCCATATGGGATCCCGGGTGTGCAAGGCGAGGACCTTAACCACTTGCGCCACTGTGCCAGGCCCAAAAGCTGTGATTTTTTAAACTCAGTTTTAGCATATTATTCTCAGGTGTGGTTTTTCTTCCTGTTTATTCTACTTGAGGATTGTAGCATTTCCTGAAACTGTAGTTTGATGTATTAGCAGTTTAGGAAAATTCTCTACATATATTGCTTCAGTTATTGCTTCTGAGCACCCACACGTAACTCGTTCGTTCTCTCTCTCTCTCACATACACACACACTTGCCACACACTTGCACTTTCCTGTGTCAAGCTCGTTGTTTCTCCATTTCAGTATTTTCTCTTCACCTATATTATAGTTAGTACTAATTATCTTTATAGCTGTGCCTAATCTGCTATTAAACCTATCTGTTGATTTCTTAATTGTAAATCATGCTATTTTTCAGCTCTAAAATTTCCATTTGAGTTTTTAAAGACAGTTCCCAGTCCCTAATAAATTACTTATATTGTCATATACTTTCATAAATATATTAACATTTTTTGAGTCCATGTCAGATAACTTTAAAATCTGTGTCTCCTGTAGGTCTATTTTTATTATCTATTGTTCTTTTGATTTTAGTCATAAAGAATTTTGTTGTTGGCATACTGTATTATTTTTGCATTAATGTCATATTTGAATGAATAAAAATATAGATAATTTGAAACTCTGAATGAATTGTCTTTCTCTACGAAGATTTTGCTAGGCAGTTAGACTAGATGCATCTCACTTTGATTCAGTCACAACTTGAGTTTGTTGAGATCTGCTTCAGCCTTTGCATAGGCTTTATCTACATCTAGTCATTGTTACTCCTATGTTCTATGTGTTGCCATTAGGAAAGTTTGGCTATATACGAAGGCCTTTATGGGGCCTGAATGTCAATATTTGTTCCTACACCTACTAGCATTGAGAGACTGCTGAAAGTTATTTTTGGATTCCTAGTTATGTTACTCCTAGTGTTCTTTGTGTCACCATCAGGAAACTGGCTGTATACCAAGGCCTTTATTGGGGCCTGAATGTCAATATTTGCTCCTACACCTACTAGCACTGAGAGACTGCTGAAAGTTATTTTTGGATTCTTAGTTTCCTAGTATCTGCTTATAATTGGGCAGATTTCTTGAGGTGGGTGGCATCTTTTGAGTTTTCTCTAGAAACTTCTTAGTTCTTAGCTGCAGGAGTACTCTCTGCTTTAGGAGATGTGATGCCTTTGGACAAACCTTTTATCCAATTGTTCTTATTAGAAATGTTGGAACAGGGCCCAGCGCTGTGGTGCAAGTGGTTAAGGTCCTCGCCTTGCACGCCCGGGATCCCATATGGGCGCCGGTTCTATCCCGGTGGCCCCGCTTCCCATCCAGCTCCCTGCCTGTGGCCCGGGAAGGCAGTCGAGGATGGCCCAAGGCTTTGGGACCCTGCACCCGCGTGGGAGACCCGGAAGAGGCTCCTGGCTTCGGCCGTTGCGCTCACTTGGGGAGTGAATCATTGGATGGAAGATCTTCCTCTCTGTCTCTCCTCTCTGTATATCCACCTTTCTAATAAAAATAAATCTTTAAAAAAAAATAAAAAAGAAATGTTGGAACAGACTAATCTCCCATAACCAAGATGGAAGTCATTCTTATTTTTATTTCTTGTCTTTTCATGCTTTTATTAAAGGAATTAAGGCTCATATTATATTATGAGTCTATGTGGATCTGACCTTTGAATTCTAATTAACATTTTGAGATATCTATAAGACAAATTGAAGTCTATTATGGGTTTGATCCATAACAAAGAACCAAAAACAACCAAGGAAGATACACAAACTGCCATATAAACACATAAATATATTCTGGAAATTATTTGTCAGTAGAGAAATGCAAATAAAAATTACAGTGCACAACTTCACACCAATTAGAATGTCTAAAATTTTTAAAAGCTGGAAAATAACAAATATTGGTGAGGAGTCAGCACCATAGTGTATTAGGCTAAGCTTCTGCCTGTAGCACCAGTATCCCATACAGGCACTGGTTCGAATCCCAGCTGTTCCACTTCCCATTCAGCTCTCTGGTTATGGCCTGGGAATGCAGTGGAGGATAGCCCGAGTCCTTGGGCCCCTGCCCCCATGTGGGAGACCTGGCAGGAGCTCCTAACTCCTGGCTTCAGACCCACCCAGATTCAAATGCTGTGGCAAAGTGGGGAGTGAACCAGCAGATAGAACATCTGTCATTGTCCTCTGTGACTCTGCCTTTCCAGAACTGAGCCGATCTGAAGCCAGGAGCTAGGAGCTTCTTCTGGATTTTCCACATCGGTGTAGGGGCTCAAGGATTTGAGCCATCCTCTGCTGCTATTAGCAAGCTATTAGCAGGGAGCTGGATCAGAAGTGGAACCAAACCAGCACTCCTATGTACTGCCCTCATTGCAAACAGGGCTTGACCTTCTGGACCACAATGCCAGCTTATTCACTGAATTTAAAAAAAATTCTATTCCACCCAAGCATTTCTGAGTTTAGGCATTTTACTGAAGATTAGACACTGGAGCATCCTTTATAGCTTTACCCAAACATGATATCTCGCCTTCTAATAAAAGATGAAAACAGAAAACTGTACCCCTGCCTAGTATACACACCTAGAGAATAAAAATAAGGGTATATAGTGCCACTTACACAGGCTCACCAACTGATCTACTTTTGTGTTGACTATGGGAAGATTGAGAAAGGGTGTTAGGAAAGTTTAATTCTGAATCAGTAGGTATTTACATGACCATCATTCTGGTATTCAATAGATAACAGTGTAATTTTGCAGGTTAAAAAATGTATAATGCAAGCATTTTGTACAGACTCCATGCCTCCCAAGTGTTACCTGTTTGCCTGGCCCCATTTCTATCCATAGCATTTTGCAGTGATTACCCAACAGTTGAACTGATGTAATTGAAATCAGTGATTTCCAGGTAATCTGTCTGCATTTTCAGAAGACTTCCATGCTTGATCATTACTATGCACCAGTGGGTTAATAATTGCTCAACTGTCTTGATAGAGAAAAAAAATGTAATTTGGGAATAAATGGACTAACAGAAGTATGAGTACATCTGGAAAAAAACTGGGCTTATTTTATTGCAAAATGTCATAAATGTTTAAATATTATACATATTTAACTACATAATTTATGCTGCAATGATATTAATTTAACTTGTGTAATAAACATTTGAGGTATTTTTACTTATTTTCCCACTTGGAGAAACTGTAAGAAGTGAAAGAAAAAGATTGATTATTGGATCCTTAGGGTGTGATAATTTGTATAATACCCATAATATGTTCTGCTTAAAAAGATCTACTGAAATAGCCTCTTGGAAAAAAATAACTCCATTTGGTTACTTCTCAGTCTACTCCAGAGGCGGTGTTTCTCTCCTTTAAATTGATGAGTATGTATCGTTGCTTCCAGTGAGGGATGCCAGTGATTTAAGTCAGTGGCAAAAGACTATGAGAAAAGTTGATACTTTGGGTAAAACTGAGCAAATAATTACTAAGTTGTCACAGATGTCCTTACCAAATATAGATTTTTTTTTCCATTGATTTAGAATGTAAGTAAGGAAAAGTCCTTTATTCACATATCTTTTGAATGTACATTTAGGTAGAGACAGTTACATTGTGTGGACAGAATTAACATGAAATTTCACTTTAAGAAGCAAGCATGAATAAAGCTATAGTAATCAGCACAGTGCAGTGTTGGCAAAAGAATAGATCAGCAGAACAGAATCGAGAGCTGAGAATAGATCCATGTAAATAGAGTCAGTTGACCTTTGACAAAGGAGCAAGGCAGCACGATGGAGAAATGATCATCTTCTCTGTAAGGGTGCAAAGACAACTGAAAATCTGCATGCAGAAAAATGAAATGGCTATGCTAAAATATCCATCAGTAGGTAAAGATCCTGGAATATTATTTGAAACTAAAGAGAAATACACTATCAAGAATGGATGAAATAACTGTATATTATAAGTGAAATGAATAATCCTATATATTATACGATTCCAATTATATGACATTCTAGTTAAGGTAAAACTGTGGAGACAGTCAGTGATGCCAAGGATTAAGGTGGAGGGATGAATAGGCAGAGCATAGAGGATTTTTAGGGCAGCAGAAAAAGTGATATTCTAATGGTAGATACATGTCATTTAATGCACTTATCCAGACCCATAGAAAGGTACCCATATGATATGAACCTTAATGTAAACTATTAGGTGATTATGGTGTGTTAATCTAGATTCAACTGTTGTAGCAAATATACCGTGCCACTCTGCTGTTGATAATGGGGAAGGCTATGTATGTTTTGATTCTGGGTGGATAGTATATCTCTATCCTCTGTTCAGTCTTTCTGTAAGGGTTTGAATTCATGTATTTTAGAGCGAAGGTATAAGGAGCATTGGAAAGAAAAAAGTGGTTGAGTGTGTGGGAGACCTGGAGGAAGTTCCTGGCTCCTGGCTTCAGATCGGCGCAGCACCAGCCATTGCAGTCACTTGGGGAGTGAATCATCAGATGGGAGAGCTTCCTCTCTGTCTCTCCTCCTCTCTGTATATCTGACTTTCGAATAAAAATAAATAAGTCTTTTAAAAAAGGTGATTGGGAATGAAAGGCAGACAATAGAGGGAAGCATTATTAGACAACTATCAGAGTATGTACTAGAAGTTCATCCTATGAAGAAACACTGGAGAAGGGTATAGAATACATGCCTCAGAAATGCTACCCAAGAGATGGGGAGCTAAGAGCTGTTAGGGCTGGGTTTGGAGTATTGAAGACTCTCCTAGTATGATTAATTTCCTGGTACTGGAGCCTGCTAGGTCCTTGGGCAGAGCTGCCTTCCCTTTGTTCTGGATGACGTCCACAGGCACGTTAGGTGGATATGGACTGCTGGAAGCTCGATTGTGCAGGTAACGCTGAAGGACCCAAGCTTGTGGGCGGGGGCTGCCAGAGTAAACCACAGTACTTTTCCTGGTGGAGGTGAGACTTGACTGATCTTTCTCTTCTCTCCCCAGGCTTCTTAATGGCCATATCCCTGCTGTCCATTGTGTACGGAGCCTTGCGCTGCAACATCCTAGCCATCAAAATCAAATATGATGAGTACGAGGTCAAAGTGAAGCCCTTGGCCTATGTCTGTATCTTCCTCTGGAGGAGCTTTGAGATTGCTACCCGAGTCACAGTCCTGGTCCTCTTTACTTCTGTCCTGAAGAGCTGGGTGTTGGTCGACATTCTCCTGAACTTCTTCAGCTTCTTCCTCTGCCCCTGGTTCCTCTTCTGGTGCAGTGGCTCCCCATTCCCCGAGAACATAGAGAAGGCCCTCAGTCGGGTGGGCACCACGATCGTGCTCTGCTTCCTGACTTTACTCTATACTGGTATCAACATGTTCTGCTGGTCTGCCGTACAGCTGAAAATCAACAACCCTGACCTCATCAGCAAGTCCCAGAATTGGTACCAGCTCCTGGCATACTACATGATGAGATTTATTGAGAATGCCACCCTCCTGCTTCTGTGGTATTTTTTCAAGACTGACATCTATATGTATGTGTGTGCACCTCTGTTGGTTCTGCAGCTGCTTGTTGGGTACTGCACAGCCATTCTTTTCATGCTTGTGTTCTATCAGTTCTTCCACCCTTGCAAAAAGCTCTTTTCCTCTAGTGTTTCTGAAAGCTTTATGGCATGGATCAGGTGTGTCTGCTGGATGTGTGTTCGGCAGAAATCATCTGAGTCGGTAGAAAAGTCAGAGTCAAAGTCAACCAATAGTAGGCCTGAAACACCTTTTAGCAGTAAAGTAACTACTGAGCCCAGTCCAACATTGGATATTGATGATCCTTGCTCTGTTTAATGTGACCAGAGGTCTCTTGGGGCAAAGGCATATTATTTTCTGGGTTGATACCTGTTATTCATAAAAATTAGTGAGCTCTGCACTGGGAGCGAGGCAGCAAGTCAGCTGGCAACTCCTTTTGAGCAGCTGCTCTTTCCAGAGCTTTTGGCTCTGTGGGAACCATGGGGAAAGGCCAGGGAAAGTTGGGAGTGTTGAAGAGACAGCCCAGGGCACCACAGTTCACAAGTTCTGCCATGTTTTTCCAGGCATTCTTGACCTTTTTACTGATGAAATACCCTAGAAGTCTCGGTTGGAAAGGTTAGATCCATCAGAATAAATAGAGGAGCTTTTCCTTGTTTTCTAGTTTTTCTGGATTGTTGGTCTCAGTAGCATGATGATTTATCATCTTTTACCCAAGAGCTGTACTAAGGACCTGAGAAGGCTACTGGGATTTTGTTGTCAGCAGCATTATTAAAGCTGTCAGAGCTTGCGGGGAGGACTGTTCAGGTTTGGTATTTGAATTGATAAATGTTCCGTTTTCATCTCATAAGGGCTTTTTGTGCATAGCCAACTGTACCCGCCATGGCATGCATCTCGTGAATCAATATTCAAGAGCCTTGATTTGCAGATGATATTTCCTAGATCCATGGCTGTGAAAATGAATTCTTAATTTGGTTATGAAGCATCCATATTTTCAAAAAAAAATTAGGTTGGGGATGGTGGCAAGTGGTGAAACAGACACAATGAAGGCTTGTGTAAGTAAAATACTTAACTTTTACAGGATGGTAAAAGATGTGAATTTTCTAGACGGTGGAGTTAAGCCTCAATGAGATTGAGTGCCATCCTGTAATTCTGGGAAATTTCTGGTAGAATTAAATATAGTCTTTGCTGCTGCCTCCTCATTCCTTGCCTGCTAGGTGAATTTTAGGCAAAACTCACCTTGGCTATCTTGTATTTTTTCTGAATATGCCAAAGAAATATTTCACCTAGTGAGGCATACAAGTATATAGGGCATTTAGATTTTCATTATTTGAAGGAAAATGGTTTTTCTCACTGCCACCCCTACCTAATTAGAGATTGACTTCAGAAAACTATAGAAGAGATGAAATGAATGCAAAATTTTGTCACTCGTGGAATATATTCTGAATTGGCATGATCGTGAGTTAAGTTGAACAAGATCTCCACTTTTACTCTCCTGTATGTTTTTATCTTCTGTGTAATTTCTCCTTCACTTTGTAACCGTTTTTTGTTTCATAAAAGAGAATTGGATAGCATATACTCCGTTGCCTTCAAAAACTGCCTAAATCCAGTGCCAATGTTTCTACCATTAACATGTCGACAGTGAAATATCTAGAAAGAGAGAATCATAAAGATAATATCAATTTAGTATAAGGATTGGAGTAAAACCTGAAAATTTTAAAATGGGACCTCTGTTTTTTATATTACCCCTCAAAACTCTTTTTGTATGACCTTCAGAAATGTAGGTTTCCTTTATACTTGTTGGTGTCAAATTTATTAGTCATTTCATACACACAAATGAACATGCATTTTGGTAATCAATTTCCACTATATATTAAGGGGTCAGTGAAATAGTATTGACATACATATTGTTTACTGTTTTTTATAGAGAGCCATAGAAATACATCAATAAACTCTTCAAACTGCAGAGCATCAATTTCAGTTTTATGAGATATTTCTTCATTTTATATTTTCTTGGCTTATCTATATTTATGGTTTGATTTTGACAGCATGCCAGGCAACAGATTTTTTTTAATCATCAATAGTCTTAACCAACTAAGACTAAAGATTATCTGTGTTCTCCTTGTCGGCATATAACGTATCACTAATATCACTAATAGGCCTAAATAAACTGTGAGCTTATGTAATCAAAGGAAAACTTCATATAAAATGTGCTTCCATGGCCATGTTACATAGATGCACAATTATAATTTACAAAGCACCCTTGAAGATACTTAACTACTGTGAATAAAAGCTGAGGTATTCAAGCGGTCTTTTGTGTTTAAGTTTCCAAATAATGATTAGGAGAACAGTAAGGCCATCCCTAAGTCATTCCAAGAGTTTGTATCAATCCAGTTAGTGGTGTTCTTTGACACCACATATTTTCCAGCCCTTTCGTGAGATAAACATTTTTACCTTGAAGATTTGTATGGCTGTTAGGGGGATGGTGCCCTTCTGCCACGCAGCATGCCTTTAAGTCATGCCTTGAGATTGAGAAGTCATGGCAGTCACTAGCCTGTCACTTGCTACATTTGTTCAAAATTACCCCGAGAGACTCCCAAAGCCTAGGTCACACATTTAAAAGGACAGAGGGTTGGTAAGCAGGTTGAATGCTTTATTAGTTTGAACCCCTGATCTACATACAAGTACCTCGGCTGTAAAGACGTGCATGGCCATTTGTTTTTGGGGGACAGAAATCACTGCTGCTTATTTGCATGGTGAAAATACAAGTCATAGTGAACCAAGAATTTTTATATTTGTATTATTTATGTTAATATCTCTGAAATGGCAAACAGACTTCACACTGTGCCGCTTGGTTGTCTTAATGATGTAAATCAAACAAACAAAAAATAAGTCCTCATGTGGTGGAGTGAATCAAAAGTGTCTTTCAGCTGTAATTTCAATTCATAAAACTCAGTGCTTTGTCTGCTACAACTTGTCAGAACACTTTGTCACAAGTGAATCAGCATTATTGAGCTGGATGGGAGTGAAGCTTTTCCTCAAAATGTAATGAAATAACATCATTAAACATATTTAATCGTTCTCTTGCCAACACTGGAGAAAGGCTAGTGTAGGGACTCGGCTCTCTCCCTGTCCAGCCCTGGGGGTTACTTAATTACCCTATACTTCAGTTTGCTTACCCAGCAGATTTGGATGTTTTACTTGCCCAGCCTACCTCACAAGCTTGTCAGAAAGATCAAGTTAAATCAAAACTGTGAAAATGCTTTGAAAATACTTGTAAAGTGCCATGCACATTTAAAGAGTTACTACAGTTATTCAAGTCTATAAGCAGGTTATTATTTTTTTATTGTTGGAAAGGAATAAGTAGCGCCATCCACAATGAATGTCTTGAGTGAATATGTGGGCCTTTGGCCTTCTGGGCAGCGGCCCTTTCATGTGCCTCCCATTGCTTGCAAAAATTATCACCTAAATTTGTGGCATTTGGAGAAAAAAAGAACCTTGAGCAAATGCTTCTGAAGGCAAATGAGTCTATCATTTTGGTACTGTGTTCCTTATGGGATGTAGCATCATCTTTTCAATATTTGTGTTACAACATGAATGCCATATTCAAGGCTAAGTTTAATCTTTTCAGTCTTGTAAATTGGACAATAAATATTAAACTTTATGGTCAAATACAGTACTTGTTGGAAACCACCGTGGAACATTAGTGTTCTGGTTATGAGTGCATATGTCAGTATTTCTCAACCAATACATTGTGGATGTGAATTTCTGTGGACTGTCCTTCTACATTCATTTAAATATTGTTTATGTTTCTTCATATAATAAATTAATTTTTCAATTTCTCTTTGCATTTCATTTCATATATGGTCTTTACATGGTTTTATGTGGTGACAGTTTTCAAAACAGATCTGAAAGTGGTTTGGTTTTTGTTAATTATAATCTTCAACCTCTGTGGAAAACAGTTCTGTAGAATGAGAAATTTGGGAGTGTTACGATTTGCTAATAGTCCATGGTAACTTGTCTGATTGAAAAGCATTTGTTGTATTTGGGAAAGATGCACTGCAGGATTCGGGTCCGTTCTCTGACAGTTACCATGTGTGATACAGGAAAAACGAGGTGATTCATGCCATTTCAAGACAAATACAACTGGAATACTGATTTAAAAACATTAAAACAACAAAGGGGTAACTTGGAATTTTTACAAATTAATGATCAAACATAAACGACTAGTGTCTATTCCAGTTCTTTTTTTTTTTGTCAATCTTTTAGTTGCAAGGTTTTATTTGCTTTGTCTTGTTTTGTTGCTGTTGAGCTGCAGAAGTTCTCAATATATTTTGAAGATTAACAGTTTGTCAATTATATAGTTTGCAAACATTTGCCCCATCCTCCCTTTTCCTTTTGTGTTTCCCTTTTCTAGCTAGAACTTTTATAAGATATCTCTTGGTGTTAAGAAAACTGAATGTCAACAAGTATACATTCAAGTAGGGAAATCTGAATTTAAATCTAAATTCAAATCTGATGTTTGTGCATGTTATTTTGAAATAATTTCAAACTAATGAAGAAGTCTCAAGAACAATGTAAGAAGGTCCCTAATAACCTTCACTCAGATTAACCATTCCAAATATTTTCTGCCTTATCAAAATTCTTAAGTATATTTTCCCTAATGAAGATACTCTTCACATAGCCACAGTACGATCACTAAATTCAGAAAATTTAACACTATGACAAAATCAATGTCTAACTTTATGTCCGTGTTCCATTTAACAATGTTCCCAATCACTGAATGTGAATCAACCCAGTTCTTTTCTGTGAGATTCTCTTTTATTAAAAGCAAAGATTTAAGTTTGCTATGAATGCTCAGAAAGCGACAGCAGACTTTAAAATGTTATGTGAAGAAGACATATACACGATATCAGATCTGGTCATTTAAAGCCATAATTCTGAATTTGTTTGGAAATCTTAGTAATTCTGTTTTATGGATATCCATTTTAGGATGCAGGTGTTTGCCATGTAATATGTGCTCCCCATCCCCCTTCTACTGTAAGAGTTTTGTTTTACAGAAGTTGGACCCAGTTTCTAAAGATCAGGAATGAGGTCAGGGGCTTAGACGTCCTGCTATCACCTTATTTCTCTGGGAATCCCCCTTCCAGGAAACTTTCCTGTGACCATCTTTCCACCTGGGAAAGAGCTTCGAGATCTGAATTATACACTGTGGAAGAATGACTAGCATTGTCTCTTTTTCAGGAAAAGATATTTTATAAGCAGCCAAGATTGGTACAGAGTTGGACATCAAAAATTGTTTCCAATCCATTCTTTGCCAGTATACAAACCCTTTCATGCTAGGATTCTAATGTGTTAAACAGGTGTGTTTGCTGCTCTCCAGGATGGCTACATTTTTGGCTGCCCTCTCTGCAAGGTGGTTTCTCTGGAAATTAGTATGCCAAGGATATCTAGGGCAGCGTTGGTTTAGGCAGACTTTCAAACACCCAGGGCATCTCCAAAGTGGACGGCGATAGACACAAGTACCTCTGCAGCAGGTGATCACTGGGCCCAGACCTTTGTCGGGGAAGGGGCTGCAGAGTATTTCCTGCCAACAAGATGCGCTCATCTGGGAATATTGTGAGAGTCTGCCCTGTGCTTTTGCGCCCTCCCTGTCTTCCAGCCTGAATTAATTTCCCATCTCTGAATGATAAAGTCCTGATTGAAGCCTGATTAACCTGCTTCCAAGAGCCCTGGGAATTCTGTCTTTCCTTGACATCTACATTATGCATACTATTTTAAATTCTTATCAGTTTGCTTCCTATCTTAATTACCTAAATTATACAGTTAACGAGACAGAAGGCTTTCAGGAATGATAGCAGACCAAAAACAAAACAGGATTTAGAAACCCTGTTTTGGAGTGGTACAGCTTCAGCTCTTCCCCCTCCCCCGGTCACCCAAGCACAGGGGAGAATGGCTCCCTGTTGCCACCTTTTTGTTATTATTTATTTTTATTGGAAACTCAGATTCACAAAGAGAATGAGAGAAAGATCTTTGCATCTGTTGGTTCACTCCTCAAATAGCCGCAGCATACAAAACTGGGCCCATCAGGAGCCAGGAGCTTCTTCCAACTCTCCCACATGGGTGCAGGGGGCCCAACGACTTGAGCCGTCCTCTGCTGCTTTCGGCTGTAACCAGAGAGTTAGATTGCAAGTAGAGCAGTGGGGACACGAACTGGTGCCCACATGGGATGCTGGTATTTTCAGGAAGAGAATTAGCCTGTGAACCACTGAGGCAACCCCACCTGTTGTCACCTTCTAACAAATGGGACCTAGAATTATTTCAAGCAACGGTGTCCTGCTATAAGGCTTCAGGCCTCCAAGAATGAAGAGTACCGCTCCCCCCCCCCACCCCCGCCAGCACTAACAGAAATGTGTGGCACCTTGCTGCAATTATTTTTCAAACCAGTGAGAATGTTGTAAGTAATGAGCAGGACTAATTAAAAGTGTTACCATAGAAACTTTGTCGTTATCCTCTCAGCCCCCATCATAAATAAGCACTAAAAATTCAATCACTATCATGTGGAGGGTGATGTTAAAAGACATCATTTGTGATTAAAACTTTGGGGAACTACTATATTATGAGGTTTTTTTTTTTATCTCTGCTGGAATAATTTCTCCTGTGTACCTCATAATCTTTACACTTTCTTTTTAAAAATAATTGTGTATTATTTATTTTAAAGGAGGAAAGAGGGAAAGAAAAAGAGAGTTTGTCTCCACTGATTCATGCCCCAAATGGCTCCAAGTGCCAGACTGGGCCAGGCAGAAACCAGGAGTCGGGAACAGTATCTGGATCTCCCACATGGGTGGCAGGGATCCCAAGCACTTCAGCCAACTGTGCCTTCCCAGAACCGGTGCCCCAATATGGGATGCCCACAGTACAGGCAGCAGCTTAACTTGCTGTGCCACAGGGCCAGTCCATTGCTCTTCCTTGTAAAAGCTTGATTCAAGAGAAGAGAAAATAGTTTTATTGGTTCTGCTTTCAAAAAGTGCATCATCTACCTTCACCAAAGCAAAATGCTTTTAAAATATCAAGGCACCAGTACATGTATAATAATAATCAAAGCAACAAAGTGGTTTCCACATACTCTTCAAATTTGGCCTGATTAAGAAAGAACATCAGGGTATTTCCAGCTATAATTTATAGAGCACTCGATTGAAAGTGGCTTAAACTTAGATAACATGGTGTTCTGTAACCTAACAAGAAATCTGCAGTGAGATGATTCTAGATCACAGCAGGGACAAATTTACTCAGGCCTTAAAGGGTTCCCGAACCTTTCTGCTTTAACATCTTCAACCTGCTTTCTCACCTTGTATGCTTGTCACTTTTATTTTTCACAGCAGTTCTTCATAGCAGTTACTGCAAGTATTGACATTTTGCAGAAAATGAGTTGATGAGATAACTTCCCCTGTGACTGCAGCAGAGTTGACATTCAAGCCTAATATTTGGTACCAAAAGCCCAAATGCTAATCACTAGTCTCTCCAGACTCGAACTGGTGTCAGATACGCTTTAAGTCTGGCAGGTGTCAGAGATTCAAGAAAGACATGCTAGGTAGTATTTCCCTGTTAGACAAGCAGAAACCTTGGGGAGGGCTTTTCAAAAAGTTCATGGGATGCATGTTATAGAAAACTGCATGGATTTCTAGTATTTTGCACCAAGAATAAACCCATCATTTATTTCACTTTTTCCACCAGCTTTCTAAAGTTCCCTTAAATGAAACAGCCCGTAATAGGAGGAAATCTCCGCATCTTCCAACACTCCTCATGTCACGTTCTGATGTGCCACAAGGGGGGACCACTGGGTTATAGAGGGTTATAGAGGAAAGGACTCAGGTTGAAATTACATTGACAACAATATTTGTGCTCCTCTTTTCCTGGGAAAAAAAAAGCAACAAGAATTACCCATGGATAACTAGCAAGTTAGAGCATGTGTGAACTTCAAAGCTGGTTTCTCACGTCTTACTGTTTATTCTTTAAAACTGAAAGATACCACCTGTAAACGATATGTCCACAAAGAAATCCATTCTTCAAGCTTGGAGGCAGGGTGAGGGGTTTTCAAGTGGTGTCACAGCGAAGGAAGACAATTTTGAAAATATAAATAGCTATTTTCTCCACCCCCATGATGCAGATTTGCTTCAACGGGAGACCATTCTTTACCCTCCCTCCCCATATCCCCCTCCTGTTATTTGTCTCTAAGTTATTACAGTGGCATAGTCAGTTATTTCACTTTACAGGCTTAATTTTATTGTAATATATCATGATAAGTGTAAGAAAAAGAAGAAAAGGAAGTAAGGGAATGAAAAGGTATAATTAAAAACAATAGTAAGAACACTATTATTTAGGAGTAAAGGTGCATGCTGTATACATCCATTAAATTTTCCCAGTATTCTCCTCTCCCTTGTAGAGTTTATGGAAGGAAAGAAATGAGAATGCAGAACTCTGGTCAGCTGAACTGACTCATCTGGAAGGATTCTTTTTCTCACTGTAGAAGTGTTTGAGTACTTTAACTGTTTACAAACAGGCTATAAGGCCTGCCCTTATTTGTTATAAGTTTTTTATATACTTACTTTTCCTCACCACCAAGATTCAAGTCCTGGGTTACAAGACCAGTGGGAAAAGTAGCTCAGCCAACGGTATTAGCAAGCACATCTTTGCAACTGTCCAGCACTCAACTGTGGAATATCCCTGGCCCTAAACTCTGAAAGAAAAGAGGGATCCAGGAGTTGTAAAAGGAAACAGAGTGATCTTAAGCCACCAAGGTCATAGGTTGCATCCAGAACCATTTTTACTGGGGAAGAAAATGATCCTGATTCTTCTCCCTGGAAGTAGACTTCATTTTTCCAGTCTGAGGACTCCATGGTTTCACATTCTATTTTCCGTCTTTCACACAGAAATTGCCCCCCACTTTCTGTGGAGAAGTGGTTCCGGAATTCATAGATACAACAGGTTTCCATTAAACCCCCACACAACTACTATGCTATGGCAGGACTGTACGTATCTGACAGAACCACCTTGCATTAAGTGAAAAAGCAAGTACCATATTCTCATGGCCCTGATAACATGTACTTATATTGAGACAGAAAAAAAATTGAGGCTGCCATGTCATCTCCTTATAGTCCATTCCTACTTAAATTTAAACACTATATGTCTATGCTGTCCAATATGGTAGCAAATAGCCACATGGAACTACTGGGCACACAACATTTTGTGACAATGTAAATAGAAATGAATTGTAAATTAAAGACATGCCAATTCCATACTCAAAGCAAGTAAAATAAAAAAATTTTACTAGTAATGTAAATTGGATGACATGGTGAAATGATAGTACTTTGGGTATACTGTGCTAGATAAAACAAACAATAAAATCAATGCCATCGCTTCATTTTCTCTTTAACTGTGGCTGGTGGGACTCTCAGAATGTCCCAGGTGGCCTCCATTTGGAAGCCTGTCAGATGCCTTAAAGCCTATTGCCATGTGGAAGGCTGCGTGCCCGGACAAGTGCCCAAGCAGCCCAAGCTGCTGCTTGGATGGCCTGCTCCTCCTCTCCTGTCGGGAAGCCTGTCGGCTCTGAGACCAGAACAGGCTCTCCTCCCTCTAGCCGTTGCTCCTGTGTTCACAGGGAGTGTCCTGAGAGTGGGGAATGTTTGCACTGCAGGGGCTCTTCACCTTGGCCACCAGCAAGAACCACCTGGGCAAGGCAGGGAGGGCCATGGAAACAACTGCCTCACCCACCCGCATCGTGTTCCAACAAAACGGAAAGGGGAAAGAGGAAAGGCCTTGCTAAGCCTGCTGTCCACACAGATGCTGAACTCTGGAATAACTGGACACTGAGCTGCCATGCTCAGTCGCTGGGATGCCTCCCCTGCTCCCTTCCTCTGCTCAGAAGGCCACCCCCAGTAATGTGGCATGGCAACAGCATGTGCCCTCATGGCAGAGGGTGCCTGGGCCCAGCCAGGCCAGGGCACGTTCCAGTGGGCCACACAGGTTCTACTGCAATGTGCAGCCTGGCCCTGCAGCTGCCCAGGCCTGTCCTCTGCACATGTCCAGGGCCATGGTTGGCTCCCTGCAGGGTGCCCAGCCAGGTGCAGATCACTGGCTTCTGCAGGCCCCAGGAAGTGCACTCTGGTGAGTAGGAGCTGGGTGACACAGGCAAGAGGGGAAAGGCCATTCTCGTGCATTTTGAGATGGGATAACTTCTCGGCTCCCACTCTTGAGAACATTTGCCGCCTGCTTTACGTGAGTGAGGTCATCGATCTGGACCATAAGCTAGTGGGAGGCAGGAGCAGGGAGGGCCGGCGCTTCGCGCAGACACACAGCTGTGAGATGCCAGCCAGGGCTGTGCGTCCAGCTGGGCTGCAGCCTGTGCTCTCAAGGCCGGTCCCTTCCTCTGTCCCGTTCCCTTTGCCCTGCACCCTCCTCTCCTTCAAGGGAGACACTGAGATCCAACAAACCTTCTTAGAGCTGGGTGGCCTGGGAGAGCCACCACTGCCGTGCCTTTTGGATGGAGTTGGATGCAATATTTAGAGGGAAATGAACGAGGAGGGGGGAGATTACAATTGTGTTTAGTATTCATCATTTAGCTCCCCTTCCCCAACAGTATTGAATCTGTCACTATGAGTTTGTGTTCTTCATGCAGAGTTCTGGGCACTTGCATAGAGCCGGTGTTGCGTGTGTTACAGGGCTCCCGTCCCCACTCCGTGGCCTCCCTCCTCCTGCCTCCAGATTGCTTCCGCTCCTCACCTGTCCTGGCCGGTGCATCTGCACAGCTGCTGCAACACTGTGCTGCTTCTGCTTGCTTCCTCCATGGGGGTTTCATTCACGTGTGATCCCCTCGAGGCCAAGCACTGGCAGCTCCACAACCCTCCCAAGGTGGGGAGCCCTTCGTAGGGGCTTGGTGAGTATCTGTGGCCCGATTCCCTCGGGGAGGTATTGTATGGTCTCCACATCTTTGTCAATATGGCACCTTTCCCTGGTTGCTCACGTCTCAAACCTTTGAAACTTAGTTTAACTTTTGCTTCTCTTATGGATCACATATCGGTATTGGACTCTCGGCAAACTTCTTGGGCTGAAATTTTACCACTCCAGGTTCCTTGCTGAGTGATCTTGGGTTAGGTCTGAAACCTCTCTATGCCCATTTACTCAAATGAGGATGAAAACATAGTTGTAATGTCTCCCACATATCAGCCATAGATATTTCCTTCTAATGAAACTTCATTACCTTCTAATGAAACTTCTGTGGTCTGCTTACTATACCCCGGGACTCATTTACACATGCATGATTTTTTTTAAGTATTAAAATTAAATTTTCTCTCCATTCAGTGAATCTCATTTTTCAAATATGTTTTTTTAACAGATCCCTGGGCTGTCCTATTTTCTCTGACCAGCAGGTGGTGCTGAGTGCTAGGCCGAGGTCAGATGGTTCCCCTACTTGAGCCCTGCTGTGGAAGTGGCTCAAGTTCATTCTCTACCTTGTTTTCTTACTCTGTGCTTGTTGTTTCTTTCCCTCAGTGACCTCCTTTGCTGCCTGCACCATCTCGGTGCGGCCTCTACCCACCGCCTCAGATGTGTGTCTTGTAGAGTTCGCCTATCAGACTTGAGATTGCCATACTGACCAAAATCACACTTTTTTTAGAGTCCTTGCAAAGCTGGGAAAGCTAAGGACTGGGCCACTAAATGTACAACTCTGAAGGAGAGGGACAGATCTATGCAGCTGGCCTGCCAGCCCTGTCCACAGCAAGCCCTGGCAGGCCAGCAAGGTTAGCCATGTGGCTGTCACTGTGTCCTGTCCTGGTGCCAGTCCTTGGCAGCGCAGCTCTCCGCCACCATTACCAACAGGGAAGCCAGATGGGCTTGCCACTCCCAGTAGGCCCAGTGTCAGGGGGAGGTGCGTTCTGGCGCAGTTCCCGGGGAGCCAGGCTGCATGTGGCAGCCTCTAGTGGCTCCTGCCTGAGCCTGCTCCCCATTTCCTCTTCCCCAGCTGGTGCCAGCAGCCAGGCTGCTGACCAGCAGCTGTAGGAGCCCCTGTGGGCAGCCAGGAAGTCCGTGTCTCCCACGCATTGTCTCCTGCAGCCTTCAGAAAAGCTGAGAGTGACTTGGGTGGCCACCGCTGTTTAGGTTCAGAAAGTGGCCCTGCCATGACGGCAGGAAGGGGACAAGCTGGGACTGAGTCTGGGTCGAGTGACTTTGAAGACCTTGCTCTTCCCCTTTCCCTCCCTCGAGGTCCTGGAGGCCATCACATGCTGTGAGTTTTACAGTTGAGAGAAGAGTGGCGGGCCCCATGCCAAGCCCCTTGTTCGAGTCCCCCAAGCCACACCCAGGTGCCACCCTAGGTCGTCACAGACTTGTAGAGAAAAATAGCCGACAGTTAGCCTACCACCCCCGGAAACTGTGTGCCTTTCTCCTGGGGTCCCCTCTGCAGCATCACAGGACAGGACCCCCAGTACCCACACATAGTCAGCCCTTTGCACAGGCATGTGGTGAGCTGCTGCCACCCAGTCCAGGGCCCTGGAGCCTGGTGGACCTGTAGTGGGTGGGGAGGCGGGAAGGGCAGCTTGCAGACACCTGTGCAGGTGTAGAGCCTGGCTGTTCTGAATCACCAGGGATTCCCCTCCCGTAGAAAGGGCTGGTTCTCCCATCCCCACATGCAGGCACTCTGCCCTGAGTGACACTTCAGATGAGGGGAGCAGACACCGACACGCAGCCCTGGTGAGACCCGTGGAGAGTCCAGGCCTGGGACAGGGATTGAGTTGTGGTAGGACTGCAAAGACTGGCCCAGTTCCCCATGAGCGCTCCCTGGACAGACGTGCATGTCTGCGGCTAGAACTGTGCACTGCATCTCCAGTGGGGAGGACCAGAGCAGAGCAGCTTGTTGTGAGTTTTGTTTCAGTGCATGGTTGATGTCACTGGCCTGTAAAATGGGTAGCCATGGAAACCGTTGAAGGCTTGTTCTGGAAGGCCCCACTAGACTCGCATTGCCAGTAATGCTTTTGTTCCAGAATGCTTCCAGTTGCAGTAGGAACCATTGATTCCCAATCAATTTAGTGCACCACAATCAGAATGTTTTAAAGTAAAAACAGACTAAGAACTGGATACAAAGTACCTTTTTGATTTTTACACATGGAAGGATTTGTGGGGAGATTTTTGTTTCAGTTCCATACACTTGTGAATGCACCGTAGGAAATGGGTTCTTACCATGCTTGTAGTCAGCAATGTTTCTGCAGCTCTGTTCCCATGAGTCTCACCTGGAAAATCTTCCCGC
Organism: Ochotona curzoniae; assembly: GCF_017591425.1. Classification (NCBI taxonomy): domain Eukaryota; kingdom Metazoa; phylum Chordata; class Mammalia; order Lagomorpha; family Ochotonidae; genus Ochotona; species Ochotona curzoniae. The sequence continues at coordinate 16,486,379 of NW_024465023.1, read as the reverse complement.
TTTTGAAGAGCAGGATATTTCTATTGGCTAAACCCTGGCCATAATTGAAATGGCCCTTAAGAGTAGAAAAAGTAAATAAATTAGAACAGATTTGTTCAATGAGAGTCTTGTATATGCTGCCAAAAAGTGAATCATTCATAGCTATGTGCAGCTGTATGAATGGATCTTACTTATATCAAAGGAATGAGGGAAAACGCCTCTCTCTTAAAAAAAAAAAATATCATGTTTACATAGTAGATAAGCGTGGGAAGGATCCAGGATTTGGGTGAAGTGGGTGTGACCATTGTTTCCAAATTTTCTTTTTCTTCTTCCTGTATCTGGGGAAAGGAGGTGATAAGATTGTCATGACCCATCTCACCTCAGCTAATGCTAGCAGGGGCTGTAACCTGGCCCAGCCTGGTTGGCACCTGATTCCAGCTCATGTTGTTGGATGCTGCAGCCTAACCTGGCCCAGCCAACCCCCAGTCCCAGCCCTCATGTGAACTGACTGGTGTTGCAGCCCGACCCAGGCTGTCCTGTGCCCCTTCCTAGTCCTCAGATCTGCCAGTGGTTTTATGAACTGGCCCAGCCTGGCCTAGCCCGAGACCTGACCTACACGTATGTCAGTGGGGCCCAGTCTGGGCTATTCCCTCCTTTGGTTCTTGCATTCACCTTCAGGGACTGCATCCTGGCAGAGGAATTCCCCAGTTTCACCAACATTGGTGAGTAATTTGCCCAGGTTGACTTAGTCCACCTCCTGTCCTGGCAGATCAGTGGCTTTGCCCAACTGGCCCACAACCATTCTAGTTCTTATTTTTGGGTGTTTCAGCCTAGCCATACCTGATCTAGTCCCAGACACTGCTCTTAATGTGGTTTAACCCTGGTGGTACTAACGTGGTATTCACATCATGATGCTTAGGCATATTGTACACTGATGCTATACTTCCTCTGAAGCAGGGGTAGCTCGTAACAGGCCCTCATTCTAGATCAGTATCATCCAATAAAGTTTTCAGTATTGATGGAATATCCCACACCTGTTCTGTCCACATGTAACTATTAACAATTGAAATGTGCCCAGAGTGACTACAGAACTTAGTCTTAAGTCATATTTGATTTTAATTCAATTAAATTTAAAGAACCGCATGTAGCTAATGACTTTGGCCAGCATTAGTTGAATCCCATTTAATAGTTATAATCAAAAGTGCTAATGCTCTGTTTTTAGGCAAACCTGAATCCTCAATTTCAAATGAATTGCTTGGCTTTTCTAAACCATTAGCCTCCGCATCTCTAAAACAGTGGTGAATGAGACACTTATTCTTGATGCGACTACTGTATTACATTCAGGAATGCAAGCCACTTATCAGCAAACCTTCTAATAGGTAATGTTCAAGACATATCAGTTTCTCTTCTCCTTTCGTATGGGCATAGTGGAAACCATGTGAACCCCTTCAAACAAGAACTGGCAAGAGGAGTCAGATGATGTGAGGTCATTTGCTCTGTGTCTCCTACAGAAACTCCAAGAACCAACCTGAAGGGCAGTCACAGCAGTCCTGCATCTCTTTGGCAGAGCTTCTTCTATCACTGGAACTCCAAAGAAAGAAGGGAGGAACTTAAGCAGATGCCAGCCCAATCCTAAGACATGCAAAAAGATCATCTTGCAACACAATTTTTTTTTTGTTTTGTTTGTACTCAGAAGATCCTTTCCTATATTTTATTTTTAAAGTTATTTATTAGTCAGAAACGTGAACAAACAGATGTAGCTCACATCTACAGATTTGCTCTCTAAATGGCTGTAACAGCTGGAGTTGGGATCAAGCTGAAGCCCGAGATTCATTCCACGTTTCCCACGGGGACCTCCAGGCTTGGGCTGTCATCAATTGCCTTCTTCAGCACGTTAGTAGGAAGTTGGAATCAGGTGCAGAGCTGGGACGCAAATCCAGACACTTTCCTTCAGGACTCAGGCATCCTAACCAGCATTCTAAACTCTGAAACCAAATGCTCACTTTGCATTTTTTAAAGAGGATGTATGGTTTACTTCTTCTCTTCGTGGATTTTTTTCTTCAGATATTCCCCCCTTTATTGTAAAGAGGTCTTATCCCTTGTTATACTTGACTGAAACTTAATTTGCATTCTTTCCTTTATTGAAACTGTTTTTGTGACTTTCCAATATGTAATTAAATTGTGATCAGGAGCCTTGAAAAATCTACAAGTTTTATAAAACGGAATTCTCATTCATAACTGTTATGGGCTGGATTATATCCCTGCAAAATACAGATGTTACAGTCCTAGCCAGCAGCATCTCAGCCTGTGATTGTGTTTGGTGAAAGGGTCTTTAAAGAGGCAACTCTTTCCAGTGGCCTTACGCTCTCTTGACCTCTTCATTTAAAAAAGCTCTGCCTCCCTTCACTGTGACTACACTGCAAACCATTATTTCTCCATTATATTTCAGAAGTTTGCCGCCTTTAAAGACATCTGCCCACGGATCCTGCATTTATGGCTTCCTCATTCACTCACACCCAAGACGAGTGTCCTGAAACCCCCTCCAAACCATTTGTATTATTTTGATCCTTTGTATCCTTTTGTGTTCGCTTTGTGGTATTGTATCACTTGAGGCTCCATCAGGCATCCCTTTAGCCACTTTCTGGCATGTAGCCCAATTTCCCCCTGCTGGGGCCCTCTCTCCCATACATCAGCCCAAAGCCACCCTAGGCAACTCAGCTGCCCTCCTCCACACAAGCACATGAGTAGGGAGGGAAAGCTACTATAAATGTTCCTCAAGAACTCGTGCCCCACTACTAATTTTCGATCTTCAGTTTTCAGCCAGTTCCTTATCTCAGCCTGGAAATGATTTCCTGTTTCTGTACTGAAGTCTGCTCTTCAGAATAGCAAATGCAATATTGACAGCTGTTTTCACTTTATCAAAATGTTTATTGCCACTGCACTTTCAACAGACTGCCTTGCCCTCTCTTTCACAAAAAAAAAAAAAAAAATGGAAACCACAAAGAGGAAGTCCCCCACCTGCCACAAGCCCTAAAACCCCTCCTTTATATGCCCCTTCCTTCCCTGCTTTTACAAGAGAATTGCCCTAATTCCATTTCCTCCCTCCCTGTTTTGAGAAAACTTGTTCTCAAAAGGTGCTCCATGTTTCTACCCTTTCCCTTGTCCTAACTCCTTCTCAACACCATCTGTATGCTCGTAGTTAAAATGAAAAGAAACCAGACCCTCTTGTCTTCTCAATCCCAGCCATACTCTCTCTTCCCTAACAGCCTCAGCCATTTCGAGGTGACTAACTTCCTCATCTCAACCCATAACATCTCACTCTCCTCATTGCTTTCTAGTAAAGTCCCTTACAGAGCTGACTGTTAACTTCCTATTGGTTATCCCAGGGCTAATTTATTGGCCCGTTTTGTACTTGAACTTTTGGTATCACATGATTAGTACCTGAAACTCAGGTGCCTTCCCATCCCATACTTTCAGGTTTGCATTTCCTGACTGCTTTCTTTATTCATCTCAGATTCCTCTTCTGCAGTTGTGGAAGCAAAGCTGTTCGAAGCATGTTTGTCCCTGGGCCTCATCCTGTCTGACTGCTGCCCTATCCTATGACTGTGTTTACCTCCCTCTTACTTGTGGTAAAAGAGACAGAGACAGAGCTCCCACACATGTGTGTTCAGGCCAGATATTGTGAGTTCCATATTTCTACAACCAGCCTAACTAGCCTATATGCTCTCTTGCGGAGGTCTTTCTGCCTAACCCACTTAAACTCAATCCCGTGCAAGCTGTGTTCATTCTTTCCTTACATCTTGATTGTCTTCTCTGCCAATTGTATTCCAAGGAATGGCTTTACCACTCTGAGAAGTTCAAACTGGAAACTAGAGGTCAGTCTTGACTCTATTCACCAGCCCCATTCCACCATATTCCTCAGGAAACAATTTCCAACATCACTTCCACTTCCTCCATTTTTTTCCCTTGCCATTCTCTCTATTCTGTTCTTTGCTAATTCATCTCACTAACCTCGCTTGAGGTGGTGGTATCATGTCTGTTGGTTATACCATTTGAGGCTATTCAGTTCTGCTGTAGAAGACAAGAAACAAGTGGGCTGCATGGAAGTCCTAAGATGTGTTCAGTACAGATGTTTGTCTTAGCTCTGGCTGTCATAACACAATGCCATAGACTAGGTCACTATAACAGCAGGAGTTTATCTCTCCCAGCTGGGCAGCCTGGAATTCCCAGGATATGGTGTCAATTCAGTCAGATTCTGGTGAGGGGTCTCTTACTGGCTTGCTCATGTCCACGTTCTGGCTGTGCCCTGACATGGCCTTTGTCCAGTGTGTGTATGCTCTCGGAGAGGAGACATTTCTCATTTTGCAAGGCCACCAGTCTGTTAAATTGGGACTCAACCTTTGTAATCTGATTTAACTTTAGATATTTTCTAAAAATCCTGTTTTCAAATACAATAAAGGGTTAAGACGTCCACTTATGGACTAGCAGTGGTGGGGGGAGGGGGAGGAGAGAATACAATTCAGTTCTATTTAGTAAGTTAGTAACCTGGAAGACAAGTCCAAATAAAGAAGTCCTTCACTAACCTGGGAAACAGACGAGATAAGCAAAGGCAGTTTAGCATACCAGCGATCTTCAAAAAGTTCATGAAAATTGCTTATCATGAAAAAATGATCATCTTTACCCTTCCCATAGACTAAATTTCAATATGAATTTTTAATAGTTGAAATTAAAATAGACTAAAAGGGCTTTTAAAAAAAATTCCATAAACAGGCTGATTTAAACATAGCAATGGACAAATAATTATCATTGCATGTTGAACAAAGCAATGAACAAATAGTTATCATGAAATGTTGAATTATCAACAATTACACCACAAACTCCCCCATTACATCAATTACCACACTGTTTGTTAACTACTTAATGAACACGTCTGCATCATCTACTATGCTGTAAGATCCATGAAGAATGGGAGGATCATACATGCCACGCTCTCCGCTGCTTCCACGATACCTCATGTGGAGACTGCATTAATGGCACAAAGTAATGGCTTCCCTCTAGCCACATGTCTTATCTCTAATTTTGGTCCATGGAATGTTAGTGATGTAATGCAGGTGCAGGTGAAATTCTTTTGTTTTCTTCTTTTTAAATTGAATATTCTTTTCATGTGTTTTGTATTATATGTAAGTACAATTTAAAAAATAAAAATTGAAAAAGGGAGAAAAAATGAAAAAAGAAGAAAAGTTCAATCACATATTCAATACTTTTTATATTTACTTAACAATTTGGACTTGATCCCTTTGTTTATAGTCCGATTACTATGGTCTATTTGGACTGTTATAACCAATGATCGTAAACTGGATAATGAGGAAAAACAGCAACATGTTTCTCACAGTTCTGGAGCCTGGAAAACTCACAGTCATTTTGACAGCAGTTTAGTTTAGTTTTAGTTTGTTTTGGAGGTCTTAGATGGCATGTATCCTCCATGGTACAAGTGGATAGAGCAGCTCTCCGGAGTCTCATAAGAGCACTGATCCCATTAATGAGGGCTCTACGTCCTACTTCCTAATATCAGGACCTTGGGAATCAGGACTTCAGCATATCAATTTTAGGGAGACACATTCAGAGAGTAGCACTGTTATAATATTCTATGAAATCAACTGGTTCATGGTTAATAATATTTTGGGCCCAGTGCAATAGCCTAGTGGCTAAAGTCCTCGCCTTGCACACACCCAGGATCCCATATGGGCGCTGGTTCTATCCCGGCAGCCCCGCTTCCCGTCTAGCTCCGTGCTTGTGGCCTGGGAAAGCAGTTGAGTACGGCCCAAAGCCTTGGGACCCTGCACCTGCGTGGGAGACCTGGAAAGGGCTCCAGGCTCCTGCTTGTGGCAATTTGGAGAATAATCCACTAAATGAAAGGTTTCTTTCTCTGTCATTCTCTCACCTTCCCCCTACCCGTGTGTGTGTGTGTGTGTGTGTGTGTGTGTGTGTGTGTGTGTGTGTGTCTGGCTGGCTGGCTGGCTCTGTTGGTATGTCCTTTGAATAACTTAATTAATAAATAGATTTTTTTAAATAATGCATGATGAGCATTTTGAGCCACAGCCTTCTGGATTTGTTTTCATGTAAATTTTGCAGCTATAGATGAGAAATACACCCATCCATTCATCTATTGACAGACCCTTAGGTTGATTCCATAGCTTAACAATTTATGGCTAGTGTTGCAATGAACATGGGAGTACAAATAACACTTTCATAGACTGATCTCATTTCCTTTGTAAATAGACCCAGAAGGGGGATAGCTGGGTCAAATGGTAGGTCTATTTTTAGTTTTTCTTTGTGTGTGTGTTTGAAAGAGAAATGAGAGATACGTTCATTTAACTCTCCAAATGACCACAATGGTTGGGGCTGAGGCTAGACCAGGCTAAAGCCAGGAACCTTAAACTTCATCTGGTATCTTACATGGCAGACTCCTAGGAGTCCAGGTACTTGGGCCATCCTCCATCACTTTTCCAGGTGTGCATAAACAGGGTGCTGGATCTGAAGCGAAGCAACCCGGACTGCAGATTTCAAAGGTTGCTCTAAAATGAGATGCTGTTGCTGGTGTTGTAGGTAGAGGCTTAAATCCCTGTGCTACAATGCAGGCCTCTGGAGTATCTTCATATTTAAACTTCAAAAAGAAATGAAACTTTGAATTTCGTTCATAGTTGTCACTTTCCTTGAAAAAGATTATTTTTATTTCCAACCAAGATATTCGCCTTTGTTCAAAATGGCCAATCCATTGGAATCTGTGAAGTTTAACAAGGAAAGTGGACTCCATGAATTATATACAAGTCTGGCTTGAGTTTGGGCATCTTTACTCCTTTAGACTGAGAGCACTATTCATGTTTTGTCCTTCTAGTTTCAGACTTAGTGTGTGCAGGTGTCTTCTCACATCGTCGAGAAAGTAAAACCTATATGATTCATCTGAAATCTCGCAGATTGAGTTTCTTAGACTTTTTCTGAGAGAAATCTGTCTCCAAAGCCTTTCCCCTTTCTCACAAAAGACCACACATTAATAATATTACTACATTAAAATAAAACAAACATCATTATCATCTATAAGTTTACACATAGTCTGCACTCAGCAAACCTTGAAACCACAACATGTGCAAATGTCTCTTGACCCACCTCCCCCGCAAGAGCTGGCGTGGCTTTGCTAAGTCGCTCTTCCGATAGTTGCAGTAAAAAATGGGCACGCCAATCCTTTTTAGTCTTGAAGAAACATAGAAATATATTTTAAAATGTTAATTGCATGTGATTCATAGGAGCAAATGCACTCTGCTTTCCTGAACGTAATTGAGTTCTCCAGCAGTTTTCCAAGTAGTTCATCCTGCTATAAATGGGTCTGATAACTTTATAGAACTCACGGTGTAGTAGTGGAAAATAACAAAGCATATGAGCTCTGTGGCATGTATATGATACTTTACAAATGTTGTTTTTAACAAAACTAAGTTAAGGGTGAAAATAGTTTTTTTTTTTCAGGAAAAAAAGAAAAGCCAGTTCACTACAGGAGGTATATTGAAAAGTTTTAAACTGAAATTAATGATTAGAGGATTTAATTATTTCATGTTTTTATGGTTGAGTGGTATTCCATTGTGTATATGCACAACATTTTCTTTACCCAGTCATCAACTGGATATGAACATCTGGGTTGATTTCAAATCTTTGCTATCATGAATTGATCTACAATAAACACAAGTGTACAAATAACACTTTAATATGCTGCTTTCGTTTCCCTTGGGCTAATTCCTAGGCGTGGGGTGGTTGGGTCATATGGTAGATTTATTTTTAGATCTCCGAGAAATCTCCATTCTGTCTTTCATAATGAATGTACTAAGTTGATATTCCCACCAATGTAGGGTACCTTAAGCCTGAGGCTGTTTGCAGCTATTGCCTGCTGATAGTGATGAGTATATCTTGACCACAGTTTAACTTTACACTAAACAGCTTGGAAGTGAAAGTGGCTTAGAGATGGTAGACCGTTAGTCAATGCATAGAGATTCAGTTTTCTACATTTTTCATGTCTAGTCTGTGGCAATCACCTAGTACTTATTACTCCTTTATAAAATTTTCTATCTTTAAAAACTGTGTGCATTACATTTTATTTTAAATGTTCTCAAAAGGAAAGTTACTTTGCATGAGAGATTTTAACCTTCTTTGCTACTGATCTATCTTCCTCCAACTGTGTAACTAGTTGAAGTTCTTAAGGCTCTCAAGAAATGACTACTCACAATGTTGTGATTACTTTTGTAAAAGGAGAATAAAGCAATAAGAGAATTTGTATTACCTATGGAAAATATCCTTGAAAATGTTTTCTTAAAGTGTGGAAGGAGAAGAAAAGAGTGCTTAAATGTTCAAGAAAGAGGTTTTGTGTGAGACAGGGAACTTTATAGCCCACTACAAAGAGTGTCCATGGTTCTCTTCTCATTAGCCTTTTTTTTATTATATTTATTTTTTTTATTGTTAATAACATTGTATTATGTGATACAGTTTTATAGGTGCTTGGATTTCCCCCGCTCTTCCCACAACCCTCTCCCCATGGTGCATAACCACCGTTCAAGTTCAGTTGAGATTCCTTCATTGCAAGCACACACCCAGCATTGAGTCCAGCATCTTATTGTCCTGATAACATTTAACGGCTTCTTGGAGAGGCCTTCCCTGGTCTGAAGGCAAAGCTAACAGAGTAAAATCCCTGTCAGTTAAAAGCCCCAACAAAACATCAGCAACAATATATAGTGTTATGGAATTGATTGACATAGTGTTGAGTAAACAATATGTTAAAAAATAATGCAAGTTCAATTTTTCGAAACACATGTGTTAAGACAGTATCAATGACAGGATCAAAAAAATTTTAAAAATACAGGTTAAATTAAGGCAAACATAGTATCTGACCTTTTATAATAAAGAACAGGCTTCATGGGAGTATATAAAATGGGGGCGGGCCTGGCACAATGTGGCTCAGTTGGCTAATCTTCCCCTTGCAGGTGCCAGTATGGCATATGAGTGATGATTCATGTTCCTCTGCTCCACTTTCCATCTAGATCCCTACTTATACCCTGAGAAAGCAGTGGAGGATGGTACAAAACTCATGTGGGAGATTTGGAGAAAGCTTCTGGCTCCAGCCTTCAGATCAGCTCAGCTCTGGGTGTCGCAGCGATTTGGGGAGTGAACCAGCGGAGGACAATCTTTCTGTTCTCTCCGCTCTGCAAATATGCCTTTCCAATAAAAAAACAGGCAAAAGGCTTGAGGATTTAGTTAGGACAAGGGAAGATGAATCATTAAGCAGGGAAAGAGAAAAAGGAAGAGATGCAGAGAGGCTTCAGAGAACAGCGTGGAGCAGTAAGGACCCCTCGAGAGGTACTTGAGAGCAGGGAAGATTGAGAAAGAGAGAGACATTTAAGGTGTTCTTTCTTTCTTTCTTTCTTTCTTTTTTTCTTTCTTTCTCTCTCTCTTTTTGTTTCTTTGTTTCTTTTCTTTCTTTTACAAATATGCCCCATTTTCTTTAATTATGTGAGAAAAATGAATGCTGGCCTGAATTATTTTGCGTTTCAAAGTCCAGTTTGAAAAACAGAAAAAGCAAAAGTTCTATATTTCAGCAGAGAAAATGTCACACCCCAGGAAATTGTTACACGGTGATGGAAAAGTGGAGAAGTCTAACAGAGGAACAAAGGCAACATAAATATGAACAACTACAGGAAGTGGTTGCTACCCCCAGCCTTCGAGACACCAGGAGAGGATAGTGTAACAGCAGCTCAGAAGGCAGGGTTATCTAGCAGGGTGGAGAACTACAATGGTGTTAGCCCCAGGTTGCCAGGAATCCATTTTGAAAGTTAGTGTCAGGTGTAAAAACTATGTGAAGATGACCCACATGGTTTTTACACCTGCTACTCACATGGAAGATTTGATGGAGTTCTTGGCTCCAATTTTGACCAGGCCCAGTCCACCCGTTACAGCCATTTGTGGAATGAAGGTTTCTCTTTCTCCTAAGTCTGCCTTTCAAATAAATAAATAATTATTAAAAAAAAAAAAAAAGAAAGTTAGTGTCCCTATAGAAATGTAACCACTTGATGGATTGAAGACAAAAGCTAGGGGAAGAAGCACTCTGACTTCTGCTGTGCTCCCTATCCTCCTGTTAACCTAAATACGCAGGAAGCCAGCTAACCAAGTATCACTGCAATATAATTTTCTCTGAAACACAAAGAATGAGGAAAGGGTGGGAACAGATCCGACAGCCAAAAGGCAAGTTACTGAAACTTGTTTTGATTGTCCCACTGTGTGTGTTTGAACTATGTGGAATTGAATCATGAGACCAACTTCCCTTTATGTGGGATACATATGATCCAAGAGCCATGCAGGTCAGAGTGGAGCAAATTTCTGTGATTATTAAGTGAAAAACAATACATCTCTACTATTTGTTGTAATTGTAGAGTGTGCTCTGAGTAGTTCACAGAGAGCAACCAAAAGAGCTTATACTTTTTCTTCTTTCTCTTTCACTCCTCCCATTTCTTTCTGTTTTCTCACCTCCCTGTTAGCTGTGGCTGTTAAAAGACCACCAATTGTTCAAATTTTCAACTTGATCTGAATGTAGTCCCTATTCTACTCTCCTTCTCATCATATCTGAAGACTGAGTAGCAGCCAGAAGAAAATGCTACATCTATTTTTCCATCTGCAACATCAGACATACCTTCATTTTGATTATGTTTAATCATTTAAATGGAAGATGTTATAGCTCCCTAGGAACATGTTGTCATCTGTAATTATTGATATACTTGCTACATTTTCATTACCTGTAGTTGATATGATTTTGGGTGAGCTTTTGTGCTGGTATCATAGTTAAAAGTGTAGACTTTGAAGTTAATTGCTTGGGATTTCAGTCCTAATTCCACTGTTTACTAGTTGTGTGACTGGGGCCAATCAACTTAAATTCTGTGGGCCTCAGTGTTCTTATGTGTAATGTAACTATAATAATTGAACCTTCTTTGTATGGGTTAAGCTAAGCGAATCACATGAAGTGATGTGTGGATGTATGAGCATGTGATGTCTGCATGTGGATACACACGTATACTTATATATGTATTGTATTTCAACTCATATACTCCTATGTGTATATATGTTCTCTCTCACACACAGCATATGCAGTTGACACCTAATAAGCATCCTGTAAATACTTGCAATCACTTGTTGCTTTTCTCAACAAGGCTGTAAGTACTGTGTCAGCCTGTCAAAAGTTATTCTTCTTAAAATGTTTTATTCAGCACCAAGACTAGTTTGAGGAAGACAAAAATTGCTAGCAGATGTCTGCTCATGAAAGGTTAGCTCAGTAAGAAAAAAGCCTCCTATGAATTGCTGTATTGTGTGTCTCTCAGTTGTAGAAACTGATTTTATTTTCTGCTTTGTTTAGTTGTGAATCTATCATTGTAGATTTTTTTTTTGGTTACTTGTAGTTTCTGTGGTGTAGAGATTTAAATTTACTATGGAAATAAGCTTTGCAGTTGACCAATGGTTAGCCAATTTCTGATCATAGAAAAGGAAATAGATTGCCCCAGGGCTTTTGTTTTCATTTCCTCATGGGAAGGAGAAGCATAATATAGAAGAAGTGAGGACACAGCACAGTGAACCTCTGCCAATATGGGGAACTGGATTGAGAATGAGGGGCTCTCCATCTTTGTCGTTGTAAGTACCAACCAGCGATAAGTTATAAATTCTCTCACAAATTTGGATTCTCTTGGGAGCTAAAATTGAACAAAGCTTTTTTATTTGTTTGAAAAATCATATTGAAACTGATTTATTTTGCAAACCAACATCTATCTGAAAGCTGAGATCATTGCTCCAAATTCCTTAAACCATTCATTGAGGAATGAATGTATCAGGGGGCTCATTCCTGCTAGTTTGTTTCTGAGTTCCTCCAGGGACATGACTAACCAGTACTTCAGAAAGGGAATAATAAAAAATATTTCATGTTAATGTTCCCTGGTTCTGAGGTGTTGACTACTGTTCACCTGGAGACAAATTTCTCTATGTTTTAATGTGTTTTTGCTACTTAAAATAGCCAATTGGCATTTTAGTCCATTTGCTAAATAACAAAATAAGAGTGACACATGTGTGGAAATAAGCCCTTATTTCAGTAATCATACCCAACGGAAGCAAAATTCTCAAGTTTAAAAAAATAATATATATATATATATATTCTTTTCTCTGAGGTATGAACTTGGTGTATTTATGAAATTTTTAAACACTGAAGAGAAGGGACTTGAAATAAGTTACCTATACTTCTACATAAAAACAAATTATGTTGAGATATATTGTTACAGAGAAACAATATTTCTAATCAAGTATGGAGTAACAATATTTCTAATGAAATAGAAATTAATTTCTGTATTTGCTGACATAAAGAAGTTCAACTGTTCTCATTAAGATGGTGGATTTCAGCAAAGCAACCATAAACAATTTGAGTGTTTAGAAATGTGATTTCTAAATAGCCTTTCCAAATAGTCAAGGCAAGTATTATACAGATGCTTAAAAAAATAAAAAAACCTTATGAATAGAGCTTTTGTGAGAATTCACCACGTCTTGAGTTTGGATTTTAGAGAGAAAAATTAGGGGCACAAATAAAGTTAAAATAAAATGTTTTATTATTAGAGAATATCTTTTATCTCAAAGCCATGTTCTAATGCAATATAGAATTTTTCTGCATACTAGAAGATGGAAACATGATCTCTTATCGCCATTTTAACAGATGTTTCTCCAGAAGACAAGTTGAAATAATACTTTCAGCTCTTATTCCAATTTTTCCCTAAGAAAGTATCTTCTTTTAAATTATGCACTCATATATTTGAAATTAAAAACTTAGAGAGCTAGAGTAAGAAAGAGTGACAAGATCAGGAAACTGGGAACTTGTTCTTCCACCTTGCTCTTGGTACGGGGAGATTGTACTCCAGTGTTTATGGATATTCAATAGCTTCAAAGCAGTTAAAAGAAGATCATTATAGTGGTGAAGGTAGAGGACCGGGCAATGCCGCTGATTGACAAAATCAGTGCTTGGGATGTAATGAATTATCACAATCTAGAAAACACATATTTATCCTGCTAAATATCTCTTCCTTCAGAAGTCACCAAGTAGAGTAGATTTGTCACTTTGCTTGATAAGACTCCCACTTCCTGGAATGCTGTGGTAGAGGGAGACGGCTGGCACTTGTGAAGGAACATGGTGTCCTACTGGAGGAGCGACAGCAATAGTGACATGTTCCCTTCCCTTCTCATTTTAAGAAAAGTTACCTGCTTTGATCGCTCTATTTAATTAAGAACAAAAGAGGTAAAAGAGAAGGTAGACTAATCATACCTTAGAATACTGGCCAAGAGGTAAAACAATAAGAGATAATAATGTAGAATAGAAAAACTACAGTTATAAGAAAGAGCTAAGTCTAATCTGGTTACACCCAGTTTGGTAACCACCTTTGTCAAAGACTGAACTTGGGAAAGTCCTGACTCTTTTGTATGACTCCAATTTTGTGTGAAATCTTCTTATTGAAATATGAAAACTTCATGTAGTTATTTCTGTTTGTGCAGCTGGTATGGCTGGGGCTGAATGTCTTCCTCTTCGTGTGGTACTACTGGTTTTATGCCTTTGGAAAGAAGTTCTATTACACTACAAAACTTCTCGGAGTAAGTATAAGTTCCATGTTCTGAAATATTGCCTGGTTCACATATCTAATCAGACATTCTTGTTCCTATTCCCTTCAACATTTTTAATATTGTGACCAATCCAGATGGTGCTATCAGTCTCATTTCCGCCAATGCAAAATAAGAAGTGAGAGTCTCTTAATTACTGTTCAATACAGGACAAACAAAAGGGTGGCAGAGGGTCCCAACAGGATCCCGCCCCCCTTCTCAAGAACCAATTGCCATCATTTGGTTTAAAGAAGAAATCACATCCTAACTCTGAAATGGAAGACCAGGTTGGAGCAATCCATCTTGGGTGACACATGGGGGACAAGTGAGGTATTATAACAGTTGAGTTGGCCGGGAAAGTAAAGTTCCTTGAATTTCCTTGGGTCCTTCAGTAATCTCAATTTCCTTGAGTGTCAGTCTTCTTCATGACAAATGAAAATAATTACAATTGCACCTTCTTCAGAACATAAGATTTATTATGTCACGCTAAAACTATGAACTGATTTCTTTGTCGATTATAGTATGTATGCTAATTCTCACATTTAGTAATTCTAACATATCACATTATTATAATGTCAACTTGCACTGATTTTTTCTTCCTTCAAAATATGCAATGTCTTCAGATGTTATAAAGCTAACATCAGGTACTACCTCATACCACTTGAAGTTCCAAGATTCGTCTATGTGCTAAGACTATCTTGCTTAAAATATTTAAGAGATTTAATTTTGATATCAGCTTGCCATTAATGATATGAATAAGTATTTAGAACAACAAACTGATACCTGTCGAAATGCTTGAAAAAATGAGTTAATGGATGGACAGAGAAATGGAAAGATTGATATCTGATACAGTGTATGCAGTAAAATGTAAAACGTATATGTGCTGCCGAAGCGAGCACTAGTAACATGTTAAGGCTACAATCTCAGACATGGACAAACAAACCTTCACTGCAAATGCCCTTCAACATCCCTTTATGTTTGAAAACTATCATTACAAAATATTGGGTTTAGGCAAAGGATCATTTGCTGTGGATGTGTGGCCTCCTACATGGAACTCTGGGAGTGGGGACAGGTGTGTGCTGTGCTCACAGGAGTCACTTTGCTCTCTCTTGCCTTCTTCAGGCAGCACTGCCCTTGGCCAGGGCCCCTGCAGCCTGCCTGAATTTTAACTGCATGCTGATCCTGCTGCCGGTCTGTCGAAATCTGCTGTCTTTCCTCAGGGGTTCCAGTGCGGTAAGAGCAAACATTTTACTAAGTTTCTCAAATACTCATAGGCCATCAAGTAAAATGTCCTTTCTCAGGAAAAGCAAACACCGATGATTTGGGTGAATTCCAGCTGCTGCATAATACTCATGAGTGAAATGAGGCCCTATTCTTCAGTTTATGGGGTTTTTTTTTTTTTTTTTTTGGTTGTTGTTGTCTTCACTAAAACTCTGTAATGAAACTCCCCAGGACAAGCATTTAACTTGGAAAATAAATTTAAAAATCAAACAACCTCTACCTTGATAATAGTGGTGAATGAAGCATATATGTATAAAAACAGCTTTATGAAGCTAGCATAGACATTTGAAAATTAATCCTTCAGTGTCATTAAAGTCATTTAAATCAGGCAAAATATATGATATTCCAAGTACATGGAGTTGGTGGGCAAAGAATCACATGCGTTGGACAATGATTAAGATGTGTTGGTTCCGTGGAACTGAGGAGTGAAGAGGTTTCTAAATACTTAGGTCTTGTTATACCTTCACTTAAACAACTTAGTGAACCCCCAATGCTGGACAGGGAAAAAGCCCCATTGAAGCAAGAAGGACCTTTGCCCTTCTTGTTGTGCAACTATCTCAGTTTTTATTAAACAATTTAAGATGAGGATCAGGAACTTAGAGTCTACACACATACTTAAGTCATTATGACACTATTCAAAATGTGAAGGGTCCCACCAAATAGGATTGGTTCCACTACAAATAAAAACCTACAAAGAATGAAAGGAAGGGGAAATTTTATCAAGGCAGGAAATGAAGAAAGCCTTCTTAGGACAAGTGGCATCAGAGATGGGCATAGAGCATAAATAACCACCTAGCAGGTGTAAATGTGAAAGAAAGGCATTGTACTAGGAAAAAATGGCATGTGCAGAAGCACAGGAAATGTTAAGGGAAACTTATTCTTTTAAATGATTTATTGTTTATTTGAAAGGCAGTTATATACACAGAAGCAAAGAAAAGAGGGAGAGAGATCTTCCATTTGCTGGTTCACTCCCCAAAATGTCCACAACAGCGGGGGGGGGGGGGGCAGTGTGGGGATGGGCAGGCAGAAATCAAGCATCTAGAACTAACTCCGTCTGTGTCTCCCATGTAAGTGCTTGGGACCCAACCACATTTTTACTGATTTCCCAGGAGCTTCAGCAGGGAGCTGGATCAGAAATGAAGCAGTTGGGACTTGACCCAGTGCTTATACGGGATGCCAGCATTGCAGGCAACAGTTTAATCCTCTATACCACAAAGGCAGCCCTAGGAAATCTTATTCTTGTAAACCTAGTGTTAGCATGACTTGCCACTCCTTTTTTTGGATTTAAAAAATATTAATTAGTTAATTTGGGGGGTGCCATCTCAGACTATACTGAATGGAACAACTCGGGGGAAAACACGTATTTATGCCCATTTTACTGACTCATGGTTACTAGTAGCCCTTGTTTCTCCTTTAGATAAAATATATGTATTTTTTAACGTTTGATAAAATATATGTGGTTTTAGTTTTTAAAATAGATTTTATGTAGAAGTTATTTATGGAAGACAGCAGCAGACAACCTATTTCATGACAATGTAAATATTGTGTAGGGCAGATGTGTAAGATGAGGCTGGAAATGAGAATTGAGATTATGCTGATAAACTAGAATCTAAAAAGGCATCACTGATGACTCAATAATGAGTTAGGTGCTCATAGAATATCTAGTGGAGGAAGTGAGCTAAACTGTCAATAACAAGTATAAGCTGCCTTGAACTCTCTGGCTAGCTTTCCTAGCCATAGTCAATTCACATTGATCCACAGCTGTTATTCTCTTATTGAACATACACTAAAAAGCATAAATTGGCCAAAATAAGCAATTTTCATTGGTGACTTTTTTTTTTTTTTACAAAATGTCATTTCATCTTTAACTGCAAAAATCGAACTCTGACAAGCTTAACTTTAAAGTAAAAGCTGACAGAAATGGTGCTAGCATTCTTACTTCATCAGAAGGATAAAAGGATGGGAATAAGCATTTAGCATGGTGCCAACCTGAAATGCACACATCCCATACAAGAATGCCTAGGTTCAAGTCCCAGTTTTCTTTGTGACTCACTTCCCTGCTGCTGCATGTTCTGGAAGGCAACAGGTGATGGCTCAAATATTTAGGTTCCTACCATCCATGTGGAAGACCCGGGTTGAGCTCTGGGTTCCTAGCTTTGACCTGGCCCAACTTTTCCTGTTACAGGAATTTGGGGAGTGAATCAGCAGATTGAAGACCTCTCTCTGCCTACAAAATTTAAAAATATTGGAGAAAAAAAAAGAAGAATGCTGACAAACATTTAAAGATATTCCAAAAAGAGTCAGAAGTTAGTACTAGACATCAATTACAAGAATTTTCAAATTATCTCCTCAGTGTGAGAAATGACAGAGATAAAATTTCACCAGATTTAATTTTTTATTTAGCTACCTACTGTAAAAGACAATGTGTATCATTTACAATGTATCATAGTTGCCCAGTGAACATTTTTAAAATGAAGGCAACGCACTGTAGCTTTTTGTTTTTTCAGGAGATCCATTACTAGTTTATTCTCCTTACCCTTCCCTGTTTGAATGCTTTCTATTTAGAGGAAGTAAGGCCTGAGAAATCAGCAGTGTTTTCACCAGAGTGGCTTATTAAGAAATCCTTGTTACCCCACAAACCTAAATTGCAGTGCTGTTGAGCTAATAGGACCCATGAACAGCACATGTTGTAATGCCAGCCTTCAGGCTTCTGTGGCCCAGGCACAGAGATCCACATGAACTTTTCAAATGATATAGACGAAAGGAGGTGGCTCTTCAAGTTGCAGAGAAACTCAACTCTGTCATCGGATCGATCTTTGTATAAAAGAGTAAAAAAAAAAAAAAGCTAGCAGTAAGGATTTCTCTTTGACAGACAGACACATCCATTCTTCTGGAATTTGCTGTCTGAAATGTAAATTCTGCAAACTAAACTTATTTTTAACACCCAGAATTAAAATGAGCCAGTGTAGTGTGACTAAGGTTGGAAATCACAGTAGCTGCTACTTGTGGAAGCTTCTTAGAATTTATGTCATGAAGTCTGCACATCAAGCAAGTGATGTGGCAACAAAACTAAAAAGCAGTGGTAGGGTTCAAACCCTGGTCTTTATGCTCCCAATACCCATTCACCTTTCTGTGTACCATTTAAACTTTGTAAAATTCTCCTAAGCTGGCATTATGAGCTTTGAAATCCATCTGTTGGAATATGTCAAATGAGCTAGAGTAAAAATGCTATAAGTTCAAGAACTTATTAGTAGGACACTGTGAGAAGCAAGCAGCCACAGAACTTCTTTTCAGTTTCTAGGGGTGTTAATCATTGCTCTGTAAGTTCTCTGGTTAACTGGCATAAGGAAGTCCCAGGGTCACATCCCTCACCAACCCTACACTCCAAGAAACAGGGCTGTCAACTGGCTTTGTTGAGAGAGATGGAAAAAGGGTGGGTCTCAACATATACTAGGTCCTGAACAAACAAGCCTTAATAACCCCAACTTGTACAGAAACTTAATTTCTAACTGGATGGCAGTCCTTATTTTAATATCAGAAAGAAACAGGAAGGTGAGAGGGTGAGGTCTTATCTGTTACCTTATTTAGTCTGGGAGTCAGAGGCCCTGAATATGGCTCTATCTTTAACCATGTGGTCTAGTGCAAGCCTCTTGGGCTTTCTGTCTGGTTGGTAATTTTGTCTTTGGCCAAAAACGAGTCAGGGTTATATTTTTAAGATTTATACATATACTGATCAAATCATGGTAATTAGCATTTCTATCTCCTTATCAATTACTTGTATTTGGAGCATTCAAGCGCCTTTCTTCTAGCCATACATAGAATAAATAATGTTTTATTGTGAATCACAGTGACTCCACCATAAAGTGGAACATTAGAATAAATTACTTGTGTTTAAAGGTGTTTCAGATTTACCTCATAAATGTGTATAATTATTATGTATTAATGAAAAATGTATAAAGCCCTGTGGAATGGAAAAAATTTTTAAATTAATTTTAAAATCAAGATCAATGGCCTGGCACAATGGCTCAATTGGCTGACTCCTCACCTTGCAGGCGCCAGGATCCCATCCTGGTTCATGTCCTCACTGCTCTACTTCCCATCCAGCTCCCTGCTCGTGACCTGGGAAAGCAGCAGGACGGCCCAAAGCCTTGGGACCCTGCACCGGCTGTTGTAGCCACTTGGAGAGTGAATTAGCAGATGGAATATGTTTTTTTCTGTCTTTCCATAAATCTGATCTACTTTCCAATAAAAAAAATCTTAAGAAAACCAAGATTAAATAATGCAAATATAAGAACGAATGTGTCATTCTAAAAGTAGTTGAATTGATTGAGTCTTTCAGTGAGTTTTCAGTTAACAAATTACTGATGAAAATCATTTAGGTGCTAGGAAATCACCTGGAAAACATAGTAAAGAGGGAACTGTGAATGGATTCTGTCTTAACCAACTTAGTCTTTTGGAAGAGATAGTGAATAAATGTGACATTTCAAAACTCTAGATAGAACTATGCAAATAAGCTAGTGTTCTTCATATTTATCACATATTCTACTGTCACCAAGTGTGACATTTACTGTCAGCTTCTGTGCCTATGATCGGTAGATTCAAGACCAGATTTTATAGCCTGTCATATCTTGCATAAAACCGTCTAACTGACATCTGTTAATGGTTCTTACAGTGAGACCACATGTACCTAAGCCAGAGCTTTTACCTTTCTACACCATTCAGGTTATACTTCATTAAATATATGCTTCTTTTTAGTTCTACTCCTCATTTTTTGAAATGTGTTTTCTCACAGTTTCAATTGAGTGAAAGAATCTGCCTATGTGACTCAATAATCATTGCATTAGAAAGGTGGTTTATTAAAATTGAGCAAGGCTCTCAGTGACAGTAATGAGAAGGTCTCCCTATAGAAGTTAATGGCAAATATTAAGGGACTATACTACACATAATTGGGGAGGGGGAAATGACAGGAGTAAAAAATGGGTAGGGAGAAAGTAGAGGGAAGGGAAGAACCTCTATACCTACAAAACTGCATCATGGAAAAAAAAAGAATAAAAAAAGCGCAATGAATTTAAAAATTGAAAAAAAAAATTAATGGCAGAAGCAGGAGGTACTCCGTGAGGAAACTATGGAGCATCATGATGGCAGCTTTGGTAATTGGTAAGTGGTGATAATTCACAAATGGCTCAATTCATGGACATGGCACCTACATCCAGAGGAGAAATAGAATGATCCTGGCAAATAATAAACAGCACAGGCCTTCCTTCCTGCTGATCATCCTTTCTTCTTTTTTGGAAAGTGTTGAAGAGGTAGTACGTTTGAAAGCGCAGTATCAGCATGACTTGTGGCTTCCCTTTGGTTTGTTTGCCTTTTCTGACCACTTCAAAGAGTGTAGCTGGCAAAAATTGAGGTCGTTAGTGGCTAGTAGCCTTTTTTCCTTTTAATAAAATATATTTTTTATATTAATTAGCTTTGGAAAACTGTTACGATAAACGTAATATTATTGAATGGATATGGTATTTTTCAAGGACATTTCTCCATTGTTCCAGCATTCAGTTTATATCTCCTTAAGACTGTTAAAGCTGTTAAGCAATATTGAAATCTATTGTTTCATATTTGTAATAATCCATATTGATGATGATGAAAAGGATAAGAACCATGGAGACAAAATTGGGACCAATACAAAATTTCAAAGTCAGTATGAAGTAGATGTGAATTTGTCCTCAAGTTGCAAAACAATTTGTTGGAAAGTTAAAAAGAAAATGGTGTAGCAGTTATAGACAAGGGGGGGGGGTAAATAAAATTTGTATAGGTTTAGTCATTGTTGACTTAAGGCCAGTGAAAGTGTAATTTGTTGATTCAAACAAATAAATATTAAAGGACCTTTAAATGAACATGAAATACCACCCTGCATACAGGAAGTTTATAGTCTCTAGCTAGAGATCACGTCACAATGCCTGAAAAGTTAATGATACAAAATAACATTTTATTACATATCTATAAATTAGTATTACAGTAAATCTATAAGGAAAGAATTATGATAATTATACAGAAGAGGAAATAAGGTTGAGTATATTGTTAAAATTCATACAGCTAATTGGTAGTGCAGGGAACCCAAACAGCTATAAATGAAGGCAAAACATGCTCTTAAATGTAATGCAGTTATTCCCATTCACTGATTCTTAGGACTCCAATCTAGCTTCAGCACTCCAGTAAGACTGCAAATATGACAACTCTCTATTGCTGACTGTAAATGTAGTGGTTTCAAACAACTCCGCCTTTATTAGTTCTCAGTTCTTATGTCACAGTCCAGCACTCTAGCTGGGTGCTCTGCTCATGGTATCTGAGTATCTACTGGGTTGAATTCTCAGTACAAATCATCTTCCAAACTCATTCTCTTGGCAGAATTCAGTTTGTTGTAGCTGTAGGACTGAGGTCACAGCTTCCTTGCTGCTGGGCATCCATGAGCTATTCTCAGGTTCTAGAATCATTTGTGTTCCCTGCCATAGGTCCCGCCCCATCTTCAAGCCAGGAACAGTGCATTAAATCTTTCTTACACTTCAAATTTCTGACTTTCTCTACCCATGCCTTGTAGATCCAGTTTTAAGGACTCCATGTGTGATTGGCTCAGGCTCACCCAGACAAGCTCCCTCTTAAAGTCAAGTTGAATCTTTAATTACCTCTGTGAAATCTTTTTTGTCACATTATGTAAGAAAAATCACTGGAATAATATACATAGTCACAGCTCTCATCCAAAGTCAAAGGGAGGAGGTTATGTAAGGTCATTGGGAGTTATTTTGGAATAAATCTAAGAAACCACTGAAGAACATGACAATTAGAAACAGGAAAATGCATACTTATTTAAAGTTGCAAAGGATAGAAAGTAGCAAAATAGCTCTCTGCCCTTGAAATAAAAGTAAAAAGCAAGGTTACATATCAGAAAACGATGATAACTACTCTTTCAGCAATAAGCTATTTAAGACAGAAAACCCCTTTTAAAATTTGAGATTTCTTTAAAGATTTATTTATTTTTATTAGAAAGGCAGATTCACAGGAAGGAGAAACCCTTATTTTGAAGGTCTGAATCACCACTCAGCTTCATGGATGCTATAGTGGCTTACTGGATAACGCACCCATTATTTGTTCCCTTCCCTTTCTAGCCTTACTCCCACTATCCTCATTTTCTGTGATCACCTTCTGATGTGCTTAAATTCTTGTCTCAGATTTTCAGGCACTCAGCATAATAGTGACGATATCCTTGCATGTGGTTTGCATTGGTGGATAAGGCCATGAAACGTTGGTAGACAAATAACCTTGAAATCCAGCCAATGAGGGATTTTGTTATTTTGTTTCCTTAGCTGTAGAATAAGGACCATAATATGTATCTAGTTGCCTTAATTGGGGGATTGATAAAAGATAAATGAGTTGACTCAGAGAAGACACTCAGTAAAGCTAATTCCTTTTTCCATTTTTCTGGAAACCCAAGTGTCTTCCCTCTGTTTAACTTTTGTATGTCCAAGAACCTGCTTTCATCATCTAAACAGTCTGCTCTCTCTAGGTGTGACATAATAACAGTTATCCATGCAATTATGTATCTCTAAAAAATTTTGAATATTTTATTATAATTAAGTAAGCCAAATATTAAACACCCCTATGTTTAAGTTGAATACAATGCTTTAAAAATGTATCGTATTTTAAATTCTTACTTTTATTGCTACTTCATTCTCCTTTTCTTAAAGTTCTCTGAATCACAGGGGGAGTACATTTAGAACAAAATGGCCAGAGCAAGCAAATGATTTTCAGGAATGCACTGCTCTAATTCCACTGTGAATCAACTTTTTTTGTTTGTTTTCTGATTTGAATATGGATCTGATTCAAATCCACATCGTGTAACATATATAGAAAGGACAAATAAATGCCATTTTAATGTCAATATGATTTTATGTAATTTGTGAAATATCAGAACATTAATAAACTCTGGTATCAGATGGCCTGATTTAAATCTCAGCTCAGTTATCTATGTATGTCGTGTGACCTCTGGTAAGGTATCCTATGTATGCATTAGTTTCCTTATCTGTTACAGAGTATTGATAATGGTATCTTCTTTGCAGTATTTTTTTTCTCTGAATTATGTGCTGATTTCATTTACTGTGTGCATATTCCCAGTAGTAAGATGACTGTATCATATGATAGCTGTATTTTCAGATTTCTAAAGAATCTCCATACTGCCTACCATAGGGGTTGCACTGGTTCACATTTTCCTCAACAATGTATTATGGTACCTGTAAAAAGATTCACATCCTCACTAGCAGTTGTCATTTATTTTTTTTTAATGTTTTGAATGAAAGCCATTCTAAATGGCTTGATGTGAACTTTCACTGAAGGCTTTTTTCTAAAAAGTAATTATTCATTTGTTAATTTGAAAGGGAATGAGAGAGTGAGAAGAAGAGAGATGGGGGGGAAGAGAGAGAGAGAGAGAGAGAGAGAGAGATGGATTGGGTCCAGTCAAATCCAGAAGCCTGAAACTCCATCTAGGCTTCTCATTAGGTGACAATGGCCCAACCACTGGGAGCATCAGCCACTAGTTTTCAAAGCACATTAGTAGGGAACCTTATTGGAATGGAAATGCTGGGACTCAAACCAGCACTCTGTTATGGGATCTGGTTAAGCAATACTTAACCCATTGTGCCAGAACACCTATCCACCTCACAGGATTGATGTAAGACTTAAATGAGTCAATACACATAAGACAAAGCAATTCTTTTCATAAACTCCTGATAAATACTGGTTACTGTTATTTATGCTATTATTATTTTGTCAACGATATTCCTTATGATATCTCTCACCTACATGGGAATGTCAATCTTTTTCTTCCTGTATTGTGTCGTGGAGAAGTATTATTTGGGGACTGTCCACTTATTCTAGAACTGTTCACTTGTCTGTATCCCAATTAGCATGTCAGGTACGTGATGGCAGGCTGTCCTATGTTAATTTCTATGTCTGCTAATTTTTGGAACTGTGTGGTTAAATATGTTTACTTCCAAAGTTCTTGGTTTTAAATCATTAAGCAGTGAATTTCAGGAGAGATTTTATAGCACTGGTACAAAAACAGAAAAAGAACTGGTGAAGGTGGCTCTGTCACTTCACCAGCTGTTTGACTTGAGGTATATGATTGTGTCTCACTGAGCCCTACTTTCCTCATCTATCGAATAGTGTGTAAAGTTTTAGGGTGGTTGTGAGAATCAAATGAGACAATATACGTCAAATATCTAGAACATTGAAGGCATTCTCATGAATAATTCTTATCTTATTCCTTCTTCATTACTCTAAAGTGCTGCTCAACAAGAATTCGAAGACAACTAGACAGAAATCTCACCTTTCATAAAATGGTAGCATGGATGATTGCACTGCATACTGGTAGGTATTTCAAAGAAATTTTGAACCACGTTTTCATTGTTCTTAGATGATTTCTTTTGCAAGAGTTCAGCTTTCATAGGTTAAATATGCTCAGATAGGTTGTAGTTTTTAAGAGAGTTCTTTTAAAAAAGTATTTACCCACCTTTTTGTTGTCTCAGTATTAGAGTTTATTTCTTTAGCTATTAAAACTTTTACATCTTAGAATCTGTCTAAATGAAATTGTGCCATGGGGAAACTCAATGCAAGCATCCTCATTCTTTTCCATCCCTTTCAGCATCACAAATGTCTGTTAGTACACGAATGAGAGCCTTTATTCATTCCACCAAAGTGTTTGGTTGCACACGTGGATCTGTGGATATTTTTTGCAGTAAATCTGTAGGAGCCAGAGCTCATAAATTAATAATTCCTTAAGATGTTTCATATCAGCTAAAATATCTTCATTATGGTGATGATAATGATGATATTTTATGTGTATATATTATATATAATAATATGAGTATGTTATATGTAATATATGAGTTTGCATGTAAACATATACATTTATGTACAATTATTAGGCTGGTGTTTCAGTGCAAAAGGTGGGTATCTGGGTCCATATCCAATGTCCATCAAGTATGCAGTCAGTGTTCCAGAAGGTAGATATGCAGTGATGACAGATTTTTTTTAAGATTTATTTGTTTTTATTGGAAAGTCAGATATGATATACAGAAAGGAGGAGAGACAGAGAAGAAGATCTGTCCGACGGTTCCCTCCTCAAGTGGCCGCAATGGCTGGAGCTGAGCCAATCTGAAGCCAGCAGCCAGGAGCTTCTTCTGGGTCTCCCACACGGTGCAGGGTCCCAAGACCTTGGGCCATCCTCCACTGCTTTCCCAGGCCACAAGCTGGATGGGAAGTGGAGCTGCCGGGATTAGAACCGGTGCCCATATGGGATCCTGGTGTGTTCAAGGCAAGGGCTTTAACCACTACGCTATCACACTGGGGCCCACATCAGTTTTTTATTCATCCTCAGAGTTTATCCCTAGTCCAAGTAAAATAGCTTAGATTACAGATACATCATCTGATTTTTCTCTTCTTCTACTAGGACATGCAGGCTTTTTGAGATGTGGCAAATTAGCTAGTTCAAAGGAAACGTGTGACAGAATCTTGTTAGAAAGTGGTGTAGTTAGTGTCACAGATTTGGATACCAAACTGCTTCTGTTACTTCCTAGATTGGTGACCCTGGACAAGCTTTGAAATAAATGGATGTCTTAGTTTTCTCATCTTTAAGATGAGCTGAAATTAAATAGTACCTACACCATTGAGGCAATTACAAGTTAAGTAACTGTAAAGAACTTACATAACAGTGTGTAACACCTAGTAAGACCTGTATATGTGTTTGTTAAAATAATACATTCACTTTCCTTCTTAAGAGAACCGTGCTTTGAAACTATTGGTTTGTATCAATTCAATCACATTTATCAATAATTTCAGAATCAGATAAAGGGGCCAGGTGGTAGTCATAAAATTCTTGAAATTTTTCTCTGAGTACAATCATATTGGAGGGAGAGAGATAATGCGGGCATAACAAAGCACCATCCTTAGAGAACTAAGGTTATTTTTTAGAATCTTAGAATGTGATTAGGTCTCAGGTGCAGGTAGTTCAAGATCCTCATTTGACAAGTGAGGAAACCGAGACACAGAGAACTGAAGTGATTTTTCTCACAATCACACAATTGGACAGATTACCTACTATTTAGCCTGGCTTTGCTGGTTCTGCAGATCCCAGTTCTTGTTATTAAGTGTCGTGGGCCACCTTAGTGTCTCCCTATGGCATCATAGAATCAGATGCTGTGGCTGGAGCTAACAATAAATTTGTGCATACCCCTAATCCTCTTTATTTCTCTTTTCTGTTTTCTTTAGCAATTCACACAATTGCACATCTATTTAATGTGGAGTGGTGTGTGAACGCCCGAGTCAACAATTCTGATCCTTATTCAATCGCACTCTCTGAAATTGGAGACAAAAAGGGTGAAACATACCTCAATTTTGTTCGAGACAGAATCAAGGTAAGCCTTTCATTTCCTGATTCAATTGTTCACTAAGCAGTTAAAACTGAGGACTAGTTTTTAGTGAGTGAATGCTGTGAGCAGAGCTAGAACCATAACAAAAGCTAGCTAATCATGAGAAAGGGCAAATCGGTAGGTTATAAGACTGAATACAGAAGGAATGCCTGCCACTTTCCTGAGCCCATGTACGGAGGGGCTCTGGTTGTTTCTCAGACCTGTGAGAATGTGCATTCGGAGACTGTAATACCTCACGCTCTATCTTGGCCAGGACCATGTCTCTAGTCAAACAAATTTAGATCTATTATCTGCTACAGCAAATGGAACCTCACACTATGGGAGTGTTAGAATGAATTTGATGTCAGATTTAGACTGTCAGATGATTTGGGAGAGAGTTTAGGAAAGCAAACCTTTGATCTATGTAGTTTATGATTAGGTAGCTTAATATATTTTTCTAGGAGGCAGAAGTAAAAGAGTGGGGCTAGATCTTTAACAGGTAAAGAGACAGCAGTTTCCTCCATTTTGGTCTGAGCTCAGACATGATTTCAGAGTAGTCTTATTCTTTTTGCATTCCAGCACAGTAGAGTGACCTAGTCCAATGTTGGTGTTTTGTGAAATAAGCGGGAAACACCCTTGGCTTGGCAATAGTGTCAGACCAGCCACCAACTGGCAGATGTCAATGATGCCTTTCTTCCTTCCTTTCTCTCTCTCTTTCTCTCCCCCACTTCCTTCTTTCTTTTCTTTTTGTTTTTTATTACACACAACATCTGAGGAGCGGCCCACTAATTATTGTGCCTTGAGAAGCCTGGTGCATTGGGAGTAACTCAACAGTTCTCCAGGAACAATCACAAGTATATTCAAAGGGAAGGACTTCTTCCCTTTTCTCAGAGGAAGGGAAGTCATCGAGAGAGAGAGAGAGAGAGAGAGAGAGAGAGAGAGAGAGAGAGAGAAATGCCAAGCAATATTCATGTGCCCAAAAGGCTTGGCAAGATGGAAGATGGTTCAATTATATTGAATTCCAAACATTTTTATCTCATCTGCTTCACTTTCCATCTAACTCTCTGCTAATGGCTTGGGAAAAGCAAGGGAAAATGACCCAAGTGTTTAGACCCCTGCACTTACATGGGAGTCTGAGATGAGGTTCCTGGCTCCTGGCTTTAGCCTGGTTCAGTCCTGGCCATTGTGGCCACATGAGAAGTGAACCAGCAAATGGAGGATCTCTCTTTCTCTCCTTTTCTCTCTGTAACTCTCAAATAAATAAACAAATCTCTCTCTCTCTCTCTCTCTCTCTCTCTCTCTTAAATAACAGAAGACATTATTTTGTGAAAGAATTTATTATACTCAGACTGACATGAAAAAATTTCATCTACTTAGGGACAGAGTTAAACAGCATCAAACTAAACAGAAATTCCTCCCCTACCATATTTTGCACACTTTTCTTTTACAATGGTCGTAATTTGCCACATGACACATGAGACTGGTAATATAAAATACTGTGGTGAACTGACATTGTTACTCTGCCTAGATCTCTTTGGATCATTTTTATTGTATCTGTACCCTTCCATCCTTCTCTTGCTTTCATTTTCAATGACCTACACATGTACTCCCTCTTCAGAGGCCTGCCCTGGAGATTAAAGTCTATTGGCCTATATGCTCATAAACCAAGGAGGACTCGCCTAGATGGTTCTCTCCCTGGGTAGTCCTTAGTCACTGACGCATGGGTGCTCATGATGAAAATACAGATTCCTCACTTTGAGGCAGAACTTAGCCTGCAGAATCTCCCTCTAGGATCCAGCTGAGTCTCTCCCTGCTAAGACGTTTCCTGATATCATCCCTTTGCTTGACTTGTTCCATTTTCCTGTTCTATCCCCCATTAGCTTACTCATTTCACTTGGAGTAGATTTCTTTTTAGATCACTTTGCCATGATGCTTCATCTCAGGCCCTGCTTCTGGCAAGCCAAACCTAAAATGTTAGGTGTTTCCAGAATACATTTGCAAATAAAGCACCCCCCTTCCAAATCAAAGCAGAAAAAGTGCCAGATACTTTCGGAGTGCTTTATACTCAATTGGTTTCTTTTATTTGATATTCACTTAAATTGTTTAAGCGTATCAATTCATGTTTCCTAGGATATTTTAACCACTTAAGACATTTTAAAATGAAGAAATGTCTATTTCAAATCCAGAAGTCTGTAATGAATGATAAGGATTATGCAAAGGATCGTGAAAGTACCTATTGCACAATACACTGTGCATTTTATAACGAGGTACTTCTGCTTGAGAGCCTTCCATAGTATGTAATGTATTTGCATGTGTGTGTGTATATATTTTACAGAACCCTGAGGGAGGCCTGTTAGTGGCTGTGACTCGGTTAGCCGGCATCACTGGAATCATCATTACACTGTGCCTCATACTAATAATCACATCCTCCACCAAAACCATCCGGAGGTCTTACTTTGAAGTGTTTTGGTACACACACCATCTCTTTGTCATCTTCTTCATTGGTCTTGCCATTCATGGTGCTGAGTAAGTATTTGAACACTAATGCCAGGTACTTAATATCCCTCATGTTTTTAGATGTGGTTGTCTTAATGGAAACTCAGCAACCTTGCTGGTGAGTGGCCAACCTGCCTACTGAGGGTATGTGAAATTACAGCAGATGGTCAGTTCAATTAAAAACCACTCGGCAGCCCTTTTTTGAGGGTATCCAACCAGTTGGTATTGCTACAGCAATTATTTATAGCAAGCCTGACAAATACACCAAACTCTGAGGATAAGATGTGTTGAGGGCAAAGGTAGGGTCCTCAACACCTTTAATAGTGTCTATGTGATTTAGTCAGTATCGAATTAGACAAAAACCACAAAATAGATGGGTTAATGGTTAATCAGTTTCAAGGGATTTGCTGCAGTTCAGTTATGACTTAAGCCAACAAGCATTTATTAATTGCCTACTGTCTGTGAGGAGCTATCTCAGGTGCCATGGGAATGCTAGTAGGAAAACATATATGGATTTTTCCTTCAAATATTCTACTCTATTAAAGTTAGCTACTAATTTCTGATGAGCACTCGTTCATATCACAGCAAGTGCTAAGGAGTTGAAATGAAAGTTTTTCTTAATCCTTAAAATAGATAGATGCTCTCACTATCCTCATTTCCTGGTAGTAGAAATTGCACACAACAAACCTGAAATTAAAACTAGTCAAATATGTAGGCAAGGCCACACAGCTGGTAAGCCCTCTAAGGATGGAGCCCAGGTAATCTCAAATAGGTTGTACATCTCTCATAGATGGGAGAGTTGACCTTACCGGGAGTCCTCTTTGATGGTGAACTTTTTCTACTGTGTCACACCAGCTGCACACAAAGGCGGGCCTGGGATGTTCCCTGGTGGGCATAGTGTCCCAGGAAACCAAAGGTCGGAGAGTGAATGCTCACAGTTCAAATTTTCAGCTCAGAGTCAAGTCTAAAGATGGCAAAGATGAATGTGAAGGGCAGGGGGTAGGAAGGGGAGAGGTAGCCCCTGAAAACCACTGAATGCATTCTTACTCTCCTTGCTGACTGTAACCCCTACTTAACAATTTCTAAGCACTGAGAAATCAATGTAGACAATGATTCTGTTGGAGTAGGTCCTTGGCCAAGCTCCTCAGACGTCTATTAAGATGCCTGCATTCCATAATAGAGTGCCCGGATTTGATAACCAGAACTTACTACTTAAACTGAACCTTGGGAGGTGATGATGGTGACTCAGGTAATTGGATTCCTTCCACCTGCATGGGAGTTCTGGATTCCATTCTCAGCTCCCAGCTCTGTCCCTTTCCAACCCTGGTCACTGTGAGCATTTGAAGAATGAAGCAACTGATGGGAGTTCTCCCTTTCTCATTTCTCCCTTCCTCTCTTCCATCCTTCTTTCTTTCTCTTTCTGTATCCCTGTCTCTCAAATAAAAGAAAAAAGTAAACAAAAAGAATGTCTTTGTTTTCCTAAAGCAACTGAGTTATCTGTCAATAAGAATTTAGCCATAATCCAGTGGCTTCAGAGAATTCTGGAAAAGATAAGTAATTTCTCCCTTTTGGTAATTTACTAATCCATCATTCTTCATTTGTAGCTTTCACAGATATCCATCTTCCTTTCAGAAGATTAAGAGGCTTTATTTACCACATCCACTTGAGAATTTGCTACTTACTACTGGTTAGGTGATTTCTCACTGTCTCCGTTTAGCTGGGATTAAAATCCACATCTCTGGACTACTGGTCCTAACAGTAAAGAGAAAAGCAGATTTGCTTTCTATTATTTATTTCCCTTTTGAATGTGAGCATGAAGACTTTAGTATTTTGTTTAATGCTTCCTTTGTATCTAACATTTTTTATACATCAATGACAATTGATTGTTAAATTAGGCTTTCATGAGACATTGCCATGCTTATTTTATGGCTGAAGAAACGGAGACACAAAAGGAATTCTATAATTTGCCTGAGTGCACCAAATTAGTAAGGGGTGAAACTGAGGTTGGGAGTCAAGGCTGACTTGCTTGAAATAGGATTGTTTTCACCCAGTCATTATGGTTTGAGTTACCAGATCATCCTGTGCTGTTATTCCCCTCCTGTAAAATTGGGTCAATAATACTGGCATCTTAGGTTTGTTATTAAGATTAACTGAAAAAAAAATCATGTATAATGCCCTTCTTCAAGTTTGAAACATAATAGATGCTCAGTACATGGTAATTCTCTTCCCCAATAACTCAGAATACAAACAAGTGGTTAATTGAAACTGTCATAATATATCAAATGGCATGATAAAAATGTCTTGCTTCTCTTCTATATTCTGAAGATTCTGTCAATTGTGTTCCTGAAGGTCAGGGACATGACTTACTTACTTTTGTGCCTCCCTTTTTCTATCCTCACTAAACTCAGAACTGTCTTAGGTTTTTCAATTTTTACCTATTGAACTGAAGTGAATGAGCTGTAACACTTCGAGGTAGTTTCTCTCAGTCCAGATATCTGTGAAAATGCCATCATCACGCTAAAATTATGTCTTCTCAAAAAGACAGCCTTTGAGTTTCATTGAGATAAAATTGATAAAACACTTGGGCTAAGTCCTAGGGCTACTGTATCTTACCGTTTGGGTTGTCTGCTATACAAAGGTGCTTGGCCACAGAGGATAAATGTTGCCTATGAGACTGTCCTCTTGGAAGGGATGCCTTTTTCTAATTCATACAGAAGCACTGTATGAGCTAACAATTACTCTCTTTCATTTGTCATTTTTCTGGTTTTCTTTGTTTGTCAATGACAATGATACTTTTTTTAAGATTAGCAACTTTAATTTTTTTTTTCATTTTATGACACAGTTTCATAGGCTCTGGGATTCTCCCATCCCCTCCAAAAAGCCCTCCCCCATATTAAATTCCTCCATATTGTTACAGTAGTACAGTTCATATCCAGTTATGATTCCTTCATTGCATGCATGGACCCTGCAGAGAGTCCAGCATCTTATTGTCCAGATAAATTCAACAGTTTCATTGGGAGACCATCCCTGGTCTGAAAGTAGAGCAGGCAGAATGACAATGATACTTGACTCAGAAGCATGAGTTCTCCCTTTAAGAAAACGCATTGGTGATCCGAGACTTAGCCTCTATAATGTTGCATTATAGATAGTCCTTGTGACATTGCATGTGTTTTTTCCATTATTCAAGAACATTTACATTTTATTTTTTGCTTTACTTTAATTAGTTAGAAAGGGTGATAAATGTACTACTTTGAGAGAGACATACAGGACCTGTGCGAAAATATTTTAAAGATTCCCAGAATCTGGGGAAAGAAAGCATAATGCCTTGCTACTAAGTGAGCTGAACTCATATTTTTTCCCAGACGAATCGTACGTGGGCAAACCAATTATAGCTTGAAGATTCACGATCCAGAGTTTTGTGAGCAACATATCCGAGATTGGGGAAAGATGGAGAACTGCACAATCCCAGAGTTTGCCGGGAACCCTCCTATGGTATGTATAATACATTGTGGCATTTAATTACTCAAAATCTTCCAACAACATCTAAGAAACATGTACAAATGTCACAGAGTTGTACATTATAAATGTTATGGGGCTGCTAAAATGTTATGTTTGGTTTTTGTTGCAGTACTTATTGGAAAAAATGTTTCTAGACAAATAAGATTTTCATTTTTCTGTCTCATTACAGAAGTTAGAAAAGCAGTGTTTTTTAAAAGTGCTATTTGGTTTCAAGAGGTTCCATCTTGCTTCTGCTTATAAGGGTCATGATAACAGAAGTTGATGATTTTGTTTGTTTGTTTTGTAAGGACATTTGGGTGATTCCATCCTGAACTGAATAGGACAGTTCAAATAAGTTACTTCTATGGAGCTAGGGGCCTCTTTCAAAAATAAGACGGTCTAAACAGGGAGGGAAATTGATGAGGCAGCACATTGTGTTTCTTTTTAATATCGAGAGGTCCCATCTATGGGGCATAAATGAAGCTAGAGATAGGCAGGTTCATACCAATACCCAAAGGTGCCATATGGGTGGGACAGGAGGGTGGCAACGCTGACCAAGGGAAAACATGATAGAATATTCTTCCATAGAGAACATTGAAGGGCTCTGTTTTTATGTTTTCTCAATATTTCTGCTCCATGATGTGAGAAGTGTGCCCTGTAATCCCCATTATGTTTTTTCTATTGGCAGACAATATTAGTGTATTTTATTGGCTATTGAGTCAGCCACTGGTGTAAAAGTAGACAAGAATCAAAATTTATACAAGCTTTCTGAATGGTGTTATTAGTTTTTCCTTAAACACAATGTAACATAAAGGCACATTTCTCATCCCATCTTCTCCTGTCTCTTTTCCTACTCTCTTAGCATGGGGATACTCTTCTTGTAGACATAGCATGTTATGTGAGGAGTTCACATCTTAAGCATTCTTGCTCAATGAGGACAATAAATATATCAGTGAGCTGCCACTGCTACAGGCAGACATTGGTGGAAAAGACAAAAAGGAAACTGTATTGCTGGCCTTCTTATGCGTTGAGGAAGGCAAATTCCTCAATGACAGCTGAGGTCAGAATTCTACTGCTATAATTGGCATCTACCTAGCCACCTCATAGGAACTTCCAGCTCTCTGGGGCTATTAGAGATGTGAAAGTCGAGAGGGGTGGGGGGAGGGAGAGAGGGAGAGAAGAAAGAGAGAGAGAGAGAGAGAGAGAGAGAGAGAGAGAGAGAGAGAGAGAGAGAGAGAATCTCCCATTTGTTGGTTCATACATCCAAAAGGCTGCAACAGGCAGAACTGGGCCAGTTCCAAGCCAGGAGCCTCCCTGGGTCTCCCACCTGAGTGCATCTGTTTTCCCAGTGAATTACCATGGAAATGGTTCAGAAGTTAAGCAACTGGGACTGAAATCGATACTCACATGAGATGCCAGCAGTACAGACTGAGTCCTAGCCTGATATGCTACAAGTTCACCTCAAGTATTGTCTTCTAAAAGTCTAATACTTCACATGTTGGACTAGGAGCTCAACTGTACAGTCCCAGGATTGATTGATTTGGCCTAAATGTTTTTACATATTCAGTAGTACCACAAAGTAATGCTGATTTGCTAAAACAGTGCATATTCAGAGCAGAGAGCTATGTAGAAAAATCTGAAAATATTTGGGTTTGTCTCAACTCAGCAAGTACACTACAAACCTCCTTCAAACCTATTGAAGAAATCGCTAAAAAATCTTGCACAAATCTGTCATCTTGCACAAGATTAATCTTTGACTACATGGTGAGCACAATGTTGCATTAAAAATATCATGTTGCTGAAATGCTATCCTTTAGAAAATATTAATTCTGAAACCAACCTTGCACTCTTGTAAAATTATTGCAACTACAGTTGCGACATGAGAGGAAATCACATTCTTGGGGGCAGTTCCTCTTGGGGAAGTTTCATTCTGTGGATACAGTTCCCCAATGTGGCTAAGCAGAATGTTCCTTTTTATTAACTTAGTAATATATCATAATGTTGTGTTTTTACTTACTTTGTTATAGGAGAAACTTACTTCTCTAATGTCAAATATTTCAACATTCCTCTAGATTAACTACTTGAAAGATTTTTTTTTTCTTCCTTGGAATCTCTTTTTAGCTACAATCCCTTAACATGTTTAATTTTTGCTTTTATTGCAGACATGGAAATGGATAGTGGGTCCTATGTTCCTGTATCTGTGTGAGAGGTTGGTCCGGTTTTGGCGATCTCAGCAGAAGGTGGTCATCACCAAGGTATTATTTCATTTAGGAATTATGAGGAGTCATAGCATTGGTCATAGTTGTCTTTTGTTCAGTTTTCTGTTGATTGAATTTAAAACAGCAAGATGACCTCTGATATTTTATCCACCGTATTTAGGTTAGTAATCAACAGGTTGGGCCTTTATTGGGAAAGCTGAAACTTCTCATCTTCTGTGTTAAAATGAAGCCAAGCGTTTGTTTGCATGAATCCTGACCTGACTCACCCCCACCTCAACTAGTGTGTACATTGTGGCATTATATAGTTAGAAGTGGAGGAAAGAAAAGCTGAGTTTAAAGGATGTAAATGAGGATTAAAATTTTCAGATGCCAGAAAAACCAAAGATTTAGGGGAAGATTCTTGTTCTGGGCTTTGTATTGTAATCACAGCAAATCGGGCAAAGTGCCCCAAGCTGCACCTCAGATTCACCCTCAGAACTCCAAATCTAGAGTAGTGCCCCTCTCTGCCACCCTGCAACACACATTTTTGTACTTTTCCTCATCACAAAATAAATAATATCCAGATACGTAGAAATAGAAACCCCTTGTTATAGCTTTAGCAAATGCAAGGGAAGACCATTTTGATCAAATAAAATTTCGTTCAGTTTGACCAAGTCTAAAAGTATGTACCAAAAGCCTACTATGGATCTTTTTTGTAAAGCACACAAATTCTTTTCTTAGCCCACGAATGATGTTCTCATTTGGTGTGTACGAAGGGTTATAGTAAGACAAATTTAGCTGACATTAGAAGTCTTAAAATATGAAACCACAACAGTTCTTCTTTTATATTTACAATAGATTTGTGAAGAAAATCCCACAGATCAGCAAAACAAGCTGCCAAAAATTTTCCCTTACTAAACAAGAAATGACTGAACTGAACAAGTGTTTTCTTTTAAAAATTTTTTTTCTTTTATTCATTTTTAGTATTTTTCTTAAACATAGTTTAAGGAAAAATGTGTTTTTCTATAAAGAAAGCACAATAATTTCCCTCTCTCAGAAACAAATATAAGAAACAAGAGCATTCCAGTGAACATGCTGTCCGCTAACACATCTTTAAATTCTGTTTCTGCCAGTATGACAAAATCGCAATGTGCTAAAAATTGTTTTCATCACACAAAATTGCAACATGCTGTACATTTTTTCAATGTAATCGTCGTTTTCTATTTTCAAGATGAATCTTGACAATGCCTCATTTCATTAAAGAAGACAAGTTGTTTACAGATTTATTATGTAAGATATATTTAATTCACAAGTTTTGCAAACATTTGGCTCTTTTTATCGGAAAAAATTCACACATTTCCACACTTCTCACTTGTGAAAAGAGAAGTCCTCAATATCAGTCAATATTTAAAATTGTTGTTTTGTTTCTATTTAATTTTTTTTTTTTACTTTGGCATGTCTTAACTCATCTTTACTTTAAAATACAAAGTTCTCCACTTCCCATCCAGCTCTCTGCTTGTGGCCTGGGAAAGCAGTCGAGGACGGCCCAAAGCCTTGGGACCCTGCACCCGCGTGGGTGACCTGGAAGAAGCTCCTGGCTCCTGGACTCAGATTAGCTCCAGCCATTGCGGCTACTTGGGTAGTCTATCAGTGGACATAAGATCTTCTTCTCTGTCTCTCCTCTGTATATCTGACTTTACAATAAAAAATATATATATACATATATATATAAATTTCTTCTAGGCATATATGGAATCATCAAAGAAACAATACTTTTAGTTTAATTTCTAGTTGTCACAGAATAATCGCACATATTTATGATGCACGATGTAATGTTTTTATGCATCTGTACATGATAGAATGACCAGACCATAATATTTAGCATATCTATCACCTCAACATTTATCATTTCTTTGTAGTGGAAATATTTGAAATTTTTATCATTTCTTTGTAGTGAAAATATTTAAAATTTTTATTCTAGCTTTTTGCTTTAAATATACACTATTTCATCATTATCTAGTCACTTACTGTACAAAAAAGGATCAGCTCTTATTCCTCCTAGCTACCTGTAACATTGAACCTGTTGACCAACTTCTCGCTGTGTCCCTCCTCCTTTCTACCTCCAGCCTCTGATAACCCTATTCTACTTGTAACTTCTGTGGCAACTTTTTTAGATTCCATGTATAAGTAATATCATGCAGAACTTGCCTTGCTGTGCCTGGCTTTAGTTCACCTGGCATCTTATTCTCCAAGTTCAACCTTGTTGCCAGGAAAGAGAGGGAGAGAGAGAGAGAGAGAGAGATCCTCCACTCCTGTCCAAATGGCCATGATGGGTGGAGGTGGACTAGTCTGGGCTTCCTATGAGAGTTCAGGAACCCAAGTACTTGAGCCATCCTCCACTGCTATTCCAGGGTATAAGCAGAGAGCAGTATCAGAAATGGAGCACCTGAGACATGAACTGGTGCCCATATGGAATGCCAGTGTCACAGGCAGTGGCTTAACTCGCTATCCCATAGCACTGGACCCCAAAGAAATGTTTTATTTCATAGGTGGTCACTCACCCTTTCAAAACCATTGAACTACAAATGAAGAAGAAGGGTTTCAAGATGGAGGTGGGACAATATATTTTTGTCAAGTGCCCCGCTGTGTCCAAGCTGGAGTGGCACCCTTTCACACTGACCTCTGCCCCTGAGGAAGACTTCTTCAGCATCCATATCCGTATTGTTGGGGACTGGACTGAGGGGCTGTTCAAGGCTTGTGGTTGTGATAAGCAGGAGTTTCAAGATGCATGGAAACTACCTAAGTAAGTATAAAATGCCCAAAGCAAATGTGCATGGGTTCAGGAAAAATGACACAGAATATTTCTTTTTCCCTGTATCTCATTGAATTAGGTCCTGAGCCTCTCTCATAACACACAGAGGTTCTAAGAAAACAGTTTCTTATCTCTGTGTTTCCTGTTGTGTCAGTGTGTTGTGTTTATGCAGTTTCAAATATCTCACATGAAATATAAAATGTATGAATTTTAGTCATGAATAGTCCTTTAAATATGAGTTACTTTAAATATGAGAGTCAAAGCCGAATTACATTAACTTTCAGTGTTTGAAAGAACTTCTTATATTTTCATGGGCATGATTTATTTGAGGATAAATGCCATATGTTATTTGCTTTGCCTTCTTCACCCTGTATGCCTAACATAACTTCAGGCACTTTGTGAATGTTGAAGAAAAGCTTGTAAGATAGTTCCAAGAATAGACAAAAGAGGAATGGGGATATTGAATCAGTAAGATGTTTTGATGTTAAAAATTCTCACTACAGTATTCAATATAAGCAAGAATTTTAAGTGAGGATTTTCTTGCAAGAGATGCAGGTGTGTGTGTGTGTGTGTGTGTGTGTATGCACAATGTTCAGAGGGGTGAAGAAAGTTTTAAAAATCCATACTGAGATATCAGGTGCTTATACATATGGTTGGCTGAAAAGTCTTATTTCCAACCCCTGTGTAGTTAGGTTGAGTATTGAGTTGGTTATTTGAAATTTGTTTCACAAAAGAAAGCTTCACATAAATACATTGTTGAAGTTTAAATAGACACATGTCTTCAATAATAAAAGATGTCCCATCTTACTTTGAAGAGCAATAATAACAATTTCCTCCAACTTCAATTCAGGATAGCAGTTGACGGGCCCTTTGGCACAGCAAGTGAAGATGTGTTCAGCTATGAGGTGGTAATGTTAGTGGGAGCGGGAATTGGAGTGACACCGTTTGCATCCATCCTCAAGTCTGTCTGGTACAAATATTGCAATAACGCCACAAATCTGAGGCTAAAAAAGGTATGTTCCTTCATTTTCTGAGAGTTTGGAGTGGTTATCCCACTCTGCTAAGTGTAGCCTGATAGTGTGATAAGGCGTAAGGCTGACTAAGGCAAGAGGAAGTGAAGAGAAACTTTAAGTTTGTCCCAGAAAGCAGATTTCTCTTCAAAGGCCCATTGGATAAGTTAAATGTGCTTCCATACTCATAAAAGAAGGCCATTTAGTGAAAGCAATATGTTATATTTTGTATCACATTATTTGAAATTCCAAAGAAAGAAAGTTGGGAAACAGTGAATGTATAAATATTGAGTGTACAATTTCATACCTAAACATATTACTGAAATTGTGTTCAGGTTTTATAGTGATTATGATGATTCTTTCATGTTCCTTTGAGAGAATATACAATAATTTTTCCGGGCCCGGCGTGATGGTGTAGTGGTTAAGGTCCTCGCCTTGTACGCCCAGGATCCCATATTGGCGCCGGTTCTAATCCTGGCAGCCCCGCTTCCCATCCAGCTCCCTACCTGTGGCCTGGCAAAGCAGTGGAGGACGGCCCAAAGCTTTGGGACCCTGCACCCGCGTGGGAGACCCAGAAGAGGCTCCTGGCTTCGGATTGGCTCAGCTCCAGCCATTGCGGCCGTTTGGGGAGTGAATCATTGGACGGAAGATCTTCCTCTCTGTCTCTCCTCTCTGTGTATCTGCCTTTCCAATAAAAAATTTAAAAAATAAATCTTTAAAAAATATATAATAATTTTTCCATCATCCCATTGTTAAATATTGAGATTGATTCAATTTCCACCCCACCCCCAATTATATACTTGCAGGAAGAAAGCAGGAACCAAAATTTTTACTTCTTATGTGTATATTCTCAGGATCAATTCACAGAGGATTTTTGTTTCATGCAAATTTATTTTCATTGTCCAATGAAAGATATCTTTAATAAATTTTGACTAGACTAGCTGGTGCTAACCTGGATCCCACTAACCTTTCTGCGAGGAGGTACAAAGGAAGCCAGAGATTGTAGGAAAGAAAGAGTAGCTCTGAAGGGAAAGTTGATGGGCCAATGGTATTTTAAAAACTATCCTGAGGTCAACGTATTCACTGCCTTGACAGTGTGAAAGCCAAAGCAAATTCATATGAACTAGTCTGTGTCATGCCCAGAGCTGTCTGAAAACCTGTACTTCCAGACATCCTGTCCATCAGGAAATGATTTGGGGGTAGTAGAAATCCACATGTTAATGAAAATCAGGTGTATCTAAGTGTAAACCATCCCTCTTTCAGATCTACTTCTACTGGCTGTGCCGTGACACGCATGCCTTTGAGTGGTTTGCAGACTTGCTGCAGCTGCTGGAGACCCAGATGCAGGAAAGGAATAATGCTGACTTTCTCAGCTACAACATCTACCTCACCGGCTGGGATGAGTCTCAGGTGAGGAAAAGTCTTCACGTCTCCGATTCTTTCCATAGTGTTCAGGGTTTATCAGCTTACCCATGGTAATTGGTGTTTTCTGTGCATTGGTTTTTTCCAAGGACAGATAATGGTTATTGGTGGTACAGCCTGTTCCCTCTTATTCAGCATCTCCACATGATGGTAAAATTGCTAAGGCTAGATTCAAAGTTACAAGACCTGCGAAGGAAGAAAATCTTTAACTTTGACAAGCAATGTTCTCACCAAGGGATTTGTCTCAAAGTGGCTAAGATGCTTCACTGTGTTATGGGGAAAATTATATTAGCTGGCTCATTTTCTCACTGTATGTGTGTTTCTTTATGTGTTTATATATGTTTTATAATACAATCAATACATTGCTGGTTACTAAATATATGTACTGTTTGCCATATCTGTACTGAACACATCTTATCCCTTAGACAACACAATATGACACCCATTTACACAGCATGCCCATTATATTATGTGGTTTAAATAATCTAGATACAATTTAAAATGTAAGGGAGGATGTATTTGGCTACTTACAATGCCACTTCATTCTCTGTAAGAGACTTGAGCATCTTCACATTTGGGACTTGGGTATCCTTGAGGAAGGGGCAGCTGAAATCAAACCCAACAGACATCAAAGGATAGCTTGCCATGTTACAGTTATTTCTCTCAGTATTTACATAGATTGTCTTATTATATCCTCCCCACAACCCT
Source organism: Ochotona curzoniae (assembly GCF_017591425.1). Lineage (NCBI taxonomy): Eukaryota > Metazoa > Chordata > Mammalia > Lagomorpha > Ochotonidae > Ochotona > Ochotona curzoniae. The sequence continues at coordinate 16,445,818 of NW_024465023.1, read as the reverse complement.
CTGAGATTATATTTTTCAGAGTTTACAAATGAAGAAACAGACACCAAAGCCCAGAACACACTAGGTAATTTGCCTAAGAGCAAACGACAGTTACAATGCTTCTGAGTTAGCACTCTTAGCCCTCTCAGCAGTTTATGATTATACTTTGTAAATGAATCAACATATATATCTTAAAGGTACTACGTAAGGGTAAATGTTTATAGAAAAGGCATGTTATAAAAAAGCAATGTGTGGATTTCCAAATATATTTGCATTGAATAAACTTACCTTCTAAGTCTATCTTTTCATCAACTCTTTGAAGCATTCTGGTGTGTGTGTAGTGTACATATGTGTGCATGTGTGTGTGTGTGTATATATATACCCTTGAGGGTATAATGAATTTTTGAGATCTATGTAAGGTTTTCCACAGTATGCCTTTTCCATGACCACTTGCATGAGCTCTCATTTGACTATAATTTAGTCTATGATTGTTTCAGTTGTTAGTGTCTTTTTATAGGAATACTCGTATATTAGGGTGAAGAGAGAAAGTCAAATACAGAGCAGAGAGAAAAACAGAAAAGCACTAACTATACTTCAATGTCTGACTCAAGTGCGGCCTTTCGTATCTGCCCATTCCCCTTTTGTTCTCCTAAGAATGCTTTTGTCGCTTCATGAAGCTCACCACACCCTCTTCTACAAATAGGATGCTGGGCATTTATACTTCAAGATCTCCTGTTCCAGATTGAGATCACAGTTTGTTCATCTTTTTTACCCAGCATTTTTATATAACATGTTTATATAGTATTTCTCTCCTTTTTTTTCTGAATTCATGTGCTTTCTTGTAGGCCAATCACTTTGCTGTGCACCATGATGAGGAGAAAGATGTGATTACAGGCCTGAAGCAAAAGACACTCTATGGACGGCCCAACTGGGATAATGAGTTCAAGACAATCGCAAGCCAACATCCTAAGTAAGTAATCCCTCGCCAAGGTGTTCTTGAGGCTGGTGATTTGCTTAAAGCAGCAACTGCCAAGCATGGGTAGACTTGTATATTTCAAACTAGGATACCCATGTTACTATATAGGAGTTGAACTCATGCATAATATGAAGGCAAGGTACCTCTGGCTTTAAGGCACAATCTTCACATCAAACCAAAATTACCAAAAGGGTTAGGAAAAATTCCCAGAGCTTGTTAACCCAGTTATCCCAAATAGAGCCATAGCCTGGTTCTTTCTTTTAGTCTCCTAAATTTCACTAGTTTATCTACTTCTTTTAAATATTCAACATTACTTATGCTTATTAAGAATATACTGTTCTTTAATTCCGTTACAACTGCTGAGTTTAAAATCCTAAATTGAAAGATGTCCCAAGGTCGTTTTTACTTGTTTTGGCCAGCATGAAACATGGAGGGCAATTCTTATCTTGCTAGAACACACTAGAAATGCAAAAGATCATCATGAATACATCCACTAGACCACTGCCTGTTAACAGTTTAATGAGAATACAAAACCCCTGGGGATCCTTGACAGCTACAGATACTGATTTACTAGGTATCAGGAGTGGTCCTGGAATCTGCAGTGTTTACAGTCTAATTAACATGGAGGCTCTTAATCTGGAACAACACTGTGAAGCGCAAGGATCTGGGATAAAGTTTAGAGAAATGAAGCCACAGCAAGCTGTTGGCAGAGCTGGTGTACCTAAGGCATGTTCCTGTTTCCAGGATGTTAGAGAGGGACTGGGGACACAAAGTTCTGAAGCCAAAGACTCCTGAACTGCTATTTACTCTGTGGTAGAAGTTGCCCAAAGCTCGGTGTGATTGTCATTTTTCTAGAAAAGCGACTGTTGAATGATCTACCTTTCCAAAGAGTAATTTGAACTCTGCCATTTGTAACAACAACAAAAGGAGCCCTGGGACATCAACTCAATAGGAAATTTCCTCACCTCCTTTGCCTCTGTTGTAGCCTCTCATCCCAAAGCCTGAATGTGTTTTCTTTTTTCCTTCTTTCCTGAAAGTACCAGAATAGGAGTTTTCCTCTGTGGACCTGAAGCCTTGGCTGAAACCCTCAGCAAGCAGAGCATCTCTAACTCTGAATCTGGCCCTCGGGGAGTGCATTTCATTTTCAACAAGGAAAACTTCTAGTTCATCCTGGCCAAGAGGATAAACATGAGTTATGCTGCACGGTGCCCAAAGAAGACTAATTAATGATATTTTCTTCTGTCTTTAAAAAAAAATAGAAGGAAAATGTAATATTACAAATTCTCTTGAAAGGAGTGTCAAAGATTGTTTGCTAGCAATGCTACATTTATATAGAGCTTTATGGTTTTCAGAAGACTTTTGAAAACATTAATTCATTATTTCAGTAATGCCAGACAAAGATCGGGCCAGGATTCCAGGACTCACTGTAGGATTTAACAAAATGGGAACTCAAATAGTTTCAGTACTTTCCTGACAGCATATCTAGGCCATCTGGCTTGAAGTCTGGTAGTCTTTCCACAAAATCAGACTGTCTCAAAATTGATTTTTATATCCAAAAAGCAGCAGCAAACCAAGAAATAATGGCCATTTTGTTAGTTTGCATCATCTTTCTTATCATCATTGTCATAATGAAGGAAATGTTTCCGATAAGAGATACAGGAATAGCTGAACATGTTTTAACATTTGTTAGTGACAGTGGTGACATCTGAGAGCACTCTAGTAGACCAATTTCCCAGTCTAAATGGGTCAGAGATGCTTCCATGATAAAAATAGTAGAATTGACAGAAGCCACTGTCATTGTCAGCATTTGGCATGTTTCTTAGCAGACAATGGACTCTCAAGGAAAAGTTGCTGCAAGAATGCTTCTAGGTTCATGCAATGCCAGGGTAAAATTACTTAAAATTTTTCATCAGAATTATCTATGGAAATCATTCTGGTTATTCTTATAAATCAAATGAATGTAATTCCACAAGGGTAGAGAATAGGCTAAAAGTATTATCCAATAGGATAGTCTGAAGAGTCTCCCACATTTTTATTTGAAGCATGGAGGAAAGGAGAATGAAGGCAGATGATTCATCTCCTGCCATAATTCTGCTGGCCCCTCTAATCCTGTTCCCCGTGCTATGAAAGAAATGTAGAGTGGTTTACCAACTGAAAGAGTGCCCTCCAGCCAGGCATTGTGAATTCTGAAGTTAAGAAACAGGCAATTATGCATTTCACATGCACGTTTGCTTTAAATAGCATCTATCTCCTATCCCTCCCCCCCCATTTTTTTTCACTTTAAAGGTACAAATGGATGTTTATGTGTGTGGCTAATCATTTATTTTTATTATATCATCATCTGCTTCTTCCTGAAAATTTACATCCTAGAAACTAAAATTCACAGCTTACTGCTCTGGATAATAAAAGGGAAAGAGCCTAAATCACTGTTAGTGTGGTCAGAAGCAGTTGTTTTTCTTAAAACTGTTCTCATTTCTGGGAACTAAAAACAGCTTTATTTGCTCCACCTCCTGAAACCGCAGATCTTTAAAATAATCATTCGACTTTGGTAATGAGGAACAAAGATAAAGGAGCAGAGGGAAGGGAACAGAGCAGAGTGAATGAAAGAAAGAGCAAATGACAAAAGGAAAGAGAAGGGACGGCAGTCTCCCATGAGTCACCACCCCAGAATTCTTAAGCTTTTGAACTAACTTAGTGATTGAAAGAGACATGAAGGCTCATCTTTACATTACACATAACATTGAGTCTTTTACAGTTGGTTTTTACATTTTGGTCACAAATTTTGATGCTGACCGGGGACATTCAAGAAACTGATACAAAGTAAATAAAAACTTAACTGGTCCTCGAAGCACTCTGTAGTACTCCGTACTTCCTTTGTTCTCCTAGAATCCTTGGAAATAAAGGGTCAGTTCTGGCAAACAGGGCCTGAGATGTGAATGCTGCTTATCCACAATGTACCAGGAAAATCTCTAGGGAATTTTAGACCCAGCCTGTTCACATTGCACGCTAGGTATCAGGTTAGTCATTCCACAGTGTGCATAGTTTCAATTCTCCCCATCAAAATGTGAGCAAGAGGAGAAACCACAGGTCTAAGGAGTCTGGGAACATTAGTCCTTGCTGACCTATATGGTATAACAAAAACCAGTTCCATTTGTTGCTGTCAGAAGTTTTCTACAGGGTTTTCTATCTTTGATACCAACCCATCAGCAAAGACCTACCTTGTGTTATTTGGTTTATTAAGGAACAAGTGTGAAGGTATAATAGTGTTTGCCTTTGTGAAAACTTCATGCTTTATTCTCCCAAGTCCCTGGCTGCCTGCACTGCTTTTTTTTTTTTTTAAGCATTGAATATATAGTATTTAGTAACAGGTACTAATAGAATCTTGAAGCATTGCTTTTAATCTCAAAGTTTGGAAAGCTTTCCTTACTTCCCCAGCCTTTGCAATATCATGTTTATAAAATTTGAATACCTGCATGCAGTATATGTGCATCAATTTTTTGGCGGGGGGAGGGGAGCGGATGTGGGGCCCAGAAGCAACTATTAAAATTGTGCTTAACTATTAAAATTAATCTGTTGACCCTGTGTTTATGTTCTTGACATTGCTATTAAAAGGTGAATTCAGCTAGCAAAAATTTTCTATCATCTGAGGGGGTTGAGATTGCCTGTTTCTGCAAGTGACTTGCCAAACACCACAAGGTTTATGGATTAGAAGGGGGCAGCTGAGGTCTGAGTTGTGTGCTAGCATCCTGGTGACCCTCAGAGGCTGGCTGAAGGGACAAGTGAGTATTGCTGCAGGTCCTGAACAGAATTTTGAAGACAAACAAGCCCCATACACAAACTCTCTTTCTAAGCTCACAGCTGTGTATTGTCAAGTGAAACTGGATATACATGCTCATGGTTGCCTTGGCCACTGTTCTGAATGAGTCAACAATGTACAATCCTCAGGGATTAGGAAATGCCTAAGAGGCAAAGGGGTGTGTTCGTGGTATGTTGCTGTGGGAGTCAACAAGCATTACCATGGAGGGAAATAACATTAGCTAAAACAAATGGCTATTAGAGAAATGGCTACTGCTTCTCAGCTTTTTGGATAAGATCTAGTATAGAAATAGCTGACATTTGGTATATATCTCTCACCATGAAAAACATTTTCCTTACATTTCAGCTAAACCCTCACTAACACTATGATGTAACAATTATATTCCAAATTTTTAAATAAAAAAACAGTTAGAGGATTTATAATAAACAAAGGTCTTATAAGTAGTGAGTGATAATGTTAACATTAAACCCATGTCATTCTGGTAACAAAGTCCATATTTTCATACTATACTAATAAAGTACACAAGGGCTAAGTAACCAGGGATCTTTTTAAAAGATTTATTTATTTTTATTGGAAACACAGATGAGATTTCTGGAGAGAAGGAGAAACAGAGAGAAAGATCTTCCATCCACCGGTTCACTCCACAAATGGTGACAATGGCCAGAGCTGAGCCAATCTGAAGCCAGGATCTAGGAGCTTTATTCTGGGTATCCATGCAGGTGCAGGGTCCCAAGGGTCTGAGCCATCCTCCACTGCCTTCCCAGGCAATAAGCAGGAAGCTGGATGGGAAGTGGAACATGTGGGACACGAACCGGCACCCATATGGGATTCCGGCATGTGCATTGTGAGGATTTATCCATTGAGCCATTGTGTTGGGCCCATCCAAGAATATTTTTAAGCTTTTGAGCTAGGCATTACTTATATGCCAAGAATAATTAGGAAGCAGTGGTGGCAAAAGGTTAATGCCATCTATGTGTCTTGGTATTTTTTTTTCTAAAGATTATTTATTTTTATTTGAAAAGCAGACTTACAGACGAGAGAGCTAGAAAGATCTTCTAACCACTGTTTCACTTCCCAAATGGCTGCAATGGCTGAAGCTGGACCAATCCAAATTCAGGAGCCAGGAACTTCTTCTGGGTCTCCCACATGGGTATAGGGGCCCAAGGACTCTGGGCCATCCTCTACTGCTTTCCCAGGCCACAAATAGAGAGCTCGATCAAAAATGAAGCAGCCAGGACTGGAACTGGAACCCATAAGGGATGCTGGCCCCAGCATTTGTATAAAAAGTGGCTTATTTTATTCATGTTAATTTTTATATTTTAATTAAGAAAATATAACTCATCAAGAAATGGAATTATTTTGCTTGAATGAAGCTCTAGGGAAGGAGTTGGGAATATTCAGTCTACAGGCATTTAGTCTGGTTCAGCCAAGGCAACCACAGGCAGGGCTAGAAATTGCATTGATGTACAGCAGGCTAATCTTTAGGTTGATAACTTTGTATATAGCCTATGAATGATGCCACACATATTCAAATGGCTCTTGAAAGGCAAAAATGTTCCCCACTCCTGTTCTATGGTGATTCAACAATATTTAACACTTCTGTTTTATATTTATTTACTTAAAATATTTCTGTCTTTCAAGAAAAGGCCGGTTATTATCCATACTGTGTGTGTCATAAAACGATATGAGGAAGAAGCAAAATTATAACTGTACAGAATTACTCAACTGTAGATGGCATTGGGCAAAAAGGGTATTGCTTTTAGAGGCTAGGAAATCTGACCACAAGAAATTTCTAAATGTGGAAAAATGATCAATCAAATGATGTGAGATTCTTTTAAAACTGTAGTCTTTATGGTCATGCTGTGTTAGTCATGGGATGAGGTAGTCTGAGCATTTGGATGATAGCAGCCTACTAAATAATTCTTACTAATATAGAAGCAAATTTCAAGTAAGGGTGATGTGGTAAACCATAGCAAGAAATTCTAAAATGTTTTGTAGCTAAAAGGAAATACTGTGAAAGTTAGCAACATGAACAGAAGCCACTGCGAGTTTATTTTCTGAATTCTACTCTAGCAACATAGAGACATGCTTGCTGAATCTGGAGAAAGCCCAAGATGGCTATATTCTAAAACTCCATTCTTCAGAGAATACTGATCCAAAGACGTAAAACCTAAGTTATACAGAAAAATTAAGTTCAAAAGATACTCACAAATTGAAAACGATGCTAGAACATTACATTGTCACCAAGTTTACCCATTATCTTAAATCACTTGGTTGCTACACTTCACTTCCTCTTTTTAGTCATGCAATTCCAGTTAAGTAACAATAAAATCACTAACCCACCCACTCTTATGGAAATAGCTAAACATCACCATTTTTGGTCAGGTGCAGGCAAATTAGGGTATAAGAAATGAATCACCTTTATACTTCCTGAGTGAATTCAGAGCAAATCTTAAGAAATTCTTACATTGGCTGATATGAAAACAAAAATATACCATCTAAGCATCTCCTGTGGATAGCCAATGTTGTGGGTATTGACTGAAACCCACCAGGGTACACTATTGACAGAATCCCCAAACCAGACTGAGCTCCTCAAGTTCAGCAGGGCTATTTGATGATCTTGTTTTCCAGGCTCTGAATCACCCAGGGCTAAAACATCACACTCCGACATCTGCATTGCCAACTTCCTGCTGTGTTCATTACTTGCAGTTTCATTCCACTAGAGACAAATGTGTTTATGACTTTACTGAGATCAAAGACCACAGCAAATTTGACCATATCCAGTTCACAGAGCACATAAACTGCAAGACATCCACAAAGAGTATGGCTTTCTGTACTTTTTCCCCTTGTAGAAAATAATCAGCAAACTTTAGCTTCCAAGCGTATATATAAAATGCATTTTGAGAAATCTGCTTCTTTTTAAAGACATGATATATGAAGGAGTGAAAGATGGAAATGAAAGGGGAAAAAAGTGAAACGGATATAGGTGACATTAGCAGAAACTAGAGGGAGAGAAACAAGACAGGGAAGATTAAAATGGTAAGTAATGATTTCCCCCCCCCTTTTTTAAAAAAAATTATTTACTTATTTATTCATTCATTCATTTGAAAGGCAGAGAGAGAAAGAGAATCATCATCAGCTGGCTCACGCTCCAAATGGCCACAGCCACCAAGGCTGGACCAGGCTGAAGCTAACAATTTGGAAGTCCATCCTGGAATCCCACATAGGTAAGTAGAGGCACAAATAGCTCTACTACGTTTCTAGGCATATTAGTAGGGAGCTGGATCAGAAGTGAAGAAGCTAGACCTTGAAACAGCTCTCCAACATGAGATGCTGGGGTTTCAAAGATGCTACACCACAATGCCTGCCTCACCCTTGCTTTTGTAAATAAATAAATAAACAAATAAACCTTTTATTTCTGAATAGTTTTGAATTTACAAAACAAAAATTTTGAGGTAGTATAAAGAGTTCCCATATGACTCACATCCTGCTTTTTCATATTAATAACATATTAGTATGATATATTTGTCACAATTAATAAACCACATCCAGCTTCCTCTTCTACAAGTTGGCCCACATTTCCACTTCTCTCTGTACCCTCATGCTCTGCATTGTGACTTAGTATTTACTTCCATCAAGGATAGAAATTTGCTTTCTCACTCCTTACATCTGGACTACTCTTATAAATTCTGGTAGAATGCAGAAGTCACACATAAATTTGATTCTAGGCCTCAAGAAATCTGGCATGAATTCATTCTCTTTTGCTCTGCTACCTTCTCCAAGATTGCTCACTCATACAAGGCTGCTGAAGGTATGACATGCAAGCAGAGTGAGCCTTTCAGTGCTAAGACTCCACACGCAGAGAGAAAACCCAAGATGTGGATGCCTAGTGCACCCACAGCTAATGCAGATGCCTGAGTGAGTTCTGCTCACATGGACAGAGCGACACAGATGGCCTGCAGATGCATGAGAACTATCACATGGTGGCTGCTTGAAACCACTAATTTGAGGGTAGTTTTGTTAGGCAACAAAACTACTGATATAAATGGTATCAAAAATTGAGGAAGTAGATCGAAGGGTCTGGAGTGAGACCCATATGTGATTATATTCGTGTTTACACTTCATGGTAAACTTCTCTGGAGACTTCCATAGAATATGTACCAGCTTTGCTATAAGGAAAGCACTGTGTTCTCTGAGTTGTCATGACACATACAGAGTCTTGTGTGTTTCTGAAAGTATGAAAGTCTCAGTGTGCACATCAAAGGTGTTGTCATCTAGAATACAGGCAATGTATTTCAGTTCTACTCTAGTAACTACCATTTTGTTCCATTCTTTTAGGAATAAGTTATCTGGCAATCACCACTCGAAATACAAGTAAGAACTGCAGATAAGAATGGGATATAGTGTTTGAGAAATCTAAGTAACACCCAAGTCCACAAATGGTACATGAAATGATAAATACAGTCAGTCAGAAATTCCCTTTGAGTTTTGATATATTTGTCATAACCACTGTGACATAGTCATTTTGGTCTTTAAACTTACAGTTGATGACAAGTACTAAATTAGGAGAGAAAGACTACTAGAGGTAGGTACATACACACAAGTAAGAAGTGACATCTGAAAACCTATGAAGGGGCAAAGAAAGAAACAATGTAAAGTCAGAAACTCAAAAGTATGGGTTGGGTATTTAGCACAACAATGAAACTGACACTTGGGACATCTACATCTCATATCAAAATCTCTTTGTTCCAGTCCTGTCTGTTTCCAATTCAGCTTCTTTCTATGTATACTCTGGGAAGGGGCAGATGATGTCTCAAGTACTTGGGTCTCTGCCACCCACGTGGGAAACCTGGCTTGAGTCACTGACTCTTGTCTTTGGCCTTGCACAGGCCTGGGTATTTGCAGGCACCTAGGGAGTGAACCAATGGATGGAAGGTGTATGCATGTGTCTGTGTGTAAATGCATGTGTATGCACACCTACTTCTCAAATTAAAAAAAAAGAAGTGTAGCAGCAGTCCAGGGCCATTTAGTATAAGGAAAAAGACAACTTCATATGCCTCAACAGAACCTAAGAGTGTCATTGCTCTACATTTTCCATCTACTTACTCACACATTTATTTAACAAATGCTATGCATACTAACTTTTTCTCTGGTCACTGGCTGGACTCTAAAGGGCTAAAGACATGAAAATTTACAATTTCATACAATGATGTGCAATGGCAGTGATGTTCATAATAATTACTTCACATAGGGTTCATGGCTTTTCAGTGTTTATGGCTTCCGGAAAATTAAGTGAGAATTTCCTTGCAATGAGTAGAACTGCCCTTTTTTCCGTTGTCACAAATTTAAAAAAAAAAAAAAAAACCTCACAGTAACCATTTGTGGTCTTCTTTTACCTTGGACTAGTGTAAGCCTTTCATGCAATAAGCTGAAAAGAGCTAAAAAAGAACAAAAATGAACTTCTATTGTAAAAATAACTCTATAAACTTCTGCTGAAAAAATACAGACTATACTAACAAGTATTTTACTTTCTGCTTTTTTAATGGCATTAAAAAGATTAGCTATTTTCAGAAATGAGGAAGTACTGATTTGCTACAGGTGGTGTTTATTGCTCTGAGACAGCAATGAACCATACACTCCTCTCTAAGTAGAGACCCAACTGGCTGAATGAATCCAAAGCACCTCTAACATTTAAAGTGCTTTAGCCCAGTCAAGCAGTCAAGATACATATAAGCCACATGGAAAGACAGCTTCAACTAGATAAAAATACAGACAGTTCCAGTTCAACATGTTGAACTAATCCAAAGCAATTTTCTTTCACTCTCACCGAAGAAGGTCATAGAGTATTTTAGAAATAATAATTATGTGACTTATGTGAAGAGAATAGAACTAACAAGAGACTTAACACATTCCTAGAAGCGGGGCACTTACTAGAGAAGTGCTATTCATGAATTGGAATGACAGAAATCAAAACCAGAACTATGAAGAATTCTAGAGATCTTAGGGACATGGAAATCCCAGAAACCACAGAAGGGTATAGTGCTGTACAAAGAGCCAAATAGAGTAGCATCCATCACCCAAACAATGGAAGTTTCAGAAAGAAGAGGGAGATGGCAGGTGGGAGTAAAGAATCAAAAATCACAAAATACTTTGTTTAAGCTAAATAATGAGTTATCATGGTGATACATGAGCAATCAACATAAGTCCTCACATTTAAACATTAGTGTAAAATATCCAACATCATGGTTGAAGGCAATATACAACAGTCTCCAGAAAGGAAAAATTATATCAAAACAAAACAAATGAAAACAGTTAACTCAAGAAGTAGCAAGAATCAAAATGGTTCTAGAAATATTAGAAACTATAAGACTATGAGCCAGGGTCCCCAAAGTTTTACTGTAAATTATTTTCAGCCTAGAATTCTATATGTGCTTGGCTAAGCCTAGGGCCTCTGAAAAACAACATTTTGGCCTAGGATTAAACTGTTGATGCTTTGCTTGGCAAGTGTTAAGTCCAAAGTGGTAAGAGGGCGATTGGGATTTCAACAGACTCCAAAGAGCCGCTTTAGGCAGGTGTGTGCACCTAGTGCATGAGTTTTTCCTCAAAGGATTTCAAGGGATTGTACCATCCAATAGTGCAGGAAAGAAAGATAGAAGTGGAGAGTCTATGGAATACTCTTCTTGTCTGCCCATTGGTTAAGATTCACCTCATAGAAATACACCTCCCCACACCCTCAACACACACACACACACACACACACACACACACACACACACACACTTCAGGGCTGCATCAGCAAAGCTCAGTTGTAGGTCAAGAACTAGACCCCATGCACTGCACTGAAGCGTTTCATAGAAAACTAAAAGAAGAACAAATCCGCACAGCTGGTGCTATGATCAAGAGGGAAAGGGAACTCACAGGGTGGCACAAGGGGTTAGACCACCACTGAGGAAACCAGCATCTAACATCCATCTGCTTTTCTTCCAATCCAGCTTCATGCTAGTATTCCTAGGAAGGAAGTGCATAATGGCCCAAGTGCTTGGACCCCTGCCATGAGAGAATCACATGGAATTCCGGGTTCTTGGCTTCAAACTGGCCCAGCCCTGGTTGTTGTAGCCATTTGGGGAGTAACTAGCACATGGAAGAGTCTCTCTCCCACCACCCTTTTAAAGTAAAGAAACAGTTTTTTAAAGGGAAAGAAAGAAGGTAATTGACTCTTCATATGAAGCACTGATATTTACTTATGAGGAAAAATACATGACATTTCCATTTTTCTCTTTCCCCCTATTTATTCATATGTAACTTATGTAAAGCAAAAGCTAAATGTTAAGCTTGATACATTTGTATACATCTATACATCCATGTAACTACCACAAAGATCAAGATATAAACATTTTCAGAGCCCAGCTGCCATCATCCCCTTAGCAGTCAATAATGCTATCTTCCAATCGTAGCCAAGATTCTGAATACTCGTATCAGATTTGTTTTGCCAATTCTTGCATTTCATATCAGTAGAATCTTATGATATATATGTTTTTGTGTCTTTTGCATGAAAGATTCCTGAAATTATTCCATGCTGTATGTAGCAAGTTGTTCAATTTATTATTGTGGAATAATATTCAATTGTGTAACTCCAATGAAATTAATTTATCCATCATTTGATTAATACGTATTTGGGTTATTTTCAGTTTGGGGTTGTTACAAAAAAATCTGTTACGAACTCAGGGTTAGGCAGATTTCTTACATAAAATGCAAAGAGTACTCATTACAAAAGACAAAAAATGTCAGTTGGACTTTCTAGAATCACAAACTTTGATTCATTCAAATGCATTATTAAGAAAGTGGTTAGGAAAAGATACTAATATATAATTCCATAAAGGGTCAGTTCTGGGAGGAGGAATCGGGTTGAACTAAGCTGCAACACTCAAAGGTATGCATAATAGCCAGATGGGACGTGGGATAGACCTGGCTAGGCAGTAGCACATGCCAGCATATGCAATAACTGGGACTGGGCATGGGCCTAGTGAGGGTTTTGTGGGGTCACCCTAATTAGCCTGGGCTCCAACTGGTATGTGTGAAGATCAGTTTACATGACAGATGGGGCTGGGGGAACTGATCAGGCATCTGCATTTACTGGTATTCATTAACTGGTGCAGGTGACAGACCAAACCTGACTCTGAATTTGCTGTTGTGCACCTCAAGTCTGAGGTCAACCCAGGTGAGATTTCTTGGGGCACTCCCCAACTGGATTGCTGGACTCAAAGGCCTGCTTCAGGGAAAACCAAAAGATACTTAGTCTGAACTTGCAGAGAATGTATCAGGACCAGGCCTCCTTAGTTGCTGATGCCTGTGCAGTGGACAGCCTAGATGCACACGTGGGACATGATGGCCAGCTCATTTAGGCCAGTAGAGGCCAGTGAGGGTGTTGTCAGAGGATAGAATATAGGACAAGTTGGACAACTCTCCAGTCCAAGGTTTGCAACAAGTGCATGGATGCACTGAGGTGGATTTAGTCAATTAATAGATCTTGAAAGGATTTCTCAACCCTGGGTCTGGCATGCTAGCCTAGCAACTGAAGTCCTCGCCTTGCATGCACCAGGATCCCATATGGGCACCAGTACCAATCCTGGCAGCCTTGCTTACCTGCCAGATCCCGGCTTGTAGTCTGGGAAAGTAGTCAAAGATGGCCCAAAGTCTTGAGACCCTGCACCTGCGTGGGAGACCCAGTGAAGGCTCTGGGCTCCTGGCTTCGGATTGGCTCAGCTCCAGCCATTGTAGCCAATTGGGGAGTGAATCATTGGACGGATCTTTCTCTCTGTCTCTCCTCTTCTCTGTATACTTGACTTTCCAATTTCTAATTTCCAATTTAAAATAAATCTTTAAAAAATTCTCAACCCTGGATCAACAAAGTTGACAACATCACAGAACTACCAAAATCACTCAAGCAAACCCTTGGTACATTCTTCCCCCATGCCAGGGTCTTTAAGGTGTCATGGGTGGCCATCTTCCATTCCCAGTTGCTATTGTGGTTGACAGCAAGGAGCAGCTCCTCGTCCCCTCCACATAATTGTGAACACAGGAGAAAAAAAAAAGAAAAAGGGAAAAAGAAGCATATTTGCCCCACTCGCCTTCTTCCATGCCTGATCCTGACCACCCTAATCAGAGAACCACATGGATGTGTATCTCTCTTAACTATGTAAATAATATTACAAATAAGATTTAAAAATAAAAAAGAGAGTGATTAGGAAAAGCTGCTAACAATGCATATTTCTATAAAGGACTAATATTCAGAATATATAAGGAATTGGTCCAGATCAACAAGAAAGATGCCAAGTTTTAAAAATAAAACAGTTGGGCAGCCCATTCATGACATAAGTAGCCAACAAATGTGAAACACTCAACATAATCAGCTATCACAAATACACAAATTAAGATCTCAGGACAATAACATCTCACATCAGGCAACAGTTACAGTATAAATTTTTTAGTGTTGAGGAGGACATGAAACAAAAGAATTCTCCAGTATTTTCAGGCTTTTAAGTACACTATAATTAAATTTCCGTAATTGTTTCTTGAGAAGTCACTTGAGATATACTTTTGAAAAATGAAGAAGCACTCTAAAACAAGCAAGGAAATGAGACCCAGACAACAATGATTTTTAGCCTTAGCAAGCAGAGGGAGAAATGTCCCAGAGTTATGATTCCACAGTCTGCTTTGAGACGAGCTATGTCAGAAGCAGGAGGAGTGTGTGCTCCAATAAGATCTCCAGGAAATAAAAGAATGTGATGGAACTAAAAAAAAAAATAAAGTGAGAGTGAATTTGGAATGACTTGGACATATGTATGGCAAAAGCATTTTGTGAGAAAAAAAGAAAACAACAATGAGAATTCATTCAATTATCACTGCAGGCAGATGATTTTTATGGTATAGTAACAATACTACATCTAAAGAGGAGGGGGAAATCCTAGCTCACCAGTTACAGTAAACAATGTGTGATAATAATGTTAGTGTTTATTTGCTTCCTAATTTTATAATTAGGTAATAGAAAATTACAGAAGACTTAGCTATGGTTAAGAAATAGAAGGTAGTTTTCAATCTTGACAATAAGATAAAGGCACAAGATCTAAGCGAGAAAAGGAATATTCCATATGTGGAAGTAGAAATGAGATTGGACACTTTCACAGAAATAATTTCATGTATATATATATAATTTCATATATGTATATATGATACAGGAGTATCTAAAAGATACAAGATGTCATAAAGAATATGGCTAAGTAACCCTCCATCTAAAGGATTCAATCTTCTTGGCTTGTGAAAGATTCTGGACCTGTGACCCAAATTCTATGGATGCATATAATCCTAAAATACTGCAAATTAAATTTTCTTCTGCATTATAGAAGATGCTTAAACAGAGAAATATTAGAGAAAAATGAAGAGATCCATATGCTGTTCAAGCCTCAATTTGAAAAGAGGCTTTACTCCTACTATGGATTTATGCAAGGATATTGCAGCATTGGAAATATACTAATTCTCCATCAATAAATCATAGTGCATTTGCACACCAGTATGAGTGGACTTCAAAAGGTATTTTATGAAAAACAATTAAAAAGATGAGCTTCCCTGAGCCTATACAACTGCATCATAAAATAATTTATTAAAAAGATAAGCTTTTGTTGCAAAATTCTAAACTCCATGATACTCATTTTCCATGATTTTTGAAAATATTATATGCTCAGATCTGTTCCCATTATTTTTTAAAGTCAGTATTTGTGCATAGAAAAGGTATAGAGGGCCCGATGCACTAGCCCAGTGGCTAGAGTCTTAACCTTGCATGCACCCAGGATCCCATATGGTGCCAGTTCTAATCTCGGCTGCCCTGCTTCCCATCCACCTCCCTGCTTATGGCCTGGGAAAGCAGTCAAGGACAGCCCACAGCCTTGGGACCCTGCACCTGTGTGGGAGAACCAGAGGAGGCTCCTGGCTCCTAGCTTCGGATCAGCTCAGTTCCGGTCATTGTGGCTGCTTAGGGAGTGAATCATCAGATGGAAGATCTTCCTCTCTGTCTCTCCTCCTCTCTGTATATCTGACTTTGCAATTAAAAATAAAAATAAATCCCTTTTTTTGAAGAAGAAGAAAAAGAAAGGTCTAGTAAGTGGCTGATGCTGTGGTATAGTGGGTTAAGCTATTTCTCACAGCACTGGTATTCCATATGGGCATCAGTTCATGTTCCAGGTGCTCCACTTCTGATTGCGCTCCCTGCTATTGCATCTGGGAAAGCAGCGGAGGATGGCCCAGGTACTTGGCCTCCTGTGCCCTCGTGGGAGACCTGGAAAGAAGTTCCTGGCTGCTGGCTTTGGCCTGACAGCCCTGGCTATTGCAGCTATTTGGGGAGTGAACCAGCAGATAGCGACCTCTCTCTCTCTCTCTCTCTCTCTCTCACACACACACACACACACACTCTGTATTTCAAATAAATAAAATGGATCTTAAAAAAAAGGAAAGGCATACAAATATAACCATCAAAGAATTGAAATGATATCTAAGGAAATAAAATAAATTTTGGTTTGCATAAATGTGAACTCCCACTCATCCTGTTTTGTTGTTGCTGAATTTTTTGATCAGCTTATATGTAATCTGATTTGCACAGAGGCATTGTATACAAATTAGTATTCTCTTCTCAGTTTTAGTGTGGAGTAGATTTCTGGTCAACACATCTTAGGCCAGCTCAATTTCAGAAGCCTTCAGAAGTGTCCTGGTTTTTCTTTTCCATTTCTTCAACGACACATTGGTCATTCAGTAGTGTGTTGTTTAACTTCATGTCATTGTAAATGTTCTACTTTTATTCCTGTTGTTGATTATTTTCTTTTATGGCTTTTCATTTAAGGGGGGGTGTATAGTAATTGTGTAATAGAGACTATCCATATACAGATGTGAAGATACAATGCAACATGCATCTCTATTTCCAAATCAAAGATGGACTCCCAATGAAACTATTAGATCTATCTTGATAACAAGATGCTGGACTCTGCCATTGTCCATATCTACGATGTTAGGATATACCTAAATAGAAGAATGATAGACTTACGACTGTTTATGAAGGATTATACTACTGTAAAAATATGGAGGAATCAGTGGGGAAGGGAGGAGGTTTTGGGAGGGTGTAAGGGAGATCCCAGAGCCTGGGGAATTACATCATAAGATAATTTAAAAATATTTATATATGTAAAAATAATAAAAGTGCACTGTTGCTACAGTTTCTTGACATTAAAATGGCTTAGTGAAAACCTCATGATTTTATGTTTGCTTCTTTGGCTTCATTTCTTCAATTCCTGAATTTACTCCTAATATCAAGGAAGCTGGAATGAATTGCCCCACCATATGCCTAGATGCTAACTGGGTACTTTTGAAGAACAGACCTAGTTCATAATAATTTCTGTATATAAAACATACTCAAGTCCTTGCCTAAAGCTGACAACCTCCAAGCCCTCCCATCTGGTCCCAGCATTAAGCTCAAAGTTTGATACTCAGGGTGTTTGTTATTTCTACTAACAAGACATTCAATTCTCAGTTAGCAAGCAGCACAGTGCTAGCATCACATTTTGCTTTCTTTACCCAGGATCGACACATTTAATACACACATGATTTTCTTCCCAAGGAATGACAGGCGCTGTACATAACAAATGCTTTGCCTTTGCACAGCAGGGATCTTTACCTTTTCAGCCTTCAATATCAGTTTCTCAACCACCTACCAAGTGACCACTAGGTCAAAGGCATTTATCGTATGATTTGTTGTGGTATGCCTTATTTCCAATATCAATATCTTCTTGGCAGTCAGGGTCAGGTGATGCTGCAACAACGAACCTCCACATCTCCTTGTTTAACCTAATCCAAGTTACTTAGTGCTCTTTTGTAATGGTTACATATTGGCTGGAGGTGGGGCTCTATTCAACATCTTCCTTCTCTAGGACCCAGGCTAAGGTTGCCTCCACCTCCTTGCTTCTAGTAACATGCTAAGAACCTGAAATATTTCCTCTTATTGAAATTCACAATAACTATTATCTCTGTTTTTCAGGCAATGAAACTGAGGCTTAGAGAAATCAAGCAATTTCCCCAGTGGCAAACATCTAAGAAATAATGCAATTAGGATTTGTATCTGAACGGTGTATTTCCTTTCAAACTTACCCAAATAACTTCATGGACTATTGGTGTAGGATCAAGGTAAATGAGTGGAGATGCTAAAATTCATTGGGTTCAGTGCATCTAGGAGTCTTAGTTTAAAAAAATAAAACTGATTTTGGAAGAGAATGGTAATTTCAAGCTTGAAATCATAATTGTGACAGTGTATCAGATCGAAATTAGGACATGATGTTAAATAGTTAAAACTGTGTGACAATAGCCTGCACATACTTCAGTAGTTCTATTTTCTCCAGAAAACGCTTAAAGCATAATTTAAAAATCTAGTTCAATGATTTCCAGTTCTAGAGCTACTGTGAATTCTGGAGTTCGTGTGATATCTGCATGGATTAGAGGCAGGGGTGTAACCATCACGGGGAAGGGGCAGTGTTGTTTGATGTCCTAGTTGCTGTGTGAGACAGTGAAGGTAGATGCTGCACACCAGCCAGTATGCTAGTTGGAAAATAGTACCTGAAAGGAAATCAGTACCTGCAAGCACTCTTACAGAATACTCCAAAAGCTGAACAGGGTGGAGTGGAGAAGTGGTTTTGCAATATGGAACTGAGTAGTGGGTCCCTTTTCTCTCAATGCAGGATGAGAGTTCATTTGTGTTGTATCTAGTACAGCACCAAGAAACTGGGCTCTAACATCTTCTAAAGGGGAAGATTCTTTCTCAACCCAGCAAGTGTCCAATATGGCAGAAAACTCACAGATGTCAGTGAGACTGGGAAGCAGGTGCAAGTACAGGCACAGCTGCAGCTGGAAGGAAATAATTACTTCCTCCTCCTAGCAAAATTTTTTCACTTGGCCTCAGAGCCCGACCTTCCCACCTTGTCGCTATTCTAGGTTTATTCTTACTTCACTTTCTATCTCAGAGTTGAACGCCAGCAAATAGTAATTATTTTCTTGGTCTTAAGATTTGAACCTATTTTTGACTCTTCTTTCTTGCATGTACCACCTGAAACTCATTATCAAATCTTATCATTCCTGACCTTCAAAACATTTACCAGATCTGACATTGGTCAGTGCTTATCCCACTTCTCACGGCAGCCATGGTCCCCATGTCACATTTCTGGTAAAAACCCTGAGTGCTGCAGACCTAAAGACATGATTCGATATGACCAGGTTCCTTGTCATGTATTTATCTCCCAACTCTGTCGCTTTCTGAGTAGCAGCCACACTGGCCATCTTGTACCTCAAATGTCCTCACACCAAGATCTTCAAATTTATGGTTTCTCTTGCCTAGAATGTTCTTCTCAAACATGTTTGTATGACGTTCTCAACTCCTTCATGTTGGAGCTGAAATGGCATTTTCATGACTTTTTTTCTGACAATCCCATCCAAAACACTTTCTACTACCCATCCTCTGAATTATTTCTTAATATATCTATACAGCATTTATTACTATTTGGAAATATTATCTGTCTCCCTACAGGAATATGTGCTCCCAGAAATAAACATTTTGCTCTTTACTTTTTACCCTGGGATGATATGAGGTGGTTGTTGCCCATCCCCAGATACTGGAGCAGCAGGGAAGCTAAGAAGATGGGGTCTGAGCAAGGTTACTGCAGAGCACAAATGAGGCACAAAGAAGACTTCAAAAGAAACAGGAAGAATTAAGATTTTGCTAATTTCTCTGACACACAGAGAAAGCTATTACAAACCAGAGAAGATTGGCTTTTTTTTCTTCATATATTCAGGGGCTTGGGAAACGTGGTTATAGTAACAAAGGGATATGCTTTACAGGGAAAAAAAATAGCTTCCTCTGACTGTATGTTTGGGTAGAGGGAGTCAAAGCGAGAGACAATTTGTGTTCTGAATCTCAGACAGAGCCTTAACTTCGGATCCTCCATTTGAGTACATAATCAAAAGTATTCTCTGTCCCCTAGTGGCAGAAGAGCTACACTGCACAAGAATGTAAATTCCTTAAAGATGAAACACCATAACAAAAATTTCAAGGTATTGGCTTTCAAAGCTTATGCCAATGATGTCAGTGTGCTACCCAAGTGTTACCTCCCCACATTTCCCATGCTCCCTTACTTGGCTGAATTTAGCATCACAAAAGACCAAGTGAATGGAAGATAATCCTTTGGCAGCTACATTTGTCCGCGACTAGTCTCTCCAACTCTAGGAGTGTGTGACTTCACGATGAGCCTCTGCCACTCCACTTCCTGAAGTCCATGAGCCTGGGCACCTCTAAGATTCCTACTTCAGATTTTCACTTGCTGGACACATATACCCCTACTTGGATTTTTCACTGTGTGATTCTGACCTCTGCTTAACAATACATATTCCATTCCTGAATTTGTATGGCCAGAAACCTTACCACTTGAGCTGCGTAGGGACTTCCTGACATAACTGACTCTCTACGAGAATGACTCTTACTCTGACATGCATGCCAGGTACCCAAGGATAAGGAAAATTCCAGCTATCTCCCTGCTCGCCCTCTGACTTTGATTCAGCACCTCAAGGACTGAATCTATGGGCTACTATTATAATTAGCCAAAGTGGTAGCATAACAGAAGTTTCTGAAACCCTACTCTGACGCTTTCCTGAATCCTCAGAAGTAGAATCTAGGAATTTGCAATGACCACATGTAGAGTCTAGTTCGCTCACAAGGAATGTCCTATATGCCGATGTGAAGAAGAATATGGCTCTCTGTTGCAAACACTTCTGGCCTAGGCCAGTGTTCAGGGTTGTTTGGTCACTCCAGCTTCAGGTTCTCTGTGGCCAAGCTTCAAGCATGAAGTTATTTCCTTGCTTGGTACCACTGTAAAGCGCTGGGTTTTCTTTTTGTTCCATCTAGTTCTGTCAAGTCCTATAAATATCAAGGAAGTGAGAGCATCAGAAAAGTTGTGGGAAGACACAAAGGATTTTATTAGCATGAAATATTTGTTAGATGCAAGATGCATTTGACATGTGAAGCACAGAAGTAAGGTTCCCGGTTTAGATTTTTTTTACTCCATAACATCAAAGTTAAAAGAGACCTAATCTATATTTAGGTGAACTAAATACAGCTCAGAAAGGTATAATGATTATTCTAACTTACACAGGTAATTATAGGTAGAACCAAGATGAAAACGCAGGCTTTCTTACATCCTGACAAGTGCTGTTGCTGACAGCAGGCAGGTAAAAGTGGGCATCAATGAAAATGACTCCAATGAACAGTACTTCTCGTGACGTTATATACTTCAACATAAAGCAAACCATATGGCATCTTGGCATGGTAGACCTGCCAGTCAAGTGCTCCAGGGATTCCAACTGCACGATGTGTCTTAAGCAGACATAGCTCCCTCCTACCTCCACAGCAACTGCTGTGCTCCAGGAGAGTCACTCAAAAGAAACCCTGTCACAGTGCTAGGTAACACTAACTTAGCAACACACACACACACACACACGAAATTAGAAATAACAAGCAGAGCAGATGTAATAGCCTGAGCATGCCAAAGGAGCAAATCCTTTGTTGTATGATTTTTTTTTCATTTTTTGTGGGGCAATATGCTGTGATTCACTATTTTATTCCATTTTAGAATGATAATTGTAAGGGCTGGCATGGGATCTCTTCAACATTACATGTATGTATTTTTATTTGTACATGGGAGGGAACCTTGCTGTTTTCAAGACTTGGGTATTTTTCCTCATATCAAAAATGTGATTTTTAACTTATAGAAGAAATATGGATGGAGACATAAACAGTGCGATGCCATAACCCAACACATTTACTTCTACAGTGGTTTAGAGAAGCATTCATTCATACATACAAATATACACAACATTTGTGCACAAACACATACCAGAAGTGCTGGTAAAAACAGAACATGGGAACATGGTAAAGAATCCAAATGTTCCAGAAGAAGAAAAATGAATAAATGAGAGCTTATCCATACCATAGGATACTACATAATTGTTAAACTCAACAAGGAGGCTGGCTATATTCACTGACATGAAAAAGTTCCTAAGCCAAACAGAACAATCTGAGAAGACTTATATATTTTTATATTTTACACACTCATGCTGGCAAGTGCCACCGCCCATCTCTCCAGGCCCTCCACCAGCGCTGGTTCTCATGCTAACCAGTGGGAGTTGCAGCCCATCAGAGAGGTGCCTAGATTCCCTGTTGGTCCTCCTCCCATTCCTGGATCCTGCACTTTCTAGGTGGTTTTGTTGTCAAGCTTGACAGAATTTGCTCCCAGTTCCAGCACTTGGCAGCTGATACTGTAGAAAAGCCCAACCAGCCTGCACTTACTCTTGTTCCTGTATGCATCAGTGAGTACAACCAGTTAGCCCAGTCTGGCTCTCCCCGAAACCCAGTTCACATGCAGGCCAATGGAGTTTGTAACCCTGCCTAGTCTGGTTTACCCCCATCCCAATTTTCATACTCACCAGTGGGAGCAGTGGCTCAGCAGGGAAGACCCCCCCACAGTCCCCCTAATGGGCATGCAATCCCCCAACTTCCGGTCTCACATGTGCTGGCAGGTACTATGGCCCAGTCTGGCATGCCCCACCTCATTTTGGCATTTGCCGGTAGGTGCTGTAACCTGGCCCAGCGTGGTCTGCACCCAATTCCAGCTCATGCTGGTGAGTGATGCAACCTAGCTCGGCCCAGCCAGCTCCCAGTCCTGGCTCTAATGTGAACCGGCTGGTGTTGCGGCCTGACCCTGCCTGTCCTTCCTAGTTCTCAGATCTGCTAGTGGGTGTTATGAACTGGCCCAGATTGGCCTGTCTTCAGACCTGACCCACAAGTATGCCTGGCAGGTACTGTAATCTGGCCTAGTCTGGGCTACTCCTTGCTTTGCCTTTTGTGCTCACCTGCAAGGACTGTGTCATGACAGAGGAGTTTCCCAACCTCCTCTCTCACGTCGCCTGCACATGTAAAAATTGGACAGATGCTATCAAATTGCCCTCCAAAAGGAGCATGCTAATAATTTATAGATTAGTCTTATTATAAGTTTTTAATTTACAAAATTTAGGCTGCAAAAATGGTAGCAATACCAAGACATACGGTCTTGGCCTTTAGTTCAGAAGTCAGCTGATTTTATTTGCTTCCCATTGTCTATTGCTTATTGGTGGAACAAGCACAGTTATCTGATCAGATTAGCCAATCAATGGCGGGGGTTGGGTGGGATGGGGGGGGATGGTAGAAACCTAGATCTCCTGACATTTCGCTGTCTTTATAATGATAAAATTAAAAAGTAAAATATTTAAAACCATAAACCAAAACAAAATATATGAACATGAAGGCTGGATCTACTTTGGTCACTTTTGGATAATGGTCACTTTTTGATAATGGTAAAAAGATAACCATTTTTTCCCTCCACAATGACTACAGTTGGGCTAAGGATAAAATCAACTAACAGCAGGACACAGGTGAAGTTATTATAGAAAAACAGCATTAGACAACAGGAATAAATCAAAATGTGAAATTTGTCTGATTTCTGTGCTTTCAAATGAATTAATTGAAACAATCCTAACTATATAAGTAACAACTACCACCCATTACTGCATATATAACATGAAATACATGTATTTCAGCAAAATTATGCTACAATGCTATAAAATCCTAAATACTATAATGAAAATAGACACAAGACAGCTGAATAATAATCTACAACCTTTTTAAGGTGTATAAAACCCGGTTGTATATAAACTAAAATTGAAATGTCAGTGAAGAAGGCACAGGATGTAGTTAAGAACTTGCATTTTTTCCTTTTCTTTCTTTTTTCTTTTAAACATATTGGTTACTCAATACTATGTCAATCAATTCCATAATGTTATAAATTGCTGATGTAATGTCGGGGCTTTTAATTGATTGGGATGATACTCTGCCGGCTCTACCTTCAGATCACAGATGGTCTCCCCAAGAAGCCGTTGAACTTTTCTGGACAATAAGATGCTGGACCTTATGCTTGGTATATGCTTGCAATGAAAGAATCTCAACTGCACTTGAACTGTGGCAATGCATCAAGGTGGAGGAATCCACCATGGGGGGAGGGTTAGGGGAGGGGTGGGGGGAATCCCAGTGCCTATAAAACTGTGTCACATAATGCAATGTAATTAATAAAAAAATGGAAAACATGTGTTAATCACACATAATTTAAAATTTCATTATGAGATCAGCACTGTATTATAGCAGCTTAAGCTACCACCTGCAACACTAGGATCCCATATGAGCCCTGGTTTGAATACTGGCTTCTCTGCTTCCAATCCAGTTTCCTGCTAATGTGCCTGAGAAAGAAATGAAAGATGGCCAACTGTTTGGGTCCCTGTCATGAATGTGCTGAAGTCCCTGCATCCTGCCTTCTGCCTGATCTAGCCCCAGATCTGCACAGTGCTCATCTGCACAGCGACCTAGTAGATGGAAGATCTCTCTCCCTGTGTTACAAGTTCTTTTCAATAAATAAGAAATCATTAAAAATAAGACTTATGAAAGACGTATGGAAATATTTAATAATGAATATAATGAATTAAAAAACAAACATCAACAGCATTTTCTTTGAAAAATAAATCAGTGATATCGTTAGTGCAGATATGTATAAAACAAAAATATGTGAATAGTATATGGTACCAAAATCTTCTAGAAACAGTGTATAAACAGCCCCTACTGCATCTTGTAGAAAATATGCGTCTTACGGATAAGGATCTGCAAGATATAGGTCAATCTGAAAATACTATTTTTGAAAATGTTGGAGAGTTTGATCAGAATTTCCATTTACACAGTGGGATACATTCAAATAACTTAAGACTTTTCCCTTGTAACTGATGCAAGTATGCAAGTACATATTCACATATTAAAAACAAATCTAGCCAGTCAGGGTTGTTGAGAATTTTTTTTCTTTTGGAAAGGCAGATATACAGAGAGGAGAAGAGACAGAGAGGAAAATCTTTCGTCTGATGGTTCACTCCCCAATTGACCGCAACGGCTGGAGCTGAGCCAATCCGAAGCCAGGAACCGGGTCTCCCACGCGGGTGCAGGTTTCCAAGGCTTTGGGGCCTTCCTCAATTTTTTTCCCAGGCCACAAGCAGGGGGCTGGATGGGAAGCAAGACCGTCGGGATTAGAACTGGTGACCATATGGGATCCTGGCATGTGCAAGGTGAGGACTTTAACCACTATGCTATTGCGCTGGGCCTGGCTGTTGAGAATTTTGATATGGCCTGTGTATGTCTGACACGGTGCAACTGACAACACAAAGTTGGGAGAGTTGATTATATTTACATGTTGAAAATATTCCGAGTAGTTTAATGCAAGATGCTGAAAATGATTTTTAAAACTTATATCACAAGAGTAAAAGAAAACTTTTTATCTAGTAAAACCTATGGCAAATATTACACATACAGATGACCATTGAAAAGCACTGCCAAAGATAAAAATGGCCACAATTTCCATTACTACTCAATGTGCTATCAGAAATTTTATCAATGACTGGAAAACTTGAAAACTTATTGGCAGAATGTACAGTGGCTTACAAAAAAAGAAGATGTAGAGATGAATTAATTGAGTAGGGTTTCCAAACAGGTCAACATACAAAAAGCAATATGCCAGTAGCAATATGCCAGTAGTGATAAATTGAAAATGTAACAGTAAAAATCCACTCAAACAGTAAACAAAAGCTGTTAAGACATCTAGAGACAAAGATGTGATGTCTTTACACAAAAAATTAAAAGATGCCATAGAAAAATATTTTAAAAACAAATAAGGGGAAAACAATATTATGACCACTGATAGGACAACCCAATAAATAAAATTGCTTATTCTCTCTACATAAGCAAACTTAATGGAACCTTAATCAATTAATTTAAAAATTATACAGCTATCAATAGAAAAATTAATTCCAAAATTCACACAAAATAGCAAAGGTCAAAGAATGGTCCAGGCAAATCTGGCAGACCAGAACAATGGTGCAGATCACATATTGCAAGAATCATAATTATTATAACATTATAATCATTCAGAGTGCTTCACTGGTATAGACAACTGGAAGAGAAAAGAGAGCTCAAAATCAGATTCAGACCCATATATGTGAAGGGGGTATGTGATAGAAATAAAATCCTAACCAAGCAAGGGAAAAAGGGAGTTATTCAGTATATGGCACTGGACTTCTTAACTAGAAAAACAAAAGATGCTTACACTTCCAACTACAGACCAAAACAAACTAAAATTGAAATAAAGACTCAATGTAAATAGTAAAAAGCTTAAAATAATTCTCAAAAGAAATACAAATGGCCAGAAAACATATGAACAAAGCTGCTCAATATTTCTAGTCATCAAGCAGATGCATGTCAGAACGCTGCCTCAACTCTTGCAAAGGAGCTGTTAATCCACAAGATAGAGGATGACAAATGTTGCCAAGGATGGGGAGCAAGCGTGGCAGAAGTATAAATTATTGAAGCTACTGTGGAAAACAGTATGGAGATTTCTTCAAAAACTAGAAGTATGCCTGCCATATGATCCAGCAGTTCTACCTCTGGGTATATATCCAAAAGACAAGAACACATATCAAAGACATCCTTGTACCACCACAGCGGCACTGTTCACAATGAATCAACCAACGTGAACATTATCAAATGATTGGATAAAGAAACTATGACACGCACGCCTACACACAATGGAAAACTAATCAGGTATACTATTGGCATCAAAATGGGCAGAACTGGAGGACATCATGTTAAGTGAAATAAGCTGGACCCAGAAAGACAAATACCACATGTTCTATCAGAGATAAAATTAAAAATAAATATCAAAATGGCTTTGTGTGTATTAGTATTCCTCCAATTAAACACTTAGTATCTTTTTCAAAGCAATGCTTAAAATACATTTTGTGATTATGTTAAAATTTACTGAATGTGAGTGGTCATATTCTCACTTGAAAATTGTTTATTCCTTTGCCTATATATCTACAGAATTAGTCTTTTTTACTTGAGCTTCACATTTAGTGGAATATTCATTCTTTGACTATAAATTAAAAATGTTAGCTCAAAAATTTAAAAAAAATAGGGGCTGGCATGGTGGCTATATCACATTGTAGTGCCAGTATCCTATATGGGCACTAGTTTGAGTCCTGGCTTCTCCTCTTCTGATCACCTCCCTGCTAATGGCCTGGGAAAGAAGCAGAGGCTGTGCCAAGTCCTTGGGCCTCTGCACCCACATGGAAGACCCAGAAGATGCTCCTGGTTACTTCCTTGAGACCAGTCTCGGTCAGGCTGTTGCGGTCATTTGAGGAGTAAAGGAGTAGATGGATGATCCCTGTCTCTCCTCTCTCTGTTAACTCTGCTTTTCCAATAAAAAAAATTTTTTAAGTAAAAAAAAAAAAAAAAGATAAAAAAGACAAGCAAAAGAGGAAGGAATTTTTATTATTAGGATTGTATCTATGAACTACACTGAAACTGTTCACTTTATATTAACCACATTAACATCAGACTATGGAAATTGTGTTATATATTTACTATGACTCTGAGAATCAAATGTTTTAATAAATTCCTTAATAACAGTGCTTTCTGTTACACTGTTTATAACAGTAAAAATAGTTAATTGATAATGAAGATAATCATCTTTTAAAATAGGACAGTTCTTACTTTGTTCCAGGGGTCGGGGAGCTCAGGTCAATCTGCCATCTCTTTTAATAAAGTTTTATTAGAACATGGTCTCAACCCACGTATTTATTATTGATGGTTGCTTTCACAATAAAGCAATATAATTAAATAATTGCAAATGTCTGCAAAGCCTCAAATATGAGGGCACTCCAACAGGATACAGAAAAAGATCTTAAAGATGCTTTAGCACAAAAAATTTGAAATCCATGCATTTTTCATGATATACATTTCCCATGAACTTTAAAAAAAAATCCCCTCCTATTTATATTTGATCCTTTACAGGAAATGTTTCACTAAATTAAATTATTAAGACCCACTACTCCATTCTAATTATTTTCAGGTGGTATTCTTTGAGTTTAACTGTGAAAGCTATGTTAATTTACATTGCCTAACCCATATCAAAATCCTATCATACAAAACTAAAGATTTCAAAAAGATCAATACATGTCATAATCTAATAACTTTCATGGGCAGTTCTCCATTATGTGTTATAAGGGGATGAAGTGATAATACTAGTAAGTACGTGATAGTAATATACAATATTTAGTGTGTATAGACATGCATTTACTTAAATAAAACTAAGCACTATTCAAATAATATTAAACTCTTCTTGAGAAAACTAGGTTGAAATATTTCAAGTGAGAAATGGCTTGAAGCTGGCTCCTATGGTACAAATAAATATTTGCTTGTTCCCATATGCATGCTTTGAAACCTAATCATTACTGTGATATCAGAAGGTAGGGCTTTGGAGAGGTGATCAGATCAAGAAACTTCAAAAATGGGATTAATGTCCTTATAAAAGATGCTCCAGAGAACTGCCTTGTCCCCTCTACCATAGTAAGAACAGGGAGAGATGGTGCCATGTATGGACCAGGAAGTGGGTCTTCAATAGATTCCAGATTTGCCAGCTTGGATTTTTTACTTCCTGCCTGCCAGAACTTTAATAATAAACTTCAGTTGTGTCTAAGTTACCCAGTGTGTTGTATTCTGTAAAGAGAAGCCCAAATGAACCAAGACAATGACATATAGGAAAATGAATCTAAACAGATAAAATATTCAATAAAATAAAGATACATGCTCTAGCATAAGGTTGACTATTTAACCTTGGGTGACCACAGTAATGGAATTCCCTGCTATGGCTGGGATGGAGCTAGCTAGTAACTTTCCACTGTATTTGTCTTTTAAAAAAATTATACGGAGAATAAAATCTTATGTATTTCATATATACATTTTTAAGAATGATTTCATATATACATTTTTAGGAATGATACATTCTAATCTACCCTCCCTTCCTCATTCCCATCCTCCCGTCTCCTTTCTTATATCTTTTTTTAAAGATTTATTTTTATTGAAAAGCCAGATTTACAGAGAAAAGCACAGGAAGATCTTCCATCCAGTGGTTCACTCCCCAAGTGGCCGCAACAGCCAGAACTGAGCAGATCTGGAGCCAGGAGCCAGAAGCTCCTTTCAGGTCTCCCATGCGAGTGCACAGTCCCAAGGCTTTGGGCCATCCCCTGCTGCTTTCCCAGGCCACAAGCAGGGAGCTGGATGGGAAGTGGAGCAGCTAGGACAAGAACTAGCACCCATATGGGATGCTGGTGTGTGCAAGATGAGGATTTAGCCCGTAGGCTATAGCCTCGGATCCCCCTTTTTATTTTTGCTTTTAATTTCTGCAAGAATATGCTCTCAATTTGCTTTTGCTTTTTTTTTTTTTTTCTTGAGCGACCTCAATTGCCTTTTATTTACAATTCTAGTCAGGTAGCTCTTGGAATCAGAACAGATTCAAAGAACTCTTTTTTTAGTTGATTTTCTAAATTTTACTTTTATTTTTTATGACACTGTTTAATAGGCACTGTATCCTCCCTTCCCCACCATTCTCCCCTCCAGTCTTACAATGGGTGTCTTCCCTGAATTTTCCCAAGTCCATCATGCTGCCACTGAGGTGTCTCCTGACCTCATAGGGGATTATTAGCCAATTTGCTTTGTAACAGCAAGCTTAATCTGCCACTAAATAAAGAATTCAACAAGTACTAAGTAGAGAAACCATTATTCCTTAGGAATATAGACGAGGGCTATAAGCAATAACCAAATCTCAAAATGTCAACTTTGCTTATATATACATATATTACACTGTTTTGTGCTTGGTATTTTAGTTACCATGAATCAGGGGAAATACATGATATTGTCTTCTTTACAACTAGGTTGTAAGGGTTCCAGTTAAGATATTTTGTCTACTGTGTAGAAGATACATATCATACTAGTGGTGCTGTTAGTATAGCGTCTATACAACTTTATCCCTGAGACCTTTGGAGAGCATATTGGGAAGACATACTTTATGAAGCCATTAGGGTCTATTGATTAGATTATTGATGTATTTTACATATCCAAGGATGGAATGGAGTGACAGGAAGTGGGGCCAGCAGTGAGAATCAAATGATTTGCAATTACACAAAGTGGGCGGGCTAGAATCTCCTGGACCACTTAGATTAGTGCATATTGATGACTGCCTTGTAAATCCTATATGGGATACATGCTTTACATCCTTTATAGAGAATTTCACATATTTCATAAATGTGCAAAGGTTTACTTTATGGAATCACTAGATATTGGAATCTATATATATAGCTCTACCTTCTGGATTATGAAACAAATTCTCCTTGATTAAATTCTACTATATAGGTGAAATTTTCAGTTCATCTCTCAAACTTTGCCTTGATAGCTGCTAAGAAAGACTAATTTCTCTGCTATATAAATTTTTTCTCTGCTATTAAAAAATCTTATCAAGACAACAATTTTTACAGTTTCAGAAAACATAATCCTAAACATCTGGAGATCCCTTTTCTTATTATTTTTTGCATTATAAATAGTTCTTTATTGTGAGTGCGGCTCCGAAGATCACTTTAAACAATGTAGGTGGTGAAAATACATTCAGTGACTCATAATTAGTAACACCCAACTTTGAGAGAAAAGCAGAAAAGTACGTTTTACTAGAGAAAATGTAATGAGATGTTGCCATCATTTAGGGAGTGTATTGGTACTTTATAAGCATAAAATTACAGGTTTAAAAAGCCAACTTAGTAGTTACTTTTGAATACCCTAATCTCACACACTTAAAGATGTTAATTAAAAAACAAAACAAAACAGTAACAATTCTATTTTAACATTCCCCCTATCTAGTAAGTAGGGGAAAACTCATTCCATAAAATAATCATCATAGGCTAATAAAAAGCTTCAAATATATTTTACACTGACTTTTAAATAAAATCTCCTATTAAAATGATATACTAATAAGAAATAGAAGCTATTGATTATAACACTGGGTTTAGGTTGTTATTCTAATGGTATTTACTCTGCGAATAAATCTGTGATTCAATATTTATCTTTGTTCCCCATTTTTCTCATTTATAATTTCTTAGATAAACCGCAATGCCTCCTTTTATACTGAAATGATCACCCACAAGCAAAAGTTCAGTGCAAGAAGATAATCTTTATTATATTTTCACTATAAACAAACAGCAAGCTCAGAGTCTGGTTTCATTTAAAAAAAAAAACCAGGCTTCAACAATAATTAAAAACAAACCTTAACTGCACAGATATTTTGGTCACCATTATGATTTTAAAGGGCACGAAAGCCAGCAGCATAAATAACATGAAGGTAATGACTGAGAATTTTTTATGAGCTCAATAACATAGATCACTGCATTAAACCCTATCCTTACATTTTCTAAATTTTTTTCTTCACTGAACAATTACCATTATTCAGCAAAATATCAAATACGCACACTTTACTCCTACAAGAACACTGCTTTAATAATTAACACCAATCTTAAGCTTTTCATTTTCTCCCAAATTCAAGGAATCATGATTCCTTTCTGTGTATGTGTTTAGCAAAGGAAACACAGAAAATTGATTTTGTTTTCAAGGTAAAACAGCAGATTAACTTCACATTTGGTTGCCAGCTATGTACCCTAATTTTCTCTCTTGAATTTTATTAAGAAAATTAATTACAATCCCTAAGACCTGAGATAATAGGTAACCTACTAATGATTGTATGCTTTTAATTTATACTTTATTCCACTCAGTTGAACCCCACATATTCATTTAGTGTTATTTATAGAAGATTGCAACTGAAGCAATAAAATGGGCTACTTGTATATTTAAGACTACTAATAAGGCCTTTACCTAAGAGTTGCTTATTTTATGCATTTTAACTTGCTATAAGCAACTCTTAAAATTATTTCTATAATTTTTTTCATCATTAAGTGCATTTCATTTTGTTTACTTCTACACAGATAACCAAATTCACCATTTTGCTTTTGTGTTAAGAAACTTCATTTCCTCAAAATAAAGATGTTAGTTCTCCCACATAAGTTTCCAAAATGAGCTTAGCATTTGAACAGCACTTGATAATTGCAATGCCTACATGAGAAATTGGTTCATAATAGGCTTTCTATATATTTTTGTTCTGCATTGAATGAATGAATTCTAACGGAGTGACTTGAGTCATAATACTGCTCATCCTACACGGTAACTAATTTTGCTTACCCAGGAAATTTTAGTCACAGATTTAATTTATCCTTAGTTTAATTTGAAATAAGAAAAAGTTGATTTATCAATTCTCAGAATAAACAGGTTAACCATATTTGGTTATATAGTATTAGTTGAGAGAAATAAAAGAGAATTACTTCTCACTAAACACTGAGCAATTAAGGGGAATAAATAAAAGAAACTCAGAGGTGTTAGTGACTTGGCATTCTTTTCCCCACTTCTATCCTTGCAGCATTTTTGTGCTTACATTTATCCCTGGTAGGCTCTCTAAATCAAAGAACACTGCCTTATATCCTTTACAGAGAGTGGATTTTTCCTTCTCTTTACTTACATAGTAATGTTAGTGAAAAGCTGGTATAAATGTAAAATTAGATACTCATGTCATGCTGCATTTCTGCATTTATATATTTTACTAACATTCAACTTTCCCTATCTAAATTAAACTGTATAGAATATATAATCTGCCAACATACTATGAGATAGCTTGCTTTTAATATTCAGTTTTTGCTGATAGCTGAAGCTTATTGCACATCTTGTCATCTAGCATATTTGCAGGTAACTATGACGCACTCCAGAAAGGATACACTGACAAATTTTTAAGTTAATGGCTTTTTTAGACCAGCACTGTTAGTCAGTTACAGGACAATTGCAATTGCAAAAACGTTGACAATGCAGTTCATGGTTCGGTTCTCCCATCTTACAGTACACGTTCCTGAAAATATACACACAAAACCTTGAAATGCCATGAAAACATCAGAATCACCATGTAATATATAAAGAATATACATCTATAAATAGAATATATGTGTATATGATATATTCTATATAAATTCATTTCATAGGTTTTAATATCTTATTTCCTTACATCATTTAACTCTTCATATTTCATACTGGTCAAAAGACATACTTAGATCTAAGTACAAAGCAATTTTGTTGATAAAGACTTTAACCAGATTTAATGAGTATTTGATAAAAAGTGTATTATTTGATCTAGAAACTCAATTTTGTGTGAGTCAGCCTTAAGTCTCTTACCATCAGATGTAGTATCCCAAAAGCATGAACTGGCGGTATGAAAGCCATACGCACTCCTCTGGACCACGGCACAGGTCACTACAAATAAAGTCACAGTGAGGTCACTTACAGACAAGGGAAAGTGAGCCAATACTGAAGTGTGAGTTCAGAGCTCTAAAAGCTGGGGGGGAAAAAGGAAAACAATGAATTCAGCAAGCAAATTAAAAAAAAAAAAAAAGGAGATGGGGGGGACAGTGTTGCGGAATTCCGGTTCAAATCATGGCTGTTCCACTTCTGATCTAGCTCCCTTTTGATGTGCCTGGGAAAGCATCAGAAAATGGCTCAAGTGCTTGGGCCCCTGCCACCTACATGGGAAACCCAGATGGAGTTCTAGCTTCCTGGCTTTGGCCAGGTCCAGCCCTGGCTGTTTCAGTTGTTTGGTTTCTCCTTCCCTGTCCCCTGCCCTCCTTTTTGCAACTCTACTTTTGAAATAATGAACTATAAAAACCTTAAAAGAAAGTCTCTCATTTTGATTGTCCATCATGACAATTTTAAATCCATGGGGTGTGGTTGGTTTGTGTATCACTGCTATAACTATCGGTGATTGCACTACAGGAAAATTCTGAGTTTAATTCTGTGCTTTGTGATGAGAACAGAATTTAAACACAGCAACAATCCACTTGACAGTCACAGTGTGGAATATCACCATCCACCTACAAAGAGGCATGGGGCTACAGAAAGAAAGACAACAGGGCAGGAGGAGTTTCAATAAAAAGAAAATTATGCAAATGGGTGTACTACTAAGGACAAGGAGATCAAACTATTTTTTCATAATGGACAATTTGCATTTTTTAGATATTATTTATATTATCTTTGTCTGAATATGGCCAAAGTTCTTCATATTTTATTAGTATCCAACTTGAGAGTTTATTAGTCGTATGTCTTAATAACTCAAAATCACAAAGACAAAGGTGAGTGGAGGGACACTGATACTTACCAATGTATTTGTATGCTTTTCCCAACTTAACCAAATGTGCCAAGGATTGTTCCACTATGCTTGCCGTCCACTGATTGATGTTGTTCTGATTATAGTCCTCACCTCCCAAAACTCCATCTACACACTAATTGAGGACAGCAGAATTAGTTCGAGAGAATTTTATACAAATTGTTACAAAAATGTATTCAAAACACAAACCATATGCATTATCCAATGAGACATTTTAAAAAATATACACCTGCTAATTATAATATACTGTCTCCAAGTGTTTCATTTTTCAAGTGCTGGTAAACTGGGTTAAAACATTGCCTGTGATGCTGACACCCCATTTGAGCACCAGTAGATTGCTGGCTGATCCACTTCTGCTTCAGCTCCCTTCTACTGTGCCTGAGAAAGCACCGAAAGGTGGAACACATTCATGGTCCCCTGCCACCCACAGGGGTGACTGACTGACTTTTGGCCTGACCTAGCTAAATCAGTGCAGCCATTTGGGGAGTGAATCAGCAGAATCTCTCTTTCTCTGTTGCCCCTCGTCTCTGCAGCTCCATGTTTCAAATCTGTAGCTCCATGTTTCAAATAAATTAATAAGCATTAAAAATAGAGTATTAAGAGTTCTCAAAACATTTGCAAATGCACTGTCATTTTCTAAGATAACATGGGTCATATTAAGGTAAAAATGCCATGGACTTTGTTCCAAAAGACTTAATATAGCAGATACACCAATGAAAGAACTCGAACATCTGTTAACAGAAAAAAAGCCATTCCTGGGTGATAAAGTATGCCACGAAAGGATTTGGGGTGGGGGATTACAAGGGATTAATGTTGACTGGCTAATGAATGGCAGTGAAACAGCTTGGTTTTAAACTAAGGCTCAGATGCCAGAAACATACAATGGAACTAATCTAAAAACATAATTCTACCATACAACAATAATAATCTCATTCTTACTATGCATAATGGTGGTTACTATGAAAATGGCAGATAGATGAAGGGTGAAGACTGATTAACAGGTACTAAGTTATGCCTACAAAGAATTCTGGGGTTCTAGTGCACAGTAGCATGGTTACAGATATTAAAACAATAAGTATTTATCTGTAATAACAAAAAGAGAAAACCATACCCTAATCCAGTATTGTTGGGAACATAAACTAATATAACCATTATGGAGGACAGTTTGGAGACTCCTCAGAGATCTGAAAACAGATCTATCATATGACCCAGCAATCCCAATCTTGGGAATTTACTCATAAGAAATGAAATAAGTATAAAAGAGAGTTATTTATACACCTATGTTTATTGTAACTCAAACCATAATAGCTAAGATAGGGCATCGACACAGACGTCCATCACTGGATGGTATAGATACGCTATGGAATACCACTCAACCATAAAAAAGAATGAAATCCTGTCTTTTGCCAAAAATGTATGTAACCAGAAACCATCATGCTTACTGAAAAACTCAGTCCGCAAAAGAAAAATTTATATTTTCCCTGATTTGTGGTAATTAATACACAGAGTACAAACATTGTTATCTACATGAGGAAGACTAATATTTTGAGATCTAATTAGAGCTTAAAGCCTCTGACTACTCTTGGGGAACAGTGTTTTCTTTCTCCTACTTGCTATTTTCTTAGTTGAATTCTTTACCTAATGGAATATTAAGACTGTTATTGTGAAGTGGAATTTTCATGCCATGGGAATAAGTTAGAAAAAAATAAGGAAGGAGGAGGGTCATTGGGGAACATGGCAGGGGGAGGTGGGAAGTATCACTATGCTTCTAAATCTGTATTGTAAAATATATTAACTGTGTTCAGCTATATAGATCAAATTTAAAATATTAAAGCGATGAAAAGACTTTAAAACATGTTTTATAAGTTTTTAGCATAAGGAAATATTGAAGATTTGAGCAAATAGGTAATATACTCTACTTGAACATTACACAATATATATACATATCAAAACACCATATGTTGTCCTGTAAGCACGTACAATGTTAAAATATTTTTAATTAAGAACTAAAAATGTAAATGGATTTCTAGGCACTGCTAACCAAAACTATTTCAGATTAAAAAGCCTGAATGTTCTAATTTTAAAAACTATATAGTTTTAAAAACTTGACAGAACGAAAGAACTTAGAATGAAAAAAAAAGGCGCTCCTTCCCCACCCTTTCATTTTTTGCAGTCAGTCCAATTTCCCCAAAGAAAAACATCTTTACTGTACAACTGCCCATTTTCATTTTCCACATTTTTATATGTGTCTCCAAATATTGTTTATATCACAATTTCTTAATGCACAGGTCATAGACCACATCCACAGAACTCCTGTATAATAGATGAAAATTTGCTTCCTTGAGATCACCATGCACTTATCTTCTACCCACTTGCCCCCAAACAGTGAATTCACCATTTTTATTTCATTATAAGAATATGTTAGGAACATGTTTCTTTTCAATCCCTAATGTTTCACTCTACAGGTAGAACTTTTTCTTAACATTCCCGGTCTCTTGTCCGCAGAGATGCAGTGAGCTAACCAGCACCTGAGTGACAACCATTGTTGTGCCATTCTTATCTGGAAGAGGCACTCTACCAAACACCCTGGACTTGTTTCTCCTTTCTTGTCCACTCAGACAACCAAAAAGCACCAGTGTAGGCAACTGCATTTTTCTGCTAACCCAATCACATACTGGAGAGGGATTTAGCAAAACAAGCCACAACTACAATCCTAGTTTTTCAATCAGTAATAAAGGAGAATTTTATTCTCTTTCTAGTGATTCTTTTGACTTTTTCTTTAGTTTAGAACCTGAGTGAGGAAGAAAACCTTATTTAAGGGGATCCCAAACTCCAGCACACTTTCCTGTTCCATTAGCTAAGGACAACCCCTCTTGACACATGAGACTATTATCACTTTTTTCCTTCTGGTTACCTCCACCCCCCCTTTCAGCTCCCAATTTCCCTCTTGTGTGCTTTCACATTATCAAGGTATTAAAACATATTGGCATTCTGGTTTTTTTTTTTTAAATTAAATTCTCTTGGCTTATGTTGTTCTAATGTATGATTTTGACCTAGAAAAATATGGTACAATTATCAGGTGCCCCTGTAAATCCTCGTGCAACTTCAGTTAATCCTGGCTGTACGAGGTCAGATCTGAATGAGATCCTGTGGGGCTCTTGCCTCGGTGTCTCCAGGCAGGCACTTGCTCAGGTGGCACTGATGACGTGAACCGTGTCAGAGGGTAGAACTCTTCATGGACAGGCTTTTCATAATCATGATCTGCAAGGGCACAGATCCTAAACAGCCACAGCCACAGCCATAATCTACGCCTGCCTGCTGGACCAACTCAGCTTGTTCCCCTGAGATTTGGCAGTTAAAGATGACCCAGAACCATGAATGTGTTCACAAACACCTTACCCACAAGTGAAGTCTATATGTGACATCATGACAATAATTAGAGTCCTTCAGCCTCAGCTGGTTACCAGGAACAACTTCCGTTTGCCTCATGGGAGGAGGACCAGATTCCATGTTTCAGATATTTTTCTTAAGATTTTGACCTACCATACCTTTTAGTATCTAAAAGGAGCTATTTGTCCAATTAGATTGGGCTAAAAGTATGCAATGTCCAAGGGCACATATTTATAGAACTTTCATACTTTTTTAATACTTTTATATTTAATGAAATAGACATACATGACAATAGGTTAACAAGTCTGTGTAAGATACAATTAAAAGATTATTTTGCTGCAGAAAATTTGAAATTCATGCATAATTTTCTCATACACTTTTTAATAAACTTTTTAATGATTCTTCATATGCATGGGTCTCAGAACTTTTTGCAACAAAATAAACCTATATTTTAATTCTGTTTTTTTCACAAACTCCTTTAAGTATGATCCCAAATTACGTGTATATACACTTTGCAATATAAAATATGTATGTATGTATATACTTATAGACACGTGTTTATTAAAATAATTAATTAAAATAATGTTTGGCTTACTAATATAGAAGTTACTTTATTCAAAGACGCAGCATTAATTTCAGAAAACAGTGAATCAGGTTTCTGCATGAGAAAGGTTCTTAAGTTCCTCTTTAAGAATATGCCCTAAATGGCTAATAGCATACAACAAAAATGTGGAAGCATCCGATGAAGAGTTAACGAATAAATATTTAAAATACTAGTGTTTTAAGAGCCAGCTAATTTTATACTAAAAGTCAAAACACAGCTTTTGAAAATTTCCATTAAGCAAAGAAAAATTTTTTTCCATTAATTCCATGAGCTATAAGAAAACAAAACTTATAACTCACCTCTTTGACAATATTGTGAGCTTCATCGGCATTGAAGCCAACCTAAAGGAAAACAAAGGACAAAGTGGTTTTCAACACAGATTTCCATTTTTTTTTTTTTGCAACTATGTTGTTACCCAGAATACCCTTGGCTCATCTAGACAGGTGCCGGCACAGGAAACTCCACAGCTAAGCGAAGCTGCCAGTACTTTTCTGAACACTTCAAAATACAGAATGCTTTCCCCATCTACCTCACTACAGGTTTTGATTCATTAGTTCCGGGGCACAGCAGGACAACTGCATCTTTTTTGAAAAGTGCTTTGTTCTAGTGAGACCATTGTGTTGTAAAGGTCAGGAAATAAGCAGGGAAGAGTTTCAGCTAAGTGGGAGAATAAAGGGGATCCAAAAGAAGAGAATACTTAATAGATTATTTTCAATTTCTAAAATTGGCATTGCGAAGCAGTGGCTTTCCTGATTCAAAGCTTAAGAAAATACTTGATCACTAGCAATGAATACCATTTTAAGAGTATAAATGAGTCTGACAAGTTTGTCTTTTCCTTGGAGTACTTCTGTGGAATCCTGAACTAACAAGCAACGATCAATGCCATCCAGACGTCCTAGAGTACAGTACTAGGTCACGTGGTAAGACCCAAACCTCAACCAAGACACTTCAGGTAGCACACGGATGGTTCCCACAAAGATGTTCTGATATGTTTTGTGTCATCACGATGTTTGTAGAAACTATTATATAACTTAAAATTTAGTGAAACAAGCCAATTTTGAAATTGTGTTCAGTATCTAAAATTTCTCAAGTAATTTAACTGCCTCGCAAAAATTCTCCAACAACAAAGACTGCACTAAATATTCAGCAATGTTACGAGAAGAGATTTCAAAACTTGCTCCCATTGTCATTTTGTTAAAATCAGGGCCTCATATGCTTTAAAAACTGACCTATGAATCAAACGATACTCATTTCAATTCAACATGGAAAGACATCTAATAATCTGGCTGTACAAGGTGGCCATGGCAATACATATCACTTTCTTGTAAAATTATACATATGTAGGAAGTTCTGCACAAAAGAACTTCTGTAAGACATTACTGTGGAATATGCCTGATGGGGGCTAGCCAGGAATTCCTGTGCAAATCTTTAGTTCTAAATTTAGAATGCTTTTCCCCGAGATCTGTAAGGATGCAAGCCTCCCTATACGACAGCCATCTGCAGAAGCCTACATCCTCGATTGCCACCACACCACAAGCCCCTTTCAGGATCTAATAATGTATGCACAGTAAGAGCCTACTTGCATTTTCCTGCACCTTTAACCGGTGGCTACCAGTGGACAGAAAGCAGCTTTGTTTATTCTTCTGCAAGCTGTGACAAGTTCATGTGGGATGCAGTAGGCCTCATCCTCCTAGTGTTTACAATGAAGGAAGACCTTAGCTGTCTAATCAGAGGCCTGGGTTCAAATCGAGCATCAGCTGCTCTTGGCAATTATAACACGGGACAAGTGTAAAACACCATGGGTTTGTTAGAGTCGCGTCTGGAACAAAAACATTACTACCATCACCAGGGGTCTGCTGAGGGCTAGAAAAACCTGAGTCAGTAAGCAAAAGCCCTGAGTGCAGAAAGCACCTCCTTCCAGACAGTCCAGGTAGTGTTCTCAGGAGGTGGGGGAGGGGGTGGAGGGAGGTGGTCACCGCACCTGAGTTGTGGGGCTGCAGCACCTGCTCTGGGAACTCCTAGGAGCCCAGCAAGCAGAGGGAAAGACCGGTTTCCAAGGTCGGCCCGGCGGATGGGTGGAGCCCACCACCCGATGCCCGTCCCACACATTCCAGTTCAGCCTCCCCCTACACCCTCCCTCCGGGTCCCGATCCCACGGTTTGCCCTAAGCGCTTCTGGTCGCCCCAGCCACCGTGGCCTTGAGTCCATCCTCAGGACCTCCAAATAAGACGACCAGCACCGGCGGGATTGACGCCCAGCTAAGTGAAAAGCACCCGAGCTCAGTGGACGCTGCACCCCAACTGTCGCGGCCC
Organism: Ochotona curzoniae; assembly: GCF_017591425.1. Taxonomy (NCBI): domain Eukaryota; kingdom Metazoa; phylum Chordata; class Mammalia; order Lagomorpha; family Ochotonidae; genus Ochotona; species Ochotona curzoniae. The sequence continues at coordinate 16,405,410 of NW_024465023.1, read as the reverse complement.
ATCCCGCGCGTGGAGACCATCCCGCTAGCACCCACGGCCCAGAAGCACAGGGGCGGGCGGGGGGCTTTCGCAAGCAGCCGAGGGGCGGTACCTCGTCGCAGTGGCGGTGGTACTCCTCCATGGTGGCGCCGACTCGAACAGGGGGCGGAGCGACAGCCCGCTCCAGCTCCGCGGCCGCGCACTGGCTTCCTGGGAGGCCCCGCCCCTTTTATGCTCCGGCGCCTTCCGCCACGTAGGCCCCGCCTCTGTGTCGTCATTCTGCCGCGAACGTAGGGCGGGCTCAGGTCGCGGGCGCGACTGCTGGAGGGGAGTGAACAGGCCCAGTGACCTCAGCTGTTGAAACCGGCGTCTGTTTCTCGCAGTCTCTTCTGGAAACGAGGGATTTGTGGTAAAGAACTAGAAGTAATAGCAGTGGGGCCTAACCTGTTGTCACTCTGTTTAGACCCGCTCCTGCCGCATTAACCAGTAAATAAGTATAGTAAACACGCCACTTTCGTTTTTCCTATTCCTAACTTCACTTGGAAAAGTTAACTTACCATAGTTTGTTTCCTCATAAGAAAGCTTATGTGGAAAATTTGTTAAAAAAAAAAAAAAGAGTGGACAAAAGATCTTCCTCTCTGTCTCTCCTCCTCTCTGTATATTTGACTTAAAAAAAGAAAGAAAACAAAAGAAACTAGAACATTTGGACCTTTAAAAAAAAAAAGACATAGTTTTTATTCGAAAGTCAGATTTACAGAGAGAAGGAGAGACAGAGACAAAGATCTTCCATCCGCTGGTTCACTCCCCAAGTGGCTGCAACAGCTGGAGCTGAGCTGCTCTGCAGTCAGGAGCCAGGATGAGAAGAACCGCCATCCATACGGGATTCCAGCGGTTGCAAAGTGAGGATTTAGCCAATAGGCTATCTCGCCAGGCCCTGCGTCATCTTTTAATCCCATTATCCTGACCTTTTGGCAGCTTCTGTGTGTAATCTTGCTTACTTTATGGTTGGATACGAGAAGCAAATGAGATGCTGCTGACACAACTCCTAAAGCCCCTGTTCCTACATCCCTGTTTCTCTAACTGTAGAATGAAATAACTGACACGGTGTATAAGAGGAGCAAATAGCCCGACTATATATTACTGTAGAAGAACAATGAGTACATTTATTGAAAAATTACCAAGTAATTCCAGATGGCCTTAAGAATTTTCTCAAAACCTCAGAAAAAATCCAAATTAGCTTCTTTTAGCACCTGTTTTTTCATGATTTATTTTTTTAAGATTTATTTTGATTGGAAAGGCAATCACAGAGAGGAGGAGAGACAGCGAGGAAGATCTTCTGTCCAATGCTTCACTCCCCAGCGGCCACAATGGCAGGAGCTAAACTGATCTGAAGCCAGGAGCCAGGAGCTTCTTCCAGGTCTCCCACGTGGGTGCAGGGTCCCAAGGCTTTGGGTCATCCTGAACTGCTTTCCCAGGCCACAAGCAGGGAGCAGGATGGGAAGTGATCGGGTGAGTACTTTTGGTATCACCTCATCCATGGACTACCTGTGTCCCATCTCTTCTCAACAACATTATTCATGTGCTGCAGTCTAGGAATAGCCCATCTCTAGAATTTCATTTTGAGGATCTGCTTCTAGAGGATGTGCTGCTAGCTATCCTGTGTTAGGGTTCTCCAGAGAAACACAACCAACAAGATGTTTGTATGTATACACATTCGTATATGCACATACATAAATGTACATGCACACAAACACGACACAGACATATACATACATATATGTACACACAAACACACATAAACAACACACACATGAAATTGGCTGTGCTTATGTGAGCCAGTTCTTTGAGAAAATATGGAGCCTGGGCAAGTCCAAAACTTAATTAATGGCTTGGGCCAAACAGTCTGCTGACTCAGAAAGGAGTTGCAGTTAGAATCTGAGCCCTGTTTTCTATAGCATCAGGAAGAACCAGCGTTGCAGATGAAGTACTAGAGAATTCTCTTCCACTCTGGGGAAGGCAGCCTTCCAGTCTGCTCAGGTGCACGTGTAATTAGATGAGGCCTGCCTTCATCATGGAGGAGAGTGTGCTTCATCCAACAACTACTCTGGCCCAGCCAAGTTAGCCCATAAAAGTAATCATTGCAGGCTACTATTGATGCCAGTGATGATTTCAGTCAGATTGCTAAGATGAATGACATGCACAAATCGGCATAAATTAGAATACTTCATGTACAAAAGGCCTAATTATAAAGATGTGGACAGGTGAACAGCAAGTTATAGCATAAGAACCGAGGACTAGCAACAGTAGAGCAGCCAGATTCCTAATGCCGGAAGTATATGAGGAAAGACATTTATGTAATTTGTGACTACAAGGCCACATAGTTAACCTTTTGTCAAAATATACAAAAAATCCAAGGTGAACTCCCGCAAAGGGAGCCAGGGTAAAAATTACCCCCAGCTCCTCTCCCTCCCTCTAATCTTCTACCAGTGTTCCTCATTGACTGAACCCAACTAGAAACCAGAGGGCATAGAAACTACTGGAATCCATATAGTGAGGTTCCCAAGATAGACAGACAAACAGGGGATTCATAGTAGGATTGTAACACACAGATCCCAAATCCTTATGACCCTCAAGCATAATAAATTAGAGCTCATGTTTTTGTCACATCATAGTGAAATAGCAGAGAATCAAAAGAAAAGAAACAAAAATGTCTGCCTTGAAAAGAAGCAAAGTATCATCAAAAATAGTGTCTGACTTTTGTTTTCTGACAGGAATAGTGCAAATTGAAAATCTATGTATTTTCCTCCAGAGACAATATGCTTAACACCTTTAACTGTGAAGGTAGATGTCTGTTCCAGATAAATAACCTTAGTTGACATTTTAAAATATTTAGACCAATAAAAATGGAGAAATGTATCTGCTGAAGTGAAGTTCAAGAAATACCAGCACTCTTGTGACAAAACGCAAGTGGTTCTAACTAGGAATTTGGGCAATACAGAAATAAATGAATATAGTGGCACATTTAATTGTTCTGAGCCCTAGGAAGCAATAACAATATCTTATGGAATATAGTGTATATACCATAATGAAAATACAAGATAATAATAGCTTATGAATTGAAACTAGTATAATTTAAGATATTCAGAAGTTTTTCTGTTGTCCAGGAAATGAGTAAAAAATGAAGCAATATTGTATTTTGATAAGGATGCCATTTATAGAGTAAACCCTAAAGGAAATATTAAAAAAAACAAAAACAAAAACGTGTAACTACCAAGCTGATAAACTTGAGAAATCCAATTTTAAAATACTCAATATAAAAAAAAAAGACAACGGGGCCCAACAATGCGGTGGAACAGGTTAACCCACTGTCTTCTGTTTATGGGTGTTAGAGTTCTGGCTATCCCACTTTTGATCTAGCTAATGCACATGGGAAAGCAATGTAAGATGGTCCAAGTGCTTGTGCCCTGCTCCCAGTGTGGGAGACCAGGATGGAATTCTAGGCTCCTGGATTTATCCAAGCCCCACCCTGGACCTAGTGACAGTTTGGAGAGTGAAGTAGCTGATGGTAGGTCTCTTTCTCAGTCTCTCTCTCTCTCTTTTTAACTCTGCTTTTCAAGTTAGTAAATAAAATCTGTATGAGAGAAAGAAAAACAAAGGAAAATAAAAAGAACATGTTATGGGTCATATAACAGATTGAAATAGTGATGATATATTTAAAATTAGATGTATCAAAATTATAATAAAATCATATATATCATGTGTTCCATTTAAAAAGCCAAAGACATAGCAAAACATAGCACACCTATATGTTTGCAGCATAAATAAATGTTTCAAGGATTCAGAAAATGTTAGAGAATTATGGAAAAATATACCATGTGATGTTATCCAAATATGATATGCGTGTATGTGTATACATGTTTACATGTGTGTATCTGTTTCAGATATAGTGAAGAACAAAAGGCATGTTTGATAACGATGAAAGAATCAAGTCACCAGGGAGACACAATAGCCCCACATTTTTTGTGCTTAAATTACTTCAAAACATAGAAAGTAAAAATTAATAGAATTAAAAGATAAAATAGATAAACTCATAGTCATATAGGAAGTTTTATTGTCCTCTCTCAACAAATGATAAGACATGTCAGCAAGGTAAATATACCAGAAATGATGTATAAGATTAGAACAACGTGATCAATGTATTTGATCTAATTGACATATGTAGAAAAACTGTGAACACGATAATTATAGAAAATATTTTCTTTTGAAGCATAAAATTTTGTGTTAACTACTTGAGAATTGAATCTGCATTATTCTTGTAATTTGGTAATTGGTATTTTGTCTACTTGCTTTGCAACTGATTCTCCTCCAATTTCAAGTCATGTACAGACACATACTCCCATAAGAAACCTCTTCTAGGAGTAGAAAGTATCTATTCTGCTTTAGAACTACACATCTTTGAGAATCAGAGTTCATTTATCAAGTTATAAAATAGTGCTTAGGAAATGGAAAGCTTATTATTCCTGAAAATGCTTAAACTTATAGACATGAATGTTATCACTACTAGACCATCATATATTAGGTAAATATTGATAGAGACTTCCAATTTGTAATGTTAATCCTGCTTCCCTACTGTTTATGTTCTAAGCATCAGCTTCATTATAGTCATTTTTTAAAATAAGATGTTAACGCTGTACCAAGACTTGCACACACAATTTTTTCAAGACCTTTATTGGTCCCAACATGACAGGATGAATTTTCTTCTGTAACATGATGCATTATTACAAAATTGCAAGATAATACATTTCTTCTAATTGCCAGAATTATCGAGAGTAGAGCACTAATTGTTAAATTATTTTACTCAGGGTGAACATGGATCAACAATGGAGCTGAGAATAGAAGACATAAATGGAGCAGGATGTTAATGATGATGAGGTATGCACTCTTCCATTTCAAAGGCACTGACCACTAATGCCCACGTGTGAGAGAAAATATCCTGATGAGGAGGGTGGCCATGCTATGGGAATTTGTCTTTGGATAACTGAGAAGAACAGTGATACTAACCTTGGCTGCAAGTTGGAATCAGATGAAGAAGCTACAAAAATTATTTGTTAGAACCCCACCTTCTGAGATTCTGGTTTAGTTAGTTTGGAGAGGAACATGGCATTAATAGTTTTGCTGATCTTCCCCAGGTGGGAAGTTGGGGAAATTTATATTATGAAATTGAGGTTGATTACCTTGGTGCAAACTTTTTTTGTTTTCTTTCAGATGCCATTAAAATAAAATAAATTTACCTTTACTGTCAAGGTCCTGACATAGTTCCGCTGGAAATTAGAACAATCAAATGTTATTGCTTCTTGGGGGGGGGGGGTTGTCCTACAGGTTACTCATTCATTCAGCAAATGTTTACTTAGTACCCACTGTAGCCAGACATTGTGTTAGAGAAGTGATTCTTAACCAGGGTAGATTTTGCTCCCTTCCTGACCCTAGGGACACCCCATTCCCATACCTGGAAACATTTTAAGTTGCTGTAAATAAATGGGTGCCATCAGCATGCACTGGGGTCCAACACACAGACAATTTCTATAATAAAAATTATTTATCACAAAATGTCAATAATGCTGAGGTTGAGAAATTTTGTGTTATCAGAATTGAGAATGATGAGAATGAACCGGAAAAATTCCCTGTCTCTATGCAGTTTATTATCCAGAATCGAAGGCAGACAATGCATAAATACTTCACTAAGTCCATAGAAGATGGAATTAAAAATAAGCATATATTGGTGCAAAAAATGTGAAACCCATGCACATAAGGGGTCTTCAAATTGTTCATGAAAATTGAGTATGTGAAAAAACAATGCATGGATTAGAAACAATTTTGCATCAAAATTAACTTATATTTTCATTTCATTTTCTCTTACCTTTTGAAATACCTTCAAACATCTACGTGTATATATTGGTATATATATATATAGAATATGAAATGGAGTAGTTGTATTTTAAGCAAAGGTGAACAGAGAATGATTTGGGCAGGGTGATTTTATTTCTTTTTTCTTTTTATTCTTTTAAAATGTTATTTATTTTTATTTTAGGTGATGTTAACATAGTTATCAGGGTGGGAAGGATCAAGGGTTACAGAAAAGTGGATGTGATCATTGTTTACAAATTTTCTGTTTCTTCTTCCTGTTTCTGGGGACATGGGGGGAATAAGGAGAGAAGCCATACCCAGCTTCCCAACTGCCCCAGTATCTAAGGATGGGGGATGGCTACTCAGTATCAACCCAAGGTCCCAGTGTGGCACACACTCCGAGGGTTCTGCTTAAGTAGATTTGATAGTTCTGATATGTTGATCTTGTCATTCCAAGGATGAGGGAACCCTTTTAATGTCCATTGGCTGATATAGTCGGCCTTAGAGTCTCCATTTGCCCAGATATTTACTGTCATCGATTGACTGGGGTAATTGTCTAATTTGTTCTGCCCTCTTTCATCTGGCATGGTACAGGTGTCCTCTACAGGCCTCAATGGGCTGCGTTATCCTCCATATGGATCTGGGCCAGCAGTCTACTACTCTGTCTATTCCACTGAGGAGGTCCAGTTCTTGCAGGTGTGCCAAGGACCCAGGCCAGGCAACCCAGCCCGCTGGACACCCACCCCCAGGGCTCATGAACCCAACACTGAGCCAGTCAATCCAGGCATCCACTCTGCAGGTGGGCCAAGGACACAGGTCTTGTGACCCAGGCCCCACCAGACCCCCCTAACCCCCAGAGCTCATGGATGTGGTACCCACTGCACAGGCAAGTCAAGGACCCAGGCTGGGTGACCTGGACCCTGGGTAAGGCTATTTTAGATACAGTGTAAAGGGAAGAATTCTCTGAGGAAATTATGTTTATGTAATTGTTTAAATGTTGCAAATCAGTTGGATGAAAATCTAGATGATGGATGAAGGTAAAGAGAAGCCATCTGCTTCTTATGAGTGTGGGACAATGAAGAAGTTAGAAAAATGTGGTAGGATTTTGGGAAACTCAATTGGATTTCTTGGTTCTAATTTTAAAATGAAATCAATCCTGGAGGCTAATGGGTTCTATCCAGCCATGTTCAGCTTTTGGAAGCATGTGGAGAACAGTAAGATTAACCAGGGCTGGATTTTTTTTCCACATTTTTTTTGTATCTGGGGTAAAAGGGGAGATAAAGGGAGAAGCCCCATCCAGCCTCCCACCCATCCCAGGTCCCCGATGTGGGGCATGCTCCAAAGGTCCTGCTCAAGTGGTTTTGATAGTTCAACAGTTATGAATTGCTGCCAATATCGCCATTCCAAGCATGATGAAGTCGCTGCAGAATCCACTGATTGACATAGTCCACCTTAGAGTCTCCGTTTGCCCAGTTTTTCACTGCCAATGTATGGCTGGGACAGTTGATTGATTTGTTCTGTCCTCTGTTGTGGTGCCAGGTATCGCAGGTTCTCATGGACTGCCATATCCTCCATGTGCAGCTGGTTATGCTCTCCACTGCTCTGTCTGAAGGGGTTGGATTTTTTTTTTTTTTTTACCAGATGATTGTGAATGAGGCACAGAGGATCAGGGGCTTTGAAGGCATTTTTGGAGAACTGGGCCAATAGAACATGGATTCTAAGTTGAATGAGTAGTGATGGGCAATGAAAAGGATCATTCGATTCAAGGTCTAAATAGAGTCAGAATTACTCAGATAACAGTTCTAAAAGTGAGAATGAAAGAAAGAGAATAAGAGATAGTAATTGAAAATGAATTTTTGAACCATTATCTTGCTAGCAACTATGATCCTCTTCATATTACACTTTTATCCAACTATAGGTTCTCTAACCAGAAGAAGATGAAAAAAAAGTTTTATTTGTGTCATATCTGGAGGACTGTTTAATTCAAGTTCTGATTTACTTGATATCTCATCCAGGCTTTTTGCTATACATGATGATAAGTATGAATAGAGACAACAAAGCAGAAAACTAAAGGATGTACCATGATAAGCCTATGTGATACCAAAAAGTAAGCAGGCACCAGGGAGGAAATATGAAGGATTTTCCTTCAACCTCTCATAGTTTCTGTGAGGTATCTTTCATATCCTTTCCACTTTTTCCTGCCCTTATCTCTACCATACATTTTTAGTATGAGGTACTGTTTCTTCATGTAGATAGAAGCAAAGGTGCTTTATATCTCCTCCATGTTTCAGCAAAATATAATTACATGATGATGAGAATGTCTTTGGCTAAGTCTGAGAGGATTCATTGTGTGTGTGTGTGTGTGTGTGTGTGTGTGTGTGTGTGCACGTGTGTATTTTAAAGCCCCCTGCTCCCGACATTTCTAGCAAAGGTCATAATTGTTGAATCATTTGTTTGAATAAAAGTTCTATGTGTGCTATGGATAATCCATGCCCTATCTTATCCACATTTTAGAAACTTTAAGCAAAGTTCAAGATTATTTACTTCTTTTTCAGGGGAAAAAAGTGTATATTTTTTATTTTCTGTTGGTCTTTTAGTGGAAAGAAATGCTAAACCTTTGATTCAGAGTATATAATCTGACCCTGTTGTCTATTATAATGCTTATTGCACTAAAGAGAACAATAATCCAGTGTGAATAAAGTGAATGTACTGCATGAGTCAGTTCTGTACTTTTTCTTGGAAATAGCAGGTGCAAGGAGACCCATTTAGTTTCACCCAGCTCTTAATTTCTGTGATTCTTCTAAACAATGTCTCATGAAGGACACTTCTTGGTGCTTTTGAAGAGCTGGAGTAATGTATTTACAAGCATAAAATGGCTTCATTATGTTTAGTCATTTTGCTCATTAAAAATCTGCAGCCTTATGAGAGGAACTCAGTCATTGTCCAAGTCTATATGCTAATGACTCTGTTCATAGTCAAAGCACATTTAATATATTTATTCATAGGCCAGATGAGAACTTTTAAAGTGTCTTATTTTTAAAACAAAGCTACTCTTACATAGGGAGAGAAAAAAAATCACTAAATGTAAAATGAGCATTTGTTTCAAAGTTTCCATATAATAGACCATTTGCTAAGCACTAGCACCAGTCATGTATGTGTATTCTACATGTAAGTGTGTCCTGATTTTAAGTGTGCAAATTAAATATAAGCATATATAGATTGACCCCAATAGACAGTTAAGGGATTATGAATAGATTTCTCATTGAAAGATTCATTATATCCCCTCTTCCTTAAGTAAAGATGTGGATAATACTGATCTTGAACAATGTACAGAGGCCACATGATTAAACATATTTTTCATTTCTTTGGCTGTTCCAAGTTATAAAAATTAGGGATCTTCACTGATTGAAAAATCTATACTCAGTTATTTCTTTCTGAACACAGTGGAAGTCTTGAACAACAAACAATGCAAGCTGTTTAAGAAATATTTAAAAAATATTTATGTATTTTATCTGGAAAGATTTCATCTGGAGACACAATAGCCCCACATTTTTTGTGCTTAAATTACTTCAAAACGTATATTGATTCTGAGGTCTTGTTGGGGCTTTTAACTGACCGGATCTTTACTCTGTTAGACCTACCTTCAGACCAGAGAAGGACTCCCCAAGAGGCCACTGATCTTATCTGGACAATAAGACGCTGAACTTTATGCTAGGCATGTGTTTGCAAGGAATGAATCTCAACTGAACTTGAACTATGGTTATGCAACAAGGTGGAGGAATCCACCATGGGGGGAGGGGTATGGGAGGGGTGGGGGGAATCCCCAGCGCCTATAAAACTGTACTACATAATACAATGTAAGCAACAATAAAAAAAAAAAAAAAGAATAGATTGAAAGATTTCAAATACCAGCAAATGACAGACATAAACATGGATGAATATTCACAATTTAGGATGTTGTATCATTCTTTTTTCATATTGAATTATTAAGCCTCGTTATTATGCATATGAAGCAATTGCTACTGATTTAATGGTATTTTGCCTTATCTCTCTGGCCATATAAAATGATACAAAATCATTGAGCTGCCTGGCTGTCATTGGCGTGATTGATTAACCAACTTGTTGGAATACTTGTGAAGCCCAGGCATAGATTAATAGTTTTCTACCTTTTTCATGAAGATGATGAAAGGGAGGAAAGGGAACTTTTTTGTAGATTTAATGATCCTTTACCCATATGCAACAAACGGCATCAACCTTCATGCGCTCAAAAGCTGTGACTGCCCAATGTTCTCTTGACTGTGTTTGTCCTCAGCCAGAGCACACACGCATCCATCTGTGTCAGCAGAGCCCATTCCGCCCCCTCCGTTCTCCTCTCCTCTCCCCCTCTTCCCAGGTTAGCTCTTTGAGAATACAGGTTTGCAAGCACAATGCTCAGTCTGTTTTCTCTGGGTGAGTGAGTTTCTCAAACAATGATGTTCCCAAATGCCACAGAGAAGCTGTTACCAGATTGTGAGACCTGAGGGGGAACAAAACTTGCTTACCCATTGTTCTTTGATACATCACTTCAGGAGCTATGAAACAGTGATTTAAGATCAAAGCTCTTCACATAGGCTACTGAAACAGTTTTTCCCTTGGAAGTCACTTTATTTCCAATGGTACTTGCCATGCCAATGTGTTTAAAATGTCACTGAATCAAGCTTTTTATTAACCTGTCAGTGTATCCAAAGTGTTCTGCAGAACCTCTGTGGGGCTTTTCTTGTCTTTTAAACCTACACATTATTACATAGGCTTTCCTCCCTAATTAGCAGTGACAGGTTCTCTTTAGTGGAAAGATTCCACTTTCAGAGTGCAAGAGGGAGCTAGTGTGGGTGGAAATAGATTTGGATCATTTGCTAGATATGGAGAGGGAAACCAGCATTGCTAACAGCATGTGGCTATGAAGGGAATATTGAATGAGTGAGTACTGGGCAATGAATATACATACTCAACAGTTAGTTGAAGGAATTAACCAGGCTGCTTATTTCCAGGGAACTAAGATTCCATGGATTGAAGGAATTACCCAGGCTGCTTATTTCCAGGGAACTAGAATTCCATGGATTGAGATTTTTCCCCCAGCTCATGGACACACTGATGAGTTTATAAGCTCAGTCTACTTTGCTGGAGTCTGAGACTGTTCTGGAAGCCATGACATCACTTGTTTCCACCACTTATCTAGTCAGTGGAAGGATTGACTACTCAATTTCTTAATGTCTAAGAGTCTCTACAGTATAACTTCTTCCTCAATTCTGTTGATGTTTATGATCCTAATCTTTCAGTTTCCTGCTTCATTCCCCAACCTGGTGTACTCAAATCTCCAGAAGACCACGAGTCTACCCTGATATTACTAGAAATTAATTCAGTTAGGCTAAGATAAAACTGATAGTCACTGAACATTTTCAGAAATAGGCCAACAACTGCTGCTTTTTTTTGGTTTTAGAACCTTCTGTAAAGTTCCCATCAGTGTAGCGTGATTTGAGGTGGTAGATCTTGCTGGCTATTCAGCTTGCCACAGGGGACAGGGTTCCTTCTGTTAGAGTAATAAATCCTTTTGAGCAGATCTAAGTATCAAACAAACAAAACACAATTGAATTTTCATTTAAACTCAAAATAGTATATATGCATGTTATCAAAAATTAGGGCAGCATGTTGTCAGATTCATTGTTTCAGCTCCAGTTCAGAAGTTGTCACTTATCGTTATGACAAGAAAAGGGATCAGAAAATTAGTGATTTTTTTTCTTGAATCCTTCAGAGAACTAAGGTGAAACCACCACCCCAAAATTCTAGAAAGATGAGTCAATTCAGACAGTCACAGCTGAGATCAGCTGACATGAAGCAGCAGCAGGTAGAGCCATAAACTGTTTTGTACATTTTCATGCTAATTTTAAACAAGGTCTGCAGGTTAGGGGTAGACTAAGATGAGAGGCAGAAACTCCTGAGGATGCTAATATGAGAGGCTATACTTTCTGGGACTTTCTCCAGGGGCCTCCGCCACATACTTTGAGTAAATACCTGAGAGAAATCCCCTGGAGGCTCTGACAGGAGGAAACAGAGAGGAACCTTTGTTAAGCACTTTCAGAGTCAGTAAGGCCTACTCTCCACAGGAAAAGACTTTTACCAGAGTCTTATCCCATGCTGAGAAGAGGTATTTTCCTACATCATTTACCTCCACCCTTCTGTTTTGCTTTAGAGGGGAAAAATAAATGCAGGAGATATGTGTCCATTAGAAGAGTAGGATATCCTAATATGTTTGCAGATTGTGTTCTGTTTTTCACATCTCCCCACTATGCCAAGACAGTTCCCACACAGTACATTGGGTTTCAGCTGAAGGAAGAGCAAGATGCAGTAATACTCCTCTGAGGAGAAGTATTAGGGATGGCCCAGAGTAACATGGGAGCCAGAAACAAAAACATTACAAAATTGTGCAGCCTGTGGGACCTGCAGCCCAACTCTTAGCAAGATTAATATTTGACAGCTCATAGAGAAAAATATACACTCTGATTAAAAAAAAGTTCATCTGGGATTGCAATTCTTTTCTTTTTTTCCTATTCTTCCCCTAGGGTATCTGCTTCATGTTCAGAGTCAGAGGTGACTTATAACTGTCACATCCATTTTAAGCAGTGGGGATAAAATAGAGAAAGAAGTTGATGCAGGGCTTTTTAAGTTTATTTATGTTTTTAAAGATTTATTATGGCTAACCTTGTGCTACAGTGGGTTGAGCTACCACTTCCAATGCCATCCATGAACACAAGTTTCAGCCCAAGCTGCTCCACTTCCTATCCAGCTGCCTGGGAATGCAGTGGAAGATGGCCCAAGTACTTGGCACTTGCCTCATATGTGAGAGACCCAGATGGAGTTCTAGATTCCTGGCAATTTGGTTATTGAACTGATGGAAGGAAGCTCATTCTGTCTCTCTTATCTTTCTCTGTAACTCTTTCAAATAAAGGTAAAGTCAGGGAAAGAAAGAAAGACAGAGATTTTTCTTCCATTCACTTATTTACTCAGATGGCTGCAATGATCAGGGCGTGGTCAAGCTGAAGCTAGGACCTAGGAACTTTGTCTTGGTCTCCCCCATTAATGGCAAGAACCCAAACATTTGGAATATGTTCCTCTACTTTCCTAATCATGTTAGCAGGGAGTTGGATCAAAAGTGAAGGAACTAGGCTTGGAATTGTGCCCATATACAAATCTGGAGCTGCAAACAGTGCCTTAACTGGCCACACCTCTTTTAGAAATGTGACCCAAGGGTTGTATGTTCCAGTTGGCATTGCTTTGACTAGAATGTAGTGGCCACCCTAACAGCAAGGAGCCTGAAAAAAAAATAGTCTTTAGTGGTTAGTGATTATATGTTTCTTTATGGAGATTTATTGTACTAAAAAGAGGAAAGACTGAATTATTTAGCAGTTGATGCCACAGTCTATCTTCTGAACATCCAAGCATCCATGAATAAATACTACTTTTCCCAGGAAAGTAGCCCTAAGAGTCAAGCAGCTATGTTTGCTAACTTAAAAGCCAGCATCTCTGAATGATGCTTAGTTATGACAATCAGAATTAGATATGGATTCTCATGGTCATGTAACCTATAAGGCTGAAAGAAAAAACTATCAGCCTTTCTGCCATCTAATATATCACGGTGAGAAAAGAGTTTAACCACACTGAAAGCTCCCATTCTGAAAAGATGAGAATAGAAACTGTGATACTTCTTGTCTGTTGCAGTTAGTAAACTTTGCTTTGTAGCTTAGAAGTTAAAATGCTGGTTATGATGTCCACTTACCACACAAGAGTACCTGAGATTGATACTGGGCTCCAGCTCCTGACTCCAGCTGATTCCTAAGGCATACCCTGAGAGGCAGTGTTCTGGTTGACTCAAAAATAGCATTCTTTCCATCTATATCAGACACCTGGATTGACTTGTGAGCTTCTGGCTTCAACCAAGCCCAGTCCTAGCTATTAAAGGTATTTGGGAAGTGAGCTAGCATATGGGAGCTTCCTACATCTGTTTCACCCTCCATTGTCCCCTCCCTTTCAAATTAAAAAGACAAAAGAAAACAACAACAAAAATTTGTGGTCCTGGGATTGATGGGTCAATTGACTAATCCTCCCTTTCCAAACAGCAACATCCCATATGGGCACTGGTTTGTGTCCCAACAGTTGCAGTTCCCATCCAGCTCCCTGCTTGTGGCCTGGGAAAGCAGCGGAGAATGGCTCAAAGCCTTGGGACTCTGTGCCCACATGGGAGACCCAGAACAAGCTTCTGGTGTCTGCTCAGCTCCAGTCATTGCAGCCACTTAGGTACTAAACCAGTGGATGAAAGATCTTTCTCTCTCTTTCTGTCTCTCCTTCCCAGTGTAAATCTGTCTTTCCAATAAAAACAAATAAATCTTAAAAAATGTGAGCTAATTGTGAAAAATCCCCATTATTAAAAATTAAATTACACACTTACCATTAACTAACTTTGTATTACAAATAAGGTGAATATTGAAAAGTTCTTTAAATTCTTTTTAAAAATGTATTTTATTTTTATTGGAATGTAATATATACAGAGAGGAGGAATGATGGAGAGGAAGGTTTTCCATCTGTTGATTAACTCCCCAAGCGACTGAAATGGCTGGACCTGCACAGATCCAAAGCCAGGAGCCTGGAGCCTCTTCTGGGTCTCACACGCGGGTGCAGGGTCCCAAGGCCTTGGGCTGTCCTCGACTGCTTTTCCAGGCCACAAGCGGGGAGCTGGATGGGAAGCAGAGCTGCCAGGATTAAAACCGGCACCCATATGGGATCTTGGTGAGTGCAAGGCGAGGACTTTAGCTGCTAGGCTACCATGCTGGGCCCATCTGTAAATTTTTAAAACGTAGTTTACTATCACTTCTTGGCATTTTGGCTAAAATCAAATGTAAAAGTATTTTACTAATATCTATGCTCTTGAGGTTATTTGCATGTTTGTCATGTGTAGCATGTGAATAGTATGTAACAGTGTTTGGTGAACAGTATGCAATAGTGTTCTGCAAATCTCTTCAATGATTGCTTGAAATCAGACCTGATGGTACTATTTTATATCACAGAAGTCAGTGAATGACACACATCACACATCTATTGTCCCCAACAAAGAGCTGGTTGTTAAATATTTATAAGTATATCATCATTTCCACTCTTTGGCGAGAATTTATCTGTGGTCGCATCTGGCTGCACATAGATTAGGATATATGTAGTCTCCAGCTACTTGACTATATATTTATTTGAAATGTAGGGATTTCCTTTGCAGGAAGAAGGGAAGAATGTATATTGCTTCTCCCTTAATACCCTCGTAATTTAACATGGAAGAGTGACCTCTGTACCAGGTTCTATACTTCATTAGTAGAGATAAGAGGCTCAGAGAGAAATTTTAGTACCTATCTGGTGCGTGATTACAGAAAACTTCATACCAGGCTCTGTATTCAGAGACATACAAAATAAGACATTAAAAATCCTCAGTAATAAAAGTCTATGCTTTTGATTTGCTAAGGAACTAGAATTTGGGAATACCTAGACTCTGGGTCCTCCTCGTTTCATCAATGTAATACTTAAAGTTCAATGTTTCAAGTCAGTCTTGGTTAAGGTTTTAAGTCAGTTGGTGTATATTTGGCAGAGAGACTGAGACAGAGAGCGAGCGAGAGAGACAAAGAGCAAGAGCAATCGAGAGATTTTCCATCCATCAGTTTACTCTGCAAATGCCAGGCTGAAATCAGGAATATAGGATTCCATCTGGGTCTCCTGTGTGGGTGACAATGACCCAAATACTTCTCATCTGCTGCTTCTGTGAGTATTATTTTGAGTAATATACCAAGCTCTACCATTCAGTTCTCAGGAATAGCTCCAAAGGCAAGAGAAGATAATTCTGCCTGTTGGATGCAGTGCTTGAATATTTGCTTGTGGAATGATCATCCATGCTAGATGTCAGTGCTTTTTTTTTTAATTAAACTATAATGAGCATGTTGGTACCATGTAGTATAGTCACAGATTGTGTTGTACAGATATGACATATTAAATATACATATGCTCAAACATTGTTTTATAACCTCATGTTAGAACTGAGAACGTAAAAGCTGGAGTTAAAACTATTTCCAGGATCATGGATGTTAAAGTGTTTACTTCCTCCTTATAAAACTAGGGGTTGCCTTTGTTTTTAAACAAGTTTCCTTCAGATCAGAAAAGTCATTACAAGCTTATGCATGAATTCTTGGTATTTGATGATAAAAAAAATAATGCTTCTGTGGTTTTATTAGAGTAGGAAAAAAAACTGTCGAATATTATGTTAGAATGTTGGACATTTGAATTCCAGAAGGAAGGAAAATAAAATTACAAATGTATTGTGAAGTAGTTTATTTCTCAATTTTTGATCATGCGAATATACTATATGTAAAGTGATGTGACACTATGTCCTAAAACAAATACAGTAATGTCCTCAAGGAGCTTTCAGTCTAGAAGGAATAAGAGCTACTTTAGTGCAAATGTTTATAACAATGTTGAGGCCAAGTACATGAATTTTCAGTGTTTAAAGCAGACTCTAGAAACATGGGGAATGCCTGAGCCAGAATATTTATAATCTTTCAATTTCTTAAATATTTGAAAGGTACAGTGTGAGAGCTTTAGTTTAGAGGGGAAGATAAGTCTTTTATAATAAGCTGACTTTTTCCCTAGAGGGACTTAATTAGGAGAGGAGAGTAAGCAGGACTGAGTTAATATTTGCCCACAAGCATCCTGAGGTCCTGCTTTTAGCTATGATAGGAACCAATTTTTGTGATTTGTCTGTTTCCAGTCTTTTTCCTTTCACCTTTTAATTCCTTTGGGTTGTTGGAGAATTGATAGTATGGTATGAGGTGGAGAGATGAATTAAAAGAAATGAAGATATTAAGTTGATTTTTACATACGAAGACATACAGAGCTATTAGCAGAGGAGATGTGTTTGGAATGGTTGGAGAGTTTCGAGAGAGGTAGGAGACAAAGGCTATCAAAACTGAATGTGAAACAGCTTGGAGTTGGATTCCTTGGTTCCACTTAGCAATCTATTCACATGTCCATCTTGACTGCCTATGAAATACTGGAGGCTTCAAAAGCGCATGATCACTGTCAGTATTTTTAATGCAACTAGATCTATTTTGTAACCAAAACTGTACTGTACAATTCTAAACAGTTCTATACTAAAATGTCAGTGTAGAAGCAAAAAAAGGCCGAGTGTAGGGAAGCTGGTCTGCTTGATAAGATAACTGAAGAGGATTATTGTGTCTGGTGCCTTGCAGGTTGTCACTGGGAGTTCAACCAAGAACCAGTGGTTCTAGGCTTTTTGTAGGCTTCTATATATTCCTTTAAAATTCCATTCTTGCTTAAACTGCAGCAGATTTTGAAATGTGAAAATTGGAAGTGGCGTAATATACCTCCCTAAAGCTTCCCAGTGGGCAGTTCTAAGGCTTGATGTTGTTTATTACACTCTAACCTGACATTCTAATCCCTTTGAGTTTAAAGTCTTAAGAACAGAAGGGAAAAGTCTACCTTAACCTTATTCCAGAGTGGGCTTACAATTTTTACATGTAGTTTTAACAGAAATAAAGAGGTCTTAGGAAGTGAAAATCTCTGGTCTGATATTTTACTGTAGGAATTGTGGGAGCCAGTAAAAAGAAATGGAGTCATGAGCAGGAAGGAAGAAGAACCTTGCTCTTCTTTTGAGAATGCTGTATTGAGGGGAACTTGAGATGACCTAGGTGTTAAGGGAAAGATGTCAGACTGGCAAAGGTTGCTTAACTAATAACAGCAGCAAAGAGAGTAAGTAGGCACTACTGGTAGCAGGCATGTTCTGCAGGGTTAGCAAGAGGAGTTCTAAGTAACCCAGACAATACTCAGAGAGCTCTCAGAAAGCATTGGGCACTGTGGGACTTCAGATGGTAACATTTTCTTCTTTCAGGTTGTTTAGTGAGGTTTTCTCTCTCATAAAAGCCTTTTTGCATCCTGTGTGGCCGGTATGCATTCAAGTTTGAGAGTTTGTGTCAGCCTATGTAGTGGTCCACTTAAAGACAACTGTTTATATTTTTTATTGGAGGCTCACACTAGAGAACAAAAAAGATAAGCCAGCTTTTCTACTACGTATGCATTAATCACATTAATCCTAGAATATTTTGAATGATGCATGGGTTTTAATATTTTTTATAATAAGGTCGTTTGGAACCAAATAACTCCTACATGTGAGATCGGTTTATCCTTAGGGATAATCATATAGAGTCTTAATTACAAACATTGAAAAGCAAAATGCAATTTGCCTAATAATATTTCAGACAGTGGAAAAAAATTGTTTTAACTCCTCTTGGGTACTTTTATCTCAGTTCTGACAAAATGAAGGCCTGTTGGCAATTTAACAGTTCCTTGGCTTTCAGCTGAAAGAAAATCAAATAAATGGAGTGGTGCTAATGGTTGATGTATATGTACAGTCTTGCAGAACTGGAGTCAACTTGTTTTTAAAACAGTAGAAAATATAACTGTATTTCATTGAGGTTTCCTTCTCCATTTTGCCTTCATTATGAAATGCTGATGCCTGATATCCTTGAATTTTTTTGTATATTGGCCTTGCCACTGTGAAAAAAATTAAATGAGAATCATATGTTTTTTTAATTTTTGTATTCATATTTTGCTCTGTGTAAGAGTCATGTAAACTTATTCGATTAAACATGGGCACAGGATCTAAATAGTTGTTTCTCCAAAGAAGACATATGAATTGCCATTAAATACAAGTAAAGATTTTGAGCATCATTAATCATTAAGGAAATGTCAGTCAAAATCACAGCGAGATACCATTTCATACGCACTAGAATGGCTACCATTACAACAATGATAAACAGATTTAAGTGTTGGATGAGCATGTAGAGAATGTAGAGAAATAGCTTAAACATAGAATATTGAGTATCATCCAGCAATTTCGTTTGTAGGTAGAAACTGAAATGAAACTACCTGTCTACAGTAAAACTGTTGCATGAATGTTCATAGGTGCATTGCATTATTCAAGATGACCAAAAAATAGAAAAGACCAAAGTGTTTACCACTGATAACTAGATAAGTAAATGTGTTTTGTGTAATACACGACATTTTATCCAACAAAATAAATGAATAAGGTAATAAGAGAGAGAGAGACAGGAAGGAAGAGAGAGAAAGAGAGAGAATCAACCTTCCATTCTACTGGTTCACTTCCCAAGTGACTGTTAATGCCAGAGTTGGGTTAAGCTGAAGCCAGAAGCCTGGAACTTCATGCAAGTCTCCCATGTGTGTAGCAGGAACCAAGTACTTGAGCTATCTTTTCTTATTTTCCCAGCATTAGCAGGAGCTGGATTTGAGTGGAGCAGCCAGAATTTGAACTAACACTAATTTGGGATGCCATCATTACAGTCTATGGCTTAATCTGCCATGCTGGTTCCAAGAGTATTGTTTTAGAGCAAATATCATAGGTATGCCTGTTAAGAACAACATAGTTCTGTATCTTCCGAATGCTTTGCAGCTCCCTTTTAGCATTACCTTACATTTTTTGGCATCTAATAGATATATAGGGAAAAGTAAATCAGTGAACAGGGAATGCTTAGGGAACAAAACATGCATGATAAGCCTGAACTAAATTATTCATTTCTTTAGGAAAGTATGATGTGGATGAAATACGTGAGGCAACTTACAATGTGATTTAATTCAGCAACTGTTATCTGAGCACTGTAATCAGCATTGCACTATGGCAAGAACTATGAGAAAACAAGTACATGTGAGGCAGAGATTACTGTGTAACTGGTAAACAGTGCTTGAGAGAATGAAAGGTCAGCCACTAATCTGGGAGCTAAATATACAAGCATCTGTAGATTTATTTTCATACACAAGCATTGAAATCCGTGCACAGATTTTGTAGTGTGTATTTTCTATTTTGTTTTTCAAGACTCCTCTTGTATCTGGAATAAAGGCTACTCTTACATCTTCTGTAAACATTTAAGTAGAACTGTAAAGAACAGTTGCTTTCCAGCTACATAGATAATAGCAAAGGGCAAACTTATATTCATCATAAATAAAGCACATAACCCTGGGACCAACATTCATTAAAGAAATTTCTCAAATGAATTTCCAGTATGAGTCAAAGGTCTTGTTGAAACATATAACAAGTGGTGATGAAGAATCTTTCTTGAATAGGATCATTTAAGTATGTTTGAAGTATAAAATACATGTAATCAAATATATTAATCTTAAGTATTCAGCATGATTTTTAAAGATTTCCTTTGAAAGATTTTCAGAGAAAGAAAGAGGGACAGAGAGAGATCTTCCACCTGCTGGTTCACTCCCCTAAGTCACCACAATGGCTGAGCTGAGCCCATCGGAAGCCAGTAGCCTAGAGCTGCCTATGGTCTCCTGCATGGATTGCTTCTAGTGTTTGATTATTAGAATGAAAGAAGCCATCACTCTTGTACAAGTCCTTTGGTGGAAAGTGTACTAATTTCTACTAGGTACATACTGAAAAATAGACTTGTTGGGTCACAGAGTTTCATAAGCATAGTTTTTGGAAGAGTTGCTGAACAGTTTTGCAAACTAGTTGTACATATTTACATTCCTCTCAGCAATGCATGAAAGTGCTAGTAGAAAAGTATTTGTTTAATAGCATGGGATTGTAGTGAGATACTGATGTTAAATTGAATGATAGAAAGGTCATTTTGTTGTGGACGACAAAAAGCCATGGTTGACTGTGTGGTTAACAAGTCTTGTGGTTGTCAGACAGGTCTTGTGATCGTTATATTTATGACTGGGCTAAGGAATGCCAAGATGACTGGTAAAACATTATTTCTAGTTGTGTCTGCAAGGGTGTTTTTCAATTGGTTTATCCCCATCAACATGAATGAGCATCATCTAATCTGTTGAGAGCCTGAATAGAGGAAACAGTAATGGAAAGAGTGAATTTTCTCCTTACTTGGTTAGGACATCCCTTCATAACCTCCTGCCTTTGTATGTAGGTGGCACACCTGCAGGTCTCCCCCCGACTTCCCCCAAGCTATTCTTAGTTCTTCAGACTGCCAGTGAACTACATCACCAGCTTTCCTGGTTTTCCAGCTTGCACATCACATATCATGGAACTTCCCAATATTCATAATCTAGTGAGCTGATTATTTTTTCCATAAAAGAGTTTATTTTTTTATATGCATGTAAAATGACAGAGACAGAGACAGAGGAAAAATTATCTTTCATGCAGTAATTCATGCCCCAAATGGTCATAGCAATCAGGGCATGGCCAGGCTGAAGCCAGGGCCCAGCCACTTGTGTTATCTTCCATTGTTTTCATAGGTGTGTTAGCAAGGAGCTTGGTCAAAAGCAAAACAGCTTGGATTCAAACTAACGCTGCAATATGGAATGCCTGGAATGACAGACTATGGTGTAACTTGCTATGACACAATGCCAGACTTTGAAATGATTCTTATCATAAATCTATATTATTATCTCTTTAAAAATATATATTTGTTTATTTGAAAGGGAGAGTTACACACACACACACACACACACACACACACACACACACACACGGAAGGGGGAGAAAGAGGGGAAGAGAGAGAGGGGAAAGTTCCTTCATCCTTTCACCCATTTGTTCATTCCCCAAATGGTTGTATTGCCTAGGGAAGGGCCAGATCGAAGCCAGGATCCAGGAATAAGGAGCTTCTTCCAAATCTCCCATGTGGGTACAAGGGTACAAGTTCTTGAGTCATTCTTCTTAACAGGCACATTAGCAAGGAGCTAGCTGGATTAGAAGTGGAGCAACTAGGGCTTGAATGGAGATATGCTAGTCATAGTGCCGGCTCCTTCTATCTTTATCTCTGTAACTCTGTTTCTTTTTTTCTAACTCATACTGATTCTATTTAGCTGGAGAACTATAATGTAAGGTTCTTAATTGTATCAATGTCTATCATAAAAATTCTTACACATTTTATCAGGAATGCTAAATGCTTTCTAGGAGTCTTAATAGCACCCTCAAAAAATTGTGTTCCAGTTTCTCTTTACTAGAGCTTTAGAAACTTTTTGTTCCTCCACACCTAGGTTCAATGCCAAATATACCATTTAATCACTTGTTGACCTTTAATTATTCATTCTCTTTGTGCCCGCATTCCCTTAACTATAAGACTGGGACAATAATATCTACCTTGCAGGACTAGTCTACGGCTTTAATGTCTGTTACAGAGCAGGTATCTAATTCCTTCCTCTCTACCTCTCCTTCCTTCCTTCTTTCCTTTCTCTCTCCCTTTCCTTCCTTCCTTGCTCCCACCTTCCCTCTCTTCCTCCCTCACTGTTTTTCCCTTCCTCCCTGCCCTTCCCTCTTTTCTTCATTCCTTCTTTCAAGGAGTCAAGTGAGAGGTGATCAAGAGTAATAATAACATTATTGACTTTTGTCATTGTCTTAACAAATCAAAAATTCTATGGTGAAATGGGGAACACGGTTTGGAAAGAACAAAGAGTGAAAAATACAGAAGAATTAGACATTGTGTCTTCATCCTTAAAATGCAGTTCTCTATCGAGTGGGGAAAAAAGAAAAGAAGCAGAAAAGTGAGCAGAAAAGAAGTATAAAATATTGATAAGATATTCTGAAAATTAAACGTCATTGTCTGTAGCAATGTCAACCACACTAGAAAATGGAGTGATTCAGCTTTAATGATTTATATAGGTTTGCACTGAATTGAAGATATGTCCATGTGAAAGTATATGAAAATTAAAATCTCATTTGCATAAATATCTGTCAGAGCAAATTTTCACTGCATGATAATGCTCCCTCTAGGAGCGCCATTAGATTGATTTGCATTCATTTAAATGCTCATGTGGGATGTTGAGTTTGCCTGTGCAATTACTAGGGTAGTTAATACTGTGCGCTACTAAAACAGCTATAAGACTACATAGAAGCTGTAGCACTCAAATGCATTGATGTCTGAGCTGATTGGAAGGAAGGTTGCTCCCATAGTCACCAATCCCTCCTTGTCCCCTGTTATTCTTGTGGTTTGGGTTCATGAATAAATGAAACATTGTTTTTTATAATATGTGAAATAAATAAATTTATGGTATGTTAGAAGGTGTGGTGGATTTCAAATATGGCCATAAATTCTTGTTCCCATTTGCACACCTCCTTACCATTTAACTTTGCTTTTCTTAGCATGAAGAACTGAAGTCTCTCTCAACCCCTAAAGTCTGGGATGGCCAGGATGCTCCCTTTGGTCAATAGGATGTTAGTAAATAAAACACAGGCATGAGCAGAAGTTTGAAAATCACTGACTCACAGAGGTTGCTGCCTTATCACTTTTGAAATCCTGAGACCACTATGGGAATGAATGTGAGAATGTCTGCTGGGAGATAAGTTACCCAAAAAAGAACAGAGGTACTTCAGCTGATAGTCTGCAAAACACTTGAAATATGATTGATTTCATTCTGGATGCATTCAACTACAACTGAATTGCAATTAATGCAATTCAATTGCAACACACTAGTTGATCACAGATATGAACAATTCCAAAAGTGACCAGAAAAGCATCAGTCCAGACCAGAGCTGTCAAGTCAACCCACAATATTGGAAGCTAAATAAAAATGATTATTTCAAGCCACCATGTCTGTGGTGTTTGTTATGCAGCACTAGCTAACTGATACTGAAAACGGAGCAGGTGTGGGTGGAAGCAGAAGTATGTTATTATGTGGATGTTGAAATTTTAAACAACTTTGTCTTTCTGAGGAGATAGCATTTGAATAAATATTTGAAGGAGATACAGGAGTGATTCATATAGTTATTTAGGCAAGAAACATGCTAGGCATAGGGAATAGCAATGGAAAGTTCCTGAGACACAGCGTGTTTGCCTTTTTCATTGTGAAGAAAAGCAAAGTGGTCAAAATGTTGTAGAACTGTAAGAAACAAGGGCCAAAAGGTAACAAAAGAGCAAATATCTCAGAAGTTCCCTGTGACATTTGGGATGAGAGGTACATTATTCTGGCTAACATAAAAAGTTCAAAAACTGTGTAGTTTATATATAACAGAAATTTGTTGGTCACAATCATGGAAGCTGGGAAGTTTAAGATCAGAGCATTGGTAGTTTTGATATTTGGCAACAGCTTATTCTCTGCTTCTAAGATAGCATCTTGCTGCGTCCTCATGTGTGGAAAGAGCAAGACAACTCTCTGGGGCTTGATGTTGTTCATGATGGCTCTGTTCACATGAACTAATCACCTCCCAGGATTTTCACCTCCTAATGTCATCACACTGGAAATTAGGTTTCAGTATATGAATTTGCAGGATTATACATTCAGATTTTAACACTGGACTGTACTCAAGAAACCCAAAACTCACCCTTAGTTTTAGTTGCTGAATTTTAGAAACTGACCTGTTTCTTGTTCTTATCAAGGCTTGATAATTGAGCTTGTTTTTTTTTTTTCAAATACTCCTGAACATGACAATAAATTTTTCTCTATTGCTTTTTTCTTAAGTAAGGCAGCGTTAATTGCTATTGCTATAACAAAGTATCTTAACTAATGTAATTATCTGTGAATCCTCTCTAGTTTTTTAATGTAACCTTTTTTCTGAAATACATTGTTAATTTCTCAGAGATGGCAATAATTTCTTCAATTTGTTTTGTATCACACTCTACCCAGCTGTGCTTGTAGAACAAAATAATAACAGCTAAGCATTCATTCATTGACTATAATATGTCAAGCACTGTGCTAAGTGCTTACGCAGATTATCTTATTTAAATTTCACAATAATTCTGTGAATAATTAACTCTTATTATCTCCACTTTTTTTTTTTTTTAGCAGATGAGGAAGCAGAGGCCAAAGAGATGACAGGATTAATGAATGGCGTGGGCCTCAGATTCTGGCAGCCTCATCCAGAAGCTCATGCTTTCAGGACACAGGACTTAGTATAAGATACTTAAAATATTTGTGTAATGATTCACTGAAAAGTACTGAACATCGACACAGATTGCTTCCTAGGATGATCAGCTGACCTTTGCTGTCCAGGCAGGATTGTCCTGGTATCCTTCCACTGTGACTAGAAAGACTTGATTCTAGGAACTCACTATCCATGACAAATTAGGTAGTGCTATGTCCAGAAGGCAGGAAACCATTCTTGCTCAGAAAATTTTCATTTCTACCAGCTGCTCCTACTATCATAGTGGGCCCCCAGAGACCTCTTCTTCCTGCACTAAAATCTTGGTTTGGAGTAGAACACTCAAGACAATGTAGAGTTTTAAATAAGAACACTGTAACATACTAAGGGGAAAATATAAGAAGTGTTGTAGGGAAACCATTATTTTCATTAATAAAGAAAAATCATTAATATATTGTTTGTACAGATTGTTTGTACTACATGCATTTTTAATGTTCCTTCTAGCAATTCTGAAAGACGAGGTAGGTGTTATCATGCCCACTTTACTGACAAGGGAACTGTGGCTCAGAATTTTAAGTGCTTTTTTATAATATGGCTTATCCCAGCCCCAAAGCTGCTGCATTCAATGAGCTGGAGGTGCGAAATGCTCAACCTTTTCACTGAGCCATTCTAAGCACCAGTTATTGCTCTACTTCTGAGCTCACCACAATTCTCTTTTCCTATTTTATTTGCCACTTAATTATGTGCTGCCCCATGATACTGATGTCCTACTCCATGATTATGTTTGTGTTGGCTCAGAGCAGTGCAGCTTCATTGTAATTTTACTTTTCAGATCTTTCTGATATATGTTGGTACTGTCAAGAGTAGAGCATTTATGTGACGAAATAATACAGATTTGGTATCAGCTTGTACGGAACTATTTATTAATGAAGAAAATGATTGAGTAGAATCAGACTTAATGACTAAATGCTTTTCCAGTTAAAAAAATCAGATAATGCTCAATATTGGACTTAATATAATTCATATAATTTGGGGGATCTTTGCCCTATCATATTCATTGTATATTCTCTTATGTGTTTTCTTATCCATATGAGTAGATGGAAAGAAAGTAAAATAAGTTTTGTTTTTTGTTAAAAAATATCCTAGTATTTAGGGGAGTTTATCATGCTGAAAGACATACACACACAAATAGGCACATACATATGATAATGGGAGCATTATATCAGTCATTTACTATCATAATCCTAATGCTTAAATAGTTAGTAAATATACATTGAAATACTTCTTAAATGCCCTTTAGATGCCAGTGAGAGTTCTAGACACTGAGAAATAGCTTTACCTAAAACAGAAATCTATGTTTCCATGGAGTTTGTATTCTAGAAAAGTAAAAAACAGAAAACAAAAGTAAATTAATGTAATATTTAGAATGTTCAAAGGTGATGTGAATAATGGTGGAAAATAAATAGATATAGAGGATAGGAAGTGTTGGGATTAGGTGGAAAAGTCATTATTTAAATAGAGCATAAAGGAAAATCACCATGATAAATGAATCATGTAGAGAAACCAAAAGGAGGTGAGAAAGTAGGACATAAGGATGTCTTAAGAAAGAGAATTCTCAGCAGAAGGAATGGCCAGTGCACAAACCTTGTGTTTGAGAGGATTAGCAAGGAGGCCTGTATGAACAGTGTGGAGTCAATGAGGGAGACAGTGGGGGAGAATAGGCTTGGTATGGTAGCAGGGGCTGGACCGTGGAATGCTATTGACTATAAGAATGATATTTTTAGTCTGAGTGACAGTGGAAGGTTTTGAGAACAGATAACTGATGTATTTTGAATTATGAGAGTGTTCCAAAAAATTGAACTAAAAGATATTTATTTTGATGTGGAAAAAATTTAAAATCTATTCATATAAGAACTCTTCAAAATGTTAATGAAAATGTGTATTATAAAAACGAATTTCATTTTTTTGTTTATAAATTAACTTTTCAATTTCATTTTCCACAATCCCTCCATTTTTAAAGTTTCCTTTTTTTAAGATTTTTTTTAAATTGGTAATGCAGATATGTGAGAAGATGAGACACAGAGCGAAACATCTTCTGCAAAGTGGCCACAGTGGCCAGAGCTGAACTGATCCAAAGCCAGGAATCAGGAGCCTTTTCTGGGTCTCACACATGGGTGCATGGTCCAAACGCCTTGGACCATTCTCTACTGCTTTCACAGGCCACAAGCAGGGAACGAGATGGGAAGTGGAGCAGCCAGGACATAAACCGATGCCTATATTGGATCCTGGTGGATGCAAGGTGAGGATTTAACCACTAGACTATCACGCTAGGCCTAAACCCTCAATTTTTTTTTTTAAAGATTTATTTATTTATTGGAAAGGCAGATATACAGAGGAGGAGAGACAGAGAGGAAAGACCTTCCGTCCCGATAATTCACTCCCCAAGTGACCGCAATGGCCGATGCTATGCCGATCCAAAGCCAGGAGCCAGGAACTTCTTCCGGGTATCCCACACGGGTGCACAGTCCCAAGGCTTTGGGCCGTCCTCGATTGCTTTCCCAGGCCACAAGCAGGGAACTGGATGGGAAGTGGAGCTGCCGGGATTAGAACCGGCGCCCAGATGGGATCCTGGCGCGTTCAAGGCGAGGACTTCAACCACTAGGCCATACTCCCGGGCCCTAAACCCTCAATTTTTAAAGAGTCATTCTAGCTATTGTGCGAGAACAAACCATATGGGACATTGGGCAGAAGCAAGGAAACAAGCTGAACTGTTTATAATATCGTAGTGAGATAGTGGCGGTTAGATGAGTACAATAAGCAGTATGTGTGATGAGAAATTAACAGCTTCTAGATGTTTTGAGGGTGGAGTGGACAATATTTGATAATGGAATGGAGTGGAGTGTGAAAGAGGTGAAGTATGAGTTAAGGTTTATTAAGCTTATGGATGTATTTGGCAAAAATAAGATACAGAAGATTTCAAAAGGCACAAATGTGGGAGAAATATTAAGAGCTGGGTATTATAAAGTTACAAACATATATGATAACTTTGAGATTCCTATTACTCATGTAAATCAGGATATTGAGCAGGTTGCTCTGTGTGCAGGTGTCTGGAATTTGGCGGACATTTCCAAACCAGAGATAAAAATCTGGGATTTATTGACATACAGTTGGAGTTTAAAAATGTGAGAGCAGACTAGTTGACAGGTCCTTGATGAATATTTGATGGATAACAAAAATATAAATAATCTCTGCCAGTATAAATGTTTTTATAACAAATAGTTTATATGCAATTGCAAATAGGGGAATAATGTCAGCATCAATATAATGTGGAAGCTGTACTGGAATTCAGTTAAATTATTTTAATGATAAAAGCAAAAATCTCCTCAACTTGAATGTTGATCAGGAGCCATTTTAACTTTGTTTCAAAAAAAATTAAAAGTAAGATTTGTACACCAGAGGCTTCTTGTCCAAGGAGGTACAATCCCAGAATTACATGGTTCTTGCCTCAGGCAGATTGTACTTCTTTCTGTGCCTACCTTGATAACGCCACATCTGTATCGTCTCAGAAATCCCTCTACCGGTTACTTACATTTTTACTCTCTCCTAAAGTGACCTAGTGCACCAAGCTGTGTGTCTGGACTGTCAGAGTCACTGCATAATGTGCTGGTATTTACCTTCTTAATGCTCTGCTTATAAGGTTGTATTAAGTTTGAGTAATCTGCCCAAGTCTCTTTTTTTTCTATAGATCTTGTTAGTTTTTGTGTGTGATTTTGTAAAATGGGAGACTTTTTCAGGGTTGAGTGTATCTATTTGCTATCTCATATCTATATATCTATAGGCATATGTTTTCCTACTGTGTGTCAGGCAGTGTGCTGAGTTATTGGAACACTGAAATGAATAACTCATCACTGCTATGAGTATCATTTGTGGAGAGATTTAGGGTTATAATGGTGGTAAGAAACCAATGTGATGGTGAGAAAGTGTGCATGTTGAGGGGAGCCGGCCCTGTATTCTAATAGTAAAAAGCTTCCATTCTTTGTCAGTTTTTGGAATAGTGGAAGAAGTGCTTTCTCTCTGGGCTCTGTGATCTGTGCCTGGTTCCAATGCTAAAGGAAGCTCCTATACTACATGGTTTCCTCCCGGTTTTCATATGATAAATGCAGGAGTTACCTTTTCACCCCTGCCCCTCCCCTAACAGAACCGGATGCCTCTTCCAGAAAATGCCATGTTCAAAGCATACTTCTAAGCTATGTTTGCTTGAGTTGTTACCTTTATACGTTCTGGCACCCTAGGTCATCTTGATGTCCCATTGAAGTAGAACCACACAGTCCAGGTTGGGTAAAGCCTTGTCTGCTCTTCTGACACCCAGCCAGGATACCTGTGGATACCTGTGGCCAGAATGAGGGTGCCATCATTCCCCCAGTGCTTTTCCAGAACCCCGGGAGGAATCAAGGAGAGATGAAGGACTGGAAACCTCTCTCTCACTCCTCTTTTCAGTTAGCTGAGGGACTCTTGGGTGTGTTGATAGTCGTGGGCAGTAGGTGCACCGCCGGTATGGACATCAGATATGGGAGGGTTAAGAATGTATAGGGTGGGAATGAGGTCACAGGGGAGCAGGTGCCTGCAAGGTCCATTCTAGAGAGAGAAAGACCAGTGAATACACCTGTGGTCTTTTCTGTTCCTGTTCCTGCTCTGGGTGAGTCTTGGTGCCACCGCAAGGGGGAGACCGAGGATGACTAGGGTCGAGGGATACACAAGGCTGGTGGAATGTCCCAGGGTGATTTGTGCACTCTGTAGCCAGCTTGGCATAGTCTGTAGGAGGGCTCTGGCAATGCTGTGTCCAGATGGTATGTGGAAAATGTGATTTCTCACGGGCAGCCAGGGGCAGCGGTGTCGGAGGAGGGGGCAAGGGCAGAGGGAAATCCACGACAGAGGCTCTCCAGTGGCAGAAAGCGATTTTCTGGAGCAGCGGGCTGTGCTAGGCTGGGCGCTGGCGCCGCCCCCTGGGGGCGGCCAGCAGTGAATTCGGTGGATAGGGGAGGTTGAAGATCGCCTCCCAGCGCTGGGTCGTGGAACCTGTTGGGGGCGGGGAGAAGGGGCGCGCGTTACAGGGAGGCGGGCGCAGAGCTCGTGAGTCACTCAGCTCCCCTGGGTTCTCAGAAGGACTTCGCCTCCCGCCTGGGGTCTGCATTTCGCCTCCAGCTTCATGGCCTCTTCAAGCGGTCTGACTGCTTCCTTAGGCTAGACCGGTCGTTTTGCAGTCTAGGTGAGAATCAGGTAAGTTTCTCGTCTTTTGATGCCGCTTGCTTGGGTGTTTCGGCGGCAGGGAGTCATTTAGTCCGTCTCTGCCTTGGCTTCCTTCTTCTGTTCTCTCCACTGGAGACAGAAAGTTAGATTTAAAAAACCCAACGGAGAAGATCAAATCCAAGCTCAGATCCCAAACTAAACTCCGGACAACAGTCTTAATTTTCCCTGGGAACCTTAAGTGTCCGGCTGCGATGTTGTTTATGGGGCTAGGAGTGTTTGGTTTGTTTTGTCTGTTTCCCTCCTCCCTCACTTTTTGAGGTAGGGACAGGAGAGCTGGGTGGCTTGCCGGAATCCTTTGCCAGGGCGGTTTCTTCATCTTCGACGAGGTGGCAGATATTTTACTGTAGACTGAGTTGGGAGCTGAGAACAACGCTCCCCAGCCCAGGACATGCTGGAACTGTAAGGTACTGCAGGTGTTGCAAACCTTCTCATCACCATTAACTAAATGAAAACATTCTGGAGGCGAATCAATGTGAGTGTTATGATAATATTAAAACAATTCATTTAAGGACTGTACTGAATATTTTTTTATTGTATTGTATTCCACAGATAACCTTTTAAAAAAAAATTCTCAGAGATCCTTCAAAACCTCTTGATTCCCTTGCAAGGAAACCAGTGAGGACCTAGTTACTTTCCTATAAGGATTTAACAATGCAAAGCTGCATTTTAGTTTTTCCTCCCCGGGAAGGGGGGAGGGGGAGGGAGGATTTATCCACTTAACTGCTTTTAGGAAAATCAGTGTGAGGAAAGGTGTCCCCTCTCTCTACCATTAGGTGGCAGAGTGTTGTGACTGTTAAATAGGTACTAATTGTTATTGTCATTTTGCTGAAAACTAGCAGAAGAGAGAATCTCTTGGAATGTGTGTATTTGTGGTTTATGTTGGCAACTGATTGCTTCATCATCAATGTTGTTGGAGTGATGATGCAGTGTTAACAGGTGGTCTTAAATCACAGTACACAAATAGTCTGAGAAAACATCCCTGCTGATATGGAAGTTACTCACCCCTCCCCCAAACCATGTCTTTATTCTTTGTGGGAGAAAGATGGAAGGGGGCTAGTCTCTCTGACAGTTGATGAGTTCATGATCATAAATTGCTCTCTTCTGAATTATCATCAGGTTTATAGCCTGTGAGTCTCAAAAGAGAATAAAAGCTTAGATGTTTAGCCAGATGACAGGGATAATTTTTTTAGAGTTGAGTGGAATCTCTGATGATCATCTTTGAATGCTCTCCCCAGGAAGCCCTCCAAACTGAGTAATACTTCTTCTCACCTCCCTGAGAGCATAACTGATTTTTTTCTGTGTATCTTTATCATAGTTCTTACTACTGTGTGACTTTTGATTTACATACTAGTCTTACTCAAAGTAAAATTTATTTGAAGGCAAGGATAATGTTATTCATCTTTATATCCCTGGAGCCTAGGAAAGTAGGAATCTACTGAAAAAATAAATGACTGAATAACTGAATTTGACACAGCAAATTGGGTTTACTATTCCATGAATACCACCTTGACATGCTTGAAATTCATCATTTTTATCCAATGATGCTTAAGGTTTGGATCCTTAGACTACATTGTGTTATAAATGAGTGGTTTTGATATATGAAGAACATCTATATATTGTGAATTTTTATTTTTAACGGAAAGTACCAGAAAAGCCAACTAAATACAATTAATTGATTAGAGAAGTCTGACAATAGGAGATCACTGTAGCCCAACATTAGCAGGGTTCTTGATCAGCGTGTTACCCTTTTGGTTTCACAATAGGTCTAATAGTTCCACATACTATGTCCTTATCATATACTCAAAGACAGGCATTGGGGTGGAAAGGGGCAGAATATTTTCCTAATGTGATTTTTTTTTCTTATCAGAGAGGAAATTATCTGATCCCGAAATTCAAAATCTCTCAACAAAATCTCCCTTTCAGCTCATTGGCCATATCTGGATTACTTACTGCTTTTAGTAGCAAAGCATCTAACTTTTCAAGTTCTATAAAAGGCAGCCAAGAAAAGGGATATTGGGTATGGCTTTGGGGAGCTCACTAGAAAGTCTGCTAGACTGTCACAAAAATAAGGCATGTTTAAATCTGTGATTGTATTAATCATTGGGCCAGGTAAAA
This sequence comes from Ochotona curzoniae, assembly GCF_017591425.1. Classification (NCBI taxonomy): domain Eukaryota; kingdom Metazoa; phylum Chordata; class Mammalia; order Lagomorpha; family Ochotonidae; genus Ochotona; species Ochotona curzoniae. Next base: position 16,373,189 of record NW_024465023.1, on the reverse strand, counting down.
TATGAAATGTTAACCAAGGAGGCAGGTTTTGTCGCACAGGGGGTTAAACTACTTTGGATGCTAATCTCTAATGTTGGAGTACCTGGTTTGAGTCCCAGCAACTTTGCAATTTCAATTCTGATTTCTGGTAATGCTCACCCTAGGAGACAGCAGGTCATAATTCAAGTACTTGAGTTCCTTGAACACCTGTGGGAGACCTGGATGGAGTTCCTGAATCCTGGATTTGGCTCAGCCCATCCCTGACTGTTGTGGGAATTTGGGGGTGGACCAGTACATGAAGGACATGTGCTCTTACTCATTCTCTCTCTCTCTCTCTGCTTTTTAAATATATTTTTAAAATAAAATTTTAAAAATTTAAGATATTGAATCACAGAGCATATACTCTGTGCTAGGAATATGGCATATTTGATATGCTGATAATCATGCTTGTAGAGTGCATTAATTTTAGAGATTATACCAGGTGTAATATATAAGTATATTCATGTATTTATAATACCATATTGACTGCCTTTCTAATGAGTCACACCCTCCTCTTCCCCTGCTGGTTCTTAGACTAAACATTTAGTAGTTTCATTTAATAGTTGTCCTTTGAGTAGACCGTTGAGTTTGGGAGTGTCAAAATTTCACAGGGATGTATAAAAAGTTGATAAGGCAAGAAAAATCTGCTAGTTGTCATGTATACTCTAGAGTGCTAATTTGCAAAATCTGAGCACAACATAACAGAAATCCTGCGGGCAACATAGCAGGATGAACACCAGTGATCTACGAAGAGGTAGTGGGTACTGATAATTTAGATCAATAAAGTTTTGGAGACTTCTTCATATCTGCATTGTGGAAAAATGTATTATCAACATCTTTCTTGCATGTATACCTGCATGCAAAACACAAAAACTTAAAATTTGAAAGATGACTAGAGGAGAACGACTATTATGGCCATCTTTGATTTTTCCTGGTTTATAGTTACCTATTTACTATTTTAATTTACTTGAAAAGGAGAGAGAGGAAAGAGAGAGAGGGAGAGGGAGGGAGGGAGGAAGGAAAGAAGAAAAGAGAAGAGGAACTTTCCTCTGCTGGATCATTCCCCAAATGCCTACAACAACTTGCAGGGCCAGGCAGAAGCCAGGAACCAGGAACTCCATTGCAGTCTTTTATGTGGGTGGCAGGGGCCCAATCACTTTAGCCATCATCTCCTCCCTCAAAAATCCATTATTTAAATCAGAAGGTGAGGAGTCATGACTAAAACATGAGATATGGGCACTGTACGTGGTAGTATAACCTACTGTGCCACTATGCCCTCTGCAACTTTGATTTTTGATTCGCTGTTACCCAGAGTCCTCAGATAGTTGCAGAAGGAGTCAGATTTGGGGACACAGGGTGGAAAACCAAATAAGTATCAAGATACTAAAATTTAGTTGATGGGCTCCATGTCTTAGATTCCCCACTAGTCAAAAGAAAGTTTTTGAACTCTAATGCACATTAAAAATACTTGGAAAGCTTTATAAAATGAAGATTTATGGGCTGATTCGTTAAATGAATAGCTCTGGGGATGGGACTTATGTTTCAATATTTTTAGAACTCGAGACAATTCAAATATGCACCTAGTTTAGAAATTGTATTGATTTGTTGGGAGTGGCATACAAAACATGAAATACTAGCAGATTAACAAATGTATTTTATCTTCTACTTTCTCCCAATTCTGAGGTTGGCAGTCTGAGATTAAGCAGGTTTGGTTTCGTCTAAGGTTTCCACTTGGCTTGCACATGGCTGTATTCTCCTTATATCACTTCCCATGTCTTTCCTCTTGTGTCTATCTCTTATTGTAATATAGGACACCGTCATATTGGATTAGGCTCTAGCCTAAAGTTCTTACTTTAATAAGTTACATTCTGAGATCCTGGGGGTTAGAAGATGAACATATAAATTTGGACACAATTCTTTCCATGATAGGAATCATTAAGCAAGTACAGCACTTCTCAGATTTAGTGGCATGCAAGTCAACTGGAAATTAGGTTAAATTCAGGTTCTTTGGCAAGTCTATGTGGAGCCTGAGTTTCTGTGTTTCTGACAAGCTCCCAGTGAAATTCATGTTACTGGTTCACTGATAATACTTCAAGGACCATAGATTTTTAAAATCTAGATCAGTGGTCCTCAAACTACAGTTGGCATCAGTATTATCCTGGAGAAACTTAAAACCATATTGCTGAGATGTGTCCCCAGAATTTTTGTTTCTATAGGTTGAAGTACCGATCAAGAATATGCATGGCTAACAGGTTTCCAGGTGATGCTGATGCTACTAGGCTAGGGATGAAAATCTGGAAACCATGTCTCTCTGACACTTTCTGATTTTGCAGTATTGCATGAATCAAGTCAACTTCACATCATGTGTGATATTTACCCTTGATACTTGCTATCCTAACTGCTGATAGTATTACATTTTTATTTTGCGAAGGTTAATTCCTTTTTCTGCTTATAGAACAGAGGTCGAGGAAATAGGAAAAAATGCTGTAGTGTGATTCCTTTTAGTCTCCTATACAAATAGAGGTGGATAAATACAAAGCCTACATGTCAACGCGTTTGTCTTTATTCATGTTTTTCTCCATCACAGAGCTAATTTACAGCTCGTTCTACTAGCTCAAGGATGCTTTAATCCGACTGGTGTGTATTTCTGATATGTGATTTCTATAAAGAATGAGAAGTGTCCTAGAAATTGTATTATCTTAGGGTAATGAGCATTTCTCAAAACACACAAATTTTAAGTTTTTTCAAATTTAATCACATTATTGTGTCTACATGAGACAGCAGTGAACTGTATCAAACAGCATCTCCTCCCCACATAATTATAGATGGGGCAAACATGTTGCTTGCTCTTGATAATTAAATCAGCAAAATTCATGTTCTGTGGATGTCATTAGCCTCTGCAACACACATACACATGAGAATTCACCCCAAATTTGGGGGAAAGTAGAATTGAAAGGTAATTATTTTGATGCAAAAAAAATTTGAAATCCATGTTTATGAGAGATTTTCAAAAACTTCATGAAAAAATATAAAGAAAAAGTATTCATGGGTTTCAAAAATGTTTTCACCAAAATAAATTTATATTTGATTCCATTTTCCCTAAATGTTTTTGAAGTTTCTGTATACACACACATTTGAATATATATGTATGTATATATACTTCTTTTCCTATTTAAAACATTTTATGTTTTTCATTTTCAGGTTTCTGTTTTCTCCACATGAAATAATAAAAATCATTCCATCTTAAAAATGCATTTAACTTGTAATCAAGTAAATATTTTAAATAAAATTATAATCAAGTTTGTTGCTTCCCTATTGAAGTTGTTATCAAGAGTGGATCTTGCTAACATATTTATCTTACACTTTTCTAAAGTTATGGCAGGTGCATAAGATCTCTGTTTAGAATAACTTTACTGATGCCATAGGTATTTTGAGTTTTTCCTCAAGCATTTTGCACATTGTACACATTCTTGATGAGTTTTCCCAACAACTGATGGTGCAGCTCTCAGTACAATCCAGGGGAAGAGATTATCTGTTGTGTTTCTGGCCTGAAACACCAGATAAGACCAGCTCAGTTGAGGAGATGGATACAACAAGCTGTTAGAGATCAATGCTATTAACCATTTGAATTGTATAACAAATTCTGCTTCTCCTGATTTCAGCTCTACAATCAACCATACAATGCCACATGTTCATTGCCTTCAGGGAGAGAATAACCTGGTCAGGGTGTCTGGTCTGCTTAGCAGTCTTATTTATCACTGTAAATTACTAAGCCACCATTAAACCACCATTCTGGCTTTAAGCACTTATGAGTATTGAGTGTGAGTCAGCATCCAGCAGCACTCTCATAGCTGATAAATTCAGGGACGTTGATAAGATCAGTTATGTGAGAGTTGGTTCAATGCCAGACTCTGATGCTGATGATTCACCAAAGCATTTATAAAACATTCTCTGCATACCAGGAACTGTGCAATTTTATTTGCATTATCTCATTTAGTCCTATTATCAACTTTGGGAGGTAATATTGTTATTTAAGTTTTACAAATTAGAAAACTGACAAGTATATTAAAAACTTGTCCCAAATCAAATGATTTGTTGTCATCAAATGAGAGTTCTAGTTGTCATCAAATGTCCACTTTTATCTTCTTCTTTAGTGATAGAATCCCAGTTTTATTCTTGGCAGCCATTCAGTGCAGTCTGAATTACCCAGCATCTCTTGCATTCAGCTGCAACCCTATGACTGATTTCTGCCAGTGAGAAATAACTCTGTTGTGTGGCACTTCTAACAGATATGGATAAGGGGAGTTGAGTTATCTGGGACGGGGAACCTCTTATCCCTTGTGCTTCATCCTGCTGCTAATCTGGAATGCAGTCCCAAATTGACAGAGCTATCTTGGACCATGGTGTAGTGACCTACCGGATATGAACTAGCATTGAAAATGGTAGAAAAGAAAGAAGAAATCTGGGCCTGTGATGGTACCATGGAGCTACTGTGTCAGATCTACTTCAGTGTTGTTTGTCTGCCACTGGAACAAATTGACATTCTGTTAGAAGAGCATGAAGATAGGGATGGTAATTGGGTAAGCAGTGAACAATACTTATGCACTATGTACAAGGTGATTTTGGCAGGTACCTGTGCTCAAGTTGCATCTTTGCCACTCACTAGCTGTTTCTGTTGGAAATGAGCTTTACTGTGTGTATTTATGCCTCACCTCTTTAGCTAAACCATTGATCTAGAAACCAGCTTTATGCAGGTGTAACCAGTTAGTGCTTTGCATTTACCTCACTATGAATATCTTATTTTTCATCCCAGGATTTCTTTCATACTTCAACACAGAAGCCTGTTAGAGAGTTCTGGAATCCCCAAATGTGTATTATGGAATGTGAGGTATTTAAATGATGAAGAGTCTACCTTGGCTAGTAGGGGACAGGATCTAGGCATACATACTCCCTTCTTCAAGGCCAAATAATTCTCAATTTCATTTCAGTGGTGTTGTTCCCAGGAGGTTCTCAGAGATTGTCTATAGTTGTGGCCAAATCAAGAGTATACTAAATTGGTTTTGTTTTTCCCGTTCCATTTTCCCTTTTCATATTCCCCACTTCTACTCCTTGGAATCACTTTCCCAAATGAACTGCCTGTGTTCAAACTTGTATCATGGCCTTTGTATTTCAGAGATAACTCAGGCAAAGGTGTTGCATAACCTTGAATTAAGCTGTATTTATATAATTTTTAGTGTTTGCTGACACTTTTATGTCCCTTACATGATGAAACAGTATGTTGTCTTTGGTGTACAAAGATAAAAATACATTAAGAAATCTGATGATGCAATAAGATCTTACATACTTTGTTGATTGGAGTGTGAATGTTTTGTTTAGGAAAGATGGCTTGGCACTATCTTATAAACTTGAACATTTATTTTACCCTATAACCCAACATTTTTTTAATTCTTACAATACATCTCCTGCATGTGAAGCAAGAATTCTCCTTCTCAGCTTTTCTAATAAATCTTGCTTTAAAACTAAAAAAAAAAAAAAAAAAAACAAAGCTCCTTAGGAGTGTCCATAGCAACATGGTTCATAATACAACAATCCTGGATTAACCTAATTTTTCAGTGGTAGAAAACAAATAATTAAGGAGAGTTGATATGTATTATTATTTGCAATAGAGTCAAAACGATTTACTGCCATGTGCAGACAGGAACACAGATGCAAATTGTCAGCAAAATACTCAGGGAGAGACTAAATCATCAAAGACTTCATGTAATTGGGTCATCTTTATAAATCTCAGAAACAAGCAATACAATGAAGCTGTAAAATATGTTTTGACAATATGATGCTAGATTTTCTGCCATTGCCTGTATCTGCAATGCCTTAATACCCTTAAATAGCAGAATGTTGGACTTGTGATTGTTGCTGAAGGACTATACTATTGTAATAATGCGGGGAAAATAGGAGGGGAGAATGGGAATGGAGGAAAGAGAGATGACGTGGGGGATCTCTACACTTAAAAGACTGTATCATGGAAAATAATGAGAAGAATGTGTTGTCAAACTGTAAAGCAAGGTAAACCCTAAGTTCAGGCTGGTGTTGGGGATTCAGGGATGGGACAATCCAGGAATATAAAATAAATGCAGTGGTTTTAGTAATGTTCTAGTTCAAGTCTGGTTGATGGCTTATTTATTGCTAGCCCTTGTAATTTATTTAAATGTTAGAGATTTGTTGTGTATATCAGACTTTATGTAGTAATTTAGATTATGTATCTGTTTGAAAGGCAGAATGAGTAAGAGAGAGAGGGAGAAGAAGAAATTGTCTATTCCATTTCATTCCCCAAATGACTGCAAAATCTTGGTCTGGTCCAGACTGAAACAGGGAGATAAGAATGTCATACTAGTCTCACACATGGGAGGCAGGGGCCCAAGGTGCCTGAGCTACCATCCACTGCTTTCCAAAGTGCATCTCCAGGGAACTGCATCAGAAGCAGAGCAGGTTGCACTTGAAGCAGCACTTCATATGGGATGCCGAGGTTGCAAGCAGTAACTTTAACCTGCTGTGTTATGGTACCAGCTCCTATATAATATTTATTTTAAAAAAGCAATCTTTCCCTTTCCTTTTCCATTAAATAAATAAATGGAATAAGTAAATCATTCTATTAATAATGAAGTTACTTCTGACAATGATGTTGCACTTAACAAAAGATGGCTTTTGTGTGAAAGACTCCTCTAATTCTCACTTTGAACTTTTAATTCTTGAGCCAGTGTTCCTCTTCATGTTTATATATACAGTTTAACATATATGTATATATGCATATATGCACATATATAATTAATTTGTGTTACAGAATATATTGTAATCAGAATGGTCAGGTACAAAATTCAGTTGTCTTAAAGCACTTAAGAATCATGTTCTCTGGACCTGGTAAATGACCTAGTGGCTCAATTCTCACCCTGCAACTGTTGAGATCCCATGTGCGCGCTGCTTCATGTCCTGGCAGCTCCACTTCTCATCCAGCTCCTTGCTTGTGGCCTGGGAAAGCAGTAGAGGATGGCCCAAAGCCTCGGGACCCTGCTTCCTTGTGGGAGATGCAAGAGGCTTCTGCCTTCAGATCAGTTCAGCTCCTGTCATTGTGATCATTTGGAGAGTGAACCAGTGGATGGAAGATAAGAGAAAGAAAAAGAAAAGAAAAAAGAAAAGAGAAGAGAGAAGAGAAGAGAAGAGAAAAGAGAAGAGAAGAGAAGAGAAGAGAAGAGAAGAGAAGAGAAAGAGGGAGGGAGGAAGAGAGAGAGAAAAGGAAAGAAAAGAAAAAAAAAGAAACATGTCCTCTAACATATGTAAAGATGCTTGTGTTGTATCTTCTGCTCCTGAATACTTTTATTCACGATTCCTGTAAGTTTGAGGTACTCAATGTTCTCTCTTGTACACAGTCCAGCTGGCTTCTTTATTGCTGTTTTTAGCTCTCTCTCTCTCTCGCTCTCTCTCTCTCTCTCTCTCTCTGTGTATGGGGCAGGGGTTGCTTGCTAGAAAGTGTTAAGATGGACAGTCAATACAGAGAACCTACTGTTTGCTTTTGTTAAGTTTGTCCACATTGTGCCAGCTTGTAAATTCTAGCCCAAGGTTTATAACGATTAAAATAGATTTCTGCAGTGGGAAGATCCCTTTACATGTATGTACGTGTCTGCATATATTAGAAGAGAAGGAGAGACATATCCAGATTTTCCATCTGCTGGTTTACTCTCCAGCTGCCTATAATAATGGGCTTGGTCAGATTAAAACCAGGAGCTGGAAACTCCATCTGGGTCTTTCACAAGGCTGGGAGGAACTTAATCCTTGCATCATAATCTGCTGCCTTCCCAGGTGCATTAGCAGAAAGTTGGATCAGAAATGGAGGAGCTGCTATTGGAATCAGTTCTCCAATTTAGGATATGGGCATAGCAAGTGGTAGCTTTAACCCTCTGTGCCACCATACCTGTCTTACTGTGGACACTTTGATGAAGCCTATGGTGGCTTGAACACATAAAATCAAGTATACAAGATTACTAAAGGAGCCAAGTTCAGTTAAATGCAGTTATCAGAATATTAAAACAAAATTAGAATACAATATTATTTACTTATTTTAAAATTATTTGGAAAGCAGAATGACACAGAAGGAGAAAGAAGATAGAGGGGGGCATACATGGAGAGAATATGAATATGAGAATGAGACTAATTTGCTCCCCAAATGATCACAAGGGCAAAGCCAGAAGCTAGAATTTCCATCTGGGTAGCAGGGTTCCAAACATTTTATCTCACCTTCTGCCTTTACAAAGTACATTATCAGGAAGCTGAATTAGAAGTGGAGGAGTTGAAACTTGAATAGGAATGCTGATGTGGGTACAAGGTTGTTTCAAGTGGCAGTTTAACCTGCTGTACTGTGTGCCTACCCATGTAGTTACTGCTTTATTAATTTGTTAAATAACATGACCTGGTGATGGATTATACTTAAAATTTTCTAAGTATTAATAAAATTAAGGTATATATTTCACTTTCACAGCAATTAATATGATATGAAAAGTATCTGTGATTTTTACTTGGTAACAAGTTCACGGGTACTACTAGTTGTGTAGTGGTCTGTTGTTTACATTCAAATTGAAAGAAAATCCTCAATTTCATTTATAAATCAGTGAATATAAGGATGTAATTTTTTCTTACTCAAGTTCATGTACTTTCTAGATTCTATTCATATATCTGTGGGAGTTCATAGACACCAGGCCTACACCTTGCTTTAAGCAAGGCAAAGGGAATTACAGTAGACAAAATAAATTTGAAGAGGGTACCAAGTATTATCCAACTTGCAGTCCATACACATACAAAGACAATTAGCTGTTACCTTCATAGAGGATGGGGAAACTAGATGGTTCATCTAGTTTCCATTCTTACAGGCCGTCATTTTGAGAAGCTGGTATTTGTTTCTCTGTAGATATGTTTCCATACTTCTATTAGGTACTCCTGCCTTCCGCTCAGAGGGGTGATAAACCCTTCAATCTGTCAGTTTTGTTTCTCCTCTGTGTTTTCCCACAAAGTGTCATCCACTGTAGAAAGATGTTCTCAGAGTTCCAAACAACAGCTTTGGCTCCCTGAGCCTTGTGCCCTTTGAGGCCTTTCTATTCTGAAGAGTTATGGTGGACAGAGTCCACCTGTCCCTCCACCAAAAGCATTGGTTCTCAGGTATAGCAAGTCTGAAATCATAAGGAAAATTAAACCTTTTCCTGATTGTCCAATAAACTAAAAGACTGATCAGGCCTACAGTAGACTAGCACTGTGCAATTATTATGCAGATAAGTTATACTAGCTCTTTTATTCATTCCATGGCCCCTCACACATGGATTCATTACTGAGCTGGAGATCTTACAGTGGCTTTTCTCTGAGCTACACAAATGCTTGGGTCCAGTTTGAAATTTCTGCTTTTATGACCCTGATTGAGCATTTACATGGTGTTACTTGTATTGCCCACATGCATTTTGACTAATTCATTGATTATTTAAATGATTTTTCAGATCTGTTTACTGGGTATTTAATAAGCTTATTGTTTTACTAGTTTTGATAAACAAACATTGTAAAGGTAGTAAATAAAGTTAACTATTATATATAGTGATATACATATATATCATATAAAGTATATATATGTAGAATATATATATTAACTGAGTTCCATGCTGTATTGACATTTCCTTAATTTTTAGCTAAGGTACTTATTCTATTCCAAAATCCCATGCAGGATACCACATTGCATTTAGTCTTCATGTCTAAGAATTTTCTTGGCTGTAACAATTTCACAAAGCTATCTTCTGAAGATGATGTTGGCAGTTTTGAGGTCTGTTGGTCAGAAATTTCAAGGACTGTCCCTCAACTGGTACTTGTCTAGTGTTTTCAATATGATTGCACTTTGGTTATGTGTTTCTGCATAAAGACCACAGAGCTTAAGTGTCACTCTCATCACATGAACTCAAGAGTACATATATTCAACATAACTGTTCACTTTGATGCTAACTTTGTTCAACTGGCTAAGTGTTTTCACGTTTCTCAACTATAAAGATAGTTATTTGTTTCTCCCTTTCTAGTCTGCACAGAAAGTCATACTCCTCATACTTGACTGAGGAGTTATGTTTTACCCCCTTGAGGTTGAATAGCTGCATAAATTACCAGGGGTTCTTCTATATTGGATAGTTGTCTGTTTTCATTCGTTTAGTTGTTCAGTCATTTATATCAGTATGTATTTCTGGTTGTGAATTTTTGATCACAGAATTTCTGTGACTATGACTAGCCATTAAATTCCTAAGCACAGGAAGGAATAAAGCCAGTGGATACAAATGGAGTTTTTAACTTATTGTCTTATTTGCTTATATTTCTATTTTCTCTAATATTTCACCAAAAGAGTTTTCAGTAACGTGGGACAAATTCAACCACAAAAGAGCATAAACTATTGAATGTTAGGATTACATCTATCTCGGGCTGTTGCATCTCTTTACAAGGGCAGGTTTGTCAACTCTTACTGATATTTTGCAGAAATCATCATTGGATATATTCTATACTTTTGACTCTTTGAATTCTAAGGAAAATGGTCCAGAAAAAGACAGGAGGTCAATGAAGGGGAACAGGATATGACAGAAGCAGAACAAGAATTAGTTCAGTTACATAATATTGCTTTTTAAAAACATTTAATTATTTTTATTGGAAAAGCAGGTCAGATTTATGGAGAGAAGGAAAGAAAGAAAGATCTTCCATCCACTGGTTCACCCCTCAAATGGCTGCAACAGCTGGAGCTGGGCCAATCCATAGTCAGGAGCCAGGAGCTACGGGCTTCCTACTGGTCTCCCATGTAAATTCAGGGCCCTAAGGCTTTGGGCCATTCTCCACTGCTTTCCCAGGCCATAAGCAGAGAGCTGGATGGGGAGTGGAGCAGCTGGGACAGGAACTGGCACCTGTATGGGGTGCCAGTGTTTGGAGGTAGAGAATTAGCCAGTTGGGTCATTGTGCTGACCCTCAGAAATCTTAATCATTGTATTTCATTGGCAAGCAATTTATTTTTCTATGATGTTTTCCTTGTTGTTTCCCATATCTGTGAGTTTCAAAGCCTGGTTGTTACTAAGGTGGCTGTTATAAGTCTAGTTTCCTAGTTGAAAACAAATCTGCCTATTTTAAGTATAAGTGTTTAAAAGTACTGGATTTTATGAGGTTTATGGCCTTAATTATCTCAATCTGTAACCATATCCTCTGCACAAGTGATTTTGTAGTATCCCTTACTAAAAGAAAATATTTACATGTCCTTTGATTTTGAGATTAGTTGTATGACTTGGTCAATATGATGTTAATTGATATGATCAGGCACAGAATTATAAGAGCGTTTGTACATTTTTACTTCTGTTCTTGATTTTCTATAATCTCTAACAAAACATACCAAGACTAGTCTGCTAGAAGATGAGAAATATGTGGTGCAGAGCCAAATCATGATCATTGTCCAACCTAAGCATCCTAGACTGGCTGACAGCCAGCTGACTTCAGCCATATGAGTGAACTGAATTGCTGCTGATCAGTTAGACAGGCAAGTCCAGCTGAGATCAATAAAGTGTAGAGATCTCTGACTCTGCAGATTCATGAGCTAAATAAATGCTTATAATTTGTTGCTGAAATGTTGGTGTTATGTATCATTATTGTAGTGAATAAATGATGCTGTAAGTGATGCTGATGATGATTTATAAAATTCTTGGGAGAGTCAAAAACCCTTTTTGAAAGATTTATTTATGCAAGAACTAGATTTAGAGAAGACACACACCAAGAGAGAGAGGGACAGGGAAAGAATGAATGAATGAATGAATGAGAGAGAGAGAATGAATCTTTTCTCTCTGCTGGGTCATTTCCAAAATGGCTGCAATGGCCAGTTCTGGAGCAGGCCAAAACCAGGAGCCTGGAATTTCATCTGGGTTTCCCACATGGGTGCAGATTCCCATGCCCTTGGCTATCTTTCACGTTATCAGGGAACTCGATTGGAAATAAAGCAGTTGATTCTCAAACCTGTGCTCAAATGGCATGCCGACATCGAAGGCAGGCTCTAAACCTGCTGCACACAACACCAGCCCCAAGAGAATCTTCTTTAATACTATGCCAGAGTTGCCATCAATTACACCATAAAATATTTGTTTCTAAACATTTTATTAATATGAAGAGAACAGATTTTATAGATGAGCTCCACTCCCGCTGCTCCTTCCTGTGAATTGATGAAAAATCTAAACAGGGAATAAAAGTCCATTCTCATACCTAGGAGTTTGTGGTAACTAGTTATTCATTGTTATTTTTATTTTAGTTTTCTCTATTTATTACTCAGAATATTTGCATTAAGGTCTGAAAACTGCCGCTAACCAAGATACTAGACTGGAATAAGAGTTGGGCCGTAGAGAAGATACCTCAAGATTGACATTCACCCCCTCCTCTCACTATGGCTTCCACTACTCCCTCTATAGACTCTTGTTCCCCCAGGCGATTGTTGTAATCACTGGCCTCTGACAGTATTCATATATGTTTAAACCTTTGCTTATACTTTTTCTCTTGCCTGCAGGCCCTTCCAGCCCTCTCTGGACATCTGTGATCTGCCGTATAAGGCATAACTTCACATAAGCCAAGGTAAAGCTTAGTTGTAATTTCAGAATTCTCCTAGTTCTCTTAGCCTTTTCCACCTCTCCCACCTCTGAGCTTGTAACACACATGTAAAATTTGACATCTAGGCTAACCCTTCTGTGCCCTTAAGGCATCTGCTTACTGCTGAAATAGTCTCTGGACACTACAACTAGACTGGTTTGTAAGTATGTATATCCATAGTCTACTACAGATATAACCAGTTCTCCTTTGGGAGATGATACCTGGAACTCCCAGCACAAAGCTACAGCAAAATTCCATGTATTTCCCTGGAGCTTCTTTCATAGTTGATCCTGACATCCATCTTCACTCATGCTTCATACTTTTTTTCTGATCAATTATTATGTTAATGTGATATCAATGGAAAGACAACAAATTCCATGTGATTCACATATAATTCTAAGAGTATAATGGTATTTCCTTCCCTCCCTCCTTTCCTTATTCTTTCTTTATTAATTTTTAAGATAATGTTTTAAATTTATATTGTACCCAAAGACTTAATGCTCTACTAAAGAGTTCCACAGGTAGAAAGACCATAGTTCAGTTTAAATATAATCAGGGTCTAAAATGACAATAAAAATATTTCCATTTCAGCAAAAACACATTTTAAAATAATCACAGATCATTAAAATTATATTAGTATGCCAGTCTTAATTTGTTTGACAAAGGTATAGAATGTTTTCTTAAAACTATATTATTGCTATAATCATTTCTTCCTGTTTTTTGACTTTTTTTTGTTAATTTTAGTGTTCAAGTGTAAGAAAGAACATGTGGCATTTGTTTTTGGGCAGCTTGTTTCTCTCAACATTGTGTCCTCTAGTTGAATCTATTCTTGTGTAAATGGTAGAATATCCTTTTTTTATAGCTTAATAATACGGCAGTGTGGTTTTTACATTTCTTTATCCATTCTATGATGAATGCCTTGATTGATTCCATATTTTGGCTGTTGTCAACCATGCTGTTATAAACATGGTGGTGTAGGTATCTCTTGGATGCAATATGTTCATGTATGTTGAGTATATAACCAGTAGTAGAATTATTGTATCATATGGCAAATCTCTCTCTCTCTTTTAGAGAAATAGACATAGTGTTTTCCATAGTGGCTGTGCTATCTTACATTCCTCACTACAGTGTATTAAGAGTTCCCACTTCTGCCCATATCCTTGCCAGCATTTGTTATTTTCTGCCTTTTGGAGAGTAACCATTCTGCCAGGAGTGAAGTGCTATCTCTTTGTGATTTTGACACTGATATTTTAAGAGAGTCACATGGTTCCTTGGTTATATAGACTTTAAAAATTCCATTACTACTTATTTCTAGTAACAGGAAAGTACTACGCATTAATGTTCTGTTGGAAGTTCCTCCTTGTATGTTATGTCTGTGAGATTCTGAGCAGAGTGGCCTTAAGCTATGGGATTGGGTGATGTTGTCATCAGCTCTCCTATAACCATAAACATGTATATGCCATTATTATTCCTACTTGGGTATGTGCAAAGTGAATCATGGAGAAGTTAAGTATCCTAAGAACACAGCAATTAAGTTAAGAAGCCAGGATTCCTCCTAAAACATTCTGCTCCTGAGTGTGTGTTGTTGCCTTTATACTATACTGCCTTTGCAAAGGTCTGCATGGTATTCACTACATGATCCTAAAAACTTCAGAGTTGCCTGAGTCATACAGTTTAAACAAATGAAAGTCACTACTAACCCTTTCTGTTACGCTTTCTGTGCTACCAAGAATCCCAGAACAACCTGCTGGTGGAGAAACTAAATGTAGGGGGATTAATTATGACATTCTCTAAGGCTACAGAAGCAGGACTTCAGAACCATATATGCCATTAACATTATATATAATCTGTAAGCAAATTCATAGCTAGGGTCTAAAATACATAACTTAGATTTTGCTATTACACTTATTGGTTATAATATGTGTATTGCTTTACCTCTTTTATATGGCACTTAGTCAACTCTAAATAAATGTTAAGTATTATTTCTGGGCTAGTGTTTCCCTGGCTGTCTATCCTTCCTCATAACAAAGCTGTGTTGACTACCTGTTATGTCATTTACAAAGCTCATTGGATTAAATAATCACATCTACAAATATGAGAGGGAACAGTGATAGTGGAAAAACACATACCCAAGTAGTCTACATGGTCAGGGTGACTTGTTTCCTTTGTTAATGAAATGATGAAGTGGAAGAAAAAGGAGTCACTCTGACAATAAAATGCTACCAACTTAAGTTTTCATTTATTATTTATGACTTGCTTGTTTCCTGTTACATTCATGTCTTACCCATTAGGGAAACAACATTCCCTTTTGGTTTTATTAGTTTCCTAACTGATACTCACTTTGAAATACATCGGCTAAACCTCTCCTTCCCCTACCACTTTCCTTCATCTCAATTACCAATAACTAGGTTTCCCAAATTGTTTAGAAATATCAGATGTGTTAAAAAAACAAATATTTGCTTTCTCTTGTGAAATACTTGCAATAAGTAGTTCAGCACTTTCATTTTGAGATGAATATTTGAGGATACATCTGGCAATGTCACTTAAGTTCTCTTAAAATGATGTTAGGTATAGAGCCTCTAACAAGATTATTGAATTTTCTGCAGTTACAAAATCCAAGGATAGGATGAAAAAATTCCCATATAAACAAAAAGAAAAATTGTTAGGCATGAAATTTATGATCCATTTTGAGTGGGAGCTTTTTGAAGTAATAAAGTAAGCAAATATTAGTCGAAGGGAAATGCATATGTACTTAATGCAGTACTTAAATATACATTCTCTTTTCATTTTGCTCTGTAATCCAGAATTACTGAAAAATGTCCACATGTACACATTTATTCTTAGATGTGCCTTCTATTAATGCCTGTTATTACCTTTGAAAACAAAGGGATCTCTGTAAGACAGTTCAAATATGTCTATTGTTCGGCCCTCAGCAATTAGGGGAGGGGTTGCAGTATCTCTCCCTTTATTAATCCAGGAACACGGTTATTTGGAAATGTTGGGGACCGATTTTCTCCCCCAGTATGCTTGAGAGGCCCTGTTTGTATTTAACTGTGTCCCAAGTTTGTCACGATTCTCTTGTTCCCTCACTTAGCTGATCGCCCACATAGCAGCTTTGTTTCTATCACGTCTACGTGCTAGTAACTGATTCTCCATGCTTTTACAGCCTTTCTGTGATCTATTTTGTCCCTGCACTGTGGACAAAGGGCTCTTTCTGAAACCCCAGAAACTAGAATGCGGTCTTATTTAAGGCTTGATGATTATGATTACATCAGGGAATTATAATTACAGAAAGGAAATTTAAAACTTGATATCAGGTATGTTCCGCTTTGAGTCCATTGGTCCCGTCCCAGTCACACTGCTTGTTTCTTAGCCTACAGCCACGTTTTGGAGGTCTACGTGCCCCTGCTCTGGAAGAAGCATTCTTTTTGCATGTTGAGTTCCTCCCCACCCTACCCTTCAGGCCAGAGTAAGCAAAAGCCCTTCAAAGTCATTGTATGCTTTGCTAAGTGGATTTTGGACTTAGCAAATATACTACTGTATGTTATTTATAGATTCTATTGTTACTCATTTGGAAATGTCTATTTGTAATTTCCCCACAAGTTCACACTTGAGTGTAATAATCTCCCACTTTCTTGGTTGCAAAGGATCCCCAAAATAATCTCCAAGGTTGAATTAAGCATTTTTGGGGGGATCTTAAAGAATAGGAATGACTATAGGTTCAAACGCAGCATTTTTAAATCGTCTAATTCTGTGGTTCTTAGGGGGGTAAGTTTAATTGTAATCTGGAAGAAGGGTAAATAAAACAACAAAACAAGAAAACATTGTATTCTTTGTTGAGAAAACCCAAGGTCTAACTTCAGAGGTTTTTTAGAATCGGATCTATTAGCAGATTGAGACTCCTTGTGTTAGGTGGACACCACCTCCAACTACATTCAAGAGACTTCACTTCAGAGAACATGAAAGCCTGCCTAGTCAGTACTGTGGATTTCAACTGTGAAGTCTTATTTCTAATTTTATATGAATTCTTTTTATTTAATTCTTTATTGACTACTTTGGTAGAAGCAGGTAACATTCTTAGGAACCATACAGGTTCTCTATAACATGTTATTTGAAGAAATAACTGTCTGAGAAAAGACAGTAGTGATTTAATTCTAAGCTTCTGGGTTTGTTTCATTCAGCCAAGTATTTACATGTATGTTTAATGTGTTCCTACTAAGGATTGACCCCTTTCAGACATAAAAGATGATTTAGACATAGATTTCACTCTTATGAAGCTTATATACCTTTTGAGGGATAATTGATATTAATACAGTTCTGAATGCACCAATGCAGGTCTAGATAGAAAGTATCATTGAATACAAATAATGATATTTCTTTCCACCTAAGTTAGAATGACTGTCATCCAAAAATCAAAAAATAAGAAATACTGGCAAAGATGTGGAAGAAAAGTTACTCTAATTGTTAGAATGTAAAACAAACATATGACTATGTATTGTATGATACCACTTATATAAAGGGGAGTATAAATTAGTATAGTCATTATGGAGACAGTATATTGATTCCTCAGAAATTGAAAAACTGATCTGTTATAAGTGCCAGGCATCCCACTCCTTGAAATATACCCAAAGGAAATGAAATAAGCATACAAAAGAGTAATCTATACCTCATGTATATAGCAGCTCATTTCAAAATAGTTAAGGTATGAAATCAGCCCAGATGTTTATCAATTAGATAAAAAATATGATATATGCATATGATGGGCTATTACTCAGCCATAAAAAGAATGAAGTTCTGTGTTTTGCAACAACATGAGTGCAACTGGAGATTATTACTTTAGTGAATTAGATCAGACCCAATAGACAAATATTATTTTTTTCTGATTTGCAAATAGCTAATATAGAGTACAACTTTAGTAAAATTGATATCTTTGGATCTGATTATTTTTATGGATCTTGTCTTTACTACTGGGAAATAGTGGTATTTCTTGCTTTTTACTTGTTGAACTCTTTATTTAGTGGGAGATTAAACCTATGATTATAAAGTAAATATGTGCTTTCAAAAAATCTAAAAAGGGGGAGGGAAGGAAAGAGGAGAGGAATAGAGACAAGAAGGGAACTATTGTGTTGTTTTAATTGTATCTATGAGCTACATAAAATCTGTTCTCTTTATATTAATAAAAAAGAAAAATACATTTAGGTCACTTGACATGAACCCATATAGGATGCTGGCAGGACACGTAGAGGATTGTTGTGCTATACTACTGCACTACCCCCAGCTGTACTTGTTTAAATCCCAAGATAGTTGTGGTCAAGTCTGTCTCTATCATGTAATGATTATTTGATCATGATATGCATTTATGTTCCTTGAACTTCAGAGTCCCCGTTTATATAATTAACTTAACAATACCTCAGAGGATGATGGGGAAGATTATGTAAGATATCTATATCTATATATAGATATAATATATATAATATAAAGTGCTTGACACATGCCTAGAAGGCATCTCTTCCTCTATTGTTCCATAAACTGACCAAATAGATGTGAATGTCTTATTGTATAAATACTTATTGGAAAGCCCATAAAATAGAAAGTCACATCTTCCAATATGAACATATCAACACTTTATGAAAGAGTTGAAATTTTAAGTGTTCTGATTACCCTTAATAAAATGGCCATGTGGTATTCCCAACATTTTTTCTGCTTTTATTTTCTCTGTAGCACATATCATGTGAAATGTGTATTTTCTTCTTAGTTTACAAGGCATTATTCCTCATCCCTTCTTCCCTGATGCAAAACATGTTCTACAAAGAAAAGGAAGTTTGTCATTTAATTTGCTTCAGTTACTCTGGAGCCTGGAAATAGTATTTAGCATATACTCAATGCTCGGTAATTACTTGTTAAATGAATGACTGCAAAGATTAAGTCACAGTTTAATAAAAGAAACATTAAATTTTTTTAGATTGACATTTACAACATGAAAGTATTTTAATGAGTGAGCTAATAGTCACTGCTGCATTATTACACTGTGAGATTTTATAATTGTATCATGTTTGTTAGTAAAGGTCATGTCTTAGTTTTTTTTAATTTTTACTTTTTATATGTTATTGGTCTATCTGCAGAATCCATATTTACCCTTGAATTTTATCAACCTCTTTCAGTACTGGCAATTTCTTCCTCTCAGAGATTTCCCTGACTTCATATTCTTTTTTTTTTTTTTAACATTTTGTTTCAGAATGATTTTACATTTATAAGATAAAAATTGACCTTTTAAATTATTTTTCATGATACGATTCTTTAACCTTGGGGCTTTCCCCTTCTACTCTCCCTTCTCCCCTCCATCTACTATTTTCTCTAATATTGTAGCAACATTTTCATCCCCCAGCAATAGGCACAAGTCCATCATTCTGTTATTTGAGTGAATCCTGACATTGTAGGTATAGAGAATTGTATGAAGTCCAGCATTCTAGTGGCAAGATATATTTAACAGTTTCATTGAGAATTCTTTTATTCAGAAGTAGAGATGCATACAGCAATGTATCTCCACATTGTGATGTAAAATAAAAATTGTGAGATACAAAGTGTTCCAACAGTGCTCCTCACCCTAGTTTCTCTATTAACAGCTCGTGTATTTGTAACAATAAATGAGCTACACACAGCTTACCCTGTTTTATACCATCTGAACTGCTTTTGGTCCATTTCCATATCCTTATTTCCCAATCTTTGTATATTTCCTCTTTGACTCAGTGGCTTCTAATACTTGCCTCATCACAATTTCACCAGTAGGTGCCAGTATCTGACATGACTTATAGAAACAAAGCTACCACTTATGGAGGACTGCCTTTTTGGAAGAATGTTCCTTACTGGAGAATTCAGAAAAAGCAAAATGTCCTCTTTGCTAGCAGGAAGCCTATGTGGAATCTTACTTATCTATAAAAAGATGGTATGATTTAGGGTGTTATATTTCTGAAGAATAGACTCTGACACTATATTTCTCCAACAGTATATGCAAATACTTTATGAAATCCTTCTCATGGATAAGCCTTCACATTGTGAAACTTGAAAGTGTGTTTTAAAAATCACCTTAAATGACAATTATGGCTTTCCACTCTTCAAATAGTCAATGACTTCTGTATGCTTTGGGGCCACTCAACAACAATTTCAGAACCATGATTTCAAGTTTCATCTTAGTTTTAGGATTTTGTTCAAGGCTCTCTGACTGGGAACACTTGTATGTTTCACTACAAGTGACTCTACACACTTTCTCCAGACAACGTGACATAGAATTGCATGATCTAGAATTCTAAATCATTGTTTAACTTAACTGGAATCTCATTATTGACTACTGAACCACAAGACTTTTTAAAAACTAACTGAATTTTAACCGAAGACTTATTCAATCTTATCCCAAGGTATACTTTTGGAGTCAGTCCTAAATGAGCATAAGGAAACATCTTCCTAGTTCTTTTTTTTTTTAAAGATTTATTTTTTTATTTTTATTGTAAAGTCAGATATACAGAGAGGAAGATCTTCCTCCGTTGATTTACTCCCCAGGCGGCTGCAGTGGCCAGAGCTGTGCAGATCCGAAGCCATGAGCTTGGAGCTTCCTCCAGGTCTCCCACAGGGGTACAGAGTCCCTAGGCTTTAGGCCGTCCTCGACTGCTTTCCTGGGTTACAAGCATGGAGCTGGATGGGAAGTGAGGCCACCAGGATTAGAACCAATGCGTATATGGGATCCTGGCGAGTGAAAGGCGAGGATTTTAGCCACTAGGCTACTGTGCTGGACCCCTTCCTAGTTCTTAAAAACTGTAGATTTTAACTTCTTGGTGTAATATTCAATGGATTCCTTCACTATTATGTATTGTCTAGATGTATGGATTTTTTAGAGTCTTGGTACTATTTGTTTTAGGTCTGGCATTCATATAATAGCAAATAAAAAACTCAAATTCTTCTCTTTTTATACTTGATTTTTTGTGTGTGAAACCCAGAAACAATCTGGTTATTATGACTCAGACTCACTCAGTTCAAAAATTTGTCACTGTTCAAGTTTGGCTCTTCACCTTGAAAGCTGTCAAGGGAGGGCAAGACTCGGAAAATGCATATAAATGTGCAAGATAGTAGAATATTCTCTTACTTCAGCTCTTCCTAAGATAACCTGCTACATGTCTTACTAGGACTGCTGTTTCACTTTTTCACAGGAGAAGTGAAAGCAGGTGAACAAAGCTAACCGCATCTAGTGTAATACCTATCTGATGTGTATGGCGGAGATGATTGAAAATAAGTTTACAACATTGGCAGAATTAATAAAAGTTCCTTTTTGCTTTATCCTGTGCCTGTTAGATTCCAGTGTTCAGCATCAGCCAAGCCATTTTAAGTTTTGGGAAGTGAAAAATTACCTGAAATTATGGCTAGTAAAGAAAAGAACTTTAAAATAATCTCAAAAATTGTTTCAAAGAAGATGCAGTGGAAATAGTGATGTTGTATTTGTCTGACAAAGACTTATATGAGGTAATTATGAAAAGAGAAATTTGATTTTATTACTTAGAGATTTTACATTAATTGCAAAAAGGAAATGACATCATTTCCTAATACATGTGTTGTAACATCTTCATGACACTTTGACTTCTTTATCTGCTTGTCACTGCCTGTACACAGGGGAAAATATCCAGTTTTGTGGGACCTAAAGCTTATACAGTGTAAATGACTGTCATTAAGAGAAGGTTTACAAAATAAATAAGTACTTTACAATTTCAGCCTGACTAGTTATCCAACCCAAGCACTAACTCAAGCATTCACTCACTGAAGTCCCTTAACTAGCACTTTCTCTGACACCCTTTAGGGGAAGGCCAGCAACTAGCACCTATGAGGTAGATCTGGATCACCACATGTTCTGTATTGGAACATAGCCACACCCATTTGCTTATGTATTGTCTATCGCTATCTTTTCACTGCAGTGATCTAATTGAATAATACGACACAACCTGTAAGATCCTACAAAGTGGAAAATATTTACTGGCAAGTTATGGAAAATTTGTCAGCTTCTGCCTTACACAATGATTGTGGGTTTCTGCCCTACATCTCAGTGAAGCCAGTCAAGAGGGTCTAAGAGACCCATTCAAGCATGCCATGGGATGTACAAGGCATATCAGCCACATTGCTTCAGCTCAGAATATGCATGCTGCACTTTTAATCCCATCATCTATAACATCAAACTATTCTCCATTATAATAACTAATCTCAGATCACTACCACAGTCATTTCTGTTTTTAATTTTAACTTTAATTTAGTGGTAGTAATTTTTTTTAAGTTTTGCAAATCACTTCATTTGGGGGAGTGGAAGGTAGGATTTAATTGTTAAGTTAAAATGATCAAATGTTATCATCCTGCCTGTAGTGGTAGAGTGCTTTACAGTATGTGAATCAGGACAGAAATTTGCTATTTTAAAATTACTTGCAGTTTGTGCTTATAATTGCCATTATGAAGGGTTTGTTTTTGAGATATCTGAATTTTGTGTATATGGAGAAAATACCACTTTAGTGCTTCTCTGGGTTAAGTTGAGGCAACCTTATCTCATTACGGATAAACATACAAAATGTCTTTGAAGCAAGACTGTATATCTAAAGGATTATTATGCTATTAATTTTTTCTTATTTTTGCTTCCTTTAAATGGGGTGTGAGAGAACACAAAATAGAGGTCTCTGAGGAGAAAGAGGCATGCTGAGTGCCTGAAGAGGAACAGGGTACCATAAGAGACCATGGGAGTGTGACCTGTGGGATCTAGGGAAAAAAAAAACGTTTATTACAGGTTTAAAACTTTCTAAATTAGTGTGAAAATTACTCTCCATTTACCACAGGTTTCATTAAAGTTAGTAAAAACAATAACCTAGTGTCTATCTTGCTTTGTTGAAAATTGAGCAGGGCAACATTGTCAATGTGTTTAGATGAAGTATTGTTGAGATAAGTGAAAAGTGTTAAGAAAACCACAGTTACCAGGCAGACAGAGATAATCTCAGGGGAAATGAAGAAGTGATCCTAATAAGGGCTAAGACAGATAGCCACCTTTGGGAAGTCTCAGAAACATTTCCAGAGTACCCCCATCCTCTGCCTCACCTTTGACTGAATCTCAGCTAGATAACTGCAGTTGCATATTTAAAGAACTCACATGTGATTATTTGAGTGATTTTAGTATTATCAGTAAGAGACATGAAAAACGTAATTGATTTGGTCTTGATCCTTCAAAATGGGAATGATGTAAGTATTCAGAATTCAATCAGGCTGAGCAGATTAACGGAAATACATTAAGTTACAAAATTAACTGGAATTCAAGCTTGACTTCTAATGAAGTCAATAAAATTACTTTAGGGTAAAATCTGAAATAAGCAAATACCAATGTCCTCAGTTAAAAATGTATTGATTGAGAGCCTTCTGTTTTCATAGTAAGAATGAAAAGGGCTAGGGGGATCTATTAGGACTTCACCTTAGTAGATTCTATGTCCTGACAATCTTGCCTGTCCTCTGAAGTGGTAATCTTAGTTTAACAAGGTAATGATTCTACTTTGCTTAGGCATTGTGATTGTGGTACAAGACAAGTAGTTATCCTTAAATATTATTTTTCCTTTTTCATGTTGATAGAACCCCAAATTTTTTTTTTTAAAGATTTATTTTTATTATTTTTTTCATTGGAAAGGCGGATATACAGAGAGGAGATACAGAGAGGAAGATCTTCCATCCGATGATTCACTCCCCAAGTGAGCCGCAACGGGTCGATACTATGCCGATCCGAAGCCAGGAGCCTCTTCCGGGTCTCCCACGCGGGTGCAGGGTCCCAAAGCTTTGGGCCGTCCTCAACTGCCTTCCCAGGCCACAGGCAGGGAGCTGGAAGGGAAGCGGGGCTGCCGGGATTAGAACCGGCGCCCATATGGGATCCCGGGCGTGCAAGGCGAGGACTTAACCACTTGCGCCACCGCGCCGGGCCCAGAACCCCAAATTTTAACTAGATACATGGGTACTCAAAATAAAGATTACATTCCCTAACCTTCATAAGTTGGCTTTATGGATACATTTTTGTCAGAGGGCTCTAAGAGAAAATAGTTTAGCAAAACCCTGAGGCTGTATTTTTTATGAATATCTTATTTATTTGTGTTTGTTTATTTGAAAGGCAGATACAGAGAGGGCCTAGGGACAGAATATCTTCCATCAACTATTTCACACCCCAAATGGGCTTGACAATGCTTGGGGCTAGGCTGGCCAGAAGCCTGAACTCTATTTTGCTTTCCCACATGGGTTGCAGGGACCCACGTACATGGGCTATCTTCCGCTGTTTTCCACATGCTCTGGTGAAGAGCTGAATTAGAAGTGAAGTAGCTAGGTTTCTGATATGGGTTGACATCTTTGCAGGTGGCAGTTTAATTTACTGTTATCACAATGCTGGTTCTGAAAGTTGTATTTAAAGGGAGGGGGATAGTTAGTGTGTGTGTGTGTGTGTGTGTGTGTGTGTGTGTGTTTTCTTTCCCCTTTTTCTTCTAGCTTGAATATAGACGTGGTGATTTGAAGTGGAGTAGCTATTTTTGACACTAAGGCAATCAGTGTCAGAGTAGCAAGACAGAAGGAGCCTAGGTCTCTAACTGTGAAACTGCTGTGCCATCCTGATGGCACCTGATTGCCTTTTGTTAGACTTCTCTATCAGGGAAAACATATTTATCCTTATTTGGCTACTTTTGCAGAGGAACCCAATCTTACTTAATTCAGGATATAACACTTTATTTGTTACCAATAAAACATGTAGAAAAATAGTTATCAGTCATCTAGAACTGCTGCGATACTGAGTACAATCACAAAACCTCAGTAACATAGCTTAGCTTTCCTCAATGTGCAGTTCA
This sequence comes from Ochotona curzoniae, assembly GCF_017591425.1. Classification (NCBI taxonomy): domain Eukaryota; kingdom Metazoa; phylum Chordata; class Mammalia; order Lagomorpha; family Ochotonidae; genus Ochotona; species Ochotona curzoniae. Next base: position 16,348,626 of record NW_024465023.1, on the reverse strand, counting down.
TCCTCTCCAGCAGGCAAGTTGAGAAATGGTCTCATGGCAATGGCACAAGTGCAAGAAAACAAATTGTTTTTCAAGCCTTTACTTGTATCAGCTTTGTTAATAACTATCCCAATATCCAAAGTCAATGTGTACCTGGACTCAGAATCAAGAGGAGGGAAATATATTGCTTCTTAATGAGAGAAATGGGAGGAACTGTAGTCACATGGCAAAAGACTTGGATACAGACAGGGGTCAGAACAGGTGTCATTAATGTAATCACCCTTACAGTAGTACAGTGTTTTTAAAATAAAAAATAAGTAAAATGAGAGAATATAATCTTGGCTGTGACATTGCAGACATTTGGAAAGCAGATGGGATTGCTCTCTCTCTCCCACTCCTTTCCTCTCCCCCCCTTGGTCTCCCTCTTCTCTTACCCTCTCCCCCTATCCTCTCCCTCTCCCTCTGTCTCCCCTTCTCTTCCCCTCTACCCTCTCCTTCTCCTCTTCTTTTGCCTCTCCCATCCCCCTTTCCTTCCCTCTTTCCTTCCCTTTACCTCTCTCCTTCCCTCCCTCCCTCTCCCCCTGTCCTCCTTAACCCTTCCTGTCCTCTCCTTCCTCCTCCCTCTTTGTCCTTTTCCCCTCCCTTTCTTCCTTCTCCCTCCTCTCCCCATCCCCTTCCCGTACCCTCTTCCACCCTCCTTCACAAAGAAGAAATAACAGAAGCTTAGAATTGAATGTGTGGATTGATCTCCATGATCATTGTAATACTCTATATTTATTGGGTATTTAATATATTGGCAGTTTGAGGAGAGTTTGGCATGTTGGAGGATGTGGGACTTGGGAATTTGATTCCATTTTCAAATGCCAGATTTTGCTATTAATGTTAGTCTTTGACAGCTAAAAGGTATAAAACAGATTTGCTAAGTTAGTATGCAATACTGTGGGTCTAAGAAACTTGAGCTTCACTGGATTTTAAGTTAAATTTTTAGATTTTGTAGCTTCAAGTACCTGTGAAATGCCTCATTTAGTACTTGTCTTAAATGGTCATACTTTAAAAAGGCCTCCAGTGAATGTTTTATTAAAAATGATTATATACCTTTCCCTCATCTTCTATATACCACTTATCCCTGTGTTGCATTAGATTATATATTTGTGTATTACTGGTTTTGTTTACTAAAATTCTCTCAACACAATGAAGTGTGTGGGAGTGGGTTTGTATGTGCTTATTGCTAAATCCACAGCATGTATAAAAATGCTTGGCATATAGTAGGTTTTCAAAATTTTGCTGGATGATTGAATAAATTAAATTTTTGCTTTTTGACTATACCTTGAAGTGCATTAAAATAAATTTGAATATAATAAATCTATGAATACAGAATCTTATGAGAAAATTAAATGAATTGTAAATAGGATTGGTGGCTTAAGGAATTTGTCTTGTTCAACTTGAACTGACTGAATATTAAACATTTTCTAGTCCGTGACTTAGAATTTAGTATATATGCAAATAGAGTAATCTGATTTTCAAACTGGACTTAAAGCTAGACTGATAAATGCTGCTTTAGTTATTTGAATATTAATTTAAAAATTCATTGAAAGTTTTAAAAATGACATAGCAATACATTACATAATAATTTTTCCAAAATAAAGCTTTATGGAAGAATTCTGCCAAATTGGAACTTACTGTAGTGGAAATTTCCTTTTCCTGCTAGAATTTTGTGTGATTGTTATTAGTGAAATTAGATGAATTTGCTGAGTAAATCAATTGGCGTTTTTGTTTTAAATAAAATGTACCATTTGTTGTCCTCTGTAAGAGCATTAAATCTGTGGCTTTAGAATTACTGGGTTATTAAATGTGTCAAATGGACCAATAAAGCTCACCAACTTTTGAGATTCCCTGCTAGATTCTTCTGGCATTCTTGTTTATGGGAGTCATTGCTCAGCAATAACTGGTTCAGCTCCCTGCCATACCTAGTTTATGTTGGGATAGTCTCAAGGAGAAATGGAGAGGTGCTGATTACCATTCTGCAGTGTGTTACATAAGCTATCAGCTGAGACCCTTTGGTCCTTTTTGATATTAACAGTGTAAAGTTCAGGACCATAGCAGAGGCTGTTGTTATCCTTTCCAGTTGCTTCTGTGCTTACCTGGACAAATATAATGCTGTGTTCTGTAAAACACTACTACTGCTTTTCTCTGCTGGGAGTGGGGAAGGGTCTGTGGGGGAGGGTCAGGAAGTGGGCAAGGTTGTGTGTGTTTTCCGTGTCTTTCCCTCCTCCTCTGGAGATGGGCTTGCCTTGTATTCAGACCAAAGTTCTCAGAGGTAGCCTCCAATCAATGAGTAAAAAGGCCTTGATGAATAAAAACAATACAACTTATTTACCCGTATCTCTAAGAACTTGGATTTCCAAGATTCCCAGGTGATGTTGTTCGTGCTGTAGGAACCATATTGTAAGAATATATGTCATAAATACATCAGGCAACATTAAGAACTAAATTATTTTGGATTTTTCTTAATTTTTTTTCTATTTTGAATTCGATCCTGTTTTCTTGTGGGAGAATAACTTTCTAAAATCTATTTTCAGCCATCCTTTCTACTCCTGGGAGTCAGTTAACTTGAAATAACTTGTGGGAATAAATCGTTCTCGTTTATATAATTGTCTTAGCCACCCCCAGACTTTCATTTTGATTTTGTTGATGTTAAGGTTAACAGTTTTAGGTAGTCCCAAGCTACCCTTAAAATTTATTACTGGTGTAATTTTCTTGTATTTCAAAGAAACTCAGTTGCATTATTCATGAACCTGAATGGGTTGAATGGGTCTTTAACAGATAATCTTTATGATTAGAGTCTACCATAAGCATAAACATGACTTATTAATCACAGCATTCTTCATGTTTATATGTCAGCCTTTTAAGGTACAGCATATATGCAAATTTTATTGTAGTTTTCCTTTGTGATTGTATATCTCTTTAAAGGTAATAATACATCACTTCAAATTTCTGTTACTTTTACCTACTGCTGCCTCCTACTTAAATGAGTCATGTCACTCCTCCTGACAAGTACCTGAATGTTAAAACAATTTTTACGCTTCTGTCTCGTTTTTCTCTCATAATTCTTTAATGCATTATGACCAGGAAGTTACTTTGATGAGAAGCAATAGTGGGTGAATATTCAAACTTGAATTGTCCTTTTAGTCATCCTCTACCCCTTTACCTCTGAGAATTCCCCACAGGTGACGGATGCTTTCCTGTAATGAGTTATGGTACAACTCCATTCTCTGCTAAGTTCTTGAACACTAACTCATTTAGTCATCTCTGGTATTCTCTGTTAGTTCTGGGATCTCCCATCCTCTTCCTTATTGCTGTGCTTTGACTTTCTATGCATGGCACACTTTTGAAATAAGAGGAAAAGGAAAATACAGTAACAACTCAGTCCAGTATGAAAGACTTAATGCTGATGTGGCATCATAGTATTCTTAATTCCTTAGATGTCCCTTTCTGTAGGGAACTTCCTCATAGATATCCTGGTTGCTTATATCCTTGCCCTTTCTTATTTGCCTCCTTTGCTATCTATAGTAGGACCCCCTCCCCTTTGCCAGCCTATCTGCTGCCACCTTAATCTCTTATGCTGTTCTTTTCAGTGTATTTCAGCGATCTTTTCTGGTTCTAACCATTTAAACATTGCACAAAGGATCTTATATTCCACAGTTTAAAAGGTAGTCAAACCCCATCAGCAAAATACAGTATTTTCTAAGTAAAAGAGCATTCTGCCTCTGAGCTAGTTTGGAAATGAAAAAGTGGCCATTCTTAGTATTATTTTAAGTACCATTTTTCTTTCTTTTGCCACATTTTAAGAAAGTAGTGACAATAGGGCTGCTTAATGTAAAAGTGTTTTTGTGGATTGGCATAGATTTGGAAAGCAAAAATATCATCAGTTAGAAAAATGTGTTTCTGACTTATATTGAACAGGTTTAATGACATATTGTAGCTGATTAGGAAGGCTGTATTGTAGAGGGTGACAATTGAAATTGGTATGGGGACCACTGCAGTGTGTTGTTGAAGTAGAGAGAGGGATTAGATTCAGTTCCAATTCCAATAAGGACAATTGGAGATTTACAGCTCAGAAGTAGGGTAGGGAGTCAGTTGATGGAAAAATAGTAAGACTGTACATAATTACTAAGAGAATACATCAGGGATAAAGAGAATTGTTGATAAACTTAATTCTTACTGAAACAGGCTAGGATGATTAGATATCAAGGGTGAGGGATAAGGAATATAATCATAAATTAAGGATGGTCACATGCCAGGAGTGGGAGATTTTCAATAAGCTGACTTAGCAAAATTCATTTTTAATGTCACAAAATATTATTTTAATTGATTAATTTATCTTGCAGATAATGTATATTTAATAAACATTTATGGGGGATAAGAATAATATGCTTCTTCATTACACATTTGTCATCTGCATTAGCTTCATAAAAACAGAGCCTCTGATTCAACCTGTATACCCACAATGCTTTTAAGAGAGGTCAAGAGCAGAAACAGGCAAAAATATATTAGAAAGTGTGCAACTTAGATATACTTCTCTCTTTAACACAGTATGGAACAAAAAGAATGGTTTGAATTATCCACAAGGATTATTGGCCAAAAAAAAAAAGACAAGATTGCGTTGCTTTCCTGAAAATAGTGTTCATTGCTCTCCATCCAGATGCCAGGGAAGCTGTTTCCATTAGGATTCTTCTTCCAGGATGGAAGGGAAATTGGACCATGTAAAATCCACTCTGCATAGGGATCTTTAGTCTAACCTTGTGGTTGAGCTCATTGTATTTCAGCTCAATATAGTGGGGATTTTTGGTAACCTAGTCAGGCTGAATTGTTATTTCCGTTTGTACAACCTGCTGTGGAGTAGCCCTTTGTGCTGCCTTGTGTGTTAATCTGTTTTCTGTGAACATGATGGCTTTGCCTGTGGTTTCTCTGAAGTAAATGGTAGCCCTTTTGGAAGGTTCTAGGATCATCTAAATAGAAGTTAGTATCTCTTCTCCATAATGAATGGGCATGTTGTTGGCAGTCAGTAGACCTCTTGCTTACTGCATTCTTGTCTGTGGTTATACCACAAGGCAAGCTTATTTGTAATCTGTACTAATGTTAACTCGTTAACCTTTTCATAATTACAAGACTCTAGTGAAAGCAGTAAGGTGAGCCTTTTGAGCCAAAGTGTTATATGGCAATGCTTGAGCTTTAGTCACCCCTGTAGTGTTTAGTAGGATACATACTGCCTTCCTAACCCGTTCTTTCTTGAAGCTACCATTTATTGGTAGAACACTCAACAATTAGATTTACCATGGGATCATCTCATTGGTCTCGAGTACTTTCAGAAGGCAATAGAGTAGCCATAATGAGGAGTTGGCACCAATTAGCCATTGACGTCATTACTCTGCAGGACTCCTTGAGCCTGGTGTGCAACCTCAACTTCAAATGTCTGGCCGAAAGTCAGTTTTGTGGTTTCCTGCAACAGAAGTGCAATTGCAGCAACCATGTTCAGCATACAGGCCATGCTGTAGCCACTGAATGTGGCTGTGTGGAGAAAGTTATGTGGTCATAGTCGTGGACACAGTTTCTGAGTCTGATGTCTAGATCTACTCCCTGTTGGACTACTGAAAATACAGTGTATCCTGGGGCTGAAAACATACACTTTTGTACTTCCTTTAGAAATTGGCATGTTACTGGCTGTAAGGAACCAAAACCACAGCAGAAACACAAAACTTGTGAAGAAAATTATAAGGTAGTAGCAAAATATGTCTTGATGCTTTGTTTTCTTGCGGGACAGCCAAGAATAATACACCTGGGCAAAACCAAGTACAGTGTGCACTAGCCTATCAATGCTGTTTCCCTGACTAGTCAGACAAACCCATTGAGCATCGTTGTTATTTCTGAAATGCTTATGATTTTTTTTCCAAGGAGGAAAAATCCATGTCAAGTTTCACAGATAAGAAATGAATGGGTGTTAAAAGAGAAGACTGTTATTTTAATTAGTTCAATAGAAATCAAAAGTATACACCTGGGAATATATATCTAATATTACATTACAATGAACAAATCAACTAATCATATGATCTGTAGCATGGGGTTAATTAGAACATGAGGAAGGAGGAAAATCAACAACTGATAGAGAATCTGCTTTACCTAAGTTCCAGTGACCTGCAGCTAATATGCAAGGCTGAGGTCAGATAAGGCAGAGTGGCACTCTAAAGACAGGACAGATTTTCAGTTGCAGCAAGCAAGTGTTGTGTGTGTGTGTGTGTGTATATATATATATATATATAAACAGTCAGCTAGAAAGATAAAAGCTTTCCTGAAGTCACGGAGCAGTCAGTAAAGTGAAGAATATCCTGATACAGAACTGTCCCTGCTGAGACCTGATCAATCAGCGTGCAGTATGCCCCAGTGACATATGAAAGCTTACGATGTCACAAAGACCTTCTGTGACTGATGAGAGGCTGGGTTCCAGAATACAAGGGGCGGGGCTGAACACTGGTGTGTTCAGACACCCAGGCAACCTGTTCAAATACTCAGGCTGATGAGAGACTAATCTAGAAAACACCATGTCTGAGAGAAATAACCAAGAGAGCTGCAGTAGATTTCACAACCAGACTGAGTGCCCTTCTTCTAGAGGTGAGCTGCAGGTCCCAGTGAACTGTGTGGACCGCATTCTGGGCCTGGAGCAAGATGATGAAAACACGAATTACTCCACAATGGAGTTTCTCTTTGCTATGCTTGACTGTCTAACAGATTACATCCTGGAGCTGGTAGGCTCTGAGTTCAACAATAGTAACATGATGGACAATACTTTACAAGGCCAGAGTGGAGAAAGCAACAGCAGCCGTAGAGCCTCCAGAAACCTGGAGGATGTGCCTTTTGCTCCATTTGATGAGATACCTGGATCCAGGAAGAGTGGCTGAAGACTGGATCCCAGAGCCAGGGAGTAAATACTCTATGGACAATAGGCCATATTGCAGAAGATGCCCTGCTTTAGTCATCATCAATGGATAATAAAGGATTTGAATTCATTTCTGTGTTTCTGACCTCTCTCACTGTCTTAACTTTAGGTGGAAAAGATCAGTAATACATCCAGGGGATGGCTTCCTCAGAGGGGGGAATGGATCAAGTGGTATCCTTGTGGGTTGTTTCAGTCATGGATTTCACAGAAATTGTTACCAAGGTGGGAGGTGCTGGCTGTGGTGGAGGGGACAGGATATAGCCCTGCGGGTGTGTCATTGGGAGTTTTTTTGGGGGGGGCGGGGGTTTGTCTGGAGCATGCCAGGCCTGTGGAACTCAAGATGATGGGGTACAGCAAGAATCATTGAGAAAGTGCAGAAAGTTGTTTCAGCGACATGGGAGGTCTAATTCTAGAAATTGATGGCTTGATGTAGTATATGGGGTGGACATGGTGGAACATTAGTTGCATTGAGCTTAATGGCATAGGCCTTTGCAGTTAGACCATGGAGTTGATGCAGAGACCACAGGAAAGCGAAAGAAAATGATTGTGAGCATGCTGATTCAGTTCATTATTTAATTATGTCCTGCCTCTTCCAATACCAGTTTGGGACACCAGTTTACACATTACCACTACAGTACTTAGTGTGGACCATATTGTGCCCTGTTCCCTGTAGCAGATATCACAAAGACTGTTTTGGTGCCACGTAAGTGGTAAAACAATTGGGGTGTCAGATGGGATGTCTGCATTCCATATTACAATGATTTAATTGAATTCTCCCCCAGCTTTATTATTATTTTGATGATCTTTACATAGTTTATTAGGGGGCAAAGGGTCAAGGGCTACAGGAAAGTGGGTAAGACCATTGTTTCCACATTCTCTTTATTCCTTCCTGTATCTGGGAGAAGGTGGCAGATAAAGAGAGAAGCCTCACCCAGCCTCCCAACCATCCCGGAATCCCCAATGTCATACATGCTTCGAGGCCACTGCTCAAGTGGTTTTTGATAGTTCAGCAGTTCTGAATTGCTGCCAATCTCGCCATTCCAAGCATGATGAAATCTCTTTAGAATCCGCTGACTGACATAGTTCACCCTAGAGTTGCCATTTACCCAGATTTTCACTGCCAACAGGTGGCCAAGGTAGTTGATCAATTTGTTCTGTTCTTTGTCCTCTGCTGTGGTACCATGTGTCCTCTGTGGGTTCCAATGGACTGCCATACCCTCCCTGTGCACCTGGATATATGCTGTCCACTGTTCTGTCTGAGCCACTGAGGAGGCTCAGCTTTGATACATGCATTCCATGGTCAGATCATGGAACCTGCACTCCCCTTAATGGTTGAGATATTGAATCCAGCAGTTCCGTTTGAGGGAATCTCCAAAGAAACTCCATCTGAGGAGATCCCAGATCTGATTCTTGTGTGTGCTTGCCAGTACAGGGTCCGGCACAGTCTGTTGCCCCAATCAGCTTATGCAAATGCTGGTGGTTGCAATTGTGGATCATTTCTGTTTGCATCACCATTTTCTACACAAACCAATGGATGTTGTAGTCCAGCCCAATCCTGCCTACCACACAGTTGGCCATCACACAAACCAGTGGGAGCTGCAGCCTAGTCAAAGCAACCCACAATAACTGCCAGCAGTGCCACCCCCTACCCTGGTTCCCATGGCTGCCAGTATGTACTGCAGACTGGTCCAGTCTGTCCCACATCCCATTCAGCTCTCATATATGTTAATGCTGGCCCAGCTTCTAGTTAGACCTTCCTGCTAATGCCTCTGTGGAAGGTAACACATGTTTAGTCAAGTGGTTGTATCCCTGCCACCTATATGAGAGGCTGAGATTGTGTTCATAGCTTTCAGTTTGAGCGTGGTTCAGCCCCAGCTTGTGGCAGCCATTTGACAGAGTGACCCAGCACATGCGAGATATTTGTCTCACTTTTACTGTTGTACTGCCTTTCCAATAAATGGAACAGCAAATGCAATTTTAAAGCTGGTTGTCACAAACATGAAATTCTTGATTTGAGCTAAAATAGACGCATAAGCTATACAGATTTTCTCTCTTGCAATAGAGATGAGATTTCTATAAAATATTTAGAGAGATGTGTATAGGAATCTATATTAAGATAAATCCCCCAACATTTGATGAAAATTGACAATAAAGGCTCTGGCTATAGACAGCTGCCTTGCTCGCGTTGTACCTAGGCAAGTGTTACACTACTGGGAGATAAGTAGCAAATAGCTGGCAGGAATTGTGGGCCTATTTAATGCCACATTTGTGTTAATGTACCAGTGTGCAGGCATAGTTGCCTGTCTTCTTTTCAAGGTATACCTAGGGGACAGATCCTGGCAGATTGGGTCTGGGAACACACGTCTTCAGTGTATGTGAGTCCATGTTTTGCACACAGTGGCCCAGGGTAGGAGGACTGGGCTTGTGGATCTAAGTGCTTGCACACATGGGGGGTTGTGTATTGCACAGAGAACGGAGTCTGCAGATGTGCAAAAGGAAGGATTGCTGCTAGGAGAGGAGTTACTTCTGAGGGACTCCACCCAAGCACACTATTTTACTTGCACTTAAATGAGGGGACTGAGACAGGGTGGTATGGTGGAGGGGAACTGGAGGAACTCTCAGGGCCACAAAAATACACCTGCTCATGTGTGAGAAAAGAGCTGTGCTTGTTGGCCACATTGAAGCCATGCCTGTGTAGCCTTCCAGGCAGCTCTAGATCAGAGTAATGCCAGTAAGTTTTGGGACCATGTCAGGCTGGGCTATGACACTAACCAGCATCTGAGAGAACTGGGTCTGGGAGCAGATTCTGTTGGGGATTTGTGGGCTCACTCCTGTTAGGTCTGCCGTTTCATCTGGTTTGTTCCAAGGTTGGGAGTATTGACGGGCTGAGCTAGGCATGACAATGGAACTCACCAACATTCAGGTACTGGGGAAGGGAACAGAGTAGGCTTTTCTAGGTTACAATATATGTAGGTACATCCAAGATTTGGTTGTGGAGCTGGCTGGGATTCAATAACCACTAGCACACAGAAAGGCTGACGCTGGGGTCAGACTTTGCCCAGTAAGGGCCTAATACCTGCTGACACGTGTGAAGGTGGGTTCTGGGAGTGTGCCTGCTGGAGGAACTTGTGGAATTCCCCTGGTGGGCCATAGCTCCTACTGGTGAGCATATGAATTAGAGCTGGGTGTTGGTCAGGCTGTGCAGGGCTGTTTTATTCATCTGCTGGTGTGTGGTTATCTGCGGGTTGTGAATGGCTGCAGAAGAGACGGGGCTAGGGCAAACCAAAGCACGCTGGCATGTGCAGGAGCCTGGAGGGGCCTGGGGCATGCTGAGTTCATTTAGGTTATCATGTCTACTGGTTTGCATGAAAGCTAAGAATGGGGACAGGCTGAGTAGGACTAGGCTACAACACCCATCAGCAAAAGTTGGAACAAGGGGAAGGCAAGGCCAGGCCAAGCTGCAACATCCAATGACAAATGCTGGGCTGGGTTGGAGCAATGTCCAGCATGCACAGGACCTGTGGCTAGGAGCAGGCCTGGTTTGGGAGCTAATGGGACCCTGGGCTGTGTTTCCCACTAGTGGGTGTAAAGGTGGTTGGGGATGGTGAACTGGGCCTTACATGGCTGTAGTATGCTTTGGAATGGCTGTGGCCTGTGTTTGTGGTATGCTAGAATGTGCTAGGCTCCAGCTCTGGCTGGTGGTTGTGAGAGCCAGGGTCAGTGTAGGACAGGCTGGAGTAGGTCTCAGCACCCACTTAAGCATGCAAGAGCTATGACACAAGAGTAGTGCCAGGTCAGGAGCTGGGCCAAGTTAGGGTAGACCAAGAACCCATTGGTGTGCATGAGATCTATGCTAGGAAAAAACCTGATAGAGGAGCTTGGGGAACTCATCTGTCAGAATGCAGGTGAGCATAAGAACCAAAGCTGGGACCAGCCCAGATCAGGCCAGGTTATAGTACCTGCTGACATATGTGTGGGTCTTGTCTGGGGGTGGGCCAGGCTAGGGCAGTATGTAGCACCCACTGGCAGATGTAAGCTCCAGGGTGGGGTGTAGGACAGGCTGGCTGGCTACAATACCAGTCATTTACCACATTAGGGCCAGGACTGTATGCTGGTTCGCTCGCCTAGTCTGCAGTTCCCCCAGCATGAGCTGGGACTGAGAGCAGAATTGGCCGAGCCAGCTTGCAGCACGTGCTGGGGAATGCCGAGGTGAGGCTGGCTATGGCAGACTTGTCCAGAGCATCCACAAATGCACACTGGACCCCATGAAGCATGGGTGAGTCTAGTAGTGGTCCTGGGAAGAATTCCATGCTGGACCCCTGCTCCTGCTGGTAAGCGTATGGTCTCTGGGACTGGGGTAGATCATGTGGGCAAGGCCAAGCATTAAGAAATTTAGAATTAATAGGGAGAAATTATGATTAAATATTGAATCTAAAACTAACAAAAGGAGCCTCAGCAACACTATATTGTGCTTTGGATTTTTGTATAAAGAGCCAGGAGAAAGATACTCTTCTTCTTGAATTAAGCATGAGTGTATAAGTGAACTATTGGACAAACCCAATGTGAGCTTCACAGTAGTCACATGAATAATGAAATTTTCAACAGTATAATCAGGACCCTCCTACACATATAACATGCATATTTGTTAAATACTCTATGTAATTTATGAAGGAACTAGCAGATATAAGCAATTGAAAGGTGAATCCAAAAATATTTACCATGAATATTGTCAGTGAATCTCCAATGGAACCATAATTGATTTTGTTAACAAAATGAGAGTGGAGAAGTTGACTTCTACAAGATTTCAGCATGTCTCTAAGTGAACACTGGTTTACAAATGGATATAAAAGAATGAACAGACAGTTGAGGGGCAAGAAAGAGATCACAGAGTTATGTGAATGTATGGAGAATGGGCAGAGAAACATGAACAGATTTTTTTTTTTTTTGGCTAAAATGTTAAAATCAAGGAGAAAGTTATGGCTGTTTTTGCCAAAGATAGGGTCTTGCCACTATGCTAAGCAGGTTTACTCCATGGGCATTTCTAATTAAGCATCCCCCTCCCCAGCCCTGGTCTGGTGAACCCCAATGACATCACATGACATCACAAGTCATGGTTTGTTACAAAAGCAGCCCCCTGCCCAATAAGGGGTCCTGGAGCAGGGTGGACGGCAGTTAGCACTGGTATTTCAAGGGGCCCAGTAGAGCAGGAAGATCAAGCAGAGTCGATCGGGGGCAAAATCCAGTGGCCATCATGCCTCGGAAAAAGCACTGCTGCTGCCACTGTAGGCCTAAGAGGCCAGCTGTCTCCCGCTCCAGAAGGGCCGAGCTGCAATTCCCAGTTAGCAGAGTGGAACATGCCCTGCGAGAGGGGCACTATGCCCAGCGCCTGAGCTCCACCACACCTGTTTTCCTGGCTGGTGTTCTTGAGTACCTGACGTCCAACATCCTGGAAATGGCCAGCAAGGAGGTCTCTGACAGTGACAGAGAGCGCATCACCGCCGAGCACGTGGAGAAGGTAGTGCAAAGCAACGAGCAGCTGCGGCACCTTCTGGAGAAAGACACCTACTCTGAAATTGAAGCAAGATACCATCTGAGGGATAAGCAGTGATGCCGTGGTGTCGCAGCCCTCACCACCAGTCTCGTCCAGTTCCCCGGACTCTGAAAGACATGAGAGCCTGTGTGTCTGCCATCACCCTACACAATTAAAGGCCAAATCAGTGCCAATTGCTGTGACTTGTCTCACTTTCGATCGTTGTCAGTTGAAGGAGTCTGTGAGAGCTCCAGGGGGATGGGAGGAATGGGAGGAGGGGTGGTCAGTGTGGGGTGTTTGAGAGGTTACAGACACAGTTTCCTGTATGATAAAAGATGGCAGTGACCTGTTGGAAGAAGCTACCTGGGGTAGAAGCAAGAAAGGATTTGGAGGGCCAGGATGTGGGCCAGGCTGTCCCAAATGTGTGCCTGGAGATCATGAGGAATTGCAGCAGTTATTTGTGCTAGGGAAGGCCTGAATGCAGGATGGGGTTGGCAAGGTGTGTGGGGTGGCATGGTAGCAGTGGGCATAACATGCACTGTTGTTTTTCACTGCAAGCCAAGAGGAGCTGCATCAAGATCTGTTTGCTGCTTTCTGGTCGGTAGTTTTGTGTGTTTATCTCTTCCCCTAAGCAAGATTCCTGATGTATAAATGGGATAATATGAGTCTCTTTTCTGAATTTTTTCAGGACTGTGTCTACTTGTGCCTGTTTGGTTACTTCACACCATGCGTGGCACAGGGTAGTTGCTTCTGCCTCTCTTCTTAATCCTAGGGGATCAGGTGTGCTTGCTAGCTTGGCCTGGTTCTCATTCATACACTTGTTGGGTGCTGGGGTACCGACTAGCAAGCCACATCCCTCTGAGCTTTGAATACAAAAGTGAATGACCAAATGAAGTAGTTTGTATCGCATTTTTCTCTGCTCTCTCTTCCTGGAACCCCATGCGCGCTCTCTCTCTAAGCAGAAGGACATGGCTTGACCTTTGCTTAATGCACTGTGTTTTTCCACGAAGGAGGGAGCTGGTGCTGGGTTGCTCTCTGGGGTTGTCTGGGTGTGTGTTTGTATAAATCCAAGGACTTTCTCTTGATACGTGAAGTGTGCTTACTCTCATATTTATAACAACTTTGGTATAAAGATATGCCCCTGACACATTAGTGATTCTTATGATGAGGCATGCTGCTCTCCTAGGCATAGTGGAGATGCTATTTCTCTCTATTCATTCACATACCATTCATGGTCTTCCCCATCAAGTGCAGCTTGACTCCCTATCATGGCCTTGATCCAAGGAAGGCAAGAATATTGCTCGTTTATTTTTTGGAAGGAAGCATTCTCATGCTCATGGCATGGGTTTCTCATATTGCAGTGTCCTTCAGTCAATGCCGAGTGCCCTGAGAATGAATAACAGCGAGGATTAATGATTATGCTCAGATCTTGACATGTTGCTTAAATAGCTGTCTGTTGTTGATGAAATGTTTGTGTTTATCATGTGGAGTGACCATGGACAAGCTATTCAATTTTTTCATTTTTAGTATGTGAATATTAATGGCACATGTCTTTTAAATTTTTGGAATTGTAGGGAATGGTACATAGTGCGTACATAGCACAGCTCTGACAATAGTTGTGCTTGCATAGGCCTTTTCTCAGATCCTTTGAAAACTGCATTTTTCAGGGGTATATATAATAGAATGTTTCTTAAAAATCATCTTTGAAACATGCTGTGCAGAGTAACTTATGTTAAAAACTCTTCAATGTGTCAGAGGATGAGACTTCATTACCTTTCCCCCGCTGATCAATGGAGACATGTCTTTAAAAAGCTCAGCTGAGTCAATATCACCTACTTCTTGAAATAGTTGTCTACCACAGATGACCATTAATGGATGCCAAAGGGTGTGTGCAGATGTAAATAGATTGTGGGAGCATGAGAGGCTGGTTTTACAAGTTCCTGCTCCTGGTAATTGAGTAGTGTCAAGCAGCATAGCATTCTACATTAGTGGGTCTGAAAGAAGAATGAGCCTAGAAAAAGTTCCAACCTTCACATTAAGGTAGGACTAATGTGTTTAGGGATCTGCAGTGTGATATCTGCTTTCTTGGTGTTTGCATTCTATATGTGCTTTTAGGTAATGGTGTTTACCGTTCATGAAAATAACCCCTGCTTTCACCATTTGATAATTGTCTTTTCCACAGTAAAAAAGAGCAGAATGGATTTCTCTCTCCCCCCCCCACCCTTCTTCTCTGTTCTGCTGTAAATTTGAAAGGCTACCTAAAGATCTTCTTGTTGTTAATACTTAAACTTTAAAATTAAAGTTTTCTCTAAATAATTTCTCCAGAAACAAATAAGTATTCTGCAAGATGCATATCCTTTGGTACACGATATCAAGTTCACATAAAAGTATTGTACATACATAGTTTTAAAATTCTCATATCTCCATGTATAAGAAGCTTTGAATTTTATCTCATTTATTAGCAAAGTCAGATAAATCTTGCAGCGTTATTGAACCAGTGTAATTAGTCCCATTCTCAATATAAACACAAAAACAATAGATGTATTTTCCATATAAGGATTGTTGATGTCTGACCCTGGGATATTTTCAATATTCAGTTAATATTTCTAAAAGCACACAGAGTGATATATTGATAGCACGTGTATGCATTGTAAAGATGCATTGGCTTTTGCTGTTCCTTACAATAGAATTTTTTTTTATTGTTGTTAACATTGTATTATGTGATACAGTTTTATAGGCACTGGGGATTCCCCTCACCCCTCCCATACCCCTCCCCCCATGGTGGATTCCTCCACTGCTGATGATGAAATTAGTTTAAAAAAAATGAATAAAGTCAATTTCCTTGTTACTTTGTGACAACATGACAGTAAAACAGATGTTTAGACATCTGAGGAGGGGTATTTAGATTACTGAGAACATATGCAAATAGCATATGCAAAACAGAAACAACTGAATATGCTTTTCAATTAATTGAGCAGTTACACATCAAAGGCAGCTAAAATTGGAACACCTCAAGAATCCCCACAATTGTCAAAAGGTGAGAATTTCCATGTATTATTTAAAATAGATAATTTTAAAGCCTATCTTTCTGGTTTTTTTCTTTTATTTTTTGAATAACATATTTTTTTCCCTTGCTCTTCAGAGTTGATGTCTCATCAAAAACTATCTGTACTGAAAAGCAGTAGAATGACATATAAACCACATGTCCTCTATCTGAATAGTTATCTAGTTCTGTATTTAAAATGTTTAAAGATGGACATGTGTTTAGGAAATTGAACAGTAAGAGAAAAATGCATCTATGTGTCCTTGTCTGATGGATGTTTATGGTGCACATTAGACTAAAAGAATAGGGAGTGACCTTGTTCCCTGCTTGATTTAACAGAGTAGTGGTGAAGGGATTCTTCAAATGGGACTTTTAAGTAACTGAAAGGGAGCATTAGAAGATGATATATGCTTACATGATTTCACGACAGTCCAGATACTGGTCCTCAGTGCAAAGGCTCACAAATGCTATTTGGCCAGTGCATAGCAATCATACCTGACATGGGATCAAACTAAACCAAACACAGAGGTTTCTGTAGGAAGGACCAGGATATTCACTTCAAAAATGAAAGCTGTCTGTCAAACCAACTTGCAGTAAGAAATGTCTTGACTAAAGTGAAATTCTAAGGCTGATTAGTTATATTTTTGAATGATTAATATTGTGAAAATTTGCCAGACTGAAGTCCCATCATCCAACATGTGTTACAAGGCACAAACAAGTTATTTTGTTTTGGTGCCTGGATACTTCTTTCCTGTTTGAAACATGGAAGGGTATCATCAAGCATCTGGCCCTTAGATCATCTTAATCCATGCCAAGGCTCACTCTCACCTTTAATCTGTCATGTATTTCTCCAGAAGGAATCTTTATCAGTGAGATCCTGTGTTGCTAAATTATAGTCATAGCTCAGGCTTGTCTTCAGGAGGAAATCTCTGACATTCTTGATAGAATTTTGACTGCTTCTGATCTCATTGTTCATCCATTTGCACCTAGTAGCCTAGAAATGTGACCCAGTTTAGCTAGGGTCAGCTACAAGGGTAGAAACAGGATCTGACTGCTAGAGCAAGTTAGAAAAAAAATGAAGAAAACTGAATTTACAAGGAAAACCTAAAATCATTTGACAGAGGTACTATTTCATGCTGACCCACCTATCCACAGTATTTAATAAATGCATGTTTACTGACGTAAACATTTGAGTTGGTACATAGATATTTAAAATATAGTTTTAAAACTGCTATGGAATGATTTGATTCATTTTCTTTTCCTCTGCCTTTTCAGTGTTGCTGCACTCTGTTCCAGTTTATCTAATTTCTGCTTGGTAACTTTCTGAAGGCCTGAAGTTGGACATCATTAGTGACAGTTGCTACCTGACCGTACACCACAGCAAGAGCTTTGTATATCTCTTTCAATTAAAAAAAATAATGACTTTCTTGGAATTTAATTATAGCAAAGCCTGTTTTTTCTGTCACCTGAAAGAATACTTAAGCACCATCAGTAATTCTTCAGAGACCTCATAGAATTCACGTTATACCAAACAACTGAGTGACTCTGGGCTGGTTATCAGGAGTCTTAAGGATTGTAGATATCAACTTGCCTTCTGGAATATTCAGCCACTGCTATTCAGAACTATTGTTGCCGAAATACCATGTCTAGGAACTCGGAGATCATCAATCTGTCATTTTTATTAGATCATGAGAAGGAAATGATCCTGGGAGTGCTAAAGAGAGATGAATATTTGAAAAAAGTGGAAGACAAGAGAATAAGGTAACATTGTTTTATGCTTTTGGGTTAATTGACTGTCTTCTGTTCAAAGTACTTTGGATTACAAATGCAGTAAGTGTGACTACACTGGAGACAGAGAATGGTCAGAGTCTTCATGAATTCTCAGAAGTTACCCAAATATTAGAAAATATCTTTGACACTTGACTATTTAACCATATAGGATAATAATTGAGCTAATGATAGTGTTAATGAGAATGCTAATTTGCCAGTAATATCATAACTAGTACAAAAAAAAAGTTTGTGTAGCAACTTTGGCATGTATTAGTTGTGTGACTTTGAGCAGCTTCCTCAATTTTTGCATGCTTTGGTTTCCACATTGGGAAAACAAGGATAAGTATGATATCTAACTCATAGAGATGTTGTATAGATTAAGAAACATATTGTGTAAGTGATGCGGGTTTTAATGTTCAATACATGTCAGCAATTACATATTTATCAATCCCTTTTTCAGCTTAGCCTTAGGGAATCAAGAGCAATGCTGGATATTGAACACAGAAACTGTGATGTGGAATGTTGGCATACTTTTTTAAAGATTTAAGTATTTGAAAAGTAGAGTTAGAGGGAGAGACAGCGGGGGGGGGGGGGGGGAGAGGTTTTCCATCTGCTGGTTTACTGTCCAAATGACTGCAATGGCTGGAACAGGGCCATTCCAAAGCCAGGAGCCAGAGTCTTCTTCCAGGTTTCCCATGTGGGTGCAGGGGCCCAAACATTTGTACCATCCTCCACTATTTTCCAAAGCTGTTATTAGAGAGTACTGTCTGAATTGAAGCAGCCAGGACTTGAACTGGTGCCCACATGGGATGCTGGCACTACAGGCTGCAGCTTTATCAGCTGTGCCATAGCACTGGCCCCAAATATTGGCATCTTAGCCTCTACGTTAAATGCCTACTATTGAAATTTTTTCTGATGTTATTTTCATAAGAGCCCAGGAGCTTCATTCCTACTCATCCACATTATTCAATCTATCTTGAAGAAACAAAATTTTGTGTTCATTGTGGGGAGTGTGTGTGGGTGGGGGAAGGCGGGAGAGAATTGTTTTCCCATTAACTTGCTAGACTGCTCCCAAAGTGCCCACAACTGCAATAGCTGTGCAGAGACCACAAGATGGGAATAAGAAAATCAGTCCAGGTCTCCCCTGTGGATGGGCAGGAGCCAAATCATTTGAGCCATCAAAGCTGTTTCCAAAGGTCTGCTTCCAAAGGACTCAAGAGCCGCAAGCCAGTTAATTCCCGACATTCCACAATGGGGATGAGCATCACAGCTGGCAGCCTAGTATGCAGGTGACACTAAAATGAAGTTAATCATTTTTCAAATCAGATGTGATAATTTGGGCATTATTATTATTCTAGTCATGAAAAATTACTAATTTTTCTAATGTAGTACACTGTTACGTTTATGCAAGGTGGACTATTAATCAGTTATTGATGATATTCTCAGAGGAAATTAAAGTCATTACCCTACCCTGCTTAGGAAGGAAACAGCCTGATCCCAGGAAACAATGGGTAGGATTTTGTTTGGAATAAATGTTTCTGTCATCTCAGTAACTTTTAGGAAGTTATACTTTCTCTGTATTTTTCTTATTTTGTTTTTCTTTCCCTTTTCTGTCCTTTTAGATTATAATTAAACTTTCAGATTATAAGTAAATTAAACTTTAAAAACAAATTGTTTATATATTTGAGAGGCACAGATACAGAGATGGAAAGACAGAGATCTTCCACCCACTGGTTGACACCCCTGAATGTCTGCTAAAGACAGGAACCAGGAATTTAATCCAGGTTTTCCACATAATTTGATCCAGGTTTCCACAGAAAGCCAAATACCTGAGCCATTATCAGCTGCTGCCTCCCTGGTACTACAATATGGGATATGTTTGTCCCAACTTCTAAGTCACATGGCTTCCCCAAAAGTGCTTTATATACAACAGACATCAAGAATAAATTATGAGTTTGAATATAGCTTAAATCAGTTCAGGATTACAAGACAATTAAATTCTCCTAAAAATTTTGATCAATTGGTTTATACAAGAAGCCATGATGAACCTTAAGAGAGAGACAGGATGATATTGAAAGAAAAATCCCTCAAGTTATCTTAGTATACAATTAAGCAACCCTGTGAACTTGAATGGTGGAAGTTTGCACCTTTTCCTTGATCATCTTTCATTTAAATGCACTGTCTTCATCAATTATGAATATAGAAATATATCACAGTAGTAATAACTATTACCTATGACTTTGCCACTAAAAGAAATCACAAAAATTGATATTGATGTTGAAGCAGACATCTCAAAGACTCAGTTATGCTCATCAGTACTGCAAAATCATGATTATTATTAGGCCTATCACAGGATATTGTTATTTAATGTGTAAATAGAGTACCTACTGTTATAGCCCAATTTTTATTTTATTATCTTAATGACTTTGTTTCAGTGTGATTATCTTTGTAAACCTTGCAATGTATAAGATACGTTAAAAAAAAAAAAACCACATAGATTTGAGAGGACCTCTTTAAGCTTAATGAAACTGCCAGGGAAGTCGACAGTACTTACTACCCCCAGTATAAAAGCTTATAGTCAAGTGGCAGAGCCAGATATACAGCAAACTAAAGACAACATGACGCAGAGTGAAGCAAGCACAAACTAGAGGTATATCTCAAAGATTAGCAAAGGATACTGTATTAGGGCTTCCTATTTATGTAGACTCTGAGAAACAATATAAAGGATATTGTATTAGGGCTCTCCAGAGAAGTTTAACCAGTAAAATATTTTTTTATTGTTATTAACATTGTATTATGTGATACAGTTTTATAGGCACTGGGGATTCCCCTCACCCCTCCCATACCCCTCCCCCCATGGTGGATTCCTCCACCTTGCTGCATAACCACAGTTCAAGTTCAGTTGAGATTCCTTCCTTGCAAGCATATACCTAGCATAAAGTCTAGCGTCTTATTGTCCAGATAAGTTCAGTGGCCTCTTGGGGAGACCTACTCTGGTCTGAAGATAGGGCTAACAGAGTAAAGTTCCGGTCAGTTAAAAGCCCCAACATAACCAGTAAAATATATAAGGCTGGCTGCATGGATGAATGGATAGACAGATCTATGGAGTGAACTTGGGTAAACAGATATACAGATAGGTAGACTGAAGTACTGGTAAAGATATTTATTATAATAAGGAATTTGATTGTATGATTATGGAAGCTGAAAAGCTCGGATCAAGGACATTCAATGATACAGTTCTAGTCCAAGTCCAAAAGTCAAACGCAAGAGAAAACTGATGTGCCACTTGATGCAAATCACATAAAGAATGTGTTCTTTATCACTCTTCAAGCTTTCAGTGGATTAGATGAGACCTGCCAATATTGGGAAGAGCAATCTTGGTTACTCTATTGATTTCAGTGTCAATCTCATATAGAAACACTGTAACAGAAATTTAACCAAACAGCTGTGTACCCAGTAGCCCAATAAAGTTGACACACACAGTTAGCCATCTTAGGGATTGATAAAAAGCTGACTATAAGCCTCTTTTCCTCACACCTCTGTGAATTTCATAGTTTATCCTTACCTGATTAATTTTGTGGAACTCACCCTGTCACCTTTACCCTTTGTCATTTGTAGCTTTTTCTTATTTTCTTTCCTACAACAAAGAGGGAGTTTAGTTATTTTTTCATTTCTATTCCCCCCAAAATCATCAAGACCAGGAAATTTGCATGTTTAACTGACTGTATTACAACAGTAAACCTTGATGCTAACTATTAATTTCAGGAGGAAATGGAAATCAAATGATTTTTCAAGAATTATAAATATTATTAAGAAACTAATCTGAAAAGTGAATACAGGGAAACAGTAGATGTATTATTTAAAGATTGAATGCTTATTTTTTTTGAGTAGGTTGTCTTTTGAGATGAAGAAAACAGAAGAATTAAAGAGTGTAAAAATTGTACTGAATCAGTATTTTATATCTGATAATCAAATGTGTTTCACTGTCAAGGTAGCCACTGAAGTGTGGCATTAATTAAGGTGAGACTGGTTGCTTGGAGCTCTCAAAATTGCTATAGACTCGGAACACACATGACAAGTCTTATAATCTTCTATTTGTGTGAGCTATAGGCTAAGGGAGAAGCATCTAATACCAGTGCCTTCTGGGTTTCATCCAAGAGGTTGTATATGTATTCTTCTCCTTCACATCAAGCACTACAGAATATAGGAGATCTGAATACACATTCTGACTGTTAGAAAGGAAGAGTATTTTAACTGTTCTCTATGGAGAACAAATCATTCAAATTCTTTGATATCTTTAATGCAATGCAGAGAGAATAAAAGTTTGTGCAAAGGAACTGAACAATCAACAGTGATTATAAATTGGAAAATATAGTTGGAAGCACATAATATAACATAGACTAACATAAATGCATATATTAAAATAAATGCTCATAATACCTACTCCAAAAACCTCATTAATGCATTTTTGCTCTATTTGATCTCCTGTATTTTAAAACAAATACTGTCAAATATCTACCTATTGGCTTACATAAGAAATCTTAAAGTCTTGAAAGACTATTTTGGCAATTCATTGTTTTAGGCTTTATTCTCTCTAAAGAATGTCATTTCTTGTGGTGGGTGTTGGCGTATCAAATAAGACACCTACCTATCCATTAAAGATGTGAGACAACTACATCTAACATCATAGTTCCTCAGTTCATTCTGACTTCACTGCCTGATACTAGCTTCTTATTTATGTAGCCTCTGAGAGACAGCAGTAATAGTTCAAATAATTGGGTTCCAATTATTTGTGAGACCTGTGTGTGAGACCTGGCTTAAGTTTCTAGATCCCAGCTTCTTCCTCCCAACTTCAGTCTGACCCAGCCCTTCTAGGGCAGGCATTTGGGAAGTCAGCCAGCAGAAAAACACTTCTACCCCTCCCTGCCCTCCCATTTCTCTGACTTGCAGATACACATATAAACATGACTGCACTTACACTTTCTTTGATATCATTGGATGATTTGCAATGTCCATTACTTCTTTATTTTCCCTACCCAAATCTCTGTTTGTTTCAGAACCAGCACTGAATTTTTAAAAATAATTAACCATACCAACATGAATTTTTTTTTGTAACCGTCATTGGTCTAGAGGTAAACATAAAATCGATGGTGATTCACATAGATACAGAGACAGGATTTTATAGTTTTGCTTTCCCACCTAGATATATTCAGTGAAACATCTTACCCCAGTTGCTTTTAAAAGTGAAGGCCAACACATTGATGAAGCTGAGCCAAAAGAATAGTAGAGAATTAATGTTTACATCCTGATACTCTAGAATATGTAAATCAGTTTTTCTCTAACTTGCAGCCATAATTATCATTCTGTCATTAAGAGTCAGAATTAATCAGCATTTATTGAGTACCTTCTAGGGAACAAGGGATGTTTTTATTATTGCAATAATAGAAGTGAGCAAGAATATGCTCCTAGTGCTTGTTACATCTGTAGCAAAGTTTATTCCTGGTGTATAGCAGAAGGCAACACTCTTCCATAAAAAACAAGAGAGTAAGTATTTTAGAGTCTACATTCCATCTGTTCTGTTTTATAGCTACTTTGCCATTGTATTATGAAGGCAGTTAATCCCTATGTCATCCTTAAAATATATACTTGGATATACTTAGCTATGGCAACTATAAATTAGATTAAATAATTTGCCCATCAGAGCTAAGGATCTCTCATTCTATGTTGCCCCCTTTTTTGCTTGTTGTGAAGCTTACTCAATTACTGTATCTGTTCATGTGCATAGATTTTTTTAAATTGTACTAAATAAACTTACATTTTAACTTAGTTTTTCATTAAATATTTTGAACTACCCTTGTATTCAGACTGCCCACCCTAGCTTTCCTAATAGTTGTCAGAGAAGTAGAACCAAACAAAAAACATTTTATAGCCTGTTATTTACTAAAATTTTTGTCCTGTAAGCTGTATGGCATTATCCAAAGTTACTGTGAGTTTTATCAAACACTAAAAACTGACAAGAGTTCCTTAAGTTGTTCTATTCTTTATGCCAACTGATAACCAAATAACAAAGCTATTGTTTTGTTCTGCGTATGTGGCTCAGCTGAAGCAAGCCAGAGCTTAGAATCATCAAGAGACAGATTCCTCTCTTGAAACTGCTAGTCACATTATGGCTTTGTTTTTATGTAGTTGACTGTATCCTTTCATTGTTGGAGAAAGAGAAGGAAGGAGAAACAAGAGAGGAAATTATATTTAAATTGGTTCTTTGAAATCCTGTAGATAAGGTAGATATCTAGTTCAAATGGATGTGATTAAGTGATTAAGACTCAAACATTAAACGTGGAAATCAGGGAGACCAATAAGTGCCAAGAAATAATATCCTTTTAGTACTCTGTCAATCTTTGATCTGCAAGGATGTTTGCTTTTCCAAATTTCACCACTCTGAACCACAGGAATAAAATTAGTTTGACCTTCTCAAAAGTCTAAAGACTCACTGTCCCCATAAAACACCAGGAGTGCTCTTATACTGGACTTTCAGTTTGACAAATGTTTTCTTTTAATCTTAATACATTGACCACAAAGCTTCTTAATAGACTAATAGATGCTCCAGGCATGTACATACTTCTTTCCTAATAGTACCTAAACTCTTAATGAGTCACACAGAAATGAAAACAAAAAAAAAAACAGAATCCAGGTCTGACTTAAATAAATTTAAAAGTAAAACTTGGGGGAGCTTTCCTACCAAAACCTTACTAATTTCAAAAGATAAATATAGATGGATGGATAGATATGTAGATATGTATAATACATATATATGCATATATATATGAGGAACTAATTTACATTTTTGTCTACTCCTAGCAGTTTTGATTTACAGGGCTCACACTTCAGATCAGCTTCTTGCCAGTGCATACCCTGGGAAGTAGCAGGTAATGACTCAAGCAGTTGGCTCCCTTCTGCTGAAGTGGGATACTGAGGTTGAGTTTGTAGTTCTGGTTTCAGCCTGGAACAAACATGGCTAATGTAGACCTTTGGATACTGAACCAATGGATGGAAGATCATTCTCTCTATAATCTGCCTTTCAAAAAAATAAAGTGAAATACACTTTAATACTACCACACCACTAACATTTTATATTTCAGAGAGGTGACCATTTTATGTCAACAGTAAATTTTTGAAAGATCTTACACGACTAAGAGTTATGGTTCAGTCAGTTTAATCCTTTAATAAGATTTAGCTAGCATGCACTTAACTTTTAATCATGACTGTATTGCAGATTAAGTAAATGTGACTTCTGAAGATTTAATCCAAATAGATCAAACTAATAAGGCTATTAATAAAACTTTTATGCAGTGAAGGATTTTTCTAAAGTTTTTAAACTTTAGAATGTACTGCAATCTACACATGTTTTGTACAAAATCTTGTACCATAAAACTCTAAATCTTCCTGTTGCTCTTCTGGTCATCATCATTCTCTTCCTCTTTCTCCAGCTCCTTTTTCCTTTCTTTCTCTTTCAGCCCTTCAAATAAATGAAATTTTTGGCATTTCAAATAAATAAAATTAAACTTTTATATCTTCTAAAACATGTTTTACTTTGATAGTAATAGACTTTTACAGAAATTAAAAAATAGATGCAATTTTAATTTTAAACTCTCACATTGAATTTGTGTTCAAAGGTAGTCTCTATTTTTTTAAAATTTCTTCACAGTGTTTTTATGTGAGTACATATAATGTTCATTTAATTAAAACATCACTATATATGTATCATTTTATCAACATTATCATCATTTTTATTGACTGCATAAGGTTGGAAATTGTGGTGCCACAGTTTAAGCTGCCACTTGGCCACATCCTACCTCCATTTCTGATCCAGCTTCCTGCCCATGCACTTCAGAGGCAGAAGGTGGCCCAAGAACTTAGGCCTCTGCCACCCATGTGGAAGGATAGGATGTAATCCCTGGCTCTAGGCTTCTGTTTGGCTCATCCTTGGTTATTGTAGGTTTTGGGGAGGTGAATAAAAGAACAGACAATAACTCTTTCTTTCTGCCACTCTGTCTTTCAAATAAAATGTCAATGAACAAATAAATGTTTTCTAAATATTGAAAATGTGAGATTTATTATATGTAGCATAGATGTGCAGGACTTTGTTTTGCTGTTCTACTTTTGATAGGCATCCTTATTCTTAATCTTACCCTAATAGCATTATAACATTTTGATTTCTGTTTTTTTTAAATTGCATTTTTCAAAAGTTTATTTATTATTCAAAAGAGTGACACAATAGAAACAGAGATCTTGCATCCACTGGTTTACTCCCTAATGGCCGCAAAAGTCAGGGCTGGGCCAGGCCAAAGTCAGGAGGCAGAACTACTTTTGTATCTGACATGGGTGGCAGGGGCCCAAGGACTTGAATCATTTTCCTCTGCTTTTCTGCAAGCCATTAGCAGGGAGCTGAATTTTAAATTGAACAGTGCCCATATGTGATTCCAGTGTCATAGATGGCATGTTTTACCCACCAGGCCACAATGCCATTCTTAAATTAAAAATCAGTTTTCCAGAAGTGGTTCCATTTCTTCTTCACCAATCTTTCTGCCAATGTCAAAATAATTATTTTAACCGTGGTGTGGGCATCTAATCTGGAGGGTGTGACATGCCTGTATCCAATATTGTCATGACTAGGTTTGATACCTAGCTGGGGCTCCTGATTCAGGCTGCCTGCTGCTGGAAACCCTGGTTGGCAGTGGGTCTTGGTGCTTGACTTTAGCCCACCTGAACACCACCCAAACTGATAGGGGCATTTAGGGAGTGAACCAGAGGATGGAAACTTTGTGTATACAACCCTCTCCTCTGTGAGTCTATCTCTATGCCTTGAAGATAAACATATAAATTAGTGACCTTATAAAGTGGTATTTTATATTAATTTGCATTTATGTGAAATACATAGTGGTTTTATAGTTACTTAGACATTATTTTGTTATGAATTTTTAATTCATATCCTTTATACCTTTACTATTGAGAATTAATGTTATTTCAATTGATTTATGTGAGTTCTCTTTCCCATATATTTGGGAAATATGTTTTTGAGATTCAGCAAAGATGCATTAAACATTTATTTATATACAAGACATTGCAACGGACATGGATGAATTTCCAATATAAAATAGCACATAATAAAAATTGTTTGTATTCATTTTCAGTGAATTTCAAAGGAACAGTAACCTTTTTTTGTACCCTACACTGATACTGGCACGTAGGAAAACTCTAATTATTTAGTAATAACCCACATATATGAAAATAAGTATTACCTTAAAAGGTAAAATGGGATAAATTTAGTAATTAATAACTACTTTTGCTGAACATATAATTTATCCCCCAATAAATTTAAAATAATTTAGTTTGTAAAAATTCAATTTAGAAACCCTTAGAAATAAACTTCAGCTATGAATCTATAAAAATTTAATCTAGAACACTTGGTATTTGTCTTCTGAATTCAAAAGTGGTTTCAAAGAAGTTTTCAAGGGCATAATGTTCTCTAAAGTACCTGTTTTTTGTATAAATGCCCAATTTCCTTGTATCAAGTCAGTTATATCATTGTGTAGTCATAACAATAATCTTTCAAAGCCCAGCATTTTATCCTTTTTTTTTAAAAAGAAAGGCAGCTTTTCTATTCCTTACTGTACTAATTCTATCTCCACCTCCACTTTTTCTGAGTCAGTTATATCGATAACAGAAATTTATGTTGCTTTTCATACTCAAAAAAGGTGTCTTTTGAATTTGAGGTTAGTAAAGTGCATCCTTCCTCTTTGATAGGCCAGGAAATTGAGACAGTAAGTTGTTTTAAGGTATTTCCAAATGAAAGATTGATTTGCTAATTGCACATTTTAATACTATAGTTAATAACAAAATATCAAATAAAAGTAATTCCCATCTCCTTTAGAGTCGAGATAAATTATCTTTGTCATATGGTTTATGAGATCTTTAAGTTGGATATAAAATTAGCACATTTTACAAGATGGCTTAGTCTGTATAATTGTTATTTCCATCTTGCTCCTACTTATTTTTTCTGAAGCGGCTTTCTCTCTAGGCAAACCTTTTCTCCCAATTCTCAAGCATATCTTTATAATTTTAGTAGCATTTGATTTGAAAACTAATAAAAAGGTTTATAAAGTTTTATTAGGATCAGAATGGTGTTGTTGTGGAGCAGGTTTGTTGGGGAAATATTTGTCACGAGAGACTTTGTGCTAAGATCCAATTTTTTCAGGTGCAATAGGGTTGGAGAAACAGAAAAGACAAAAGAAACCCCTTATGGCTACTGAAGCTTAACTTTAATTGTGCTGAGCGTGACCTTGCCAACTCAGAAGGAAACAATCATTAGTAATAAGTATAATATCCTTTCTCAGTAAAAATATTTCTGTAGATAGGAGAGAAGAACCTGATTGTGGGAAGAGTGAATATTATGAAACATAATATTTTCAGTCTGAATTCTCACTGCATGACTTAAGACTTCCAAGACCCACAGCAAGTTGCTACTCTGAGATTCTACTTAATTATCTATAAAATGGGAAAATCATAATGACTTTCTCATGAGTTATTAGAGTTTGATGGTTTAGTGTGTAATGTATTGTGATGTTTAGGTTTTAGTAATAATTTCTACAGACTATGTCAAAATGAACAGGCTAATAATTTTATATGCAGAGTACAAAAAGGAGGTCTAGTCCACCCTGTGTTTTCCTCAGCCAAATTTAAATTAACATCAGTGCCTGTGGCACCGCCTCTAGATGTGAATGCAGGATAGGAGAACTAAGAACCATGTGACTATCAGCATTAGGCTACTGTGCCATTACTTTGCTTGCATAAATTATTACTTTGGTGATTTCTGAATCATTTCCTGCTGGGCAGTACATTTAATCAGTCACTGTGGTTTTGTTCTTTTAATGGACTATAAAACTGTAGTTCTAGACAAGAATTTAGCTTGTAGGCATTGCAGCAGAATTTAAAGCAAAACCTGATAGCAACATCTCCTCAAGTGGACATTGTAATAAAAGCTAATATTTACTGAATTCTTATTGGATTTGTTGGAAAATAGGCTGGGGTGCAGGGAAAAGAGACACATTATAATAATGACTTAAACAAGAGGGAAATATATTCTTCTGTAATAACGATGAGAGTTGGTTGGCATGGTTGACAGTTTTGTGGTATTTCTGTGGGGGTTCCAGTGAAATGAGAGTCTGGCCTGTCTGTCTGTCTCTCTCTCTCTTTAAATTGTTCTGACATCTCCTGAGTTTAGCCCTTCGTTCAGTGCATTTCACTTTTATGTTCTCACATCAGTCTACGACAGGAGAAAGAATCAAGAGAAGATGAGACCCCGTTTCCAATTAGAGAGATACAATAGAGATTTCACTTATCATTTCTTATAATTTTCCATAGGCCAACATTTAGTATCATGACAAAAATTAACTGAAAAAAATCACTGAAAAATGTTTGTATTTATTTTGAGTGGACCATGAATCTTGCTGTTGTTCTACTAAAAGAGAGGAAGGAGAACAGATATTAAGAGGTACATACCAGAATTGTATATATTATGACTACTGTATATCAAGTTATACTGATCACTTACATTGTTTTACTTAGTGCTCATAACAACACTATATTTCATAGTTTATTTTGAGACACATAAAGGTTAAGTCTGCTAAATGTCTAAATAATTGCT
Source organism: Ochotona curzoniae (assembly GCF_017591425.1). Lineage (NCBI taxonomy): Eukaryota > Metazoa > Chordata > Mammalia > Lagomorpha > Ochotonidae > Ochotona > Ochotona curzoniae. The sequence continues at coordinate 16,319,609 of NW_024465023.1, read as the reverse complement.
AAGTAATTGTCTAAGTTCTCAGAGGAAATGAGTGACTTAATCAGGATTTGAACTCAAGCAGTCTAACTTAAGAGTCATGTGCTCTGGGCCACTCTATAATCCTTGCTTGCTCATTTCTCCCTTGAGCCTTGATATGATATGCTAGATGAGACTGTTTATCAGTTTGCTTTATAAACTGTTTATTTGTGGGTTTTGCTTTCAGACATTTAATCACTTTCATTCTAAAATTTATATCTTGTTTGATGGAAAATAATGTTCTATAAAGTTGGGTCTAGACCGAGTAACAAGAAAAACCATGCCATAAATAGGTGAAAGAAATTTTAATAAAAGCAGTCTCTGGTCAAAAAGAAATATGTATAATTGATGATAAAGCAATAAGTGGGTTTTTAAATACATTAAGCATTTTTGATGATGAGACAAAAATAATGAATCAAATATGTTACCAGAATGCAGAAATGAAAATATTCTATCATTCATCAACTGTCAAATAATCCATGTATTCAGTCTTTAAGATTTCAACTACATAGCTGTCATCAATTCATATATTTATATGAATACTTATGTACAGCAAACAAGGAAAAATCAGGAAAAAACAGGGAAAATTGTAGTTTAAAATTTGAAAACATACTGAACATATGCATAATGAAGAGTTGAAATTAAATTTTCATCAGCTTTTTAAAATTCTCATTTGCTTTTTATTATTTTTCAACCATTTTATACTCTGTGCTTCTCCTGGGATAAGAAAAACTGGAGAAAATGGTTAAAATTTTAGTATTTTCAAGAATCAGGGTTTTTTTTTTTTTGTTCTGAATAAAAGTGAACAGTTGCAATGAATCAAAAGAATATAGAAACAGTTTTATGAAGTGCTTAGCAAGGAATTGAGAACATTATTTAAATCTCAGGTTTGTATAACTTTTTCAAATGTATTTTATCTTAGTTTTTGCTAATTTTAACTTTATTGTTAGCAGAATTAAGAATGTACATCTTTCTTTTTTTATTAATAGTGACCTTATTTTGTGAAGGTCTTGTATTATAGTCTCATTTATAATTTATTGCATGAGGCAGGTTATTCATAAGGAAAGTGAGTTGCCAGTTCTGGAAGTTCAAATATATGATGTTGGCTGGTAGTAGCTCAACTCTGTTGGAGGCCTTCCTGCTTGCATCTCATTGTAGTAGATGGGTATGGCAGCAGTATGTGTGGAAGCAAGTCATCTCAGCTTGACACAGAAAGAGTTGATTTGGATCAGGTACAGGATTTTATAACAACCTTCTCAGAATAACAACCAAGAGATTGTATTGAAAAACCACTGAGAGAGCATGTAAAAACTACTTTTCTCTATTTCCACAGCATGATCAGCCACTTAACCTCTCTGTCATGAAGGAAAGAATCATTATCTTTATTTTTGAAGTTGGAGTAACGGATATTCAGAAAAGCTTTTTGGCATGCCCAATGATACGTAGTTATAAACATGATTAGGTCTCTCTTTCTCCCTAATTTGCTTATGCTTTGTTTTGTTCAGTCAGCTTACATCTGTTATGTTCCAGGTACAGAGTTATGAAAAATGCAGAGCAACACAAAACAGATGTCTTTCCTGTATGTCTAATGACTTGTTTTGTATAGTCTATGCCATGCATAATGTATGTAACATACGGAGTTGTGGGGAAGACAAACATTAAAGTAACTTATTAAAATAATGAAGCAGTATAAAATTAAGTGCTTTGAACAAAATCAACACAGTGCTTTGAGTGAAATTAAGGTGGGGAGTTGCTCTGGATTTAGCAGTCACAGACTCTACAGGAGCCATCCAGATTAAAAATAATCTTTTATCAATCAGAATAGGCTAAGTTATGTTCCAATAATGACTGCAAAAATCTCACTGAAGGTTGGGGCTGGTATTGTGTATGTAGTACAGTCCATTACGATCTCACCTGCCTGTTCAAGTTCCAGTTTCTTAGCTTCCAAATGAGCTCCCTGCACACCTGGCAAAGTAGTGGAAGATGGCCTTAGTTCTTGAGATACTACCACTCATGTGCAAGACCAGGATGGAACTTGTAGCTTTTTGTGTCCACTTGGCAAGTAGCCCCGCAGATGAAAAAGTCACCTTTTCTCTCTGTTTCTCCCTATCTACGCCATTCTGCTTTTCAAAATGAAACTGTTGGACATATCTAGACAATTGTATGCTGGATTGTCTTACATTAGCTGTAACAGCAATGTTGGGGCACACTTAAATAACAGATTGATGGAATCATGACTGCCTTAATAAGACTATAATATTGCAATAATTATGAGGAAAATCAGTCGGGGGGAGGAGTTTCAGGCCCTATGGAATTGTACCATAAAATTCTAAATAAATAAATGAATAAATGTTGCTCATTTGTGTTACATATCCACGAAAGAGTGACTGAAGACCGTGCTCCATAGCATCCTTTAAATCAAATCAAACTCAGAATTGGAGAGCACATACTGTTGTGACTTTGGCATCCTTTACAGAAAGAAAAGAATAAGTAGTAAACAGTATACTAATCTTAAAGCTTTTACCTGAAATTGTACATGTTCCAAGGGCCCATGCAAGTCATATCACCACATTCAATGTCAAGAGATAGAACATATAATTCTAGCTCATTCCCAGAGGTGAGGATAGCAGGAAATAGTGAACAGAATAATCAATATAGTGTTAGGTGACAGAATGTGGAGGAAAGGCATTCCCAGCTGAGGAAATAGCACATGCAAAGTCACTAATGTGAAAACCATGTTGCTGGGTTACAGGTTGCAGTAAGTACATAGGAGATAACCAAGAGTAAGAGATTATGTTGGAGCTTCACTAAGCAGATCTGTATAGACGATTGAAGAGATGTGTGGGTTTTATTCAAACTGTAAGAGAAAACTGATAGGTTGTGAACTCAGGAATAAGATTCTGTGATAAATATGTTCATAGATTATTGTCAAATTACATCAATTATTTTATGGAAAATACATTGGAAGAGTATCAGAAGGAAAGTAGGGAGGCAAACTAATAACCTTCCAGTATTCTAAGTGAGGATTCATGTTGGTTCCCAGATTAATGCAGTCTTATTTGAGGCAAACATTGCATCTACTCTAGACATTTTCATTATTATCTAGTTCACTCTCCTTCCCTTACACCAAGTCTAACTTATAAAGCCACTACAGTGAATCACAGTAAAGGAAGGTTTGGTGATTATGAACATTTTGCTACCTTTACTTCTCCTATGGAGCTGGGCATATTTGTGTTGAAGAAGAGGGAAGAGTGACGGGACTCTGCATCACTCATTACCGGCAATATTTGGTGAGAAGGCAGAGGCCCTGTCTTTGTTGTCATTAGCACTTTTCCATCTAAGATTGATTGCATATGGCTGTTTCAATGTTCTTGGCCTATTTGAGCCACATGGGTGTTCTAAGAGGTGATATTCTTCTTCCAGAGTAATTGTGGTATGGGTGACTCTGTATCTGAAATAGGATCCCTGCTATGGTTCCAAGGGGGCAATGAAGTTAGGTAGAAGGTGATGGATACTAAGAAAGTGATGGGTTCAATGAAAATGAAAAATTATCTTGTTGGTGGTCTTGAATAAGTGAACGAATAAGTGAGCTAGGGGAAAATCCTGTATCAGAAAGCATTTCAATTTATAATTTGAGGGATTACATTGTTTCTGGAGATAATAAATTACAAGATTTATCCATGAATGTGGATGATTCACATGGACAAGAAGAGATGAGGAAGTGAAAGATGAACAGATAAAAAAAATGAGAGTTCAGTGAGTTTGCTGTGTAATTGAGGATGCTGTAGTCTCCAAAAAAAGTCAGGGTAGGGTATATTTTTCCTTGTGGCTACTAAAAATAATTACTATGAACTTAGTAACTTCACACAAGATAAATTTATTCTCAAAAACCAAAAGGATAAAATCAGTACTAATAGGTGGAAATGAAAGTGTTGACTTGACCACACTTACTTCAGAGGCTCTAACATAAAAACCTGCTACTTGACTCATGTCTTCTGGTGGTTTCTGGGACTCCAGCTGTGACCACATTGCTCCAATTTCTACCTCTATGTTCATATTGCCCTTTCCTCTGTGTCTTCTCTGAGCCTGTGTCATGTCTTCCTGTATCTCTTTCTTGGTGTAACACTTGTGATTACATTGGGCACATTTGAATAATCTCTCCATCTCAAGGTACTTACTGACATCTGTAAAGATCCCTTTTCCAAATACTACATTTTTTACAAGTTCCAAGGATTAAGATATGATCTCTTTTACTAGGTATCATTGAGCCTACTACAGAAAAAGCAGACAATGTGATAAAAGTAAAAGGTTGAGAACTGACTATGAAGGTAATGGCATCAAGGAAAGGGAATGGGCAGGTACCTCAGGGGCCTGAAAGTAGCCAGAACCATTATTTCCTCCAGACCTAAAACTTCAAAAAGAAAGTTGGTTAATCTGTGCAATAGAACAAGCAAGTGTATCTCCTTAAGGTCTTGTTGTCTCACCAGGTAGGGACCATATTCTTCCTTGTCTATTCTACCCTATGAAGTGAGCACCAGAAATGAAGTAAGCAGTAGGATGTATTGGAGTTAGCTGCTTGTTGGCAAGAAAGCGAGACTGCTGTCATGTGGATACTGTGTACTGTGTAGAGGTAATTACTAAAAAAAAATGAAGTGATTCGTTAGCCCTCAGCCATTCCACTAAAGAAGGTGGAGTAATATTTTTCTGGTCTGCCTTGCAGCTGGTTGTGATGCTACTGTACTGCTTGGCGAAAGAAGTGTAAGCAATCTGATTGGAGGACATTTAGGTCAACCTTTGCTTTTTGGTTAAAGATAGATGCAATTCATATATTTCCTCCCTTTCTTCTTCCTTAAACAAGGATCCTGTGCTCTAGCCATTTTATATAAGAATGATAGCCTTACTTTGAGCACAGGGCAGTGTAAAGATGGTAGAATGCTGAATCCTTAATCACGATATTTTGCACCTGAACTAAAGCAAACAATTGTCTAACTTTGGATTTCTTATTATGTGAAAAAGGAAACCCATTTTTAAGCAGCAGAAGCATATCTAGCTCATGTGGATAACTTCCCTGTTTATGAAAGAGATAAGTAGATCTCATCTCCCTCAAATGCATGTCAGAGCTTTGGCAAGCAGTGCTGGAATAGAACATATGTAGTTTGTAAGTGATGGCTGGTAAAACAGAAGCCGGAAGCACAACTGATCCTATTCCTCCTTATACCTTTACTCCCTATACCTGTTTTTCTCCATTGCTACTATTTCTCCAAGTATGCATTTTATTTCCCAGGTAATTATTACTCTCAACTATGATTTAAATGTTATCTTTATCTTTATGCTCAATACATCAATGTTGGGAGGAGGGACCCATGGGAAATATTGAAGTCATGAAGGCTAAACCTCCATGAATAGACTAATGTCATTATTGCAGAAACAGGTTTGTTAGAAAAGTGAGTTCAGCCCTTCTTGCTGTCTTGTGCTTTCTTGCCCTACTGCCTTTTGAAGGATGACTCAGTAAGAAGCCCTTTGCCAGATTCTCGGCCTTAATCCTGGACTTTGCAGCTTGCAGAAAAATGAAAAATAAATATGATTTTTCCGGGTTATTTATTCTCAACTATCCTGCGTTAGAAACAAAAAAACAAAGGCTGTCTTCCTGTGCCCTTCCTCAGTCACATGAGTTTCCTTTTTTTTTAAAAGATTTATTTATTTATTGGAAAGTCAGATATACAGAGAGGAGGAGAGATAGAAAGGAAGATCTTCCGTCCGATGATTCACTCCCCAACTGAGCACAACAGCCGATGCTATGCCGATCCGAAGCCAGGATCCAGGAGCTTCTTCTGAGTCTCACACATGAGTGCAGGGTCCCAAGGCTTTGGGCAGTCCTTGACTGCTTTCCCAGTCCACAAGCAGGGAGCTGGATGGGAAACAGGGCCACCGGGATTAGAACTGGCGCCCATATGGGATCCCGGGCGTTCAAGGCGAGGACTTTGCCGCTAGGCCCAGTCACATGAGTTTCTAAAACTATGGCCAGTTAACATGGATTCTCCTGGTGGGATTGAGTTAGCTTTACTTCTAGGAGGGGTAAAAAAAATCAGTAATCACTAATATTTTGGACTGTCCCAAACAGTTCCTCTCAATTTTCCTCTGATATCTCAGACATAGTTACCAGAATATCTGGGATGATTAGAACCTGTTGCCTCTGAAATGGCCCAACTAATGTGTTTTAGACATTTAAATTCCTATCACCTGATTTATTCTGGACCACAAATATTTTTAAATTCTATGAAGTAGGTGAAAACTGATAGCTAAATGCAGTCTTGTCAAATAGTAAATAAGAAATATGCAATACAGATTTTTATGCAATTTGTGGCCACAATTTCTGCACATTGTTTCATCCAGTCTAATGAGTTTAAGGTGTTAAAATTCAGATACCTGTTGTAGATTCTTTTTAAAAATTAGAATTTGGCAATGGAGTTTCCAGAATCCCTAATTCTTTCAGTTTTTGCTCTTTGGCATATGACATATTCAGTTAGGGCTATTATCTAGGCTAATTGTTTTTCTTCTATTCATTTTGACCTTTGTTTTTGAGTAGGCAATATTTTGTTCCTTGTATGTCCTGAGGGATTCAAATGTCTGCTGTTATCCTTTAAATAATATAATCACAGTCTTCAAATGAGATCTCATTTTATTATTTTAAAGCCTTATATTCTGCACGTTTGTCAGAATAAACCAGATGGGACCTTTCTTACATTCAATAGCATGAACAAGTTGCTATCATTTAGGATATTTGTAAACTGCAAATTGGGATGAGAAGAGCAACCATTGTGAGCTCTTCTCATTTGTTGTTAGATTGACAAAAGAGTAGGAATTTAAAGAATGTCCCACCTGTTGCAGCATGTAAAATTGCCTCTTTTTTTTTCTTATTCTTTTAAGTAATATCAGGGGTAATGGAAATCCTTAGTAGATGACTTTTCATGACTCATTTTCATTCCTGAATTCCTGAATGCCTAGTACAGAGTAAGCATTAATTAAATGCTTGTTGGATCAATGAATTAAAGATTTCTGAAACTTTATTCCTCACTTTAAAACTTCTTCAATTATAAATCTCTTATTGGACTAGTAATTAAAAGACCAAGTCTCTAATTCCTTCTATACTGCTATCTTTAACATAAATTTTATAGGACTCCACAAGTTACTTTGAAGGATCCAAAGAAAGATACATAGCACTAAATACTCAATTACTTTATAAACTAGCATGCAATTTTGTATTGAGCAGAATGTGCCTTTGGGGAAATAGTCGTCTAGCTGAGTATGACAGTTTAGTACCAAAAATGTAAAAGAGGCTAACATGATATGTGAGAAATTTTTCTGAATTATAAGTGATGTTTCTCTTCTCCTTCCAGGAAGCTGAAAAATGAACTATTAGAAGCAAAACGTAGAAGTGGGAAGACTCAACAGGAGACCAGCAGAGTCTGTGTTCACTGTCAGAGAAACCTGGGCCTAATCTTTGATCGAGGTGACCCCTGCCAGACCTGTTCACTGAGGGTATGCAGTGAATGTCGGGTCACAGGTCTCGATGGCAGCTGGAAGTGCACTGTGTGTGCCAAAGTCGCGTAAGTTTCTTTTCATGCAAAGTGTGTATTTGATGACTAAAAGGATTGTATAGGGGAAGCAAGAAAAACAGTATTGTCGATTTAGGGAGAGACCAAAAAATTAAAACTAATTACAATCCAACTAGAAGCTTAATGCTTTAGCCTTGCTCTGGGTGGGTGGGTGTGTGTGTGTGTGTGTGTGTGTGTGTGTGTGTGTGTGTGTGTGTGTGAGAGAGAGAGAGAGAGAGAGAGAGAGAGAGAGAGATTCAAAGAAAAAGAGAACAGCAATTTTAATTAAAAACATAAAATGTGTGTGTGAGAGAGCGGGAAAGCTTCAGAGATAAAGAACAGCACTTTTTAATTAAAAACAGAAAGAGCGTGTGTGTGTGTGTGTGTGTGTGTGTGTGTGACAGACGGAAGCAGATACAGAGTCAGAGAGACAACATAGTAAAACAAAACATAGCATAATTAGAAGTCTCATACAACCAGCTCTCTTTCTGCACTGGAAAACCATTCTTGTGCTTTCTTAGAGCTGTCTTGGCTCCATATGGCTTCTTAGAAGACACAGACAATTCCCCTGAGACATTCTGAGACATTTACGGTGACTGGCAAGATGGGTACCAAATGTCCTGCCTTCTAAGCACACCAAATCAGCAAAGCTGGAGTGTTTCAGAATTCCCTGTAAACCTACTTCTTTAGAAAGGATGAAGGGGAAAGAACATTTCATTCAGCTTTCTGTTTAGGCAGTGGAAATGTGGTAGGCACAGATTTCACTCTGCCTCACTCTGTGAGGGTCACTGTTTCCTAAGGTAAACCAGATCCTAAGCATGTGTCAATCTCTGTTACTCCTGGTGCCTACCAAACTCCAGTCAGTTTGAGAAATTTTCCCTGAATTAGCTAGCATGGTTTCTTCCTGCCAGTATACTCTTCTATTCTGGGAGCACCTTAAAATCTCCTCTCAAGGAAATTCAGTGTTGATCTTTCCTGTGGTTGAGTGCAAAACTATAGTTTCTAGAAGACATATGGAAGATAATACTGTGACTTTGGATTAGGAAAATATAACAGAATGCATAAAACTCAAATAAGAGTAAAAATTCAGAGAGTATAACAATTTTTTTAATTTACTATTTTATAATATAGTTCCATAGGCTCTGGAATTTCCCTCCTTCCCTCCTCGAATCCCCCTGACACTGATTTCCCCTATATTATTACAGTATAGTCCTTCATAAATAGTCATAAGTCCATCATTCTGCTATTTAAGTGTATCCTGATAGAGTAGTTATTTTTGAAAGGAACCATTAAAGAAAAAAAATGAGCCACTGAGAAGTAAACCGGCTAGTAGCCGGTTCACAAGGCTGTGGGCCATCTTCCACTATCATCCCAGGCCATAGGCAGAGCTGGATGGGAAGTAGAGTAGTCAGGACACAAATTGGCACTCATATGGTATCCTGGCACTTGCAGGCAGAGGATTAGTCAATTGATCCATCACTCTAGTCCCACAACTTGTAATTATCAAAGCATATTATTCAATTCAATGTTGAGCTGATGCTATCACACATTTTGCCATCAACTCAGCTGTAGATTAGTATGCTTGCTAACTGAAGTTCTAATTTACTCAGTTTTTCTCCATAAAATTGTCAGATTTACATTAATGAGAAATTCATTTCCTATGTGTTAGGTCAATACACATTGAAGATTGCTCTAGAAGCTAACACACCCAAACTAACACAACGTCTTTTTTTGTTCACCCTTAATACTTACATGCTATACACTTGGTTATTTTCATTCTTACCTCTTGGAATACAAATTTCATAATCATGTAGGTAGGATTTCTTGTCTATATTGTTCACTAATGTAGTTCTAATTCCCTGAATGAATATCTGTAGTAGAACTCAGTGAACACGGGTTAAATGAATAAATGGATGAATAAACAAATGAGCTGATGAGTGGATGACTAGGTCCTATTTAAATCATTTCTTAAGCAAGTAAAATGTATATAACAAATGTGCTTATATCAGGAACATGAAGTTTAACATATAAGCCATCTGAAATATATTTGTCCTCAGAAAAAAGAAAATCTGCTAGAATACAGGTGTTAAGATTACAAAAGATAAAGGGATAAATAATTACAAACCAAAATACAACATGGATGATGGGTAGAGTAAATAATGAACTGAAAGTTCAATGTTTTCCTTGGAATATGTTATGCATTAATAAGTAACTTGAATCCATGTCAATGTCTATTGACTTAACACATTGGATGATGCTCAGTTAGGTCATAGTTTAAGGAGGAAGAACTTATTATTGTTTCATGCATAAAATGTCCTAAGGAAATGACAGCCTTTCAATGTGTAATTTTTATACCTCTATGAAAATAGCAGCATATTTCATATCATTCCATGACAGCTAGAAGTTTACATGTTGAGTCTTTAGTTTGACAGATCAAAATGCATCTTTACATGCAAAGCTGAAAATAAGCTTTTCTAATATTCTGGTTGCTGATATTTGTGATTTCAGGTACTGTCAGTCTAGTAAATATTTTATTTTTATTCATGCAATGATTTTCAAAAAGGAAGCATAATTGGTATTTTATTGGCATCAAGCATCCTTTGTTTGTTGTGAGAGAATGTTACAGCCCCGCTAGGCTGTCTCCATGTTTAATAGACCATAAAATTGAAATTCCCACCCTGACCTGCAAGAGGTGAGATGAGTCAGAAAGTGACTCATTCTCTAATCAGTTGGAAGAACAACCTTTATTGTCATTTATTTTGGATTATGTAGAAGCAAAGATATTTTAATAGTGCTAAAAAGATTAGAGCAAAAACTACTAAAAGTAGGAGGACCTGGGCCTGGCCTGGCCTGGCCTGGTAGCCTAGTGGCTAAATTTGCCTTACATGTTCCAGGATCCTGTATAGGCACCAGTTCCTATTCATGCTGTTCTACATCCCTTCCAGCTCCCTGCTTGTAGCCTGGGAGTACAGCAGAGGATGGCCCAAAACTTTGGGACCCTGCACCTGCTCAGGTGCAACCGGTGGCAGCCACATGGAGAGTGAACCAGCAGATACTCTGTCTCTCCTTTTCTTTGTATATCTGACTTTCCAATAAAAATAAATAAATCTTGAAAAAAAAGTAGGAGGACCCTGGCTTTTTTGATTTTGATGAATTTTTAATGATTACTAGAATGTATGAAGTATAACTGAAACAGGTACATTATGTTTATCTGTAAGTATAAAATATATAGTGTTGATGAATGGAACACAGATTGCAAGAGAATGGATAGCACTTTGTTAAAAATAGTAATTCAGACCCTGATATCTAGAAATCAGCCTGACACTTCTATATAGATCCTGATGTTAATAATTAACTTCAGATTCAGAGAGAATCAAGATGGCAGAATAGGGTAAGGACACATTTAAACGGACAGAGAAACATTAACCAGTATGAAGCAGAAAGGGCACATTCCAGGAAATAGGAGAGGGCAGAACAATAGCAAAGGGGTACCTGGAGACTGACAGACACAGGAAAGCAGCGAAAACAACAGTGTAGTGTTGCAGTAACTGATACACCAGTGGCATTCAGCAAACAGTGATCTGAACTCCACCTGCAAGTGGGAAGGGACTTTCACAGGGAGCTCAGGAGGTGAACCAGACAAAGAACTGCCCATCCTGCTGGTCTGTTTGATTTGACCAGGAGCACAGAGTGGCAGGTCCCAGACAGGCAGTGTGGGAACAGGGTGGATTTACGGTCCAGTCCTCTCCCTAGAGCCAAATTGGGCGCCATTTTGTTTAAGGAGGAAAAGGCAAGGGAAAGGACTGAGCATACGCTGAGCTGAGATTGAACTCTTTTCTGACTTAACAAACTGCATCAGTGTGGCATTCTACAGGTTCCAACTAAGACAGGTCCAGGTAGCCCTCAGACCTGATGGACAGCAGATCAGGAACTCTAATAGTGGCACATCAGGTGCCATTTTGCACAGTGTGGCAAAAGCCTTTGCCAACTTCAGAGTTAACTGAGGAATACATTGAGAAAATGGGGGATACAGAATTCAAAGAACTTGTTATAAAGCTTCTTATCAACAATGGGAAGCATATGCAGGAATTAGCAACATTGAAGCAAAATCAAGCTAAATTATTCAAAGTGAAGGATGCAATAGAGCAAATTAAAAATTCAATGTAAAGTCTCAATAATAGAATGAAGGAGGCAAAAGAAAGAATCTCAGAACTGGAAGATATTTCCTGTAACCAGGGGAAAACAAACAAAAAACTGGAAGCAGAGCTGGATCAGGCCAAAAAAGTATTCAAGAATTGAAAGACACTATTAAGAGGCCTAATATAAGAGTTATGGGAGTCCCAGAAGGTGCAGAAAGAGAAACTGGGACTAAAGGTGTATTCAATGAAATAATAAGGGGGAAATTCCCTAATCTAGAGAAAGAATTGGGAAACAGCACCCAGGAAGGACACAGAACTCCCAACAGGTTTGATCAAAAGTAATCTTCACCACCACTCATGATAATCAAGCTTTCTTCAATTGAATATAAGGAAAAGATCCTTAAATGTGCATGTGAAAAAAAATCAACTGACATATAGAGGAATGTCAATTAAACTCACAGGAGACCTCTCTCAGGAAACTCTACAGGCAAGAAGAGAATGGAGTGACATATTCCAGATTCTAAAAGCAAAAAAAAAAAATTGTCGGCCTAGGATAACATACCCAGCAATGCTTCCTTTGTCTTTGAAAATGAGATAAAATTCTCCCACAGTAAAGAAAAGTTAAAGTAATTTGCCTCCTTCAAACCTGCCCTACAAAGAAGACTTAAAGATGTTCTCTTGACAGAGAAGAGGAATAGCACCTACCAAAACCAAAGGCAAATGGGAAGAGCATCCCAGCAAAATAACAGTAGAAAATCAAATCAATGAACAACCATTGTTAAATGACTGGACTGAATTACCACACATTTGTATTAATCCTGAATGTAAATGGCTTAAGCTCAATCAAACATCATAGATTACTAGACTGGATTAAAAAACAAAACCCAATCTGTTGCCAATGTTGACACATTTCACCAACAAAAATCAGCGGAAACTATATCTCATGGATTTTGATTTTTTGTTGTTGTTATTGTTAGTTTCATCTCTTCAAAACACTTTCTTCTGATTCAATTCTTCAGTGACTCATAGATCATACAGTAGCATAGTTTTTTGAAGAAGGTTCTTGATTTTCTTTTTCATTTCTTCAGCGAAACATTAGTCATTCAGTAGCATGTTATTTATCTTCATGGTGTTGTTAATTTCTTTTTTTTTCTGTTGTTGATTTTGTTTTGTGGATTTTCATTTAAGGGATATATAGTGGCTGTGTAATGGAGACTCTCGTATCTAGTAACATGTTATTTAACTTCATGGCATTGTAAATTTCTATTTTCCTTCCAGTTGTTGATTTTGTATTGTGGCTTTTCATTTAAGGGGATATACAATAACTGTGAAATGGAGACTAATATATCCAGATGTGAGGATCCAATGCAGTATGCATCTCTACTTCCAGACTAAAGATGGACTCTCAGTGAAACTATTTACTATATGACAATAGGATTTTGTCTCTCTGCCATTGTCCATGCCCACAATAATGGACATATGACTATGTATGAAGAACTATGCTACAGTAATGATATGGGGAACTTGGTGGGGGAGGGAATGTGGAGGGGATAAGGGAAATCCCAGGGGCCTATGGAACTGTAACATAAAACGATAATAATAATAGCAATAATAGTAATAAATAAATAAAAAATTAGAAAAAACAATTAACTTCAGATTCAAAGGTAATGTATGGTATTTTCATGTACAACATACTCACAGCACTAGCTTCCACAAAATTATCCTACAGCCATGATGAGGTTGGATGAAACAGTATACTTTTTAAACTTTTCTAAGCATAGACAAAAACAAAGTGACTACTCAAGATTTAAGGTACCCAAAGCTTCCCTTTTCTGTAAATAATCTGTTTCCTTAACCTTATCTTAGCCTATCCTCCTTCAGGAGAAAATTTGTGAAGGGCCAGAGTCAGAATTGTACCCACTTGCAAACAACACCCAATCTCAAGAAAATCCTTCCTCTTTTGAGTTCTTCCCCAAATTGTAGAGCATAAACTCTAAACTTAAATCCTTTCAGATGTCCTCTTACTGAGACTATGTGACTGTGTGTGCCCTGTGTTTTCCTTCATTACACTGAGCATGAAGTTCAGCTTGTTCAGGCATGGGTGGATACCTGGTGATCACTGACCTGATGCATGTTGACAGTTTTCACATAGTCATTTTGAAATCACCCCTACTCTATCAAATTTCTGTCATCCAGCTGTAAAGGAAAAGTATACATCAGAGCAATCTTAAATTGATGCAGAGGTTTTCAGAATGATAAGAACCTATTTTCAGTGCCTTGATGTGCTATTTTGTACACTTATCAATTATGTACAAGAGCCCCTACCCTTTTAATGATTCATACACTGTGATATAGTACTGTAATAACTATGTAACCTGGAGAGATTTTTTTAAATGAGCAAATGTCATACATATAACATAAATAAGACATATATAATATTTAAGCAATGTGCATTTGCTTTCAATGAGGGCATTACTGCATTTGAATGTGTCCTTAAGTAGTGTATTTTCTGATTTTATGTGTTTGGATACCATCAGAATGAAAACCATACTGAATCTGTTTTGTGACTTTATTAGCTCAACTTTTGCTGGCATTTGTCCATGTTTATGTGAATAGTATCACATTTATCTTCACTGTTTTTACCATTTCTTTTAATGTATCTGTTGGACTGATGGGCTGATATGTGTTCAGAGTGTTACAGGGACTGATACTATGATATTATACTGTCTGTGGTCTGGCTAACACATATGCGAGCTTACCGCCGAGGTGTGAAATTGTTTGGGGAAGGCTTGTTTGTTTGAAAAAAATCACAAAGAAAAGGATGGAGAGAGATCTTTCATCAGCTATTTCACTCTCCAAGTGGCCCCAACACCCTGAGCTGGACCAGGCTGAAGGTAGGAAACAGGAGCTTCATCTGGGTCTGACACATGGGTTGCAGTTGCTGGAATAGTTAGGTGGTCTTCTGTTGCCTTTCCCAGGTCAACAGCAGGGAGCTGGAATAGAAGTAAAACAGCTGAAACATGGATCAGCCCCATATGTGCTGTAGTCATTGCAGGTGGTGGTTTAATCTACTACATTGCAATACTCACCCCAGGTTGGATTTTTTTTTAAAAAGATTTATTTATTTTTAATTACAAAGCCAGATATACAGAGAGGAGGAGAGACAGAGAGGAAGATCTCCATCCGATGATTCACTCCCCAAGTGAGCTGCAATGGCCGATGCTGTGCCGATCTGTAACCAGGAGCCAGGAACCTCTTCTGGGTCTCCTGTGCGGGTCCCAAGGCTTTGGGCCGTCCTTGACTGCTGTCCCAGGCCACAAGCAGGGAGCTGGATGGGAAGTGGAGGTGCCGGGACCAGAACTGACGCCCATATGGAATCCCGGGTGTTCAAGGCAGGGACTTTAGCCGTTAGGCCACGGTGCCAGGCCCCATGGATTTTTAATATATACACCCTAAGTTGGCATTATTAAATCTGTGGATTGTGATTTATTGCTGAGTTGGGATCAGCATTTCTTAAAAAATGAAATAGAATAGCAAATATTAATATGTGTTTGCACAGATGCATGTATACCTACTTACGTATGTATAAATACTTGTGTGTATTTTGCGTATTGATATAAAATGTTTCTTACTATAATCTCATACTGAATATGTTTGAGAACTTTACTGCAGCATATACAACTGAGAATGTAATTATGGGACCAATTAAGTGAGCATTCTCAGTTTTACAAGACATTAAATTGTTTAACAAGTGTTAAATTGTTTGTCATAGTAATTTAAATTCCACCTGTGTTGTCAAAGGGTTTCCTATTACTTAACAGTTTTACCAACACCTAGTTAAGACAGGTAAATGCCTGGGGAAGACATTGTGGCATCGCCTGGATAAAGGGCCACGTGCAACACCAGGTGGCTGCTCCACTTCCAGTCTAATTTCCTACTCATATGCCTGCAAAATCCATGGAGGATGACCAAAGTCGTTGGGTCTCGGCATTGATGTGGGAAACCCAGAGAAAGCTCATGTATCCTGGCTTTGGCCTGGCATTACCCTGGCCACTGCAGCCATTTGAGGAATGAACCAGTGGATGACAGATTTCTCTTTCCTCCCTCCCTCCATCTTCTCTACTTTCTCTCTAAAACTCTGCCTTTCAAATAAGTAAAACCTTTTTTTTTTTAATAAAAGGGATTGCTCCTTTGATTTGCATTTGCATTTCTTCTGATTACTACTGAGGTTTAGCATCTTTTCAAAGGTATATGGCCTTTGTGGTTCCAATTTCTGAGAGTCCATTGGCCTTATTAATTTGAAAATATTCTTGATGACCACCTTCATCTCTAGAAATGCTTTTGCCTTAATCTAATCTGTCTGTTAATATATCATCACTTTTCTTGGTTGGTATTTATTTGTTTACACAGTATATATTTTCCCATTATTTGTCTCTCAACTTCAATATGCCTACATACTTAAGGCAAGTCTCTGGCATTTGGCTGAAGTCGTGTTTAAAGCTGTATGTTCTGTGCAAATGTTATATATATTCTGCATGGACAGATGTGTGATATAAATATATACTGTTTGCAATTTTTAGTATTTTAATATAATTTGGTCTACTATATACTTTTTAGTTTTTCAGTAGTTTTCGAAATTGCAACATTTAGCTTCATATGTCAATAGTTTTACCCTTCCTCTTATCAATTAAAGGAACATGGTATTCTTAAACTCCAAAATCTTCTTCCTTACTGATTTATATTTTCTGTCCTGTGTTTTAAACATATGTTCTTTTATAATCCAACAATTTAAATGTTTTAATTTTTCATACACTAATGATTATTTAGATTTGTGTACATTTGATCAGTTTCACTGTTCACCATTCCTTTTCATCTTTATTTCCTCCTTAGTATAATGTTTGAAAATTGCTTTAGTGAGAATCTATTGATGATAAATTATCTTAGTCTTAATTTTGCTGAAAATTACTTTATTTCATCCTCATTCCTGAACACTGGTTTCTCTAGATATACAATTCTCGTGATATTTACTTTCTCCAGAACTTTGAAGACATTTCACTGGCTTCTGTGGTACATTATTGTTAAAACTGAACTGTCACTGTAATCATCATTCCTTTGTAGCTAATCTGTTTTCCTGTATCCTACTTAATTAATGTTATTATGTTCTCTTCATCTGTAATGCTCTGTAGTTTTGCCATAGGGTATCAAAAAGTTTTCATTTTCTCTGCTTGAAGAGAAAAAAAGGACTGAATCTACAACATCATCTCCATATGGCCAAGATCTTTGGTTTCCTTGCTTCTATATTTCTCTATTTATAGTACAGGGTCTGACATAGGTGAAATGCAATAAATATTTGCCATGTGATGAATAAATGTACACATGATTTTATTTAGTTTCCTTGTGAATAATAGAAGGAAATTGGAGTTTTATCAGAATATTTAGTAAATGTATCTTGAAATGTTTCTAATAGCAGAAGACAAAGGAAAAATGATTTTTTTTGGTAATAATACTTTTTTAGGATTAGATTATTTTTCTCCCTACACATATAAAGATAATTTAATGACTTTGTGTGATGTAAGCTGTTAGGTGAAGTTTTGATATTCCAGGAATTGAATGTTAAAGAAAATTTAGACCTACCAAATTCTTAATACTCAATGATCAGTATTTACAGATAATGTAACCCACTGTCATGTTAGCCAAAACCATTCTTTGAAGTGTATGTTAGGAAACAGAGTCTGTATCAAGCCTTTATTGTTCAGATGATAAACTTATATAGCAGAATTTAAAAATTTTATAGTGAGTATCATATAGATTTTCTTTCCTCTTTCATCCCTTTAATGTCACCACTTTATCCCCAGCACACACGTGTGTGTACACACACACACACCACGACGTTCCTTGGTTTCCTTGGGTTTTGGCTACTCTGCAAAATATTGCTATAGCTGATAAATGTGAGCTTCCTTCTAACAATGTCATCAAATACAAAGGACATGAAGTTGTGTTGCAAATCGTATCTCTGTGATAATGTATTTATAATTTTGAGGAAGTTATTTAAGTTATTTCAGCTGTAGTTTTATTCATACATTAAAAATAAACATGGCAATTTTAAATATTACATGTAAAGCATCAACCAACATTACTTGATGCCTGGAGTACATTCACTAAGTATTAGATTTCTAGTCTACCAAGCTTTCTGATTGTCATCTAAGAATGTGACAAATGCACAGTCCCAAGGCACTGTTCTGATGCTTCAGAGTTTTGACTTGACAAATGACTCAAGTACATGTTGGAATTAAACAAATATAAGGCTTACAGTTGCTACACTTGAAAGGATAACAAGACGTAATGATCAACAATTCTGGGATGATCTTATTTGTGTTAGGTGTTGGCCTCTAGGTACATGCAATAGAGTTGATATGGAGGTACATTTTCTGGGGCATGTTTAATAGGTGTGCCCCCTTCTCACTCTAACACACGAAACTGCCATCAGTGTGCTCTCTATCCCGATGACCAGTAACACACAAGAGCTAAAACCTTTACATGCCTCTATTTTCTCAACATTGAACTCTATTATTTCCTTTGCTATTGTTTTTATAAAAATTATTTGCCCTATTGCAGAGCTTGGCAAATTTTTCCTTATTAATAAAATTACAGAATAAATGTTTTGGACTGTGGTATATCTACTCCATGGGATATTACTAAGCCATTAAAACGAATGAAATCATGCCATTTGCAATTAGATGATCCCAACTAGAGACTATTATGCTTAGAGATTTCTTAGTGCATCATTTCTTTCTCATGTTTGCATTATGACTCCCTATTCTGAGGCATCTCTCCTGACTTCCTTTTCTTCCTGTTTTTAAGATTATGTTGCTAAGTTTGGACCCACATGGTTAATCTAGTAAAGTCTCAAAATTTTAAGGTCAGCTGTTTAAAAATCTAATTCCATTTCCAAAATTCCAATCAGATAAGTGCCTATACTAGTGTTTGGTTGAAAAGTCAAAGGACATTAAACTTAAGGGAACAGCTTCCGAAATTAGAATACTGTGATCACCACATGGAGTTCCAGTTTAAGAGTGAAATATAAGTCTAAGTCATCTGGTATTTATCCAGATATAATCAAAGCCCTTCCAATATTTTGATTTGGGTAAACTATATCTCCTTAAATTTGATGTACTCTATAAGCATATTGCATGTAGTTATGGAGATAGTTTATGAGTTCATGGTTCCTAATAGGTGATTGATCTAGCCACTAGGGAATAAACCTAAACCATACATGGCATTGTTCATATACACCGTGGCTTTGTCACGCACATTCAGAAGTAGAATTTTAGACCAATTGATGTGAGAAAATTTATACATGCTTCTGGAGGGATTTTTATATTTCTAGTCCAGCTATTGATTTTCAAGTCCAGTTACTTCCTGAATGTCATGATTGCTTATTGTAGGCCTAGAAAAAACTATTTGACTCTGTTGCTTTTCCTCAGTCACCTTGCCACTCTTGTTATCAGCTCTTACTTGGTTTTCATCTTCTCCTCCATGACACTGTGACTTACATCTTCATTATTTCCTAACCTGTTTACTGAAATAACTTCTCAATTGATCTGCGTATTTCTACTTTCTCCCTTCTGCATTTATATCTCCAAAGATATTATTAAATCTGAACTGCAGAATACTTCCAAAGTTCCTTCTTGTATCTATCAAGATGTTCCAGTTCGTTGTGATAGTATTCAGCCCTACCTTTCAACCTCATCTTTCCCTGCAATGTTTCACGAATCCTTCACCCCAGTCTTACTTGCCATTCTCGGACATACCTTGTAGAGATGTTAGGACAACAGTTCTCAGCTAATTAGCTACAAGCTTTTTTTTCCACTCATAATTAGGAATATATTTAGACTACTGAATGACTTCTTCAGTTGCTAAAAGATTTGTTAGAAACCTGAAAAGAGACTTTATAGCAGCATAGCTGCTGTCAGTTGAATTCCAGATATCCTACTGCATTCTACAAATATTTACCGGACACAGCATCAAATGCTGTTCCTAGTAATAGTGAACAATATATCCAATGCTTCTATTTTCATATCATTGGTAGAATGAGGGCTTGGAAGATAGAAAATGAATGGTAACATGTTAAAGTGATGGAGAAATTGTCAATAATTGATTTTAAAATATTTATAGCATAGTCCCTGAAAAATTCTCTTCCGGGTGTTGGAGTAAAAAAGATGAATCCGACAGAAATTTGTTATCTTGGAATTTATAATTCAGCATATATGTACGAGCCTTGACAAAGGTAACTCTGAAGTGAAATAGAAAATACTATATGCCATAGGAAAGGAATAAACATGAGCGTTATAGAAATTTCCAATGGAAAGATGGGTTTGGTTTCATGTAACTGTTGAATATGGGGCTTAAAAGATTAGAATGCGCACATATCCTCCTTTGCTACCTTTAGCATTCATTTTAGAAACCTAGCAGATATTTCTACCACCTGCATTTTTATTTTTCTTACCATTTCCCTAATGTAAGTCCTGCCATCTCTCTCATGGACTGTTGCAATGGCAAAGCTGTCTCTTAGCCCCATTTTCTCTTTACTCCAAAGCTGTGTTCATGTTACATCAAAGAAGATTTTGAAGCAAAATCTGATTTTGGCCCTTATGTTATTTGTAATCTCCAGCGGTCCCCTATTCATCACATTCAAGACCCCAATAATGCACTGGTTAAGAAATTGGTGCATAAGCAAGAATGCTTGGGACAAGATCTTACCTATCCTACTTATAACTGTGCAATATGAAAACACATCATTTTATGTATTTATCTCACTCTCAGTTTTCTTAACTGTAAAATAGGAATAATGCTTACAAATGTTTTATGTGAGTAAAAATATATGTATGAACTATGAAGAGCAAATACCTAGTTTTTATTAGAAGTATACAATATATTTGATTAATACTGGTCATTATTTTCACCAAAAATACTCCAGATATTGAGATGAACTCTATAAATAAGCTACTGGCTTTATTTAATTAGGGATTTTCTATAGTTCATTAGGTAGCTAAATGATTGAGTTTTAATTTTCTCCCTTTCTCTGGAACAGGCAGCTAAGAATTATAACGGGTGAATGGTTTCTTGAAGAAAAGGCCAAACGCTTCAAGCAAGTCAATTTTCTAGGCACCGATGTTGTCCGGCAGTCAATTTTAAGAAGTCCAGGTAATGAAAACAATTGATTTTGAGACTTAATATTCATTTCACTGGGCTAAATAACTTTACCATATGGGAAATAAATATCTCTAAAAACACTTAAGGTTCCTTATGGCCACTTCACAAATTAGTAGTGTGAAAGCTTTCTTTTCCTGAGCTTGAATTTTAATCAAAAATAAAAATTTTATATTTTGTACCATATAAAGTTGTTTATAAAAATATATTTATGAGGGATAATGTGATTTTTCAGTACATTTATGTACGTTGAATGAGCAAGCCAAGCTAATTAAAATACATGTGCTCTCCAATACCTATAATTTGTGATGATATTTAAAATCTCCCATCATTTTGAAATAAAGAATGTATTATTATTAGCTATAGACACTTTTCTTGGGAATAGAACACCAAAGCTTACTCTTGATATCTAACTGTACATGACCTCCAAATGTGCAGTTCATAGAAAGGAAGAGATTGGAGCCCAGTGCAGTAACCTAGTGGCTAAATCCTCATCTTGCATGTACTGGGATTCCAGTGGGCACCAGTTCGTATACCAGCTGCTCCACTTCCCATAAAGCTCCCTGCCTGTGGCCTAGGAAAGAAGTTGAGGACAGTCCAAAGCCTTGGGACCCACATGGGAGGCCAAGAAGAAGCCTCTAGCTCCTGGCTCCAGGCTTTGGATGGACTTAGGTCCAGCTGTTGCAGACACTTGGGAGTAAACCAGTGGATGGAAGATCCTTCTCTCTGTTTTTCCTTCTCTCTGCACATCTGACTTTCCAATAAAAATAAATAAATCTTTAAAAAAAAGAAGTTGTCAGAAAAAAAATTAATGATGAGTCTCTAAATATCTGATACACAGAAACATTCAAGGGAGCCATTTATTTCATCAAAAACAATTGTTTTCCTGAGTAAATGCCTGCTGTTTTATTAATCATTTAAGAATTTAACTAAAGCATTTGAATTAAATGATTTTCATCTCTTAGAGGCTTAGAGTAAAATGATAGTTCCTAGAGGCTTTCCAGAATAGCAGGGAGAAAGGGATGCAAATAATGCAGGGTTGATAAATATTGTGTTTAAATGGGAATAAGGAGTTTGCATGTTGTTACACAGTAGGTGAAATCTAGTGATAATGGCTTGTGTATTTCTTTTATAAAAATCTAGGAGTATTTTTAATGTTTTCATCATAAAGAAAACATGTTAAATATTTGAGGGAAAATTATCCATAGTGTAAAAGAAATTCTAGATTTTTTAATGTTTCATTTCAGGTTTCTTTAAAATAGCACCTTTTTATATCCAGGGGTTTTCAAGAAGGAGTAGTTCTTGTGCATTGACTTGTGAACTCCCCAAATGGGAGCACTTGAACATGCAAAAATATTTGTGGTTGTCACAATGACTGGTTGAACTGATGGCATTTAGTGGGAAGGAATCAGAGAATCCAAATGATTTTAAAATATGGGATAATCTCAGTCAATGAAGAATTGCAGCAACAAAAAATATGAGTAATACTGAAAATGGTTTTCAGTGCACTAAAATTTAAGTTGGTTAAATATTTGGTGAAACTTGTGCTGGGTAATATGTTTCTCCTCTATGTACAATAAAAGTGGAGCAGACACATTTTGCCCTTTTCTGACACTATCTTGTCTTTCATGCACAAAGAATAAGTGTCCTTATTTTTAAGTCTGGCAGGTAAAACTGTGAGGCTTGTAACAGATTCCAGTGTCACTTGTTTAACATTGGGTATGATATGCTAAAGAGGGAAAGAGTAAGAGCAGAATTAGAGTTAAACTTTTAGCTATAGCCTCTTCCTCTACATAAACCTTAGTGATTTCCAAAATGTAGACTGTGTATAAGGTTATAAGTCAAGTGCACAGGTGCCCATCTTCCTCATAAAGTCTTTCCCATATACTCAGAAATATCCTTTCTATAACCTTATGCTAGAACTCAGTCTCTTGGTATTTGTAGTTCTGCATGAATCCAATTCTGCTCTAAAAACATTGATAGAGGGCTGAATTATTCATTCCTCTGTTTCAGTCATCCCTAAGAAGCTTACCTAGCAAAACTCGCACAAACGAGTCCTTATTTTAGTTCTTAGTCTTCAAAGAATCAGAAAATTCTAAATCATTAAGAGAGAAACTTAGAATGGGGTCACCATTGTAAGTCATTGTAGATATCTTTTTCCTGTGCTTCTAAGAAAATCAGTGTTGGTAGAAATTTACTCTTGTTGTCGGGTAATTTTGTGTATAAACATATAGTCCAATTCTTTTAAATGAGGAGCTGAAGAAGTACAAAGTCAAGAGCAAGCCTCCCAGATTGCAGAAAAGTCAGACACTCCACCTCCTGTTGGGCAGAAGGTCAGCCATGATGGTCCCAAGAGAAAGGGGTAAGATCTTGCCTGTTTAGGTGATTTTTTTTTTTACGTTTGTTTCAGGCATGTCTGAAATAAAACTTTGTTTTTCAAGTCTGATAGTTTCAGAGGCCCAGAGGAGATCAAAGACTCCTATTCTAGATACTGATCTTTCCTATCATGTTGGATCCATTTGTCACATTTTAGGGTTCACAAAATGTCTTTTGCCTGTGTATCACTTTGTCACAATGCATTCTGGTCCATCATACACACAGACACACACACACACACACACACACACACACACACAGAATTAGTGGCTGAATATTTAATTGTAAGCTCTTTTAGTCTTGGACTAGTGGAATTTTTGCTTTTATTTCATAATATCTAGCATGGGATGCAATTATAAGATTAAGTAACTCTAAGCCCCAAAATGCCTCTGGGATCTATGGTTTATAGACATTAGACCAGGAATTAGAGTGGATTCCAAAATGGTGGGGATGAACCTGGACGCAATAACTTACTCACCACTACAGTGAATTACACAAATCCTGACTCATTCCAACTGTCATTGCCCTGGGGCAAGGCCCAAAACTGGAATCTAACGGTTGTTAGCCATCAGCTCCAATAATATGTAGTCAGGATTTAGGGAGGAAATGTGCATTCCGGAAACCAGAAAGGTAGCAAGTAGAAAAGAACTGTGGGAAAGGACAAAATGGCTACATGAGTTGCCTAATAAGTTCTCTAAAGCGTGACAATATGTTAACTACAGCAAATATCATAAGGCAATAATGAACAAAGTATTAATTGGGTACCTATATAATTATTTCTTGCCATCAAGAAAGATGATGGCAAAATATACTAAGTGTTATTCCAGGCCAAGGACACAGGCACCCCAAGTAGAAGTGCAGAGATAGGTCTGTGCATTAAGTGATTCTCAGAGCAGCATAGATGGGCATACATTAAGTGTTATTCTCAACACCAAAGAAAATGTAATTTTCCAGTAGATTGAAGCTTCTGGCACTTCGACAATGATAGTCTTCCTAGGTTCTTTGAAGCAGAGACAAGTTGGCAGATTCTATTAAGATTGTGCCAGTACCTTTGGAATCCATTATTTCTCTTAGAAAACTGTAGCTGTAAAGTAAATGAACTAGTTCCTCCCAGGGCCAACACAAAAAGAATGTAGTTAGAAATTTAATGGAAGTACATTTGGAAGCACCTATGTGTTCAACACTCAGTATCCTGGATTGAGACTTTAATCTCAATTCCTGAAAAATCTATTTTTGCTTAAGTTCCAAATAATTTAGTGGCATTGGAATACAGTGAGGTTCTATATAAGACACTCCATTGTTTAAACTTGATCACCCCAGGAACAAATGTGGAGGATATAAATATGCTTCTCACCAAATGAGTCTTGTCACTCATTCCACAAGAACTGATTGGGTTTTAGTATGTTCCAGGCATATTCCAGGCTCAGGGTATCTAACTAGCAGGAAAGAAGAGAAGCAGAGGCACTGTTCTCATGGAGCTGCAGTTTAATATGCTGCTCTATTCATTTGTCCCAGAGCATCATCCTGATTCTTCTTGAGCACAGTGAGTTGTAACTCCCTGTCTTCAGTATCCTGGGACACATGCTACTCCCACTGCTCCTGAATTTGCAAATGACATGGGCGAGTTCTCAGCAGATGATCCTTTGCTTAGCAGAGTGAGAGACCTGGTTTACCAGCAAGTAGTATGTCATTGATCCAATGCCATAACTTCTTCCACCACCATCCTTGACACTGTACTGCAGAGGCACTGAAAAATCTCTGCAGGTCCAAGGTTACCATATAGAAGAATCATTTATTGTTAAAGGTGCTGGAATTGTATTGGTGGATTGTATCACTTTCTTTCCTATGTTACTTTTAAATGCATAACATAATTTTGTTTTTCTCAGATTTCTTCTTAGCAAATTCAGGTCAGCAACCAGAGGAGAAATCGTTACTGCAAAGACTGAAAGTGGACGGAGCTACAGCTTGGACTTAGACAACCAAAATTTCCAGAGTTTAAAAGCAGTCCCAGGTTCAGACAGGTAAGATATGTACAAATTGGGAAAGGGCCTGAGGATAACCCAAACAGGACGTCTGAGTCACTGTCGTTTCAGCGGTCGGAGAGGTCCTAATACATGTTATGAACAATCAGAAGGATATTTTTCAGTTGAAATGAAAAATACTATCTTCCTTCTAGAATTACAGCTCTTTGAATCACCTATGTCACTTGAAAAGATGAGACTTAATGTTTGAAGACTCAGGGCTGCAGTTCAAATGGATTTGTACTGAGCAAGTAACCATTTTCATTGATTTCTTCATCTTTCTCTGGTTAAGCTTTTAAAAAAGAAACCTGCAAGTGTCATGTTCAGTCTTTGCAGCTTTAAATGTATATATATTTTAATGCTTTCATTGAATTGCCTGAGGGAATTTTCCATACATCCCACTTCCTCTAAGTTGTTCTCAGCGAGGGAAGTGAGAGTCTTCTAAGCATAGAGCTATCATTTATGAGAAAAATAAAAAGGCATGGAAAGGATTGCTAAGAGCATGGTCATTTCAGATAGGCTTGATTTTCTTTATCTTGCTGGGGCATAATTCACAGTTTATCTTCATGTTTCAGATATTATCAAGCTAGACATGAGAAAAGAGTTCTAACCTGATGTCTCACTGGTTTGTCTAAATGTTTGTCCCCTTTGTTTGCTTAAAGGCTGCAGTAATTCTATAATTCTTCCAGGTAGTAAAACTGGAAGACCTTTCCTCCTTAGGTTCTACAAAAAGAGTTCTCACCTGTATTCCACTTTAGAATATTCAGCACAACATTTCAGGAGGTGAGAACTCTTTTGTTACTAGGGTTTTGGGTTTTTTTTTTTCCTTCAGAGTGGCTTTCTGTACCTATTGGCTTTTTTCTTTGTAGTATTCCTATAAGCAAGTATCCTTTTATATAAAACCATACAGAAAAAAATACAATGAAGCATAAAATAAGTCATGTTATCCACTATCAAATGACCATCACTGTATTGACTATTTTCCAAATTTTTAAGAATTTAAATATATTATCTTTATGAATAAAAATTATGAACCATGATTTCTTATGTCCTTGAAGTAATTTCATTCAGTTTCCATGGGGATTACTCCATATGTAGTGTCCCAGAAAATCTTTATGGAAAAAATCTCATTTAAATTTTTAATCATTGTACTCCTGATGTTGAGATAATAGTGAGAAAACATTAGTAATGCTATCCAGCTACTTTGGTGTTGATGTTTTGCCCCATTGCTTCTCAGCCTTCTGGCTAAGATCGAGTGTGATGTTTTGCCCAGCCTCATTGGGCCTCTGTGGAGCAGCCTTCTTTGTTTATTCTTAAGGCTCACATTGGAGAGGGACAGTACCTATGAAGTGAGATTATACAGAGTTTAAAGAATGGGGTCCAGGCCTAATAAACAGGATTAGGTCATACCACTTTAAGCTGTTAGTCTCACAATTACTCATCAAAAATAAAGGGCATGATCTCCAGTATCATGGTGCTTGTACCCTTGTTCTAGAATCCACCTGAGTTTGCTTCTTGTGTCTAATCTCTTGCCCAGTATAAATAAAGGTAAAGCTATAAAGTCATATGGATATATTTCACCAATACTTACTGGTATGTTGACCCAGGTGTTTCTTGTTTCTGTTGGAAACTGGAAGAATGTCCCTAAGTAGACTTTAAAATTTAAATTGCAAATACTGGTTTACAGATCATCAGAATATAGTAGTCAGGATTGCTTTAGCTTAAGCATGCCAACAACAATGTTTTTCCATTAAGAAAGAAAATAAAGATGCTCAGGGGATGAGTAGAGCAAATTGTCCTTTTCCTGTGGCATGCATATTTCACAATGATGACTCATTTATGGACTGCAACAGTGAGATGCATTTGACTATTCCAAAAGTGATTCCTGAGAAAGTTGGGCCAGGAGGTAGCCCATCTTTTCTTAACACTCCTAAAGAAATTGTAAGATCCCAGTTTCTTTAGTCCATTAACTAGTCCAGCTTAGGAATTACTCCCCTTTCTCCTCCACAGTGCCTATTTCTTCAAGGTTCATTCATCTTTTCCTGGAACGGTGTTTTTTTTTTTTTCCACACACCCCATTGACTTATTTCTTGACAGTATTTTCAAAGCAGAGCAGATATGAATGAATGGGTTAGGGAAAGCTGAGTAGCATCTCAGAATAGCATGTCAAATGACCATTCAGTGGTTTCGAGGAACTGAACACATGATGCCAATGATTTTTTTTAAAGAATATTAATGCATACTGTAGTGAGGAAACCTTGGAGTTCAAGTCAGTGATTCCAAACTTGTACTGACTTAGGCTAACTGTCACTGTGCTATGATCTTTGAGATCTCCATCTCAAGTCAGGCTCTCGCACAAACAGACCTTCAAGTAAGGATTTATAAGCAAATGATCTACGGATCAAATTATTCCAGGAGAAATCTGTGAGTAAGAACGGCAAAACAGAGATTGGAGGAAGACAACCCAGTTTGGTCCCAGGAGACCCTGAAGCAGGAATTATATCCCTGAACTTAGCCAAGTGAGAATTCTGGCCATTGCACTTCTATTCAGTCAGGCACTGGCTATAAATGCCCTTGAATAGCATTTCAAAAGCTAGCAAACAAAGTTACAGGATGCCCATGTAAATCTGAATTTGTGATAGGCAACTGTTTTTAGTCTTTAGCTCATATAATATTTACTACATCTTTATGCTTAAAAGCATTCATTTTTCATATGAAATTCAAATTTAGCTAAAAGTTTTATAATTGGATCTGACAACCCTATTGTGAAGGTGAGAGAAGACAAACTAAGGCATTTGTAAGCCTTTAGATTCAGTGCTAAAAAGCAAATTTCTGAAGGTGGCAAGTGCAAACCATGAAGAAAAAAGCACTCAGATGCTAATGAGGGGCACACACCACTGGTAAAATGATTTGGAAAGAATTTGTATGGAATGCTAACCATGTTCTCGAAAAAAAATAAAGGAAAAGCACAACTTTTACCCTAAAATTTGCTCTTGAGTGAAATGGATGAGTGATGATACTGTGTTCTTCAGCAGCGTTTTTCTCCTGGCCTGGGAGGATGTGGCAAGCTTGTGACCACTGGACCTCAGCCGATCTCATCACCAGCTGTGTTCTCATCTTTTCTTTTTCAACGCTGCCCCTGGACATGTTGGTTTTATCCAGTTATTCTTAATTGCCCTTTTATAGTGCTAGCACTGATTGTCACAGCTCTGTAAAACCTCACAAGCTGCTTTGCTTGGCTCTGATCCAAAGCAAGAACCAGACAGTTCATGCCAACCTCCAGCTAGTTCCCTGCCCTCATTCCGAGATGATGCCCTTCTCTTTCTCCTTCTATTCCCCTTCCCTCCCCTCACTTTTTAAGAAATATTTGCATGGCATTTTTATACCATCACGACTAAAATATATTTCTTTCATCCTATCTATTATTTTGACCAAGTTTATTAAACCCCTCTCATTAAGTGATACCTCTTTATTGTCAGAAGTCAAATTATTTTCCTGTCCCAAATGTAATTTTCATTGACATTTCTGCAATTACAATACAGTTAAGCAGACTCCTCTTCCTAGTAATATGAATACAGCAAGATGGGAGTGTTCTAGCTCTGAGTCAGGATGACATTCACAAAGTCAACAGTAGTTTCTTGTGTACGTTAGATAAAGCAGTAGATACCTAGTTGCTAACACTCCTAGAAAACGCCTTTCCTTTCCTTTCCAGGCTTTAAAAATTATTCAGACTCATAGCATCACTCTGCCAGCATGTAAATTTTATTCCATAACACTAGATAATTTCATGACTCAAAGGGAAAAGGATGTCAGATTGTCCTCCAAAGGAAAATTATGTTTACTTTTTCCCATGCCTCTGCTTCATTTTCAGGTGCTTTTCTTCTCACTTTTAAAATGTTTGTTTATAAGAAGGGAACAAATCGTATGTATTTCATGTGTCCTGTTTTAAAAGCACAATACTACTTTCCACCCTGTCCTGCCTCCCTTACTCACTTCCACCCTTCCTCCTTATTTTTTTTAAATTTTAGTAATAACATACTTCCAATTTCTTTATAACCACAGAGTTAACACTCTACTAAATAAACAATTTAACAAATAGAAGATAGAGAAAAAACCAAGATCATAGATAAGAGCTGTGGAAAATAATCTTAAAATGTTTGTTTCCCTCAAATACACTACATTTGTTTTGTACTTTATGTATTTGTGTCCATAAATCAGGGAAAAATGATATTTGTCTTGGAATTGGCTTATTTCACTAAGCATAATGGTCTCCAATTGCATCCATTTGTTGTAAGAAGCAGCATTATTAAAAAAAATACATTTCTACATTTCTCTCTGACGTTTATTATAAGTTTATCAAAAATAGTCTCCTTTTAGTTAATTACACTTAGAAAATGTTTACTCTAATGAGGCAGATTGCCATAAACAGTTGGGTGCCAACACTTTTAGATGGTATGTGAAATATGACAATAAGATAATGAACCTTTGTCACTTGAAAAGGAGGAGGTTAAAAAATTTCCACAGGGGTATAGTGTAGGAAGTTTAAAGGACAATAAAGAAATTATTTTGATTCAGATATCATATTACTGAGATTTAAATAAGGATTATTAGACATCAGTATCAACAAACCTTCCAGTTAAAGTGTGTTTAACAAAAAACTGGCAAGAGAAGGATGCATTTATCTCTTTTTTAAAAGATCTAGGTATGGGGATATGATACTCTCCGGGGAGCTTGGATTTTTTTAAAAATTTTTTTGAAGGGATGGAAATTAAAAGAAAAATATCAAGCCCCTGAGATGTAGCAAAAACAGTATTGAAAGGGCTATTGGTCTTGTATTTTGCATGAGAAGTTGTCATCCAATCAGCACAATGTGAGGGTGCTGCAGATACTATAGTATATATGAAATGTACTCTGTTTCCATGCAGTTCACAATTGAAAAAGCACCGTAACCCATATATATGGGTCCACCAGAGAACCAAAAAGACATTGTATAGTCAAACTGCACAATAATAATAATGATTATACAAAAGTAATAAATACTTCTGTAAAGAGTGTAAGTCAAAAGAAACTAAGAAAAGCAAAGATAGATAAGACTGGGTGTGACATGAGAAACCTGGTGGAGAAGATTGGACTGCATCAGACTTTAAAGGATGGCAAAGATTCACATATATAGAAGTTGGCAAAGAAAGCATATCAAATAGGGAGAAAATGAACAAAAACCTTAGCAGTAGAAGTGAATTTGGCAAGTCAAAAGAATAGTCAAGGGTGTGAACCCACCGGGATCATGTTGGTATAAGTGCTGTGAAACTAAAGCTGGAAAGACTGGAAATTTTAAAGACTCTCCTGGGAGACATGTAAATGGGGTAAAACCTTGTGAACCATTAAAAACCTTCAAAGAAGGGGCTGATACAATAATTGCCAAACAGTTCCAGTGTGGCCATTGTCTGCTTGGTGTGGTTAACACGTCCTAATTATTTTCTTTATAATCCTTCCCCTTTCGGTGTCTTTGTTTGCTGCTCTACCTCCATCTTAAAGTCACAATCTGTGTTCTCATTTAGGGGAAGCATGGATTCATCAGATTTCAATGATCGGGAAGCTGGTGCTGGGACTCCAAAGAGCAGCCGGAGCAGTGGTATGGCTCCAGCCACTCAGAGGTCACCAGCCCCAAGCACACGCAGCGTGAGTTCAGTAAGCAGTAGAGTAAGTACCCAAATGTAAAAGGACATGCAGCGTTGGGGATTTGATCGTACCACCATGTCTTGGCTATATCTCAGGAGCATATTTGTTAGTATTGATTAATGATAAAAGCTTCTTTATCTGGACTGCACCTGCTGCATCCTTAGCTCCTGACAGGATATTAGACTAAAAAGGAAAGGAAATGCCAGCTTTAAAGGAGCACTTCTATGATTGCAGTTAAAATAGCTATGTGGGGCCTGGCATGATAACCTAGGGGCTAAATCCTTGCCTTGCATGTATCAGTTCCTGCCCCAAATACTCCACTTCCCATCCAACTCCCTGCTTGTGGCCTGGGAAAGTGGGAGAAAAGGGAGACCTGGAAGAAGTTCCTGGCTCCTGGCCTCAGATCAGCTCAGCCCCAGATGTTGTGACTATTTGGGGAGTGAACCAGTGAAAGGGGACTCTTTCTCTCTGTTTCTCCTTCTATCTGTAGATCTGCCTTTCCAACAAAATAACTAACTAAATCAGTCAATAAATAGCTACATGACTAAAAGGTTATATGATTTACACAAATACAAAGAATTTTTATAAGGCTCTAATTTTGATCTTTCGTGTTGATTCTCAAAGAAGATAGTTATGAAAGATGACCACATTAAAATTTTCCCAAACTAGGGCCAAACTAATTTAAATCTGGAAATGTAGAATCTTGAAACCATTTTTGAGTAATTTTCTTTTCTATATGTCTGTTCAAATAGGGGATGAACACAAAATGAAGAAGTAAATGGCTTGTTATATACATAGTGTCATGTTGTTAAATGTTTCAGTGGATGGCAGGCCCCATATAAAATGCTCATATCAGATAATTATATGGCTTAATTTGTATAAATATACTCTATGGTCTTCATACAACCAAAAAAGTTTCTAATGACACATATCTCAGGACAGGTTCTTATTAAGTGACGCATGGCTATAAATACAAATGTATATTTGGTATTTCTTTTTTTGCTTTTTAAAATGCCTTGTTTATTTTATTTGAAAGACAGAAAAACAAGGAGAGAAAAAGAGAACTCCCAAATGTCTACAAAGGACAAGGCTAGGCTTAGCTAAAGCTGATTTGTGGAATGTCAATCCAGGTCTATCAGTTGGGTGGCAGGAAACCAACCACTGAGTCATCACTGTAGCCCCCACCCCACATGCAAACAACAGGTCCTGCTTTAACAAATTTATCTAGGTTTCGACCTTGGATATTCTCATATGGGATGAAAATATCGCAAATGATAAGCTGCAGATCTCCCTTTGGATTTGTGTTTAAGGGAGGCAATGGAAAGCTATTTGGAGAGTAATATTTTCTTTTATTAAATATTTTGTTGCAAGTTATTCTTAGAGTTAATTAGCATCTACTAGATATTTTTATTAAGCAAGAAACTTAATATGACACTTCTATTTAAGAATTCTTCGTTAATATTAACTGCAATTATTTTGATTAAATCTATGTTTAATGAGTGTATGCTGCATGCCATACCCCAGTCTACTAAATGCTTGAAGGAAGTAAAAGCATTACTCTTGCAGATGTCTGGAGCAAAATGTTTTTCCAGGCAAGGGCAATACTAAGAATACATGAGGAAAGCAGCTTCACTTCTGTATGGCTAGTTTCCATCTTGAATGACCAGTGCAATTCCCAACCACTTTCTAAAATATTTAATGCCTCTGGTGGAATGGCAAAAACATGGACTGAGCTAGGAACGCACATGATATATATAAGGTACAACAGGGAGGCCCATAGAGCTGTCTTAAGTGAACAGCAGAGGGGTACTAGGAAATTAGGTCAGTCATCACACACTGCTTAGGGCCTTGGAGACCACTGTACACACTTTACATTTACTCTAAGATGGGGAAAATTAGAGTGTAGGAATAATGTGATCCAGCTTCAGTGCAAGCAGATTCTCGGGGCTATTCAGTGGAAGTGGGGAGACCCAGTAGGAGGCCATTAGCTGTACTCCAGACAAGAGCAGTCAGATTCTGTAGATATTATTAAAGAAAAGCAAATCTTGGAGATGGAATAATAGATTTTGTTTAACACCAACAGTCTAAATTATACTTGCCAGATAAAACACAACTAAAAATGTCATAATTATGCTAAGTTCAGCAAGCAGATTCTGTTCAATAGCAAGAAAACTTCATGTGTAGTTGATGGTTGAACTCACTTCTTTGATAAGAACAGACACTTGCACAAAGCTGGTGCAGTACTGTGAGCCCCTTCCATAGAATGCATTAACTTGAATTGTTGTGAGACCTGCAGTGGTGGATAAATGGAACACAGGGAAAGGAGGGTAAGTTGGGATAAATATATCAACTGATAAAAGAGTTAAGAAATTTCTAGGATTGTGGTATAGCCTGTATTTAAGGCACTGTTTAGGACATCCCACATAAGAATATCAG
Organism: Ochotona curzoniae; assembly: GCF_017591425.1. Lineage (NCBI taxonomy): Eukaryota > Metazoa > Chordata > Mammalia > Lagomorpha > Ochotonidae > Ochotona > Ochotona curzoniae. Next base: position 16,286,138 of record NW_024465023.1, on the reverse strand, counting down.
GGTTTGATAATTAGATTTACTTCCTGGTTGGGTTGTCCATTAATGCAAACTCAGACTCAGAGTTGATAGAGTGGCTCATGTATTTGGGTTCCTGGAACCACATGGAAGAACTGGGTGAATTGCTAGCTTCTGGCTTCTGCCTGACCCAGTCTTAACCATTGAAGGCCTTTGGGGAGTAAACCATAAAATTGGAACACTCTGTCCATGCCCCTCAAATAAATAAACAGTTTTTAAAAATTAACATCTAGTACAATTGTCCCAGTAGGTAGCAACTATCAGTCAAATAACCAACAAATAAATCAAGTTGGTTCTCAAAGCAAAGATTGCCTTCTAAGAACTATTTGAGATTGTTACATGGAAAAATAACTTTTGTCATTTATTGGTGCCATTTCAATTAGCAATATCTATATGCCTACATCTTTATCAAAGAAAACCTAGATTGCCCAACAAAAATTCCTTGTAATTAAATTCTGAATATATATACAAATAAATATTCAGTGACTGTTTGATTTACTGTATTATAGCCAGTCTAACTTGAACTTTCCAAAGGAAAAACAAAAATATTTTGTATTGAATAAAAGTAAGACAGTATGATAGTTTATGTAGCACATTTGCTGTTTCATGATGAAAGATGAAGTACATGGAAGTAGATAGCCAAGATAACTTCTCAATCTCATGTTATATATTATATATATATATATATATACATATATGAAATCTATTCATTTTTAGTGGAAAGTCAGGTTTACAGAGAAGAGACAGAGAAAGATTTTCCATCTGTTGGTTCACTCCTCAAGTGGCCGCAATGGCTGGTGTTGAGCTTATCCGAAGCCAGGAGCCAGGAGCTTCTTCCAGGTCTCCAATTAAGGTGCAAGGTTCCAAGACTTTGGGCCATCCTCGACTGCTTTCCTAGGCCACAAACAGGGAGCTGGATGGGAAGTGGAGTAGCCAGGACATGAACTGGTGCCTATATGGGATCATGGCGCATGCAAGGCAAGGACTTTAGCCACTAGGCTACCATGCCAGCCCCAGATTTCTCATATTTATTAGTATCGCTTTGTTTCAATGTTGTTTTCTGATTTTTCATGTAAAAATGTTTTTAAAATGGAAAACTTCTAGAATGTATAAGTCTCTAACCTGTCCTCTGCTGCAAATACACCCTGTTAATTTTCAGCTTGACATCCTGAACCTCCAGGGAATGTATTGCATGTTAATGAATGTGCAATTAATTGGCCTATTAGTGCCAACTAATACTATTCCCAGTTTGCCTGTGAAAAAATTTACCAGATTCATAATTGTCACTACGGAATTTAGTCTTATTTAATTGGAGGATTCCACATGTGAACAAATTACACCAATTTATCCACATGGCCTCTGCCACATGTTTTTGATAATGCTTTTACTACAAGGAAACTAGAGGAATTAGAATCTATACACTGTTGCTACTGATATTATGTATTAGAGAGCAATCAAAACTAAAATTTTTCTCTGTTGAAGCTGAATTGAACTGAGAGTCATGACTCTGGAGTGAGTTCATCAAATATTCCTAATTGCGAATAAGGAGGGAATTCCTTCCTGCGGGACTTTGAAAGGCACTTTCAATTGTTTATAGAAGGAAGAAAAAGAGTCTCTCTTAGGCCTAATCATTATCACAATCTGGTGACATTTGCATGAACATTGAACTTCAGGCTAGTTCTTGGAGAATGAAAAATGACTTTTCAATGCTCAGGCATGCTTGGATGATGCTGTAGACCATAGGCATGGGCAAAATTGGGACAGTTTTCTTTCATCATGTTCCATTGATAGCAAGGATGAAACTGAACTCCGCCACATGTGCAAGCATTTATTGGCAAGCAGACAACCTCCCAAATTACCTATTCTGTGTTCTGGGGCATTTCACATTTGTTATCCTATAGGGAACATTGAGAAAGGTCATGCATGAAAATTTTATCCAACATAAATGTTGCTAACAATATACTGATAGACAGTCTTGTAGATGAAAAAGTGGCATGGTCTTCTATAAATAGGGGTGGAAGAGGGAAATGTAGTTGAGCAGACAGGATGTCTAGAGTGAACACAACCGTGGGACCACACAGATCTCTAAGCCCAAGTGTCGTTCTGTGGATATGAAACTTAACAGATTCTTACAGCTACTTTATGTAAGACTAAGTGAACCTGTATCATCATTCTTACTAACCATATGTTAGGACATTCAGTAATTTTGTGAGTGAAAATGTTCATATACCATTTTTGCTAATTGCCAAACTTCTTACAATAGATTTCATGTAAAAGTATAATAATAAGTGTTGGTGTTATATGGACTCCTGATGAATGAGGGTCCTTCAAATGTCAGTTGATTCCGACAAATTAGTAGACACAAATGTTTATACTGAAAGGGATTTTATATAAGAAAATTGTGAAGTACATTTATAATCAGCATAACGATCTTTAATTTTATTACTATTATTATTTTGACTTTGTGTGAAGGAACGTGGTTTTGATAATTCCATGGTTTCGGCTGGCATTGAAAGCACAACTGAGGAGCTCATAAGATGTCATCACAGAAATACATCAGGTACGCCTTCCATAGCAGTGTCTGGGACCTCCCTTTCTTCTGGTGAGTAATTATATAGCCTACTCTGAAACAAACAAACAACAACAACAACATTAAATCAGATGGAATTGACTGCCCTGGGTGATATTAATAGGATGTCACATGCCTTAGAAAATAATTATCCACTCTCTGATGTAACAGGCCAATCCATGAGAAATACTTGAAAGTGAACCCAGATAATCCTTTGGGCTTCTTTCTCATACAGAATCCAATTTTTCAGTGAATACTCCTGCCAAGCTTCACCACTAACTTTCAGAATTGTATCAGAATATTAATACAAGGGTGTAGAAAATATAAATGGTTCCAGGATATGTTTGAAATAGTAAGAACACTTGTCCAGAATTCAAGAAAATTATAATTCAAACTTTATGATCATCAAAAATTCCCTATATTCAGACAAACAAATCATTTCATGGCTTAAAAAAGAAGTTATCTGCAAGCAGAATTATGGTAAGAATAATTACACCTTTCACTTGTACCATATATTTAAATGTATGATTTTATTTCACTATTACAACAACCCTATGAAGCAGGTATTAACAGAAACTTTATTACCTATGAATAAGAAATCTCTTTAGAGAAATTTGTCATAATTATGAGGTTTACCTTTCATATATGGAACTAAAATTATGATGAAATGCTCAACATAAAAAAACTGTCTATTTCCCGGGCCTGGTGCAATAGCGTAATGGTTAAAGTCCTCGCCTTGAACGAGCTGGGATCCCATATAGGGACCGGTTCTGATCCCAGTGGCCCCACTTCCCATCCAGCTCCCTGCCTGTGGCCTGGGAAAGCAGTCAAGGACAGCCCAAAGCTTTGGAACCCTGCACCCACATGGGAGGCCTGGAAGAAGCTCCTGGCTCCTGGCTTCAGACTGACTCAGCTCCAGCCATTGTGGCCACTTGGGGAGTGAACCTTCAGACGGAAGATCTTCCTCGCTGTCTCTCCTCCTCTCTGCCTTTCCAATAAAAAATAAATAAATAAATCTTTGAAAGAAAAAAGCTGCCTATTTCCTAATGACGGCATTGCTTGAAGTTTAAGGTTTGTTTCTGTGAGCTTAGTTAACAGGAGAGGAGTCTCTCCTGGCCAACTAGTTCCCAAAGAATTGTTTGAATGTATATGGGTGTTGCTAAATTTCACTGAAGTGGAAAATTAACTGCTAAAATGAAAAATTTCAAAATCAGCCAGTAGTTGAAATCATAGACTCTATGGCTTCTATTAAACAGCCTCTTTTTTAAAAAAAAAATTAAACATATACTCTATTTTAAGTACTATGGTAAGCACCTCTGCAATATATTTTATTTACATTTTAAACTTCAACATGTTATTGCTATATCCTGTCTTTCCATTTATATGCAATTATATCTATCTCAGCAGAGCTTTGACATAAGAACTATTCTGTGGAATAAGCTGTCCTAGTTTGGTAAGCTGTCCATGGCATTAGTGGGAGTGAGTGTTCTTAATATTTTTAAACTGGAAAGAATTTGCTGATCTGATACAAGAATGTTCTAGTGAGTAACTAAACAGAACTTCCTCTCAGTTCACCAGAAGCCACCCACTGTGTGTGTAAAATCTATATCAATTAAAACTGGCAGTTTAGAATTAGTTGGCTTGTATTTTATGTCCATTGTGAAAGCAGAATGAATCATGTAAGTATTGCAACCAGGAATTGTTAATTGTTTTTCAAACGTTTCTCAAAAGAGTTTTTCAAAGTCTAGGAGTAAACAAGATTAAACTGCTTAAACCTTGGCATTTGTAAAGCGTATGTATAGCTGCAATTTTCAATTTTTTTAAATTGATAGCAGAGAGACAGCAAGAGAGAGAGATGAACAGATCTGCCATACTCTGATTCATTCCCCATGCTGGGGGTCAACATCAGAGCTGAAAACTGAATCCAGGTCTTCCATGTGGGTGTCTAGGACCCAGCTACATGAGCTATAGCCTGCTGCCGCTCAGGGTGCACATTGGCAGGAAGCTGAAATCAAGAGTGCAGCTGGGTCTCAAAGCCAGATGCTTCAGTGAGCAAGGGGAACATAATGATAGGCCAATGCCTACCCTAAAACTTGACGCTTCATTATATAGTGCATTTAGTCTTCTACGATCAAGAGAAACCAACATAGAAATATTGGTAAAATAATCCAGGATATGTTCCAAAATACTGTTGAAATGGGAATATGCTAGCATAAATAGCATGGAGTTACTGACTTGCTTTTATGATATAACTATGCCCTATGCCTAAAAAGAATCTGCATAATGATGAACATTTGCTGTGAAAGCTAACAACATAAGCTGATTCACATTTCTCTTTTTCCTTTCCTCCATCTAGACCATAGTCGATCTGAGTTAGAGTTGAGTGAGTCGTGCACTGAAGACTTCGAGGATTCTGTAAGCATAAGCAAGTTTGTCCCTGGGGCTTTAGACAAAGACGTGGTAAGTGGAATATGAAAGACAGACTAATGATCGAGACCAAAGAAGGATATATCTTTTTTTTTTTTAGAATTTTATTTTTATTACAAAGTCAGATATACAGAGAGGAGGAGGGACAGAGAGGAAGACCTTCCGTCCCGATGATTCACTCCCCAAGTGAGCGCAACGGCCGGTACTGCGCTGATCCAAAGCCAGGAACCAGAAACCTCTTCCAGGTCTCCCACACAGGTGCAGGGTCCCAAAGCCTTGGGCCATCCTCGACTGCTTTCCCAGGCCACAAGCAGGGAGCTGGAAGGGAAGTGGAGCTGCCGGGATTAGAACTGGCGCCCATATGGGATCCCGGTGCGTTCAAGGCAAGGACTTCAGCCGCTAGGCCACACCGCCAGGCCCAGATATATCTTTTGAAATATTTATTTTATTTGTATTTGAAATACAAAATTACAGAGAGAATTAGCCAAAGAGAAAGATCTTTCATCTGCTGGTTCCCTCCCCAAATGGCCACAGTTGCCTAAGCTAATACAATCTGAAACCAGTTTCTCCCGTGTGGGTAGAGAGTCTCAAGGAATTGACCCATCTTTCTCTGCAGGGAGCTGATCAGAAGTGGAACACTGGAATGAACTGGCACCCACGTTGGATGCTAGTACCATAGGCTGAGCTTTGGTCTACTATACCAGGGTGCCAACCCTTGAAGGGTATAATCTTGCCTCAAGCAGTTCTATTTCAGATGCTAAAGAGTTGCAAATGAAAAGAGTATATACAATATCTTTTTTTTGTTAGTCTTCATGACCAAAATATAAAAGTAACTGAAAGAATTATTTAGAAAATGGACAGATAATCAGGTTAATGAGACAATTGTTTTTACAAAGATATTTATTGGGGATTTCGGTTCTAGACTGAGAGCATGTTGCCTAATCTAAGGCTGGGAAATGAGATATCCCAGGGTTTCCTAAAGCAAATAATTTTAGATTTATATGACTATGTATTTCATATAAATATTTCTTTTATAAATTTAAGTTCAAATAATTGTGTTACCTCTGAGATTCATGATGTTTCAATGATGTTTCAATACAGGTATTTTGTGTTATGATCAAATCAAAGTGGCATATCTCTCCAGAATTTTTCATTTGTGTTGGCAACATTCAAAATCTAGTATCTATTCATCTATAAAATACTGACCTCATAAAATAGAGAACCGTGGATAACAGGGAACTGGCGAGAGGCAAAGAGTTGATCAAAAGGCACAAAGTTACAATTAGACAGAAGGGATAAGTTCTTGCATTCTATAACAAAGTAGGGTGACTATGGTTAATAATAATGCATTGTACATAAATGTTTCTGTATCTCAAGTTATACCTCAAGAAATGACCTTTTTAAGTGAGACTAAATTAAATGAAAATCAATATTTCAATGAACACATTTATAAAATGAGGAGGTTATATTACATTATTACTAAGGTTCCCCTCCTGCTCTGATATTCTTTTGTTCTGAACTTTATAAATGTTTTAATAGACTTTGAACTCTTTATGAGAAAGATATAGCAAAATATTATCCTAAGTGTATTTACACTTTCAAAGTTGTAGAATTAAATCATGGCATTCTTTAAAAAAAAAGATGTGTCCTCCAGAAAAGATATTAATGCTTTTCAAAGGCAGAGCAGAAGGAGTTTGTGTGATTTGGACAGTACACAAAGAGCATTTGATTGATCACTTTATATATACTGTATGTACATAATTTATTTATATTTTGATATGTTATATAATGAAAATATTTTAAAAGCTATGTAACTATATTATAAGATCCTATTTTGTAAAAATAGTGGTTAAAATTAGTTTTTATAATATCAGGTTTACATTGCATATTTTATATAAATAAGGAGAAAGATGTACACTGAGGATGCTAAATATTAGTTTCATATGAAGTAAGAGGAAAGGAAAGGGAGGAAAAGCCAAAGCCAAAGAGGAAAATGTACATAGTAAAAGTCAGAATGCTTCCCATCAAGAGAATCATTTGTTAGTTCAGGGCAGTAAGAAATGAAGTCAGTCTGTTTGATTCTTTCAATAAAGTAAGCACTTTAGTATGGAAACCCTGATCTCCAATTCCCTACCCAGTTCCTTTAACAGTATAATTCAGATTGACTTGTGGGGGGAAAAGTGCAAGCTAGGAATGGGGTGATTTCTAGGTAGTCTAGTTCATCTCAGGTATTCATGTAAGAAAAGCAGTGTTTAAATGAAAAGGCTTTCTAAGGAACAAATAAAGCAAATTACTGATTCTTTTCCCTTCCTTTCTTAGAACTGCTTGGTAGACACTGAAGAAGGCAATGAGGATGTAGTGTCCTCTCAATTTTCTACAAACACCCACAGTCTGGCAAGCGGCCTGTCTACAGTAAGCACTTATCTAGCACATGGGGAAAATTCCTTCTTATTCATTTTATGTACATTTCCGAAGGAAACATGAGTGTTCTTGGAAAAATACGTGTTAATGAGTAAAAAAATCATTGTAGGCTCCTACCTGTGTTTGCTCACAGAATACTTCTCAGTCTAATTTTTTGTGGGTGTTTCCCAAGGTTCCTGATCCCTTTCTTTTCTATAGTATTCATTCAGTGTTTTTTTTTTAAACATATTATTTATTTTTATTTCGAAGGTGGAAAGAGAAGAAAATAGACAAAGCTTTCATCCAGTGATTCACTTTCAAGATGCCTGCTACAGCCAGGGCTGATTCAAGCCAAAGTCAGGAACTCATTTCAGGTCTCCCTAAATGGGAGGCAGAAACTCAACAACTTAAGCCATCACCCTCTGCCTACAAGGATCTGAATTTTCAAGAAGCTGGCACTTAAAGCAGTACTGACAGTTGTATTCAGCCTTTTTGATGTAGGATGGGGGCCTCACAAACTGTGTTTGAGCAAATTGTTAAGCCAAATGGCCACCCTCCCCCACCTCCTAGTAGAAACCCAGTTAGCAAAAGCCTATACATTATTCCAATGCTCTGCTGCCAAACTTACCTGATATTATTCTTTCTAACTTCACATCCAACCACTCTGCATTGCTGCTACTGGTTTTCATTAGAGCACATGCCCATTCCAGTTTCTTTCCTGCTCAAAAACCATCCCTAGCTTCACACTGCCTCCAAATAAAGGAGTTTCTTATTCTAATCTTTAGGACTTTCCTTGAAAGAAGGAATATAGAAACTCCTGTGTCTGTGGAACTATCTGTGTACCTGTAAGCCTTTTCTTTTCTAATCTGTATTGATCTAATACACCTTTTCTTTTGATTTCTGAACAACTTCCTTAAAGAATTCTCAAGCTGGATCTGACAGGAAGTGGACCTACTTAAATGTGCCTGATGCTGACTCAGACACTGTGAGTTTTCAAAGATTGTTTCCTTCTTTCCAACCTTTAAAATTTCACAGTTTGGGAAATATGAACAGGTGTGAAATTCTTTCAACATTTATCTTTCTATTACTGGCTTACAATTAACCAAATGTTTCCCTTTAAAAGATTAATGAGGTTATCAGACATCAAGTATTCCAATTTAATTGTTAGGATCCGAGTGTCAGTCAAAAGATACACACCCAAAATTACTTTGAGTTAACAAAACTGTGAAGTAAATGTCTCTAATTTCTATTTCAACATTGGCTTAGTCAAGAGATTACAGTTTGCCATAATTGCCTGAAATTTTAAAGGCCTAAGTATTTTTGGGTTCTTAAATACCCTTCTATACATAGGGGTCCCCTGGTTTTAGAGTATCCTTTATAAAGATGTGACTTCAGAGGGATGTGGTATTGACAATTTTGTGAGCCAGACTTTTCTTAATCTAACTTAATAGGGTTGGAGCTTATTCTTGAAGCACTTAACAGTTGAGGGTATAGCACTCTCAGGCCAAAAATAACACTTGACTACTCCGTTTATCAAGATATTATGTCTAAACAGCTAAATAAGCACTTTGCATTTTAACAACTTAGTATCCATTTGGAAAAGTTATACAGATATATTGAAAGAGAAATAATATTTATGTTTCATTCTTAATTAATTTCTATTGCATACTAATAGAATGTGTTCCTGTTTCTCTAATCCTTTTATGAAATTTGTTAATATAAACAGAACACATTTTGTGTATTCCTTAGGTACATCTCCTAGATGACCCTGCTTTTCTCACTCCCCTGCTTCCCTTTAATTCACCACTTTCATCAGTTTTACATAGACAAGATCTTAATTCATTCTATATTCACTAATCATAATATTCAACAAGTAAAAAGTAGAGCGATGACAGTTTCACTGGAATATAAACATGCTCTAAAATGGCACTCAAATGAAAGTGATCATTTCAATCCTGTATAGTTTTTTTTTTGTATTCTATATTAGCTACTGCGTGTCAGAGAAAATGTATTTATCTTTTTGAAACTGGGTTAGTTCATTAGGCTGTTTCTCAAATCTTGGAATCTGATTGAACATCATGCTTTTAATTTTCCTTTCCACATTGATTTTTATGTGATTTATTTGTTCATTTTGTTGTTGTTGTTACAGCAATTGCCAAAACCTCAACTTCACACAGATACAATTCATTGGGAAAAAGAAGTGTGACTTAATTCTGACATTTCAGACAGCTAGTTATTAGTTTGCATGGCATCTAATAAATGTCTCTAATTCCCTTGAAAATCTGAAATATTCTGTGATCCTCTTGTGAGTGCACTGTGGTTTTCTGAGGGACCTCAGCACCCTACTTGGGAAATGCAGACCTAGCAGTTTGTTACAAGACAGAATCAGACCCCACCCTAGACTGGATAAATCAGTCTTCATTTGTGAAAGATGCCTAGATGGTTTATATGCAATTAAAGTTTGAAAAGCTCTGCTCAGAGGCTCCTGCTATATACAAAATATCTATTGCTTTGTTTTAGGAATGAGAAAAGGATAAATTACTTCATTCTTTGGCTCTCTCTCTAAGCTGTAGTTTCCTAGTACTTGTGGAACTTTCAGCTTGCTCTTGTCCTTGACTTAATCTTGAAAGAGGTAGGAGGCACTCAATCTGCATCCTGTCTTTGTATGACAGAATGGAAGCTCTAATCCTGAATTCTGATTATGGCTTATAACCCTTGTCTGTGCTCTTGTAGAATAGTGGTCTTTGTGGTCTCCAGTTGTTGAATTCTTTATTTTATGGAGGACTAAGCCTGTGACTAATCTAAATGGAGACTGTGTCATCACAAAATTAAGAAGAAAAATAAAGGAGGGAGGAGAGGTAGAAAAAAAATCATCAGTATAGGCCTAACATTGTATATATGAAATGCATGAAATCTGTTCTCTTTATATACATTTTTAAAAGAAAAAAAGAAAGTCTAAGTTCTCTTTAAACTCACCCTAGCCCCAGATTCCCAATGATTCCCAGAGGAGGAGTTGCAAAACCATCAGGAAGGTCTTCCATCCAGTCTAATGTGACATACATATTACAAAGATATAGATTTTTTGCTTCTAGGGTTAAAGGGTAATTTGTTACATTTAATTTAAAATAAATCCTATGCCATTAATGATTTGTCAAAACCCACATTCATTCTAATAGATTTTAATGGCTTTTAAAAATGTATTGATTGATGCATGATTTTTATTGCTTAGTGTTCAATTTTTTTTGGTTGCTATTTTATGGAGATTAGTGGCTGCACAATCTCAGCTAGGGTGGGGTGATCATGTCAGCAGTGAGTATGTGGTGATCACTTGGCATGTCCTTGTTAAAGCTGGAGCTCTGACTCCTAAGTGAGTGATGGGGTGCTCCTGTGGATGTCAGAGAAAGAAGCATGTGTATCTTGCTAGCATAGATTGTGAGATGAACTCTTCTCTGTTCTGATCTTTAAAATACACTGAACTTTAATCTACCAGTGAAAAAAAGAGTAAATTCAGGAATGGAAGTGGAGATGGGATTGGAAATACTTCAGTGACCTTCTGTTCACTAAAGGTGAATAAACAAAGGGCATTCAGTAACTTCCAAGCCAATGCTTCACTATCAGCAAGCTTCCTACCTGCCTTTCTTTTGATACTAAATCTGTTGCCTTTTCTCAATCTGGTATTTTCTGTGAAATGAAAATACCTTAGACAAACCTGTTTATCATAAAGAACATGAATTTTAATTTAGGGAAGGGCTAAATTCTGTGTGAATATCCTTACAATAACACTAAACATACTTTTCCTGTTTATTTCAGACCAGTCTTAACAGCATGACGAGTGTTTATAGTGAAACCGGAGACTATGGCAACGTGAAGGTCAGTGGGGAAATACTTCTCCACATCAGCTACTGCTATAAAACTGGCGGGCTCTACATTTTTGTCAAGAATTGCAGAAATCTGGCCATAGGAGATGAAAAGAAACAAAGGACAGATGCGTAAGCACATGGAGTTTTCCCTAAAGCATTCCAATCATTGCCATTTTTGTCTATATGCATGCTTTTTAGTTTTAGCATTCTTCTTTGTGCACAGCCTTCTGACACAGTTGTCACTTTCTTCCTATACCTAACTGTTAAATATTCTCTGGAGCACATGCATAATGGCTGTGTCCTTGGTTACTTGATTTTAAGTTGCCAAAATTCAACACAATTCAGGGGCAAATTTATTTGTAGTTTAATACAGAAGATCTTTGAGATAGAAGGTTGACATGTTGACATACCCATTAATGTACAACAGCATCCTGTTCATTTTTGTTCTGGGAAATCCTCCAGAGAAAATTACCAAGCTGATATTAAATTAAATAACTCAAAAGGGCAGTTATGAGACTGTTAGAGTCTAGGAATAAGCCCAAAATGCAGATGTGAACCAAAGCATATTAAAAGGGAGCTACATATAAAGGTATGACAGATGACTCCAAGAACATTGCCAGGGTTCAGTGATTCACTGGATGGATTTACAACTTTCTAAACATTGTAATAATCAGTAAAAGGAGAAGATACATATGCCCATGTGCCAAAGAAACCCAGCTTATGCTCCGAGAGTCCTCTCCTGTGAAGTCCCACAGGAAACACTTAATTCCTTTACCAGGGAGCTGTGACATTACAGACAAATTGTTCTCTACAAGAAAACTCATTAGAGATTGGGCTATTCATAAACCAGATTTCCAGTCTCCCATAAGGAAAGCATTTGTTTTGCATTTGCCATATTTTTTTATACTATGAATCACTTTTATCAGTTCTGGCAATTGTATGAACCCTCCTGATATCTAAGTTCCCAGATATCACCCAAATGTCAGCTTCGTAAGCAGATATTTTTAAGGGATAGTGATTTCAGGACTACTGTGTTAACACTTTTCTTCAAGATACATGACTTTGGCCCGATTAACAATGCAATGAAGTTGGTTTCAAATAACCTAAGATAGATAGATGAATAGATTCTGACAAATTTTGTCCACCTTCCTCATTAACTATCTTCATCAGAAACTTACTAATAAAATTATTTGGACTAGCATGGAAAGGTGTTATCTAAAGCCCCGCATGATGTGCTTTGTGACTTTAATAGGATCTTGTACATTTCAGTCTGTACATCTTACATATTTGTAACTATTGAGATGCCCTGGCTCCAAGAGGCTCCTTTGAGTTATCCCTAAGATAACCCAAAACAAGCTGTTGGGTAGAATTACTATCTTAACTTCAGATTTTATTTCTGTTTCTTCTTTCACACCCTTTTCTTTCATTCACCCACTACTACTGACATTAGAAGGCAGAATTAGGAATGAAGAAGCATAGAACCCAAGAAAAGCTTGTGAAACCTTGTATAGTAGCATTATATTAATTGATTAGCATAGTAGCTCATGTCTTTTCTATCAATCTGTATAATCCTCACAATGTAATGACTTAGATACTGTAAGTATCCAAGTGTTACAATTGAGGGACTTGAGGCATACAGAAGTTAAATAAGTTCTTGACATCACCAAAACCAAGGAGACAGTGTTCAAAAATAGGTCATAGCTGGTAGTGTGTTACAGTGGGTAAAGTTGCTGCTTGCAATGTCAACATCCTTTATCCGAGTGCCAGCTATTCTGTTCTAATTCAGCTTCCTGCTAATAAACCTGTAAAGGCAGTGGGTGATGATTCAAGTACTTGGGCCCCTGCTGCCCAGGTGGGGTTCCTAGATGCTGACTTCCTTGATGCCTGGAGCTGGCTATTACAGCTAACTGGGGCATGAGCTATCATCTGCTACTGCCCAAGGTACATTAGCAGGACTCTGGATTGGCAGTCAAGGTCCTAGGAGTGGAAGCAGACACTCCAATATGGGATGCCAGTATCCTAAGTGCTGATTTAACTTGTTGCACCACAATATCTTCCCCAGAGTATCCAACATTTATCACTACACTATACTGATTTTCTCTCATGGAAGACCCAGCATTACATATTTAAGTGCTCTGTTATACAAACTACAATCTCCTTGATCCTGTTTCTTATGCTCCTTGGTCTATTCCTTTCACCTCTTTACTCAAGTCCCTGAGCATTTCTTACAAAGTAGAAGTTTCCAAATAACTGCTTCCATTTTTTGTTATCTACAGTTATGTCAAGTCATACCTTCTTCCTGACAAGTCCCAGAACAATAAACGCAAGACCAAAATCAGAACAGGCACTAATCCAGAATTCAATGAAACATTAAAGGTAAATACACTTTCACAGGTATTCCTGTGATATTGGTCACAACCTCATTAATTTAGAAGCAATTACAGATAGATTTTTGTTTGCATGTCAAGATTTTCATGTTTTAGAGAACTGGAATTTCATAAGCCATTGTTATACTCTGAAATTCCCTTAGATTGTTTGTAAGGGAAAGTTTTTATTACCATTTTTACTGCATTATTTCTCTTCTACTACTGCTGAAATTGTACCTTAGGTAAGAATGATCCAGCAAAATTACATCTGGACCGATACATTTTGTCAAAAATTGTTTCACCATTGGGAAAACTGTTTTGGCTGACTATCTTAAAAGAAATTTTCAGTAATTTTGACACTAACATAGCAGGTCACTTTGTACACGTTCATTGTTCTGCTAACACAGCATGACTATGTGTTGTTTCTTGTTACGGCTTCAGAATTTGGCTAAATTTGTCTGTGTGCTTAGTAAACATCAAAGATGCCAGGTTAGAATCAAGGCATCTGGGAGAAAATGACCTAGCTGAAATATAACCCAATATCCAATCCTAAAGAAATCTGTATTTCTAGTGGGCTTCAAAGTAACAACTCTCTCCCTCCCCCTAGTTCTGAATCAAACTGTCCTGGTTAAAAAAAAATATTCATAGAGATTTGAATGTCAAAGTTATTGCCAATCCCGTGAAATTTTAAGGCCAAGTGATAAAGTCATAAAGTGATAAAATTGACAGGTGAAGAGAAATGTGAGGCTGCCTCAGTTAATAGGTGCACATGTAGAAGCAAGATCCAGTATCAAGACAGATCAAGCTAAAAGTGAATAAATGCAGGCAGAAGTTGCATCCAGTGGCCATAACAAGATAGCAAAGATGAACCCAGACATCTTTGTAAACCCAGTGATATGTTCAGAAAGGGAGTCAAGGTTAATCATGATTGTAACAGCAAGAACACAAAGAGACACAAATCCAAGATCAACAGTCAGTTTGAAATGTGTCCCAGATGGTGGTTGCATAGAACAAGTAGAAGGTTGGCAGGTATGTGCACATGTGGCCCTAGGTAGCATTCTGCAGGAAAAAGAAAAGCTAGACCAGCAATATCCACTTTCTGCTTATTCTGCTTATACACCTTTTCACATTGGCATTTAGGTTGAGCTTTATGAAGTTGACTGTTTACAACTTCCTAATTACCAGTATTTTTCTGGGCTTAGGGATTCTCATTAGGAATGAAATAACACAAAGATGTTGTAGGAATAATATATATCATTCAGTGGTAGTCTGGCACAAAGTAAAGCACAAGTAGAAGAAAGAGACTATTCTCTTTGAGTTTGTTTAGTTTATATCACTGATGCATACAAAGGAAAGATGGTGAAAGTGAATTTCAACATTTCCTGCCATTTGAGCCCTCCCTGAGGAGTATGATCTTGTACTTCTCATTTGTAGTATACCATCAGCCATACCCAGCTGGAAACAAGAACTCTGCAGCTCTCAGTCTGGCACTATGATCGGTTTGGACGGAACAGCTTCCTTGGAGAGGTGGAGATCCCTTTTGACTCATGGAACTTTGAAAATCCAAGTGATGAGTGGTTTGCGCTTCAGCCCAAGGTACGAAATGCTTCCAGATTAGTCACACAGTTATGCAGTGAGGCAAATGATAAACAACATTATTGTCACAGTTCTAAACAACCTGAAGATTTCAAGATTTCACGTGATGACCTGCGAAGAACAATATAGCACATTATAAAACAGTGTAATTAATGTTTTAAATTTATAGTTGTGGGAATTTCTTGTCCATATATTTTCTTTATCATGTAAGTCATAAAATTGTGTATACTATTAATTGCTACTAAACATTTATTAATTATTTGAAAATGTCCATGGATAACAAAAAGGAACACATTATATGTTCCTATTACAAAGGCTGTATTTTTACTTAGGCAAAAATAAATCCATAGAACATGACAAATGTCAAAAAATTACCTCTGTTACAGAACTCCAGAAAGATTATGGAAAATGAAATTAAAAGATAGGTTTATTGTGGTACAATTTGTTGAAATTCAAGCATAATTTTCTTCATAAGACACATTTTCATTTGACTTTTGAGTGATCTTTTCTATTTCTCATAATCAAGACCAATAGCAGAATTTGTCTTGTCTTGACTATCATGAGGAAATGCAAGGTAACTAAATTCTCAATTTTCTCACATTCATTTTCTGAAGATTCATAGCCCAAATCTTTTTCTTAAGATTTATTTATTTATTGGAAAGTCAGATATATACAGAGAGGAGGAGGGACAGAGAGGAAGATCTTCCGTCCAATGATTCACTCCCCAAGTGAGCGCAACGGCCGATGCTATGCCGATCCAAAGCCAGGATCCAGGAGCTTCTTCCAGGTCTCCCACATGGGTGCAGGGTCCCAAAGCTTTGGGCCATCCTCGACTGCTTTCCAAGTCCACAAGCAGGGAGCTGGAAGGGAAGTGGAGCTGCTGGGATTAGAAGTGGCACCCATATGGGATCCCGGTGCGTTCAAGGCGAGGACTTAAGCCGTTAGGCCACGGCGCCGGGCCCAAAAGCCCAAATCTTGAGTTTGATTCAGAAAAGCAAATTTAAAGATAGTTCTACAAATAAGACACCAGCATAGTATAGCATTTTCCAATCTACAACAAAAGTACTTAAGTTTCTGGAATCTCTCCACACTTACAGAATTTTATTAAGTGAAATGGGAGGTAGAAAGGGTCACATCTGTGCAGCCAGAGATTGTTCTGTACACATGGATAGATAAGAACTGATTTGCTACAATACTAGCTTTCATGAATGCCTACAATATCCATATCCTTGGATTCTTATTTGTAATGTAATAATAGAAGTATAGCTTATAGGACTACTTTAAAGCTTAAATAAGCACTCCTCATGAAGCTAGCAGCATTCTGTCAAGCACATTGTAGGCTCTCAATAAATTCTAGGTAATGTATGTCTTACTTAGGAGTCCTTGTATTGCAATTTTCAGAATCTCTGCTATGTACTAATAAGAAAATAAAGGGAGATTCTCAGCCTGTGAGCAGGCATGGGTTGATCCAGATGCTTAAATCCTATTGGAGTCTCTTGGTCTCTGTCTTCTGTTTGTTGACTTCATTTTCAGGTTTCACAGTGTGTGAGCTTTGCTCATTAGATCCAGGCATCAGGCATCGTTTCTTGGGTGTGAATGACTACAACAGCTCTAAGCCTCTCTTCCTTGCTGTAACATTGCCTAGGGCCTGATTCACTTCATTCTAATTATGTCATTTCTCTCTCCTGAGCTAATGACTAGGGCCTGGAAGGTGAGATTTCTTGCCCGATTTAAGATAAACTGAAAATACCCTGGTCTTGAGGGAAGGATTGCCACAACAGAAATCCAGCTAGAGTTGTATTAAAGGAGTGGTTAGAAATGTTTGACAGCAAAAACAAGTGATGCTCCCTCATAGCATCATTAATAACTGCATGGTTCCCATGTACTGGTTACACTAACCCTGTGAGGTAGATATCATTATCCCCATTTTATAGGTGAAGGGGCTGAGACTCAGGTGTGGTGGAACATTGTTGATACAACTTTGTAACTGCTGGCAGAAAAGTAGCGTAGTAACTCACAGAATATCTTTAGGACTTATATGTGTGCTAAGGATAAATTTAACAGTAGAACAAGCTTTGAAAATCCTTACTCACAAATCCATGACTAACATAAATGTGAGAGAGAACAATTGAGCATTAGTATTAACAAGTCCTCAATAGCATAGTATTCCTCTGGTATTAAACATAGGAAATGTGCTAGTATTACAGCATTAAATCTCTTGGACTTGAATGAAAATCCTCATCATAAAAGCTAGTGCTTAATATGACTCAGTAGTGTCTCGCCAGTTATTTCCTTTCATGATTATGAATGAGCATCTTCATAAGAAATTGACCAACACATCATGTGACACATGCCACAGATAAAAGGCAAGTAGTCTTAGTACTAGCACTCATTTGTCTGTCGTGGAGATAATGGTAAAGCACCTAGGGACACTTTGGAAACCCATTTGGGGGTGTTGGGTGGGAGAAGCATCTTTCCAATCACTTGCCTGGAAATAGCTGAAAAGCTTTGTGGTGATATGTATGCTGTAGTGTGTAACAAAGCCCTCACCAGGCCTCTCCCAGACATCCTGTGTGCATAGGGACCACAGTAATTGCCTTCACATTATGTTTCACTGGTTCCTTTCCATCACAGGAGGAAACCTCTCTGGATCTCTGATTGTGCTCAATCTGTTGCAGATCACCAGGTGTCCTCAGATTTCTAACCATGTCTGCTAGGAGGTTTGCCCCAGTGGCCTCCGCCTGTGACTCTCTACAAGCCTGTCCTCGGGTCATTGTAACTTTTTGCTCACATAGAGAGCCAGAGGGTCCTGGGAGTTTCGTACCTCCTGTCACAAGATTATGCTTCATCAGTAACTGGTAGGTGGGAGAGTATGAAATCCCACTTTCTGGACTGAGTGTGAGAAAATCCCTGAAGTGCTACTTTTTAAAATATATTTTATTAACATAAAGAGAAGAAATTGGAAGCAAGAATGTAGTGATACTTCCACCTCCTTCATTTTTAAATCATTTTTTGAGATAAAATGTCTTCCATTTACTTTATAAATCAGGACTAATGTTCCAATAAATGAAGAAATCAACAAATTAAGACTAGAAAGACCACTGTTCAACAGGCATGCATGTAGATAGTGACTATAATCAATACGTAAGCCCCATGATGTCACTTTCCCTGAGCTGTTACTTACGATGCATAGTGCTCCTTCCTCATCAGGTTGAAGCTGCTTTCCAGGGAGCATTGCCTCAGACTGAACCCATCCATTCCCTCACCACTTCCCTGGTCTCTCTTGGGAGCATGTCTTTAATAAATCATCTGCATACAAATTCTCAACTCTGAGCTTGTTCCTGGGAGGAAGGCAAGAGAGGTTGTGCCTCCAACCCACATCATCTTCCTCTGGTACAGAGAAAAGGTGGAGGAGCATTCAGACTTATAAAAAGCCATCCTTTCCAAACCAGGCAGGATGATGCCACAGCACACGGTGGATGCTGCCTCATGCCTCATTGCTGGATTAAGACGGGCTCCTTGGAGTTGTTTATCAGCAAACTGTGGGAAGTGTTGTCTCATTCTTCAACCCTCTGTCTCAGTCATTTTGCTGCAGTAGTCACCCCATCAGCTGTAGCTGTAGTGTGAGCCACCGTGGAGATGTGATGTTTCCGGCAGATTATCTGGCTGAGGAAATGAAACGTGAGCAAAGGGACCCGTGTCCCTAATCATACAGAACAGGATCAGAATTAATAATCCTGATTAAGCACTTCTGAAATGCTAACATTGTTTTGCAGTGGGAATGACAGAAAGATATCGCCTTAGTGCTGATTGACTCTGTGCTAGTTAAAGTCCCTCAGTGTCTGCCTTTGTGTTATGTGCTGTTGCACTCAACCCAAAAAGGGGCTGGTACAGACAAAACTCAGGATGTCAGATGTACTGCAATGTAGTTTTAGTGTATCATTTCCATTGTACTATAGACATGGGATGATTTATTAGCTATAACTCATTACCCTTCTGAAAGACATATTAGGTAGTTAGGCATGAAGAAAGGCATGAAGAGTTTGTCAGTATGAATTGCCTTTTCAAGATTTCCCAGGAGGTGCTGTTATAAAAACAAGGACTTTCAAAAACCAACACCCAGCCTCAGTGATTTTCCAAAGAAACATTCTCTTATTCTGCCTTCAGGCAGAAAATAAATGTAAGTTCCTGTGAAATAACTACCTAGCTAAAAGGCTGTTTGGCAGTTTGGACACACTTTTGTCTGTAATTTATTACCTCACCTTACACTATCTTACTCCAGGTTAAAAAATAAAGGGTCTCTTTACAGAAAGAAGTTAATAGGTATCATCTGATTTTTTTCCCCACTCCTGCTTAGTTTCAGTGGTTCCCTGCTGCTTTCCCTACTAACCCTCACCCTGACACTCAGTGCCCTCTTGTTATGACTCACCCTTTCTTGAATAGCCTGGAGTGACATGCCTATTTTCATGCAAATGTAACTCTCTCTGGCTTTCCCTTTGGCCAACCATCTCCTGCCAGTCTTTGTAGGAAGGGAGCCCTCAAACTCCAAGAGTAAACTCAAGTCTATGGGCATGGAAAGCCAAGAAAACTTGAGTATTTAAATCTGAAAGTAGAGGGGAGATCCCTTGATCAATGACTAAAGCGTGAAGGAGGAATAAAAATCTCACTCCCTTGTTTTGCTGGGGACAACCCTGAGGTGTGATCTGTTTCATTTCCTAACCTTTCCTGCATGACTGAGAAACTTCAGTCCACCAGTCTTTGCCTAATTCCACACCCTTGATATGCCTTCTTCACTTTCTGGCACAATCTCCACGCCACCCTTCCAATAAAAAATCATAAAGAACAAATTCAGACCCTAGAGATTTTGGGGAGCCCAGTCAACGCATCTAGGAGGACATATAATAGACAAAATCATAGAAATCATTCACATACAAGCATGAGTAGGCATTTGGAACAGCAGATAAGTTGATGATTGGGACACCCACATTCCATATCAAAGTGCCTGGATTTAAACCCTGTTGGTCCAGATTCCAGATTCCAATAAACACATACCTTCAGAGGCAACAGATGATGGGCCTAGTATTTGTGTCCCTGCCTCTCATGTGAGAGACCGAATTGAGTTCTAGGCCCCTGTCTTTGGTCTGGTGCAGCCTTAGCTGTTAAGGGCAATTAGCTCTTCCCTTTCCCCTTCTCCTCTCCTTTCCTCTCCTCTCTTCTCCTCTCCTCTCCTCTCCTCACCTCTCCCTTTCCATTCTCTTCTCTCTAGCACTCTTGCTCTTGCTCTTTTTCAAATAAAAGGAATAAATGGACTTTAAAAAAATAATTTAACATGTGCAACTGAAAGATTAACAACCATATATGTGATATACAACGTGTTTTGAAATGTGAGGCAAGAACACTTAATAGCTACTGTTTGAGCAATTTTTAGGAATACAATGACTTGTTAGTAACTCTGTCCACCATATTGTACAATAGGTCTCTTGAACGTACTCCTCCTGTACAGTTGAAGCTTTGTCATTTCACCAAAAGCCTCTCCAGTACACCACCCTCTAAGATCACTATAACTACTATTCTAACTCTCAACGTTTATGAGTTCAGTCTTCTTTGTTCTAAATCTTTATTGAGAGACAACCTGAGACAGAGATACATCTTCCATCCACTGGTTCACTGTGCAAGTACCTGCAACATTCCAGATTGGGCCAGGCTGAAGCCAGGAACCATGACTCAATCTACATATACCATGAAGGTAGCTGGAATCCAGGTACTTGAGTCAGCACCTGCTGACTTCCAGGGTGCACATTAGCAAGAAGCTAGAATTACAGGTATGTGGGACTCAAATCCAGACACCTTGATATGGGATGCAGGCATTCTGACTGGTGTCTGGACCACTAGCCCACCCCATTAAACTCAGCTTTTTTTATATTGCATGTATGAGATCATTATGAACCTGTCCTTTTGTGCCTGGCTTATTTCATTGAACATTAAGTTCTCCAGATTTATCCATATTGTTGCAAATGGAGATATTTCTATATTTTAAAAGACTGAATAGTATCCCAGTCTATATATTTACCATGTTTTCTTTATTCATCCATTTATGGACACAGATTGATTCCGTGTCTTGATTCTTGTGACTAGTGCTGCAATGAACATGGGTGTGTGTATGTCTCTTCAATACAACTGATTTGATTTCCTCTGGATGTATAAGCAGTAGTGACTTACTGGATCATGTATTTCATTCTTAATTATTTTTTAGGGATTTCTATACTGCTTTCATAATGACTACACTAATTTAGATTCCCAGCAACAAAGTTCTCTGCTTTTCACATGTTATTCATTTGCTCTCTTTTTTCTTTTTAATAACAAGCACTCTAATAAGTTTCTTGTGATACCTCTTGTGATATTGATTTGTGTTTCTCTGGTGATTGGTGATTTGGGGGAGTTTTCATCTACCATTTCATGCATGCCATTGGTATGTCTTTTTTTGAGAAATTGCTAGTAAGGTCCATTCTTTCCTGATTTTTTAGTTGGGTTAATATTTATTTTCTCACTATTGAGGTGTTTTAGTTCTTTATGTATTTTGGATATTAACTATCTTAAATATATACTTTACAAGAATTTCTGCCATTCATAGGTTATCTTTTACCAATTGAATGTTTCCTTTGCCATGTAGAAATGGGATTGAATGTAATCCCATTTGCCTCTTTTCATATTTGTTGCCTGAAATTTAGGGCAATTTTCTAAGCTAGTGTCATAGAGTTTTGCTCAAGTAGCTTTTCTCCATTAGGGTCTTATATTTGTCTATAATCTAGTTTGAGTTGATGTTGTGTATATTGTGTGGGATAAAGGTCTAATTTCATTCTTCATGTGGATAATCAGTTGTACAAACACTATAGAAAATACTATTCTTTCTCCATTCTGTGTTCTTGGCACCTCTGTTACAAATCAGTTGGTCAAAATGTATGAATTTATTTTTAGAATTTTTTTCTGTCTCACTAATTTGTATGTATGTTTCTTTTTAATAGCAATACAATACATGTTCTGGTTACTATAGATACTTAATGTATTTAATAAGCATTTGTTTGAAAACTTAAAGCATGATATTCATTTGCACATCTTCTGACATAATGGACAACTAGTTTTGTCTGAATTTGAGTTCAGTAATTGCAATTCTGCCACATCATCCTGGCATAAATGCTACCCTAGTATATCATCAAAAGCCTCTGGTTTAAGTTTTTCTAAGATGAAACAAGAATGTAAGACTATTTTAAAAGTTTTGGTTTGTATAAACCAGGACAGGCAAGCTCTTTTCTGCCAAGGGCTATTTGGATATTTATACCATCAGTTGTGAGCCATATAAAGTTTTTAACTTAAAAATGCTCCCTGCTATAAATTATTGAATTTCAACTCTCACTTTTTATTGCCTTGTCAGGACCAGACCAAATGGCTTTGTGAGGTTTATGTGACCTGTGGGTTTTCCATCCCAGAACAAAATAAAAAAATTTTGAAGTATTTATGATTTTCCTAATATCTTACAGCATTAGACCTACATATAATCTTATAGCAACTTTGTTATCAAATGTTTGTTTCTTCTAAAGTGTTCAACTTAATTTTATAGTAACAACTGTATCTTTTTCTCTTATCAATTTATGTGGCAGTAAATTATATAATTACAATTACAGTGTGCCAGCATTAGGAACTTAGGGAACTAATATAACTGATTTCTTAGTTCAAAATTCACCTGAAAGGGCAAATATGGGTGGTTTTTGTAGAGATGACTCCGCTCTTCATTGGGGTTGGAGAATATTAATTAATATGATGAATTGGTTTCATATGGATAGACTGGGACTGACACAATGGCTCAATTGGCTAATCCTCGACCTGCAAGCACCAGCATCCTATCTGGACACTGGTTTGTGTCCCAACTACTCCACTTCAGATCCAGCTAAAATCAAGTTCCTGGGACCTGTGGGATATTAGAGGAGTCTCCTGCATCCTAGCTTCAGATCACCTTAGCTCTGGCCATTGTTGCCATTTGGGGAGTGATTTGATGGCAAATCTTTGTCTCTCCTCTCTGTAAATCTGCCTTTCTGATGAAAATAAATAAGTCATTTTTTAAAAATATGGGTAGACTGCCCTCTACTACAAACATGTCTCCTAGATATACTAAAAACTCATTTAAAGTAGGGTCTGATTCTTATATGTCCAGGTGATACTTAGCAAAGCACCTTATAAAAATGGAAATATTCTTTATGTGTTGATAGTATTAAAGTGAATGCTACTATCTTTCTCTCAAAAGAAGTTGCTTACATAATGGGAATTGTGGCATGCCAGGACAGTATGGATTGTGTTGCCTTGGAATTTTCTTGCAGGAGTACCCAAAATACCCCCCAAAATTTGATTATGTTCAGGCTATAAAATGATTTCAGTCTTTAAATATCTTTTATATGTGTTATAATGCTGTAAGACTTCATCTTTATTGTGTTTACTCTGATAAGATTTACTATGATGATTTAATATAAAAATCAATGGATCATTAATAAATGTCATTTACATATGTTTTGAAACTTATTACTGCGGTATTTGTTTATATGTGAAAAATATACCTACCGCTTATTGGCATATTTCCCAATACTAAAATTTTTTTAAAGATTTATTTATTTTTTATCACAAAGTCAGATATACAGAGAGGAGGAGAGACAGAAAGGAAGATCTTCTGTCCAATGATTCACTCCTCAAGTGAGCGCAACGGCCGGTACTGTGCTGATCTGAAGCCGGGAACCAGGAACCTCTTCCAGGTCTCCCACATGGGTGCAGGGTCCCAAAGCCTTGGGTCATCCTCGACTGCTTTCCCAGGCCACAAGCAGGGAGCTGGATGGAAGTGGAGCTGCTGGGATTAGAACTGGCGCCCATATGGGATCCCAGCACGCTAAAGGCGAGGTCTTTAGTCCTAGGCCATGCCACCGGGCCCAATACTAATATTTTACCCATAAGCAAATAGAGCCTCCTTTTGTTAGTTGTGCTGCATAGCAGACTACCATAAACTATACAGGCTTGAAATAGCAACTTATGATTTTGTGGGTTGACTGTATTTGCCTAAGCAATAGTACTCAAAATGCTGTGAACATTATTTAATCAGCAAAAATACCCACTATCATTTTCTAACCATGACACTTATATAAAATAACATTACTAAAATTGTCAAAACAATAGTTTTTTAAATGTATTTGATCTAAAATAATCACATTAATTATAACACATATTTCACCAAATAATCTTATTTTTCCCTAAGAAGGTTGGCTAAAATCTTCAAGCAATGTTCCCACCATTACTAATATACTTTATTACCAGCAATGGAAATGAAAGAAAAGAATTCCTTTTCTTTGCATGAACTAAAGAATTTTTTTTTTCTTGCTGAGCCACAAACAGCCTTTGGCTTTGTTATGAAAAGGCTGGTTGTCTAACCTCTTTCAGTCTGCTTGCGCTCGAAACAGATCTTTCTTTCCTTGATAAAATGTTCAGAAATCAGATCTTTCAAGGAAAAGCATGAAAAGGTACACTCATTTTCTACTCCATAAGTCATCATCATCATCATCGAAGTTGTGTTGACTTAGTGCAAGTGAATGACTTACAGACTAAAGGCTTTAAATGGCTATTATAGTAGAACAGTTACGCTGTCACTTGGAACACCTACGTTCTGCATTAGAGTGCCTAATTTCAAGTCCTGACTCTGACTCCTTTCCAGTTTCCTGGTAATGTACACTCTGGGAGGCAGCAGATGATGGCTCAAGTATTTGGGTCCCTGCCATCCACATAGGAGGCCAGCAAGGACTGAATCCTGGGCTCCTGGCTTTCACCTGTCCCATCCTCAGCTGTTGTAGGCATTTGAAGGGAGAATTATCAGGGAGATACCTCTCTTTATCTATGCATTTCAACTAAAGTAAAAGCAGGTTTTAATTTTTTTTTTTTTGTAAAAAGATATAGACCAGTTACTTTGTCACATGAGTCCTTCAGGTTGACCTTTTGAAATCACACCCATTTCACATTGACACCACTCCTAGCACCCAGTCAATATTCTTCATCTATATAAATTGGTCATTTCAAGAATGGTACAGAAATTGAATAATGTAGTATTTGTCCTTTGATGCTAGCTTTTCCCTCAGAATAATTTTTTGGTGATACATCCATGTTGTTGCATGTATCGATGGTCCTTTTTATTACTGGGTAATATTCCATGGCATGGATACACTGTAAGTTATTTAAACATTTATTTATTGAAGAACAAGGAGGTTCCTTCCAGTTCTTGCTATCACAAGTAAGCTCATATGTGTGTTAGTGTACCTGTTTTGTGTAGACAGTTTTTTTTTTATTTCTCTAGGAAAAATGTCCCTGAGTTCGGCTTCTGCGTTGTATGGTAGTTGCATGTTCAGTTTCCAAGAAACTTCCAAAGTATTTTCCAACGTAGTTATTCTATTTTCTATATACACCAGCAAAGTTTGAATGAACCACTCACTTTCTTCCCTTTGAATTTTGATGATGTGAATTACTAATATGTCTTTCAACAATTGGTAGCTGGCAGCCCAATGTGAAGCAAGAATTCCGAACTGCTTCCCTTGTGGTCATTTATGAAGGACTCGGGAAAGATACAGAGAATTGAATTCTGATGTTTTTTCAGTGAAATATTTTTCATGTCTCATATCCCAAACTTTGTGTGTATCCAAAGATAAATCTAATCTTCAATGCATCACAGACATTCAATATCCACTG
Source organism: Ochotona curzoniae (assembly GCF_017591425.1). Lineage (NCBI taxonomy): Eukaryota > Metazoa > Chordata > Mammalia > Lagomorpha > Ochotonidae > Ochotona > Ochotona curzoniae. Next base: position 16,260,141 of record NW_024465023.1, on the reverse strand, counting down.
ACCAAAGAAAAAAATGAATTATTCAAGGACAATTCAAAATGTTTGTAGAAATGGAGTTAATAGACAAGCTGATTTGGAAACAAAGACTATTTGAAATCCATGTATAGATTTTTTCATACTATTTTTTCCATGAACTTTTTGAAACACCCTCATATGCTTCTTTTCAAATTCTGTTTACTTGTGTTTAAAATTACAGGCAAATAAATTCATAGAATTATCCATCACCTCTTTTTCCAGTCTGAGGGTATTTCTTGAACTATTAAGAAGTAAAGTACTTGAAATGGCAATGGGTTGTCACATTTTAGCCACCAAGTAAGCATTGTGCATTCAAATATGGGCTGCAAAATAATAAAACACTCTTTGCTCTTGTCTCCTCCTGGCCAGGTGGAGTTTGCTCCTGATATTGGCCTTCAATACAAAGGAGAGCTGACAGTTGTTTTACGTTACATTCCCCCAGAGGAGAACCTGATGCCCCCAGTACAACAATTTCAAGGTAAAGTGAAAATCAGTGACTTTGATAATAACTGATGCTCTGTTTCTAGAAGCGTGGAGATGTGGAGTTATTGGTTAAGCTGTCTTACACTCACAAAAAAACAAATGAAACATACATAATCAGATATAACTATCTTTCTTAAGTTAAAAAATAACTTGAAAGAGACAGACTTCATTCACCAGATCATTCTCCAAATGCTCTTAGCAGGTATAGCTGTGTCAGATTGAAACCTGGAGCCACAAACTCAATCTGAATCTCCCACAATGGTGATAAGGACCCAAATACTTTATTCATCACCTGCTATCTCGCAGGATATGCATTAGCAGAAACCTGGATTGGAAATAGAAGTATAATTCAATACAGGCAGTCCCATATAGGATGCAGGCATCCCAAAGACATCTTAGCCTCTAGGCCAAACATCTACCGCATCACTTCTTTTGAGAATTGAGAATGTTATATAGGGAAGGATATGGAATTTGTATAAGACCAAAGTTCATATTCAGAAACTAGCCTTACAATGAAATTTGTTTAGACCCTGTTATTGGGATTTCATTACAGTTTTTAATATGTTTTTATTTTTTAAAGTATTTATTGATTGATTGATTTAAAGTTAGAGTTACAGTAACAAGAGAGAGAAAAAGCCAGATTTTCCATCCACTGGGTTGCTCCCCAAATGGCCACAATGGCTAGAGCTGGGCCGATCTGAAGCTAGGTCTTCTTCCAGGTTTCTCACATGGGTGTAGGGCCCCACGCAATTTTGTCAATCTGCTGCTGCTTTCACAGATAAATTAGCATGGAGCTGGGTCAGAAGTAGAGCAGATAGGGACCTGGCACGGTAGCCTAGCAGCTAAACCCTCACCTTGCACACACTGGGATCCCATACGGGCACCAGTTTGTGTCCTGGTTGTCCCACTTCCCATCCAGCTGCCTGTTTATAACCTAGGGAAGCACTAGAGGATCGCTCAGAAACTTGCACCCACATGGGAGATCCAGAGCAGGCTCCCAGCTCCTGGCTTTGGATGGGCTCAGCTCTGGCCGTTGAGGCCATGTGGGGAGTGAATCAGCAGACAGAAGATCTTCCTCTTGCTTTCTCCTCCTCTCTGTATATCTGACTTTCTAATTAAAAAAAAAAAGGAAGAAGAAGAAGAAGAAGAGCAAATGGGAATTAATCCAGGGCCCATATGGGATGCTGGCACACAGGCAGTGAATTTTACCTGCTATGCCATGGCGCCTCCCCTTTTTAAACAAACACAAATGATAAATGCATCCAGAAGGAATACAAGGAAGTCAGAACATTTAATTTGATATAAAATAATGTGAATGCTTGAATCAGTCAGCAAATTTAAAGTTCTGCTGGTATCTTTTGTAAATTTTGATATGAAATTAATTCATAGTCTCTCCCTTTCTCCTCCTCCTTCCCTTCTTCTCCCTCCCCTCCTCTCTTGTCCCACCTGCTCTTCCTCCTCATATTTTGGCACTGGGTACAGGGAAGAGGACCTTTAAGAAAGGAAAGAAGGAGTCACCTGTACACTCTGGAGGAATACTGGAAGTGTGCATCAAAGAGGCAAAGAACTTGACAGCAGTGAAATCAGGAGGCAATTCTGACAGCTTTGTGAAGGGGTAATTATGTTTAGTTCATTTTGGATGCCACTCAATGGGAAATGAAAGGATCTATGATCCATGAGACAGTAGAAGCTGTGAGGCTTTTGTGTTCTGCTTTCTGGAAATGTACTAGAACAGAGCTACCCTTAAATGCTCACACTTACAGCTAAAGCAATATGATTGTAGCAGGAACTGCTTATTCTAGCTTCCACTGTGTTTCCAACAGATTTCAGGAGTTTCTATTACTCTCACCTTCCGGATGGACAGGATACTCATTTCATCAAAAAGGGAGAAATATTTTTATAGCCCACTTCCTAAGACACATCTTTTCACATTTTGATAGCTCTGAAATCACAGTATGTCTTATCACTGACAGTACCGTAGCATGCCTACATGTAGACAGTAGTACAATCAAAGTTCATGACTTGTCATCTTTTTTTTAATTTTATTTTTGATGATTTTTAGATAGTTGACTAGATGGGAAGGGTCAAGGCCTAGAGCAAAATGGGTGAGATCGTTGTTTCCACATTCTTTTTTTCTGTCCTGAGTCTAGGGGAAGGGAAGGGATAAGGAGATAAGGGGATAAGCCACACCCAGCCTCCCAGATACCTCTGTACCCTGAGATGAGGGACAGCCACCCAGTGCCATCCCAGGGTCCCCAGTGTGGGGCATTCTTCGAGGGTCCCACTCAAGTGGTTTTGATAGTTCAACAGTTCTGAATTGCTGTTGATGAATTCCCTCCAGGATCCACTGGCTGACATAGTCCACCTTTAAGAGTCTCCACTTGCCCAGATTTTCACTGCCAACACTTGGCTGGGATAGTTGATCAATTTGTTCTTAACTCCATCCTCTGTTTTGGTACTAGATGTCCTCTGTAGGCTCTCAAATACAGTGCCATATCCTCCATGTCCACTGCTCCATCAAAGGCCACGAGAAGCCCAGCTCTGACACATACACTCCATGGTCAGACCATGGAACCTGCAATTCTCCCCATGGTTGGAGTGCTGAGTCTAGCAGTTCAGTTGAGGGGATTCCCAAAGAAATCTCATCTGAGGTGATCCCAGACCTGATTCTTGTGTGTGCTTGCCAATACAAGGTCTGGCACAGTCTGTCACTCAAACCAGCCCCGCACACACTGGCAGTTGCAATTGCTGGGTTAGTTCTGTCTCCAGCCCTGTCTTCTATGCAAGTCAATGAATGTTGGAGCCCATCTAAATCCTGCCCATCACACACTCAACCCTCACACAAACCAGTGGGAGGTGGAGCCTAGTCAGAGCAACCCCCAATGACCCCCACTATGCCTGACCCCCTGCCCTGGTTCTTTGCTTGCCAGTATGTACTGCAGACTGGTCCTGTTTGTCCCACATCCCATTCAAGTTCTTTTTTTTTAAGATTTATTTTTATTTATTGGAAAGGCAGATAGAGGGGAAGATTTTCCATCCAATGATTCTCTCCCCAAGCGGCCAAGATGGCTGGAGCTGTGCCAAACCAAAGCCAGGAGTCCGGAGCCTGTTCCAAGTCTCCCATATGGGTGCAGAGTCCAAAAGCTTTGGGCTGTTCTTGTCTGCTTTCCCAGGCCACAGGCAGGGAGCTGGATGGGAGGTGGGGCCGCCAGGATTAGAACCAGCGCCCATGTGGGATCCTGGGCATGTTGAAGGCAAGGACTATAGCCACTAGGCTATCGCACTCAGTCTCTCCCATTCAACTCTTGCACATGTTAGTGGGCATTGAAGCATAGTTCAACCCAACCAGCCCCGCTATCCAGCCCACACTTGTGCTGGCAGGTGCCACTCTGTCAAACCATGAATGCCCCCAGTCCTGGTTCTCATGCTCACCAGTGCAAGTGGCAACCCAAGAGGGATAAAACAATTTCCCATGATGCTGGGCCATGGGTCACAGGACGCTTTTATTCCTCTTCTCAAATGTTCTTAGGAACATTCATTTTCCCTATAAAGAAATGGGTCAGGCATTTTCCCTCACATATTCTAACTTTGGTAAAGTCAAACGGAGAACAGACGGCTATGTGGGGAACTTCTATGCTGGTGGTATGTATATCTGAATCCCAGTTCAACTGTCTATTATTCTTTCTTGTAGTAGAGTTAAGGATAGAAGAAACGATTTCTCTGTATCCTACTATTCTAATTTGTCTCACTATCTGTACCACCCTGTTTACTGTCTGGTGGGATGAAGGGATAGCTCGTGACTAGTGGCTTCATGGTGCCTTACAGGAATTTAATATGTTGCCTAACAGAATTCTATTTTGTTAAAAAAAAATATGAAGCAAAAAAATAGTAAAGGACAATCCCTTTGTTCTTAATGGGAAAAAAGTATTCCTAGCAAATTATCTCCTTAGCTATACTTAAACATTAAGCTTATTTGAAAAGGACCTGAGCTTTTTGAAAAGGCATGTCAACGCAGCAAGAATAAACCCTTCTATAAAGTTAAATGTTGAAAAAATATATCAATTACCATTAGGTTGGTCTGTGATCCAAAGTAACTGGCTTAAAAACACAAAGGACTGGAAGCATTTGATTCTCAAGAGACCCAGGATTAGTGTGTCTTGTTACAGGATCAGTTTCTTGGGCAAGAATAGCTTGAGTTTTGGCTATCCTATTCCAATTCCAGCTGCTAGGAGATTCACACAGATCTATTTCTTATATCTCATTAACCAGAGCACAGTCATTTGACTCTCTTACCTGCAAGGGATACTGGGTAATATGATCTTTACTCTGGGTAGCCTGTGCCCACATTTTTAAAATAGAGATTTTTTTTTTAAAGGAATGAGAAGAAAATGGATATGATAAAATAACATGAAGTCTTTACTTGGAACATAAAATTAAGTCTCTGGTGACCTAATATAAGTAGCTTCTTTATTGTAAAGTAGTTTGCTTATTATATTTTTCATTTTTGCTTGATGTACTAATTCCATACATATATTTGTCTCCATCCTTAATGCATGCTTCCTGAAGAGAAGCATCTAGTTAGAGTGGGGAACATTTTTGCTGGAAAGGACCATTTGGATATTTAACAACATTATTTGTAGGCCATATGAAATTATCAACTTAAAAATTAGCCTACTGTAGAATTATTAAATTTTGAATCCTGCCTGTGGTTTTCTTGGCAAGGCCAGACTAAATGGTTTTGTAGGCATTATGTGGCCTATGGGCCAAAAGTGTTCCCCCTCCACCTCCATCCCCCACTCCCAAACCTAATGTTTTGACCACAGTAGAGAGGAATGCCTGGGATATAGCTGTTTTGAGAGGAGATTCCAGGAAGTAGTATGAAAATAGAGAAAATGAGAAAGGACATATTGGGGAGCTGAAAGGGAAGATTAATGGGCAGGCTACCACTGTGGGCCTCAAGAGCGCAATTCCATTGGGAGACAATGAGGAACTCCATTGTCACTTTAAGTGGCAGGGGCGGTACTGGTGCTGAGAGGATTATCCACCAGTTTCCAAAATCTTTGGCTTGAGGCTTACCCCAAGGGGCATTAAGTGCCTAGTGATTCCAGGGTTCTATACCATTTCACACAGTACTAGAGAAAATCCTTCACTGGAGAAGGCCAAGAGATAGAGATAGTTGAGGTTAGAAACTGCAAGCAGGCCAGAAATTGGTCATTTTGACTGCTAGTCTACCAAAAGACAGGCCAAGAAGATCCACAGCAGGGCACTCAGTAATGCCCAGGAGAGATTTTCAAGATGAGAGAAAGAACCAAAAATAGGGTTAAAAGGACAAGAAAGGACATTTTGCAGTTGCTCTACTAAAAACAAATAATAAGCCATATCATTAAATAAATCTAGATGCATGCATGTAAAAACTTAAGAGATAAATACAAACATACGCATAACATACCAGAAATTATGAGAATTTATAATGCCTGCTCAGGAGTGATTTTCTGCCTACTGTCTCTCTGACAGCTTAATTGTGTTTTCTTTTACAGTTACCTGCTCCCAGATGATAACAAAGCCACCAAGCACAAAACTCTGGTTGTAAAAAAGAGTGTTAACCCTCAGTGGAATCATACTTTCATGTTCAGTGGCTTGTATCCACAGGATATAAACAACGTCTGCCTAGAGCTTACCATCTGGGACAAGGAGGCCTTTTCCAGCAACATCTTTCTGGGAGGAGTTCGTTTGAATTCTGGCAGTGGTGAGATACTTTGGTCTGTGACTGGACAAGGAGCAGGGTTGGGGTTCCTGCAGGTGTGATGTGTGGTGGATATTTATGTAGTTTCAGCTTTAGCTGACTCGTGAAATTATCGCAGATGCTACACTCCTTTAGGTATCATTGGTCATTGTTAAACTACTAATATTTCCACTATTAGTTTGTGTCCTTAGGCTAGAAGTTTAGGAGACAGAATATTTATATTCAGCCCTTTCATGCAATGACAGTTACACTTTAAGTGAATTTCAAATACATTTTGGGGCCTTCAACTTTTACTTAGAATGAGATTAGCAAAGCAGAACAGGCTTCCCGTAAGGCAGAGTGTCTTTGAAGTCCAACTTTACATCCACTTCTCACTTCTACCCACGACATGTAGCCATCATTCACATGGATTGAATTGAAAGTATTTTGTCCCTAAGGAATGACACCTAATATTGTTTGAAAGGGCCATGGAAACACACTACTAGTGACAGAAGATACAACCGTAACAGAGAGATTGCGCAAGGAAATACAGTAGCGGAGCAAATGTGCCCATGCAATTTCCGAACTCTCCTCCCACAACTTAGGCCAGACATGGAGAGTCTGCCTCTACCAATCTCAGCATCTCTATTGAGAATGATCGCCACTATTGCTTTACTTATTTGTAGAGTAGGGGGAGCCAAGGACTTCTATGCCACTACATTGAAAATTCCCCAGGACAGAGAAGTGGACTTATTAGAAAAGGAGAGCCTCAGAGCCCAGTTCAGACCACACTTCCATTATGCTCATTTAGAGCAGATAAACCAGCTCTCTTCTGAATGACCAAAGTTGGGAAAAATGAGCCACCAAGGCTGTCTTAATTTGTCTTACATCATCTAGGCTTGAAATGATTGATTCTACTGTAACATCACTTGATAGACATTGATAGCTATTTCATGGCTGTTATAGATGATTTTCAAAAGATTGAAATATTTCATCCATGAAGTATAATGCACCCCTTGCCCTTCTGCAGGTGTCAGCCATGGGAAGAAAGTGGATTGGATGGACTCTCAAGGAGAAGAGCAACGCCTTTGGCAGAAGATGGCTGACAACCCTGGAACTCCTATAGAGGGTGTGCTCATGCTCCGCTCCAGCATGGGGAAGTGTAGACTCTGAAGGAATCAGTCATACAGGGATGAAGACTCTAGGAACTGTCTGGATGCCATTTTCCACTGGTAGCAGGCTCGGACCTGAAATTTTATTTCCCCATCATTTCTCACCTGAAAGTATTGTGACAAGAGGGATAGACACCACTGTTATAAACATTTAGAGTTTTGTTGAGTGCCTGAAGATATATGCACCGCTCTGTTTACGTAGGCTGGGCTTTCTTGGGTGTATGTTAGTGTATGACGTTATCCTGTCAATAAGCAAATTGTGCAATACTATGCTGTGTTATAATACTATGCTTTACCAACCATTCTCAAGGTTGGGGAGGAGGTTCCCAGAATTTTTCTAATTGTAAATTATTTTACATTTCTTAAAATAGTTTGAAGAGAAAGAGAACTGATGAGATGGTGGATCACTGGAAACGTCAGATGAAGGGATACTGACCACATTTGACTCACTCTAGGAATACTCATGATCCAAGAAAGTGTGGTGGGATGCTTCCTCAGGCAAGAAAGCGGTCCTGTTATTGTAACAAACTTGTGGATTTGCCAGGCAATGTTTCAAGGTGGTCTGAAAGAGATTTCCAGGGTAACTACAGAATCTATCATCTAAATTAGCCTACTAACCATAGTGATGAGAGCTAGATAATGACACCAGAACATCAGATGTAAATTAAGACTGACCTGGGAAAGAGGGGATATGGAATCACGCTACTGATAACCTACTTAGCAGAGAACTCTGTCATAAACAAGTATTGTATGAAAAGTTTTAAGCCATTAACTAAATGGAAATGGGGACAATGGCCAAATTATTTACCATTTTACCTTCTGCACTGTTGTGGGAGAAAGCTATGGATTCTATTTGTTCTCTTACCCTGATTTTCTCTTTCTCAGGTTGGTTTTTCTTTCCTAATTTTATTTAACTTTCAGTGTTGTTTACAGAGTTGAGAAGGATGTATGCCCTTATGGGCCACCCATTAAGGTGGGGAGGGTGCAAACATGGAGAAGGTAGGTGGACCAAATGTTTCTAATAACTTTTATTTTTCTCCTGTGTTGCAAGAGGGGAAAGGAGGAGGCTTCCCAGAGTCTTTATTATCTTCTTTTTTAGTGGTTAGCTACTGCCAAAATAATGCTGATTGTCAAATCACTCCAAATGTCAGTGGCTTAAAATGACAATCCTTTTGTCTCATGGTTTGAAAGTTGGCTAAATCATCTCTGCTTCTTGCTACAAGCATGGAAGTCTAAATCAGCTGCTCAAGCCTCATCCTTTTTTGGGTCAAGTGGGGGACAGTGCAGTGATAGCAGAGAGGCAATAGAACGAGCACCACTACTCAAGTACATTTAGATTCCCTGCCTGTGTTATCTGTTGATAACCCGTAAGTCAAAGAAATCCAAATGACCAAGCATAAAATCAAGAGGCAGAGAAGTAGTGTTTTACACACAGTGAAGCCAGGGTAGGAATTGAGGATAGAGAAGGTGGTGAAGAATTAGGACCAGTAGTTCTTATTATACTGCGTCACCTAGAATTACTTTGGCCATCAAACTTGAATGCAAATGTGGTTAAAGCTAGAAGGACACCTCAGGCCTGATTCCTCATTTTGCAGGTTTCAAAACACAGGAAGCCGAGGTGACTTGCCCCAGAGCTCACTGATACTAACTGAATATGGACTTAAATCTTAGACTAGACTTCTTTTTACTTTCACCTTTTCCATGATGCTGTGCTTATCAAGGGAGATAAAAGGGCTTATACTAAGGAAGGAGAACATAGTATTTGAGTATTAATTTACTTAACAAATGTGTTCTGGAGTCATTCTGGACCCTAGCTCATTTTTTTCTCTTGAATTCATATAAAATTCTTAAAAGTATAGAAATTTATTTTTAGCAGCAAGAGATTCTAAAATCATTTTCAGATTTATTCTGTTTGTACTATATTTTGAAATTTCTTCTTGAAATTTAAAAAATGACCCAAGAAATTATTTGGTAGTATCCTAAGTAGGAAAATAAGCAATTTATTTCCAACATTGCTCAAAAATAATCTGATTCTAGAAAACTGAAGTTACTAGTTTAGTGAGTGTGGCTATCATTTTAGGTGAAATGAGCAGGTAGTGATGATGAATTCTGGAGACATTCCTGTAGTAGATACAACAAAGTGCATTTATTTATTAATTAATGTGGTAAAATAATAAATTCTAAAATGTATAATTTAACTTTAGGAAGAATATTACTTAATCAGTTGAAAGCTTTGCTAAACAGTTCTCTGTGTTATGGTTTCATAAAATCCATTGGCTACTTTTTTTTTACCTTTAAAAATTTCTGTAAAGTCTGAAACTTTCCTGTACTTCATATATATAGTTTTAAAAGCATAATGATACTTTCCATCCTATCTTCCCTTTTGGTAAGGCAAAACCTAGGTATATAAAAGTCTGTCAGAAACCTGATGATATTGCTCTTGGAAATAACCGTCAAGTTCATCTTTAGGTTTCTACATAACTGGGTCATAGATGTATAAAATATTACTTCTAAATATAGGTAATATGAAGAAATTTCTAAAAGCTCATGGAAAATTCACATTATCTTGTTAGTTTCATTTTCCCATAAGCCTCTTGAAAATCCTTGTACATTTGAATGACATATAATTTCAAAAACTCAAAATTGTGAAAAATAAATGACCCTCTCTTTCTACTTCCATACCAGCCTCACTCTTTTTATGGCTACAGGATTTTATACTAATAAGGATATATCTGTTAGTTTAACCAGTCCCATCAGATGTCACCTTAAATATAGTTAAGAAATATTTTCTTAAAAGGAAAACCTTAAAAAACCTTAAAATTTGAAATGTATCCTCTAGAGATAGAGGTATGTGTTTAAAAATTTACACACACACAAGGATATTTATTTCAGCCGACTGGAAATAGCCCATCAACAAAGTCCCGTCTAAATCACGTACTCCCTATTTTTCCATCTCCCTTGTTGCTTCTTTTCTGTCTTTACTGTCTCTACACAATTGTTGAAAATTGGATTCTCCAATCCTCATGCTTTTATTTCTTCTCATTTTGTATAACCTTACACATTATATATAATATAATATATGATATGATCACTCTCATGATGATTTTTTTACACATTTAAAAACTCTAAATTCACATCCTCAGTTCAAACCCTTCATTTCAGCCCCACAGCCTATAAAAACTGACAGTGTGAATTGGACTCATCCCTGCATCACCCAGCTAAATATTGTTGTCATAGACACTTGTTCCAGAGACTGTCTTACAAGTCCAATTCAAGGAAATAGCATTCTATGATATTAAGACAGACATTATCTAGAAACTGTCACCAATCACCAATCACAACATGCTAAGCAACCAAATGACCATATGGTGCCAATGAACATGCTTCTAAGACAATTTGCATAATGTCTTATTTCTCCAATAAGCCCCTACTACCTTAGTCTATGCATGTGTCTCATTCATTTTATTCCTAAATAGAACCTTTTTTTCCTTGGAGATAATTTATGGATTTCTATTTGACTTGTGGCAACCCAGATGAAACCACATATATGACATCTCAAATAGGACAGTTTATGTTTTCAACGTATTCAGAAATGGAACTCTTTGTTACACCTTCTCCCTCATTATCCATTCTTTACTGCTGCAGTGTGTCCTTCACACCCAGCACCATGATCCACCTAAGTACAATAATCAGACACTTGATAATGATCCTTGATTTCTGCCCCTCCCTTACATCTGAGACAAAATAAATAAGAAAATCATATTGATTCTGCCTCTTCAATATCTCCAGACTGTCCAATTTTGCCCATCTGCATGGCAAACCTTGTTCCCAGGCACCATCACCCATCTCTACAACTCTTGCAGCAATCTCCCAGCTGCTATCTCTGTAGTCACCCCTGTCCTGCCTCAAGTTATTTTTTTCATACTGTAACCAGAGTGATTTATCCAAAAATGTTAGCAAAACTATTAAACATACAGAAAAGGTCAAAGAATTTTATAGCAGACACCGTTATACTAAGTTCATTCAACTTCTGTTAGCATTCAACAATACTTGCTTATCATTATAAATCTGTCTATCTCTAAAATGATCTTTAAAACCCTGCATGGATTTCACTGTATAAAGAATAAAGTCTGAACTCATGCTCCTGGCCTGCATGAGATGGCAGCTCCTCCTCAGCTTGTGCTAGGCCTTGCCTTCCCTGCCCCTTGGCTTTAGCCACACTATGCATTTCTCTACTTTTCAGTTGTGCCAGGCTTCATCCCATCTCACAACATTTGCCATGCATCTTCTTGATCCATCTCCTCATTTGAGTTCCATTAATCACCCACATCTTAAATGCTGTATCCTTAGGGAAGTGCCCCTGACCACCTCATGATAAACTAGGTCACAGCAGCCTGCCTCTCTTTCTTCCTCACTGCACACATCACAATTAAAATGAATTAGTCATGTAATGAGTCATTTGATGTTTGTGTCTGTTCCCTCCCTGCCTTATCTCTAAAAGGTAAGATTTGTAAGGGCATATACAATGTTTATTTTTTTTTTCATAGCTACATCCTGGTTTTTAGCTCAGAATAAGTAATCCAAAATATTTGTTGCATTAGTGAAAATGAGAGAAAACTGTAAGATTATAGTGTTAGGCCAGTAGGCATCTTTAGAGTTCACCATTCATAACCCCAAATTTACAGGTTAGGAAACTGGGATACAGACAGATCAAGAAAAATCTCAGGACATGCTGCCTGGTCTTTTCAAAGACATAATTGCACCTCATGGTGGTGATAATTAAGAAAAGGTTGCATGTTTAAAATAGCTTAAAGGATTTAAAATTTTCTTGCCACAAACACATGACAAATATTTGAAGTGATTGATATGCTAACCTGCATTATTCAGAAACACCACAGTATATCCCATTGATATACATATTTATGATCTCCCAAAAAGTAAAATAAAATATGGAATAGGAATTGTGATACAGTGGGCTAAGTTGCATCTTGGGCAGTTGTATCTCCTGTTGGAGTGCTTGAAATGGCGTCCCACCTTCACCTCTAGTCCAGCTTCCTCTTAATGTCCTAGAAAGCAACAGATAATGGCCCAAGTACTTCATTTCCTGCAACTCACATGAAAGTTTCAAATGGAGTTCCTGGCTCCTGGCTTCTTCCCCAGCCCTGGCTGTTGCAGGCATTTAAGGAGTGAACCAGAGGGTGGAAGATTTACTTTCTCTCTCTCCACACCCCCTTTCAAACAAAGAAAAATAAAATTTTATCAAATAAACTTCCAAAACAACTTTTCTGTAACTATATAATAACAACATTCTCTAGACATAGACAAAAACTAAATGTGGTCTCCAGTCCAACATATCTGCTTCTCATCCTTGCCTGGGCCATTCTCAATAATTCAACTCTGTAACTTCTCAAACAAGGTATAAAGAGACATACGCAAGTTTGATAGTCTGACTTTATCCAGACAGAATGTAACTACTACCTTCAGGGTACAGAAGAGTCAGTTACTCATCTCTGATTTTCATTTCTCTCATTATTGTCAACTAGATTTACTTACCATGCTGTAGGTTTTATAGGTCCTGAGAACACCAGAAAAAAAACAAAGACATCTTGGTAGAGTTCCTTATTCTTGGTTTCCTTTTCCTTAAGATACATACATACATATGTGAGAAATTATTAGTAACTATTTAAGTAACTCATGAATGAATCGAACCCCCTGATTCACAATAATACTGGTCCCATCACAAGTCGCTATTCTGTAGTTTATATTTTATAGGAGAGATCCATGGATGGAACAAGGACAAACCCCACTTTTAGAAATAAAGAGAATGCACATATCAAGTCCTAGAAGAACTTAAAAGTGAGAACATATAGCATTTTAGGCTGTGGTCATCGTTTTCTATGGATATATTTTACATTAAACAGAATGTTGCCTCCAGAAGTTAGCAGAATGGCTTCCCTCTTACCATAGCATCATTTATAGCCTCTCAAACTAAAGAAATGATAGAACAAAATTTTATAATAATATTAACAAAAATTGTATCTGGAAAGATTTGAACAATAGCCAGGGAAATTGTGCCCTGTGAAAGATTATCATGAATCATCTTTGTCTTTTGGAGTATGGTTTAATGCTTTGATTCCAGAACTTTGCTCCAAGCCTACCAACACAAATGTCCAGAAATCCCCCTCATTTTAATCAGTCCTCTTGGGTGATTTTATACAAGTGAGTCACTGCAATGGGGACGGATGATCAAAATTATGTTTTTCAGACTAATTGTCATAGTGGATCCTTGGACTTGTAGTCTTATTTTTGGATTACTAATTGCAAGGAAGTCATGATGAAGTAGACATAACTTAAATTTGTACTTGAAAAATATTAAGTCTTGACTACTAACCAACCATCCAACTCAGTCAAGGTGTTTTGTCTATTTGTAAAGTAAAATCCATTGAATTAGCTTGCAGTAATTGAAGATATTAAATGATGTAATGTATCACTTAATATGATCACATCATATATTATATAATATATATTTAATATAAATGTGTGTGATGTGTGTGTATACATGTGTGTATATATACACACACATATATAATATGTATTTATAACTATATTTGTAAATTTTAAGTCACCACAAAACAGAGGATCATCATTAGTGAACTAGTTATAACTTTCTGTTGTTCATAACCTCTTGTTTTTCTTAGAAAGTTAGATATACAAAGAGGAAGATCTCTCATCTGCTGATTCACTCCTCAAGTGGTCGCAATGGCTAGAGCTGAGCTGAGCCAATCCAGAGCCAGGAGCCTCTTCAGCGTTTCCTACAAGGATTCAGGCTTTGGGCCATCCACTACTGCTTTCCCAGGCCACAAACAGGCAGCTGGATGGGAAATGAGGCAGCTGGGACACGAACTGGTGCCCATATAGAATCCAGGTGCATGCAAGGTGAGGCGAAGACTTTAGGCTCTAGACTACCACATTGGGCCCACTGGGTTGGATCTTAACTATCTTGAATACAACTAAATGGTCTCATTAATAACAAATACACATGCCAAAAATATTCCTTACTTTGTGCCAGGTTACCCATTGTAAGTGATGGTAATACATTTATTCTTAAGTTAGGATTTGATGGTTCATCTGATTTGATAATGAATATTACCAAAAATGTCTAATTTGATGGAGAAAAAACTCATGCCAGGATTTATTTCTTTGTCAAAAGATATGGAGCCTACAAGCAAGTCATCTTTCTTTCCCACTCCCTTCCAGTGTAACAGCCATCTCTTTATATGGTCCGTTCTCTATTCCCCATGTCAAGGAGATGAAATATTGCCTTCCTCAAGAAGGTGGCTCACAGTCATGCTTTTTTATCTACACAGTGAAATTCACCTTTCTGTCAAACAAATTCCTTGGAAACACAAACTACTCTTGTCACCATGAGTAATGAACACTGTTTTCAAAGACTATCAATTGTATTTCATTTATCTCAGTGTAAATCATCCAACTATTCTTTTGGAAGAATACTTTCATGTTTGTAAAAGGAAAATAAGAATAGAATGTATAGATAGTATGACCAGTAAATGGCAAGATGCTCAGTATACAAAATTATATTTTTTCTCCAATATTTCAGCACATGAGGAGGCTTATTTCTGCTTTCTTTCTTTTCTGAGAAAACTTACAGCATGTAAAATCAAATACTTCATTCTAACAACAAAAGGAAAAGGGATTTTTTTTAAGTTTTAATCATTGGTATTTGCTGGAAAAAATACCTTTATAAGTGAACAGTGAAGTAGATATGTGTTTTAAATCCAAATATTTTCATCTCTTTAGTATCAGATACACTTACTTTTGGAAAGGCATCCAATTGCTTAGGCCAAGAATGCTTTTCTCTTTAGCCAATGGTTCTTTTTGTCTTTAGAAAGTTTAGATTCCTTTGTATAAATCCACAGGAATTGATGCATCCCCATGGTAAAGCTGATTTTTCAGTCATTCTCATTTGGAAACAAGGAAGGGAGCCATACCATCACAGAGCAATCATGTCAATAATTCATAGTTGAACCACACAGTGATTGGGGGTTGTGAATCAATTTTTCTGTCACTACTCATAGATATTTTCTCAAATTTATGCATGTTCATTTGAGATACATTATCTTTCATCTTCTGTCTCACTCTTCAAATGCCCACAGTAATCTCAGCAAAACCAGGCCAGAAATGGGAGCCAGGAATATGATCCAGGTCTCCCACAAAGATGGCAGGGACCCAAGTCCTTGAGTCATCACTTACTGCCTCCAAGCATTAGGAGGAACCTAGAACGAGACATAGAACAGAACCCAGACACTCTGACACAGCACCCAGGCATCTCAGCCAGCTTCTTAACCACTAGACTAAAGGTCAACCATACATGGGTATTTTTGAAGAGCCATCATTGGCTTTCAGTTGATCTGAAGAAATCTTCCTGCTCTTTACTTTCTCCAAAAACTTTGGTTAATTTTTCACCTTTGATTTCCAAATATATTCTTACATTGCCCCTTGGGATCATAGGGTGCCTGTTAAAACCTTATGAGATGCCTTTAATGCTTTTCTCCACGTGAATATATGGAGGTATTATTACTCATTTTCATCTTGTTCCTGTTATCTCACAACCAAGGTCCATTAAGAGTTTATTGTTTGTAAAGTCTGAATTCATGGAGCCAGTTTGAGGGGTATGTTGCCCTAGTAGCTCCCCAGGGTGCCAATTATAAGGGATATTAATCTTTCCAAGAAACATCAAGGTGGAACCCCTCATGAAGGATGTGGTGTGAACAAGAAAAATAAAATGAAAGTAGATAAATGAAATCATGATCCCATACCAGAGAATTAATGGTTGCTAAGTTGCCTTCTAAGGGAAGGTCTAGTTGGAGGGTGGGGTTTTGTTTTTACTAAACACACCGTGCAAGTCTTAGCCAGACATGAACTACTAGGTTATAGGGTAAAGGAGAGTTTACATTCACTGGAGATTTGTTTTATATATCTTCTACCAGGTGGGTGAAACTTAAAATACACATGTAAATATTTAATAAGCATCTGAGAAGTACACCATATCGTCGGTTTGAGTATTCTCCCACCTATGAAAATGATTATGTCTCCATTTCTGAATTGAGCATAGTAGTCGAAAAACAGATTGGGTTTTTGTCTGGTACCTTAAAACCAAACAAGAGACTTAACAGGCTAGAGAAAGAAGGTGCACTTTGAAAAAAAAAAAACTAAGAATATCGAAGACTCCCTGGAATGGGGCTGTCCTTTTGGAAAAAAAAAAAAGTAACAGGGTTATTTTCCTAGCCTCATCTGTAGGCCGGGTCACCTATGTGTCATCACTCACACATTCAGTGGTGACTTGCTCATAGCAGCTGCCTGATTTGGCTGCCAATTTACTCTCCTCAATTCATGTTGTTATATAAATTTGTCTTGCATGTTTGTTTACTTAAAGATTTACTTATATGTTATTTATTTGAAAAGCAGAGTGAGGAGTGAGAGAAATAGAAAGACGGAGACATCTTCCAGCCACTGACTCATTCCCCAATGCTTGCGACAGCTGGGGCTAGGCCAGGCCAACCTGGAATCTCTGTCTCCCAAATGCCTACGCTATCATCTGCTGCCTCCCAGGGGCATTAGCAGGAAAGTGGATGAGCAGCATAGAGTAACCTGAATTAAGACCATGTATTCAGATGCAGGATGTAAACATCCCAAGCGGTGAGCTAACCTACAGTGCCACAAGACCCGCCCAAATTGATTTTAAATTAAAAGGTTTTATTTCTCAGAGCAATATTTGGTTTACAGGAAAATGAAGCAGAAATTAAAGAGTTCACATCCCTCAAACCAAATTTCTCCTATTATTAAGGGCTTGCACTGATGTAATTTATTTATTATAATTGATGAACCAGTATTGCTATATTGCTGTTAGCTTAAGACCATAGTTCACATTAGAGTTCATTATTTGTGGTTTATATTTCTTTTGGTTTTAACAAAGGCATGGTAGTGTATATGTGTAATGATATTACCATGCAGAATAGCTTCAATGCCCTAAAGTTCCCCTGTGCCTCAAACCTGAAAACCACTTGTGTTCTTACTCTTTCCATCCAGTTAAAGGCATATACTGTATATCGCCTTTGCAGATTGGCTGCTTTGATTCATGTACGCCCTTTAAGGTTCCTCATTGTGGCTTTAAGCTCATTTCCTTTTTCTGTTGTAGAATTAACACAACATGAGATCTGTGCTTTTCAAAACTGTAAGTATACAATATAACCTTCTTTTTAGGTAGAAAAAAAAAGAAGAACTCTGAGGAAGCAACAATTATTTTTTATAGCAGGAGATAACGGAACATCTACATTTGTTTTGCTAATTGTTGATGGCTACAGGTAACAACTCATAGTTACACATTTTACCATCTTTAGTGAAAATTAGTAGTAAAACTTGAATGTTTAATTAATGTGCTTACATACAAGCTGTTGTATGGGACACACACCCCAAATCAAGGCTTCCTGCCACCCTGCATGTACTGTAAATGGAAATATCTTTTTTATTAAATTCACTTTCCCAATGCATCGAACATGTACTATCTTCAGTAATTCCTGAGTTCTTGAAAATGGATTGTATAGACTGAAAGATTGATTATATACCACCTGTTCTTCCTGCTTTTATACTTAATTGTCAGTGGAGACAACCACATTAACTAAATTGACACACACAGACTGGATGAAGGTCTGGTTTCTGTTATTAATGATGTTGAACAATTCTGCTTGGTACTCAGCTACTGACTCTTCATTTGTTTCTCACTTATCTTCCTATCAATCTGAACTCTGACATCATTACTCCCTCTTCCCTCCCCTCAATAACCATGGATGCTGACAAGGGAAGGAATCAGAAGAGACATCTTTGAACGTGTTTAGGTGTCAAGTTACCTATGTTTTAATTTTTTTTAAAAAAAAGGAAACAAATGTCACGTATTTCATATACTGAGTTCTAAGAATATAAGGATACTTCCTATCCTATCCTCCCTCCCTCACTCCTGTCTTCTCTGTTTCCTTATTTTTCTTTTAAGTTTTACAATGGCATAATTCAGTCTTCTTTATAATCACAGACAAAAGACAAAGAAATATCTCATGGGCTCAGAGAGGTTATGTAACTTTCCTGAATTACAAACAGCATGTAATAGAGATCTATCCCACATGGAAAAACTTCCCAGTTCAGTCCCCTATGATCATTTTATTTGCATTTCACCAAACTCCAACCCAGGTGGAAATATTGTTCTTCTCACATGCTGGCTATTTGCTTCTCAACATGTCATTTGTGAGTTAACAACACTAGTATTATCTGGGAACTTGCTGGTCATTCATAAATGTGAGGTCCCACTCCCCTCCCACTAATCCAAATTTTTCTTATAGTAAGATCCTTGTTTGGTTCCAAGAATAATGAACTTTGAGAATAATTTGTGTAGAGAGTGGAAGAATTGTTCTTGCTACTATTAAGATCATTTTCCATTATTTGTGATTGATGTGAACACTGGTCTAAGGTATCCCATTTGCAAATCTTTTCCTCGAACCCCTGTCATTCCTCAACTTTGATTTCTCCCCTTAAAATAAATGATTTGTGTCTCTGTGTGTCTCTCTGTGTGTGCTCTGTAACTATTCTGAAGCCATTGACCTTATTTCACATTCCTAGGAATGAAAGGACCTGTATCTTTAAAATTTTTAGATGCCTCTTCCATCCCACAGAGTACAGTAAGTAATCTGTCTACCTGTGGTCCCCTCTAAATCTGAGGAAATGGAGTTCTGAATGCTTTATGACTCTATGCCAATCAAACAGTTTCTGAAATCTTGTATTTCTTTTTTTTTTTTTGTCAAGATTTGGCATTTGTGTTGCTGGTTGTAACCAATTATAGAGAAAAGTCTTTGAATATCAACTTGGCTCAAACCAGTGAAAAATGAGAGGCCTAAGGAGGAAATTTTTTTAACCCAGCCATTAAAGAGGATATAAACAGCACTTGGTTCATGGTTAAGAGACCTAGCTCCTTTCAGCTATGCTACTTGCTGTGGGTTTTGTTGTTGTCGTTGTTGTTGTTGCAATATGTTTCTCTTTCTGAGCCTCAGTATTCTCATGTGCAAAGTGGGAGACTTGAATTAAATGATACTCAAAGTCTCCTCTGACTCTAAGATTTGTGATGTGACACATTCAGGAATTTGTTCACTCTTTGGCACAGTTATTGCAATTTTACATTATTTTAGGTATGAGGGAGCTTTAAAAAGTTCATGAAAAAAATGCATATTATCTTTTACTTCTATTTTTCCATGAATTTTTTGGTGCTGTCTCACACCATGAAGCATGAAACAAATGGTGCCAATTATTGTAAGATGTTATTCTGATTATGCTACACCCATCTTTGCATATTTTCTCTCCACTATTCTTCACATTGTTCTACACCTGAAGTAAATTTTAATGAATTCAATGGGGCTGTCTTTCTGGATTTTGGTTGAGTTTGGGTGGAGAAAGGTATCAACAGGTGACTGAAGAGTGAACAGAAAGTGAAATAATTCCTCTGACTCTGTGCTGAGCAGTGGCCACTCCTTTGACCAATAATCCTGCCCAATAGGAAACTGAGGAAATCAGTATGCCACTGTGAAGCTTATCCTACAGGGATGAAGAGTTAGATCAAGCCCCAGGATCCAGGATCAACTTCTAATAAGAGCATAAAAGAGAATTTAAATGATTATCAAATCAGGTTGCATGAACAGCCCCCCAAAGTGAGGCTGAAGAAGCACCTAAGTTGCATGTTGATTTACCATTTCTTCCAGCTCTCATATGAGGAGAATTGGTGGTAGCTAAAGAACTGAGTTTTGGATGGAAATGTGACACAACCAAGATCACTCCGCTGTGATCCTGGTCAAAAGTTCTTCCTAAAGGGCTAAATCATAACTAGTTCAGGCTCCAGAGGCCATATGATCTTTGTCTGCACTGCTCATCTGTGCCACTGGAGCACAAAAGCAGCCCTAAACAATACATAAAAGAATGTGGGTGGCTGTGCTCCAACTAAAACCTCAGTTGCAAAAACAGATGGCCAGCCTGTGAAGTCTAGTTTGCTGACTTCTGAAGGAGATTATGGGAAACTTCTTTGTCTCTTGTATGGGAGACATGAGGGTTTTGTTTAATTTTGTTTGTGTTTTTCAGATAAAAGCAAAGTTAGTCCTCAGGAATGAACTGTACCGGGTGTTCTGGTTTTTTGGGGGTTTTTTGTTTTTGTTTTTGTTTTTGTTTGCTTCCCCACTCTCTCTAAATGGCCCAATTTATTTATTTGTCTTCTGGGTGTCTATTAGGTTTAAACACATGCAGCCAATAGCAGAGGATCAAAGGGCAAGAGGAGAGAAATGTCAGGATACTTATTTTCCAAATGCGCACTCACTGGACTAGAGGTTGTGAAGGCTGTGCTACTGTGCATCTAAGGCTGTAGACCCAAGGTGAGGTAGTTGTAGGTGTTGCTGGCAGAGACAACCCCCTTATTGTGGTAACACTAGGGCACAGCTATATACGAAACTCTCAGTGTCCAAACTTTTGTTGGTAAGTCTGTTTTGATGGTATTAAAAATCAAGGGGCCAGCTTTGTGAAACGGTGGGGGAAGCTGCTGATTGTGATGCTTGTGTTCCATATCAGTGCAAAATCCATTTTCTAGCTTACTTTGATTCCAATCCACTTTTCCAGTAATGCACCAAGGAAGGCAGCTGAGGATTGACCAAGTATTTGTGTCCATGTAAAACAAAAATCTGGCAGGTAAATCTGGTGGAAGAGGAAATATATGTAATTTCTTAGGAAGCTTAAATGAAATAATGTGAGTTTAGTATCAATATTTGGATGTTTAAATTGGTATTTTACATTTTTATAATTTTTTGGATTTTATTAGAATATGAATATGCATAAGAAGAAATGCACATAGCTGTACAGATGGAGTTTTATCACTCTGCTTATACTCATGACCAATACTCAAATTAAGAGCAAACCATAACATTTGGCTTCTTCATGAACCAAAAACATCACTCACCCCCGCTATTAAGTTCTGATTAAACTAGGGATATAAATCTTATCAAACTAAATATAGCTGCACAAAACAGGAACTATAGCATCACATTTGAGGGAAAGTTTCTCTTCCACTTAGAGCCACTACGGATAGGCTCAGTGCTCACTTTGTTTCCTCAGTGTTCACTTTAAGTCAACACAATGTTTGGTCTGTTCTGCAGAACCTTTGCTGGACATCCGAATACATTTTCAAGGGAATCAGAAAGGTCAGATCTATTTTTGTTGTTTGCTCGTTTCACTATGTAAAATGTTAACTCTTTAGCAAGGGTAAAGACGGCATATTTCTTTACTTTCACACACAGTAGAAGGCCAGTTTTATTGAAGAATACCTTTCATGAAACAAATCTGTCCTTTCTCTGTAACTCTGCCTTAATAAAACAAATGCACATTTTAATTATTTGCATATTATATGCATATACATTTTGTATCACTTTTTTATTTTAAAAAACAAAACACAGATAAGCTATGACTATTTAGGCTTGAGAATTTGGCAGATTTTTCCTAAAAATTCACATAAACAGCTTATTATTTCAGGTAAAACAATTAATAGTATTTGTTACCAATGATGAAATTGGAGCTTTGATACAAATATTAAAATTTAGAAAAACATGTGTCTACTATTGTGAGCATGGCAGCTTCCTAATATGTGTACAGTTTTCGGATAAGACTGATAATGACGTTAACTAATTTTCTCATATTTATTTGTAACAAAGTGATCAATGCGTTAGTTACAAAAATCATGTATAAGCGTGGGCATTTGACAGTGGTTAAGATACCATTTGGAGCACCCACATCCCATATTAGAGTGCCTTAGCTTAAGCATCAGGCTTGGTATTTACTTTGAAAAATGTTAGTTTATTCATAGATTTTCACATACTTGAAAAGCAAAGCATCAGAGAGGGAGAAGGAAAGAGAGAGGGAGAGAGATCTTTCACATGCTAGGTCATTTCCCAAATGCCCACAACAGCCAGGGCTGGGCCAGGCTGAAGCCAGGATTCAAGAATTCCATCTGAGTCTCCCACATGGGTAGCAGGAATCCAAGTATATAAGCCATCATCTGCTGCCTCCAAGTATGCATTTAACAGGAAATAAGTGAAACGTGGAGCAGCCGAGACTCAAATCATCACTCCCATAATAATATGCAGATTTCCCAAGTGGCAGCTAAACCCATTGCACCACAATGCCTGCACAGGTCTTTACTTGTTAGGAGTGCTCCTTCTGGATTTTCGATCAGGCTGCTCAATGAACTCCTTTTACAGGACGTGGCCCCCAGACTCTCCCCAGCATTATTCAGCTGCTGAGTTCACCATGAAGCTCCCATTTCTCTCTGGACCTCCTGGATTGCAAAGTTCAAGAGTCAGGTAAGGATCTGAGGAACATATTTGGGATTCCCTCACCTCCCTAGATTTTTTCCTTTTACGGATCTCTTCCTCAGTTTCCAGGAGTTCTGACAGCTTGAACTTCATCCCCTGAATTTCAGCAAGGGCATTAAGCAAAGGGAACAAAGAGTCTTTGGGTGAAATACCAAATACAGTAGATTCTCCCCAGCCACCCACCCATTGTGCTTCCAACCTGTTCTTTCAGAGTCATAGCTCTTCCAGTCTCTGCCACTTTTGGTTGAACTTTGGTGAATTTGAACAACTTTTCTTCCTATATATCTTATGCAGATATAGTTGTTACCAGCAGGAAGTTAAGTATGATAATAAGATGCTCTGCTGTTAAATGAAATTGAGATCCTTTCTCTTCCCACTTTAGAAATAATATTAGCAAGACCATGCTGGCATCTGCAGTGGAGACAGCAGAGCCACTACCAGGTCTTTGAACAATATGTCTTCCTCCTCCAGCTGTGTAGCATTCTGAAAACTTTGTTTTCCCACAATATACCAAATGAGCTTCATGAAATGTTCTCTCACGTGGGTGGTTTGGATGGCTCTCATCAAATACCCACATGCTGATTTCATTTGCTTTGGATATATCCCCAGGAATGGAATAACTGGGCCATATGGTAGATCGAGTTTCAGTTCTCTTAGCACTCTCCATACTGACTTCCATAGTGGTTGTAGTAGCCTATACTCCCACCAACAGTGAAATAAGGTATCTTTCCCCCACACCCATGCCAGCAGGTATTGTTAGTAGAGCTCTGAATGTAGGACATTCTCATTGGGGTAAACTGGAACCTCAATGTGGTTTTCATTTGTAGTTCCCTGACAGCTAGGGAGCCTGAGCATTTTCTCGTGTCTACTAGCCACTTGA
Organism: Ochotona curzoniae; assembly: GCF_017591425.1. NCBI lineage: Eukaryota > Metazoa > Chordata > Mammalia > Lagomorpha > Ochotonidae > Ochotona > Ochotona curzoniae. The sequence continues at coordinate 16,236,408 of NW_024465023.1, read as the reverse complement.
ATTTAACTCTTGAAACATGTCTCTTCATTTCCTTTTCCCATTTCTTCACAGGGTTGTTTGTTTTTGCTGTGGTTGAGTTTTTGAAGCTCTTTGGTTTTGTTTGTTTTTTCTTTGTCTACTGGTTTTTTTTTTTTTCAAAACATTTTTTTTTAATTGATTACATTGCATTATGTGACAGTTTTATAGGAACTGGGATTCCCCCTACCCCTCCCCAAACCCTCCTCCCATGGTGGATTCCTCCACCTTGTTGCATTACCACAGTTCAAATTCAGTTAAGATTCTTTGATTGCAGGCCTTTACCAAGCATAGAGTCCAGCATCTTATTGTCCAGATAAGTTCAACGGTTTCTTGGGGAGACTATTTGAAGCTCTTTGTAAATCCTGAATATTAGTCCCATATCTGTTGTGTAGTGTGCAAAGATTTTTCTCCCATTTTGTTGGTTACCTGTTCACTTTGTTGATCATTTCCTTTGCTGTAAAAAGGTTTTTTAGTTTGATGTAGTCCCACTTGTTTGACTTTGACTACCTATGCTTTTGGTCTATTTTCAAAAAAGTCTTTGCGTATGCCTGTGCCTTCAACATTATTCTATCATGCCACATTATTCATTCACATTTTTGTATATGTGTTTTTTCTTCCCTTGAGTGAATGCCTAAGACTAGAATTATTGGAGCTTAGGGAATTTGTGTGTTCAAATTCATAAGAAACTACCAAAGTAGTTTTTGCAATATAGTTTTTGCGAAGTAGTACCCTACTTTAGACTTCTATCATCAGTGTATACCAGTTGCTCTACTTCCAGAAAATACTTATGTCTTAGATTTTAACCATTCTTGTGATATTTTATCATGACTTTTATTTTAATTTCTCTAATGATGAAACATATTGACTTTTTTGTGCTTATCCATTTATCTTTTTTACAAACAGTCTGATCAAGTTTTTCACTCATTTAAGAATAGTTTTATTTATATGGCAGAGAAACAGAAAAAAAAGGGTGGGTGGATTGATTTTCCATCCACCAGTTCACTCCTTAAGTGCCTTACATAGATAAGGCTGAGCCAGAATGAAGTCAGGAGCAAGGAATTCCATCTGAGTCTTCTACATGGGTGGTAAGAACTCACTTTCCTGGTCCATCCTCCACTATTTTCTCAGGCACATTAGCAGGAAGCTAAATCTAATGTGGAGTAGCTGGGACAGGATTATGGATAGCAATGTCGCAAGGAACAGCTTAATGCACTATGCCACAGTATTAGTCCCATTTCTCATTTTTGTTCTTTACAGGCAGCCTTTGTCCAAAAGAAATGAAATCACTATATGAAAGAGATATATGCACCTCCATGTACATTGCACTGTTATTTATAATAGCCAAGTTATTGAATCAACCTAAGCATCCATCAACAGATGAGTGGGATATCTTTAATATTTCTATTACTTCTTATATTACTTCACTACCCCCCCCCCCATTCTTATCTTCTGGTAGCAAGATTTCTGAAGTTCCCTTTGAACTTTCCTGCCCCACATGTTGAAACAATTACTTTCTAAGAAACCCTGGTTTCTTGTGGTATTCATCGTGATGTCTATGTAACCTGTGTTAGGTCCCCATGGTTGGAACAGTTTGACTCAGCCCTGACCGCAAGGTTAATTCTGGCTTTAGAAAGGGACTGGGCACAACTCCTCTTCCTTGGGATTTAAAACAAGTTACACAGTAATGATCATGAAGGTCTTTACTGGCATTAAAATAATTGCTCTCTGAAATGGAAATGTCAAACTGTCAAGTTCCTCCGTGTTTCTGGTGTCTATAATCCTCCATTACAGGTATGTGCTCTCTCTCCAGTTGCCTCATTAGTCTGTTGTCCTCTAATTTTTATATTGCTTTAAATGTTCCTTATCTGAATTTTCCCAGGCTTTTCTGTGATGCCACTGAACTAGTGCCTTACACATACATTTCATAGTGAATTAACCATCCCATCTGTTTAGCATCCTTTCAAAGCATTCCTGAGTAAATTCTGGTTTTCCATTCTATCACTTATTTTAGAGGATGTTGCTCTTTCTTCAACACTTTCATGTCTCTTGATTAAGAGGCAGTGTGAACATCCTCCCACTTTCCCTCTGCCCCTTCTGATTGATCATTTGCCAATCTAAACAAAAATCCTGAATCATGGGCTATCATCAACTATCTACACCAACTGATAAATGCCTGTGAACTTGACTCACTTATTGCCTCTGCCTCAACTCTCACCATTGTCCTGGGAAATATCATCATCAATATGACCAATGCACTCAACTCTCTAACATCATAATGTTGATGTTTTCTTGCTATCTCCCCAATTCGCTTGTCTTCATACTGAATGTAGTCACTCTTAACAATGGGAACACTTATCCTTCTCTGCATTCTTTCAATATATTGTTTCTTTTCAGTCAGTCTGATCCTGTTTCACGTGGTTCTCCATATTATCCATTTTCTTGGTACCACATCAACTTGCTCACTTTTAGATACCACAACCATCCACCCCAAGAATAGTCCTCCAAAACGCCTTCTCTCTTCTTTACCATCTATTTTCGTCTACCTAGGGAGATAAGCATCGCTAAATAGAAATGGTCAATTCTGCTGGTTTTTATCATGGCTTATATCTCTTCAAGAGGTACTTGAATGTCTCTATGATCTACAAAATTACAAAGAATGAAAATGTAAAAAAATCCACTTTTCCATCTATCATTTGCCACTTGTGTCATGTGGGACTTAATTGCAGAGAGTATAAGTAGAATCTACTTAAGATAGTTTAATGAGAAAGGGTTTTTTTTTCCTCCTTATCTGGGGATGCAATACTGAAGAAACAGATTTTATTTTGAACTTTCAAGAGTGATTCTCTAGACCACCCAAAGCTGCCAAGGATGCTACAAAGAAGCTATAAAATCAGGAATTTGTCTATCAATTTAGGAAGCTAGAATTATATTTGCTACTACTCCATGTTTGTTACTAACAAGATATGATGACCTAGATAAGAAAGTGACATCAACTGTGGCAAGCTAAGAAAGTTAACCTTCAAAATGACTTTCAGTAATCTGTCCCTGTTTTTATCCATGCCCTTCTATAGCCCTTTTCCACACTTAATAGGGTGGACCTGTGTGACTGATAGGATACTATGGAGGTAACAGTCTGTCTTCTGAGGTTGTTGCAAAACATATTATCATTTCATCCCTGTTCTCTGTTGGATCACTTCCACTTAGAAGAAATCAACTGTCATGTTACCAGAATACTCACTGTGGAGATGCCCATGTAAGGAAGAACAAAAACTTCTTCCAGCAAACAGCACCAACTTGCCAGACACGATGCTGGGCAACCACTGCCCTGAAACCTCCAGCCTAAGTCAAGCCTTCCAGTGACAGCAGTCTTGGGAAGCATATGACTGAAACCGAATGAGAGACTCCAAAGAAGGATGGCTTAGTTAAGCTGCTCCAAATCCCTTACCCACTAAGATTGTAACAGAAAATGTTTGCCGTTGAGTTATTCACTGTTATTTGGGGTGATTTTTAATATAGGAATAGATGACTAATACAATTATCCATACCCTTGACATTTCTGTTTTCTTGGATGTGCTTTGAATGGCCTCCATCCCTTTCTGCGCCTTCATTATTTCAGCAACTACTAAACTCAAGTCCAAGGTTTGAGGGCTTGTGGAGGTAAAATCTGCAGTTCCGTGGGAGTTAGTTAGATTCTTCCATTCCTGCTTCATTCTTAAATAGCTTTCTTATAACACATTTAAATCTATCTGAGGACATTGAAGAGTAACTGGAAAAACAGGTAGATACTGGAAAGCAAACATCACTTAGAAAAGATGCATCAACTCGAGCCATAATCAATTTTGGAGGGGATTTTGCCTATGGGTGGCTTTCAGAGTACAGCATGCTAGGGATGGGTGTTAGAGAGGCTTTCATGACTATAGAAAACCAGTATTGGTGGTTGTAAGATCTAGAATAGGGCAGGGATAGGGATATGTGCAGTGCTACAACTTAGTGGGTAAAGCTACTGCCTGCACTGCCAACAACCCATAAGGGTGTAGGCTTGTGGCCAGCTGCTCCATTTCAATTTTTTAAAATGTTTTAATTGAAAAGGCAGATTTACAAAAAAAGGAGAGACAGAGATCAGTCTTTCATCTACTGGTTCACTCCCCAATGGCTACAATAGCAGAACTGAACTGACCCAAAGCTAAAAGCCAGGAGCTGGAAGTCAGGAGTTTATTCCAGGTCTCCCACATGGGTTCAGGATCCCAGAGACTTGGGCCATCCTACTCTGCTTTTCCGGGCCACAAGAAAGGAGCTGGATGGGAGGTGGAGCAAACAGGACACAAACCAGCAGCCATCAGCAATTTCGGCACTTGCTTGTAGAGGATTAACCAATTGAGCCATCCCACTTGATCCATTTCTAATCAAGCTCCCTGCTAATAGCCTTGAAAAAGCAACAGAAGATGGTCCAAGTATTTGGTTACCTGCCACCCATGTAGTAGATCTGGAAGAAGCTCCTGGCTTCTGGCTTCAGATCAGTCCACTGTGGCCATGGGAAATGAACCAGCAAATGGAAGCGCTCACGCGCTCTCTCTCCCCGCCCCTCCCATTCTCCCTCCCTCCTCCCTCTTCTTCCTCCCTTCTTTTTCCCTTCCCTCTCCCTCCATTCTTAATTTACTCTTTCTCCCCCACCCCTCTGTTTTTCTAATAAACACATAAACCTCTATATTTTTTTAAAAGAGCTAGAGTAGAGATGAAGGGTAATAAGAGTAACTGCAGCCAAGGCAAAGTGAGGACAGAATCTCAGAAAGAAGGTCCAGAGATGGAGACCCAGATTCTATTTTTAAGCTGTCTAAATTGCTGATTGGTCACTGAAACAAGCATGTGCAAGCTGGGAGCAGGGGCAAATTCCACAGTCCCAACGGAAGTGAGGAGAATCAAATTGAGATGTCAGCTGCTGCTGATTACAGTGAAGATGGTTTTCAGTCCATTTAATTACCAATCCCTTCCCTAAATGCACACCCCACACGAGAGAGAGAGATTTCTGCTGTATCACTATGAGCAAACAGAACTGGGTTTCCAATGGAACTGAGATTTTCAATGAAAAATTACTGATTTTTAGAAATGTTCCCAAAGTTTAGTGTAAGCTATACATTTTTAAATAACACAATGTATCTAGTAAGCTTCAAATAGTCTTTGTATCTTTTTGGGCAAAGGGTCTGTAACATCCCCCAAACAACTGGAAGACTGTTTTAATGTGAGCAGTTCCTTAAATGTCAGCTCCTCTTCAAGACACAGACCTTTCAGGCCCTCCAGCAGAGGCCACAGGCTGGCTTGTCAAAGACCAGAGAGCTTCAACAGGCGTGGATATATGCTGATTTCATAGTGACAACTGATCTCCTGAACCTTCCACAGCTTCTGAACTAGTCACTGTGTCACATTCCTCTCCAAGCCACACCACTGATCTTTATTTAATACATCTAAAGAAGATAGGTCTCCAAGAGAGGCTTCTGGTATCTTATTTTAAAAGAGTGTAAACCTATTTAGAGTTTAACAATCACTATGCCTAACCCTCCCCCATGGGGGAAAAAAAATGTTGTCAAATCTGTGTTGTGTTTTAGACTTTCACATGTTGAAAATTGGGTTTTCCATATAAATGCAGTAACTTTGCACATGAATAGATTGCGAGCAGCTGATCTAAACTGGAGAAACTGGGGTGTCTGTCTCCAGGTTAAAATGTTAACTATTACAGAGACAAGCCCCATGAGGAAAACTGCCTTTCCCACAAGTGGACCTGGGGCCCAATCCTTGCAATGAAGTCTCCGTGGGGAGCTGCAGTCACAGGCTTAGTCTTCCCTGGTCAAACATGCTCTCTCACATAGTCTTGAAGGATTTGTTTCAGGGCCCCCTTGGATACCAACACCTGTAGCTGTTCAAGTGCCCCCCTCACCCCCTCACTGTAAAAGGGCATAGTATTTCATATAATGTGCACATGCAACTGACTATGTGAAATCATCTCCAGATGACTTAACACTACGCTCACCATGCCATGTCCATATCTACCATTAAAGAAGCATTAAGGAAAACAGTCCGTACATGTTCAGTATAGATGGACCTTTCTAGCTGAGTATTTTCCTTCTGACTGAATGTGCAAGTGCAGAAGCTTTGGATCGGGGAGGCCTTGGCCTTCTTGAGTGGCTACAGTTTTGGTGCAGTTGCCTTTGTTTCTAGGACTCTATCTGAAGCCTGGGGCAGGGGCAGGTGTGTCTGCTGAGCACACCTTGTTCTGGGGAAAATGGGAGCAATCTGGAAAAATGCTTCTTAGCTCTGACTTAGTGCCCTAGCCCTCTGCCAATCTCCAGGGGACCCTAAAACCCCTGGTGCTTCTGTTTGGAACTCTTTCAACACGAGAGGACCCCTGCTTCTACACTAATCTCCATGACTCCACTGGTGAGTATGCTGCTTGCTGGAGGAAAACAGAAGAGGAGGATGCAGCCCTTTTCTAGTGCTAATCTCTTTACCTCATTGCTGCAAGTGAATGGCTTAGCTATTTCATTTTTGAATTGTTATTTCAATTGGCTCATGTGTTGATTGACAACTCTGCACTCTCCCAGCTCAGTGGAGCTCCTGACAAGTCTAATCACATGTTTTCCTTCTTAAAACCCTGCAAAGAACCTTGGTCCTTGGCCCAAAGGATACAATGGCTCAGTGGCTTAATCCTCACCTTGCTAACCACCGGGATTCTGTATGGGCGCTGGTTCGTTTTTCCGCTGGTTCGTTTTTCCGCCGCTCCACTTCCCATCTGGCTCCCTGCTTGCAGCCTGGGAAAACAGTAGAGGATGGGACTCTGTATTTGTCAGGGAGACCCACAAGATGTTCCTGTTTAAATTGGTTCAGCTCTGGCCATCATAACCATTTGGAGGAGTCCATTAGTGGATAGAAGATCTCTGTAATTCCACATTTCCAATTATGTGTATGTGTGTCTTAAGAAAAAAATCACAGTTCTAAAACCACAGGCCACCACCCAAGAGCAAGCATAACTAGTGCTTGATAAAGAAAGTGACTCAGGACCAGCACATTATCTCAGTTGGCTAATGCTCAGCTGGTATCCCATATGCGTACCAGTTTGTGTCTTAACTGCCCCACTTCCCATCCAGCTCCCTGCTGTGGCCTGGGAAAGCAACAGAGGATGGCCCAAAGCCTTGGGACTCTGCACCCATGTGAGAGACTCAAAGAGGCTCCTGGCTTCATTGCAGCTCAGCCCTGGCTATTGTGGTCATTTGGGGAGTGAGGCAGGAAATGAAAGATCTCTGTCTCTCCTTCTCTCTGTTAATCTGCCATTCCAATAAAAATAAATCTTTGAAAAACAAAGTGAGTCTCAGGAAATTTGCTCCAAAATATTTTTATTAATAAAGCTTTATATAAAAAAGAGAAGAGTTATGTTTCACAATGAGTATATTGGAAGCATATGTATGATTTTGATTTCTAATTTTTCTACAAAATGAACCAGACATGTTGAAGTGAAGGGAGTTTGAGTAAATATATTCATCAGCATTTCTCAAACACTTTGAAGTACAAAAAGCATTGTGCTGTTAAGTGCAAAGAAAGCTCATAATAAAATAGACTTTAAAAATTACAAATAAAAATCTGTACATCAAGGATATTTTCCAGGCCTTCCCCTGCAAGTGGTACCATGTAAAAAGAGCAAAGGGCCCACCGAGAGAGAAACAGCATATCAGGTGTTACAGGTCTGGCCCATTTCAGCTTGCAGAACCATCTCCTCTTTTCTCAGCGGGAAAGTGTCAATCAGGTTGAAGAGGGTCACAGGTGTCACCAGAGAGACATAGCGTTCTTTGTCCATCCCGTGCTTATCCACTAGCACCACACTGAAGGAATAGAGTGGGATTCGTAGTAACAACCTGGGGCAGGCGAAAAGAAAAAGAAAAAAAAAAAAAAGGAGAAGACTGTGTCAAACCCTGATTCCTGAGAGTTCTGCAAGAGCTGCAAGAGCCCAGGTGTGATGGATCAGCTTCCTAATGCAAAGGCCTGAAAGTTCAGTCAGGTCCTTGCAACGCAAAAGGGTGATCCTCGGACTGACAGCAACACAAAGCAACGTGCTGCGAAAGATGCTCATAACTGCACATCAAAACTATCAAACGTATATCTGCATTAGTAGCAAGCTCTCCAGAAAGCTGGCATGCATCCATTAAGTGGAGAGACATTGCTTTAGACTGAGGTGACTGGGTACAGAGCCTGCAGTGACCTCCTAGCCAGGAGGTGTTGCAAGGCACACACAACGTGAGCTGACTTGGGCATTAAATTGGAGTCAAGCCAAGTTTGCAGACTAGTTTCTCATAACCGTATACCAACAAGGGTGACTCCCCTGCCCTGCTCTGGGGAACACTGAGTCGTATCTGGAGATATTTTTGGTTGTCACAATGACAGAGATGCTACTGGCATTTAGTGGGTAGAAGCCGGGGATGCTGCTAAACAGCCTATCGTGCCCAGGAAACGCTCCTCAACAAACACTTTTCCAGCCCCAAATGTCAATAGTACCAAAGTGAAATCCTAGGCCACGTAAGGCTGATTGGAATAGCTTTCCCACTAGTTATGGCCTATTCAGTGACCAACGCAGGACTGCAAAGAGAGAAGGAATTGTGCCTGATCTATACCCCTAGTGATACTGACTCAGTTAACCACAATTTGTATCCCAAATAATTTCAAAAACATAACTTTGAAGTGATTTTCAATGCTAGTTTTGTTTCTTTTCTACTACACTAGAGTTTAGTCTGTGATTTGCTTTATTAATGCGAACATGTTTACATGAGAAAAGCCGTAGACTGCAAAGAAAGAAATGAACTGAGCCCAGTGAAAATTATGAACCTGCTCAGTCTCTTCTCCAGGTGCCATTTTTAGTTTTGATACCTTAAGATTGTAAATGAGACACTGCCACCTGGATTTAAAATGAAGTACTTTCCTTGTCATACAAATGTATAAAGGTTTAAAAAAAATCCTTACATAAAATGCAAACTAATGGTACTTTCTTCTCCCCTTTAACAAGAAAATTCAGAGCAGAAGGCTATAATTTATATTTTTATCCCAGTAGGAAGCTAAATTGGCAATTCATCAGAAATAAAAGCAAAGCAACATTACTATGCCTGCACCAGGCTTCCCACAGTGCAAAGAGGGGTGCTTAGGAATGGATGACATAGTGATGTGCATTAATGAGTCTTGGAACAGGTGAATATGGGCCTGTAAGTAGATGAAGTGCAAAGCAGTCACTCAGGTGGGAACAGAGATCTAAGGGGCTCTGAATCCTTATGAGGGGAGTTATTGAACCTCTAGGGGAAGTTCTAACAAGGGGAGAGCAGTGGTGCTAGGAAACAGAGCAACAGGGACGTAAGCAGGTCTGGAATAAGGGTCAAGCAATGTGGTGGCAGGAGCCAGTGTGAGAGGAGAGACCACTGAGAAACTGGAGCATCAATTTATAGTGCTTAAAAAGTTAGGGATGGAATACCTCCATAGTGGCACCAAGCGTTTGCAAACAGGTTGCTCAGGTGAGCCCTATGCTTTGACTGACATAAAATAAAAAGAGGGAAAACCACATGGGATGGAAGGTGTGGTCAGAGCTGCAGGTCAGCAACATGTGCATTCTACTGGGGCCAAACAGCACAGGAGTCTCGGGTGTGGAGGAGCAGACATCCCTCAAAATGTCAATGCAAGTGGTAGATGTCGCAGTTACACCAATGCCTGTCATCACTTTGGAAGTAGTTCTTCCTGCAGAATCTTCCAAAGAACTCTGTAGATGCAAAGATTGATGTGGGTACAAAAATTATGGCTTTTTTGATTCCTATCCCATAGCTTGCAATCAGCAGAAAATTCCTCTAGCGAACATGGATCAGCCCATCGGTCTAGCTCTAAAGGAAATGAGGGCAGGAAAGGAGGTAGGCAGTGACCTTGTGACACCAGGCACTCAGCCTCTGCTCTCTCAACTCCATCCAATGGCTTTGCCATGGCCTCAGTGCTACTTGAAAAGTCTTTGAGACAAGCACATTTTAGATTATCCAAGCATCCTGCTTCTCCAGCTCTTCTCTCTTGCTTTCCATTCATTTTCTAAATTATCCTCTTTTCTCTACACAACACCCTAGGGTGGAATTCAAGGGAAAAGCAAACCTAATGTCTGCCAAGTTCCTTCTTCCTCACGTGTATTTCTGATAAAGGGTGCATGTGTCCTGATACCAAAGCCATTAGGCGATGCACCCGAGCGGGCATCGCTGACGACACCCACCTGCACAATGAAGTCACCATCTTCTTCAAGGTTGCTTGCTGAAATTTTCCAAATCTCCGATTCCTTTGGTAAAACACTAGACAGTGGTTCTAACAGTATGGTTCCCTGAGCATTTACTTGTAATGCAAATTTTCAAATAAGGCCACACCTTATACCTACTAACTCAGAAATTTCAGGCATGCAATCCAGCAACACAACGCACGCATTGTAATATAATACATGTTGTTCATTTTTGTGGAATACAATGTGATTTTGCAATATGGTTTTGATTGTGTAATAAGTAGTTACAATCTTGATTTCCTTAAGCATTTAAAAATCTGTGCACATGTATTGAAATATCACAGTGTATCTCAGAAATATATACAATTATTACAGGTTAATAGAAAGCTTAGCAACTTGTATTATAACAAGTCCTCCATGAGTTTATTATTTCAGCAACCCACTTGCTTTAATCATTCTCGGCCTTGCTACAGAGTCTATGCAGGCTCCACATACATAACCTGAATGGCGTGAGTTGTATTTGTTGAATCAGATTTTTCTGTTTTTCAAGCTCAGCCAGTTTAAAATAAAAATGTCAAGATTTTATAAGAAATATATATGTGTGTATAAACATATATGTATATATATTTCAAAGAGGAATATTCAGCAAATTATGCAAGAGATTTTTAAAATAAGCTTAAATTGAAAGATAATCATTGATTCAGGATATATGGGAACTATTAAGATTATCATGATAAATTTTCAGATAACAGCACAATCCTCTATCTTGAATTTTCAGATTTTACCTTTAGGTTCTCAACATCACAAATATATCTTCAAAGGCTACTGTCACTGCTGGAAACAGCAAAGTTACTCCAGTAAAACTTGGAGCAATTTATGCCACTTGACACCGTCATGGTGCCAGGCACTGTGCTTGGTAGTAGAGTAGCAAATATCAGAAAGATCTAATACTGGCCTCAAAAACCTGTTCTGTTCTGCAAGAGTACTGGATGAAAAATACCGTGAGATTAAAAGGAAAAAATGCAAAAGCTGGGATAAGCATCTGGCCTATTGGTTAAGTTACCTCCATCTCCTATCAGGGTACACACAATACACACACCCCTTGGTTGAAGGGGAAAGGAAGAGAACTCTGGTAATTATTTACTGCATGATTGCTTTGGGCCAGCAGCAGCAGTATGCCAATTTGCAGGGTTATAATCAAGTGCATTCCGGGGGAGGGGGGTGGTCAGATGGCAGGCTAGCCCTCTGTCCTACCTGAGCTGTAGTGCCAAGGCTGGAGGCATAATCTTCGTTCCTATCCTGCCGATGAGGGTTGGGAACACTCCCACCAGTTCCACCACAGTGACATGTCGAAGATCCAGGCCGCACTGGGATTGCTGGGTCGAGGGGTGGGGGGGACACAACAGCAGATGCATTAGCATGGCTAAAGGAGACCTTCATGCTCAACTACTAACTCAGGGTCAGCAACGGTCTGCTTTGCCCACTCCAAATTGTCCTGAAAACAATTATATTAGGGTTAAACCAGCAGCCATAAAACTGAATGTCTTCCTAGAAGAACACAAAGAACACTCAGAAATATCTTGGCAATAGGAGCTTGGAAATCTGAGCAAAATGGCAGACTATGAGATTCCAGACTGGGTGTGACCTTGCATGAGTCAAATTTCCTAAAACTGTCCCAAGACCACCCAAGACAATTCTACCTTCACTTTGCAGTGAAAGAGTATTTCCAAGACCCCCCTTCTTTGCCCTTGTTTCACCAAATCTCTCTACCCTATGACTCCCCAAACCCAAACCAGGTAAAAACAAAAATTCCAGTCCTCTGAGCTGACCCTTGGCAAAGGCCTTGGAAATGTGGCCCAGTCAACCATATGCCAGAAGCTCTCTTCAGGAGCAGCGATGGCCATATGGGAACAAGAAATTTCCCTAGTTAATTTGGAAAATAGATTTAAAAATTGCTGAATTATGAAAGCATCAAGTGATTTTTACAATTCCATGGAAACATTCCTATATAGGGTGACAGAATTGGTTAGAAAAGTTAATGTTTTTTTCTATTATTCCAACTGAAATGTCTGCATCAATCCAACATTTCTTTGAAGGCTCTGACTAAAGTACATGCATAAGGATGCTCATGGGAGGAGGTGACATATACACCTATCAATACAAACTATCTGATCTCTTTCATTGATTAACAAATAATCCTAAAGGAACACGATAGATGAAGGCAAGAGGTGGCAGAGGGAGCAACATTCACTGGAAAGAGCCAGATGGTAAACATGGTTTCCCCTTAGTGTCTGCAAGGGATTGGCTCTAGAACATCCATCACAAAAATGAACATGCTCAGTCCCTTAGGAAAAGCAGCCTAGTATTTGAAAAGCACCTACACACACCCTATTATATTCTTTAAATCATCTCAGGACTATTTCTAGTTTGTGATCCAATATAAATGCTTTGGAAATAGTTTTGGTACCACACTATTTAGGGAATGATGACAAGGAAAAACTTATGTGTGCTGTAAGTACAGACACAATTTCTTCTAAATATTTTTGATTCCAGTTTGGTCAAATCCACAGATGTGGAAGCCACAGATACAGAGGGCTGAGAGTGGCATGGCCTCTGCTGGAATTACTTAACAGTGCAAAAGCAGCCAAAGATAATGCATAGCTGAATGCATGTGTGATCAAATTTAACTTACAGAATCTAGCAATGCACCTAGTTGGCCCCATGGGCCATAGTTTACCAAATTTTAAAAATAGTTGTTGAGCTTGCTTGTTCACTTTCCCACATAATAATAAATCAGGAAATGTCTAATCATGAAATATGGCTTGCAATGCCAATTTCTATCAAAGCAGATAGATATAACTTGTGTTTTCTGATGAGCAAACTCCTATGTGGAGCAAAAGGACATAGGGGAGGGGATGAAGTAGCAGGCATTTGGTAAAAATATAATTAATTTAGTCACCATCCAGGGAGCTAAATTTTTAATATGTCTCTTTGGAATGCATGGGCTGACATTCAAGTACATTGGGAAGTTTAAAGAAAGACATTATTCATTGCAGTAATGCTGTCATAAGAACTAAATTGTAGCCAGTGATTAAACTAAGACTGTTTAAAACATTTAGCTCTATTCTATTTAATGAATGGATCAAATAATTAAAAATATTTGTTGTGCAGAATTGTGTCCAGGACACAGCACACTTCTGTCTCTCTACCATTCAGATAGGCTACTCTTACTGCAACACAGCTTCAGGGAAAAGTCAAGTAACTTCTACCTTGATCCTTAATGTTCCTAGTCCCCCCCGATCCCCATCAGAACGGTTGCCTCATTTAGTAGCTACAAAATGTACACAGCCGAGAAAAGCACACTGCCTTGAAAAATGCCTGTGAAGCTTTCAAGAGCTTAGGAATCACCTGGGTTCTTGATAAAATTATTAAAAATGCAGATTCGGACATAGTAACTCTGCAAGCGATCTGAGAATGTGCATTTCTCTTATTTGAAAGGGAGAAAAAGAGAGAGAGAAAGAGAGAGAGAGAGAACTTCCATCTTTTGCTTTGATCCCTGAATAGCCACAATAGCCAGGTCAGGTCTGGGCCACGTAGAAACCAGGAGCTTTTTCAGATCTGGGCCAGGAGCCAGGAGTGGCTTCCAGGCCTACCATGTAGGTGGCAGGGACCCAAAAACGTGAACTATCTTCCACTGCCTTCCTAGGCACATTAGCAGGGAGCTGGACTGAAAATGCAGCAACTGACACTTGAGCTAATAAGCTGGTGTTACAAACTGCAACTAAACCAGCTGCGTCACAATGTCAATGCTATGTGTATGCGTGTGTGTGTGTGTATGTTTTAAGAGTTTAAAAATTTACTTGACCATGGCAGAGAGTCCAGAATTCTATTGTCAAGATATAGTAAACAGTTTCATTGTAAGTCCATCTTTGTCTGGAAACAGAAATGCATACCACACTGCATCCTCACATCTGGATGTTAGTCTCCATTTCACAGCTACTGTACATCCCCTCAAACAAAAAGTCATGATGCAAAATCAACAATAGAAAGAAAAATAGAAATTTACAATGCCATGAAGTTAAATAACATGTTACTAGATATGACAGTCTCCATTACACAACTACTGTACATTTCCTTAAATGAAAAGCCCACAATGATGGACATATGACTGAGTATGAAGAACTATATGTTAGTAATGATATAAAGGAACTAGGTGGGGGGGGAGGGAATTGGGGAGGGGATAAGGGAATATGGAACTTTATCATAAAATGATAGCAATAATAATAAAATATTAAAAAATTTTTAAAATCTCATCTAGAAAGTCCAACATGAAAAAAATAAAATAAAATAAAAATTTACTTGAAAGACAATTGCAGAGAGGGGCAGAGGCAGAAGAGAGAGATCCCCACATCTACTGGTTCACTCACTCCCCAGATGAACACAACAACCAAGGCTGGGCCAGGCCAAAGCCAGGAGCAGCATCTGGGCCTCCCACTTGGGTGCAAAGGCCTAAGAAGTTGGGTCATGCTCTGATGCATTCCAAGGCACATTAGCAAGGAGCCGGATCAGAACTTGAGCAGCAGGGACACAAACTGATCCCATAAGGGGTGTTTGCGCTGCAGGTGGCTGGTGATGCAGCCCCCCACCCGGGGGAGGGGGTTCTGACAAGCTGCCAAGTGCAGCTAATGTGGCTGGATCATGGGCCACACTTTGAAAACCACTGTTCTTAAAGGTTTCTGTAATTCTCTGAGGAGCTCTATGAGTCAGGGAAATTCCTTGGAGAAGGACTTTGAGCCAGGAGGCTTCTGGATAACTCCCACCCCCTTGGGCCAGCCTTTTGGGCAGACAATTGATTGATCGCCTGGAGCCCAGGCATATCCTAGACAGGTTCAGCAAAGATAATTGTTCTTTGGCTGGGTCTGGACAGCATGTCAATTAAGTGTATTAGTGAAAGCAGACAGACCTTGTTAGTTGGAAAACGATTGGGTTTGCTCTGAGGAGTCGATGTTAATCAGGTTAGGTCCAGGCACCAGAAATGAATGGTGGTAGCTCTAAAGTGCTTGTTTCTGAAACTCACAATAAATGGATTAAGCAATGAATCTGTCCTTTGCTTTTAGTAAAACGTCCAGGCCCTTCCTGTAGCAGGACCGCGTCCCACCTTGACCCTGCTTCAGGGTCAAGTCATTACCTGTAGCATTCCCAGCTGCAGCCGGTAGAGGAGGTTCCGGGCTGTGGGTGTAGATACAATGAGAAGTCTTCTCTTCTCATAAAACTGATCCAGAAGCGCAGCTGCTGTTCTGACGCCCACATTGACATTCATGGCTGGAAATAAAAATGGCCACATGGGTCAAACACCCTGTTCTTATTTGGCCCAATGCAGCCTGTGAGGGCATATACCACAAAATACCTAAGACGCAGACCTTCAGATAAGACTGCAGTGTGAGTAGTTTATTTGGGAGGTGATCCCATGAAACACCTGTAGGGAGTGAGGAGGAATATTGCTTTTCTCTTGTTGCCTAAAAAGTCATCACATCTTGGGCCCGGCGCGGTGGCGCAAGTGGTTAAGGTCCTCACCTTGCACGCCCGGGATCCCATATGGGCGCCAGTTCTAATCCCGGCAGCCCCGCTTCCCTTCCAGCTCCCTGCCTGTGGCCCGGGAAAGCAGTTGAGGACAGCCCAAGGCTTTGGGACCCTGCACCCGCTTGGGAGACCTGGAAGAGGCTCCTGGCTTCGGATCGGCATAGCATCGGCCGTTGCGCTCAATTAGGGAGTGAATCATCGGACGGAAGATCTTCCTCTCTGTCTCTCCTCTCTGTATATCTGCCTTTCCAATAAAAAATAATGAAAATAAATCTTTAAAAAAAAAAAAGTCATCACATCTTAGTTGCTTAGCATAATACACAAATTTGTTCTCTTTGGCCCTGGAGCTCAGAAATCCTAACGTGATTCATTGGGATAAAACCAAGCTATTGGGGCCCAGCACGGTGGCACAGTGGTTAAGGTCCTTGCCTTGCACCCCCGGGATCCCATATGGACACCGGTTCTGTCCCGGCAGCCCCGCTTCCCTTCCAGCTCCCTGCCTGTGGCCCGGGAAAGCAGTCGAGGATGGCCCAAAGCTTTGGGACCCTGCACACACGTGGCAGACCCGGAAGAGGCTCCTGGCTTTGGATCGGCATAGCATCGGCCGTTGCGCTCAGGAAGATCTTCGTCTCTGTCTCTCCTCTCTGTATATCCGCCTTTCCAATAAAAATAATAAAAATAAAATCTTGAAAAAAAAAACAAGCTATTGACAGGACTGTATTCCCTGAAGATGCTCTAGAGAAGAATCTATTCCCTTGCCTTTTTCAACAGATAGGGTCACTTTGATTCCTCGGTCCCTAATCCCTTTCTCCATCTTCAGAGCCAGCAGTGTAGAAATCTCCAAATCTCTCTTCTCTCCATCCTTCCCCATCATCTCTTTCTCTCACCCTGCTATAATAACACAATTACTTTGGACCCATTGGATAGTCCAAGACACATCTCCCATCCAAATCCTTAACCTAGTCATATCAGCAAAGTCCTCTTTGCCACCCATGTAAGGCAATACAGTTACAAGTTCTGGGGATTAAGATGTGGACATCTGTCTACCTCAGGAAGTGAAAAAGGCAAGGAAAGAAAGCAATAGATTGTTAAAAAAAAAAAAAGTTACTGCTTGGGTCTGGCACAATGGTGAAGTAACCTGAGCTTCCGTCTGCCCTGTTAGTAATTCATATGGGTGTCTGTTTGTATTCAAGCTGTTCCTGTTCCCTTCCAGCTCCATGCTTATGGTCTGGAAAAGCAATGGAGGACAGCTCAAGTCCTTGGGTCCCTGCACCCACATGGGAGACCCAAAAGAAGCTCCTGACTCCTGGCTTCAGAATGGCTCAGCTCTGGATTAAATAAAATTCTGACATATAGACCAGCCCTGGCCAATAAACCAAACAGAAGCCAGTATGTAATTTTAACTTCTCTAGTAATTGCATTAAAAGTACAAAGAATTATGCAAAAGTAACTTTGATTCAGTGTAGCACATATAATTTCAAGATGTAATCAGTATAAAAATCGAGATATTCTATATTTTTGTACTATGAGTCTGAAATTGGTGTGTATTTTCTTCGTACTTTTAGACCATCTCAATTCAGACTTGCCTTATTTCATGTGTCCAATAGCCACACATAGCCAGTAGCTTCAGCAGTGAACCACGCAGGCCCAGAATCGTACCAGGCCCCATGTTCAGGCTTCACAGTGGATATGAAATCCTTGGATGGGAAGTCTGCAGCATGTTCTTTCTGCCTTAATGTCTGACATTGAAGAAACTCCTACACTTAGCTGATGTGGTGTCTGGCTCTTTTCCATCTAACTCTGGATATCTGGGTTTAAAGAAAACAGATAAAGAGGGACCAAAAAATGAGGGAAAGGAGAGAAGTGTATAAATAAATGACATGTTCCAAATTTTCGAATGAGTTTATGTCTCACACTGTTTTCCTTTCCCAGCTGCTTTGCTTTCTGTTCAGCAGTAAGAACAGCTAGCGCGTACAGAGTGCTTACACTGTAGCAACGCTGCATTACTCTGCCGTTCAATGGATTGCCTCCTTAAATCCTCACAATAACTCAGGAGGCAGGCAAGGACTTACTTTCTTCACTTGAGGCAGCAGGAAAGATTCCAGAAGCCCGAAACCTGCATGATTTAGTGCTGACTACCTACAATAGTGTCCTGGCTTAGTAAGTAAAAACCATACATCTGTAGAAGGGAGGCAAGAAAACTAAAGCAGACTTTGCTGAGTCATGATGTCATCTAAGTCTGGCATTGGATTCCCATTTCCATCTTCTACCATAGAGGCCATGAAATGAAAATGACAGGACAGGCAGGGGCAAAGGAGAAGGGTTGCAGCTGGGATCCAGGGTTCCAGGGACTGAGTGGGTAAACGCAGTAGATTTACTCACTCAGATGATGCGGGATGGCAATGAACTTTCAAGCAATGCACATGGAAAAAAAAAACCAAAAAACAAAAAACCTTCTTTCCTTATGCCAGAACCCAGAACCAGAGGGTGTTTGGGTTCTTCTACTGGCTTAAGAGACTGTCGCATACATACCTGCACAGCTGGGCTCTGTGCCAGACCACGCCAGGTTGGACTGACACACACGGGCAGGGCTCCCCTGGAGCTCGTAACCACCGATGCAGGAGAACTCACAGGTGGCCCCATAATTATCACCATCACTAGAACACTTCATGTAGCCATTTTCTGGGGCATTGAGCTTGCCACAGCGTCTGACTGTAAAAACACAAGCCCACAGGGGTCTCAGTGCTGAGCTCTGAGAGAAGGTACAGTCTCAGAGGCACCAGCCTTACCATGAATGGAGGGAGAGGGATGGTTATCTGGCCAGTAGGGGAGCCCTGGAATAGTCATTGTCCATCCCAATGAGATCGCTGAGATCAGCTGGTGTTATAGATGAGGAGACCAAGCCCAGAAAGCGGCAAAATGAAAGAAGGCATAATAACTACTGCTCAAATCGGAAGGAATACAGTAACACTTAAAAACATGTTTTGGGGGGCAGACCAAAGGTTCTGGAACATCAAGAACATGATCTATGCAGCCCAAATTAGGGGCCTCCCAATTACCCTGGTTATAATTGGGTATGTGGCTTTAGCTGGTCATCCCAGCTCAAGGATGGAAATGTCACCAGATAGTATTCTAGCAGGCCAACCTGCTGTGGGCTTTGATGAGACTGCTCTGATAAGTCCTGTAGAACTTCTTTCATAGTCAGTCAGCACTGAGCCTCACCAGACACATCCAGGGGAATTCTGCCTTTAAGGTGAGACAGTTGACCCGGAGGCTAACAATGAGCCGGTCTCTACAGAAATGGGAGCCCAGAGAATTCTTGCTTGTGGGCCTGCATCCCTTTGCTATACTAAAGAGGGGGGAAAGGCCAAGAAGCAGCTCTCTTACCTCTTACTTTAACTCGAAATTTGCAAGTGCCCTTGTTCTCAGCTCTGTCATAGACAGTATACTGGATCCTGTGGTCTCCTTCTGGAAAATGTGAGCCTGGAGGGAGGCCTTTCAGAATAACACTGAGAAAAGGCAAAACAAAACAAACACCAGAGATGATCCTTTGCAACCTGACAGGCAGTTGCTGAGTCCCGACCCTGCATAGCAGGTGGGGATTCTGAGAGGCAGCCTGTTGACCAGAGCGAGAATTTCACAAAGAATAGAAACTGCCGAGCTTTTCTGTTTTAGAAGAGCATTTTCAGGTCAGAAAATGGGAGGTTCACATTTTTTTTTCTTGCTAGAGGGTAGAAAAGAGTGTGGGGGAGGCTGAGAGGTCAAGGCCAGTCTTCCTCCAGTTCCACTCTCGGTCAAGGGGCCGCGGGGCTGGGGGGAATCTGAGTTTCCCTACTATTAAGACTACAGAGGGATTTTTTTGTGATGAAAATATTTTGAATGTATAGTCCTATGAGTCATAGAAATTTGAGCCTATGGGAGATTCTAGAACTTTCTCTGCTTTTTTCTCTCTGGGCCAGTGGAGACTTTTTCAGAATAAAAAAACAAGCAAATTTTCTGTTATTTCTTCATTATCCTAACAATAAAATAATAATAATTGTTCTTCACATTTCCATAAACTTTACATGTTTTCAGCATGGTTCTACAAATCACCCTCATAACAACCATATTAGGTAGGTAGCATGATCTCCCTTTTACAGGTGAAAAAACTGAGTCACCCATGATCACACAGCTAGAGTGACTCCAGCATCTTTCTTTTGGGCTGTATAATAACACCAAAAGATGGAGCATGACCAAATGCCAGACTTAATTTTTCAATATATTCTAATTCCTCTTCCTTCTGTCCTTCTCAGGAATGATAAGGACATCTGCTGATATTGGCCATTTGGAAGCATCCCCATCATCACCAAGGAGAGTCTCGCATATGAGTTAACAGCAGCAGCTGTTAACAAGGCATGAATTGCGAGGCTTCGGGAAAGTGGGAGAAAACTCATCACGCACAGGTATGTCAAGTTCGGCTTCAGATACTTGGGAAGTACAGTATACAAGTGGTTCCTTAACTGTCTGAGGCTCTATTCATCTGTGACATACAAATAACAGTCTTGGGGAGCCAATCAAGAAACTAATAGGGAGCACTTGTCTCACAGCATGACACTAAAACTTGACACTAACACCGTCTGCAATCAACTATGTAACTTGGATCAGATGTAGAGAAGAGGTACCATGGAAGCCAAGATCTCAAGTGAGGGCTGACAAGCAGGCAAGGTAGCCTTCTCTCAGGGCCTCGACCTGCTGGAGCGTGCTCCCCGGGGCATTGCAGACCAGGTTTTTGCAGGCTCCAGGTGGAGAACTCTGCAAGCTCTTAACAGAGCAGCAGGGGACTACTAAGATGCCCTTTTCAAATGTCACATTTCTAACCATAATGCGCAGGTAACCCACAAAAATGCCAAGGTGACTATCTGCACAAGGCTTTTAGACACATAGAATCATCTAGTGATTTGATATTTTGAGTGTATTATGCAAGTTTTCAACAACAATCAAAGCTGTAAAAATTCAAGAACCTATTGTGTGCTAGGGGCCGAGCCAGAAATTGTACTAAATCCTGAAGCACCAAAGGAAAATCCAATCCTGGATTATGTCAACTGTGATTTACTTTTCAAATCTACTCTAAGTTCTTCCTCAGGGATTTGTGTCATATGACAGTGAATATTTTTTTTAGTGGCCAACTTTTATCTTTGAGAAATTACAAGAGGGAACACCAACAGTAATATGACTGAAACTAGATGATGCACTTGGGCAAGATCGTCAGATGGAGGAACAAAATGTCCTGCTAGGGATGAGAGAATTTCTCCTTCAGTTGGAGGTGTTCCATTATTGTGAATAGTTGTGTAAAAGTGTTCTGGCTTGCACAGCCTGGGTTACTAACCTGGGTTAGTAGGTTAGTAGTCTCCCCATGTTGCATGGCTCCCCAGGGCATAAGCCAAAGGTATCCTCTTGTTCACAGATGGAAACTCAGTAGGGAGGTATAATGGGGGCATGCACTTTAAGGCACTGACGTGAACATCCTCACATAACATAGTAGCCTCAGAAAACAAAAAGACCAGCCCAATAGCTGCAGCACTGCAGGCCAACATGCTAGATTTAGAAGAAAATATACAGGTGAAATTCCAAAGGGAAGCACACATTTATAAAAGCTTTTTTACTATACACCCACTGCAAATGTCCTGGAGAATAGGGTAAAAGCGAGGAGGAAGGCAAAAATCACCTTGTCTCTTTTTATATAAGCGTCTGTACATGTTTGATCTGTTCATAATTATTATAAGCCAAATGAGAAATTGGAAATCCTAAAATAAACAGATGCAGTCAAAAAAAAAAAAAAAGAGTGAGGAAGTTTGGCACTGAACCATACTCCCAGAGCACAAGGTTGGTGAGTAGCACCTAGCCCCAGCTGGGAGACACACAAGGCTTCCCAGAGAAGGTGATGGCTTCATAAGGCCGGGGGACATTAAGTAGGAGCCCCCACCTCAGCAGGCAACAAGGGTGCTGCATGCCTGAATTCACCAGTTAGCTTTCTCCTCTCTGTTCTTCCTCTGGCATTGCTCCCACCACCCCTTATTTCAGCTTCTTTCCTACTGAGTGCAGGCTGTATGGGTGGCACAGTTCCAGGCACTAATGATACGCTTGTGGACATATAGTAAAGGAGACACACAATAAAGTACATAGTGTGGTAGACAGGGGACCAAGTGGAAGCATAACTGGACCAGTGTGGACATACACCCCCACTCTGGGTAGCAAACCCTTACATGAGGACACAGCACTGCTCTAGCTGCCAAGCTGCACTTACTCAGTAAGAATGCCATCTGCTGTGTCTCTTCCTTCAGGGGTCTCCCAGGATACCCGGACAGTCAGCTTATTGGGTTCAGCAATGCGTTCCTTCACACTTGGGCATTTGATTCTAGGAGGTTCCACATCTGAAAATATAACCAAAACAGTCTCCATTATCAAGACGTTTGGGGCTCAACATCCAACACTTGCCATACTCAAACCTCTAGGTAACCCCCAATGTTGAAGAGTTGGCATGCCCTGTTTCTCACCCCCCCACACACACCCCACCTCTTTCTCTGCTGTTGAGTTCTAAAGATTGCTGGAGTACTCAAAGCATAGAACTAAACCTGCAGTCCCCTCAAACTTATTAGGTGTTCCATGGGGTAATATGTACAGCTCCTTCCTCCATATATTCCCAAACTCTTCGTTCTGAAATAACACCCTGGCACCTACCAGCTGAAGCTAGAAGGCATTCAGCTTCCGTAAGACTCTCCTCCTGGAAAGACGGCATCTAAAAATATCAAAGAAGGATAAGCTACAGTGACCCAACCCAAGGCAGTGGAGCTTTCCTGGGTGCTTTATTGTTGGAGGCCTCATTCCAACTGTGATGTGTCAGGGATGCACAAAGACAAAAGAATCATTTTCTCTGACTCTTCAAAGAGTTAACAGTCACCACACACGGAATATAACAGGAAATGGCATTTCCCCACACAAGGTAAAAATGAATGCTGCAGAGGTGTAAAGGAGCCACTTTATTTATATATATATATATTTGCCACTTTCATTTTATCATGTTCAAACTGAGGCTCAAAGAGGTTAAGTGCTTTACTTAAAACCACACAAATAGTGGCAGTGTGAATCATAACTCAAATCAGCTTACCACTGGAACAAACTCTCCCATTGTCTTCCTGCTATATCTCTTCCTAGCATATTGCTCAGAATCTCAAACCAGACAGTAATCTGTCTGGGTCCACTGCCTCACACAACTGTCATTGAACTTGTGATTTCATGTTCTGGAACAACACTTGTACTTTGATTCTAGCTCTTCAAAGCCCTCCACACTTTCCCCAAGTTGCTTCTCTATCTGGTAGAAATTCTGCCTCCTTACTGTCAAGACAGATTGATAAATGAGGAGTAGAAATAAATGATTTGTGAATTCTACACTGGCATGCATTTCATCTTATCCTAGCTGAAGTGAAATCAAAAGGGTAAGTTTAAACTTTCACAGATTCAATTTTATGATTCTGATCAGGTGTAGAATTTATTTAAAGAGGGATAAAATAGTGGCATTCATTTTTGCATTGTTTTACATATCAACTGAGAATTACTTAAATGTTATTAAAATTGGAATGAAAATTTGATGTCCTAGTATTACCTTTAAATATTTATTTTTTGAAATGCAAAGTGATAGAGAGGAACACAAGCACACAGAGAGGGAGAAAGAGAAACGAGAGAGACCGAGAGATCTTCCAACTGGTGGTATACCCCCCAGATGCCTGCAACTACTGGAATTGGGCCTGGGTGAAGCCAGGATCCTGGAACCACAGACTGTGATGTTCACACTCCATGTGAACATCAGTAAGTCAAGTAACAGATCATCACCTGCTGCTTCTGAGATGCATGGGCACATTGGCAGGAAGTTGGATTAGAAGCAGAGGCAAGACTTTACTGGAGTACCCCAAATGGGATAGAGGCATTCCAATTCGTGGCTTAACCCATTGTGCTCACAGTGCCCATCCACAAATGGCCTTTCAGCATAGAATCACAAACATCTTTTTTTTCCAAAAAGATGATTTATTTGAAAGGCAGAGTTCCAGAGAGAGAGAGGGAGAGAGAGAAAAGGAGTGATGTTTCATCTGCTGTTTCACTTCCCAAATGGATAGCTGGGAGCTAGGCTAGACCAAAGCCAGGATCCCAGAACTTGATAATATCCAGGTCTCCCACATGGGTGCAGAGGCTCAAGCTCTTGGGCCATTATTTCCTGCTTTCTCAGTTGGCATTAGCAGGGAGCAGAATCCAGAGTGGGGCAGCAGAGACCTGAATTGGCCTTTATAAGGCATGACAGCACTGCAGTCAGTGACCAAACCTGCTGTACCATAACATCAGCTCCGAATCACAAACATCTTAAGAGAATAAATGTACCAAATAAAATACTTCTTATTCTCCTGTCTTGTCTAATAACTTTTCATTTTACTTAGGGCAAGAACCTATAAATAATTTGGGTTTTTTTTTTCATTTTTTTAAGATTTGTTTTTATTGGAGAGTCAGATATACAGAGAGGTGGAGAGACAGAGAGGAAGATTTTCCATTTGCTGGTTCACTTCCCAAGTGACCACAATGGCCAGAGCTGAGCCTACCTGAAGGCAGGAGCCAGGAGCTTCTTCCGGGTCTCCCATGTGGATGCAGAGTCCCAAGGCTCAGGACCATACTCTATTGCTTTCCCAGGCAATAAGCAGTAAGCTGGATGGGAAATGGAGCAGCTGGGATACAAAACTGGTGTCCATATGGGATCCAGGTGAATGCAACGTGAGATTTAGCCAATAGGCTACCATACTGGGGTCAGAAATTATGAATAATTTGTTTTAAAAACTTGATCTTCAAATATTCAATTTTATTTTCGTTCTACATCATGCTTCAATGGAGTGTTAACTTACAGACTTCATACATTAATCCTAAGTTGAATAACTGTCATTTTATTGAATGCAAATCACTGTCAATTGGGAGATGCTTCACAATTCCAGTGATATTAAAGTGAAAATATTTACTTCTTAGAAATGACTAAATAAATTGTATAAACATGATGATGAAATTGAAGATATTTTAAATGAATTTGATCTATTTTTAGATGTTAATTTTTTAAAAGCTCAATTTTTTTTTACTATGATCTGAATAAAAGATACTTTTGTGACTCACATGGACATTTCACAGTTTTGGGTGAATCAAACACGTAAGTTGTCTACCTGTCAAAAATAGCTGGTAATCGCAATTTACAAAGACTGTATATTGAAAAATTTGAAAGCAGTATAAGGGCAGAGAGGAAATAATCTTAATGGAAAATGACATTGTGTTACCAAGTCTTGTTAAAGTAAAAAACTCTCAGCCTGGGTCAGATAAATCAAACATTTGGGTAACAGGTCGGAGTTTTCATTTTGCTGTATCAACTAGACATCCTGACCGCACACACACTCAAAAGTGGCTTTTATCCGGGCAGGGAGTCTTAGGCTTTTCTAAAGCCTGCTTGAGTCTGGCTTACAAGGATGGGTCCAAACTGGCCCAGCTCTTTAGCAACAGTGATCTTCTAAAGCAGAAAAGGGGAAGAAATCACTGCAAATAACAGCTCCTACGCACCGAACCCTGTGTGTGACCACCCCTTGCTGAGTACTGTCGCTGCACTATTTCACTGACTCCACAACCACCTGTTAGACAAGTAATGTTGTTAGTATTCCCATGTATAGACTGGGAGGCATTCCTTTTTGGCGGGGGGTGGTAAGTGTGGGGGAATTTATTTAAGAGGCCATCGCGTTTTAAAAAGCCAAATGCGTTCGTATGTCTCCCTGCCGCACACACAGCATTTCCCTCCAACCTTTTGCACACATATGCTTTATTGATTGCTTGTCAAGCTTCCCCAGAAATCCTTGAAGAGCAGCAGCAGGATTTGATTCTGATGCATCCTTGAGCAGCTGCTCCCTCTGTTTCAATTGATGAGATCAGCTGGGCTGCCCTTTGGGAGATACTCAGGAGGCATAAGCCCATTATTCCCCAGCCATGGCTACCCTATCTTTTTATAAGTTATGATAAATTCCCATCAATGAACTGAACAAAGTTACTATAGAAACATAATTATGATTTCCTCTTGAGTCAGGATGCCTGCATAGCCAGCTATTGTGTGGAAACCCTGAAACTCTCCATAAAAATCTTGGCCTCTGCTCTCTGTCCCATTCACGGGGTGGGGGTGGAAGGCGATGTGACAAACCATCTCCCTTCTTTGTGCTCTATTTTCCTCTCTAAATACAAAAAAGAGAAACATACATTTCACTGTATCAACTACTCTATCTGAGAAACCAAACGATTGAGCTTGTGAATCCTCAATGCAGCTAAAAGGTAGTGGAACTAAGTTCAAAAGAACAATGTTTTGGACAACAGGTCAGAAGAAAATGTTAATGGAAGTGACTCAATGCCAGTTCCAGACATAAAAAGTCTAGAACATTCTGCTTTTATCAGTTTGGAAACCAGTTACTTTCTAAAGAAGTCCACTGATAAGTCAAAGGAGTGAGAATGAGAAATTGGAGATTCAGTCAGATGTCGGTCAGTACAGTTTCCCCCAATTGTGGTGCTAGACATGTGAGGGAAGCCTGGCTCTTCCAGCACCACTCACCTCAGCCATTACCACAGAGAGCAAAGAGGAACCATCTTAGGAGTCTCGCCCAAATTCCCAACCCAGAGAATATTTGAGCAGTAACATAGTTATCTGAAACCACTAAATTTAGGCTGATCTTTGTGTAGCAATAGATCATTGATACAAATAAAAGTAATTTGAAGTTGGTGATGAAGAAGGAAGAATTTATATCATAGGGACTTAGACAACAAGGAACACAGAGCAAACGTGGCCATAGAAAACTCCCGCACTTGCTTCCTTTCCCCAGTTAGAATGCAATCCCCATGGATGCTCTGGGAAATGGTTTCAGATCTTGGAGAACTTTCCAGAATGAACAAAAGAAGCAAGAAGGGAAGGGATGAAATCCACCACTAATAGTTACTATGTTCACCAGAAATACCCAACTAAATTCATGGATAATACATTTATCCATTATGTTGGGGATTCAGAGGCTGCTGAAAATTTATTCAGTTTTCATTAACAAAATATGTCAGGTACAAAGTTGATCTGTTTCAATCCACCAAATTGTGTTTAAGCTAAAGCTAGCTTCCTCATTGCTTGCAAAAGAATGTCTATTTGTCAATCCAGGAAAAATTTAGAGGATTGAAGATGATCTGCGACACTGCAGTGACTTTTTTATTCTCAGCCCCAGTGATGAATCAACTGAATAATGCAGTATTGTCCAGTAAACTTTCCTATGGGTCATTGGATCAACCCAGTTGTCAGACAGTTTGGAAGCAAGAAAAGTGAAAGATTTGCACATCTTAAGACTCGGGGAATTTTTTTTTACTCCAGACTTTCATTTTGTGTTACTAAGTCTCCACCTACCCTACTCTGAAATTTCTCTCACATAGCCTACAAACACCCAAGTTGGTTAGTACACTGTCCTTTGTTAAAGCAATTAAATGGGTACTCTTGGCATGTCAAAAGACACTGGCTGGGTTTCCATCACCCATGGTTTAAAAATAGCCTCATATTTTTCTTCTTTTGGCCTAGGGAAAAATGTTGCTTTGAAAAAGAGATTGCGTGTCTACTCAAAATCTGCTCTGTAAATGAGGACTTGCTGTAATTCCAACTGCTCATTGTTCTATGTAAGTGCCAATATAACCAAAAACAACTAAAAATGGGAGGAAAGAAAAAAATATCTTCCTAAAAACAATGGTGGTTACATTCTAAGGTTTGTCTTTTAAATATATCATGGGCATTATAGCTCTCCTAATACTCAATCCTCAGGTAATTTACAATATTTTTCTGTAGTAACTGTGAACTTGATTCAACTGCCAGAGTATATTCTGCAGAAGAGAATTGACTTTAACTCATGATACGTTCAAATTATCCAGACCACAGAACTGACCACCTCAGAGTGAAAAGTAAGCCTGGTGTTCTCTTTTCCCTCTTGGTCTAGAAGAGAACTGGGATGACTTTCTCAGCACTCAGCACAACTCTGGCCAAGATACCCTGGTCAAGGTTGTGTGGCAATCTGGGAACTGCTTGGCCACCACGTGTCAGTTCCTAAAATAGGCTGACACTATGAGCTGTGTTCAAGGTCCCCCTAACCCAGCCAACATACAAAGACATTGATTAAACTACTTTAATACACTCAAAGCCAAAAGAATTAAATGATACCCCTGGAATAAAATTCACTAAGGACAAACTCCAGTTTCTCTGTCATCAAAAATAAAAAGATTAAGCTCCAAGCTCTCCTGTAGCTCACTGCACCCCTTTTTGCCACTCTCCCCTAATTACATGTAGAATTTCCCTTCCCCCATGTATGCCTGAAACTTGTTCTGACAAACTGTAAGAGAAACCCCTTGAAATAGGGGCTCATTTCATAGTTCCTTCTCTCTCTGTCCAGGAAGGTATAAGACCCATGCGGTGCAGCTTTAAGGCATGCTTGTTGCTTTCTGAAAGCCACTGGCAATTTCTTTCCATTGTTGCACACAATTTGGAAATCTAACCAGCATGATCCCTAGAGAGCTCTGCCAAGCTTGCTTAGCAGAAACAAATGTGAGCTTCTCCTCTCCTCCCACCAGCACCTCTGCCCCCTTCCAATATGAGGGAGGAGAGATTCTACGTTGGTTTAGTTTTTGCTTTTACGGAGCTGACCCGTGCATCCCAAGTCACAGGGAGCATCTCTGAGGTTTCAATCTGACCATCAAGTGTTAGGCCACATCCAGAAAGATAGACAAGATTGTCTGGGTGCTCTCCCAGCACAAGAGTCATTCCACACTGCTTAACCAGGACCACTCTGTCATGTTTTCTTCAAGGAGGACTACCCGACTTAAGACAAGTGTAAAACTTCACAAAAGGTTGCTGTTGGTTCATGGTTGTTCTGTTATTTCTCCTCTGTTGCCAGGTCTGAAAGTCTCAAAATTAATAGAGGTCCCTTTACCATCTGGGTGCTAGAAAGGTTTGCTGGTGGAGGCACTCTTTAGAGATTGGAAGGCAGGAAGGAGGCAGAAGTTTTCAAGCTTTTGATAGCAACTTTAATGAGGATTTTAAGGCCTCCTGACTTATCATTAATGTGGCAGCTACAGAAATGTCAGTGTCAGGGTGGGATCACAGACACTGGGACTATTTTGTTGTTGTTGTTCCTCCAGCTCTTCCTAAAGCTTTGCTATCAGCTTCCAGTATTAAATTCTCCACCACCACCCTATTTGAAATAGTCAGCATGGTTTCTTTCTAGTTTCCCGATTACTAACTGATATGAATACCTATCTAAAACTAGAAGAGAAAGCCCAGAGTAAACCTGCGTTTCATGTAATGCAGGATTAATTATGTTATTCAAATACAATGTATAATGACTCAGATATATAAGGGTCTTTGGTCACATCTTCAGCCTTGTCCCTTGGCCATTGCTCATTTGTCAGTCCCATGCAGAATGACAGTGGCTGATGGGAAGATGGTAGCCGACGGTGCCCTCATGAAGTCATGCCTAAGCCTGAGCCCAGAGGTTTTGCCTCCCATCTATCCCAAAGAGTAGCCTCAGATTGTAGTCTTTGTCATTGAAGTATCCACCCCAGACATTGAAGAGTCAAGAGGTCCTGGAGGAGAAGCACATTAGCAGCCTGAGCTCCATGCTCAATGTCAATATGGGCAAATACAAGTAGGGCAGGAGCCAGATCCCTATGATCTTAGCACCTTACAATAAGAACAATTCCTGGATTCGGAGAGTTCAAGTTTGAGAACCTAGAGATGTAGCTCCAGTTTGGCTCTATGGAACTGCAAGCAGGAAAGTAGCTTCTTATGCATCATCTGCAAAATGGTGAGTATACTAGAATGCTCTCTAAGGGCAAGTCCTGGCCACTTAAACAATTTTTATGTAAATGGTCCTCCAAAACAGTGGTTCTTGAACCGCTTGGAGGATATTCAAAATATCTCTATATCTCTATATCCCAGTGCCTGAAGATTCAGATTGTAGTGGCAGCAAGTGTTGAAAACCACTGCCCTTAAGAGATGCCCCCTCAATATTCAAATGGCAATATCAAGCCCCTGGGGATCTTATTTAGCTGTGGATTTTGATTTGTGAAGTTTGGGGTGAATCCCAAGATCTTATATCTTTAATATGTTACCTCTTGGTTGCTGATGCTGCTGGGTCCAGGATACTATTTTGAGTATAAAGGTGCTAAAAGTTCCTCTCAAACTAGAATACCCTGGTGGACTAGTGAAAACACAGATTTCTAAGCCTCACCCTGAGTTTTCATTCATTTTTGTCTTGGATGCAGGAGTGGTGTTGACAATTTGCTCCTGAACCAGTGGTTCTCTATGGAGTGTCAGTCTCCCCCCAACTCACCAATATCACTGATCACGTCTGAAAATATTTTTGATTGTCACAAGGGGTGCGAGGGTAATGGAAGGGAAGGTGAGCAAACCAGCCAGTGCAAACATCTGTGGAATAATAGCCGAGAATTCTGCTAAACATCCTACAGAGAACAATGATCTGGCCCTGAGCATGCACACAAACCAGGGATAGGGGCAGGCCTGTGGGGATAACTGGGGTCAGTCTGACTATGCCATGGCACCTGCTGGTATGCATGAGGACCAGATCTGTGGCAGGCTGGTTGGGCTGGATCACAGCACCCATCAGTTTTTGTGGATATGTGGTTGGAGAGTAGAATTTACCAGGCAGCTGCATTCATTGCTATGTGCATTGGCAGGTGCAGGTGACAGACTGAAACTGACCCTGCACTGGCTGGTGCTAACACGAGTCAAGTCTGACATCACCCCACATGAGGATCCTTGGGGGACTCCCCAGCTAGACTGCTGGACTAATATCCTGGCCACAGAAAAAAAATCACAGGATATGTGGCCCACCCTTAGAGTGCATGTATCAGTACTGAGCCTCTTCAGTTGCTGAGGCCTGTGCAGTAGAAAGCATGTCCAGATGCACAAGGGAGACATGACAGCCCACTCATGTAGGCCAGCAAGGAATGCCAACTGCCTCGTCAGAGGAGGGAAAGCAGAACAGCTTGGACAATTCTCCTGGCCAAGCTTTGCAGCATATTTCTGGGTCTATGGAAGCACTAAGGTGGACTTTGTCAGCCAATAGACCTTGGAAAGATTTTCTCAACCCTGTAGCAACAAAACTTCTCAGAACTATCAAAACCACTCAAACGGTACCCTCAGAACATTCCTCCCCACAATGGAGGGCTCTAAGGTGTCATCAAATGACTGTCCCCCATCCCTGGGCAGAGATGTAGTTTGACAGCAAGGAGCAGCCTCCTCCCCTGCGAACATAGGAGGAAAAAAATGAAAACTGAAACATCTGTTCCTCCCACGTTCCTCCACACCTGATCCTCCCCATCCTAAGCGGAGGCCCACATGGGCGTGCATCCTTCTCAACTATATAAACAATATTAAAAAGAAAATTAAAAATTGAATTACCTGGCCCTGAATGTGTATCATGCCAGAGCGTAGAAACCTTGCTCTAGAACATAATGTTAAGGAAGTTCAGGCCCCTGCCCAGAGCTGCTGAGTTAGAATATACAGCTTTATCCAGGACCCCAGATGAGTCCTGCACAGAGGAAAGTGTGAGAAGCCTGAGATCACTGGCTCTGGACTTGGGCACCTCAGAATCCCTTAAAAGGCTCGTTCGAATGCAAAGTACCAGGTCCCACAGCAAGAGTTTCTGATTCAGCAGGTAGGTGGGAAGGAGGTGATGATGCCTTCCAAACAGTTCCCAAGAGATACTGCAGCTCTGCTCTCAGAACCACACTGTGTGAACCACCCTCTGCCCGGCAGACCCAGAGTAAGATAAAACCCCCTGCCTCCTACATGCTTAGCTAATTAAATGTTTGCTGAGTTTTAGAGTCAAGGACAAAGGAACTAGGTCTGTCAGCTGAAAGACACATGGATGCTTTCTGCAGGACTGACCCTGCAAATGTCAATAACTCCATTTAGTGATACGAAACAGAGCCCTGAAATACAGTGGTAGCTGGGAGCTGCCAGAGCTGCCTCCATTGCAAGACAAGAAAGAGTTCAAAGTCAAGGGGAAGCCATTAGCGGTCAGAGATGTCAGCCTTCAAATAGAGACTGAGGCAGGGTCTCCAGCTGAGCCAGAGAGAGACAGCAAAGACCAGAGTCCTGAGAACAAGCTGGGTACTTCTGCTTTTCCTGTGCAATCTCGGCTGTCTTTAAATCTACCACAGCAATACCACTGTCTCTTCCAAAGTCAGTGGTGTCAGAGGGCTGGGGCATTTTCTTACCCACACAGGAGGCTGGTGGGCCACTCCAGGCCTTACTGTCCAGACACGTGACCGTCCTCTCCCCTTTCAATGTGTATCCTGGTGAGCAGTAATATTCACAGCGGGAGTTAAAGTAGGCTCCATCTACACATTTGAACCCTCCATTGGCTGGCATGGCAAGGGTAGGACATCGCTTTTCTGAAAAAGACCAAAAAAAAAAAATCAAATTTCTTGTTGTTGCTAAAACCTATGGAGACTCAGGGTCCAGAAACTACGAAAACAAAGTAAAAAGTTAACTTAACATGTGAATGGTACTGGTATTATGGCACAGTGGGTTAGAGCTCTGCCTAATAAAAAGCATCCGATAAAGGTGTGATTCAGGTTCCAGCTGCTCCACTTCTGATTCAGCTCCCTGTTCATGTGCCTGGGAAAACAGTGGAAGATGGCCCAAGTGCTTGGGTCCCTATTCCCATGTAGGAGACCCAGATGAGATTCCAGGCTTCTGGCTTTGATCACGTCCAGCCCTGGACATTGTGGTCATATGTCTCTTTCTCTTTCCTCTGCTCCTCACTCTGTAAATAAATTGTTTTTTTTTAAGGTGAAACCAGAGAAACAATGGGGTATTATATGTCACACAGAAGAGGTGGAAAGCTTGGACTGGCATCCCAGCAAGGCCACGGTCTTTGGGTGTGTTCTCCAGAAACAGATCTTGAGAAGGATATGTGCACAAGTGGTTTAAGCAACCATGATGTGGGAAATGAGGCATGTAGCAGTACAGGGGAGAGAAATGAGTCATGCAAGGTGGGATCAATGAATTGATTCCAGGCCAAGCCAGCCACAGTGGGGTTTCACACTCAGGGTAGCCTGGGGCAGCACCGACAGATCACAGCCTATCTTGTCCCCAGACAAGGAAGCTGGGTTTTCATAATCCTTTACCAGTCACTTAGAGCACTTTTGCAGACTGCCTACAGGAGATGCTTTCCCCTGTAAGAAAAAAGAGAAGAATTCTCCAAAGGGGTAGACTTCCTTCTACTATAGAAAGTGGAAAGCACAAGTTCAAAAGTAAAACGCTGAGAAGCTAGCAACTGGATACACAGAACTTGTAAAAGGGCACCAGACAGACTGGGATGGAACCACTGCGGTCATTCTGTTGCATAGTCTGGACCACATGACTGTAGTCCCAAGCCTCACCTGCCCCAACAATGAAGCTGAAGTAACGGCCATCACATGTCTTTGCAGCAAAACTGAGTTGTGCAAAGCACTTGGCAAATGAATTGGTGCTTCATAAGTGCTGGCTGTTTTGGAAAAACAAAGGCCTCTATGATGTGTTTTGACAGCATCTGATCACTTGCAGTTTTCTACATGAGATCTGACTTATTGCGAGGCTAAAAGCAAGTCCCTGAAATGCTCTCTCTCTCTTTCTCTTCTTTTAAGTGTCATTTACTTATTTGAGAGGCAGAGAGCACAAGAGAAACAGCGAGAACATACACTTTTATTCACTAGTTCATATTATAACTGCCATGAGCTGGAAACTTGAGCTGGGAATTTAATTCGGGTCTCCTACATGAGTGGCATGGACTTAATTACTTCACTGGGGCATCACTGTGGCCTCCCAGGATCTGAATTAACCAGAAGCAGGAATCAGGAGCTGAAGGTGGGAGCTGAACCAAGAGCCTGCAATGTGGAACACATGCATCTTTTTAAAAAAAAAAAAAGATTTATTTTTATTAGAAAAGCAGATTTACAGAGGGATGGAGAGACAGAGAAAAAGATATTCCATCTGCTGGTTCACTCCCCAAATGGCCACAATGGCCAGAGCTGAGCCAATCCAAAGCCAGGAACCAGGAGTTTCTTCCAGGTCTCCCACATGGGTGCAAGGTCCCAAGGCTTTGGACCATCCTTGACCACTTTCCCAGGTGATAAGCAAGGAGCTGGATGGAAAATGAAGCAGCAGTGACCTGAATCAACACCCATATGGGATCCTGGCATGTGTAAGGCAAGGATTTAGCCACTGAGCCATCCGGCCAGGCCCATTTTTAAAAAGTTATTTATTTTTATTTGAAGGGCAGATTTTACACAGAGAAGGCATTTCCATCTGCTGGTTCACTCCCCAAGTGGCCACAATGGCCAGAGTTGAGCCCATCTGAAGCCAGGAGCCTGGAGCTCCTTCCTTGTCTCTCACATAGGTGCAAGGTCCCAAGTCTTTGGGTCATTCATCAGGCATACTTCCTTTTATGGAAAAAAGCTTCGCTCCTTCAGTGACTGTCTTATTTCTCCCTGGGCCCCATTACTTGTTAGAGCACTTGTTTTATTTGTTTGTGCTGCTTATTCTGTTTCATTTTGTAGGAAGGGTTGCTTCTTTCATCTGCTATGAACCCTTCAGTAGACCCTGTCTTAACCTGGTTTAAGGTTCACACTCTGCCCTGCCCTCTCTGATGCTGCTCCGCGAAATGCAGTCATCACACAGAAGCTGTGCAAGGCTTTGGTTTCTAAGCCCCTAGAACATCTTCAGGACGCAACACTTCCTGAACAGACATTGCCTAGCTGCCGAACAAATCTCATCTTTGCCCCCTTCCAGCTGATCACACCTTCTTTCGGAAAGGAGAAGAAACCACACTTTGGAAACCCCACTGGCTTCTGCACACAAGAGATGTTCTTTGCATTAACATTTAGATCTCTGAACAACAGAAATTTGCTCCTGATCGTCCCCAAGAACCCAACGCAAGGCTGTGATACTCACGTTTGCAGATGACTTTGTCAGACCACCGCTTGTTTGACTGGCAGACCAGCTGGGAAGAGCCATGCAGCTCATAGCCCTTCTGGCAGCGAATGTCACATCTGGAGCCCAAGGCTGTTTTGTAGTATCCTCCTTGGGGGGCCCTGCAGTATACATCTCCATACTTCACCTTGACAGGGGAGCACCAAGGGGTGTCTACAGACAGCAGAAACAATGGAGGGAAGAAGTAAGAGGCGATACCTTCAGAAAATACCTTACATTCATATCCTTACTCCCTCAGCCCCAGAGACTGACTGCATTTCAGATATTTGGAATGCCACATCATGCCCATTTTGTAAAAGGTCTCTCCGAGTGGGGAAATTATGGTTATGGAGTAGGTGTCAGACATAGAGTAATATGAATCTGAGTTCTTCAGAAAATGGCTGTGTGATGTTGGATAAATTACTCAAGCTCTCGAGTCTGACACCTATGCTAATGCCATAAGTCCACCATACAAGTTAGGACTAAAAAACACATGTCAAGCACCTTGCAAAGTGCCTAATACAGCAACTGTTCAACAAATATGGAGTTTCATTGCTACTGGTTTTTTTTTAGTATTTCCTTAGATATATTACTCTCTGGAAGACAACAGGTAGTACTGTGAACCCTAACCCTAACCATTCTTACATAGCGAGAGTGTCAACTGCTTAACTTGGATTTCTTCTCAAATGTGTTCATATTCTCTGTAAAGCACAGTAATCTGAATGAAGCTACACTTTCCAGGTTTCTTATAGAAGGTATCAACCCTGGTTGAAGTCACAGAACAATTGCTCTCCATAGGGAATTAGCCCCTCCATTTTCAGATGCTCCCCACCATTCACTATTTGGAAAGTGACAGACTCCCCAGATGGCATAGATGCAAGGCGTTTTGTTGTTGGCTTCGCAGTTGCCCAGAACACATCTATGATGGCACTAATAAATCAGAGCCTTTCCCCTGCTGTGTCTTTGGAAAGCACTCTCTGAAATCCATATAATAGGATATGGTTAGCTCCCTGATGGGGAAGCTCCCATAGCAACCACTGCACCGATTTGCAACAAGTGATGGGGACCACTGACAACTCCTGCAATCCTAAACAGCAGCCACTTCCACCGCAGCACCTGTGCCGTCAGTGAGTGGGCCAAGTGCGCCATCATGTGGTCATGAAGGAGGACACATCCTGTTACTTTTTTTCTGACGCTGTTCTCAGTCATGAAAACTATGTCATGTTCACATCTTGTGAACAAATTGCCTTCAATTTTTTCAATGCTGTGATTTCATATTCCTTTTTGCTAGTTTTTTCTTTCTTTAATTCTTCTTTCGTTTTCTAATACTTCCTTTATAAAACACTTGAAGGTAGCAGAACTCAACTGCAATGTCTTGGATATTTGAATAAAAATAATAGCCTGATAGCATCATGTAGAGATGATTCAGTCCAGCTATATGCATGGAAATTCACATCAGGCCCACAGCCCTTCCTAGAAAAGTTTCCTTCCTCCTAGGTTTACATACATACCTTGTAAATACTCAAACTAGCATGTATTTATTTGAAAGGCAAATCAATAGAATCTTCCATCTGCTGGTTCATTTGCCAAATGGACACAACAGATTATGCTCAGTCAAGCTGAAGCCAAGAGCCAGAAATTGTATCCTAAACACATGGATATC
The DNA here is from genome assembly GCF_017591425.1 of Ochotona curzoniae. NCBI lineage: Eukaryota > Metazoa > Chordata > Mammalia > Lagomorpha > Ochotonidae > Ochotona > Ochotona curzoniae. Next base: position 16,199,799 of record NW_024465023.1, on the reverse strand, counting down.
AGCTGCCCATGGACTTGGGTCATTTCTGTTGCTTTCCCAGGCCCATTAGCAGGGAGCTGGGTCTGAAGCAGAAAGATCAAGACTCAAAAACGGGTGCTCTCTTATGAGCTGCTAGCACTGCAAGCAGTGGTCTAACCTTAGTTACACTTTTAAATGAGATAAATCTGGATTATGAAGTAAGCTAGGAAGGAACATACGTATCTCCACCATGTTGTTCTTAGTGTAAAATTCTTTGGGCCAATTTTAAGTGTTTTATTTGGTTCTTTCTCTGGTGATGGCTCCAGATGGATTATGCAGCTAGGAAAAATTGAGATTACACTTAAGTGTCTGCTTAATACTGCCAAGCTATACCTATTTCTCTATACTCAATATTCTCTAAATCCTGGAAAGAGCCACAGATATGTAATACTAAGATGAGACTGGGAATTGGAACCCCCTGGTTTCTGGGTCTCTGAGAGGGATATTCCTCTCCATTCCTCTCTTTTTGCCTTTGTAACAGAGGAGATCAATTTACCTCTTCACTTTTATCATCTCTCACCTCTTTCTTTCCAACTGCCCCACTGCTTTCTTTCCTAATTTTCCTATCTCCTTTGTTCCAATTCTAGAATGTAATGTCCCTGCACGTTTCAATCTCTGGCCTTCCTTTGCTCTTGCCAGTTGGATCCACTGCCTATCTCCCCAACACCTGTCTGGACTGTGGTACCCTGACTGAGGACTGAGCACATTCCAGAGAGAGGAAACGGGCATCCTCTCCTTGGAGGTAGCAAAGGGATAATGAAGTGTGAGTGAATATGGCAACCACAACATGGTTGCTGAAAACATAGTGAGGCATGGGCTATGGTATATGGACATTGGGGCAGAGATTCAAGACTGCTGGATACACATCCTAACTCTAGCTCTTCCAAAGGAACCCTAAATAATTGTTTAAGTATGGGGGGGAGATTCAGGAGTGAATTAGAAGATTATCAAATCCCATGTAGCCTTCAAGTTGTAGGATTCAAACTTTGTCTCACTCCTCTCCAGTCCACTATGCATTCCCCACCCTCCTCCTCACTTCCCCTTCCTCTTCCCTCCAGCTGAAGGCAGTGCTTTTGTCATTCTGGGTTTTGATGACAGTTGCACCAGCTTCCAAAACAGAAAAATGTCCAATTTTGCACTTATTTATCGCTCACATGAAACCACACTCTGGCTTCAGGATTTTGCCATACACACATAGGAGGGAAATTATAGAGTGAACTAGTTTGAAGCAGCATTCTCATAATTCTTAGCATAGATTATGGCTCTTATCTCCAGAAATATAAACATCTAAGACAAAAACAGGTGTGCTAGAGAATGACCTGCACGTAGCTGACCTGACTTAGCTTCATATTCTAAAGCTCTAATTCTCCTAGTAGCACTGGCTACACACCCAAAAGCAGTACTGTTTGTCAGCATGTGGGGGGCGGGCTGGGGTCTTGTTTTCATTTAGTTTCAAAACGAATTCTTTTGGATTTCCTCCCAAGGCAAATCTTTAGAAGATATTTTGACAGTTAAACGGTTCTGCAGTAATAGTAATTAAAATGTCAGGGGATAATTTGAATTTAAAGGGCACACTTGTTAAAGTGAATTAACAAAATGCTTCCCATAAAGGTTTAGAAACAGGAAGTGTTTGTGCTGCTTCATTTTAGACAGCATTTACTAAGGGGGAATCTAAAGTTCTTTTCCATCCCCTTGAGTCAATGGAGAAGGCATTGCTATAAACTGAAGTTCCTGGGATAGGAAGATTTAAGCAACAGACGAAGGAGATGTCCCTTAGCAAAATTCCAGATATGAGCCGAAACACCTGTCAGACTCAGGGTGATATTTTCCATTTATGTGGCTCTGAGCAAGTCACCTTCCATCCGTAATCCTCGCTTCTTCCATCCATAAACAGGGGACAATACCAAGTTATCTCTACATGTCTTCTGCCTTCCTTCACTGTGAAAATATCATGGTATGCCAAGGAAAAGAATATTAAATGATACCTTCTATGTACTGGGAACATTATAAATGGCAGAAAAGTTTCCATTTTTAAACTTAAGATTAATTTCATTCAATTCAAGAACACTTTGTAGACCCTGCCAAACACTATACAGGGTCCCTGTGAATCTAGAGATAAACCCCTTGTGAATAACAGTTGGCCCCTAAGTTTTAAAACTAAGAAATTGTAAACATTTTTGATTGCATAAACTTCAGATATATGTTTTGATACACATATACACTGTGGAATAACCATAGGTAAACAACTTAACTGATAGTGAAAATAATCTTTTAAGAGATTACTTGGACATTCATGGAAAAAAACACATATTTTAGCCATCTTGTCTTCTTCCCACCTTGCAATGTTGTGAGTTGAGGACGAATGCTGAAAACAGTGACTTGAGGACACTGGGCACCTCTACTGTAGATATAAAAGGTCACCTCTGCATATGCAAGCTACAAAAAGATTTTCCAACAAGAGACTCAGGAAAGAAATAGGGACTTTTAGAAATCAGAACATCTCCTCGTCCTCAGCGTCTGATTGACAAGTTTGTGCTTTGCTTGATTAGTTCCTGGAGTTAAGAAGATAGGATCTATAGATAGCAATTGAGTGCTTTCATTCACATGTGATCCCTGCTGGGGGACACATCCAGATGTAGGCACCAGGCATCAGTCATACCATTAGAAGATGATTCAATTATGTGAAAAACTACTGGAGAACACCATACAGTCAAAGGTTACCCACTGCTACACAGATTTTCCTACTCCACAGACCTATCACAACAGAGCATAGACAAATTTCCTGGACAAAATGCCACCACCAAATTTTTTATTAGCCAATTTTCCTCAAGCTGTTTAAACACAGTAAGAACAAGACCCAGAAAAAAAGCATCTAAATTTACCTTCATCTTTTCCAGGACTCCCTAAGCTTCAGAGAACTGTTGGGCTAGCAGAAATGTGTCTGGACACTTACCTGAGCCTGCACAGAAGTTTCTTGATTGGGATTTTTATACCTACTTGTGGAGGTGGAAGGAGAGATTGTGGGAAATGATCAAAAGATGGACTCATCCCATTAAGTTTCAATTGAACAACACACTTCACTGTTCATTTAGGAGTCATTGTGGGCTCAAGAAAGAGTACGATGAAATAAGCTTATGAAAATCAAGTTTTCTCATCCTCCATTCATCTCAGGACATTAGCAGCTCTGGTCCAGATGTGACCTTAGACTGTTCACTCTGAACAACTATGGCTGTAATGTATGAATCAGGCAGAACTCACAGCTTGATTTTCACTTCATCTGCTACAGCTTGCCTTTGCACAAGTAAAGGTAGCAAAGAAACTTATGAGAATAAAATGACCATTGGGGTGCTGAAAGATAGCACTTCAGAGATTTCCAAATGCTTTTTTTGATTTTCTTTTTGTTTCTTTTTTTTTTAATGGGAGCATATGTATATTTATTTTAAAATGTTTTCTTTGATGGACAGCTAGAAATTAAATGTGTTGTTTGGTCACTTTATTTTAGTCTGCTCCATAGAGCAAAAAAGACAGTTCTCCTGGCATTAGCAAGTCCCTGTTAGCACATAAGCAAAGCATTCACCTTTATATCTAGTGTGGGGATATCCGGCTTCATCATCTTCTAACGGTGAGTCTCCCGATCCTACAATAAAAACAAAACAGAAACTGCAGCAAGAAAAGCCACATTATAGGGATGCGTACTTCAAAGCATTGGTTTGGCATAGTACATGCAAGAGGCGCAATGAGAATGCAGAACCAGGAGCAAAAGCTTCTATGCCCACTCTTGAAAGGACAGGGGACCTCTCAGAGTGAACCTGGCTGGACTGAGGTTGCAAGAGTCAATCAAAATAAGCCTCATACTGCTTTGGAATGACCATAAGCCAAGTGAAATTTGGGAATAGGGAAAAGACAGCCAACTTCACTCTGAGATCAAGATGCCAAAATCTATAAACAGTAAATGCAGTAAAATGTGTATGACTCAGACACAGATCACAGTTGCTCCAGCTGTTAGAGAAACCCCAAAGAAAGTGTTTATGGCACCCGAAAACTGGCTCATCTTGCAAAATGGATTTGGGTGGAAGAAATGTCTTAAGGTTAATCAATAAAGTAGTGCAAAACTGCTTGAATTTGTAGGACCTGAATGTTGAAACAGATATTCTAGAGAGCTGAATGTTGATTTTAAAAATCTCATCAAGTCATGGCTAAAAACGAGTTTTTAAAGTAAGTCCTCATACCCTTAAACATCACACGTTAAGAGAGAAACTTTGAATATCCTTTTTAAATGTATTTGGAAGTTGAAGAATTGTTTTTAAAATATTAAATCTTGAATTCCACAGATCAGCAGATCCTTAAACTTTGAAACAGCACCAGGTCCCAGATCTGCCTCTCAGCTTCATAGTCTGGTCCCTAATCCCAGAGCTAGCACTACCTTGATCACACATCGATTTGCAGGTACCTGCAACCATGACACACAAGGACACTCTGCAATGTGATATTATTCAAATCCCCATGCAGAATTAGCTGAAAAGTGATGGTCTCAGTCTCCACTGCACTGGTGTTCTGGATGAGAGATAGAGTACAGAAGTTGAAAGCGGGGAGATCGTGATGGCTGCATTGTGTCGGAAAAGACCCCAACTCCCACCAGAGAAGCCCAAGTCTGTTCTTCCCTGTTACAGAGTTCTTCACTTGGTCTCTGGCTATCCAAACTTGTGCAAAATTACAAATGAGTCATTATTCCATGCCAAAAATTGAATAATGCAACAACCAAAGGCTATGTTCAAATCCAAAGGCTATGTTCAAAGGCTATGTTCAAATCCCTTAAGCTCAGCATTCTATTTCTATGAGTCTATTATAAGGAAACAATACAACTGTATGCGACTCTTCAATCATCTGAATTAAATATAAATGCAAATAAGACACAGGAGTGGAAAACTCCCTTAACCCCTCAATACATATACATATACACATAATCACACACATCTTAAAACACACCTTTTCCCCTCAACTGTCATCCTGCTTCATTTGTATATACGGTTATTATGAATGATTATTCATTTCATTCCAAGATGCACAGATGACAGCTGGCACAGCCTCTAGCACCTTGTCTCTAGTCTTCCTACAGCTGAGGGGGAGGAGTCCAAAAAAAAATTAGGAGAACTATAAATACATGTTAATTGTTTGAAGTATCATCCACTTCAAAACTGATTTTATTAGACATTTCAAGTGGTTCTGAAACACTGTGAGCATGAAAATGCACTTTGAATAAACAGTCATCAAAGCAAAAATCCCAAGCTATTTAGTACGGGTTGCTTCTCTCCTCAGGAGCCTATAATTCCCCACGCTGGGGTCCTGGGCTAGGTTAGCAGACATTCCTGCAGATGCTGGGAAGCACAAGCAGCTGCCTTGCGCTGTCTTGAAAGTGTATTTCTCATGGTCAAAGATGGCCTGTGGGTGTGACTGACCTTTTCTATGTCAAACAAAGTGACCCAAAAGCCAAGAGTCATAGTTCTCAGTGGGCTTGTGAATGCTGAGCAGGGCAGCCCCAGGCCCCAGCCACCTCATCTCCCCCTGAATGCGTCAGCTTCACTGTCCGCAAGTGCTCAGTATTGACTATCTGCTATCAAGAATTCTCATGTCTTGGTGCCTGTGCATAACATTCTAGCTAAACTAGACTTTCAGTCCTTAAGAGAAGACATTTTGTTATGTATGCATTAGAAAAGTGTTCAACTTACATGGCCTACTGTCCAAAGCTTAGACAAGGAAACCCCAAAAAGATATTTTAAGAAAATATGATGGAGGGAGGGTGGTGCAGTAGAGTAGCAAGCTAATCCTCCATCTGCAGTGTCAGCCTCCCATTTGGGTACTGGTTCACGCCCTGGCTGCTCCATTTCTAATCCACCTCCATGCTTATGGCCTAGGAAAGCAGTAGAGGATTGCCCAAGTCCTTGGACCCCTGCACCTTTGTGGAGACCTGGAGGAAGCTCTTGGCTGCTGACTCCTGGTTTTAGATCAGCTCAGATTCTGCCACTGCAGCCATATGGGGAGTGAAGCAGCAGCTGGAAGTTCCTTTTCTCTGCATCTTCTTCTCTCTCTGTAAAATTTTCCTTTCAAACAAAAATGAATTTTTCAGGAAAAAAAGATATGAGAAGCTTTCTATCATAGATTCTTCATAGAATAAAGTATCATATGTGTAAATATGTATGAAGGAGCTATGCTAACCATAGCCTCATGATATTCATTTCCAGAATCTTCCATATGCCTGCTTCTCTGTATTTGAGAAACTGAAAGCTTGAAAAGCACAATTTCTAACCTCATCCCTCTGTTGTAATGTACTTACTTCAGAAATTTAGAAAATGAAACAGAAGGAATCATTTTTTCCACAGTTGTGTATGCAGGAAGTGGGTGTCAGTGGATGTGAGCATTGGCAACAGTGGGCTACCATAACTACTGCCCCCTTAACAAATTTGTGGGATAGAGAGGAAGTGATCTTGGCAATAGTGGTAGTCATAACATGACTAGTTTTTCTAATCTAGGTGTTAGGAGTAGTTTCTGGATTCTGGATTGAAAACGCGGTGTCATTTAACCTCAACACAGACTTTCTGCTTTCCATCATTCTAGTTCTTCTGATCTTATATCTTATTAAATTTCTTAAATCAAATTCATTTTGTTTAAATACCAAGAAAGAATTCTGTCTCCTACATTAAATGCTGACAGATATTTAAGCAGCCCAATTAGAAAGGAGCGTATAGTTTTAGCACTTTTCTCTTGTTAACCTGACATTATCCTGACAGAGTGCACACTTCTACTCGTTCACAAGTTTCTCGAAGATGGCAAAAAGATCCTTTTATATGGATATGAGAAAGAAGGGAAAAAAAACTATTAAAGGCTAAATTTGATTCTATGTCCTAATTGGAATAGCTCCTCAGTTAAATGCAAGATAGTTTCTGAGCTACTGAATCCACAAAAGCAAGAAAGGAAAACACACATTGGATGCCTATGATATGTACTATGAGGCAATTTCTATGCAATATCTCATTTAATCTACATAATGACCATGGCAAGTGAATAGTATTATCTTAGATCTACAAGTAGGGATGCCAAGCCGCAAAAGTCTTACACTATCTGACCAGGATAAAGAAGTTAGTAAATGGTAAATTAAGGATTCATGTCTAGTCTGCCCAACTCATCCATGATACCCTTTCTACTTTACATTTTACTGTCTTCCGCTCCTGCATTTTCAAACAAATGAGATAGTAAGTTTTGGGATCATTGATAGGAAAACATTGCAATCACCAGGCTTCCATGGGAGAGTTGGTCCTGAAAAAGCAGACTAAAGAAAATCTATGTGGCTGAAGCTGTTGATTGCTTGTCTGGCATCCACCTTCCCTTTCTTCTTACTGGAAGATCAGCAGATTATGTTCATCAGTAACATATTCCTCCCTAGAGGGCGAGCCGTAATGATTCTAAGTAAAGCATTCATTTCCTTCTGCCAATAACTCTTCCAGGGAGACACATGCAACTCAGTATTGGGCAATGACAAGTACAAAAAAAATGGATTTTGAGGGAGTAGACTTAAGGGAAAGATTCTTTCCCCTTCAGAAAAAATAGAAGACGACTTTGTCTTTTTTTGCACTTCCCAGATCAGGCTATCAAGTAAGGATGGCTGAAGTTGCAGCAATTTTCAGGCACACATAAAGTAAGGTGCCTCAGGATTAAAACTTTTCAGCCAAGATCAGTGGAGTTAACAGAGTAAAAGAACCTCAAGTCTTTGATGTCCTAACCAGTGTAAATCAGCCTTAGGCATCTTCTCACCTGTGGATCAACCAAAAATATCCTTTGGTAAGTAGAGCTGCGCGTCACTTGCAGCTGAATACATAAATGCATATACAAGTTCATGAACTCTCTCTTGTCTAGTATGGATAGGAAATATAAAGAAGTGAAAGAAAATAAATAGGTATTAGCTGGGACTCCCAGAGAATTCCCTGTTTATATTCAAAACTTCTACATCAGCTTCTAAAAAACTATGACAAGTCTACAAAATGGACATGCTCAACAACACAGAAAGATCAAAGACAGACTTGTTTAAGTTCAGTAGACTATACTTACCAAAGCAGCAAAAGGGAATGTTTTCTAAAGCTTTAAAACCAAAATAATAATAACAATAATAAGAGTATAGAGAATGAGGAGGGGAGGTCTCTTAGTAAACTCATTATTTCCAATAGACAGTCCCTTTGGGATACTATTAATTGAAATTTTGTTGTAACAAACCATTAATCAGCCCGCATATGGTTCAGATTATCACTCTTTGGGAAGAATGCTTTGGTGAGTCTTCCACACAAACACAAATTCTGCGTTGGCTCAGAAATCAGAAACGCAGAGTCATTTCGAATTCTGTCCCTCGGGCCCGGCGCAGTGGCACAGTGATTAAGGTCCTCGCCTTGCACGCCCGGGATCCCATATGGGCGCCGGCTCTATCCTGGCAGCCCTGCTTCCCTTCCAGCTCCCTGCCTGTGGCCCGGAAAGCAGTGGAGGAGGGCCCAAAGCTTTGGGACTCTGCACCCGCGTGGGACACCCAGAAGAGGCTCCTGGCTTTGGATCGGCATAGCATCGGCCCGTTGCGCTCACTTGGGGAGTGAATCATTGGACAGAAGATCTTCCTCTCTGTCTCTCCTCTCTGTATATCTGCCTTTCCAATAAAAAAAATAATAAACATAAATCTTAAAAAAAAAAAAAAAGAATTCTGTCCGTCAGCCATACCTAGAGCCAATCCCAATATAGTTCTTCCTGTGATTCTTGGTCAAAAGGATGAGAATGACAGTGATTGAGACCACTTTGAAAAGCTAAAGTTGTGCCCAGTGCAATGGCTCAGTGACTAAATTTTTGCCTTTGAACCACAGGGAATCCATATGGGTCCCAGTTTGTATCCTGGCTGGTCCACTTCACATCCAGATCCCTTTGTGGCCTGGGAAATCAATGAAGGATGACCCAAAGCCTTGTGACCCTGTACCTGCCGGGGAGAACCAGAAGAAGCTCCTGTCTCCTGGCTTCAGATCAGCTTAGCTAAGGCCACTGCGGCTACTTGGGGAGTGAACCAGTGGATGAAAGATTTTTCTCTTTGTCTCGTCTTCTCTATAAATCTGCCTTTCCAAGAAAAATAAATCTTGAAAAACGCAAAGAAAAGGTAAAGGATTTTTTTTTTTAAAGTTCACCTTGTTTCTTCCTTCAAATTGAAGATGTTTTAAGATCTAAAATAGATCTGGGTATAGTGGTAGTAATCTGCTTTTCTCTGATTTGTCCATGACACAAATATGTCCCATGAAACACCAAACAGGTATTGAGTTTCCTCAACTTTTCATAGCTATCCTTTCTTACATTTTGAACAGCATCAGAATTAGATATCCATCTCTACCACAATTATATGATCTTGAGTGGGAAGCCATTTATCTTTTCTGTGTGTCTGAGCTTGCTCATCTGTGAAGTGGAGTGACAGTGTAAAGGGGAATGATATAGGTTTTCAAATTATTTTCCCTTTGGACAAGCCTATCTTTAATCTTTGATTGGGAAAACTATAGTCAAATCAACTTGCCCTCTGTATTAGTTCATTTTCTCATACTATAATGAAATGCCTGAGGTTGTATACTTTATAAGTAACAGAGGTTTATTGGGCCCCGTTTTGAAAGCTGAAAGTCCAAGCAGAAAGATGCTGGCTCTGGTTAGGGCTTCCCTTGACTTCATCACCACATGGCAGCATTGCAGAACTGTGACAGAGAAATGGCAAATGGCAAGACAAGAAGCCAGAACATGAGAAGGAAGAAGACTTATCCTTTTGTTACAACTCTCTTGGAAGAACAAGGATCTTATGAGAGATCCCTTCATCCCCTCTAAGGGCAGTGCTCCCAGTGTCCTCTCACCGGGTTCTACCTCAAATGCACAATCTCCCAACACCACGTGGCACTTTGGGGACCCAGCTTCTGACAAACAACCCCTTCTGGAAAAACCACATCCAAATTATTGTACCCACATCTTTCTCCAGATAACAACAAGCAATTAACACAGTGCATCACTTTCAAACCTGTCAGTCATTCATATCCTCTGCCTCTTTTAGGTACTCAGAATGATCTCATGAAGTTAGTATCATTCAGTGAGTAAAACGTAAACCTGGAGAAGGCAGCAACATTTTGCTACCTTATTCAGGACTTCATTCTCAGTTCAAATTAGGAAGTGAATCTCAGTCACACCAAAAAAATAAGGATTGAATTTTTCTGACCTAATTCTTATGCAATTTCATAACCTGAGATATTTGCTTTTGTCTTCAGACCTTTGCGTGACCTGCGTTTCCCCTCTGTTCAGTCCTTGTCCCTGTCCTCCATCCCTCCTGTTCTTTACACTTGCCCTACTCGGATACTTGGGAAGTGATCTTGATGAACATGACAAACTGATGAAGCAAGCTCAACACTGTGAGGCTGGGCAACGATTGTGTTTAAGCTTAGCTGGGTTTTTTGTTTATTTTTATAACTTACTAGATTTCAGTAGTTTACACTACTTTTGCAATAAATCCATACAAGACCTAACAGTTACCTTTGTTTCTTATTGTGTGCATATAAACTAATACCAAAAATTAGGCATGCAGCTTTCATCTCCTGACATAGCCTCTAACATGCACAAAATGCTACAAATCTGATCAAATATGTTTATAAAGGTATTTTGCATGATATCAATTTTGTGTGGCCTCATTGTATGTCAGCAAAAAAAAATCAGAATTCATTTTAAACATGTGTTTCAAAGCCCACCTCCTTCAGTTTGTCTTTTAAAATCATTACTTTAAATTCCATGTCATTAATATTCTCAGTTACCCTTGTTGAATCCGCATTGGCCTCCTATTTAGATTTTTAGAAGTAACTGCCAGATGTGTGTAGGCGCTGTCTTTCCAGCTAGATATTAAACCCTTTGGGGAATATCACTGGAAATTCCTTTTCTTATTGCCCTGGGGAAACTAACAAAGATACCCGCTCATGTTCACAAAGAGGCCTGCAGAAAGGGTCTTCCTCTGAGATGCTACCTACTGCCTTACTCATCTTCTAAAGCTGTTCCACCAGCAACAAAATGGAGACACCCAACTGCCTCAGAGAAGGCTGTACTTACAGAAACAAATACTGTATTTATGGTTCAGAAAAGCTGCCCAAATAAAGCTGTGACTGGGATATGGTCTTTGGCAGCAAACCAGTAGTGTCATTTATAAAATTTTGGCACATCATGGCAAAACTGAGAATAACTGTATTCAGGGAAGAGAGGTACTAAGAAAACAGAATGAAATCACTGCAGTGTTTCCTGAGAATGTGAGGCAACGAGGCTCTAATTGACAGCTGTAGAATATTTATATTTCAATCCACTAGATTAAATGGTGGGGAGAAAGGGAGGATACTTGGGGGAAAAAAAAGATGCTTCTAGAAAAATAGCCCTGAAATATCATGAGAGTGTCCATAAGGTCTGGCCAGCTGAAACCTAAGGTTTCTCCCTTCCGGAACATTTTCTAGTTTCCCAACAGAGAACAGAATACCAGCACTCAAGGTTGCAAACTTGTACTTCGCTTGAAGTCTTTCATGGGAGGATTTCTTTAGCCAGCTCTGGTAGAAAACTTGGACTTCTCTACTTGAAAGCTTCCATTTTGCATTCAGTGTTTCTGGAGTGACTGTCACAACATTACCTACATCAGGTACTGTTATCTTCAGCAGGAGAGTCAATAAGGGAAATAAGGGAGAACTAAACTGAGGGCAATTCTGGATTTTACAAGGATAATCTGCAGGTCTTGTGCAGCAACTGTTGAGGGATGTTGAACTCCAGCAAACAGTGCCCAGTGCTACTGCATTCATTTTTGTTTTAAGGATTTATTTATCTTTATCTAAGGCAAAGTGAGAGAGAGAGAGAGAGAGAGAGAGAGAGAGAGAGAGAGAAAGAGAGAGAGAGAGAGAGAGAGAGACCTTCTATCCACTTGTTCATACCCCCAAATGGCCACAACAGGCAAGCCTTGGCCAGGCTGAAGCCAAGAACCAGGAACAACTTTTGGGGCTCCTACATGGATGGCACAAGTGTAAGTACTTATGTCATCTTCCATTGTTCTACCAGGCGCATTAGCAGGGAACTAGATCTGAAACAGAGCAAACAGGACACCAACTGGTGCCCATATGTGATGTAGGCAATGTAAGTAGTGGCCTAAAATCCACTGTGCCACAACACTAGCACCAGTGTCACCATTTTCAAGGTATAATGGGCCCAGAGAAACAGTATGCCTCCTTTTAGAGAATTGCATTATTCCCCGTGTCACCCACTTGGGGAATGAATATGAGTTTATCCTCTCCCTGACCACAGGAATGATCACATGAACCCAGCTGGGAAAATCAGATCCTTAGGAGGAATTTTTTTTCCCTTGTGGTAATATAAGGAAAATGTGAACTGTTGAGTTGCCAATGGCAAAGGTTAAGTCTCAGAGAGAATGCCAATCTGAGAGGGTGAAATAATCAAAGAAAAGCAGAAACAAAACTGAAAAACAGAGATATCACCCAGTACTTGGATTCTTGCTTTCAGTACTCCGCTCCAGTAGCGTACCCTTGCCATAAAACAATCACCTCCACCCACTGCCTTTCCAAAAGCTAGTTCAAGATCCTTTTCCTAGCCTGTGCTGTCAGGGGTTCTGACTTGAATAGTAGACCATCCATTCCCATTTTAATCAAGTGAATGCCTAAAACATATGGCAGGACATCTGGTTTGGGATAAGAAATCAGTCTCAGTGCATCACCACTAATGCCCTATTTCAAAACTAACTCAGATTTAAAACACATTAATGAGCTGTTTCATAAATTTAGCAGGATCAGCTTTCTTTTTAATAAAACACATTTAATTGGAATAGGAAAAATGGTAAATACAATACACTGCACATAGTTTATTAATGCACTGATCTTTTAGCATAGCAATGTTCATATTGCTCCATGAAACTTACTTCAGTTCTATAATACACATATACCTATACCATATTTCATAAACCATAACCGCATTTTTTAAAAAAAATCTATTCTCTGAACTCAGGCTGACTTATTAATCAACAAAATGACATAGTTTAATTGACCTCAGTTTCTTTCTTAGTAATATCTAAATTAATGGTGACTCTGATAACTGATGGATATGCAGGGTTCATGTATGTGTGCATTCTGGATTATACTGTTAAATACGTTTGTATTAATTTTTTAAAGTATTTATTGAGTCTGGAGTTGCAAAATGGGTTAAGCCATCACCTGGGACATAACTGTCCCCATATGAGCACTGATTTTTATTTCAGCTGCTTCACGTCTGATGCAGCTGCTTAGTGGCATGAAAAAAATAGCAGATAATGGTTGAAGTACCTGGGCCCCTGGCAGCCATGTGTAAGATCCTGATTCTTGGGCCCAGCGCGGTGTGGCCTAGCAGCTTAAGTCCTTGCCTTGAACACGCCCAGGATCCCATATGGGCGCCAGTTCTAATCCCAGCAGCTCCACTTCCCATCCAGCTCCCTGCTTGTGGCCTAGGAAAGCAGTCGAGTATGGCCCAAAGCTTTGGGACCCTGCACCTGCGAGGGAGACCCAGAGGAAGTTCCTGGATCCTAGCTTCGGATCGGCACAGCACCGGCCATTGTGCTCACTTGGGGAGTGAATCATCGGACGGAAGATCTTCCTCTCTGTCTCTCCTCCTCTCTGTATATCTGACTTTGCAATAAAATAAATCTTTTTAAAAAAGATCCTGATTCTTGCATCTGTTGGTTCACTCCCCAAATGGCTACAAAGGCTGCAGCTGGGCCAGATTGAAGACAGGAGCCTGGACTCTCCAGCATGGGTAGCAAGAGCAAAGTTCTTGGGCCATTGGCTGCTGCCTTCTCAAGCACATTAGCATGCAGCTGGATCAGAGGTAGGACAGCTGATATTCAAACTGGATCTCAGATACAGGATGCAGGTATACAGATACAGATGCTCTTATGGTGAAGGCCTAACCTGCCGCATTACAATGCCATCCCTCTTCTTAACATATGTTAAAATTTTTGAATTAACATAAAATGCCTGTGCATTTTATGGCATACACAGCAATATTCATTTTATGAAAAAGACTTATCTATTTGAAAATCAGTTTGAGACAGAGAGATCTTCAATCTGCTGGTTCACTGCCCCAGGAACCAGGAGCTTCTTCTGGGTCTCCCACATAAGTGATAGGAGCCCAAGCTCTAGGCCATCTTTCCCAGGCCACTATCAGGGAGCTGGACCGGAAGCAGAGCAGCCAGGACAGGAACAAGCCCTTAACTGGATGCCAGCATCACAAGCCATTGCATTACTTGCTACACCACAATGCCAGCCCCATATACTGTGGTATTCCAGCAGATACAACATAAAAAACACATATGAAAAAATTAGCCCTTCTGTTTCCTGGGTTGCAGTCAGTAGTTACTCTACTCTCCTATGGAATAGCAGGATCCATTATTTTCAGCTCCATTCTGGCACACAGTGTGAAATCCACAAGCAACTCCTATACTCCTCCAGGCCTCTGGTAATCCTCCTTTTGTGTTCACATCAAATATAAGCACTTCCACTTGTGACAGAAAACAGGCAGTATTTGCCCTTCTCTGTCTGGCTATTATCCAAATGACCAAAATAAATACTCGCAAATATTTTGAGAAACTAGAATCCTAATGCATTGTTGACATGAATGCAAATTAGCACAGCCATTATAGAGAACTGCATGGAGGTTTCTCAAAAAAACTAAAAACAGATCTACCAAACAAGCCAATTATCCCACTTCTGGGTGTATATCCAAACAAAATGAACTCACCTTGTGAGAGATATACTTGCACTCCTGTGTTTATTGCAGCATTTTTAAACAATAGCAAAGAAATGGAATCAATCTAGATGTCCAACAATGATTGAAGGGATAAAAAATGGTGCAGGTATGTACAATGGAGTATTAATATTACTCAGAATGAAACATTTACAGTAAAGTCAATGGAGCTGAAAATCATTATGTTAAGTGTGAAATATGCTTCCTTCTTCAATTAGCAATTCAGAATTTGAAAATAACTACATTATACAATGTATCTAACGATTGCACCTGGATCAGAGTAGTTTGTGTTACATGTATCAACTGCATCCATCCCGATACTTACAGAATGTCTTAACACAACTAATTATGCACAACATCCCCAAAATGGCTGTCTTCTTATTCTGCAGAACTCCTAATCCTTAAGAGGAAAACTTCAAGCAGCAGAACTGGCAAGAATGGATCATCTATTGAACCAAGAGGCTTCTGGTCATTATTCAATACCACATGCAGCCTTCTGCTCAAAGAGGCACAGTGAAGGGCAGAAGATGGAGTGTAATACTGCCAGGACATGGGGGCACTGGTAAAAGAGGATTCAAGATTCAGGTGCCCTCATACCTACAGATGACTGTATACCAATGGTGCATTTGCAAAGCCTTTGCTTGAAACTTGAAATGATATTTCCCTTGGAAATCACATCATCAGTGGTCATCAGATCCCCTGGAAAGTCCCCAAGAGCCGCTTGAGGCTGTAACAGAGTCCAACTCTACCTGGGAATGACTCTGTGCCCGTGTATGCCCTCTCATGTCTGCTACCTTCTGGTCCATTCTGTGCCCACTACTATCAGTCTGTATGTGCTGACCTAGAGCCTGCAAAGAGGCTAATACGACACAGGTATTAATTTGTGTGTCATGGTTTCTCTTAGAGTCTGATGAGCCAAGATTCTGAAGCTCAGAAATTTCAGATGTAAACACAGATTGCCATTTTCCTCTTTGCCTGCTCTCAAGGATGCTGCAAGTTGTCAACAACAGAGGCTGCAGGCACACCGACCCTTGCCACCCCATCCCTCATGGGACAAGGGAGCAGTGAGGAGTTCCCTTGGTGCTTCCTGCAGCACCTTAAGTCATGGACAGCTTCAGAGTGAAGGCAAAGCTGTTCACAGGGAGGGAACTCTAAGGAGTGTAGAAGTCTCCATTTTCAATGATATGGTCAATTCTGAGAAACAGGTGGGCCAATGAAAAATGTATCATGTCTTTAAGGGAACTTTGCCCTAGACATGTCTTTCAAAGCAATTTCCCAGCAACCTACTGAGCAGGTGCAGGTTCAGGGTAAAAAGGAAACAGTCAAATAAAAGGCCAATGAACCCAAACAGCAGCTATTACCATAGTCTTTCACTGCACAGGAGCAGTTCTGTGCAGCACACCTTTTTCAGCCTTACTGCTCGAGGAAGACATGAGTTTTCTACTTGTACAGGAGTAGGGGGCTTCGAAACCTTCCGGGAATTCAAGTTAGGTGGCCAACGTGATACAACAAATTAAGCTGCTACTTTCAATGATAGCACGCCATATTCTGTTACAAGTCCTGGCTGCTCCACTTCCAATCCATCTCTTCGTTAACATGCCTGGGAAAGTGGCAGGTGATGACCCAGGAACTTGGCTCCTGACACACGCCGGGAGATCCAGATGCAGTTCCAGGCTTCTGGCTTCAGCTTGACACAACCTTGACTCTTGTGGCCATTTGGAGTGAACCAGTGAAACAAAGATCTTTTTCTCTATTTTCCCTCTATGTTACTTTTTCAGATAAATAAAATACATCTTAAAACAATTAATGCTTATCTTGCTGTAAAACTGTGAAATTTATACATAGTTTCTTCATAATACTTATTTCCCATGAGCTTTTCAAAGATCCTTTATACTATTTGTAAATATACACTACTACCTCAGGCTCATCCCTAGGTGATTTATATAAATTATTTTCATCAATATATTTATATGAAATCTACCACAAAAGAAGGAGGGAAAGTGGGCCTGGTGCAGTGTCACCTAGGAGCTAAAGTCCTCACCTTGCATGTGCCAGCATCCCATATGTGCGCAAGTTCTAATCCTGGCAGCTCCACTCCCCATCCAGCTCCCTGCTTGTGGCCTGGGAAAGCAGTCAAGTATGGCCCAAAGCTTTGGGACCCTGCACCCACGTGGGAGACCTGGAGGAGGCTCTTGGCTTCAGATCAGCTCAGCACTGGCCGTTGCAGCTGCTTAGGTGTGTTCCGACAAAAGCAGACCCTAAGACAAGAGCTTGGGTGCAGGTCATCCATCAGTAGATAATTCAAGGAAGCAGAGTAAGAAGAGAAGAGAAGGCATTGAAGTCTGCTGAGGAATATTTGCCTAAAAAACACACTGAAGCAGGGGTATTTATCCACTGATTCCTGCCCCTTTTTGGGTCAGAGCTGGCCCCAGAGCTCTCAATTTTTTACTTCTCCAGATTATCCTGCCATGCCAGCTCCCACCACATGGGAGAAGACCTGACGTCAAAGTAACTGAGACATGTGAACACCTTGGGAGAGCAGCTGTCCAGCTCAGTATCACATGAACGCAGAAGTGGGCAGAGGGGGTGTGGCACAAGGCATTAGCTGTACTGGCTACAGAAAGGCACAAATGGCAAAGGAATTAATCATTGGAAGTAGCTGGTTTGAAATCTAAAAGGAGAAATTGAATAGAAATTATAAACATGAGGACTTGTATCTCTCTTCCCACACTAAGCTGTACACCCAGCTTGGGGAGACCTACCCTGGCACACTTGTCAGAGAGCAGCTCACATTGTGAATCAGCAGGTGCAGTAGCTTCTAACAAAGAGACAGCATCAGTGGCCTGTGAGAGGACAGAGGCTGAGCCTCGGATGTCTGGTCTATCACAGACTAAACCAACCACCCTGGAGTACATCAAGTCATTTAGGGCAGTACTTGGAGCCATACTGTGAGGAGGACAAACTGAAAGATGCTAAAAAGAAAACCAGAAGGTGATCAATATGATCTAACGTTCATAACAAATAAACACACAAACTTTTAAAGAATTGCACAATATTAAAGAAACTTTAGATTTGTAGTCTGAAGAAACTATACTAAAGCATATAGAATGTCTCTTTCTGATTTCTTTTTTTAAAGATTTATTTATGTATGTGTTTGAAAAGTAGAGTTACAGAGAGAGACCTTGCATCAATTGGTTCACTCGCCAATGGCCATAACAACTGAGGCTGGTAGAGGGCAAAGCCAGAACTCAAAATTCTTTCCAGGTCTCCCTTGTGGGTGACAGGGTCCCAAGTACTCGGACCATCTTCTTTTGTATTCCCAAGCATATTAGCAGGGAGCTGGATTAGCGAGTGGAGCATCTGTGACTTAAGCCAGTGTCTATATGAAATGCTGGCATCCCAGGTAGCAGTTTAATCCACTTACCACAGCACTGGGTCCCACTTCTGATTTCTTACTGGCCCTCATATGAATAAAAATATGCAGGTTTTTTAGAAAGTTCATGGGCAAATGAGATTAAAAGAAATGTATTCTGGCATAAGGCTTTTGAAATATGTGTGTATTTTTCATAATACTAAGCTTCCATAACTTTAAAAATTATTTTATTCTCTGAAAGAGATCTTTCATCTACTGGTTCACTCCCCAAATGCCCACAGCAGCTGGGGCTGTCCAACTGAAGCCAGGAGCAGCCAGGAAATCAATCTGGATGCAGGATCCCCAATACATGAGCCGTCAACCGCTGCCTCGGAAGTGCACATCAGCAAAAACTGGAATTGCAAGTGGAGTCAAGACTTTGCCTCAAGTGTGCAAACATCAGATACAGGTATCCTAAGGGGTCTTTAAATTGCTACACCCAATATCCACTCCTCCGTGAACTTGGAGAAGACTGCTTGTAGAAAGAGACCAAAATTGAGAAACAGGGACAATGGTTGGAAGCTAAACAGAGCTGTTTTCAGCCGGATGTGAAGCAGGATTTTTCTAGAAATCCAAAACTGTCTTGAGACACCATCAAAGTTTACTAAACCTGGGTGTGTTCCCACAAGGCTAGAGAATGCTGGCAAGAGAGGCAAGCTGGGGGTGGGGGATGCGGGGCAAGATTATTGCACTGGGGACTAGGGTGGAGTTCTACGGCCTTTTCCAAGGTTAAAATGTGGTTCTGTGAAATTAAAATCCCAAATAATGGCTGGCACACAGTCCCTAGATTAATTTTTATGCCATGGAAAAGCAATCTTTGAGGAACGAGGACAGAGAAATGGAAGGGCAGATGAAACAAGACTCGGGAAATAAGAGAAATCATCAAAAGGCAAAGTGATGCACAGTCATTTCCTCACCCACAGGAGAGGAGGGAAGGGTCTATGGCGTCTAGTTCACTGTCAAGTATGAACGTGGGCTGTGCCCAGCTGTAAAAGTGAGAGACGGGACAGAGAAGCCTTAGAGAATACTGCTTTCATGGGTCTCCAATCCAATGTAAAAGAGAGGAAACAAAAGGTTTCAGAGCTGCCATTTAGAAAACATATTACAGACTTTATCACACATATAGTGGGGGTCTTGAAGCGCAGATGAAAGGCCCACTATGAATCCAGATGTGCTCTGGATTGTTAGAGACACAGCAAATATTAAACAGGCGCACACTCCAGAATGAGAGCCAATATCACTCCACAATTATCACTCTGGTGAATTCTGGGCTGTGACAAAGACCTCTTTTTAAGGACTTTGCAAAACTGAGGGTACCAACATTATGGAGGCACCAGGAAACAAAAGCACCCTGGGGAGAAGAATAAAAGGGCTTAAGAAGAAAATTAATTTTTAAGATGGAAGAGAGTGGTGACTTGTTGCATAATTGATGGCATTAGTAAAACATTAAGTCCTGAGGCCCAAGCAAAAATCAGGGATTGTGACACAAGCTACTGGTCTCGTGTTGGGCATTTTTCCCAGTATGTCCATCACTGAAGTTTCTCTTCTTTTGTATTCATTTTATAAATGCTTTGATTTGTTTTAAAGAGACATACAGTTTAATGAATTGTTACAAACTGAACATATTCATGTACTTGGAAGAAAAAAAATTAACCACATTCCTACCAATACCCCAACTTCTAACATCATGAGGGGTTTTTAGTCGTTGATTGGTTGGTTGGTTTCACTTGCTTCTGCAGTATTGACAATTGTGAGTAGACTGAAAACTCAGTGTAGGATCTTCCGAGGTGAGAATTTGGTAACACCACGGAGACCTTCTAGAAACCTGGGAGTAAGATCACACTGTGGTGGTAAGAATCTTCACATAGCTCTGCTGCTAACTAGTCATGACTTTGGCCAGCAGCACCAACTCCCAGGAGTCTTTGTTTCTGCCTATTTAAACATTTAACTGGTGTATTCTCTTGATGATTTTGACATTCAATATGCAAGAAATAGATTGGACAGAAAGACTTGATTTCCAGAGTGTGAGCAGAAGAGTATAGATGAGGAGGGAGATGGGATTGAAAAAAATGACAGAGTGGTTTGAGAAAGGATAAAGTCTCAGATACCAGGGTTGCAAAGTCTAGTTGAAAACAATGTGACTCCATTTTAACTTCAATTGTAATTTATATTCCTGACGGGTTTTATCAATCCATGAATTTATGTCAGCACTGTTAGTTCAGAAGAGCTGATTAAACTGGGAATTTGATTTGTGGAGGCTTGGAACAGAACTTGGATGTTAACAAACACGCTGTTTTCCAAGCCTCAGTTATTACTGAAATGAAGCTGAAGTCAATTTCAGATGTCTGCTCAAAATAAGGACATGAGGCTAGTTAAACTGTGATTTAATATCGCTTGCATGGAGTAGGAGGCTGAGGCCAAGACCTGAGCTGGGGCCAGCTCTCACATGACTCTAGTGGTACATGGGTCGGCTGTAGGTAGTGCAGTCACCTGAATGAACAGGGAAAATACTAAACACTCCCTCTTAGTTGCTCCCATATTAATGAAAGGTTATGATTTCCCTTAAGATATTTTACTGTCTTACGACACAACAAAATAAGAGCAAAATAAGACAACAAAGTAAGAGCAATCAGCTGAGAAGCTAAGCAGATAGCCTTATGTGTATGAAGATCAGCTTTTACCAAGTCTCTATTAATACCACAATTCTATTTCTCATATAGGATTGTCCATTCACTGTTCAGATGAGCCATCTGATAAAGCAAGAGTAGACAGCATCTGATGCATAATCATTCTTCATGGTTATGTTCCTTTTATTATTAATATTTCTTTTTAAAAAGAGATTTTTTATCTTTGTTGGAAAGGCATATCAGATCTGTGGAGAGAAGGAGACACAGAAGTCTTTATCATCTGTGCACTGGTTCACTGCCTAAAGGACCACACTGGCTGGAACTGAGTTGATACAAAGCCAAGAGACGGGAGCTTCTTCCAGGTGTCCAATGTGGGTGCAGAATCCTAAGGCTTTGGGCCATCTTCCACTGTTTTCCCAGGCCATAAGCAGGGAGCTAGATGGGAAGTGGAATAGCTGGGACCCAAACCAGTGCCCATGAGATCCCAGCGCTTGCAAAATGAGGATTTAACATTTGAGCCATTGTGTCAGGCCCCATTAATATTTCTTTAGTGGAATTACTTAAAACGCATGAAAAAGGACTGGGCTTAATTAAATGAACAAATATAACAGTTACAGTATCATCCTTTTAAAGGGACTATGGGGCCGCTATTGTCCAATTTAGATTGTGATTTCCCTTCTTTTGTCTTACTAGATTATCTTTAGAAATCAGCAGTTGCTTTCCACCAATCAGCATTCTGACCATTTCTATAACTTGTAATATTTATGGAATCTTAAGCAAAAGGCTTCTTACCATTAGCAACAAAGGTAAGTCAAACGTTTTGTCAAGATCTAACAAAATATTTGCCACTATAGTTAAGAAGAAGGAATAAAGAAAAGAAAGAAAATAGAGAAAGAAAAAACAAACAAAATAAAAGTTCTAATATTCCAGTTCTGGGTAACATAGAGGAATCACATACCATTCCATCTTTGCTGCCAAATACAGCTCAGCAAAACCGAACAAAGCACTGGACAGCTATTTGAGGACACTGAAAGGAGAGCATTTGTATACAGAGTTCAGAGAATAATTAAATTTGAAATAGTACTGAATTGTGACTTTCCCACTTTCTTCCAGTAGTCCCTGAACTAGACTCCAATTCCAGGAATGGGAAAGGGAATTGCAATGTTTGAAATGAAATGGAGAAAATCCCATAGTTTCTTTATATTTGTGTTGTCTGTTCGCTTATGACCCAGTGATCCACTGTTAAAGTCAGTATCAGTCAAGGAGAGGTGGAAGGTGGTGATGGGATGAGGCTAAACCTGCATCCAGGAGGAAACTTACAGCATCAGGTGCTCATATCAGAAATATGAAAAACCCTGGAAACTTTCTCAGATTCCACTTCAAGAAATTAAAGACTCAGATGAAGCCAAAGCAAGCAGAATGGAGTAAGAAGGGTAAAATCAGGAATCAGTGAATCAACACAGAGAACACATGAGAGAACTATGTACCAAACCAAAAGCTGATGCTTTAAAGCATTCGTATCATTAACAAAGCTACAGAAAGACTGACAAAGAAAAAGCAGAGAGAAGTCAATCATTTTTCAAAAAATCACTACCAAAACTCACCCAAGATGAAATAATCTTCCTAAAAAGAAATTCCAAGGCCAGGGTGATTTTATTGAAAATACACCAACATTTCCAATAAGAAATAACTGAATTGTATTTAAAAAAGTACAAAATGCCCATACAATTGTTAGTGTTCACTTTCAATAATTTCATCAGTGTTTTTGCAGTTAATAAAAACATTTCTCAGTAAATTTGTGCATTTCAAAGAAAGAAAGAAAGGAACACCAGTCCCCAAAATTCTCTTCTATGTACAAGTGGAGAGATGATTTTTCAACTCACTTTGTAAAATCAGCCTTACTCTGATGACAAATCAGACAAAGGCATTACATGAAAATAAAACTCCTGAACAATACTTGTCATGAGCACAGATATAAAAACCCTAAAGACAATATTAATGAAACAATACACAAAAAAGAATATAACATCAAACAGTTGATTCTGTGACTATAAAACTGGCTTAATATTTTAAAAAACAATCAATGTAATCCAGCATTTTAACAACTTAAAGAATTGTATCCTTTTGTAAAGAAAATGCATTTGTGGGGCCAGTGTCATAGCTTGCGAGTTAATCTTCTGTCTATAGTGCCAGCATACCATATGGGTGCTGGCTCATGTCCCACTGTTCCACTTCCAATCTAGCTTCCTGCTTATGATCTGGGAAGACAGCAGAGGATGGCCTATGTCCTTGGGACCCTGCACTCACATGGAAAAACTGGAGAAGGCCCTGGTTCCAACCTTCAAATCAGCTCAGCTGACTGTTGCAGCTCCAACAGTCTGGGGAGTGAACCACTGGATGGAAGATCTTTCTTTCCCTCCTGCTTTCATGTAAATTTGCCATTCAGATTTTTTTAAATAAATGTTTAAAATAAAGTGCATTTGATAAAATTCAACATCCACGAAGCAAACTAGGATGAGAACTTCCTCAACTTGATCACAGGGATTCAGAGAAGGGATAAAATGATCATCATATTTGATGGAAAAGACTGAAGTGCTTTCCCTCTAAGACTGGGACCAACACAGTGAGCTCCACTCTCACTATTTGTATTCAACCTTACACAGGGCTGAATATCAGCCAATTTGATAAGACAAAGGGAAAAAAACAGAATACAAAGATTGGAAAGGAAGAAATGCGCTCCTATTCATAGGTGAAATATAAAAATTCCATAAAAATTCTCAAAGTGGGGGCCAGTGTGGTGGTCTTGCAACCTAAGCCCCTACCTGCAACACCGCCATTCCCTATAGGCAGCAGTTCAAATCCAGGCTGCTCCATTTACAATCCAGCTCCCTATTTATGATCCAGGAGAGCAGAGGAGGCTGGCCTAGGTCTTTAGGGCCCTACACTCACATATGAGAGCCGGAGGAAGCCCCTTGCTCCTGGCTTCAGAATGGCCATTTGTGGAGTGAACCAGTGGATAGGTCTTTCTGTCCTCTAACTCTGCTTATCTAATTTTTTAAAATTCTCAAAACATCACCTAATATTAACAAGATATCAAAACACAAAAATTAGTTATATTTCTACCTTGTAACAATGAACCATGAGATTTTGAAAAAAGTATTCACAATAGCATTAGAAAATGAAATATTTTTAAAGCTAACAAAGCATATACTATATCAACATACGGAAAACTACAAAATCCTGATAATCAAATAAGATCTAAATAGAGATCTATTATAATAGACTTAATAGATGTTGTATTATCTTCAAATTATCAACAGATTTTTTAAAAGATCTATTATTTATGTTGAAGGAGTTAGCAAAGGAGACAGAGAGAGAGAGAGAGAGGGAAAGAGATTCACTTTCCAAAATGCCCACAACAGCCAGGAGCCCCAAACTCTATCTTTTCCTGTGAGTGGCAAGCACCCAGCCTCATGAGCTGCTGCTTCTCAGGCTGCAGACTAGTAGGAAGACAGATTGAAGCGGAAAGAAGACTCCAATGCAGGCAGTCCAGTATGGGATATGGCTGTCCCAGGCAGTTCCTTGGTCACTGCACTGGATGCTCATCCCGTTCTTAGATTTCTATTTAGTTAATTGCCAAAATATTTTTGGAAAAGAACCAGTTGAAAGTATCACATAACCCAATGTGAAGACACATTGTAAAGCCACAGTAATCAAGACAGTGCTGCTGCTTATGGAGGGATGGGATCTGGATCAATGAATCAAAGGACCCAGAAACACATCTGCACTACAACTACCAATTGTCTGCAAGAAAAGGTAGATACAAAGGTCATTCAGTGGAGGGTTTTTTTTTTATTTTTTTTTTTACCAAATACACCTCAAATACAAAGCTGCTTTTAAAAGCCCCTGTATGTTCTTCTCACTTCTCTAGGCATTTCAGGAATATTCAATGGAAAATTATTTGAGATATTGAAGCTGCTCATTCAAGCCTCTTTTCCCAAATTTGGAAACTAGAAGAAAAATATTTTGTTCACATAATCAGGGCTCTTATTAAGCATGCATCACTGCATTTAAAATGAGGTCCTAGGGGAAAATAATATGATAATACACAATAGCATAGTTCAGATTTTACCATTGATGGCGAATGAGCTTGGAAAAATAATGAATCTCGAAATAAACCTCTTGTGTATTTTTTTCTTTCTCTTTTTTCCACGTCAGGCAGGTAATGTGCTGACATTGTAACAAGGTTGAAGGGAGGCACATGTGACACAGATGTGTGTAAACCCAATCATCATGCTTCCGAACCACAAAAGGATCAAGCTCTTGTATATTCACAGGAACACTGGTGTCCTTTGTTATGGATCCCAAATGATGCAAGTTCCTTGAAATGAAAGGACAGCAGGACACTTGCGGACAGAACAAGGAAGCAGTGAGAGATTTTGTAGGGAGCCCTACAAACCAGACTGGCTTAGGAAAACATGGTGGCAGACACCCACGGCCACTTGAGCTTACAGTAAATGATCTGCTTCAACTTGTTAGCGGCCAGTGGTTACTTAGGTCATGGCTAGCAGTCTGTGGGTGTATCACATATGAGAGAGGCACAGAGGAAACAGCTAGGCAGCCCATTACAAGGAACAGAAATACATGCAAGTTACTTAGGGAAGTTAGATCACGTCTTTATATTTGCAATGTGTATTATAAATCACTTTGCGAGGAGAGCAGGTGGCTTTGTTTACATTTAGCAGATGCAAGCAGAAGATGGCTGAGTTCATTCAGTTAACAGATGGAGAATGCTGTTGAACATCCTCATATTTATCTTCTTTTATTTGTCCAAATATTTTGCCCATTTATGGGGTCAGTATCAGAGGCTCAATAAGCTAATCCTCTGCTCTGTGGTGCCAGCATCCCATATGGGAACCAGTTTGTGTCCTGGCTGCTCCACTTCCCATCCAGCTCCCTGCTTATGGCCTGGGAAAGCTGTGGAAGATGACTCAAGTCCTTGGGACCCTGCACCCATTAGGAGGCATGGAAGAAAATCCTGGCACCCGGCTTCAGATCAGCTCAGCTCCAGCCATTGTGACCATTTAGGCAGTCAACCAGCAGATGGAAGCCCTTGTCTCTAGCTCTCCTCTCTGAAAATCTGCCTTTTAAAACAAATAGGCAAAATATTTTGTAAAAATTTGCTTATTTTAAAAGATGAGTTGCTTGTTTTGTTGTTACTGGATTTAGAGAGTTCTTTGTATGTTCTGGACAAAAAAAGGCTTTATCCGATATTCATTTGCAAATATGCTCCCCCAGTCTGAGGCCTGCCTTCATCCTCTTGAAACTCTCTTTCTGAAGACAGGGAGGCAGTGCTAATACCTCTGTGTTTTCAGAAATGAACCTCAGACTTTCCAGGAGCTACCGATTTATTTAGTTCTATAAACTCTCAGTAAACCTAAACATGCCAAATTCTGTTGCTAAATAGTCTAATAGACTTGAACAGCAAAGCTAGGCTTTAGCATTTAATGAAAATGCACCCAGTTAAATTCCTAGAAAATTAAATGCCCACTCAAATAAGCTCTGTAGTGGTTTACTTGCAAAATCAGCTGTCAAGAATTCCTTCTACTTGGCACATGCATGGCATTCCTATGATTAAGAGGTGGGGTCTGGGCCCAGTGCGGTTGCCTAGTGGCTAAGGTCCTTGCCTTGCATGTGCCAGCATCTTATATGGGCGCCAGTTCTAATCCCAGCAGCCCTGCTTCCCTTCCAGCTCCCTGCTTGTGGCCTAGGAAAGCAGTCATGGCTGGCCCAAAGCCTTGGAATCTTGCACCTGCGTGGGAGACCCAGAAGAAGCTCCTGGCTCCTGGCTTTAGATCAGCTCAGCTCTGTTGCAGCCATTTGGGGAGCGAACCAGGGGAAGGAAGGTCTTTTTCTCTGCTTCTCTTTATTAATCTAGCTTTCAAATAAACATAAAATATTAAAGGGTTGAAATCCATATGCTATCCTTACAAGTCCACATGCGGGCCTGCCCTGTGATCTGTTTTAACTGGCACACTGGGGCAGAGTGCTGCTGTGACAGTTCTGCGTCCAAGCCTTCGGTGTCCTGGCAGTTTGGAATTTCATCCACTGGGAAACTAATTGCATGTAAAGAAATCTATGTTTCTCTCCTTCTCTCTGTAAACTCTGCTTTTCAAATAAAAATAAATAAACCTCTAAAAAAAAAAAATCTAGTTTCCCCGCTGGAGGAAACTGCAACATGGAGAACTAGAGATGACCTAAACAATGGCAGACTGCAAAGACATAGAGGCCCAGGCACCTGTCATTGCATTCATTCGGGATGAAGTGCCACACGCAGGACTGGGGCCATCTTGAGTCCAGCCCCAGATGAGCAATACCAGCCAGTACTACGTGAAGCACAGATGAACCGACACCCTGAACTGCTCCCAAACTGCAGAATCCTGAGCAAATACACAGTTGCTGCTGATTTTAATTCTAAGTTCCGTAATGCTTACTTACACTGCAAAAGGTAAGTGAAACAATCGCCGGGGTTTCAATCATAGAAATCTCCAGAACAGCCCGGCCATTGACCTAGCTGGCTATTTCAGCCGACTAATTCAGTGGTAGGAAGCATTTTGGATTAGAAACCAAAATCCTGGCTTACATTCCAGCTTACTCACTGTCTGGTTAGATGCTCCCAGTCCAGCCTCTAAGGCAAAGTACAAGTAGTTCCTCTGGGAAGAGATTCCAGGAAGCGCAGTCAAGGACCAGAAGGGAGAGACAGCGGGTACTGCCCACCAGGCAACTGCTGCGGGTCCCCACTCCGGGGAGCTCCATTCTACCTTGGACTCTCACTCCCTCTCTGCATCCAAGTATCACCCTAATGTAACTTCTTCCATCGCGAAGGCTATTCTTAAATGTCCATCCTAAGTTGGGTTCCTTTTAGAAAAATGGGATGGGGCCCGGAGCGGTGGCGCAAGTGGTTAAAGGTCCTCACCTTCACACCCGGGATCCCATATGGGCGCCGGTTCTAATCCCAGCAGCCCCGCTTCCCTTCCAGCTCCCTGCCTGTGGCCTGGGAAAGCAGCTGAGGACGGCCCAAGGCTTTGGGAACCTGCACCCGCGTGGGAGACCCAGAAGAGGCTCCTGGCTTCGGATCGGCATAGCATCGGCCCGTTGCGCTCACTTGGGGAGTGAATCATCGGACGGAAGATCTTCCTCTCTGTCTCTCCTCTCTGTATATCCGCCTTTCCAATGAAAAAATAATAAAAATAAATCTTTAAAAAAAAAAAAGAAAAATGGGATGGCCGTAGAACAAGTGGCCTCAGAGAAGACGCCTGACAGACATGAGCTCTCAGACAAAATTAGAATGCTAATTCACATTTTTAAACTTTTTATGAGAGTGAGGGGGAGAGAGAATCTTCCATCTGCTAGTTCAGACCACCGGGCCAAGAGAAGTGAAGTATAACATAACAATTCTACCTTCTGGGCCTAGCGTGGTAGCCTAGTGGCTAAAGTCCTTGCCTTGCATGTGCCAGCATCCCATATGGGCACCAGTTCTAATCCCAGCAGCCCTGCTTCCCATCCAGCTGCCTGCTTGTGGCCTGGGAAAGCAGTCGTGGACAGCGCAAAGCCTTGGAATCCTGCACCCACATGGGAGACCCGGAAGAGGCTCCTAGCTCCTGGCTTCGGATCACCGCAACTCAGGCCATTGGGGAGTGAATCGTTAGATGGAAGATCTTCCCCTCTGCTTCTCCTCCTGTCTGTATATCTGACTTTCTAATAAAAACAAATCTTTAAAAAAAGAATTCTGGGGCCCGGCACAGCAGCCTAGTGGCTAAAAACCTCGTCTTGAATGTGTCGGGGTCCTGTACGGGCACCAGTTCTTTTTTTTTTTTAAAGATTTATTTTTATTATTTTTTTATTGGAAAGGCGGATATATAGAGAGGAGAGAGAGAGGAAGATCTTCCGTCCGATGATTCACTCCCCAAGTGAGCACAACGGCCGATGCTATGCCGATCCAAAGCCAGGAGCCTCTTCAGGGTCTCCCACACGGGTGCAGGGTCCCAAAGCTTTGGGCCGTCCTCGACTGCTTTCCCGGGCCACAGGCAGGGAGCTGGAAGGGAAGCGGGGCTGCTGGGATAGAACCGGCGCCCATATGGGATCCCGGGCATGCAAGGCAAGGACCTTAACCACTGCGCCACCGCGCCGGGCCCATGGGCACCAGTTCTAATCCCAGTGGCCCCGCCTCCCAGACAGCTCCCTGCTTGTGGCCTGGCACAGCAGTGGATGATGGCCCAAAGCCATGGGACCCTGCACCTGCGTGGGAGACCCAGAAGAAGTTCTTGTCTCCTGGCTTCGGATCAGCACAGCTCTGGCTGTTGCAGCCATTTGGGGTGAATCATCAGATGAAAAATGTTCTTCGCCTCTCCTCCTCTCTGTATTTGCAAAAATAAAATAAATAAATAAATCTTTTAAAAAAATTCTACTTTCTGGCCCCCCAAAGGAAATCTAGAGATAATTATTTCAAAATAATTTGATGAGAAGATTTTTCAGGTTCCCAACAAGGTAAACGATGTGCAAGGGGCTGGAAGCACTCATTTGCATGACTTGATCATTGCACATTGCACACACATATTATAGTAACGTGCCCCCAGAAATAAGTATAACATCAATTAACATCAATATACATCAATTAACATTTCTAAGTGAAATGGAACTCATCCCCAGTTATATTTTTGTCCTGCAAACTCCAGGTCAGGTTGGCTCTGCCATCCCTCACTCCCGTCTGTTCTCAGCAGCCAGCCTACGCAGGAAGTAGCCTCGCCTTACTTGCAAGCCCAAGTGTAACTAGGACTTCCCAGTGAGATTCCAAACTGAGAGCTAATCATAAAAAAGCACTCAATGAGGGCACAAGACGTCATCGTCACACGTACAGTGCATCCTCCAATCTGACGTCTTCCAGGAATACCAGGGTCCCCCGCGCTGCCAGGTAGTACACAGGTCCAAGCCATTTGGACTTGGCTGGCCAATAAAGAGGGGCTCAGGACTTGCATGAGGATTTTTTCCCCCAGAGGAATAAAGGAGAATTTTGAAAGAAATCAGTATACAGAGAAGGAAAAATATTTCATATGCTGTTCCCAGCTTTCTTCACATTCTACCACACAAAAACATATTTTAAGGAACACATGTTTGCAACAGCCAAAAGTTGGTGGCATTCAACTTGAGGAAACATCTTCCGACCAGGCATGCATATAACTGCTTAGGGGGACAGATGTGGGACAGATGATGCTATCCAAAGTTTTTGAAATTTTTCTCCTTCCCACCAGGCTTGCCGTGGTCACCACCACAAGTAAATGCTTCAGGAAATTCAATGTCATGTTCCCAAATGTCCTGACCCGAAACCAAAAGCAGAACTCTTATTAAAAACAACTGATGTACAAATGTGAAACATTGGATTAATGAGATGCTCTGAGAAGATAATTTGGAAACATCCACACTGGTGGTTCTTCACACTTGAGCATGCATCAGGATTCCTGGGAGAGTCTATTCAAACAGGGCCTCACTCTGTTTCAACTCATGACAAGGAGGGGAAGGGCAAGTGGGAATATCCAATAGGACAGGGTAAGAGGGGTAGCTTTGCCCTAATAATAACCCACTCTAGGCCAGCATCCTGGTGAACAGGTCAAGCTGTCACTTGCAAGGGCAGCATCCCATATCAAAATGCCAGCTCAAGTCATGGCTGCTCCATTCTTTTCCAGCTTCAGGGGAAGATGGCCCAAGAATCTGGCCCTCTGCCACTCAGGTGGGAGACCAGGATGGAGTTCCTGGCTTCTAGCTTGGAACTGTCTCTTTGTCTCTTCCTGTCTGATGCTCTGCCTATCAGATAAATAAATAAGAGTCCAACAAAAGCAAGAATTCACTCTTGTAAGAAAGGCATTGGTTCCCCTTAACAACCAAATCATCTCTTAAACAGCCCACTCTCAACACCTCCAAAGTGGCAGTCAGGTATCAGAGGAGATAAACTACATCACTGTCATTCCCCAACTTAACTCTAACATCCCCTGCTGCTCACTGGACATCTGTGAGCCTTGTAGGAGGCAGTACTTCCAGGAAGGGGTTAATATTAAGGTTCAGGTTGGGATTAGGGAAAGCTGTGGGGCAGAGTACATAGCAGGATCTTGGCAGGGCATAAGATCTGGAGCCATCTAAGCCTGTCACCCAGAAATCCTGGCAATACCAAGGAAGTCTGTCCGCTACCAAAGGCCTATCCACCTCCCATCTTGGATTGGGAAGTTGGATCTTAGACAAGAATTGGTGACAATAAAGGAGACGTGGTTTCTAAAGAGTCTAAAATACTCAGTTGTTACCAAGACTCAAATGTTAAGAATGAGATATCCAGCTATATATCAGAGAAATTAACATCACAATATACAATAGTAGTTACAGCATGGTAACCTAGACTTTCACAATGAATTCTGAGTTGAAACTCATGCAGGCTGCAAGCAGCCCTGAACAGGCAGACTCCTATTAAAAAGGTTCATTTTGGCTTCATAAGTCTGAGATGCCATTTAAGGATATGTACATTTCTATAAAGCTCCCAGAGGAGGCAAGTCCTTGAACCACATGTTGAATGAGAGGGCTTGGATATGGGCTGATAAGTTTTATTCCTAAAGGACAGTCTTCCAGCTTTGCTCTCTGTCACAACCACTCAGTTCTGTCACTGCATCAAATAGACATAGGCAATACCCAGATGAATGAACATGACTGCTACCTAGTGACACTAAATTTGAATGTTATATCATTTGTATGTGTCAAAATATGTTTATTTTCTCAATCATTGAAAAAAATTAAAATCATCATTAGATCCACCAATTAAAAAAAAAACCATGCACTTGGCTTGCTTACACTTAGTATGTAGAATAACCCCTGCCCTATATTACTAGTTCTTACCTTAGAACCACCACATCACAACACACAGAGCTGGGGCCAGGAAGTTTCCTATTTAATCTTCAGCCTGCCCATATATCACTGTAAACCACTTAACCACACAGCTCGTTGAAAAGGTGACAGGATCCCCTTTAAATGCTGTGAACAGGTTGGTCTTCCTGACTTACCCAGTTGGTAGATTTGGGGGACTTAATGTGGGAGACTGGGTGTGCTCAGCTGAGCTGACTTTTCTACCAGTTTTACTCACCTATCCTCCTAGGGGCCTTCTTTGTAACCTTAATTCTAGTAGCACTGATTTCTAGCAGCACAGACATACGCAGTTCCCATGTCTTAAGGATTGGTCAATTCTGGGAAATTCTCAGCCCCCAAACAAGGTCTTGCTGGAGAGACAGCACAACCTTTATCAAACCAGCCTGCATTCTATAAGAAGCTGGAACACAATGTACATCGTTTTTAAAGAAAAACATTTGTTTATTTGAAAGGTAGAGTGACAGAAGGGAGACATAGAAAGAGATCTTCCATCCACTGCTTCAATCCATTGATGATCACAGAGGCCACGTCTGGGCCAGGCCAAAGTCAGGAGCCTGGGACTCCATCCTGGTCTCTTGCACTGCTTTCCAGGTACATTAGCAGGAGGTTCAAGCAGACACACAGCAGGTGGCACTTTAGAAAACTCTCTGACATGGAATAGCAACATTGCAGGTTGTGCCGCAACACCAACCCCCATGAGGAACTAACCATGCAGGGCCCACGTTGCCATGGAACTGTGCATGTGCTTGTTGTTGCTAAAGGTTAGGCCTGGCAAAGATTGTGCTCCTGGCAGAAAGACTTAGAAGGAGATGAAGTTTAGGGTCCTCAAAGTGAGGAGTTTGGTTTTGAGTTAGAGAAGGGAGCAGAAAGCTAAAGGCTGTACATGCTTATCTCAGGAATGCCCAGGATTTAGAGAAGTGAATTCAGAAGATTCAGTGATGAAAGGAAAGGGAGAGGGGCAGTGAGTCACTATGTGGCAGTCACAGACAAGCCATTCTGTCTTGTGAAAGGATAGGACTCAGTCATCAGACCCATGCTTCTCAAATTTCACCATGTTTAAGAATCTCCTAAAAGGCTCTTGTTAAAAATGAAGATACCTATTTAGCTGGTCTTGGTTGGGATCCAAACTTTCGTATTTCTGTCTTGATGTCGGGTAACTTGAGGGTGCAAGGATACTGCTGACATGCAAACACAACTTTGTTTTGTTCTCCTTTAAAACAATCAGAGGCTTTGTAAGAATATGAGACCCACACTTCTCTACCATTTAGAGCTGACATCCAGGGCTGCGTATATTGTTCACCAGCAAGATTCCTGTACCACAGCACCCGCTGTCATACCCACCAAAACAGTAAGTGGGCTCCCATCACTCTCTAGTGGTCGAGTCCTCCTTCTATACTTTCCCTAACCAGCCCCCAATCTGTCCCGTGACCAAGCCCTAGGTCAGGGAACTACATGCACCCAGACAGCATACCCTTTCCTAATTCACCTAAAGGTGATTTATATGCTTGTAGTGTTCCTGCAGTGAGCAGTGCAGGGTGGAAGACACCATTGGCTGACCCTTGCTAGCATCTTGCCATGCTTGGCAGAACAGACACAGCTTTGTCTCTGACCCCTTGGGTAGAAGTTGTTAATGTGCTGTGATAATATGATTTCACCTAATGGAACAGACAGACAAGTGGAAGCAGAAAGGGTGGAATCAGCACATACTGCTAGAGGGCAAGTAAAAGGGCGCAGTCACTTTGGAAAATATTCTGGTAGCACTACAAATGATTTAATACAGAGTTACCATACGACCCAACAGCTCCATTCCTAGGTATCTATTCAAGAGAAATTGTTGTGGGCTAAGGAGTTGACTAGCACTCGTTAAGCCGAGCACTACAGGCAGTGGGCTTGGGGCTAGAAGCACCTGGTCTCAGCTGTAGCCAATCTGCGCTAATGCGGGTGTGGGGTAAAGCATAAACAAGTAGGTGAAAGGTCAAGAGAGAGGCAATAAAGGGAAGCCTTGGAGAGGCTTCGAGACACTTCCAGCATCCCTGTCTCCGGTCGGTGCCTCAATCCCTCAGACCCTCACCGTGTCCCTGGTTACTCTTGCTCTGCAGGCCGTAACAAGAAATAACAATATATCTTCAGAAAAAAAAATATGTATAAATGCTCTCTGCTGCATTGCCCCTAACAGACATAAAGTGCAAACAATACAAATGCCCACAGATGAGCAGATAAAATGTGCTATAACTATACAATGGGACAGCACGTGACCACATAAACGAATCACATGACATGCGCTACACATAAATAAACCTTGTAAAGTTTAAGTGAAAGCCACACACAAAAGAAAAAGTATTATGCTTTACATGTGCAGCCATTTTATTCACGTGCGTTGTCAAGAATATGAAAGTCTAGACAGAAAGAAGAAAACTACATTTAATCTTAGCTAAAAGGCTGAGAAGCAATGAAAAATAAGAAAGCTAGAGGTTGCCTAGGATTGTAGATGGGAGAATGGGGAGTGATGGCTAAGGGACATGGGATGTTTTGGGGGAATAATGCAAATATTATAAGATTGTGATGATGAATATACTATGAATACTGAATTTACAGTTTAAATGGATAGGTTATATGATATATGATTATCTCAATAAATGTGTTAAAGATGTCATCACAAATCAGGTAAGGAATGAAAAGACGCAGAGTGATGTAGAAAGGGTAGGTTTGGGACCCCAGTATCTTCCATGGGTGGACAAGAACTGGCAGTGTGGCAGCAATGTTTTAGGACTCCTGAGGAGCATGCCAACAGCCCCCACATATATGATTCTGGACGGAAGCCAAGCACCACAGATGGCAGTGCTAAGCAAAATCCTGTCCAAGGACTTGACGAGTGCCCTCGTGCAGTTTACCCTTGCCTGCATCTCAGTGCTGCCTGGCATGGTGCCTAACATATGGTAACCACTCAAAAACGGAATTCAATACATGCCTATGATACAGTGCAGGGAAGTCCAGAGTCAGCAGACTGAGCTCCACTTCCAGCACTGCTTTTTAACTTCTGTGTGACCCCAGATAAATCCCTTCAACTGGCTGAGCCTCACAGGCTATTCCCTGAAAAGCAGGCAGTGATTATTCTGGGGGTCTACCGAATCCAAGTTTCACAGCTGCATGAATTAGATGGTCCAGGCAGCAAAGTGGGTTAGAGAAACTCCTGAAAGAATCCAGACAGAGCCCGAGCTAGAGACAGCCAGCCAGTGGCACAAGAGCGGCTAGAGGCAAGCGCTCAGGAAGATACCAGTACCTAGACCCGCAGCCTGCCCTCTGCTAGATCTTCATCACCATGACACATGATCATCAAGCTCTCCTCAATCGAACATAAGGAAAAGATCCTTCAATGTGCACGTGAAAAAAAAAATTGACATATAGACGAATGGCAATTAAATTCACAGCTGACCTCTCAAAGGAAATTCTACAGGCCAGAAGAGAATGGAGTGACATATTCCAGATTCTAAAAGCAAAAAAAAAAAAAATGTTGGCCGGCCCAGGATAACGTACCCAGCAAAGCTTTCCTTTGCCTTTGGAAATGAAATAAAATTCTTGCATAGCAAAGAAAAATTAAAAGAATACGCTTCTAAACCTGCCCTAGAAACGATACTTCTCTTAACAGAGAAGAGGAATAGTACCCACCAAAACCAAAGGCAAATGTGAAGAACATCCCAGTAAAATAACAGAAGATTAAATCAATGAATAATCCATAGCTAAACGACAGGAACAAACTGCCACCTATTTATATTAACCCTGAATGTAAATGGATTAAACTCAAACACCAAAGAGTAGATTGAATTAAAAACACAAAACCCGTCTATTTGTTGCCTACATGAGAAATAGATCACCAACAAAGATCAGAGGAAACTATGTCTTAATTTTGATGTTTGTTTTCAGTTTCATTTCTTAAAAAAATTTTTCATCAAATTCTTCAGTGACTCACAGATCATACAATAGGATCATTTTCTTCAAGAAGGTTTTTAATTTTCATGTTCATTTCTTCAATGACACATTAGTCATTCAGTAGCATGTTATTTAACTTCATGGCACTGCAAATTTCTTTTTTTCTTCCTGTTGATTTTGTTTTGTGGCTTTTCACTTAAGGGGATGTATAATAACTGTGTAATGGGGACTATCATATCCAGCGGCATGTTAACTTCATGGCATTGTACATTTCTATTTTTCTTCCTGTTGATTTTGTTGCTTTTCACTTGCGGGGATTTATAGCGACTGTGAAGACTGATATGTCCAGATGTGAGTACAGGGTGCACTGTGCATCTCTACTTCTGCTTCAAGGATTGACTCCAGTGAAACTGTTGGATGTGTCTTGACAATGGAATGCTGGACTCTGCCATTGTCCATGCCAGCAATAATGGACTTATGACTGTTTATGAGGAACTATGTTGTTGTAATTACATGGGGGAACTCTGTTTGGAGTAGGAGACTTGGGGAGGGGGGAGGAGAAATTCCAGGGCCCATGGAACTGTATCATAATAAAAATAGTAAAAGGAAAAAAGTCCAAATGACTCAGAATTTCAACATTGGGTATTGAAAGGAATTGGAGTCTTGGTCTGACAAAAGCTGAGTCAGTATCTGTTGGTGTTTCTATAAGGAACAGGCATTCTTGGGCAGATTCTAAGAAGGTGGGGCATGTGGTCACACCACCGCTTCCTCCCCACTCCACAATGCATCTGTCTATTCTTGGCTGAATTCTCCTTCTGTGGCCCTAACTTAACCACGGCTGTGGAACATTCTTGGACCCCTGCAACTGGCCAGGACATTCAGCTCAGCCACCCACACAGTCAGTGACAGGGCAGGGTTTTCTGTTAGGCCATCTTTTGATAACCAATTTTGAAGAGCCACTCAATAAGTACAACTGGATGACATTGCCAACAGCCAAGTCACATCTATCACACTGTAGGAAAATATAATACTGTATACCTGTTTTCTTCATTATTATTTTGATGATCTTTACATAGTTGATTAGAATGCAACAGGTCAAGAGCTACAGGAAAAGTAGGTAAGACCATTGTTTCCACATTCTGGTTTTCCCTTTCTGTATCTGGGGAAAGGAGGAAGGCAAAGGGAGAAGCCCCACCCAGCCTTCCAACCATCCCAGGGTCCCTAATGTGGGGCATGCTCTAAGGGCACTGCTGAAGTGGTTTTGATAGTTCAACAGTTCTGAATTACTGCCAGTCTCACCATTCCAAGCATGATGAAATCTCTCCAGAGTCCACTAGCTGACAGAGTCCACATTAGTGTCTCTACTTGCTCGGATTTTTTACTGCTAACACTTGGCTTGGGTAATTGATCAATTTGTTCTGTCCTCTGTCATGGTACCAAGTGTCCTCTACAGGCTCCAATGTACTGCTGTATCTTCCATGTGCACCTGGATATGCTGCCCACTGCTCTGTCTGAGCCACTGAGGCGGCTCAGCTTTGACACATGCACTCCATGGTCAGACCATGGAAACTACCATTCTCTTCATGGTTGGGGTACTGAGTCCAGCAGTTCGATTGGGGGGAATCCCCAAAGAAACTTCATCTGAGGTGATCCCAAAACTGAGTTTTGTGTGTACTTGCCATTACAGAGTCTGGTACAATCCATCACCCTACTCAGCCTACGTATATACTGGTGGTTGCAATAGCTGGGTCAGTTCTGCCTCCAGCCCTGTCTTCTACATAAACCAATGGGTGTTGGAGCCCAGCCCTAACCTGCCTGCCACACACTCAGCCCTCACACAAACTGGTGAAAGCTGCAACCTAGTCAGAGCAACCCACAGTAATCCCCACCAGGCCTGCTCCCTGCCCTGTCTCCCATGCTTGCCAGTATGTACTGCAGACTAGTGCAGTCTGTCCCACATCCCATTCTGCTCTCATACATATCAATCAGCATTAAAGCCTAGTTCAATACAACCAGCCCCACTATCCAGCCTATACACCTGCCAGTGAGTGCCACTCTCCGAGTAGCCCTTCCTGTCCCTAGTCCTGGTTTTCATGCTCACCAGTTAGAGTGGCAACCCAAGAAGGAGGTGCCCGCTGTTTCCTTAATGGGCCTACTCCTGAATCATGCACTATCCAGGTGGTTTAGCAGTTTGACTTGACAGAATTAATCCCCAGTGCCAGCATCTGCTAGCTGATACTTGGGCAAAGCCCAATCAACCCACAGTTACTCTGACTTATGTTTGCACCAGTAAGAACAGTCAGCCCAGTCTAGCTTTTCCTTGATCTAGCTCACATGATGCCAACAGGTGTTGTAGCCCTGCCCAGTCTGATTTGTCCCCATCCCAACTCGCACTCTCCATTGGGAGTGGTGGTCCAGCATGGGAGCCCCATGCAGCCCCCATACTGGTTTTGCCCATTCCCCTGGGTCTCACGTGTGCTGGTTGGTTACTGCAGCCCCGTCTGGCATGGCCCACCTCACCTCGGTATTTGCCAATAGGTGTTGTAGCCTGGCCATGCCCAGTCCACCCCCAATTCTGGCTAACGCTAGTGGGGGCTACAGCCTAGCCCAGCCCAGTTGGCACCCAGTCCCAGCCCACATGTGTACTGGCATGGGTCGCAACTGAACCTGGCCCAACCGACACTCCATTCTGGTGCTTGGATTAGCCAGTGGGTGATGTGAACTAGCCCTGCTTGGTTTGCTCCTGACCTATGCCAAATGAATGTTGCTGAGTACTGTTCCATGACCTGTCTCCCTGTTGTGGTACATATGCTCACCTGCCAGGACTGTGTCCTGACAGAGAAGTTTCCCAAGCTCCTTCATCAGAACCTCTCCCAATGCCAGATCTCACAACACACCAGTGGGTCCATGGGCCAGCTCTGCTAAGTACACCTCTTGTCCTAGCAGGAACAGTGGCCTTTCCTGACTAGCCTTCAACCCATTCTGGTTTTTATTATTGGGGCTTACAGCCCAGCCTGGTCCACATGCAGACACAGCTTATACCTGGTTCAGCAAAGGCAAAAATCTAGCCTAGCCTAGCCTACACCGATCATGGTTCTCAAGAGCATCAGTTGGTGCTGGAGCCTAGCCCATTCCAGTGTGCCCAGTCCCAGTCCACACTTGTGCTGAGGGACACTGCAGCCATATTCAGACCAGAACTCAGCTCCCACTCCAGCCCCATCACTCACCAGTGATAACCACAACCCAGCTAGGATGTCCCCTTAGCTCCCCAACCAGGCCTGTTCCATAGAACTTGTGCAAACCATGGTTGTTCTGACCCAGCTTGGCATAGTCCCACACCTGTCATGACCTTTGCCTTTGGATGCTGTAGCCTGGCCTGACCCAGCCTGTTCCGGCCTGTCCCCAGTTCTTTTTTAAGATGTTTAGTTCTTTTCATCTACTTGAAAGGCAGAGTGCCTCAACAATATGATGCTACATTTTCTGCCTTTGTCTATACCTGTAACACCATGGTGAACATGGGTAGCAGAATACTGAACTTGAAACTATTGCTGGAAGACGATACTGCTGTAATAACATAAAAGCTGAATAGATGAAAAAAGAAGGTGGAGAAAGAAATGAGGGAATCCCTATACCTACAAAACTGTTTCATGGAAAATAGTAAAACAATTAAAAAAAAGGAGTGAGAGAAGGAGAGATCTTTTATACAAGGATTCATTTTTCAAATGCCTGCAATAGTCAGGACTAGGCCAGGCTGAAATCAGGAGCCCAGAACTCCATCCGGATGTCCTGCATAGGTGGCAGAAGCCCAAGCACGTGCATGCTCCTCTCCTGCCTGTCAAATCATTAGCAGGAAGCTGGATTGGAAGTGGAGCAGCCAGCATTCCAATACAGAATAGAGGTGTGCAAAAGCAGCTTAGGCCGCTGCATCACAAAACCATCATGGCAATGATATTTCAAGGATAAGGTAAAAGCCTTTTCCCAAATTGTATGTTTGGGTCTGACTATTACTCATACAAAAGTTTTAAAACCAGTCTATGCAATTTACAACCCCAAATCTATGGGACAATCCAAGTCATTATGTTCAGATCCATTTATCTTCCCCTTGGAGAACAATGCATACAGAGGCATCCAGTATGAGCTAAGGATTACGGGTTGGTGAATCATTCAGTTCGGGAATGAGTGCTCCAGAGGTTTTTGAGGCCAGAGTGTGCCATATACTTGTAGCATCCAGGTGCAACCAATTATCATCTGGCAAACTTGGGAGCTTAGCAGTGCTACTAATAACTTCTCTTGCACAGATTTTTTCCCTCAAATCTTTATCTGAAAATCCTGCTGCCAGAAGTGCTTAAAATTTCTAAATCTCTTCCAGTGGTGTCCTGGGATGATTTGATAGCCAACAGCTGCCTCAGCAATTAACTATGCCCTGATTTGCTGCCTGTCCAAATGGATCTCTTGTTCTGAGAACTGCAAATTCCCTTGGACACTTTGGGATCCTGAGGTGTTTTTTTTTCCCCCTTTGGGAAGTATTACCTTTGAAATGCTTGTTAAATCCCACAAAAAATGTTTAAAATAGAATGGTTTGACACCCTTCCACGATTATTTCAGTCAAATAACTCATCTACAAATGGTGGCTAAAGATCCTCCCCCAAGAGCCCAGACAATGTGTGATGTGGATGGTGTAACAAATTGCCTGCCCAGCCCGAAGGGAAGCATCATCTGTGATGACACAATTGCCTCTGCTTTTTAAATAAGCTGAACTGGGAAACTTTCAGCTGACTAGAAATGGAGAGGCCAGCTGCATACTGGTTCAAACCTTGCCTTGTGCTGATTTCATCTTGCTTTGTATGTTGATTTTTGTGTCCATTAAGTGCATATTTTCTCATCGAATACATGAAGATGCGGGGAGACATGGTTTTAAATTGATAGGGGCTTCTACCCAGAAAAAGGACACTCCCATAGACTTTCGTTTTATTCCAGAATGTTCCTGGAAAAGCCCACAGATCCTCACCTTCAGTTTTCCTTGGACATTTAGCATCACCCTTACAATATTACCGTTTCTGAGCACCATTGTTCAACATCCAGGCTCAGTTTCCTGGATCTTCCCTGTGCTCCCAGGCATTGTTGACCCATCTGTTTTATAATACTTGCCAACTGAGATAGCTCTGTGTCTATTTCCTGCATAAGCCCTAAACCGACTAGAGGGAATTACATACTTTGAGACCAGAGTTTCGGTGTTGTGGATGAACCTACTACTTGTGATGCCGGCCACCTACGTCAGGGCACTGGTTAGAATTGTTTCACTTCTGACTCCGTCCCCTGCTAATGTAACCAGGAAAGCAGCAGAGGATGGCCCAGGTACTTGGGCCCCTGTCACTCACAAGGGAAAACTAGCTCCTGGAACAACCTCAGCCATTGTGGCTGTTAGGGCAGTGGACCAGAAAATGGAACATCTCTCTCCCCTATCCCTTCAACATAAGTTTTTTATATATAGATTTAATTTCTGCATTCTTCAAAAAGATTTTTATTGGAAAGTCAGATATACAGAAAGGAGGAGAGAGAGAGGAAGATCTTCCGTTCAATGGTTCACTCTCCAAGTGACCACAATGGCTGGAGCTGAGCCAAACCGAAGCCAGGAGCCAGGAGCTTTTCTAAGTCTCCCACACAGGTGCAGGGTCCTAAGGCTTTGGGCCATACTCGACTGCTTTCCCAGGCCACAAGCAGGGAGCTGGATGGGAAGCAAGGCTGCCAGGATTAGAACCAGCGCCCATATGGGATCCCCGTGCATGCAAGGCAAGGACTTTAGCTACTTGACCACTGTGCCAGGCCCCAACATAAATCTTTTAAAAATTACATACCTAATGCATTCTTTTACCCCAAGCACGTAAGAGTACTTAAGAATGTGAGAAGATTTCAATTTTTGTATCTAAATATTTTGATATCTATTTCTTTTTTCAAAATACACATTTTCCGTGACTTTTTTGAAAACTCCCTAGAAATAATTTATCCTTCAGTATCCACTTTTAAAAAGTGAGTTCCTAGGTACAATTCAGGTAGAGAAGGCAGAAACTATTTCAAAACTGAATTCAACTTTCCCAAAGAAAGATCAGGTTTAAAGATCATTCTCACCCCTAAACCAAATGGCACCTGCAAGCTAGCACTCAAGAAATCACACAATCCCGAACCAAGGTGCTGACTAGAGCAACTCAGCACGAATGGGAACCCGGAGAGGCTATTCTGCCAACTGCTATTGTGGAAGTGAATCTTTATGTGGGCATTAGTCATAACCTAGCAGCTACAAATGCCATGCTACACTATAGCCTGGCAAAAGTAAACTTTTTTAAACTCTCCCTTCACTTTCAAGTACAAATTTCAGTTGTGTTCTCTGCAAAGGGAATGGATGTAGCATGCATATTTGCATTTATTGAAGAAGCCATTTGACTCCTGTGGAAGGACCCAGAGCAAAGTAGCCAATAAAAATAACAAGTGCAAACTACAGCTTGTGACTGCAGTCTCTCATCGTATCCTTCAGAAGAGATTATTGCTTAAATGGAGAGTGCTCATGCACTTAAAAGCAACCTCTGTAGCCAGCTAGACATCATTTCCATGTATGTAGATCCATTGTGGTGTAAAGCCCTATTGATCTGTGCACGTGTTTCACTCAGCTACTTCCCTGTCACATGACCCACCACTGCCATTACAGGGAACCAGTCAGTGAACAAACACAAATACTTGCATGGCATAAGGGACTCTGTTAGGCTCCATGGGAAACACAAATCAGAGACATGGCATGACTTCTGCCCTCAACAGCTCAGAATCTAAGCAGTGAGCAAGAGTTAGTATAATATATGGTACATGGGATAAACACTACATGAAAGCTGTGCAGAGCTGTAGTTATTTAAAGAAGAGATGAGGGGCCCGGCGCAGTGGCGCAGTGGTTAAGGTCCTTGCCTTGCACACCCAGGATCCCATATGGGCGCCGGTTCTATCCCAGCAGCCCCGCTTCCCTTCCAGCTCCCTGCCTGTGGCCCGGGAAAGCAGTCGAGGACAGCCCAAGGCTTTGGGACCCTGCACCCGCGTGGGAGACCCAGAAGAGGCTCCTGGCTTCGGATCGGCATAGTATCGGCCCGTTGCGCTCACTTGGGGAGTGAATCATCGGACGGAAGATCTTCCTCTCTGTCTCTCCTCTCTGTATATCCGCCTTTCCAATAAAAACATAATAAAAATAAATCTTTAAAAAAAAAAAAGAAATGAGGCTTCCCATTTGAAGGAGGAGGAAAGATTTCAAAGTGGGGTTGTCACTAGTTGAGCAGCAGCATTTGGAGAGACAAGTGGCTGGTGGTGTGGGGAGGCATTCCAAGTGCAAGAAGAACCTGCCAAGGAGGAGGAAAATGTGATTCAAATTGTCCAAGTACAGGTAGTCCATTTTGGCTGGACTTTATGAAACCAGGAAAGAAAGGCTGGCCAACTAAACTGGAAGCAAAGTGAAATCCCCTGAAAATAATTGAGAACTTTCTACTTAAGAGAGAACAGGGAACTGTTGCTCTAAGGTTATGAGTATAAAGTGAATCAACTGAAAAGACCAGAGAAAGAATAAGGAATTGGAACGAGGGACTCCAAGTGAGAATGCTACCGTGATGTTGTGACAGAAGGGCTGCACCTGCGTTTGTGCAAGGAGCACTGACAAGGTGAGAACTATTAAGATAGAGCTTCCATCATGGTCTCTGTGGTCTCATTCAGCGCGCAAGTCTGTCAGATCAGTAACACTGCACCGGAAGTGTCATTAATGAAGAAAATGCCAGACACAAACGCTCTGCTCTCTCCAGCATCTCTCCTTTTTTTTGGAGTTGTTGCAGAGTGATTGTCAGCCGATTACATGTTTTAAGTCCAAATAGGAATTTCTAGCCTGCTTCTTCTGAGAAGTTAATTGCATACCCTGGGCCAGGTGTTCAGTTCCTAATACTTATCTCCAAGTGTGGCATTCCAGAACCCTTCTATGGTTGATGTGGTCTTGTTTGGCTTTCACAGACCTTGATTGATCAAACTACTGATGTACTAGTTTCCCCCACGTGTATAAAGATTCATGAAGCCTTCCTTGGTGGCTATCACACCCATGCTCCATTCTCAGCCTTGTTGGCAAGAGAAAACCAGTGTGAATAGGCTTCATGAATTCTTT
Organism: Ochotona curzoniae; assembly: GCF_017591425.1. Classification (NCBI taxonomy): domain Eukaryota; kingdom Metazoa; phylum Chordata; class Mammalia; order Lagomorpha; family Ochotonidae; genus Ochotona; species Ochotona curzoniae. The sequence goes on along the minus strand of NW_024465023.1, from coordinate 16,155,839 downwards.
TAACAGCAGAATCAAAATTTGTACCCTTTAGAAACATCCATACAATTTAAACATGGACAAGTATGCTATAAATTTCCCATCCACTTCATATGGCTTTCTAGAAATTGCATCTTTGCTAGGCTCCAAAGAATCTGTCCGAGGGCCAGCAAAGCTGTATCCAATTCGAAGATGGAAGAACTCCAGCGATCTAGGAGTGGCAAAGTGGGGATGGGATTGATTTACTCCCACGCTGACACATTTCCTGTTGCTATAAGATGCTTATTTGAGCTTATATAGAAAAATGGAGATGCTGATGAGGTCCCAAGTTCCCTTATCATTCTTTCAGATGTTCCAGATTCAAGGGCTCTTTAAAAAAATTAAAAGATTTCTATCTGAAAACCACAGAGAAGGAGAAAGTGATAGAGATTCCATTTGCCAATTTACTTGACAAATGGCTGTAATGGCTGGGGATGGGCCAGGTTGAAGCCAAGAGCTTTGCCATGTCTCCCATGTGTGTGGAAGGGGTTCAAGGACTCGGGACATCTTGAGCTGCCTACCACAGCACATTGCAGGAAGCCATATCAGAAGTGGAATAGCGGAGATTTGAAATGCCACTAATACAGCACGGTAGCAGTACAAAGCGCAACTGAAAGCCTCTTACCTTCATGACTTCTACTTGCAAAGAAAGTGCCTCTGAAATGGCCTTTAAAATCTGCCTCCCGGTGCTGAGAATGAACACACTGGGTATGATTTGCCTTCAGACCCATGGGCCGAGAGACTTCCCTTCTACAGTCACCTGAAAGTGCTGGCTTGGACTGAAATTCCCTCCTGTGGATTTGCCAGTGCTCAGTGGAACACACTCCCTGAGACTATTGGAAGATGCAGGTGTCGCTCAAAAGGAGCTTCTCCAGTCACTACACTCAGCCCTAGTTCATCTGCGGTCGAAACAGAGCCAGCTTAGGCATCAGTAGTGGCTGGGGGACGCAAACTAGTGAGGACCTGAACTGGCAAGGCCAAGATTCTGTGGGTGGCTGGGCCCTGGCAGCAAGCTCTACCTTAGAAAAGTGGCAACTGTGAGAAACGAGAGGCAGAAGCAGGGCAGGAGAGAGGATGGAGGTCAGCAGGTTTTTCCTGCTGAAGGGACTCTGCCTGAGAAAGGATCAGCTAGAAGCCGAGATGCCAGGACGCCTGCACACAGACGCCTCTGTTGGATGTGAAGAGCTGCCTCTCGTCTTTCAGCTGTTGCCCTCGCTCTCATAAAGGAGCATCTTGTCTGCTTCAAGACTTCCTTTTCCTCCTCTTGCTTCATTTCAACCTAACTCCTGCTAGAGTGGGTAGCAGTGCGGGCTGTGGGCACACACCATGGGAATGCCAGTTGCCCGGTAGGGAGGATGAAGTCTCCTTACTGAAACAGTTCCTCCGGCTCAAAACTCACAAGAGCCAGCTCAAAACACAACTGTTTCTGTTGATTTGTTTACACATCTATTCTAGCCATTCATTCAGCTGAGTATTTCCAGCAGGCATCTCCTAAGCAAGCTGTCTGGGAATTTCCTGTCCCCCCCTCTATCCCACCCACACATGCCACACACACACACACACACACACACACACACACACACACACAGTCCTCCTGCAAGAACTTGAAAGTCTGCTTTCTCAGATCCCAGGTTTAAACAGCTCATGATGTTGCTGAACGCAAAGCCAAATATTTGGACGCCTTATACTCCACATCACCCACTTTCCCATCAACACTGAATTAAATCGCACCCATGGGTTTCCTCTCCATTACAAGGACACGGGGTGCATGGCACATTGCCCTGCTCCCCTGAACCTCTGGCCTAACAAGCCTCCAGGAAGAAGTTAGCTGGACGTTTTCAAAGGCCATTTTCAAATTGGATTTTGCCTGCACCATAAGACCTCCCCCCTAAATGCTTGGAACCCTGTAGGTGCCATAGATCACGCCGTCCAACGATAAGTAGCAGCATAGTTCCCCGTCTCACCCTCCGCTCCTCACCCCTGCTCAGTGGAGCGTCTCCCTCTTGCCTAGAGCTAACCAAGTCCAGGCCACATGTCACCACTCTCATCTGGCAGCTCTCAAACTTTCTGGGAATTCTCGGGGGGGGGGGGGGGAAGGCCCCGCCCGTGCTGTCCCTAGAGTCCCTTTACCTTGGCTCGTGCCCTGCACCTCAAGGGCTGGCCTGGGACTTCGAATGGGAGGGAGGAGGTAAGGGCACCTTCCAGGACAAATTGCCGCCTCCCCGGGTAACACTCCGCTTGTTAAGAAACTAATTCGTGTCCAACATTTCTCTCCCTAGCCTCCTAGGCCGGCATGGATTCGACTGGAAGTCTGCAATCCTGCAGAGGGTGCTCGGGCTCCTGGCGCCACGAGGACGCCCCGCGCTTGGCCCTGGGACAGTGAGCTGTCTTCCGCACGTGTCCAGACGCCAGCCCGTTCCACGTCATTCTTTCCCTCCGGCTGAAAAAGACAAGCTGGGAGCCAACAAAGGGCGCCCTCAAGCCTGCCTGGGTCTGGAGCGGAGGGTCCCAGTCGAGGATTGCAGCCCTGCTTCGGGCTCCTACCTGGGAAGCCGCGACTCGGAGGGGCGCGCAGCAGCAGCAGGAGCAGCAGCAGCAGCGGTGGTGGCGGCCTCAGCGCAGGCCACAGCTCGGGGCTCCCCATAGCCAGCCGGCGCTTCGCGGGGGGCTCCAGAGCAACGCAGCGCACTTCTTGGGGGGCGGGCGGAGACCAAGGAGACCAGGGAGCCCCAGGGGCTGCGTGAAAAGCCGGTGAGGGCAGGGCTGCAAAAACTCCTCCTCTCGCCTCTCCCCCTCCAGTCCTCCCGCCCAGAGCCTGCCCTCCTCTCTCCACCTCCCCCGGAACAGGGCGCGCTTTGAGGCTCCCACCCACCAGTGCCGGGGTTTCTTCTGGAAACCGAGTTGTCCCAGCCAGAAACGTTCCCTTAGCAAACCGGTAATATCCCACGGTATGTTTCTCTGCAACATTTGGATGCCTCCACAATCCAAATGCACACACTGGTGCATCCACTGATTTGTAGTTTCGGGCCCCCTCATGAAGCCATCTGGGGGCTATCAAAGGGATTCAGACATGCCCAGTACTGCTGGATTGCTAGAACCACATTTCCTGGTTTCAGCCTCAGTACCACGTCCCAAGTTCACAATTACTATTGCCATTCCACCAACAGAAATCGACGCTTAGAAGCGTGCCCCACGTTCTCTCACTGATGGACTCCGCGGGTCTTCGAATTTAGGTGTGATTGCAGAGTCCACACGCCAAGGTTTTCGCTTGCTTCTCTTGCAAACGATAGAACCAAGTACTGCAGGGGAGGCGTGAGCGGGGGTGCGGGGGGGGGGGGGGATGGCTTCAGTGTTCCGGGTTGGGGGCGAGGGCGGGGCGGGCTTGGTGTTGAGCCTTTCTTTTGAGGCTTAGCAGGTGGGAGAGCACCTAATCACAGCACACTCTCACAGCCACAGGATCCAGCTGTAAGGTTTTTGCAATCAGATTCCCTCTGTCCTGGGCTGTTCCAGCTACCCACAGAACAGCATCTGCAGCTGGAACCTGCACGCTATGACTTAGCATTCCTGAAGCCTCGCATCGTTGTGAGGGTCTCCAGGCTGCCCACAGGAGACAACTGCTTTGAGGCACTTGAGAAACTCTTGTTTTGGTGAATCAGTAAGACAGGCCTGAACTTTTTGCTGCCCCAGGGAAACCTTGGCTAAGGCACCTCCCAAACAGGACTGCTGCATGAGCGTGTACAGTTTGGGCACTGCACAAAGGGACCTGGAAGAAGGGACCTGGAAGAAGGGACCTGGAAGAAGGGACCTGGAAGAAGGGACCTGGAAGAAGGGACCTGGAAGAAGGGACCTGGAAGAAGGGGAAGCACTGTGATTGGCAGGAGCCAGGGCCACTGAGCAAGAGCACCTTTCTCTTTGTCAGACTGGACTATGAGCTAGGTTAATGGCCCTAGTAGCACACATCCAGGAGACTTTGGGTTTGGTTTATCCAGGAGGTAGGATACTTTCCAGTGGTCAAAAAAGCCCTGCCCTTCCTAAGCTCTCAGGTGCTTTGGAGGATGCCTCTCCAACTCCTGTGAGTTTTCAACTGCTGCTCCCACTTCAGGGAGCCAATCGTCCTTTAACGATTCCTGAGGCACAAGAAAATGCAATTGGTCAAGCTCTTCTGTGGCTGCCAACAGACCAGTTTCTCCAGGGAAAGTTTTTAATCCTGTCCATACACAGCTCACCAGCTTCATGAAAATGCCAACTTCAGTTGCTAACCCAGCCCAGTGGAATCAGAATCTTTAGGGATGTGACCAAGAGTTTGATCAGATGCATATTTTTGTTCCACCTTGGTCAGTGGTACGAGTTTTAAAATGGGATAAATTCTACATGGGAGTTTGTCAATCAGTGGGGCTGCATAATTCATCATTGGAAAGGGGCTTTTTGTTTTGTTTTTGTTTGTTTGGCAGTATCCCTAACCTGTATGCACCAGATACCAGGAGTAATTCCTCACTCTCCAGTGGAGACAACCAAAGAAAAATTCTCTAGACATTGTCACTTGTCCCCCAGGGAGAGGAATGCCCCACACACCAGTTAAGAACTCTTTTCTAGGCCCCTGAGCAAGGGTTCACATAGACCTTACCTTCCAGGTGCAAGTTAGCCTATGCCACCGCCTTCCTTTCCTCACCAAGACCAACAGCAAGGGTATGGCCAGGTTGAAGAGGAACAGCTGAGCTCTCCTATCACCCGATTTCAGCTCGGTGACAAAAAAATATCATGTTAGCTGTTACGAGTTTCCTTGCTACCACAGATAAAGTAAACTGTACTTTCATTTACTTCTTCCAAGCCTCTCTCAGATAGAAAGGATGGAGGTAGACGGAAGGAGGGTGGAAAAGGCTCTCAGTTCATCCACAGTGTCTTGGTGAATAATCAGTCAATCTGCAAACTATTAAATCAGCTGTGATCTCATTCTTTCCCTGCCTGATGTTACTGTTAATGAACTAGAAAAAGACATTTCTGGCATAAGACTTGAAGACAGAAGGGCAAGAAAAATGTTCCAAACATACCTGTAGTCGCAATTGTGTGTTGGTTGGAAACCTTAGAAGGGTAACCCCTTGGCTGCAGGAGTGCTCGGCCAGCAGAGCCAGTAACGGGACACGGAGAGAGTCTGGGGATAAAGCACCAACAGGAGACCAGTGGTGGTAGAAATCTCCCCTAAGCCGCTCTTTATTACTCCTTTTATACTCTCCACCCCCAGCCCTTTAACCATACAATAGGAAGCCGATGAGTCCAATTAGACCAGGTGCTTTTAGCTGCAAGCCCATTTCCTGCAGGTGCTCAGAAACGAGTGCTAATAAACTCCTTAGCCCACAACACAGGAGAGGGATTTTCTCAGAAAATTTCCTTCGTGTGTCCTTCCCATCTTCTTCTTTTTCCACCCTCTCATTTTTCCACCCTCTCAATCCAGTTCTTCTCTTTTCTTGTTCTTTTACAGTAAAGGGATAGAAGTTTAAGGGGACAGTTTGCAGCTCACTAGTCCTTGAGAAATGGATTTGCTTGTAAAAAAAAGTCAAGGAGACACTGAGGAGTGAGGTATTTTAGGGCTGTATATCACAAACTATCTGTGCAAGGGACTATTTTTTTTAAATTTCCAATCCATCTTGGATCCTTAATTTTGTAAAATCGGTAAGCATGGCTCACTAGAAAAAAAATGGAAAGTGAGTCAAGGACATCCAAAGTGCAAACCCAGATTTTATCATTACATTGTATATAAATTTATTCTATAAAATTTCTGGACCTGTTTCTGAAATATTATACTCCCTATCGGCCTGAGCTCATTGTGGACCAAATAGTTCCAAGAGTAGTACTAGTTCAGGGACCACACTTTGAGTAGCCCAGTTACAAATATAGTTACGTCTTTGACATAATGCACCTGAACGGCTTACAGACTACATAAAACTTTGCAGAAACTGAAGAATAGAAGCACACGGGGATTTGGCTTGAGGCTAACAGAATCATGCTAAATGAATGCCAGATGAGTGGTGCTTGTGCTCACAGTTGTGCATTAAAAAGGTTGCCCTGAGAGGTTTAAAGTGAGAATTCTCAAGTTCAAGATCAAAGAAGCTAAGGACAGTCCAAAAATATCTGTTTATAAACCCTTGACTTAAAGATATTTTTCCTCTTTCTAAGGTAAATACTCAGAGTGAAACACAAATTGGAGCAGTTGAAAAGGAAAATTGCAGCACGAGGAAAAGGGAACAATTCTACTCTAAACAGTCATAGGAAAACCAGCCTCTTACGCCAATCAACTATTAAAAAGAGGGAGATTTTTTAAATAATCTGTTTGGGATTTTTTTCCCAGCAGAAGATAAACCAAAAAAGCTTTGTCTAAAATAGGAATAAGAAGTCCTAAGGAAACTCAAGAAATATAAGAATGCAGAGATAAACAAAATTAATGGCTTTTCATTTCAGGTGCTACATTCTTGGAAGCCATCGTTCTGACCTTCACAACAAGAAAGAGCTGGGCACAAGTGAAAACTCCATGACTTGTCATGAACCCAGCAGAGAATCGAGTTGTAGGGTAAATTGGTACGATCTGCATCTGGAAAGACGGGCAAGTTCAAAGAGTTGCAGCAGAAATTTGCTTAGAGTAGAACACAGGTTGGAACCATGCACTTGAATGGAAAGTTAGAAAAACTGCTGTGAGCTGAGTGTGGTCCGACAGAACAGTGAGAAGACTCGTAGAAGTTGAAGTCCTTACCGGGATGCTCCACACTCCAGTGGGCCTTAGCTCCGGGTACGCTACCAGGTTTTCTTCCTGATGAAGACCCAAGAAAGAACCTCCCTGCTTTGGTTTAAGGAGGGAAAAATCAATTATGTGAACTACTCTCAGGCTTGCAGTATCCAAAAGGAGCTTTTACAAGGAGAATCAGTTTACTGAGCCTTATTCCCCCGCTGAGGAAGATTTCTCTCTCACTACATAAAAGAAAAAATAAAGCCAGGAAGCACTTGTAGAGGTCACAACCCAAAGATGCAGATGAATTAAGAGAGTAAGATTTCATTGTAAGCTTGTGCTTTCTCCCCCACGCCTTGTGATGGCACCAACAGGGCTGTGGCACAATGCCAGCCGGAGGAGCAGCACGATGCAGACTCTCTCTGAGCAGGAGTATTAGGGTAGCCCCAAGTCAACATGGAAGGTAAAACACTAGAGGTAAATGAAGCCTCTGGCATCAACAACTACAGCAAACAGAGTCTCTAGCCCATCAAGGCCTTGGCACAGTAAAACTAAAGTCCTATTTTCTTGGTAGCTGCTGATCATTGACACCAGATAGACACCAACCACCTCCAGGACCTGCAACAAAAAAATCTCCCTTGCAACAAAACTTAGAGCTTGAATCTGAGTTTCTTTTTTACCACCAGCTGGAGAGCTCTTTACTTTTGCAGGGCTCATGTGACTAGGTCCACCCAGAAACTTTCTTATTCTAAGGTCAACTGATAAGTAGCCCTAATTATTATGAAAATCCCTCGTCATGTAGCACAGAGCATCACCGTGAGAGCAGCATTAAGAGGAATGAATGGTCACGAGGGCCATCTCAGAACTCTGCCCAGCACTGATGGCTCCAGGAAACAGTAAACAGAATGGGTATGAATCGGCACCATTTTCTCATATACCCAAAACAGCTAGGTTAAAAAATGACTTAAGACATAAAAGAAATGTGTGTCATATGTTTCTGAAATTGTAACAGAGACAGTTTCACAGAAATGAAGAGGCAGTGTATCCATGGGTAAAGACAGAGAAGATCACAAAGAGCTCACGCCTTCTAGGGCACACAATGTCACGTCTTCCCGGAACATCCTCATCTGGGGAACTTCTGATATAATTTTGGAGGGGACCTGACAGCCAAACACGCCTCACCTCCTGCTCAGGTGCCATTAATTGCATTGGAGCAAACAGTAGAACTCTGTTCCCAAGACAGTGTAATGAAAGGTAGACACAAGTTCCAAGCAGGCCAATCAGAGGCTTGCTTGGGGATTTTCAAGGCTAAAGTTGGTTGAGAGGCTCCCTCTTGTTTTCCTCTTTGGTTAGGCAATGAATATATGAATGTGCTGTAATAAATGTTAAGTATGAGGGAGTCCCAAAGCAAGATAAATATTTGAAGCATGCTGCTGTACGTGCTGCCCTTACCCCTAGGAGACCCAGTAGTGCCTAAGGTGTCACAGTAACAGACAGAATGCCATTTCAAGGTCTTTGGGAGATCCCTACAGGTGAAGCAAAATCTTCTGTTTGGACTTTGAAGGCAATGCCCTGCCGTCACCTGCTGATAACTACTCTCCTTTTCAGAAACAGCTTTTGGCTTGCTACTAAAACTTAGTGTCCAAATGCTTAACAATGAACCACCTAGTTGGCATTGTAACCTAAGCTGCCCATCACAAACTGGACATTGTCCAACCAGCAAAATCACGATATAGTATATACATAGCACCATCCCATCACCAACTGGAAGAGATGTAAATGTATGCAGGCTTGATGGCACAAGTCAGCTGCAATGAAGATGAGGCCCCAAAGCCCCAGTCCTCTACTCCTGCTGCATTGCTTTTTCCAGTTCACACCAATGCCTTGAGGGAATGGTCCCAAATTACAGGTGACTCTGTATGACATAAAAGCACCACCTGGGAGCGAACACTAGCAGCATCTGTGGGTACAGGCCTCCTCTGTGAAAGCACTGAAGGTTGGGGTTGAGGGTAAATTTTCACAATGAGCAATATATAGTTAGTCTATGTGGTTACTAAAGTGGACACATTCACTGGATACAAATTTACCTTCTCTGCCCATAATGCTTACACCAAAACTGTCATCTATGCATTTGCCGAATACCTTAGCCACTGTCATGGTACTCCACAGAGGACTGCTTACAAAAAAAGAAACTCCCTTCCCAGAAAGTGGAGTGAAGAAATATGCCCAAGATTATGGAATTTTCAGTTTCTACCCACCATTCTGAAGCAGCTGATTTGGTAGCAGTGTGGCCTTTTAAAGACACAGTTATGCCAAACGACACATGGCAGCATCTCACAGGACTGAGCAATGTTTTCTAAAATGCTTTGGAGTCAAGTTCAATATGGTGGTGTTTCTCCCATATCGAATATTCAACAGATCTAGGCCAGGAGTGAAAATGAGAATGATACCATCCAGAGTTCCCTCTAGTGTCATTAGCAAAATGTTGCTTCCCATTCCTGGGATGGATACTCTGTTGCTCTGGAGTGCATAGTTTCAAAGGGAGGAATGCTTCCAATGAGGATTCAACAATAATTCCACTATAATGGAAGTTAAGTCTACTGTTTGGTTACTCTAGATAACAGACACCATTAAAGAAAAAGGAGAAAAGAGGACTACTGTCTGGCTAGGGTATTCAATTCTGACTCTCAGGGAAAACCTGTATTAGGTCCAAACAATGGATCCATCAAGGAACATATCAGGAAATATTCAAGAGTGTCTTTTAGTATCCTAATAAACAGAACTGGCATGTGAAAAATCGGGGCTGGAGACGGGCTTGGTGGGAGTTATTGGGGGTTGTCCTAGCTAAGCTGTAGCTTACAGGGCTTGGCCACAGCACCTAATGGTTCACGTGAGGTATGGAGTTTGGGAGTGGAACTCACCATGCAGCTGCATGTACTGGTATGTGCAATGGCTGGTGCAGGTGACAGACTGAACTTGATCCTGCACTGGCTAATGCGCACATGAGTCAAGTTTGAGGTCACCCTATATGAGATTTCTTGAGGGCCTCCCTAGTTAGACAGTGGACTAAGGCCTCAGCCATAGTGAAAAATCATAGGATATGTGGTCCCACTTTAGATTGCATGTATCGGTATTGCCTCTTCAGTTGCTGAGGCCTGTGCAGTGCACAACATGCCCAGAAGCACATGGGAGACATGACAGTGAGCTCTTCCAGGCCATCAGAGGACATGAATTGCCCCATCAGAGGATGGAAAGCAGAAGAGCTTGGACAATTCTCCTGGCCAAGCTTTGCAGCATATTCCTGGGTCTATGGAAGCACTAAGGTGGATTTTGTCAGCCAATAGACCTTGGAAAGATTTTCTCAACCCTGAGACAATGAAAGCAACAACTTCTCAAAACTATGAAAACCACTCAAATCACAGCCTCAGAACCCTTCTCCCCACATCAGAGTCTCTAGGGTGTCGTCAACTAACCGTCCCCCATCCATTCACAGCATGGAGCAGCCCTCTCCCTCTCCTCCCCTGTGAACAGGGGAGAAAAAAAATTGAAACATTTGTCCCACCCACCTTCCTCCATACTTGACTCTCCGCATCCTAATCAGAAGCCCACATGGGCATTCATCCTTCTCAACTATGTAAACAATATTAAAAAGAAAATTCAAAATTTTTAAAAAGTAAACAGAAAACTGTAATAATTCCTTCAAGCATGAAGTTCTGTGTCATTTCATTGAAGAAAAACATGACTAGCTGAGGTTCTCAGCTATGACTATGAGACGGCACAGAAATATGACAATCCTAGTTATGAATATTTCTTCATTTAATTTCCTTTCTTAATGGATTTGCTTATTTACTTGAAAGGCAGAGGTGTTTTGGCTGTGGGGGAGGGAGGAGAGAGAGAGAAGGGAAGGCAGGGTGATCAGGTCAGGCAAAATGGTTCAACTAGCTAATCTCCCCTCTTTAAGAGCCCGTGAACTCATAGGATCACTGGTTCGTGTCCTGGCTGCTCCAATTCCCATCCAGCATTCTACCTGTACCTTGGAAAAGCAGCAGCAGAAGGCCTAAGGCCCAATGCCTTAGAACCCTGTACCCACATGAGAGATCTGGGAGAAGCCCCTGGGTGTTGGCTTCAGACTGAATCAGCTCTGGCTGTTGTGGCCGTTTGGGCATGAACCAGTGGATGGAAGATCTTTATCTCTGTAAATTCGACTTACCAATATAAATAAACAAATCTTAAAAAAAAAAAAAAAGAATGAATGGGATACCAAGATGAAATAAAGAGGGCTTTTTATTCTCTTCTGGGGGAAAGGTTAACATGTTTCCAGTTGTATGAAAGATACTTGCATCCTGCTAGTCAGAAGTATTACTTTGATATTGTGTTTATTCAGAGATTAAGCATACTTTAAGGAGCTATGTTGTCGACTTGATGATGGACTTTAACAACTTTGTAATGTATCCATTTGGTTTGGTATGCACTGGCCTAAGCTATACTACATTCCCAGAATTCATTCTTGATTGTTTCCTGTTAGGATCCATCACAGGAGAAATTCTTGGGGAATTGATGACATAGCCATTTCTCAGCTCATTCATTTGCTACTGATTCACCACATCACTGCGAAGCAACAACTGGACCTGGAGCAGCTAGCCTTTTCCTCTGTCTTCTCTCAATCTCTCTGACTCCTAAGCCAGACATCTGTGTGTCCATTTCCATGACAGATTCCCACACTTGCTGGATAATTACATCACCAAGGTCAGAGGCCACAAGAAGATGAATTTCAAATCTTCATGGAGTTCTAGTGATGCTTGCTGCCTTTAGCTTACTTTCATGTCTCCCTCTACTTGAGACATGCATCAGGCTCCAGAAAAAATGGAGGCAGTGGCTGTGAAGACTGCTGCACTAGCTCTCGCAGCTGCAACAATGCAATTCCCTTGAACAAATCTAGCTTGGCTTTGTGCAATTTGTTCATATAGTCCCTGTTTCTCTTATTTGGTCGATCTTGGACTTATATGGGTGAGGAGCCAATGTAGGCAGAACATGAGTTCGGTTTACATTGCAATGCAAGTGGAACAACAATGCTGCCTCGATCTAAAATCATTTGCAATACAGTAGGAGAGATGAATGAGGAGAGGGTGTGTATTTACAACACTTGTGTGGATGTAAAAGCTGAAATCAATGCAGTGGATGGGATCCTTAAGGTCAATAGAGAAGAAGGAAGATGGAAGGAAAGAGGATACGCAATTTGTGTAAGATGGAGTGAAAGAAGTCATAGAAAACATGAGTTTCTTGATCTTGATAAAGCATATCTGTGTTAAGGGGGAAGGGCTTGCTTTCCCCTAAGATAAGATCTAAGGAATTATAAGGATGAGAACATGACCCAAACCTAGAGGCGAGAAGTCAGAACAGAGTGAAGAAGCAGCTTTGGTGGTTAAACTCTTTTCCTATGAGGATGAGCCCCACAAGTTCAAAGCCCTCCCCTTAGGTAGTAGTGTGGTTTGCTGCACTACAGAGGGGCGGAGAAGCAGGAAGCTTTGGAGGCAGGGATACTTTCATGGCTTAAGGAGAAAATAATTTGTTCCCATGGGGTCATGTGTTTGAAAAAGTGCAACTGATATGGGCCTGAAACTCTTTTGCATAAATAGTATCCTCAGGTATACAGCTCCTTTCAACAACTATGACATAGATGAGCCCAAAAAGATCCAGTCCTAGGCCCAGGGGATTCTGCTTAGGGTCCTGTGGAGAATGTTCTGGTCCTTTCATACAGCTTTGAATCCCAATAAGTTTTCTGTGTTGCCAACTACAAGGGTGGTGCAACTCCCTGCCTCCCCCTGCCCTAGGTCTTTCCCTGCATTCCTCATTTTACTCTGCCCTCTTTCCCACCCCTTCTCCCCTACAAGTCCTGGGTATAGCTTGCTTCTCCTTTGAGGCAGTGCCCACGCCCTGTCTCCTTTTCCTAAAGACCTCTCTGGGATGCTGAGAATTTCTGGACCATTGTGAGGTCCTCGGCAGCCCGAGCTCATGCACTGAACTGACTCCTCTCAAGCCATATGTTTTGGCACATCCTAGAACCTCGGTCTCTTAGAATACTGATTTTCCTGGAAAACATCGGCTTGAGGTCACAACCTTGTCACATGTTTCAAGTAAAAAAAAAAAAAAGGATGTGGTATTAAGAGGGAAAGTTTTACTCTCTCATAATCAACCAATGGCCAGCACCACTCCCAGTGCTTGGACTGGAAAATCAGTCCTAGAGGTTGGAGAACAGCACGCAGCTAGCATCCATCTCTTGTTTTACCCTGCCTTCCCCACTCCCTCTAAGTGTGTATCCCTGGTGCCTGTCTCTCCTTTGAGGCAGCACTCGTGCCCTTTTCCCTCCTTTTTTTAATGACCCCTCTTGGATGGAGAGAGTTTCTGGATCACTGTGAGGTCTCCAGGGAGGCCTGAGTCCATGCAGAGAAATACTGATGCTTGGCTAGAGCTCTGAGGGCTGCAGCCAAGTACAAAACACAGGCCAAGTTTAGGAACAATGAGTTAATAGTCTTTCCTGGGTTGCATCATGCTATTAGTGATAACTAATCAAATGCTTCATTTAGTCAATTCCTGTTGAACGTTTTGTTCTTAGTGCTTTCCAAGGATCAGTATTCTGCTGACCCTAGTCAATTGCCAAAGAAAAATTAATGCATGGAAAGGTTACAAGATTTGTACAAAGATGCATAAGAACTGAACACATCCAAACTGAATAAAGATTCATTAGGATTGTTGATGATTCCCTCTACGACTTTCTTCTTTTTTCTCCTGCAGCTTCTTGAGCTTATTCTCTCTCTGTGTCTCCCATTCTCTGTTTACCCCTCTTGCTCTTTCTGCTGGAGAGGGCCCAAACTCTGGAACTATATAAGAGGTGAGGCTGTCTCCATTTGTGTCGTGCTCCCTTCTCTGCAAAGGAGAACACAGTGATGTGTATCTTGACTGTATGATTTACATATGAAACTTGAACCTCTGGTACATTTTATGCTCAAATGAATACTATTCCATAATAGTCCTACTATGTAGATTTCCCATGACTCTTTCCTTTTCAATGAAAAAAAAAAGCCTCTGCTTACATAACTCTATTGCAATAAGGCCTTCTCACCTTGCCACTCTGAAGTGACTAACTGTCATGATCTGCACATTCATGCCACCTATCAACCATGTTTTAGTGTGTATACACCTCCCAGAAGCACTCAACATTAATGAACATTTCTAGTTTCTAGTAACACTGACCTCTTTTACCTTGCAGGGCTTTGTATCATGCTGCTTCCAACATTTCTGGATACTTCTTAGTCTCTTTGGCAGTCCATACTCTCTAGGCAATCATCAAGTATTAAATTCCACGGGAATTCCTATAATCTTTCCCGAGGTGATGTCATCTGTATTTTTACTTTCAATCACCAGCTAAACGCTCAGAACTCATAAATCTGTATTTTCAGGCTCTCTTCTGTGTTTTTGGTTTATACAAGACGACTTCAAAAAGTGCATGACAATTTCGAGTTGTCTTTTATTTCATTTTTTCATGAATATTTTGAAACCCCCTTATGTGTGTCACACACGTGCATCTTATTTTGCGTTCAAGTGTATCTCCACAGGGTTCAAGTGCAACTCCAGTTCCATCTACATGAGATAAATCTAGGTCCTCTACTCTGCAAACCAAACTGCCCTCTGTGGTCTCTGCGTGGCTTCACTGTTCGTCCTTGACTTTTCTTGCCCCCCAACCCACACAATCCATTTCTAAGTCCTGTTGCTTTTGTGATAGTGGTTGAATCCAGTCATGTCTCCCCAGTTTCACTGCAACCCACTCAGTCAAACCTATAGCCTGTTACTGTTCAAGTGTCACTCCGGTCTCTCCTATGAGCTCAATATACTGCCCACTAGCTGCAGTCAGAGAAAATGATCACCCACCAATTTAAACCCCTTTCCTGCGTTACTGGTATCTGTCAATTTCAAAGTCAAGACTTTGCCAACAATGCTCTGTCTGACTTGGACGCTGTCTGCCTCAGGTCTCAGCATGCCTCCCTTCAGTCTCAGTGCTGCAATCACATTGACCTTCTTTCTGTAGCTGTTCCGCTCCTTTCCCACTCAGTCTTCGCACATACGTTTTTCTGCTCATTTCCACTACTCCTTATTCTAGGTAACATTTCCTTTTCAGATCCTACCTTAAAGGAAACCTCTTTAGGGAAGCTTTTCTTGGTTGCCTAGCAGGTAAGTTTGTCTCTTATGTGTCCCGTATTCTCCAAAGCAGCTGTTTTATCCCCCATCCCTTACATTTACGATGTCACTGGGGGACTCCTTCTTTGGAGGTGTGAGGCATCTTTGCTTCATTGCCTTGAGTCAAAACAGTTCTGTGAGAGTGCCAGAAATGACCCTGGGTGACCTCCCAGACTAAGTTGCAAAAGGTGGCGCAGTTTCTCCCTTTTCAAGTTAAGCCCTCCAGAAAGCCGGCAACTATGCTGTGAGGAAGGAAGTGACACGAAGGACTCCCTGAGGTTCCAGTCCACAGACTCAGCAGCCAGACAGGGCAGCGAAGAAGCCTTCATGATTACTGTAGCATTAGTCACTGTAATGCTACAGCTGCATAAGAGAACTTGAGCGAGAACAACCTGGCTGAGCCAAGGTAACCCATGCATCCATGAGAGTTGAAAATGAATGATAGCAGTTTAAAGACAATCAATGGTGAGGTTATTACTTTCATAGCAGTACATTACTGAAATGTGATTCGTGGTATGGCACACAATTATTTGTGTCAATTATTTGGATTCATCACAGTTATTTGTCTATTTGTGTAAAGCATTTCAATAGTAAATGAATTCCCTGATGGGTTACATAATTTCTTTGAAACAATGTCTGATTTTCGCAGCAGTGTATTTATAACACATGCAAACTGCACATACTAAGTATGCAAAAACACTTTTGAGTAAATCAATACATCAGAGGCCGGCATGTTAAGCTACCGCCTGCAATGCTGGCATCCCATATGAGCGCTAGTTTGAGTCCCAGGTGTTCCACTGGCCATCCAACTCCCTATTCATGTGCCTTGGAAAGCAACAAATGATGGTCTTAGTGTTTAGGTCTCTGCCACCATGAGAGAGACACAGAATGCCATCTGGGCTCCTGGCTTTGGACTGTGGCTGTTCTGGGCATTTGGAGAGTGAACCAACAAAGAAAAGATTCTCTCTCTCTTTCTCTCTCTCTTTCTCTCGCGCTCTGCCTTTCAAATAAAATAATTCTTTTTAAAAATGAATGAATGCAAAAAAAATGAATGATGCATTCGTAGTATTCGCAAGTTTTAAAAGCTTTCCTAATGAAGGCTTGAATAAACACTGATATATTTAAACACTGATATATTTAATTGCAGAGCTTTTTAATCTTGTGAGGACAGGAAAAAGGCTCCATTTATGAAGCAGAACAGCCCCATCAACCTCAATCTTGAGCTTCCCAACCTTCAGAACATGAAGAAAGAAATTTGTTACCTATAACCCACCTAGTTTGTTTAATTTTGCAAGAACTTATCTTGGCGCTTATTTTAGTCTTACAGGTTTTGAGTGAACGGTCTTGATACTCCCATATCAACATCTCTAGAATTTTATTTTCCATCTATTAAATGTTCTTAGAATGTTTTAGCCTCTGTGTCTTTCTGGATATTAACTTGATGTGAAGTCCCATTCAGGAATCATTTGACTCTACCAAAATGTGCTTGAGTACACAGATAGAAAAACCTACACTTAACATCTTAGCAGTTTGGAAGGATTTTGTTCATGCTGAGAATCTACTGTAGTGTTGCACTCCTAGTGGCAAGGTCAATGAGAAGCCAGAGGAGTCAGGAAAGCCATTACAGAAGAGGTGAGCCCTCAACCAGATTTTAAGAATGAAAGCAGCAGTAACGTGACTAGAATCAGCAAAGTGCATGTGTGTAGTGCAATAAGATGCAACAGAAGAGTCGTTGTAGGGAACAGGAAATTGGAGTCACATGACCAGGGTCTGTGAAGAGCAGGGTACAGATTACTTAACACTAAAGCCTACGGCCTATATCTGAATGGCTTGCAATGTGTCCTTCTAAATTAAAAAAAAAAATGCATGGTTGTGGACAGCCTGATTTCCCCCATCCTCCCCAGGTGCCTTTTCTCCTCCTTCCCTGCATTGCCAGGATACCTTATATAATGCAGCAGTGAGCAACAAGCCCTTGTAAGTGATGTGTATCTGTTGTTTTCAGGAAGGCTTAAGGCAAGAAAAAGTACAACAAAAAGACACAATCTACAGTCTCAACCACAGGCATCCCTCGATGGTGTGTTAAGCATGAAAGCACCTGAATAATCAGCAGCCTTTGAGGAGAACCGTGTCAGTGCAGGCAGTGTGACAGACGCGCCCTCTAGAGGTAGGAAGCTGATATAGCTCAGGCGCTGCCAGTGCAATCACACACCCATTGCCTACGCTTCCACGGCTCTTAAGCGGCCCAATTTTGTTCCGTTCCACAAGAAGTAAATAAATCTGAGCCTGTGTCAAGCTCTTGGTGGAAAGTTCTTTGTATAAGCCAAGTATGAGAGTCGTGCTATCCCTGAGAAGAATTCATTTAGGGGTGTGTACGTGGCATGGCAGGACACTGAGAGGGAATATCTGAAAAGTTTATCCAGTTTTGGTAGCACATCAGGTTTCCTGAAACACTGGCTCTGAGACAACAATGAGTATATGTATAAGAGATGCATGAAGAGTGCATCTTGGACGGATACCCATGAACAGTAACGGCCATAAGCAACCCAACGGGGAACCGTGAATACAGTCCTGTTGACTTGTTCAGAGCTGAGGTGAGGTGATTGGCCTTCTATGCACTAGTGACAGTTACTGGCTGCCCAAGAAGGACATGCGAGCTTGAGCAAGGCAGGTATCTTTAGAAAAGGGCATTTCCTAAAAGGACCAATAGATGATCTCTATTGGAAACAGAGTAAGTTGGTCAATCCCAGAGAGGTATGCTGTAGAAAGCATATTTTGGTTTCCATTATGATGCCTTTTTAAAAAAGAGTTACTGTATTTATTTGAAAGGCAGAGTTACAGAGAGAGAATGAGAGAGACAAAGAGATTTCCACCTGCTGGTTCACACCCTAAATGGCCACAATGGCTGGGACTGGGCCAGGCTGAAACCAGGAGCCTGGAGCTTCATCCAGGTCTCTCCCACATTGGGTGGACAGGCCCAAGTAGTTGAGCCATCTTCCACCATTTTCCTAGGAACATCAGTATGGAGCTGGATGAGAAGGTGGGCAAGCCACCGGGATGCAGTCAGGCACTCACAAGGGATGCTGGCACAGCACCTGGTGCTTTTACCCGCTACACTACAGCATCAACCCAACTACAGCCATCATAATTCATTTTTCTTTTAGAATTTAATATACTTTCAAATACTCTTTAGAAACCAAAAAAAATAAGCAAATTTCAGACAATCAAAAAAGGTGGTTTTCCACAGATATATATAAAATATTATGACAGAAGGAAAATGACATCAGTTAAAGCATAGGTATAAAGGAAGGAATAATTTTGGTAAATCTTGATGAATATTAATTTAAACAATAGGAATAATGAATACAAGTTTAAATGCCCAGTATCATTACCAAAAGAGAGAATTAACAGAGTTCAATTTTTCCTTATTTCTTGTAGTCTCTTGAAAGTGGAAAAGTAGTCATTTAAACTAATCTTTAACTAGTTGAGGGTGTGTGTTTAACTTTTATTTTGTTTTAAAAAAATAAATTTGTTTGAAATTTAAGTTACAGAGACAGAAAGAGGATGAGGCCAAGAGAGAAAGCTTCACTCTGCTGCTTCATTTCCTAAATGGCCACCACACACGGGGGTTGGCCAGACTGAAGCCAAGACCCAGAAGCTTCATCTAGGTCTCTCTTGAGTCGCAGCAGTCCACATACTTGTGTCATCTTTTGCTGCTTTTCTCAGGTCATTATCAGGGAGCTGGGTTAGAAGTAGAGCAGCTGGAACTTGAACTGGAGCACATACGGGATGCTGGCTTCATGGGTGTTGACTTTATCTGCTGCTCTACAATGTTGAATCCCTGTGTAGTTTATTTTTAGGATAACCTCTGAAAGTGACTTATTTTTATTGTTTTATGATACAGTTCTACAGTCTAGGATTTCCTGTACCCCTTTTTAAGTGCCCCCCCATTGATCTCCCCTCTAGTATTGCAATTGGAGATCCTTCATAAACAGTCATAAGTCCATCATTCTGCTGTTGAAATATTCCCCAGCATTGTAAGCATGGGCAAAGTCAGAGAGCCCAGCATCTTGCTGTCAGAATATATTCAACTGTTTCATTGATATCCTCCATATGTTTCATCGATATTAAGCTTCTTTATTTAATGATACTCCCAACCCTTAGCTAGGCACTTGGATTCCCAGATCAGGATTTCTCTATCTTGAAATCTGATGTGGTCAGAGACTACGTTTTGGTTACTGGAGGTAAGCACAAGGAATGGATGCTACTTTTTAATTTATTTTCTATTAATTACATTGTATTATGTGACACAGTTTTATAGGCACTGGGATTGCCCCCACCCCTCCCCTAACCCTCCCCCCATGGTGGATTCCTCCACCTTGTTGCATAACCACAGTGCAAGTTCAGTTGAGATTCTTTCATTGCAAGCATATACCAAGCATAGAGTCCAACATCTTATTGTCCAGATAAGTTCAACAGCTTCTTGGGGAGACCATCTCTGGTCTGAAGGTAGAGCCGGCAGAGTATCATCCCAATAAATTAAAAGCCCCAACAGCCCCAACATAACATCAGCAAGAATTTATAACGTTATGGAATTAATTGACATAGTATTGAGTAACCAATATGTTAAAAAAAAATGCAAGTTTTTAACCACATCCTGTGACTACTTCATTGACATTCCTATATTAATTTATATACAACCGGGTTCTATACATCTTAAAATGGCTATAGATTACTGTTCAGCTGTCTTGTGTCTATTTTCATTATAATAGTTAGCATTTTATAGTGTTGAAGCATAATTTTGCTGAACCTGGCTTTTTTCAGGTAGTCTAGACTAGCTTATAACTCTAACAAGGCATATGTCAGCAGTTTAGGTGCAGAACAGTTTTAGGAGGGGTGTGCAGAAAAATCTTCAATAACCTAGTGAGGAGTAACTAATATTTCATGTCTTCCTCACAACTTCTAGGGTGATGGAAGATTTCTCTGTTCTCCCGCCCCATTACGGAATAACATAGGGTATTGAAAGTATATTAGGTTTTACAATTCTTTGATGTAGATCATAAGCAGTCTGACTACTTTCAAAATGTCCATCTACAATGGAGGATTCCTGGGCTCTCCTGGGTCAGAACAGGACAGGCATCATTAACAATTTCCTGGAGGCCCCATACTGAGGATTGCAGAGTGGCTTTATTAGCCTTGGACAGCACATTTCTGGACTATGAGCCAAGAAAGGAATATTTATCTTGGGTCATACGAATGTAGGTCTTTCTTGCAGCATCTTGAGAAGGGCCATAAGTCACATGACTTCCAACTGGTTCTTAATTTATGATCAAACTTATCTAACATGTTTAATAACTTCAGGTTAGCAGTAGAAAACATTAATGAAACAAACTTTCGTAGATATATGTTGTTTAAATATCAGTTGGACATGAAATATTTCAACAGTTGTGCAGCCAACAGAAGCTGCTGCAGACAGTAGAATATTTACAATGGAAGAAAGGAGGAATCGTTGTATTTGTGTTTCCAGAAAACTAGAAAACCATTTTTCATCTTGGCCCCAATCTAAAAATTATTTTTTCCTGCCAAAGCCTAACTTGGATAAAACCCTTTCCTTTACAAATGTGGAACAGAAGCCATAGAGAAAACCGAGTTTCCACTGAACAAAGGACAGCCACAGCACAAAATGTGAGATTTAATTTCCACAATCACATGATAAACGCAATGGGTTTTTTGCCAAAGTGTTGCAGATGGGAGAAGGAGGAATCTGGAAGTTATAAAAATGATGAGACCTAATGAATTTGAGGAAACTGGAGAGGAACTGAGAAGAAAGCTGCTCCCTCTGCCCATGGAAATGAGCTTAAAGTCACTGTAGGTAACAGAGACTGCAGTCAGAAAGAAAGCATGACAAAGAACGGACAAACTGGAATCCACAACAACAAACCAGGAACCATCTGTCACTGAACTTTGCCAGCTCCAGTGAAGCAAGTGGCCTGCAGAAGTCAGCACTTTCTACCATGGAGCTACATAGGTTCAGAGTTTAAAAGAAGCTGAAAAAGTCAGGAAGGACTGCAACCTTTGTGGGCTCAACTGCAGATCTAAAAAGTGGGCCAGCAATTCAGTGGAAATCAGCACACCGCACAGCCCTGCCTAGCACCTTCCACTTACCTTCAGAGGATAATGGCTGCAACTTTACCTACACCTCCTGAAGTCTCGCGTAGCCAATCATAAATAAGAACCATATAGGCGAAAGGCTCTGTGAGATTTAGTTCCTTGGTTCCCACTTAGCTGAAAGTCCTTCTACAAGAACATCTGCCAGTATAAACAAGACTTTTGTGACAGGGACAACTGGCCACATGTTGGACATTTAGGCATCAAGCCATCCACTAGGATAAAGTAGTAACCCATGGATGGCAGTCAGGGAAAACCTAAGATTTACAGCCACTCCAGAGAGAGGAAAATCCTAACACGATTATGCTTTGAAACCTTGGCTATTTCATGAGGTTGAATTGCCTTTGGCAATAACTTTTAAATCTGTATGTATTCTGTATGTCACTAATTATGAAACTATGTGGGTCTACTTTGCATTGGCACATTGATTAAGTATTTGCAGTTGTAGCCATTTCCTTGTTTCCTGGACTCACAGCCTCTACTTTCAAGTTTCCCTAGCAGCAAGTTGGGGCTGTGTCACTGATTGCCAATGAAACATGGGCAGAAGAATACATGCCACTTTCAGGACTGCAAACTGCTATGGCCCAAAGAGAACATCAAAACCACAAGAGGACAGAAGCCACAATCTCTGTGTGAGTGTGAAGAGCACGCTCACCCACTCATCCTTCGGGGATCGTGATATAACAAGAAAATTCACATTTGTCCTACTCCTTATGTCAGATTTGGGGTGTCTTTGTGATGACAGTTCAACTGTCAACACTAATACAATCATGAATTATTATTATTATTTCATGAATAACAACCCAGTGCTTTCTGTTACTTATTAGGAGTTTCCTTATGAGAAATAGCACTCTGAAGATCTGGAGTAATTTGGAAGTTCAGAGTATTTTCCACTCGCAGTGTTATAACAGCAATATCCATAAAGCTGTATCAAAAGACATATACCCCAAAAGACTAGCCTTGACCTAGTGAGCAAGAAGCAGGTAAGGCACAGGCAACTATACATGTCTTTTATACACACTCGCCTCAAAAATCACTACTCTAAAATTCTCAAATTATATCTTTGTATCAAGCTATATGATCAGATATCATTATTTTCGGTACATATAATTACTCAATTATGTCATTTTCTAGTATGTTTTTAAAATTTAATACATAGGATCTGGTGTGGTGGCATGCTAATTATCTATGCACAGGCACTGGCATTCCATATGAGTGCCAATTCATGTCCCAGCTCCACTTCAAATCCAGCTTTCTTCTTCTGACCTAGGAAAGCAGCACAGGATGCCCCAAAGCCTTGGGACCCTGGACCCATGTGGTAGACATAGAAGCTCATGACTCCCAGCAGCAGATCAGCTCAGATCTAGCCATTTTGTGGCTGCTTAGGGAGTGAACCAGTGGTTGGAACATAGCTCTCTGTCTCTCCTTGTCCCTCCATGAAATCTGACTTTCAAAAAAAATGCATCAAAAATTAATATAATAAAATTGATCTCTTAGGATGGACAGTTCACTAGTTCAATGAATCCTACACATTAATATTTCCATGAAACGTCTCCCAAATCAGTTTATAGTTCCATCAGATTACAGTTTCATCATTCCTAAAAACCGGCCCATGCTTTCCCCTTAAAGTAGTACTTTCCATCCAAACTTGACCCCTTATAACCAATGGTATGTGCTCCATCAATACAGTTTTGTGTTCCTGAGAAAGTCATAGAACTGGAATCATACAGTAAAGTTACTTGTTGAGACTGGTTTATTTCACTTGTTATATTACTCTTGCTATCATTCAACTGGCTGCATGCACTGTTAAAGGTGACTAGGATTTCACTATATAGACCTCAGGCACTTTGTTTTCCACTCACCACTGAATGGTGTCCTGGCTTCTCCGCTTCCCATCCAGCTCCCTGCTTGTGGCCTGGGAAAGCAGGAGAGCACGGTCCAAAGCATTGGGACCCTGTATCTGTGTGGGTGACCTGGAAGAAGCTCCTGACTCCTACCTTCAGATCAGCTCAGCTCCAATTGTTGGGGCCATATGGAGAGTAAACCATGGAAGAAGTTCTTGCCTTGCATGCACTGGGATCCCATATGGTCGCCGGTTCTAATCCCGGCAGCCCAGCTTCCCATCCAGTCCCTGCTTGTGGCCTGGGAAAGCAGTCGAGAATGGCCCAAAGCCTTGGGACCCTGTACCTATATGGGAGACCCAGAAGAGCTCCTGGCTCCTGGCTTTGGATCGGCTCAGCTCCACTGTGGTCACTTGGGGAGTGAACCATCAAATGGAAGATCTTCTTCTCTGTCTCTCCTCCTCTCTATATATCTGACTTTCCAATAAAAATAAATCTTTTTTTTAAAATGCTTCCAAATATTTCCAAATATCACCTGAGAGGAGAAGGGGGAAAATCCCCCTAGTTAAGAACTCCTAGTTAGAAAACAGAAACATTTGGTGTTACTTTAGCATGGTCCTGCCAGGGACAAGTATCAACTTTGTTCTAAGTGTCATGTTTTACCTATATTTCTGAAACAAATGTTCTACGAATACAGACTTCTTATACTTATGCTACTTTCTTTCAGCACATTATAATCATTACATTGCTTTTTGGTTTCTGTGGTTTTTCTGTTGACAAGTCTTAATAATGATCTTTTCAAAGTAATATATAACTGTTCTTGATTGTTTTTAGTAGTATTTTTGTGAATGGTGTTCTACTTCAACCCATCCCTCCCCATCACAAAATTTACTCCTGATGTCAAAACTTACATCACACACACGCACTCACTACACACACATACACACACACACTCTTTCAGAAGGTAAAACTTAATGGCTTATTACACACATAATGAAGCTTACCAGCAAGAGTAGGGCAGGTTTTCCAATTTGAGCAGAAAACGGCTGGAGAAAATAATGAAAAAGATTGACGGAATATTTATGGTAGTTACCAGTCGGGCCTGGGATAACGGTTCCTGAATGCCTGTGAAGGCGTCTGTGGCTTGAACTTCCAGCTAGCGCCAAAGAAGGAGCACCTGGCCGTTCTTATCAGTTTGTCAAGATGGAGGGCAAAGGGGAAATGGCAGAGTTATCAGTAAGCACAACTCCATTTATTTTTAAACTAGCATAAATTGATCATAATATTCATTTCCATCAATAGAAAAATGAAAAACCATGGAAGCATGATGTCTCCAAGGAATGCAACAATGCCTTAGTAACAAATGCCAAAGAAACAACACACTAGACTAGGGTAGGGACTCAAAATTCAATAAATACAGTAGGCTAAATTTTAAGTTATTAATTGTGTATGGCCCATGAACTATATTATAAATATCTGAATGACCC
This sequence comes from Ochotona curzoniae, assembly GCF_017591425.1. Classification (NCBI taxonomy): domain Eukaryota; kingdom Metazoa; phylum Chordata; class Mammalia; order Lagomorpha; family Ochotonidae; genus Ochotona; species Ochotona curzoniae. The sequence goes on along the minus strand of NW_024465023.1, from coordinate 16,131,384 downwards.
TTGGCAGAAAAAAAAAGTTCCTCACCCCTTACACTAGATCAAACGGAAGACTACCTGAAACCTGAAAACAGGTTTTCTGAAATATCCCAAACAGATGGAAAGATAAAAAAGATAAAAAGATAAAAAAGAACAGACAGCTTCCAAGAATTCTGGGAAATCATTATGCAAAGGAGTGTTTGAATTGTACATAGTCCTGAGAGCTAAGGAAGCAGCTGAAGCTTAGAAAAGCTATTCAGTAACATAATAGCTATACATTTCTCAATCTAGGAAAAATATGAATATCTGAGAATAAGACCATAGGACCCTACATAGATAAGGACAGAAAAAAGTCTTCACTGTGATGTATTACAAACTCTCAAAAGGACAACACAAATAGAATATTCTAAAAATTGTAAAAGAAAAATGCCATGATAATTTTTTTCAGAAAGTTTGAGTTGAATTTATTTATTTATTTATTTATTACAATGTATTATGTGACACAGTTTTATAGGCACTGGGATTCCCCCCACCCATCCTCTAACCCTCCCGCCATGGTGGATTCCTCCACCTTGTTGCATAACCACAGTGCAAGTTCAGTTGAGATTCCTTCATTGCAAGCATATACCAAGTATAGAGTCCAGCATCTTATTGTCCAGATAAGTTTAACGAATGCCATGATAATTTTAAGAGAACCCCCAGAGGATTAGTAGATTTTTCATAAGAAACTTAATAAACAAGGAAGGAATAGAAAAACATATTCCAAGCTCTGGAAGAAACTGCCAACCAACAATATTTTCCTCAGCAAAGCTGTATCTCACAAGTGACTCACAAATATTTCTTGGAGAAATAAAGACTCCAAGATAAATAAAACCTGAGGGAATTCAACACCACCAGACCAGACTTAACAAAAGATGCTTAAGTGAGTCCCACATACAGAATCAGTGGACAGCTAACTTGATGAAAATGTGAAAGTACAAAATCTACTAGAAACAGATCAAAACAAGCTTTCCTTAAACGACAGGATTAACTCATTACTCATCAATAATAAACGTGAACATAAATTTAATAGATTTCCCAATTAAAAGATGCAGATGGCTGAATGGATTAAAAAAATAAGACCCAACAATATGTTGCTTATAAGAAACTTCCTTAATCAGTAAATGTGTACATGACCAGAAGTGAAGATGAAAAAAGATATTCCATGCAAACAGAAATCAAAAGCTAACAGGAGCAGCCATATTTGCATCAGACAAAATAGACTTTAAGATAAAACTGTAAAAAGCAACAAAGACAATTACTTCATAATGAGTAAGGAGCCAATCCAACAAGAAAATATGACAGTTTTAAACGTATATGCACATAATGTCAATGCACTCAATTTTATAAAAGTAAGCATTAGATCTAAAAGGAGAGACAAGCCCTAGTGCAATGATGAGGGACTTTAATATTCCACAATTAAGGGACAGATCACTCAGACTAAAACTCGAGAAAGAAATGTCAGAGTTAAACTAAGCTAAAGAGCAAATGGAACTAACAGGTACTTGGAGAGCATTCCACTCAACGGTTGCAAAATACACATTCTTACCATTAGGACATGAAGGATCCTCTAGAAGAGACCACATATTATACAGTAACAAATTTTTAAAGATGAAATTAAATTATGTATTTGTTCTGGCCATAATGGAATAGCATTAGAAAGCAATGACTAAGGAAAGTTCTAAAATTTTTGCAAACACATTGAGACTGACAACATACTTCTGTATGAACAAAATTCCCAACAAAATACTAGTGAATTGAATCTAATACATCTCAAAGATCATTTATCATAACTAAATGACATTTATTCCAGACGCAGGGATGGTTCAACCCAAGCAAATCAATAAACACAACACATGACATCAACAGAAATAAGGATAAAATCATAATTAAGGGCTGGTGGTGTTGTATAGTGATTTAAGCCACGGCTTGCTATGTTGGCATTGCAACTGGCCACCATTTTCAGTCCTAGCTGTTCCATTTCCAATTTAGCTCTCTGCTAATGCACCTGGAAAAGCAATGGAACACAAGCAAAGGACTTGGGCCTCTGCACCAATGTGGGAGATCAGGAGGAAGCTCATGGTTCCTGACTTCGGCCCAGCCCATTCCTAGCCAATGCGGCCACTTAGGTAGTGAATTAATGGATGGAAGATATTTCTCTGTCTGTCCTTCTCTTTAACTCTGCCTTTAAAGAAAAGATTTATTTATTTTTACTGAAAAAGCAGATTTACAGAGAGGAAGAGAGGCAGAAAGACCTTCCATGCACTGATTCACTCCCCAAGTGGCTGCAACAGCCACAGCTAAGCCGATCTGAAGCCAGGAGCTTCTCCTGGGTATCCCATGAGGGTGCACGGTCCCAAGGTTTTGGCCCATCCTCTACTGTTTTCCCAGGCCACAAACACGGAGCTGGACTGGAAGTAGAAAAGCCAGAATATGAACTGACGCCCGTATGGAATCCTGGTGCATATAAGGCGAGCATTTAACCACTAAGCCATCATGCTGGGCCCAGATAAATAAATATTTTTTAAAAATCATAATCATATCATCATTTTCTTGAAGCAGAAAAAGCATTTAATAAAATTCAATGACCACTAATGACAGAATAAATCTTGAATAAAATACATACATAAGGAATATGCTTCAACACAATATACTTTTTAAAAAGCCACAGCCAACATCATAACAAATGGAGAAAAAGCTGAAAACCTTTTCCATACAATGCAAAACCAGTTAGGAACACATACTCTCACTACTCTTATTCAATATAGTACTGAAATTTTTAGTCATTGGACAAGAGAAAGACAAGACATACAAATAGGAAATGAATAATTCAAAGTATACCTGCTTGAAGAATACATGATTCTACAGAGAAAGAAATCTAAAGACTCCAACAAGACACTATTAGAATGGATAAACAAATGCAATAAGTTTTCAGTAGACAGTCAATACACAAAAATCAGCAGTATTATTCTACAGTAATATTGGAGAAAGAAATGTCAAGTGCAATCTCATACCTAAGAACTACTAAAGGGGGATGCTGTAAAATGGTGCTGTGGCTTTAGCTGCCATTTACAACACTGTATCTCACATCAGAGTGCTGGCTGGAGTCCTGGCTGTACTGCTTCTGATGCGGCTTCCTGGTGATGGGCCTGTGGAGGCAACTGCTAACAATCCAAATACTTGGGTCCCTGCCCCCCACATGAAAGACCAGGATGAAGTTCTTGTGTAGCTTTGGCTTGGCTCACATCTGGTTTATAAAGCCACTGGGAAGATAGATCTCTGTCCACACCTCTTCCTCTCTCCTTCTCTCCCTCACACTCTGCCTTTTCAAATACACACATACTTTTTAAAAAGCCATAAAAATTACATTGTAATAAATTTAGCAAACAATATAAAAGACAACTACAAGAAAATGATAGGCTACCAATTCAATACATTTAGGAAGAGAAAAAAGGAAAATTATTCCATGTTCATAACTGGACAAATTAATATTGTTAAAATCTCTACAAAATGCAAAGGAATTTACTGATTCAATAGAAAAATACTAATGACATTCTTCACAGAAGTAGAATTATAATCCTAAAATTCATAAAGACTTCAAGACACAAACATTGGCAATGTTTTGGATAAGACCCCCAAGAACATAGGCAACAAAAGCACATCGGATAAATATAAAATTGAGATGTTTATATCAAAAGAAACAATCAATAGACTGATGAGAAAACCAAGAGAACAAGAAAAATATTTATAGACCATGCATTTGGCAAGGGATTAATATCCAGAATACAGAAGGAGCCTTAAAAAAACTCAATAATGAAAAATAATTTAACTAAGAAAGATTGCAATAGATATTTCTCAGAAGGAATACAAAGGGCAAAAAAAAAAAAAAGAAAGAAAGCTTGAAAAAGCATTCAACATATAACTAGCTACCAAAGAAATGTAAATCAACATCACATTGAGATATCATCTCACTCCTCCTGAAACTGGCTATTTTCACAAACACAAAAAGGAACATATGTTGACAAGGATGTAAAGAGAGCCCTGACACACTAACAGTAGGAATTTTAGTCTGCACTGCCAGTTCAGAGAACAGTACAGAAGTTCCTCTAAAAATATATCTGCCGCAAGACCCAATTACCCCACTTCACAATGTGTTTCTGAAGCAAATGAAATCCATATATGAAAGAGGTACCTCGTATATTCCCAAGTCACTGCAACATTATGCACAATGTCACAATGTGGAATCGAGCTAAATAGCTATCTATGAGTGACAGGATAATGAAAACATGGTATATGCAATCAAAATAATATTATTGGGCCATAAGAGAGAATACAATTCTGATATTGATACTTGCAGCAAAATGGATAGAACTGGAAATTATTATGTTAAGTGAAAAATCTCACACACAAAAAGAAAATATCAAGGCTTGTCTCACTTATGTGGAAGTTTAAAAAACAACAGCCAACGTGGACTCAGAACGGTGATTCGTCAAGGTTGGGAATAGTGTGAGAAGCGGGGATACAAGGAGGTTGGATAACAAATTCCAAGATGCTGTCAGGGAAAAGTGGTGAGTCCTAGCGCTCCACAGCACAGTGGGATGAGAGCTCACATGCTAGTCACTAGATTAAAACGGAAAGAAGAGATGAGCTCGTACACTCCAGAAACAAAGGAAAGAGGCGGAAGCCAGTTGCCTGGTGTGATTGGTCTATATTGTGCATATATGTTACAAACTGCACTGTACCCTACTAAACTGCACAAGTGTTACATGTTAATAAAAACATTTTACATAAAATATTTTTAAAATGAGGGGGAAATAATTATTACAGCTATTACAGACATGTGGTACCTGCAGGTGACAACCTTGGGGGCCATCTTACAATTCTGCCTATTCAGCCCGGCAGTGTGGCTTAGCAGCTTAAGTCCTCGCCTTGCATGTACCAGGATCCCATAGAGGTGCCAGTTCTAATGCCAGCGGTCCTAATTCCCATCCAGCTCTCTGCTTGTGGCCTGGGAAAGCAGTGGAGGGCAGCCCAAAACCGTGGGACCCTACACTCGTGTGGAGAACTGGAGAAAGCTCCTGGCTCCTGGCTTTACATCGGTGCAGCTCCAGCCATTGCAACCACTTGGGGAGTGAATCAATGGATGGAAGATGTTCCTCTCTGTATATCTGATTTTCCAATAAATTAAAAAAAAAAAACTGCCTATGAAAACTGGCATGCCTTAGTACCATCTGTGAAGTTTACTTCTACTTGACTCCTCCAGTTCCTATTTTGGCATTTTTTTTTAAATTGTAGTACTAGAATAGCTCTGTCACAAATTCTATGCACTCACATTTAATAAAATTAGGGTTCTACTAGAGGTAATATTTACACAGACTATTTTCTGAGAATTCAGAATCATAATCTTACAATCCTTGTACATGAAACAGAGTTTCTTTTTCTTTGTTTGAACGGAATAATGGTCACTGTGATTACAGAATGGTGTTGAGTGGCTAAAGCGGTGTTTTGGCATACAGAGCTAAGCTGCCACTTGTGATGCAGTAACCCATATGGGGACAGTTCAAATCCTGACTGCTTCATCTCCAATCCAGCTCCCTGCTAACATACCTGGGACCAGTGGAAGTTGGCCCAAGTGCTTGGGTCTCTGTATCCACATGAGAGACCTGAAGGAAGCTCCTGGTTCCTGGCTTCAGATCTGCCCAGCTCCAGCACTTGTGACCATTTGGGGAGTAAACCAGTGAATGGAAGATCTCTCTTCCTCCCTCTAACACTGCTTTTCAAATAAATAAACACATCTTTTTTTTTTAAAGGGATAGTGTTTTGTTAATGAGTTAAAATGAGGAAAATGAAGGGAGTTTGTTCCATTATATAAGTAGCACCCGTGAGAAAGGCAAGCAACGTTTCCAGTAGAGTACATTTAACAGCTTTGTCCTTCCTATTCTTTGTGCCAGCATCCCTTGTGAGTGAACCATACTTGGTTATGGCTCTCAATGCTAGAGACAGTTGAAATAAGGGTGCTTGGCCATGCCTAGATCTTCTATGGTGGCAATCTGTGGCACAAACACTTTGGATTACCCCATACAATCTATAATGTTTCCAGGCCAAATCACTTTCCTAAAGAAAAGAGCTAAAGAAAGGAAGCCTCCATACTCAATTCCTTCTCAAAGATGTACCTTTTAACACATTTGCATACATGCTGTCTTCAGTCAGAGGTATACAAAATTTGTAACCTTCAGTATTTTTAAATTATATGTGTTATCCCCATTTCTTCAATTGGTAACTCCAAGTACCTCCATGTTTAATCTATATTCATTTTAACAGAACAGATAGTTTATCAAAATATGCTCATTACAAAGTTTTGCCTGTTTTTAAAATTGTCAATATATTAAAAACTATTACAATTTCATGAGACTGCAAATATTGTCTTACGGAGTAACATTGTTAAGTAAAAACTGAAATATCCTCTCATTTTTCACATATAAAAATAGAACTTTTATCACAACACTGAACAGTTAAGGCCACAACACTTAAAAATAGTTTAAGACACCTAAATTTTGAAACTGCTTGTCAAAAATTTCAGGATAAATAAATATCAAAACTGGTCACACTGTTCAAATCAAGTAAAACAACTATACCTTTAAAAGTCTTATTGGAAACCTTTCCCAGAATTCATAACATTTTTCAAGTATAAATGACAATACACTCAATGACCACCAAAACGTGTATTCATAGAATTGTACAAGATTTTGACCTCTGTACGTTTGGTGTTGAAGAGCGTGGCTCCATATGGTTCTGGCTGGTGTCTTTGTTATCCTTTTTATAAGCCATTTGATCTCCTATGGCCTTTATGTCTTGGTGTGGCTCACCACCACTGTGCATATTTTTCTGACTTGTCAGTGGCATTCTTTTAAAGAGAAAAATCTAGAAAAAAATCCCAAGAAATCATTTCAGTAAGAGAAACATTCACTTAATAGTGTTTAGGGGCTAGCATTTTCAAAAAGTATTAATATTATTTTGTCACAGATTTATGAGGTATCAAATGTACAGTGGTACATTCTTTTCATCCATAAATCCCTACAGTCATAACCCCACACTAAATCAAGATCTTTCAGGGTTTTTCAATATCATCAATATTTTGGTAAAATAGTATCATTTTTCTTCAAGGAATAAAGTTAATATTTTACTTTGTTGAATTATAAGAGGAAAAAAGATGAACACTAACGTATTACTTATTATAACTTTTAAATGTGACCAGGGTGAGCCATGCTGGGAACACACCCACAATTCTCAGATGATTCGTAGCTACCCAGGATTTCTACTGTAATATTCCAGAGCAGGAGGAAGACAACAAATCTTTCTATTCCAGAGAGATCAGAACTTCTGGCAGAACATTAGCACAGCCAAAGGACAGCTGAATGGGTAGTACAGGTGGATGTATGGAGCGGCTGCTCAGGGGCGACCCCAGCTATAGTTATGCAAAATCCAGATAACAACTGAAGCCAGGAAAGTGGCCAAAATAACCTAGGGATCTAGGCAGGTAGAAATGGAAAGAAAAGAGTCTAAGAAAAAAAAAAGCGTAGGCCAGGTACAGGAAGAGGAGAGCACCCAGAATTACCAAGGTTTGTATGTATATAGGGACAAAATCAGGAAAATGAGGCTGCTCAGAAGCCAAGGGAGAGAAATATCTCAGGAAAGGGGTGGCCACCAGAAGAGATCCCAAAAGATGATGTCAAACACATCTTCTGAGTTCAGCCCTTGGAGGATGTGCCCAGAGAAAATAGGATTTCCAAAGAGTCACAGCACAAATAACAATAACAACATCCTCTAGTTTTACTTTTCCATCAACTTTCTAAAAGCATGTATGTATTTAAGAGGCAGAGGTACATAAGGGAGCTCTCATGTGTTGGTGAGGGCTGTGTCAAAGCCAAGGCCAGGAACTAGAAACTCAATCCAGATCTTCCAAGTGAATGACAGGAGCAATCACCATTGCCTCCCAGGACGTGCATTGGCTGGAAGCCATAGTTTGGAACAGGAGCCATGAATCAAATCCAGGTACTTTGATGTGAGCCACGGCATGTTAACCAATGTTCTAACCACGAAGCTAAATGCCCACTACTGCTTATATTTTTAAAAGGTGACAAAAAGAAATCCTATAAAACATAAACCAGTTCAAAACTTTGCTTTTCCAGAATCAACTTGGTATTTGTAAAAGCAACCTACCATTAGCCTTAAGAAATAGAGGAACACACACACACACACACACACACACACACACACACACACACACACACGACAAAAATATAAAACAAAAAGCAAAACAAAAAAAAATAGAGGAACAAGAGTAAAAAGCTGTAACCCAAAAATCAGAGTCTAGAAAGTGTCTATGAGTTAAAATAGAAGAATCTTTTCTCTGCTATGATGGAAGATTACACATCTCAAAAAGTGTAAAATTTCAGGCTATGCTGAGTAACAACAACAAAAAACTTTTATAATGTATAGCTAATACCACAAAAATTAAGAGAAATTCCTAGGAGGCCAAAAGGGGAAGAAGGAAGAAACTTCAGAGGCGAGTGAATACTGAAATTTGTCAAACTCAAGACTTAGATCCTTGGATTTTAACAGACTGAATCATGCAGAATGTGTGGAATTGGAACTAAGAGCCCTATAAAATACAAGGACCTTCTAAGGACGATATCTTTGGTCCACCTACAGACATTGGATGATAACAAAATAGCAAGCCTCTCTTGGCCTGGTAATTGAGTATAAGCAGAAAAATATTTGCTAATGTGAGTCTGAGGTTCATATTTACATTACTAGTGTGGGTAGGCAATCTTTAACTGAGACATTAATCTAAAGTGGTCCTTTAATAATTTCAGAGCTAGCATACATTAATACAAATTCTCTATGGATGGACTCACTCTAAACCATATTTCTACAAAAAAAGCCCTTTTGAACACGAATTCACAATCGAAATTTCAAAACATACACAGAAAGAAGTCAACAAAAGAAAGCCAGCCAGAACAACACAGAGATTTTAGACTCCTGAGGATTTGAGGGACTGGAATTACTAATCAGAGAAAATGAAGAAAGTATGCTTTGATTATTTAGAGGACTAAAAAAAAAAACTTAAGTACAATATATAAGGTACTAACTTTTAAAGACTGATTTGGTTTGAAAAGAACCAAAATAGAACTGCATTTAAAAATATGAGAACAATCGTGACTAAAATTAAAATTGAGGTGCTGGCATTATGACACAGTGGATGGATAAAGCTGCCATCTGCAATGTTGGCATCACCTATGGGAGCCAATCTGTTTTCCAGCTATTCTACTTCCAATCCAGTTTCCTGGGAATGTCCTGGGAAAAACAGAATGTGGTCCAACGGTTTGTACCCCTATCACCCATGTTGGAGAGACCCAGATAAAGCTCCTAGCTTCTGTTTGGGCTAGCACTGGCCATTGCAGTAATATGAGGAATGAACCAGTTGATGGAACATCTCTCTCTCTTCCCTTTTGTCTCTGTATCTGTAACTTTCAAATAAATAAACAAATCCTTAAAAAAACCTTCAAAGACAAATATAGGCATATAGGCGATTGATAAAAAGTTCAACTAAAATACAAGAAAAAATTTATCAGGCAAATGCTAATAAAATGAAACCCCATTTCAAATACTCTGTATTTTGGAGTCACCGAAACTCATACTAAGGGAGTTAAATAGGGAGAACTATCACATGAAAGACAGGAAAAATTCAATGCTTTGGCATTAATATAAAAATGGAAAGCTCCTTTCATTTACCTTCTTTAGTTTTTTTGTGTCATTACTTGCCAATTCATTAACTTCCACGACTTTTGGAGAACTGCTCCGTGCACGATCATGTACGCTTCCTAAAATTGGACACATTTAGAAATATTGCTTCTAGTTCAATAACAAAATGAAAAGATTTTGTGCTTTTCAGTGAAACTTCATCAACCCTGAGTTGTGAGGTAATACAAAAAATAGCTCACTACAGGAGCAGTGGACAGTGCCTACTCCGCATACTTCCTATAATGGTAAGTTAACTAGAAATGCCCAAGATGACCTAACCAATATGGTAAAGGTTTATATGACCAGTATGTAAATATAGCTACACAAGCAATGGTAATTACCAAAGAAGACTTCTAAAAAATATAAATTACTTTTGAAATTAGCATAATTATTAAACTTTTTATATTCAAATGGGCATGTTATTTTTGATATTTCAAATTAATGCCATATAGTTGAGTAATGATCTTTGAAGTATATACATTCATTTAATTTTACATTGTAATTTTATGTTACTCTTAGGTGAATAAGTATTTTGTCATTTTGCTTAAAATACTCTAAATTTACCACTCTATCTGCAGAAATGAGAATAAGAAAACTATCCCTTCCTCTGCTTAAGTTCACATCAGACATCCAGTACTACAGTTATTTTTTGTGAGAACTTTTTTTGTAATTGAGCATGCTCTAGTGTGATGGTGTGGAGACACAACACAGGTGTCACTGCAAACACATGTATTATCTGGGTCATGTCTAAGGTATCAACGGTAATCCTAGTGTCCTCCTTCTGGTGGCAGCTGTTCTCTCACACAATGGCTGTGGTAAGATCAGAGATGGAGGTCTGGGCTCTTGTGAGGGGAAATAAAGTAGATGGCCACTGTGCCTCTAAACCCATTCTATCGTGGGCAAAGAAGTTCATATTGTTCAACAGAGATATAAATTGGTATTTAAGGCAAAACCTTGGTTCTATTTAGGGAAAAATCAATTCTATTAAGAACTGATTGAGTAGAGAAAAACAAAGGTAGTGAAAAGGTTGTCCTAAATCCCTTAACAGATATGAATAATATGAATACTGCAAGTGAAGAAGCAGTAGGGTTTGTAAAGGATAACAAGCAAGACTGTGTCACACATTTCATTGTCTAATTAGGACCATACAACAGTAAAACAACATATGCATATAAACTTATAATTAGTCAATCATAGTACATATAAGTGCATATGAAGATACTTAAAAAACATAATAGTGGAATTAAAAGTTTGTTTCTTATGCAAAAACAAAATGAGATCCAGGCACATAGTTTTCATAATATGCATTTTCTAATAACATTTAAGAGCTCCTCACATCTGTAATAGACATATGCATGTATGTTATACATCTAGACTTTTAAAAACACAGTTTTGAAGTCAAATACGTTGATACCTTTTGGGTTTTCATTGTATTCACAAATGGCACGTTCCACTGTTTTGGTTTCTTCATCCTAGAAACAATCAAGAAGCAATATGACCAAAAAAAAAAAAAAAAAAAAAACCAAACCCTGTATTTTTGGTGTGTTAGAAAACTTAGGCTTCATTTTTAAGTAATGTTCCAGATTCTGCTTCTAGCTAATGACATAAACATGTGACAATGACCTCTCTTGGTTGGACTCCTATAAAATGAGGGGTCTTAAGATACATACTGAATGATTACCCATGTCCTAGCTGAAAAAAAAATTATTTTAAGATTATGTTGTTTGAATTCTTCTCACAGAAGATTCAGGGACTAACTGGCATGTGGTCTGTTTTTTTTTTTTTTTTTTTTTTAACATTTCACAATCTCAGACTGGTGTTTAATGATTCATATTAAACAATTCTAGGGAGCACGCTAGCCTGAACTCTAAATACTCCCTATAAACACAATCATTTTCCTCCTCTGAAAGAAAATAATGGCTAGATTTTTGTTGTTGTTGTTAGTGAGAGGAAAGAGTCTTGGCAACAGAAGGAAGGAAATGATCTCTGTAGCATAGTAACACCCTTCAAATGAGTGGTGGGGAATGTTTGGCCCACGGGCCATATGAGGTTTACAAAATCATTTGGTCTGGCCCAGATAAGACATCTACGAGTGGTACTTGAAAGCCAATAAATGTATAGCAGTCTGCTTTCTAATCTGATAATTTTGTATGGCCCACAAATGATGTTATAAATATTCAAATGGCCCTTGATGACAAAAAAAGTCCCAATCTGTTTTAAATTTAAAAATACAGGCATATAGAACAACGTATGTTTCATAAGTATACATTCTAACAAAAGGATAAATATATTTCAGTTTGTCTGTGTTAGGGAAAAGAAGAATAGAACAGGACAAAGAGGAATAAACCCAAAGAAGAAAAATCTTGATGAGAATGTTTCATCAACTAGAAAGTCTGCTTAACACAGGTTGGGCATGAGAAGTCCAAACAAAATAAAAATGAAAACGAATGGACACAATTTCATTCAGCTTGGATTTCAGAACTATGTACCTCTGAAATTAACCCAGAATTCTGGTAGCAAATAAATCATTAAAAATTTGCCAACAGTCTTTTAACAGGGTCATGCGTGGGCAAAATTACCAAATGGAAGAAACCATTTTGTGTATCCCTGGCTCCAATTTCAGGACAATTTTTGCTATTTCAGTAATATCTCCTCCTAATCTCCCTCTTTGTTTAGATTGTTTCTTTGAAGAACTCACCATAACCTCAGATAGTGCTGTGAACAACTTCAGTCTGTCCATACATACATAATCAGATGTATACACAAATACATATCCCAATTCTGCTACCAGTACCAGTGTTGCTAACATGGCCTTTTCAGCATTTCAAGGACAATATACTGAACTTCTTGGTTAATTTTTCCAGCAGTAGTAGCTTATACTGGTTAATATTCATTAATGCTGAGTATACAATGCTAGACAGGAATGTGGAAAACGACCTAGAGAAAAAGCTTTCCTGATTCATAAATTAGCCAAAGTCTTTGCTACAGCACATGAGTTTTCGAAGCTATTTATATTAAGCATTTGCTTCCAAATGGAATTGAGATCTTCCTCCTTCATGATCTAGGAGCCCCACATGCTTACTTACAGACAGTACCTCATGATTTAAGTCTCTATCATCATACCTTTTCAACAGCTTCAGTTGAGTCATCACAGCTTTTTTCTGAATTTGCTAGTTCATCACAGCTTTTTTCTGAATTTGCTATTTCATCACAGCTTTTTTCTGAATTTGTTATTTCATCACAGCTTTTTTCTGAATTTGCCATTTCATCACAGCTTTTTTCTGAATTTGCTATTTCACCATGATCAACTGCAAGAGGACATTCATTATCTCCCACAGAATTCTCATCATCATTAGTGTTGATTTCCTCATCTACATCTTCAGGTTCTACTTCTTCTGGTTCAATTTCTGTTTCCATGTCTTCAGTTTCTGATAATTCCTGACCCTGTGATAAGTTGATCAACAGAGAATAAGACTTCCTTTTTTTAAAAAGTAGATTTGATATTGCTAACACAGACAATTTATACTCTCCCAAAGAACACAGAATATTAATTCACATACTAAAATCGAGGAAAAACACCAAACTCATATTTAATATCATGTTACTGTATTATCAAGTATTTTATGTTGCTCTATTTCAATGACTAGAATAACCAAAATTCTATTAGCACCTATGGCAAGCCTAAAATGTCACAAATCTTGGTTTTAAACATGAGAAAAGTTTACAAATATCTTATTTACGGTGGTATAGATAATATATCTACATATAATGTTTGTATGTTAAAACATAAGTATTTAAATCACTTCAGAGGTATAATTTATTGATATTCAAGAAGTTAGTTGTAACTATTTAAATTTCAGGAAGAAGACAAAGGAATACAGACAGCTAAGATGTTTTTTTCTTGATTATTAAGAGCAGAGAGAAAATTCTATAGAGGCAAAACTTCGTCTACATAATCCAAATTATAAAATAACCTACCAATGGATTTGATACATAACTGTATATTATATAATGCTTAAGCATAGGTAGAAAATGATTTGGTTATCTTTTATTCCAAACTGAGGGGTTTTTTTCCAGTTTCATACTTTGTATAAAATATTTGTATTGACTTTCACTAAGATATTAAGTTCTTTAAGGGACTCCCCTTACCATGCTTTTCATTTTCATACTTCATAAGAATTACAGTCCCTAAGATAGGTCAATCAGTATCATTCACTCACCTGTATAATATTGTGCAAAAGGTACCTTGGCAATATTTGCTGTATACTCTAAATAATGTATATATCCCCTTAAGCACTGTAACTGGTTTTTGGTGATCACTAGTGCCTGTCTGACTAAGGCGAAAGCCTGAAACTCCAAATCTTCACTTGCTAGTTTGAAAACAATATTGATAACTACCCACATTCTGTTTGCAAAAGATAAAAAAAAAAAAGGGACAGTTCAGGCTAGCGAGGGAATATGTTTACATGTACATCTTAACAATATAAAAGGTATTCTCAGGTTAGTAGAACTCAAGGCGCAGCCTAATAACATTCCAACACAGACAATCTATTAAGTAAAATCTGAAATTGAAAGAGTTTCACAAGTTACTAGGGGAGAATCTGACTTAGGTTAATTCAAGTCCTGAGTCAATGTGTGCAAGAAGAGAACCTGGGAAAGGGTGAAAGCTGTTGGGTAGAGTTAACCAACAATTTGTAAAACTTTTTTTCCTGTATGTTTTCCCCATTCAAGTGACTTATACTGTATATTGTGCCCAGCCAGATGTGCATTAGGAGTAGCTAAAATTATCAAGAGTATTTGGAAAGGAAAGGAGAAGAATCCTAGATTTAAGATTTACAGCTCATAATAAATGCACAAATATACCCAAAGGAAGGACTAACTGGAAAAAAGAGTGCTCTTGAGAGAGAATTATAGTGATGACTGAATCAGAGAGCCGTGTTCCCAACAGTCCTCACTTGGACAGCACCTGGATCAACTCCAATCAACCTTGCTAAACTAGGGCACTGATTGAATCATAGATTAATATATTATGCGATTTTGACTTTATTTTAGAAACAAAACATAAAACATTCATTTCTTATAATGAGTGGTAACTTTATTTATTAACTAAGGAGATCTACAGTAACAAAGAACATGGATCTATATCATTTTCTAAATTTGAGAAAACTATTAGAAAATGACATTTTCTACTTGAAATCACGTGAAATGTAACATTTCACACTTTTACAATTATTCTACACACATTTACAATTATTCTACAATGTTTTTATAATTATTCTATGCACACTTGGGCAACTACTTTAATCACAGAAAGCACTTACCTTCAAACTGAAACAATTTAGAAAAGGCTGGCAGAATACTGTCATTTTATATTAGAAAAAAAAAAGGCAAAGTTTAAGTATAGTCTTAGCATCAGAACCGTATAAGACACGAGGTGGCCTGGAATGGACAGGTGTGCATCTTGTTTTGGGTCACAGTAAAAGAAACAAATAGGTGTGGCCTCTCACAAAAATGTCCTTGTTTCGTCGGTCAAACATAGCACTGCAAATTTTAGTCTTTGGTCTGGCCTATCAATGACATCTGATTCTCATGTACTACACTATATAAGAACACCAAAGAAACATTTAGGATTTTTTCTGAGTGCCAGAGTCTCTGGGTATATATTTCCCTTACTAAATTGAGGAACATGGCAGTAGTACTCTCTGTATGATATGTATTTTCTAAGTTTAGTTTGTATTCTATTCCTCTACAAATCAATTTGCCTTGAGCTCATTCTTCCCTTGCAATGTGGTTCAACTTTGACCTTCTACCAGGCCACCTTTTAGAGGCCTTCTCTGCAGCCTCCATCATGCCTTCCTCCAGAAAACCTCTTTCTTGGCTTAGATGCCATCCCTCTTTTCCTTTAAGTGCTCCCTCTCCACCCCTCCTTTTTGAGAGGTCCCCTTCTCTATTGCTCCCTTATCTATTGATTCTATCTTTAGGGGTTTTTTTTCTCTCTTTTCACACTAGGAATTCTTCTCACTCAACCCCCAGTTTACAAACAAGCACATGATACTCAGCCATCTCCCTGGAGCTCCATATCAATGTCCAACTACTTAACATCTTCGAGAAACAACCTAAAACCAACAAGTTCACAACTGTTGCCTTCCTATGCCCCTGCTCCCTTATTATCAATCTTGATGGGTAGTATTCTTTCCACTTATTTCTCTAAGCCAGAAATAAGAAAAGCCTGGTCTTTTCTGTCTCTCCCATCTACATCTCTCTATTAAACCTTCCAATGTTATCCTTAAATCTCTCTTGATAACTCAGGTCCCCATTTTTCCATCCCCATTGTCCTAGTCCAGGTCCTTTTCATTCCTTGCCTGGTCTACCATAACCCCTTTCTGACATCCCTGACTCCTTCCAGTCCACCCTCAACAATGCTGCCAGAATGAGCTAAAAGACACTCACGTGCAGTCAACTTATTCTTTTGGTTTGGCTTGTTTCCCAAACATATCAAGGTCATTTTCTTCTCTATTTAGGTCCAAAACCGCAGTCACTCCAAAACACTCTCATGATATCCATCAAACTCTCTTCCCCCTCAACTCCTTGACTGGGTTAAGTTTTATCTGACACGACTCCAATCAAGTTCCCCATTTACTCCTTGGAAGCCCTTCCCTAGCCTTTATCTGTGGCTGCAGAAGTTGCAGAATAAAGCATCCTAACATATTACTAAGCTTCTGCTCAGCCTAGAAACAGCCTAGGAGTTCCTTGAGATCAGGAGCCACTTATTATTCTCTGCATCTAAGATTTAAAAAAAATCACTTTCTTCCCATTGGTTAAGGAATTTAATAGAGAAAAACACAGAGTAGGTTTCAGGTCATATTTGTCTTTGGGAGGAATGAACTTAGAGCAGAGGGGTATTAAAAACAAAAGGGCATTGTTAAGAAACAGTTAAGGCAGAGCCTGGTGTTGTTTTGAGAAAGCCATTACCACAAGTCCATGACAGGTAAGAGGACCGCAAGAGGTTAACTGTAAGTTGCCCTTACTTTTTGAAAATTACCTCACTTGGGGACATTTCCATTCTGGTGTTTGGTGCATAAGTATCTGCTAATGGAAAACATGAATCAAATATTAAATGTCAGGTATTGGGCATATATCTCATTGAATTTTCACATGGCTGCATGCATCTTATTTCTGAAACATAACAAGGGGGTTTTAAAAGTTCATGGAAATTTTGCATTATCTTTTAATTCCATCTTGCACAAACTTTTTGAGGTCTCCTTGTGCGTATATAGTGAGTTTCTTTCTACAGGGGAATAACAGAAGACATTGCAATCGCACGTACCTTGGGTGCTGCTCTTGAGCAGCAGCAGACGCTCCTGTGGTTCTCTTTTGCAGCTCACCTGAAAGTCTTTCTGCCAGAATCTCTTTTAGAAAACTGTAACTGAAAGGACTCTAAATACATAACTCAAACTCCCTCAGGTCATGGCCAGCGAAAAACTACCGCAAAAGCCTAAGCAATCCGATCCAACTAGTAGAATTGGGACATTAAGTAACTGTTACTAAATGGAATTATTAATTCCTGATGGACAAAAGTAGCCATAATTTTAAGTTTCTTTTTCTCCTAAAAGTCATATGATTTAAAAACATGTACATCGCTTCTATTCAGGAAAATCTATCAAGAGCTTGTTCTTCTACTCTCTATACTCTCCCTTGCCCCACCCACATTTACTAAGCAGCAATAAACTCCTGTCCAGAGGGTACTAGACCTGCAAACATAATTACATAAATGTTCCCTGGACAGAGGGCACAGAAAGTTGGTATGCTTAATTCAGAATAACTGCTACTATAATATAAAAAAGTGCTAGTCAGCTTGAAGATGGGGTAATCTGAGCAACTTAACCCTAAATATTTTCATTGAAGAACATGGATATTGGAAATTTTGTTGTAACAAAACTCTAATGGATGGCTAACTGGTACTTATACAGTCTCTAATTAAGAAATGCTGTTTAGAAATGCTTCCATATTGCTAGATGATTGTCTCTTCAGTGGAAGAGCTTGAGTTAATCATATCCCCAAAGGATTTTCTTTTATGAATTTTCCCTGTGTCACCCACCTTATTGAATCATTTTGTTTAAATTTTTTCAAACATATTAAAACTTTTGAAATGATCATATTTGTTAGAGATACTTTGTCACAATAGTACTATTATTCTAATATTTTATGAGTATGCTAGACTTTGGTAAAATCCTGCAATACCCAGTCAGTGAATTTGATTAATTAGGGAAAGTTATCAGATCTCTGAAGCTAGGATAAAATTTACACTTGTTCTTAGGAAATTCTTGGCATGGTCCTAATCCTTTTCCTCATACTCTTATACTTTCTCACTCACAGAGAATCTAATGTGTAAATAACTCAACTCTTTAATGTTCACAAGAAATTTACCATCAAAATCCTCTTGGTAAAGTATTAGAAATCCCTCATATCTAAGATATGGATGGGACTGGGAAAGAATCAGTTGAAAAGGAAGCTCAAGGAAATCAAGCAAATCATCAATATAAGACAATTTGAAGGGAA
Source organism: Ochotona curzoniae (assembly GCF_017591425.1). Lineage (NCBI taxonomy): Eukaryota > Metazoa > Chordata > Mammalia > Lagomorpha > Ochotonidae > Ochotona > Ochotona curzoniae. Next base: position 16,113,006 of record NW_024465023.1, on the reverse strand, counting down.
GACAAATTAGTCTAGTAAGAGTCTAACTTCTCTAAAAGTCAGTGTCTAATATTAGACAGGTTTTTTTTTACAATTAGACAATATACATTTAATTTTTATTTTTCGTGAAACTAGACATATGATGGAAAAACCAAGAATTACAGAATGGTCAATAAAGCACACACTGAAACCACAAAACAGATAGTGGCAATGAAGGTTCTGACAGGACAGTTAATGCCAGGAAATTACAACAGTAAAGAGACCTGGAGTTACAGAAGACAAGCGATGTTAAAGTTATCACAACTTTTTAACATTTAAGGACAGTATTTTGTAGAAAACTAAATGAGCCTGAAAACATAACTTTCTTCCTTAAAAATCTATTATACAAATAACAAAAATGATGAAGTAGAATGAAGAGAATTTAAGAGTTAGAACAGATTATAACTATCCTCTCATCTCATTGACTCCATTCTATAGATAAAAAATGTAAGGTCCATAGAATAGCTTTGCCTGACTAATAAGTGCTTAGAACTTTTAAAGCCTTCAGATTATATACTTAAGTCGATTTGCATCTCATTAAACTCACTATCATCTGGCCATTCAGCAACCAAACGATTGTTAGGAATTAAGCTCTGAACACAGTTGTTGATTTGGATATTTTTACAAAATGGACACATAAAAGGCAAAAAGGCAATGCTATTTCTTTAAAATTCCTTATGTTAGACTTAGATACAATCTATGTTTATGAAATTACTATTTGTTGTAGGTAAACTGTAAACACAAGCTGAAAAATTATGTAAACATATTTATAAAAATTATATTTATAGCCCTTAAGGATCTGTACTATTGTTAAATAGATCTACTTGTACATACAAAGTACTCTTATAATAAAGTCCTATTTTCTAAATGTCTTCAATGAAGAATATACAATGTTATCTGATATCACTTTTGATATTTTCCAGTCATATATATATTTACAATCTTGGGGAAAATATACCAAAACATTAGTTTGAGGAGCCAAGAATTACTCATGCCTCCTGTTGTTTCACCCCTAACACAATTGGCATCACTTGTTTTTGTTAATCACAAGTAAAAATATGCATAAATTAAAAATCAACTTAATAAAATGTAGCAAGTGCCTATTATATACAAAGTATTACAATGGCTTGACTCATTGCCATCAAATTTAAAGTCTGTTACTTCAATTCCAAATACTGTGGTAACACATTATTCCAGAATTTTTTAGAACCTGGTGTCTCATTTTCTAAATGGTTTTTGGACTGCCCTGGCATTTTGAACCCCTGCTCGCTCTTTAACTCTGTGTTAGTAAGCAACACATTTTGATGTTGTCTATGTTTGTTATAGCTCACAAACCTTCTTTTTTTGTCCATTTTTTGGGACTCTTCTCCTTCACCTTGCCTTTTTTGCCTTTCATCTTCTTCACCTGACTCCTGGCATTTCCCTTCTTCCTCTTCATCTACTTCCTCTCCTCCATTCTGCCCATATTCTTCTCCTCCCTTGCCCTTCCTTTCTTTTTCTTCCTCTTCTCCCTCCTTCTCTTCCTCTTCCCCCTCCTCTTCCTCTCCTCCTTCCTCTTCCTCTCCTTTTTCCTCTTCCTCTCCTTCTTCCTCTTCCTCTTCTCCATCCCCTTCCTCTTCTTCTTCCCCCTCTCCATCTTTCTCTTTCCTTTCTCCCTCTTCCCCCTCCTTTTCTTCCTCTTCCACTTCTTCCCCCTCCTCTTCCACTTCCCCCTCCTCTTCCTCTTCCCCCTCCTCTTCCTCTTCCCCCTCCTCTTCCTCTTCCCCCTCCTCTTCCTCTTCCCCCTCCTCTTCCTCTTCCCCCTCCTCTCTCACCTGCCATTTCTCTTCGCTGTCCTCCCCTTCTTCTTCTTCTTCTGCATACTCCCCAGTTTCTCCATCTTCCTCTTCCCCCTCCCTTTCTCTCTCTTCTTCCTCTTCCCCTTCCTCCCCTTCTTCTTCTTCCTTTCCCTCCTCATCTCCTTCACCTTCCCATCTTTCCCTAGTTCTTTCCTTTTCTCCTTCTGCCTCTTCCTCTGCTTTCTCCATTTCTCCCTTTCCTTCCTCTTTCCTACCTTCTCCTGGTTCCTCTTCCCCTTCTCCCTCCTCCTCTTCTGCTTCTTCTTGCTCCTCCTCCTCCTCCTCTCCTTCCTCTTCCCCTTCTCCCTCTGATTGTTCTTCCCTTTCTTCCGTCTCTTTGCTTTTTTCTTTCTGACGACCTCCCGCCATCTCCTTTTTCTTCCATTCTTCCTCATCTCTCTTCTCCCATTCCTTATTCTCTTTTAGGTCCATATTCAGATTCTCCATTTCTCCTCCACCCTTGTTTTTCTTTCCCAAGTTCTTTCGCCACTGTTTCATTCCTGAAGTACCCACCTCACAGATTCCACTTATTTCCCCCCCAGAGCCATCCTCTATCTCTCCCCCTAAATTTCCCCTGCCTTCACTCACCTCTGCTTTGTCTGAAACATCATCTAACAGGATCTCTGCTTTCTCCTCCTTTACTCCTTCAAGCATCTCAGTTTGCTCAGTTGTCTCTAGCTCATCCTCATCTAGTGTACTTTCTTCCGAATCATCTGCTCCTTCCTGTTCTTCCGGGATTTCTGACAAACGGTCACACTTAAAATCAAAATTTTTCAGGAATCTCAAAAATTTGGGTTCAGTGCCTTGATCATGTTCTTGCTCAATACATTTTCTACTATACCACATACGTACAGCAGTATTCACATTATCATCCTCTTTCTCTCCATTACTAGATTCTACTGATTCAGGATGCATGAATCCATCAGCCATACCATGCTGACTCTCACTTTGACTTTCCATGTAACCGTCTTGCTCTTCTATAAACTGTTTTTCACCATCAAAGGTCACATCTTGCTTGCCATATCTGCTTATATTAACAAAATGCTTATTTTCTTCATTTTCAATATTCATATCTCGATCTGATAAGTTATCAGAGAAAACACTAACATTCTTTATATTCTCTTCATTTTCTATTACATCTGCCAGCTCACTTTCACTCTCAGAGACTATATCTTCTGCTTCTGAATCCTGTTGGCTGTATCCTTCAGCACTCTCCTTTTCTATTTCCTCAGCAGTAGGCTCATCAACACCACTTCCATGTTCGTGTCTATCTTCAGCCTGAGGTGTCAGCTGGCCTGGTTCATTACCTACTTCCTCATCTGAAAATGCTTTCATACTTTCAGTAGCTTGCATCATGAATATTCCTTTTGCCATATGCTGCATATACATTTCCCCTTGTTTCATTTTTGCCATATCTTCGTATTCATTAGTATCATCCTTTTCAGTATGACTTGTAGGCTGCATCACGAATGCTTCTTGTTTCTGCAAATTTTTTGAAGCAATCGTCATACTACTATTAGTTGACAAAGATAACTTATCTACTACAAATTACTACCAAATTTTTTACACACTTTCTCAGAAGAGCGATGGCATCTATTTTAACCAGACATTTTGTTGAAGTTCCCTTTTAGTCAGGAATAATTTCTTCAACTCTCTAGGTCAATGCTATAAGCAATCTGGATTGAGCAACATGTATGTGTTTTAGTTTCAATGCTCACTGCCTATCTCAGTTTTGTTACTCATCAGCCCACCAATACTGGCTCCTCAACCAGAATCCTTACATATATTTACACACTGATTCCAGATGCCATTATAAAACGCTGAGCAGCTCTGTACACTTTTTCCCTCCTTCTGCATAGTTTTTAATTTTTTAATTTTTGATCTTTTTAAAAATTTATTTGCGTGCAAAGTGCAGAGAGAAAACAAGAAAATTGAAAGAGAAGAAGAAAGAATAAACAAGAGGGCACATGAGAGAGAGAGCAAGCACTCCCTTCTGCTGCTTCACTCCCCACTGTCCACAGTGGCCGGGGAGGGGCAGGGAAGGGAGGCAGGAGGACAAGCCTAGATGAAGAACTGGGGTCTGCTATCCAGATCTCCAATCCAGATTTCCTACATGAATGGCAGGAACCCAATCACAGGAAACAAATCACATCACCATTGCCTTCCAGGGACTGAATTAGCAAAACGATGGATTCAGGAATTGGAGGTGGATACTGAACCCAGAAATTTCATTAGGGAAACTGGGGTCCACAAACACCATCTTAAACAGACAGGCTAAATTCCCAACCATGAATGCCTTTTCAGCCCATGAAACTCACAAAATTAAAAAAAAAATTGAAATGTGTACATTTTTAAAATTGGAAAAAAAAATAGCTTATTCACAGAAAAAAGTGAAAACCATCTGTGAAATCTTTGTACCTATATGCTAAATAAAAATGTATGTATTTTTCTTTGGTAAGCAAAATGTTTTATATATTTTCAATTTTCTGGCCCTCTCTTTCATCTATTAAATCCTTAACTGCACACATGAAAGAAACTATTAAGAGAAGAAAATAGGATAAAATGTAATATCTATATAAAGCTATAAAATAAAATGAGATTTGAATACATCAAAATATTAAATTAATTTCCTGATTGGCAAAATGAGGCAAGAAATTGTTGACATAAACTCTACCAGGAAATAGACTTATTATGTACCTGATAAATGTGGGTCTCTGAATTGCAAAATCATGCTAAACCAAAAATTTTAAGCTGTACTTTGGAAGAGTTCATTTGCCAAAGACTATTAAATCAAACAGGTTAAAATTTAACTCACACATAAAAACTATGTAATAAATATGCTTTGCATGTAATAAAGGTGGCCTGTTAGATACACTTAAAAGGACTATGAGAGAATAGAATATATATCACCTTAAAAAATAGTGCTTTATTTTTTATGTTTCTTTTCTATCTCATTCTTTAACTACCCTGAAATTTCAAAGTTCTATCAGAGGCCAAAAGAGAGATACACCCAGTTACCAGAACTGATTCCTAAATGAACAGGTCATAAAGTAACCCAGATAGGGGCCCCACAGTGGCTCAGTAGGCTTCTACTCTGCAGGACCAGTATTCCATATGGACACTGGTTCTGGTCCTGGCTACTCCAACTTCTGTCTAGCTCTTGGCACATGGACTGGGAAAGCAGCAAATGCTGGCCCAAGTCCTTGGGTCTTTGCATCAATGTGGGAGATCCAGAAGAAGCTCCTGGCTCCTGGCTTCAGATTGGCTAAGCTCCAGGTGTTTCAGGCCATTTGGGGTGTGAACCAGTGGATGGAAGAATGATCTCTCTCTCTCTCTCTCTCTCTCTCTTTCTCTTCCCCTTTTCTCTGTAAATCTGCCTTTCAAATAAAAATAAATCTTTAAAAAAAGATTTTAAAGCAGCCCAGATAGATAGAACTCAGAATCTAAAAGAAAGCCACAAAAATTCTTATAATTCTTATAATTTAGCAAGAGTCTTACTTATTTCAGTGGCTTCAGTTTTAAGAAATTTTAACAATGCACAAATGCATAAGAGCCATCTTTTATATATGATTTTTATAGCCAGCTTTCCTCAATTTACATTTCTCCAATTTATTTCATCCCAGTGGTCCTCAAAGCCAGGAAAAGCAAAGAATTGCAGTAAAGGTTTTTCTCACACAAAGGTTGAAACGGTATAGACTATTCCTTCCTCTATTACTTACAGAAGTTCCCTCTCAGCTATGAACAATCTCTAATCTACAAGTGTTTCACAATGCTCTTATATTGTCAAGTCCTTGATAAATTAAAACCCACTCCAAAATTAGAAAAGCTGTCATCAAATATTTCCATTAAAATCATGAAATTTTAAAGCAAGAAAAGATACTGATACCAACCAGTAAAGCCATCTTAATAACCTACCTCAAGTCAAACTCAACTAAAACCAGAGATTCACTCTAACACACATTAGCATCTTCCTATACCTAAAAATTGTAATCATAATTTGTTGCTCCACAGCAAGAAAATGATTACTATAACTCATTAGTGACCCAAAAGAGCAATGAAATCCTATCACACTTAATTAGATTACAAAAAACAGGTACTACCTGAACAGGCCAAAACAGAAGTACTACACTGCATTCGTCTTTTAAAGTCTGAAGCAGGGATGAGAACTAACTAGCTCACAAGCCACGTAAAGCCCACACAGTCATTTTTTCTGGCACTGTTGGAGCAATTGCAGATGGGATTTGAAAATAAATAAATGTTAATCGGGCTAATTTTGACACTGATAACGTCATATGGCCCACAAATGTTATAAATATCTAAATTGTAGCTAGCAGAAAAGAAAGGTTCCCCAATCTTCATGAAAAGTGAACACTTACCTTTCCTTTGTCCTTTCCAGAAACTTCCATAGAAAAAATAATTTTAAAGTGTTTTTACCTACCATATTGAAAAAAAATCTCATTATACCTTTCGCTTTTGAAGTGGTGATAACTTTAATGGCTTGTCACTAGAATTCAGGCTCATCATATGTGTCTGAAATAAATACAAATAAGTGTTCTAAAAGGAATGAAGACTATATTGATGACAGCTTATTTCATACATTCTAAATAAATAAGTATTTATATAAATAAAACTACTATGAAACAGTTCAATATTCTAAAATAATCTATTCTCAGTTGTCATACTAACGATCTGGGAATCAAAATCAATTTTATTGCCTATAAATTATGCAATAGAGTTGGTTTATAAATAAGAAAAAAATAAAATATAGCCATTATGCATCAAGTATAGAAAGTACAGATACACATATATCCATAATGAAATAAAATTCAGTCTCTTGTATAGGCAGATAGAATATTTTACCATATTTAGGATATCACTGGTTTCTCCAAGGCTTTCTGAATCTCCTGCAGATGAACATTCTGTTAGGCTATCTGTGGTCATTTTATCTTGAAAACAACCTGTATGATTAAAAGGGAAAAAAGGAAGTTCACATTTCCACAGAAAAGTAAAAAGAAACGAGACAGAAAACACAATTTTCTGTAGTAGAATGTACAGATATAATTTTCACTAATGATCCTTCTACCTCACTTCGGGAGGAATTAAGTAGGATGCAATTTATAGTCATGATATATCAACACCTCTTTTTGCAAGTTTAAAAACTTTGTTACCTAAATATCAACTGTTTCACGCATGTGTGAAAACAGACATCTCTGTTTTTATATAAAAACAATCCAATCATCAAGCAGTGGGGGACAGCCACAAGAGCAGCCCAGACTATCCACATTCTCTTCACTCTTGCAAACCTTGTATAGTTCCCCTAGCACATTATGTCAGGTGGGTCTGTGAGAATACAGCCAATGCAAGAAAGGATGCATTATGATGCCATAGAAGTTCCTGTGCTCCTGTACATGTCTGTTCTTTCCCTCTCTCTTCTCTTTTTTTTTTTTTTTTTTTTTTTAGATTAAGTGTCCTTAGGGAAGCCATGCTTTGAGCATTTCTCTGGAGAAGCCTTGGTGGTACAAAAGTGAAGGCCATGAGAAGGAGGCTGGAAGTAAATCCTGTGGCCCCAGGGAAACCTTCAGCTAACTGCAGTGTCCTATAAGTGTGACTGAAGCCCTAGGAAAACCCCGAGTCAGAGCCACTCAGCTATACTGCACCTCAATTCCTTTCAGTCACTGTGTAGAATAATAAACACATTTTCATCTGCTAATTTTTATGATAATTTCCCATGTTTCATAGAAACGTTATAAGCACCTGGAGCCTTTGACAGAAAACTGGCAGGTTATCATATCCTAAAACAGGTAACTAAAAATAGTAAGTTGTTTTAACCTCACACTTTTTCTCAATTTCTCACCGTATTCTCATTGATCGACTATCCATTTATTTGAAAAGAACCCTTTAATGTAGTCTTCACTAAAAATACCAATCCACACTCTCCCTTTTAAAATCCATTCAATTAGGGGATGGCACTGTGGTACAAGAAGTTAGGCTGTCACTTGAGATTCTAGCATCCTATACTTGGATACCGGGTGGAGTTCCACTGCTCTGCTTCTGATAGAGCTCCCTGCTAATGCACCTGGATAGTAGAGGAAGACGCTTCAAGAACTTGGGCCCCTGCCACCTGACCTGGATGGCGTTTTAGTCCCTTGACTTGGGCCTGGATTAGCTAGGCCACTGAGGACATTTAGTACCAGATGCTAAACTCCCTTCTCAATCTTTCTCTCCCTGTCACTATCAATCTGCAATTCAAATCTTTTTTTTAAAATCCATTCATCTGAATACATGTTTAGTTTGTGTTACTCCCATATAAGATAACATGCAGAGATAGCAACTAAGAAATTGTTTTTATTTTCTTCCTATACTTAAGATACATAACAGATGCTTTTTTAAAAACGTTTTTTATGATTTAATTGTATTGGAAAGTCACATTCACAGAGAGAATGAGATACAAAGAAAAAGATCCTCCATTCGCTAGTTTACTCTGTAAGTGGCTGCAACAGCCAGAGCTAAGCGATCCAAAGCCAGGAGCCAGGAGTTTTCTCTGGGTTTACGAAATGGGTGCAGGGTCCCAAGGTTTTGGCCTGTCAGAGACTGTTCTCCCAGGTCACAAGCAGGGATCTGAATGGGAAGTGCAGCACCCAGGACATGGATCCCAGTGTGTGCAAGGCCAGGACTTTCCTATCACACCAGGCCTGTCACAAATGTTTTCATATACATAGCCTATAGGGTTCATGAAAAATTAGTAGTTGCAGCAGTGGCTAATTCTTCATGAATTTACAGTCTAGAAGAAAATATAAAATACAATACAGAGGAAAAAATGATATGCAAATGTTGGCAATCGAGAAAGGTTTCAATGAGATGGCACACATAAAAATAGACAGATACAATGGGAAGAAAATGAAGCCCATTTCTAATAAAGCAATTGAACAGTAGTCTGCAAAAGATTAGGAATAGAATAGAACAAAGAAGCTGGTGAGAAAGGCTTAATCACATGCCTGGAAATGATGCTCTTGCATATGTCAGGTGAATCCACACCAAGAGAAGTATTACAATTAATGGGCAAAATATCTTAAGAGACACATGAAACCCATACACACAGCAAGCATACTTATCTCTTGATAGCACGCAGAGTAAAGAATGTTACCTGGTAACTTTGGCTCCTTCATTCCAGATCTGTTTAGCATTGATAAGTTACTCTGAGACAAATGGAAAGGAACTAAACTGATGGGCAAACCTCTAGATGCGGGTTCAATTTCTTCAACTGGATTTACTATTTGCATCATTTTAATACAATCTGGAGATCTCTCCTTTAAAACAAGATTAAGTAAACTGTCAAACTATATCAGGTACTTAATGTTGGCATATTTAGCAGATATTTAGCAGACTTCAAAAATGTACTAATCTTGCAACATTCACTTCTTAATAATTCCCAAGGGCTCAGAAATGTTTTGTCCTACTGTCTCTGTCACCTAGTTGTTCTAAATTGTCAGTTTCAAAGCCTGTTCTTCAAATGATAGGGAAAAGTGTGTGTATATTTTTTTTGCCTTTCCTGCAAAACAGAAAATTTGTCATGAGTTCTAAAAAAACAACTTCAAAACAGAGATGGGATATTTCTAAATCTTTCCGTACACATTTTTTTTTCATAATAAGAACTTGACTTAAACATACTAATTCAAAAGGAATATGTTTTTAGAACTTAGAGTTATAATTTCAAAAGTTAAATATTATCTGACATTAAAAAAAAAATATGTCCCAGAAACTGAGACACAGGAAATGCCTAACTTTCACGGAGAAATTCCCTCTCTCAAAGTTTTTTTTTATTTTCCATATTTCACAGCTTCTACTAAATTTTCATTGCTGGTGGAGTGTAATGATAAAAGAATATGGCATTCTATAAAATTAGGAAGTTGTAGAGCTCTGTAAAATATAATGTTACACCTATAAGCAAGAATACTACATATTGCACATGTAAAAATCTGTTGCATGGCAGTTTTCTCTTTTAAGTGTTCTTAGAATATAACAAGTTAAAGAAACTAAGCCAGATACAATTGAAAAGACAATTCAACATTCAGTCTAAGTGGATAAGAATGGGCTACAAAGACCATTTTGTTGTAGTAGCAGTGCCTATAAGCAAATTCCAAGATCCTTCAAATTTCCTAAATTTGTATCTTAAACTGCCTGAAACTTAAATCACATCAAATGTTTCAAAGCCTTCAATTCTAATTATTAAGCAATATCATCTGAAGATAATGTTCTTTGATTTGAAAAAAAAAAAAAACTTAAACATTTTCTCCCAGCTTTCTTTACAGTGCTAAACAACAATCTGACATAGAATTGGCTACAAATGTACCCGCTCTCTTCGCCGCACACGTGCTGATAAATTGCTGTGGAGTTCCCTCCCTGAGATCAGATCTTTGACAGGTAGAGAAGATGACAAAGGCAAGTGAGAATACTTTTTTTCATCGGACACAAATTCTTTTGCCAAACCAAGTCGCGGAGTGGCAAAAATTACCATGTGGCATCCACCACAAGCAACCTGCAACATAATTCCACAGAAAGGTTAATCAACATTGGCCTCAAATACAAAAGGTGTTTTTATAGTTACCAGCTACAAGGCATTTCTTTGATGGTAGACTTCCTAATTAACATTCTTCCCCCTACCACTCTTTTTCTCACAGTCTTTACTAATGACTAAAACAACAAGTCTAATATACCATTTCACTTTCAATACAACATAGACTGAAAAAAAATACTTGATACACTGCATGTACTTTTAGGTCAGAAAATGTTAACATTTTAATTTGAAATCAATATTCAAAATCTTAAAAAAATAGAAGTTCTACCAGGAAAAAAAAAAAATGATCCAAGAATAAACCTTCCTGGGAGACCAAGAAGAAGCTCCTGGCTCCTGACTTCGGATCAGCTCAGCTCCAGCCGCTGTGGGCACTTGGGGAATGAACCAGCAGATGGAAGATCTATGTGTCTCTCCTCTCTCTAAATCTGCTTTTCCAATAAAAATAATCTTTTTTTTAAAAGAATAGCATTCTGTTCCAATTCTATATAACATTTTTGAATTTAAAATTCATATCCATTTTTGCAAGTAACTTTTTGGTTTAATATTTATTTTTATTCAAAAGGCAAATTTTACAGAGAGAGGTCTTCCATCCAGCTCACTTCTCAAATGGCCACAATGGCCAACGCTGAGCCAATAGGAAGCCAAGAGCCTCTTCCAGATCTCCCAGGTGGGTACAGGGGCCCAAGGACTTGGCCCATCCCTCCACTGGTTTTCCAGGCCAGAAGCAGGGAGCTGGATCAGAAGCAAATGAGCCAGGACATGCACTGGTACATATGCGGGGATATCAGCGCCACAGATGGAGGCTTAGCCTACCATGCCACAGTGCTGGCCTCTGCACATATTTTTCTTTTTTTAATTATTGTCCCCATAAAATTTTAAGCATATTGATTGAGGAATAGGTCTTTTTTTAAATCAATTTTTATACTTAGCCCAGTATCTTGAGTATAATAGGCAATCAGTAAATAGTTGTTTTATGCAATGAGATCATAAATCTCTGAAAAACAATTTTTAAGTGAAATTACCATTAATTAAACAATTTTCATGAATCTATCATAACTGGCAAAAATGATTAGGAGCAATAGACTTATGATGCCCAATGGTGATGTAATAATGAAACATTCTTATTAAAATAACATTTAGCCAATGAAATGAACGTTCCAAACCTTATTATCAGATTTTTTTCATGTGTACGATTTGAGAATCTAAGTAACATTTAACTCCATAAGTATTTACTAAAAACTACCACAAGCAAGGTACTACTCTATTGGGTATTACACAAGATACAAGGTTTACAGACAAAGCACTGTTCAGGGCTCCAAGACATGTACAACAACAAAGCACAGTAGTCGAAATTTTTTACACAAAGCTAAGGAACCCATTAAGTTTAAAATTTTCAATTATCTGAATGACAATGATAAAATATTTATGTAGAAGTTACTGTAAGTAGTACGTTTATTGCTCAGTCTCAGTCTTTCCAGGCGTCAGAATGATGGAACATAACGGCTTAAGGAGGAAAGTTAGGAAAGGGACGCTTTCATAGCGGCTTAATGTCTGTAATAGGGATTTTTGGAAAAAATTATATTTATTACATATATCCATGGTATGCTTTCATACCAACATAAAATACTTACTTGTCTGTGAAATACTAAAAGCCTCAAGTATAGGAGCATGAAATTATAAACAGGGAAATGCAATCTTCTTACCAATTGAATCATAAATCTCAAAAAATCACAGCATAAAGTGGGAGTGAATTGATTGGTAAAATTCTCTAGTCCAAGTCCTAATTTTCCATATCGACCGTCTCCAAAAGTATACATCCGGCCTAGTTCTAAATGCAAAAAAAAAAAAAAGTTATAAAAGCATTACTTATATGGATTTAGTTGTAAACAAATCTGTTACAACTCAATTACTAAATTCCCCTCATATTTTACACTGAATTCCCCATGATCCATTGATCTTTCCACATTCTCTAAGGGCTGTCTGTGGTCACACACACATCACATAACAGGCAACTGTTTGTCAAATTGAAGTCCTGCTGTTCAAAGTACTATATGGAGCAGCAGCAACAATTTTGTGATATATATCAGATCCTCAAAGAGGAGGAGATACTCATATCCTCACCTCTAACAATCCAATGCACAGACCTTCCTGTTTTCTTGAGATTGTTTTTTAAAGTTTATTCTATTTATTTGAAAGGCAGTGTGGCAGAGAAGGGGGGAAAGGCACAGAGATCTTCTCTCCTCTGGTTCACTTCCCAAATGGCTATAACATTTAGGACTGACTGGCTGAGGCTGAAGCCAGGAGCTTTTTCTGGTTCTCCTACATGGGTGCAGAGGCCCAAGCACTTGGCCATCTTCCTGCCACATTCGCAGGTAAATTAGCAGGGAGCTGGATTGGAAACAGAACAACTGGGACTCAAATTGATGCCTATACGGGACGCTGGTATTGCAAGCAAGAGATTAGTCTACTGTACCACCGCAGTAGCTTCTTTGGTCAAGTTTTTAATGGATCCATTTCTCAACCTTGGCACTGACATCTACAGTCATATAATTTCTGTTATGTGGTTTATGCTGTGCATTGTAGGAGCCACATCAACCCCACTGTGTGCCAGTAGGTCTCCTCCACTCTGCAGCTGTAATAATCATAAATGTCCCCAGACATAGTATGTGTCGCCTAGGAGGACAAAACTGCCCCTGGTAGAGAACAACTGGCTTAGCTAAACGTGCCTTTTCACTAACTCGGGTCCTGACCTATGAAGCACCACTGACGAAAATGTCAAACTAATGATGTAGGCGAGTGCCAATACTAACACCTGGGTAGGAACCATCACTGGTCACACAATGACAATGATGACAATGAATACCTCGTCACCTCTCTTTTCTTCCATTGTTGTAACCTTTATTCCTCTTTTCTAGCCCCTCTTTATACTACCTCAGGTGGAGTAAGTGTCTTAGGAACAGACTCACTGGATGCCCACATGGACACAGGGAGGGAGGGGTTCCTCTAGTCTGGGATTAAAGAAGGCTTCAAATAGAAACCTAAACAACGAGAAAGATTTAGCTGCAGGAAGAGAACAAAGAATTTTCCATGGAGATTTAGCAGTAGCCAGAAGGGCATTTGTAGAACAATCAGGAGAAAATGGGGTTCAGGCAAGGAGCTGAACAGCAGCCAATCTGTGTGGAGCACAATTTGGGGAGTAAAGGGGGAGGAGCACGCCTGAATCCCTTTAGGGAAGACTCTTCACCGCAATCATACACTGTCAGCAGCACTGGTTTCCGAAGCTGGGGAGTTAGTCCCAGAGAAACGGCTCCTCCCATCAGGAAGGCGGAAAGGCAGTCAGTGGGCTTTGAGGTGCACTTCTGTGTCTCACTATGCCAAGACAGAGGACTGGCTTCTGAAAAACACTTTCTGGGGCAAAAGCCTAACTTACTCATCCTGAATCCAGCTCTCCCAAATCGAATAGGAACACTATTTTAAAATAAATTCATTATTTTGAGTTAAGAGCCCTCAAACGCAGAATTTCAAAAAAGATTCCAACTTTCTGTTCAAGTGTACTACTGTGGCTTTACTTCTGATATCATGGCCTATTTGGAGGTTCTACATCTTTGGATCATTAACTTTTACTCTAAGTTGAAGTAAAGGGGTCAGCATTGTGGCATAGTGCGTAAAGCTGCAACCTGCAAGGCTGGCACCCCATACAGGCATCAGCTCGAATCCCAGCTGCTCCACTTTCAATCCAGTTCCCTACTAAATGTGTCTATAAAAAAACAAAGGATGATGGCCCAAGTTCTGGGTCCCTATACCCATGTGGCAGACACAGAAGAAACCCCTGGCTCCTAGTCTCAGTGTGGCCAAGCCTTAGCAGTTGCAGCTATCTGGGGAGTCAGGCAGCATAGGGAGGATCTGTCAGTCTCTCTGTCTCTCTCTGCTAACTATGTCTTTCAAAGAAATAGAAATAAATCTAAAAAATTACTTAAAACAATAAAAGACATAACTTTGTCCATTAGGATGTTTAACAATTCTTCGGAATGCTAACAATAGTTTGGAATGTCTAACATTATTCTCAGTCACTGATTCCTTCACTTAGATACATTCATACCAGTGTATTATTGCTTTTGTAACACAATATACTCACTTCTACAAACACATAAAAGAAATTCTAGGGCCCGGTGTGGTAGCCCAGTGGCTAAAGTCCTTGCTTTGAATGTGCCAGGATCCCATATGGGTGCCAGTTCGTGTCCTGGCAGCCCTGCTCCCATCCAGCTCCCTTGTGGCCTGGGAAAGCAGCAGAGGATGGCCCAAAGCCTTGTATCCTGCACCCATATGGGAGATCTAGAAGAGGCTCTGGGCTCCTGGCTTCAGATCAGCTCAGCTCCAGCCATTGTGGATGCTTGCGGAATGAATTGATAGACAGATCCTCCTCTCTATCTCCCCTCCTCTCTATATATCTGACTTGCCAATAACAGTAAATAAATCTTGAAAAAAAAAAAGAAATTTTAATACATACCCGTTATCAAAGCTGTGTGATTTTCTCCACAGGAAACAGAACTTATTTTGTGATCCTTAACATACTCAATAGCTTTGGGCTTTGAAGTTTCAAAAGTAAAAGTGCCAAGACCCAGCTGACCAAACTGTCCCTGTCCAAATGTATACACAGTTGTCTCTGAAAAAAGAGGGTCATATACAAGGAAAAGATTACATGGGAGCAAACACTGTTATTACCATATTCAGAAAAGCTGTGACTCTCAACCTCTTACAGTGAAAGAAATGCATGCATTATGAATCTTTAACAGGGAAGTATCAATTTTTGACTGATGAATAGGAAAATGAAAAGTCAAACAATTATAATTTATTTGAGGTAATAAGTAGAATTACTTTAATGACAACTGCTGCGTTTTAAGCATAGATGTTAATTATAGGAACAATTCAAGCAGGCTCTCAACTTAAGTATATTCTATTATGCTAGTTGTTGCTTATTTATAACAATTCTTCTTGTGTTTATGTATAAAAGATGAAATCAGCTGTCATGATTTTTATAATTGTGCTTAACCGCCGTGCCCCTTTACAGAGAGTTTATAATACATAGTTTAATAACATTATTACATAATTAGCATTTGCATCATTCAGAATAACCTGGAATTGCCTAGTAACCTATTTCTATAATTTTTGTAGAATCTAGGGAAAATACTAGCACATACAAAATAAATTTCATCTCTGACTATATTAGGAATTTTCTGATACTTTATGAAAATTATTTTCTAGAACAAATAATTCTGGAATTATATGAAAGTTCATTTTATCAGTAGTTACACACAAAAAAGTTTGACTCACATTTACAAATTCAGAACCTAGATTTTAAAAAAATGATCTTTAACTTAAAAAATTCCATCTGGAAATTTTGATTCTAGCAAAGCAAAGTTCAACAAGCATTACCAGAACTAAAATGGGAAGTCAAAGAAAGTAAGTTAACAAAGGAACATCTAAAGAGAAAATATTGTTCACTCATTACCTAAGAACTGGACATACAAAATTTGTCTAACAGTTCTAATTTTGGCTAACTGAAGATTAGGTGGTGACATTAAAAACTGTTAATTCTTTTGGACCATAAAATACTATAATTTACTACCTGGTTTACCTACTACTCATAAAAAAAAAATACAATGCTGAGGCACAGTGGGTTAAGCTGCCACCTGTAACGGCCAACATTTGAGCACTGGTTCAAGACCCAGCTGTTCTGCTTCTGATCCAGTTCTCTGCTAATGCTCCTGGGAAAGCATAGGAAGGTGGTACATGTACTTGAACCCCCACCACCTGCATGGAAGAATCAGAAGAAGTTCCAGGCTCTTGGTCTCAGTCTGTATCAATCCCGGGCATTGTGACCGACTGGGGAGTGAAACATTAGGCAGAAAATCTCTTTCTTCCTCTGTTTCACCCTGTCTGTCATTTTGCTTTTGCTACTAAGTAAATTTTTCTTAAAATCCAAATTTGGGGGCATCAATTTAGTTAACATATTAGCAAGTAACTGAGCAGATTTCAATACACTGACTAGAATCCTGAGAAGTGATAAGTCATATCAAATCTAAAGTTTAAAAGGCAAAGATTCATTACTATTAATCTTCAATTATTTATAAATTAAAACTTGGCACTATTTTTAATTAATTTCTATCAAAGAAAATAAAATCACAAAGAAATCCTCAGGTACACAGTGTAAATATAACAAAGAATTAACAACATACAGAAAACAGCATGAACATGGAGTTTCCCCATGAAAAGGCATGTTAGGAAAAATAATGTCAATCTTAGGTAAATATGAAATACCTATATATGAACAAGATAGTTTGTCACTAAACATCAAGTAAAAAGCTATTTGTTGCTATTAAAGGGATTAAAGTCATGAAAATGTCCATTATGTTAGCAGAAAGAATTCAAGAACTGATATTTTCCTACTTAAAAAAATTTTACATAGGCCAGAAGTGTATATCAACTATAGGTCTAAAAAATATGCAAGGGCGGGGACAGGGGACTGGGATGGTGGCATTGCTAGTTGATCATCCACCTGTGTGAAAGTAGCAGAGGATGGCCCAAAGCCTAGGGTCTCTGCACTCACATGGGAGTCACTGAAGAAAACTCCTGACCCTCAATTTTGAACTGGCTCAGCTCTAGCCATTGCAGAGGCATTTGTGCTTTGAACCACAAAGAACTTCCATTTGTCTATCTCTCCATCTCTGTGACTCTGCCTTTCAAACAAATAAACGAAATTTTAAATAACATTTTAAAATATCATTAAAAATATCATTAATGAGACCAGCATTGTGGCTAAAGTGGGCTAAGTCACTGCCTGTGACAAGGGCATCCCCTATCCGAACAGTTCCAGCTATTCTGCCTCCCATTCAGCTCCCCGTTACCATGCCCGGGGAAGCAGCTACTACCCGTGTGGGAGACACGGATGGAGCACCAGGCTCTTGGCTTCAGCCTGGCCTGGCTCTGGTTGTTGCAGGAGTTTTGTTGTTGTTGAGGACTGCAGGTGAAGGTAGGGCTAGAATAGTAGAGAGACGGCTTCTCCGACTCTCCCTTTCTCTGACACTCTGTCTCTCAAATAAATTAAAAATCAACCTTAAAAATGATTCCTAAAAAATATTAAAGGGTCATCAGTCACCAGAAAAAGCAGAGAATGCAGCAATAGGCTCTACACATACCTGTGAGAACTACAGTGTGTCCTCCACCGCAAGCCACCTGCAGCACCTTCTCGGGGATTCCAGCCACCAGTTGGGGTGTTTTGTGATTGATCAGCAGCTCCTCGGGAAGACCTAGCTTCCCATTTTCACATTCTCCAAATGTGTACAGTTCACCATCCACTAATGAAGGAGAAGTATTGTGATAAATAATGACATGAATATGCCCAAGACTTGTCTTGTTAGTACACGTTCTCATATCCAAGCAAAAAATGAAGGCAATGACAACTTCACCAATTTGATCTCTTTAGAGGTAATTTTATGGAATGCCAAGGAAATGAAGCTAGACTTTGTAACTGCATGTTATTGTTTAAATCTAATCATCACAGATTTTGTCTATTCTTAAACAAACAAAATCATTTTAGCTCTTTCACAAAGCATAGCAAAGACTATTCCCTGCTTACTTTTCAATCTTTTTTTTCCAAGAGAGGAGAGAGGGAGAAAAAGGAAAGACACAGCAAGTTTTCATCCTCTGTCTCACTTGCCCAAAGGCCGGCGTTGGTTGGCGCTGGGACAAAGCCGGGCACTGGGAAATCCAACCAAGACTCTCACGCAGGTGTGGCAGAGACTGAAACGCTTGAGTCACTACCATTGCCTCTGAGTGTACATTAGCAGGACACTGCGCTCAGGAGTCAGAGCAGGGTAATGGACACAGGTACTCCAGCATGGAATGCAAGCATCTTCACCAGCATCCAAAAGGAGGCTAACGTCTACTCATCAGGACCCATAGAGACAGGGATTCTGTCATACTGATATCCAAAAAACTTAACAGGATCAAGTATAAGCATTTAGTGGATACTTGTTAAATGAGTTAAAGAATAATTACCTTTTATAAAACTTGCATTGAAAAACTCGCTAGTAACTAGGGCAATGAATTGGAAGAAGGCAGATTTGACTCAGATGTTATTCTCCGACCAAAAAGGTCCTGACATTTAATCACTGCCCTGTCCTTATTAACACTATGAATTTGTATTTGTCACACTATAAGTATCCTGAAAGCATAAGTCTAGGAAAATACATTTACATATTTATTTTTCTATTTTTATAAACACATAAGCTAATTTAATGAGTGACAACAGAACATACAAACATTGGTGTGACTTTAGAGGTAACCCAGTCTGTTGGTTTACCTTGTCCTTGTACTACATCCAAGAGAACTATGATTGACAACATTTGGGGAGTGAACCTGCGGATGGAAGATCTCTATGTCTGTCTCTCTCTGTAACTCTGGAACTTTGAACCTGTTTTTCACGATGAAAGCCTGTAAAATTCACTTTTTTAAACACTAAATTATCAGGACAGGGGTAGATCAAAGTACACAGGCAAGAGGTTCTGGTTCTACAGTTAACTGGCCTGGCCCGTAAGTCTTGTGAAGATGCCAAAGGGATCTAAGAAGTAGGAGCTCAAAAATTTCAGCTTCTGATCTAAGAATTTTGTTTCTCTAATAAACTTAATATGAATATTCACCCAAAAAGCTAACATGTCTGGGGCAGGTGTTACAGGACAGCAGGCTAAGTCACAGCTTGGGATGAATGCCCACATTCCATATCAGAGTCCTGCTTCTGATTCAGCTTCCTGTTAATGCGCACCCTGAGAGGCAACAGCTCAAGTACTTGGGTCCCTGGCCCACATGCCGGTGATGTGGCGAGAGTTCCTGTCTCCTGGATTCGGCCTAACCCAGGCACAGCTATTGGGGGCATTTGGGAATGAACCCGTGGATAGGTGATAGTGATCATCTCTTTCTCTATTGCTCAGCCATTCAGTTAAGTGTAAACCAAACAATGCTTAAAAAAAACAAAAAAAGTTAACATGTCAGAAAATCTCTCTTATCATAGAAATACTGTCACCTAAAACACCAAAATCCTTTCATCATTTGAACAACCATGATATTACTTGCACAGAACTGTAGAATTGGCATATATAATTGTATTCTTTGGTGATAATTTAGCAATGGTATGTAACATAATAACTCTAAAATGTTACAGCTTACTTGTTACAAAGGCTGAATGGTAATATCCACAAGAGATCCAGGAAATAGGCTTTCCAATAGTCACTTGATGTGGGACACACACATTAGTTATATTTTTTAAACCAATTTGTCCTTCTGAATTGTCACCCCACATATAAAGCTCTCCATTCTCTATAAAGAAAACACAAAGAGAGAAGGTCTTAAAAGGAAACAGGGCTCTCAAGCTATTATATTCATATTTCTAACAGATCCCTAGATTTTTAACTTAGAAAAATTGTGTCTTCAAGAATACTATTAAGATATTTACATTAGCTAGCTACTTAAGAGTTCATTTTCTATTACGAAATGCTTGCATAGTGATAAGGAACAGAGAACACAGGAGACTGTAAATCAGTTTCCTCCTGTCCATGTCTACCTCAACAGCACTCAGATTACCACTTGCTTATAATCAACTACCTTTCCCTAACTCTTATGTCCCTAATCAGAAATATTTTCCTCCTTGCTAGCATTCCACTTGGACTCAGAGACAGCATGACTCCTGCCAGACACCTACAGGTCACAAAGGCAAGTCACAGGTCAAAAGTGCCTAGGAGACCCTGATCTTGAAAACACAAAAGAAAACTTGTTTAAAACTAAAAAAGGCAATATATTTGCACTGATGTCTTGGTCATAATTTGCATCTGAACACAGACTCTATCTTCAGCGAATGAAGAGATGTATTAGCGTGTATATAAAATCAAAACACGTTAACTTATTTCTTTTTATTAAAGATTTTGATGTCTGAAAAGGTCAAATTAAGAACAATATTTAGAAGAAATGTATTGATACTTATATTTTGCAACTTAAAGTTGGTGAATCTCTGAAGTGATTTAATACCTAGGCAAATAAAAGATGACTAAAAACAAGAACTGAAAGAAGAAAGTCAAGATGTTAACTATAGGGTTAGCAAAACTGAAGGGCCAAAGTTTCCGACAGGACTCTGGCTTTCCTGGCAAGCAAAGCAACTCTAAAAGCTAGAGCCTCCCACTGGGAACAGAGCAGGTGAGCGGCTTCAGTGAGACCGTGTTGGTCTCACCTCCAATTTCCAAGGAAACATTTCAGAGGGCACACAGATAAAATGACAATCACACTTTTTTTGGTTTTAACCACATACACTGCAACAGATTTGTACGGGTGTTTCTGATAGCAACTGTATTAAGGCTGTAAGTGTAACTGTCAGAGCACACGACGAGGGTAACATTCAACAGCCCTAGAGGAGGAGATGGACAGTGCAGTTTAGATTTTATTGAACAACTATGTTCTAAATGCATGCTTACATCTACTTCTTAATAAATTTAAATATATGTCGAGATCGAAGGTTAGGTTTCAAAAATCCTCTACATGCACGGAGCTGATGAAGGAAAACTACTCAACAACAGTGTCCTCACTTTCCTGAGTTGGCATATCCTGGTCTAAAGGAAAAGCAAAAAGCGTGCCCCAGACTGCAATGCAAACGAGTCTCACCAGTTAGTGCAGCTGAAGTATTTGATCCAGCAGAAAGCTGCTTAATCTTATGCTGGGATGTAAAATAGCTAATCAGATGAAAAATATTTCTCTCTTCCGTATCCCCGAGTCCCAACTGTCCATCATTATTTCCTCCAGCTGCATATACATTTCCTTCTTCTGTACATTGGAAAAGAAAG
The DNA here is from genome assembly GCF_017591425.1 of Ochotona curzoniae. Lineage (NCBI taxonomy): Eukaryota > Metazoa > Chordata > Mammalia > Lagomorpha > Ochotonidae > Ochotona > Ochotona curzoniae. The sequence goes on along the minus strand of NW_024465023.1, from coordinate 16,091,692 downwards.
CATTAATATATTATAGTTATCCTTCACTGGAGACATGCCAGGATACGTAAGATATTTCCTCTACTCAGAGGGAAGAATATTAAAAAGCTGCCACTATTACTAGATGAACATCATTATCTCATGGTGAAAACTAAAACAAATCAAGGAAGCTACACACATTTTATCAACCATTCTAAAGCTTAGCTGACAACTGAAATACACAGAATGCATTCATTTTCTTGCTAATATAGCACTTTACTAATTACCAGTGAAAAGGAAAGCAACCTTAAAATTACTTTAAGGCCGATATCTATATTTTAAAGGGATATGGTTCGTTAATTTGAACTTCTATCCCTATTAAAGTATATTAGTACAAATAAGTAAAATGAGGCAACATGAAGAATAATACAATTAGAAACATGAAAGAACAATTATTTCAACTTTCTAGTTCAATGGGACTGCTTAGGTATAAAATCTGACAACTTGTCATTTACCAGCTGTGTGACCTTGGGCAAGCCATACTTCAGATGTGCCTCATTTTCCTCATTTGTAAAACTGAGATAATAATGGCACTTACTTCAAAGTTGCTATGAAGATTGAATTAGTTGACATTTATAATATTCTTACAGCATCTGGCTTACTCCAACCACTATACAAATGTTTGTTAATTATTTCATTAAATAGATATGCCATGGCTAGACTGTAATGACTTCCAGTGGCCTGTAAACTCATAACGACCTTTTGAACATATATATATATTATTTATATCTGTCATAAAAATGCACATAAAGTCACACTAAGCTGTAGGGCAATCTGTACAAAATCACTGTGAATCAGTGAAGATTAATTTTATTTGTTTGAAAGACAGAGTGACAGAGAAGCAGGGAAAGTATACAGAGATCTTCTACCCTCTGGTCACTTCTCAAATGGCTATAACATCCAGTTCAGGCCCAGGCTCAAGCCAGGAAATTCATCAAGGTCTCCCACATGGGTGCAGAGGCCCAAGCACTTGACCTCCTTCTCTGATTTCTCAGGCCATAGCAGGGAGGTGATCAGCAGAACAGCCTGGACTAGAACCGGCACCCACACGGGATGCTTGCTGATGCTGCAAGGTGGGTGAACAGTCTGTTGAACCACAGTGCTAGCCCCTAATGTTACTTTCTAAAATGTTTTTTTTGACTACTTTCTGTCCTTCATTTTTCCACGTAAATTTCAGAATCATATGTTCAATTTCTACACACACATGCGTGCACACACACACAGCCTGACTGGCTATAAATTGGATTTACACTGACTCATATCCACAGTCGTCTTCGGAGTGGCTTCCATCAGCTCATGAGGTATATACATAGAGATGTTATTCCTTGAATATATCCAAGAGCAGGCTCTCTTCAATTATTTAACATTGTCTACATATCTAAAAGGCAAACGCCCACACCAAACACTGACATTTAAAAACCCTAACGCAGGTACTGGCACTAGGGCATAGTGGGCTAATCCTGCACCCATGAAACCATCATCCCATAATGGTGCCAGCTTGAATCTTGGCTGCTGCACTTCCCATCCAGCTCCCCGGTTATGGCCTGGGAAAGCACTGGAGGATGCCCCAAAGCATTGGGACCTGCACCCACGTGGCAGACCTGGAAGAAGCTCCTGGATCCTAACTTGGACCAACTCATGAGTAAACCAGAAGATGGAAAATCCCTCTCCCCCCCCCCTCCCTAACCCTCCCTCCCCCTCTCCTCCTCCCTCCCCCTCCCTCCTTCCCCCTCCCTTCTCCTTTCCCCTCCCTCCTTCCCCCTCCCTCTTCCTCTTAGTAGCTCTCTGCTTTTCAAATAAGAACAAGTAAATCTTAAAAATATATATATATCCTAATGCAAGTATGGCCTCCATTCTCAAAACTAGGCAGGAAGTGACATAAGTTCAGTATCATACCTGTTGAAACTAGAGTGTGGTTTCTTCCACAGGCAACGTATTTCACTTTTTCCGGTTTTAGAGCTAAATACAGAATTAAGATGATTAGGAATATGAAAACAATAAATAACCCAGGTTAAAATTGCTTATCATTCTGCTATTAAAAAGAAAACCATTTCTCTGAAGTGCTTCGCATAAGAAGCACTTCAACATCTATAATAAACAGCATGGATATGATAAATAACCCTGAAACACTGAGTGGGAGTTTAAAGTCTGCTTAAGAAGATAAAGAAGACTAGCCCAGCAACATCCAGAGCAATCTCCATTGCCCTTCACCATCAGCTGATACCTACAGGCTACACCCAAATGCCTCGCATGTAACAGTGAAATGCTTTGTAGTGACCTTAAGCAATTCAATATTTTCTGAAACACTCTTTCAAATATTGCATTTTGTTGTTCTGGTAACAGCACTGACTGACCTCCCAGTCTTGATGTTTTACTCAGTCCATCTTACTTTGCACAGCAGGAGCAAATATATTTCATAGAACTGGTAAGTCAACTCTATAGAAACATGATACCTACAAGTGCACCGGGAGAGACAATTCTCTCACATCCTGTGATGCTCGGCCTTCCTCTAGACAACAACACCAATATTTAAACAGCTTTACAAACAAGCCACAAAAAGGATGCTCAAACACAAAACAGGCTGAGGTTCCCTCATCCAAAAAAGTTTGACAAGTGTTTCACATTTCATTTTTTTTTTTTTTCAGATTTCGGAATATCTTCATCAGACTTTCCCTAGTTGAACACTCAATACAAAAACCTGAAATCCAAAATGCCCTAAAATCCAAAAATGACTGTCATGTTGGCACTCAAAAAGTTTCAAAGTTCAAAAAATGTTCAGGAGGGTGTCTCTCCCTGCCTCCTCTTCCGAGAGGCACCCCACCTCCCGGCTTCCTTTCCGGGGATGCTTCCCTTCCCTCCCCCTTCCCTGCTCACCTGGTCCCTTCACAAATAAACTTTTCAGTTTGCCAAAAAAAAAAAAATGTTCAGGAGATTAAAAAAAAGTTTTGGAGTCTGGATTTTCAAATTAGGGGTGTTTGAACTGTGCTACGTAGTCATTGCTTCCTTATGGAATCTAGACTCAAAAGCAAGATGATTTTTTAGACTCTAACATATAAAAGTAGCTCTGATTTTCAAACAAAAACGAGCTTAAATGTTAATATTCAAGGAACTGTGAGAAAACAAAATAAAGACTATCATTTGTGACACTAAAGAACTAAGCAACTTATCTGACGTAGTGTGTTACGCATTGAAAGTGATAAAGACCCCAAACCTTTGACACAAGTAGGTTTGTTGACAGTTGTCTTTGATCCCAATCCTAATTGGCCCCAGTTGTTGCTGCCAAACATGTAAAGCTTGTTATTTCCTGGTGGAGAGAAAAAGGAATAATAAAGTAAAGCATTTTTCTCATATATACCTTGTAGTGAAGCAATCACAAAGCAATAAAAAAAAGCTGCACTTAAAAAATGACGTTGCCTTGGGGCCCAGCATCATAGCCTAGTGGCTAAAGTTCTTGCCTTTCATGCCCCGGGGATCTCATACAGATGCTAGTTTGTATGTCAGCTGTTCCACTTCCCATCCTGCTCCCTGCCTGTGGCCTGGGAAAGCAGCAGAGGATGGCCCAAAGCCTTGGGACCCCGCACCCACGTGGGAGACCTGGAGGAGGCTCCTGGCTCCTGGCTTCACATCGGCCCACTTGGGAAGTGAACCAGATCTTTCTCTGTCTCTCCTCTCTGTAAATCTGACTTTCCAATAAAAACAAATCTTAAACAGAAAACAAAACACTTCTCTTTCTAAAACATGACCTTACCTTTCCATGTTGAAACAGGTTACCATATCCACCGGTATGTATAGCCACATCTCATTAGGTTTAAGAGTTCTAAGATAATCCAGTAACAGTTCTCTATATCTTTCTAAACAGATTTATTTCAGGAAAGCTAGATGTTTCATTAGAAAACCGTATTTACAGATAATAAGAAGCTTAACATTGAGATGTTCTAATGAATCAATCAGAAAATTCTAATAAAATAAAAGAACACTTTATATATATATATATATTTAAGCATGTTTAACACAGCACAATTACAACATCCAGGCTGCTCTAAGTGACAGTCTTAGGACCATAATACTAACCTGTAACGATGGCAGTATGTTCATCTCCGCATGAAAGATGTGTAGGCATGTCATTTTTAAACCAGAATTTGCTGGGAATATTTTCAGCAAATTTGGTTTTTCCAAATGTAAATACGGCACCTGAATCTACAAATGAAAGATGGCGTCCACTGAGCAACTGACACGTGATATAAACAACAGTTATTCAAAATGTTAGAGACCAAAAGCTTGCAAGTCATTGAAATCTTCAACAGAAACAAAAAGTTTTAGCTCCTCCGAACAGTTCTATCGTAGAATTCACAAAGTTTAGGGATCCAGTACAAAATAAAATGAAAAGGCCCTCTCCATGGAACTGTCTGTGGCACTTCTGCTTCTTAACTAGTGGAGAGATCTTTTTGCTCCCCATAAACATTGTATGGGAAAAGCTGGTTTCTTTTCATCCCAAAATGTCATGGTCTTAGGACGCTGGGGGATATTAACAAGTAACATTCACACACACACACACACACACACACACACACACACACACAGAGGTCAGGTCCAATTCTCGAAGAAATCTCAAGGAAGGTCACGCACACAGCATAGAAACCTAGCAAATAGCAGCACACACAATGCTAATTCATTCACAACAGCCTAGCCATTATGGACAACTACTGGAAGCCTTCTGGGTGCTAGCCGTCGTTCAGATTGGAGAATCGTACTCAGGGTTCTGTCCTGGCTCCCCGGGAAGCCAACCTGATCCCCCACTCTAGCCTGAGGCATCTGTAAAATGGAATGATTTCTAGACCCCAGGCGCGCCCCAAGGGTAGCGCCAGCACTGCCTCCTGAAGCCCTCTTCCCGCTAGCCGCGTGACGCCTGCCTCTCGCGTCACAACGTCAATCATACCTCGCTGGCGCTCAGGATGAACACGTCTAAGAACATCCTACCAAAAGCCTCCCTCTTCTGCCCCCTTTTTCAAGTTACCCCTTTCCCCACCCCACCCCCAACAGCCGCGGGCGATTCATTCATTCTTGACCACATTCAATAGTTCGACTGCGCCCTGGGGACCTCTTTCCCCGCACGTGTGTGACAAACAGGGATTTTCGGGAAGGGCTTGTAAGGGTCAAAACCGCCCTTATGCTTCGAGAAACCCACCGAAAGCTTAACGTGTGAAGAAAGGCGGGCATCTCCTGCTTTCGTGTCACGGCCTGTCCCCCACACCTCTCGCCCTGCTTGCCGCTCGCGGTCCTTCTCCACAGTCACTAGCGGCGACGCGGCCAGAGTTCGCGCCCCAACACCCCATCAGGTCTCCCGGGCTCCCGATCGCGTCCCCCACAAGACCGCCCCCCCCCCCGGCGGGGCCTGCTCGCCCGCCCGCCGGCCCGTCCGCGGACCCTCCGCCACCCCGGCGCGAACCACTAACCCGGCACCAGACCTTCACGCTCTTCCATGCTCAGGGCGGGACGCTGAGGTCTCTCCTCGACCACAAAGACGATGGGGGCCACCCGATGAGGCCTAGGGCAGCCCCTCCGCCTCATCGCTGGACCTGGCCGTGAGGAAAGCTCACTCCCCCATAGCCAGTTTTCTGACATAGGTAACTACCGCGCAACCGGATGTCAACAAACAGCCGCTAAGGGCAACGGAGGAGGAGCGTTGTGGCGCAAGCCGGGGCGGGGAGCCTGAGGGAGGGGGAGCCAGAGCCTGGCGGCGCAGGCGCAGACAGGAATATAGAGGGCGGGTGGAAGAGTTGCTGCACCCTCTCGCGGCCAGGAGAGGGGGAGCAGTCACTCCATGTGGTGATGTGCAGAGCCTGCGCATTATGGGCTGCTGACTCCAAGTCCCGCAGGCTTCCAACTCTTTGCGCAGTGGTAACACCGCAAATCTCACGTAGTCTGTCGCCTGAGCTCCGTGACACACGCAAACGTCGATACAGAATTATGGCAGGGCTAGTAATGGTGACCATCTGTAACATGAAATCAGTTAGGCAGTCTGCTAAATACTTCACATCCTGAATTGAATGTAGAACCTGCAACATCAAGCTAAAACCGGGGTGTACTAAATGCCCGTTAAATATTGACTGCATGAGTACTGTTACAATTCCGTTAGGTGATTGGTATCACCGCTATTTTAGTATAAGTCAACTACTCCACTCTAAACTGCCCCCTGAGCGAAAACTGTGCCATCTGTTACTAGCAAGAATGGGCACAAAGGGCTTCACCTCCAGCTGCAGAATGCGCTCAGCGATATTACGGTTGTCTAGCCAAACCGTGCTTCTCCACGCACCCGCACTTGGCCATGGTAAAAAGAAAGAAAGGAAAAGCTATTTTTCTTCCGGAATGAGTAGATTTATGTACATGTGGTAGTGGTGGGCACGCCCCGTAGAATCGGGTGAAACCGCATTCAAAGATCTCGGAACTTGTTTATGTATACTGGAGTGTGGTTGCAACCTTCTCTTAGGTAGTTTGCGTAAAAATGGAGAGGAGAGATTAAACTATATGTGACACAAACAACCATTGCTTACAAAAATAAACTGGGAATTACCAAGAAGTATTTAGCAAGGCAAGTTTGACTTAGCTTTGAAAAAAAAAATAATAATAATCCCGGCATGGTAGCCTAGCGGCTAAAGTCCTTGCCTTGAACGCGCCAAGATCCCATATGGACGCTGGTTCTAATCCCAGCAGCTCCACTTCCCATCCAGCTCCCTGCTTGTGGCCTGGGAAAGCAGTTGAGGACGGCCCAAAGCCTTGGGACCCTGCACCTGTGCGGGAGACCTGGAAGAAGTTCCTGATTCCCGGCTTCGGACCGGCACAGCACCGGCCGTTGTGCTCACTTGGGGAGTGAATTATCGGACGGAATATCTTCCTCTCTGTCTCTCCTTCTGACTTTAGATCTGACTTTCCAATTAAAAAAAAAAAAATCTTAAAAAGAAATAAAAATAGGCAAAGGGTAACACATCCTGGCTGACATTGTGATGTAGCAGGCTAAGCCATCACTTTCAGTGCTTGTGTCCCATACTGGAGCTTCGGCTTATTTTATTTATTTACTTATTTATTTATTTAATTTTAGATGATATTTACATAGCTGTTACATAGCTAGCTGATCAGGGTGGGAAGGGTCCAGGGTTAGGGAAAAGTTGGTGTGGTCATTGTTTCCAAATTTTTTCTTTCTTCTTGTTTCTGGGGGTAAGGAAGAGATAAAGGGAGAGGCCACATACAGCTTCCCAACCACCCCAGCACCCGGGGAACCAGAAGGGCCACCCAATATCAACCCAGGATCCCTGTGTGGCGCACATGCTAAGGGTTCTGCCCAGGCATTGTAATAGTTGTAAAATGCTCTTGATTTTGCCAATTCGTGGTGAGGAAACCCTTCCAATGTCCATTGGCTGACACAGTTGACCTCAGAGTCTCCATTCGCCCAGATATTTGCTGTCATCGTTGGGCTGGGGTAGTTGTCCAATCTTCTGTTCTCCTTCCTCTGTTATGGTACCAGATGTCCTCTGCAGGCCCCAATGGGCTGCCATATCCTTTGTATGCACCAGGGCCTGCCATCCACTAGGAAGCTTGGGTTTAAATCTTGTCTGTTCCACTTCCCATCCAGCTTTCTGCTGATGTGGGAGACCTGGACTGAGTTCCTGGCTCCGGGTTTTGGCCTGACACAACCTCAGCTCTTGCAGCCATTTGGAGATTGAACTAGGCATGGAATCTCTCTCTTCAAATTTCTCTCTCTCTCCCCATTCTCTCCCTCTGTAACTCTGCCTTTCAGATAAACAAAAATGGATACATCTGTAAATATTCTTTAAAGATTTATTTATTTATTATTGGAAACTCCCTGGAGCTCAGTGGGCTTCATGGACTACCCTACCTGAAAGGTTTTGTTTTTTTTTTTTTTTTTTTTTTGGACCTGCGCAGGTGCTTGTACCCAGGCCACTTGATTCCCTTGGGGGAGGGGAGTTTGCAGTGGGCCTTCAGGATCCCCAGCTGGGAGGCCTTTCTAACCAGCGCAAGTACGCACAGCTGAGCACGCTGGTTTCCTGAGGGAAGGGATGCTCAGTGGGCTTCAGGGACCACATCACCTGGAAGTATTTTTTGACCTGCACGGGTGCATGTCTGTAGCCTGGCAGCCTGGGTGCTGAAGGCACTGGGCAAAGCTTCTAGGGCCGCCCAGCAGCGCACCCTGGTGGTTTGATGGGTCTGGATTTACAGAAGAATGGCAGGATTGCACAGATGGTAGTTTGTGATGCCCTGTGGTTTTATGCCAGGTTAGGAATTACAGCTGAATGACTTCCATAGATAAGTCCACAACATGGATAATGTGAGTAGGACGCTGACACCAAGTTGGTTCAGAGGGGAGAACAAGTCAGAGAAGAGGGTCTGATAACAGAATCTGTGGGGGAAATGTGGACTCACCCCTGTTGAACTGCAATCTCTGCTGGCGCGCCCAAGAACTGCTGATGGGAACAGGGCTTACTGGGGAGATAAGGGGGTGCCCCAGCTGGGTTGGGGTTCCCACTGGTGAGAATGAGAGTACAATTTGGGGCAGGAAGCTGGGCTGGACATGGCAACAGCCTCCACTGGCACTAGTGTGCACTGGTTCTGGGGAGCAACAGAATGGCTGGTATCCATGAGCCAGGCTGGATGTAGAACAGACCGGGCTAGGTCTTGACTCCCACTGAACCAATTGAAAGTTGTGTCTGTGCACGGACCAGGTATCACTGGGCTGCAACACCCAATAGCAAGAACCAGAATGGGTGTGGACCAGTTGAGCAAGGTCACTGTTCTTGCCAGGACAGGAGATGGACAAAGTCAACCTGGGCCAAGGACCCATTGGTATGCACGAAAACTGCCATTGGGAGGAGACTGGACAGAGGAGCTTGGGAAACTCCTTCATCAGGATACAGTCCCTTACAGGTGAGTGCAAGAAGCAAGGCAAGGAGCAGCCCAGACCAGGCCAGGTTACAGTACCTGCTGGCATACATGTGGATCAGATCTTGGGACAGACCAGTCTGGGCCAGTTCAGAACACCAACTGGCAGAGCTGAGAACCAGGGCAGGGGGCAGAAGGAGTTAGATTGGGCCACAACACCAGCCAGTTCACATTAGGGCCAACAACCAGGATGGGCTGGGATAGGCCGCAGCCAACAGGAGCAGAAACAGAGAGCAGGCTAGACCAGGCCAGGCTGTGCAATAAGATTTTGGATGCTGAAGTGAGATGGGTTATCCCAGTCTGGAGCCAGCAGGAACCAGGTTCGTGAGTCCAGGGACGGAGGATTTAACAGGGTTCGGGTGGCTTGGCTCAGGCCCTGGGGCCCACCTGCGAGGGAAGTGCTGGATCTGTGAGCCCCAGGGGTGTGGGATCCGGTGACATTGGGGACACCTGGCCCAGGCCCTTGGACTTATCTGCAAGAGCATTTTCTACTTAGTGAAAAAGGCGGAGCATTGGACACAGGTCCAGCTATAAAAAGAATATGACAGCACCTTTGGTGCTGTAGCAAAAGAAAGAGAACAGAACAAACTGGACAACTACCCCAGTCAAACGATGACAGCAAAAAGTCTCAGTGAATGGAAACTCGAGGATTACAGTGCCAGCCAATGGACATTGGGAGGGTGGTTTCATCTTTGAATTAGTGAAATCGACATTTCAGAACTATCCAAACCACGTGGACAGAACCCTCGAATATGTACACATTGAGACTCTGGGTTATATGATGTGGCGGTTCCTCATCCCTGGGTACTGGGACATTTAGAAAGTCACGTGTGGCTTCCCCCTTTGTCTCTCCCCTTCTCCCAGAAACAACAAGAAGAAATAGCAAATTTGGAAACAATAAGTTCACTCAATTTTCCCTAAACCTTGATCCTTCCCACCCTGATAAACCATGTAATCATTATAAAACAATAAAAATTGTTTAAAGATTTATTTATTTATTATTGGAAAGTCAGATATACAGAGAGAAGGAAAGAAGAAAAGAAGACCTTCCATTGGCTGGTTCACTCCCCAAGTGGCTGCGAAGATTAGAGCTGAGCCAATCTGAGCCAGGAGCTAGGAGCCTCCTCTGGGTCTCCCATGCAGGTACAGGGTCCCAAGGCCGTGGGCCGTCCTCGACTGCTTTCCCAGGCCAAAGGCAGGGAGCTGGATGGAAGTAGGGCTGCCGGGACACAAACTGGTGCCCATGTGGGATCCTGGCACCGCATTCAAGGCGAGGACTTTATCCACTAGGCTACCGTGCCAGGCCCTGTAAATATTTTTTAAATGGCATCACATTCACACAGATGAAATTCCAAATAGCTGCTAAATATATGCAAAGACATTTAGCGGCCAGCATTGTGTTACAGCAGGTTGAGCAGCTGCTTGGTATGGGGCGTTCCATACTGGAGTGCCAGTTCAAGTTCCAGCTGCTCTACTCTTGATCCAGCTTCCTGCTAATGAGCCTAGGAAGGCAACAGATGACGGTCCTAGTACTATGCCCTGGCACCCATGCGCAAGACAGATGGAGCTCCTGATTCCTGGCTTTCACCTGGCCAAGTCCTGGTTGTTGCCACCACTTAGGGAGTGAACTAGATATGAGAGATCTCTGTCTCTCTATGTGCGTCTTTTTCCCTCTCTTTATCTCTCTGACTTTCAAATAAATACTATCTTATTTTTTTAAATTTTATTTATTCATTTTAAAGTTTTTATTTCTTTTTATTGGAAAGACAGATATATAGAGAAGAGGAGAGACAGAGAGAAAGCTCTTCCATCTGTTGATTCACTTGCCAAGCAACTGCAATGGCCGGAGCTGTGCTGATCTGAAGCCAGGAGCCAGGAGCCTCTTCTGAGTCTCCCACATGGGTACAGGGTCCCAAGGCTTTGGGCCATCCTCTACTGCTTTCCCAGACCACAAGCTAGGAGCTAGATGGGAAGCAGGGCGGCCGAGATTAGAACCGGTACCCATATGGGATCCTGGTGTGTGCAAGTTGAGGACTTTAGCTGCTAGGCTATCGTGTCAGGCCCAGGATTTATTTATTTTAAAGTCAAGAGTAACACACAGATGGAAAGACAAAAAAAGAGAAATATAGAGATCTCCATCCACTGGTTCACTTCCATCATGGCCACAATGGCCAGTCCTGGACCAGGCTGAAGCCAGGAGCTAGAAGCCTTATTCCAGTCTCCCATGTGGGTGACAGCACTTAAGTTCCTAGACAATCTCCTGCTGCTTTCCCATGTATATTAGCAGAGAACTAGATTGTAAGAGGAACAGCCAGGACACAAACCACTGCCTATATGGGATGCTGGCATTGCAGGCAGCAGCTTTACCTACTGTGCCACAACACAAACCTCCCTCACCACCAGCTTTTTTTTTTTTAAAAAAAAAAAGAACAAAGAGATGTTAAATTTTACTGGAGAAAGTGTAAATACAAAGTAATAATAATTAGATAAAATTCTATTCTCATAAGATTGACTCTACGTTTAATATACTGATATTAACTTTAAGTAGAGGCTGTCCCATATGAGAGTGCCTGTTCGAGTCCCGGCTTCTCTGGTTCCAGTACAGATTCCTGTTGATGCATCTGGAGAGGAGTGGAAGATGGCCCATACTGCGTTCCTTGCCACTCCTGTGCGAGCCCAGGATGGAGTTCCTGGCTTGTGACTTCGACTTGGAACAGCCCTCGCTGTTACAGCCATTTCGTGAATGAGCCAGCAAATGAAAGAGTTGTCTTTCCCTCTCTCTGTAACTCTGTCTTTCAAATGAATGAATGAATAATTGTAACACACTTTTAATTAGTTGTATTTATACAGGAAGTGCCTTCATAAGATCGTTAGTGATAGTAGCACAACCACATAGAGAATAATTGACCAAAACTAGTGTGCGCCTGAAGATACATGCATAAGGATGTTCAGCACAGCATTTTGTTTATACTAGAAACAAGTGGAATAAACAGGCTGTTACTTTTTCTACATAGGTGTCTCTATTCAAAGAGTCTATTTTCACATATTGGGTCATTATTTTAGATGAAATAGCATGATAGCATAAACTTGACTGTGTTTTTTTTTTCTTTCAACATTAAATTTTTAAAAATTCTTCATGTCCATAGCTGTTGAAGTATTTGATATTTTTTATTGCTGTATGAGATTCTGCTGTGTAAATAATCCTTCATGAGAGTGATTTCACCATAATGGGTACAATCATTTCCTCTGGAGCAGGAAGCAATGGTGAGGGAGGAGTGGAGAGACTTCATTTAGTACTTGAATTAATGGGTTTTTGTAAAAGTTATGTTATTTGTTTGAAAAGCAGAATTACAGGGCCCAGTACGATAGCCTAGTGGCTAAAGTCCTTGCCTTGTACATGCTGGCATCCCATATAGGTAATTGATTCGTATCCCAGATGCTCCACTTCCCATCCAGCTCCCTGCTTGTAGTCTGGGAAAGCAGTAGAGGACGGCCCAAAATCTTGGGACCCTGCGCCCATGTGGGAGACCCGGAAGAAGCTCCTGGCTCTTGGCTTCCGATTGGCTCAGCTCCAGCCATTGTGGTCACTTGCAGAGTGAACCAGTAGACTGAAGATCTCTCTGTCTGCCTCTCCTATTTGTAAAGCTGATTTTTCCAATAAAAATTCATAAATCTTAAAAAAAAAAAAGAAAAAGAAAAAGAAAAGCAGAGCTACAGAGAGAGGCAGGGGATAGGAGAGGCATAGAGAGAGAGAGATCTTCCATGTCTCGATTCACTTCCCAAATGACTACAACAGCTACGGCTGGACCAAACTGAAGCCAGGAGCCAGGTGGTTCTTCCAGATCTCCCACAAGTGTGCAGGGTCCCAAGGCTTTGGGCCGTCCTCCACTGCTTTCCCAGCCCATTAGCACAGAACAGAATCAGAAATGCAGCAGCAAGGACTTGAACTGGTACCCTTATTCTGGAATTAAGATTTGAAAAGATAATGAACATATGATTAAAAGTGCAAATAAAATAGTGACATTTATTTATATTTTTCTTATTAGCTTGCAAGAATTAAAATGATTTATATGTTCCTATTAGCAGGAAAAATCACTTTTCATTCTGTTTGTGAGAATTCAAAGACCTGCAAAGTTTCCATAAAGCAATTTAGCAATGCAAATTATAGTTGTTGTTGTTTTAAAAAAGGCTTGTAATTTTTACTTAGTATAGTCAATTCTGTAAATTCTTCTGTATTTCTTTCTATGGAAACATATAAACTTATTTGCAAAATTGTTTAACTTACAGATAGCTAAGTGTCCTCAATAAACTAATGAATAAGTAAATGATTTTCTATATGATACTGTATGATAATGGAACTGTGTGATCCAGCAACTCCCACCTCTGGATAATTGTCCAGAGGAAGAGAAATCAGTTATCTCAAGCAGGTGTCTGAGGTCTCACGTTCACTGCACCATTGGTCATACCATTATTGGTGTGCTTTTTATTGTCACATAAGTGGATGGGACCGCTAATCTACATATCCTTTAAATTACAATCAGAAACCTGCAGTTTCAGGCTATATCTCCAAGGGCCAACATTGTAGCATAGAGGGCAAAGCTGCTGCATGTGATGCCAACATACTGTGAGGTTTCCGTTTGAGTCCCATCTGCACCATTTCTGATCCAGCTCCCTGCTAACGAGAAATGCAGAAGATGGCCTGGATGCTGGGGCCCCTGTCACTCATGTGGGAGACTGGAGGAAGCTTCTAGCTCCTGGCTTTAGCCTTGTCCAGAATGCATGGAATCTCTCTCCCTCTCTCTCTTTGTCTCCTTTTTTTCTCTGTAGCTCTGACCTTGAGATAAATGAATGTATCTTTAAAATATTTGAAGAGTAATAAAAGCAAAAAAAAATATTTGAAGAGAATATAAAATATTAGCAAGAAGGAAAATGTTATTTGGACTAACAAAGAAAGGGTGATTCTAAAGCAGAGTTGGTGACCTTAGATGGCTCACAACTAAATTAGGACACTGACTCAATAGAAGTATTTTGAGAGATCTGTGTAGTTCTAGGATGAAGTAATATGCTGAATGAATACTTCGAAGGGTTATGTAGTGTGATGGTGATACTGCATTTATATGCATGTACTATGTACTAATTCTCATGTACATTGTAAAATATACACAGAAATGGAAGTTTTAAATAGTGGGATGCCAAACCTAATTACCAGTTGTATTGTTTGTTATGCTTCGCCAAGATTGAATTGGGTTTGCACTTCCTCTAAGGAGCCACACCCCAAATTAGGGAATAGGTGTGGCACAGCATGGTCTTGAATTCAATCTTTACTACTTACCTTAGTAATCTTGTTAGATTGCCTACTCTCTGAATCTTTGTTATATCAGTATTCTAACTTGTCATTTGACAGGTTGATTGTTCTGTGACGTAAGTAAGATGATGTGTAAAAAAAATCTGTAATGCTTGGCTTTCAACAAGCCATTTCAATGTTTCCCTCAGTTTTATTCTTTTTCATTGTGTTCCATGGACTCTGTCTTTAAAGTTTCATGACTTTGTACACACTCCTTTATAAAGAAGCTGAAGACAGCCCTGCAGTAAGACTTGGTGCATCTAGATGGAGCCAGATTAATAGCTTTTTCATGCTGCTGCAGTCCAAATGTAGTGCAGCTGTGACTCTATGACAGGAAAAAAAAAAAAATGGGAGGAGACATCGGGAAGAATCTGTGTGCATTTTACTTTGCAAAAATAATTACATGATGGTCGGGGGGAGGGAAGCTTAATGTTGATCAGACACTTAAAACTGAATGTCCCAACTATTCAAGCAATTGTATGTCTATGAACAGAAGCTCCTTTTTCACATGGGTTGTTAGTCGTCCCCCTTTGTGATTGGAAATCAGGCTGGAGAACTGTTATTTCATGCTCTTTCGATTGGTGCTTTTCCATGACGACATTTTCCTAACAGGTTTCCTTGGCTGCATCCAGTCTCATTTACTATCATTCACTGATAATTTAATCGTGGAACCCAATGCCAGAATTTTTCCCCATCTCTATCCAGCAAGACAATACTAAAAAAAATACTAAGTCTGTTGAGTTTCTTTGGCATCAAGTCCACTGACAAAGGAATATGCTTGAAGCCATATCAGTCAGGTTTCCAACTAACAATTGACTTGCTCTTACCAGGATAATTTAAGAAAAGTTCATTTTCAAAGGAACTAAGTTTTGATGATTGGAAGGAGTTGGGACATGCCCAAGATGCAGTGCAAGGAACCAGGCTAACAGTGCTGGAATTGTTACTATTCCTTGGCCCAAAGAGACGAAGGGATGAAGAATTTATTAGAACTTGAAAGGACAACTTAAGTCGTCTTCATCAGGAAAGAACCTTGAGACTAAAAACTCTAATTTCATTCCGCTCCCTCCCTGCAGTCCCCTGCTTGAATTTTAATGACCAGAATCCTGGAAACATTAGAGTTCACTGAGGTAACCTATTGAAATCTTTCATACACAGTTATCTAGCACTTGTAGTTCTCAGCTGGTGCACAGAGTCCGTAGGAAGATCGGAGAAAAAAGGTCAGGGAGATTAAAAGAGATAAAGAAATGATATTCAGCAGAAGTAATTCTTATTGGTATGCTGAGGGTAGCTTCTGTTTCACTATACCGCTAATCTCATTGTCTGTTCATCTTTTGATTACATACTCTAGAGCAAAGTCCAGGGTGGGAGCATCCAATTGGCTGAGGCCAATTCACATGGTCATCCCCATCTTGCCAAGAGGCGGCAAAAGGAAACATGCCCTGTCTTTGATTTTCCTGGTGGAAACTCAGCTGCTATCACTCACACAATTGGAGATTTCTAGATAAGGACTCAGAGACAAATCAGTTCTCTGTCTCCTCAAAACATAAATAAATAAATAAATAAATAAATAAATAAATAAATAAATAAATAAACAAATCCACATTGACAAATGACCTCTTAAATCCTCCTTATGAGTGCAAAAATAATACTATGAGAAAAGGGGTGGATATTGTAACGTTAATCCACCACTTGAGATGCCTGCATCCCATATTCACTGGTTGGATTCTCAGATCCTCTCTCTGCTTCTGATCCAGCTTTCTGCCAATGTGCCTGGGAAGGCAGCAGATAATGCCTCAAGTGCTTGGGTCCCTATTACCCACACGGGAGACCCGCATGGAGTTTGTGGTTCCTGACTTTTGCTTGACCCAGCTGCAGATCTTGCAGCCACTTGAGGAATGAGCCAATAGGTGGAAGATCAGTGTAGGTACCTTTCTCTTTCCCTCCCTTTCTCCATTTGTCTCTATCACATTGCATTTCAAATAAATATTTTAAGAAATATATATCAGAGAACAATACAGAGATATGTTTGCTGTTTTTTCAGTTCTCTGACTTATCTCTCTGGTTTCCTTCCTTCCTCTGCTTCCTAGTCTTAAGAAGGCCCATTCATCCTTCTAGATGTTTATAAAGAAGGCAAGACTAAGATCCTCAAGTCTAATTGGAATTCACATATGGCAGATGTAAAATACAGAAAAGCTTACCTGAGAATGCCCTGATCAACATTTTCCTGCCAGAACACCTAACCCTGTTTCTTGGGTGATTGATACCCAGACATCACTACAGATGCATTTCTCAATGCAATGTAAGGGTCTTTTTTATGGCCTTAAAATGCAATTTAGCAAAGTTATAAATAAGACTGACATAAAAAAATATACTATGCACCGCTTATGTGCAGTCACAAGGGACACCACCATTATTCACACTCTGCGAATTCCATCTACATGTTTCTTAAAACCTCCTTGTTTCTACTTTTTCATGTTGTCCCTTCCTTGCCTGCAGTTATCTGGCCCAAGCTTTACCCACTGCTCCTGAATTGGTGTGAATCTATACCTTGGATCTTTTGTCCTGTTCAGTGAAATGCAGTGAGATGCACTGCTTGAAATTTTGCTCACTGGTAGCATGTGCCTTACTTACTTCCTCCTTAGATTCATCATAACTATGAAATCCACAGTGAACTTGAATTGTTAGATCCAGACCAAATATAAAATTGCATTGTTCATCCTTGATCATCCATATTCCTCTATACACTTCCCAGATATTTTCCAATATTAACATAGAAATTCATAAGTTCTTTGGCCTTCTCTCGCATCTGACTTTGTTATTGTCACCCCTCCCCTAGATCATGCTGAAATCTGAAAATCTTGGGAATCAGTGGTGGGGAGGGAGCAGAATGAAGATAACTGGCTTCCTCTTGCAAGGAAACTCCCTCATGCAAAGAACATCTTTGATTCAGGGAAGAACAGGTTGAAAGGACAAGGTGGAAGAGGTGTCTCAGCCTGGCAAAGGGAATTCAATGATAATTAAGGGTTCGGTATTGGTAGGGTCCTCTAAATTCTCTCATATTTTTCCATGTCAGATTTTCAGCTTTCAGTCTGACCCAATAATGCCACCTAAGAAATATGTCAGAAACATGAATAGTACTGATACTGTGATTCATTATTACAATTCACATTTTGGCTCCAACCAAAATGTGAATTTCTCTTTAATTATCCCAGTTCTGCTGGGGCAAATGACTTTTTTTTTTATAAGAAGCAGCTACCTCATTGGGCCATCATCAACCTCTTCACGTTCTTCACTACGCTTCCTGAATTGTACTTCCAAAGAGAATTTCAGGGGACCACAAGCAACTGTTTCTAAGAGGAAGTCCTGTCAACCAATCTTGATTTTTTTCATTAGTTTTCCACATGGATCTGTTACTTGCTACTTACTTTGTGATTCTAGCTTCTGAGTCAGTCAGTTTGTTGGAGTGGGGGGGGGGGGGCGCAGATTTATTGGGAAACCA
This sequence comes from Ochotona curzoniae, assembly GCF_017591425.1. NCBI lineage: Eukaryota > Metazoa > Chordata > Mammalia > Lagomorpha > Ochotonidae > Ochotona > Ochotona curzoniae. Next base: position 16,073,879 of record NW_024465023.1, on the reverse strand, counting down.
TCAGGGAAGTCATAAAAATAACAAATATTCTGAAGGGGAATTCTTGAACAAAGGTGGGAAACTGGAAACAGAAGGCAGCAGAAGACTAGGTTGGGCTCTCTCCACTGGCTTTATTGTGGTTCACAACCACCACTGCACGTAATTACCACAGCAAGGTGATGCTATCCACTGGACACAGCCACTGCCACTGGCACTGGCCAGTTACAGCCAAGTAGATTTCATTTCATAGACTCCTTGTTTGTAGTCCTTTGAGAGTTAAAGCTCCAGGTGGGAGCATCCACCGGATCGTGTGCATGTGACCTTGCTCTGCAAGGTTGTGGGGATGGGGAGAACAAGTAACACTCTCAGAAAAATGGAAATCCAGAGAGGAGAGTCAGATATTAGGTGGGGAAAGCACCCCTTTTCTCTCAATTGGTAGCAGAAAGGGTTTCCATTAGGAATCCAGAAGTTGTTTTCTGTTTCTCACTCTTTTACCTGCTTTTTCTCTCTTGTTTCTCTCCTTGCCTGATTTACAAAGGGTCACGTTAACTATCTGGTCCTCTGAGGAAGAGAGAAGGAATAAGCTATTCAGGGTCCATCTGTGCACAGTTTTTCATGACCTCAAAACTTTCATGAACCTAGTAATGCCAAGTACTATGCTTACTGTAAGAGCTTAATAAATGCATAGTCTAAAATCTTTCATCTGATGGGTAGTTTAAGTAATCAGTTTAAATGACTAATTTTGAGCCAGTGTTTGACTGAATGTAAAACTTTGTCAGAATCTATATATTTTTTAAATTTCCCTATACATTACTTATTGAAGCATTTTAACCTCACTTTCTTTGACATTATACAGATCTTAATAATTCCTTTGGTAATCACCTCTGCAAAGTTAAGAAACATATTAAAAAACAAGGTGGATCTTAGGTAGAACATTAATAAAGAAAGTTGATATTTCAGGAGGCTTTAGGGTGTCTTATCAAGGTTGATGCATCAATTTTACTTTAAACCTCTTATCTATCTAATTATTTCACCACTTTGATTAAATGAACCTAAAATTGGTATTGATGAAAAGAGAAAGCACAATCAAAGAAGCAGATAAGCAAATAATTAAACACAAATAACTTTTAATTATACTCACTTTATAAAGTTAAGGAATAGTGTCAGGTGCCAACATCACTTTATCAAATCAGAGGGCACTGTTGGCATGAAGAAAATAAGAAAACTGTACAGAATATTTTGAAAATTGTGATGAATTTTAAAGTTGAGAAGTATTTTTATAGCATTTGATTCCAGAGCAACCCTGAGTCCTGAGTTGAATATGTTCAAGCTGCTCAGTGGGATTCCGATTATTTACATCCCTTCACAAGTCTGTAATATATATGGAATGCTACTAAAGCCCCCAGGCTTCTCCAAACACAAGAAAATAGGTGGACGTCCAGGTAAAACAGTCATAGCTGCGCATTTAAAGTCCTATTCCTTTAGGAATTGTAACAGGAAAACTAGGAAATTGCTTTCACTTTAAGTTGATGAAATAGTTTCTTCTAAACTCAATAATGAATTCACCCTTTGTCCCCTTCCTAATCAAAGGTTATCTGGATTATTTATCCTCTCTGTCCAGTCACCTGCTGTTGTGACGCATTGTACAGAGGAACAAACAGCTGATGGTAATGTAGACAGTCCTGCGTATGATAGTTTGACTTGAAAAGTTTATCTTACAACTTTACAATGATGCAAAAGTGATACACATGCAATAGAAATTCCTTTAATTTCTTGTTTGGAATTTTTTCCTGGGTTAGTGATGTGTAGTGCCATCCTTTATTATAATATTGGGCAGCACTAGCTCCTGGACAGCCCTGAAATCATGAACAGGATTTCTCCAGTGTACTATCTTGCCACCCTAGTGTTTGGCAGGTTAGGCATATTAAAAGCATCTGACAATATTTCAGACTTACAGTAGTTTTAGCAGGATGTAACCCCATCATGAGTTAAGGAGCATCTCTGAGTACTCACCAGTAAAGGCAGAAGTGACGTGAGCAGCACATTCATTGCAGAAAGATTCTGGGCTGAGGAAGCATTCAGTGATATCATTACAAACTGCAAATAAGCTTGATATGTTTTTTTTTTAAGATTTATTTTTATTATTTTTTTTTATTGGAAAGGCAGATATACAGAGAGGAGAGACAGAGAGGAAGATCTTCCATCCGATGATTCACTCCCCAAGTGAGCGCAACGGCCGATACTATGCCGATCGGAAGCCAGGAGCCTCTTCCGGGTCTCCCATGCGGGTGCAGGGTCCCAAAGCTTTGGGCCGTCCTTGACTGCTTTCCCAGGCCACAGGCAGGGAGCTGGAAGGGAAGCGGGGCTGCCGGGATAGAACCGGCGCCCATATGGGATGCCGGGCGTGCAAGGCGAGGACCTTAACCACTGTGCCATCGCTCCGGGCCCCGGTATGTTTTTTTTTTAATTAATTAATTGATTGATTGAAAGGCAAATTTATAGAGAGAAGGGGAGACAGAGAGAACAATCTTCCATCCACTGGTTCACTCTCCAAATGGCTGCAATGGCTGGGGCTGAGCCATCCAAAACTAGGAGCCAGGAGCTTCCTTGGGTTCTCCCACATGGGTGCAGGGCCCCAAGGCTTTGGGCCATCCTCTGCCACTTTCCAGATCCGTAAGCAAGGAGCTGGATGGGAAATGGAGCCGTTGGGACACAAAGCGGTGCCCGTATGGGATGTCAGCACTTGCAAGTAGGTGATTAGCCAATTGATTTGTCACACAGGGCCCTTGATACAAATTTTGCAAATTTATCTTCAATGTCTTCAGTCATTTTGTGTTCAAGTGATTGAGGAATTTAGAAAATAATAGGACCCAGCTGTAGGCAACTGCCTAGGCTGTGCCTGGGCAAGAGTTACACTAATGGGAGAAAAAGAGCCAGTAGCTTACAAGCATTCTGGGCCTGGTAGAAGCCAAATTTGTGTTAACTATACCACTCTGCCAGTTAGTGGGGAGGAAGGGTATGTTGGGCCAGAACAGGCCACCCTGGCCCCCAGGTGTGTGTGTGATGGGGCTGCTGATTACCCAGGGAAGAGGGTCTAGGAACATATTGGAGTGAGAGAAGTTGAGGGCATGTTTAATAGGGGAGGAATGACTTCCAGGGTCTTCACTCACTTGCAGGTAGATGAGAGAGCTGAGACAGAGTGGTTTACAGGGGGGAAAACAGAGGGCCTATCTGGGTCCAGCCAAGGTACTTCCTCACTTTGAAAACTTGGGCTGGGCTAAATAACATCACCTGCCGCCACTTGCACATACAAAAGCTGGGGCTGGGAGGAATGCTTGACTGGGCGAGGCCACAGTACCTGTGTTGTAGCAGGGAGTGGACCACACTGGGCTGGGCTACAACACCCACCAAAACATGAGAGAACCAGATCTGGAGGCAGATTCTGTAAGGGACTTGTGGGTTTACCTCTTTGGGACTGCAGCATCTGTGAAGAGCTAAGGGTGGTAATTGGCTTAGCCAGGCTGGACTGTGGAACTCACCTGACACCCAAGGAGTCTGGGGCTGGGAGGGGGCCAGGCGGGGCTATGCTGTGGCACTCTCCAGCATATGCAAAGGCCAGGACTGATGAAAGACCGTGCCAATCAGGGCCACTGCCCTCACTGGCATGCATGAGATCTGGGGCTGGGAGCAGTCTTGGTAGGAGAACTTGGAGAACTCCCCTGCCAGGCTGCAGCTCCTGCTAGGGAGCAGACAGCCAGGGCTGGGGGCAGGCCAAGCCAGGCAAGGCTGCAGCACTCATCAGCATTTGTGTGGGCCAGGTCTGGGGGTAGGCTGGACTGGGTCAGGCCACAGCACCCTCTGGCACACACAAGAGCCAAGACAGGGTGTGGGCCATGCCCAGCTGAGCTAGTTTACAACACCTGCTGGTGAGAGCTGAGACTATATAGATGGTCATGCCAAGCTGAACTGAAGCACTTGCAGCACACATCAATTTGCATGAGAAATGGGGCTAGGGTGAGACTGACCAGCAGCTGCATCCACTGGTGAATGTGTTGGCTGGTGCGGGTAACAGACCAACCCTGACCCTGTGCTGACTGGAGCATACAAATCAAGTCTGAGCTCACTCCAGGTGATGTTTCTTGGGGGAATCTCCAACCAGATTGGTGGCTCAAATCCCAAACATAGGGAAAAATCACAATGTATGTGGTCCAACCTTGGAGTGCATGTGTTGGAACTGGGCCTCCTCAGTTGCTGACGCCTGGGCAGTGGACAACATTCCCAAATACACGTGGGAGACATGACAGCCAACTCATCTAGGCCAGCAGAGGAAGTCAAGTGCCTTGTTAGAGGATGGAAAGCAAAACAGGTTGGAGCACTCTCCTGGCCAAGCTTTGCAGCTTGTTCCTGGGTCTGTGAGTGCACTAAGGTAGACCTGGTCGGCCAATAGACATTGGGAAGATTTTCTCAGTCCTGTTGCAATGAAGCCCAAGACGTCTCAGAACTACCAAAACTGCTCAAGTAACATTCTCCGAACACTATACCCCACATCAGGGTCTCCAAGGCATCATCAAATGACTGCCTCCCCATACCCAATGGCTGATGTAGTTTGACAGTAAGGAGTGGCCCCCACCCACCATGCAAACACAGGAGAAAATAAGCTGGAATATTTGTCTTAACCTACTTCTTCCATACTTCAACCCTCCCCACTTTATAATTGGAGACCCACATGGGCACGCATCCCTCTCAACTATGTAAACAATCTTAAAAATAAAATTTAAAAGAATCCTTAAAAAAGGAAAAAAAGAGAAAATAATGAATGTTTTTTGTGTCCTTTTTTGCTTTAAATAAGTTGTCTTTGTAACTTTTAATTGGTAAGAAGAGTAGGGACCACGAGAATGGAGAAATCTTATGATCTTTATATATATATATAATTTTTAATTTTTAAAATATTTATTACATAATTGATAGGGATGCATGCCCATGTGGGGCTCTGATTGAGATGGGGAGGGTTGAAATGGGAAGGAAGGTGAGGAAGGTAAGATAATGTTCCAGTCCCTTTTTTTTTTCTGCCTGTGTTTGGTAAGGGAGTTGCACTCCTTGCTGTCATCCTACTTTATGATCCGATCCATTTTTATGATACCTCTTCATTACACTGAAAGGTAATCATCACTCTTGACATTTACAGAGTTCTTCATATTTTTGCAGCACTTAACAATCATTAATTATTTTATCTCATTTTCATCTCATATGAGATAGTTTGGTAAACATGACCAGGTCATAGAAGGATAATAAAAGATTAGAATTTGTAATATTAGGCAAGTGAAGTACTGGGGAGGGGGGAACAAAGTTCCTGGCTTTCCCATCATTTAGGGGGAAAAGAAAGGAGATAAGAATAAAATAGAGCACAGCCATCACTAGAAAGCATTGCATTTAGTTCTCTCCCACTTTCAATTAGGTTAGAGAACAGTAGTGGGATTTGAAATGGTACTTTGATTACGAAAACTCCAGAGAGTATATAAGAGAAAGCATATCAAAACTTGTATTTCAAACAGACAGAATAGCTACTAGATCAGAGTGGCCCTCTTGCCACATGTGTGGATGATAATAATAAAGAAAAGCTAACATTTGTTGAATACTGAGCCAGGTGTCATGCTGCATTGCTTTGTATCTGTTATCATGTTTCATGAACATGACAAAACCATAAACAGATGTTGCTAGTGCCACCAGTTAACAGAGTAAAAAGCAAGGCTCGGAGAGATTTGCTTAAAGTCTCCAAGCTATATCCGATTCCCCACTTCGAATTAATTCTCCTTAGAGTGCTACTCTGGTAATTTGCTTATTCCTTAACTATACTGAGTAGCAACCTGTGAACCCATGAACTTCTTGGTTCTATGGAAGAATTGATACTGAACTTCAATTGAAGCTCTGTGAAGGAATCTGTAGTGCTGAGTGCCTAGCTACATGACCCACAATCTATATCTTCAACACAGCTACGTGAAAAGAAGGGCTTGTTTTCTCTTTTGTGTTAGAAACATGATTCCCATAGTCTATCTTCAACAATGAGGTGGAGAATGTTTTTGTCTGTTTGTTTCAAGCTGGTAAAATCACCTGGTCAAACCCCACCAAGAAACTTGCAATCATGACTCAGAATTCAGAATCCAATGAGGCTAGTTTTTAAGTTGGTAATTTTGCATGGCTTGTTCATAATGCTATAAATATCCAAATGGCTCTTGGCAGAAAGTACCCATCTCTATTGGGTTCTGAATAGGTGCCACCTGTACAGGCTGCAAAGGTTTTATCCAGGAAACTGCCTTAAAAGAAGGAGCCTGCATCTGCCCTAAAGCTTAGGGTGAGGACAGATCACCTGCTTGGCAGATGTGGCCTAATAAAATAATTGAGAGCAGGTCAACTGGGCAAGCATTTAGTGCAATATTTAAGATGCTGCTTGGGATGGCCATACTCCATATTGGAGTGCCTGGGTTTGATTGCCAGCTCCAATTCCAGTTTCCTGCGGAGGCACTGGGAGGCGGTGGTACTGGTTTCAATACTTGAGCCTTTGCTGCCCACTTGGAAAGCCTGGTTGGAATTTCTGCATCCTGACTTCCATCTAACCAACCCAGGGCTATTGTGGATATTTGAGGAGTGAACAGATAAGAGATACCTCTTTATTTCTCTACCTTTCAAATACATGAAAAAATAATTTTTGGTTTAAGAGTAGAGCAGATTTAAAAAAAAGAAATAGAACAAGAATGGAGCAGATCAAGATGACTCCCCAGGTTTGGTCTGGAGAGAGGCACCAACAAAAAGAAGATTGTAGGTGTCACTAGACCTAGAAGTGGATATAGCAAGCCTTGGTCAGCAGGAAGCGATCAATGCCAATGATCCCACAGGGTCTGCATCACTCGGACACTGGAAGTAGCTCAGAGTCCCAGGCATCATCATTTTTGAGAGATGAGTGAGCTTTGAACGTTTGTGGTTTCCCTGTTTACTTACTGCCTGATAGCCTTTGGTCTGTTAATAAATCTCCTTTATGCACAGCTTAACCTCTGCACTTCCAAGGGGGAGGAGTAGGAATCAGCCTGTGGCCAAACAGATGGCTCTAGGATTCTGGGTGAGAGCTTGAACAAATAAAAGGGAATCTTTGGAAGAGAACCTCGCCCTTTGTGTCTCATTCACCTCTGACATAAAGTTGGATCATTAACCAGATTTTTTTTTTTTACCCTTTTCCTACTTCATAAAATTGGCTGCACATTTTCTTTCATTCAAAATTTTCTATGTAAAATTTTAACAATTCACCAAAAAATGAAAAGCACTAGTTTTAAAATTCGAGATTTTGCCCATAAAGCTCTGGAAAATTTGCCAATCTGCCTAAAATCAACAACTACCACAGTAAATGATTAACAGAAGAATGAATTCAATGGAAATGTGGCCTATATGACAAGACAGAAGGGAGATTACACTTGAATGTGGTGGTCAGTATCTCACATTTTGCTTGTAAATTTGTTCTTCAGTGGGGACCCTGTCTGCATTCTTCAAATACCTCCATTGAAAGAATGCTGTAGGAAAGAGACTGGCAATAACCTTCACTTATTTCACAATTTTCCCTCGAACTTACCTATTTGACCAAGTGCTTAGTGGCAATGTAGCAATAAAACACTCCTGTATCATATTTCTAGATAAAATGTTATTATCATCTATTAATTTTAAAGTAATTTTTATGTAAATAGGGCACTCTGTTGGGTGATACACACAGAGAGACAGGTAATTTCCTTATTAGCATAATTCTAATTTGTTTTCTGTTGTCAGTTACCGTGCAGATTCAGACTACAAAATAATATGTTTTTACAGTCAGGCAGAAGTTTACAACTTAATAATCATTACGAAGATGTTAATGCATAAAACTTTATGGATTTTCAGTGACCTAAAACATAAAGGGCTCTTATAAAAAAAGGAAGTTGGACATCTACATGCGTGTTTGGGGTGAGGGAAAATGATAAATTTAGCATAGACAAAACCTAACACAACTGGATTGTAGGTATGAATATAAGGTACAAGACCACAACAAATTCTGAAGACATTAGGAAAAAATCCTTGTGATCTTAGGTTATGCAGAGTTCACAGCCATAATTCTGACAGCATTTTCTGTGATCAATAAAAAAGAATAAATGAAAAATTGAACTTGATCAGAGTGTTTTCAAATTTTTTGAAGATGTATTCATTTGAAAGGCGAAGTTATAGTTACAAAGAGACCGTTACAGAGGATGTTGAGAGAAAGTTATTTGCCTTTCCAAGAAAAATAAATACATCTTTAAAAAAGAAGAAGAAGAAAAAATAAATAGGGCCCAAAACAATAACTCAATGGCTCAATCCTCACCTTGCATGCACCAACACTCCATATGGACGCCAGTCCCTGTCCCAGGTGCTCCACTTCCCATCCAGGTCCATGCTTGTAGCCTGGGAAAGCAGTCTAGGATGGCCCAAAGGCTTGGGACCCTAGACCTGCATGGGAGACCTGGAAGAAGCTCCTGGCTCCTGGGTTTGGATCGGTTCAGCTCTGGTGGTTGCAGCCGCTTGGGGAGTGAACCAGCAGATAGATTTTTACCTCTCCTTCTCTCTGTAAATCTGCCTTCCCAATAGAAATAATAAATATTTTTAAAAGAAGATAACAATTTTATAGACACAAAAATTTAATAGTAATTTCATCAAATAATATATATACATGGATGGCAAATAAGCAAATGAAAAGATGCTCAACATTATCAACCCTTGGTAAAATGCAAATGAAAAATCAATTTTTCCCATAACTATTAGAGTGACATCAATGTAAACTGATAATTCCAAGTGCCGACAAGAATATGGAGCAACTGGAACTCTCATGGAATATTGCTGGCACCAGAAAATTACAGTCACTCTAAAATAGTGTGATGGTATTTTCAAAAGGTAAACATACAGTTACCATTTAACTCATCCATTCTACTCCAAGATATTCATCCTAAATGAAGCTGGGGCCAGTATTGTGACATAATAGCTTTTGCCACTCTTTTGAATGTTGGTATCCCATATCAGAACGGCAGTCCAACTCCTGGCTGGCCCTGCCTCTAATCCAACTCCCTGCTGATGTGTGCAGGAAAGTAGCACATGAATTCTCAAGTGCTTGAGTGTCTACCATCCACATGAGAGACGCGCAAGGAGTTCCAGGATCCTGACTTCAGCATTGACCAGCCCTGGTCATTGTGACCATTTGGGTTGCAAACCAGTAAAATAGATCTCTGTCTCTCTCTCTCTCACTCGTTCACTCATTCTCACTCTCATTTTTGCTCTCTGTATCCTACCCCTCTCTGTGCATTTTAAATAAATAAAATAAAATAAATATTTAAAAAGGATAATAAAACTTAATGTTCTCCCAAAAGTCGATATACTGGGAAGCAGTTGAGATGCCAGTTCAGAAACCCACATCCCATATTGGAGTGCCTGGAGTTGGATCCTTTCTCCCATCCTGATTCAAGCTTCCTGCAAATGCACACACAGGGAAGCAGTGACAATGACTGGAGTCCATGGGTCTCTCTAGCCCACACAAAAGGCCTGGATGGAGTTCTTGGCCCCCAGCCTTGGGCCTGGCCCAAATCAATGAAGGGAAGAAACCCTGTGTCTCAGGTGCACGTGCTTGCTCCTCCTCTCCTCCTCCCTTTTCTTGTGCTTTGGGAAGGAAGGAAGGAGGGAAGGAAAGAAGGAAGGAAGAAAGGAAGGAAGGAAAAAAAGAGGGAGGGAAGGAGGGAAGGCAGGAAAGAAGAAAGAAAATTATACACAAAAGCTCTATGAATGGGTCTGGAGCAGTAGCCCAGAAGCTTAAGTCCTTACCTTGTAAGTGACAGAATCCCAAATGGGTGCCGGTTCCAATCCTGGTAGCCCCACTTCCCATCCAGCTCCATGCTTGTGGCCTGGGAAAGCAGTTGAGGACAGACTTAAACCTTGGGACCCTATACCTGCGTGGCCGACCTAGAGGAGGCTCCTGGCTCCTGGCTTTGGGTCAGCTCAGCTCTGGCGATTGTGGCCACTTGGGGAGTGAACCAGTGGACAGAAGATCTTCCTCTCTGTCTCTCCTCCTCTCTGTACATCTGACTTTCCAATAAGAAATAAATAAATCTTGCCTTCCAAAAAAAAAAAAAAAAAAAAGCTCCAACAACTCCCCAAATGGGAAGCAGCCTAAAAGTAAAGAAATGCATAAATAAACTGCTATATCCAAACAATGGGATACTGCTGAACAATAAAAGGCAACAAACTGGCAGTAAACGCAACAATGTAGTAGATTAAGTCTCCAAGTCTTTGTGCTCATTGGAAAAAGATCATGTCAGAAGATGACATGCCTCTATGTTATATTCTGTAAAAAGCAAACCTATAGGGAAGAGAGAATAATACATTATATCAGGGGCTGGGGGAAAAGGGGGGATACAATTACTACTGTATTGAAAACGGAAGTTTTCTGAAGTGTAGGGATTGTTCTTTTCCTTGATTGTGGTGATGGTTACAGAAATCTGCACATTCCATACCACATTCCAAAATGGCTATGTTTTTGTGTGCTAGCTTAATTTTTTTTAAATGAGGAAACATATAAAGTACAGTCATTTACCAAAAATAGAAATGACAGTATTGGTTCCCTTTCCTTTTAGAGCACATGGTTTGCCTCTCTAAGGATTGCGTTTCAGGAAAAACATGGCATTTCAAAGATATATTTCAAATTCATACATGATGTTTATAAACATTATATGTCAGAAAATCACAATTATTTATATCTTCTGTGGTACCATTTGACTCTTTAGAATTTTAGGATAGATTTGAACTCCTGGGATTTCTCTAACTCTTCCATCTTCCTGCTCTGAGTCAGTCGTCCTGTTGAGTAGATTCTAATCCCTAAATCTCTCTTGCATTCATCCCCCCCTTTTCTATTTCTTTTGACAACTTTAGTATATGTTCAGGCCATTGTTATCACATAACAACTTCTTTGTCTGTTTGCCTCCATTTTCTCCCCCATTTTACAGGATACAACCGGATTAATGTTTAGTAAACTGCAGTCAAGATAATAATGACATTGTCCTCTTGTCCGCCTCAGCTGCAGAACCTTAGCAGTCTCCCTTTGATTACAGATTAAATTCTTAACTCTAAAGTCTGGCTTCCAAGATCTCTGGAATAGGCCTTCAATGTTCCTTTACAAACTATGAGATAATCCTACTTTCTGGGTGGGAATTACAGACAGCGGTGTATTGGACCAAGCCCTCACTGGCACACAAGAGCCAATTTTACATCTGTCTTCCCAGTTCCACATTCAATTATGCTGCATTAGTTGGCTTGGTAGAGGTTTTACACCATAAAAAAGTCAGACAATGCTACAATGTAGAACTGTCCTTTCTTTCTTTCTTTCTTTCTTTCTTTCTTTCTTTCTTTCTTTCTTTCTTTCTCTTTCCTTCCTTCCTTCCTTCTTCCTTTTTCTTCCTTTCTTATTGTTTTAGAAGAGCTGTTTATTAAACATTTTATCAGCCCACTAATAGTTTCAGACTAATGGGGCCTAAATTAAGTGTAATGTTGTAATATGGTATACAAGGCCAATGTTGACACTGAAAGCCCAGGTACAAGGTCAAAGATAGGAGGGCTTGGGAGAAGAGAATAAGAAGCAGATGGTTGAAAACTACTTGGGAAAGGGGCCAGGGGTAAGACTGAATTTTCACAGAAGTCAACACCAAGAAGGGGATTTGAGTTCAAATAATTTGTTTGGGAGGTGATGCTAGGAAGCACTCACAGGTTAGTGGGGAAGTGAGACAGTGAAGGGAAGCCCATTAACACGGGGTGCACTTCAGAGCAGATCACTGTTGTGGGCAATCGAGACTCACTGCTACAGAAGACCTTAGAGAGAAGGTGTAAAGCACGCCTCGTAGTTGCCAACACAAAGAGGGAGGAATGCAGGTGCTTGTATTAAGTGGCAAGTACATAGTGGAAGACTGAATACCAAAGGGGGTATGACAGACACTTTGTTTTGTGTTTTCACAGCCTTCTTGGTGCTGGATGGGGCTTTGTTTAAATGGTCAGTCCATCTGTTCCTACACACTCTATTTGTTCTATTCTCTGGATCTACTCCAATGTTTCTTTTCTTCCTCTGTAGCTTCTTCCAGCTTTGAGAATGCTGCCAGGGGCCCAAAGTCAATAGCAATGAAGGGAGGAGTACCATATGGCCCTCTGCTAGCAGCCTCTCCAGCTTCCTAAGGAATCACTGTTAGCTTCACATTCACTTGTTTTTCATAGTTATGAATTGGATGTTTTCGAAGCCAATTCTGTGTTAGACATCAGGGTTCACTGGAAAAATCAAAGAAGGAAGATTATTTCATCTTTGTAGAGTTCACAGGCTGTAAGACCTTGCTAGAATCAATAGATGACTATTGATTGATTGATTGAAGATCCATGTGTGAGGCACGGAGGGAACTCCAAGACTGAGAACTTACTATATTTTTGTCCCCTTCTTATGTTCCCTGCCAACCACTCCTCCCCTCTCCTCATCATCTCAGAAAAAGAATCTCCAAGGGCATTGTTTTCCATTTGTTTTTGTGAAAAGGTTGAGACTTCGAGGTAGAAAGGTGAAATCAGTGGAAATACTCAGGGCTGTCATGTGAATATCGGGTTTCGCACTGCCAATTCACATTTTTCTGAATGAGTTATTTCTATGTGCCTTCACAGCCGTCAGCTCTGCAGTGCACTGCATATATTATCTGCTCCGTGAGTACTTGTCAACTGATTTTATGCAAGCATGTGACAGCATAAATATATTATGAAAAATGAGGAAGCTGGGCACCAAAAGCATCAGGGTTCTTTTCTCGAAAGAAAAAAAAAAACACAGTGGCGGAGCTTAGCTTAAAGTTCAAACGCTCTTGCACCCTGCCTCACAGTATTGCTAACCAGGGGATCTGATAAGATAGTTGAAGGGTGAAGTTACCTTTGCTCCTGCACTGCAATCAGTAGCGTTCTTAGCTTTCAGGTGGCCCCCACTGGCTACCTTGCTGTGGCGCTTTCGAGACATAGAATCGTCCTTTTCACAGCAGAAGATGCTGTTTAATCTGAGGAGCCTGCTGAACAACACCGCACTTCGGAATGCTCCCAATTTCATGGTGCGACATTTTGGGTAAGTGATAGCCAGAGATTTGACTCTGACTTGGGAACTGTAGTGATGAAAGACAAGATAATCTGCAGAGGAGTGAGGCCACAAAGGCCTCTTTCTGCAGAGTGCAGTGCATGCTCCACGCTTGAGACAGCTGTCTAATTCCAGCTGAGCTTTCCTTTCTCAGTCGTCCTGTAATCAGATTCCATCGTGCGCTGTGGGGGAAGCTAACCACAACAGGTATAATGGGTAAATGTTCTGGACGTCTTCCGTTTGTGTACATTCTAAGCAAGCAACCGGTTGAAGGAAATTAGTGAGATTAATATACACAGGGCCTTCAGCTTGTACTGGGGCTTGTTGGAATACAGCGTATCACTCTCAGGACTAATCGGGTCCTTAAAACAAAGTCTAACGCCAAATAACAATTAGATAAATATTTACAAAGGTGTTGCAAAGCAGCACCGAATGTGATGGGGATAGCAGTTTTTTGGTTTGTTTTTATAAAATCCAGATTTGAAAAGCAGCTCTGAATTTCTTGATGGCATGTGCTAATAAAAAGACAGCTTCAGCAAACTCACGATAAAAGATTAATAATCCTGCTTAGAGCCATTAAACACTGGGTTGAACTCATGGAGTGTGTCAGCAGGGAAGGGGTAAGGGACAGGGAGATGAGTTAGCTGGGTAAGCAAAGCCCACTGACACAGGCATCACTGCTACAAAGTTTCTAGAGTAGTTAAATGTTACTAATCAGATTGAATTCATCTCCTCAGAGCCTATAAACAACCTAAACCAATCTCAGAACAGTGTCTTCCCAATCTGAAGCTTTGTTGCAGTGTTCAGCAGTGTGCTTGTAGGAGCAGCCTTGGCCTCCCTTCCGTGGATCATCCGACATTCTGGTCGGTTCTCTGGACTCTACCGTTAGCACCACTTTTAAAAGTGAATATAAAACTTTCAGAAGCAGGGATGATATTGTATGTGCTGTGAAGTAAACCCACAGAAATAGACTGAGGTGAGCCCGCCCAGCCATAAAATAGGGCCTACTCTTATTTCTATAGATAAGGTTAGTGACGGCCAGGGATTTGGGGGTTTACCAATTAATGCCAGATCCAGAGTACACAGGCCAATTATCTGGATAAAAACTCAGGTTTCGGCATCTAAGGAACTGGGTTTAGGGTCTGGCACCAGCACTTGCTAGTTGCATGACCCTGAGAAAATCACTACACTTCTTGTAATGATGCTTCACTGATAAAATGGGGAAAAGAATATTTGCGTTTCAAAGTGATTCAAGCATCCATTCAACAAGTGTCTATTGGGCACGTACTTTGTGCCATGCTGTATGCAAGGCGTTAGAGCCACAGAGATCAAAAAAGCTTATGATGCTTCATTCCACGCACATGAAGTCACAATCCAGCGATTGATAATGACATAGTGTGCATGAAACGTGTGAGCTAACAAAGCAATATTTATTTTGTCATTCCATCTCACTGAGTCACATTGGATAATGGTGAGATGACAATTTATTCTATAATTTTTAACAAAAAATCGTCACTGAGTTGAACATAATCACCAAACGAATAAGCAAAGCTTGTAATTTAAACTTAGACTTCCTTTAAAAGAAGATTTTCTTTTCATTTATGTGAAAGGCAGAGTGAATGACAGAGAGACAAAGAGATCTTCCATTCAGTGGTTCACTCCCCAAATGTGTATAATGGCCAGAGCTGCCAGGAGCCCAGAACTTCACCCAGGCCGCTCGTGGAGGGGGCAGGAGCCCAAACACTTGGGCCATCTTCTGTTGTTTCCCTGGGATGCTTTGTAGCATTATCGGGGTGCTGGAACCAAAGAGTAACTGGGACTCAAATTCGCTGTTTCCATATAGGATGATGGCACTGTAGGTGGTGGCTTAACATGCCATGCCACAACACTCGAACTCTTCTTTGAAAATTACAGTGATGTGTGATTACTCTTTACAAGAACTACAGATTATATTTTACAAGTAAAATCTCTTCCAAATAATTGGATTATTTTTGATATTTACAAATATTCTCTTGGCTATATTCACTTCTGGAAAAGAATTTCTGAAAATTTTGTCTAGCCATCTCTCCCAGTGAATTGGGGCTGAAGCAAAAGCATCATTAAATCAGCCCAAGGTAAATTTAGCTTTTAAAATATGAGAACCTCAAATAACGCATGTTGTACAATCTCAGTAGCATCAGTGTGTAGGAAAAATTAGATAATGTTGAGATGGTTTCGACATGGCGTTCTCATGCAGCCTGAGTGTTTTTCTTCCCCAGTCTGTCACTCAGACATATTTAACTCCAATAAAACCTACAACATTTGATAAGCCCCCCAGCGGCAGAGAAAATCTCTCCCTGTCAACTCTGTGCCTGTGACACTTTTTACTGTCAGCCTTCCACCGAGATTCAAAATCTTTTTTTTTTTTTCCTCATCTCTCAGAAAAGTTCCTTGTTATACAACATTCCATGTGAGCTTGCTACTAGCAAGTAATAGGAAATAGGTGCTTAGGGTTTGGCAATGGCGCAAAACAGGGATCACACAAGTGTGAAGCCAACAGCCATGTTGCCGTGAACATGATAAAATAAGAGCTTAATCGAGGCTGAAGACAGCCAGGCAGGCTCCTGGATCAATCATTTTGTCTATTAATTTTAACAAAATCAATAGGATCAGACAGCCAAGATTTCTGAAAACACCCATTCCATAGGCTTTCCATCTCACAAACAGTGCACTGCGCCTCGCTGTGCCTGGATACTGGAGAGCATCCTATGATGTGTTACCTGGTAGGGAAATCACTTCCGAGTTTTGATGAAACCACTTAAAAAAAAAATCTTTTTATCAGAGACCAGTTTGTAAGCGCTGTTCAATTTCATCTCACAAATAGAAAATTTCTTTGGAGAATATTGGACTAAGCCACCCGATACTGTGGAGGTTATGGACTGAGGCTGGAGGCGGACTGGCTTTGAGATATTTCATTGCACACTCTGTAAGGGCTGACATAATTCATTATGTTTTCCCCATCCAGCACATGGGGACAAACAAAGCGATTCCACATCATACCTGCTTTAGCAAAGAAGAAACGTAACACTGCTCATTGCATGCTCACGCACGTTCATGTAGAAACTTAAAATACAAACTTTAAAACATGCATCCTAACTTCAAAAAAAAAAGCACACAGGGGATTGATATAGACTAGGAAAGCATCATGATATTTCCTTTGGCCAACAGTCAAATTTCTCTCCTAGTTTGTTTTTGTTTTTTAGTAATTTGGAAATTTAGCTAAAGTAAAATAAGCCACAGATTTTTTTTTAACAGTTTCAGGCTTCCAGTTCTTTAATGGAAGGCCTGCATAAATCTAGCCCTCTTTGGAATTCTTCAATTTCCACATGAGAAGTTTCAGATTTTTGGACGCTGATGATGTGAAATGGCTTAAAAATGCCCTTGTCACGCTGTGATCAACAATTTGTGTCACATATGGGAATGTGACAACAGTGTGGGAAGTTTCGCGTAAATTATTATCAACATCACTATTTAGTTAATAGTAAAATAAATAAATTTGGAAATGATTTATGGATTTTTTCCCACATTTCTGAGATCAGTTCAGGATTTCATGGGAAAGTAAAGGTATCCTCCCTCATGTGAATTCTCACATGCATTTTTGAAAAGGAAAGAAAAGGTTAGGATTCAAGTTAGACAACTGAGAATGGCTCCGGAATGGCCCTTGAGAAATTATAAACTTGATGAATATTTTGGAAGACAAACAGACAACCACTGACTTAATTCCTTTCTTAACTTTTTCATATGCAGAATTGAGACCAGGGATGGAAAACAACCTTCCCAAGATTATAGTTTGTTTCTAACTTTTGGCTGAACTAGTTCTATAGTCCAAATATTTAAAACCACTTCTTTTTTTTTAAAGATTTATTTATTTTATTGGAAAGTCAGATATACAAAAAGGAGGAAAGACAAAGAGGAAAATCTTCTATCCGCTGATTCACTCTAGTGACCACAATGGCCAGAGCTGAGCTGACCCGAAGCCAGGAGCCAGGAGCCTCCTCTGGGTCTCCCACGTGGGTATGGGTCCCAAAGTTTTGATCCGTCCTTGACTGCTTTCCCAGGCCACAAGCAGGGAGCTGGATGGGAACTGGGGTAGCCGGTACACAAACTGGCGCCCATATGGAATCCTGGCGCTTGCAAGGTGAGGACTTTAGCTGCTAGGCTACCGCACTGGGCTCATAAACCACTTCTCTTTTCATCCCATTACTTTGATAACTTACTTGATTACTTGATCTCTCCAAGTTGATCAAGTTAACCAGTTTACCATGGCCCTCTGTCCATTTTTTGGGTGGTAACCAAAGTATGTTAATAAAAAGCACGAAGAAAAAAAAAACACACCACAAAATATACCTTAACTCTGGAATTATTGCGAAGTTAGAAAAACATCAGAATCTCAGCCATGAGGTCCATGCGCCCTCTGTTTTGCCTCCAGTAGCTTGTCTTTATCCCAGCTTCTCCTTGGGGATCAGAATATCATTTAACACCGAGTTTTTTCCTATCCTGGCAAAGTCAGCTTCTAACTGACCACATTTTACTTGATCCAAGCACTTTTTCTTTCCACAAAATACAATTATACCAGGGACCCCGTCCAGAGCTCTCCCATCCCCCAAACAATTTACCAGAGTTGAAAACTGCAGACTCCAGCAATGAAAGGTTTCATTCTGCCAGTCGTGAATACTCTTCCATTTTGTAGCTACAAAGATATTTGGGGGAAGTGGATAAAAGGATCCATTTATTACTTTGGCTTAGATTCTTAGCATCTAGTGTTTGGGGGTTAAGAAATATCTGTAATTGTTTTTCCAAGGGATAAAGTTAATAAGAGGAACCAGTCCTGCTTTTTTCAAAGGCTCTAGCTCTAACCAGACTGAAATACAGTTTTGATGAAAAAGCTCTGTGTGATTCCCACGGTCTATTCCCACGGCTGAACACTGATAATGCGGTATAATTTGGGTTTACCAAGGAGATTTTTGTCTTGATTTCTGGTTTACGTCATATGCAGTTTAGTGCATGCATTTTATAAGACTGAAATCATGGTTTTGGCCTTGGTTCTGGTGCTTATGAACCAGAGTAGCTACCTGCAATCGAGACAGAGAATCTCTGTGGAAATGTAGTCGCCATTCACGCAGTTCCACCTAATTTTTGAGTGTGGGGGTATCATTACAACGCAAGCAAAGGTAGCAGAAATAGGCGCTTGTGACAGAGGCGTTTCTAATAATTCTAATATTTCAAGTGGTTTAGGAAAGAGGTGTGGCAGCTTCATTTTGGAGCCAACGAGAGATCTTCGCAGAGATCTTTGAGGATAGGAATTTAAACTGGGACCATTGTGTTTGCCTTCCTTCCAGTGACATATTTTCCTGGTTGGTTCTCGATATCTATGAAAAATAGCTCTTTGTCCCAAGCTAACACTTCCTGCCCCACCTCTTAGATAGAACTGAGAGGCAGTAACTGCTCTAATGATTTTTCTGTGGTACGAATAGTATCACCCACTACACCAGTAAACGTTCCATCATTTAAACATTTTCTGATTGATCACTCACGGCCGCATATGTTGACATTAAAAGGTGTACAATAGCTACTGCCATACCTTGTTGCCCTCAAGCCATCCAGGAATTTTTTCCTTCCCAAACGGGATTGTGAACAGAGGCAACAAAAATCTCAGTGTAGTTCACTGTTACTGTATTTGAGATTCAGCTCTGAGCAAGTTCTGGTCCCACCAGGTTCTTCTCAACAGTGTTGCAGATTTGGCGCCGTGACTTAAAGTGATGCGGCCAAATGTCCAACCGTTGTTCTCGGTAATACATGTACTACACCAGACATTTTAGACCTTGGGAGATTTCAGCTTTAGAAATACATCAGGCCACAGTCAGCTGTCTGCCAGGACTCTTTGTTTTTGTGCTCAGCCTGAGTTGCAGCCCATATTTGCTCTTGCTGCAACATTAATTGTTTTGGGAGACATCAGTGTCTTGTCTTGTCATTAGAATTTAATAAGGTGCATTAAGAATGCACCATGACAAATATCTCTAAATTCATTCCTCCAAATCTACTGAAATTATTATAAAAAAAAAATGGTCTACTGGGCCCCAGCTGTCTGATAGTATTCATTCATCCGTTTACTTTAGAAATATTCATTGCCTTGAACATTCTGGGATCCCATAGAGGTGCCGGTTCTAATCCTGGCAGCCCTGCTTCCCATCCAGCCCCCTGCCTGTGGCCTGGGAAAAGCAGTTAAGGATGGCTCAATACCTTGGGACCCTGCACCCATGTTGGAGACCTGGAAGAAGCTCCGGGCTTCGGCTTAGCTCCAGCCGTTGCGGCCACTTGGGGAGTGAATCAATGGACAGAAGATCTTCCTTCTGACTCTGCTCTTCTCTGTATATCTGCTTTTCCAATAAAAATAAAATAAATGTTAAACAAAGAGTCACTGAAAGGGCAAGTGTTTACCCAAGCAATTAGCATGCTTATAGAGAGATGTGCATCCCTTATTGGAGTGCATCAATTCGATGCCCAGTCATGTCTGACTTCAGCTTCTGCTAGTGTAGACTGTGGGACGAAGCAGTGACAGATCAAGTGATTGCCTTCCTGCCAATCATATGGGAGGCCTAGCTTGAGTCCCCGGCTCTTTGCTCTAAGCTTCAGCCCTCAGGCTGACCCAGGGCCTTTTGTGGAGGGGAGGGGGAACATAAGTCAGTGAATGCTAGCTCACCTTGCTATATTTCCAAAAATATTTTTTTACAAAAATGTTTTAATAAAATATGCAGAGTATGGCAATGAACAATGGGAAGGTATTAATGAATAAGCCAAGAGAAGTTCCTGACATCATGGAATATGTGATCCAATGAAAAGATAAGTATAAGCAAGCAGTTTACTGTTTGTGCATAGATATAGATTACAAATTATGATAAGTGGCATGAGCAAAAATGGGGATAAAGTGATCACTACTTAGGGAAGGAATCTCGCAAGAGGTAGCATGGAATACTCTGCTAATCTAGGGATGAGAAGTAGTCAGATTTGGGATCTGAGAAAAGAGGGAAAGAGTGTTCTGGAAAGCAGTACTAGTGTATCAAGATCTGTGTTGGAAAAGCACATGAAATACAAGCAACCTTTCTTTTGCAGTCACGATGTGCATGGACTTCAGTTATCATCATCACATTAATGCCATCCATCCTCAAAGGACACAGTTCATATTTTATTCACCATAGTGTATTCATTGTCAATAACTGCATAAAGTACAAACATTGATGCTAGCTCTTCAGTCCACAAATCATTGTGTAAATAACATGTACGTCATGACCAATTACCAATCATATCTCTTTTTCCAAACTTTTGTGGTGATAGGGGTCTATTCTGTTATTCAGTTTATATAAAAAACGACAAAGGGTATAGTGTAGCTGCTTTCCTTTCTTCCTCTGTAGAGCCATGGACATTGTATAAACAGCCACATTTGAAAAGTGAATTTCTATCAGATGTGCAACTGCAGGAGAGGAATAAACACTACAAGTTAAATGAGAATCAAATGGAAATGTAGATAGAGAAAAAAATTGCTGACTGCAGGATTGTTGGTGTTGCTGCTGTTTGAGACACTCTAGATTTACAGCCGGAGGACCTTAGTGAACACAAAGTTGCTGAACAACTGCAGAGTAGTGGCTGAGACGAAAAGGATGACGAAGTCCCAAGGGAAGTGACACTGGCGAAGCACTTTACATTAAAGGAATTCTCAGAGCTATTATACAACACTGAAAGTAAAAATGATAGACTGCTGGGAGTTGGTCCAAACTGAGAAAGCATTATAACAGAAGTTATCACTGTTCAGACTGCGATGGATAGTATTTACAAAGAAATAAATCACTCTAATGTTCAGTGTTTCTAACGTCTTAAATCATAGTTTGTTAAGAATACATCTGTTTTACGATTTTTTCGTCTCCCCCTCTTTTTTACTTCTTCCTTTATTACCAACAATAGGACAGCTTTCAATGTATTGGCAAAACAGAACAGTTGTGATTTTGTTTTTTTAATCTCTATTACTACTGATTTTAGGGTAGGGTGACAGAGAAGAAGGAAAGGGAAGGAGAGAAAGAGAGCGATCTTCCAGTTCTCTTCCCAAATGCCTGCAACAGCCCAGCCTGGGACCAGGCCCAAACCAGGAGCTTGTAACTCCATTCAGGTGTCCAATGGGAGCAGGGGAGCGAGGGCAGGGAGCAGGCGCTCATGTACTTGGACCATTATTCATGGCCCTGCCAGGCACATTAGCAGGCAGCTGGGTCTGATATAGAGCATCCTGGACTAGAACCAGCACTCTGAATTCGGATTGATTTGGGAGGCCAACGTTGCATGTGACATCTTAATGTACTGTGCAAAAATGCTGGTCCCAACAACTGTGATTTTTCCCCCACTAATTATTACCCTTTGTGTAGTTGTGCAGCTACATTTATCATCATACTCTGCCATGTAAAGCCATTATTGCCTGAATTTAAATAATAATAATAATAACAATAGTAATAATAAAGCAGCTTTGGAGGATAGCATACTGGGTGAAATAAAAGGAGAAACACTATATAATTTCACTTATATCAGATATCTAAAATAGCCACAGCCTTGAGTCTATTAATCAGAGAATAAATTAGTGGTTGTCAGGGGTAGGGAAATGTGGAATTATTACTCCATGGATTTAAAGTTTCACTTGCCCAGGATGAATAAGTTTAGATATATACCCTACCATATCCTGTAGTTAACAATATGATATTGAACAGTTTAAATATTTTGGGAGAGAAGTTCTCCCCCTGTGTCCTTACCGTAAAATAAAGATCTAGAACCGCAGAGGGACACAGAGAAACTTTGCAGGGCAAGCTTATCTGTTAACATTTATTACCAGTGCAATCCCGAGGGCACAGGAGTCACTTCCACATTATCAGGGGCTGCCACGTGGTCCAAGGAAACGAATTTGAAATGAATTTTCTGTTCCATAAAAATGTTATAAAATCAGATTTATTAAATCTTGATTTAAAAAAAGATTCAAGCAAGATTTTCTATGTTCTTTCTAGCTACGTATTCATGTTCTGTCATTCCAGAACTGGAAATAGTAACATTTCACACTAAAACATTAGCTCTGACTCTTAAACACAAGCTTAACCCCACCTCCCGCTTAGAAACTTCTTGCATGTGGACAGACAAATTTGAGGAAAGACCTTTTCCCTCCCCCCATCTGTCTTCTTCGGGGGTAGCAAGAGCTGCAAGGCCACACTTCTGAAACGGCCACTCATGTTGTAGTTCCTCTTTCCCGTACCCTTTCACAGAGATCAGGGAGAAACACTTAATTCTTCGTATGATCTGTATTTCCTTTTTATGTTTGCGTCTGCTTCTCTGAGATTCAACAAGAAGACCACAATTTGATTGCCTTTGACAGTCTTAAATGACATCTCTCGGCCTGTGCGTGTTCAGAAGGGAGAGGAGGCGCGCGAGTCCTCAGGGCTGGGAAAGGAAGACTATCATATTCTAGAGCAAGTTCAAGGACCCAGTTTTGTGTGGATTTAAACTCGAGCCTCACGGTTAGTTCCTCAGTTGTTTTCCCTGTGTTGACAGCTAGGAGTCAACAGCTGTGGATGTTCCCCAAATTCTTTGAAACAGGAAGTGGCGTTTGCAGTAAGCTTTCTTTCTCCTTCTAAAACACTTTAGTCATGGAGGCCATTGTTGTGGCGCCGCATACTAAGCTTCCACCCACAAAGTTATTCACCCATATGGGCTCCAATTCATGTCGTGGCTGCTCCACTTCTGACCTAGCTCCTTGCAGATAACCTTTGAAAAGCAGAAGAGTATGGCTGGGGTGTTTGGGTTACTGAAAGTTAAATGGGAAACTACAGACTCTTCATTCAGCCTGGCCCAACCATGGCCACTGTAATCATCGGGGGAGAGTGAAGCAATGGGTGGAAGACCTTTTTTTCTGTGTGTCTCTCCCTCTCTTTCTGTAGCTCTCACTTTCAAATAGATAAACCTTTCTAAAAATAATAATAGTGGAGCACAGGAGCCTAGTGGCTAAAGTCCTCATGTTGCATGTTCCAGGGATCCCATATGGCCACAGGTTCATACCCTGGCAGTTCCACTTCCCTTCCAGCTCCCTGCTTGTGGCTTAGGAAATCAGTGGAGGATGGCCCAAAACCTTGGGACCCTGCAGCCATGTGGGAGACCTGGAAGAACCTCCTGGCTCCTGGTTTTGAATTGGCTCAGCTCTGGCCATTGTGGCCACTTGGGGAGTGAATCAGCAGATGAAGGATCTTTCTGTCTCTCCTTCTCTCCTTTTCTCTGTAAATCTGACTTTTCAATAAAAATGAATAAAACTTAAAACAAATAACAATAGCAAAATGCTGAAGGTAGAGGTCTTGAGCGAATGCTAATGCATTATCATACGGTACAGAATATTCCATAATTTTATCTTAATTGGCTCTTATTTCAGAAGAAAATATATTTAAATTTTCCCTGAATGTAAATCACCAAGGATGAAGTTGCCATGGCTCCTACAGGTCAGATATATAAAACCTGACCTACAGATTCCCAGAAGATTCCAGCTGACCTTGAAATGTGCATGGCTATCAATCAAGACCTTTACTTTATAGTATCAGTACTTATACATGCCCAGTGTTGCTTAATATTATCACTAATCAAAATGACCATAACAAATGCGTAACTGAAACTCATGTAAATACAAATTTTCTACCTAAATGTAGACAGTTAAAGTTATGTCATGCCTGAACACTAAGAAATCATGGAAATAATTTTATAATATTTTGTCATGACTCCAGCAGAAGGAACAAAGGGAAGGGCTCTTCTAGAAAGTTCTTTAGCCAGCAAAATATTTCTGCATATGTGTAAATTGATTTTTGTAATATTTTGCTCTTCTGAGTCCAGAGTTTTTTATTTGTATTTTGTTTTAGACACACTGTTAATATAGTAAGTAAACATATATGTGGGCCATGTCCAAATTTTCTTTACTGTTATGTGTATGTAATTATGAAATAAAAATGCTGATCACCCTGCTTTAATCAGAATGCACTATATACATGTATAAAAATATCATACTGTAGCTCATAAATATGTATTATTATTACATGTTAATCAAGAAAATATTATGAGTACCACCACTTTAAAGAAATTGCCAATTGAAGAACACAGAATTCACACATTTTCAAGAGTAGAAGATAAATGCACACCTTTGAAAGAGGACTCTTAACAGTTTGTTGTAGATGAAGACATTTTAAGGTTTTATTGCAAAATGGGATTAAGAGACAAGTTTATTGTAGTGCAAAAAATTTAAATCAATGCACACTCACATGAGCATAAACTGTAAATCCTAATTTCTAGTTGTCATTGAATACATCATTAGTATTAAATGGTATATTATTAAATGATGATATCCGTCAATTAACCAACCAACCCACAAACTCTGAATCCCTGTGAAAATTCTCTTCTGTGCAAGCCACAGTCTCTAACAGACTTACTTTCATAAAATGTTCACTCAGAAAAAAAGTCACCTGCTGAACATTAAATGAAGTGATGAAAGTTAGGTTTTTAAAAGAGTTGTTCATTTTTTTTCTATTATTTGACATCATTTAGTAGAAATAATAAATTGGATTTGAGATTTTCATAACTCTGATCTTGTTATCATTGCAAAAAAAAGTCATATTTGAGTCCCAACAGAGGGTTTGCCCTTCATCCTGAATAACATAAACTCTTACTTAGAATTCAATCGTCATTTTGTGAGTTACTTTACTTCTAGTCGAAATTAATGTGATGTATCACAGTTAGCCCTCAGTGATTCATAATTTCTAATGTCAGATAAAGCTGATTATTTTTCAATACAGGTAATATTTGGAATAATAAGTGCTATCCATTTTGTAGAATAATTTTACCAAAGAATAATCACTTTCATCACAATATAAAAATACGCTAAGACAGGTCACTTTCTGTCCTAGATTCTGGCCAGGCCCAATAGGTGCAGATTGTTCCCTCATTCTAAAATGAGATGCTAGATGCTAAATACATACTTGCAAAGGAGATAGACAAAAATTCACTTCTCAACCCACTAGTTAGCACAAAAAACACACTTAAAAATTGGGAGAGGATGTTTTAATGTGGGAGTGCAAATATGTCTTCGGCATATACTACTCATAAAGCCAGGATATGGAATCAACTAGGGTTCATCAGTGGACAAATGAATAAAAATGTAGTGTATATACATGAAAGAATACTCTTCCACTAAAAAAAAGCACACTGTCATTTATAACAACATGAAAGGACATGTGGAGGGATCTGGAAGACACAACATTAAATAACAATAGCCATATACAGAAATGAAAAATACTGCACGCTGTCACCTGTGTGTGAAATCTAGCAAGGCAAACTCAGAAGCAGAGAGTAGAATGGTGGTTCTCAGAGGCTGAAGGATGAACTGTACAGGTGAGGAGGAGAAATTGGTCAATTTTTACAAAATTACAGTTTGGAAGAATAAGTTCTATAGCAGCATGGTGGCTATAGTGAATGATAAAATGTTGCCTATTTCAAAATACCTTAAAAAGTGGATTTTAAATGCTTCACCTTAGAGAAATGATCAATATTAGAAGAGATTGATATGTTACTTTGCTTGATTTTATCTTTCCATATTTACATGTGTCAATATGTACAGCTTAATGTATGCAATTGTTATTTCTCATTTTAAAATGCTACAACCAAAAAGAGAGAGAGAGAGAACTTGCAGGGATTGTTACTGTTTGCAGACCCATCCATAGAAGGGGTACTCTGTTGAAGCTTCAAGCCCAAAGAAAGTGGCCTCTGTGAGACTACTCTCTTAAATTAAAAAGTTTGGGAATGCTGCAAACTTCTGTCAGGCCTCTTTCTGAGAAGTCTAAAGGAAGAAGGCTTGGCTTGCCAGCTGTTCTGGGGAGATACCTGGAAGAGTCTATACTGTTAGGGCAGTGGTCATGGAGGACTTCCCGTGAGACCACCTGAAGTGGGAAGGAGACCCAGAGACTTCTTGGAGTGAGGTGATCTCAGCAATGTGTGTTCACTTGGATACCAGAGGAAAAGTAATTGTTGCCATCAGGGGCTACTATGAGGGAGTCCCAGTGACTGGAGACTTCTTCAGAGAATCCCTGAAAGCACTGTGCATTATAATGAGTTAGCCTCCATCACCTGCCAGAGCTAGAGTGCTGGGACAGGGTCAGCCTTACTCTGATTCAGATTTCTCTTAATCACTCACCTTCCCTTGGCTTCGCTTATAGGAAGTGAAGGCTAAGAGACAGAGAAAACAGCTTACAGCCTTTCTTCCTGTGGAAAAGAAACCAGCTTGTGTAAAGCAGGAACTGGAAGGAAAAAGGCACCAGCTTCCGTTCGATTTCTTCACTTTTATAAGAATAACTTATTATAACAATATTATTATTACACATGATTTTACTGGAATGCTTTGAGGTCACAAAAATAAACACAGGACTTTTCAAAATTTTTCCTGCAAGTGACTAGAAAAGCTACAGGGCCCATTGCAATTTTTGTTCAATGATGAAAAGAACAAGTCTCCAAGAGCAGATCTGAAAGGCATGATGAAAGAAAATGAAATTATTTTCTAATGTGCATTACACATTCTGTTCCTGTGGCCTCATAATTTCAATAATAATAGCTGAAATATATCAAGCATTTATCATTCACCAGGTACTGTCTACGTAAATTAGGTAATTTCATCCTTACAACAACCTATAAGGTTATTACACTCATTTTCCAGGTAAGAAACTTAGGCACAGAGAAAGTGCCTAATACAACTTGTCTAGGTTGCACAGCCAGTAAGTGGCACAACTACTCATGTAACTACTTGGGACAAAGAAAAATTCAGTCTTTTCCCCCAAATTCTTCTTTTGTCTCAACTATCCAGAATACTTAAGTATTTAAATATTGAAATACCTAAAATGTAAACAACAGCTATAGCAGCTTCGATGCATGGACATGTTGCAGAAACACGTGAGACTACATTTGAGTCACTGTGATTTGTTTCAAGAACAAAGCAATACATCACCGTAGTAGGTTGGTAGTGTTTTTTCCCCCTTAAATCTGTATTATTTTTTCCTTTTTTATTTTTTTTTTAGGTGTGGCAAACCAGTACAGAATAAAGTACAGCTGAAGGGGCGTGACCTCCTCACTCTCAAAGACTTTACAGGAGAGGAAATTAAATACATGCTCTGGCTATCAGCAGATCTGAAATTCAGAATAAAACAGAAAGGAGAGGTAAGTACTAATCCGTGTTTTCAAAGTGTTCTTTCCCAGAGAAAGAGGGAAAAGTAAATGCATTAGAATGCCCAGGCGGTAGCTGACTAATGAAACTTCCTAGTCAAGGTAATTGATTATCACCGAGTGTGCAGGCATACCAACAAGAGCATAAACATCCGTTATTCAATGGCACATCATTGCGTTTCTTTAATGTGAAATCCTGGAATTCATTATCGACTGGATCAGAACCTAAGAAGTCGTTTGTCCGGAAAGATGTTATTTTTATTTCTCTTCTCTATCCAGTATTTTCTATCAACTTAAAATTCAAGATGATGTTTTTTTTTTCTAGCAACAAATTTCAATTTGGAATGCATATCAGATATATAATCATTAGGATAATGTCAGAAATTTTAAAATGTTATAATAGTATTTAAAAGAGCATTTAGATTCGCAAAGAAACAATTAAATGGTGGCCAAGTAGGGGAAGAGCTGGGACCTGGAGCTTAGTGTAAGCATTATTCTGCATTTTGAGCAATTTGTGTCTGAAACACGCTTAATTAACTCAGTAGCTTCATTTAGACTGCTTAATTGCGAGAGCATTTTTGTATTCCAAGCTTGCTCAAAAACTTTCCTAAAGAGTTGCTTTCAGGTTTAGAAGTTTTACACAACTGTGAGTTTTTTTTTTTTTTTACATAATTGCCTAGTTCTTCAAGCCGCTAAAAGCAGAGAACAGAAGTAACTTCAACTGCTAGTGGCTGACATTCTCATGGAGTGAGGTTCAAAGGTCTCCCCAGATCCAAGGCTTTTGTCCTCCGTCCCCCACTTTATGTACAAAATGGGTTAGTTGTCAGAAATGAATTTATTCCAGAAGTCATCGTATCAGGAATCTATCTACAGAAAAGGAAAGAAGAAGCGACCCACCCCATCCCTGAACTCTCCAGATTGTCTTCAAATAACTTTGAGAAACAAAATATCTGTACTCATTTGAGCATACTTGAGGCATGGGTAACTGAATTTCTAGGGACTTAAGGAGGAGTCTTGGTGCCCCATGTTTCTACCTGAGAAATCACCTCTGAACCTGCCTCTACAAGGGCATTGGCATTGAAATGTAGATTTCAGTGGCATTAAGGAAAGAAGACGATTCCAGCTTGAAGTGTAATTATTCTGTGACCATATGTCCACAGTGAACACAGAACAATTACTGCTTCCTAATTGCATGTAAGTAAGCTTGTGGAAACGGCTGTTGCGTTTCCCAAAGTGTCTAAAACATAGGAAAAGGCACTTTAAACTCATTTTTTAATAATATTTTGAACACTTATTTGGCAGCAGTGATTAGCCTATCTTTTTCTAACAATGTAAAGGATGACAGCTTCAGCATAATCCTCAGTATTGAATAGGAGACATAGTTCGCATATTTACTTGTATTTTTGTCTTTGACTTTCAGTACTTACCATTATTGCAAGGGAAGTCCTTAAGCATGATTTTTGAGAAACGAAGTACTCGGACAAGATTGTCCACAGAAACAGGTGAGTTCACAGAGGGGGCCTGGGAGTGAGGAGATGGGAGGGTAACCAGGGAGGGCGTTTGTCTCATTCTTTAGCAGTGAAAAAGAAAAACATTTGCCCCAGTACAAGCAATGCATGCCTAGGAATGCTCTTTCTAATTCCCATAAACACTGTAACAACAAGATTCTACCTGAGTAGAAGTTCCATATGTACCTCCTCAAGTTCAGGACAAAATGTAGGTGGACCCCAATTCTCAGACTTCAAACTGTAGCAGGTAAGAAATGTGTCCACTTTCCTGACATATGAAGAACTTTTGCTCGTGTTTCTCAAATCTATTGGCTAACAGAAATTTAATCTCTACACCGTTAGGCAGTCCTCTGTTGCTTTGGGGCTCTCTTTTTCATTTCCCCACAATTTTGGCTGAATCCTCAAGAGCATCTGAACATCGGGATATCTAGAGCTTTGGCGATCTGGTCCTTGCTTGTCAGTACATCATCATCAAATATCTGTGCTGGGATCTGTTGTAACTTCTGCATTGCCATTGAATTTTGACAGTTTCCCATTTGCTTTGCTTTGCTTTGCTTTGCTCACAAGATCTGAGATATCTATTAATGTGGTTTTCTCTGCTTCTGGGCAGCTCTCCAAGTCACACTGGGTACAGAGATACTGAAAGGCTATCTAATGTTCCTTCCTCATGCTGGCAGCCAAGGAGAGCTGCCTCCTATAGCTCTGTCTTAACAGCAAGACAGATGTTTTCATTTCAGGGGTTCCCCCAAAATTCATCTGCCATCTCTGTTAGGCTCCTCACTGGCCTGAGGAGCACACAGCAAGGTACCACAGCAAATGTGAAATCAACTTTTACTTCTGTTGCTTCTTTTGCTCCCCTTCTTGCATTTCCACTCCCCAGAATAAGAGGCCAGGCAAGAAAAGAGGAGGACGAACTGGCTCTGATTATCCACACATTCTTCCAGATTTGTTTGTGCTCAGAATTATAGACTGTGAGAACTCAAAATCTTCTTGGCTTTTTTTTTTTCTTTAAAGCTGTTATACCTGCTTTGACTTTGAGAAAAGTCTATTTGGGGGGCTGGCACAATGGCTCAGCCTGTAAGTGCCGGCATCCTATATGAACTCCAGTTCATGTCCCAGCAGCTCCACTTCCCATCCAGCTCCCTGCTTGTGGCCTGGGAAGGCAGTCGAGGATGGCCCAAAACATGGGACCCTGAATCCAAGTTGGAGACTGGAGGAGGATTCTGGCTCCTGGCTTCAGCTCATCTTTGGCTTTGTGGCCATTAGCAGAGTGAATAAGCAAATGGAAGATCTTTTTCTGTCTCTCTTTCTCTCTATAAATCTGCCTTTTCAATAAAAAGAAATTCATCGTTTTTGAAAAGTCTGTTTTGAAATTTGCAAACCACAAATTGCTTTATCTTTCTTCCTCTCTGTATCTTTGCTCCATTAGACTTCCCTTAAATAACCAATATCTGTCCAGACGGGCAATCAAAAGGAGTCAGGGAGAAAGCATTACAAAAACACATTGACTGATTCTTCGAACATCTTATCCTGACTTTAAAAGTATCAGAAGGAAACAACCACATGTACTACATGAATTTTTTGTCTTAGCATGTTCAATAACAAAGTCCATCAAATAGATAACAAAAATGAAATTGGGGGGGGGATTAACTTTCTAAGTTCACTCAGTTAATAGACCTAGTATCAAAAATCTGATCTCAAGTACAGTATACCTCCTAAAATACCCTCCTTTCCTCTTAAAAGAAGGAAGGAGAAAGAGCAGGAAAATATAACCTATCACCAATCTTTAAAGCCCTAGGGAGAAAACAAATGAGCACATTTTATTTTTCAAAGCTGGCTCCAAGAAGTGGTCATGTTGGAATATGACAGGTAGTAGAAAGAAAATTAATAAACCAATTGGAAATCCTCAAATTCCAATCTCTTTGTACATTGGTCTTTCATGACTTGGGCAAAAGTTTATTTTACCTTTCCTTAACCATTAACATTTAAGAGAGGTGATATTGCTTGAAGTCATCAAAATAACTGATTAATACATAGAAATTTCTCAATTTTAAGTTTTTTACATAATTTTTTGGTTGGTTGTTGCTGTTTCCTGCCATTTTTTCTCTGTGCATATTTGTTTGGCATCAAAATGTCCCTAATTTGATGATCAGTTTCATCATTTACAATAATGTGTCAGTGAAGCTACTACTAAAACAAGAGAGAGAAATTAATAAGTTTTTGGATGTAGACCGTGAGCTGAGTGCTCTGTGTTAATTACATAGTTTATCACACTAAACATTTATGACAACTGTACGAGAGCAAGACCATTGAGGAAAGCAGGCTGAAATGGGTACAGCAAATGGCCCGTAGACACATAGTAATAATCATAGACACAGGACTGGAAGCTATTGTTAAATGCATTTTTAAATATCTTATTTGACTCAGGCATGCAAAAGTAGTTTTTATTCTAGCAAGATTGTTTCTACAGGTGGCATTGAGTTATGTGTTAAATGATAATTTTCTGTAAGTACTCTGAGACGTGAACAAATTGCAAACCAAAGTAACAAATACATGAAGAAAGGAACCTTTGACCATTAAAACTTATGGTTCATAGAGTATTTTCATTATCTTCAATGAGTACCCAGGAGCCTAATTGCATATAGCATTTCTGCCCAATTCAACCATAGGAGAATCAGAGTGGATAGTCGCCTTAAATGGTAATGAAAGTGCCAATTAAAATCATAGCAGAAAATTTCTATTGTGTATGTGTGTGTGTGTGTGTGTGTGTGTGTGTGTGCATCATAATTGTCCTTTGGCACAGTTTGAGAAAGGAAAAACTCATTGCCTTGGTATCTAGAATGAACACGGGCTATATTTATCTATTGCTACTTAAAAATTGTGCTAGTCCGTAGGGTAGGGTGATCCTCACAGAATCGTTCTTAAGGATTCTAGCTCAAGCCTGAGTTTCAGACATATTGGCAGGATTTCTAGTTATCTCAGGAGACAGATTAAAATTCTCCACCGAACCGAAACCTTAGCAATTTCTTACATATTGTGTTTATTAAAGCGGAACACACCCACAAAAAAAGTGCAGAGAGCACTAAGTGTACAGTTGGATGAATGCTTACAGTAAACGCATTATTGAAGCTCACATCCAGATAGACTAACAGAGCATTAACACCACCCTGAAGGCCCACCACCACCTTGGACTCCCTTCAAGTGGCTACTCCCTCCACACAAGGGTAATGATTATTCTTACTTATAATATTACAGATTGGCCTTGCCTGTCTTCAGACTTCATTTAAACGGAAGCATTCAGCATGTGCTCTTTTGTGTGCTCAGCTTTATGGTTGCGATATGTATCCATGCTTCTGTGAAGGGCTGCAAATCATTCATTCCTTATCCACCCTTTGTGTGTGCCTGGCCGGCAAGCCAGATAATTCTCCAGTGTATCTACTGATGATTATATTCTTTTACTGCAAATTAGATGAGCCAATGGACAGATGCATTTATTAAGCTTAGTGAGTGCAGTAGCTGATAGAAAAATGCACAGGGCATTCTGAGAGATGGTTCTTTTCATTATGTGACACTGATATTTCACTTTCAAGGTGAAATAGGAGCTGGTGCTTTAGCAGCCATTTAAAATTCATCATCTTTACAAAGATGCCAATGTTAAACTTGTCATCATGTTATACAGTTATAAAAGCAAAGCAGGGACCAGCAAAGACTTTGAAATATCTCATATTTTCCATAAATGAAATCTTTTCTCCCCAAACCTATGAGGAAAGGAAAGGATAAAATAAATGTATTGTCCCAAACAGAAATTGACAAATCCACAAAAGAAAGTATTTGTTCAAAAAATATCTGATATGAAAGCGTAAATAAATAAAACAGATGGAAGCAGGTTTCTGAGGTGGAAGGATGAAGAGAAGGTCCAGAGCAATTAGTCTCTCTGCCCATTTCTTTTTGGCAATGGAAGCTCCTGGTGATGTCTTAAAACCTGTGACATCCTCTGGTACACGTGTGCACAAACACCAGTCCATGCCATGATGCACTGGTAAATGCCTGGCCTGAACTGTTAGACTTAGGGGCCAAGGCTTCTTGTTGATCACTGACAAAAATTACAAGTCCTTTTCAGAGACAATGTACACACAGACACACACACACACACACACACAACCCTTTTACTTCTTTTATGGATCACTGAAGACTAACTCCTGTTTGTGAACACTTTCTGAGACCCTTCTTCCGACCTTTACTTCATAAATTCAGGCTTGGTGTGCATAAAAGTTTTTATCTATTTATTTATTCATTGGGAAGAGAGTTCATTCACTCCCATTTAGGCCACAATGGCCAGGACAGTGCCAGGCCAAAGCCAAGGGCCAGAACCTCTATCCTGATTTCCTACAATGGGTGGCAAGAGCCAACATACTTTGACAATTCTTTTTCTGGCTTCCCAAGATCCTTAGCAGGAAACTGGAGTGGAAATGGGGCAGCCAGGACTTGAACTACCATACTAATATGAAATGGCTGCATTGCAAGGAACACAGCCCACTGTACCACAATGCTGAATTTTCCTCACAGCACACTGAGAGAAATGAAAGGGCAGTAGACAAATCCTAAGCTGCTACAGCAAAATGGCGTCCACGTTGGGAGAGATTATGACTTGGAGCAGAGCCACCAGTTTTCTTCAAATTTTGCTTGAAATTCTCTGCAGTTGCCAACTCTTAATGGTACCCATCCCTGTGATAGGCGTATAATAGCTACACAATAAATATACCTAAGTATGAATGTACAACGTTTACATTTTAGGTCACTTCATGTTGATAATCAAATTAAGTGCTCAAAATTTACTAGAGGCTGTAATGAACATTAAACTCCATTAGCTTTCTTCACAGAATACAACATTTCTCTTCTTTCTGTTAACAGAGTGCAGGGTGTTTGCAAATGAGGAGAATGTTCTCTAGAGTCAAAATCCTTCTTTTATTCAGCCAAAGAGCATTTAGTGAGTGCACATTGTTCTGCAGTCTTCATAACAGGTGCTTTTGAGTGACACATAAGTAATCAAAATGCACGAAATCACCTGGCTTCACAGAACTTACTGTGGGTATTCATACAATAGACAATAGATACAGGAAATAAATGGGTGATGTAGTGAATGAAAGGAAATAAGAGCTCACAATGAGGAGAAATGTGCCATGTTTGTCATTAATGGAATGACATTGTCATTTGACTTTTATTAGGAATGCACTGGGGAATCACAGACGTTTGAAACTGTGTTTCTAAAGGATTATTCTAACTGATCTATTGAGAATTGATGCTTGGAAAAACTGGAAACAAGACAGAAGGAGCGAAACTTGTAAAAACTTACTAATTGTATACAGACTGAGACAAGGTTAGTAGCAGTGTGGAGGTAACAGGAACAGATTCTAGATATTTTTTTGAAGGGAGAAAGAAAATGCTTACTAATAGAGTTGGCAAAAGAAAAATGTCAAAAAATGTCAAGATTTCTGCTTGAACAGCCATAAAATCTCCCAGTGAGGCAGGTTGGAGGAAGGATATCGAGAGTTCAGTTTTGGATGTGTTGAGTTTGAGTTATCAATTAGAAAGGAGATACAACAACACAGCTGTAAAAAAAAAAAAAGGCTATGAAAACTGGAGGTTGAGACTAAGACTGGAGCTGTGTAGGGGTCACCAGTATAGACAATATTTAAGGCTTCAGGATAGGGCATGATTGTAGTTGAGAGTATTTAGATACAAGAGGACCAAGGACTGCCCTGGAGCATGTCAACAATAGAAGGAAACATAATGGAGACAGAGGAGGATAAACTCCCAAGGTAGATATAAAAAACAAGAAATGTTGTTTCTCATATTGTGTACAAAATGTTTGCCAAAGAGAAATCTGTAATCAACTGTGTTAAACGCTATTAAGTCAAGAAGAAGACTGACAGATGGCTCTAGATGTAGCAACATCAAGGTAATTTGAAAACCTTGGTAAGAGGAGTTTGGGAGCAGTGGTGTTGGGAGGCAAAGCCTTATGGGAACAGGTTTGATAGAAATGCGAAGAGAGGCACAGAGTAGGCCAGAAAAGGGAGATAGACAAAGAGAAGTAAAAGAAACAAAATAATGAATTTTACTGAAAAGGGAGGTAAAGAATTAAAGGGCTACTTGACAGGGGAAGTGGGATGAAGAGAAACATCCTATTTATTTTGTTTTTGACACTGTGAATAAATGAAAAATGAGTGTATTCAAAGTGCAGGTGATGTGAGAAAGGAAAGAACTTCTGGAGTAACATACTTGAATAGGTAAGGGGAGATGCCTTCCAGTGCCTGAGTGGAGAATTTACACAGGCCTGGAAGGTTCAGCTATGCTTAATACAAAAGAAAGCAAAGTATATGGGTAAAGATGCTGACAGATGGGGAAATGTATTGGTGCAGTTTGAAAGGTCTCCTCTGCTTGCTGCTTTTTTCCCCAGTGAGATAAGAAGGAAGATTAACAACTGAGTCGTGGCTGTATTTTGAAACTGTATCAAGAATCCAAGCAACTTCCTCATCAATTCAGTTATGAGCATCCTAGTCCAAGCTATCAACTGTCACTAAGTCCAATTGTGTCACTCTAGTCTAATCCTCCAGAGGCTTCCCATCATGGATAAAAGTCAAAACTCTCTTCAGCCTCCTTCTGCAGCCTCACCTCCTTCCACTCTTCCTCACACACTGCACCTTCCACAGCAACCCCACTGCTATCCTTTGAATCCAATAGCCATGACCTTATCTTTGCTCACGCTGTTTGCAATGTCTTCTGTTTTCCATTATTCATTCATCTGTCTTCCTCAGGTCTTATTCAAACGTCCCTCAATTAGTATGGCTTCCTTCAACGCATATTTCAAATTGTAACTCCTATTTCTTATATTCTTTGCCCCTTGCACGGCTCTATTTTTGTCATAGAACTTGCCAACATCTGATATACAATACATTTTATTACACATTCAGTTTATTTCTGTTCTCTCTACAAGAATGTAAGTTCCATGCAGTCAGGCATTTGTGTCTTGGTGTTTATAATGCTTTCCCCATTTCCTAGAATTTCACTATGCACGTATTTCTAGAAACTAGTGCGTGAATGGCTGTGAGCCTATGACTTGTCACGGTCTTTTCACATAGAGGAGATGCGCCATTTGACTCCATTCTTGACCATGAGGACCCCACACATGCACGAAGAGTGTCTAAAGAAATTTATTATTCAGCATCGGTGTGAACTGGTTCCGGGGTGTGCCAGACTTGGCTTAACTTCAGCACTTACTCATGCTTGCAAGAGTCAGAGTGGGTGTAGGACAGAATTTGTTAGGTCTCTGCACCTGCTAAACCATGCAAAAGCTGGGTCTGGAGGTGGACCTGGCAGTGCTGAGCTGCAACACCCAATAGTCAGAGCTGGAATGGGTGTGGGATGGTCAGGCAAGGTCACTGTACCTGTCAGGACAATAGGTGGACCAAGTTAGACTAGGACAAGGACCCACTGGTGTGCGTGAGATCTGTGACTGGGAGGTGAGATGTTAGAGGAGCTTGGGGAACTCCTCTCTCAGGATGCAGTTCCTGTAGGTGAGCACAAGAACTAAGGCTGTGCACAGCCCAGACCAAGCCAGCTCACAGTATGCGCCAGCATTTGTGGGGGTCAGGTCTGGGGTGGGCCAGGCTGAGCCAGTTCATAACACCCAAGGGCAGATCTGAGAACCAGGATGGGGTGCAGGACAGCCCAGGTTGGGCCATAACATCAGCCAGTTCACATTAGGGCCAGGACTGGGGTCTGGCTGGATTGAGCTAAGCTGTAACACTCACCAGCATTAGTGAAAACTGGGGGAAGACAGAACTGAGCCAGGCTACAGCACCAACTTGTAAATACCAAGGTGAGGCAAGCCATGCAAGTCTGGGCTGCAGATCCCATCAGCACACATAAGACCAAAAGATGGGAAGCAATTGTTTTATCCATTTTCCCCTATTCCTTGACACTTGCCACTCTAGTTAATGGTCCACATGGTTACGCATGCCTTTCAACTATGTAAACATCATCAAAAATAAAATTAATTTATTATTTACAAAAGAAAGAAAATAAAGGAAAAGAGATTTATTTGATCTTATTGATTTGAAAGGCAAAGTTAGAGAGACAGAAGGAAAGAGATCTCCCGTCTGCTGGTTCAATCCTGAAATCACTCTAACAGCAAGGCTTGGGCCTAGAGTCTCCTCCAGGTCTCCCAGTGCAGAGGCCCAAGCACTGGGCCCATCTTCTGCTGCTTTCCCAAGCATATTGTCAGGGAGCTGCTCAGAAGTGTCCCACAACATAACATTTTGTATCTTTCACAAAAACAATAATATTCGCCTATATAACTACGAGGACATTATATCTAACAAAATACTAGCTATTTAATATCAATTCCAGTCCATGTTCAAATCACATTGTTGGGCCTGGAGTGGTAGCCTAGTGGCTAAAGTCCTTGCCTTGCATGTGCCAAGATCACATGTGGGCGCCAGTTCTAATCCCAGCAGCCCCACTTTTCATCCAACTCCCTGCTTGTGGCCTGGGAAAGCAGTCAAGGATGGCCCAAAGCCTTGGGACCCCGCATCCACACAGGAGACCCTAAAGAAGCTCCTGGCTCCTGGCTTCAGATCAGCTCCAGCCATTGCAGCTACTTGGGGAATGAATCAACAGATAGATCTTCCTCTCTGTCTCTCCTCCTCTCTGTATATCTTTCTAATAAAAATAAAATAAAACTTCAAATCACATTGTTGAAATTGCGTTGAGTCTTCATGAGGTGTTAAAACAAGACCTTGAGTTGTATTCCCCTTCATGGTTCTAAAATGACTCTAATTTTTCATAGGAAAAAGCTAATAGTAGTAAATTTCAACTGTTTTATATTTGCCATGGCACCTGTCTCAAACAATATGGTAAAGTTCTGATGGAATATCATCATTTTCTATCATTTTATCCCAGAATGTGTCACATAATGGCTCTTGAAATTTCAACTATGGCTTGGAGCAGACCCCTCTGCGTGGCATGATCCTCAGACGTGTGCACTAAGCAGGGCAGGAGCTGTCCTCACTCTCAGGTAGCTGCAGTAATCTCAATTTGCCCAGGAGGTTGAAAACTAGTAAGGGTCATACATAGGTGATATTTAGCTTAATCTTGCTTGGAAGATAAAACAGTAGCTGATTCCTAGTGACTTAATACTACCTTGTCAATGCTTTATCTTGTTTTCAATTTTTCTAAACTCAAGCTATAATTTATATATTGTAAAATGGATAAGTTGTAAGTGTACAGTGCTGGGCATAGCAGTATGCTCATGTAACCCACATATTCTAGCAAAATTAAAAAAAAAAAAAAACATTTCTTTTCCCCAGAAAAATTATTCAGTGCTCCTCTCCAGGTAGTTACTGTCTTCAAAAGCAATGGTCACTTAAATCTCATTCTCCAGGCTAGTTTTGATCAGGTTGTAACTTCACTTAAATGAAATTTTATAGTATCTACTGTTTATAATTTCGTTCATTCAGTACACTTCTGGAAGTAATCTATATTGTATGAATTAGTAGTTCATTTCTATTGTAGTGTCTTATTTAGTACCCCATTGTAATCCATAGTTTCCCACATAGCTACAGTTGATTCTTCTATTCTATTAGATGTCTTATTACATTTTAATGAATCAAAACCAAGCATATAGCTCCCCCAAAAGGAACAATGCCCCCTTATTGCCAGTTCTACCAGTACAAGAGAATGGAGAAATGGGAGAATTAGGTCTTTATGCACACAATTACATCTATTTCCCTTAATTCCCCATTTTGCATTGCCTGGGAATTGCTTACCAAAGAGTTCGGAGAACTTTGAAGAACTGTCTTTTCAATTGACATGGGGCCTACTAATGTGATTTTCTTTCCCACTTCAGTCCTTTCGTTTAAAACTAAAATCCTTTCTCTGCTTTATTGTAGGCTTTGCACTTCTGGGAGGTCACCCTTGTTTCCTTACCACACAAGATATCCACTTGGGAGTGAATGAAAGCCTCACAGACACAGCCCGGTAGGTCAATCTTTCTTCCTTCTGTTCATTGTAGTATATGATGGATAAAATTTCCAAAGAAAACACTTGTCTACTTCTCTCTAAATAGTTGTTTTCTGTATCTGAGTCCTGTGTTTTCCCTAACGTTGTGAATGACTCTTCCTTTTCTTCTGGCCACTTTTCATAAGTTAAGGTAATCTTTCCTTATCAACTTTAAATAATTTTCATTTATTGGTTTGAGACACAAACAGAGCCTCTATGTGACGGTTTGTCCCCTAAGGCCTGCAACAGCTAGGTCTATCTAGGCTGATGCCAAAGCCAGGAGCTGGGAACACAATCGAGGTCTTTCACATGGGTGGCAGAAACCCAGCTGCCTGAGCCATCACTACCACCTCTCACTATACGCACCAGGTGATGCTTAGGAGCCCAAGCCGGGAATCCAAGTCAGGCACTCTGTTGTAAGACGCATGTTTTAATCACTAGGCAAAATGGCT
The DNA here is from genome assembly GCF_017591425.1 of Ochotona curzoniae. Taxonomy (NCBI): domain Eukaryota; kingdom Metazoa; phylum Chordata; class Mammalia; order Lagomorpha; family Ochotonidae; genus Ochotona; species Ochotona curzoniae. The sequence continues at coordinate 16,034,412 of NW_024465023.1, read as the reverse complement.
GCTCTTCTTAGCAACTTTTTTGAAGAGGCTTCTAACAATAAAACTTCACATTTAAAGAAACCTAGAAATCATCAGGAATAATTCTTACATTCAACAGTTAAGGCAGTGAAGCAATGGAGAAACAAATGCGTTCAATGATACCCAATTAGTTAGTACCAGAGTAGGTAATACCACCAATAACTGCCATTTGCTGAGCATTTTTGTGTGCCAGGTATTGTTTTAATCTAACAACCCAAGCAGACTGGCGTAAAATAGATTCAACAACTTAATTAGTAACATAATTACCTACTATAACCCCAAATCTCACATTTCAAAGTCTTAACATAGTGCAGATATTCCTGATGGGTAAAAGGGAAGGAGAAATTATTAAGTTCTGTGCTCATTTAAGGAGTTTGGCTATGAGTGGCTCCTCCATCTTTAGCATCCAAGCTCATAGTAGATGTCAACACACAGTCAGGATCTAGACAAAAGAGAGCAGGAAGAAGAAATCTTGGCTTCAAAGTCACCTGAGCAAGAAAGTGGCACCTCACCTAGTTGAAAGGAGAGAGGAAAAAAGCTCCTGGCCACTCCATTACAGTGAAACAGGCCTTCCGTCTCCCCTATGCAGTACTCTCACCATTTTAGCATGTCTGGGTAAGAAATTCAGAGCAAATGTCTTTGTTAAATGTTTTTTTTTTCCCCTCAGAGGAGAAAACTAATGATGATTTTCTCTGAAAATGATATGCCACATAGTAATCTCTTGCAGACACTGTCTGCTTTTCATAGCAACTATCCTAGTATATACTAAAAAATTCAGCTCATTTGAATTACTAAAAAGATTTCAAATCACTCATCTTTAAACCATTTAGTTGTTATTTCAGAAGGGACAATAATATTAAGAAGTACCGTGGTTATCTTTTGGATGCTAGTGACAAAATATAAATGAATATAAATGAGATTTCCTTTCAAATGCATTGCCACCAACTAGGGTTATATTTGCCTAATAATTCTACTTCTCAACGAGTGAAATGTACTTCATTCAAGAGCAAATATTACAAGCAGGTTAAGGAACAAAGCCAGAAGCCAGAGTCACATCCAGGAGAGATGTTTCAGTTGGGATTTTCCATCTAGGACCAGTATGTGATGTTGAATGAATCAAATGTGCACCAGTGACTATAAGAGGGTCCCAGTTTACTGAACAACTGAAAATCCAGGAAACACTTAAGTAGTACAGATTGGCAGACTGAGAGAGAATTCAGGACACCTCCCGGACAAAGCAAGGGGAAAATAGCCAAGCAGGGACTGAAGGCTGAAAATGAGTATAACACGCTCTTTTCTGTGCTGGCTCCCTACATTTTTAAAAAGATTTATTTATTTTTATTGAAGAAGCAAATTTATCAAGAGAGAGGGAGATATAGAGAGAAAGATCTTCTACCCACTGGTTCACTCCCCAAGCGGCTGCAATGGCTGGAGCTGAGCCAATCCGAAGCAAGGAGCCAGGAGCTTCGTTCATATCTCCCATGCAGGAAGGTCCCAAGGCTTTGGGCCGTACTCCACTGTTTTTCCGGGCCATAAGCAGGGAGCTAAGTGTGAAGTGGAACAGTCGGGAAATGAACCAGCATACCCATATGCAATCCTGGCAGATATAAGGCAAGGATTTAGCCACTGAACCATTGTGCCAGTCCCAGCTCTCTACATTTCTCATAGAAATTCTGCATCAGAGCTTTCTATAGATCTTATGTTCACAAAATCCTAAACAATCAGGGCATTTTGCATACATGTGACAATTTCCATTACAACATGTATATATGGATCTGAAAATTGCATTATCTTATCCAAAGATTAGGTACAAATAGTAGCTGCTTCTTAAAGGGCATCTTCTATCGGCTCATTTTGTGCCAAATGTTTGTCACAATCTTGCAAGATGAGGATTGTTGGCCTAGCTACATAGACTGGGAAACCATGACTCTGAGAGAAAAATGGAGGTTAGAAACTGAACGTTGAAGAGTTCAAATCACACTAAGAAAGATCTTCCATCTGCTGGTTCATTCCACAAGTGGTTATAAAGGCCAGAACTGAGCTGATCTGAAGCCAGGAGCCAGAAGCTTCTTCAGGGTTTCCCATGCGGTTGCAGGGTATAGGGTGCAGGGTCATCCTCTGTTGTTTTTCCAGGTTATAAGCAGGGTGCTGGATGGAAGGTAGGGAAGCCACACCTGGCGCTTGCAAGGTGAGGATTTAGCCACTGAGCCATCACAGTGAGCCCAGCAAAAGAAATTTGGTAGAGGCTCAACACCCATGGATTTTATTGGGAGTGGTCACATTGGCATACCCTGCCTGGTTCCCAAATTTGTGACCTTAAAAAGGAAGTAAGAGTTTACCTTAATCCATATTGTTAGTGGAAAATATTTTAGCTTCAGTCAGCCCCTCTTTTCAATCCTAGGAACAGAGGAAACTCTTCCCAAACTGAACTTCCCAAATATCATCCAAGAGCCAGTCTTGCAAGCAGACATTTCAGAGTTCTGCTCTGTTAACTCTTTTCCACATGATTTGTAAATTGGGCATCTTAAGACCTAATCCCAGCCAGGCCTATTACCTGCTTTTTATCTTTCATAAGTGCAAAAAAAAAATCTCTCGATCCTGTTTCTTTTTCTACAAAATGAAGGAGTTCTGATTCCTAAGGTCCACTTTAACTATATTTGTAAATGCATGCAGATTTATCAGTTTGAAAGCATAGATGTGTCCCAGTATAAACTCTATGTGGCCAGAAGTAGAACAATTTGAGTCAGAGTAGACATGGGAGGTAGAGAGGTTAATTCCAGGTGTTCTGAAATAAAGTTTTGCAATCATATTAGGAAACAAGTTAAGATGCAGAATTCTGAGCCCTACAATCAGTCTAACTTCAGATTAAAATTCCAGTAGTGTCTGTAGTGTCTGGGAATCTGCACTTTAGCAAGTTGCCCGTATGATTTTAACACCAGGGTGACTGGACCATACTTTGAGTTAAGATGTGGCATAGAAGACCTAGGCTGTTGTGTTATGTATCTAGACTAAGGCAATAGCAAAGGAATCTTAAAGAAGATTAATAGGCTATCTTTCCCTGTCTCATTTCAAGAGGCACCCCACCTCCTGGCTCTCTCCTGGAAGGTGGTTTTCCCTTCCTTCTTATTTCCACATTTGTCTGATCACTTAGCAAATAAAACTTCTCAGTCTGCAACCAAAAATTTCATGGTTTCACAATAGCTGATTGTGAAGGGTGACTAGATAGTGGAGGTAAATATGTATATGTAACAATAACAAATCTGGAATCATTATATGTGTGTGTATTCCACAAATCTGGAAACTCGTAGTAAACAAACTGTATAATACATTTTCTATTGTTAAACCATATATAGTTATATGTAAAATATGTATTATATATGCAGGAAAGTATATGCTTTAGGAAGAATGTGGTAGATTGGGTATTGGACATATTGTATTAAAGGCTCCAACTCTAAGTGCAAATGTCTACAAGCCACTGGTGATAAGAAGCTTAGGTAAAACTAAAAGCTGTAGAAACATAAGTAGAAGCTCAATGGCTTAAAAACATGAGTTTCATGGTCTCTTTGTGGGAGACTTTCAGAAGGCAGATGCAATTCAAGAGAGGCAGGAGGAAATCATCAGGATACAAGAAGAGGAGAAGGTTAGTATCATATCAGAAGAGGCTAAGCTGGAAGACACAGGGTGTCAGAAAAAGGGCTGGAGTAGCTACTGTGGATATCTGACTTCCTTCTGTGTAACTACAATTACTACTTAATCTGCCAAAAAACCTGACAAACAAGATATTCTGAGACTCAGAAATTCAAGAAACCTCAACTGAAGAAGACAAGAGAAATCCACTAGCTTCCCTGGAAGCAACTGAACAGGAGAAGCAAGGAAGTGAATCTTAATGATATCCTCTGCTGATATGCACTGTACAACCCTTAGAAGCTTCGTCCGCTGCTTTTGATAGCAGTGTAGCTTTCTAAGATGTGAACAGATTGGACGATGTTTAAATGATAGTCCTGGCCCTTTCATTCCAGGGGAATAGTTTGCACCTGACACTGACTGATGGCTGCTGCTTCTCTGCCTGCCTTTCTGGCTGCTTTGGAGGATTGGTAGGATACAAAGTGCCAGCCTATTGGTGAGAGAAAAACCTGAGGGAGAATTCAGTGAATGCAGCAGTCACTGAAGGAAAGAATAAAAAATAAAAAGCAAAAACTGGACCAGTCTCCAGGAAGCCGTTAAATGCCGTCAGCAAAATATAACTTATTTGCTCAAATAAGTGAATTATTCAGTTATTTAAAAATAGGTATTTCATGTCTAGTTTTTCTTCAAGATCATTTTTTTTTTTAGTACCAAGAATAAAATTGTGACCAGATAAACAAGATCTTTGTTGGACTAGAAATACATTCTAAAGCAAAAATGCTTTTACTGGCAAATAAATGAGGCTTGAAGACCGGGTTGCAGTAAGTGCTTTGATGAAGTTAATGCAAAATGATCTGTCAGTGAGGTGGGAGGTACTTTAAACTGCAGGTCATGGAAGGCCTCAAGGAGGTGATGGTTGAGAACTCACTTAAGAGACCAAGCCAGGCGCACAAAGCTGTGGGAAGAGCATCACAAGTGCAAAGAATTGCTTGTGAGGAAACTTAAATCAGCAAGAAACTGCATATATTCAAGAGTAGGAGGAAACTCAGAAAAGTCCGAAGTCCTCCAATAAACATTTTAAATATGCACTTTAAAAAAAAAAAAAAACCAGTATGGCTCAACTGGCTAATCCTCAGCCTTCAAGCACTGGCATCTCATATGGATGGTGTTGGAGTCCTGATTGCTCCAATTCTGATACAACTCCCTGCCTGTGGCCTAGGAAAGCAACTGAGGATGGCCCAAGGCCTTGGAACCCTGCACCCATGTGGGAGACCCAAAAGAAGCTTCTGGTTTCTGACTTTGGATTGGCTCAGCTCCAGACATCGTGGCCATTTGGGGAGTAAACCAGCAGACAGAAGATTTTTCTCTCTGTAAATCAGCCTTTCTAAGGGCTGGGCAGAGGCTGCAGACAGGGGAAGGGAACTCAGTGTAGGTTTCCCATGAGCATGACAGGAATGCAATTAAATGAACCATCATGGCAGCCTCCAGGGATCTGCATTACCAGGAAGCTGGAGTTGGGAGCCAGAGCCACGAGTCAAACCCAAGTACTCTCACGTGGAACATGGACATCTTAACCACTAGACTAACTGCCCACTTTCCTATGTTTAATTTCTTGAGAGACCATCCTATTTTTATAGCCGCTACACCACTTTATATTCCCACCAGTGATATATAAGGGTTACAATGCCTCTACATGTTTACCAACACTTACTTTTTTTTTTCTCATGCTAGTCACCCTAACAGGTGTGAGATGATATTTTACTTCTGATTGCAATGTCTCTAATTAATGACATTGAACTTCTTTTCATATGCCTTTTGGCATTTGTATGTCTTTTTTTCTTTTGACAAAAGTGTCTGAGTCTTTTGCCTACTAATTTTGGTGCTTTTTGCTGTTTGTGCTTTTAGTATTAACTCCTTATCAAATTTCTTGTTTGGAAACATTCTGTCCTGTTCTGTGGATTGCTTGTTCACTTTGTTGATTCTTTTAGCTGTGCAGAATTCTTTAGATTTCATGTTAAATATTCTTAACAAAATTTTAATCATATAGTTCAAGTAAAATAAGATTTAAAAACCTAATTCATAATGCAAAAGTATCTCAATGAAAATTTCATCATTAATAATATTAAAATGGCTATATTCCTTTTCATTTTATTAGCATATTAAAACCAGTTTACTGTACAAAATATTGTACTATGTTAGGTAAATCTGAGCTGATTACCATGTAATCTCAGTATGAGATCATGGAGATGGAGATGTCCCCTGATATTTTGGAGGAGCTAATGTGTTAAGAATCCCCAACACCACTCCCAAGTTCAATGATATGGTCAGGAGGACTCCTGGGACTCAACATACATTTGTGTTTATGGCTAAGATTTATTACAGCAAAATGATACAAAGCATGGGGTGTGGTCTGGGGGAAGCCAGGCACAAATTTCCAAGATTCCTTTCCCTATGGTGTCACACAAGAGGCACTTTATTGCCTTAGCAAACCAGTTCCTGGGGTTTTTACTGAGGACTTGGACATAAGCACACTCTGTCTTGCATGAGCTCAAGTTTCAAACTCCCAGAAGCAAAGCAGGTGTTCTGCATAAATCCTAGTGTGTATAAAAATTGGGCTCAGTGAGCCATCCTTGTGGAATGGTTGCAACCTTTTTAAAGTCCAATTATGCATACCCTCTTTGACCTTGTAAGCAGGCCTTCAAATGATAACTGTCTCAGGGCTGCTGTGTTAACTAATTTCTGCGAAAACAGAGCTCTCATCTCTCTTCCTTATTTTGCTAAATTTCCTTGATGCACATGTATTCTAATTGATCAGGCAGTGTATTGTGTAACCATGAGAGGCCAGCCTTAAGGTTTGAGTTGTCTCCTCAATACAATGTGAGTTCCCAGGGGAAAGGCTCCCTTTGGATGGAATCAACTACCTTACTCACGTCCTTCTTTGGAAAGTTCTCTATTAGCAAATCATGTCTCTACATTAATATATCACAAAACATAACTTATGTACACATTCACTTAAACTTGCTTCAAATGTTAGAGCATTTTCAGATTTTATCAATCCCCTAGTGTTGTCAAAAGGTTAACAGCCAGATAATCTATTCCCTTGCTCTAGGCTTGTCCTTTTAGATGGGACGCCTTAGCATGACTCAGATCACTGATTTCTTCAGAAGTTTAAAATCAGATGGAACTTAGCAGCAGCAATGGTACATTATTGCTCTGGTTTCAAGGCTTTCTGTTTCTTCCATAATGATAGCTGTTCATGTGTTCATGCCTAACACTGTGATTGCACTATTGAAAAGTACATAATAGCTTCACAGTCATTTTCACTTTAATACAGTCCTTGATAATGTGGCTTCAGGAGCCATGTGTATGAAAAGCTCCATATAAAACCAAATAATGTCACGTTGTTCTACTCTAATTACTTTTCCTATAGATGCAATTTACTTATGGCACTGATTGCTGAAGTATGTTGTGCTAATGTAAAACTAGAAGAAAATCAGCCTAAACCACTGTATTAGCTGCCTACAAATATTGAGGTTTCAAACAGAAATTTATTCTCTCAAAGTTCTGAAGGTCAGTTTCCAAAATCAGATTATTGGTGATTCTTTCCTTTGAGTCCCGGCATTCCCTGGCATTCCAGAGCATATAACTGCCTCACTCCAAACTCTGCCACTGTCTTCACCTGAGCTGCTTCTGTGTGTATCTCTATATATCCTCTTCTTCTTCTTACAAGGACACCAATCACTGGATTTCAGGCCTATCCTGCTCCAGTAGGAATTCATCTTAATTAATCATATAAGCAAAGATCCGACTTCAACACAAGGGTCATGTTCTTAGTCCCTAGGTGGGATGAATTTGGAGCAGTTGGGGGGAGATGGAGGGACACCACTCAAGAAATTACAACCAAGTATCCACTTTCCCTTGAGACAATATGGAAGGATTTCCAAACACTGTAATTCTGATTCCTCATATAAAAGAAATTATAGAAGGATTCACAGAAAAGGCAAGGTCCTCAAAAGAAGACATAAGCAATTGTGACACAGAAAGGAATGGTTGTAAAAACTGAAATACCATTATTAAGGTCCTTATACCATTGATACTTAAGATCAAAAAGTAAAAATCATTGTTTCTCAGTAAAATGACTTTAAAATAGTGCTACCTAATGAGAAATATGTACCTAATTAGGTACTGATACATTGGTATAGAGGACATCAAGACACCAGCAAGCATGGCAGTTGTATAGCCTTGGATAAATGGTGATAAGCACCAGTCTTCCACACCAGGACTACAATGTATTCTTAGAGGCACTGTTCCATAGTGGATAGAGCAGGTGCTTTGAATCAGGGTCAGGTTTAAGTTCAATTCACAGCTTTACCACATAGTGGCCCTTGTGGTTTGGTCTCGTTGATTCTGAGTCTCAGGTTGCTGAGTTGCAAGATCGATACACTAATTCTCATTCCAGTGAGCTTTATGAAGACAAATGAGCCGGTGCTTGTCAATGATAGGCGTATAGAAAGAAATTCAGATGTCAGTTGAATCAAGTTATACTCTATTTCAATTTCAGTATGAGATCATGAGATCTAATTTAACTCTGGCCATATCTATGATGTAATTTTCTAGACAGCTGACCCAATACTGAACTTCCTACAGCACATTTTGAAGTGAACATCGTCAATTCTAGCATTTTCTATTGATTTTGCTCCAAGCTCTTCAAACTTGAGATCTAACTCTACTCTAAAACAATCCGGCCATTATAGAGCCCTTGATAAGTAAGTGAATATGGCCATTTCATTCAACATCTGTGACTTCTTCCAAAAGCCACCCTTTTGATGAAATCGCATCTTGGTTTGCTGATAGTACTACGTAACTTCTTCATGATTCTTCTAGTAATGTAACTAAAATGATAGTCTTTGTAGAGAGACCAGATATCTGGAATAGTTCATTTCCTGAAGGGAGATTCAGAGAGTTGGCTTTGATCCCTTGATTCATTTGTATATCTCTTCTAAGGCTTTGGCCTGCTTTCATTTTAAAAAATAGAAAATATATATTATAAAGATTATTACAAGATTCTTGAAGGTATCATTACACGTGACCGAGAATTCTTCCCACTGTTTCTCAGTAAGCTACTCAACTACAAATTGGACTTTAGGGTATATGCAGTTTGATTCAAGGCAGGATGGGGTCAAAAAGGAGACTGGATTGAAGAATTCTATGAAAATGCAACTTCTATTTTTCTTCATTTTTGTGACACACTCAGCTTGCTTTAATATTTTAGGGACAGCTTGACCCTTTCTAAGTGTGTCAAGTATGCTGTGTGATTATTCATCCCATCACTATCCTGATTCCACAGTATTTATACTTTCTGAGTATCTGTTCCCCAGAAATAAAGACTGAATCAGGCCTTCCTGGGGCCGTTAGGGGGCTTTGCTTATTGTATTTTTTAATTCTGTTTTTCTTTGATTTATTTGACCTTTGAGATGATTTAGTTAATTACTAAAAAAATATTGTATCTTATGCCAAAGGGGAAAATATCCCAGAATAGCAGAAAATTGAGAATGGGAAGGATCTGTTTGGATCAATCATCCCTTTCCTGTCTCCTCCATGCCACTCCTTCAGACTAGTTATTGAGCTCTGCATAAAAATATCTTCACAGACTAACCCATCTTGTTCTATCTTTCTGTAGTTTGACAGCTCTAAGGATTTAGGCAATATGAGAATTCTCTCTTAAATTGAGTTGAAATTGGTCTTGCTATGACTTACAGTGCTCTGCTTTTTAGTATCTTTATAAACTTGTCAATTTTAATACATTTGAAATTTTCGAAGTATTATGGTCATTTTTCTTATTTATTCTAAAATTGTCCCATATTTACCAAGTGATCTGTGTTCAAGTTGGGTCATTTTGACCTAACTCATTTTATCTTTTCATAATTTCCTCTTGTTCTTTGTTATGGGAAGATGTTCCAGGCTCATTTTGTGTATTTTTTACTAAGATCAACAATTAGCCATTATTCTAGAGAGCCCCAGTTCATTTTTGGTTACTTTCCAAATCATATTTGCAGGAAATTTCTTTTTTAATATATGATTGCTCTATTATAGGAATATTCTTTTTGATAGAAATATTAAGAGATAAAAGTTCTAATAAATCCAATGATAACACCATCATCCAGCAATAATCATGTTAACATTTTATCTCCTGAACTGCCTTTCCATTTAAAGTGCCTTGCCATAACTGCACTTTAACTAAGAAGAAAAAGAAATGATGGATGAAAATAGATTATACCTTAAATTTTTAGTCCAAATTGGTTGACTGAATATTTTAACCTGTTAATTGTTTTTGAAAAGCCATAATGTTGGTTTATTGAATGTCCAGTGCAAGCCGATACGTGTGGAGAACCTGAAATGTAGGTAGTGCAGGTTTTGCAAAAGCTGTTTTGTTACTATTGTTGGCAAATGCCTGAGACTGCCTACAACGCTGCAGGAATCCAGTGGAGGGCAAGAATCCATAGGATCAATGGAGTTGCAAAGAGGCCCTAATGAAAAGTCTTTACAGAATCAGAGTATTTTTAACTTGTCAGCCTTTCATTTGTATATAACATATAATAAAGCTCGAGCAATGTTTAAAGGCAAGGTTTTGAAATTGGTGGAGAGCTATAGAAAACCTAGATTGCTGTTAATGTTCTGGTAGTTCATCTCTGGTTGCAGGGCTGTCAATGTGTGCAGTGAAAAGGTTTGTTTTTCAAGTAATTTTAAGAATCTCTATTAGCCTGGGGGTATAAGAAAGTTAATTTCTCCATGATTTGTAACAACTTTAAGCATGACAGTAAAAACCAGTGTCAATGGCAAAATAATATAAACTGATTAATTAGGCATCTTTGGTATTTTTGTTGCTCTAGTGATTCCAGGATGAAAAAAAACTTGGGAGCTGCATCCTCTGGCACCCAGTATCACTGGACTCCATGTCACATGCAGCCTTTGCGACTGAAAGAGGATTAAGTGACATTTTTTTTGGCCTGTCATGCTCCCTTTTGCTCATGGATGCTTTAATGTTCAAGTGGCATTTTATGCCTGCAGGAATGTTCTCCTGCTTCTTTGTTCGCCACCCTGTTCATTAATCTTATAAAATTACCAAGCATTTTATTTAGCATTTTGCAATATAAAATCGCAAGCACTTCTCTAAGCCACTGATTCTGAGAGTGTGGTCACATAACCAGCAGCACAAGCAGCCTTGGGGAGCTTATTGGAAATGCAAATTCCCAGCCCTCCACCCAGACCCACTGAGTCAGAAACACAATCATTTGTGTTCCAGGAAGCCCTGCTAGTGCCTCTGATGCACGTTCAATTTGGCATTGCTTTAAATATTCACGTATTACTTATACAACCAATAAATCAAATGCGTAGTAAATGAACAAATCTCCTTAACCATTTAAACATTGATTGCAAACTTAATCAAATGCTTTTAAGCACTTAAGTTAATCACAAGACTGGCATTTCTGATTTCCTCCATTGCTATAAATGTTTTACAATGAAAAGAAATGCACATAAAATACCACATTGATTATAGAGATGATTTTTATTTTGAAAACAAAACCAAGCACAAGACTGTTAATATCATAGATTTAACTTTATTTTTTGTTCTTAAATCTCCTTCTATCCTTACACTTAAATGGTTCTGGAATTTACGGTTCTACACACTGCTTGGTTGTCAGGATTTCCAGAAGAGGCTATTTTTACATTATTTATTTATTTCAATTTATTTGAAAAGCAGAGAAGCAAAGATGGAGACAGGTAGAAAGAAATTTTCCACTCACTGGTTCATCCCTGAATGCCTCCAAGGGCGAGTTCAAGGCCAGGCTGAAGGCAGGAGCCTGGAACTCCTTGTAGGTCTCCCATGTGAGTGACAAAGGTCTAACTACTTGAGCCATCACCTGCTGCCTCCCAGCGTGCACATTAACAGGAAGCTGGATTGTAAGTAGAGGAGCCAGGACACTAACCTGCACTCCCATATGGGAAGCAGAGTTATATAACTACTGCACCCAATGTCTTCCCCATAAGAAACTACATTCACACCTTCTCAGAGTTTATGTAACTCTACCATGCTGGAAAGGAAAACTAGTCATTGAAGAAGCTATTCTTATACACATTATGACCTTTTACAAACACAACTTGTTTCATTTAAGAATTTTTGTGGGCCTAGCATGGTAGCTTAGTGGCTAAAGTCCTTACATTGCATGTTCCGGAATCCCAAATGGGCGCCAGTTCTAATCCCAGCTGCTCCTCTTCCCATCCAGCTCCCTGCTTGTGGCCTGCGAAAGCAGTAGAGGATGACCCAAAGCCTTGGGACCCTGCACCCACATGGGAGACCCAGAAAAAGCTCCTGACTCCTGGCTTCAGATTGGCTCAGCTCTGGCCATTGTGGTCATTTGGGGAATGAATCAGTGGATGGAAGATCTCTCTGTTTCTCTTTCTCTCTGTAACTCTGCCTTTCAGATAAAAGTAAAATTAATTTTATTTACTTGCTTCTGTAATGACTACATATTTAGCATTGGCTTTGAAATCTGTCATGTTGACAGGCTGTAATCTAGCAAAACTTGTAATTTATTTACATTTGTTATTATTGCTTAGGATCTTATGTTACAGAGGGGATTGTCAAGCATAATTAACTTAGAGTATCTTTTCTTGGTTTGCCATAGTGTGTTGTCTAGCATGACAGATGCAGTGTTGGCTCGAGTGTATAAACAATCAGATCTGGATATGTTGGCTAAAGAAGCATCCATCCCAGTGGTCAATGGGCTCTCAGATTTGTACCACCCTATCCAGATCCTGGCTGATTACCTTACACTTCAGGTTGGTTTATCTTTTTGCTTTACAAAAGAACAAGACAGATAATTACTTGACAACCTTAACTGCAGCCATTTACTTGTATGATGGCATTGGCTTTTTATTTTCTTATATTATCTTGGCAATGAGTTGTTACATATGTGTGCATACAATATACCTGGGGGAAATGGGAAATTGTTGAAAGACATTAATATCATTCTGTTGTCACCTGTGTTCAGCCCCTTTTAGCTTCTCTCTGTCTCTCCTCGTTCTCTTCACCATTTTGCTTTTGGAGCCATAGTAAACACAGATATTGAAAGAGAATGCTGGAAGACACAGCATGGACAAGCCTTGTGTGGTCTAACATTCAATTCTGTGGCTTGGGAGTAAAGACTATTGGAACTTGTTTTCAATATTCATAATGGCCAATCACAAAACCACTTTGGAAGAGGGGATAGAGTTGAGGCTCAGATCTAGCCACTTTCCTCCAAATCAGGATTTTCTTTGCCACAACCTATCTACATGGTATTGCCACTTGAACTGTAACAATTATAATTACAATTATTGTGTCTATAAAAGACTCAGAGAACATAGAACAAACCAGATAGTCATATTTTCCTCCAAATTTACGTAAGAACACACATTGAAATGTGAGGTTAAACTCAAAATAATGCTATTCCAGATGCTGATAATGGCACCCATGCAGGGGTGAGCCAATAATATCAGATACAAGTGGCTGGCTGTGGGTGTGGGTTTACATGAACATCAGATAATTTAATGCTCTCCCACAGACTTTATCATTGTTAGGATATAAAAGAATTGAGGAACAATGAACTTTGTTACTCATCATAGTATCTTATTCAGAACCTAGTACAATGGTTTTATGTAGGAGATACTCTAAGTAGGATGTCAATGAATAAATAGCAGCTTATTTAAAGCATGGGATTCAAATCAGATAGACAAGGATGTATGTCCTAGCTTAGCTCTGAAGTAGTTCCATGATGTCCAAATTTCTTAGCCTTTCTCCTTTTCATCTTATCTTTATAAACATTTATACATGCTTTAAAAAACACTGCTTAAAAAAAAAGGAAACATTTGTCCATGTGCCCATTATACAGTCTTGTCAAATATTAAAGTGGTGGAGCAATTACTTTAGAATTGTCTTTATAAATAAAATATTTCAGACAGAGCTGAAGGCCATTGTGTAATTCTGCCTGATCCTGTTTTCTCCCACTCTAGAAAGAAATTATCTGAATGTTTGTATTTTAATTCCTAGGCATGTTTTATAGTTTAACTTACACACATGTATATCCATAAATCTTACTGTACTAGTCTTACACTATGTGTAATACAGTATTCTGTATGTATTTCACTTTTATATTGATGGAAACAGCTCAGAGCTGCCACACTATCCTGGTCCAGGTGCATTGTACTTCCTTTCTTATACCACAGAATGTAAACAACGTAACAACAGTGATGTTTGACTCCTTTGCCTAGACATTGATGGTGTTGAATGAATGAGCACAACTAAGGTTAAGATTTGAAATGCATGAAAATCTGAGTCTCTGTGGGATTCATAGAGTAGTTGAAGCTGTTTTTTTTTTTTTGATTCTACATTCATGTCATTGCTCTGTACAATATAAAAATAATCACTTATTCATTCCAACAAAGTATTAAACACTGAGGTGAAGTTCGTTTCCTATATTAACACCCCTAGTAATTGCTGCATCCAGGTGGCATTGCTTTCAATGTAATCTCGCTCACCCTTTGCCTTTTAGGAACACTATGGCTCTCTGAAAGGTCTTACTCTCAGCTGGATTGGGGATGGGAACAATATCCTGCATTCCATCATGATGAGCGCAGCGAAATTTGGAATGCACCTTCAGGCAGCTACTCCAAAGGTACGAAAGCTTTCTGCCTTGAAAATAACCTCCTCTGAAATCAGACCCACATGCAGTCACCCAGTGACAACAGAGCTCTCTGCCATTCAAGGACAGCACAGGTGAGCCTGTGAACTGTGTTCTATTGTCAGCTCTATTAAATAGCTGTCTGGCCTCAGGAGAGTCCAATTTCCCATTCCTACCATAGTAGGTAGCCTTGACCTGTGCCTGTTGTTGTGAGTCTGTGTTAAACATGTCTGAATCATGCCTTTGGATGTCTTAATAGCAGCCATTGTGATGACTGGCATCCTTGTGCAGTATCACCACAACGGCTCAAGAATGCAGTGCATCCGGCTAGCATAGAATTCTCCTTGCAGGGCAAGAATTCTGTTGTTGTTTCTTTTAAATACCACAGTTTGGTGAGAAGAAATGTCAATCCAATGTGCATAGCACTACACTAGCTTAATGTTTCAAAAATTAACTCTAGGGATCTTTGAGCTTTTAGATTTGAGTCTAGTGTGGCTGCGAAAATAACCCGTGCATATTTCCTTGGCGCTAACTCTTGGAATAAAATGTGTAAGAAGCATGACCTTCTTCCACAGACCATATGTATGCCCTTAGTTACACAAGAAACTGCTAATAGGTTTTGCTTCTGAAGACAGGAACTGGCTGTTTCACAAATAAACAGAGGAGGGAGATGTTATTTCCACCACATATCTTTTTATAGAGTTTAATCCCTTAACACGTAGATGCTTTATTTACATAATACTATAAATCAATAAGTACACTACTCTAAAAGGATACCCACCCCCCTGAGATGCTTAAAGATCCAATCTCTCCTGGATTGTTTTCCCCATTATGTTTTTCATTGGTTAGTAAGACCCTATCAAGAGCCATTTGAGGGAAAAATCCCCCCTAAATACAAAACATTTCAGAAATGAAATCTTCATTTGTGGTAGAAGATAGAACTGACCATCTCATTAAGGGCAATTCACAATTCTTACACAGCAGCATGTTTCTGATCAAGCGCATGCTTGCTGTCATCTCCAAAGCCACTGCTGTTCATTGAAAAGCTAAAACAGCCAAAGGCGAATATATGAGACTTGAACATTCCTCCCTGCTCCTGCTTCCTGAGTTTGAGGTGATTATTTGCCAACGATTGGGGACGTGAATTATACACTGTTGACTATATGCTTAATTTCTACAATGAAAAAATACTCAATTCCTTGAGTTTCTTGTGCACTTTCCAAACCCTCACCTGCCAGCAGCAATGTGTTAAGCCAAACACCCTCACAGCACACCCCACAGGGAGGATGTCTGTACAGGTGACTTATTAAGGAACTACTCCCAGGGGAAACTGATAAGGGACCTGGGAAGTAGGTCAGGCAAGGGGGAAAAGTCTGAGCAAAGGTATTGATGGTGAGCAAGCATCCTGAGGGGATCCGGGTGCTCAGCTGGATGATTTGGTCCCCTCATGCATAACCCCACACAAAGGAGCCTGAGGCCGCAGGTGTGCTGGGGGTAGAAGTAATCTCCCAGAATTGTCCCAATCCATTGTGAGGGACATAGGCATTCATTTTTTTTTCTAACCAGTTATCACTTGAGGGCAGCAGAGGAGGTCAGGTGGTAAATATCCTGGAACTTTTGGCAGGAAAAGCAGTCTGGTGTCCATAAGTTACTGAAGAAAAACCACAGGTGCTGAAATAAGGAGGTGAAACCAAACCCTAAACGGGCACCTGACTAGAGCCCTAGCATTGTGTGTGACCTCCTGCCAAAGCAAAATTAAATGCCATCAAATGTTTTTCTCTGGTGTTCTGGATAAATCTATTTGAAACAATGTATCCTGCTCTCTTAGTTTCCCAGGATTGTGGATTGGTCAGCTTGTCACTACCATAATGGAGTATATGAGACAAGCTACTTAGAGAAAGAACTAGATTTTGGCTCATAGTTTTGCAGGTTCACAATCCCTGATCACAGCAGACATTGGTTCAGCTCTCTGATCAAACTAGAAGATGGCTATGACAAAGAGTGTGCAGATCTTATGGGAAGAAGGGAAGCTGAGGGAGTGACTGAGCCCAACCCAGCTTTTCTAACCAACCCTCTCATGACAAGTACCTTCAGAAGGTATGTCCCTAGGGATGTAGGACCTCCTTAGTTGGCCCCCCCAAAATAGAGCTGACTTAAATCTCCACCCTCTTAGTACTCTGTTTGACTTTGGAATCTAATTGCGTGAGTTCGGAAGTCATGCCTTATTCAAACCAGAGCAGGTCACCATAGCAAATCCTTGCAACCTGAGGTATGTACTTAAACCAACTGCTCACTATATAGAAAGGGTGAAGCTATTCTTGCTGAAAATCTAGTTTTTTAAAGATGTATTTGATTTTTATTTGAGCAGCAGAGTTACAGAGAAGAGAAAGAGAGAGATTTCATCCACTGGGTCACTCCCCAAATGGCTGCAGTGACTGGAGCTGAGCTGATCCAAAGCAGGATCCAGGAGCTTCTTCCCAGTCTCCCATGTGGGTGCAGAGGCCCAAGGTCTTGAGCCATCCTTCACTGCTTTCCCAGGCCATTAGCGAAGCACTGGATTGTAGGTGGAGCCTCTGGAACTCAAACCAGTGTCCATATGGAATTCTGGCTCCATGGGCTATGTCACCACACTGGTGTCCCAAAATCTAGTTTTAAAGAAAGGATCTATATTAATAAAATCTATTGTTATATTTAGTTTTCACAGATAGGGCATAAATTAAGAATAATTTTTCCGTGGTATAAGGTGCTCTTGGAAAACCTTTACTCTGTTGAAGAAATGTATGGTTTGAACATTTTATTGTTTGTCAAAGGCATTTTTATTAGCATCAGAGAAAAAAATGTCTAGTATTAGAGAAACTCATTTAAGTGATAAAGAAAAAACAACTAGTTAAATCTTGGTGGGAGCTAGAGTTTTAGAAAATTTTCTGGCAAATCTAATAGCAATTTGTGAGTATTCAGTTGTTAGTAGACCTTTAAAGATACAGCTAGGACAAAGAGTAAACGTAAGAAATATTGAAAAGTTTCCAGGGCTGTAATTAACCTATTTTCCCATCCTTCAACCAAGGATAACTTACGTGTTCAGGAAAAAAAAGTATATAGATATATATAGATATATATAGATATCTGTCCGTAGTCATTAATGTGCTCCATAAACTACCAGTGGTAATGATTCTAACATATTTGTGAGTGAATATTTAGACTGAGGTGGATTTGTTAGTCACCTTTTCATCTGGTTTGAGGATTTATGGAAAGGCCAATGAGTGATTTAGTGTTGAAAGCTGAGATGTGAGTCAAGAATCCCTCTCAGTATTCTAAGTCACGGCTCAGTGCATGCAAGGTTGGGTGATTTTCTAATTTCCAAATTTCTCTGTTGGTTTTCTAAGTACGTATTGATTCCTTCTCAGAGAATCATTGTACTCAGGGAGTAAAACCCCTTCTCTAAAGGGAAGGCTAAATTTTCAAGGCAGGAGGTACCTGGGGTAATATCCAAATCTCTTCACTTGCACGTACCAGGATAACTATTCACAACATTAGTTGCTAAATTAGCAAGTCTTGGTTAATTGCTTTCCTCAAATCCCTAAAAGCAAGACTGCAGAATTCACAGCAATTTGAGGGTAGCTTAGCCGTTAAAGTGTCTGCAGCCATCACCATCACCATCTGTGTAGTTTGTTTTCTCAAGGAGTTTGTACTGAGAAAAGGAACTGTGGCAAACAGTCACATGTAAATAAATACAGTTTCAGAGGAGAAAACGTGGACATGTTTGTCACAGGTTAGCGGTTTCCCAGGAAGTAGATTCAGACAGAGTTCAGCTTGTAGGATGTACACATGACCTTGAAATGGAGGAAGCAGGAGTGGGCAGAGAGAAAAGCCCAGCTGTGATGCAAGTCCTGAAACAGTCTTGGCCAGCTTCTTGGGGGAATGGTCATTCAGACTCGTCCAGAGTTGGACAGAGGGAGTCAGGTTTTCATACTGTCCTGCCAGTCACTGATGAAATGTGGCTTGCCCTGGAAGGGTGTGTGACCTTGACTGAGACAGCTCTCTGCAGCTGAGTAGACCATGTTCTGTTCCCAGCAGCTGCAGGGAACAGTCCTTTCTTCATGATTATTCATGAAGGGGAAATGGGGTGTTGGGGGAGGGGCATATTACCATAATGCCCCCACAGAAAATTAGGGGGGGAACCCGACATAAGAAATGTTAAGAATTCAGGAAAATCAGAAGGATAGAGAAAGGGGAGGGTAATTACGGTGCTGGAATTGACAAAGCTTGCCTACAGAGGGCCTGAAGGTGAGGCTGGCTTCCAGCTTTGAGGAGTTACTCTGCTGAAAATCCCCAGGAGGGGAGAAGGAAGGATGTGTTCAAGGGTGAAAGGCTGTAATGGCAGAAAAGGGCATAATGTATTCAGGGTTGACAAGAAGATTGGCTTTCCTGCAGCAGGATGTTGAGAAGAATTGAAAGGGACAGTAGCAGGGAATGTGGGCGGGGAGGCTTGATTGTGCTTAATCAGCTTTGACGTAAGAAACAAGGAGTAAACATTGAAAGCCTGAGAGGAAGCAATTTTCACTGCTGTATACAGAACAGCTGGAAGAAGGGTGAAGGGAGGCAGTGTGGCTCCTCGGGAAGGCCTACGATGATCCAGGGACTTTAGTTGCCTTCAGAATGTCTGCTTACCCGAAGATGGAACCTGGGTGAGCAAATCAGGCAGCCAGAGCACAAACTTGATGTCTCTGTGGCCCTAAGAATGAGTGCCTCTTGACATATTTTTACTGTCTCCTTGAATTTTCTGTCTTGCCATACGTCACTCTCCTCACTGGATTCTGACTGTACCCTCAGCAAGCCTTCCCGAACCAACACAAATTTGCAGCGAAAACTGTACTTGCATAAATACCAATCCAAATCAAGTGCCCTGTACCCAGGACTCTTGCTGGAAAATGCACAAAAATAAGCTGTGTGTTGGGGAGATTTGTAAGTATTTGACCAGTGGCCAGGGAAGAATCTTCTAGGGCTGGCATGGAGGGGGGCACATTTGAACTAACCTGAGATGGGAAAAAAACCAAAAGGAGTGGTGCTTGAAAAGACTCAGATCGGATCCAATGAGATGGCTCAGGCTAAATCCTCGCCTTGCAAGTGCCAAAATCCCATATGGGCACAAGTTCATGTCCTGGCTGCTCCACTTCCCATCCAGCTCTTCACTTATGGTCCAGGAAAGCAGCGGAGGATTCTGGCTCAAAGCCTTGGGACCCTGCACCCATGTGGGAGACCTGAATGAAGCGCCTGGCTCCTGGCTTTTGATTGAAGCTCCTGGCTTTTGATTGGCTCAGTTTTGGCCATTGCAGCCACCTGGGGAGTGAACCAGTGGATGGAAGATCTTTCTCTCTGTCTCCCTTTCTCTGTAAGTCTGATCTGCCTTTCAAATAAAAACCAAATAAATCTTATAAAGGAAAAGAAAAAGAATCAGACAAAAATGCATTCAGCTATACAATTAAAAATATATTCCTCTTATGCTGTTAGGGGAATAAGAAGAGTCTCTACCAAGAGTTAAAAAACACTGACTCTATATTTGTTTTTGTAACTACAGAGGTGAGTGATAATAACAGAAAAATGGGGAAATGTGTGCCTTTTAAATTCCAAAAGGCACATTATAATTGGAAATTCTAGATGTGAAAATAGTATTTTAATGAATATGGTTGGGCTACATCTTTCCACAGGAGGGCTCTTCCGAGGCAGCTGTCTGCTGATGGCCTGGGCAAAGCAGCAGAAGATGGCTTAAGTTCTTGGGCCTCTGCTACCCACATGGGCAACCTGGCTCAAGCTCCTGGCTTCTGTTTCTGCCTGCCTCAGCTCTGGCCATTGTGGCAAGTGGGGAATGAACCAGCAGATGGAAGAGCTTTGTTTGTTTTTCTCCTTCTATCTGTAAATCTGCCTTCCAAATACTTTTGTTAATGGAAAAGAGAGGGAATATTTTTGCGAAGAAAATGGTGCATGTATAAGTAAACACATGTGATGAAATTGCCTAAATAACAGTTAACTTCTTACTCCTTCAGGGTTATGAGCCAGATCCTAGGATAACCAAATTGGCAGAGCAGTATGCCAAGGAGGTATGTTTCTTATTTGTGAAACTATAATTGCCTTTCTCTATCCCGTGAGATTGTTTAACCGGCGTGCTTCTATATGCTAGAATGGTACCAAGCTGTCACTGACGAATGAGCCGTTGGAAGCCGCGCGTGGAGGCAATGTATTAATTACAGACACTTGGATAAGCATGGGACAAGAAGAAGAGAAAAAAAAGCGACTCCAGGCTTTCCAAGGTTACCAGATTACAATGAAGGTACAAATTGATGCCTCTCTGAAGGTTCATTAATTACATTCTTAAACGCCAGAACCACCTCATCACTTAACTCACTTTAAGGAGAACAAACTGTCCTTGCATATCTTATAAAGGACTCGCTAACTCTATTCCTTCTCTTTGGAAAGACACTTTTGTGCTGGATGGAGCAATTGAAAAGCCAAGCTTTCCTCTGCCACGGCCAGCCACACAGGTGTCGGAGTGCTTTGCTCTTTGCCAGCTTAGACTTGCAGTTATTTCCAATATATGCAACTCCTTCTGATTTCTCCCTTAAGCAAAGCCCCATAACTAGGCTTCTTTGAGCAGTCCTTGCCTTTATTTTCTAATGCCCCCTAAATGCACTTCAGCTTTCCCAACTCCCGCTGGGGCATTCCCGGGGGGCTATCACTCACCCTGATTCCTTCCTGTGCACTTTTACTAAGTTCCCAGGTGGCATGATGCTGTTTGTTTCAAGATCACATTTTGAGAATCCCTCTTCTGGAAGAGGTCTACCCTAAAATGTCAGGTGCCTATGGAGTTTTGTCAACAGAACAACTAATAGGCTTTGACAGTGAAAAAGATTGAGCAAGTACAATAAATATTTTATTGATAAACTAATACATAAATAGAAGTCCCTGACTATTACATGTCAAATAAAATGAAAGTCTTAAAAATAAAAATGAAGGGAAAGGGTGTGGGTAGGTGGAAGGGGAACTCCCTGAGCCTAAGGAACTGTATCATAAAAATGTTTTTTAAAAAAGTAAAACAAACAAAAAGAAATTCACAGAGATAGCCATGGCTAAACAATTTGACATGTATCATTGCAGCCCTTTTCTGCACATTCACATGTATAAGGGGACATTTAACAGGTTCATGGAGAATAGGAGTTTGTTGGTACCAAATTTGTTTTGGTGCAAAAATTGTCTTTGATTCATACGTAGAAGCTGGCATTTGCTACAGCACTGAGGATGCCAACATCTCATGTCAGAGTGCCTGACTTTGGATTCCAGCCCTGCTCCTGATTCTGCACATACAGGAAGGCAGCAAGTGATGGATCAAGTACTTGTGTATCTGCCACTTCTTTGTTAGACCTGGATTGGGCTTTGGCTTGGCCCAGACCCAGTTGTTGGGGATACATAGGGAATGAAGCAACAGGTGAGAGACCAGCCACTGTGCAACTATTAGTCTCCCAATGTCTCTCTGCCTTTAAAATACAAATCAATAAAAGTTAGCAAAGGAATCTATGCTTTGTTCATAATATGAATATTCTGTGAGCTTTTAAAAATATTTACTTTTCATTGGAAAGGCAGATGTACAAAGAGAAGGAGACACAGAGAAAGATCTTCCATCTTCACTCCCCAAGTGGCCGCAACAGCCAGAGCTAAGCTGATCTGAAGCCAGGAACCAGGAATTTCTTCTGGGTCTCTCATGCAAGTGTAGGGTCCCAAGGCTTTGGGCTATCCTCTACTTCTTTTCCAGGTCACAAGCAGAGAGCTGGATGGGAAGCACAGTAGCTGGGATATGAACTGGTGCCCATATGGAATCCTGGCGCATGCAAGGCGAGAATTTAGCCACTAGGTTATTGAACCAGGCCCTATTCTATGAGCTTTAAAAGACCCCTTATAAGCATAGATTTCAAAGTTTTTTTTGCACCAAAATAAATTTTTGGTTTCATTCCAGTTTCCATACAAATTTTGAAACACACTCCATATATGCCTTTGCATACAACTGTTGATCTTTTCATAAATAATATTTAAGACATACTGTTCTGACTTACTTCCTCCATCCAGCAAGCTTTATATATTCTTATCCATTAATTTAGTTATTTTTCATTATTCTTCTGTGGCTGTGTAGAATTTCAAACCATAAGTGGATGTAATTTACCTCAAATATATCATATTGACAAATTAGGCTGTATTCTCAGGATCTAAATTACAAGCAATGCTGCACTGAACATCCTTATATATTTTTTGCAAGTCATCAGTAGAAGCAAGATCCTCAAAAGAATAATTTCAGTGTGAAGTGGTATATACTTTATAAAATATAGGAGATGTTGCTGAATTTCCCACATAAAATGATGAACAATTTGTACTCCTCCAACTGTATATTTCTTTCTCCACATACTCTCTATTCTTAAATGGTATTTGCATTTAAATTTTATATAAATCTGGAAGCATGCTATTGGCAATTTCCACTTCTTTGTATATGCCTTGCTTCCATATTTTTTGCCAATTTTCATTTTAAAATTTTTATTATTGAATATAGAATCTCTTTATATGTGATGGCTGATCCCTTGTCCTATATGTGGGAAATGTTGACCTACCTATAGTTTACCCATACTTAATTTCACCAATATATAGTATTTTTCTGTTGCTGAAATTAAGGGTATGAACAACAGTCATTTCACTGATATATGACAAGTGTAAATGTTACTCCATTTCATCTGTCTTGTATTTTAGAAGCGTAATGTTCTGAATGTAGAGCTAGGATGAGAGGTAAGACACTATGAAGTACAAAAGCTGTAATACTGAGGTAAGAATGTATAAGGAAGTGTAATATTGGATCTGTTAGTGGAAGATGGAACTGAATAGGGAAATGCAACTTTAAAGGAATAATTATTGAAGAAAATGAAATCTGCTAATGCATCTGCTACTACATTTGCATAGGAATGAACTATCTATTGCATAGTGCCCATAATTGTTTAATACATTCTATGCTGTTTCCAAAATTATTTTAATCATTGGTGATTGTCAAAATTTTCTTCAAATGTAAAAAAAAGCATTGATTTGGAGATCAACTCAATAAAAATATTGCCACATCAAAGCAACTATTTTACATTTTGGAGAGCAATTGGCGATTTTGTTATCAGCCATGTGTTATACTCACAGAGGCCTTTACTGAACTGTTCATTATAGAATACTGAAAAACTGAGTGATTTAACTTGCAGTGATATTTTAGCTAATCAAAAAAAAAAACTATGAAATTGTGAAAGTCGAAATACCATGTATTCTCCCTGAATGCTTAAAGTCAAAGCCTTCCCTCTGACCTTTATGTTATTCTGTGTTCAGCTCCGGTCACCATACATATATGTTTTGAAATACTGAAGTAGGCAAGTATGACTGCCATGTACAATGATCGTGTCACCATCTCTTTAGACTGCTAAAGTTGCTGCCTCTGACTGGACGTTTTTACACTGCTTGCCCAGAAAGCCAGAAGAAGTGGATGATGAAGTGTTTTACTCTCCACGATCACTGGTGTTTCCAGAGGCAGAAAACAGAAAGTGGACAATCATGGTAAGCAAGAAATAGGGCGCAGGGGGTAAAGGCGAGTTCTCTGTGTACTCTAGCTTGGTTGATCTTGCCTTTGAGTGAATCCTAAGCAGCCAGGAGTAGCCAATGACATTACTTGCTTGTATGGTATGTATTTTTTTTCCTGAAAATCCTTAGTAAATCATTATCACTCATTAGTATAGTACTTTTTCATGGAATAAAATGTAGTCCCTTCCAAATAAACTTGTATTAATCAAAATTCTTATTGGCCTCCATTAGCCTGAGCACCAGTCACCACTGCCTAGCGACCATTATAAACTATAATTTTTATTTCAGAATCTCCTTGTGCATGTTTATGCAAGCCCCTAATTTAAAGCCTGGTACAAAATAAACACTCAAAAAAAAAAAAAGAAAAGAAAAGAAAAGAAAGAAAGAAAGAAACTAACTCTCCTACCCTTTCTCCCCATTATCTTCCTTCCATTCTTTTCTTTAGGAATTGGACAGATATAAATGGGAGAGACAGACTCCCCCATCTGCCAGTTCACTCCCTAAATGGCTCCAATGACCAAAGCTGGGATGGCCTGGATCCCAGAGTTAGGAGCCTCCCCCCAACCTCCCACATGGGTGCAGGGGCCCAAGCACCTGGGTGATCCTCTGCTGCCTTCCCAGGCCACTACGCAGGGAGCTTGACTAGAAGTGCAGCAGCTGGAGTAGAACCCATGCCTTCTTAACTATGTGAATATAAAAAGGGAAAGAAGGAAAGAAGGAAGGAAGGAAAGAAAGCAAGCAAGCAAGCAAGAAAGGAAGGAAGGAAGAAAGAGAGAGAGAGAGAGAGAGAGAGAAAGAAAGAAAGAAAGAAAGAAAGAAAGAGAGAGATACAATCTGGCTTCCAGTTCTAAGATGCCTGTTATACCTGTTACAATGGATATATGGTGTTTAACCCAGAGAAGGTGAAGACTGGACTCTGAGTGGCACTTGAAGGAGCACTAGAAGCCCTTCAAGCAGGGTGACGTCCAGCAGTGCTATTCAAAACACTTCAGTAATCACAGCATCCTCTCCACTCTGCACAGACCTTTGGATTCCCCCCCCCTTTTTTTTTTATCAAGGAAAACAAAAACAATCCTTTTCTACCCGCACCCTCCCACCACCACCAAAGAGTGGTACTGCTGCTGTAGGACTCCTAAAATGTCAGGTAGCTCTCTTCCTCCTCCCACAGATTTTACTATGCAGCTTAAAGTAAGCTAAATAGAGCCTGCAAAAAGAGTTGATACTCAGGGCACTAGTGTCAGCTGACTGTAAGTATATGTGCCTAATGCTGCTGCAAATGTGCTTTCGAGGATGTTAGGCTTATACTTCTATCCAAGTTAGGATGGCCAAGTAAAATACAGAGTACATAGATAAACAACAAATTTTTAGAAAAAAAATAGCAACTATTTTTTTAGTACAAATATGATCCGTGAACTTTTTGAACACATGTACAGTAAAAAAAAAACAAAAAACCTGTCTCTAAATCTGCCTTCTCAATAACAATAAATAAGCTTCTATAGGTTGCAAATAACCAAAACATATTGTAAATTGGAGGCACTGGGATTGAGAGGAATTGTTGCCCTCCAATAGAAATGCCTAACTTTCACTGATGACTGGGCAATCTAAGCATCGCCACCACCATGACATCTCATTTCAGCTCTCTGACGCCCTGGACTTGGAATGAGGCTTGGGTAAGCCTGTTGGTTAGCACATATGAAGGAACTTTTAAGAGAGTCTGCTGTGGTGCAAAGCATTTTATTAAAGTCTGTACTGCTGGAGGACATCCAACAATTAGTGGAAATGTGGGTTATTTTTAAAAGCTATACATGTATACATGAATGTCGGATTTTTCACCAAAATTTGTGTACCTTATGTTTTCTTTTTCCACCAACTGTTAAAAGTTCTCTCATGTTGGGGTCAGCCTCTTGACATTTTCTGATGCCCTCCCCGCAGTGTAAATCTTATTTCATAAGTGTTCCCTTACTTTCTTGGGAAAACATTTTAATTCTGGATTTGTAAAGCTGAAATCCAGTTCCCGTTCTGCAGGTCCCAAAGCAGACAGTTCTTAATGCTTCTCCATTTCTTCCACCTTGCATTTTCCCAGGCTGTCATGGTGTCCCTGCTAACAGATTACTCACCTCAGCTTCAGATGCCGAAGTTTTGATGACATGACATTTCTCAAGAGAAGGACACTGTTCTTCAGTGATAGAATGGACGAGCTTATGGAGAAAGGAGAAAAGAGTGTAAGACATAAACAAATTCCTAACGTGTGGTGTGAAGGAGCTAGCTGCATGCTAGTGCTTTGCCATGGTGAAGTGCTGAGGTACCATAATTCTTGGCTTGATTTAAACTCTAATTTACAATTTTTCTGAGGTACATTTTGGTATTATATTAATTACTGTACACATTTGCCTCAAATAAACATAAAATACTATGTTCATATTGTACAACATCTAAGCTATTAAATGTAATCTTGGCTTATTACCTTAATAAATGATCACCCAGGCTAATTTATAAGTAAACACTTAACAGGCATTCAGACCTGTGAGCTGTGATTATATGTTCCCCAGGACCAATAAACAAGCCAAATGATACATCCTGCACAGGTGGCACAGCTTTCAGACCAATAAAGTAGACAGATACTCACTTGTGAATGCAAAGCATGAAATTCTTAGAAAGTAGCTGTTACTGTGCCCAAAGTCTAGATTCATTTCCAGTCATGGGTGCAAAGCCCCTTTCAAGATCATGTACCTCTTTTTGTTAGTGAATACTTAATGTTACAAGTCAAAAAGAAGCCTCTGTTAGCAAGTGTTGAAACCCTGGAGACCCAGTCAGCTAAGCAAGTTCCATTACAGAGTAACATCTTCTTAAGCTCAAGTTCTCCAATACAACTTTCTCACATCCGCGTGCTTCTCTTACATCTACTTATACCCACACTGGAGGTTTCCCTAACTCTACACCTTGCTGCATTTTAGCTTGTCTTTTCCCTCCAATTGTTTGGAATAATCAGAATTTGTGTTATTGAATTATTCTTGTGTATTTGGAATTTGATTTCTCTTAAGAGTGAATAAAGCTTGTATTGTTGAATTGTTATATAATTTGACAAAATTTAGTTAGAATGTTAAATCGCCTAAGTGGAATTAAAAAAAAATTAATAACACATTTTACAAAATTTTTTTAAAAAATGTATTTCTTTATATTCCAACTCTACTATTAGAAGATGATTTCCATGTTGGTTGAGTGATAATCTTCAGCAGATAACTATCGTTTAAATGAGGAAGCAAGCAAAAATTAAATTTGCAATGAAGATGCAATAAAAACATCTTGTGGGAAAAAAACAGCTCGTGATGTTACAGGGAAAAAAATTAGTTCCCCAGTATGTGTCAAGAGTGACTTTTATGTCTATTATAATTTATTGGAAGCACTTACAAAAGAGAGTGGGATTTAGTGGAGTATGTTATTTCAGCAGAGAGGGTGGGGATGATTTTTCCAGAAGGTATCAGATGGGTTGTTCAAGTTCATCCTCAAATTTCCCTCATTAGAAGGACCCTGCGCCTTGCCACACGATCCCTCACAACCACAAAATCTCATCATTCTCCTGGTCATTTTTAAATCAGATGCACAGTGTAGCCTTTTTCTTCAGGCATCTTTTTTGCCAAATATAATCAACTTTTTCTCAGAAAGCCTCAAAGTCTGCTTTTTTACGTGCACGCCATTTGACTTCATTCTCAACTCAAACCTATAGATATGTTTCGCCTTTCTCAACGTTTCCTCTTTAGACAACACTGCTTACACTATCAGGAAGAAAGAAAACTGGAGTCTTTTCAGTTGTCTGCCCTATACGCGAACTTCCTGCGGTTGTGTTAACCACATTAGCAATCCTCCCACTCCAGTGAATTCCCTGGGAGGAGGCAACCGGCTTCTGATCCAGCCCCTTACACCCCTACACCTGAGAAATCAGCAGAAGATGACCAAAGTACTTGGGCCTCTGCTACCCATTTGGGATACCTGGATGGAACTCCCTTTCCTTTCCTTTTTCCTTTCCTTTTTCCTTTCCTTTTTCCTTTCCTTTTTCCTTTCCTTTTTCCTTTCCTTTTTCCTTTCCTTTCCTTTTTCCTTTCCTTTTTCCTTTCCTTTTTCCTTTCCTTTTTCCTTTCCTTTTTCCTTTCCTTTCCTCTCCTCTCCTTTCCTCTCCTCTCCTCTCCTCTCTTCTTTCTGCCTTTCCTTCCTTTTTAAGAAAAAAATAATTTGAGGGGAGTGGGGCGGGGGGAGGCAGCTCAATTACTCAATTGGTCAGTCATCCACCTGCAACCACCGGCATCCCATACGGGCTTTGGTTCCTATCCCAGATGCTCCACTTCCCATCCAGCTCCCTGCTTGTAGCCTGGGAAAGCAGTCAAGGACGGCCCAAAGTCTTGGGACCCCGCACCAGTGGGGGCGACCCGGAAGAGGCTCCTGGCTCCTGGCTTCAGGTCGGTTTGGCTCTGGTCATTGTGGCCGCTTGGGAAGTAAACCAGGGGATCTTTCTGTCTGTCTCCTTCTCTCTGTAAATCTTCCTTTCAAACAAAAATAAATAAAGTTTTTTTTTTTAAAAAAGGAATTCCTTGTAGGGCTGGTTAATATGCAGATTACCAAGCCCCACACTCAGGCTTCTCTGGAATGGGGCCTGAGAATTTATATTTTTGCAAGTTCCCAGGGTAGTGAGGCTGCTGATCCTAGGACCACACTCTGGGAATCACTGATTTGAGGCAATTCTCAAGACTGAGATGTTTTCATCTCCCCATCCATAAGGTGCCACTGTAAAGTATTCACACAGCCCAGATCATCTCACTGTCGCTTTGCTTTCTGGGCACTAAGGCTGGGTTTTTTCCCTCCACTGCTATGGAGCAGCTGTCTAATCCATTCTCATCTGTGAAATGGGAGTAGTATCATGTCACAGAGCTGCTTGCAGGATGAAATGAAGTAATGTAAAATTGTAGGTTTAGAGTGGATGCTAAATAAATATTAGCCCCATGGGGTTAGGTTGCAACATCCACCAGCAACAGCTCGAATCAGATGCAGACCAGGCTGGGCCAGGGTACAGTATGCGCTGGCAAATGCTAAGGTGAGGCAGACCATACCAGACTGGGTCGTAGCACCCACCAGCATACACAAAACCTGAGAGGAGGGGTGCGAGCCCAGTAGGGGGGGTGGCAATACGGGCTTCCCTGCTGAGCCACTGCTCCCACTGGTGAGTGTGAGAACTGGGGCTGGGGACAGACCAGGCCAGGCAGGGCTACAACACCTGTTGGCCTGTGTGTGAACTGGATTAGGAGGAGAACCAGCCTGGGCTAAACGACTGTATCCACTGGTACATGCATAAACCAGATAAGTGCCAGGTCAGGCTTTGCTGCAGCATCAGCTGGCAAGTGCTGAGACTGGGGGCAAATCCTGTCAAGCTAGACTGCAGAACCACCTGGAGAGTACAAGATCTGGGTCAGGCAGTGGGCCCAGTAGGGAAACTGTGGGCACCTCTCTGATGGGCTGCAACTCCCACTGATGAGCATGAGAACCAGGGCTGAGGGAAGGCCCGGTTAGACAGGGTGTGGCACCCGCGGGCATGAATATGAGCAGGATAGTGGGATTGATTGGGCTGAACTAGGCTCCAACACCCACTGATGTGTGAGCTGAATGGGATGTGGGACAGACTGAACCAGTTAGCTTCACATACCGGCATGCACAGGAACCCTGGCTAGGAACCAGGGCTAGGAGCAGGCCTGGTGGAGGTTATTGGGGGTCGCTCTGACTAGGCTGCAGCTCCTGCTGGTGTGCGTGAGGTCTGAGTGTGTGGTAGGCTGAGACACAGCATCCATTGTTTCGCTTAAGTGATGGAACTGGAGACAGAATTGACCCAGCAATTGCAACTGCCAGTGTGTGTGTAGGCTGATATGGATGATGAACTGAGCTGAATCCTATACATACAAACACACAAGAGTCAGGTCTGGAACCGCATCAGACAAGGCTTCTTTGGGGACCCTTCCATCCCTCCCCCCCTCCGCCCACTGAACAGCTACTCCAACTATGCAGTACATGTGTCAGAACTGGGCCTCCTCTGTGGTTAAGACAGAGCAACGGATGGCATGCCCAGATGCACATGGAGAATATGGCAGTCCACTGGGGTCTGCAGAGGATACCTGATACCATAGCAGAGGAAGGAGGACAGAACAAATTGGTCAATTACCCCAGCCAAGCACTGACAGCAAATATCTGGGCAAATGGAGACTCTAAATTGGACTATGTCAGCCAATGGACCTCGGAAGTACTTCCTCATCCTTGGATTGGTGAGATCGACAGCATATCAGAACTATTGAAACCACTTTGGCAGACCCCTTGAAGCATGCTCCACATTGGGGGCCCTGGGATGCTGGGTGGCCGTTCCTGGTCCCTATGTACTGGGGCAACTGGGAGGCTGGGTGCGTGTTCTCCCCTTATCTCCCTCCTACCCCAGATACAGGGAGAAGAAATAGAAAATTTGGAAACAATGGTCTCATCCAATTTCCCTTAATCCTTCACATTTCCTACCCTGATCAACTATGTAAACATCATGAAAAATAAAACATAAATTTTAAACAATTATTAGCCCCCGGCATATTTTAGCCTCTTATGAACAATATATTCAATGGAATAGTACATATTTCACAAGCACAAAGAAATACGTAAGTCCCTTGTTTTGTTCCTGATTTCCTTCCCCCAGACACTGAGAGTGCCTACTGATGTGGGAGATTGGAAGGGGTTTGCACCTGATATTTTGTTTTGGTTCCAATTTTAATATGCATGCGGCCAAAACAAGCCACTGACATTTTATATTTGTACAGAATCAAACATTTGTGGGTATCTATGAGAAAGAGTGACAAAATGAGACTGAGTGTATGCTCTAAGCGATGTGTAGCAAGAAAATCCTGCATGGGAAATGGGCAGCAGGGAGGCAGGTGCGGTCAGGAAGAGCAGCATGAAAATTCTTTTAAAAGTTCAAGACCAAGTTGACTCAGTGGCAGGAATAATCATGCAAAAAATTTTTTTAAATTACAAAAAAATCAATGCAGATTGGACTTGCTGACAGCAGAAAATAAGGGTCTCTGCTAATCTATGTTACTTTTATGTCAATCGATCCAGTCTTGCTCATGATGCTGCTTCTAAGCTGGCAGAGCATCCAGAATTCAACAGTGGACTTCTGACTCACAGAGCAACTGTTTTCAAAAGCCCTCCTGGCTACCTTGGCTTACGCCCTCTTTCAATTCTTTCATTTAAAAAAATCTGGCTTTAACTAGGGTCATGAAGCTAATGAAATGAATCATTCATTCAGTGGTCCACAACACAACAGTCACTCAGACATGTTTCAACAATACCCTTCTACTGAGCAGTACTCAACCTCAGTCACTGCTCCAGGATCCCTCTTTCCAGGATCCCTCTCAGGGAAGCAGGGACTACCCCACCACCTGCACCTCCGCTCAGCAGAAAGCAGCCATGGAAACTGTCCCGTCTCCCTAACCCAACATCACAACTTTTTTCCCTCCTTCCCTCCTTCCCCTTCTTTATTTTCTTGTTTTTTACATATTTTTCTATATATGGTAAAGTATTCGATTTATTAGAATCTGTAAGGCCACTAGGGGGTCTAAATCCGTAAACCAGATGAAACTGGGCACAGATGTAAATAAAGTCTAGTTTCATGTTTATTGCTGCCACACCTGGGACATTCCAAACTGCTAAGACAATGCACTGTCAGCCTCAACAAGGAGCCTTTCTGCAGATCCCCCAGCTATCTTCTCAGGGTCGGAATAAGCCTGGCTTCAAAGGCTCGCCCGGCTTGCTTTGCTCTGTCTGGGCAGGCTCGACCCCCCACTCTCTCTAAACCCACTTCCCCCACTGGGTCCTTCCAAAATAAGCTAATATCTACTTGAAAATAAAATAATCAAAATAACAAACGCTGACATTTTCTTCTGGGATTAGCAGAACCCAGCCACTCACGCCTCAGTTGAGCCATTTCCCTCTCGGAGCTGGTTTATAAATATGCTATTCATGGGAGAGAACTGACGCTTTGCCAATGCCAGAGCACGAAGGCCAACAAATCTGAAAATCCAATCGAGGCCACTGAACCCTTTGCTTTAGAAGACATAATGGGAACATACGGGTATGTGAAATAAATCAGAGGCATCCAGCAATTGTTAGGTTTCGGATCTAGCTGACAAAAGGAGGAAGGGTCAGGAAGGACTCCTCAGGGTTTATCAGCTTGGAGAACAGAACTGCCTGAAGGACAAAGCTTCCTAACCTCTCTGAACGCAGTGGTTTCCGAAAGTTTGCCCCCAGAAACTTTTTACTTCTATAATTCTTATAAACCATGAAGATTCAAAAAGATCTCGTTTATGTGTGTGTTAGTTATTTAAAACAGTTTGAGTTCTAGTTCATACGATATTACGATATTTTACGCGCAGCTAATTCCCGTAACCTGGTTCTTTACCGTGAGCTGAAAACGCCAGACGCAACGAGGTATCTTAGGTGGTGGAGATCAGCGGGAAACCGGAAGGGGAAAAGAGGACGGAAGGAGAAGAGAGAGCGCCGCACCTGGGGGGGGGGGGGGCTTTTATATGGGCCATGTGTAGGGGGCGGGGATTGGGAGGGATTGAGGGCAGGCGCCAGGGGATTGGTGCCTGCAGGTGAATGCCTGGGGATGATTGGTGAGTGGGCGGGGTTGGGGAAGGGGCTGGGAGATTGGGGGTGGGAGTCACACCTGGAATGCCGGGCTACATCCGATTGGTGGATGGCTAGAATGGCGCGAATTTCATGAGCTGTGAGGAAGAAGGAAATGGCGCCGGGTCCAGGGTGAGATATCCGAATAACCCCTTCCAGTGGAATTTATCTATCAGTATATATACCATGATAGAAAGCAAACCTTATGGGCCCGGCGCGGTGGCGCAAGTGGTTAAGGTCCTCGCCTAGCACGCCCGGGATCCCATATGGGCGCCGGTTCTAGTCCCGGCAGCCCCGCTTCCCATCCAGCTCCCTGCCTGTGGCCCGGGAAAGCAGTCGAGGACGGCCCAAAGCTTTGGGAACCTGCACCCGCGTGGGAGACCCGGAAGAGGCTCCTGGCTTCGGATCGGCATAGTATCGCCCGTTGCGCTCACTTGGGGAGTGAATCATCGGACGGAAGATCTTCCTCTCTGTCTCTCCTCTCTGTATATCCGCCTTTCCAATCAAAAAATAATAAAAATAAATCTTAAAAAAAAAAAAAGAAAGCAAACCTTAGAAATAGAAAAGTGTATTTCTTAATTCATTTAAAACAATAACAATAAACTCATTAACATTAACGGAAAGGATACATTTTCATGAGAAACAATTATAAGTTTTATTTATTTTAAGATTTTTTTTTTTATCGGAAATGCAGATATACAGAGAGGAGGAGAGACAGAGAGGAAGATATTCCATCCGATGATTCACTCCCCAAGTGACCACAACGGCTGGAGCTGAGTCAATCTGAAGCCAGGAGCTCTTCTGGGTCTCCCACTCGGGTGCAGGCTCCCAGGGTTTTGGGCTGTCCTGGACTGCTTTCCCAGACCACAAGCAGAGAGCTGGATGGGAAGCAGGGCCGCTGGGATTAGAACCAGGGACCATATGGGATCCCAGAGCGTGCAAGGCGAGGACTTTAACCACTACGCTATCACACTGGGCCCACAATTATAATTTTTTTAAAGATTTATTTTTATTATTTTTTTTATTGGAAAGGTGGATATACTGAGAGGAGAGACAGAGAGGAAGATCTTCCGTCCGATGATTCACTCCCTAAGTGAGCGCAATGGCTGATGCTATGCCGATCCGAAGCCAGGAGCCTCTTCTGGGTCTCCCACACGGGTGCAGGGTCCCAAGACTTTGAGCCGTCCTCCACTGCTTTCCTGGGCCACAGGCAGGGAGCTAGATGGGAACTGAAACAACTTGGATATGAATTGGAGCCCGTATGGCATCCTGGCACATGCAAGGTGAGGGCTTAGCCCCTAGGCTTCCACACAGGGTGCCTATGATTCACTTTTCCAAATCAAATCTGAGCAGTACTAATTGGATAAAGTCCATGTTAAGATCCTTTCATAAGCAAAGATAACTAAACCACTGCAGTAAAAGAACTTTTTAAAAATTCTGTAATAATTATATAAAAAACAAGTGAGTATGATGTAACACCTAAATTGAAAAACAAGTAAGTTATCCTTTTTATTCTTTTCATGCTAAGGCAGTTTTTGGAAACTGGTTTATGCCAGGCATTATAGTAAGGATATAATATTTTTTTATATTTTTATTTTGAATTTTTGAGTTATGTGGTACAATTTTGTATAGACTCCCACCCCTGTCAGATTTTTCTCATTGTGCTAAAATGGTATAGTCCT
This sequence comes from Ochotona curzoniae, assembly GCF_017591425.1. Taxonomy (NCBI): domain Eukaryota; kingdom Metazoa; phylum Chordata; class Mammalia; order Lagomorpha; family Ochotonidae; genus Ochotona; species Ochotona curzoniae. The sequence continues at coordinate 16,000,025 of NW_024465023.1, read as the reverse complement.
TCATAAGGAATCATAATTCCATCAGTCTTTTATTTAAGTGTACCCCAACATTGCTGGTACAGACAATGTCAGACAGTCCAGCATCCCATTGTCCACACATGTCCAACAGGCTCATTGGGAATCCGTCTTTCATCTGAAAGCAGGGATGCATGTTCCATTATACCCCCACAGCTGTATATGATACACCCCTTCATCACTACACATTTCCATAAATGAGAAGCCATGAAACAAGGTCAACAACTGGTATGAGTTAGAGCAGCCACAACAACAACAACAACAAATTACAGCACCATGAAAAATCGTGCCACTGAGTAACCAACACATGGGTGACAAAAAGGAAACACAAAAGTCTCTTGGGAAAAATGATGCCACCATGTAATCTATTAGCCAGTGATAAATTCGACGAGAGAATAAAGTATTTGGAATAAACAAAACTGAAATAAAAAAAATCAAAACACATGGGATACAACCAAAAAAACCCCCAAACAAACAAAATACCGTATGGATCGGATTATTGAAGTTACACTTTCCATGTTGGCTTCCTTATATAAGAGAGAACATATGGTATTTGTTCTTTTGTGATTGAGTCATTTCACTGAGCATAATGGTCTCTAGTTGGGACCACCTGGTTGTAAATAGAATAATTTCATTCTTCTTAATAGCTGAATAATATTCCATGGAGTAGATGTACCACAGTTTCTTTAACCACTCTTCTTTGGATGCACATCTGGATAGTTTCCATGTCTTTACTATTGTAGATTGTGCTGCTGCAAACATAGGATTACAGATCCCCTTTTCATATGCAGATTTCACTTCTATTGGGTATATTCCTAAGAGTGGGATAGCTGGGTCATATGGCAGGTTTATTTGCAATTCTCCAAGCACTCTCCATACTGATTTCCATAATGGTTATACTAGCCTACACTCCCACCAACAGTGAAGAAGGGTGCCTTTCTCCCCACATCCACGCCAGCAGCTGTTGTTAGTACAGTTCGGAATGTAGGCCAGTCTTACTGGAGTTAGATGGTACATCAACGTGGTTTTCATTTGTCTCTCTCTTACTGCTAGGGAGCCTGAGCATCTTTTCAAATGTCTGTTGGCCATTTGAATCTGTTCTTTTGAAAAATGTCTGGGGCCCGGCGCGGTGGCGCAGTGGTTAAATCCTCGCCTTGCACGCCCAGCATCCCATAGGGATGCCAGTTCTAATCCCGGCAGCCCCGCTTCCCATCCAGCTCCCTGCCTGTGGCCCGGGAAAGCAGTCGAGGACGGCCCAGGGCTTTGGGACCCTGCACCCGCGTGGGAGACCCGGAAGAGGCTCCTGGCTTCAGATCGGCATAGCATCCACCGTTGCACTCACTTGGGGAGTGAATCATTGGACGGAAGATCTTCCTCTCTGTCTCTCCTCTCTGTATATCTGCCTTTCCAATGAAAATAAAATAAATCTTAAAAAAAAAAAAAAAGAAAAATGTCTGTTTATTTCCTTTGCTGGTGATGGAGATTATCTGAGCCACAGGTAAGGTGGGTGGGGACTAGGGGGAGGGGCCTAGAGAGATTAGGGGGTGGGATTCTCAGGTAAGAGGCCATGAGGTTACATCTGATTGGTGGATAACCAGAACGGCGCGAATTTCGCGAGAAAGAGGAAGCAGGAAGTGGCACCGGTGGAGATGGGATGTTTGATTTACTCCTCACGGTGTTCAGGGGCTGCCCGTCCTCGGAGTTTACGTCCAGGAAGCCGGAGAGCAAGCAGGTACTGGGGAGGCCAAGAGTCGGGGTGTAAGAGCGGTGCAAGCAACCGTGAGAGAGCCCTCCCTATCGTGGGGTGGAGGGCTTGTGAGGGGAATGGTTATGCAATACCGCCTCTTCTCAGGTTCCAGATGCTGCTGCGTGAGTGTCACAGGTGAGCAGAAAGGAACGCAGAGGTGGAGGAGGTGTGGCTTTCAAGCTCATGACCCTGAACGTTAGTCTAAGACCACAAAAGTGGAAGTAGTGTCCTTCGTGCACCATCTCAAGGAGGGGGCCAAATGAGTCAGAGGGGAGGGGGGGAGTTCTCTCCGACTGGGCAGTCGGGTTCCTGGGCAGAAGGGAGAGATGGGCTGCCCCTCCTCCCATTCTCATGAGAAGCTGAAATCTCAGGCACCAATTTTTGCTTCCTTTTGATAAAAATTCAAAGAGATCCAAGCTCAGGTAAAACTAGTACTCGGGCAGGTAAAAGTCACTTCCCATTGGGGCTCCTCCTAGCAGTCCAGTTGCTATTCTCACGGGAAAACCAGAAGCCTGGAGGAACTCCTCTTTCCAAAGGAGGCAAATACGGGGGGGTGGGGGGGGAGCAAGGCACTTGCAGGGCGAGGGTTTAGTCACTGGGCCAATGCTTGACTGATGAAGACTTGGAGGAAGCAGACTTTTCCTTGTATTTGCTTCAGTTGTTTCTGTAGGGGCAGCTGTAAAGCTAGCAGTTTTATTTCTTGCTTAAATGAATGCATTCCAGTTCTTAATACAAAAATATTTTGCCACTTGAGTGAATAACCATGAGTGCAAGTTCTTGCAGCAATCATATGTCATGAACACCGTGGTTTCACTAGATTTTTGGAAAATTTCAAGTCTCAGATACGGCATGGTAGCAAATCAAACTAACCGTCTGTGGAGCTGTGAGGAGTCGGAAATGCTGATAGACAGTTGGGGTCTCTGGTCTCTGCTGAAGTCACCTTTAAAATATAAAACCTTGCTTCTTCCCATTCCTTATCCTTCCACAACCTGTCCTTCCCCAAACCCTCACCTATACAGGGTGTTACCTCATAAACTGAAATTTTTTTCTCAATTGCAAAGATAATTTTCAGTGTTATCTTGATATTTGAGGGGTCTTAGAAAGTTCATAGAAAGTGTGTATTAGGAAAACACTAGCCATGGATTTCAATTTTTGCAGCAAGATAAATTCATCTTTTAATTCTAATGCCTTTGAATTTTTGAAAGGTTTCTTGTATGGTTAATATGAAAGAATAAGCATAATTGGAAAATAAAAATGGCACACTGAAACATGCCTGCTAGGCTGTTGGAGCCTATTTTCCTGCAGAGATAGTAAAGGACTAGTCATTTCTGGGATCATTAATCACAATTCTGTTTGAAAGGCAAGACAGAATGAATGCCCAAGTTCCTCCACTGCCCCATACCCAGTGAGGCCGACCTCAGCAGAGTGGTATTCCAGTGATGCACTAATTTAACTATCATTACCTTTATCTGTCTCTGCTCTCCAATATATCCCTCATGCTACTGTAATATTCACCAATGAGTTTGAATTACCTTTCAAAGAATTCATTTCAGAACTACTCTTGAGAGCATCGAGGGGGCGCTCGGTTTTTCAATCTTAATATGAGTTAACTTCCATACTAATCCCATCCCTGAGTTACTAGCAAAGAAATGGTGCTTGAGTTTTCCAAATGGGAGGAGGAAGCCACCAGTCACACCTCTCTATGGTCCATTTCCTTCCCAACAAGTTGTTAAGTATCTTGTGTGTGTGTGTGCCCTTTTGAGTCATTCATTTGTTCTACCTCCCGGAGATGGTGCTTACAAACTTCAATCCTCATGAAGGTTTGGGGTATTTTCCCCTCTTTTGGAGGCCCCCCTGTCACTATGGCAGGCAGTCTCTCACTCTTAATAAATCTTGCTTTGCACACTGAAATTATTTTCATGAAAATTTTTTCTTGTGAGACAAGAAGTGAGGTTGGTATTGTCCTTCACAACAGTGCTGGGCTTCCACAAGATGCCTGCACGGCTCCTGTATGCTTCACTTCCGCTCCAGCTTCCTAGGTCTGATTTTCTAGTGAAAATAAATACATCTTTATAATGAAAATAATTTTCAAGTCCCATCATGAAACAACTATGTGATAGTCATAGCCTATAAAGAAGGGACTAACTCCTTTTCGTTATCCTTATTTTGTCTAAACTTCCACTCTAAAAACTTTTGCCCTAACTGGCTGTTTTTCCAACAGTGTGTTTTTAATGTGGTCATTGGAATATAAATGTTCTCTGAAATTCTCTTCATTGCCTTCCTAAGAAGTTAACAACCAGCATGGCACTTTGAATTAATTCTCAAGTACTTAAGCTAATAAGATTATCTCCCCTGAAGGCTTTTCATTAAATATAATTGTAAAAATTACATTTCTTTAACTAAGGTCAGTAAAAGAAATTAAGGTATTTAATTTCTTATTCCCATATAATTAAGTGAAGAATGGAAGGCAAGACTAGTGCAGCTAGAGAACATAGCGTGCAGGTTGGCCCCAAGATGGAAAGAGGCCTTGTCTTCTTCAAGGAACCAGAAGAAAATATAGCTACAATGTAGTGAGCGAAAAAGAGGGGAAGGAGCGCAAGACAAGTTTGGGAAGTTAAGTAAGAGTTAGCCCATGTTGGCCTTAGAGGTCAAGATAAGAAGTGTTGGTTTTTTATTCTAAGTTCAGTGGGAAGCCATTTGCAGCATTCCGTAAAGATAGTCTGAGCCAGATACACCGCTATCTGACTTATGCACTGATTTCTGGATATTTAGTTGTATGAGCAGTTACTCCTTGAAGTCTACTCAACTATAACAAATCAATGCAGTAGCATTCTATGGTATTAAAGCTGTGAACCTGGGCCTGGCACCACGGCGCAAGTGGTTAAGGTCCTCGCCTTGCACGCCTGGGATCCCATATGGGCGCCGGTTCTATCCCGGCAGCCCCACTTCCCATCCAGCTCCCTGCCTGTGGCCCGGGAAAGCAGTTGAGGACGGCCCAAAGCTTTGGGACCCTGCACCCACGTGGGAGACCCAGAAGAGGCTCCTGGCTTTGGATCGGCATAGCATCGGCTGTTGCGCTCACTTGGGGAGTGAATCATCGGACGGAAGATCTTCCTCTCTGTCTCTCCTCTCTGTATATCTGCCTTTCCAATAAAACATAAAAAAAAAAAAAAAACAAGCTGTGAACCAAATATCTGCCCCCATTCAGCTAGTTGAGGATCAAGGACAGATCTGCTAGTGAAGAGTTCCCTGGAGGACATTGAAACACAATGGCACTAGCTCCAGAATCCTGAGCTACTTTCCAGGGTTCATATATTCACTCTGTTGTGTTTTTTCCCCCCTACATTATTAGTTCTTGCCCTGCCTCCTCTACTTGTCTGTATTTGCCTTTCTATGTGTCTATCAAAGCATTGCTTAGTCCCACACTGTCTGTTTTTCTCCTAGAACAATTGGAAGTTGAGACCCCATCTTAAGTGCAGGATAAGAATCAAGGCTATTGAGTTCTCACCTCTCCTCTGATTAGCAGATGGCACTGGCTAAGTCCTATTGACTTCAACCCTTGGACTGTAAATAATGCATAACATTGCAGTAAAGACCTACTTTCTACCACCATCCCAACGACAGTGATTGGCTTTCTGCAGGTCATTCATTGGGTGACTGGAACCAGTTTCAGGGTTTGACAGCAATACCTCTAACCAGTTTGGGGTGTTTGGCAACACAGTGATATATAGAGTGTAAGGCTCTAGTTTGTGGTCAGAACCAAAAATCCACGCAGAATAAAGTTCAGCTTAAAACAAGCTTTAGATGGAGTGCTCCCGGGCGAGGTTCGCTAGTGCATTGCAGAGGGCAGGCCAGGGATGTTGCACCTGGGAAATGCGAGGTGTCGTTTTTTCATTAGAGGCTGTAAAGATGGGGTTTGAGAGACAAAGGAATACATCTTAATGGTGTTATAGAGTGCTATAGGTTCCTTTTGACCTTGGTGAATCTGTATGTCACTGCTCAGCTGAGGAGGGGGCTGCATTCCGCAGGTGCAGCCTTATCAGCCACCTTTCTCAGCCTCCTCCTGGGCTGCCCTCCCCCCCACCTCGGCTGGGCCTTACATAGAGATGTATATAATTCATCCTGCAGCTGTTTTTTTCCCGGAACTAGAACAGCAATCATGCAAACAAATGAACAAACAAAACTTGACCAATGGAAAACTGACAGAACTTGTCAGTAGAATGTGAAAGCCAAAGAAAAGAATAAACACTTTGAACTTGAAATTGTCATGAGGCATATGAAAACAGGTCACTTTATCTCATTGCCTCAACTGTTCTAGCTTTAAAGTATAACCCCTTATCTTATAGGGATGAGAAGAACTTAAGAAATAGACTAGATGTGAAGCATAAATAGGATAACAGATGCAAGGGCCCCTAGCTCCTTACCTATCACTAGCAAAGTAATTAATAAGTGTTTGATCCTTTTAAACTCCTTTTATATCTTTGGAAGTAGAGCCTATAGACATATCATGACATCTTGATAGGGTGAAAACAGCTAAGGGAAATGATTAAAGAAGATTTTGAATCTACACTTCTTGTCTTCAAGTTTGATTTACGGATTAACAGATCAAACAAATGCATTTCCTGCTCATTGGTCTGAACATAGACTAAAGAATTGAAGCTACTCAGGTGTGATTATTGATGGGTTCCCTGTCCTTACCCTTTCATCAGTAAAAACTCATTAGCAGCAGAACTGTGTGGATGTAAATATCCCCATTTCTGTGACCTAACAAAATCTGAGTGCTTTGATAATTAAAGTTTCAATAATTAAATTATGAATCCTTTAAATAGTACTAAGAAGATGCTATGCATATTTAAGTAACATTGAGCAGTTATTCTCAGTAATAAAATATGTGATCCATTTCTGCTTCTGGATTTGACCACTTTCTTTTAGTTCCTGAAGTGCCCATTTCTGTCCTGTGCTACTTTAACTTAGACCTTAGATCAAACTTTTTGTTTCCAGAAACAATTTTCAGTGGCTTTTCTGAGAGCCTTTGTAATTATAGATCCTCTTCTTTTATTATTTCTGTAAATCCTCCTGCACAGACCTGGGGATGCTTTACTACATAGTAAATAGAATGAATTCACATCACAGCTTTTTGTATCTCACAGGATAAAATCAGCCCATTTATCTAAGAGATTCTGAAAACACTGATTTATTTTTGTATTAGTATACCAATACCCTCACCCTTTAAAATGATTTATTTGTTTACTTGGAAGATAGAGTTACATAGAGAGAGAGGGAGAGACAGAAAGAGAGAGAGAGATCTTTCATCCATTGGTCCACAATCCAAATGGCCAAAATGGACAGAATCCAGAAACCAGAAGATTCTTCTGGGCTTCCCACGTGGGTGCAGGACCCCAAGGGTGTACTTGAGCCATCCTTTGCTGCTTTCCCAGGCTACAAGCAGGGAGCTGGGTTATAAGTGGAGTAACCAAGACTTGAAGTAGTTTGAATCAGTGCCTGCATGGGATGCCAGTATCATAGGCAGAAAATTAGCCTACTACACCACAGACTTCAACTTAGTCTTAGTCTGTTCCTGCTTCTATAAGAGAATCATGTGGGCTGAATAATTTATAGCAGAATTATTGTTCTCAACATATTGGACATTTAATTTCTGTTAAGGGATTATTTATTTCCAGGATAATTTGTTTCTATGTACACAGATAGTAGAAAGCAGAAGCTCAAAAGGGATGTTTCTTTTTTAAAGACTTTTTTTTTTAGTAGAAAGAGTCACAGAGAGGGGAGACAGAGAGAAAGGTCTTCCATCTGCTGGTTCACTTTCCAAATAGCTGTAATGGCCAGAGCTGATCTGATCTGAAGCCAGGAGCTAGGAGCTTCTTCCAGGTCTCCCACATGGGTGCAGGATATCAAGGACTTGCACCATTCTTTGTTGCTTTCCCAGACCATAAGCAGGGAGCTGGATGGAAAGTGGAGCAACTGGAACATTAACCAACACCCACATAGGATGCCAGCACCTGCAAGTAGAGAACTAGCCTGTTTAGCTATTAGTATTGTGCAAACTATGAAAATATATCTGTCAGATGTACTTCCAGGATAGTGTGTGCCTAATGTCCCCCGTGTCCTGAAATCTCTCAATGCACTGATATCAAATCCTCAATTCCATTAGCCTGTTCCCTGCCAATGAGACAGGGTCCTTTGATGGAGATTTGGGCTCAGGAATATCCTTGACAGCTTTGGAAACTTCTTAGCACTTGCACTGCTGTCTAGCATGTTTCCAGGCAACCTTCCCCCATCATTTCCTCCCTCCACTCTCTCCTTCACCTGCAGTCAGGTGTGCTCCGAGGGCTACAGGCTTTCTTGATTCCCTCCCAATTTTCCCTTACATGCCTTGTCCCTGTGGAATCTCTTGCAAAGATAATCCCATTGTGACATCTACATCTTGGAGTACCCGGACTGTACAGGACCAACCAAGATGGTCTGGCAATATACACAGGTAGATATGGAGATGGTACTTGGTCATTTACTGCCCAACAAGTTAAGAGAACACTGTCCAGGATGCTAGGTGGCACACAGATAGTCCTGAACACAGAGTGGAGCCTTTATGTTATGGATTTCCTTGAGAGTGACTAGAGAAGATACGCTGGTTCCTTTTGACCTTGGTGAATCTCTATGTCACTGCTCAGCTGAGGATGGGGCTGCATCCTGCAGGTGTAGCCTTGTCAGCAACCCTTCTCAGCCTCCTCCTGGGCTGCCCCTCATGCCTCCTGGCTGTGCCTTAGAGTCCCTAGTGAAATGATTCTTGAAAATATAACTAATCTTGCTTCTCCTGCATTTTACCCTTCCAAGAGCACATTCTAAACCAGTCCCTCAAGGAAAGCAAAGGAACAAGCCTCAGAATATTAGTTCTCATCTCTGAGTTATTGTCATGACAAGATGGCACCTGGATGTTTCAGGAGGAGGGGCTCGCCACCACACACACCCTACTGACAAAGAACTAGAGAGGAGACTTGCCCATTGTGAAGGGTGTCCTCTTTGTACGCTCTGATTCATTTGTCCTCCCTCCCTGAGATGGTTTTTTAAAACTTCAACCCTCAGGAGTGTTCAGGTCTTTCCTCCGTCGAAGCGCCCCCTCTTGTCACTATGGCAGAGACCTCTTTTTTTTTTTTTAAGATTTATTTATTTTTATAGGAAAGGCATTAAATTTACAGAGAGAAGGTGATACAGAGAGAAAAATCCTGCACCCGCTGGTTCACTCCCTAAATGGCCACAATGGCCAGAGCTGAGCTGACCCAAAGCCAGGAACCAGGAGTCTCCTCTAGATCTTCGACTCAGGCACAAAATTACAAGGGCTTGGGCCGTCCTCTACTGCCACAAGTAGGAAGCTGGATGGAAAGTGGAGCAGCAGGGACCTGAACTGAAACCCATATGGGATCCTGGCACTTGCAAGGAGAGGATTTAGCCACTGAGTCATCGTTCCAGGCCCGAGACTTCTTTTTCTTAAATGAATCTCGCTTTGTACACTGAAATTGCATGAAATTTCTTCTTTTGTGCGGGACAAGAACCAAATTTGCTGTTGTCTTTCACATCTAATTCCCCACCACAGCGGGAGAAGCAAGATTTTATATTTGCAAAGGAAATTTTTACCACAGACCAGAGACACTAATTGTCCTACAGAATAAGGCAGGAGCACACAGCAATACACTAGTTACAATGTTATTATTAGACGGACCAGGACAGTCTCAATTTATATCTCTGGTGCAAATATTCCATTTTTCACTTCTCACAGTTTTTTCTTGTAGCTAATTTGTCTGATTCTTGGTATTCACTGTAGTTATGTTCTATGAAGACATGGCAAATACAGAATTGCTAAAAGCTGGGCCATCACTCCTAGGCTCCTAGGGGAAACACAAGGTTAGGCTCCTGCAAATCTTAACTCACGTGATGAGCTAATCAGTACACTACCTTGCTTTATGTGTATTTCTGTGTAAAGACATTGTATTTTCATATGTACTGTTATTTCATTAATGTTAAACCCACAGCCAACAGCACCATAAGTCATAGCTGAGCCATGCTTATTTAACACACATATTTTCTCATGAGGCATGGCACAACCTTTGCACACTAGAAAGCAATTTAGCACTTCACTTTAAGGGAACTTTAAAGAGCAAAATCACCATCTAAATGCACAAAAGCGGAACAAGTGTGGTACAGTACAGATTGCAAAAGGAATGCTTGGTTACAGTATGAGAGCTGAAACAAGACAAAGTATTGTGTTTGTCAGTTGCAGCAAGCAGCATGCGCATTTCTTGTCACTGTGCCAATGTGTGTGAATGACAGCAATGGCATCACTACATTTAATTTTGGTGCTACTAATAAATCCCAGTGAGTAAGTACATTCGTAAACATGGCATTTATGGATTGTGAAGAATGACTGTATGTTATGATCAGATGGACCGTATATAATGATTGCTCTGGTTACTAAGTGACAAAAATCATTAGCTCTTTCCAGGGAAAAAGGAGTAAGAGAACGGAAAGAATCAGCTGCAGAAGAAGGAAGATTTAAAATTCAGGGAAAATTTTATTAAAGAGGATTAACATTTAAAATCAACTTAAAGGAACTGCAAGAGGCTAGACAGGTTGGATCCATGATAGGGCTTTATCTTTCTCAGTTCCTGGAGCTGAGAAGTTTACCTAAACCTTGACCCTCACTGTAGGTGTTTTTGTCTGCCAGCTGGCAAATGGGCTGAACAAACAGGGTCCGTGCAGCCTTTATCCCAACGACACTGCTGGAACCGATTCCAACACTAGTCTGCTTCTTACTGACTTTCAATATGAAGGAGGAATTGAGAAATCCTGAGGACTGGAGACTCCTTATGGAGTCTGATCTTTTGTTCAAATCTTTTAAAACAGTCAGACGGGAGACCATTTGTCATTTGCATGCCAGAAATATTTCTTCTCCATCTCAACTCTCCAGCCTTCTCTACCCAGCCTCCTGCTGCAGCAGCTGGCTTTCACAGATAGTATCAATAGATTTCTTTGTCCTCTGACTTCTGATTGTCCCACTGTAGACACCTGTAGATCGCTAGCCAGGGAGAGGGAAGTCAGGGGATTTATTTCTCTGGTTGCTTCTCTTCTGGGTTGCTTTTGTCTGCAGAATACCACAACTCCTCTTGAGCAGCTTTATCTTAAAGCTTCAGTCCTCTGCTAGTTTCCTTACAGTAATTGGTTCGTCCCTTTGTACCTTTGGGCCTAGGGTTCATGATATTCTGTTCTTGTGAACCTAGGATACCTCTACATTATTTGTTGGTTCTCTATGGCATACCCATGCTCTCCTACATAGTAACTGTCTTCACTTTTTGTAAAGTGTCCGAAACTTATTGGTAGCTACCAGGTTGTTTCTTTTGTGACTTGAATGGATAACACTGGGCTCAAGTGTCCTCAGGCTGATTCTTCCATTATAAAGATCCTCACCTACATTCACCTAATGATGCTGACAGCTTACGACTGTCGTTAGCCAGGGTGCTCAGCAACTGTATGGTTATTTTAAAATACAGCTTGCCGAAGAAGCAAACTAAATGTTTGATCCTGGCTCTTTGTTCATTCATTTTCTTTTTTAAAGATTTCGTTTTTAATTTTTATTGGAAAATCCGATTTACTGAGAGAAGGAGAGACAAAAATCTTCCATCTGCTGGTTCACTCCCCAAGTGGCTGCAATGGCTGGAGCTTTTTAGAATTATTTTATTTATTTTTATTAGAAAGGTAGATTTGACATACAGAGAAAAGGAGAGACAGCGAGAAAGATCTTCCATCCACTGGTTCCTCAAATGGTTGCAACGGTTGGAGCTGCACCAATCAGAAGCCAGAAGCCAGGAGCTTCTTCCAGGCCCTGCAACCACCACCTTGTGGCAGCAGGAAACTAGAGGGTGGGAGTTCAACCTTGGCAGCTCAGGTGACAGCAGCCCTCCGCAGTGGTGGTGGCCTGCTGCTGGAGAGTACCCTCTCTCTTATGTTACCACTCCCACAGGAGAGCGTGAAAACCAGGATTGGGGCAGGGGTGGCTAGACAGAACAGCACCCGCCAGCGTGTATGTGGGCTTGATAACAGGGCAGGTTGGGTTGCACTAGGCATCAATGCCCAGTGACATGTACTAGAGCTAAATGGGATGTGGGACAGACTGAACAAGTCTGCGGTACATAGTGGCAAGCATGGGAACCAGGCTAGGGGGCAGGCCTGGTGGGATTATGGGGAGTCACCCCGAATAGGCTGCAGCTGTCACTGGTTTACATGAGGGTTGAGTGTGAAGAGGGCAGGATCAGGCTGGACTACAACACCTGGTTCGCATAGAAGACAGGGCTGGAAACAAAACTGATCCAGCAGCTGCAATGACCAGCATGGGAATAAGCTGATTGGGGTGATGGACGGTACTGGACCCTGAAGTGGCAAGCACACACAAGACTCAGTTTTTTTTTTTTTTTTTTTTTAAGATTTATTTTATTTTTTTATTGGAAAGGCAGATATACAGAGAGGAGAGACAGAGAGGAAGATCTTCCATCTGATGATTCACTTCCCAAGTGAGCCTCAACGGTCAATGCTATGCCGATCCGAAGCCAGGAGCCTCTTTTGGGTCTCCCACGCGGGTGCAGGTTCCCAAAGCTTTGGGCCGTCCTCGACTGCTTTCCCAGGCCACAAGCAGGGAGCTGGATGGGAAGAGGGGCCACCGGGATTAGAACTGGCGCCCATATGGGATCCCGGGCGTGCGAGGTGAGGACCTTAACCACTGCGCCACCGTGCCAGGCCCAAGACTCAGTTTTGGGATCACCTCAGATGAAGTTTCTCTGGGGATCCTTCCAACTGAACTGCTGATCTCAGAACTCCAACCATGAAGAGACTATGTCAGCCAGTGGATTCTGAAGAGAGTTCTTCATGTTTGGAGCGACAAGATTGGCAGCAATTCAGAACTGTTGAACTATCAGAACTTCTTGAGCAGGACCCTTGGAGCGTGCCCCACATCAGGGACCTGGAATGGGTGGGAGGCTGGGTGGGGCTTCTTCCTTTGTTTCTCCCCTGACCCCAGATACAGGGGGGGAAAATGATGATATCAGTGTGGAAACAATGGTCTTACCCACTTTCCTGTAGCCCTTGACCTTTGTGCCCTAATCAACTATGTAAAGATTACCAAAATAAAATAATTTTTTAAAATGTGAAGTTTTGTCCCAGACAGAGTCCTGGGAAAGTCGCCAACCTAAAGAGACGCAGGCTTCCCAGCTTCATTCAGAAAGGCAAAAGCCTGTGGATCCCAGCAGGTGTGGGAGGAAGCACTCTAATGAGCTACCTTAGCTACCAGGGTGCTTCTGGGCTGTAGTCCACCTGACAGTGGTACTCAGCTTCTGGATACCATGCTGTCTGTTGCTCCTGCAGCGTGTAGCATCAGCAGACAGACTTTGGCTGTCCTGCCCACGTCACCCTTGCAATGTGTTCCCAAATCTAAATCTTCTCTCTTGCAATGTGTTCACAAGTCTAATCTAACCTTGGATCTGACTATTGTGGTGAATTCTCTCACCACGCACAACACTGCTCTTAACTGGTTGCCACCCAAGCTATTTTGCTATTACAAATCATGATGAAGTAAATACTTCCCCAAATGAATACTTACTGGTATGTAAAGTGAATCTCCAAAAGCTCATGGAAAATGGAAGTAAAATGTTTATCTAGGTGTGAAAAACTGAAACTTGTATATAGTTTAATAGCCAGTATTTTCCTTGGATTTTCGGAAGACCCTTCCTATGTCATCTCCCACTTTTGCTAACTGTAGGGAAGTGGTCTTGAGTGATTAAAGGAGCAACCCAAATGTATTTCTCAACAGCTGCACAGAATACCTGTTTCCCAGCAGCCCCATGAACAGAGCATGTTGTCAAACTGTGTGATGTTTTGCCTCTGAATGTGGGAGGAATAGTATCCCAGGTAAAGTTTTGAGTTTGCACTGTCATAATCATGATAGAACACCTTTGTGTATGCTTGATGGTCATTTATTTGCATATCTATTTATACAAACAGCGTGTTTCTCTGACATGAGAAAACTTTGACTGCTCTTCAGTTTATGCAATGTTGGTGCTTTTGGTTTGGTTTCAGGGAGGCGGACACTTAGAGGAGACTAAATGTGAGAGCGACTCGTTAGAAGGTACTTCCATGAAAAAGCAGTGTGTTGATGAAGAAATGAGACAAAGCTGGCAAGCAAAGCAAGCAAGTGTGAGTAGCATGCAAGCTCTCAAGGGATGTCGCTGCAGGTCAGTCTCATAGAGAATATGTGTTCTCTTCATTAGCAGTCACTGAATGATTAAGGATGCTGTGTGTGATTGGGGGAGGGATGGATTCCCAGCTACCATCTCTCCTTGTCTCCAGGCAGATGAGAATCCAGCTGCTTAAGGGCAGTTATTGAACCTAGTGAAAGCTGTAGGGAATGAAAACCCCCAGCAATCCAGTAAGCATGAAACTGGTGAAGGGACTGGGAAATTATGGGCTGAGCTTGGGTAGCTTGTGCTTCGATCAGGGCCTGATACGCCACCACTCATCGGAAGTCAGCACTGAAGATAAGGGACACATCCATCTCAGGAATGGTTTCAGAATCCTCAACCATGCTCGTGACAAATGAGAGCGCATCACTGGCACTTCATTTACTGGATTTGACCTCGTAACTATTTACTAATTAGGAATTAAAAGAAAATTACAGTGTATTATGTACACCCAGTTGTCCCTAGTCACACAAAGTTGAGTCAAATGATTCCTATGAGGCTGCCTTAGAATGTTCACAGATGCCCAAAGTAATCCCTTTGTGTGAAATCAACATCCAGACTTGTGTTGGAATTAAGCCAGGCATCCCTTGATACCAGCAAGAGGAATAAACATAGCTTTGTTTTCCAAGCTAATGAAAGTAAACAACTCTATCCCTGGAGGCCTTTCTTAAAGGTTTTGCAATTACAAGACAAGCTCACACAGACCAGCAGGTGTAGCTCAACATTCCTAAATTAGAAACCAGCAAAAGGACAGAATAAACTGCTTTTTTTTTTTGAGTTATCCACTCTCAACTAAAAGTTTTATTTTAACTAAATAAAAAAAAGTTTATTTTAACTAAAAGGCAAGAAGTTTACTAATTATGTCAGCAGATATTTACATCTTAGGTTTTCAATTCATAGGAGAATCTGAAAAGGTATAAGATCAGAAAATCAGAGAGCTATTCCTCATTTTGTTGATCTTTGTTTTTAGACTTATTTCTTTTTATTGGAAAGACAAATTCACAAATAGAAGGAGAAACAGGCAGATTTTCCATCCACTGGTTCACTCCCCAAGTGGATTCAATGGCTAGAGCTGAGCTGAACCAAAGCCAGGAGCCTCCTTCCAATCCCCCGTATGCCACCATTAACGTGATAAATAACACTGTACTTTTCCAATGAGTTATCTAGAATTACTATTGCTTTTACCAAATTCCTCAAGTATAGGTTGCCCATTGTTAATCCTATTTGAACAAGTTTCTGTATTTTAGGAGAAAATACTTGATCTACTCAACCTATCACAGGTATGATGTGCATTCTCAAATCTGCAAAGCTCATTTAATTTCTAAATCTATTAATCATCACTAATGGTTTGTGTGTGCACACGTGTGTATATATATGTACTAGCATGTGTATAAATACAGTGATACACAATATACATTCCCCTTGACTATAAAAAAATAATTTGTTTTACTTTAAAAAGTCTTCCATTGCAAACGAATTTTGTATAATCAAATGCGTACATGAAACTGTAAAAAAAAAAGAATTAAAATTAGAGGAAAGAGAATTAAATCAGAAGATATAGCGAGACTAGGAGTAAACATGGAAGTATGTATACTAATATCATTAGGTCAGAATGCAAACTTCAAGCAGATATAAAAGGTTCTAAGAGACAGAAACAGGGCAACTGATTCATGCATTGCATAAGACTGTTTCAAAATATTTCATCTTGTTCCAGTGGCATCATTCTCAAGAAAAAAAAGCTGATGCTTGTCCTAAAAAAATTAAACTTTTTAGGCAATTAAATAGACATTCAGTTCACATATACTAAAGTGTATATTTTAAGTAGTTTTGATAGGTTTATAAACTTGCATTAACAGCGAGACACAAAGCCCTTCCAGAATCCAAGTGCTCTCTTGTGGAGGATAACCCAAGCCTGTGGGCCCCTGCACGCACGTGACAGATCTGCAGTAGGCTCCTGGCTCTCTCCGTTCAGCCTTGACTGTTGTGGGCGTCTGGGGAGTGAAGCAGCAGTCGGAAGACCTCTCTCTTTAGTCTTACTCTCTGCTTTCTCTGTAACTCTTTCATTAAAATATTTCTGGAAATAAATGATTAGTTTTGGTTAAAGTGTAAAGTTAGGGCTAAAGTTAGGGCTACTGTACTATATATATGCCAGCTTTCCATATTCCAGAGGTATTCTCCCACCCTTTCCTTGTGCCGTTCATCTGAAAGGGAAGATTGTAACCAAAAAGCACAACAGTCTCTTTCATCTGCATCCCTAATACCTCGTTTCACTTCAACTGCAGCTGTTCATCCTTAACCTATTTCATATATTGAATTTATGTGTGGATTCAGTATGTTAAAATGGTTCTTAGGTTAAGAAAAGTACTGGATACCCATTGAACCCTATCATCCCAGGAAAATGAGAATTCTGTTTTAAAACAAAAACTTTAGTGACGTAATGATGCATCCTACTTATTTGCACTTTGTACTTCTTTAAACAGCTTTTGCAGCCATTTCATTTAGCCAAGAGAAAAAAGCTGATCAATAACGGCAATTAATTAAGACTGTGTATTCACAACCATCTTAAGTCCAGTTAGCATTTAATTATCTTTGCTAATGGGAAATGGAGCCTACAGAAGCCATTCACAAACCAAAAACTTGATTAGAGCAAGTACATTCTACCTCGGCCCTCATTTAACTTTGATTGTAGGGACTAAAGAGTATCCATATGTTAATTTCACAGATAATTTAAGTAGGTTCCACTTTTATCTCTCCTGCAAAAGAATAGTGAAGAAATGAAGTAAATGTCCTGAGAAAGTGCATGTTTTTTAACTCTCAAGAAATAACTCCCCAAAACTCATTAGCAAAATGCGATATGATGAAGACGTGTGTTTTTTTTTCAAAGTGACTTCAGAGTTTGCAGGGGAATAATATTAAGACTTCATCAACAGCATCTCTTGTCTTTTTTTAAAAACATACGTATTATTTACCCTGATGAAGTTTTGTATGTTAGGGGTTTTCCCCTCCCCTTTCCTTCCTCCCTCCCCAGTATCGTCCCCACTATTTTCCCCAAATGATTACAGTAGTACAGTACCTTAGTAACAGTTACATGATTTTTCTAAATTGTTATTATTTTCCATTACACAGTTTTGTAGGTAGAAGGCTTCTCCACTTTCCCTCCCTTTCATCCCTCCTCATTCTCCATACCTCTGTTTTCCTCTATACTATTTCAATAATCTAGTTCTTCAGCTACCGTCATAATTCCAACATTCTGCTATTTATATGTATCATGACACTGTAGGCATAGGTAACGATGGAAGATCTAATATCACATTGTCAAGGTTTATTTAACAGTTTCATTGGAAGTCCTCCTTTTTTATTCGGGAGTAGAGAAGATTAACTTTCTGCTATTTAACTGTATCATGACATGCTAGGTGTGGGTAGAAATAGAATATTTAGTATCATGCTGTATATTTACATGTTTCAAAATGGGATCCTGCTTCCTTCAGTAGAGACGCATACTTAATGTGCCTTTTCTTCCCGGTATGCTAGTTTCTATTACACCACTCACCTGTGAGAGTACATGCATATAATTGGTTGCCCTCATCTATTTGTTTTGCAATATGCCTAAAGGCTGTCTTATATTAGAGATACTATATGATAGTTGTCCTTTGGGGATTGGCTTATTTTTGCTAATGATGGTCTCCAGTTGGGACCATTTTGTTGGAAATGGTAAGATTTCATTCTTTTCTTAGGACTGAGAAGAGTGTTCCACAGATTAGATATACTGCAATTTCTTTGTAATGCATCTGTTGGCAAACATCTGGGTTGTTTCCATGTTTTTGCTATTGTGAATTGTGTAAATTAAGGGTTACAGGTCACTCTCTCACATGCTGATTTCATTTCCTTTGTAAATATTCCCAAGAATGGGATAGCTGGACCATATGGTAGATCAGTTTTCAGTTGTCTGAGCTCTCTTCGTACTGACTTCCATAGTGGCTGTGCTAGTCTATAGTCCAACAGCAGTGGAGCAAGGTACCTTTCCCCCCACATTCTTGCCAGCAGATGTTGTTTGTTGATTTCTGTATGTAGGTCATTCTCACTGAAGTTAGGTGGGACCTCAATGTGGTTTTTTATTTGCATTTCCTTGATAGCTAGGGAGCCTGAGTGGTTTGTTGTTGTTTGTTTGTTTGTTTTTCATGCCTGCTAGCCAATTGGATTTCTTCCCTTGAGAAGTATCTCTCACATCCTTTGCCCACTTCTTCACAACCTTTTTTGTTTTGCTGTTATTGAGTTTTTGAAGCCCTTTGTAGATTTTTGATATTAGTCCCCTATCTGTTATGTAGTGTACAAAAATTTTTCTCCTATTATGTTGGTTGCCTGTTCACTTTGTTAACTGTCTTCTTTGCTCTACAGAATCTTCTTAATTTGATGTAGTCCCATTTGTTTATTTTGACTAACTACCTGTGTTTTGGGTGTCTTTTCTAAGAAGTCTTTGCCTAGGCCTCAGCAAACTTAACTCTGTGTCATTACTAAAACCAAAAGGAGAGATAAGCAATAGCTCTAAGCAGTGTGGCAATTGGTTCCACGTTGCCTGGACAGTTAGAGTTAATTATTGTTCTGGCATAACTGGTATTGGTGCCCTCTTTCACTCAAGTTTCCTGATTTGGACAGTAACTTGTATGATCACCCTAGCTATTAAGAAACAACACTGAAGCGCGAAAGACCAAAATTGAGAAAATATCCGAACTCTTTCCTGTTCTCCTTCCCCCAAGTTTGAACATCTGCTTAAACAGACATTTGCATGATCTAAGCTTTAGCTATAATGAGCTTCCTCTCTCTTCTATTCATTTCAGTCAATGATTTGAAGCCATAGATGTTCAACAGACTCAATGAGAAACTTAAATATCAACGTCTGCGAAGTACCTTGGAACATTTAAACCAATGTCTCTAGTGGTGGTGCCTTCAATGACACTGCTTAACGGCTTCCCAGAAAATTCAGTGGTACAGCCAAAATTGAGAATTACTGATTCTGACAGTTCCCAAACAATTGTTTCTAGTATAAGGCATCTGATACTGTGAGTGACATGAAATGTAAGAATCTCTTGGGCAAAAATGATGTTGTCCCTGCCTGCCATGCCATCCATTTTGCTCTATCCCCTGAGTAGCCAAAGGCTCTATTCATCCTGATTATCTTCTACTCATAAAACACACTTATTTCTACTGTTTCCTTTGAAGACTTCATTGTCAGCAGTGATAATATAATAAAGTTTGAGCTATAATAATCCGAAGGAAGAGTTCCTTTGCCCTGGGATAAAGGTACTGTTAGTGGTATGTCATAAAAGTATTTGAGGGGAATTTCAGGTGGTCACAGGCTGTCTGATGGAAGCTCTGACATTTAGAAAGCTTGGGCAACTGAAGCTAGGTGGCAGTCCTGCTTAGCAATTAAAGGAGACACCATGGAGACAACTGCAAAAAAGATCCATACAGAAGACAACCAAAAAGAAGTTAGACTGAATTAACATCAGGTGGGATCAACAAGCAAAACTAATTTGCTAGCATCATGCTTGTAAATGTAATAGTACCTTTTTTTATTTATTTGCTTTTACACAAAATTTTATTTTAGAGTCAACCAATTTTAATATTATACCATATTTATTTCATTTGAAAATATTATGCACATATATGCTGCTTTTTTTCTGGAAAGCATAATTAGTATCACAGAGCCTGGGAATTATGACAAGTATCATACAGTGAAGAAAGAAGGGTAAATTTTTTTTAAAAAAAGATTTATTTTATTGATTTATTTGAGATGTAGAGTTAGAGAGACTCTTCCATCTGCTGGTTCACTCTCCAAATGGTTGCAATGGCGAGGCCAAAGCCAGGAGCCAGAAGCCTCTCCATAGTCTCCCATGTGAGTGCAGGGGCCCAAGTACTAGGGTCATATTCCACTGCTTTTACAGACACATTAGCAGGAAGCTGAATTGGAAGTGGAACAGCTGGGACTTGAATTGGCACCCATATGGGTGCTGCAGGCAGCAGCTTAACCTGATATGTCACAGCACTGGCTCCAAAAAGATATAGTCTTATGTGGAAGACATGATTCCTGGAGCAGCATTTAGCCAAGTAGTTAAGATGCTTCCATCTTATATGAGATTACCTGGGTTCAATTCCCCCCTCTAGGTTCTGAATCCAGCTTCTGGCCAATGAAGACTGTGAAAGAAAGCAGTAATAGGGTTACTATAATCAATGTGATAGACCTGGATTGAGTTTCTGGCTTCAGCCCCGGCCCATCCCTGGCTGTTGCTAGCTAGCATTTGTGGAGGGAATGAATCATCAGGGGATGAGCACTCTCTGTCTCAACTAACTGAATAAAAATAGAACATCTTCCTTATCAAAGTTATGAAATTCCTCTAAAATTATAGGCAACACTTAAATTTTTCTGAAGCCTCTCAATATTTTCCACAACTCCTTCCTTTTCCAGTTTTGTTAAGATGAATCCCTTCCCCAGGCAAGTGTTTACAAGTAACACTGGCTGTGTTTTTCTTCCATAAAATGACAGAATATGAAGAGTATGTGATGAATATTGAAAAGCAACAGAAAAGGAATTGGTTATGGGAATACCGTGAAAAAACTTGGTAAAATGTGATTCTTTTAAAGGACATTGCATATTCATCTTATAAGGATGTTTACTGAAAGTTTAAAATGTTTGTCTCCAGGCTGATGCAGCATTACAGCATGCTAATCTTCCACCCTATGGCACACACATCCCATATGGGCGCCCATTCATATCACTAGTCCTCTTCTGACCCAGCTCTCTACTTATAGCCTAGGAAAGCAGTGAAGGATGAACCAAGTCTTTGGAACCCTATACCCACATGGGAGACCTGGAAGAAGCTCTTGACTCCCAGTTTCAGACCAGCCTAGCTCAAGCCATGGCAGCCATTTGGGGTATGAACAAGCAGATAGATGGAGGGCCTCTCCTTCTGTCTCTCTTCTTCACTGTAAAATCTTTCAAATAGGCATAAATAAATCTTTTTTTTTTTAAAGTGTTTATCTCTAGGGCAGAAGGTTTGTGGAAATTTTTATGTTCTCTTCTATGCTTTTAGTTAGATTATTTTAGGATAAGCATGTCGTTTTACTAGAAATTTTCACTGTTTTTGTGAGAGTCATGTCTTTCTGCTTACCAATATTCATTAGTGATTAGGTATCAGCAGATCTTGACTGTTTCTGGTTGTATCTATTCTCAGCCCATGGCCTGCCTTATTTTAAGTGATGGCTCCCTTAATGAGAGTTATTTATGAATGCTACCAGTGTGTATTCTTCATCTTACACAATCAATAGACTATGGTTGTATTCATTCTAATTTGTAGGTGCTCATTCTAATTTGACAGATAATCACAGGTTGACATTTGGTTTGTTTGCTGTTGTTGGGGTGGCGGTTATACCTAAGATGAGATTTTAGCGTGCATTGAATTGTGTCAATCTCACACATCTCAAACTATTTAGAATTTCCCCTTAAAATTTATATGATTTTAGCAAGTGGAAGATTTATTGCTCTATCAGAACTAAAACCTCATAAAGACTAAACAAAGATTTACTTAATTCTTTGTGTTAAGCCCAGCACTTTTAGGGAGTGGTGTTGGAAATACAACTGACAATAGCACTTGATACTCCCAATGAGTAAGCAACCTCTTTGAAAAATGATTCCATGTGCAACCAAATGCTAGTGAGCTTTTCCTCTTTCCCCGGAAAACTAGTTAAGATCTAACGCTGTTGACAAAAGACTGATGTGTTATCTAAGTCTAAGTTCAGAAAGTCATCTAGAGTTGAAGCCAGTCTCTATCCTGCAAGGAATAGGAACTGGAGATTAAACTGGTTGTTCCCTATGTGTCTCCCAGTCAATACAATGGGTGTAATTCGGAAGAGCCAATGGTTCTTTAGTATCTGCAAAATGAGCTATTTTGACCCTTCACCCTGTGGTCACCTTTTAGCTTAATGGGTTGCAGCAAGAGGATGGGATGTTACTGAAGCCAGAAGCCAGTGGAATAATACGTACTTCAGAAAGTTTGTGGCAAGATGGAATTAAAGCACAAGTTTGCCATGGTACAAAAACACAGAAATCCTTGCATAAAAGATGTTTTTTCACAAAAGCTCATTGACAATGTGTATCATGAGAAAGTGTACATGGATCTCAAAGCTTTTCTGCAGCAGAGTAAAGTTATTGACAACTTCCTGAGGTATTCTTGTATCTTTGAAGTTCTGAGATTAAGTATCTGTCAATGTGGAACTTTTGTATCCATAGAAACTACATTTCAAAAAATACTATTTTAGTGAAAGAAAACTTAAAATATGTCATTAAAGTAGATGTAATGGGCTTGCCATTCAAGCAAGATAAAATAATTTCAAATTATAATGACCATAGCTTCCGTTCATAATGGATACAGTTCAAAGTTAGCATTAACACAGTAAAACAAGTGAGTAATGTAGATATCAATGTATACTCTTTAAATGTTATAAAATACCAGATAACTATATAACTACCAGGAGTGGCCATTAGAAATAAATTCAGGGTCCCTGTGTCAGTTGGGGATAAGAATGTTTTTATCTTTCACTATAATTTTATATCATCAAGACATTATAAAATTTCTAAATGTGAATATGTTTAGTATGAGTATATATATGAATATGAGGATAAACGAATAAATGCACTGTCGACACAGTTATTTTTTTGAAGATATATTTATTTTTCTTGAAAATCAGAATAACAGAGAGAGAGAGAGAGGCAGGGAGGAACCATCTGCTGGTTCATTCCTCAAAGAATTGCAATGGCCAGAGCTGGGCCTGTGCAAAGCTGGGAGCCAGGAGCTTCTTCTGGGTCTCCTAAGTGGATGCAAGGACTAAAAATCTTGAGCCATCTTCCTCTGCTTTCCCAGGCCATTATCAAGGAGCTGGATAGAAAGTGGAGAAGCCGAGATTCAAACTGACACCCTTAGGGGATACTGGTACTTGCAGGCGGAGGATTAGCTTGCTACTCCACCAGGTCAGCCCTGATGGGAAATTTTTAATAAATTCATTTCACAAACTGATGAACAGGAAAAAAATCAATAAAGATATTAAAGATTTAAATATGAGAATCAACTAATTTGGCCTGATGGATGTGCATAGAGCCTTACTACTTCAAACTGGAATAAGTACATTTTTTCCGCACATTTAGGGGAAACTTATGAAAGTTTCATATGTAGTAGACCATCTGGTAAGCAAAGCAAGGAGACACAGCTGAACCAGCAGATGAGGGTAGGACAACCTTGATTGTAAAAACAAGCAAAGACAGTACAAGAAGGGCAAATTATGGGCTGTTCTCACTAATGAATACAGATGCAGGAGCCACAAACACGATGTTCATTGAACCTAGCAATGTTTAAAAAGATGACCACGTTGGGACCAACACTGCTGTATAGTAAGTGAAGTCTCCACCTGTGGAGCCAGCATCCCACATATTTGCTGGTTCGAATCAGGTTGTTCCCCTTCTGATCCAGCTCCCTACTGCATCCATGTAGGAGACCCAGAAGAAGCTCTTGGCTTTGACAGGCCCAATTTCCATTGTTGTGGCCATTTTGGGGAAGTGAACCAGCAGACAGAAGAGCGATCTGTTTCTCCTCCTTTCGGTAAAGCTGCCTTTCCAATGAAAATAAATAAAACCACAACCCGATAGAACACATCCCCCTGTGAGTGCACATTAGAGTGAACAAGAGAGAAGAAACAAGACTAGAAGTGAGGAAATTCACTTTTTAAATAAACCACTGCTGTATAACTACCCATCCCTGAAAAAGTGGGTGCAGGGTCCCAAGGCCTTGACCCATCCTCTACTGCT
This sequence comes from Ochotona curzoniae, assembly GCF_017591425.1. NCBI lineage: Eukaryota > Metazoa > Chordata > Mammalia > Lagomorpha > Ochotonidae > Ochotona > Ochotona curzoniae. The sequence continues at coordinate 15,976,117 of NW_024465023.1, read as the reverse complement.
TCCCCAGGCCTCAGGCAGAGAGCTGGATGAGAAGTGGAGCAGCTGGGACATGAACTCGTGTGCATATGAGGTGTTGTGCTTGAAGGTGTAGGATTAGCCAGTCAAGCCATTGTGCCAACGTTGTCTTGTCAAATTGTAAGGCAGCCGGCAGGCATCCCCAGATGCTAGTCAGAAGGCAGCATCCAATACAGTATAGCTATGTATGTTATCACCATAGTATTCTGCTTTTAATGGATCTTTCATAAAAACATTTGTTTATTTATTTATTTATTTATTCATTTATTTATTTATTTTGGAAAGACAGATCAGAGGCAGAGAGAAAGATTGTCTGATGGCTGGTTAATTCCCTAAATGGCTGAAACAGCCAGCGCTGAGCCAATCCAAAGCCAGGAGCCAGGAGTTTCTTCTGGATCCCAGGGCTTTGGGCCATCCTCCATTGCTTTCCCAGGCAACAAGCAGGGAGCTGGATGGGAAGTGGAGTAGCTGGTACATGAACCAGTTGCCATATGGGATCCTGGCTCTTGAAAGTGGAGAATTAGCCCATTGTGCCATTGTACTGCTCCCTGCCACCACCACCCCCCTCCACACACCACCCTCCTTCCCCCGCACACTGCATTCTGTGCTGTCACAAGCTGGGGACATTCTGAATCCCTAAGGTTTAATCTCATGTCTATGGACCGTGGTGACACCCTGGGGAAAACGCCAAATATATCAGAAAGATGGCTTTAATTTTCTCATTCTAGGGTTCACTTTAGGGCTCAAAATCTCTGCCTGGTATCTAAGCAAAGAAACACAAATATCACCACCAGAAGCAGGTTAAAAGGTGTGTGCTTGTGCTGTGGTGAAGTCGCTGTTGGGGTGCCAACACCTCCTATTAGCATCTGTGGTCCCAAGTCCAGCCTCCGATTGATGCACACCCTGGGAAGCAGCAGGTATTTGGGTTCTTACCACTTGTAACGGAGAGCTGGGTGGAATTCAGGCCTCCTGGCTTTGCCCTGGTCCAGCTCTAGCTGCTACGGCCATCTGATGAGTGACCCAGTACATGGAAAATCTCTGCCCATCTCTCTGTGTGTCTTGTTGCCATTCAAATAAAAAAAAATACATAATTTTATTTTAAAAATTGAAAGTGAACATAATTCAGTGATTAGTTTTAAGATTCTTCATTTCTGGTTTTATTTAGAGCCTTTGCCTAACAACTTGTCCCCTGATCATTACCTTTTTAGGTATCAAAAATGACTAGGTCCATGAAGTTCAACAGGAGATTATTTTATCTGTGCTGATGTAAACTTCAGTTCACACAGAAACCAAAAATGAAGTCTGTAGGCTGCATTTTGTTTTGAGGTGATTGTTCTCCTCCATCCTGATGGGTGTTGTGGGCGGATTTGCGAGCTCTCGCTGCCAGCGAAGCATCTGCTAGTCCCATCCCAATGCAGTCATCTCCTGCATGTTACTTCAGCTGTAATCAGGCACTTTGCTAGGGATACCGTTTGAGTCACAGTTTGACAAATTCTAAGCTGAGGGGAGAATGGGGAGGCTGATAATAACATCAAACACAGGAAGCTGGCGTGCATGAGCTGACTTCCTGGAGGGGGGACTACAAGGACAGAGAGAACACAGAGAACCTGTTGACATCTTTTGCTTCCGGTGACACTTTGCATTTCCTTTATTTTCACATTTTTATATTTAAAAAGAGAGGAAGCTTGACTGCCATCCGCTGGTTCACTGTTCAAGTGCCTGCCACAGCTGGGGCTGGACCAAGCCAAACTAAGAGCCTGGAGCTCAGTATGATTCTCCCATAGGGATGAGAGGGACTTAAGCACTTGAGTCATCAGTTGATTCACCAAAGGGTGCACTTTAGTAGGAAGCTAGATCAGAAGGGGAGGAGCTAGGGCTGGAACCCACCACTCTGATGTGGTGTGCAGACCTCCCAGTGGAGTCCTAACTGCTATGCTGAATGCCCTCCCTTGGTGGTACTTTAGATCTGCTCTGTCAGTTTCCAGTCTACTCTGTTTTTTCTGGTCCTTCTTGTTTACATTTTCAGGCCTACCCTGTATTAAAACAATTATATCAGGCCTCCCTCCCGCAAGCTGACAACTTGCTGCACTCAAATTTCTTGAAGGAACTTCGCATAGCTTTGTCACTGATTACCCCTTGGAAATGAAGACTCTGTGCCCAGCACAACAGCCTAGTGGCTAAATCCTCAACCTGAACACACCAGGATATTATGTGGGCACTTGTTTGTGCCTTGGCTGCTTCACGTCCAATTCAGCTCCCTGCTTGCGGCCTGGAAAAGCAGTCGGGGACGGTTCAAGTCCTTAGATCCCTGCCCCGACATGGGACACCTGGAGGAAGCTCCTGGCTCCTGACTTCAGATTGGTTCAGCTCTGGCTGTTACAGTCACTTGGGGAATGAACCAGTGGATGGAAGATCCTTCTGTATCTCCTTTTCTCTCTGTAAACCTACCTTTCCAGTAAAAATAAATAAATCTTTGAAGAAAAAGAAGAAACGTGAACTCTATTTCTGTTACCCTAGTTAAAGCACTAATCTTCACAGTTACATGCTATTTCTCAGTTTTATGTATATGTGTGTGTATATACACACATATATGTATATCTCTATGGCATATATTCTTCTAATCCTCTTAATTTTCTTCGATCTTTTGCTGCTGCCCTTGAACCCACCCCTCCTTCTCCTTATTTATGTACTACTGGAACCTTTCCATTTCAATTCTGGATACTTCTCTCTTATAGTGGTTTTCTTCCTCTTCTTGGCTCTAAAGAATTTCCAAGACTGTATCCTTGCTCTTTATTTTTATTATCTTGAACCTCATGCCAAGTTTGCCAAAGTCTGTGGTTTTAGCTATCAAACCGATGTCTCTCAGCTCATTTATTTCCTTAAGTTTCATTTATATGTTCACAAAGTCTGGATAAGTATAATTTTCTGTATAATCCAGTGGCACCTCAAACCTCAACCAATCCAAAGGCAAATCCATTGTCTTCTATCAATGATCTTCTTTCAAAAAGCCCTAAAGATGGTTTGCTCCACCCTGTGTCTAGTCATTTGCCAAATCTGTAAGCTTTCCTATGGGTGTTACAGACAGGGTTTGCAAGTACCTGAGTTGTTACGTGCTGTCTCCCAGGTGTGCTAGGAAGTTCGATCCAGAAGTGGAGTAGCTGGGACTCGAACTAGGTACTCTGATATGCAATGCAAACATCCAAAGTAGTAGTCTAACTGCTATGCCAGATGTCTGCCCTTGGACTGCATTTCATTTCAGTTCTCTGTAACTTATTGTATCTCCCAACTCAGATCCTATGTAGGAGAACTAATACAAACCATGCATAACATGATGATGCTTCAGTTAATAACTCAGTTATTTATAAACATTATTTTTTTTTTCTGGAAGGGCAGATCAGAATTACAAAGGGAAGGAGAGACGCTGGTTCACTCCCCAATTACCCTCAACAGCTGGAGCTAAACCAATCCAAAGCTAGGAGCCAGCAGTCTCTTTCAGGTCTCCCATCTGGGCGCAGAGTCCTAAGGCTTTGGGTCATCCTCTGCTGCTTTCCCAGACCATAAGTAGGAGAGTGGAGCAGCCATGACACAAACCAGCACTCATATGAGATCCTGGCACTTGGAGATGGAGGCGTAGTCAATTGAATCATCGTGCTAGGCCCCTCAGTCAACAGTTTAATGCATGTACCATGGCAGTCCCATACTATTATCCTGGAGCTGAAAAATTACTGCTGACTACTACCATCGTAGCTGTCATGACATCATTATATATCACTAATGTTTGCAGTGATGCTGGTGTAAACAAACCAACTGTGTTGCCAGTTTCATGAAATATAGCATATACAATTACAGTAGTAGAAAATACTTGATCATGATAGCAAATGACTATGTTACTAGTTTATTTACTATGCTATGCTTCTAAAATTGTATATTTTAATTGGCACGTACTTGCATATATTTAAGGCATAAAATGTGCACAGTGTATAGTGATAAGATCAGGGCAATTGTTTTATCTATCACTTTGAACTTTATCATTTCTTTGTATTGGGAATATTCAAAATCCTCTCTACTAGCTATTTTAAGATTTACATTTAATTATTGGCAATCACATTTACGCTAGTGTCCTCTAGAATTTTAGAAGTTATTTGTCCTGTCACTTTGTAATCCTGTACTTGCTGACCATCCTCTCTCCCAGCTCTCCATTCCCTCACCCTTCCCAGATTCTGGTAGCCACTATTCTAGCATAAACTTGTATATGATCAGCAATTATTTTAACTTCCTTTTATAAGTAAGGGTGTTGCAGGGTTTTTGACCCCCAGTACGGCAGCAACCTCAATTCTTGTCTCGCAGGAAAGAAGAATTTTCGTGTGGACACAGTTTAGTTTTAAAGCAAGATTTATTAGAAAAGCTGAGGAGACTCCTGTCCTAGTGACGGGAGGGGGGTTTGAGATAGAAAGAACCTTCACCCCCTGCTATAGTGGCAGGAGGACAAGAAGCCGAACCCCTATTAATGGTGGGGAATGCACCTTTTAAAGGTTTACCTCAAAGATGTTTCTCCATAAACAAAGAAAATTCCTGGTTTCCATGGTACCTGGCCTTGGGACAAAAGGCCACAGAGGTGTCAGACACAGGACATTCCAGGCCTTAGGCAGATGTGTATTACTTCTTCCTGCTCTCCTTTCAATAATAAAGAGATCAGTCTGAAGCCCTCCCACACATTGGCCAATACTTCAGGTGGGGAATTGATATGCTAATAGCACCCTTGTCCCTTGGAAGAAAGGTATTCTGGTGAATCCAAGACATGGTGGGGAAAATACTCTATATTTGAGGAAAAATTACTTGGGGACCCAGAATACCCTAACTGCCTACTGCCCAGTCTAACTCCTCTCTCAAGGGCACATGGTATTCCATTTTGTGTACTGGACTTATCTTTACCTAATGTCCTCCATGCATGTGTAAATTTTTCCTGTTATTGTATTTTTATCATTACATTATACTGTTTCTATTCATAGAAAAAAATTTACTGGGAAATTGCATACTGTGTTATGTCAACAGCCACATAGAGCTTGTTTTTGCTGCAAATTTTGATTGCATCATTTAATCTTGAGTTTATTTCAGTTTTGTATCCTGGCCCTAACAGCAATAGGCTATGCTATATTGTGGAGTATGCTGTTGATGCCAGGAACATATTCTGAGAGATGCATTGTCAGGCGTTTGCATTATGGTAAGAACACCATAGAGTGACTTGGACAAACCTAGATAGTGTGAGTCAATCACTCAAAGTGACTTGTTGATGCAGTCAAGAGATGTGCTCGCACAAGACATGGGAGGTTGCTGCTGTATGCAGAACACTGTTTTATAGCAAACTTTTTTTGGTAAGTAGGAATACATTATGAAATTAAAATTACAGTGTCATAAACATATAAAGCAGTAACTTAGTCATTTATAATTGTACTGCTGTGCATTTGTTTGATTGGCAATGCGGCAGGTTTGTTTATACCAGCATCACCACCAAAATGGGAGCAGCACATTGCAGCATAGTTTTATGACAACTAAAATGTCATGGTTAGGAGTGTTCCAGCTCCATTACAATCTGAGCAAAAGCACTGTTGTATATGTGGTTCATTGTTGATTGAAGCAGTGTTATGGTGTATATGACTGCATATCCCACAGAACATAACTTCCAGGCTTGTGCAAACACACTATGATGTTGTCACAGTGATGACGTGGGCCAATAATACATTCCTCAGAACGTATTGGTGCCAGGAAGCATCATCACAAGGCTGCATATTGGACAATGTCATTGCTCTTCCCAGATCACCTCAAGGGGTCTTTATGTCCATTTATTCTCAAGTACCCTCCGTCCGCCACCTGCAGTGTTTGAATTGCCAGGCCAGCACCCTTGGTAGGTAGGCTTTTGTTCAGAAAATCACCTGCAAACCCCTGAAGCAGAATTTTTCACAGCATCAGAAGCATAGTTCTTGGCATTTGTATCCCTTTGCTCTAGTTCTGGGGTGGCTGTTATCACTGACTATGGGGTGTGGGAGCAAGAAAACTGACCGCACCAGGCTGACCTCCCTCATGCTGCAGGAGCAGGCTAAAGTTACTCCTTAGAGGATCTGTCTGGTCAGCTCCCCTTCTTGGCTGCCTTGCCCTCCTCCCTTCTCCCTTTCAGGGCTGCTGCTGGGGTTTGGGACCTCCACTGCATCAGACATCGTATTAATTGGGCACAGAAACAATTTCGTTATTAAATCCCATGAACAACATGAGAACCACATACTGTTATTAGTCTTATTTAACAGAAGAGGATACTGATGTTTAGAGAAACTTCAAGTTTTCAAGTATACATAATGAATGACATCTGAACAAGGCTTTAGATACAGGTGGCCCAGTCAACCTCTTCACTACACACCACCTGAAACTGCTTGTGTGGGAGGCACAATTTCCACATGATTCCCAATGGTCTCTGCCTCCTGCTGTCCACACCCATGTGCAGTCCTTTCCACTTGAACATGAACTGGACCTGGCAATTTGCTTCTGCCAAGGAGAATATGGCAAAAGTGGTTTCACTTACTATCCAGTACTACTAACACACGGTGGTAACTTCTACCTTTGTTGCCAGATTATTTTGTTAGCTTTATTAAAGCAAGCTCCATTTTATGGAGTTCTATGTGACAGGAAATTGGATGGCCTCCATTCCTAGAGCTGAAGAGGCACCAAAGTCCTGATTCCTGCTGGAAACCAAGTGAGTGAGCTTGGAGAGAATCCTCTCCTGGTAGAATGATAAGACCATGTAGCTAGTCTGTTCCCACTGCAGCTCTGAGCTGGAAGGGCTCAGATAAGCTGTGGCTAGATAACTCACAGAAACCAGGAGATAACAAACACATCAAACTTAAAACAAAGAAGTGAATTTTGCGGTCTGGAAAACAGAGGAGTCATCCTCCATCCAGTTAATTGACTTAACCTTTAAGAATGTTAACTCATTCTCTGCCGATTTCAGAGTCTAATAAACTTTGCAAAGATAAGAGCAAGGATCTGCTGGAGAGGCATTAATTTTACGATGTGATTGATATTTGATTGCTTTAGAACCAAGTAAACAAGAAGTAAATTACCAATGAGGATTGTGTGAAGAGAATCTTTTAACATATGCAAAGTAAGCCTTCAGTCTGGTTTCATTCAGCCAGTCAATAAGGGACAGTGCAAAGTGGCAACACCTAGCTTACTGCTCAGTTACAAGCAAAGCTATGTTCAGTGACTGCCTGTCAATTGCAGGAATTGCTAAGCATGCTGCTTTGCCCTATGGAGTCACCCACACAGAACACCATCGTCATGTAATTGGGCCCTACCTAACATGCCCTCTACAGCTCTTTGTTCCCTTTGTTCCATTGCTGCAAGATTTTTGACTCCGAGTATGGCAGCAACCTCAAATTCTTGTCTCACAGGAAAGAAGAATTTTCATGCGGACACAGCCTTGGGACAAAAGGCCACAGAGGTGCCAGACATAGGACATTCCAGGCCTTAGGCAGATGTGTATTACTTCTTCCTGCTCTCCTTTCAATGATAAAGAGATCAGCCTGAGGCCCTCCCACAATGGCCAGAGGTAGTGGCTGATACTTCAGGTGGGGAATTGATATGCTAATAGCACCCTTGTCCCTTAGAAGAAAGGTGGTGAATCTAAGACATGGGGGGGGGGGGATTCTCTTTTACTCCGGGACCCAGAATACCCTGACTGCCTACTACCCACTCTAACTCCTCTCTCACCATGAAATGACAGATCAAATATTCTAGGAGTTAGAAGTAAAACATAGGGCCCAGAGTGGTGGCCTAGTGGCTAAATCTTCGCCTTGCACTCTCCGGCATCCCATATGGGCACTGGTTCTTGTTCTGGCTGCTCTACTTCCCATCTAGCTCCCTGCTTGTGGCCTGGGAAAGCAGTCCAGGACGGCCCAAAGCCTTGGGACCCTGCACCCATGTGGGAGACCTGGAAGAGGCTCCTGGCTTTGGATCAGCTCAGCTCCTCCTGGCTGTTGCGGTCACTTGGGGAGCAAACCAGCAGACAGAAGATCTTTCTGTCTGTGTCTCCTCTCTGTATTTCTGCCTTTCCAAGAAAAAAAAAAAAAACCTTAAAAAAATAAAAAGACACTGTTTAGAAGTAAAGCATAAAATTGCCCCCAGCAGCTGGAAGCACATAAAGAGTCGGCTGTCCAATTGCCCCAGTAGCCAGAAACTATCCTTTAAGTTGGCAAGAAGAAGAAATAATGGGTCAGATAACATTCAGTGGCAGTTTTTATGATGGTAGAAGTAGAAAAATCTCGCAGATAAAGGCCAAAAAATGCTCAGTGCACTTTGACACATAGAAAAATGTGGACACTTTCCTTATTCCTGTCAAACAGTGGTCAGCAGCCACTGGGATGGCCAACTGTTCTGATTTATCTGAAACTGCCCGCATTTGCCTGCTAAAGGCTCTGCATGTCTGCAGTAGCTCACTCTCAGTAAACCAGAATGGTTAGTCACCTTGGCAACCACCATGAACTCCCAAAGGGCTCAGTTCCCACTGACGATTGCGTTTAAATTGGAGGAGTTAATAGAAAGGCTGTTTTTTGTTTGTTTGGGGAATCCATTTTCTTAAACTTTTTGAATGCTATAAATATCCTATTGACAGAATTTACTGCTTAAGGTAATGTCATGTGTTCTGCCTCTTCAAGTAGAAAAATGGCAGACATTGGAAAGATTTCACTGATTTTCTGCGTGATCTGCGTGAAGTGAAAAGTGGGGGATGGAGACAGTGGAGCAAATATGCAAGACAGAAGGCTGTTGAAACTACAGAGTAGCACCACCTTCAAAACTTTTGGTACAGTACTGGCAGAATAATCTGAATACAAAAGCACAAGTTATTATGCCAACAGTCATAGTTTAGCCTTAGATATCCATGATTTGTAATTTGTGAATTTCAAAGCTGGACGTTTTGGGATCATTTATTTTGACTACTACCCTATTAGATAGCATTCAAGAAGCTCAAATTTTTTTTTTTTTCTGTCTGTTGCAGAACACTGATTTGGAGCAATGTTAATACTGTTACATGATAACAGTACATGCAAGTTAAGAGAATATCAGGTTAAGCTATGCCAAACCAGTTTACTGACTGCTGGAAATTTCTAAGTATCTTAGATCTAGACTCTTATTCAAAGTGTACATTCGTTTCATATGAAGAGCTTTCTAAAACCACAGATAACTGAAATCAAATCGGAAATATAAAACAAGAGGAGCATAAGTCACTTTCTGGGTAGTCCTAAAGCTCATCCTTGTTAATATTCACTAGCTTTATTTCTTGGCTTTCGATTATGTTGCAATAGCTGGAGCTGAGCGGATTTGAAGCAAGGAGCCAAGAGCTTCTGGGTCTCCCTGGCAGATGTAGAGTCACAAACCTTTGGGCCATCCTGTCCTGCTTTCCCAGGCTACAAGCAAGAGCTGGGTGGGAAATTGGGCGGATGGGACCCGAACCGGGACCCATATGTGATCCCAGAGTGTGTAAGGCAAGGATTTAGCCTCTGAGCCATAGCACCAGGAACTGGCTGCTCCACTTCTGATCCAGCTTCCTACTTTGTGGCCTGAGAAGGAAGCAGAGGATATCACAAGTCCTTGGATCCCTGCACCCATGTGATCCATCAAGAAACTTCTGGTTTCTGGCTTTGGATTGGCTCAGCTCTAGCCATTGCAGCCATTTGGGGAGTGAACCATTAGTTGGAAAAACTCTTTCCATGTCTCCTTCTCTTTCTGTAAAATTTGTCTTTTAAATAAAAATAAGCAAATAAATCCTTTATTAGCACCACGTTCTAACCAACTGAGCTAACCAGCCACCTGGAAATAAATCCTTTTAAAAAGTTATCATTTGAGAGAGGATGAAAGAGCCAAGTTGAGCAAACAGATCAATCAACGTGACACTGAGACTCCCTCCGCTTTAATGCCTAGCCTTTAATCCTTGGGAAAGCTAACTTGAAGTCATCTAAGGTTAACCAGCGGTGCTTTTTCTGTTTTGTCTTCTTGTCCCTATCTGACAAGAAAAGTAACTTGGAAATGATCAATTAGCATTTTTTGCTTCTAGTTTTCTTTAGCCCTCTTCCATCTATAAATCAACCTCTTTTGCTCAGCATATCAGAACACATGTTTCGTGTAATGAAGCGCTGCCCTATTTTGGAATCAAAAATAAAATCAACTAAGTTCTTTCAATTGTAATTTTGCCCTTTGTCAATGGTAAATCTTTTACCGATTAATGTAGATAAATAAATTGTGTATTTTGGAATTGTGTTATAGTTTTTCTCATAAGAATTTTTTAAAAAGGTTTATTTTAATTTTATTGGAAAGGTGGATATACAGAGAGGAGGAGAGACAGAGAAGAAGATCTTCTGTCTGATGTTTCACTCCTCAAGTGGCCGCAATGGCCGGAGCTGCACCAGTCCAAATCCAGGATCCAGGAGCCTCTTCCAGGTCTCCCACACAGGTGCAGGGTCCCAAAGTTTTGGGCCGTCCTGGACTGCTTTCCCAGGCCACAAGCAGGGAGCTGGATGGGAAGAGAGGCCGCCGGGATTAGAACCGGCGCCCATATGGGATCCTGGCACTCAAGGCGAGGACCTTAACCACTAGGCCACAACGCTGGGCCAAAATAAGAATTTTTGGACATTTTGAAAATAGGTTTTCACCTAGATACTGTATTTTATCTGTTTTGGTTTAGTCTTTCCTGTTTTAAATAAGACCTTCCCTTGCATTTTGTTCTCTAACATTTTGTTGACTATATCTAGGCACTTTAATAATATTAATTAGCTTTATTGAGATATAATTTATATGTAAAAATATTCACAGATTCTAAATCTACAGTTCAATGAGTTTTGATAAAATTATATATGTATTTATTTAATCATTATCTCCATTATTGATTTTCATTCATTGATTTTGCAACTGTTAACAATAATTTTTTTTTTTTAAGATTTACTTATTTTTATTGGAACGGCAGATATACATAGAGGGGGAGAGACAGAGAAGATCTTCCGTCCGATGATTCACTCCCCAAGTGAGCGCAACGGCCGATGCTATGCCAATCAGAAGCCAGGAGCCTCTTCCGAATCTCCCATGTGGGTACAAGGGTCCCCGAGCTTTGGGCCGTCCTTGACTGCTTTCCCAGGCCACAGGCAGCAAGCTGGATGGGAAGTGGAGCTACCAGGACCAGAACCAGCACCCATATGGGATCCTGGCGCGTTCAGCGTGAGGATTTTAGTTCCTAGGCCAAGCCGCTGGGCCCTAAATCTTATTCTCAAAAATACACTCTGGAAGTCTTTATTAACCAATCGTTAAAATGGCATCCTACTCAGATTTGTTTACCTATTTTATTTTTTTTACACCAGTGTGTCAAAATGATTTTTTCAGTAAGTAGTTTATTAAGAATAGATTCAATGTCAAATTCTGACTCCTTCTAAGGATTTTAATTGTTATTACAGGCATAAAGAGACATGATCTCTTTGCAACAGGTGTCATGCTAAATACAAGTTTACTGATGTAAGCAGTTATTAATAATTGGAATGTGAGCTGAGTCAAGAATAGATATCTGGCTCATTAATATTTGCTTCAGAGAAATAGGCTCAAATGTTCTTCCTCAGTCTCCATGGATCCATGACCTGGATGTTTTAATGAATAAATTTATAGCCAAGCCCAGTACTAAGGTTTTCACTTCTCTGAAAGCTACAGGTGACCACTGGCTGGAGAAAAAATATATTTACCAGGATCCAACTGTTGTATTTATGAATATTTATGAAGCTACTGTGTCTGGAAATTATCTCAGCACTCTGATGATTTTATTTGAAATTTGAAATGTAGCCAACTCACCTAGCTGAATTGAGACTAAGAGAAGCAGCTCTGAGGCCAGTATTGTGGCATATCTGGTAAAGCGGCTGCCCACCATGCTCACATCCCATCCAGACGACAGTTCATGTCTGGCTGGTTCACTTCCAATCCAGCTCCCTGCTAATGCCCTTTGGAAGGCAGCGGGGGATGGCAAGAGTGGTTGGGTCGCTGTACCCATGTGGGAGACAGGATAGAAGCTCCTGTCTCCTTGCTTTGGAGTGGCTCAGCTCCAGCTGCTGTACCCATTTGGGAAGTGAATCAGTGAATGGGTTTGGTGAGTGAACCAATCGGTGGAACATCCTTCAGCCAAAGAGAACCAGGAGTAGACTGCAATTAAACAGTTTGTTTTTTGCTTATTTCAGTGAGAGGTAACACGCATCCTGGGAAACCATAGAATGTCTCAGGATGTTTGTTAGAAAGACACTATTTCAGGATTTGGGCTTTGTGATTTGTTGTATGCATGATTTGTGAGAGGGAACGAGGACATAAGGATTTACTTCCCATTGCAGGCTTTCAAAAGCTGAAAGCAATCCATTCACTGTGTATTTTGTGAAAGGTACTGTGGCTTTAATTTTGTCTGAGCTTAAACCAAAGTATGAAATGATCCTGTTTTGTTTTCATTTTGTTATGATCTCAGAGTAACTTTATCTGAGTCTTGTATTCTGTGAGACTGTTTATATCCTGCAGAACAAAATGACCTGGCTGCGAGCGTTTTACCGGCTTGTAAGAATATTGTAGTCTGGTTGTGAACATCAGAGAAATTCTGTACATTGGGGGATGCCATTTTATGAGACGAAAAGAGGAAAGGCTGAAAGAATGAGGCTGTATATGCAGGTTCTGATAGCGTTCACAAATGTGGACTGAAACCTGAATAGACAATGGTTATTTCCACAGGAAAAACAAAAATCTAACTGGCTCTTCTGTCCTACTTGGTGACCTTTAAGGTTGACAGGTGCCTTAAATCTTGATGTTTTACATAGTCCCAAAGGAATACAATAACTTAAAAAAAAAAAAAGAATAGAATAGAAAAGAAAAGGCCTTTTCACCAGAAGAGCAAATAGCACAGATTTTTTTAGGAAGATATAAACTGTAGGCCTGAAAGATTAAAATGCTTAATCCAGCAGCAATATCACTTATGTGCCTATAAAATAACAGGATTTCATTTTCTTTGACGCTCTGTCCTGTATATACTCTGTTCAAAAATTGTTGACATGCTTTGGAAAATAAGGGGAGAACAATAATTTTGAAAATATAGATTTTATATTCAGAAAGAAAAATGACTTGGAATTGTCTTGTAGTTACATTGTTTACGAAGCCCTGTGATGAATAAAACAAACCCTTGTTCTAGAAGATTTCATGCTCCGTCAGACTAAACAAATAATTATGAACTTAAAAACAAACAAAACAAAATACAACCCTTTATCTGACAAAGGGTTGCCAGCCTTAGCCGTGGGAGATGACATAGCAACTAGGCCCATTAAATATGCAGTCAGGCCCAAATGATCTGAGTCTGACCTTTTGGGGATTGCATTGTATTTACATATAATTTCAAACCTTCAGAAAAGTGTCAGTAACAGTGTAAGAACTTTTTTTATTTTATGCTCTTTACCCAGATGCACCCAATTGTTTTTCTTAACCATTTGAGAAGTTGGACATTTATTCCCAAATAACATTTTTTTTAATATCTTTACCAAATAACTTTAATGTGTGCTTTGTTTTTTCTAAAGATGGGATTATTATGTGTGCTTTGTTTTTCCTAAAGATGGGATTATTATTTTATTATTATTTTATTTGAAAGGCAGAGTTACAAAGGGAAGAGACAGAGAAAGATCTTCCATCTACTGGTTCATTTCCAAAATGGCCGTAACAGCTGGAGCCAACTGATCTGAAGCGAGGGGCCAGGACCTCCCTCTAGGTCTCCCCCACTGGGGACAGGGCACAAGGACTTGGACCATCTTCCGCTGCTTTCCCAGATTGTCAGCAGGGAACTGGATGGGAATTGGATTAACCAGGACTGGTGTCCATATGGGATGGTTAACACCACAGGCAGAAGTCTAGCATGCTATGTCATGGCGTCAGCCTCTAAGTGCGCTTTCTAAAAGTAAAGGCATTCCTCTATGCGATCTTCCAAATCAGGAAGTGTATCATCCGTGCAGTATCACTATCCAAGTCATGTTCAATATTCATTTTTATCAATGGCTTAATATCCTTCAAAGTTTTTCCTCTACTGTGCCTCAATGCAAGTCTGTCATCAGTTTTAATCTTCTTTAACCCAGGGTAGCAGTTTGGTGTTTCTCTTCCTTCGTTCTGATGCTTTTTAAGAACTGCAGGCTGGCCATTTTATAGAATGCTCCTCAATTTGTGTCAATGTGGGATGTTTTCCCATGATGAGATTCAGCATATGCATTTTTGGCAGAAATATGTGGTTGATTTTAAATCCCAGATGGCTACCTCTACCCATGTCTCCTCTACTTTTACTTGACATTGTGTACCACTGTGAAATCTTGAGGCCTCTTGGCAAATTCTAGACTCTTCTCTACCTCCTGTTATGGATCTGTAATTTACCTCACCCAAATTGCTAAATTGTGAGAAGCATGTCTGATTAGTGAGGATTTTGTAGTCAGTTGAAATGTTATATTAATTCAAACTCTTTCATGTCACATGTCCCCACCCCCGCTGCTCCATGGATCAGTGCCTACTTCAACGTTATTGTGATGAATAAATTATTCATCAAGGTGAATAAATGGCTTACAGAGATAAATAGCACCCCATTAACACAATGAAGCTATTTTTCTCTGCGGAGTAAGTAGCATTGTAGCTCAACCTCCAAGGCTGTGCATCTTCCAGGAGTGGGAGTGTCAACTATACAGTCTCCTAAATGCCCGAACATTAAACATGGCCTGGTGCAAATGAATTTAGGCCTCACTGATGCCTGGAGTTTTCGCTGTGACTATTCCATTCCCTGGTTTCTTATGCTGACATATTCAAGGCTATTGCAAAATGGAAGGAAAGGATGTGTGGGCGAAAATAGTGGGTGGAGAAAACTCCTAGGAATTGGAAAGCCAGCATAAAATAGCAGCGAGCAGTTAATTAGTTTCAGCTCTAAAATGACCCCTTTGTGCAACTTGTCCATCCTGAGAGAGAGGTTAAAATGCGTCGTGCCTGCTTTCAGCACTGTGGTAATTAAAACAATTACTCCCCAAACCTCAATAACACCGTTCAACTTAGTGGGCTAAGGAGAGAATGGTCCTCCTTCATTTCTTTTTTCAATCCTCTTACCCACTGCGTAACACATACAAAAGATGAAAAAATCCCGACATTTTACTTCTGTTAATTGTGGTTAAAAGGAGGCATGATCACTAAGGGAAAATTCCAGAATCTAAAGCTAGCTATTTTCTTGACATTGAGAAGCAATCTGATTTTGAAATGACATCTGCATAATGGAAATGCAAAGTTACTTGATAAAGACAGATAACACTGTGCACTTACTTTGTGCTGGGCCATGACTTAAGGGCCATGTGACTTATGTAACTTCATCCTTAGTATGATCCATTAATTGGATAATATTTCCACAGCAATGTCTACTTTTTCAGATGAAGAAGCTGGAGCCAGAAGAATGGTGATAGCCTTGGACTGAAATGAGGTTGAGTAGAGGCAAGATTTGAACACAAATCGTGTGGCCCATCTCCACTGCTCAACCACCATGCTTGCTGACCTGTCAGCTTCCACCTTGCCTGAGTTAAGGGATGCATAAGGCAACTAAGAAGGAAGAATTGAGCTTAGAGAACTGGGTTGGGTTGGTCAGGGAAACTTGAACGGAAGACAGATTGGAACTAGGCTGAAAATTGGATCTAGTGAAGAAGGGAAATGAAGGACTTTCAGATGGAGAGGGACCCATATGCTGTAAGCAGGTATGAGGGCCAAGAAACTGGGCACTTGAGCTATGGCAGAGAGCTGGTGAGCTCACTGGCATGTGACTTTATTTCTTAGGCCTCATTTACCTATAAAGGAGGGAATTTCTATTCTGGTCCTTGAAGGGAGATGGTGGGGTGAATGCAGAGAACTCAGGGAGCTTGCTGTATCTCCAGGAGCACAAGGTCATCTCAATGACAAAGCAATGTGGTCTGCCATGGTCTCCCTGCTCTCCTTGGACCAGCAGCATTCCCTGAGTCTCTGTGTAGTTAGTAGGAAAGGGTGAACCAATGATGACATTGTGGCACAGTGGGTTGAGGCAACAGCAACATCCCCTATCCAAACTCTAGTCCAAGTCTTAGCTATTCCACTTCTGATCCAGATTCCTGCTAATGGAAGGCAGAAGAAGGTGACCCAAGCACTTGTGCCCATTCCATCCACGTGGAGACCCAGATGGATTTCCTGGCTCCTAGCTTTGGTCAGGACCAGCCCCAGCCTTTTAGGGGAGTGAATTAGTAGATGAAAGATTCTCTTTCTCTTCCTCTCTTCCTTCTTCCCTCTCTCTCCCTTCTTTTTTCTTGTTGAGTTGCCTTATCTTTCAAACAGAATAAATCTTAAAAGAGAAGGCTAAATATATCTCTGGCTGACTCAGCCTGGTCTCTGCACACTCTAGTTCAGCCTCTTCCCGGAACTTGGTGGTCTTGTTCAGGTGCATGTGTTACAACAGGAAAGCTCGGCATGTTCTCCAACTTTGCTTTACCATCGATACAGCTACTGTGAATTTATCCAGCCTTTCTCTGTAGTAATTATTAGAACTTGATTGAAAGGAAGGATGAACAATTAAAACCCCCAAACTTCAACAATAAGAAAGTAGTTAAACAATCAATTTAAAAGATCATTTAAATTCATTCTAAAATATTGTATACCAAGAAGAACCTTGAAGGTTAATATAAAGAATTTGATTATAAACTACAAACATTGCTGTGCAATGTAAAAATTCCCTGTGCAAGTAATTCTCTTTGTCTCTCTCTCTCTCTCACACACAAACACACACACACACATGCTTATTCATAGGGAAAACCACTTTAGGACTTGCTTCCAAATCTATCTCTAGAAAATTAATGTCAATAAATTTTCATTTTCTCAAAAATTCATCAAGAATCTTGTCATTTTTAAAAGTCAGGCTAATATTTTATCACATGCCTTTAAATCGTTTATTTTCTATGTAGCAAGTTGCTGTTTTTCAAGAATTATGTGATGATCAAAGAACATTTCTGCCTGTGGGGGAAACTTGAGTAAAGTTTTTTCCAAAGCCCCATTGTTGACAATTAAACACACTGATAATGATTTGACAGATATTAAGTTGTCATTTGGAAATTAATTTTTTCTCATCATTCTTCCCAAATATCTGCCTCGAATTGTGGTTTCTTAATTGATCCTAGTATTAGGCGATTACTTTTCTTTTCAAATCTACATATTTCTATTTGGATGTCAATGTGGAAAGTGATTTTTTAAGTACATCTTTTAAGCTCAAGTTTTTAATCCAAATCAGAAGACAATTATTATTGCCAGCTAATGGCAAATGGGAAAAATTCTTTAGAAAAGCTTCCAGTTTATACACATACACACACACACACACACACACACACAAGTATTATTTTCAAAACACTTTGCATGAACCAGGAAGATAAGATTTTTACTTTAAGCAAAACAGTTGTCCCTACATTTCCGACCTTCGAGGAGAAAAGAAATGATAGTGCATCTTTGACCTTCCTGCTCCAAGGGGGAAGGACGGGTGCTGTAGGGAAAGAGTTGACTTGTTTTCTGTTTGTGCTGCATAAAAAAAAAAAAAAAGAGTTGTAACTGCAGCTTTTTAAAGCGCTAAGAAAACAACACACGGCTATGAGATTTCTCTCTGAGCGACACAATGTGTGAATTTAGAAGAAAATAACTGAGCAGAAAAAGGAAGCAGATTTTAAAGAAAACATTACATTTTCCGGCTTTTGGCATGGCTTCTGGAATTTAACCTTCATGTGACCCATCTCTATTCTAATCATTTTGGCTCTCTTAGTTGCTTCCTCAAAATTATCTTCCCCTTTCTCTAAAATAAGCTGTAGAGCCATTATTTTGAAACCTGAATTTTTAGTTTGTCTATTTAGATAAGGCCTTGTTCTAGAAGACTTTTAAGGTGGCTTAAAATGTTCCATAACACCCATACACCAAGAAATCAGTAACAGACCACAAAAGGAACTTACACAAAATGCTTATGTGTTTCTACTCATTCACTCCGGGCAGACTACAAATTTGGCTGTAAGCTTTCTAGCAATCAGAAAAGGACCCTTACTTAGTGTCCATAGAACAAAAACAAACTAATTATCTAAGTGAAGTGCTGTTACTCCTAATACTAAGACCAGAATGAAAGTGGTCTTGAGAGGCTTTGCAAAGAGGTCAGCATGTGATAGGATGGTCAGCGCTCACAGTAGCCATCTTGTGGGAGCCACGAAGGCCAATTTCACAGGCCTTTTT
The DNA here is from genome assembly GCF_017591425.1 of Ochotona curzoniae. NCBI lineage: Eukaryota > Metazoa > Chordata > Mammalia > Lagomorpha > Ochotonidae > Ochotona > Ochotona curzoniae. Next base: position 15,957,775 of record NW_024465023.1, on the reverse strand, counting down.
CTTACTGTGTTCCTCAGAATTGGCAGACAGCATCACACCAACTTAAAGATCAGGAAAAGCATTTTTCTCGTGAGTTTAGGGGTTACAGGTGACATAGTATGATAGTCTAGGCCTTCAGCTCTATGCTTTGCAAGGCATAACCAGGAGTATAGTTAACAACAGTACATTTTCAATGTAATCCAGTACCCAGGATGGCGTCAGAGAAATGATGAAACCACTAAAATTTTCTGCGATCATTTATGAATGTATGTTCTTTTCTGGATAGCAAAATACAGTTTATCACCTCAAAGTATACAGATATTTCATAAATATTTATCGATTTTATTGGAAAGGCAGATTCACAAAGAGGAGAGACAGGGAGAGAAAGAGAGAGAGAGAGATCTTCCATCTATTGGTTCATTTCCCAAATGGATGCAACGACTGAATCAGAGCCAATCCAAAGCCAGGAGTTTCAGCAGGCTCCCCATGTGAGTACAGGGGCCCAAAGCCTTGGGTCGTCCTCTGCTGCTTTCCAATGCCATCAGCAGGGAGGTGTATTAGAAGTAAGGCAGCCGGGACATGAACTGGTGTCCATATGGGATGATGGCACTTTTAGGTAGTGGATTAGCCAACCAACTCGTTGTGCTGGCCCTGAAATGTCATAAACATTAAGAACAATTTATTTTTGACAATCTGGAAAATTATTAACGGGCTATAAATCCTTCATTCTATTCTAAATATGTACTTCCCCCTTTTAGCCTAGCTTTTCTCGCCACAAAAAGAATCTGGCTGTTTTGTTTTCATCCAGTCTATGGCCTTGAAGAGTGCTTCGGCGTGGCGAGAAGCTACCTCTCAGCTAGAAGGAGTAGCTCAGGTGAATACATGATTCCAAGGGATTTAGAATTGTCCCTCCAGGGTTGCTGGGTTCCAGAAGCTTCCAGTCACCCAGGGCAGGCAACCTGCACGGGTTGGTTGGGTAGTGGCGCAACTTCTTGATGTGTTTCACCTCTTTGTAAAGGAAGTGGCTCACTAGAATGATACAGAGATGATCTCAGTTTGCTTTGGCTGAACTCAGGGCAGGCAGCTCCTGAAGGGCCTGGTTCAGGTTCTTCTTCAGGGCTGGGTGCCTTGCACAACTTCCCAGATGTCATACCATTCCCTGGGAGCATCTTCATTTGATGGTTCTGTGGTGGTGGCTGCACTGATATTGTGTGAAAAGATGCGTGATGAGTACTTTTACTCCAACTTGAAGATGAAGTGGCCCACACGCTGTCCACACCCCGAGCCCAGAGAAAGGCAGGTGTGGAAAGCCTTCAGAGACACACTGACCAGTTAATGGATGATGGCCTTCACCTTAATGGAGTAATTATCCCACTTGATCATGCCCAGGGCTGATCTACCAGGTGGTCCTTCAGCTCTTGTGTTAACTGGTACTTGAAACAAGGCATGGTTGAGCCCATAGTTCCAAAAGCTGCCACTGAAGAAGAGAATTAGAGGATGGTGAGAGACAGGAAGGGAACTGCACTGGGAGTCCTTGATATTTTTAGTGGGCTAGCAGGGTGAGAAGTCTCAGGCTAGCATTGATGAGAGTTTAATTCCTCTCTTGGATAATTTTTATAAAGGAGTCTTTGTTACTTGGTCCATCCCTTGTCACAATTCCAAAATTAAGATGAGCACATCAAAGATATTCATATTGAAATTCTGTCAAATTTTCATTTGTGTAGTTAAACTCTTGTAATTTACAACCAGTCTACACATTTTTTTCCCACGCTCCTAATCCCTCATTTATAGAGTGACTATTGCTCTTAGATGGCCCCCAGCAGTCCTGATGTCCTGTTGTAATAATTAGCAGTATCCCTGTTCATCTCAAAAGACTCCTCTTTTAGACTAATTCGGGGCACCTTATACATTTAAAATGAACAAAATCCACACTATGGCATGTGATGTGATTAGTTTTCAAAACATTGAACTTGGGTACAGTTTCTACCACTTTATTAATCATACGATGAAAAGTCTATTATATAGTTTCTATTCACCCCTTCATGTTTTTCATTTGCTGGTGCATTCGTTCCTTTTAGAAAGTCCTCCTGAATACTGTATGTGTCAAGTGTTTTATAGATACTGGTGACGTCTTGTGAGTCAAGACACTCCACCATTAACTGAAATTTCATGGGATTGGCCTAAAAGATGAAAAAAAAATTATATATCCTACCAAGATAGTAAACAACTCATGCAGGATGAGTTAGCCATTCCCTGTTGGGAGATGAGGGCAAGACTAGATTTTCCCACAGGGTTCTTTCCAGCTTCATGTTTCCATTTTATTTTCCCACATACCATTTGCCTGGGGCTGCTTCACAATCGAAACACTTTATGTGTTTTCTATCAAACAGACAGGTTTATTCTACTCAAGGAAAATAAAATTTCGAACCTTGAGAACGGAGCTTTGCACTAATCTTTTGTTCAATTTCTAAATGAAAATAAAAGCAGATGTTTGTGCAGTTACTCTCAAATGTTCTTTTCTATATTGTTGAAACCCAATATCTTAAAGTTTCACAACAAGACTTAAATTCTCCCTTCAGCTCTGAAACTACAACATGGACATATATCCTGGATAGGTCATTTTTTTTTTTTTTTCACAGAAAATTCTCATCCAAAAGTGTTCTCATATTGCATTTGAGGGTTGCCAAAGCTTTTAGAATTCAGGAATAGCCACATTTTTTTCCATCCTGGAGGGAATTAATTGGATAAAACAAGAGCAGTTCTGCAGTTTTTCTGGCTTTGGTTCTAAGGCAGCAGTGAGGCTGTGGGAGTGGGGAGTTGGAGAGGAGGAGGAAAAACAACAACAAAGAATTAAAACTGAAGAACAACCTTAGTAGTACCCAAACAGAAACTATACCAGCATGTAGTACTACAAATGACAGCAAAGAAAAGGATCATTTTTCTACCTTACAAATAAGCCATTAATCATCATACTGACCTTGTAATAAGAAAATGCTAAGTTTAGAGAAAATTTACCAAATAAAATATTGTCTGCATTGTAGTATGTCAGGCTCATTTAATATATTTCAATTTCCTATGCAATTACATATTCTTCTCTGAAAAAGAAAAACGTCTATATAAACCTTCCCCTATGAAAGAGGCTTTTTGTCTCTTGTGAAGGCTGACAAATCTTCCCTCATCACTTTGGAGACAAGAGAGCCAATGTCAAAGCCACTGGTAGATAGTTAAGCTATCCACCGGGTTGTCTGGCTCACATGAAGGCGGGCTGAAATCCCAGCTTTGCCACTTACTATGAAAGTCAACCTAGGCAGATTACCTCCTGGGCAAAGATAGTATCTCACAGGTATGCTACGAAGATTAAATGATATAATGCATGACAAAAACATTGCTAGACAGGTATAAAGAACTCAAAAAAAAAAAAAATGGCTCTACGGCATCCATCAGTTTTGCAGTTAAATTGTGGAGATCCTCCCAAACCTCGGAGCAGAAAACATCAGATGCTAAGACATTTTTGAATCTTTATTTCCTCAATTCAGATCCATTTTACTGAATCACCATCTTCCGTGGCTATGCCCTTTCAAGTACGAAAGCATATAGACATAGATTTGGATGTCCAAGGTCCAAGTCCTTCAATACTCATGTTTTGTTTTAAGCAAGGCTGACTTCTCTTGCTTTCCTTGGCTAAGCAGGCTTCTACAGGACTGTAGAAGTTCTGTCTGAGTTCCTCTGCAGTCCTGTTGACTGGGAGGCAAGGTGAGAGGGGTGGACAGTACATAGATGGTGATGTTTTCAGTTATCCAGGCCAAGATCATCATTAATTACAGCAAGAAACATCTCATGAGAACTTACCTTGTAGGAGATGGTAAGATGCTGGAACAACTCATCTGAATCATAGGATTCATTTGTCCTTCAACTTAAACATAGACCTTGAAATGCTTATGTCTTTACTCCACCTCCTCAGAAGCAGACCTGAGATGAGGATTCTGGTCTGGGTGATTTTTTTGAGTAAGTGCTTTGAAGGTAGACCAAAATAGAGCAAGAAAAGAAGGAAAGAAGGAAAGGGAGGAAGCCAAGAATCCAGATGGTAAGCTCAAGAAAAGTCTCACTCTCACCCTGATCCCAAGATGAGCTCTGCAGAAGTTACATCTAGATTGTTAAGTGAGGTAATGACATTGGGGTTTTGTATTCCTGTCTATTTGTGGTGGATCTCACAAGGGAATATAAAGTTTCTGTGCTACTGAGAAAACTCCATTAGCCCAAGAAAAAGCCACCAACAAAGGTCACAGGTACTGGTTATTAGCAGAAAAACACTTTAACCCCGAGTGCTAGGCTCACTAACTTAAGTAGAAGGGATGTGAGAGAGACCTGGATGGGAAGTGTAGGGTATCCTGCACTACCTTACCATGGAAGATATTATAACTCAGAGGTGATGAGGAACCCCAAACAGAACCCTTTCAAACTAGAAATCAGATGGGTAAAAAGAAGACCTTATCATGGATAAAATGATCCTATATTTGTTCTTTGCTACCTCTATTTACAGAGAATACAGGAGTTTTTGGAGCAATCACAAACACCTGTTGTTTCCTTTACCATCCCTGAAAAATCTGTCACGCTCCTCAGAGGTCTCATCTGCACAGATTCCAGCCGAATGAGATTCAAAGCTTGAGCGACAAAAGCGTTTGCATCTTTTATCTGACCCTTGACTCTGACTGACAGCAGTTTCTATATTGGAACCACATATTGATTTTTTAATAGCTGCACACAAGTGCTTAAAAGTCAAAACATCCCCAGCAACCCAGAAACTGACAGGCTGTGAAATGACTGCTTAAGGGCCTGTCATCCAGACGAAACTCACCTGAAAACTGCTGTTATGCAAACAGCAAAATGGTCTGGGGCCTATCATTTTTCTAAAAGAAGCCATAAGGGGTGCTAAGTTTAGTAATTAGCTGTTCATGTATTTTGGACAAGGGACTGCCTGGAAGCGAGCACAGTTATGAAATAGGAAGAGTTGGTTTATGATTTCTCTCTCTCTCTCTCACACACACACACACACACACATACACACCCTCCTTCTCATCTCATCTGTGCCCTTCATTCAACTCTGGAACTCAGTTAGAAGCTTTCCAACAGTCCACCCCAAGACTTCCTTGCCAACTTTACCGCTCCCTGTGCTTCCCATAAAACACTTTAAGCAAACAGACTCATGTTTGGTTGTTACAGCTGGGGAGAGGGTACTGTTGGCATCTAATGTATAGAGACCAAGGATGTTGGTGACTATCCTACAGTGCACAAGATAGCAGCAAACCAAGAATTCCCCAATCTCAATTGTAGCACTGAGGCAAAGAAGCTCTGTCACATGTTGGTATTTTGGTGTAGATTTTTTTTACAAAAAAAAAAAAAAAAAGGAAGGAAGGAAGAAAAAGAAAGAAAGAAAGAAAAGATACTGAGACAAACAGAAAGAAAGAAAGATCCTGAGACAAACATTTGAATGCAGGTAATTTACTGAAAAGCTGCTTACTGGAAGCACCAGTAGAAACAAGATACAGAAGGAAAAAAAAAAAAAAGTAAAAAAAGTGTGCTAAAGGGCAGGCAGGATCCTTCTCATGCAACTAGCACGGAATCCTGTAAGACTGTATGTGGCTCAGAATAGTTGCAGACAAGGACATAGGTCTTCTATCTCCCAGTGGTCATTAGTTGAGGACTGCTTCTGAAGACGTTAACTTTCTGGCGCCACTGGCTTGCCCTACAAGAACCAAAAGCAATCTCTAAGGTGGAGAGTGCGGGTGTCTGTGGCAGGATCCTCATCGGCATGGATGGGAACAGTAAGGCTATCTGTAGGACATGAGCAACAGCTCCTGGACTGTGTCCTCCAAGGAACATTACCAGCTCTCCCACGCGGGTGCAGGGTCCCAAGGCTTTGGACTGTCCTCGACTGCTTTCCCAGGTCACAAGCAGGGAGCTGGATGGGAAGTGGGTCCACTGGGATTCGAACCAGCACCCATATAGGGTCCCAGCTGCTAGACCACCGCGCCAGACATGAGTAACTACAACTTATACCAGGCAATCTAATAACAAGATATAGGCATCCGAAGATGCAGCTTAACCCACTGCACCACAATGCCCACCTCAGAACTGAGTTTAAAACTGCTTTTGCTACTTCATGGCTTTATGACAACGGGCAAGATTCTTCACCTTTCTGGTCTTATCCTTCCTAGCTCTAACAACTGGTAACATTACTTATCGCTTAAGATTATTATGAAGGGTGAGAACGCAAAGGATTTAGCTGAATTTCTGACAAAGCAGTTATCAGTCATTATCAGTTGCCTTCGCCTTTTGCCTTCTTCATCCTCTCAATTATTACGGATCAGCTCTATGCTTCACGATACATTTAATCCTTTCATTCTGGTTCTTGCTTCCAGAAACATGGGAGAGAAGTCCCACCATCTTTCTACTGAGCTAAGGTTTCATTCCCTTGTGCACGGGCACACACCTGGCTTTCCCTGCCCTTGCTCACACGGCCTGGCTGGCCTGGCTCCGAGGACCTCTGCTGTCCCTTGCCAGGAGCAGCTGGGTTTCCTCCCGAGCCGAGAGCTGCCACTTTATCCTTACCCAGGGTGAGATGCGTGTGTGGATCACATGCTTTGAATTTTTGCGTGTATGAATCAAAATACATTCTGGATGGAATAGTCTGGTTTTTTTGATAGGAGAAAATTAAAATCTGTTTTAGATTCCTTATAATGAGGCAAGGGGGCAAAAGCTGATTTTCTCTTTCCTAGAGGTGCTTCCTGCAGCTGGTTCGTCTATGCTGTGCTTCTTGCTTGCTTTCCAGGCTGGAAAGCACTATCTGTTCCTTTTAAAAAGAAAAAAAAAAAAACCACAATGTAGGGTCTGGCATCGTGGAAGATGGTGAAACTGCTACCTGTGATGCCAGCATTCCATATGTGTGTTAGTTTCAATACCAGCTACTCCATTTCCCATCCAACTCTGCCAGTGCTCCTGGGAAAGCAGCGGAGGATAACTCAAGGCCTTGAACCCCTGCAGCCCCGTGGAAACAAGGAGGACACTCCAGGCTCCTGGCTTTGGCCCTTTCCCAGTACTGGCTCTTAAGGCCATATGAAGACTGAACCAGAGAATGGAAAAACCCTCTTTCTCCCTCTGTTCCTTTCTGTGTAACTCTGCCTTTCAAGTAAATAAATAAATCTTTTTTTTTTAAGGAAAAACTGGAATGTTTCATAGAAAGAAATAAGATTCTCATTCTGAATAGAGGTGGTTTTATGTTCCCGAAATGCTGGCAAGCCTGTCCTGGATGGCTGCCCAGAGGGGGGTTGGACAGACACAGCTTGAGCTGCAAAGGACATTCAGCCTTGAAATTTGAAGTGGCAAATTTTGCAATGCCACTTTCACTTCCTCTACTTGAAGCAACTGACTATTCCTTCTGCTCATGCTGACATCTGGCTGGAGAAGAAAATCACCCAGCAAGAGATTTTGCTGCTCCCTATCCAGAGCCTGTTCCCATTTGCTTAAATGTATATATGAAGGAATGGCGATAAGTCCTTGGGAAAATGGAAGCAAAGGATGTTTATTTTGATGCAAAGCTTTCTGAAATCCATGTATATAGCTTTTTCAAAATACATTTTTTTCCATGAACTTTTGAAGACCCTCACATATATTTGTACGTGAATATGCAGATGCAAAACTGTAGGCATACTGTGTGTGTGGTCAGCTTGCTAGAGTCTTTCCTGTATTGTCTGGATATTTCTGCCAGTGCGTACATATGTATGTATATAATTACTGCAAGGAAAAAAAAGGGACCTGCTTCTATTTTCAGAAGAAAGGGGAAACTTGCTGTCTGCTTTCAAGCAGGTCATGTGATCTTGGCCCACAAAGCAATGAGCAGGGCTCAAGGGCTGGCTCCTGAAGCCAGGGCTGGCTTCTTGAATGACGTCCTCCAGCCTTGTGGACGCCAAGCTCCTCTGCAATGGAGAAATTACAATTCAGGAACGTGAAGGGCTTCCTCTTCCATTCTTCCTCCCCTACTCCCTTAGGACTTCTTGGCAATCCTTCTACTTCCTCCCAGCCACTAAGAAGCTTAGGTTTAATTTGAGGATGAGGAGGAAAAACAAATTTCCTCCTGAGGCTGGGTTGAATTCTGTGTCAGGAATGCTCCCTTATGCCTCTTCCGTAAGGCCTGCAGTGTCTGGGCACTGTGATTCTCTCAGAGGTTGCAGATTGCTCGGGGTGATCGAATCTCAATGGCCATTTAGCTGTTATTTATTTCTTTTTAAAGATTTGTTTATTTTGGGCCCGGCACGGTGGCGCAAGTGGTTAAAGGTCCTCACCTCGCACGCCCGGGATCCCATATGGGCGCCGGTTCTAATCCCGGCAGCCCCGCTTCCCATCCAACTCCCTGCCTGTGGTCTGGGAAAGCAGTCGAGGACGGCCCAAAGCTTTGGGACCCTGCACCCGCGTGGGAGACCCGGAAGAGGCTCCTGGCTTCGGATCGGCATAGTATCGGCCCGTTGCGCTCACTTGGGGAGTGAATCATCGGACGGAAGATCTTCCTCTCTGTCTCTCCTCTCTGTATATCCGCCTTTCCAATGAAAAAATAATAAAAAATAAATCTTAAAACAAAATAAAGATTTGTTTATTTTTTATTTGAGTGGCAGATTCACAGAGAGAGAAGGAGACAGACAGACAGAGATCCTCCCTCCGCTGGTTTACTCCCTAAATGGCTGCAACAGCCACAGTTAAGCCCAGTCAAAGCCAGGAACCAGAATCTTCTGGGTCTCTGTGTAGCTGCAGGCATGCTAGGACCTGAGCCTTCTTCCACTACTTTCCCAGGCCACAAACAGGGAACTTGCTCAGAAGTGAAGCAGTCAGGACTTGAACCGTTATCCATTTGGGATGACTGGTCTGCAGGCAGAGGATTGATATACTATAGTACCGTGCCAGCCCCTGCCATTTGGTTTTAATGTTATCTCCATGAAGTGCTTAACAATTACCTTACAAACAGATCTTGTTTTATTTACATTTATTTTATTTATTTCAGATCAGGAAGGGAACAGAGGAGGTAGTGAGAGAGAGAGAGGAAGATCTGCCATTTGCTGATATGCTTCCAACGCCTGACTGAGCCACGCCGAAATCAGGAGCCAGGAACCCAGTTTGAGTCTCACACATGAGTAGTTGGGACCAGGGTATCTGAGTCGTTTCCTGCTGCTTTCTGCCATGCACGTTAGCAGGAAGCTGGAATCAAAAGAGGAGCAGGGAGTCATACTCAGGCACTTCAATGTTACATAGACATCCCAAGCAGTAACTTAGCTATTGCAGTAAATGTTGGCTAATGAACAGATTGAATGCAGTTTCTGGTTACCTTCGTGGCTCTAGAAGATTGGGCCATTGTAGAGGTCTCAGTTTATCCAGACACCATCCCTAGCCAGTTCCCTTTGCCAGTGGCCAGGAATATATAGGCATGTCCCAGCATTCAGAACTCCATGGTGGAAGCACTATTAACCGCAGATCCCATCTATTGGGGTTTCCAGCAGCTTCCTGCCTTGCGTCAGCACAAATTTCCCCTTCTATAATGTCTCTGTTCTTCCTTGGGTGTGTGGACGTGGCTGTGCATTGAAATGTAGCTCTGTTTACTAGTTTAAGATAAAGACATATCTATCTAGTCCCGACTTGCTGTATAAATTCCAGATGGTAATGATTAAAAATAAATGAAATTAATGTTTGACAGTCCATGAAGGGCATAAATTGCATGGTGTACTGCTTGTCCAATCTGTCATCTCGTTTCCCTCAGCTCAGGTCAACAAACAACAGCCGAAAGCTCCCTCTCTGGGTCAAACAGTAGCTTGTTTCTCTGCTATGGCAATGGCTGCTCAGTTTACTAAGCTGCAGGTTTCCATGCTGCCAAAATCATGATTAAGATGCCTTAAAAGGCAGAGAAGTGTATCTTCCTGTCATAATCTCCAGCAACCATCTCCCAAGCACAGGAACAGTAATTATTGGTTAGAATTCAGAAACTGGGAAATATGAATCTGGCCTAAAGGGCAAACCATTGCCAAAAATCACAAAGCAACGTTCATGTCTAATGACAGCCTTCTTCATTCACATGGTTTCTAGAATGCGTGGGCAGTCCTGATGTGTTATCAAGTTGCACAAGAATTTGTGGGATCACAGTTTTAAGTCACCTGCCTGCCAAGCTCTCCTTTTACAGAACTTTTAGCTTTAGACTTCTGCTCCTTTCCCTTCTGTCACTCAGGAACCGCTGCTCCAGGATTTACATTGTCTTTCTAGTTATTTCAACCCCAAATAACATTTCAACTTTTGTACTTTGGCACAAGAATTTTGATGAAATTTCCAGAATGTTCTGCATGTATATATTAGTGGCCAAAATCTCCCTGCTCCTATACACACACACACACACACCCATGCCAGGGGACTGGAATAAGCAATTGAAGCAGATACAGGATTCTGGAAGCTAGGACTTGCTACCCAGACAGGCCTGCAGGAATGAACCACTGCACATGCACACATCTAGCTGCTGGGAGTGCTACTGAAAGGCGACCTGCTGTTGTGATCCCTTTGTAGATGCCCTCCCCTGAAGACTACTGCCTGCTCTAAGATCTCTTCTAAGCGCAGCACCTACCACCAAAGTAGGGACAAAGTCTAAGGAACCATCCCTGCTTTTCTCAGTTTCACTGTCTGGTATTGGCTCCCGGAGCACTGCCCGAATCCCCTCTCTCTTCATTCAGCTCTCTGCACAAATACCACCTCATCAGAAAGACCTATTTTTTTGTTACTTTTTCTAAGATAGCACACATCAACCCCTCCCTCCCAGCCTTCGCTCCACGGCTCCCTGTGCCCCTCCTCTACTCTCATTTCCCTCGTTTCTCTGGAGTATTACCTGGAATTATTTGCATATTTATCAGCTATTTTATTTCCTGTCTTCCCACTAGAATATAAGCTCTGTGATGCCTGGGACCTTGGCTGTTTTATTCATTGCTTTATCTGTACCACCAAGAAAAATGCTTAACACATATATTAGAGAGGTTTAATAAGTATTTGTGAATAACTGAATGAATAAATGAATGATTAGTTACCTAATATCCTAGCTACTTCCTAGCACATAGGCTGCTTAGCTCTCTATTTGTACATTCCAAAAATCAATAGTCCTGCCGGGGTAACATAATAGTGAAGGACACAGCCTTTGGAGTTAGACTGACCATCTAATCTATTCACTTAATTCACTGACAGATACATCGCTCTCGTGCTCTGGCGGCCATTGTTGTCAGTATTTTAAAGATACTAAAGCATTTAATGCTCATAACGGCTATGCTTTTCAATTTTAAAAAAGTATTTATGAGAGACAGAGAATCTCCTACCTGCTCGTTTATTTCCCAAATACCTGCAGAAGCCAAGGCTGGGCCAAGCCAGGCTGAAGTCTGGAATCCAGACCTCCAGACAGGTCTCGCACATGGGTAGCAGGGATGTAACATTGGACACATCACCTGATGCATTTCAGAATGTGCATTAGCAGGAGGCTGGAATTGGCAGTGAACGTAAACTCGCAAGAAAGAAACTTGGGACTGATGCTGTGGTGTAATCGGATGGGCTTCTCCCTGTGGCACTGCCATCCCATGCAGGCGCCCATATGGTTGCTCTGCTTCTGGTCCAGCTTCCTGCTTATGACTTGGGAAAGCAGAGGATGATGGTCCAAGTCCTTGGGCCCCTGAACCCTGTAAGAGACCCAGTGACGGCTTTAGCTCTTGGCTTTGGATTGGCTCCGCTCCAGCTGTTAGCAGCCATTTGGGGAGTGAACCAGTGGATGGAGAATGTCTCTTTCTGTCTCTCCTTCTTTCTGTAATTCTGCCTTTCAAATAAAAATAAATGAAACTTTAAAAATGTTATATTTGTAAGGCAGAATTAGACAAGGAAAGACAGAAAGAAAGATCTTCTATCCACTGTTTCACTCTCCAAATGGCCGCAATGGCTGGAGCTGAGCCAGTCCAAAGCCAGGAGCTTGCTACAGGTCTCCCATATAGTTTTGGGGTCCCAAGGACTTGAGAGCCAATCTCCATTGCTTTCCCAGTCCATAAGCAAGGAGTTGAAACACAAGTGAAGTAGCTGGGACATGAATCATGCCCATATGGGATGCCTGGGTTGCAGGTGGAGAATCAGCCTGCTGAGTCACAGTGCTGGCCCCCTTGAATAATAAAATAAAATAAATCTGAAAAAAAAAAAAAGGAACCCTCGTATAAGACACAGGCCTCCCAATCAGTGTCAAAATTGCTACACCAAATGCTCACCCCTATGATTCCCATTTTAAAGATGATGACACTGAAGGCAGAGAGGTTCAGTGATTTTCCCATGTTACAAACTTAGTAGAGTCAGAATTCTAACGCACTTACTCTCTGGAATCTCTGCCACTTAGTGACAATAAAATACTGAGTAAGTTTCTTCCTGAACTGGTTTCCATAAGCATAAACACAAGGATCCCACACTGAATTGGAAACAGTAAATGAGATGTTATATGTGAAATGCTTAGCAGGATTACTGATCCACATGAGTATTTAACGAAGGGTAGTTGCCCTGTTCTTTATCCCAGTGCCTTGCCTCCCCAGCATGGCAATGACTTTCAAGTATTACCCTCCCCTGACATTCATTTCACTTTTGATGCCGTGTATTATTGATAGTTTGACACTTTCTGAAGTTCCTTGGGTAGCATACATTAACAAAGCTACTATTCTGTTTTTTAATATTTATGTATTTGGAAAGCAGATTTACAGAGAGGAGAGACTAACATCCTTCATCTTCTGGCTCACTTCCCAAATGGCCACAATAATCAGAGCTGAGCCAATCTGAACCCAGGATCCAGGAGCTTCTTCTGAATCTCCCACTTGGGTGCAGGGTCCTGAGGACTTGAGGCATCCTCTACTGCTTTCCCGGGCCATCAATAGGGAGCGGAGCACAAGTGGGGTAGCTGGGACACAAACTATGCTCATATGAGATGCTGGTTCTGGCAGGGATAGGGTTAGTCTGCTATGCTACTGTGACAACCCTGCCCTGCCCCCCTGCCCCAATCCCAGCCATTCTAATGCTGCCTGCAAAGACCCAGTCTTGTGTCATATCTACCCTTGACTTCACCTCATTCCTGAAGAAAAACTTGGGCCATGATTGAAGCTCCTTACATCTGTACTCTCCCATCAGATCTCAAAATAAAATGACTGTTTCAAGCATGAGCAACAGGATGGTGCTGGCTTGACTTGTCTTTGGGAAGTAGCCCTATAGTTCTCGTGGATTCCTCTTACCTGGGAAAAGTCCTCAAATATGCCACAAGCCAAATTTGACCAGGTGTGCAGGCCACATGGATGTACTTCCCAGATTTTTCTTAAATGATGTCCCTTTTGTCTCAGCTGCTAGGCGTGCACTGGCAGACAGCCCACATATCCGAGCCCCTTCAGGGATTGCCTCAGCTGGAGTCAACGATCAAAAGACAGCTTACTTGGTGAGTTTCTGAGGTCTTGCATAGGTAAGGGTAATGTCAAAGCAGAGATAGAAGACCCTAGCCACCTTGACCGAGCTGGAGACCAATTGGGAAGGGTTGCTCTAGCTCCACAATCCCCTTGGAGATGTGTTCACACTGTGGTTGGCCCTCATCCCAGCTTGGCTTTGCCCTGTGCTGGACCCCGTTTCCTTTCGCTCCATTCCTCAAGGGTTGATCTAAGGGTGTGCCCTAATAAACATCCTGCCTTCCATGCCCCATCTCAGAGCCAGCTTTGCGGAAAGCCCATCCTACCACACAGGTCCTAGCCCCACTCAATCACTCATTGTATGGTCTGTGCATCCTTCTAGATATCGCTAAGCCCGGGGGATAAAATATTCTCCCACGATTCCTCCTGGGCCATGCACAGATGAGGCGCAACCTATCCCTGGTCATTTTTTCTTGTCTCTTTTCAGAGGCATGACTAGTCAAGCCTGTCTGCTTCCACAAGCACACAGATGAAGCCAGAACATGATGCTTATTAATGATGCCTTGCCTACTGTTGATCGCTGCAGCTCAGGGTTTCTCTCTCCTCAGGGAAGCAAAGCGGAAGATTCCGGGTTGCCACCCAAACTGGTTCTTTGCTTCAGCCTCCTGAGTCCTAGGATGATTTATCAGCAAACAACAAGCTCAGTTAACTATACGTTGGCAGCAAAGAGTCACTCATTAGGTGATTATAACCAACTGTGTGCTTCTTGCATGTCTGGAAAGATTGATATATTTATAAACATGCCTTTGGGCAAGGGCCAGCCTTCATGATACTCCCTTGGGGAATAACAGATCCTGTATCATTTGTTATGAGCAAAAATGATATTTTAATCTGAGAAAATCATTAAAAGGCCCATACATCTCAACGGCTCATACAATCTTCCATGGCAGATTTTTAAAATTGCAACTTGGATGAATCTTCTATCTTCCACTTGCTCTTCAAGAATAGATTTAAATAACTGGCTTACTTGAGTGGGCAATACTGTGGATTTTATAAGCTAATAAAATCACAGAAGATAAAAAAATGCAGCCTAAGATAACTGCTTTTTTATATGAGATTTTCTGTGTGAAGATACTTTATCTAATTAAGTAGGTCTTCCTAAACAAATTCTTTGCTCTCACAGCATGAAGCCTGTCATAAAGGAATGAAAGCACTTGCTAGTCTATTGGTCTCTCATCTGAGTTTTGTTTTTTGTTTTATCTCTTTTGTAATCCTATTTCATTGTTATGCAGGCAAGGATTTTTTTTTTACCTTTTTAAATATTTTTGACAATCTTTGCATAGTTGATTAGGGTAAAAGGTTCAAGGGCTATAGGAAAGTGGGTAAGACTATTATTTCCATATTATTTCCCTCGTGTATCTGAGGTAAAGTGGGATAATGAGGGAGAAGTCCCACCCAGTCTCCCACCCACCTCAGGTCCCAGATGTGGGGCATGCTCCAAGGGTCTTGCTCAAGTTGTTTTGATTCACCAGTTGTGAATTGCTGCCACTCTCACCACTCCAAGCGCTATAAAGTCGCTGTAGAATCCACTGTTTGACATAGTCCATAGTCTCCGTTTGCCCAGTATTTCGCTGCCAACATATTGCTGAGGTGGTTGACTGACCTGTTCTGTCCTCTGTATTTTCTTTGTTAGGGTTCTGAGTCCGGCAGTTCGACTGGGGGGATCCCTAAAGAAACTTTGTCTGACGTGTCCCCAGACCAGATTCTTGTACGTACTAACAAGTACAAGGCCCGGCACAGTCCATCGCCCCATCAGCTGGTGGTTGCAGTTGCTGGGTTGGTTCTGTTTTCAGCCCCGACTTCCACTGGAACCATTGGGTGTTGCAGTCCAGCCTGGTTCTGCCCAGCACACACTCAACCCTCACTTAAACCAGTGGGAGCTGCAGCCTAGTGAGAGTGACCCACAATAACCCCCACCAAGCCCGCCCCCTACCCTGGTTTGCCAGTATGTACAGCAGAGTAGTCCAGTCTGTCCCGCATTCCATTCGGTTCTCATACATGTCAATGGGTATTGAAGCTTAGTTCCATCTGACCAGCTCAATTATCCAGCCCTCACGGATGTTGTTGAGTGCCTCTCTGTCTAGCCACCCCAGCCCCTGTCCTAGTTTTCTAAGAGCCCACTATTTCCCTCCCAGGCCTCCCCCACTCCCGGATTATGCACTCTCCAGGTGGTTCTGTGGTTTGACTTGACAGAATTAGCCCCCAGTGCCAGCTTCTGCCAGCTGATGCTGCGGCTAAGCCCCAACAACCCTCACCCACTCTAATTTTGTTTGCACCAGTAGGAATGATCAGCCCAGCCTGGCTTTCCCCCTGATCTAGCTCACATGAGGCGCACAGGTGTTGTAGTCCTGCCTAGTCTGGTCTGCCCCCATCCTAGCTCACGCTCTTCAGTGGGAGTAGCTGTCCGGCAGCGGGACCCCCTCCCCGCCGACATTGCCCCTGCCGGCTCCGCCCTCTCCCACAGACAAGGATATTGATCAATATTCTGCCTTGTACAGTGAAAGACAAAATGATTGACGTGGATGCCAATCTGGGTGAACCATTACAGGTATAAAAGCAGATGCTCCTCTCCCAGGCCCCTCCCAGCCATACGTTTTTATTTGTAGTGCAGTGCATTTGGCAGAGAGGAGCATTTTGTGTAAGTCTCCAATCCCCTGGACTATTTGAACATTTATTTTCTAAAAAATAAGTAAATAAATAAATAAAAATCAAGAAGCTATAATTTCTCCCTGATGGAACTGACTGTCTCCTAGAATGTTATGGCTCCTGTGGCTCAGGCCCTGAGATTTTCTTTCTGGACCCCAGGTACTTCAAATCAGCCCGTTCCAGGCCTCTATTAGAATAGCTACTTAATCATCGGAATAGTGTGATCAATAAGAGCTGAATTCAAACATTCCTTATAAAACCCTTCATGGTTGTGAATGTCACTATAGGGGAAACAACTACATTTTAATATCTGCTCGTAGGATTTCTAGGTGTAATGGGGGCATGATTAAATCAGACAATAGTTGCCATCATTGAAACAGGTTGGGCTGTATGCGTATCCGCATAATCTCAAGGTGAATCACAGGGGCCCTTGTTAAGATTCAGCTCCCATAGCAGATCTCCTGAATACGAATCTCTGTATTGGCGTTGGAATTTGCATCTTTAACAAGCTCCCCAAGTGATTCTCATGCCCAACTAAACATTGCAAACCATTGCCCTGGAGACTGATTATTTCTGTGTAGGCATGGTCCTTGCAATGCCACAACTTGTTAGTGGTTCTCTGTGTTTTGGAAAGAAACGGTAGTCTTCAGTGACTGTTAGCACTGAATGTGTGTGGTAAATCATTATAGTAATGGTGTGTTGATGCCCCACCCAGAGCTCATTTACCCATCTAGGACACCCATCCCACAGCTGCTTCCTCCATCTTACCCAGAGGCAGGACTAGCTCTATTTATTTTATATTTAGCAGCTCTGAGTGTTAGCTGCTAACAGCCCACAGCTGCACTGTTTTCTGCAGAACTGCCCTCAGCTGATGGAAGCCCTCTCCCCCAGAATGCTTTAGTGGTTCAGTACCTAACAACACAGCCCACTGACTGGTATGCAGGAACAAAAGGCCAGCCCCTTTCCTGCAAGCGAAAGAACTCTGGATTGCCATCCTAGCTCGGAAGCCACATGTGAGATGAGGCTGACTAATGCTTGATTCTGCTGGGGGCACATCATTGCTTAGCTTCTTCCCCTGCCTTCCCTTCCTGCCCACTTCCTTACTTCCAGGTTTATCCCTGTAGAACATTGCAAAAGAGTGTATGTGTTGATGAGGGGATGGTGAAAAGCCAACCGTAGCACACTCGTGGTGGGAATGCAACTGGTGCTGTCACCACATAAAACAGTACAGACGTTGCCCAAAATTCTGAAAACAGAGTTAGCCTCTGATTCAGCAATCCCATGTATGCATAAATACCCAAAATGGAATGAAATAAGCATCTTGTAAAGCTACTGGCACTGCTGTAGTTATTCTAGTATTATTCACAATAACAAGATGTAGAATCAACCTAAGTATCCATCAGTGGAGAAATGAATAACAAAATGTGGTATACGAGTATATGTACAGTGGGACATTGTTTCAATGGAAACATTGTGTACAATGTTTCCCCTATAGTGATATTCACAATCATAAAAGGTTTTACAAGGAATATTTTTAAGATTTATTTTAGTTTTATTGGAAAGGCAGGTATACCAAGAGGAGGAGAGACAGAGAGGAATATCTTCCATCCGTTGATTTACTCCCCAAGGGGCCTCAGTGCCTGGAGCCCCTAGGTCGTTATGCTGCTAGGCTACCACACCGGGCCCTACAAGGAATGTTTTAATTCAGTTCTTATCAATCACACTATTCTAGTGATCCAAGTAGCTAGTCTAGTAGATGTCTAGAGTGAGCTGATTTTAAATACCTGGAGTCCAGAAAGAAGGAAGCTCAGTCCTTCTTAACTATGTGAATATAAAAAAAGAAAGAAAGAAAATGAAAAAGCAAGCAAGCCTAGTGTGATAGCCTAGTGGCTAAATCCCATAATGGAAACTGGTTCCAGTCCCAGCTGCTCCACTTCCCATCCAGCTCCCTGCTTGTAGCCTGGGAAAGCAGTCGAGGACAGTCCAAAGCCTTGGGACCCTGCACCCGCCTGGGAGACCTGGAAGAAGCTCCTGGCTTCGGATTATCTGAGCTTCGGCCACTATGGCCACTTGGGGAGTGAACTAGCAAACAGAAGACTTTTCTCCCTGTCTCTCTTTCTTTTTAAATCTGATTTTCCAATTAAAAATTTAAAAATCTTAAGAAAAGAAGAAAGCCCTGTCACTTGCTTCCAAATGAATGATCCTGGTAGACATTATGCTAAGTGAAATAAGCCAGGCACACAGACAGATACTGGCTGATCTTACTTCTATGTAAAATCTCAATTTTAAAAGTCAAATGTATACAAAGAAGGTGGGAGAAGGGAACTGAGGGGTGTAGTTCGCAAAGTACCCGGTTGCATTTCTATACGATGAATAAGTACAGAGATTTGGAGCATGTAGGTCAAACATAATGATATCGTATATGAGAAATGGACTAAGGAGTTAGATCTCAGATGCTCTGCTCACCAAAAATAAATGCTATGTGAGCTTTCTTGGCTGCCAGGAACCATTTTCTTCTGTATACACACGTACAAGGATTGTTTTATACTCTAAATATATTGAAGTAGATAGAAAGATTCCTTGTCTTTGTGCTTCTAGACTTTAAGTCAATATTGTTATTTAGCAGCTAAAGAGACTTTTCTTAGGGAAAAAGTTATGAAAGCAAAAAACATATACACAGATGACTCTTTCAAGAACTATGCGTGCTTACTACGGTCACCTATTTGGAAAGAAAGTGGGCTGGAAAATATTAGTTTTTGAACTAATGAGTTAGCCCTTCCAGATCATCAGTAGTTCCAAAGAGACTCTTTTGGCCTTGTCATTAATCAAGAGAAAAGAGGCTTCAATGAATTTCTCGCACTTCTCCTGAGCAGAGAAACTACTTTTGATTAGGGCAGCTATTCGGTCAAATCATACCAGAAAGATAACTTCTCAATTCATCTGTGGATCAGAAGAACCCAAAGAAGTGGATCTGGGCATGCATAGTCTTGATGTAATCAGGCCTTAATGACAACAGTATAAATGAGGCTCAACGAGAATTTGATTGAAACCCCCAACCATGCAGATGGCCACATGTGACATTAGGGAGTAACACTTCAGGCCTTCCTAGCTCAAGCAGCCTGAACAGGCAAAGAAATGGAGGAAAAAGCAGATGATTAAAGCCAAGTCCTATAAAAGACTACGACAGCCAAAGGGCCAGAGGCACAATGACCAAGCATCTTCCACGCACTTGAGTTCAGAGAACTAATTCAAAATAGGGATCAGTCAGGAGAAAATGTTAAGTCCTGGGAAAGCAGTAGAGGTTGGCTCAAAGCCTTGGCACCCTGCACCTTGCATGGGAAACCCAAAAGAAGTTCCTGGCTTTGGATTGGCCCTTCTGCAACCAGTCCATCCATGATATCCACATTCATGTTTCTTCTCCAGAGGCTGCCAGCTGTGACTCCCCATCATGGTAGTTTAAAAAGTTAGAGAACGAGTGAGTACAGGAGATGAAGCAATGAACCTTTGATGCCATGGGGGAAATTTTGAATAAATGTAAGAGAAGAATTGGTAGGTGTTAGAATACAGATGTTATGAAGCTATTGGAACACAGCAATTATGACATATGCTATCAAAGGAGTCAGTAAAATCGCTATTTAAAGACTCGTTAGGCACTCATTCATTTTTAAGACAGGATTTAAGAAAAATAATGAGATCTATCTTGTGGTAGTGCTGAGATGTGCGCTAAATGACCCACGAGAGGTCTCTTCAAACCCGAGCGATTCTGTTTAAACATTAAAATCCATCTGCTAGAATGGAAATTAAATCCGATAAGCATTCTCCTTGGAAAAACATTGCTTCATACGCGCAGTTCTCTATTTGTTCTTCTCTTCCTTTCTCTTCATCCCTTCCAAATTAAAAACTGCCTCAATCCTATCTCAAAAGTAATTTTCTTGATATTAACCCCTAAGAATAGGAATCATACCTTAATATACCAAGAATATCAAATAGACTTCAGTAGACTTCATTTTGGTAAAGCTTTCCTGAACTTTCAAGGAAAATATGGAAACTGCATTCAAAAGACTGCTACTGATTAACCTGCACTGTGCAAGGAGGAGAATTAAAGCATCCTTCAGTAGGTGTTTGCTACTCTTGTTATATGAAAACCGAAGTGTTTATAATTAAATATAATAAAAAGCTAATCTAATATTTTAATAGTCCTAAGCATATATGATCTCCTAGGTATCGGTGAAATGTGGTGCATGGTACAATGAAATCCTTTAAGGAAAATGGAAGTAAGTAATTGAAAATAGAGGTGTTTGGGAGGCTGGGTGTGACTTCTCTCCTTATCCTCCCCCCTCCCAGACACAGGAAGGAAAAAAGAGAATGTGGAAATCCTGGTCTCACCCACCTTCCTGTAGTCCTTGTCCCTTATTACCCTAATCAACTATGTAAAAATCTCAGAAAAAAATTATTGGGGAAAAAAAGAAAATAGATCCAGAAAGGACACAATACTGGTACACTAACAGTAGAGAAACTTTTTTTTTTTTTGAAAATCTAGTATCCTAAAGTTTGGACCCACAGGAAAATATGTAAGCATTCTTTAATTTAAAACAAACCTGATTATGGCTACACACCATGAGTCTTGGCCTAATAGCCTTCAAATATTAATTACGAAACTGATTTGATAGGCATAGAACTGAACTTCAGTGATCATCCATTTCTAAAGTCATTTAATCAACTGTAACGTAGTACTGCCTAAACCTTAGCAGGAACTCTCACTCCCTGCTTTTATTATTTTTGATAGCCAGGCCTGCTCATCTGCTTAATGTTCTTTAGGGTCTACGAGGTAAATCTTGCAGGTGAACTCCCATCAGTCCCCTAAAGCATGCTTTCAGCCTGGAATGTCTTAAGCTTGGAGTCAGTATTCACACCCTCAGTCCACCCCCTGACGGTTGTGGGTCTAATGGTTGTGGTGACGTGGAGGACCCTAGTACAGTACATATATTCTTCAGCCCCTTCTTCCTCTATATATAACTGAAACAAGTGGAAGGGGATTGTGTGGGTCTGTGTAGAGTAGCTGGGAAAAGGGAGGAGGAGGAGAAGGGATAGTGACAGACACGTTGTTGGATGTTAAAGATGTATCAAATGAATCATAGTAGATTGAATGAATGGAATTATTGAGACCACCTTAAAAAGTAAAAAGAAAAGAAATGTGCCAATTGACTTTGGGACAATAAAGCAAGTCAGAACAACAGAAGCAGACCAGCATAGATAAGACTAGTACTTTTCCTTCCCTAATGTCATTGGCCATCAGCCATCTTCCTTCCTCCTAAGCCCAGAAAATTGGGATCACTTTGCACAAGAGGCATGTGTGTGTGTGTGTGTGTGTGTGTGTGTGTTGCAAGGGGGGGGGGGGACACAGCCCTCAGACAGGAAGGTTAACTTTCATTAAGCAGGGGACAGTTTTCATGAAGAAATTTCACATCACTTAATCTGAGTGTTCACTAACATGTCCCCATTTGGGGTTTCATGTCCTTCTTAACTGAAATATCTCATTATCTACCTAAGAAGGTAGAAGAAAAAAAGATAATCTCAGCTCCACACACTCATTATCATATGTTGTTATGAAATTCTAAACAGGGAATTCAGGGGATGGCATTGTGGCATAATGGGATAAGCTGCCACTTTGTAACACCATCATCCCATAGTAGAGTGCTGTTTCAATTATAGCGGCTGTGTTTGATTAGGCATCCTGCTAATGAGCGTGGGAAGGCAGTGAATGATGGCCAAACATGTGGACCTCTGCGACCCACGTAACAACCTTCCTGGAGCCCCGGAATCACATCCCAAACAAGTGCTTGCACTTAGGTGTTTTTCTTGAGATCCGCTTTGGGGAGAAAATAAAACGAAAATGATCAGCCTGGTTGATTAAATCTCTAAGCTGAACATATATTGCTTTAGCACCATGCAGACCTCAGAAAAGAGTCCTTGAAAACTAGACGCAGACTCCATAAAAGG
Source organism: Ochotona curzoniae (assembly GCF_017591425.1). Lineage (NCBI taxonomy): Eukaryota > Metazoa > Chordata > Mammalia > Lagomorpha > Ochotonidae > Ochotona > Ochotona curzoniae. The sequence continues at coordinate 15,935,618 of NW_024465023.1, read as the reverse complement.
ATTTTTTTCTCACACTCAAACTGTAGTGGTTTAAAAGAATAACCTGGTTCATTCCAATCTTCTAGCCTGCACCTGAGGTAGAACTGAGAGTGCTGATACCCACAGGGAGCTCAGAGCAGCCTTTTCGTGTTCTTGGACCCTCACGCTGGGTTTGGCAGCAGTGGGGACATCAAGGTTCTTCAGAGCAGCATGTGTCAGTGACTCAGAGCTAACTGAGCCGTGTGACACTACACAGGAATCCAGGGGCGTGGAGTGTGATGATCACCACTGGAGCAATCTCTGTAGCCATGGGGATTTATGAAATGTGTTTCCTTCCAAAAACTCCCTGCAAATAACCAAAGGGGTGAATTATTTCTAGATCAAGAACAGCAGGTGGGTAGATGGGGCATTTGGTTTTGGGTCCCATCTTGCTCATTTCATGTAATAATTGCTTTCTCTGCAAATTGAAAGCGCTTTCCTCACACTGGGTTTTTGCTGTTCCAGATGGCTGTCCCTCTCCCCCTGGCAGGTGCCTGCCTGTTGGCAGTGAGGCTGTGAACTTTCCAAGTGCAGCATTTTCTGGTCTTCAGAAACAAGTGAAGCCATGAGGATTCTCCTATTAATAACAAACTTCTCTGATGACATGTGGACTTAGAGAAATTATAAAACCACCACATGGTTTAAAACGCTAGGACTGTGCGAGGTTGGGAAACTGATAAGTAGAGGCTGGTTTCTTGGAGCTGTACTTAGTCTGCTACACACAACAAAAATATAATTGTAAACTTATAAGAACAAAAAGCTGACACGTCAGACCGCCTCTGAGATATTTACAAGTTCTAACAAAATCCTTCAAAAATGTTTTAATTGGGTTTCTATTAGCAAGTCTAATCCACTGGGACTCCCTAATGACCAAGGTAAATCTTAACTCCCACTCATCAGTTTTTTTTTTTTCTGTTTCAAGCCACAAAAGAAAGAAAGAAATTCTCTTTATTAAGATGCAAATTTTAAAATTCACCATAAGGCCAGCTAAGTAAGCGATCACTGCTTCGTTCTGAGTCTAACCCTCTAGAGGACTCCATTTTAAAATTCAAATACAGGGAGGTTATTTATCAGTGTGATTTTGGCAGTGACATAATTGCCCCTTGAAGTAAACAAGTTGGCAGCCTTGCAAAAGAGGAAGTGATTTTTATTTATTTATATATTTTTGTGTGGGAATTAAGTCCTGCAAACAAATCCCCCTGACTACTGGGGCTTAATATATGCTGCCTGGTGTTCAAATGAATACGCAGTGTAAAGCCAGTGAATGCCCATGGTCATTGTGTGGGAAGTGTAACCATGGTAATGAAAACCAAAGTGCCAAAGGGTAGCCAACCGAGGCCTGGATCTGTAAAGCTGCTGAAATTCCTAGTCTGGATCCTACATTTCTGCTGGAACAATTCCTTCCTCTCGAGCAGACACACATATAATTCTGTATTTCTGTGGTGTACATGGTGCAGTGTGGGTGGAGCAGGGAGAAGACTGGTTCAGGTGTGGGAGACCCGGGTTATCTTCCTGCTTGTGAGAGTCTCTGGGAGCCTATAATTATATATATGATGCTGAGACGAAGGAGAGAGACAAGCTATTTCTGAGCGTCAGTGTGCTGCCACGCTCTGGCATTCCTTCAGCAAACTGTATCACAGGGGGCAGTGGGTATATTTCAGAAAAGCAAGGCACTCCAGCCTATATCCCCAAGGCACGTGCCTTACCTTGGTCTGCCTCCAGGCCTACTGCAGCAAATACGTTCCCATCTATTCTTCGCGTTGGAGAGCTCATGGCTAGGGATTTACCCCCTTGGATGTAGGGCCCTGCTTCTTGGTGATATGCAGGTAATTCGGGGCTATATTATTCCTTAATGTCTTAGCTTTTATATGAAAATAACCCCCCCCCCCAGTGCTAGTCATAATGAAAGGCTTCAAAATAGACACACACACAAAAAGAATAATCACTATTAATCATTTGTACTTTAGTGGACATAGGTAGAGGGAGGATTGGGAGAAGCAGGAGTCAGGAAGGCGAGACTGATCTATGTCAATGGTCAGGGTAACAGAAATGAGCAGTGCAGTTGTTTTACTCAACCCCATCATGAAGATTACATATGGTTTTTCATTCTTTATACATTCTGTGGTATATTCTCCTGTATTAATGAAACAGACAATAAAATAAAAATTCAAGACTCAGATCAAACACTCTCAGTCCATGCAAATTAATCAGTCCAGTCTTTCACTGTTTTATCCATTTGGGCAACAGTGAACTGCTCTATGGCAATTTTCCAAGTTCCCAAGCTTATTTAAGTCACTTTGCAATCCTCATAACATCTGTGCTTTTAGGAGAATGGTAATATACTTAACTGAACACTCTTCTGCTTAGCCATGGGGGCATGCATGAAGGCAGGAACACATTAAAAACTGTCATATTACCAGTGTTAGGAAAGTGGAGCACTCAAACAGAACATAAGTTGGGGAACAGACTTGGCCATTTTATTAAAATTTTTCATATGATATAATTTAAAGCAACAGTACTTTTTCTAAAAAGTTACTATACAGAAGAAACACCTTAACAAGTATACATGTAAGATACAAAAATGCTCATAATAACATTTTAAATGTGGCAAAATAGGGCAACATTTAAAATGTTGACAAAAATATCCTGAATGCTGATTAGTTGATTAAATAAATTGCAACTTATATATACAATGAATAGCATGCAACCACTGAAAGGAGGTAAATAAAGCATAGGTATTTTGTGTAGTAGTTAAAATGCTACCTGGATTGCCTAAATCCCATGTCCGAATGCACTGGGTTCGAGTCCTGGGTCTGTGTTGCTTCCAGCTCCCTGCTAATACATACTATGGGAAGCCCGAGGTAATGTCTCAAGTACTGGGGTCCCTACCACTCACATGGGAAGCCAAGGTTGAGTTCTGGACTCCTGGATTGGACCTAGCCCAGCCCTAGCTATTGCAAGCATCTGTGGAGGGAAACAGAAGCTATGTCTATCTGTCTGCCTTTCAAATCAAGTGAAAATAAAAACTTTAAAAAATATATTCATTTATTTTTATTGGAAAGACAAATTTATAGAGGCAAAGAGAGATAGAGAGAAAGATCTTCCATCTGCTGGTTTATTCTCCAAGCGTCCACAAGGGTCAGAACTGAGCCAATCTGAGACCAGGAGCCAGGAGCTTCTTCCAACTCTCTTATATAGGTGCAGGGTCCCAAGGCTTTGGGCCATCCTCTGCTGCTTTCCCAGACCACAAGTAGGGAGGTGGATGGGAAGTGGAACAGCTAGGACATGAACTGGTTTCCATATGGGATTCCATTTCCATATTGGGATTTCCATTGGGATTCCATTCCAAGGCAAGGACTTAGGCACTGAGCCATTGTGCCATGCCAGTAAAAATCATTTAAAAAAATTTTTTTTAAATCTAGGTCCTTGGGCCTGTTTACAGAGTGGGTGCCAAGGCCATGAGTATTGGGGACAGGGGTAAGGATCCCTCGGGGCCAGGTCACTTGGCCTGGGTCCTTGGGCCTGCCTGTGAAATACCAGGAGCCTACGGAACTGTATCATAAAATGATTAAAATGATAATAATAATAATAATACATAAAAGATTAAAAAAAGAAAATAGCTAAGTTTATGAGTGTTGACACAGAAGTTAGCTGTGATATTTCACTAAGCAAACTCTGTTTATTGTCATACATGTACTTTTTTACAAGGAGAAAAGGACAGCACCTTTTCCTCTGGGTTGTTGGCAGGAGAAAAAATTTTACTTTTTAATTTTACAGTTTTCTAAAATGTCTGAAATTTTTTTGGAAATAACCATACTTTTCTTTTTAAAAAAAGATTTATTTGTTTTTAATGGAAAGTCAGATATACAGAGAGGAGGAGAGACAGAGAGGAAGATCTTCGTCTGATGATTCACTCCTCAAGTGGCCACAATGGCCGATGCTATGCTGATCCAAAGCCAGGAGCTAGGAACTTCTTCTGGGTCTCCCACATGGGTGCAGGGTCTCAAGGCTTTGGGCCATTCTCCACTGCTTTCCGAGGCCACATGCAGGGAGCTGGATGGGAAGCAGGGTCACTGGGATTAGAACCGGTGCCCATGTGGGATCCTGGGGCGTGCAAGGCGAGGACTTTAACCACTGCGCTATTGCTCCAGGCCCAAGAAATTATCATACATTTCTTTTATATGCTAATAATAATCAAAGAAGAACAAAAAAATTAGAGGGGAAATAGAAAAGGAAATTGCCCTTCTGAATGCATGCCTAGATGTCATTTTGGCTTACTTTCTCTCTTGAACAGCAGCCATATAGGTTAGAAGAGGCCAACATGGCCTTCCTTAGTGCCCTGAGTGTCAATGTCTGCAGAAGTTGTAGATCTGTTTTCATTAAATAATACCTGTCATATTTAAATCAGTATAAGTGATCAAAGCACTTCTTAGGGATCATGAATTTCATAAGCCTATCACCCAAACTTCATACCTGTACCAGAGGGCACAGAAGGGTGGGCTCCAAATTTCTTTCTTTTTATTAAAAATATTTTCTTAAAAATAGTTATACATATTTATGGGATACAATTTGACATTCATTTTTTTTAAGATTTGTTTATTTATTGGAAAGTCAGATATATGAAGTTGAGGAGAGACACAAAGGAGGATCTTCCATCCATTGATTTACTCCCCAAGCAGCTGCAACAGTCGGAGCTGTGCTGATCTGAAGCCATGAGCCTGGAGCCTCCTCTGGGTCTCCCATGTGGGTGCAGAGTCCCAAGGCTTTGGGTCATCCTCAACTACTTTCCCAGGCTACAAGCAGGGAGCTGGATGGGAAGTGGAGCTGCCTGGATTAGAACCGGTGCCCATATGGGATCCCGGGGCGTTCAAGGCGAGGACTTTAGCCACTAGGCCACGCCACCAGGCCCTATTCGTTTTTCTTTGCAAAGTCAGTTTTTTCTGTTTTCAGAACTGTTTTTGAGCTAATGGAAAATAAAGGTGTGATGAATAAATAAACTGATATTCATTCCTCCTTTTCTTTTCATTTCAAAACATTTTTCTTTTTGAAAGGCAGATTGACTGACATACACAAAGAGAGAAGAGAGAAAGTTGGGGCGGGAGGTGGAGAGAGCGTCATTGCTTCCCCAGATAGCCACAACAACAGCCAAGGCTGGGTCAGGAGGAAGCAGGGGTCAACAACACGTGGATATCAGGCATTTAACCACTTGGATCATTGTCTGCTGCCTTCCCAGGCACATTGTTCAGGAGCTGGTTTGTAAGTGAAATCAGAACTGGCACTCTGATATGGGATGCTGGCAGGGCAAGTAGTGGATTAATTTATTGTGCTACAATGCTGATCTTGTTCTATGTGTTTTAAAATTAAAATGTCACAGGTCTGGCGCCATGGCCTAGCGGCTATAGTCCTTGCCTAGCACGTGCCGGGGTCCCATATAGGCTCTGGTTCCCCAGGGTTCCTGCCTTCGGATCGGCGCAGCCCTGGCCATCGTGGCCACTTGGAGAGTGAATCATCGGATAGAAGAGCTTCTTCTCTGTCTTTCCTTCTCTCTGTATATCTGCCTTCCAAATAAAAATAAATAAATCTTTTAAAGAAATAAATAAAACTTTAAAGAGTCCACTACTTTGCTCATTCAGGCAGGAGAATTTGAAGTCTTTTGGTCCCATGCTTCAGGTCATTTTAGTTACCTGACCCTGGACTCTTTCTAGCTTCTGTATGAATTTTTAGCTGTTTTATAACCAAAATTGCAAATGGTTTTCTCAGCATAATTGCACCAGGATTATATGCAGTGTTCTCAGTTTTGTAACTTTGGGAAATAAGGTGTTTTTGACTTCTTTTGGCTGTTCTTTTCTCTATGCAAGACACCAAAACCTCCAGAAGAAAACAAAAAAGTTAAGATGTTTTTAAATCAGAGAAACCCAGTGTAGAGCTCTAAGGATGGTGTCTCAGTCCATGTTGAGTGGGGCTGGGAACTTTATTGGGCAGAAATGGGGCTGATTTAACTCAACGCTTGTAGAGGAGTGTGCCGTCTGTGTCCTCATGAGGGGCTGCATCTCAGCATGGCCGAGGCGTGGAAAGGGTGACAGCAAGTGTCACAAAGGGAAAGTAGCATGGTGTTTCCACATGGCGAAACGGCAAGTGAGGAAGGTGAGCTTGCTTTTACCAATGCACTGTCTTGGGCTTTCTCTCAAGTGTGAGAACGCACTCTGGTACGAAATGCATGCGTCTCTTAAAGGTGTAACTACCTCTCAGTGGACTCCACTACCTCCCAATGTCACTGTGCCGGGGACCAGGCTTCCAGAACCCAAGCACAATCAAGGCATATACAATCAATGACATCTCATTAAATGTAATCTTGTCCAAATTCTCCACTTTACATGGGGAGAGATTCAGCAAGGACTCCAACGGAGATGTCCCAACTTTCAAGCCACTCTATCTGTATACCACATGTGTGTACATGACGGATGACTGAAGTTTTCAATAGCTATGGATAGTACAGCCACCAGCCTGAAGATCTACCAAAATGATAGGGAAGCACCCTGAAGGCCTGGCTTGGTGGACAGTAGCTCTTTATTTGTGGGGTCCAGGAATAATCTGTGGAACACTGGGAGAGGGACTCAGAACGCAGCCGTTTTCCAACCAATGCAGAAGTATTTTGACATATTCTAAGTTAGAGCAGTCCACATAGGGTGTTCCTGGTATGCAACAGTTGTGTCCATATTGTGTTTTGGACTAACTCAGATCAAACACAGGGGGACTGGTTTCTTCATTAGTATGCTTTGATGTAGGAAGCCGTAGCATCTGTGATAAAGCAATGCACTTTAAATCTTTCAAACTGCAGGCATCAGGAAAGTGATTTTTAGGTTCTCTGAACATTACACATAATTAAACCAGGTCTAAGGGTCTCAAATCTCCCGCAGCATAGAGCACTGCAGGCTTTTAATATCAGCCATAAAAATGAAATATTTAAATTGCAAATAGATGCATCTACACAGCATCTGTGAACTTGCTAAAAATGCATGAGTTGCTGCTTATCCGGCTTCAAGGAAAAATGAGTCACAGGACTATTTTTCCTCTGTGCACCAGCTTTTAAACTGTGATTTATGCGGTTTAAAAGCTGCCAAGTAGCCCTTGTCAGTAAGACTATCATGGGATGGTTCCATGGAGCCCACTGTGGATAAATTACTTAATCAACACAATTCCCCTTCTTCAGGACACAAGAGGGAGAAACGCACAACCCCAGGACTCTGTGTGTGTGTGTGTGTGTAGGTTTGGGTGCACATGCGTGCATGCCAAGAAGTTCTTTGTTCTCTCGTTCTTTTGTGCTCTCGTCAGCTCCTTGGGAGGTACTACATGAGACACAGTACACGTGAGAGCTAAACAATGGAATGCATAGAAACACTCCTCCCGCCCCCTTGCCTCACACCACAACCTCTCTCCCACAGTTTGAAATCCCAACGTCCCATTCTGCTATTAAGAGTCCCTAGTTACGAAAAGATTATTTGTGCAGACTTCAAGTACTTACATTTCTTCTTCCCTGGAAAAATGCAGATTTAGGGAAATATTGAATGTTACCTAGCTGGTACCAGTGCTTTCTGTCATGTGTAGGAATACAGAGTATGTACTTGGTCAGGGTTAGTACTGTGTTTTTTCATATCCAGCCAACAATAATCTTCAAATGAAACAAAGACTTGAACAGATGCTCACTAAAGATGACACCCCAATTGTCAGTAAATATGAAAAAACTGCTTGAAAACCTCAGTCATTACAGAAATACAAAGCGAAATCAAAATGAGATCCAACTTCATGTCCACCAGAACGGCAAATATTAAAAACACCAAGTGTGGGAGAAGATAGGAAGCAACTAGTATTTTCCTATTTTGATGATAAAAAATGCGAATTACATATCCTTGTTTCTAATGAAATTTTAGATATGTGTTTTTATTTATTTGAAAGGCAAAGTGACTGAGAGAAAGGGAGATGTAGAAAGAAATAGAGACAGACAGATAAGTCATCAATCCGTTGGATCACTCCCCAAATGACTGCAGTAGCCAGGGCTGGGCCAGGCCAAAAACAGGAGCCTGGAAATCCATCTGGGTCTCCCACATGGGTGGCAGAGCTCAAAGCATATGAATTTTCTACTTCCATCTCAGGTACATTAGTAGGGAGCTCGACAGGAAGGGGAGCAGCCAGGAATAGACCTGCTGCTCCAATGTAAAACTACAGCATCACAAGTGGCAGCTTAGCATAGATACTACAACACTAACCTCTAATAAAATTTGATATATTCTTTCTTCATGATCTAGCAACTGAACTTCCAAATATACATTAACCAAATGAAATACACATATCCAAGAGACTTGTACAAAGTGTTCTGACCAGCTTTCTTTTAACTAGCCTTTTTTGAAAAAACTCCCAAATGTCAGTCAACAAGACAATAAATAACAACAACAACAACAAAACTTTGTGGTTTGTTTATACAACTAATAAGCACAAGAAAACAAGCAAAAAATGGTCAGAATTCATCTAGCAACCTGGATTAAGCTTAAAAACAAAAACATTAAGTTGATTGAAAGGAGCCTGACACAAAATCTTTGTACTGTATCCTTGCCTTTATATGATGTTGAAGAATAAGACTTAGGGTGATCCGAAAGCTAGTTGCCTCTGATGGGTGTGGAATTGACTTAAAGGAGAATAAGGGATGGTTTGGGAAGATGGAAAAGTTCTAACTCTTGAACTCAGTTATGTTTATATGGATACATACTTGTTAAAAGTTCTCTAAGTTTTGGGCTGGTGTTGTGGCATAGCAAATAAATTGTTGCCTGCAATGCTGACATCCTATAGGGGAACATTTCTTGTTCCAGCTGCTCCACTTCTGATCCAGTGGCCTATCAATGACCTAGAAAAAGCAGTGGAAGATGGCTCAAGTATTGGGGCCCCTACCGCCCACAGGGGAGATCTGGATAAAGTTCCTGACTCCTGGCTTCAGCCTGATCCAACCCTGGCCCATATGGACAATTGAGGTGGAAACCTGGGCGTGACAATTTCCCTCTCTGTAACTCTGCTTTACAAACAGAAGGATCTTTTAAAACAAATTGCAAACTGTAAGCATATGGTCTATGCATTTTACTATATGTAATTTATATTTTAATAATGTATTACATTAATAGTTTTTTCTTGGCACAGAACCGAACAAAGGAACTATTGTGGCTGCCCAGTTCGACACAGGCAAAGTGAATCATGCACACAGAGTGCCTGTGGGAGAAGATTCCCACCGTGGAGAGTAGTAGTTCATGCAGCAAGTTAAGAAACTGACTTTGGGCCCGGCGCGGTGGCACAGTGGTTAAGTCCTCGCTTTGCACGCCTGGGATCCCATATGGGCGCCGGTTCTAGTCCCGGCAGCCCCGCTTCCCTTCCAGCTCTCTGCCTGTGGCCTGGGAAAGCAGTCGAGGACGGCCCAAAGCTTTGGGACCCTGCACCCACGTGGGAGACCCAGAAGAGGCTCCTGGCTTCGGATCGGCATAGTATTGGCCCGTTGCGCTCACTTGGGGAGTGAATCATCGGATGGAAGATCTTCCTCTCTGTATCTCCTCTCTGTATATCTGCCTTTCCAATAAAAAATAATAAAAATAAATCTTTAAAAAAAAAAAAAAGAAACTGACTTTGGAGTCAAATAATACAGGTTCAACTTCTGAGTGCCTCGAATATTAGCTGGGTGCCCTTAAGCAAATTGTTTTACTATTCTAAGGGTCTTATGGCTCATCTATATAACGGGTATAATATTTTCACCAAAATATTGTCATGACAGAGGCTGACATTGTGTCACACGAAGTTAAACTACTGCTTGCAATGCTGACATCCCTAGGAGCACTGGTTAGTGTCCTGGCTGCTCCACTTCTGACCCAGCTTCCTGCTAATACTCCTGGGAAAGCAGAGGATGATAGTTCAAGTACTTGAGCTCTGCACCCATCTGGGAGTTCCTGGATCCTGCTTTCACTCTAGCCCAGCAGTGGTTGCTTGAGGCAATTTGAGGAGTGAACTAGTGATTGGCTTTCAAAATAAGTAAATAAACAAACATCTTTTAAAAAAAAGTCAGTAGCATTTCACACTATCATCATACAGGAACCAAATGTCTGAATATAGATCCTTCAACAGTTGGCTGCCACCTTCTCTTTAGATATCTTTTCTTTATACTAAGACTCTTAGGAGGAACAACATACTGAATCTTTAACACCTACTATAAGTTGTTTACAGAAGAAACCAACTTCCACTGAGAGGATCAAGTGGGGAGATGGCAGAGCAATTGACTTCGGACAGGTGGATGGGAAAGCACTGCTAAAGAAGGCCATCACTGTGGGTCCCCTGTTGGCAAGTAACTGATGCAAAACTCTGCTGAACAGAGAACAGAAAGAGAAGAATGAGGGTTGGGGGTCCTCAGGCCCAAGGTCACTTCTAGGGCTAGGCCACAGACCCCAGTGGCATCAATGTAAAACAGGAAGGAAGTAATTAACATCCGACTTCCTACTATTTCTTTGCCTCAACTGCTCAAGATTCAAAGACTGAGGAAGGTTAACTTCCCCTTCCTCTCTCAGAGGGCGAGAGAGGAAGTACTACACGCCCTTGGTTTCCCAACTGTGAGGCACAAACCTGGAAATTGCCTTACACCAAGGCCATCCGAATGAGGGAGCTCTTCCCAAAAGAAACCTTGAGGCACTCTGGGAAATTGGCAGTGACTAGCGGGCAGCTGACAAGATCGGCCCATGTCTACCAGCGAGAACACAGGGCAGAGTGGCAGCGGGCCAGGGATGCGTCCTTCTCCTTCCCAGAGGATCCCCAAGTGACATTGTGCTTGGCGCTCAATGACCTTTTTATTGATACCATTATTAAATTCATCTCAACAACAGCTCTGAGCAGAGAGGGGCTATCAGTTTCCTCCCTTGTTAATGACCTGTTCTTTCTCACATTGTAGTTCCTAACAGTCCAGGTGCTTTCTGCAGAAGTCAGCAACAAGCCTAGAGCAAATCTTTCACAGTAACATTTTCTGAAACATTGTTCCAACAGATGAAAATGCAAAGATTATGGTGACTTCTTGGGCCTATCCTAGGAAAGCAACTCTACAAAAAATGCAGTCATCATTAGAATATTGAAATAGAGAAAATTTTGAGTTTTAGTTCTTTTAAATGTTGTTAGGATAAATATTTTGCTCTCATTGAGATGTTATTGCTGTTGTCCACTGTAGTGCTCTAGGGAAAGAGGTAAAAATGTAAATTTGACATTGTGTTATACCCAAAAGTTTATTATTTAAATTATTTTTGATTTTTAAATTAAAAATTGTATTAGAATTTTACCATATTAAAATTATTTATTTTAAAGGAAGTTCATTAGATTTTTTTCCATCCTGTTTGCATTTTTGCTCAGCTTGAGGGAAGCTGTGTATTACTATGCTAAAGTGTTTTTGATGTTCAATAACAATGTTATCATTAATACTTTTAATTTTTTTTTTAAGATTTAATTTTACTGGCTGGTGCAATGACTCAGGATCCCACATAGGTACCAGTTCTTGTCCCAGCTGTTTCACTTCCCATCCAGCTTCCTGCTTGTGGCCCGGGAAAACAGTAGAAGACAGCCTAAAGCTTTGGGACCCTGCACCCACGTGAGAGACCTGGAAGAGCTCCTGGCTCCTGGCTTCGGATCGGCTCAGCTCTGGCCATTGCAGCCACTTGGGGAGTGAACCAGCGCATGGAAGATCTTTATCTCTCATTCTCTCTGTAAGTCTACCTTTCCAATAAAAATAAAATAGAGTTTAAAAAAATATTTAATTTTACTTGGAAGCCAGAGCTACAGAGAGAGAGAGGAAGAGACAGAGAAAAATCTTCCAGCTTCTGTTCGAGTTGGGCTGATCCAAAGTTCATAGCCAGAAGCTTCTTTCAGATCCATTAAGTGGGTGCCAGGGGCTCAAGAACTTAGATAGTCCCTTGCTGCTTTCCCAGGCCACAAGCAGGGAACTGGATCAGAAGTGGAGCACCCAAGACTCAAACCAGTGTCCATGTGGGATGCCAGCACTGCAGTCAGAGGATCAGCATACTATGCCACTACACTGTCCAATATGAGAAACATTTTTTAACCTTAGTTTATGTATGTGTATAAAGTCTTTACGTATTGACAACTGCCTTTTATTTTCTCTTCTTTTTCTTTCCTTATTTTTAAACTTTTTTCGTGATACAGTTCCATAGGTTCAGGGATTTTCCCTTCCACTCTCCCCTACCCTTTCACTGTTTTCCCCTATATTATTGCAATAGTATAAGTCCTTCAACAACAGTCACAAGTCCATGATTCTACTATGTAAGTGTATTCTGACATTGTAGGCATGGACAATGGCACAGAGTCCAGCATCCTATTGTCAAGATATATTTAACAGTTTCATTGGGAGTCCATCTTTGATTTGGGAATAGAGATGCATACTGCATTGTATCTTCACTTCTCAGTATGCTGGTTTCCATTACACAGTTCTTTCATGTGAATATATGTGTATACATATTTACCTATGCCGCAGGCCAGCTCCAGCTGAGTGCGGAGCTCAAGAAGGGTGCGTGGAGTCGGTGATAAGAAAAGACACTGTCACTTGGTGCCCTCTTGTTACAGCTCAAGAAGAAGCCGTCCTTTTTATTTACTCAGACACATCACCAACCTCTGCACAAACGTTTGATTTTACTATCTTTAACTTCAGAACTAAGCCAGCATGCACAGATGTCCAATTAATTTTTACTTCATGGTCAAAAAGGTGCTCTTAAAGATAATTCTGTAAGTTACTATAATCAGTGTCTTTAAAGCAAGCCGTTATTCATTCTTCAGAAGTAGCCATTAGATGACAGCCAGAACTCCAAGGCCAAAGCACAGATGGTTACCTACTAATCAGTAAAACATTCCTGCTACATTTTATTTTCACAACTTACCTATCACTTAGTGGGAGAAATACAACTAAAGAGAAAAAAATAACATAAAGATCCAAGACAAAAAGTTTCCAATATTAAATCCCACTACAACTTCAGGTTCTACAACCTCATAAACAAATAATAATTCAAAGTATATCTCTATGATGTTAATAAAATAGCCCTATATTTCCTCTAGTTAAAAAATTATGAAAGCAGCTTAAACAACTGCATTTTCTATGCTCTAAAGCGTTGTAAGGACAGGCTAACCTTTAAGGTCACAGTAACTATATTTTTTGCCATAGCAGCTTCCGCTCATACTCCCATCACTTCCATTAATTTGTAAAATTCTTATCAAGCCGTTTCCCAGAAAGCATGCTATATGTCTGGGCGAGATTTCAGCGCAATGGGTAGGCACACAATAAGGTGTCCAGAAATGACGTGGCCTTAATTGTACTCCTGTGTTCAGTTAAAGGCCAACCCACCAAGACATTATCAATAACATTAACTCTCAAGCTCACATTGGTTGCAAAAGCCATCTCACAGGGGCAAACAATGCCTGAATAGATTACAGAATTCTTAGTGGCATGGTTGAGTGTCCATGCAAACAGGGGGTGAGACTGTGTCAAGGTGGTCAGTGAAATATCTGCCGGGCCCTGCCAAACAGCTGGAAGCTTCCCTGGGCCCTGCCAAACAGGGGTGCTGTTCTCTTCACACCTTCGTGTCATCCATACCTACTGCACGGACCCCAGCATACCTATATATCTATTGATCTTGTATTTTGCATAAAGGGTACCTTATGTCAGAGAGAATATATGACATTTGGCCTTTTGGGATTGGCTTACTTTTCTGAGCATAATGGCCTCTAGTTGGAACAATTTTGAACAGCTACCTTTTGCATTCTAATTGCTATAATTCCATAGACATTGTGGAATCAGTTATGAATTATGTATACATGTCAGTCATATACAAGTACACTTCTGTCCCATAGTCGTCTTTGCTTAATGAAAATGACAACAACACTTTTGTTTTTGCCATGACACTGTACTTCACAAAAGATTGTTTTTGGACGGGACCAGTGCCACTGTCTAGTAAGCTATGCCTCCGACTGAGGTGCCAGCATCCCATATTAGCATTGTTTAGCCTTCCAGCTATTCTATTTCTGATTCTGCACCCTGCTTATGACCTGGGAAAGCAGAGAAGGATGGTTCAAGTGCTTGGGCCCCAGCACCCACATGGGAAACCCTGAAGAAGTTTCTAGTTGCTGACTTTGGATCTGATCAGCTCTGCCCATTTGCGGCTATCTGGAGAATAAACCAGCAGATGGAAGATCTCTCTGTCTCTCCTTCTCTCTATAGCTCTGCCTTTCCAACAAAAATAAATCTGCAAAAAGATTATTTTATATTATATCCCCAAAACAAGTAGCTGTATCCCTCACATTGAACTTTTAAAGTTTCAATAGAGTTAATAATAAACTCATATATTTTCTTTGACACAATGAATTTTCACAACCTTACAATTGATTGACTATAAAATGGAACCATCATTATAATTAATAGTTTTTGTTGGAAACATCCAATATCAGTGGACTAAAACTGACTTCACTTAATGATTCATGAAATTCTTATGCTAATGGAGTGAACACAAGATTTGTATCATTTAATTTTTAATACATGTATGTGAATACAGAAGATAAAAATGACACTGTTTTTTGGAAAATGATCCAAATTCTAAGTTGTGCTTTACTGAATGATACGTAAATATAGTTTCTCAGCAGGTTTGCATTAAACTGTTGTCTCAGGACTTAGAATTATTAAAGCAACTATTAATTTTGAAAAGGATGCTCATGTTTTTCTCACAGATTTACTCCATTCATTTTTTTTCCCCAAGTTCTTTTTTTATTTTGACAATCTTTATATAGTTAGTTTGGGTAAAAAGGGTCAAAGGCTACAGGAAAGTGGGTAAGACTATTACTTCCATATTGTCTCCTTCATGTATCTGAGATAAAGGGGGATATTGAGGGAGAAGCCCCACCCGGTTTGCCACCCACCCCAAGTCCCGCGTGTGGGGCATGCTCTGAGATACTCGCTCAAGTGGTTTCAATAGTTCACCAGTTATGAATTGCTGCCAATCTCGCCCCTCCTACTCCATTCATTTGTGTATCGTTCTTCCATAATAGAATTTTGGCTTCTGGGATGGATGGTAAATAACTCCAAAAATGTTTTGTAAATTGCATATCTATGATGTAGTTTTTTGAGAAAAGAAAAACTTGCTGATCTGGGATTGGTAATCATGTGCTTCATTTTTAGCCCATTGTAATTGAAAAGGTCTATTTTAAAATTAAAGCATGATCGAATAATGAACTGTGTATTAGCCTCTGCAATGAGTGGCAAAAGCCTTATAACAAGAATAGGCTAATTTTTATAACAAAGGTTGGCAAATCTACTGCTAGTAGGCCAAATCCAGGCCATTTTTCTGTTTTTGTATTTCATTGGAATACAAACCCTCGCTTTCATTTATGATTATTGTCTATGATTGATGTAGACACCACGGGACCCATAAGCCTGAAATATTTACTATTTAGCACTTTTAAAGAAAAATGTTCATTGACCACTGCTCTATATGCAAACACAGCATGGGCTGGTTAGCCTACATTTTTAGTATGTGTTTTATGTAGACCTCAGCACCATTGGTATTTGGGGATAGGTAAGTTGAGGAGCTATCAGTGTGGCATTTTAGTAGCATCTGTGATCTCCACTTGCTAGGTGCTAGTAGCACATTCCCATTTATGACAACAAAAATGTCTAGAAACGGGGTCAAATCTCCTCTAGTGGGAAGATGTCACTCCAGAAGAGCATCACTGACCTAACTTCTAATTTACTGCTGACCTCCCAAATTGGTGCCTGGCAGTTTGATGCTACTTCGAGTCTGCAGCTTACTCCAAGTTGTCACCAGGGACACAGCAGAAGGAAATACTTTTCTAGTCAGCTTCCAGGGCCAGTGGCATCAGCAGTCACTAGTTACAGATGAAAGCACATCATTAAATATTTTTGAGTTCTGTTCTTGGAACATCGCTTGGTGTCTCAAAGGGATTAAGAAACACAGATTGAGTTATTGCTAATAGATTTTTTAGATTTAGCTATGCTAAAGTGACACCTTAGGGGAAGGCATTTAGTCTAGTGGTTAAGAAACCTGCTTCTGGGTCTCAGCATGATGGCGTAGCAGCTAAAGTCCTCGCCTTTACATCCAATTCTTGGATTACAATTATATGATTAATGTCAAATTTCCTTGATAAGAGATTAAGTATTTTGCACCAGAAATGTATATGGATGCATTTCTTCTTTTTTTTTTTAAAGATTTATTTTTATTATTTTTTCATTGGAAAGGCGGATATACAGAGAGGAGAGACAGAGAGGAAGATCTTCCGTCCGATGATTCACTCCCCAAGTGAGCGCAACGGCCGATACTATGCCGATCCGAAGCCAGGAGCCTCTTCCAGGTCTCCCACGCGGGTGCAGGTTCCCAAAGCTTTGGGCCGTCCTCGACTGCTTTCCCAGGCCACAGGCAGGGAGCTGGAAGGGAAGCGGGGCTGCCGGGATTAGAACCGGCGCCCATATGGGATCCCGGGCGTGCTAGGCGAGGACCTTTAACCACTTGCGCCACCGCGCCGGGCCCTGGATGCATTTCTTCTTACGGAGAAGTCATAGCATTCAATGAACTCAGTTATGTTTAAGAACAACAAGAAAAAAATTAGAAATTGCGCACACAGAAAGTCTGAATTTCATAGTCACTCAACCAGAACTAGACTTTAATTATTCCCTGTGTAGAAAAATTCATTCTTACAATTAGCAGATACGCTAATATTTATGCAACCTTTTTTTTTTCTAAATGTAGGTCTCATCTCAGTTTACTACATTCTGAAGTATGTTTTCTTTTGCTTTCTGCCAAAATTTCTGTTTACGTGACATCTTTTCTTTAGCTATTACTTCCTAAAAACTGAAATATGTGATCATTAGACCAGAGCGGGAGTAGTCCACCCTGAAGACATACTTACAGTATGCGAGTACATACTGTAAGATCATTCCCTTGCTTTCTGCAGAGCAGAAGGATTCTTGATATTAAACATCAGCGTATTTTTGCCTGTCATTGATATTACCAGTCTGTAAGGTATAAAAATTGAAAATCCTTCACACAGTTATAATTTTTTTGTTTTTAGCCTGTACCACATAATTAAAAACCCCTAAAATTTGTTATCACTCATTTGGAAAGATATTTTTCAAATAATTTGCCCAGAAAGATAACTTGGTAATTTTTTTTTAAAAAAAGCAAACTCAGTGATACTGTTAACATATTTTGCTTTATAATAATGGCATGAGGTGACTCCAAAATTTATCTTTTAAAATGTAACCCCACAGAAAAAAAATCAGAATTTGGAGTGTTTCTTAGATTTTGTCTCATAACAATAGCTCACATTTTTAATAGTGCTTTGTAGTTTACAAAGCACCTTCCCATACATGATCATTTCAGCTCTCATTGATTGTGCATACCAGGTATTTTGATAAATTGCACTCCATAGAGTATTAGTCTTTTTTCGCCGAAGATGAGAGAAATGAAAATGTATTATTTGTTTAAGGTCAAAATGGCAGTAAATGGCAAATAATAGAGACATAAAGTAGGATGGTGGTTGCAGGGGGTGTGGGCAGGGGACAAGGAGGAGATATTGTGTAGTGAGCACAGATTCAGTTTTGCATGATAGAATGAGTTACGGAGATGAATGATGTCTGCATAACAATATAAATGTACTTTACAGTACTGAGTTGTATACTTTAAAAGGTTACGATAGCAAACTTTACATTGTGTGTAATTTATCACAATAAAAAACAAATGGAAAGAAGAAACCAATGCATAGTGGAGCAGCGATTTCATTTTATTTCTGTCCAACCCTTTCTAGTCAGAGCAGTTCAGATCCCTGTGTTACAGATGAGGGAGGGTCAAGGCCCAGAGGAATTAAATTGACATACATCATCCAGGTATCAAGTGGCAGAGTTGGAATTTAATCTAACGGAAATGATTTTTACAACCAGAGGCTTAGCGTAGGCCATCAAAATAAAACCGAGGGCTCAGCTAACTGCTAAGGCTTGGGGAATCATGGAGCAGTTATTTCACCTGTCTGGGCCTTAGTTGCAAAAATAAAAGGGCTAAGGTTGGGAAATAGGGATTCAGTTGTGCATATTAGAGTCGGTTTTTTAATTCGGTGTCTTTGGCCATGACTTACTGTAAGAAATTATATTGACCTGGTCCACATACATGACCCTTCTCTACCACACCTTGCTCTAGGTAGAGTTTCCCAGATGTAGACCTTGAATAAGGATTTGAGTAGAAGGGACTTATCAAGACTACATTTCCAGAAACTAGTTTGGAGGTAGAGCAAACAGAAAGAAAGGGGTAGGACTCGAGCAAGGCTTGCATTCAAGTGAAACCTCTGTTTCAGTCTGATTCCAAATGGAGATCTGGAACATAAAATGCTTGCCGGAGTGTGACCTGCCTTAAGGCAAGAAAGTGGACTTTCATTATTTTTCTCACCAATTACTGGTTACAAGTCACACTAGCATTTTGGTTGATGGCACCTTTCTAGGCATTTTGGATCTTGGCACCTGTCACGCGTAGGCTGCACAGGTACTCTACAAAGATCCTGTTTTGTGATACCCTTGTGTATAGTTCCCTCTTACACTATAGCATGATTGGTCCGTGTAACAAATAGAACAGAGCAGAATTAA
Source organism: Ochotona curzoniae (assembly GCF_017591425.1). NCBI lineage: Eukaryota > Metazoa > Chordata > Mammalia > Lagomorpha > Ochotonidae > Ochotona > Ochotona curzoniae. Next base: position 15,916,897 of record NW_024465023.1, on the reverse strand, counting down.
TGACTTCTGAGATTAAGATATAAACAATAGTGGCTTTCATCTTGGCTTCTCCTGTTTGGATCACTGACTCTGGGGAAAGCAAGGACCTATTTCATAAGCAATTCTGTGAAGAGGTCTGTGACATGAACTCTCATGATCAGGACAGAAACGTCCAGCTGACATTTAACAAGGAAGCAAGGTCGGCCAACAGTCCCAGGAGTTGGAAAGGGAGATGCTCCTGTGCCAGCTAAGCCTGCATCTGACTGCTGTTCTGGCTGACATCTTGACAGAAACCTCCAGAAAGATCCTGAGCCTGGCCTCCCAGCTAAGCTGCTCCTGGATTCCTGATGCTCAGAAATGCTGTGAGATAATAAACACTTGCTTCCTTTAAAAAAAAACGGAAGGAAGGAAGGAAGGCAGGAAGAAAGAAAGAAAGAAAGAAAGAAAGAAAGAAAGAAAGAAAGAAAGAAAGAAAGAAAGAAAGAAAGAAAGGAAGAAAGAAAGAAAGAAGAAAAAAAAGAAGCAGGCAGAGTGATAGGTGGGGGTGGGGGACACAGGGAGGTAGGGAAAACAAGCCTGCAATAGATGTGACTGCACCAGGCTGAAGAGAGGAGCCTAAACTCCAACCAGATCTCCCACATAGGTGGCAGAGAACTAAGTATTTGGCTTATCTTCTGCTGCTTTCTCAGAGCTAAAATGGAAGTGGAGCAGCTGGGACTGAAATGGATGCTTTAATGTGGGATGCTGTTGTCACAAGCTGCAGGTTAACTTGCTGTGCCATGACGCCCATCTCAAGCTTGGTGTTTTAAGGCAGTGAATATTTGAAACACATGTTGTACTACAGTACATAAGTGACGATAGCTGAATGATAGTTTGTGAACTTGGGGGAAGATTCATTAAGCAGAGAATCATAAATGTGTGTGCTGGAGAGTGAGCAAAGCAGCAAAAGGTATCTGGGGGTGCTACAGGTAGACAATAATATGTGCCGTTTCCTTAAAACACTGAAATTTTCTATTCTGTTTCATTTTTCCTTATTAAATACTATAAGAAAGGTCTTCCCTTATGAAAATCTGTTAGCTGTAGATGAAAACAGTGAATTTAGTGGTCTTTTAAGGTTTCCTTTAGATCCAAATTTCCATAATAAAGAAGTAGCATGGTGTTATTAAAACAACATCTAACAACTATTCAGCATCCACTACAGAATCATTCCAAAGACTTCACAGGTACTACCTCATGTGGAGACATTAAGATGGAGACTTTTTGTCCACCTTACAGATAGGAAAACTGGGAAGTATCAGACACACGAAGCAACACAATCTGACTCCAACAGCTATTGACAAGACCAGAAGGTTTCATATCAGATTATTTGGGTTCAAATCCTGACATCAACTCCCCTGTTCAGCCAAGAGACCTTGCGAAGATTTTCTGAACCCTGGTGCAATGAGGCCGACGACATCTCAAAACTATCAAGACCACTCAAGTAACACCCTCAGAACACTTCCCCACATAAGGGCTTCTAAGGTGTCATCAAATGACTGTCCCCCATTCCCAGGTGCTGATGTAGTTTTACAGCAAGGATGGGTTCCCTTCACTTCCCCATGGGCAAGCACAGGAGAAAAAAATTGAAACATTTATCTCACCCAATTCCACATCTTGACCTCCGCACCCTAATCAGAGGCCTACGTGGGTGAGTATGCATCCCTCTAAAGTAAGTAATCGATATTAAAAATAAAATTGATAATTAAAAAGACAAAATCCTAATGTCAACAGTTGAGCAACACATGTATCCATTTATGTTGATGATATAGTTATTAGAAGGCAGCAACGTATTAATGAGGATGTTGCTGACAAAAGGAAATTTAGGACCAGGATTCTATATGTCTGCACTGACAGATTTCAGCAGATGATTCAGTGATCATCATCAAAGTACTGTGCTCCACTTCAGTCATGCTGGCTCCAGTCTTCACCTGAAGTGTAGCTACCTGGGCATCTCTGTAAGATGCGGTTCCGGTTGGGGCAAATAACATCTGTGCATTTCAGAGTTTAAAGTACATTTCATTATAATGATACAGAAGGAATTTTAATGCACTCATTTATATGTATTGGTTTATTACAGTGCAATCAAGGATAATTCTCTAATAAATGAACCTAACTAAAATAGATTCATCACCATTATGCAGAAAGTATTCCTACTAAAGTCAGTGCACATTAATTAGCATTTGGATTTCAAAAATGAGGACAATTAACAAGACATAAGTGACTAAAAATGCTAAAAAAAAAAAAAAAAAACCCAAAACAACAACAACAAAAAAACTGTGTGTAGAACTAGCTCAGAGTGCCCAGAACTATCATTTTGACTGAAATCATTTGGGTCAAGTCTCAATCTACCTTTCACGTCACAGAAATATGGTATTTGTCACAGGTATCAAAGTCAGGGTAAAAGTATAATATCCTTTTAATAACAGATTCTCAATAATCAGAGTCATACCCCTTCAGAGTGAATTTTGAAGGGTTGAACACATGTAGGGAATACAGGTCAGATGCACATTTGAGCATTTACTGGGTAACATGGAGTCTTTAGAAAGAGGGCAGAAAGAAAAGGCTTAGGGGCCGGAGCCATGGCATACTAGATTAAATCTGTGTGTGCAATGCGGGCATTCCATGTGGGAATGAGTTTGAGTTCCGACTGCCTTACTTGTGATACTGCTCTCTAATTATGGCTTGAGAAAACAGTGAAGGATGGACCAAGTTCTTGGACTTCTGCATCCATGTGGGAGACTCAGAAGAAACTCCAGACTCCTAGCTTTGGACTTGACCAACTCCGGCAGTTGTGACTATTTGGGGAGTGAACCAGTGGATGGAAGATCTCTTTCTCCACCCATCTCTGTATATTTGCTTTTCAAATGAAAGTAAATCAATCTTTTAAAAAATTTTAATAATCATCTTTTATTTATGAAAGTAATATATGGATAAGTATGTATTTACATGATTGACCACAACCAACAATTTTAAGAAAACTTACATGATCACCTAAAAACAAAGAAAGGCATTTGGTAACCATTATTCTACCCATGGCTCTCAGCAAAATAGTTCTAGAGTAAATCAATCTTTTTTTTAAAAAGGAAAAGGAAATTTAAGTCACACTTTAGACTCTGTTAAATGATTACGCATCAAAGAGTAAAGTCTCTTAGAATACTAGCAGAAATAAGCCAGCCTTCTTATGTCACCTAATGTGTGGCGGGGGAGTCACTCCAAATGTCTTGCTAAAAAGGGAGTTGCAAAGAGTATCGTGCCTCCTCCAAAGTAAATAACAATCTAGAGGTTTTGGAAAAGTAATACTTGAAGAAAAAGCCTTTTTAAACTGTGAAGTAAGAACTTCTATAGAACATTTATAAATGTTGAAAATGTGAAGAATAAGAATTATAGGATGAGATATTAAATCAGGAGATAATTACAAATATGCATTCATATCTCCATCTTCATTTTATATATATTGCTAAACTTGTATGTATATATACATATATACATAGCTAAATCCACATGAGATGTATGGCAATGATTATGGAAATTCATATTGCAAAATTCCACACACAGAGTTCAAAATTTCTTGCAACAAAAGAAACATGTTGCTATTTCAATGTCCAGAAACTTTTTGAAAGTGCACTCATACAATGTACTTAGCTATAAATTGGCATGAAATTATACATACTTTTTTTCAATGTTTTTAGGATTTTTTTATTTGTAAGGTAGAGTTACCCTACAAGGCAGGTATCTATTGTAAGGGAGAGAGAGAAGACAGTTATCTTCAATTTGCTGGATCACAACCACAGTGGCTGGAGCTGGGCCAGTTTGAAGCCTGGAGTCAGGAGCTTCATCCAGGTCTCCCACATGAGTAACATTGGCTTAAGTGTTTGGGCCATCTCCTGCTGCATTTCCAGGCACATTAGCAGGGAGTTGGATTTGAAGTGGAGCAGCCGGAATAGTGCCCATACGTGATATTGGCATTGCATGTGACCGCTTTACCCACCATGCCTCAATGCCAGCCTGCAATTTCATTTTTCCAGACAAGCAGAAGTCATTGCATATTATTAGGGGAGTAATATCAATAATCAGCTACAAATGTATAAACAACGCAGAAAAAGCAAAGTGGAGAAAGGTGTGTGTTAGTTACGTAATGCTGTGTAATAAACCATGCCAAACTTAATGCTATGCCAGTAAATTTATTTAAGAAACTATTCTCTGTTCAGCTGCTTGGCTGAGCTCATCTGGGAGGTTCTGTAGTCTCAGCTTAGCCCCCTCATGCATCTGTGGTTGGCTGTAGGTTGGCTCTGTGGAGCTTGGCTGGGCTCCCTGACACGTCTGAAGCAACAGCTGGAACAAGAGGGGTGGTTAGACTGATGCACATGGCTACTCATTCGCTAGCAGGCTATTCTGGGCCTTTTCCCCTGACAGTCACAGTGTTCCAAGAAAGTAAGCAGAATCCTAGGAAATTTCTAGAGGCGTAAACTTGGCACTATTACAATGTCATTTTATGGCATTTTATTTTTCCAAGTAAGGAGCAAGGCTAGCCCAGATTTGAAGAAAGAAGAAATAGATTCCCCCCCCCGCCCGACTCCCATGAGAAGAGCTACAGAATCACAGAGAAAAACAACACGTGAAGAGAAAAATTTGCAAACCACTGGCCACAGTGTGTGTTACTTAGAAACCAGAACGCACCACTACTTCTGGACTCTAAATGCATAAATGTATTCTTGGTGCTAAGGTGTTAGTGGTACTATCACTGCCCCTTGGTGCTGCCACAGAGTAGGAACCCAGAGTTCACAGCTCTACTAATGCTAGTATAACTGACACAGATGCCCGAAAACAAATAGCTTCCGGTTAGTCACTACAGCTGTGCTCCTGTTGTAGACAGATGTGCAGAGATGGAGGCAAAGGGCTGCGCTTTTTGCACACCTGATTGTCTCCTCATCAGTGCTTTCCATTGACAAACCGAGAAGGAAGCTAGTTGTGAAGGGAACCAGAAAAAGGTTGTGGATTTCTGGATTCCTGTGATATGGAGAAGGGCTGTCAGGATACAGCAAAGAGCTAAATGAAAAAGCACTGCACAGTAATATCACTTTCCCCATTGTTGGCTATTGAGGGGCTTCCTTTTGAGGCACAGAAAGAAAAGCCATCAGTGGGATAGTTTCTGAACCCTATGAACAAGGACATTTAATTTCTAGTTAAAATATTTAAGAAAGGACATGGCCTCTTTGAACTCAACAAGAAATAGTTCCTATATAAAGGGGAGCATTTTGAAGTGGTTTTGATATGGACCAGGCAGGGAGTCAGTTAGGAATAAAGGAGCTGAGCTGGGAGGGCAGTTGCCAACATTGACGTGTGCCCTAAAAGTGCCCCCTTCTATGCCACTTCAGCTCACCCACTTTCTCATGATGCACCTAAGTATTCTCCACAATGAAGAAGCTGTGATGAATATATATACGCTGAATTTCACATGGAGATGCCATGAAATTCTTCCCGGAGGATATTAGGTACACTGAGCCCTGCCCAAATGTTACTCTATTTGCATATTCAATTAGGGTACCAACTCTTACCCATTAAAGAAGATCAATGGACTTGGGTACATTCGGAGTCTCCTCATGATGCCTGTCTCTCCCAAAGGGCTTGCCCACATTGACTTCTTCATGTGCACTCTCCTAAAATAAATATTGCTCCCATGTTATGTTTGAGTTCTTTATATCATGAGGAGGCAAGAATCTGGAATAAATATAGCCAGGGACCCTTCATGCCCCACCCTACCACAGTTCTGCTCTGTCCCTCTATGAATAAATTTGCATTTAGCACTCTGAGAGAACATTGATGGCATCTATGTGACTATAATGAGAGGCTACCTTACAATTCCTGTATATTGTAGTCCCATTTGGTTGAGATCTGCAGGAAAACATTCTGAAATCATCCTTACAATTTTTATGTCCACAAGCACACAACATGCTACCTATATTTGCTTATGTCCCAATAGCCACGGGATAAACAAGTTCCCCCAAATGGCTTTTGAGTAACTGATCCTAGGGTTTAACCTGTATCCATTTCATTTATTCTTTCAAATTTTCATTACAGATGCAATACTGTTCATAACAAACAGGCAGAGTGAGCATTTTCACAGGTGAAATTCCTTCCTGTTACAATTCAGACATTGTCATGTACGTTTACTCTGATTTTTTCGTTTGAAAACTAACAAATTTTGTGATTCTAAATACAGAGGTAGGATATTATAATTTTCTTTGGTAATTTAGGACTAAAACATTGTGTATGATGTACTTTTAAAGATTTAAACACATGGGCCCAGTGCGATGGCTCAGTAGCTAAATCCTTGCCTTACAAGTGCCAGGATCTCCTATAAACACCGGTTCATGTCCTGGCTGCTTTGCTTGCCATCCAGCTCCGTTTGTAGTCTGGGAAAGCAGTAGAGGATGGCCCAAGCCTTGGAACCTTGTACTCACATGGGAGACATGAAAGAAGCTCCTGGCTCCTGGCTTTGCATTGGCTCAGCTCTGACTGTTGCGGCCACTTGGGGAGTAAATCAGTGGATGGAAGATCTTTCTGTATTTCCTTCTTTCTGTAAACCTGCCCTTTCAATAAAAAATTTTAAATCTTGTAAAAAAAAATATTTATTTTGAAAGTCAGATTTAACAGAGAGAGAGGAGAGCGAGATCTTCCATCTGCTGGTCTATTCCCCAGATGCCACAATAGCCAGGGCCGGGCTAGGCTGAAGTCGGAAACTTTATCTGGCTTTCTCATGCATGTATGAGTGGCAGGAGCCAAAGTACTTAGCTCATCTGTTGCTGCATATCCCAGGCCATGAGTAGGGAACTGGATGGGAAGTGGAGCAGCTGGGACAGATGGTGGCTTTCTCCACTATACCACATCAGCAGCCCTGTGTGATGTATTTTGTCTTGAAGTGCTTTTGTTTCAATATAGTTAACGGTTTCTAGTATCATTAAATATAACACAGAGTTTTAGCCATTGATACACTATTTTACTGTCTTCCTTGGCAGGGTGCAAGGTATCTGAGAACAAAACCTTGGTTGGCGCACAGCTCTTCGCATGTCAGGTGCTTAGAAAAGCATCTGGCAAACATTAAGTGCTCAATAATCTTGTAGAATATATGGCAAATCAATACTGATGAATATTTGGATGGGTTGTGCAATTAATATTCTGGCAGATATGTTTTACATGTATTTTTAATTTTTTATTGTTAGTATTTTATGATACAATTCCATAGGCTCTGGGATTTCCCTTACCCCCTTCTCATACCCCCTCCCCACCACTGATTTCCCTTATATTCTCCCAATAGTACAGTTCTTCATAAACAGTCATAAGTTCATCATTGTGGGCATGGACAATGGCAGAGAGTCAACCATCCTATTGTCAAGAAATATTTAACAGTTTCATTAGATCCCATTTTTGATCTGGAAATAGAGCTGCATACTGCATTGTATCCTCACATCTGGATATGCTAGTCTCCATTACGGAGTTACTATACATCCACTTAAATGAAAAGCCACAAAACAAAATCAACAGAAAGAAAAATATAAATTTACAACTCCATGAAGTTAAGTAACATGCTACTGAATGACTAATGTGTCATTGAAGAAAATGCAAAAGAAAATCAAGAACCTTCTTGAAGAAAATGATGCTACAGTATGACTTATGTTATAGTGAAGAATTTGAGAAAAATTGTTTTGAAGAAATGGAAAAAAGAAAAGCAAAAGCATCAAAATCCATGAGATATAATTTCCACTGATCTGTGTTGGTGAGATATGCCTCCTGTAGGCAACAAATATGATGTTTAATCTATGACGTTTGATTGATGAGTTTAAGCCTTTTACACTCAGGGTTAATGTGAAAAGGTGGTTATTTGGTCCTGTCGTTTTAGCAATGGGTTGTTAATTGGTTAATTTACTCTTCTGCTGTTACTTTACTGGGATGGTCTTCACATTTGCTTTGGTTTTGGTAGGCGCTATTCCTTTTCTGTAACAGAACATCTTTAAGCATCATTTGTAGGGCAGGTCTGGAAGAGGAGTATTTTTTGAGCTTTTCTTTGCTGAAGAAGTTTATTTCGTTTTCAAAACCAAAGGAAAACTTTGCTGGGTATTTTAGTCTGGGCTGACAATTTTTTTTAGAATCTGGATGGAAGATGTCACTCCATTCTCTTCTTGCCTGTAGAGTTTCCTGTGAGAGATCTCCTGTGAGTTTAATTGGCATTCCTTTATATGTCAATTGATTTTTTTCATGAGCACATTTAAGGATCTTTATATCTGACTGAAGAGAGATTGATTATCATGTGTTGTGGTGAAGGTTGCTTTTGGTCAACCCTGCTGGTAGTCCTGGGCCCCTCCTGGAAGTTGTTTCCCAATTCTTTCTCCAGATTAGGGAAATAGTCCTGTATTATTTCATTAAACAGATTTTAAACCAAGCTTCTCCTTCTGCATCTACTGGGACTCCCATAAATCTTATATTTGGCCTTTTAATGGTGTTTCTTAATTCTTGAAGACTTTTTTTTAGCTTGACCCAGTTCTGCTTCCAGCTTTTTGATTGTTTCACCATTGTGACAAGAAATATCTTCCAATTCTGAGATTATTTCTTCTGCTTCATTCTATTCTTTCATTCCATTATGGAGACTTTGCTCTGATTTTTTAATTTGTTCTATTGCATCCTTTATTTCCAATAATTCGGCTTGATTTTGTTTCACTGTTAGCATTTCCTGTGTGATGAATTCCTTGAATTCCTTGAACTCCTGTATGTGCTTCTCATTATTGATAAGACATTTTATAATGAGTTTTCTGAATTCTGTATCTTGATGTCTTCCTTATTTTCTCGATGTCTTCCTCAGTTAACTCTGAGGTTGACAAAGGCTTTTGCTCCTTTGCAGGGGAGTCTTCAGTTGTATTCATTGTGCCTATCTCTTCCTTTGCTCTTGGTCATTGAACTTCTGGCTAGCAGATTCTTCTTCTCAGGGCAGGTTTCTAAGCTGTGTTACCCACAGTTCCACAGTTTAATTTTACTGATTGCATTTGGTACCTGGTTCTTGATTTGTAATCACTTGTGCCACTCCTTCTAGTGAGTTTCAGGTCTGGGCTCTTGTGTTAGACTTCTACTGTGGTCTCTGTAGTCCCATCTCCTGGATTACCACTCTCCACCTCCTGTCATCCTGTGCTGAGGCTGCACCGTTTTCTGTACAACCTTTCTCCCACTTCTGGTTCGAGCAGTTCCCAGGATTAGGGAGACACCAGGTGTCCTGTATAGCTAAGTTGTTGGTGGTGCTGATCTTGCTGGAACCTGTTGGCCATTACGTCTGAGGGCCACCTGGACCTATTTTGAGCCATAGGATTCCAAAGTTAGTATATTTTCCCTGTGGGACCAATGCAATGCACTGAACTGGAATTGAGTATGCTCCCAGCTCAGCACATGCCCAGCTCACTGTTGTCCCTCCAATTAGCCTTTGCCACACTGTACAAAATAGCACCTGATATGCCAGTGGTGCTATATTGCTGGCTGTTAGGTCTGGGGGCTACCCAGACCTATTTTGGGTGGAACCTGTAGGGTGCCACTTCGGTGCAATTCACTGAACCTGAAATGAGTTTGCTCCCAGCTTAATGCATGCATACTCCCATGCCAAAAACCTCTGCCTCCCTACGCAAAATAGCCCCGGAAGCAGCTCTAGGTGGAGTCTGGACTGTGAAATCCACCTTGTTCCTGTACAAGGAGGAGGCTTGAGGCCTCCTGCTGTCTCTGCTCCTGGTTCAATCAAATAAATCAGCAAAATGGGCAGTTGGTTTCCTGGCTTCACCTGCTGAGCTCCTGATGAACTCTCTTTCCTGCCTGGCTACTGGTGGAGTTCTGGCCGACGATGGAACTCAGATCACGGCTTGCTGGCTGCCACTGGAATATCTGGTCACTGCAACACCACACCGGTGTTTCCACTGCTTTCCTGCGTCTGTCAGTCTCCAGGTGCCGTTCTGCAGTCAGCCTGGCTTCTCCTATTACCTGGAATGTGCCCTCTCTGCCTCACCCTAATGATTCTCCATCTGTTTAAATGTGTCCTTACCCTATTCTGCCATCTTGATCTCACATGTATTATTAGGATAAATTAGTGGAGGAGTTTATTAGTGGGGAGTTTTTTATGAATGAGCATGCTCTTGCGCGCGCGCTCTCTCTCTCTCTCACACACACACACAAATATTCCCTTTAAAAAAAGTTTCCTTACAGAAAAAAATATTAAATTCAGAATTTGAATTCTCCCACGCTGCTGATGTTCTTCCCAGCATGTTCAGGAAGTCCTCGGTATGAAGGGAGGAGGACACGAAGCCCATCTCCCTGCAAACTCACTCGGAGTGCTGCTTGTATCTATCTCAGGAATACGGTCCTGTTACTAAGTGGCATTGCCCTCGCCCTTCTTGATTGCTCGTTCTGTTATGAGGATGCTATCTGTGTCTAGTATGTTTTCACCCCATGCTCCGAGCTATTCAACTATCATTCTGTTCAGATGAGGACAGTACCTTTTGTCTCCATTATGTTTTGGCTAACCTGGCTCTATCGGCTGTTAAGACTTCTTTTATCCCCCAAATCTTGATGAAATGTTTTAATTGGTCCCTTTTTCTTATTACCTTCTGAATCCTCAAGGTTCAGAGGTAAATCCCTAGGGAGGAAACAGAAGGGTTTGCATCATTTGTTCTATATATTTAAGTGTTGTCATAACAGTGCTAACCCACTGACACCCATCAAGGCTCTAGAAGCAAGTATACTAAACTCAGTTGCTGCCCTTTCTCGTTGCTTGTTTTCCTGAGTACCGCTTGCAAACGTATTCCTGGGAGATCCTTACCACAGTGCTGTCACACTTCTGAGGCCCAGGATCAATGTTATTTTGCCTGCTCAGGTAGGGACCCTGGAGACACAGATATATTGATACAGAAATATAGATGGACATACACATGTTCAAATTTCATACAGGCAAATTCTCAAAATAGTTCAGGATTTTCCTCCTTAGTTCTGCCAACTTTAATGTTTCAATATTATAAGCTTTCTTTCTATAATATTCTTTTCTGATTATGAATATAATATCTAATCATTTAGAAATATGGGGCCTGCATTGTAGCTCAGGGGTTTAAGCAATTTGAGTGCCAGCTGTTCTGCTTCTGATCCAGCTCCCTTTAATGTGCCTGGGAAAACAGCAGACGATGACATAAGTACCTGGGTCTCTGCTAGCCATGTGGGAGAACTGGCCCTTGGCTTCAGCTTGGCCCAGCCTTGGTCATCGTGATAATTTGAGAAGTGAACCAGCAGATAGAACAGTCTCTCTCTCTCTCTCTCTGCTTCTCACCTTCTCTCTCTGCCTCTGCCTTTCAAAAAAAATCGTTAAAAAATCTTTAAAAATTGGAGAGAATGGAGTAACATAAAAAGAGAAAATAAATCCTATGTAATCTCACCATGTTTTTTTTTTTTTTTAAAGATTTATTTTTATTATTTTCTCATTGGAAAGGCGGATATACAGAGAGGAGAGACAGAGAGGAAGATCTTCCGTCCGATGATTCACTCCCCAAGTGAGCGCAACGGGTCGATACTATGCCGATCCGAAGCCAGGAGCCTCTTCCGGGTCTCCCACGCAGGTGCAGGGTCCCAAAGCCTTGGGCCGTCCTCGACTGCTTTCCTGGGCCACAGGCAGGGAGCTGGAAGGGAAGCGGGGCTGCCGGGATTAGAACCGGCGCCCATATGGGATCCCGGGCGTGCTAGGCGAGGACCTTAACCACTTGCGCCACTGCGCCGGGCCCCATAATCTCACCATGTTGAAGCGTCACTGTGTCTTTATATAATCTAGGCTATCCTGCCCCTGTGTTTCTTTGCTGTTTGCCTTTTCTCAATACTATAACAAGTTTTCTTTGTGACTAAGCAAGTTCATCACATACACACTTTCTAATAATTCTGTACTAGCCCATTATTTGGAAATGCTGTGTCACTATTGTATGTGCTCTTTTAAATCAATTTGTTTTTATTCATTTGAAAGGCAGAGAGACACATAGAGAGAAATCTCATACCCAATGGTCTACTCCCCTAATGCCCACAAAAAGCTGGAGTGGGGGCTCAGCTGAGGACAAGTATCAGGAGCTTAAGCCAGATGTCCCATGTGGGTGGCAGGGACCAAATCATTTGTGCGATCATCCTTACTTCCTATGGTTTGCAGTGATAGGAAGCTGTAGTCTGGAGCTGGAACAGAGATGGACCCAAGATGCTCTGATATGGGATGTGAGTAGCCCAAAGCATGTCTTAACCATTGTGCCAACTAGCCACCCTAGGCTTATGCGTTTTAAAAGCTGCCTTCCACGTTTTCATATTACAAGTCAGTAATAGCTTTTTTTTTTCTCACCCAGATCTGCTGATCACTGGAAACTATGTTTTTTTTCCTGAGTAAATTCCTTAATCTGTCCCCACTGAAACATCTGGGCATTTGTCCAGAACTCCTGATCGCTGTGGCCTTTTCACAGACTGGTTTGATCAACTTCTGTTGGAAGATGGAGCCCACACATTCATAAAAGTGAAGGTGCTCCAGGAAATTCTGATATGGCCGGAGTATCTTTCCATTTCTTTCTTTCTCTTTTCTTCCTTTCTTTCTCTTTCTCTTTTTCTCCCTTTTTCCTTCCTTTCATTTCCCCTTCCCTCCTCTCTAACCCATTGCCACTTTCCCAGGCCAAACCTCAAATCCAAATTAAGCAATTACAGTACCTCCTAACTCTTTGCTTTCTGGTCTCTCCCTTTGGCATGCTCATGTACTTTATGTTGCTCCCCTACTCACTTTTTTTTTTTTTTTAAAGACTTATTTTTATTATTTTTTCATTGGAAAGGCGGATATACAGAGAGGAGACACAGAGAGGAAGATCTTCCGTCCGTTGATTCACTCCCCAAGTGAGCGCAACGGGCCGATACTATGCCGATCCGAAGCCAGGAGCCTCTTCCGGGTCTCCCACGCGGGTGCAGGTTCCCAAAGCTTTGGGCAGTCCTCGACTGCCTTCCCAGGCCACAGGCAGGGAGCTGGAAGGGAAGCGGGGCTGCCGGGATTAGAACCGGCGCCCATATGGGATCCCGGGCGTGCTAGGCGGGGACCTTTAACCACTTGCGCCACCGCGCCGGGGCCCCCCCTACTCACTTTTTAAAAACATAGGCCAGATTGCATCACTCTCCTATGGAGACCCTCATCTGCTTTTGGCAGCCTACATTAGGAAATCTAAGTGAGGCTGCGTGAGGCCCTCCACCACATCCCAGCTGACATATCTGCCTCCTTTCCTCTTCCGGGTCCTCAAGTGTGCCTCCCCATTTTTCTGAGAAAGCTTTCCACTCTTATCAAGCTGTTTGTATTGTTTCTATGTTGTAATGTGCTGTTTTTCTAATATTCAAAATACCACCATTATTCATACTTTAAAGCCCATCAATCATCTGTTAAGCTACTACTATGCACCGCCCATTTGTTCAGTCATTTAGTTTTAGTTCCTATTGTGTCTAGGTCATAGGATGTAATAGTGAACCAAGCAGACAAAAATAGGGCCTGGCACAATGGCTCAATTGGCTAAATCCTCACCTGACATGTGCTGGGATATCATATGGGTATTCGTTCATATCCTGGCTGCTCCACTTCCCATCCAGTTCCTTGCTTGTGGCCTGGGAAAGCAGTAGAGGATGGCCCACAGCCTTGGGACCCTGCACCTGCATGGGAGACCCAGAAGAAGCTCGTGGATCAGGTCAGCTCTGGCCATTGTAGCCACTGGGGTGTGAACCAGTGGATGGAAGATCTTTCTCCTTCTCTCCCTAAATCTAACCTGCCTTTCCAATTAAAAAAAAAAAATCTTTAAAAAAAAACAGACAAAAATACCTTTTCTTGCAGAAAATACATGTTAGTGAAAGATTGGGGCAAAAACAAAATACAAAGAACATAAACAAGAAAGTAGGAGATATGTGCTATGTAAAGTTAGAACTGATAGTTGACTGGATGCCTATTTTCATGTGAAATCGCTTCTCTGAAGAGGTGACATCTGTACTGAGATCAGAATGCCAGAAAGGAAGGGTGACAGCATTTAGAGTTGGTGGGGGGGGAACATGCGAAAGAGAGGACCAGACAGCAGTGTGAAGGCCCTTGGGAGGAAAGAAACTCACTTGTTTGAAGAATTAAAAGTAGGCCAGGGCTAGGCATTTGACATAGCAGTTTGGACATTTCTTTGCACACCTGTGTCCCACATCTGAGTACGTGGATTTGAGTTCTGCCTCTGACTCCAGACTCCAGATTGTAACTAATGCCCACCCTAACGGCAGCAGGTGATGGTTCAAGTGGTCGGGACCCTGCCGCTGATGTGAAGGGATGTCGATGGTTTCCTGGCTCTTGGCTTCAGTCCTGGCTCAATCCTAGACACTGAAGGTTTGTGGGGAGTGAACCAGCAGGCGGGAGCTCTCCTTGTCTCTCAAATACTTAAAGCAAAGAGAAAATGGAATAAACAAACAGAAAAGTTTAGAGCAGCTGAAACCCAAGGCCAAAGGGAGAGCAATGGTTGAGAAAATCAGTCAGCCTGTATGTACTCCGTAAGCTGGTCTAAAGCGTTCAAATTTGATTTGTGGGCAACTACTTGCAACTTATAAGCAAGGGAGTGAAATGATACGGCTTGCGTTTGAGCAAGATCACTCTCAGTGCTGTGTGAACAACAGGTAAAGGGGGTGACAGTAGGAGTAGACCAAGATGCTTGGTGGCAGCCCATGTCTCCCTCCCACATTTAAAGCAAATTAAAAATGAAAGCTTTCCTTCCTTTTAGGAAAAAAAAAAAGTTACAATCCTTGATATTACCTAAAAAGATCTGGACGGACTGATTTCCCTACAGCCTCCCAGTGTGCCTTCAGTGCCCGGGGCTGTTGAGTTCTGTTGATCTTTTCTCAAGACCCTGAATGCAACCATTCCTTCAGACCCTAGTGCTTTTACAACTGCTGTAGTTATAGCCAAGAGCACTTCAAAATACTTGTGCAACATTGAATTGAAAGATGTTTATTTTCTTGCAAGTCAAATTTCAAAATCTGCAAATTTGAGGGGTTTTCAAAAAAGGTCATGGAAATGCATATTATGGGAAAAAAAGCTTTGCACGGATCTTTAACTTTTTTTTTCTCTCAAAGCAAATTTGTGTTTTAAAAAAAGCATTTATTTTAAAATGTTTATTTGAAAGGCATAGAGACAGGGATAGATCTTCCGTCTATTTGTTAACTCCCCAAATCCCTGCAATAGAAATTCCATCTGGGTCTTCCACAGGAGCGACAGGGATCAAAATAATTGAGCCGTTGTCAGCATTCATGAAGCACATTCGCAGAAAATTTTATCAGGAGCAGAAGCGTGACCCAAATCCAGGTACTCTAGTATGAAGTTTGGTGTGCCAGGTGATAACTCTAACACCACAATATCTGCTCCTAAACTTATTTTTAATCCAGTTTTCTGTGAACTTATATAGATGTTATTTATCTTTCTAAAGATTTGTTTATTTTTATTGGAAAGGCAGACATACAGAGAGAAGGAGAGAGAGAGAGGAAGATCTTTCATTCCCCAAGTGAGCGCAACGGCTGGAGCTGAGCCAATCCAAAGCCAGGAGCCAGGAGCTCTTCCGGGTCTCCCACGCAGGTGCAGGGTTCCAAGGCTTTGGGCCACAAGCATGGACCTGGATGGGAAGCAGGACTGCTGGGGTTAGAACCAGTGACCATATGGGATCCTGGTGCGTGCAAGGCAAGGACTTTAAGCACTATGCTATCTTGCTGGGCCCAGATGTTATTTATAAAAGAGATACTGATCCCATTCTAACGGCCAAACTCAGGAGCCGGAAACTCAATCCAGGTCTCCCACGTGCGTGACAGAGTTCCAACCACTTGAGTATTGGTGCTACTTCCAATTATCTCCATTGACAGAAGCTGAAGGTGAGACTGTAACCGCAGCGCTCCACTATGGGACACAGGTGTCTTAACTGCTACACTACACACCTATCCCCAGAGACTTTTAAAAATGTCTTCATAGTATGCTTTGTGTGGTGAAATACCCATAATATACAATTTACCGTATAAGCAATTATGAAGTGTACTTTCCAGTGCTTTTAAGTACATTCATCATCATTAGCACTATTGTTGCAGGGTTTTTGACCCTGAGTACGGCAGCAACCTCAATTCTTGTCTCGCATGAAAGAAGAATTTTCGTGAGGACACAGTTTAGTTTTAAAGTAAGCTTTATTAGAAAAAGTTGAGAAAGGAGACTCCCGTCCTAGTGACGGGAGGGGGCTTTGAGATCCTCTGCCATAGTGGCAGGAGGACAAGTGAAAAAAGACCCGTATCAATGGTGGGGAAAGCATCTTTCAAAGGTTTACCTCAAAGATGTTTCTCCATAAACAAAATTCCTGGTTTCCATGGTACCTGGCTTTGAGACAAAAGGCCCAGAAAGGTGTCACTGGCCAACTTCCTTGGTCCCTTTCTAATGATAAAGAGGCCAGTGTGAAGCCCTCCCCCATGGCACTGGCTGGAGACAGAATGGGGCTGAGGCTTCAGGTGGGGAATTGATATGTTAATGTCGCCCTGGTCTCTTGGGGAAGCATTCCTGATAAGTTAAGATATGCACTTATCTCAGGAGAGACGTGCTCTGGTGAATTCAAGACAGGGTGGGGAAAATACCCCTTTATATTTGAGAAAATAATGATGACTTGGAGACCCAGAATACCCTAACTGCCTACTACCCAGTCTGACTCCTCTCACACTACCTAGCTGAAGAATGTATTCATTTCTCTAAGAGGACACCCTATAGTCATTAACCAATGACTTCTCTCCCCCAGGAATTATTAATCTTTCGTTAGTCTCTACAGATTTGCCAATTCAGGAGAGTGCATATCAGTTGGAATCATACAACATGTGACCTTTGTGTCTGGCTTCCTTCACTTAGCATAATGTAACAGGTGCTGGCACATCATTACTTTATTTAGCTGTGTAATCCTCCATTGCATGGCAACAGAGCACTTTGTATATCCATTCGTCACCTGATGCACAATTATTTTGATGGCATGCACCCTTTGGTCATTGTCCATGGAATTGCTGTGGATATTGCTGTAAACAATGATTTCAATTCTTCTGTGTAAACAGCTTGGAGTGCCATTGCTAGGAAATATGTTAGCTCTAGTTATATTGTGACGAATGTAGATTCATGAATCTTAGGCATGTGTTAGTTTACTGTGGCTGCTGTAACAACTACTACAAATGTCATGGCTTAAGATAACACAAATGTGATCTCATATAGTTCTGGAGTAAGTAGCCAGGAATTAAATTGCCAACACCCTCTGGAGGTGATCTTTCAAGGGCTAGAGTCAGATTGGACTAAGGGCCCACACTACTTCAGCATGACCTCATTTTAACTTAAATAATTACATCTGCACCAACCCTGGTTCCAAATGAGGTCACACACCGAGGTACCGGAATTAGTACTTCAACATATTTTTGGGGGGTATACAAGTCAATCCAGGACAGACAAATTGCCATGCATTGAATCTAGTGGGGATCTTATGAAAGGGAGTGTGGGGTAGGGGATAAGGTTCTGCATTTTCAACAAGCTAACTCCATAGTGGAGGTCAGTACTGTTACTTTAGGGATAAGGTGTCCAACTTGACCTGTGCCTCCCAAGAGTTCCCCGGTTCTAGCAATGAAAATTCTGAATGTGGGGGGAACCTCTGAATTTGGGGGAACCTCTCAGCCACGGGAAAACTGGGACAATTTGTCATCTTCCATCACAGATCACAATTTTAGTAACGATATAGATATGAGCTATCATAATTTACCTATGAATTATAGTGCTGAATGTATATATTTTTACATGAAAATATATAGTTTAATTTTTGGCTAAAATCTCTCATACTTTTGAGAAATAGCTCTAATACGCACCCAGAAAACTGTGAAATGGTGAGGTCCCTTAGGTTGAATGGGTATCATATTACATGAAATTTAACGGGCTACCAGGGAGATAGGGTTAGTTAGTTCCCTGATGAAATTTAAAAAGAGGAAATCCTTTTGAAAGTACACAAGAGGCTTATTTTTTCCCCAAGACTTGCATTTAGCAACACTGAAATGAAGTAGGTGTCCACTCGAGTTTCTAGTTTTACTACAAGAATGACAGCAGAGAGGCAGTTTTTGGAATGTGAATCCCACTTCCCTGAATTTCCAGTTTTATCACAAACTAACAAGGAAGCAAGGAACTCGGAGATTGCAAAGTCTTTCCCAAAGCTACATTTAGCCAGATCAAAGCGTCAAACTCTATTCCTTTGTATTTCCGATTTTATGATAAGAACAGAAAAAAAGAAGCTACCATCATCCCCTTCTGATGGCTTTGTTTTGAGCAAGCTAGACAAAATTACCATTCCGGTCCCTTGGTGAGTTTTGTCCCAACTGTCTGATAAGGAGCAATTGTTCCAGCCCCCTCCCCCAAACTGTGCTTAAAAGACTCCACTCCAACCAGCTTTTCAGGTCTTTTTCTCTTGTAAACCTCCTTCCTCACCACTGTGGCAGGAGCTTCTTCTGATTTAACAAAATCCCGTTTTTGCTCACTGATCTGCCTTCATGAAAATTCCGTTTACTCTGTTAGCTCTACCTTCAGACCAGAGAAGGTCTCCCCAAGAGGCCACTGAACTTGACCGGACAATAAGACGCTGGACTTTATGCTAGGTATATGCTTGCAATGAAGGAATCTCAACTGAACTTGAACTGTGGTTATGCAGCAAGGTGGAGGAATCCACTATGGGGAGAGGGTTATGGGAGGGGTGGGGGGAATCCCCAGTGCAATGTTAATAACAATTAAAAAAAAGAAAATTCCGTTTTTTTAAAAAATTTCATTTTATTTATTTATTTTTTATTACATTGCATTATGTGACAGTTTTTTAGGCACTGGGATTCCCCCTTACCCCTCCCCAAACCGTCCCCCATGTTGGATTCCTGCACCTTGCTACATTGCCACAGTTAAGTTCAGTTGAGGTTCTTTCATTGCGAGCATATACCAAGCATAGAGTCTAGCCAGAACTGAGGTTGCCTCCGGTCCTTGCATCAATTCTCCGTAAGAATATCTTATGTGAATATCATGTTAAATCACTGAGTTATCTATGATTCTTTGTCATGCCCCTGCAGGGCTGAACATTGGCACTTCTGGCTCCTTTACACAGTAACCGTACATGACCAAGACTACTTGAGCAAAGGACACCCTTGAGCTTGAAGTCCTCAGTGTACTTTCTCTGCTGCAACCACCATAGGAATCGCCCCAGGACTGGAAAAGTAAGGAGAAAGCTCTTTTCTCAAGTTGGATTTCAGCTCATTGTGGTAGAGGTAGTGACTCTCAATTCGTGCTTCATATTAGAATCACCTGAAAAGCTTTAGAAACCGCTGACCCCTCACCCCACATCACATGACTCACAATAGCTGGGATTAGGTCCGGATACTCAGAGGTTTTAAAGCTCTGCAGGTGATGCGAATGAGCAACTAACACTGAGAATCACCGTGCAGTCTTCTTTTATAACAGGTATTGTTGAATCAGTCTCTTATCTTTTGTTAGCTGCAAATATATTCCTCTGTGCCCACATACCCCTTTGCTAGGATTGATAATTTCCTTAACCTTGTTCTTCTCTTCCTCATATTTGTATCCTGATTGTACAATGACCTCACTGACCTGGGGCCATTTATAACTTGTTGGAGGTAATTATTATCCTTGAAACAACTGACCTTGGCAGGCCTTTCCTAAACTTCATTGATTCTGTTTTTCACTCTTTCAAACAAGGTGTTGTGAGATCCGCTGTTCGTCAAGATGTTAGATTCGCCGATCACCAGGGAAAGAATAACTCAGCCGAAAATTTAAAAAGAATTTAGACGGCCTTTATTTCAGCAAACCATGGTCAGGGGCTTCACTTCCCTGCAGCAGAAATACAGACTCAAAGGAGCGGGATACATACAGGTGAAGAAGAGCTTGGAAGGAGTGGGGGAGGGCCTTTGTAAAGGAGATTAGGGGAAGGGCAAACAGCCTCAGGGTGGCTGCACCTGGGCATCCCACCTGGTCCCAGTGGAAGCAAACTCTGCCCTCCTCCTTTTACAGCTGTATCCATCAGGTTTCCTTAGCATCATCTGCCGTTGAGTTAACCTGTAACAATGTTTCTCTTTTTGATTACAGATCCTGTCAGGAATCAAGAAAAAAAATCTCTGAAAATACCTACATCGTGTTCTTTTAGGAAGCAGCTATGGGAAATATTGATTGTACATTCTTTTTATTGCAATGTGATTCACATGTGATAAAAAGTCATCCTTTCAAAGTGCACAATTCAGTGGGTTTTAGTATATTCACATCATCACTCATTCCAGAACAGTCTTAGCACTCCCAATAGATCGTCTCTACACTTTAGTAGTCATTCCTCATATCTCCTTTTCAACCACAAAGCAATTTTCTGTCTCCAGGGATCTGGCTTTTCTAGATGTTTTCTCTAAAGTGGATCATTCACTATGTGACTTTGAGTCCAGTTATTTCATTTAACCCTTGTCAAACATTCATTCATTGTAGCATATGTCAGTACTTCATTCCCTTCTGTGGCTCAATAATTTTACATCGTGCAAATATGACTTGCTTCCACTTTTTGCCTATTTGGAGTAATGGTGCTATAAAACTTTTACATGCAAGTTTGTGTGTGTTTTCATTTCTCTTGTGTAGATAACTGGGACTGGAATATATTTGTGTATATTTGTGTATATTTGTGTATATCACTTGCTTGATACAACTCTCATGAATGTGAGCTGGTCTGTAAGAGTGACCATGTTAAAGTTTTAAATTATCTTTTAAACATCTCACATGCGTGAGGAACGATGCCTCATGTAGATCTTTCTTGGCACTTGGCCTCACCATTTCCAAATTTAAGGCATTGAAAAAAAAAAAAAAGGAGCTCCTGGGGAGCCTTTGGTGATGAGGATTTGGGGTCTCTGAGCTCCCGGGTTTCTGACCTCTCGAGCTGTATGTCTGGCCACCTGTCATGGTCTCTACCTGGGCAAGAGGACCGCTTGTTGCCAAGGCTGTGACTACAGACAGAAGCCATTTGAGAACGCTCGCCAGGTATGCGAGACTGATTCGGGGCTGACTGTGTGGAGACACTCATAAACCTCACGTAGCCAGGTGCCCCTACCGCATACAAACCACAAACTTAAACAACTTGGCGGGCTGAACAAAGTTCGCCTAACCTCTGACCCAGCCTTTGGTGTCTTAGGGTTCTCTGAGCCTGCGCGGGATTGCAGGCGGGAGCGACCTTCTAAGCATGCGCAGTCCCTCGGCCGCGCTCTTGAAGGCGCTCCCGCGGAGTGCGCGCTCGCACACACGCACCGCCTCGCCTGCGCGCACACGCGGCCTCTCGCTGCACGCGCTCCCGCCCCGCCCCGCCTCCTCCCCCTCCCGCGCGCCCGCCCGCCGCCCGCCGCCGCCGCCGGAGCTCTGTAGTATGGCATCGAGGAGAATGGAGACCAAACCTGTGATAACCTGTCTCAAAACCCTCCTCATCATCTACTCCTTCGTCTTCTGGGTGAGTGCTCACGCCTGGCCAGTGGCCGGGTCGCCTTTCATCAGTCCTCGTGCTGATGCTTTTAGAAAAAAAGGTGCGGTGCTGAGGAGAAAAAAAAAAAAAAAATCAAATCTCGGCTCCCGGGCCCGGGGTGCTGGGTTGGGACTGGGATGGCAGGGTGCGGGTCGTGGGTGCTGGGACCCTGGCCCCGGCCAGACGAAGTCTGCAAGGGGGCTGCTTAGTGGCGGTGACTGCAGGTTGTCAAGCTTTCAAAAAAAAAAAATTGTAAAATTGCAATCCATCGATTTCTTTTTAAACTGGCGGGATAGGGTCAGTCCCGGGGGGAAAGTTGCTGGTTTATTCGTCTGTTTTTCTCTCAGCACCCCTGCTAGCTTACCTTGCCGGTCCATTCGCGACGTCGCTAACCTGTGGACGATTAGGAGCGGAGGCGGGAACTCGGGCTTTGAGCCCAGATTCGCAGTGATTCCCGACCCCTCGGGGAGCCGCCAGAAGCCCCTCTGCCTCCCAGGTTGGGCAAGGTTGACCAGAGTCCCCCAGAAGCAATATTGGGGAGCCGGCGCCGTCACCGCGTGGAGGCGCACTGGGAGGAGAGGGTCTTACATAAGTCGGGGGCATATCTGAGCTTTCCCGGCGATCCAGGAGATGAGTCGTAAGGACCCTTTTTCTACCCTTTCCAGCCCTTCGACTACCCGCCTGGTTTTTCTGTCATAGGGTGAAGTCCCTGCACAGCAGACCGGGGTAGGACCCCCCCTGCCGCCCACTTGGCGACAGCGATAGCACCCCAACTCTATTCCCCATCTAGCCAGTGCTGCCACCGGCCGAAGAGGCTCGATGCAGAAGGGTGACGTCAGTCCCTCAGCCAGGGCCGTGGGGGGCTGCGCGGTGCACCTCGCCAAGAGATGAGCCCTTCTGTGCGCGGGAGGAGGAGGCGGGAGGAGGGGGCTCGAGGCTTACCTCATCCTGTTTGGCAATTCGTTGGATCGGTCCTGTGCTGATACTGCAGTGGTGCCCTTGGAGCGTTGGGTGCTGCTAAAAGACCCCCGTGCTTTTCCTTTCCCTGTAGACGACCCCCATCTGATTTCTCATTCCCACACTAAACCACAGCCACCCCGCAGCGAGCTATCCCTGCGGCGGACCCCTCTTCTTCTGCGATCTGGATCGTTTCAGATTCCAAGGCAGTCATTTTGAAACCTGAAGCTCCATAGGCAAAGCCACTGCCTGCTTTGGTTGTTTTTCTCCCCCCCCTCCCCATTAGCCCCAATTTTGCTTTGAAAGTGGAGCACAGTGCTATAAGAGGTACCAAGGCTCTGCTTGATGGTAGACTGCGCTGTTTGCAACGGCCAGGGTAGATTTATTCAGAATTAGAAGAAGAAAAAGAAGATGAAAATCTCCACTACCCCCTGGGCATTTCCTTGGCGAAAAGTGTGGGCTCCCGGGACCCGACGTGTCAGGTGCTCTACAATAAAATGGAACGGATACATTGAAACAGTAAATTGTATAAGGTTAACGCACACTCGGACTCTAGATTGAAAACCACACAGGTTGAAATTTCTCAGTGGTAGAATTGTGAGCTGTGCACGGATCATATCATTTTATGTTTTTCCTGAAAAAAAAAAAAAGCAATAACGCCTGCTGTTGTCGAAACTTCCCAGTAGCCATTCCTGGAAACATTTGGCTTTGAAATTATTTCCTTAAATCCCATTTTGTTTGGCTCTTTACTGTTTACTTGATTTCTCATTCGTTACTGATGGAAATCATGGGGGGGGGGCGTCGTTTTAACTCACGGAAAACTAAAGGAAGGTTGTTTGTTCAACCTCACTGCAGGTTTGGTAAAAAGCAGCTGTTGCAAGCTTCGGTTTTCCTGCCAGCTCCTAACTCTCCTTGCTAAAGCCCCTTCTCCCCAGGAGTCTAATTACTTAATGATCCCTAATACATCTCAATCAAGGCTTTGAAGGTCCTCGGCAAGTTCCTTGAAGCCTGCACTTAAATTTTTTTTTTTTTCTGCTTTCAAGATATTCATAGTCTAAAGCACCATGTTTACCTGGAGCATTTGCAATAGTATCAGTGGCATTCACCAGCAAAAGAAGGAGATCTGCTTAGATTTGGAAGTGCTTTATTCAAGATGCTTTCATTTGTAAACCATAGTCCACAGGCTCTATTACCCATTGTGCCTTCAATGCTGATTTTTTTTTAATCTGCTCTATTAAGATGTATTGCACTGGAAAGCCACTGATTTGAAATATACAATTCAGTGGGGTCTAGTATATTACAAATGGAATGTATCTGAGCAGGTTCATAGATGTATGCAGCCATTGCTGCAGTCAGTCTTAGAATATTTCACCAACTCAAGAAGCCTTATTTCTTTGTCATTTCACTCCTCTTCACCAAGCAATTTCTTACATACCCCCCACCCTAAGCAACCACTGATCTGCCTCACATCTCTATAGATTTTGCCATTCTGGACATCATATATATGCTTAATATGTATTTATATGTGATCATATAATATTTAGCCTTTTGTCACTGCTTTCTCTCAAGCAGTACACCATTTTCAGGATTCACTCATGTTTTGGCATGTATAAGTATTTTGTTCCTTTTTATGGTCGAGTAACATTCCTTTTTTATGACTATCACATTTTGTTTATTCATTTGCCTGTGGGTGAACATTTGGGTTGATTGGGCCTTTTGGCTATTCTGTATAATGGTGCTGTAAACATTCATGCGTAAGTTTTCATGTGAATATGTCTTCATTTTTCTTAGCTATATGCTTGGGAGTGTCAGGCTGGTTTCCAAAAGAGCCGCATCATTTTACATTCTCCTCTGCAGTTCCAACTTCGCCACATCCTTGTCGACATTAGTTATTATCTGACTTTTGGATTGTAGCAGCCCTGGGAAATGTGAAGTGGTATCTCATTGTGATTGATCTGAATTTCCCTGATGAGTAATGATGTTGAGCATTATTTGCATTGCTTTTTTTAAAAATGTGCTTTTTAATCATTTGCTTATCTTTATGAAGAGATGTCTATTCGTTTCCTTTTTTTATTGTTTTAATGATTAAGTTGTTAAGACTCCTTTATATATTTTGGATATAAGTCCCTTATCAGATGTATGATTTGCTAATATTTTCTCCTATGGGTTGTTTTGACTTTCTGGATGGTGTTTGAAGTACAAAAATTTCAATTTTTTTTTTTAGTTTGATGAAATCCAGTTGACTTTGTTGTTGTTGTTGTTGCTCCTGCTTTTGGTGTAACATGTAAGAATTTTTAGCCAAATTCAAGATCACAAAGATTTACCTCTTAAATTTATTTTTAAAGTGATTTCTCAGTTCTGTACAAGCGGTTAATATCTGACTCTTTAGCTCTTACATATGCAGCTGACACATAGTAGGTACTCAAATATTTTTCAGAGCTTTTGGTGTCATGCTAGGTAATTGACAGAAACTTGACCTTGATGCTCTTCTAAATAGAAGTTAGAAGAAAGATTAGTAAGAATAGTTTCCTTACTGTTCTTGTGAGTTTTCTTTTTTAAAAATTTTTTTAAAGATTTATTTATTTTTATTGGAAAGTCAGAGAGAAGGAGAGATGGAGAGAAAGCTGTTTCATCCTCTGGCCCACTCCCCAAGTAGCCACAAAGGCTGGAGTTGAGCCAGTGCTGAGCCAGGAGCCAGGAACTTCCAGTCTCTCACATGGGTGCAGGGTCCCAAGGCTTTGAGCAGTCCTTGACTGCTTTCCCAGGCCACAAGCAGGGAGCTGGATAGGAAGTGGAGCAGCTGGGGACCAGGACTAGCACCCATATTAGATGCTGGTGCTGGCAGGCAGAGGATTAGGTAGTTGAGCCATTGCGGTGTCCCCCTCAGTTGGTGCATTAGAACTTCTCTTCCTTGACCTCAATTTCAATTTAGGACATTTGACCTTAAAATGGTGATATACTGGTAGCCTCAAGGCTGTTGATGTACTTGGGCATAAGTATATCATAAGTCTACAGTTACTAAAGAGAGATCATGATGTGATGTGGTCTCCTGTCTGTGTTCACTCTTCTTCTCTGATGTGTTTCTCTAAAATGATGGTTCCAAGCAGGGATCACATGTGGCTCATCCCTGATATTTGCCAGTGTTTGCAGGTATCTTTTTGGTCACAGCTGGGAGGAAGGGTGCTGCTGGCATCTACTGGGTAGAGGCCACAAATGCTATTAAACAAACCTGCAATGCACAGGATGATGCTTCACAACAAAGAATTATCTGGGTCAGAATGTCAAGAGTGCCAGCAGCCTCTGCACTGTTTGACTGACATAGCACTGAGTTCCGTGAGCAAAATGGAGTCTTATGAAGAACTCACTATTTTTGGAACCACCGCGTCAGAGCATTCTCAACCTACATGTGTAATAAACCCATCTTTTGTGTTGTACCACAATCTTTTATTTGAAGGCAAAAGGTAGGTAACTAACTATATGACTCGTGTTCAACTGGATAAAATGTTTTGTATTCCTGTTAGAAAACATCACATGGATGCTAGGTAAGTAGCTCCTTTATTTTCCTTAATTTGTGTGTTTCATTTTCAGGTTCATAGAAAAGGAGGGGGAAAAAAACCCACTGAAGAGTAAGTTATCCTGGGGTTTAAAGACTAAGAAACAGTCCCTGGTACACAGATTTACTTAGCAAATACATATTTGATGTGATGAATGAATGAAACTTCATCAATAGTCTTGGGTTCAATTGCATCTTAAAAACTTATTTGCACTGTATCTGTGGTGATTTGCATGTACTCTTGCCGTTCACAGGTGGAAAGCTGGAATAGAAGACTTGAAGACTTACTTATCCTAATGATAATTTAGTCATATTTTTAGCATCAAGATTTCCAAATATTTTAGTTACTTAATTTGTTACTGAGAATTTGATTTGTTAGACTATACTACTGTAGTAATATGGGGGGGAATGGGGAGGGGGGGAAAGGAGGAGGAAAGAGGGAATCCCTATATCTACGAAACTGCGCCATGGAAAATAATAATGGAAAAAGAAACACAAAAGAATCTGATTTGGTACACCTTAAATACCATCATATAGAAACCAAAACATCCTTCTTTCATAACAAATATGTTATTTTTCAGTATCAAGCAGGAGAACTTTTATAAATATGTTGAATGTGAAGATTTAATTCATTGCAACTTGAAAATTTACAATGATTGAGCTAAACATGTATGGGCTCTTTTATTTCTTGTTATTATTCAAATGATATAATTTAATGACTACTTACATATAGTTTACATGAGGCATTGTAAATAATCTAGAGTTGGTTTAAAGTAAAAAGGATGAATGTAGGTTGTAGTTTGCAAAAGGGACTTGAGTGTCCTTGGATTTTGCCATCCTGTGTATGTGTGTGGTGGGAGTGGTTGTCCTAGAACAAACCCACTGAACATACAAAGATGAGAGAGAGAGAGAGAGAATGAATGAATGAATGAATGAATGAATGAATCTTCCATCTGCTAATTTGCTTTTCAAATGGCCATAATGGCCAGGGCTGTGCCAGGCAGAAACCAGAAGCCAGGAATTTGAGTTTCCCACATGGATGCAGGGGCCCAGTGCTTAGGGCCATCTTCTGCTGCTTTCCCAGGCTCTTAGCAGGGAACTGAATCTGAAGTGGAGCAATCAAGACATGAAACAGTGCCCTTATGGGATGCCAGCGCCACAAGTGGAGGCTTAAGGCACTACATCACAATGTTTTTAATGCTCTAAAATTTCACGGTAATGATACCTTGGTCCATTTTTTTCTAATAATTTGTTTATTTTTATTGGAAAGGTTGATATACAGAGGAGGAGACAACAGAGAGAAAGATCCATCCATTGATTCACTCCCCAAGTGGCTCTAATGGCCAGAACTGCACCAATCCAAAGCCAAGAGCCAGGAGCCTCTTCCTGGGGTCTCCCCTGCAGGGTCCCAAAGATTTAAGCCTTGGGCCGTCCTCCAATGCTTTCCCAGGCCACAAGCAGGGAGCTAAATGGGAAGTGTTGCTGCTGGAATTAGAACTGGTTCCCATATGGGATCCTGGTGCATGTAAAGCAAGGACTTTAGCCACTAGGCTACTGTGTTGGGCCTGCCTTGGTTTATTTTTATCTTTTTCTTCTATGCCCTTTGATCTGGGAACTCAGGTTCTTGAATTTGGGGGAATTTTCTCTAATCATTATTTGATTTCTTTTTTAATTGTCCACAATGATGGACTTATGACTGTTTATGAGGAACTGTGCTGTTGTAATGTATGGGAGAACTCAGCAGATGAGGGGATTTGAGGAAGGGGATTCAGTTAAGCATGTAGAATTTTTGAAAAGTTTTTATCTTAGGGCCTATGGAACTGTTATCATAAAATGATAATAATAATGGAAAAAGAAAAACATGGAAAAAATTCTACTTGGGTGTTAGACTGCTAAGACTGATTCTCTAATTTTTCTTCTCTTTTCTGCCTCTTTTGTTTTACTCTTTGGGAAATTTCTGCCTTTTTATTTTGTTGCAATTGCATTTGAGGTCTGGAGGTTCTTCTAGCATTATTCTCCTCTTGTTGCATTAATGTATCATCTTCTAAAAATCTCTCTGGTAATATTAGGGACTGTTTTTTAAAGTTTGTTTACCCCCGAGTAATTTCTTTCAGCTACTCCGTTTTGTATGTTACAGGCTTTTCTCAGATTTCTGGTGGCATTTTGCTCTTTGTTCTGTATGTGGTTAAAAGATGGCAATAAAACCTGGTTAGGAGCTCTTATCGGGAACCCACTCCCACTTGTTGATTGTCAGTTGGATAATTTTGCTGGGTAGTTAAACATTGCTGATTGGAGCCACGGTCTGATCAAATTTTGAATGTCTACACTGCTTGTATTTTCCAGCTGAGAGACCATCTGATGAATAAATATCTGAACTCAATGGTAGAATCAGGGTAGACAAGAGAGCGGAAGCTGGAAGGGACCTAATAACTTTTCAAAAATGCTTAAGTGGATCCTCCATCTTTTAGGTCCATTTTATCTAAAGTTCTAGTAGTCCATAGAGCTTCCAATTTCTCAGTCTTTTGGGGATACTTGGATGCCAGCACTTCATTCTGAACTTTGCTCATAGCTGCCGTAAGATTCGACTTTTTCTAAGCTTCCAAGATATTGTGGTTGTCTCCTCGTCCATTTTCTTTGTTATTGTGGGTTAAAAATCCTTTTAGTAGAATTTCAGTGGAGTTTTGAGAGATAGCCAAGGTAAATGGATATGTTCAATTCATCATCTTTAACTGGAAGTCCTTTTTATCTGTAGCTCTACATTACATGATACTAATGAAATACATGGTTGATAGTGATTGACTAAAGGAGCTAAAGTGGCAGTAGTTGGGACATGCTAATAAAGATTGGTATCTACTTTGCAATTTTTAGAATGTTTTGGGATGTCAAGGGAAGTATTCTAGGTTGGAGTAGACTTAAGTGGGAAAATCCTACATAATATCATTGAGTCATCAGGATTTGGAAATATCGGAATGAAGTTCTGAAGGTTACTGCTGCTTTTCCTGAATTTTTCATTTCTTCCCAACAGGTGAAGATCAATGTGTATCTTGACCTAAGTAAGACCTTGTTGGGTTCCTTTAATGTGGACACAGCGGAATGTATAGAATGCTCTGTGTGTGCATGTGTTTGGAGATGTCTTGATGTTAAACTGATCGGTACTCTGCTCTTTTTCTCTTGCTGCCTTGATAACCCTTTGTGTTTATTCCATGTCTTGTATATTAGAATCCAATGATTTCTTATTTTTAATCAACTTTGCTCCCCAAGTGCATCTGCAGTTAGAATCTGTGCAGTGCCTTTTGTAGCTTTTGGGGAACATTGTTTTTCACCACTTAGTAGTTGCTTAGAAACTAGCTGAATTCGTGTCCAAGTAGAATAAAATGCTTTCCCCTATTTTCATCACAGTTAGAGTTCTTGATTTGGTATTACCATAAGCTACATGACTTATGACTCATGGACTATTTAGCATTGTACACTGTTTTGAAGTAAGTACCTCAGAAGATACCAGCAATTGAAAGTCATGTGTGAATGTGCTTCTTTGTTTAGTGTGCTAAACCCTTGACATAGATGACTAATGCGCCAAAGCGATTTGAAAAGCACTTCAAAAATATATTCTTAAGTCTTTTTCTTTTTTGGTCCCATTTTCGTGGCTTCTTATGTGAGTTATGTCCCTGCAGCAAGCACATTGTTAGCTCACCTCTCTTAAGTATCTCCTTTTGGCTGTGTTATCCCCCGTGCTATGACAAAATTCTTTTCATTCTTGGCTCGATGGTTTTTGTCCACTTTTAAATAGAACCCCAATTTTCACGAAGAAAAGAATATAGGAGGAAAGCATAACAGAAGGTTTTGCTTTGTTGTGTTCTCTTTTGCTTATTATTTTCTCTGTTGAACATTTAGGCATTGAAGATATGTTGATAATAGAATTAAGGGGCACAATTTGGTGGAAGATTAGTGCTTTTGGCAAGGAATGCTGGGATTGTCTGTCCTCTCAGGTGTTTTATAATGGAGAATGATTGGGTGTGTCAGGTGTAGGTATTAACTGAGCCATCTACATCTGTGATTCTCAAACCTGCTTGCCAGTCAGAATCGTTCAAGGTGCTATAATAAGATGCTTAGAGCTAATTACAAAATTTTCTCATTACACTGGTCTGGGTTAGGGTGCCAACACGGATATTTATTTATTTATTTGTTTGTTTAGTTTTTGTCAGTGTTTCTATTAAATATTTATTTGACTTATAGCAGTTACTTACATGTGTTAAGTCTTTTTTTTTATATTTATTGTATTATGTGACACAGTTCAATATAGGCACTGGGATTCCCCCCACCCCCATGGTGGGTTCCTTCGCCCCCCCCTTTGCACAACCACAGTTCAGGTTTAGTTGAGATTCCTTCATTGCAAGCATACACCAAGCATAGAGTCCAGCATCTCATTGTCCGGTCAAGTTCAGCGGCTTCTTGGGGAGACCCTCCCCGGTCTGAAGACAGAGCCAACAGAGTAGAATCCCGGTCAATTAAAAGCACCAACATAACATCAACACGGATATTTAAAGAAATAAGCTCCTAGGTAATTTAGTTGCGCAATTAGGACTAGGAACCACTGACCCAGAGGTAAGTTGGTAAATGCCAGCAGGCCTGACTTACCTGAGTCCTCTGGATTGGGAAGTAGCTAAGGAGTATCTACTATTGGCCTATTGATTTAGTCATCTTTGCCCAGGTTCTAGGACTGAATCTCCACTGTGCTTGAGTAAACCATGATGCCTTATCACTCTTGGGAGATTTGGCCACTTGCTGCTGATTAAGCAGGGCTCCTTAGAATCACCAAGGGCTTCTGAAAAATACAGGTGTTCAGTCTCATCTCTGCAGCTATATTTTTGATTAATGTGGAGAGTGCCCTGGTTGTATGAATCTTCCAAAAAGCCTTGCCAACATGATTCTGATCCCTGGGCTGTGATTCCCTATGGTCTGTAATGTAGTCTGTTATAAATGAATTCGTACCTTATCAATGTTTTCCTCTGATATTTTCTGACATACTAAAGCTGATGGAGCAGAGTGTTCCACAGAACACGATGTAGCCAATGTTGTACTGAACTGGTTTCCAGCAAGATTCTGCAACTGAACTCTGGGATATTGGAGTACTTTCAATTTGTTTGGGGTAGGGGGAGAGACATCCGTTTTTGTCTCCTTGTTCCAAGAAGTTAGGAGGACTCATGGTATGCCATTGTCAAAAGAAGAGACTATCACCTAATATATACAATAAAAAAAATGCATTAGTTACCGAAGTAAGAGAGATCTGTGTTAGTCCAGCATGAAGTCTGAGTAAAGTACAAGGCTGATACATTTGAGAACTCTGGTGGTGGTTTTGATTCAAGAGGTATGAACTCTGGAGATATTTTATGTAGGTGAGGCTATTTTTGACTGACTCTGGAAAGCATGTTCATTGTAGTGTAGTTGCTGCTGGTTGGTTGACCTGGAATTTTGTCACTGCTGTTGTAGTTGGTATCCAGAAACGTGATCCCTGAAGCCAGTTGAGTGGCCATTGATGGTTATATTAAAGTAATTGCCATTGATCAAAAAGGTTTAAAATCAAGCGCTCGTGGTTACTGGTCATTGATGCTCTTGAGTAATCAGTATTATTTTCATCCAAATGATGAGTGTAGAGAATTTTATTCTTGCCTCAGACTGCCTGTTCTTAATTCTTGTTTAACTGAGATTGCTTTTGAACCTAAAGTAACCTTTCAGGCAACATTATGATGGTGAAACGCAGAACTGTTGGTTAGATCATTTTTCTAATCAGTTCACAGACACTAAGAGCGTATTCTTAGCAGCAATTGGACAAGGACTTCACAAAGGTAAGCTTGGTAATGAAGCTGATGGAATATGTATTCATCATGCTCTGTATATCCCTATCTCTACCTAGGCTCTAATTCTGTTTCTAATGAAGCTTTTGAAGACTTTTGGCTTTTCTCAATTTCCTTTTCATAGTTCATGCTGTATTATACTGTTGATATTGTTTTTAGCATTTATTTCAATTACAGAGAGTTTGAAATTAGTCCTGTGTGAAGTTGTGGCTTGAATGTTTACTGTGTGACCTCAGTAAGTTATATAGTCTCTCTGAGGCTCAGTTTCCTCTTCCAAACTACAGAAACATATACTGGCCCATTTCATTTGAGTGGTGAAAGTCAATGACATTCAGGTGCTTTGTATGCTAAAGTGTAATATAGAGGTGTTTTTGCAATAGCATTCCTTATGATTTATCATGTTTGTCTCCTATACTTACTACTTCCCTGTTCTTGAGTAATTCACTATGCACAGCTTACAGTTTGAGTGAAGGGTTATGCTCTAATCCCTTGAGAGTGGAGTAATTTTTTCAATTCAACAATGTTAAAACCAACAGTAAGTACAATGGCACATAAAAAGTTTTGAAATCCAGGCATAGTCATATTTGTTCAACCAGATAGTAATATGCTAAAATCCTTTGAGCCAACCAGGAGCTAGACAAAGTCCTGCTTACCATTCTCATTCATGATTGACTTATCTAGCAGATGCCATACAATAAAAAATTAACTTTGAAAAAGAAGAGATGAAATTATCTCCAGTGAACAGCATAGCCAGATGCACATGGAGGATTAGCAGTCCATTGGAGTCTGCGGAGGACATCTGGTACCATAGCAGAGGTAGAAGGACAGAACAAATTGATCAAATACCCCAGAGCAGCTTAACAGCACATTTCTGGGCAAATGAAGACTCTGGGGTGGACTGTGTCAGCCAATGGACCTTGGAAGGATTTCCTCATGCTTGGATCTGTGAGATCGACAACATGTCAAAATTGTAGAAATCACTTGAATAGAACCCTCAGAACATGCTCCACACTGGGGACCCTGAGATGACATTGGGTGACCATTACCCATCCCTGGATATTGGGGCAGTTGGGAGGCTGAGTGTGGCTTCTCCCCTTGTCTTCCCCGTCCCTCCCCAGACATAGGAAAAAGATAAAGAAGGTGTGGGATAAAAAAGAAAAACAAGAGATGAAATTATTGTTTTATAGATGTACTTGTATGCCAAAAAGCTCGAGAGATTGTATTTTAAAAAGTTCTGATTTGATAAGTGGCAAGATACAAGATAAATATATAATAATTAATTGTCTTTTATTTCAGTACAAAACTGAGAAAAGGAAAGAAAGGAAAACATTTCATGTGCTGCAGCAGTAAAAATCGTAACTTCTTCAGAATACAGTGAACAAGAAAGGCAAGGTTCTGATAAGGACAACTAAAATCTTATAAAAGTTCATAAAGTAAGTTCTGTACAGATTAAAAAGCACCTGGTATTCTTGGTGAGGAGATTTTAGATAATAAAAATTTCAGCTTTTAAAAAATGTATTTACCACATTTCCAAATTGGATCCAAACAGTATTTTGGAGAAAAGAGGTGCATAAAGATCATATTGATCTTTACATAAGATAATATTGTCTCTACATAAAGATCATATTGTTTATGTATAAGAATGAATGCATGAGACAAGAGAAGCTTGGGAAAAGACATGCAATATGTGTTTCCTCCATTATCAGAATTTACTATTGTGGCAGACAGACAATTAGTTGGCATCCATAATCCCTACTTCCTGGTGTTGATTCTCCTGCGTAATCTCTCTGTTTGCGTATGGCTTAGACTTGTGACTTGCTTCTAATAGGTTACAATGAAGATTATCAACTGTGTGTGGGTATATGGACATTCTTATATTACATTAGCTTTTGGGTATATGGACATTCTTATATTACATTAGCTTTTTAAGTCTACTTTGTATAGACTGTCGCTTACTGGCTTTGAAGGATCAAGCTTCTGGTGTGAGCTGCCTTATGGAGAGGACTACATTGCAAAGATCTTGGGCCAGTCTCTGGCCAACATCCAGCCAGAAACACTGTGATCAATCCACAAACAACAGAATGTGACCAGCAATCCTATGATCTTAGAGAAAGGTTTCCTCTGCTTTGAGTGTCACATTTGACCACAGCCCTGAATAACAATTTGGAGCTTTGTGAGATCCTGCATCGACAGACCCAGCTAAGCTCTACCCATACCTCTGAGCCGTCAGACACAGTGAAATAATAAATGTGTTTCATTTTAATCCTCTACTGTTATGATATTGTTATAATGCAATAGATACATAATTAATACAACTATAAAGTCACTATTCAATTCAATATAATGTCTTAGAAACAAATGGAATAGTAGAACAGTAAGAAAAATCAAAATTTCTAGTGTATATAATTTAGAAAATAAGAGACATTCATTTCAATATAACAACACATTGTTTTAACCCATACTGCTACGTATATACATGGAGAACATAAAACCAGAGCTGTTATTTAGATTACATAAAAACTTCCAGTGGGCTTAAAAGCTTACATAAAACATAGAGCACTTTATGAGAAAACCGAGACCATGTGCATAGTATAAGGATCAGAGAATTGGGTAAACCGAAGACTCAAGCAATTAATAAAAAGTTAGCATTTTGTGCTCTAAAATTTTTTTTCCAATTTATCCCATAAGATCCAGTAACTTAAGTAGTTATAAGATAGGGGGCTGAGATTCAGCTGTTAATTAATATACTGCTTCCTTCATTCAGAAAATTCTAATTTGAAGAAGTCTGTTTACTTTCTGATGCAAGCTGCCTCTTAATGTGCACTGGTAACAGTTGGCTGATTGGCACTGGTCCACTGGCTACATTTTGGGATCTGCTGCCCTTGGGGAGGAGTTGGGAAACCTTCTTAGTAAAGGTATAGTAAATATCTTGGTCTTTGTGGACCATATGGTCTCTTGTAATCATTCTACTCTACCACTGTAGTGTGAGACTATTACAGACCAATATTTTAGTGAATGAGCAAGGCTATAGTCCAATGAAACTTTGTTTACAAAACCAGATAGCCATCCAGACCTGGTCCATGGGCTGTAATTTACCAACTCATGCACTAGGGGGTATAAATATAAGGGGGAATAAGAATTAGAGTTTAAAATTTAACATGGACCTGTTGGAGTGAGAGTGAAGCAGGTCTTACCTTTTTTTTTTTTTTTTTTTAGCTTGAAAGAGAGCTGCACGATGAGGCAGTTTCTTGAGTATCCTATGTGGATAGTCCAAACTGAGATGTGCTGTAAGCATAAAATACGAAAAGAGTGTGACAATACTTTGGCTGTGTTGACTTAGAGTATATTAGTAGCTTTGTGGCTACTAGAAAAGTTAGATGTGTGACTTACCAATGTATCTGTATTGGACAGGTCTTCTCTCTGTGCTCATCAATGAGGACCGCAGGGCGGACATGGTCAGAAGTAAAGGCCACCTTTGTCAGCAAGTAACATGCTAAACAAGCCTCTGGAAACCCACCCTATCCTTTCAATCTAGTAGTGTCTTAAATGAAACACAAGAAAGATGAGCCATATCATTAGCAACAAGTTGGCTTCTTTTAAGTTCTGCCCTTCCAAAAGGATATTTGCTTATTGGTTGGTCAGGAAAGCATAAGGTGAGCAGGCTTATAAGACCTGAATAAAGCAATTCTTTTTTAGGCATTTGAACTCAAGAAGGAAGAGTCATGATTTGTGTAGGGCAGAAAGAGAAAGAAACCCAAGAATTCGGGCAGACATCTCAGTGGTGGAGGGCTGTTGACTATGTAGGCTCCGCAAGCAGCTCTGTAGTGGCCCATGTGTCTCCTGGCCAGCTCGCATGAGTGATCTCCATGTTCTGGTGGGGCCTGACAAAATGGGTGTGATTTGGAGTTTTCCCATTTCCCCCACTTTTAAACCTCCTTGGCTAACCAGAAACTGTGGTTATGTAGGGATTTAAAGTAAGGAACAAGGCAGAATTGGAATTAAAAGAAGAAGCTGGGGAGAGAGTAAAAGTTTGCAAAGCCCAGCAGTTTGATTCCGAAGCATGAGCTAGTAAATGGTATTTTTTTGCAGCTTCACAGTGTACCTGGTGTTCTAAATGCAGTTAATGTTAAATTGCTTGCTGATAATTGGCATAATGGGTGTAGCAAAAACAGTCAGGCAGTAGTGCTAATGGAAGCCTGCGATTCCAGTAAGTCTTGTCTAAGGGATAAAGGTTCTCCTACAGGGTAGGAGCAAGTTACTCATTAATCTCCTTAACAGCAGCTGCTGTATTTGGGGCATAAGGCTAGCAGTTGTTTTAGTTTATATTCTTCCAGAGATGTTTTGAGGTCCAACAAGTATCCTCTCTGTGTGTTGTATTTTCTGAAAGATGATAGAATTTTTGAGGTGGTAGCTGGTCTGAAAGTTTTCACAAACAACATAGAATAGGCAACTCTTTGGTGCCTTAATGAGTGTTTTAGGGGCTCTTCTTGTCCCTTATTCACTCCTTTTGTTTTTTCTCTTAAGTTTATGATTCTGGTGGAAGCAAAGATCAGAGCTTTCAAACTAACATGTCAGACGTGAACTCTGGGTATGTGACGTGACAATTATTTTGAGAATAAAAAAGTCAAGCTGTCTAAAAAGTAACCTATGCTTTAGGCCATCTTTTATAAAAAAAATGCATGAGACAAATTGTGCAAGGAGACCCATATCGAAATGTTAAGAGTTAGTGGGCAGTAAAATGATTTATGGGTACTTTTTTCTTTGTGCTTTACTTGATCTTCTAAAGTTTTTTTCTCCTTTACATATACCATTAATTATTTGTAAGGAAGAAAACAGGAGGTGCTTTTAAAAATTTGTTTTATTGGAGACACAGAGTTTCCATCTGCTGGTACACCTTCCAAATGCCTACAACAGCTGGCAATAGGCCAGATCTAATCTGGGAACCCAATATTCAATGTGCAATTACTTGAACCATCACTATTGCCTCCTAAGGTCTGCATTAAAAAAAAGCTGTGATTGCGAGTGGGGGAAGAGCTTGGACTCACACACTCTGATACGGGATGTGGACTAGCAGTGTAACCCTAAGCCAAATGCCCATTCTTTGTGTGTGTGTGTGTGTGTGTGTGTGTGTGTTTTTAAAATATTCTGGATGTTTTGTATGTAGTATGTGGCTTTCTTTTACTTCTCAATGTTGGAGTGCATTTTTGCTGCATTATGTATTTATAATGTGAAAGGTCATTGACCCAGTGCATTTTAGCAATTGAATAAAATTAATGCGAAGCAAAAACATAATTTATATGGTTTTTAAGCTCTGTGTCTTCAGAATATAGGAAAATGCTGATTCCTATTGGTCATTTAAATTTCTGTTATGGATTTCTAATAGTAAGAAAGTGATGTAATTACCTATGTGTGTATTAAACAGCTTTCTCAGATCTAAGCTACTGTGTCAGGCCCTGTCATATGTATTTTTAAAAGAGACTTATTTCATTTTTATTTTTAAGGCAGAATTGTCAAGAAAGAGTGACAAAAAAATTATCTTTCATCTGCTGGCTCACTCCTTAAGTGGCCCCAATGGCCAGAGTTGGGCTGATCCGAAGCCAGGAACCAGGAGCTTCTTCAGGGTCTCCCACATAGAGACAGGGTCCCAAAGAACTTGGGCCATCAACCACTGCTTTCCCAGGCCATAATCAGGGAGCTGGATGGGAGGTGGAGCAGCCAGGACATGCATGGGTGCCAATATGGGATGCTGGTGCTGCAGGTGGAGTATTAGTGTGCTATGTCATAACGCCAACAACATACACATTCTGATCTCATAACTGAGAGGGACATTGGGTGTAGCATATTGAGCATTAAATGATTAAGCTTTTATATATTTTAACCCTGTTTTTCATACTTGCCCCTCCTACAACCCCTGCAAAAATGCAAGGGCCCACTTAATTGCTACATGTTTTATTTGGTTAGTTTACGTGAAGAAGATAGATGACTATCAGTGAATTATTATTGCTTGTAGAAGAAAAAAAGGGTTGTGTGGTTTATATATGGCACAAAGTCAAAATTATGAATGATCCTGTCCACAACAAGGGGAGTATCCACTGTATGCAGTTAACTCTATCAGGCTATGGTGTTAATATTACCATTAAAAGAGACTACTGTGATTACTGAGTATTTCACAGAGGTCAAGGATAACGCTAAGCCCTTCACATGCATTATCTTGGTTAATCCCCGTAACAACCTTTTGAGGTCACTATTATTGTTTTCCATGTTGGGAGGAGGAGGTTGAGGTTCAGAGATTGTATCTAAAATGTGCTTTCAATTTGAATGGCTCCACCTCTGCTGGACCCAGCAATCAATATCTGGTGGCATAGTTCTCCCTGATAAATCTGGAGATTGCTTACAGGTTACTCTCTGAGGATCCTTCTCCCTTAAGCCATGAATTCTCATTGACTCCAGCCTTGACTGCTATAAACTGGTCAGGACGTAATACACAAGGGAGTAACTTTGGTTTTCCAAGAAAGATCAAGGTTTACAACTAGAGTGGGAATAATTGTCCACATGATTCTTCTCTAGCAAAGTGGGGCCATGGCCATCTTGTATCTTTCCCTGTCCTCCCTGCTCAATGTTTCAGTTTCCCAAGTAAGAGTTACGTTTTACGGATAATGGATGCAGATATTAGGATCCTAATACCAGGCCAAATATTCTGAATAATTGGTCAGGGATCCATTCACTCCTAAAGATTTACAACTTGGTTTTGGAGCGGGTAAGAACTAGGAAATACTGAAAACTTGCATGAGGATAGTCTCTTCTACTCTGTCATTTGAAAGAAAACCTGAAAAGACTCCAAGATGCTGGCCCAAATTCTGTGAATATCATCTCTCCTGTTGTGATATATGCCTAGGATGCAAGATTGTCTCCTGTGGCTGTAAGTTTCCAACTACTTGCAAGATAGAAGCCAAAGTCTGGGGAGGAAGGTTCCCCCACGCCCCTGTGGTTTAATGAAGCAAAGCTGCAAGCTGTGGAAATCATCAGGTATTTACCTATGGAGGTGACACTAGCTAGACAAAGTTAACTAATCCACACATGCGTACACAGATAAGGGTTTTTTTTTTTCTTGTTTTGTTTTGGTTTTTTGTTTTTGTTTAGGGGGCACAATTGCCAAGTAAAAGCTTGTTAGCCTGACCTATCTTATCCTCTGTCCCCAAACCTTTCAGGAAGCCATCTGACTAGTCATTCCCTATGATTGGCTGGAGGAATTCTTCCTTGTATCAGGATGATTAGCTACAGTATCTCTAGTGAGAAGACTTCATAATGCATTAGACAGCATTTGAGAAATTTTAGCTCTAAAATGGAATTTCCTCCTGGGTTGCTAGGCTCACGTCCTGTAACGAGGCTTCTTTTTGCTGCTTGTAAGACCAAGGTGGTACCAATAGCAACAATAGTAATTCATCATGCATGATAGATACAAAGCTCATTAACATAAATTGTTCCCTAAATTATGTTAGTTAAAACACTGCTGTTCTACCTTTACACCAAACTGGGCTATCACTTTCTTGTCCGAAATCTCTCAAGTGACAGAGGGAAACATTTTAGTCCTGGGGCCTAGCTCCAGTAGCCCTTTTTTGGTTTGTTTTTCTTTTTTTTTTTTTAAGTCCTTCTTTGGGGTCTTTGTCTTGTAAGGGTTTGATGAATAAAGTTTTTTCACGAGTAAGGATTTTGAAAAGGATTTGTGTTGACAAAATATATTTGTAGGTGGGGCATATAGTTCACAGAGATAGGAAACTGTGCAAAATCTAATTTGAACATGTGTATTCTGCAGTTATGTTGTCTTTTGTATGTAAAGTCGCCCCAAACAACTGCTACAGCAATTAAAGAATGGAGTAGGTCTTTCTCTCACCTACTCCCTCCAAATCTCACCCTCACTCATCTCCCATAAATCACTACCTCGCTGTTGAATCTCTTATATGGCCCCTACACTTCTTTCCTTCTTTCCATCTTCTTGCTACTATCTTTTCACTCACTTGCATCATCATATCAGTATCTTGTTTTTTGCTACCTTTAGCTTCATTTCATCCCATCTTTTCTGTTGAAATAATCAGTCTAAAAAGTGTATGATAAAACCAGCAATTGTTTCATGTTACCTAAAAGGTAAAGTTGAATTTGTTTTGTGTCCCAGTCAAATGCCTGTTCTGATCTTCACAGTCCCTCCCTCCCCCTTTCAACTTCCATCTGGTCACTGGATCTCTGGCTCCAGTTCCTCTGTGCAGTGACTCTCACTCGTTTTCAAGAGTTCATGCAAATGTCGCACGCTCTAGGAAGCCTTGCCTTTTGCAAACAACCTCTCCCTGCCACTTTTGTGTCAGTCTCCTTCCTTTATGCCTCCTGTGAACTTTGCTCATCCATATGGTACCTGTGTCATATGGTAATCATGTATTTGCTTAGTGCCAGCCTTCCATGCTTATTCATTGCATTTGTTCAAGGAACAGTGCTAGGAGCTTTGGCTGTCATATGCCAGATTCTGGGCTTCAGTTGTGAACAGAATGAGTAAGATAAATCTGTGAGGTTGAGAGGAACAGGCAAGAAACAAGAAAAATAGGATGATTTCAAACATTGATTAAATGCTCTGAAGGAGAGTCATGGGTGGTAGGGCTTGCATGATAGGATCATCAGAGAAGGTTTCGCCTTGAGTTTAGACCTGAAGCATAAAGAAGCTCATAATCTAGAATGTAGATAAGCTCAATTCATTTTTTTCCCTATTTGACGATGACTGTTAAGCTTGTCATTCCAGTTATCCATGTGGAAACAGGTAACTCAGAGGTCAGCTTATGATTTTTGATTACTGTCAGAAGTGCCAGATTTATTTGACTAATTATCGATGGAAAAGCATGAACCTGTTTTTTTGTTGTTTGTTTTGTTTTTCGTTTTTTGTTCTTCCTTAATGGAGGTACAGAAACAGTGGAAAAAATGGCAAAGGACTGGGGAACGTATATGTAATCAATTAAGAGGTGATCATGATTAAACCACTTTGTTGTTAAATATAATTGTGATTGGAATGAACTAATGAAATTAATAGTGTACCATTCTGGCATTTGCTGGAATGATTTGTATTTCTCTGTCATCTCCCTTACAAAAATTTCTCCTAATCCAAATCGATCTGTTCCCATGGATTGTTCACACATTGGATTTTTATCTATGTGTTTATGATAGTCACTGCAAATATTCTAAAATATAGTTTCCTGCTTTACAATAATGATGAAAACTTTTGTCATAAAGTTGACTGGTCAAACATTTTTCCCAGCTGATAGATGTGAGTTGTGGTGTCAGGCCACATTTAGGCTTCTACACACAATCTTATGCCTCGCAAATCTCTTTGTTTGTTTGCCTTCTAAAAATGCCAGTTAAACATCAATTCAGAGACTTGAGGTTATTCTAAATCCATTGTCAGTTGAAGCTCTTTTTGTGTATTGAGTTTTGTGATCCCAGCAGCTCTGTATTTAATCTGTTAAGTGGTATCAGTTAGCTACTTCTGAAATTATGACCCTGAGCACTCCTACAGAAAAAGCACCTGGTGAATGTGCCTTTATCATGTCAATTCCAAGTAGTCTGTGGTCTTTATCATGCTGCCTTTCTATCTGCGCAGTTGTAATCATCCCAAACATAAGTTCTGCTTTTCCCTGTTCATATGTGGACTTGCATGTGTTTAAGTAGTCATGTACCTTGTGTTTGATAAATGAAGTCTTAACGTTGGGAAAGACATATAAGTGACTATATTTAACTTCCAAGGTTAACAAAGAGAATATTGTTGAGATCCTTAGAACCATGTAGCTTCCTATCTGATTATATCTAACTCTTTCCCCTCTTTCTTCTCTCCTTTTCTTGGCAACCATACAAACTTAATACTATCTCCTTGATTTTATTTATATTTGTACTACCTATGAGTAAACTCTTAAATGGCCTGGTCTTTTTGTCTTATTCTTTCGTCTATGTTGAACATTATGTCAGTTGAATAATAGCTTATGCATTTGTGTGAATTCTTTCACTTCTTTGAGATCCATCCATGTTGCTACTTAGGTGTATAGTCATTCTTTTTTAATTGCTATGTAGTATTCCATTATGTGACTATTATACTCTAATAGTTATCGGACATTTATATGGTAGTGTAGCTTGCTTTTTGTGAATATTGCTACAATGGACATTTTTTGTTGAATTATGAAGTTTTACATATGCATCAAGTATACTTCTAGAGTGATTGTTAAAGGAATTGGATATTGACGGAATTCTAGTTGTTCCACATCATCACTACTTTGTTCTTGCTACATTCTTCAATATTTCTTCAATCTTGTGGAGATTGGGTGGTATCATAACACTTTTATTTTGTATTCCTCTAGTTAAAAATGACAAAGTATGTTTGCATATTTTTCTTGCTCAGTCTTATATCAATTTACGGGCAATATTTCATTTTGCCCAAAGAGATAACTTATTTTTTCCTTGCTTTCATGAGTTGAGGGATTTGACTTTACATAAAATACATTCCAAGAAACCATGTTCTTATTAACTTAATTATGTTTGTATACAAGATGT
Organism: Ochotona curzoniae; assembly: GCF_017591425.1. Classification (NCBI taxonomy): domain Eukaryota; kingdom Metazoa; phylum Chordata; class Mammalia; order Lagomorpha; family Ochotonidae; genus Ochotona; species Ochotona curzoniae. Next base: position 15,874,340 of record NW_024465023.1, on the reverse strand, counting down.
TTGTATGGATTTTAATGCAAATGATTTTTTTATTATAATTCAAAATATCTAATTAAGTTCATTCCATCAGACTCAGCTTAATTATTTGTTTCTTTGCATTTTGCTTCTTAGCACCCCTAGCTGGAGCTTTTATATGGATACTTTAAGTCCTGAAACTGCCCAAATGCCATTTTTATTACCTACAAGTCTCTTCAGAGACCAGGCGTTGGACTAGATGCGTTATTCAGTTTTCTTTCAATAGTCATCTGTGTGTCTGATAAGGCATTGTGTCTGTTTTATCTCAGTTTACAAAATTAGGAGTTATCTAATACTTGATATCAGGAATGCTTGGAATAGTTTGGACTGAAATTTTTGGGAAGGTTATTTCATTAATTATATATCCAAAAGAGGAGGGGTTATAAAACCATATATTTCTTTTAATCTGGCATTTCACATTAGGAGAGAAAAAGCTCAAATCAGCTATTTGCTTAGGCTGTTTCATATGGATCTTTATGTAATATGTATTTTGTTTAATTAGTAGGCAGTAATATAGATTTTTCTTTTCATTTGACTAGATGTTGAACATAGGGGCTGGAATTTTTAAAAGTCAATGCCTTGAAAAGTCGTTTCTTAATAGTCTAATACATATGCTCATTCTGTCCTCTGAGAATATGATCAATTCTTTAATTCCTTTATGTTCTACAGGAATAAATGACCAATTTATGAAGTTGTTGAAAGTGGGTCAACGGCAGTGATTTATAGCTATGAAACCTAGTCCATCAGTTTAATGGTAAATTCTGGAAAAATGTACTTGTGATGTTTCCAGATTTGTCCATGTCCATTAGTCATGGAGAAAGCATTGATTGTATTGATTACCTATGTTTGCAGGTGTCCTAAATGACCCTTCAGCAGCAACATTGTTAATCCCCCTTGACTTTCTCTGGGGTTGTTAACCTTTCACCATTAGTTTAAGGTGAATTACCTACTAGATCTTATTATATGTTTCCAGTGAAGAAGTTGTCAAGCAGAGGGACTTTCTCCCACTAGGGAACATTTGACAGTGTCAGATAGATTTTCAGTTTTTCCAACTGAAGGGAGTTTGTTGCCGAGTTCTGAGAAGAAACATAGAAAAGTTAGATGATCAACAGTTTCTGTTGATTTATATTGCTATCATTGCAGTATGCTTCTGAGAATATACCAATTCTTGGGTGATGACAATGAGGTCAGTGTTGGACTGCTGAAGCATTTAGAGGTACTTAGCTGTATCTTAATAGGCTATGCCTTAGAATAAGTATAGGCATCTTACTGACTTTCTCTGTGGTTTTATTTTAGGCAAACTATCAACAGGGCTGACATGATACTCTGTGAAAAGAAAACTATATACTCACATGTCTGAGATGTTGTGTTTGTCTGGTTTTCCCTCTTGCCCTCATCTGCCAATGAAGAATTTCTGTTGAAAGAAATCTGGTTGAATAATTTTGCCACTTCTACTCTGTAATCTTGGGGTTATTTGTGTCCCTCCATGGGGTAGTCTTAGTATTTCAGAACATTCATGTTGAAAATAGTCTTCCAAGTTGAGAAAACCAGGGACTTTTGGGACAACATTTTAAATGCTAAGAAAAAAGAAAACAAAATCCTCTTTGTTGGAATGTTTGTCTTCAATCCTTTCTTCCTTGGTGCCATCTTTACTTACATTGCCAGTTGAATTCCAACAGTGTCTTGTGCATAACAAGTGTGATATTTTGAAACTGGACATCTTCCCTTTCAAATTTTCTTTTTGGAAAGAAAGCACTTATGGAATGATTCCAGTTTATTGTTGATAATGCATTAGAAAATCACAGAAAGCTAAATATCCCATTTATCCCTGCTTTTTGTCCGTTAACCTTTTCCCTCCTGCCTTGTACTTTCAGTATTCCTCTTGACTTGGGGACAGCTTTGTTAATGGACTTGGGGTTATTTTACCCAGACACAGAGGCCAGGTTAGCATTAGGAAGATTGATTGGATTTTCTGAGTTCAGAATTTCTGTTTGGTGGTATTCACGCTCTTAGGTGGTTAGCCACTTGATTGGCAATGAGCCATAAAGAGGCCACAATTTGGTCAAAGTGCCTAAAGAACAGTATAAGCTTTCGAATTCAGGGGAAGTAAAACAGATTTGGAATCATGGTTTACTAAATAGGTTTGTGCCCTGCCATTTTCCATTTAATCATAGTTTTCCCATGTCCTGGAAAATTCTTAAAAGTAAGTGGCCATAGATTTTTCTATAGTGAGTATTCTTCATTTAGCAATTTGCCAGTGTTACAAATGTATGAGTAAAAGGAGAATGGTAATCTATAAAATTAATAATAAAAATTTGTAAACACTCTCAAAATAATCACATACCACTAACTGAAAGATCATCTGAGCAAAGGAATAGACAATGCATAAAATATAAAGCAATTTGTAAAAAATTGATTGTATAGTACTTTAAAAAATGGTGTAAGTTGCCACTTTACTTTTAAGTAGTTCTTATTTCTGAGAGGCAGAGAGACAGACTGACATTACCTTTATCTGTTCACCAGCCTAGTGTCCACAACAACGTTTGGACTACAGTAATGCAGTGCAGGTCCAAAGATGCCAGGAACGCAGTTAGTTGAGCCTACATGCCTGGGAATTGAACCCAGGCACTTCGAAATGGGATGTGGGTGTCCCAAACAGCATCTTACCTGTTACACTGAATACCTTCCTCCTAGTCCCAATCTTAATATTGGTGAAAAATATCTGATATAGAATTCTAAGCTAATGATCTTTGTTGTTGTTCTCTTTGTGTCTGTACTTGAAGATATTGCTCCTCTGTAGCCTTTCTGTGCCCCAAAGCCTTGGTTGGTTTTCACATTTTTTTCTTTCTTAATGATTTTGAACAATTTCCGTTTGATATGCCATGGGAGTTTTCAAACTTCTTCAATGCATAGGGTTATTGTTTGCATAAAATTTGGAAAATTATGGTCGTAGTTCCTGCAGGTACTTTTGTCCTTACACTTTCTTGCTTCCTTTTCTATTAGTATGGTATTTAGAAACTAGATCCTGGGCACTAAGTTTCTTTTGTTACTATTGGGGAGTGCTGTTGCCTCTCAACACTGCCAGCCGCTAGGGCATACATGCTATGGCATACATAACAGGGTTACTAACCGCAGAAACCCCCTGTCTGTGGGTGTCAGAGTTGGAATGTGCCTCACCTCTCAAACTGGTGCTGAAATTTAATTGCTATGTTAATGGTATTGAGTGGAGCCTTCCAGGAATGAGTAGGTTCTGAGGGTTCAGCCATGTGTTAATTAATGCCACATCGCAGGACCGGGTGCCTCAGTAAAGGATGTTCAGTTGTCTTTTGGTTTTCTCCTTTCTTCATTCTCTGTTCTTCTGCTATGGGTTGATAGTAGCAAGAAGACCCTCGCCTTGCTGCCACATTGATGTTGGACTCCCTGATCTCTGGCCATGTTAGAAAATAAATGTCTGTTCTTCATAATTTACCCAGGCTTGGGATTCTGTTATAACAGCAGAAAATGAAATAAGACACTGTCTTTGGATCTGAGTTTTTCTGTTTTAATGCATTCATCCATCCAAACCATATGCTCATTCTGATACTTTTGATTATAATCCTCCCTACACGGTTCAATGTAACCTTCCTTCTCTGATAGTGGGAGATCTGGCTCTTATTATCTAAAATACGTGTGACTATAGTGCAGTGTTCCTTTAATCCCTATGTATATAAAGTAGTTTCAGAACTGCTAACTCATCCCCTTTTGAGAAACGCATGTGTTAACTAGAATACACTTTGGTTTAAATTTAGTCTGTCAAGATACGGTTTGGCAAAGTTCCTACTGTTCTTTATCCCTTTAAGTGGGACTGTATTATGAATGTGTGATACAATTAGGCTCTCTTTCTTTGGTGTTTATGTTCTATTTTGACCCCTTTCTAAACATAGATATCCAGGTTGAGTTTCTTACTTATTTTTATTTTAGTGTGCTAAATATGACCAGGCTTCTTAGCATTAAGGCTATCCGAAACAATACGCACGGAAGTATCATACTGTCCTCATACTGGGGCCTCTTCCCAGTCCTCACTCACCCCTACTTTTCAACTACAATTTAGATACTCAATTTCTTTAGTGCCTGGTTTATCCTTATTGTAATTTATTTGCACTAATAAAAAGAAAGAAAAATATTATGTCCCCCTCTTTCTTTTTTAAAAAGATTTATTTATTTTATTGGAAAGGCAAATGTACAGAGAGGAGAGAGACAGAGAGGAAGATCTTCCGTCCGATGATTCACTCCCCAAGTGGCCGCAACGGCCGGTGCTGTGCCGAAGGCAGGAGCCAGGAACTTCTTTCCAGGTCTTCCACACAGGTGCAGGGTCTCAAGGCTTTGGACAGTCCTTGACTGCTTTCCCAGGCCACAAGCAGGAAGTTGGATGGGAAGCGGGACCACTGGGATTAGAACCGGCGCCCATATGGGACCCCGGTGCATTCAAGGCGAGGACCTTAACCATTACGCTATCGTGCGGGCCCCTGTCCCCTTCTTTCTTACATGAACGATTGCATAGTATAGACTTGGTTTTTCCCTAGGAGATAAAGACTATTTCACTGACAAAAACAAAACAAAACAAACAAACAAACAAAAACCACATATATGTCTAAGACATACAGTGTGATTGATTGGATGGACACTGTGTAATGATGATTACAATCTACAGAACACATGTATTACCACCCAGAGTTCCCACTGAGTGCGTTGGGTGGGAGCAGGTGAAGACACCAACAATCTGGACTTTGCTTTTTTCACTCACCAGCTTGTCCTGTAAGTCATTCTCCATCAGTTCATAGTGCTCTTCCTCAATCTTTCCTATTGCAGCAGTCAGTCACGTGATTGTTCACAGCTGAATGAGTTAGTCTTATGGACATTTATTTTATAACCAGTATTTGATAATTCTAAGTAGTTTCATTTGAATTTTATTTTTTAATTTTTTAAAAATATATATTTTAGAGAAGCCAATTTACAGAGAGAAGAAGGAGAGACACAGAGACGTGTTGTGCCTACTGATTCAATCCCCAAGTGGTTGCAGCAGCTGGAGTTGAGTCAGTCTGAAGGCAGGAACCAGGAGCTTCTTACAGGTCGCCCATGCAGATGCAGGGTCCCAAGGCTTTGGGCCATCTTTGACTGCTTTCCCAGGCCACAAGCAGGGAGCTGGATGGGAAATGGAGCAGCCAGGATATGAACTGGTACCCATATGGGATCCTGGCAGATTAAAGTGAGCATTTAGCCAGTGACTCATCGCATTAGGCCCCTAGGTAATTTCGAAAGACTAGTCTGGTGCATACATATATTGTATTTCAAGCCTCAGAGTCAGTTCTTAAAAGTCAGATTGCTAGGACAAATAGCTCCTTTGTGTCACTGTTTGCTTGAAGAATTTCTAATTTGTATCTGAAAATAGCAACTTTTCTTCCTGTTTCCTTCTTACACTTTTGAGTTAAGCAAGAACAGATTTGAACAGGAATACAGATGAGGGCTTTTCCGAACTTGTCTGGTGTTTCAAGTACACTCCTGTCATCTAGTCTTTATACCATGAGCATTAGAGTCCTGCCATCATAGCCCCTCTTTCTTTATCAACTCTTTTCACAAATCCTGTTAATGCATTCTTCAATGTTTTCAAATCATTGCTTTAGCTGAGACTTTCTCAGTGAAGTATGATTATCTGCATTTTTTTTTGTCTTGTCAAACTTAAAAAAAAAATACAACAAAAAACCAGTGTTGTATTAGAGAGAATTTCTCAGGTGAAGGCAATTATTATTATTATTTTTTTCTTAACCATAGCTAGTGCTATGTATGCTCAAAGAAACTTGGGCTCAGGGCAAGAGACAGCTATAGATGATTGTCAGGCAACAGAGGGGAGATCAGACTTGCTTAAGTGGCATGGAACCCCATGCCTGAAGTTAAGTGGAACTTTGCATATTTTTCAGTTATTAAATACAAACGCTTAGTGTTCTAATGGCGTTTCTTACTCTTTGGCTTCTGTAAATGGCTGTCTGTCTAAAGCGCAGCTGAGCACAACATTCTTTTTATCTGCTCTGTGGTTATTTTTGTATTTGTGCAAATCTTTCGAGGAGATTCATGTCCTTTTGAATTGTATCTTAGAAATCAAATTTCCACTGGGGTGTTTGCATCAAACTGCTCTTCTCACAGGCTCTTTGGTGCCAGATTTCCTTCCCAAATGACAGGTTCCTTGATCTGCACTTCCACTGCCCTTTCTTTCACAAAGTCATCTTTGATTTATTGTGTGTATCTGGAGGTAAGAGAGAGAGCCGAGCCAGTGAGAAGCCAAGACTTTTATCTTCAGATAACAGCTTCCTAATCATCCCAGCCGTTATCTGCATGTTCAAATGGACAAATGGTGGCCCACTTGTGTCAGTTGCCTACAAATGAAGCATTCTGTACCTTTGTTGATTGTTCCTTTACTCCTTTAAATGCTGTCAATGGTCTATTGGTAGAGGAGAAGAAAGACTGTCAAATCTGAGATTCTATCTGAAAAGCAGCATTGAGATTCCTTATATACTTCATTTTGTTTGTTTTACCACACTGATAAAATTAGGCATGGGAATAAATAACATTGTGTATTCTACACTGTTTTTACCTGTGGAACTGTGGATATTCCGAGAGCCTAGTAGCTTTTGAGTCTCCGACATGTAACTTAAACCACAGTGTGTTTAAACCTAATTATCATCATCTGGACATAGGTCCATGTCGCGGCTGATGAATTTCTGGAGTGAGTTTGTGATCTCTGCCCTCACCACTACTCCAAGGACATGTAACCTCTGCATCATCTGGGCAGTGGCTGGAGATGCAGATTCCTCGTGCCCCTTTCCAGCCTCCCTAATCAGAGATGCAGGATTCACAACTCCCCTAGAGATTCCTGAACGTATTAAGGCTTGAAAACACTACCATAGAAGGTAGAAATTCTGTTTAGGAATTGAGACATCTGGAATTTAGTTCCTCTCTTAAGTCAGAGGACGTTTCTCAGTTTTTCAAAGGTTTGGTTTTCTCTTCTAAAAAACTGATTGAAAATGGAATTTTCATTGGCTCATGGAAGGTGAGCCAGGCAATCATTTTGATTTGAAGTCTATGGAGACACTTGAATTCATTAAGGAAGAATGTGTAACGAAGCATTGAACATTGCTGCTGCTCTGCTCTTTCTCTCTGAAGCACTGAGGCCTGGAAGTAAGGATATAGATGATCGCGTGAAAATTTGGTCAATTCTTACCTTTTCATGAGTTTTGTGCCTACTTGTTAGACTCTACGTTGTGACCCCAAACCAGTACTTAGAGGGTTTTTGCAGTCACTTTCACAAATCTACAAAGTGAACAAAAAATAGTAGTCACCTGGCATATATGTTTTCCGTTAAGGTCAGACAAGTGGGTACTTGTACATAAGTGTCCTTATTGTACTCTAATTTGGTCAGCTTTTTCTTTTTTTTTAAAATGCTTTTGGTTGTTGATACTGCTGCTTAAAGTGTCTCCAAGGTGTAGTTGTCAAGTGCTTTGTAGTGTTCCATACACGAGAAGGCTGTGATGTGTCCTACAGAAAAAACACGATGTTTGATCAATCTCCTTGAGCATGAGTTTTAGTGCTGTTGGCCATGAGGTAATGATAAGAAGTCAACAGTGGATATTAAATAAACAGAAACTCACATAAAATAAGGTTATATATTGATCAGTCCACAAAAAATGTTATTGGCCAGGGGCTTGTGCTTTTCCCAAGAACAGTGATACAGTGTGTTTTTTGTTTTGTTTTGTTTTACTTAGCATTGGTGATGTACTTTATAGACCACAAATGCTGCAAATAATGTGAATTAGTTTTGTGTTTCTCACAGCATCATTTTCTCTTTTGCAAATGATAGCAAGACCAGCTTTTTAGGAGATTTATTTTCAGTTGCACTCAGAATACAATTTCAACTAACGATACCTGTGAGTTTACAAAGCCATATTTTAGTATTTGGGCATTTTCTTGACATGGATGCAATGTCTGAGAGAGCTTTTTCTCTGTGTTGGACAGTGCATTATTTCAGGTGTGGCACTTGAAGCAGTTGTAATTTGGTTGCCCTTAGGCTATGGGTTTGTATGTGAAGCTCACTGTTGTTTGGTCTGTGTTTTCTTTTAAAGTCAGTGTTGTCACATAAATAGCACAGAAATCTGTGTCCTCATTGCTGGCATCCATGGTCCAAATAGCTGTGTCAGTCCAGGTACATATCATGTATTACCTGGATCCCAGAGCAGCATTCTAGTTACTATTCCCCACAGCCCACTCTCCAAAGCTATCCTTTTCCTATGACAGTAAGCAAGACCCTATCCATCCTGTGTGTGAAATGTGAAAGAGGCCTCCATGATGACATTTCTTTGTTTTGGAATGGAGTTCTATGCTGGATTTCTATGAATGGATTTGATGCTGGGTTCGTTACTACTGTGCTTAGAGATCTCTTACCACTTGATCTCTCCCACTTCCTTGCCTTTCCTCATGTCCCTTTGGTTGCTACATCGTTTCCTCTTCGCCTACCACATAACTGACTCCTGGAAAATATTGCAAACTACCCCTTCACTTTTGTAATTTTCTTAAAAAAATAAAAAGATTTATTTGTTTTTATTGGAAAGTCAGATATACAGAGAGGAGGAGACAGAGAGGAAGATCTTCCGTCCACTTATTTTCTCCCTAAGTAGTTAAAACACCTGGAGCTGAGCCGATCTGAAGCCAGAAGCCACAAATCAGGAGCCTCTCAGGTCTCCCACATGGGTGCAAGGTCCAAAGGCTTTGAGCCATCCTTGACTGCTTTCCCAGGCCACAGGCAGGGAGCTTGATGGGAAGTGGAGCAGCCAGGAAACAAACTGGCGCTCATATGGGATCCTGGCATGTGCAAGTTGAGGACTTTAGCTACTATACCCCACATTCTTGTAGGTTTTAAAAACTATGTATACTGTTTTCCTCCTTTGTTAGATAGCAAGGGCTTTGAGGGAAAGTAATGTCCTTGTTCAGTTCAGTGTCATTACTGCCTTGTGTCTGACCAGCACATCACAGAAAGTGATGAACAACTGAGGATCCTGGCGTAAGTTTATTCCAACAGTGTTTTAACTCACTACTTTCATATCAGCAATCCTGATGTGTAACTGTTCTCATCCAGTGACTCTGTAGGGAAACCCAGTATAGAATACATAATGATCATTCAGTCCTGGAAAAAAATGATGAAATAAACAGGTATGAGAACAGCAGCTACTTGTTTTATATGATCAGTTGTTTTAGAATAATGCTCAGTGTAGCATTAATTAAGAATGACATAGATGAATTAATGCAACAAAACATTAATACTTTAGATTTTAAAAATTTCTACTTTCCCTGCTTCATACAATGGATAATGTACAAATGCAGAAATGAACTATTGCAATACATAGCAGTATGAATAAACTTTCTTAATATTGTCTCTACAGATCACATGGTAGGAGTTAATCAAAGATTAACTTGAAATGAGGGAGGTGCAAGGAGTGGGAACTGCTGCACAGGGGGATGTAAGTTACTGTCTACATTCTTGTCTCCACATTAGATGGCAGGTTCATGGGTGTGGGTGTCTGTGCATGTTAGTGCAATAATCAGACAATAAGGATATGATAAGTGGTCACGAATCAAGGAAATATTAAGAGCGCCTGCACCATTCTATCCTCTCTTAAAGGTGAATCAAATGCCCATCTAAGAACATCACATGTGAAAGGTGAGGATGGGGGACAACATGATCACATATAAAATATAGTATTAATGATGAACCTCAAGATAATAGGCATGATGAAACCTGGAAAATAATTGCAACCTGTCTTGAGTCCATCGAGCAGTGTGAATGTGGAGCTGAATCGCCATCACCTTGAATGGATTCCCATTTTGTGGCACTTGTATTAGCTTGTCCTACATTTTTTTGGCAGGAAGGAAGCAAAGGGCATTATTCATAGAAAAGCAACTGTGTGTGGAAAATATGCATCCTATTTTCTTCCATGTTGCATGGTACGGAAGGAAAGTGTTGCCCCTCCAGTTTGGCGAGAAATACCCTTCATTTGGAAATGGTTTTGTTCCTTTATTCTCCCAACAACACTCCCAGCACATTCAATTTCTTGTCAGGCCTACATCCTCTTCTTTTTGCTAGAATCTTTGCAATCTCTTTCTAGTAGCGTTTGCTGAAGACAATGTACGTTTGTTTTGGCGGCGGCCTTCTCTAGTTTTCCTGCCAGATTGTCTGCCTCCACAATGAGCTCGTTTTAAAGGCTCTTGAGAGTTCAGCGTATTCCCAGTATCAGTTGTGAACAGACACAATTCTATCTGCGACTCAAAGCTCTCCCTAGGCAGGAGCTCTAGTTACCCTGTTGGCAGAGGCCAGGAAAAAGGAATCAAGTGTTACTTGAATTCCTAATTCATTAAAAAAAAAAAACAACTATGTTATCAGTGTCTTCCTGTCTCCCTGGTGATCCGTGGACCTTCTGGCAAAAACTGCTGTATGTATTTTTAGTAACAGCAGGAGAGGGCAGACATTTGGGTGAGCTATGTACCCAGCTGGAAATCTTGAGTATACAAAGGGTCTTGAGTTTCCCTTGATCTTGTTTTTCCTCCAACCCCCTACTTTTCTTTCTTCTTTTTTTTAAATTTTTTTTGAGGAAATAGAAGGCCCACTTATGGAAAGCATCTTACTTGATGCTTACTGGCTGCTTTTCTCTTCTTTGGCCCTTTGTTCTCTTTCTTCTATCTGCAAGGGGAAGTGCCTAAGCCCCACCAGCTGTTTGTCACTTTCAGAGGGATAGTATGCTGTTTCTGTCACGTCTGTCTAGCCCAGCTAAGAGTGGAATCTTGCAATTTGACAATCTATAAATAGGAGGATTGAGAGGGTATAATTTAGCTTTGTTTTTGTATTTTCCAAGCCTCATTTCTCTTACCTCCAGAGCTAACAAGTGTCGTGGACTTATTGCCTGATTGAATTTGGGTAGGTTCTTCTAACCCAGAGTGATGCTCCTTTCTTCCAGTTAGCAGGGGAGTGACTGCACTGTCACTGAGAAGTGGGCGACATGTCAGCCGTTCCCTTTCAAGATCACATACCCAGGGCTTGGAATTGAAACGCAGCTTTAGAACAAAGTGCTTTGAGGTAGTGGTAGCAGCATTTTTGTTTCTGTCATCTTCTCAATACATATTGATCACTTCATTTTGGGTCATAGTGTGACCTCATTAACATTGCAATCAAAGGAGGGAGCCCGCATTCTGCAAACATTAGAGGGAACCGTGTGGGTTTCCCTTCATGGTAGACCACGAGAAGTCTTGTGAGTGGGCCTGGGGTCTGCCCTTTCCTTTGCATTAGGCGCCCCCACCTAAGCATTGGGGCACAAGGGTCAGTAAGAGGACCGTGCTTTTCTGCTATGGGCACAGACGTTGGAGATGAATAGTATGTTAGTATGCAGGAATAAACACAGATACGTTCCTTTCTGGAAGTATGTGTCATATAGATGGGTTGTCCTCATTGTGGACTTTAATCAGATAAAACAGCCTAAATCAGAATGAAGGCACTTACTGACTTGACAGCACAGTGGCAGACTCTGCATGTTTGTCTGAGTGGGGCATGTGTAGTTGTGGGAAGAAGCCAAGTTTAGAGACTCTACAAATGTATCTTATACTTTATTTTACCAAAGGAATTCCAGTTTATAAAGCTCACATGCAATAGTAACGATGAATGCAGATAGTAATTATGAAAACTGGTAGAAACTATCCCCCAGTGACTGCCTCTCTATGCACACTAACGTATATCCTGCCTATTTTCTCTCTAATCCAGAATTAAAATTTGTTTCCCTGTCTGTTGGAGGGTATGCTGGCTGTATCACACTTTATTCAGTGGAATTATAAGGTATGACTGCTGTTTAGCAAATGATTAGCTATTGCGGTTGCAAAAACTCCACCCTGAATCTGAGCAGCTGAAAATAGCCATTGTTTTGTCTGTGTACAGGCTGTGCTAGCCTACCCTGGGATGGCCTGTGTACTGTTTACTGTCTGTGCACATGCATGCACTGGGGCCTCAGCAGGGATGATGGCTTTCCCCAATCTTTCCCTCCTCCAGGAGGCTAACTGATGCTTTTCCATATCAAAGTAAAAGAATTCTCCGAAGTAGTGCACAAGCTCTTTTCAGGCCCCTGTTCATGCAACATTTGCCAGTATCCCACTGGCCAAAGCTAGTCATATCAAAGAGAGCAGCGTTATGTGGGAGGGGGTGCTACAAAAGGCCATGAATCTGGCAAGGTGTGACCTACTAGAGATGTTAATATCTTCATCTCCCCCCAGTGGGGACTTTCCAGCTACCACATGGTCTGAGTACAATGCAAAACCATACTGTGGTTGCAAGCAGAAGGGATGAGAGCTGAGAATGGAAGGAAAACAAGTTTGTGCACGGCTGTGACAAGAGTGTCTTCTGATTAAGAAACCATAGGACTTTCACGTGAAGGCATGTGTGTGAAAAGTGACTTTAGACTAATCACTTTTATGAGAAGGTTCTAGTGGCAATGGTAAGTATTAATAGACTGCATAACATGAAGAACCCTGATATGGCAGGCATGGAGAATAAACAAGGATAACACAAACTGAGAAATTTATTTGTAAGACACGAAGGGGTAATATTTCTTAAAAAATGAACAAGGAAGATAAACATGTCTGTGGAACAATCAGCAAAGGTCACGTATGGGACATTTATAAAACAAGAAATGTTAAATATGTACATGCCTGCCAGAGAGCTTTTGAGGGGACATATGTCACTAGTACTCAAAGAAAGAAAAGCAAACTCAAGTTTCTAAATCCTGACTGGGCGCTATGGGGGTATTTGGGAGGAACAGCTAAGGGTATGGAGCTTCTTTAACAATGTTATGTTAATATCTTAATATACATTTAGCTAGCATTTTACAAAAGGAATTAAAAATAGAATTTCCAGGATGTCAGTGTCAAATGGAGATTAGAGTAACAGGTAAGACCTCATCCTAATCTGGTAGGGGGAGAGTTGGAAAATATTCAAGATAAAATATCAATATCTTGGTACACAGAAAAGCTGGAGATACCCCCTTCTTCATGGTTTTAGGTCAGAGTTTTCTGGGATACTTTTAAGTGTGCTATTTCAGTCCTGGAATCCTGGATCCTAAGTTTATAGAAGTAAGTGGTGCGTAATTTGGAGGTGATGATTGAAAAAAAAACGATTCCTCCCAACCTTTCTGCCTTGCCAGAAGCTACTGCTGTGACCCCTGCCCCATCCATAGCAGGGCCTCCTTATAAAGATACACCACAAATTGGAACTTGAACACCTTCCCCAGTGGCAGCAGTTTTAAATGATTGCATTCTTTTATTTATTTATTTTAAAGATTTATTTATTTATTGGAAAGTCAGATATACAGAGAGGAGGAGAGACAGAGGAAAAGATCTTCTGTCCGATGATTCACTCCCCAAGTGAGCACAATGGCCGATGCTATGCCGATCCGAAGCCAGGATCCAGGAACCTCTTCCAGGTATTCCACATGGCTTCAGGGTCCCAAGGCTTTGGTCCGTCCTCGACTGCTTTCCCAGGCCACAGGCAGGGAGCTGGATGGGAAGTGGAGCTGCCAGGACTAGAACTGGCGCTCATATGGGATCCCGGGCGTGCAAGGCAAGGACCTCAGCCACTAGGCCACCCCGCCAGGCCTGATGGCATTCTTTTATGATGCGAGTTTTATTATGAACTGATTGTGATTTGACATGTAATACCAATTCTAACATTGTTTGTGTGAGGAAATCCATCCAGATTTTAAACCAGTGATTTATTTAGAAATGTTATTTTGGGAATCCTGCTTTATTCGTGAGATAGAACTACTGTCATTTCATAACTCTTCTCCTTGTCTTGGGGTGACTGCAGAGGAGGACAGCCTGAGAAAATAAGATAAGGAATTCCAGTCCTTCTTTTACATTAATACACAATCAAGTTCGTATTCTAGCATTTGCTGCTCCAATTTTCTGAGAGCTAATATAGAAGCTTGTACTTCAGCTTAATAGATGTGATTTGCATGCAGTTGACATACCAGAACCCCCCTGTATGATGAAATTTCATGGATCCAATGATTTGCAAAAAGAGTTTAAATTAAATGCTTTTTAATGCCCTAGACACTGCATTGGGCCACTCTGTGTTAGTTGCCAGAATTTCTCCCAGAGTAATGATGTAAGAATGAAAAGGCAGTTCGGAATGCAATATAATCTAGAGACCTACAAATATAACATTGTGGATCTTGAAGCTGGGAAAAATAGTCTAGCTTTATTTAGGTGTGTCACTGAGGATAACCAGTTTTATCTCTCTCAGGTTTCATGGAATACAATCATACCCTCACTGTGCGTGGATTCCTGCTCTATACTACACGTTGAATGTGCCTTGCTGGAAAATCTGGTGTCCAAAACCTAATGGTTTTTTGAGTGTCACGGTGGAACTTGGATTATGGACAATTTTGGATTTTCAGATTAGGAATGTTCAACTGGCAGAGTCCATGCAAATATTCCAAAATGTGAAAAAAAAGTTTGAAATTTGATACACACACACACACACACACACACACACACACTGGTAAAGACAGAGAAAGAGACAAAGGGAAGGGGGATGGAGAAGAGGGAGAGAGGGAAAAAGGGGGAGAGGGAGGAAAGGAGGGAGACAGAGATCTACTGGTTCACTCCACATATGGCTGCAATTGGCTGTAGATGGGCTGGGCTGCACCAGGCCAGGCCAGGCTGAAGCCAGGATTCAGGAGCTTCTTTTCAGTCTCTTACATGGGTCGTAGGGACCTAAGCATTTGGATCATGTTCTGTTGCTTTCCCCAGTGCTGAAGTGGAAGTGAAGCGGCTAGGATTTGAACCATCACCCAAATGGGGTGCCATGGCAGCTTTTGCCCTCCATGCCATAAGGCCAGCCCCTAAATGTTGCTGTTTGAATGAAAGCATGAGGAAGTTGAATGTATCTGAAGAGTTGCTGGTCAATATCATTCGGAACTTTCTTTACACAGCCTTTCTGCTGCATTTTCACACTGGCACAATGATGAACCAGTTCTATTAGTGGAAGACAGTGTGAGACTGAGGCTTCCTGTAGCTTAGGAGCTGTATGTATTTTAATATCTTTCCTCGAATACTAGTATATAAATATGCAGTAGAAAAAATGCAGCCAAAGATCTGTTCACACATGCGGTCTAACACTGCGTTCAGATTTGATCTCCTGTTTTAAATATCATTCAGAAATAACACATTTCTGTGAGTAGTGTTTAGTATACAGCTTAAAAAAAAAAAAGAAAAAGTACAGGTCCTGTGTTTCCTACAAGAGAACCCTTTGGAGGAAGTCAGTGACATACTTTTTGAAAATCAAAAGTTTACATTCTAAAGTACTCTTGCGAATTCCTGCATGTACAGGACTGACACCAGGTGAAGAAAGACAAGGAGGTCTAGAATATTGGAAAGAGGAAGTTGTGCACAGCAATAAAAAATGTTGCCATATTATGTTAAATTTCCCTTTGTATCTCAAAAATGTGTCTTTTGCCAGAGCTGGGTAAAGGTCCATTGAAAAAGATTAGGTAGTGTGGCAACATGGGTGGTACAGTACACCAATCCTCAGCCTGCGGTGCTGGCATCCCATATAGGCACTGGTTCATGTCCTGGCTGGTTCACTTCACATCCAGCTTTCTGCTTTATGGCTTGGGAAAACAGCAAAGGATGGTTCAAATCCTTGGGACCCTATAACCATTGGAAGACCTGGAGGAAGTTCCTAGTTCCTGGCTTCAGATTGGTTCAGCTCTGGCCATTACAGCCATTTGGGGAGTGAACCAACAGATGGAAGTTCTCTCTCTTTTCTTTCTTTTTTTTTTATTTTTTTTTAAAGATTTATTTTTATTATTTTTTCATTGGAAAGGCGGATATACAGAGAGGAGACACAGAGAGGAAGATCTTCCGTCCAATGATTCACTCCCCAAGTGAGCACAACGACCGATACTATGCCGGTCCGAAGCCAGGAGCCTCTTCAGGGTCTCCCACGCGGGTGCAGGGTCCCAAAGCTGCGGGCCGTCCTCGACTGCTTTCCCAGGCCACAGGCAGGGAGCTGGAAGGGAAGCGGGGCTGCCGGGATTAGAACTGGCGCCCATATGGGATCCCGGGCGTGCAAGGTGAGGACCTTAACCACTTGCGCCACCGCGCCGGGCCCTCTATTTTCTTCCTATAAATGTGCCTCAAATAGAAATAAATAAGTCTTTTTAGAAATATGAGGTAGTGAAAACAATGTCAGTAACTTCCGTTCCCAAGACGTACAATTGGTGTTCCAAAGAAAGTTTTATTTGATTTTCAGTTATTTGATGATCATAGTTGACAGTTATTTTATAGGCTCTCCTTTGGTGCTTGACAGACCTGAAAATTGATAATTTAGTTAAACATTGCCTTGAAAATTTAACCTAAGGTTTATGTATTGGAGGCTGGCACTGTGGGCCAGCAGGTGAAGCCACTATCTGTGATGTCAGTGTCCCATATTGAAGTCATGACTGCTTTGCTTCTGACCCAGCTCCATGCTAAAGCACCTGGGAAGGCTGCAGAAGATGGTCCCAGTGCTTGAGTCTCTGATGCCCATGCAGGAAACTCAAAAGGAATTATAGGCTACTTTTAACCTTTGGCTTGATCTAGCCCTAGCTGATGCAGCCATTTAGGAAGTGAAACAGCAGTTGGAAGATCTCTTTTTGTCACTCCTTCCCTTCCATTCTGCCCAATAAATAAATCTTAAGTCAAAATCTTTGTATTTGAAAAGCAGAGAGAAAAAGAGATTTTTCTGGCCTGCTGGTTCCGTTTCCAAATGCCCACAACTGCCAGGGTTGGGCCAATAGCAAGGGTTCACATACTCAAGTCATCACTGGCTCGCCCCCAAGGATGCACATTAGAATGAAGCTACAGTTAAAAAAGCAGTCGTAAGCATTCCAATATGGGATAGGGTGTTTCAAATGGTATCTGACTGTTGGACCAAATGTCCATCCCTTAACACACATTTTTAATAAGGCATGTTCTATGTCACAGACACTGTTATAAGCAATCTGTACATATCAACTAGTTTCATCCATCCTATGAGTTGTGAGTGTTCATATTAGCCCCTTTCACAGATAAGCAAACTGAGGCACAAGGAAGTTATATAAGTAGTCTAAGATCACTCGGCCAATGAACGGTACAATTGTCAGACACAGGTGCTTGAGTTTCAAGATTCTGGACCTTTAATCACTTAGCTGTGTTGCCTACAATAGGAATCCGCATCCCCACTTCGATGTTATTGCTTTGGAAGATGCTAGTTCTGACTATAGTTTAGGAAAGTCAGAGTGTGAATCTTTCGTTATTATAACTTCAGCCAGCTGTTTCACTTGATTATTCAGGTGAATGACATGAGAGTTAACTCAGATCAATGGTTCTCCAGATTTGAACTTAGAGTTGACTCTTAGGAGAGGTGTTGGCAGTAGGGAGGGCAGGCCATTTCATGTGCACATGGTTGCATGGTGTGAGGCTTGGGCTGGCTTCTTCAGTCTTCTGTGGGTACTTTGGTTTTGATTTGTTTTCTGTCTTTGGCCACAGAAGGGAAACATTGAGCCCCTGCAAATTTGAAAAGAATATTTTCTGTTGGATCTGCTTTGTGAAATTGAGTAGCAAAATGTTTTTCAGGAAAAGTGACTTTTAATCATGGTGGTATGAGCATAGCATATGCAGCATTTAAGAAAATTGGCCAAACGTGGACCCACAGTTAATGGCAAACATTTCTGCTGCTTCATCTGAATCCTGCTGGCAAAGTGCACCTGTTGTTTGGTGTGTTTATTTTGGACTTTCCACTTTGTTCAAACAAGACTTATCTTGTTTGGGGCTTTGGTGAGAGCACGCTCCTCTGAGCAGATACTGTGCTTTCTCTTGGAAGCCTGTCAACTTGCAGGAATCCCACTGGTTGAAGAGCACTGGGGCATTTCTCATTAAGGCTGCACAGGAGAGCTAATTGCAGAAGTCCTGTTTCTGTTTGTGCGTGCCATCAAGTGCCTGCCTGCTAGAATTGCTTTTTCTGTGACTGCTGCTTTAGGCACAGAAAAGGGTCACAGTGATGGGAGCAGATTGTGTCTGCTTGCCATTTGGGTTGGGGGTGGAGGCAACAGAGGCAGAGACAAATGATTCTGATGCCTGTACCATTTGTCACAGAAGCGCTGACCCAAATCATTTTGCAAACTGCAAAATATGTGCTAAATACAAAGGAATATTGAGTCACTCTAGACACATTGGAAGAAATGTTGAACATTCCTATGCATGCCCTGCCATCTAACATAATAACAGTTCCTGAAGGCGCACTGTGTGTGCCCTTCCCTAGTCGCATCATCCCCACCCTTTTCTCCAGAGGTAACCACTACCCTGAGTTGCGATATTCACTTTGTTGGTTTTCGTTTGAGCATCTCCTTAATCGATGAGTAACGAATTAAGGAAGACTGGGGGCAGCAAGCACAAATCCAGCTGTGTAAGGAAAAAGACTCTGCTTCACTTTGGTAAAACTCCTTAGAGAGGATAAGCTAAGCCAATCTGGGAGAAGCCTAGCTTATTGCGGGGATGTTGGTGGGCAAGGCTACAATAAAAGTCAATCATGGAAAAAGTGAGTTTCCCTCCATCAAGACATCCATCAGCGTGGTGCAGAGCTGAGTGCTGAGTGGCCAGTGGGAGTGTTTCCAGAAGCATGGGTTCTCCTGCATTTCCGGTGCTTCACCCTAAGGAACAGGTCAAAGCACAAAGCTGCTGAAAGAAATGAGAGTCCCATCCTGACCCAGAGGCCAAGAAGGGCAGGACCCTGTCACAGGAGCCCATGTTCAGGAAAAGCAAGACAGACCAATGTGGGCCTAGCTCCTCAGGCTGTTGTTTCCAATTAGGTGACAACAGGCACGTTACAGTGACCATCCTCAATGTGCCCCTCTTGAACCCTATTGTTCCAGCGCGAACTGGCTGTGCTGCTGTTGGGGCACGTGGCTTTTATTGGGCGACCATCGTTCAGTCTTTCCCAGCACTTGCCTGGACTCTGCCCTGGGTTCCTCCTTTTCTGTTATGTCTTCCTCTTTGTTGGCTTCTTTGGTCGAGTCCCCAATGAGGAACTGTGGTTTTGAAGCCTTGTATGCCTCAGAGTGTCTGTTCTGTCATAGCTGATGGGGATTGAGAGTGGAATCCTGAGAAATGACAGTTCTAAGGGAAAAGTGTCACTTTGTTGTGATGCTTCTGTGTCTTCTGTTGCTGCCGAGTAAGAGGACCAATCCGATTCTTGATAGGTTACTTAGGACTTGATTTCTTTTGCTCTCTGCCAGGAAGTCATCTTGTCCCTAAGGATTTGAAATGTCATGCTAATGGGACGAGACATGTGTCTGTTTTCATCCACTGTACCAGAAGCCCCATGACATACTGAGTATCATTTCAGTTGATGCTTCAATCATTTCAGTTCGGGTATATTTTCTTGAATGACTTCTTTTCCTCAGTTTCATCTTTCCATCCTGTGACTGACATTCAGGAGCCAGTATCTCTGTAGTAATTGGATAATTTTCCCTCTTCAGTTGCACTCTTCTTCTCTACTTTGGGAAGGATATTTTCTAACACTTCCATTGCTTTTGATTTTCTCTGATTTTTTTAATCTCCCAATTTTGGGGGCTTTGTAATTCTGTTTCTTTTTAATAATCAGTTTCATACTCCATGGATGAATATTCTCTCCATGGACATCTCCGAAATATATCTGTCTACTTGGTGTTTCTGCTAGTGATGTGGTCTCTGTCCCTTCTACATTGCTGTTTGTTTGCATGTTTTCATCTGGTCTCCTTTGTAGAGTCTTTTTGTTATTTTTTTTTTCAGATGTCTGGTAATCCTTGGTTACTGGGGAACTAGGAAGCTGCCGAGGCGCTCTAAGGGAGTGGGTGGAGCTTGTGGAATCCACTTCTCTCTAGGGTGATCTGAGTTGGGCATTTCTAGGGCATCCCCAGTATCACTAGTGGTAGCTCTTTCACTCTGAGCTGCTGAGCTGTCATGCAGAATCTTTTCTGGCTCATGCTGCAAGGGGGAGGTCTGGTGAGAGCTTTGTGTGAGTGGGAGGTGTGTATCTGCATTCAGGGTGCCTTGTACTGCACCTGTGTGCAACAGAAGACTCGGGGCGTGAGTGTCTCCCAGGCCAGATGGCCTTGTGTTCTCCTGAGTGAGGCAAAGCAATCCCTCAGAGGAATGGAAGCCGCCGGTCAGCCTCCCAGGGAACCTGCTTTCTATCCTTTGCAGTTTTTGACATTCTCTTCATCCTCAATTCTGGAGGAACCTGCTGCTCACTTTCCACTTTCCCTGCTGGCTTAAGATTATTTTTTTCCTCTCTTGCTTGCTGATTTGGTTGCCACTCATCCATCTGGTTTGCAGCTTCCAAAACCCCCCACTCTGTTCTCCTGGCTTTGTCTTTAAGAACAACCCTTTATGTGGTCTTAGTGTGGTTTTATGAGAGTAGAATTAGATGCATATGTTCAGCCTACCAACTTAACCTGGGAGCTGGAACTTTTTCATATTATTAAATCTAGTACATTGTGCCTCCTCAGAGCTGAAGGTTTCTGAGCACTTGTGAATACATTTGTATCCAGTTCTGTTCAGCCTTTTGCATGTGTAGAAGATGCAAGTAGGGATGGATGTTATCTTTTTGCTTCAAAAGACAAAATACAAAATCAGATTAAGTGGTGCACCCATGGCTCCTGCTACAAAGTGGCAGTGCTAGGATCTGAATGCAGGCTGAGAACTGGGATTTGAAACCCAGGGAAGGTTATTCAGAAGTCCAGCTCCCTCCTTATACCCATAGGTGATTTGAAACAAGGCCTGCAGGGCCCGGCGCGGTGGTGCAGTGGTTAAGGTCCTCGCCTTGCACGCCCGGCATCCCATATGGGCACCGGTTCTAATCCCGGCAGCCCCGCTTCCCATCCAGCTCCCTGCCTGTGGCCTGGGAAGGTAGTTGAGGACCCTGCACCCGCGTGGGAGACCCGGAAGAGGCTCCTGGCTTCGGATTGGCATAGCATCGGCCATTGCGCTCACTTGGGGAGCGAATCATCGGACGGAAGCTCTTCCTCTCTGTCTCTCCTCTCTGTATATCCGCCTTTCCAATAAAAAATAATAAAAATAAATCTTAAAAAAAAAAAAAGAAACAAGGCCTACAGATCCTATCAGGGTGTTCATTGGACTTTGAAGGAGAAAACTGTTCTCATATGTATTGAGTTGAGAGCCCTGGGTTGGGCTTTTAAAGGGCAAATGGGGAACCCACAGAGTGTGCGAGGTACCTGCTTTCTGCAGCTGCAGGGTCCCTCCCCTGCCTGATAGCCTAATATGTGGCTGAAGGTCATTCATGGGCACTGGGTACTATCTGGAGAATAAAGCATGCATGGTTTCCTGGCCCACCCAGTAGTTGAATATGTGTTTTGAAAGTGAGGCGGTTATAATGGACTTCTTTTTCTATATAATCAACAGGAATAGATAACTCATTACTCATTCAATGTCATGAGCATCAGCATCTCATTTTCCTATTGAGGGATTTGCATTTTTTTTTCTGTGACCATATGAAGCCAGTGATTTGCAAAATGAATTCAGCCATAAATGGGTGCTTTAGAGGTTTTATTAATTATTATGCTTTGCAAACCTTTGTCAAGCCAGATTTTTCTGACTAAATTATTCATGTATTTTTATTTAGTGGTGAAGGTCTGTCCATAGCTATTACTATGGACTGGATGGATTTTAATTTGAGAGTATTAGGAAGATTGGTGAGTGATGGACCCTTTGATTCTGAATGTTGAGAGTGTTATCTTTCTTTTGACAGATTTCTGCTTCAGTGAGCTTTTTAAGCATGGCTGCTTAATTGTTCAGAATAAGATTGTGTTTATGTTGTAGTGCTATAACTATGCTAGCCCTTTATCTAGAAGAATGTTATGTAAAATGCTTATAAATAGCTGAGAATAAGTTGTCTTAAAAATGCAAATATCAATCTGCCTGTGAACCTTTGAGCATTTTGACATGGTATTTTAAGGCCAATTTTGCTTAGTCTTTATAGAAAGAACTCTTTTCATTTAAGGGGATTAAGTGAGTGCTGGACCAATTTCAGCTGCCTTAAAATACACATTTGGGGCTTTTTTTATGTTCACTCAAGTTCTAAAAGAACGTTATAGGGACACTCTATAAACTGCTTTAGTGTATTGGCTGTCAAATTTAACTAGACCTTTTACCTCTGGGAGAAAATGATGGGTAACATATGCTGTGAGTATTTTATTTGAAAAAAAAATAGAATCGTTGACCTTATATTTTAACTTTTTCTTTTTTCATCATAGGAATCCCATCTGTCCCATTCTAATCCAAGGAAAAGTATTTAAGTGGCTCATATCAGCACAATATTAGATTTGATATCTTAGAGAAATTTAAAAGGGATTGTGAATGTAAACGGGGGATGTTGATCACCATTCCTTTGGACGTCACAAGGCTGGAGAAGTGCCTGTATTTGCGAATCTTGATTTTGCATTCTTAGAAAAGCCATTTGACCTGTTTCTGCATGTTTATATTGGAATAATTCACAGCTTGTGTGGTTTAGTGAGATGACATGTGAGAGGCCTTGTATGGCAACGGGTGTATATTTGAGGGCTGTAATCATGGCCATCTTCTAACTGACAATGGTTAGCCTCATTCTATTAGTTTTACATGGATTAATCTTTGTTGTCTCACTGCATCCTTAAAAGGGAGGTACTCACGCTGTGTCTCAGTTGTTGCATGAGACTGGTTTCAGAATCCCCTAGAGATACAAAAATCTGCAAGTGCTTGAGCCAATTTACCCAAAATTGCATAGTGTTTACATTCAACCGAAGCGCATCCTCATAGATATGTTAAGCCATCTCTAGATTACTTATAATGCATAATATACTGTAAATGCTATTTAAGTAGTCATATTATATTGTATTTTTGATGAAATAATGACCAGAAAATACGTTGATACATGTTTAGTAGGGATGCAGGCTTTCCCCCCCCCCCAACAACTTTTAGCTCTGATTGAATTTACAGATGCAGAACACACAGGGAGAGCTGCCTTATGTTAATAGCCCCACTTTACAGATGAGGACCCTGAGGCATAGTGAGTTTAGTGAACTTGGGATTAAACAGTTTGTATGAGGAGAAGTTGGCTTTAAAAGCAGATGTCCATCCCCAGAGACTGTGTCTTAATTGCTACCCCAGAGTGGCTGTTCATGACGTGCTGGCTTGTGTTTATAGGGCAAAGCTCCTGCCCCATTCATCTGTGGGGGGAACCCTTTGCATGTTGTAAATGGTCGTAGAATCTCCAGCCATGCCTGCGGAATGGAATGAATGCGGGAAGATGTTTCCCTCACTTACTGAGTTGAGCCACTCTTGCTACAAAATGTGCTTTTCTTGGAACTCACTCTGCTTGGTTTCCATGAGACCCTACCAACCTTCCTGTCACTTGAGTGCCTGGGCAAACCCTGTGTCAGTACATCTACTGAGATTTCCATAGGATGGCAGAGCTCCTGGTCCCGTGGCCATGGTTGCCTTTCAGTGACTCTGACAGATTGGCTTGGTAATAAAGATCTTGTAGAGCTAGTCCCTTGAACAGGGGCAGCATGATTTTATTTTATTTTGTGTTGTTGAGTTTTATTTTATTTTATTTTATTTTGGTAAAGGACCTGATTGTAAATATCTTCAGTTTTGTAGGGCATAATGTCTTTTCCAAGCTCCTCGACTGTGACTCCTGAGCAGCTATGGATAGTGACTGTGACTATATTCTAAGCGAACTTGATTGGCAAAGAGCATGCCTGGCTGCAAACATTGTCTTGTTGACCCTGCCGCAGCGTCCTGGTTTGCCCACTCAGTAATGTTAAGGACTCACCTTTTCAACACAGGGAATTTAGAAGATAATATGCAGGAAACAAATGGGAAAATCATGAGCAGGTAAAAGTGAACAGGTCTTTCTTAGACTGTTTTTCTCAGGAGAAGGAACTGGCAGATGTTGTAAGGGTGAGAGTGCAAGAGCACCCATTTCTATTGATGAAAGGAATTGCATTGCAAACAGAGGCAAACCTAATACCTCCCCCTGCCACTGCCCAACCCCCAAGAGTGGGGAGGGAAATCAAGAACAACCAGAGAACTTGGGATTTTTCTGTTTGGTAATTCACTTAGAGCTTAAAACATTGCAAAAATAGCTGCCAGGCTGCCAGAGCTTGGAAGCTGATAACCCGGAGGGATGTCATCTGCATAGACAATATGGAGTTTTTCTTTGAGTTGCAGACTGTGAACAGCCCAGGGATACTGGTTCGGTAGGTCTGAGGTTATGATCCAAAATCTATGATTTCCACAGACTCCAAAAGCTTGCATCAAGCAGGAAGGCCTGGGGTCATATTTTGAGGAACACTGCTTGCATGCTCCCTTTCCTGGAATGGACTTTTTTTTCCCCCTGCAAGTAATGTCCCTCATTTAAAGAAATTAGCCTTCATGATGAGAGACACCCATTCATTTGACCAGCTCTATAACAAAAAGTTGTCTTTATGGTGGGGAGTAGTGGAGAGAGGGAAAGAATGGACACTGGGACAGACTCATCTTTATCTTCTATCTTCACTCTCTGTGGGCTCCTGTTAGAGAACTGGAATGAAGGAATTAGAGTGAGAAAAGAGTTTGCAATGCAGGAAGAATGGACCTTGAAAGTTTCTAGTGCAGGTAGAGGAGGAAGGGGTACAGGGAGAATCAGGCCCTTGCTGAGGGCTGCAGGATGGCACAGACTGGCCGAGCAAGAAGCATGAATTGTAAATAATCAGGAATGTAGACAACTCCATAAGCATGTTTGGTGAAATCAAAATCGATTAAGTTGACAAGCATTTTACACTTAATTTCTTGCAGAAATGTAGCTGCCAGCAACTCTTGGCCACCCAGTGCTGTTCCTCCTCAGATAGATCAGTGAACCTGACTCGTGCATTTCCGGAGGATGAGTGAACTTCAGAAAGCCCCTAGGCTGTCAGCAGACTGACTTCCTTCTACTGAGTTTTTTGTCTGTTAAAAAATAAAGAATGGACCGCTAGAAGGGTGGGTGCCCTTGACCCATGGCATTTAGTTGGATCAGGATTGTTGCAGTATAATTGCCCCCTTGGAATCACTTGCTTCATTGTCTAAGCATGAGGGAGGAACAGTGAGGAGGGTTCAGTCCTGCAGTGGTGCCATGGCATTACCCAAAGAGTCTTGAAGTTAATTTTGTTGCTCGGTAAGTTTAACAGTTTAAAGGGCATACATTATTCTATCATGTAATCCTTTGAGAGCTTTGCTTCTAGGCCCAGGGGCTTCAGCAGCCACTGGGGACAGACCTGGTTGTATGGCATTGCGTGGGGGCGGAGAGGGTGGTCATTGGTCAATAGTGTCTGTGGGTTGTGATAGGAAGGGAGGCATGCTGGGGTGATTTCCAAAAACCTGTTTATCACAGACACACATCCTTCCCTCTGTCTGTAGTGTAGACTTTGAAGGATGTGTGGCAGGTTTTCAGTGCTAAATGGCTTAGACATGGCCTCACCATTGTGTATTCTCCTGCCTTCTAGTCTAGTACATTCCAGAAATGCCTATTTTGTCGGGGGCTGTATTGTGAGCAGATTACAGGTGCTGGGAACACCGTGCAGGTCTCCCATGTTGGCGACAAAAACTCAATTTCTTGAGCCGTCACTGCTGTCTCTTCCAATCACTGACAGGAAGCTGGGGTTGAGCTGGAATTGGGACTTAAACTCAGAAACTCCGGCATGCAACAGCTTCGACAAGAGCTATTCTAAAGCAGCCA
This sequence comes from Ochotona curzoniae, assembly GCF_017591425.1. NCBI lineage: Eukaryota > Metazoa > Chordata > Mammalia > Lagomorpha > Ochotonidae > Ochotona > Ochotona curzoniae. Next base: position 15,848,452 of record NW_024465023.1, on the reverse strand, counting down.
CATCTTAAGTAGAAGGCTCAAGATGTGAGAACTAAATATCATCAGCAAGGGTAGCATAAGTTTGTAAAGATTTCTAGGCACTTTAATTTACACTTAGAACACACAATTTCATTGGCAGCATCTTATGTTTTACTTTTGGGGATAATCTCCATTTTTGTAAAACTATGTTTGACACAGTGATTCTCAGCAGATACCAGGACATGCAGCTAAGTTACTGTAAAATTGAATTGAAAGATAAGATGGGGGCTGGCCCTATGGTACAGTGGGTGAAGCCACCATCTTTGTTGTCAACACCCCATATTGGTGTTGATTCAAAACCCAGCTATTGCACTTATAATCCAGCTCCCTCCAGGTGCACCAGGAAAAGCAGTGGAAAATTGCCCATATGCGTGGGCCTCTGCCACCCACATGGGAGACTCAGGTGGAATTCTACTCTCCTGCCTTCAACCTGGCCACTTCCAGCTGTTGCCATTTGACAAGTGATCTTTCTCTGACTCTGTCTCTCTTTCTGTAACTCTGCCTATGGCTAAATACATTAATAAATCTTAAAGGAAGAAAGTTAGGATTATTTGGGTTGGATGTTTGACCTAGTGGTTAAACTGCCAGCCAGGATGTTTGTATCTCATATCGTGGTGCTTGTATTTGAGTCTTGGCACAAGTCCTGATCCTTCCTTCCCGCAAATGTGCATGCCAGGAGAGAGCAGATAATGACTTACATGGTTGGGCCCCTGCCACTCATAAAGGAAATCTAAATTGAGTTACTGTCTCCTGGATTAGGCTAACTCAGGCCAGGGAGAGAGAACCAGTGGATGGAAACTTCTGTCTCTGTCTCTCCCATGAACTTTGGAAATGACTTTGGTTACTTGGTCATTAGTAATCTTTTTAACTTTTATGAAATACTTCTCTCTCATTTAAAGACTTATTTATTTTGATTGTAAAGGCAGATATATACACAAAAGGAGAGAAAAGATCTTCCATCTGCTGGTTCACTTCCTAAGTAGCCATAATGGCCAGAGCTGAGCTGACCCAAAGTCAGGAGCTTCTTCTGGATCTCCCATGCAGATGCAGGGTCCTAAAGATTTGGGACATCCTTTACTACTTTCCCAGGCCACAAGTAGGGAGCTGGATGGGAAGTGGAGCAGCTGGAATACAAACCTGTGCTCATATGGGATGCCAGCAAGTGCAAGGTGGTGATTTAGCCACTGAGCTATCTGAGTGGGAGAGGCAGACAGACTGAAAGCTCCCATTGACTGGTGCACTTCCCAAATGTTTGCAATGCCTGGGACTGGCTGGGCCAAAGCTAGGAGCTGGGAACTCAATCAAGATCTGCTACATGGGTGGCAGAGGCCCAACCACATGTGCCGTTGTGCTTGCTTCCCAGGGTGCACATTAGCAGAGCTGGTATAGAGAAACTAACTGGTACTAGATTTCAGGCACTCCAGTGTGGGATGTAAGCATCTGGACTGGCATCACAATCACAGGGGCCAATGCCTGCCCCTGTCAGTTGATATCCTTTTTTGGGGGGTAGCTGCTAGTACACAAATACATAAATTAATTTACAAACTTACAAATAACAGGTTTAATGTGAATCATTCTACTTCTTGATTCCTGAAGTCAGAAAAAAAAATCTCAGGTTACCAGACCGTGGCCAGACCCAAGTATATTGATTATTGGTCTTGAAATTAGCTCTTTCAAACAAGTTGACATTGTTTCTGTTTAGCTCTAAGACCAATGCTTTCTTAAATTTTCTTGGACAGAAAGACTGAGGAAAAAATGGTATTACTCTTGCTTTAAATAAAACAACATAGATTTGGCTTGGACTGGGAATGGTATCTGATTATCTGGACTAGGGCTGGGTCTTCTTTGGAAACTTCAAGGGATTGATTACACGTTGGCAATTCCCCTATAAAAGTTTAAAGTACGGCTGTGGTGAGAGAAAGAAAAAACAGTCTTAGCTCTCATTCCTGCGTCTAATTTTGGTTTCTAGGACTTGTTGAAACTTGGTTCTTTCCCCTTTCCCTGCTGTTGATCATGTGATAGTGTGATGTACAAAGCGGCAGGCACATACTACTTGTGTGCTGCTCTGCCTTCTGAGGCTGCGAAGAGGCAGATTTCCTCCTCACTCCCCACAAGTCGCATAGTATGGATGATAGGCTCAAACATCTGGAGTCAGAAGATCCAAGTTTGGCTTTTCTATAACTTAGATGATGCTTGGCATTAAATCTAAAAGGAATTGTAATTCGGTGTTGCCTTTTTTTTTTTTTCCAAATTATCACAGTTGAAGTTAATTCTCTTCACTTCCCAGGGAGACTGTGGAGAGCCCGTGTGAGATGGTGCTTTGTAAGTCCTGTAGTGTGATCGTTGTCAGTTTTATCTACTCATACTTGTGTTCCTGGCAGCACCTTGGCTTCTGAGAATCTTGACTTTTGTGGTAGTGATGACAAAAGCCATTGAAGTTAATGTCATCTGGTAAACTTTGCTTCTTCCAACAAAACAAGAAAAGCATTTGGCTCCAGTTACTGAAAATTTCAAAGCTCTTACTATACATTCTGATATTTTCCTGTGATTCGGCTTTCAAAATATCTCATTCTGTTATTTTTCCACTTGCATCATTAGTTGTTTTTTTCTCAGCCTTCTTTCCTATTTCTTCCTATTGTTCCCCCTATGTCTTCATTTAGGGTGACACCCAGATTTTAGTCTATGGTTCTATTCTCCCATGGTGACCTTAGCCCATCTCAAGATTTAAATATCCTGTATATCTTGCAAATAACAGATACTCCTGGTCATCTGGCCTATGTCCTACCACCACCTACTCTACCTTAAATTCTCAATACATCTTCAAACTAGACTAACTGGTGTGCCCTTAAAACACAAGAAACAGTTCTGCCTATAGTTGTACCCTGCCTTAAGTTCCTTTTTCCTTTCTTCTTTCTCTGCCAGTTAGATTCTAGATATTTCTTCATGCCTTTTTTTTTCTGTTTGTCTTCCTTCCCTCATGCTTCTCACAAAGTCATAAGAAGAAATAAATGTTATTACTGGTACACAATCTACTTTGTTGTTACTGTGCTTATTTTGAGGCTAAAAAGCAGACCCAGGGTCACACAGGCAGCTTGCATGGATTCTTGTTCTCTTGGCAAGCAGCTCTATGAGCTTTGGGGTTTCAAAACTGTGCATTGTAGTCATTTATAAAGCTGAAATAATTGGCTGCAGGCAACAGTTACAGTGTAATAATTTATTAGCCATAATTTCCCTCTCAGCATTTGTTTTCTACCTAGTAAGTTATGAACCCTGGCCCTCAATATACTGTTATTTTAAACATCAAGTCACAAAAATGCATCAGGCAAACCAACTGGAGTAGATGTGACTGCCAGATGGATTCTAACCATTCACATCTCTTGAGACTCTTAAAACCACATGCCTGATGTATTGAGCTATCTAAGGGAAACTTGACTGTATTTATCCATTTATTTATTTTATATTTTAATTTATTTTTTTAAATTTTATGATACTTTCCCATGGGCTCTGAGATTTCACCTCTGCCCCTCCCTTCTTATCCCTCTCTCCACAGATTTCCTCTATATTATTACAATAGTATAGTCTTTCAAAAATAGTCACAGTTGATCAGTCTGTTATTTAGGTGTACCTTGACATTATAGCCATGGACACTGGCAGAGAGTCCAGCATCCTATTGCCAGGATATATTTAACTTTCATTGGGAGTCCATCTTTGATTTGGAAGTAGAGATGCATACTACATTGCATCTTTACATTTTGTTGTGATAGCCTGTATTATACAGTTCCTTTAGATGACTATATGCATATGTGTGATTACCTATAGATCTGTTGAGCTTGAATTATGCATGAAGGTTACCTTATATCAGAGAGAACATATTATATTTGTCCTTTTGGGATTGGCTTATTTCTTTTTTTTTTAAGATGTATTTATTTTTATTGCAAAGGTGGATATACAGAGAGGAGGAGAGACAGACAGGAAGATCTTCTGTGATGGTTCACTCCCCAAGTAACCTCAATGGCCGGAGCTAAGCCAATCAGGAGCCAGGAGCTCCTCTGAGTCTCCCACATGGGTGCAGGGTCCCATGACCCTGGGTCATCCTTGACTGCTTTCCCAGGCCACAAGCAGGGAGCTGGATGGGAAGCGAGGCCTGCAGGATTAGAACCTGTGACCACACAGGACCCTAGTGCGTGCTAGGTGAGGAACTTACCATTACACTATCACGCCAGGCCCATTGGGATTGGCTTATTTCACTGAGCATAATAATCTCTAGTTGGATCCATTTTGTTGCAAATGATAGAATTTTATTCTTTTTACTGAATGAGTAGTATCCCATAGTATGGTGATTTTTAGGTTACTAGATTATTTATTTTAGCAGTGGTAAGGTGTATCTGCTTTTGGACTAATACCTGTTGACTTCTGTAAATAGAATCTTAGTAGTAAACAGTAACCTCACACACAGATCACTTAGAAATAGGTTTTAGTTAGTACTGTTCACTGACCTAAGAGAAATTGCCTAAAAATAGTTCCTGGAGCCTAAAGGATTAAGAAGAAATTGAATGATTGTGTCTGATTATAAGTCATTCTGTTTATTGTTCACTTTAATTGAAAAGCAAAATTATAATGTTGAATGTTCAGTCCTCTAAAGTGATTCTCCACCTTGGGTGTATATGGCCATCACCTGGAGTGCTTAAGGTCTGCTGATACTTGGGTTTTACCTTCTGTGGTTCTCATTTAATTGGCCTTGAATAAGACCCGGGCATCAGGATTTTTAAAAAGTTCTCTAACTGATTCAAACATACAACCAAGGTTGCAGAATCCGGACAGTCAAATCTTAAAAAATAATTTTTAAAGATCTAGTTTAACTGTTAGTTTTCTGAGGGAGACCAGGACGTTGTCAGAATTTTCTACTTCTTTTTCGCATTTCTAGAAGAAAACGAAAAATAGTTCCCTCTTGTCTTTAAATATTGTATCTTTCCAGGCTTTATAACATTAGCTACATATACACAGTCTGTAGTTACCCTTGCCTAAGAACATATGTATTTTCAACCCCGTTGAGATTATGAGATTCTTACCAGTGTTCCAGTTTAATCTCTTTAAGCACTGAGACTAGCTCATCATCAGTTGTTGCAGACTTGAGATTTAAACCGTGGTCTTTCTGACTCTAAAACTCTTGGGATTAACCACTGGGGAAGAGTTTGGTAGGAATCACTAAAAGCATTTCCATCTTCTTGGGCACATGGACTATGATTCCAAGTCTTCTTTGGTGTGGTCATGTGATTGAGTTCTAGTCGATACGATGATAGCAGAAGCAATGTATACCACCTCCTGGCCTCCCATGAGAGCCTCCCTTTATTTTCCCATCTGTTGGCTCCAAATGAGGACCACCTTTAGGATGGCTGCCTGCCAAAGACCTACTTAAGAAACTGGGGTAGAGGGGGGAGGTAGTATGTGAGCAGCTAGTCATATCTGAAAATAAATACTGGGTATTAATAACTGAGTAGTGAGAGGGAACTAACTCTTGGGAGTGGGATTGAGAGAAAAAGTGGGATGTTAGTCTTGAACAGCTGAAAGGAGACACGAAACCAAGACTTGACAGTTGGAAAGGAGGAAGAAGCAAATGTACATAAATTTAGACTTATGGACTCTTACTTTCAAAGCTGACTCTGAGAAGTTGAGGGAAGAACTTGGTATCTGGCATGGCAGAGATAGTAAGCCAGGATCTACCATACCATTAACAATGGAGGACTATACCAAAATTGAGAAAACTGGGGAAGGTTCCTATGGAATTATATATAGGGGCAGACATAAAACTACAGGTCAAGTGGTAGCTATGAAGAAAATCAGACTAGAAAGAGAAGAGGAACAGGCTGCTAGTATTGCAATTGGGAAGTTTCTTTATTGAAAGAACCTGGTCATCCAAAAATGGTCACTCTTCAGGATGTGCTTATGCAGGATTCCAGGTGATGTCTCATGTTTGAATTTCTTTTCAAGAATCTTAAATACTTGGACTGAATTCCTCCTGATCAATTTATGGATCTTTCACTTGTTAAGAGTAGCTTGTACCAGATCCTAAAGGGGGTTGTGTTTTATCACTCTAGAAGTGTTCTTAACAGACATTTAAAACCTCAAAATCTATTACTTGGTGAGAAGGGCTGATTTTGGACTTGCCGGATCTTTAGGAATATCTACTAGAGTGTATACGCATGAGGTAGTAACGCTGTAGTATAGATCTCCAGAAGTACCATTGGGTCAGCTTGGTATTCAACTCCAGCTGACATCTGGAGTATAGACACCCTATTTGCAGAATTAGCAACCAAGGAACCACTTTGCCAAGGAGATGCATACATTGATCAGCTGTTCAGTATTTTCAGAGCCCTGGACTCTCCTAATACTGAAGTGTGGCTGAAAGTGGAATCTTTGTAGGACTATGAGAATACATTTCCAAAGTGGAAACCACGGAAGCTTAGCAGCCCATTTCAAGAGTTTGGATGAAAATGGCTTGAATTTGCTTTCAAAGATGGTAGTCTATGATCCTGCCAAATTGATTTCTTGCAAAATGACACTAAATCATCCATGTTTTGATGATTTCGACAGATTAAGAAGACGTAGCTCTCTGACACATTTCCACATATTGTATCCAGGAGGAATAGTTTTATTTTTGCTGTTTACTCTGTTTTTGTTTTGTATGCATTTATTTGTTGTAAAACTTAAGCTTTTCTTTGCTTCTAATTTCAAAACGGTAACTTAAAAATGTAAATACTGGGGCCCGGTGTGGTGGCGCAAGTGGTTAAGGTCCTCAACTTGCACGCCCGGGATCCCATATGGGCGTCGGTTCTATCCCGGTGGCCCTGCTTCCCTTCCAGCTCCCTGCCTGTGGCCCGGGAAAGCAGTCGAGGACGGCCCAAAGCTTTGGGAACCTGCACCCGCGTGGGAGACCCGGAAGAGGCTCCTGGCTTCGGATCGGCACAGCATCGGCCGTTGCGCTCACTTGGGGAGTGAATCATCGGATGGAAGATCTTCTTCTCTGTCTCTCCTCTCTGTATATCCGCCTTTCCAGTAAAAAAAAAATAAATCTTTTTAAAAAAATGTAAATACTGTCCTATACGAATTTAAATATAATTCTGTAAATGTGTATAGGTTTCAGTGTAACAACCATTTGTTATTATAAAGCTATAAATCTAAAAAAATGTGACAGAATGTTGAGTCTTTTTTTTTTCCAAATATGTTCGGTTTTCTTTGTGTTATGTAAGGCGGAAGTTACCTTTGGGAACTTTATGAAGAACAGGTAGTATGAGGAAATAGTACTTTGAAAAAGTGTTTGTTCGACAATGAGAAGAGATACCAAGGAGACAGTAGCAATCACTCTCAGAAATCTATTGATTATGGTAATCATGTGATTGTTATCCCTGCAAAGACTGTGTTACTTGTTCACTATGTTACTTGTTCAGTGCTTAAAAGTATACCTAGGACATGGCAGATTTAGAATAAATAATAGAGTACCTAAAAAACAAATACAGTGCCACTAAGGAAGTAAGAGCTGAAAGAATCAGAGGGTATAATCAGAGAGTGGTTTTAGTGGACTTTTCTTGAGGTGTAGTGTTTCCAGGTGCTGGAAAATGTCAAATTGTGGTCACTGGAGTAGGTAGCAGGTGTGGAGTGGAAGTGAAGCTTTTATGCCACTGGGGTATTTGAGGACTGCTAGCAAGAAGTCGACCTGAATGCTAGGGCGTGAAATAGGGAGTATAATCACCAGCCATCCACCTTTAAAAAGTATGAAAGATTTAGTTCTTGACATTGTTAGGAGGAAACAGAGTGTGGTCTAGGTATTAGCAGATGGTCTAACCATCAGACAGCAGGATGGCTACTTGACAGCAAAAGGGCAATGGTCTGGAAGCTGCACTGGGGCATGAGAAAGATGCTGTCTGTGCCTCATGGCAATGGTTGACGGAGAAAAGGCCACAGAAGGCACAGTATCCTTGGAGGAGATGTAGATTCTGGAGGGCATTAAGGATTCAAGGTCACATTGAGAGAAAAGGAGGCTGCTTCTCAACAAAAGAACTGAATCGCAAACGTCAGGTTTTGGCAGGGAGTTTTATCAGTTATCTCTAACTACATTAATGTTGTGTAACAATCAACTTGGAGAACTACAAACTTAAACGCTTATTATGCATGTCTCTGGGGTCAAGTCGAGGGGTCATTGAAGTAACTCTGATTGTCTTGGTTGGGTTTTCTCATATAACTGGGTGTTAACTGTAAGCTAGTCTCTACCTGCCTTGGCAGGGAGCGCTTTGTCTGTATGTACACTACTCATCTCCTTGGGATACTGGATTTGCTCCGGGATAGCACTGTCCTGGTGACGGCAGAGGGTAAAAGTGAGAGGAAGCACAGTTGTTCAAGCCCCTTTCAAAAGTCTGCTTTGGGCAGGTTTGTGAGTATGTTGATTCAAGCAGTTCCATTCAGAGTGAAGAAATTATATGACAGAGGGTACGATTATAAGGAGTTGTGGAGAATCTGGGCCATTTTGGAGATTTATCATGCATAAGGAAAGTAGGTAAGGAAGAGAAATGGAAGAGACTAACAGAGTTGACATATAGGAATGATCAAAATCAACTGGGGAGTCAATCAAGGATTATAATAGAGCAGCAGAAACATTAGTTCCAGTGGGTATGTGATGGATTGGAAGTGGGCAGTCTGTATCCTCTGAAAGTGTCATCCGCTTACTCTCTTGACCTTAGCTTTCTCATACCTAAGTGGTCATATTAACACCTTTTCATATTGCTAGGTAACAGTGAAATAATACTTCTAAGGCCATTTTGTAAATGATCAGCTCAAGGCACGGGATAGATGAGCTGACAGCTAGCAAAGTCCCAGGCATGCAAGTAAGTGAACTAAAACCATGAGTCACATAGAGGGACATTGGAGGCAAGTGACCATCTGAAGTCTCTATGGCTATTTCAGATCCCTACCGTTGCAACCATGTTTTCAGCTGCAAGTCTCCTAGAAGGAAATTGTTTTATGTTTAGGAGATTACCAGAGTGGTTTTTGACACTAGGACTGATGACATGGTTGATTTCCCCAAGGTAAGAGTTGGACCCTAAACATGTAGTACTGCATGTCTCCTCTAGAGTGCAGTATCTTCCACCTAACTAAAGTCCTCTGGTGGTCAATGTAGGACCCTACCTACAGCTCGTTATTGTTAGAACCTGTGCGAGCCCTATGGACTGAAAAGGGGGAATAAGCCTGCCAACCTGTTAGGGTGGCTTGGGGACCCTTCTTTACAGAAGATGAGCTTCTTTTTACCTAGCACAGGCTTTTCAGATGAAGGAGATGATCGATCTGGCCTGCTTGACTTGGAACCAGGGTTTCTTTTCACAAATTGTTTTCTGCTGCAGTCCCTACCCATTTTTCTAGATCACCTGCATAGTGTGTTTCTTGGAATACAGGGCTAGCAACAGAAAGAGGAGAATTATATTTACTTCCCCAATGAATATGGGACCATTTAACCTAAGAAATTTAGTATAAGGCAGGAAGATACCTGTTTTTATAACTATTCATAGTGGCCAGTAAGTTTTAGCACTTAACATACTTTTTGGTCTTGTGCTAATATAGAGGTGGTGAAGAGCCATGCTGTGTATTTCAGATGTTTTTCTCCATTTTTTAAGGAAGGTTTACGGTTTTTTTCAAGATAAAGATAAATGTGACCTGATTTTAAATGTTCTAATACCTACATTAAAAACAAACAAACAAGTAAGGTACATGAAGTGCCTAAAATACTTTGTGTTCTTTATGGTTCATACTCTAAAATCCAATGTGTGTTCTATGCTTAGAGTACATCTGAGTTTGTACTGGGCACATTCTATGTGCTTAGTAGTCTATGTGCATGTGGCAAGTGGCTACTATAAAGGATAACACAGAACTATTGAGTTAATATAATAATGCACAACTACAAACTCCTTTTTAATAATTCCTTTAAAAGAAGTAACTTTTGGGTGAAAGAGACACTACCTGGAGAGAATATGACAGAACAGGGTAAGGACACATTTAAGCAGATGGAGAATCATTAGCCAGTGTGAAGCAGAGAGGAAATAGGAGAGGACGGACCGAAAGCAGAGGGGTACCTGGAGACTGACAGACATTGGAATACACAAGGGGATACAGAATTCAAAACACTTGTTATAAAGCTTCTTACAAACATTGAGAAGCATGTGATAAAGGAGTTCAAGGAATTTAAGGAGTAAATCACACAGGAAATGAAAAATGAAAGCTGACATATCAGAAATTAAGAATGCAGTGGAGCAAATTAAAAGTACAAAGGAGAGTCTTAGAGTGAATAACGCAGAAGAAAGAGTTTCAGAATTGGAAGATACTTCCTGTCGCTAGAGGGAAAGAAACAAAAAGCTGGAAGCACAGCTGAGTCAAGCTAAAGTATTCAAGAATTAAAGATACTATTAAAAGGCCAAATATGAGTTATAGGAGTCCCAGAAGGTGCAGAAAGAGAAGCTGGGTTTAAAAATGTATTAAATGGGGCCCTAGCAGTGGCCAAAGTCCTCGCCTTCAATGTGCCAGGATCCCATATGAGCACGGGTTCTAATCCCAGCAGCTCCACTTCCCATCTAGCTCCCTGCCTGTGGCCTGGGAAAGCAATCCAGAACAGCCCAAAACCTTGGGTTCCTGCACTCATGTGGGAGACCTGGAGGAGGTTCCTGGCTCCTGGCTTCGGATTGGTGCAGCACTGGCCGTTGTGCTCACTTGGGGTGTAAATTATCGGACGGAAGATCTTCCTGTGTGTCTCTCCTCCTCTCTGTATATCTAACTTTGCAGTAAAAATAAATAAATAAAAATGTATTAAATGAGGGTCAATGTGGTGGCCCAACAGCTAACGTCCTCGCCTTGAATGTGCCGGATCTCCCACATAGGCACTAGTTCTAACCCCAGCAGCCCCACTTTCCTTCCAATTCCTTGCTTGTGGCCTGGGAAAAAAGTTAAGGACAGCCCAAAGCCTTCGGACCCTGCGTGGGAGACCTGGAAGAATCCCCTGGCTCCTGGCTTTGGATTGGTTCAGCTCCAGCCATTGTGGTCACTTGGAGAGTGAATCATCGGATGAAAGATCTCCTATTTGTATATCTGACCTTCCAATAAAAACAAATGAAGCTTTAAAAAAATGTACTCAATGAAACAATAAGGGAATATTTTCCTAATCTAGAGAAGGAATTTGGAAACAACATCCAGGAGGGGCACAGAACTCCCAAAAGGGTTGACCAAAAGTGATCTTCACCACGACACATGATCATCAAGCTGACAGAATTCTTCCAGCCATGCCCGAGAAGAATGAGGCATTTTCAAGGTGAATAATGATGTCCAGGAGAAAAGAACAATGATAACTTTAATTTTCCCATTTTACTGTAGTTGCTTGTAAATTGCCAATTTATTTATTTATATGAGAAACATGGCTAAGTTATAAATCAGTTTAGAAAAATGGTAGCATCCTTCATGTAGTCTGAAGTAATACCATGTGCTCAAGTTTATGATTTATTGTCAAATGTGTAATTGTCTCTAGAGGAAAATACATATTGGATATGCCTCTCTGTTCTGCAACCATGTTTATATTAAATTAATTTTGAAAACCAACAAGTCGATGGCTTATTTTGAAAACTGATCTATACAACCAAGTCATCGTATTCCTGGGAATTTACCAAAGAAAAATGAAATCTGCATATGAGTTATTTGTACACCTCATTTTTCAGGCAGCTCAATTCACAATAATGATGTATGGCATCAACCAAGGTGTGCATCACCTGATGACTGGATCAAGAAAATGTGGTATATATACATGATGGAGTATAAGCAGCTATAAAAGAAGAATGAAATGTTGTCTTTCATCACTGGATGGATTGAATTGGTGACCATTTTGGTTAGTGAAGTAAACCAGTTTCAAGCAAACATTGGGTTTTCTCTGGTGGTGGCTAATATACAGAATAGAAAAAAAAAAAAGAATGCATATGAATGAAGTTGACACTTTGAGATTTGAGTATTGTTTATTCCCCTTGTCTATACTCCTGAGGAACAGTGCGTTTTCTACTTTTTTGTTGTTGAATTCCTTATTTAGCTCAGGGTTAAGCTTGTGATTATAAATTGAAAGAAAGTATGTCATTGCAAAAATTAAAAGAAAAATAAGAGGATGGAGGATAGAGTGGGAAATAATTACAAGTTCTTTAAGCTTCATGCAATGAAGTACATGAAATCTGTTCCCTTTATACATATAAAAACCATTAAATGTACTGAATACACAGGCTTTTCCTAACCAGTATTAATTTGAAAGTATTTGAAAGGCAGTGTTGCAGAGAAAGATGTAGAAACAGATATCTTACATCCACCAGTTCACTTCCCAAATGGGGCTACAATGTTCAGGTTGGGCCAAAACCATGAGCCTAGACCTCCAGTTGAGTGTCCCACATGGCTTGGAGGAACCCAAGTGCTTGGATTATGATTTGCTGCCTCCCAGAATGCACCAGTATGGAGCTGGATGAGAAACAGGGCACCCAGGACTATAAGTAGCACTCATTTGGGATTCTGGTATTGCAGGAGGCAGCTTAGCCTGAAGTACCACAACCCCAGCTCCTCGGTCAGTCCTGATGGTGAGGAATACGCCCTGTGACTATATCCAGAGAGAGGCTGCTTATGGCTATAACAGTATCCTTGATGCAATGCAGTTTAACATTGGAAGACTTTTTAACCTTAAAAATACAAATCAGAACACTGAAGGATAAGCTATTAAAGGTAAACTTGAGAATATGTGCTGACCATCCAGTGAGAGAAGACTGGTTCAGTTCATTAAAGGCAGCAGCCTCTCTGGCCACTTTCTTGGTTCAAAAGCATCAGAGTTCTAGAAGCGAGAAGCACACAATCCCCAAGTAAGCTGATGTGATGTGACACAGAGTTACTTGCTAGGAATATTTCTTAAATTTGTCTTCTTGTAACATCTCTTCTTTTGGTCTTGATGTTGCCCTAGGGAACAAAGCAGAGTAAGCTTACTTGTGCCTGCAGATGATAAACCTTTCAGAGATTTATAGACGTCCAGAAGGCTTTCCTAGTGCTGAAGTCAACTTAATTTAAGCTGTATGTCAGGGAGAAGGTTTTACTTTTTCTACTAATGAGCTGATCTTCCTAATTGATCCAGCCATCAGGTAATTAATGAACACATACTTTAAGGCCTTAAGAGATTAAGTAATGCTAGATATTGGCCTTGAGGAAGCTTGTTCAACAATTAGTATTTTGCATAAATCTTTGTATGAACAATATTAGTTTTAATTTTTATACATGGCTCCAATTAATTCATTGAAATAATTGTTATATAAAAACTTCGTTAACGGGTTGGCACATGGACTATTGGCTGAAGCAGGAATGTAGTTACATTTCCAAGTAAATGTAATTAGTTGACATAATGAGCATTTTTTCCAGCCTACACATTTGCAAAGAAGCACTTTGACATTTTAATCTTAGTTGTAGAATTTAGATGCTTTGCTCACATCAAAGTTAGCTTAATATTGAGTTTATATGGCTAGTGCACATCTTTGTGAGTTAGTACCTTTTGGTTTCTTAAATTTTATTTTGTTTCCAAGTGCTTTCTCAATCTGAATAAAGTAGACCATAGAAGGAATAGTGCAGGCTGTTTGCGAAAGAAGAACAGCATGGCTTGATACAGAAGAACAAGGAAGACTTTGCCTGGAATTTTGAGTTCACAAAGTACAGGTGCCAGAGACCAAGGTCAAACTCTGCAGACAATGGTCCACAGGTGGACAAAAATGCCTGACCCAGGTTGAAGCCAGTGGGCAAGGGGTCTGCAGTTGGGCAATGGTCCAAAGCCACAGGGTTGTGTGCTTTAAGATATGGTTGAGACAGCCACAGACTGACTTCTGGATCTGGGCCACCCTGTTGCTTACTGATCACCAGGCATGGGCTTCTTAACGTCAATATGGAGCATAGCTATGGAAGTTTGCACCTCATCAATCCCTATAATTTAACCCCCAAACAGTTCAATGAAAGGTTGAGGCCTCATGCTTTCTGGGCTGACCTTTCTTTCTCAGAGAAGTGGCCTTCCCTAGGGCTGAGCCGCTTTATCATCTTTCTCTTGTGTCTGTCTCATTCCTTGTTTTCTTAATTGCACGTTCCCTCCCTCTGCAACCGTGCTCATGCTGCTGTGGGCAGTGGTAAAAGCTACCTGTATGTTATGTTTCTATTTGTCTTTACATTGCTTATTTTAGTAACTTCTAAGGTGATATCTACCAATTTGTAAATTGGATTTCATTTAAAATTTTGTTAACCACAGCCTTGTACTGTACTTGAGGTCTGCTAGACTCCTGTTTCAAACTATTCATTCAGATTAGTAGAAGATTAACTGAAGATTATAGTACTATAATCCTAGTACAATAGTACTATAATCCTAGTACCATAGTATTATAATCCTAGTTCATTCTGGTAGATGCTTGAGAGTGTACAAGTGGACATTTTTGTAATCTGTCAGTCTCATTTTCTATTTGAATTAGCTTGCCTGTTAAATATGTATACAAGAATATCTTTAATGTAGTCCTTAATGTAATGTAATGAAGAGTAATTTATGGAAAGATCTGTGAGGAGAAGTACCTGATAAGAAAGGATATGCTGCGTGAACTATATTGAGGAGGGGTGTGGAAAAAGGCAAATTGCCACCCATCCTTAATAATCTAAACCTTTGGCTGACCTGTGGAAGACTTTAAAAATAAATATCGTCAAGTAGTCTATCATTCCACCACACCCATATGCTTGTGAATAATTGCAGGCTTTTGTAAAAGATTTGTCCACATTAGTTTAGAGCTCCGTCTGGCAGCTGATTGAAAGCAGAGCCAGCATTCCTGGTTTCTGTGCCTCGGCTCTCACCTTGTTCCTCTGTCAGGGCTGTGTTTCTGCTCATCTGTGTTTTGTCGGACAGACCCCTGTCCAGTTATTCGGTCAAATCCATGGCAGAACGCCCTATCTTGGAGAGGAGCTGCATTTCATAAGTGAGTAGAAGAGAGCTGCCATTATCACAGCATTGCCCGTGGCTGTACCTGCTTTTTGCAACCTCAGTGTCGAAACTCGGACTTGCCCTTAATCCTTGTCCCCTTTGCTGTAGGAGGGTGCCCACCTGTGCTGACCAGCGCTCTGCAGTCTCCCCATGGGCCCCCTGAAACTTCTATACAGCCTCTCAGGAACATCTAAAAATAGCAAGTCAAGTGCACTTGGACTTTCCCCATCTGTGTCTGCCCTCCAGCTGCTCTTGCGGAGAGGGTCAGGAGGCATCCAGGAAGTAAGCCCTTCCTCCTACTGCAAGGGTAAGGAAACTTCTCTGAGGCAAAGGCCACTGGGGAAACAGGATGTGACCCCTTAGCCAGGGGCATAGGCTTGGTTATGACTCCCTGGTGAACTGCCAGGCAGTGTGCTTGACTACTTGCTGCCTGCCTGAAATGTGTCCACACTCCATTGCAGCCTCGGCAGACTGCTGCTTCTCCCTGTTCAACAGACGCCTGTGTTTTTGGGAGGTGCTTCTATGATTCATGAGTTCCCTCCGTGGAAATTAATTATACCTTTCTTTACCTGGAACTCTCAAGATTGGAAGAGAAAAAAAGCTAATTAGTTCAGTCAATGAAATCAGCTTTTAAAGGAAACACTTCCCAAGATTTAGTTTGAATTTTCTACTTTCGGTTGAGTTCTAGAATATTCTAGTACTGGTTGGGGGTCTTTGAAGGAAGAAAAATTTTTATGAAGTGTCTTCTGTTCAACCCAGTCAAGATTTGCAGGGACAGAGATGGACACACACAAAAAAAATAAATTAAAAAAAAAAGGATAGTCTGTATTCCATTTCCTGGGAAAGGTGATATTAGCCTCTGCTTAAGTTTCTTCAGAAAGAGACACCATTTCCCATCTCTGTTTTTGAGGATTAACAATATTTTGGTTTTTTTAGGAATGCCCTTGCCAAAAAGAAAGGAAAGATGGTAAACTCTAGAATAATCTAAGGTAATGATTATACTTAGTATCTCTTAACCGCTTAGTATGTGCCCTACACACTGTGTGTTACTTCATTTAGTTCTTAGTGGAACATTGTGGAAAGGGCAGTGGTGTTATCTGCATTTAATAGAGGAGGCAACCAAGCCAGATTCTATAATAGAAAATTGAAGAGTGGGACTCCAACACACCCACAAAGCCCATTTACTCAAACACAGTTATACTAGCTGTGTGGTCCTTCCCAGGTGAGGCATGGTGTGGGTCTGCACGACCATTTGTGTTTGAGCTTGGGGGCGAGGAGGAGGGGCACACTGAATGTCTTATCTTATGAGAAATTTGCTCCTGGCTTCCCTTTCTGGCAAAAGATTTACGATTATTTTTCTAGCACATTTTTTTTTTAAAGTTCCTAACAGCCCCACTAGCTTGCTTCAATAGCTTTGTAACCATTACTCTGACATAGAATATTATCAGTCACTCTCTGCTCAAATAAGAAAAGTTTCAAATGGAAAATTACACTCTGTTCCTACCACGTGTTCCTGTTTTCAATCAGATGCCTTACACTGCAAATCAGTGAGGCTGCTAACTCAATATCCAAGATGAGGTTCAGATGAGAACTGCTTAAAAGAGTCGAGCACCATGGGAAATGTGGGGGTAGAGGTCAAAGATGATACCAGTAGTAAAGGACAGTGCTGAAGCACCTGGAGTGGCGGGCAAGGCTGGGGGAGCCGGGGTAACCATCTTTATGACTGGCCAAGTCAGTATAAGGGGTAGGCCACAATTGAGCTACTAAAACTATATGATGACTGAAGAAGTTTCTCATGGAAAGCAGCCAAAATGTTCTAAAGCGTGTGGCTGAAAGAAATGACCCCTTGTCCACACTCCCTGTTGCATCCTGGTCGTGGGTCCCACACTAGCAGTTCCTGTCTCCTGGTGGGGTTTCAGTTTATAGTTGCTTTTTGGTCTCTTGCAAACTGGACTTGGGATGTTCTAATGGGCAGACTTCCTTCCTGTAAAATTCCATAAAGACTGTTTGTAATTTCTATGACCTGCATGTTCCTGGGAATGCGGTTATTCTCATGTCACTTGAACTTCATGCACTGTGGCAGTTCTTTGCACCCTCCAAGACTCCTTTTCCGGTTGGTTTCCATTTTCCCTGTTCAAGTCTGGTTTAGCCTAAGAGGTATATCATCTTGGGCCCTTGGTTGTAGACTTACAGATGTCATAGCAATCAGTGTTTTGCTTCAGTACTGGTTCCATGGGGTGGCTGAGCACCGAAGTGCTTCTCCTTCACATGCTGCTTAGTTAGCTTTGGGAATGCTGAACTTAGTTTTTACTTCCTGGTGCCTCTTGAAACACAGCCAGCTTTCCTCACAGGATAGCACGCCTCCTCTGATAGGAAATCTTTCCATGTGCGTAGTGATTTGCTAGCGTGGGTGGTTGCCAAGAGTTTGTTCCTGGTTGTGCAGAGCTTCCTTGCACTGGAGAGTAGCGCTGTGCTGCACAGGTGACCTGAGACACAATGGAGTCCCCATGGAGAGAAGCTTTTTTTGTGTGTGGACAAGTGCCTCTGCTACACTTGGGGTTCCCACAGATATGTGTGACAGTTGAGTAGTAAAAAATCATGTCTGCCCATTGTAGTGCTTTTTGGCTTATTCTGTAGCTGAAAGCTACAACCATATTGGGGGATGCTATAAGGCCCCTTGAGGTAGCCGGACTGCCCTAGTCTCCTACAGCCAGCTGTCTACCTCTGGCTGGCCTGTCAGTGACCTCCCATTTTGCATACTTGTTTGTAGGGCATGGGATGGGTTCCTGGCTAACTGTATAAATTCGGGGAAAGAAGAAGCATCTCCCTAGAACTGCACCTGTGAGAGCCATAGCTCCCATCTATTTACTCCTCAAGTCTGGGGAAATGCTACAGCCCTTAGGCTGCTGAGGTTTTGGTTGGATGTCTAGTGAATTAGCTCCTTCACCCTACAAAACTTTCTCCAGAAACCACAAGGCAGGGCCCCCTGTGGTGCACTCTAATTGTTACCCATAAAAAAGGCTTTTCAGACTGTGGTTGCTAAGATCCATTTAGTAGGTCATGACCAACCCTTTTAAAAAATTGAAATAAAACAGAGTAGAAAATATCAAAATGCATGTTCATGGTAAGGGTCAGCCATGCTTTGCAAAAAGCCTTATTTGAGAATCTGTGTGTCTACAGTATAAATTGTATTTCTTACATAGAATATGATCAAGTCTAACTTGAAGGGCCCAGTCTTCTGCCGTAGTCTTAAAGTGCCTCCCACTCCCATCAGCTTGCTTTTGCAGTCTGGCTCCAGTTTTACAAAGCTGCAATTATGTGGAACCTTCCATAAATATATAGGCCTGGGAAACTGCTAATTCTTAATTCATCAAACACAGATTATATTACAGTCACACAGCATGTTATGAGGCAAGGGATACACTCATGGATTTAAGGTATTTTTTTTTAAAATGAGTGAGGACAAATTGCTTTTCTATTAATGCTTGATTAATAAGAAAACTCAATGAACCCCAGCATGACACTGTCATTATTCTGGTTAGTGTAAGCCTCTCCCTAGAACGTAGAATTGTAAAGCAGATGACAAACTGGGATCTTGCTGGGAAAGGCTTTGGTGTCTGTTTTCATGTTGTAGTGGATAGGCTCTTCCTAGCATATGTGGAACAGAGCACGATGCATCATCCTCTGTTTCTGGCCCAAGGCATAGGTTAAGAACTGTTCTAGCAAGCTTTCCTGAGCCACACATAAATTTTGTCTTTAGAAGGGACAGCTCCTGTGTGATAATGGGATGAGAATAGTAGCCCCTGCAAGTTACTGTACATTTATTGTTAAGTGGAACCTAGGTACTACTTTATTTTCTGATTTTCTTCCTAGCCCTTAGAGGTGGCTGTCACCCTTCCGCTTTCCCAGGGCAGAAAATGGACTTGAAGTTGAGTAACTTGTCTCATATAACTAAACAAGTAGCGCAAAAAGCATTCGATGGAGTCCAGCAGATGAGCCCAGCACCCAGGTGCTGTGTGGGATGGCCTCTTTACATGGGCTGACTTGGTGATGGTATTTTCCTCTCTGCCTGCAATGTTGGCTTTGACCTATCCCCGGGTGTCAGAATTGACAACGTCTGGCAGGCCCTAGACTCAGTGTTCACTTGCATCAGGTCCTTTGTGCTCCCCTTGCTGATAAGGGACTTCCTGTTCTCTGTACTCATGTGGCATATGGTTGTCCCCCTTGTGGCATGCCATACTCTGTCATAAGTTGGGTTATTCCCAAATGTAACTATTACATGTTCTTCGGTTTTGTTGGATGTTTCTATTGCTTATTCTTTGGTCTTGGTGACGAGGTATGCACTATTTTCATCAGTAAGAGTCTGCGTTGACAATTTTAAATTCATGCTCAGCCTTTCCCTCATCTCTGAGAAATGAAAATATTTCCCCTCACCTTCATGGTAATCAGCACATTTTATCTGGATTATTTATTTTCTGATTATGATTCTTTTAGAAACTCAGACCTGAGTGGGACTTTTTAGACATTTACACACACACACACCCAGCAACTTTGTACTACAATGGATGCATTTCATTGGTTGTATGTACTTTCATGGTTCTGAAAGGCTGTGAGAAGGGAACCAAAGGTCTGAAGTTGAAGCTCAGTTTACTATAATTGGGTATTTTGACTGCCTTCCTTGTGAAAGAATGGAAAGTACCTTTTCATGAGCCCATGTGCTATGCTGGACTCTGCGTTAGCACTAAATACTTGAGCTGTATCTCACTAGTCGCTATACCTCTGGACAGATTGCTTTGGTTCGACACATGAGAGAAGGTAGGCCTTGCCTAAGGTTGCATGTCAGAGAATCATGTGTACAGAATTCTGTGTCTGAACAGATGAACAGCACAGCCCAGTGCTTAGCCTTTCTGTTAAAGGGTTTGTGTGAACATTCTTGGCCTTGGAGACTACTGTGCCACCTCCCGGCGGGAGGTCTGAAATATGTTGGAGATGTGATTGATACAGTGTAGCCCTCTTTGTAACTAGTCATCTTGTCTGGAATGCTGAAAAGAAGCTTTGCAGCTTTCTCAAGTGAAGGTCTTTCCTTCCAAGTGTGTTTGTACTGAAGACTAAAGAAAACGGTCTGACACTTGTAACATGGGCTCTTTTGCAAAGGTATGTACTTTATTAACATGATGAACACAAATTCTCGCTTATATTTTACTTTATGATGAAGCCGACACAGTTAGCTATGAGGAAAGGAATTACAAACCCTCTCTGGATGTAACAGTTCCCTGTAACTGGCTCAGGCCAGTAGAAGACCTCTCTTTAATGCTCTTCACTAATATTAGCATCCACTATAACTGTAATCTCAGAAAGATGCCACCACCAGCCTTTGTATTCTCCCTCCCTCCTTTCACTTCCCCTCTCGCTCCACCTTCCTTAAGTTTCTTTAATGTACTTTTCCAAACTCCTGCAAATGAACCCTTTGAATTTTTGTTCAATGCTGTTTAACTTTCAGAGTGCATCCTACTGTGTCCCCTCAGGGAAGATATCATCTTAATTTTATACATCAGAGTTTGAGTCTGAGAGGTCTAAGCCAAGGTCAAAACAAATAAGTGGCAGATGGAGGCTGAAACAGAAGAGTGTAAATAGGGATCCCAAAGGACATGTTTTTGCTCTGAGACCTCCTCCTGGGTTTCTGGAAATCCCTCTGCCTATTTCATCATGAGCTTTGTGAACTCTGGCCCCCCAGCCACTGCCTCACATTGCTTGCAATTTATCATTACAAAGGATGCGACAGTGGTGTCTGTTGGGTGCTGAGGGTCCTATTTTTTTTTTTTTTTTGCTGAAGCCAGCAGCAGTTTCTTTTGCATGATCTAGAATGTGCGTTTGTGTTGCAAGAGTGAAGTTATGGCTCCTCCTCAGCTGTGTCTGCAGGATTCCTGTGGATTAGAAGGAGCACATTTGGAGCTATGGACACCACAAGATGGAATGTAGAATTCAGATTGCCCATGAAAAAGTTGGCCAAATGATGGGTTGAATAAGGGCAAGTGGGTAAGGCTGTCAGTACAAGCTCCCCCCCCAGTCTTTCAGTGAATGTTTATAAGAAAATGTGCATTGCTTATTACTATGCCGAGTACTGTGGTAGACTCAGAAAAGAAAATGGTGGAAGGTTTAGTCTCTGCCTTCGAGGAATTTAAGTCCAGTTGGAGGACTGTGACTTAAAAAGCACAGACAAATAAGGCAAGAATACATGACATTGAGTATACACAGAAGGGTTTCTGTAATCTAGGATGCACAGAGAAATTGACCCTCATGCAGCAAGCATTGGGAAAGGGCATGAGTCAGTGATCTCTGATTTCTGCCCAGAGAAGCTTCCCTTGACTTGGACGCTGCATGTCTGAATGCATAAACTACATGTGATCACGCACTAGGAAGAGCTGCAAGAGTAGGGCGCTGGAGGGAAGTGGCCAAAAGCACGAGCTGAAATGATGCAGTGTGAGTTCAGATCCTGGCTCTCCTATTTACAGCTCGTGTGATCTTGGGCAGCTTATTTAACTGTGTTGCTCCTCCATTTCCCAACTGTCAAATGGGAAGTGAGAGCAGTACCTGCTTCACAGGAGGCAGCAGTGGTATAAGGATCAAAGAAGTTGACACGCACTTGGATGAGTCTTTGGCTCATGGTCCTGCTTTCTACATTCATTGTAGTGATGTTAATAGTGGAGAACAGTCCAGAATGGAGAGAGAATCTCTGCTGGAAGAGGGTTAGGTTGTAGGGTAAGGAACGATATGCAGTAGATCCCAAGCCTGGTCTTTAAAATATGCAGGCAGGCGATGGGAAAAAAGTCACCAAACATCATGGTGATTGGGTATTTATTTTTGCATCACCAGATTTGGGTATAGGGGAATTGAGTTGTGGGGGAAAAAATGACCTACTTGGGCTTTAAAGGATAGACAGAATATTGATAGTTGGGAAGGACTGCTTTTTGAGATGGGGAAAATGTATGAATTGAGGATGATTGTTTCGGCCTAGTAGATTAAGATATCATGTAGACTGCCCACCTGTTATACTGGAGTGCCAGTCCAATTCCCAGCTGCTCTACTTCCAGTCTAGCTGCCTACTAATGTGTCTGTGGAGGCAGTAGAAGATGACCTGCTGATGTCTGAGCTCCTGCACCCAATGTGTAGGACTGGGATGGAATTTCTGGCTCCTAAATTTGGCCTACCTCAGCCCTGGCTGTTAGATACACCCCTGAAGTGAACTAATGAAATAACTGCCGCTCCCTTCTTTCTCCCTCTCTCCCTCCTTCCCTCTTCTTTCCTCTGTCCGTCTCTGTCACTCACTCTGTATTTCTAAGTCTCCTAAACAAATAAATCAGGAAAGATCAAGAGGAGAGCAATTCTTCTGCAATGTGATTGGTTGCTAAGACTCAGCCCCAGGTACATAATAGTAAAACATGAAGTTGACATTTAGCCCTTAACAAAGTAGAATTTACTCCCAGATTTGCCAAATGCAAGCTGAATTGTTGGGATGAAAACTGGGTGTGGGTTAGGGGGAACTAAGCCTCAGTTACGGAGTGACAATTGGAAACTTAAACTCATTTTGCTTCAGTGGTGACAAATGAGAGATGGGAGGGAAGCATGGTATGTGCGTTGAGAGACTACCACTGTAATCCCCTGGGGTTGATAGAATCCCAACCCGGTAACTGTGCTTCTCTTGCTTTGATGGTAGGAATGTTGAGCTTGATGTAAGATGGATGGCTCCAGTGGGTGTGATAAAGCTGGCAGAGTCGGCCCCTTCCCCCTCCCTGGCACTTCCTGCATTGTGCTGACCTCAGGAAACTGCCCAGCAGAGAGGTTTTAATTCAACAGTGTGATGTATAGGCTAAAACTATTCAGAGTCGCCCATTTGGGGAAAGGTTTTGCTGAGACTGGCTGATGCTCCTGACCTTGAGTTTAAGAAACAGCAGCATTGTTGTCCTGGTGGCATTCTGCGATGTCAGTTCTTCTTCAGCCTTGTGCAGCCAGACAGAAATAGGAGGCAAGGAGAAAGTACACTGCTAGCATCAACACAAGCCTCCATCCGGTGTATTGTTTCTCAGCTTTTCCATTAAGAAGTGTCACTATGAACCATCCTGATCAATCTCCCTAGGCTCCTCAGAAATACTCTTGTCACCCTTGTCACCCTCCCTGTCATAGCAGTTGCTCAGAGACCTTCTAGAATGGTGTCTTGAAGAAGTATGTCTGGATGCAAGGCTCGGAGTCTAGTCCTGCCTCTGTTCCCACTCCCTGGATCATTTTGGCCATCCATTTGTCTTTGCTGGGCCTTAGTATTCTCATGTGTAGAACTTGGCCAGTTTGGAGGGCATGATGTTGAGGAAGAAATCCATTGAGTGCAAGTCATTTCACAAATATGTTATTCCAGCTCCTTTGCAGACATGACCTCACTTAATACTTGAACACACATACACACACACACACACACACACAGAGGAATCACACTGCCCAAGAGACAATGTAGAACACGAAGCTGAGTGTTCAGTAACAACATTAATACCATAACAACAGGGAAGCCCAGCTTTTGTTTCAGATTTCTTGCTTCGATTCCCAAGTCTGATTCCCTACTGATTATGCTAGACCTGCATTCATCAACCCTAGGAAGTAATAGACATTTACATATGGAGGATCTGAAAGTATAGGGCTGTTTTTGGTACCTGCCTAATTAATACTTGTTATTATGATACTTCCTGTCAGTCACCTGGCAGCATGTTATTGACTTAACCAAATTCCAGCCTTTCATTGGTCGAGCAGACTTAAACCTCTGGGTTGAAACTAGTTAGTAGCTGGTGTGCTTTCTAATGAAACCTGTAAAGATATTAAAATTTGGGAAAAAGTGATACGGGAAACAGTATAGACTCAGTATGAGAGAACTTTGACTCTAATAAAGTTGGCTTTTGGCATCATCTCTAAACAAAGCGCTGGCTACAGGATTTTGTGGCAGTGGGATAGCACTGTGACTCTGCTTAGTAAATGTTGTTTGGAAGGGTGGTTCATACAGCTATTCATACATATAGTTATAGGATTTTGCTTCTGCTACCTTCCTAAGGTGGCTGGGAACTAGAGTAGAAAGAGCAGCGGAGATGGATACATGTGAAACAGGGGGAGTTTTCAAAGATTTATTTATTCATTTCAAAGTAAGGACGACAGAGAGGGGGAAGGGCAAGGGGAAGAGGTAAGGAGAGGGAGAGATATAGAGTGAGTGAGCCATCACCAGTGAGAATGCTTCTTTTCACTGGTTTACTCTCTAAAGGGCCACAATAGGTGTGAACAAACTGAAGCCAGGAGCCTGGAACTCTATTCTGGTCTCCCATATGGGTACCCACGTACTTGGGCCATCGTGTACTGTAAGCAGGAGGCTGGGCAGAAAGCAGTGCAGCTCCAACTGAGTTGGTACTCTGATATGGATTGCCAGTGTCGCCAACAGTGGCTTAACCCACTGTACCACAACACTGACCTCAAAGCAGGGATCAACAGGACATGTCACACACACACACACAAAAATACCCAGAACAAAACAAAATAAACAACAACAACAAAACCAAAGGGAGGTTGTGGGTGTGGTTGGAGAAAGTGTTAACAATTACCTTTGCTTAAAAGAGCTTGAAATTCCAAATAACTATAAAAGAGGGCATGAGCTGTTGTATGCCTGCTAAAAGTGTAGAAATTTAAAAGCGAAGCAGCTCTAATTACTGTGCGGTTCAAGTGCATAATGATATGTGGTTTATATGCTGTAATTATACAAGCATGCATCCATGTGGAATGGAATGTCTCCAGATTTCAAACATCGTAGTAAAGCACTAGAATTCGGCCATATTATTGAATTTTTAACATTCTGCCTTTTGAAGAGAATGAGAGCAAGTGCAGGTGCAATCCCACAGCTTTACTGCTGCTATCTTGACCTTGGGGATATTTGTGTCTTCATGTCGCCACAGATGGGCCAAGTGAGAACGCATTATCTCAGTCCACAGCCTCTCTCTGAAGTCAGTGCTTGAATTCCCTAGTGTTTCCTCTGCTGCTGGGTGTCTTGGAGGTGACTCAGCTCATGTCTGACTCCTCCCCATTTGAATGTGAGTTAGGAGAATGTTTTAAACCCACCTAAAAAAAAAAACCCATTGATCTTGGAGGTCTGAACATACCCTCGGTGAGCGCTAGTCTACTGTGCCAGCGAGTCAATGCAGCCTCGCGGTGCATACGAATGCACCAAGGAGCTCTTGGTTGGGTATGAGCCTAAGGTAAGATTAATGGCTGCCTTGTGGCCAAGAAGGCATATTCTCAAGTCATTAATTTCTGTGCAATACTAAGAGGAACCTAGCCGCTTGCATCTTCCTTTAGAGAGTTGTCAGTGGCCCAGTGACTTTAAGTGAACAATACCAGGGAAGGAGAAGTTCCACCTTTAGCCTAGCTTTCCAAAATGATTTGCTGATGTTGACATTTGGGGAAGAGGAGGGCTATATCAGTAGCCTCTGAGTTGAAGGGAATCATTTTACCAAGTTGTAGTTTTCTGAACTTCTCATGTGCCAAAGAGAATCGTGTTTGCTTGTAAGCACAACATGGAAATAATGCAGTAGCTTTCCAGGTTGCTGCCACACTTGGCTGCTTACATCTCGGACTCCCTGAGTTTCTTCTCCTGTCCTTAGCTGTCTTTACAAGCTCAGAAAGCAGTGTGGAAAGCCCTAAGTATGTGTCGTGGAGGAGAGCTCCTTGCAGTGTGGCCCTCTTTCTCACCGTGTTTCTTTATCAGATGTAAACACCTGAGACTATGAAAAATCTATGGCTATATATACACATGCACACACCCGCACATTGATATATGTGTTTTTGAAGTTCTAGGTTGGACTTAAATGTTTTGGAGGAGCAGGTGCTTGGATGCAGATAAGGAGTACATGAAAGCCTTGGAATACAAGATCAAATGCTGCTCGCTCTTTAGAGGTACTGGGGACTCCTAAGCATATCCAGAGCCAGATACCATGATAATTGTCTCTAAGTGTCAGAAAAGACTTTTCTGATCAAAAGGAAAGTTTAGTTGTGCGTTGAGGGACAGATCAGATCTAGTCAGGCAGCCATGGGGCAGGAGAGCTAAATGGGAAGAATCCACACATGTTCTGCAGGAGCAAGCTACACAGCTGTTACCCCAGAGTAAAAAGGTGCAGTTGTATTAGCCCCCAGGACCATATTAGGTGCTGTGAAATTGTTTTATAGGCTTAGATTGCTGGCAAACTAGCTAGTTACCAATAGATGCTTTGTGTCTTTAGCTCCAACGTGTACTCCAGGTTTCTGGTGGAATCCTTGTCTATGTACAATGAGTATGAGGTCATCCATGTAGTTTTTATAATTATATCTTTAACCAGCTTCGCTAATTTTTAAAGTTAGTGTGACTCCAGCTGAGAAATAGTAGAGTCTATTTGATGCGGGGAAAATAGAGGAAGTGAAATAGGACACAACTTTTCAAATAACACAGCTTGTTTGAGTTCAGCCTCATAATGCTGAACAAGTATTCCTGATGTTCTTCATGTGATGGAAGTTATGTGGCCTATCATCTTCTTTTGCAAATCAAAGCAAATGAAACTCCGGGTCTGGGAAATTTTGGTCTCTCCATTTCCTGTGTTGTTCAATCTGCTACTCATATGTGTATGAAAATCCAGGGAGATAAATAGCTAGGAAAATCACAAGGCTTCCAGGATAATATGCAGCAGGAGAACAGCGTTGAGATCTGATGTAATTCAGCGTTTCTTCTCTATAGGACTTCAGTCCCATGGATGCTTCTGGAGCCTATGTGGGGATGCCCAGAAAAGCTGTCTGTCTACCTTCTGTTCTAACACCTCCCGAGGCAACCCACTCTATTTTGGGCAGTTCTTATTATTAGAAATTTCTTCTTTGTCTTGAGCCAAAAATCTGTTTCGCTGTGACTTTCTCTAATACTGAATTAAATATAGGCTTTTGAAGATTGGCCTAGAAACACAGCCGTCATGTCATGTTAACACTGTCCCAAAGAAAATTCTGTTTGAGATCCAAACAAGTAATGTATAAATAATCTTCTGGAACATATCCCAGTGCATCAATTGGAGCATGCTCAGTAGGACAGACAGGAGACATGTTACAGGATAGAAGAGAGCTAATGAGTGCAGTCCATCTTTTCCTGCCCTGTCCTTTCCCATGTTTCCTGGACTTTGACAATTAGAAAAATGCCAAAGAAAATGGCAGGAACTTGTTGAGCATTGGCTTCCTAACAGCTCACTCCTAGAAAGTCACTAGGGCAGTGTAAAGAAAACTGGGCTCCTCTTTAAAGCACTCACCTTCCTCCAGGAGAGGGCTGGTGATCGGGTAATACTTCCAAAGTGGAACTGTGTCCATGGTCCACACTGCCAAAGAAGACAGAATATCCCAGTGGCTGCAGACACTGTCTGCAAGTTGACCAAAGGAGTGTTTGATTTTGACCTGGACCACTTATTAGGCTTGTGACTTTGAGCCAGTTGTTGAACCTTTTAAAGGCTCAAAACAGAGGTTGAGAATAAATGTGATTAAGTTTCTAAGGAGCACAGAACTGCTCAAGGAATGCCATTTATCAAAGACACATACACAATTAGCAGTGTTTTTGGACTGTCGCCTCCTTCAGACTAGAGAGTGAACAGATTCAGCGTGGTGGCTTTAGCTGATGACTCAGCCTATTGCTTTGGACTGGAGATGCTTTGGAAGTCAGATATTTCTAGGCTTCAAAATAGGCTCATGTATATTTCAGTTGTGGCCTCTTGTTTTCCTTTTCAGAGCCCAAACAAGAATGTTTTCATTTCTTGTTCTCTTTTTGTGACAGTACTGAAGGCACATTTTGTATATGCATCAGGGTTTTCTGATTCTTCCCCATGGTCCTTCTGAAGATGTGTGCTCAGCACTTGTAATGTTTGATAATTCTGGTTGATCCCAATGTGTATATAGGGATGTTTATTCCCCATTCTGGCTTTCAAAGGATGAAATTGTAGCTGGGAAAGGAATATGTTTCCATTTCTTTAAATTTCTGTGCTTGAAAGGGGAAAATGATGGAGAGTCTATTAAAGTAAGTGAACCAATGACCGTGCCTGCATATTTTATTTGTGTAAGTGTGATGACCAAATTCTCAGTGTTGTTTCAGGGACACATCAGTGCCAGAATTGACAGAATTGATTTCTGAGATCTGCTTATGGAGCAGTTAAGAACAGAGTTCAGGAGAAAGAGCCTTCTGCACACAGGCTGAAAAGGACACTTAAAGGAGACAGTAGTTATGGACCAGAGTTGAGTACCTTTTTATGCCTTAGTGGTGGTGACTTTAGGCATGTTTCATAGAGTAATTGGGAGGATTTAACCTGATAAAGCATCAAAGCCCTTAGCATTGTATTTAGCATGTAGTAAGCCTTCTGGTTATACATTTTTCAAGAGGGAGTATTCTAGTATAAATAAATAAATAAATAAATAAATAAATAAATAGTATAAACATTATTCATTCTCTCAGCTCCTAACTTTCAATTACAGATCTCTTGGAGTTCCAAGATGTTCGAGCGTCCAATTCCTTTTCCATTAGTGGTGATGGATTGGAGGGAATCATTTCCCCTTCTTTCTTGTCTAGTCCTCCTTGTGGCTAATAGCAAACATCTGTGAAGCAATGTGTTGGTTCAGAAGAGAGTTGGCCAAGGAGCAGGCTGTTAGTGGAGCAACTGCCTCGGTCTTACGGTAGTACTGTCGCTATTAAACCTCTCACCCGCAGTGCTAAGAAGGATGGAGTACAGCCTCCAGGCTCCCATGCACCCATCCCCATCATCTGATCAGTAAACAACTGTCTGCCAGGTACCTACCATGAAAAAGCATTTGTCTTAGCCCTGTGGTTCCACCAGTAAATAAGGCAAAAACTCTGCCCTTGTGGAGCTTTCTTTGTTGTGGGAGATGGATAAGAAAGTAAATTAATAGTGTTTGAAGATCCTAAGTATAGTAGGGAAAAATAAAACAACAGTCCTGTTGGAAGGCAGGGTTCTGACTTGTAATATAGTCAATGGAGAAAGGTTCATTAACATGCAGACATTAAGAAAAATGAGTGTTTTTAAAAGTGCAGGCCTAGCAGGGAGCAGTGCCAAGTACCCGGGCTACAGAATGCCAGGAGTGTCTGAGGGGCAGCAAAGAGATCTGTGAGACTGGAGTGGAGCAGGTAGGGGGCAAGCCATTGGATACCACAGTGGAGGAACCAGCAGCAGATCAAGTACAGCCTTGCAGGCAGGGCAACAGTACTGGCCCTTCCTCCAAGGTGGAATGCTGTAGAAGGGGCTTTGAGCAGGAGAGTGAAATTATGAGGCTCAGGTTTCACCAGGATTTCCCAACTGCTGTGTTGAGAATAGGGAATGGAGACAAGCTGGAGGCAGAGGGATGAGGCAGAGGGTGCTAGGGGTGGAGATAGGAAAGTGTGTTCTCTGTACTTTCCTGAAATGATGGTGTGTGTGTGTGTGCGCAGAGAACATATTTCTGTCAAGTTAATTGTTTCTATCATAATACCCCAATCGGTATTAAATCTCTGAAATTTTCCTTCTATATCTTATTTGGTGGCAGTGTCACATACGTGCAGTGTGGATCTGTAAATGTTGAGAGGGAAGTTTATTAAATCACTAGTGGGTTTTTGTTTTTAAAGAAATTGTTTTCTCTTAAATCATCTCAGGAGACAGTTTTCAGAGCAAGAAGAGGAGGAGCCCACCTCGCCGTCTGAGTTGTAAATATACTGTTTATCTGAGAAACTGTGTATGTGCCTAGTTCCCCAGGAACACCAATTGCTTGGCCATTGGAGTTCTCACTTCTTCCTGTACACATAATGTGCATATTGGGCCTGTGTTTTGCTTTCTAATATTTTAATGATGATAATCCTACCTAGAGTGTTTGCAAAGAAAAGTCTCTCCTTGGAAAATACCAGAACTCCATGTGAGACAAACATGTGCAACCATTCGCAATCACAAAAGAGATGGTTGCTGCTCTGTGACAGACAGGCACCTAGCTTCACATTTCTTCATCCGGGTTCATTCCTGCCCAGTAATTCCTGAGAATGCAGCCACTGTCAGGGGAGCTGACTTTGGAGCCCCTTGAGTCATTGTTAAGATTCCTTTTGTTTTTACTGAGCTCCCACTGCGGGTTCCAGAGGTAACATTGCGCTATAAGCACAGGGACCAGCTTTGGACCAGCTTTAGATGAGCAGTGATTCTGATTTCATGGGTGTTAGGCCACCATGGCTGAGTGGCATTCTAGCTTAGAAAATCAGGCAGAGGATGTGGTTGAGCCTTTGATAGATACAACAGGGATAAAGATCTTTATCCCCCCGCCCCCCAACATGGCTCTTAGTACCTTGGTGTGTACACAAGTAACAATACAGAACAGGGTCAATATGTGATCAGCAGAAACTTCTTGGAAGCCCACAGTAATACAATTGTAAGTCTTGTTTATAAATGTAGTCAGACAGCATCTTTTTAAAGAAAATATCTTTCCTTGTTGGTGCAAAATTGAATTTATCTTTGCATGGCTCTGGTCTCTTGAAGAATGGAAGCAAAGGAGTCAGTTTCTCCCCACTGGTCCTCTTTCAGGGGTGCTTGACCACCTGTTCATGGCATTGACTGTGCTCATGTGGCCTCTGGCTGCATGTAGCTGTGCCAGCAGATTTTAAATATAAGTGAGATCAACTTGGGGAAATTCATGGAGGAGGTGTGGCATAGATGGAATCTCCCAATCATTAAGCATCTGTCACTTTAGCCCCTACAGCTGCTCCTGATTTCTAAGTCCATAAGTCTTCTAGTAAGTAGCTTTGCTGGCCTCAATTCCTAATAAGCAGTCACCTGTATGACATCTATTTATATATCTGGGTCATCATGAAACCCAGAGGTGTGAGCCATTTCCTGGCTGTCTTTTCTTCCTTACGCATGTTCTGGGCACTCCAAGTTAGAGTGATATGCTCCCTGTTAGTGTAGATCGAACACCCATCTCTTGCATTAAGTTTTAACAAGGAGAACCCAATGATGCTGATAAGAAATAGATAAGTAATAGATAATGCCGTGAGGCCTGGAATAATCAACCCTCAACATTCCTCCCTAATGCAATGAAACACTTCTCAATGTCCTGACAAACCTAGAGTGTATTATTCTTCTCCCAGATCTTTCTCTGAGGATTTTTTTTTTTAAAGGGCAGGAGACCAAAAATCCAAAATCTTTTTGGGCAATATAAAGGAAATGGGAAACAAAATCAGGGATGCTTATTCTTTCTCATTCTGCAGTGGGATATGCAGAGTCTCTAAAGCATATTTGGAAATTTTTATGACTTTGTTCGTTGAATAATGCAATTAAGTATAAGGTGGAGCTGCCTGGTTCTCATTTGAATAGCCTTAGTAGT
The DNA here is from genome assembly GCF_017591425.1 of Ochotona curzoniae. Taxonomy (NCBI): domain Eukaryota; kingdom Metazoa; phylum Chordata; class Mammalia; order Lagomorpha; family Ochotonidae; genus Ochotona; species Ochotona curzoniae. The sequence continues at coordinate 15,816,978 of NW_024465023.1, read as the reverse complement.
AATTCAAATAGTGAAAAAGCTTTGTCTTAATAAAGTGATGCTTATTTAGTAGCTGCACATCCTTGATTTTTTTTTTGTGATAGGCCATTTGCAAATATATTTGTCATATTAAGACCCTATTTCTACTTCAGAAAATAGTGCTACCTATGGTTCAGTTTCCCCCTCTTCAGGGGTGTCTAGGGCACTAAAGAGTGTTGTGCCTCTAGCCAGCCACTTGCTCGAGCAACCTCAGCTACAGTTCCTTTTGGTCAGTAAAGAGTTCAGTTCATATAATCCCCAGTAAATGTGTGTGGCATACTAGCTGATAGTTGGGTTTTATCTTGGCTCCTTTGAGGACAGTTGGGCAATTCAGAGATACCAAGAACTCTAGCACCAGTTGGGGTCCTGTAGATGTCACTGGACCTAGTCTTGTCGGTTTAAAGATGACAGACTAAGGTGCACTTAGGTAACGTAAGAGATGCAAGCCTAGTGGTGGTCATAATACCCAGATAGCTAGGAGAAGGAAGCATTGTTAACTGGATTTAGGGCATGCCTGCAGCTGTTTCCTAGGAAATAATCAACTTTATTACATATGTGGAGAGCCTGTGATGCACTTACAGCTGGAGCTGAAATTTCTGACTGTATAGTTATTTCCAAAGCACGTGTGACCAGTTAGCCCCATCGATCCCTGATGACCAATAAGCTCCACATAAGAGCTGCAGTTTGTGACATCTTGCTTTAGGCTCTTGACTTGGATCCTGAAACTTGAAATCTGTAACTTAGCTATAGATTTTAATGCTCATTAAATATAAACCATAATCTTGTTTTCCTGGGCATGTAAGTCAAGAACATCATTTCAGTTTATGATCATAGCTAGGGGTGAATGGATTGTGTTTGTTTTTTGCTTCCCACTCATCTTTTTTTAAAAACATGTTTTTATTGGAAACACATATATTTACAGAGAGAAGGAGAGACAGAGAGATACATCTTGTGTCTGCTGGTTCACTCCCCAAATGGATCCAATGGCCAGAGTTGAATTGATCTGAAGCCAAGAGCCAGGAGCTTCTTCCGGGTTTCCCATGTGGGTGCAGGGTCCCAAGGCTTTGGGTCATCCTCTACTGCTTTCCCAGGCCACAAGCAGGGAGCTGGATGGGAAGTGGAGCTGCCTGAATTATGAACCAGTAGCTAAATGGGATCCCTGCACTTGCAAGGGGAGGATTAGCCACTAAGCCATTGCTCTGGCCCCTATTTCCCATAAGTCTTAAGAAGAGACAAGAATTCCTTTTGCTCATGCCTCCTATTTATTCTATTGGCAGCTACCTTCACAGACTTGTCCACTGTTCTTAGTCTCCTCTCTGTCCGCTCAACCTGAATTGTCTCCCCACGTTCTAGTGGCAGCCATTGTCAAGCCTTATCCTTTGACCTTCCTAACCAGCCTCTCTTTCTGTTTCCTGAGACACATTTTTCCCCAGTTGTCACTTTTGGCTTCAGGCCTCATTTGCAGCTCCAATTCAGTCCTCAACTCCAGCTCCATTTCCTCAACTGCCCTTTGAACATGTCATTTATGCAGCCTTTGGCCATCATAAACCTAATCAAAAACAGGGCCTCATCTCTGTGTTTCCTACTGGTCCTCATACTCTGAACAAAACAACTTTTACAGTAATCTCACACTGCACCTTGTTAACTTCTCTGTTCCTCTCCATGAGACTAATCTCAAGTCATGCAACATGAACTTTTTTCCATGCATATATGAATACAGTGCACCCACATACACACAAACATAAAAAATGATGGAGCAGATGGGTTGAATTGGCCAAAATACTTGCCTGGAAAGAAACACACCAAAATACATGTCTTGGTACTGTAAAGAGGACAGTGCCATCTTCATACAAGAAATAAAACTTTTTCAGGCCACTGAGCTTGTAGATTTTCAGAATACTGCTGAAACTGTTAAGGGCGCAACTCAGTGGGTATTCTTTCCGTTGTCTCTCGGCCATTCTCAGAAAGGTTTGGTGATCTGTCCGAAGACATACAGCTGATTAGTGACAAAACTGCAACTGAGTTCCCGAGCTTCTAATCTTCAGTCCAGAGCTTTTAGATGTGCCTCCCTTTTAAATAGATTGAGTCCCTTTCTGCCTCCAGTCTGAAGTATAATGGGACAAGTATGGAATTTCTGTATCTTTTTTTTTTTTTTGGAGTTACAGAAACATTGGAGTCGAGGCAGGATACTTCCCAATGCCCCTGCGAATAGCCACCAGGAATAAATTAACCTGTAAACTGCTTGGATCGTTGAACCGTGGCCTGAACCTACAATGCAATGTCTTAGAGATTTCTTTTACCTGTGATGTCTTCTATACAGCATGTCTTCTACATGTTGCTTTTGACTTGCCGGGATTATCCAAACTGACCTGAAAGGAGCAAGGGAAATCGTTTGTGTCTGCAGCCTGCTGCCCTAGTTATCTCTCTTAAGATGAAAATGAGACTCAGTGTCTCCTAGACCATTTCAGATATCTCTTGACGTACGCCCAAACCTATCTGCCTTTTTTTTTAATGTAATTTTAAGGTAATATATCCAGTTACATAAAAGGTTTTCTAGTTCAGATCTTTCCCAAGTACTACAGTTACGGTTTTATTCAGCCTAGTCATCATTCCTGAATGAGTAGTGGCTGGGGTATTCCACTACCCATCCACTACCCATGAATTTTTAGCCGTGGGTAAACAGACAGAAATGAGTTGGTGGGAATGAGCAGAGGGCAGAGCCTCCTTACTTGCTGCTCTGGGAACATGTGAGGTGATGCTTTACCGGGGCCCTTATGTGCGTTCTTTCTGGTCTGTGATCTGTCTCCTTCTCAAACCACAAGGTTCCCACATTGGGAACTGATTCTTTTGAGAAAGGAGGAAACCCTGCTGTGGGAAAGGTAACAGGTTCTAATGCTCCGTGTAGCAGTTGGAGGTCTCTGAGGAGCTCAGCTACAAATTGCTTTGGTGAGCTCTGAACTGACTCATTGCACCTAAAAGCAGCCAAGATGTCAAAAGAAACTGTCCCCTGCTTCTCACTTTGAACTTCCAAATGTTTACGAAATGTCTCTCCTGTGGGTGTTTGAAACGATGCGTGCGTGGGTGACTAAGTGTGTGCTGACAGGAAAAAAAAAAAGCATCCACTTGACGCAGACTGTTGTCTTTGGCGAGTGTCTGTTATAATTGGTAGGATGCATTTTCATGGCAGGAAAAATGCAAGAGTGATGGTTTATTGTGTTTTATGTATCTTTAGCCCTTGACATGTAGCTTTTTTTTTTTCTCAGCTCACTGGCAACTTTTTCTACTACTCACCTATGTTCGTTGGTACCACCACCACCAAATATGGCCCCATTCAAGGGTGCACTATGTTCAAACCGTTTCTTCCCTTGTCTGCTGCATCATTTATTCATCCTTTCATTGCTGTTCTCCCAGACTACCAGCCTGCTCAGTGGATCATCATGTTTATTTTTTTTAAAGATTTATTGTTATTACAAAGTCAGATCTACAAAGAGAAAGATCTTCCGTCCGATGATTCACTCCCCAAGTGAGCGCAACGGCTAGTGCTGTGCCGATCCGAAGCCGGGAACCAGGAACCTCTTCCGGGTCTCCCACGTGCGTGCAGGGTCCCAAAGCTTTGGGCCGTCCTTTCCCGGGCCACAAGCAGGGAGCTGGAATGGGAAGTGGAGCTGAAGGGATTAGAACCGGTGCCCATATGGGATCCCAGCGCGTTCAAGGCGAGGACTTTAGCCATTGCTAGGCCATGCTGCCGGGTCCAGATCATCATTTTAATAGATCTTTGCAGTGGTTCAGAAAGTATAGCAGGTATAGCAGGTATCTGACTCACACGAAACTTCCTGCCCTTTCTTAACTCCACCATCGGCTGCTCATTCATTCATTGAGCAGACATGCACTGAGCATTGATTATGTTCAAGGGGCACAGCTCTTACTTTCAAAGAGTCACACTCCATGGTATACATGGGAGTGGAATACGGCATGGCAAGACATAGGTGTACTACATAGTACACTTAAGAAAGCGACAAAAAATGGGTGCAGGGAGCAGCTTAGTTTTCTTGAGACTGTACAGAGCACAGAAAGGGCAGTGAGAAAGATGACGGGAGAGATGGGCTGTGGTACATACAAAACACTTTACTTGTGTGAAGTACAGGCTTCCAAGTACAGATCTGGTCCACCAGGGGTGTTTGAGTATGACGATAACGACACTGGTGAAAAGCATTCCACTGGGAGTCATCGTTAGATTGTTAGCACATGGCTGCTAGGAGTTCCCACATCACTCAGAGGAGAATGAGTTCCTCAGAGGATTGTTGACTTGGGCAAGATCAGCATGTTGGATAGTTTTGCTTCCATGAAATATGGTATGCAGAGTGATATGTTCGTTTTCACTCATTGACATCCTTTAAAACGTGACCCTGAGGTCTGCAAAAAGTCTTTGTTTTAAAAACTGCAGCATTGTGTAACTTATATGAACAATTTTAACCAATGGTTTGTAGACCTTGTATTTTACATGAGGGGAAGCTTCATGTACACTTTTTGTGCAAAACAACTTTTGCATGAGGATGGATTGCTTATTTTTAAGTATTTATGTATTTAAAGGTGGAGTGACACGGTGAAGACATGAGGGGCAGGTTTCCAGGGGAAGTTGAGGTTGATCTTTCTTCCTTTAGTACATTCCTCAAATGCTTGCAACAGCCAGAACATGGCCGGGTTAAAGCCAGGAGCCCAGATCTCCATTCAGGTCTGCCGTGTGGGAAGCAGGAACCTATGTACTTGGGCCATCCTGTGTTGCTTTTCCGAGTGCATTAAGGGAAGTTGAATCAGAAGTGGAACAGTTGAAATTTGAACCAGAACACTGACAATCTGATTCCAGAGTCACAGGCAGTGGTTTAATAGCATGCACCATGACACTGGCATCTGACTTATTTAAGGAGTGACGCTTAACATTTATTACTATTATTTTTTAATTTGAGAAGCACATAGAGGGAGAAATAAATCTTCCATATCCTGGCTCACTCTCACAATGCCCACAACAGCCAGGGCTGGGCCAGGCAGATGCCAGGAGCTCAGAATTTGGTTTTGGTCTGTCACATGAATGACAGTGACTCAAGTGCTTGAGTCATCATCTACTTGTTGCCTCCCAGGGTGCTCATTTGCAGGAAGCTGGAATTAGAGTGAAGCTAAAGCCGCAACCCAGGCACCTCATTATGGAATGTGTGTGTCCCAAGCAGCATGTTAACTGCTAGACTAAATACCCACCCACCCCATGATCAGATTCTCATACTTGATCAGTAGCTTATGTTTTTCTGAAAGCAGTCGCATTCCTGTAATGCTCATCAATCATACATACAGCACAGCTGCTCAGGACATCTTTAAAGTGTTATTGAAGTTTCAGGAGCATGCCGATGATACCACACTTCTCCATATGTGGCTTCTATTCAGCTTAAACAACAATTTGTTTAACTGGATTCTTATTTTTTGTTCGGTTCTATTTCATTGTAAATTTACAGCTTTAAACAGATAATAGTGTGGTAGAAAGTATGGGAAGATTTTTCTTTGATTCCATTTTAAATTACTACATAGTATTTACCCGATGTAGGAGTTTTGCAAGAATGTGGCACTTGACAGCCTATGCTTTATGAAATGCAGAATGTAAGACCCAGAGCAATGAAATGTATTCTGTGGCTGATGAATAACAAGCATTTACTCTATATCTGACATGATTATAGGAATTAACACAAGATAACCCTGTACATTTGTACATAGCCTTTGTGGCATTCTTGCCCCTGATGACTTAAGTGTTGATGCTTGAATTTTGACTCGAACAGATAAAAAAGCATTTTGTTTTTTTTCCTGGATAAGTGCTACAGAAGAGGTTGTTTAAGAAGGTACTTTTTTCTAGCAACCACCAGGTGTCAGCAAAGGACTTTGAACTCTTGGCCATATGTTCATTCTTGGGTTTCTGAAATCACTAAGACCATTGCAATAGGAACTTTCAAGGGCAGTCAACCTGCCCTAGGCCACCGTCTCGCAACCATATTAGTGTCAAATTCTTTTTCCTCACGACTGCATCATGATCATTCAACTTTGCCGAATACGAGTAGCAGTAGTTCCTCAATTTTGTCATTTAAAACTTCTTTCTGTCTTTATTGCTGATGTTTCTACACAGTCACGAGACTGTTGTTTGGGCTGTGGGCTGTGGTGAATACCAGTATCTTGTTTTTGTCGAACTTCCCACTCAAATAAGTAGAGCTTATCCTGTGCTAATGTGGGAAGAATATAGGGTCAATTCTGATTCTTACATGGATGAAAAATAGGATATTGAAACTTTGTGGCTGCAAAGTCCAGGAAGTATTTTCAGGGTATAAAGGAGAGAGGCCTGAGCATCTTCTGTAGCCCGGTCATTTGATTGATGCTATCGCATGTGTTTTGTGCTACTCACTTTCAGACATTGAGGGACAATGTGTTGATTGGCAGGGGGCACTTTGGCAAGGTTGGCATTGATTTGTATCATGTTGCATTTCATCTTGTGTGCTCACTGGAGGAGGCAAACTGGACAAGGATCTGAGATATTTGACTTGAAAAATTGCACTAAGATGTTGATCAACTGAAGGACGGACTCCCTGGGGTATGTCAGAGACACAGTGACTGCAACTTGTGGCTTCTGCAGCCCAAGCTACTAGAATGTGTAGCCTGTAGTGGGGGTGGTGAATAAGGCACAGCATTGGCCCTGAGTCTATTCTCTGGAAGCAAGGGCCTGATTGATGAAAGGTTCGCGAGTTTAAACACACAGTAGAGATTTCCTTTAGACTGATCAATGCAATTTGACAAATCACATTACAGCTAATTCCAGGAACTGTGCAGACTCTTCTGCTGTTTTATTTTGAATAAAGCATTGTCAATGAGAAGGCACTTGAATGGGGCATTCCAACTGTGTGGGATATATCGCTTCTAGAAAGAGGTTACGATTATAGTCAAACAGAATCACTGATTCCTTACAGCATAGCACAGGATTTCCCTATATAGCAGACACATATGCCATCAAAGAGGGAGACTCACATTCTTCTCGAAGTTAAATCCAGCTTTACCCTGTGATATACTGTTTAAGCAACTGTTCTTTTTTTTTTTTCCATTTTATACTTTATTGTTGGCTTGAGCACAGTAGCTGTATATGGGATTCTAAATGGGAAGATCTAATTGTAAAAAACAAAATGTCTTTACCCTACGGTGGTTTTACTTAATGGTCTCTGACATCTCCTATTGTTTAGGGAAGCCTACAACCAGTACCCTCTTGCTCCTGGAAACTTGAGTCTGATAATCCACGCTGCTCTCTGTCAAGTCCCATCACTGCCAGCCATGGTTTCACACTCTCTTCTCTTTTGCAGATCACTGGGGTGATCCTGCTGGCCGTCGGAGTCTGGGGCAAGCTCACACTTGGCACCTACATCTCCCTTATTGCTGAGAACTCCACAAATGCTCCCTATGTTCTCATCGGAACCGGCACCACCATCGTCGTTTTTGGCCTGTTTGGATGCTTTGCCACCTGCCGTGGTAGCCCATGGATGCTGAAGCTGGTGAGTTTGTCACAACCCAATACTGCCTCTATTTTATTTGCCTAAGTATAAAGCAGGTGAAGATGAAATCATGCTTCAAGCCACAGGTAAGACCTTAATATTCACTGATTCTAATTTTAGTCTGGACCCTCACCTAATCCTCTGGAAGGAAGAACAACTACAAATAAAATCTGGTACGATAAATCCAGTGCCTGTCTCTTGAGGTAGATGATGGCAATGGATAGGCCAGCTAACTCCAATAGACCTTTTTTATCCTCATGGCAGAATGTCCCGTGTCCATTTTTGAACTCTTAGAAATCTCCTCTAGTGTGTGATGTGTGGCTTTGGTGAGCAAAGCAGCATCCCATCCTGGACATGAGCAGCTTTCACCTCCAAGTCCTCCTTCGGAGAAATGCTTCCTGCCTTCTTGAGCCTGGCCCCGCATGTGTGCTTGTGCATGTTGTTGTCGAAGTCTGTGCTCCGTGGCTCAGGGCTGTGGAAGCTGAGCTAAGGCAGAGCTTCTCCAACCTGAAGTTTGACACAGGGCCAAGTATTGGTCATCAGGATTCATGCTGGGTTCCCATACTCTTAAGAAGATAGATAAAACAATGATGCTTCCCGAAAAGTAAGGAGAGACTGTTAAAGGCTGTTACTGTGGTGGTCTACCTTGGTAGACCAGTAATCCAATTCCTCATTCGCTGTTGGTGTTCTCTGGTGAGGATTAATGTTGAAGGAGTCCCTAAAGAAAAGTTAGCAAGATATTAAACCAAAAAAAGAAAGGTGATTTTAAATGATGTGTTGCAGAAATCAGATTGCATGAAAGGGGAAGGTAGACTCTGTCAGAGTCTTGTTGCCTTGTTAAAAGAAAAATTTACAAAAAATGTTTGAAATCCATGTCTAGCTATAACAAATAATAGTAGTATATATTTTCCATGAACTTTTTAAAGGCCCCACACATACCCCCCCTTTTTTTTGTCTAGTGTTAGCATTTGCGAGAACATTCTAGCTACTACCACCTGTATTTATTATAAGCTTTTCCCAGTGGGCTTTTGGTCATGGCCTTGTGTAGGTAAAACTCCTGGAGGCACAAAGCTTGCCAGAGAAAGAAAAGTGTTGATCTGGCTGATGATGGTGGAAGTGATGTGATTGTGAAGCCAGCATTCTAACGTCTTCGTTTAACCTCATTAATTACAAAACAGCTGAACACAACTCTACCTCATGGAGGCTCAGAGAGATTGCCTCTTTCCTGGGTCTGTAATAAAGTTGGAACTCAATCCTAGGACGACTTCTGACCGCAGAGACAAACTGCCTTTGCCTGCTGCCAGTCATTCCCTGCCTCCTACTTGCATTTTGTAGAAAGTTGAGAGAAACAGAAATAGCATTCACAGGGCATTCTCATCAAACTAGACATTTCATGCTTGAGTGCCTAAGCTTTGTTTGCAGAGAATTTGGGTAATATTTAGAAAGATGCTGGTAATTTAAGCCAGTACTTTGTAACATATTTGCCACTAGCTGAGAAAAGTAACTTATGGTTCTGCATACTTGTGAATACTTTACAAAGACATATGTGCCCTTTACAGGTAGGTAATGTGGCCATGTGCAGTCTATTCAAATTCCACAGCACCATTTAAGGTCACTGCAAACATTCAGAACTGTTGTATTTCATTTTGAGATGAGAAGTAGCAGACAGTAAGACATATGCCTTGTAGGGAAGGAATCAATTCTCCTTCCTTTTATCTGCTTTTCAAAGTCACAGAAATAGAAAACCTTAATGTCTCATAAGGACCATGTAATATGCTGTACTTTGATGCGCATGTGTATTGTTTGCACATGTACACACACACATGCACACACATACAAACTCCAACACAGTCACCTTGGGAAGTACAGGCAGGACAAGATGAGAAGCACTAAGTGCTTTAGATGCTTGCAAACATCACAACTCTAAATTCCATGCAGTGTCCAAAACAAGAGATGCTGGTATGCTCACGGGAAGCTGAAGAGGGTATGTTTGGGGGCAGCTCCCATATGGATCTGGTGTCTGGTCCCTTGGGGGAGGGAAACAATGCTGCGTTGTAGCTAACCATTTTCAATGAGAAATAGTTAAGCAAATGGGAGAAGTTTTTTCAAGTAAAGCGAAACAGCAAATTCACATCTTGGCCGAGTGCAGAACATATGTACCAGAGCCTGGGCTGTTCTTATAGGCCCTGAAAGCAGAACTAACACCATCAGGTGGAAATAAGAAGTAGGCAGGCTTGTGGTCAAAAGGGAAAAGAAGTCTTCACAAGAACTGAACTGTTTGCTAATACAGTGGGCTACAGGGTGAGTTCATGCCAGATGGCCATAGAATCGCCCCCTTTGCCCCTCACCCAGAAAGGACAGAGCTGTCTTGTGACTGTTAAAGCAGACTTTGCTCTCGCTCCAAGTTTCTTTGTTTAAAGATTCATTGTATGTGTTTGAAAGATAAAGCTACAAAGATGGAGAGGGAGAGCCATACAGAGAACATCTTTGCTGGTTTGCTTTCCAAATGAGCAGAATGGCCACGGCTGAGACATGTTACAGCTAGGAGCCTGGAACTGCATCAGAGTTTCCCACAAGGGAGACAAGGTGCCAAGGCATTTGGGTCATCTTCCCCTGAGTTTCCAGGCACGTAAGTAGGGAACTGGATCGGAAGCAGAGCAACTGGGACTCCCCATGGGATACTGGCATCATGGGCGGTGACTTAACTAAACATTTCACAACACCAGCCCCCTCAAAGTTTCTAGTGTTCCAAAGTAGTTGAATATGCCTTCGTTGTGTAAGGTCTTTCCAGATTTTCTCTGATTCAGGCAAGGGAAAAGGCACATTCATTTGATGAGCTCTCCTCAGCATGCCCCTTCCAAAGCACTATGTTTGTTAAAACAACACAAACCTATGTTGAGGTTCAGGCAAGGAAACCTGGAGAACATTTTAAATGTCTTCTGAGTCTTCTGTGCATAGGGAGCATCAGGACTTGTCTGATTCTTGGCAGAAATAGCCCTCCTTTTACTCCTGACATGTCTGACTTTGCACTTGTCCACTCAATTCTCAGTATGCCATGTTCCTGTCCCTGGTGTTCCTGGCTGAGCTCGTCGCTGGCATTTCAGGCTTTGTGTTTCGTCATGAGGTGAGTAGAGAAATTCAGTTCAAGGCTTAATTTTCCTAATGACCTGCGCTTACAATGAAATTCTAACTGCAGGAACGTCACTGAACTTGAGATCTTAATTGGTCAACGTCTCTACTGTTGGACAAAATGATCTTCTTTCCTGTTCCAAAGCAGTGCCTTTTAGTATTCATTAGATGCTCCTTTAACAATAGTTGCTTCAACTGGACACAAATGCGTGCCAGCATAACAGCTTTCTGAAACTGTAGAATCAATTGCCCCGAACTAGTTGTCTTGCTGCTTCATAAATCTGTGTGCACCCCACAAGTGTGGTAAAACCAGTTGAAAAGTTGATAAAAATTACAATGGAAAACACACCGAGGCAGAGGATTGCTGTGGCTCTGGAAAACCCAGCATCATCTGTTACCAAGGCTTGCTATTGTGCTTGGTGGGGCTTCCAGGGAACTCATACATGCTTCCCACCCTCTTCCTACTGTGCTAGTTTTCACAGGACTGGAGACAGGATTCCAGGTGGCATCATTTGTTCATTCCTCTTCCTGAACACACAAGCATGCAAACCTGTGAGCATACACACACACACACACACACATACACACATCATATTCTCAATCTCAGTACACTGGGGACAGCAGCAGCAGCCTCACTCACTGCTATGTGAGCCATTGCCTTCTTTCTTCTTGCCTGCCGCTGTGACTGTACTTCATGTAAGGGTTCTTAGTGGTCCAATTAGGGGTCAATTTTTATAATAATAAGACAGCTTGCCTGGTAATATACCTGACATGTTCTATTTTGAAAGTTTTACTTGTTTATTTGAAAGGCAGAGCTAGAGGGAGAGCTCTCCCATCTGCTGATTCACTCTGAAATGGCTACCACAGCTGGGGCTTGATGAGAATAAAGCAAAGAGCTGAAACTCCATCCTAGTCTCCCCATGGGCAGCAGAGGCCCAAATACTTGGGTCATCTTCTGCTGTTTTCCTAGCTGCTTTATTAGGGAGCTGGATTATAAATGGAGCAGCTGGGATTTGAATTGGCATCCTTATGGAATGCCAGCATTGCAGGTGGTGGCTTAACTCACTAAGCCGCAGTGCTGGCTCCTGGCACTTTGTTTTCATTAGATTCCAGGGGAACAGAAATTGAAGATTATTCCAAGATCTAATATGTTCCCAAAGAAGGAGAAAGGGTTTTATTAACCATTTATTATTAAGAAAAGTTCTTTTCCTTCAGCATTTCCCCTCACATAATAAAGACAGGTAAGTGAGTGTTTGCTTCATGGCTGTGTTATTAGAAATGGATTGATTCTTGAACAAAGCATCAGTCTTTCTGTTGCCACAGTGGCCTGTCATTAATCAGTGTTCTGTATGATGGCAGAACAAATTCTGGAAAGAACGATGGACATGATCAGTTCAAAGAAAATCCCTAGCAAATTCATGCCTGAGATTTGACAGCTCCCCCTCATAGCCCTTGCAGAAAAAGCAGCTAGTCGCTCTTTAGTGGATTGCTTAACTGGCCAGGTTTCTGGAATCAGAACATTCCTTAGCTAATACCACCCTTGGTGAATTTTCTGAGCTAATTTGTCTCAGCGATGGAGAATTTGGTATGAATGTGAGTCAGCTGAGCTGTGCTGTGCTGTGCTGTGGATTGCAACCACATTTCTCCTTGTCTTCCGTAGATCAAGGACACCTTCCTCAGGACTTACACGGATGCCATGCAGAATTACAATGGCAATGATGAGAGGAGCCGGGCAGTGGACCATGTGCAGCGCAGCGTAAGTTCCAGAACAAGAGGTCAGGCTGGGAGCTGGCTTTTCCTTGTGGGCTACTTGGTAGATTGTGCCAGTCACCTCGGCTGTTGATAGTCATTCTCCATCTCTTAGTTCATCTCCATTCTGGAGAGTGAACACCCAGTACTTGTCCAGGCGCCAATTCTCCAAGTATTTTGTGCCAAGAAAGACCACTCTCTAGAGTGTTCTTTGCCATCACTAAGGGTGACCAGCCTGAGGAAGTTTCTGGCTTTAGACTTTGTTTTGTTCTGTTGATTATTTTACTTCAGAAGATATGTTTGTAGGTTGCAATTTTATTTTGGTAAAATATTCACCTCTTAAAGCAAAATCCGAAGAATACCATAAGAAGTATATATTATAGACCCAGATTCCCAGATTAATTCCCAGATTAATTATATTTTTGCCCCATTAAAAAAATTTTTTTTCCACATCAGGAGTCAGCAAACCTTTTCCATAATTGCACCCAAAGTAAATATCTTGGGCTTTTAGGGCCATGCACACTCTGTTACACCTGTTCAGCCCTGCCGCTGCAGCACAAAAGCAGCCACAGATAACATATAAACCAAAAGGCATGGATGTGTCTCAAAAAATATTTACAAAATCAGGTGACTAATGGACTGTAGCTTACCAACCCCAGCTCGCTTTCTCCCCTTTCCTCTTTGTTTATCTTTTTCTAAACCATTTGAGCTTTTAAAACAATCATTTGCCGCTGTCTCCCTTGCCCCAACCCCCAGTCATGATTTAGTTGATGTGTACATAAAGCCACCAGATGAGTAATGTAGACTAATGTTCCTGTTTGACTTTCCCTGGATGTGCACGTAATTGTCAGTGGAGGTTCAGTTTATCTTGACTCACCTGTACATACTATCTTAGAGACTTGGCCTGTTTTAAAGAGTTGAAAGAGAGTGAATGAAGCATTTTGTTATTCTACTTCTTGATATTTTCCCTTCCCTTGTTAATAGTTGAGCTGCTGTGGTGTGCAGAACTACACCAACTGGAGCACCAGCCCCTACTTCCTGGAGCACGGCATTCCCCCAAGTTGCTGCATGAACGAAACTGATTGCAATGCCCAGGATCTACACAATCTGACTATGGCCGCCACCAAAGTTAACCAGAAGGTATCTGCTTCTTCCCAGCCCTTCATGGCACCAGTGGTGAATATTTGCAAAAACTTCTGTATTTCTGTGAAATGAAGACAAATAGGTTAGTAATGGGAATCCAAGAGGGAGTCAAGGATCTTCCTTTATGGTCCTCGATTGCCTGCAAGAGGCACTTGAGGCTGCTCTCTTCCACAAAAGAAATCTGTCATTCAGATCAGCCTCGCGTTCTACCTCCTGCGGCAAGAACCTCCCAGGCACAGTCACGAAGGTTTGGCAAACGGTTCCTGTTAACCCCGATGCTTGTTTCAGACAGAGAATGTTGGCTTTTTTTCTTTCCAAGTGTCTTTCTTCTGCTTAACATTCCATCTAAACATAAAATTACTCGCAGCTGGATGCCAGTCTTTGGCAGGAAGAGGGGAGTAGACTTGACAGACAGCATATGCTTCTGCTAGGAGGGTGGCCTTTATTTTAGGGAGTTCACTGTCATAGGAAAGGAAATCAGCAACTCCAGTCCAACTCACTGTCAACATCCTGATGCTCATAGAAACGTGAAAGGGGGAAAAAAAAAAGCAGGGCTAAAAGAAATTTGAAATATGGTACCTAGTTGAAATGAAGAAAGTGAGATTTCAGTTGTGAGGGAAAGCGATTGTACACTCTGCTTTGCAAAAAAATATGTTGAAGACACGAAACAACTGCATGTGAAGGCTACCCATGTTCTTCAATGGTTAAAGAAATGTATAGTGAAGTGAAAGAAAGGGCAAAACTCTGCTACTTAGTTTACCTGCAGCTATTCAGCCAGTGGGTCAATTTGCTTTGTCACTAAGATAAAATTCTGTTCTCCCAGTGTCTTCAAGATTCTGTATATTCTGGGCCAACTACTGATAAATTCCTAGGGGGAACTTAGCCATTATCTCCAGATTCTGGACTTAGCTGATATAACATGGGTATTTTAGCAAAACTGGTGCAAGGTACTATTGCCATTCTAGAAGCCCATTCTCTTATTTGAGAATTATTATTTGAGAGTTTCGTTAGAGTGATACAGTAGTGACAGCTTCTTGTCTTAGCTAAGGGAACATCTGTTTCTACTGGAATTTTCTTATGAATCCAACTTTGAAACCTCCTTCACTTCTCATTGGTGAATAAAGCAACTTCTGGCTTTTTCCTGGACATCCCCACAGAGCTCCCATATGTGTCATTAGACTGCCATTTTGTGATGTGCCAAGTGTATCTGGCATCTGCTAGATTCTCTCATTTATGGCAGGCACTGAGTGATATGTAGGAGCAAGACCTTTGGCATAACAGAACCTCGGAAAGTCATTTGGAGCAGCAGCATCCATCAACATGCAGTAGAGGTGTTTTCTTTTTACCCATATGTCCTCCTCCTTGGAACATTGAACCGGGAGAAGTCAGGAGCACTGACGTTGCAGCCAGACTCCTATTTGATTCTTGCTGAGTTGCCGGCTGTGTATATGATTTGGGGAAAGTCACTTAGCTTTTTTCAGTCTTGCTTTACTCATCTGCAAAATGAGGATGGTAATGGTTCTTGCCCATGGTAGTGGATATGAGAGTTGAATGAGATAAAATCTCTAATGCACAGTGCCTGGCACAGATTAAGGGCATAAAAAATGGTTTATTCCACTTACCATTATACTACATTAACATAATGTACATGTAGCTGGGATGGTGGGAAAGTTTGTCTTCCAAATATGACATACTGGCTTCCTTCCTTCCTTCCTTCCTTCCTTCCTTCCTTCCTTCCTTCCTTCCTTCCTTCCTTCCTTTTTAAAATCTGAAAGCAGGGTTACAGAGACAGAAGGAGAAACATAGAGATCTTGCATCTGCTGGTTCATTCCCCAAATGACTGCAATGACTGGAACTGGGCCGACTGAAAGCCAGGAACTTTCTCCAGGTCTCCCACATGGATGGCAGTAGCACAAGCACTTGGGCCATCTTCCACTGCTTTCCCATGCCATTAGCGGGGAGCTGGATCAGAAGTAGATAATATTATTAAAATAATGCACCACGTCCTTGTAGGGAGGGTCGTTTGTTAGTATATAAGAGCAGGTTTGGCGCCATACCCCTAATATTATAGCAGTTATAATCTTTACAGGGCAAGAGACACAGTAGCTTTTTTTTTTTCATTGCATTATCAACTAACATAATGACCTCATTCCCCACCCCTCTACCACATTCCTGTTTTGCTTTCCTGAGCATCTTAAATACTTTGAAGGTATGTTTAACTTATAGTTCATTTCCCATGTACTCTTCAACTTGACTCTTCCAAAAGAGGAATAGTGAATGAAGACTGAAATTTGCCTGTAAGTTGCATTAGACACTCTGATTTAGTGCAAGTTCTCCTGATTCTCAGATGTCTCATCTACTAGAGAAAGAAAGCCAATGTGGATGTGGCAGTGATGGTCGCAATGAATGCTCATTGATGTTGTTCTCCCCTTTACTGACTACTGGCTCCCAACAGGCTTCGCTGCTGCCACCTTCCAGTCACATGGGATCTTGTGATTTAGCATAAAGAATAGTTTCTGTAAATGTGTTGAGTGTTTTGATCCCTACACACCAAAGGCACAGAAAGATGATTCTTTGCTCCTGCCTGGCAACCAGAGGAACGTACATTATAGTTATTACTGGGAGACAGGAAGCAAATAAGAACATTTAAACAGGCCATTGTTTAGTCGAGGTGGTTTTGTTATGGTTTTGCATGCAGGGTGGTAAAATGTCTGCCGGTTTAGTTGGCTGATAGTATTGGCTGAGTCTCTACACAGTAAGATTTTCTTGCCAATTTGTCAGAGAAAGAGGAAGGTGTAATTCTGATTGGCAGTTACAGAGATACTTCGTCCCAGAACCTGTCTGGAACCAGCCTGCTACGCTGATAGTTACGACTTGTAGATGTTTTTCACTGGTGACTGTCAATGTAGACATGCTGAGAGGGTAACCAAATTCACTCTTCTGTTTCTGGATGTTTCCTTGGAGACTTAGCAAGTCTCTGTAGATTTATCTCACATCTGAGAACCACGCTTTCATATTAGAAAGTTGAGAGAAAATGTGGTGGGTAGACAAGCAGTTTAGTGGTAATTATAGGACTGAATGTAAACATGGCCTGTGGTTGTATTACCAAAGCCGGTCTCATAGTGCACAGAGTTGTGCTGAGACCTGGAAAATGGACTGATGGGGCCATGTAGTGAATAATAGACGGAAACCCCAAAACGGGAACCCTTTATTTTGACATTGAACTAAAAAAAAAAAAAAAAAACTAACATCATTTTCATCTTCTCATTTTAAGTAATCCCATTTACTGGTATGGGTCATTAATTTACTTTCTTATTTGGAAAAAAGAATAGCGAGTGGACTTTTCTTGTGGAAGAGTGCCCCTCAAACTTCAATGGGCATGGGAGGCACGTGGAGAGCTTGTTAGGCTTCACTGGCAGTTGGGCAGCTTCTGCAGCTCTGTGCTGGGGCCTCGGGTTCTGCATGTTGAACAAGCTCCCAGTGCTGTACATTCTAGAGTCTCCCATTGTGCAGCAACGTCAAGAGAAAGCCATTTTGCCACAGTTGTTCAGATGCCAAGTAATTAATTTTCTAGTTTTGCTTGACGATTGAAGGGGTCTTATCAAAAACCAAGCGTCTTGTTAGTAGAATCTCCTAAAATAGAGTAGAAGCCATACTTTAAAACAATATTTGCAGCGTAGGTGTAGAATTGAAACTCGGAGGAAAAGTACATACGAAACTTAAGTTTCAGAGAAGGAAAATAGGCCATCTTGCTTCTCTCTGGATTCAGTTGTGAAGCTTGTGTTTCCTTATTTTGAGCTCGCCTCCCATGAGTGCTGGTTGGACCTCCTCTTCTCACTGTAGGGGGACACAGAGTGGTGATGGGCCACAGAGAAAAATGCGGCTAGAGCCACTGCTAACAGTGGGAGAGTGTTAGAATAGAGTGAGTGTGGCTATAAGGCTGGCGACAGGAGCGATCCGTGTTGTGGTGGTGGGAATGCCTTGAGTCTTGATTATGTCATTTCCTGAGCTGTTATACTACAGGTTTGTTGAAAACTTCACTTATTTGGAAGAGTAATGGCAGAGGGGTTGGTGTTCCATGTGCCTGCGACAGTCGGGGCTGGTCCAAGCAGAAGCCAGTAGTCAATCTGGAGACTCTATCTGGGTCTCTCCCATGTGGGTGGCAGGGACCCAGATACTTACCACCTCTGCCTCCCAGGTGTGCATCAGCCAGAAGCTAGAGTTGGAAACAAAAAGTGAGAACTCAAACTTAGGGTACTTCTGTATCGGGTACGGACATCTGAGCCGAGTTTTAACCACTGTGCCAAATTTCCACCCCTACCCACAGTTTTAAAGGATGTTAACATAGGAGGAACTATCTTCATCTTAAGATAAATGGCTTAGGGCCTGGCGTGGCAGCCTAGCAGCTAAAGTTCTTGCCTTCATGCACCAGGATCCCATGAGAACACTGGTTTGTATCCTGGTTGCCCTGTTTCCCATCCAGCTCCCTGCTTGTGACCTGGGAAATCAGTCAAGTGCGGCCCAAGGCCTTGGGAACCTGCACCTATGTGGGAGACTGGAAGAAGCTCCTGGCTCCTTGGCTTCAGATTGGCTCAGCTCTGGCCATTGTGGTCACTTGGGGAGTAAATCCTTGGATGGAAGATCTTTCTCTCTGTCTCCCTCTCTCTGTATATCTGACTTTCCAATTAAAAAATAATAAAATTAAATTTAAAAATGGTAAAATGTTTAACAACCAGAAAACCCCTTTCTTGAAGCCTTTTAGGGATGTGAAAAAAACATTCCACTTGATTATTGTGTATAGTCTTTTCCTGTACTACTGCTGTTTAGTTTTTACTTGTTCTCTTTTATTTGTGGAGTATAAAGTCCTGACTGTAATGTTAATTAAAAACAATTTCTCTAAGAAAAAAAAACTAAAAAAGAAGGAAGGAACAAAAGAAGCAAAGGGATAGGTGAAAGGAATACATTATTATTCTTAGTATTATATTTGTGAACTACACTGAATCTGTTCTCGTTGTATTAATATTACATTGATGTGAGAGAAAGGTGTCGGGGCAGGTGGAGAATCATTATTTCCTCCTGATTTCTTCCTAACACAAACTCCTCTCAATTCCACTATCTTTTGAAAAAACACTGTGATGTAGTTTTGCTGGTAGAGCAAGCTCCTACTCATAGAGAATCAAATTTTGAAAACTTGCCATGAGCAAAATAATACATTTCCTTTCCCACCCCACCCTGACCTTCACAACTGTATCAGATAACTAAGGAGTGTGTCAGTTGCATTGAGAGATGTGCCGTGGCACTGCTGTCAGATTAACAAACCTTACTCTCTGCAAACGGTCGGTGAGTGTATAAGATGTGGCATGGCAGAATTTTCGCAAACTGTGAGAGTGGTTAGGCACTGGAAATTTTGTTGTCCTTTGGATGCTATTACAAATTAGTGTGCCTTTCTTGGTAAGCAGAACAGCCTTTGCTCTGTTTATGACATTAATGTCTTCATTTTTCATGGATTCTATAGTGTTTACACTAAAGCCCTTTTTCTGAAAACTGGGGAAAGGTCATGTCTTTCTAGCTGAATAAATCAACTCAGGCATCTAAATTGATTGTGTTCAGTTTCGTGCACATACACACAAGCGTGCGTGCATACACTCTCTCTCCTACCCCTGCTGTCTGACCTGAAAGTCGGGGATTTCCGCTTTCACCTTTGTATTATGGGTGATACACAAAATGTGCTGTTTCCTTCCTGCTGCAGGACTATAAAAATGTAATCCAGAATCACAATAATCAAATACTTGCTGCTTACTATGGTTGAGTTGCAACTGATCACTCATTTTCAAGAAACATCTTTTGGGTTATCGGTTTTAAAGTGACATTGAAATGGCCAATAATGCTTGAATTTAATCATGGCATTAAAAAGTTTCATAATATGTTAAAAGGAAAAGAACTTCATGTTATAAATAAAGTTACTGACACCCATTCAGGGAAGGTCACTGGTTGAAGGATAAGTAGTGAATTTTTGGAGATGATTTTAGGATGTAGCTTTTGCCTATTTAAAAAAACAAAACCACAAAGCCATAATGGTCTCTTTAGGAAGAAATTTACAACTAAATAATGTTGGCAAGTCTTCAAACACCTCTCTCTAATCACGTGATTTCATGCTGTTATTTCAGGATATTGTCACTCATTGTCAGGGGATGCTGATTACTGTTTATGATGTGGTTTCCTGGTTAAGTATTTGGAATATCTTCTTATCGGTTCCAGTCTTTGGGTAAATCTTACAGATGTCTGGCTAAATTGAATCCTACTACTGAAACACTTGTAGATGAAATTATATGTCTAGCATTCACTTTAAATTAATCCAGCTGGGAATGAGAGTCTGGGAGGTTTTGGTGACACAAGGTTGGTCATATGTTGTGATGTTATGGGAAGGGACATGTGGGGATTTGTTCAATTACACTTTATATTTATAGTATCTCTGATTTTGTTGTTGTTATTTTTCTTTTGTTTGAAATGATTGCCAGTGAATTCCCACGGTGAGTTGCCCTTGTAGTTGCCAAACTAAATGTATGGGGGAGTGTTGTAAGTGCACATAGCCCAGCCTGGCCTTGGGAGAACATCTCCCTGACTGTGTCTTTCTCTTTGCAGGGCTGTTATGATCTGGTGACCAGTTTCATGGAGACAAACATGGGGATCATTGCTGGAGTTGCGTTTGGAATCGCCTTCTCTCAGGTAGCCTGCACAGCTGGGCAAAGCCTGCCTGCCCTCCCTGTTTCCCCTGGCCTTTGAGTTCCCCTCCAGCTTTTTCCCGCCTTGGGAGAGGCCGATGGATGGGGTCAGAGCTCCCTGCTCGTTAGTCCTCAGGTCATCCGTTCATTGATTTTCCTTTTTCAACTTAAATGAAGTTTTGTCATCAAGGGAATATCAGTTACAGTTCAACTAATGACTAGCCCCAGCAAAACAACTTGCTTTTTCTGTAGGTCAAATGGAGGTTAACTGAACAACCTGCTGGCTTAATTGGAGCATAAACAACTCAAAACATCAAATGGCTGATCTGGATTTGGGGAATGCTTTTGTTCCTGATTGACCGGTCCCTTCTTTGTTCTAATGGATTATGCACGAAATTGCTCCCTTAACAGAAAGCCTTATTTTAGCAAGCTTTATCTTGGGATCATTACTTTAATCTTTAGATTTGACAAGTCTATTTCTTAAGGGCAAATCAAATTTTTGCATTTGGAATTTTATATTCCGTTATCCCCATACCTTCTTTTTAAAAATGATGGAAGAAATAGGTATACATTTTTTTAAAGATTTATTTATTTGAAAGGCGAGGGATTTGATACAGAGAAAGAGATTAATAGAAAGCTTTTTTTCTACTGGTTCATTCCCCAAATGGCCCAAACCATAGCAGGGTTAGATGGTAGCAGTAGCCTGAAGCACCCTCCAGGTCTCTCATGTGAGTGGCAGCAGGCCAAGCTCCTGTGCCATTTTGCGGTGCTTTCTCAGGTGCCTTAGCAGGGAGCTAGATAGAAAATAGAGTAGCCAGGACTTGGACTGGGAGTCTGATATGGGTGCCATTGCTACAGGAAGTGACTTAACACAACAACATCCCCTAATTATACAAATTAACTAAGTCACACACACTCAAGGATGGAACAAATGTTAAGCTAAGTCTTGAGATTGAGTTTACGTCTACTGGGCAGGCTGCTGCTGATATGGATCAGTTAAGACAGACAACGGTGACAGGCCCAGCCACGAACTCTGCAAAGTGCAGGTTTGGGTGAGGCTCTTGGAAAGCTAAGAGCCTGTGGCCTGTTTAATGTTATTGTCTGTCTTAGGGCATGCTGACCTTGGTAACTTTCGCGTTGTCTGCCGAGATGTTATTGCTTTTAGAATTAACAGATTGCTACCAGTGACCACCCTGCTCTTGTGCACATAGCATGATCTGTAAAAACCCTGTTTTCCTTCTCCTCAGTGTACTGTCCTGCAAGATAGTTGCCACCCTGCTCCATAATAAATTCATTTTCCTTGAAAGATTGAAGACAGCATTCTGATTTACAACAGCTGCCAACAGACTTCTCGTCCTCCAGCATTACGTTCCATGCTTGTTATAGTATTGCTTTGAGCGGAAGGTGTGGCCTGTATGCTAAGTAACTACATCCAAAGTTTAAGGCTAACACAGACTTTTTTTTCATTGTAACAACAGATCACTTTTCAAATAAAGCACAATTAGTGTTGTCTCAGCAGTGTTTTTTAATAAATTTTTTTAAGATTTATTTTTATTGCAAAGTTACATATATAGAAAGGAGGAGAGACAGAGAGGAAGATCTTCTGCCCCAGCCCATCCAGTGCCAGGAGCCAGGAACCTCTTCTGGCTCTCCCACATGGGTGCAGGTTTCCAAGGCCTTGGACCGTCCTTGACTGCTTTTCCAGGCCACAAGCAGGGAGCTGGATGGGAAGCAGGCTGCTGGGATTAGAACTGGCGCCCATATGGGATCTTGGTGTGTACAGGGCAGGCAAGGACTTTAGCAGCTAGGCTACCGCACAGTCCTTGTTTCTCCGTCAGCTTTCTTGCTTGAATGCCCCCCACCTACTCCCAATGTACCAAGGAATGCAGACACATTCCAATTTTGTTCATGTTTGCTTCTAAAACTTCTCTAAGATATGGAACCAGTGGGAAAGTACATAAATTGTAATCTTACAGTTTGCTAAATGCTCACAAATGAATATATCTGTGTATCCTTTGCTGAGATCAAGGATTATCTCAGCCGGATAATCTGCCACTGGAAGTAGAGACTTTACCCTTGGAGACACGGAAATGCCTTTCTTCCCTATGTGACGTTGCATTCTGCAAGAGCACATGGGCGTTGCAGGCACAAGTGTGTTTCTTGAGAATTCTTTTACCATGCTTCATTTATTTTTTATGTGCAGCCATGAAATGAGTTCAGCCGTTAACATACCAACACACAGAAAAAAACAGTGGGGGGGGGGGTCACAAACGATGCCAATGACTCACTCTCCAGAGCCATTTCAAGAGCAATTGCGGCCCTGAACTTCCTTTCAGTTGCTGAAATAGTTCAATAAGAGCACTTGGTATCATCTCTGTCATTGCTGGGGTCCGTTTTGGAGGCTCCTGGGCCTCATGATTGATGGAAATGTACAGGTGTTGTGGACAGCCTTGAGGGTAATACGTGTGTAACGTCTGTTGGAGGAAGAAATGTTGTTGAAGTCTCCGCCAATGGCTGTGCTAGACCCTTAAAAAAAAAAAAACAACCATGATGTCAGGACTGTAGGTGAGGAGCAAGGAGCCTCGACAAACCTAGAATGGCAGATGAAGTATCGTCTTGCCAAGAATATTCTCCTGTAGTCACGTGTGTCTGTGTAGCGGAGAGGAAGGTCCTACTTGCGCACATAAGAACTACATTCAACGTGTCCTTCTCTGAATCTTAAACGATCTGATTAATACCTTTCCTGTGGCTCAAAGAATAATATAAATTACCAGAAGAGCCAAGTATCAGCTTTTCATAGTCTGTAAAAGAACTCTGTCCCCTGTGAGCTGCCTTCACAAGGTTGAGCCCCCTATTTGGCTAGCAGAACACTGTCATACAGTTCACACTTCTCAGCACCAGTGCCCAGTGTCTTTGTTCTGTCCAGGAAAAGCTCACGTGCTAGAACTGGGTGAGGAGGTCCTGCTGTTCTGTAAATGATAGCAGGAGGTCAAGTATGTTGCATTTGGGCCCCTTTTCCATGTGTCTTGGGCCACGACTGTCTCTCTCAGGAGGACTTAGGAGGAGAGAGCTTGAGAAAGCATGTAGGGGTAGGGACCACATTTGCTCAGTCTCGTAGACTGCCTTACGCACACTCTTTCCGGAACACTGTTGCACTTGTCCCCCTTACAGTCATGTGCTGTTCTACTCTCTGCTCCCCAGTGCTACCACATGCACTCTTGCCCATCCTATGCTGCACTCCAGCAGTCCCTGGCCTCTCGTGCTCTGGTGTGGTGTTGCCTGCTTTCTTGGCGATTACTCTTTGCAAGTGCTGTCTCCCTGTCCTGCCTTGTGTGCTCTCTGTTCTCATGTGCACTCACACTGTCTTGCAGGTGCTGCCTCCTACACACTGTGCTTTCCTTGTGTTTACTCACAACGTGCTCTCCTACCCCTCTCTCCCTGCGTATGCTCTCTGCTGCTTTGCTGTGTCACGTACACGCGCATGCAAGTACTCTCCAGTATATGCTGTGGGGCTTTTATGAGTATTCTCACCCACACATTGTAACTCATGCATCTTTCATTTTTGTGCATGTACACTTCCCACCTCCATAGGGCCTGAAAGCCAGGCGATACAGGGTGCCTTGTGTTGCTTAATTTGTAATGCTGTTTTATCCCTTGGTTTGACTCTGTGTGTGTGTTGATGTTGATGTGCTTGGTGGGAGATGGAGTGCCTTCTGGGCTACTGTTTTTAGCAGTTGAGAAGCCAAGGCTAACAGACATAAGGCTTTGCTATACTTGGAACATGTTTGGTAGGATTGGCATTCGTTATCATGCAGAGGACTGAGCTGCTCTCCAGAAGGGCATGGTTCAGTGCTTTGCTTGAGGTTGGGTCACGGCTGTAGATACAGGATTCAGATTCTGACATCCTCCCCTAGTCTGCCATAATAAACACTAAGGTGAAGATCATCCTTATTTCTGCCCTCACATAGCACCTGAAGGTAATTCATTGTGCTCTTTTATGACCAAGGGAATGTGGAATTAGAAGCAAAAAGTCATTCAGCTGAAAATAGAGCTTCAACCCATCCATGCCCTGACCATCACCCCCTGCATGACCTCCCCCATGGCACATAGCCTGCTAGGCCCTGATGGGGGCCTGCCTGCCTGCCTTTTCTATGTAGAAGGCAGGATAAAATCATGGCTATTCCTGGATGGGGAGAGAGGACATAAGTTTAAGCTATTTGTAGATGGCTTGTGTGCTTTGGGAAACACCACTTACTCTCTCCTGAGTCTGTTCTCATATCTAGGAAATTGGGATTTTAAACTCACAGGCTTATGGAAACACTCAGTAGTTTATCATTCTGTACTGTTACATACCTCCGAACATGTTTTGGTGCTTGTTGATCCTGCAAAATGGCTGTTCTAATGAAAAGGGACATGCTATGAAGTTTGAAGTCCTTGTGTTAGTCAAGGGAAGCTTTTAGTTTCTCATTTGGCAGAATATTCTGGAGGATACAGCCATGCTAGTTTTGACCAGTTGATGCAAAATGCATGATATGATTTTATGGTACAAAATGATGTTGGCTTGAGCCTTTGGATGAGTCCAACACGATGATGGCTTTTTTTTTCTTACATAAAAGAGGTTAACTTTGTACAGTTTACAGCAAAATTTTAATTTTTGGAAAGGAATATGAGAATCAGGGATCAGAATCTGCATGAATTGGTTAAGAGTCAGGAGAAACTAGTACAGGTGTTGCCCTAACAGTTAGATGATGCGCTGTAACTGCAGGTATTTCACCTGTAAAATCAGAGTGACTAAATAGATTGGATGAATAATTCGCTTTCCCTGGAGGCCTTATAGAACAGCAGTTGTTGGGCCTCAGACCCCAGAGTGTCTGGTTCAACAAATGTTGGGGATTTGGAGCATTTTGGGTATATATATAACAAGGTCCCAGGTGATGCTATTGTTGTTGGTCCTGGGGACACACTTTGAGTGACACTGGACCAGATTGTATGTTTAAGTCATTCCTACTCACTCTGATTCAGTACAGAGAATTACATTGGCCAAAAGAAGGCAGCCTCCAGTCTCAGGTGCACAGTTGGGTTCTTATCCAAAGAATGTTAATCCTCCAGATTCATGAATGAGAAATTTGGCTTCTAAGAAGCAGATCAAGAAAGTTTAAGTGTGACCTGATAGTATCTTATCCATTTCTGTCAGATTCACCTGTGCTGTGCAACAGGTTAAAGCACTAAGAGAAGTAGAGGCCCACAGTCTTCTGAGAAGGGAGATAGGCTTGTTTTGGATCCCTGAGAAAAATGGGGGGTAGGGCATGAGTGTAGGTGGGCACACCTAGGCTTGTATCTACATGATAGACAAGGAGAAGCTAAAGCCTCTCTTTCTCCCCCTCCCTTCTACATCTCACAAGACATTGCTTCCTTAACTCAGTGGAAAAGAGCCCTAATTTAAAAAATAGTGCTTTTATTCTTGTCTCAAGGAAAGATCTGTTATTTTGTCATCCAAGTATGATGTGATTTTCATAGTAGGTTGAGAAATCTTCCAAATGCATTTGCTTGTGACTTTGAATTGAATTTAGCCCTTTTCATTTATGTCTCACTAGTTGTGTGACTTAATTTTTTATGACACACCCCAGCACTAGCAAATTTTAATACTGATTAAATTGTCAAAAGTTGCTCTTACATAGCCAGAGGGAGTTAGAGCTGGAAACCTTTGGTTAGTTCTAGAACCTCCATTTGGCCCTCACCCAGTATTGAGGCTCCTTCCAGGTTAGATCTTACAAATAGAATCAGATTTGATATCTTTTTTGTCTTGTCCTTTTCACATCCAGAAACTCTGAGGGGTTAAAATTTATGTCTTGGAATGTACATGTATCAAAAGATCATATCATGTCCATAAACAAGTGCAATTTTTTATCATTTAAAATAATGTTTGAAAATAACATTTATGAATCCAAGTATGGTGTAGTCTAGTGACCTACGATTTTCTTTTATGGTTTTCTCTCTGGCAACAGTTGATTGGCATGCTGCTGGCCTGCTGTCTGTCCCGGTTCATCACGGCCAATCAATATGAGATGGTGTAAGGAGAAGGTGAGTGGCAGTGTTGGGGGTATGTGTATGTGTGTGTGTTAATGTTGGGAGTTCCCCTTTGTGACACATGTTGCCTTTCAATTAAGCTGACATACTGTCTGGCTCTATACCTACCTTATTTGGTGGTACTTATCCACATGTGGAAATCTCTTTTCCATGGGGCTGGGGAGGAAGTGTGACTGATCCAGTTAGAAAAATGGTGGAAATGCTCTTTTCAATTTGCTACCTGATTTGTTTTCAAGTTCTTAGTAATAATGAATTACTTACATGTTTCAATTTTTCTCTTAGTCTTTCAAGAACAATGGGATAAGAGGCCTGTGTTAAAATGAAACCGCAGCACTCTTTGAAAGACTTCCAAAGAATGTTAGAGCACAGTACATAATCCACCTGCTCTGCTACCCCACCCCCACCCTTGCGTGCAGCTGACACTCCCACCCAGTTTCTGCTTCGCCCTACAGCACTCATCCTGTGTAGTGTCCATCTTGTGAAGCCCTGTTGTGCCAGAGTGTAGCCAGGTCTCCCTGCAGCTAGTCCTAGTGAATTCCCCCTGAGGCCCTGTGTGTACCAGCTCTTCCAACTGTACTTGGTCCACCTGCAGCTCATCCTAGGTGACTGGTTATCACACCTTCACTGGCCCTGCTGGGCTTTGCATGTAGTGTGGGAGGCTCCTCTAAGCCCCTCGCCAGCTGTGGTCAATCAAAGCCACACACTTTTACTTACATAGATAAGCAGACAATAGTTACCTGTTCTTTTGGCTAAGTGTTGTTTGGTTTGGTTTTCCCATTCCTAAGGCTGTTTCCTACCTTCTTCAGGCTGCCTGCCACATGTAAGGAGACACCTCGGTAATTGCTCACGAGGAGGAGAGAAGCATGTGTCATGCATGAAAGAAGTTTGTGAGCAATTAGGTGGCCTCCTTTCTCATTGTTCCATATCTGGCTATGTAGAGATAGTTTAGTGCACCTTTGCCTCTCGGTTGAAACCTGTATAATCCTGTTACAAAGCTGTATTGTTGCTTCCTGTAAAGGCGATGACATCACTTTTGTTTTCCCCAATTAATTGTGATTGCGTCATTTTACTACTTCTTTCTGTATTTTTTTCTTCTTGCATTGACATTAAAGACATTGAGGACCTCATCTGATCATTTAAAAATGAGTGTGAAGGGGGAACAAAAGTCAAAATATTTTTAAAAGTTCTTTAAAAAAAATGCCTCTGTCTAGCATGCCAACAAGAATGCATTGATATTGTGAACATTTGTGATATATGTATTAATAAATAGAGCAGTGACAAATGGCTGTGTTCTACTTTTGCTCTTTGATCATGCTGAAAGTTTTGGAACATGTATTTCTGTTGCAACATGCTCTATGGAGTATTGGGGACTGCTGACCTGACATGACACCCCCTCCACACAGGTTCCTATCCTAGCCCCCCTAAAAGCTGTATCATGTGTCCTAAAAGCTGGTGGTTAGAGTTTTAATTATGGACATTTCAGAAACTGGAATCATTTATCATGAACAAGATATATTATCAGCTGCAGAAATAGAGACCTTGTGTTATTCTAGATCTCTTAAATCCTCTGGCCTGTGGAAATAAACACATAAAGTAGAGGGTTTTTTGGTTCCTTTGTTTGTTTGTTTGTTTTACGAAGGAAATGAGCACCTGTTCTTTCCTTTCTCATTTCTAAGATGTTTGCATTCTTCCCTTCCCTCTCTTTCCCTCAGTGGGACTGATTAGATGTAATCTAGAGAAGAGACTATGTGGTACCACTCAGTTGTCCCACTGCTTCAATTTGTCCTAAAGTATGAAATGTTTACACTTGATTTAAAGAGCATTTTAGCATAATGGCCATAGACTATATTATCTGCAATCATTTTTTGGATTAGTCATAAAAAAAAAACTATTGAAATTGAGTGGATTTAATGCATTCTTCCTTCCCTCTAGAACAGCCTGTGCTTAGGATGAAATTGCATTCTGTCTATGTATGTGCTAGCCTGAACTGAGCATGGGGTAAATCTTACAAGAGGCACTCCCAAACCGTCAGGTCCACCCCTGGGAAAGGTCAACAGTTTTGGAGAATTAGCCAGAGAGCTCTTCAGGGAAACAAATGTAGTGCAAAACCCACAGCCCAGCCAGGGTGTCCCCTTTGCTCCCCAACCAGGCCTATTCCCAGCCACAGATCTCGCATGTGCCAGTGGTTGCTCTGATCCAAGTCAGCATAGCCCGTTCCTGTCTTGTCCTTTGCCATCGGGTGCTGCAACCTGGCCTGTCCCTGCCCACCCCCAGTCCCAACTCTGACTGGCAGGTGCTGCCACCTAGCCTGGCATGGATCTGCATTTCAGCCTGGCTCCTGCACATGCCAGTGTGCTAAGGTTTGGCCCAGTCCTGCCCAGTCTGCTCCCTCAAGAACCAACCCACGCATTTATTGATGGGTGGAAACTACCTTGTCTGGTCTGACCAACACCTAGACCTGAATCACATGCTCACCAGTGGAAACTACGACCCACCAGGGAGTTTCCTCACCAGACCCACTCCAACACCCAGATCTCACATGGGCCCAGTGAGGGATGCTAAGCCCTTACCGGCATAGTCTCCCCCTCTATCCTGGCCTATGTATGAACTGGTGGATGTTGTGGCCTGGTCTGCCCTATACCCTATTCTTGAGTGTGCCTGTGGGTGCTACAGCTTAGTCTTGCCTGGCCTATACCCAAACCCCATATCCATGAGTGTTGGAAGGTTCCATATGCCTAGCTCAGCTTATCACTATCCCCAGCTCTTAAGCAAACCAGTGGAAATTGCAGTTCCACAGAATCTGCCCCATACCTGATTCTCTCACATGCTGGTTAGTGTCATGGCCCAGCCTAACATTACCCATCCCCTGTTCCATCTGTCACTGTGGGTATTGTGATCAGGTCCTGCTGGGTAGGCCCCCAGCACTAGTTTTAGTGTCTGCCAGTGAGTGATGATCAGCAGTTGCTGATGCCAACTAGCCCAGCCCCGATCTCCCATATGGGCTGGTATATCAGTCTGACCCTTAAAGGTCCTGCAGGTCCCTCCTCCAAATTGCTTAGTCTCAGCCCCCGACTTACCTACAAATACCATGGCCTTGTTGATGGAAGTCCCTCAGTAGTCATTCCTCACCTGCAACATACTCGCCCAGTGGTCCTCTCTCCCGCACATCCCCTGAGCCCCTTCCTTGGAAAATCTGCCCTCCATCCTCTACTATGGCATCAGATGTCCTCTGCAGGCTCCAATGGACTGCCATGTCCATTTGTGTTGGGGTATACCATCCACGGCTCCACCTAAGCCACTATGGAGGCTCAGATCAGAAAAAACAGTAGCCGTGTATGTGCAGGTCCCTCAGAGGTCATTTTTCAGCTGGCCATGAGCCTCCAGGTCTCCACATGCCACCCACCTGTCCGATCCCCCTACAAGCCCACACCCCCAACTTTTGATAAGTACACTGCTCGCAGCCCATGGACTTTCATGGGCACTATTAATGGCTCAGACCACCTGGCCCAGTTTGTGCCCATCCCCTTTCTGGGGCTCACTAGCCCAGCTCCAACACACATGAGGTTCAAATGACCCAGGCCAGGCTACCTGGGGCTCCTTGGATCGACTCCAACGTGCACCTACAGCCAGTTCTTGATTACCTGCCCTTCTGAGGAGAGGTGAAAACAATGAGTCAGATAATCCAAACCATCAAAAGGCTTTTTGTCCTAGCAAAAGCAATGCCTTGATTCCAGTTTTGATTCATTTTAGAAGGTCTTTGTCTTTTATTTGTATTGTGCTGATTCTAATACAATTAGCTTACATTTGCTAAATATGCAAAGATTTGGGGTCGACAGAAGAAAATAATTACAGCATATCATTTAAAAAATGTGAAATTAAAGTAACAGAAAATACACAAATCAAAGGTTTTGTTATTACTGCTCGCACACATTGTCAGTGTTAAGAGTTGCTGGACAAAACTTAGATATTTGAGAAATGTAATTACAGCCCAGCCCAGAGATTGAATTCCTGAGGACTGGCTTAGCCAGTGAGAATTTTGTTGTTGCTGTTGAAAGCTCCCAGGTGATTCCAATGTGTGGAAGCTTTGTGCTCCAGTATTTGGCCGCTGCTTCCATTTTCCACCTTATGTTCATGTCTATCCTGTTTACTTGAGTGTAGCTGACTCCCTCCTCTCCCTCTCCCTCTCCCTCTCCCTTGCTTTCATTTTTCCTGTTTGGCATGCCTTCTCCCAAGGCCTCCCATCTTCAAAGACCTTTCTTTCTGTGATGTTCTTCCCAGTAAGTTCAGTCCTAGCTGACCATAACAATTGTCCTTTGTGTCCCATATTTCCACCCAAGTATTTCCTAGAACATTGTCCATCTCTTCTACTTTCAAGTTGATGAAATTGTTCAAGTTTGCTTTTTGAAAACTTAATGGCATCTACTTTTGTTCCCTTTTTTTATTCCTAATACTGTTTGTGCTTTTTGTGCATGTTGGAAAGTTATTTTATGTCTTTCCAAAAGAAGCAGCCTTTGATTGGTTTCTCCCTATTGTCTAGTTCATTCATTTCTACTCTGTTTCTTCCTATTTTATTCTGGTTTCTTTTTCTTTTGTGATTCTTAGTGGATTAACACTTTAAATCAACTTTTGTAATATTTTCAGGCAAGGCTGTAAATTATGATTTAGTGCTACTTTAGTTGCTGTTCAGGTTTGATGAACAATTCTTAGCTGTTGGTTTTAGAAAGTTTGCAATCTCCTTTAGGATTTATGCATTGAAATATAAATTGAAAATTACTGTGTAAGGTTTCAGAATGGGTAAGTGTTTGACCTAGTAGTTAAGACTCCAGTTCAGATGTCTTAAAGTAGATTCCAAGCTCTGGCTCCTGACTCCAGCTTCCCACTAATGCCCACCCTGGGAGGCAGTGCTGCATTGGATTCCTGGGTCCTAGCTTTGGCTTCTGCCCAGTCCATGCTATCACCAGCATTTGGGGAGTAAACAAGTTGATGTGAATTTTCTGTGTCATTCTGTCTCCTTGTCTCTGAAAAATTTGTTTAAAAAAAAACAGAATTTCTAAACAGGAGAACGTTGGGGCTGCTTGTTTAACAATCGAAAATATCGGTTTATATGATGAAGATTCTTTGTCACATGTTGACCTGTTTTGTGTCCTTGTATGTGAGACATGCTTGTTCTGCAGGTAAAGTATTTTCTCTAGGATGAGTCTATAAATACATTCAAATAGTAAATGTTATAAATGTTATTGAAGATTTATTATGCCTCATATGTTAGTTTCTGTTGAGTTTTATTTGCAAGGCCAATAGAAACAGAAAGAGAGCTTTCATCTACTAGTTCACTCTGCAAATATGTGGAAAAAGTCAGAGCTGGGCTGAAGTGAGAAACCCAAAACATAGTCCGTGTCCCACGTGAATGATACAAGTACTTACACTATCATCTGCTGCTTCCCAGGGTACACACTTAAAAGCAGTGTACTAGCCCGGACTTGAACCAGGCGCTTCAATAGGAAATGCAAATATCCCAAGCACTGACTTAACCACGGCACCAGATGTCCTTCCACCTTGCTTTATGTGTGTTTGAGTTGTATCATTAGAGAGATACAGGATCCAGATTTTGTCCCACCGATGATTTGTTTCCTTTGTTATTATGGACTAACATCCTTTACATATAAGTTTTTCTTTATTGTTTATGTTGCCTGCGATTTCACTTGTTATACTGACTTTCCTTTGATGAATATTTGCCCAAAGTATTATTTTACATCCCCTGCTTGCAGTATTTCTGTGTAATAATTTAGATATGTCTCTAAAAAAAAACCCGAGATGGTATTTTATTTTTTCAATCTAACCTGAAAAAGTTGTGATAAGCATAATCTATTTTTGCATTTTTCTTACTGATGTGTGGTTTCCTGTCAACTGAATTATTTTCTGGCCTCCTATTCATTTATTTATTGTCAGTTTTTCTTTTATTCTGCCTTTCTTAAATTATATCTATAGTGATTTTTTCAGAAGTCATACATTAGATTTTTTATTCTTATGGAGGCTAACCTTCATTTTTTAGCATTCACATTTGAAATTTAAAATTGATTTTAAAAAATCCCTATTCCTCCACATGGGTTACAGCAGCTTTTGTGTCATCTTCTTCTTTTCCCAGGCTATTAGCAGGGAGCTGGATCAGAAGTGAAGCCACCAAAACTCAAACCGGCACCCATGTTGATTGTTAGCATAACAATCAGAAGCCTTACTTGCTAGGCCATGTCTTTGCCCCCAAGTATATATTTTATGTGACTCCAACTGTAATAGTTATATGTTGCTTTATAACATTTTACCTTCATCAATGAGAGGTTTAAAATAGCAGACATTTATAGGCATCCAGGTGTGGCTATGTTGGATATTTCTGGTTCTGAGGTTCTCTTCATGAGTCTCCAATTGTTTTGGGTGAGGGCTATAGGTTCCTTGTGAAGGCTACACTTGTGGAAAGAGAATCTTTTTTTGAGCTAATTCTGTTGGAGGTTGACAGGCCTTGATCCCATGCCATGTAGGCCTCTGCAGAGGGCTGCCTCCTGAATTGGCAGCAGGCCTGCTCCAAGATGACCTGATCCAACAAAGAGACTGTTCAACACAGAAGCCACTGCTTTATAGTCTAACCCCCAGAAGTGACATGCCATCACTTCTGTCCTATTTTGTTGGTTACAAATCACAATGGCAATATTTTTCATCCCTGTTGCTTCAGTGACTTTGGCAGGAACCCCATCTTCAGATATGTAGCCCATGCCTAAGGGAGGAGGATGTCACAAGGATGTGACCATCAGGAGGCAGGAATCATGGGACGCTGTCTTAGAAGCAGCCTGCCACAATTATATTTTAGTTGCATTCCTTTGGGACTTAATTGAATGTTTCTCATGGCTAACAGAGAATAACAGCTAAACTAATAAAGAAGTCCATTGTATAAAAGCACCTTTGTATCCCACTCACTGATCTTAGTGTTTTTCATTTCTTTCATAATCAGCCAAGGTTTTCGCATCATTTTCTCAAGTATTTGTCACTAGAAGTCCCAATAGCAAAACCAAATGCTGCAAGTTTCCAGAAATATCAAAGTTATGATTATCTTTGAAGATTTTCTAAACTCTGAATAATATACATTCTCTAGCACAAAATCTACTAGTTATCTCAGTTCCCTATTACTATCCATTTCTTGGTAAAGTAGTTGTTAATTAAGAGAAATAATTAAAATGAACTTTGTATTTAATTTTTCCCTTTCTCTCATTAACTTTAATTTGTGAGGATTAATTCTTTTAAGTGTTGGTGAAATCAGCTAAAGAAATGCAGTGCTGGAGTTGTTTGTAACTTCTTTGGTAGCACAGAGATTAAATTTTAAATAGAGTATTGGTAAACTGATGAATAAGTGTGCCCAGAGTTCTCTCCAGAATAGTAAGGGCCTGGAAATCAGACATGTCACAGTTGTAGGGATTTGTGGTGTCTGGAGTGGGATGTGGCAACAATCGGGGAAGTATGGTGAAGTATAAGAAGCAATTTTCTTTAAGCACCGAGTCCATGAGGGCTCAAATGTAAGTTGTCTTTTCCTGGGCAAAGTTTTTCATTCTTGTTGCTTCAGTGACTTTGGCAGGGAACCCCATCTTTAGTTATGTAGCTCATGTGGTTTGAAGCTGCAAGATGTGCACAGTTTGGCTGCTGACAACTCCAAGGCTGAAGGTAGACCAGAAGCCTGGGGTAGTGGTAATGGTCAGACTGACTTGGACTTAGATTGAAGAAAGGTCTTGTCTGGATTCAAAAGAAGTGAGAATTTCTAGTGTGTTTTCTTTGTTATCACTCTACAGATACTTGTTAAGCACTTTGCACTAGAAGCCAGGCATTGCTCTGTGAGTGAGGCTGTAGTGATGACAAGATGGAGTACATCTTTGCCTTATGAAAATAGGTCAATTACAAATATATTGATGATTAAGGTTCCTAGTGGCAGGCTTTTAAAAATCGGAACAGATGGCCAGATGACCTAGGTAATACGACTTTAACACCTGAACTTTCCCTGTGTACTTACTTCCATTGGTTCTTGAACCTAAGTAATCGGGCTCCAGTATCACCTCATCTGATTTCATCCAAAGGCAGGCTGCAGACAGGTACACACATTTACTGAGGCTTCAGGTGGGGCAATGTGACCACAGGAAGCTGTTTGTGAAGAAACCAGATGTTTATGGTTGTGCAAGCAAACTAGGCCCCTAAAGAAACTTCCAGAAATTCAGTTGATAACTAATTGTAGATATTATCTTTCAAAGCAATGGTAACTTTAGGCAGAAGGATGTGACAGTGTTCATGGTGGGCACATCAATAAGAAATGCACATGCTGTAATCACGGCTGGTTAGCTTTGTGGACCACGTCTGGCCCTTTGTTCTTGAAATCACTGCAGGTCTGTGTGTATAAGGGCACTTTTCAAACATCAGCTTCTCTTGTTGAAAACATTTTTGAAAATCCATGCCTAGTTTTTCCATAATACACGTTTTTCATGAAGTTTTTGAAGTCCCCCCCCCCCTCCTATAGATGAGGCTTTATTGAGAGATTGGCATTGAAGAAAGGGTTTCTTTAACAATAAATGCTTGAAAACCACTGTAGATTAGGATGCTGGCAAGAGGAATCTGCGCTCCCCCAAGTGGGGTCTGAATCAAGAGTGCACTTCACCTTGGAACTTCACCTCAGCTTCTGCCCAGAAACCTGATCAGAAGCCATAGTTTTAAAGAGATTTTTTTGGGAGATTCATATTTACAAAAATTTCACAAGTACTGATTTCAGATTTAGGCCACTAGTTTCCAAACTTAGCTGTACTTGGGAGTCACCTGGGAGTGAAGGAACAGGCTAGGTATAGGTTTTCAAAGCTCCCCAGGGGATTCTGATGTGCCGCCAAGGTTGAAAAAACTGATTTAGGCCACAGATTGAGCCCCAATGTGATTGGTGTCCTAAAATGTGGGCTGTTTGGCCACCCGGAAAACCAGGTTTATAGCATCATTTCATCATCTAGAAGCTTCTGCTTCTGGCAAAAGGTGACAATCAACCAGCATTTCCCTTGTATATGAAAGCTAGTACATAATGAATAGAGAATGGTTATTCTTGTAAGTGGGTGGGGCGGGTGTCAAGGTCATTTGAGAATTCTTTTCCAGCAGATGCTATCATTTATCAGTTGGCTTAGACAGAGAGATTTCATTACATGCACTGATTTTTCTCTCTCCACCAGGGATTAATTCGGTACAGATACTCAGAAGGACTAGTCTGCCTTCCGCTCTCCTTAACAGTTTAAATATATTTTATATAACTGTATGCAATAATTTTTCTGTGAAATTTCTTCAGGGTTGGAAACCTCATGGATAGGTCCAAACTGCTGAAGGCAGTAAATAGAATGGCTTTATACATTCATTAAATCATGTAACAAACAGCGGGGGGTTGTTGGGGAAGGAGAGGATGTGACTGAACAATCAAGAGGACACATTGGGGGGAGGTTATCCTTTCCTGCATTCACCTGTCTTCCAGAAACGTGGTTCAAAAATTCAATCTGCATTAAGCATTTCCAATTTTTTTTAATGAAAACTGAATCATGGGAATAGGCAAATATAGCCTCTGCTTTAAAAATTCCAATATGTTAAATTCTCCATGGTCCAAAACCATTTTAACCGAGGCATAAGTGGAACTGAGGTAGAAGAAGGTATGTGTGAAGTGCTATCTTCTTGCTCCAAAAGCAGACCGCAGTGAATTTTTGGTTATGGTTCATGCATGCATGTTCATTATAACAAGCAAGAAATTGAAGCTGAGAGGGTAAGTGTTCTTTTCATTTCATAGATGAAGGTACTGAGCTTTCTAAGAGCTGTGATCTTCCAAACTCAGTTGCCACTACAGCCGGAAATGCCAGAGTGTGCAACATCGAAGAGCTAGAATTCTCAGTGCACATGTGAGTCCCACTTCATGCAGATTAGTAATGGAAATGCCCATTGCTTGTCTCCAAGTGCACATGTGATCAATGAGTAAATACGGAATGGCTAATCCACTTGGAAATTAGTTACTATAAGTGATTTTATATCCATCCAGTTCCTTTGAAATGATATAGCATGTCCTTCAAGGGATATTAGCCCATCTTAAAAGCAAGAGATAGGAAATCCCAAACTTGACTGTCCCAGAATAACCTTACTCCATGAAAATATTTTAAATTAAGAACCTTAAGCTTCCTACCACCTTTAGCCTAACTTGATTCTTTCTAAACTTATTTGCACAACTCAAGATCCTTGTTACACAAGAATTGGTGAATTAGTTTGCGAATTTTCCAAATTTTTTTTTTTCAGTCTTCACAATTCTGGCATCTTTATCACTTGAACTGTTATAAGCAAGGTGTGCTTCCATGGGCATGGCAATGGAGGGAAAGGTGCAGGAAGGGAGACAATAGCACCATTTTTAATATTGGCAGACACAGAGAGAAAAAACTCCCTGTTGCTGGATCACTGCCCGTACAAATAAGAACTGGGACTGGCAGGGCCAAAGCTGTGAGCTGGCTGGAAACTCATTCCCAGTCTCCCGAAGGGTGGCAGAGACTCAGCTATCTGAGCCATCAGCTGATGCCCTCTAGGGTCTGCATTGGCAGGAAGCTGGTACTAAGTGGTGAGGCCAAGGCTTAAAGTCAAATATACGAATGTGAGCTTCATGTATCTTGACTGATGTCTTAATCACTGACCTAAACACCTGGCATACACCATTGCTTTCATACCAAAACAGACTGAGATTGAGATATCAATAAACTTTATAAAATATTCCCATCTCTGAATAATTTAATTTGAACAATATAAACCTTTGGGAATAAACATGGCTTATTCTTTCAAATGTTCGTTTCCTGAGCCTGAATGCAAGAATTCAGAAAATTTTTTTTTGTGTGTGTGAGTGAAGATCCTTTGGAGAAAAGAATCTGACCACCAAGGTAAGTACAGAGCTAGGCCATCTGTAACCTTGTTAAATTTTTAACCTTAAATTAGAAAAAAAAGATGAAACAGAGTTTCTTAATATAACAGATTTCTTGGCATGAGTTGTGGTAAATAAAAGAAGAAAGACAAAACCAAGATATTAAATAGCACTACCAATGGAAGATGAATGAAAATGAAGTCATGACAGCTTTCAAATCATAAGTTTGCGAGAAAATATGATCAAAGAAGTTTCCTTTAGAATAGCATACTCTCAAACCCCAAGCTGCAGTTGACCAGTAGCCTTTCTTCGTAAACCTTACATAAACAGGGCTGCTTCTAGCAGATACTTGTGCCTTGTTGGGAGGCACAATTTGGGAATTGATCTTCCAGGGACCAGAGCATTTCTCTGAACTGACGATCAACCACAGTCTATATTCTAGACCATCACTAAAATAGTTTGATGAAGTCTGACCTTTTGGCCCAAAGGCTGAAAGCTGTTTCCACCTGCAGCATCAATACAGCCTTATTGTAGTCTCCTAAAGATGGGATTGTAAAGGAAAGTGTAGTTTCACCAGGAGATTCCAAGAGTGATCAATCATATTTCTTCCAGCCAGATCCACAGACACACCTCTTTACCTTCAAATAGTAGCCTAGCTGAGCCCAAGAGAGTTTTGTGGGAAAAAGCAGAAGAGTCTTTAGTAGCTTCCTAGGAGCAGGAAGAACAATGAGAGGAAACATTCCCAGAGAATCCCATGAGATCTGGGGGAGAGATTATCTGAAATTTGAAACAACTCTAAATATTAATCTAAATCAACAGGAAGGTGGCCATCAATCACATCTGCTGCCCTTCACACAGACATCTAGCTTGCAGCTTTTTCATAAAACTGGAGAATTATTATGAAAGTTATTAGCTGCAGTGGGAACAATTGTTCTAGTTCAGAACTATCTTCTGCTCAGTGTCTGATGAATAAAAATGTGGCACAGTGTAAACTGGAGCCAGTCCTGGTGTTTTATATCTTCCAATAGAAAAACCATCTTAACCAGGAGGCAGGTACCTCAAGTCCCACTTAATGAGGAACTCTGCCCAGTAAGCAAAGTCACTTAGATGTTCTGTTGTTTTTGCCCAAGTTTGGTGTTTCTCAATCACTTGTTCCTTTTTCACCTCTAAGAATGACAGATGTACTGCCTCAACATATGCTAGGAATCCTATGTTATCATCGGTCTCACTTAGGGTGAGGAGAACCAAGACAGCATTCAAAACCCTCCATGGAACATATGCAGAAGCCCTCCTGCTTCCTGCTCCCCTAATTGCTGCTGGCCTTGCCAGACAAGTGCCTCTTCAGGATTGGCACTCTTTGCTTTAGGGTAGCTAAGGTAGTAGCTTGAGAATTAGAAGGCCAATTGGACATGTAAAATTTATTACTAACTGTTAAAATGCCTATACTAAGAACTTCAAGATATGGCTTAGACTTCTTAGGTATATATACCAATATTTGGAGTGCATATGTTCACCAAAAGACTCTTACAAGAATATCAATAATAGATTTGTTCACAATGGCTGCAAACCAGAATCAACTCAAGTATACATCATAGGACATCAACCAAGCTGTGATATAGCCATAAGACCAGAAACTGCTCAGCTAGAAAAGAGTTATTTCATGCAATAACGTGGATGACCCTCTTAGAAAAACTGAGCGAAAGGATATACAAGATTATTTCATTAAATGAACTTCAAGGACAGATTAATCAACAGCTGTGGAAGTCACAGTGGCCATTACAAGGGGGCTCAGGGGATGTGAGCAAGGGAGTACGTTCCATTATCTTTTGCCCTGGCTGATGGTTACATGGATGTATGAAAATCAAGAATGTATCAGAAATTCTTCAATCTGCTCTAAGGTTTGTATGTATTTTAGGCCTCAACAAAAATGCAAAATGATATCAAAAGCTGAAGTGGTAATTGTTGTCAAGGAGGTACACAATAAGGGAAAAAGCTCATGCAACTTGGGAAGCATTAATTAAAATGCAGCCTGCATTACTTATAAGTTCACGAGTTCAGAAATTAGATGCACCGAGAATAAGAATAATGAAAAATTGAAAAAAATTAAAAAACCTTACGAGGGAAAGATTAACTGGAAAGAAATTATTTCAGTTATTAAAATAAGTAGAGATAAGACACATCAATTCCAGCCAAATTAGACTACAAGAGGCTAGATTTAACTTCCTGTCTGACAAAATGGATAAAACCAGCATTCAGGGCACTTGAATCACACAAAGAGACTCTATGATCCTACGGAGACGGGAACCTACCTCCCACCCCACTCCACCCCACCCCCTTTCCCTACCTTGGGAGCTTGATTGGGGTGTACCCTTGCAGCAAACTCCATGTTCTGAAAAGGCTCTGCTGAAAATCCCAAGGGCAAAGCAGCTGGAGTTTGCTGGACGGAGTCCTGGGAAGGAGAGACTCGCATAGGGCAAGGGGCCAGAGATTTTTAGTTGAACTCCCAACGATTCAATAAAGGAGAAATCAGTGGACAGAGGTGGGGAACTAGCAGAGCCTGAGGAACACTACTCAAAGGGGTGACTGGGGACAGTAGCTGGGGCTCACGCAGGCACTGGAGTATGCCTGTTTGCACCAGCTAGACTAGAAAAACGTGTAATTCAAGGGGCAGTGATTGGAGTACTTAGATCTTGCCTCACTTGTAGAGATTAATTAGCCCTGGAATAAACATGGCTCTGATCTCCCTGCCTAAAGCCTTACAAAGGAATACTTGAAGGAACATGAGTTTTGAAGCTATGAAACTGTCTAAGGGAAAATAAAGTCAAGAGTATGAATAAAATATCTAGTCCTGAATACGGGATCTGGGGAAATCCCAATGTCTGTCATCCAATAAAAAAATTATTCTGTATGCAAAGAAATGTGAAAATAAATCAATTGAATGTAACCATTTAAAATAAATATAAAACTCAGCAGAGTGGTATTAATATCTGATTTCTGTCTTTGAAGCAATATGACCAGACTTGGACAGATTTGATGAAAACTGTACATGCATAGATCCACGCAGCTCAGTAAGCACCGTGAGTACACACATTACACACAAGTAAAAACTGAGCAACATTGTTAAGGTACATCATAAACAAATTGGTCAAAATGATAAGGATGAAATCTTAAAACATCACCAGAGGGGCTTGGCACCGTATCCTAATGGCTAAAGTCCTCGCCTTGCAAGCTCTGGGATCCCACAAGGGCGCTGGTTCTAATCCCAGTAGCCCCTCTTCCCATTCAGCTCCCTGTTTGTAGCCTGGGAAAGAGTCAAGGAAAGCCCAAAGCCTTTGAAACCTGGAAGAAACTCCTGGCTCCTGGTTGCAGATCGGATCAGCTCTGGCTGTTGCAGCCACTTGGGAAGTGAACCAGCAGACAAAAGATCTTTCTCTTTATCTCCTTCTCTTTGTATATCTGACTTTCCATTAAAAAATAAATAAGTGTTTTAAAAAATCACTAGAGTCCAAATATATTACGTACAGAGAAATGAAGATGATAAAGAAAATGCAGACTTACACTTGGAAAGCAAAGTGTGAGATGAGAGCACAGCAACAATCGTAAAGTACTGAAAGAAAAAACAAAACTATTAATTTCGAGTCCTGGGTGGACTTTTTGGCCAGCGGTACAAGCATGTTATGTACTTGCGCTAGCTCAGAGTCCTGGCCACTCACTGCTTCTGACTGAGCTTCATGTCTTGGAGGTACTGGATACAGTTTAAGTAACTCTGCTCTTGCTGGAGTTTCTGGCTCATGGCTTTGGCCTGGCCCATCCTGGATGCTGTGGTTATTTAGGAAGTGGACCAGAGAATGGAAGATGACTACCTGTCTTTGTCACCCTGCTTCTTAAAATACAAGAAATGAATCTTAAAAAAAAAGAATCCTGTACTCATCCAAAAGGCAAAAGTGAAACAGACTTCATAGGTATTAAAAAACAAAGAATTAATCACCAGCAGACCCATACTTAAAAAAATATTAAGGGGAGTCCTGTAGACAGGAGGAAAATTCTACTAGATGGGAATATGTAACTACACAAGGGATCACAATTCCAGCAGGCTTTTTAAGAAGGCAGATATGGTGATTTTAAAGTTCATATGGAAAGACAAAAGGGCTTCGAATAGCCAAAACAACTCTGAACAGGAAAAAAAATTGGAAGACTAATACTATTGTCTCTCAAGAATTAAAATATCAGAAATCAAACCAGTTTTATATTGGAGTCAGATAAACAAATGATCAAAATGTCAAATGAGAAAGTTCAGAAATGTATCCACGCACATATGGGCTGCTGCTTCTTCAAAGCCACGGAAACAGAGCCATGGATAAAGGGTGACCTTTTCATCAATTGGTGCTGAAAGGAGAGGGAGAGAGAGAAACTTTAGTCGCACTTTGCACATACTAAAAAATGGACTCAATATCAATTACAGATTTATTATAAAATATAAAGCAATGAAATTTCAAGGGAGAATAGGAGAAGTGGTTCGGTTTAGGTTACACAAAGATTTTCTAGCTAAGACAACGCTAAGGAGAAGATGGTAGGAAACTGGAAGAAAATATTTACAAAGCACGAATCTGATACAAAAAAATAGTGTCAAATATGCAAAAATAGCTCAATAAGATGACAACCAAAGATAATAGAACGAACTGACCACACAGGACCTTGCAAAGCACCTGATTCTGTCCAAGCATTTGGATACACTATACATTGGAAAGAAGAAATCAAATTTAGCTTCATGTACTCAATTCTCTCAAAAATTACTAGCAATTAGTGCAGACTTAAGGAGGGTGGGGAGTAATTAGCCCTCTTACTCTGAAAATTAATGGGTCCTTTTCATTGTACCCCTAAGGGGTATTTTACCCAATAACATTCCATTTCAGATTAATGTGAAATGAAAACTACATTATTTGAAATTGCAGGCTACGATTTATAAACCACAAATCTGGCAAAGAATAACAGTGAAGGAAGATCAAGCAAAGCAATGAACTATTAATAATTCTAGACACCATGAAGGTAATAAAATCACTGTATCAACAAATCTACCAGAATCAAGAAGCCACAGTGTTTTTTGAAGGGCTGGTCAGGTTTGTAAAGTACTAGTTGGTTTAGATCTTTGCAGGTAAAACTATGTTTTCAGAAGTGGGTAGTTACCGTAGTTACCGGAGGGTTACAAAAGAAATTCATTATACTCCATATATATTCAAATTTGAGACTGTAAAAATGCAAAACTGCTGTTTTCTATATCTAGGGAAAATCCTGTCCCTTTTTCAGAACAAAAGGTCAGAAACAATTTTCAAAGACATGGATGTCAGCAACTCCCAATGAACCACTAGGGGGCAGAAACAAACAGAAGCTGAAGCAGAGGTTCCTAGGAAGAGCCATTCAGCCCGTTCACACTTGAGCGACTTGAGGTAGACTGCTGATAATTGCCTCCTGTATGTGAAGTTGAACTTGAATTTATCTTAGTTCATGATGAAGAACCAGAAAGCAAGATAATATTGCCCAATTTTCTCTTTTGTTCCTGTTATGATCCTTACGTACCAATTTTTAAGAAACATTGACCCAGGAGCTAAAAGAGCAACTACAAGAATGAATGGAAAATATTGTCTCATTAAGTTTTCTTCTTGACTCAGGTTTCACATTTCTGTTCGTCCTGACAGTCACTTGGTTCATTCTGTATTGCCTTTGAGGTTCCCTTTGTCAGTGGGTTGCTTAGTGATCTGATTCTAGAAATAATATCTAAGTAAATCTGGTTTTATAAGATAGCTTATTGCCGCACACATTTAACCTATACCACAATCATTTCGTAGCAGGTATAGGTCACTTCTCCCACTCTGTAATGCTGTGTTGAAATTTAGCTAGGGAAAGTTACAAAAGATTGATGTAAGAGTTAAACATAAACAGACCATAGCATTTAGTGCAATTTCTGAAACACTCGTTCCATATAAATTCACAAAGACATAACTTTTTTAAGATTTATTTTATTTTTACTGGAAAGTCAGATATACAGAGAGGAGCAGACAGAGAGGAAGATCATCTGTTCATTGCTTCACTCCCCAGGTGGCCATAACGGCTGGAGCTGAGCCGATCTGAAGCCAGGAGCCAGGAACTTTCTCCAGGTTTCCCAGGTGGGTGCAGAGTTCCAAGGCTTTGGGCTGTCCTCCACTGCTTTCCCAGGCCACAAGCAGGGAGCTGGGTGGGA
The DNA here is from genome assembly GCF_017591425.1 of Ochotona curzoniae. Classification (NCBI taxonomy): domain Eukaryota; kingdom Metazoa; phylum Chordata; class Mammalia; order Lagomorpha; family Ochotonidae; genus Ochotona; species Ochotona curzoniae. The sequence continues at coordinate 15,773,397 of NW_024465023.1, read as the reverse complement.
AGCGGGGCTGCCCGGATTAGAACTGGCAGCTATATGGGATCCTGGCATGGAAGGTGATGACTTTAGCTACTAGGCTACCACACTGTGTCCAAGACATAACTTTTTATAAGGTGGAGAAAGCTGGGTTATGAAGTAGCCCCAAACAATCTCCTCTATGCAGCACTGAAGTTGTTATATATGTTCTTAGGAACAAAAGTGAGCTTTTATTCAGTAAACGGGGCACTAAATCTGTGTTAGATTAAAAATGTGTAAAATATGAGCCCAGTCATCACAGAGTTTGAAATTGAGTGAAAAATCAGTTACTCAGGAGACCTATCCTAAGTAAAATAGAATGTTACATTTTATGTGAAATTATAATGATTTGGACAGGATATTGGTTAGGTGGGAATGAGAGAGAAAAGTGGGCCCGAGTCCACTTTTAAAGAATGAACAGAAGTGGCTAGCTAAAGCAAAGGTGGAGGTTCAGCAGATCCAAGACAGATCAGGAAAGCAAGAGGCAAGGCAAGAAGGGCATGGGGAAGTTGAGGCGGCAGTGGGAATGAACCACAGAAGCTTTGTACTGCTGCTGTGTTCACTGGGTTGTAAGAGAAAGAGCAGGAAAGGTCGATTAGGCTAGAACTGTGTGGAATGTATAAGCCAGATTGAGAACTGGGTGCTTCATCCTTTAGGCAACAAAATTCTGGGGATCTCTTTTGTTCAAGGGAAATTGATCATTCTGGAAGAATTTGAAAGACATGAGATTAGTGTGAGAAGGACTAGTTAGGAGGACATGTAACCTTGAGCAAAGGCACTGGCAACTGGGGTGGAAATGGGGGATATTTTAGGGTTCAAAGGGGGCAGGGCTTAGTAATTGATTAGGGATGGGGTGGATGGCAGTAAGGGAAGAATCCTGGATAACTCTTGCATTTGTAGCTTGGATAGCTGGAAGGGTGGCAGAGTCACCGGTGGAAATGGGGAGCACGGGTACAGAAAGCTGAAGGCCATCAGCGAGTTTGGTTTCAGATGGGTTGATAGTTTTGTATGTAAGAAATATCTAGGTGCAGGTAGATGTCAGGCAGGCACAGGACTGCCAACCAAATGAGCCTATGTGGCTCCCCAAGTTGTCTAGACTACACTCCTAAGTAACTGGCATAGGAAAATCTGGGATGGATAATATTTTCCAGAAAAAGTGTTTATAAATAAAGACAAGGACTGAGCCATCAGGGAACTGCAGCATTGGAGAGGTAGGTAGAAGATGTGTGTCACTGGGCAGGAGCAGAGATCTCATCAGAAATGAGCATCTGGGAGGGGATGCTCATCAGAACATCAGAATACAGGTTAGCAGCATTCTGAGGTCCTACTCACATCATTAAGTTAGTAGATATTTGAGTATTGTACTGCTGCGAGAGCCCCTATGGGTGGAGAAGGGACTCTGAGAAATCTACCATAGGACTTGTGAAATTAAGAGATTTCTATTCTAGGTGGAGAAACCAGTTGTACTTATAAAAGTATTTAAGGAGAATCCCAAGGAAGAAAGAGTCAAACAGCTGATGAGGGCAGGTCCTAAGAGGATTCTATGGGCATAAAGGAGCCAAGAAGAAGGACTTGGTTGACTTTGAGGGCCTAATGGGGTTACGAGTGGAGGGTTTGCCAAGGCATGGGAAAAAATGACACAAAAGCCAAGAAGAGGAGAATGTAGTATATGCTGTGGATGAGCCAGCCAATTTAAAGAATAGAAACAGAGCCTCCTGAGAAAGGTAGTTCAAAGACAAGTTCAAAAGAGAATGAGTGCCTGCCAGGGGAGTTCAGATCCTCTGTAAGGAGAAATGGAAGGTTTCGGACAGGAAAAGAATTGTCATCAACAAGCAGTGACCAAATGTATATTCTTCAAAGAGAGTCAGAACAGATGCTCCTGACCTTCAGAGGGAAATCAAAGCACCATTTCAAAGATATTAATACAATGGTCAATGGTAAGGTATCTTTTTTTGCTTGTTAAATATTTCAACAAATCAATTCTTAATTTAATTTTTTCAAAGATACCCTTTCTCTCCTCTTTTTGTCGTCAAATTTCCTTATAGCTGTTATTTCCCCCTGTAACCCTTTAACTCAAAAAAAAAAAAAAAAAGGAATGAAATGGTACCTCAGACAGACTTTGCCTGGGAGAGTCTATAAAGTTATACATTTCAAGTAACTTTTCTCCTTCACAGACTCTCAGAGACATCTAAGCCTAGATTTCTTGGAAATTGCTAAAATATTAGCACCTTTTCCTAAGCAATGGTAAGTGGTAACATTAATGGGATGCTTCTAAATGTTTCTAAAATGTGATCATACCCCATCCCTATTTAAAATCCTCAAGTCTCACAGTCCAATAAAAGAAACAGCAACAAGTTCATGGCAAAATGAGCAAAGGTCATAAAAAAGACATTTTAAAGGAAAGGAGCAGCATCTGGCCGTGAATCCCATGCAAAATACTCGCCTCCGCGCTTCCTCCTCACCAACGTTTAAATAAATGCCTAGCAAAGAGAGCCAGTGCTTTTCGCACATGAAAGTGTCTTCTGTCATCGGTCGTGAAGCAATAACACCTATTGTCTGCTGTGAGGTGATGTGTGTTGGTGCATCCTCTGAGAAACCCGAGTCAGCCTTCCCCTTCACAACATAAATGCATTCACTCCTTGACCCAGTAACCCTACTTCTAGAAATTTCTCCTCCAGATATCTTCGCACAAGTGATTCAAGATGTGTGTAAAGGGATACCTATTGCTGTATTTTTGCTTTAGATTAAAAATAAAAATCCAGCTCATGCTAAGAGGGAGTTGCTTAGAGCCGCTGTGGTGACTGTGACGCTGTACACTGGAGAGCCATGTACACATCTTTACCCTTCAAATCTCCAATTTGTTCCTGAAAACCCTGGTACTATAGGATGAGTTTTTTTTTTTTTTCATGAAAAACTGCCCGCATTAAAAGAAATGAAACACAAAATGGCTTACATCCATTTTATTGGAGAAAATCATGTATTCTAACCCAACCTTAAGTATCACCAGATGTTTTACATAGCGTCAGATAAATCAATGGCACTGTAAAAACAAGTCTGTGTAAGAAATAAGCAGGAATGTCCAAGTGTGTGCTAATGGAGGGCCCATTGTGCTTGCTCAAAGGTGAAGAGAGCGGAGTCCAAGGTCGGTGTTCTTTGGAGGTGAGTTGTATTTTCTGTGCCTTGCGTCCACCGTTCTGTGGGCTCTTGGCTACCTTGCTCTGAAATCATTCTTTAAAAGTACAAGTTATAAAATGGGGGGAAAAAAAGCAAAGCAAAAGCTAAACATGAAGTTTTAAAATTTCATTTGGAGTGGGTTTTTTTTTAGTTATATTTGTGTCTGGTGTATAAATATTCTACTTTTGTATGGCATACGATGTCATGTTTTGAAACATGTGTAACATTGTGTAATGTCTAAATGAAGCTTAACCTATCCCTTCACTCCTCAAGTGAAGACGTTAAAAACCCTTCCTTTCAGCATTTTTTCTTTTTAAAAAATTACATAGTACATTGCTGTTACTATAGCTGACTGCAGTTACTCTACTATGCAATACAACAGCAGAGCATCTACTCCTCTCTAACTATAATTTGGTCCCAATTAATCCACATTCCCCCAGCTCTCCTCTGCCCTCTCTCCCCAGGTTCTGCAAACCACTATTCTGCACTGAATTTCTATAAGATTAATTCTCTTAGATTCCACGAGTGAGTGAGAGCTGGTACTTGTCTTTCAGTTTCTGGTTTGTCTCACTGAGCATAATGACCCCCCATTCCACCTACATTGTTGCAAGTGACAGGAGAACATGGGGTACTTTGGTCACATGGACAGAACATGTGTGAACTGCACACTGAAGGTGTGTGGAAGGTGCTGGCTACAGTTTCAGTCCTCTTGGCTCAGTTTGCATATGCAAAGCAAAACTTTCTGGGCTTCAGCCGAACCAAGTCATTCTGTCCCCTAATCTCTGCTTAGGGACCTCTTTTCAAGTCAATTGGTGAGCGACTCTGCCTCAAGCCATAATGTCAGAATTTCCTCCATAATAGTGGATTTGCTTGGTATGGTTTGTGGAGGACAAGTCATTATGTGAATTTACAAAAGTTGTCCATAAACAAGTGAGACTTTTTAAAAGCACTTATGGCGAATATTAGTAATTAAGTGGAAAAAAAAAACAGCACAACTGGCAAATTGCAGAACAACACAGCGCAGTCTCTTTTTAAAATTCACGTATGTCCATGATACTTAAGTTTCTAGAGAGAAAATTCTGAAAAAGCATGTAAGAGAAGCTGTAAAAGTCATCTTTTGGGGAGAGAGGGAACAGGGACAATAAAGTATTTTTAAATTTTTTATTATATGAAGGCGAGAGTTTTATAATATGAAAGAGGTGAAACAAAGAATACTTGGGAGGTTAGTGATTTCACAGACTTGAGAAGGGGGGTTGGAGTTCAAATATTGGACTAGGGATCACTGCAGAACCTCTCTGTCCACCCGGGCACTACCCTGGTTACACACCACTAACGTGTGCCTCATTACACATCACCAATGTACTAAGCATTTGCAATATGCAACACGCATCTAGGACTATTTGTGCCAGTGTTCTGTTTCTTGCCCTGTAGTGCCCTTTCCAAAATGATCCATCAAAAACCTTTTCATCCTTTGGCATCTAGTTCAAATGAATCATCCTACTGAATGTGTCTCTTGACCTTTCCACAGCCCATTCCATCCCCAGGCAAGTCTGTCAAGTTGTGCTTTCCCTGGGATAAATGAATGAATGAATAAATGAATGAATGATTGCCTGTGGCTCAGCTGATATGCTATGAGTGGCTCCTTTTGGCTCATGCCATCTGTTTGGACCGCTGCTTTGCAGTCTGAGGGAAGAGTATCTTAAGCTAGGCCACAGGAGACATTTCATACCTGTCTGAATCTGGATGCAGGACTAACTCATTCTTTCTCCTAGCTTTCATCGGTCATAGCCAAACACCTGCTTTCTGGACTCTCCTTCGGTGGTGCTAGATGAGAAGCCAGGAGCTTAGCTTGTAATGGCTTAGTTGATACTAGGACCTGGGAGGAGTGCACTTTGATGACTTTGTACTCACATACTTGATTTGACTTGGTATAATAAGTTCATTCTTCAGACCATGGTTCTGCTGGGCTATGTTGGCCAATGCTAACTTAGCTTTAAATTCACAAGAGAACCCTATCCAAATGTATTGGGCTCATTTAGCTTCAGTTTTATTTTTTTTTAACAAAGGGAGAGAAAGCTACAGAAAGAAGTTCTTTTACAACATGCAGACATTTGCTTTGTCCTTTATATCCTCACAGCCAACCCAAAGGAGCAGGAAGGTAACTGTGAGAAGTGTGCACTACAAAATAGGCATGTGTAGCCAGTGATATTCTGAAAAAGAAAACCAGTATGAGGACCCTGAATTTACCAGAAATTAGAACACACAGTAATGTCTTAGTGATTACAAGAAACATCTAAATAATGAAACCAATGGAAGAGAACAGAAATTCCAGAAAAGAAGCCATGAACATGATAAAAATGATGTTTGTGTATGAAGCAGGCTTCAGAGGACTTAAGTAGGTTTAAGAGTGTTGGGACTTCACAAAATATAAAGTTAGATTCCTACCTTAGATATTAAAACTACACTAAAAAATACTTTAAGAAATTAGATATTTAAAATATAAAAATTTTACCAGCACACAAAAATCCATAAAAGTACCTCAAGAAACATGGATAGGCAAAGAACAGAAATACAATTTTTAAAATCTAAAGATGAAAATACAAATTACACAAATTTTCAAATGATTTCTCACCTATCAGGTTGATAAAGACCTTGCATTTAGCAATGCGATGAGTTTGGAGTTGCAAATGTTACAACCTGCATCGAGAGCAAGTTGACACTATTAGAATTGCAATTGTATTTACCTCTTAAACCTATTATACAGATGCACCTGCAAGTGCAAGAAGTGATGCATACTCATGATTATCCTCTGTGGTGCTGTTTGCAGTATCAAAAAGCCAGACACCATCTAATTGCTCATTAGTTAGAGATTGATTAAATAAACTTGCCACATCTGCACAGTGGAACACTATGCAGCTGCTAAAATAGAATGACAGCATTCTTTTCACTGTGCCAGTGTGGAAGAAAAATTTCTATGGTCTGTTAAATTTAAAAATAGTGGAACTTAATATAATATGCTTCATTTTGTGTAAGAAATGGGAACATAATGGGAACATAAAACTATTTATATAGGATTATATTTGCTTAAGTAACTAATGGAATAATCCGCTGTTACTAATTACCTAAAATGAAGCAGTAGAGAAATGGGGTGGCTGGAGACACTGGTTAGGTATTTATGCCTTTATGTGTGTGTGTGTACATATACACATGAATATACATTTCTGTGTCACTGTCACTAACTTTTGACCATTGTGAGCATATTTCCTTTTTCAAAACAGAGACTACAGGCAACTTTTGTTAAAGTTAAGAAGGATAGAGAAGAGTTCATACTTTAGAAGAAATCCAAATTAAAAGTATTTCATTATGTTGTAAAGTTTGCTCCTTATTCGGATCTACTGTGATCTTGCACTTGGCATGATGGTCCCGCCATATGTCGGCCTTTGATGTCCTTGTTACTAGGAGAGGTCTGAATACTAATTATATCTGACTCGGCCCATAAATTAGAAAAAAAAAAGGTGCACATAGTTAAATGACACAGGATATATTTCCATCATTTGTTTACTAAAAATCTGTGCAATAGAGGCTGTTTGAGTGCTTTGTGGGTAAACACACATGTGATGGAATGATGGTATCCAACACCGCCAAAAGTGATTAGATACCTCAGCTCTTAGATGAAATCATTAAAAGTCATGATTGTTAGAGAGACATAGTTTGGAAGCTTGTTCAGTCTATGTGGTGCCAAGGCCAATTTTAGCTTCCACTGTACCAACCCCGGAAGCTTGTGCTTTGGAGTTCTCAATTAGAGGAGTGTTAACAAGTCAGGCGTTCGTTTTCACAGCTCTCTTCCCATATTTTCCTTCATCTGCAGCATCAGGGCTTGCTCCGGCCTTTCTGTTTCTGCCAGCGTGTTTTCTCTCCCCGTATGTTTTTGATGCTGTTTAATCACCTAGAAAGATGTACAGTGATTTTATAGACAGTGATTGGTCTCAGATTTTTTTCATTATTTTGCCAGAGTCAGCCTTGAAATGGATGAGAAACCAAATGTAATAACATGAAATTGGTTGTCATTTGGGTGCTATTGATTACCCTGCCAAATCTATGGTAATAATGGCTGTGCTGGGTAACAAAAAGGGAGTGGCTGCACATGCTCCAGCTACTGTTTTGGGCTTGGTTAAAATGGTGTAAGCCCAGTGATCTTCATCAAAAAGTATGAAGATGTACACTTGCATCAAAGTGTGCCAGTGAAGGCTCTTTCCCACTAATGATAGCCTCCCAAACTTCGTTTCGAGATTGTCATTCACCAATTCTCCCTTTTTAAAATCACAAATCATTTAAAATCTGATGGCTTCTGGGACTATGGTGGACTGAGTTGCTACAGATGATCTCCCCACTACAAACACAGACGTTAGGTGAAAACACTTCAATAGTAACTTTCAGTATGCAGTTTAGTTCCAGTTAAGGAGATGCAAATTTCAAGCACAAAATGAAGAGGGAAGCAGTAGTTTAACTCCATGTGTTTGGGGAAGGGGCAGAGTGTGCAGCATTGGAACCAGATATATATGTTGATGGCCAGGATGGGGAATTAATACCCAATAGGAATAGAAGACACAGCCTTGTTTCCATTAAAGAAAAGAACCACATAACCTGGAATTCATTTCATTTCATAAAGTCTGGTCTTCAGATAAGCTGTCTCCTTGGTGAATGGAGGTGAGAAAACTTTGTCGTCTGGTATTTAACAAAGGAACATGTTTTGCTCATAACTTTGGGTTGATTTTCAAAATTATTTCCTATAAAATACAATGAAGCACTAAGTTTTGCATCTCAAGTAGTTTGGGAGTATGAACTTCTATTATTCATATGTTAGGAGATTTCACAAGTTGAAAAATTAATACAAAAACTAGTTTCAACCCAACAGAATCTCTGAACCAACTGGCTCAGAAATGAGAGAATGTTATGTAGGGCTCCTTTGCAGTCCTTTGACACAATGGAAGATCAGAAATGTGCTTGAGTTAAAATATTGGCCTGATAGTTCAATGATAGCTGGGATATGTGCCCCACCTCAACCCCCACCCCGTGCCCACTTAAACCTCAGTAGGTTTGTGACTGTGCTGAAGAGATGTTTAGTAATGCAGATTTTAACAAGAAAAGGTATGCTCCTGCATGAGACAGAAAGGCATTATTTTGGAACTGAAGCTGGAGGAATGTAACCATCTTTAAGCGACTATACATCGGTTACACTAAAAATGATTAAAGAAATTGACAAAAACTTCTGTACTGATTATACTGATTATGGTGTGTCCACACAATGGAATACTATGCCATTGCACAAAAGAATGAGATTGTAAATTTCTGTGCAAAACGTAATGCATAATACCATTGGCATGATATATAATTCTACCTTAAGATAAGAAAGGGATGAAATCAGCATAGATTGAAAACCATTCTGTTTACATGAAGAAACTCTGGGAAGGTATATAGGAAACGAATAAATGAAGTTACTTATCTGAGGAAGAACATGTTGTTTTGACCTTTAAACTATGTCTACATAATGAGAGTTTCAAATGAGGCATTTAAACATCAGAAAAGAAGGGATAAAAATCATAAAAAACATGAATAGGACAAGTAAAATGAAAGAGTCACTAGAATTAAAGCTTCAGCTGCTAGGTTGGACACAGCTGAGAATACACGTAAAATTGCTCATAATTCATTACAGAGGAAAGAGAAATGGAAAAACTGACAGACGTCAAGTAACAGAGAGAGAAGCATGAGAAAAGCCAATACACATCTCATGAAATTTCCAGGAGAGAGTAGAAAATGAAATAGGAATAATATTCAAAGAAACAATTGCATTTTCATAATTATAATCGGATGTTCATTATCAGTTCCAAAAATAGTAAGTATGAATAAATTCTAATAAAGAAGTATTATGGTATAACTACAAAATGTCAGAAGCAGGTAAGAAATTATAAAAGAATTAAAGAAAAATGGTCAAAGAACAAACAGCAATGGTAGCAATAATAATGGTAGAAGGCAGCCGAATACTATCTTCAACTATCAATCTCAATTCTCCTCAGATAGATTTGGATACAAAATTGAGCCAACACAAAGACATCATAAGCAAATCAAATGATGTCAGCATTGGCCATCCATAAATCTACGCTGAAAAAATTTAAAGCACACATTTCAGTAAGAAGAAAGGTAAATGCAGAAAGAGTGGGATGTAAAAATTGTGATGTGAGATAAGTCATTGCTCAACATGGCGATAAAATCTAAATAAAAGCTGCAAAAACAGTAGCAAAGGTGATGAGCAATAAAAGATTCAAGGCAAGGGCAACTAATAGTAGACATAAAAATATGGAAAATAGGAAACTTCCTGGAGTTTGAATGTCAGAGTCTTCTATATTTTTAGAGGAAGGTAGAGATATTTTTGTGCTCAAGAAGGTAGAGATGGAGTGATGACGTCTAAATCAGAAGACATAATTGAAACAAACACAAGAAAAGGGTAATTCCAAGAAAAAAGGAAAGTAAGGAAAAGCATGATTCAAATAAAATGCAAAGTAAGATGTTAAAAATAAATAACGTTTGTAGGAATGTATCTGTATTTATATTTATATATTTATATATATACACATATATAACAGTCACAAACTAGTATGCATGCAAAATAAGTCATCATATACAAAACATAAACCAATGGTATTATATATAAAAATAAAAAATTCTAAAGTTAGGAATTTTACCATCTGTCTCAGAAGCCTAGAGATCAAGAATAGGAAGACGTATTCAGGAAATAAAATATTCAAACAACATACTTGAACTTCATTGGACGTATGCATAAAGAGATGTGTCTATAACAATGTTTTGGTCAGTGATAGATTACGATTCTATCAAATAGTTACGATCTGGTCCTCTTCACATCCATACACTCTATGAGGTTCACACAACAGTGCTTCAGAGCTAGACTCAGCATTAAGAAATGTACAGCTGTAATGTAGTCCAATCTCCCACAAATGGGTATTTTTCTCAAGAATACCCAAAAAGACAAACAAATATTAACCATGTGTTTCATCATAGAAGTTTCTCAAAATATTAAATAACATTTACTACTGGCAAAATTACTACATGTAAACTTTAGGTATACTACTTTACATGATCTATCATCTTTTTTCTTAAAAGGTTTGTTTATTTCTAAGGCAGAGTTACAGAGAGAGAGAGAGAGAACAGAGAGAAAGAGATCTTTTCCATCAATTTATTCACTCCCTAAATGGAAGCAATGGTTGAGGCTGAGCCAGTCTGAAGCTAGCAACCAGGAGCTACATCTGGATTTTCCACATGGCTGTAGAGGCCCAAACACTAGTGCCATCATCCATTGCTTTCCCAGGCATATTAGTAGGGAGCTGGGTGGAAAGCAGAATAGCTGGGGCTCCATCCTACACCTATATGAGATACCAACACGGCATAACCCAATATGCCAGAATGCTGGTTCCTCATGATCTATCATTATATTCAGTGCATGTTCATGTGTATCTGGGGGCTTACACCACATGCACATATATTGGGGTATGCATTGAGGGTAGTAGTTTTCTGAAAAGAAATATATTTGATGTAAGTATCAGCAAAAATATTTTCTACTTGCTGAAGACATTGTCATCTGTTATGTCATCATTTATGTATTGCTGTGTCTAGTGTGTTGTTGAGTCAAATTAGAGAAGTGATGCTTAATTATCAGCAACATTTGTTCTACTCATCTATGAATGAAACATTTCAATTTGACATCTGTGTAAGAGTGAATTGTAGGTAGTAGATGAAATAAGAGCTCTTAAAGTGTTTCTTGACTGTTAACAAACTTAAATGTTCGTATAGCTTCATATATAGCTGAAATGTAAACTCATTGCTTCTATTAAACAATCCTGTGACCTTAATCCTATGAACGTAGCAATCTAAGTGAACCTATAATGTCAAATAAGTTAGGAGTACTTTTAGAAAAGTGTAGCTGTTACGTTTTTCTAAACAGGTATGTAAATCATATCACTTGGGGTCTGGGAAGAAAGTTCTAATCTGTATCATAGAAAGCTATATATCTCTCATAACTATCAAAATTGTGAGGGTGTGGACCAAATTATACTGTCAACTGACCAAAAGGCTTGGGATTTGTAACTATACTACACTGGATTGTTTGATGAAACACTAAGAAAAATAAAGGCCTAAATTGTGCATTAAATACATGTACAGGAACATTGACCCATATAGTATCTGTTTGTTCCAGAAATACTATTAAGTAGTTTAGGTTGGCAGGTAGATAAATGATAGAAAGACAGATAAAATTAGTAGTAATTAGTTGTAATCATTCTTACAGCATATAGCAGGTAAAGTGTTTCAATTAAAATAATGATTATGACTATCAAAATTTCAAAGTAACTTCTGAGACATCAAAGAAAATATTCTTAATGCCCTTCCACATTTAATGGGTTTTATTTTATCAAATTCTTGGAAAAAAAATTTTGTTCCTTATACGGTAAGAAGAAAGCAGAAGAAAAAAAAATGTTTACTAACTACTGTTCAACTATGTTGGCATTGGTAACCCTGTGCACAAGTTATTAAATAAAACCCATGGAAGACTAGCACAGTAGGCACAATTATCCCTATTTGCCAAACACGGCACAGACTGAGCATTGTTTACTAACTTTCAGGGTCACTGAGTTGGTGACTGATATCTCAGTATTTGACTCCAGATACTCCCTACGTCATTCCTACCACATCATGCCACTTTATGAGCTACTCACAACATACTTTTACTTTGATATAATTGTTTAATTCATGTGAAGACACATTTTTGTTTAACCACTACAGTCTATCCACTTGGTGAAAGAAAACCAGTATGGCTGTAGCACATATGCTCCCTTCTCCTTCAGTTTGAAGAATCAATAACTACGGGCCCGGTGCCGCAGCGCAAGTGGTTAAGGTCCTCGCCTTGTACGCCCGGGATCCCATATGGGCGCCGGTTCTAATCCCAGCAGCCCCGCTTCCCTTCCAGCTCTCTGCCTGTGGCCCGGGAAAGCAGTCAAGGACGGCGTGGGAGACCCGGAAGAGGCTCCTGGCTTCGGATCGGCATAGCATCGGCCGTTGCGCTCACTTGGGGAGTGAATCATTGGACGGAAGATCTTCCTCTCTGTCTCTCCTCTCTGTATATCTGCCTTTCCAATAAAAAATAATAAAAAAAATGAATCTTTAAAAAAAATCAATAATTAGTCCTATCTAATTTCATGTAAAAAAATGTGCCAAGAAAAACAAATCTTTTGTTTTCATTTTCAGTGACTGAATTTACAGTTTCATTTACTCACTCATTTGTTCTCTCTTTTCATAAGTATGCGTTAAGCATCTATCATGTGCCTGGTCTCACACTGAGTATTGGAAAAGATGGAAAGGAATTTAAGTTACTGCCTCTAACATGGTAAAAAAAATTATAATCTAGATGGAGAAGATCAACATGCAAATACTCATTTGCGGGTAACTTCAAAAGTTCATGCAAAATGAAATTCACACAAAATTATTTTGATGTAGAAATGCTTTGCAATCTATATATAATTTTTTATAACAGACTTTTCCATGCATTTTTTAGGAAAACTCGTATGCAATTTATATAGAAACATGGTAAAATAATTTAAAAACAATATACAAACTATATAAGCCAATCCATTATGAACTTCAGAATTTAAAGAAAGGTCTAGCAAGCTAAGCCTCTGCCTGTGGTGCCCACATCCCTTTACAGGCACTAGTTAGTTGTCTTGGCTACTTCAATTCTGACTCAGCTACCTGCTTATGGTCTGAGAAGGCAGTGTTAAGATGATTCAAGTCTTTGAACCCCTGCATTCACATGGTTGACCCATGTGGGTAGAAGAGACTCCTAGCTCCTGGCTTCTGATTGGCTCATCTCGAGCCATTGTGGCCATTTGGGGAATAAACCAGTGGATGGAAAATCTCACTGTCCTTCCTTCTTTTCTCTGTAAATCTGCCTTTCAAATTAAAATAAATATATCTTTAAAAAGAAGTGGTAACACAAAATAAAATATTTTTAATACAATTCTGTCTTTGCTATGTGTTGATTAATTCACTCTTGTCATGCTTTAGTGCTTAATTTAAAAATTATTTTATTGTTTAGTGCTTAAACGAGACCATAAGTGGCCTACTAATTGGAGTTCTGCTATGTCTCTTTCTGTATTTCCACCTTTTGATAATATGGCCTAAATAAAACCTGTCATAAAAGCAGCTTTTGAAACTCGAGTGTACTATTTCATATTGATTGTTTACATATTTCAAAGCATTGACTTGTATCCCATAATTATATATGGTTATGATCTATCAATTAAGATAATATTGATTTAAGAAAAAACAATGTGATGCAGTGCTTAGCTAATGGTTAATAATTCTGTGATACATGCATCAAGTCCAAAAATTCTTATGTGGCTTCTGGATGGGATAAGATCATTATAGCAAATGTGATTTTGTATTTCTCCAAATTCTCTCATGGCAACTGTAACTAAAGAACCATGGACAGTATCTTCAACAACACTAAGTGACCAGGAAGTCATAAACTTCTAAATATGGATGGCTGGTTCAGACCTTGACAGCAACAGGACCCCTGTGGATCTAGCAGCCATGTGATGTTCATGGAGGAAAGATGGAGTGCTCTGTGCATCTTAAGAGACCAAAAACGCACAGACAAGTGTACACTACCTTTTGCAAGAAGAGCATCTCGCTTTGAGTAGAATGGTCAGTGAGCAGATATGAGTAAAACATGAGAGTTGTATTCCTAGTTTCCATTTGCAGTCCCAAGGGGTTGCAAGGAAATCACAGTGCACTATGATGAATTAAGCACGCAGGAACTGCGGAAGCAGCCAAAAACATCCTCCACACCAGAACTGAGATCCATAGTGTAAAGCAATCTGAATAAGCCCAACCTTCACACAGTGACTGGGGAAGATCTGAAGGAGGTCTACTTTAAGACTGCACAGGTGGTTTCATAGAAAGGCCAGGTACCATTCAAATTGTGAAGCCCTACCATTGTTAAAAAGAAGTTAAGCTGCTCATGTACACAGCAGGGCGTGAAACTCAGAGTGGGAAGAATCCAGTGTGATGGTGTAATCCACGCAGCTGTGAGACGGGCCCTGCTGCTCAGAGCCCAGAGGCAGTTCCTTGAGCCAGAAAGCTGGGGAAACACCTGTTTTAGTACCACACACTGTGTGACTTCTAAGCCACGGACATTGAGTTCTCATAGTTCTGGAGCTGAAAATTTGACAGCCATGGCACCAGCATCATCAAGTTCTGCAGTGGGCCATCTTCTTGGTGGCAGCTGCCTTCTCCTTGTGCCCTCATGTGGCAGAAAGAAGGCTGCAGGAGCTCCCAGGGCTACCTTTGCTAAGAGCCTTGATCCCATCTAGAAGAATTCCATCCCCATGATCTAGTCACACCTAAGGCTGCACCTCTAACCTAACACTCTCATGCTGGAGGGGAAGATTTTAAAATACGAATTTTGAGGAAACACAAACATTCCATCCATAGCCATACTTTTAGTTCCCTGACTCCCTGCTCCAGTGTATCCTGAAAGTACAGGAAAATCACCTCATCTAAACGTGAGCAAAAGAGAAAAAGTCATGATCAAGCCTCTTACAATGTTATTATAAGTTAAAAAAAAAAAAAGCAGAAAGAGTCATATCAGGCAACAGCAGATGATGGAACGTACACCAGAAAAATATGACACAAAAATAAAACCCATTATGTGTTCATACAAAATGAGGTTACATGAAAATAAGACTATAAAACTATGAGAAGACAACATAAAGCAACATTCTGAAATGCTATAACTTAGCCACTGGAAGGTGCCAAAACTGTTTTCCAATTTCAGCTGAGAATTAACAGATAAAGAAAAAATAATTTCAGAAATACTCAGCAGAGTAAATAAAGGTTGAATACAGGACAGTAATGGAAATAAAGTACGGGAAAAGGAGAAGAAACAGACAAAAGTAAAACTCTTGTGTGATAAAACGACTGTCACGATTTTTATCCACTTGAATCTTATTTGACAACAAAACCCATGTTTGTTTTTACTTTATTTGTTGAAGTTCAATTAATCTTACCCAAAGAGGTTATAGTTAATTTTTTAAAATCCAGTTTCAATGAGATATTCCTGAAGCGAATTTTGCATCCATATTCTTCCCAATTCATTTGATAATTTGAAAACATTAACAAAACAGTTTTAATCTGCTTTTCAAAGGGAACATCTGTGAGTTATTGTTTCTGACAGTGGCTTTGTTATAACAAATGAAACATCTGGAGAGACTTGATTACTTGTTGACACAAACTCCAATGCAAAACATAGGTGAACAATAATGTATTCTCACTGGGCTCAGATGGATAAGTCCAGCTGATGGGGCTGTGGCTGACCCAGCCTAATATGCTAGGGTGGAGCAGTCCTGGGAGCCTCTTCTGAGCAGTTCCTTGTGGTAAATCCATATTTGTGGCCAATTTTGATTCTTCCTTGAAAGAACGAATTATGAACTTGCAGCTTGTAGCTTTTACTTTGAATAGTAGACGTGATTTATTCATTTTTGGTTCTTAGATTAGCTCTCAGCTAGAAACAAAGAACATTGAAATGCCAACAGTCTAGATTGTTGGAACCCATGCTGGGAGTATTCTTGTAGTCTTTCTGAATAATACGTTTCAGTTCACGTGGTTATGGGGTTAAAATGTAGCCCTTTTCCCAGGTTCATAGTCTTGCTTTCTGTGGTTTCAGACACTTATAGTCAATTGTGGGTTGAAAATAATAAATAGAAAATTGCTGATAACACTTATTACAGTGTACTGTTATGATTTCTAAGATTTATTTTATTATTTGAAAGGCAGAATGACAGAAATAAAAGAATGGAGAGAGAGGGAGAGAATCTTTCATATGCTGGGTTACTTCCTCAAATGATTGCAACAGCTGTGGCTTAACCAGGCTGAAGCCAGGAATCAAAACTCCATTTGGGTCTCACAATGAGTGGCAGGGGCTCAAGTATTTGGGTCATCTTAGAATGCTTTCCTAGGCCCATTAGCAGGAAGCTGAATTGGAAGCAAGGCAGTTGGGAGTTGAATCAGCACTGAGACATAGGACGTTAGCATCTCAAGCAGCAGCTTAAGCAACTGCATCACAACACCCACCCCTGTAATTGCTTTTCAAAAATGTTATTGTTTACCTGTGACTATGTGTAGTATGTACAATGCTTACATTTAACTTCACTACAGATGTGTGTGTGTATGTGAACAAAACAGACTATATGTGGCTTTGAGAATCCATTGGGAGGCACAGATTCTATCCCACAAGAATTAGTGAAACTACAGGAGTTGGATAGTATTCTTATTTGTTAATGAACAGTTCTAGGAACTCAGAGACAAATGGATAAAGAAGTAGCTTCTAAGACCCCCTAGAAGATAATTTATTGACCATTCTCACTTCATTACAGATTAATCAGGCAAATAATGTAATGAATACGAAGGTGTTTAACAGAGCGTTAGGTAGGTATAAACTCAATGCAAGCTGAATTTTTTAATATTCCTCAGTGAGATTAGTTGCCTCATTTGCAGAGCACAGTTCAAAATGAAAATTCTTAGAGTGGCAGACAGCTAGTAATGATAAGTACAAAGTCTAGTTGCCCCTTCTTTCATATGGCAGGGAAGTCTCCATCCCAGTGCTAAAATAATAATAACAATATATCAGTTTCTCCCTCATTAGGCTCTCCTACAGTTAAGGCATGGGCAGCTGACCCAATTCTGGCCAGTGAGAACTGAGAAAGGGGTCTTGTGTGAAGGCTTCACCTCTAATAAGAAATTTCCCCTCGGTGGAGACATCATTCTTCTTTAGTTGGGGATTGTTGCATTTGTTACACTGCCTAAAATTGTGGCAACCATTTTGCAACCAAGAGGGAACAAGACTCTTCATGAGGAAGGTAGAGAAGAAAGCTGAATAGACCCTTGGGGCCAGAATAGAGCCACTGAACGGACTCTGGCACTGAGAAGAATTCCAGGGATCCCTGGAATGGAAGGGAAGAAACATCCACGCTGTAACCCCTCCAGGAACCTGGAGACAGGGAGCTCAGGGAGAAGCATACACATAACATCTTCAGATGTTGTTGCATCTGCTTCACATCCTGGGCCTGTTTGAACACTCTCTCAATTTATGTATATGACATGACTTCCATGGTTAGTCCACTGTGATTGGTTCCTAGCCAAAAAAAAAAAAAAATCACACTCAGCCTCTGCTAGTCCCCTGATCAGTTCATGTAGAATACCTCATTTGTATACATTTTCACCAATCAGGTAAACTTCCCCCTTTAAAAATCCGTGCCTAGCAGTCCTGAGCTGCATTTTGGTGCCACAGGCCTCTGGGATAGCTAGCTCCTCGTGCTAGTTGCCAGGGAGTTTTCTTGGCTTCTCGGCAATCAATGTCTTCACCCACTCCTTTCTTGTTTGCATACAGGATCACGAGACAAAGAACCTGGCAGGGAAGCGGAGCTAGGTTGCAGAAGACTGCATCCATCCTTCCATCCTCAGTGAATCTGGCACACGGGAGACATTGTTACCAAACAGGAGAGCAGAGGTTATAGTACAGAGAGTTGCACCGCAGAAGCTCTGACATTTCTGGACCTATGCCCATGTGACTTGAGCCGCGGACGGCCACTGCCCACGGATGGCCCTTGCCACCACTCCCCCAACACCAACTCCACAGCGTCACTGTCCGTGTGTGGTTTCGTTGGTATAGTAAATGAGCAGGGTGGTAAATGTTGAGGTTAATTTAGTGTATATTCTATTACAGGTAGCCAAAAACATGGAAAGCAATAAACGGAAGAAATTCTCTTATTTGACAAGCTGCCACTGGGGGCAGTGTGTCCACACCTATCCCTCAGTCCTTTCCCATAGTCACCACTGCTTATCCTCCAGTCATCTTCCATGTCCACAAAATGGAAATGTTTTTCAATTTTCAGCTTACTTTATGCCTATGATGGTCCTCAAATTCAAGATTTTTGAAAAGCCTTTTTTGTTGTTGTTGTTAAACGGCCGTTTTCTGTATGAGCTCTGCCCAACCTGTGCTGGAAATGCATGGCTATGCTGAGGACCAGCAGAGCCAACAAAGGCTGGGTCACGCATTACTCCTCCCTGCTCTACCAGTCACAATCGTCAGTACTATAGTGGGCAATGAGTGACACCCTTGCTTCTGAACTTGCTATCTTCATCGAACCCAAACTCAATATGCAACAGCCTCTTCTCATGACACCCCAAAGAGATCAGGGCCTGTTTAAACAGAGGGAGAGCGAATCAGCACAGTGTTCACAGAACTCAGGCCGGACTTCAGAGACACGAGCAATTATGGGCTATCAAATGAATATTTAATGAAGATGTAAATGATACGAGTCAATTCTGCCTTGCTTGTCGAAATCGCTTCTGGCAGCGAGGCATGGAAACAGGAGCGCTGTCTTTGGAGCCATTGTTCTTGAACTTCTCTCCAGCTCCTTCTGAGGCCACGTTCTTTTGAATGCTCTGGCTTGTCGGCTCTTTCTATCTGTGCAGACTTCTCACCAAGTCCACATAGGCCTCCAGACGTCAGACCCGTGTACCACCAACATTCTGTCTGTCTCTGTCAGCTGAGTGTCTGCGCTGATGAGAGGGGTGTGTGATTTCTCCAAGGCGATTGATCACTTCGTCGACTTTGAGAATGCCACTCGATGCATGGATGTGGGCTGATCCCTCAGTTGCTAATTCCTCCACCAGAACTAAAGGGGTGGGCCTGAAGGAGCTGGTTCTGAAATAACCCAAGGAGAAGGAAGAAGCTATCAGATGCAGCAGGAGCCACTTGTGGGCTGCAGGATGTGGGTAAAAAAAAAAATGATCTCTGCTTTGTGCAAGACATTCAGCTAACAAGGATCCAAGGGACACCAGGAACCGGTGTCTGTTCCTCGGGTTACTGTTGAGGCAGCAGCTGCTGAGAAGCGGGAATAACAGTATTGGATGCAGGAACTTACCCAGCCAATAACTCCTGCTTCCCACCAAGGCAGAGTTTGGAAGATGAGAAACCCAACTTGAAGTCATCTGTTCTGTTTTCCCTTATAAGAGCGAGGAAAGATCAGCATGTTAGGACAGCAACAGGAAAGGATGTGTGGCCCTTCACGTGTTCTGGTTTCTAAACAACAGCAGTGTGTAGAAACTGGCCTATCGTGTCGAGGGCTGAAATCCATTTCCAGAAAAGCCAGGCCCAAACCCCCATAAGTTAGACTTGGCCCTACTGGATTATGATTCTGTTGCTGTTTTCTTCTACAGGAGCTTCTGGAAGACTCCATGAGGGGGAAGCTCTGGGATGGCTGCTGCCTTTATGAATATAGTATCTGGGGTGGCTGTTTGGTTATCCATTATGACACTGGGTGAGACACCCACATCCCACATATGTGCGCATGAGTTTTTGGTTCCCAGCTCAGTTTTT
This sequence comes from Ochotona curzoniae, assembly GCF_017591425.1. Classification (NCBI taxonomy): domain Eukaryota; kingdom Metazoa; phylum Chordata; class Mammalia; order Lagomorpha; family Ochotonidae; genus Ochotona; species Ochotona curzoniae. The sequence goes on along the minus strand of NW_024465023.1, from coordinate 15,753,704 downwards.
GGATTCCCATGGTATAGTACTGCAGATGCTGGGAGGAAGTGGTGATGGGTCAAGTTGTTGGATAGATGCCACCCATGTGGGTCACCTGGACTTAGTTTCTAGCTCCCATCTTCAGCCTGGGTCAACTGCAGCTGTTGCAGGCATTTGGGAAGGGAATCTGTAGATGGGAGCTCTCTCTCCCAAGTTAACCAAAACTGCTCTTGCTCACACCCTGTGACTTCCTGTTCACTACACAGTGGAGTGGTGAGAAGAGCTGCTCAGCCACTCTGTCATCACCTTTCAGAGCTGTAGCTGTGTGAGCTGGGAGCTCAGCGGGTGGCTTTCTGTCTTAGTCGATTTTATATGTGACGACTGACTCTAGGACCTTTAGGGCTCTCAGTCCCACACTCATTTTTTTTTTCTTTCTCTGAACAGACTTGTGAAGACTCAAGTGAGGCTACGTGTAATAGAAGATGAAATGTTTTTCCCTAAAATGTTAGAGATTGAGATTGCTGTAGGGATTTCACATGCAGGGAAGTTGATGCCAGAAGGTGGTTACATGGGTCCAAGAACAGTGAGAAGTCCAAGAACAGCCTGTAAGGTGATGCAGAGACCAGTCAAAGCAGGAAGCAGGTACTACCTTAGTACTGGGAGGAAATGAGAGGACTGATGTTTCAGAGAGCAGAAGTCAGGCCCATGTGGCATGAGCCTGAGATGCGGTGAAGGCTATCAGGTGGGTGCTGGAAACTGGCGAGATGCTACTGGGTGAGGATTGTGTTTGTCCATTGTTGCAAGACAAAAGAACTCCATATGTAGTTACTGTAAGTAAAAAAACTTATTCAATTGTGATTCCTGTAGGTCAAGCAGTTTTAGGGCAACTTAGCTGGCGTTTATGGCTCAGGACCTGTCCAGAATCTGCCATGAGGATGTCCCTTGGGGCTGAGGTTAACTTATGGTTCCACTCGGGGTTGGAGATCTGCTTCCAGGTCCACTTGCATGAAGGCCCGCAGGCCTCATGTCTTCGCTAGCTGTGGGTTGAAGACATCAGTACTCTGGGGACCTCTGCACAGGATCACTCACAACACAGCACCTTTCCTCCTGTAGAGGGAGGACTCCGAGAGAAAGCATTCAGCAAAGAGAGAGCCAGATGTAAGTAACAGTCTTTCGTAACCTCATCTTCGAAATGATGTCCCAATTCTTTAGCCATACTCTACTTCTTAAAGGAGGCCACTAAGTCCAACATATGTTCCAGGAATAGTTATCAGGGGCAGGGCACACGAGCAACGCTTTCAGAAACTGTCTGTTCTAGACACAGAATCAGAGGTCAGATTCCTCAAAGGCCTGGATCTTATGCAATCTGGGCAAACCTTTTAACAAAAAAGAGTGTACTGTAACTACAAAGGTATATGAATGACTATCAACAGGTGAATACGTAAACATGATGTGAACTGTATTAGTGTATGATGCAATATAGAGGCCATTCTGTTTAGTAAAAGATACACATCCCCAAAGATCACATGATACGACTCCTCTGATATTAGATGTCCAAAACAGGTGAATCCGCAGAAACAAAGAGTAGATGAGTGGTCACTAGGGCCTGGGGTTGGAAGATGTTCTAAAACTTGGATTGTGTTGATAACTGTACAACTCAACAAATTTACTAAAAGCCATCAAATCGTACATTTATAATGAGTGAGTTTTATGGTATATAAATTATATTTCAATAAAGCCGTTAAAAATGATACATGACATCAAAAGAAGCCTGTGGGAGAGAGAGGTCCTGGAGCTTAGCTTTCACTCCCTTGCCAGGAAATGTCTCTGCAGAGGAGACACAGCTCTATGGTCAAGGTGTGCTGTCTGAGTCAGGGTCGGGGGAGAGCCGACAGTCAGGCCGCTTCCTGCCAAAGCCCATCTTCTCTTCTGCCTGTGCTTTTTTTTTTTTAATTGCAGAGTCAGATATACAGAGAGGAGGAGAGACAAAGAGGAAGATCTTCCATCCAATGATTCACTCCCCAAGTGACTGCAACAGCAGGAGCTGTGCCAATCCGAAGCCAGGAGCTTCATCTGGGTCTCCCACACAGGTGCAGGGTCTCAAGGCTTTGAGATGCCCTTGACTGCTTTCCTAGACCACAAGAAGGGAGCTGGATGGGAAGTGTGGCTTCTGGGATTAGAACCAGTGTCCATATGGGATCAAGGTGAGGGCTTTAGCTGCTAGGCTACTGCACCCAGCCCCTGCCTATGCCTTTTACTGGCCTGACCTGCCCAGAGGACAAGGAAATGGAGTGTTTTGTGATACAGAGTAGAGGATACAAAGGGTTGGGTACATGTTTGTGTGAGAAGAGAGGCAAATGACAGATTCATGAGCCGCCCCCTCCCTCCCTGCCCTAGACAACTGTAGTGGTTAAGAGCTACTTTGGGAGAATCTGCAGAGAAGACTCCTGTTTCTGAATGAAGGCCTAAGGTGTTGACTTTTTGTCTTCAAATATTATAGGACACTGGGTTTGTTGGTTAGCTTGTCTTTCCATCTTCTGTTAGTTGAAACATCAGAATTGTTTGTTCATGTCTGGGTACATATGGGAGGGGGTGGTGCTAAAGGAGCAGGTTATGGAGGAGGGGAGTAAAAAGGTGAACTCAGGGAAGAGGCATATGGGATATATCAAACATTCAATGTTGAATTATCAATGTTGAATGTGGCATCCTGGCAGTTTTCTCATTTACGTCTTGGAAGCATGGGTACCAGTGGCATGGTGGTGGGAGCGATGGGCCCAGGGGCAGGCAGGAAGAGGACACACTTTGAAGAAAGTAGAAACAATAACAAGATCAATTGCAAGTAGTTCTCTTTTTCCTATCAGCATCCCCAAGTCTTTCTAAACAAAGTAAGAAAATCCTACTTCGCCTCCAAAATAGCCCTTGAATTAAGTTCTACAGTTGCAGAGGTAACTGCTGAGTTTCTGCTATGTGTAAGCTTAAAATGGGTGCACTTTCTTCACTCACCTTGTCATAGCCAGTTTTCTGCATGGAAGGCAGTACAAAGAGCACCCCTTATTCAGCAGGTTGCTGACGCACGTGTGCTCAACCCCACACATTTCCTTCTAGAGTAAGCTCGAGTTGGTTCACAATTTGCATCGCCATCCGATCTCTGCGGTAATACATATTCCCTCATCTCAACGGGAGATTTGGAAATGCAGTGAGAGGCCAGTGACTATGAAAAGGAAACATTAGAACTTCAGGTGCTTCAAGCTGTCATTCTGTGAGCAAATTCTTCTTGGAAACTTGTGGTGTTCACTTGATTGAGTATGCTTCTTCTTCACAAGGGTTCTCTATGTTACTGTGAGGCTGGTGCTGTGGTGTAGTAAGCTAAACATCTGCTGATGGGGAGTCCTGGCAGCTTCACTTCTAATCTAGCTCCCTGCTTATGACCTGGGAAAGTGGCAAAAGAGAGCCCAAGTCCTTGGGCCCCTGCACTTACTAGGGAAACCTGGAAGAAGCCCCTGCCTCTGGCTTCAGACTGGCCCGGCCCTGGCCATTGCAGCCTTTTGGGGAGTGATCCAGTGAATGAAAGATCTCTCTCTCTGTCTCTCTTTCTCTCCCTCTGTAACTCTGTCTTCAAACAAACAAACAAACGAAAAATAGATCCTTTAAAAAATGTAAAAATACATTAATGTAGATAAAATATTGATTTAATTTCTTTTTCCTTTTCTGTATTACAGTATTTTAAATTTCATTTGCCATTCTTATTAGCATGGAAATTCTTTTAAAGGAAAATTTCTCACTCTGTTTTTCCTTGTGACCACTACAATTACTAGTTTTGTTTCATGGTGACTATGGAAAAAGATTTTGTCATGCAGATGAAGGAAGTGCTATTAAAAAAGACCCTTTCCAAGGACAGGTATTTGACAATGTGGTTAAGTCGTTATTTGGGATGCCCACCTTTTCTATCAGAGTTCCATATTCAAGTCCTGGCTGCTCTGCTTCTGATCCAGCTTCCTGCTGATGAACAGCCTGGGAGGCAGAAGATGATGGCTCAAGCACTTGAGTGAAAGACCTGCCACTCATATGAGAGACCCACATGGAGTTCTGAGCTCCCAATTTTGGTTTAGCTCAGCTCTAGTTTAGAAAGTGATTCAGTGGATGGAGGCTTTCTTTGCCTCTGTGTGTGTATGTCTCTGCTTTTCAAACAAAATGAAAATGAATAGGTGAAACTTGAAAAAAATGAATCTACTGTGTCAGATATACTAAATATGCTATTGTTTATAACAAAACTGATTATCTCCATAAATAAAAAAAAACTAAGGTTTAAAAATGTTAACAATTTTACTTATGGGTAGGGGTTTGGCTCAGCAGTTAAGAAGACAACTGCTTGCCATGTCAGAGTCTTTTGGGTCCAATGTCAGCTGCTCAATTTCCTGTCCAGTTACCTGCCAATGGCCTGGGAAAGCAGTGGAAGATGGCCCAAGTGCTTGGGTTCCTGCTTCCTTTATGGTAGACTGGGAAGAAGTTCCTAACTACTGGCTTTGACCTGGCCTGGGCCTTACAACAATTTGGGGAGTAGACCAGTGGATGGGACATCTCTCTCTCTCTCTCTCTCTCTCTCTCTCTCTCCTTCTTTCTCCCCCTCTCTGTAGCTCTTTCAAATAAATAGATCTTTCGAAAGAGAAAGAAAGAAAAGAAAACAATTGTATCTTAAAGAAAAAAGAAACTTCTCTGGATCAAAAAAAAAAAAAGTTCTCATCAAAAGCTTTTGGCTTTCCCAAATATAGCATTTATGTTACACATATATAAATCCATTCGAATACTGATAGCCATCTAGGTGGATAGTATTATTATGTCTTTTTTACGACTAAGGGAATTCAATTGCAGGGAACCTACCGAACTGACTTGTCCATGACCGCACAGTTCGTAAATTGTAGAGCAAGGATTTGAACCTTAGTTGTAGTCGTCTGGACATTACATTGCCTAGATAATCTTGGCATTGGACTTCAGCTACTGAGGTGTATCCCCGAGGCCATGTTCAGTTCCTATGTAAGCTGTAGGTGTACAGCTTAGACTTCAGCCATTCTCTGCCATCTAGAAGGCAATCTCCCATGTTGGGAGGTTGCTAAGGGCATGCCACACAATATGCTGGAAGTCAGCTCGGCATGTTGTGCACCACAATGTGAGAAGGAAAGAATGGGAGAGAAGACTGGCTTTCCCAAATAGGCTCTGTGCTATTCCAAGACATATTTAACTCCTTGGAGATGTCTTTGTGAGTTTCACTACAAGCTGGAGAAAATCTCTCCTTGCTTCTGCTACAGGTAATACTGACCTGCAACACTAGATGGCAAAATGGTGCTGTGTTACTGGGGTGTGATCTGAAAAGACTGGTTGGAAAGACTGGTTAGGAAAAAAAAAAAATCTGAAATCACTTAGCCGCTTTTTTTTTTTTTTAAACTATTCTTATTTTAAAATTTATTATAAAAGAAGAAAGTTTTATACAAAGGTAGTAACTTACTTTTAAAAATCATTGTTTAGAAATCCCTTACTTTGGATTGCGCTAGGCTATCAGGTTCTATCAAGTAGATAAATATGTGTCTCTTTGCCTAATGGCCAGCTGGTCAAAAGCTACCTCCTAATTGATCAGATAAAAATGGAAGGATAACAGAAGATAATGGAGATAGCATGAAATGTACTTTCAAAAGCTGCATGTTAACATAAATGTGACATAAACGTGACAAATGTGTATGGCACAGATGTCACCTGTCACGGCCTCTTCTGTTTAAATAAACTTAGAAGCAAATAACAAATTGGACACACTGCTGATCTTCATTTCATTCATTCAAAAATAAGCTCTTCCTATGGGCAACAGCACAAAATGCAAGAAAAAAAAACAAACCCAAAACCAAAACCAAAAAAAAAAAAACCCCAAAGTTTTAGTTTGGTATTTAAGAAATATGTGTTCCAGAGAGGGACGGAAGACAAATGCTTCCATAGTACCAACAGTCAGCCTCAGAATCAGTCTTTCTCCAGAGCTGCTGCTTTCTCTGTCTTTGCCCCTTCTTTGCAAGCCTTGGGGCCACCCAGGGTTCTCACGGGGTGGGGGTGGGGTGGGCAGGCAGCACATCAACAGATCCAGCCTGGGCCTCCAGGCAGGGGTTCCGCACTCTACACTGCTTTCCGAGTGAACTACCTTGGACAATCAAACCTAGCGTCACATCCACCTTATCAGAGATGCCGACCAAATGTTAGTAGGAAGGAGACGAGCCTCCTGCTGCACAGCCATAGAGGAGAATGGGGCTAGGGGGTTCTCTAGAACTTTGCACAGGCAATGAGAACACAGTGAAATTACACGGACCTATCATCAGCAAAGGCACAGAGGCTGAGAGCGCTGCCCTGGTGCAGGGAGCTTGCCCTGATTGCGGCAGTGGTGTGCCCAGCATGGGTGTCCAGCAGCAGTGGTGTCCTTGGGAACTCGTTAGCAAGGCAAATTCTTAGGCCGTCGCCAGACTAGGGAATGAGAAACTTCAGAAGATGGGACCTGGCTGTCGCTACATTGACAAGCCCTCTACTGGTTTCTCCACAAGCTCAAGGTTGAGAAGCACTGGGCTAGAATATGCCCCTGGCCACAGAGGCTTGATGAAGAGTGAGTTACAAAGTGGTTAGATGGTAAAGAGCTTTGCACTAAGGATGTCATGCTTTCTCTGCTTGCTTTAGCTTGTAGGCCAGGCAGGAGCAACTGGGAGTTTCTAAACAGCAAAATGGCCAGAATGATCTGCACTTTAAACCCACTGCTGTTGTGCAGGCCTGGAGACAGCCTGCCTCAGGGCATTTCTGTTGTATCTTCTCTTGCCACAAAACTGCAAAACAACACAGAGAGAGCGCCAGAGAGGCGTCTTTCACTCACTAGTTCATATCCAAACTAGCCACAATGGCCAGGTCTAGGGCAGACCAAAGCTAGGAGTCAGGAACCTCCATCTAAGTCTCCCACGTGGGTGGAAGGAACCAAAACACTTGAGCCATCTTCTGATGCCTTTGCAGGGGCTTTAGCAGGGAGCTGGATCAGAAGTGAAATAGATGGGGCACGAACTGGTGCCCATATGGAATGCCAGCATTACATACAGTTGCTAAACCCGCTGTGCCACATTGCTAGCTCCCTGGCACAACTTTTTATTCCAATGAATGAACATGCATGTCAGTGAACACTTTAAGGGAAAGCCTTCTCTGCACTTGAATTATGCTGACATCAGCAGAAAGAGGGTAGATTATGGATGTTATGTGATGAAAGAGGTGAAGTTTTTTCTTAAAACTGAAGGGAAAAAAACCAGATCAGAGAAGAGAACCCTTCAGTGCCAACTGATACAAGGCTTACAAACCCCAAAGGTAGTCCCCAGAAAACACTTGAAACGCACATGACCAGATGGAATGAAGGAGACATTGACTATGAGGAAATGGAGGTTGGTTACAAGAAATCAGTGGACGGAGTAGATTTTGAATCAGGGGGAGTGGATGTTGACTAAGCTTTCTGGAAGATTGGATAAGATGGGATGCGTAGAAGGAAGGTGAAGAAACGAATGCTATTTATTTTTAAATCCATGGCATACGCGAGATTTGGGATGACAAAAAGGGCTCAAGGAGGGCTCCAGGGCTACAAGAGTGAGAGGAGATCATGGACGCAGAGGAAGGGGCTGGACTAGCTGCAGAGAACTGGCTGCAAAGTGTTGGCATGGGCATGGCCGGAGCCTAGCTGTTAAAGTCCTCGTCTCGCATGTGCCAGGATCCCATACAGGCACCAGTTCGTAACCCGGCTGCTCCAGTTCCCATCCAGTTCCCTGCTTGTGGACTGGGAAGGCAGTGGAGGAAGACCCAAAGCCTTGGGACGCTGTACCCGCATGGGAGACCAGGAGGAGGCTCTAGACTCCTGGCCTCAAATCGGTGAAACTCTGGATGTTGCGACCACTTGGGGAGTAAACCAGAGGATGGGAAGATCTTTCTGTTTGTATCTGCTTCTCCCTGTAAATTTGCCTTTTCAATATAAATAAATAAATCTTTAAAATATATAAGAAAGAGAAAGCGTCAGCAGCTGTGCTGCCTTTGCACTTTCGGAGCGTGTCATCCCTGAGATCAACGAGGAGAAGTTGCGTAAGGACCCAGCAATGTTGACACTGTGAGGAAGTAAAATTGGCAAGTTCGCAAGGCCATCTGTGCTGCTGAAGAGAGGTACATGGGAGCAGGAAGGGGTTGGTGGCCCTGAGCGTGAACGAGGCCTAGAGTAAACACGGGGAGTTTCATAGTCAGCAAGAGGCTGCAAACACAAGCTGTCCAGGGTGCGCACGCTTTCTGGAAAGTGCCCTTTTCCCTGCCTGTTGAAAGCTTTCTTATCATCAACCCCAGGTCAAAAGTCACTTTCTCTTTGAAACCCAGAGCCACAGTTGTGGCAGCAGATTAAGGCTCTTGCGTATCAGAGCCACTTCAGTTCCCTGCTCATGTACTCAGAAAGCTGTGGAACACAGCCCAAGTACTGCAGTGGGGTTCTCAGCCCCTGCTCCTGCCCTGGTCCAGCCTTGGCCTTGGTGGTCATTTGGGGAGCAAACCAGCAGATGGTATAGATGGTGGAGCTTAGGGAGATGTTTTTTTTTTTTTTTTCTGTCTCTGCCTTTCAAATAAATACCTCTTTTGTTAAAAAGGGAGAAATTCAAATAAATAAATCTTAAAAAAAAAAAAAAGAATCCTGACTTGACCACTTCCCTCTTCCTTCCTCAGGAATAGCTATTCTCAAAAATAATTGCATTTATGTGGTATTTATATCTTAAGAGAAATTGTTCTCTCAAGATATAAATTCTCTTAAGTTAGAGAGAAATGCTCTTTACTTATACATCTTATATACCTTTTATGAATTAACTACTTTCTCCATCGTAGTTATATAACATTCTGTTCATTGTAGGAGTTTAGTGCTCTTTCAGTTCCTATTCGACCAAAAGTAGATGTTCATTTTGTCTACTAGACAGTGAGATTATTAAAATCCAGGACCCCACGGGGCTTACTTGTGTCACCTCTATGGCTAGGACAATATCCAGCCCACAGTGGAAGTCCAAAGGCTTGAATTATGTTAAACAACTGAATTTCTATTTAAAGTATATGCCACAACAAGCCCAGTTCTGGGCAAACCAGTGCAAAGACAACCTGCTCTTGTTCTCCATTAGTAGTATCTACTCTAGATCAAACATAGTTCTATTTTTTTTCCATTAGAAATATGTTTTCACTGTTTAAGTTTCAAAGTGATGTTTTTCAGACTTCCCAGAATTATCCTTATGCTTCTAAGCTTACTGATTCAGAAATGGCCCAGTAGTCGCAGACATTTGGGCACTGTGGCTTAAGCCCAAGTGCATCCAATGGCAGAGTGCTTTATTCAAATCCCATTTGCTTCATGTTTCTGATTTCACTTCCTGCTAACGTGCACTCTGAAGGGCAGTGGATAGTGGCCCAAAAACATGGTCCCTGTCACCCACGTGGGTGACCTGGGATGAAGTTCCTGGCTCCTGGCTTTGGCCTGGCGCAACCTCTGTAGTTGCTAGCATTGGGGAAGTGAACCAGTGCACATGAAATCTCCATGTCTCTCTTTCTGTGCCTCTGCCTCTGTTTTTCAAATAAACAAATGAATTTTCAAAAAAGAAAAACATATGGCTTCAGTGAATTCTGAACTCTCAGTGTTTTATCTCCCCTGCTTTGTATAGCATTGGGATTGGCTTTGGATCTCTTTTCCTAATTACAAACTATACTGATACTGTATCCTTATGACTTGGGCTGTAGCCAACTCAGAGTCCTCTGTGGAACAATGGCACCCAGAAGGGGAATAAAACAAATAGCATGGCCTCCTGAAAGTCTAACAGCATGAAGGTAAGTTGCCCGAATTGAAACCTCACCTATGATTTCCTAGAGTTCCTGGGATTTCTGGAGAGATGAACATGGTGGAAGGTGTGTTCTAACACTGTGAGCATTGTTTGCTGATGGCTGCCATGTTTTGAAGGTCCTTCCTAAGCCCCCTTCTCACTGTTGTGATCTGTTGGGAACTAGGAATTGCAGTGAAAGAATGTAGATTTTCTCAAACTGGGCCCCACATGCTGATAACTTCATGTATCAAAAGTATGGATTTCCTAAGCCTCACTCCTGTGAGCTGAGGTGGGACCAGAGGATATCTGCCTGTCTTACTATCTATCTTCTATTTATCCATAAATCTGCAGTTGAATTTTCTCAGCAGTGGATCCTGAAACAAGAATGGGAGAGTAAGGAACTTTTGGGGAGATATTGCTGGGAAGCACTGATAAGGGAAGGGGATGCTATTGTGGGAAACCTTCATCACCCTGGGAACTCACAGGTGGCAAAGAACATATCTTAAAACTATTTCACTCAAGGTACAAATAGGATGGGGGTATTTTTGAGATTCTGCTGTTGAGTTAGCAACACTCCCAGCACCCCAGTGAATAAGGAGTTTCTGGTAACCCCAGGAAATCCAAAGGCAAAGAGTCACAGTTCAAGGCCATCAGTGGTGGTGAGTGACCCGGGGATTGAGGGGATGGGCAGTAAAGTGGCTGTTATAACAAGCATCACTGGTGTGTTTTGGCTATAGCCAAGGTCTAGAGCACACCAGATTTGATTAAGATATTTATGAAATATGATACATAAAGTATTTTTATTTAACATCCTTTGAAAAGAGCTTGCTGATTACATTCCCTCCTTTGACAATAACCAACTACCAAAGATGGCAACTCTAGCCTTCTACATCGAAATGGAATCCAATCCACTCTGAAATTTTGGCTATGCGATTTATTGCCAAACAACTCATGTGAACAATACACAGCTGGCGAGAGATTGGATGAGAAGGAAAGGAAGAAAGAGTCTTGTCTGCTGAGCAGGAGGACTCAGAGAAGGGTCATAGTCTGTTTAAAGGTGCCTCGATTGTCTCCGCAATTACAAAGTCAAGGATGTTGACAATGTTTTTTCTATGCATCAGGGATGCCTGGGATGCCTTCCAGCTGCAGCATGGGGACCTTAATAAACGAGCCATATTATGTTTATACTTTACAGTTTAAGTAATGCTATTTCACTCTGTGTAAAGCCACTTAAAACACCAGTGGAAACACATGCATAGACCATGAAACAACTTTAAATGGATAATCAATTTTTATCACATATTGAGGGTTAGACTGGTATATCCGAGTGAATTATGAAAGTCTGTATGTGCTCTGGCTAGGAGTGTTTGCATGCCAAATCTTTTTCTTTGTCACAGAACCAATCTGTTGTGGGGGACTGGGGGTTTCCAAACTCTAACACTGAAACTATCCTTTTCATTCTGAAAGAATTTTTGCAAATTTTCAAATATGGGTGTATTTTATTTAGGGTTAGGGTTAGTTCTGTATTAGACCATGTTAATTCCTTTGTGTAAGGACTGTATCAAGCCATGTTAATTCCTTTGTATAAGAATTCTCCTTGATAGCAGAGGAGATCTGATCCATATCTGAGACACTGAGAAGGCATGACCAAGGTAAACACGAGCTTCATGATGAAAGACTAGAATGTATTATGCACCCTAAAACTTCCAAGGTATGATTTTAGAACAAACATGAAGAATTTGTTTATGCAGTGGCTAGTAAACACATGGAACTCATTATACCCATGAAGTTGGTCTGAATGAGAAGGTGAATGTGGTTAAGGCGAATTTGGATCAATTCATGAGTAACAGAATCATAACAGTTCACCAAGAGGAAATTAGGCAGCTTCAGGTTACATCCGTAATGTCTGGGGATGAGGTCATGGATGCAAATTACCACATTCTTACCAAGCATTGCTATCACCTTTGGAGAGAGTCTAAGATTGGGCGAGCACTGCTATGACACGTTACGGCATCCTTTATGCTCTTCAGAGGATATTGAACATGTCATTAAAACTAAGAACCCTGAAACACCAAAGAAGCTCCTTGGTCTCCCAACTTCCTGGAAAAACTTATCACTCATTTTGAGATCCCCTAATGAATGGGATAGAGAGATTCTCTGATATTATTACCCACAAAATACACGTCAATTGTGAACTTTCTACAGAACGTTCCCAACTTCATATTACACGTCAATTGTAAATGATGGTGCAGAATTGCAAAGTAGCAGGTCAAGCTTAATTCTTTAATAAAATATTCAAATGCTTCATGCAAGCATTATTTCATTTGGCCTGTTTGACAACTCTAAGTACTAACTTAGTTTCAGGATCAGCACTCCTGCCAACATATCCTAAGCAGCACGGGGTTTCGTTTTCAAAACCCAACATTATATGAAGTTTGACTAAGTGACATAGCAAGTGTGGCTATTTATTTATTATATTTATTAATTTTTATTGGAAATGCAGTTACAGAGAGAGAGATCTTTCATCCGCTGGTTCACATGCAAATAGCCACAATGGCTGGAACTGAGCCAGTCCGAAGCCAGGAACCAGGAGCTTCTTCTGGGTCTCCCATGTGGGTGAAGGGGCCCAAGGACTCGGGCCAGCCTCTGCTGTTCATAAGTAGAAAGCTGGATCAAAAGTGAAGCAGCTAGGACTCAAAAGAGTGCCCTTATTGGATGCTGGTGCCACAGGTGGAATCTTAGCTTGCAATGCCACTGTGCTTGCCTCAAGGATTTTGTTTTTGTTTTTCAGATTTATTCATTTTTACTGCAAAGGCAGATACATAAAGAGGAGGAGAGACAGAGAGGAAGCTCTTCCATCCATTGATTCACTCCCTAAGCAGCTGCAACAGCTGAAGCTGAGCTGATTCGAAGCCAGGAGTCCGGAGACCCTTCCGAGTCTCCCACATGGGTGCCGAGTCCTAAGGCTTTGGGCCGTCCTCCACTGCTTTCCCAGGCTACAAGCAGGGAGCTGGATGGGAAGCGGGGCCACAGGAATTAGAGCTGGTGCCCATATTGAATCCCAGCTAGGCTACCGTGCTGGGTCCTCAAGGCTATTTCATTCAAATCGCCACTTGACAGGTTCACGCAATGATCCACGATCATGGATACTATATGTCTTCCTTATGTTGAAACTTCCTCATCATGACAAGTTTATATCAAGAGTTCTGAAGCTGTAAGGGATGATTTTGGACAAGTCACAATTCTACTCTTTATTAATCAAGTTAATTAAATCTTGGAATTTTTAATCATAGTCTGACTTGTGTGCTTAAACTAATAAACAAATAGAACAATATAATCATTCTTACATGAAAAAATATTTGGTTATATTTTAGGTCACCATATTATTTTTCAAAATATTTGTAACCCTTGGGCCTGGTGTGGTAGCCTAGCAGTTAAAGTCCTCGCCTTGCATGCGCCAGGATCTCATATGGGTGCTAGTTCATGTCTTGGCTGCCCCATTTCACATCTAGCTCCCTGTTTGTGGCCTGGGAAAGCAGTTGAGGACAGCCTAACGCTTTGGGACCCTGCCTAGCATGGGAGCCCTGGAGGGAGCCCCTGGCTCCTGGCTTTGGATTGGCTCAGCTCTGACCATTGCAGCCACTTGGGGAGTGAATCATTGGACAGAAGATTTCCTTTTTGTCTCTTTTCCTTTCTATATCTGCCTTTGCAATAAAAATAAATTCATAACCTTCAGAATTTTTACCTCTCACCTGGGCTTACTGTCTTTATGGTTTTCAGGTGAAGGTGGCAGAGAATGAGAGTTAAAACTTCTAACTTTCTCGGGCCCGGCGCGGTGGCGCAGTGGTTAAGGTCCTCGCCTTGCACGCCCGGGATCCCATGTGGGTGCCGGTTCCAATCCCAACTGCACTTCCCATCCAGCTCCCTGCCTGTGGCCTGGGAAAGCAGTCGAGGACGGCCCAAAGCTTTGGGAACCTGCACCCGCGTGGGAGACCCAGAAGAGGCTCCTGGCTTCGGATCGGCATAGCATCGGCCGTTGCGCTCACTTGGGGAGTGAATCATTGGACGGAAGATCTTCCTCTCTGTCTCTCCTCTCTGTATATCTGCCTTTCCAATAAAAAAATAATAAAAATAAATCTTTAAAAAAAAAAACTTCTTTCTCATCAAATAAATTATTTGTGCATAACAAATCAACAAATGATAGAACACACCTCCATTTTCAGTGGTAAGCATTTTAATCTCGTTTAAAACTAAATGGTGGTAGTATTCATTTAGTTGATACTAAATTCATCACAAATAATTAATAGACTTTTAAAAAGAGAAGTGAAACTATAAATGGTCCACCTATAGATTTGTTATTAGATTCTAGACTTTGGGATACACTATCAGGATTTTTATTAAATCAAGAAGTATTTTGAGAACAAAAATAATGTCAAGCATTTTACAAATTAAAGTCAAAATATCTCATTTCTTTTTGGTAACACCACAGAAGAAACAAACTGTAGTTTTGCTTACTGTCAGTAATGTCCGGAGCACCTATGTTATTCAACATTATTATAAAACAATGAGGAATCTACAAAGAGTTGAAGAAAATGTAAGACTATTAAAAAATTGCTGTAGCTAAAGCCAGCAAATGGAAACATTCAAAAGTTTTTATATTCCTGTATCACTTCCAAATTACACTAGGAATCAGGTACTTTTCCAGTTAATATTGTATCCATTGTAGCTTTTATTTTTGGGTCGCTTAGTTGGAGTGATGTAATAGTATTTAACAACATTCAACAAATCATAAATTAAGACAAAACAGCAGATCATCTTGCTAGTGGGAAAATCCCCTTATGCACCTAAATGAACTTTAGCTGTCTCTAATTCATGTAAAATTCTTCACATACTGGTTTGCAATTGCTCTACATTAAGCAAAAAATATGCTATTTTGCTCTGTTCGATCCTAATATTCTCCCTTCTCACGTATCTAAATCCTTACACACCTATAACATTCATTTGATGAATAATAACATTTCGGTGCACTAGGTAATGCACATGTTTTTTATTTGCCATGAAGAACTGTGTTTCCTCAACTGATTTATGTACCAGCTGGACAAAATTACTTTTATTATCGTTTATATCATTTCCCCAACATCCACAACTAAAAAATACTTGTAAACTGCCAATGACACAATGACAACAGTGAAACCAAGTCTTCAAATTCAAAATCAAAACGAAACATTTCATCCACGAATTTCAACGAACAACATAGCTGCAATGTTTTTGAACTAACAAATTCAGGGTCAATAACTGAACAATAGCCCATCTTTTGCTTTTTTCCTTATGGATAACTGCAAAAATGTTCAGGGACAGCTTCAAAGTTTTCCGAAACAGAGATAACCATTTGAGTTTGAAGTTTGCAGAGGGGATTTACAAAGAAACTACTCAAACCATAAAAAATGATCATGATGTAATAGCACAGAATGTTAATGATATTTTCTAATCTTATGACTTCATTTCCTGAATTATGCTTTGTCTAGGACCTGAGAAACAAACCAAAAGTGTTCTCTTATTTCTAAGTTAAAAATGCTTATCCATATATCACTGTATGGTATATATTCTGATGATTTCCATTAAGCTTTCTTGATATTTTTTAATCAACAAACTTACAATGTGTTTAGCCAGCAATTCACCCAATTTGGAAAGCATCTCAAAGGTTTGCAGCCATTTGCCTAATGAGTATAACATGGGCTCAGTTCAGTCCTCTTCTGAATTGCTTTGAATGTCAAACATTTGTTAGCCATTACCTACAGTTTGCATCTAATACTGCATGTGTGTGGAAGCATTTTAGGCTCCACATGAGAAATCAGCTTTTGGGGATCCTTCATGAGCGTTCCCTCACAGCATCCACTGATAACTGCCCCATCTCTCTCTTTCTCTCTCTCTCTCTCTCTCTCTCTCTCTCTCTCTCTCTCTCTCTCTCTCTCTCTCTCTCTCTCACACACACACACACACACACACACACACACACACACATATCCTGGCTCCACTTCTGAGCAACTAGTTCTGATTTGAGTTAAACAGATGAACCAAACCCTTTGTTCAAAGGCATTTTCTGTGCTTTTCAAAGTCTCCCAAGCAAAGCTTTCCTTTTGTTTTTGATTAGCTTTAAGTCCTACCTAAGTCAGCACTTGAAGTTTTATATACCCTCCTTCAAAATCTGGTGATATTTTTCAGCTATTTTTCAGTGATTCTCTGAAGTCAAACAAAATAGAGATGATCACTGGCTGATGAATAGGATCCCAAATACAGATCCTAGCACACACAAATACATACACATGGCCTTACAATATGGGTGTGTCTGTACTCAGAGATGGCTAAATTATGAATGTCTTTCTGCATACAAATAGATAACTTGTAATGGTGCTAGTTGCTTTGTGAGTTGCCTGAGGAACATTATTTCTTAGTTTCATTCTCTTCTCTTCTCAGACTGATTCATAGTCTTTGGGGTAACAAAGGAAGGTTGGATTATTCCGGAGTTCACCAAATAATATACATATTTCTAAGTTGTGGATTTAGAAATTATTTGTAGATATACCTATGCAGCCATGTGTCTGTGCACTCAAACACAGTCATACACATATATGTTCGTGGAGTAATGGCTATATATGTGATCTCTATAAATGCTTATCTATATGCAGATCAAGTATTTTCACATGCATTATGAATTACACTATAACTTTTATAGAATTTTAAATGTTCTCTCGGTAGCAAAGAAGGACCTAGTTGAAGACCACAGGTGACTCTCCAAAATGAGACAATCCACCTCTCCATAACAGCTAGTCAACTCTGCCGGACTGATGGAGTTTTTCCTCAGTGTCCCCTAAGCATACAGTGACTATCTGTGGGCAAGCCTCTGCTGAGGTATTTTAGGTACTGAATCACCAAATGATAACCCTGACTTCTTCATTGAAGAATGAATACATTCTATGTTATAAAGCACCTGCTATATTTGACCTGTATTGCTTTCGGGTAAACAGCACCCACATACAGAGCCACACATACATACACACAAACGACACCCTATGAAACCAACGAGAACATAGTGATTGTTGCCTGAGAAGCCTAAATGGAAACGTGAACTCAGGGGCAAGAAATACTTCTTTTGATTAAAGAAAGCAAGGGTGGCTCCTTGGAAAAAAAAATCATGATTTGACTGCATAGCCAAACCATAAATTCAATGCTGAGGATGGGTTTGAGAGAAGGGATGGTAATCTAGGCATGCAAATAGAAAAAGTTCTGTCACCAAAGATTATCAGTGATCAGGGTATGGTATGAATGATGGAGAGAAGACAGAGCCAGGCAAGAGCAGTAACTTGAAGCAATGATTCTGTTGACTCTCGTCAACAGAATTGAGAATTCAGTGGGCACTAGAGACACACCATAGATTTTTATTATTTGTTTTTAAACTGCTTTAAAAAGGTATATTTATTTGTGAGGCAAAGTGACAGAAAAACAGGGTGAAACATAAAGATAAATGAATCTTCCATCTATTGGTTCACTATCCAAATAGTTGCAACAGGACTCAGGAACTACATCCAGTTTCCCGCTGGGATAGCAGGGACCCAACCACTTGGATAATCTTGCACTGGCTTTCCGTGTACATTAGCAGGAAGCAGAATTGGAAGCGGGGCAGCTGGAAGTTGAATCAGTGCTTGTATTGGATACTGTTTTCACAGGTGGTAACTCGATTGGCTTCACCTTAATGCTAGTCCCTAAACTGGTTTTGACACTTATGAAATATAGTTGAAATCCAAGGAAGTATACAAAACATATGTTTAGTTAAGGGATTTATCATAAAACAAATATGAGGGTCAAGAAATAAAACATTACCAGTACCTCAGAGGTCCCCTTTTTATAGTTTTGTCACCTAGAAATATATATCTCAATGGTAGTTTAATTTTGTTGGCTTTGTGGAGTTTATATAAGTGTAATAATGTGGTATATATTGTTTTACATCTGGCTGCTTACAAGCAATGTTGCATTTGTGCAGTTCATCTATGTTTTGTGGTAGTTACAGTTGGTTCATTTTCATTGCTATAGGTCATTTCTTAGGTGAATACATTATAGTGATTCATTTATTTTGGTGTTGACTATTTGGACTGTTCCTAGTTTGTGTCTGTTGTGAACAGTGCCACTAGGAATATTCTTGCACCTACCATTTGATGCATTTACCAGCTCCTGAAAGAAGAGTAACTACTATGCTTTAGGACAATCCGTGTCACCGAAACACATAACAGAATAGCCTACAGAGAGAGATTTGAGACAGGAAACCACGTTGGAAACCAGGAGTCATGGAAAGCAGCCTCTTACAAGTTTGGAGAATCTCACGTGGTTTGTTGCTTCACTTGGCAAACACTCACTAGGCAAAAAAAGGTTTGGTTTCCAATATCCAAATCAAAGCAAGAGTATTTTCTTTCACCGCCCCCCCCCTTGGTATTGAACTGAAGGAGCAATAAATTGGTTCTACTTTAATTAATTTTCATTTCATTTGTTTTGTTTGTTTGAATAATGGAATCAATAGCTACAAAATCCGAACAAAATCCAGTATTCTGGTAATGACTACAACCGACTACACGCGTATTTTGCCCATGATTTTGTCCTCTGGCTTCCCCCAACCTAATGTAGAGGCCTTTTTGAACATAACATAAACCCTCCAAAAGGACTAGTGACTCCCCCAGTAAGTATCCGTTTGTGCTAGGCAAATAAAAAAGAATATTGATTCTATTCTCTCTCTGTCCTTATTACCTCCAGGGAGGCAGATAAATGATAAAATGATGAGTTCTGAGAATCACGTGGGCACACGTTCTTCTGGGACAGAGCCATTGCAAAGCCTCTGCCATTGTTTCCTGTGTAAGCACTCATTCTCTTTAGGAAGATCTACAGCAAAAGTCCAGCTCAGGCAACAACAGACTGCTCAGAGCCAGGTACTCTGAGAAACACAGCCTATGATGAGAAAGTTACACAATGCCATCAGGTTGAACTCTCTTTTCCTGTTTGCCACAAAAATTTGCTTAACTTTCAGCTTAACCACAAACATACACCTTTAGTGAACTGAGTAATGCCGGGTCTGCCCACCATGGTTTTGAGAAAACAGTGAGAAATCCAATATTGCAAAGTTACAGTAGATGGTGCTAGACGGGTGCAAAAGACACCAACAGCCACTTGGGCCACCTTCAAGATTTCTCCTGAGCTTAGCAGTTTAGAAAATGTGCAATTTAGATTTATCAATTCAAGAGAGGCACTCAGATAAAACAGTTGAATTAGTGAGATCAATGAATTCAGAACCCTATAATTAGACAATGTTAAGGTTTTTATGGAAATTAACAATGAAGACAACTTTAAAGCTGAGGTCAAATCGTCTATCTTTCTGGCATATGGGTGCCAATGTTAAATGACTAAAAGAATGCTTTTCCATTCATTTAAAATAATGCCATGAGTAAAGTTAATGTTTAAACTAATTTGCTGTTGGTATTAGTTATTTATCATTTATAAAGTATTTGTACACTTTGTAGATTGGCTTTGAGATTTAAATGTCCTATATAATATATGCAAACTGTTTTACAAAACATTACATAGTCTAAATTATTCTAAACGTGAAAAAGTATTACTATTTTTTATTATTATGACCTAAAAGTGCCTTTTTAAATAGTTGTCTTCATTAGTGTTTTAGAATCATTTTGTCCTGAGCATTCCTCTTATTCTTTTAAGCTTTTTAGGTGACATAGCTAAGCATAGGCTAATGAAGCAAAATATTTCAAACATGTATGTTTTCTCCTTGTTGCCAACAATTGACAATGACTTTCCAATCAATAAGCCAAAGATCAGTGAGCAGCTGCCCTTAAAGAAATGGCTATCTAGGGTTAAGAAAGATCCCAAACCATCCCACGACAGGTGTCTGCAGCAGAGGCTGCCTTCCTGCGATCTGCTGACATTCGGTGGATGTGCTGGTCCTTGGTCTTCTCTCAGAAGGCAACAACAGGACAGTGCTAATCCTACTCAGGATGGGACTTAGCTCAGAATCTGCCAGAGACTGCAGGCCAACGTGGGATCCAGCATGAGGTCATGCTCCCCAGAGACACATTCAGTTTAGGTTCATTTGTCGGGCAGGGTGTGGAGGAAATTCCATTTCTGAAAGCTAACCCATAATCCTTAGCATTCGATGATATGGCCAACCTAAAACACTCTCTTAAATGTGGATTTACAAATCCTTGGAACTACAAAACCTTCTTTGGGGGCTGGAAGATGCAATTTGTTTTTGGAGCAACAGAGGCACAGAAGAACGGGGAGTGACTGGCACTGCCCACATTAGCCTCTGGCCAGCATCAAAGCTTGGAGCTCCATCCAGGGCTCCTATGTGAATGGCATGGCCCCAATTACTTGGACCAATACTGTTTTGCTTCCTGGCCATTAGTAGGGAGCTGGGACTCAAAGCTAGGCATCCCAGTGTGGGATGTAGAAGTCTCTAACTGCTAAACCAAATGCTCACCCCTAAGATTAGGCTTCTAAGCAAACTCCTGATATTTATGAACCACTAGGGATCATTGACCAAATGTGTAAAATGATGTCAATATGAAAAATAGTACCTGTAAAATGTAAATTTTCTTTAACATATTGGTTACTCAATACCATGTCAATTAATTCCATAATGTTATAAATTGTTGCTGATGTTATGTTGGGGCTTTTAATTGATCGGGATGATACTCTGCCTGCTCTACCTTCAGACCAGAGATGGTCTCCCCAAGAAGCCGTTGACTTTGGACAATAAGATGCTGGACTCTATGCTTGGTATATGCTTGCAATGAAAGAACCCTAACTGAACTTGAACTGTGGTAATGCAGCATGGTGGAGGAATCCACCATGAGGGGAGGGTTGGGAGAGGGGTAGGGGGAATCCCTGTGCCTACAACTGTGTCACATAACGCAATGTAATAAAAAAAAAATGTAGTCCTAGTATGTCTGTCTGGCTTATCTGTATAAAATGTAAAATGTCCTGTTGACAGGGATAGTAAGTATCTGGAGTGATGGGATTTAGGGATGTTTTGCGTCTTATAAAAGCTAGCACTGAAAAGCTTAAATGAATGTAATTAATGTTCAGGTTAGGTTTAAATAATAATAGTAATGTGAATATTTCTTTTATTTATTTTTCCAATATGTGTTTAGCGTTAATTGTCCCCTGAAGAATGTCCCTCATCATCCTTGTGATCAATAGTCACAGTAGTCACGCAGACATGGCTTCTCTAATCGCACTGACAGTATATCCAGGAACTAATATGCAATAGGCCTGTCCAGTAAGTAGAAAGAGAAAAATCCATATTTTTAAATGTCATAGAAGCTATTCGTGCAGTTGCCCAGCAGCCAACTTTCAAATGTTAATAATTAGGCTGTGCGCCAGGCCTATTGCTCGGCTGCTCGTGCACGGTGTGTGCCACCAGACGGGAAACCTCCATCAGCCACTCACGGGAAGCTCTCGGAGCGTCCAGCGGCACGTCGGAGCACGTCGGAGATGACACCGGGCACCTTAGAGGAGAGAGCTGTGTGATGTATTACTGTTTGCCAGCCCTCGCCAGAGGCCTGTTTAGAGCAAGATTACAGCCTCTGCTGAGTCTCTCATTTCTTCCGGTCACAGGGTTACAGAGCACTTTACAAGTTGTGCCACGGAGAGACAGGGAGGGATTTCCAGGCGAGCCTGGAAGGAGACCCTTGGTAAACCTCAGCCAGCGTAGCCCCAGTTCACAAGATGTTTCTGCTTGTGTGGCTTAGAGACAGCCAAGCCAATGTTTGTAGAACAGTGTAAACTTTTGAACATGAAATGGAATATGAGCTGACCGTATTTCAGCTGATCACAAATTAAACAGATGACATGGGGCGCCTCTGAAACGTTGGCACTGAAATGGCTCTTTCTCAGAATTGAGGCATCTTTACTACTGATCTCCACGGAGCACCTACGAAAACTGATGGAGAACAACCCAAATAAGGTCAACAAAAATGTTCCTATAATAACGTTCATTAACAGTGCTGCTCGGTGACTGTTTAAAATTTTTCCTGCTACAGTCTCTGCCATAGATGAAGTCATTTGCTTGATTTTAAACCATTGTTTGGAATTTGGTGATGTCCAGATCTTCAGCTATGTTCCTTACCTTTAAGATGTGACCCAAATATTAATTTACAATGAACATTTCCGGGGATAATCTCGGCGGTTTTTGAAAGCTGACCCATCGAAAATAATGTACGCACTTTGCTTCTTAACAATATCACAGCTTTCCAGGCTCATGAGTTCATGGCTTTGCTGTTTCCTCTCTCGCTTGCCACATACGATTCAACCAAAAAATGCAGCTGTTTACTTTTTTCCTTCACAATGCCTATTTGTTAATTCAGTAAATATTTACATAGTTCTAGGACCAGTGCTACAAATGGGTGTTCTGCCCCAGGGTTAGACCTGAGCTCTATTTGTTTTTCCAGTCGTCATCCCCAATCAAATCTGTAGTCAATTAAAGTTTGCCCCACATTCTTGGACAATTCTTCCATTGAGAAGTTTTATACATGTTATGAGATTATGAGCATTCTAAGGTAGAGACTTCACAGTTTACCCACCAAAACAAACACTCATTAACTCACCAAAAATACCCCTGTCAATCACAACTAGACAGAATCCCATCAGTGTTCGTGTGACCTCTGGGGCCCTTTCAGTCTGGAACAACTTTTATTTCTGGAAGCCAGAAACTTTGTATTGGATTGTCTAAATTTTGAGACAATCTCCTTCAAAGAGTTCATTACAACCCTTTCTTACGATGGTAAGTAAAAAATGTGGGTTTGTTTTGGTTTTAAAACGGAAAAAAAAAAAGGAAATATTTTCAAGGATTTTTCTGGTAAATTTCAACAGATTGGATTTGTCTACCTGTTAATGAGATACCATTATTGGTTTGAATCCACCAGATTAAATTTGGGGAGCGGTGATAATTCATGTCCTTAGATATTTGTCAAAGCTTTATTAGGTATAATGGCTGTACCAAAAAAAGAATTCATTTAATTTGAATATCGTGATGAGTTTTGTCCTGCCGTTAAATTTAAATGTTGATTTTTGAGTTATCATTAAATCATGTGCACTCTACAAAGTGCTTGACAGTCATTCCTGATAGAAACTAAGTAACTTAATTTGAAATATAGTATAGTTGGCAAAAAGCTATTAAGAAGAAGGTTGATGTGTCAAAGCATGGTAATTTAAAAGCTACATAAATATGCTGTAGAAACAAAAATAACAACCGTCAATTGTTCATAGAATTTTTATTTGTTTAGGAATTGCTTTGGGCCCTCACCCACCATTCAATTGAGTAAAAACAAAGCAAGTAACACAGGAGTGACATTCATTTGTTTTTCAAAGCCATAAGCAATGTTGTCCCTGCTTATTATGTGTGCTTTGTTTCCACCGACATCTAATAAAAACAAACAATTCAAGGAATATGTATTGATCACTTAACCATGTAAAAGGCCTGTGCATGAATTGTTTTTTTTCATGATCTATTGGGGTGGAGGAAGGAGAAATGTACGTAAATAACAACAACAAAAAAATGCATGATAGAAGTTGCAACAATTAAATGTAAACATATAAGCACAGTGTTTTGGGGATACCGGAGAGGTGGTGATAAATTGGACTTGGGGACGCTTCGAGTGTCTACAGAAGGAGTTCTAAGAGGAGTACATTTTTCTAGAAACTGGATACACAAGACGTAGATAGAGGTGGAGAACCAGGAAGAGGTGGAGAGGAATTCTGGTTGAGAGAGCTGCGTGAGCAATATTATGGGTCAACTTGGGGAACAAAGAAGGGGATGTCTACTGTGGCTGTCACACAGGTGGTGAGGAGAAAGAAATGCGTGGCAATGGACTTTAAAAGACCTCCTAAGGCAGGGAGATTTGTCAAGCAACGGCAAGCCAATCAATATTTTGAGTGGCAGAATGGCATTGCTGTTACATTTAATTTTATTAAATTATATGTCAAAAAGTATTTGGAATAGACCCTACGTGTTCATCACAGAGAATTGGTTGCAACAAGAATAACATGTCCACAATGAATCATCATACCACAATGGAGAGGAATGAGGCTAATTTGCATATATACATGCATCTTAAGGACATGGCATACCAAGCAGTGCTTTTGCTGTATCTAAGAAAAAGAGAAAATATGACAGTGCTTCAAAGCAAAATTAAAAGATTTTATTTTGAGACAAAAACTTCTGAAATCCATTCATAGCTTTTCCGAAACATATATTTCCCAAGAATATTTTGAAGATCTTTCAATTAGAAAATTTCAAAGCAATTTTTTTTTTTTTTTTTTTTTGCATCCTGATTGAATCCTTTCTTGCTTAGCTCTCACTAGCCAGGAGTATGGACGGATGAGGATGTGGGTAAAAATTGCTATGGTAACGGAAATAAACACTCCAGAAACCTTTGAGGTTCATAAAACCTCAAAATCCCTTCACTCCCCCAGGCATGACTCAGTACCACTCAGTTTCATAGTGGAATGAATGCCGTCCCCTCAGCTTGGCTACACAAGCTTTCTTGCTGCGACCACAGGTGCTGGGACTCTTTGTTCCCCAGTTAGAGTGTAGCATGAGCTCCTGGAACACAGATCCCTGCTTGTCCCCGGTCACTGCCCACTCTGATGCCATTGCCACCAAGGCTGATTAGGCCACACAGTGAGCTGGCCAGACTGTCTTGGACATGCAGGAGCTTCCTGAGTCTGGAACCAGACTCATGGCACCTGACTCCTGCAGACTATCTGCAGAGAGAAAGGACCTGTCCACCCTAAGCAATGAGAGGGCCTTTGTCTTCTTTTAGCTTAAAACCCAAGGCCTAGATGTTTGGAAATTCCGATTTGAGGGAACATCTCTGAAGGCCATGGTATAGAACTGTTAAAGGCAATTGTGTGCACCTTATACTGGGCAATGCCCAATATTTTTACTCACTGTATCACGGTTCTTTATACCATACAAAACTTTTAATACTTGATTTGTATCTATTCAATATCTCACAAATAAATAAAAACACTCTATCGACATCTCAGGAGATTGCTAAAGTCTTTTTCACCTTGGTTCAGCTTCTAGCTTGAGCACTTATCAGCTTTGGGCACCTACCAGCACTTACCAACTTTGGGCAAGTTACCCAAACTCTCTTAGCCTCAATTTCCTCATCTATGAAATGGGAATATCATAAAGCCTACCTCATGGGTGGTTACAAGGGTTAAACGAGAAGATTCATATAAAATGCTGCATCTGGAAGCATTGACTTGTAGCAGATGCTTACTAATGTTCACTTAACTGATAATATGTTGCTGATGAGAGCATGGAAAACTACCCATGATTTAGTAAATGTATACACTGTGTTATGTTTACCACAGTCATCGTATTAGTCATCATCCATGCTGTATTTTAGATGCCCTGAACCTTTTCACCTTATAACTTACAAGTCTGTGCATTTCCCCCCACAGCTGCCCCTGAGAACCACTGTTCTACTCTTTGCTTTTAGGAGTTCAACTTTTCTCGATTTCACATGTGAGTGGCATCTGGTATTTGTCTTGGTGTGCCTGGCTTGCTTCACATAGCATAATGTCCTTCAGGTCTATTCATGTCACAAATGACAGGATTTCCTGACTGTTTTATGGTTGAATAATATCCCATTGTGTGTCTGTAGCACATTTACTTTGTTTATTCAAATCTGCTGACGTACACTTTGCTGTTTCCATGTCTTGGTTTTTGCAAATAAGGCTGCAATGAACGAGTGAGTGCATCTATCTCCTTGAACCACTGATTTCATTTCTTTTATGTAGATAATCACAATTAAGATTGCTGAATCATGAACTAGTTCTACTTTTTAAGTTTTTAGTCCTTCCATTCTGATTTCCATAATGCTTTCTTCTTCTTCTCCTTCACTCTTGTAAACTGGTAAGAGATGATATCTCATTGTGGTTTTGATTTGCATTTCTCTGGTGATTACGGATGTCGACTGTTTTTTCATATACCTGATGGTCATTTGGATATATTCTTAGGAATAATGTCCACTCAGCTTCTTTGCCCAGTTTTAAGTTATTTGTATTTTTGCTATCAAATTACTCTTTCAAGACAAGAACTGAACAAATTCAGCATAGGTTTGTTAGAAACCTATATGACAAACCTGCAGAGAGCATCATGCTTTATGGTAAAAAGTTGAAAGCTTTTCCTCTAATATCAGAAATAATACAATGGTGCCCAGTCTTATCACTTCCATTTAATTTGGTAGTCAGAAGCCCTTAGAACAACCACACAAGATAAAAATAAAAGGCATTCTAATTAGAAAAGAATACGTGAAATTGGGGCCCAGCAGCATGGCCTAGTGGCTAAAGTCCTTGCCTTGAACGCACAGGGGTCCTATATGGGTGCCTGTTCTAATCCCAGCAGCTCCAATTCCCATCCAGCTCCCTGGTTGTGGCCTGAGAAAGCAGTGGAGGATGATCCAAAGCCTTGGGACCCTGTACTCACATGGGAGACCTAGAGGAGGTTCTAGGCTCCTGACTTCGGATCGGCGGAGCACTGGCCATTGCGGTCACTTGGGGAGTAAACCATTGGACAGAAGATCTTCCTCTCTATCTCTCCTTCTCTATGTATATCTGACTTTCCAATAAAATAAATAAATCGTTAAAAAAAATACGTGAAATTTCCTGTTTGCAAATGCCATGATCTTATATGCAGAAAACCCTGAAGACAAAAAATTATCAGCACCATTAGTCAAATTCAGCAGACTTTCAGGATGCAGAACAACATATAAACATCTGCTATGCTTTATTCCCCAAAAGAAACAGAAAATGATCATGTTTACAAAGGTGTCAAAAGAGTAACATAAACAGAAATTGTGAGCAGAAGGGAACGTGGGACAGACCGGACTAGTCTGCCATACATACTGGCAAGCCAGGGTAGGGGGTGGGTCTGGTTGGGGTTACTGTGGGTTGCCCTGACTGGGCTGCAGCTTCTACTGGTTTGTGTGAGGGCCGAGTATGCGCTGGGCAGAACTAGGCTGGACTACAACACCCATTGGTTCCAGTGGAGGACATGGATGGAGACAGAACCGACCCAGCAACTGCAACCACCAGCTGATCGGGGCGATGGACTGTATTGGGCCCTGTGCTAGAACATGCAAGAAGCTGGACTGGGAATACCTCAACATTTCTTTGCGGATCTCCCCAGTCGAGATACTGGACTCAGAGTCCTAACCAAGAAAAGACAGACCAAGCCAATCAACAACTTCAGCTATCTGTCGGCAGTGAAACACTGGGCAAATGGAGACTCTATAAGGGACTGTGTTAATCAGTGGATTCCTCAATGACCACATCATGCTCGGAGTGGCGAGACTGGTAGCGATCCATGAATGGTGAACTATTGAAACCACTTGAGCGAGTATCTCAGAGCATGCCCCACATCCGGGACTTGGGGTGCGTGGGAAACTGGGTGGGGCTTCTCCCTCTATATCCCCCTTTACCTCAGATACATGAAGGAAGCGGTATGGAAATGATGGTGTTACCCACTTCCCTGTAGCCCTTGAACCTTTTTACCCTAATTAACTATGTAAAGATGGTCAAAATATAATAAAAACATATAAATATATATATAAAAAGAAACAAAAGATGTATACTCTGAAAACCTAAGAAATTAAATAAAGAAATTTTAGAGGACATACTTAAATGTGAAGACTTTTCATCTTTACGGATCAGGCAAAGCAATGATGTTAACATTTGCACACTATCCAAAGTGATGAATGATGCACTCTGTATCAAAATTTCAGTGGCATTTTTACATGAATATAAAAACAATTTTAAAGTTTGTGTAGAACCACAAAAGACTCCATATTGGTAAAGCAATTCTGAGAGAAAAAAAAAAACCTTCAACTACATAGTTTGGAATTCCAAACTATATTCCAGAGCTGCAATAATCAAAATAATGTGCCATTTGCATGAAAACAGATAGTTAGACCAATGGCACAGAAAAGCAATTCTAGAAATAAAGCCAGGTATATGTGTTCAAGTAAAATTCAAGAGTGTCAAGAATGCAGAATGGTAAAAATAACATTCTTAGTGGAAGGTTTTAGAAAGACTGACTACCCATATGTGAAACAAATGTGGGACACAATAGTAAAGATTTCAATATAATATTTGAAACCACAGAACTCTTTAAAGAATACCTAAGGAAAAGGGTCTTTGCCATTGTTCTGGCAACGAGTTTTTGGATATGGCACAAAAATTTCAGGCAATGAAAGCCAAAAATTAAAAACGAGGCAACATCAAACTAGAAAGCTTCTACAAAACAAATGAAACATTCCATAGAGCAAGGGGATAGACTACGTAATGACAGAAAATATTATCAATTAGTATAACTGATAAGTGGCAACATACAAAATATAAACATAATGCAACAACAAGAAAGCAATCGGGTGATTTTAATTTGTTTTTTAAATACTTTTGTGTATTTTCAAGTCTGTGCCACAAAATACAGTTACTTAAATAATTTGAGAAAGCACAATGCATGTTATCTTAACAGGATAAAATAGGGAAGAATGAAGCATCCTTAATTTGGAGAAAAGAAGGAAGATGTGAAAGAAGAGCTGAATAAAGCAGATGAGGTGCAGCCTTGCATGCTACCTTAAGGTTTTGAGACCCAATGTCTGAAGGATAATGAAAGGCCGAAGGCTTCACTAGAGTAGCAGCAGTGCCAATTTTGGATTCCAAAAAATTCTCATCAGATTTAGGGTTTCCAAGAAAAGATGGAGAAGTAAGGGAACCGTCCTAATCCTCTTAGGTTCCAAGTCCAGAGATTTGAATGATAAAAAACAATACTCTAATAACAAGGAAACAAAAACAACTGATTACTACAACCCATGTAGTGAAGAATATTTGTCAAGGAATAGTGAAACTAACAAATTGTTCAGATCTCAAGGAATGTGTCGATATCTGTAATATAGTAAGAACTAAAGGGTTATGGTGATGTTGAAGAAAACATGATATAGATACATTATTTTTGCTTTCCCCAGTACAAATAAACTTATTGTAGATGGCTTCTGATGGTTAGTTGGAGAGTAAAGAGGGACTCAACCAAACTCAGTAAGTTCATGGAGGAAGCATGTTCAGTAAGCTGACAAGAATACCCTTCCCTTAAGGTGAGAGGATGCCAAGAACGCATGAGGGAGGTTCGCCTTCAGGGAATAAACAGATTTGGCCACGGGTTTTTCTAAACCATCAAATGTGATTTGAAATTAAAGGCTCATACATCCCCTTTATCTTCTTCACAGTGTTATATCTTTATTGTTTGAAGTGAACTTGACCTACACTAAAAGGTACAAATCTTTTTAGTACAATTCAACGAAGTGTGGTAAAAGGCATGTATCTATGCAATCATCAACTTGATGACAAACCAAACAGAGCACTGATATCACCCAGTAATGCCACTTTGTCCCCCTGGCAGTCAATTCCTAACTTTTCTCCCCTCATGCCACCATAGGCAACTGCTGTTTTGGCATCCATCGCTTTTAATGGGTTTTGTTGTCTATTCTTGAATTTCATATTCGGATAATCATACAATATTCTCTCTTGTTTATCTTCTTTCACTGAAAACAATGTCTTTGAGTCTCATCAATTCTTCTCCATGCATAAGCAATCCATTTATTTTTATTCCTGACTAGCATTGCATTCTCTTAACTCACTATAAATTATTTACCCAGCCTTCTGTGAATAGACATTTTGTTGGTTTCCAGTTATTTGTCATTATAAATAAATGTGCCATAAACATTTGAATAGAAGTCTTTTTAGTTCTTTGAAGATTAATTTGTTTGAAAGTGTTATAGTTAGGGGAAAAGACAGAAATTTGTTATCTACTGGGTTCACTTGCCCAAATGACCAACATGGCCAGGGCTGGGCTAAGCTAAAGCCAGGAGCCAGGAGTTTTATATGGGTCTCCCATGTGAATGAGAGAGGCCCAAGTACTTGAGTCATTTGTCTATTCCCAGACCAACAGCACAGGCCTGGATAGAAACTGGAGCAGCCAAGATTTGAAATGGTGCCCACATGAAATGCTGACATTACAGGTGGTAGTTTTAGTCACTGTAACACAACGTTACTCCCTGAAGAACTCTGTAGGCACAGATTTCGATTTCTCTTGAATATATTGTAGTGGAAATAATGATCATAGAGCAGGTGTGTTTCATTTTATAAAATATTGCCATTCTCATTACCCTTTGCATATTTTTTTCTATGAAGTGTTGTTTAAGGGAGCTGGATGGGAAGCAGGGCTGCAGGGATTAGAACTGGTGCCCATATGGGATCCCAGTGCTTTCAGGGCGAGAACTTAGGCTGCTAGGCCACTGCCCCCAGCCCTACTTGCTATTTTTGTGATATGAACATTTCACACTCACTCTCAGTATTTTTCATGAATACATTGTAATTTATTGGGAGACACTCCAGCAGCAGCAAGATGGACTTGTGAAATTTTGCAAAAAACACACATTGTAAGACTGGAGGGGAGTACAGAGGGGAGGGGAAAGAACTTGGGGAAGCGGGAAGGGAGACTTCAGTTCCAGCTAAACTGTATCAAAAAAACAATTTAAAAAATACATTGTATTGTTGACTATACTTACACCTTATCTTTTGAACTTTTTCCTCCTTTCTCATTGAAACTTCGTATCCTTTGACCCATATCTCCCCAACCAACAACTCCAGCCCCTGGGAACTATCATTTATTTCAAGTCTTTAATTCCTTTTTAAATTGGACTCGGTCATTTTACTATTGAAAGTTTTTTTTTTTTTTTAAAGTTTGAGAGTCAGAGTGAGACAGATGTCTTTCATCCACCAATTCACTTCCCAGATGCTCCCAGCCAGTAGGAGTTAGTCAAATAGAAGCAAAGAGCCAGCGATTCAGTCCAGGTCTCCCAGCTGGATGGTAGATACACAATCCTTGAGCAATCATGTGCTACATCCCAGCTCCTGTATCAGTAGAAAACTGCAGTCAGGAGCAGGCTTGAGACTCAATCCAGATACTCCAATAAGACACGGTCTTCCTGATTGACATTTCACTGCTAAAGCCCCGCCCCTGGATGCATCTTCAAATGAATTCTGGATACAAGTCCCCTGCGAGATGAATGTACTGTGAATATTTTCTCCTAGACCATGGCTTGTCTTTTACTTTTCTGAACTGGTTTTAGCTGAATAGAGATCTTGCTTTTTGATTAAGCTTAATTTACAGTATCCGTTGATTAGTTTTCTTTGGGGTCTTGACGAGAAAATCTTTGCCTCTCTAAAGTCATAAAAATAGCCTCCTACATTTCTTTGTAGAAGTTCACCAGAAAAAAAAAAAAAACAAGAAGTTCACGAGAATTCTGGCTCATTTGGAAGTATCTTTACACATAGCATGAGGTATTTCTTTTACCATGGGAATGATCCTTGTTTTATCAGCTTTCCTTTCTCCTGTTGAATGACTTGGTGTCTTTAGCGAACATTAAAGGGTATTATCTGTTTCTATATAGATCTGTTTGTATATATTATATTTTTTCATGAATGTATTTGTCTTTCTGCATGTTATATTACTGATTTCAGTCTTGATTTCGGTAACTTGATACTAATTTTTGATATCAGATAGTATGAGTCTCCCAACTTTGTTGTTGTTGTTGGAAGATTGGCAACCTAGGTCCCGATTTTGCTTGCTTCCCTCCCCTCCTGTAGCCTGTCAGAAGATTCCATGCACTTCCACGCCTTTACCTCCCTAAGCTCATTGACACGTGTTTTCTGCCCAGTAAAGCCACTGCCTGTGATGGCCAGCTTCCATTATAGGTGCAAGTTCAAGTTCCACTTGCTCCACTTCCAATCGTGAATGGCCTGGGAGAGCAGCTTGAGGCCTTGGGCTGCTGCATCCACCTGGGAGACCCAGAAAAGGATCCCTGCTCCCTCCTTTGGATCAGCTCAGCTCTGGCCATTTTTGCCATGTGAGGAGCGAGCCAGCAGATCTCTATATCTCTATCTCTATCTCTCTCTATCTCTCTATCTCTATCGGCCCCCTTATTTTTCCCTTACTCTCTCTCAGATTCTTCAACTAAAAATAAATAAATCTCCAAGAGCAAACAAACCAAATGAAACCAGGGATGAAAAGTTGGTTTACTAAGTATCAGGACATGCGAAAAGACACCTCTATTAATCGATATGATATTTCATATCAGAAAGTGGGAAGTAATCATTGGGAAACAATAGATAATCAAGAGCTATACTCAGGTGTAGGTGCGAAACTAATACACCACAAAAGTCAGAGTTCAAAACAAAATTTAGGAAAAGAATAGATTAATTAAAATAAGTAGTGCACATATAATTGGGTATACTGCTGGGAAAAAAAAAGATCCTGGCTTCCATAAAATAAATAAATAAATATATATACATAAATATATCTCAGAGCGTTTAAAGATACAAATGTAATACTAGGATTCAAACCCTTAGAGAAAATTAGGAGACTATAAAATAAAGTCAGGGTGATATTTTCAACTAACCTTAAAAACACAGAAGCTGTAAAGAAAAAGATAGGTGTACTTGACTATACAAACTAAAAAATGTACCTATGTTGTAAGGACTGTTGAAGGTGGTACAGTTGATTGTGTCACCACTCTGCTTGGGTTAGGGACCTCAGAAGTGGGGCTTGCAGAACAAGGCTTTCTTTCCACCGAGAGGCTACCAGGTTCTATTTCAATTTTCTGCCTTTCACTATGGGAAGTTTATCCTATACCTGCAGTATCACTGTCTTTTGGAAGTGGATGATTTGTTTTGATTTTCCAGTTTTACAGGTTCGCAGATGGAGAGAAAGCTGCCCCAGGATGAGCCATACGGAGTCTCTTCCACATCTGATTAGAATGATGTGATTTTTGCAACATTTTTGAGTTGATGAGATTTTTGGATTTAGAGTTAATTTTAGAATGAGTGATACATGTGAATTTAAAAACATGAGTTAATGCATAAAATTAAAACATGAAAATGAATAAAATTAGTTAATGAATTTTTATTTGAGGAGAGAAAAAGAGAGAGAGCACCTTTTTATTTGCTAGTTTACTCCCCTAATGCCTGCAACAGCTGGCTCTAGGTTAGGCTGAAGTCCTGAGTCACAGACACATAGGAGGTTGGTGTCCAAAGCACTATGTCAAACAACTGCCTTATAATGTGACATTTTTGAGAGGAGCAGGCTGACAGTAAGTTGCATTAGCTTGAATAGTATCCCTCCCAAATTCATATTCATTCAGAACCCCAGAATGTCACCTTATTTGGAATAGGATCTTGGCACATATATTTACTTAAGCATATGTCATAATGGATTAGAAGATGTACATGAAGAAACAGATGAGGAGGTCTTGTGACAACAGAGACAGAGACTAAAATGACAATACCTATAAACCGAGGAATGACAAAAAGTGTGGGCAACCACTAAAAGCTAGGGGACAGGCATGGCATAGACTGTCAGAGTCTCGAGGGGAAAAAACAATCATACTGAAACCTTGACTTTGAACCTGTGTCCAGAACTGCAAGACAATAATTGTCCATTGTTTTAAACCACCACGTTTGTGACATGTCATTACAAAAGCCCTGTGAAACGAATGCAATGTTTTCTCTAAGCTCCTCTTTAAAATGTAGTTAGCTAGCACAGGTAGGATTTCCCCCCTAATACTGGTTGGTGGGTCTCCTCTACTTGTGACTCTCAATTCTCTTCTTTTTCAATTTTGT
This sequence comes from Ochotona curzoniae, assembly GCF_017591425.1. Lineage (NCBI taxonomy): Eukaryota > Metazoa > Chordata > Mammalia > Lagomorpha > Ochotonidae > Ochotona > Ochotona curzoniae. Next base: position 15,720,057 of record NW_024465023.1, on the reverse strand, counting down.
TCAGCTATAGACGAAATACCCTCCTTCATGTCTCTTTTGCACACATGGAAGATTTGGAGGAAGTTCAAAGCAGTGTCAAGATAACCCTCTATTCTCAACTCAACTTTCTCATCATTACATTGCATAAGCTGTCATACCAGTGTTTCTAGAACCAGCAGATTCATCAAATAGTTAAACAGTAAAAATAGTAGCAAAAAAAAATTTTCCACAGTGGAGATGCCATAAGCAAGTCACTAAACAAAGATGCTACAAAACATAAACCAAAAGGTTATCAGAGTTCAGTACTTACAATATACAAAGAGCTCTTGTAAATCGATAACAAAATTGAAATAAAAACGACTGGTAAAGGGATATAGGCAGACTACTGACAAGTGTAAATTCCAGTGGCAAACTGTATGAAAATGTGCTCAAGAAATGAAAAGTAAGGAAGCAAGGAGCATCACTTTGTACACAACAAAATGGCAAAGATTAGTAAAGAACAACGCCGTCTCTTCAGGGCAGCAATCTAATGAAGATGCTTATAAAAGTGAAGATTTCAGCCTTATTTGAAAAGCAACCTGGTAATTTCTGCTAACATTAACAACATACATGTTAACTCAAAAAATCCATCTCTGGGAAACTATCTCAGAGAGATAAATGTTTTTGAGTGTATGGGCATTCAAGAACTTTTTGTGCTGTTCAAAATGGCAAAAGGAAACAAATCAAATATCTTTCAAGGGAAGAATGGTTCAATAATTAGGGTGGCTACACGAGATGGAATCACATGCAGTCATTTGAAAACTGAATTAGAGATGAGTTGACTTAGAGATATTTCCAGAAGATGCTGTTGAGAAAAGCAAGATGCAAACAAATTGCATGAAAAGATGCTATGCTGTTTTTGTAAAGCAAATGGTAGTCAAATGAAGCATATGTGCTTGTTCATTATATGTTTATGAGATAGATTGAATTAACAGTACCAATTTTGTGCCCCTGTGTTGTAATGGCACTGCTTCCTCCGTCAAAAGATGGAATTTATTTCCCCACCCATTGATTATGAGTCTAGGCAAAGGAATGCTAGCTGGTGGAACACATGCAGGCAGCTGGAAGAGTCCTCGTGTGATTGAACTCATACTTTTGCAATTCCACTGTCTCCATGGGAAGGCAATTTGTGAGCTAGTCAGCTGATCTCAGGAGGGGGATGATAGAAACTTAAAACAGGGCCACTCTAGCTTTACTTCCTAGTCCTTCCGCCTACCACTGTTACAGTGGGAACCAAATTTTATTATGAGTTTCCAAGGGAACAAACATGACAGAATAAAGCCTTAGCAATATTCATTTGTGTGACTGGGCTATAGTGATGTTTTAAGCATTTCTGTGAGGTTTATGTATCATTGTTAAATTGGCTTGAGAAATAGTATCCCCCAGTACATTAAAATAATGACACTCAATAAGTAAATATTACTCTATCTAGAAACTTAAGAATGGTTTAATATTAGAGTGCCTATTAATATAATTTACTATACTAACTGATCAGAGGAGAGAAACCTTAACATCATCTTAATAGTTGCTTTCAGGGCATTTGACTTATATCACTCTGAATTGAAAATCATATTAGTATATCACACCACATATTTGCTTATAAACATCTAATTACGCTTAACACAGAAGCACGTCATCCATTCATCTGGCCAATATGTATTAAGTACCTAGTGTTTCAGGCCCTGTATTAGCTGCTGAGTGTATAGCAACTATATTGTAGTTGGAAAAAAAAAAAGTGGGTGAAAAAACACACAAATTAATAACGGTTGAATGTGATAAACAATGTGAGGGAGATCAGCAGAATAATGGAATATGGAAGAAGAAGAACACTAATGCAGATGTGTCTTTGAAGGAGAGATTTGGGATGATACTTCTAGGTTGAGATCTAAAAGACAAAGATGAGCCAGCCATGTGCAAAACAGAAGAGGGTACAAAACCAAGGCAAGGGGGTTGGATGTGGCGATAAGTTTGGGATTTTATGACTAACCAGACATGAAGAACTAAGGAAAGGGAAGTGTCAAGGATGACTTTGAAGTTTCTGGCAGAGAGTGGTGTTTTTTTTTTTTTTTTTTTTTTTTCACGAGAAAGGTGATGTTGAAATGGGAGCCAATTTATCAGAGTGGAAGGATCATTTTGGAAACATTGAAATTGAGATGCCTGGGAGACATCCATGTGGACAAGTTGGATGGGTAATGTCATAAAAGGAAGAGAGGTTTAAAAACAGAAGGTTGTGGCTAGGGATACGTATTTGCGAGTCCACCCACCACACCTGGATGGCACCGTGGATGGAGGATATTGCCGAAGAAAAAGTAAAAAGTGCTACAAGAACTGGATCTTATAGTTCTTAGAGTTCTTACTTAGTTCTTACATTTATAGATTGGCTAGAAGAAGCTAACCTAGGAATGGCAACTGAAAAAGGAGAAAAGGGTAAAAACTAGGAACTGGATGTGGAAGCCAAAGGAAGAGCAGCCATGGTAAACAATGCTGCCCATATCAAGTGTCATGAGAATTGAACAGTAGCTTCCTATCTGGACAGTGGCTAGTAACATTAACAATAAGCTCTCTGCGGAGCACAGCACTGGGAGTGGAGCAGGTTAAGGAATGGGAAAGGGACAGAAATTGTAGATGATTCTGGGTGAAGGTCGACTGTCAAGGTCAATTATGAAGAGGGAGAGAGATGACACAGCAGAAAAAGGAATGAGTCGCATTTATTGCTGGTGGTGGTCTGTCCTAATAAAAATCTTTTTGGCATTTTTAGCAGAATTAGAATTTGAAAGAGTGCATAGCAATATCAGGGTTCTGATTCCTAGATCTGACTACCTATGCGTTGTTCCATTTGACGTCTCATGGTTGGCGGTATCTTAAAATCAATATTGGAATATGTTTAGTCTGATTTGAAAGTTCCACAATGTAATCATTTGCCAAAATACCACACAAAACCATTTAGCTATGTACATTTTCTCCATCTACTAAAGATCTAAAAAGTAAATTCTAAAATAATGTTTTAAAAAGAGAATTCTTTATCTTCCCACTCAAACATGCTATGCTGCTATTTGTCCATTCGCTGCTAATTCTACTTACCTTTTTGGTTGCATAGGTCAAAACGTGACTCCCTTGATTTTTGTCTTTTTGTCAGACATGAAATGTCATCAAATTCTACTTAGTCAGCTTTCAAAATGCATACAGAACACAGCACTTCTCCCCACAGCCACCCTTGTCTCAGTCATTTTCATCTCTCTCCCAGGTGGTGATAACAGCATCCTAACAAGCTCATTTAGCTTCTACCTTTATTCCTTTAGACTACATTCTTGACTCAGAATAAAACACTGGGCTCCATTTAAAATGTCAGTCAAATCATGTCCTGTCTTTGTCCCAAACTCTAATAGCACCTCCTCCTCTAGTAAGCACTAGTCCTTAGAACAGTTTATAAGTTCTTGTGTGATCTAACCCTCTGACATCATTTCTTCACTCTTCCTCTCTACATGCTCTGGCTACACTGATCTCTTTTCCATTCCAAGTATATTTCTGCCTCAGGGCCTTTGCACTTCCTGGATATGTTATCCTGGGCCGACATTTTTTTTCTTTTAGAATCTGGAATATGTCACTCCATTCTCTTCTTGCCTGTAGAGTTTTCTGTGAGAGGTCTCCTGTGAGTTTAACTGGCATTCCTTTATATGTCAATTTTTTTTTCACATGCACATTTAAGAATCTTTTCCTTATGTTCAATTGAAGAGAGCTTGATGACCATGTGTCATGGTGAAGATCGCTTTTGATCAAGCCTGTTGGGAGTTCTGTGCCCCTCCTGGATCTTGTTTCCCAATTCATTCTCTAGATTAGGGAAAATTTCCCTTATTATTATATCTGTAAAGCCAGCTTCTCTTGCTGCACCTTCTGGGACTCCCATAGCTCTTATATTAGGCCTACTAATAGTGTCCTTTAATTCTTGAATACTCCTTTTGGCCTGATCCAGCTCTGCGTCCAGCTTTTTGTTTGCTTCTCCCTGATGACAGGAAATATCTTCCAATTCTGAGATTTTTCTGCTTGCTTCATTCTATTTTGGAGACTCTCCATTGTACTTTTAATTTGCTCTACTGTGTTCTTGATTTCTGATATATCAGCCTTGACTTGCTTTATTGCTGTTATTTCTTGTGTAACACATTCTTTAAATTCTTTGAACTCTTGTATGTGCTTCTCATTGTTGATCAGAAGCTTTATAATGAGTTTTCTGAATTCTATGTCCCCCATCTTCTCAATGTCTTCCTCACTGAACTCTGAGGTTGGCATAGGGGAGTCTTCAGTAAGATTCATTTTGCCTTTGTGTCTTCTTTTGCTCTTGGTCATTGTACTTCTAGTTATCAGATTCTTCTCCTTGGGGTAAGTTTCTAAGCTGTGTCACCCACAGATCTACAGTTTGATTTTACTTATTGCAGTTGGTACACGGCTCTTTGCTTGCAGCCAATTTGCCACTCCTTCCAGCAAGTTCCAGGCCTGGGTTCTTGTGTTAGATTTCCACCATGGTCTTCGTTGTCCCAGCTCCTGGCTCACCAGTCTAAACCTCCTGTGATATCATGCTGATGGTGCACTGTTGTCTCTGCAACCTTTCTCCCACTTCTGGTTGGAACAAATCCTACAATTAGGGAGACATCAGGTGTCCTATATAACTAGGTTGTTGTTGGTGCTGATCCTTCCATAACTTGTTGGCCATTAGGTCTGGGTGCCACATGGACCTATTTTGACCCATACGATGCCACAGTTGGTATTATTTTCTTGTGGGACCAGTGCAATCCGCTGAACTCAGTGAGCTCTTGCAAGCTCAGCACATGTGTAGTTCACTGTTGTCCCCTGCAGTCCTAAAACTTTTGCCACACTATACAAAACGGCATCTGACGTACCACTACTAGAGTTCTTGATCTGTTGGCCATCAGGTCTGAGGGCTACCCAGACCTGCCTTGGATGGAACCTGTAGAATGCCTTGTTGCTGCAGTTCACAGATTCAGAAATGAGTTCACTCCCAGCTCAGTGTATGCTCAGTCTTTTCCCTTGCCTTTGCCTCCTTAAGCAAAATGGTGCCCAATTTGGCTCTAGGGGGCTGACAGGGCTGTGAAATCCACTCTGTTCTTGCACGGCCCGTCTGGGATCTGCTGCTCTGGCTCTGCTCCTGTTCAAATCAAACAGACCAGCAGGACGGACAGTTCTTTGTCTGGATTCACCTCCCAAGCTCCCAGTGAAAGTCCCTTTCCACCTGGTTGCTGGTGGAGTTCAGATCACCGTTAGGCTGAATGCTGCTGGGGTATCAGTCACTGCAACACCACACCATTGTTTTCATTGCTTTCCTGTGTCTGTCCATCTCCAGGTGCCCCTCTGCTGTTGTTCTGTCCTCTCCTATTTACTGGAATGTGTCCTCTCTGCTTCATCCTGATTAGATGTTTCTCTGTCCATTTAAATGTGTCCTTACCCTATTCTGCCATCTTGATCCTCCTCTCAAATAAATATTAAACACTTTTTAAAAAGAAGGCATGCAGGCAAGAAGCAAGAGTCAATAAACTATACACCAAGTATTCATAAAATTTGCAGTTGGGAAAGATTCAAGGTCAGAAGCAATGTGTCAAACTACAATAGATGGGCACAAAAAGCATATAGATAGTCATTTCAATTTTTATACACATCATTGTGATACACACTAATATAATATACAGTGAGACTATCTCATAGCCCAATAGCACATTTATGTCGAGTGCTTGATACTGTACAAGGTACACACTTTGTCTTTATTGGGCCCATAGACTCTGCCAGGTGATGGAACAGAGGTTCATTGAGAACACCTCTCTTCCTTGAGCTTACAAACTGTGAAGTAACAGAGAGATCATTTCCAGAAAGTGTGCACAGAGCTTGGGAGCTGGAGCCCCTAAATCTTTTGTTCTTTTCCATATATTTATATACACTTACACCCCACCTTCACAAATAAAAATAAAATGCCTGTTACAAAAAATGTATTTATTTATATTTTTTCACATTACATAGCAAATGTATTCCAATGATTCTATGGCCTTTCTAAGCATCTGGCCAAAATTTTAGAATTGGTCACTTGCATTATAACATGTAGTAGGTTTGCCATTTTATGTTTTAATTTATTAGATTAATCTGTATACTCTCTTTTATGTGAACCTGACCTCCCTGTATGCCCAACTTTTTTGAGTGGATCACAGAGCATTCCAAAATGATCAGGGCCTTAAAAGTGCATTATATTCTTACTAGGCATTCATCTCATTTCAGTTTCTGGCCCTTCCTCAATTCTTTTCAATTCATGGAGGAATTACAGAAATGGGTAAAGGAATGTGAAACACTTGAATCAATCAGCTGAGTATATAAAAGTGTGGTCCCTACAATATGTCCGGAACAGCTTTCATTAGAAAAGCAGCTAAACTGGACATTCTTAGTGACATGGGATCTGCTTAAACCTTGACACAAAAAAGCTGAATGGATATAGTGTCTGAAACTAAATGAAATAAAAAAGGATAGAATGAATTCTTAGTCTGCACTTAGAATTTCTTAATTTAATATTCTAAGATGCTCAAAAATTTTCAGTTTGGAGTATTCAGGCTTCTGCCTCCGAAGCTCAGTGATTAGATAATTTCTTTCTGATGGAAAAGACTAAACGAGAGATACGTTTTCATATGTGTGCTGCTGACCCTGCTGTTCTTTTTTTCTTTTACTTGCCAAACATTTTGTTCGGTAAATCAAGGTTGTTCTTTCCCAAATCCAAGGTCTAAATACTATGTGAATCAATTCAGCCATCTCACCCTCATTTGCTGATGGTTTATATCAGGACTAGAGATTTATTTGAGTTCCTCCTGTAGAAGCCAAGGAGGTCATTTCCATAGACAACTTGTAGCTCCAAATAAACATCTACAACAAATATTACTGATGTGACGCTAGCTTGCAAAACACCTTATACTTCCGGCCGAGATAATCATCTACTTGGTATGAAATTAAATTATGCAAGGCACTCTGTGTCTTAAATACGGAAACCAGTTTCCTTGTTTAATATTTTTCCAGAACTAAATAATAATTAAAATTCAAGGTGATTATTAATGGTGCATTCATAAATTTATTTCCAAATATCTATGGATTGTGAAGTCATGAGCCCAGCACGATGGCTAGTGGCTAAATTCTCACCTTACATGTGCCAGGATCCCATATGGGCACTAATTCATATCCTGGCTGCTCCACTTCCCATCCAGCTCTCTGCTGGTGGCCTGGGAAAGCAGTAGAGGATGGCCCAAAGCCTTGGGACACTGCATCCGCATGGGAGACCTGGAAGAAGCTCCAGGCTCTTGGCTTTGCATCAGCACAGCTCTGGTCATTGTGGCCACTTGGAGAGTGAACCAGCAAATGAAAGACCTTTCTCCCTGTCCCCTCTCTGTAAACATGCCTTTCCAGTAAAAACAACTAAATCTATTTTTAAAAAAAGAAACAAGGAAATTAATCATGTACCCATTTGTATTTCAAAACTCAAGTCTAATGCTGATCTAATGTCTAATCTTTGCAGACCAAAGTGGTAAGAATAATCATTGCACAGTATCATGGCTAAAAGAACATATAATAGAGATATCTTGGCCAGACTGAGGGTATAGATGAGGATAAAAACTCCTAGAATTCCTTTAACATGATCTTTCTTTATCTTTATCTTTAAGGTTATTAACTACTGAGTTCGCAGAGAGGATGATAGATATTTGGCTCCCAATATATTTTCGATCCCCAGCAATAGATCAGAATAACAGAGGTGAATGTCCACCCAAAAATGCACGAATGTATTTTTAAAAGTAGTATATGAAGAAGGCAAGTGTTTGGAGCAGCAGTTAAGATGTTGCTTGCTAAGCATCCATATTAGAGTCCCTGTACTGCTTCTTCTGCCTTCCAGCTTCCTGGTAGGGAGCAGGTGATGGTTCAAGTTCCAAGGTTCCTGCCACCTGGGTGATAAAACTACATTGAGTTCCCATGGTTTTGGGTTGGCCCAACCCTGGCGTTCAGAAAAAACATTGTTTTCCTAGAATCATCTCCAAGAATCTCACCTCTTTAAGGCTGAGATGTAAAAGCCTCAATATTTGACTTCTTAAACTCTGGCTTAAGAAGAACAACGAGAATCTGCAAGGACAGCAGGTTCTGAAGTTTGAACATTTTCCTGTTTTTCCACTGCCATTTAAGTAGGATTCAGAGGTGCTTTTACTCCCGGCCCCCCGCCCCAAAACACTTGAGAGGCTTTAATTACAAATGAAATTATCACATAAGGCTGTGGACTCTTTCATCTCCCCCGCCATCCCGCCGCCTAGAAAATGTTGTATGAATGATATCTGAAAATAAAATTACTTAAATACAACAAATGCAGAAAATGTAGAAACAAAGTGTCAATAATTTTTTTTTGCAAATTAAACACAGCTACAAAATTATTGCCTAGCATTTAATAGTTGAAGAAATACAACATTACCCAAACTACATTAAATAAAATTATTTTTACTTCACTATTGAGTAGTAACTGAAGTGACACCGAAAGTAACTCTGAACTTTAGAAAAGACATTCTTTGCTTCACGTATAGTTGTTTCTGAAACATTAGAAAAGATATTTTGAAAAGTACTAAGATGTTTGTATCTTTATTTTTTAAATGGCATAGTTTCTTTTTTTTTTTTTTTTATTTGAAACTCAGATATACAGAAAGGAGAAGAGACAGAGAAGAAGATCCTCCGTCCGATGATTCACTCCCCAGGAGCCAGGACCTTCCTCCAGGTCTCCCATGCGGGTGCAGGGTCCCAAGGCTTTGGGCCATCCTAGACTGCTTTCCCAGGCTACAAGCAGGGAGCTGGATGGGAAGTGGAGCTGCCAGGATTAGAACCAGCTCCCGTATGGGATCCCAGCACAAGGCGAGGACTTAAGCCATTAGGCTACCACACTGGGCTCTGATTTTCTTTGGAGAAAAATTCTAAACAAAATTTCATTTATTCATATCACTTTCATTTGAAAGAGTGACAAAGAAAGAGATACAGGTACAGACAGAAAGAGAGCTTCCCTTTGCTATTTCACTGCTTCAATGGTTCGGGTAGCTAAGGCTGGGCCAGGTTAAACCCAAGGACCCAGAACTCATCTGGATGACCTACATAGGTGTCAGGGAATCAAGTGCTTGAACCATCACTCACTGCCTCCCAGGGTGCGTGTTAGTAGGAAACTGCGTCAGTAGAACACTTGGGATTCAAACCAAGCATTCTGAGCTGGGATACAAGTATCTCAGACACCCTTTATGTGCTGCACCGAAAGCCTACCCCACAATTTGGTTCTAGACATCATTGATCGACCAACCGCAAGGAGAGATGATTAGCTGCATTACTGTTTGTTCTCCTGTCTTCCAATTTTGTTCTTTGCATTATGTTTTTCATTGCCAGGGTTTAAAATACATTCTGTTCTGCAAATTGGCTATACTGTTTTATCTTACTTCTATCTTTTTTTTTTTTTAGGATTGATTTTTATTGCAAAAGTCAGATTTGCAGAGAGAAGGAGAAGAAACAAAAAGGTTTTCCATCTGCTAGTCCATTTCCCAAGTGGCCAAAATAGCTGAGTGAGCTGATCTGATCTGAAGCCAGGAGTCAGGAGCTTCCTCCAGGTTTCCTACATGGGTGGAGGGTCCCAAGGATTTGAGCCATTCTTGACTGTTTTCCCAGGCCACAAACGCGGAGCTGAATGGGAAGCGGGGCCACAAGGACATGAACTGACACCTGCATGGGATCCCAGCACATGTAAGGTGGGGACTTTAGCCACTAGACTACAGCATCAGACCCTTATTTCTGTACCTGTATGCTATTAAATTCACCAGGAATCTCTTTAGCAGAATTTCTCCACTCCTGGTTCTTTAGTTATGATTCTTCTGTTGGTGCTGTTGTTATTGAAAGTAAGATTTTTTAAAAAAAGTTTATTTTTGCTGCAAAATCAGATATACGGAGAGGAGGAGGGACAGAGAGGAAGATCTCCCATCCAATGATTCAATCCCCAAGTGACCGCAATGGCCGAACTGAGCCAATACTAAACTAGGAGCTTTCTTCCAGGTCTCCCACATGGGTGCAGGGTCCCAGGGCTTTAGGCCATCCTCAGATGCTTTCCCAGGTCACAAGCAGGGAGCTGGAAGGCAAGCGGGGCCTCCGGGATTAGAACCGGTACCCATATGGGATCCTGGCGTGTTCAAGGCAAGGACTTTAGCTGCTAGGCTATCATACTGGGCCCTATCATTATCTTTATAGGAAGTACCATCGTGAAGATTGAGTTGAGAGAACGTAGGAAGATCGAAATCATGGGGGCATGAAGCAGTCAGTCTGCTGGCTTTGAAACCTTTTACTTTCAGATTCTGATATGTATGAATACATTGAAGCTAACATTTTTGCCACAAAATAACCGTCAAGACACTTTAGAGTTGGGAGGAGTACAGTACAACACAATACACATTTTGTTAAAGCTTTGATGCCATGAAGACAATACAATTTGATGGAAAAGTTGTTATAACTCCATGTCTAAGTTTTCCACAGCGCTTTTCACCCTAACAATCTAGAGAGCTAAACATGTACAAGGTGACCTGAGAATCTGCCTATATCGTGATATAGTCTGGACAGAGCACGTTGGCTAATATCATAATCACGTATAAGAAGAGTAGTTTGGAAAAACAGAGATAAGAAAAAAGATAATACACAACAAGTATGTCTGGAAGCAAATAGAGCCCACATGTCTTTCCAGCTCTAGACTTTGGTAACTATTGGAAAAATAATAATAAACCAGACATGTTATAGAGTAAGGGAAACAAAACCTGGACCCAAAATTTCACAATGTTGGATATAGAAATAAAAGGCAACACAAGAGAAACATTTGTTATTTATAATACAATATAATCCATGTGCCTGAAAGAAAAACCTCAACAAGTGAAATTTTTTAAATAGCTGGATTATAGATAAGTTTCCATGACAAAATGCAGTTACCTGTAGATTTCATAATCACACTGTATACCACATAAAATTATTTCAAGCAAGTAAAAAACAACTTAGTTGTATTTTTCAACTTCAAGGAAGAAGAAAAGAGTCTTCAAGAACCCAAACAGGGAAAGATCTCAGCAACACCAACAGCAGCGAAAAGGTGTCTTCTGGGAGGGAGGAATCAGCCCAGCATTACAAAAACATCGCAGAACAGAAGACAAGGAGACTGGAGGAAAGACTGTGTGAACCAAGACTATCACTTCACTTAACTAAAAATCAATAGGCCAATATTCTCAAACTGGAATGCAACTTTTCTTGAAAATTTTAGTATTAAAACCTTGCTTTCAGGGCCCAGCACAGTAGCCTAGCGGCTAAAGTTCTCACCTTGAATGCACCGGGATCCCATACGGGTGCGAATTTCTGTCCCAGCAGCCCCGCTTCCCATCCAGCTCTCTGCTTGTGGCCTGGGAAAGTAGACAAGGACTTCACTGCTTTACCAGGTGGTAAGTAGGGATCTCGATGGGAAGTGGAGCAGCCGGGACAGGAACCTGCCCCCACATGAGATGCAGATATCATAGAGCAGAGGATTTGCTTGCCACGTGGGTCCCTATCATTCTAATTTTAACTTGGAATATTGTGAGGCTAGTTCTGTTTTTCTCCATCATATGACAATGATTTTTCTGCAGCGCATGACAAAAATGCCCTCCCTGACCCTACTGGGGGGAGAAAAGCAGCCTATTAACTTGGGACTTTAGCAAGACGTTTAGCAAGGTCTCTCATAATGTTCTGTGGTCAAAAAAAAGGTGCAGTCTGGATGACTATACAATTAAAGTGATTCATAGCTGGCAGAAGCAGCATCCGCCAAAAGGTGCTAATTATTGGACTGATAAAAACCTGAAGGGGTTCACTAGCTATTCCACAGTATTTCACTCTTTGTCCAGCTCTGCCTGGTACCCATCATCCATAACTCAGATGAAAATATACAATATATATTCAAATTTATGCATGTTATCAAATGTATGTATGGTATCCAAATATATCAGAGAACAGAATTAGAACTCCAAATATATATATATTTGGAGTTCTAATATACATATATTCGAACAGGCTAAAATAATAGGCCAAATTGAATGAGAAGAAGTTTTAGAATAATATAACTTTCTGTACTTTGGTTCAAAAATAGTCCCACTGCTTAAGAAACATGCATAGGAGACAGCATTGTGGTGTAGTAGGTTAGACTGCTGCTTGCAACACCAGCATCCCATCTAGGCATGCCTATTTGGATCCCAGCTACTCTGCTTCTTACCTGGTTCCTGGTTTATATGCCTGGGAAGGCAGTCAATGATGACCTGAGTACAAGGGACACTGCCGCTCAGGTGGAGAGATGGAGGATGGAGGCCCTGGCTTCATTGCTGATGGTTGTAGCCATTGGAAAGTAAATCTGCAGATGGAAACTCGCTCTTCCTCATTTGCTAGCTCTTTCTCTCACTCTCATATTCTCCCCTTCCCTCCGCCTTTTAAACAAATAAAATGATTTTAAAATGATTTTTTTTCTTTTTTTTTTTTTAAAGATTTATTTTTATTATTTTTTATTGGAAAGGTGGATATACAGAGAGGAGAGACAGAGAGGAAGATCTTCCGTCCGATGATTCACTCCCCAAGTGAGCGCAACGGCCGATGCTGTGCCGATCCGAAGCCAGGAGCCTGTTCTGGGTCTCCCACGTGGGTGCAGGGTCCCAAAGCTTTGGGCCGTCCTTGACTGCTTTCCCGGGCCACAGGCAGGGAGCTGGAAGGGAAGTGGGGCTGCCGGGATTAGAACCGGCGCCCATATGGGATGCCGGGAGTGCAAGACGAGGACCTCAACCACTTGCGCCACCGCGCCGGGCCCAAAATGAATTTTTTTTAAAGCAAAAGATATTTTGTTATGTGATAACAGCATGTGAGTGAAGCTGGCAAAACAAGGCCATTCAATGTTGGACAGCACCAGGAGATGCAGGTTATTTGTTGAACATTGGATCCAGCCACAGAAATATGGGCCACATAGAGTTCTGCTTTTTGGTCTTTAAATTCTTTGTCACTTTTCTCTGTGTTACTGTAAAATTAAAACAAATGATCCTGTCTAAATTCCAAATCCTTGTATTCAACAAACATGATCTAGAAAAGCTCTTGTTCACAATAACATTAGTGATTGTGTCACTCCATTTTGTCTCAGAAAAGACAAGTATTTGGAATACATTCCACGTACCATATTGCAAGCAAACAAGGATGGTGATGCGTAGGAAGGATGAATGACCCAGAACTGACCAGGAAGAACTGCTACATGAACTGGGGAGCATGGATGCGATGACTGAGGGATTCAAAGACCACATCTACATCCCAACACCTGATGGGATGCTCCGTGGCCTTCAAGAGAGCTCTAAAGTGGCAGAACAAATACTAGCAAATGAAAGATGCAGGGCCAGGGAAACCCCTTAGTGGGGAGGTTCTCAGCGATCTCAGCCCAAGCAGATGATTGGACCATGTGGCCTGCAATATCATGGCACAACTGTGAAACTGGTACAACGATTTCCGTGAAGTAGTTCCTTCTAAGTGTTGGTTCAAGAAGTCAAGAGCTCCCATTCTCTTGGGTTAAACTAATCTTGAAATAGCACCTTCTCTCTAAGCCGAGGCTGGACTTCTTATTTCTCCAACACACCTTTTCCCATCAGGTTACTCTTGTTCATTACTTTATTTAGGGATGTGCAGTCACCTTTGAAATGCATCATTTCTCAAATAATCCAAGGGACACAATAAATGCAGCAGTGCATGGACATTTGGGGGTGGGTGGGGGGGGGGAAGAGTCAGCAGTGCTTGATTTCCTGGTTGTCGAAGTAAGAAAGTAAAGGCAGAATTAAGAAATAGAGTTAAGTGTCTCCAGAGCTGTTGCTGTAGACCAAAAAACCGGGTGCGTGAATAAGCTTAGACAAAACTTTTAGTGGGAATTTGATGCATTTGGGAAGGAAGTAGAGACCAAAGGTCCCTTGCCTTGAGCCTGTGTGCCTGCTACAAGTACACAAAAGTTATTTGTTCAGTGGCTTACTTCCTCTGTTTTCAGGAAACAAAATGAGTCCCAGGCTGTTTGCTCAGTAGTTCCAGCCTGTTCCGGATCGCGATAGCGAAGGTGCTTGGAGCAACTAGAGAGGCAGCCTGTCTCCTACCGGGCCCGGGACAGCCCGCGCCCACGTGACCCCAAGGAACCTTTTGATTTTATTTTACAGTCGCGTTTGGGAGAAAACTGGCTGCAGCCCGGTTGCCAGGGACGCTGCGGCCAGTTCTGCCAGGCTGGGGTGAGAGAGGACACTGGGAGGATGGGTCCTTGGTTTCTGAGTGGCTGGAGCTCAAAGGCTTATTTGCCTAACATTCTTTGACGGTTTATGATTGGCTAAAGTCAGAGGGGTGGTGGTGGGGTGATTCCAAGGGCCCGGAGCTCTTGCCCATGGACCTTTTCATTCTGGAGTTACCCCGGTGGGTGTAAGCTGCTGCGTGGGCTGGGGGGAGCTGGGAGGCCCGGTCGGGGAAGTTTCGCAGGCAGGTGCATGAGTATGTAACAAATGTGCAACACGGTGGCTTGTATCAGGAACTAGGGGATGGAGACCAGAGAGAAGGCAGGAAACAGATTAGGGAAGCGGTGAAAGGCAAAAGAAAGGAGAGAAGGGGCTTTTTTCCAAAACTGGCCATCTCTGCTGAGTGAAACTCCTATGCTACAAGCCTTGGATTTCCGTTTTCCCTGAGTTACTCTCACACGTTGAAACTGAAAGAAAAAAAAAAAAAAAACATTGGGATTCTGGCACTTCAGTCTAAACGTTTGTCTATGCTGGTGTATACGTCCTTCAAATATGAAGAATGCCTAAGACGGAGGACCAAATATGGTTTGATTTTCCAGAAGTCCAGCTATTGGAAATTGGGTATGGGATTCTCCCAAGTGTTTCTATTGTAATGCTCATTTCAGTGGCATTAGGCACAAGCCAACACATTGAGGCTAGATTTGACCTTCACACAAACACTTCTAAAACTGTGATGAGATTCTGCATGAACATTAAGTACAATGAACCTGTAAAGCATTTTTAAAGCACAAAATTATTTTT
The DNA here is from genome assembly GCF_017591425.1 of Ochotona curzoniae. NCBI lineage: Eukaryota > Metazoa > Chordata > Mammalia > Lagomorpha > Ochotonidae > Ochotona > Ochotona curzoniae. Next base: position 15,704,914 of record NW_024465023.1, on the reverse strand, counting down.
ACAAGCGTGATCTTATTTAATCTTAACGAAAAGCCTTGGCATAGTCCCCCTCTGGGAGAAATTTCATGATGTTGATAAGGAAACTGAGGCAGGAAATATTTCTAAATCAGTGTGAGATTATTTTAATAGGTAGAATTTCTAGAATACCATTTTCCCCACTATCTTGCCCTTTCCGTAGGCCCTCCCCCAAATTGCTAACTAGATTTGAAAGGTTAGCACCCCAGTCTTGTAGATCACAAAGCATAGGTTATGATGTGTAGCTACTAAGTCAAGGACATAGACGGAGCTCTAGGTTGGGATCCATCTCCAGGGGTAACTGGGCTTTTGTTCTGTCGTCTATCCTTGTACCTAGTCAATTTTTCATTCAAAAGACCACCCGAAAGCTGACTTACTGGAAAAACAATTATGTATAGATTAAGGTGAAAGACAGAGAGGGAAAAAAAAAAAAACTTCTGTATTCCACACTTCTCCCTGATTGGAGCATTTTCTGACCTGTAGAAAAGTATTGTTCTACTAAGCACACACCTGAAAGGTTTTAGAGAATCGGGCTGCAAAATTAAAAGCTCGAGTCAGAATGCTCGGTAGTCGGAGAAGCCTGGAGGAAGGCGGACATGGCAAATGAAATTAGATGAGAAAACAAAGTGGACTGTGATTTGGAGGTGCTAGAAGGAAAGTTCAAGCGCAAGGTTCTTCAAAGGACCTCGCTCAGGCCCTAGTAAAGGATCCTGTTTTCATCCACAACCCCCCTTCCTGCGCTAAAAATATCATTGGACATATCCCCAGGTTAACATTAAATGGTGAAAGATACCTAACACTAGGCCTCACTACTTGTCACCCTCTCTGCCTTTTGGCAGGCCCAAGTCCCCACGACCCAGCTGAGCTCTGCATCGTAACTTTCTCCGGGTTGTCCGTTTCTACCGTATTTTTTGTTTTTAAGGGGGCAATGGGGATGGAAATCTGCAGCTCCAAGCATAGGCCGCTCCTCATCTCTAACAGTAGTTGTTACAGGAAAGACTCCACCGCCGTCGGGGAGGCAAGTGCCTCTGAGGTTGTTTCCCCTCCCCGTAGCCAGCCAAGAGCAGGGCCACAGCGGGGGCATTGCGTGCACCCAGTATGTCCGGCCATCCTTCTTACCACCCAGCTTACATAAGAGTCCCAGGATGGAGTCGCGGCTGGGCTGCTGCCGGTCTCTGGTCCCCGAAGGCTGATCGCCAACCGGGGTTGCAATTTTCCAAGCCCGGTCCACTCAAGAGTCGGGGTGGAAGGGCTCACTTTGCAACCCGGACACGTGCATTCCGGTTATCCCATCCCGGGAAGGTGAAGAAAAGCCTCCCAACCCCCGCACGCTGGTCCGCCCTCGGGTCTGTCTGGACGCTGGCGCCTTCTTCACCCGCGCAGTGCCCTGCCCTCCCCTCCCCCAGCCGGCTTGCCCTGGGCTTGGCGCTGGAGGGGCGAGGCTGCTTCATCCCTCCTCTGCCCTGCCCTGCCCCGGCGCCCTCCCTCAGCCCGGGTATCAGGCGAGAGGCGGAGCTGTCCCGGCACGCCCCGCCCTCACGGTAGAAAGGGCCGGGCGGGTGTTACTTGCGGTCACCACCGGGCTCCGGCCTTTTATCTCCGCGCTGGCTTGGGGGAGGCGGGAGGAGGAGACACCAGGGGTGGCCCTGAGTACTGGCGACACCTTTTTCCTGGACTATAAATTGAGCACCTGGGATGGGTAGGGGGGCGACGCAGCCACTGTCGTCTGCAGTCACAGTCCAGCTACTGACCGTAGCAGTGCCCTTGGGCAGCAGCCGGCAGCCGGAACACTGAGCTGTCAAGGAGCAGAGAATCAAGAGTCGCAGGAAGAGGTGGGTACCCCTGCGTCCAGCATGCTTTTCTCAGGGAGAAGTGGGGACCGAGGCGCCCCAGCTTTGTCTCTATGGCCAAGGGCAGGCGAAGAGGTGGGACCGCCGGAGCGCGGGAGCTACCCAGGCGCCGTCCCAGGCAAACACTAGCCAGAGAAGGGGGTGCACGCAGTCAGGGGTGTCAGATACACTAACCATGTGAATAATCCGTTTTATTTTATTTATTTATTTTCCTCCCAGCCAGGCCAGTGCTCTTCCCACCGACCGACCACCCACCGCCTTCGCCATCGCGAGCTTTCAGACGCCAAAGCCAAGAAGCCGCGCATCTCACACCGCCCGGCTGCAAGCAAAGAGCAGAGCCGGAGAGTGCGGGGGAGGAGCCGGGAATCCCGCCGCACCGGCTGTAGCCAGGCCCCCGGCGAAGGCCTCGCGGAGTGCGTGAAGGCGTGCCCACCTACCTCCCCACCCCCCCATACTCGGCCGGCCATTCCGGGTCGCCTCCGTGTCCCTGCGCTTCGACTCCGGCGCGGCCACCATGATGCAAATCTGCGACACCTACAACCAGAAGCACTCGCTTTTTAACGCCATGAATCGCTTCATCGGCGCCGTGAACAACATGGACCAGACGGTGATGGTGCCTAGCCTGCTGCGCGACGTGCCCCTGGCGGAGCCCGGGCTAGATGACGACGTTGGCGTGGAGGTAGGCAGCAGTGGTGGCTGCCTGGAGGAGGGCACGCCCCCGGCCCCCAGCCCAGGCAGCGCCAACGGCAGCTTTTTCGCGCCCTCCCGGGACATGTACAGCCATTACGTGCTGCTCAAGTCCATCCGAAACGACATCGAATGGGGAGTCCTGCACCAGCCGCCGCCGCCGGCTGCAGGCAGCGAGGAGGGCAGCGCCTGGAAGTCCAAAGAAATCCTGGTGGACCTGAGCCCCCTGGAGAGAGCGGATGCCGGCGAGGAAGACCTGGAGCAGCAGTTCCACTACCACCTGCGCGGGCTGCACACTGTGCTGTCCAAACTCACGCGCAAAGCCAACATCCTCACCAACAGATACAAGCAGGAGATTGGCTTCAGCAACTGGGGCCAGTGAGGCGAGGCGCCCGCGGCTGCCCAGCACCCTCTCCTCCAGCCCCATTTCTCACCCTCTTTCTTTCCTCCAAGCTATTTTCTTCTCGCTGTGGGGCGCCGAGGGCCGACTGCAAAGTTGGGGGTTGGGGGGGATGGGGAAGCTACGTAGGAGCAGAGGGCGCGGCAGGGCTGTGTGGAGGAGGGGTTCTTAGTGCGAGGAGAGCAGTGCGGCCGCGGGGGACTTAAGGACCCGCGGAAGGGTGTCTGCATTCTGTGCTGGTGGGAATGGGGCTGGGCTGACGCCCCGCATTCAGCCTGTGCCTTTCCTGGGGTTTCTTGTCTGTTCTTTCCGGAGGAAAAGGGCCTGGGAGGGGTGCCATGCCAGGGCGCGGCGCTGGGGTTGCCTCACTTGGGAACGCAGCCCAGAGCTGGGTGCTGGGGAAGGCGGGGCGCGCGCAGCCTCCCGCCGCCCTGTCGTCGGGCCGGTGGAGGCCCTGGCCTTGCTAGGATTGCATCAGTTTTCCTGTTTGCACTATTTCTTTTTTGTAACCGTGGCCCTGTCTTAAATATTTCAAGTCTCCTCGCTTTGAAACTTAGGCGATTCCATTGTGATAAGCGCACAAACAGCACTGCCTGTCTGTAACCGGTACTACTTTATTAATGATCCTCTGTTACACTGTACAGTAGTCCTGTGGCACCCTCACCCCAGCCCCTTCACCCCACCCCACGTCCACTCCGGTGTGTGTAAGCTGGAAGGGTGCCAGTTTGTACGAAGCTTGCCACTCTGCCAGTGAAAATAATAACATTATTATGATAAGTGAATTTATCCAAAATGGAACCAACTGAAATTCTACACGCCCTGTGCATAGAGTGATGAAGGGTTCCTCTGTTGTTACTTGTTTTAATTTTATTTAAAACTTTTTTTTAATCCAGATGTAGACTATATTCACAAAAATAAAAAAAGCCAAATGTGTTAACTAATCTAGACCAGCGTTTGTTGCTCTTTAATCTGTCTGCAGGCTTAGCTACCTAAATAAAAGTAAATGTGAGTGACTTGCTTTCTTTTTTGAAAAACAAATTTTGTTTCGTTCGCCATTGGTTCAAGGTGGTGGATATTCATTTTTGTAGGTATTTTGTTTTGTTTGTGAAGTAGCTACTGCAAGACTTGCTGATCCAATACCAATAATCAGACTAAATACATCTTACCAAAAAGTTAACAAATATCCCAAATATATGGGAAGGTACAAATATTCTCCTTTAATCAATTTAGCTAGCTTATTGGAGATATTAACATTTTTAATTTTTAATTGAAGTGTTTTGAAGTGTAAAGACTGCTTTTAAAGCCTAACCTTTCCTTGGGCGCTACTGAGAAGTGAAAATTTGAAAAGAGACTCCCAACTTTTACTTGTATGCATATCTTAATTTGCGAAGTTTTTTTTTTTTTTTTTAATGCTATTTTGAGGGGGCAGGGACTTAACTGCATCATGACATGAGCCAGGACATTTTCTAAAGACGAGTTTGCAACTGAGTTGCGTTGTGTTGAACAGCACCCAGGCATGCTGGTAGTTTTTCAGTGAGCTGGGCTGTAGCTTTGGCCAACACATCCGATCTCAATTTGCTGTGGCACAACCTTTGGGCATGTTTGATGCCATCCCGATGCTCTACAGGGATAGGGGGACAAGTGAAACACAGTGTGTGATATTTTCTGTTGTCATTGTTTTGGTGGAAGTCAAGATTACATCAATTTAGACTTTCAATCTTGAAGTCATCAAATATTCTGTGAACCCCGGGGGCTTGAGTTTAACAAGGGTGTGAATTTGAAGTTTAATTCTGTGTGTGTGTGTGTGCGCGCGTGCGCGCAGCATGAGCAGGAGCCTCTGAGCTCTATTATCAGCTTTTAGCAGCAGTGAAAAAAGTGGGGGGAAGTCTCAAGACTAGGGTTCGTGTCAGTTGCCAGAGAAAGTTAATCATTAATATGTAATGATAAGGTGCGCAGGACCAAATGAGAACTGCCTAGTCTCTTATGTCCTCTTTAAAATATCAAAGTATAAGCAAAATGTTAAAAGAACTCATGGAAGCCAAATGATAGATTTCACGGTCAGAAGACACGTGTGCAAATTCTCTTGCTACTGCTTAGAAAGTGTATCTATTTACTTCTCCGAGCTTTTTGTCACATTTCCAATCCAACATAATAATAACAATGCTTATTTCACAGAATAGCAGTGAACATTAAATGAGGTGATATAAACAGTAACACTTAAAAGTGATTTTACTTTTTTCAAGAAAGATTTGTTTGTTTTTTTTGAAAGTCAGAGAGAAGTGGGTGCTGGCATCCTCTGGTTTACTCCGTGGATGGCTGCAATTGCCAGCACTATGCCAGTCAGGAGCTCCTTCTCATACGAGGGTGGCAGGGGTCCAAGTACTTGGGCCATTTTTGCTCCTTTTCTCAGGCCAATAGCGGGCCATTGGATTGGCAGTGAGCTTGAATTGGTGCCTATATGGGATATGGGTATTGTAGGTGGGTAGCTTTCCTCACCAGAGCACAACTCCTGCTAAGTTAACTCCTTAACTCCTGTTAAGTTTTTATCTCTTCAGGAACAGATGCAGTTTAGAACAATACGTCTGTAATTATGAAGAATGTAATTCTGGTACAGGTGTGAGACAAGTAGATACTTCATTTCTCAACATTATGAGGGAGAACCAGAATTAAAAAAATCAAGTTGGTAAAGTAATGGGAAGAATTTAATGAGATATTAACTGTGACTTATTTTCAGAATATCCTACCGGCTTATTGGATACTGAAAAATAGTTGTAGACAGAGAAAACCAAAATGTAAATTACCATCATTATCAACTTATTTTTGAAAGTGCTACTGCCCACAACAGTGTTTTTATATAGTGATTTTGATCATATAGAATAATGCTCACTGTAAAATGACATTAGATTTTTAAACAATTTATTATCGTTCATTTGAAATGCTGAGAGACAGAGAGATCTTCCATTCCATTGGTTCATTCTCCTGATGCTTGCAACAGCTGGAATTGGGCTTGATCTGAACCAGCAGTCTGGAATCCCTTCGTCTGTCATGGTGTACATCAGTGGGAAGCTGGCATCAGAAGGGTAACTGACACTTGAACCATGATATTTCCAAATTGAATGCAGACATTCCAAGCAGTGTCTTAGAGCATTACATCAAATGTCTGCCTTAAGCATTGGATTTTCCCAGACCCAATAAGTACTATTCTACCAATAATAGCTCCTATTTTATTCACAAGCAATTTATGAAACAAAATTAGGACAGATTTCCAACAAGAATCACCTGCTAAAAGCTTCTCAAGTTAAATTTTGCTTAACTTCCGATGTAATGAGTCACTTCATATTTTTAGAAAGTTCCAAAACTCAAAAAGTGTACTTCAGTTCATGGACATGGAATTAAAAGATGCATTCATTGTAATGCAAAAAGTGTTGCCTAGTCACTGTGCTGATATCGCTCTCAAGAGCTCGTGGATAAAGGCTGTCTGACACTGCCCGTCTCCATGACAGCCGAAGAATAAACAGAAAGCACCTATAGATGAAACATAGTGAGAAAGAAACAGTGTAGATTGGAATTAATTACTTTGCTTATATTTACATTTTTAGTGTTTTATCAACACCAGGAGCCTTTGTGGTTGCACAGCTCATTAAGGAGCTACCTGTGATGCTGGCATCCTATAAGTGAATCCTATCTGCTGTGCTTCTAATCTAGTTGCCTGCTAATGCACCTGGGAGAGCAGAAGAAGAAGGCCCACCTGCCACCCCGTGGGAAACCCAAGATGGAGTTACTGGCTCCCTTAGGCCTGTCTTATCCCCAGCCGTTGTGATGATTTGGGGAGTAAACAATAGATGGGAGATATTCTCTCTTTGTCCCTCTACCTTTCAAACAAAATAAATAAATTAAAAAAAAAATCACAACATCACAAAATCATTTTTCTGTTTTTCTTGCACCAGCATTTTCGTGTTTTACTTTTACGGGATGTTTCTTAGTAGCCTGGCTTAATTTACTCTCTCTCTGACTTTGAACCCAATTTATTAGCATATGACATGGCAAGTGGGATGGTTGAGTATTCTTTGGAACAAGTTGAAAACTAACATATTGTTAATTTTTAAAAAATGTATTTATTTTTTCTTTATTGGAAAGTCAGATATACAGAGAGAAGGCAATACAAAGAGAAAGATCTTTCATCCGTTAGCTCATTCCCCAAGTGGTTGCAATAGCCAGGAGCTGAGCTGATCTGAAGCCAGGATCCAGGAGCTTCCTCCTGGTCTCCCATGTAGGTACAGGGTCCCAAGGCTTTGGGCCGTCCTTGACTACTTTCCCAGGCCACAAGCAGGAAGCTGGATGGGAAGTGGAGCAACTGGGATATGAACTGGTGCCTGTTTGGGAATCCAGGCATGCAAGGCGAGGATTTTAGCCATTAGGTTATCATACTGGGCCCAACAAAAAAGCTTTTTTTAAGGGAAAGTTACTATCATTTTCATGTGCCTCATCATTTCCCATTATTTTTAGTTGCTGAACAAAAATCCATTGTCTTCTCTTTTCTTTCTTCTCTCCTTCTTCTTCCCTCCCTTCTTTCATTATTCTACCATGCCAGTGTTTTCTCAGATGTTTGGAAATTAGTAGCTGGAAGGCTCATGTTTTCATTGTATACTCTTTTCTTTAAGAGAGTTTATTATTTTGACGGGACATCTAGGAACCTTTTATCACTACTTATAACTTTTGGTGGTTTATTTTGAAGATTTTTGGGCAAAATAATGGAGGGGATGTGTTAAAAAAAAAATCATGTAGGTGATTTTCTGCCTGCAATAAAAAACTAAAAAGCTTGATTGGGAACTTCTGAAAACTTCACACTTGTGGAAAATTGGATTGGTCTCCTAAAATTAATTCTTGGTGTTTTTAAAGTTTAAAATGTTATGTAGGTAGCCATTGTCAGTTCCTAACCTAACTTGCTTGCCCATGCTTGCTTCTTGGCTTTCAGTGTGTTCAATATATCTAGCTCCGCTTGATTATAAAAAAAAAAAAATTATGCAGTTTTTGATGAAGCTTATTTAATTACCAAGATAATTTAAATTGAAAATTATACAGATTTTTCTTTTTTGGCCATGTGGTCATGTCTATTTTAAACATAACACTGGAAATTAAAAAAAAAAAAGCATTTGATAGGTACACACACACACACACAAATGGGGATGGGTAGAGGGAGTAAGCACACACTCCCATTTTTTGGTTCACTTCTCAAATGCCAACCATAGCTCAGGTTAGATCGGTCTGATTTTGGGAGCAGGAACTCTATTCAGATGTCCTACTTGAATGACCATACGCAGCTACTTGAGCCATCACCACTGCCTCTCAGGATCTCTGTTAACATGGAGCTGGCATCTGAAGCTTCGAATCAAATCCAGGCATGGGCTTGTCTGACTGGTGGCTTAGCAGCTCTGTCAAGTGCCTGTACCTACTAAGGGAAATTTAAAGATGGTTCTGGGGTTATTCCAAACAATTGACTTGGCATCTAGTTCTTTCACAGTTCATTTAGTTAGTTTATTTAGAGCTGAGTAGAACTAACTGACAAGTAATAAACACAATGATAGTTTACCACTGACAACCATTTCTACATCTGAAAGCCAGTGCTGTACCAAGACCTCCACCCTGAACCCTCTAGTTGGAGAAGACCCCCACTGTGTCCTAAGACCCTGTTACTCATGAAAAAAGAGCTCCTCAGAGCTAAGAGAAAGGCCAGTGTGTGACCCTACTTCCACACTACACCATGGGTACCTTGCCTCCCAGAATCCCCTGCCCAAATGAGCCTGAGAGCACTCCAGGGTTCCCATGGACAACTGTCTTGGGTTTGTGCTCCCAATAATGGGTAAGCTGCTGGTGTGTACACCGCAGGCAACCTGAGACAGGGTGAGGAGCTGTGGACAGGGCTTGGAAATGCAGACTGGGCTTCCCACATGAGTGCAAGCAAGGCAAAGTGTGGTGGAAGATGGAGTTTGGGTAGGAAGATAATGAGCTGGAGTGTAGGCTGGTGTGTGTGTGGGGTATGTGTTCTGTTGTCTTGCTTCCTGCTTTCGGAATGAACAAAGAAGTTAAGGAATGAAAGCAGTTCAAGCTCTTCTGGACTCTCTTGGCTTTGAGAAATGGGGATTCCATACCTTTTCTCTTTCCTTCATTCCTCCGGAGTCTTCTTGCGCCTTTGAAGAACTGCATTTCACTAATGAAATGTTGGTTAAGGAAAAGGAAAAGCACATCTAAACAAAGAACTTCTCTAGCTTTTTGCTATTCAGTATTTGAATGGTGGCAACTATTATACGCCTTCCACAAAATCATGTGGGTTCTACCTCAAATATTTTTTTCTCTTCCTTTTAAAAAATTGAGTAAGTTGCTTTCTTTTTAATATCAGAAGTCTTGGCCAAGTTCAAGCAAAACCAAACCAAACCAATCAAAAAACAAGTAATTGTGCATCTGTTTAAACAACATTCATGAAAACCACAACTTTAGTCCTTGCTGTTTGGGCATTCTCTTATTTTTAAGAGCAACATTCTTTGTACCTTCTCTTACTTTCGTTTATTTTATTGCTTTCTTATATTCTTTTAGAAACCTTCACCTGAAAAAATTTAAAATGTATCTTCTAGTATTTGAATAATACCAAACCGGTAAGAATTTGGTTTAGAGAAAGCTCTTATCGCCTAGATAAGAAAAAGTTATAAATGGCAACTGTCTGACCTTCAACTGTCTAGAGAGAAAGTAGTTTCTAATTCAGGAGATAAGAATACTAGGGAAATACTAGCAAAGCACAGAGCCCAGCTCTTCAGCTCCACAAACGATGTTGGGGGTGGGGCACTTTTCTGAATTTCTTTTAGGTTTCCGTATCAATCTTACTAGTGTTGATAATGTGCACTTTTATTAAGAAGCATTCAGTTAACAGGATGAAACTGGACAGGATTCATTTGATGTTTTCAAAGGTAGAAACCAACTTTGTAGTTTTTTTTTTTTTTCCTTTTGAATACCAAACTACTGAGGTAAAGAATGTTGTAGCTTGTGGGTGAGCTCAATAAGGCCAATTAAAACCTGACTACACTTCTACCATGTTGAAATACCTGACAGAACTTGCTGTGTCCTTGAATAATGACCTTCCTTCCTTCACCCCCCCCCCCCCCCCCCGCTCCCTTCTTAGAAGACGTTTAATTGAGGAGATTTCCTGTTTGGTAGTGAAAGAAAAATGAAAACGAAAGTACAACAACACTGTGGGGCTGACTAAGGTATTTAAAATTTGCCAGTTGTTCTCAACACTGTGTTAAATGTAAACGGAGCTTTTTCTCCTTTTTAACTAAGTAAAACGTACACATTGTGAAAGAACACATATATGTTCCTCAGCAGCCAAAGCATGTGTAGAATGCAAGGAGTGCAGTTAGTGTAGTTAGTTTAGTCATTCAGAAACAAGGTATAATGTTTTACTGCATGTAATTGACAGTGAAGTTTGTAACTCATGGTTGCTTCAGTAGTATAATTTTGTTTCTGTTGTAATAAACCCTGGTTGACATTTCCTTCACAGCTTAACTCTTTGTGGAGGAAAGTGTCAAAAATTTAGGTGATTAATCCTGGTATTGGAGTCTGGAGAGCATCTCGGAAAGCAACAGCTTCTGCCCTCCCTGGGCAGAATGCAAATGTTTGCTTTCTACAGCTGGAACAGCTCTATGAGAGGAAGAGAGAGAGGGAGAGAGAGAAAGAGAGAGGAAGAGAGAGAGAGAGAGAAAGAGCTATTAAGACAGACAAGCCTGCCTAATTGTGGTCTTTCTAAACATCCCAGATGCTGTCCACCTGCTGCGAGCCGGGGTGAGTAAGGAGATAGAAAAAGATACAATGTGTTTCAGCACACTCCCAGCCACTGGACACCTGAGCAGAAGGGAGAATTTATTTCTGTCAGGGAGCAAGGCTGTTGGGATGGTTTGTTTTGACTAGAAGGCAGCATATTGAACGTGTCCAAAGCATATCCAACACATGGAATTGCCGTTTTTCTGAATTCCAAGTGGTTGAATAATTCTTGATTGCAAGAGTGAAGAGCCCCTGTTTTGGACATGCCAGAGTCTTTTCTCATTTCAGCACGAAACTATCATTTGTCAACTCAAGGTTGGTGTGAGCTTGAACTAGAAGGGCTGAGTGACAAAAGGATATCATTATGAGGTACGATTAGGCAAAAGAAGTAAATAGAATGGAAGAAAGAGGAGGCTTCAAACCAAAGAGTAAGTGGAAAAGCGGCAGCAAAACGAAGGCATTGTATTTCTTAAACATGGCTGCAAACTTGTTTCTGCTCCTATAACTGCTTCCATATCATCAACTGTCCATCAACAAATAAGGTTGTCTTATCCCTTTGAATTTTTTAAATGTATTTTAATTTTTTTTTTTTCATTTGAGAGGCAGATTTTACAGATAGGAGAGACAGAGAGAGACCTTCCATCTGCTGGTTCACTCACTAAATAGCTAGAAGGGCCAGAACTGAGTTGATCTAAAACCAGAAGTTTCTTCCAGGTCTCCCATGTGGGTTCAGGGACCCAATGACTTGAATTATGCTCTATGCTTTCCCAGGCAATTAACAGAGAACTGAATGGGAAATGGAGTAACCAGGACATGAATTGGTGCCCATCTGGGATGTCGACACTGCAGGTGGAGGCTTAGTTTACTAGGCCATGGTGCCAACTTCTGATCTCCCTTTGGGTTTAAGTGAAGTTTAGTCTGTTTCTGTGGCTGTCATTTCCAAGGATGATATGGCTTCATTTTGTATGAAGTAGATGGGTCTCCCTTGAGAGACTGGTCCTTGGAACACAGTTGTCATGCTGAGAGCAATCTCAGGCCACATTAAGAGGTCATGGGTGATTGATGCAATTGACGATACTGCTGTGGTTCCCCAGCATAGGACAGTGTCACCGAATTATTGCAACTCCCAGCCTTTGAGCCTCGCCAACTGATGCCAAGTGGCATAGAAACAAACCATTTTGATTGAGCTCTGTACAAATTTCAGAATGGTGTGCAAAATAGTATCATTATTTTATGTCCCTAAATGATTTCCCACACACAACAGGCATTTGGAATAGAGACATTTTCCCAAATTTTTGTGAGATAAAGCAGAGAAGGGGCTGTGGAACAGGGCTTGTATTGCCACATTTACATGAGTAGCAGTGTGTAACTAACCTGGAACATTTGAAATATCCACCCGATGGCTGAGCTGAAGCATAGAAGGATTAGAAGTCATGAATGATGAGAGAGATTCAGTAATAACATTTTGCAGTTTTGTTACAAATGAGTGTGTTCAGCAGAATAATAACATCTTTTTCTTACCCCCCACCGTCACCCCCAGATTTGCTAGACTCTGTGAATGTGTTCGCTTGCATGTTAAGGTTGCAGTTGGAATTCAGTATCGTTAATCACTTGACCTTCAGATGAGGAAAACATCCTGGATCACCTGCATGAGCCCAATGTAATCACAAAGGTCTTTTAAAGATTGGAAGTAGGAGGCAGAAAAATGAGCAGCATGAAAAAGACTTGATTTATCATCACTGCCTGTATAGACGATAGAAAAGCCTAGGAGCCAAGGGAGGCAGACGGCCTCCGGAAGCTGGAAATGGCGAGGAAGCACCTCCTCCCTCCCTGTTAGACTCCAGGAAGCAAGCAGCCCAGTCCAGTGCCTTGATATTAGCCCGCTGAAACCCCCTGGCTGCCAGAGCTGGAAGGTGACAATTCTGCATTGCTTTAATCCACCAACTTTGTTGGGGGAATTTTTTTTTTAAAGATTTATTTTTATTATTTTTTTATTGGAAAGGCGGATATACAGAGAGGAGAGACAGAGAGGAAGATCTTCCGTCCAATGATTCACTCCCCAAGTGAGCGCAATGGGCCGATACTATGCCGATCCGAAGCCAGGAGCCTCTTCCGGGTCTCCCACGCGGGTGCAGGGTCCCAAAGCTTTGGGCCGTCCTCAACTGCTTTCACGGGCCACAGGCAGGGAGCTGGAAGGGAAGCGGGGCTGCCGGGATTAGAACCGGCACCCATATGGGATCCCGGGCGTGCAAGGCGAGGACCTTTAACCACTTGCGCCACCGCGCCGGGCCCTGTTGGGGGAATTTTTATAGATAACACACTTGGCTTCCAAGAAGTGATCAGGAAACAAGAAGTTTACATACTCGAGGAGCCTAATCCATTTGTTGCTTTTGGGGCTAATTAAAACAGACTTTTGAGCACAACTAGCAAACAGTATCAAGAGATGCTTTGCATCTTCTTTTGTGGAAGAAGCTTAGTTTCTCTTTAAAGCATTAATCTGTTCACAGTAACCCTCCCTAAAAAGACACTGCCTATGAGAATCCTGCTGTATTACTCAAAGTCTTGCTTCAGACATAGATAGTACCATGCATTTATGATGTTGATTTTAGACCTACTCTTGAGGCTGCTTTATCCTGCTCTATGTTTTCTTTCAAATTATTTTTAAATTACTTATTCAAGAGACACAGAGAGAGGCAGATAGACAGAGTCACATAAAGAGCTTCCATCTACTGGTTCACTTCTCAAATTCCCACAATGGCAGAAAGAGGCTGTAGCCAGGAGCTGAGAGCTCAATTCAGGTCTCTCGTGAGTGGGGCAGAAACCTAATGACTGGTTCCATGAGAGTAACTTCCCAGGGCTCACGATAGCAGGAAGTTGGAACCAGAAGCCGGAGCCAGGCATGGGATACAGGCAGTCTAATATGGCATGTAAATGTCTGAGCCAGCATGTGAAATGCTAGGCCCTATGCCTGCTTCCTCATTCACATTTCCTTCCCAAGGATGTTGTGATTTCTTTGTGTACTAGTTATTTCTGCAGTTTCCTCATTTTATCATTATTTTTGTTTCTACTGCCATATAATTTCATGTAAGAAGATGCACATATATTATTTGACTTGCTAAGTTCTGACAAATGTGTACAGCCCTAATCAAGACCACATTCAGGGTACTGAGCATAACTACCACCTTAAAAAACCTTGACATTTTCCTTTCTGATCTATTAATTTTCCTATCCCTTCCCCAGCAGCCACTATTCTGACTCGTATTTCCACAAAGTAACTTTTATCTGTTCTTCAACTTTGTATATGCAGTCTTACCTTTTATGCCTGTTTTTTTTTTCACTGAAAATGATATTTGTGAGATGCATACATACATTTTTATATGTCAGCACTCATTTTATTTTGCTGAGTAATGTTCCATTTTATAAGTTATCATGATTTGAGTATCCAGTTTTTGGTTGATGAATATTAATTTTTTTGTTTCATTTATTTATTTAGTGAAGTTATTATGAATAAATCAGTAAAAAAAAATTTCTAGTTTAAACCTTTCTGAGAATGAGTACACAGGAGTAAGACTGCTAATTCATAGGAGAGGAATGGATATATTTAACTTCATCAGCATTGCCAAAGTTTTCCTAGGTGGTTGTAGCATTTATCCTACTAGTAGTATGCGAAAGACCCAGTTGTCTAGATCCTTTGATTAGTAGTGTCTTCCGCTTGATCACGTAATGTTCTTGGCTCTCCTTAGACAGTGATGATGAGTTAGCCTTGAAATTCAGCATCAACATTTTCAATGGAGACAATCTCACTGTATGTTATCTCATTGAACAGAAAAGTAATAAAAAGAGTTGGTTACAGCAAGGTGAGGTAGATGGACATGAGATCCCCAATAGCCAATGAAAATCATGACTTAGAGACAAAGACTTTGAGTTTAAATCTGGGTCTGTTTGTCTCGTTTGTGATCCCTGAAGAAATTAATTAACCTCTGCGATTCAGACTGTTCTCCTTTAGAAAATGGAAATAGTGCATCAGAGGCCTAACAACAGTAACTACCACCCAGTGCACAAGCACTGAGTTTACTTCCTCTCTAACAGGGTCACTACTCTGACCACAGCAAATGTAAGGAGTAGCTCTGTTTTTTTTTCTTGCAAGGAGCCTGAGAAATAGGTAGTAATATTTTCATGTTACAAATGAATAAATTATACAAAATATTTGCATTTACCAATATCTGTTCTCCCCTTATATCTTCAAATACTACCAGGGAACTCGATCACTACAATTCCCAGCTTCCCTTTGAATGACTAAGTAATGAAAATTTGACCAATGAGCTGCAGGCAGAAGTGTGACTTATGATTTCCACAAGATGACTTTGAAGAATGAGAATACTTTTCTCCTTCCTAACAGTATGGAATGTCTAGGGATGACTGGAGCTCTAGCAGCCATCTCACATGATGAAATGACAGCAGTAGCTTAAGAATAACAGTTCAAGAGGGGCTAGTGTTATGATGCAGTGGGTGAAGATCCTGCTTGTGATACAGACATCCTATATCAGAGCACTAATCGAATCCTGACTACTCCAGCTCCCTGCTAACGCACTTGAGAAGATGGCAGAATATAGCCTAATTGCTTGGGCCCCTGACATGCAGACGGGAGACCCAAATGGAGTTCCTGGTTCTTGGCTTCAGCCTGGCCCAGATGTGCTTGTGGCCATTTGAGGAATGAACAAGGGGATGGAAGATCTGTTTCTCTTATGCGTATCTCCTTCTTCTCCCTCTCTCTATGTCACTCTGACTTTCACATAAATAAAATAACTCTTTAACAACAAAAAAAAGGTAGAGAAATAAGAGAGAGATGGAATATTAATTTCTGAGTGTCGTAGATGGCCTATCCATGGACCTTGTTTACCAAAGCCACAAATAAACTACTGTCTTGCTTAATGTTGCTTTTGTTGCTCATGCACAAATATAATCTCAACTGATACTGAAATAAGAGCTAGAAGAAGTTACTGTGAAAAAAATGAGTCTTTAAGATATTACAAAGATTAAGACAAATTTGTAAAATCTTAGAGTGTTTGCAGTTGCTAATTAAATGGGAGCCAGGGAGGGAAGTGAAAGTAAACCTTTGAAGAAGGAGCTTCTTTTTGTCATCCAATTTGTCCTTTCAGGCTATGTGAAGCATTGCCACCAAATTCTGAATTATTCTAATTAATTAATCTGTAGATTTTCTGGGTCTTGTTCTTTCTTCACTTGCTTATTTTTTTAATTTGCTCCATTGCTTATTTTTATATGCACTGATGAGAATTCACACTAGAAGCTTTAGCTTTTTGTTGATAACATTCTGTGAAGAGCATAAATTCTAGAACTGGGACAGAGAGTGGGAAGGTCATGAAAGAAACTGGCTATACTCCCGTTCTGCATTGTTCCCCACTGTGATTTTGGGAGGCAGAATAAACAGGAAATGGGACATGAGGGGGGAAGGGTAGCTGGGAGAAACATCCAAAGGAGCCTGCACCTGCATAACTCAAACTCAGAAGGAAAGAAGTTCTAAAACAGACTCAGTTCCTTCCTTCTCTTCCTCCCCCTTTCTTCCTTCCTCTATCTGCACAAAAGTGCAGGGCAATCAAATATAAGAGCTCGGACATGGTTCCAGAAATGTCCAGGCTTGTGACAAAGATCAAAGCTGGTGACAATCTGAGACAGATGATGGAATTTTGCAGAGGTTTGGGAACAAGCAGGAGAAAGCTGGAAGAGATCAGGGAGGATTCACAGAAGTAGTGGTTCATTCAGGAAATATTTATTGGGTACCTGCTATAGGCCAGACATTGTGTAATGTGTTGGTGATGGCAATGGATGTTACAAAGTCCCTGCCCTCATAGGTTTAGGATGCAAAGGAGGGCACGGAGCTATTGCAATGCATCCTAGTAAGTGCTGTGATAGCTGTGTGCAGGATGCTGTACCAAGAGAAGCCCTAAATCAGGCCTATGGATTCAGCACAACACTTGGACAAATTGACCTGTATACTGAAACCAGAGGAAATCCTGTGAATTAGCTAAGTGGCAGGGCAATTGAGATGCATTCTCTGGACCATGTCTAAAAGATGAGGGCCAGGCATTAACAAAAGCAATGCTATGAAGAAAGGCTTTTAATTATTTCAAAGGATCGCCCCATGATACGATGGACAGGAAAGGACATGCCATGTCTCTGATATTCCTGTCCAACATGAGCAACTTAAATTTAACCATGAAGACATACCAGGCAAATCAAAATTGAAGGGCATTCTACTGAATACATGGCCAGTACTCTTGGAAGTGTCAAAATTATGAAATGGAGGCACTATTCTAGGATAAAAGAGACAGGAAACCAGAATGCAGTGTCAGATCCTGGATTAGATCTTGGAACTGACAAATCAGCATCAATGTGCGCATGTGTGTGTGTGTGAACATATATAATCTGCTTACTTAAAATCTGAGGCAAATTTTTAAAAATAATTATTTTAAATAATTATATTGGGGCAATGTTAATTTTCTGATTAAGATTATTGTAGTATGGTTATGTAAGTCGCTGTTCTCTTTTCTAAGACAGATACATACTGATGCATTTAGGGATAAAGGGACATTGTATTTGAGACTTACTCATGCAAGTGATTCAGCAAGAAATATGTCTATGGGGAAAGAAATAATGAGAAAAAAAGTAAAATAGAATATATGGGTGAGGGGTACAAGGAAAGATTTTGTGAATAGCTTCTGCAACTTCTCTGTAAGTCAAACATTATTTCAAAACAAATCGGTTTATCATGTCACCCTAAGCACTTTGTGATTAGAAAGGGGAATAGGCAGTGGTGGGTCATTAGAAGATGCTGAGGTTTTGAATAAGGACTCATGTCACTATGTAGCAAATGGTTCAATCCAGAGAGGACCAATTGCCAGTTTGGAATAATTCATGTGAGAGATGCTGGTGATCTCAAAATAAAATAAGATGAAGAAAGCGAGAAGTGGGTAGATGAATGACATATTTAAGATAAGTGTAAATCAGAGAATGTGATGGGATGTTGTTGAGGTTATGGAGAGGGAGGAGTCAAAGGTGATTCTTAGAGTCTACATGAGGTTCAAGATGGCAGGTAGCACCAGGGCCAAAGAGTGGGCTTTAGAAATGAAGACTATTTGCAATTTAGACATTTTATGGTGCAAGGTGGCTGCTGGAGCTGAGCACAGCACGTTTGTGTTTCAAGTGGCCAGCAGGAGGGCAGGCAGAAAAAAAAAAGGAGTATTGAGTTATTGCTCTCAATCAAATCAATGTCATCATAAGCAGCAATGCCACCCCATATACAAGTAATCCTGTGTATAGTTCTTTGGTTCCACTTTATTCACAACTTCCAACCTGGAAGCCTTTGGAAAGGTTTTGGCTTTTACATTAGCAGATCATAGTTGCCAGGAAGGTTGGAAAATGTGGTAATACTTTTTAGGTGGCAACATGTCCAGATAAAAATTAGAATTCTATTAATAAGGAGAAATAGGATAATGGCGATTGGCACAGGCAGCTCTCAGTGCTTGCCTACAGAGCTCTTGTTCTTGGTGTTGATGGTCTCTCTCTTTGCCTTTGCTCTGCCAGCACGACCCCAGGATCTGGAAGCACATGCTTCATCTTCATTTTGAACTTGGGTGGTGGGGAACCTGGGTATTGAGACACGCTAGGGAAGTAGTATGAAGAGAGGACAGAGGAGGATAGAGGACATGGAAACTGTGCACATGAAGGAAAGAGGAAGAGACACAAAGCATGAATCGGCAATCTGTTCCTTGATACTGCTAGCTCAGCTGAGATTTGAGTCTTAAGCATTGCTATCTATTTTTGTTTTTCTCCTCTGTAAAAAGAAACACCCAAGGTGGTCTCTGCATAATCTGACGTCACAAGATTTCCTTGTTCCACCCGTCGTGGGGGTGAAATATGTAAATGTGCAGTGCAGGGTTTCTCATGACCCTCACTCCATTTCTCATTTTCATTTCAAGAAGGACATTAGAACAACACACTTTCTACTCCTGAGTGATATTATTTAATGCAACCCAGGTGTCAGAGAAGCTTGGATACAAAGAGCTGACAATTACAAATAAATTACCATCTATTTTGGGGTATAAATTTCTTTAGGAATAGAGAGGTATATGAAGTTTATTTCTTTTGATGCTGTAGCAAAATTAAGAAACTGCAGAAGTTAAAAATAACAAAGCCTGGGTGATCATTCTTGGAATTTGAAATGGTCACGAACACCTTTTAAATAAGAGATCAGAAAAACGTATGCATTATAATATAACCCACAGAAAATCCAATTACGGATTATCTCTGCGTCAGTGACAGGAGGAATTTCATTATTTATTTTATTTTTTTTTAAAATGCTTCAATTTGTGTGCTTTTTAAAATTGATTGCATTTTGTTTTGTTACACGGTTTTATAGGCTCTGGGATTCCCCTAGTCCCTCCCCCGGATTTGTGTGCTTTTTAAAGTATTTCAAATTCTACCCTCAAGCTATAGGCAGGTCAGATATCCAAAGGGTGATGGATATTACTCAATGAGGAGGCAGCTGACACGTGAATGTTCCTTTGTGACTCAGCTGATGCAGATGTCACACTGAATGGATATTCATGAGTTGGGGGTGTGGGAAATCTCTACTTACATCAATGTTTGAGTTCTCAGAAACTCTACTTGAAATGGGCACAAATAAAAACTTTCTTTGTGAGAGGAGTGACATCATTAAACTGCTTCCTCTTAGGTTGTAGGGGGGCAAGCAGGAAGCTTCCGTATTTTCTTTGCTAAGTAACTCCTGGGGGCAGATGTCTGACTTAGTACTTAAGATGTTACTTGGAGGGCCTGGAGTGATAGCCTAGTGGCTGAACTCCTGGCCTTGCATGTGCCAGGATCCCATATGGGCTCTGGTTCATGTCCTAGCTGCTTCACTTCCCTTACAGCTTCCTGCTTGTGGCCTGGGAAGGCAGTGGAGGACGGCCCAAATTTTGGGGAACTTGCACCCACATGGGAGACCAGGAAGAAGCTTTCTGGCTCCTGGCTTCGGATCAACTCAGCCACTGCTGCTGCCTGGGGAGTGAACCAGTGGATGGAAAACTTTTCTCTATGCCTGTCCTTTTTGCTGTAAATATGGCCTTTCAATAAAAATAAATAAATCATTTTAGAAATGCCACTTGGATCAATAGATACATAGGTAAACATGTATGTACATATATTCATCCAGAGGAACTGTGTATGTAAGACTATCATACCAAGAAGTGCTGATATATTGCAGTATGCATTCTATTCCTGAATAAAAGCTGGACTCCAAATGAGCCATTAATTATACCTTGACAATAGGCTGTAGGACTTTCTACATTGTCTATACTTTCAGTGTCAGGAAACACTTAAATAGCAGAATGATGGACTTGTGACGGTTGATGAAGAACTATGTTATTATAATAGAGGGGAAAGCAGTGTGTGTGTGGGCAGATGGGGAGGGTGGAAGGGGAAATCCCTGAGCCTAAGGAATTGTATCATGAAAAATCAAAATGAACAAGAAACAGAAGATGCTATTTGGGAAGCTGGCATCCTATGTTGAAGTGTCTGGGTTGAAGTCTGTTTTCTGTCCCATCTTCCTGCTGTATGCACTTTGGAAAGCAGCAGGTGATGTTTTAAGCAATTAGATCCATGTTGACAGGTAGGAGACTGTAGGAGATGTAAGATGAGTTTCCGGTTGCTGGCTTCGACATGACCCAGCCCTTGCAGCTGTGTGCATTTGGGGAGTGAACCTGGGAATGAAGATATTTCTCAGTGTGTTTGTTTTTCTGCCTTTAAAAAAAAAACAAAAGATTTATTTATTTTTATTGCAAAGTCAGATATACAGAGAGAAAGAGAGACAGAGAGAAAGATCTTCCATCCGATGATTCACTCCCCAAGTGACCACAATGGCAGGTGCTGATCTGAAGCCAGGAGCCAGGAGCTCTTCCGGGTCTCCCACGTGGGTGTAGGGTCCAAGACTTTGGGCTGTCCTCGACTGCTTTCCCAGGCCACAAGCAGGGAGCTGGATGGGAAGCAGGACCGCTGGGATTAGAACTGGTGCCCATATGGGATCCCAGTGCGTTCAAGGTGACGGCTTTAGCCGCTAGGCCACCGCGTGAGGCCCTCTCTGCCTTTTAAATACAAAGGAAAGATAAATACATATTTTTAAAACCTAGGACAATAATAATTCGAGCCTAGTCAACACCAATCATTTGTTTGAATATTTCTGATTGCATACCAAGATTAAACACGCAAATACCTATGTTGAGGAAGCGTAAGGAAAGGATAGAGACCTTTTGGGAACAAACACTGGGAAACAAAGACTAGTTTGGACTTCTAAAAGCCGATAGAGCTTTGGTACTTGTAAAAACATTTAATTGTGTGTTGAGCTGTGTAGCCGAAGAAGATAGAAAATAGGGACTTGAGTACTGAATTGTGGGAAATAGCTAGCATGACCTGTGTAAAAGGCAGCTCTGTAATGGACAGGAGACTATGAGGATTCCAATTTAATTGGATAGAACAAATCAGTTGTGGGTGGGGTGGGGACAGTGGTGGTCCTTGCACAAGAATGTAACCAAAGTCTGTGAGAGTAGATGAGAGGAGAGAGTAAGTTTCTACATCTTTGCTTTGGAGCAAGAAGGATCTCTCTCTCTCTTTGCACACGTGCATATGTGTGTCTCTGCGTGTGATAATCAAATACATTCCTATCACAGCAAGCTAATTCCTCCTAATGATCTATTTGCAGTCTGTAGAAAAGGCCTAATTATATGATAGTCTGGCAGGAGTTCTAGAAAGATCCATCTCCCTGTAACAGTTCTCTCATGGAAACAGAGATCCGATGGCTAGTCCAAGATTGAAGAATAGTCTGTATTTGCTGATGTTTTAAAAGATGAATTCATTTTTATGAGAAAGGCAGAGCTATATATATATAGAGAGAAGGAGAGATGGAGATCTTGATACATTGGTTTATCAGATGGCCACAATGGGAAAGTCCGAAGGCAGGAGCCAGGAGATTGTTCCAGGTCTCCTGTGTGGGTGCAAGCACCCAAGTAATTGGTTCATGGTCGCTGCCTTCTCAGATGCATCAGCAGGATTCTGCACTGGAAGTGAAGCATCCAGGACTTGAACTTGTGCTCATATAGGATGTTTCTGCTGCAGATTAAAGCTGAGCCTGCTATACCTTGGCACCAGCCACCCTTTCTGTTGATTTAAGCCTCTTACCAAAAGAACAATTTCATGTTTCAATTGAGAAAATTATCTTACCTAAAATATAATGTCTTATTGATGGTAAAAATTTCCTCCCTATGTTATACATCCACAGGGTATATGCTTTGATAGGTCACTGCAGCATAAGTCTCACTGTTACATGAGAAAGAAACCCTTTGGCTCGATTTTACTCATTGAGCCACTTAAAAATAGTGCCCTTATGTCAGTGTAGGGAAATTTATTTAGTGTGGTTGCTTTTTAAAATTTAAAAAAATTTTTTAATTGAAAAGGTAGCTTTACAGAGAGAAGGAGAGATAGCGAGAACGATATTCTGTCCATTGGTTCACTCCCCAAGTGGCTGCACCAGCTGGAGCTGAGTGGATCTAAGCTGAGCCAGGAGCCAGGAGCTTCCTCTGGGTCTCCCATGTGGGTGCAGGATTCCAAGGCTTTGGGCCGTCCTCAACTGTTTTTCCAGGTCGTAAGCAGGAAGCTGGATGGGAACAGCTAAGGCATGGAGCAGTGCCCATGTGAGACCCCAGCACGTGCAAGGTGAGGGTTTATCCCCTGAGCCATGGCATTGGGCCTGTGATTGTCTTAATAATCTAATTATCTCTACTCATTCTGAACTTTGTGGTTCTCAAAATATGTCCTATTCACATACTTTTAAAAACTATCTTTCAGTGTTGCTGTTTTTACATGACACGGGTTTGTAGGTATATGGATTTCCCCCCCTCCATCTCCACTTCCTCCCTCCCCAGTCTCTCCCCTAATATATCCCCCCCCCATGTTATCACAATGATATAGTCCTTCAGCAACCGTCGTGAGTCCCACATTCTGCTGTTTAAGTGTATCATGGCATTATAGGCATGGACAATGGTACAAAATCTAGTATCACATTATCAAGGTATATTTCAAAGTATTATTATGAGTCCGCTTTTCATTCAGGAGCAGAGATGCATAAGGCAATGTATCTTGACTTCCTGGTATGCTAGTTTCCATTATAGTTCATCTATGAGAATATATGTATGTACATGTTTACATATTTACCTATTTGTTATGTGTTTTGTATGAAGATTTTCTTACACCAGAGAGAACATATGATATTTGTCCTTTTGGGGTTGGCTTATTTCATTGAGGATAATCATCTCCAGTTGGAGCCATTTTGTAGCAAACGTAGAATTTCATTAGAAAAAAAAAAACACTGAGTAGTATTCCATGGAGTAACTATACCACAGTTTCTTTATTCATTCATCTGTTGACAAACATCTGGGTTGTTTCTACATCTTTGCTATTGTGGATTGTGCTGCTATAACTAAAGGATTGCAGGTTGCTCTCTCACCTGCTGATTTAATTTTCTTTGGATATATTCCCAGGAATGGGATAGCGGGGGTCCAGTTTTAGTTGTCTTAGCACCCTTCATACTGTCTTCCATAGTTGTTACACTAAGCTACACTCCCACCAATAGCGAAGTAGGGTACCTTTCCCCCATACCCTCACCAACAGATGCTGAGCTCTAAGTGGAGGTCAGTCTCACTGGAGTTACGTGGAATCTCAATGTGGTTTTTGTTTGTATTTCCTTAACAGCTGGGGAGCCCGAGCATTTTCTTCATCTATTTTTTTCATCTATTAGCCATTTCCATTTGTTCTTTTGAAAAAAATGCTTGCTCATTTCCCTCACCCCTTTCTTCACAGGGTTGTTTGATGTTGTGGAATTTATGAAGCTCTGTACATCCTGGATAGTCACATACTTTTGCAACTATTTGGCTTTTACTTCATTTAAAAGTGTATCTTTTGTTTTTAAATCATGAAAGTTAAAATGCAAAAAAAGTAAGCACCATACTGTTTGAGTCTGATAGGTTTTTTTGTTTTTGTTTGTTTTTATTGGGATATCAGATATCCAGAGAGGAGGAGAGACAGAGAGGAAGATCTCCATCCGATGATTCACTCCCCAAGTGAGCGCAATGGCCAGAGCTGCATCAATCCGAAACCTCTCTTGGTTTCCCATGTGGGTGCAGGGTCCCAAGGCTTTCCCAGGCTGCAGTCAGGGAGCTGGATGGGAATCAGGGCTGCTGGGATTAGAACCAGTGCCCATATGGGATCCTGGCACATTCAAGGTGAGGACTTTAGCCACTAGGCTACTGCGCTGGACCCTAAATCTAATAGTTTAATAACCTAACTCAAAGAAGTCAAGGTTCCACTTTCACGGCAAATATAATTTGTAGGTGACATTAATGTTGTTTATTTCCACCTGTTCTTAGTGCGGTTTATGAGTTTTCCAAAAGTCTCCAAACTTCTAGAATTACTGAAGCTCCAACGATTTGGCTAATATACAAAAAATGTCTCCATCCATAGTTCTTTTCCCAGTTGAAAAGCAGTTAATTTTATGACTTCAAAATGATTACCTGAATAAAAGATGTCTCTTGTTAAAGGGTATTGTGTGGGAAGGGATGTGTCAAAAAGGAAAACTCACAGGAAGACAGTCAGGTGATACATGAGATGGCAAAAAATGGCACTCCTGACTGCATGCAAAGGAATGATGCGAGACAGGACCTGATTTATCCCTCAGGACCAGAAGCGATGTGATCTGCTAGCTGACCTCGACAATACTTGCATCCCCTTCTCAGCTTGCTACGATGATTTCAGATTAAGGTGGCATATATTTCCTTCCAAGTTAACTCTATTTAGACTTACTTTCTTCCCAAAGCAATTTATTTCCATTTAAATAATCCAGGCTGACTTTTAAAAGTCTCCTATGAGAATTAACTTGCATATGATACTAAAGTACTTAGTAAACATTAAAGTGTCATGTGAATGTTTAAGCTTACATCTGGGGGACATAAATATACCTGAGAAGAAAGACGTAAAAGGCAATGAGAAGTCTTCATCAGATTGTAACTAAAATGATAATAATAATGAAGATATTTTTGTATAATAAATCTTACACATTGAGTAATAATTTAGTGTAAGAAAATAACTTAACAGATGCTTCTAATCTAATGTACTTCCTCCCCAGGAATACTCCGAAGTGAGCTAAGGAAAGCATTGACGGAATCATTGCTTATATAAACAAGTTTTTGTATTTATTTATATGTGTATTGAAAGTTAAACATTGGAATTCACAAAAGGTTAGAGTTGAAATGAACTTCAGGGATCCATCTAGTATGTATTCCATCAACTAGTTCCTGACAGAGGCAAGACTATAATTTGTCTTTCAATTTCTCTCTCTCTTTTTAAAGGTTTATGTTATTAGAGAGACAGATTCAGAGAGAGGAGAGACACAGAGAAATATCTTCCATCTGCCGGTTCACTCTCCAAATGGCCACAATGGTCAAAGCTGAGCCCCAGGAGCTTCTTCCAGGTCTCCCACATTGGCACAGGCTTCCAATGCTTTGGGCCACCCTCTGCTATTTTCCCAGGCCATAAGCAGGAAGATCAGATTTTTGGAGAAAAGCAGAGACAGAAAGATCTTCCACCTTCTCGTTAACTCCTCAAATAGCTGAGTTGATCTGAAGCCAGGAACTAGGAGTCAAGAGCCAAGAGCCTCTTCTGGGTCTCTGACATGGGTGCAGGGTCTCCAAGCTTTGGGCCATCTTCTACTGCTTCCCCAGGCCACAAGCAGGGAGCTGGATGGGAAGCAGGGCTGCAGGGACACAAATCAGTGCCTTTTGGGGATGCTGCTGCTTGCAAGGGCAGGATTAATTGAGCCATTGTGCCAGGCCCTCAGTTTCTAAAGCTTTATTATTTTCATGACATTGATCATTTTGTCCCTGTTCAAATTGTTAAATTTGATCTGAAATTTTAATTTTACCAACTCTTAAAATTTAATCCTTGAAGATGGTTTTCTAAAATTTTGAAATCACTTATTAGCTTCTGTGGGAAAGGATCAATTCATAATAAATAATTTTTGAGACTAAAGAATCCTTTTATCTGCATCAAGCATAGGTTAGGAAAGCTCACTAGCATGGGAAGTCTCTACTTTTCACCATGAAAATATTTGATTTTTATTTTATGAATTTTGTCAACTTTTTCTTCCCTGATGACCATTTTCAGCCCATATGCAAGTCAATAGTTAAATTCCCAAACTCATTGTACGAACATAAATGTTGAAAGTTTTGGTAGTACAACCTTATGGAAAATCCAAAGACCTTTCTTTGTTGTTGTCTCATTCAGATCATAATAAATATTGCATTCCTAATCTAATGGATTTGGTTTGGATATACCTTATATAGCCATATTGTGATGTTTGGGTTTGGCTTATTTTAAAAATTTGCAGTGGTTCCAAGCAGAAGTTTTCACAAGTGCCAATGCCATTGTCCATTTTTCTATAAAAATATCTTCTCAGGAAAAAAAATTAAATGCATGTTACCCAAAGAACCAGAGACACAGCTGTTTCTGGTTCTGGTCTTAAGAAACAGCAGCTTTAACTTGGCAAAGTGTGAGTGAGAAGGGAACTGATGAAGCCTGTTGCCTTTAGCAAGGAGTTCTACCCCGGGAGGGGAGGAATAGAACGGGATGTCCCCGGCAGGACTTTCTACATAATAATTCAAAACTCACTTTCTAGCTGAAATGCGAGAGTAGAAGTGGTGAGGAAATCCGTATAATCCAAAGTAAGAGAAAGCATCATCTATTTTGGCTTTCTTATTTGAAAAATAAAAGTGCTTTGAGTTAAATGCACGGCTATCCCATGACTCAGCAATTTCACTTAAGAAAATTGGAAAAATACATAAAGATTTCTACAAAGCTTTCATTTTATTCCTAAAAGCCCCAAACTGGAACCAACCCAAATTATTATTAATGGTGTGTAGTGTAGCCATACAATGGAAAACTACAAATGGGAAAGGAACAGACTGCTGATACATAGAATAACATGGATGAATCTCAAAACTATGAAGAGCAAAGGAAGCCAGAGAGCAAAGAAGGATAAGGCAGGGTTCCATGTTGTAAGGTTTAAGAACAGGAAAGACCACGCCAGCACAAAAATGCCAAAGTAATATTTTTTTAGAACTGGCAGTGGGAAAACTGACTGCAAAGAATTTTGAGAGAGCTTTTAAAAAAAAGCTTTACTCATTTTTATTGGAAAGGCAGATTTGCAGAGAGAAGGAGAGACAGAGAAGATCTGTCCGTTGATTCACTCCCCAAGTGGCCACGATGGCCAGAGCTGAGCCGACCTGAAGTCAGGAGCTTCTACAGAGTTTCCCACGCGGGTGCAGGGTCCCAAGGCTTTGGGCCATCCTCTACTGCTTTCCCAGGCCACAGGCAGGGAACTGGATGGGAAGTGAGGCCCCCGGGATTGGAATGGCACCCACATGGGATCCTGGCACATGCAAGCCAAGCATTTAGTCGCTAAGCCACTGGGCCCTACAAGACACTTTCGTGGTGCTATTGTGTTTTGGTTTGGAGTAGTGTCTTTTCTTAGAAAGTCTGTCCTGCCTATTGTAGGATGTTTACTCACTGGATGCCAGTAGTTCTGTCCCCTTCCCCTGCCATTTGTGACACCACAAATGTCTCCAGATAGTTTTAAACACTCCTTGGATGGCAGGATCATCTTCAGTTGAGAATCATTGGTGTATTTAGTCAATCTTTGTCAAAATGTGTGCCTAAAATAGATGCACTATTTTCTTGATTCTAAATTAACCTTTCAGTAAAAATAAAAAAAAAAATAAGCCTTTGGTGGGTGGGGAAGAGCTAACTTTGCAGTAGAGAAGTCTAACACACACTCTCTGCCAGATGAGCAAGTTTAACATGAGGAACATGCAGTCATACTGACAGTGATGCGATGAAAATCGCATGGCCTGTATCTGTGGTCTTTCTCATCAAAACATACCATCCCAGTCTAATCACGAGAAAAACATGAGACAATTTTTGACAGAATGGCATTGTATGAAATGCATGGCCTATCCTCTCAAAAATGCAAGACTATAAAAAACAGGCCACGTTTAAGAAATTGTCACAAGCAAGAGAACTCTAAGGAGGCACAATGACTCAATGTACCATGCTGTACTGGATGTGGGCCTAAGAGCTGAGAAGGAACATTAGGCCAAAACCCAAGGAAAACCAATTCAAATATGTCCTTGAGTTACTAATAATTCATCAGCGCTCCTTTGTAAATTGTGGCAAACCTACCACAGCAATGTGAAAATCTAGTATTAGGAGAAACTGAATGGTATGTGGGAGCTGTCTGTACTACTGATACACTTTTGCTGTCAATAAATTTTTATTGAACAGAATTATTAGAAAGTCTGAAATTTACTTAGATAAAATAAGCACTTTTATACTTGCCACTGATCTTAAGTAGTTTTCGGAAACCTACAAAGTTGTGTTTTCTGTATTTCGCTGTTTTTGACTTTTTAATATTGTTAATCACAAACACAACAAAGACTTTTATGAAGCCCTTGCCATCTGTCGCTAGTCTTTTGGTCTCATAAATGACTCTGCTCTGGATATATCATGATAAATAGAACTGAAAGTCAATAAAAAATTTACCCAGCACTTAATATAGACCCAAAGCTGAGCTAGTTATTGGGGACAGTGAAATGTATAAAATCAGGCTCCTGTCCACCAGGCTCTCAGAGACCTGGAGGAGGGGACTCTCTGCTATAATGAGGTATTTATTTATAAGAGCATTAAGGTGGAAAATATCATTTTAAAAATAGAATATCTTTGTATCCCACAAAATTGACTGCAGTGATTCTAGCTTACAGAGGACCGTGTGCAGATTAAGGGCTACTTTGAAGAAGAGCCTAGAATAGAATGGGAGATGGGAACTTTTCTTCTAATGTTCTCATTGCTGTTAAAATGTTACCTGCGAGAGTGGGTGACACAGCTTAGAAAGCAGCCCTAGGGAGAATAATCTGCTAACCGAATTGCAATGACCAAGAACAAAAGAAGACACAGAAGCACAATGAATATCATTGAAGATTCTCCTACAATGGAGCAAAAGCTCCTGCCAACTCAGTTAACTGAGGAAAATATCAAGAAACGTGGGATACAGAATTCAGAAAACTTGTTAATAAGAAACACATACAGGAGTTCAAGGAATTTAAGGAATATGTCACATAGGAAATAAAATCAAACAAAATCAAGCAAAATTATTGGAAATGAAGGACAGAATAGAGCAAATTAAAAATTGCATGGAAAGTCTCCATAATAGAATGAATGAGGCAGAAGGAAATTTCAGAATTGGAAGATATTTCTTGCCACAATGGAGAAACAAGCAACAACAACAACAAAAAAGCTGAAAGCAGAGCCGGGTCAAGCTAAAAAAAAAAGTATTGAAGAATTAAGAGACACTATTAAAAGGCCAAATATAAGAGTTATGGGAGTTCAAGAAGGTGCAGAAAGAAAAGCTAGGTTTAAAGGTGTATTCAATGAAATAATAAATGAAAAGTTTCCTAATATGTAGAAAGAATTGGAAAACAATATCCAGGAGGGGCACAGAACTCCCAACAGAGTTGACCAAAAGAGATCTTCACCATGACGCATGATAATCAAGCTCTCTTCAGTCAAACATAAGGAAAAGATCCTTAAATGTGCTCGTGAAAAAAAAAAAAAAAACAAAAAACCAATTTACCTATAGAGGAATAGCAATCAGACTCACAGCTGAACTTTCAGAGGGAACTCTACAGGCTATAAGAGAATGGAGTAACATTCAAAATTCCAAAAGAAAAGAAAAATCAGCTCAGAACAATGTTCCCAGCAAAGCTCCCCTTTGTCTTTGAAAATGAGATAATTTTCTCACAGTAAATAAAAGCTGAAAAAATTTGCCTCTTCCAAACCTGAATTACAAATGATACTTAAAGATGTTCTTTTGATAGAGAAAAGGAATAGTACCTATCAAAACCAAAGGCAAATGTGGAAAACATCCCAGTGAAAGGATAGCATAAGACTAAATCAAAGAATGACCCTTTGCTAAAATGACAGGGCCAAACTGCCATCTATCCATATCAACCCTGAATGTAAATAAGAAAGGAGGAACTGACCTCATTAATGAGTCCAATAAATTCTTCTTTGAGGTGATACTAGGTGACACTAGGAAACAGGTGTTACATGTAAGTTACCATCTTTAATGGACCAACTAGCAGTGAGTCTATGCAGTTCTTTCCCAAATGAATGGGGCTGATTTGAATATTCACTAGGATAGTGTGGTTTCGTTGGAATGTGATTTCTAACTGTAGGTCATACTAGAGATCATAACTTTCACCTTCCTGCTTTGGGATCAGGAGTTCTATGGGAAGAGTTGTCATGTTGTGAGGACATCCAAGTAGCCCTCCAGATAGATCTTTGTGGTGAGGAATCGAATCTTCCCGCCAACATGTGGAACTAGTCTGTGAGTTGTGTGAATGGGCCATCGTGGCAACAGTTCCTGCAGCATCAATCAATCAGGGCATCAGATGGATACAGCCATAGCTGCTGAAGTTTTGACTGCAACTATGTGAGAGATTGTGACGCAGAATCACCCAGCCAGGCTGCTTCCAGATTCCAGACACATGGAAACTGTTTGAGAAAATAATTGTTGATTTTAATTTTTCTGTGAATGTGTCTTACAGCGATACAATACTACTATGGCCATTATGTTGACCCACACTCTATTTGTTTTCATTTGTTTTCTGTTTTCGTGCTATATTTATTCAGGTGTCGTTGATACTTAAAGCTTTAACAATGAAGTTGTTTTTTAGTTCTATGGTGTCTCAGGAAACTATATCCTGCTTCTGTGTTTCCTTTGGTAGTACGTAGACTTACCCTTGTCACATGTGTTATGAAAGCCAGCTTCTTAGAGGTGTCACTATGTAAGCTGGTCTTAAGTAGCCTAGTGGACTCATGTTATCTGAAACACATTGCTGCTACTGCTATTTCAGTCATGTGTAACTATAATTTACAAACACATTATTCATATGGAGTCTCACATTATTCAACAGGAGTCTCCCAACCATGAGCTTTCACAGAGCTACCAAAAATAGGGATAAAGGATGAATAGAAAAAAGAAAGCTTCCCATCCTTGGTGATTAGGTGAGCTGGTGGCCTGGGGCTGCTTTTTGCCTGCCCTCTTCCCAAGTACAGTTTTGATAGTGGCACAAACAACTCACCTAAATTTTCTTAGATGTAGATTTTCAAGATGAGTGATTCTCCAACTGTTTGGCATTCACTCAGATCAGGGGTACATGTCTACCTCTTAGAAAGGAGGGTTTATTTAAATATTTTGGGATTTTTTATGTATATAAAAGATGGAGGGGTAAAGAGAGAAAAATCTTTATATCTACTGCTTCATTCTCCAAATGATTACATCATCTAGTGCTGGTCCAGACTGAAGTTAGAATGGAACTTCACCTGAATCTCTCAAGAGGGTAGCAGGGTCCCCAAAACACAGGCACTTTAGAAGAAGCTGGAATGAAAGCAGAGCAGCTAGGACTGAAGCCAGCTCTACTTCCAGATAGAGAATACTTACGTCACAAGTGAGGCCAAAGCTACTGGGCCACAACATCAGTTCAGGAAGGAGATTTTTAATGTAGCCTTCCTTATTTTCCATCTATGCATCTGGCTGTGCTTTCAAAAGCCAAGGACTCCTTTGATCACATATAAAGGGGACCAGGAACAGTTGAGAGGAATCCTAAATAGCTATGCTTCGTGCTTATGAGAAGACAAGAATAGACTCTGTATGGCAGGGCATACTTTTACCAGGTATAAGGACTTCCTGACAGCAGGCACCAGAGAGAACCCAAGGATGGTTTTCTGAATTAGGGGGTGCTATTGTTATAGAATTCCATTTAATTCTAAGATTTATCAAAGACTCCACTTCATGTATTCTCTTCTTTGTGTGAAAATACTTCCAGAAGTTCTTGGAAAATGAAATTAAATGACAAATTTATTTTGGTGTGAAAAATGTTGAAATCCATGTATTTTTTTCATAATGTGTATTTTCCATGAACTTTTTGAGTACCATTTATAGATGCCCTGGCACCATCTCACATTGTGTTGAGAACCTGTGGATACTGTTAAAACGCAAGTTGATTCTGTATCCCTGCATCTTCTTTCTCTTCCTACAGCTTCATAAAGCAAACTTATGCTCTGTATCAAAAGAACTTCAGCCAGGTTAAGCAGGAGCAGCAATGGAGGTTCTGAGTAACTCCTACCCACAAAGAAGGAGCAGCAGATGTAAGATCATGAAAACTGGCAGCTGGAAGGGCAGTGACTTGGTAAGGCTACAATCATAGACCTTGAATTGATGGCTCTACCATTCCTATGGAAACTATATGCAGATAAAAATGAACCGTTAGTGCCCAGAGCTCAGTGTGTCTGAAGATTGAGTCACAGAAGAAAAGATGGCAAACCAAGCAAACAACAACAAAACAGTCAATGGAATCCCTAGAGTCAAATGCTGCTCAGCTGCTTACTGGTTTAGAATGTTTTTCTGGTATGGCTTAATGAATGCCTTATCTTTATGACTCAAGTGGGGAAGCCTCCCTCTACAATACAGTAACAACAGGACCACAAACCTCTACTGGACAATAATCCCTTGCTGGTATGCTTAGGTCCAGTCTCTGAAACAAGCTAGCAAATAACAAGCATAAATAATCTGCATGCATTGCAGTGGACTTGGCTTATGCTCTGCCTGCAAACTTCTTTAGCTCAGGTTGCACTCAGGGCATTGTACTGGCACAAGTTCTCTCCCAGGGTACTTCAAAAATATTGGGGAAATGGAATTGAAAGATAAGTTTATTTCAGCACAAAATTTTTCAAATCTGCATATAATTTTACAAAACATGAGTTTTCTATGAATGATTCCTAAAACATTTTTTTGCACCCAATTAAACTCGTCTGGTAAGGCCATTTCCATAAACTTTTGGAAGATCCCTTGTATGTTCAGGTCTCTCCCACTTAATTCAGACCGCAGTGATATTGGCTGAGGTTTATGCTTTGCTTGGTTTGGTTCTATTGTCAAAGTTACTGTGTAGCTCTCCGCCCTACGATGACTGGAGAAGGTTAATCTCTAGCCTCACAAGTGCCAGAAGATGTGTGACAGCTGTCAGTTAGAACAATGGAGAAGAAGCAGCTGACCTCTTCCATGGGATCAATGCACTAAAAACCAAGGTTATAATCTGAGGAAAAGATCCACTTTAATTCATCTGCAGAATTCTGTCCTTACAGGAGAACATACAGAAGTGAAAAAAACAAACAGGTAATGTACAAATGAGCAAAGCAAGTTCAGTGATTCTTCACAACAAGTGATGGGTCTTTACTCTTGCATAAGTGAATGTTTCTCTTTGTGGAATATGGTTACCTCTCAAAAATCACACTGGGTTTGTTTTTTCTTTCATTTTCGTCATATTACTTGAAAAACTTTTTTTCAACAACATTCCTGTGTTTATAAAAGAAAATAATAATCATGGTAGAAAATTAGAAAAGTCATCTAAATTAAAAAGCAAAAAACAACAGTTATCCATAGTTACCTTTAGAACAACCTCTTAGGAAAGAAAAAAAAAACATTCCGCATAGTCGGTGCATTTCATGGAATGCTTTTTTTCAATACTTGTGTGCATGTGTGTGTATGTTACACAATTTACACTTGATCTTAGCCAAAAGGCAATTTATATTAAACAAATGCAATTTTCTATCTGGTCTTCATTCAGCATTAAATTTTATCTTGTCTTTCAAAGTTAGTTCTTACAATTATTATTCTATAATAAATGCTCTGAAGTCAACCGGATCATGATTCTAGTCCTATTCCATTCAGTTTCCAGCTCTGTGAATAGACAAAAGGCTTCAATCATAATCTACAAAATGGGTATACTATGAACCATTTCATATGATTTCTGTGGAGGTTAGCTAGGACCTCCCAAGTCTTATATAATCCTTGTAGATAACATGGGAAATATGTGCTACCTACCTTCCCAATTGTTGGAAACAGTGGAAACAATGTATTTCCAATATTTTTCCTTTATAATGTTGCCATGTTTGCTTACATTTAGTATTATTTCTTTTGATAATTTCCCAACAGTGAGATAAAGGGAATTAGTATTTTTGAAGCTTGATTAAAATGCCTAACTAGACTGCCTTTTTATGTATTTATTTTTCCAGTAAAGTTGCATAACAAAGGCCATCTGACTTCACCCTTGAGAACATTATGAATACATAGTAATGCTTGTGATTGTGCTAGTGTAATATGTAAATAATGAGATGCCATTCAAATATAAATCTTTTTGGTTACCTAGTGATACAGAATATGTTTTCATATTTGTTTTATTTTGCCAACTGTCTGCCCATGAATCAACATATACCTTCAGGTGTTGCTTGTGTAAGGCACTTTGTGAAATAGATGCTGAGAACATGTTTGAGTCCAGGAGGGTAGACATGGCCCAATATCTGATAACACACTATTTATTCAAGGTACTTCTCATTTCAGCTATTGGAATAAATGCCTAACTTGATGATACGGGTTTTTTGGTTAATTATTAGCTTCCCTGCACTAGTATGAAGCTCATCTTGTCGTCTTTCTTATTTTGACCAAATTCTATGTTCATTCTGGATAAGCAAAGTGTAATAGTATGAATTTAAATTTCAGATACATCTGTAAGCCTGAGATGGGTGGATTGACTTACTACAAAATCGACAGACCTGGATAGTGACAAATTGGTAACATTTGAATGGCCAGAGGAAGCTGAAGAAGACATCTAATCAACTGAACAATTTTAACATGTGTAGAGCTGGTAAAATCGGGTGGTGTTTTTTGAATTCCCGGGTTGAAAAGTCTATCCTACATTTGGCAGCTTAAGTGAAGGCATCTTTTGGTAGCCCCTCAGCCATCTGCACACCTATTGTCTAGTCGTGTCCTATATTAACAGATCAAATTTGGTTGCCACTGACAAGTGGCAGATTCTTTTGCCTGGGTAGGTGAATTAGGACAATCCAGGAGCAGATATAGAAGGAATAGTTCCTTATTCCTTCTGGTGGTAGGTATAGAATTCTCCATCTCTCTCTCTCTCTCTCTCTCTCTCTCTCTCTCTCTCACACACACACACACACACACACACACACCTCCATTACTACAGTTTTGGGAGCTGTCATTCACAGTGGTGTTTGCATCCTCTTCTGGCACACTGACATCTTCTGATTTGGCAGGATACTATTTATTGGCCTCCGCAAAGATGTCATACGGGAAGGAGGAGGGATTGGTTCATTGGTACAGGCCATTTCATAGTTTTATTGCAATTCACAGCATTCGATGACTTTTCACACTTATTATCACGGTGATTCTGGGAAGTGTCAAAAACTAGCTGCACAAGTATTACTGACGCAAACTGTTGGTAATACAAACCAGGACATCCTGCTTTGGGAGTGTACCAGAGAGGGAAAGGTAAAGTAAGTGCTTATTAAGAATCGGAAGTTCCGTTTCAGGTGCATCTTTTGATGTATGGAAACTTTGCTAGGATTAGGTAAGTAATGCCAGACAGCAGTTCCAGATTGATGAAAAGAAGCAATAAGAGTTTGGCACAAGGAATCTTAAGGTGCAAATTGTCTATTGATGTTTTCCTGTGAAGAGTTCATAGGTCTTTCAGCAAGGTCCTTTAACAAATATTGAAATATTGAACAAGACAGTCCTGAAAAAGTAGAACCACACGAATGAAGACAGTGAAGTGAGAAGTCCTGCTCTTAGGGTCCTTGGTGGTGAAGACTGAGTGTAGGGCTGGCCGTTTTGGTTCTCAGAGGAAACATGCTCATGTGCATGTTTTATAGATGAGAAAACTGAGGCTCAGGAAGACTAAGCAAGCTATCCAGGTTCAAACATTTAATTAGTTCTCTAGAAGGAGCTAGTCTTGAGTTCTTTTCTGACTTGCCCACTAAGAACTTCCCTTCTGGTGAAATTCACCTTGCCCTTTGGATCAAGTCCTCCCAGCACTGCCAGGTACTGCTGGTACTAAGATCAAGAGGAAGTTTGAATTGATTTGAAGATTGAAGCCACATACTTTTTATCTGAATGCTTTGCTGAGAATGAGTTTGTCTAAAGAGTCTGAATGCCCTTCATTCTATGTTTCAAGGCTAATTCATGGATGAAGAAGAAGAACTTGCATCTTTACTATTAGTTTCTTTTCACAAATTAATCATTCATATGGCACAGGCTGCTGTATCAATGCCATGCAGTGGACAGAAATCCATTATTACTTTTTCTCTAAGAATTTTCATAGAAATGTCTTAAAGTAAGAGTCAAGGCTTTTAACTGACCGGGATTTTACTCTGTTAGCTCTACCTTCAGACCAGAGAAGGTCTCCCCAAGAAGCCGTTGAACTTATCTGGACAATAAGATGCTGGACTCCATGCTTGGTATATGCTTGCAATGAAGGAATCTCAACTGAACTTGAACTGTGGTTATGCAACAAGGTGGAGGAATCCACCATGGGGAGGGTTATGGAAGGGGTGGGGGAATCCCAGAGCCTATAAAACTGTATCACATAGTACAATGTTATTAACAATAAAAAAAAAAAGAGTCAAGGAAGAAGGCAGAGTGGGAAGAATTGCAAGGGTCTCTCTCTCTCTCATTTATGCTAGGTGCAGTTGCGTTTTCTTTGATTCATTTCTTACCCCTCTCCCCGATTCCTGGGTCATCCTGATCCCCACTTCATCTAACCCCACATAGGCTTACTCTGTGGGGATATTTCATGAAGGTAAAATATCCCCAGAACAAAATGACTTTTACAAAGACAAATATAAGGGCATGCCTAAAGGTCTGTGGCCATGGATGGGCATTTGGAGCAGCAGTTTCAGCTTTTGTCAGTGGTCACTGGCATTTGGAGGGTGAACCAGCTGAAAGATTTTTGTCTATCTGCTTCTGCGATGTTCAAATAAATATATTTTAAAATTCTAAGTTTGTACACAATTGCAATGAAACATAATGTAATTTTCCATGAACTTTTTGAAATCTCCTCTTTCTGTGTTGTGGAATTGTGAAAAGGGTTTTCGTCAGGACTTCAGTGTTAGTTTGGAAGCAAAGTACAGATTACACTTTTATAAGTTCACAAGAATGTGAACTTCAAATGAGCAGAGGCAGGGCTGCTTAACATTGGCTCTCCAGTGATGAGCGTACACAGTACTCTAAAATATTTGTTGAAAGAACAAACGAA
This sequence comes from Ochotona curzoniae, assembly GCF_017591425.1. NCBI lineage: Eukaryota > Metazoa > Chordata > Mammalia > Lagomorpha > Ochotonidae > Ochotona > Ochotona curzoniae. The sequence goes on along the minus strand of NW_024465023.1, from coordinate 15,667,811 downwards.
CAGCAGTGGACAGCAGTTACTGTTTTGCATTTGAGATGAAGTCCAGATGCTGCTTTTGTTTTCTTAACCTTGGTCCTGGGTATGCTGCTGAGGAGTGCTTACCCTCATGTCAACAGTGTGTGACTCAGGCCGCAGATGGGCAAACAGTGAGGGGGCTTGGTGGTGTGGCAGCCCTGCCTCTGCTAAGCAGCCTCATTCAGTGTGTACGGGTAGTGAGCAGGACATGGAGATTTGAAGAAGGGGTTGCCTGGCTGAGCACTGCCATGACTAGCAGAAGATGTGTAAGCAGAATGAGGTTGTATGACATGCGGGAAGCAGAGGTAGTCTGATTGGAAAGTGAAAGGGTTTTTGACAGGCTGCTGGTTCTAAGCTTTCTCATGAATTATGGTTTCTCCGTGTAGTAGGTTAAAATCAACCCCTGAAATCCCAGATCAGAGACTCAGGCACTGGGGCGCACTGATAGGCACAAGACAGTCAAAGTTTTGTTTGTTTGTTTGCTTTTGTTGTTGATTGTTTATTTTGTTTTATAAACTAATTTAAAAGTACCGATGGAAATATTATGGATTGCTGTAAAAATTCCTACTTCCTTAATTCATGTAGCAAATAGGTAAGTTCTCACAGTGGAGTGTTTTCTATATAGATTTAAATACACATAAATATATATATAGATGGATGATTACATACATCTCTATAAATGTACTTGTCTCTGTATATGTTGTACCAAAGAAAACCGAACTGAATGTCAAATGCATGGAAGAGCAATTTTCCAGTTGATTGTACTTTTATTTACTTAGCCATTCAATACTTATATTTCAGCTCTAGTCGTTAATTTAAGAACACAACATTGAGAGTATTAGAAAAAGTATCAGTCGAGTCTAGTTAATTTTAGAGAATAGGGCACTAAATTAAACATGGAGTGAAGACATATAAAAAACTGAAAAAATCCTAATTATTCTTTTAGAAATATATGTCTATTTTATTTATTTGAGAGGTAGAGTTATGGAGAAGGGAGAAGAGAGAGAGAGAGAGAGAGAGAGAGAGAGAGAGAGAGATCTTCCATCTGCTGGTTCACTTCCCAAATGACTGCAATGGCCAGAGCTGAGTTAATCCAAAGCCAGGAGCCAAGCGCTTGTTTCGGGTAGACCATGTGGATGCACAATCCCAAGGATCTGAATCATTCTCTGTTGTCCTCCCAGGAGTATTGGCAGGGAAAGGTATCAGAAGTGCAACAACCAGGACACAAACTATTGTCCACATGGGCCAACGTTGTACACGTTGGCTCTCCAACTGCGCCACAATGCCAGTCCTTGCTCTCCTACTGCAGGTTTTTACAGTGTGGTATTAGTTACAAAGTTCTTTGTCTTAGGTTTGATGTAAACAGATTAGGCATATTTTCTTATATATATATATGTACATGAATAGGTAGGTAGAAGGCAATGATGCAACAAAGGTCTTTTTATGGGCCTCTTCTTGATGTTGTATTCTATATAATTTTACTATTTCCTTTTTAAAATTTTTTATTGTCATTGTTTTCCATGATCCAGTTTTATAGAAGTTTTCCTTTTTACAGAGATTCCCAAAGCCAGTATAATAGTGTAATGGCCAACAAATCATCATGATTTAAATGACTATTTAGTAATCATAATATCTTAGTGGGAAATAGAAAAGTAAAGTTCCAATAGCTCTACTTTTGGGGAGTTTCAGACTTTTTTTTCTATTGGGCTCCATTTATTTGGAACAGTCAATAATTATTTACTAAAACACCACTATTTGTATTACTTTTTCACTTCCACACTTGATCTGTACCTTCCCTGTGGGATGGTAGTGAGTATTAAATGAGATAATACATATAAAGCCCTTGGAAGAGCATCTGGTGCATATTAAATGCTCAATCCATGTTGGCTGTTACTGTGATTAATATTTCTGCTTGTGCAGGAATGCAAGTAAGATTCAAGGCTTAGTTCCTGCCTTAGGTTCTTTGTCTTCAAACAGAGAAGACAGGACATAAAAATGAAATCATTTCAGAATAATTGTGTGAAAAGAGCCAGATGTTACAGAGTAGAGTGTATTTTGTTAAATGTAGAGAATGAAAAAAAATCTTCATTAAAGGAAGAGAGAAACAGAGAGACAGAGAAATATCAGGGAATATGTTTGAAAAACCTGATGTTTTAAGTTTCATGATGGTATTTTAATTTTCTTCCTTGAGTACTCGAAGAATTTGGTTATCATTTCCCAGAAAGGCTAAGTGTTCACTTCAGCCATCTCAGTCTGTAAAAGGTCTTTTTGTTTTTCAGAAGTTCCAGGGGCAAGTCCACATGCTCCCCAATTTTCTTTCATGTCCATTTGTGGAACTATTGGTATTAGCAATTTTAGGACAGAAGGTCATAAAATAATTTTTCCCTTAGTTTAATAATATGGTACCTACTTAAAATTGCATCAATTGAGTGAACAACAACACAGGTATGAATGAAAATGGATAACCTATTAGAAGAGATATTGCCTGCTTTTTTTTTTTTTTTTGAGAGAGAGAAAGTCTTTGCTCGCACCGCATTCTATTTTATGCAGTACATTTGCTAGGAGAATTGAAAAGAAGAGATAGGGCCCATTGTCCTTCATTCCAGCAGTATTGAAGGCCCAATTTCGTCTTTTGAGGCTCTTAAGGAGCATACTACATAAAAAGGAATGGACTGCTTGCTATTCAGCCTTAGCTGGAATAGCAATACCAATCATTATACTGTTATCTACTTGAGAAATGGGGATTTTACTTGGAGATGGTATTTATTGAAGCCTGCGAGAAATTCAGTTTCTGTCTACCTCGCAAGAGCAATTTGAAAGGGAAAATTTAAGCTCAGAAATCCAGTTGAAATTTGACCTTCTCTATATTGCCGTGGATTTTGGAATGATGATATATGCAGGAATGGGGGGCGGCGGTGTCCATTGGCTTCCAATCCTATGCTGTGTTTGTCTCCTGCTGCACAATAGGGCAATCTAAGAGAAACCTTCTCCGGCTTTATTAAAATGGGGAGGGTGTGGGATGCTGGGCCTGATGCACTTAAAATGCGCTTTGAAGCATCATGGAAATTTTGCAAAAGACTTTTATGTAGCAACAATTCTATTGATAGAGTCAATGAGAGTTTTGTCTGTGCAAGAACTGCAGGATGGGACCCCAAGTCACATGCCTTCAAAATTATTCTCCCTTTGTTGGATATCACAAAGGATATTTTCCCATGAAAACAAGATCTTTTGTTTCTTATGAATTCATTCTAATTGTGAAGCAGGCTGATAGGGTTACTGCATGTTCTTCTCACACTGGCAGGTGGCCTAAGGGAGCTGGGGAAATGGGCTCCAAATCATCTATTAAGGCTTTCCCTGGTCTCAATGTCATTCACTTCTCATCTAAAACCATAGTCCTTGATGTTCATTTCTGAAGGAGATGACAGTGAGATCACAGAGAATGGTTTGTTCCTGTTGGGCTTTAAAATACAGTAGGTAAAATAGCTTTGCCTTTCTGGTTTCCCTAACTTTTTGCAAATGCGTCTGACTGACAAAGAAATGCACAAACTATGGACAGGTAGTGAAAGCTGAAATAAATTATTGGATCAGTTTTTAATAGAACTTACTAAATACGTCATTGGTATTAATTGATTTTGTGCAGAAAATCAAACAGATAAAGCCCCCCCCTCCTTTTTTTTCCCCTCAGTTAAGTCAGCTACCATGCTGTGGGACAACATTCACCAGCAACTTGGCAAACATTCATGTAAATGGGCTCTAGAAGATCTATGGTAAATACTGAAGATTCAAGACAGGCAAGCTCTGGGCTCAGCTCTTGAGAAACTCATGCAGAAAAGTCCAAGTAATGATTTGGCCAAGCCACAGTCAAAGGATTAATTTAATGGTACAACAGAAACTCAGGTGAAAGGAAATTCAGCGTATAGACATGAAAGAGTTTAATCAAAAGTCCACAATATGTTAAGCTGGGGTAAAAAAAAAAAAATATATATATATATAAAATTTAAAATTTCCTGTGTGATCTATTGTGGAAAGCTTTGGCCAGCCTTTTTGCACTCAACTCTTTAATAAACCCAATGATACTGTAGGAAGTGAGAGGGTACACGATGTGCTGTTATAAGGTAGGGGATTGGAATATGGACTTCTTTAAATAGTAACATGAATAATCTGAGGATGGTGCTTGCATGTGTACACATATACAAACACACACACACACACCTGTGTGACCACTAAACCACCAACAAACATCTTTGTAGCAAGGAGGGTGAAATGAGGAATCTCAGCCACTTAATTTGTTTGTTTTTTGTCTTGAGGCCATATATTACACCTTTTGTTTACTGGTTATCACTTTGGTATCATTTCATCCTTCTTATATCTAAATGACCATTGAGGTTGGACATCCATAATGGCTGTTGGGCAATAACACAGAGCAGGTTAAAGTTGCAGGCAGAGATGAATGGAATCTTATAGCTAAGCAATACACAGTGTTATCTTAGGATGGAGAAAAGAGAACTTGGTGGTAGGTGGGCTCTGAGTTGTTTTCTTGATTAGAAAAAGTTATCTTTTCTTCCTTTCTGGGGGACATAAGGAAGGAATCCTTGGTTAACAGGAATGAGTTGGGGGGAAGGAAGTGCTTTGACCCAAGTGTAGGGCTCAGAAGGAGCATAGGTTTAAGGAAGGCAGTATCACTTGGAGGCCAGTGAGTCTGGTTTGATTGCAAACTACTGAAGGAGAAAGATACACAATTAGGAGGGGAGGCAAAGCGTGCTTTTATCTGGGACCTAATAAAATGGCACAATGACTGTAGCCTTGAATCGGAAACAAGCCTTAAATGGTCTGATGAAAGACCATATCCAAAGAGGATTAGAAAAACACAGGCAGTGTGGATGGTTTTAGTAATAGTGTTGATGAAATTACGGGACAAGGGTTGTATTAAAAATAAGGTTTCTAGCAAAGTCTGGATGCAGAGAGAAAGCTTGCTTTTTATCTATCAAGCAGCATCTACATGAGATGTTCAAGGTCTTTGGATTGCATTAGCTGCTTATTATACTGTTTCATCAAACTTCAGCAGGCCCTGGTCGTACACTAACCTATAAATACACAAAAGCCAAATTTAGTGGTTGGCAAACTGAAAGGAAGGTTTTCTTTTTCATGCGATGTTTTGAAGAGGATGTTAACAAACTCAAATGATTCTCACATGTAGTCCTGCATTAGAAAGGGACTTTGACCTGAAGTAGGATCTTTAAGCATTTTCCTCCCCTATGCCTATTCTCTCCCTTTTCCTGACCCTAACCCTAAACATCTTTAAGAAAAGCACTTAGAGAAATAGAAAAATCAAAGCAGGCAGGGGAAATGTCTGCCTTGACAAAGCTGTAGGCACTAAGTGAGCCAAGGCCTCATGGAAAGAGCCCTTACTGTCTCAAGTGCCTGAGGATTTTGTTCTGGACCATTTGTTTGAAAATTTCCTTGGCATAACTGCGATGTGTCTGCTTTGTCTTCCCTGAGTACAGCTGCATCTGACACTTGTTTTGTCATCTGCCAGAGGCACAAGTAGCAGATACATCTTCTTATTTGGATTAGTATTGTAATAAGTGGACTAATTTCAATTTTAGAGAAGAATTTCACAGATTTAATCCAGGCCCCAAATTAAATAGGTTGAATTGGCCACAATGATTCATGCACCTTCCAATGATAGCAAGGCCTGGCCCTCAATGATACAATCATCAGATGAGCAAAGGTAAGCAAACCTTTCATAGACATGTACATAGTAGTGACTGTCACAGAATAGGTCTCAATACTGGCTAACAGGATGTACTTCTACTGGAAGTCTTTTTAAACTGACAATCTTGCAAGCTGCCTGGATGACGTAACAATAAAGTGCAGAAAGGAATCTAAGTGCTTAATTGGTAGACTACCATGAGCTAGAACTTTCAGTGGTTGGCTATGGCTAAAGCATGCTGGTTCTCATAAAACATTTGTTAAATTGTTGAGCATAGATTGAAACTGGCAATGGTTGAAGTATTTATATCACCAAAATCAGCAAATGATCCACATCAGGTTTGTTTGTGTGTTTTTTCCTCTCATGGAGAGTTGGTTGTTAAATGTTTGCCAACACACTGGTGGTTTGCTCGCAGATATGACTAGCCTAATTAAAAGGCTTCAGAAATGATACAGACACATCTCATAGGTATTAATCTGAGTGGCAGAGATCAGGAACCAAATGTCACATACTATATCTATGACTCTAGTTATGTAAATTCTAGAACTAGCAAACTAATTTATGATTTAAAAATAGGGATGGGGTGACTTTTGGATGGGGAAAGTTGACTATGAAAATGTATACATGGTTTTTGGAGTAATGAAAATATTCCCTCTATTATTGTGGGAATGGGTTACAAAGGTACAAGTATTTGTCAAAAATAATGGATTGTACATTTAAAATATGTGGAACTTACTATATACCAACAAAGACTGAACTTTGGTAGTTTTGTGTCATGTAATTGTAAGGGTTGGGAATTTTGAAACTATTTGTGTGTTCTAGATTTGAGCGAATAGCAAAATATATTAAGACTAGTATGAATCATTTTTCTCACTGGTGGAGGAAAAATTCCCCAGGTAGGGATCCTAAGATAGAATGCAGACTGTGACAAAAGAATTTAACTGCAACAAATGAATGAAAGAACCTCACTGAAAAGGATAGGGAATTGTTGACATAAGTAACTCACGAAAAGATTAGATTGCATGAGAGAGACCAAAGGCCAAAACTGCACAAAAGCAATGCACCATGGTGGGGAAAGATTCACATTAACAGTTCTGATTCTGGTAAACAAGTTCACCGGAATTGAGCATCTTAGTAAATTGATGATGGATAATACAAGCCAAGTTTCTGTTGGTGAAGTGAAGCAATCCTGCTAAGAAAGAGGGATCTGTGTTTAAAATGATCCAGGTGATAATGGATAAGAATTGGGAACACAGCATGGACTCATGCTTAGCTTTATTTAGATGCAGATGATTGCATATAGAAACATCTATAAGTTTGCATATATGCATGGGTTAATATGCATTAAATTTCTTTGTCAGCTATAGGGAGCTAGAAGCAATGATATTTCAATAGCACAAACATACTTAATGCCAAGATCTTGGCTTCTTAATGCAACAAAACAATAAAAGATAATGTGGCAAATGGTTCATCCTAGGACTAGGGCAGGAAATATACAAGATGAACTTAGGGTATCTTGTAGAGCCAAGAGGTAATGAAATGCTAAAAAAAAAATGATGAAAGCATGTTAAAGGGATATAGAGCCTTTTGGAAAAGTTCCCAATGGAAAGCCGGAAGAATTTGAGCAACAAAATTAAGTAATATTGATTTGAACCAAAAGTATGACATGAATATCTGTGAGTCCATACTGATAGAAATAATCACATAAACAAATTGGAGAGGAGACACTAATATCCAGTGCAGAGTTCCAAATAATGTATGTAGATACTCTGCTCTCAGGAAGGTGGGACATAACCCTCCACCTCAGAAGCATGGGCTGGGCATGATGTTTTCCTTCCAAAGAATTCCATATGGAAAGGGGGGATTACAATAGCTTTGCAAAGAAGAAACTGGACAAAAACTGCCTCAGCAGATAATCAAGGTCAGCACCAACAAGTATCAGTGATGTTGACAACATGGACTCTCAATATAATGTGCCAAGAATGACATTTTATTTTTGTGATCTTCAAAATCATGTAACCCCAGTCTAATAGTGAGAAAAAAATCAGGTGAATCCCAATAGAGGGGCGTTCTATAAAACATCTGCCTGGGACCCTAGAAAACTAAGTTCATGAGAGACAAGAAAAGTCTGAGGAAGCTGTGACAGCCAAGAGAAATCATAATAAGTAAATGTGATGTGGCATCCTGGATGGGATCCCAAAACAGAAAAAGGGAGTCTGAATAAAACATGGACCCTATGACTCCATTTAATAACATATCAACATGGGCTCATTAACTGTAACCACACAAATGTGCCACACTAATGCAAGATGAGAACGATAGAGAGGATGGCAAGTGAGGTGTATGGGAATTCTGTGTTATCTGTAACTCAATAGCTACATTTTTTTTTATAAATTGAAAATATTTGTTAAAAAGAACCCTGAAATATTTAAAAAAAAATAATGCCAAGGACTTTAGATACAAATTTCCGGCAGTCAGCAGCTTTGGGAATATCAAGGGGATGTGGGTCACCCTTTGCACCATCCCAAATCTGCAGGTAGGAATGACTAGGACAATCCTAGGTGCTTTTCAAGGGAATTTTGGAAGCGCCTCTATGGTGCAGTGGTCTTTGAGAGTTTTCACTGCATGCCTGCAATCTGCCAGCAGAGAGTGGACTGTCCTTAGACCCGCTTAGTGGCCTCAGTAGGGCGGGGAGTCCCAGCAGACCACCAAGGTCTCCTGGGGCTGACATTAGAGTGCTTGCCAGTGCTGAGCTCTGTTGATCTACGGGGTGGAAGAGTCTGCCTGTATGTATAGGCCTACCTTAATTCCTAGAAACTTAATAATAATGCTGGTCCTCTTTCTGGATTGTTCTGGGAGAGGGGCTTTTTCACGATCCAGCTTGGATATGAACCAAGAAGTTGTCCTCTGAGAGTTTCATTGCAATCTTTCCATGTGACGTGGTCTGGCAATTTTGGCTGAAAACGTCTCCGAACTGCAAAAGAGAGGCTGTGTTTCCGCTCTGCTGCTCCCAACCAGGCTGTGGATGACACCTGCAAAATATGAATATCTGAACACAAGCTGGTGGTGCTGATGTTTTAGCTACTAGGCACATCCTGACTGAACAAGAACTTGTGCTTCAGCTCCACAGATGGGGATCAGGGCCATAGATATGTCTGCTCACAACTGTCTGGCATGTTTTAGTTAAATTTAGTTAAGTTTCTCTACCCAGGATTCCCAGGACACAAGCTAATCAACCTAAGCCTCAAACATCCATGTTGAGCATAAGCTCTATTCTGTGCTGCATTGTATGAATCATGTATGTCATTCACCAATACATTTGAGAGTAACAGAGGATTTGGAAGATTTTGGTTTTTTTTTACATTCCCTCTTAAATTTGAAATTTGGGAGCCTGTTGTTTCAAGGCAAAAAGATGAGATCTTGGATGACAATTAATATAGGCCAAGAATTCTCTTTTCCCAGATTGGTTTTGGGGAAAATGTTGTTGAGTTACATGTTTGGCCTGAACAGAGCAGCATGAAATTGGAATAAGTAAGACAAAAGAATAAGCTATGAACAATAGTACTTTCTGTCTCACCTACCAGAGTCCTGTTAGCAACAGAACTAGAGAAAGGAGCCTTCAAAAACTGAAAGTTTCTTTTGGACTTTTTTTTTTTTTAATCTAACAGGTATCAATAATCCTTGAGTCCTAACTGACTTTGCTCTGGGTTTACATATACAGACTGGGCTTGACTGCTGCCTCGGGAGTTTTACCCAATATCAGCTTCTGCAGTGTATCCAGCAGAGGGAACGATAAATACCACTGTGCCATTGGAGATGTCACTTTAGAGAGTGGCATGAATGATGGTAACAGAGAAACACAAATTCCAGAAAAGCTTGGATTGGCTTTCCTGTCAACGCTACTGAAATGGGAGCCGGAAACTATTGATGGAAATTACTGAACGCCCCAACCCAGTGTTATATAACAATGACCAGGCTGTGCAAAGTTGCATTTCACTGTCTCTGGAGAAACAGGAAGATGTCCTCCCATGGAGCATGCTTGTGTAAAAGATCCCTGTGCTTGCCTTCCAGTGCAAACTTGTAATGGGGAGAAAAAGGAATTTGAAGTTTCAAGAAACCTTAGGTCATGATCAGAGACTGTAAAGATTTTGTTTGGGAAAACTGACTATTCTTACTAAAAAGTGATGGCTTTGTTCAGGCTTAGCAAAAGGGCTGGGCCAGTTTTGATCTATCCAATGAGTGACTTGATTATTTGCTTTCTCTGTTGCTTGAAGTGGTTAGCAATACTAAATTTTCTTCAGGAGAGCAAATGAATTATGTAAATAAAAAAGCATAGGTACTTCAAGACAGGAACTAAAGATTCCTTCTTATTAAATGGATTAGTGTATAAAAACAGTAAGTTAAGACTATTACAGCATACATTATGACATCTTGTCTTGTATTCCCTGACCTCTGCCTGAGTTTGCCTGCATCCACCTGTTTCTGAGTTCTTGTACAAAACAGGCTCCTGTCCTGAGCACTTGAATTCTCTGGCCTGTATGTCTGAGGACCTTACAGGAACCTGTCAAATCTGTATTTCTTGCTAGCAGATCCTGGAAACTCTGAGGGATTCAAGGGCCCTAGGAACAAACGTCAGGCAATGAGCAAAAGGAGTTGCTGGTTAGGCACCCCAGCTGCCATTTATTTACAACTGGAAGCTGAAGGAGAAACACTGATATTACTGTATACTAAAACGTAGGAAGAAGTAGTAGGCGACTACATGGTAACATGAAGAGCAAATCCTGTGCTCACAGGGTCATAAATTTTCTCTCTATTTGATATGGACAGCAAGACATGTTCAGTGGGCCTACACAGTGGCCTGTACAAATGTATTGCTGCATGAAAAATAGCAAAAACTACCAAAAAGCCACTCAAGGCTTTTAGTTCAATATAAATTCATTCCTCTAAAGGAAAATGACATCCTAAACATTTTTTACTTGCAAAACAATTTTCAAGCTATACAGCAATTTATTTCACATGACATTTACAGAAAATCAGCAGAAGTAGCTTTTATAACGTGTGAATCCACAAATCACGGTTCCTCGCTATGGTTAGACATTGAATTCTCTTGAGGTCTCTTCTGGTGCTGCCCCTGGGAGAGGACCTTTAGAGATGATTGTTTTTGTTCATATAACTATCCTTTTCTCAATGGAAAATGTGTATTATTCCCTACTGGGGCACCACAGCGTTCTGCATTCCCAGGTCTGCAAAGCTAGTCATTGACAAGCATTGCTACATTCTGTCTTAATGCTTTCATTGTCTCCAACATTTCATATTGGTGTTGCACTCGAAACAAACGAAAATAGAAACATGAAATTCAAAAAAGGGAAACTGAAGAAATGGATTCAAAACCAATGGAATGGAATTTAACTGATATAAAAATCATGTAAGAGGCAGGTGTTCAGCCTACAGATTCAGATACCACTCGGGGCCATTGCATCCCGTAGCAGAATGACGAGTCCTGAGTCTGCTGCCCACTCTGGCTTCCAGCTAATGCATACATAGCACATTCTGGTTCAATCACTTGGGTAGCTGCCACTCATGTGGTAGCCTCAACTTGAGTTCCAAGATCCTGGCTTTGATTTGACCCAGCCCTGGATGCTGTGGACCTTTTGGGGAGTAAACCAGTGGGAACGAAATTTGTCTTGGTCTCTTTCTAGCTCTCTGCTTCTCATCTAATCTAAGCAGAGATATGGATGAGTTCAGTAAATTTAGGTTTAACAAACTCCAATAAATAGCACCCAACCTTAGCACATCAGCTTCCAAACGACCCACCTGGTACTCTTTCCCTTTCAGCTCCTCTCCCATTAGTTAACCTTTCTGCTGCTATTAGCAGCCCTTAACACAAAGTTCCAGGGTGCAAGTAAGCAGAGACTGGTTAGGGTTCAGTTTGAAGAGTTTGGCTGCATGAATTACAGAGGAACTTCTAAACTCAAGGTCCAGGGAACAAAAATGCTTCTTGATAACTACAATGCTCCCATGTGGGTGAGTCTCATGACATCAGGAGTCCTTTTTTTTTTATCACAGTAAAATTCATATAAAAAAATCCCTGCTCAAGGGCTGGCATTGTGGCACAGCAAGTTAAACCCCCATTTGTGGCATTGCCATCCCGTATCAGAGTTGCAGTTCAATCCAGTTCCTTGCTAATACAACTGGGGAAGCAGCAGATGATGCTGTAGAATTTTGGGTCCCTGCCACTCATGAGGGAGATTTGGATGGAGTTCCTGGCTCCTGGCTTCTATTTTGACCCATCCCTGGGTGTTGTAACAATTTTGGGAGTGGACCAGCAGGTAGAAAATCTTTCTTTCTCTCTCTCTCTCTCTCTTTATATCTCTCTCCCACCTCTCTCTGTCTTTTCTTTCTCTGTCTTCCTCCTCCCCTTTGAACAATTAAATAAATATTTAAAAAAAATATATATATATATATATTTAGTTTTAAAGCAAGATTTATTAGAAAAGTTGAGAAAGGAGGATCCCATCCTAGTGACGGGAGGGGGCTCTGAGATAGGAAGGACCCTTACCCCATGCCATAGTGGCAGGAGGAAAAGCAAGAGAGAAAAACCCCTAAAAATATTTTTTTAAAGATTTATTTTTATTATCTATTTATTGGAAAGTCAGATATACAGGGAGGAGGAGAGACAGGGAGGAAGATCTTCCGTCCGATGATTCACTCCCCAAGTGAGCGCAACGGCCGATACTATGCCGATCCGAAGCCAGGAGCCTCTTCTGGGTCTCCCATGCGGGTGCAGGGTCCCAAAGCTTTGGGCCGTCCTTGACTGCTTTCCCGGGCCACAGGCAGGGAGCTGGAAGGGAAGCGGGGCTGCCAGGATAGAACCGGCTCCCACATGGGATCCCGGGGGTGCAAGGCGAGGACCTTAACCACTTGCGCCACCGCGCCGGGCCTGATATTTTAAAATATAATACAGCCTAGCACAGTGGCCTAGTGGCTAAAGTCCTCACCTTGAACGTGACAGGATCCCATATGGGTGCTGAGTCTAATCCCGGAGACCCTGCTTCCCATCCAGCTCCCTGCTTGTGGCCTGGGAAAGCAGTCAGGGATGGTCCAAAGCCTTGGGACCCTGCACCCGTGTGGGAGACCTGGAGGAAGTTCCTGGCTCCTGGCTTCGGATTGGCTCAGCTCTGGCCATTATGGTCACTTGGGGAGTGAACCATTGGGTGGAAGATCTTCCTCTCTGTCTCTCCTCCTTTCTGTAAATCTGCCCTTTCCAATAAAAGTAAAGCTTAAAAATATATAGTGCCATATCAAAAATATACTGTGTCATAGGAGGAATGACTTAGTGTTCAATAACACTATAGGGTGACTGTTGTTGGCAACAATTAATTGAATATTTCAAAAATAGTTAGGAAAAGAGAATTTGAATGCTCTCAGCATGAAGAAATGATGAATGCCTGAGATAATAAATATTTCAGTCACCCTGATTTGATCATTACATGTGGCAAACACAAATTAAAATCTCACACTCTATCCCATGGACACATGTAACCACTATATGACAAAAATATAAAAATGTTTTAAAATTTTTTCAAAAAGTTGCCTTCTTAAATCCAGCCTCCCTAATAGTTTGTGTGTGTGCCATACATCCTATGGCAATCTGGTAAGAAAAGGTGGATAGACTCCTTCACAAAACCATGTACATAAGTACACGAAATAAAATATGTAGACTCTCAAAGTATGCCAATGAATTTGACATTTTGTTATCAAGGCTTTAAGACTCAAATAAGTGCAACAGTGGTATCTATGCTTCTTAATTAATACATCAACAACAGTATCTAGCAGACTAGACTAACACCTAGTAGGAGTTTAAAGTGATGATGTGCAAAGATGATACTTTGAGCTAGCAACAACAAATCTAAGATGAGGTGACAATGTCCACAACTTCTCTTGGCCACAGGGGTCTCAGGTACTGCCCACAGTGCTGAAGTCTGTTGATGTGTGATGGAAAGAAAAAATTAAATTTTAGCCAGAGGCTAGCAAAAGTCAATTAAGAATTTTCCTAGTTTTACAGGACTCCTCAGCTCTTACCTCTAGATTAAGAATTCTTAATGAACTGCAAAGCTGTCTTTTTTCTGTTTACTAAACTTAGGAAGCAAATCCTTTTGTGTGGATTAAGAGGGTGAAGCACTTAGACCTGAGAGGGGCTCAACATGCAAGGGAAAAGGTTGAGTCCAGCTCCCTCTTTATGCCAATGTGGCCATAGGACATTTCATTTACTATCATTCTCTCTGTTTTTATTTTGTTTGAAGGGCAGAGGCAGGCACACACACACACACACACACACACACACACAGAAAGAGAGAGAGAGAGAGAGAGAGAGAAAGTTTCCATTCCATAGTTCACTTCCCAAATGCCTACAACATTCAGGGCTGGGCCAGGTCAAAGGCAAGAGCCTAAAACTCAACCTGGCTTTCCCACATGAGTGGCAGTAACCCAAGTACTTAAGCCATCACCTGATGCCTCCCGAGGTGAACATTGGTAGAAAGATGAATCAGAAGCATCCCATAAAGTGTCTTAACCGCCGCACCAAACGGCTGTCCCACAGGGCACTTCACAGGCGGTGATACTTGTTGTAATTCAGCAAGGTATTTGCAGTAAGTGATGCCAACTATGCCTCTGTAAACTCTTTAGTGAAGTATTAGGGTCTTCAAACACTCTTGGAAAATGTGTATTATAAAGAAACGAAGCACAGATTTTACATTTGTTGGCACCAAGGTAAATTCATGTTTTTTAATTCCATTTCTCCACTTTTTGAAGACCTCTGGTTTTAACACACAATTAAAGGAATAAGTGGATTTACTGTGGCCTTTAGAAATAGGTCTGATTTTTGCACTTGTGAGGTAAATTCCATAGAAGAGCCAGGGAGAAGCCAGCGTTCCTATCACCTCAGGCTCAATGAAGTCCTGGGAGGGACTTGGATTTCTACTAGCGCTGGCAGCTTGAGTTGACCCAGATCTTCAAGAAAGAGGACTCAGGTGATAGCCAAGTATACCTGGTTTGTCTGGTTTGGGTGTTACTACAGGCAGGGTGAGATAAGAGCTGATGAGACCCAGTGAAACACAGCGCCCTTCCTCCCTCTGCAGCTAATCTCTACGTTTCCGAAGGATCTGTTTCCAAGTGGAATTGAGGGGTGGGTGGATATTGAGATTCCAGGTAACTAATGAGCATCATCTTGCCTGCTCTGAACTTACATGGAAGCTGCTGTTTACTTACACATTTTGATCACTCGAACTGCTACTTATTTACTGGCCCCTGGCATCAGATAGGGAAACACATGCATAAGTGATAGACACATATGACAAGCAAAACACTGCCATGGATTGGAGAACCTGAGTGAGGTGGCGAAGTGCCATGGTCCAGGCATGCAGTCCCTTCACTTTTGCAAGCAGCAGTTTCCTTCTGTGTGAAATGGGGATAACCACTTACATCTGGTCCATAGAGCTTTTGTGACCATCAGATCCAACAGTGTGTGCAAATCTCCAGTGTGGCTTGTGGTGCTTAGCAGGTGTGTCATAATGTAGCTATGGTTATTGTGGTTTGTATTACTATATCAAGCTCCCTTGCCTAGAAATAAGTTAGTCTCAGTTTAGAAAAAAAGAATAAAAAGTTCAGAAAACTCACACGTAAAAGTTTTAAATGTGCACAATAAATCCTTCTTGCCACTCCCTAGCTATATCCTCATTTCAACTCCTCACTTTGTTTCTTCTTAGTCTTCCTTTGCAAAAACAAAGGTCAATTTTTATTCAGAAGAATAAAAGGATTCTTCAATGAAGGTATCGTTAACTTTTGCCTCTCATGTTTCAGCATTGTAAACACATAAATGCACACACGTGCATACGTTGCATGCACACATGTGCATATATGGTGTACACACACATAACAGGTGCACATACATAATCCTCTCTCTTCCTGCAGTAGGGAAATCAAATCCAGGGCTGTTGCCTAGAACTGTAGAATATTACCATCAGGCTGGTCCATTAAATATCATTTGAAAGTCAATTTTATCCCAGAGTGGTAAGTAGCATGCATGCTTATGTCTTCATCTATCTTAATTAGGAAAAGCAATTTGCTATACATTTCTTAAAGAAAAAGGAAAAAAACATACTGATCAAATTTAAGCTCCTGATAGATTGAAATACAGTGTATGTTGTGGTAGCGGTGGTGGTACAAAGATGTGAAACCACTTCCCACATCTAAATTATGGCTTGGTCTAAAAACAGTCCAGTCTTATGACTCGCGTGTTTCCTAAGTAACTTGTGCAATTGCCCATAATTATGGAAATAGGGCCTGTCTCCTGAAAGCTAGCCTCTTCTCATTTTGTTTCTCAAACCCAGAATAGAAAACTCCATTTTGAGTCTCTCACTGGAGATGTTTCAATCCCATCATGTTTTCTGTGTGATTCGGTCCCATTAACAATCTTGAGACCATTTTCACACATCTCCTTTTGCCAAAATGGCTAGAGCAGCCAAGGAGCTACAGCTCCATTGAATGCAGGCCTCTGCTTTTCTCATTTGTATCTTTTAACTAGGCCAGACCAATTTTAACTCACATGGGTGCCTGTCATTTGGGTACCCCTGCTACACCAGTGGGACACCAATGGCAACTTAGCTGCCACTCTGATGTGCTCGGAGTGTGTAGAGGGCTACAGGAAGAAGTCCATGGGAAATCCTTGTGTTTGAGGGACCAAGGGGCCTCACAAAGGACAATTCCTAAGAAAGGGGTGAGCAGCAGAGGATTCGCCAGGCCCAAGGAATGAGCCTGAGGTGATAGGGAGAGGAGCTTTGGCCTTTAGGAAGGTGTGACTGTGACTCTATCCTCTGTGGTCATTGACACTCTAATCCAATGTGCCCTCTGAACTCTTGTCTGGGTCCTGAGGAGAGAGGAGTTCTCATTCTTGTCCCCTATTTGCTACAATGTATCTAGATAATTACTTTAAAATGGTGATTCAGTTCATTTCTCTGCCTTAAAACCATGTTGGGGAACAATTCAATGACAGCATGATGGACTTATGCCTGTTCATGAAGGACCACTCATTGTAATACTACAGGGGAAATCAGTTGGGGGAAGGGGAACTTGGGGAGGGGGATGGGTAATCCCAGAGCCTGTGGAACTGTGTCATAAAACAATACATTTTAAAAATAAATAAATAAAAAATAAGACTTCTGGCTTTTCACTCCACTCAGCAGTAAATAAATCCCACCCCCCTCCCCCGCACACACACTTAGGAAAATCTTTGAGATCTTACCTGAGCAAATTCTGCTTGTTTCTACTACCTTACCTTGTACTTCTCTTCCACTTGACATGAGTTTTTCAACCACAGGAACTTTTACCTCTTTCTTAGCCAGGCCCATTCTCCTCGCACTGCTTACGTATTTGCTATTCCTTTTGTCCCAAATATTTTGACCTGGAAGATATTTTCTCATTCTCTAGATCTCAGTATGAATGTGTCTCTTGGTCTTTCGTTGACTGTTCCGTTTCAAGGGACTGCCCCTCCCAGACTTTGTAATCTTCTCACATTATCCTTTTAGTTTTACTTCTTGTGATATCACAGGCTGACAAGGTCCCGTACAAGATCGGCCTTAGTTTGGCCTCCTCTTCAGAGGCAGAACCCGAGAAAAAGGTTTAGTGCATGTGCTTTGTGCTGGAACAGAGATCCTTGTATTTGATATAGAAATTGGAGCTTATATGAATAGGAGAAGATGTATAGGGGTGAAAATTAAAGAGACTGAATACCAAAACCTCAGGGTAAATTATCCACTGATAACCTCAGCCTGCAACAAAACACTGTGATGGTTGATTTTCCAAAGTAATATGGAAAATCATGTCACAAATGGCTTCCAGAACTTCCTGAGAAGCCTCTTGGCTTTCTCTAATTGCTGCCTTTCCAGTTTCACCTAGTTCCTCTCATGGTCAAATACGAGCATATAACCAAAAAGGGGCGGTAACTGGTGCACAGTGTTCACTGCAGCCATGCCAAGATCAGAAGTGAGACTGAGTGGCTAATGAAGGTCCTGGCACAAGGATGATGTGATAGTGAAATTTAGGGAGCAGCTGGAATTTTGTAAGGAAAGCCTATCAACCTGGTAAAGCATTCTTTAGGGGTGTGTCTGTAAGGGTACTTTCAGGGAAAGATCTGCAGGTAGGTCTGAGTGTAAATTGGTGGAACAGAACCATCCTCATTGTGGCCGGTACCATTCAACAAATTGGGTGTGTGTTGGGTGGGAGAGGAGGGGGCAGACAAAACATAAATAGAGAAAGGAAAATGTGTTCCTTGATTGAGATGTCCTTTTCTCCCATTCCTGGTCATCAGAACTCCAGAACTGACACCTATTGTGGGACTCTGTAACCTCTAGAATAATGAGGACCAAGTCCATGAACCATTCCCGTCTCCCACGTTGATGTCTGTGTACTTATTCCTAGTGCCTCTGTCCCTCTGGAGAACCCTGCCTGCCTAACTTTCCATATCTCTGTAGCAATCCAGGAATAGAGCCCAGTGTGTCACAGATGCTGAAAACGTGATTGCTGAATCACTGAAGCACTAAAGGGCTGTGAATAAAAACCAATAGAGTTAGTCATGCTCATTCAGTTTGGGAACCCAGAATCATGTGGTCCACATTTCTGTGGGACTCCAAAAACAGAAAAATATCTCAGTAGTCTGAGCGGCATTTTCTAGCCATTGTTCCAGATAGCTGTGCTCTGGGTTCCAGGCTTTAATGATGCTGCTCAGTGGGAAGTCACAGAACAAATATGCCTCCCAGAGAAAGCTGGCAGATAGAAATGAAGATGTTCAGGCCAACTTGTTCATGAGATGCTGCTGGGGCCTCCCTGAACTGCAATGGACAGGGAAGAGGTTGAATGGAATGCTGGCTACTATTAGTGATGTATGTCCACAGGGACTACAGGTTTGGCCGGCAAAAACTCAAGTAATTATAATACCAGTGAGAAGCTGTGTTAAGAACATAGCAACCAAGGATGGGGCATGTTGGTTAAAAAGTCCAGAAACTCCTAGAAAAGGTTGGCTCCCCATGGGATTCCATTAACTAGTGAGAAATTGTACTGGCTGGGGAGAGGGAAGAGAGAGTGAGTTTATTTTAACTGTGTTGTTCCTGCATCTATTGATAATGTGACCATGCAAGACAGCATGAGTCCAGAGGCCTAGGGTCTGAAAGGAATCAAATGGTGGAAAGATGAATTAGAATTTAAATCAAACAAACAAACCAAAGCATGAGTGGTGTGCAAGGCAAAGTATTAAAAACCCTATACCTCTGCGCAGTAAGTATTAGCCTGCTGAGGTCTGGGGATTAGTTGATGAGCTAGATGAGTGCTATTCCATGAATTCTATAATGGAAATAGATGCTGTCCCAGATGTTATTCAGATAAGATGTTTATAAACATCCATGTAGCCTACAGAAAGTTTACCTTTCAGCTTTTATTTGAATCTTTCTGGGTATGAAGATGACTCTGTAATTTTGAACATGCTATTTCTATGTTAATTCATTCAACAAATACTTGTTGAGGTTTTACTGTCTGCCAAGAAATGAGTTCAGCACTTAAGGATGCAGCATTGAACAAAACTAAACTGATACTACCTATTTATCCTAAAGAAATGAAGTCCTGCATCCACACAAGCACCAGAACATTCATGGTCATGAAAGTTCTGCTTATATAAAAAAAAAGCAACCTGAATGTCAATCAAATGGAAAAGGGGTCAGCTGACTCTATCACACCCATATGTCAGAATGCTACTCAAAATGAAAAGCAATTAACCTGGGCCCGGAGGCGTGGCCTAGTGGCTTAAGTCCTCACCTGGAACGCGCCAGGATCCCATATGGGTACCAGTTCTAATCCCAGCAGCTCCACTTCCCATCCAGCTCCCTGCTTGTGGCCTGGGAAAGCAGTCGAGGATGGTCCAAATCATTGGGACCCTGCACCTGCATGGGAGACCTGGAGGAAGTTCCTGGCTCCTGGCTCCGGATCGGCACAACACTAGCCGTTGTGGTCACTTGGGGAGTGAATCATCACACAGAAAATCTTCCTGTCTCTCCTCCTCTCTGTATATCTGACTTTGCAATAAAAATAAATAAATGTTTTTTAAAAAAGAAAAGAAAAGGATTTAAACTACTGACAAATGCAATCGCATGGATGGACTGCAAAGTATATTATCCTAAGTGCCTTCATAAAATCATCTCACCAGAAACTACCTTCATTATAGCCTCTTTTTTCAGAGGACCCATACTTAGACCTAATAAAATTTTAGGTGATGTGAAGAAAAATAAAGCAAATAGAGGGGGCAGAAAGATAGCAGCACTAGTGTATATAAGGTCCAAAAAGACTTCTGTGAAGTAAGTATCTATGAGTAGACGCCTGAACTTAGGAAAAGAATAAGCCATGTGGTTGTTCAGGGGAACAGGATTTAGGGCCAAGAAACAGTAAGCCTACATATGGAACTTTGTAGAAATGGCAAGGAATTCTCTGTAACTGGAACTCCAGTAACAAATGATTAAAATCTAGAAGTGAGACAAAGTCATATGAGA
Organism: Ochotona curzoniae; assembly: GCF_017591425.1. Classification (NCBI taxonomy): domain Eukaryota; kingdom Metazoa; phylum Chordata; class Mammalia; order Lagomorpha; family Ochotonidae; genus Ochotona; species Ochotona curzoniae. The sequence continues at coordinate 15,647,495 of NW_024465023.1, read as the reverse complement.
TCTCATTAGGCCACAGAAAGAACGTTGGACTTCATTTTAAATGAACCAGATAACAAGGAGATGAGGTGTTTTTTGTTTGTTTGGTTGGTTTGGCTTTTTGAAGAGAGAGGGAGTGCACAGAGCTCCCATGCAATGCACTGGTTGACCTTCAAATGACCGCAATGACTGGGGCAGTTGAGAATTCACACAGGTGACAGGGAACCAATCATATGAGCCATCACCATTGCTTTCCAATGTCTACATCAGCATGAAGCTGGAATCAGGAGCTAGAGTGATAAAATGAACCCAGGCACTCCGATGTGGATGACATATATTCTAATTGGCATCTTAACTTGCAGGCCAAATACCCACTCCAAATGGTTTTTGAACAGAGCACTAAAATGATCTAATTTACGTGTTTCCAGGAAAAACTTCAGTTGTTGTGTTGAAATGAGACTGAGGGCTAATAGTGGAAGCAGGGACAATGGAGGACTGTAGTAATAGCACTAGTAAAGTCATATGGTGGACAAAACCTCTGTTGTGGAGGTTTTGCTGGTGACAGCTATTTTAGAGACCAAAGAAACAGATTGATTGGTAAAGTGTAGTTGAATTCTAAGGCGCATGAGACATCTACCTCAAGTTTGAAGTAATGAGTTTAAAGGGAGACCAGTAGTCCCGAGGCTACCTCAGCTCCCTGTATGCAGGTGCCAAGGAAGTGCAAGAGGGGGATTTAAGCAACGTTGATGTATAAAGGTGGGATAGAGCTGAGGTGGTTGAAGTAGTAGGAAAAACAGTGTGTGTTATAATGAGATCCAAGTAAGAACAGAAGCAAGCTTGCAAAGGATGAAAAGCTAGGAGGGTCAGCAGATAAGCAATGCCAACAAGATTCAAGAATTTGGTTGAGGGATTAGAGAGAGTGATGTAGAAAGTTAGAAGAATGGAACACTTCTGAGATGACAAGATAATGGCAAGATCTAGAGTGTAGCAATGAGATGAAAAGCCGAGGCAGGGCAGGAACCTACCAATTATTGGAGGAGAAATAGCCAAATATCTGAGAAGCTAGTGAGTTGGAATGGTCAGCAGTATTGATGTCAAAGTCATTAGGAATTATGACATTTGCGGTGGTAGAGGGAAAGATGAACTAGTTGCTTAAATCTTCAACAAATGAGCAAAATGGCTTGTGTGGGTGATAGGTAAGTGATAACAAGGTGTTTCATCTATTCTACCCATGCCATGTGCTCTTATGATATGTGTATGTTGTTCAGGTCCAATCTCTTCTCACTTGACTCTCAGCAAACCATGCTGTGAGCTCATGGAAGGAAGGCAGTATATTGTTAGTGGTTTTTTTTTTTTTGTGTGGCTAAGACAGTGCTTAGTTCGCAACTGCTGATGACTCGATTGACAGAGATGATAGGACCGTCTCTCCTCAGTTTCTTTTAACAAGATTGTAAAATGCTTAATTGTATGCATGCTCCTCCAATTAAAAATAAAACTACCAGAGATGGGCATTGTGGCATAGAATATTGATTGGACACCCACATCCCATATCGGAACATCTGGTTTCAGTCTGGCCTAGCCTGCTTCTGACCCAACTTCCTGCTAATGTGATCATGCAAGGTAGCAGACAATGGCTCAAGTAGCTGGCTTTATCATCAGTATTTTCTGGCTTTGGTCTGGTCTGGCCCCCGCTGCTGTGGGTATTTTGGAGGAAAAGAGTGAATGAAAGATATCTCTCATATTCTGTTGCCTGTCTTTCAAATAAATAAAAATGAATAAATAAGCTTTCAAAATAGAACCATCATATGCTGGTGGGAATCTCATTCTGGGTGTATATCCAAAGGAAATGAAATCAGTCCAGCGAAGAGAGCTATATGCTCCCATGTTTATTGCAGCACTATTTACAACAGCCAAGGTGTATAATGAATTTGCATAACCACTAATGGATGAATGGACAAAGAAAATACGGTCTTTACACACAATGAATGCTGTTTGACCCCCCAAACTGATAGAAATTGTTTCATTTGCAACAACATGAATGAAACTAGGGGGTGTTAAGTAAAATGTCAGACACAGAAAAACAAATACATTATTATCCCACTCATATAGGATTGAACAGAATGATAGCTATCAGAGGCTGGGGGATTGGGAGCAGGGGGTGACAGGGACCTGTTGGTCAAATGACAGTCAGATAGGAAGATCAAATTTCAGGAGATCACTTGTACAACAAGGGGATGAAGTTAATGCCTATGTATTGTTGTGTTTAAAAATGTAAGGTGACTGGATGTTATATGCTCTCAACAAGAATGATAACCATGTGAGATAATTCATTTGTTAATTGACATGTGCATACTTCAAATCACATTGCATACAATAAAAACACAATGTTGTCAGGTTAAAATGGATACATTTTAAAAGTGTAGACACCTGTCTAGTTGTACTCCAGCCCTATCAGCAGTCAATATTGAAGCAACCATACTTTTAATGATGATACAACCAAGTCAGTTCCACAGTACCAATTATTTCCCAGGCTCAGCCTGGCTCCAGGTGGAGAAAATAGTTCCTTTAACTCTCCAGAGCTTGGGAGAGCATTTGATCTGGTGGTTAGCACCCTGTGTTGTCCCACATTGAACTATCTGGGCTTGATCCTGTTTTTTGTTTGTTTGTTTTTTTTAAGATTTATTTATTTTTGTCAGAAAGTCAGATATATAGAGAGAAGGAGAGACAGAAATATCTTCCATCTACTGGTTCACTCCCCAATGGTTGCAATGGCCCAAACTGAGCCGATCTGAGACCAGGAGCTTCCTCCGGGTCTCCCATGTGGGTATAGGGTCCCAAGGCTTTGGGCTGTTCTTCTCTATTGTTTTCCAAGGCCATAAGCAGGGAGCTGGATGGGAAGCAGAGCAACTGGGGCATGGACTGGTGCTCATATGATCCCAGTGCTTGCAAGGGGAGGATCTAGCCACTGAACCATTGCACCGGGCCCTGAGCCTGGGCTTTGGTACCTAAGTTTTAGCTTCCTGACCATGTTGAGCCTGTGAGCAGCTGAAAGAATGGTGGGCAGTGGCGTAGCCAAAGCAATGAGTTCCTTCTAAATGCCAGTTCTTCAGCCTTGCTCCAGACCTAGGAAATCAAAGACACAGTGTGGGTTTCACAAACTGCAATGCTGACACCTGATCAAGCTTGAGAACCATTCTTCTTCTGACCAAGCTGTGAGTTGTTCTTTCTCGTGGACTGAGCTCACTAGAGTTGGAGTTTTCTAATTTTATGGATCTGATGCCTTCTTGTGACTGGAGCTTGGGGTGTTTTGAGTATTGTAGGTGCTTGATTGATGGTGTGTCAGGCAATGTGACAGCCATGGCATCTTTGTCTTATTGAATAGTCTTCTAATCACTAATTGGCCAAATATGGTTTCCATCATTGCTCCCCTGCCAAAAACCTATAGTCTCTTCGGTGGACCATTACTGTACGTTTACTCTCAAAGCTGCTCTAAGGTATGATATGTGTGGTTGTGTCCATACAGTATACCATCTGTTTTGGCAAGGGGGAGGAGCCTGCTGTTTGGCTTTCAATGCTAAGAGTCATTAACTAACCTCTCAAATATTGCCTGGGTATTCTGCCATAACCGCCTGTTCCTTAAAGAACATCGTTAATTTAAACATAGTTATGCAGAGTCAAAATAGGAGTGCCCGTCATATGCAAGGCCACATACAAATGATTTAAAATGACTTTCCTCACTGCCTCCTTCATTAGTCCAGAATATAAGAGTTCAATTGAATTATACAGGAGTTTTACATTGGCTGTTGATTATTTTTAAACTTGTTCTATTATTTAAAAGTGATAGAGATTGCACAGTTTTATATGATGTGATTTTTATTCAGATCTGAAAGTCATTCACATCAAATTAAAATTCCTTTGGGCCCTTTAAAATGTCTTGAATTAAAGTTTATGATTTAATAACTAAAGGGTACAGAGGGAATGTGAACTGACTTTTTGAATCTTCAGTGACATGGAAATTTCTGAAAGATTCAAAGCATCTCCAAATTAATGTTTTCTTTATGAGGCAGACAGAGGGGTGATGGGGGAGGATTCAGTAGTATGGGCAAAGAGAACTTGGTTGTCAGTCTAGGTTTTGTACTAACACAGATGATGTCGAGGTCAAAGGCAAAGGTCTTCCATTATCCCTCTTTTCCTTTTTGCTTCTTTTTTCCTTCTTCCACCACTCCTCCCTTTCTCTGCCCCTCCCCCCTTTACTCCTTTTCTCTGTCCATCTGCCCCCTTTGCCCCTCCTCTCTGCTGTCCTTCAGTCAACCACCCACAGGCCTGAGCAAGAGATAAGTAAGTCTCTTTGGGTCCCAGAGGAGTAGGAAATGCCATTTGTTCTTAGATCGGAGGTAGCAGGACCTCTGTACGGAGACTTTAGGTTTCCAGCTGTTGCTACTAAGAGTGTGGTCCATGAACCAGCAGCATTCGCATAACCTGGGAGCTTGTGAGAAGTGCACTCTTGAATGCCACCCCAGATTTAAGGATTCAGAACCTACATTTTCACAAGATCCCTGAGGGATTCCTGGGCACATTAGTTTTGAATGTATTCCTTTAGAGGTCCTCTCCTCTGATCACATCACTTTCCGCTACCAAAGATCAGGGAAGGTCAAAGGATTATGCACAAGTAGAATTTGCCCATCTTCTAGAACACTATCTGGCCTCCTGGATCTTGAAATTTTCTTCCCCCAAATCCTGAGCCTACCTTCCAGGGCTTACACTAGATGACTGTAAAGCTAATGCCTGGTCCCCTAGACCTAAGGAAGGATTAACAGTGCTGTTTAGAAGGGTATAAGCTGAGAGATCTTGGAAAGCAACTTGAGGAGGTCCTGAACTAGCCACATGCATGAGCCCCATGGCTCCCTCACGTGCAGGATGGACCTGTGGGTGGGAATAGACTCATGCTGGCTGAGGGGCAGCTCATCCTTGCCTCCAAATTCTAGTGTGGAACCCCAGTGAGCCTCTTCACTCTAAATTCACACCTGGCCTTCCCAGTTGTTATGACAGTTTGTTTGTCAAGATAGGAGGAAAGAACCTTTTTTATTTAAACATTTGTTCACTTGATATATAACTTTTAAACATTCAGACATATGGTATGTGGGCCTCTGTTTGTACTCTTGGCTCAGTCCTGCAGATTTTAGGGGGAGCCTGTTCATGATGGGCCACAAAGACTTAGGAGGTTTTCCAGCACAGCATGCTCGCCTTTGTCTGGGGGAAGCTGAAACTTGGAACTGTGAGTCAGCCTATCCTTCTCCCTAAAGCTACATTCCTTTGTGTGCTTGGAGGCTTTTCCTCAACTTCTGACCTTCTATTTTGGGGATGTCCTTATATAAGCTAGTTCCTTTAACTAAGTCTTGCTTTGACTTATCTTCAGTTTCTCCATATTACTCTTTGAGATGTTGAAGTTAGAAATACAAAGGTACTACAAAAAGTTCACAGCAAATCAAATTAAAAGAAGAATTTATTTCAGTGCAAAAAATATTTCAAATGCATGCATACATGGGAGGCTTCAAAAAGTTCATGGACGTCATTATGAAAAAACTAGATGGTCCTGGCACAATGATTCAATCTTAGCCTCCTTTCCTTGCAAGCACTGGGATCCCATATGCGTGCTGATTAATGTCCTAGTGGTTCCACTTCCCATTCAGCTCTCTGCTTTTAGCCTGGGAAAGCAGTGGAGGATGGCCCAAAGCCTGGGGACCCTGCCCCCAAGTGGGAGACCCAGAAGAAGCTCCTGGCTGAAGATTGGTTCAGCTTGGGTTGTTGTGGACACTTGGGGAGTAAACCAATGGATGGACGATCTTCCTCTCACTCTCATTCTCTTTGTAAATTCTGCCTTTCCAATAAAAGAAAAACATTTTTTAAAAAAAAGAAAAGAAAAAACTAGACACAAGCATCAAACTTTTGCAACAAATTTCTTCAAAAATTTATTTAAAAGGCAGGGGGGGCGGGGCAGGGAGAAGGAGAGAGTGATTACCTCCAATTGCTTGTCCACTCTCAAATCCTCCCTGACCTAGGGGCTGAGGCTGAGAGCTGGGAGCTCAGTCTAGGTCTACCATGTGGGTGGCAGGAACCTAATCACTTGAAGCATTGTTACTGCCTCCCAGAGTCCACAGCAGCAATAAACTGAAGGCAGGAGCCAGCGTGGAATCGAGGTATCTTAATTAATATCTTAAGTACTGGGCCAAACGTCTGCTATTAAGGTTATTTTAGCATTTCACTTTTCCATGAAGTTTTTTTAAGTATCCTAAAACAAACAATAAAGAATCATGACATCATTTTTGTTTTGTTTTGTTTGTATGTTTTTTTAAAATGTATTTATTTTACAGAGATAAGGGGAAACACAGACAAAGATCTTCCACTCCCCATATTGGTGGACCCTAGGATCTGGGTCAGTAGATCCAGGCCCTCCCACATCCTCTACCCCTCACCCCTGGGGCTCAAGGACCCAACACCCACCATGTAGGCTCAAGGACCCACCCACCTGGGCCAGTAAACCCAGGGCCCTTCAGGTCCCCCACCTCTGAGGCTCATGGACCCAGCAACACCCACCACCCCCAGACTAACATGGCTCATCTTTCCTCGGCATCCACCCAGTTCAGCCTAGTTAGATCCAACCTGCCCCCAGTTCCAGCTTGTGCTGGTTGGTGCTATAGCCTAGCCTTTCCCAGTCAGTCCCCAGTCCCAGCTCAAGTATGAACTGGCTCATGATACAGCCCTACTTGGCCCATCCTGCACCCCATCCTGGTTCTCAGATCTGCCAGTGGATGTTATGAACTGGTCTAGCCTGGCCCACCCCCAGACCTGACCCACATGTATGCTGGCAGGTACTGTAACCTGGTCTGGTTTGGGCTGCTTCTTGTCTTGGTTCTTGAGCTTACCTGCAGGGACTGCAACCTGACAAAGGAGTTCATCAAACTCTATCCAATCTCCTCCCAGTGGCAGACCTTGTGCATACCAGTGGGTCTCAGGTTCACTTTGTCCACCTGTTGCCCTGGCTAGAATGGTGTCTTTGCTCAATCACCCCGTACCCTTTCTAGTTCTTACTTTGGGGTGTTGTGGCCCATCCATACTTGGTCCATGCATGGATATAGTTCTTACATTGGGAGCCAAGACTTAGCACAGCCCATTCTACACCTACCCTGACTCTCACAAGTACCAGTGGGTGCTGGAGTCTAGCCCAGCCAGGCTCTCCCCAGACCCAGGCCATACCCGTGCCAAGGGAGATTGCAGCCATGTTCAGCTCAGGACAGTGCACCAATTCTGGCACTCATATTCACTAATGCAAATGCCAGTCCAGCCAGGGCATCCCCGTAACTCCCCAACCAGGCTTATTCCCAGCCATAGTTCTTACGCATGCGAACAGAGATTGGTGATCCACATGCGTGAGCACACATATTCCCCTGCAGATTTTACTCCAGACCTAAGTCACACATACGTATGTGTTCACGTGATAGACCAGCCTCACAGAACCTATTCCCTTTTCTGACACTTTGTGGTGGGTTCCATGTTGTAGCCCTTCAGGTAGAGTAGCCTTGTCCATGAAAAGTCATTCCTCATCTGGACCTGAATCCTAAAGTCTCTGCTAATCCCACCTGTGCCAGCTCTCAGACTCCCTGTAAGCCCACACCCCCAAGCTCCCAGAATGCATTGCCAGGTGGCCTGAGAGTTTGGCCCTGGTTCCCCCAGCAGTTGCCACATGTCTGGGGGGGTTGAGCACCTGTGCCTCCATTTCAGACTCACCTGGGATTCCCCCTACCAAGAACACACTACATCTCAAGGTTCTTTTGATTCACATGGAACGTCCTGTTGTCCCACTCTGAAATTCTGATTTGCTAAATGTCTGGCCTAGAGATTTTTATTTTTAGCAAATAGTCTGGTGATTCTGGTGCTGGAGGTTGGCAGACAACACTTGAAGGAATCTTGGCGTGGAAGATAGGTGACTTCCTGGTTCCTGTGTGGCCTAGATCCATTTATAGCCCAGATCATGACTGCTAATTAGCTGTACAGACACTGGTGACTCACAAGTGGCTCGGAGCTCATGAAATTTCCTGTATTCAATTTGATATTTATGACGCATCAACTCTTGGTGGAACTATGTAATAGACACCGGGAATCTATCAAAGCAGAAGTCACTGGGCTGCCGTCAAGAGTTGTGCAGACTCCTAGCCTATTTACATCAAGCCAGGCCTGTCACTAATAAAACCTAGATGTGTATATTTTGTTTAGTGAGTAGAGTCATGTGTTGGAAATAAAAATAAGCACCATGCAGAATACTAGTGAACAATATAATATTTCCTAGTTAAGGACAATGTTTGGAATCCAGATAATTTGTTTTTATAATGAAAAACATTTAAATAAGATTTTTAAAAAATTCAGCAACTCCAGCTGCAATGACAGTAAATTTTATTGTCAAAATCCACCCATTTAAAGGCAAGATTAAAAAAAAGTAAGCAACTAAAAGTTGGACTTCTGACTTCATGTGAAAGAGTTGTTGAAAGGTTCTCAAGGAGCTGTTATGAAGATTAAGCATATGTAGCCACAATTATGTGATAATGGGAAAAACACCTATCTATGCTGTATTATACAAATAAAGGAGTACAACTTCTTTTGTTTCTCTGTAGCCTAGAATTATACACTTTGGTTATCTTGCTGTTTTCCAAATTCAAACCAGTCACTTGACCTTAGAGTTCTTTGCTACAGCTCAGTGTGGAATTAGAGGTGTGAGCAGTATTCTTTTTCTAAATGCCATGCATAGCTCCCTAAGGTCTGGTGTCCTGGCTCACATTTTTGGGCAGAACCTGTAAAGACACCTGGGTACTTGTCAAGGTTTCTCTCCCACAGCTCACCTCAGGAAGTTAGGAGAGCCTCCAAGAAGCAATTTGTTACTTTTGGTCATAAGCTTTATTGAGAACAATTTAAAATTTTATTTGGTGGGCATGGTGCAATTAGCCTAGTGGCTAGATCCTTGCCTTGCATCCACCAGGACCCCACATGCATACCAGTTTGTATTCCGGCTGCTCCACTTCCCATCCAGCTCCCTGCTTGTGGCCTGGGAAAGCAGTCCAGGACGGCCCAAAGCCTTGGGACCCTGCACCTGCGTGGGAGACCTGGAAGAAGCAGATTGATTTGGCTCCAGCCCTTGCTGCCACTTGGGGAGTGAACTAGTGGATGGAAGATGTTTCTCTCTGTATCTTTTTCTCTCTGTGTATCTGCCTTTCCAATAAAAAAATAATAAAATAAATCTTTTAAAAAAATTTAAAAAATCTATCTGGGGCATAGATGGAATAACTATTTCCTTTTAACACCCTCACCACCCCGGCAGTATGTTGATTTCTATCACCACAAGAAACAAAGCTGTGTTTGTTCAGCATTTATTATCAATTGAGCTAATGATTAAAAGCCCCTCCCAGGCCTATTGGGGAGGAGGGACTGCAGTCATATTCACTAGAAGGAGGAGGAGGAATTTCCCCTTGACAGAAATGCACCTGTACTGTGTAGGATCTTGCCCTCTGTATTAGCCTCTTGCTCCTCTCACTCAGTGCTCACTGCTTTTCTCATCTCCATTCAGCTCACAGAGATAACCAAAGTAGCCTTAGGTAAAATTCCTGGGTCTGTAGAACAGATTTCAGGAACGAACACCATCATGATCTTGGGTTTATGAAATGGAATCTCACTTGATCCCTCACAGACAGTCCCTTTCTGCAATTCTCTCTTTGAGGCACAGGATTCATGGCACCAATCAATTTCCCTAGAATTTCAACTGCAGGACTCCTTCAAACAGTCTTAAGCTGATGTTCCTCTGATCTTTTCTTGCCAGGAACTGACAATTGTGCCAGAGTTCTCCTGCGTGCCCCATTCTCAGACCATGCGTCTTGGCCTGTGAACTCCCTGCACAACCAGTGAGTAACTCAGGGATACAATGAGGTTGCTTCGAGCAGCCTATTCCAGTCCACACCTGTAGACAAGGCAGCCAAGAAAGTGGTTTAGGAAGTAGAGGAAAGGTGAGAAAAAGGGCAGCAGGGTGAGCCAACCCTTCCATCTCTGCTCTTGTTCCTGCCCCTGATGACTTGCATTTTTGCTCAGACAGTTGCCATTCTGGTCTACCAGCCTCTTGCAAGAAAAGAAAATGCCTGACTTCAGACAAGGGCAACTTCTCTGCATGTCAGAGGGAGGCAAGAACTGCCACATCCCCAATAAACAATCCAACTGTACAGCATGTGAGTGGGGAAACAATGGGAGCTTGGGGTGGGAAAAGGCTTTAGTAAAAGTCAACAAAAACCTGATTTGTCCTCTTTTCATTCTTTCTTTATCTTCCCAGGCTACACACACACATTCACAGACATTGCTCTTTAAATATCACTGTATAAATATCCCAGATATGACTTTTTTTTTTTTTTTTTGCAATAGGTTTCTTGTGAAGAATTCAGTCAGACTAGGTCCTCAGATCACAAACTTGGATCAAAACAGCTTTGGTCTTTAAGATGAATTGATGCACACTTTTTTTTTTTTGTCTACCACTGTCTGCTCTTAGAGAGCTGTTAATCCTCAGGGGACCTGAAGTGAAGCATGTTCCGAGGGTTCTGCTTAAATGATTTAGGCAGCTCTGAAATGCTGTCAGTCTCGTCAATCCAAACGTGAGGAACTCCTTCCAATGTCTATTGGCTGACATAGTCGTCCTTAGAGTCTCCATTCGCCCAGATACTTGCTGCTATCACTTGGTTGGGGCAGTTATCAAATTTGCTCCACCCTCCTTCCTCTGCAATGGTACCAGATGTTCTCTGTAGACTCCAGTGGGCTGTCATATCTTCCATGTGCATCTGGGTCTGTCATCCACTGTTCTGTGTTTCCACTGAGGAAGGTGCCCAGGCCACCTGACTAGGGCCCCACTGGACCTCCCACCCCCCGATACTCACAAACCCTGCACCCACTGCATAGGCGGGCCCAAGGACCCAGGCCAGGCAACACAGACCTTGCCGGAAGCCTTTCCCACATGACTCATGGACCCTGCACCCGCTGCACAGGCGGGTCTAAGGATCCAGGACAGGTGACACAGGCCTAGCTAGACCCCTGTCCCTGGAAGAAGTGCAGTTTTAAAAATGTGTTTTATTTTTTTATTGGGAAGTCAGATTTACAAAGAGACGGGGAGACAGAGAGAGAAAGGTCTTCTATCTGCTGGTTCACTCCCCAAATAACCACAATGACCAGAGCTGAGCTTACCAGAAGCCAGGAGCTTCTTACAGGGTTGCCTTGTGAGTGCATGGGTCCAAACACTCGGGCCAATCCTCAGCTACTTTCCAGGCACATCAGAAGGGAGCTTGATTGGAAATGGAGCAGTTAGGACTCAAACTGGTGTCCATGTGGAATGCCAATGCCATAGGCGGAAAGCTTAGCCTACTACACCAAGGCACAATCCCAAGCAGCACATTTTCATTTCATTTCATTTTATTTTATTTTATTTTATTTTATTTTATTTTATTTTATTTTATTTTTAATAAGTACATTTTTGAGTGACATTGGGGCAGATGGAGGCTGATGTCATGTAAAGGACATTTGAATTTACCAGAGATACTTAGAGACTACAATATTTATTTGCCATATTTTGCAATTAATTCTCCTCGAGCATTAATTTTGCTCCAACATTCTCTTTAGGCTCTCTCATCTTTTATTATTACTGTTAAGGGTTCTGAGAACATTTCTGGTTCTAGGATTCCTCCCAAGCATAAAAAAAAATCAGCAATTTCCAGCTGCGTTAATGAACACTTAAAAAAAAGTGCTGGCTTGTGAGAAGCTGAGTGTGAAGACTGGCTTGTTCAGGGGCTCCAGTGCGGACTCTGAGACTCATTTCTGTGCACTGCCAGGCTCACCCTTTATCTGTTGGCTTCATTCTTTGGCCTTCACAAGGTATAGGGAATTGGCGCTGGCTTCTCATTTTCTCAGCTTTTGATCTTGGTAGTCTCATCAGAAAGAAGCTTCACATTTGGCAGAGGTTGCCAGAAAGGGATTCTCTCTCTTTATTTTTGAGCCTCTGGTATGAGAGCTAGAGTCATGCTCAGACCATTTGGACTTTAGCTTGACAGCGTGTCCAAACAAAACTCTGGGTTGTTGCTGCCAAAGGAAGAATGGGTTCTGGGAGACAAACAGAATGTTCGCAAGAGACGATCTAAGACGACCGTCAATATTCTTGGGTGTTCAGTCTCTTCAGTAAGAGTTATCCATGCACACATCTACATAACCGCCAGCCAGTACGGAAAGCTGCAGCTTCAAACACAAGAGGCCCAAATCAGGAACCGTGTTGGACTAGAACACTCAAAAGCATCTAGAAGGGAGATTGGGGCCAATTGCACTCTGGGCAGTGGGGACAGAAAGAAAATCAGGGGATGTTGTGTTAAAGTGATCAACCACAGACCCTCTAAAACTATCTTAAAACAATAATTATAGCAATACTTTGCAAAAATGCATGCTGAGTATGGTTCCAGATACTTCCTAGACACTTAACATTTGCTACCTCATTTAATTTTCACAACAATGCTATGAAGTCAAAACAGTTCTCACGATCATCACTCCCATTTCACAGAGGAGGAAATCAAGGACGAGAGAGGTTAAAACAGTTTTTTTTTTTTTTTCAAACTCACACAGCTGGAATGTGGCAGAGCTGAGAGTGCAAGCTGATGGCTTTTAATACCCAAACTGTAGTGCCCCCAATATGTGAAGTAGATGTATAGAAATAGCAATACCTTGGTAGCTAAAAGAATGGACCGATGGCATATGTAGTGACTAACCCATTCTCTAGAGCTCACAGCCTCAGGGGCCTAGTAGAAAGGCAGGCTATAAAACAAGGACATTTCACTTTCTTGTAACAGAGGTGAAAAGCAGGCAATTATGTCCCACACAGCACAATAAAGCGTCAAAATGGCAGTAAAGCAGGTGAAGTGTAGAAAGCTGTGCAGGATGTGGGTGACCCCTCAGAGGCCTAGGCGCTTCCCTAGGCTAAGTGCTCACCCACCGTGTGACTCTGGATAAGTCACTTGACATCTCTGTGCCTCAGTTTCCTCTACTGTGAATAAGGATAACTGCTGTCTTGCCTCCCTTTTTGCATTTTTATGGAGATTAGACAAGATAATGTGAGACAAAACACTTTTATGGAGAACTCCCGGACATAATTATGCTTTCTATAGACACTTAAAAGCTTATTTGCAATAATTTATGACATTATCATTAAGATACTTTTATTAAAGAAAAGCCTATTTTCTAGAGTATTATACAGTATCTCCTAGAAATAATTTACATTTTAAAAAATTGCCCATTTAGTGTAGCTAACTGAAAAAAAAAAGCAAAGACAAATACAAAGAAGACAACAATAAAATCACACAGAAAAATATACTCAATATTTTGGTTAATTTTTTAGGTTTTTTTTAATATTTCTATCCATGCTTTTTAAAGCTATTAATATTATAATCTAATATTTTACCTTATACACATATACTGTTTTTAATCTCTTTCAATGCAATTTTCTCCACTTAATGCATCTTGAATATATCTTCTTTTTTTTTTTTTTTTTAAAGATTTATTTTTATTATTTTTTCATTGGAAAGGCGGATATACAGAGAGGAGAGACAGAGAGGAAGATCTTCCGTCCGATGATTCACTCCCCAAGTGAGCACAACGGCCGATGCTATGCCGATCCGAAGCCAGGAGCCTCTTCTGGGTCTCCCACGCGGGTGCAGGCTCCCAAAGCTTTGGGCCGTCCTCGACTGCTTTCCCAGGCCACAAGCAGGGAGCTGGAAGGGAAGCGGGGCTGCCGGGATTAGAACCGGCGCCCATATGGGATCCCGGGCGTGCAAGGCGAGGACTTAACCACTTGCGCCACCGCGCCAGGCCCTGAATATATCTTCTTATCATTTATCTTTTAAAGAATGATTCCAAATTTTTTGATTATGACTCATACAAGATATTTATATTGTCACCTACCAGACACACACACATTTGCCTAATGCACGTCTTTGCAATATATTATATACTTTAGTTCTCTATTCTATATTATAATGAAATAGCACACATTGGCAAACACAGTTGCTTGACTCACTAATTGATTACAAAGGTTACATACAGGTTGCAATTCATAATTTGAAAAATATTAGTCTGCAATGTCAATTTTATTAGATGATAGCCTCTTTCAGAGATTTACCCTATTTGTTTAACAAATCTCTAATTCTTGGACTTTTTAAGTATTTCTAATATTTTCATCTATTCTTTTACTCATTAAATTGTTAACCAGATGCATGTTGTATTCTTCCTACATGCCAGGCACTGTTCTAAGGCTCTGAGAACAGAAGTGAGCTAGACAGCCTCAGTCACTATGGTTACAGCACTTACCTTCTGTGGAGTGTGAGAAGACAGAACATCCACGCATCTGAGGGGTCAGCAATTCCAGAATGGAACGGAAATTGGAGGGGTGAGCCCACTCTAGGTGATGGTCAGGAAAGATCTCTCCGAAGGGAAGTGTTTACACTGATGCTTGGTAACAAGAAGCCATTGTTAAAACAACTTGAAAAAAATCAGGGAGAAGGAAACACTGAGTGAGAGAGGGTCCTAAAGTGCTTAAGAGCTTGGTCCTTCAGATTGTCAGCATGATGGCCAAGGGCCATCCTCCAGGATTGGCAAAACAGGCAGAGGAGGATGTCCCTGGAGATAAGCTTGCAGAAGTTGACAGGGGCCAGGTCACTCAAGATCTCTGACAAGCATGCTGCCTGCTGTCTTTAAACCAGGGTTACAAGCAGTGCGGTGCCCAGGAGCAGCTGGGAGTGGGGGCAGGTTGAGCACAGGAAGAGAGAAGCCGGCATGCTTTGTGAAGGGGACCTTTGTGCTTGAGCATCCAGGCTTTATTAGGGGGAACATGGCTTCGGCACAGGACCTTGCCATGTTCTAGGTAAGTTCTGCACAGGCAACTGACACTCCTACGGACCAGGGCCTTTTTCTAAGTCACTTGCTTGTCCTTGTTACAGGGTGCGAGTGAGATCACACCAGACATGTCTAAGGTTTATTAAGGAGTCTTTATTAACCAGGCTTGGTGATAATAGAACATACTAAAATAACTGATCAGAAGTCCAACCGAAGCAATATACAGGGACCATGCTCAGGGGATTACCTGTCCTGGATCAGCCAACAGTCAGGGTGCCAGAGTAGCGGAAACACCTGACCAGAAAGAGAGCGAGCTCCCGCTTCGTGGGCCTTTTAAAGGGGCGTGTGAGGGGAGTGGTTACACAACAATGCAATGCCGTTCTCTCTCAGTTGATAGGTGAGTCACAGGTGGGCAAGAGCGAATATCTACATGTTGTGAGTTAAGGAGTTAATTGGCGCTCATTGGGATGGGCAGGAGCTTGTAGCTAAAAAGACTAATTGGCCTCATCTGCATCGGACATCCCGGCCCCAATGAGGACGTGGCAGGAAGAGTGTACAAGGAGAGGTGAAGGAGCAATCACTGGCTGCACTGCACAACATCCTCAGCACCTAAGGTAAAGTTTGACAGATAGTAGCTGTTCAATAAACGTTTGTGGAGCAAGCACATGGCTATGTGGACATCCCTCAGGCCTGAAGGCCAAGGACAGAGGTAGTGTCTGGAAATTTGCTTTTTCTCCAAGACAACTCCTCATTCTTATGCTAACAGAAGAGAAAGGGCTTTCAGATGATGAAGGGGAAAGTATTTCTTTCAGGTCCCCTTGATAAGGTCACAGATAATCTCTCAGAAGCTATTATGTATTTTATGTGGTCTTTTTTGTTTTGTTTTGTTTTGTTTTAACAAAATGGCAGGGAGATTCACCAGCTGCATTTTGCAGTGAATAAAAGGGAGCACTTTGTGATTGCCAGAAACTGATGTCAAAGAGGCATAGGCATCTGATTTTCCCACATCGGGGACTATGGTGTGTATTGAAATGAACCGGTGGTGTTAGGAGTCAAATCGCTGAATTCTTTGAGGTTGCTCACTGACGTAAGGAAGGGATTGTTGCAGAGGTGCGGCAGAATGGCTAGGTGCAGGAAGAGCCTCCAAAGGAAGCCCTTGCCTGCCAGGGCCTCTTTACAGCTTGGACACCGGCTCCACATAGCACAATCTTCAGTCTGCTCTGCTTTCTGCTTGCTTGTCTTCGGAAACTCATGCCCTAGGTTAACACAGATGGGGTGGGTGGCACAGACATTTTGTTCTGGTGGTTAATGAATGTCTCTTCTGACTGTTTTCCAGCTTCTAAGTAAATGGCCTAGATCTGGTGCTCTGGGATGTGAAACACATTCCAGAGATCAGTGTAAGGCCAAGTAGGAGGAATAAGAACAGCTCTTTGAGAGATCAAGTAAATACCTCCCTTGGGAATTGAACCCCCAAGTGTGGTCACTCAGGAAAGAATTTACTTTGGTCCTCATTGAAATTATTTTCCTTGTGGATCAAAAAAGTCAGCCTGTCTGTGTGTGGATGCTTTTGCTTTCCGCAAAATTGTCTCCCACCGTTTCCTGAGCCTTTTATTAAAGTATAGTGTTCATATAAGACATGCACAAATTGTGTGTACATTTGCCTGGATTTGCGTGAAGTCAACTCATGAAATAGTCTTCAGATCATGAAATAGAACGTGATCAGCACTCTTGAAGAATTCTTCAATGCCTCCTTCCAGTCACTTCCTCTGTTGGCCAAGGGTGACCAACATCTTGTCCTTTAGCACTGTAGATTAGCTTTGTCTGGTTTGGGATTTAATACAAATAAACTTATGCAGTCATATACGCTCCTGTGTATCTGGCTTCTTGATTCTCTATGTCTTGTCTGTGGAATGCATCCATATTTCCATGAAGCTGTATTTCAGTTATTCACCCATTTATTTATGCTTTTGATTTTTGATGGTCATTTGGATAGCTTCTAGCTTCGTGGTTGTCTTCTGCTACAGCTAGCATTATATAGCATTACAATTATTTCCTTTTTAGGAAGCTCATGTGGCCATTTCTGTTGACTATATTCCTAGAAGTGAAATTACCAAACCATGGACTTATCTACATTCCACTTTGTAGGTGCTGCTGGAGAGTTCCTCAAGATTATCCAGTCCACCTTCCTGTAAGTGGCTCACAGCAGTTCTGGGTCACTATCATGTTGCTCCTGCAGGACCCATTCCGAGCTCCCTATCTTGGATAATTGTCTGCCACCACCGCTGCCAATAGCTGAGTGTGATTTGCTAGGATTTCCCTGGGAAAGACTGTTTCCTTGAGCTGTCTTTCCTCTTTCCTCCGAAGCAGTGTCATTTCTGTAGCCACAGAAGTGCAGACTGCAGCATCTGCTTGTGTTGGAAATGGAGATGTGACTAGAGGACATCCGTAGGCTCATTGAACTTTGCTTATTAGGGCTAGTCTTAAACATATCTCTATTTCATGGATATTCAGGTATGCAGAAAAAGTGGTGTGAGAGCTAAATTGACTTTCTGAAAAAGGAACTGAAAAGATATTTATTAAATGAGAATGATGAGAATGAGCACAGATTGTAAGATTGTAGTTAAGGGTTATATGGTGGGATATTTGGAAAATTAGCCAACATCTTCGTGCTTAGGTTGCCTCAGCAGGAAGTAATAGTGACATCTGCCTCCTGAGGTAGATTTGTGCAGCCAAACAGAGTTTATATATGCACAACTCTTAAAGATTTATTTATTTTTTATTACAAAGTCAGATATACAGAGAGGAGGAGAGACAGAGGGGAAGATCTTCCATCTAATGGTTCATTCCCCAAGTGAGCCGCAATGGCTGGAGCTGAGCTGATCCGGAGCCAGGAACCAGGAACTTCTTCCAGGTCTCCCATGCGGGTGCAGGGTCCCAAGGCTTTGGGCCGTCCTCGACTGCTTTCCCAGAGCACAAGCAGGGAGCTGGATGGGAAGTGGAGCTGTTGGGATTAGAACTGGCACCCATATGGGATTTTGGAGCGTTCAAGGTGAGGACTTGTGCCACTAGGCCACGCCACCGGGCCCCATATATGCACAACTCTTACAAGAGCATTTGGCATATGGTGTTAGGTAAATGCTAGTTATAATAGTACCTATCTTCTTTAATGTTTTCTTATTTTTATTTATTTGAAAGGCGAAGTGGAGGTGTGGGTCGAGAGAATCTCTGAACCACTGATTCATTCCTAAATGCGTGTGACAGCAGAAGATGGGCCAGTCTGAAGCCAGGAGGCTGGAACTCAATCCTGCTCTTCCTCATGGATGGCAGGAATCTAAGCACATGAGATTTACTGTTTTTCAGGATGTGCACCACCAGCAAGCTGGAATTGAAATGGGAGCCAGGACTCCAGTGCATGCACTGTATGGGATGCATCCCAAGTGCATCTTCACTGCACCAGACACCTGCCCTCATTTAAGTCTTGAACCCCAGTGCCTGAGGTGAAGCTGTGTGAACAAGTTCAACTGAGAACATGTTTTCAGGGAAGGGGTATGTGGAAAGTGAGGCAAAGCAGGGGAAGGAGGTAAGATAAGGTGGTTCATGGAATCCATCTATAATCTGCTCTGTGTTAGCTCCTGGAGCATGAATGGCTCCAGAGTTTCCCTGCCTTGAAGTAAGAAGGTTGGGTCTTTGGTACCCCTACATCAGTAAGTTATTGGCTATTAGGATGGGGCACTCTTGGAGTAGGGCTCCACTCCTGTTAGGTAAGTACAGTCCTCCAGAGAAGACAGCTGTGGGCTTTTAGCAGCCAACAGCTCTCAGCAGCTGTGCTCTTGATGCACCTGCTGAAAACAGGATCTGGGCAGGGCACCAATACCATCTATTTTTCCTAGCCAGGCTTTTATTCACAGTCACATTAGGAGAGCTGCAAGACTGATGCTAATGAAAGTCTTTTAGAGGTCAAGCAGTTTCATTGTCAGGAACAAGTGTCCATGTGCATCAGTGAGCTCTGAAAGTGTGGACCTGTGGATGAGCGATAAGCCTGTGAGTATACGCGCTCCAATGCTAACTATTACCTTGGTATAAGCTTAACACATTAGAAATCCCTTAGGAGTCATATCCCTTCCTCTCAACTGAGCCCTGTGTATTAGACTACTTTCCTTTTTAGAACGCCACTTGTAATCCAAATTCTTCTCTGCCTTCTAGCCAAATCTATTTCTGGGGGAGAAATCCAGAAGGTATCATCTAGCCAAGGTTTGCCTGGAAACTTGCTCTGTTTGCCTGAAAGTGAAAGGTTGCCACACCTAGAGCTCATGACATAATCAGCATTTGGAGACCCTGCCCCCCCTGTTTGAGTGAGGGAAGCAAGTGAGCTCTGGCAGGTGCATGTTTGGTTTCTAGGAGGTTCTCTGCCCATCGTGACTCTCTCAGTAACCACGACTCCACTTGTACAGGACAAGGAGACATTAAAGCAAGCTGAGTCACTCTGCACAAAGAGGAAATCACCTACTTTCCTACTTCTGTGACTAAGGATTTCTGGAGGAGACATTCTAGTGACAGTGTAGCTGAGTTTTTCAAGTAGTCTCACACTAAAGTTAGCATTTCTTAATTTCAACCTAACAAAGCAATAAGGGTGTACCCTAGCCTACCTGGGAGATCAAACATGAGAGGAAGCTGGAAAGCACAGCAGCCCTAAGCTGAAATCTGCATTGATTAGTAAGCAGTTGACTCACTCATTCATTTATCCACTGGAATTTAGCAAATATTATTTGTGTGCCAGATTCTTTGCTCTGTGCTAGTCCTATCAAATAAATCATTCAGAAAATAAGTAACTGTAATAGTGGTAAATGTCAGAAAGACCAAACTCAGCAGGAATTGGGAGCTCTAGCACATTGCTTACTACCACCTGGAACAGAGATGCAAAGGCTTTCTGGTATAGGGATTAATGCTTCATTCTGCTTTTAAACAGATTTATTTGTTTATTGGCTGAATGGTAGAGTTATGCAGAGAGAGAGGAAGATACACGTGTGCGCGCACACACACACACACACACACACGGACAAACAGATCTTCCCTCCTCCAAACAACTGCAATGGCTGGGACTGGGCTATTTGCCAAAGCCAGAAGCCATGAACTGCATCCAGAGGATGGCTCCAAGCACGAAGCCACATTCTGATGCTTTCCCAGGTGCATTAACAGAGCTGGAATAGGAACGGAAGGGCCAAGAGTTCAACCAGTGTCACAGGTAGTGACTTAACCCACTGTACCACAACACTGGCTCCAAGAATACCTTTAACACACATGAAACCTTGTAGGCCCAAGAAAAAAAAATCAAAGCCAAAAAGTTGGAACAAGTTGGAAGCAATGAATGGCTGCACAGATGCTCAGCAGTTCAGCCACACAATCATATCTCTACAACATGCCAGCTTGACTCATATTTTATTCCTCAAGTAGGTGTAGTTCTGTATTCTGTATCAGGGCCACACTTCCTGCCTACTCACCTGCCTGTGTTGCTCTGCTAAGAAGTTTCTGAAGACTGGCTGGGTAGCTGAGTAGTTACAAGGAAAGCCTGGTGGCGGAACGAAAGGCTTCCATCACCCAAGGCTGCTGGTTGTGGTTCCTAATTGTTTCCCTCCAAGGAAATTTTAAAACAAGCAGTGAATTGTACTGTGGAAAGCAGGTTTCGTTTATGTCTTCACCCCTGATGGACAGCAGGGAGAGTTGGCCAACGTTCATGTGATGTTGATCACTATGTGACTCCGTGGCCAAAACAAAACCCATGGGACCTGAGTCCTGGGGCTCATGCTTCCCTACCAACCGTAACTTCCTCATTTATTTTTATGGCGGGTGAATCTGGCTCTTTAGAACAACCTTGCGTGAAGCTAGTGTAGTTACTAGCCCAGCGTTTGAGCTAAATGCAGGCAGCATGGGTCAGATCTGCTGCTCTTGCTGCTGCTGTGCGCTTGGTAGCATAACAGCAGCCAGAGCAGCAGTAATAATGGGAATAGGAAGAATAAGAGCAGTAATCATTTACTGTGTGCATCAAGTGCTGGGCTTAGCATTTGTCCACATGATTTCACTTAATCTTCTCAAGAGTCCCAGGATGTGTGTTCTGGCATTATTCTCCAATAGAGGTTGGCTAACTTGTCCAGGGTCACAATGGCTTAAGGAGCTGAACCACAACTGAAATCAAGGTCACTTTGACTGCAAAATCCATTCTCTTAATTATTTCGCTTGATTATCTTTCCCCAGAAAGTGAGGCTCGGCATAAAAGAAAAACAAAACTTCCAGTTAAAGTTCTCTAACTGCAGGAAGGTTATTTCAATACTTTTCAATACTTTGTCCTTTTTTTTTTTTTAATTTGAAAACTGAACATAGCCCAGACAGGTTGTGATTAGGAAGTGAATGGATTCATTGAAAGTCTGTGGCACACAGTGGATACTCAGAACGTTACAGTTCCTCTCTGTGAAAATCACTTGGATTCTTTTGCAAGATGCAATCTGAGGGATCATTAGCTCCATCAAGGCTTTTCAGACATCAGAAACTAAGACAATCTGAGCTTGTCCAGCTCAAGAAGGAGGCTGGTACAATATTTCAATGCTCAGGCTAGGCCCTGTTCCCAAGTAAGCCGTGTTGGGAGAATCGTGGAAGGCTACTTTTACACAGGTGAATTGATATGCTCACGGGATGCTATAGTTACTTTGAGAGAAAACTAGAATAACTCCAAATGTAAAGAGCTTCTGGCAGTTTCAGACTCCTTTATGGCTTGACTG
Source organism: Ochotona curzoniae (assembly GCF_017591425.1). Taxonomy (NCBI): domain Eukaryota; kingdom Metazoa; phylum Chordata; class Mammalia; order Lagomorpha; family Ochotonidae; genus Ochotona; species Ochotona curzoniae. The sequence goes on along the minus strand of NW_024465023.1, from coordinate 15,625,806 downwards.
TAGAAGCTTCTAGAAGTGCACTCAGTGATTCCTCATCTCTAGTGTTATAACTGGGCAGTGAGTCATACAACCAACTCCACCTCTGATCACTGCCGCATGGCATTCTCTCACTGACCTTCCTGCAAAGTTTTCAAATTATGGTAGAGTCATATTTCTGACAGACTTGCTCAGGACTTCTTACAACAGAGAATACCTGAAGAATATTCAGTCAGGGCTTTAAGTTATGCTTATCTGCCTCAAGATAGGAAAGGCTCCCATCAGCCTTTCCCATTTTGTTATAGCATCTCAATGAACCAAGTTTTCATTTTGTTGAGTTTTTGTATTATACACTTAGATTCATTTGGTTGTCTTTATTATTTTTTTCCTTTTGCTTTCTTGGCATATAATTTACTACACTTTTCCTTGTTCCTTGGAATGACTTTTAGCCTTATTTCTAATATATGAATTTGAGGTTGTTACTATTAGCATGGCTTTAGCTACATCTCATAAGTTTTACTGTGCTATCCAGGTTTGCATCACTTAACAACAGGGATTTGTTCTGGAAAATTTTTAATTACATGATTTTTGTCATTTTGCAAGCTTTCCAGAGTGAACTTACACAAACCTAGATGGTATACTGATGCAATCAGGACATGTGGTGAACACAAGAGGTACAGAATTAAATATGTCTTTATACATATGAGTACACTCTAAAATGATAACCAATTTATGGCAGATACATAAGCCAGTACCATGGGCATTGATGATAATCACTGTATGTGATTCTATCTGTATACTTTTGTATGTGCTGTAGCACAGTAGGCTTGTTTATACCAGCATCACAAGAATTATATGAATAATGTACTATGATGTATGACTGTATGCTGTAGGAATTTTTCTATTACACTATAATGTTGTGACACCACAGATATATGTCTGTATATATCTATATCTATCGATACATACATATATGTGTGTGTATATATATACATATATACATATACATATACATATACATATACATATATACATATATATATGGTTTGTGGCTGACCAAAGCAATATTATGCAGCACATGATTGTATTTTTGCTACTTCTCAGTTCAAAATTTCATTGTGATTTTTCAACCTAGGCATGATTTAGAAGTGCAATAGATTTAATTCCCAAATATTTGAGTATTTTCTAGTTATGCCTATTGTTAAAGTGTCCCTTTAGATTAATGCAGCCATGGTCAGTGAGTGCAGTCACTGATTTCAGTTGCTCAACATTTGTTGTGATGTACTTTATGATCCAAACGTAACTATAATTTTAGCAAGTGTTTTATCCATACACATTCATATGCACACACTCACACATTCAGATGAAAACCTTTCATTAGTATAAGGAAATATCTACAGCAGATTACAAAGAAGAGAGATTTATTCTGGCTTAAAATTTCACAGTTCAGAATTGAGGGCTTCATCTGGTGGTGGTCTTCTTGTTTGCAGAGTCTTGGGTTGGTGCCGAGTACCATGCAACAAGAAACAGGGAGCGCCTGTGTTGGTGGGTGCTCGTGTGGCCTCTTCCAAAGGCAGCAGGGGTTAATCATGAGCGCTCACCACAGTAACTAAGTCTAGTCTAATCTAATCACCACAAAGGCTGCATTTCTAGACACCATAATTGGATTGAATTCCCACCCTCTTAGTGCCATTAGCATAAGACATTGGGTACCAAACTATTGAATGAGTTCAGGGACTAAATCAGGTTTAAATCAGAGCAGACACATACTTTTTTCTCTGCTTGTGTTAGTCAAGTTTTTCATATTGTTCTTTATTTTCTTGCCTGTTCCCCCCCCCCCCCCGTTATTGGTTATGGAGGGAAATGGCTAATCAGATCCCAGGATGGGGAACATACACTGATGCTTCGCATTTCTTTGTGTTCTTTTAAAATAAATTTCCTCCTTGTCAGAAAGATTTGATTTTGTGAAAGGGTGGTCCAAAGACTTGCTGGTGGTTTTGGATTTTCAAGAGTAACATAATTGCCTTGAAATCCTCCACTGATGGAGAATTTCTCTATTTCCTATTTATTTCAATCAAGCTTTGCTTTACATTTTGAGACTGTGTTATTACAAACATGTAGGATTGCTTTTTCCTCCTTGACACACTGTGACTCCCCCCCTTTGAAGTCCAGTTCCTTGTTTATCTCTTATAATGCTTCTTGCCTTAAAGTTGCCTTTACTTGCTGTTGTAGTATCTACATCAGCTTTTTCTAGTTAATTGTTGCATAGTATAACTTCCATCCTTTTGCTTTCTTTTTTTTTTTTAAGATTTATTTAGTTTATTGGAAAGTCAGATATACAGAGAGGAGGAGAGACAGAGAAGAAGATCTTCCGTCCGATGATTCACTCCCCAAGTGACCGCAACAGCTGACGCTATGCCGATCCGAAGCCAGGATCCAGGAACTTCTTCTGGGTATCCCACACTGGTGCAGAGTCCCAAAGCTTTTAGGCGGTCCTTGACTGCTTTCCCAGGCCACAAGCAGGGAGCTGGAAGGGAAGTGGAGCTGCCAGGATTAGAACCGGCACCCATATGGGATCCTGGCGCCTTCAAGGTGAGGACGTTAGCCGCTAGGCCACGCTGCTGGGCCCCATCCTTTTACTTTCAACGTTTTTGTAGCTTTATGCAAAAGGGAAGGGCATTGTGTTAAAGCTTCAGAGTGTTGAGATCATTTCAATGCCTTATCCTCCCTTTTCTCTGACATGTTGGCCTTTCTAGTTCTGACCCTTGGCATAACCCAGGACACCAAGTTTTGCCTCCCCACAATTTGGGACTTGACAAAGCACCATTGGGCTTCCTAGTGTTTTAGTTGCCACATTTTTGCTTACCTAAGAAGAATCCTGATTCCAAACCTTTTGCATATATATCAGGAGGTTTCTCATGGAAAGGATTGGATGCAGGATACTAGGTCTCCTCATCATGTCTCCCTTGTCTTTCAAGCACCTGTTGCTGTGGAAGCCCTTGGAGGGTTTCAAACATTTAAAAATCTCTTCCCCTGACTGAGGTTTTACTTGTTCTCCTTGGAGGGGTTAAGCATCCAGAAATGGATGCCAAGATGAGCATGTTGAATGATCACTTAATTTAGGTAAGTCTTTCTTTGTTACTTAAGTGGGGATATAGGAGACGTATTTCATGGGGTCGTTTTTGAGTTCTAAAGAATATTTGGGCATGTTGTGTCACTATAAACCTAAAGAGTATTTTAACACAAGCTTCTGCTAGATCTTTACATGATTGAAGGTTGTGAAGAAAAGTGGGCTGAGGTACATAACAGGCAATGGTTTTTGTAGCCAGGTCTACTGCAGATGGGAATGGGGGTGACTTCTGACAGGTGCTTAGGATGTCATTGTTATTGCATTTATCAATTTTTAAGTGAAAACAATTGACCTCCTAGCAGTGATAGGAAGTCCCAGAAAACTGTTTCAAATGTTTTACCTGAGGGCTCAGTTTTGAAAACTCAAGGCCTATTAGCAAGTAAGGAGTTATCTAAAAGTAGTCCAAGGAATGGGACATTTGAGAATACTGGTGGGTATGCTTCATCCTGACCATGTCTTACAAGCTTAGGGTTTATCCCTGACATCTCCCCTGAGCAAGCCTTGCACAGCTCAGGTAAAGTGAGAGTTGCACAATTTGTTGTCTTTTCTGAGTAACTATTTACTTCAGATGAAATTGTTTTTTCTTACTGACCTGACTTCTAAATTTACCCCCCATCTGTGGAGATCTCTGGCTTGTTCTTCTCATGTTAAGGTCAAGACCATCCTTGTGACACAAAGATGTATTTGTCCATCACTGGAAACCATTTGGCTGCTTTCCTACTGAGTAGTGGATAAGGTTTGCTTCTTGCCCGTTCTGCCTAGCATTTGAAATGTCACCTTTTTATAGCCATAATCAAGTCCATTATTCTAGAAATTTCAGGTCCCTGCTATGTTTTTTTTGTCTTTGAGAAATCCACTGTGACTTGAATCTGCCTTTAATTTCTGAACAACGCAACCACTCATTGATCAGGCTTTAAATATACCTGACTTACAAATGTTAGCTCAGAGGGCTATCAACATGATTCAAGAGTGCCCATTAAAACTTGTGTTCCCTTCAGCGTTTTGAACTAGCAAGCTCCTTTTTATGCTCATATGGACACTACAGGGGGCAGTGAGAGGGAAAGCTTCAGTGATCTCAGGGTTAGGGGCTGTGGGAGTGATCAAAATGTGTTTTAAATTCCAGTGTAACTCTATACCTTGCCTAACTGAGTCAGAACCCAGAATAGAGGCAACTTCCTCTCCTTTCCTCTTTTCATATTCAAAACAAACTCATGATACCAAAATGGGGTGAAAGGAAGGGGTGCACTAAGGTTGAGATGACTTATTAGGGCCATCAAAAGCGCACTGGTAGCAGCAAGTGCTAAGTTGACCACTATTTTGACTATGTCAGGATTTAACCAAAAGTCAAACATGAAGTTACTGGATAATAAAATTCCTATGCATAGGAGACTTGGAGAAGTAATTGACTCAATGTCTTAAACAACACTTTCTGAAGCAAGAAATGAGCTAAAGAAATGCATATGCGGTAAAAGTTCAGTGTTTGGCACTTTGGTCTTTGCTGTTGATGCTATCAGTGAAATGAAGAATTTGCTGGTATATAGTGCCTTTTGGAGTTCCAGACCAGAATTGGCCGCTTCAAGGTTGATTTACACTGAATATTCTCTCATTATACTAACCAGATACCTTATGGCTGGATTTGTTTTCCTTCTCTCTATTCTTAAAATTTTAGGAATGCACAGTAACATTTTTTTTTTATTTTCTTGGAAAGCAGTTTGGCAATATGTACTAAAGTGCTTAACTATTCCTTCCCCAGACCAAATACATTTTTAGATCGCTATTCTAAAGAAATGAGCAGTCATGCCAAATTGGTTCAGTATTATCTACATTAAAGTAGTATTTATTAACAACCAAACATATTTTGGATGGTTCAGGAGCCCTCTTTTGCTCATCATCAAGTTCTTAGGATCTGGTGCAATACCTGGCACAGAGAAAGTGCTAAGTTATTGTTCATCAAGTGAATGGATTAAAGCATTAAAAATGCTGGTGCTGGTGTTGTAGTGCAACAGGTATTGATATCACCTGCAATGGTGACATCCTATATGGGTGCCAGTTTGAGTCCCAGCTGCTCCACTTCTCATCTAGTTTCTGGTAATGTGCCCGGGAAATGGTGGAGAATGGCTCAACTGAACCCACATGGAGTGCCTGGATACAGTTCCTAGCTCCTGACTTTGGCTCAGCCCAACCCGAACTGTTATGACCATTTGAGGAGTGAACCAGCAGTTGGAAGAGCTCTTTGTCCCCTCTCTCTGTCTTTCAAGTAAATACACAAATCTTTTTAAAGTTTTAAATGCTGCATATCTATCTCTGGATAAGTCCTGAAACTGTCTTGTCCTCCATTTTCTCTCCTGTATGATTTGACTAACAATACTTAACCACTGGATTTTTCGAAAGAAAATACTTGCAGTGGATGCTGTGATTGGCCATCTGGATTCCTAGAAAGAATGAAACACTCCTTTCTCCAGCTGTTGACAGCTGACGGCTACTCTGTGATATGCTTCATCTGCAGGGAGCTACTTAGCCCCAAATCACGCTCCACCTCCAGGGTATCACACACCCAGTGCCTGGCACTGTACATAAAAGCTCAGTCTCTTTGCTCTAACTCAGAACAATTCTGACAAGCAGTTTTAATTTTAGACTCCCTATGAGGTCAGTTGAGGCCTTTTACAGATCTGTACTGCAACCCCTCTTCTCCATCTGCCCACTGTGCTTCCTGTTCCTTGTTTCCCTAGGAGTTAATAGCAAGAGCATCCTCTAATAAATTTCCTGCATACTAAACCTTCTCGGAGTCAGCTTTCCTGGGAATCCAGAGAAAACAGAAGCTAGTACAGGGGGTCTCAAGCAAGTTCATGGAAACGTATATTATGGAAAAGCTAAGCATAGAATTAAGGAATGTTTTTCACCAGAATAAACTACATTATACTTTAGTTCTACCCTTCCACAAAATTTTGGAAAATTCTCTCATATATGCTAAATAAAATATTGTGTCTGAGAGTCAGATAGTCAGAGAGTGGCTAAGGTCTACAAGAACACATGTCTGTTTCTCCCAGCCCAAGAAATGGGCTCTTTTATGAATCCTAAGAGTCCCAACAGAACTATTTTCTCTTCAGTCCTTGCAGATGAAGGTCAGGGAAGGAGTTGTGGTGGGGACTTACAGAGCTAGATCTGTTCCAGTCATTTCGATATGAGAGTTAAGCGAGTAGACTGTGGGATCAGATAGCCATGTATTCACAGGCTAACTCTACCATTTACCAGTTATATGACCTTTCACAAGGCCATATCTCTTAGCCTTGATTTCTTCCTTGACAGTATGGGGATTATAAGAATACTCACCTTTTAGGGTTGTTATGAGAATTAAAAGAAATAGAACGGGTCCAGCTCATAGCATGGGGATAATTTGTACTTAATAAAAGGAGCTATTATTATACTGTGGCCAAAGGGGATTCATCATTTGATCTGAGGTGGAAAATGCAATAGACACATGGAGAGCTGGGCTATGATCACACAGCCAATCATGCACAGCTCAGCAATAGATGCAGAGATGCTTGGCCCAGATCATCCTCCAAGGGAACACTATGTGTACCCCTTGTCAGCTGTCAAGGTTTGCTGCCACTATTGGGAGCCAACTTAACCTGTGAAGTACACCTTTGCTTTGCAATTAATAATGAAAGGGTAGAGAGATAAAGGTGTGACCATTTTAGCCCAACACAGCACCACTTCAGAGGTTTCCCTGCGTGAGGGCTAGCTGGTTCTACTACTAACTTGTCTTGCACTTCAAGTTGTTCAGTTCAATCCCATTTCTACCTCCTCCCTTCCATTGGTGTCGATCCCGCCTAAATAACCTTTATCCCAAACTCGATATCAGGATGTGCTTCAGAGAATCGAGCCTGTGACAAAGTCTGAAAGCACAACTAATGGGTAACTCCGCAGACCCTGCTCCACCCCCGCACACAAACGCCTCACTTCCTTTGTTCGTCCTTTTATCTTTCAATCTTACCCCTTTGTCTGCATTTCATACTCTCCATATTCAGTACATTGAGTTTTAATGGCCTGTTGTACACAGCTTGTCCACGAGCTGTCAGGTCGAGGCAGAAGCCTATTTAGACAAGTTGTCAGGTTGAACGAGAGAAGAAAAAAAAAAAATCCTAAATCAATGTGTTTTCACATGCAGTCACACGTGGGCTAATTTATCTGCAGCCACGTTCTATCCTGCCAGTTTGGCATAAGAGTCCTCAGACAAGGGGGCTGCAAATTGGCTGATTAACAGTGATTTTTATTGGGAGAAGGACAACACAATTGTTTTATGGTAATTATCACCATTTGAACCAGTGCACATGCTCATGGGGAAAGATTAAAGAAAAAGGCTCTGTATGGATGATGAAGCAGCTTGCCACACACGCAGGCCACGGAGCTGAAACTCTTCAGAATGCTAGTATTTTCTACCCTGTCTAAAGCCTGGGGGAGGCAGCAGATTGGCTAACTTTTCACATAGCCCTTGAACCTTATCTGTGGGGCTAAATGCAACTCTGGTCAGTTTTTAGGGTTGGCAAAACAGCTGGGGAGATTGCTATGGTGACTTGTTTAGAGATAACAGCCAAGTGCATTTCAAGACTAAGAACACAGCCAGCCATTCTGAAGTGCTGAACTAGGCCACTAAACATGCTTCCTTATATTCCACATACACAAAACAAAATGTACAAAAACTAAAACGCCAGAAAATACTATCCTAAAAATTGAAAACACACACGTTGTTTTTAAGTTTTGTGGCTGTGATAGTTTTCAACTTGAAACATGCCCACAGACTATGAAATACTTCCCAGGCGAATTGAAAATTCAAATTGAGGAAAACACAGACGGGTACTATCTTCTTTGACACTTGGTAATTCTGTTTGCATCTTTGTCCATCCCCATTGTTGTATCTGAGTTTAGGACAAGGACAGCGTGAGGGATGCCCGTCACCACTAAGCTATTTTAAAATGGCTTGCAGACTGAAAATGGGCTATTTTAAAGGACAGTCATATATGATTGACTTGAAAGAAACCCGCTTATATCGTTAAGTGCCAATTCCTTCAGGTCTGTAGCTGTATGTGTGGCTTGAATTAGAAACACAGTAATGGGGGCTATGACTTTTGGAGGTCTTCCCACTTCTGCTACCTTCTCTTGCTTTTTAGTTGGATTCCCTTTACAAGTGACAATCATTAAATGATGCCTCTCCTTGTGGCTGGAGAGGGGAAGGGCACAGAACAGGGGCACTTCTGACAATCACTTTGTTAAGAAAGCCCACACTCTGGAATCATAACAGTTCTTTTTCCCCTAAACCAAGAAGATAGATAAAAGTCTAGGCATTCTGGAACTCCCACCCAATTGAAAAAATGCTTGCCCCAGAACGGAACATAAGAAAGTGAGCTGCTGAGAGCATCGAAAATGGATCCCACAGCCACTCAGCCAGCACTTCTAGAAGGTCTTAAAAAGACAAATTTTATCAGTAAAAATTAAAGCATTTGTAAGTTGACTGTAAGGGTTTCTTTTCCCCATTGTAAGGTCACTGAATTTTTTTGCCAAGGGAAGGAAAGTCAAATTCCCATTAAAAGATGATGCTCCAAGTAAACAAAGACATTGTCATTGTTTCATAGACATGGACTTAGTAAGATATAACAGGCAATAGGATATGGAACTGGATAACTCTCAATTAAAATTCCACAGTTGCTTTTTGTTAGTAGGTGTTTTCTTAAACAATCATCAGCTCATTTTTCTAGGTTTGCTAGAATTTTATTGGAAACAAGTTTTGGCTTCCATTTAGTTTTTGCTCAGTATTACAAGACTCTCCGCTTGTATCCATTTTGTTGCACATGACAGAATTTCATTCTTCTTATGGCTGAGTAGTATTCCATTGTGTGTATCAAGTACACTAAACCAGACCCAAACACAAGGTCAAATATCTCATGTTCTCTCTCACATGTAGGAGCATAAAAGAAAAACATGCACACAATCTGAATACAGAATGAGGATTACTAGAGTCTGAGAGGGGTAGAAGGCATAGACCAGGTTTGGATAAAAAATAGGAAAAGCTGATGTGGTTCATTAAATATAAGTAAAGACTGATACCATTTAGTTTCTTCCAGGTAGACAGAGAGAGAGAGAGGAGAGTCTTGCAGGTTATAGTGGACCCATAGGAGAAGGATCTGTTGTGCTATAAAATGCTGGTGACTTGGGTACTTTTTTCATATTCTTGAAGCCTTAAGATTCTCTGAGACAGTAGCAGGAAGTTTATGAAACATGATTCCACAATCAAGCAAATTGGAGAAAAGCCAACTTATAACAAATGCAAAAGATTTTTTTGTCTCTGAATTTTTAAGGGTCTTTCACATGCTCAGGCACACTGTGAAACTTGAAGAGAACAGAAGTTGATGGGCCCAGAGCGGTGCCCTAGTAACTAAAGTCCTCACCTTGCATGCTCTGGGATCCCACATAGGCACAGGTTTGCATCCCAGCTGTTCCACTTCCCATGCAGTTCTCTGCCTGTGGACTGAGAAAGCAGTAGAGGATGGCCTAAAGCCTTGGGACCCTGCACCTGTGTGGGAAACCCAGAAGAAGCTCCTGACTCATGGCTTTGGATCAGCTTAGTTCTGGCCATTGTGGCCACTTGGGGAGTGAACCAGTGGATCGAAGATCTTTCTGTCATTCTCTCTCTGTAAATCTGACTTTCATATAAAAAAATAGTTGAAAAAAAGAAAAAGGAAAAAAGAACAGGTATATCTTTAGAAAAAGAAAAAGAATAGAAGTTGACCACAATATACGCTAAACAGAGGCCTTATGGAGATCTCACAGGGCAAGAAAGGCTCAGAGAACGAAGCCTAGATAATACTGTCTTCTAGGATGTATGTAAATACTCAAGCTGACTTGAACTTGGAGACCTGCTCCGCCCCCTGGCTGGGTAATGAGAAAAGCCCTGTTTTGGGCAACAGGGGCGGGTGGTGGGTTTTTTGCTTAACGTTTATTTATTTGTCAGTGCTCCTGCTCTACCCAGTTACTTAGGACCTTTCTGTAGCTCTTGACCCCAAGGTTCCCAACTTTCTCCTAAAGGTTGTAGATTCCTCCCTCAATTCACCTGTCAGTGTCTGTGAAGTCACCTTGCTGCTGTAGCAGAGAGCGATAGAGATCGTGCCAGACACAAATGCAGGATGTTAAGAGGAGTCTGTTGGCCAAGCTTGACAATAGTAGCTCCTGCTACACTCCAGGAGCCACTGCGCAGGGCAGCCAAAGCAGGAATTAAATGAAGTTGAGAGAGTGGAGGCCACATAATGGCATTAGTGGCTTTATAAGAAGAGACAAACTGGTACTTTTGCTTTGTCTTGCCATGTGATTTCCTCTGGCATGTTATAATACAGCGGGAGCCTTCTCACCAGCTGCTGAGCAGATGCTGGATCTGTACTCCTGGATTTCCCAGCCTCCCTGAGCCAAATCCACTTATATTCTCATTAGTTACTTGGGCTCGGGGTTCCTATGGTAGCAACAGAAAAGAAATTGAGATTAAACTTTGAATCTTCTGTGGTTTAGCATAAACCCCATAACCAAATAAACAAGCAACATACTTGCCCAGTGTACTAAGCAATGCTTAGAAATACTTGTTAGGTTTTGACTACCTCAATCTGAGTGCCCTGCTCCTGTGTTATTGGGAGACAAGGAAGTAGGCTGGGTGGTGTCTATTATTAAGCAGTGGCAGTGCCTAGAGTTGATTTTCATAGGTGACAGACAGTGCCTGGGATATTGACTGGTTTTGATCATGACCTTCTCTGTGCTCGTTGCTTCCAGCTTTTATTGCTCATTTCATCTGTGTGTAAATGTGTGTGTTTCATTTTGTCAAATACGGGAGCTAACCAATATCTTACCAATAAATTCTTCAATTTGAATGATCCAGGACCAAATTTCTGGTGTTTGTAGCCCAGGGAACTGGGACAGTCATAATGTAGACCAGTCTCTGCTAGCTCATCTTAGATGTGCAGGTGCCAAATATTATGGCCAGTGTAAGACCTTTTGCATAGCCCTATTTACACTACAGTACCACAATCTGTCTGCCAGATGGCAAAACACCCATCATGTCACAGTTCTCCTCTGTCTTTCCATGTCTGACTCTTTCTGGCTATCCAACCAGGAGTAATTGGGGGAACAACTGCAAAAAATACAAAGCCAGGCTCTGACTAGTGACCATGTCCCATGGCTGAATTCTCTTAAAGCCTACTTCTTCCCAGCAAAGAAAGGAGCAGCTAGACTCTGGGACTAGCGTTGTGGCATAGTGAATTATGCCACTACCTGCAACGCCAGCAAGCCCACGTAAGCATCAGCTGAAGCACTGGTTAGATTCCCAGCTTCTGCACTTCTGATCTTGTTCTTTGATAATGTGCCTAGGAAGGTGAGATAAGATGCTCCAAGTGCTTGTGCTCCTGCCACCCACATAAGATACCTGGATGGAGTTCCTAGTCTCTGGCTTTGGCTTAGCCCAACTCCAGCTATTGCAACCATTCCTGAAGTTAAGCTAGGGACAGATGGAAGGTCTTTTCTTCCTCTCTTTTTCTGTCTCTCTCTCTCTCACACTCTCTTGCCCTCTGAGTCTCTAGTGTGTGTGAACTCTTTCTGTAAATGCACTTCAAATACTTTTTGTTTCAGAGAGAGAGAGAGAGAGAGAGCGCAGCATGGGGCGAAGGTTACTTCTTACCCCTCATCTCCTCTGTCTCTCCACCATCTGAAATTATACCTCAGGACTCAGTCCTCCAGGGTTCACCCCAGCTCTCGGTGACCAGATTGTCCCAGTCACAGCTCACACTGTCTGCTGGGGGAAGAATCAGGTGTGATTGAATGCTGCTCTAAGCCTCCAGCCTCTATGAAAATGCTCAGCAGATCTCACTCATGCCCAAAACACTCTCGTTTTGTTTGCAAATTTCAGATGTTAATTATAAGGAAGAGAATTAGGCATATAAAACAAATGACATTGGCAGCGTTTGTTTCTCTTGTGCACCACAGGGCCCAGGCTCCCCTAATGAGCTGTGACTATGTATCATCGTGTTTCTCTGCAAACAGCCAATTGCTTCTAATGTGGCAGAGGCTTCCTTGTGTTGCTTGAGAATTAGCCACAGGTGTAGCATTTGACTTTGAAAAGTATCACCCTTCGAGAGATGTGTGCTTAGGGGCAAAGTAGAAAGTATAGAGAGGAGACAGACAAGCATCCAAGGTTTTAGAGCTTCCTTGCAATTTTCATTCGCTACTGCTCTTCTGACCACCACAACCACTCCAAACCAATGTTCTCCTAGATATATTTTTGTTTTAAAATTTTATTTATTTGAAAGGCAAGGAAAGAGAGAGAGGCAGAGAGACAGAAATCTTCCACCCACTGATATACTCTTCAAATGCCTGTAATGGCTGAAGCTGGGTGTGGGGCCAAAAGCTGAGCGCTGGGGACTCAATCCAGATCATCTGCGTGGGTGTCAGGGACCCCAATAATCGAGAAATCACCTGCTTAGTCCCAGGGTACACAGTAGTAGGAAGCTGCGGTCGAGAGTGGAGCTCTCCAACACAGACACTCCCATAAGCAATGTGGGCATTCCCAATGATGTCTGGGTCATTGTGCCAAACGTCAGTCCCTAAACAAATGTTTAATCCAGGAAAAACCAGCATCTCTTATGTCTTTCCTGTAAAAAAAAAAATAAGTCTGCAACCACCAGAGGATGCAGACAACAAATGCTATCTTTCATGAGTGTTAAATAATATTAATGTCCCCAACAAAAAACAAACATACACTCTACCATGGGTCGAAAACTGCTTATGGGCTAATTGGAAAACGTTACTTAATGTTTTCTTAATTAGGATTAATTACAAGACCCTAGTAAAGAAATAAGTCTATATGTAAGATTCTAAGGGCTCACACTGTGATGTTAAATTTCCCTGAGAGAACTGGTATCTATTCTATCATACCCTCTAAGCTGAAGGGCTTGCCTCTTCAGAACTGCCTCTCTAACATAAAGTATATATGTGCCTGAGCATGTTCTTGTTCATTGTAAGCTTGAATTCTCCAACAGCACTGAGATCAGCACAGGTAAAGTTGCCTAATTGGCAAACAGAAAGGACAAACGTGAACTTGAATCTATGGGACATAGAGCAAGTGTCCTTTTTCTTGGGCTGACCAGCCACTGAGTGGCTAGGAGACCTAGATTCTCCATTCATTTGCCTGTAAATTGAAGGCCCCTTCTAAAGTTCTTTGAGTTCAAACACTCTATTTTTCTGATTCTCCCAGCCTTGAGATTCTGGCTTGAGGCTGCTGTAAGGCACTAATACTGAAATAAAAAGCAAGCTTTTGAAATAAAGCCTGGCTAGAAATCATCTTGACAGGATCCTTCACTTTGTTTAGAGATAGTTGATTTATTAATGTACAGACACTGATATTTTCAAATGAGCAACAAAGGAACTATTGAACTAAGTGAAGTGCACAACTATTTTGAAAACAGTCAGTTAACAACTCCTGACTAAATATTACTTTGGATGACTCAAATGTCACTCTGCAAAACTGTGTATTTATTGGCATGTAGACATGCTCATCCTTTGCTACAAGAGTGTCCCAAACCTTTTTCTGAAGAGATATGTTCTATACTCTGTAGCTGTGGCCGAGTAAGGAGTTTGGTGGCAGGGTTGGGTGGGCTGTGGATGGGTTGGTGCAGTGGGCCACAGAGGGAGTTACAGTTAAACAAGCTCCGAAAAATACAGAATCAAATACAGGTATATGAGATCTCTTTACATATAGCCTCCCCCAGAGCATTTTCTATACCAAGGGACTTAGTGACGTTCCTGAGACATACAGCTTATGGTATCTGATCATATTTCAATATAGAACCTTTTCTTCTTGGCATGTGATCAATTTGTGGATGACCAGTATTCTACCACAATTGGTTTGAGAAATAGTATACCGAGTATTTGTGTCCCTTCTAAAATTCACATGTTGAAACCTACCGCACTAAGATGGCTACATTAATAGGTAGGGCCTCTGGAAGAGGGCTCCGCTGGCTTGAATGGGATTAGTGGCCTTGTTACAGATTCCCCAGAGAACCTTTCGCCCTTCTGTCATGTAAGGGCGCATGGTAGGTTACGTCTATTAGCTTTCACCAGATGCTGAATCTGTTGTCAACTTGACCTTGGACTTCCCAGACTCTAGAATTGTAATAAATTCCTGTTGCTTATAAATTATCCTGCCTAGGATATTTTGTTGTAGCAGCTCAAACAGACTTAGACATCAGCTATATAGGAATAGCTTATTTCACTACTCCAACTGGAAGTCCTGGCAAAACAAGCGTGGAAGAAGGAGGCTGGGAAACTATTGAAAAATTGGTAAATTGGTAAATTTACTCAAAGATAGGATTCAAAAAGTGCATGAAAGAATTTGCCATTAAAAATCAGAATAAGTTAGACTAAGTACAATCAATAACTTATCAATAGTGGCAGTAATAAGACTGAATGATATGTTAAATTTGATTTTATGGGGAGCTGAAATCTTGTTTTGTTTTCAGAAAACTTTCATGTTGTATGATTTAGGAGGCTATAGACAAGATAGAAGATGGTGTATAGTGATTTTATTTTTCCCCTTTAGTAGTTACTAAATCAGATTCCACTAATTTAAATAAGGGATCTTATTTTCTTTGTGCTAAAAAACAGCAGCAGGTAAATTTTTAAGTGACTGGAAGGAAATTATGGATGTGAAGTTGTCATTATTGATATGATCTGGGAGTGAGACAGGCAAAGAAAATTTGCTTTGTAAATAATTATTAACTAAGATTCCCTCTAGAGAAGCAAGATGACCCTTGGATAATACTTAGCAAGAAAATAAATACAGGTGCAAGGATCAAAACTCCCTAGAATAGGACATATCTTATGTAGGTGGTGTACGATTTTTCCCCATAGTCATGAGATATGTATGTCCATCACCAGCAGAGGTGCCATAGGGAGATGTCTTAGGGTGAGCAAAAGCTTTCATTCTGAATATAAGGAGTTTTTGTACTTATTTATTAGTAATACCAGACAAAACTCAATTTATTATTTTTGATTTCAGTTAACAATAGTGTCTTTGTTCCTGTTTCATTTTCCTTTTCCCAAGTTGCTTAGCACCCATTATCCATGATGTCAAAAGATGGCAGAAGGGAGAAAAAGGAGGATTCAAAAACAATGCGTGGAATAATTTGTCAGGAGGAGTACTTCCCGAATGCGTTGTCATTTGGCTCTCAAGCAGGAATTGTAAACCTTCGCGGAGTGAAATCTTTGTCTCTCGGGGCAAGGAGATTTCCCTTCCCGGTTGCTCAGCGCTCCCATCGGCCTCACCCACCACCATCCCTCATCATAACGGTGACTGTTATGCTTCTAGTTGAAAAGACACTGGATTTATGCGGTACAGCATGCACAAATGGGACACTGGCCTGTAAAGTTTGATTGATCGGGCTCGCAGGAGGCAGCCTGCAAGCCACCGGAGGCATTCGGCCTGCATGCTCTGGGCCCTGCAGTGGCTGCAGTGGCGCTGCAGGGAGGGCGGGGCCATGCTGGCCTGCCACCCTGCTTCATCCCACTCAGTTCGGTTGTGGTGCCACAGGCTGGGGGCATCTCAAGCTGTTTGGGGTTCTGCATGAACGGAGTGTGACAGACATCTTTTGCCATGGGCTCTGGCATGCCAGCAGTGGAATCTTATCGAGAAATGGTGGGAAAACTGTTCTTGCAAGGAGACCGCAGAGGTGAGGCCTGACTTGTATTTCATATTATAATGAAAGGATGGTTACACGCCAGCAGGATATTAAAACCATAAATATTAGAAGAGATGAGTTCACAAACATAGATTCCTCAGAGAAATCTTTCCTCATGCCCAGACTAGGTGAGGGCCCTCTGTTATATAATGCGCTCAATTCCTTTTGTGTGGTACTCACTGCCATTGTCATGAATCAGTCTGTTGTCTGAGGACTTATTTGTTGCTTATACTCAAGTACTTTGTGTTAATTCCCTAAGTGTAAAAAGCCCACGTGTTTCTCCCCCAGCATTCCTGGCAGACTCATCCTGCTGCCTTCCCCATCCTCCTTCCCTTCTCTTCCCCTTCTTTTCATGAATAATTTAGTTCTAAAGCCAAGGGGTGGGGTGGAACAAGAGATGGCCACAGCAGAAAGGGGAGGGGACGCAGAGACTTGCACCCAGATGTCCAATCCCCAGTAGGGTGAGGAGCACAGCCATGGCTTCGTTCACACCTTCATGAGGGCAGGCTCATGTAAAGGGTGGCCCTCTTGCCAGCAAACTTGGCCTACTCAGGCACATGGGGAGGGAGGAGACGGCCACGAAGTAATGGATGCAATTAGACGAAACATCTGTTAGACTGATTGTTTTAATTGTTTCATCCAGTTCTTGTGGCACTGTGGAGATGGATCAGGAGCTCATTTAGCTTCATGGCCAATAGTATCTGTGCTAATTGAATTTTTGACTGGATGCTTGGGAGGTATAAAAACATATGTGTATTTGTGGGAGTGGGCGGGGCAGGGGAAGAGATGAAAGAGAAGCCACATCCTTTGAAACTACACAAATTTCTCTGAGGGCTTGCATTTCCTCATTCATAAAATGGGCTTGGTGAGAAAATGAGCAGAGCGATTGCGGTGACCATGTGAAATATACTGTATTCGTTGACTAGGCACTCGACACAGATGCTCAAATCCAGGGATGTGTCCCAGGTTTGTGTGTATGTGCGTGTGTGCCCTTTTGTCAATGCGATGAAGCCAATACATTTCTGCTCAAAGCAGTGTTTCACAAATGTATCAGAACACACAGGGCTAAAAATAAAAAAAAGGAGCCAATTAGTAATTTCAATTTTTATTGACATATTCAACAAGCTCTAGTGGCAGATGTACTAACTGCTGTGATTTTGAAGTTGAGGTGAGCACACATGGCATACCAAGACATTCTGGGCCACTGTAATGAGATCCAAAGGAACAGGTGACATTTATTAGTGATAAAACAGAAACTACTAATAAAACTGTGATCTCATTCCTGTATTCATAAGCAAAGGAAATGTTGAAATTTGATTAGAAATTAATGACAGGGCTCAATGGCTAAATCCTCACCTTGCATGCTCCAGGATCCCATATGAACACCAGTTCACATCCCAGCTACTTCACTTCCCATCCAGCTCCCTGCTTGTGGCCTGGGAAAACAATAGAGGATGGCCCAAAGCCTTGAACCCTGCACACACATGAGAGACCTGGAAGAAGCATCTTGCTCCTGGCTTCGGATCAGCTCAGTTCTGGCCGTTGTGACCAGTTGGGGAGTGAACCAGAGAATGGAGGATCTTCTCTCCTTTTCCAATAAGAGTAAATAAATCTTTAAAAAAGAACTTGATGACAATGTAGATGCCAATTTGTCTCATTTAAATTTAGAAATCAATATATTATATCATCAAATTCCTCCACAGAGCCCAGATTGAAACTAATAGATTAAGAAAACATTGTCTTAAACAGTCTTTTTATTCAGCTCACCTTCTCTAGAGGTAAGTCGATGCAGTCTCTAAACATGGCTATAAAACTTTGTGCTTTCCAGCTGCCATGGTCTAGGACGCAGGAGGCAGTGTCTACGGTCACCTGTGACACCCCCTCCATAATAAAGCACCCCTATCTTTGAGCACCTATGTCAGGAATCCATAATGAGGGACTAAAAACAGTTTACTTCACTTATTCACAACAATCCCACTGATAATTTTACTAACAACCCTGTCTGAATGCATCAGAGCATGAAGCAGAAGAGCCTGCATGTACTTAGACATGAAGAAACCTTTGAAATGTCCTCAGCGTGCTGCCTGGGTAGGTGTGTGCCCAGCATGCATGACACTTCCTCATTTCCATCCAGCACTAACTGTGCTGGGCAGCCTTGCCTCTGAGGAACTCGAATGTAGCCCTAGGCATTTGGGTGAGAAGATGACCTCCCTAGCTTCTGAACTTTATTTGCAAACACCCCCAGCCACCCACCCAAACCACCCATGCAGCTAACTCATTTGCTCCTTTGTGTTCATTTTCCCGGCCCCAGAATACCATTTTGCAAAGAGAGGTTTCACCTGTGGATGGAAGAAGCAGGGAGCATGAGGGGTAGACTGGGGAAGAAGGGCATAACTCAGGCCCAGAAGGACAGGCAGATGGAAATACAGGGAGAAACACCTCCCATAAGGGTTTGGGAGGTGAGGCAGGACTGTGCCTCTACTCGGGCTGCAGTAACAAAGTGGAGAAATGAAGCTTTCAGGGAGAAAGCAAATGCCCCACTTCTACAGAGGCAAAAGCAAAAGATGTTTTACAAAAACTGGAATAAAATATCTTCTTGCTTTTGTAATTGAATCAGATAAATAATATGTGTGGCCTTTTCTGCATGGGAGCTGGCC
Source organism: Ochotona curzoniae (assembly GCF_017591425.1). NCBI lineage: Eukaryota > Metazoa > Chordata > Mammalia > Lagomorpha > Ochotonidae > Ochotona > Ochotona curzoniae. The sequence continues at coordinate 15,607,279 of NW_024465023.1, read as the reverse complement.
TCTCATGTCAGCTGAGGGAGAAATGGTTGGGCAAGAACACAGCCCTTGAACTTCATGCTTGTTACTCCGGTTGCATCTTGGCACCGTTTATCTACTTGTATGGCTTTGTCCGAGCTCTCTCGCTCTGATGCCTCTTTCAGGGGAGAAGTGTGGAGGAAACTAGGTCACTTGGAGACAAAAACAAAGAAGGTGAGAAGAATAGATGTAGTTCTGTGCTGGTTTCTGAGGCGGGGTGGAACTCACCAATGAAATGCCTGAGCAGGGAGTCCCTGAGGTGCTCCTTGAGGTATCATATGAGCAGTGGAAATTGTCCACCGGGACATGAGACAGGGGCCACCTGCAGAGGAAAGCAGAAAAAAATGATGAGCAGACAGCTATCACATCCACCTGAGGAAAGGGCTTCCCCATGAGGCACCAAGAGCTAGTGGCCATCTGAAGTCCCATGCTAGAAGAGGAACAGAGGATGAGAGAATGATAATTAAAAATCCAGTTTGACCCTGAGATAAGTCAAACAAGTACTCATGAAGCCCATCGGCCTCCTTCATAGAGGGGAAATTGCCTTACATGCTTAGAACAAGCACTGAGACCTCTAATGGGCTAGCTTTCTTCAACAAGTTTTACAATCGCATTGGCTATAATTTTCTGCTTGATGTCTGCTGTGAGTTTGCAAGTGAGTTTCAAGCCTTTGGGAATGACAGTGTGTTTATCTGTGAAACAAATCTCCCCCAACAGCCACTTACAGTTCCTCTTGGTTCAAGGACACACTACATGACAGAAGTGTAGACTTTCTGTGATAGAGGGTTGGAGGGGAAGATTTGGTACCTGGACCCTGGGATCTTGTATCTGTTACTCTCCGAACAACAATGTCCTTTTCCATAGGAAAAGGCCTAACATCCGTGGATAACAAGACAGAGAAAGTAGAAAATTAAGCATCCACAATAAACAGCTTATCATTATTATTTCTCCTCTCTTCACAGTTTGTTTCATCTGTGAACTATGTATTGGACTCAATTCCTTCCAAACTTTTTTTTAAGCAGAACAAATATGATGGAGATAAGCCTTGGGTTTCACATTGCTCACTGTTTAATGATGCACACCATAGAGATGGTTACTCATCTATCACCACCACCACACCCCAGCCTCCCCCCACTGCCTCCACTGCCCTATTGGATTTGATTGTACTAGTAGATAGATGCTCCTCCCTGATGTCCCCTTAGCATCTTGCATGTTTCTCTTATCACACTGCGAATTTCTTAAGTTAAACACTCAGTATTATTTTTGCAGTGATTTTTCTTTAAAATTTTGAATTCCTGCTTGGAGTCAGCCCCCATGGCTTAGCATACATCCCTTCACCTAGTTCCATACAGCTAGAGCTAGGTCAGTGCTGGGAATGCAGAAGATTGAGTAAGAAAGTATATAGGAGGAAATAGGAACATTGGACTTGGACTACGTTTGCCTCTTAGCCCTTCTTTATAGCTGTGTAGCTGTGGGACAGGAATTTAACCTTCCTAAACCTCAGTGGCCTCATTCAATGGGTGCTATAACATAATCTGCAAAAGAGCCTTGGGATTTCAAATGAATATTGAATGAAATGAAACATGTGAAATTCTGGCACAGATCTTGTGTTACAATGAAATGAAATGAATGAATGAATGAGGACAGAAAGAATGATTGGAGGCCAAGAAAGCAGTTTGAAAGCTTTTGTGACTGCTCAACAGAAGGAAGATGAACTGCAACTCAGCCTTCAAGCCCCAGGACCTGCACCCTTTCCATTTAAACACAGTCTTAGGAGAAGTCCTAACATGAGCCGTTGAATTTTAGATGTGACTTTAAGATGACATGCTCTCTCTTTCTGAGAAGCATTTGCATCTTAAGTCAAACTTCTACCTCTGTCTGGTTAGAATTGTATTTTGCATAATTCCAGAAAGTTCACAGCCTCCCCTGAGCCTATCTGTGAACCTGTATCACCCGTTAAAGGGCCCCTTGTGTCTGCACAAGTATTGACTGGGAGAGGTCTCATGCTAGAGAGCAGACATGTCAGGCAGGATGGATTTTAATTGGAAATAAGTCAGGACATGATTCCAGTATTCAAGGCATGAAATGGCAGTTGCCAGAACTCTGGTGGTGCCAGTGCAAATAGAAAGGAAAAGTGATTCCAGAGACCTTCTACGATGAGACTTGAACAGTACAAATTCTAGCCTGGCCTAGGAGAAAAACAAAGAATAACTCAGGAAAGCTCCAGGTTTTACTCCTGAACAACCTAAGTAATGACATTTCCCTTGGAAATCAAAAGACAGCATGGAAAGGAGCTGGCTATCTGCAGAACAAATGATGAACTTGAATTCAGCCATAGTGCATCTGGGGTGCTTGGGAAACAACTAAGGTAGGGAGCTGCTCGCTAGGCAGATGAAGATGAAAAGTCCTGAAGGCAAAGGTTTCCTTTCAGTATTGACATAAAAATTGTGTGACGGAGAGGCTGGAACTAGGATTTGAAGACTTACGCCTCACATGTAAGCCTGGGAGAGTCAGGAAGGTGGACAAGTTGCCCGAGGGAAACAATATAGAGAGCCACAGCAGAGAAGCAAGTACTGGATTCTAAAAGAAGCCACCGTGAAGGAGCTAAAGGGTGTAGAGAGAAGAGGGAGGGAGGAAAGGGAGAGACAGATAGAAAGAGAACAATGCCACATAAGGAGACATCTTGGCAGTGAATGGACAGCCCAGCCAAGCAGAGAATGAGGACATAGGCATATCTCAAAAGACTTAGACAGATGGAGACCAAGAGGGAGGCATTTCTTCCTATTGATACAGAGACAGCATTGGGTAAGACAAGCAGAGCTCCAGCCCAGGAGAAGGAGAGCGGGCAGTGTAGGGATTCTGAGTCTGGTTGAGTTTCAATCTGGATGACTGAGAAAATCACTGGAGTGTCTGACAGCCTATTGGTGATTGGACTATGCTTTCTGCACCAGACAGATGGGAACCCCAGGTAGAATTTAAGTCCAGCTTCTAAGAAATTTAAAAGTCACAATTCTAAGGATTTATTTATTTATCTGTTTGAAAGTCAGTCACACACACACACGGAGGTTTCCATCTGTTCATTTATGTCTCAAATGCCCACAAGGTAAGGGATTGGGCCAGGCTGAAGTCAGGAGCCACAAACTCCATCAGGGTCTCCCACATGGATAGCAGGAGTCCAAGTACCTAGGCCGTCTTTCGCTTCCTTCCTAGGTGTGCTAGCATGGAGCTAGTTCAGAAGGGGGCAGCCCAGAACATAAGCCTTCACTCTAATACAGTATGATGCTGTTACATGTGGTGGCTTAGCCTAGTGCGCTACAACATGGATCCCAGAATGTCAGGGTTTTTTTTTTTTTTAAAGATTTTATTTATTTTTATTGCAAAGTCAGATATACAGAGAGGAGAAGAGACAGAGAGGAAGATCTTCCATCCGATGGTTCACTCCCTAACTGACCACAACGGCTGGTGCTGAGTCAATCCAAAGTCAGGAGCCAGGAACTTTCTCCAGGTCTCCCATGCAGGTGCAGTGTTCCAAGGCTTTGGGCTGTCCCCGACTGCTTTCCCAGGCCACAAGCAGGGAGCTGGATGGGAAGCGGGGCCACCAGGATTAGAATCAGTGCCCATATTGGATCCTGGCACGTTCAAGGTGAGCACCTTAGCCCCTAGACTATCACGCTAGGCCCCAGAATATGTTTTTTATACTAAATTTGTAACTATAGATTTCATACTGTCTACACCATACCAGTTTGAATGCACAAAAGCATTTGTCTTCTCTCGACAGATGTAACGATAAAGCACCTTGAAATCTTCAAAATCCTTCCCCTTCACTATCATATTTGATTCTACTCATGAGGCAAGAGAAGCAGGTATTATAGCTATCAGTATACAGCTGAAGGTGTTAAGGCTTGGAGAGAAAAAAGGAATATACCCAAAGTGACAGTAAATAGCCACAGAAGAGCCTCAACCCAGGACTTTGGACCCCCAATTTAGTACTTTCCTTGTACCAGAACTTGTGAGGATAGGCTCAAAGGTTCCTATCAACGCTTAAGGGTCTGTCAGCTTAAACCCGTGGAGTCACCTAACTCAAGTTACAGAAGCTAACACATCCGTTGGTTCAGCTCTGCTTATTTTCCAAAACAGATATGGATATTTTGAATGGCAGGATGATGTACACAGGCAAAGAGAGAGAGAGAGAGAGAGAGAGAGAGAGAGAGAGAGAGAATATGTTCCATCTACTTAACACACTATGCCACAACCCCAGCCCCACAGTTCTGCTTACTGATTATAGTGAAATAGGAGTGTGATATGTGTGTGCACACTCAAGTGAATGCACTAGGACAGGGCCAATTCCAGATTTTTTGAAACATGATCCTTTCAACAGCCCTCTAAATCGAAAATGTGGTGCTCAGAAACCTTGCCTCAGCCTACGATTGTGGACAGTCCTCTCCCACCCTTTTACCTCCGTTTCCTACCTGTAAAATGAAAATGAGAGTATCCATTTTGTGGAGAGGCTTAGAAGATGAACAGGTTGATCTGTGAAAAGTATCTGCCCCGCCCTGATCTGGTTGAAAGTACACCGTGTGTGTGGGCCACTGTCAGCCACACAAAAACGGTACATGAACATGCTGGGGAGGGGAGCCCCAGATGGCCGCTCTACTTCTAGGTTCCAGATAATGTCATGGACATTTGAACTGCTCAGGTTTGATCAGCTGTGACCTGGAGTGGGCTCTGTCACCCTTTCTACAGTCCTGAGGAAAAATCTGTCAGGGCAAAATGGGGAGAGGTTGGGTAAGTGATCTCGGTGTGATAAAAATGGTGAGACTTGCCTTGCAAGAAGGTGTGTTCTTGAACAGAAAATTAGAAAGCATACATTCAGAGTGGTGTAGTCACCAGCCCCGTGTCCTACAGCTGTGATGGGCTCAGGACTCAACCTGACAGCACAGCTGTCAAGTCCGTACTCCTAACAACATCACACTTTCAACAGTCTGCGGTTTTCATAGTCCCAATCCTGTCTGCTAAAATCAAGCTCTCTCCGGAGTTCAGCCTGAACATTCATATTTTCACAGCTCCACAAAATACTCTTGTGAGAACCTACAGTGAGCCAGGTACTTTTCCTGATGCTGGGAAATGTGCAGATTTTATGCTATGTGAGGAAGCAGACAATAGCAAGTAATCATATAACATGCCTAGTAGTAAGCCATGTTACGAAAAAATAATGCAAGGTAGAAGGCTAAATGGCAGGGTTGAACGGAGTGCATGAGCTCATCTAATCCAGTTGCTAAAGCGGGGATGAGGCTCAAGGAGTGTACTGGGGTATTCCACAGTTTAGGAGAGTGAGAAAGGAGAGAGATTCAGCCAGGAATCAAAGAAGTCTATAGTAAAGTGATAACTATGCCAAATGCTGTTGATACACCAAACCACTGTCCATTGATAGATGGAAGCTGCTGGTGACCCAGAGGAGGATGAATTTGGTGGAGTCAATGAGGATAGAAGGCTGGTGGGAAAGGAGTCTAAAAAGAGTAGAAAAGAAGGTAGAGACAGCAAGCTTAGCCATATTTCACTTGTGTTTCACTCTGAAGTGGAGCAGGGAATTGGAATGGTAACTGAGAGTAGTGAAAGGCTCAGGTTAAAGGTGGGCAGCAACAGTTCAGGATACTTGTATGCAGCTGTAAAGGCGGCAATGCAATTACAGAAGGGTCACTGAGGATCCAAGAGTTGATGGGACTCCAGGGCACAAGGGGAAGGAATGGCTCTAGAGAGCATCATAGGCAGGTCACATGCAAGGTGAAGCATAGAGATGTGGGATGTGAGGGCAGCTTCTGAAGGCTCCTGCGGGGTTTTACTCCTTATGACTTCACTCTCCATAGTAAATGAGAAAGAAGACAATGAGCTGGGGATGAGTCTGCCACCTTGTTCCACTTTACTTATTAGCCAAGAACTTTAAGTTAAAAGTTGTCTGTGGGGCCCGGCGGCGTGGCCTAGCGGCTAAAGTCCTCGCCTTGAATGCCCCGGGATCCCATATGGGCGCCGGTTCTAATCCCAGCAGCTCCACTTCCCATCTAGCTCCCTGCTTGTGGCCTGGGAAAGCAGTCAAGGATGGCCCAAAGTCTTGAGACCCTGCATCTGCTTTGGGAGAGCTGGAATAAGCTCCTGGCTCCTATCTTCAGATCAGCTCAGCTCTGGCTGTTGCAGCCACTTGGGGAGTGAACCATCGCATGGAAGATCTTTCTCTCTGTATCTCCTTCTCTCTATAAACCTGACTTTACAATAAAAAATAAACATACAAACAACAACAAAAAGACAAAATGCCAACAAAACATACAAACATTTGTATACGGCCTCTCACAGAAATATTTTGGGGGAACCCAGCGATTTTAGTCATACGTGGTGCTTTCTTCATAATAAAACTTCATGCATTGAACTCAAAGGTCACAGGCAGCTTTTCCGATGAGGAGTCATCCCTCTCCCCCATGATATCCAGTAGTATCTAATTAACATTATGACATTAATTTTTTAAGTGTACTTTTTCCCTTTGGTCTATAGCCATTTCAAGATATTGAAGGCCTTCATTTTGTTCAATTTCATTTCCTCTCAGAAATATTAACATAAGTGACACAAATCTCAGTATTTTTACTTTTTCCTCCAAAGTTTATTTATTCAAAAGTAAAAGAGAGAATGAGAGAGAGGGGGGTGGAGGGTGATAATTTTGCATCCACTGGTTCGTTTTCCAAATGCCTACAACCAAGCTGAACCCAGCAGCCAGGAAATCTATCTGGGTATCCCATGAGTAGTAGGGACTTAAGCATTTGGGCCATCACCTGCTGCCTCTAGTAGCAGGGGGGGTGAGTTGGTAGCAGCCAGTGGGACTCAATCCTAAGCACTCCACTATGGGATGTGGGCCAAGTGGCAGGTCACCCGCTGCACAATACCACCTACCATGATCCCAGCTTGTCTATTCTATCCCCTCACATACTTCAAAAATTCTCCTTCAGTCAACTCTTCAGTGGGTATCTTTTCCTTGGTTAAGTGGTTATCCGGCTTGAGGGGAGCATCAGAATCCTGTGGAGAACTGTCAAAGCTCAGAGTACAGGGTCCCACTGCCAGAGCATTTGATTCTGTGCATTTAGGATGGAGCCTGAGAAACCGCATGTGTGTCAAGCTCCCAGGAGACATTGCCGCTGCTGGCCTGCAGATTGCACTTTGAGAAGCACCACCCTCACTGATGTCTTCATTCACTCCTTTTCAGGAGCTTTTGAGGAAGGTTTGGGCTGCTGGCAGTCCTACCTCTAGATCTGCAGGAGTGATGGGGAGGATGGCATACTGGAGAATGGTTCACTAGCTTGCTCCACCCCTCTCTCCTGCCCGGAGAAGTTCCTGAGCCACCCCTGACAGAGGAGACCCTGGGCTGGGTGGACCTTTGGTCTCCCTTGCACAGCATCTCTGCTAATTCTTGTGTCTGCCCTTGTCCGCAAACAGTCATGACTGCAGCATCCCCAGGGTGTTGGCATCTTTCAAGTCCTGATCCCTGGCGCCCCTTCCCACCTTCCTCTCCCCCAGATCGCCTTTCCCTGCTCAGATGCCTGATCTCTGGCTTTCCCTCATCTGCTGCCAGTTGCTCCCAGTGAGCTCCTGGTACAGGATGGATGGGCCAGCATAATAACCCTGGCACGCAGCTGTGGGCCAGGGCCGCCCCTTTAAGTCTGGTGCGTCTTTGATTTCTAGACAGATTAGCAGCACACAGAAGCGAGGCCCATGTAAAAGGCTGGAGTGAAAGAGCCAGTTCTCCACATGACACATGCCTGTGGTGCATCATGACTGACAGGTAAGGGGGAAATCTATTTGCAGTGCCCAGCAAGCGAGGCACTCATTGTGAAGAGTCCGTGTGCCTAAAAATACCACAAAGGGAGGGAGAGAAAGAAAGGAAACTTTAGCATGGAATATTTTTGCTAATGTAAAAATAGAAAGGCCTGTGGGCAAATGCAAGTCTCCAGTCGCAGTCCTGTTCATCACCTATGGGACTTTTAGGATTCCCAGCAGACAGCCAGTAGCCAGCGTGACAACAACAGTGACATTATTTCCGGGAACAGAGTCAGGCCGCCAATAGATAGATGGCAGAGGCAAGTGTGGAAAGACGAAAGTGCCACGTGGTGGGCTGAATTGATTGGGATTGACAATAAACCAGTCTGGGAATTAATGAGATCCAATAGTTGTGGGGTTCGCCTCCGATTTGATGAACCACTTTGTCAGGGTTATTTAACCTCGGTCTCAAATCAGTGAGACTGCAGCAAGACCCTGATTCGGCTTGTCTTCTTGTTAGGATGCAGCCTCGGGTCTCCTGTGCTCCCTCCTCTTCCCCTGCCCCTCCCCCCTCCAGCCAATTCATTTTCCGTTAAGCTCTGGTGGGGAAATGGTTTCCTTTGGCGCCATTCTTACAGCTTTTCTGAAGAACTGCTTGGATTAATGAAATAAGCAGATGTCCTCTCTGGGAATGCGTTGCCCCCATCAAGGATGTGGCGTGCACAAGAGATCCAGGCACAGGCAAGTTCTTCTTGGCTGGTAGAAGCTGCTGCATGTTAGCAAGTCCGGAAGATTGCCTTGTGTCTGTGGACAGTACTAGGGGGAAAAAAAAATCACACCTTAAACAATACCAGATTATGCAAAGGAGGAAGCTGGATTTCTGCTTTCTAAGGGGCTCAACCTTTCCAGCCTATCAGGATGGGCCCACTTGGGAGGGGCTTAGTCGGGGGGAGTGTGTTCTTGACGCAGGACAGAAATATCAGCTGCAGGCTGTGGAGGCGATCTGATTTCTTTCCCATTCCCTGGTAACAGCTGAAGCAGAGAGGCCTCAGCAAGTGTGTGCTGATGAAGAACTGGGTGATGCACTGGCCTAGCACGCATCCCACCCAAGCGGCTGTGTTCAGCTGGAGCTGTGTCAGTGAGGGGTGCAGTAAACTGCCCTAGAGTATGCAGAGGACTGGTTTGTTGTCCTATCAACTGTGCTCTGGTCACACGTTCCAAACAGTCAAGTTACCAACGGCATGACAGGGGTCAGTGTCTGCTCACCTCAAAGAATCGGTTGGCAGGGCTTCTGTGTCAACAATGTCGCATATCCAAGCTTGACCTCACATTCAGCCCCGTGCTGCTCAGCCCATGAGCACCATTACCAAGCCTGTATGTTTCTGAAAGCTTCCCTCACACACAGTAAGTCAATAGAACCTGAAGATGGCTGCGTTTGAATGACACTGTGAGACTTTCAGAAGGTTTCATATCACAGATATTCAGATGCGAAATAAAATGTATGAGAACTCCCCAAGGGTATGCAGACACACTGAGATGATCTGGGCGATGACCAGCCTCTGATGAGGCTGACTTGGGAGATGAAAGACTCGGGTATCTTCTGGTGTCTGTGAACAGTTTTGGCAATAGGACTTCAGAGACGTGTGCTCTGCAGTACAGCTTTCTTAAGGTGGAATTGAGACGAGGAAGCGTTCGATTGAACACAGAAAGTCCAGACAACTTAATGACTTTCTCAAGGTTCCTCAGTAGTTTAAGGCTTCACAACATTAAAATTAGCAGCCTCGGCTTAGAATGCAATGCAATACTGTAGGCTTTTTCATGATATTTTTATATTTTCTATATTTATATTTTATGCTACATAATATATTTCATCATACGATATTGCTTTTCATGGCTAGGTTGTTGTAACTTTCTTTCTTTCTTCCTTTTTTTAAAGATTTATTTTATTTTTATTGGAAAGTCAGATATACAGAGAGGAGAAACAGACAAGAAGATCTTCCATCCATCCATTGATTCACCCCTTAGCGGCCTCAATGGCTGGTGCTGAGCCAATCCAAAGCCAGGAGCTCAGAGCCTCTTCCAGGTATCCCACACAGGTGCAGGGTCCCAAGGCTTTGGGGCCATCCTCGACTGCTTTCCCAGGCCACAAGCAGGGAGCTGGACGGAAGGCAGGACCACTTGAGATTAGAACCTGCACTCCTATGGGCTCCTGGCATGTGCGTGCGAGGTGAGGACTTTAGCTTCTAGGCTACTGCGCCAGGCCCCATGATTTCAAAAGTAGCAATGATTAGGAATATTAGGAAAAAGAACATGCTGAATATGCTATGTGTGTATATGTTTAGAATAGTGGCAGGTGCTTCATAGACATGAATATATTTAATTCTTAAACTATTCCTTTGAAGAGGGTATTAAAAGCTGCATTTTCCAGTTAAACACATCAGGATCCGAAGAAGTGGTTAGACCAGTACACTGTTTTAGGCATGTTAATATGACTGCAAAAATCATGCTTAGTCTACATAACCCCACACCATGCTGCCAGCCAGATTGGTCCAGAGGGCTTGGTAGATAAGCCAGATCTTGCTCTTGTCAGCTGCCAGACTACAAAGACACCAAGTTATGGGAAGAGAGATGTCACTATGGCCTTGATACATAATAGAAGCTGCACGCTCCTTCTTTGATGATCAGTGGAGCTGTATCAAAATTAAAAATAGAAGAGTATCTAGTGAAGAATCGCCAATTATAAAACCTAAAACATGAAACTGTGTTTGCCCCTCCCCAAGTCCCAAGCTGCTTCTATCCTCAATTCACCTCATTCATGACAACAGCTTTCTTCAGTGATGAAATGGTTCCTATAACATTTGAGGAAAGGCTAAATGAAAATAAAAGCATATTTCCAGTATTCCCGGTATGCAAATAAGGACAAATAGATAGAAACTGAAAGAAGGCAGTTTTAAGCTACAAGGAAAGAAGAACTTTCTAGCAAATGGCTATATGTGACTGAAAGGTAGGTTACTTCAAAATAAGCTAAGTTCTCTTCCTTGGATATGTTTCAGCAGAGATTTTATACTTCAAGATTTGGCACTGGATAAATGTTGGATGGAATTATATCTCAGCATCTCAAAGGATCTGAGAGACCTTCACAGAAGGCACCAGTGTTGAGGTCAGTAACTGATCGGTCTCTAACTTTTCTATCCTTTCATGAAGTGCCCCATCTGCTTAAACTGCCCCTGACTACTGACAGAAGTGGAAAGGAACTTTAGTGTATCTTCAGTTGGAAGCAGATTTGGTTCTTATTGGAGCTAACTCTGGTCCGTGATTCAGGGGGGAAAAGAAGGATCTTGGGGATGAGTTTCAAACCATGCAAGTATGTATGATCCTTCCCGAGGTCTGGGGGATTTTCTAAAAATAATCATTTGTTATGTTACAGTCAGAGAGACAGAGTGGGTGAGCTAGAAAGACAAAGACCTTCCAATCAATGGCCCATAACAGTTGGGGCTTGGCCAAGAACAAATATTGAAATTTGGAACTTAGTAAGGGTTTCCTACGTGAGTGGCAGGGACCCAAGTACATGAGCCATCACCTGCTGCCTCCCAGGTTACATATTAACAGAGCCGGGAATTGAACCCGAACACCCTGATATGGAATTCGGGTATCTGAAGCAGTGTTTAACTGCTACACTGAACACCATCTCAAGGCATGGATGATTAAAAGGGAAGAGTAAATGGAAGTCATAATGTAGCAAAATTGTCCAAGACCTCTGGAGGCAGTGGCTTCTGCTTGCCAAAGGTGGCCCAGTCCAGATACACCATGAATGGAGTTACAAAAGGGCACAGCTGTCATATAGGAGATCTGATCACTGCCTCTTTAAGGTTTCTTCAGTCACTCCATGGTTTTTATGTAGGAGCCATTTAGGAACTGGAGCTTTGCTCTTTGGCAATCTTTTCGCATTCCGAAAATTCTTAGCAATATTTCCCGAGTAATGCCTATCAGGCACATTAGCAGGTAGCTAAATTGGAAAAGAAGCAGCTAGGACCGGGATTAACAGTCTGATAAGAGGTGCAGAAATCGCAGGCTTAACCTGGTGCTCCACAATGCCAGCTCTCTAGCAATGGTTAATGTTTTAAGAAAAACAATATTTCTGAAAAGAGATATGAAGATAATTTTGAAGCTACTGGAAATGTTCCGTATCTTAATCTGATGGCAAAATTCATGGAAATGTGATTTTGTTCTTTTTGCATTTTGTGTATAGGTTACATACAATTTTTAAATAGCTTTAAAAAAACGTAGAAAAAGGAAATAGTAGTTTCTTTCCTTTGAATACTGTGTTACAGTCTTGATTCTGCTAGCATTTTATGTTCCAGGAAAACGTTCCATCCTGTTGTTTTGATAAACTTGTCTGTGAACAAAAGAAATTACCATACTCGTACTTGTGTAACCATTAATTATGGAAGATATTCAGTAAAACATACTATTATACAGATTCAAAATGCCCTGGATTAAATTTTGGCTCCCAGATCTGTTTCCTACACCACTAATTAGTTGTGTGTACTTGATGTTTTTATATTTCAAGGCCTCAATTTGCTCATGAATGACATGGTGAGCCATTCACTCAACAAATATTTATTGAATGCCTACTATGTGGAAGGTACTGAGCTCAGCACGTCTGCAAAACAGGTAGGTCAGTGTCACAGAGTTGAGAGGTTTGGTTGAGATCATCTGTGTCAAATCGCATCATGATGAGAAAGGACTGCAAACCGTGCAAGAACTGGGTTTTAAGCCATGACAATTACAACCAACGTCCCATTCAATGTGCTAATGTAATTGTCTATCTCAAAAAAATCAACACTTTACTCAAATAGTATTCTTAGTTCTCTGTATATGTATATGTAAACATTTGCATCTAATTGGAAAATTGATTCTGTACTGAGATTTGCAATTGCCAAAGCCTCTTTAGATGTTAATGTGTTGTTAATTAAGAAAGATCTAATGTATTGTTCAGTGGGTTGGACATAGCAGAGTTATTCAATATTTTAGAAAACAAATATATTTTGTGCCTGCTTACTTTTCCATGTGCTATGGAATGAGTAAAGAAGTCACAAATGTGAGAAGCATGCATATAATGGAATTGTTTTTAATATGTTCTAAAGCATGCAAAAGAATATTATGATTGTTCCTTGATACAGCCAAGTGCACCAATATTTTTCTAAGTCGTACATACCTGCCTATAAGCAGTACAAAATTGTATGAGGAGCCATAGTTCTGGTGCAGTGTGGTAACCAATAAAGCTGCCACCTGAGATGAGGCATTCCATATTGACTCCTGTTCATTTTCCAGCTGTTCCACTTCTTATCCAGCTCCCTGCTAATGCCCAGGGAAAAGCAGCAGCAGGTGGCCCAAGTGTTCAGACCCCTGCAACCCATGTGGGAGACCTAGACAAAGTTCCTGGCTTCAGCCTGGCTCATTCCTGGCTGTTACAACCATCAGGGATGTGAATCAACAGGTGAAATTTTCTGTCTCTCATTCTCTGTTACCTCTGACTTTCAAAGTAAGCAGATAAATCTTAAAAAACAATGTAGGAGAGTGTCTTAGGCTAAATGTCCCTACAGGAGCATCTGAGACCAGGACTTGGTAAATATAGTGTTAACAAGGAATGGAAGTTAGAGAAAGACAAGCAAAGAGTAAAATGGCAAAAAGGGATATGTTGTTGAGGTCACTGCTTTTAGACAAAGGAGCTCAGTGGCATTGGAAATTCTGAGAATTATCAGTCCCTTAAAGGCTTGTGTACATCCTCCTACAGTCATCTCTCCATACCCAGTGATCAAAAATATTGATTAAAAATTCTTTGCCATTCACAGATTAGCACACTGAATCCATGGGAATGAAGTACTGTTTAGGCATGCCTTTGCTATAGCCCCTGCCGTTTTCTCAACATTCATTGCTCTAGCATTGCTTGCCTTGTGTTTTTATTTTTGGTTTGCTAGCAGTTAGGCCTATGACTGTTACTTCTGTACTGAACATGTTTAGACTTTTTTTCTTATCATTATTCCTCAAACAACATAATGTAACAACTATTTTTTATGCAATCCAGAAACTATTTAAAATAAACAAGTGAAATAAAAAGAAAAAATAAACAGGAGATGGTGCAGAGGGTCTATACAAATATTATGCAAATTTATAGAAGGCACATGAGCATCTTTGGAATTTGGTAATCCTGGGATCTCCTAGAACCAATCCCTGGAGAATACTACAGGACTCTGCACTCATCCCTCCCTCATTGACGGCTGTTGTTCCTTGGCGTGCTTGTTTGAGTTCAAACCCACGAATAGGAGTCTTTCACAACTTCATGGAGACTACGTATGGATTAAAAAAAAATTACCAAAATAAACTTCTCCTTTTATTCAGTTTTTCCACACACTTGTTGAAATCACCTCACACGGGGAACTTGACCTAATCTTAGATGTGTTGCTTCTTAAGAAAGCGTGTGAAGAAAATATGGTAAAATGGGAATCTTCAACAAAGCTGGTGGTAAGTGTATGGTGTTCATTAGATTATTCTCCTTAGTTTTCTGTTTTCTTGAACTATTTCATTTAAAAAAAAATTAGGCTGCATCAGCATTAATTTGTTTCAGGGGAGCTCTGATTGAATAATTATGCAGAGCAGTTATGTGTCAAATAGTAATATAATTTGCCACTAGTTCTTAAATTAAGTTAATGTGCCTAAGTATGATTTTGATGGAATTTGCCTAACAAAATATTGAGTTTTATCCAAAATGTCATGGTTTGATTTTTATTCTAGTTGAGAAATCTTACTTGATGAACTTTTGATATAGTTTCAGTTGTCTTCCAAAAGCATTTCATAAACAGGGGGTGGTTTATCCATTTTCTGCTTGGGAAAACTGTAACTCAGAGGAATTTAGTAATTCATTTGCGATCACTCAGCAGTAGAAAGATAGAAGAACAATGCAGGAGCTTTTTTCTTCTCTCTTGGTCTCTGATTTCTTCCCTGTTTGGCTCAATTCTTCACAAAATGATAAAGCAAAAATCTGGAGTACCATCTGGGCTATGTGATTTTGTCATTGTAGAGGCCTTTAGTAGGCTGGCATGGGGCTTAGATGCTCTGTATGCAAGGGATTCCTAATCTGGTCAGGTTATGAATAAACATTTCAGCCGTATCACCCCATGTGTCTCTGTCAAGTGGGAGGGAAGGGTCAGAGCGGTTTTGCCTACTGAATATCACAGGCAACTGCCGCCACCGCTCCGTTGTTTGCCGAGCGGCCACTGTGTGCAGGGACTATTGTTAGCACTGTTCATTTCCACATTATCCCAAGGTTACTGAGTTCCTCTTAACCTTTCCTTGATGTGTGTACACTGCATTTTGTCCCCTGAGGTCGACAGCTCCTTGTCCAAGGACAATTTGTTGGCAGCAGGAGGTGTTTGGAGGAGCAAGCAAACTCAAACCTGACAACCACAGTAACAACTACAAAAACCAACACGGCCCAACCTTGAGGAAACCCTCCTTTGTAAGGTCACTTTGGAGACTTCATGGCTCCACTGCAGTCAAACACTTCAAGTGGTTGATCTTGGAACTTGGACTGGGAACCTTGTTTGCCGGAAGGAGTTTGATGGACTGTTTAAATGATCAGCGGATAAATACTGCAGAATAACAGCTGCAGACCTCTGGGCTTTTGACACTTGTGACTGCTGGGAAATGCCATTTGCACCCCCTTGATTTACATGTAAAAAGCCCAGTGCAAAATTACAACTGAAGGGTTTGTTTTTCTTTCTGCCTCTTCCCTCTGAATGGCATTTTAATTGAGGCATTCTTGTGGCATAAAGGCAAGTGGCTTGGCCTCTTCTATTCGCTTTCCTGACCCATCACAGAACCTATGAATACTTAAATATCCCCTTCCATCCTTGCACCCTGAGAGCTGAACCCTAATTTCCCAAACTACTTTTCAACAATTGGCAACCTAATCTTTTTATTGGCCCTTTGAGTTGTTAGAACAGGCAATATCAGAACTGGGAATCTCAGAGTTTCTACAGAAAATTAGCCACATTGATAGCTGCCAGATCCTCAGGTGGATCCAGTGGGGACCCAGTGGGAGGAAACTGGGTACCCTACATGTCTGCCTATTTTGACTACTTAGCATTGCTTTGATGCTTCTCTTATTTTTTTTGTGGCCATATCTTTTGCTATCTTGATGTTCTTCTGTAACCTGTTCCATGAAAACAGTTGTGGATGCCCTTGCTGTGTCCCCTGGGTTCTCATTTTTGGAGGTAAACCAATGGCTTCCTAAAACAAACAACCTGCAACTGTCTGCAGGAGAGTATGCTCTAATGACTAAGTCATCTTGTTTTCTGGCCTGAAGAAGGTAGGGGTGACGGGGTGCATTGGTCCTAGGTAACTGGAAGAGCTAGAAAATTGGTGCCTTAAGAGATGACGCTCAACCAATGAGAGACAGGAAGAGACAGGCACATTTTCCAGCTTCTTTGCGTCTAGGTGAGATAACTCTAGGACATATTTTACAGGGCTTCTCAAAGGGATCCCAGAAAATTGAACCCCAGTTGTCCACACATTCACTGATGTCCAGACAATGGCCTTTCTCCCTTTGTGTGCTTCCTGAGATCACTTCCCATGTGAAGCTCTGGAATCTAACTCTGTGTCCTGCCTCTGTTTCAGGGGGACCCAAACTAGGGCATGTCTCTGGAATTTTATGGAAATTTTTCTCTAGAGCTGTCATTGTGCAGAACCTTCATCAGCATTCCAAAAGGGTCTAGGACCACAGAGAGGTCAAGGTTCTTCTAGGACTCCCATGTGGGTGCAGGGTCCCAAATTTTTGGACAATCTTCTACTGCACTTCCAGGCCACAATCAGGGAGATGGATGGGATGTGGAACAGCTGGGACATATATGAAACACCAGCACATGTAAGGCAAGGACTTCAACCACTAGGCTACTGCCCCGGGCCTAAAACCATTAAAAATGGTTTTAGAGTAACCAGTGGAGGAGTAACCAGTGGAGGAGAGGGGAAACAAGACAGGAAGGAACGAAGCTGAGAAAGCCAAGGCTTATCGTTAAGCCAAATCCCCTTCCAGAGGTCAGTTCCAGAAACCATAAAGGCCAGTGTTACTACTGTCCCAAAAAGGGGAAAAGGGAGCTGAAATAGTTATACTTGATCTAGCCATCATCACTGATTAAGAGAAGGGAAGAGGAAATTCCCAGACATTTCTGGCTTTCTTTGATGCAGAAAAGATAGGCTCTAGAAACCCTAGAGTGGGTTTCTACTAAAGAGACTGGGATGATCTCTGTGGGAGAGAAAGCAGCTTGTGGACAGGCTCACAGGGTCCTGGGAAAGAGGACTCAGGGCTGCGGGTAGAGGCCGACAGGGTTCTTAATGGCCTGTAGCCTTCTCTCCCTTCCGTAGATACATGTTTGTGCACAGTGACTAGCTCCTAGCCAGCAGAGTGCATGTATTCGCTATATTAATCCTCAACAGGGGCTTTGCTCCTCCTGTTGCTTGGAGTTTTGCTCTTTTACTTCAATCACACACACACACACACACACACACACACACACACACACACACACAGGTGCTCACAGGTGCTTATCAAATGAGTGAATGAGGAGATAAATGGCTGGAGGACCAAACATCTGAATAACATCCACTTTCTAATAGTAACCTTTGAAGCAAGGACATTTTCCAGTGAGAACACTAACAGATAGATATACTTTTCTTACTTTGGAATATATTTTGTCCTTGTGAGATGCGATGTGGTAGAATTTGTAGTTTTTTTCCCCCCCTCCTAAGGCTCAAGAAGACTGGGGTTTCTGCGTCATGACAACCAACTGCTCCTCAGAAGTGTCACTTTCCCAATCAGGGATGGCTGGTACCCTAGTGGCAGCCAGAAGCAGGAACAGAAGGCCTTGTGATAAAAATGCAATAGATAGCTCTGGAGGTCTTCAAAATCTGGCACCCAGGAGCCATGCTCTTGTTAACCCGGGAAAGGACTACTGAAGTCAATCCACTACCTTCCTTGCCGCGCTGAACACTGAGGATGAAAGGAGTTAATTTCCTTGCCCAGATAAATCCTCGAAGAGTGCCTGAAGCTCTCAGAGTGACAAATGGCACAGCCAGGTAGTCACCGAGGCTCTGAAACTCTCACTCGTTGTCCCTCTTCCTCCATCAGCTATTCATCCAACCACTTGCCCTTTCCTCCGCATTCCTGCCCTTTTACGAAACACCCCTATTTTCAATATCATCTTTATTGAAATAGAATTGACATGTAGTAAAGCATGTCAATTTTAAGCATCTGGGTCAAAGGCTTTTTGTCAGGTTTACATAACCACACGTGCTGTGTGTGACCAGTGAAATCAAGATATAGAACATCTCCATTACCCTTTAATTTCCTTTGTGTCTATTTACAGCCAATTCCACTCCAAGCATCAGGCCCAGGAACCTCCTGATCCACTTTCTGTCATTATAGATTAGTTTTGTCTGTACTCAGATGCCATATAAGTGGAATGTACAGTTCGCATTCTTTTCTCTTGTCTGGTTTCCTAGAACAAACATCGTTATGTTGACATTTGTCCATTTACACGCCACAGTAGCTTTCTCCTTTTTATTGCTGACTATTCATTGCAGGGATGTATCAAAAATTATTCACCCATTCTTCTGTTGAGGGACAGCTGGGTGGTTACTCATCTTCAGCTCTGATGAAGAAAGCCGCCCTGAGTATCCTTCCAGAGGCTCTTGTATGGATATATATCTGTTTCTTTAGGGGAAATGCCTAAAAGTGGCATGACTGAGGCCAGGCAAGGAACTTCAAAAGTTTGTAAAATATGGAATTAAAAGATGTTTATTTTGGTGAGAAACAATTGCAAATCCTTAGATACAAGGGATTGTAAAAAAGAATGTATGTTATGGAAAAACTGAATAGATTTCAACATGTCTTCGCACCAAAGTTAATTTATCTTTCAATTCCATTTTTCTACCAAGTTTTTAAGCACCTCTGTATGATAGGTGTATTTTTAACTATATAAGAAACAAACTGATTTCTAAAACAATCACATCATTTCACATTATCTTGAATACTGAAGATGATCCTTGCATTAGACACTTGTAAGACTTTTCAATTTAAGCCATTCTAGTAGGTATGCAATCATATCTCATGGTTTTAATTTGTGCTCCAATGAATGGTGTTGAGAACTTTTCCACTTGCTTATTGGCAATTTGAGTTTTTCTTTGATGATGAAATTTCTGCTAAAATGTTTTGCCCATTTTAACTGATTTTCTTTTTGTTATTACTGAGTTGCAAGAGTTATATATTAACATATTGTGGATGTAAGTCATTTACCAAATATTTGTGTTGTATGTATTCTATCTCAGTTGTGGCTTTTTAAAAATTTTCCTAAAAGTCCCTTTTAAAGAACCAAAGTATTATGTTTCATTACAGACCATTTCATTTTCAGTTGTTTTCCTTCTTGTGATTCATACATTTTCCTTGTTTGTTTTTGTTGTCCATTTTTTTTAATCTCAATGCTGCAAATATTTTCTTGTCTTTTTCTAGAAATTTTATTATTGCGACTTGTATGTTTGGACCTTTGCTCTAATTTTAGAGTCTGTAACCTCGAGGAGGAACTGCATGTTGGAGGCTGAGGCAGCCTGCCTCAGTAGACTCAGGGGTGTGGGAACAAGAGCATGCCAATAAGTTTTGTCTCTTTTTAGCTTCTGAGTTCACCCCATGTTAACTTCCTGTGGCACAGATGTCTTGTCTCTGGAAATGAAGTACGTGGTGCCTTTTGGTGAGTGTTCTCAGAAGCTGTGGGAATTACTGACTATGCGAAGCTTTTTGAGGCTGCGTTTTTTTTTTTTTTCATCTGTAAAATGGAAATCATTAAATCTATCCCAGAGTACTACTCACCAGGATGACCTGTGGGAACATGCATAGGAAAGTACTGCATAGAGCCTTGTCGCTCGCTCGGAGGCCCTTACTAAGCACCCCTTTCGCTTATTGCCACTGCTGTTGCATTGCCTTACTATTATTCAGATGTCATGCAGAGGGCCTGGCATGAGTTTTATAAACCTGTTTTGGTGGCATGAGTTGCTGGCCCTCTGCCAGTTCACTTGAACTGTTTTAAAAATAAGGCCTTTCCTATATTTGGTAGGTCACTGCTCTGGTATGAAGGGACTTTTAGGGCTATGCTGATGAAGCAGCTGAGTGTGGCTCAGGGGGCAGCCATCAGTTAGCAGTGAGTCAGGATGCCTTTGGCAAGCTTCCTGCAAGTGTTTCAAAAACGAGCCCATGTGGGAACTTTCTGTTTATTCTCAAGAGCAGAGACTCTGTGCTGTGACAGCTTATGTGGTCATATTATCTCGTCCCCAGTCCTCCACAAAGCCAGAGATGGAGCCACTGTGTGAAATTTGGTGGTAGAAACAGGACAGACACACTTACAGGGATATTTTAAGAATTGTTGTTTTATGCTTTGTTCTCTTAAACTTCACTTGTGAAGCTGATATCCTTCCTTTCCAGAACTGCTTCTGGAAAGTGATCTTTCAGTATTAGCAATTCTGATTGGGTGATTGGTCCAGATGCTTCTGAGCACACAATGACAATGTCCAAACCCATTATTCAAGTTAGGTCACCCTGTGAATCTCGGCCTTCTCATCTGTAAAGTGGGAAGAGTGATGCCTCATATTTTGCTGAGAGTACTAAATTGGTTACTACAAATAAAATATTTTGAAGCATGTAAATACATAGTAATACTACTGTATTTATTATTATTACTATTGTTTTATTCTGTTTGAAATTACCATTCACCACTCTGGGAGTACATGTGCATTTACATTCATGTAGCTGGGTGAGTGTTTGTGAATGTCTTATCTGTACTTAACATTTTTTCTTTGAACTCTTTTCTATGAGTGTCTGTTTTGGAAGTTCTCAAAGAACAGGTGATTAGCAATTAATAATTGTTAGGATTGCTCTCAACCTTTATTGAATGTCCTGAAATTCTTCTTGCTTCAGTAACATCTTGTCATTTCTCCCTCCCACTTCCAGTCCCCGAGCAATTTCTTCAGAGCATAAGGAAGTTTAGGTTAAAACATTAACAAAAAATATGAATTCCAAGAACCGGGAACTTCACAGAGATACAAAGTACCTCTTCAACATTCTTAGCAGTATTCGCCCTCCCACTGTGCCCTCTCCTCCCCCTGCCCCATTCCTTAAATCTGGTTGTACAAAATGCACCCTCCTCCCCGAATCAGCTAAGATTTTATGCAAACCACCATCCAAAGTAATTAGAGAAGTGGGGAAAAGTTTAGGTGGGCACTTTGGTTCAAGGGAGGGGCGGGTTGATGACTCAACCCTACGATGTGAGCAGAAAGTACATAGAGTAGAGAAGAGCTGTTGGAGAGGCAGGGGTGTTGCGGGGTGCTGTGAGAACTCTCAGCCCACAGTGCACAATGCCACTCACTGCTAGGAGGGGAATAAGGGCTAAGGGTTGTGTTCCATACCAGGATGCTCTTACCAGAGAATGGTCAATATAATGGCTGCACTTTCCGATGGCTAAGAAACCATGTCTCTCTCACCAAGCACAGGGTTGGCTTCATGAGCTGGTAAGCAGTGTAGTAATAGATCAGGATTAGGGTTTAATTATCTGCATTTGCCATCTTAAGATTCTCAACAATTCCATCTCTAAATTTCTACTTCGCAAATAGAACCAGGGCACAGTGGAACATAATGGGGGGGGGGGGGACTTGAAGTATCCATTAGCTCCTGACTTCCACCACCTTTCTGTTTTGCTGGGGTGGAACCTTGATCCATTGCTGCCCTGTACGTGTCCTGTTGCAATAGCCACCTTCTATGCTCTGTCCTCTAGTGGGGGGTCTGGGCACAGATGTAAGAGAGTTGGGTCTTGGTGTGGGGCACAGCTGTAGCTGCTTCTGCTGTGGGCTTTCAGTGCCAAGAAATATTTGCTGTTAGATTTGGCAATGGTGGACTATGGGCTGGAAGGATGGGAGCTCATGAGAAGAGGAGATGCTTGGCTCAAATCGTTTGTGTCTGACTGAGACATGGAGTTTTGGGCCAGTGTATGTTAGAAACAAAACTTGGATGCCAGTGGGCTGTGCACATATGTATGGCACTAAGTACAAGGTGGAAGCCTGTAGCCACCTGTAAGAGTTTGTATTTTCCCCACAGTTGCCTCCATGCCTAAGACAGCCTGACATTAAGTACAAATAAAACACAGAAAACTGCTGAAGAAAGGATAATCATTTGGCTGTAGGATCTTTAACAATATTTACCCTTCCTGCTTGGAATGAGGAATCCTGCATATTCGACCTGGACTGAAGACCCCTATCCTAGACACACAAATTATTTAACCAGTAGAGGTGTCCAAGTCTAAATGGTACCCTGATGACTTTGGCTCACTCTTTCCCTAAGCCTAAGCTGCTAGAGAGGGAGGAGAGCATGAATGGGGACCTCTGACTGTCCTAAGTTGTCAACTGGAAGATTGCATATCACTTACACGTGTATTTCACTTCAAGAGACAAAAGAACAGCTATATTGGTGGAGTGTCCAGAAGAAACAGGTGAATGGCAATGCTGGAGAGTGATGCCAGTTTCTACTACATCCCTACCTGCTATACCCGCTTATACCTTCTTAGTAGTGAACATTGTCATCCATCTAATCATGGCAGCCTGTCTTCTCATGGATCCGTATTTCTTATCTCTTTATGCAATATCCCCCTCAAGTCTTGCTAGCTTTATATTTGCCCATCTATTTGATCTACTTCTCTCCCATCCTAATCAATGTTACCATGATTGCTCAGTAATTTCCAGACACTTTGATCATGTGCCACTATCATGAACATATTTTCAATACAGATGTTAAAGAAATGTTTAGAAATAGCATTGCTTTCTTAAATTTTAGATACTAGTGCAGCTTGATTTTTCTTTTAAAAAAATCATGTATTTTTTTGTTTTCTTTGTATCTCAATGTATGTCTGTATTACACATTTCCTGGGATATCAGTTTCCTAGGCTGATAATCATTGAAGTAGAAACCATTGAAAAAATTTTAATATCCTTTTGTTTTCACTCTTAAGCTTGTCCAATTTCCATCCCATAACGATATACTTATTCCTAAACAAATAATCATTGAGATACCATCATATACCTGACAGTGTTTTTGGCAATGGGATGTGTAAGAGAAAATTCCTGCCCACATGGACATGGCTGGCAGACATGAATAAATAAAATAAATATGTCGGGTGCCGGTGTTCATGTTTTCAGAACCATAATACAGAGGAAATGATGGAGAAAATATAGAGGTGATAGGGTGTTCCTTTTTCAAAAGGCTTTGTTGACAAGATGGTGTTTGAATTCTGAATGAATGATGGTCTAGACAGACACAATATTGTGAGCAAAAGGAGTACATAGAAGTGACAGTAAGTGCAAATACCCTGCAGTGGGAAAAGACAAACATGCTTATCTTGGGCATAAGACAGCCTGGAAGATAGCCTGGAGACAACACTCCAGACTGGAGCAGAGGGAGCCAGAGGGAAGCAGCAAGACAGGGCCTGGGAAACAGAGAAGAGAAATTATTTCCTGCAAAACCTCACAGAGCACAGTAGAGCCTCTCTATGGTGTTTCTAGAATGCTGGGAAGACACCTAAGGGTGTGGGTCACACAAGAGGAACATGACCTATCATCCACATTAGAAGGATCTTTGTGACTGAAGGACTGGAGGGGCAGGAGTGGGGGCGGGGAAAGGGGTGGACCAGGGCCGAGTCAGGAAGGCCGTCAGGAATGGCATCAAAGATCTGTTATGGGGATCAATGACGGTGGGTTGGACTAGTCTAGTGGCAGTGGGGGTGAAGGAAGTGAGCAAATTGAGTTGTGTTTGAGGGTGAGGTCAATTCTGATGCTAAGCCACACAAATAGGCCAGCTTCTTGATGCCTTTGTTTATGAAACAAAGTCTCAAATCATTACCAAGCACTACAGGGTGCCCTTCAGCCTAGCCCCATCCACATTTTTATTTGAAATAGTATTCCCTCTGGGATTCTAAGGTTTCACCTCCTCCTTTTATTACTCAACCTCATGCGCAGTCCCTTCACCACGATGTTCCTATCATTTCGCTGTTCAGATCTTCTCCCAAGCATTCCGTCCCCCCACAGGACATCACTCTGACCTCCCTTACAGTTAAATGATACCTCTGATGTTGCTATTGTTGCCTTCCTGCCACACCTCTTCCCTTTAGCACTCCTGTACCTTCTTTTGTGTAATTATGTGCCTGTCTTCCTTAATAGAGGGAAAACTTCAAGAGGCTTAGAACACTTTGGTTTTGGTTACTGTTTCTGCAGTCTCAGTGTAGTGCCCAGGTGCTGATTACCTATGCTAGTTTGCTATGGTTTGTCCCAAAAACTCCAACAGGAGTTGATCTCCAAAAGTAATATATTAACATTATTAATAGAGAATAGAATAAGCTGGATTTCATGATGGTGTTTAGAGGGAAAGCCTTTTGGCAGTGATTAGGATTGGATGAGATCTTTAGCATGGAACCCACATGATTAGATTCTGGTGATTTAATAAAAATAGGAGCAAGTGCACAAACACACACACACACACACACACACACACACACACACACACACACACCCCATCCCCTGATGCTCGGTGTTCACTCCAGCCTGCTTCTGACCAGGATGTGTGCAGGGGAGGCACCACTAATCTCTTGTACCCTCTCTTTTTCTCCTTCAGCTGCCACTTTCAGGCTCTAGCTACCATTTTCCACCTTCTTTCTTTTTCTTTTTCTAAATCTTACACTTAATATTACATTTACGATTTTTGGTGAGACTTTAAAAAATTCTTCTGTGTATGTATTAATTGCCCCTCACAACTGTGACATTCCATTAACTAATGGCATCAACACATAGGAAGCAGAAAATAATAACACAATAACAACCAAAAAAAAAAAAAGAAAGAAAGAAACAAGAAAGTAAAATGCCTACTGTTCTTTAGGAGTATAAACAAAGACTGTACACAATAATCAAATCCCAGAGTGTCACTCTGGTACCTGTAGATTATAAATTTTTTATACTCTGTGTATTAGTTATCACTGATTTGGAAAACCATTTAATATTTGTCTTTGGGGGACTGGCTTACTTCCAATTGCAGCCATTTTGCTCCAAAAGACATGATTTCATTCTTCTTTATGGCCATTTTCATTCTTCTATGATTGGTGCTGAAGACAAAGAGAGCACAGGGTGAAGAACCTATCAGGAGAATCGTGCAGTTGCTACTAGCTGAGGAACCTGCCAGTAGTGGAATATGTTCCATGTTGACTCTTTTTCTAGCCCTTTCGTGATCCCTCCAACTCTTTGCACAGTCGGGAGCCTCTCTCTTGTGTCTGCCTCAGCCCCCTGGCTTTGAAGCAGTCCGTGTCTCGCTGTGGCCAGCTGCGTCCTTAAGTAGCCCTTTGTGGCAGAGCCTTCCTGAGATCACTCAGTCCAGATCACTCCCAAGATCTATATCTTCCCTGCAGCCCCAGCTCTCTTGGTTACTGCTTCCAGGGCAACTGGTAAGCCCCAGGCTTGCCCCTTTAGACTTTCCCAGGAAGCAGTCCCAACAACTCTTTCTCATTCTTCAAGCTCCGAGGTGCACGTGTTCATCAGCTTTTTGTCACTTTAGCTAAATTGCCTCAGAGCAGCATCTTGAGAACCCAAGTTTATTTCAGTTCACCGTGTGGAGGTACGTAGTTCAAAATCAAGTGGCATCTGGTGGAGGCTAACAATGACCTTGCAAATGTGGAGAAATGATCACGTAGTGAACCAGGAAACATACAGGGACACAGGAAGCATGCTGAGCTTATAAAATGAACCCTTTCATGAGCACAATCTTCTGAGGGCAGGCCCTCCCCCCCCCATGTTTTATAAACCTCCCACCAGGCCCACTGTGTGGATGCCACAATTAGATCATATTCACTTTGTTTTTTAAATATTTTTTATTTGAAAGGCAGAGAGAGATAAAGAGGCCTTCCATCTGCTGATTTATGGCTGCAACATCCAGAGTTGAGCTGATGAGAAGCTCTGAGCCAGGAGTTTCTTCCAAGTTTCCCACATGGTGCAGGGTCCCAAGGACTTGGATGTCCTCTGCTGCCTTCGCAGGCAAGAAGCTGGATCAGAAGTGGGGCATCCATAGGGAATGCTGATGTTACAGAGTGGAGGATTACTGTGCTGTGCCACTGTGCCTGCCCTAAGTCTCTAAATATAACACTTACAGGATTCAGCATCTCCCTGAATTGTGGGAGCCTTTGAGTCATGTTCAATTCACAACAGCCTAAGCCAGGCTCTTAGTGGCTTTCTTACAACCCCTAGCACCGGATTAACTTGAAGAGGGAGTACTTTCTGCTAATAAATGATGCAGGCCACAGCATGCTTGTCACTTCCCTTCCACCTTCAACTTTGAGCAAATTACTTGATTTCTCTTATATAGCTTGGAGTTGAGTAATAACCATAATGATCTTGCAGTTTATGATCCAGGAAGGGACTGATTTGTTTATTTATTTAATTAGTGTTGCATTGTGACTGCTTTATTCAGTTTATAAAATGTTTGGAAACTGAAGGGTAGCCTTCACACAGCACGGTGGACAAATTGGAAGTGTAGAATCTGATGAATTTTCACAAAGTCAATGTATCTGTATAGGCCCGCTTACATAAACAAAATACTCTTGACACCCTAGAAGCTTTATCATGTTGCTGCCTGTCACTTCTCCTTCAAGTAGAATCATTCTCTTGACTTATGAGACTTTAGATTAATTTTGCAAGCCAGAAAATTTCTGAGAGTGAAAGTGTCCCCTCAATTTGTCCCCCTTGATTGTTGCTCTTGGTGTAAGTACATGCTATGGATCCCTGCTAAGCACTGCTCACCATTCTTACATCCCGTGAAATTGGGCTGACTTCTTATTGCTTTGACTACTGCAGGTATGGGCCTTTGTCAGTTATGTCACACAAGACAACTAACTGGTGCCCTGCCAGGGAAATGAACTAAAGTAATTCAGGTTAGAGGAGATTCAGCAAGGCTTTGTTCAAGCTGGCCAGAACCTAATGGTAGAATCCACCACTCATCCATTAGAGAGGAGCCATTTCTCTTTTCTGTGAAATAAGAGTATACTTTTGCTAAAAGGCATGAAGTAGTACTAGGTCTAGGTTAGGCTGCCTTTTTTTTTTAATTGGACCTTCTTGTTTATAACTTCTTTTTGAAATAGCATAAGAACTACAGGTTAGGGCCTGGCGTGATGGCTCAATTGGCTAATCCTCCCGTTACAGGTGCCAGCATCCCATATGGATGCCCATTCACGTGGTTAATCCCCTCTAGCTCCCTGCTTGTGGCCTGGGAAATCAGTAGAGAATGGCCCAAAAGTTTGGGACCCTTCACTCATGTGGGAGACCTGGAGGAAGTTCCTGGCTCCTGGCTTCAGATCATCTCAACTTGAGGAGTGAACCAGCAGATGGAAGATCTTTCTGTGTCGCCTTCTCTCTGTAAATCTGACTTTCCAATAAAAATAAATAAATATTTTTTTAAATAAAAGAATTGTAGATTAATTGTAGTTGAAATGGGTAAAGCAGACACAAAAGATCGATAATTACTGGGATCTGTCCTTCCACATTGTCAGCTATGAATATTATACTAATCCCTATTCGCTTCAGTTGACATCCTGATCAGGACTGTACTACTTGCAACTTTCTTTTATTTTAACCTAGAGCTTAAAAGTTATCAATATTTACATGGCAGCAGAATTTCACTATCACAGAATCTGGCTGGGAGTGGAAGCCATTCACATCCAAAGTTCACTTGGCATTTTACCATTGGTTACACTTTCCTGAAGGCAAATAATTTCTTTGCCTGTAGTGAACCAATGATTTGAAATATTGTGATTGCCCAAAGTTCTGATTGTGTCATATGTATTTGTCCTCTACGATATGCTTCACCTATTTTTCCCATGGATCAGAAGGAAATTCTCCTGAATTTCCTCTGGAAACCATGCCAGCAATGTGAAGAATGTAGAAGAAAGGAAATGGAAATGAGTGAAATGTGTTCCGATTATCTATTACTATGTAATGAAGCACTATGAGACTGACTGGATTAACACAGCAGCAACTCTGTATATTTCAAGCTTCTTTGGCTTGGCAGGACTTAGCTGGGAGCCTGTTCTATTGGGTGTTGACTGGAGTTTCTCATGGTTGCAGCCAATGAATGGCAGAGCAAGAGCTGTTAGTTGGATGTTTTGGTTCTTTTCCACACATGGCCTCTTTATATTTTCTCTTTTAAAAAATATCTATTTGTTTATATATATTTTTTGTTTGTTTGTTTTTATTTGTTTATATTTTAAGGCCAGTGTTACAGAGAGAGGGTGGGCGGGGGGGTGGGGGAAGACAAAGGGAAAGTTCTTCCATCTCTTGGTTCACTGCTGAAATATCCAGATTGGTCAGAGATGGCTAGTCTGAAGTCCAATGTTAGAACATTCATCCAGGTCTGCTACCTGGGTGGCAGGGGCCCAAGCTCTTGGACCATCTTTCACTGCTTTCTCAGGAGCCTTAGCAGGGAGCTGGATTAGAAGTAGAGCAGTGGGGAGCAAATTGGTATCCATATGAGATGCTAGCACTGCAGATGGCGGCTTTACTCCCTATGCCACAATGTTGGCCTCAGCCTCTGTTTCTAACTTGAATTTCTGTACAAGATGGTAATCTCGGGGTTCCATAAAGCTGAAGGAAAAAGATGCCAGCTTTTAAGAGTAATCTAGTCCCAGTGCTGTGGAATTAAGCTGTGCCAGTTTCACAGCATGTTTTTCATCAAAGCAACGCATGATGTGGCATAGGTTAATGGTAGGTGAAACAGTTGTTACTTCTATCTTTAGTGAAAATGTAGCAGTGATAATTAAAGGAAAATAGAAAGCAATGGTGAAGAACAATTAAAAAGAAACAACAGAGAAATTGAAAGAAAAAAGTACAAGACTCTAATAGGAATCTTGAAATACTCCATGTGTATATCCTCAACACTTAACACATTGTGTGGCCTGAAGAAGCTTCTTGGTTGGCAATTATGAAATGAAGTGAAGGAACACGATGAAGTGTCTGTGGCAGAAACTGGATAACTGTTACCTTAAGTGTTTGCTCTTCTTTCTCGGAACATAGGTCAACTGCACTTGCCAGCCTCCTTGTGGTGAGGAATGGCCTATGAACTATAGCTGAAGGGAGCTGAGGGAGAGCACCGTGTGCAGCTCTGACTGTTCAGAATATCACCTGTTAGCCTCCATGTCTCCAGAGTGACCTTGAACTCCATTATGAAGAGAACTGAGCAGCAGCATGGAAGCAGCCTGGAGTCAACCCTTGGAACAAGTTTCACTTTGAAGAGACTCAGCTGATCAAGAATACTCACACTGCATGACTGTGCTAGCAATTAGAAACTTTATTTGCATACAGCGAGTGAAAGTTGGGGGTGTGTTTATTACAGCAGCCAGTGTTATCTGAACTCTCACATCCGTACCTCTCACCCCCTCCCACAACTTCAAGGACTAGGATAAAATTCAAACTTCTTGTAACTCATATTGTTAAGATCTAGTGGATAAAGTGAAAGGTCATGGACTTCTAAGTTGCTCCCAGTGCTTTCTACCTCTTGGGATTCACATTTTTGGGTAATCACCTTCATTTGACTGTGGTCTAGACCTAATAATTTGTCTCCAGCTAAGAGGAAATGCAAAGGTGGTGAGGATGTCAACTCTATTAATACGCCTCGGAAGAGTTTGGATTTTACTGTGTTGGCACACTCCATGTCCTGATGGTTTTCACAAAGTGAAATGTCGGAGAGGTCTGTGCGTGGTTAGCATGCAGGCTGTCAAGACTTGGAGTCTGCCAACTGCGTCAAGGAGTTTGCAGACGAATCTTTTCCCAACAGAAACTTCAGGTGGGACTATATCCTTCCCCAATCCCTTGATTACAGGTTGCGCAAGACTCAACTACAGAATACTAAACTAAACTGTGCCCAGATTCCTGACTCAAAAGCTGTGATATAGTAAACCTGTTTTTTTATACTTGTAATATGTGGAGTTGTTTGTTTTGTGGCAGTAGGCAGCCAATGCACTCACAAACCTGGGCTTTAATCTGGGATTTGTATGCAATAGATTCACACTAGTTACCTCCTAAGTTCAAGTTGATCATGTTAGAGATAATACTTATTGAACTGTTTCTGGCACCTACTTGCAATTTTACATCATGAACTTCTGGGAAAACCGACCTGGCACATACTGCTGGTTACCTAATCTATTATTTACTGTGATGAAACCACAATATCATTGTTTAAAATCTATTTAGTTTGGTCTTGAAAGTTATTGGGGGGGTGGGAGAGTTTACAAGAAAATAAACAAAGAGAGGCTGAGAGAGCTGAAACAGGCATGTTTTGTTTCAGATGACCTAGACTAGGGAAAGCTAGAGCTTTCCCCACAAATCTGAAAAACAGAAAAAGACAAACAGTAGTCAAAGATTAACGGGGAAGCTCTAGGAAAGTTATCTGTGCCTTCATCATAATCGATAGCTTAGTTTGAGGAGATGAGTTAAAGTTTGTGAAAAGAGCATAGAATAGCCTGTAGGTGATGGGGAATAAAGGAAATGGAAACACATGTTGAAGCTTTGATGCAATGGGTTCAATTATTCAAGCCATCTATGAACTGAAAATAGAGAAAAGATGGGCCCTCACAATAGAGCTGGTCCATTGAGTTGTTCACTTAGTTCCCTGTTAACCCCTGGTATCAGATCTCAGAAGCCATTCTCATCCTGCTTGTAACTTTTACATATCATAGGAAATATTCTTCTGTCCCCACATTATATTGAAAGTGTGTATGTGTGTGTGTGTGTTTGTGTAGTGTCATAATTGGAATACAAGGGCCACACAATTTAAGAAAAATAAGGGAGGACATACTTTAAAGTGGAAATAACAATTACTTAAAAGAAAATTCAAGGCCTGCTGCTTTAGTTATTTTTTACCTATCTGGTCCCAGAAGACATTCAACAGGCAACTTTTAACCTCTGCATTTGAATATCTTCAACTACCTAAAGGCGTTAAACTACTGGAACCCTAAGGTCTATGTGACTGTAAAGTTTGAGCAGTCAATGACTGATTGTGGGAATTTAAGGGCAAAAGGAAAAATGAATTTATAGGGTTCTTTAGAAGGGAAAGATGACTGATTGAAAAAAAACGAACACTACTAACTTAAATAATGTTGCAGGCAAGCTAAAGTTGTGCTAGGGGTTGAGGATTCACTTTAATTGTGGTTTTTTAAATTGATTGAGTGATTGCTTCTCGACCTTTTGGCTAAGATCAAGTGTAAAATTGATTGCATGATTGAGTGACTGAGTGATTGATTTGAATGCCTGTCATTTGAATGACAGAGAGAGGGAGAGATAGATCGTCTTTCCACTGGTTCACTTCCCTAATGCCCACAACACCTGGGTCTGGATCAGGCTCCTGCCAGCAGCAAAAGAAAACTCCATGCAGGATCTCCCACAGGTTGGCAGGAACCCACATACTTCAGCCATCATCTGCTGTGTGACAACAGGCACATTTAATAGGAAGTTAGACTGGAGGGGGAGGCAGGATTCAATTCCAGGCACTTTGACATGGGCTACTGGCATTCCAAGAGATAGCTTAACACACTACATCATAATGCCCATCCCAACTGTGCTTTTAATTTAACTCTGAAAACATTCTTGTTTGGCCAAGCAAAAAGGAATGTTCTCCTCTGTTCTGGCAAATGACTCCGGTCCTAAGAAAAGATTAGCTGGAACCAGCCTCTTCCCCAGTGACTCTGCATTTCTCAGTTGCTGAGTCACTTGAAAAAGACTGAGGGTGTTGAAAATATCTAGCGTACCAGGCTTTGAAATATCAAAGCCCATTCTTAATTGGACAAGGGCGACTCTCAACATGAGCTGTCCTAAAGGGATTTCTTTTTCGAAGTGTCTATTGGATCTTAAATATTGCAATATCATCACTCTCCTTAATAAGAAAAAAAATCACTGTTAGTCATATCATGTTGTTCTTCCTTTCAATTTTGTTTATTCTTTCTCCAGATGGCCCATTTGCACCTGATGTTTAGACACAGGTATTAAACTTGACTTTTCTAGAAGACTCATTTTTATATTTTTCCTTTTCATTCATCATGCTTTTCATGACTTATTTAGCCCATAGTTTCACTTGTAAACTATATTCAAACATCTTCTAACTGTATCTGTCGCATATTTTAAACTGCACCTCCTCTTTAGTCATCTCTAGACCTCTCAAACTCATTGTACCCAAATACAGAATTCATTATTTTCCCACTCAAGCTCCTCTGTCTGACTTCTCCATTTTGCTTAATTGCATCATCACTGACCACGATGTCACCTGTGATTCTTCCTTTTTATTTAACTTTTCTACTCAGTTCCTACACTTTGTCAGTTGTCTTTTTTTCGCCATTTCTTGGATATGTCCCCTCTTCTACTCTCTCTTCGTTGTTCTAAAGATTTTAATCTCTGATCTGTATCATTTCAGTGTAGTCATGGACTTCCCTAGAACACACACCTTAAAGTGAGCATAAGAATAAGAGCTAGCATATTTTTGCAAACAGCTTTTTTCTTGTTCTGCCTTAATCATCTGCTAAAATTCCAGATACTTTCAAGTTGGTTCCACATTATGTTGGCATTCTCCAGGAGAAGTTTCACACATCACTGGGCATCCTCTTTGCTGCTACATAAAACTTATGTAATCCCATTGACTGCTGGAGTCACCACTTTTCTGTTTTTCTTCTGCTTTCTATAGCAACACATATTGTCATTCTCTCCAAAACACTGCTGCTGGTGTGTCCTGATGCCCAAGATCTTGGCTCATTGAGTCCATTCAGGTGTGGCTATTGCTATTGATGCTGAAACTAAAAGCATTGCTCTCCACCCCTGGGAATGTTGTGCATGCCAATGTTACTGAGAGAACTAAGTTCTTGATATTTCATGGGTATTTTAGTGAAATTGATATTTGAAAATTTCACTTGTCCTTTATTATAACCCTCTTACCTTAGTATCATGAGATTGGAGACAAAAGGCAATTTCAATACTACGCTGGTCTCTTGTCAGAATTATTACACTCCCATTACAACTTGGTTTTATTTTTCTTGAGTAAACTTGGTGTATCCACATATATTATTTTTCCCTTGCAGATGTTATTTCCTAGAATGTACTTTTGTACTTCAAAAGTCTCCTAGATAAGAAGTTCCAATCTTGTCCACAACACTCCTCAGGAACCCTGGGAAGAACACCGTGTAGGATCAGCCTGCACCCTTTCCACAATACCAATGGAGATCAAAACAGTTCATGTTTAAACTTCCCTGATTAAAATATAGGCCAAAGAAAATCTCATATAGGCTTGAGAACAATTTAAATCTTCAAAAAATGACTTAAAATCCTTGAGAATCCAGACATTGCCTTTATCTCCAGTATTGTGCATGGACCCAGCAGCTTTACCTGCCTTGTTAAAATAGATATGTCAATTCAAAGCGGAGAGAAGGCACTGAAACACACACATACACACACACGAGAGAGAGAGATACTGAGACAAAGAGATACTAGACAAAGAAAAAGAAATGATGGTTTGATAACTAAACACAAGAGAGATTTCCAACACTCATTCATCTAACGACTATCTATAGCACACCTACCATAATCCCAGCTAAAATGGCAAGGGCCTAAGTACATGCACATCAAGTGTTGCACTTGCTGAAGCCAGCACTATCTCAGAGCTTTGAAAGTGCTTCACAATGTTAACAGAAATGTAAAAAAGATCCGGGAAGAGGATGAGGTGAGATGATTTGCCCAGAGCCACATGTTTTACCAGCACTAATTTGAATATAGCAGGTCAACCTCCCAGTCCTTTATTCTCTATGCTTCTCTACCTGTGCAATGGAAATGAACTCTTGCTGGTTCGAGGATCATCCTCTGTATTCCCTAAAACAACCTTGATTTTAAGGCAGAAGGATAATGACAGAGGGCACGCTTTCTTTGTGCCTTGCACAGGTGTTACAGTCACATCCTGTTTTCTATTAGCACTCATTCCACAGTGCCCTTGGAACTCCCCTGCTTGTTCTGTAGCTGAGTTGATCTCTGCCAGGGGGTGGGAAGCTACAATGAAATTCAAGCATGAGGAGAGAAAAACAGGAATGAGAGTTCTGCAAATCATTGATGTGCTGAAGGCCAGCCACTTTAGTAATGCATAGGTGGAAGAAACCCAATCAGATAGTCCTCTGGCATGTGAATCTTTTGTTTGTCTGCATGCTGTCAGTTGGTGTTTGTGAGAATGCAGGTGCGGTGTACTCTGAATCCTTGCCTTTGCACAGTGAGCTCTAATGCAACTCCCAGTCTTGCTTCCTTCAGAATTAGGCTCAACCTTATGATAGTGAAGTTGGAGAGTGAGAAATAAGAACTATCTTTATATGGTCTTGACCATGGCATTCCCCTGCAAAGATTGAATCCAGGAGAGCACAAGCAATACCACTTTCACAATTTCACACCTGTAATGGGGATGTTGTATGGGAAAGGGAGGCAGGGCAATGTTCGTTATTGGGTGATATCGACTGTGGAACAAGCCCATGGGCTCTCCTTGCTTTTAATCAATCCCCCAGCTGTTGCCACTTGTCCCTCTAAAATGAAAATCTCATGTGTGTCATTGCCTTGCACACATATCTTCAATGGCTTTCTTTTGTTTTCAGAGTCAGAATTCCTTTATAGGACATAGCAAAGCCTATGCTTCCAACATCATCTGCCATACCCCTCCACGTACTCCATGACACAATAAGCCCATTTGCTTTTAGGGATTCAATGAGGCAATCTCCATGGTGACTCAGCATAGGTTTTGGGATGAGTTCTCTTGATTTGAACCCAGGATCTCACTAGCTGTGTAGCCACGGGGAAGCTACTTACCTCTCCATGCTTCAGTCTTTCCACCTAAAAAATGGGCGATGTGAAAATATCCTAAGATGAGGAGTAAACGAGTTATTGTAAATGAAGGGTTTAGAACAGTGCCTAAAACAGCAAGCCTCATAAAGGTTACATAGCATTGCACTTTTTTTACAATGACCAGAATGTTGCATTTTCTTTAACACCTCTGTGCATTTGCACCAGTAGTTTCCACAGCCTGTAACTCCCTGTCCCTCATCAGAACCTATTGTTGAACTCACTTTCAACACCTCTTTCAAGTGTCAACTTCTCTACCTCTCTCTTTGCACATAGCATTGTGTGGCACTTATTACAGCAGATTGTCACAGCTTTGTTAAACACATCATTCTTTCCTTGTAAGATTGTGACTTTCTTGAGAGAAACGATTATCTTAATCTCTGTCTCCCTAGATTCTTTAGAAACTTTAGTGTGAAACAAGCCTCAAAAATTGAGCCACATAAAAATATTACAGCATATATAAATATGCTATAATATATGTACAATATACTATATGAATGTTTATAGCAGTATTGTTCTTAGCAGCCCAAAGTGGAGAAATTCAAAGGTTTACCAATAGATGAATGGATAAATGTGAAATATTCATGCAATAGAATATCACTCATCTGTTAACAGGAATGAAGTACTGATGCATGCACAAACACGGCTGAGCCTTCAAGACACTTATGCTTACTGAAAGAGACCAATCACGAAAGATCACAAATTATAAGCTTCTACTCATATCATATGTATGATATCCGATAAGCAAATCTAGAGAGAGAGAAAGTGATTTAGTGCTTGCTCAGCTTCTGGCCAAAAGATAGAGACAGACTATAGATAAAGAATATGAAGCTTTTTGTTTTTTGGTTTTTGAGGTGATGAAACTTCTAAAATGGACTGTGATGATTGTGCAATTTTGAGTTCATGAAAAACCATTGAATGTTACATTTTTAACGGGTGAATTGTGTGGTGTGTCTTAATAAAGTTGTTACGAAACATTCAAAGAACATTGATTGAGTAACTGAGTAAAAGAATGAATGGGAACTGCGTTCTGCCTGTGTCTAGTGGAAGTGCATCAAAGACCCAGTTCTCAGGCTGTCCCCTCCCTGAGCAAAGGCCGGTGCTAAAGTGTCTGGGGACTTTCCTGGACATGGTTCTTCTTCTTTTTTTTTTTTTTCAAGAATTTGCTTCTCTATTTACTCCCTTTATACACTTGTTTCCTCCCAGGCTTTTCTCTTCTCTCCTATTGAGAGTTTCTTTTCCTCCTTTATATGTCTGAACAGTCACTCAGGACATTCGACATGAACCTGTAAAGTATCCAGATCTTGCATCCACCTGTTCAATACAATTCCTTCCATAATGCCTGTCTTCTTCGTTTCCCATATGTCTAGCTCTAGGGTGGAATGATCTTAATGCCAAAACAGGTGGAGCTAGTAAGGACTCAAAACCATGAAATGACTTTCTGGTCAAATATTTCAAGAGATAGCATGTCATCACGTTGAATTTCAAAAGACTTTCTTAAGTTTCTTCTTTTTTTCTTCCCGAGTATGTGTCTTATTAATAGAGAATACATGCTACGGAGAGCGGGCAAAAGCTTGGGAGGCGCTTATGTAGTTAGATCCCAGTTTCCACTCTACTACTATCTGTGTGACATCTTCCAGACATACAACTCTTCTGGGTCTCACCTGCCTGACTGTATAATTTGTGTTGGGTTGGATGACATCTTAGATTCCTCCAACGTCTGTCTATGGTGCCATAATTTGATAATGATGGTTTGAAATAAAAAGGCTTAAACTGGACTTAAACTGAAGCTTAGAGCTGTTTCATTGTCTAGCCATTCTCCCAGAGATACTTGTGGCAAGTATCTCACCAGTAAAGACAGGTTGTTTTTAAAAGATTTTTTTTTTAATTCGAAAAGCAGATTTACTGAAAGAGAGAAAGATCTTCCACCTGCTGATTCACTCCCCCAAGTGGCTGCAATAGCTAGGCTGAGCCCATCCGAAGCCAGGAGTCAGAAACCTCTTCCGGGTTTCCTACGCAGATACAGAGCTCCAAAGCTTTGAGCCATCCTCCACTGCTTTCCCAGACTACAAGCAGGGAGCTGGATGGGAAGTGGAGCAACCAGGAAACAAACTGTTGCCGGTATGGGATCCTGGTGCATGCAAGGGTAGGATTTAGCCACTAGGTTGTAGGGTTGGGTCCTATAAACAGATCTGTAGTTGCGTACAAACACAGGAATAGTTGCCAAAGCATGTTGGTTCAATCTGAACATCATTATGCTATTTGGGATCATGACCATTATAATAATTAGGGAATTAGAATCAAGACATGTTAACTTGAAGACCACACACACAAACACACACATTATATATTAAGAGAGAGAGAGGTTAGGAATTTTCATTTTCAATTTAACTCCCACAACAATATTATAAAGACAGGAGTATTCACCCACTGTTCAGATAAGAACAATGAGGATCTGAAGATAATCTCACTTGTCCAGAGTCAGGACATGCGTGTCCCATGTATGTGCTGCCACGGCTCTCGGACTCCTTTGAGTTAATAATTTTTATGTTCTGTTATAGCCTCTCAAAACAGCAAATTTCTAAATATAGGGTCAGGGCAGGAAAAAAAACCCTAATTTGGAGAATGGATTCTTGCCACTCTCATTGCTTCTAATGCTTCAGTCCTTCTGATAAGATTTTCAATCAGTTAGGTATGTTTCTTGGTCCCACTTAATTTATAATTCGTGATAACCTCCCTCTCTGTGGCATTGATTAACCCAGTTTGGTTAGGTAGGCCTCGTGGTTTAGATGGGAGGCAGAGGAAACCCACTGGAGCCAATCATGAATTAATGCCTGTGACGCTGTGTGCAACTTGAGGTTCCCAGGCTGGCTACAACTGTAGATCTCATGTGAGAAATGCTTATTGGAGACAGAGGTAAATTGCATAAATGAGACCTTGGTGAATTTTCTAGAATCGGAAATCTCTTTCTAAAGGGGTCAAAAATCACAACGCAGATTTGAGTGTTGTCATCATCTAGCCTGGCCCAGGATATACAGAGGGGCTTTGGCTGCTTAGGGAGGGTCTTCAAAGAAGATGCATATTTTCTTTCTGAACTTGACTTTGTTTTTCAGGGCAACTAATCTGTGGTTTCCTTAGACTTTTAAAAGATTCTCTTAACCAAGAAAAGTTCCAACATGCTGGCTGGTGTCATGAAGCCTCCCACGGCCTCTGTCTTTTGGGGTCATTTGTCTTGCAGAGTGTATGTCATCTTTCCTGTCTGAGAAGGAAACCCAAGCCTCTATCAGTCTTATCTGGCAGAAAAGGAGGTTGAGATTCAAGGCAGATGTACAGTCATCCCCAGTGAACTACTCCCTTGTGTATCTGGCAGGTTGCTTGACTGAGGTGCTTTGGTCAGGAGACACATGGGCCCAGGCTGCTTGGCTATTAAAACACTGAAGGAGCTGGGCTTCAATCGTGTATTGCTGCTTTCCCATTCACCTTGGTTGCCTTGGCTCCTTCACGGACTTTCTCCTAATGCAGTAACAAAGGGAATTTTGTGATTCAAGTGTAATTCAAAGTGTGGGCCGGAAGAACTGGCAGGTTAGATAAGTGGATGCCTTCAAAACACCTGATCTAATACATAATAACTCTTTTCTGGTCAATGCATGCACTTCATTATGTACTTCATGTAATACCCTAAGCAGTTGGCCCATGTGCCCTCGGCACTCCCTGTCCTGTACACCCTATGACAGCCCACAGAATGGGCCAGGGGCTCTCTGTCAGAAGGCTCTTTCTCAGGCCCCGTTCGTGGATGGGTAGATGGGGGCATAGGAGTTGATATCTGGGGGAGTATTCCTCAGCCAATATTGGATGGAAATTCATGATAAACATTCTAGTGTCCCTCTTCTCAGGTGAGAGCACCATTCAAGACATCTTGTACAGGACTCCTAACAGGATTAATTCCTGTTTCACACTGGATTGTACAGAAACCTATACTGGCTTCCCATCCCTGGCTCACCATCCTTCCCCCGCCCCTACTTCCCAGCCAGTGCACTTGTGTTTTCTGGGATCACCTCTCAAATAAACTACACCCCAGTCCTTGTCTCACATTCAGCTTCAGGGGAAACTCAGCCTGTGACACGTTTGAAAATAAATATTTACACATACATTAATATATACACAATATTTTATAAGTGTTGAGAGAAGATTTTCATATACGACCTCCTCCCCAACATCAATAAAAAGGCAAATTGAGAAATGTGAGATTTAATATTCCACAGTGG
Source organism: Ochotona curzoniae (assembly GCF_017591425.1). NCBI lineage: Eukaryota > Metazoa > Chordata > Mammalia > Lagomorpha > Ochotonidae > Ochotona > Ochotona curzoniae. The sequence continues at coordinate 15,568,182 of NW_024465023.1, read as the reverse complement.
GCTGTCAGCAATTTCAAAGCCCAAAGATGTCTGATAAAACATGTAATTTATTCAACCTCATTTCCTATGATCCTCCAATATTTGCTTAACTGTATTAATACTGTGGGACTCATCTGCCTTAGTTGGAAACCTTCTCCTTAAATTCTTTTTTAAATTAACAAAAACTTCTAACAAAACCCTCTGTCTCGGAAATGCATTTCCTATTATTTTATGCTGTGAAAGAAACATGTGGAACAATTCTGTGTTCCTCACAGCATGAAAGAATTTCTTTACTACTCTGTCACCGTATCGCCTGTCCTTTGTGAGCTCTCCCCTTCCTTTCCTTTGCATCTTTCTACTGACCTGAAGAGATACGAGTTAACATTTTTTTTCTGCCATGCCTTTAAAAAAAAATATTTCTTTATTTTTATTGGAAAAGCAGATTTACAGAGAGGAGGAGAGACAGAGAGAAAAATCTTCCATTCACAGGTTCATTTCCTAAATGGCTGCAATGGCTGGAGCTGAACCAATCAGAAATCAGGAACAGGGGGTTTCTTCCAGGTCTTCCATGCAGGTACAGCGTCCCAAGGCTTTGGGCCATCCTCTACTGCCTTCCCAGGCCACAAGCAGGGAGCTGGATGGGAAGTGGAGTAGCTAGGGCACAAACCAGTGCCCATATGGGCTCCTGTCACATGCAAGGTAAGGATTTTAGCCACTGAGCCATCACATTGGGCCCCTTCCATGTCTTAAGAGCTGTATTACCCATGGTTGCAACATTTGGCCATGCATGGTGACTGTAACCAGCTCACATTTCTTGGGAAATCCATCTCTAGATTTTCATGGTGACGGAGCTGCTGTGACTACATTTGAATCAGCACCATGTTTGTGCTTTTTGAAGGAGCCATTAATTTTAATCCAGAGTCTCAGGAAAGTAAGTTGCATATTGAATGATGTTTGGGTTGCTGTTCCTCATTCTTGGTACTCTGGAGATGTCCATGAAAGGTTAATGCGTGGGTCCTGAATTGCCCTAATACAACACGAATGGAAGTCTGATTTACAGCATTGGCAACTAAAACAACTTCTGCAACGATTCTTTGAAGTATGAAGGTACTTCAAAAGATTCACAGAAAAATTGGATTAAAAGATGTTTATTTTGGTGCAAAAAAAAAAAAAAATGAAATCCATGCCTAGAAGGAGGGTCTTCAAAAAGTTTGTGGAAAATGCATATTATGAAGCAATTCTGTATGGATTTCAAAATTATTTACATCAAGTAATTATCTTTAATTTTATTTTCTATGGCCTTTTGAAGTGTTTTCTGATGTGGTTATGTGTTTAGTGAAGGTTGTATGGGAGAGAATGTGGGCAGAGAAAAGCCACAATAAAGTTCTGCTGCTTTTCTTGTGGGTTGCATCTATCCCGGCCCATCTCGCTTAGCTATTGTCACAATGTTGCACAACAAATCACCCCCAAAGCTTGGAGTTTAACAAGGTCAGTTTTCTTGCTTAAGTGTTTGTGGGTTGGCTAGAGGTTAGCAAACCCAGGTGGGGTTCAGCTGCGTTTGGTGCTAAGTTGTGGACTGGAACTGAGTTGATTCTTCTCATTTCTCCTCCTGCTTGGACCTGTGTATATACATGGTATGATGTGTTCATAACAATGAGAAGCACAAAAGGGCAAAGGCCTTCTAATCTTCTATTTATGGCATATCTGTTAATCATTGGCCTAAATCAATCATATTGTTAAGTTGAAAGTCCAAGGGCGTGGAATTACTCTACCTACAGTGAGACTATTGCAACACTGTAGAGACAGGTGTGTAATAGCAGTTATGAAAAATTGGGTCCAACAACTTGATCAATCAAATGTCCTCATAAGGATATCTCCTAACTTAAACGTGACACCTGAAGGTACTACCACAGTGTCCTGGCATTTTTATGTTCATATCATTGAATCAGTTACTACTACACTGAAAGGCTAAGGATGGGATTTTTAAATCTTTGATCTGCAGGACCTAGCAAAATGTTTAGCACATAGGACTAAAATAATCCAACAAGAGCATGTGGATGCTCAGTAAATGAGGTCTTCACAAGAGAACAGAATTGAATTGAAATAACCTGAGGAAAGCCTTGCAAAATGTGTCTTTTATCTACCCATTAGACTTTTTCTCCTAATGCAGTATGCATAAAGCACCTGCAAGTTTCATTTGAATCTTCCGGCATTCACAGTGAGATGCAATTTTAAATCATCTATCGACTAATCTTTCTTTTAAACATGATATATTTGAATGGCAACATAAAAGAGTAATTGTTAATGTTGACTTTCCCAGTCTAATCTCATTGTTCAATTTGGTCCTCAATTCTCTTTTTATTCCCTTTTGGTAAAAACTAGCATTCTTCACTCCCTAATAGTCAAAAAATCTACAGTGTATCCTTTTTAAAATAATTCTTTTAGTGTGTCAAATTTGTTCCTAAAATCATACATCATTGTATTTGAATTCTTTGCTCCCCAATACGACAACATTAATTCATGTACTCCCATTTCCATTGACTTACTTAATCCATACACCCTGAAAACTGTAATGACTGCATTTAATGAGAACTGACTATGTGCTGGGCACTGGGTGCTGAACACTGTTGTACATATCATCTCATTGCATGACAAAAGACTGAGAGTGGGGTCTGCCAGGTACCCATCCCAGCCAGTGAGAGGTGGTTTCAGAGCCTTAGGTATCTGATTTCAAGGTTGCACACCTGTCCACTAAGACTGTATTGCCTCTGGTTCTTTGATGTCCAAGTATTGGCAAGAGCACAAGCCAGGAGACCTCAGCTTCAGTCTTTCTTCCTTCCTGTTTGATCTATGTGAGCTTCAGCTTCTTTTGTAAGTGGGAACTCACAATTAGGTTAGTTACCATGTGAGCAAGTTGCTGTGGAAATCCTTGAGAAATGTTGCTTCCGATTGAAATGTCCAGGGATTTTGATTGCGTTGTCGTCCAGCATTTCTTGAAATTGAGCCTTTGCCTCCAAATGATGTCACTTGGTTGTCCCCTCTCCACATTTACTGACAAGGCCCATTTGGTTTTTTGGTCCTGAGAAATTTTGTTTCCTTTAAGCCTTCCTATTTGTTTGTGGAACTAACCACACATCACCAGCAATGTCCCAGACCTTTTCAATATTCCTTGATTAATTCTCTCTCTTGTCCTTGTGGATTTACTGTTTTCTCAGGCCCCTCTCAGAAGAGCTGCAGACCGTGTATATGCTTGCCAAAGACCAAATGGGAATTTGAGAATTTCTGATCCTTTTTTTTCTATTCATCTAATTGGCCTTAAATATTTGATTATTTCCAAAAGTTATTAATAGTCTTGCTTTTAAAAATTGCCAGAGGATTCAGTTTTGGTTTCAGGTCTTCATCCCTTTCTCCAGCTCCCACTTGCTGGAGATAAAATGGTGAAACCAAACAATTACAGATTTGACCCCTAGTTTGCATTCTGACTCTGTGTGTGTGTGTGTGACTGAATTAGTGCTGAATAGTTCTACATAACTTGTCCTCGCCTAATTTAAACAACAACCAAAAAATCACAAGCTGACCGTCATATGTAAATGAGGCATTTGTGCTGAATGCTCATTGCTTAAGCCCAGGTCTCCTAGTAATTCGAAAATAATTTGAAAAGCACTGGGAAAATGAAGCCATTGTTTGACCTGTGGTTGTGTTGACAAAATGCCCCCTCTCATACTCTCACTGCCAGTTGCAGTTTAGTTTCAGCAAAACAATATTATTCCTTATTTTAAATCAATTTTGTTAATTAGAATTGTGTTGGTGTTACAGTTCTATTTACATTTATTTGTAAATGTTCAAGAGCTTCAAGGGTGCAGATAAGCGAGTTATAATATAAGGAATCTGTGGCCTCTTGTTTGCATGCAATAAGCATCATTTTAATTAAATATTTTTAATAAATTTGCTCAAGAGTACTTTTTCTTTAATTGATATCTGTACATTAATTAAATATGTGCACATATTCTCTAAATCATAACCAAGAGAAGATCTCAGTGAAGGTGGACCCCTCCTCCACGCTCCTGCTGTCACTTTGATGAGTCAGGGAAATGGCTTGAATGAAAACTTGGTCTATCTTGGAAATATTTGACTCTATCTCGAAAGTCAGTTTTTGAAATGTTCTACGTTTTTACATATAATGGAGTCACATCGTATACTCACATAAATTCCTCGGATCCCACTTTAATGTTCTAGAAATTCTTACCTGGAAAAGTAAAAACGATAGACATGTGCATATACAAGCACACACATACATGGGTAGGTCCAGAAAGAGAAATTACATTTTAAGAAGTGTGGATGATGTGGATAGACTGTGGACATTACTTCAACTTCTTCCCACATCTTGCTTCAATCCTGCTGGCTTTGCTTGGCAGGTGCAGTGAGATGGTGCCTGTCATCCTGAGCTCATGAAATATACTCGGTCCAGGTGCTTTCTGATGATGTAGTGTGATACACTTAGGGTGTCCGCTACACACTCATCCATGCACTGTGAGTAGTATGCTGGAGCTAACATCCTTTGTTTACCTATGGGCCAAGGTGTTTCATTCGCTATCCCATGTGCAGGCAACTCTGAGGTGTGCATGCCACAAAGCTCCAAAGAAAGTCCAGCAGAGGCCATTCTTCACCTGTCTTGGTTGCCAATTCTTGTTAAAGCTTGCCTGCCTTCTCTCTCTCATTCCCCATTTCCTTTATTCCTGCTACCAATAAACTACCTGCTCACAAGCCTATGTTTCAAGCTCTATTCTTGCTGAAGTGTAGAGAGAAGATGAACGCCAATGTAGTTAATAGAAACAAAACAACTGAGGACAGTATTGTGGTGCAGTGGGTCAAGCCACGGTTTGCGATACAGACATCTCATATTGGAATGCCAGTTCAAGTCCCAGTTGCTCCACTTCACATCTAGCTTCCTGTTAATGGATCTGGGAGGCAGCAAGTTCAAGATTGTTCAAATGCTCAGGTCCATGCCAGCCAGTAGAACACCCTGATAAAATGCTAGCTCCTGATGTTAGCCTGGCCCAATCCCAGCTGTTGTGAGCATTTAAGGAATGAACCAAGGGATGGAAGATGTTGTTCTTCCTCTGGCTCTTCTTCTCTCAGCTACTCTCTTTTAAATAAATAAATAAAAAATCTTAAGAGAAATAAAACAACCACTTAATTTGGTGCTGAAATAAAGAAAATGTTCTTAAACATTACTTAGCCATCTTTTGCTTTTATTTATTCTCTCCTTTGCTTGCTCTGTTCTTCCACACTGAGAACTGCTGACAACTGTGCCACCTGCCTCATTAGAGTTCATGGGGTGAGTGGAATCTCCATCCTACTGTTTGAGGGAATTCTTACACAGGGGGCAGGGGAGATGGTCGTGCTCTCCAAAACCTGCTTTTGCTGGTGCAGTACCTTTAGCACGAGGGGATGGCTGATACCCTTCCCAGGAGCTGCTGGTTTTAGCATATCACACACCTTTCAAAAATGGTAACTTTATTTTTTTTTATTCCTCTCAGAACACAAACTGGCATTTCTTTATGCCTAGTGTATGGTTTGTATCCCTGGGGTTCATGCATCAGTAGCTTGGGCCCCAATGTAGTGGCACCTTTAGGAAGTGAAGTGGAAGGGAGGTGGTTAACTCATGAGGGGCATTGTCCTTGACAAGGCTTACTGCCAGTCTCACGGATCGAGTTAGCCTCCTAGAAGGAAGTTGTTTTGTAAAAAACAAGACAGAAAGGAGGACTAAACAATTAAATATACCTTGAAAAGATGATACCAGATTCTATAACCTGCAATGCCATGATGCATTTCAATAGCAGGATGTTAACTTGGTAAGTATTACTAAAGGACTATACTAATTCAATAGTATGGGGGAAATCGGTACCGGGGGAAATGAGGAAGGGAGGCAAATAATATTAACAATAATTTTTATTTTAAAAAATTAAAATGCAAGATTCACCTCTCCCTGCTTCCTGGCTTCCTGTCCCCCCATGTGACTGCCCTCTTTCACCTGTGCTCCCACCACCATGCCACCTGCCATGTTCTGATGTAGCCAATGGAACCCTCACTAGAGGGTGGAATACACAGTCTCCCAATCTTAGCCTTTTTGTTTCCAAAATGCTGAGCTAAATAGACTTGTTTTTTCTTATGAAGTGCCCAGCTTCGGGTATTTTGTTACAGGTAAATTTCAACTGATAATATCAGAAATGCGTGCCACAGGAATTTGACCCTTTTGAAAGGGGTTAGAGCAAGGAAAGAATACCCCTTTAGTTCACCCTAAACTTTTACCATTCTGCCTGTGATCACACCGTAGAACACTCCTTTCCACTGTTGATTTATCTGACATGTTACAAAGCAATATTGGGGCCTTTGCCCTAGCCTCAAGCATTAAACATTGTGACTACAGGAGGTCTTCAAGATCATCAAGTCGAACCTCTTTGTATATGGAGACAGAGGCCAAGAGGTGATATGACCTCCTGCCCTCTCTCCAGTCGCACAACACAAGACTCCCTGAGATTGCTTCTAAGATCCTAAAGACCACATCCCTCATAGGGAAGCTTGATCTTTCCCCAAGCCGCATCATAATGATTCCACATTCTACACTCTAAAGCAATTGCTCCCCTGTGTGTGTGTGCGTGTGTGTGTCTGTGTGTGTGTGTATGTTAGCAAGGTTCAAGTTAAATCAATTTATGAATAATAGCATGGCAAACTGCATGTGGGGACAGATGTAGAATGATTTCTCAAGCCTGAGGGAGATGGTGCTCATGGACTCTCCGAGGGGCTCTGCCCTGCGCTGGCAGCTGTGCGCAAACGGTTCTGTGTTCCACAAGATGACAGGAGGTATCAAATGGGGCTTTTCTTCAGAGGAAGAGGCCGTTGCCATCCAAGTTAAGTAAAGAGTAGGGAAAGGTTCTTGTAGAGGGTAGTAACATGAAGGGGGTGAGACATTTCCTCTGTCTAGAAAGGTTTTTCTGTCTCCTTTAAGTTTCTCTTTCATTTTTCCCTTTTATTTTCAAACTAAAGGAGAAACATGTGTTGGTTGTTAAAAAAATCAGACTATAAAGAAATTTATTTTCTATAAGGTATATGTTTCTGTGTGACAAATGATCCTAAACCTTAATAGCATGAAAAAAAAATCGACATATACTTTGTTTTTGAATTTGCAATTTAAGCAGGGCCTCCCAGGGACAACCTGCCTGCCTGCCTGGAGGTGTCTAAGACGTCAGCTGGGAATGACTAGAAGGCCTGAGCATGCCGGGTACTTCTGCCTCTTGCCTCATGCGCTCCCCCGGCTTCCCCATGAGTCTGCTGCTTGTTCTTCCCAACGTGCTACCTCAGGGTAGTCGCACTGTTCACGTGGCTGAGGGCGATCTGCAAGTATCAGGGGCAGAAGCTGAACATCTTCCTTGGCTTAGCCTTGGAAGTTCCAGAACATCACTTCTACGGCCTGATAGGGGCCAAGAAAGTCACTGAAGTGAGTCCAGATTCAACAAGTGGGGCACTCTAGGCTCCATGGCATGATGGTGGAGCAAGAAATAATGTTTCACCATCTTCAATCACCCACAACGTTATACTCACCAATGCCTGATCATATGTCTTAACTGCTTTTGGTCAGCATCTTAGTGTGCATTCTCTGTAAATCCAGGTGCCACTCTTCTGCTTCTGGAAATCAATGCGATTGGGTCCAGGTTAGACTTTTGCTTTTTGCTTCGCTGAGTTATGGGGTGTAATTCTTTTGCAGGCTTTGAATTCATCATCACAGTGTTTTGTTTCAACAGTGTAGTTCTTTGGGAGAGTTTTTTTTTTTTTATCTATGTGTAGCACTTTAAAAAGCCCATGATGTGTTCGCAATGGCCGCTGTGGTGCTCAGATTAACTCAGAGAGCTGCAATCACATTTCATCCTATCTTCTCAAATGCCCCATAAGGTCAGGACCGTACACTAGCATGGTACCTGCTTAAGCAAGTTCAACTGATGGTACTTTCCACCCCATGTATTAGATCAGTTCAAAGAGGTTATGGGACCCACCCAGGAAAGAGAGGTAGAAATGAAAATCCAGCTTCCAATCTTAGTCACCTTGCTATCTGAACTCATATCCTGAACCCCTTCCATTCATTCTGATTTTATGGAGGGAAAAACTAAAGGTTAAAAAGTCATCTGGCATGTTTCATTTTCCAGGGTGGTTGCAACAAGCGCAGAAACACGACCAGTCAATTCCCATATTCTAGAGGGTTAACCTCTCATAAAGTGTGTTTTGTGTTGCCTGTAGCAACAGTTTATTGCTGCTTTCATTTGTGGGGACTACTTCTACCAGCTTACCTTATCAAGCAGTGGAAACATTGTTGAGCAGAGATGGCCGAGAAAAAAGAAAAAAAAAAAAACAGTGGATTTTATAGCAAACTAAAAGATAAGCTGAGAACGCTGGAATTGGAATTTGAAACATTGGGTTTTTGTATCAATTTTCACTTCCTAGCCATTAGAGCTATTGAAGAAGCTGCAGGTGCATCATTGAGCCGACTTTGGACTGGGTCTTCTTTGCCTTTTGTCATCAGTTTCTACATTTGGCTTTGACCTGATTCGACATTCACAAGCCACCAGTCCCATCCAGATAGAAGCTGGGCTGGTCACGTCCCTACTGACAAGTTGGGCCATTGCGAGCAGGAAGCTTTCTGGTCCTCTGTTAGCAACTGTGCAATGTTCAGAGTAGAGACCTTCTGCTTTGTTCTGCATGGACTTCTCCAACTGTGTTTTTATTGCCCTAGCTCTCTCTGTCCCCATGCAATTTTGCTTAAATCCACACAGGACTGGAGTGTAGCTCTCAGTGCCACCACAATCTACAAAGGTAATGAACTCAGCTGGAGTCTTCTGCAAAATGCTTTCTAACAAAATGTCTGCTGCCTCTGGATGTCTATAAATGGCCTTGACCTATGATTGTCTGTCATTGCTAAGACGGACTGAGTTTGGGTAGGTATCTTGGGCTTAAAGAGAGAAAAGAAAGCCTTCACACCAGAACGTTGCCTTGGAACATTTTACTCCATTATTCATCAATCTTTTTACTGATGACTGGCTCTTTTGTAACTATATCATTCGATAAACATTTTCTGAAGGCTTCTTCTAAGCCAGGCACTGGCTGGACATGTGCAAGCATGGGTAAGATCAAAGAGAAAATGGTCCCTGGCTCTAACTCCATGAAGGCTGTCAGTGTAGCCACAGGCTTCTCTACTCCTGTTGATTGGTGTTCCTTTATTTTTTTTTTTTTCTCTCTGAGCCTTTTTCCACTGCCTATGCTTGTGGCAATTGCCTCACTTAAATTCCTTCCAAATTAATAAATTAACTCGAGATTTCAACTATGGTGCTTACAGATTATTATTATTGTAATTTCAAGTTTATTATTATTTTGACTCAGATTGGTTTTATTCATATTATCCTTTAAATTCACCATGATGTCTATTGTTTTATCTGTTCATTGTTTTCAGGGTCTTTATCTTGTATTACCTTGGTTTTTCTGTTATTTTAGGTCAGGTTATATTCTTGTTGTGTTTGCTTACTATCTCTTATGGTATTGAATTTTCTTGTATAGCTACTATTTTTTTTTTATAACGAGTTTAGCTTTTGTTTCCTTCTGCAGGATTTTTAAGGTCTTCAGATTCTAGAGTTCCCCATGCATTAAATTAGATCACATGTTAATTTCTCAACTTGGGTTTTCTAAACCTACAGGTAGTATCAATTAGAATCCACGTCTACCAAGAATAGAAGACAAGAGTCCTGATTTTTCAAAGATGTCTCTTTTATTTCCTTGCTTAAGGATCAAAATACACAGCAAGTATCCTTATTACATCCCTGAGCCTATGGACAAAGAAATTCTTTGCTTTTGTGATGAGCAGGATATTTCTGTGCCTCTAAGCTCTAAACAGGTGGCTCAGTTGGAGCTCTCACTTTGTATGGGCCCAAGGTGCTCTATTCTCTATGTGAGAGCATTTTCAAGTCCCTGTGTCTGTCCCCAGACCCTGGACTGAAGCTCTTGAGGGACACCATGGCACCGGTGTGAATCTACTGCTTTGGTTTTCATTTCTCTTTTCATATGGATTACGGGTGTTTGTATTTCTTTGAAGCCAAGCCTGTTGAATTTTTATTTTTCTTTAGAAATGTGGAAGGGATTGGATATGCTATCCTGACTTTCCACATATTGTAGCAGGAAAGCTTTCTTTCATTTGATTTTTATTATTTCTTTAAAAAGTGTTTGGAGCACCTGTAACATTTCAGACTCTGTGCCCACTTACATTTGTGATTACTCAAGTCTCTGTGTGTGTGTGTGTATATATATATATATATATATACATATATATATATTTCAATATGGTTCATTAGAAAGGTTAAAAAGTAAGGTGGTCAGTGCTGCTGGAGACAGGTACAACACCAGAAAAAAGAACTTAGAGCTGGTAACACTAAAGAAGGGAGACAAAAGCTCTTAAATATACAGACACTTGCAAATCATGATGGTGTAAGGCCAGAAAGTGTTCACGAACCAATGAACACACCTACATGACGTGATTACCTAACCTTATTACGTCACAGTAGAATATTCACGATGAATGTATTCACAGTAGAATATATTCACGATGATGTCCCTGCTGAGGAATCTTCCTCAATGGAAATTAAAAGTGCTATTGTCATTGTGTGCTTGAAGTGTTTTTGATGTTGCATGTCAACCACCTTCAGACCGTGGGAGGTCATACAAATAGGTGGGGATGAGGTTTGTGTATGGTCATGATTGAGAAACTTGAATGAGTCACCTGCAAGAACACAAGTGGCAGATTACTGATTGATGCTTATTCACTGGGCTTGGATTATGTTGGTCACATTTGTATTGCAAAAGAAATGAGGAATAGATACTTCCCCAAACCTGCAAACTAGAAATTGAGACCCAACAGGTACTCTGGCTTTAAGATGAGAAGAGTTGGAATTAGAGGCATGTAGTACTGTAAAAAAAAAAAAAAAGAAAGAAAAGAAAGAAAGAAAGAAAGGAAGGAAGGAAGGAAGGAAGGAAGAAAGAAAGAAAGAAAGAAAGAAAGAAAGAAAGAAAGAAAGAAAGAAAGAAAGAAAGAAAGAAAGAAAAGAAAAGAAAAGATGCAGTAGCCTCAAGGATGCTAGGGAATGTGGTAAAGCTGTCATTAAAGTCCCAGGTTGCCAGCAGGGCCCCAGGCTGCCAGCAGGGCTGGAGAAGTAGCATTAAATAGTAGGCAAGAAGCCTGACTTCACCTACTGTCAGAGCTGTCTTGGTTAGTTTTACCTCGGGGGAGCAAAGATGATCCCAATCAAACCACTACCAATGAAGTACGGCAGTACCTTCTGAGACTAAGAGAAAACTGGTGAGAAGTGTTTCTCAGGGACAGGAAAGGGAACAGAAAGTAGCTCTGCGCTTCAAGTTGGTTGGTGACCCTAGGGTGACTGGGGTTGACTGTGGGTAAACTTCTAGAGTGGATGAAGTATCCTCTTAGCTAGTGCCATCTCTGCCCATCCTTTCACCTCTGCCTCTAGCCTGTATTCCATTCCTTAGTTCACAGTTCCCTAAGTTTCTCTCTGACTGTATTAAACTCCTTTCTAGTCACAACACTTCCCATAACTTATCTCCAACATCACTGATGGATGCCAAATCCAGGGAAAATTTCTTCAAGTTCGTTTTATTTAGCACTGTACTGAGATAAGAAGCAGGGTTGAAATATGTTGAGGAGACAATGGAGGGTGAGGATGTAGGAATAATAAAATTATTTTATACATTCTTGAGAAGCCAGAAGAGGTTTTTTTATTATTATTTTTTACAAATACCTGTCTATTTTATTTGAAAGGCAGAGCAAGACAGGGGGAAGAAGAGACAAACAGAGATAGAGCCTCTGTCAGCCGGTTCACTCATCAAGTGTCTCCAATAGACAGTTCCCGTGAGGTCCAAGCCGAGAGTCAGGAACTACATCCAGGTTTCCCACATGGGTGGCATGAGTTCAGGCAACTGAGCCATGCTCTGCTGCCCTCCTGGGCACATACATCAGCAGGAAGCTGGCTTGGAAGTGGAACAGCACAGCGCTGGCCCCAAAAAGAAGTTTCTTCTAGCAGTTGGGAAGCTGGGACCTCATGGACAATAAGATCTTGAGTTTAATATAATTTTAGGAGGGACTGCTTCCTTGCCTGAAATCAGCCCTGATGGAAGAAGTGGAAATATAGTAGTGGGCAATTTCCTGCTGAGGAAAATAGGACTCAAACCCAGTGATGTGTATTCCTCCTACCCAGACTCCAGGTGACATTAATATTAATTGTTCCCATTTATGGAAATCATTTCTATCTCTTATCTTATGAAGTAATAAGATTGATACATGTGTAAAGTGTGAATTAGATTAGATTGTTTTGATTTCTGCTCTAAATCTACCACTTAGCAAACTAAGTCACTTGACAGGATTCATCATGTGAAAGCAGAATATGTGCTCCTCTCACACCTGCCACCTCAGGTATTCCTGTCAAGCAAAATCATTCACTAAAATGAAAAAAAAAAAAGGCAAAACATTTAAGGTAGCCAAAATATACATCAACAAGTGAGTGGATATACAAATTGTGATATTTAATACAGTGAAATACTACTCACAATAATAAAGAATAAATTGTTGATAGGTGTGACAGCATGAATGAATTGTAAAAATGTCATGTTGAATGATGCGAACTTTGCAAAAAAGCAAATATGGTATGATTAATTTGCAAATCATATGCCTTTATCACCTACAAAACCAATCCATGGTACCAAAAGCAATCAGAACTAAGACTGCTTCTGAGAATTAGGGCTGGGAATTACTGGGTAGGGACATGAGCAAACTTCTGGATGCCAGCCATGTTTCTGTATTGATAGAGGTTTGGGGTGTTTGGATTTACGCCTTTGTCATAATTCCTCAAATAGTATGTTTAAAATGCATGTGTATTTCATTACTTGTAAATTTAACCTCAAAAAAAGCCGTAGTCAAATATTGAACTGTAGTTAATAATATGCACACAGATGCATCTGGTGGCAACTGAACTGAAAGCTGCAACTCATTTAGAAATGCATCCAAGTAAGACTGTGGCTGATGGCTAGATAAAGGGATGAACATGCAATAAGGCAACTGATCCAAAATGTTAAGTATAGAAATAAGCTGTTGGGTATATGGGTTGGGTTCACTGTAGAAATTCCTTAACTTTCTTGTATGCTTGGCAGTTTTTCCATGCTACAATGGAGAAAAGCAAATCCATTTGACATAAACATCACTCAGGGACAGTTTGAGTCTAGAATTGTGAAGCCAACCCTGACTGAGTCGCCCTTGTTACAAAGTGAAGTGCAGGCATGGATTGTGTGGGCCAGATTCCCTTGCTGTTGAGCAACATAGTCCAGGTTGTTCTTTCAAACACCTCGTCAGATCCTTTCGCCTTTACCAACAACTCTACTGGAGGAGCCTTTCTTCTAGTGGAATTTTAGATAGCTTAGAAATGTACAGTTGTTGAATGAGCTTATTGGGACACCACCTATGAGTACTCTCCATCACAGAAAGAGAGACACACGGGGACTTAGACTTTGCTATATCAGCAAACACTTCCCTTCCTCTTGGTCTCCTCCCTTAAACTCTAGGGAGCTTGCCAGAACAAGATCCCTCACTTCTCCTAACTCTATTGTAAAACCAGGAAATACATGCATTTATCTGGAATTGACATTCCTGCCTCAGGATCGTATTTCACCAAAGGGATTGGCTTTAATCGGTAGTAGGTTCATATCCTCCCTGTCGGCTGAACTGACGACACCTGCCCTTCCCACCGTTGCAATCTCTTGCACATGTACATTGCACAGAACACTAAGTGTAGGCCCAAAGATGTTGCCAGCAAAACAAACTAAAAAAATTTTTTTTCTTCTTTTCCAGGCTTGGTAGTTTGAAATGAGAGTGCTAAACTAGATGGTTTGCCATTGCTGTCATAAGCATTTTTTTGTGGCAGGATATGAGGCATAAATAAGTGTACACACAAGTTAACCTTAGTTTTGAGGCAGAGATTTATTGGAAGTTCATTCCTGCCATAGCAGCTGTTTCTGCCTAACAATTTAATTGAAATGAAGGGCACTTATTTATTTGATTTCCTCTGGGTAAACATCACTTGAAGAGAAAGCTGATGGTGCACTTTAAAGGTAGCCAGAAAGCCTTGGTAGGGGCTGGAGTTGTGGTGTAGTGAATTAAGCTACCATTTGCAGCATCAGCATCCTGCATTGGCTGAGTTCAAGACCCAGCTGTCCCACTTTGGATTCAGTTCCCTACTAATGCCCTGGGAAAGTAGCAGTAGATGGTCCAAGTGCTTGTACTCTGTCACTCCTGTGGATGAGCTGAATGGAGCTCCTGGCTCCTAGCTTTGGCCTGGCCAGACCTGACTGAAAAAAAAAAAGCAAGCAAACAAAAACGAAGCAGGCAAGCATTGGTGTTGACAGTTAAGATGTAGCCTAGAGTGCCTCTCTTTCTGAGGGTCAGAGTATGCCTTAGAAGGAGACCAGGGCTTCAGCAAGGAGGGTAAAATCCATTTGCAATTGTTAAGACCCCCAAACAGAGAAGAGGCCCAGGACACTAGCCAGAAGTGCATTGTCTAGGCAGGTTGTGATTCTCAGGCATTCTGGTCCTGCTGTGCTGACCGCGACATGACTGGGTGTGTTTCAGCTCTGCTAGCAGGATTCATCACTTTTGGTCGGGTTTGATTTTACTCATCCCAACTGTTTCTTCACCTCCGTTGTCTTACTGGGTGAGTTAGCAGGTCTCTGGTGCTTGGTGCAATGGAGATGTCCTGCGACTGACCAGAGCATCTAGATGACCCAACAGACAGAGCATGGACTCTCCCTTCAGACACCCAGGTGGGACTTTGTGCTGGTAAGCCAACTGGTGCCAGACTATGGGTAAAGATGAACTTTCTTCTTTAAAAAAGAAAGATTTATTGTATTTCATTTTATTTTTATTGTAAAGGCAGATACACAGAGAGGAGAGACAGAGAGAAAGATCTTCCATCTACTGATTCACTCCCCAAGTGGCCGCAATGGCCAGCGCTGAGCCAATTGGAAGTCAGGAGTCAGGAGCGTCTTCAGGGTCTCCTGAACAGACACAGGATTCCAAAGATTTGGGCCAATCTCAACTGTTTTCCCAAATCACAAGCAGGGATCTGGATGGGAAATGGAGCAGCCAGGACATGAACCGAAGTCCATATGGGATCTGAATGGATGCAAGGTGAGAATTTAGCCACTAGGCTATTGCACTGGACCCTAAAGATGAACTTTGTTTGCTGTAACCTTCGGTTTGGAATAACTGCTCACAGTTGGCCAGTCAGCTGGCTTCCACATGGACATGTATTGCTGACTTCGTCAGTAGCAAGCAGTGTCCTTGATGCCCGCTGGCATGGGTGAGATGCTTCAAGTTGACCTGTTCACAGCAGTTGGCAGAGACTATGAGAATGGCCTTGTGCTCAGGTTTTGGGGTTTGAGAATGGTCAGACTGACCAGGTGAAAAAAACTTGACTAGTTTTCATTGTTTTGTCATCCACTTTTCTTTGCTTACCTCTCTCCAGATCTCCCCACAAGAGCCAATCGACAGTGATAGAATGGGCAACCTTAGCTAGCTGCATACTAAAATCAATGCAATACTTGAACTCCTTTCTTGAATGCTTAGCTTCTCTTGGGGCTAAATTCATGGTTTTAAAACATGCTTTACAGCCAAGTTCAGCAAAATTATGCTTCAACGCTATATAATGCTAAATACTATAATGAAAATAGACAAGAGACAGCTGAATAGTAATCTATAGCCATTTTAAGGTGTATAGAACCTGGTTGTGTATAAACTAAAATTGAAATGTCTATGAAGAAGTCACAGGATGTGGTAAAGAACTTGAATTTTTTTAACATGTTGGTTACTCAATACCATGTCAATTAATTCCATAACGTTATAAATTGTTACCGATGTTATGTTGGGGCTTTTAATTGATCGGGATGATACTCTGCTGGCTCTACCTTCAGAACAGAGATGGTCTCCCCAAGAAGCTGTTGAACTTATCTGGACAATAAGATGCTGGACTCTATGCTTGGTATATGCTTGCAATGAAAGAATCTCATATGAACTTAAACTTGGGTAATGCAACAAGTTGGAGGAATCCACCATGGGGGGAGGGTTTGGGGAGGGGTGGGGGGAATCCCAGTGCCTATAAAACTGTGTCACATAATGCAATGTAATTAATAATAATTAAAAATAAATAAAATGTAAAAAACCATGCTTTATGAAATTTGGTGCCCTTTGTTTTCCCTGAGTTTACCTAAGGATGCAAAAGCACTGAGTGGTATACACTGATTTGTGTTCTAATGTATGCAAAATGAACAACTTTTCAAGTATCTAAGTGTGAAAAAGACAAAATAATGCTAGCCTTGTAGTATCTCAAGCACTGATAACAGGATGATGCTGTTTGTATCACTTGGACCTCTGATATGTAGCAAAACACCCCCCAATTAAGAGGTTGGAAACAGCAAGATGTGTTTACTTAAGATGTTGTGGACTTTGGTTCTGAGGTGACTTGGCTGGGAGTGAGTGGTCTCGTGTAACCTCTTTCCAGTGTCTGAGGTCTCAATATACATGGTTGGGAGAATTAGGATTGTGGCATCTCTCCACATAATCTTACATTCTCCAGGAGCCCCTCTTGCATTTCTTTCCATACTAGTGGGTGTGTTTGGAGTCCGAATTTGAAATTAGGCTGCCTGGACAATGTATCCTGGCGCTGGCCCAGCATCCATGGGTACTGGTATATCAGTGAAGCACTGAATCCAAGGAACCCTTCTGCCTTCCTCAAATATTCCTTAGAGGTGCAAGAGATACATCCAGGCTACCTGAAGTCCCTGCTTTTTCCATCTTGCCATGGCTCTCCTACACATGGTCATAAGCTCACAGAATCTTGGAGTTGAAGTGGATGCAAGTAGCCCATTAGTTTTAGTTAACAGGCAGTATCTCCTGACACACTTGCTGCCCGAGTCAAGGATCTGCAAATGGGAAGTGTGGGATAGGATGGAGTCCTTCACTGGTAGCATCTAGGAGGATTCCAAGCAAGCCCTCTCTTTGCGCTCTGCTCATTTTGCTCATCCTTCTGAAGCACCTCATGGAATTCCCCCGAGTTCCAGAAAATCCTACTTCCACAGGAATTTGGCTCCTTTCTGGTAAGCTCTCAACATTATGGAACAGTGGCTTTAGGGTTAAGCATCAAATACCAGGGAATTATAGCCCAGTTTATGGGAGTGGAAGAGGAAACAAATAAAATTAATGTTTTATTAATTTCCTTATCAAAAAGAAGAAGAAGCCAAACACACTCTCATATATAAAATACTTATATTAGCTTAAGTAGAGGTATATCATTTCTATAGAAAATGCATCTATTGTTTTAGGGGTCCAAAATGTTACACCATTCAGTGTGAAAAATCTAGTATGTTTAGAGATCATGTCCAGTGACTACAAAGTCCACCCTTTTGTGGGTGTAAATATAACATGTGTCTGTGGTAGAGACAACTGTGGTGCTTACCAAACTTTTCTATTCCATTCCCTCCCCCCCAAATCCCGGGAGAGAAATAGTTCTGGCCAGTGAAAGATGGGGAGAAGTGCTTTATTCCACTCTCAGACTTGACCCTTCAAATGGCTTGTAGGCTCCTCTACTTGTCCCTGAGTCTTCTCCAGCCAGCTGGTTCCCCCAGGCTCTGAAGGAGGATGAAGCAGTGCATAGGTGCCTATGCCTGATCCAGGTGGGAGGCATTGTATCCAGAAAAGCAGCCCACCTAGAAAGAACGGTGATGGTTTTTGTTGAGAATGGGGGAGTTCCAATAAGGATTTTGCTAACCACAATTTCTAGATTGATGATGCAATAATTATAGTAATAATTGATGATGTAATAATAAATCCCAACACAGCCCTTATGGGAGAAAACTGTGCCTCTTTTGGAACATTTGGAACTCTAGGCAGCTTAGTAGGGCAGGCTCTGTGCCAGAGTCTGAATGTTTGTTATTGCCCTTTCATACTCTTCTGTGCAAATTTTAACCTCTATGCTGATGGAGCAGCTTGGGAAGGTGATTAGGTTGTAAGATTGGTGCCCTGCCAAAAGGGATCTGTGCCTTTATA
Source organism: Ochotona curzoniae (assembly GCF_017591425.1). Classification (NCBI taxonomy): domain Eukaryota; kingdom Metazoa; phylum Chordata; class Mammalia; order Lagomorpha; family Ochotonidae; genus Ochotona; species Ochotona curzoniae. Next base: position 15,550,007 of record NW_024465023.1, on the reverse strand, counting down.
GAAGATATTTTGGAGAAATCCCTTGCCACCATGCGTGGATCCAGCAAGAACGCATCATCTATGAACCAGAAAGTGAACCCTTATCATGTATCAAATACACCAGAGCTTTGATGTTGAACTTCCTGACTGTCAGAACTTGGAGAAATACATTTCTTTGACTGTTAAGCAATGCAGTCTATGATACTGATAGCCACTCAAACAGACTAAAACACTTTATCATTACTGGAGTAAACTCCTGTAGGGGAAAAAAAGATAGATATATATATATAATGGAAAATGGCTTTCTACTTTAACTCAGAAGATTACCACTAGTTTAAGGCTTCTCAATGTTCATGAACTTTGGAATTCTCTGGAGGACTTGTTGACAGATTGCTTGGCCCTACCCCAAGGTTTCTGACTTGGTCAGTCCTGAGCAGATCACAAGAATCAGTACAAATAGTACATTCCCGGGATGTGAAGATGGTGATCTCTGCATCAAACTTGGAAATAGTCCCTTTGACAAACCGTGTTAGTCCCTTTGACAACTTTGAGCTCCTTGTAAATATTAAGTGGGCCTCTTCTTTTCCTCTATCACGTCTTCTCCTGGTTATATACAGTAGAACTTCGCATTCCTTCATCCACTGTCAGGCCAATTTTTTGTCTTGGCTATGCAAAGATGCAAAATGTTCTTGAGAACGTTACAGTTATGTGAAAAAATAGAAAAAGAATTCACTGCCATGTAACCACAGTAACAATTTACTCTGTGCTTACTATGTGCTGTAAGCAACCCAAAGTTGGTGACTCGACTGTGAAGATGATGCAATAGTCCTTCATGCACGAATCCCTCGGTTCAGGGTAGGAGATGGACTGGTGAAAGGGAATTGTAGTCCAATGTAGTAAGGGTGTGGAAAGCAAAAGCCTGGAAACTCTGGAGGCACAGAGCAGGCACGTCTTGTCCTGACATGTGGTTAGAGATTTGGGCAGTATTCATAGGGCAAGTGATGGCTTAGATTTGACACAGAAGGTATAGAGTCATTCAGAGGATAAGGGGGAGGATAGGAAATTTACACAGAGTGAATATATGTATGAGATCACAGAACAGATATGTGCAAAGTGCATAGGGCCCTGCAGGATAGGGCCAGGCAAGGGGTCCCTAGAGAGAGTCTCCTCACTGTTTGAGTGAGCAGCTTTGTGCTGTTTGTTATTTGGATGCTTGGGCTTAACTTGTGGTAGTGGAGGGCCCCAAATTAAACAGGGTCCAAAACTACAGCTAGGCAGCCATGTCCCAGGAATCCTCTGTCTGTGTTAGGGCTAAATGCACTGCAGTGGAGGCACACGTGTGCTTCTGTGTGTGTGTGTGTGTGTGTGTGTGAGTGGGTGGGCAGGATGGGGGACAAATAAATAGTGCTCAAGAACAATTTTCTGGAAAAAGTTGAGACAGCTGCACAACACATGAAACAGATGCAGGTATACTATGTTGTAACTGAATTGAGAAGTTATAGAGCCTGGGCATGTATTGGGTCAGGGGATGTGCAGAAACAGGGGGTTTGGAGAGAAAGAGAGAAAGCATGTGGAAAGAGAGAAGAGAGGGAAAGGAAGAGAGAGAGAGCAGTAGTGGAGAGGACATAGAGCAGGGAGGGAAGGGAAGAAGAAGAGAGGAGCAGTCTTCCCAGAGGCAGAGCTAAAGATTGGACTGCATTTACTGGGTAACTGAAAAACTTTGCAGGGCTTTGATCAGAAGGTTTTATTTTTAAAGGACATAATCCCAAAGGTTGGGAGAACCTGGCAAAGGCAAAGCAGAGCATAGTTGTCAAGTGCAAATGGTCTTGGGTTTGAGTCCCATCTTTGGCACTGAGTCATTGAAGGACGTTGAGCAAGGTTCTTAACTTCTCTGTGCCCCAGAAATAACAAAAGCCAATTTCAAAAATTGTTGGGAGGCTAAAGGAAGGTTCAGATGTACTGCTCCAGGCGTATGTTGGCATTTGGAAAGCACAGGTTTGTGGATTCCTCTGCTGCTGGGAATACCACTGTGAGTCCTCCCCTGGACTCCAAAGAGAGCTCAGCCGTGACTCCATCTAGCTCTGAAATTCCAGAGCTGAAAGAGCATTGATGGAAGAAACTGTCTTCTGCTTTAAGCCTCTTCGAAGTTGAGTATGAAAGAGTTTGTTGTTGTTATGAGAGCTGATTGTGTGTGCCCTGGCTCAAATTGGCAGGTGAGCACTGTGGAGGCGCTGTGAGAGGAGAGGGCCTTGCTCTGTCTTTAGAAGAATGTTCACGGTCTCCTTCTCAAAGGATACAGCTGAGATTAACTAATAAGAAGAGAATGCCCTTGACCTTGTAGTAAAAGCATTTTTACCCACTACCACATTTTTTTGTTTGGAAGGAGGTAAACTGTACAAACTATACCATAAAGGATAGTATAGCCTTGGGATAATGATTTGTGCATCATTTCATAGTGAAAAATAGCTTTCACGGACAGAATTGGTTTAGTCACCCAACAGACATTTTATTGGGTGCCTTGGTCATACAGGCACTCACGGTCTTGGGTATTCACCAAGAACACTTCTAAATTGGCTTTCCTTGGGGAGTTCTATGGATGTGAATAATCAGGAGTGACCCTAATTTCTTTTCCACTTCAGCCAGGCCTGAGGAAACTTCCATTTGCATTCCTTTCCCTTTGGTGCTGCCTGAGTGGTTAGCTCACTGTGGAAAGTCAGTTGTGGCTGGCTAATGAACTAAGTAAAGAGGTTAGGGTCACAGTTTTGATCCTTAGGGGCCAATTTATCTCAGAACATTTGTACACTGTCCTCTGCGTCGTCCTGTGTGTGCGCTTCCTCTCCGCTCAAGGCCTTCACGTGGTCTTCTCACTCTGCCACAGACCATCTTGCTTCAGTATGGAGCTGTTGACATCGCATGCTATTCCCTCAGCCGAGCCTCATTCATCTTCAAGACCACATCAGGTGCTTTAGCTCATGTTCCCATGGTGCCCTGCACTTCTCTGGATTGGCATTGATTAGCGCTTATTATTATACATTTGGTTTTTGTTCTTTTTTGATTAAGGTAGGTCTTCTCAGATAGGGTTGAGCTGTAAGTAACCAGAGGACTCGTTTATGCCTTAAAGAAGTCAAGTTCATTTATCTCCTATAACATCAGAGGCAGTCTAGCACAGTTCTAGAGGCTCATTGATGCCATACGCTGCTCAGATTATTTTTTATCATTTCTCTGATGATGATATCAGATATTTTTAATTCTTACTTTACAAGATGACTGCTTTTCCTCCAGGCATAGCATCTGTATGCCATGCAGTACGAAGTGTTATTAGCGAGAACTGGCCCACGCGGCCACTCTATGGGAAGGGAGTCCAGCACATGACGTTATATTTGTTGTTGTTTTTACATTTGGCCTTTGCAATCTTCAGGGCGAGAGGCAAGCCAGAGAGAAATAGTAAGCTATAGTACCTTCCCTGGGTCCTTCCTGAAGTTTAGTATTTAACGTATTTCTTTTGTTCACCATTATAAGTCCATCTTGCACAATGTCTGCCCCATCGTAGGTGCCCAATTAGCATACTACTGAATGTCAATGACTGAATATATGAATTCCTATAGGGAACATTTCCTACTTTTGATCTTTTGAGTGACTAAATGGAGATAGATGGATTAGTGCCATTTTACCACTATTGGTAATAATCAAAATTATTTGCCTTCAAAATAAAATCTGTTTGTAAAAACTAGACACCATAAAGACCCCACTAGCTTTTACATTGCTTTTGTATGAATTAGGAAAGGGTACCCACCCCTTCCATAAGACACATTACTGCCATCTACTGGAAAGTTATCTTCACAATTACAAATCGACCACTTCCGTGATGTGAAAGAAGCCCCCCTTTGATGTACTAAGTCACTAACCAAACGCCTGCACAGCTCTGTGTAGCCACCTTGCAGGAAACACAAGCACATCTCACCAACAAGGTGGATGTGGCCAATGACAGCTCCATCACACTTACCTCCTCAAGCCTAGGATGGGGTGTGGTGAGAAAACCAGATGGTGTGTTTGACTCTTGTCCTTCATTTTCTTCCTTTGTGAATATAATACTATGAGAAGCACTTAATCCTTCTAAATTTCGGTTTCCTCATCTCCTTGCTCAGGATAAAAACTCCTGCCCCAAGAGATGTGTTGAGTATGCAATGAAAAAATGTACATGGTTGGCTTGGAAATCTGCTGAGCATTAGAAAAATGCCAGCTATTGTTAGCCTGGAGAGCTAACAGGAAATGAACAGTGAGTGAGCCAATCTTCTCCCTGCCACTCCCCAGCCCATATGACCTTGGGCATTTTCCTTAATTTTGCAGTAGCTCAGTCGTCTCACCTTTTACACAGGTATCATGATGTTACAACCTATTGCCCAGGAAAGCTATGAGGATGAAAGCATTAAAATCTGTTCAGCAAATGCCAATCTCTCATTTTAATGCAATGGTTCCTTCACATGTCCCTTGCCTCTAGACCTGTTGTAATGTCTCAGAAGAAATGCTCTCATCCCCACTCTGTCTCAGACCACCTACCTGCAACACGCTTGGCCACATCAGAATATTGGTCCTGGTGTGTAGGACCTGCCCACCCTCCACCACCACCACCACCATGGGATGATCAGTGAGAGTGTTTCCAGGAAAATGGTATGTCATTTACAGCCCTGAAAGGACTGGAGAGCAACAAGAGGCCAGTGAGTAGGGCAGGGCCAATCGATCAGTCAACATTTTAGTTCCCATACACTGTCTTTCTGCTCCTCTCCTTTCCTTCTTGCAGGCCCTCTGGGGACATGCTCCTGTGACTGCTGAGAAAGGACATTCAAATTCTGAAGAAAGTACAACAGGAGGCCGGAGGATTCTGACATCACAGGCAAGTGATGGAGTTGTTGATCCAAGCCCAGGCTCTGGGTTGACTTTCTCACATGCAGTCTCTCTGAGTGTGGTTGGCCTAGCTCTCTTGCGATGATATTTTATCCTGTCCTCTTTCCTTACTTGTCACCTCTTCACCACCACCTTGTTCCTCCGCTTAATCCCTGCAGGGATACAGTGATGGTGAGAACAAAATGTTTTCGCTTAATTTCTCACAGAAGTAGACATTTGGCTTCCTTCTGTCTCATGGAAACTGTTTTAAGGGAAACTGTACTGAGATCCTAAAGTCCCTGAGCTTGGTTGCTTTGTGACCTGAAGCTGATACCTTTTGTACATGTCAGGGTTTATGGTGGAGTGGTTAAAAATCAGCTCCCATTCTGGTGACTAAATTTTATTGACTTATCCAGAGCCTATGGTGGGACTGACATGTCCCCTATTTAATTACTTCCTCCTGCTTGACAGCGGGTTGAGTGAACCAGAGGACATGCAGGTGGCTCAGGAGCCAGGGAACTTGGAGTGGCCACAGCTTGGCAACTGAGAGAAGCTAGGGCGAGCACAGGCCTGGGGCTGGAACAACCTGCTGGCAGTTGTGCGCTGTGGTTTTATGACTGCACTGGGGGCAATAACCGAACAGCGGGACTTTTGGACTAATTTGAAGAATGCTTTGCATAAATCCCAGCTGCTAGCCATATGTCCGACCCTTGTAGATGGGAGGGCATGTTTCCCTGAGCTCTTGTTTTCTTCCCTGGAAATAGAGGCTAACCAAATCCTTAAATGCCCAGCTGGGGTCTTTATGGAAGGGGGAGGGGAAGGGAATGGTGGGGGCAAGGACGAGAATGGGCCACAAAAGCGTGAGTGAATTTAAGTATAAGCTAAACTCATATTACATTTTACCAGATTTCCTTTTTGCAATAATGCGGCATTTTGTCCTCACAAAATCCCCAAATAGAAGCCAGGCAGGAATCTCCCATTTATAGATGAGAAAATAGAAAGCCAAAGTGACTGTGACCAATAGTAAGAGCAGACATTTTGGAGGTTACAGCGCATCAGGCATCCTTCTAAACCATCGAGGGATGTTAGCTCACTTCATACTTGCATCAGCCCTGCAAGTCAGGTACCATTCTTGTGCCTACTTAATCAATAAAGGAGCTGAGCCCAGAGAGGTTAGTTAAATCACCCGAGGCCACACAGCTATTAACAAATGTAGCTCAAGTTCATATCCAGGCATTCCGGCTGCGGAGTCTGTACATACAGCCACTATATTTGCTTGCAGACAACTTGTATTTATAACCACTATACATGCTGCCAGTTAGCTAGAAAGTGACAGCTAGAATTTGCACACAGGTCTACTGCAAGCTCAGGTGCTACTCTCCTGAATTGCACTCCTGGAAGATCTCTTATTCCTGGAAGCATTTCCTACAGCAATTTAGATTTGGCTTCTTTTCATCTGGTATCGCAAAGTCTTTCAGTTAAATTTATTTAATTAGTCCCTTCCTGCCTACTTGCCATGAAGTCAGAGGCGTACACCCTCCAAAGGAGCGCTAATGCGCGAGGAAATGACTCCCAGATCAAGGCTTTGGAAAAATACGGGTATCGAGGTGTCAGGAGTTGCTAAAGCTTGGCGGGCTAATGGCTGCCTGGAACAGGTATTTTTCTCTCCCTATTTCCCGGGATGAGTGGGTGTGGCTCTCACCGAGTTGGCTGATTTCATGAACATGCGCACTTTGACGTTTCCCAGAGGCTGGCCTCTTCTTTATGAACCGGTAATTTCAGCTTTGACTCTCTTGCCGAGAAAAGGCCCCTTAGCTAAGTTAGCCTCTGAACCCGTGATGAATGCGAACCCATCAGGTGAAAGGGAGTGAACTATTTCCATGTGATAGTATCTGCAGGTGCTCAGGCTGACTTCCTCATCAGAGAAAGTTAATGAAGGCTTTGCTTTGTGCTCCTTGGCAAGCGCAGACAACGTCTGCATGAAGGCACAATTTTACATTTCACAGCCAAAACCAAATACAAGTCAAATCAAGTTTGCATTTGTGACAGATATCAAAAGGCAGAAAGTTACAATCATAATCCCTTGCTTTCAGTTAGGAATAGTGTCGAGTAGCATAGAACCAGGAACACAACCTAATGGTAGCTGAGAAACCGCCACCTTAGGGTAGCACTTGAAGGGTGTGGACAAAATGATTTGGGCTGTAGTAATCAGGTGAGATGCTTACTTAATTTATTAGCCACTATTTCTCTATGTTGGATATCCCCAGGAGCAGTCTGGGACAAGGATTTGGATACACATAGTTTATGAAGGATGCGACTCTAAGGAGCATCCTTTTGGAATGGGGATGTGAGATAGGGAAGAGAAGATAAGCAAGAAAGAATGTTTCAACAGGTTACCACTGTGTGCAAACAGGAGCTAATCCTGTGGGGGCCCTCGGGTCCTTTAGGGTTCTGTGTGACACTAGGTTGTTTGTTCACTGCCGCCTGTTGGTCCCTGGCTTAGGGTTGCCACTATGCTTGTTGCTTCTATTTTACTTAACACTTAAAAAAGACTTATTTATTTTTATTGGAAAAGCAGATCATATTTATGGAGAGAAGCAGAGACAGAAAGATCTTGTTTCCACTGGTTCACTCCCCAACTGGTCACAATGGCTGGAGCTGAGTCAGAGCCAAGAGCTTTTTCTAGGTCTCCCACGCAGGTGCAGGGCCATCCTCCACTGCTTTCCCAGGCCACAAGCAGGGAGCTGGATGGGAAGTGGATGAGCTGGGACACGAACTGGAACCCACGTGGGATCCCAGTGCATGCAAGGCAAGGATTTAGCCGTGAGGCCATCACACTGTGCCCATCACTGTGCTAGTTAATGCGCCAGCCTTGTGGCCCCTTCCCTCCACAGGCTGAGAGTATCTGGTTTGCCTATAGCAAGAAGACATCTAGAAAGGTGAGTTAAGTAGAGAATCTGAGAAGTCACTGCATCACTACTGCTCTCTGCGTGAGGACCAGACCGGGCTCTGAATTAAGACACCAAATTATAATTGGGATTCTTTCCCTTGATAGGGACAAAAACCCATCTCGACCTAGCTTGAGAAAAGCGAAGTCACGTAAAGTGAGTTTTAGCATGGGCAAACCCAGGAGTAAATGGTGTCGGGCATATGTAGCTGCTGTTGGTCACTGCTGGTTTCATGTTAGCTCTCGTGTTATCTTCCTAGCAATGTGGTCCCTGCCACTTACGGGAGTGGTATCTATACCTCTCCTGTTCTGCTCTCTTGTGTCTTGACTGTATTATGTGGCTAGCTGAGAAGAGAATAGGAAAAGATGGCAACTCTGGGCTTACATGATACTTATGTGATGCCTGGCTTCTCACAGTAATCACAATATATTTCCAGCAGCCAGGATACAGGTTCAACCTGAGTGACAGCCATGATCTATATACATTTCAGTGTGTCCAGCCAAGCTTCATGTGGTAGCGATGTGGTCCCTAGAGTGGTAGGATTGGAAGATGGCATGTATCTTTAAGAGAGGAAGCTTAGTGGAAGATGCTCAAGGCTTTGCAAGTGTGCTCTCAAAAGGAATTTAAATGGGATGGCTAAGAGGGAACCACATTATGGGGTGTAGTATGTTAAGCTGTCACTTGTGATGCTGGCACCCCAAACGGGCACCAGTTCATGTCCCAGTTGCTCCACTTCCAATCCAACTCCCTGCTTATGGCCTGAGAAAGCAGCAGAGCATGGCCCAAGTGCTTGGGCCCCTGCAGCCATGTGGAAGACCCAGAAAAAGCTCCTGGCTCCTGTCTTTGACTAGGACCATTGCAGCCAGTGGAGGAATGAACCAACAGACAGTAGGTCTCTCTCTCTGTCTCTCTGTCTCCTTCTATCTCTGTTTCAAATAAATAAATTTTCTTTTTAAAAAATGATTGTGGAACCCCAGCATTTCTGAAACCCTATTTGGTGATGTGATTTCTTCCAGCCGCATGCACTCTCACTATTACTGTCATGAGGTGATGACGCAAGAAAACACCCTCACAGAGCCTATGTCATGCTCTTTGGACTTTCAACCTTCCAGATCGTGAAATAAAGAAAACTCTTTTCCTTATAAAGCTAGCCTGTCTCAGGTATTTCATTACAGTGATACAAAGCTAACTAATACAGCATCTGTCAATAGATGAATAGGTTTTAAAAATATAGTCTATATACACAGTGGAATACTATTCAGCCGTAAAAAGAAATCTCATCATTGTTGACACCACGTAGGAACTGATAGGACATTATGTTAAATGAAATGCAGGCACAAAAGACAAAAACTACATGATCTCACCTATGTGTGAATTCTAAAAAAGTTGAACATGTACAAACAGGAAGAAGCATGAGTGTTAGAAACGGTGGAGAGAGACTTAAGGAGATATCTGTCAGAGGATGTATCATTTCCATTGGACGTGAGGGAAGAATTCAAGAGATAATCATACAGTGTGGTGGCTGTGGTTGATGATAATATATTGTATTTTTAAAAATGGCTAAAGGAGCAGATTTTAAGTGTTCTTACCACAAAAAGAAAAAAAAGCACTATGAGGTAATATGTAAGTTAAATAGCTCAATTTAGTCAGTCAACAGTTTTTACATTTTTCACATGTTGTACTTAAAAATTATACAATTAAAATAATATATTTATGTGCGTGTGTATAAAGAAAGATTTGGGGCAAGACCTTGATTGGCTATTTTAGATCATGCATGTACCTATCTTTTTACCAACTTATCTGACCAAAAAGATGGAGTATTTTGATTAGCCAGACATGAATCATGTGTTTGATTGGAAAGGATGGTATCATCCTACTCAAACACCCTATTTAATAAGCAGAGCTTCTAGAACTTGATGGAAGAGTAGTTCTAGTGTATTCTATCCCCCTTATCCATGAGAGATATGTTCTGAGTCTGTCAGTGGATTTCTGAAACTGCAGATAGTACCATATTCTCTTTCTACTGCATTTTTACCTACACACGCATGCCTACAATAAAGCTTAGTTTGTAAATTGGGTTTGGTAAGAGATAGACAATAATTGCTAATACTAAAATACTATACTATATTAACTGCAATTAAAGTGATGTGAATGAGGCCTTCTCTCTTGCTTTGAAATATTTTAGTCTACTTTTACCTTTTCACTCAGAAGATTCTTTTTGACATATCTGTATTGCCAGAATCACTAATTTTGTATGTTAGGGCCATTATGAAGTTCAGCAAGGACTATTTGAACACATTTCCTGCGAAAATGCTATGGATCATTTGATAACTGGCATAACTTACTAAATGAATACTGGGTGGGTCGTATATAGAGCAGAAATACACGGGACAAAGGGATAATTCTTGGCTAACGCAGGACAGAGATGTCATCACACTACTATGGGTAGTGGTTTTTTTTCTTGAAATTGCTTTAATTTGACAATCTTTACAAGGTTGATAAGTGAACAAAGGGTTAAGGGCTACTGGAAAGTAGGTAAGACTATTCTTTCCACATTATTATTTTTTTCTGTATCTGGGGTAAAAAGGGAGATAAGGAGAGAAGCCCCACCCAGCCTCCCACCCATCCCAGGTCCCCGATGTGAGGCATGCTCCAAGGGTCCTGCTCAAGTGGTTTTGATAATTCAACAGTTCTGAATTGCTGTCAATCTCACCATTCTTAGCACGATGAAATCACTGCAGAATCCACTGGTTGACATAGTCCACCTTAGAGTCTCCATTTGCCCAGATTTTCACTGCCAACACATGACTGGGGTAGTTGATTGATTTATTCTGTCCTCCATCCTCTTTTGTAGTACCAGGTGTCCTCTGCAGGTTCCGATGGACTGCCATATCCTCCATGTGCACCTGGATATGATGTCCACTGCTCCGTCTGAGCCTCTCAGGAGGCTCAGCTTTGACACATGCACTCCATGGTCAGACCATGGAACCTGCCATTCTCTTCATGGTTGGGGTTCTGAGTCTGGCAGTTTGATTGGGGGGAATCCTCAAAGAAACTTTGTCTGAAGTGATCCCAGACCAGATTCTTGTACAAGGCACAGCACAGTCCATTGCCCCAATCAGCTGGTGGTTGCAATTGCTGAGTCAGTTCTGCTTCCAGCCCTGCCTTCCACACGAACCAATGCGTGTTGCAGTGCAGCCTGGTTCTGCCCAGCACATATTCAGCCCTCACAAAAAACAAGTGGGAGTTGTAGCCTAGTCAGAGCGACCCACAATAACCCCCACCAGGATGGCCCCTGGCCCTGGTTCCCATACTTGCTCGTATGTACCGCAGACTTGTCCAGTGTGTCCCACATCCCATTCAGCTCTCTTACATGTCATGGGTAGTGTTTTTAAGACTTTTGAATTCTCTACTTCTGAAAGTTTCCTTTCAGTGTTTTCAGACAATGGTTTACCACGGGCAACCAAAAACTTTGGAAAACAAAACCACAGTTAAGGTAGCTTTTAAACAAAAAACAAATACTCTAATTTGTAGCTGATTTTCATTATATCTATATAATGAAAAAATATATATCTGCCTCAGCTAATTTCAAGCTATCAACATGCTATTAAAACATGAACTTGAGAAGCCACACAGCTGCACATGAAAAAATGAGAAACTCATGTTGTTGAGCCTGAGTAGCTATGAGGGCTTGAGTTAAGAACTAAGGGCACAGTTGGTTTGTTCAACATGCACTATGGTTGAACGGGCTGTGATGCCCGTTCATCTTACAAACACCTCCAGCAAAGAATTCATTGATAACTCAATGGCTTCAAAACAGTGCTTAGCAACATTTCGTCTACTCCTGTCTATGAGAACAGCGGAACATTCATGACTATTTCCCAAGACTTTAGAAGGGAGCTCAGGGAAACACATCAACATTCACTATTTACTACACGCATGCATGAATAGTCAATCCGCAGAATGTGATATGTTCCTTGACACTACAGAGGCGGCCTCACCTTGTGGGTAATCATGGCCCTGTATGTGGTGGCCAAGGTCTACAGGCCTCTTGGCATTTTGCGGCTACTGCACTAACCCCACAGGCTTCGTCAGTGTAACATTAGCAAGGGCCTCACTGCGTCCAAGTGGGAGCAGCATGTAACTTTGGTCCTTTGTCCCATAATGACCATGTTCTCTTTGCTCCTCCATCTCTCTGACTTGCTGGGACTTGTCATTGTATGTCAGGAGAGGTGGCTCTGCTTTCCTGCCTTAGGGCTCAGCCCTGCTCTGGTAGACGTGCCCCAAGATGGCATCTCTTCATTAGGGACTAGTGCTTGCGGGAGCTTATCTGATTCGAGTTTCCATGTGTGTTGATACAGAAAACTTTTTGCCTTTGTAGTTTGTTTTTTGTTTCAAAATAATAATAATAATTAAAAAAAAACAAACATAGCTAGTAAGCAGCAAGGTTGGAAGTTGTTATACACATACACATACATACACACACATACTGCAAACAAACCAGATTTGCTGATAACAGGAGAATGGGAAGGCCTAAAGCTGAGGGAGCGTTTCAAGGTCACGGGCAACGAGGAGCCTGCAGTGATGGTGATAGAAAAGATGAATAGACAACAGTTGAATGCATTATTTAGTATGTTCCACATCGCAAAGCCAAGAATGGTTCCTTCGCACCACAAGATTTGATGTATCAAGCTGACTGTCTTCTCAGAGGACACCCCCGCCCCCATCTCTTCTTGAGTTCGTGGGGACATGGTTGTCTAGGTGACAACTGTCAGGCAAGATGCTGCAAGCTGAAGAATAAAATCGCCTTAGCTAATAGACCAGTGTGCTATTATGTACCTGAAGGTTTAACTGCTATATTACCCTGAAAGAATCATTTGGAGGGGTAGAAGGAGCTCACTTTTCCCTGGGCTACATCAGTGAATTCAATTTCTATTGAAGAGAGACGAGCATTTTAAAAACCACTGTGTGTGGAGCTTCGAGTCCTTTTCTTCTTTCGGTGAGAAATGATTTAATAATGAACTTACAACTTCAGGGCCTGCAGTCAGCCCCCTGGAGCCCCGCATGAGGGAAGAGGCGGTGTGAGGGGGCCAGGGGCTGGCAGACTCCATCCTGTTCGGTCCCTGCTCAGGCCTGGGCTCTGTGACTGGGGTTACCCCAGAGCAACTTGGTTCAGATGCTTCTAGAGTCAGAGCGATAATTTTCTTCCCTCACAAGATTACCGGGTGCCTCTAATTAACGGTTGTGAATTCCTTAGATGGGGTTGTTATCACATGGAAAGGGGCTAATTGTACCGGTCACAATAGTTAACCTCTTCTAGAAGGAAAGGGGTGTGTGTGTGTGCGTGTGTGTGTCCCCACATGTGTGTGCCTTAGTTGTTGTTTTTTTTTTTTTCTGCAAAGGAGACATAAAAGCTTGAGAATCATCAAAATTCTTTGGCATCAAGACACCAGAAAATGAATGATTATATTCATGGCGACGTTTTCCCCAAGCCAAGAGGGGCTGACAATGACTAGGCTCTTTCTTGTGCCCAGCGCTATGCCAAGTCAATCACATTTAATCCTCAGTGTTCCTGACCCTTAAATGTGATGCTCCTTGTCCTTAGTGCTCAGATAGGGAAACCAAGGCTTACTGAGTTACGAAGACCTATGTAGGACACCCCCTACCCAGTCCTTCCTTATACCAACAACCAGTAAGGGCCCTTCTCATTCGGAAGATACCACCAAGACTGAGAACTCAGCAGCAAAGCTTGAGCCTCCTGTGTGAAAAAGCAATCATCCTGGTAACTTGGCCAGGACTGCCCCACCTTCTCTGGCCAGCAGGACAACCTCCTGCCTTACCTTCTGGCCCAATTCTTAGCTCTGCCCTGTGTTTTCTTTGGCCTGTCTCTTGGACTATAAATAATAACTTTGTTCTAGTCCCTTGTGGCTCAAATGTCTAAGCTTCATATTGCCTACACCCTCTCAGAAGCCATCCTACTCAGACATGCCTGTGTTTCCTACCATGTGTCAGGTCATGCTGTATAACCAAGGAGACAAAAATAATTGTCCTCAAAACACTGCTTTCAAGGAGTGCAGTCCGGAAAGTGAATGTGATATGGAAGTACACAATGCTTGCTGTGAGACTGGTATAGCAAAAGTAACACAAGAAGCAACAGCCGTAGTGTTTGGAGCACTTTCTTTCTCTCCAGTTTTGTGATGTGCATTGGAATCAGCTCCACGAAGCAGCTACTGATTTCCATTCTAGAAATGAGGAAACTAAGGTATAAGGAGGTTAGGTGACTTGCCCAAAGTCATACAAGTAGTAAACAATAGAGTTAAAAATTTGAATGAAGGCACTCTGTCTCCAAAAACAGATTCTGTTAACCACTGTGCTGTATGGCACATACATAGACCAGCATCGAAGCATGTATAGAAGAAGCCCAGATGAAAGGACATGGATTACTTCCGAAGTAGAATGTTTACAAAAAGGAACAGAGAAAGGGTATCCAAAAGGAGGAGAAAGATTCTATGTTTAGAACAGCAAAGACACAGCCGAGACACTAAGCTCCTGGTTTTGACTATATGGCCTGTTGTAGAGCAAACCACTCCAAAGCTTATTGACTTATAAGAACAATAATTGTCTATTATATTTTGCAGTTTCTGTAGGCAGGGATTCATGGCTGGCTCAGTTTGGCAGTTTCTGACTTGAGATGGTGAGTGAGGCTGCACTTAACAAAGGGTCTTCCCTAAATTTGTGGAAAATGGAACTAAAAGACATGTGCTACTTCCAATAAACCTTTTGGAATCTCCTTATATATGTCAGTTGGTGCTGCAGCTGTCCAGAATAGCTCACTCACAGGAACCTGAATTCTTGCCAGTGTGGATCTGCTTTCATAGTTGTTCAAATGTTGTCTTCACAGATCATTGTTATTTAGACAGTTGGAAGACCCATGTTCTGACCCATGAATTCAATGGAAATAAAATCTATTCAGCCAAGTTATCTGCATTCAGATTGGTCGCATGCAGATAGAGGCTGTAAGCAGTATTTTCATAGAATAGCTCTAAACCTTCTTTCTTTCTTCTATTTCAGTCCTTGGCACAAATCTGAGGTATGTGCATGTAGTACAGAGTATCAAAGCTATTGATGGACAAAGGGCTTCTGTATGGTAAGTAAAGATATTTAGACATAAATACGAATTTAATAGAGACAGAATGTTATGGCATCTTAATGTTTCAGGATAGATAATCATGCTGATGTGAAAGTGGTAGACATAAAAGACAGGGTACTGTTAGTACTTGTGGCAGATATTAATCAAGTAACAATACAGATGAATATGTAATTATGCACTGAGATAAACATCTTGAAGGGAGGGATGTAGCATCAGATGAAATAAAGGAAGCATTGTATTGAGCTGAGACCTGAAAGTTGGCTAAGTTAAAGAAAATGAAGGAAGTGTATTCCAGGAAAAGCAAATAGCTTGTGTAAAATGTGTTTGTGAAGCTGAAAGAATCACAGTGGGGCTAATGCAGAAGGAAGAAATGGGAAGCATGCGGTAAGATTATGGCAGAGATAATCAGAACACACATCATGCATGAGCTTCTACCATGTTAACAGTGTTGGTCACAATCCTCAATAATGGATAGCCATTGGAAAGTTTTAAACTAATACAGTAGCATACATTTGTACTTTGGAAATATCTGTATCTATCACCAATTGAATTAAGTTATGGAATCAATCCAGATTTCCATCAACTGATGATTTGATAAAGAATATGTGGTACATATAGAGGAAGAAATACTACTCAGCCAAAGAAAGGAATAAAAATGCTGCCTTTTCCAGCAAAAGGGATGTAACTGAAGACCATTGTGCTTAGTGAAATAAGTCAATTCAAAAGGATAAATATCATGTTAAGCTGACATCTTGTGATTTGATTGTGGTCCATTACCCTTGCTATAAGCATGGAACAGTGATCTATCTACTTTTTACTTGTAAAACTTTTTGGTTAGAGGAGCACTTAACCTGTGAGTGCAAAGGAAGTTGAAAATATGTTGTTGCATAAAATTGAAAAAAAGGAAGAAAGGATGGAGGAGAGAGGGAAGAAATATCTTAGTTTTGGAATTATATCAATGAAATCATGAAATCTTCTCTATCTATATTAATAAATAATAAAGAAATATGATAATAAAAAGAAAGTATGGCTACCTGTCATAAGGAGACTAGATTAAACAGGACAAGACTAGAGGCAGGATGACCAGACAGATGATGTCCAGAAGAAACATATTGGTGATGTGGACCATGATGCTTCTAGTAGAAACAGTGAGAAGAGAGTGGAATTGAAATATATTTAGGATGTGAAGATGGTTAAGTAACTGTTTCTTACAAGTAAAATAAGCATCAAATATCAAAAAAAAAAAAAAGAGGATTAGAGGGAAGCGTTGAAGGTCAGAATAGAGATTCTAAGACGTGGAAGATAACTTGGGTAGGGTAAGTCAGGACTTGGTCTATAGAAGGAAGGCTATGGAGAATCTGGAGTACCTGAGTCTTCATTTCTAAGAGACATTGGCCGTTCCTATGTGTCTTCTGCAGAATAGCAGCCATGTTGTGCCACCAAGTTCACCCTGGAGGCCTTCATCAAGTGGAGTGATTTTTGTACCTTTTTTTTTTTTAATATAGTTTGTGGAACAGGACTAGTTTTATCCAAGATGAGTTGCCAGATGTGAACTTCATGAATGGCCAATCCTTAAGAGTGATTTTAAACTAAATATCACAAATGATAACTAACTTTAATTTAAAGTGTAGTATCTTTATATTATAAAATTACTAAAATTTTCATGAGGCACTTAAAGTTACATAACAAACATTTTATTTGCTGTGTGCTAGGCCTGGGATCAGCAAATAATGATCTAAGGCATGAGCACATTCTGTTCCCTACTTTTGAGTGGTTCATAGGCCAAGAAAAGATTTATGTATGATTAATGATTGAAAACAACATCAAGCAGGAGCTAATGCAGTAGTGCAGCAGCTATTCCTCCACCTTGTGGTGCCAGCATCTCATTTGGGTGCCAGTTCATGTCCCGACTGCTCCAGTTCCCACCCAGCTCTCTGGTTATGCCAGGCCCTTGGGACCCTGCATCTAAGCGGGAGGGCTAGAAGAAGCTTCTGGCTTCGGACTAGCACAACTCTACCTATTATAACCATTTGGGGAGGGAATCAGTATATGGAAGACCTTCTCTCTTTATGAAATCTGCCTTTCAAATAAAATAAATAAATATTTAAAAAAGAAAACTTCATCAAATGAAAAACATGTTGATATGAGAAAAGCTCAAATTTTGTATCTCATATTCTATACTTTAAATATGAAGTTCAAATTCCAATGTCGACAAAATTTTGCTGAAACATACAAAATAAAAATAAAAATATAAAAAGCTGTCTTAATCAACTCAGATTGCTGGATGGCTTAAACAACAGAAATTGATCTCCCTTGTTCTTGAGTCTGGGAAGTCCAAGATCAAGGTGCTTGCCGATTGGCTTAGAGATACTTGTCATCTCATTGTTTCCTAGTATGACGTTTTAGTGTTCCAAGAAAGCTCTGCTCCTTCTTCCTAATTTTTTTTACAAAGCTACTAATCCCATTGCAGGGTCTCCACCCTTGTACATTTTTAGCCTCATCTAAACCAAATCAACCTCCCAAAGGCTGCACTACCTAATACCCATCACATTGGGGGCTAGGGTTTTAACATACAGGTGCTAAAATAAGAGAACTCCAAACCAATGGAATTAATGGGAAGAGCTAAGGATACAGTCAAATAAATACCAGGGCATTTCAAAATATTCATGGAAAGTGTTATTTAGAATATAAATCTATTTTAAGGCCAAAAATATTTGAAAGCCATGCCTATGAAGGGGCTTCACAAAGCTCATGGGAATGTGTATATAGCTGACAAAACCTCATGAATTTCAAAATGTTTTCCACAAAAAGTAACTTATTACTTAATTTCATTTTCCAAGAACTTGTTCAAGAGCCTTCAAATATGAAACTAAGCTACAAAGGAGGTATCTCAAATCAGTATGGAAAGAGGGAGTTAATTAACAGATGGCATTGGCACAACTGGCTAGTCATTTGGATAAAATAGCAATGAATCTAGTCTTCATACAATCTTGTAGGAAATATTTTTTAAATTGGCTCAAGGTTTAAATGCAAAAAGATTAAGATTTTGAAAATCATTAGAAAAATAATAGGGTAATTCTTGTGTGATTTTGATGTAAGCAAAAGCTTTACTAAGTGCAGCTTGAAAAATCCAGAACCCGTAAAATAAATAATTGATAGACTTAATTACATAAAAATCAAACTGAAATCTTTGCACTGATAAAAGCACCATAACCAAAGTAAAAGGGCCACAAAACAATAAGCAAATGACATCCTAGAAGGAAAGTTGCCACCCACATTACAAAGTTCAAATCTCCCTGAAAAAAAAAAAAAACCAATAAGAACAATAATGTAATGTCAAAACAGGCAAAAGATGTAAACAGATACTTTACAGAGAAGGACATATCAATGATTATAAGCAATGAAAAGATGTGCAGCTACACTCATAAGAAGTATGAAAACTACATGTATGTGCCACTGCAATGAGGTTAGTACTAAAACAAGAGTAACAACAGCAAGTTTTTACTCACTCTCTTAACAAAATGATGGAGAATGGGCACATTCATTCCTTTATTGTGGGAAGGTGAATTTGGTATAATCCCCTGTGGCAGGAAATTTGTCAATATTCCCCTCAATTATAATTGCCTATTCCACTTTGCCCAGCTATTCAATTTTAGGATCTTATCCTATAGAAATACTTGCCCTTTTATGAAATAATGTGCATAAAAGGCTATTCATTGCAGCATTATTTGAAATAGCACAAGATCAGGCACAACTCAAATGTCCAACAATAGGAGATTGGCTAAATAAATTATATTCATATCCTTCTGATTGCCTTAGAAGTCAATGAGGCGGATCTCCATCTACTAATTTAGTACGAGCTCCAAGATACACTTTAAAGAGAAAAGAGCAATGAAAGCAGGCCATTATGTATTCTTTGCTATCGTTAGGATGTAGAATTGATGGGTATAGTCACACTTGCTTGTACATCCACAGAGAAATAAAGGAATGTTCTATGGTGTGCATTCCTCACATTTTAACATGTATGAAATAAGAATGTATTTCCTCGTATGGCATTTCAGAATTAAAATGAGCCATATTACTTCCTTTCTTAGTGGCACATAACATAATGATATATCTTAAAACTGATGCCATGTTAGATATGATTGAATACAGGAGCAACTGTGACTACGCAGGCTGAGGGCTGAGTAAGGAAGGAAAGAAGAGGAGTCTCTTTATTCTTTTGCAATAGCTTCTGTTTGATCCATGTGAGCTTATTGCCTACTTAAAAAGCTGACTAAATGCTACTACTGGAATCATATAATATCAGCGACAGTATTTATGAACAATAGATTCGTTTCTAAAGTCTATGTCCTCCCGTGGTGTGATAATGTTAGTAAAGAGACTCAGCTGTGAAATATTAAAACAAGGCACAGACCAGCCCACTCTTGACCTGGATTAATTAATAAAGCGCAACAGTTGTGTGATGTGCTGGCCTGGGTGCTCAGGGGAAGCTGTTGCCTCTTTAGCATCACATTTGGTTCAGTCAAAAGGCAGAGTATATTATTTTTTTCTAGATGAGACTCAGAAACTTTAGGTTTGGAATCAGAAAAGCACTGACTGTTCCCAAAGCCTGGAAGAAGTGGAGGCAGAAGTTAAGGTGTCTGCAGTGACTTGGTAGACATTTTCAGAACTCAGACAAAAGCAATGCTTGGGTAAACACAGAACTGATATCAGACGATCTTGCTGTCCACTTTTTTCTTTCTTCAAAAGACAAGGTAAGTTCCTAACTAGATAGATCTGGGGGCGGGGGAAGGGGGTTGGCATTTATTTTAGTGATGACAGCAATTGCTTCTCTCTGTTCCCATAAACTTTTATCAGCCTCTTCTAATGTAACAATAGTTTCTAGGTAAAACATTGACAAGAAGCAGAGGAACAATGCCACAGAAAGGGCCAAATGGGTAGCATGGGTCACATTCCAAATACTTTTTAGTGAGAACCAGAACCGGGAGAAATCCTAGCAAGATCTTGTTGTATGCAGGGCTTGTCAAATCCAGGTGCAAAAAGGCAGGTTTTTCGTTTGTTAGTAAACAGCTGCATGACTTCTGGGTTCCCTCTCTTTGGTTCTTTCCCTCAGTTTTCTTACTTGAAAAATGGACGGGATAATACTTTTCCTGCTATCTTTAAAGAGCTCTAGTGAGAATAAGTAATACAGCATTTGGGGAGATATTTACAAATAAGTATGTCAAAGTGTTACAGATGGAAGACCTTATTTGAGGGGAAATTTGAACTTGTGTCTAGTGGCATGTGACAGAGATCAGCCTCTGTTCCTTCTAGAGAATTCTAACAGTGACAGGAATCATCCCCGAACAACTGAGACCAGCGAGTGCTGAGGCTAGTCATGGAGTGAGGAAGTAATCTCAACAACCACCCAAGGTCCTTCACAAAGTACTTTCACACCCTGTTTGCCACATCATCACCTCAATGGTCTTTTGACAGAGCCATTAGCATTTATTAGTGGTGAACTGGAAGCTAAGCTGGAACCTGGCCTTAGGTTTCTCTGGCTTCAGATTTTGTGTTCTTAGCACAAAATTACCCTATCCCTCTTCTTCATGCTCTGAATTGATATCAGAATATATTGCAAAAGCTATAAAACTCTGGGGCCCAGCGTGCTCCAAGGCTCAAAGATGAAAACAAGGAGTAGACAAGGGGCATAGAAGCTCCCTTCCAAACAGAGTCTATTAGTATACATGTAAGAAGACATATGGTGACCATCTGGAATTGAAGTCACTTACGACATTGATGAAAGTCAGCCTAACAACAATGTACCCAGATTGGACAGCACTTCAATGACTTTGTCTCCTAAAAGTTTGCTTTTGGGGAGAAGGCAAATATTGATCAAGAATAGCAGTGTGGGGGCCAGTGCTGTGGCATAGCTAGTAAAGCAGCTGCTTGTGGCATCAGCAATTCATATGGGCTCCAATTCAAATGCTGTCTGCTCCATTTCTGATCCAATTCACTGCTAATGGGAAAGCGGCAGAGGATAACCCGAGTTCTTGGGCTGCTGTATTCACATGGAAGACCTGAAAGAAGCTCCTGGCCCCTGGTTTGGATCAGCCCAGCTCTGCCCATTGTGGACCTTTGGGGAGAGAATCAGTGGATGGAAGACCTCTCTACCTCTCTCACTTTGTCTTTCAAATAGATAAATCTTTTTCTAAAAAAGTAGCAATATGGCTATTGATAAAAACACAAAATAAAGTATCCATCGTGCATGGGACCATGATACTCATGGATCTTAAATGTCTTCAGGCAGATTGTGTCATAAACTTACAATAGGTGGCACTGTTAATGATATGGTCATACAACATTGTACTAACAGGGGCTGGCATGGTGGCATAGCAAGCTGATCTTCTGCCTGCCAGCACCAGCATTCCTTATGGGTGCCTATTCCAGTCTTAGATGCTCTACTTCCCATCCAGCTCTCTGTTTATGGCCGGGCAAAGCAGTAGAGGATAGCCCAAAGCCTTGGGAACCTGAACCCATGTGGAAGACCTGGAAGAAGTTCCAGGCTATTAGCTTTGAATTGGCTCAGCTCTGGCCATTGTGGCCATTTGGTGAGTAAACCAGTGCATGGAAGACCTTTCTCTGTCTATCTCTCTCTGTATATATGTAATACCTTTCAAGTCAAAATAAATAAATATTTGCCAAAAAATTCATACTAACAAAAGGGACACCGACAAAGGGATCCAATTCAGTTCTACAAATCAGGTGCCCCTACTGATAGGTCATATAATCAGCTCTAGCTGGTGGCACACAGAGATAAGTTGGAGAAAGACAAAACTGGGCTTTTTAAATGCTTTTGTAAGATTTTATTGAAATTCAATCATGTTTATTTATGCATGTGGTGTATGATTTTTGTGCCACAATGGCAGAATTGAGTAGTTATAACAGTGATTGTGTGGTCTGAAAAGCTGACTATTATCTATTACTTGATGGGAAAAAGTGGCCAACTTCTGTTCTAGACAATGAATGCGTAGCTAAGCTCTGACGTGGGGTGTGGTCAAAAGTCCTGGGCCTGTCCCCTAAGGTTGAGACACAGGAAGAGAAGAATTATAGGAATCGCTGGAGGATCGTGTCTCTAGACCTGTGCCAAGGGGCTGGGTGAAAAGTGACAACAGTCACACACACATCAAGGAGCTCCTAAGCAAGTGTGTAGAGTGTTATCTATTCAAGTTGAGATCTGAAAAGCTTCTGAGATACACCTGATCACTCCATTGGCTACCCTCTAGCATCCTGTATGATGTCTGACTAAAGCTGAGGTAGGGGGAGGCCTGGTCACAAGACTTTGGGGAGTGGTGTCTCTGGGACTTTGGAAGTCTTTTGTGGACAATCAAGTGACTTGCCAGGCAGCCTGCAGGGCATTGTGGAGAATAAAGTGACAGCAGCGATCTGTGGTCTCTTGGCTCTGAAAAAACCTCCTCAATCCTTAACCAAAATTAGTAGATCTTGAAAGAACTGCTGAAGTTACCTAAATTTTTAAAAAATGGACTGGCTTGGTCAGGGGACTGGCTTGGTCAGGGGTTCACTATGAGTTAGGGGTGAGATCTCAATCCTGCTCAGGTACTTCTCATCCTGTTCTGAGCCTGCTGTGAATCCGTGGTATTTTATCTCGGATATCTATCCAGTGGACTGAGAATTTCGATATGGCCTGACCCTGATGATTTCGGCTTTCTTAAGTAGAGATGAAGGAAGGCACAAGTCTGTAGTTATCTAGAAATCCAATTTCTTACAGAGGTGAAATTGAAAATTAATGAGAAGGATCACGAGAACATTCTTGCAGACATAGAAGAGAAGAGTGACCTGTAATAGTTGATATATGGATCTTTCACAAAGGACTGGAAAAGCAAACTTGGGTCAGAACCAATGGTATGGGAGCCAGGACAAACTGTCCAGGCAAAGAGGAAGAAAGGAAACACAGTTCAAGAACATCAAGGACTTCTACTCTTCCGTAAATATCTGATAGATCAGAATCAGTCATCAAAGCCAGGGTCATACGTGGAAATAGGGACAACCCAGGAAAAGAGGCTCTGTTCTAAATTCTGATATGATATAGACAGGCGAGGTCCTGACAATATTTTGTAGCATAGGCTCATAGGATTCCTAAATACCAGTGTTTTTGCTTTGTTTTGTTTCTTCTCAGAGATTCTGCAAATGCCTAAAAGAAATGTTTTGCATGAAAAAAACCCACTATTGTTATTATTAAAACATTAAAGAAAAACAAATGATAAACTCAAAATTCCCAAAGTGTCTTATGGTAGCAAACAACAACAACAACTGCCTAGAAGTTGAGCTGGCTGTGCAACCAAGAGCCACATTCTCTGCAGTGACCCTGGGGCACTCACCCAAAATGCTAAGGCCAGGCAATAGAAGAGATCAACAGCATGGGGTGCTAAAGGGTCAAAACATGGACAAAGAAAGATCTTGACAAATAGGGTTTGGAAATCTGACTGTGGAACTCCGGCTTTCTTCACTGTGGTCAGTTGGGAACTCTGGTCACTCCTGTAGCTCATGAGTCTTTGAGGAGAAGAGAGAAAATGAGAACATGTGTGCTTAGAAAGAAAATCCTCCATAAATGGTTAAAGTGGAAATCAGTCCCGTTTATCCTTGGCATTTGTTCCGAGGCAGTTGAACACATTTTGTGACATGTTTGTGGGCACTATACATCTGTGATAACTCTTGGGAATTTGAAGATGAATTAACATAACTACTTCCTTGTAGGGCCTTCTTGTTTTAGAGGGGAAACTAACACTCAAACAGATCATTTCGACATAATTTAGCAAGATTTAGAGTTAATGGAGTACAGTGGAGTCACATAGCTCAGTCAACAGAGGATGTTATGGAAACTTTGGGGTAGACGAGAGACTTGGTTCTTCAATGGGGGTCAGTAAAGGGATAGTCAGTGAAGTGAGAGGAGAATCAGGACACAGAGGTTGAGAGTATCAAAAGATTCATGTAGCAAAAAGGTAACAGTCCTATAAGTAGGAGAGAAAAACTAAACAGTTTCTTGTTGGATTTGGAAGGAGAACGTTTGTAGTCTTAGCAGGATCTTAGTGGAATGGGAGTAGGGGCTAAAGGCTGGTGTTGAGGACCACATGGAACTGAAGAAATGGAGACAGCTGGCATACAGCCCCTCTCCGAAGGCTTGTGTCTGGGAAGAGAAGAACTACCAACAGTGATTGGAGGAGGTAAAAGAGAGAGGGCTGTGTTCTTCTATGTGTACTGTGTTTTCACTGGGCTTGGTCTTCTGGTCAGGAGGGATACTTATCTTGTGTATGGGTTGAGAAGAAAGACTATAACAGACTCAATGATAGAGTGACTGATGGAGCTGTAAGGAAGACCTTGAACAAGCATAAAGACGGGACTGGGGAGGTATAGATGTCAGGTGGTTAAGTTAGTAGGTTAGAAATGGTGGCAGTGGGGGCAGCCCCTTGGGTACAGATTTTTCAGTTTACAAGGGCTTTCTGGAAAAAGAAATTAGTTTGTTCCGCTTCTTCTCTCTCAAGCGCCATTTCCTCCCCTGGAATACCTTCTGCCATGTTATGATGTAGCAAGAAAGCCCTCATTAGATACAGCCTCTTGATCTTGCACTTCCCACATTCAACAACTATAAGAAATAGCTCTTGTCTTTACATATTACTCAATCTCAACTTGCTGTTACAGCAGTTCCAAACTAAGATACCACCATCACCATAATTGTCCTGACTGCTAGCATTGAATTGGTGGATTTCAGATAATCAGTTTAGTCCTGTCGTGATGTTTGTTTCCAAGGATCAAGCTTGCTTCCCTAAACTCCTTAGCATCATCAGATTCTGAGATGCAAGTTCTGTTTATCTCAGGATAAACCCAACTTCCTTATACTGCACAGAATCACTTGAGTAGCAAATGTTGACCTTTCTGTGACATCAGAAACCTATTTTGCAGATGGGAAAGTCTTCATTGTCAAAATTACTCTTCTATTGTCTTCATAAATACTTCCCAGGTTATGGCTCCCATGTTTAAATTGCAATGTAGAGCTACTGATACCATAATAGAAACACCGAGCTAAGTTTTCAAATTCTAATATACAACAGTGATTCTTCAATTTAACAGCATCTTTAAACCTCTTATTACAATTCAGATCCTCACTTACTAACTGCGGGGCAGTGCCTAAGACTCTTCATTCCTCATTCAGTCTCCTTTTTGGAGCACACACCTTTTAAACTAAAGATTCTGAAGTTTGATGTAACAAACCCATCTGAAGGCATCTGGCTCTGATGTAGTCTCTCAGCTCTGTCTAACTCCCAGATCACCTGTTTCTAGTCCTAGAGGATTTCAGTTATTTAGCTTTTAATTCCATAAGGCGGGAACCTTTGGGGTCTGCTTATTAGTAGTGCTTGATGAATTCTGTTTGTTCTTATTGGAAATGTTATTAGTGTCCTTTGAATACCAGGTTCTAAATCACTCATGCAAACACAATGGCACGAAACTAGTCTTGGTTCTGCACCAAGTCCCTTCTATCAGGCCTCCCAAGGCCTTTCATCAGGATACACTATGTACTTGGCTTCAGATATAGCCAGCATCTGCACATGCTAAAACCTCACTTTCCAATTCACCTGCTTCCCAAATTCAGCCAGGCTTTCTTCACAGAAGCCAAGGTGCAATCACAAAAGGAATGCTGCACACATTTTTAGATTACTCTTGAGATTCCTTTCGGGCTTCTGTAGGTGACCTAGAGTCCTCCCTTCTCAGAAATTAGCTTGCTACATGGTTGTCAGGTTTAGATTGAAAGAGTTCTTTAGTATCTTGAGCCACAGGTTACATCTGCAATTTCTGCTGTAGGTTTGTGTTCCAAAACTAACTCCTTTTGCACAATATGGTACTCTTAAAGTAAGTAAGCTACTCTTAAAATATTCTTAAAAGCTACTCTCATAAATTCCTGCTTCTTTTCTCCAAATGTCTCATTTCTTCTTGTATCCTGGCATTTCCAGATCTCTCATGCACGTGAAATCAGACTCTGGCATGCTCCAGTTTGGCGATTTTTTTTTTCTTTCTTTGGTCTACTCTGATAATCTGACCAAGTCTGGTTTTCGAGCATTTATGTCAGCAGCCATGTTTTGCTATTGACTCGTGGAATGAAGAATACTTCCAAGGGCTTTGTAAAGGCAGCTGATGCCGCTGCCTGCGTCACTTGCTAATTGAGCCCCATGCAGATATTTATACTTATCTTTATGGATTTCACCTTGTTCCTTTCAAACCTTCCTCCAATCTATTTGAGATCTCGAGTCCTGATTTAATCTTCTATAAAGACTTCCTTCCAGCTTTGGTCACTATTTACTGACTAGATATAATCCTTGAATCTTCATTGTTGGAGTTAAAGCTTAAGATAAACAAGATTGGATGCTGATCACTGGAGTTGTTGACTCACTTCATTTGATACATCAAAACTTTAACCCATGCTAACATACGTTTCCATACTTTTCGTCATGACACCAACGTCTCGTTGGGATTTTCACTTGCCATGTGAGCTTCTCCTTTCTTTTACCACCTGATTTCCTTCTGAAGTGAGGACCAAGACGTTAGTATTTGGAAAAGAAGGACTCAGAGACAAAAAAAAAAGAAAATGTCAAAATACAATGGGCTGAACGCTGGCAAGTGGATGAAAGAGAAAGAGGTATAAAGGGGAAGGAAATTGTGTGCAAAGGAGACTAAAAAGGAAAGGGACCCTTTGACCTCTTGGCTGGTTGCAACAGCCAGTGTGCTAAATTGGAGTGGTGGAATGTATGTGTGTGGTGAATGCACATACATGAGGACACGCTTGTATAACCAGCATGCAAGACGAGTGTCACCTCTGAGGTGAACAAAGAAGAACTTGACTACTTGACCTTTTTCAGGGATGGTAATCTTCCTCAAAACCTGAATTCAAAGTAAGCAGGTCTCACTTCTCCACGTGGTTAGAATAGGTTGCTATGGTTACTTCCACTCACAATTGAGTAATTAGAATGGCCCACTTAAAATGTAAAATGTCCAAACTCTAAGCTTGGCTTGGCATTAAATCTTCCCTGCCTGCTCAGGTGTCTGTTAGACTGAAGCGTGTGATAGGCAGATTAGTGTCGGTGAGGTAGAGCTTCTCCTTCTTTGCTCAACTCCTCCTCTACATGTTAGCTGCCATTTTTGCTGTGCCCGTTGTTGAAGTTGAAAGAAGAAAAGCTAGGAAGCAGATAGTTCTGATTAGGCAATCACAGCTCTTTCTGGGCCTCATTTTTCAATGATCAAACATGGATCCCAGCCAGAATCCTGAAATGAGCATGAAAGACAAGCAAAGCCAACTGTGCCTTTCTGCACTGTTCTCCTGTCACTTTCACGGGCTCTCTTGGCTGGAGATATCACTCCTACTGCTAGCTTGACCTCTGGCTGATATGTCTCCATAAAGGGTGATGGCTCAGGACAGCTCCTCCACCAGACATCTAGCAGAGCACCTCTAGCTTCTTTATTTGAGAGCCCTACACACTAGCTTATCAGGACTTGGATAAGCTCCACATATTGACCATATTCTCACTTCCTCTTGTCCCAATATACTCTTTGAACCTAGGGTAACTTCAAGGTAACAATCTTTACTTACTTGTCCCAAAAGCACATAGTAGCTCATCTCCCATTCATTAGAATGGTTTTAGGATTGAGGAGGCAAACCTTGACCCACAAATCTCTTTAGCTTTCCTTGGTGGGCATGAAGATACCTGTGGTTTCCAACTGTAGGAAATGTATTGTAAAGCAGTTTGAAAGTCCCTCACTGAACTTGGAATTAACAAATAACACCCCAGCCCCTACCTTAAAATAGAGAAAGAATTTTCTGCAAACCAGGTTCTGTATCAGTCTCTTCACATGTATTCTTTCCACATCCTCATCATTTAAAGAATCTATTTGACAGGCAAAGAGACAGACATTGAGGAAAAAACATAAAGAAGTAAGCAAAGAAAACACTCCCATCTGCTGGTTCACTCTCCAAATGCCTGCAGCAGCCAGGGACTGGTCTATACTGTAGCCAGGCAGGCATTATCAGGATGATGAAATCAGGAATGGAGCTAGGACTCGAACTCAGCCACTCCAATGTGGAGTGAAGGTATTCTTAATCAACTAGGCCACTCATTCTCCCTTGTCCTTTGTATGTTCTCAAATTGGAAGATGAGATTCAAGAATTCTTGAGGGAAGTCATTTAAGAAATCAGCCAGGTCATACCTCCTAAAGCCCACAAGGCATACCTGAGAGAAACCTGGCATATCCAGTAGGCAACATCTCCATGAATGCTCATGGTAACTGCTTCCAAGAGAGGATCACCAGATAAAATGCAGGATGACAAATTAAAATTGAATTCTAGACAGTGCTCCATTTCTGATCCAGCTCCCTGCTAATGTGCCCTGGAGAATGGGAAATGGCCCAAGTCTTCAGGGCACATAGAGGTGCACAGGAGCCTGCACCTCCATTTTGCCATGTGGCCATTTGGGGAATGAACCAGTAGATGGAAGATCTATCTCTATGTGTCTTTTCCTCCTCTCTCTGTAACACTGCCTCTCAAAACAAACAAGAAAAACAGATCTTAAAAAGAAATGATAATAATATATCATTAACCAATGCAGTAATTTTCCTTATCTGCAGTTTTGGTTTCTGTGATTTCAGTTATCTATAAGCAACCATAGTATGAAAATATTTCTGTAGTGAAATGAGTCTGATATTTGGAATGAGAGGGAGAGAAAGAAAGAATAGGGAAAGTATCCACATACTTTTAATACAATGTATCATCATTATACTTGTTCTATTTTATACTAATTATTGTTATTAAAGTCTTCTTGTACCTAATCAACAAAGCTAATCATAAATATATCTGCAGGAAAAAAAAATATAAATAAACTTCAGTACTACTTGCAGTTTTAGGAAGTTGCTAGGGAATTGTGGAATGCATTCCCCATGGATAAGAAGGGATTGCTACACTTCAGAGTATTCCAATAATCTGCACCATATACCTTAAAAGAAAGTAGCATAAATTTAAGAAAAGATAGAGGGAAAACAAAAGTAGAGAGAATCTGATTAGAGAAGTATACAGTGTTTGTCCAAGTGAGATGGGGAAATATATTGGATTGGCTGAGAAGAAACCCCTCCAAAAGGTAACAGCTGAACTGGGTCTTAAAGATAGAGTAGATGTTTTCTTGGTGGAGAAAAAGAGTAACAATACACTGAAAAACAAAGTAGTACGACATAGCTTGACCTCCTCAGGGAACAGCTGTGAAGTACAGAGTGATCACAGCCAAAACCAGGTTTCAGCCGTGAGAACTAAATCAAGAGAGGTGGAGAGAGGGCCAAAGTGTGGAAGACTTTGTATCCTCCATCAATAAATATGAACGTCACCATGGGAATCACAGTAAAGAAATGGAAAAAGGGTTATTGCTATGGTTTGAATGATCATTCCATCTGAATTCATGTGATCTCCCCTCTGAACATTCCTAGTTTTACGTTGATACTAATTCAAGTATGGTGATTTAGAAGGTAATTGACTAAATTATGCTGGTACTCACATGATTGAACTCTGTGGTTTTATCAGAAAAGGGAAAGAACATACTTCTTCAGATAAACATGCATGCTCCTTTCTCTTAGCCTGTGCTGCTCTATACCACCTCAGAACTCTGCCAGAGAGATCATTACCAGATGAGAACCCTAGACTATGTACATCTAGAACCACGAGCCAAAATAGACCCCTTTACTTTCTACTGTTGCTGTGCTTCAGGCATTTTGTTATAGTAAGAAAACACTGACTAAATCAATTATGCAGGAGATTTTTATTTGCCATCCCCTCTCCCAATTTTCATTTGTAAACAGAGCATTTCTTAACTTTGCATGTGCAAACTATTGATAAGGTTTTCGTATCTGAAGGAGGGTGCAGGGGATGGCAAGCCAAGTGTTAAAAAAATAAAAGAATCTCATGGGCTTTGTGAATACTGAACAACAAAACAGGCAGGCAAGGGATGGTTTATAATTATAGTTTAAAACCATAGATGTCAGATGACTGACAGCTCTGAGACTAGAGATTGTTATTGATTTGGTAGGAAACTGGAGGAGGTAGGTGGAAGGAAAGGTTGGATAATTCTCCAAAGGCAATTGCAAGAAAAATTAAAAACCATTAATAAAGAAATACTAGTGTATCCCCTTGATGTTGTCTCAGAAGTTCTCGTGTCTTACCTACTTTAGCCACACCTTTTCCATCGATCCAGAGAATTCTTTATCTCAACTCACTCTGTGCCATTAGCAATATTTACTATACATTTACTATCATATGTCAGGTTGTCTGTTGAATATTGCTGATACCAAGAAGAAATAAGTCATAGACCATGCCCTTCTTGATGTTATGGCCAAGGAAGCCATCAGCAAGTATTTGTAGTATGGTTCAAGAGTACTAGAATAGATACAAATTACTACAGGAATATAGCACAGTAAGCCACTGGTGCCTTCTTGCAGTATGAGTGTCAGATACAAGGTGGCATTAAAGTTGAACAGAAGTTGGATAAGCAGATGAGGGAGAGCAAGAATAAGATCGAAAGTCTGAAGGGGAGGTTTCTAAAAGGAAGCTAGAGCCATCTTGGGACAGGATTTCTAAAGCTTCCTGAAGTGCTTGAATTTTGTTCTGCTTGCCTTGGCTCTTAAGCAAGGTGCAGTCAGGAGCAGGTCTGGGTATTTGGATCAGGTGTGCTGGCCACACGAGGAACATGAGCCAAGGCTGAGGTCACACAGAACAGCTAGAAGGTGGCATAGGACTTCCCATGATTCAGTGTGTGCATACAGAGAGCCTGGACCAGAAGATGCCTTGGTGATGAGATTGATCCCTCCTTTCTCTGCCAGCCAGCTGGGCGAGCTTTGTATGAAGGACATGGGCATTCAGGGGAGCCAGGAGAGGGAGTGGATTTGGGAAGGGCCACAGTGACAGGAAGGGTGTTTCCACTGTATACCTGCCAAGAGAAACCTGTGACTCAATGGCTGGCATGTCAGGTTATCCAGACAACTACAGTCCTGAGTTACCCTGACTCCAATGTACTTCCGTAATTCCACACTGATTTGGAGGTGGGATGGCAGCCAAGGGATAAGGGCCACAGTGCCCTCTCTCAAATGGCAATACTATCCACACCAGCCACAAGCCTGTGGACAGAGAGGCACCTTTGTAGGAGGCAGATACCATGAGAAGATGAATACACGGCAGGAAAAAATCTCTCTCTCTCTCTCTCTCTCTCTCTCTCTCTCTGTCTGTCTTTCTGCCTCTTAAAGATCCTATTACTGGGCTCGGAGTGGTAGTCTGGTAGCTAAAGTTCTTGCCTTGCAAATGCCAGGATCCCATATGGGTGCCAATTCATGTCCCGGTGGCCCCTCTTCCCATCCAGCTCCCTGACTGTGGCCTGGGAAAGCAGTCGACAATGGCCCAAAGCCTTGGGACCCTGTACCTGCACAGGAGACCCAGAAGAATCTCCTGGCTCCTTGCTTCAGATTAACTCAGTTCTGGCCATTGCATCCACTTGGGCAGTGAATCTGCACCCAGAAGACCTTCATTTCTGTCTCTCCTCTTCTTTATATATCTGACTTTCTAATAAAAAAAATAAATAGACCTTTAAAAAAAAGAGAGAGACCCAACTATCACAACCTCACTTATATAAAAACTGGGTTTTTTCTGTCCTTGATATTATCAAAGCAACTTCTGCATAGAGAATACCCGTTTGGTGCTGTTGCCTGGGTCAGACACGCTTCCTCACTACCTGATTGATTCTCCTGCACAGTCACATAAGGTGACCATTCCTAGTCTCCTTGGCAGGTGAAGAAGTAAAGCTAAGACAGTCCAAATGATGACTCTTGGTAACGCCTAGAAATAAGGGGATTCTTAAGGGGGAAAAAAAAACCACAACACTGGACCTCAGAGAGAAATTTATTGTGATGTGAACACATCCTGAAATCCATGTATTGGTTTTTCATCATATGCCTTTTCATGAGGTTTTTGTGAAGACCCCTCACACCTTCTGTGTCTGAACCGAGCATGGCATGGCATGGGTGGTAATCAGAGCCCTATGTGTTTTTCTTTTTTTTTTTTTTAAGATTTATTTATTTCTATTGCAAAGACAGATATACAGAGAGCAGGAGAGACAGAAAGGAAGATCTTCCGTCCAATGGTTTACTCCCCAAGCGGCCGAAACGGCTGGTGCTGTGCCAATCCAAAGCCAGGAGCCAGAGCCTCTTTCAGGTCTCCCACATGGGTGCAGGGTCCCAAGGCCGTGGGCCATCCTCGACCGCCTTCCCAGGCCACAGGCAGGGAGCTGGATGGGAAGCAGGGCTGCCAGGTTTAGAACTGGCAACCTTATGGAATCCCTGGGCATTCAAGGCGAGGACTTTAAACGTTATGCTATCGTGCTGGGCCCTGCTTTTCTTTGTTAATGACCAGAAGGTTGACAATGGTCATGCTACAAAAGGGGGGCCCTCCCCGCCTCCAGCGCAGTGGCCTAGTTAAAGTCTTTGACTTGCACACACAGGGATCCCATATAGGTGCCAGTTCTAATCCTGGCCAATTCACTTCCCATTGCTCCCTGCTTGTGGCCTGGGAAAGCAGTGGAGGATGGACCAAAACCTTGGGACCCTACACCCACATGGGAGACCCGGAAGAGGCTCCTGGCTTCTGGCTCCTGGCTTTGGATCCGCTCAGCTCTGGCCGGCTGTTGCTGTCACTTGGGGAATGAGTCATCAGATGGAAGATCTTCCTCTCTCTCCTCCTATCTGTATATCTACCTTCCAAATAAGAATAAATAAATCTTTAAAAACAAAACAAACTTCCTTCCCTCCTACATTGTAAAGTACTTCTCTCCAGCACAACCGTTCTGAGAGCCATGTTTAGCTGTAAGGTCTTTGAACAAACCAGCCACCATGGGAATTGCTTTAGTGAAAGAGTAGGACTGCAATGGCGTTCAACAATGCCTGGCGTTCTGTTTGCTTCAGCTGATACTTAACAGTCCAGCGGTTAGAAGATGGAAAATAATTATTCAGTCTAGCTGGGAGATTGGGTGATAAAAGGAAACTTTGGGCTGCTGATTAAATTGTTTATTTAAGCGCAAGCTCAGATATGTCTTCAGCATAATGCGCTGCAGGAACAAGATACGAATCTGTCCTCGGGCAGAGACGCGGCAGGGGCGGCCGAAATCCCCACCTCGGCTCACTCCCACAGCGGCTCCTCCGTGGCATGCTGCGTCTTTGTTCCTGTGTGGCTTTGGATTCAGATGGCTTTGTGAGGCTGGGCTTGGGCAGAATGACAAAAAAAAAAAAAAAAAAAAAAGCCGAGTTTTTGTCCCAGCATTGTGTTTCGCAGAACAGGAAGCAGGAGGGCAGGGAGATGTCACGACAGGCCTGGTGATGGCAGAGAAGACTTCGGAGTCAGAGCCCCTTGATTTCTGCTTCTGTGCTCTTGACGTGGCCTCCTGCCCTGCCAAGGGTACCCTCCTCCCCTTTCCAAGAACTAGCTTGTCTTTTACCACTCCTGGCTCTTCTCTCAAGCAAGCATTGGCTTTCTTTAATCTCTTCCCCACTGTTTTGCTTGCTTTTCTTTTTCCTTTGCTGTGGTAGAATATGCATCATTTGCATCCAGTGCGTATTTTAAACCTTCAGTGTACCCATATCTTGAGCATATGCAGGTGCAAATTTCTAGGAAAGCACTAGATTGGTGATCAAGCAAACTGTAGCCTGAAGCCCAAATTGAGCTTGTATCTGTTCTGGTAAATAAGTTTCATTGGAACATAGTCACCCTCAGTCACCTGCTTTCACATTACAATGACGGAGTGGAGGAGTTGCAACAGAGACTCGAGGGCCCACACAGTCTAATATACTTGGCATCTAGCCTCTAACTCCTGCCCTGGACACTGATAGTACAGACTTAACTCTGATTGGGGTCATTCCTACTCCCAGGAAGGACAAGTCTAACCTCATTGCCTGCCAGAGTAGTGGGAGATGAGTCATGTTGACACAGAACCACTGAGAACACGAGAACTTAGAAAGAATATGGTGATTCAATAACCAAGTTAGCACTGCGTGCTGAAACATGAAGTTTGGAGATTTTGTACACTAAGGAACCTCACATTGAGTTTATCTCTCGCTTTTATTTATTTGATTTTTTTTCCTTATGATATGGTTTCATAGGCAGAGATTCCTCCTTCTAACCCCTTCCCCTCCATCTGTTTTTCTCCAAGGTATTAAAATAGCATGGTCCTTCAGCAACAGTCCCAAGTCCAACATTCTGCTATTTGAGTGTATCATGACATTGTAGGTATAGGCAATGGTAGAAAATGTAGTATTCTATTGACAATGTATATTCCACAGCTTCATCGAGAGTCTTCCTTTTTTTTCGGGAGTAGAGATACATATTGGGAAGTAGCTTTATTTCCCAATATGCTAGTTTACTTTCTACATTTCATCTGTGAATCTCACACTTTTAAACCATCTAAACTCCTGCAAGCTCAATAGCCCAGCTTCTCACAGTCATGGCAGCCCAGTCCTCATCCCTCTCCACCGAGCTGCCTTTGCTCCTTGGGGACTCCTGGCTGGGGTCTGGAGCACTTCACTATTAGTGAGACATGCCTTTGCTCCAATTCCACATGTCAGGGAAAACGGCCAGAAGACGGGACTCTAGGACTGCACTCTATTTAGCATTGCATCAAATCCATCTCCCAATAATGGAAATCCTTTCTTTCAAGAAGTACTTTTTTTTTTAAGATTTATTTATTTTTATTGCAAAGTCAGATATACAGAGAGGAAGATCTTCTGTCTGCTGATTCACTCCCCAAGCGGTCACAACAGCTGAAGCTGAGCCAATCTGAAGCCAGGAACCAGGAGCTTCTTCCAGGTCTCCCATGCGTGTGCAGGGTCCCAAAGCTTTGGGCCATCCTTGACTACATTCACAGGCCACAAGCAGGAATCTGGATGGGAAGTAGAGCTGCTGGAATTAGAACTGGCACCCATATGGGATGCTGGCACGTTCAAGGCAAGGACTTTAGCCACTAGGCCACGGCATCGACCCTCAAGAAGTACTCTTAATAAAGAGTACTTCTGGCATTTTTCTTCCCTTCTTTGCTGCACGTTTCACACATAATGGGATCCTGTGGGCTGATTTCAATTGCACGGATAGTCTTGTAAGCTTATGGATTTTCAGGGGAGACCTGTAAGTCCAGCTGCTCATGTTCTGTTCTGAGAAAACTGAGTCCCCTGATCAGGCTCTCCATCCCAGCCACATCACTTTCACTTTCCAGTTCTTCAGTCATCAGCGAGTCTTCTTTAATTTCTCTTTTCCTGCAAACTTGTGTTGTTTTCCATTTTCTTTCTTTTTTTTTTTAAACATTTATTTTTTGTTGTTTTTTCTTGTGTTTGGTAGATTTTTTTCCCCTCTCTCTGGAATCCCTAAGAGTAGACTCTACAAAAAAAAAAGAATTTTGCAGAAAACTTTCCATAGATCCCAATGCTCATATGGATTTGCTCAGAAATATCGTCTTTAGGTTATGTTTCAGTTTCTGTCATCATCTGAAGGTGACCAGCTCTTGAAAATGTTTGGGCCCAGGTTGTTGACTGATCTGTGTGTGGCCTAGAGATCTTACAGCAAACCCTTGGCCCTTTGCAACTGGTTGCTAGATATGGAGCCTTTGCCATCTGTTATCACCACCTCACCACTGACTAAGACCAGGCCAGCATCATGATAGATCTAAGGCTTAAGATAGATGATAATGTCTGGCTCCTGTTGACCTGGATAAGGGATATGCCTTTGTCCATAGAAGATGGTGCTTCTCAGAGGATTAAGGCTGACACTTGAGTCAATAGTGACTCCCAGTCTAGCAGTAGCATCTTGATTGTCTTGGCACCTCTGCAAGCAACACAGGTTGGCCTGGCACAAGGTGCTGTCCTCATTGGTTTGCAGGGAGACAGAAAAGAAGCTGCTCCTTTCAGAGGGATACTCACAATAGATTCCTTCAGGCAGAATCCTAGAAGCTGCAAATCAGGAATGTGTGGCCTCAGTTCAACGTCACCACTGCGCATCTGTAGTAGAGTAGCTACATGGAAATGCCACAATTCCGTCTACTCCCTTTTTCTAGATGGGGTCTTTTCCTCATTTCTGGTTGGGGTGAACCGAAAGAGGAATTTAAGTGTGATTTGAAAGCAGAAGAGAATGCACAGCCACTCCTAAGCTCTTCCAGTCAGGAGGAGGTGTAGTGGGTGCTGGCACAGCTTGGATTGTCAGTCAGTGTAGAGTTCTGTGGTGGGGAAGTAGCCGTCTAGCCTGCAGGCTGCTGATGCCCATGCAGGACAGTTAGACATTCATACAGTTCCTGTCTTTTCAGGTGGTCTCTGCTTTGGCCCGCTCTGCCACATTTCATGCCACCTCTGTTTTCCAATCGCCACCCAAACTGTCTTAAGTCTCAACACTTGGCCCCACGGACATGCATAGACTGAAAACACAGCTTTTACAACCATAGGGGACTTGCCTTGCCCTCGCTTACAGCCTTACAGGGTTTTTTTTTTTTCTCTCTCTTTCTCTCTGACCATACCCTAGCTGATCTGGCCACACAGCCTTGAACAGAACCCAGGTTCCTAGACTTCCAAGATATAATGTGCTACCTGCTCTCAGTCTTGCCTAGGCTTCGAGGATTGAGCTGCATGGCAGAATGTACTGGTGTTGATGAGTGCTGAAAAGACACGGGGGAGGGCAGGTTGGGGAGAGGGGACCGGAAGGCAGGGGATGAGGGGCTGGTTCTGGCCAAAGAAATGTTTGGGAGATCAGCATCTCATCAAAGATGATGAAGGCATGGATGGGGGTTTATAGAAGACTGTGCTCTTGGGTCCCCAGCGTCTCAGAGCAAAGAGAATTCAGCAGTTCCCAGACCTCTTGTGACCTTCCACCTTGTCACTTAAGGTCTGGTGCTTGACTAGGCGTTAGTACTGCCCACATTCAAATGCAGGTGATTCAGGGAGTCAGACATTGTCCCCAAACAGTTAATGATTAAACAAGACCACATCAGAGAGTGAGTGTTGGTTGGTTAATGGGAAAACAGGAATAGGCGGGTTCCCAGACCTGGATGATGAGACCCTAGCCCGGCAGAGCAGGCTGCCATAATGCCACCTGGCTTTCGACTGTACCCGGGACTTGCAGAAGCAGCTACTGTCTCTCTATTCCAGCTCCACTGGCTTCCTCGGTGTGTTTTGGTTCTGCGACTCCTTCTCCTACGTCAGGACATTTGCACTCACTGTAACCACCACCTGAGTCCTTTTTACAAGGTTCCCTTTCTCCTAACCTTTGCTCAAAAGTCACTTTGGATGTGGCCTCTCATGGTCCCCTTCCTATAAATCATAACCCTGCCCATTCCACAACCATCTCCCACAGTATGTTCTCATTATAGCACCCATCACCCTCTAGCAACAGCTGGAACTGACCAACCGCAGTGCAAGCTTCCCCAGGATGCATTCTGCCGTGTCCACGTGGCGAGTCCTCTCAGAGGCCTTTAGCTTACCTCCCTCCACAGGGCACCCCTAGTATAGTGCTCCCCGCTGGAGGGCATGCCCTGGAACAGAACTCTGGTCAAGTTCAATATGAACCCTACCTGCCCTGGAGTTTCTTGCCACGGGTTGTGCCTAGCCCAGTATTCATGGCAAGGGGAGGGGGTGCAAGCAGGCACCTCTCTCAATCTCTCTCTCTCTCTCTGCTGCCTTCACAATCCCTCGGCATTGCTGCAGTCCTCCCTGTGGCTTCTGATTCTAAATCTTCTCATATTCTAAATCCCTCTGTGTCTGGGTGGGGAAGCTGACACGAGGCGCTGGGGGTAAGTCCGTTTGTTGTGAAGAGTTCCTTCCAACGTGGACAACTTATTTCTGAGAGATGCGAGAAGGACCACTCGAGGAGCTATGAGCAGCGGTGTCTCCTAAGCGCTCTGCCCAAATCTGGTCTGGTTTTCTTCGCCAGCTTCAGGTAAGCTTCTTCAGAGAAAGGAAACATTTATGCCGCTCAGCAGATTCGAGAGAGCCTGTGGGAATGGCTGTTTATTTGTCTTTTGATCGCAAAGCTCAGCGTTTGGCTCTGAGGCTGAAGGTTTGGAGATCTCTTTATTTCCCCCCCCCCCCCCGAGACATGAATCCCTCCTCTGACATTCTTTCAGCCCCACAGGGTGGTAGGCGAGTTGGGGTGAGGCCTGAGCTTGCAGGTGGACACTGATTCCTCAGCCCCCTGAGAGCGTCCGGCCTAAGGGTGAGCTCCAGCTAAGAGGAGCCTGGATCCTTTTGAGATGGGCTCCATGCCCTCAACCTCTCCTTCCCCCTGTCGTCCTCCAAACAAGCAAAAGGAAGGGAAAAAGAAAGCTGCCCACCCTCCAAAACACCCTGGGTAATATTCATTTTCGAGGGGGCGAATCTTGTGTGCTTCAAGCCACATCTTATCACTCTCCTGTTACAGAACCCAAGTTGAAGTAAGGTGAAGGGTCGCAGTGTACAATTCGCTCAGTTGGTGGCTGTGGACCTGGTGGGTCACAGGGTGTCTGGGAAACCGCTGGAATCACACAGCTTCTTCATAAAGGTTGTGGGGCCAGTCCCCCCCCCCCAGGTTGTGTGACCCCCCACCCCCAGGCAGTTTGCAGGGCACCCCACAGCCCTGTGCAATGTGAGCTGCCCGACTAGCCTTAAAACCCCAGCGAGCAGAGACAATTTTCTTTGAATCAGCATGCATGCCACGCAGCGTTCCCCTGTGGGGAACATATTGAGAAAAGGAAATTCAAATCACCCCTCTGGTATGCTTCGCGCTCCCTTTCCTGATAACACACACGGGGAGAGGCTGATTCTGCTGGTGCGCAGGTGCACGCTTCTAGGGCCAGGCTCTGCAGCTCTCAGGCAGGCCACCCAGGTCTCCCGTCCTCCGCTGCTCCGGACACGAGCTGCAGAAAGCAATCTAGAGTTGAGGATGTGGCGGGCTCTTGCGTCCGGGACTTGGATCCTTGGCTCAAGGTTTGCTTCCCCTAAGAAGTGGAGCAACCTTTTCGGATGTCCGACTGTCTCTACATGCTTACCCCTCTCTTGGCACTAGCATGAAAGGACCCTTGGGTGTCCTGTGATCTCCCGTTTTGAACGTGTTCCTCAAGTCATCCAGCCTCATCGGTCTCTTTTTCAAATGTAAATAGACAGTCCTTGGCTCGGTGAAGCGAGATTTTACTCAATAAAATGCAAAGGTAAAGGATGAAGCTCCAAGAGCAAACCTTTGTGCTCCGGGTCTCCCGGAAAAAGGGGGCAAAGAGAGTCTGCGTGCATGAGCAGGAGCTGCGTGCGCGGAGATGGCGGCTCTCCCCCATCTCGCCTTCCACACTAAGTTGCTTCATTATATTTTCAGGCAAGCGAGTCATGGGTTCCTGGTGCGCGGTGCTGTCTTTTTCAATTAATGCTTTTCACAGAAGTTCAGGTTTTAAACATCTCCCCCTCTCTTCCCAGGTCTGTTACATTTCCCAGAATGGTTCCCAGCGCTAGAGATAATTCCTTTTCGGAGAACCTACATTTCTCACCTGCTGATTGCAATTAGCCACTGCCAGCTGGGGCCTGGTGTGCAGCTGAAAAGCTAACAAGAAGTGGAGACCACGCGGAACCCAGACAGGGCACAGGATGTGCATAAATAAGGAATGGTTCCCGTGTTTATGAATTCCAGCCTGCCCAGGCCTCTGCGTGGTCCTCCCCCTTCCAGCTCTATGCTGCCCACGCCTCCCCCCACTTTTCCCCTCTGGTTTTGTAGCCTACACTTAACATCACAGTCACGAATTTACCACTAAGTACATTTGTTAGGCAATAAACAGCTTTGAAAG
The DNA here is from genome assembly GCF_017591425.1 of Ochotona curzoniae. NCBI lineage: Eukaryota > Metazoa > Chordata > Mammalia > Lagomorpha > Ochotonidae > Ochotona > Ochotona curzoniae. Next base: position 15,510,156 of record NW_024465023.1, on the reverse strand, counting down.
AAAAATGAAATCAGACGAAGACTTCTGTTCCAATAATATTTGTGAGCGGTGGTAGGTTTAAGCAGTCCTCGCATGCTGGTATAGTCTTAAGAGCTGAACTTGTCCGTGAGGGCTGCCTTGCTGAGGCCTCTGGGACCCTGATCTTACCGACAAAGGCATCGAACCCCAGAGTGGGGAGCTTGGCTTCTCCGTGGTCTCAGAGGGAGTCGCAAAGAGAGGTGAAGTTCATGTCTACGGATGGCCTACTCAGGACTCGAACCACCTCTGCTCCCTATGCGTCATCTCCGGTTCCCATAACCAGCCTTCCACCTGGGGTGTCACCGTGCAGGACTGCCAGCCAGGTTCCCGTGGCTCAGGGCTGCTGCTGCTGCCCATCTCCTGCCTGCTTCCACCTAAAGTGCTCAGCCTTCTAGGCTGACCTGCCTTGGGTTTGTCCTGCACACGATAGGAAACACACATCCAAGGCGGTGGCAGTGGGGCAAGGGGGGCTCTGGGGAAGTGTGGGGGCGCCGGGGAGTTCACCTGTGACTTTTGGAGCTTGCAGCTTTGGCTTGAAGAGATTGAAGGGACGCTTGCCAGGCCTCCTCATTCACAGGATCCAGCACACCCTGTCCCATTCACCTTTCACCAGGAGAGGTTGCCTTGCATGACTCAGGCTCAAAAGTCCAATAGCTGCCAGACAGCAAATGCTAACGAAAAGCACCTGAGCTTTGGACTTGAACTCCATCTGCTCGCTGCTAGGCATGCCTCTCTGCTTCCTCATTGAATGGAAACTGTATGCATGGCTCGTTATTGGGTTTTCTGAGAGAGCAGGTGAAAAAGGGCAAAGCTAAAATTGGGTCTCTATAAGGTTCATTTTTTTCTTCTTCTTCCAATACTAACTCCCCATTTTGCTGATGAGGCAAACTGATGCCAAAGCAAGTGGAGTTACTCTCCTGAGGCTTTTCCAGCAGCTCCAGTTAACAACTTTATCCTCCACGAAACACTAAGGAGCACACAACAAGCTCTGCTAACCCAAAGTTTGTTCTCTAAAGACAAGGGCTTCTGCAGGTAACGAAGGGGCTGGAGGAGGGCAGTGGGAAGAAAGCTCTGATTTGCAGGGTTGGGGATTTTTATTTGAGATAATTATGGACTCATGCGATTATAGGAAACAACACAGAGCTCGCCCCTTACCCAAAGTCTTGCACTGGTACCGTCTTGCAAAACTGTAATACAATATCATGACCAGGACATGATAGAAAACACTGAATTATATATATTTTCCATGGTTGTGCTCATACCCATTTATGTGTGTGTGTGTCTATTTCTATACAATTTTGTCACATCTGTGTGTTTCTGTGCCCACCACTACAATTGCTACATAGAACTTTCTATCACTACAAGAATCTTTTGTTACCATTGCCACCTCTCTCTTCTCTACTTTGTCCTGTCTTTCATCTTCTACAACCTCCAATCTATACTCCAATTTATAAATTTTGTTATCTCAAAATGTTATATGAGTGGAACCATACAACTTATAACCTTTTAAGATTGCAACTCTCTCATTCAGCATAATTCTCATAAGTTCAATGCAAGGTGTTAGGTATATCAATACTTCGTTCCAATCTGAAGCCAGGAGCCTGGAGCCTCTTCTGGGTCTCCCACACAGGTACAGAGTCCCAAGGTCTTAGGCCAACCTCAACTGCTTTCCCAGGCCACAAGCAGAGAGCTGGATGGAAAACAGGGTGTCCAGGATTAGAACTGGTGCCCATATGGGATCCCTGTGCATGCAAGGTGAGGAGTTTAGCTGTTAGGCTGCTGCATCGGGCCCATTCCTTTTTATTGTTACACAATATTCAATGCTGCGGATGTATTCCAATTTGTTTAGTTATTCATCTACTGAAGAATATCTGGGTTGCTTACAGAGTTGGGCTACCCAGCATACAACTTTTATGACAATTCATGTACAGGATTCTGTGTGAATCTAAGTTCACATTTCCCTTTTTTTTTTTTTTTCGTTTTCAAGGTTTATTTATTTATATTAAAAAGGCAGATCCACAGATAAAAGGAGAGACAGAAAAACTTTCCCTTTGATGATTTCCTCCCCAAATGGTTGCAACAGCCAGAGCTGAGACTAACCAGCGTCAGGGACCAGGGGCTTCTTCCGGGTCTCCCACGCGGGTGCAAGGTCCCAAGGCTTTGGGCCGTCCTCGACTGCTTTCCCAGGCCACAAGCAGGGAGCTGGATGGGAAGCAGGGCAGCTGGGATGTGAACCATTGTACATATGGGATCTTGGCGCTCCGTGAGGGAGATTTAGCCAATTATGCTATCATGCCAGGTCCATAAATTCTCATTTCTTTGGAAACTTTGCACCCTTCCCAAGAATGCAGTTGCTGGGTTATACGGTAGCTGCATGTTTGCAAGAAAGTGCCAAGTTATTCTGCCCATGGGCTATATCGCTTAACATTCCCATCAGCCGTTTGTAAGTGATCCAGGTGGTCTGCATACTAACCAGCACTTGGTGTTCTTACTAGTCTTTATGTTAGGTAGCCAGTTAAGCAATGGTAGGGTGTTATAGTTTTAGTTTGCATTTCCCCCATAGCTAACGATGTTGAACATCTTTTTATGTGTTTAGCGTCTCTCTCCTCCCTTTTGGTACATTCTAAATTTATGCATTTTGTTCACTTTCTAATTGGACTACCTGGCTTTTTTATTGTTGCATTTTGGGAATTCTCTGTATATTCTAGATACTAGTCCTCTGTGTCAAATATGTGGCTTGCAAATATTTGCTTCCCATCGGTAGCTTGTCTTTTCAGCTTCATAACAGAAAATTTCATAAAGCAAAATTTGGTCATTTGGGTGAATCCAATCTATCAAGTATTCATTTTGTTGTGTTGTTGTGTGAAGCCCAAGAATTCGTTGTCTGTATCACAAAGGCTTTCACCTGTTTTTATTATGCTAGAATTTTATGTTTTAGATTTAATCCCACAATTTATTTTGAGGTTTTTTTTCTGTTAGGTTTGAGGTTTAGCAAAAGATTCTTTTTTTATTTTGCTTATGGCTGTCTAATTGTTAAAGCATTATTTGCCAAAAAAAGAAAGAAAAAATAAAGCTATTCTTTTCCCCTTGAATCGCTTTTGTATCCTAGTCAAAATCAAATCGGGCAGATTTCTGCAGGTCTATTTCTGGGCTTTCTATTCTGTTCCATTGATCTACACATCCATTTCTGCACCAAAAGCACACTCTTGATTACTGTGGCTAAATAATAAGCCTTAATACAATTGGCTTTCATTTCTTACCATAGAAAGTGTAACAAAACAATTCTCATAAGGGAGGCAATTAAAGAGGAAGCAATTAAAAACTGTAGGGAAAACATATTATACAAGTGTGCCAGGAAGTTAATTAATAGCAATACTGGGTTTTAAGTTTTTTGTGATGTTTATAAAGTTTTCAACCTTTTAACATTTGTAATTTGCTGTGGTTTCTTTCTCATGCTCAGTAAATGTTCATTTACACACATTAAAAATAATAATATGCTTTCATGTTGGGTAGAGTGCTCCTTCCAACCTTATGATTCTTTGTCAAGATTGTCTTGCTTGAGGCCTCTATTGTGGTATAGTGAGTTAAAATTGTGCCTCAGATGCCGGCATTTCATATGGGTGCTGATTTGAATCCCAGCTGCTCCATTTTCAATAGAGCTACCTGCTGGTGCACTTGGAAAAGCAGCAGGAGATTACTCAAGGTCCTGAACCCATGTAACCCACTTGGGAGATCTGGATGGTGTGCCAGGTGCCTCGCTAAGGCCTGGCCCAGCCCTAGCTGCTGCAGCCATTTGGAGAGTGAACCAGCAGATGAAAGATCTCCCCCAGCCCCATTAACTCTATCTTTCAAATAAATAAATCTTCAACACATGCAAGATGATCTTGGCTGTTCGAGGGTGTATGTTTTTCCATGTAAATTATTTACATCTACAAAAAAATGTTGGTGGGATTTTGATGGGAATTTCATTAAACCTATGTATCAGTTGCGAGGAACTGTCATCTTCACTGAGCCTTCTGAACCACTTATTGAAAGGACGATCCATTGATTAGGTCTCCTTGATTTCCTTTTTTAGTCTTTTGTAATTGTTGGCACACAGATGCTGTCGGTGTGCTAAGCATATACTAAAGTGTTTCTTCTACATAGACATCTTACAAATATTTTAAGTGCAAACCAAGAATAGTATTTGGAGACATCTTGAAGTTATTGCAATTTGTATTGTATTTTTAATTTAGATTTCCACCTATCCATTGTTAATTTTTAAAAGTGTTGATTTTACACACTGTCACTTCACTGAACTCCCTCATAACTCTAGAAATTTTGCGTATGTGTACATCACTAGAATTTTCTACACAGGACCATATTATTTGCAAATGGAAAGGAAATTTTATTTCTGCTTTTCTGGTCATTATCCTTTTTATGTCTTTTCTTGCCAGTTGCATTGACTAGGACTTCCTGTACTCTGGGGAATATAAGCGGTCAGAGTGAACATCCTTACTTTGCGCATGATCACAGGGTGTCATTTACCAGTAAATAGGATACTAGCTGTACATTTCTTACAAATACTCCTTGTCAATGTAATTCCTGTCTATTGCTGAGTTTTCTTTCTTCATGAAAGCTGCTGGATTTTCAATTTTCTATGTCTATTGATAGAATCATATGAATTTTCTTTCTTGACTTACAATGGATAACATTGATCTTGAATGCTGAATAAGCTCTGAAAACAGAATAAATTTCACTTGATCATGGCATATAATTATTTCTATGCATTACATGATTAGCTTTGGTAATATTTTGTTAAGAATTTTTGTTTCTCGATTCATGAGTTATATCAGCTTATATTTTGTGGTTTTGTACTCTTCCCCTCCTCCCCACTTTTGGCATCAATATAATACTGGCCTCATGAAATGAGTAGGGAATTGCAAGCTGCTGTTCTATTTTCTCGAAGAGACTAAATAAACTCAGCGTTAATTTAAATGTTTTGTAAAACTCTCCAACAAATCCACCTGGACCTGTGGATTCAGTTTTGGGAGCTTTGGATTATAAATTAAGTATTTACGCTAGCTATTTCACCTTGGTAAACTAGTTGTCAATGTGTGGATTTTGACAAGGGATTCCATTTCCCCTAACTTGTCAGACACATGTCGTTGTTCATGGTATTCCTTTTGTATCCTTTTGGTGACTTGGGATTCTCTAGTGATATCTCCTTTCTCATTCCTGATGTTGGTGCTTTGTGTCTCTTCAGTTTTTGTATGTCTGTTTTGTTAGATGTTTATCAATTGGATTGATTTTTTTCCCCCCAAGATCCAGCTTTAGGTTTCACAACCTCTTCTTCGGTTTCCAATTTCATTTCTTTCCTCTTATATTAAAAAAAAAATGTGTTTGGTAGGGAGGAAAGGAGAGGCAGAAGGAGAGGGGGATGCTCCCATCCACTGATTCATTTCTCCAGGGTTTGCAATGACCAGGACTAGACTGGGGCTGAAGCTGGGCATCAGGAACTCAACCCAGGCTTCCCACATGGGTGGTCAGAAGCCAGTCACTTGAACCATCACTGCTGCTTTCCCAGTTTGCACTAGAAGGAAGCTTTAGTGAGAAACATAGCCAGGCATCTAACTTAGGCATTCCAACATGAGATACAGGCAAACCAACTGGTGCCTTAATCATTGGGCAAAAGCCGATCTCTGTTTCTGTTAATATTGTTCATATTCACATCTATCTGCTTATTTGAGTTTATTTGGTTTTTTGTTGTTGTTGTTGTTTTGTTTGAAATAGAACCCTAAATTATTGATTTGAGACTTTTTCTCTTTTCTAATATAAGCATTTAGTGCTGTAAATTTTCCTTTCAGTAACAGTTTGGCTGTATCCCACAAATTTTCATATATTACAGTTTAAATTTAATTGAGTTCCATTTATTACAAATGTATTCTTTAAGACTTTCTCTTGGGCCTGTGGATTACTTACAAGTACATTATTTCGTCTCCAAGTGTTTGGAAATTTTCTTGTCTTTTTAAAATTGATTTCTATTTTGATTCCATTATGGCTGAAGAATATACTCTGCATGATTTCAATATTCTCAAACATAGTGAGGTTTGTTTTATGGCTTAAGGTATGATCTGTCTTTTTAATGTTCGTTTGTTTTTTCAATCTACTTGAAATGCAGAGCCACAGAGAAAGAGAGCAGTGAGCGAAATGAAAAGAGAGGAGAGACAAGACAGGGAGAGAGAGACAGAAAGAAAGAGATTTTTCATTTATTGGTTCACTTCCCAAATACTGACACCACTCAGGGCATGACCAGCCTGAAAGCAGAAGTCTGGAACTATATCCAAGTCTCCCATACTGGTAGCAGAGGCTCAAGCAGGTGAGCCATCCCACACCATCTCCCAGGTTGTGTTAGAAGTTGGATCAGAAGCACAGAAGCTGGGACTTGAAACAGTATCCAACTGATGTGAGTAGCCCAGTGACTTAATATGCTGCACCATAACACCATAACACCCAGCTAGGCCAAGATGTGGTCTAGCTGGATAAATATGTTGTAGGTGTTTGAAAACAACATGTATTTTGCTGTTTTTAGCTGGAGTGTTCTGTAGATACTAGACCCTATTGGTTGATGGTATTCTTCAATTCTTATATGCCTTTGCTAATTTTTGTTATTGCTTTCAATGGCTTTGAACAAGATATTAAAGTTCCAGGTGCTCATATAATTGTGTATATGTCAATTTCAGCTTTATCCACTTTGCTTTGGCACATTCTAAAGCTAACTTTGGTGCAAACACATTTAGGCTATGTGTGTCCTCTTACAATTATGTAATAACTCACTTTGTCCTTAATAATATGTTTTACTCCAAAATCTGTATATCAATATAATTCATTTCCTTTTAAAAACAGTAATGTATCCTTTTTCACTCTTTCAACAAGCCTTTGCCATAGTATTCAAAGTATGTTTACTCTAGAAACCATATATTTAATTCATGACATTTTGCCCACTTTCACCATCTGTCTTTTCAATGGTTTACTTAAACTGGGTACATTTAAAGTTACCATTAATACATCAAATTTAAGTCTGCTCCTTAATTATTTGTTTTATGCTTGTTTCCTTTTTTGCCTTCTTGTGGGTTACTTAATTTTTATGATTCCATCTATTCATGCTTATTTCTAGTATATTGTTTGTATAATATTTGTAATGGTTGCTCTAGATGTTATATATAATATGCAAGTCTAATATAAAACTGACTAGTATCAGTGTTCTACTGTAAATATCACCCATACTTATGTCTTTTTTCTCCTTCACTTCTAAAATATAGTGGTTTTTTTTTAAGTGTTTCTCTGCCTTCATTAACTAAGCATCAAAACAAATGCTATAATTATTGTTTCAGCCATAAAACATAAGGACAAACATACTCTATTTGTCCTTATTTTATCCATATGCATTATCATTTTTCCACCAAAGGTCAAATCAACCATTTTATACCTTCTTTTGTAATCAAAGACTTTCCTTGGGATATATTTTTTAAGGGTGAATTTGGTGCCAGTGTGTTCTCTTAGTTCTCCTTTCTCTGACAGTTCTTTTCTTTCAGCACATGACATTTCCTCCTAGTCTCTAGTTTTTGTTGACAAACTCACTCTTACTTGAAATTTTATTCCCTCTTCCTGCTCCCTGGCAGGGTGTTGACATTATGGAGTAGCAGGTAAAGCCTCCTATGACGTCAGAATCTCATTTGACACCTGCGGGAACACCGGCTGATCCACTTCTAATTCAGCTCCTTGTTAATGGTCTGGAAAATGCAGGGGAAAATAGTCCAAGTGCGTGAGCCTTTGCCAACCACCTGGGAAACCTGGATGAAACTCCAGTATTAGTTGCTGTGGTCATTTGTGGAGGGAACCAGCTGATGGAAGGTATCTTTCTCTCTCTGTGCCTCCCTCTCTTTCTGTGTGTCATTCTGACATTCAAAATAAATAAATATTTTAAAATATTTTTCCTTTTGTTTTTAGTTTCCAGATATTTTATTACTTTCTTGGTTTGAATGCCTTTGAGTTTATCTTCTTGGAATCCAGTGTTTCTTGAATCTGTTTTTAAAACAGTGTACTGCCAAATTTGGGATTTCTTCACCGTCATTTATTCAAATACTTTTTCAGTCCCAAATTCTATTTTTTTCTTTTTCCTGTACTTAGGTGATTTGAATTTATATCTCTTCTTATTATTACAAAGGTCCCTGAGGGTCTGAATTTTATTTCATTTACATTTTCCTCTGTTGTTTATCAAGGCCAGTGATTCTTCTGTCATCTCCTCTATAGTATGAGCTCATCTAGTGACCTTTTCCATTTTAGTTACTATATTTTTCAGTTCTATAACGTCAAGTTGGCACTTCAGAAAATTTACTTTGCTCTGGGTTTCTTTTTGTATTTATTTAAAATAAATTAATAGTTATTATCTTTTTTCCTTCCTGTACCTGGGGGAAGGGGAGAGACAGGGAGACAAGTCACACCGAGCCTTCCAAATACCTCTGCACCCTGGTTCCAGCCACCCAACACCACCCAGGGTCCCTGATGTGAGGCATGATCTGAGAGTCCTGCTCAAAAGGTTCCAGTGGTTCAACAGTTCTGAATTAGTGCTGATCTCTCCACTCCAAGTACAATGAAATCTCTCCAGAATCCACTGGCTGACATAGTCCACCTTAGGCTCTCCATTTGCCCAGATATTCACTGCCAACACTTGGTTGGGGCAGTTGGTTAGTTTGTTCTGTCCTCCATCCTCTGTTGTGGTACCAGTTGTCCTCTGCAGACTCCAATGTACTTTCATGTCCTCCATGTGCACCTGGATGTTCTGTCCACTGCTCTGTCTGAACCACTGTGGAGGCCCAGCTTTGATACATGCACTCCACGGTCAGACCATGGAACCTGCAATTCTCTCCATGCTTGGCGTTCTGAGTCCAGCAATTCAGTTGAGGGGATCCCCAGGGAAACTTCATCCGAGGTGATCCCAGACCTGATTCTTGTGTGTGCTTGCCAATACAGGGTCCAGCATAGTCTGTCACCCCAACCAACTCATGCACATGCTGGTGGTTGCAATTGCTGGGTCAGTTATGTCTCCAGCCCTGTCTTTTACACAATCCAATGGGTGTTGCAGCCCAGCCCGATCCTGCCTACCACACACTTGGCCTTCATGTAAACCAATGGGAGCTGCAACCTAGTCGGAGCAACCTGTAATAATCCCCACCAGGTTTGCCCTCTGCACTGGTTCCTGTGTTTGCCAGTATGTACAGCAGATGGGTCCAGTCTATCCCACTGGGCCTACTCCCACTCTCAGATCATGCACCCTCCAGGTAGTTCTGCAGTTTAACTTGACAGAATTTCCCCCTGTGTCAACATCTGCCAGTTGATGGTGCAGCAAAGCCCAGTCAACCCACACCCACTGACTTATGCATGCACCAGTAGGAACAATTAACCCAACCTGGCTTTTCTCTCGTTCAGCTCACATAAGGCCAACAGTTGGTATAGCCCTGCCTGGTCTGCCCCCATCCTAACTCACGCTCTCCAGTGGGAGTGGTGGTGCAGCAGGGGAACCCCATGCAGCCTCCCTACTGGCTTCGCCTCCTCCCCCTTTGGTATCATGTGTGCTGGTTGGATGCTGCAGCCCATCTGACATGGACCACCTTACCTCAGCATTTCTCAGTGGGTACTGTAGCCTGGCTGGGCCCAGCCCACTCCCAATTCCAGCTCCAGGAGTTAGGGCCTACAGCCTAACCTAGCCCAGCCAGCCCCTAATCCAGGCCTTCTTGTGAACTGGGTTGTGCTGTAACCCAACTTGACCTGACCCACATTCTATGCTGGTGCTCAGATTTGCCAGCAGGTAATGTGAACTGGCCCAGCCTGGTTCAACCCAACCTGCGCCAAATGTATGTTGGTGGATACCACTACCTGGCCTGGTCTGGGCTGCTTGTTATCATTGTTCTTGCACTTACCTGCAGGGACTGTGTCCCAACAGAGGAGTTCCCAAGCTTCTTCATCAGAACCTCTCTCAGTGCCAGATCTTGCACCCATTGGTGGGTCCATGAGCCAACCCTACTTAGTCCACCTCCTGTCCTAGCAGGAATAGTGACCTTTCCTGACTGACCTTCACCCATTCCAGTTTTTACTGTTGGGTGGTGCAGCCCAGCCAAGCTTGGTCCACAGCCAGACACAGCTCACACATGGAGCAGCAGGGAGAGACCTAGCTTGCCTGTCCTATACCTGCCCCGGTTCTCATGAGCACCAGTTTGTGCTGGAGTCTGGCCCAGTCTGGCCCACCCCAGACCCAGTCCACATTTGTGCTGAGGGACACTGCAGCCATGTCCAGACCAGACAGCAGCCCCCAATCTGGCCTTTGCACTCACCAGTGGGAACCACAATCCAGCCAGGGAATCCCCTTTGCTCCCCAACCAGGCCTGTTCCCAGCCACAGATCTTGCCTATGCCAGTGGTTGCTCTGACCCAGCTTGGCATAGTCCCTCACCTGTCTTGGCCTTTGCCTTTGGATGCTGCAGCCTGGCCTGACCCTGCCTGCCCCCAGTCCCAACTCTCTCTGGCAGGTGCTGGAACCTAGCCCCGCTCACTCTGCTCCCATCCCTGGCTCACGCAAACCGGTAGGTGTGACAGCCTAGCCTGGCATTACCTGCATTCCACCATGGTTTCTGCATGTACCAGCGAGCTAAGGTTTGCTTGGCCCAGCCCAGACCGCCCCCTTTCCAAACCAACCCATTTGCCAACACTTGGAGCTACCTTGCCCAGCTTGCCCGACTCCCAGGTCTAGACCACATGATCACCAGTGGGAGCTATGATCTACTAGGTGAGTTTCCAACGTTCCCCCACTCGGCCCACTCCCCAGACCCAGATCTCACACATGCCAGCAGGTGCTTGCCCCTTGCCCAGCATAACCTGCCCCTCCATCTTGGCCTTGTATGAGCTGGTGAATGTTGTGGACCAGTCTGCCCTATACCCTGTTTTAGAATGTACATGCAGATGCTGCAGCCTAGACTTGCCCAGACTATTCTCAGTTCCCATGAGTATGGCAGGTTCCATGGTCACACCTAACTCAGAACTCTTGAGCTAACCAGAGGGACTTGTATTTTCACAGGGTTGGGCCCACATATCCCTCACAGAATCTACCCCTGGACCTGGTTCTCTCATGTCCTGGTTAGTGACATGACCCTGTCTAATGTGACCCATCTCCTGTTCCAACATTCAGTCTGGTACTGGGATCTAGCCCTGCTAGACAGGTCCCCAACCCTGGCTTTCATGTGGACTGGCTTGTGGTATAGTCAGCAATGTTCCATAAACAAACCCTACTTAGGCATCACATGTAGGTTAATGCGTCAGTCTGACCCATACAGATCTTCCAGTCTCTCCCTTCTAAACCACCAGGTCTCAGTCCCCTCAGGATTTATTCCTCACCTACACGTACAGTGGCCTTCTCCATGGATGTCCCTAGGCAGTAATTCCACCCTCTCAAGACCCTAGAGCTTGCTGCTGGATGGCCAGCGGGCAAAGCCCACAAGCCCTGGATTCGCCCACCACTTGGCAGCAGTGGCTGGGGTTAGGGCTCCAAGCATTGAATTCAACCTGGCTCAGATGCACCCAGCAGCTGCCAGGCTGCAGGGAGATCTGTTCACCCAAGCCCTGAGGTCGAACTCACCTGGGCCCTCCCATCAAGAAGGTGGCAGTGGGCTCATCCATGCATTTTTAATGTGTGTATTTAATTATAAATGAGTTTTCCAAGTCTTGAAACATTAAATATGTCTCTTCTCTTAAATTTTATCTATCCCCATTATATTTATTATTTTTTATAGAATTTTTGTTTCATTCTTTTGCAAGCACTTTTTTGCCCTTAATTTTTTAATGTCCAACAGTTAATTATACTTAACAGTGTCTATTGTTACTGTATATTTCTTTGCTCATTATTGTTTCTGGCAGACTCCTCTTCCTCTTTGGATTCACTTTTCTGCTTCTTGAAATGCATCTTTTCAGTTTTCATGAAATGAATATCTATTACTATTTTTGGATTTGAAAGTGTCTTATTTGCCCTCACTCTTAAGTGATTTTTTTTTTAACAAAAATCACGATGTGGGTTCACAAATATTCTTCATTAGCAGATTGAAGATTTCAGTGCATTTAGAATCTATTTTAGAAAGAAAATCTGCCTGAAAGTCAATACATTTTTTCTTTCGAATATAATTTGTCATTCTATTCTGGTAGCTTTTAAAATTTTCTTTTTGTCTTTGGTGTTGTAAGGGTTAGATACAACCTGCCTGAGTTTGGATGTCGTTTTACTTATACCTCTTGGAGTTCTGTGTGAGTTTTCTACTGAGTATTTTCTACTTTTGTTAAACTACCATAAACTTGGGAAACATTTATATGTTTGTTTTGAAATTCAGTGAGGTTGACCTGAAATGATGGCTCAGTGGTTAAATCCTCTCCTTGTACACTCTGGGATCCCATATGGGTGTGGTTTGTGTTCTGACTGCTCTACTTCCCGTCCAGCTCCCTGCTTGTGGTCTGGGAAAACAGTAGAGGATGGCCCAAAGCCTTGGGACCCTGCACCTGTATGGGAGACCTGGAAGAAGCTATGGATTGGCTCCACTCCAGCCGTTGGTGGCCACTTGGGGAGTGAAGCAGCAGACAGAAGATCTTTTTTCTCTCACCTTGTAGATCTGTTTTTCCAATAAAAATAAATCTTAAAGAAAAGTCAGTGAAATATGTTAGGCTTTCTCCCATTCTTACTCTTACCTGCTATTCCATTCATAAACGTTTATGTCTTTGTACTCTGTTTTATAAATTCCACTGTGTTCCAATTAATTAATTTTCTCTTTAATAATGTCCAGTAGAGAACTGATTTCATTTACTGATTTTTTCCATAGCTTGTATTATTTATTTCCAAGATGGCTAGCAGTCCTTTACATTTTCTTGCTTGTGTTTTGTTTTAGTCACTTTGCCCACTCATGTGTTTTTAATCCTCTGTCCTCTATATCTTGTTATTCTTTCCTGATCTCTTTGAAGAGCCTACAAATAATTACATATCAATGTGAATGTTGTTTTCTTATCACTATGTTAGTTTCATTGTATTCAAAGTAAACTTATCTCCTAACTATCAAGTTTATAAACCATATTTTTCAGTACTTGTTTGTTCATGTGTTTGAAATTTGGGGTTTCACCGGCTTGTCTTTGGTGGGAATTTGACACCAGCTGCTTTTTTAGTTTCTTTATGGAGTCACCTCTCTCTGGGCCACTGCAGTCTTGAATTTTACATTGTGTGTTCAAAGCTCCCATCTCATGGTGATATTTGGATATCACTAACTCAGAGAGGCAAAGGAGCTTCAGTCAAGTCCTTGACACAGGGCATGTATATTCCTTGTTTAACCTACACATGCTGAACTCTGTCCCTCTCTTGCAACTTAAACCTCATTCCTGAATCTGGTTAACTCATAAGAAAAAGGATAACTTTCATCTAACTCTGTTTTTTATTTTCTGATTTGTTTCTGTTGCTCAGAGATAATTTTACTATTTTTCATCTTGGCTGAATTTCTTTCCTTTTATTTTAAAACACTTAACCTATTGTCTTTGTTGATTAATTGGGAAAAAGAAGATATAATTCGGGACGGTGTGATGTCTAGTGGCTAAAGTCCTTGCCTTGCACGTGCTGAGATCCCATATGGGTGCCGGTTCATACCCCGGGTGCTCCACTTCCCATCAAGATCCCTGCCTTTGGCCTGAGAAAGCAGTCAAGGATGGCTCAAAGCCTTGGGACCCTGCACCTGTGTGGGAGACCCGGAAGAAACTCCTGGCTCCTGGCTTCAGAACGGCTCAGCTCTGGTCATTGCGGCCACTTGGGGAGTGAATGAGCAAATGGAACACCTTTTTCTCTGTCTCTTCTCTCTCTGTAATTTTGACTTTCCAATAAAAAATAAATAAATCTTTAAAAAGATATGATTCTGATTTATTTTATTTCAATATTTTTTCTGTTGATATGATTTCAACATTTATTTATATCAACTTATTGTATCAAATGCATTTATACAAATTACTTCCACTCTTTTCTGGCTTGAGGAGGAACATAAATAAATCAATAGAGAGAAGTAAAAGAACACAATTAATTCCACCTACAGCTTGCTGCGGTTAGTAAGCCATCAAATCTCATTCTGTATGTGCTGTATGTTTCTCAGAATCAGACCTTCAAATAACCATCTGAAGATAGTTCTCATTTCCCATACTTGCTAGGTTTAGTCCTGCAGTTTGCTGTTGGCTTTGGAACCCCTAGCTGTTCTTTTATTCTTCAAGATCACAATGCAGTGGTTATGGCTAGCTTTTGATCTTATCATTTTGACTGTGTGAAAGGCAAAATGTGATTATTTTTTCAACAAACATTTTCTAAGTGATTTGTTCTGTAACAGATAGTATAGAAGTATTGTAGACACTGTTCCTATATAAAGTATGGAATAGATTCTTAACTTTAATGCACGTATCACCAGGATAAAATACAAAGAATTCTGCAGGGCTTAAGCAGCGTATCGTCATTTGTCCCTGTCCAATACTCATGCAGTACTTCCCTCCATCTCCGCAGCTACGGTATTGTCACCCTATGCCAAGTTCCACACTTCCATTCTTAGTGTCTTCTCTCTACTTGGAATACTCTTGCTCTTAAATTAAACCTGTATCACCTCTGCTCCATTCTTCAAGTTTCATCTTCAATGCTGTGTCAAGGAAATCTTTTTTCTGATTTTTCTAATACTTAACTGTCCACTCCAATGTACTCATACGTTTTAAGAAAATCACCACTTGCCAAGGGTCTCTTGTGTATCAGGCATGTATTAAGCATGGAAAAAAATAAATCTGCCCCCAAAAGGTTCTAGTGGGGAAGACAGAGCATAAGCAAATCAACCAGTTGTCTCAACTGATGCAGAAAATGATATTAACACCCATTTGGCAAGTTTAGACTTTGGCACTTCACCATTTTACCAAATTAGTCAGTTTTTTCTCCTCAGCAGAAGCAAATATTACTGAAAGTTGGGAAGTGGGTGAAAAACAGATTTCCATTGCCTTAACAATGGTCTCGTTTGATACATGAACTGTTTGCATCAGCTCTCATGGCTTTAGAATTTCTTTTGTTCCAAACAATCTGCCCCTTCCTTTGCCTTAGGTTGCAATATTTGACATGAGGTCAAATCAACCTGTTGCCTATATGTCAGAATCAAAATGTATTACAGTGTGGTCTGCTTGTAGTGTTTGGTTGATGTTTTGAAAGAAAACTTTGAATGAAATTGCTGCCATGTGTTGAATGATGAATATTTACTTTGCCAATACAAAATGTGGGTCCCATTGTTCTGTTTACATGCCATTTTGTATACATGTACGTGTTTGGTTCAATGTTAAAACATAGTATAATCTTTGCAAAGACATTGTAAATAAGAATTTGTTTCAGCCTGTGTAGTCCCAGCAATACACAGATTTCACTCGAGGTGATGACAATGTGTATAACTGTGGCTACATCTGCCACCATAAGGGCAATGGCAACCATTACATGACCACCACCCAGTCCTGCAGCAATAGGAAAATGCAATATTGATTGGGGGCAGGACTGAGTGCCAGCACAAACCAAATCAAAGCCACGCCAGTTCTAAGTGAACTAAGAGGATTCTGGACTGTGGAAAAAAGAGAAGAAAAACCCTTAAATGGCAGAGAGAGGCAAAAATTTGAGCCTGTGACAGCCTTGAGAGGGAAAAAGGCAGCAGAAAGAGAGGAAGGAAAGGAAGTTGAGTTTTTTTAAGACTTTTTAGCTTAAGTCTAGTGAGATATATGTGTGTGCACATGTGCGCACATGCGTGTATGCGTGTATACACATGTACATCATATGCATCTGTTTTGGTCAATCCATTCTTACTTGAAGTATTTCAAAACTGGGTGTCTGTGCTTTCAAAGACTTGAATGGTTGCCTTTTTTTCAAATGTGTTTCAGTTCAAACACTGACCTTCAGAATAAGTCCAAAGAAGCTCATCTGAACCACAAAGGCAAGTATATCACTTGGGTCAGTGTGAGGCATGCCGACTAAAGAAGAAACATGAATTTCATGCAGCTTAATAGGAACTGACACTCAAGCACATACCCTCTATAGGATTTCACCCGTGACTAACAAGCCTTTTAATCATGGCAAGAAGATACGGAGATTTTGCAAACATGCTTTTGCAGTATCCACATTCGGTGTTCCTGACCCTGTTTCCTTGCCAGACTGTGAGAAGCACCTGCTCCTTTTCAAGCAGTTGTCAGATCAATATTTAATCAATTGCCTTTTGATATTGGGTAGCGCTGAATAAATGGGATGCCAATATTTCTGCTCCGAGCCACTCCTCCAGTGTCCCTCAATCTGTTTCTGTGAAAGCCTTCACGAACCTGGGAACACTAAGTGGCCTGTCTGCTGAGTTTCGTGGCATCCCCCTCCCGCTCTGCTGCAACGAGACTCTGCGAGGAGACCCGGGATGCTGGCTCCCGTGCCACTCTTATTAAAGGGACGTCCAAACCATGCCTTGAAAGCGGGAGAGCAGAGCAGCGTTCGGGCCACTGAGGGGCTTTGCCAGGTGAGGGCTATTTAATAGAGCAGCCACATTAAAGAAAGGCAATGATGTAGTGAAAGGAACCTAATGAGCAGAAGTGAGGCTACCGTATCTAAAGAGAAAAAATAATGAGCTGCGAAATATCCCCCAAGGCGAGATTGCCAGCCTTCTGCAAGGAGGTCTCAGCCTATAGGTATATAAAAAAAAAAAAGCCTCATGTGGTCCCAACTCCTTGCATGGTAAACAGACATTGTGTGGGCAATTAGGGACAGAGCTGAATGTGAGATTTGAAAACCAAGGATGATGTTGCCAGTTCTTTGGAGATTTCCCCACCCAAGACCCCAGCTTTAATTCCCAAAGGAGACAGGAAACAGAGTCGACCTGTGAATAGAAATTAGGAACATTGCATCATCAAAAACAACTCTCTCGCTGTTTGTGTAAGAGATGGATATCTGAATGTTAGTTCTAGAAATCTCCAGGACTGGCACAACAGAATCTTTAGAAAGCTGTCCTTAGGGGCTATGCCATCGGGCTGCCTGGAGGGCAAAATACCTTCTAATGAGACCCTTCTGGTTCTTCAGTAATGACCTCTCCCAGAATAGGATGGAAACTGGGCTGGTCTTGCCAATGACACTGTCTGCTTTACAGTTCGTATTGGGCATGCCAGCAGATTTTGGTATATCTCGATAGAAAAAAAATTCAAAACAGAATGTTACTACATTACTAATGTGAAGGCAGTAAAGAAAACAAGAAATTGATCTCCTAACGTCAAGAGATGTACAGACTTATGCTACATAGACAGGAATCGTCTACAGAGGAACTCTTTAAGTGCACATAATGGCAAACAAGGTGGCAGCTGTGTTCCACAGATGAAAGAAAGAAAGAGAGGACGATGAGTTACATGGTGGCATAGTAGCTGCCCCACTGCTTGGGACTCTTATCCCACGTTAGACTACCTGTCTTTGATTTCTGTTGCTTCTGTCGATCCAGCTTCCTGCTAATGCACACTCAGGAAGGCAATGAGTGGTGGATCAGGAATTTTGGCCTCTGCCACACACATGGGAGACCTGGATGGAGCTCCTGGGATCATGGCTACAGCTTGGTGCAGCCCCAGCTTTTGTGGATATCTGGAAAGAGAAATAGAGGATCAAGGTGCACATTCCCTCTCTCTCTCTGTCTCACTCTCTCTCTCTCTCTGTTGCTCTAGCATGAAAATTTTTTTTATTACATTTGATTGTATAACACAGTTTCATAGGCTCTGGGATTCCCCCAACCCCTCCCTGTACCCTCCCCCCATGGTGGATTTCTCCAAAAAAATAATTTAATATATGTTCTTATCACAACCAAAGTACTTTAATTTTCTTTATAAAGGGAGTGCTATAATTGCTTTAAAGGCTATATTATACGTTTCAAAGGCAGAGAGAGAGAGAGAGAGAGACAGACAGACAGAGAGAGTTCTTCCATCTCCTACTTTACTCCCCAAACACCCACAGCCGTAGGGACCGGCCAGGCTGAAGCCTGAAACTTAACCCAGGTCCCTCGCATGGGTGTCAGCAATGTAACCACTTGTGCCATGATGTGTGTGCATTCACAGGAAACTGGACTCAAGCCAGGAGCTAGATGTAAAGCCAGGTGCTCTGATATAAGATGAAACTAGCCCAGCAGCAGCTGAACTGCCAAGTCACATGTGTGCCCCAGCATTTTCTAAATAGGTGTTTATAGGAGCACTGGGAGCCAGGCAAGTTTACAATCAGTCTCCCATCACACACAGGACAAACGGAAGTGCAGAGGAGTCAAGTTGGAAGTTCCTAAGCTTTTAGTCACTGGGGAAGAAGGACACGAGGATGAGTAGAGTTCATATGCATGACCCAATGCCATAATCATATTGAAATTAGAAGCAATTCAAGCTTCTAGGGTAAATATGTAAATGCCACCTATTACCATGAGCTACTTGGGGTATGTGAAATAGGGCTTGATATTGTATTCATTAAATACAAACATGTAATTTGTAATCAGTTGAAAATGTTGAAACATTATTGGCTATGGGTGTTTGACTTAGTGGTTATTATGTAGCTTTGGATTCCCACTGTCCATTTGGGGTGACTCGATTTGGATTTCCAGCATTGACTTCCAATTTATGACAATGCAGTAGGGAAGAACCAGATGACAGGTCAAGAGGTTAGCTCCAGGATTGTAGCCTTGGTTCAGCCCTGTGCTGGCTGTTCTAAGTATTTGGAAAGTGAACTGCAGGTGGGAACTCCCTTTCTGTCTGTTTCTAAAATATGAATGTTACTAGGAAAACTGTCCCCAAAGGTGGCCAATTAGGGCTCATAAGATCATTGTATTATCTTGAATCAGTAAAGCGATCCACAGAACATTCATGATTGATAATGAGAGTGTGTGTTACATCAGAATTGCTAGGCAACAGATTAAATCAAAACTGAATAGCCTGATATGGGGACCAGTGTTGTGCCATCATGGGTTAAGCTTCAACTTACAATGCTGGCATCCCAGTTGGGCAGCAGTTCCAGTCCTGTCTGCTCTACTTCCAATCCAGTTCCCTGAAAATGGGTCTGGGAAAGCAGCAGAAGAGAGCCCAAGTCTGAGGGCCTCCACACCCACATCAGAGAAATGAAGCTCCTAAATCCTGGCTTCAGCCTGGCCCATGCTCAACTGTGGTAATCATTTCGAGAGTGTACCAGATGATGGAAGATTTTCTCTCTCTCTTTCTCTTTATAGCTCTCTCAAATAAAACACATCCTTAAAAAATAGATTCAATAGCTTAACACAGCAGCAATTTAGTATCTGTGCCTAGGGAGTGATTCTGGCTTAGCACCTGCCATAAGGTTGCATGTAAGACTATGGTTGGGACTGAAAAAAAAAAAAAAGCTGGCTCTTAAAAAAAAGATTTATTTTATTTTATTTTATTTTACTTTATCTTATTTTATTTTATTTTATTTCATTTTATTTGAAAAGCAGATTTACAGAGAGAAGGAGAGATTGTGAGAAAGATCTTCCATTCACTGATTTACTCCCCAAGTGGCAGCAATGGCTGAAGCCAAAGCCAGGAGCTTCTTCCAGGTCTCCCATGCGGATGCAAGGTCCCAAGGTTTTGGGCCATCCTCAACTGCTTTCCCAGGCCACAAGCAAAGAGCTGGATGGGAAGTGGAGCAGCCAGGATATGAACCTGCACCCATATGGGATCCCAGCACATGCAAGGTGAGGATTTAGCCACTAGGCTATCATGTGGAACCCTTGACTCTTTTTTTCATCAGGTCATTTAGAAGGCTCCTGAGGAGGTCTTGCCATCAAGATTCCTCCCAGCATGGCAGCTCAGGGATCCAGTCTGAATGTTCCTATGTGCAAGACAGTAGTTCTGTCATCTTTTCTGACTCAGTCACGGTCTACTGGTTACAAATAGTTACCCTCCTACCCAGTTGCCAGGGGCAGGGCCAGGGATCTTATCTCTATGTAGGATGAACATCCAGGTCACATTGTTGATGCACTTGAGAGAAGCAGGTGTTGTTATAGCTGCCTTTGTTGGGGGGGGGGGGGGGAATCTGCCAAGGCACGTCTTGAACTAAGGGTTAAGATTAATTTGATTGTGTGTTTCTGTGGTCTAATACAAGAGAAAGATAGTCAGCCACATTTTCTTGAATAGAGCTTATTTTTGGAAAAATGAGTCTTGAAGTTATCTAGACTTCTGTCCCACAGTAAACCAAAAAAGGCAATAAGCATGCTGATGGAAGGGAAATGGAAATAAATCTAATTGTATTGTTTAATATCACAGAAGATCCAATTTATAGTGTATCAACAGGTTATTGTAAACATGAAGAGCCTTTTACAGTTTCATTCATTTTATCATTTTAGCTCCATTTTTTTTTAATTGGAAGTTAACTGTTCCATCAGAAGTGTACCTCAGACCATTTTCACTTATGTGCCATGTAGAAAGAGAACTTTCTCTTGTCTTTGTTTTCAGTTTTATGGTTAAAAATACATGACTGTGAGTGTAAAGAAAATGGGAGCAATTGTAGAATCACAACCCACGGGCGCTGTAGAAATCTGTAATTGCTCTAAGTAGCACTGACGGAGCAGGAAGTGTCTGGTTTTCCTGAGAATGCTCAAAGAATTCTACAAACTTTTTCCACTTTACAACCTGAACCAGTCAACAGGAAAGAATCTATAATCCTGAGTGCTAAGCAGCCCCATCAATGGGCGATCTTGACAAGTCACACACATTTTACTTTCTTTTCCAGAAGGCATCAGTTTTATTGTTTCAATATTAAAAAAAAAAAAAAAAAGAAAGAAATCTTGGATGACAATTCTTAACAGTGAATGGCTATGTGGAGCACAAGGCTCCGAGCTTCTGGCACAGTCCCTTGTGTGTGAATTCACCAGACAATGGGTGAATTCTGCCCCAGCTGCAATGTTCCTAGCAGGTTTTCCCATCCTTGATAACGCAGGAAAATAAGAATGTTATCCTTATAGACATTGACATTGCTCTCTATATTTCAAGTTACTATGAAATTTCAAGGTTTGACTGTTATTGTTAACTACTTCCATGAGGAATGCCCCATAGTGATTAGGACACCCCAGATGGTTGGAGGTACTCCTGCTAAGAATTACGGGGATTAATGACTAACCAGAGGTTATACGCTTAGTTAATGACAGTGCTGGTGTGCATAGCCCACCTTGGACTTCTCTGTTTTCGCTGTTGCATTCTAGAATAACAGGAACCATGAACAAAAATCGGCAAATAAGGCTGGCGATGCAAGGTGGTGGTGTAAAGTAACATTTAAAAAAAGAGTAAATTTAGTGACTTAACTTTGTTATTTACAGATTCAATTACTTATTGAGGCTTAGAAGGATTAGAAGAGGAACACAAAGGATATAGAAACCTGTTCTCAAAGCCAGGCCAGACTTTGCAATCTGTGCTCCCAGTGTTGCAGCAGTGGCCCTCTGGGCTGCTACGCACCTGTGTGCCCAAGGGCTGTGCAGCTACAGGCCATGATGGAATTCCAGTGAGCTTTAATATGAGGCAAAAGTGCCATGGCAGTGGTCTTGCAAAGTGATGAGTGCTGATACCGTCAGTTGGGGTGAGGGACTGTAGCAAAGTTGCTTGAAACTTAGCATCATAACTTTGATTGTGAAAATTGCTTCAATTCATTATGGGGGGCTGGGAGAAGTACTCTGGTAAAGCATGTAAGGATCCTACCACTACTTGCCACCATGCTGTACCTAGAAAATATCATTTTCTTCTGAGGCATTATTGTTTAAATGGGTTCACTTCTTTTCTGAT
Source organism: Ochotona curzoniae (assembly GCF_017591425.1). Lineage (NCBI taxonomy): Eukaryota > Metazoa > Chordata > Mammalia > Lagomorpha > Ochotonidae > Ochotona > Ochotona curzoniae. The sequence continues at coordinate 15,488,266 of NW_024465023.1, read as the reverse complement.
GCCAAATTCTTCTGCAGGGCCTCTTTTTCCCACCCTGACATTTGCCTTCTAGGAAACCTTCTAGAGGAATAGCACATTGATTTATGTGTTTCAACCCCAATTTTTAAAAATTATAAAACATTTGGCTCTTGTTAAAATAGCCACAGTAAATGATTATACATGGTGGTAGGGAAAGGGAATGTCAGCCAACTTCCCTTACCACATACTCCATGCTCCCAGCTTTGGGGCCTCTGAAACAATTTGTCCCACTGGGAAATACAAACCTTCAGGAAGAGCCTTAATCATAGGCCCAAGAAAGAATGACCAGGACAGAACTACCAAACTCGCTTACTACATACACCTGAATATACACACACAGACACACACAGAAAACACACGCACACTCTAAACAAAATGAAACCATAATACTGTTCCAACTGAAATTTTTTGTTCAAAAATTTTTGTTGTTTTAAAAATATTTTCATGTGACTAGCGTTGTGACACTAAGCTGCCATATGCAGTGTCAGCAACCCATATAGACACCAATTGGAGTTACAGCTGCTCTAATTCTGTTCCAGCTGCCTGCTAATGATCTGGGAAAATCAAAAAGGATGGCTGAAATCACTGGGCTCCTGCAGCCTCTTGGCTCCTGGCTTTGGCCTGGGCCATCCCAGACCATTGCTGCCCTTTTCAGAGTGAATCACTAGATGGGAAGATCTCTCTCCTCTCTCTGTAACTCTGCCTTTCACATAAACAGGTGAAATCCTTTTCTTATATATAATATTATGAGTCTTGAGGTGTTAGAAAAATCCTGTGCATGGCCAGACCCAAGCATGAAGTGCTTATAGCACTTAACCGAGCCAGCCAATCCTTTCCCTTCCTGAGCATTGATCCTTTTTTTGTTTCCTGAATCATCAGTCTAGATGCTCTTCCAGGGATTCCCTGGCACGTGTGAATTCTGTGAAGTGATTCCAGTTGTGAGATTCCAACCCAGCTGACCTCAGGAAAGCCTCCTGGGGATACCACAGGAGTGGGCACAACACATAAACACCCTGACTCCTGGGCAGAGTAGATCTGCTTTCTGGGGTTTGGGGCATTATAGAATACTGGAATGTGTACTTGTTTGTTCCGTGTCTATTTGTGAGGTTCCGTAGATAAACACATAGAGAGAAGTGGTGTGGCCTCCGCTACCTCCCAAACTCTCCAAATTAGAGAATAAGAATTACCCAGAGTACAGAAATCAAAATCCCTGAAATCAAGTGTAAGTAAAACGGCAGTTGTGCTAAGCCCTTGGTGGAGTCAATAGACTGAGTCAACTGCCTTCTTGGCCCAGATATGATTGAAACCATTGGCAGGGCAGGAGAATAAGGCAGTAAGTTGGTAAGGAGGAGGCATCCTCACCTTGCCCCTGGATCCAAGGCCCCAAGAGATTGTGACTCAGCTGCAACCAGGTGCTTGAACTCTGGTAGCTGTGAGGCAACATGCAGAAGGGAAGTAGAAAAGAGAAAAGGCTTGCTGTGGTCTCCAGGGATTTAGCCCTGGGTCTACAGGATTTTGGGAACATACCCACTGGTGACAACTATGGAATTAGCCTTTGTTTTTTTCTCAAGTCCAGGCTTTTATATCAACCTTCTCCTTCAAGATAGCTCATCTAATCCTTCCAGATTCATCATGAGTCATTTTACTGTATTTATGAGATATTTAGGGCCCGGCACTATGGCTCAGTGACTAAATCCTTCCTCACAAGTGTTGGGATCACATATAGGAACCAGTTTGCATCCCAGCTTCTCCACTTCCCGTTCAGCTCTCTGCTAATGACCTGGGAAAGTGGTAGATGATAGTTCTAATGTCTTGGAACCCTGCACCCATGTGGGACACCTGGAGGAGGCTCCTGGCTTCAGATCAGCTCAGCTCCAGCTGCTGCAGCCATTTGGGAAGTGAAACCAGCTGATGGAAGATCTCTCTGTCTCTCCTCTCCATAAATCTGCTCTGCCTTTCCAATAAAAATAAATAAATCTTTAAAAAGAGATATTGATCAATTCTTTTGCTCGATCATTTCTGAATTACTTACAAATATTCAGTTCAATGTTACATTCCTCTAAAAATTTTTTGGTTCCTAAATAGGCAGAATAAGTCTCTTCTATTTTTTTTTTTTCCTGAGAGCACCAAAATCTCACCATAATCCACTCTGTCACAGAACAGATCATTATTTGTTGTAATAATTTCTATCATCAGCTAATGTCTTTTAAATTTGAAATGCCACAAAACAAAAACAATAATGGGTTCAATCAAAAACAAAATTTACTAGTTTATAGTTTTACTATAAACGACATCCCCAAAACATCCCCAAGATCCAGTTTATAGGTAAACTTCAGCCTCACGATTCCTGGGCTGTCTGGCACAGCATGGTTTTCCTCAGGATCTTCAAGATAAAATCACCTCAGAAGTCCTGCCAAGAAGAGATAAAATTCCTACCTAGTTTTCTCTGAAACTAGACACATGTTTTCTTGATCCTGATTGGATATGGCTTGCATTTTATATATATGTATCCAACCATTCACTGTGGTCTCAAGGATAGATGTCTCTGATTGATTCCTCAGTTGAGGAGTCTAGAAGTAGGAGACAAGTTGCCCCAGCCTTTGTGGGCTGAGAATGGCAGAGCAGTGTCTCTTTTCATAAATAAAGCCAGTGGATGTTGAACCACAAAGCAAGTGCCCATCTATGCAGTATGAGCTCCTCAGGACATAACACCATGCCTGTTGCACATTGAGTATTTCATGAAGGAAGATATGGGTTATGAATAAAGAGTGTGGTGCATGTCTAGCCCCATCTCTCCTCTCCACTTCCATTCATTAACATCCATGGCCATTGGAAGTCATCAGCCTGCTGGGAGCTTAAACAGTTGCCATGCTTCTCCTATAGTTCTAACCAGTATGACTTTTTTTTAAAAAAGAGTCATTTATTTTTATTGGAAGGCAGATTTACAGAAAGAAGAAAAGACAGATCTTCCATCTGCTGGTTCACTCCCCAAGTGGTTGCAATGGCTGAAGCTGAGCCAATCCAAAGCAAGGAGCCAGAAGCTTCTTCCAGGTCTCCCATATGGGTGCAGGGTCTAAGCCTGTGGGCCACCCTCAACTGCTTTCCCCAGCTACAAACAGGGAACTGGAGGGAAGTGGAGCAGCCAGGACACTAACCAGCACCCGTATGGGATCCCAGTGCTTTAAGGGGGAGGATTAGCTGAATGAACCATGGCAGTGGACCTGCCAATATAACTTTAATAGGTCACTGTTGAATTGCTTTCATTTAGAACCTTACCCCCCAAAATGACTTTTTTGTTAATGTTCTTGAAGGATTTCCAACAATGTGACTGGATTACTACTAATATAATAAGAGTATATTTAATGATAAAATCAATAGTACTATGCAGGTGTTTCTGGAAATAATGTTGCTCACACAATAATGCTTTTTGAAAAGTTTCTTTCTGAAATGCTTTGAATGAACAAGGTATAAATATAGTTGGCCATATTGATCTGCACAGCACATCCATAAAAATAAGCAAACAAATGAATACAAACTTCATATTCCTAGAGTAGAGGAATCATGTGTTGTATGTCCTTCTTGAAGGTCATCTGTACTTTCCAGTGAGCATTTGTCAACTCATATTTGAACACTTGACCTTTGGGAGGGGAAACTTTACCAAAAATTCCACTCTTATATATGTAATTATCTCTTCAGGCTACACTCTGTCCAGAATAGGTAGCATTACATTCAGGGGACCTTCGGTGAGGCCCAGAAATACTGTCTTCAAACCCAGGTCTGCCACTAACATTAGCAAAGTCCAGAGCACAAGTGTGTAACTGTTTGCAAGGCATAATTCAGCTAACACTTTTTTTTTCTATTGGAAATGCAGATCAGATTTACGGAGAGAAGGAGAAGCAGAAAGATTTTCCTTCAGCTTGTTCAAACCTCAAATGGCCACAATGACTGAAGTTGAGCCAAGCCACTGGGACAAGAACTGATGCCCAAATGGAATCCCAGGGCTTGCAAGGTGAAGAGTTAACCACTGAGTCATCACACATCTCAGTCTACCATTAGGGTAGCCTCATCACTCATGGATCCTTTCTAGGTTTCCTTCTCTTCTCCACAACAATCTGGCATTTTTCTTCTTGAGATTCTTTGAATGCTTGTCTAATGAACTCCAAGTACATGAGTCCCTTTCTCAGCATCTACTTCTGGGATACACATTAAAAGATGATTTCTAGTCACATTGATTTGGCTGGTTATAACATTTGGGCACTGTTTTTAGCATTTCACTATTATCATTTCAATTTTATAGATGAGGAAACTAAGGATTAAAAAAATTTAATAAACTCCCTGAGTTTCACAGCAAGAAAACAATAGAAATAATATTTAAAATAAGTGATGAGATTCCAGAACTCAAACAATTGATGATTGAACTCCAATTGCATTATATGTCACAGTAAGACCCATACTTAGCTTTGGCTTAGATTCAAACAGAAAAGGCAGTATAGGCTATTTGGAACCAGCTTTGAAATCCCCAGTTTATCACTTTCTAGTTGTGAAATCCTTCATGTACCTTTTATGAGTAGACTGATGATAATAGTGGTTACTTTGTAGAGTTATTGGGGAAAACAAATGGCATGACCCATGCATGGTGCTACATACCTTGCCAAGCATGTGTGACATGTCTTGTACACATGTTAGCTGGCTTCTTGCCTCCTCCCTCTCTTCCCTGGTTGACAGGTGTATGGGATAAATGACAGAGGAAAATGTAGCCTCAAAAGCCTGTTGTTTCCAGAAAGTATCTGGCTAATTTATTTCAAAAGGTTTTGCTTCTATGAAGTTTAATAGAGTTGATGAGTATTAAAGGAATCATTTAATCTTCATTTGAATGTGAGCAGTAAATGTGTTTTGGAGATTATATTCATTCCCCAGCGACTCCAAGTACTTTCCTATTCCAAAGCTGATTTTCATCCATAAGAGAAAAATGTTTCAGGTCTGTGGAGTTGCTTAAATTAATGCTGCATCTAAAGCATGGGGGCAGTTTTCTCCTGGGCATAAAGACACACCCACTGAGTGCCATAGTGCACACATTTGATGCTTTTCGAATCCATCTGTTCCTGTCTTAAGCTATTCCAGAACATTAACAAGGCTTCATGTCTCTGCATAACAAGCTTCAGAAACAATGCTTAACTACAGGTTCCACCTCCCCTGTTGCAACCTGCTGGGTCTTCCACTGTGCTGCACCTAGTGGAAGGTCAGCCCATTCACAAGAGCTGATGCTGCTAAGAGCTGCCTGGGGAGACATTTTATAAAATGAATTTTAGTAGCTTGGAATCAGGTTCAAATTATGGAGGAAAGAAAGGAAGTCTTAGTAACAGATGTACTAAAATTTTATATCTTGCCAGAACATGAGATGTGCACAATGTTTTCAAGGTATGAAAAACTGAAGTTCCTTGGTCAGTAATAATTCTTTCACAAGGCTCAGCACTGTCTGAGGAAGGGCTTGGAGTTTCTTCACTGTGCTAGCAGAACATTCCCAAATCAGGGCAAAATGCTAACAAGTTAGATATACAAGAAGTCGGCACTGAAGTCAGTGGCGGGGTATGAAGGACAGTTGATCAAGACGGAAGATGACTATGGGTTTCCTGGGATATCATGCAGGATCTTATTCCTTTACACATGGGGTCTCTTCCTCACAGGCACAATCTCAAGTGTTTCTCTGGCAGAAATCAAGATTGGTTTTGTCAAATTGGAATATGTAGATGGAAAGGCTAAAAAAAAAAAAAAAAAACCACTGGCCAAATTTCAATCCTAATACACACTGGAATCAAAGCATTGCTGTGGACAAAGCCTGCACTATATATATATATATATTTTTTTTTTTTGACATTTTACCATCTGTTGGCCAGGAGAAGACTGAAATTAAGTTCAGCTCTGGCATTCATGTGGCTTTGACCAAGTCACTCACTTTACTGGACATCTAGATCCTTCTGAAAAATAGATTCTGATTTTAAAATAGATTCTGATTTTCATACAATTTATGATTGAAGAAAACATAGGGAAAACACTTTAAGATATTGGTGTAAGCAATGATTTTTTTTTCCTTTGCATGAGACTCCAAGAGTACTGGCAATGAAAGTATAACTAGATAAATTCGTTAACTCAGAAACTATACAGCAAAGGAAATGATCAGTAGAGTGAAGAGTCATTTAACCAAATGAGAGAAAATATTTGTATGCTACTTACCCGACAATGGATTAGTAGCCTAAATAGGTTAGCAGCTCCAAAAACTCAGCAGCAACAACAATGCCAACAATAAAAATAGCTGATCAAGTTAAGAAAAGGTCATAGAACCTGAATAAACTGTTCTCAAGAGTAAAAATACAAATGACCAACAGATGACAAGTGTTGCGTATTGTTAGCCATCCCAGAAATGCAAATTAAAATCATAATGAGATATCACCTCATTGTGCCCCCTCCTTGTCAGATTGAATCTTATAAAAAAAATTAAAAGCAAAACAAAAAAACAGAAAATAACCAATGTTGGCCAGGCCAAGAAATGGAGAAAGGGGAACACATATATTATTGGTGGGAATTAGTACAGCCACTATGAGAAAGAGTGTGGAGATTTCTTTAAAGCTAGAAGTACACCTGTCCCATGATCTAGCAATCCTGCTACTGAGTATATACCCAAAAGATAAACTGTATCAAAGAGTTATCTGTTCTACCATATTTATAGCGGCACCATTCACAACAGGCAGAATATGGAATCAATCATGGTGCCCATGATCAATTGAATGGATAAAGAATATGTGGTATATGTACATACACAATGGAATATTATTCAGCTATAAAACCCAGTGAAATTCTACAGTCTGCAGCAAAATGAACGCAAGTGGAAGACATCATCAATGGCGTGAAATGAGCTGAGCTAGACACAGAAAAACAAATAGCACAAGTTCTTCCTTGTATGTGGGAGCTTTAGTTCAAAGCTCAAGCTGAACACTGAGTGGTGATCACTAGAGGCTCAGAGGGGTGAAAAGGAAAGAGGGAACTTGGATTTAAAAAGGAGGGAAAGTTGGATGCAATTTATACATTGTGAAAATCAACAATACAAGGTGTCAGCAATAGGGGAAGCTGAGTACAACTCCACAATTCTTGTTTTGTAAATTTAAAATTATTCCGAATTGGTTTTAATAAAAAGCTTACCATGATGAGCTAATGGGACAGTAAGCGTCAGTGCTTTGAAGGCAATTAAACTCTATTCAATAATGAAACTCACGGCCATTTATTGATGAAGATTGCAGTGTTGACAACAATGGTGCTAATCACTGTATTACCAGAGGCACCCCATGGGAGACTATGGCATTTAGGGGCACGAAGCTGTTTGTGGAGAAAGCCGTGGAACCTGGTATTCAGAGGCACTTGAGGTTGGGATGCAAGTATTCCAATGATGAATTCAGATCAAGAAGCAAGAAATATGGCAGTAGCTAAGGGGTCAGCAGGGTCAGAGGCCAGCAAGGCAGCAAACGAGAGTGGAGAAGCCAGATGAAGAACTTGGCCCCAAGCAGCCCTGAGATCCGAGTGTCTTTGTTGGCTGTCAGTTTTAGGACATATTTCAGAACAGCGAGCAAGCGGCCTAATGCCAAAATCATGTGGGCCTGCTCTGTGACAAGCTTCCAGCTGCAAGCCTGTGTGGAGGAGTAGTCTTACAATATTTATGGCCTTCTGATTCCCGGCCTCTGGAGCTCCAGGAGGCACAAGCACATTCCAGATGCACAAAGGCTGAGGTTCAGTGTGTGCAACACCACGGGCCAGCGGTGCGGCGTCACGCGGGCCCAGCTGACGCTGCGTGGCTGCAGACGGAGGCCGGGCATCTGGGAGCCTCCGGGCAAGCAGATTTCCTGGCAAACAGGCTCAGAGGCGATTCCTCTGGTCTCTCTGCAGAAATGTTGCTGCAAAAAAACCCGTTCCTTGAAGGGTGTGCTTAAGGTGGTCACCTCAGCGTTCCCCTGGCAGAGTGTGAGTATAGCCGACCATTGGTTCTTTCTCCCCAGCAAAGGTACTCTCCTTAGGGGGAGTGAAATAGGTTAGCCTTGTTTCCGAAGATGCTAGGACTAATTACCGCCCTTCGCTCCCGTTTGTTACACAAGAGGCAGCTTGCTCTGAGTAGCTGGGCTGGCGGCGGGTGCCTTTGGCCCCAGAGCTTCATCTGAAGCCTTTAGGCAGAGACGGTTTTACAAAAGAGTGATTGTGAGAAAGTACAAAGGCCACTGTGTGCTGAAGGGGAAAGGAGTGCAGGAGGGGAGCTAAGCTCCCCAGGGCTTCTCAGGTGTGCTTTGTTCTGCCCTTGATTGACACGTTATCTCTTCCTCTCTCCACCCCAAGCCTTCACCAGCTGGAAGAGCAGTGGGGGCCTGCGGAGGTGTGCAGGGAATGTCTGGGGAACAGGAATCAGTCGATTTATGATGTAAGCGAACCTCAACGCTGGAGGGTCAAACCCCGAGGTAGAAAGTAGGGCGCGGAAGTGTCTGGCCCCAGCACTCCACGGAGCCCTTCTCAGGGGAGGAGGGAACCTGCGCCTCAAAGGCTCACCACAACTCCAGAAAGACCTATAAGCTCCCAGGGACTGGCCTCCTTGCCAAGGTCCATCGGAAACAATGCTACTTTGCAACCTTAATACTGAACTTTCCTTCCTGCAACCGCAGGGAATATTGTAGCTCCCGGGGCCTCAGTGGCTCATCGCAGTCATTGATGTCAACCATCTGTGTTTGAATAGCTGAAGAATGGGGAATTAAAGCCCCACCCTCCCACCACCACATACGCACACGCCCAGACACACACACACACACACACACACACACACACACACACCAGTTCCTGGCTTCTGGAACTCAGACCATCTTTGTACGGCTACTGTGCCTCTGCTCCATTTTGCTGTGTACTTTTAAGGATACATGTAGGAAATCGACACCACTGCCGTGACTTTGATGTGCAGTGACCTTATCCATCCAGCAGCAGTGATTTTGAGAAAATTTTCTAAAATATTTCTACTGGAAAGACAAAGTGATAAAGGGAGGGAAGAGAGAGAAAGAATTTTCCACCTACTGGTTCATTCTCCATGTGTCTGCAACAGCCATTGCTCTGATAGTGTGAAGCTAAGAGCCAGGAAGGAACCCCATTCTGATCACCTAAGGAGGTGGCAGGAACCCAAGTACTTGAGCCATCACCTGCTGCCTCCAAGGGTCATTAGCAGGCAGCTGGATGGGAAGCGTGAAGTAGCCAGGATATGAACCAGCATCCTAATATGGGATGTGGGTCTCCCAACTGGTGGCTTAAATCTCTGTGCCTCACACATCCACACCCACTCCTTAAGAAACTTAGCAACGTTGTGCTGTTCAAATTCACAGTCTACATATTTCTCCCTCCACGGGATCTATGGTTGGCATCTAATGTGTATAATGTGGAGCATCCTTCTAGCAAATTCTGCTTTATACCAGAGTTGATTTTTTGGTGCTTCTAATTGAAGAACCACAGGTGATATTCCCATGTATGTTGCATTCAGTCAGTCAGTCATCACTTATTCAGTACCACCATCTGCCAGGCACAGTTATCATTGCAGATAAAACATAGTCCCTGCCTTCAAGGGCCTTAGAACCTAATGGAGCAAAGACAGGAGCTGGAAGATTGCAACAGCAAAGACAAAAAAAAAAAAAAAAAATAAGGACCTGGCTATGATGATTACCCTAATATGATCAGTGTATGTTGCACATGACACTGTATGCCACCAATACATACCATTATTACACCCTCATCAGAAATAAAACATGGAAAAGGTTCAAAGAAGAAGAGTCACCATGGACTTATTAGGAGGGTGCCAGGCAAGTATAGGAAGTCAAGCAGTTTTGACTTGGTACAATCAAAGGAAGGCTGCCCAGAGGAGAGAACACTGGAGCTCAGTTTGGATGGCCCAGTAAAGGTGGTCCAAGTAGTGGAAGGGGGAAGGCTGTAGTTCCCACGGGCAGGAATGTATTGTGTGCAGTCCTGAAGAGGTTACACGTACAAGCAGGACAACTCCGAGGCATTGCCATTGGATGAACTGGCACTTAGGACAGGCATGGGAATGTGGCAGGAGGGACAGTTTGGAGAGGCTGGCAAGCAGGCCCCAGACCCAAGCTGGGTCTTGGCAATTACCCAAAGAGTCTGGCTGTTCTCCCAGAAGAGTCCCTACAAGGTTTCAACAGCAACTGCCTTAGTCCTGCTTGCATTTTAAAAAAAGGTCACTCTGGCCTCTACTACAGAATGATTTGGGAGAGGCCTTGGTGTGGAAGGAACAGTGGTCGTCTGCGGGGGAAGGGGTGTGAATTTAGACCTTTCCCACAGGAATAGGAGTGTGAACGTCCAGACAGAGGGATGAGAACAAGGAAAAATCGAGCAGATAGAATCACACTGAGCTCTTTGCTCTCAGCTATTATGTCTGATCTGATTGTGTCGTTTTCCGGTTAACATCTTTCTATGATTTCCTTTGGCACTAAAGAAAACATTTCAACTTGTAAGTTAATCAAATAGAGATTTCTCCAATCTGATCAATAATACCAATAACCTTAGTGTTAGCAGGAGCAGAGGCAAGGTTTGTTTTCTTGTTTCTCTGTATTTTGCCTTGGAAACTTGCAAACCTGCAGAAAAGTTGAAGGCACAGTACAATGTGTAACTGTGTGCGTCACCTAGATGTACCATATGTTAGCATTTTGCAGGATCTCCTCCTCCCCTTCACTCTTTTTTTTTAATAAACCTTTTTAAAAATAATTTTTAAAAGATATTTATAAAGATTTTAAGGGAGAAGCCACACCCAGTCTCCCACCCATCTCAGGTCCCAGATGTGGGGCATGCTCCGAGGGTCTTGCTCAAGTGGTTCTGATAATTCAACAGTTGGAATTGCTGACACTCTCACCACTCCAAGCACGATGCGGTTGTTGGAGATTCCACTGATCGACATAGTCCATCATAGCATCTCCGTTTGCCTAGTATTTTCATTGCCAACAAAATAGCTGAAGTGGTGGATTGACTTTTTCTATCCTCTGTCATTTGATGGTTAGCATTCTGAGTCTGAAAGCTCGATTGGGGGGATCCCCCAAAAAAACTTTGTCTGAGGTGTTCCCACACCAGACTCTTGTATGTGCTAGCAAGCACAGGGCCCAATACACTCCATCGCCCCAATCAGCTGGTGGTTGCAGTTGCTGGGTTGGTTCTGTTTCCATCCCTGTCTTCCTCTGGAACCAATGGGTGTTTGCAGTCCAGCCTGATTCTGCCCAGCGCATACTCGGCCCTCACACAAAGCAGTGTGAGCTGCAGCCTAGCCGGAGCGACCCACATTAACCCCAACCAGGCCCGCCCCCTACCCAGGTTTGACAGTATGTGTGGCAGACTAGTCCAGTCTGTCCCACATCCCCTTCTGCTCTCATACATGTCGATGGGTATTAAAACCTTGTTCCATCTAACCAGTTCAACTATCCAGCCTTCACGGATGCTGTTGGGTGTCTGTCTGGTCACCCCAGCCCCTGTCCTAGTTTTCGTGCCCTCCCGTGGGGGGTGGCAACCCAAAAGAGAGGAGCCCACTATTTCCCTCCCAGGCCACTCCCACTCCCAGATTCCTTTCACTCGTTCATTCTGTTTTCCCTCCCCCTCCTTTATTTTCAATGCACGCACTCACACACATACACATTTTAACTAGGCCATTTGTACTCACAAACACCATGATTTAGCTTCGCTGGATATATCAGCATGTATCTCCTTAGAACAAGTCAAGTGTCCACAATTACTAAAACATTTAACATTGGTCCAATCATATTACTGGATATGTGGTTCACACCCAGATTTCCCTAGCTGTCCTCACACATACACTTAATATTTTTTTAAGTGTATCTAGAACCAAGGAACATGAATTGTATGTGGTAGTCATGTCAATTTAGCCTCCTGCAATACTTAACAGTTTCCTCTGCCTTTTTCTCTTGTATACGGCCCAGTCTCTTCTAAGAGGCCAAACCAGTTGCCCTGTAGGAAGAACCATCATTGAAATATTGCTGATGGTTTCCTTCTTGTTACATCCGGGTTGCACATCTAAGGAAGAACTCCACTGGCTGAAAAGATATCCTTCACGCTGTGTCACAGCAGGAGAGACACACAGTAGCTGTCCCAATGTGAGCAATGTGAAGTTGGCTCCATCCACAGTAAAGACACCTTTCCCCTTTTGTAATTAATCAGTAATTTTTTGGCAGGTGACAGTATGTGACTGTGTAAATATCTTGTCCTAAACAACATGTTACTGGTATCATCCATTCATGACGGCTTGCCTGAATCAATAATTGTATTGTTGGTTGCAAAATATTGATTTCCTAAATGTGTCATTCCTTGTACAATCATTAGTTGGCACTCAGCTGTAAAGAAGAGTTCTTCCTCCCTACCTCGCCACTTCCTTCACTATTTTTTCCACAAAGTATCACTATGTACTCCTGGTTTTTTTTTTTTATGCATGCAATGTGCTATAATCCATTATTGTCATCATTCTTCTTGATGTTATAATTGTCCAAAAGTTGGCTAGCTGAATCCCCTCTGAACAGATTAGAGTGTCTTTTTTGCCATATTCACAGGAGCCTTTAAATACTTCCTTGCTTTCTATTATTTTCCATCGTCTGCTGCATTCCTGAAGGCAAGAACTTTGAGGGGAAAGATAATGAGCTTAGCTTTGGACATGCTGAATTTTGATTTGGCACACCTCTGTGATATCCAGTGTCTAGTAGGTAGCAAACACACACAGATATAAATGTACATCTTCAGTTTTGTTCTTTTAACAGGTGAGGCTGCCTCTTTCCTCCTATGCTACAGCTGTGAAAGGGGGAATCTGAGTTGTTAAGGAACACTGGCTGTTTCTGCCATAGGAGCAATCATTTTGCCAATCAGTAGTCTCCAAGAGGAGCTGTTAAGAGGGAAAAGAAATAATTAGGGCTTCCATTTAGATATATTTTTATTTATTTAATTTTTGCTTTTCTATTCATATAGTGTATTATATATGCTGGGTAAACATGTATGATAGTTCATATATGTAACCTGTGAGTAAGTGTACATGCAAAGCAGACTGCCAAATTTTTAAAACAATAACACGGAAAAAAGCATTTGGAGAGCCTTGTCATAGCAGTGAGTGGAAGGGGTTATCTGGGAGATGCTTATAGAATAATTAGAATAGAAAGTCTAGAATGAAAACACAAGGAAATCCCAAACTGTAGGAAATGAGAAAGGGAGCAGAGTGGACACCAAATGAGGAGATAAAGATAAAGCAGCGAAAAATCTAGGAGAGTGATGTCACTGAAGCACACTGAACAATGGAAGTACCCTAAGTTTCATCTAGGAGAGAGGGGATAAGGAAAAGAAGCCACAAATGTGCCTGTTGAGTATGGCGGTATGGACCATTATACTGATACCTGCCTGTAGTGGCCTGAGACTGAAGGTGAGGAGGATTGTGGAAAGTAAGGTCTGTTTGACAACTGTTGGTCTCAAGAGAAGGGAAAGGAGGGGAAGGTACGGAAAAGAAAGAGAAGAAAGGGAAAGGAAGGGAACAAGAAATGTTAATTAGATCCTGGAAGAGTGTGTGAAAGCAGCTAGCATAATAGTCACTTTAGGTGCTGTAGCAAATACAACCCATCTGTGACATGGAGATGATTAAGAACTTGGCATGGCAAGCCCAGTGTGATATCCTAGTGGCTAATTCCTTGCCTTGCATCTGCCAGAATCCCATATGGGTACCAGTTCGTGTTCTGGCTGCCCGATTCCCATCCAACTCCCTGCTTGTGGCCTGGGAAAGCAGTAGAGGACGGCCCAAAGCCTTGGGACCCTGCACCTATGTGGGAAACCTGTAAGAAGCTCCTGGCTCCTGGCTCCTGGCTTTGCATCAGCTCAGCTCTGGCCGTTGTGGTCACTTGGGGAGTAAATTAGCAGCTGGAAAATATTTCTCTCTGTGTGTCTCCTGCTCTTAGTATATCTGCCTTTCTAATACAAAAGACAAGACAAATTTTAAAAAAAAGAGTTTGCATAGACTTTTGAGGTATTCAAGCAATAGCCTATGGCTTTAAGAGAAGGGGGCCATATCCTTTGTAGCAATATGCATTGTTAAAGTGGAAAGACCTTGTGTTCATTGTAAGGTAGTATTTTAAAGAGAGAATCTCACACTACTGGCTAATGAGGACACTGGTGGTGGCTGGGGGAGCTAAAGAGAACATTAGAAGAAAGAACTTAAGGTAAGGATCCTTTGCTCACTCCCAATCTTTCTAAAGTTGTTCCTTTGGGAAGGTTGGCTGTCCACCAATATTGGAAACACAATGGCTTTGTTTTTGTAAAAGAGACTTCTCCTTCCACAAAAACTAACCAAATTCTCCAAGAATTAACCAATTTGTTCTGCTGTCATGGAGGATTGTCCCATTCTCAGCCCACCTGACTCTTCCATAGTAGTATCTCACATTGGTAGCCAACCTCTGTCTTAGAACTTATTATCCCCTGTGTGTTAGTGACCTCCATCCAAGTATTTGCTTGCTGGCTACTAGCAGGCTCTTTCCTCTATACCTAACTCTTAAAGGTTATTTGTTAAGATTCTGTCCTGGGAGTTCTGTCCTCCTCCACTCATGAGATTTCAATCATGATCTATCTGTATTCTGTGTATGCCAACCTCTACCTTCAGCCCACATACCTAGGTTTCAGACCCTAGAGTTCCATGGCTCTCTCAAGTGCAGCATGTTGAAAGTGTGTTCATCACAAGCACCTGGAAACCTGTTCCTGGCCTTTGACCAATAGCAATGAATTGCTGCATCCTCTCTGCAGGCCCTCGAGCCTGACCCTCATACAGTGTCCTTGCCTCCTCCTCCTCCTCCTTCTTCTCCACTTCCCATGTCAATCACCACCCAAGTCTGTCCAGTCCTGCTTAGGAAATATCTCCCAGACTGATGCCTATCTCTCTACCTGCATCCACCTTAGGACAAGATGCACAGCATCTCCAGTCCTTTCTACACACTCTACCCCAGTTTTGCTGAGGTTCTATTTGCCTCCAGATCAGACCCCATTCATGGTACTGCTGTGTCTCTTCTCAACACCTCGGTCTTCTTAGTCTCACTACTATTCCCCTTTGCTGAGTAAATGCAGTTCTTCAAGTCTCATCTTAAAGGGCATGTCATCTGGGGGAGCCTTCCCTAATCTCCATGCCTGAAGCCCAAGACTAGAGAAAGAGCCTGCTTGGAGCTATCCCTATAATATTATTGTTATTTTTAATATCAGTGATCAGTTTCTTTTAAGATTTATTTATTCTTTTTTGGAAAGTCAGATATACAGAGGAGTGACAGACAGAAAGATCTTCCATCTGCTGATTCACTCCTCAAGTGTCTACAATGACAGGAACTGAGTCAACCCAAAGCCAGGAGCCAATCCAAAGGTTCTTCTGGATCTCCTGCATGGGTGCAGGGTCCCAAGGCTTTAGGCCATCCTCTACTGATTTCCCAGGCCACAAGCAAGGAGTTGGAAGTGGAGCAGCCAAGACATGAACCAACACCCATATGGGATCCCAGCGGATGCAAAATGAGGACTTCAGTCATTAGACCACCAAGCTGGTCCCTCTCCCTGTATTATTTTCCCTCTATTTGCTTGAACTCCACAGCAGCTACATACTTTGGTCTAGCTGATTCACCCAAATAGTCTCTGTACTCTGGTACACAGGAGCAATGGCTGAGGAAATAAGAGCAGCTATTTCTTAGTACGCCCTTAAATGAGCTTTGGGGCTAGTCTGGCACTTAGTGCATGTTTGGTTCATTTGAGATTCTCAATGTGGAGTTGGCATTTCTCCCTGCTCTGTCTGGCCTCAGCACAGAGAGGCCAGCAGATGCACTAAGAATTCCAGGCAGACCTGCAAGCTCCCTTCATATGGGTGGATGCCCCTTACAGACTGATAGAGTGTAAACCAACTCCCACTACCAAGCATATTGTAAATGCACCTGAACTGATGAGATATGGTCCTGTTTGGGCTCAGTTACCATTGGCCTATGTGAGAGTAGGAAAATAGCACCTGTTTCCAGACCTTTATCTATGGAGACTGGACCCTCCTTCCTCTTACTCCCTTAGCCATCAGATTACACACCTTCTTATACGACATTGGTTTCATTGCTTTGTAATCATTTCTTTATGTCTCTGTCATTTTGGAAACTCTGCAAAGGCCAAGATGAGATTTTATTCATCTCTTGGGCATCAAATGATGGCATGGAGCCTGATACAGACCAGAGGATCACAAGAAGTTTGCTGCAATCTCCTAGGCGCATTTGCTACCAGTGTCGAAGTGGTAAATCACTGCTGGAGGCCCCTTTCTGAGCCCAGGAGTCCTGTACAGCCTCCCCTCAGCCTTGTGCACAGGCAGGATGCCACATGCTTCTTTCAGTGGATGCTGGTGCCATGAGGAAGATAGGCAATGCCAGATTGTGATATAATAGTACAGTGTCAAAATGTGATGCAAAGACCTCCTGAAATACCCAGCAAGGAGGAAACAATGCAAGAGGCATTGCCAGTGGCCTCCCTGGAGCTGCTTCAGAGCGCTGGCAGCCTGAGCTGCAAGGAGTTTATCTGGGTGTTGCTGCCGCCATGGATTTCACAAACCCGTGTGTCCTGTCTGGAAAGGCACTCCAAGGCGGGGCCTTCTGCCTTCGCCCCAAGATTGGGTCAGATGTCAAACTGTGCCCACAGGACTGCCCTTGGGTTGGCCAGAGGTCATTGCATAAGCCATTCCAGGAAGGAAACTGCTCCCAAATATGCCCCCACCCACAGCACTGCAATTCCTTTAGCCAAGGGTACATGCCTTGCTTCTCCTTCAAAGAATGGAGGTGCCTTCACTTGGGTTTCCTGGGCAACACAGTTTGAGTCAGAGATTAGCATGCCTGAGTGGATGGAGAGACCTCTCAGGAACAACTTGTTTTAGGGAGGGAGGAAGAGAAGGTGGGAGAGGAAGAGGGAGGCAGCAGGTTGTGGCATAGGGAAAAGTTGAACAGCAATGCCATTGCCATAGAGGTCTCAACTGACCCCCAGGGAGCCCTAGGGCTGGCATGACCTTATAGAATTGTCCTTGATTGAAGCAAGGGGGGCTGGGCCTTTGTACGCTTCTTCAGCCCCTGAACAAGAGTATGTTCTTGGGCCACAAAGCTCCTATCCGCTGAAAACAGATCTCAAAATGAGCTGCAGCAATGGACTGTTTGCAAGGCTGGGAGGTGGAATACGAGGGAGAGAGCATGCGGGCATTCCAGTACAGGAGGCTGAACATGCAAATATACCTGAGAACTGCTGTGGCAGGCCCTGCGCACCTGCCAAGTTACTGGTTGTGACACTTACATCCTATACATACCAGAGTGCTGATTCAAATATCTTGGGTTTCTACTAATAATACATCCTGGGAATAAAACAGAGACTGGCCCAAGGTATTGGGCCCCTGCCACCCACATGGGAGTCCCAGAATTCCAGGCTCTTGGCTGTGGCCTGGTCCAGCCTTGGGTTGTTGCAGGAGTTTGGGGAATAGACCAACCCAGGAATGGTTGCTTTCTCTCCCTGCCCCCGCCATTCAAGTAAATGAAAAGATTTTTAAAGAAGAAAGAGACAGAGAAAGAATGAAGGAAGGAGAAATAAAGAGAGAAAGAGAGCAAGAGAAAGGAAAACGAAAGGAAAAAAAAGCAGACAACTGTTTTTCCTGTTTTCAAAGGACAAATGATAACCTTTTTGGTAAGGTTTGGGTAAGGGTCATGGAAGTGGAGCTGAGGTTGAGATGAACAGCATCAAGATCAGATAGAAAAAGAAGCTGTGCAGAGAGGCCAGGAAAAGGAATGTGGGTTGAGACAGGATTACTATATCCACCCAGGGGCTTCTGGACTGATAATTCTACAATAGTGCCTGAGTGGTCCAGGAGCCAGAGCTACACCATGCCCTGTTGAAAGGCCTTGGGGAGAAGTATAGTTCTGGTTCAGCTCTCTCATGGGGCAAACAAGAACTGATGAGGCCAACCTCATCCAGGGGCTTGCATCTTTAGGAGGGACAAGTGAAACATACTGCTTCTACACTTGCAACAAGGGACATACAGGTTTTAAAATGAGCTCTTTGTTACTTTTTTAAAAAAGATTTATTGATTTTTTTTTTATTGCAAAGTCATATATACGGAGAGGAGACAGAGAGGAAGATCTTTCGTCTGATGATTGATGATTCACTCCCCAAGTGACCGCAATGGCAGGAGCTGTGCCGATCTGAACCCAGGAGCCAGGAACTTCCTCCAGGTCTCTCACATGGGTGCTAGAACCGGCACCCATATGGGATCCCGGTGCGTTCAAGGAGAGGACTTTAGCAGCTAGGCCACAGCGCTAGGCCCCTCTTTGGTACTTTGAAATGAACTTTTAGAGGCTGGTATTGTAGAGCTGGAGATGAAGCTGCTGCTGGTGATGCTGCCATCACGTATCAGAGCTTCAAATCCTAACTGCTCCGCTTCCAGTTTCAACGGCTCGATAATGTGCCTCGGGAAAGCCCATGCCACTGACATGAGAGACCTAGATTTAACTCCAAGATCCTGGTTTTGGCCTGGCCCAGCCCTGGCTGCTGTGGTCATCTGGGGAGTGAACCAGTGACTAGAAAATATTTTTGGGCTGGCACGTTGGTATATCAGGTTAACCCTCCACTTGTGGCAACGGTATCCGATATGAGCATCGATTCGTGTCCTGACTGCTCCACTTCCCATCCAGCTCTTTGCTTATGGCCTGGGAAAACAGCAGAGGATGGCTCAAGCTATTGGGCTTCTGCACCCACATGGAAGACCCCAAAGATGCTCTTGGCTCCCAGCTTCAGTCTAGTCCATCACTGGCTGCTGCAGCTACCTGAACAGTGAACCAGCTGATGGAAGATCTTTCTCTTTGTCTCTCCAACTTCTGTAACTCTGACCTCCAAGTAAAATAAAGAAATGTAGTTTTTAATGAAAATAAGATATTCCATAAAGCCTGATTTTAAGTGTTTGTCAAACATATTGAATAGGAACCATATGATATTCTCATTTTAATGATTTTTTTGACTATTTAAAAATCTACTTATATGAGTCAAGTTGACTGTGTTTTTAATGGATTATTGTTTACAGTCCTTGTGTATTTTCCAGCTGAACTGTGGTGTTTTTCTTTTTTATTTGTTGAATTTTCTTTTCAGTAGAGCTATCAAGCTTTGACTACAGCGTAAATTTAAAATATGCTATCTCAATAAATAAATACAATGGCAAGTTGGAAAAACAAACAAAACAAAATGGAGCTGATGAAATAAAATTGTAGTCACCATGACTATTATGGAGGCTGGTAGGGTAAAGTGCAAACCCAATCATTTTACAAATGAGGGAAAGGACTAAAGGAACAGAAGTGACTTGCCCAATGCCACCTTAGTAAACTCCTTAGTACCAAAATAAAATGTAGCCCCAAATCCCTAATCCTCAATTCACAGCTCGTGCATAACTGCCAGTTTCCTGAGCTGCCTCTGTTCCTCAAAGTAAGCCCAAACTGTGGTAGACTCCAAATGTTCTAAGTGAGCGCAGTTGTTGGGGTTTTTTTTCCCCCCTAAAGTGTTCATCTCTGTTGGAAGCTCTCGCCCTTCCTTGGGGTTTGTTGGAGTCTGATTGCTGCTGTTTCCAGCGCCAGGGGAAAGCTGGCTAGCCAGAGAGGCCCTGGGGACATTTGCATCTGGGTGAAAGGAGCTGATGGTCTTGCACTCAAAGCTGAAGGTTTTCTGGGTTGGAAATGAAAGTGGCAGCAGGAAGCAGAATGCGACCTAATTAGCAGTTTGGTCTCCAACGCTGACCTCGTTTCAGGAAAGCTGGCGCTCACAGGAGCATAAAGCAGCTGTCGCCCCTTCCTTGCCTGCCCAGGTGGGCTCAGAGTGGGGCCAGCACAGCCGTCATCCCCATGCCAGATGCCCTCCTGGAAAGAAGTCTCACACCCCCAGCCCAGGATTCCTGCCACCCGCAGCTCTCCCATCTAAGGTGCCAAGCAACGTTGTGCAAACAAGCAGGGCTCCCAGCATGAAACCCTTTTTAAAAGGAGGGAAAGGAAAGAGAAGACAAAAGCCTTTCAAATCTCTGAGGGGGAGGGAATGGGGAGGAGGAAGCCTAAGGAGTTGATTGGAGCTTGGGAGGTAGGTGGAGCTGGGAGCAGAGGGCGGCATCAGTGCTTTTAGGAACATCTCACACCTGTTTTTGTCGGTTGTGACCACACGTGCAGGTGACCCCAGGAGCTCCAACTAAGCAGGCACAGAGTGTAATTAATCCATTGTTTAGCATTATTGGAGCTTACTGCTGAGTGGATTCTTCCTGGCAGTTCTCCCAGCTCAACCAGGGAAGTTCATCAGCCTGACGGTGGCGGTGGAGGCAGCAGCTCAGCAAGAAGGTGCAGAGGATTGAGACATCAGGCCAACCCAGGAAGGGCAGCTGCTTATTAAGGGGGGTGGGGGGATTGGTGCCTAGGGGAAGCGGAGGACAGTTCTCAGCTGTTCCCACCCCCCATGGGGCACGTCCCACTGCTAGGTAATAACACCCGTCTGGCTGTGGGGGAGGGGGGCGGGGAAATGCAGCTTCCACCTTGGAGGCTGATTGAGCTGTGAACCCAGTGTGAATGATATTGGCCTTGAGGCCAAGGCCTGGTCACTGCCTTAGACCGGGTGCCTTCCCACGGTCTGGCTGCTGATCTGATACGTGGCCCGTGGCTTTCACTTGACATAAATGACCTGGCCAAAGCCTAGACAGGGCTCCTTAGGGATAAAAGGCAACACTTTCACAGTCCTTAGAGGCATGGGATACATACTATCTCATTGCATTGTCACAGCACCCCTATTATTGTTTCTGTTTTATCCAGGGCATAGAGTGGCAGCGGGGGCATAGAGACTAGATAGCCTCCTTGAAGGGTACAGCTAATAAGAAGTTAGAGGCGGGGTTCAAGGGCAGAGTCTGACTCCAAAGCTGTATGCCCAGCTGTTGCACTGTACAGCTTCTTCGTGGGACCATGCTTCTCAGCTCACACACCTAGGCACCCACATGTGACAAACCTCACCTGCTATCTCCACCCTCACACCTGCCTGCCAAGTATGTGTCCATCTCTGCTGTCTGCAGTCTGGTTAACCAGTGCAGGTGTGCTAGGGTTAGATACGACTAGTTCCCTCCAAATCTCTTGTTGAAATTTGGTCACTAGTGTAACAGTATTGAGAGATAATGGGACCTTTAAGAGGTATTCTGGCCACATGGTCTCTGCCGAAATAAAGGGCCCAATGGCATTCTCATGGGAGTGAGTCAGCAGGGAGAGCAAATTTTTATAAAGGCAAATGTGGCCTTCTTAGCTTTCTCTTGTTTCCTCTGGTAATATGACGTCTTCCATTTTCTACCAAAGATGAGGCAGCATGAGGCCTGCACCACATGCTGGGGCTATGTTCTGGAAACTTCCCAAACTGTCAGCTAAATACACTTTTGTTATAGCAACAAAACATGAACTAAGAAAAGAGGCGTTGTTACCACTTTCCAAAAACGCTCTGCAGCATACCATGATCGGGCCTGTTTGGAAACTCCTGGGGATAGGTGCTCGCATCAGCAGGGTGGTCAGTTTGAAAAACAAGACTCTGTGGCCATTGTTTGTGGTATGAATTCCTAAGCTCTTTGAGTTGCTAGATTTCGGGTTAGAGTCCGCCTGATCAGCTTTCATCAGGCCCTCACTATAGTGGACACCACAGTGTTAAGCCCTCCTGCCTTTTCATGTCATGTGCTGGCAAAGCATTGTGGAGCTCTGTTGTGTGCCTCCCCGCATGCCACAGTCCCGAGGCAGCTCTCAGGGCTCCCTGACTCTCAGGGAGCAGGCTGAAGGGCTGGCTGAATAATTGTGAAGCAGTCCCAGGCACTGCCATTACTTAGTTTTTGGATTGCCGGGGTCCAGCCATTGCTGACTATTTACTTAAAAGCATGCCAAAGCCCTGTTCAAAATAGTGAGGGAGGATTTAGACTTCCCTGGATCCAGGTAGGTAGTGAACAGTGCTTTTCTCTCCCAATTCCTGAGAGCACAGTCCTGGAACATCGTGACTTTGTCAACGCATAAAATAAGGACCACTTGAGCTTATGTACTATTTCAAAGCATTTTTAGAAAGACAGAATGCAAAAAATATTTGAAAAGAATCATAATACGTAGTTTCCATGAGCTTGTTGAAGTCTCCTGTATATTACAAAAACTATCCATAGATGTCAAAAACTTTCTTGGCATGGAAATAAGTTTATCTTTCCATTCCGGTTTCCATGAACTTTTTGAATTCTCTTTCACATGAGTGTGTGTGACCCAGGTCACCTTGAGCCCTTTCTGGGTTGGTTCAGCCACCAGCAGTCCATCAGAAGGAAGGGCAGCTGCTCCTAGTCTCCTAAAGCCTCTGATTGACAATCTCTCCCTTTTTGAGCAAAGCAAGTTGGCAAGGCCAGGGTCATGTAAGTGCAGAGTTAGCCCTGGAGACTGAGTGCCTCCTGAACTACTGCACTACCCCAGCCTAATCTCACTACCTCCCAAGCTGCAAGAGGTGTCAATTTGCCATCTGCTTCTCTCGCTGCAAAAGTTCATATTGAAGAACTAAGCTTGCATTCACTCCAGGTGTATGATTAGTACTGAGCGAATGGGGGGCTCTTGTTTCCTCCATGTTGGACTTGTATAGGGTATGCTTGCTGGGACCTAGAAGGGAGAATGGGAAGGACTGGATCTCAGGATGTTGTCAGGATGTTGTCAGCTGTTGATCAGGATCTGCCTAGTTCCATGCAACTTACTCACAGGATTACATCACCATGACACAAGCAGTCTGCTCTCTTGCAGAACTGGACTAAAAATTCTCTTGCCATCCACTCAGGTTGCAGACATTGCGTTGCAGGCCATTCGGAATTGAGTAATAGCCAATCTTATCAGAGGAATTCCTATGAGCTGACCATGCATAAAGCAGTATAACAGAACAACTGCAAAAGAATGGCTTCCTGGTGTCAGTTTCCCCAGGGTGACTGCTCCTACAGTTTTCTAGAAAAGCTTTGGAGCTCAATCCCAGGTGCACTGACTTGCAAGTTAATGTGGGACTCTGTAGATCCCTGCATGCAACTGAATCAGCTATGCCCCTGACACTGGGTTGAAATGGACCTCAGCCATTCTGGGCCTCTCTTTCATGGGCAAGCTGTGTGTGGCAGTCCTAAAGTCATGGATTACCCTTTAACCCAAGAAGCTGCATGAAGGTGCTCTCATTGTGGCATCATCATCTCTAGAAGAATCAGCCCTTTCTGTGTAATTGCAATTTTTTCCCTGTTAGTTTGTGGAGGTATTGCAGCTATTTTCAGTATTTTTCTTGTCTATCCTTCAAAGACACAGGGAGAAGAAAGCCCTCCAGTCGCTCAGTACTAATCCTTTAGGCGGGACAGCTAAGAGATGCAAAGGAAAATGCAGGGTTAATGCAAGATGCACATTCCAATTCAGCCATACAGGGACCTCAGGAAGGTTTCTCGTTGTGTTCTTTCCTCCAAACATCAACTAGGCATAATGAAGTCAGTTCAATATGGGCTTGAAGCCCAAATCCACTTGCTTTGGGATTTGTCACTCGGGCTCCTATATTAAATTCACCTTGGGGTCTATGGTAAATTTTATGAAATGTTACTTTCCTCTTTACAGCTAGCATAAACATTTATTATACATCCCGTGATATATGTTTTCAGGAAGTAAGGAAATGCTGTTGTGGAAAGATATGATTCCCAACTGATTTGAAATATAGACGAATAGCGTGTTTTAGAAAGGGGCCAGGACTTTAATGGAAAAAAAACAGTTATCAGATTTTTTTTTCTTGTCTTTCTGTGCCTTCTCTTCTGGCACCAGTTAAAGGCACATTTCTCATCCCTTCTCCCCATGCACACAAAAGATGATACCTGATATGAAATGCTGTCAAATCCTGCTTCATTAAAGCCCACAAAAGCTAATGCACAGCTCCCCTCACACTGCCCTCAAATGGGAACAAAGAAGCAGAATAATGTCAAAATAGAACACAAAGGAAAAGAGTTTGTCCTCTGGGCCTAGGAGATAAAAGATAGCAGGAGTCATCTGTGTGTGCTGGATCAGGCCGATGCTTCGAGGGCTTGCTTCAGAGATGATGCAGGCTTGGCATCACCTAAGACTGAGTAACTTCTGTAAACACAGCAAGAGTACAGGGAAGGTCTTCCCACAAGGGCCCCGGCCATGCCCTTGTCACCGTTCGGTTGCAGGTAACAAGGAGTGTTTGCCTCAGAACAGAGAAGCTAAAGAATCAGGGAGTATAGACGCCTTACTTGCTGTACAATAGAACTCCCCTTGAGGAAGAAAGAGGACAGGGCACAGGAGGTTGGTGGGAGACCCTGGTTGGTGAGGCAGGGAAGAAACATAAATGATGATGTGTGTGCTGGGTTCTTTAAGGGAAGTAATTAGAAGCAAAAGCAAGTTATACAAAAGGCTCTTTGACTATCTGTAGCATAAAATCATTCAGCTTTGTGGCTTATTAACAGGGTTCAATAAATCACAAATGAGTCAAATGTATTTTGCCATATCAGGGTGTGACTCTTTGGGGAAAAAAAAAAAAACCAAATTGAGAGTAATCTTGGTGACAGCATCAGGAAATGAAAGAGCTAGGGCTTAAATTCTAGCACTGCCACATATAACAATGTGATGTTAGCAGTAAAAACAAGGGCAGATACAGTCCAGACTCTTTCTACCATTCCACCCTGCCTCTTCACCTAGGCCCCCAGCATCGCTTCACCTTTCTCCACTGTTCTGTCATCCACACGTAAAGCTGTTTGTTAGTGTGCTGTCACTGAGCCCTGGAGGAAAAACTATAGACAGAGTTAGATCACAACCTCTTGGGGCAGCAAGTGAGGGTATGCCTTACTTGGGTTGCCACACAGCAGACACTGAAATGAGCATTTGATAACAAACATGCTAGTGTTTGAATCTGATGTTGATACCCAAATCATGTAGATGCTTCATCTCCAAAGTTGTATGTTAAATGGTGCTGGGAAGATGGAAACTTAATCTAGTTGTGGTGAGTGAAGTTAGAACTTTGGGAAGTGATTGGATTAAAGTCATCGTGCTGATCTTATGAAGAAAGACGTGCGCATATGAGTATGCTCCCTGCTTCCCAACTCACCATGTGATACTTTTGTACTTGTTCCAAAAACCATCACCTCATCAGGCACCAAACCAATGAGGCCACCTGATTTTGAACTGAGAGCCTCCAAAAACATGATGAAAAGCTGATCCCTACAGAATAATATGTTTGGGAGGAAATCGCAAAAAGCAAGAATGACTGTAAAATGCTTGAGGCACGAGTAGATAGAAAGCCAATATATGGGTGTGCTATCAGGGCCCACTTCTGGAATGGCTTCCTAACAAGAATATAGAATATTTCCTTCCCGATTTGCTAGAGAACAGCTCGTGTGCATTGGTGCTTTGAAACTCCTCCTGGGCATGCAGTGTTGTGGCTCTGTAAGTGTCTTGGGGCAGAGAACAAAGCGATGGTGGTCACTGATGGTGAGGTGATCCTAAGTTCACAGAAAACTGTTTACCCGTCTGCTCTAGAATCAGCAGTATACTAGGATATGTAACATATGAAAGTACATATAGAAGTACAGTAGGATTTTTAACATGATTCCATGCACATCTACTATGGGGTGTAAGTTTTCTGAAAGATAAGAGAACAAGGAGATGGATATACCATACAAGGATCTAAAAAAAAAAAAAAAAAACAAAAAACTGATGGGAACTTAGGCAAAAGTCCTGTCCAGAAACAATCTATTTTAGAAAAATTCACAGGGACAGAAATAAAGAAGCTTAGAGGGGTTTGGGAGGGTTACTGGGTATTGGATAGAGAAAAGAGCAGCAAATGGATATCTAGGATCGTGTGTGTTATGGTAACTCACTTCGTGCTGGAAGCAATAGAGTCCCCAACATGGGGTTGAAAAAGAGGTGAGACACAATAATGACATCCTCCTAGTTCCAACGTTAATGGTTTGGGACCAGGATAGCTTAAATAGTAATGGCTTTAAGGTTCAGCAGAATCATGGCTTTGTGAGGGTTTTTGCAAGGTTTGAAGTGTTTGGAAGCATGGAAGGCTTGGGCTGACATCTTGATTGGATTTTCAGATCTGTTTGCCCTGCCAAGACATTGCCATGCCCATCTACAGCAAAGTACCTTGAGAACATTCAAGGAGCACTGAAACAAAACCAAACACAAAAAGGGGGAAAAAAACCCTCCTTCACCCTGTGGTATGTCTATAGTAAATAACCTTTAAAGAAAGTCTGAAGATTACAGTCCTAAGTGATTAGTAGGATGTAGTCTTTAGGGTTGAAGATTGTTAAACCCATGTATATGACAGTATCATACAAAGTATATATAGGAAAAGCCTATTAAGTCATCCATCATCAATGTACTGGTGTCCCCAAATATCAATCTTGGAAGTTACAGCAGACATATATTATTAGTCTTCTCATGTCTCATCTAGAATTGACTTGCCTTCATTCTATGTGGTTGTACTGTGACAATAATCATGGTGTCTTGCTCTCCTCTCACCTCTCATACCACCATAATATATCCTAACCACAGGGAGGATCATGGAAAATTGGCCATAAAATATCTACCTCCCCTTAGTCACAATGATTTATCTAAGGAAGGGATATGTAACTTAAACAAGAATAATCAAGTCTTCTCTGGAATTCAATATACTAATGTTGCATTATTGAGTGTCCCTCACTTTTAAAATTGTGGACAGCTTTGAGCATAAAGCAACAGCTAGAAAGGAAACAATCTGAAAGACAGATAAACTGAAAGATAATGTTGAATCTATTGGCCCAGCCATATCTAATGCCAGATGTGCCTTCAGACTGGCCAGTTACATGGTCAAAACAATTGCTTTTGACTAAGATAGCTTGAGTCAGATTTATATCATCTGTGATGTAAAAACTGTCTGACTAACAAAGTCTTTTCTGAGCACATAATTTGATCTGGATTATGTGAATGTTGGCTCCTAAAAGATAAATCCACTGTCCAGAAAGTATAAATATGGCTTACTTGGATAAAAGGTCTCTGTAGATGGAATGAAGCTCAGGATCTCAAGATGAGACTGACTGACTGATTACTGGGCTGGGCTTTAAATTCAATTATGGTTATGAGACGTTGACATTAGAAGTCAGAGACAGGACAGAAGAAAGTCGAAGACACCCAAAAGTGGAACTCATAAGAAGATGCAAGCAGAAATTGGAATGACACAATTATGAAGAATGCCAGCTGCCAGCAGAAGCTAGAAGAGGCAAGGGCAGATTCTCCTCTAGAGCCTCCCAAAAGAAATCCTACTGACACCTTGATTTGAGACTTTTGACCTTCAGAAAGACAAACTAGTAAATTTCTGTTGATTCAAGCCACCTAACTTTTTGCAAATTTATTCCAGCAACCCTAGCCTTTATTAGCTGTTTCCAAATGATTCAAATTTGAAGAGAGAGAATGGTAACTTTGGAGACAGTGGCATAAAATATTTCTTCTTAATTATTTAAAACAATTATTGAGCACTAATTGCTTTGATGGAAATGTGTGCAAAGTGGAGCAGAAGCAAAGGATGGCTTATACGCTGAGGTGACACAATAGAAGCAGAACCCTATTGGAATTAAGGTGAGTAAGTTCAAATCCTGAACCTTGACATATTTCACTGCAAAGAACTGTGCATCCTCTGGTAAATTGTCTAAGTTGTCTCATCATCAGTTTCCAAATTTTCAATATATTGGAAACAATAATGACACCTTTTTCTTGAAAAACAAAAAAAGGCGGGGGGGGAGGTTGGGAGAAAAGTAGGAGTAGTAATTTTGTAAACTGCTCAGAATACAACTTAGTATGTGATAGACAATGAATGTTATTCATGAAAATGTCTGTGAACGAGGTATTCTATAGAAGATTCTCCCTGCCAGGGTGTTACAGATGGATTGTGGGGGTGTCTTGCCAAAGAAGTAAAAAGGGGCAATACAGGCAAAGTGAAAACAACTAGAGACAACATAGAGTAAGAGAAACCATGAATTCCTGGGATCATCCCAGGCTTGTGCATAGATGGATGTAATCCTATACATTTGGAACAAAATGAAGTGATGGAGCAATGAATAAGTCCAAGAACAATCACTGGGTTGTGGACACAGGAGAAAACTGAACTGTATTGCAAAAGCTTTGCAAATAAAACTGACATCAAAATCACAACAGAGTCTGGTCAGAACTTGCAGACTGAACACAATCAGGTTGATTGCCTGCTAAAACCAGACCTAGAATCTTATAGCATTCAAAACTTCTAGAATACAAGTCATAATTACTCAGTGTATGAAAACCAAAATATAATGCTGAGATAACACAGATAAAAGAATTGTTGGACAAAAGTTTTCAGTTTTCTTTTGCTATTTCTTCTATTTATTTGAAAAGAAGAGAGGGGAGAGACAGAGACTGCTGCACCAAATGTCTGTTCCCATAGTAGATGCTTGAAATTCTAAAGCATTTCCAACAGCAAGCAAGCCTGCTTTATCTCTTTCTCCTTTTAAAACATTATTGTGAAAGCAGGCACATGATGAAGCACTTAAGTTGTCAATTGGGACACCTGCATCCATATCAGAGTACCTGGTTTGAGCCTTGGCTCCACCATTAGCCACTTGGATCTAACTAATGAATTTAAATTATTTTTTAAATTCCTCTTACTAAACAGAGAGAGAGAATTCTTCTATCCTCCAGTTCATTCTTCAAACACAACAGTCAGGAACGGACAAGGCCAAAGCCAGGAACTGAGAAAAACTCTATATGGGTAACAGGGATTCAAGTACTTGGGCCATCAACATTATCAGGAAGCTGGGATCAAAGGCAAAGCTGGTACTTAAAAGCAGGCACTCCAGTATGGTACGTCAATGTCCCCAGCAGTGTCTTACTCAACACTTAATTGACTATTTCTGATGTGGTACCTGAAAAAATCAGTGAGCATATTGTTTTCAAGAAAATATTGAATATTCACAAATGTAGACATTATATTGGAACATAAAATGTGTTTCAACAGTTAAATGGTTTAAAATCACTATATGTTCTGTGATCATAAAGGAATTTAACAATGATAGTAATAAAAGTAACTAAACATCTCCAGCACTTGAAAACTGAGCTCATATTTTTGTAAAATCTATCAATCAGAAAATTCCAAGGAATATTTAAAAAATATTTTAGGCAAAATTGAAAATAGAAAATTAAAAATCTGTGGGATCCAGCTAAGATAGAACGTAGACGAAAATTTGGTGCAAAGTCTCCATAATAGAATAAATGGGGCAGAAGGAAGAATCTCAGAATTGGAAGATATTTTTTTTTTGCCGCTATGGGGGAACAATCAAAAACCTGGAAGCAGATCTGGGTCAAGCTAAAAAAAAGTATTTAAGAATTAAGAGACACTATTGAAAGGCCAAATATAAGAGTTCTAGAAGTTCCAGAAGGTACAGAACGAGAAGCTGGGTTTAAAAATGTATTCAGTGAAATAATACAGGAAAACTTTCCTAGTGTGGAGAAGGAATTGGGAAACAGAATATAGGAAGGGCACAGAACCCACAACAGGGCTGACCAAAAGCAATCTTCACCATGACACATAATCAAGCTCTCTTTAGTCAAAAGAAGGAAAATATCCTTAAATGTCCACGTAAAAAAAATCAATTGGCATGTAGAAGAACAATAATCAGACTCACAGGAGATCTCTCATAAGAAACTCTACAGGCCAGAAGAGAATGGAGTGACATATTTCAGATTCTAAAAGGAAAAACTTATCGGCCAAGAATAATACACCCAACAAAGCTTTCCTTTGTCTTTGAAAATGAAATAAAATTCTTCCACAGTAAAAAAAAAGCTCAAAGAACATGCCTCTTCCAAACTTGCCCTACAAATGATACATAAAGATGTTTTCTTGACAGAGAAAAGGAATAGCACCCACCCAAACCAAAGGCAAATGTGGAGAACATCCCAGTAAAATAACAACAGAAGATTAAATCAATCAATGAACAGCCCATTGCTAAAATGACAGGCCCAAATTGGCAGCTATTCATATTAACCCTGAATGTAAATGACTTAAACTCATCAATGAAATGTTGTAGGTTAGTGGACTGGATCAAAAAACAAAACCCATCTGTTACCTACAGGACACACATCTCACCAACAAAGATCAGCAGAAATTATATATGATAAATTTTGATGTTTTTGTTTTTATTTTCATTTTTTGAAAACAGCTTTTTTTTTCTCATTAAATCCTTGACTGACTCATAGTTCTTCAAGAAGGTTCTTGATTTTCTTTTTTATTTCTTCAGCGACATATTGGTCATTCCATAGCATGTTATTTGACTTCAAGGCGTTATAAATTTCTATTTTACTTCCTGTTGTTGATTTTGTTTTGTGACTTTTCATTTGAGGGGATGTGTAGTAACTGTGTAGTGGAGGCTATCATATCCAGATGTGAGGATATAATGCAGTATGCAGCTCTACTTCCAGATCAAATATGGACTCCCAATGAAACTGTTACTTATATCTTGACAATAGGATGCTGGAGACTCTCTGCCATTGCCCATGCCTGCAATGATGGGCTTGTCACTGTTAGTGAGGAACTATACTATTGTGATAATATGGGGGAAATCAGTGGGACTAGGAGGAGATTTGGGGAGGGGGTAAGGGAAATCCCAGAGCCTATGGAATTGTATCATAAAATAATAATAATAATAATTAACATTATATTAAAAATAATTTAGGAAAAGTAATTAAAAAGTCAAGACAAGTAAACAATACAACATAATAAAAATAAAACAAAATCAATGAAAATTAGAGCAGAAAAACAGTAGCAAAAAAAATCTGTTCTTTCAAGGATTTATCACATGGTAAACCTTTACAAACATTGACAAATCAAAGGATTAAATTTTCCAATAAAAAGACACATATTAGCAAAATGAATTTTAAAAATGATCTAATAATATGCTTACAACATATTAACTTTAGATCCAAAGACACAAATTTGAAAATGAAAAGATGAATAAAATTTCATGCAAATAATTAAAAGAGAGCAGAGGTAGCTAAACTTATATCTGATAAAATAGGTTTCAAATATAAAATGTTTCACCCAGGATTTCTGGACCATTGTTGCATGCCTGTAGCTGGCGAAAACCTAAGCAGCCTAGGATTGGAACCCTGGATTTCTGCCCCTTGGGCCTCCCACTGGTGTGCTCTGGGACCTTGGAGAGTGTGGGCTTATAGGGGGTCTGTGGGATGGCACAAGTGGGGCAAACAGGGACCTGAGGGTTCATGTCCAGGTGAGGAATGACTTCTGAGGGACTTTTATGGGCAAGACCACCATTCTTGCAGGTAAGCAAGGGTCTGAGACTGAGAAATTTGGAGGGTGGAACAGGAGGACCTTTAAGGATCCGACCAAAGTACCAGCACACATGGGAGGCTTGAGCTGGGGTAGTTAGTGTCGACCATCACGGAATACTGTTCATGGGCAGACAATAAAGCTGGGGCTTGGGGGGCAATCTGGCAGGACTAGCTCAGAACAGGGAGCAGGGAACAGGGAATGTGAGGCTGGGTCATGACATTAACCAGTACATGAGTGAATCAGGTCCGGGGGAAGAATCTGTGGAGGGATGGTATGTGAGCTCATTCTAGTGCAAAAACAATCTCTGTTGGTACATGCAAGATATGTGGCTGGAAAAAGGCCTGATTGGGGAACCAAGGGGTCATCCCCGCTGGGTTGGGGTTCCCACCAGTGAACACAAGACCTGGAGTGGGGGAAGCAGTGGCTATAGCATCCCTCAGCTTGGATGTGGACAGGGACTGAGGAGCACCAAACTGACTAGATTCCAGTACCCACTGGTACTCATGAGAGCCAGGGTGGGGGTAGAACAGGCTAGGCTAGATCTCAGCTCCTGGTGAACTGCATGAGAGAAGTGTCTGGGCATGGATTAGGTGTGTCTGGGCTGCTACACCCAACAGTAAGAACCGGAAAGGGTGTGGGCTGATTGGGCAAGGACACTGTTTCTGTCAAGACAAGAGGTTGGCCAAGTCATGCTGAGCCAAGGACCCACTGCTGTGCGATCTTCCACAGGGAGATCTGACAGAGGAGCTTGGGGGACTCCTGGGGGCAGGGGGTCTGGTGGGGCCCAAGTCATTTGGCCTAGGACCTTGGGCCCGCCTGTGAGAACTGGTCCTCCTCAGCAGAAAAGACAGAGTAATGGATAGCTGGTCCAGATGCACATGGAGGATGTGGCAGCCCATTAGGGCCTGCAGAGGACATCTGGTACCACAGCAAAAGAAGGATAACAGAACAAATTTAACAATTACTCCAAGCAAAAAAAGTGACAGCAAATATCTGGACAAATGGAGATGATTCTAAGGTCGATTATGTCAGCCAATGGACATTGGAAGTGTTCCCTCATCCTTGGATCATGGAGACTGACAACATTTCAGAATGATCGAAACCACCTGGGCAGAACCCTCAGAGTGTGCACCACATCAAGGACCCTGGGTTGATATCGGGTGGCTGTTCCCCATCCCTATGTACTGGGTGGTTGGAGGGGTCGGTATGGCTTTCTCCCTTATCTTTCCCCTTCCCCGAAACAGGAAGAAGAAATAGAAAATTTGGAAACAGTGATCACACCCACTTTTCCTCGTTAGGGTTACCATGATCCTTCCCACCCTGATCACTATGAAAACATCATTCTAAAAAAATTAAATAACTTTTTATAAAAGTTAAAAAAAGGTAAAAATCTTTCAGGAGACACAGAAAAACATTTTATCACAAAAATTCAATAGAGCAAGAGGATATGATAATTAATATTTAAGCATCCAATAACAAATCATCAGCATAAATGAAGCAACAACTGAAAGACTTAAGAGAACAGCAACACAATAATTATTGGTTCTCCAACATTATCCCATTCTCCTTAACAGAACAATTAGAAAATAAAGAAGTAGAGAACTTAAACAATACAACAAAACAAGCAGATCTAACAGACATTCCTAGGGTACTCAACCCAAAATAGCAGCCAAAACATTCTTCTCAAGCATACGTAGCACTTTTTCCAGGCCAGACCATGTGTTAAGCTACAAATTAAATCTCAGCGGATTTAAAAATAAAACTATCATACAAAATATCTTCTCTGACTACACTGAGATAGTTAGAATTCAGTAGCAGGAATAAGAATGAAATATTCACAAAATTGTGAAGAAATAATTTTTGACACCCAAAATGCCAAAGAAGAAGAAATCATATGTAAAAATGGAAAATACTCAGTTGGTTGTCATACTACCCTGAATTTATCTGGTCTCATTTGATCTTATAAATTAAGGACAATGGGGTATAGCTGATACCTGAACAAGAGACACGTAGAAATGAGAGAAAAGTAAGAAAAGCATATCAAATTTTATGGGAAAGTGCAAAGTCAACACACAGCGGAAATTTTATAGGTACAAATGGTTATGCTGAAAAATAGGAAAACTTTCAAATCAAGAACCTATTTTTATAGATCAACAAAGTTGAGAGAAAAACAACAAACTAAACCCCAAATTAGCAGAACGAAGTAAGTAGTAAAGATTGGAACAGAGATAAATGAAACAGAGAACAGAACAGAGGCAAAAAAAATCAATGAAATCAAATATTTGTTCCTACATAAGATTAAAAGTTGACAAACCTTTGGTCAGATGGACCAAGAAAACAAGGGAGAAGGTTCAAATTACTAGTATGAGAAATATAAGCTAGGAATACTACTGCCAATTCTACAGATATTTTTTCACAATAGTTTATAAGTGGACAACATGCACTTATAAACTGACGAAATGGGTAAATTCTTAGAACCACACAATCAGTACTAAATTACAAAGAAGTGGAAAATCTGAATAAACTACTAAAGGGATTGAATCAAATAATTTGCATCATGCTAAAAAGGTAGGATTTATTGCTGTTTCAATATATGAAATCTAGTCTAGGAAAAACTACCTGATTATCCCAGTGAACACAAAAAAAAGGCATTTGACACAATTCAACACCCTATGCAATGATTTTAAAAACAATAAGCTAGCAACAGAAGAAAGGCATAGGACGAATGTGTTTCAACGTAGTAAAAGCTATATACAAAAACATACACCACACTCACTGGTGATAACTGAGAGCTCTCCCCTGCCATCTGGAAGAAGGCAAGCAAGTTCACTTTTGCCACTTTTACTTAATGTAGTGGTAGAAATTGTAGCCAGAACAATTAGGCAAGAAAAGGGAAAGAAAGCTACCCAAATTGGAAAGGGAAAAACAAAATTATCTCTACTCATGGAGGACACATAGAGAGAACTGTAACATTGTCTATCTCTCTCTCACACACACACACACACTCTCACACACACACTGTCTCACACACAAATCTTTCAGGAGTGAAACAAATTCGGTAAAGCAGAGGGACACAAAATCAACAAAAAAGCAGGTGAGCTTCGATCCAGGCTTTGATGAAATCCTTCTGAGAATTTAAGAGTTTGCCTGGAAACTATGACTTGAGGGCTTACCCCAAGTGACCCAAGGCCATCTCCTAAGGCCCTACCTCCAGATGAAGCTTGTAAGTCATAGACTGTGGAGAAAACCCCAAACCAGCATCCCTACCATATCAGTTATCCAACACTATGAATAAAATAATCACAAAGTGGATCTGGGATCTGAGATCTGAAATTGTGCGAGTCTTAGAAGACATAGGAAAAAAAAGCTTGACTAGATCATGGAAGTGACAACAAAGGCAAGGGCAAAAAAAAAAAAAAAAAAAAAAACAAACCAAAAACCAAAAAACAACAACGCTAGGCTTCAGAAAACTTAAAAAAAATTTTGTACCTCAAAAGACAATATCGACAGAGTAAAAGTCCAAAAGAACAAGAGAAAGTGTTTTAATTCATATATCTGGTAAGAGAATGATATCCATAATGTACAAAGCACTAAAACTCTGAAACAGCAAAAATGATTGAAGTTTTAAGCCTAGGGCAGGAGGCAAAGAACTTGCATAGATATTCCTCCAGAAAAGATGCACACATGGCCAAGAAGCATGAGAAACGATGCTGAATCTCACTGATGACTAGGAAAATGCAACCCCAAACCAAACTGAGATGTGCATTAGGAATGATATTATAAGGAAAACAAAAAATAGTAAGTATTTGGGGAGGATATAGGGAAATTGCAATCCTTGGGCACTACAAGTGGGATATGAAACAATACAGCCACTGTAGAAAGGAGAGTGGCACGTCCTCAATAAGGGAAAAGCAGAATTATCACATGGTTTGGCAACTATACTTCTGGCTGTCTAATACAAATAATCTTTGAAAGTAGGGTTTCAAAGATGTCCATGTACATAGCAGTATTACAATAACTACGGTACGGAATCAACACATGTCTCTTGGTATGTGAATGGCTAAATAAAATGTGATGTATATGTACACAAACAATAGAATATTATTCAGTGTTAAAAAGGAAGAAAATCCTGACACACATGACAACATAAAGAAAATTTAAGGACTCTGTTCTACATGAAATGGGCCAGTCAGAAAAACAGAAGTACTGCAGGATTCCTTTTACCTGAGGTATCTTGAGTGGTCAAAATCATCAAACAGAATGTAGAGTGGTGGCGTGCAGGGAACGGGGAGTTAGTCATGGATACAAAGTTTGGGTTTTAGAGGATGAAAAGGGTTGTGGTGTTAGGTGGTAGTGTGCCTGAACTACATTGCTAGTGTATTTAAATGCCAAAAACTACTAAAAAAAAAAAAAAAAAAAAAAAAAAAGATTGCTACTATGAGGGCCTGGCTCTGCTACAGTGGACTGAGCTGACCTCATGTATGACTGCAATTCACATCCAGGTTACAGCTTCAGGCATTGTGGCCATTTGTAGAATGAACCAGAGGATGGAAGATCTCTTTCTCTTATTCTTCTTTTCAGATAAAGAAGTCTTTTATGAATTGTTATGACAATACATTTTCACTCAGCAAATGGTTGCAGTGGACAGCGTCGGGTCAGGCTGCAGCTAGAAATGTGGAGCTCTTTCTGGGTCTGCCATGCGGATGCAGGAGGTTCAAGTATTTGGGCCATCTTCTTCTGCTTTCCAAAGCCACTAGAAGGAGCTGGATGGGAAGTGGAGCGGTGGGGACTTAAACCAGTGCCTGTATGGTATGCCAGCTCTACAGGCTTCAGTCTAACTCTACACCATAGCCACAGGGCCACAACAGTAAATTTTATGTCACACTTATTTTACCACAATAAAAATATGTGGGGGAAAAAATAAAGAGAACATCACCATTATGATAACCATGATGTTAGTACGACTTAGGTAACATTGGTTCTGTGCTAGGTCATGGCATTAACTCAAGTGTGGAAATTGAGATCTGGTGCTTTGCCTAAGTTAGTATTTCTCACATTTAACCTGGGGATCTTGTTAAAATGCAGATTCAAATGCAGTAAGGGTTGGAGAGGTCCTGAAATTCTCCACGGGCTGCTGAGGGTGCTGGTCCGTGGAGCACATTTTGCATCGCCAAGACCTAATGTTCCACACCCAATGGAACATTCCATGCCAGGACTCACACTCTGATTGTCAGAGACAGGGCCCAGGGCTCTTTCTATTCCACCATTACTATCCAGCGATTTTTCTCCCCTCCTGCTGCAGCTTGATAGAAGGCAGCACGGCACTTAATTACAGGCTGCCAGTTGCGGTGCGCAGAGCTGGGCAGCGGCAAACAGAAAGCACCCTTTTTCACAGTCAGCTCTTGGCTCCGCTACTGGCCCTGGCTGCGAGTAGCTGTCTAACCCCCAGGAGATTTGACCACCAGCACGTGATGCTTCAAGATTCAACTTAAAAAAAAAAAAAAAAGAAGCATGCTTTGAGACTGATAAACCAGTTGTAGGTATCAGGCGGCAGCTTGGAGGATCAGGGAGAAGGAAAAAAGGAGTGAACAGGCACAGGAAAGGGAGCAGATGGATAAGGGAAGAGGGTGCAGGGTGGAGGAAGAAACTGCTTCAGTTCCTTCTTGGGAGTGATTATTGTAATAAAGGAATCAGCAGCCCGCTGCTCGCGCTCCCTGGTTAGAAGGAAGCAAGCCACAGCTGCCCAGGGGTCACTGCTGCACCTTGCCTTCATTGAAGGAGCCTCTTGATTCTTTCTCTGCAGTCCGATGCCTCACTTTACAGGCTCGGCTGTCCAGCTGTACGGACATGAAATCATCTCTAGCGATGATAACGAATCTCTGAGTTCCACCCGTTCTCTTCCTCTTTGGACTGCCACACACTCCAAAATCAGAATTCTTCAGAACTGCGCATGACCAGCCTGATTCCTGGAGTATGTTGCCTAGGCTACCGAGAGGCTCATGTGGACAGGGCCTGACACACTGGGGATGTGCATGGGCTCCCTTCATTCCTGGTGCATTTAGTTTAAAGGGAGTCACTGGCTTCTATATGCTGGCATAGGTCCTTTCTGATTTCCTTAAAATGAGCTATAACTTACAGAAACTTAAACAATAGGGCTGGCATTATGGTTCAACAAGTTAAGCTGCTTGTGAGGTTGGCATCCCATATTGAGGGCTCGTTCAAGTCCTGCCTGCTTTGCTTCTGGTCCAGCTTCGTGTGAATTTGCCTGGGGAAGCAGCAAAACATGGCCCAAGTACTTGGTTCCCTGCCACCCACATGGGAGACACAGGTGGGGTTTATAGTTCCTGACTTGGACCTGACCTAGCTCTGGCTGTTGTGATCATTTGGGAAGCAAAGCAGCTGATGGGGGATTCTCTTTCTCTTTCTTTCTGTCATTCAAATAAATAATTCTTTTAAAAATCTTAAGTGTGCAATTTGGTGACTTTTTATATATCTTCATGTATACACATGCACACACTTCCCGAGGCTTTCGAAACTCTTTCTATACCCCTACAGACAGATCTTCCCAATGCACACGACACTGGGATTCTAATGGGCATTGTCTCCACAGTACCGAATCACATTTCTCCAGTCCTTGTCTCCTCGCTCCTCTACCAAGTGATACTTCAGATGTTCTTTATTTGCTTGTGAATGGGTCTTTCTCACTGTGTCAGCTACCTGTTTCCACATTATTGCTGTCAAACAAAGCCACTCAACAACTTGTGTCACTTTCAAGCACAGTTTTTCTGTGAACGTGGGCTGCTCTAGCCTACAACCAGAAGGATAGTTCTTCTCACTGCCTGGGCTTCTTACATTTTTGAGCTAGAGATTCGGAAAATAGAAGTTTACCAGGGGTGACTAAATTCTGCTCCATCCATCTCTTGTCTTCTCTCTGAGACCACGGTCTAGCCTCGCCATATTTTTCTCACGGCTATGTCAAATGAATCATTAAGCAGGCATGTGAAGCTAGTTCACTTCTACTTCATTTATTGGCCAAAGCAATCCTGGCACTGAACCCGGAAACAAGTGGAAAGACACTCTGTCTCTGGACAGCATGGGATCTTCCTTCGTGTGCCACTGCAGCTCCACATCGTGGCAAGGCCCCTGCAGCAGCAACAGGCCCTAGCGAAGCCCAAGCTATAGGGGAAAAAAAATGTTTAGTGCTCCCTTTTTATTATAATCTGAAAGATGGATGTGTGTAGCCTTCTATCGTTTACAAATCTAGATAAAATAGCTCTGATTATGGTCCTTCTCTGTAGGAACCCAGAGAGCTGAGACAGGAAAGAATATAAGTGACATGTGTCCGACACACTCTTCCAGGAATGCGGGCTTTTTGTTTTCTCCACATCAAGGACCTAAGGAAATCCTAGAACAGTTGTGTCAAGTTTTCTTGCTTCCTTAATAGATCTTCAGTTACTTCAGCATAATTCAGATTTAAATTATATGTATTTACTCCTCATCTTGACTGTTCAGTCATGTATTTTTGTCATAATAAATTTTAGAAAATTATATCATCTTTAGGTTTCTTTTTTAGTATGCCTCTATTTTATTTCAGTTAGGTATAATAATTTTCTCATCTGACAACACCCTAAATAAATACACTGTAACAAGTGATATTTTGACACTGCGGTTACAGGCAAAGATACATTCACCAAATGAACTGACACACCAGTTTTTAGTCAAAGTATACCAAAGGTAAGAAGTTTGTATTACATTCCATGCTTGGATGAGCCCAAAATGCTTTTCTTGAATATATAGACTTCAAAAGAAGATGAAGAGGTAGATTTTCTTCTACAACTTTTATCCATCATTCATGTGTGGCATTGTCATGTTTACATTGTTTTTGTCACTTTTTGTTGCATTGTTCTATCCTAAAAGTTTATTTTTATGATACTTGGATGTAAGATAACTATGAACCCCAGTAAATTTAAAAATTTGAAGAAAGCGGTACCCAAAACAAGAGACCGCACCTCTCAATGAGTTCCTTAGCTCCTGCATCACTTATGACTGCTGGCAAACTTTTGTTTCCTCTTTTGACAAAAACACTGAACCACCACACAATGCTCAGCTACACTTAAGTTGAATTTGTTCACTTTCAAATGGTTCTCTATTCATATAAATTTGTTTTTGCTGCTTAATTAACATATTTTATCTTTCTGTGGCTAATCCATTTCTTAGTCTGAGATGGAACACATTATAACTGCCCTTATTAAAATCAATAGGACTTCAGAGAAAACATTGTAGATGCATTTCACCTTGTTCCTAAAATCCCTGGAAAACCCATAGGAAGCAAACACCAGAAGATACTGAACACTAGAGACAAAATGCTCTACCTAGGAGCATTGGGCCTTGAGGAATGAACCTCTGGCCTTCTATAAATCCTAATAGAAGCTCATAAACCAGAGACATCAAGCACAGAAGAAATCAAATCAACACAAAACAATAAAACATGGTAAACCTTCTATGCACAAAGGACAGGGAAAATGGAAAACCTTGAGGACCAGAGCATTTTTGACAACACACACGCCTTTTTCCAGCTGAGCACATCAAAAACAAAACAAAGCAGAACAAAGCACTACATGACCTTCTTATATCAACTGTGCATGGAAGCTAACAATAAGAGAGTGTGAAGGGAGGGATGGAGAAGGAAAGGAAGGGAGCAAGAAGAGGGAGGGAAGAAGGGAGGGAGTGAAGGAGAGAACGAAAGGGAAGGAAGGAGAGAGGTTCGCATTAAATATGATATGAAAAATCCTTTAAGATCAGAACCAAGGAGAATCCTATCAGCACTCTTCATCTACCACAGCATTCAAGTCTTCATCTATGCAATGAAACAAACAAAAAAACCTGTAAGAGGTATTATGTCTTAGAAAGAAACTTTTCAAATTCTTCCTATTTGCAAACACTATGATTGTCCATGTAGTATAAATTCAAGAAATCCACAGGGAAAACTCCTAGATCTAATAAGTGAATTTGGAAAAATCATCACATTTCTAAGGCAACAAACTATTGAAAAACAAAATGAAAAAAACTCAATATTATTCATTATTGTTCCAAAAATAATATGAATGTCTACACCTAAAAATACAGATGTTATTTGTTAAAGATTGCAGAATTTTAACAACACACATTAACAAAGTTATAAATAAGTGGAGGGACAATATTGTGTTTGTAAATGGAGAGACTGAACATAGCCAAAGATGTTAATTCTTCTACACTGATCTATGGCATCACCTAAATTCCCATAAAAATTCCAACAGACTGGGAGAAAATACTTGTAAATCACAAATCTGACAAGGACCAACATTGTGGTGTAGCAGGTAAAGCCACTGCCTGCGATGCCAGCATCCTTATATAGATATAGGTTTGCATCCTTGGTGCTCTACTTCTAATCAGCTTCTAACCCAGCTTCCTGCTAATAGCCCGGGACAAGCAGCACAAGATAGTTCAGGTGCTTGGACCCCTAGTACCTAAGTGGGAGACCTGGAAGAAGCTCTTGACTCTTGGCTTCACATCAGCTCAGCCCTGGCTGTTGTGATCATCTGGGGAGTGAGCCAGTGGCTGAAGGATTGGCCTCTCTCACTCTCTCCCACTCTTTGTCATTCTGACTTTCAACCAAATAAATAAAAATCTACAAGTAATAATTAGAAAACAAATTTGAGAAAGGATGCATATGCAGAATATATGAAGAATTCTCTAAGTTTAATTTTAACAAAGTACCGAATCCAATTAGGTAACAGATGAAAGACTTGAATGGCACTTTGCCAAAGAAGATTTATAAGTGGAAATTAAGCACATGAAAAAATGTTCATCATCGTTAACCATTAGGCAAATTCAAATTAAAATCTCTACACACCCATTAGGAACAGTAAATAAATAAGTAAGTAAATAAATAAATAAAACTACTGACAAGGTGAGTACTAGCAAAGGAATAGAGAAGCTGGATCTTTCATACATTTCTAGTGGGAACACAAATAGCACAATGACTTTGGAAAAACAGTTGGTTGTTTTTTAAAAAGTTAAACGTACTAATCATGTGATTCAGCAATTAACTTCTGGACAGTTATCCCAGAGAAATGCAAAATTGCTTTCCCACACACAAAAAAAGCTTATGCACAAATATACTTAGCAAATTTGTATCTCTACTAACATCAAATTGAACACAGTCCAAATGACCCTTCATGGGTTAATGGATTATAAACTTTGGTGTCCATGCCGGGGAATATGATTTATTAATAAAAAGGAACAAACTAGTGATACATGCAAGAGCTTTATTTTTTACATTAAAGGGTTCTTTAAAAGATTTTTTTATTTACTTGAAAAGCAGAGTGAGAGAGAGACAGAGAGAGGGAAAGGAAGAGACAGATCTATCCACTGGTTTGCTCCCCAAGTGAATGCAAAAACCAGGGTTAGGCCAGACCCAAGCTAGGAGCCCAGAACTCCATTCAAGCGATTTTTGCATGGCCCTCAAAATGCGTGAAGATGAGCATATGTCATATGCATGATGGTCAGTTAGATTTCTTCTTTGAATTCTTTATGTGTTGAGTTGGGAAATGAAACAGTGGATGGAAGATAGCTCTCCTTCTTTCTATAAATCTGCCTTCTCAATAAAAATAAATCAATCTTTAAAAATTTCCTTTATGATTTCTAAATATGCTCTTTTAGTTCATAGTTTACCTTTTCATTCCTTAGGTTCTTTATCTTCATGCAGAAGCTTTTAAGTTTAATGTAATCCGATTTATTAATTTTTGCCTATACTTTCTGCATGATAGCCAAGAAATTATTTGTAAATCCAATGTCATAAATATTTACTTTTAGGTTTCCACCTAGGAATTTTATAGTTATAAATTTATGTTTAGATCATTAATCCATTTTGAGTGAATTTTTGTATATGGTGCAGGAGTCCAAATTTATTCTTTGGGATGTATATATCTAGTCTTCTTAATACGATTTTTTTTATCTGGGATCATCTCAGATGAAGTTTCTTTGGAGATCCCTCCAACTGAACTGCTGATCTCAGAACCTCAACCATCAAGAGACTGTCAGCCAGTGGACTCTGAATAGGTTTCATTGCAATTGGAACTGTGAGATTGGCAGCAATCCAGAACTGATGAATTTTCAAAACTGCTTGAGCAGGACCCTCGGAGTGTGCCTCCTGTTGGGCATCGGGGATGGGTGGGAGGTTGGGTGAGGCTTTTCCCTTTGTTACTTCCCTAACCCCAGATACAGGGAAAAATGATAATATTAGCGTGGAAACAATGGTATTACCCACTTTCACCCTGTAGCCCTTGACTCTTTATACCCTAATCAACTAAGATTATTAAAATAAGTAAATTTTTTAAAAATATATGATTTTTTTTTAGAGAACCATCCTTTCCCCATTGGATACCCTTGACACCTTGTATCATCTGACCATATATATGACAGTGTCTTTCTTGACTCTATTCTGCTGCATAGGCTCACACATTGATGTTTGTGCCACTACAATGCTATTTTGATTACTACTGCCTTATAATATAATTTGAAATCAGGAACTGTATTGGCTCCAGTTTTGTTTCTTCTCAAGATTGCTTGGTTATTTTCAGTCTTTTGTGGCTACAAATGAATTTAGACTTGCTTTTTTTTCTGCGGAAATGTCAGAGAATGGAATTTCAGTATACAAAACTTCTCAAGTTTCTACTAGAGTTATATTTGCTATTGTCTCATTAGATAAAACAAGTCACATAGCCAAGTCTAAATTAAAGGGGTGGAGAAATAAACTACATCTTTTGACAAGAGGAGCTGCAAAGATTTTATGGATATTTTTTGTGATCTATAGCAAATGTCTAACCAACTGCATATCTATTACAAGTAATATTTCATTCTGTCAAATCCTAATGAAACCAAATTGAAGGCGGTTGCTCTTCAACTTCATTCTTAAAATAATTTGACTAGTATGACATATGCCCACATACATTACACAGCAGCAAGGTTTCTGATTTGAAACACTTTACATTGTTTAGGTTATTCTTGGCTAGGGAAGACTTGAACTCAGAACTTACTAAAAATTGCAAGTAACATTTAAAACGTATTTATTTATTTGAAGGGCAGAATTATAGATAGAGGAGAGAGGCAGAGGAGAGAGAGAGAGAGAGAGAAGAGAAACATTATACTCACTGGTTCACACTCTAAATGGCTGTAATTGCTAGTGCTAGTGACATCTGAAGCTAGGAGCCAGGAGCTTCTTCCAGCTATCCCATGTTGGTTCAGGGGTGCAAAGATTTAGGCCATCCTCTGTTGCTTTCCCAGGTGCATTAGAAGGGAGCTGGCCTGGAAATGGAGCAGCTAGGACTTGAGCCAGTGCCCACAAAGGATGTAGATCATTGCAGATGGAGGCATAAGCCACTTAACCACAAGGCAGGCCCCATGAAGACAACATTTACATGCTTACTGGTCTGTTATTTCATTTTATAGCAACAGTATTTCTTGTCATCCTCGTGACATTAAGACGAAGACTTGAAACTTCAACAACCAAGACTAGATAATAATAGGAAACTATTCAGGGGAGACACAATAGTTCCTACATTGCACTGGTAGTTTGAAAACAACTACAAATAACTACTAAGAAGATGTACAATTAGTCAAGCCACAAAATTACAAGATGCAGCGACAATTCTCGTAGCAAACTGTTATTCTACTTAGTAGGACTGGGTTTCTGGAAGGGCCCATCAGTGCCAAAATTGCACGCTTAGGGTCACCAAGAACCCGTATACAACAGTAATGTCTCCCTCAGATGCTGAACAGTGAGTGAGTATGTAAATAACTGAGGTCCTGTTTAGGATGCAACTGTGAACCAAGCATCTGAAACTGTGCGGTAGGATAACATTGGGGTAAATAAATAATAATTATAGCTAATATTTGTTAAATAATTACTATTTTCTAGGCACAGATTCAAGTGTTTTGCCAAAATGAACTCATTTAATCTTTATAATGCCTGTATGAGGTAAAGCACTGCTATTATCAAACAAGGAAACTGTGGCACAGTGAAGTTAATTAGCCTAAAATTACATAGCTAAAAAATAGCAGAGTAGGACTTTGAACGCAAGGCAGCCTGGCTTCAGAGCCTATTCTTGCAGCTATTGTGCCACCAGATGTGTGTGTGTGTGTGTGTGTGTGTGTGTAAACCTGCGAAGGCACAAACAAAAAATCAAGAGTAATTATTCCTAGGTGATGAGATCACTTACAATTTTCTCTTTGTTTTTTATTTAGCTGCATTATCTAATTTTTCTGGAATGTGTTGTCCAACTTGTATAATTCTATTAAAGGCTGCCTCTCATACTCTGTCTCACCTTGAAGAAAAAGTTGTTCAAGATTTCAGGCCATGGGGGTGATTAAATCAATAAC
The DNA here is from genome assembly GCF_017591425.1 of Ochotona curzoniae. Lineage (NCBI taxonomy): Eukaryota > Metazoa > Chordata > Mammalia > Lagomorpha > Ochotonidae > Ochotona > Ochotona curzoniae. The sequence goes on along the minus strand of NW_024465023.1, from coordinate 15,443,353 downwards.
TTTGCTGTCCCTTCTGCTCTCTCTGGGTTTGTATGTTGGCATATTTGTGCCTTCATGCTAATGAGCTCAGTTAGAAGATGCTTGCTACAACTCCAGACATTACAATTGCTCCAGACAGGGAGCAATGCTAGGGGCCACAAAGACAACAAACAAACAAATTCTTTTAAATTCTGTGATTCTCCTGTTACTGGAACAGATCTCTGACAGAATCTTCTTTCATTATTGGTCCAAACTAGGTCACATGTACCTTTCTATCTTCAAATGAGGCTGGGGAATGAGGACTTGGGCCATTCTCTGCTGCTTTTCCAGGCCATCAACAGAAAGTTGGATCAGAAGTGGGGTAGTCAAGACTTAAACTAATAATACCCATATGGAATGTTGGTGTCACAAATGTAGGATTAAGTTATTATGCCATGGTACTGGCCTGCCTCATTTGAATTTTAAAATAAATATGCATTATATAATACTTTTAAATGCTGTTTTGTTTTTGAAGCAATACAACATGCTCAAACTTTAACAGACACAGATACGTAGAAGACCTTAGAATTCCTGCAAATCTAATGGGAACAAAAAACAATCCAACAGAAAAATGGGCAAGTGGTACGAATAGGCTGTTCACACAATGGGAAAACCTGAAACGGCATGAAGCACATGTCAAGGCATCGAAGAAAAATAGCGGGGTACCACTTCTTACCCACAATGCTGACAAAACTTTAAGTCTGGCAACATCACATGTTGGTCACTGTGGTGTAATTGTGCATTAGTCTGGGTACTTGGGAAAGCAGCTGTTAATGTGAATACTGAGCATTCTCTCTAACCTTGCAACTGCACTGGCATTTCTACCTTAGAGAGAATGCCACGCCTCTACAGAAGGAGACCTGCACATATGTGAATGGGGGCTGTTCTCATTTTGCTGAGCTCTAAATGATACAGTGAATTATTGAAGGAAGTGCTCCCCTGAAAGCTGGAGAAGGAGCAGGTAGGAGGTGAGGAAGAAGCCAAGTGAGTTGAATTCAGCCAAGTCCAGGCAGCCTCAGCTGATGCAAAAGAGGAGCTCTGGTTCTTCTGTCTCTTGCAAGAGTCAGTCATTGGCTAAGGGCCCCTTGGAGCCTATAAATGCTTTAGACACTTCTGACATTAAGTGACTGCAGCCACAGAAGCTCCAACCCCCCACTGGAAAACTCCAAGCTTTATTGGAGTAAAGAAGTAAAAAGCCCACACATGCTGGGAAGGGGCACATGCATCTGGTAAAAGTTCCTAGGTGATCTAAATGGTGTACCAACGGCATATACTGTGTGTGCAAAACGCGTAGACACCCATGGGAAAGACTGTACACAGTCATGGCTTTCACGGAAAAGTAGCAAAGGTGGTGGGATCACATCTATCTACAAAGTGTTATTTACTGTATTTTTTTAAAGGCAAGGCCAACACAACAAGAATAGGCAAAAACCAATTTTTGGTGGTAAGCACAGAATGAAGCCAGGATCCTGGCGTGGGCCTGGGATGGGCACCAGACACACCCTAGTCTGAACAGTGGAGAGGCAAGTGTGATTCTCTCAACTTGGCTTACAGTAAGTACCAGGGAACTTCCAAGGTGTGAACGCTGCCTGGGCATCAGCACAGAGCCTGGCACATAGCAGGTGCTTACTGAAGATCTAATGATGGAGGGAGCTTTCAGACAGTTTAAGGATGTCAGAGGCTTCCTCCCACCCACATGTGCTTTGTTGCGGAACAAACTTAGCTTTGGTGCTTAAAAGATAGTATGCCTCAGTGGGCCACACCTGGGAAATATTTCACAGGTTGGAAGAAACAGTTTCCAACACAGGTAGGATGATTCCCACCCTCAGTGCCCTTCCAGAAATACCCAGGGCAGGGAAGGCATATCTGGGTAGTGTTTTGTTAGTGTCTCTCTCATGAAACAGTGGGTTGAAAGTGACTTCTTTTGAGATGCTACTCTTTTTAAAGTTTTGGTTGACTATGTTCATATCAAAAGAATTAAACAAAAATAAGAAGAAGTCTGTACTCCTTATAAAAATGAAAAAAGTGAGTTTTTTGGAAAGTGATAGAAAAAATGTTCTAAAATTAGATTGTAGCAATGAATCCCCAACTCTGTAAATATGTTAAGCTTCTCGTGAAAATGCTCACTTAAAATGGATGAATCATGTGTTATATAAATTGTAATTCAAGTAGGCTACTCGTTAGAACTGAGTTATTTGTTCTTTTTTAAATAACATTTTATTTATCGATTTGAAAGGCAAGGTAACAGAGAAGAAGTAAGAGAGAGAAAGGGAAAGAGAGAGCTCTTCTATGTTCATTCCTGTAATTGCCACCCTGGAGCCAGGATCCTGGAACTTTGTCCAGGTCTCCAACATGGGTGCAGCAGCCCAATGCTTGGGATATCTCCAGCTGCCTTCCCAGGCACATAAGCAGGAAGCTGAATCAGAAAAGGAGTAGCCTGGACTCGGGCGGGGGGACACTCAGATATGGGAGTTTGTGTTGCAAGTGGTGGCTCAACCAGCTACACCACATTGGCAGCCCCAAATTATTTGTTCTTAAGGGAATCATAGAAAGCAGCAGAATTGGAACTCAGAAGTGACCTGAAACTTCCAGGTAGAAACCATCCATTTCATTTCTCAATACATTGTGAATTCCTCTGGAATCAACTAAAAATAAGTGGATTTTTAAGGTTCATTTATTTATTTATTTGAAAGGCAGAGTTGCAGAGTCAGAGAGTGGGAGGCAGAGAACAGGGACTTCTTCTATCCACTGCTTCACCCTTCCCCCATCCCACACACAAATGGCTGCAATAGCATGGACTGATCTAGGTCATGTCCATGGGCCAGGAGCTTCATCTGGGTCTCCCACACGGGTTCAGGGGTTCAAGCACTTGGTTCATCTTCTGCTTCCTTCCTAGCGGCACTTGCAGGGAGCTGGATGTGAAGTGAAACAACTGGGATTGAACTGGTACCCCCATGAGATGCCAGCACTGCAGACAGTGGCTTAGTGTGCTGTGCCACAGTGCCAGTTCTCCAAATAGTTATTGATACTTACTGTTAATAGCATTGGCTTATCACATATGTTGTGGGTATGATGAGACATCACCCGACCTCACAGCCCCTCAGGTCAGCTGCCTGGGGTCTGGGGTGCTCAAAATCCCTTTGTTAACTGGTCTGGTCAAGAGCTTCCTCCCGTCTTTGCCTTTTAGTGCCCAGGGAAAGACATCAAATACCCTGAATGCTGTGATGTGGAAAGGAGTGGAGAACAATGCCCTAGGGAGGTGCCCTATCTTCCAAACTTGTCTACCATCCTCAGGGAGACCCAGGGTCCTGTGAAGATGAGCACCTTGCAAGCGGGGCTTCATTAAACCAAAAGCAACTGGGTATGGTAGTAAGGGGAGGGTGTCCTCCATAAATATGGGGACTGACTTGGAGATTTCTGCTACCCTGTAAGAGACTTCTGGTTATTCACCTGGAACTTGGAAACTACTGCCAATCGAGGCAGAAAAATCATTTCCATCTGGATATGGCAAAAGATAACCAGAGTGCCAAGAAGGGGAGCCCTGTCAGAACAAAGGCAGGATCACTTTTGCATCCATTCTCAAACCCTGAACCCACAGTTCAGTGGAAGCTTCAGAGGAGTACTGGTAAGTTCGAAAAGTTTAGAACGCTCTAGGTCCTCCTTCAGTGAGATTTTGTGAAAGCCCCTTGTTAGACTTCTCGAAGCTTGTCTTACTTTCTCTGCCCTGCCCATCTTTGAAGAAGTTTAGAAAATAATGCGTCCCTCTTTGGCTCTTGCAACTTTCTGGATGTCTCCTCCAGGAGACACCGAGAGGCCTTTCTGGTGTGTTGACTAGGATTCTCCGCAATCAAACCCTGAGATGATGAACTGGGTGAAAAGAATCAGTTTGGGGCACTGCAGGAAGCAAAGGACAGGATGTGAAGAACTGGGTAGGGATGAGAAGAAAGGAAGCTAAAACACAGTGTTCTATCAAGCAACTCACCACTTTGAGTAACTGAAGCTAATTTGAGAGCACGCTGGGAGATACTGAAGGCACATACCTCGGAACCTTGCCCAATGAGGGACAAAGGGCGTCTCTAGCAGGTGAGTGTAGTTCTCAGGAGGCATTCATTCTCCGGCTATCTGGGCCCACTGTACAGGGAGGCAAGCTAGGGCGTGCAGGACACAGAAAGTGTTCAGGGGGTAGAAATGCTAGCAGTGGCAAGTCATGCCACATGGGTGAACACCCACAGTCCCCATTCTATTTGGCTAAGTTCTTCCTATGTGGTGAGCACCTGCTGCCCTTTCTCTGAGAACTCACAGGACCGACTGCTCTCAGAGCAGGGGCCTGGGCATCACCGATGTCTGGCCCTGTGCAATGCAGAACTCATAGCCGCCCATGGTGGTGACTGTGCTGTTGGCTGTCCAGAGAGCACCACTTACAATGAACTCTGAGAAAGGCTGAGGAGGGAAATCCAATGGCTGTTTCATGGGCCTGCTGAAGCCAGATGCGTCCATGCTGTCTGAGCTCACCTTCAGTTCTGAGCATAGCTGTCACATTCAATCTCCAGCCAGTTCTGTCCCTAGAAGAGCTTCAATGGCCAAAGAAATGGGCCACACTGTCCTAACACCAACCTGCAAACTGGTGCAAAGATGAGACGAAAACATCTAGAACATTCTCAAAGCACTTTGCAAACACGGAGCATATGATAATCTTTTTGCAAAGAAGTTCTATTTATGGAAAAATGGAAACACCAAAAGGAGGGGGAAGGCCCAGCCAAGGTCACTGTTTTCATCATTTTCTGTTACTGTCCCTGACTACTTGAGATTAGGTCATTTATAAAGAATAGAAATCCATTTGGCTCACAGTTCTGGAGTCTGGAGAGCTTAAGAATATGGCACTAGCATCCGTGAGGGCCTTCTTGTTGCATGCCAGCTCAGATGGCTATTCCTCTGATTACAAAGTCACAAGTGTCATCAAGGTACCCCCGCCCTCATGACGCCATTGAATCCTAATGACTCCCTCCCGAAGTGCCACCTTCAAATATGATTAACAGTGACCTTGCGTATCATATTTCCAAAAGCGCACGAACTTGTGGGAACTACATTTGAATCACAGCACTCGCAAAGCAGGCTAGATTTGCAGTAGGAGGATCTGAGCTTAGCAGGCCCTGTACAATCTCTCCATGGTTATTGTTCTCCAAACACGTGGGGGCAACTGACATTCCAATGCTTGTAATAATAGCTCCAGTGACAGAGGCTGAGAATTTAACATCAACTACCCTGTACCTAGAGTTCTGACCATTTTGGACCTGGTACAAATCCTGACTCTCCCAGCCTCATCCTTTCATTCTCCAAATCAGATGCCTCAGTTTCTCCGATGACCTCAATTCCCTTTCCTTGGTGCAGTCAGCACAACATCTGGCACAAGACAGGTTCTTAAGAAGGAAAAATTGGTTGTAGTAGTCTGTCTGCCTAGCGGTTGAATGGGGAGACCATTAATCATTACCCCTACCAGAAAGTAAAGTTCCACGAGTAGCAAGAGACTGCCCTCTGTTGCATCGCATCAGGTACTTTTTTATTCCCTACCCATCACAGGTTCCTGGGCCCCAGGCTCAGTCTCAGGCTCAGCTACCTTGTCCTTAGGATTGGACATTGACCTGGAAAAAGTTCTAAAGTGGCTAGCACTCTGATGCCAGGCTTGGTCTCCAGGATTAACCTGCTTCAGTAGCTATTGCAGCTGCATCAGCACCCCCGGAATCCACCCAAAACCTCAGCATGGCTCTGCAGCCTGCTTCAGTTCCTTGGCACCCCTCTGTTCTGTTAGGTCATGGGGCTACTGGTCCAGGAGGCACCCCAGGTGCCACTGACTGCACCATAGAGCACGCATTTCCATTCCATCATGGTAATTGAATCATCAAACTGCCTCTGACTTTAGAGCCCAAATAGCACCAGAAACCAGACTTTCATCCAGTCACATACTGACTGAATCTGAAACCACTTTAAGTTTGAAGTTCAAACTACAGTAATTCTTTTTAAAAGAAGATTTATTTTATTTTTTATTTGAAAGACAGAGTTGCAGAGAAAGAAAGTGAGACAAAGAAATCTTCCATGCAATGGCTGAGAGCCAGGAGCTTCCTTTGGGTCTTCCGAGTGGGTAAAGGTCTTTCCCAGGCCATAAACAGGGAAAGGAATGGGAAACGTAGCAGCTAGGTCACGAACTGGCATCCATATTGGATGCTGCCTGCGCACGCAAGGGTTTAGCCTACTATGCTACAGCACCGACCCCATCAAACGAATAATTCTTGAGGTCCTGGAAAATATGTGTGCTTAAACTTGCCATTAATATGTTCATGACCAATTCTAAGTGCCAGAGGTACAAAAATTAGTAAGTCACTCTGAAATCTCTTGATGAAGAAGGCAAATGTGTACGCAAATAGCTATTATCTGAGGTTATAAGTGATAAAATAAAAGTAGCATGAAAGAGCTGGGGGAATGTCAGGAAAGGAGGAATTGATCGTATGAGAAAAGGTCAAAGGAAGCTTCAAAACAGAGATGACGGCTGAGCTGAATTTGAAGGACAGGGTCAGGAAAGCTTTGCCAGCTTTGTCTCTTGGTTTGCAAGCAGTGCTGAGCCATTGGTCCATCAGTGTTCCCTCTTTATTTTTCTTTCTTCTTTCAACATTCAATTCCCCAGGCCCACTTTTGTACGTTATAGGTAACTTCTTCAATGTGCATAAATGAAATCCTTAAATATGTTGGGATATTTGGGTACTGCATAATGTTGATCTGTGCCAATGCATTTTCCATGGTCACAAATGGCATACTTTAAATGCCATTCTCTTTTATACATTATTCACTCACACTTTTTTTAAAGGACTATGCATGTGGGTATATTACAGTTAGTTTTTTTCCCCCTCCAACTGTAATGTGTTCTTCTATGGTGTGCACAGACCCACTTTTTCTCATCATTTTTTAAAATAATGGACACCTGGGTGGTTTCTAATTCTCTCCTCTCATAAAGAGCACACATATATGTCTTTTTCATAGGCTTGTGCATGAATTGTTCTTGACGAAAATCCCAGGGATGGGATTTCAACCTTTCAGCCTTTTGACCTTGCCAAATGGCTTTCAGAATTCATGCCTGCAGCAAAGATTTGTTGAGAAGTGCTGTGGCTCAGACATTGCTTATTCCTTCCCACAATGTCTTATGGGTGCAGACTTTGATCTTCAGTGTGAAAATTTGGGGAGGTTGAACCTTTAAGAGGTGAGACCAAGTGAGAGGTGCTTAAAAGACACTCCCCCCAAAGTGCTTCTGATAGTGCTTATAGGACCCTGGTAGTCCCTCAGAACAGGGCTGTTACCAAAGCCTGGTCCTGGCCCGACCTAGCATCTCCCTAGGTCAGTGACTACTGATGCTTGCAGGCCCGCCACCTGCTACCAAGGGAACTCCCACCAGCATCTGTGACATGCCTGGTGCACTTTCAGCTTCCAAAACTTCAGTAAAAAAAGTTTCTTTTTTTCCAGTTGGCTTGCCTGTGGCATTTCCTCACAGTAACAAAAAGATGACTAATTCAAGTACCAACCACATGTATGAAACTTTTATTTTAAAAAAGATCTGTTTCTTTCTATTCGAAGGGCAGATCTATAGAGAGAATGAGAGACACAGAGAGAAAGCCCTTCCATCTACTGGTTCACTCTCAAATGGCCACAGTGGCTGGAGCTGAGCCAATCTAAACCTAGGAGGCAGGAGCTGCCTTCAGGCCTTCCACACGGGTGCAAGGATTTGGGCCATCCTCTGCTGCTTTCCCAGGTCATAAGCATGGAGCTGGATGGGAAGTGGCGCAGCTGGGCATAAACTGATGCCTACATGGGTGGTGCCACAGGCTGGAGGATTAGCCTGTCAAGCCATGGTGTCAACTCCTACATGTATGGCACAATGGGATGTAGCAGTATACAGAGTCCCAACTCTCCATGAGCTCATAGTCAAGTGTGGGAGACAGCAACAAACTTCTCAACGCATCATGAAATATGTAGTGGAAAATGTCATAAGGAGGGGCAAGCACACGGTGGTGCACCAGACTAACTGCTCTGTGTGACAGCAACATTTCATGCCAGAGTGTCATTTGGGAACTGGCTACTCTGCTTGCAGATCCAGCTCCCTGATAAAGCACCCAGGAAAGCAGTAGAAGATGGCCCAACTGTTTGCTTACGTGAGAGACCTGGATGGAGTTCCAGACCTCTGGCTTGGATCTGACTTGACCTCGACTGTTGTTGAGATTGGGGAAATGAACTCATTGATGCAAGATCTCTCTCTCTCTTCCTCTCCCTGTCTTTCTGTTATCTTGCCCTTGAAAGAAGTAAATCCTCTTTTTAAAAAATGTCATGAAGGAAATAACCAGGGAAGGAACAGAGGAGAGTGACAGGGAGCGCTCTTTTGGATAAGGTCATTAGGAAAGACCTCTCGGAGGGATGATGTTTTAAAAAAACCTGAATGAAATGAGAAAGGGAACCACGTATTGGGTCCAGGCAGAGAAAACAGTAAGGCCCACTCATAGGAACAGGTGCAAGAGGACAGTGTGTGGTGTTTTTAGAATGGATTTCAATCAGACAATAACGCTAGAAAACTGACTCACAGTGCCTGATATTCTATAGGTATTCAATTCTGACCATCTAATGTCTTTAATAGAGTAGAGTGATTAGATTGGAGTCTTTGCATTGCAGAAGAAAAAGAAGGCAGAGACGAGATGCCACTCCCAGGGTCTGGAGCCTGGATTGGGACAGTAGGGCTTTAGTTTTGTGTTGTTTAGAAATGCTTGCTTCTCTGTTGTCATAAATGTTCTCTGGACAAGCCAGGAGAACCATTTTTGGAGTGAGCAACTGAGCTGCTGGTCCGCATCCGCCTTCAGCAGCAGAGGCGATGCACCAAGGCACAACCCTGCCAGAACAGAAGCTTCCTTCCAGGCCAGAGGAGGCACTCTAAAGACAAGCCAGACCCAAATGCAGCCTTTGCTCATAGGGGGTTCAGCGCCAACAGCATCTTGGCAGAATGTTTCAGCTAAATGCCCAAATGATCAGCTAATTACTTGGGCCTGAACACAACTGAACAAATCCACCTCCCAAGTCATTGCCGGGGGTTCGAGCAACTTCATTCTGGCTGGATTGCAACACCACACCAGACTGAATGACTGGGCCAGGAGCAATATTTTGTCACTTTTCTGCTCCTTTTTGTTAGAAAATGCTAGAGCACACACACACACACACAAATATTTTCTACTTATAGATTTGCTAGGTGTTACACAAACTATGAAGAAATATTCAGCATTATTAGAAACAGTTCTATACAACCATAAACAGAAATGAGAGGCCATTTTACATCCACTAACTTGGCAAAGATTAAAGGACCTGATAATATCCACTGTTGGGGAGAGTGGGAGGGAAAAGGGCACTGTTGGATACCTTGATGGGAGTTTTTCATTGGCACAGACATTTCGGAGAGATGTTTAATGTTTAAGAAGCATTTCAAGTGCTCAGAGCTTTTGCTCCTGCAACTCCTCCTCCATGTCAGTCTCTCAAAACCCTATTCCATTGATCTATTTGCATGTGTACCAAAACTCATTCTCTCTCTAGATAGGCACATAGATACACACATATACATGTATCTTTGGTGTGGGGGAGAAATGCAATTGACCTGCATATCCATCCTTAGATAATTGATTAAATAAATTGGTGCATGTCTGTAGGATAGAGTCCTTAGGTATGCACTGACAGGGAAAGATACAAAAGCATGGATAAGGTTGCGTGTTGTGGCATAGCATGTTAAGCTGCCACTTTGGAAGCCTGTATCCTGTATCAGAGTTTCTGAGTTCAAGTTTTGCCTCTCCTTTTGATTTAGCTTCCTGTTGCTGCACCAGATGATGGCCCAAGTACTACTGTCCCTTGTTCCCACATGACAGACCCTGATGAAGACTGGGTTCCCGGTTTGGCCTGGTATTTGAGGAGTGAACTAGTGAAGGGAAAAATATCTCTTTTTCTCTCTGTACCTTCCAAATAAAGAAATAAATAAGCCTTCCAAAATAACATGGATTAAATAATATAATAATGTGCTGCAGATAATGTGATGGACATAATTCCATCAATATGCTAAAAAAGGAAATCTATGTATGTTCATTAGGGTCTATATATGTGCATTAGGGTCCATTTCTGGAAGGACTGAAAAAAAAACACCCTTCAACTATGAACTCTAGCTATTGCTTGGAAAGTAGAGTCAGAAAAGGGCCAATCATCTTTGAAGGGCTTCTCTTTATTTACTTCTGATTTAACACTTGAGTGGTACAGGTCCATTCAGAGGAAGTGTTGTAGAACCAACAAGAACTAAGGGACTGCATGACATTTGTACTTAATGTACTTCATCTTCTTTCTCCACACCGCCATCACTAATCATCCATCCAAACACTAGAACCTTTTCTCTTCCTTGGCACATGACAAATCCTGGTTCTTAAGAGCTCTTACTGTGGCTGATAGCTCTGTCAGCTGTTAATTATTTATGCTAATGGAAGGGGCTGGAGGCACAGATAATGCAAAATCCTGAGAAGTAAATCTTTCAAAGTCTGGTCTGGCCCCCTCTTGGTTCCTCTGGGAACACCTTGCATAGTGTAAGTATTCACTCAGCAGTAAATATTGATTCCTATGGATTGCTATTTGTCTCTGCCATTTCAGGTCATCCACATTATCAGACTTGGAGATTCAGACCTCCGAGCAGTGCCCTTCTCAGATTTTCATGGGCCTATTCCTGCTGCTGGGGCCTGACCCCAGCACCGGGCACTCCTAAGATAGTCAGACTCCAGGCATTACACAGCACTGGATGAAATAAAGAAGCTAGGAAACCACGTTATTTCTTTCTACATAAGCTAAACTGCTGGCCTTGTCTCTTTAGTAGATTTTAAGCCAGCTTATGTTCACAAAGCATATGCAAATCGGAAGAATTTTGCATCCATTGGAACAGTTAGAATTAAAAACAGACTGACAATCATGGTTATTGATGGTGATATGGAGCAATTAGAACTCACACATTGCTGGTGAGTGTACAAAGTGGTACAACCACTTTGAAAAATTGGCTCTTTTCTTTTTTTCTTTTCCTTTTTTTCTTTTTTCCTTTCCTTTCCTTTCCTTTCCTTTCCTTTCCTTTCCTTTCCTTTCCTTTCCTTTCCTTTCCTTTCCTTTCCTTTCCTTTTCTTTTTTTTTTCACAATCCCACATGTACATCCATGAGGAACAATCTGATTCCGAGGTATTTCTACATAAAAGAAAGGAAAATGATAAGCTCACAATAAGACTAGTATATGAATGCTCATGGCAGGTTTATTTGTGATAGCCACAAACAAGAAACAATCCAAATGGATTAGCAACTTGTGACATATGTGTATAATAGAATTCTCTACGAATTCAGTCACATTCTGGGATACAGGGGCATAAGGCTTCCATATAAGAGTCTTGAGAAGACATGAGTCAATTCATAACAGTAAGTGTACATTTTATTATATGTAAATTGTTTCCCAATAAAAAGAGGAACAAGGAACAGGGAACTAAAATTCCCTATTCCTGGACATACAGAGGAATAGATATTGGTAAACAGTTGGGATAGCTCTATCCAATGTTAAATGGCTGAGTGAGAGTTTAAAACACCCTGATAGCCAACATTTGTTGAATGGAGTCAACTGTGTTTACTGACATTCTAGGAGCAATAGGTAGATTGTTGTCTCCACTCTGAGGGCAATGAAATCAAATCACAGAGATGCTAAGTAGTTTACTGAAGGCCACACAGCTAGAAAGTAGTCAAGTCAGGATTTGAAACCAAGTAGGCTATTCTCAGACACTACACAACCACGACTCAACTATACCCCATTGGTTAGAGAAGACATAACACAGAACCCAAGTAGTACTTTCAACCAGGAAGAGAGGAGCTCAGATTAGAGAGTAAATGAGGTTACTGGACGAAATTAGAAGATCACTGCAGTGCCTTAATATCCTGCTATTAGAACACCAGTTGTACCAGAACCCACCGTGTTCCAGTACGGCCTCTTCATAGACAATTACATCTGTAAGCATCCCGTTTCCAAATCATGTCACATTATAAAGTGCTGGGGGTTAGCACTTCAGCATGTCATTTGTGGATGAAAATTCAACCCATAACACCATCCAGATGGGGAAGAAAATGAAACTACACAGCATGAATTCCTTGTTGGATGGCTTTTACTCAGTCCAGTGTTGGTGCGATTTTTTCATATTGTACTACGTAGTTGTAGCTTATTCAATCTCATTGATCTATAGTATTTTATTTTGTGCATATGCCATCAGTCATTTATCCATTCTACTGTTCATAGGCATTTGAGTAGTTTCCTATTTGATGAATAGTGCCATTATGGATGCTCAAGTATATGTACACTGGTGAACCTATGCATGCATTTATGTGTGTGTGTGTGTGTGTGTGTGTGTGTGCGCGCGCGTGCGCGGGAAAATAATATTCCAAGAGGATTTTATCAATTTACTATTCCATTGACAGTTTATATGAATTCTGGTTGCCCCATCTCTCATACCTGGTGTTTTCTCTTTTTCATTGTAGCTGTTCTGGAGGGAGTATATCGACAGCTCATCATGTTGTGTTTTTAATTTGCTTCCTTTTCTTTTCCATCCCAGATTCCCACATCTCGTTGCTCATCTTAAGCATTTCCTGGTCTCTTCATCACCCATTAGTACAATTAGGGTCTCCAAATCCCTTCCTTGGAGTAAGAGGCATTGATCTATAGGGAAATGAATGTCTTTCTCCATTTATCATCCTATTACAGAAGAAATTTCGCATGTAGTTCCTTCGAAATGCCTCTGAAATTGTTCATGCTGCAAGAGAATCCATGCCTATTTGTTGTTTATTTTGGTTTTCATGCTTTAAGAATACACTTGAAACAAACATGGAATTGAGGAGTAACATGCTTGTTGTAACAAATGTATAGGGTTCTAGTGCACGCAAATTTACTTACAGCAGAATAATCCTGCCAACTTAGCTTGATGGACATTTTTCTTAATGTAGGTTTGCTGAACGCATCTCACTGTGAGGTTGTGTTAGTGTGTCAGCTCTTGGGTAGAGATAAAGCGGCTCCTTGGTGTAGAGAGCGAGTGCGAGGAGGCAGCCCTTCCTTGTTCACATCACCACTAGTGATCCTATCACTTGAGGAGAAAATTAAGGGACTCGGGCTGGAAACTAGAGCCAGTCTTTCTCTTTCCTTCTGCTTGTACTCTCTGTCCAGAAGGCAGCAAATTTGAGTCAATCCTAATTTTGCCAGCAAGCATATGGCATCCTGCAAAAGATATGTTTGTGGGAGGGAAGAATCAATCACCTTAAATGTAGTCCTGTTGGCTCTGTGGATGTGCGACAGGGAGTCAGGCAGATGTACACTCTTAAGGAAGCAGATGTCTTAACAAGAGTGAAATAGTCAGGGCCTGAGACCAGACATCCACCCTATATGAGTCACACCTTGCTGAGCTCTTGGTGTGCTCTTGATATGATTCCCTTTTGTCTGCTTACCTGTATGGTAAAATCCCTTTGAAGAGATCTATCTGGGATGCCATCTGGACATGAGTTGGAGATTTAAAGGGCAGCTACTCTTCCACAGCATCAGTGTGCTGCATAGTTCAAGTTGATCTCTCATTTCAGCTCTTCCTCTGCTTTCCGTGTCTCCCTCTGAGAGCTGGTGGAAAAGAATAACCACCTTCCAATCTATATTGGTTTCAAAAATGGCCTTGGATGAGTCAAACTGTCTCATATTTGACATTAATTGTCTCTGTGCATTTGGCATGATACAGATTGTAAATACATCAGAGCCTAACCCTACAAGGACTTTTTGTTGGACAGTTAGCAACAATCTATAGGGTCCAGCTCAATGGCACAATGACACAATGGTGCAATGGCTAAGTCCTCACCTTGTAAGCACCAGGATCCCATATGGGCACCAGTTCATGTCCCACACATTCCACTTCCCATCCAACTCCTTGCTTATGGCCTGGGGAAGCAGTGGAGGACGGCCCAAAACCATGGGACCCTGCATCCACATGGGAAACCCAGAAGAAGCTCCTGGCTCCTTGATGTCAGATTGGCTCAGCTCTGACTGTTGTGGCCACTTAGGGAGTAAACCAGTTGATGAAAGATCTTTCTTTCTGTCTCTCCTTCTCTCCATATATCTGATCTGTCTTTCCAACAAAATAAATATTTTTCCTTTACATTTTATTATTATTACTATAATTTTATGATAGAGTTCCATAGGCTCCTGGCATTTCCCTTATCCCCTCCTCAGTTCCCTCCCCCTCACCTAGTTCCTCTATATCATATATCATATGTCCATCATTATGAGCATGGACAATGGCAGAGAGTCCAGCATCCTATTGTCAAGATATAGTAAACAGTTTCATTATAAGTTCATCTTTGTCTAGAAGCAGAAATGCAATTTACACTGCATCCTCACATCTGGATGTTAGTCTCCACTTCACAGCTACTGTACATCCCCTTAAATGAAAAAGTCATAATGCAAAATCAACAATAGAAAGAAAAATAGAAATTTGCAATGCCATGAAGATAAATGACATGTTACTAGATACGAGAGTCTCCATTACACAGCCACTATACATCCCCTTAAATGAAAAGCCACACAATAAAATCAACATCAGGGAGAAAAAAGAAATTAACAACACCATGAAGTTAAATAACATGCTACTAAATGACTAAATAAATAAATAAATAAATAAATCTTTAAAAAAATGTTACATCTGTAAATGTAATTCAGGTACCATCTGCACCCATCATCATCACAGGGCTGACAAGTGAAGACTGCCAAGCTTTAAGGTAAGTGGAATAAAGATGCATCTCAACAAGCCCAACAAACCAGGGCTGAACCAGAATTTTTACAGAGTTCCTCTTTTTGTCATTTTTCTTAGCTTTAGCTCTCCTGTCAAGAAACAGCTGATCTCTGTGACTTATTTATGTGGAATTCCCCTTAAACAGTCTATTCTTGCTTTTGTCTTCTAAAAGGGAATATAATTTTGGCCCATGGAGGAGTCTGATGCAAAAGTTGGTAATAGTGGTCCCTGGGGCTTGTTTCATATCTGCGAAAAAAAAAATAATATTAATAATGGCTACTCTGAAGCATCCCTTTCCAGGAAAGAATGATTGAGAGCTATTATATTATGGTCAATGTGATAAGGTAGAAAACTTCACAAATGTACTTTTAATCTATACATTGAGCACTGCCACTCTAAGTTTCAAGACAGGATTCCCACCTACTATCATGAGGAAAGTAAAGAAAGCTACTTCACAGCTGTGCTTCTGAAATTGTTAATACAACAACATTAAAGTTATCAGGGGTCAGCGCCAGTTTTTTTTTTTTTGTCACTGAAAGCTTTCTATATTGTTTTTTTTTTAATGGTTAGCAGGTAAACTAAATTGTAAGACTATTCATTTTCACCATGGGAATAAACAGAACAATTTTTATTTAAATAAACTCTATCAAGAAGCATTTCTTTTACATAAAGATTTTATTTGTTTGAAAGGCTGACAGTCATAAACAGAGAGAGAGAGAGAGACAGTTCTTCCAACTGCTGGTTTGCTCTATGAATGGTCATAATGGCCAGGGTTGGTTCAGGCTAAAGCCAGGAGCCAGGAACTTTGTCTGAATTTGAGCCATCTTCTACTGATTTGCTGGGGGCATGAGGAGACAGCTGGATCAGGAAAGAAACATCTGGGTCTCAACCCAGTGCTCAACCGTGGGATGTCGGCATCACAAGCCGTGGCTTAATTAGCTGCACTACAACATCAGCCTCACATTTCTCCTTTTAAAATCCAGAATTGACAAGAGTTTGTACATCACTACTTACTACCTACCACAGAGATTGGAGGCCTCTCTAGGCCTCTAATCTAATTTCTTATCAATACAGAGCAATCACTTCCATTTTCTGAGTTTGTCATTGTTCTTCAAGTTTGTTGTAGATGGCACTGTTGTTCCCTGTGTTCCCCGCTCCCTATAGCTACACCTTTTGCAGTGTGACCTTGCGGTTCTCCCTTTCTTCATTCATATTGAAACTGGACAGGTGATTTGCTGTGATGTTGGCTAAATCCTCACCATCAATAGTCAGGATCCTCTATGGGCACGAGTTCATGATCTAGCTGCTCCATTTTCCATCCAGCTCCTTGCCTATGGCCTTGGAAAGCAGCGGAGAATGGCTGAAAGCCTTGGAACTCTGCACCTGTGTGGGAGACCCGCAAGAAGCTCCTGACTCCTGGCTTCAGATCAGCTTAGCTCTGGCCATTGCGGCCAACAAAGGAGTGAACCACTGGATGGGAGATCTTTTTCTTTGTCTCTCCCTCTATAAATATGATCTGCTTTGCCAAGAAAAATAACTAAATCTTCTAAAAATTAGTTGTAGTGTTTTGTGATAAGACAACAAATCCCTGCTCATTAGTTATTCCTTAAAAGAAAAGTGTGCAAACTCAAGGATGACTTTACATCCCAAACCTGTCTTGCTTTTCATTTTGGAAATTAATTTATGTGCAAAATAAACTCCAAAGGCCTGGAAAGTTCAATTTCTGGGTTCAGTTTTGCACAAGGCGGTCATCTTGTAAAATGAAAGTCTGTACCGTGCCACAGACCACCCCACCTGAACCAAGTAATATTTTCCTTCAAAAATATTACACTTCAATAAATTTTGTCCAAAATCCAGATACTTTTGATGGACATGTAGTGTGTTTGCCTATCAGTCTGCCTTCCCATCTTCTCTGGCTGTTAAAACTTCTATTTCCCTCGGCAAATTCTCTGCACAGTTTAGATAACAGTTGCTTTGTATACACATGTACATGTAAGCAAGCCAGGTTGACCAATAGTCCTTTCTTTCAGAGTGATTAGCTTTAAGATGAGCACATGACCCAAACCTGTCCAATCACATTCTCTGACTGAATGTCTCAACCTTGAGCAGAATCAACGATTATCAAAGGAGCTATAGCTGAGTCTTCCTGTGGCCAGTGTATGTAAAATCCACCTTAAGTGTTCTTCTTATTTACAGGCAATGCTGAAATGCTTTCTGATGGTCCCAAATTCTGATTGCCTTTGATATTGCACTCTGTGATTTTCTCAGGATTTCTCCAATAAAAACTTCTATTGAACAACATTATGTAGTAAAGGCCAAATGTGACTATACGAGGGGATTTCAAAAGGTTCGTGCATGTTATCTCCACTGCCATTATTTCATGAACTTTTGTAAGCCATATAGTATTCGGAGGTAGGGCTTTTGAGATTTAATTACGGTTAAATGGACTAATAAATGAGGTACAGTCCTAACCTTATAAGACTAGTGATTTTATTAGAAAAAGGAGAGAGAGCGCTCTCTATTTCCACACATGCAAATCAAGGAAAAGATCCAGGAGAAAACAGTGAGAAGGCAGCCTTCTGCAAGCCGAAAAAAGTCTTAGCCAGAACTGGACAACATATTGGCATTGTGAGTTTGGTATCCAGCCTCCAGGACTGTGGAAAAAAATTATATTCTGTTATTCAAGTTATTCAGTATATAGAATTTTGTTCTGGTGGCCTGAGCAGTTTAAGACAAATCCAGTCTTTACTCTTGAGGAAGCCCTCAGTTTATGTCTATGGCCTGGCCACAAAATAAGCCATTTTGAGGTAACAAAAGTGTTGGCTAAATTGTCACCCATCACCCATGCTGAAACTCTCATGCTTAGTAGGAAAAGATCAGGATGTTATAGCCTTTCCCAAGATCCTCCAAGAAAGCTTGTTCCATCTGGAAGCGAAAAGGGAAGAATGTCTGCTAAGAGGTGCTCTTCCTAATGTGACCAGCAACCTCAAATGCCTAATACCAACAAGCCAGAGCCGTGGTGCTGCTGAGAAAGCCTCACGTAATGCCCCAAACTAAAGGCAGGGAAGAGGGAAGAAAATGGGGGCATAAAATCAGTCCCAAATAAGAAAACGTTGGCTCCCTCCAATAGCTCCAGATTAGCACTCTTTGCCTCACAAGGTAATAATTATCATCCTTGTAGGAAGCCATTCACTCAGATTGAATGGGAGCTTCCCACTTGGCAGCAAGAGACAGATTAGCAAAGTTTCACAACTGCCCTATTGTTTTACATTGCCCAAAATGCAGAGGCCAGAATAAAAGCTGTTAGGCGAAGAACACAGGTTTTCCTACTGCATACTGAAATGGCAAAAAACATATATGGAATTATGAATAAAAAGGAAGCCACAAGGCTGAGATCCTGATCCATTCAAGCGCTATGACTCAGCAAGATCTCCAGATGTGATTGAACCGAAGTTTTCTGGGGCACTGTGCAAAGATTCCTTCCGGAGGGAAGCATAGCCTACCCACAATAAACAATTTCATCTATAAAATGCACCACCTTATTGAGCTTATGTGAATGGCTATGAATGAAGATTCAGAATGATGGAACTGCTAGATCTTGCTATTTAACACAGTGATAAGAAAGACATGCATATGACCACCTCATGAATTTATTTTATAATGATTTATTAAGTGTATTTCCAATGTGTTTTACTCTCATCAGAGAACAACATCATTTTGGGAGTGAGTCAATGAGGATCAATTGATCACAAGAAAACTCATGATAGAAAAGTTAAAGAAACACTAAGTATGAGGAAATGACTGGACTATAAAGAGCAACGTCTAGGGATGGGTATTTGGCACAACAGTTAACATGCCATTAGAAATGCCCGCATCCCATACCAGAGTTCCAATTCCAGCTTCCTACTGCTGCGAACCCTGCGAGGCAGCAGGTAATGGCTCCAGCAGCTGGATCACTATCACATGGAAGACCTGGATTGAGTTCTGGCTCCAATTGTTTGGGGAGTGAACCAGAAAATGGGACTTCTCTCCTTCTCTCTCTATCTCTATGTCTTTTTCTTTGTGCTTCTCAAATAAAATGAACAAATAGAACACAAGAATAGCTATATCCAGACCTGTCTTCTGAAAAAGAAAGCAAGGACTTGGAGTTGAACTCAGGATCTGGAAAGTTATGCTTTCCTTTCCTTTGTCCATTCCTGTCTTCCTCCTTCCATTCCCTTCCCTCTTTCCTTCATCTTCTCTTTGATTTTTTCATTGTGTGTTCAGATATCTCCCTCCCATCCCCACCTCCTACTTTCTGTCCCCTTGTTACATTATGGCCACCTTCCTTCTGATTTTCAGGAAAGCCAGGCTCCAGAGGTTTATATGTGTATTATCAGGGACCCATTGGGAGAGAGGAAATTCTGTGGCTAGGGACTGCTTAGGGGCGAGATTTGGGTCCAGAGATGGTGAGTCTGGTCCTGGCTCTATCCTGAGTCACTGGATATATCAAGCACGTTCTTTCAGTTATGAGAAGCCCTGATTAAAGCACATGCTGATTTACGCTCCCCTACTGAGGGCCTCAGATGAATGATTACTGGGTGCCACATGTCATCTCTCATGTATCTTTAATAAAAATAACAGTGGCTATGCTTCCTAGTAAGCAGTTGTGTTCAGGAGCCCTGTGCTAACCTTTTGTTTTCATTATTGCATTTCTCCCCCTGTCATGCAGAAAGGCTCAAAGAATTTTGGTGAGTTTCTCAAGATCACACTGCTAGAAAGAGGTAAGGCAGGGGGTCACACCAAGGCTTTCTTGACTCCATAGCACTTAACCATTGGTAAGTAGAAATGGGAAAATGTAATAATAGAATTTGGGCAGGGTGGCAGCTCTTTCAATCACCTGACCTTGACATTCTCAATAAGCTGAGAATACTGACAGGAATGGATGAGCAGGAAGGGTATGGTGGAGAAGGTAGTGGACTCCTAACTCCAAAGCTGGCTCAGCCAGATGGGAAGCGCCCTTTGGTCTTCAGCATCCACCTACCACCTACCAGGGAGCTCTAGGCTGTGGAATGCAGGGTAAGAAAAGACAGGATGGGGTGGGGTGGGTTGAAAATCCACCTGATCTAGGGGACTAGATCTCATCAAGTTCTGTGACCTTGGGAATATTCCCTAGCCTCTCTGGGTTTGCTCCTGCTTTGTACTTTAGGGAGGTTAGGCCCCTTTTGCTGTAAGTTCAGGCAGTCCTCTGATGACTTGTTTTAAAAGGGGCAAACCAAGAAGACTGTCCTGGAGGGCAGGGACAGAAAGTTCCTAAGCCTGCCAGTCCCACTTGGGATGTTGTGTCAGCTGCCCTCTGACCTTCAGACACTGTCTAACATCCTCACAGTTCTCCTCCTCACTGTTCATGATCATTTGCCAGTTGCCACCTGGAGCTGAGCTCTGGTGCTCTGGCTCAAGAACCAGTCTGGGGGTGGGCCTTACGCACAATGGTTAATATGGTATTTGGGATACCAGCTTATATTGGAGCGTCTGGATTCAGATTCCAGCTTTCTGTTGGTGTGATCTTGGGAGGCAGCAGGTGATGGGTTAAATACTTAGATCCCTGCCTCCCATGTGGAAGGACCTGGATGGAGTTCCAGACTCCTGCCTTTGACATGGCCCAGCTCTGGCTGTTGAAGGCATTTGGAAAGTGAGCTAATGGATGGGAGGATCTTTGTGTTTCTCCATTCTCTCTTTGCATTTCAAATACAAAGTAAAAATAAAAACATTTTCCTATGGAAAAAAAAAAATCAGACTGCCCAGGTTCCTGTTCTCACTCCATTGTTTACTAACTGTTCCTCAGTTTCTCTGTCAAAAGGGAGCTTTTCTCAGCTGGTTATTTGAGGACTAAAGGAAACAGTATGTAAAATGTTTTATTTGCTTCACTTGGTGCCAGGCACACAGCAGCTCCCAATCTCACTTGATCTTAGCCAAAAGGCCGAGAAGCAACAGCTCCCAGTCTCAATGGAACTTGAATCAGCGCATGCCTGGGACATGCTTTCCAAAATAAGCTGCTCAGGGAAGTGCTAGAGCGGCGATAGGTCCAGCCACAGCTGGGGCGCATGCTATGCTCAGCCGCAGGTGCTGACACTTAGGGGCGTTGGGCATGAACGCCTCTGAAAAGGAGAGGAAGAAAGCCAGATAACACAGAAGAGGATCTGGAGCTGTGTGCCCTTTAGACCCTACCAAGCCTTGCCCGATCTGGCAAGGGAGCTCTGGATCGAGGACTGGCCTCCAAGTCTCGTTTTATCAGACCAACACAACCAGGCCCTGGTATGTCTGCCTTGCTCACGCTCAAAGGACATGACCTTGGGCGGAGCAGCTCTTAGCTGCACAGACAGACCCCAAATGGGCTGATGGCTGGAGACTGTCTGCAGGGCTGGATAGCAAAGTCCTTCGGGAGGAACAGGGGCAGCCCAACTGAGTCTCCAGCACACTCAACGAGTTTATAAGTGACCAAAGGTATGCGTGGGGGGGACTAACTTAGATGACAGATTGTCCCTGGAAAAGTTCCCAGAGTCTGGCTGAGCTGTGAGGTTATTTTCCCAGGACTGCCAAAGACAAAGTTGCTACGGGGAGAAGCCAGGTCCTTGGAGAGAATGAATGTGAAAGTTGAAATCTGTGCTCTGTGCCCTACTGGGGGCACAGATGAAAGGCCATCTAGGCATGTGAAGTCCAGGCTCAGAAGTCCACTGTGTATTTTTCTTTAAAGAAAAAAAAAACCTACAGGAAAACATTTTGAATGTTTACATTGGAAAGAAATGATAAATGTTTGAGAAGATAGATAGGTTTACCTTGACTTAAATATTACACAGTGTCTACATGTATTGAAACATCACACGGCACCCCATAAATGTGCACAGCTTTTATGTGTTGGTTAAAAATGTTTTTAATTAACCAAAGAAACCTGGGAGAAGAGAAAGCCAGGGCAAGCACTTTACTCCGGGTGTTTAGAAATTAATGTGGGTTAATCATAGGACTGAGGTGCCTGATGTGAAGTTTTCAGGACACGCGTCTACGCTGTGAGCAGTGTGAAGGCCATGCATGGGTGTATCTGGCACAGGGTATACCTGGGGAGCTGGTATCTTCAAGCCTGGGCATGGAAAGGCCCAAGTTCTTAAAGAAACTGGAAAAAGCAAATTGCGGGTACACTCAGGCTGACCTTCAGGGGGCTCCTAAAGGGAAGTTAAATCTCCCAGTTGCCCCCCATCAAAGAAGGCAGCTGAGTTATTCCACCTGCAGCCCAGTGAGACTGACTGCCAGCCTCCACGGGGAAGGTGCCACGTGCATGTGCCAAGTGGCTCCCTTCTGGTGCTCCCAAAGGAAAGAACAGAGATGCTGGGCACTTGAAAGAAATACACAAAGCAGGGCACACAGCCAAAGGGCCAAAAGGAACCTCAGGGACTCTGGATAGTGCACCAACGCTGTCTGCTGGAACATGGAGCGCCATCTTGGGAGAGAAGAGTGTTGGGCCAGGAAGCAGCTGGGCCAGGCTGGCCTTTGTCTTCTGCGGCCATCTGCTGCTTCCACAACCACAGTTGGGCCAGTGTCTGTTGCAAGCTTCACCTTGGCTTCATCCTCTGCAGCGAAGAGGGGAGGCCAGAAAGCATGTCTCCATATGGAGCTCCCAATGGCCTGCGATGTGCCTAGTTATTGGCACAAGTCTGGTGCTTTGCTTTTGGGGTACGGATGGGGATTGACATCTGCTCAGCTCTGCAGAGAGCTCTGGGTTCCAGGTCATTATCAACCCCGGGGATGTGGCTCCTTGAAAAAGCTCCTTCAGGCTCTTGGCCTCCTGGCAGCCCTCGGTGATTTGTCCACAGGGCAAATCCTAGCCCTCACCTGCTGCCGGATGCGAGACTCAGGAGTTGGAGGACATGGAGTGAACTGCATTGGCCTGGACTGCCTAGAGCCTGAGCCACACGGAGAGGAAGATGCTTTCTTTTTCCAAATGGCCATGAACGCTAGTAGAATATGAAGACACTAAAGATCCTCCTTCTCACGCCTTGTGGGTCCCATTCCCCTCTTCCAGGCCTGTGCTGGGAGCGGTGAAGGCAGCTACTGGCCCAGACCGCACATGAACCAGGGTCTAGAAGGTGAACTGTTCGCACGGAGAAATTAGTCAGGATCCTAAGCCTCCACCTATCTTAAGGGAAGTGCTTGTCATCAAACACTTTGTATCTCACTTCTGCTTATATCCACTGCCTAGTCCCCTTCTCCAAGACACCACTTAAAAAAAAGATTTATTATTTTTATTGGAAAGGCAGATTTACGGAGAGAAAGAGAGATAAAAAGAAAGATCTTTCATCTGCTGGTTCACTCCCCAAGTGGTCGCAACAGGCAGAATTGAGTCAATCCGAAGCTAGGAACCAGGAGCTTCCTCTGGGTCTCCCATGCAGGCACAGAGTTCCAGGGCTTTGAGCTGTCCGCTACTGTTTTCCCAGGCCACAAGCAGGGAGTTGAATGGAAAGTAGGGCAGCTGGGACATGAACTGCTGCTCATATGCGGTCCTGGTGCATGCAAAGCAAGGGCTTTAGCCACTAGGCTACTGTGCTGAGTCCCAAGATCCCCTTTCAACTAGCTCCACAAGACCCTTCCCCCCCGGAACCCACTTCATTCCCGTGAACAGACAAAGGCAAGCCTGGTTTTGCCCTTGACTTCTAAGCACCTAACACAATCACAGGAGAGGACAGGGAATCAACTGTGCTTCCCCCGAAAGTCAGATCATCCTCTGTTTCTCCCTAGATGCTGCATAGCTGCCCATTCTCAGGCCTGGCTTGCCCCCCCTTGGGCGAGCCTGCAGCAAGACTGCCAAGACTACGCCTTCTTCCCACTGGGAATACGCCAACATCTCTCAACCACCACACACTCCCCCGAAGCCCTCCGCCCCATGCCTTCCCACTCTCTCGGTTTCTCTCCGGTTTGGCATCCTTCCAATCCCACAGGAATTCAACTGATAAATGAATTCATACTCAAAGGTTATTGACTTAATTTGTCACCTCCATCCAGGAGCTTTTCGCACTGAAAAGAGATCCACCAGGGAGGGCAACGATCGACTACTAAGAATGCTCTGCTCATGACGGGGATGTAGGTAGTGTGGCGACTGGGGCACCCCCTTCACTTCACCCCCAAAGTGACCTTTCTCTCAAACATTTCCAGCTGCTGGGATTTCCCAACTCCAGCATGTACTGAAATGACCTGGGGGATGCAAGTGGGGGCTTGTAAAAGACTACAGACTCAATTCAGTGGGAATGGATAGGGCCTGGGGAATCTGCATTTTAACCCGCCCATCATTTTCTAATGAAAGTGGTCCATGAGTCCTATTTTTGGGACCTTATCAGATCCCATGCTCATGCAATTCAGGTTCTGAATATCAGACTGGGGGTACTTAAGACACAGGCAGTTGCCTTAGAGTTCTGGAAGTTGGAGGTCTAAGGCTAAGGTGTTAGCAGTTTGGGTTTCCTCTGAGTTCTCCTCCTTGGCTTGTGGATGGCTACCTTCTCATCAGGTCCTCACGTGTTTTTTTCTTCTACACAGGCTTACCGCTGTTATCTCTGTATGTGCCCAGATGTCTTCCTCTTCTAAAGACATTAGACAGATCAGATTAAGCCCCAGATAAAGGCCTCCCTTTGATTTAATGTTGTCTAAAGAGGCCCATCTCCAAGTAGGAGTTCACAATTCAACATCTGCATCTGGGAAATGTGGAAGAGGACAGAAATCTGCGTCGCCCCCGCCCCCCACCAACAAACGTACAGAAACCACAACAAAATGAGGCATTTGGGAAAGGGCACTAGAAACCAGCAAACCTCCCTCTCTTCTTCCACAATACAGAAAGCACCTGGAGGCTGAAAGTCATTGTGCTGAAACTACTGGAACCGGCCAGCGGTTGAGAGGTACAGCGCCCCCTGTTGGCACCGCTGGACCCTGTTTAGGCAACCACTGGTTCACCATCCAAATTGTCATCGTTGTTATTATTCCGCCTTGCGTTTAGAAGCAGTCTTTCTTCTTTCAGCTTCGTGGGAGCGAACAGTGTTGGGCGCTGACATCAGCGTGGCTGCCCGAGGCAGCGCTTGCCGCCGCCTTCGAGGATGTTTCTTTCCCCAGAAAAAAGGAAAGACCCTTTACCCTCCCCATTCATCATCACCACGGGCAATCTAATTACAGCCTAGTCTTAAAAGAGGAACTCATTTACAATTGAGACTTCTTCCTTATGAAAATGTAACATCTTGAACTATGTTTTTATGGCCCCCTTTTGCAAAAATAAGAAAGGAAATTAATTAATTTCCTTGTACACAGGGAAAACTCATGAGGTCTCGCAGTCCTGCCAGTTGTGCATGGAAAGGATCTCTCTCTCTCTTTCTCTCTCTCTCTCTCTCTCTCTCTCAGCCTCCCACTGTGTGACAGTGAAATGCTAAAATGATTTTGGCAGGAGAATATTCTCAAAGGCTGTTTTTATTTCAGCAGCAGAAGAATATCTGGGAGCGCAGGCTGCACCTCTGCCCTGTGGGGCTGTTTCTAATTGCACCAGGTGAGCCACACAAATCCTTTCCCTAGCCGGGTGGGGAGAAAGCAGCAAGAAACCTATGGACAGTAATCGCGTCTGCCACACTCAGCACTCACCACTTAAAGGAATTAACTTGTTGGAATAAAATATTTCTATGGGTGCTGAAAAACTATGCATTAGAATAATGAGGCTGACCCCTTCTCTCCTCACTGTAATCACCAGCGTTTGTTTCTTCCCTCTATAATCACAACACGCTATCTTCCTCCCAGCTCACACCTCTGTAGGCAAGACTGGCTGCGAATCCTTTAGATTATCACCTTCTCATTTTCGGTGTGAAATAATTGCCCAAGGATGGAAAGTGACAAACAAGAATGCGGGGCGGGGGGTGGGCAGTGTTTGGGAAAGCGAGCCTCTTTTGTGGGCTAGTCCAAGCACAATGAGGACAGGTGGATTACGGAGCCATCAACTTCTCCCATTCTCACACTTTACCCCTTCAGGATAAGAGTGGGACTTTGATGAACCTGGGTTGCGCTGGAACTTTAAAGGCAACTGGGCTCTATGTTGAATGCAACATTTTTCCTGTGCTACAGCGTGAGAGTATGCGGTCCCGGAGGTTAGCCTTACAGCTGTCATCTGGCCTCTCTCTATGTCAGTGTTTTCCTCCATGAAAATTGGGACAGAAATAACAATAATGTTTTCTGGGATGGCGAGGTGTGAATCAGTTAATATATGTAGAGTGCTTGGAACAATGATTGACATGTAGTGAATGCTCTCCAAGCACCTTCTATTCCTGTTTATGTCCTTGGAAAGGGATGGAGGGCTACCGTCTTTCTTTCAGGACTAGTAAGCACTGTGCTCAGATACAAGGAGAAATAATCAAAGTCTCTGTCCTTGGGGGAATCTTTAGTTTACCGTTTTTAAATGTTTAACTGATTATTTTCATCTTATTTGAAAAGAGAGAGAGAGAGAGAGTTTCCATGTACTTCATCACTCTCCAAGCGTCCACACAGCTGGGGCTGGGCCAGACCAAAGCCAGGGTCCTGGGATTCAATCTGAGTCTCCTACATGGATGGCAAGATCTCAAGTCTTTGAGCCATCTCAGGGTACGTGAAAGGCACCCAAGTGCTTGAGCCATCATCTACAGCCTCCCAAAGTGGGAAGAAGCAAGAAGCAAGGTGGGAAGCAGAGGCAGGATTCGAACCAGGCTCTCCGACGTGGGCCGTAGATGTCCCACATGGCAGCTTAACCACGCCACTCCAGCAGCCACGCTGGGAGCTTCTGTGCGTGTATCAGCTCCTTATATGGCCAACTGAAGCGAAGGCTGGGGAAGGCAATGTAATGTGGTCCTGGGGTGGGGGGGCAGCATAAGGGGAGAACTGCGCAATTTTAGTGAAGAATTGTGGATGATAGCATGAAAGAGGTGGTGGTGTTTGAGCTGGAAGTTTAGGGATAAACTATTTCTGTAAACAGAGAGCAAGGGAAGGAGCTCCCAACTGTGGTGGAAGCCAGGATACAGGCAACAAGGGCAGCCATGACATCCCTAGCAGAAGGTGAGCAAGCCTGGGACATGACACAAATGGATGGTGCTCAGGGACCTCCTCTGTCCTGTAAGAGCCTAGCATCCTGATTTTTCTTTCCAGATAAAAGAAGTTTAAATGACATGGGAATAATTAAGTGTTTCCCAGATTTTATTCCCCTCATGCAGGAGTATGAGGGGAGAAAAAAAAAACTTTTAGTAATGAGCAAAGTCCTATAGTCATCAACTGCTATTTAGCAGAAAGAGCCCCCCAGTTCTGCCCATACAGGTCATTTATTGCACCCGGAGAAATCTTTGTAGTCACCACAAAAGTGCAGCTACCTCTGGGGTATGCTGCGGCCGCTATTTAACTGTCACGTAACATGACAATCGAGTGTCCTATTAGAGCTCAAATTTAATTGTGAAGACGGGTACCATATTTAACTGCAGTCCTGGAGGGAATTTAGGTTGACAGGCTGTAATTACCCAAACTGGAACCTGGCCAGGACACACCTACTCTTTGCCAAAAGAGAGATGGGGGTTTTAACGACCACAGGCGCAGGAAGCCAGAAGCTCCTATAGGGTGGGGAAGCGGCACTTTGCAGCCCCACAGCGCCCCCTAACCAAGCTCCGGGCAAACGCAGACTATCTGGGGAGCTGGCTTTTTCTGACCTTCCGCACTAAAGAGTTTTCCCCAAACCCCTCTAAGCCCCCACTGGGCTCCAATCCATCATGGGTTATCAGAAACTCGCCATTTAAGGTGACGGAGCCATGGGTCCTGCAGTGAGGTTCCAGAGAGGTCTTATCAGTGTCTGTCTGTCCTGTGTTTCTCGCCCCAGGTCCTGCCGTTTCTCTTATCATGACAGAAGTGCTTGTCCTGGGAAAATAATTACCAGGCGGTGCACAGGGCTTCTTATCGCCAGCTGCTGTTTCTACGTAGAGATCAATTAGAGGTGTCTTTACTGGGGAAGGGGGCTGGTCAGGCCAGTTTACTAAAAATCCCATTAGGATTCTGCCTGCAAAATTGTTCTTTCATCTTCCAATGGTGTTGTTTTACAGAAAAATAAAATAAATGAAATAAAGGAAAATAAAATAAAATAAAATAAAAACTGGGTCAAGAAGAGGCAGATATGCAGCCTAGCAACATCACTGACGGGTTAAAAGGAAGAAAGTTCTGGGCTGCTAGCAGCAGTGTGAATAAATGTGGTCTTAATTTAAGGTTATGGATTTTTAAAAAGCCTCGCTTTTTGTCTTCAGAAGTCTTTGCATTCATATCAGTTAAAAAATAATTTAGACAGAAAATAAATGTTGGAGCAAACTCAAATTATTATGTGCATTTTAAATAAACCCGTGTTTTCTGCCGCAGACATAGCATATGAATAATAACATTAATAATGATCAGGATAATTTGTCAACTGATGATATTTGCTCTCAGACCTTCCAAGCTGTTGGTTCCTGGCCCAGCGACTTCATCGAGCCGACCTGTCCTTTGGGAGGGGAACTGATAATAAGAGCCCTTACTCCCTTTTTAGGGTGAAAAGGTAGACAAGCCCAGGGTTCTAGTCTCTCCTCTGCCCTAATTGGCTGTGTGACCTTGGGCAGGCTGCTTAACTTCTCTGGCCTACTGTCAAAGAATGGCTTGATCTGTGGGGATATGAGCAGAGCCATCATGTGCAAAATCAAAACAATAATAATAACAGCAGCAACAATAACAATAATAATACAGTAATGTCACTGGGTTTTTTTTTTTCTCCCATGCTTCTTTGAAGGATATAGGCTCTGAAAAAGAAAGAGACTGAAAAAGAAAGTTTAAGCAAGCTGCTTTTGGTCAGGGCGTGGGAGGAAGGCAGATGAAGACTGATTTGAAAAAGCCTACGAGGTGGTGTTTCATTGAGTTTCTAAGGACACACATACATAGATACATGCGCACACACAGCTATTCTTTGGCCAGAAGAAAACCCACTTAGAACACTCGCTTTTCTGCTTCTCTGAAAAGAGCTTTTCACCGCTTAACAAAAGCCGCAGGCACATCAGAATATCAGTATCTGCTTAATTCTACAGTCTAAGACTGTCCAGATAGTACTGGTATCACAATAATATGCAAGGTTGAATCATATGAAATTGCCTATGAGAGGTCAAACAGAGTTGATATCAGGCATTTCACGTGGTTCAAAGCACTATTGTGTCAGATGGATGGATGTATACACTTTTGATATGTAATGATGATAACGCAGTCTGGATAATGGGGATTCCTTTGCATCCATATTCTCCACCAAGTCTCACCACAAGGACTGGTATGCTCTTCGTGTTCTAATGCTCAGCATAAAACAACAGTAAACCCATTAGCAGAGAACACATCGCAGTCCTAGGTTACATTCTTCAACCTGGGGTCAAGCCCCCGATTTGGTTCTTTTAGAATATAGCTCAGAGTTGGAGTGAGCCCTGGCCATAGTGGTTAAGATGCAGTTTGTAAAACTCACATCTCATCTTGGAGTTCCTGGCTTCATAGTTTGGCTTTGATCCCAAATCCAGCTTCATGCTCATGCAGGCTCCGCAAGTAGCACGTGATGGTGCCAGTAATTGGATGACTGCCACCCATAGGCAAGACCTGCACTGAGTTCTCACCTCCTGCTTTTGGTGTGGCACAGCCCTGGCTGTTGTGGACATTTCAGAGAATGACCTGGTAAACAGAGACCTCTGTTTCTCCACCTTTCTCCCTCCCTCCCTCTCCAAATAGATAAAGACTTAAAAATACAAAGAGAACGTTCCATTAGCCGTTTTACAATAAGAAGCTGGCACATGGGAAGGTTACTTGGCAGCAGTGGTGGTACTGTTGGTTACAGCCCAGGAGGAGCATGCCCTTGTACCTGCAAGGATAATCCCACAGGAGATGGGCACCCGGACACTCTGCACACAGCTTCACTTCGACAGTGGAGATAGAATACATATCCCTGGGGAGAGATACACTTTTCATTAAGAGCTTATCAGAATTAATTGGCAATTATTTTTACTTGCAATTTAAAAACTAAAAGTACAATTATTGTACCCAATAATGACTTCAGGAGCAGCTAATGTGATAGAACAGTCAGAATATTCTGAAAAGAAAAAGGTGAGGAGGTCAGCACATTGGCTCACTTGGCTAATGCTCTACCGCCAAGCACCTGTATCCCATGAGAGTGCCGGTTCATGTCCCAGCTACTCTATCTCCCATCCAGCTCCCTGTGTATAGCCTGGGAGAGCAGGAAAGGATGGCCCAAAGCCTTGGGACCCTGCACCACATGAGGACCCAGGAGAAGTTTCTGGCTCCTGGCTTCAGATCAGTTCCACTCTAGCCATTGCAACCATTTGGGCAGTGAACCAGTGGATTGAAGATCTTTCTCTCTGCCGCACCTTCTTGCTGTAAAACTGCCTTTCCCTCCCAAAAAATAGATTGAGAGAGAGAGAGAGAGAGAGGTGAATCTGCTCAGGGTAAGGAAGCTTCCATGAGGTTTGTATGTGCCAAAACAAGAAGCAGATTCTAGGTATGAACAAGCACATCTAGCACTGATTAGATTTTTGCAGCCATATTTTCGTTGCTTCTTCCAACTCTACGGAATAGCCAAAAATAACCGGACCAAGTGTGTTCTAAAAAATTCTCAGTGCCAATCACTAGACATTTTTATTGTTGAAAAAATTCAATCAAGGCAGGCATTGTGGCACAGCATGTTAAGCTGCTGCTTTGAGCTGCCCATATGCCATATTGGAGTGCCATTTCAAGCAGTTACTCTACTTCTGATCCAACTTCACACTAACGCACCTGTCACGACAGGATAAGGCATGATTTCACACATTGTAACCTATTACTTTTGGCTATATAGATATAGCTTGAGCTATAACGTCAATCGGTCTCCTAGGATTTATCCTTTGAGCCCACCATATGTTCACAGTAGGAATGGATGCAGACACTTGTGCATATTTTACATCAGCTACAATAATGATCACTATTCCCACTGGCATAAAAGTATCAGACTAGCTACCCTTCATGGAGGTGATACCAAATGATCGCCCACTGTATTCTGAGCTTCCGGCTTTATTTTCCTCTTTACAATTGGGGGGTCTAACAGGCATCGTGCTAGGCAACCCATCACTAGATATTGTACTGCATGATACCTATTATGTAGTCGCACACTTCCACTGTGTGTTACCCATAGGGGCTGTCTTTGCTATCATGGGTGGGTTTGCACACTGGTTTCCCCTATTTTCAGGTTATACTCTAGACCCCATTTGAGCAAAAATTCACTTCGCCATAATATTTGTCAGAATAAATCTTACATTTTTCCCCCAGCACTTCCTAGGGCTACCAGGAATATCTCAACGATATTCTGACTACCCTGATGCTTACATGATGTGAAATCCAGCGTCATCTATAGGGTCCTTTATCTCACTAACTGACATTGTAATTATATTCTTTATAATCTGAGAGGCATTCACCTGTAAACGGGAAGTTTCAATGGTGGAACCAACTGAAACTAACCTAGAGTGACTTCACAGCTGGCCTCCCCATAGCACACATTCGAGGAGCCCGCTTATGTTAAATTCTAGAACAAGAAAGGAAGGAGTTGAACCCCCACTAGTTGGTTTCAAGCCAACTATATAACCTTTATGACTTTCTTCATGAGATATTAGTAAAACTATTACATAATCTTGTCAAGATTAAATTACAGTATAAACCCCTATATATCTTTATGCTGTAGCCATTTCAAATAGACTTTCAAGATGCCTCTTCCCCTATCAAAGAAGAGCTAATATACTTTCATGATCGTGGATGAAGCCTTAAGTTCTTGGGTCTTTGCCACCAGACGGGGAGACTCAGAGCACCAGGCTACAGCTTTTGGCCTGGTCTGATTATGTCTATTGTGGGCATGTGGGGAGTGAGCTGGTACAGGGACAATCAATCTCTCTCTCTCTCTCTCTCTCTCTCTGTCTCTCTTCCTGCCTTTAAAATAATCTTTTAAAAAGTCAATAAATTATGAAAAAGTATAGAAGAAGAAAATGAAAACTACCTGTAATCTCAACATTCGATTGTCCAATATCCAGAGATATCTCAAGATGCCCCTACACGTTAACACTTCAAAAATACTAAAAATAAGATACTTCTGTGCTCCCCTCCTTCCAATCATTTTTTCCTTTATTTATTGGCAACAATACATCACGGACACTTTGCCATATTATCAGATAGTGACCACATCATTTTTCACTGTGGTCCTAGCTAATCAACCATCAGTGCACCCTTTTTCAAAAAAAGATTTTTTAAAAATTTTAATTGGGAAGGCAGATTTACAGCAAGAAGGAGAAACAGAGAGAAAGATCTTCTGTTTGCTGGTTCACTCTGCAAGTGGTTCCCAATGGCCAGAGCTGAGTTGATCTAAAGCCAGCAACCAAGAACTTCTTCCAGGTCTCCCACATGGGTGCAGGGTCCCAAGGCTTTGAGCCATCCTCTACTGCTTTCCCAGGCCACAAGCAGGCAGCTGGTTGGGAAGTGGAGCAGTCAGGACACGATTCGGTACACATAGGGATCCTGGTGGTTGCAAGGCGAGGATTTAACTGCTAGGCTATAATGCCAGGCCCTGTCAGTGCACTTTTGAGGTGGTTCTGATTTTCTGCTGTGAACCTAGCAGAGATGCTCAGTCTTATTATATACATCTCGATGTCTTTGCCTGAATTTTTCCTTCTTTATTATTTAGTTGAAAGATAGGGTTATAGAGAGAAAGACAGACACACACACACACACACACACACACACACAGAAGGCAGATCTTCCATCCATTGCTTCACTCCCCCAAAAGCCTGTACCAGGTCAAGATCAGAATTCAGGAACCTCATCCATGTCTCTCACATGGATGCAGAGCCCCAAGTACTTGGACTATCCTTTGCTGTTTTCCCAGACACATTAACAGGAAGCTGGATGGGAAGTGGAGCAGCCACAACTCTATCTAGTGCTCATATAGAATGCCAACATTGCAGCCAATGGCTTTACTTGCTCTGCTACAACACCAGCACCTTGAATATTTCTTAAACTTCACTTCTAGATATGGAATCTGCTCCCTCCAACTGCTCTCCACAAACACTGCACCAATTTACAGTTCCATTAACGGCAAATGTAAAAATCCATTTCTCTTCACTTTGCCCAACTAATAAATGACAGAGAGCTTGGGTGCTGTTTTATTTGGAATTTCTTTTTGGAAATGTATTTGAGTAGAGAAAAGAGAAGGAGAGGGAGAGACAGGGACAGAAAGATGGAAAGATAAATCTGTCCACTACCAGTTCATTCCTTAATTGCCTACAAATTGTAAGGGCTTGGGCCTCTCATGTTGGAGGCAGGAAATTAATTAAGCGATCACTGCTATTGCCCAGGGTTCATATTAGCAGGAAGCTGGAACTGTTAGCTGGGGCTGAGATCTGAATTCAGGTACTCTGGTATGGGACACACGCATCTTAACCACTATCCTGAACCTGCATCCGGAATCTCTGGGATGATCAGTGAGTAGGAGCCTCTTCTGTCTTCCTATTGGCTGAGGTGCATTTTCTTTGTGGGTTACTTACTGATGTCTTTGGCTCATTTTTCTGCTTGGAGTTTCCTTTCTTGGTAATTGTAAGAAACATTTTACATAGAAGGATATTCTTATAATTACTGTTCATATAAAAATATTTGTCCTAAGCTTTTTAAAAATTTATTTTTCTATCATTTCTAGATTTTGTGTGTGTGCAATGACAAAGTTTTATCTTTCTATGTATTACAACAGTTCATCTTTTTCTTGGGATTTTAGTCTTCAGGGTCACTGTTGAAAGACAGCCTATCCATCTGTGCTTCTGTTTCCAGTGATGCTGAGGTTCACTACAAATCCAACTCTCTTCCTTCTGTGCCACATTTCTTGTTACTTTCTGGAGATTCTGGAATTCAGAAGGCATAAGGAATCTCGGAAGTCAGAGCAGAGGAAACATTATTAATAGTAACACTTGACATTTCTGTTCCCAGTGTGCTACACAGTTGCTAGTAAGAGCCCCTCCTCAGCTCAGTCCCAGGGAACTGCCTGTTTTTCATTCAGCATACAGGACACCAAAGCAGGAGCATGAGAAGGCCTTGGCATTCCATTTCATGGGTGCCACTCTAGCTGGCCAGGACTTCAGCTCAAGCTACTGATTCCCCACATGGGCTTACATGAGGGCAGACCACTTCCTCCATGGAGACTGGCAGCTTTCCAGGATGCCGTAAGACCATCAGAAGGAGTTCTCTGGGGGAGAAGGCATCACTGCTCCTCTCCATCCCCAGTAAAAGGAAATCATGCCACTTGATGTTTTTCTAACTGTAACTTGGAACAAAGAAGTGATTCCACCATTTTTAAAGTCACCATTACTTTCTGACAGCCAGGATGCATACTCTAAGAACTGGGAAGGACAAAAGAAAAAAAGAAGGAGGAGAAGAAAAATGCCTTTAAACTTGATGAACACAGGGCTCCAGAGAACCACTCCATGGCTGCTTGATATGGAACTCATTCATTCTACCAAGACTGATTTGGCTTCCCGCTGCGTGCCAGACACTGGACTCTGGGGTCTGGGGACAGTAGGCACAGTTGGGCATCACTTGGGTTGTGATAGTGACAAATGTGCTGACAACACAAAGGAGAAGCTCTGTAGCCAGAGCGGCCTCTGCTGAGATCCAACACATGGATAGGAGTTCAACAATGAGAGCAAATTTTGTGGTGGTAAGAGTGGTAACAGCAAACGTGCAAAGCTTCAGAAATAGTGCAGTGTGGGTGAAACCAGGAGAGCCAGAGTCAGAATAGACCAGAGCTTGGGCAAGAGGTTGGACAGCAGTCAAGACAGTGCTACATGACTTAGAACTGCATCCCATAACAGAATGTCAGGCTTTGAGTCCTGGCTCCACTTGGTACTAATATGCACCCTGGGAGGCAGCAGGTGATGGCCCCCATAGGGAGACCTGGATTGGGTTCTAGTCTCCTAGCTTCACCCTGGGCCAGCTCTGGTTATTGTGACCATTTGGGGAGTATGACTCAGAGGATGGGAGATTTTCTCTCTCTCTCTCTCTCACTTTCTCTCTGTGCTTTTCAAATAAATACAAATTTAATGGAAATAAAAAGAAACAAAACCCTATAGCAATGCTACTTACACCATATGGAGAAGGACTAGGTTTTCCTACAATGTGTTACAGACCAATACTTGTGCAATAAAATGTAATAAAATTGAATTAGCAAAAAAAAAAAAAAATCTGGAAAGACAATCAAAATACCAGATTATTAGGTTTAGAGAGTATTAGATTCAGCAGACAAAATTTACTCCATCAAATCACTACAGAAGTTTCCATTATCCTTGGGTTTTGTACCCATCTCATTGTGGATGAGAAACAGTTGGCCTGCTGCTGCCAGTCTTCACACTACACTCTTGGAGTCCCCCACCACCAAGCTAGTGCATTCAGAAAGGGAGGCCGGGTTAACAGTGACAAGACACTGCCGAAGTGTTAAGTAAAATGACATCTGGTCAGTGTCCTTTGAATGGAGCCACAAATAGGTAGTTGTAAAGAGCAAATTCGAGGGAGTGGTTGAGATACAAGCCAGACCATGAGGGTGGATGGGGTCCCTCTGCTTTTACAGTGAGTAAAGAATGTGCAAGCAAAGATAAACTTACCCATAAAACACTTAAGCCTTATATTACTAAACAGGACTCTTGTTTACACAGAACAGTTAACAAAAATTTATGTTATGACACAGAAAAACAACAGTTAGTAACTGGAAAGTGTTGATGAGGGTACTTCAGAAACTTTGTGGAAAATGAAATCTAAGGACAAGTGTGTTTTGAAATTCATCAGACCCAGCAAAGTCAACAAGACCTTCTGACCGGGTTACAACTAGTTAGATAAACCTACCCTTTCCCGTAAAGCCCTAGGGAGCAGCGGCCCTACAGGTAACAAGTATATTAGTCCCAAAGCCAGGATGTAAGCCCAGATGGCTCTCAGAAGCCTTAGAATTCTGAGGATTGAGTTTCAGAATCATAAGGTGGTCTGAAAATCCTCCAGATTTCTAACATTCAATTAGAGTGCCTGCTGGGAGAGCTATATTTCTGCCGACTTAGAGGAGTGGGAAACCATGGATGCCATGCAGTCTAAGGGATCAGGTGATCCCAGACAGGCTGCCTAGGGCCTCTGGAATTGGACAAGCTCAAGCTCAAAGCCAAATTTTGTCTCGAAAACTTGTAACCTCAAGATTCTTCTTGGCAATGGTATAGAGCCCACTACAGACCAATCTGGGAAGCAGGGGCAAGAAGCTAAAGCACCCCTGAACTTTGCGGGGAGGAGAGCTGGGCGTTGAGAAAACCACAAGAAGATGCAGTGGGGGGCGGGGAGGCAAGTAAGGAGCTATGGTGGTGGTGTAAGCTGTAGACCTGTTGGGGTGGGGTGGGGTGATTTTTCTTTTTCTGCGCAAAGCCCCAGGGTGTATCTGAGCTGCTGGCTGGACTCAGGCCTCCTTGTCTGCCTTTCTAGAGCTAAGCAATTATGTGTGCTCTGTTTTCACAGCTTCTGATATCACAGCAGCCAAAGTCTCCAAATCATGGCGTATCCCTGCAGATCTCTCTCACATGCAGTACACTCTGTGCAACGCTCCTAGCTTTGTACATTTCCTTGTCAATGCCCACCCCCCCCACACACATACTTTAATTAATCCAGCCCAGCACAGGGAAGGTGCTCAATGGGCTCAGGTAAACAATGGAGAGTAGCTCCTTGGTCATCAGCTGAGTTGAAAGTAAGACCTCTTCTTTCTGGGTCCTCTTCTAGCATCCCATTGCCCTTGGCCTATTAGTGAAATTGGAGCAGGCCATTGGAGCGGCTGTGAGCAGATCCGGCTGCAGAAGCGCCCAGCTGTTGCTATTGCCTCTCCCTGGCTTTCTGTGCCCGGGATGTAGACTCATTACGACTGTGATAGGTGCTGATGACATTAATGCAGTGGGCTGTTTCTGCATCGCATGTGCCATCTGCTCCCATCAGCCCTGTGGGGGTAAGTGCTAGGTAATTGTTTCCCATCGGTAGTCCATTTTCTCAGATAAAGCATGCACGATTCAAAAATAAACATCCACTCGGAGTCATCACAACCAGGCT
This sequence comes from Ochotona curzoniae, assembly GCF_017591425.1. Taxonomy (NCBI): domain Eukaryota; kingdom Metazoa; phylum Chordata; class Mammalia; order Lagomorpha; family Ochotonidae; genus Ochotona; species Ochotona curzoniae. The sequence goes on along the minus strand of NW_024465023.1, from coordinate 15,406,265 downwards.
AGTGTGGATCTGGGGGCAGCCACCCCATCTACTGCTAGTAGTGGGTGACGCTGCTTTCCCCGTAATTCAAGTCGAAGGGCAATTTGATTCATTAACGGTGACTGAGGGTGGAGGAGGCTCAGGCAGAGAGCAGAGACAAAAAAAAAAAAATAATCCTGAGAGTTCTTATAAACCAGCAGGGTCAATGCAAACGAGAAGGACAGAGCTGGAGAGAATTGGTGATTTATCAGCAAAGCCTTGCTAGTAGATGGAAATGAAAGTCCCAGCTGTGGGAAACCAACATGGGCTCCATGCTCAAGTTAGCGATGGCCATGACTGATTCACCAAGGACCACAGGTGCTAAGCCCAAAGAGAAAATTTGGCAGGGCCCAGAAGTGGGCAAGCAGAGAGGGCAGGCAAGGGTCATGCCAACGAGGCAGCCAAAGTCCAGCTCACAGAAATGATCAGGTGGGGGTTGGGCTGGGTTGAGGGGAGAAATGGGATTTAGTTATATCTTCCCAGACTCCCAAGATGACTGATAGGGTTTGCTGGGGTTTTTTTTATTTTATTTTATTTTATTTTTCTTTAAACAGGAAATTGCATCCTGTGGTTCCCTTGTAACCTGTTTTCCCTTAAGAATTGTCATGGCGTCCTCAGTTTGACCTTCACCTCCCCTCAGAGCTCATCTCCACATCCATCAGTCATTTATTAAATAAATATTTATGGCGCTCCTGCCGGATGCCAGGCGCCGTGCTCACGGCGAGGTCGCTGTGGGTCTCCGGAGCTGGACAGGCCTAGGTTTGCTAATGTTCCACTGTGCTAGGCTGTAACTTCTCTGAAGCCACGTTTCCTCAACTTGATGGTGCCAGCTAACCGTGTCAATTCACTAAGATCATCAAGAGAACGAAACAACAGACGGGTGCCGAGGTCTAGCGGGGCTTGGATGCTGAGCTTCTCTCCATGAATCTACTTCCATCTCATTTTCTTGCACCTTTGATGTCCTCTTCCGCATGCTGGATTGGCCCTGACCATTGCTTGATTCTAGCAATTAAGACACCAATTTCATATCTCCTGTGCCCAACTCCTTGCCCCCAGTGGTGAGACTTTCCCTTCCCTCTGGCTCTGGCACAGCAAGAACAGGATTTTCCTCCCAGGGCCCCAGCCAGTGTGGATGTGCCCGAACTGCCTTTCTGCCAACATGGTGCTGTCCCAACCAGAAAAAGGAGATTCCCTAGCACCCGGCTTGCTGCAGTACAGCAGCCAGGCCTGCTAATTGATTCATGTTATTTTATTTTCTGTACTGGTGGTTAGGGCCTCAAGCAATTTCATGCAAATTTATGAACCTTATGCAAATGAGGGCATCCCTACACTAATTGCACGCAAAATGGAAGCTCTGTGGGCACTTCCCCCATTCAAGTGTGCTCTGATTTCTTCTCATCCCTCAAATGACTCCCACACTTGTCCAGTCCCACAATGCCCCAGACACTAGCCTCCCCACCTGCTCACTGCTCAGCTGCCCCTTGGGAGGATGGGAGGGACAACAACAATCCTGTTGGCAAGGGCTGGCTGAGGACCTAGGCCACAGCAGTTCTGGGGAGCTCCTCCTCCAGTTTATTTTCATTTGACATCATTTGACTCCCACCTCACTTCTTCCCGTCCTCACAAGAGACACTGTGACCATCCAGGACAGCCTGTGACACCCCCTGCCAGAGGATCATACTCCATGGACCCCAGGAGAATGCCAGTGGCATACAGTTGCCTGGTGTGCAAAAAGGGTTGTATCACACTCACCTTGGCTGCATCAGGTGGCTGTCACCCTGGGGAAGGGGCACTAGCCTCCCAAACCCTTCAGAGCCAGGGCAGTCCCACCCTGGGAAAGGCCAGCATCTGAGGGTGGACATGCCAGCAGGAGCTCTCTGCTGCCTCTCATTTTCTTTAAGAATCCCACCCTTGTGAAGCAGGCATTGGTGTCACCCCTCCCCCGCTCTGTGAATCTGCTGTCTCTTATTCAGAACCTACTGCCACCTGCTTGAAAGGGACCTCCCAGGTGGAGTGCACGGAGTTGGTCCAGGACCCTGCCTGCCAAGCCTCGCAGTGGCTGGTAGAGGCTTTTGCCTCCAGCCAATGCCACATCTGAGGTCTGGTGTACCCAGCTTTTCTCCGTAGACATTCTCCCCTTAGTCTCACTACCTGGCGGCTTCTTGGGGCCAAATTCCACCTCGGAGTGTGCGGACCATCCCCAGTTCTCCTTCCTCACCTAGTCCCTGTCTCCTCATCCTCACCTCTTCTCTTCCCCTCATCTTCCTTAGCTCTCTGGCTCTCCATCCCTCTCCCATCCTTCCTTGAATCCTTCCCTGTCTCCCTTTCCTCTATTTCCCCTTCCTCTTGTTTGCTTTCACCTTCACCTTCATGCTCTCTTCCCTGAGCCTCGCACCTGCCTTCTTTGCTCACTTCCCCTTTCTCCGGCTGCCCTTGCTGCCACCATCCCCTTCCTCTATCCTCCCTTCCTTTGCCAGCCCCCACCCGCACCCTCCTGTAGAAGCCCGCAAGAGTGCGGGAAAGGGCCCTTGGCTCGCCAGGGTGGCTTTCCTGGGTGTGCGTGGCGCTGGAGGTGGTACCGGGATTGGCCTCCGAGTGGCAGTCTCGCTTGCTCAGGGGAGGTCGGAGGCGCCGAGCAGACAACAGCAGCTGGGGGTGGGGGACCTTGGGTCTCTGTGCGTGGGAACAGCCCTCAGCCAAACAGGCGGAGACGACATTGCTTGCAGGTAAAAAGCTGTGCCGGTCGGTGTGTGTCTCGCCAGCGATGCGCTGTGGCATAGCCCATACTTGTGTCCTTTAAACCCGCAAGAGCCTGTGGAGCCTGAGCTCCCTGGAGCAGCCCAAGTGTCACCTGCCGACCTCCTTCCCCCTCAGCCAGGGGTGCAGGCCCGAGGCAGCGCCTTCCCAGCGTTCCTTGGCCTGCCGACCTGCAGTCCCGAAAATGCCAGGCCCCAGCTCTTCTCCCCCTACTCCCCTTTCCATTGGAAAACCTTTTCTTTTTTAAAGTTTGATTCTCTGGTTCCGTGGATGCAAAATGGTTTACTCAGACAGAACCCGCTATTATCTCTAATAAGAGCCTACATCTTCGGAGCTCTCACAGTTTAAAAATTGATTTTACTGTGAATTTGCTCGTGTTTATTTGTATGAATATCCACTCTGGGAGGCAAGGCAGCCATTAGCCCTGCTTTATGGGTGAGGAAAATGAGACTTTGTGGGAGTCAGTCCTCTGTGTACTCCACTTGGCGCATAATCTTTCAGGACAGGCATGTAATGTTGGTCAGGCTGCATACTGCACAAGAGCTCTATGTTGAAAGAGGGACTTATTAAAATTGCAGATATATGCTTGCATAGGAGAGTGTTCAAGCAAGGGCTGAGTTAGACATCCAAATCAATCCAGGAGCAATGAAGATAATCCTCATATCATGCCTGCAGAGACTTGCAGAAATTACATGTAACAACAGGGGCATGGGGCTGGCATTGTGGTTCAGTGGGTTAAGTCACTGCTTATAGCACTGGCATCCCTTACGAGCCTGGGTTCGAGTCCCAGCTGTTCAACTTCTGTTCCAGTTCCCTGCTAATGTCACTTGGAAAGTATAGAAGATGGCCCAAACGCTTGGGTCTTGTCACCCACAGGGGAGATCTTGGATACAGCTCCAGGCTCCTGGCTTCAGCCTGGCTTCAGCCTGGCCCCATCCTAACTGTTGTGGCCATTTAGGAAATGAGCCAGCAGATAGAAGATCGTGTGTGTGCGTGTGTGTGTGTGTGTGTGTGTGTGTGTGAGATTCTGCCTTTCAAATAAATAAGCAAATATATACATATACAGTAAAGGCATATGGTACAAGTGCAGCCTCGGCAAACACACACACACACACACACACACACACACACACACACACACACACACACATTTCTGGCTTCCTTCTTACAAGCCTTGGTTCCTCATTCTTGTCCTCCTGTCTTCCTGATGAGAACATGCAAACGGCCTGGCAGAGAAGGGCACAGGTGTCACCGAGCCAGACTGGCTCGGTCATTGCCTTTGGAGTTCTCAGCTCAAGATGCCAGAGCCTTGGGCTGCTGCACAGCTCAGTACAGGTGCATGTGGGAGCCTAGCGCGGGCCAGCTCGGGACATGAGAAGCGCACAGGCACCTCGAAGACCGAGGACAGCTGTGCAGCCAGCTGTTATTTGAAGCCACTGTACTTGGGAGTGTTCTTGGCACTTTCCAAGAGTCTGAAAGCACTGGGAAGCCGGGTAAGTAGCTGTTCATCTCGTCCCTCCCCCAATTTGTCGGATGAGACAACTGAGTTACAGGAGAGTGTGGCACAGCTTGCCTTGATCAGCAGCTAGGGGTGGGTTTAGCTGGGCCCGCAGGAAGCCTGGTGCCTCTGGACCCGGCTCTCTCAGCATTGCCCTGGCAGGGAAACCCAGGCTCAAGGGCACACTACTGCTTTGGGACCTGGCAAGTGGAGCAGAGGGGCTGATGGGAAAGCTGTCAGCTGAGCCTATCCCAAGGGGAGAGGAGGAGAATGGCCTGAAGGAAGGATTTAGGCCTCCTAGTGGAAGAGCGGGGCAGTCTGTGGCAAAGGGAGGGCTATAGTCACAGCTTCCCTAGGATTTATTTTTCAGGCTAGACCAAGCCTTCAATGAGACTGCAGTGGATCGTAAGGTCACAGTCTGCTCAGCTTCTGCCAGAGGGCATTCACCGTGCAGGGCACGTATCATCGCTATTGCAATAGCATGTACTGCATGTGCGATAGTGCGTTCGACTGTCCCATTTAACAGATGAGGGAAACAAGGCCCAATGAAATGAAATAACACAGCTGGCTAGTGACTGAGGCAGGTTTCAAAAGCAGAATGTCTGGCTCCAGAATCTGGGTCTGCAACCACTGCCCTGGCAGCCTCTCGGTGCTGAGTGTTTTGTTCTTCGCGGTGTTCCAAGAAGCAAAGTGAGGGGCTGCTGATTTATTGGTGCAGTGGGTTAAGCCGCCACCCATGGTACTAACATCCCTTATAAGAACACTGCTTCAAGTCCTTGCTGCTCTGCGTTGGATCCAGCCCCCTGCCAATGCCCCTGGGAAAACAGAGGGAGATGGCCCAAGTACTTAGGTCCCTGCCACCCACGTGGAAGGCCTGGATGGAGTTCCGAGCTCCTGGCTTTGGCCTGACTTGGCTACAGCTGTTGCAGCTGTGGAACAGCACACTCAAGATTTCTTTCTCTTCGTCTCTTCCCCTCTGCCACTCTGCCCTTCAAAGAAATAACTTCATTTGAAGAAGAAAAACAAGACACATGGAGAATCGGTGTGGGTGAGCGGGGGGTAGGATCTGCTACCTCTTTCTCAAGACAGGAGCCTCATTTCCTAGAGGGCAGTGTGCATGAAGCTGCCAGTTTCTGGCATTCCTTACGCTACATTGGTGGACGATGTACCTGCGGGTTCCCACATCTTTGGTCCCACCTGGCGGTTCTGGCCACACCTTAAACCATCAGAAACCAATTTTTTTTTTTCCCCACAGTCTGGAAGCCAAATGTACTCTTCTTCTCTCCTTGGCCCTTGGTGTAGGAGTCAGCTACCCAGCCCTGACCTTCCCAGGCATCATTGCACTGACCTTATGTGGCATTCTCCCCAGCCCTTGCATTTCCATGGATGACCCTGTCACCTGCCACCTATGCCACACTTGACACCATTGCCTCCATGACGTGCAACTGGGAAGTCACAAGGCATGTGAATTTGCCCTAAAATTTTTTTTAAATAAATAAAAATAAAAAGAAGAAAACAATAAGGCCATGCCTGTTGGGCCTCTTCCAAGAATGGGACCTAGAACTAGCACTTCCCCAAACCACTTCCGATGTACACAGCAGTGACACTCGCTGCCATTTGTCAAGGCCTTTCTCTGTCCTGGAGTCAGCAAACATCATTGCTGCTCATCTCAGCACCTCTGAAATACAAATACCACCTTCATGTAGAGAAGGGGGACTGAGGCATAAATACACTAAATAAACCCCCTGGCTCAAGGTCACAAGGAATGTGGGCTGGACTTTCTCCATCCCATGTCTTCCTACTAGAGTTCTCGGGGGAAATAGGATGCCTGCCTGCCAGCAGCCCAGATTCTCCTCCTCCAACCCAAACAGAGGCTCTAGGCATCTCCAGGGTCTCCTCACTGCTGCACCCCACTTCTTCTGCTCCCCTGCCCATGTCCCCATCTCTACTTTCAATGTGCTGCTGGAAGCAGGAACCATCGTGAAAGCACTAGAAACCTGCCATTCCTGGTGCTGCCTTGCCCCCCCAGTCCTTGTCCTAGTTAGCTAGCATGAGCCCCAGCTGGAACAGAAGCGAACTCTTTGAGTCAAGGTCACAGCCTGAACCTGTGTGAGCAGGAGTGAATGTCCACGTGCAATTGAGGACATACATACCACATGGATGTGCTTGCCCGAGTGCATCCTGTGTGAGGAAGCATGCATGTGCAAGAGGGTGAGTGCTGAACATGCCTGGGTCAGAGTGTGTCTGGAGGCAATGTGCACCTGCACACAGCACAATGCACAATGTCTAATAGGAAGCAGAAGGCATTCTGGCACATCAGTAAATGGTCCTCTTTCCAGCTTGTTTGGCAGAGTACGCCTGGTACAAGGTAATATGGGCAACCTAAGGCTAGAGCCAGAGAGCTGGGGACATGAGAGATTCTGCCAGCCCCAGGTTCATGGACACAGCTTCTCTTTCAGCCATCCTCAAACCTAAGAAGTAAGGCTAGTGGTTGCCTTTACAGTGGAGATGCAGTTTTTAAAAATAGGAGGCACAGAATCACCCCCTCCTCCAAACACACACAGAAATGAATACTGAGTTCTTCTTTGCTGATTCACTCCTTCAATGCTCATGAAAGACTGGCCTGAACTAGGGCCAGGTTTACTGCCTAGGCTCTCAATCCAAGTGTTAGTGGCAGAAAAGCCCAATTATTCAAACTGCAACTGCTACCTTCCAGAGTCTGCTTCAGCAGGAAGCTGGAGACAGGAGCTGGAGCAGGAATGGACCCCAAGCCGTGCAATGTGGGATATGGGCATCTCAACCACTGGATGCACTTTATTCTTTGCAGTGTTCAAAGGGCTTGGAGTGACAGGTAGACATAAATCCTATCAGGAAGGTTGCTGGGGCAGAAAACTGCTGGCAACTCAGGAGCAAGAAGAAGCCACACTGGCCCAGAAATTCTGAGGATTGGGAGACTCCCCAACAGCACCCACCCCAGGGTGATCTCTTCTTGTCTTTGATTTTTGTAGTCTTGGAGACAGAAAGGCAGAAAAAGGGCTTGAGTGTGGTGCAGCTTAAGCTCTCAAAAAAGCATTTTTAAAAAATCATTTCTTTTATGGAAAACGATTTACAGAGAGGAAGACCTTCCATCCACTGGTTCACTCCCCAAGTGATCGCATGACCAGAATTGAGCCAATCTGAAGCCAGGAGCCAGGAGCTTCTTCCAGGTCCAGGTGCAGGGTCCCAAGGCTTTGGGCCACCTTCCACTGCTTTCCCAGGCCACAAGCAGGAAGCTGGAAAGGAAGTGGAGCAGCTGGGATACGAAGTGGTGCCTGTATGGAATACTGGCACATGCAAGGCAAGAAAGTTAGCCCCTAGGCCATTACATTGAGCCCTCAAAGAAGCCTTTGAGTGTGACCCCTTTTCCAGTTGCCTCAGTTTAAAATGGGTGAAGATGAGGTGGGAGGGATCAGGTCGATGGCTTTGTAAGTACTGCTTCCCAAAGGCTGAAGGGGACTTCTCTGTGTGGGCCAAGTGCCCCTGCCATGTCCCCCTCCCATCCTACCTCACCCGGCCTTGATCTGATGGGCCTGAGCCGCCTCCCCTCACCCTGCTCTGCTGCATTCCTATAAAGGCCAGCTCTCTGAAATGCAAGGTGATGTACCTGAACCTGTTGGAATGCTGAGAAACCCAATCTGGAGCCCATCAACCTCTTACATAGCATAGTTATGCACTAAGAACAGGCTTCTTGCAGGAAATCCACCAGCAGTGGGCAGATGACTGTCTCCAATACAAAGACCTGGTTTCCCCAGAACTGTGTGTCCTGGACACCAAGACTTGCAGTTCCACCTTGCTCTCTTATATAGCCACTCTGCTGCTTCACAAACACTTGGAGTGGTTGTAGGGAGAATCACAAAGTGACTGAGTGACCTCTACTTGTCCCATGGCCTAAAAGAGAAGAAAGCCAGGGACATCCATGTGTGAAGATTCTGTCCAGTCTGTGGAAGTTAAGGTGCTGGGAGCAGCCCACATGCTGTCAGTCAGGAAGATTGCCTGTGCCCTTTGTACCACTGTGTCTGGCCTGTGTTACAGGCTTTTCTAGAAGGGAAGCTTTTGCTGCCAACACTTATGGCTTTTCTTTAGGCAGTGCCTCCTCCATCTCCCTGAAGCTGATCTCATTTCCCAGAGAGAGAGACCTGCCTCCCACAAGCACTTTCAGACTTTAGTTTCCATAAGGCTTTAGAATGAGACTAGAGGTAATCCAGCATGGAAGAGGATGCTCCCAGTCCCTCCTTTTATTGATTTTTGGGGGACTTCAGAATCTGTTCAAGGACACCTGTGTCCCTAGGAAATCTCTAAAAGCTTCTGGAACATGCTTACCCTTGCTTTGTACTGGAGCATCTCTGAACAAACTCTCTGGGTTGGTTTAGCCATCATGCTTGTAATTAAACTAGTCTCCTGGGGAGGGGGATATATATCTGTGTTCATCATAGGCTTTTCTGGATGGTAAGGCTGTGTTGATTGGGCCCATATCCTACAGTTCGGCACTAACTGGGACTGCAAACCTTATTCCTTCTGAGCTGCAAGGTTGTGGGGAGGAGGGGCGCAGAGGAAGGGTGTCACACTTTCTGCAGGCCAGGCTGGCTGGAGCAGCCACCTGCAGGCTGACCTGCTTGCAGAACTCTGGCCTCCAGGCTGCGGGACTCCAGCAAGGCACCATTTCCATATTCTCTGGCAATAACTAATTAGCGATTATAAAGCTCTTTGAAATATGAAGTGCTGCATGATAATATCTGTAATGAGCCTGATTCTTTCCCTCTCACACAAGGGAGGGGGAGTCGGTTTTACACCCCATTAAGGCAATTGAGGGGAGAAAGGTAGCTTCCCTTTCTGCAGCCTGCCTCGCAACCCTGGTCACATCATGTGGCCCTGGGGAGGGGGACTTTGAGCCCTGGTTCCCTGGCCTGGCCAGGCAGCTGACTGGCAAGACTGTGCTCTGGCGCCTACCCTCTCCCAGTCTTCTAACCGCTCCATCAGCCGCTTACCAGCTACTGACTTACCCTCGCCTGAGTGGGGGAAGGGAAGGTGAGGATGATGGATGGAAAGGGGAGAAGAGAAAGGTGGAGAAACGGGTGAGGAGAACGAACGAGTTGGGCTCGTGGTATCCTTAATGTGATTTAGAATTTCATATTAATATATCACCTTGGAAAAAATTAATGAGAAACGTGAAGAAAATAGGATAATGAATATGATAATATATGGGGAGTGCTTTGGGCTCCTTGCAACAAAGGTGCAAGGAATTATTGCTGTGATTTTCTCACGGTACATATATATTTTTATTAAACTGAAAAAAAAAAAAAAAAGCCAAAAGCCTTGCAAGGCACTAACGCCCCACAGAGGAGTCACTCTTCAATTAGTTCTCTGAGCTAGGCATACCTCTTGCCTGTTTTCTCATGGCTCTTGTGGAGACCCCCAACTTAAGGGCCATGGAGCGAAGCTGAAAACACACCTTGGCTTGGCCCAGGATCTCCAGTGCACAAGTGCCTGGGAAAATGGCATCTTGAGTAATTGGGGCTCAGGAAACTGTCTTAGTGGTAGGGAGGAGGGGAGTTAAATGCCAAACAGAATGAGAAGCCAGGCCCTAGATGGCTGAAAATGTAGCATAGCCAGAGGACAAGGGTGGCTTTCTGTGTTCAATCCACTGGTCTCTCCTCCTTACCCAAGGGTCTGCCCAGGCCAGACTTCTTCTTGATGATTAAAATATAATTAAACACAGGTTCCCAGGTGGAAAGGAACATTGTGAACCACCTTGCTGAGACACACCAGGGACCAGACTCAGAGAAAAAAAAATGGGTCTCAGCCTCTGGCTATTTCCCTATGCACCTGTTCCTGTACTTGTGATGATGTCACATCCCAATAGGCCCATGCATGGTACACTGAGATGATCGTAAGTGGAGAATGCATGGAATTCCCTAATTTAGGGTTCATCCCAGCTCAGCTCATTATAGAGTCACATTGGTTTCTGCCGGTGGCTGTTGGCATGCTTGGGAGCTACACTGGCTGATATTGCCCAGCTAAGACAGAGGATTGGGATGCATGGTGCTAGTCCAGGAAAAGATGTGAATGCTATAGTGAAAGCACAGCTTGTACTGAATGAGAGTTTCTTTCATGACTTCTTGAAGTTACAAAATGCTAAGCCAGGGAGCATTCTGATTGGCCATGTTCATGGTGGGGGCTCCGGGGCAGCAGTGACAGCAACGTTTGCACATATTTGAGAAACGTGCATCCCCAGGCCTCACCCCACAGCGACAGAATCAGACTCTGAGTATGTGGTCAGGCACATTGCACTTGGACAAGTCCTTTAACATATTCAGGCTGAAAAGCACGCGGCTGGAATAGCAAGCTTCAGATCTCCCTGCATCATAGGGAAAGAAAGATGGAGAGTAACCTTGGTAAAGAGCCATGACCCTTGCACACACATGAAATGAGTGGTGGAGAAATCTGGGGCACTGATTGCTTGGTTTGGTTGCTCAGAAAGAAGACTCCAAGACAGGGATAGTTAATAGGAAATACCTCACTAGCAGCGGTCAGATGAGAAGCGAGGACAAGAGGGAGGAGAGGGAAAGAAAGCAAATGATGTAGCAAATTAGCAACAGCCAATCACTGAGTACTGAACATAGACTGTGTGCTAGTCTAAGTATCTTATGTAAATTGTTCTATTTATTCCTGATATCTATTGTGTGAAGCATGTAAAACGTTACCTTCATTTTAGACTCAAGGAAATGCAGGATCAGAGAGCTTGTGTAACTTTCCTGAGGTCCCACTGCCAAGAAGTATGGAGAATTCATGTTTGGAAGTAGGCAATGCCATTCTGGAAGCTGGGCTTGTAGCTTGCAACTCCTGCATAAGACCTGCTAATGCTAAAGACGTTTCTAGATGAGCCTGAGAATGGTTCCACGAAGAATCTGCACCCCACCACCCTTTGTTGCATCAGTGGGAACCTTAAGGCTCAGAGGCTCAATAACTAGCCAGAAGTCACTCTCTGCAAAGGGGCTGAACCAGCATTTCGATGCAAGTCGGTCTGACTGCAGAAGCCTTGCTGTCATTATCACATTGCACCTTTTGCCAGAACCACTAAAACTGCCTACAAGGCCAAGCATAGCATACCAGGTTCTGATATTTCCTTCCATGGGCTGGTTTTTGGCCTGTGATAGTATCAGAGTCACAGCAGATCTCCCCCCACCTCTGTATTTTTTAACTCTCCCAGAATCTTCTTGGGGTTCAAGTATTCATCTCTCATCTATCTAGTCACCCATTAGTGCATACAGCTGGCCAGCCAGCATTTCTTGACATTCAACCATAGGCTTAGCTGTGCTCTAGGTACATTCTACGGTATATTCTAAGTGAATGTAATACAGTGCCCCGACCTTGGAAGTTTTACAATCTAGTTGCAGAATAATAAGTCTCATCAATGCAGCTCTTTTTTTTTTTTTTTGCACCGCTGAAATCTTCATGCCTTTTTTGTTGTTGTTGTTACCATTGATCCTTACCATACTTTCATACCTGAAGAAACAATTCTGCCAACAGCCACATGAATGTGGAAGAAAACCCCGAGCCTCAGAAATTCAATGTGGGTGACATTTTTTCTTTGTTTTTTGAAGATTTATTTATTTGTAATGGAAAGGTGGATTTACTCCCCAAGTAGCCACAATGGCCAAAGCTAAGCCAATCCGAAGCCAGGAGCTTCTTCTGGGTCCCCACACAGGTGCAGGGTCCCAAGGCTTTGGGCCATCTTCTACTGCTTTCCCAGGCCACAGCAGGGAGCTGGATGGGAAGTGGAGCTGCCGGGACATGAAGAGGTGCTCATATGTTATGCAGTAGCATGCAAAGCAAGGGTTTAGCCACTAGGTTATCATGTCAGGTCCTAACTAATATTTAAAAAAATATATATATATATGTATACATATGTATATATATTTATTTATTATTGATTTCAAAGGCAGAGAGAGATTTTTCCATCTACTTGTTCATTCCTCAAATGATCACAATGTCCAGGCCTGGGCCAGGAACTCCATGTGGGTCTCCTGTGTGGATAGCAGGGGTCCAAGTACTTGAGCTGCCCTTCACAGCTTTCCCAAGTGCATTACCAGGAACCTGAATCAGAAGCAAAGCAGAAGGTACTTGAATCATTGCTCTGATATAGGATGCTGGAGTTACAAATGGCAATAATACAGCACAACCCCTGCCCCAGGAATGAGATCTTGTTTGCAGCTTCCTCAGATTCTGAGCAGATGACTTAGGCTGAGCTGGAACTCCTGGTTCATGAGAATGGTGAACCTGGGCGTTGTGGTAAGGCACCTAGAGTTGTGATAATTTCTTGTGAACATAGCAAACTAAGTCTGATGGCTACAGCATACACATACCCCATCCCACTCTCTCCCTTACCATGGGACCTTGACACTCCTTCCATCAAGAAGAGGAATCTACTGGAAAACCTTTGATTTTTTTCAACAGTGGATGCCAGTGGAAGTGACACTGGTTTCTAAGGCTGAGTAAGACCAAGTGAGGCAGTTTCTCGCCTGCCATGGGCCCAGTTGGTTTTGGAGTCCCAAGCTCCATGTACAAAGTGGGAGTATTCTGAAGCTGCTGTGTTGTGAAGAGGCCCAGAGTCAATGGACAGAGCCTATGTAGGGTCTCTGGTGGGCTGTACTTATCTGTAGCTTAGACCCAGCTCCTACCACTGAGTCCCTCGTAGGCTACTAGTTATTCTCAGCGAAAAGCTACTCATACTGGAGCTGAATGAGTTTTACCCTCTTGTTCCACGCCCAAATTCCGGATCCACCGAAAACAGATGCGTGTTCCATTTCGCTGAGCTGTGTGGCAGTTTGTTATGCAATATTAGCTATCGGCAATTGTGGCCAAACTCTGAATCCATGAATTTGTGACGTAAGCTTCACTTGCTTCAAACTGAAGAAATCCCACTTCCAATAGCAAAGGGTACAGGTATACAATTGCAATACAGGAAAGCCTGCAGGATTGGGAGCAAGAGCAGAAGCTGCTGCCACACGTGCTCACAGCCATCTGTGCTTAGGAATCGACTGAAGCAGCCCAGAGAACATTCCCACTTTGTCGCTGAATCATATAGCCAGGTTTGGAATCAACGCTGGTTGATCCAGAGCTGGGACTGGTGGAAGGAACTTGACCTGAGGATGACCTTCCCATGGAAAGAGGAATCCAGTGATCATAGACCTCAAGCAAGTTTTTCAGCTTTTTAAAGCCCCCCAGGCTGATACCTGTTGTAAAGTTGTGCCGTATCAATATTTATTGGACTTCAGCATCCTGAGTCTGTTTCGTAACTGAATACCTATGATGGGTCACCATTTTTTTAAAAAGATTATCAATGTAACATGCAAAAAATATATTTGTTGCATTTATACATATTTATATCATACATTTGCAGTGTATAGAGGCACTCAGAATATCTATTATTTATAAGCATTGCCACAACTCAGGTTTGTTAGAAAGGCTCGGAGTGAGAGTGTGTTTGTAAAGTGCTCCAGGGCCCTCTGGGATGAGGGCAGCTATGTAAGTGTAAGTCATTATCATTAAACTAAACTGCCTTCCCCCGATTACTGACAGCATGGAAGACATTCTTCTGCCTCCCCGGCCCCTGCGCATGGTCTGCTAATGCTGGAATAGTGGAAAGATAATATTGCTGTAATAAGTGCTTTCTTTTATTAGAAACAACCGTGTTGAAGAAAGTGGGAGGCCTCCCCTCGCCCCACCCCACCAAGTTCCAAAGGGTGGGTGCTGGAGACAGAACACTCAGAGGCACAAGAAAATTCTGGGTCCAAGTTAAGTATGGGGGCAGGACAGCATGCGAGAACATTCCCACTTCCTCCTGCATACCATCCTACAGACCCCCAAAAGACACTCCTGAGTTCAACTGGGTGTAAAAAGGTTATGATGGATACAGGGACTTTCTGGGATTCTTGCCTCCATTGCATTCTGATCGACACCCAAAGCCAGGGGAATCCCCTTAATGGACTGCAGGGAGTTGTGCCTTGGTTGAGTTGCAACCAAGAAGGCTTGGAAGCCTTGGGTTTCCTAGGACAGAATTCATCTTTGTAACTGGAGAGTGTCACTGGTTGTGGTCACATAACCATGCTAAATCAAAAAAAAAAAAAAAAAATAGGCAGAAGCATCTGAATAGTGCTTGTATATGACAAAAAGTTCCCTTTCCTCTCTGACTTGCCTGAGGCCATCCCGTGTCCACCTGTCGGGAATACTTGTTACATGGGTTACACATCTGAGCATACTCCAGAAAGTTCACAGGAAAGAGAATGAGCAGATATGTTTATTTTGGTTGCAAAAATGTTTGAAATCCATGCATTAGTTTTTCATAACATGCCTCTTTCCATTAATTTTTTATAGAGAAGCTATGCACAGATTTCAAAACTGTTTTCTGCATCAATATATACATAGCTTTAAAATTCCATCGCCAGTGAAGTTTTTCAAATATCCTCCTATCTTTCTGCCACACACTTGCCATGGGGAGAATCTCAAAAGAAACGTGTTTGACTCTAGCTGTGCATCTCTGGGTGTTAAGAAATGGAGGCAGGACAGCCACTAACTCAGTTGATCTTCCCCGTAGCTCAGTGAAGCTAATCTTAGTCTCGTATCTCCATTGTGTATATGTAGAAACTGATGTACACAAGGATTGAGTGAGTGGGCCAAAATGAAGTAATAGGAAGAATCAGAATTGAAATCCAGGCTTTTGGATTTCAGATCAACTGTCCAGGGAGGATTTGTCTGAGGGGTTTTTCCAAAAGTTCACGGAAAAATGAGTATTATGGTTAAACAAGGTTTGGCTCTCAAAGTGTTTTTGCACAAAACTATATGGCAGAAAAGGACCTCCTGTCCACACTTTGGCTTTGAGAGAATCCAGAACAGAAGGGAGAAGGTCACCCGACTAATCATGTACTGCTATACAACAAACCGCTCTAGGTGTGACAGGGTTAACAGGGCTGGGATTGCTTCATCATGAGCTCCGGTGGAGGGGGAGGGCTGGGTCTGGGGTGGCTGGCTTCTGTGATGGCACTTCTTACAGCTCATCTCTGCTGCCGCTGCGGCTTGCTGTCTGGAGTTGGGGCTTCCTCTCTTGCATGTCGGTGCCTGGCCTGGGAACACACAAACAGCTGGGGCTGCCACAGCTGGGCTCCTGGTCTCTCTGTGTGTGGTCTCTCCACAAGTCCCTCCCGCATGGCAGCTTCAAGACAGCTGGCTTTTTTTTTTTCTCTCTTCTCGTGGCAGTTCTGGGCTCCCAAGGTGAGTGTCCCCTGAGAGACAGCCAGGTGGCAGCTGAATTGTCTTTTATGATGCAGCCTGGGGAAGCCACACAGTGTCACTTTTTGTTACTTCTGTAACTCTTTATTAGAGGGGAGTCATAAAAACTCCCCCTCTAGGAGATGGCAATTAAGCCCGCAGCTTCTCCTGGAAGGAGAGTCAGAGATGGGAGACAAGCGCTAAGTCCATCACAACTCCACCTGCACCATTTGGCATTGCACTCCTTTTAGGATTCCAGCCAAAGTGGGACAGGCGCTAAACACTGTCTCCTGGCCTTTCCCCCACTTCCACCTCTTTAACCTGCCCAACTGCTTTCAACCCCTGGTACCAGATGATTACAGCAGACTTCACAGACTCTGATGCCAAAATGCAGAGGCAGGCCGCACTCCCCATGTTGCCCTGTGTCCTGGCTAAGGAGCCACAGCGAAGCGCCAGTCTGTGCCAGTCCCCGGGCTGCAGCTGTTCAGAGCCCGTGTTTGCCTTTTGGCTGAGACACTTTAAAACCCAGCGTCTCGGTTTCATTTTGAACCTGACAGATAAAAGGCCGACTTTGACTGAGAATATTAACTTTCTGGCTTTCGCCCAAGAAAGCTGAACAGATGAGGAAATAATATAAAATAAAAGGCATCTGCAAACACTGATTGTCGGCTGCTTTCCATAAAATACGCCCACTGTTATGTGTAACACTCTCCGTGGCTTTCATTTCTTGGCCCCCTCCCTCTCTTTCGCTGCTGGGACTGAACGCACTGCCTTCTCTTATTTAAGAAGAAAGCAAGAGAGAGAGGAACAGGGGCAGGTGGTAGAAACAGAACCCAGCTTCTCGCCAGAAGGTTCCAAGCAGGTGTGCTCCCGGGCTAAAGCTTCTCAGACATGGGGATGGGAGCAGAGGATGCGACCAGCCCTCTAAGCCCCTCCCTCATCCCTGCTGGCAGCACCTGCAGGTGCCAAGGAAGCGCTGGTTGTTAGGGAGTGCTGCCATTTCTCGCTTCTCTCTACTGTTGGTGATCAACTCTATACAGCAGGGCCCAGGGAAGAGGCACCATGATGGGGGCAGGGGCTACAGGAAATGTTCTGCCTGGGCCTTCCTGCTCCATAGTCCCTAGCTTGGTGACTGTTCCCTCTGTTGAGGACAGGAGGCCCAGGCTGGGGGAAAACACCCCTGTGGCACCTTCACCTGTGGTTTATGACTCTAGTATTAGTTCCCGCGGGCTGCTGGGGTCTCAAACGGCAAGAATGCACTTGTCCCAGTTCCGGAGGCTTCAAGCCCATAGCAGGGACTATAGCAGGGATGGTTTTTTCTGAAGGCTGTGAGCAAAGAATGGATCCCAGCAGGTCCTGGTAGGTAGCAGGCTGTCTTCTCCTTTTGACTTCATGTTGGCTTCCCTCTATCTGCGCACATACTTCCTCTTCTTGGAAGGACACAGTCCCATTGACTTAGTGCCCACCCTAAAGTGTCATATTCCCTTGCTTAAGTATCTGCAGACCCTGGCTTCAAACACAGTCACGTTCAGAGTTCTGCAGGCCTAATTAACTCCATAGTAGGTCTATAGATTTGTCCCCAAATAAAAATAACAACAGGTGCATGCCCTAAGTGGCACGAAGCTGTAGCCTAGACCCAGCACGTTAGCCTGTTGGGCACATTACACTGTTAGCGCCCCTGCTCTGGGCCGTCACAGGGTTTGGCTACCACTGCTGTTTTCTTACCTTCATTGGCTGGGTCAGTGAAGCCCCAACATGGCAAGTAGACAATGAGCTCCCCAAGAAGTGGAGTTTTGGAGGGTATCAACTAGCATCATCCCAACCTGGCCAGTGCGCAGCTCACCTGGCTCATGGAGGAAGGCCACGGGGTTAGCGGGAAAGGTAATTTTACGAAAGTATGGGAGACATGCAAGATGGTCATCTGCCCTGAGTGCTTCCCTGGCACAGTCAGGGTAGGGGAAAGAAACAAACTTCACCACCAATGGGCCCGGGGAAACAAGGCATTGCATTTACTTATCTACAGAAGAAAGGAAAGGACATCTGTGCAGATAGGAGTGGAAACCCCAATGAGTGGGTTCTGTCTCCCAAAGGGGCCCCCTCTCTGTTTCTGGATCCCTTGAGGCCAGGCCATCCAGTGGGATGGTGACAGAGTGGCTGCTTACACAGACTTCAGGACAAAGGCTCTGAAGGGAGACAGCCACCTCCTGCTGCCTTCAGTTACAGGCTCAAACTCTCGAATTTTGTCATCCAGAGGCTTGAAACCAGGGAGGACAGTCAGCCTTCAAGAGAGCAGAACAAGGGCCTGACGCCACGGTTCGGTGGCTAAATCCTTGCCTTGAACATGCTGGGATTCCATATGAGCATGGATTCGT
This sequence comes from Ochotona curzoniae, assembly GCF_017591425.1. Lineage (NCBI taxonomy): Eukaryota > Metazoa > Chordata > Mammalia > Lagomorpha > Ochotonidae > Ochotona > Ochotona curzoniae. Next base: position 15,388,316 of record NW_024465023.1, on the reverse strand, counting down.
GTCCCAGATGCCCCACTTCCAATTCAGCTCACTGCTCATGGCCTGGGAAAGCAGTAGAGGATGGTTAAAAGTCTTGGGACTGGAAGAAAGCTCCTAGCTCCTGGCTTCAGATCGGCTCAGCTCTGGCCATTTTAGCCATTTTGGTAGTGAATTAGCAGATGGAAAATCTTTGTCTCTTCTCTGTAAATCTGTGTTTAAGAGAAAGAGAGAGAAGGAAGAGGAGGAGAAGAAGATAAAAAGGAGGAGGAAGAGGAAGAAGAAATGGGAAATATGGGCCCAATGTTATGGCTTAACTGGCTAATCCTCCCCCTGCAGGTACTGGTATCTCATATAAGCACCAATTTGTGTTCCGGCTGCTTTACTTCCCATCCAGCTCCCTGCTTATAGCCTGGGAAAGCAGCGGGAGATGGCCCAAAGCCTTAGGACCCTACATCCACATGGGAGACCTGGAGGAAGCTCCTGGCTTCAGATCAACTTAGCTCCAGCCATTGCAGCTATTTGGGGAGTGGACCAACAGATGGAAGATCTTTCTGTCTATAAATCTCTTTCCAATAAAAATGAATGTATCTTTAAAAAATGAATATATCTTGGATCTAAGAACGAAATTCTCATCACAACCTCTAACACTCTCTTTCTCTCTCTCTATTCTTTCCTCCACCTCATGTATGCCTTGAAATCATGTGCAGGTTAACCTATCCTGTTTCCACCTTGCTTCAAAGCCACTGTCATTCAGCACCTGGATTATCTTGGTAACCTCCTGAGTGGGGTCTCTGCTTCGTATCCTGCCCTCACCCCATTCAGTCATTTCTCAACCCAACAGTAAAAGAGCCTCTTGAAAGGGATGTCAGAAGCCCAGATGTTTGGCCTAGTGGTTACGATGCCCACATCCAGCGTTGAGGTGCATGGCCTTGATATCTAACTTCAGTTCCTGTCTCTGCTTCCTGCCAATGCAGATGCTGGCAGGCAGTATGTGATGGCTCAAGAGACTGGGCTCCTGCTACCCACCTGGGAGACCCAGATTAAGCTTTTAGCTTCTGCCTTAGACCTCAACACAACGCCTCCAAATTGCAGGCATTTGTGGGGTGTACCACTGGATGGAGCTTTTTGGTTTTCTGCCTCTCTAATTAGTTAAATTATGATTGTAATATAACATTTTCCAAGTGGTTAAGTCAGGTTGTGTCATTCTCTAGGTCAAAAATCTCCCTTGGCACACCTCAGAGGAAAAGCCCCAGTCCTCCCTAAAGCTGACTAGGCTCTCCATGTCTGGCCGCTGGTGACCTCCTGTTTGAGCCCTCCCACACTGCCTGGATTCCAACCACACTGGCTTTCTTGCCACCTAGGCATGCCAGAGCCTTTTCTACCTGGTGTCATCTCTGCCTGGGTCCCTCTTCCCTAGGCTGTGGGAGAGGCTCAGTATCTCTTTTCCCAGCGGCTGAGGGCAGCGTGGAGCCCTGCATAGGGCTCACTTGAGCTGCTGGTCGCAGAATGCTAAAGGAAGCTGTGATCTACTGCCTGTGACTAATTCAGCTGTCAGTTGACCATACTGTTGTTTCTTTATTTTCAGACACCTTATTCTGCTGCTTCGATCCAAACATCTATGCTATTGCCAGTACCACACTATCTGGGTTACCTTGCAGGTACACAGTCTTAAAATCAAGTGCGATGACATGTTTATTATTTTTTTTCCAAATATTTTTTACCTCTTCTAATTCTTCCGCCTTTCTATACAAAGTTTAGAATCAGTTTGTTAATGTGTACCAACATCCTGTTGGGATATTAATTGGCACTGAATCCAATCTGTAAATCATTGTGGTGAGGACCAGTGCATTGACTGTGTTGAACCTGAACAGTCTGTGGTACTGATTTATCATTTTGCCTGGTCCGCTGCTTTATGCTGTTTGAAGTCCTACGTGCTGTCCTTCATCACGCTGTTATAGTTTTCAGCTTATGGATCCTGTGCATAATTTGCTACAATGGTGCCTAAGTAGCTCATTATTTTGGAGCTACTATAAATTATGTTAACTTTTTCAAAATTAGCTTTCAGTTTCACATTATTATTGCGTAGAATTGCAGTTCAGCTTTCTATGTTGCTCTTAAATCTACAAATTTGCTAAACTCACTTATTTTAAAAGGGTGTTTTTTTTGGGGGGGGGGAGGATGTTAGGATTTGTAGATTCCTTAGAATTTTCTACATAGAAAACCATGTGTCCTACCAAGGGCCAATTATATTCTCCTTCCTGTGTGTGTGTGTGTGTGTGTGTGTGTGTGTGTGTGTATTTATGTGTATGTATATACTTTACCTGTTCTTCACTTGCCACACTGCCAAATTGACTAGTGTTGAGTTGAAGGAATAGTTATGATTATCGTTGCCCTGTGTGTTTTCTATTTTAAATTTTTATTTATTTGAGAGAGAGAGAAGAGAGATTGAGTTTTCATTTGCTGGTTCACTCTCCAAATGGCTATAGCAACCAACTTTGGAACATGACGGAGCCAGGAGTCAGGAACTCCATTGGCTTCTCCCACATGGGTGGCAGGGCCCAAGCACTTGGGCCATGCCTTGCGGCCTTCCTAGATGCATTAGCAGGAAGCTGGGTTAGAAGCAGAAAAGCCAGGACTGGAACCAGGATTTAGATATGGAGTGCTGACATCAATGGTGTGACCTGCACCACAATGCCATCCCCCTTACCCTGTTTCTGGTCAAAGGGAAAAAGCATGCTATTACTCTTTTTTTATCATTAAGTGTGACGTTTCATAGATAGGTCTTTCACACATGCCTTTTGGTCAGGATGAGGAAGAACTATTTTAAGTTTGCTGAGACTGTTTTTTCCCTCTATGATTGGCTATTTGATCATGTGCTTTGTCTATATCTCCTGATACGATATCTTATGCTTTTTCTTCTTTTAATTGTCAGTATTGTGAATTATATCTAGCTAGTTTTCAATATTAAATTTCTGGGATAGTCTTGACTTGGTTGCATGATTTTCTATATGGGTAGATTCACTTTTCTAGTGCTTCATCGAGGGCTTATGTGTCCATGTTCATGAGAAATATGACTGTGTAATTTTTTGTCATGCATTCTTTGTCCGGCTTGGATATGTGAGTGATGTTGGTCTCATCAAATGAGTTTGGAAGAGTCCCATCTACTGTTTTTGCGAAAAGATTTTATTGGGCTAATGTTATTTTTAAATGTTTGGTAAAATTTACCATTGAGCTTCATTTCTTTTTTTGGAAGTTTTTAAGCTATGGATTTAATTTCTTTAATAGCTAATAGGTCATCATTTTGTGTCCCATTCTATGTAGCAATGCTATTAAAGGTGAATTTAAATTTAAACCTCAAGGCATTATTTAGAAGGTGACTATTCAGGGCCTGTCACTGGCCTGTGCCAGTCCTTGTCCCAGATGCTGCCTTTCCAATGTGGCTTCCTGCTAATGGCCAGGGAAAGCAGCGAAAGAGAGCCCAACTGCTTGGGTCCCTGACATCTACATGAGACACACGAAGCCCCTGGATTTGGTCTGGTGCAGTCCTCACCATTATGGCATTTGAGGAATAAGCCAGAAGATAGAAAATTTCTCTGTATTTCCTTTCTCTGTGTAACTCTGACTTTCAAATACATAAATCTTGGGACTGGTGTAGTAGCATAGCAAGAAGATTCTCTGCCTGAGTCTTTGGCATATTGTATGGGTGCCGGTTCAATCTTGGCTGCTCCACTTCTGATATAGCCCCCTGCTTATGACCTGGGAAATCAGCAGAAGACTGTCCAAGGCCATGGGTCCCTGCACCTACATGGGAGACCCAGAAAAAGCTCCTGACTCCCAGCTTCAGATTGGCTCAGCTCTGACCATTGCAGTCATTTCAAAAGTAAACCAGCAGGTGGAAGATAGTTCTCTCTCGTTCTTTTTTTCTCTCTCTCTGTCTTTCCCTCTCTCTGTAACTCTGATTTTCAAGTAAAAATAAAATAAATCTTTAAATAAATAAATAAATCTAAAACAGAATACTCAACCATAACCACCAAACCCTCCCCCCCAAAAAATAACACACAAAAAACTGAGCTTTGATTAACTTTCCTTTTCTTTCTGTTTACAAAATTCAATTATGTCTGTTTCAGTTTGCAAAATCTGTGCAAATATGTATACATTTCCTTGCAGCCACACACAGTGGATATTTGAATAGCCCTGTGTGCTCAGCAACTACTCATTGAGTATAAAGGATTTCACAGGGGAAGCAGTGAGCCCATTCATATACTCAATGTTTTTTTTTTTTTTAAATAAAGACTATTCTGCTTATCTGTTTCATCTTATGTGAGCCTTACCAGTTTGCAGCTTACAAGGAATTGATCTGCTTCATGTGTATAGTCAAGTTCAAGTGCACGAAGTTGTTCATATCCTCCCATTATTATCCTGCACAGATTTGCAAGGTCTCCTGTGAGGGACCTTTTCCCCATTGTAATGGTAGTTACCTTATTTGTGTCTTTCTTTCTTCCTTCTTGCCTGCCTGCCTGCCTTCCTTCTTCCTTCCTTCTTCCTTCCCTCTCTGTCTCCTTCCCTTCCTTCCTCGCTCCATTCTTCTTGTCCTTCTTTCCTTCCTATATTTCTTGTTCTCCACCTCATCGGAGATGTATCCTTTCTATTGATCTTTTCTAAGCACCTGTTGTGGGTGTGATTGACTTTATCTATGTTTATTGGGTAGCTATTCCATTAATTTCTACTCTGCATTATTTTCTTCCTTCCTTGTGCTTGATTTAGGTTTAATGTGTTCTTCTTTTTGTAATTTCTTAAGATGGAAGCTGTTGGTTAGTATTTGAGACTGATTTTCTGCTGTGAGCATGTAATACTATAGATTCCCCTCCAAGCACCACTACAGAAACATCACACACAGTTAGATATATTTTTATTTTCACTCAGTTCATAGTGCTTTTGTTATTTCCCAGTATTTTCTCGTTGATTATTTAGAATTAGCTGTTCAACTTTCCCATGTTTGGAACTTTCTCTGTTATCTTTCTAGTATTGATTTCTACTTTAACTCTATATGGTCTGAGAACATGCATTGTATCATTTCAATTCTCTTAAACCTGTTAAGAATTGTTGTACATTGTCAATCTTGTTGAATGTTTCATGTTCACTTGAAAAAAGAAAGTGTATTCTACTGTTGTTGGGTGGAATGCTTTACAAATGTCAATTAGATCCAGTTGGTTGACATTATTGTTAAGTTCTATATGCTTTCTGATTTTCTGCCTACCAGTTCTGTTACTGAGAAAAGAGTGCTGAAAAGATACTATAATTGTGAATTTGTTTCTTTTTCAATTCTGTCAGTTTTTTTGCTTCATGTAGTAGAAACTCTTTTGTTTGGTGCATGCGCATTTAGCACTGTTACGTCTTATTGGTGAATTGATCTTTTTGTTGTTATGCAATGTCCCTCTTGATCCCTAGCAATTTCCCTTGCTCTGAAGTCTCCTTTGTCTAGTATTAATAGAGCCACTCCAACTTTCTTTTGATTTGTGTTATATGGTACATCTTTTTCCTCCCTTTTCTTTTCACCTTTTAATACAATTATATTTGAAATAAATTTTTGGCAGACAACATATACTTGACTTATGTTCTTTTATGAATAAATTCTACTCATCTTTATTTTTGTGTTTAGTTCATTTTAATTAATGTAATTGTTGAATATGTTTGGATTAATTCTACTACTTGTTTTTTGCTTGTTCCCCCTATTATTCCTATTATATTTCTCCTTTCTTGGCTAATTTTGAGATATCTAAAAAATCTTAAACTTTTTTTACTTTGGTAACATTTTGAATTTAGAAAAATTACAGTGATCTTGCAAAAGGTGATTATATACTCCCCATACAGCTTTTCCTAATGTTAGCATTTTATATTGTTGTAGTACATTTGCCCAAATCAAAAAATAATCATAGGTGTATCATTAACTAAACTTCAATTTTTAATTCTTGCCAATTTTTTCGGACTCATTTTTCTATTCTGAAACTCAATCCAGGACACTACCTTGTGTCGAATTCTAATGTTACTTGAACATCTTTTGTATTAGGTTTTCCCATGGTGATTTTTGCTTCACTTCATAAGGTTGTTCTAAGGTTTACAAAATATACAACTCTTCATCAGAAACTTAGAATCAATGTTTTGTCTTTTCAGTATAAATGTAGCAAATTTATAGCTATGCCCTGCCTGTGCCGTAGGAGGGGACTTCAAAATCTCATGTAAAATTGAGTTTAAAATTGAATTAATGTGCTGACATTGTGGTGCAGCACATTAAGCCACAACCTGCAGTGCCAGTATTCCATATAGTCGCTAATTCCAACCCTGGCTGCTCCATTTACAATCCAGCTCCCTTCTGACACATCCGGTAAAGCAGCAGAAGATGTCGTAAGTTCTTGTGTGCCTGTACTCATGTGGGAAACTCACAACAACTTTCTGACTTCTGGCTTTGGCCTGGCCTAGAGCTGGCTGTAGTGGTCATTTAAGAAGCGAACCAACACATAGAAGTTTTCCCTATCTCCTTTATTCCCTTTCTGTCGCTCTGCCTTTCAAATAAGTAATATCTTCTTTTGAAAAAATAAATGTATTTGAAATTCAATCATTGTTTTTTCATAATACTAACTTCCAAGAACTTTTTGAAGACTTCTCATGGTTGTCTTAGATATCACATTTATTTACATTTAAAAAAACTCTAGTAGGTGATACTACTATATATGGCTTTAATAGCCAAACATTTTAGGTATCTCAGAATAGAAGAATGGTCTATTTTATTTAAGCAGATTTGGACTTTCTCTAGCTATTCCTCTCTGGTAATCCCAGATTCCTTTTGTTATTATTTTCATTTTATTTCAATAACTTTCTTTAACCATTCTTTTAGAGAAGATCTTCTGGGTGTTAAGCCTCTTGGTTTTGTTTTCGGAGACTATCTTCACTTCACCTTCATTAATTCTTGAGTTATATTTTGGCTCAATTTAAAAATCTATTGACAAGGCTTTACTTTCTTTTAGCACTTTAAAAAATATCATGCCCCCTTCTTTTGGCCTCCACTATTTGCAATGCGGTCTCTAAAGCCAGATAGCTAACACTCTGCAAATGATGCACTGTTTTTCTCAGGTAGCTCTCTGGAGCTCTTCTTCATCTTTTTAAAACTTATTTTATTTATTTGAGAAGCAGAGAGAAAGAAAGAGAAAGAAAGAGGCAGTGCCAAAGAGAGTTAGACAGCAATACTCCATCCTACAGGTTCATTTTCCAAATGGTTGTGACGACCAGACCTGGGCCAGGCAGAAGCCTGGAACTGGGGACCCAATCAAGGTCTCCTATGTGGGCCACAGGAAACCGACTTCTTGAGCATCACCTGCTGCCTCCCCCGGTGGGCATTCTCAGGAAGGTAGAAAGGCTAGCAGAGTAAGACCTTGAATCCAGGTTTTCATATATGGGATGCAAGCATCCTAAAAGATGTCTTAACCTCCGCACTAAACACTCACACCACACCAATTGTTTTCTTCATCTTTATTTCTCACCAGTTTATAATGCACTTTGAAATGCATTCCTTTGGATTTATCTTCTTTGGCATTTATTCATCTTGCATATGTCAGTCTAAAGCCTCTGCCAAACTTGGGGTGGTTTGAGAAATTATTTCTTTATATACGTTCTTAGCGTTGCATTCTTCTTTTCTAGGTGTCTCATGACACGAATGTCAAGCCCCACGTGTCCTTGAGATTCTGTTCACTCTTTCTGGACCTTTCTGGTTATTCAGATTCGGTAGTTTTTATTAATCTATCTTCATGGTCACAGACTGTTTTCTTGACTATGTAGTTCATCCTTTTCATTTTTATATGTTGGTTATTTTATTTTTAAGTTTAAAATATCCATTGGTTCTTCTTTATAGCGTGTTTCTTTACTGACACTTTCTGCTGTAAAATTTGTTCTGAGAATATTTATAATTATTTTTGGAGCAGAAGCTGCTTTAAAATGTCTGCCAGATAATTCTAACAATTGTGTCAGTTCATCGTTGGCAACTATGGATGGTCCTTGCTTGTGTGACCTGGAATTTTCATGGTTCTTTGTATGCACAGTAATTTGGGGTTATACCCTGGACATTTCCAATATGGTAAGACTTTGAATATTATTTGTGTTTTATGAAGAAGATTCATCTTTTTGTTCCAGCATGCACTTCACCAAGCAAGGCTCAAGTTGTAAGTCACCATCCACATTCCAAGAACTATGATTACCATGTCAGTTCAGTTCAGAGCCTTGGTAGTACATGTTAGATCAGTTCTGAATTGGAGCCATCCAGTGGCTGGCCTGGGACCAAAGCAATAATCTATTTCTCAGTTCAGTTCTCAAAATCTTTGGTATGCTAATTAGGATCAGAACCTCATATGTACAGCTTCAAGGTTATTGGTAATAAAGTTCTAAGCACCCGACTTTTTTTTTTTTGGTGGAGGGTGGCCCCATGAAAGACAAGATAATTCTAAGACAGAGGTGTTCCAGTATCTCAAGATAAAACAGAGTCAGCAGTGTTAGATATGTTAAATGAGGGCATTTCTCTCCACCACAGACTCTACCCATCTGGTCCCTGAGGGGCGAGAGCAGTGGAAGTGTTTGGCAGTAAATGGAAAAAGAAAGGAATTAATTCTTACATAAATTCAATCAACCCCTAAATCCTTCCTTCAGAAGATACCAAGTTAAGGTTCTAAATTTCTCTGAAGCTGCCATTCCATGATTTCCTTTTCCTTCTAGGCTCCGTAAACTTGAGAACAAGTGTTATTCCACTGTCAGTTACCACCATGATTACTGTCATCTGAAAATAATTGAACGTGTTTCAATCTGGCCACTTTTGTTTTCAAGGGGAAAAAAAAGCACACTGATGAGATTTTTCTTTAAAAAAAGCATTTTATTGAACAATAGTTATATATCTAAGAAATGCACTCTAGTATGCAAATCAAAGGGTTTTTGTCATCTGATCACCAACATACAGATTTGGAGCAACATATTAATTGAAGCCCAACAGTCCTCACCACCCCCTCCTCCAGTTTTTTCTTCTTTTAAAGCATGTGAAGCAAGAATATAGTGTCATTTACATGGTATGATTCAGGAAAGCAATATCTAAAACTAATGCCAAATGATCTGACATTCATGTTTTCTCTTATTTGTGGCAGTTAACACACAGAGAGAAGATGTAAATTGTAGGGATTTTTCTTAAAAAAATACATGAACATTTCAATGTTGATGCTACCCGTTTCTGAGTTCTTGGTCCTTCTGTGCTCTATCCAATCATAATGTAATCCAGCCTCCAAATATTAAATATCACATATATGCCAAATCTATCCAAGAGGACCCCGTTCAACTCCAAAACTGCATACACAAGCCCCTACTTGACATCTACACATCTACTAGGGCTGTGAACAGGAAAATGTTCCCAAATGAAGTCACACACTGCTTGTTCCCGAATGAAGTCACACTGCTTCTGCCCCTGGAGCAATTTCACCACAGCAGCCTGAGTGGTGTGTTCAAAACCCAAGTTAAAGTAAAACCCTCTTTTCCTGCACAATCTCTGTCTCAATCTGATTCAAAGTCCAGTCTTACAGGGGCCCACAGTCTGGACCCCACTAACTTTATCTCATAGTCCCAGTGTCCTTGCATGTTTGGTACTGTTCCTCTTAGTACTCCATCCTGTGCCTGCTTCATGGCCTCATCACTTGACTTATTTTGCTCCCTGGGGTTGTCTTCCCAGCTACCCACAGAGCCAACACCTTCACAACCAAGTCTTTTCTCAGTCATCTTCTTTCCAATGAGGCTCTCCCTAATCATCTTAAAAATGACAGCCCACTTTCCTCTTCCATTGCATTACCTCTTGTCATAGTCTGTAATAGATTATATAATGTGTTTATTCATATTCCTCTAGAACAGGGATAGGAGCCATCCAACCCGTGGGCTATGTAGGATCAATGAAATCATTTTGATCTGGCCCTGCCAAAGCAACTGCAGGCGGGGCTGAAAATTCAATAAATCTATAGCAGGCTACTTTTTAAGTTAATAATTCTGTATAGCTCATGAATGATGTTATAAATATTCAAATGGCCTTTGGAAGAAAAAAAAAAGATTCCCTACCCCTGCTCCAGAATATGAGCTCTCAGAGGGCAGGGACATTTCCTGTCACATGTGATGCTGCATGTCCAGAGCCTGACATGTAGGAGATGCACCGTGAATATATGGTGGATGATTCAGTGAAAATATATTCTGGGTTGGCTATAACCAGAGTCTGGAGAAGACCAAAGTCTCAGCTTTGTGTTGTGTGTTTCCAACTGTGGACACTGAAAAGTTCCTGAAGAGCCACAAGAGAAGTTTGGAAGTCATTGAAGGCATAAGATCTTCTCAAAGCAATCAATGATTTAGACACCTGCTGCTACTGCTGCCTCCTAGAACTGAGTATCAGAAATGCCAAGAGCGTGAGGTTCTGCACAGATTGACTCTTTGCAAGGTGTTGGAAACAGGTACGGAATTAGAAACTGAGAGGTTTGTACTTGGATTGATTCACAGGTTTCGGCGTTTAAGCTTCCCAAGTGCTGCTATTGCTGCTAGTTTCTGAAATATCTTATACACGACCGCCCCGGCTCTTGCTGGTGTGTGCACGTGCACACACAGACAGGCCCACGTGCTTCTTAGCAACAAGAGCTGCTTCAACGCAATCCGTTCCCCATCCAACCTAAGTCTGGAGGGCAGAGACGATTGCTCAAGGAGGCTTGTGCCAAGACAGAATTTTTCTGAGCTCATTCCCAAGGGAATAAGGTACATCTGCTAGTGTCCAAAGTGCCCACCCACATCTGTCAGTACAGTGATATAGCAGATAATATGATTTTGCCATGTTTGTGAGGACTTAAATAAGCATGACAAGACTGTGATTTCAAACTTGCATAGGTTTTAGACACATAACCAACTAACTGGAAGATGGAGCTAAAGAGCCTGGTGACCCTTCAGTGTTAGAACCTTTAGCCTTCCATTCTATCCGCAGTGCATGACTGGTTTGTGTTCCCTTGCACATCCTCCTGCATCCCCAGGAATCTAGCTGCCAAGGGTTGTAGAGTTGGGAAAAGAAAACAGTCTGCTGGATCTGCAACCCAGAATGGTTTATTTGAGATGTCGTGATCCTTGTGAGCTGCAGAGACTCTTGTTCAAATGGAACCAGAGGAAAACTAGAGTGTTCTTCCTATGAAATAACATCTGGCTCACAACGGTGCATGTGGTTTCACGGAGGTGTCAATGACTCTTGGAATTTTGGGTTGAGAATATCACATCTGCTCTATCAGTGGTCTGCTTTTAAAATAAGCTTTTATAGATATTTAATTGTAATAGACAACAAGTTGTAGAAATTTTCCAGCTTTCTAGAAAGTTCCCTGTGCTCCTTTACAGTAAAAGTGGTCTCCTTTTCCATCAAGTTAATCACTATTCTGATTTCTGTAGCATAGAGTTACTTTGCCTGTTCATGAGCTCCACATAGGTGGGCTCATACATTATGAGCCACCTTGCACCTGGCTGGTTTTGTTCAACATGTCTTTGAGATTTCTCCATACTATTACATGTATTGACAGATTTTTCTTTTTTTGTTGGTGAAAAATCCAAATATATCACAATTTGTTCATCCATTCACTTGTTGACAGACATTTGGGTGATTTCCAGGCTTGGAATTATGGCAAATGAAGTTGTTCTGAACATTCCATGTACAAGTCTTTGGACATGATTTCTTTCCTGCTGGGTAACTATCTAAGAGTGAAATAATAAACATGTTTAACTTTCAAAGAAACTGCTGGACCTTTTCAAAGTTGTTTGTATCATTTTACATTCCCACTAGTAGAGTAAAAGCCTTTCAGTTGTGGGGCTGACATTGTGATGCAGCAGGTTAAGCCTCTACTTGAGATGCTAGTATCCCATATCAGGTTTCCAGTTCAAATTTCAGCTGTTTATACGTGGAATCCAGCTGCCTGCTAATGCGCCTGGGAAAGCAGCAAAAGATGGCCCAAGTGCTTGGGGCCCCTGCTACCTACCTGGGAGATACAACTAGAATTTTCGGCTCCTGGTTTTGGCCTGGCCCAACCCAGGCTATTGGGCATATTTAGGGACTGAATCAGGACACAGAAGATCTCTGCCCATACACTCATGCTCTGTCTCTTCTTTTTTCTCCATTTTTCATTAAAGATTTGTTTACTAACTTGAAAGTTAGAAAGAGAGAAACAGAGGCATGTTTTACCTGCTGGTTCACTCCCCAGATGGCTTCAGCAGCCCGGACTATGTTAAGCCTAAAACAGGAATCAGGAGCTTCATCAGTCTCTCACATGGGTGACAGAATAGACAGAAAGGGAGAGACAGAAGGAGTGGGGAGAGATGTCTTCCATCTGCTGATTGCAATGGCCAGCACTGGGCCATACTGGAACTAGGAGCTCCATCCAGGTATCTCATGTAGGTGACAGGGGCCCAAACACTTGGACTTGTCTTCCACTGCTTTTCCCAGGTGCATTAGCAAGAAGCTAGTTCAGAAGCAGAGCAACAGGGACTTGAACGGCCCATACGGTATAGTGGTTCCAGTGTCCTTACAGACAGTGGCTGCATCAGCTAGGCCACAAAGTTTGGCTCTCTAGCTGCTTTTTGCATGTCAAAAGAATGTTTTAGGTAAAAGGCAATGACCAGCTGCAAAAGCTGAGGACAGGTGGGATTTTCCATCTTAACATCGAAGAAAACATATTGAATTTGGTTGGATTTCCCAGAGTCCCCAATATCACACCATGAATTACCCCACAATTGGGTGCCCACTGCTTCCTTTAACAGTGGGCCTCTTGATATACATGTGCACAACTCAGAGGGAGTCAAGCAAGGGAAGCAGTTGGGAAGGGAACAAATGGGGCAGGGTAGGCTACAAAGAGCACTGGGCTTGTTGTGAGAACACCTGTGTTCAAGTTCAAGCTCTGCCATGGGACTTGATGGTGATCATGACCATCAGTCCATGTCTCAGCATCCTCATTTGTGCAGCTGTGATCAGAAGACCCATGCTAGAGTGGGATACAGGGATATTTAATCCTGACTGAAGCAGAGAGGCAGAATAAAGATACAGATGGGACCACTTCCTGGACAGAAGTAAAGTGTCACACAGAAGAGCATGCTACCTGTTCCCAAGATAAATCTTTGGGTGAAGAGTCAGTGTCATGGGCAAGTTCAGGGCACCAGAAATTGGAGACATGGAACATGAGTGTCTACTTTATTAGCCTTAAACATGATAAGTTCTTTTAACTTGCTGTGCTTGAATTATCTCACTGTTAAGATGGAGATGATAATACTTCCCTCTGCACTCCTTCTTGATGTTGAAGGAACCTGTGAGACAATAGCACAGATTGGTTGGAGTAGTGGAGAGTTGACTGAGGCTGGAGCTGCCAGGTAGGTCAAGGCTTTGGAGTCTAAGAGAGCCAGACTCAAATCCTACACCAAAGTCCCCAACCCATTGCTGAGTAGGACTAGCATCTGGTGTCTTCAATGCAGCATGGGTATGGTGAGACCTCCAGGACTGAAAGTGAAGGCATGAGGATGAAGTGCCAAGCTCAGGGTTGGATGGAGAGCAGCTTTTCCATAAATACGGAAGTAAGTAAAATGACTACTGTGCATTAACCCCCTGACCTTGTTGAACTTCATGCTACTTGATATTCATCCTCATATCCCAGGTAAGATCCCAGAGAAATATACTTGGAGATGGGGTTGGAGAGGAGGTGGAGATAGAGGAGATAGAGATGATGGAGATGAAGACACCAGTTGAAGGGGAGTCCTTTGGGGATCAACAGCAGTGGGTGAGGAAAGCAGAGCTGGGACAGGGAGCAGTTGAATGCCTGTAACTTAGTCACAAAGCAACCCTCTGAAACTGGGGTGGCCTGTGACATCATCCTGAATTGGGTTGTTGTGGAGGACCTTTATAGTGCTTCATGACCCTGTCAGAGGGGTGGCTTGCCCTGAAGAAAGAGGTAGAGCATGTGTTAAGAGCTCTCTCAGGCAGCTGGGGAGTAAATGAATGCCTGAGTCCTGTAAGGACATCGGGCCAATGCATCACAGCCTCTGCTATCCTTCTCTGAGCCTCAGTTTCCTCATCTATGAAATGGAGATAAGCACAGGGTCTACCTCCTTGGCTTAGATTAAGATGAAAGGAGTTAATTTATACAAATCCTTTAAAACGGTGACTGGCGCCTATTATTCATAGTCTGAGTATTTCAGAAAACATTCAATAAATCCTTTTCAAATGAATGAATAGATGAATAAGCTCTTTCAACCCTGTCCAGAATAAAAGACAAATGTTGTGGCTGCCCATGTGTGTGTGTATGTGACGGTGGCGGGGGGGGGGGGTCAGAGATGGGAACAGCCCCTTAGCCAGGTGACAAAGCGTTTGGCTGGGAAACTGAGAGTTCCATAAAGCTTTCCCTCTGGGACTCGCGCGCTGAGGAAATTGAAATCTCCTCTTCACAGCAGCTGTTGCACCTGAGGGTCCGGGGTTCCCCACGTGTGCATTGCCAGAGTCCTTCACCCTCAGTGTGTTGAGCTGCAGTATGGGGATTTGACAGCTGAAGACAGCTCAGCAGGGTGCCGGAAAGCAGACATGTAATGTGCTTTGACAATACAAAGGGTTATATAAACGACCCAGTTTCTGTAATTTCGCTGTAACTGTCATGGGAATTGCTCGAGACAGATACGGAGAAGGCCCTGTTTATACACTTAAACTTTAAAAGGTTTAACCACTAAACACACAGTCTCCCTCTCTTCCCCTCCCCTCCCCTCCTCCCAATCCTGCATTTAAATTGTCTTAAGTGTGGGTGTGGGACAAGAAATGGCAGTTGAGAGAATGAACCTTCCTTTATCTGCCCAGCTCCTGGACCAAAGCCCCACCTTCCAACATCAGGGCAAGCACTTACTCCTGGCCAGGCTCCTCAGAAAGCTTTCCTTACCTGTCCACGCGGGGACAAGACTCAGAGGGGGAGGGAAGGCAGCAAGTGAAATGCACTGGCTCTGAGCTTATGGCTTTTCCCCGATTTAAATCTGGTTCCCGGCCCGGTGTTCAAAGCACGTCGCTGTTTGATTCTTGCCATCTCATCTTAGAAGACTTTTCCCAAGGTGGGGGTGGGGGGAGTTCTAAAGCCAGACAGGCAGGAGGCGGGAGGGCTTATACAGGCAGATACCATAGGCTTCCAAGCTAAGTGCCTTCGCGGGGAGAGCTCCCGGCTGCTGCTGGCATTTCTCAGACAGGAGATCAATAAGTGGGCCGAGCTTGAAAAGCAAATCATGCTTCGACCTGCCCTGGGGAACCCTCAGCAACTGTCATGGCAGAAGAGGCGTCCCAGAGGAGGCCAGGGAAGACAGGGGGACACACACACAGCCTTGATACAGCCCAGGTGTGGGGGCAGGGAAGAAGAGACTGCCCACAGAAATGAAAGGAGCCCACGCCGACAGCCTCCACTCCTCCTCCCCTCCTTCACACTTCTCACTGAGTGTGTTGAGATTTCTGACTTGTGCCTCCCAGGTGCAGGCAGACACTTGGCAGTGGCTTTGCGGCGGGTGGGTATTTGCAACCCAAATGAGCCTGCCCAGAGCCTGGCAAGCTTCTTGTCCCAGCTGGGAGGACCTGGACCCGGAGACAGAAGCCATAGACCTTGCCACACCAGTATCCATGAGGAGTTAAAAGATTTCTGCATACTCCACTTAGTTGTACTAAGGAATTCTCCAGTACACAGGTACAACACACACACACACACAGAGATCGGGTCCCACAAGTGCAGGTGGGCACAGCACCTGATTCTGATGTGGTAAGCCTGATCCACTTCAGTGACTGAAACAATTGCTTTCAGAAATTCCATCTCTTCCACTCTACTGTATTTGGTCCTCTCTAAGATGGGTGTGAAGCGGCAGTGTGCTATCTGCTCCTGGTTGTGGGTGAAGGAGAGCTCTACAGTGTTCCCATCCTGTGTTCTGGGTCCTTCAAGTCTCCCCTGAAAATATGTATGCACACTGGTCAGTGAAGAGTCATGTCCTCTCCCAGGCCCCCGTGGACTTCCCTGCCAACTCAGCCACTACTCAGACCTGACTGTTGGTAAAGACCCACTGGGGTATGACCATGACCTCTATGGAATATCTGCTGTTCAGGTGGCTTCACTGTTCCACTTGGCTCCAGGATCTGCTCTGCTCCCCAATGTCTCTATTTTTGTAGGGGCCTTTGTGTGGTTCTGAAATCTGCTGCATGCCCAGTGGAGCCCAGCATGGCACAGGAGTGCTATTGTCTGCCTCATCAGAAACAGTCCCAGGTTCTTGTAGGTGCGCCGGGCCAGGCAGCTTGCTGTTGGAGTGCCAGGCAGTGTAGATGAGTGTAACCTGCCCCTCATTTTCCCCTTCATTGCACTCTCTAAAACTTTGTTCCAGGGAAGGTCAGAAGGAGGAGCTTCAGTCTAGTTGGAACTTCACATGTGTCATGTTCACCGATTGTTTAGCCCAAACTTCCTTGTGATTCAATCCTAATGACAGAGAAGGCAGTGGCCTCCTGTCTTAACTTGAGTTAACTTAAAACCAAATCATGACCAAAGAAAACCTTCTGTTAAGGAGCTTGATTTAAGAGGCTGATTCTAGCCAAGAATGAAGGCAAATGAGGATCCTGAGACAGGGGAGTAAAGAACCTCAGTATAATGGAGGGACATAGGGGCTAATTTCTAACCGAAGTCTAGAGAAAGCTGCTCACTGAAAAGATGGGTGACTGGAGTGATTGTGTACCAGAGGGCCCCTGGTGATATTCCCTCACTTCCAATCTGTTCAGAGCCTGGTCCAGGCCAACTCTGACACAGCAGAAGAGTCATCGGTTGAAGGAAAATGGAGAGACTAAGGTCCAGGTGAGTTTGCCCACAGCAACTGTGGTTGAAATAAGAGGTGAATCAAGCAAATGGAGAAAACAATCCCAACAGTTTGGTTGAGTTCTCCAGAAGGAATTGAAAGAGGGAAGACTTTAAACTATTCTACTCATTAGAGTGTCTTTAAAGTTCTGGACCAGTCTCTATTATGAAGGGAGAAAAGTGAGGCCCCAAGAAGGTGTAACTTGTTCAAAGACAAATAGGTGATCTTGAGCCACAATTAGAACTTGGGTACCAGAGATTCACATCGGAACTCTCTCTGCTGAACCACTGGGATCCATTCAACCAATGATGGTATCTTCCTTGACTAACTGCTATTCACAACATAATATAAATATAAAGGTGGATCCTACTTTCAAAGGGATTTGTAATCTATATGACAGTGAAATTTTCTCCTCAGTCATCATTGGGTACATTTTGCTAGAAAGTGGGCTGCCTTAAGAGCCCAATATAGTCAATCCAACAGTGTTCCAGAAGAGACAAAAAAGGACTCAGAAAATAGAGTGCTTACAGTAAAATTTTATTCCACAAATTTTAGTTCTGAATTTGAGCTGGGAGGGTAAGGCATGAAGCCTCGATGAGGGTCTCCCACTCATTAGCTAGTCCTGCAGGTATTCATGCATTTGTGAAATCTTTTCCCCTGCAGTAGAAGCAGACCTACTGACTCACTTCTAACAGATGGGCTTTAGCAAACATGATGGGATGCCACTTTCAATATTAGATATAAAATGACCATGGCCTGTGGCCTGGGCACTTTCTCTCTAATTTTTTTTAAGATTTATTTATTTTTATTGGAAAAGCGGATTTATAGAGTGAAGCAGAGACAGAGAGAAAAATCTTCCATCTACTGGTTCACTCCTCAAGTGGCTGCAATGATCAGAGCTGAGCTGATTGGAAGCCAGAAGCCAGGAGCTTCTTCTGGGTCTCCTTGTGGCTGCAGGGTCTCAAGGCTTTGGGCTATCCTTGACTGCTTTGCTAGACCACAAGCAGGGAGTTGGATGGGAAGTGGAGTATCTGGGACACAAACTGTCACCCTTATGGGATCCTGGTGCTTGCCCAGGAAGGATTAGCTTGCTTGGGAGCAGATAGTCAGTTGCCATGTTATGAGACAAGTCTGTAGAAAGAGTCATGTGAACAAGCTTGGAAGGGGATTCTAAGCCTGCCAAAAACCATGTGTGTGAGCATGAAAGCATATCCTTCTCATGATGAGTCTCGCCACTGGTTTTCAGGGAGGCTGTGACTGCAGCCTTGTGGGAGGCACTGGGCCAAAGCACTCAGCTAAGTCAAATTCAGTAACCTGAGTCTGCCCCTTAGCAGCAGGAAATAATATGTTTTGTTTGTTTTTAGTTGTTAAGGGCTGGAGTAATTTTTTTTATAGTCATAGATAACTATTACTGAAGGCATTGTATTTAATGTTGACAAAAATGAAAGTATGAGTAAGATATGGATTTAGAAGCAAATAAGAGAAATCTATTCAAACTACCTCAAACGATAAAGGAGTATTTATTAAAAGAATTTGTACTTGCCACCCAAAATTCAAAGACTCCAAAGCAAGGAAGACAGTACAACTCATGAGAACTGGAACCCAAATTTAAGTATTTTTAAAGACTATTTATTTATTTATTTATAGTGGAAAGGCAGATTTACTGAGAAGAGACAGAAAGATCTTTCATCAGCTGGTTCACTCCCCAAGTGGCTGCAAAGGCTGGAGCTGAGTCAATCCGGAGACAGGAGCTTCTTCCAGGTCTCCCACATGGGTCATGGTCCCAAGGCTTTGGGCAGTCTTCTACTGCTTTCCCAGGCTGCCAGAGGGGAGCTGAATGGGAAATGGAACAGCTGGGATACAATCTGGGGCCCATATGGGGTGTTGGTGTTCACAGGGGGGGAAATTAGCCAATTGAGCCATCACACCGGGCCCCTGGAACCTAAATTTAAAATTGGATTAAGAATCAGTTAATAGGCCTCTTTACTCCTGAATCCTTTTGTGCCAGAAAGTGTTTTGAGATGATCTCGTTCTGTCTCAGTGAGTGGCATTTTCTATTTCTTCTTTTATATGGAAAAAATCAGGTGCCCTGGAGAGTCATTCATTTTGTGGTGTTTGATTGCATGTGTCAACTTGGCTGGGCCAAGGGATGCCCAGATATCTGGTAACATATTATTTCTGGGTGTGTCTCTAAAGTATGTTCTCAGGGGATATTAGCATTTAATTTGGTGACTTGAATAGAAGATCCATCATCAGCGATGTGGTTGGGTATCATCCGATTCATTGACAGCCCTAAAGGAATGAGAGGGCAGAGGAAGGGTGACGTTGCTCTTTTCTTGAAGTGGGATATTCATTTTTGTCTGCCCTTAAACACTGATGCTGCAGGTTCTCAGCCATTTGGACTTGGACCAGGACTTACTCCAATGGTTTCCTCAGATCTCAGACATTTGGTTTTGAATTTCAATTGGTACATCTTAGGCCAGTGATCCATTTTTTGTCCTCCCAACAGAGGAAGGAAATGTGTTATAGGGCTGGCTACCAATTCAAAAGGGACTTTGAGAAGAAGGTATGGAAGTTCAGGCAAAGTGACCAAAAAGGAGTTTGAACTTTCATCAATAAGAGCGCATTTGATTGAGTCAGCTGCGAAGAAAGGACTCTGGACCATGAAGTATTCACTGACACAATCCTGACAGGTGGCCTAGGAGCTTACTAGAAGGAACCAAGGTCTAACAGGATGGCTTCTTGAGAACTACCACTCTTTGCTGGGCCTAAGTTTCCTGACCTCTAAGATGAGCCAGTGATCCCAGGTGATATTTATTGAGTCTCCTGGCTTCAGAATTCTGAGTCACTAAGGGAAAGTGGAATGCAGACTTGACATTTGCAGACATCCTCATGGAGCTGTGGTGCCTGGCATTTTATAGTCGGCCAGCAGAGATCTCCACCAAGTGCTGGAAGTACTTAACTGTCTAAGACCCCTTACCAACCCTGAGATGGGCCTAGAGAGAAATCCACTCATGATGTTGCAGTTTTTAGAAGGGAAACATGTGGTTAGGATGGGCATTGGGTGAAGATGCCAATACATCAGCATCTTCAGAAACACTCAGTGACCTTGAGCCTTGTATAGTCAAGGGCTACCTTGAGAATTCACAAAGCAGAACATTCCAAAAATAGAAATCCAATTGCATCCTTAAGGCCATGTTGTTGGGATGACAGTAGCTGCTTTTCAAATGATGGGCTAGGGCACACCCACATGCAGTGTTAGTTCCATGCACCCATCTTTTCACTCCCTCTTCTTTTGTACACACACACACACACACACACACACACACACTGCCTTACTTTAGGGTTGGTGAAGAGTTCGGTGTTTGTTTCATTAATCCTGTAGAAATCTCCCCCCGCCCCACACACGCAGCCTCATCTTCCAAACACAGGAGAAATGTGTGGAAATAATGACCTCAGTTAAGTTCAAGCTTGAAATAGAAGAAAACAGAGTCTGGCATCTGATAAGGAGACATCTTTGCAGGAAACAGGACTTGCACAAGGAATTCTGAGTTAGTGTGGTAAACACCTTGTGTTCGGCCTCCCTCTCCTTTGCCTCCCTGCTCCCTTCACAAAGGGTTATACTGCGTGTGCTGAGGGGCTGAGAACCATATCTCTGTGATACTGGGAAGCCTCCTTCCTCGCTGGTGAGGGTAGATTAGTTAATGCCTATCAAATGCTTTGAAATGAACTGTCTTCTGTACCAAAATATTCTATCTGATTATAGCCCTAGGTCTGATATCATGGGAGGAGAATGTAATTCCGGGCTGACATCATAGCTGTCAATTTGGGCCTTTTTTTGTGGGAGCTGTGATTTCTGCTTCTTTCCTGATCAAAGGACAACACCTTAGAGAGGGGAAATTGCACCAGGACCTTGCCCAGCGATCAGGAATAGGAATCCAGGAGGAGGAGTGGGGAGGAAAGGGATGTGGGAGACAAGAATCATGAGAAGATACAGACGGATTGTGGGGGTAAAAGGTTAGAGAGGAGAAGTAGTGGGAGAGAGGGAGAAAAGGGGGGAGGGGAAGAAGGAAAGAGAAAGGAGGGAAAGAAGGAGGGGGAGAGAAAAAGAGAGGGAAGGGATTAGAGTTGTAGCCTGCCCATTTATTTCTGTGATACCTACTAAAAACAACTGTAGTCTTGAAAAAAAAAAATCAGGCTTACTCTTAACAACAAAAAAAGCTGCTTTTATAAGTGAAGGTGCAGGAATTATTTCATTTGGATTTTCTTTATTTGCTTATTTGGTTAGTGGCTTGCTTAGTTGACTGCATTTTGTTATTTTTACTTTAAAGCTCAACAAAATATGTCTCCTTTGTATTTTGCCAAGGTAGTTTGTTTTGTTTTGTTTTGTTTTGCTTTTCCTTTTGCCTTGAAATGTGTCCTGATCACTCGTCCGTCCCAGTTGTCGGAAGACATTTGTTCATGTGAAATGACAGATGCAGCTGGCCTGGGCCCTCTTGGATTCTGTTGCTGTCTTCATTCACCTCATAGAGCTCTGTGCTCAGGGAGTCCAGCCCAGTGGCTCGCTGGTTGCCGGCAGCTGAGTCTGGTTCTCAGCCCATGGTCATGCTGAGCCTGCTAAGTTGGATTCTCTTCTGTATCTGTGGGGAAGAGGACAAGAGGCAACTTGGAGATGGAGAAGATAATGAGCAATGACAAGAGAGGTTCCTGTTAGGGAGAATCTGACAAAGAGAAGGTGTGAGCACTGCTGAGTCTGTGAGTTAGCCAGCCTGGAGGCTGTCAATGCCCGTACCAACACAAGCTTATCTCCCAGAGCTGCAGGGCACTCATTCATTCCTTCCCTCCTCTCTTTCTCTCTCTCCTGCTTTCTCCTTCTCTCCCTTCAGATCTCCCCTTTCCCATTTATTTTTGTATGTGTTCATCCATTTAATCCGTATCCATGAATGACAATATTTATTCATTCTGCATTTATTGGATATCTGCTCTTTGAACAAACATATACTGAGTGTCTTCTGGGAGAGTACTGCAAAACATTTGTGTCAAATGCAATGAAAAGATGTGCTTATTTTGATTCCAATGCTCCTAAAATCTGCAAATCATTTTCTTTTCCAGATTATGCATTTCCTATGAACTTTCTAAAGTCCCTTTTTATGGACCAGGTACTATTGTCAGTGCAAGCCTTCCCTCATGCTATGGTTTCTGATATTGTTGAAGTGCATACCTCGAAGGTTCACATGCTGGAAGCTTGACCTTTGATAGGGTAGTGTTGACATGGTGGAATGTTCTAGTGGTGGCGCTTTGTGGAAGATGGTTAGGTCATTGCAGCTGTCACCTTTCAGAAGAAATCAAAGTAGTTCTATCAGAATGCTGGTTAGTTCTTGCCAGACCGTGTCTAGTGCCTATGACACCAGGTTGCTATTAAAAAAAAAAAGTCAGCCTCGCCCCTGAACCTGTCTTTGGCTTCCTGTCTTACCATCTGAGCTGCTCCATGAATGCATTCACCATTGTGACGCCAGCTATCTGTGATGAGGTCCTCACCAGAACTGAGCAGATCCTGCTGCAAGGCTCCTGCATCTCCAGAATTATGAGCTAAATACTGCCCCCTTCCTTTATAAAGTTCCCTATGTGGGCTATCCTTTTACAGAAACTCAAAACACAGGACTACATGATGATGCATATGGCAAAGATTTTGACCTAAAGAAACCAAACTTACAGGCAAGCAGCCATATTGTGCTTTAAGCACAGTCATTTTCTTCATAGAGTATCAGTGAGCTTCTCTTGGTTCTCAAAGAAGAGGTGCTATGCTCAGTTAGAGGGGTCCTAGGAAATTGTGCAGAGGAAGTGAAATTTGAATTGGGCATGGAAAGTTAGCTGGGATTTTTCTAATGGCCATAAGGGACTGGCAAGAAATGCAATTGGCAGGAGGCCCTCCTTAAGAAAGAGGATGAAGACAACATATAAGCTAGATGTTAGGAAAGGAAGTCACTCAGGTTTATTGTGATGATTGTAAGCAAGAGCAGGAGACCAGGCTAAAAATCTGTGAGCCCAAGGGTGCCACATCACTTTCCTTCCCAATATCGATACCACACCCATTGTCAAAATTCCCTCTCTGGGGCTGCACAAAGATCAAAAGACCACAGCAAAGCCAAAGGAAAGTGACTTGGAAGTTAGGTGGTCCAGAGTCTTTCTCATCTTCAATTCAACCTATAATGACTTGATTGCATTTGCTATTTCTATCCAAGTATCATGTATATCCTAGTTTGAGCTCATACACAGAAATGATTAAGAGCAGTGGATCTGGATTTTGGGTTTCACAGACAAATACAATTTTTAAAAATCAAGGGAATAGCCATAATTATGTCAACTTTTAGTTTTGGCAAGAAAGAATATACTCAAAATTTGCTAATTTACTATCACCATCTGTGGCAAAGAGTGCTAATTGCCTATCAAATATTCATTCTCCCCTTCTTCCTGACAAACAAAATGCTGTTTTATTTGGGGTGGCAATATGGTCAAATCAAAACCACATTTTCCAGTCTCTGCTGGTCACTGGGTAGAGCATCTGGGAAGCGCTTAAAGGCAGCTGACCAGTTGGTTGGTGCGAGTCTTTCTTCCTTCTCTCTTGTGCCTTCCAAATAAAAAATCACCACCTTTGTGGGGATCCAGCACGGTGTGTCTAAGATAAATAATTTTCTCCTGTTGTCTGTTAGGAACTACGTTGGTCCAGTGACCTCTTTTCCTGGATAATACTATGCTTTTTGTATCAGGTCATGTTCAACCAAGACAGCACCTTGTGCTCTACATATCTATGTTGCCAGGAAAAAAGCTGGACAAATGGAATTGGTTACATATGAGTTGAATAGGTAGGAGAAGGGATGTATGGGGAGTACCATGATGCTTCACTCAGAACTCCCTTCAAAGAAACACCTGTTATCCCCGCTGTTGGGAATGTTACATAAATACAGCTACCAATTTTCAGCCCTCTTTGGGTTCTATCTCAACAGAACACAGTACCTTGCCCAAGATCTTGCCTTCCAAGACTATCATCTTGGCTCACAGTCAGATACCTAATGGTTCCTAAAATGCTCCAGATTTTCCTATTGGCTTGCCTCACAGTTTGGCTCTCCTACTGCTCCATCCCTGCTTCTTGCTGCTCCCTGTCGCGGATGTTGGTCCTTAATAAAGATCCTGAAGGCCAAACTCCATATAAGCACCAGATATCCAGAGAGCTCAACCTGGGGGTCTGTCCACCACTGACATGACTGAACAGAGCCATGGCTGAAACTCCAGAGAACTCTGAGTCACTGAGGGCACTGGAGCTGGGAGTGACCCACTATTGACACCAGAGATAGAAAAAAGGAAAATGTCTTCTAGAATGTTTTAGCTTTCTCTGTTCCCACCACTTATTCCCATTAAAAGAAAACGCCTGGAAGTTAGCTAGCAAAGGAGTCTGGGAAATTGTTTTTTGCAGGGTTGCAACCTGACACAGAGAAGAACATGAAAGCATGGAGCAGAGAAAAAAAAAGTGCCAGCCAGGCAAGAAACTCAGTTTCAAGTCCTTACCTTATAGGAGAGGGTTTGAAAAGGAGAACACAAGTATTTGGAAGAGACCTTAAGCCTATCTGCCAACGCAATTGCGAGTTCATGGACAGGACCCTGCTAAGTTGCATCCAAATGCCTGACCCATAGATACTGTAAGCTAATAAATATAGGTTGTTTCAAGATTCCCATGTCTGTGGGTATTTGTTAGATAGCAGTAAATGACTAATACAGTGAATGATTAACAATGTGGAATGGAGGAAGCCCAGGGAAGTATCACAGGGAAAAAAGTTTGGAATAAAGAAGGAGACTTCAGTGAAAAGCAAAGGCAGCCAGACTATTGCAACTACTTAAAGAGGGCAGCAAGTACAAATACAAAAGTACAAGTGCTTGCAGGTATGAAAATGTGTGATGTGTTCCAGGGTTTTAAAAATGTTGGATCACATGGCAAGAGATGAAATCAAGAAAAGCAAGTCTAGTTGTTTTCAAGCAGGACTGTGTGTCAGGGTCAACCAGAGAGCTCTCAAATGTCTGACTCTTAATGTGGGCCTCTAGAGAGTCTGCTCTGATAAGCGGGAAGCACTATGTTGACATAAGGCTTTTTCAAAACTCCCTGGGTACACCTGAGTACTTGTCTTGGGTGTAAAATTTAAGGAGAGCACTCAAAAGCTCAGTGGTCAAGGTACGTAATATTTGAAAGTAGGGATGGGCATTGTGGTGCACCCAGTGAAGTCATCTTGGGATGCATACATCCCAATTTGGCATGATTGAAATGGCATCCCACCCACCTCCAATTCCAATTCAGCTTTCTGCTATTATGCACTCTGCGAGGCAGCAGATGATAGCACAGGTATTTGGGTCCCTTTCACTCATAAGGGAGACCCAGATGGAGTTCCTTGCCTTGACACATTCTCTCAGTCTTTCCCTTTCCAACAAAATAAAACCAAGCTTTAATTTTAAAAAATTATAGTTAGTACAAACACTCCATAAGCAGGAAAGGAAACATTTTAAAAAGAATCCATGGTCAGTTCAGCTGTGAGAACCACTGCTCTTAAAAGAACTTGTGTACCTTCCTGTTTGCTAGGCCGTGGAACCAGGTTTGGACAGCAAGCAGCAGGGAGGCATGATTAGATAAACATTTCTGGAAAGTTCCCTTTGGCTGCTGAGTTGTAAGTAGCTGAGGAATGAGGAGTCGATGTGGCTTGATTCCAGCAGCAGACAGACAGACTAGCTGGAGAGATCCTGCATAAATCCCACGGGAAAGTGATTCAGTGTGAACGAAAATCAATCCCAGCAGGGAGTCATAGGAGAACAGGCAGTGAGTCAGTAGGGTGCTGGAGCTGGTTGCCCTAGCTTCCAAGAGTGAAGTGTGTGCATCTTTTTTTTCTGAATTCAACATTCACTGGCATCACATTTTACCTTGAGATCAGCTGTAGCAAGCGAATTTACACAGCAGGAATTGGCAAACCCCACAACTTTGTTTTGAAAGCAGCGGTTGTTAAACATCTACCTATATACCCGTGGCTGAGAAGCATGTTCATGAACACCAAGAGAGGAACTGATGAAGAGTTAGATATTGGAGGAAGGAGAAGAAAAGTATTGAAATGACCCATAGGTGACTGCCTGGTGCCAGTAGCTAAATCATGAACTTTATGAAGAGGGAATCCAGCCCAAGGAAAATGACATAGCTACAAAGGGCAATGTGTAGGGAGGCATCTGAGATCACTTCGATCTTGTCATCACAGCAAAGGAAAGGAATCCTAGGGGCCTTTTGTAATTGTACACCATACTCTGCAGAGCCACAGGTCCTAAAGGATTTATGGGATATCTTAAGGATTGTGAAAAACACCTGGCAAGGCACATGTACGTGTCTGCGCTTTCTCACGCCTTGGTCTGGATTTTTCAGGGCCCATATCTGGGAAGGGACTGAGAATATCTCCATAGGGAGCTGACATTTACCAATGCGCCACCGAGGCAATAGCAGGAATAATATTCTCTGCTAGCAACCAGGATAACTGTGTGGTTCTAGAAGCTGGTCTAGCCAATAATTGTTGGCTAAACTAGGACAATTTGTAACCTCTCAGAGTCCCGTTTTCTCTATCTTTCAGATAGTTGGGTTTTTTTTCCCTCTCAAGTTCTGATTATGAAGATAAAATGAGATAATAGCTATTAATATTTCCCCTAAAATTTTGAAGGAACTCTTCAAACGCACTATATGATCACATAATTAGGAAAATCATCATTATGCTAATAGCATTATGCTAATAATCTAATAATTTCCAAAGACCTAGGTGGACCACTGCCAAGTCACTGTAGTCAGGATTTCACTTCTGAAGGTATTCAGAAAGCTGATTAGATTTATATTCTATGATTGGGAACTAAAATTTTGGTATACTTTTTTTACTTGCTACTTCATTTCTTTGGAATTTAAGAAATTATTGCTCTGCCTCAAAGAGAGGAAATTTGTTTCATGAGAAGAAATTTCAGCTTAGCTTGCCTACTCACATTTGAGTTCAAAGTTTCTCTAGATATATTATCATTCCAGCTAGAGAGGAACAATCTTCCTTAACTAGAGCATAGGTCCATGACCTTGCCTTCATGATGGGCAGCTAATCCACTTAGAACCAGTGACTTGCTTTGTATAATTTATAAGACCCCATGAAAAGACAGGCCTCTATAGATTAATATTTCAGCTGTCTTCCTTTCCATTTCATCCTTAGGATGTGGCAGCAACCATCACATGAATCATTCCTGAACTGAGTCAATATCAAACATCCAGAGCTTCATCTGCATTCGATGAAGGTCCAAATCATTCAAGGGTAGTAGTTCCTATAGGGTCTCAAATACAAGGGCCATGTGCCTTTAACACGTTTTATTCCAAACTGGCTATACTGTTTGTTTTTCAGTCCTTGGATTCTTTAACAAGCCTTAAATTCTTCCCTGAAGATGGAAATCTGGGTCCTCTCCCTTGAATATGATCGGGTTTGTAAGTGATCTGACCAAGAGTTTGATGGAATGGTGTTGCAGGTGTGATTTTTGAATCCAGATCATAAAATGTCAGATGGATCCCTCAGGACCTCATGAAGTACTTATTCTCTGGCTACTTGCTCTCAGGACCCCTCCCTGCTAGGACACAGCCAAACTGATAACTCCAAGGTACCAGAACATGCCACATGTAGATATTTTGATAAACCATTCCAGGGGTTCCCAGTCTTTGCATTATCTCAGCCCAGGCCCAAGGCATATGGGTCAAGAAGCCTCCAGATGATTACAATACCCAGCTATGGATTCACCCAGTCACTTAAGACTTAGTACTTGAAGCACATTGTGGAAGAGGGACATTGTAGAATTAGGACAAGCTGTTCCTGTCACTCCCCCACCCCATTTATAATTCTAACCCAGCAAGTTCATGAACATAAGAAAATAATTGTTATTTATGCCATCACGTATGAAGTGGTGTGTTATGTGCCAGTAGATAATTAGAACTCCAGCTGACTAAGCTGAAGTCTCTTTTCCCTTTCCAAGTATATAAGAAATTATTGGCTCAGATGAAGAGAAACCTCTTCAAATAGGCAAACTGTTCTGGATCTCTGGCTAAAATACTCAACAAGCCTCTCAGTGGTAGCTTGAGATTGCTCTCCCCTTGGTGCCGACTTTCTGAAACAAAGATCACTCATGGTGCTAAATTTCCCTTCTCAGTCCAGCCCTGTTTTTTTTTTTTTTTTTGATGAGTCATTCACTAATTCATTTACTTATCAACTAAATGTTTGTTGAGTCTCTGATATGCAGCAGGTATGTTTTTAGATGCTCAGGATTCTCTGGTGAACAAGTAACAAGAGCTCTGTCTTTCTGAAGATGGATCCTAGGAATCTTAACTTTTCATGCCGCAGACCCTTGTGACAGCTGATGAAGTCTATGCATTTTTTTGAAAAAAAAAAGGTTTTATTTATTTTTATTGCAAAGTCAGATATACAGAGAGGAGGAGAGGTTGAAAGAAACATCTTCCACTCTTTGATTCACTCTCCAAGCAGCCACACAGCTGGAGCTGAGACAATCTGAAGCCAGAAGCCAGGAGCCTCTTCTAGGTCTAGTCATAAGTCAAATACATATCGTAGCAGTGATGAGTGAGAAACAAATATTCACAAAAATGGAGTTATGAATACATCTTCAGCGCCTGTTGTTAGCAAAGTCATGGTACAGTTAATGCTACCGAGCTTTGTTGTTTACATACAGAAAGACTGAATTCTGGACAAATTGTATGAAAGTAAGCATTATGCAAAGTAATGGATGTTCTGAATTCTTTGCTCAGTAGATTTCAGTTTAAGAACCCTTGACTTGAGAGGACAGACAGACAGCGACCGAATCACCCTAACACGTAACAAGTGATGACACCTGCTACATGATTGCATTGGTTTCTTGAGACTGATGTAAGAAATTACCAGAGACTCGGAGACTTAATGCAAATTTATCACTTTTTCACTCTATTTGGAGGTTTTTTGAGGAAAATATTCTCAAAAGATTCTGGCCCTTGGCTTGTGACTGTATCACTCCAAACTTCAAAGTTACCTGTGATTGCACATAAAGTTCATTTGGACAATCCAGGAAAAAGTATCCACGCCAAAATTCTCAATTTAATCACACTGACAAGATCTTCCCCATATACTGTTTACCTTTCTAGGGATTGGAACATCTTTTGGGGGATCATCTGTACCCTACCACAGTGACCAAGAATAGTGAGCCAACCTGGGGCTGTTCATGTCCCAGCATGGCTTTATTTCTGAAGCTTTCTTTGAACTGAAAGCTGAAGGAAGAAAGTGAGAAGAAGAATGGAGAGGGTGAGGTGAGTAGATTGCTTCAGATGGGGGAGATCTAAACCACTTTCTGGATACTGAAGACTGCTAAGTTTTAAGGGTCTCCTCAGAGAGGAACTTTAGAAGGTGATTATGTGGGACCCAGCTCTTAGCGGCTAAAATCCTCACCTTGCATATGCAGCATCTCATATGGGCCCCAGTTCATATCCCAGACACTCCACTTCCCTTCCAGCTCCCTGCTTGTGGCCTGGGAAAACAATCACAGATGGTCCAAAGCCTTGGCACCCTGTACCCATGTGGGAGACCTGGAAGAAGCTCTTGGTTCTGGCTTTGGACCAGCTCAGCTCTGGTCATTGCAGCCACAATGGGGAGTGAACCAGCAGATGGGAGATCTGTTTCTACTTCTTGAAAATCTGACTTTCCAATAAAAACATAACTCTTTTTTTTTTAAAGAAGTGATTAGACTATGGACCTTCTGTTCCATTAATGAAATAATGCTATTCTCACAAAAGTAGAGTGATTCCCATGGAAGTGGATTAGTTATAAAAATCAAGCTCTTTCATAGGCATTCTGTTAGCATGTGATGCCTTCTGCTATGTTATGATGTAGCAAGAAAGCCCTCAGTATATATCAATGCCTCAGTATTAGACTCCACAGCCTCCAGAACTGGCAGAAGTAGGTTTCTTTCTTTAAGGATTACTCAATGTGTATTATTGTTACAGTAACATAAACTCAGTTAAGGCAGAAGATATTGTGCCTGGGGCCCAGATGGGTCCAGGTGGAATATATAGAGGTATTCAGGAAAGAGACCACTTCCAGAAGTGTCTTACAGGATTTTGTTCTTTCCCTTTGAGGAATTAGAAGACATTTGAATAATATGTTACTCTGAGAGCTGAGGCTGTAGAAGATCGTTCTGTTTGAGAGAGGGCCAGAGGTTGTGGAATAAGGGCTTGCAGGAACGAACAGCGAGGGCCACCAGGTAGTGTAGCGGAGTCCCCCAGTGCAGACCCTTGGTTTACTGCAGAAATGCTGGAGCTGGGAAAGGATTTAAGAGTGAGTTAAATCAATGCACATTTTAGAAAAATCCGACAACTCAGTACACGGTATGGATTTGATAAATGGTGCAAAAGCACAGATGAAGTCAAATGTCAATATACGTAAGTATGTGTGCAAGAATTGAACTGTACCTTTATTTTACTATATTTAACTTAATCTGCTCTGAGCCCATGGTAAAGTCGATCTCAGTTACTACTGAAAATTCTGCATGCTCTCTTCCTGAGACTGTGTGCAAGTGAGGAATGGGCTGTGAATTTCAGACATTCAAACAGAAACCCAGAAGATGTCTTCAGTGATCATCAACTTGTGTCTTTCTTGAGACCAATATGGCATCTTGAAGGCTACTATGGTTTCTTGGGGTATAATGGACCAGGATGTTGTGCCCAACCACTGAAATCCACAGTTCTTGCTGCTTAATACTGTTTCTTTGCTATTGAAAATAAATCTCTGCCAATATACATAGCTTTCATGTTCTTTTTGCTACCAGAAAAGCTGAAGTGGGGCAGCAGTACTACTTTTCTTCTAACCTGCCCACAGAGTGAAAATCTTAGAACAAATGGTGTCAAGTGCATGCACATTTGTCAATATTTTGAAGAAAGTAAGCCAAAGGTTTCTACAATCTATAGGCTTGGGATACCCCTTTCAGGGATCCCCAACCACCACCTCACTTGAAACTTTCTCTTGAAACCAATCTCAAAACTCCAAAGGCAACATTCTTGAAATCAAACTATCAAGTCTCTCTTGTCCAAGGCTAGAGACAAGATCATTTAGAGCTTCAACCTGCAGGTTCCTACAGATGTGGGTCTTGCTGACTTCTTACGGTCTGTTCATGCTCCATTTGGGTTATCCCTTAAATCAGGGTTTAACATCAAGTAGTTCATTTAGGAGAAAAAGGAATCACAAATGGAAGAGTAGATAAGTGAGCCTGACAAAGAAAGGCCAGCCAATAAAGGAAGTATTGTCAAGCCAGTTACCACTGTGGACATCTAGAGCTTAAATCTGTGGGAAAAAAATGTGGTGAGCTAATGTAGAATACACACCTTTGAGTTATCCTACCTGAGGGATGAAGGAGCTGCAATATTTATGCACCACCTCTGATTAGTTATTGATTGAGGGCTACTGAAAAGGAGTTAATTCCCTGGCATTTTTGCCTGGCCACACAGACAGTAAAATGGATTCTGGTGACAGAAGAATCCCCTAGAAAGCCAATGGACCTGTTGGCATTTGGATGCTGATTTGCCCAGCATGTAAAAGCAACAGAACCCAGGTGGCATGTTTGACAACATCTGCTGCATGTGGGAAGAGAGGTATTGTCTAACAGGTCGCCATTTTTAGCAATACAAACCCATCCTGATATTTGCTATACAGGACTTAGGAGAACTTCAGTTATTTGAAACCCTGTAGACAAGGTGCTTGGAGCAGCCATCTCTGACAAGGGGCCATTTCACTTTCATATCAGCTGAGCACTTCCAGAGTTGGGAAGTAGGCAATGGATGGCCCCTGTAGTTGAAACTATCACAGCCACCAAAACATATATCTATGAGGAAGTCATTTAGAGTTAGATACAGACATCATCACCCCTAGTATCCTAGAGCCCTTTTGTCAGAGCATACGACCCTATCTCAGCCTCCTCCCCACTAACCCACATCCTTGCCTCACCCCACCTTTTCTTCACGACCTTCCACCACCCCCAACACAGCTACACACACACGCAATTTGTTAGGATGCTTTCTTTCTGTGAATCCACAGACAGGGACTGCATTTCCTATCCTGGGTCCTGGTGGCAGCCGCACAGAGTCCCTGTGGTCAAGGGACCCTGCTTGTCTTTCCGTGAGAGTACTAGGAATAGGGAAAATACCCACAGTGGCAAGATTGAACTGCAGATTAATATCTTCATAAATCATGCTGCCACACCTGCATGAAACTTGCATTCTGTGCTTTCTGTTAAAAAGTAAGGTGATGTGAAAAGACCTTACGTGGACTGATGCTGCAGCAGGTGTACCCTCTACTGGGCATCTCCCACATCTCAGGGCTTGTGTCTAGATCAGCATGTCCCTTACGTCTTCTGATTTTCATATATCTTAGGCGAGGCTGATTTTTCTCCTTTACATGGATTTTTTTTAAAAAACTGATTTTCATAGTGATTCTGAAAAGAAAAAGCCCAAATCTCATTTTAAAAAATAATTATGGGGCCCACCACAGTAACCTAGTGGCTGAAGTCTTCAATTTGCAAGTTCTGGGATCCCATCTGAGTACCAGCTTGTATCCCAGCTGATCCACTTCTCTTCCAGTTCCATGCTTGTGGCCTGGGAAAGCAGGGGAGGATGGCCCAAAGCCTTGGGACTCTGCACCCATGTGGGTAACCCAGAAGAGGCTCCTGGCTCCTAGTTTCAGATTATCACAGTTCCTACCATTGTGGCTACTTGGAGAGAGAGAAAAAAAAAATTACAAAAAATTCATTGAGAAGAAAAAAGAAAGCCTAAAGTGTATGTGTGTGGCATGGGGGCACAAGTGTGTGGGGAGAAGGGAGATAAAGAAATCCCTGTAATCTCTTTATTCATGCATTGCAATTTATAATGTTTTCATTCTCTCCTTCCCATATTTTTTCTTTGATGTTTCTGTGCTCACACACACACACACACACACACACATTTTTGTAAAAAGGATTGGGTTGTTTCAGTGGCACTCCTTTATGCATCATCTGAGAACACTAAAGGACACGTTCCTGACATGGAATTTCTTGAGCTGGAAATTAAACATTCACCAGGGCAATCCAGAAGCATGCAGGCTTCAAATTCTTCATGGTATAAAGAGATGTAGGTTGAAAGCGGAGGGCACAGCTTAATTGCGCAGTTTTGGTGATTTCCTTGTAAAACTCCTGGCCTGCAGTTTACAAAATCTTCGCCAGATTTGCTAAATAGTCCTTCTAATTTGGCCCTGGATCTCCCCTTGGCTTGAGCATTCCCTCCCCCACCCCCAAATTTGGACTGTGTTGTTTTAAAATTTGAGGCTGTCCACATTGATCATCTGGGACCATAATAAAAACCCGTACATTAGATTCTTCTACTTTTCTACTTTCTCAAATACAGCCTGGGTTGAGAACTCTAATGAAGAAGAAAACAGCATTTTTAGAGTGGCACTCAAAGGCTAAAAAGGAAAGAAGAGGGCCCGGCAGTGTGGCCTAGCGGCTAAAGTCCTCACCTTGAACACCCCGGGATCCCATATGGGCGCCGGTTCTAATCCAGGCAGCTCCACTTCCCATCCAGCTCCCTGCTTGTGGCCTGGGAAAGCAGTCGAGGACGGCCCCAAACCTTGGGACCCTGCACCCATGTGGGATTCCCGGAAGAAGTTCCTGGCTCCTGGCTTTGGATCGGCACAGCACCGGCTGTTGCGCTCACTTGGGGAGTGAATCATCTGATGGAAGATCTTCCTCTCTGTCTCTCCTCCTCTCTGTATATCTGACTTTCCAATAAATAAATGAGTCTTAAAAAAAAAAAAAAAAGGAAAGGAGAGACTTTTCTGCAGTCTTCTCCCCAAGTTCCCAACAAGCCCATGACTGTCTCAGGTTTGAGTCCCAGCTGAGTGCACACATTTCTCAACTGAGGCCAACACAGGACTTGGCATTTCCCTGGCACTCCTCCTTGTGATGGCAGTCTGAGACAGCCACTGTAGGAGTGGGGGACATGGGAAGGACTGGGAATTTTATACAATGGGGAGGAGGTGGCCTCTCCCCGGGCAACCTGGCTCCTTTCAGGGACCCTCACAACCACAACCACTCTCCCCAACCCTTATTTTCTTCCTTACTGCAGATCATAACCCACACTGTGGATCTTTTTAGGGCAATGACTGTGTCTGATCTTTTTTGGAGTTCCTACCCTCTAGCAGTACTTAAAGCATACTTACCAACCAAACCAAACCAATGAATGGATGAGCATCTCAGCCCACATTACCAAAACATTTCCAAGAGGTGGCAGGCTCTTTTGGGCTTCAGTCATGCAAACATAGAGGGTAGACAAGGCATTTTCACAAAGTCTAGGGGGAGTGTGTAGTATGAAAAATCTGTGTAAGGATTTCAGGTCGTTTAATACCACAAATAAATGCAACATTTAATCTCCTTACTGTATACTTGCTCTCAAGTCTCCTTATATTTCCTGGCATCTAACCCTATAGGAATAAGGATGCCACATGCTAGATTTAAACAAACTCCCTGCAAAGTCAGATCTGACTAGGTAGAGCCAGAAACACCTCATCGCCTCCGTGCCCCATGTGCCCCTGACACTGCAGGAAAGAAAGGGTCTCCAATTCTGGCCTCTGCTTGCTTGTCAACCTCACTAGGAACTTTAGCCAAGACTGTCATCCCAGTCACCCTTTCTCAATGGCATCTAACCAATCTTAGAGGAAAACATTTCTCACGGAAACCCAAGGTGTGAAATGATCAGGTCTGGTGCTCTGGGTAAAAACAAAGATGGCTCACATACTTCCCCACTCTGAGCCTTGTATCCTGTGGAACCTTGAACTCTAAGGTCACATTTTGAAACCAGCAAGACCAAGACTTCCACAACAGCTTTAGAGCAAGTCTCCCTGCATTGAATGACGCTGTGTTCCTACTTAAAATCGAGCAGCACTTCCGGTTGTGGATAGAAAAGCATCATAAATACTTTGTGCGCCTGCCAAGTCCTGCTTATGCTGACCTCAGCCTATGTTTTGAGAACTATCTCTTGCCAAGCTGTCCAACACTCCCTGTGTTCTAATCTCTTGAAACTTCTCATTCTTCTCTGAATCCGTCAAAACTTTCTGTAACCACTTACCTTTGCACCTGACATTTCCTCAGCCAAGGCTGTTCTTTATGGCCTACATTTGACCTATTCTGCAGGATTTTTCCTCAAGTGTTATTTCCTCCATTCATGCTGCTCTAAGGATTCTCAATTCCTTTCTTTCCGTAACAGGGTACAGATTTCTTGGTTATGGAGCAGGAAATGGGAATCATTAATTCCTCACCCCAAAAAATACCTAGTTCCATGCTTGGAACCACGGCAAATAAATATTGGCTGAATAAATGAGTGAATCAACAAATGCTTTAATGAATCGCTGTGGACTAAATCCAGAGGAAAAATGTTCTGCTGTTCCTTTGATTCTAGCCCTGCAAGCCCCATTTTGGGTACCAGAACTGTCAGACAAATAGTTTTGTACTGCTTAAGCCACTAGAGGTGTGGGCATTTGTCCTAGCAATGATAGGGAGCATACTCAAGCTCCGCCAAGGATCATGCCTTTTTCCATGGCCTTTACATCAATGGCCCAGCTCTAATTACAATCCTGATCTTTCCCTTGTGTTTCATGCACAGCGCTGTTGTTAGTCTGTGGGTGCCTCAACTTTCCCTGTTGACCTTCACATCCTGGACATCACACCTCCCACCATGTCATCCCAGCCCTCAGGCTGCCTGGGGTTTCAATGAGACACTCCTTGTACTACCTCTGATTCTGCAATAGCCCTGGTTGGCTGTGATTGTTTTTGGAGAAGCATATTCATTTTTTTTTCTTTTTTTCCTTCCTTGATCCAGAATGAATGGCCAGCCTCTCCTCCTATTTGTGGTGTTTGTCTCCTTAGACCCTCCCCAACACCCAAGCCCACATGGGCACACAGAAACTGGTGGAAAAGTTCACCTTCAGCCCCCTCCAACAACGAGGGAAAGGAACAATGCCGGGGTCTTAGGAAGCTCTCTCTCTGCCTGCTGGTCATGCTTTCACCCAAATGTCCTGACACCTGCTGTTCTTATTACTGGAACACTTCAACATCCTTGCATGTATTTCATGGTGGTGATGGTGGGGCAGTGTGACGGGGGAGAAAACAAGAAGGAGCATGTTGTTTTTTTCTCAAGCTGAGGAAAGCAAGTTCATCAGCATATCCGTCATCTGTTGGTGCTTAGCAGATAGCCCTGTAATTCGGGCTTGAAGCCGTTGATCCTGAGAACACTGTTTCTATGCATCATGTGTCTGGTACAGCCCTGCGCAGGCCTCTGCTTGGAGTTTCACTAGGCTGCAGTGGTTGGGGCAGGGGGTGTTTTCGGAGGCTCAGATCTGCCGACAAGTTGATGTGGCTGCTGACCAAGTTCAGTTCCTTGCAGCTGGAACCCGGCCAGTGATTTATGTCTTCCAGGCCAGCCACAGCATGTGTCTGACGTCTTCCCTCCCTGACTTGCAGATCCCCTTGAAGGGACTTATCCACTCAGGGCCCACCCACGCTCAGGGGAGAGGGGGAAAGCACTACAGTGGCAGCTGTCCTTGGGTCACCTGAGTGTTCTGCCTCCCATCCACTCTCACTGGCCTCCTTGGAGAAATACAAGATGGGGAGGAGAGAGGAGAGGGGACACAGCAGCGAAAGAAAGGCATTGACCTTCGTTGTTGTCTCTGCTTGTCATTCTCCATGAGTGATGCCTTTTCTAGTGAGAAAACATTCTTCATTTTGAAAATTAGCCATCAAATTGGAGAGGAAAGCCCAAAGGTTTTGAAGAATATGATTAACTTATTTGATGAGATGAGGCAGAAAAAACCACTTGGCTCCCCTTACCTTTACACTCAGCAGGTCCTCAAGTCGGAAAATAGGGGTCACACTTGGCATCTACCTAGTCTTCTTCGATAGAAATCAGCAAACGCCACCCCCTTTACTTTCTCAGTGTCTCAGGAGTCCATGATGGCTGCAGAGACCTCCCACCTGTCCTGTGGATTCTACACACCACTCTGAGGAGTCAAAGCTTATAGGAGCCAAAGCTAGGTGGTCACATGGTGAGTCTAGGGCAGGGTAATGTCCTGTATCCATGTTTCCAGCATGCTAGGTCCAGCTCCCTAAGGATAGTCCCATGAGTCACTTCACCAATGTATTCATTTCCTAGGAGTACTATAACACAGCAGTGCAAACTGGATGAGCAAGAACATGAAAATGAGCGTGACCATTATGGCACAGTGGCTAAAACTGCCACTCAGCACAACAGAATCATATATCAGAGCACCAGTTTGAGTCCTAGATGTTGCATTTTCTATCTAGCTCCCTGTTGATGAGCCTGGGAAAGCAGCAGTAGCTGCCTCAAGTGCTTGGGCCCCTTGACCCATGTGGGAGACCTGGATGAAGTTCCAGGCTTTGGCCTGGCCAAGCCTGTCTGCTGTGGCCATTTGGGCAGTGAAAACAAAACATGGATGAAAGATCTCTCTCTCTGTATGTTTCCATCTCTCTGTCACGTTGCCTTTCAAATAAATACACCTTTAAAAGCCCCAAAATTAATTGACTCAATTCTGAAGGCTAAAGTTTGAGATCCAGGTGCTGGCAGGGACATGCCCCTCCCCAAGTCTGTAGAGGAGGGTTCCAGCCTACGTCTTCCAGACTCTGGTAGCCCCAGTCACTCTCGGGTAGGAGCACCATTCCTCCAATCACTGCTTCCATCTTCAGGTAATTGTCTTTCTCCTGTGTCTGTATGAAGTATCCTTCCTGGATATCTGTGTTCAAGTCTTTTCTTTTTATAATAACACAAATAATATATTGAGTCCCATCCTAATGACATTAACTTAATCACATGCAAAGCCCCAGTATCCAAATAAGGAAATACTCCTAGGCACGGGGGTAGGGAATTAGGACTTGGGCATATCCTTTGGTAGTGGGGTAGGAGGTAGAAAAAATCACAAACCAACCCATAGAAATCATTCCAGTCAGTATCCAGGCATCCCAATCTTCTGTGTTTGTCCTCAGCAATCAGACAGGGAAAGAACACAGACCTGGAGAACAGCCAAATATGACTCCCTCCAGGAAGACATGCAGATGGCTGCCTAAACATCCAAGGCCCCCTCCTTATGAAGACAGGAAAGTAGCCTGGCTGGAGACACGGTGTGGATGATGTACTATTCTCATCTATAGGAGAATGGGATTTGGATCCTACAAGGACATTAAAAGTGCCTCTGGCAATGCCTTCAACAAGACAGTATATACCCAGCCTTACACATCAGTTCAAGCTCTTCCCCAGGAAAACAAATGCTGACTGCAGAAGGGGCTCAGGTTTACTCTCCCCAAGTCTCAAGGGTGTGACTTTTGGATCCCTATGTGACTCCTTCCCTAGACATTAAACTCCATGACTTCAAGGCCCATGGTGCTTTAGCTGTTGCCCCCTAACCCCATCATCTATCGCCTAGCATTTGTCTGATAATGATAGGGTGTTTGGTAAGTATTTTTTTGAGTGAATGAATAAACAAATGAAGGAGCCCTAGGTTATCTGGGAGCACAGTAACCTAGGGCATAGAGTACAAGTGGCTTGAACTGTTCACAGCAGAGCGGGGGGACAGGGAGAGGCACAATAGCTGAAAGACTTCTGATGTAGCCTCCGATGTCACCTGGTGTCACTTTCACCACAGTCTCTTGGTTGTAAATAGTCACTAAGCTCAGTCCACATTTAGAATTAGATTCCACCTCTCAATAGGAAAAATACCAAAGAACATGTGGCCATCTTTGCAATAATTCATGTCTCTTTTCTCCATGAATCAGAAATCGGTGCCAGCAGGCAGACAGGGCAAGAACTTTTTGGAAGGTAAAGAAAAGTGGATTTCTCTTGCTCATACTTGGTTGGATCCTTAATACATCGTGGGGTCTGTCTGAGCATGTGTCCTTACTCCGAACCAGGCTAATGCCTGTGTCAGGGGTTTCTGGGGAGTTTTAAAAGGAGGAAGATCCCATCAAGTCACAAGTAGTGCGTAAGTGGTGGTTATTGTTATTAATAAAAATAATCACAACAGTGCTAGACTGTGATGTGTTAGCTTACTCCCAGGGGGGTTCCAAAGATGCTGACTTCACCTTGAAAAATGGATCATGTGGTCATGGTTTCAGAAGGCAAGGCAATTGAGAGGAAACCATTTCTTGGGATAGACTTTTCCCTGGCCTCTGCATTAGCCAACACCTGGATTCATAGTTGCCTTTGACATGTTCTACAATCTGCATTGCCTGGGAGTAAGAATAGCATCACAGTCAGAGCCATAAAAAGCAGAGTGTCTCTGGCTCTCCTCCCACTCTAGGAACTAGGAGCCCATGGGATTCTTCCCAAATGCTTTCTAAGCCTTCTTGCTGTGCTCAGTAGGCTCCCACTGCCTCTGGCTTATAATGCTACTTGCCACTCCTCTGCAGCCTCCCATTTCTGCCTAAGCTGAAATGTCCCTTTCACTCCAGTGCCAATCAAAGGCACAGTTGCAGTGCTGGCCCTGTCAAAAACGCCAGCTGCCACATAAGACCTCCAATATCTGCTGGGGGTGTTGAAACTCCACACTAGCGAGCTGGTGTCAAGCAGAGGAACCATCTCCTGTGACCACATAGGGGCTGCGGTCAGTCCTGCCAGCTTTCCCCTGGGTCTAAAGGAAAAACCAGTTTAGAGAACTTCAGTGGTGCTGGTCAACTCTGTCCCATTGTTCTAGAACTATAGCCATGTAGTGACATGTTAGGAGAGTAGAAGTAGCTTGGAGGGCTGAAACTCTTGGCTCCACCTTTACTAGCTGCGTGAATTTGGCCAATAGCTAAATCTCCCTGTGCTACAGTTTTCTCATCTACAAAATGAAGATATCGAGAGAACCATCTTCAAAGCATTGTTAGGAAGTTCAAATGAGATGATGCATGGAATACGCTTGGTCTAGTGCCATGCACACAATAAATACAGACTACTATTACTTCCTGCCACTCTTCCTATCTTGAGCTTTTTCCTAGGGATATTTTTTATCTCAAATGCCATGAGATGATTGGCTGTTCCCCTCCTCAGTCCTTATAAACATGGTTGGATAAGAAAGGAACTTGGGCCCGGCGCGGTGGCGCAAGTGGTTAAGGTCCTCGCCTTGCACGCCCGGGATCCCATATGGGCGCCGGTTCTAATCCCGGCAGCCCGCTTCCCTTCCAGCTCCCTGCCTGTGGCCCGGGAAAGCAGTCGAGGACGGCCCAAAGCTTTGGGACTCTGCACCCGTGTGGGAGACCCGGAAGAGGCTCCTGGCTTCGGACCGGCATAGTATCGGCCCGTTGCGCTCACTTGGGGAGTGAATCATCGGATGGAAGATCTTCCTCTCTGTCTCTCCTCTCTGTATATCCGCCTTTCCAATAAAAAAATAATAAAAATAAATCTTAAAAAAAAAAAGAAAGGAACTTACTATGACCAGAACTATGCTCAACTCAGGGCAGTTACTAATAGTTAGAATCCCCAGGCATCAGAATTTATATTTGCTTCTCACAGGATGAGTGCTAATATTTAATAATTGTGGCAACTAACACTTCTTTACTCTTGCTATACACCAGGTACTGGGCATGTAAGTTTTCTGTTTATCTATTCCTCATGATTACTCCAGGAGGTAGGTGCTATTATTTTCTGCTTTTGATAGATGATGTATCATTCTGCTTAGGCAACCATAACCAAATAGCATAAACTGGGTGGCTTAAACAACAGTCATTTTTTTCTTTGTGGTTTTGGGTAGTAAATATCAGAATCAGGATACGCTCACAGTAAAGTTCTGGTGAGGGTCGTCTTTTTGGCTTGTACATAGACACTTTCTCATTATGTTCTCACATGATTG
Organism: Ochotona curzoniae; assembly: GCF_017591425.1. Lineage (NCBI taxonomy): Eukaryota > Metazoa > Chordata > Mammalia > Lagomorpha > Ochotonidae > Ochotona > Ochotona curzoniae. The sequence goes on along the minus strand of NW_024465023.1, from coordinate 15,347,442 downwards.
GAAAAGAGAACAAATTATTTGTTGTACTTTTTAAGGCTTATTTTTTTTATTTATTTGAAAGAGTCACAGGGTGAGGAGGAGAAACAAAGAGAATCTTTGATCCCATGGTTCACTCCTCGGTTGGCCCCAATGGCCGGGGCTAGGCCAAGCTGAAGCTAGTAACCAGGAGCTTCTTCCAGATTCCTGTGAGTGCACAGGGGCCCAAGCACTTGGGCCATCTTTCATTGCTTTCTCAGGTGCATTAGCAGGCAGCTGGATCAGAAGTACAGCAATCAGGACTTGAGTCAGCTTCCATATAGGATGCCAGTGTAGCAGGCAGAGGTTTAACGTGGCACATCACAGTCTTGCTGTCTCTTTATAATGGCACTAAGTCCCACTTCCTTGACCACATCCAAATTTAGTTACTCTCAAAGACTCTGTCTCCAAATGCTGTCATGTTGGGGGTTAGGACACAAACAGATAAATTTTGATGGTACATAGTTCATTCTATAACCCATGGGAAAATGAAAACACATAGAAATTAAATAAATTTACCAAGAGGGCACAGATGGCTACTCCATGGAGGAACCACAATGCAAGTTCACCTTTTAGTCCCAAAGCCCCAATTTTATTCCTACACATAACGCTTCATCCCCTCGTGAGCGGGATAATGAAATGAGTTTGGATAATGAAATGGATTGGACACCTTTTCCCTGTGTAACAACTATGTAAATAGCAAAAGGCATAAAGCAGTGCTTCATTATTTTTCCCAGTTCTGTGAGTTGGTGATCCTGCTCATACTGTTAAGCGGCTGGATTCCGTGGGAGGGCTGGCTTGGCACTAGGCTTGGAGAGATAGCTGAGACCGCTCAGCATCCATTTCCATGAAGTTCTTCATTCCACCTGGACAGTGATCCCAAGAGGATTGTCTTACTTTCAGGGTTCCAAGGCAGCATGGGTGGAAGCTTTGAGATCTCTTGAGGTCTAGCCTCAGAAGTAGCACCGCAACATTTCTGCTGTATTCTATGGGTCAAATCAAATCACCAGGCAGCTCAGGCTAAAAGAAAAAGAGAAACAGGGTTTCTTGAAGGGTTTAATTGGAAAATCACATTACAAAGCCATGTTTGTAGTGGGATAGGAGGAGGAGGATCTAACCATTATACTATGCCACAAATTAATAAAATCTTAACACTGGGTAGCATCCACTATCTCCACTAGCGAGGACTCTTGTTCACACATGACAGTCCCAAACTACCACGGTTTTATTAAAAAAAAAAAAAGCAGAGGAACTTTATCAGATCCCTTTCCTTTTAGATTTAAGTGTTGGCTTGATCTGGTTTCCTATGCTTTCCTTCTGTCAGGGGAAAAGATCCCCTAGATTGACACTAGTACTTTGAATCTTAATAATTCCACTGACATGGACATTTTCTTCCAAATTTCTCCAGCAGACATGCTGAGATTAGACCTAACAGATCCGGCTCTTGGACACATATCCATCACTGAAGCTATCGCGGAGACCAGGAAGTTAAAGATGATATTTTTGCCTTTCCTTGGTCGTGTGTCTATTGCAGAAGAGGTATGAGCCCAAGAGTGTGCTAGCGGGCATGGCTGTTTTGCAACCAGCTGTGATGTGAGGGAAACAAGATGCTCAATGGTAACTTGTGCCAAGTTCAGTGGTGTAAATATTCCCATCATGACTGATTTCAAGCTATGTTCAATGGTCCTGTGCCCAAACCAGGTTAACCTTTGGTTTAAAAGGCAAGAGACTCAATTAAAAAGTTTTCCTCCTTTTCCTTGATGTGAGCCAGTTGGTGCTGGAGTTCTGCCATGTGCAAAAAGAGTTCCTACTAACATAGATAGTTAGATGTTATCTGGTTGGGAAAAGAACACAATCAGAACTCTTAGACGTTGTCTGCAGCACACCACTCTATTTCGCATACAAACCAAAGGCTAGGAGGAGAAATGCAGTACCACAGAAGGAAATCAGAGAGTGGAAAATAAATATAAAAACCAACATACTGCCAATCTAATCCCTTTATTTTCTTTCTCTATCAATGGACAGTGTGAAGGACTAGTAACTTACCTGCCGTTTTGCTTTTTTTTTTTTAAATAATAGTGAAAATCAAAGGAGTTTGGAGACAGATGTCCAATATGATCAAATATTGAAATACAGAATTTTCTCAGAATATTTTCATGTTAAATCAGTTCTTTCTTGACATGATGAGCTACCAACCTGTCTGACCTTGTCCCTTTCCCATACTTAATATAGATCGGCAGTTGGTTTTTAAACTCATGTTTCAAGTAACAACTAATCTTTTTCAGTGTTTTCTTTGTTCCAAATGCTCTGCCTAGACTATCTCACCGATTCCTCGAATCAACTTGATGAGGTAATTGATGTCATTTCCCTTATTTTACAAACGTGGAAACTGAGGCATGAAGAGCCGCGATCTCTTACTTAAAGTCGTGCTTTCACTGTCTGGGATGGCTTGTCTCATCATCCAAAAGAACCCTTTAGCAAAATGTTCACAAACTTGAGGAGTCCAGCCAAATGTGTCTGTGACTTCAACGTTTCTGGTTGAATTTAGGTCTTTATTCAAGAGGAGCAGCTTTTCACGGGAAGACAAATCCCAACTAGGACATGTGTGCAGGTGGTGGCTCAGTCTGCACTTGCTCATAGAAGGCATCTCTTGCCTATAACTGGTGGAGAGCTGGGGTCTTTTGGTGTCTGGGTAACTGAAACCTCCCCTCATCTCGTTTTGGTCAGCCTTGAGAGTTAGCTGCTGGTAGCACATCCTTAGTAACCCCATCGCTTTCTTACAGCCTCCGGACCATGTATTTTGTCATGATCCCCAGAACAATTTGGGGCATGTGAAAATGCATGCTTTCTAAAGGTGGGCGATGCAAATGACTAATGTGTCTCCCGGAGGATGTCAGCACTGTTGGGTGTCTCCCTCAGGCTCACAAGGATGATTTGTGGACCTGAGAGTTTGGATGTTTTTATGACCTGAACCTTTAACCTTTCTGGAGACTGGGAGGGAGGCCCAGGAGGAGGAGAAATTGCCAGAAGTAGTTGACGTTTGGCCTTGGTTTGATGTGTTCCAGTTGTTGTACAGCTACCCCTCAGTCTGCAGTCATCGATCGCCAAGGGTCCCTGGTCACCCCACTCCCAAGCTGGAGTCAGGGTTGCAGGTAAAGGAGAGCAGGAAATCAAAGCAGGAGGAATGAACCGTGTGTTCAGCAGACAGGAAGGAGAACAGAAGGAAAATGACAGGCACCTGGGCACGTGCACACGGTCTGCTCAGAGAGCCCTGGGGCTTAGAGCCTGCGTGCTCAGGGCTGCGAGTGAGGGAAAGCTTGTTGGAGGAAGGCAGTTTCTTGCAAACATAGACTTAGCTATCTCACAAGAAGGAGAGAGTGAAAGCATTCCAACTGGAAGGGAGGTGGAAGCAGAAGGTTCCAGGCATGAAAAGGAAGAAGGAGACAGCAAACAGAACTGAAGGCAGGTGCACGGGCTAAGGGTTTGGAGCAGAAGCCACTGAAGTTAAAGGAGTGCTCCAAGTCTAGAGAAACAGGAGCAGAGCAGGGTGGCGCCAACACGAACAGAGGTGAGGAGTGACTCCCTGAGACCCAATGTCCAGGCTATCCAGGAAGTTGTAGACGCTGAAAACACCCTTTGGCAGGGAGGCACTAGCCAGGCCTCCACTGGACAGGGAGGGTGTCCCTTGCCCATTCGAGTGTTTCTCTCCACACAGTTAACTATTTCTATTCGTTCCCAACCACAATCCTACAGCTGGGGCGGGGAGGGAGGGAAGGGTGATTTTTCAAAACCACTCTGAGATAAATCTTGTGATACAAACTGCTGAACAGCTGGCCCTTTAAAGCAGAGAACAGCCATTTAGTCATTAATCCGTCGCTTTAAAATGCAGAACCATCCTGCGCCCCCACACACACTACACACACACACACACACACACGCACACGTTCAATTTTGTGTTGTGCCACTGGAGCCACTACTGCCCCTGTATTTTCCATGGGCTCAAGCACAGCCTTGGCTCCAGATTTTAAGGGTTAACACGTGCACCAGGAAGCGGGAAAGAGGGAGGGGGAAATAGCTACAAATTCTTGATGTCTTTTGCCACCTGCCTCCCCTCTGGCTGCCCGTGAGCTTGGATCATGGGCACCACCAGTGACATTCTGAGACACTCCTGCACTGCCCAGGTTTCGGGCTCCCTAGGGGATGCTTGCAAGGGCAGCAGTCTCCACTAGGCCCTGCAGCCCACACAGCAGACCCATACCAGATTGCCTGGAAGGCCCAGCCTGCTGATTTCTCCATTCATGGTCACCTCCAGTGAGCTAGACCACATGTCACCCTGATAATGCCCAGTTGGCACAGAGACCCGTTCTGTTTGTCCCTCTCTGTTTGCCATCTGAGTGCAACGTATGACCTTTTTGAAAGGCAATGAAATAAAATTAAGCCCCGTTACATACACTCACACATACGTACACATATGCACACGCACACAGCTGTGACTGTCAGATTTGGAAAAGAGTGGTGTGTGTGTGTGTTTGTGTGTGTGTGTGAGAGAGAGAGAGAGAAGAGAGAGGAGGGAAGAGAGAGAGAGAGAGAAGGGGGGAGAGAGAGAGAGAGAGTAAGCGAGCGAGAGAGAAGGAGGGGTAATCAAATGAGTAACTGCTTGGGGTGGGATGAATTGGGTAGCTGTCAGGTATAAGAAAATTAAGGCCATTAGCTATTTTCGATTTTTTTTTCTGTCACGTCAACAAGATTAGCAAGCCAAATGCTCAAGGAGCACGTGTGGGGGAGTCTTGAGTGCTCCACGAAACCTGCCAACCTCTGCCGAGGGAGATTGCCTAGGATTCTCTCCCGCCTGCCCTTTCAGTGGGTAATAATAACGGGAGAATTAGTGAGCAGACAGATGCCGCGCGCACTGGTGCACAGCGCATGGCGTTGTAGAATAATGAATATATTTGCAACGGCTGTTTCAATGGCTGTTTCTTAAAATGATAAAGTTAATTTTGCTGGGCCCTCCTTTATTTTTTAAACCCGTGTCTCAGAAAAGATGCAAGCACAAGTCCTCTCTTATTCTTCCCTTCACAGTGGTTTCAGTATGACATTAGGGAAAACAAACAGAAAATTGTGTTCTGCATCAGATTGTCCAGTGATTGTCACTTGGCTTTAATCGTGGTCGGGGGGTCAGACAGATATACAGGGTCCTTGGGCAATGGGATGCTTTATGGTTATTTACTTCAAATCCAAGCCAGGTTTTTGTCATTTTATGGTGCAAGCACCTAAGATGGGGTCTCAATGAGCATCCTAGCAACTGTTATGGTGCAGCAGGCACCTCCTGTGTGCCAGTCAGAACCTAGATGCTGTAGATGTGATATTTTACATCCTCCTGTAAAGCCTGTGATTTGAAGTTGAGTCACATGGCATTGCTGAGATGGAGGAGTCAAACACAGGCAGTTTCACATTAATTTTATCTCTCCATTTGCTAATGAAACAGTCCCAGAGATGTTAGGCCACTGATACGCGATCACGCAGCATGTCAAAGAAAAAGCTAATATTTTAGTCCCAGTCCTGTAGTGTTAGAGGGCTATGTTCTACCCCAAGTGTCAATGCAGCTTGGCTCAGTGGGAGTTAGTATTAACTCCAGTTACGTCCAAGAAGAGCACAACTTACAAAGAGAAAATGACTTGTTCTAGGCTATACACTCAGGAAGAGGCAAGGCAAGCCTCCAACCCAGTATCTTAGGGAAACCTATTATTTTTTCCCATTTTGCAATGAAAACCCAAGGATAGGATAAGCTCTGTGTGCAACTATAATGGCAAATGAGCTGACACCTTTCCATCTGGCCATCTGTGATCTGTGTTGCACCTAGTTTCCATGATCTCCCAACACACCCCATATTTCCATCCCATCTCCTGCCCAAAGGATTTCTCTGAGTGCCTCTCTACCTTCTAGTCTGACAGCCACTGTCATTACTGCATTCATGAACCCTTGGCATCCTAGAGTGGGGGAAGTTTGAGGTACTGTCTTTGGCAACTGGAGCTCAGCTATGGGGGGGGGGGTATCTCTGAAAAGACAGTATGGAATATGTCCCAGAAGGTCACCCGACCCATCTTCATCTGGCGGTCTTGCTGACTGCACATTGCTTCCTGGGATGTGAAGTCCCGGGTACACACAAGCTCCTCTTGCTTGAGGCTTGAACTAGTTCTTATGACCAGAATGAAAGCCCTGCAACAGAGTCTGGCGGGGGTTCAGTGTAAGTGCCTGCAGAATGCCAGTGTAAATACTAAGGGATGAGGACTGAATGGCAATGGCATCTGCCATAGACACCTGAACATCATCTGAACTCAGAGGATTGAATCTGCGGCTTTTAAACTCAAGGGTGCTTTTAAACTCAAGGACGTCTCTAAGCTGAAGGATAAGCAGTTGAGTCAGGACATCCTGATGCATGAGGCCCTGTTGTACCTTACCTTGCCCTCCTGAGGTGAACCCTAACCGAAGTGGGATTCCCTTTTCCTCCTTCCTCTGGAGCCCATTAACCAAAAAGTGTGAGAATTCCGTGGAACCCATCTTCTTCCTGCTCTGTGAGTTAATTAGGAAAGTCACGAATTTTCAGCCCATTCTCCTCTCTTGGGGTCACCTTCACCATAGACTAGTGGACGATTCCATGAATCAACTGGGAAAAGGCACCTTGAAAATTTCAGGAACTTGATTCATAGTGGAATTTTTTTCTCCTTCTTCCTATCTTTAATGTTGCTGTAATTCTGACTTCATTGAAGAGCTGTGAAATCAAATTAGGAAATGGGAGGAGATGAGCAACGCCTTCAAACACAATCAACTTCTGATGGCTTCCCCAAAACTAATGATTTTGCATAGATCTTCAGTAATAGAAGAGTTTTTTAATGCTTTGTTTTTCTCCCTTTCTAAGGAGAAAGCAAGCTAGAATTTGGGCATACAGGTAGCCAATGGAACTAGGGCCTGGAAAGCCTTGGCTTTTTGTTGCTGAGAAGCGAAGTCTTGAAGAGAGGGCAAAGAGGCTGATAAAAATAGAGAAAGCATGAGTAGCAACTACATCCAGTCTCCATCATGGGTCTGCTAGGTGTAAGTCAACTTGCTAAGCACTGTGTGGGAGCAGAGGGGAACATACTCCCTGACCCTAATGGCTAGCACACTGTTTGATCACTGTTGTATTCACAGTGTGGAAGAACAGCACCAACATCACTGGAGATTCCAGTAGAAAAGCAGCTTCTTAGCGTCCCCATCCCTGCCTGGTCAAGTTTCATCAGATCAGACTCTTGAATTCGAACAAGAAGCCTAGGTTATTTTCTATGTTCGATAATGTTAGAGTTACACTGGTCCAAAGGATTCCAGATTTTATCATTCAACAAACAGCTGCAAAACTCCACCCTGATCTCATTCTACCATCACAACCTCAGCTCTCACCACTCAATCACAACCCAATGCTCTGGTCTCATGACTACATCATGTCCTTCCATCCACCCTCATACAACCTCCTCCAGCAGCCACATCTTAAATATCGTCTGTCCCTCTCACAACCCCTCTTCATCTTCATGCCCAAGTATCTACTCTGTGAAGCCAGATGCAATTCTCCAATCTAAATTTGCCACTATCTGAGCTTTTTGAAGTCTTTATTTGTTTGAAAATGAGAGAGAGAGAGAGATCTTCTATCTACTGATTCACTCTTCCAAATACCCACAACAGTTAAGGCTAGATCAAATCAAATCCAGGGGCCCCAAACTCTATTTGGGTCTCCCACATGAAGTAGCAGGGACCCAAGTACTTGAGCCATTCTCTACTATCCTCATAAGTACATTAGCAGGAGGCCAGATCAAAAACTGGTTAAATGAGCTATAACACTCTTAAATGGAATATAGTACACCTTTACAGGATATGGTGATACCAAAAGATGGTTTACCTGCTATACTACAATGCCTATCCTACTAGCTGATTCTATTACTGTTAGTTGTTTATATTTAGCATAATAACTAAAATGCTGGGCTTTACAGCCCAATCATCCTAAATTTCATTCCCATTGCTACCAATTTTGATCTATATGTGGTAGATGCCTGTTTTCCATTTTTCATGCCCTCTTCTTATTAGAATTATGTATCCATAGCCTTTTTTGTGTGGCCTTTACCCCATTTGATTAGATGCAGACTACTTCCCTGTTTATGGATGTGTTGGTCTTGGATATGTGACTTGGATTTATTAATAGAATGTGGGTGACAGTGACAGTGTGAACTTTGAGCATAAGTCTTTTAAGACCTCAACTGACATCATGTGTCTCTAGTTGTTCCTCTATGCTTCTACCCTCAGCAGGAGAAGGACACAACCCTGGTTAGTCAATGGGCCCAAAGAGGGTAGTACAGGTAGAACAGACTTCAATTCAACCTGTACAGCCAAGCCAAAGTACCCTATATCTTACAGCAGAGTTGTACCAGCAGACTCATAAGACCAGGCTTGATTTTTTTTTAATGGAGGAATTATGGTATGCCACTGAGTTTTATGAGGATTAGTAGCAAAGCCTTATTTGTGACATTGTAATGGCTACATTAGCCCTTCCTGAGCCTCAGCTTTCCCATTTGTATCATGGGTCTATGAATATAGACCTCATATTATTGTTGCTATGATTAAAACACATAAATGTATGGGAACCCTATCACAGCAGTGCCTCATAAATAGTAGGTAACTTGTTTTATTCTGTATTATTTTATCTTCCTGATAGGCTGGAGACATTTTATTGGTAAAGTATTTGTCTTACCTATCTTTGTATCCTCCTCAATACCTAGTGGGCTCTTAGAGGCACTCATTCAATGAACAGAACCAAGAATTAATATAGAAAGTTGCTCTTTTGCTTGGGCAGTTTTTGTTCCATAAATCCCTACTAAGCCTGGAGTCCTGAATCCAAACTGAGCATAGGACAGATGGAAGCCCAGGATTGAGGGCCTTTTGTTCAAAAGCAGTGGTTATAATAGGCCTCAGGGGCATTTTGTTGAGTTTGGGTGTAGTTAAAGAATCTAATAGTATTTTGATTTGTTTCTCAATTACAACAAACTTCAGAGAAATGAAGCTTTTTTTTCTTCAAAGGAAGTTGTGAGGAATATGGGAACACCTGATCCCTCTACTTTCCAACTTCAAGTGGAAACATTAAGTGAATTCTTCATCCAGTCTGGAGTTTAACCTCTGAAAAGCAGGCTATAGAGGTGGGAAAGAGTGATGACTGGGGCAGGACCCGGTGGCATCTGTCTCTTTAAGAAACAGAAATGAAACCTAATTAGCATAGACTGGCTGCAATTAACATATAAGTCCCAGTTCTGGGAGTTGGAGGAAGGGAAAAGGATAGAACTAAAACTTAATGGGGTTTTGTTAGACAAAATTAGCTTCCACAGAACAGCCATAAAAATATCTAAATTATGAGAGCCTCTTGCCATTTGCCATTAACACGAGGGGACATGCTAATATTTAGTGGCGCCATGTCCTGGAAATTAACTGCAGTGAAAGAAGCCCCAGAGGCATCCCTGTGAGCAAGAAGGGCTTGTCCACTGTCTCTGCTGTTACCCAACCACTTGACTGACTGTTTTACAGGAACTTGGAAGCTACAAATCATGCATGTCTCAGCTGGTCTTTTGGCTGTCACTTGACGAATACTGGGAAGATGCCCCATGGGTACTCTCCGGGAAGCAGATGGTTCTGTACAGGGTCAGTTGGGACATACCATTGTTCTCAAAGGAAGATATTCCCAAGGCTGATGTGGGGACAATTGAAGATGCCACTGGTTCTTTCTATCCTCAGTCTTACATTCTGCAAGAAAATCAGCCCATTTGCATTTTGCGTAGAATTTTCTGGTAAACTGCTCTCATTGACTTGCTTTGTGCCTGCTTTTGGGAGAAGGAGTTGAACCCTCATTCTCTATTTTCCACTTTGCAAGTGACCAGTGATCACCTTAGCATGATTGTAGTCTCCGTGATTCATATTTCATCAGACACAGTTAACCAGGCCCCCTTGCTCTGACGTCGCACTTGGCTCTGAAGCTGTTTTTCTCTGCCCTTTCTCTTTTAGTCATTTCCCTTTCTTCTTTCACATCTACAGACGTTGCCCATGACTCCAAACCTCTGCCTTGGCAATGAGGGTGAGGTCTTGTCCTGCGCTACTCTTTGAAGACAATTGCTGATTTGCTAGTGAGATAAATGTAACTCGTATCTGAAAACTAGCACTTTACTTTAGTCTAGTATTTGAAACTTGCACTAGAACTTTTGGAGCTGCTACTTTCACTTTCAAATCTGCCTATTTTGTGGAGCTGCTTATTTTCTCATCCCCCCTCCAGGGCACTTCACAGCTGGGAGAGTTTACCCTGTGAGTTGATTATTCTCATTCTCTTCTATAGCTGACCAGATCAGAGTCCAGAAACAGGTGATCTAAAAGTGTGTCCACAGAGCGGGCTACTGCCTGCCAGATTCTCTGCCTCTCGGGAAGTTGAACTGAGTATAGAGCAAGGAGATTCTAGAATGGCAAGCTGCAGTGAAGATTCATAACCTCTTGCTGCTGGAATCTCTAGACTTAGCCTTTTTCTTGCCCTTTCTAATGTTTGTGTTGTCAGTTTTGCCTTTCTGCAGGATTCCCTAACTCTTCAAAAATATCCCTCCTTTGAGTTTGCAAATTTTCAAATTTTCCCACCATGAGGTTTCTGACTGAATGTTCTGAATGCTCCAGGCCTTCCCAACTTTCCTTTCAATATGTTTCTTTAAGATACCTTTCAATATCTGTTGTTTTTCCAAGTTCCAAAGGATCAACTTTAAGACCATCATTTTCTACTCTATAGCCTATCTACCCTTAATGTCTTACTAGTATTTCCTCTTACATTCTCCTAAAATTTTTTGTATACTCTTTTTCATGTATTAATCACCTCCATGTGGGATTTCTCCACTAACAGCCCTACCCTTGCAATCAACTATTTCTTTTGCTTGTTACAATAATGTATTACTCAGCCAAAGCATCTCTCAGGTTCTTGAGTGTCTCTTGTTTGTGATTTTCAGAACACCCACTCACCGTGACTGCCCAATTCAAAGCCTTTTTAGGAACAATATAATTACTATGCACAAAGTTGGCTATTCAGCCAATGTAACAGTTAGTTTTAGCTGCATAATAAGCCAGATTTTAGTGACAAAACTTAGTGATATAAAGAAGTACCTATCTTACTTAACTGTCATTTCTGTGGGTGGTTGTGCATTGCTGCCATTCTGACATGGCCTGGTTGGACTCTGCTGAACACACTCATGTATCTGCACTCAGCTAGACAAGAACAGTCTCCACCACATGTTTGATAACTGGCAGACTGTTGGATAGGATTCCACAGTTCTCTATGTAGCCTTCCTAATAATTCAAGCTCATTCATATGCAGTCTTATGGCTCAAGCATAGCAAGAGAACACGCCCCAGTGTGCAACTCTTTTTCAAGTGTCTGCCTGTGGCTCATTTACTAGTGTCCTTTGACTTTAACATGTCCCTTTGACAACCCATATTTGAGAGGTACGGAAATTCTGCCTTTTGATGGAAGGATCTACAATGTCACATCATAAGGAAGCAGAGGCACAGTGAAGGAAAAAATCATAAATATATTTTTAAAATATTCATTTATTTGAAAGAGTAGCAGAGAGACTGAGGGAAAGGAATAGGAGGGAGAAGGGGGGGGGGAGAGAGAGAGAGCGCGCTCTGATCTGCTTATTTATTCCCCATGTAGCCAAAATAGGCAGGAAGCCTGAACCAGACCTAATCCAGGAACCCAAAACTGCATCCTAGTACCCATGTGGTATTAGAGACCCCATCACTTGCTGTATCATCTTCTATTGAAGGGAGCTGGACTGTAAACGGAACAGCTGGAACTGAAACCTGGCTCACATGGATATGGCATGGCAGTGTCGCAAGTGGCACCTTAATCGGCTTTGCTACAGCGGTAGCTCCTGTAAGCATATTTATAATCTACCACACTCAGCATGGACTGTGGCTTGGCTCATTGATATTCCCTTCTTGTCCATTCTGTCATGGGAATCTCTTCCTCTTTGCTCCTTCTCCTTAATTCAGATTCTTCTTCCAAGGGTAACCTGTCTGTTTTTCGGAACTCTGATCTGAGGAGTCTCCAACAAGCGACTCCCTGCCATTTCAGCTGTCTGCATTCTCACTTCCTTTTTGCCCTTTTCTGATCATTTCTTGAACTCATGTCTGTCTTCCGAATTAGAACACAAATCCTCTAGAGAATAGTTTTTCATATCTTTATTTATGAAATATATATTTATACTTTGCATTCTTATCTAGTGCAGTGTTCTACATCTGGGAAGAGCCAAACAATTTTTGTCAGTTATGTACTGTTAAAAACTAGCCCACATGTTGAAAAATAGCTCAGGATTATCCTAAAAGCCAGTTTTCCCTATTCACCTTTAAGCAATGTACATATGCCCTCAGTATTCCTCAGAAGAAGATTAGAGAAAGCTCAGCTGGTATAATGAGTTTAGCTTCCTCACTAGACACTCCTCCTTAACCTTGAACTCAGTCAAACCTCATGGGTTACTTTGAACCGTTTTCTCCAGCCCTCTGGTTCTGAACCACTCTAAAAAGTTTCTCCTTTGTAAGCTCACCATCATACTCTACAGTTGCCACCAACATCTTTCTCAACCCTTATGCTTTAGAAAACTGTGATGAAGGTGAGTGTTCTAGGTCTCAACAGTCAGCAAAGTTTTAAGTACTACCATGTGGACCAATACACCTGCTGCCATGGTTTTGCTTTGCGTATCTCTCCCCGCTTCCCCCAACCTCGCCCAACTCAGAAAGTTAGAGCCTTCTCCTCTGTTCTCAGGACCTTCTGCACCCAGGCATGGATGTCTTTGTTGAGCCAGACCTTCCCTTGCCTGGACTTGGCCTTCTGAGATTGTTTATCCCAAGCCTAGTGTGCTCATTGCATTGGGCCTTGGTGAATTTGTGTTCTCCAGTCACAGGTCAACCTGCCCTCAGAAACGCCATCTGAAACCTGCTCCCTGTCCTCTTCTCTCATTTCCATTTGAGGGATTTGAAGAGCAACCCAGGAAGCCCAAGTCATATTTAGCCACTGATTTTGTTTATCCTGCTGTCAAAAATAAAAACTGTCACCCAACACCAAAGCCTGGCTTAATTTCTGGACTGTTCAGGTGACAAGGCTTTCTGGATGCAGCTCGGCTGCTGATCCTCACACTGGATTTTTGCCTTGAGAATTCTTCCTGATGCTAGAAGCACTTCTTCTGGAAAGACGAAAAAGAGCAGATGAGGAAATTGTGTGTGTGTGTGTGTGTGTGTGTGTGTGTGTATACGCGCATGCACACATTAAGAAAAATAGCAGATTTCCCAGTCTAAGAAATTTCTCAGTGATGGGACGAGATTTGCCTGCCCTTCTGTGTCACAGAGAATCGGTATGTTTGCAGCATGTCGTTGGGGTGCCTGTGTCTCAAATCACTGGCTCTGCGCAGCCTTGATGAGGCGCCCGATTTACATATTCTCAATTTAATCTAAAGTAGGTACTAATTGATTACTGCTGAATGTCTGCACGCTCTGATTATCTGTTCAGATCCTGAGGGGGTGGGGGAATAGCAAGGGATCTTTCTGCCTTGAGTATGACTTTGTTTTCCTTGATCCGAGGCACATTCATTTGCTAGGCTCGGGAGGCCCAGCAAACCACCACACCCCACCTCTACCCTCTCTCCATCATCACCTCCAACTGCTGAGAGTAAGTGCCACCAGCTCTGCTGCTGGTTCATGTTAAGTCTAGAATATATTACTTCTTCTGTAGCTGCCTACAAAGTTGGCATCATATATTCAAGAGGTAGTTTAAGTCTAGCCTCTCCACTTCTGATCCAGCTCCTTGTTAGCACTCCTGAAAAGGCAGGGAAAGATGGCCCAAGAGCTTGGATTCTTTCCACCCATCTGGGAGATCAGGGTGACATTCTGGGCTCATGGATTGAGCCTGACCCAGCCCTGGTTGTTGCACTCACCTGGTTAGAGAACCAGCTGGTGAAACAACTCCATTTCCCTCCCCCTTTCAACTAAATAAAACAAATTTTAAAAAAAATAATTTTGGTATGATTCCTGAGTGTATGTTTTTTGTTTTGTTTTGTTTTTTAACCTAAAAATATAACTTTTACAGTGTAAAACTGATAGATTTTAGAGCCAGGTCACTTGGTCAAACATAAGCTCTGTCACTTACTGTCTGTGTCTTTAGGGAGTTCCCTTCACTCCCTGGGACCCAGATTAACCTTTTACAAAATGAGGAGTTGCCATCCCATACAGATGTTGTAGCAATGCCAAAGGAGGGCACCGGGCCACTATAAGCTGGTGTTTCATCAGAGCTCTGTAAAGAGTTTACTGGGGATCAGGCAAGGATTTAAAGTGCCCTTTGGAATTTCAGAGACCTCATTGATCCTTGCCTTAAATATTCCACATTATCTCAAATTATGAACAATGGCAGGGAGTGGCTATAATAAAGTGTAGATCTGTTACAATAGAGGTAATAGTTGACCAAGAGCATCTGGAAAAGCTTTTCCTTTCTGTTGGAGGTAAGAAGCAGAAGGGGAGGCTAAAGGCAGTGATCCAATGTGTATTCACTGGATACATTCTGTATGTCAGGCTATCTGTTGGTAATGGTGGCCCAAATACAAAAGCTATGGCCTCTTTTCTGAAGGTGCTTACTGTTGAGTGTCCCCATTCCACCTACTTCTCAGTTGTTTATTTTGGTTTTCATCCCCACAACTGTATTGCTGGCCTTGTGTTTTTCTTTTTGTTGATATGCAACATACACTCAAGAATAGTGTTCAGGTCCTAAGCACACAGCTCAAGGAGTCCCCAGAGAGTGAACACAGAGAATAAGCAGTACCCAGACCAAGAAACAGAATATGACCTCTTCTTTCCCGCCAGTCTCCAACTCTTCTCAATGAAAAAATGCCTCTCTTAGTTTGAAATGGCTCAACAGAGAGGCCTGCTGTCAGGTGTCTCAGCCAGGTGTTGGTGTCCAGATGTGAGAAGCTCAGGAGGTCTAGCTTGGAGATGTTACAAAATCAGGCAGAATGGGAAGCATCTGCAAAGTTACAATATCAGTCCTATCCCTGGTACTACCAGTGCATGAATCCTTTGAGATTGCTCTGACTGCAGCAGTGCCAAGTAAAGCAAGAGCAACCTCTGTGATGGTCTGCGCAGCATACCATCCAGAAATTTGTCCCAGAGTCTGTCCAGTGGAGAATCAGGAACTCCATGTAGCTGGCTGGCACCAACGATCTTTAGAAAAACAGGTGCACAGCAGATTAACCCACTGATGCATTGAAGGGCTGGGCATTAGTCAGGAATTAGGTCAACAGGGATGAATGCAGTTGAAATTTTCCATACTGCCCCCTCTCATAAGGAGAATGGGAAACTGAATAGCTAGGTTTTTCTGGGACCACCCAGGACATCACAGCAGAGAATTTGATTAGTCAGGAGGGAGAGTCTCTGAAGGAATTGGAAATAACAGTAGTTGTTTCAGGTTTCTGTTGCTGTAAAACAAACCACCTGAAACTTAGAAAGACAAAGCAACTGCCGGTTTAGATGTTCATGGAGGCCATGAGTGAGGAACTAAAATGAATTAAAGTTTTGAAAATGCCTCATCTCTGCTCCCCCAAGGCATTTTAAGGGAAGGCCTGAATGGCAGGACGCCAAGCCCATCTGCATACTTCTTCACTATGTAGGCAGTTGTGGGGCACGACCCATGGGTTTCACTTCCAGGATCTGATACTTCTTAACTACATAGCCATGGCTCATTTTGCTCCTCAGTATAATGAGAATAATAATAACTCTGTCTTCCAAGTTACTGTAAGAATTCAGTGACATGGGGAACCTTGTGTAGTGGAATGCCTGACTCATCACACATACTCATGAGCATTACTTGTAATGAAGACCCAAGAAGATGATTGCTCAATCCCAGCCATATTTGTGACATTTTAAAATTAGGCCTACTGAAAAGAAGAGTTACATACTTCCCATTCCAAGCTATACAATGGCCCAAGACCCAGTGGTATTTAATAATGGCTATGGGGGGTAAGTACCAGGACACTGCACTTTATAGTCTATAAAGCACTTCATATGTGTCCTTCATTTAACCTGCACATCAATTCTGTGGGGTACATGAGATTCCTGTTCTACAGATGCGACTTATCAAGGTGTGCACATGGCCAGTAAATTACAGAGAAAGGCCATGATCTCAGAGTTCCACTCTCACGCCCCCTTGCTTTTATCTTTCCAGATGATCTCAAGGGCACTGTAAAGTTATCAAAGGAAAAATACAATTTAATTAGATTTTAATTAATTTGAAAAGTGTCCTGCAACTCTACTTGCAGTGGAGAGTCAAGAAAAAGATCAAATTTCTCATGGCAATGGACTGTCATAACTGGGGCAAGGAGGTGACTGCCAAGCACAAGAGAATACCTAAAGTTAGCGTTTTCCTCCAGAGAATTCAAGGTCATTCTTTAAAAACTGTCCCATAGTGCTTTTCAAATTGCCTAGCTAATCATTCAGCCCCAACAGCATCTTCTGCTCTGAGAAACCTGAATTCTCTAATCAACCCTTCACTCCTTAAAACCAAGAAAGTAGCAGCATTCTCTCCCTTCTGTCCGCCATCAGGTTGCAGTCCACCTGCATCAACATCAAGACACACAAATGCAGGGAAGCCGCCGTAAATCCTATCTTGCTGGTGTTTTCCATTTATGTGACAGGAAAAAGGATGGTGCTTTCATCCATTTTTGGAAACAAACCAAAATACCCATAAATATTCAGGCTTATAATATTGACTTAAAGCTCAGCAAGAGCCCAGGCTGCACTCGGTCCCTGATTACCCATGTGTAACTTATCCACAGCTAATTTTAAAATTCCAAATTACTTCCTTCTAACTTGTGGTGCACCCCCAGCCCCCTCTATGGATGTCTGTTCAGGGAACATGGAGACAAGGCAGAATTGTGCCAAGCCACAAGTCTGGCGACCCCACTTCTGCTTTTGATACAACTCCTGATTACTTTGGTGACCTTGAACACATGCCTTTACTTTCTGGGTCCTCCTAGGTTTTACAGCTGTAAAATGAAAAAGCTTGGCTTTATGCTTTTTAAGAACCCTTCTCATTCTTAAATTCCACATGATAGCAAAGGATTCGAAAGAAATGGGAAGGTGATCTATTGCAAATCTCTTACCCTGAAGTCAGTGAATAGGATCAACCAGCCACCTCACCAAAAAGAGAAGTTGGGTGGCTCAGAATGGTGGAGTGGTAGATCTAAGTCCAACACCCAAGACTTCAATGGTTATTTTATGAATTCCTTATAGAAGGAAGGAGAAGCTGCTGGAAAGGGACTCAGAGAGATAGAGGAAGAATTCCACCATTGTTCCCTTTAAATCAATGCATCTCAAGTGAGTGCTCTGTGTCTGGCACCAGGGTAATGAAGACAATAACACCCATCTCGCTTGCAAGAAGGTCTTGAGTTTGCAGGAGAGTAGAGAGAAACATATGTGAAAACGAGTTTCATATAATAGCTGTAGATGTTATGACAGAAAGATGTAGACGGTCCTGAGTGGGTGTGTGTGATAGTGAGTAAGTACAAAGGAGAATACACTCAATTTCAGCGAGGACAGGGGTTATCAACAAATGCTATATGGAGAAGATGCTGTTGGTCCTTAAACAGTAGTACCTAACAGCACACAAAGCAGTATTTTAAATACCATTCAATTCTCCAGAGAGTTAGCAATGTTGGCTCTGTGGCCCACTTTGAGCAAACGTTAAGAATCACTGAAGGGGCTGGCCTGCAATCCCAAAGACTCCTTATATACTGCTCTTGTTTCTGTGGGATAAGGTATTCTTGGTACTGGTCAATTTGGAAAACAACCTTTAAGAACATAATGTATTCTTTAGATGTTCACTGCCCCGGTGTTATGCACCAAGAGCCCTTCACCTGAGCAATACATGCTGTGACATGGCAAAGAGGCCATAGATTTGACATTAGACACTTCCAGTTCGTGACAAGTGCTTCCCTTTCTGGGATCCACCCTTGTCCCCAGTCAAGTGCAGGTTGCCTGGAATGAACTGCAGATGAAAGAACATATTGGTGGAAATTCTATCACCCAGGAGAAATGTGAGAAGAAGGGCAACCCCTATCCTATTTGTGCATTTGTTTATACTCCCTCTGGTGGCTGACTCAGACCAGTATGTCATGTCCCTTTGGCCTGAGAAGCAATTACACCAGCGACCTTACTCTGGAAGTCTGGAGTGCTGGGATCTTGCCCATGTTCACATAAACAAAAGTTGAAGGGTCTGTCACCTGTTTGGATTTGAGTTTTAACTAGTTGTTGATTTAGCTAACTTGTTGGCAATCAAGTGTTTCGAAACTCTTGATTCAAGTTAATATATGTTATTGTTCTTTCACTTGGTACATGGTATATACTGCACTACCCTGCTAAATACCATAGAACCATAGACTTCAAATTTCTATTACAGTAAAGCCCTTTCAGATTTCAAAAGTAACAATTGAGTACTACCTCAAGAGAACCTCAATGGGATAAAGGTTCTCCTGCCAGGACATGCTGTGTGCTCAGGTCTCAGGAAGGGCAGAGAGCTGCCAGAAGATTCTAAAGCCAGTAAGTATTTGAAGGGTTTTCAAAGAGTTTGTAGAAAATTAATGTTCTGAAAAAAAGCATTAATGTATTTCAAATTATTTTTGCACTGCAATCAGCTTTTCTTTTAACTTTATTCACCATGTGTTTTTTTTTTTTTTTTTTGAAATATCTTGTCTAACTCCCAAGGAGCAGGAATTTGGGGTTTTACAAACACCCATCTCTCTAGAGACTTCCTTGTCTTGCACCAATGCTTAATTCCCAACTTCTGCTCCTGCTGCTTTTCTCCCCCTGCTTGCACGGGGCCCCTGTTTTTCTGACTTTTCACTACATAGTGATCCTTCTGGTTCAACTCCACTTGCCCAAGGATCCATGTAAGAGCACAGACTGGCTGCCTTTGATCAAGGGCTTATGTGAGCTGTGAGCGGGCTGGCTTTAATTGGCCCAAGGTAGGGCAACCATCATAACTGAAGTACATAGTACATATTGGAAAGAAAATTTTGAACTGCATGTGGGAAAACTGATACTCTCTACAGCCGATGAGATTACCTAAGATTTCAATGTAACCAGAGAATGGTGACAGTAGAATGAGACCTCAGTTCTCCTACAGTCTACTGAGGGAATCTTTACACTAAACTGCTCCATCTTCTATGTCACGTCGGGTTTGAGGAGTGCTCCCATGCGTGCATATTTTCCCTATTTACTTATTCTGCCTGTAACTTGGGGACCACTTTTCTGTCTCCTTTCCTTCTCCCTATCCCACTGCTTGGGCATCTTTTCTTCATTTTAGAATTTTTCTCACTAGAATTTATAGCTAGTTGATGTGCCAACGAATTCAAAGTCACTAAATTCAAACTGAGATTGACAGTAAAGCCAAATTCATTCAGAAAAGGAAAATTATACAGTGCACTGCAAATGAGAAAACTTGATAAATGAACAGAATTATAAGTTGATAAAACCAACCAGAATGCAGGTAAGTTATCCATTGAAATATGTCACACTTGATTTCTCTTGGGCTGAAGATATTAGACCACTACTTTTAGGTCATGCAGAAAACCCAAAGTCATTTTCAGAAACCTAAGTCCCCAGATAGGTTCTCAGCACTCACGCAACAGCCACAGGCAAACAGGAGAAAGTTGTACCTCTCCTTTGCCTTAGGCTCAGAAGCAGCTGGGTGCTAGGGGTTGGACTTCAGAGAATGTTAGAGCATCACTTATGGTCATCCAGATTTAGGACATAATATGGATAGTTGAAAAAGGCTAGGCTTGAATTTGAATTTAAAAGTCTATCCAAGGATTTATATAAGACTTGCTTAAAAGAAACTGAAGAATCTTGATGTAACTATCACTTCGATAAATTCATTCATATTACTGGCATGAGATTTTTAAAATAGGAGAGTGAAAGTGCCGTCATAATCACCTTTATAGTTTTCTGGGTTAACACAACTCAATAAACCATCTATGACATCATTTGTTGATTCATTAAACATTTGTTGAAAGGTTCCTTATCTTATGATAAGCTGTTTGCTAAAAACATAAGAATTAAGCAGACAATTTTGTTTATAAGAACTGTTCTACCTAGTGAAGGATATAGACAAGTAAAGAGAGAATTACGGTGCCAAATGTGAAGAGCGTGAACATATCAGTTACAAAGGAAGCCATACTAAGTTGTCTGGCTGCCCTGAGGCGGGACTGACTTGACTGTGTGTCACATCCCATCAAGCCTTCTGATAACACTGTCCAGACGTCATGACCTCATAAGCAGATGACCCTTATGCTGTATGCCGGTCTGCTTTGAATAAATGTTTCAATAATTGTGTTATGTTCTGTTAAGGCCACTCTCTTGAGATGTGCAAAGTAAGGCAGATCCATGGACAAGAGGGGCAGTCTTTCCTGAGGACTTGAGGTTATTTACAAAAGCCTATGAGTCTTAGACAGGGACTTGGGACTCAAGCAGAATCCTAAGATGGAGAAGGAATAGCTTTGTCTCTTTGTTGTCTTAGAATTGGAATCAACTGGATATTTGACATATGATGTTAGAAAGTAGATTTTAGAGATCAAAGAAGCAAAAATATAAGAAAAAGGGGGTCCAAGGAAGGTTTCTTCTTACTCCTGGGTCTCACGTGGATGGGAAAAGACAAGTAAGTTCCAGAAGCAATGTTTACCATGTGAGTGAGTTCATGCAGGTTCACAACACTGGCTGCTTACAGCCCTCTGACCCAACTCCAGCCCAGTGCCCATCACAGTGATGTGGAGCCACCTGCCTCAGATTTCCCTGGAGACTGCGCAGGAACGCATACTCCTGAACTCCACCTCCGATCGATGGAGCCATAGCTCCAAACCAAAATGGAAAGACAGAGGTTTCATGTTTGAAAGCTGCTTTAAGTTTGAGATCTCAAGCTCTTGTCATCAGTGAGGACTTTTGGTGAAGGCCCAATAGAGCCCAAAAAGTCCTGCTCACCAAGAAAAATGTGTTCCAGTATTATACTTAAGAGAGCCCAGAGCTTATTATCACTTGCACCTGTGTTTTATTTTATTACAAAGACTCGGACATTTCTTTCACAGAATTGTCCCTGTAGCATGCAACTAGTCTAGGCCAGAGGTTAACAAACTTTTTCTATGTAAAGGGCCACACACTATGTATTTTCCACTCCATGGGATGTGTAGTCTCTGCCATAACAACTCAACTGAGCTCTCACAACACAAAAGTAAACAACAGACACTATTTAAACCAACATACATGGTTATGTTCCAATAAAACTATCAAGAATGGCAGGTTCTTATGATATGGCTTATGGGTCAGAGTTTGTAGCCATTAGGCAATTAAGTCCATACTTCCTAGTAGCACGGCTTTATGTTGAAACGCTCTGCCATGTATTCAAGGTTTAATTGTAAGGAATGAAGAAGGTCTGCTCAAGTTACCTGAATGATTCTCAAAGGTGAGACTCCGCTAAAAGGCTCCTTGAAACACAGATTGCTATGCCCATCTCCAAAATTTCTAACTCAGCAGATGCTAATAAAAGCCCAGGAGTCTACATTTCTAGCAAGTTTGCAGGTGATACTGAGGATGCTGGTCCAAGAACCACTGCCTTTAGTAAAGTGGAATAGGATTTGTGAGGGAATGAGGTGTCTCAGTCATCAGGCCAAGGACACAAAGCACACCCCAGAGCACCCCTCTCTGAGAATGCTTGCCCGTTTGGAGTTGGGTTACCCCAGGGCCAATCATGCCTGCCATTATGTGGCTTTCTCTCCTCTAGGTTTCTGTTTCCATTAGTAACCATCTAAATGGTCAAATATGATCAAGCCATCCCCTCGTGTCTAGACAATCATTTTTACTCATGTTCTTAAAGCTCAAATTTCTTAACCTGACTCACAAGCTCTTTATGAATTTCCCCTCCCTTCATTCCTCTAACCTCATGGTTGCCATTCTCTATCAGTCTATAGTAAGGACTCTGAATTTTTCCCCCAAAACACAACTGTTTCCTTGGGAAAACAGTCCTCTTCCATACTGACTGTATGAGGACTGGGACTGTGTTGCTCTCACTTTCTGGAATAGTTGGTGTTCAGTAAATATCAGATGGGCGAACAAATGAATGCTTTCTTCACTGGATTTGCTACCGGATACAAGGGAAAATGTGTTTGCGGGGAGGGGACAACCCACTGACAGCTAAATTGTATCCAAAAAAAAAAAAAAACAATTAAAAAAAGAGAAGATGTGAACATAGGGACACAGTAAAAGTAAAAGCCTTTAGGGAGTTGATGGTTTACGAAATAGCCTTAATTACAATAATCTAAAAAAAAGTAAAGGGAAGGACAGTGGTTTGACCCAGGGTTTAAGACACTAGCTAGAATGCCTCTGTCCTGTATCAGAGTGCCTGGTTTGACACTCCGGCTTGCTTCTAACGTGTACCCTGGAAGCAGCAGGAGTGAGGCAAGTAGTTGAATCTCTGCCAATCACGTGAGGGACAGCAATTGAGTTCTCAGTTCCTGGCTTAGGCCTGACCCAGTTCCAGCTGTTGCTATTGTTTGGGAAGTGAACCAGTGAACAAGAGTGCTTTCTCTCTCACTCTGTCCCTTTCCTCAAATAAAACGGAAGTGGAGAGGGAAGGTGATGAAATACTACATGTATTTACTAACAGATAGTAGTAAATGTTAGGGCACGGAGAAACTAGACTCCTCATACTGGAGGGGATTTAAAATGGTATAGACATTTTGTTAAAATGTTTGGAAACTCCTCAGATGTTCAGAATGAAATTACCGTGTGATCCAGTAATTGCATGCCTGAGAATTGCACGTCTACCCAAGAAACATGAACACATATGTTCACACACAAACTTGCATTGGAAATTTCATAACACGTTTACTCACGATAGGCAAAAAGTAAAGACAACCCCAGCATTCATCAACTGATGGATAAATGAAATGTGGTGCATCCACGTAAAGAAATATTATTATGTCAAAAAAAGGAACGATGTAGTGATATCTGCATCACTGTGATTTGCAGCACCACAATCCTGTATTGGAGCAACAACAGCTCCACTTCTGCCTGCTTTACTCTCAATCCAGCGCCCTGCTAATATGCTTGGGACAGCAGTGGAAGATGGTCTGAGTGGTCTGAGTACCTGGGACCTGACACACTGGTGGGAGATCCAGATGGAGTTGTGGGCTCCCAGCTTTGGCCTGGACCAGCCCTAGCAATTGTGACTATCTGAGACGTGAACTAGAGAGTAAAAGGTCTTTCTATGTCTTTGTCTCTCTCCTATTTCTCTTGTGTATTTCAAATTAATAAATATTTCAGAAAAAAAAGTAAGACACAAAAGGCTTTGGATTAAATGAATTCACTTATAAGAATGGTCAAGATTGGCAAATCTACAGAAGCAGAATGTAGATTAGTGGCTTCCAGGAATCAAAGGGAAGGGGGGACTGGAATTTGATGTTCAGTTGATATGGGACTTCTTCATTCTGGGATGACAAGGATGTGTAAATGGACAGTGGTACATAAGTTAGGTCTCAATAAAATAGCTTAGAATCCACGCTGACCGTTTCCTGTCTGGTTCTAAGCTTTCCTTGCTGTTCTCTGTCTATCAATTCTAAATTTTTAATATCTGGACAATAAGATGCTGGACTCTATGCATGGTACATGCCTGCAATGGAAGAATCATGACTGTATTTGAACTGTTATACTGCAACAAGGTGGAGGAATCCATCATGGGGGAGGGCACGGGGAGGGGTTGGAGGAATCCCAGAGCCTATGAAACTGTGTCACATAATGCAATGTAATTAATAAAAGAAAGAAAGAAAGAAAGAAAGAAAGAAAGAAAGAAAGAAAGAAAGAAAGAAAGAAAGAAAGAAAGAAAGAAAGGAAAAAAGAAAAAAATAGCTTAGAAAAAGTGGAGGGGAGGGCCTGGAGTAGTAGCCTAGCAGCTAAAGTCCTAGCCTTGAACACACAGAGATCTCATATGGGCGCCGGTTTTAATCCCAGACGGCCCAAAGCCTTGGGACCCTGCACCCACGTGGGAGACCTAAAAGAGGCTCCAGGCTCCTGGCTTCGGATTGGCACAGCACTGGCCATTGCAGCAGCTTGGGGAGTGAGTCATTGGACAGAGGATCTTCCTCTCTGTCTTGCCTCTTTTCTGTATATTTGTCTTTACAATAAAAAGAAATCAATCTTTTTTAAAAAGTGGAGGGGAAATTTCTCAAGGCAGTCTTAGAAAAAGAAGCTGGCTCCACATTCAGAATACCTTTCCATATTCACAGTGTTAGCGTTGGATAACAAACTACAACCATGCAACAGCTTCTCTGATCATAGAGATCATGTTGTATTCATTCTCATTCTCACAAAACTATGAGCTGCCATTAAAGGTTTTTTTTTATTATTATTTATTGATCTGACAAAGGAAAGTCTTAATTTTCCTTCTTCTTGTTGAATTCTTAATTATATTTTTCCAATTATTTTTCCATATCAAATAATGAATACCTAGAGTACCCAACACAATTTCATGCACCCCATTACTCAGCTCATTTTTGTTGATGAAAGTGATGAATTTCCCTGAAATACTAGCATTTTTTTTAGTTGAAAAACAAAGCACAACAAAACTTAAATTCATTTAGGACATTCATTGAAGGAAGCTTGCATTGTTTACAGATCCGCATCTGCTTTGTACACAAAGAGCTTTTATATCAAGGCCAATTGTTACAGTTTTTTTCCTGATCATGGAATGTTCCTGAATTCATGACTATAAGAACACGCAGTTTAGTGAATAAGTATAGATCATCAAGCTTACTATATTTCTGTTGATGTTATATGATGCTAAAATTCCCATTAACTTTTTCCTCCCATCAAATGGTATTAGAGACGAATTCTCATCACTTCTCTGAGCAAATAAGGAATGGCTTGTGTTCAAAAGTATTTTATAGAAAAACACAACCAATTCAGAGAAACAACATTACTGCCATAAAAGGATATAAGCATGAAAATATTCATATTTGGGGAGGATTAAAAGCCTAATAGAATGGAAAAAGAAAGGATATAGCAATGTCAATCTGATGTCTGATGCTGAATCTGAAAAGCGATACTAGGATAGCAAAGTTAGAAATTGTTGCATTGTTTCTCGTTGCATGTGGCTTAAGAGTTCACAGCTGGACAGTGATTTATCAATTATTTTGAATCTCTTGGTCATTTTCCAACTTGGACTCCAGTTCCAGGAGCCAAGGGCTTCTGTCTTAAAAGCCCACCCTCTCTCAATCAAATTTATCTTTTTTCCTGAAATTCTGCCATTAAAAATTATTATCTTTAAGGTTTTAATTTTTTATTATTATTTATCAGAATTCCCCATTAAACTACAAACTGACCCTGATAGTCCTAGCTGGAAGCCAGTTTTGTGCCAAGAGAGGAGGAGTACAGAAATTACACAAGATTCCAGTTGATTTTGCATCAGCTAGTGCTTTTCTCTCACACTCTCAAGCTACCTTGTGAGCTCTGATAATTCAGTCCATTGCCAGCCCCACTCACACGGATGAGAGGAGGCCATTTCTGAGTATCCACCTTGCTGGAATTTGTTCTGACAGTTGTCACAGATGATCGATGTGAACTGGGTGCTCTGTGATTTGTGGAGTGTGAAGATGGAGAATCGAACCCCTGTTTAGGTGACTGTGGCTTAAGGTTCCCCCAAGAAGCCAAGGAAATAATGAAGATTGGCATCACTGTAAGTTTGACTCGCAATTTATTAAGCAATACCTGGCATTTTAAAAGGTCATTGTAAAGGTGATTAGGAGCAACAAATTCCAGCTTTTCATAAACCTCTCCAGTTCATGCCAAATGAACAGCAGCTTAAACAAAAGTGGTTTACCAGCCTTAACTTGAAGATTTTGTGAGCTTTTTGCTTCTATCTCACTCAGTCAGCTTCAGTCTATCCCCTCTGTCAACCTTCTATTGTATCTTTTCTCCTGTAAACTTCCCTGATAGTTAGTCTTTTCTTACTTTCTTCTCCATATTTTCTCCTGGCCGCCCCCTAACTCTCAGCCTCTTCTTCCTTCCCTTTGTTTTCTCACTTGACCTTTACCTTAAATAATATAATGTGACTCAAATATCCTTAAAAATAATAACTTGGTACAATTTGTTTCTTTTTAACTTTTATTTCAGATATTAAGCTTTTCAGGTCTAAAATTTTTATTTGATCGTTTAAAATAGCGTCTTTTCTTAGATTTTCTTTCATTTATTGCAAGCATAATTTCCTTTAAATCATTCAGCATAGTAATGACACCTATTTTAATATCCCTGGCTGTTAGCTGTAACATTTGGCTTTGTGTTTTGGTTAATTTTCATTGTGGCATTTTATTTTCAGAATGATTCACACTTCCCTGGTTCTTTATGTGTTCTGTAATTTTGAATTCTAGCCTGAACATTGTGTTACAGACACTCTGGGTTCTATTATACTTCTTTTAAGAGCATGTCTCCTTTTAGCAGTTAATTAAATTGATTTGCTTCAAACTGGTAACACTCTTGGGTGGTAGCTCTTATTTGATATAATTTTTTGTTCTTTCCTGGGATACTCTGAGACTTCCTGTGCATGTGGCTGAGGGGTCAGGTGAGAGTTTTGTGCAAAGTTTACACATAAAATTTAATAGAGATCACTCGTATCTAGGGATTTTATCTGGTTTTCTAATAGCTGAAGGTTCAGCTTGCTTCAAACACTTCAGAATTGTTTAGAGGTGCCTCTTATAGTCTACCTTTACATTAAACACTGTAAAAATCAGAAGTGTATGCCATTTTCCTCCTACTGCTCAAAGTTGACTCCCCTGAAGCTTGTGCTTAATTATGCTCCATCTTCAGAGCCTTCTGGGAGTTGTGTGATTTGGGTATTTTGTCCAGAGTTTGAAGGCATTAGTTATGGCAGGATTATCCCAGTAGGAACTTACTCAGCCATTCTGGAATCAAGACTACCTTTTCTTGATGGCTAAAATGATGTCGGTTCAACCTTTACTTTGGCTTTCTCTAAAAGAATGATGATTTATATTACAGGTAAGAGCCTTTGATTGCTTTTTCTGTGTGGGCCAATGGCCTTCAGTGGAAAAACAGCTCTGTAACCCAGTCGTCATATGAGAGGATGGCACATCAAGCTTCATTTCCATTTATACTAAAAAATTATCTTCTACCTGCCACAAGAAAAGCATCGGTTTGCCTTCTGTGGTTGTCTAAGTGGCATTCTTAAATTTGGGGGAGGGAGAGACAATTGACTAGTAGAAGGATTATATGTCTATAAGGCAAAAAACTTATCTTTAAGACATGCTGATTCTGTATCAGGTAGTCATTTTACAGATGCTTCTTCTTTAACCCTCACACTTCTACCAGGTGGATAGTATCATCCACGTTTTAAAAATGAGAAAAGTGAAGCTCAAAGACTGCATAGCTGATGATTTTTCACAGGTTTTTAATTCTAAAAAAGGAGTTCATGCTTTAAAAAATGGGTTGGAATATCATCATGTTATCAAAAATAATAATAATAACAATTCCTAAGTGCCACTTTTCCTCTTAGCAAAAAGGAATTGCGACTCAGTATAGCCCCTGACTTTTGACTGACAAGGTTCTATAAATGCTAAGTATAGTTTTCTATTAAGATTGAAACCTATGAGAAAAAAGCTGTAGGCTGACCCATCTTCAAAGTGTCCATTTAAGATTATTTTCTGTCAGCCAGGTGGCTAATGGGCTGTGTTAGACAATGGATAGATATTGTATTCTGTCTGAAGCCATAGAATTGGAGAAAAAAGAGCAATTCCGCATTTATTTGGCTTGTCTACTGCCCGGGAGCCCAAGCTGCAAAGACCATTTATTTCATTTTAACAAATGGATGGCACCTCCCTGGTTTAAGGCTGGAAGAAAACCTCTGCTCTGGCCTCAGTGGGAACAAGGGCACTGGTGATGGAATATTCAGGGTGAGTCATTGTCCCCTCACAGGGCAAAAATAGTGAAAGCATTCTGGGAAAATTCTAAGAGAAAATGTTCAGTTAATGACAGATTTATCTAATGCTGAACTTTATATATATATATATATATATAATATAAATATATAAAATATATATATATTTAAGCCCCCTACTGAATTGAATGATGACTTTGTTCAGAGATGAGAACACAAGAAAAGATTTTTTAAAACACGGTTGGAAGAAGAAAGTAATCAGGCTTACTTAGACAACAGCAACAGCTTCAACCTGAGCTGATAGTTGGAGAGCCAGGAAAGTATTGGTTTTCAAACGCTAATCTACTTGGTCATGGAAGCACTGTGCCTTGCATTTCTTTTTGCAGGGTTTGAAACTCCCTGTCTGGTTAGTCATCTGATCTTGACCAAGTCACTTCACCTCCTCTGAGTTTCAGTTTTTCTAAGGAGCAAAGTTGTTGAGCTAGCTTTTTTATTAGATCCCTGACAGCTTTAACTTTGAAGCATCCCAAAACCTCTCTCCACTTTCTCACCCAGACCTTTTCCAACTTCATCCAAGAGTCAAGAATTCTACATGTGGGCAAGCAACAAGGCATTAGAGGAGGTGAGTAACTTGGAGCTTTTGAATTAGAATGAAAACAAATTGAAATAACAACATGGAAAACACATCTTTCTCACTTGAACTGCAAAGTAGATAGCAGGTGACAAATGAATAGATTTTGGACTACTTCCTGACTGTAAACTTTCCTGCATTTTTATGTGAAACTAATAGTTCACTTTAAATATCTACAATAAGTTCTGACAGAGAATATCAGGCTACCCAAAGAGTGAAGGTCAGTGGCTAATGCCCAAATCCCACTGCTTTAGAGTCTGCTCAAAGACAGCCTTAGATGCATAAAGAGGAACAAACACATTTGTCCCACCCATGATGCTTCAGCAGGCTGGGCCAGTGGTGGACGTGACTGGAACCCAAAGGTCAAATAGACCCAGATGAAAGGACATATCATTTGGGGAGGTCCCAGCGTGACCTTAATGGAATAAGCAATTCAAAGTTAAAAGCCTAAAGTGCTGAGATCATGGATTGCTTTTGAACTGTTATAGCTTTGAGATGCTTTGGGAGTAAATAAACTGGAAGTATCATTGAAAATAAATAAGACCATTTTGTTGTTTCCTAAGGAACTGATCTTTTCAGGACAGTCTTAGAAACCAAGCCTTTCTCCTTGACTCAATTGTGATTTTCTAATAGATGAATAAAAACTCTCCAGTTGTGCACAATCATGTACTGTTTTATGGTGGGAGCAGGTTCTGAGATGATTTCATCATTCGGTAGGCATCATAAAGTCTACTTACACAAAGACAGTTATGACATCACTAGACCAATATGATCTTACGAGATTACTGCCATGTATGCAGTCTGTCATTGACCAAAAGCTTGTTATGTAGTACAGGATTGTAACAGCTGTGAATGATTCACAAACCACTGACTGAAAGAAACCAAACATACACAAAAAAGAAGGAAAGGGAGAAGAGGAGGAGAAATGAGCAAAAGTATAAGATGGCTTAAGTCAATGATGGGGCACCTCTGTTTTCAGACAGGATCAATCATGGTGATAACAATAGCAATCAGATCTTCCAAATCAAGGTGTTGGTGTGATTGGTTCCTTCCAAAGTCTCTGAACTTGAATCTGTTCCAACTCTGCTAGCCTCTGGTATTTTCAGAGAATTCTAGGAATCCCTTCATGTGTAGCTGCATTACTCCAATCTTCCCCTCTGTCTTCCTTTGACCTTATGTTCTGTCTTCCCCTCAGTCTTTCGTCTTATAAGGATATTTTCTATTAAATGTGAGGCCCAATCTAAACCAGCATGATCCTATCCCGAGATTCATAACCTAATCACAGCTGTGAAAGTCTATTTTCCAAATAAGGTCACATTCACAGGTCCCAGGGTCATTGCTAAACCCTCTATAGCACTCCCTAAAATGAGGTAGTTGGAGTATGATGTTCACTCTCTTTGACCCTCTATGGTGAAGATCGCCCCTCTGTGCTGCCCATGCTTGGAATTAAGCAATCTCTTTTGTTGTTACTGAATACTGAGACAGCAAAGTAGGAACATGCAAGTACTTCAAAAAATAAGCAGTCAGAGTCACAGCACGTTCACAAGTAAACTGTATAGGTGAGCTTAGGTGGCAGTGGTGTTGTGAGTGGGAACATCAGTAAGGGTTGCCATGTGACATTATAAACAAAGACATGGCACAAGGTCATTACCAGGTGAGTTGATGCGAATGAATGAGGTCAATGCAGGGAGTCTGGGGCAACCTTGGAGACAGCAGAAGCAGGTTTAGACACCTAACCTTGTGGAATGATTAGACTCAAGGAAGAAGTCACTAAGCAGAGCTATCCCCCCAGGCAGTGGTAAAATGTGGCCTGGAGGTAATGACCACCCACCCTGGGAAAGACTCCTCTATCATCAGTGAAGATACTAATCATCGAGCTGGTGCACAGAGACAGAAAATATCCCTGGAAAAGGAAAGCAAAAGGCCGACACCACATTACAGATCACCTTGGGTTTAGAATAGGGTTTTGGTCTCAAGTGAATGGAGAAGAAGAAAATAATCTGACCCAAAATAATGGCAGAGTCCTGGGCAAGATTCTAATCAATCCTGCTGACTGATTCAAGTGCTTGGAATAGGAAGGAAGAGTCAACACAATCACCCAGAGGCTTTGCAAGCTAATCTGGGCAGTAGACCTGGCCTACAGCAAAGGCAGGCCAGACAAGAGTACACTGAGCACCCCCCCAGCATATCAGAATTCCAACTGTATTGGCTTGAAGGACATATTCGCTGCCTCTGTCAGCATCTTTGCAGGCTTGGACTGACCTCTATCTGCAGTTAGGATCACCTAGTGCTTGAGACAGTCCTAGGCCTATCCAGACTCATTTGTAATTTATGTATGTATGTAATTTAACTTGTATATGTTATTTAACTTGTATGTATGTACGTATGTAATTTAACTTGTTATTTGGGCTTAAATGTTCATTGTAGTACATACAGAGACTTACTATTTAATAATTCCTTTTGCTTTCAGTTCCAATTTAAAGGTCCTAAAGATGCACTGTTTGTATCACAAATACTCAGTTTCTTTATGAAGGTAATGCTAACTGCTGTTAAAAAAAAGTGAAATGTTCAAACATAGCAGAAGATTTTTTTCTAAGTCACTTAGCATTTAAAATGGATACTCTTGATCAGTGCGAAGTTTCCTCTAAGTGGGTAACAAGAGAACCAAAGCACAAACTGTCTGGGCCCGAAACTGGCCCAGCATCACCTTGACTGCATTCTGGTGGACAAAGCAAGTCACAGGCCAGTCCAGGCTCAAGGGCATTTGGGACAGAGTCTCCATGTAAATGAGGGGATGTGATTGTCTTGATCTATTTGGGCTACAATAACAAAAAGTGTTCATAAACTGGTTTACTTACTAATATCACGTATTTATTTCTCACAGTTCTGGAAACTGGAAAGTTCAAGATCAAGGTAGTATTGGCAACTGGTGAGGGCCCTTCCTTCATATATGGAGACTTCTTGCTGAGCCCTCATAGGGTAGACAGGAAGAATGGGCTCCCTTGGGTTTGTTTTGGAAGGGCATTAATCTTGTTTATGAAGGCTCAGCCCTCACAGTCTGATCCCCTCCCCCCAAGGCCCTACCTCTTAACCCCACCACACTGCACATTAGATTGCAACACAGGAATCAGGGTTGATGGTGGGAGGAGCACGGCCACTCAGCCCATAGCAGGAATGCTGTAAAGCATGGGGACAAATGTTGGCAGGCATAAGCAGCAGGCAATGGGAGGGCAGCAAGAACTGCAGGCACTGAGCCCCAGAAAGCACAGCGGGGACAATAGGCAGATTGGTTTCCGTTCGGCAGAAAACATGATACAGAAGGCTGGCAGCAAGGAATGCTAGCACAATCGCAGGACTGTCATTACAGATGTGACTTCAAGCCCGGTTGTCAGGAATCCCGAGGTTAGGTTAAAAACGCCTATGCCTGTGTCTGTCCATGCTCCCAACGAGGTCTGTTGTAGTAGCTGACTTTTTTTTTTTTTTTAAAGTAGCTTATGTACTTTTCTGTGTTGTTTCAGAATTTTAAGGTCCTTAAAGGTTAGGTGGTACCTTCTAATGTGTCCTTAGGCAATTAGTATAGTGCCTATCACATAGTTTAAAGGCATTTCGAAAGGGTCCAGGAAAAAAAAATGGAATTAAAAGAGAAATTAATCTGTGGTTGGCAGTATGGGATAGTAGATTGAGCCACTGCCTGTCATACTAGTATCCCATTTGAGTGCCAGTTTGATTCCCAGCTGCTCCACTTCCAACCCAGCTCCCTGCTAATGCACTTGGGGTAACAGAGGAAGATGGGCCAGTTCTTGGGCCTCGCACCCATGTGGGAGACCCAGATGGAGTTTCTGGGCCAGGTCTGGGCATTGTGATCATTTGAGGGTTGAATAGGTGGATGAAAAATCTCTCTCTAGTTGATTAAGCCTTTTAAAAACTATATTTTGTGCATTTAAAAAAAAAAGAGTGACAGAGAAGGAGATATTTTAGAGAAAGATATTTTCCATCCACTGATTCACTGCTCAAATGGCCTGAACAACAGAGCTGATCTAAGCCAAAGCCAGTGGGTGGTTTCAGGCCAGATCCAATGGACTGGAACTCCCTCTTCCACTGCCTTCCCAGGTGCATTAGTATGGAATTGGATCGGAAGCAGAGCAGCCAGGACTAGCACATGTTAACCAGAGGCTCCACAACATTGGACCCCATGGGGAAAGTATTTTAAAGCCAACAGGTCTGTGGCCTGTGCTAGAAAGACACTGTCCCTTAGTGTGACTGGTAATGGCTTAGCACATTAATAGGCTTGAAGAAGAAAACAGAGGTGGTTTACTCTGTTGTGAGGCGACCTCCTGGGAAGTAAGCGATCCCACCATATGTGCTGTGCCTGGCACTTGTGTGAACCTGAGTGTATCCTGTCGGGATGATGTGGTCATGGAGGCAAAGTGCTCAGGTCAGGAATTGCCAGAATGTTCCCTTTGTTTTCCCCTCCCTGAATCCTGTCTGGATCCTGAGGATGCCACTCTCCTATCTCCCACTGCCCCCTCTTTTTAAAAGATTTATTTTATTTTTATTGGGAAGTTAGATATACAGAGAGGAGGAGAGACAAGAGGAAGACCTTCCGTCCGAGGATTTACGCTCCAAGTAGGAGCAACAGCAGGTGCTGAGCCCGTCCTAAGTCAGGAGCCCAGAACTTCGTCTGGGTTTCCCACGCGGGTGCAGGGTCCCAAGGTTTTGGGCCGTCCTTGACTGCTTTCCCAGGCTACAAGCAGGGAGCTGGATAGGAAGAGGGGGCACCTGGATTAGAACTGGCACCCACATGGGATCCCTGCACGTGCAAGGTGAGGACTTTAACTGCTAGGCTACTGCGTTGGGACCCAACTAATTTTTTTTTCCTAAGAATGGTGTGTGTGTTCAATCCACCCCTGGGTTTGGAGGAGGGA
Organism: Ochotona curzoniae; assembly: GCF_017591425.1. Taxonomy (NCBI): domain Eukaryota; kingdom Metazoa; phylum Chordata; class Mammalia; order Lagomorpha; family Ochotonidae; genus Ochotona; species Ochotona curzoniae. The sequence continues at coordinate 15,313,812 of NW_024465023.1, read as the reverse complement.
TAAGTGTTGTCCTTACCCCTCCTTGCTATTGGGAGAATAGTGTGTGGCCTCCCACTCCCTACAGCACCCAGTTCCTTGGAAGCCATCCTCACAGCCCACACTTGCCACATTCTCTCTCAACTACCCAACTCAGGTTGAGATGCTGAAAGCAAGACACAGGTTTATTCGAAAGCTACCTGGAGGGGCAATAATATGCATAGGGAGCTGGAAAAGACCAAAAGAGCCAGAAGCACACAGGCCTGAGTCTGCGGAAGGAAGGCTGGCTGCATAGGGAAACTCCTAGATTTCAGTGCAAATCTAAGAAAGCTCTGGCAAAACTGCACCCAGTGTGGCAGATCAGAGGAGTCCGGGACACACCATTATGGTTCCTACTTGGTGACATGCCCACATGCACTTGTCGGCTGGGAGCAGCATTTGGGGGGCGTGGTTTCCAAATGGGGATGAATTTCAGAATGCAGGAGACTGAGTGTTGGTCAATTACAAATACACTCATAGCCATCATATGGTCCTTAAAGCAAACAAAGTGGAAGGTCATCTCATTTTCAAATAAAATCAAAGTAAATCTTTAAGATTGTCCACAGCCCATTCCTAAAGGCACGCCTTACACATGCTGTCAACCCCTTGTGCTTTCTCTCAATGCCATTGTCCCCCTTTTCCTGCATAGGCAAGCACAGCCTTGTTCATTCCGACCTGCCAATTCTTCTAGCCTAGCTCCTAAGCAGTCAAAGCTACCGGGCGAAAAACAATCAGCCATTGCTGACTGGTCTCACTTGAAATTTATGACGACAGACGTCAAGTGGGCCCTGAGCACAGCACAGCACTCGCAGCCCCTCTCCCCCATTGACTCACCTCCCCTCGCTCTGAGAGGACTCTTGCATGCCTTTCCACCTTTCCTCAAAGCTCCAGCAACTCTTCCCTCTTCCTCCTCAGTCGAGCAACATCTTTTGTATTTCCCTGAAGGAGAAGCAATCAGGGGAGCGTTTCCCCTTTTGTAGCACCTCATCCGCTCTCCTTTCTACATCTACCTAGACCCATACAATCTGACTTGCCTTCTAATGAAGTGTATTTTTTACCGAAGGCCAACCCCTCCAAGTGTGAACTGGAAACTGCCCTGTTGCTTACTGAAGATTTTACTCCTGCAATTAGTTACTCTCTCTCTCTCACTTCTCCCTTTGTTCTGTTTCCACTAGGTTATTTCCATCAGCACATAAACATGTTGTAATATCTGCCACTAAAAACACATATAATCCTCCCTGGTACACACACACACTCTCTCTCTCCCTCTCTCTCTGTCTCTCTCCCCCTCCCCCCCCCCACACCAACCGTGGCTACCACTCATTTCTCCCCTACCTTTCAGAGTAAAACTCCTTTGGTGCTCACCAGTCACCTCCATTTCTTTTTCTTCCATTGCCTTGGAACTTCCTCCAGTCTGCTGTCAGGAAATGAGAACCACTTTCCCAACCCCATGGCTGATCTGCAGAAACTATTTTCCAGTGTCAGGGCACTTGCCTGCCTCCTGTCCTTCTGAGGAGGTGACTCTGATCTCAGGAGATTCATCCTGAAGAGTGATGTTCTGGATTCTAGTATTTGATTGGTTTGGAACTGTTTGGGACTCTTCTCTTCCCAGAACTCTTTCTTAAGGCACCCAGGGTGTGTGCCGATACACATATGAACTTGATGCCCCCCCCCCCATGGCTCACTTCGAAAAGTCATTGTTAGCCCCCATTCTAGCCATCCCTGTACCCTGGTGGCAAACTGTCCTGTGAGATCACCTCTCTGTCTTAGTCCTAGGACCTGGGCACCGTCGTCAGCCCCAAGCTGAACACTTGAACCATCAGTACTTGGCATCAATAGGCTGTCTTGATTTCTCTTGGAGAAAATTCAAGGACTCACCGTTGACGATTGTCTTCCCAGCTGTGTGAACTGGGGAAACATGTCTGTAAAACAGGAAATAATTAAAGAAGCATTAAGATCAATCAACTACTTCATATTAAGTGTGCATTTCTTGCAATGAGCAAAAGAAGCAAAATCCATATGACTTGATTGGTTCCCCCTCATCTGTTTCTTTATGTATTAATTCTGTATCTTATTTACCTATGATCTATCTATATAGCAGCCCATATTGTAATTTTCCCCCAAAGCAAGCACCTCAAGTTTACAAGGAAAACATGCCTCCTAGTCAGCCACCTTCTCCTCAGATCTCAAGCCACTATTCGTATTGGTTTATCTTCTCCAGCTCTCAGCAGGGAGAACTCTTTCATTGATGGGCACAAATAGGTCACCATTTCCAGTTCTTTGCATCCTTGCAGGTGATACTCAGCAGCCCTCCTGTGAGACACTGAACCATTCCTGTCAATTCCACATCACCGTGATGGAATATCTGATTTGAAAACATTAAGCAACTTGCCTGGTATCACTGAAATGTGCAATGTTCTAGTTGAAACTTGACATTCAGGCTTCTACACCTCAGGTTGGATGGTATTATAGACCATATAAGCCCTGAAGACTCCTACTCATAAGTGCCCAGTAAAAATCATATGCATAGTCAAGATTCATCTTCATGGCTATATTGTTTTCACAGGGGAAGTCATGATTTTTGTGGTGACCACAGGAAGTAGTACGGTTCACATAAGCCTGTCTTTGTTCATCTTAAACTCACAATGGCAACTGAATAAAGAAAGCCATACTCCATTTACATGTATCCCAAGTAGGAAGCGATAACAAATATGGCATTTTACTTCATTTGCTAAGTACTATTCAATGTTACTTTATTTCTAGTTTCTCATCATGCATAGTTCTTTGAGAGTGCATATGTGGTTGTCTTTACTGAGAAACTATCTTTGTTTTAACCATTGCACATAGTTAATTCTTCATTTTACTTGTGCTATGTGCAGATATGCAACTTTCATGCATATACTATATATACATGCTCAGTTAGTGACCCCTACAGAATTCTATTCTCTGACAGACACTGTACTCTTCAGGCACTTACAACACTTGATGAAGAAACATGTAACCTCTAGGGGGAGCTCAAGGCTTCTCTTGCCTCCCTCTGATCTCTGGGGAGGACAAAAGAACAAGGACTGTAGAGAGATAAAGGGCAAGGACATTATTGGGCCCAGATGTGGGCAGGTGACCTTCAACTGTGCCTAACTGGGAGGTTAGAGGACTTGGAGCATGCAGAATGAGAGTCTTTGTGGCCTTCCCTTGGGATGTAACCTTTTGAGGGCTCTCTCACATGGCTGATAATCATAGGAGAGGTCCTTGCTACAGCCAAAGAATCCCAGCAGGAGCTGGATGGGGTAGAAGAAGAGATGAGACATGCATGAATGTCAGTCTGGACTTTAGGCCAGGGCATCAACAAAATCCTGTGGCTTGCCGTGGCCCAGCCTTGCATCCCAGCTCCAAGGATTTCACACAGCAGCGTGTGCGGGGGCTGATATCAAAACCAAGCAAATAACAAGCATGAGAACTTTCCTTGGACAACTCACTGCTGATCTTAGAGGACACTAGGAGGGTTGTGTGTGACCACTGTGGGCCAATGTTTGTAGATTTGGGGATCAGGAGGTCTGAGTCATCACTTTCATTAGTAACATGAGTAGCGTGAACTCATACAGCCATTCAACTTGTGGTGTAGAAATTATGTCCCAAGAAAATAAATAGGATCTAAACATCAATACAAAACTGCATTTATGCAAATGAGTTTTTAGAATTATATAGACAGGAAAGTTTCAAGTGAAGCATACCAAGCAAAGTAGAAGTATAGTTTATTCAACACAGTGAATGCGTGTGGCATAGCATCACATTGTGAGCTCCAGCCTAGAGCTCAAAGGGCTGAGACTTATGCGCTTTTGCTGCAGACTTTCTGCCAGTTCAGCAGATCTGCAGGCAAGAAGTTCACTTGGTGAGAGGAAGAACTTTCCAGTGGCAAGGAATTGATACCCTTTAGCTTCTCTGGCTTAGTCGGAATTACTCCAAACAGATGCTGAGATGAGGACTTGGGTATTAGGTCAATTATTTGTGAGATGGTCTCAAGACACACAAGTGACAGAAAAATCAGAGTGAGATAATGAAGAGAGAGAAAGTTAATAAATGTTCATTACTGAGCAAATTATGGCTCGGGGCAATTAGGATTCACCCCTAGAACCAGCCTCCTAAGGGATGAGGAAGCTGGGGTATTTATGAACCAACTCATCAGCTTACCCTTGAACATTGGCCTATCCACACTTCCAGGTTATGCCCATGACTCTGGAGGGTGATGTCAAAAATGACATACAGGGGAAGGTGTCCGGCATAGTGATAAAGATATCAACTTGGACTTGTGTTTTTATCAAGATTTATTGACGTTTATTGAAACATCAGATTTACAAAGAGAAGGAGAGACAGATGGAAGACCTTTCTCTCTGTCTCTTCCATCTACTGGTTCACTCCCCCAAGTGGCTGCAATGGCTGAGCTGAGCCAATCTGAAGCCAGGAGCTAGGAGCTTCTTCTGGGTCTCCCACATGGGTGCAGGGTCCAAAGGCTTTGGGCCGTCCTCCACTGCTTTCCCAGGCCACAAGCAGGGAGCTGGATGGGAAGCAGAGCTGCCGGGATTAGAACCGGCGGCCATATGGGATCCTGGGCATGTTCAAGGTGAGGACTTAAGCCGCTAGGCCACGCCGCTGGGTCCCAACTGCCTGGTTTTAAGATCCAACTCTGCTGTTCATTTTAGCTTCCTGCTAACGTATATCCTGGGAGGCAGCAGGTGCTGACTCACGTCCCTGCCACCTATGTGAGAAACTCTCATTGAGTTTTCGGCTCTTGGCTTTCTTCTGCCCTCGCCCTGGCTGCTGTAGACTTTGGAGAGGTGAAGCAGCAGATCGTAGCTTTCTTTGTCTTTTTAACTGCCTCTCAAATTAAAAAATAATAATAATAAAAATAAAAGAACTTCTATCAGAATATGTAAAGAATTTTTAAAAGAAACATGGAAAAGCAAACTCCTGAGCTGAGAAGCTACCTTGCCAAAGGTGGCCCAAAACTTCAAGTGTCTCCAGGATGCTGACAGAACACAGGACAGCGCATCAAAGCATCCTCTTATCAACACTGAGGCACATCTAGATGACCTCGAGGTTGCTTGTAGCGTTTATGTTCAAGATTCTCTGAGATATGGAGTTTCCTGCTCATTGGGTCTTCTGCCACTGATGGTAGTGAGATGCCCATCTTATGAAGTACCTAAGCAGATGCTGGATAGCCATGGGGAAAGGATCTTACAAAATCCAACGTGTCATTGAAATAGGGGACTGAGAATGTAGTGTCCTCAGCTGAGTTCTTTGAAAAAAAAGATCATGGGAGGAGAATTCAGGTGCCAGAGATTTATTATGGAGCATCATCGTGGGAAGGGCAGGAAGGAGATGGGAGAAGCAGAACAAAGAAGGAAAAGAAGCCAAGGAAGTATTCTGAGTCAGCAGTGTCCCAGCCTCTGCCTGATCCCACAGGGGAACTGTGAAATATAAGCTTCATCTTAGATTCCACTGTGAGACTAGGCAAGTGAGTGGGGTTTCCATACTCCTTCACCTCTTAGTCTTTGATTAAGGACCATCCCAGGGGAACAGAAACTCCCAGGCATTGCCAGCTCTGCACAAATATAGGCAGCATGGTTCCTACTGCCTGAGGAGAACAGGTGTAGACAATTAGAAAGCAAATCCCACAGAAGCCGGAAGGATATGCAGAAACAACAGGGACGCAAGGGAACATGGGCAGTGTTGGCTATAGTACGATGGCAGGCATACTCACATGGTGGCTTTCTCTCTTCCAATACAGATTTACAAGGATGAGACCTTGGCCCCCAGGCTCCAAAAGTTCAGTCCTTGACCCACTCTCATGCTGCCAACAGCTGAGATGCAGAGGACTTAGCACTTCAGAGCCCGAATTCCCATATCCTCCAACACTGAAGTTGGCAGCATGAGGACGTTTTTAAGAGGTTGGAAATTCAGGCTTATTCAATACAGAAAGAATGATCTCAAACCCGCATGTAGACCGTGTGTGGAATCTTTTCAAACCAATGTAGACCAGGGCCTAAAGACAGTAAAAATATTTCTGAAATGAAGGGATAAATCTTGCTATGCAGAGATGCCACACAATGCTATCATAAAAAATCCACTTTTGTCCATGCCACAGCCCTGAACCTCTTGTGCACTAGATCAGAGACCCTGATAAATCTGGGCTGCTAGAAATGCCAACCAGCTCATCTGTTTTCAGTGAGCAGTGACAGGGAGCCAAATTGCTTTATTCCGATTAGGGAAGGGCTTCTGACTGTAAAATATACTGTGTGAAAAAAAATATTGAGTTTTAGTTCGCTGACACATCAATTTAAGAGAGTTATGGCTCTCACACGGAGGCCAAGCAGGTATCTCCCCACATGTATGTGCAATAAAAATTAATTGTGGCCTTTTATACAGGGCACTGTTCTCACTTGGGGATTGGAGGTGACCCGAGTGTCACCTCCAGTGGCAAGCCACAACACCAGAGGTCTTGGTTTTTCTTTTGGGAAGCCACAGAGAAAAATTAACATCAAAATCCACATACAAGCTTCATGGACAACTTTCTGAATCTTGAAAAAGAAATGCAGTCATGGTATGGTGCTGCCTTTTTCCCCTAAAGTATTTGCAATGTTCTGTGGGTACAAGGTAGGCATAACCAGCCAGGATCCAGATAGGAAAGCAGAAACTTCTCCAAGTCTTTCAAATTAATTCAGGGAATTGCCTTTAGTGGAAATAGAAGCAGGAGAAAGTCAAACAATGGTGAGGCAATCCAGAGACCGGCAACGATGGGAAGTGGCTGTCATCTTGAAGACTCAGATGGACAGAGGGGTGGTTTTAAAGAGCTCCTGGCAGGAGACAGGAGGTGGATGAACCATGGTGCAAGCTCTTGAAAAGGAGCTGTGACAACACAAGGAGTGGCTGTCCTATGGGAGTGTCTGCAGCTAGAGAGGCTCTAAAAAGCATAGTGTGATGGAAATGATAACCCCTCTCTTCCTTCTACCCTCCAATATTCCACGAGGGTCACTCATTGGCCAGCAAGCTGAATGTAAAAGGACAACGGATCATGGGAAATGTAGTTCTTTGTGAACAAAGGTGCAAAAGAGCAAAGTGGAAAGCTGGATTGAAGACAATAGTTAGGTGTTGGGCCCTCGTGGCTGTCTAAGAAGCCAACTCTCACTGGACAGTGAATCTTCTGGTGCCTTGATCTTGGACTTCCAGTCTTCAGAACTGTGAGGGATAAATGATGTTTATGACCTACTCAGTAGCAGGAGATACAGTTGGCATGACCTGGCTCACTGGGATGAGAAGGCAAGAACATTGACTCTAGAGCTAGCTCAAAAAACCTGCCCAAACTGCCGTGCACTTGTTGTCCTCTCTTCTCTTGGTCATTTGCAGATAGTGAAGTGGAGGCTTTTGAGGCCCTCAGAGATGTCAGTGGGACAAGACAGAAGGAGCAGGGCACCCCAAGTTAGATCAGGAATATTTCCATTGGACTGCTTCATGAGCGAGCCATACATTTTATTTTGCTGAGACACTGAAACTTTGCAATTGTTTGTTAAGGCAGCTAACTTGACTAAGATATTCTATGGTTTCACTTAGCTTTACCCTCCTCTACCTACCTGACGATGTTATTATGAGAATAAATAGGAAAATGCATGTGAGAGTGCTCTAAAAGCCCACGTTGTTTTCTCTAAAAAGCCTAAGAGTACTCTAAAAATGTAATGCAATATCAAAGAGGCAATCAATTTCTCCCAGCCAGCAAACCATGCTGAATGCTTGTGTGTCCTCAAAATCCACTTACATATTCAAATCAAACCCCCAATGTGATGCTGTTAGGTGGTGGTGAATTTCTGGAGGTGGTTAGGTTATGAAGATGGGACACTCATGGATGGAAATAGTGCCCTTAGAAGAAAGAGCTCAGAAACTATTTTGGCATCTTGCAGGCATATGAGAGCAAAGTAAGCAAATTGCAACCAGGATGCAGGTTCTCCCCAGAGGCCAAATATGCTGGCACCTTGATGTTGAACTTCCCAGACTCCAGGACTGTTAGAAGTATCTGTTGTGAATAAGCCACCTTATCTGTTTTTTTTTTTATGTTATAGAAGTCTGAACCAAGATACATAACTATAGTCTTCCTCTTATTTTTGAGAGTCCTATAACATTCTTGTGCGTGCTCTGTGCCTTTGCATTTACTTCCTCAAATCAGCTTTTCTTCTTAGGAGAAAGCGGGGAGTGTGGGATGGGGAGGCGGGGAGGGGAAGAGCCAGCTTCAAGGCAGTCCAGAAGGAATCTCAGAGGCTCTCTCCCTTGGTCTCCTGTACTAAATTCAGTCCCTGGATCCAGTCAACCTCCGTTACTCCATTTGTTTGTACAGGTGTTTCTGTGATCTGGCCCTTACAGAGTACAGAAGTACTTCTTGGGAATGTTGGTTCCAACGAGGGAAAACAGACCTTCTAGAAGGGACCATATTGCCCCGACACCTATACCTTTGCTCTCTATTTCATACAACAGATAGTGTATACGATTGTTTACAACTGACGCAACCAGTGGCCATGTTTGTAATTTAAGTGCACCTGGAGGGGCCCCCAAATATTTTCTGTCTAAATATTTCTCCCCTGGAGCAGACATTTGGTAAAATAGCTAGGCCACTTGCTTAAGACAACTGCAGCCCACATCAGTGTCTGAATTCAGGTCCCAACTCCACTCTTCATTCCAACTTTCTGTTAGTGCATACTGTTGAAGGCAGAAGGTGATGGCTTAAGAACTTGAGTCTCTGGCACCCACATGGGAGACCTTGATGGAGTCCCCAGTTTCTGCCTTTAGCCTGGCCCAGCCCTGGCTGTTGCAAGTATTTAGGAAGTGAACCAGTGGATGGAAGATCTCTCTCTTCCTCTCTCTCTTTATTCCTTTCTCTCTCTCTCTGCCTTTCATGTAAAATAAAAATAAACAGTAAAAAGCTTAAGACAGTTCTCCACATGTTTTGGATAGAAGTTTATATTTGGTTGAAAACCAGACAGTCAGTGACAGCCACAGAGTTTACATCTGATGGTTCACTTCCCAAATTCCTTCAGCAGTCAAAGTTAGACCAGACCAAACCTGATGAGATTGTTTCTCTCTCTCTCTCCTCTCTCCTCTCTCTCTTTCTCTCTGCCATTCAAAATAAATACATGCACCTTTAGAAAGTGTCTCCCTTGGGCCCGGCGCGGTGGCATAGTGGTTAAGGTCCTCGCCTTGCACGCCCGGGATCCCATATGGGCGCCGGTTCTGTCCCGGCAGCCCCGCTTCCCTTCCAGCTCCCTGCCTGTGGCCCGGGAGAGTAGTCGAGGACAGCCCAAGGCTTTGGGACCCTGCACTTGCGTGGGAGACCCGGAAGAGGCTCCTGGCTTCGGATCTGCATAGCATCAGCCGTTGCGCTCACTTGGGGAGTGAATCATCGGACGGAAGATCTTCCTCTCTGTCTCTCCTCTCTGTATATCCGCCTTTCCAATAAAAAAAATAATAAAAATAAATCTTTAAAAAAAAAAGAAAGTGTCTCCCTTGATCCATTGTGTTGAGGTCTTCTCTGTTAATATGAAAACACTCTTGCAGGGAATGGGGAATGAAGAATTAAGAAGCTGGTACAATGTACTAACACTGTAGATTGAAACAGTGGCTCTGTGGCAAGCAGCTGGGTTCAGAAGCTTTAGAAGAGACAGAGGCTGGAGACTCATTTTGAAACAGACATCACTGGGCTGAAAGACACAGCCAGGTGGAAGACTATAAGACCCAGGAAATGAGGAAGAAAGTTTATACTGAGAGAGATGAGCGTAAAGGAGAGGGTGGTAGGAGGAAGTAAAGCCAGATGGGGCCTGGTTTTGCAAGGATCAGCCTTAACAGCCTCAACCCATGACTAAGTGCACCTTTAATAAAAAGAATAAACACTTGGTGCTCTTTGTTCCAGCCATTGGTCTAAGTGCTTGTGTCCTCAAAATGATCCTTAAGGGGGAGTTGGTACCAGGGCTATACCCTCAAAAGGTATTGGCTGGCAAACAGCACCACTTGCTCCGGTCACATAGCGAACAACAAAGCTGGGATTTGAACCAAGAAGTCTGACTCCAGAGAACATTCTCTTAGCCACTAAATTATCTTTCTTCTCAAAGTTAATAGACCTGAAACCAACAAATACTTTGAAGGGAATGTGGGAAGGAAGCACTGTGGAAGTTGCAAAGATGGAAGAGAGGTAGCACCTTTACTCTTCCTCTAGGAATTTCAACGATAATGAAGACCAGCCAGGCAGAGCTGCTGTGAGGGACTTTGGGACATCAGAAGGTTGGGCTCTCAAAGCAGGCAAGCAGTGGAAGGGAAACTGGTTCCCACAAACAGGACTACAGGCATCTGGCTCAGGTAAGGGATTAGACTCCTATCCTACATGATTAACAGAAGGAAGATCCAAGGGCTAGTGAGGGCCAAAATGAGTATCTGGAGATCAGAGAGGTCATTGACACTGGAATTAACAATGGAATTCAGATTGAGACAGAAACTGCGACTGCTGGGAATGACAGATTTTTGGTTTTAAGCTTTGTTTTTTCTCTCTTTCTTCCCTTCCTTTCTTCCCTTCCTTTCTCCTTTCTTCCTCTCTCCTTTCCTTCCTTCCTTCCTCCCTCCCTCCCTCTCTCTCTCTTTCTTTCTTTCTTTCTTTCTTTCTTTCTTTCTTTCTTTCTTTCTTTCTTTCTTTCTTTCTTTCTTTCTTTCTTTCTTTCTTTCTTTCTTTCTTCCTTTCTTCCTTTCTTCCTTTCTTCCTTTCTTCCTTTCTATGTTTGATTTTTAAGGAAATCTAGACAAAACCTAATATTGACTTGGTTTTCTTTAGTTTACCTCTATCTCTACTTCCTGAATACTTTCAGCCAGGACCATCAATATTTTCTGTCTGCACATTCAGCACTGTGCTGAGTTCCAGAACAGTCTATTGAAGCAGAGAGTTTTCAATCACCCTTGGTTTCTATTCCCCAACTTGATGTATCTTGATTGGGATGTGTTCTTCCACATTTCTCAGGATGATGGGGGAATCTCCCAGCCTCAGCTCTGGGTGACTTAACCACTTCCAGCCCCATACTTCTCAAATCCTATCCTTGGTTAATCTGATTAAGTGACACAAACACTCTTCGTTGTCTATCCTGACACCCACCTCTGCTTCTTCCTTGCCAACAGATATTTACTTTTTAGGGAGGGGGGGCAATACATCACTCCCAAGCATTAGATCATGATTTATCAAAACCAATTCTGAAAATTTTCTTCTCTATTTTTCCAGCTTTCAGGCAAGCTGTGGCTGTGACATGACCCAATTCATCCTGGCCAACAGAAGACCGCTGTATTGGGAGCACACGCTGGGAAGTTTTTCTTCTGCTTTATTAAGAATATATGAAGCTTGCAAGGCCATCCTTCTATCTTCTTGCCTGAATTTAGACATGATGTCTGTGGTTGCCACTGTAGTTAGTGACTTCAGATCCAGGTACTGCAAATGTAACAAAGCTCAGCTATCATCTTTCTCTGCAATCTGCTCCCTCCAAGGGTTGATAGTTCTGTGATTGTGCCTTATCCACCCAGTTACCAATGCAAAGCCGAGAGATAGCCCCCATCCTGCCTTCCTGCATCAACCGCCAAGTCTTATTCATTTGACCTCTTTACTATCTCTCAAATCAGTTCCCTCTCCACTACCACCACCATTGCTGAAGTTCAGACCTTCATCCCACCTCACCTTGATTGCTGCAACAGCACCCTAAAGGCATGCTACCTCTCGTCTGCACGCTCCAATCAGTCTTCCAGATGTCAGTTTGAGCTGCGATGCAAATCCGAGTAGGTCATTCCTCTGCATAATGTGCTTCCCTTGCGCCCCAGGTTTTAGCTTAGGCTCCTTCAGATCTACTTTTAAGAGATTCTTTGGATGTGGCTCCCATGTACCTACATCTTTCATACCCCTAAAGAATCTTCTATCACCCAAGCGCATGAAATGCAACCCTTAGAATCATTTCTGCTCTCTCTTAAGCTGTTCTGGATCTGTCCTTCTTTCTGATTCCACTCTGGTAAATTCTGTTTGACCTTTAAAACCCAGGTTGATGTGCTGCAGTTTCCTTTCTATAAGAAACCTTCGCCAACTCCCTTCTTGATTTGTGATGTCCTCTTTTCTGTTTTGTCTTCTGCAATATCAGCTTATATACTGATGTGTAATACCAGCCATTGTTATAACTAATGTTCATTTAGATTCACTTGCAGGTTTACCAAAGTTTATCACTCATCACTGCCTTTCATTTCTAACAATTTTCTTTTGGGTTTAATTCCTGGGTTCCATTTCTGAAGTAAAATCTTATTCAATTATTTCATAAGTGTAAATTATTTCAGATTTTGTTCTAAAATGCCTATGTATGTTTGACTTACACTTTCTTCTTGCTTTTTGTACAGAAATTTCAAAAGTACAGAAAAATAGAAAAAAATAATATAACAGACATGCATATTCTCCATCTGGATTTGGCAGTTGTTAACATATGCCATATTTGCCTCATCTATTTTTCAAACATATTTTAAAATAGATTGCAGCATCACCACATTCTACCTGTGCAGAATGTTTTACTTTTTCCCTATTCCTTTCTACATACTGCTCCTTTCTTGACAAGCTGATGTCCCTGCACTGTATATCCAGATTTTCTTACTGTTTGATTTTTGGTTGGATTTGCACAATAGGTGGTTCCAACAGAAGATCAGAAAGGTGAGTGAAGAGATGAGAATGGTTGGATTTCTCTACCAAAGTTCTCGGATTCTGCCAGGTTCTAATAACTGCTCTCTTTTCTCTGCCTTAAAGACTCAATGTTGGGACTCCCTAGCACTTCAACATACCTCAGATTCTCAGCACCAATGATGCAGGTGCTTCAGGATCCTATGCAGATACCAACATCTACGAATTCTCAAATCTCTTTTAGAAAATGGTTTAATGTTTGTAAATAAACTAAACACATCCCCCCATATACTTTAAATTATCTCTGGATCAGTTTTGATACCTAATGTGATGATATGAATTCGATGTGAGATGTTATACTGAATTGTTTAGGGAGTGATGTTTTTTAAAAACCTTGTGGTACAGAAGAGTGTTCCTCACACGCATACACATACTCACTCACTCATATCCATTTCTTTTTAGGTTAAACAATTTTCTCAAGAAAACTTCATAGCTCGTGTTGCCTATTATATGTTACATCATATCAGGATGCATTGTCAGTAAAGCTAAACTTGATAACCATCATCCTCCTCACTTGGGAGTGATAGTTTAGGTAGGTATAGAATTCTGAATAAGCAGCTATTTTTTTCTGAGCTTTTGTAGTTATTGCTTCTTTCTGGCCACTGCCAACATTATTGCAGAATCTGCTGCTGGCATTCAGTTGTTACCCCTTTACTATTTCTACTGTTCTTTGGACTGTTTGTCAGGCTTTTTATTTGTCTTTGCTTTTTCCTGTGCTTCAACTTAACTGTACACTGATTTTGATTTACTATCAGAACTCGTTGAGCTTTTGAAAATTCATGTATTTTATTAATTCATGAAAGTTCTTTGCTATTAGAGAACTTTTCTATTTTAGCTCTACCTCTACATCTATTCTCCACTTTCTGGAACTTTTCTTACCCGTGAGAACCTTTGAAAATTTCATGGGACATACATATTATTAAAAAAACTATGCATGGATCTCAAAATTATTTTTTGCTAAGACAAACGGCTTTTAATTCATTGTTTCAACAAACATTCTAAGGAGCCCTCTTATATGTTGGACCTTTTCATTCTCTATGCTGTTTTGAATTTCTTGTAATTTTGTCTCACTTTATAATGCTGAAGCTTCCTTCACCTCCATTTTGAGTTTCCAAAATTCTCACATCGTCTTTATATGTTAATCTTCCTTAACGTATTTGTTGGATTTTTAATTTCAGTTAATCTTTATGTTTCATTTTCAGAAATTCTGCTTTTCTTGAAATATGTCTTTTTCCCAATATATAATCATATCCTTTCATTATGACTTATATTTTCTTTTATTGATTGAATAATTTACATTTATTCATTTAAAGGCTCATTCATTTGTACTACTGAGTCAAATTTTAAGATGCTTATATTTTCATTTGCTTCCTTTTTTTCCTCCTGACTCTCCCTCATGGTGATTCATGTCTTCATATGGTTACAATGTTTTGCATTGGGAAATCCTTTTCATTAATCCCTTTTAGGTGGTTGAAGTGAAGTGTTTTTCTCCTTGCTATGTGGCAGCATTGCTACAAAAAAGTTTTGCCTTTGCTTTCTAGAGCCAGCTTTTGTGTAATATTATGGCTTTAGAAACTCCTATATCATACATATAGTGAAAATTCAGACTCCATGGGACTTTGAATTCCTACAGAGAATACAATATAATTTTTGTATTTACTACCTAGAGAAGAAGATATTTACCAATATCCTGGACTTCCACTTGCCTTTTCCCATTCTTATAAGCTATCAAGCTTAAGCAAAGATCTCAGTTTCAGCTCCTCCATTTTATGAGGGCCCAAGATCACATTTTCTGACCCATGTCTGTGTTCAAGCTAGGATTCCTGGCTCCTGGGGCTGACATTCTTTCTGATCAAACTCCCTGGATGGTGCTGCATCAATTCATGAGTTTATTACTCTGGCTTAAATTTTTATTTGATACTGGCACCTCAGGAGTTTTATTTCTTTCATTTCCAGCCTTTACTAATTTTTGTAATATTGTATTATTACATTTACTCAACTTTATAGGTATTATTGTTATTGTCTGCTTAATTTATTCTCTCCACATCTAAGCCGTAAGCACTTTGAGGGCACCATCTATGACAGATTCAACTCCACATTCCCTAGATTTACCAAAGTTCTTGGGTGCTCACTACATAGTTTTTAATGTGTGAATGAATACATTCAATTGCAATTTTGAACTCTGATGTGTTCCTAGGCATGAATTTACAATTAAAATTTTCATGTGTGAAAGCTGTCATTAATCTCCTTTGACCATTTGTATCATGGACCATGGATACACTGACTTTATATGTTTGAAGCTATTCTTTCTATATTTCCAAAGACAACATTTTATCTGCATATTATGTCTGTCTCATTACCTTCATTTGTGTAGTCTTATTTGTTAGTATACCACAGTGCACTAGTTAATTCTACTTAGTCTAAAAATGAAGAATAATAAAAGCCTTTCCTGGTTATAAGGCAAAGAAACTATTCAGGGATACAGTGTGATGGCTCAACTGGCTAATCCTACAAGTGCTGACATCCTATATGGGTACTGGTTTGTGTCCCAGCTACTCCACTACTTCCCATCCAGCTCCACGTTTGTGGCCTGGGAAAGCAATGGAGGATGATCCAAAGCCTTGGGACCCTGCACCCACATGGGAGACCTGGAAGAAGTTCCTGGCTCTTGATTTCACATCTGAGACCTAGCTATTGTGGCCATTTGGGGAACGAACCAGCAGATAGAAGATATTTTGCTCTGTCCCTCTTTGTAAATCTGCCTTTCCAGTAAAAGGTTTTTTAAAAATTAGAATCTAAAT
Source organism: Ochotona curzoniae (assembly GCF_017591425.1). NCBI lineage: Eukaryota > Metazoa > Chordata > Mammalia > Lagomorpha > Ochotonidae > Ochotona > Ochotona curzoniae. The sequence goes on along the minus strand of NW_024465023.1, from coordinate 15,298,224 downwards.
TAAGGGGGGAAAAAGGCTTTGCAAACAGCTCCAGGAAGAAGCTTTCCTGGTAAATGGACAGACCTCACAAAATCCATGGCCAATGGACACCATCAAGTCTGTTATGAACTAGAACCAGGAAGAAAAATATAGGAACTGAGGGGCCCATTCTTTCAGAGCACGCATGCCAAATTTGTTCCTGGATTGTTTCTGAGCACCTCCTCCATACCCATTTTCCCTCCCACAGAATTTCATTTCTTCACTGCGCATAGCGTATCAGAGCCACCTAAGGGCTGAATGACACACCCTGGCATGTTTCAGTATCTGCCACAGATGGAAACGAGACTGATCTTTTTACTTAATGTTTTCCAGGAGAGGAGTTAGATAGGTTCAGCACAGCAAATGACACACCTGCCCCATACCCACCACCAATACCTTAAGTCAGGAGTTGCTATCTGATACACTCTGAAGCAAAAATACGGCATGGTTCTCTGGCCTGTTGCCCACTCAGCAAGGCACAAGCACAGGAGGGCTGTGTTTTTAGTGTGCCTGCTCAGAATGATTTTGCTGCCTAAAAGGAGTCAGAATATGAACACAAGAGCTGAAGATACTTAATATAGGGTTACAGAATTAAGGGGTGAGTGAACTTTATGAGAGGAATTAGAAGTAATAAAGGTGTTGCAGCAGGAATCCCCAAAGGAGACTCACAACCCTGTTCTCAGCAGCACCAACAAGGTGTGATGATCTGAAAGAAAACTGCAATCCAGGGGCATTATTTTGTTTCATCAGGTTAAGATACTACCTATAGCACCAACACTGCATATGAGCACTGGTTAGAGTTCTGTCTGCTGCACTTCTGATCCAGCTCCCAGCGAATGTGCCTGTAAAAACTGCAGAAGATGAAAAAGATAGTCCAAGTTGTTGGATCCCTGCTACCCATGTAGGAGACTCAAATGGAGTCCCAGGCTTCTGGCTTCAGCCCAGCCCTGTACAGCCATTTTATCTATTTGGGAAATGAACCAGTAGTTAGAAGACTTCTGTCTCTTCTCCCTCTCTTCTCTCTTTCCCTCCGTCCCTCTACCTATAACTCAGCCCTTCAAACATAACTCTTTAAGGAAAAACAGACACAAATTTATACATATATATATATTTGTGTCTGTTTATATATATATAAAATCTCATTTGCTCCTGGGACTCTTAGCTCATCCACCCCAAAACTTTCAAGCAACTGATCTTGTAAAAGCTAGAATGCAGCATAAGCCATAGAATCGGAGACGATTTAACAGAGGATGGTACCCTAGAGGCTCTTGTGCAACTTATTTCATTTGCTTCATATTTTGTTTTTTTGTGTAAATGTCTGTCTTCTCCAATAAATGTTAGAGTCATTGAATGCCAGAAATGTGTCTCATATGACATCTATGTCTCTGAAATACCAAACATCTTGTCTTGCTCATATTTTTGCCTGGCTCCAACTTCTAGTTTAGACTTTTCTGGTTGTGTAACTGGAATCGAGTTACTTAGCCACACTGTATCTCAGCTTCCTCATCTGTAGACTGGGAATAATAGTAGTACCTGCCTCAGATAGTTGTTATGAGGATTCAGTAGCTAACATATGGCAAATAATTTCGAATAGCTCTAGGCACATGGCAAGTACTTAAAAAAAATACTAAATACTATTAATAGATGCTGTTTTCAGACTGGTTGACTTTTTAAAAATGTATCTACTTTTTTTCATGTTTCCTCCATTTTTTTAAATTTTATTTTTGACAACAGTTAATTATTTTTGACAATAGTTAATTAGGGCTATAGGAAAGTGGGTTAGGCTATCATTTCCACACATTTTTTCTATATCTGGGGTGAAGGGGGTGGTAAAGGGAGAAGCCCCACCCAGTCTCCTACCCATCCCAGGTCCCAGATGTGAAGCATGCTCCAAAGGTCCTGCTCAAGCAGTTTTGATAGTTCAACAGCTCTGAATTGCTGCCAATCTCGCCATTCCAAGCATGATGAGGTCGCTGCAGAATCCACTGATTGACATAGTCCACCTTAGAGTCTCCGTTTGCCCTGTTTTTCACTGCCAACATATGACTGGGGTAGTTGATTGGTTTGCTCTGTCCTCTGTCTTTTCATGGTTAGGGATCTGAGTCTGGTAGTTCAATTGAGGGGATCCCTAAAGAAACATTGTTTGAGGTGAACCCAGATCAGGTTCTTATGTGTACTTACAAGTTCAGGGCCCAATACGGTCCATCACCCCTGTCAGCTGGTGGTTGCAATTGCTGGGTCGGTTCTGTTTCCAACCCTGACTTCCACTGGAACCAATGGGTGTTGCAGTCCAGCCTGATTCTGTCCAGCACACACTCGGCCCTCACACAAACCAATGGGAGCTGCAGCCTAGTCGGAGCAACCCACAATAATCCCCACCAGGCAGGCTCCCATTCTGGTTCCCATGCTTGCCAGTATGTGCAGCAGACTAGTCTAGTCTGTCCCACATCCCATTCAACTCTCATACATGTCAATGGGCACTGAAGCCTAGTTTAACCCAACCAGTTCCACTATCCAGCCCTCACACATACTGTTGGGTGTCCTTCTGTCTAGCCACCCCTGCCCCTGTCCTGGTTTTAATGCCCTCCAGTGGGAGTGGTAACTCAAGAGGGAGGAGCCCACTATTTCCCTTCTAGGCCACTCCCTCTCCCAGATTATGTACTCTCTAGGTGGTTCTGCAGTCTAACTTGACAGAATTAGCCCCCCATGTCAGCTTCTTCCAGCTGATGCTGTGGCAAAGCCCAACCAACCAACCTTCACCCACTCTATTTTTTGGCTGCACCAGGAGGAACAATCAGCCCAGCCTGGCTTTTCCCTGATCTAGCACACATGAGGCCCACAGGTGTTGTAGCCCTGCCTGGTCTGGTCTGCTCCCATCTCAGCTCATGCTCTCCAGTGGGAGTAGCTGTCCAACAGGGGAGCCCCCTCGTATCCCCCCTGCCGGCTCCACCCCCTCCTTCCTGGTTCTCATGTGTGCTGTTGGTGCTGTGGCCACATGCGGTACAGGACACCTCACCTTGGAATTCTGTAATGTGCACTGGTTTTTGTCGCAACTACACCAGGCTCGACAACCACGCTTTGTTCTGGTGCTCGGATTCACCAGCAGCTGATGTGAACTGGTTTAGCCCGGTCTGCCCCCGACCCATGCCAAATGTATGCCAGTGGGATACTTTCCATGGCCTGTTCTGGGCCGTTTCCTATCATGCTTCTTGTGTCTACCTGCAGGGACTGTGTCCTGCCAGAGGAGTTGCCCAGGCCCCTCCGTCAGAACCTCTCCTAATGCCAGATTTTGCACATACCAGGGGGTCCAGGAGCCAGTCCTACTCAGTTCACCTCCTGTCTTAGTAGGAACAGTGGCCTTTCCTGACTGGCCTTCAACCCAATCTGGTTCTTACTGTTGGATGTTTCAGCCCAACCACGACTTGTCCATACCCACATACAGCTCACACTTGCCTCAGTAGGTGCTGAGACCTAGCCCAGTCTGTCCCACATCTACCCTGGTCCTCCAGAGCACAAGATGGTGTTGGAGTCTAGCCCGAATTGGTGAGTCCAGTCTCAGTCCACACTTGTGCCTAGGGAGACTACAACCATATCCTGATCAGAACGCAGCCCCCATTCCATGCACTCCTTGGCAGGAACCTCAACCCAGCTAGGGTGTCCCTTTAGCTTCCCAACCAGGCCTTGTCCCAGCCATAGTAAAAATGTATCTACTTATTGAACGAGGAAAGAGAGAGAGATCTTAAGTGCAAGTTCACCCCTCCCCCACAATGTCCACAATGGCTGGAGCTGGACTGGGGACAAGAGGTAGGAGCTGAGGGCTCAGTTCTGGTCTTACACATGGGTGGCACGGGCCCAGTGACTTGAGCCATCATCACTGTGACCAAGGAAGCTATTGCAGGAATTAGGAGCCAGAACTAGGTGTTGAATCCCGGATTCAGGAAGGTACCCTGATCAGCACCTTCAACACTGAGCTTTGCTGTTCATCTTCCCAGTCTGAGCCAGCTGTGACTATACAACCCTGTGGGCCCCAATGGCAAATGGAGGTCACTTGTGGGAACAGAAGCTACATCTGCTCAGAACTAAGTGCCAGGCAAAGCACTTGCCATTGAGTCTGGCCCCTAGCCCAGTGACACAGGATGTTGCAGGCACTTCCTTACATACAGGTGCAATTTTGTACTGCCTGGAATCCCGGCAGCCCCTCTGCACAGACACATACACACATGTAGACACCATAGAACCTGGGATGGGCCTGCGGCCTGCTGCCTGCCCTTGCTCCTGTCACTTCTGCTGAGTCCTGCTTCCCCAGGGCCTCTTTTGTCCTGTTTCCTGTTGTCCCCCACCCACCATTAATAATTTTACATCTCCTGGCTCTCCTCTCTCCCTGACTTCCCAGGTAACAAATAAGTCCCCTGGTAGAATTTGCACATGAGTAGGAAAGAGGAGAGAATGTTTGTTCCCCTGTCAAGTTATATGTGTGCATTTTTATAAAAAGCCATGGGAAGATGCCGCACCTTCCCTTGCTAAGAGGAAAGATTCCAGTGATGTGTATCTGTCTTAGCTTGATGTTTCTGGAAGCAGAACCTGAGGTGACAGCTTGGGTTCAGGCCATTCATATGGAAGGTAGTTCTGGGATGCAAAGAAGGGGCAAGGCATGGAAGACAGGAAGGCAAAGGGCCCTCTGTGAGTGTAAGGTAAGTCTACAGCCACGGGCAGCTGGGGATTGACCCCGCTGGGCCTTCCTGTGAAGTGCATTGAGTGCATCTGGATTTGCCCATTTGAAAGAAGGCAGGTGGGAGCCTTTGAATTCAGCTCCCATTCTGCATTGGTTGCAGATAGCCCCTGCACTTCTGATGCGATCTTGTTAACCTTCTGGCTCGTGCTCATGCTCTGGCTCAGGGCCGGAGAGGGGGAAAGAGGAGAGGCGGCTGCAGCGGGAAGACAGAAAATGGAAAGACCAGAGTTCTGCACCTGAACTGGAATGTTGCCAGCTGGAAGTAAGGCTGAGCTCGCAGTAGACTAAGAACTGCTGTTTGAGTAACACAGGAAGATGTGACATGAACACCGCAGGCCACATGGATGGCATGTGAGAGCTGGCATTGCAGTCAGTAGGTGGAACCTTGATAGAATAGAAGAAACACCTGACTGAATACCCAGGAGGCTTGAAACTGCCTCCTTACACTGCCTAGTCCTACTCGAAGGAAAGCAAAAGGCCCAGACTATCAGACACAGTTGCACAGTGCCTGGAGTCCTCAAATCTGCCTCCAGCTTCTAGCCATGTTCCAGCGTTTGCCTTGAGTCTGGGCTGATGTGGTACTGCCAGCATCTCAGATTCCAGGATCTCTTCTCATTCACACTGGGAGTGAAACAACAGAGGGGGCCTGAAGAACTCTACATGAATTGTCCATCACTGTCCTTCCTTGGGAGACCTGAGACACTTTGGATCAGCCCACAACTCTAACAGGAGACCCCTGATATCGGGGGTAAGATGGCAGGTCCCATTTTATCAGTCCGGGTGGCCTCAAGCTGGGTGACTGGAAACTGACATGCCTTCTATTTATTTATGAAATTTGTAACTGTGGAAATTAGCCTTAGAAGTTGTAGACCCATTACTATTAGCTTTATCGTCCTCCTAAGACATACCCTGAGGCCTCCTCCAGATTGAATCCTATTGTGCTTTGCAATAAACCCATAATTGATAATGCCACGGAGCTTTAATATGGATGGAGAAATGAAATCTAGAAAGTAAATACATTCAGAATTTTGCTAGCAGGCTGAATTTAAAACTGATTTTCTGAACCTACCAGGATTATTCCTCCTCAATAATGATTTAATTTGAGTGAGCCACCCTGAGAGCTCTTGGGGGTGTGGGGAGGGAGGGTAAGTGTAGCCGCTTTCTCATAGGGGCCCCTTAAAGAACTTTATCCTGCATTTTGCACCTGTAAGTTTGTGAAGATAAAATTAAACTCAGAAATTATACATGATGGACCAGTAAATAACACAGGCACCCGGGCCCTGGCTGCTGCTCCAGTGTCTTGATGCAATCACCTGTCACTAACACTCTCAGCACAGGGACGCTGACTTGGTTCACTTCTACCAGGCAAGCAATTACGCTGTGTTCCTACATGATCCAGGCAGCAGCATGAAGGGATGGGTCAGAGGAAGGGAAGGGAAAGGGGGAGTGTCCTCCGAACTGCCAGCCTGGAAACCACAGTGTGGGGGGTGGGGTGCTGCAGGTGCAGGGAAACCCTCCAAAGGTGGTTCCCTTCCCCTCAGTCTCCCCACCTACTGCCTCTCAGCCAAGCAGGGCCCTGCTGGAACATTGCGGAAATCTTTTAATAGCCTCACAAGGGAGCCAGGAAAGGGGCAGCCAGACCACCACTCTTTTCTAGGTCACAATGCTCCACAAAAGAGACTGGGCATTCAGCTATGTGGCCATGGGGATCCTGTGGCCCAAAGTGCAGATGCTGCAGCCGCCGCAGGGAGTCTGAACTTAACCCCTACTTTATCATTTGAGAATGGCGTGACCTTGGAGCCATCACATCACCTATCCGGACCTCAGGTTTTGAGGAGCTGTGGCAGGGTCAGATGCCCAGGAAGCTGTCTCTGAGACGGAGATTGGCACTCTGGTTGGTATTAGGGTGAACTGTTGGGATGAACAGACAGAACAGAGCCGGGAGGTTGGGGGCAGGGTCAGAATACAATGGGCTCTTCCCAAAGGGTGCAGCAGCCCGCCCCTTCAGAGAGCTCTCTTTGGCAGTGGGGTGGTCCTGAGTAGGGGTGCAGGTTCAGGCCTCTATACCCCTATGTTGGTTATTTCTGAGACACTGAGAACTCAGCACCATCTGCAAGCAGCCCTCTCAATAAGAGGGTGGGGAGCAACAAGAGAAAGCCTTCATTCCTCGAAAGAGGGACACATTGCAGTGTGCACTGCGGGGAGGAAGCAAAGGATCCCCCTCAGCCTTGGGGGCTTGATATGCCAACAGTGCTTAGCGTCTGCACCGGCACAATGCAGGTGTGTGAGAGTGTTAGCTATTACGATTATAAAGGACTTTGACCTCCCCCTGGTTAAAGGACCCTAGCAATCGCAGTAACAGCGTGCGCAAGTTTCTGGGCAGTGCGTACCAGACTTTGAGAGCAGACGCTGAGAAGTGCGAGGCTTTTGTTCTGGGTTCAGCCGGCCTCTGCTTATTCTCAACATTCACTGCTGGGAGAAGCAGGCTCCAAGGGTGGAGGAGGGGCGGCTGCTGCTGGAAAGGACATGCTCCCTTCCTCTGCTTGGCCAGGCTCACACAGCTAGACAGGCGAAGGCCATGGACAGGCTCGTTTGGACCACCGTTAACAGTGTGCAGCTTGCCTCCTCGTCTTGCAGATGGCTGCCCTCTCCTAATGCCCTCACAAGGTCTGCCTTCTGTGTGTGCCGACAGCCATCTCGGATCTCTCTTCTTTGGCTCACAAGGTCACCAGTCCTCTGACCAGGGACTCCCTCCATAGCCTCATTTTCATCACATCTTTAAAGACCAGATCTCCAGACACAGTCCCATTTGGAGGTCCTGAATATAGAAGTGGGTCTAGGCATCCTCCCATACTTACCTCTACAGGGCTTAGTCCCTACATTCCTCTGACTGGACATCCTTGCCGTATTCCATCCACCTGCCAGATGCTCACCTGGCTGTACTGGCAGCCCCACAGCACCTGTGTCTTTCGAAGCAAATATCACTCATTTGCCATCCGCTTTCCTCAGAGCTACGCTGAGTGCCTGCTTTGCTTTTGGCTGACAACCAAATTATGCTAAATGGGTGAGTAAACTACTCAGAACTTGAGTTTTGGTTTTGCAGCAAAAAGATTTTCTAGATGGCAATTTTACATGGCCTGGGTGACTTTCGCTGGTAGGAGGATGGTAAGACATTTTGGAGCTGCTGAAGGTTTTGACTTATTGACTACATCATGCTGAATTTTTGTCATCTAGCCCAGGGCTTCGCAGATTTTCCTGTGTGCAGGAATCCCCTGGGGGTCTTGTTAAAATGCAGATTCTGATTCAGGAGTTCTGAGCAGAGCCTGACATGCTGCGTGTCTAACCGGTTCCCAGCTGCTGTTGCTGCAGCTGACCCACGTGTCACACTTGGAGGAGCCAGGGCCCATGCCACGTGTTTTAAATTCAAGATGTTCCTATGGATCAGCTCTAAGGAGCACTATGAATTAAGCCTTGAGGGCATGAGGCTGCCTCTCACACTACTGCAGGAGGTTTCTGGAAACAAGGGGCCTTGGACCCCTCCCGTCTCCCTCTGTTCTATGGGTCACAGTCCAGACTCCTGTCCTTTAGTGTGGGTTGGGTGCGGGGAGCCTGAGCAGCAGAAGCAAAGCCACAAAAGAAAGGACAGAGTTTCGCAGCTGATGAGATGGTAGCAACTATTTAAAGAGATCATCCAGTATTCCAAAGGGCAAAGAATGTGCTATGAAATTGCCCATAATCCACATGAACCCAAAGCAGGGATAGATGCTGAAAAAACATGAATTGGCAAGCTATGATGACAGGTCTGTAATTGGGGACAGAATGAATATTGGAGGAGAGCAGGCCAGCAATGACTTGAAATAGTCCAGCGGTGTGGGCAGTGTGGGTGGGCCAGCTGAATGTAAAAGCCACGAGCAGACAGACTTTTCCTCAGGATCATCATGTTTGGAACGATTTTGCAATCGCACTCCAACTATTATGTAATAATTCATTTAGTTTCCCTTTCTTATTTAATAAGGGGCTATAAAATTATAAAGCAGGTTCCTGATCAGGACAATCTGAAGTCTGCCCATATTTCTGCCAGGGAGAATGTAATTCTAGCCCAAAGCCAAAGTGTTTATTAGCTAGTTGCTGGGTGGGCTTCTGTAAAGCAAACATCTGGTTTCCCATCCGTATTGCTGAAACACTGATAGCAGTTGACACAGTTGCATTACTTGCTTCGTCAGCATCCTGGGTCAAGAGATGTCAAGCTAACAGAACCAACTTAGTTCAAGACTTAGTTTATGGATGACAAAGGTTGTGACCAGAGAAGATGAAGGAGAATTCTTTGGTTCCTGTTGAAATAGGGAAGACAAGGCAGAGTTCAGATAAGCAGGACCAAAAGCAGACCACATACGTTCCTTAACCAAAGGAGAGACATTTCTCTAAACCCTGTGCATCCAGTTGCTTGGTAGAGGGAATTATCTGGGAAAAACAAGTTCTGTTCAATAAACATTGACTAAGCCTATGCTTTGAGTGAATCAAGAGCTTCAGTAGATTCTGGAAGGTACAGATAACCAGGCCAGGCCCCTGCCCCCAAGATCCCCAAGTATAGGAGTTAAATTGGCAAGGTGGAACTTAACATCGAGCCCATCTACAATCATATGACCTCAGGACACAGAACTCTTTGGTAAGGCTTACACCTTCTTTCTCTAAAAAAAAAAAAAAATTATTAATTTGAAAGAAAGTTGTGGTGTTGGGGGGTGGAGGGGTGAAAGGGGTCTTATGTCTGTTGATTGACTCTCCAGATGGTGGTCTCAACTCTCAAGACTTGGCCAAGCCTAAATCGGAAGCCAGGAGTTTCATTCAGGTCTCCCATTTGGGTAACAGAGGTCCAAGTACTTGAGACATCCCCTGCTGTCTTTCTCATGCCATTAGAGGGAACTGGATCAGAAGTACAACATCCAGGACACAAATCTGCAATTATATGGGATGCCAGTGTCACAGAAAGTTTTACGTATTATGCCCAATGCCCATGCCTATACTTTCTCCTAAGATTTGTCTTGACCCTAACCCCAAATTTTACTCTCCACCCATGTATTCACCAACTTCCCGTTGATTTTTAATCTATTTTCTTACCATTCAAATTTCCAATCCACTTAGTTACTACCTGCCCACTTATTCATCCCCCCTCTTTTCATTCATCACCTGTCTTTCATTCATCTTCCTTTCCACTTGCTTTCCATTCAACATCCATATACATTATGACCATCTACTCAATTGCATGTATACTACTTGGCCATCAGCTGCTCTGTATCCATCCCTCTTTTTGTTCATCACCCACCCACTCATTCACTAATCAACTCGTCTCCCATCTAGCTATCAATCCTACCAACCATTGTATACTTCTCCATCCTTCCACCCACAAACCATTCTCCCAGCACCTATCCTTGCATTGACATTGCTATTCAATTCTTTATTCCTCCATCACTTATTGAGATATATTATGGTAAGTCCCAGTTTATATCCTCTTGAAATTCACAAATCAGCAAATGAAAATAATAGCATTTAATAAATACTTTCCTAGAGAAATGGATCGATAATTTATGATTAATGCACTGGTATCGTCACATAAGGATTCCCAGATGAAAGAACATTGGCACTGGGTCTGGAAGATACCTTGAATTTCACGATGTATTTCTGACAGAGAACAGCCTAAGCAAGGACTTACAAGCATTAAGAACACTCAAATGTGAACAGTGGCTGTGAACAAGTGATACTTCAGATGGTGGGAATAGGGAAGAGATGTTAGGCAATGACATTGAATCGGTTGCCTGGGACCAGTTTTGAAAAGGGCTTTGTGTCCCACATTAATATGGAAGTTTAACTTCATTCCAAAAAGCCAGAGTCATCAAAGTGCCATCACCATGATTTGTGCTTCAGAATAATCTCTGATGACAGTCATTAAGTTGGGACAGAGGAAAGAGACCAGAGGCACAAAAACCAGTTAGAAGGCAATTGTATTAGATAAGAGATGACAGGGATCTGGCTGTAGGAGTAGAAAGGAGATAGCAAAATTTGAAAACAATTTAGGTGGCTGAGTCATTTGCATTAGTGGAACTGAGGTTTCTACTGAAGGCCCTAGAGATGATGAGGGCTCTTGCTGAGATGGAGATTTGGGGCAGGTGAACACAGAAAAGGGGAGAGGCAATGGATGGATCTAGAACACTGGTGGATTTCTATCCCAGAGCTTACAAGAAAACACCTTTGGATTTAGCTGAAGATATTAAGCATGGAGAAAGACAGAAGAAGGGCAAAATAGAATGCAGAATGCTGGGTAGTATCGGTCCTTGGGCTGGCAACAGAAAGTGTTTATCAATGGAAACTGAGAAAAAAAAAAGCATTGAAGGAAGAGGAAACAAGGAAACAATTCCAGACGTCAAGAGGGAAGAGATTTTTTTTCATAAATACTGTATTTTGTGTGCTATTCTTACTATCATTCAGCTTTCTATTTTGAGATAATTTCAGACTTACTGAATAATTTCATAAATAGTTATCCTTTTATCCAATTTCCATGATGTTAATGACTTACCCGACAATAGTGCAGTTACTAAACCTGAAGATTGCATAGTGGAGCAGAAGGTTAACTGCCACTTGCAATGCCAGGATTCCATATCAGAGTGCTACTTTGAGTCCTGGCAGCTTTGCTTCCAATCCAGTTTCCTGTTAATGTGCCTGGCACAGGTCCTTGGGTCCCTGCCACCAACCTGGGAGACTTGGATAGAGGCCAGAGCTCCTGGACTCAGCTTGGCCTAGGCCAGGCAGTTGCAATCATGTGGGAACTGAATCAGCAAATGGAAAATTCTCTGTCTTTCAAATAAATACTTAGATTTAAAGAAAAATAAAGAACGGAAACAATGTTCTTAATAACACTACTAGTGTTGTTCTTAATAACACTGTCTTCAATGTGCACACACCAGTTTCTCCACTGGGGTCCTTTTCCATTGTTTCTTCAGTACCTAATCTATGAACCTATATTGCAATTAATTGTGTCTTCTTTGTCTCTTCTAGTTATTGAGGAGAAAGGAATGGGCGAGGTCAAACACTGCAGGTTAGTTTGGTGGGATCAGCACTGCGTAGATTCCAATTGTCTTGGTCTTCATTGGGACATTTCATTATCCCGCACTGTTTTTGAACAGGCCAGCAAAGATAATCTATTTGCACTCCACAATGTCAAAACTTCACCAAGAAGATTGCACATTTGGAAGCGACAGTCACATGTGGAAGCATCTCCACTCACATGTCTGGCAACTGACACGAGCTGTTGCATGAGATTTTAGTGGACCTCACTGCATGGTTGCTGGGCTTTCTTGGAGTGTGATGGCTGGAGTCTAAGAGAAGCCCCTCAAGAGGCCAAAGTTTTGCCACATTTTATGGTCTAGGTCAGATGTCACTTCCATCACAGTCACAGGCTCAGATTCAAGAGAAAGAAGTGTCAGGGCCATATTAGAACGTGAGGAGTGGGGAGCAGCATGATGGTTCAACGGACTAATCTTCCATCTCCAAGCACAGACTCCCATATGGGCACTGGTTTGTATCCGGCTGCACCACTTCCTTTCCAGCTCCCTGCTTGTAGCCTGGGCAATCAGTGAAGGACGGCCCAAAGCATTGGGACTTTGCACCCATGTGGGAGGCCAGGCTCCTGGATCCTGGCTTCAGATCTGCTCAGTTCTGGCCCTTGTGGCCACGTGCACAGTGAACCAATGAGAGGATCTTTCTCTCTTTCTCTTCATAAATCCACCAGTCCAATAAAAATAAGCAAAACAAACAAACAAATAAATAAAAGACACACTTGGGAGGATGGGAGAACCTATGGCAGCCGTCTTGAGGAAGGTGATCTGATACAACATGGCAGGTCTTCAGCCATGAGGGGTGTGTAGGGGAAAGCAGTGAGATTGAGTAGACAGTGGCCAGGAAGTACAGAGAACACATTGCTTACTGTTGTAGGAAATTTGGTATTGGAAGGACACAGTGCACCTTGAAAATTAAGTGTAAGAAACATGTGTTTATTCTCTGAAGAGGTAACTTGAGTGTGTAGAGAGCAATAGATTGAAGAGATTAAAGGAAATAAATAACTGATAGAACCAGTTCCTCCGGGGAAAGGCAAGAGGGACAGCATCATGTGGTTGCTAAGACAACCAGCCCAGGAGCCAGATGGCCTGGGTTCAAGTCTGAATTCTATCAATCACTACTGAGTGATTACTTTGCTGTGCACCTCAGTTTCCTGACCTTTAAAATACAGGAAAGAGTTTTCCGAGTTTTCTTAGTATTCAAGAAGATAAAATATCAGAGTGCACATTGTCTACATAGAGGGAAGCATCAGGACAAGGGAGAAGCTGTTCTGAACAAAGGAAGCAACTTCTTGGCAAAGAAAAGGCAGGTTTCAGAGAAGCACAGAAAACAGGAAAAACTAAAGTTGGCATGCTGGGGAAACAGGATCTGGGGAGTTGGTATTTCAACTTGATTCTCCTTTGCCCTTTTAAATTAAAAAATAAAATTATTTATTTATTTGAAAGACAAACTGATAGAGGAAGAGTCAGAAAAATCTTCCATCTCCTGGTTCACTCCCCAATTAGTTGCTGTGGTTGGAGCTAGTCTGAACTGAAGCCAAGAGCCCAAAGCTTCATCTAGCTCTCCCACATGGGTGGCAGGAGACCAAATATTTGAGCCATCTTCTGTTGCTTCTTCAGATATGTTAATAGGGAGCTGGATCAGAAGTAGATAGTGGAAATTGAATGGAAGCCTATATGGGATGCTGACATTGCAGACAGTGCTTTGAGCCCCTGTCCCACAATACCAGTCCCTCTATTTGTGTGTGTGTGTGTGTGTGTGTGTGTGTGTGTGTGTGTGAATTAGAAAAATAGGACATCAAACAACACTGATGATGTTATAGATGGCTTGGGCTATCAAAAAGGGAAGAAATGATTTGGAGGAGCCAACTTAGGAAATGGGAAGTTGGGAGCACAAAATATGGTGCAAGGTGATGATGGTGGTGGTATCCTGGGCTGAGCAAGAGGTGTCTGTTCCTGGTAATTGTTATAATGTTACCAGGATCTTGTTGGAGGGGAAGCAAGATCAGTTTCTCAACTCCTTTGTGGACACAGCTGTGAGATTTTCTCCAGCAGTGAGACTGATGCCAGGGAGGAGCAAATGTAGGTTTCATGGTCTTTAAGAAAGATTTGGAAAGACAGAGATGTGAAAGGGTCCACAGCTATTGGGGGAACATGAGAGAAATGTGTTTTATGACTATTAGAAGAAGGGGGATCCTGGGGACCTGGGATGCAGGAAGGTTAGATAAAAGGAATGAAACAGACAAGGTAGGAAGTGAAGGGCAGAGAAAGATGCTTTGGAGCAGTCAGCCTTCAGGAATGCACAAATCTCGGCCAGAGAAGGGATTCAACGTAATTTGATTTGGACATTGACATCCTCCGAGGGTTCTGCCATTGTCTACTCCCTAGCTGGCCTTTCTCAAAGAGCTCTTTAACTATCCAACTCTCTCTCTCATTCGCCATCATCCCCATTTGGGTCTTTGGATTTCTGAGTCTCTAGATTTTCTGGTTGAGACGTCCTACAAAATATCTGGCAACTGCTAAAGCTCAACAGGAGGAAAAGCAAAGGCTGGAGAAGGTAAAAGGACAGTCCAGGAGTCGTCATGAGCTGGGGCACCAGAAATATGGGGCACATTGTATGACCCAGGCCCTGGATGCCCTGGAGATCCGGCATCTGGGTGCATGAGATCGGGCAAGTTGTTTCCATGTGAAATTTCCCACAGTCTTGTCACCTGGCACATCCTGCCAGGTTGATGTTGATGCAAAAACAACTTGAAAGAAAAGCAAACTAGAAAAAATGGGGGAAGTTCTCATTCATTAAACAACACAAACATTTTTCTCCCTAAAATTAACTCTGACAGTTTTCCTTAGTGGTTGTCAGTGAAGAATGGAGGGCAGGAAATTTAAAAAAAAAAAAAAAAAGTTTTTTTGTTTGGTCTAGCAGGTTTCTAAAAAAAAAAAGATAAGGTTCTTTGGATGTTTTAAGTAGCAAGAACTCCAGTAATCAAATCTCCCATTTATCGATAGCATACGATGTTCTGGGTGCAGTGACAAGCAATGAGGATTAAATGAGAGAATGTGAGATGTTATAATTCTCCATTTGCAGAAGAAATGTAAAGCTTAGATTAAGGAATTTACCCAAGATGACATGATAATAAAAGTGGGATTTTTTAAAATTAACATGTAGTACTTGTGTATTTTTTATGGGATACAATGTTAAGATTTCAACCCATATACACAGTATGTTCTAGTGTTTCTGTTTCCTTGTCATTTCTTTATTAAAACTAGAATCTGAATCCAAGCCTGCTTGATTCCCCAAATCCATGTTTATAATCAATATGCATCTGGAAATTTTGAGGGAAAATGTCTGCCAAAAAGTAGCATTGTGACAGAGTCGTTCCGTGTATTTTCATTTTGCCTCCTTTCAGGTTTTAATTTGTGTGTGTTTGTGCATGTGAATCTCCATAATTATGAAACACAGCTTTGAACATATTTCCCCCCTTTCCTGTTAACATTATACCATATTCCTGTTCCCATGGTGCCATTCAGTCTTCCTATTATTTTTAATAGATTCATAATGTTTCTTCTGGTAAATGCAACACAATTTATTCGATTAGTCCCTTGTAGCTGAAAGTTTAGATTTTGGTATTTGTGATATTGCTGATATAGCATTCCCACGCATAGTGGTTTTCAGATTTATGTTCACATCTTTAGCTTCTTTTGGATAGAAATGGAATTACTGAGTCTAGCCATATGAACATTTTTCCTATGAACTTTTTTATGGCTCTTAATTTGTATTTACCAAATGCCTTCCCAACACAGTTCTATTAATTGACATCATTGTCATTGATAATTTGACCACACCCTCAGTGATACTAGGTAAGTTTTTAGGCAATTTTGTGGGGGAAAATGGTACCTCACTGTTTTAATTTGTAATTATTTTCTTACTAATGAGGCATGACATTCTTCCAGTTGCATTTTCTCTTTGGTGAGTTACCTGCTTATGCTTTTTGCCCATTGAAGTATCAACAACTGAATGCCTTGGTTTCTTTCCATTTTCTGATCTCTGTAGAACAAAAACTTCACTGCAACTGTTTCATAAACGCTTTTCATAAACACTTTCACACATATAAATGAACATTTTTAACTATGAATAACTGTGCAGCTGAACTGGTTAGTCTTTTTCCTCCCTGGTGTCACGTATGATTCCAGCAGATAGAAGCATCTTCTTCCCCCAAGAGACTTACGAAATATATGTTTCCTTCTGGCTTTTCTACTAGATATATATATTTTTTTTTAAAGATTTATTTTTATTATTTTTTCATTGGAAAGGCGGATATACAGAGAGGAGAGACAGAGAGGAAGATCTTCCGTCCGATGATTCACTCCCCAAGTGAGCGCAACGGGCCGATACTATGCCGATCCGAAGCCAGGAGCCTCTTCCGGGTCTCCCGCGCGGGTGCAGGGTCCCAAAGCTTTGGGCCGTCCTCGACTGCTTTCCCAGGCCACAGGCAGGGAGCTGGAAGGGAAGCGGGGCTGCCGGGATTAGAACCGGCGCCCATATGGGATCCCGGGCGTGCTAGGCGAGGACTTAGCCACTTGCGCCACCGCGCCGGGCCCCTAGATATATATTTTTTAAATATGATTCTTTCCAATCTAAATGGAATTTATTTTGTGTGTGTAGTGAAAGGGGCTGGTTAACTCTAAAGAAGAGCACCAGCCCTAACTGGAATGATGAAATGCAGAGATAATCCAACACCGAGAACAAACAGAAACCAAGGAATCATTTCAAATTCTTCTTCTGCTAAATCTTTCCAAACAACTGATAAATTATATTATAAAATTGACTGGGGAAAGTTTATTTCCCTTCTGGCCTTTGGTTAAAGGGCTGATAAGCTATGAGATGACTCAAAAGAGAACAGGCAAAAGGCCTGGGTAGCCCATAAGCCTGTCAATAAACCCGCCTCCTCCCAACAATTTGCAGGTACATATGGAGCTCCAACCATCAACTCAAGAACCCACAGATAATAGGAGGATGTATAGAAGAGCTTTCAGTCTTCACTTGTCTAGACCTCTCGGTAGCATTTGAACGTTGCTGGTCAGCATACATAGAGAGTATCTCTACAATTTTTGTGTCCCTTATATGACTTCCTGTTCTCTGAACTCTTGTCTCTTTTGCTGATTCCATTCCTTCAACATTTATTTAGCTTGCATTTGGTCTTCAACTTTCTTGTTTCTTTCCTTGTTCATTTCCTCAGGATGATCTCCTCAGCTCTCAGCCCTCCAACAATCATCTACACAAAGATGACAGCAAAATTCATAGCTTCTCAGACACTAGCCATCCAACCCACTCGGGACATTTCCATCTGGAAGTTCTTACCTGGGGTTACAGTCCACTGGGCTCCACACCAGCTCACCAACCCTTCCTGTTATCACCACCAAAATAGCCTATTTCATTTCCCTTTGTTTGCTACATTGACTCACTCCAGTGCCTAAGCTTCCATCTGATCAACATTGTCTCTACTTGGCACTTGCCATTCTGCCTCTTATCCAGTCTTGGGAATCCATCTCTACTGATTGTCTCCATACACTACCTCTTTGATTTTAACACCCATGTGAAACCTCAGAAACCTCAGAGAGTCCTCTTTGCCCCACTTCATGGAGCTTACAGGGACTATCCCTAGCAAGGAACAAGGCTTTCATAATCAGGTCCCTGTTTACTTCCTCACTTTTACTTTGATTCACTCCCTTGCACATATTGAACACAGTAGCCAGGTGAATCGGTATTTCTTCAGCCGGACCATGTCTGTTCACATGCTATTGTGGCTGCCTATAATGACGCTCCTTGCCCTTGTAGTTCTCATTTCCAAGCCTTTGGCTGTCTTAGTGGGTCTCTCTTTTTTTTTTTAAAGATTTATTTTTTTTTATTATTTTTTTATTGGAAAGGCAGATATACAGAGAGGAGAGACAGAGAGGAAGATCTTCTGTCCGATGATTCACTCCCCAAGTGAGCGCAACGGCCGATGCTATGCCGGTCCGAAGCCAGGAGCCTCCTCCGGGTCTCCCACGCGGGTGCAGGGTCCCAAAGCTTTGGGCTGTCCTCGACTGCTTTCCCGGGCCACAAGCAGGGAGCTGGAAGGGAAGCGGGGTCGCCGGGATAGAACCGGCACCCATATGGGATCCCGGGCGTGCAAGGCGAAGACCTTAACCACTATGCCACCGCGCCGGGCCCATTAGTGGGTCTCTTTTACATCATGCCTTTGAACTTGGAGATGAGAACCAAACCCCTCTGGCCTAGCCCTTGCTTGTCCTCTTGGGGCATATCTCTAGAAATAGACACATAATATTCTGCAAGCTTCTATCTAATGAGAGTTGATGGTTGATCTAAATCCAGGTCAGAAAACTGGATAAAGTCTTTTCACATTTTTAGGGCTTATTTGGGTACTGCCGACTTGCGAGAAAGCTGAGATGAAAGCACAACTTGATTTCCATTTTTTAAAAAATAAAACTCACGTGTGTTTCATTCTTCACACTTGGATGCTCTTTAGTATTCTTTGTAAGATTCTTTCTCCAGGGTGGCTTAGCTGAGCTCTGTGACTCTCCAATAAGCTGTGGGGCTAGACCTTCATTTGCATACATAATCATAGCTGTCTGTCGGCACTAGTCTCGCCAGCAGGTAGCTCACATGGGAAAGGGCTGGGACTGTCCGCTTAGAGGTGGGTGGCATTTTGCCTGACAGAAGTGCATCTGATTGCTAGCCTGCCGTGTGTCCTTTATCCCTCATCCCTGTATGTTTTTGAGGCACCTGTTGGGAGCCTGGTGCTGTGTGGATATTGAGGACACTGTATCAGCTTCAGAGTCCCCCCATCCCCACCCCACATAAGCAGGTCAAAGATGCAGATCAGTTATTCAAAAAAGTATCTAGGGGACATTAAGTAGAGAATAAGAAAAGAGATAGGAAAGAAACAGAAGCCACTGACGGTTGCTGGGATAAGCAATTTGCCCCAGTGTGGGCAGCTGGGGCACAATTGCCCTGAGGATTCTTCGGGGCCTTGTGTAGAACATGCTGAGAAGCCTCTCAATAGCAAACAGAAAGTCTGGGATGTCAATCCACCAACACTCGTCCCCAGACCCATTAACTCCTTTGGCCCCAAAGGTATTAATTTTCTTGCACTACAAGGTTATGCCTATTCACAGCCAAGCAAGATCCTTAGGTGTTGGGGAAACCTTGAGGCACAGAAAATGGGGTAGGGGGAAGGCAGCCTCTTGGAATGGGAAGTTGTCAGTGTGCTTTGGTCCATCCTCTGTGGCTAAGATAATGGAGATGGGTTAAATTGATACAAACAGAGGTGATGCAAGGAGGGGGCATCAACCTTGCCTGCTACAGATGTAGAGATGATGTAGGCATGGTGCTTCTGCCCTAAAGGAGCTCATTGACTCATGGGAAGATAGGTCAACAATCAAAACATCCAATGCTAGGGTACGTCCTGGTTCAGAGATCCAGAGAGCCACCTGAGAGTGTGTCATACAGCCTGGGTTGGCAGAGCTGGAAATTCAATGACATCTTCTAGGAGAACACAATATTTTGGCCAATGTTCCTCAGGAGGAGCAATGAACTTCAGGGGGCACGGGTGGTGAATCCCGACAGTGCAAGTGCAGTGGAGTGCAGACCTCCTGACAAGACCAAAGCCGCAGCTCCTTTTGTAGAGAGCAGTAGGAGATCAGCTGGAGTGTGAGCTGAAGATGTTGTATTTGCACTCCCTGGAGGCAAAGGGAGCCCCCTCAGTGTTTAAATAGTGACATGTTGTGAGCTCTAGAAAACTCCCTCAAAGAGCAGCTTGGAGGGTGGGTTGCGATGGTGACAGGTGAAATTGGAGCCCAAGGATCCTGATTAGGAGGTGTGCCAGTCAGGCTCTGGGCAGGAAACAGATGGCACTCTCAAAAGGAATGGAAGAGTTCCCAGACATTGGAGAGTCCCACAGCTACAAGAGAGGGACACTCAACAGGAGCTGGGACCTTACGTAAGGGTAAGTAGCCAGGACCAACTACAACCTGGCAGGGAAGTCGCAGGGGGATAGCCAGTGGAACAAACATTCCAATCTCTCTGTCCGCCTGCTCCTCTGGGCTCCTGCCAGAAACTCGCCCTGGTGCAATCCACCCAGAAGCCAGATGGCAGGGCTGCCCAGTGGATGCATTCCACAAAGGCCAGGCTTTTGGGGGCTCAGAGCAGAAGGCAGAAACACAAAGCTGAGGCTAGAGACTAAGCAAGCAGTGCTGGCAGCCAAGAAGGGTCTTGCAGTTGGCTGGGCCAGAAGTGACAGCAGGTGAGGTCCCTGCTGAGATCGCAGAGTTCGGCAAGCCTGAAGCATTGGGGGGAGGCAATGCGTCATCTGAGGACACCAGGCTAAAAGCTCTGACACTTAGAGGGGTTTTTCTTGGGTCTTCTTGCCATAAGCACCTTCTGAGAAGGGTCTTAACTTATTTTCTGCTGCTACATAGGACAAAGTACCTGAGACTATAATCTACAAAGGAAAGGAGTTGATTCAGCTTACAGTTCTGGTTGCTGGAAGTCACAAACTGAGCAGTTGCATCTGGCAAGGGATTTGGTTGCATTGTAACATGACAGAACACCGAAAGGACAGCAGGATGGAGTCACTTCAAACCAACCCACTTTTGCTGTAATCACTCCAGTTCCTCTAGAAGGGCATTAATCCACTTTAATGGCCCAAATCACCTCTTAAAGGCCCCCACCTCTTCGCATCATTACTTTACCAATCAAATTTGCAGCAGCTTTGAAGAGGACAAAACATTTTCAAAATATAGCGTGTGGTAAGACTGTCATCTGTCTTTAACTTCAAGTGTGGGTTACAGAAAGGGGAAAGAGATGACAGAGTGTTGGGGACAAAGGTCTAAGAAGCAAGAGAGAGGGGGGACAGTCCTGCCAGGACTGAAGCCTGATCTGATCCAGAAGTCTTTAAAACTATGCAGAAAAAGCCATGCCAGGCTGGGCCTCAGCACCCAACCAGCACACATGAGAACCAGGCGCAGGGGCAGGGGGCAAAGCTGGCAGGGGCAATGCAGAGGGCTCCCCTGCTGGACCCCAACTCCCACTGGAGATAGACCAGGCAGTGCTGCAACACCTGTGGACCTCATGTGAGCTAGATCAGAGAGGGCGAGGGTTGGCTGGGCTTTGCCACAGCATCAGCTGGCAGAGGCTGGCACTGGTGGCTAATTCTGTCAAGTTTAACTGCAGCACCAGCTAGAGAGTACATGATGTGGAAGTGGGCCCAGGAGGGAAATAGTGGGCACCTCCCTCTTGGGTTACCACTCCCACTGTAGAGCGTGAAAACCAGGACTGGGGCAGGCATGGCTAGACAGAAAGGCACCCACCAGCATGTGTGTGGACTGGATAGTAGTGCTGGTTAGGTTGAACTAGGCTTCAATGCCCAGTGACATGTATAAGAGCTAAACGGGATGTGGGACAGATTGAACAAGTCTGCGGTACATTCTGGCAAGCATGGGAACCAGGGTAGGGGGCAGGTCTGGTGGGGGTTATTAGGAGTTGCCCCAAAGAGGCTGCAGCTCCCACTGGTTTGTGTGAAGGTCGAGTGTGAAGTGGACAGAATCAGGCTGGACTGTAACACCCATTGGTTCATGTGGAAGACAGGGCTGGAAACAACTGACCCAGCAATTGCAACCACCAGTATATGCATAAGCTGATAGTGGCGACAGGCTGTGCTGGACCTGTACTGGCAAACATATACAAGAATCTGGTCTGGGATCACCTCAGTCGAAGTTTCTTTGGGGATCCCTCCAACTAAACTGCTGATCTTAGAACCTCAACCATGAAAGAGACTAGGTCAGCCAGTGGGTTCTGATTAGGTTTCATCATGCTTGGAATGGTGATATTGGCAACAATTCAGAACTGTTGAACTATCAAAACTGCTTGAGCAGGACCCTCAGAGCATGCCCCACATTGAGGACCTGGGTTGGGTGGGAGGCTGAGCAGGGCTTCTCCCTTTATCTCTCCCCTTACCCCAGATACAGAAAAAAAAATAATATTAATATGGAAACAATGGTCTTACCCACTTTCCTGTAGCCCTTGACCCTTTGTGCCCTAATCAACTATGTAAAGATGATCAAAATAAAAGAATTTTTTAAAAAGCCACCTCATGGAAACATTAGTGTTGTGCACACCATGCCTGCTACCACACACAGGCCATCCACAAGGACAGATCCCTGTGCTAGTCTGCTATAGCTATTAGAACAAAGCACCACACATGGAATGGTTTAAATATTGGACATTAGTTTTTCTCATTTTGAGAGGCTGGGCATCCAAGAGCAAGGTGTCGGCAAGACCATATTTGCTCTGCAGACGTGTTTGCAAGCTCTGCTTTAGCTTCTGGGCATCCTGCCACTTGTGACAGTATCACTCCAGTCTTCACACGACACTCTTCCTGAATATGTCTATTTGTGTAACCTGACTTCACACTTTTCAGAAGGCTTCTACTTTATTTTAAAGGAGAGGAGAAAGAAGGAGAAAGAGAGAGAGAGAATCTCATCCATTGGTTCACTCTCCAAATGTCTTCAATGACCAACGTTGGACCAGAAGAAAGTTGGAACATAGGAACTCAATCCAAGTCTTTAATGTAGGTGGCAGAGGCCCAACTACTTGAACCATCACTGCTATGCCCAGGACCTGCATTTGTGGTAAACCAAGACTTGAATCCAGGCACTCCGATAGGGGATGCTGGCATCCCAAGCAACCTCTTTAACGACCATACCAAATGTTGCCCTTGCTTCTCCCCTTCTTGTTGCAGCATAGGTCCTATTGGATTGAAGTTTATCTTAATGACATCATTTTAACTTGACCATTGGTAAAGACCCTCTTTTCAAATAAGATTATATTTTGAGGTATCAAGGACTGGAATAGATCTTGTGCGGAGGACAAATACTGCCCAATACTTCTATGGAGCTTATGTGTCTCTCCCCTTAGGTAAGTTTTTTTAAAGGGTTTTTTAAGGAGTCTTTATTAACCATGCTTGGTGATAACAAGGCCCACTAGAAATAGCAAATTGCAAGTCCGTATAATTGAAACCCCAAGAGGAACAAATGGTCACTACCCTGAAGTCCATCCATTAAACTGAAGACCTATGTCCCAGCTTCCCCAGAAATATAAGCTATCCTAAGAGACATACAACAAACAAACATACTGGGCACACTTACAAAGCTGCACAGAGTCCCCTTACCCTGGTTTCTCTTGCACACAATCTGTTACTGCTAGACCTCACCTCTCCTGGAACTCTTGAAAGTACACACATTAGAAATACAAAGCATCTTAGCATTGCTATCTTTACTGTCCTGCCGAAGCAGTGAACACAGGGCGAGGAATACAAACATGCAGGGGCTACCTGTCTTCAGAGTCTGTCCGTGGGAAGCCAGCGAGCAAGCAGATGCTAGGGAGGCCAAGAGTCAGAGTGCCAGAGCAATAGAAACACATCACCAAGAGACCGAGAAATGTAAGTCACTGGAAAGCTTTCTTCCAAGTGATGGCTTCTAAAGATTACCTCAATTTCTCTTCTTTCGGATGAGAACAATGATAGTTTTCATTTTTAACAAACTTTTCACTTACCGATTGCTTTCCATTAACTTCCATTCAAAAAAGGAAACAAATGTATTTCTTTCATTTTTTTACTTTAAAACTATTGAAATGTAAAAACACAATGGTATATGCATAAAATATCTGTGGTAGGGTGGGCAACAAGTTTAGGATCACGAGCTTGGAAGCCACTCCCCCCTACCACCTAGGTGTTCCCTCCTGCCCACCTCATGTTCACCTATCATCACCTGGAACCTGCGAAGGGGCGGTATTGCACTGTTATGTAACCACTCCCCTCGCAAGCCCCTATAAAGGCCAATGATAAGTCCCTTAGGTGAGTTTTTTTTATGGGGTCCAAGGAGACTTGGAGGTTGGGCTTGAAGGTGTTTCCTGATCACTCCTCCCTGAGACTGCAGAGTGCAGGCTGGCACAGGCCACAGACATAGAAGTCCTTCCCGGAGAGTCTCAGGGGAATTGTTGAAATCAACACACACAAATTTCAGCCGGGAGATCCATAATTGACTTCCAAATACCCAGAGGCTAGAGCAACACACATTATACTCATATTGATGAATATTAATCACTTCAATCATGCCAGTACCTGGGCCTGAATGTCCCCTAAGCAGACCCCACGATAAGGATTGGAGCACTGTATGTAATTTAGTTGTGGTTCAGGAGGTACTGTGCTGGTGGTCCAGGAGATAGAGTGAGGGGATAGAATGATGAGAGAGAGATAAGAGAGAGGAGAGCTAGGAGAAGATTAGGAGTGTTTGTGTGTGTGTCAGTGAAGTGTGCAACTAACTTAATTTCATTGGAGTGAGAGGTAGGATCTCTTGCTGGAGGTTGTGGGAAAGCCTGAATGTGGCATCTGGGGCTTTTAGCCTCCATTCCACCTCTCATCAGTACGGAGTTCCTGTAGGGCCAAACAACAGACTGGCAGAAAGACTAGGAAGCTGCCAGCAGAATGGAGCTGAGGAGCCTGTGTAGCTGCATGCGATCAACCTCCAGGGTGGGCCACAGGGATGCGGATGGGGCATCCAGAGCTCCTGCTGGCCCCAGGTGTGAGCCACGGCCCGACTTGTGTTACCTTTTTTCTGAAAATTGACAGGCACTCTTTATTTCTGAGTTGAGTTGACACGAGGTAGAGACGTACCACGACCCTGGCAGACAGCTAACACTCCATGTTCAGCTGTGTGAATGTGAGCCTCCTTGATACTTCTCCCTGAGCTTTATTTCTGGAGAGATGTGAAGGGTAGAAGAGGTTCCTGGCTGGACCCCTTAGTGAAGCCCGTCACGGGAGTGGGACCGGGTGTCAGAACATGGCACCCTAGCAGCCATATTCAAGTTTCAGCTGGCACCCATGTGGTCCCTGTGGGTGCTCACTTTGCCAAGCTTGCTGCCGCCTGTCCCTTCACAGCTGCTCACCAAGCCCTGGGGCAGTGGGAAGACCCTGCAGAGGGTTTGCGAAAGTCTTCCCGTCACCTACCGCTGCGAAGAGATTTCCCCCGTTGGCTTGGAGTGACAGTGATAGATTAAACGCACCAATTAAATTAGATCCTATTTTAACGAGCTTGAGCTGGATTTACTTTTAATTATAG
This sequence comes from Ochotona curzoniae, assembly GCF_017591425.1. NCBI lineage: Eukaryota > Metazoa > Chordata > Mammalia > Lagomorpha > Ochotonidae > Ochotona > Ochotona curzoniae. Next base: position 15,273,192 of record NW_024465023.1, on the reverse strand, counting down.
TGCTGTGCTCGCTGATGAGGTATTGTCGAGGACTTAACAATTGGTTGATTGTGCATCCGAGTGTTCAGAGAGCAGTTTCTGGGAGAGTTCAGGGCGGCTTCTTCCTAAGGAGCTCTTTGGGATAAGACAGAGGAAGGAGGGAACAGGCTGTGTGTGTGTGTGTGTGTGTGTGTGTGTGTGTGTGTGTGTGTGTGTGTGTGTGCATGCACATGGGGGGGGGGGGAGACATGTCCTGTCTCCACTGAGAATCCAACTCTTTTCTCCTTGTTTTCTGCTTTCTGAGTTGCATGTTACTTAGAGATTTAATGAAGCCAGCACTGGGTAAAGAAGCAGGCCCGAGATCCCAGTGGACAGCTAACTTGGGACTCCCACCTGCTTCTGCCCCACTAAGCCGAATGAGCTAACCTGAGCCCAGGTGACTCACTTGTCCTAAGCTGTAGTTTCCTTTCTAATTTATTAATCAGTGTAGTAAGTATTCATTAAATTGTGAGAATGAACCAAAACTGCTGTAGGTGCTGGGAATAGAGTGGAGGGGCAAGCATCTCCAGGCTTGAGGAGTACCCATTCCAGTGGCAGGGTAGGAGAGGGGAGATGATGTTGGCCAGTGATGGATACCCACGGGAAACTAAGGTGGGATAAAAGCTTTGCAGGACAGGAGGATCTATGTTAAATGGTGGGTAGAAGAGCTATTTCCAACAGTGGTACCTGAGCACATTCTGAAGCAAGAGAAGGTGCTGAGCCACAGGGCTACCTGGGACAGCAGTGTTCCAGGCCAAGGAAAGAGGGAACATAGAAGCCTTGCTGTGTTCACTCCCTGGCTCTTCCACTACCAGCCAAGTCTACCTGTGTCTGCTTTGAGGAAGACAATTGTGCTTCTGGGGCTTCAGTCCCTGGAGGTGCTGATCTCTTCGCATGTACGTCGGGTCCAGGGGCAGGGCCATACCCACATGCCCATGAGGGCAGTCTTCTTTGAGAACGCTACTTTGGGAATTCAGTTCTTTGCTGTAAGGAAAAAGAAGAAAAGTTGAGAACAAAAGCCAAACATACACAGATGCTGTTGTACTTGCAAAGTACATTGAACCATAAATCCAGATGCTTAAATCTTGGTGCCTGCTTTGCCTGCTATTTATAAAGCAAATGAATCAGGGTAACTCATTCTTCTGAGACTCGGTTTTGATGTTCTATAAACTACAAATGAGATCTTTGTGCCAGACCTCTATGGTACCATATAGCTAAGAATGGGGCTCAAGGACAAGACTTTGAGGATCAGGGGATTCTGGGAAAAGACTAGAAATGGTCAAAGATGCTCCCAGATTTATGCCTGGGCATGAGAGAGTTTCCAGAAGCCTTTATCTTACCCATAGAAATAGCATCTCCATCACTGGCTAGGGTGACAGCGATGGTCTTCCTCTGACTCAATTTGGGTCCCTAGATGCAGAACTGAGATAAGAATTCAAGTTGGGGTCAATGCTGCGGCACAGGACATTGGCATGGGGCATTGATTTGAATCTCTGTTGCTCCACTTCGAATGCAAATTCCTGCTAATGCACTTGGGAAAGCAGCAGAGGATAATTCAAGTCTTTGAGTCCCTGCACCCATGTGGGAGACCCAGAGGAGTCTCCTGGTTCCCGGCTTTGGACTTGCCCAGCTCTGGCTGTTGTAGCCATTTGGGGAGTGAACTAGCAGGTGGAAGACTTTCTCTCTCTCTCTCAAGCTATTACTTATTTCAAATAAATAAGTAGAGCTTTAAAAAAAATAAATAAAGTAAAATAGTTTACTTGGGATTATCATTTCTGAAAACACCAGTGGGAGAAGAGAGAGGGGATTGGACAGAGCATTGTCAAATTATTTGTGATTATGGACACCTGGAGCTTACTCTTGCTAGAAGCCACTGAACATCAGCACAGAACACATACTTCCAAGGCAGCCCAGCTGGGAGTGAGGGGGCTGGAGTGCTAGTCCTGTCAATTCATGGCTCAGGAGGTTGCTTTGCAGGCTTGAGAAAGGTGCTAACCCCAGGCAATGGAGACCCTTAGCAGCTGCAAAGTGCACTCTGGGCTCAAAAGATCCATAATGCAAAAGCATAGAGAAGCTGGTGGCTTAAAGTTGGGTGTATTCACTCGAGTGGCAAGCGCGAGGGGACATAGTTGGGACTGTGACAGCATCTGCTACAGCCTTGCCCCCAACCAACAAGCAGGTAGCTCTACTTCAGATTACCCTTTCAGGCAGGAGGCCCTGACATTGGGCTCTAGATCCACACCTAAAACAGCCCTCCTGTTCCTGACCCCGGGTGGGTAACAGATCTATTCCATGGCTCAAGGCTCACATCTATGTAGCCTTGGGATAAGTAACAGGGAGGAGAATCCACAAAAGGAAGCCCAGTTGAGAAACACAGAGCTTAGTGCCCTAAGAGGTTGAATTTGATGTGGACACGTGATGTGCTCAGTCCCTCCAAGAGTAGACAAGCTTGGTAGATGGGGATATCTCTATATGATGCTTCTTGCAGAGGATGTCATTCTGTGAATCAAAAGAGAGTGGCTGGCTGTGTCTCCATGGTAACCAGCAAGAGCCCACCCAAGGACCCCTCTTGTGATGGAAGAGATGGAGCAGAGCCGGGGACTCCAGGAACTGCTTCTCTATGGCAGGTATCCAGAGCCAAAGCTAAGTGGTTTTCCCTTGCTCTTGACATTGCAATTGTGACCCATATTACACACACATGCACACCAGCCTGAGCTGGTCGGGCCCAGGGAAACACCTGTCAAAATGTTGTGCTGACTTGCTGGGGAAGTGGGAACAAGTGGGCGTCTCTGTTTTCCCTTCCATACAATGATTCAGATGGTACCCGCTCCCCGGCCTCCGCTGTGCAAGGCGGCGAGAGCTGACGCAATAAGCGCGTCTGGCAGGCATTTGGAGCATCTTGAAAGAAAGATGTTCTCCAGAATTCCTGTTATAAAATGCAAAAACTTTTCCTTTGCTTTTAATTTTAAAGTCTTAGGAGTTTTCAAATTCTATTTAAGGTATCTCAATCCAGCTGCTGTTTCGAGACCACACGCCATCCAGAGCTGCCGACCACAAAGTGAAGGCAAAAATAAAACCCGAATGAAGAGGATTTGCTCCTGACTCGTGGCCAGCTTCCAGTTTGCATCTTAAAAGCTTCTTCTCTGGCCAGCTTCTTGCGCTGACCCCCAGGCTCACTTAGCTCTGAGCGGCTGTGTATTCCTTGCCATTAGATATTGAAAACAGGAAATTAAGGGGCCTGTCAGGGGATGGTAGAGCTTGAAACAACTTCAGAGAACATGCTGATGAAGTCATAGATCCTATCTCACTGCCTTTTCCATGTCGGGTTTCTTTAAAGATAAGGGAGTGAATCAAAATGTGCTGCTTTTTTTTTTCCCCTTAAGATGGAAGCAGAGGAAGATTTGTTTAATATCTCCTTCCCTCCCAGTGTTTCTAAAGACAACCAGATGAGAGGAATGTCTCGATCATGTGCGTGTGCATGCAAAATGCGATTACAGGACAATTTCTCCATCTTGGTCCCTGAGGGCTGGGGGGAGGGAGAAGTGGGGAGACAGGAGAAAGGAGAGGGAGGAGGGATGGCACTAGGAAAGGAGAGGAGGCAGGTGGCCAGAGAGCCTTGTGTTGATGTTGATGAGGTTGCTGCTGTTTTGCTAAAGGGGACTGATGTGGCCCACTGTGTGGTGTGTACTTGCGGAAGGCAGTAAAACCGACTGCCAGGAGGAGCTGTAGGACCAGGAGAGATAGTGTGTCCAGGTACTGCCTGTTAGGTATGGAGTACCCCAGGCAGGAAGGCCAGCCTTGTGGCCAGGGCTGGATCAGGCAGCAGTATGGTGAGGGTAAGGATGGGAAATGGCTTGATGCAGCCCGGGGAGACAAATGTGACAGGAGGTCAAGGACAGACATCAGATGTCCAGCCTGGGCACTCAGGTATGATTGCAGAGGTAAAAAGGCAATCATGAGCCATGTCCACAGATACGGAGAGGACTGGGAAAGGAGGTGAGATGGGAATAGGGTCAGGACAACTCAGGACAAATAAAGACCCGGGGACCAGGCTTGGAGATCAGCAGACCCCAGTCCAAATTTGGGCCTGTGGAGCCAAGTCTCCAGGATCCTGTGCCATAAAAAGCAGTCAATGCCTACAGCCTAGGTTTGCTCCGGAAAACAAAGAAAGTTGGGTTTTTTGAAAGTGCTTGAGGTTGTGAACTGCGCAGGGTGCTGTGAGGATGGATTTATGCAGTTCCCGCAGAATGGGCCTGGGGGAGGGGGAGTCTGCCGGGTCGAAGGGAGTCCGCAAAGGGAGATGCTGAGCTTATTTATGAAACAGCTTCTATGGCCTTTTGGTGAACCTGGAGAACAATTTACATCTGGCAAGGCAGAACTGTGATGAGCAAGAGTCTGGGCCGTGTGTGCTGTTTGGGGCAGCTCACTGAGAAGGAGGGACTCCTTGGCTCTTTGGAGCAGTAGACACCTGGCCTTGGACCTGCCCCACCCCGCCAAGGGTGATGGATGTAGGTCAGGCCCTACAGAGGCCAGGCTTCTCCCTTGAGACAGGAAAGAGCAGCTTGCAGGAAATGAATTAAGAAGGGACCTGTGGGAGTGAGGGAGACCGGAGAAGGATCACAAGGAAAACACGGCAGGGCTTGGGGACAAGAGGTGTTGTACAACCTGTACAGCTATTCAGGGGAGTCCAGGAGTGGGCCTGTGAGAAAAACAAGAGGAATCGATGCCAGACAGGGCAGTGGAACCCTGAGAATGGCTGTCCTGGGTCTGATGTCATGCACAACCCGAGACAATTGAAGGGTTATTGCCTTTGGATTTTTTTCTTCCAGTGAAAAGTTTAATAGAAATGAAAAGGTACAGGCCACAAACCATCTGCTTGTGCCAAAGAGAAAAAAGACAGAAAAAGGAAAAATGAATCTGTATCCCTGGGAAAGGAACTCAGCAAATGGACTTTGCCTCCTCACCACTCCCCAACTCTTACCCTGTACCTCTCCTGAAGTATGAGTCCAGGAAGTGGACTACTTCAAAAAGTGAGCATGTGTAACACCCCCACTTCCCACACTCTACCCCCTGACTGTCACACCCTCTGGCAGACCCTGGGCATTCTGCCTCTGATGAAGGCACTGTGTCTTATGCTGACATTCACAGGTGGGCATCGACATTTACAGCACTCTTCTGGGTGAGGCGGGTCCATGAACATCTCCAACCAACAAAGGCCTTGCACCTGGACTCCTGGGAGGTGGGCTCTTCCAGATGGAGGTGAGGCTGATGGGAAACCTTTAACCCAACCTCTGGATGTCTTCACCCTCTGTACACAGATGCAGCCAGAAACCTCTCGGTTGGTGCTGCACAACATTTTGGTGCAAAAAATACATATTTTTTTCAAATGTATGAAAATTCTAGTGGGGCCTAGTCTTTGAATCACTCTACTGTCCAAGCTCTGGGGACTAAATACATAACTCCAAGGGTTCCTCTTGACTGTAGTAATTTTAGCTCACATTAGGCCTTGGACTGTGGGATGATTTTTGTTCAATACCATCTGTTTCACTAGTTACCTACATAGATGTACATTTTTCCCAAGGGCATGCCTAGTGGTTCAGAGGGTTAAGTCATCTTAGCAGTGTAGACTTCCCTCTTTAGGCACAAGCACTTCATGATCACTGAGCTCCTTGCTTGGTATCTGGTGCCCATGATGCACCTTAGCACATCAGGGATGGTCTCAAATCAGTCTCGATTCCCAAAGAGAAGGGCTAAAAGTTTACACTATATCGCCCACAAGATCTCTTGCTCACTATGTTAGTTTGTTCAACATCTTCCTGCCTTAGTTTTGGTTTTTGCCGAAGGCTGCTCCACAGCATGGGTGTGTTCTTACCTTATATCCAACAAACTTAAAAACACTCGATGTCAGCAATAGGCTCTTCATGAATGCAAACATCTGCTTCCGGGTTTCTTAGGTCTCCTCTGCTAGACATGAACCAGCTGCTAACTCTTAACATTTTACTCCTCAGCATCTCAGGTTCCCAGCCGTGTCAATTCCCACCTGCACCCTTCACAAGGCTCTAGCATTTCTACAAGGAAAATCACCTTGCAAGTTTCTGCATCGCCGTTTGAAGCACAGTTCCTGTCTGCAGTGTATCCCACTGGAAAAAGGCTGATTTGTGGAAGAGTGAATGAGGGACAAATTCATTCATAACCTGCTTGGTCGGGATTTCTAGGAGTTTAAAGTCATTGTTTTGTTGAAAAACTTGGACAAAAAGAAAAGTGGAGGGACACAGGGCGAAGAAGAGAGTGGGTAAAGGGCATTTAAGGTAGGAAAGGGGTAACAACTCAAGGGGAGAGGAAGGGAAAGAGGAGAGGGTAAAAGAGATCAGAGGGAAAAGATAAGAAAGCACGCATGGGCAAAGGGAGGTAGTAGGGAGATGGGAGCAAGAAGGAAAGGAAGGAAGCAGGAGAGGGAAAAGGAAAGAAGAGGAGAAAGAGAAGGAAGCTATGGTTAAGAGCCAGGAAATATCATTTTAGCTAAGCAGAGAGCATCCAGTTTGTGGAATTCCTGGTGGTCAGTTTTAAGCCAAAGACCAAAAATGAAGCCCCAAGAGTCACAGCACTTGGAGCAAGCCAATTTCTATTACCCCAGGAGGCACAACTCCACAGGGAGGAGCATGGCTCTTTTATGTCCAAGGTACTTTCTCCATGCATTTACAAGGCAGTACAATCCAAAGTTAAAAGGATATCACATTTAGGCTAAAATTGATGTGTACCAACTCACAAAGGTTAACTCCCCTTTCTCATTCACTTGCACCTGTTCCCTCAAACCATATGATAATAGGGCCTTGATGGCATACAGGTCTCAGCTTCCTTTCTCCTATTTTTCATCCCTCAGCACATCATTCTCATGCCCGAGGATATCCAGCATCTCCTGGATGCTTGGGCAAGAGCTCTATGCCCCCTTTCCTTGAAGCTGTAAACTGTTAACTCCCTTCCATCCAACAGCCATCTTTCAGCCAACAATCAGTTCATGACTGGTGAATCCATTTGCAAAAATGCAGTTACATTCATTAGTTAAGGCAGTGTGTGTTAATTAGTTAAGGTAAAGCTATCACTAGTTTAGTAGAATGGAAGCTTTTGTTTGTTTCAGGTAAAATCATGTTGGTGACAGAAGCAAAGACTGCTTCCCACCGCCAAGGAGGGACTCAAAGCCATGGAAAGCTCTGCTTCTCTGACAGAGATTCGAATTCCATTGCTTCAGGGTATGGCTTGGACATTGTTTTCAGTTCCTCTTGTGTCTCTAATGGGCAGTTAGGACTGGGAATTTCCTGAGTTCCAGGCGTTACCCTGGGAACTGATATTCAACCAGCAGCTGTGGGGAATGCAAGAAACAGATCAAAGGGCTATGTGCGCAGTATTTATGGACCAGACCTGGAAGCAATATACATCATGTCTGTGTATGCCTAATTGGCCAGAGACAGTCACATGACCACACTTCACCCCCATGCGAGCTGGGAGATCCAGTTCAGCTGAGTGGCCAGGAACAAAGGAAAATGGATTTGATGGACATATAGCTGGTCTCTGCATGTCCCAGACTACTGCTGTCTCTGAAACACATTCTTACACTCAGAGAAAACATTTCAGGTGTTCAAATTTACTCTTTTTGAGTGAGAAATGGGAGAAAAACAATTTAATTAAGAGCCAGGATAATATAAGATGAAGAGTGGAATTCATTACCTTCAAAAACTACATTACATAGAAACTAAATGAAACTCAAACTGTAAGTAAAAAAAAATCAGCACTTGCTACGAATTGCAAGCATTACTCTGAGAGCCAAATCAGAAAAAAAAATAACTCCTTGAAAAATACAACGAAGTATTTTGTTTATTTCTTCAAATGAGGAACTTCAATTAAACTGTCACGGAATCCCCAGGGATGAATGCAGTTCAAAGAAAGGATTTCCTTCTCTCTTCCTGGAGCAGATATCAATGACTGTGCTTTTAAAAATTATTCTTAATGTAAAGAGAACAGATTTTATTCATTCCATAGGTGTAGTTCCAAGAAGAAACTCCCAGTTCTCTCTTATAATTGGCTGTATTGGTGGAGTACAATGGGATGTTGCCATCGATGTATACATGATAGAAAGTAGATCGATCATCGTATCTGTCATCACACCAATTTATATTTTTGTGGGTGTGATAGGAATACTAAAACTCCACTCTGGCAATTTGGAAAGATATGATGCATTATTATTTTCTGTGGTTGCCATGTCTAAAATAGATCACTCACATTATTCCTCAGGTCTCATGGAAAGTTTTGTCTTTTGCTTACCATCTTCCTTTTCACATCTCTCCCACTAGTCCCCAGCCTCTGGAAACCATCTTTTTGTTTTCTCTTTCTATCAGGTCAACTTTTTTCGACTGCATGTGCAAGTGAGATTGTTTCATTGTGTATGACAAAAAACTACGTAGAACTTGAGGGAATTATAAGTGCTAGAAGTGCCTGTGGAGATTAATAGAACAGCCCCCATCCCGCCCGCCGACCCATCCCATTGAGACAGTCTGAATGGGAGGTTGGGAATGGTATAGTTCATCACCTTGAGCTAGGCCAGGCCTATAGACATAGAATTAATGGATATTTGAGGAGGGTGTCCTGATGAATAGGGTGAGAATAGTCTCCTAGAATATGATGCCAGAAAGAAGATTTCAAGGTGGAATTGAACCAAGAAAGGGAGGAGGAGCAGCTATTTAAAAAAACAGGAAGGAGAAAAGTCAAAATTTCAACAAGGGCAACACACAGCTCCCATCTTCAGAAATTCAAAGGTTGGAGACAGAGGATCTGGTAGGTGCACAGGTTCTTACAGTAAAAAGATGGAATGGATAAGTGAGTCTAAAGTAGAGTTGGATCTTCAAAGAGAGACAACATGCTTGTATGGATGGAGGAGAGGGGACTGAACATTTTTCTATTAATGTCAATCTGCCCAAGGTGGATATGTAAACCGTTTGATTTCTAGAAAACTCCGAGCAGCAAACTGGGTAACCTTCAGACTTAAGGACACTCATAAAGAAAGACTTCTATATCCAAGAACTGAACTCAAATCACATATAGAATGGGATGTATTTGTTTTTGATCTGCTTCCATTTTTGCACCTCAGAGCAGCAGATTTAGAGGAATCAGAAGAGAACCAGAGAAGAACAACTGGAAATCTCCACACTCCATGAGGACAAACTTGAATTTGCCTAGTGGCTCAGTGAGGCTGGACTTCTATTAACCAATTACCACAGCCTGGATGACTTACCAACACTTACTTTTCAGGGTATTGGAGGTTGAAGTCCAAGGTCAGGGAACGAGCTTGGTCAGGTTCTAGTTAAGGATAGTCTTCCTGGTCCATGGAGGGTTTCTTTTTGCTCATTCCTCACCTGGCAGAAAGAGAGGAAGTGCTCTGATTTCTCTTTCTCTTCTTATAAGACCACTAATCCCATCCTAAGAGACTCTACTCCTGTGGCCTCATTTAAACCTAGTTACCTCCAATATTAGTCCATTTTCTGTCACTATAACACAGTAACAGAGGCTGGGTGATTTATAAAGAATAAGCGTTTGTTTGGCTCATGGGTCTTAAAACTAATATGTCCAAGGACATGATACTAGCACCTGCTCAGCATCCTGTAGGGGCATTTGTGTCGCCCCCATAACATGGCAGAGAATATCACATATTGAGACAGAACAAACATGGTAGTTTAAGTCTCACTTTGCCTTCTCATAAAACCTCCATCACTATCATGGGGCCTCTATCTTCATGAATTTGTCTCGTTCTAACGACTTGCTAAAGGCCGCACCTCCAAATTCCATTTGTATGTGATTTTGGGAATTAAGTTTCCAACACATGAGCTTTTTGGAGGCTCACTCAAACCAATGTCCTGCCAAAACCAACCTTCAAATATCATCAAATTGGGAACCAGGACTTCTACATGTGAGTTTGAGGAGTATACCAACACTAATCAATAGCAACAAGTGAGGAGAGAAATGAAAACCTATATAAATCCCAAAGGGGCAAATCTAGTATTTCTCCCAGCACCAGCCTGGGAGAGTTGAAGCAGTACTACTGAAACAGCTAATAACATGATTCTACCTTAGAATTATGTAAATAAGAGGTACAGACCAAGGCTCCTCCTTCTGTCCAAGTGGTGGTACCATCCACAAACACCAAGAATGGTAGAAGAAAAATGGGACTCAGTGAAATTCAGAGGTGATATGAGTCATGGACTGACATGCCAAAAAAGCACATGCATCATAGATACACAGCTTGATGCATTTCTCAAACTCAACACGTCTGGTGTGAATGACACTCAGACCCGTGCATGAAGTGACTAACTCCCTAGAGGGTCCCTGGGTACCTGCTCTCCTACTGCTCATAGCAACAGGGACTGATATTCTGCCTTCCAACAGCATGGCTCAATTTTACCTCTTTTTGAACTCCAAATAAATGAAATCATGCATCTGTGTGTTGTTTTGTCTCTGAAGTCTTTCTTTCAATATCATGTTAGATGAAATTCACCCATACTACAGTGCTTAATTGTAGGTGACTCTTTCCCATTGCTGCATAGTATTCCATTGTAGAAATATGCCACGCTTTATATAAATTGTTTCTGTGTTTTGGCGGTTATGAGTATTCTTGTACACAGGCTTTTAATGAACATGTATATGTATTTCTGTGGCACAGAGGCTAGGAAGAGAGTTGCTAGAACAAGGGCTGTGTAACATTTCAGTATCAGGAGACACTTGCAAACAACTTTCTCAGACATATTGTACCCTTGAGACACTTTTGAGAGAAAATGGGGCTGCTAACTTCCTAAAACACCAGAGCAACAGAAATCAACTGGGACTCTCCCAGGCAAAAAGAACCAAATAACTCCCCCATTCACAGAACACCTGCCAATGCATACATGCTGAGTGTCCCCAACAGGGACCACCCATTAAGAAACATGAAGGTGATTGTAGGTTTGAATGCATTCTTTTTTAAAAGATTCATTTATTTTTATTGGAAAGTCAGATATACAGAGAGGAGGAGAGACAGAGAAGAAGACCTTCCATCCGATGAGTCACTCCCCAAGTGGCCACAACGGCCAGAGCTGATCTGAAGCCGGGAGCCAGGAGCTTCTTCAGGGTCTCCCATGCATGTGCAGGGTCCCAAGGCCTTGGTCCATCCTCTACTGCTTTCCCAGGCCACAGCAGGGATCTGGATGGGAAATGGGGCCTCCAAAACATGAGTGACACCCATATGGGATCCCGGCAAATGCAAAGCAAAGGACTTTAGCCACTAGGCTACTGTGCCGGGCCCTGAATGCATTCTTGCAAGTTCCTGTGTCCCTTATAGCTTGGTAACTGCAGATGTCTCTGTAATAATAATTTAAAAATCCCGAACCTAGCACTTTTCCACCCAGAAAATGGGGGCGTGGGTTCTGGATGCAAACTGTCTGTTTTGGCTCTCCTTGTATCATTTATGACTCTTCTCCAGAAACAACTTCTTCTCAGGTCTGCTTCCCAAAAGTCAGGTGAAGCTGAAAGTCTTGGCAAAGACCCTGAAGTGCTCAGCTACAGCATTACATGCCAGGCACATCTGCAATGAGGACCAGGAGGCTTTCTCACAGAGATTTATTACCTCCCTTCCTGCCTTCTTTTGGAAGGTTTCTGGATGCTGTTGCCTGTGTATAGCACGCGCCTCCGGCTTATCACTACGGTAAGTATAAAAGCAATTAATTTTTCCCCCTTTTGGAAAGCGGAAGTTTTAACCATACTTGAATACCATTTGCATTTCTGATTTCTATCGAGTTCACACTTCCAGCAAAGAGAGTCCTGCTGATATAATTTTTTTTTAATTGCATATTCTCTGGCAGGAATTTGCTTCCTTTGCCTCCAAAGCGCAAAACGTGTACACATTGGGAGGTGCTCAGGTCTTGTCCTCTCTTGGGGCCTAACTCGCCTGAATGGTATCAGGGACACAAACAAGGACATGAGAGTTTGGAAGCACAGCCCTCGGGCATTGTTGCATAGACATCCACAGATGGTCTGAGCTGGGTGAGGTGGGCCAATTTCAATCACCATGTTGTTCATACCTGGTTGTCATTCGTTCATCTATCTGATCAGGGAAATTTTGTTGTTGTTAAAACACACCAGATTTGTTGCTTGCTTCCTTTCCCTGTTTGACATCTTTGTGTAATGCTCTATTTCCACATCATTATTTAGACATACAGAATGCTGAGGCTTGAACCAATCCAAGGAAACATGATCTGATGATGTCTTCATGCTGTAGGTGAGAAGAGTAGATTGAATTAGTGATTCAATGCTTCACTTCACTCTGGTCATGCCATGTCATGGCAGGGAGTGGGGAAGCGAACACTTCCTTGCCTTTGATTTGAGTTGTAGCCAAGTGATTTGTTGAAACTAGTTCTCAGCCTAACCCTTAAGTCACATCCTGTGCTCCTGCTTCTTCCTGGTGCTCTGTTCTTGTATCTTGTATGAATAAAACATACTTATCCACTTGAGCTGCCATGACACAATACCTGATATTGGGTAATTTCTAAAAAACAGAAATCTTACTTCTGTTTTTTGGGTGTTTGTTTGTTTGTTTGTTTTGGAGGAGAGGTTCAAGATCAAGGTGCTGGGCTGGAGCTGTAGGCCTTTTTGTTGTATCCTCATATGCCAGAAGGCCGAATCACAAGACATGAAGTTCATTTCCTCCCAGGATGGAAGAGCAAAAGAGGGGGAAGCCATTCCTGCCCTTTATAAATGACCCTCATCCATTCATGGGTGCACAGCCCCTAGTAGTGACCTAAGCACCTCCTAAAAGCCCTCACTTTCTTTCACTGCAGTGTTGGGGATTAAGTTCCTAACATATGAATATTGGAGGAGATAAAAAAAAAATTTAAGCCTTAGTACCTATCTAACCCACTGACCCAAGGAGGGGAAGAGAAACAGGTAGAGATTAAGGCCAGCACAACCAAAGCCCAGTCCTGCAACAAGAAGCAGAGCTAGCACAATCTACAGCATGACTGGCAAGCTGAGCCCAAGCCAGGTCTGCCAAACCCAAGCCAAACCCAGACCTGTTGGTACTAATAGTCCTTGCATGCTACTGAGAGTGTGGGCTTTTCTCCAATGACGGCTAGCCCAAAAGATGCTGAGGCCCAGAAGGGAAAAGTGACTCCCCCATTGTCATGCAGCTGGCTTGTTTTACCAAAAATCAAGATTAGAAACCGTACCCCCAGTTCTCAGCCCTGTAGGAGTTATCCCGGGATTTTCACACACATGTGAAAGATACTGCTTGGTCATAGGTCTTACAGCTTTTGGAAAATGTAGCTTGTAAAAAAAACTGTTGAGAGAAAACAGATGAAACTTTACATGGCTCCAGGGATTAATAATGTAACAGGAATTGTTCCACTTCTGGCTTGAAGTGAATCTGAACTGGCTGTTCCAGCCCCTGCCCCTCCTCTCTGACAGCTGTGGAGTTCCCCAGGAGGAAAGCTTTAATGGCTTGGGAGCTGCTCCAAATAGCATCTGCAAGAACCGGAGCTCAGGGAGCCCCAGAGAACAGCAGTGACTGGAGCTGGGAGCTGGCTGTTTTTTGAACAAGCAGGAAGCCCAGGCCCCAAGCTCAGCCTTCCCAGATCCAGGCCAGCATCTATTAGAAGCACAAGGCAAATCCTAGAAACATAAGCCCATGTCGGCTACCTCTCTCCTGTCACAGATTAAACTCTTATGTTTGGAACTCAGGCCTCTGGCATTTGGGAGCCCTGAGGTGCCCAGATGTGATGGGATGGCGGTTGAGAAGAAGAGTACCATTTGCGCTTTCTTTAGCCATTTCCACTGACCTCACACCCTTCCCATGACTTACTGGTATGATGCTCCATCACCCCGGCCTTCAGAGAAATAATACTGGTCATAATTAGAGTGTGTTGGAGAACTGTTGTGTGTGCTGTCTTCTCTTACCAATGCCACGTCTATGTGCCTCTTGGGACAAATTTGAAGTTTCAATCACACTTTCATCTAGCTTTGAAATACTCTTTTTTCTTTTAAGAATTTAATTATTTATTTGAAAGGCAGAGGGAGACAAATAAATCTTGCATCCACTTGTTCTCTCTCCAAATGGCCACAACAGCTGAAGCTGGACTGGTTCGAAACCAGGAGCTTCTTCCAGGTCTCCCAGGTAAGTTTAGGAGCCCAATGATTTGAATCATTATCATCTGCTTTCTGGGCACATCAGCAGGCAGTTATACCTCAAATGGAGCAGCCAGGAGTCAAACCTAATGTGGATGACAGCATTCCAAGCGATGGTTAACCCTCTGTGCAACAATGCTAACACCTAAAATATTCAATCGTGATAAGGACTTGATTTCAGAGAGCAGATATGAGAAAAAGGATAAAGAATGCCTCATAGTGCCATATAACGATATCCGTTATTTGATCAAATCTGCCTCCATTCTATACCAGAAATTCAAGGAAGGGAGAACTTAATGTCTCTTGTATTGGTGTATGCTAAGCTCATACCACCATGCCAGCCATAGAAGAACCATCAGTAAAAATTGCATGGGTGAATGAATGAATGAATGAATGGAGGAATGAATGAATACAGCTGTTGTGGGAGATAACCCACAAATGGCATCTTCGCACACCTAGCCTGCCATGGTTCAGCATGTCAGACTCGAGGCTCTGGTCCCTTTGGCATCTGGTTGAGGCTCCTCTACCACTCCCCATGGCCCCATGCCACACTAAGCTTGTCTCAACAGATCAGTCACTGCTAAGCTGACATCTCTATCATCCAGGCCTCCCTCTTGACGACACGATACAGGCAAGAGACTGCGAACCGAGGCAGCCAGGGCAAGTGATCGAATTCGACTGCTGAGGCCCAACCACGGATTTGCTGGCAGAAGCTGGTGAGCTGGCAGCATCTGCTGCTGTCTGGGACCAAGGCTGCTCATCTAGTGTCTGGTGCCAGCTGGGCAGCCAAGCAAAGTTACCAATGCATAGGAGCGTCCAGACAGGCAGATGTCACGGACTGCCTTTGACAGGAAGGAGAGTCTGAAAGGAGGGGTTTGATAAGGGAATCCCATGGCCTTTATCCTTGCTCACTGCCTTAAGAGGTTATCTGAACTCAATTCTGAGGTGAAGAAAGAAAATGGTTTTTCCATAACAATTCTTCTGACTTCCCTGAAGAAAAGGATTTTGTTCTTAGCCCTTCCGCACTACACGTGTGCTGCCTCATTGCAAGTTCTCTGAAAGAAGACTTTAAGGCAGAGCTTACTTGAGAGGCGCCCCCACAACACAGGGGTGAAGAAGTGGGGAGACTGCGTCAGGAACAGAAGGACCCACTGACATCAACTCCCCTGGGGGTCTTCTCTTCTCAGAGAAGCGACAGCCAGAACATTACTCTCCCACCTCCTGTCGGTGCTTGCATGAACCTTGGCCCCTCGCGTGCCAACTCACTGACATCTCCTGAGCTATGCAAGTTTCCAGCATTCTAGGACAAGCTTTCAGGCAGAGAACCTGAGAGATGCAGGATCGGGGAGAGATGGAGGCCCTGGAATGTTCAACCTCAACGATCAGACAACCAGAGGTGCAGAGGATACTGATAGGGCCTCAGCAGACCCTGAATATCTTGCTGGAAAGTAACTTTGAACTGGAAGGCTTGACTCCGAAGTCTTTTCCATTTGATTCCATAATCTCTGTCTAGTCAACTTCCCCTTCAGTCTTGATTTCCTCCTCCAGAGCGCTCTCTATCTCTCTGTATATAACTCTGTATCTCTCTCTATCTCCCTCTCCAAGTTTGTATCCAAGTTTGAAGAATTATTGTTGGAATCAAATTAAAGCTGTAAATCAAATATAAATTATTTTGTAGGTTAATATAAAATCTTGTTTCTTCAACTTGTCCAAAAAAGCTGTATTGCTCACCTGTTGGGAGGTTAAATATGGAGAGTTTCCAAGGACACAAGTTGTCAAAGGCATCTGAAGTGACTGTTCATACGGGAATGTGTCAGTGAGTCAACCTGCAGTGAGCTCCAGATGTTCCTCTGTATAAATTTGGCCTCATACAAAGGAAGACTGTAATTATCTCACTCATAGAAGTCTTCCCAGACTCAGTTGGTCCTACTTCAGCCTGAATTATCGTTCTTCTTTGCCCTCAACTCCCTTTCCTACAGATTCCCCACTTCCTCATGGCGAGAAAACTCGAGGAACAATTATGCTTAGAATGTCCCAGCCTCCTGGGTTCCCCATTTTGTTAGTTAATGGCAATGCTTCATGTTTTCTTTTTTCTTTTTTTATTACAACGAAGACTACTGTGCTCTCATTTATTTGGCATCTCAGTATGGGAGATCCCACTTGGGCAGAGCATTTGAGCATTTCTCTACAGGAACCTTCTATCCTGAACTTTCTGCATATTCAACCCAAGGCTCCCAGCATTGTCTTAAAGCTTGTCACTATTTCAAGCTAATCAGAGATGGGGAAAGAACATGCAAAAATCAAACATTAGATTTTCAAGTGTGGGTCTGGAGGTATCATATATAATCACTTCCACTTATGCTCCTTGGACCAGAACTCATTGAGCAAGGCCACTCCTGTTGGCAGGAGAAGCTAAGAATGACAGTCTACCTGAGTACCCAGGAAGAAGAGAAAATGGTTTTTGTCATTAGAGAGAAATTATCAACATAGTCTACATATTCATATATCCAAGGCAGAGCTAAATCAGATGGGGGTTAAATGGAACATGAGGCATCATCAGGGAGCAAGTCCAGAGGAGTCAGATGAGATAAAGAACAGGGACCAAGCATGAACCACAGTCAAGCGAATCATCGCTCACCATTCTCTCCACTTTCCCACTAAAGCCATGGAGTTTTGCAACCTCTTATCTTTACTCATATTTCCTTTTCCGTCTGGAACTTTTCAGAGTGTCATCCAGCTGATCAACCACATGAACGGTGCCTCCTGATATCCTTGCCTTTGTTTAACCTCCTTCCCTTGAACTTGGGCAGGTCCCATGACTGTCTTTGGGTCCAATACCAAAGAAAACCTGGTAGCTTCTGCTTTTGTGCTCTTGGGAGCCTGGGTTACCAGTTAAGAAGTCTTTCTGTGCTGCTAGAGAAAACTCAAGGAACAACAATGGAAAGAGACAGGCCTCCTCACTCAACAGCACTTATAGAGAAAAAACTTCAGCCCAACCCACTCTTTAGTCAAGCTGGCAACCACAAGAATGATTACCAGCAAGGCCAATAGCAGACTCTCAGCTGATTCCAGCCCAAATTGTAGAATCTTGAATAAATAAAATATTGTATGCCACTAAATTTGGGGGTGTGTCTTTATGCTACAGTAGAAAAATAAAGGGCCCGACATGGTAGCCTAGCCTGGTGGCTAAAGTCCTCCTCACCTTACACATGCAGGGATCCCATATGGGTGCAGATTCTAATCCTGGTGGGCCTGCTTTCCATCCGGCTACCTCTGTAGCCTGGTAAGCAGTTGAGAATGGTCCAAGGCCTTGGGACCCTGAACCCGCATGGGAGACCTGGAGGAGGCTCAGGGCTCCTGGCTTCGGATCAGCTCAGCTCCAGCCACTGTGGCCACTTGGGGCATGAATCACTGCACAGCAGATCTTCCTCTCTGTCTCTCCTTTCTGTATATCTGACTTTGCAATAACAATTAAAAACATAAGTCTTTTTTAAAAAAGAAAGCAATGTCCTTCAACTTTTATACATGCTCTGTCTACTCAAAGCATTCCCCCTATTCCTCCCTCTCTGTTCTCCTATAGCCCCTTCTTGGCATGATCAGGAACCTTGTGCTCTGCTTTGCTCCACTCCCACGGGAAGCTTGTACACTTCCCTGCTGTTTCTCACTCTACCATCAGTATCCTTGTTCCTCTACTTTTAAAGACTGCAATTCTTGAAGAGTCAAACCAAATATTCTCATGTCTGAGTTTCCTGTGTTGAATACACTGCCTGACCCAAAGCAGATACTCAAAAGTTCTCCCTAAATAATAAAATATTGTTTTTTTAATTTGCTCATGAACTGGAATACGAGCTACATCTAAAGAAGAAAGCTCAAATAAATACACATTTGTGTCCTCAATTCAAAAATTTCTAAATGCAATTCAGAGCAAATTTATGCGTGAAAGAATAGTGCTGGGCAGTGAGATTTGCATTTCTCAGGTTCCAGTGGGACATTCTACGTGGATATGTTGGAAAGGTTCAAAACTCCATTTTGGGTCTGGTGCTGTGGCATATCACACTAGCCCTTCACCTGTGACACTGAGATCACATATGGGCACGGGTTTGAGTCCTGACTGCTCCACTTCTGATAAAACTCCCTACTAAGGACTTGGGAAAGCAGCAGAAGATGGTCCAAGCACTTGGGTTCCTGCACCCACTTGGGAAACCTAGATGAAATTCCTTGATCCTGGCCCTGGACCAAACTAGCTCAAGCTGTTGCAGCCATTTGGAGAGTGAACCGGCAGCTGGAAGATCAGATGTGTGTGTGTCCTTTTTTTGTATATAACTCATCCTTTCAAAAAAATAAATCTTTTTAAAAACCTACATTTTGAAAACTCCTTTAGAGAACTAGGGTTCTCTGATTTTGATACAATCCTGAGAGATTTGGATAGGTAAAAAGAGA
Organism: Ochotona curzoniae; assembly: GCF_017591425.1. Taxonomy (NCBI): domain Eukaryota; kingdom Metazoa; phylum Chordata; class Mammalia; order Lagomorpha; family Ochotonidae; genus Ochotona; species Ochotona curzoniae. The sequence goes on along the minus strand of NW_024465023.1, from coordinate 15,254,538 downwards.
GTGAAAGTTAGCTTTCTCGCTCTGCCCACATGTCTTGGCAGCATCTGGCTGCCCTGGTCTACTGTATGTCTATGTCTAATCAGCCGCTTTATGGATGCAGGTAGCTATGGAGACAGTGAGAGCAAATGTTTCCCGGCTTCTGGATCATATCTCTACTAAGAAAGGGCCATAATGGGCAGGGAAGCTGCAAAATACCATTGGTCCTCATTTAGTGATTTCTAAGAGCCTGACAGTCAAAAGAAATAAAGGGTTCCAAACCAAGTAAGGCATGACTAAGAGGCATGATTATGGCAGGTAACAATAAGGTCCAATCAGAGGATGTCTCTGTGGGTTTTCTGAGAACAGCGACCACATACCTAAGCTCCAGGTTCTCAATTCAATCTGCCAATCCAAAGGAGTTCAGCAAAATCAATGCAAAATCAGGAGCTGTGGTAGGGAGATTCTACACGCGGTCAGGAGTAACCAAGAAGAATCCAGGCTAATATTATTTTTTCAAAATGAGCTTGTTAGAGGAGTTTCCACAGGATCCAGTTAGCTACATTTTATATAGCATGATGGTGATGAAGTGCTAAGTGAGGCAATATTGGTTTGCTGGTAACATCTGTTCTACTAGAAGTCAGAAAGTAGAATGCAATTTGCTTCATTCTCATGATAAAAGAAGTCCCTTGGGTCCTTCCCGTAAGAGACATCTTTTTAAATGTTGGAAATTTAAACATTAGAAATCAGAATGTATAGTGGTTTGGAGCAAGGACTTTCATATCAAGAAAATCTGGGTTTGGGTTTTTTAACTCTACTATTTTTGTTGTTTATATTTTTGTGAAGTTCAGCTTTAAAAGTTGTATATTCAGCCATGAACCAGACCAAGGCCAGGAACTTGAAACTCAGTATGGATCTTCCTTGGGGCCAAGTACTTCAGTACTGCTTTCTCCTGAAGTGCGCAGTAGCAGGAAGCTAGAGGCAGAAGCGCAGCCATGAACCGAACCTGGACATTTGATACAGGATGTGGTTGCCATATGCAGTACATTTAATATTGTGCCAAACACCAGAGCCTCTGATATGGATTGTGCTCACCGTACTGTCATCTTAAATCACTAAGCCAAGCCCCCAATCAAGATATATATTTTAATATGTATTTATTAAGGATTTTCAACATGTTATTGTCTGAAGCTCTATACATATTAAATTATTTCATACTCTCAAGTTACAAGTCTTTCAAGTTACAGACTATTATTATCCTCATCTTACAGATGAGGGAACTCAGGGCTCAGAAAGACAAAAGAAAGTCCTCAAGGTCACACAAATGGCAGGGTTTTTGAGTTCAAATCTGATTCCAACCATTATGCTTAAGCAGCAACTAACCATTCCCATAAAATGCCTCTCGTTTGCAGAATATGATAGTTGCAAGATCAGAACTTATTTGTAAGCAGAAATTGTTCTGTTATTAAAGAATTTACAAGGAAGCCTAGAAAAAGAAATACATTGCTCATGCAAGTAAATATTTATATACACCAAAATATTTATGTTCATATATGTGAGTACTGCTTTCCACAGGGGAGGAGGAAAACATGCAAACATTTACTCACTGGAAATAGCTGACAAGTAGTTAGGAAATAAGAATATTTATACTGTACATTGCTTTTGTGCTGTCAGGTTGCTTCATCTGGAGTCTATGTACTAATTCCCAAATTGGGCAAACAATAGAAGATTCCTCAAATTATAAATTTGGGGCCTCTTTGGAAGATAACTAACTTGGATATGAGACCAATCTCCAAACAAATTTAATTTCAATTTTCCTAAGTTGCAATATCTGAAAATAAACTGGCTTTTTAAGATGTCTTATTTCTAAGAGGAAGAAACATCTTTAGACTAAAAATCAAAGTTTCTTTCTTTGTGCCCTGAGCCCCATGCTGTGGGCTCTGTCTGAAAGACATACTCTGGGGACAATTTCTGGGCCAACACTTGCAAGTGATTGGGAAGCAGGTCAAATTCTGTAACCGGTTGGACAATGGTCCAGATTAGTGGTGTCCCTAAGACACAGTCACAGACAGGAAAATTTTCAAATGAACTATATTTACATGCATAGTGCAGATTTTGAGAGAAATCATAACCAAATGGAATTCAAATAAGCAAATACATAAATATTATTGACTTATTATATTGGCTTTGAGTTGGCATTATAAATGTCAGTATATTTAATCCTTGTTGTGGCAAATATTCTTTCCATCAATTGAATTGCTTTTAGCTGCAAATAACAGAATTTCAATGCTATTGATTTAAATGACAAGGGACTTATTACCTTGAGTAACAAGGAGGTCCAAAGTGGGGATGCTGTGGAACTGGTTAATTCAGTGATTCGCCTCCCTTGTCTAGGTCTCATGTTCATTCCACCTTTCTGAGGGCATTCTTAGCAAATGAGCTTGACTTTGGCGAATCTACTTTATGATTGCAAGATGGCTGCTCCAGCTCTGGAATTCATCTGCAGGTAACAAAAGGTGTAATAAAAGAAATGAGATTTCTATTTTCATGCATCTATCTTCATCACCTGCATCTCTCCAAGGACTCTCCAAAGCCTTCCCCTCTCTCAGCATTACCATCATTAAATCACATACCCATGCTGAACCCATCACTATCAAGGGCAGTGGGATCACCAGACTGCACTTAGGTGGATCGGGAGTTTTCTGCTTAGGGAGAACAGGACTGAAGCCTGTTGACATCTACAGCCATGGTCTCAATGACCAAGGCAGACATGTAAACGTCACTGAAATTCTGTAAGAAAGAACAAAGAGAGTAAATAGCCACTGAATAGGCAAGGGCAGGGTCCTCTGTGTTCCATCTGAGACATGGGGAAAAGGAGGCTCTGAAAGATTGCCACCATGCAGCTAGCCATGGTACAACTGTGATTCCAACCAGAACCTTTTTGTTTGTTTGTTTGTTTGTTTATGCCATACCATAGCAGCTTGATGTATCTGCTGCCTTCCTGTTATACCAGAGCAGTTGGGTGTGTGCTTACAACTGATGTTTTCCATTGAGTTCCTTTCTTTAGACAACTGGAAAAGTGCTATTTGTGGACACAGGCTGCACATGTGAACATTTTCCTCCAGCCACTGGCTGCAAGCCTCCTTCCTGCCTCTCTCTGCAGCAGGCCCACCACAGGCTGCACATGCCTCCTACTAACTTGGCCTGGAGACCTGAGCAGAACAGCTTTGGCCCTGGAGCTGCACAGTAAAAACACAGTGCCAAGGGAGAGACTGCAGCTCCTTCATGAGCACCAAGAGGACCTTGCGGAGTTCACAGGAAAGGCCAAATTATGAAAAAGAGATTTCAGGATTTCAACAATGTTTGCATTGAACCGAGTTTATTTTGATTCTGTTTTCCCAGGGCTCTTTGAGAAGCACTTGTCTCTTTGCTCAAAGTACCTGGCACTGCCCCACATTCTGCCCCCCTCATGCTTTCAGTCTGGCCATCCACAACTCCATCTCGCCCCTCCCCAACTTGCGATGCATACTACCTATGCACCTGAACTCTGGAAAAATAGTAACTGTTCACACAGAAAGCAGTCAGCCCAGCACTTAGGATGCCCATAACCCACAGACTGTTGGACACCTGTCTCTGGGTCCTGAAATTAGACTTTTGCTAGCATGAACCTGAGAGGCAATAGTGATGGTTCAAGCAGTTGGGATCCTGCCACCCACATGGGAAACTTTGATAGATTTCCAAGATTCCAGCTTCAGTCCTGACTCAGCTCCATCTCTTGCAGATATCTGAGGATAGCAGATGAGAAAAACCTCTCTCTCTTTCTCTCTCTCTCACATACACACACACACACACTAACACACACACACACACACACACACACTAATACATCCTCTCTTTATCATCAGAAAGAAAGATAAATAAAAATTTCAGTAAATTATATCTTGGAAGCAGAAAAGGAAATAAGGAATAGAAAGAGAACAGAAACAAAGGGTAGAAGAAAGGATAACGAGGAAGGAAGGAAAGTAAGAGAAAAATGAATCATTTCCTCTCTCCTTAAGATGGCGGCTGCAGTATCATCTTGTATGTAGAAACTTTCCTGACTCCTTGACATAGATGAGGCTGCATCACTTTTAAGTACCTTTAGTCTCTAGAATTTTCCTCCCGCCTACAGCATTGTCTTATGACAGCTTAACTTCTATTAGCTCATTTCACATTACAGTGTGAGTTTCCTGAGACTGGAGTCTGTATCTCTTCATATTGGCTGCACTGGCCCCAGTGAACATCCAAATGTCCTTGGCATGGTGGCAACTATGTCCCTTGCAAGATCTATAAGCATGAATTTTCATGTACTTTTTTAGTATGAGGTTGTTTATAAACTTTTCTTTCCTGCTTAATGAGATGTATTCATGTGTATTTTGCTTATCTGTTTTGTGGCTTTACTTGCCTATTTTCAATGCTGAAGATAGAGAGGAGAGAAAAGAGACAAAGGAGTGAAAATCCCAATGATGGAGGCTTCTGGTGGCCTACCTAAATACTCTGAATATACTCGCCTTCCTTCTTAGGACAGCATCATTATTTTATTTTGGGACAGCAATATGCCAAGCCAAAAATCTGCATTTCCTGGTCTGATGTGATGGCTTAGTGGCTAAATCCTCACCTTGCATGCCCAGGATCCCATACGGAAGCTGGTTCATGTCCCAACTGCTCCACTTCTGATCCAGCTCCCTGCTTGTGTCCTAGGAAAGCATTAAGGAATGGCCCAAAGCCTTGGAACCCTGCACCCATGTGAGAGATCTGGAAGACGCTCCTGGCTCCTCAGCTCCAACTGTTGCAGCTTGGGGAGTGAGCCAGTAGACAGCAGATCTTTCTCTTTGTATCTCCTCTCTCTGTAAATCTGCCTTTCCAATAAAAAGGAATAAATTTTTAAATTAATTTACATTTCCCAGCTACTCTGCAGCTGCAGGAAGCTCATGGCAGCTTGACCATTGAGATGTAAGTACACGTTAACATGTGGGGCTTCTAGGAATGTGTGTTGTCACCTCTGTAATACACCACCTGGATCTTCCTTCAGGAGCAAAGCACTTGTTACTGCGCTTGTTAGGAACACTGTTGGCAGACATTCCTTGGTTATTTGAATGCACACTGGGTGCCTCAGCTAAAGAAACTTCCAAGGAGGCTAGCCTCTGGTAGCTTATCCACACAGAGGATAAGCATCTAGCCCCTTGCTCCCAATTGGAATCAACTCCCAAGAACCTTCTAAGATCCAGAGCTCCCATAGGATTGGTTGAGAACTTCACTGGACCTGTGTCATGAACCAACTTCTTCCTTTGCTCACTCAGGTTCCTTCTGCTCATTTTATTTTGCAGGGTTGCATCCTAACATCATTCCCTAACATAAACCTGCTACACACTAATTGCCTTCTGAAAGTCTGAATTCTTTGGGGCCAGTGCAGTGGTGTATCAGACTAATCCTTTGTCTGCAGTGCTGGCATTCCATATGGGTACTGGTTTGTATCCCAGCTGCTACAATTCCCTTCCAGCTCCCTAATTATATAAAGCCTGGGAAAACGGCAGAGGATGACTCAAGTCTTTGGGTTCCTGTATCCTTGTGGGAGACCCAAAAGAAACTTCTTGGCTCCTCTCTGCCTCCGCTCCAGTTACTATAACCATTTTAGGAGTGAATGAGTGGATGGAAGATCTCTCTCTTTCTCTGTCTCTCTTTCTCTCTCTGAAAGTTTGCCTTTGAAATAAAAATAACTAAATGTTAAAAAAAAAAAAAAGAAAGAAAGAAAAAGGTCCGAATCCAGGGCAATCTCACCTGTAACAACGCCTTTAAAGGAGATGCATTCTACATCCACTTTTCAACCTTTACCCTCTCCCTCTGTCTGCCTGGCACAGAGATGGTATATAAATGGCAGAATCGTCCTCTTGGGCCCATGAAGCATGAAATGGAAGGATGAATGGTTCCTACATTGGACAGCCCAAGAAAAGCACGAAGGAGTTCCCGGTTCCTTCAGGAAACCACGGAGTAATACTAGACTGAATTTCTTGGTCCTTGAAAAAACAGTCCAAAAAAGTTAACTAAACCATTGTTATGTGTAGCAAAACCCATTTCTATTTAAAACAGCTACCGCTAGCACCTGAAGGATAGTTTTGAGGGTTCACTCACTTAATAGTCAACCAAGAGCCAATAATGCTCCTGTTGTTTTCAGGCCTCTACTGGAGTCACTTAGGGGCAAATATCAAGGCTCGGTTCTAGAATTTGGGCTTTACTTCTTGGAGGAAAGTTAAATCCTTTAGCAAGATACCAAAAACGTAAAGAGAACAAACATGTATGTGTGAGGGGCTGGGGGAGAATCAAGACTTATTTTTATTTCCAGTCTAAATTGGAGATATCCACTAAAAATTCAAGAAGTGATATTGGGAACATTAAAATGCGCTGTTTAGATCTCATGCTGCAGGGAGCAAAATTAATTGAGGTCCCAGCTTTTGCACTTCACAGTAAGGCCAAATTTCCCACAGGCTGGCCCTAGGCAACGGTTGAGTACAAGGGGCATACCAAGGCAGGCCCATTCCTGCAAGATTAACTTTGGAGGGAATGAGTATTTTCTGGAGCAGGACTTCAATCCAAGACCTCACACGGAAGTTTTCCTTCCCTCTGCCCTTCCACCTACGTCACACTTGCTTTGCAGCCTAGAAGCTCTTCCCGATCATACTAGCTGCCTACCTGCGGTCATTCAGAGATGTTTCCCCCAACGCATCCTTCCTAAGTAGCCCAGTCTGCTTCTAGGAGGACTTACAATGAACACAAGTAAACAGGAAGACATATGGGCCTGAAGCTCAAGAAGAGGTCTGGGCTGGAGATACAAATCCAATATATAGATAGTTCAACAGGATGCAGTCACCTGAGGCTGGCAGTGTAGTTAAAAGAAGAGAAAACCAGGTAGGAAAACTTAAGAGTTTTCTCCATTAAAGTTGAATAAACGGAAAAAAAAGTGAAATTTTTGCCCTGGAAGCTAAAAGATGCAAGCCTTTTAAAGGTTGGCAAGTATCATCACAAGTCAAATACTTCTGAGAAAATCAAGAAGAGGCAAAGGGAGTGCCCGTCAGATTTGATAACTTGGTAACATGGAAATCAAGGTAGGTGAATTTAAAATATGGAGGGCTTCCTGTATCAGGACCACGTTCTGAATGAAGAATGGGATGAAGGCATAAGCTAGGTTTGAAGAAATCCCGAGTTAGCTTTATCAGATGGCAAATTATATGCTTTCTGGGGAGGCTTGTCCTGGGTTAGAATGATGTTTTGAGGTTTATGGTCATACATTTTAGGTGAAATCAGTCTGCCTATTTATATAAAGGTCAACAAGCAGAAACATGATTTCATAATAAGGAGATGTGAGACAGGGACAAGTAAATCTGCACAAAGATCCAAGGCAGTTGGACGGGAGCCCATTCTTCTCCATCTCCACGCACCCAGACCTCTATGCAACCTTGGCACCTCGGCAAATCAGGACCACTGTGTGGAAGGACTGCAGGTGCCCAGGGCCTCCAGGGATACCACTTCCTCTGAGGTGCCCTGGAGCAGGGCCCATAAAAAGGAACACCTGCTCCCCAGTAGTTGGCCAGTGGTGACCCTTGCCACGATGCCGAAGTCACAAAACCTGACTGAACATGCTCTTTCAAACAAGTGTGGCTTTCTCTGGGAATTTCCAGAAACATCTGGAGGAAACATGGTGATAATGAAACCTTATTGGCAGGTTTTTTTTTCCTTGAAATATTTTTTTTAATTTGAAATGTAGAGCTAAAGACAGAACGGAAAATAGATCATCCATCTGCTGATTCACTCTCCAAATAGCTGAAACAGCCAGGGCTCAGCCAACCTGAAGCCAGGAGCCAGGAGCTTCATCCAGGTCTCCTACAAGCATGCAGGGGCCCAAGCGCTTGGACCATCCTCTACTGCTTTACAAAGTGCATTGGGAAGCAGAGCAGCTAGGACATCAACCCACGCCCATATGGGACACTGGCATTGTATTGGTGGCTTAACCCACTTTCCTACCACACCAGCCTGGAGAGACTATTATTCTTATATGCATGATTGCTGCGTAGCTACTGTGTGGATAGGTTTTAGGTGTTAACTTGACTGAGTCATGGTGTCAAAATAAAATATCAAACATTCTTCTAGATATTTCTATGGGGGCACTTTTGGATGAGATTGATACTTGAGTAGGTAAACATTGTGTAGATGTGCCCCATAGATGTGAGTGAACCTCATCCAATCAGGTGAGGGCTCGAATAGGACAAAAAAAAAAAACTAACCTCCCTTGGATGAAAGGAAATTCTACTAGAACATTGGCCCTCCCTGGATGCCCAGCCTGCAAACCTCCCAGAGATGTTGGACTTCGCCGACTTCACAGCTACATGAGCCTTTAAACAAATTTCTTTCTTCTCTCTCCCTCCCCCCTCTCTCTCTCTGTCTGTCTGTCTCTCTCTTTCTCTCTCTCTCTCTCTCACACAGACACACACACACACACACAGAAACACTACTGGTTCTCCGGCGAACCCCTGGTGGTACAGGTACAAATGCTAGTGTGATCTCACTTGCCCTTCAAGCCTTTTTAATCTCCAGAATCCTATATATTGTCTGTTACATAAAAGGAGCCCACTGAGTGTTTGTTGAATAAGCGGTGCATGCATTTATTCATCTCTGAATGAGCAAATATAACAGAAGACAGGGGGAAGGGAGAGATGGAGGGAGGACAGATGAATGACTAACCGGGTAGAGCATTGCACTTATGGTTAGGTATTTTTTAATCCATTCCCAGTTTGACCATTTAGCAGACTTGTGATCTCGTGTGCTTCTTTATAAATGAAATGAGAATAACATTAAATAACAAGCCCTATAGGAATGTCATGACAGCAAAGTTCTTGGGAATGAGATGCCTCCAAAACCCAAGGCCACACTGGATTGCATTCCTAAGCATCAGCACGCAGACCTTAGTGGTGAGCAGCGCTGCGATAGCATTTGGAGTGCACAGTGCACGCTCTTAAGAGCTGATGAGGTTTTAGAGACTATGAAGCACGCTGTACCTTTAACATGCCTTTATCATCATTATTTTTTCTCAGTTTCTGAGTCCAGTTTTTTTGGTCCTTGACCTTCTTGTAAGTTCTAGAACTTTCTTTGCTGCCTGACTTCCTGTCGACAAAACTCCATAGTTTACTAAGCTTTTTATCCTTTTTTTTCTCTTTGTCGAAATGCTAAGAGGAAATCTATGGGTTAACAGACCTCAGAAACATAAGGCCTTGCTTATACTTAGGAGTTCAAATTCAGAAGATGTATCCATTTCTCCCTCTTATGTTGCCTTTCTTGGCATTAGCTTCACTCCCATTCAACCTTTTTCTCCATGAAAATCGTTGCATTCTGCTCTTCTGTTCTGGCAGTGTTCTTTGAGTCTAGCTCTGTTCCTGATCCTGCTCCCTCTCTTTTTAAGACACCCCCTCACTCCCAAAACAGGACTCTCCATATTCAACCAGCCTTACCTTCTTGCTTCCTCTTCTTATTTCAAGTCAGGTCAACACATAGGTGAATGGGCTGAACATCTACAACCTAGCAGCTTTGCAATCAAGAATGTAGTTAACTCACCAAAGCTCTGGATGACTTGGCTATAGGAGGCTCTGTGATTAAACATTATGATGTGTTTAATACTTGAATTTCTGGATAAAGGACACTTCTAGATTGCCATGGGACCTCACTAGGAACACTAAGCTCCATTTTTAATATTTTTACTTTTATTAATTTGAAAGGGACAATGGCAGTGAAACACAGACATCCTCCATCCATTGGTTCACTTCTCAAACAAGAAGCTACAATAGTTGTATCTGAGCCAGGTAAGAACCAGGACCACAGAATTCCATCCACATAGCTGGCAGAGATCCAACTGCTTACGTCATCATCTGTTACCTATCAGGGTGCACATTAACTGAAAATTGAATCAGAAGTGGAGATAGGACTCAACCCCAGGTGCTTCAATATGGCATGCAGGCATCCCAAGTGGAGGACCCAACTTGCCTACTCTCAGGGGTTCCAATTTCTAAACTCATCTGTGGTTCCGCATCAAGGCGATTCAGCCTAAGAGGCTCTCTGAGGTCATCCTGAAAGGGAGAAGTCTCAAATCACTGAGATGGACTCATCATGTCTGGTTTAATCAGATCAGAGAGCAGCCCCACTCCAGAGCAAAATAATTATGCCTGTCCATTTATGTAACTGTCAACTTCTTTCCTCTTATCCAGAAAAGCAAGATTGAGATTCTTACATTATCAACTTCCTTATGGATGTGCAGAGCTTCTGGACCAAAGGGCCATGTCTTCACACAGTACTACAGACCGTGTCACAGAGCTCAATCGGCAGTGCTCCATCATCTGACAATCTGTCAGCCATTGATCTTGTACTATTAAAATGAGAATTAGAAGTGCATCAGAAATGGCTCTCCACAAGCCAAGATCTGACACGCTTCCTAAATTGGCACTTTCTGCCTTACTTCCTTGGAACATTGTGTTCAAGTTTTCATTCAGGGGCATAAGAGAAATATGACATTGGCAAACAGCTCCCTGACCTAGAAAGTCAACATGCACTTCAACATCAGGCAGGCAGCTGGGATGCCATCCTAGTCCCTGTTCTCAGTGCATCTGTCCCAGCCCTCCCTGAAACTAGAACACCACCCAAGGCCACATGCTGCCTGTCTTTGTTGACAAAGAACTCCAACACATTTTTTCTTCTACTTAGAATCAGCTTGCTAGTCCTGGGAGGAATCTTAGGGAACCGTCCGATTCAATATCTTCCAATACAAATGCCTAGAGGACTCAGTTATCTAAACCCCCATTTTGGATCAATGGAAATTATTGTAGATGTATTATCTATTTATTATAATTCTTCAACAAGCAATAGAAGCCTGTATAAAGTCTTATTCCTTTCTTTTATTGTTAAATAAAATAGGAGGTCATAATAAAAACATCTCAAGGTGAATTTTATGTATTTTAAAAAGTTTTTGGAGAGACAAAGAGAGAGAGAATAAAAGAAAAGAAAAACCACATCTGGAAAGTTGTCCCAGACCAATACTCAATTAAATGTCAGGAGACTCAGATTCTATCTCAGTCTATTTTGCTTCTTCTGTGAAAAGAGAAACTTGAGACCCAAGAGACAGGGCTGAGACCACAGCCTGGCTCTCTGGACATCAAGCCCTGAACTCACACACAATGAATGCCATTGCATTATCAATCTACCCACAAAACATTTTGATGTTGGTAAGGTTCAGCACCCCAGCAAACCCAAGAACAATTTGCATATCTCACCTGATAAAACTCACAGTACACATTTTCAGCTTAGTGACTATGCTAGTATCTGATGTCCATCATTATTGTGAAGCAGCACCTAGTATATATTTCACTACAACAGATTTGTCTTCCTAACACTGGTTTATGCCATGACTACGCCTATTGCTGACTTAACAAATGATCTGAAAGTAGGCAGTGGTGGAACTGGTTCAGCAGTTCCACTAGGCCAAACAGAGACCCTTCAAACTTTGGATCATCAGTCCCATCCCTTTATCCTCAGATTTACCACCTTGCCATCTCAGTAAGGCTGCTGCAGCCCAAAGCATCATCATGAAATATCAGCATCTGAAGTGGGAGGCAGGGAGAGACCAAATGGGCCTTGGTCCCCTGTGGCTCTCTTGCTTTATTTTCCGATATCCCTCCATTAGAGATCTGATTATGTCTCATTGCTCAGAACTAGGTCACCAGGTACCAGTCAATTGTGAAAGAAAACAGAATTGTTCCAGTTGCCTTGGTCTAATCATGATTTATCCCTTGAGCCAGGGCACATTGCCACCGAACAAATCAAGGCTTTATTGGATAGCGAAAAGGGGGAACAGCCTTTGTCTAAACAGCTGTCGATGTCTCTGCTACATGTCCCCAAGCACACACTGACATGTGGGAGTGGAAGGGATGTCCACGAGCAGAAGCGACTCCAAGCAGACACCCCGCTTTCTCCCAACATTGTGAAGCCATCAATGATCTCTGTCTGAAAATACAGGGAGGCTCTGTAACACAGCCCATGCTAAGTCCACAGTGACCTATCCCATGTGTATGTAGAAGATCCTCTTAAAGACATATGAACCCAGAGGCAGTGCTACTCAAGGGCATGAGGCAACCCTCTCTCTTCACTTGTAGAAACTGACACTTTATGCGCACTGCATTCTCCAGGTTCTAACCTTCCGAAATGAAGTCATGTTTCCCTACAGCATGCTACCCCAGGAATTCCCTCCACTTCTGATCATTTGCCCTGAGAGGCCCCGTATAGGCAGTGTGCTAATGTCAGAAGCAGCCCAGCTTCAACACGTCTGCTGCTTGAGCTATGCAGGGCACTGCAGATGGAAGAGATCCTGCCTGCAAAACCTAGGGCAAGCAGTCCCTTTGTTTTGACATTTTAGAGGGCATAGAAGTGGCAGTTGGGAGAGGAGCTTTATAGGGAATGTCCTGTGGCCCCCTAACCATCCATCAGAGGGCACTGCTTGCCCTGCCCTGGTGAACAATGGCTGGCCCCAGATGGCCTAGGAGCCCAGCTCCCTTGCCCATGGCTGCAGCCTGCAGTCATCTCCCAAGCAGTGGCAGTCGGCCGTGAAGCTAGAATGCCCAACAGCTTGCTCCAGACAAATGAGTAGCTCTCTGCCGAGGTAAAACAGTCTCAGCTCACAGCCTTGAATGCATCCCTCCCATCTCCAGGCCTTAGGGAAAGCAGCTCACCGCTCAGAGCAGCCTGTTAGCACACCCAGGATGCCGCACGCTTGACACTCTGGAAGCAGATATCGGAGGTGATGGTGAGTGTTGTCACTAAGTCCCCTGCTATTCTGAGTCCATGTCTCTACAAGTATGTCTGGGGTGCTCTGGGATTCCCTGCTCTGCAGCTGGGGTCCCTGAAGCTGGATTTAAATATATATATTAGAAAGGCAGATTTACAGAGAGAAGGAAAGACAGAGAGATCTTCCACCCACTGGTTCACTCCCCAAATGACCACAGGGACCGGAGTTGAGCTGAGCTGAAGACAGGGGCCAGGAGTCTCCTCATGGTCTCCCACATGGATACAGGGTCCCAAGGCTTCGAGCCATCCTCTGCTGCTTTCCTGGGCCACAAGCAGGGTGCTGGATGGGAAGTAGAGCAGCCTGGACCTGAAGCAGCACCCCTATAGGGGACCCTAGTGCTTGTAAGAGGAGGATTAACCAATGAGCTATCTCTCTCAGACCTTGAAGCTGTTTTCTGTTTCTACCCTGTTTGAGAAGCTCCTGGAAGCCAGGGCTGACATCATTCGGGGATCCTTTACAAAGCTGGTAGAAAATGGAACTAATAAAGAAGTTTCTTTGGGTGCAAAACAATTTTGAAAGTCATGCCATGTTATATCTTTCTTTCATAATTTGCGTTCTCTGACCTTTTAGAAGACCCCTTTACACACGGATTCCCCAAACCTTCTGCACTCAAATAAATCAACCTCTCCCGTGACTCCATTTTCCATGAACTTGCGGAAGTGCCCTTGTGTGTATCTGCACATCCATCGCGCTGGGTCCAGTGCTTGCCTTGCAGAGGGGACTCAGTCATAGTGGCATTCAACCAACATGCAGGGTCTAAGGGAGACAATTACCACCTCGACGCAACGGCTTGCATACACGGTGGCACGCAAGTCCTGTGGTGGCTCTGCAAGTCCCCTAGCAGCTCTGCCTTGGCATTGACGCTATCTCTGCGACAGGTGCCATTTCCTGTGTTTGACTGAGATCTATCAATAGAACACACTCTGAGAGTTTCACTTTGTACTGCTTCTTCCTCCGCACCAGCGACACGAACGGCCTTATTTACAGCCATACATGCAGGTCTCTGTCTCTCATTTTCTCTGTCAGATTTACTTGGCATGACAGGGACCCACAATGACAGAGGGTTTTTGTCAAAAAGCAGATTCTAATTATCTCCTCTTTCTCCCAGACTGCCTTTGGAATCAGGGGAGTTTGAGCTTTCCTTTTGCTCTATGTACTTCTGTATTTTTTCCCCCTTATTCTGCTGCTGGACATTGTGTGTGTGCATGTGTGTGTGGGCACGCATGCGTGTTTTATCAGTTTAAAACCTCCTCCTTAGGGTAAGCATGATAGCTCAACTCGCTAATCCTCCAGCTGCAAGTGCCAGCAGCCCATAAGAGTGCTGGATCATGATCCAGCTGTTCTGCTTCCCATCCAGCTCCCTCCTTGTGGTCTGTGAAAGCAGCAGAGGACGGTCCAAAGCATTGGAACCCTGCACTCATGTGGGAGACCCAGTAGAAGGTCCTGGTTCCTGGCTTTGGATCAGCTTAGCTCCCATCCTTCTGGTCATTTGGGGAGTGACCCAGCAGATGGAAGATCTTTCCTTCTCTGTCTCCTCTTCTTTCTGTGAATCTGCCTTTCTGAGAAAATTAAATTTTAAAAATAACTTCCTTATTATCCCTTACAATGAGTTTTAAGAAACATGCAATTAAGACCAGGTAAATGTTCCCAAGTGTCAACAGGAGTGTGTCATCTGTGGATCCCCAGGTCTATAGCCATCAAGGGCAGCAGGAATGGATCTCTATGGTTATCTATGTGCAAGAAAAGAATATGAGCCAAGGCTGTTGCTCAATTCAACACAGCCAGAGAAGAGGGTGAAGTGGACCGTGCAGAGCCCACAGCTCCAGCTTCTAGGCTGCCTGCTGGGCCCAGGGTTCCCTGGTGAGTGATTGCCCAGCTGGTTGGAGACACTTACGCCAAGGCATTGCCTTTTCCTCCTCCTCGCATGCCTGGCAACTTGGAAGTACTGTAATACATAGCACAGAGGCCACACACACAAGCACACACGCACACACACAGGTGTCTCCAGCTGTGCGGCAGAGCCTGCAGCATGAGGCCTCCCAGCAGCCTGCAAGGAAAGAATAAGAACTCTGAAGGAGCCAAAGGGAGAAATGAAGGAAGCAGCAGCCCAGAGGTAGCAGAGCAATGTGCCCAAGCTTCCCTGTGCCTCAGTTTCCCCAGCTTTCCAAAAAGCATTCCACTTTCTATTCACCCTGCATGTTCTTTTCTAAGGATGTTGTAAGCTGAAATTCATAGCATGCCTGACACTGTTTCGAATGTGAACGTGTATGAACACACGGATTCATCATAGCCACCACTCCAAGATGAGCACCATTGTTCTCCCGTGTGCTGCAGAGGTACAGGAGGCACTGAGACATTGAATGACTCTCCCAAGATGTACACCGTGTATGCAACCGAGGTGGGATTCAAACCTCTACGGTGTAACTCCAAGGTCAGTGCTTATAGCAGTCACACCATGCTGTTTCTGCAGGTATACATACAAATGGTGATAATTATAAAAATTTCTGGATAACTGTACTCTAACAAGTGAAATCTGGAGATACTTGCACTTTTTAGGCGGCTAGAGGAAGCAAAATTCTTAAACGATTGCGGACAGGAAATCAGTTTGAGCTGTGGTCTGGATGTGACTTGTCCCCACCATCACTCATGCCGGGGGCTTGGTCTTTGACTCAGTGGCTCAGGGGGTAACATCTTTGGCTTGTGACTGGATCAGTCCTCGCAGGAAGAGCTTCATTCTCTGGAGAGCATGTCAGCTCCTTTGTCCCTTCCCTGGTACACACATGTGCTCCTTCTCCATGCACTCACTGCTTGAGATGGCTTCTCCATCATGAAATGAAGCAACACAAGGCGCTAACCAGAAGCAGAGATCCTTGCAACATGCTCTTGGAGTCCAAGCAAACCTCTTTCCTTTATGTATTACCCTGCCTCGGGTATCCTGTGGAACCAATAGAATTTTCTAAATAAACGTAATCTGACTCATTTCTTCCTCAGGTGTGCTCTCAAAACAGATGCAGTAAGATTGGACCCCAGATGCCTCCCACAGTAATTTGCTCAGGGACACATTCTTTCCTCACAGCCCTTTTATCCCTGACTTACTTCCCACCTTTGAGTAGCGCTTCCCGGATCAAATTCCTTATAAGCAACTCACACTTCAACACTAGTCTCAAAGAGTCTGCTTCTTGGAGAACCCAGCGTTAAGACAACCTACACTTCTAAGGTGCTTTCTCATTCACTTCATGTTTATAACAATCCTATGCAGTAGATATAGCAAGCAATATAGGCCCCTTTTTCAGATGAGAAGACGGTCCCGGAAGCATTCAGGGATAGACTCAAGATCATGCAGATTAGAATCTGGTTCTCAAGTTGCAAAGTCAAAAAGGCCTGAATCACATGGCTTTTAATTTATTCATTGATTTGAGAGAGAGGGAGTGAGAGAGAGAGAGACAGACTTGAAATTTCCTATCTATTGTCTTACTCCCCAAAAACCTGCAACAGCTGGCTGGTCCTGGGACCTGTGCCAGGAAAGCACAACCTGGGTCTCCCAAATGGATGACTGGAACTTAATTATTCAGGCTGTTGTCACTACCTCCCACCATCTGCCTTAGCAGGTAGCTGTAACTGGAAGCCAGAATGGGGAGTTGAACCCAGGTACTTTGATATGAGATGCAGGTAGCCTAAGGAGTATCTTAACTACTAGTCCAACACCTGTCCTGGTCACATAGCTTCGAGGTTCCTTCAGACACTGATGTGAACACAAGATGACATGCCTAAACATTTTCCACTGTCAGCAAATAGTTATTTACATTTCCTGGGAGAGGCAGTCAATGCGTGCTGAGAAAAAAAAAAACAAGGCTACCTTAGGACAGTGTTGGCTATCTTGCTGTAAATATTAAGAATCTCCTATTTCACTCTCAGGAATGTTCCACTTTGAATCACATGTTCTTTGGTCGCCCACACTGAGTGTCAAGTGCTATGCTAAAGTATAGTGAATTCAAGATCATTGAAAGCCAATTAGAAAGGTATGCCCTCTGAGGGCATGTGAAGTGTAGAAGAAAAGATTATGTTTCCTGTAGTGGCTAAGTGTGCTTTGAATATTACATGACAGAGCTGGGTGGAGCAGAAGATTTCTAGGCACAAGATTCATGGACATCAAGGCATGAATGTGTCATAGTGTGCATGGAAATGAAACCATGAATTTAAGAGGTGTGACGAGTGATGTTAGATCTCCAAGCAGTAGCCACATTTGCCATACTGAAGAGTTTGGCCTTTTCCTTGAAATCAATGGAAAGTCCTGAGGGGTTTCGGTTAGGAGGGGGCATGATCAGATATTTGCTTTAGTACCATGATCTCAGCAATGGCATGGATTGGAAAAGGTCAGAGAACGGAGTTTGGAGACCATTCCTGGTGAGAGATGGTGCAATGAAGTGGAGAGGCAGAGAAGAATATGTGGAAGGGCTTCTCAGGATGTGAGCACTGTGTGACATGATAATAACAGGATGAAGGGAGGTGGAGGGTGACACTATTTTGATCACTAGTACACTAAAAAAAGAAAAGAAAACCTTCTTGCTTTTAGGAAAAGAATAGTTTTGACAGTTTCCTGACCTTAATAAAGTGACCTACACTGGAAAGACACACTTTTGAGTAAGCAAGAAGCAATAATTTCATGGGTATAATAAGCAACTTGAATGATCTGCCCAGCCAGTCTCCCAGAAGGTCATTGCTGAAAGTTCCAATGTATGCCCATGGCTTAGTGTGCCTGTCTGGTTGAAGCTCTTCTCTGGCCCGTGGGACCATGCTTAGCACACGAAGAGACTGACCAAAATGGCCAGAGAATTACCACAATGTGAAAAATTCACAGTATTGGATTATTCTCCATCTATCAGAGCATCCCCAGCAAGACCAAGTCTCAGTTGCCCACAGCAGTAACCCATTTATTAGTATATTTGTAATCAACTTTCATTTTTCCTTTTGAGTGCAAACGTGAGTTCTTTGTCCTCTGCTGCAGGAATGGGCATCTCAATGAAGGTGGAGTCAGGGCTTCATTGCCAGCCAGAAATGTGGAGATAAGCTCATGCTGAAGTCAATGGAAGCAACTGTGGGTTTATAATATTTGTGTTGCCCTCTGAGGGAGGGAGATGGGATTCAAAGGGCCAGAGAATAGAGAGCAGGCATTACAGAAAGATATCTGGACTCAATGGCAAGGAAAGACCTCAGAAATCATGCAGTTGGTTAAAGCGGAATGTGGATTGCTTCTTGGGGTTCCTGATCCCAGATATTTCTAGGCTTGTCCTTGGCTCTTGGGCAGTAAATACACTGGAACCAAGTACCCACGAAAGTATCAAAGTCATCATCCCCATCTCTTTGCTAGACCGTGTAGAATTCCCTTTGGTGGATGGATCCCATGCCTGTCTGCAATCATCACATCCAGGAGATTCATCTCCCCTTGGGCAGTGCTTGGATGGGCTTTGCACACAATCAAAGGTCAATTTGGATCTTGCACCAGTATTCATTTGCTGTATAATATAGAGTAAATTCTCAGATTTGAGCACAACCCAAAAGGTAATCACAGGATAGAGACTAGACTACAAGGGTCTGTGGGAGTCAGAAACGTACATGCAATGTGTGGGGGTCAGAAACATAGATGTGATGAGTCACCTGAGAGAAGGGCCTCAGGACTTGACAAAGGAGAGGTTCTGCAGAAAAGGTGAGTTTTAAGCACCAAGGAGAGAAGAAAAGTAGATATAGAGGGTATGTGCATGGAGAGAAGATGAAAGAGGAGACAAATATGTGTGTCACCAGCTGCGTGTCCAAGGAAGTGAGCTTGAAGATTGACTTCTGTGTGTAGGATGTTGATTAAAGAGAGACCTTGAAGTCAACATCTGGAGAAAGGAAGGAAAGGAAGCAGGGTTGGGCAGAGGGAGCTGACCAGCTGCTGGGAAGAAGGCTCAACAGCTTTGCCCAACCACATGGGAGAGTTAAGGAGCATGAGTTGAGTTGAGACAACCAAACCTTTATAATCCTATATAAATCACTCACTGGCTATGAGCTGCCCCAGGAAGGAGAGCAGCACTCTGCCATTAAGGCCAGCTGGGAAAGGGCTGACAGCTGGTGGGTGTCCACTGTGGCACTTCCAGCAGCTGGGAAAGTTCTTCCTTGATAGCGGATCTGAATGGTTTGTCGGCCTATCTATAAAATACATGAGTCTGAGTGTGGGCATGCGATATGCTATGTGTGACCTCTGCCCTCCTTGTTGGAAATGGACTTGTGCACTGAATTCCCAAATGAGCCATCACCACTGCAGCCTCCCTGCCTTTCACAGTGTGGGAAATAACTGGGCCACAGAGCAGCTGCGGGCACTAAGCCTGCCCACATAGGAGGCCCAGAACCACCCACCAGCAGCTGGCAGGGTGGGGACCTGGAGCTGGGATCTGAGAGCAAAGTGCACAGGGAGACCAAATGTGAATGCAGGGACATAAAAAGGCACCCTGCTAGAGAGAAGCTCAGGGATTGTGAAACTCTTAGGATAGAGTAAGCAACAAACACACACACACACACACATACACAGAGTGTATGTGAGAGAGAGAATGTGCAGACAGATGCACAGAGGAAACAAAACCACATACGTGAGTCAGAACAGGATCAAAGAGAGACAAAGAAGAAGACAGACACTGACGCATTCAGAACAAATCCTCTCTCTCTCTCACACACACACACACACACACACACACACACACACACACACGGAGACAGAGAGATGGACGGTGCCGAAAAAATTAAAAAAATTCTGGCAGAAAGCATGAGACATGTCAGAGACCGAGGCAGACAGAAGGAGAAGAAAGGAAGAAACAGGGGCACTCAGGCAGCCAGAGAGCAAAATGACAGGACCATGGCAAAAAGAGACAGAGGAGCAGCCAGGGACCCAGATATAGACAAACAGGAGAGGCTGAGTGACAGAGGTCACACTTCCGGGATCCAGGCACAACAGGGAACTTGATGATGCTCTAGAGGAAATGAAGCCCTTTCAGAACTCCACGTTAAAATGCAAACATTCCTCCTCTTTCATCTTTTTTGAAAGGTTTTTCTGTTTAGTTTACAAGTTGGAGTTAGAAAAAGAGAGAAAAAAAATCTTTCATCCTCTGGTTGACTCCCCCAGATGGCAGCAACATCTGGGGCTGGGCCAGGATGAAGCCAGGAGCCTGGAGTTCCATCTGGGTCTCCCAAGTGATGCAGAGTCCCGAGGACTTGTGCTGTCCTCCACTGCCTTCGGGTACAGAGAATGCAAACATTTATTTACAAAGGCCACCTGCTGTGGGACCATGATTACCCAGGAGAAAATGTGAGGGGGTAGGGAACATGTCTCCGCTGCCTGTTTGAGAAGGAGAGTTGCTACCTAAAGTTGGTACAAGACCTGTTCCAAGAAGACACACAAGGAGAGTTAGGAAACTTACTGGTTGTGCTTTGAGAACCTTCAGACCTTGCCTGCCTGCACATTGGTGCTGAAGCCTAGGGATGGAGTCTGTTATGAAGTCTTTCCTCATTGGAGACTCAGATCTGCTCTTTCCAGCAGCAGAAGAGATCCCATTTGGGGCTTTGTTCAATGAGTGTCTAAGCAGATCTACTAAGAAAAACAAGTTTGTTCTAAGCGACGGGTGAATGATGCTCTTGTTCACTCATAACGCAAATGTGCCACTAGAATAGGGAGTCAGACCGATATTCCCCACCTTGCAAGTTCACCTTCTCGCTTTTTGTTCTCATTAATAATTATCTAACATTGAACTTGTTCATTTTGGTTTTGTGCAGCCTCCTGGGATTCATAGGAGAGTCATACCTATTTAGGCCTGGAAAATGTTTGGCTCATGGCATCCCATCCCATCTCTGTGACTTCTCTAGCTGTTTGAGACTACTCCCTCCACCCACCTACCCTTCACCCCAGTAAGGGATCCCTTAGTTTTTCCCCCATGTCTCAGATGAGGGGTCAGGGAAAGCCACATGATGGCTTAGCTCGCTTCCAACTTTCCAGGTCTACACTTTAAGAGGTTTTTGTTTTTAGTTCAAGTACAAAAACAAAAACAAACAAACAAAAGCCCCCATAGCTTAAAGTCATCCATATATAGAGTATAGCATATGAAAGACATCGTTGAGTAGGATCTGATGGGAAACTTGGGAGAAAAGAACAGCGGCACTGGGTGAAGGAATCATAGCACACTTTATTTAAAATGAATACTGGAGGTTTCCCCAGCCCTTGGATCCTTTGGTGTTGTAAACAAGGACCCTAGAGTGAATTAAAGTGGTCCTGCCTTGCTTTCTTGTTTAAAAGACATGATCCAACCATAGTTGCTAAAGCCATGCAGAGTATGAGATAATTGGCTTTGTGCTGAAAAAAAGTTTATCTTAGTGTTTCATCAGTGGCCATTGGCACCGATCATTGCATTTGCCTCGTCCTGCCCCAATGGCCTCATGGTATTCACTGCCATGCTTACCTCAGGACTGGCCACATGACTAACTTTCACCATTGGGTTCCCAGCAAGTGCGACCCAAGCAGAGGTTTACACACTGGGGTTTGTGTTCACTCTTGGGGCACACTCTCTCAGAACAGAGCTGCCCCACGGGGAAAAGTCTGAGGCTTCTGGTGAGATCCCACAGTGGAACACTGAACTCTCCAAGGAAAGCCAGCACGAAGTTGCCAGCCACACAAGTAAGCCATCCCAGGAGGCGATCTTCCCCACTCCCAGCCAAGCCAGTGCAGAGAATGTCGTGTGGAACAGAGATGTGGCTTCTGAAGCCAACTCTGCTAAAACGGCAGGATCAGGAGCAAGTAAGTTATTGGTGTCGTCTTAAGCTGCTAATGTTTCGAGTGGCTGGTTTTGTAGCAATAGGTAACTAGGACACCTCATTCATGCTGAGAGGAGTGTGGTCCTACCCTCGGAGTCAGGACGAATTTCAAATGGGGTCTCCCTACTGCCTTGTAGTATTTCTTCCGGGGATTCAGTTGAGTGCCTTCAATCCTGGTGCAGTGGGACAGAAGAGCTGGTACATAGACTTCGGATTCCACCATTACAGTTAGGAAGGCCAGTTTGGGTCTCTGCATATGTGACTTTGTGAATGTCTGTTTGCTTTCTTTCCCAAACTAAATATCTTTTTACATAGACAAATAAGAATAGGTGAGTAAGAAAGAGCTGATTTAGGGAAAAGGTTCTGTAGTTTGCTTGCTTATCAGGTGCTTATGGGGTTTGAATGCATCAAGGTCCCAAACCTAAAGGTTAATGTTTTGACACTGAAAATCCATCAGTCAGAGGGTGAGGATGAGGGGACAGTTTGCATTAATTATTAGTCTGGCTCTTAATTTGAATCAATGAAAATGCCAGGATGATGGAGGTGTTGGGACTGAATAATAATGAGAAAACTGACACTGGCCTGAACAAAGGGTTGTAGGTGGGAAGGACGGTGTCTGCTCTCCAGGCATAGCTAGGAGGGAAGAGCTAGAGTCTTGGCCAGAGATATCAGAGGAGGCTGATGGGAGAAGAGGGGGCCCCAGCACATGACAGGACAGGGCAGGCCTAAACTGTCATTCTGTGGGCCTAGGATATGGAAGGGTACAATCTCTGGAACATCTTTAACGTTGATGAGTTTTTGAATCTGCCAATCGTTGCCCTTTGAGAAGCAAGGCAAGGTGTGGATGCTTTCTCATATCAAGACATGGCCTCATCTGGGAATGAGGCATCCCCTTGGGCCTTAGATATGAGTTATCTCCCTGAGTCAACTTCTGTTTTCAGATGATTGACGGGAAGCTCAGACATTTGCCCAAAGAGGGACCTTGCCCAGACATGCAGTCACTGGGCTGGTGAGGGCTAGAAGTAAAGAGACACCCAGCTTTTCTAACTCCGAACACGCCAGTCATCCTTCCCCAAAGCCCCAGTGTTTGGAAGCTTTGTGCAATTATCTCAGTGTATTTCCTCCCTGTGATTGGGAGCAGGGTACCAAGCAATTAGGAGCTTCCCTGGTAGGGAAGACAACAGGATAATTTGAGAGAGATGAATGTTGGGCTTGTGAATAAGACAGGACTCAGAAATAACTGGAAAGGGTAGCCAGTTAATTATTGGGAGTTGTAAGAACCCAGATTCTTTTGCTCCAAAAGCTTGCTAAAATTCCCCCAGAAAGCTGTTTCTTAGTTTTAGACATTTCAATCTTTAAATAGGTCTTCAAAAAATATAAATGCCCTGAAAGAGATGGCATGAAGTAAGTCATTTGCAGGCTAGTATGAATTAATATCTTCAACGCATTTACTCATTTAACTGACACACACCAAACATCTCTTTTGATCTAGACTCTGGGAGCCCATAGTGAGGTTTGTGCCTTGAGAAGCTCACCATCTCTTAGGGAAGATGGGCAAAGGGCAATTATTGCTCTCTGTTGAGTAATTGCTCTATAAATTCAGTTCTAACCAACTTGCTCTCTTCACAGTATTCTCGCCAAGTGAAGAAATTGAGCACCTTTTCCAAGGTCCTGAAGTGAATGACAAAGCTGCAATTGGATTCTTATAATCACATTTGTCTGATTCCCAAGCCCAAGTGTTTTCTACCACTTCACACCATGGCCCAACGCCTCACAAAGATATGTACCAGATGTGAATGGAAAAGAAACAAACCCAGTTACTTGGATTTCTAAAGCCTTGGGCAGGTGTTATACACACAAGAAAAAAGCTAAGACACAAGCATAAGAAGCATGAAAGGATATTCTGATTTCAGGGAACTGCAAGTAATTCATCATGACCAAAGCCAAGGGTATGTGAGGAATCTAGAAAACTAAGCTGAACAGACAGGAACCAGTCCTCCCAGCGCAATGCCATCGAAATCTGTGGATATTATCCTGAGCTTTGGGGAAGTATTTGGCAAATGTTAAGAAGAGCATCTGAAAGGACATAGCTTTGAAGTCCTGGACTCTTACAACATAACACTTCAGAAGATAGGCCTGGCATCCTGTGAGGTTCCCATTCTGTTTCACAACTCTAAAAGCAACTGTTTAATCACTTTATTTTCCAGGCACATCTAAGCTTTCGGTGGCCAGCAGCCATGCCATGTTGGTCACTCCTACATTCATGGAATCCGGGATATAGTAGAAGATTATAGGACTGTTGGATGCACCTCCAAACCAATTCTCTCTTTACTCCGGGACACATGGCCACCCAAGGAGACTATTGTCACTGCCCTTTGCAACTAGACATCTGCACCGCTAGACTTTGACCACTGGGATGAACTCGGAAGATGTAGGTGCCACTCAGCCTACCACTTGCTTTAAAAGCTGCTTGCTCTGAGGTTCCTCTCTCACCTTCCCTCAAACTAGAACAGAAATGGGCTCACCTTTGACCTTCTAGATGAATGCAGCACCTTAGCAGATGGCAGAACACGAGAGTGACAGAGTGACAGAGCCCCAACTGCTGAAGCTTCACCCACTGAGAGTTATCCTGCAAACCAACAACACTCACTTTACCCCGGGGCGTGAAAAAGTTCCTCAATCCCTCCATCTTAGGAGCTTCTCCCCTCAGGTAGCTTGGCCTACACCCTGACAAACACTGCTCCACAAAGGTTTGTGGAATGAAGGAATGAATGGATGAATGAGGGGAATTTTTCTACACATGCTGTTAGAATTTTGCTTTATTTGTGCGACAAGACCATACCCTGAATACAGGGCCCATGTCTCTGTTTACTGTCTTCGAACCATCTAGATGAGGGCTGACCTGTCACTGAACTGAATCAAATGGAATAAGCTCTGCTTTGGGAGAAGGGGAATAGGATCTTCTCTCTAAACTGGTAATTATTAAAGAGCATAGGAAATGCTTGAAGCTAGTTGGATGAGAAGGAGTTATTAAGTGCAGAAAAAAAAAAAAAAGCAGAGCCCATACAACTAAAATACAGCTAAGGGAGAGGCTTCATGGGTGATGCCGGCAAATGCATAGAATTTTAGCTGGCAGAACTGGAGTTTGCCATCGGCTGAAAAGTCACAGGGGAGACAGGGAACCCCTCTCTGTAGGGAGAAGCGTGGTGGCGATGCAAGCACATCAGATTTAACAACGTCACCCACACCCTGTCCCCCTACTCCCAAACCCCTGTGCCGCTGAGAAGTCGTTAGTTACATCGGATGTGACATATGGGTGGGTAATACAGTCTGGAGCCTAGGTTTCTTTAATTAACCAATAGCAATCAGGAGTGAGGGCAATTTCAGGGGAATGGTAATTGTCTGGAAGTTTTGGATGCCCGCAGGCTGAGCCGCAGGCCAGAACCCCAGCCATCTCTGTCCCCAGGAAGCATGCTGAGCCAAGGTCACCATGGCCATTTTAAACAGGGTCTTTTCTCAAAATATGTTCCAATCACAGCTAATCATTGTGGCTGTGATGTACTTAGCCTTGGGAGAGTGAGCATGTTGTTGGGGTCACCTCACTGCAACACAGCCATGGACACACTGCCTTGCTGGGACCCTGATGGCCAAATCACACAGGTTCTGGGTGGGCAGTGACAGAGGGGAGGACCAAGATGACTCAGATCTCTTCCATTCAGCAAACACTTCTGGCCTAACCTAGTGGCTAGGCCTGAGGAAAGATTTGAAAAGCAATGGAAGCAATTTATGCTTTATGGTCCTCCATGTAGCATCCACTGTGACTGCAAACTCCTTGTGGGTAGCAATTGCATTGTTTTCAGCTGGGTTTGCCTCACAGGAGTTAGCTCATATTCTGCAGGGAATAGAAGCTCAACAAACACCAAACTGGATTAAGCTCCAAGAGCGAAGCTGACTAGACCACCAATGGGTTGCTTTAAACAAGGTTTTGGTGTCAGCTCTAATAAACTGATAAGCATGTCACGTGGATTGGGGGCCTATAAACTGATGCTTTTAAAATGATGGAAAGTGGTTTGTTTTTGAAACGGTTCCCTTACAATCTCACTTCCATTCTCCAGTTGCTTGGCAAGTTTCCTTTCCCTGATAAGCAAAAGTAAACAAAGCCCCGCGGGGGCCCTTCTCTGGATCATCACAAATTCCAAATAAGAACAGTCTGAATTAATGAGGGTTTTTATTTACTGTTCGAAGTGGAGTTGAAAGATAAACAGCTCTCGGTTGCCTGGGCCTCAGGACAGCAGGCTCAGGCCCTTCCCAGGCTCCACTGAGGAGTTCAACTCCCAGAGAGGAATAACAGAAGGTGGTCTGGGTCCCTAAGCTGCTATAGACAAAGCCTCAAGCCTGAACCTGAACTTGGGAGGAGGCTGAATTTTTTGTTCTTGTGCCAGATTGTGCCCTCTCCAAGCCAAGGTGGAGGTCGAGATGCAATGTGCTTGTCAGAGAGGTGTTATGGAGGGGAGGAAGCAGGGGGAGTGGGGTTCAAGCCTGTGTGTGCCTAAAACTTGTACAACCCAGTGGGGTGCTCCAGGCAAAGGGTTCCCACAGAAAGTCTCACGTTGGGCAAAGATGGTTAGACCTTCCTCCCCTCCCCCCACAACCAGTGGGTCGCCAGAGGCTGACCACCTTAAGAAAGGCATGCCCTGGGACCAGGAAGCTCTCAGTAGCTCGTGTGCCCCACCTAGGAAGCTGGCAGCCAGCCTTTCCTTGAGAGGCTCTGAGCAGCCAGCCATCTCAGGTGATCAGAGGCCAAACTGGTTTGTCAGGGCTGTCCAGGGCTCCCCAGCTACTCAGAGTCCCTTGGCTGCTTGCATACACACTGCCAACCCTCTGCACATCTGGTAAATTCAAAACTACAAGAGCAGTTGCTTAACCTTACCCGCATGGTCCCTTCCTCCTCTCTTCCTCTTTGTCGCCCTTGCTCCTTTCTATGCCCGTACCCTCCTTTAGACAACAATACCTATTCTAGAACCTTTAAACATCTATTCCCTGCTACATGCATTGAGGCTAAGCAGATATCAACCGGGACTGGTCCCTGGTCTCTAAGAGCTTCCATACTAGAGGGAATGATGACACCGAACGCTCAACAAAAGTGTTACTTAGTCGCAGATTCAACAAGCGTATGAAAAAGGCATATGCAATACTGTCAGTACCCCATCGGCCAACTTGTGGGGGCCACCACTCATGGCTACCATCAATCAGGTGTTCGTTCTGTACCATATGCTGTTATAAGGAACCTGTCCGTGCTGCTACCTCCCACGGCAAGCCCAGGGAAGAAGGTTCCCTTCCCATCCTCAAGCTGTGGCTCAGAGAGGCCAAGTACCGAACGTGCTCTCACTCAGCTAGAGAGCAGTGGGAGGGATTTTGAACCCATGAAACGTGGCTTCAGAATCTGGGTTTTTAACCTTGAGGCTGCACCATCTCTCACAATTGTTTGATACAGATATGAGTTAAAGTCTGTTAGGAGCACTGAGATGGGCAGGAGAGGAGACACTAGTGAACACAACAGTGCTAGAGGAGATGCTATGGGGCGAGGAAGGCTTTGCAAAAATAACCAGGTAGCCATGATAACAAAAGTGCCACTGGAGGCAGGAAAACAACATGACTAAGGCTTGGAAGAAACTTTAGCCAGTGTCTGTGTCTTAGTTTAGAGTTGAAGATTTGGGTGCAGGTCATTTATCTGGGAGATAATTCCAGAAAGTACCAATACGGGAGTGGGCGGGGGGAGGGGGGAGGGAAACAAGCAATGGTAGGCAGCCCATCGAGGTCATGTTACCAAGCAGGTTATCACTGTAGGAAGCGGGAGAACAAGCTCTCGGGGACTCTGGGGGGCAGTATAGGACATGCCTCGGTTATCCACCCACAGGACCAGAAGCTGAGGCATTCATGCACCAATTCTGATCATGCATTGGTACAGAGCTGCTTCCAATGTCAGGAGGAAGAGGGTGAGGGGACATCGATCCTCTGGCATCTTCTTCCTGCCACATGCATGGGCAAAACAGGCTCCAGTGGTGAAAAGCCCCCATACAGAGATGCAGCTGCTGGCAGCTGGAAGTCCAGCCAGCAGGCCAAACATGTTAAGTACTCTCAGTGTGTGCTCAGGGTACTGACAGGCTAGGCTGGCCCAACCGAAGTCGTAATGAGGGATGGAGGAGGTATGTGGAGAATGGGGGGGGGAGAGGGACCGGTGGTAGGCCCCTGGGGTTGCATAGCACAACTCAGGGGCGGGGGGGTGGGGTGAGGGGTTTGGTATGTTGGATGAGGAGGTTATTGTGGGGTGGGGAGGGAGTGAACTCCTAAGGGGGGAGGGCCAGGTACGGGGGGAGTAGGGGAGGGGGGGGTGGGAGGCCTGGGTTATTTGTGCGGGGGGTGAAGGGCGCTGGAGGGGTGGAGCGGACTTATTCATAATAGTGGTGTTGGGTGGGAGGGGGGGGGTGGGGTGATTGGAGCAGGGGGCAACGGCACAGGTGTGGGGGGGTGGGTTTTGGGTGTTGGATGGTGAGGGGGGGGGGGGTGGATTGTTAGGCGGCAGGGGGTATGGGGGTGGCGGTGGGTGCTGCCCCTTGGGGGGGGGCAGTGGGATAACCACAAAGGGGGTGGAGGGCGGTGGGGGGCGGGAAGGCAGGGATCGAGAGGGGTATGGGGGGGGGACGAGGGGCTACCGGGGGGGGGGCCGGGGACCAATAAGGAGGTGGGTGTGGACCGGTTGCTTGGCGATAGGGACTGGTAAAAGGATGTGGAGGGGGAGATGGGGTGGCATCGGGGGTGGTGGGTGCTGGGGAGTTTGGAGTGCAGGGGGAGAGGAGGGAAGGGGATTAATGGGAGCATGAATGTGGGGAAGGGAGGGTAGGTAGGAGTGTTTGAAGGTTTAATGTGAAGAAGGTAAGGCACTTGAGCGTGGAGGGGGATATGAGATGAAGAGAAAATTTGGCAGAAAGAGGGGGGTGGTGATGACAGATAGGTTCGCGTGGTTTGGTTATTTTTCGATGTGAATAGTCAAGGCGGCGATCGTTAATACGGATAGGATGGATAGTGACAGGGGCTATTATTTAGGTGGATGGATCTGGAGATAAAAATGTTTTATAAGGCGCGTTGGAAGATGGTTGCTTGGTGATGGAGGGTGTTTTTATTATGAACATTTGAAGCCGGGTCCTTTCATTGATTTCTGACTCTTCCCGTGATGGCACTTCTCTTACTCTCCTGACACCCCCCCCCCCCCCCCAAAAACAAAACCCCCCCCCCCCCCCCCCCCCCCCCCCCCAACCACCCCCCCCCCAAAAAAGAAAAACAAAACAAAAAAAAACACCCCCCCCCCCCCCCCCCCCCCCCCCCCCCCCCCCCCCCCCCCCCCCCCCCCCCGCCCCCCCCCCCCCCCCCCCCCTCCCCCCCCCCCCCCCCCCCCCCCCCCCCCCAATCCCCCCCCCCCCCCCCCGCCCCCCCCCCGACACAGAAAAACAAGAATTGATTTGAAAGTCAGAGTTACGGAGAAAGGGGTGTTCCATCAGCCAGTTCACTCCCCAAATGACCACAACAACCAGCGCTGGACCAGGCCAAAGTGAGGAACCCCAAGCTTCTTCTGGATCTGCCAAGTGTGTGTTAGAGCCCAAGGATTTGGGCCATCTGCTGTTGCTTTCCCAAGTGCATCAGCAAGGAGCTATATGGGACTGGAAGGCGCTGTAACTAGAACTGATGCCCATATAGGATGCCGTATCCCAGGCAGCAACTTTACCCACTTTGCCACATTGGCCACCCCAATGTGCTCCCATCATGAGGCCATCTCCTTTGTCGCGATGCAGCCATCAAGTCTTTATCAAGCCAATGAACCATGTGACTGTATACTTTCAACCTCCCAAACTGGGTAAATAAAGCTTTTTTTTTTTTGTTTTTTAAAAAAAAAATTTATTTATTTTGATTGGAAAGGCAGATCTACTAGAGGAGAGACAAACAGATCTTCCATCTGCTGGGTTATTCCCCAAATGGCTACAACCACTGGAGCTGAGTTGATCCAAAGCCAGGAGCCTCTTCCAGGTTTCCCACTTGGGAGCAGGGTCCCAAGGCTTTGGGCTACCCTGTACTGCTTTCTCAAGCCACAAGCAGGGAGCTGGAAGTGATTGGAACAGCCGGGACACAAACCAGCCCTCATATGGAATCCCAGCGCATGCAAGGTGAGGATTTAATCACTGGGCCATCACGCCAGGCCCAAACATCTTTTCTTTATGAAGGGCCATAGCTTCACACATTTTGGTTTAGAAACAGAAAATGAATTAATACACCTGTCAAAGGGGACTTTACAGATAGGATTAAGTTAAGGGTTTTGAGATGGGAAAAATCATCCTAAGCTAACCACTTTAACCCAATATATTCACATCGGTGCTTACTGGCGAGGCAGAGAGCAGAGTCTTAATAGTAGATGTGATGATGGAAGCCTGAAGTTGAAGCAATGTGAGGAAGAGGCTACACCCCAAGGAACACGGGTAGCAACACAAGGTGATTCATCCATCAGAGTCTCCAGAAGGAAACAGCCTTCCTGGCTCCTAAGCCAGCCTTGTGAGGCTGATATCCAATGTCTCCAGAGCTGTAAGAGACTAGCTCTGTGTGGTTTGAAAGTCTCTCAGTCACTGTTACAGCAGCCACAAGAAACAAATGCACACCTCCCTCCTCAGACTCCTGTGTATTGTCTAGTAGAAAGTTGATCTATTCCACCAGCATCTTGGGCTTGCACAGCCCTTCCATTTAGGCACCTTCCCCCTGTGGCACCTCACAGCAACCCTTTGGGCTAGGGAAGAAAGGGTTTGTGCCTATTTCTTATAAGGAGAGGTCTAGAGAACACTGAACTCTAGGGCTCAGAGAGGTCAAAGGGCTCTCCTCAGTTGCTCAGCATCTTTGCCGAGGATGCAACCTCTTTATCAACAGCCCTCTTGCTCTGCCCTTGGCCTGCATTGCCTGCACACTACGGGCCCTTGAACTCAGGAGCAGATGTTTAGCCTGCCGGAGTCACCAGTACATCCACAGCGCTGGGGAAAGCTTTCAGGATGTTGTCACTGGAGGCCTCATGTTTTGGAATTCTGGACTTGATCCTAGAGCCAAGGCAGCCATTCTAGAAACATTTCTAAGGGTAGTCTTGGCCAAGCAGTGCCCTGAAACTCAGCCCTTGACCTCCATTTTGCTGACTTTCTAAATCCATCAGACTGCAAAGAAAATCTTGTCATGAGTTCGTAGTTTTGCAGGAGGTACCGCCAAAGTTGATCTCTGTCACTTCCCTCTAGGGTGGAAGTGGAAAGAGGTGGAGCTAGTTCTGACTTGGCTGCTAGGCTACAGAGCGATCTTGGGTGAGTTAGGTTATTTCTCTAAGGATCCAGTTCCTAGTTAGATAATCATCTCTGGTTGCTTTACGAGTAAAGAACAGTTGGGTCTTTTGAACAAAAGATCACCATAAAATATTGTAGCTGCCATAAGGTGCCTGAATTTCTAACAAGTCTTCCTGAAAACGCTTTTCTGTGTCTAAAGGTCCCATATTAAAGTGTAAGTATCCTGAGTGAAGGTCATCCATGCTAGCCTTGTCTCCTGCCTGAACCTAGATCATAAGAAAGTGGATTCTTAGGTAAGAATATGGACACAGGTTCCTTATGGAGAGAGATGAAGAAATTTTTAAAAAAATCTTTGCAGTGTCTTATACTTTTTCCTTATTATGGAGTTATGACCAAGAACTTAATTCATTCTGATTGGGTCAAGGATTCAGTTCTCTCAGCCAAGGAGATATTTTTGGTGCTTGTTGCTTCTTAATGTGACCAAATAGAAAACCCATCTGTTAATCAAAATGCCATTTTACAAAAGTGTGCACTGAGTTCAATGAGGAGCTATGCAATAAAACTCATGGGAAATTCAAAGTTCCTTTCCCTGCCTCCATAGGGGGACTTCAGTTTGTGGAAAATAGAATGAAAAAAATATGTTTATGTTGCTGCCAGAACAAGTATGAAATCCATACATGGTATTTTCTGATAATATATGCTTCTCATGTATGTGGATTTCAAAATGGTTGGCACTAAATAAAAATATCTTTTAAGTCAACTTTTGCATGAATTTTTGAAAGTACTTTCAAATATACTGACAGAGTAAAATTCAAACCATAGAGGTCAAGTTTGGCTGGTGCTATGAGCCAGAGTTCCCAAGAAAACAGAGGCTGGGGTCAACTCATTTGCTAATGTCCTAGAAAGGAGATGGTTCCAGGAATTCAGGAATGAGAGGTGAGGCAGGGAAGGAGCAGGAAGGAATGAGAGGTGGGGCCTATTCCAGAATACATAGCAGCCAACTCAGTCATGGCCAAGCTGTTCAAAGACATTTTACAGATGTACTTGGAACCTCTGCCAGGGGTTCCTACCCCTTGTTTCTTCTATCGCAGCTTGCCCCAGAGGAGTATTAACTGTTCCACACACGCAGGATATGGGCCTCAGCCTCCCAGGAACTCATAAGGAAGTGAAAGCCTTGGGCTCTGAAGCTGGAAGCCTTGCCATGCATTAGGGAAAGCCAGGCTGAATCCCGATGTGGCAAGTGTAGTGGCACTTCATAAGCATGGGAACGGGAGCAGTCATGGAAACCATGTTGGGTGGGACACACAAGTGGCTGAGAAGTATAGGTGGTGATACACCGAGCCTTATAGAACTGAGTTGATGCTTAAACTTGACCTTAAATGACTACTGAGTACCAACTTAGAATATCAGAAGAAAATGGTCACCAAGACTTAGTCCGTCCAATCTTCACACAGGGCTAAAACCTGAAGTGTCACCTTTGCTCCTCAAAGGACCTTCTAATCAATCTTATGATACTGAAAAGTTCCGGAGCTCAGCTTCCAAAACCTGCATGGATTGGCTGACATGTGTGGAAGTGGCTTGACAGTCACTGACTGAACCACGATACCACAAACTTGGGTTTGAAGTAAATTTACTCTCTCAGCCCAAAGGCAATGCACCTCCTAAGTTATTCAGGCATACTTCGTACATGGCCTTCCCCCTCTCTGCAAAGTTAGCAGGGTAAGGCAAGCAAAGCTGAAATAAGGGCTTCTTTGCTCCTGGTAGTGCTTTTGGACCCAATCTTGTATTATGAGAGCATGCCTGAGTTCAGCAGAACAATGAAGAAAGGTACATAAGGAACAGAGCCAAGTGTTCCTAGTCATGTGGAGCAGAATCATTGGACATCAACTGATAACAAGCAGCCTTCCTGGCACTTATGCCTGAGCCTCATGAGGCTGACTTCTGGCATCTGGCCTCCAGGGATCTGCAACATCCTCATTGAAAATGTGCTCTGGGAGAAACATATGCATGGATTTCAAAAACATTTTTTGTTTCTGCGGGAAGTAAACTTATCTTTTCATTCCATTTTTAAATGAACTTTTCAAAAGATTTTCACATGAGTGCGACCAGCCAAGGGTCAACAGAACCATCCGGTTGCCCCATCACTGACCACAGTTGCAAAAACAAATCAGCTGTGTTCAGCAGAGCCCAGGATGGAGGAGCTGAATCTTAACAGCGGAGTAAATGTTGACGGTGACATGTCACTGAGCTTTTACAGGTTTTGCTTGTTACACAGCATTATTGCAGCAAGAGCTGACTGCCATAATGCCGTCAACTCTAAGTTGAACTCTGGCGGTGCTTTTCTCCATTGTGTCTCTCTATACCAGAATTGCTCATTTGCCCAATCCTTTCATATACATACATGTCACTTCTTAGGGTTGACTCCAGAATGCTCAGTTTTATATTTCTCTGTTTCTTTAAAGAGTGCTTAACAACCACACTGAACATACAGTACACCTCTACAAATTGAGTAATTCCACAGTCCATGTGGATTTCCAATGTCACTGGCTTGTGCTTTCCAAAATTTTAGAATGTGAGACCTAGAAGGGAGTGCAAAGAGCATCAGAACAACTCCTTCTGTTGTCAGAGGAGAAGGCTGAGGTAAGGCTCAGAGAGTCAAATTGCTTGTTCCTGGTCACAAGCTGGTCGGAAACAGCTAGATATGCTGGTCAGGTCTCCTGGCTGGTCAAGTTTCCAGGAGCAACTCCACACCCATAGCTGACTAGAAGAGACTGTCCAAAAGCAACGTGATGCCCATTCTGAGATTCCATCTTGGCCTAGGAGAGAATGCCATACCCAGGTAGCCATGTCTAATAGGAGTAAGGAAGCACAGGTCACTATCGATGCTACATTGTCTCATGCACTGGTTGACCTGTTGGTTCACATTTATTACAAAGATGCTGTTTTGTTTGTTCCACCATCATCTGGCTCCTGATCTGATGCATCCTTTGGAAACCTCCAAAGGACCTGAGAAGCAATCACATTCCCGTGTTGTGAGATAGCCCTTCTTTGAAACCCATCTTCCAGTACTACCCATCAAGGTAGTGAACACAAAGAAACGAAGCCCAAATAGAAGGAAGGCTTCAGATCTGAAATCTTGCTGTCATAATCCAGCCCAGAGTTTGCAGCAGCCACAAAGACAGGATCAGCTGGAGGAACAGGCTGCTGACATTTTAGTGTGCCTCAGAGGACTGAGTTCTCCTTACCTAGGTCAGTGTCATTCATTCACTGTCAGAATTAGAGGCAGGGACATCACTGAATGCAGTGCAGGTGGCCTGGAGCTGCACCTAAGGCTAGTAGCACAACTTGCAGAAGAGCAGTGGCCTGCTGATGGGGACCTCTTGTGAGAATTAGATAAAATAAGAGCTGGCTCTGTGTCTCTTCCTAAGAAAATTGAAGGAGCCTTTCTCAGCTTTCCTGTCCTTGCACAGGTCACTTTCTCAGGGAGCCCTCCCTAACACACAAAATAGGATCAGATTCCCCATCAGGTATCCTCATACCCCTTGCATCCTATCCCTTGAGACAAAAGTGTTTCATTCAATGGACTTGGTCCATTACAAGACTGACCAATATTTTACATACCAATCAGAGAAAAGCACCACCATTTAAATTATAAGACAATGCTTTCATACCTCTTATAATTGTCATTGTGTAGTTATTTAAAGAGCACTTTTAAATGTATTTAGACAGTTGTGTATGATATAGTACCCTTGTGCAAAGGGAAGTGCACTGAAAATTAACTGCTGAGGTAATAGTCGTTAACTCTCTCCACATGCACATTGAGTGGTTGGAGTCATGGTGACTCATAGTCATCAAGGTTTGCGTGCTGCCATCTGGGCTTGGTCGCCCTGCCTCGTCACCACACCATCCATCACCTCTGTCACCACTCCAGGCCTCTTGTCAGCATCACACGCCTCATGGCTGCCATGTTAGCAAAGGCCCTTCCATAGCCTACAAAATCCTCTCCAGGTGAGGGGAAGCCCAGGATTCGTTTTGTCCCCAATTTGCATTCATTTCGTTAGTTTACTTATCTGAAACACAGACAAGAAATAGAGGAGAGAGAGATATCTCCTCTACACTGGCCTGTTCTCCAAATGCTGGCAATACCTTGGATAAGAGCAACCTGTAGCTGGGAACTGGAAACGCAGTTTGCATCTCCCACATGAGTGGCAGGGACCCAAATACTTGAACCATCATCTGCAGCTTCCCAATCTCTGCATTGACAGGAAATGAAATCTTAGAGCCAGAGCTAAGTCTTGAACCTAGACATTTTGATATGGGATGTGGCCATCCCAAGCAACTTCTTAACAGCTGCGCCAACTGCCCACCTCAACCCCCTATCTGTCAACACATATTTTGAAACTTCGTACCATGAAATCACCTGGCCAACTTTCGCTGGCAAAGGAACTGACAGAGCTGCTACAAAGGTCACATAATCTGATTCCCTGAAGACTAAGCCCTTGGTGGACACCTTCCTCACATCCACTCTTGGCACTGCTTGCAATTTGGGCCAAATGGAAGACTGTTCTGCAGCTTGGGCCCTGCAAGGGAACTAACTAAGGCTGGAGCCACAAATCTGCAGCTTCTTGCATGTCACTCTATGCATCTCAGTTTCCTCATCTCGAACATGAGGCTATCACATGACTTCTCTGGGCTGTTTTCAAAATTCATTGAGCTAACGTGGAGAATGAGGTCAGCACAGTGTGGTGCACATGGTGAGTCCACAGTCACTGTAAGCTATGATTAGTGTGCCAGTGTACTTGCGTAGGACAATGTAAGCTTTGTGCTGTGCTATTACAGAGAATAAGCAACACCTCGGAAAGAAGATTGTAACTAAGACACAAGTCAAGAATGTGGCCCATGAATGCTATCATAGAAGGATCTACTGCTCTGGATGAAAAGGGAGGGAAAGTTTCATTCGATTGATGATGCCTGGGATGTCTTCCAGGTAGGACATGACATTTGAGGAAAGAGGAGACCTTCCAAAAGCTAAAGTGAGGGAGTGACCTTTAAGGTGGGAAAGGAGGGCAGGGCATGAGCACACACCAGATGCAGAGGCCTGCAAAAGTACTTGACACTCAGTAGCCATGGATTCTACAAGAATGGATCCAATCCACCCCTCTTGTTATTCAACCTATACATATTGCACCTGCACTGAATGTATACAGGTATTTCCTTGTCATCATTCCCGAAATAAAACAGTGTCGCAACCATTTGTATCACCTTTGCATTGTGTTAGGTATCATAAATCATCTGGGGTTGGTTTAAAGTATACAGAAAGACATGCATGGACTCTATGCAGCCACCAGGCTATTTTGTAGAAAGGACTTGAGCATCTGAGATTTGGGGTTCTGTAGTTACAGAGGGCTAAGTCTATAAAGCATATTTGTATCCTCACAATAGTGGGTTGTTCATTTTAGCTATGTAATAATAAAGTCAAGCAAAACAGAATGAAGAAGCAATTTGAGTTTTATTCTATGGGGAAAAGGGAAGTGACTGAAAGGCTTTTGACAAGAGAATGCTGTGCCCAGCTGCAACCTTCAGAAGGATTATTTTGTCAGGGCCCAATACAATGGCTCAATGGCTAAATCCTCACCTGACAAGCTCCAGGATCCCATATGGACATGAGTTTATATCCCGGCTACTCCACTTCTCATTCAGTTCCCAGCTTGTCACCTGGGGAAGCAATCTAGTATGGCCCAAAGCCATGGGACCCTGCACCCATGTGGGAGACCTGGAAGACGCTCCTGGCTCTTAAGTTTGGATTGGCTCAGCTCTGGACATTGCAGCATTTGCAGAGTGAACCAGCAGATGAAAGATCTTTCTTTTTGTCTCCGTTTGTTTCTCTAAATCTGATTTGCTCCTCCAATAAAAATAAATAAATCTAAAAAATGAAGAAGAAGAAACATTACTTTGACAGCAATGTCCAAGATGGAATGATGTGACACAAGCGAGGGAGCAAGGAGACAGGAGGCTGTTTTAAAGCCCTGGCAAGAGGTGCTAGCAGGACTGATGGGAACCTAAATGCAGACTGATCAATGTGCACCACAATGCGGAGGATGATCCAAGTGACCACTCATGCGGTAGCAGAGACTGGAAGAGGGAGCTGGTGACCAAGTTACTCTTTCTGCTTGAGTCCCAGTGGCTGAAGCCACATAGAAAAAAACAGCAGCGCTCTGACATGTGGCTCTAGACTTAGAAGGGGCTATGTTTGGGAGTGGAGGACACAGCCCAGGGAGAAGAATGTAAACTGAAAGAAGATGCCCCAGGTCATGAGCAAATCAGAGGGACCTCTTGCATGTGTGCCTTGGGTTCTTAAATCTGTGCATAACACCAGATGCAGACAAAGCCCTTCAGTGAAGCAAGATGGACTGACAAGTAGTATCTGTTCCCCAGTGAGTTTGTCATAGTCAGTGTCCCTGCACTATGGGAGCAGATCACTCTTTCCTCCCAGGGCCACCAGAGCAGAAAGTGGCCAGCACCATGAAGGTATGTCACATGAAGACAACAGTTAAGTCACTTTTAATTTTTTTTTTAAAAAAGCTGCATTCTGTGAAAAGAGAGGATCACATTAGGAGACAGGTAAGTCTTTTCCAGCTCAGGCCATTAGTGTAGACTCACCCATCCGGTGTCAATTACCCTCCTCTCACTTTCATAGAGCCAAGCTTTAATTTGCTTATGCAAAACATGTATGGCCCAAGATTCTACTTTTTTTCCCTAAGATCCTTTCATTATATGTGGAAGGTTGGAGATGATGCAAAGTGAACTCAGATGACGCCTTGAGAAATGCAGGTGACATCATCCCAAAATAATGAAGTAGAGCAACTCCAGGGCTACTTAGCAACAAATGCAAGATGCTATTTCCATCTACATGGACAAAGGGTAGGAAGAATTTTATAGAACGTGAAAGACCATGGTTCTTTGGAGGGAAGATGTCAGAAAGGAGTGAGAAAACAAAGAGGCAATCCGAAAAAACAGAAAGGAGTAAAGACAATCTTAGCTCATTGAGAGACAACTAATATATCCGTTACTATTGTGTTTAGTGCAAGTAAAAAAATATCTAAATCACTGCAGCTTAAATGAACAGGGTTCCATATAACATGAAATTCAGAAGCTGACAATTGCTGCTGTTGATTCAGTTATTGGAAGATGCCAGAAGTGGCATTTCCTTCATGCTATCCCAGCATGGCTGCCTAATCCCAGCCATCACATCTGTCTCGACATTTCAGATAGACAAAGAGAGAGAGAGAGACAGAGACAGACAGAGAGAGAGAGAGAGAGAGAGAGAGAGAGAAAATGATACCAACCACTTAAGTTTGGATTCCTCCAAAAGCAGAGATTTGGTTTCCCATAGTTTGTTTGGAAACTGGTCCCTGGAAGCAGAAAAGGAAGCAAGGGGAATGAGAGAAAGAGAAAGAAAAAACAATACTGGGGCATGTGAAAGAGTATGTAAGTGTGGCTGTTCAGCCTAGTGGCCAAGACTGCCATGTCACACTTCAGAGTACTCCAGCTCCTGACTCCAACTTCCTTCTAATACAGACTTGGGGAAGCAGCAGTGATGGCTCAAGTAGTTGGGTTTCTGCCACCCACATGGGACATCTGGATTTAATTCCCAGCTCTGGTTTCAGCTTGTCCCACACTATTCTGGGCATTTGTGGGATGAACAGATGAACCAGTGGATAGGATAGGATAGGATAGGATCTCTCTCTCTCTCTCTCATTTTTAATTTCTAAATAAAGTGCTGCCTTGGGCAATACACACTTCATTACATCCTATCCTCCTGAAAAGTGTATGTAGTGGCCCCCGTAAGCGGATCTTTGAAGAACAGGAGGTTGTCACTAGGCTCATTCACCACTGGTTGAAGGTCAACAGCAAGGACATGAATCTACACTTTTAGGCTTTGCTTCTGTGCATGACCAAGATCTTCCACGGTGTCCGTGAAGGCCCCAGAGCATGGAGCGGGAACATGCATACACAGGACACACTCAAACAGAGCTACTGTTTGCAGAAGGTGAATCCAAACATAGAACTGTCCGCCAAATCTGTAGCTAAAGCAGAAGCTCACTGAGAGACATGGGCCACACCAGCAGAGCGCCTCAAGTCTCACTGGCCAGAGCTGCACTGCCTTGGCCACTACATGTCTAGCCTCTAGCATAGAAGTGGGTGGAGGAGGGCAGGGAAACTGGAAAAGGCTAACCATAGAGTTAAAAAAAAGTCTTAAGGTCTCAGATTCACAAAGGACCCTCTGCTCTGAGTGCCTGCTTTTATCAATGAGGCAGGAAGAGTATGCTGGGGAGAGTGAGGACCTGGCCTGCCCAGACCATGGAGCTGGGATAGAACTGGGGCTGGAATCCAGCCTGCCTGGTCTGGAAATTCTGCTACTATCTCCATAATAACCCTCTTAGATGGCAGAAGCATCTTGACTAGAAAGCTGTCCGAGAGAGTGAGAGCAAGAGAGAGAGAGAGAGAGAGAGAGAGAGAGAGAGAGAGGAAGAGAAAGAAAAAGAAGAAGGAAAAAAACTCCTGCATAAATTAAGTGGGTTCTGTTATCACCAGGCGTTTGGACTTGGTTTCAGGGACAATGGCGAGCCATTGTAGAATCTTAAACAAGAGCACGGCAATTTGGGTTGCTTGTAGGTGAATATTATAAACATAAGGGGTTATTTCTTTGTTGATTACGGCTACTGATTCAGCCAAGGGGAAATGGAGTTCTGGATGGGCTGGTACCTCCAGCAGGGGCTGCAGGTGCTGGCAAAGGGAGGTGCAGGCTGCTGTCTGACATTCTCAAAAGGCCCTGCTCTCCTGAGAACCGCTTGATGCTTATTGCTAATAACAAGGCTGGCAGCCGGCTGCAGCTTTCGCTCAAAACTCTCTGGCTTTCAGTAATCAAAGCCAGGCCTTGCTTGTTCCTTGGCCCTCAACTGCAAAAGGAATTTCCTTTATTTTTGAACATGGAGAGAATAAAAAAGAAGTACAAGTTGTTTTATAAGACAAGTGGGGCAGCAATTTGCAATCAGCATTTAGGCATCTCTTAGGGATTAACATGGGGACTCATTTAAGGGCTCTGAGTGTTAATAAGGATGAAATGTATTTCTTTTTCCTTGGGTTCCCTTGTAGGAATCCCAGAGCAGTGTTCCGAAATTGATCTCTACTGCTTGCAACTTCACACATCCCACCATTTCCATGCTGATTCTGCCACCCGTCCTTTTGACAGAGCCCCACCTCTTATTAACTTAGAGAGATTTCTACCCCAGTCAGGGTGCACAATGGGCATAACTGGCACCCAGAAATACTGCTCATTGGGTTGAGGCAACACAGCCAGCAAAATGGCCTTCTCTTACCCAGGGAGTGTGGGTTGAAAATTGGACATTAAGTTACACTTCTAATTGAAATGAATTTCATGGTTCCAGAACAGGCCCCAGTGGTCCCAGCCCACATCATAAAAACCACCATAGGCAAATTGGCACCGTTCAGCCTTGGCTCAAACAGGCTAGGGAGTGAAAGAAGATGTAAACTGAATTTGTGGTTGTTTTTATCTTCAGATAGACAGGCTGTGGGAAGCTTCCAGAAGAGATTTCTTGGGTTGGGTTACATCATTTTCCTGGCTGTCTGGGAGGCAGTATAGTATAGGAGAAAAGCACTTGATTAAAAGTCTGCTCTTGTTTCTCCCAGCAACTGACATTTCATTCTTTGCAAAGTCATTGGATAGTTTTCATCCCTCAGTTTCTTGGTCAGCAAAATGGGGGGGCAGAGGGGTAATGGCATCTCTTTGGCTCACACATTGGTGTCAGGCTAAGGCAATGACAGTTTGCCTGGTCTCTCCTGCAGACAGAGGGAGCCCTTGAACCCGTGGTTCCTGGTTACCCCATTGGTGTCCACCCTATCAACTAACATTCAACAGGCACGATGCTTGTCCTGCAATGACACTTGACTATGAGATGAGGTGGGCAGTAAGGGGACGAGGAGTGTACACACAGGTAGACACCCCATTATTCACATCAGCTCCCTATTCACCCTAGGGATATGTACATAGCAGCAACCTACAAGCAGTCTGTGTCTTCTCTCAGATGCCACGTTGCCTTGTGAGCTCATGATAGTCACCCTGCTAAGAGACTTATGTATGCCTCTCCACAGCCATGTCAGAGAGATTCGAATATTCCCATCTTATAGAGAAAGAAAATGAGGCACAAGATAATTCATAGTTTTGACAATATCACACAGTTAGCATGTTATTGAGTGAAATTGGAATATGCCAAAGTCTATGCTCTCACTCTACTCTATTTTTCATCACCATTCTCAGGAGAAAAGGTAAAGAAGTTTATAAACTTTCTTGCCACTAAGAAGTTTGTTTATGGTCTAATGGTGAAGTGATGTATGTAACGGTCAAGAAACAGGTGAATTTGTCAACTATCTCTGTCCTGACCACCAACCCAAACTTCAATGACTTAGAACACGAAGCCTTGCTCACCTGTCAGGTGTGGGCTGTGGGTTGGCTGATCTGATCTGGCTCCACTGAGAAGCTTTATTTGGGGATTCAGGTCTTCTGGGTGTGGGTCCTCAGGGTGAGGTGAGGTGAGTTTGACTTTGCTGGCCATGAGCTCCCACGAGGGGATAGCTTCATCTGTGTTGGCAGCGCATTAGCTGAAGCAGGTCACATGACTAAACTTCATCAAGGGATGGGGCAAAAGGCAGAGGTATATAAAAAGGGGTAAAGAGTTGAGTCCAACAAGAAGATGTTGGACACTCCTTTTCACCACCCTAGTGCCACATTAATACCTTTGTTACATGTTTGTCAATTTCATGGGGATGAAGGTTCACCATTTTTTCCTCCCTGTGGTGGACTGTACCTAAGGGGATGCATAATATGTTCATAGGTGGAAACAGAGAGAAGTATGTGTTCATACTTGCAGTACAAGGATGGACTCACAGTGCTACGGCTAATAATCTCCTGCATTGCTGGGAGACACCTCAGTAGCAGCACGATGGACTTGTAAAAATTCCATTCTAGTCTTACAGTCAGGAAGGGAGGAAACTTGGAGAGGAGAAAGGGAGACTCCAGTGCCTATTAAACGGTGTCAAAAAGTAATAAAAATAATAAAAAAGAATTAAGTCTAATAATCTAAGTTATTACAGAGAACTCCAGTTTTCACAGTAAGATACCTGCATTATTTTTAAATAATAGACTTGCATTTTTAAAAGACATGTCAAACTCCGGCTTAAAAAGCACAATGCAATACCATCCCAAGAAGATTACATTGCACATACTGAAAGATGACATCTTCCGACTCATCAGCTGTGTCCCAATAATTTAAAAAAATTTACACCTGCAAAATTCCAAAATGCAGTGGTTACCATTTTCTAAAGATATCTGCAGTGCTTTGGAGTCCATTAGAGAAGCAAGTTTCATTCATTTATCAAAAGTCTGTTTATTGTTACTTAGCATGTGGGTATCAGAAATAAAAAGGACATTGGTCAGACCTCTCTCATCACTGCTAACTCAAGAGTCTAGCAGCACCCAGCAGTTAAGAAGCCCACTTTCCATAACAGGGAGCCTGGGTTGAATTCTCAGCTCTGGTGTGTGACTCCAACTTCCTGCCAACACGGACCCTGGAAGGCAGTGGTGATGGCTGAAGTAGTTGCCTCCCTACCACCACCATATGGGATACCTGAATTGAATTCCTGGCTCTTGTTTTTGGTCTAAGCCTGGGTCCTGTCCCAGCACTGCAAGTATTTGAAAAGTAAACCAACCAAAAGAAATTATCTCTCTCCCTTTCTCTCTCACACACATATACATACACATGCACACTTACTGCATATCAATTTGTATCATACCAAAAATCTTAATGTATTGTGAAGCACAGACTCTGAGCAAGTACAAATGGGATAGATTAAAGCAGGAATAGTGGAAGCTCCTGAAACAAATAAGAAAAATACTTCACGTAGACTGGGGTTATGGCTGAAAATTCTAGACATTGTACTCTGATATCCCTTCCTTTATTAATAGTAGGAAGAACCATAAATTTTAACTGGCATGGTTGCCTGGGATAACAATGTCCCCCCAGCCTTCCCTACAGCTAAAACTACGTTTTGAACAATAGTTGGACATGGCAGCATCACATGCAACTTCCATGAAGTGTCCTTTTTCCTTTCTTTCCTGATGGTTGGGATGTACATGTGATAAATGAAACAGGGCAGGCCCCCACGGACCATAAGTGACCTTGAAAATGGAGACCACTCAGGATGAACCAATGTGGGAGCAACCCCATTGATGATTTTTGAAAACAAACAGCCATGCCTACTCTGTATTGCCTACCTCTAGGTGTTCGAGTGAGCAAAAAATCCACCACTATCTCACTTAAATGCTTATTACACTGAGCTTCTATGACTTATTGCTAAGTCTTATCCTAGCAGATAAATGGATTTAACCAGACATCACTGCAAAACTGAGATTAAGTTGATATCAGAATTGCAAACGGACAAAGAATGCAGGATTATGTGTTCCAAGG
This sequence comes from Ochotona curzoniae, assembly GCF_017591425.1. Lineage (NCBI taxonomy): Eukaryota > Metazoa > Chordata > Mammalia > Lagomorpha > Ochotonidae > Ochotona > Ochotona curzoniae. Next base: position 15,210,913 of record NW_024465023.1, on the reverse strand, counting down.
ATACAGAACAGCATATGCAAAGACCCAGAGGTCAGAGAGCATTAGATTTTAGCCCAAGAATGAAGGGGAAAGAGAAGATCAAAGACTATCTTTGTGAGCCTAGATCTCTTTCAGTTACTCATACATTGGCTCATGTCTCTTCTCTTTCTCCCTTTCTCCTTTCTCTCTTATTTCCTCTTTTTCTCTTTCTTCTTCCAGTCCTCCCTTAATTTTTCTGCTCCTTCTCTGCATTCTTCCAGCCTCTCCTTCTTCCCTTTGATCCTTTCATCCTTTTGAGAAATATTTTGAGCACCTACCAGGTGCCAGTTATTATATAGGATCTGAACATACATCCCATTCTGACGGAGGGAAAGATATTGGCTGCAGAGACCAGAGGGAGAGAAAGAACATACGTTTACTTCATATGGCAGACACAGAGAAACACTGTTCAGATTTCCTTCCTGAGTTTATTGCCCAACTATCATAACTTTGCTAGTTGAGGGCCTCCAGCTGTTAGCTTTAGTAAGATCAGTCTCAGATTTTGACCCAAGATCATGCTTCTCTTGGTGTGATCCCTACCCAGTGTCTAAACAGAGCTGTGATACTAGGGTCTGACCATTTGCATGCAATCTGGGCACCCTTGGCACGATGGAAGCCCTGCAGTGCTGACCAAGACTTTTCACATCTGTGTAGTAATCTTCCCAGAGAACCCAGCATTCCATAGGCCTCAAGGGAGGCTAGAGCTTATCATGTTTATTGGGACAGAAGGAAGACCAGAATGAACAATCAGCAGCTGGGGATGAGACAAGGGTTAGAAAACTATGTATGACTTTGCTTTGATTTTAGCCCAAGTCCATTGGGAACATGTCGAAAGATTTTTAAGAATTTACCCTAACGGCTGCATGGATTTGGAGGAACCAGAATATCAGTTATGAGAAACTACAATCAAAGGGAGGCATGAAAGGAAGTAATTCTAGTGCAATGAAGGATGCATCCAGTTATCCTGAGCAGCTGTAGAGTGGGAACCAGCAGTCTTCACTGAAGGATCAGATCTTGCATGGAAGAGGGTGATGGAGAGAAGCATGAACGGTGGTGAACAACATAATAGAGAGCTTCACCGTTGCCTATTATGTTTTGGTGGAAAAGAACAGAGATGAGAGTGAAATCAATAGTCCAGTTGTAGATTGTGGGTTTTAACATTGTGGAATACACAGATCTGGAGTCAAAGACTAGTCAGGCTGGAAAGTATACATTTGAAAGTCACCAACATGTCAGGGGATTTGAAGCCCTACAAGCTGATGAGAAGGTTTGAGGGACTGTCCCCTTCTCTCCAGGCCATCTGATTTGTCCTCTTATTTCCTTACTCCCCAGGCCTTCCCAAACCTTATTTCCATCCAGGAAAACACCTCACTTGTATCTCAACTGTGCATCATAGATTTGTGATAAGAATTTGTTGAATGCATGAAGTCATTTTGTTACTTGGTTGCCCCATCAGCCCTTCACACCCACTTTGCCTTTCAGCAGAGATCAAAACAAGCAGGCCATTATTTCCCAGACAAGTATTGTCAAATCATGGTTCCTCATTGAGACATAGCTTACCATGAAGTGAAAAGCCTGCGAAGAGAGCGATCTCCATGGAGAACAGCATAACTACTGCAGATCCATCAAAGCCAAAGCAATGTTATACTCGGCTCCACGTAGTAGGCTCCTGCACCATTCATATCCACTCCGATTTGAGTTTTCTGGATGAAGTGGAGTATTCCAAGTTCCTCTCATTTTTCTTACATGTGATATTTAGCAGCAAAACATTTGGAGCCTGCAAGCCAAAGGAATCAGCATTGGTGCACAGATAATATGCAATGCACTATATGCTGGTGAAACTTTGGTCCTGCTCACGGCTTCTACCCTCAGCTAGTAGGCTGCTACTTATACCGGTGGGGAATTTCAGGCCTTGGACTGGTATATGCAGATGAGTAGAAGGAGCAATAAGCTGCCTTCCAACTCCCCATGGAAGTCAGAGACAGCTCTCCTTCACTGCCATAATCTAGCAATCTTCCAGAAGGACCATGGGCAGGGAAGGACCATAGAGTCAGAGTGGGCTTAGAGGACATTCATTTGCCCAGGCACGGTGTCCTGTCCCATCACACATGATCCGCTGTTTGCCCACGGTACCCAAGAGTCACTTGCTGTCACTTGTGTCCCCCAAAATTTCAACCTGACACAAGTGCTTTCTGAAAGGGGCCACTCTGTTATCATTAAAAGCATCCTCGCTGAAGAGGAGGATTAATTAGCACCAGACCTTTTACCTCACCTATCACTGGGGGCGGTCCACAGAGGATTTCTCCCTGAGCTACTAATGAATTTTGCAACTGTCACAAAACAATGCAAATAAGTAGGAGCCACATCTGCTGAACACCATCATGAGGTCAAACTGTGGGTAAATAAATGCTTGCTTCAAGGAGAGGGTAAATCCTAAGGTGAGGAGTGACAGGGCTTTGTTTGCATAAACCCAGCAAGGTATTATGGGTAGGATATTAATTAAATCATGCTCCTGGGCCTCACAGAGCCCCAGCTCCGCAGCTTCAGCTTGTTGACAAACTGAATGTAGGGCCCCCGGAGAGAGCACTAACATTTTGATGAACAGGGTGTGTTGAGGCTGATGTTTCCTAACTAGCATTTTAATGTAATTTTTGATGCTTTATCTGAGCATGCTACAGAGAATGTTTGGATAAAAGCATGGGGCCAACATCAAATGTCCAAGAGAGGAAACGGCCATTGGAGTTGCTTCCCTGAAAGACTTGCTAGCCACCCTCAGCCAGCCTCAGGCCTTCCTTCCACCTCCTCTTTTTACCCACCCCTACCCTGCACACACATGCCCGGGAGAACAGCTCTGAATAATGTTGAAGCTGCCTCGGGTTTAAATGAAGTTTTAATGAGTCTGAGAGTCTGCCTAGGACCCCTTCAATCTTTCCTTTTTTGTTCTTGCTTCCCTTTTGAAGAAATTAACCTTATGGCAGGTACTGTCTTCACTGAAAGGGCTTTTATTTTCTGGTTGCAATAAGAGTCCCCCTCTCAGCTGGAGTGGAAGGTTGGTCATTAAGACACCTCGGTGGACAGCAGCCAGTTCCACTTTGAGAGACGCTGGCCGGCCACGTGCAAGCTCTTCGTAATTGACTAATGACCCTGCTGCACCCATCCCCACCATTCCCATCTTCATTTGCAGTACATGGCCTCTTTCAGCTCAAAATTTCATGCTTCATTGGAGGATGATAAAGCCTCTTTTATCTGAGAATATGCAGACAAATATGAACTAATTAATGCTCCCACTAGCCCCCTGGGAGTGCGCAATTGTCCTCTGGCCCACAAAGCTGCCCGGGCATTCCCTGACATAGCACTGGAGGACAGTGGCAGCGTCCCCGCTTGGCCCCCGCCCTCCTCTCCTCTCCTACTCCCTAGCAGTCATTTCTCAACCGTTTCTTCCCCAATACCTTCAGCACTTGTCCACTCCTGCCATCTCCACCAGTCACAAGGCGTTGCTGCTTCTCTTGTCCCTTCCAATTACACACTCCATTCTCTCTCTCCCCGCAGCAGGCAGAATGGGGCTGTCTCTGGCATTCATCTGGAGAGATCACTTCCTGCTTTCAAAGGCCTGCAGGTCCCATCTCCCTGCTCCCAGCCTCCACCAACACTGCTTTGCCTTTGGTTTCTGAAGCACAAGCTCTTTCCTGCCTCAAAGCCTTCGCCTATGCTGCTCCCTCTTCTAACAACCAGTTGTGGCTGAGCTCCTCCAAGAGCTGATGTGTGAAGAACTATTCTGAGGTTTTAACTGTTAGGATGGTGGTTTGTAGCATGACCGTAGCCAGTGGTGACCAATAGAGCAGCAAGACTTGCTTCTGACGAGAGTACAAGGATATGATTATCAACATCCTGCCCTTACTCTCCAGCTCCATGATTCTCCGGTGGATAACTCTACTTCCAGTTCCAGGTGTAGCCATTCAGGACATTTCATTCCTCTGGCCAGTGGAACTGGGTTAGAGCTGGGTCGGTAAGAATATATAACCTTGGAAATTTCCCTAGAAACCAGGAGAAAGAAGAAAAAAATATTTCTAACATGGTTTCTGACTTTTGAGAAAAGGTTATGGGGGTGAGAGGGGCAGGGAGCCTGCCTAGAAGAGCGATAGGGATCAGTGCAAAATACCTGGATCCAGTGATTCCTGGTACTCTGCCCTGTAGTTCCCAGCTTCATAGGCTTATACATTTGTTTTCAGTTATTTTGACTCACAATTCAATCTTGGTATTGTACTACAATATTAAACCATGGGCGCTTACCTAAATTTCCTCCTTATTTGTTGAGCCCTCTGAGTCTGTGACCTTACCTTGGAGGCCAGCTCTACCATTCTACTCTTTACTAGATTTTAAGAAAGAATCACCAGCTCTTTCAGAAAATGAGAATAGATCTCAAAACTCCTTATCACCTTATATGTCTCCCATGAGAAGCCTGCGACATCAAAGCAAGGGGAAGAATGGCATGGGAAGAGATATGATGCAGGTAAAAATAAAGTTTGATGCCCCATGCTTTTGAAAATCTGTTGGTTGCAAAATCTAGAGAAGGAAGTCAAGCTCTGAAAAAGATCACTGGAAACATTGTGCAATATGTGGAGCTGCCAGATGCTTGCTCTGTTCTTATGAAGTGTGCTTGTCTAGATAAACTTGGGGCACAGTTTCGTAGGGCTTTCCAGCATATCTCAAAGTTCTGCTGTTATTTGAGCAATGCTAGCCAATGTTTAGAAAGTAAGAGAGATGATGAGAAAGCACTGGTCATGCATTTTAAGTAAAAGAGATGAAGGGATGGGTGGATTTTCCAAAGCAAATAAAGCACTCAAGTGACTTCCAGAGAAGCTACCAATGGAAGCTCTGTGCTGATTGTGATCATGCTGCCAGGCTTGCATTCCTATTTCAAAATATAACCCTCTTTAGATGGTACAGTTCAAGTCTGATGGCTTATTAATCCATGATACTGGTTTGGGATTTTGTTCAAATCTTCCTTTCATCCCTCCCTCTCCTAGTGTTTGAGATCTGTTGATCTGTGATCTTAGTAACAGAGTAATTAATGCTGGCAGATGTCACAGAAGGCCCCATAGATTGCTTCATACCTTTCAGAAAGGATTTGGCATTGGTCCATTCTGCATTCTTCTGCTAGATACTACTTACATTTTTAAATCTTATGGTGTAAAAATATTTTACATTTTTAACTAGCAGTTTCTCAAGTCACAATGATATATTTTTTTAAAGCTATTCCTTCCAAACCAATATCAATCCAAGAGATAGACAGGAACCAGATTTCCTCACCACTCTCAAATAGCTTCCTGGGGTAGCGGTAGGGGGAAGACTACAAATGCACTGCAGAGCAGTTACAAAAATGTATTCAGGAACTGAATCCTTCACCAGTGTCACAGAGAAATAGCTGATTCCAGGCCTAGAAAGGGAAGTATAGGAAGTACCTAGAAGTTCATATTGCACCTCAACAATGCACTCAAAGAATGATGGAGGAATGTCAAAGAGATAGAAAGCAACCCTGATGGGGGCTCTTTCTGAACGTTTCTGAACAACAAAGAAAATAATGACAGTGGCAGATCATTGATTGAATTGAATTGATTTATAGAGAGCAAAGGAAAAGCTCTCCTTTACAGAGAATTCTAGCCAATAAATTAGAAGAGATGATAGATTTAAATAAGCACTATTTTGCAAGCATCAGAGGACTGTTTAATTCAGGTGAGCTCCTCAGTGCATAATAAAAAGTGCTGAGTCAAAGTGCACTGGGGTGTCTGATAGTCACACCGTCTCAAGGTATCTCTTCATGATTACTAATGACTTACAGACATAAAGGTGGTAGCATTGGGGAGGAGAAATATAGCAGAAGCCTCCCTAAAAAGAAGTCAAAGTTAACACCACCAACAACACGGGGACAAAGTGACAATGTGCTTCCTCATATAAGGCGCTGAGAACACAATGCTAAATATGGAGTGAGTCTGCCAATTACCCACTACCTGAAGCTAATCGTAAGGAACTAGCTACATTGAGGCATGCTCTACAAAACGACTAGCAAGAGCGCTTCAAACCGTTGTGAAAGACAAGGAAAGTCTGAGCAAGTTGTGCCAGATTCAATGAAACCAAAGAGGCAAGAAACCTAAATATTGTGGGCACTCTTGGGTTGAGTCTTAAATCACTAAGACACACGGAAACAAAAGGAGATTGTGGGCTAAATGGAAGATTTTGAAGGCAGACTGTAAATTGAATAATATTTATAGCATGGTTAGGTTTCTACACTTGATCATTATATCATAGCTTTTGAAAGAATGTTCAGTGGACAATGAGATGCTGGACTCTATGCTTGGTGCATGCTTGCAATGAAGGAATCTCAACTAAACTTGTACTGTGGTTACACAACAGGGGGGAGGAGCCCACCATGGGGGGAGGGTTGGGAGAGGGGTGGGGGGAATCCCAGTGCCTATAGAACTGTGTCACATAATACAATGTAATTAAATACATACAGATAATATATATATATAAAGAAAAAATGTTCAGGGCCGGTGCAATGGCTTAACTGATTAATCCTCTGCCTTGCAGTGCCAGATCCCATACAGGAGCCAGTTCAGCTCTCAGCTGCCCCACTTCCCATCCAACTCCATGCTTATGGACTGGAAAAGCAGCAGAGAGTGGTCCAGGTCCTTGGAACCCTGTTCCTACGTGGGAGACCTGGCAAGGAAGCTCCTGGCTCCTAGCCTTGGATAAGCTCAACTCCAGCCGGTGTGGTCATTTGAGGAGTAAACCAGAGGATCGAAGATCAATCGGTCTCTTCTCTCAATAAATCTGCCTTTCCAATAAAATAAGTAAATCTTTTAAAGTAAGAAGAAGAAGAGAATGTTTTTGCTCTTAGGAACTTCATACCTGACGATTTAGAATGAAGAGTCCAGATATCTGTGACTTACTCTCATCAAAATAATAACAGCACGTGTACATATAGTGCATGGTAATATACATACAGACAAATTATTAATATGGCAAAATAGTGGCCGCTGGGAAAACTGGGTGAAGAATATATCATGTTACTCCTGAAAATAATCTTTAAGTTTCACTTTTTTCTCAAACTCAAAGCATATACACATACTTAAAAGGATCCCATTAGACAAATATAAGATGCCATCCTTTTAAAACAGAAAGTCAAATTTAAATGAATTGGGCCCAGTGCAATAGCGTAGTGGTTAAAGTCCTTGCCTTGCACGTGCAGGGATCCCATATGGGCGCTGGTTCTAATCCCGGCTGCCCCACTTCTCATCCAGCTTCCTGCTTGTGGCCTGGGAAAGCAGTCAAGGACAGCTCAAAGTTTTGGGACCCTACACCCGTCTGGGAGACCTGGAAGAGGTTCCTGGCTCCTGGCTTCGGATCAGCACAGCACCAGCCATTGCGGTCACGTGGGGAGTGAATCATCGGATGGAAGATCTTCCTCTGTGTCTCTCCTCCTCTCTGTATATCTGACTTTCCAATAAAAACAAATAAATCTTTAAAAAAAATTAAATGAATTTAAATGAAATACAATTTTAAAATTCTCTTCCTCACTCTAGCCACATTTTAAGTGCCCCTGAGCCACACACGATGAGGTGCTACCATATTACAGCATCAATATAGAATCTCTGTCATCATAGAAAGTTCTGTTCAACAGGTGGAGAGGGTGGAGCACCATCTGCCATTGCCATTGACCAAGCGATGATGGGCGAGTTCCATCCCCTCTCGGCTTCCTTTCTCACCTGCAGCACAAAGATGCGGCTGTCTTGCGATGGTCTTGTGTAAGAAGATAAGAAGTCTGTGGTGTGCAGGGCTGCCAAGAGATGTGCCGATGCTGCTCCCCTCCCCTGGAGTCAGTTCCTGGGCTCCCCAAAAGGAGCTGGCTCCTCAACACTCCACCTGGAAGATAATTTAGCTTTTTTTGTTTTTTTTTTTTTCCACCTGGATTCTTTCCCTGCTTCCTACCTGTCTGTGGCTCCCATAGCTACTGTCATCGTGTTGGTCTCGTCTATCTCGTCTAGTACAGACTCTCCAGCTCTCTCTGTCTGGGCTTATTCTGGCCTTATATTGGACTTGGGTGTTCTATCTGCAATGCCCAGTCCCAGTTCTGCTGCTGCTTCTGTTGCCTCTCCCCAACTCTTCACACGCACCCCAACTCAGGATTGTTGACCTTCCTCAGCTCGCAGGAAACTCAGATACTCATTACCACTCCAGCCCATGGGGGACTGAGCCCAATCCCTCTGTTCTTGATGCTGCTAAAAACACCTTGAAGTGTGATCATGACACTCACCCCTGTGTCAAGTAGCAGCGACTTGCACTGATAAGGTTCTCAGACTGACTCTCAGCTGTCCTCTGAATTCTACCAGCACCTATGGAAGTTATGACTATCTTATAAAGAAGCAAAACGTCAAAAATAATTCCATGTTCTCTCTCTTTCTCTCTCTCTCTCTCTCACTGAGTCAAAGACAAGCCCCCATATCTCCTACTCCATGCATTCTTTTTATCATTTGAATTTCACACCCAGTCTTCAAGAAATCAAGGTTGGAAGGGCTATGATTATAGGACAAGTGATACTGTATGATTTCCAAGGTTATACAAAGGCACTACAGCTTTCACTCAGCTGCATCCTCTTTGGAATCCAGCTCCCACGTTGCAAGAAATCCCAAGCCATGAGGAAACGCTGTACATAAAGACAATGGTCCCTTCTGAGCCCCAGTTGACAGCCAAGATCAACTGCTGGACACGTGAATCAGTGAATCTTCAAGTGATTCTGTCCTTCAGCCTCTGAGATGTCCCAAGCAATGCTTTGTGGAACAGACAGAAGCTATCCTCGGAGTCCTGTCAAAACGGTAGATATCTCATCAGACGTAAAACGTCACTATCACTTTAAGCTACTACACTGGGAACTATTTTCTGTTACCCAGCAGTAGATAATTAAACAATGCTTCATCAGTTTGCACTGCCATTTCTCACCCTATTACTAGCTATAGGATTATAACTGAACAACCTAAGGTCCAAATGTAAAGCACAGGAATGCCATTGTCCCTGATACTCCCCTCAACCTCCGGGATCTCAGCCCAAAGCAGGGAGGCGATTTGAACCAGATGTTTTCCCCATCAGGCAAATGTTTCTCTCCCTACCTGGAAGGAATATTTCCTGTAGCAAACCTTTTCTTTCCCAAGAAAACACACACCTCTCCTCCTTCCTGAGACCATAATGGCAGAGAGAAGGCTGGGAGAGACCGTGATACGTGTACACAACAAGTCCTCAAAATACATAAGCTGCCACCTAAAACTCCAACTAAGTTGTTGACCTGATGACAGAATCACCACGTAATTGGCACCATCAAAGGAGAAAAGACAACATGGAGGGCAAGGGAGAAAGCCCATGCCTACAGGACTCCACGTAAGAGGGGATTCGAGGTGTTACTGATATATTGTGTAATAAACAGATGGCACGTATAGAATCCCAGGCCCACTAAATGCCTTAATCTTATTGCCTGGCTAAGATCTATTTATAATGCTTTCCCCACGTGCAGAGGGAATACTTGCTTCGCCTTTCATTCCACTTCCATATGCTTAATTTTCCTCACCTGCAGGAAACCCAGCTCTTCGGAGGCTCCTCCCTTGAAATAAATTTGCAATAATTTTATCATTCCTGGCAACAAGTCCGTCCTCACAGTGAGTTGTCCTTTGATATTTATAAGGATGTGAATTTAGCCATAGCAACCCTATTTACATAGTCTCCTTCATGTTCTTTGTCATTATAATTTCTAATAACACTATGTTTTAGAATTGGTCAACAGCTTCTACATTGGTGTAGTAGTAGTAGATGTTTATTGGTATGGCTTCTCAATCTCTATTCTCTCATAATCATCCACTTTGTACACAGGGTTGTTTCCGCCATACACAGCACTCATGTTTTACAAGTGACTCCACTTTCCCAACCAGAGCTGACTTTCCTACGAACAAACACAGGATTAAAACTGAACGATGCTGTCTCCCCTCCCATCACCAAATACAAATGTGAACATCCAGATACTGACAATTCATCGCTGCATTGAATTGATTGCAAGATTCTGATGGGGACTTTTGTGCCTAGGACACTGAGAGCTCTGATATCCTGGGAAAGCAAGTTGTGAACCTCAGTGATTATTCAAGTGTGGATTTGGATGAGACTCTCCTATAATCCACACCAATAATAAACATGATCAACAGAGCCATAAGTGGACACATTAGTTTTGGGTTGCTCCAGAAGCAAATCTGGAGACAAGAATTGAATTCAGTGGGTTATTTTGGGAAGACCTATAAGGAAGTAAGGAAGAATAGTAATTATAGTTCTCTAGAGAAATAGAAACAACAGTATATGGTGTGTGTGTGTGTGTGTGTGTGTGTGTGTGTGTGTAAACAGAGGTAGACATAGAGACATAGAGATAGAGACATTTATTTTAAGGAGTTGTTTTAGATGATTGTGGGGAGTGACAGATCTGAGAACTTAGGACTGGGACTCTGGGAGGAGTTGATGTTGTAGTCTCAAGTCTGAAGATAGTCTGAAAATAGAAATGCCTTTTCAAGGAAGAACTCTGTCTGGTCTAATATGCCCAACAACTTTATGCAGGCTAATTTCCCTTATGCAAAATTTATTAATTTGAATACTTATCTCATCCCCCCCCCAAAAAAATCTCTTCACAGAAACATCTAAAACAGTATTTGACCAAAAGCTAGGTACTATGGATAAGCCAAATTAACATAAAATTATCCATCACAGGAAACAAACTGTCATTTCAGACAACTAGAACAAAATCCCAGTAGGGAGCTTTGGGGGAAACAATGTATAAAATTCATCTTAGAGTTGTTTTACCCAAAGAAACAGGGACCTGCAATACTTAGCCTCTAATTCCTCATGGCAGCTGGGACGCTGACACCCAGGCCATGTGGACCATAGTAGTAAGAGAGCATGCAGACACCAAGGCACAGGTACATGCAGGTGCAAATCAGGCCAGCATGGACACAGCTGAAACGCTAAGGGACACATGTGTGTGGTATCCATGGCATCTGCTACATTGCTAGAACCCTGGAGAAGTGATGTGTATGTTTCAAGCTATCATTAGAGAGGTAAGAGCACCCCTCCCCATCACTCAATTAAAGACATGTTATTCTATACTCAAGCTCTTTGATCTGTCTCACAGACGTGTTGGCAAGGATGCTTTGGGGGAGCAAGAAGAGCCGCATGAGAGATGAATAGGAGAGGCTCCCAGCTGTGACAGATATTCCTTCGCTTCATGCTAAGTGATTTTTTTCTGAAGTGCTTGCAACATGAAAATTGAGACAGACTAGAATTGGGATTAACACTGCTCAGTGCCTGCCCACTACCTATTTCCTCCTTCTTACACTAACCGAACCTCAATTTGGGTTGGAGTGATGATATACTTCGCTAAACTGCTTACTCTCTCAGACTCTCTTGCAGCTATGCAAAAGCATGCAATCTAGTTTTCCTGAATAGACATATGCAGGAGTTACTGAGTAAGAATTGCAGGAAAGGAGGAAAGATTTCTTCTTTTTGTTCTGTCAAAAGCAAAGATATTCCACCGTGAACTTTTTATTTTTGTTTTATCCTTGGCTATTTACTCATCATCAGGCCTAAGACATGGTCACAATGTTGGAGGGGAAGCCGCCCCCTTGTGGCCATGTAAGGTTGGCAGACAAAAAAAAAATGGTTACTATCCTTGATTTCCTTGAGCAGGTGTGCCTGTCCTGGGCTGAGTATCTCAACATTTCCTATTACAGAAGAAAACTAAAGCCCTTTGTGCTAAAGCCCCTGGAGTCTGGGTCTCTGTTCTGTGTAGACAAATACATTCCCCGCTGAAGGGAAGTAGTGAAAAGAATGTAAAATTCATTAATTACAATTACTATCGTTATTTCCTTATAGCACCTGCTAGGATGTAAGCTTCACAATGGTAATAATTGTACGCATTTGCTGCTGGATCCCTAATACTGAGCTCTGTAGAATGATGGAAGGAAGACCTGCACTCATCTCTGACTACTTCATATATTGCTTAATTTCCCCAATCAGCTTACCCCTTAAGTGCTGAGACTCAGTCATCTTTGGCATCTGCCAAAGCACACGCCACAGGAGCATGGAGGAGCAAATGACTAGTGACCATGACCTTGCATGCCAGCTCAGTCAGTTCCCAGCTTGGTAGCCTTAGAAAAGTCACCCTTCCTGAGGCGCCTGCTTCCCGTTCTGTAGAATGAGAAGTTGGTGTGGGAATTAGGGACAACGGACATGGCTAGGACTGGATCGCTTCCAAAGCAGAGGGCTTGTATGTATTAGTGGTGGAGGGGTGAAATCAGAAAGTACGAGAGAGAAAAAGCAGGGGAGTGAAAAGAAGCCACAGTAAGAGTGGGTTGTTGAAGTCTTATATGTTGGCAATGGGATCTTGTTTCCACCAGGTGCCCTGAGAAATAAAGCACCTTGCCTAGCATTGTCTGCCCCAAATACAACAGGCTGGGAGACAACTCTCCACGGGCTAAGTGGAGTACTCTATCATCTCCCCAACAAACCTGGCCTTTTCTTCCAGACTAAGCAGGTTTCTGTGCTCTGACAAAGGCATCAAGACAAATAATAAGCAAGTGCATGAAGAAATGTACACTGTGTTTGAGATGAAACCCTGTTATAGCACGCCTCTGAGTTCAGGTGGGTCTGTGGGTGCTGGGGCACGTAGCAGAGACAGTGTGACTAAAATAAAACACAAGGCAGCGGCGGGGGATGGGGGCGCAGGTTTGGCATAGAGAGAAAGAAGCTGCTTGGTATGCCCACTTCCATTTCATAGCGCCTGGCTTTTTGGCCTGATGCTGCTTCCCATTCCAGCTACTTCCAACTTCACTCTCTGGGATGCAGTAGGGGTGGCCCCAGTTCTTGGGTTCCCGCCCCGCACCTGGGAGGCTCAGGTTGTGTTTCTAGCTTCTGACTACTTTGACTTGGCCCAGCCCGGGGTGTTGCACATAGTTGGAGAGTAAACCGAAGGATGGAAGTTCTCTGTCTGTCTGACTGCCTCTCTATCTCTTGCTTTTCAAATAATTGAAATTTAAAAATCTCGTAATCTGGTCCTTGTATGGGTGACGTTCCTCACCTACCAGAAACTGAGTGTGAGTGATCACTCTCCTGTACCCAAAGACCTAAATAACTTTTCAAAGTAAACAAAGTACCTGAACACAGTAGGCGTTCAATAAATGGTTTCGAGGGATGTAGGTTAAGTGACAATTGAACTGTTATCCACAAGGGACACAAGGCAAACACAGTCCCTGGAAATCAGAACACATAAAGAAATGGCCTTTTTCCCTATATGCCTAATGTTCAGAGGATTGAATATTAGGTGAATGGACTCTGTCCATTTGGATGGGAGAAGTTATATTTATTTCACTAGTTTCTGACTGCAATTTAACATGTCCACAGCTATATATTCATAATATCCATGAGTTTATCACCAAGAGAAATTATAGGGACTTTTAGAATACATTATACTTGTTGAAGGTATCTTGAAATATGCTCGGCACTACTTGGAAATTATGGTAGTTATTATACCCGCCACCAGATCATATTTAATGCATTAATAAATGAGCATTTATCACATTGCTGCTTTCCCCCCTATTTTTCTAACTGTACTTGTAGCATTACCGGTTTCTTTCACAACTCTGTGTATTTGACTCCATGTATTTAAAATGATTGCCCTGAGGTCTGTAGCCTGACCAGGTATCCGTGGGATCATGGCATGGGCAAGGGGAAGACTCCCTATGCAGATGTCACCACCCTTCCCCGCCCCCCCCCTTAAGGCAGAAGAAAAAGTTAGGAAATTCACAGCAAGGGCTTCCTGCTGCAGCAGCCACGCTGGCAAAGAAGGAGTTAAACAATGGCCCCAGCACCATGGTGTCATCCAGCTGCTACTAGCACCAGTGTCCTGTGGGGATGGGGGGAGGAGGGGAGGAGCAGAGGAAAGGAAAGAGGAGGGAGGGGACAGGAGAAAGAAATGGGAAGATAATTTTCCCAGCTTTTTCACATCACTGAATTGAACTTTACTTTTAATAAAAGTATTATTAAATAGAAATGGCATGCTCATTATTTTGCATTTAGGTGATATTCAGAGACATGGTCCCTGTAATTATGTGAGCCAGGCCAGCCTGCCATGTTCTCCGTTTCTGCCTACTATGAGCTAGCACATGCAAGCCAGGGCCGCTCGCCATTGTTTCCTTCCTTTTGCAGGCCCAGAAATCAACAGGCGTCCTGGATGAGGCCCGAACAGATTGCCCCGGACACAGGGTTGCTTGTATCCAGTAGGGTGAAACTCCCTACATAATGTTTGCATGGAAGGCACCCCCAGAAATAGCCAGCCCTCTTCTCTACACACATCACAGCAGTTCATTCCCAGGTTGGGCTCTGCATCTCCCCAAGGCAGAACCTGTCCCAAGATTCAAGGGCAGCTAGTGTATATGGGAAATACAAGAAACACTGCAGAAGTGGTGACGCAGGGAAGAGCTGGGGAATGGTGGAGAGCGCATGCATTCAAGTTCTCCCAGGCAAGGCCACGGGGAATCAGGGTATTTATACACAGTTCTCTCTGAAGCCACTGTTCACAGGCTACACCCTCCTCCCAGGAGGACAGTCCTTCCTCCACTCTCAGGAGGATGCTTCCTCCTCCTTGGTGCCTCCAGCTTGCCCAGGCAACATAACCTTTCACCATTTTGGAAAAACCCCTTAGGCCCTACGTACATGAGCTCTGGGGGTATGAAGAGGGCTGACTGAGCAGGGAAGGTGGGCACGGGTGCGAGGGAACCGCACTGCAGGAGGTGGGTGTTAGACTCTGCTAGGGACTCACCGCCACTCCTCAGCCTTGCAGTCTCTTTACTTCCCTTCTCCTGCAAGGCACCAGGGCTCTCCAACGGTCGCAAGTCGGATGAGGGTCCTGAGTGTGCTTCCTTTGATCCAGATGACTTTTTAAAAAACAATGTTATAATTGAAGCAATTCCTCAAGATTTTACATGAGAACATGACTGTTTCGTTTTCTCTAGGGAAATCTCTTTGCCCACACTGCACCCCAACCAGGTGATGCCCGGTAGTATCACAGGATTCTGGGAATGCCCAGCTTCCCTCTTACAATGATTTAAGGGTAACCTTTTTCAGCTGGCAGATTTGTCCCATTGCTATCCCTACTTCCCATCCCTGTCTTTCGAGAGTTTGCAGGTATGTGTACTTTATTATTTATTATTTGCTTTAAGTTACTGAATTGGAGAGCAGAGTGGCACTCCCTGCCTTCTTCACAGAGTCAAGGAGTGAGGGGTTTGGTGAAGAAAAATGCAGGTGGCCACAGCTTACCTTACCGAGGTTTCTGAGCTAGGATATTTTAGTATCAGCTGGCAGCCCGGCTGCTGTGGGAAGACCCAGCCATCTGTCCCGGAGATGGCAAGGGAGCTGCCTTTTTCTTCCCACACCTGCCCTGAAACGCAGGCCCAGAACCATTTCAGACCTCCGCAAAACCACACACACACACACCTGCCTTGCCTGGCCACGTCTTGGCTCATTCCCAACACACGCCATCAGTCCCTGGCTGACCCGACCTTCCTCCAGTACAGGGAACCTCAGCGGCCACAGACAGTGCCTATCAACATGAGGAGGCGTCGAGGGCTCTCAGCCTGGCGCAGAATTGCCCTGGGAGTCAGCGGCTGATGACATGGGATGGCCCCTGATTGCCACTCCAGAGGGCGCCTTAAGCCATCTTCCCCCTTCCCTATACTCCCCTCCTACGCAGCTATGATTAACCCAGTCTCCGGGTGTTTAAGGGACGACTTTGAATAATAATGGCCAAGGCAGTACCAAAGGAAGGAAAATTGGAATCCGAGGGTCTTTTGAAACAAAGGCAAGTTTTAGCTGTGTGTGCGCTGTGTGTGCGCTGAGACTCATCAGAGACTCTTCAGCTTGGGCGCCTTTGTGCTTTGAAGAACAGACACAGGTGCTGTTGAAACAGTTTCCAAATCCTTAGAAACAATTTGGATTCCTGACTGAGCTAGAAGTGGCCTTTCCAAACGGGACTGAGAATGGGACTCTGGCATCAGACTGCTGGCCCTTCCAAGCCAGGCTCTTCCATGCACTTGCTGTGTGACCTTGAGCGAGTCTTGACCTCTCTGTGCCTCAAAATCATCATCCACAAAAAGAAGAGAGTAATAAGCCCTTGCTTAGGGTCAATGTTACACATCATTGTTATATTAGAAAAAAAAAATTTCCAAGAATGGTACCAAGACTAACATGTATTCTTGTCCTCCATGAAAAACAAACAAACAAAAAAGAAATCCAAATTTCTTTTTAAAAGTAAGTGGGGTCTGCACTGATGAGCTCTTAGCAATACCTTGCTTTTCTCCTGGCCCTCGTCATGGTTAATCTGATAAGAGATTCAGGGGCTGTGTTCCAAGCAAACAAAAGCGCCTGTGGTGGCGCCCTTTGGCATTGGCTGCTGGCCTGAGGTTGACAGGGAAGCCAGGGGCCCTGCCCGGGTGGTAGGGGAGCAGCAGTAGTTGGTGGAGTGGGGGGGGGGGGGGTTATGCGTTCAGCTGGCCTCCTGGTGTCTCCCTGCTCATTGGCAGGTGGAGGTGAAATATCAGAACCCAATTCTTTGTCACCTGGTGAAATTAGAAGACTCCATTCTGGTTGCATTTGGATCATCAGAGCACAGCGGACACGTGGGGTAATTGCTGTTGCTGGATTACCCCTTGTAAGTTCAAACACTTGCCGGTGCTGAATGACAATCTGCTCACGTGACCTGGGTACATGGAAGCAAGGCTTCCTGCCTGGGCAGGCTTGGACAGCCTTCAGGCCACGTGCTCCTGATGAAGGTATACCTTGGCGAAGTGGAAATCAGCTCCCGCAGTGCTGTCCTGACACGTGGCTCCTCTTCCCTCTTCTTCCCTCCTAGGCTTCCTTCCTTCCTTCCCTCCCCTCCCCCTTCCTTCAATGCTTCTATCCTTGCCATCTCCCTCCCTTCTTACGGCTTTCCTTCTCTCTCTTATTTCCTCCTACTCTCTCTCTCTCCTCTTCTTTCCTCATATCTCTCCCTCCTCTCCTCCTCCTACCTCCATCGCCTTCCTCTTCCTCTCTCCCTGTTTCTTTCTTCTGTCCCTTCCTTCCTTTTTTCCTTCCCATTTGTCTTTCTACTGCCACCGATTTTTTTTTTCCTGAGGCGAGAAGCACCAGCTCTGCAGCTCGTACTGTGTGCCTGGCGCCAGATGCTATTCTCCATGTGTACACAAGGCTGAGGGCCGTGTCCAAACACAAGGCAGAAACGGGCTCAGCGCTGCGTAGAGGAAGGGATTTGACAGATCTTCTGCATCCCAAATCTCCAAGATGCAAAGGTAAAGTCAAGCTCTTTCCTTAAAGGTTAAATTTCATATTTTAATTGCCTCCCGTGGAGGCTGCCCTGAGCCGGGGCTCCCACAGTCGGCTTGGCAGCCCTCCCAGCTTTCTGACGCTGAGGTCTCCCGTGGAGTGCTTCCCCGCTCCCTCCAGCTCCATGGGAATCCAGGCAACAGCACAACAAATAGCAACCAGTCAAACAGGAAGTGAGCTTGCCGCACTAGCGTGATCTCCATCTAGCTCTGCACGCTCTTAGTGGGTAGAGTAGACGCCTGGGTCCAGTTCCTATTGCTGTGTGAGAAAGCACCACCAACTCGGTGTCTTCCATCACTTCTTGGCTTTCGGGTTCTGTGAGTGGACTGGCTTCAGCTAGACCCTGCAGGATTCTCAAGCCATCACAGTCAGAAAGCGAAAGCGACCGGGGTGGCATCCTTTGGGGTTAGAGTTAGGGTTGGGCGTCCAATGTGGATGGCACCTGTACAGAACTCATGTTGGCTGCTGGCTGCAGGTGAGGGCGTTCAGCTGGGGCTGTCCTGCACTTGATCTCCACTTGTGGCCTGGGGCTTCTCTGAGTGTGATGGCTGACTTCTAAGACCATTCTGAGAAGGCAAGCAAGAGCAGGGACTTTCCAAGAAGGAACATTCGCAAGGTATGCCAAAGGAAGCAGCGGGAACTGCAAGAACTTTTGTGAAAGCAACGCTGAAGCCACTTAGTCTCACTTTCTCCAGCATCAACTGGTCAACCAATCACACACATCCTGGAGTTAAGGGCAAAGGGCACGGATGCTACCTCTGAAAAGGAGCAGTGCCAAAAAATTAGAAAGATATTTTAAAACTGCTAGAGCAGTTTAAAGAATAAAGCACTTAGCCCATCCAATCTACCTGAAAAGTCATGATAATGTGAAACTATAATATGAGGCTGTCCCTGTAACCATGTCAGCAACTACAGAAGAAAGCGGAGGATTTGGCTGCAGGAACGAAGGTCACATTTTGAATGTTGCCAACTCTTTTTTTTTAAAAGATTTATTTTTATCATTTTTATTGGAAAGGCAGATATACAGAGAGGAGAGACAGAAAGGAAGATCTTCCGTCCAATGAGTCACTCCCCAAGTGAGCGCAACGGCCGATGCTATGCCGGTCCGAAGCCAGGAGCCTCTTCCGGGTCTCCCACGCGGGTGCAGGGTCCCAAAGCTTTGGGCCGTCCTCGACTGCTCTCCCGGGCCACAGGCAGGGAGCTGGAAGGGAAGCAGGGCTGCCGAGATAGAACCGGCGCCCATATGGGATCCCAGGCGTGCAAGGCGAGGACCTTAACCACTGCGCCACCGCGCCGGGCCCCGAAAGTCACATTTTATTTCTTATCTTTCAGTTAGCTTCTTAAACTCTGGTGACAAATCAGATGATCTTAATGTGAATGTATCCTGAAATTTTTAAAATTATCTCACAATTGAAAAGTTTAGAGTTAACACAAAACTGAATTTTCAGCATCCCTGAAGAAAACCAGATCTGGTAATACAGGCTCTGTATTCCCTCAAGGCAACAAGATCGTGGTGCTCAACCATGACCTCACTCCCCATCTTTTGGAGAGGGCTGATACGCACCAGTTACCATGCTCTCCACCCATCCCTACTGTGGTCAGCACTGAACAGCAGCCATTTATCCATACGGTTGCTCTACTTTTTTTTTCTAAATTTTTTTCTTTAGTGGGAAAACCACTTAGTGTTATATCTTTTTTTAAGATTTTATTTTTAATGGAAAGGCAGATTTACAGAGAGGAGAGACAGAGAGAAAGATCTTCCATCTGCTAGTTCACTGCCCACAAGGCTGCAACAGCTGGAGCTGAGCCAATCTGAAGCCAGAAGTCAGGAGCTTCTTCCAGCTCTCCCACGTGGATGCAGGAACTCTAGGGTTTGGGTCATACTCTTCTGCTTTCCTAGGCCACAAACAGGGAGCTGGATGGGAAGTAGAGAAGCTAGGGCATGAACTGGTGCCCATATTGGATACCAGCACTTGCAAGGTGAAGATTTAGCCATTGTGCCATCACACAAGGTTCACTTAGCATTACGTCTTTATCAAAGGTGAAGATTATAATACTAGATTTAGAGAGCAGCATATTCAACACAAATATGAAAGGCAATTTTTTAACACGCATGAGAGGGGATCTCTGGTGATTGTTCTTATATTCATCTTTTTCTTCCTACTAGTTGCCCATCTCTGCTTTCTTCCCTTCCCTCTTTGTCTTTATTTTCCCTGCTTTCTCTTCCTCTTGCCCACCTTTTCCCTTTTTCATTAAAGAGTAGAACATCTGGTCGATTCTTGATAATAACGCGGAATGGATTGGATTTTAATCTTCTACTATGGCCTGAATTAAGATAGATTTTCTCACTCCTACATATCAGCCAACAAAATAAGGAAAATTTTGGAACAATAAGCTCCTCTCTTTGGTGTGACAGACACATGAAAAGGCCTCCGTGGTCTCCTACGTGATGTGGGTAGCTTGTTCTACCCGAGAGGCCTTGCCAGGATAGACATGGGCCTTTAAGGTCATGTTTCTGTTCCAAGTCAGAATGGGTAGCTACCCCAGAACAATCCTTCCAATTGTTCACTCAAAAGGACAACCCAAAGCATTGAGACCCTGTACTCAAGTGGGAGACCTGGAAGAAGCTCCTGGCTTCATATAAACTCAGCTCGAATCATTGCAACCACTTAAGGAGTGAACCAATGAATGGGAGAATCTCTCTCTCTCTGTATAAAATCTCCTTTCAGATGAAAATAATTTAAACCCTTCTTTTAAAAAAAAGATCAGTTTATGTGAGCATGTGTGTGCTATGTGTCTGTGTGCATGTGGGTGTGTGCTTGCATGTACATGTATACATGCCTCTCAGTAGGCATTGGTATGTATATATGTGTGTTTGTTCCTATGTACATGCACATGTGGTTTGTGTTCATGTATTCGTGGACATGATTAATGTTGTACATGCATGTGTACATGCGTTAATGTATAAGCATGTGTCTGTTTGAGCTTGTGCATCATGACATATCACAGAGGAACCTAAAGACAAAGGGATAGAAAAAAGGCTATTCTCAGGGTGGGCATTGTGGCACAGCTGATCAGGGTGCCACTTGGGGTGCTCATATCCTATAGTGCAGCACCTGTCATTATGTTCTGGCTTCTCTACTGCCCAGCCTGATAATGCACCTGAGAGGCAGAAGGTGATGGCCTAAGTCCTTGAATATTTGTTACACATGTGAGAGACCTGAACAGAGTTCCTGACTCCTGGCTTTGGCCTGGCCCAGCCCCAGCTGTTGCAGACACCTTGGGGAGGGAAATAGCAGATGGAAGACATTTCTGTGTGTATCTTCCCTCCCTCCCCGCCGCACTGTTGCTCTGCCTTTCATATCACTGTTGTTTTTTTAAATAAACGTCACTGGAAAATAACAAATAAAAAACAGATAAAAGGTTGTTCTCCCAGAACTGTGCTGAAGGGCAAGCTTCCACGGACATTTGTGAGTTTCATCCAGAGCCACAATTGTACCTGTCCTACTGGTGTCAGTTGCCATGAAAATCCGAGGTGCAGTCATGTCATGACTGGCTGAGGCAAAGTCATCTGAGCCACCACTATCAACGTCCCCAACATTACAGTCCCCTCCCACAGCAGAGACTCACAGCCAGGTTTCCGTCCCTGATGTCCCCTCCCACCCATGCTCTGAGCCTCCCTTGACTTTGCACTGACCCTTGTAACTCTGGGCTGGTCCTGTTTTACGACATCAAGAATCCCAGGTGTGTGAGGCTGGCCAAGAAAGAAACCGTTTGAATGTAAAGACCTAATCAAATAACCCTTTGTTTTCTGTACTGCAGTGTCCTTGTTTGTGGAATGAAGACAGTCATATCCCCTTGTCTTACTACATGGCCCTGTGGCTGATTAGCATCTGTGTAAGAAACTCGCCTGTTACATGAACTGAAGCTGATGGGGTCATAACAGAAAGCAGATACGTTCTCGCCAACATCTGCCTTCCCACCTGCAACCATCAACTGCCCTCCTCTCTCCCTATCGCTTCACACCTTATGCAGTTCCTGCACCTTCCAGGAACCTCCATAGACTCAGTTACCCAGTCTGACGCTCTGGGGCCTGGCCTGAGCTTCAGGAACCTGCCCTGGTAACAGGAAGACCATCTGTCTTTCCTCTTCATGCCCATCTGGTGCTCCCGCAACCGCTCTCCTCGGCTGCTTCTGGCCTTTCTCCCTGCCTTCGTTCCTTGCCTGACACGCAGGCGTCTCATGGAGCAGTGGAGGAAAAGAGGATCGTCATACACACCGGCCCCTATAATTCTGTCATCAGCTGTCTCCAGGGAAGACTCCAAATGCTTCCCTCTTTTGGGAGATATTTATAGGTGCTTGGGAGGCCTTGCAAAGTCCTCAGCTTTATAGTACCCCCCAATGAGAGCATAACAAGACCTTTCCCATAGGATCATTGTAAAGGGTCAATGAGCCACTGGGGAACTGACTGTAGGTCAACTTAGCATCCCGTATCACTGTGGTTCATCCCATGACCTCTCACTGCTGGGGTTCCTCATGCCAGCAGGCAGCAACTCTGGGGCAAGGTCTTCCCAGGACAACTGCGGCCTGGTCGGCTTCTATGGGGCTCCTTTGGTTTCCTGGAAGCCCCCTCACCCTGGGCACAGTGAGTCCCAGGAGCTCAGCTTTACACTCCCTCACCTGCCATCACTTTTCAGATTTGTCACACAGGAATCAGGTGCTAGGCTCTGCCCACAGCCTCCTGGGAATGAGTCAGGCTATCCCAAGGCTTCCAGGGCACTGGGGTGAGCAGGCTCTTGGATCTCTGTGCTTGGGGTCATGCCCCAAAAGACCATGACCTAGAGCCCTTTCTGACATGGCTGTCATTGCACAGAAAAGAACATGTCTCTCAGTGGGAAGTAAAGCCTGGGAGAAGCAGATAAAAGGCCCCAGAGCTTCCTTCCAGAAGATTCCCCAGTTTCCCAGACCTCTCTCTCATTCCCTCACATTTCCAAGCAGCCTGTTTTGGTCAGCTGGCAAGGCTCAGTGGGAGAAACTTAGGAGCCAATG
The DNA here is from genome assembly GCF_017591425.1 of Ochotona curzoniae. Lineage (NCBI taxonomy): Eukaryota > Metazoa > Chordata > Mammalia > Lagomorpha > Ochotonidae > Ochotona > Ochotona curzoniae. Next base: position 15,188,392 of record NW_024465023.1, on the reverse strand, counting down.
TCACACTTTGAAATCTCTTTTTGAGATCTAAAGTTTGGAGCAAAACAGAGGATGGTGCTTGAGAGTGCAGGTTGGGAGTCCAAAGGCCTGTGTTCTCTGTAACTTCTCAGCTGTGTGTCTTTGGATAAGTTGCCACACTTCTCGTGTCTCAGTTTCCAGATTTGCAAATGAGGACATAGCAGGACCTTCCCTATAGGATTGTCAGAAGGGTTGAATGAGTCACTGCAAGCCTGGGGTGCCATCATGTCTGCTACAGATTAGATGCTCAATAGATGATAGCTACTGTGTGAGTCTTCCCACGCTGGTGTCACCATAGTAAGCATTCACTAAGGGTTTAGCTTTGACCATGAGCAAGACCAAGCATACTGGAGGCTTAAAGCATGAATCTGGCAGCTCATCTTCAGTTGGCATTTTCACCTGCCAGCCCAGGAGGTCTGACCGCACCATTCTGCCTTGAACCTTCCCATTATTCCCTATGTTTGAGGACTAAGGTCAAATGTGCATCTGGACAAGTGAGGGGTCTGTTCCCCACGGCTTGTCATATACTCTCTTTTCCCCTAGCTTTATTAAGTCTCATTGACAAATAATAGTTGTGTATATTTCAAGTGTTTAATGTGAGGTTTTAATATATATGTAAAATCATGACCACCATCAAGCTGATTAACATATTCATCATCTCACATCTGTGTGTGTGTGTGTGTGTGTGTGTGTGTGTGTGTGTTACAATTCAGATGTCCTTTCTTGGCAGATTCCCAGTGTGTGATATAGTATAGCTAACTCCAAACCCAGGCTGGTGGCAGGGCTCCCAAGTAGAGCCATCCTGTGATCCTGAAACTGTGTGCTTTTGACCGGCATCTCCCCAAGCCTGTGGGCCACCACCCTTCTCTTCCCCCATTCCTCTAAGTTGAACTTCTTTACATTCCCATATAAGTAAGATCAAGTAGCACGTGTCTGTCCCTGTCTGCTTTAGCTTAGTGTTCTCCAGGTTCACTCCTGCTGTGGCAAAGGGCAAAATTCCGTTCTTCATTAAGGTTGAATGACATTCCCTGGGGTGTATTTCTTTGTTGTTCTTTGCGCATTAATACCGTGTCTGGTTTCATATCTCAACCTTGTGAGCAGTGCTACAATGACCGTGGGTGTGCAGATAGTTCTTCAGCATACTGGCTTTGGTTTCTGCAGCTGTAGTTCTTGCAAGAGGGATTGCAGCTCATAAGGCAGCTCTTTGAATGTTCGCAAGAGCTTCCACATAGTTCTCTACCGTGACTGTTCCAATGGACACTGCCACAGACAACGCGTATGGGTATTTTCTCTACATTTTCACCAGCGCTTTGTATTCTTCATCCTTTTTAAATAATAATTATCCCAGCAGGGATGAATTGATACCTCATTGTGGTTTTGACTTGTATCTCCCGAGGATTCGTGGTGTTCGGTGTGCTTTTCATAAACCTGCTGGCTGGTTGTATGTCTGCTTTTGAGACATAGTTATTCAGGTCCTTTGCCCTCACCCTACCCTTTTTTTAAAATTGAGTTCTTTGCTTTCTTTTTATTGTGTTATTAAGTTCTTTACATAGTTTGGACATGAACTGCTTATCTGTTACATAATTTGCAAATGTTTTCTCTCATTGCCTCAGTGGGCTCTTTGCCTTTTTTCCTTGTGCCATACAGAAACATTTCAGTTAGTCAGAATCCTACTTTTTTTTTTTTTTTGCTTTTAATGCCAGTGCTTGGGGATCATTCAAAAGAGCATTACCCAGATGAATGTCAGGGAGATTTTTTTTGTTTTGTTTTGTTTTCTTCTAGTAGATTTATGATTCTAGGTCTTACATTTAAGTCTTTCACTCATTTTGAGTGGATTTTTTTGTATGTGGCTTGAGGTAAGGGTTAAATTTCATCCTATCTGAAATTGTTTACTGATACATTTGTCCCTTCCCCCACTGTGTATTCTTTCACCCTGAAACTCTTGCCACCAAGCCTTTGGTTAACTATTCGCTTTGCTGCAAGTGTCTTTCCCTACAGTCTGTACCAGGGTAGCCTTCTTTTGGTATGCAGCCAGGTGACAGGACTGCCCAGACCTCCCTGTGCTGGAGAATGTTCTGGAAGGTATGCCATTGGCTGATGGTAGACCTGTAGCTCCTGCACTTTTGAAATTCACTAGAGTATTTCTGTCAAAGTCACACTCTCCCTAAGTTGTCCCATTGACTGACTGGCCATGACAAAGGGGACTAGAGTTGGGCTACTCTTGCCTGACAAGTGTTCTCTGTTATGGGCACCTGTCCTTGTGCTAGAACTTTCCATTGGCTTGGTGGAGATCTTCCTGGAGTTGCACAACCACCATCAGAGGCTCCTCCTAGCCACTCCTCCTTGTGCCCTCCCCAGCAGAAGGCCCCTCCATGCTGCTTCCATTAGTCCATTACAACCATCTAACTCCATCATAGTGTTTCCTAGAGGACCTGAGCTGGCACCCTTAACCATCACGTCTTAGCTCAAACTACTTCTTGGAGGCATTTCATGACCATCTTACCACAGTTCTTTTCACTTAAGTGACAGACCCTTTTTTTTTCCCCCACACTCTATATTCCTTCTCCAGGCTTCTAGATCACCCTGTAATTAACTTGACCTAAGCTTGTCTGTTCTGTTATACTCATGAGCATCCTGCTTTGCTCCCCTAATAACTGAGCTTCCCACAAGTGAGAAATTTTCCTATTAATCTGTAAACCCACAGCACACAATATAGTACTAGGTGTTCAGGGGACACTTAAGGTTTGTTGAATGAATGAATGAATGAATGAATGAATGAAAAAATTGGAAGCCAAGCTAAGAATCTATGAATAGCAAATAGACTATAAGCATGGCAGAAATTCTGCAGAACTAAGAAAGAATTAAAGACAACCCAATTTAAAGGACAATTTCCACATTGTTCTTGGGTTTCAACAACCTGAATTCTGTGGCCTAACCATAATTCTAGAGTTTTATGAACCAAAACACATGCAATTCAGTCTACTTTAAAAAAAAAAAAAGTCCCTTTCTTCTTTTAATGAAAGCACACGTCTTATTTTAGAATAAAAGTGGCTGGGAAAATAGAATGTGCTCCAGGGCAACTTGGTCCCAAGTTCTTCTGGAATTCAGAGGCCCATCTGAGATGATGGCATTTCAGGAAACTGAAGCCCCCAGAGGCAGCTAAAGTGCAAGGCCCTCAGGTGGGGAAGCTGCAGGAGTTCCAAGCTCCCAGCACACAGTGCGGATAGGTGTTGAGGAAAGACAGCCAAAAGCCAAGAGCTGGCAGGTCAAGAGCTGGGGTCCAGGCTGCCCCCATGACCTGTTAGATATACCCTCCTCTATAACACCCTTATTCATTGCTTCCCACGAAGGAGATGCTAAACTTCCTGGGTCTTCAGGTCTAAGTATGGAGAAAGGGGAGACCTGGACCACTGGCCATGTCTCCCAGCTCTCAGCCCATGACCAGGGCATGTATTCTCCGAACCCCTGGAAGACAAGGAGGGAGCTGTTGTGGGCTATGTCCACCTGTATCTCAGTCACACCACCATAAGGCATGGCCCATGGTCCTGCCATCTGAGGCCGGTGTGCGGATGGTGCCAGCTGTGAGCACGGTTCTGTTCCAGAACCCATATAGTCCCATCTCTCCACTCCACAAACTCACTCAACATTATCACACAACATTCAGCAGCTCTTCTCTCACATGGAGCAGAGCCATGGGCTCTTTAAAAACTACTACATTGAATGTTTTAAGGCAAATTCTCCTTTAATTTCCTAATAATAACAAAAATCATTCAAAGCCACTTTAGTGTCGGAAAAGAAATATCTATGCATACACTTAGATCATTTAAATCAAATGCCTTTTTAACAACATTTCTCAATTAAATATTCAGCAGAGATAATATTAAGTCTGAAGCATTTAATCTAGTTTTTAAAATACATGGGAGGTGAAAGACTCCAAAACGGGGAATATAAGGAATTAGCATGAACGTTCGAGGCTCGTCTAAAGGGGCAGCACCACAGGTCAAGACTGCATCTCTCTGGATGTGCTGGCATTTAACTAGTTGCAAAATGTCAGCTCAGAGAATGGCTTGCTCAATGCAAATATTAACATGAGAGAAGTATGTCTGTGTGGAAATGGAACTTTGGCCAAATGAGGTCTTCTTGAACTACCTTCTCTCCCCTGCTGCCCAAAGTCACCTGGACGCAACAATGCAAGTTTCTGTTCTGCTCATTTTCACCATCTTTCCTGGGGGTTGGAATAGAGTTGTAGGGTATTTGCTTCGTGGAAGAAAGGGAAGGCTGGCCTGACAGCCACCAAGCAAGATAGCATTGTTGGCTGCACCATGAGCTCAGTGTCTCCACTCAACTCTGTCTGTCCTGTCCTATCCTGTCCTATGCTGTCCTACCCTGTCCTAAGCTGAGTCTACTCTATTCTGCTCTGTTCTATTCCGTTCTTAATCTAGTCTAGACTGCTCATATTCTACTCCTATTCTTATTCTATTCTTATTTTTACTTTTTTGTTCCATTCTGCTTATTCTATTCTTCTCTATTGTTATTCTACACAATTCTATTCTATTCCTACCCTACTCTAGCCTATTCTTATTTATTGTATTCCATTCTATTCTATCCTGTTCGGTTCTTACCCCACTCTATTCCACTTCATTCTGTTGTAATGTTTCCCGTGAATATCTTCAGAGAAGACTAGCAATGCTAGCTAGACTAGCAATGTTAATTTTACCAAGTCCAAGAAGAAGGCAAGAAGTAAGAGCATATTTTCCTCGGTTTTCTTTCTTCACTGCAGCGAAGAGGTTTTGGTGGAAGCTATAAGCTGCACACTCAGCTTTTTCTGTCCTTGTTCTTCTGTAGGCAAAAGGTTCCTGGCAAGAGTTTCCCACTATCCCTTTCCCTGGCTCTGTCCACTTGCTTCTTCCCCTTGTATTTGGGAAGCTCATCTGTGAGTGGGTCTGATCAGGTGCAGGAGAGAACCTTGATTCAGAGGAATGCAGAGGAGTGACCTTTGGGAAAATGCTACTAGTCACATGGGAGGAAAGCAGGTCCTGTCCTCCAAGATGTTTTTTTGTTTGTTTGTTTGTTTTGGTGATTGCACCACAGAGAAACCATAATACCCTCAGCCAGGCAGTCTCCAAAAACTGAATGCACTCGGCACCCTAAGCATGGCCTGACTCACTCAGCCAGCTCCTCAGAGGCTTTACCACAAATGACTCATGCACAGTGATACCAGACATCCCCGCCCGGTAGACGATCACACCCTCTGCCTAGGAGCGAGTGATATAAGCAGCTGCATTTGCTGACGGTGACCAGAAGTTTAAGAGAAAGCATGGCTTCACAGGTGCTATTTAAGGGATTGTTGAAACGATACTGGGCGGTTGACCAAGTTGCTGGTTATGCTGCTGAAATAGTCTTGCAAAACAGATAGTACCAGAGGGCAGCTAGAGAGGTAGCACCCAAGCCAACAAAAGCCCCAGCTCGTACCACCACCAGACGGCACAGACCTCCCTCCTGCATCTGCTGGGATCTGCTGGAACTGGAAGGTTGCAGTCATCACAGCTGCTGCCAGAAGGAGTTTTGTGCCATTCCCAGCTCCATATTAAAATCTAAAGCAGGTCTATCTGACTGGCTGAACCTAAGTCACACATGGCCTGACCAGCAGGAGTGTTGAGAAGGCACACGTCTTGGCTTGGTCTTTCCCCCGGAGAGTTCCCTGAGATAAGGATTCCACTACAAGTTGTTTCCTTGGGAAGAGATTCTAGGAAGTGCCAGCAGATAGTGGGGTTTGGGGATGGGAGAGGGGAGGAACAGACCCAGAAGAGCAGGTCACAGAGGCAGCCGTGCGCACATCAGTGCTGTACATGTCACCAGCTGGGGCTTATTCTTGTTGGGGACCTCTGGGAGGCAGTATAGACCCTCTTGGAGCGGTTCCATTTGAGAACTGAGGATAAGGGAAGTTTGAATTGATCAGCTCCCATCTGTCACTGGACAAGGGTGACCTGAGCTTCCGAAGGAAGTTGCTTTCCCTGCCCAACCCGACTTCACTGTGTGGAGAATTTCACATGCTCAGAGCATACAGCGCAGTGTGAGTGCCAAGTTCTTATGCGTGGGCACAACAGCGTCTGCTACAGCAAGTGCCACGCATTTTTAGCTGCTCAAGTGACAGGTGGGCCCTTCCTCCTACCTAGATTCAGAGAAAGGGAGTTTGGATGCCAGGCAACCACAAATATGCCACCCTTCCTTGCCAGTGGGTGTTTTTTCCTTTGTCTGCCAAACTCTCCTTCCCCCTCTTCCTCTGTTCACTGCCCAAACCTGGTGGTCCCCAGGAAAGTGATCACTTTCTAACACAATCTCTGCACCCAGCTCTCAATTGCAGGTGGCACCAGACCTAAGACGGACCAATCAGAACTCTTCCCCAGAATGTTCTCCACTAGAAATTGGTCCATATCACTCCCATGGCCTGGTACTTAATGAGGCAGGATGGAGAAACTCTGAAGGGTATGTGTGTCACCATTTGTGGCAAAATGGCCTGCAAACACAGACATACACATCTGTGACAAGGGAGACGGTGAGTCCCCCGATCTTCCCATCTTCCAGTACTGTTGGGGTTCTGTTGTCCGCTGACTTGTTCTTTTTGCTCATTTTATAACCAAAAAAGGCTCCTGGTTCATGTGGTGAGGCCAGACACAGAAGGAAGGAGTGGGCTGATGAAAGCAGACTGGGCTCTGCAGTGAGCTTACTCTGAGATGGTTAGCAGGTGGCATGCGGGAAGTGGCTAGAGAAAAGTTCTGGAAGGAGCCCTGCCATGGTGTAGAGGCAGCAGCTTCAGGATGCAATGCCCTCCACCAATGCCCTGGGGATTGGAGTGCCCACATGGCTGTTCAGAATTGTCCCCAGTTGGAACAAGGGGCCACCTTCTGATGGCTTGTGCTTAGCACTCTGCAAGCAACATTTTCTGCCATCCCTCAGGGATGCTAGAACCACATGCCTGCGTCACAGGCGGAGAAACAAGCATGGACAGGTTAGGTACAGGCTCGGAATCACAGAGGTGACAAGTGGCAGGACTCACTCAGATGCCAACAGCAACTCTCACTCACATGTGCACTTGAGTCCTCTGGCTGGGGCTTGGGGCTGGGGCTCAGAGAAGGCAAATGAGGCGTGCCATTCAAGGGCTGACCCTGAACTTCCTCAACTCTGACACTGAATCTCTCCTTAACACCATGTGCCCTAGGTGCCTTGCTTACCTGCCTATGTCAAGAACCCTGCTCTTTGCTCAGGGACCAAGGGGCCTAGCAGGCTCCAGGATTCTGAGCCAAAGTACCCCAGCACTCTTCCCTCTGGAGTTATTCAATAGATTCCATGATTCTCTGCCTCTGTAGCTCATGTGTCTTTTATGGAAGTCTCCAGGATGCATCAATCTTTCTTTTCACATGTTTTCACCAGCCGGGACATGAGACAAGGGGTCTGAGTCATGGATTTGGCATGTCTTAATTTCCAGTCCCGTTCCAGAGGTGCCTCCAGGGCATGCCTCTCAGCGGCTTGGGTTGGCATCATAGAAGACCCATCAGTCAGTGGGCACAGCTGTACCTTAGAGGTAACAAGTTACCATTCTGCACATGTTCTGTGTGTTTCATCTAGACAGTGTTCCTGTGGCCTCTCTCTGGTAGAGTGGAGAGTGGGCATCATGGTGGCCTCCTTATTCCTGCCTGTAATAAGTCCTCAGTCTCCAGGACCCCACTCGGCACATCACAATGTGATTCTTGGGGTCTTGCCTCATTGCCCTCTGGGATGGGCTAATGCCCACCCCCTCCCTCTGGATACTAGTGTCCATCCCAGTCTCAGTCCTGGGGTGTTAAGATCTGTTTCCTGATTGAAGAACCTTAGTTCAAGTGAATCTGCTCTCAAAGTGTTAGTGAAAATTGTACCAGGTCTTCATCTCTTTCTACAAGAAGGGCATTCCTCCCTGTTTAGGGGAAGGGCTGCAAGGGTTTGATGAAATGTGCCTGTTCATGGGGCTCAGGATGATCTGGTGACATGGTGTACAGTGATGTGGGCTTTCTTACTGTTTCTGTACCATCAATTCTGCTCTTTGTATCAACTCAGCAATTGGTATGAATTTACTACCCCCCCCCCCGACAAGGACCTTGGAAAATCATGTGACTTCTGCAGGGTTAAGAAAGGAAGGTACTTGAAAGTGAAACACAAGAGGCTGAGCGCATGATCTCTGGGATGCAACACCTCTGAGGGCTTGGCCCGGGGTGCATAGGTTTCCTACCTGTTGGTGCCTTAGCCTGATGGCTCCCACTTGCCTCAGAGCACCAGCCTGGGGACCAGATGATCCTCACCTGGTTTCTCTCTTTGTTGTAAGAAATATCTCAAATATACTCTCTCCAGACAGCCTTTGCAGGCTGGAGGCTCTTGTTCTTCCTCTCTTCCTCAAGTTCATCCAGTGAGACAAGCAGGCCTTGGAACTGGACACTGAGAAGTGTCGAGTGCCACCGTGGCTCAACCATTCACTTCCTGGAGCTCAGCATCTTCCAAGCGGCATGCAGTGTTATGACTGGCTTCTGGTGATGATGTTGTATAGCAACTTTCCCCGAAATTCAGCAGCATATGGGGATTAGCACTTATTGTCTAACCCTAGGTACCCAATATGGGATGTAGGCATTCCAAATGGTGTCTTAACCATTGTGCTAAATGCCCACCCCTGAACCCTAAAAACAAAACAAAACAAAACAAACAAAAGAAGGAAACAGAAACCACATCTTTCCCTTTGGAAAAGCATCTACTGGAGGATAAATCTGAATGAGATGTTGGGACTGTGCAGGTGCACCCCTAAATGAAACCATCTCATCGTGAAAAAGAAATCCATTACAGTACGATATCCCTCAAAATAGCTAATGGAGGAAATACTGCTTAAGTTAAAAAAAAAAATCCAGCAATGTGGAGATCAGCATTGGTGAGGCAAGGGAGCGATGTAAGTTACATAAATGTTCTAATAGGCACAGATTATAGTTTCAGCTCTGCCATTTAGCAGCTGTTTGCGTTTCACCAAGTTGCCTAACCTCTCTGTGCCTCAGCCTCCTCGTGCACCATGGGGTTGATATGCACATTAAGTGGGCTAAGCTTTGTACAGCCCTTCCTGGCTGCTACAGGGCTTGTTAGCTCTGGCTTCAGGAAGAAGGTTACCCTCAGAACACCATGTGTGCCAATCCCCAGAACACACTGGAAACACTAGGAGCACTCCCCTTTCTTGTTTGGTCTCCACTCACTACGGCCCCACCTCCTTATCATCCACACTATTAACTCCACCTTTGCATCCTCTCCTAGGGTTCTTTATGTGCTCCACTCTCTTCTTTAAAATGGGAAAATGAGGCGGCAGGGGTGGGGGTGGGGAGAGAAAATGCATCTCTAGGAAAGACAGCAAAGGGATTTGCCATTGAGTGACAGAATACACATCAAGTCAAAGGACTGAATCCTGAATCTCAAATTGTAGAATCTGTGGTGGCTACTGAAGGGGCCACTTGCTGGGGCACAGGTGGTCTGGCTGGCCATATTAGAAGAGGAAGGCAGAGGATCAAGCTAAAAGATCTCTCAGCAGGCAGCTGCCGACCAGAAATTGCAGCCCCCACTACATGCAAGCAAATGTGTTTCACTGACACGACCATCCTGCTCTGAGTGGAAACCCACGTGTGCCCTGGACTGCTTCTTCCAATTATGGAAACGGCCCCCCGAACATGCCCTGATTGGCATCCCACAAAAGCCACATCCCTGCCATAATGATGATGATAATAGCATCAGTAATAGCCGCGATGCAGCTGTTACTCAGCCTCGTGCATCGTCAGAGCCTCCGGGGAATTGGCACTGTGCTAAGAATAGTCCTAGCCCCAGCATCAACAATAATCGGCTGACCGAAGTGAGCCCTGCAAGGTGGGGAGCCTGCCTGCTGAGCCGATTGCCAGGTGTGAGTCAAGGGAGACAGCCACGCATGTTCTCCCGTGTGTGCTGAGAAGCCAGGCAGAGGCTCGGCTGTGCTCAGGCCCACCAAAAACTGCAATCCAAAGCCAGGGAGAGCCACTTCGAGACTGTGGTGGGCCAAACGAACCCCGCTGTCAAATGCAGCCCACACACTGGCTCCCACTACCTGCTCCTCCGTGCCGAGCAGAGAGCGGAGCCAGCCGTGCCATCAGTGACTGGCGTGGAGACAATGTGGTGCTGTCAAGATGGGATCAGTTCAAAGGGGCAGTAGATGCCACTGGAGTCCACATGAAGCACCCCTCTCCTATGAGTATAGTTCATAAGTGAGCCCTTTAGGTGAAAGGGTGGGCTCCCACAGACAAGACCCAGGCTATTCCTTGGCCCTTCCCAGGACTCTTGGATGATGGGCATGTGGTGAAACACACAGATGGTGATAAGTCTTGGCATATGTGTGCACTGTGTCATCAATGGCCCAGCCAAAATGCAAGTCCATCATTTTGCGAGTTCCCTCATGCCCCTTTCCATATGCTACCCCTTGCAGGCAGCCGTGACTCAGACATCTACCGCCAGTTTGACTCCCAGTTGCTCAACTTCTGATTTGGCTCCCTGTTAACCCATCTGGGAAAGCAGTAGAGGATGGCTCAGGTCCTTGGACCCCTGCACGCACATGGGAGACCAGGAAGAGGCTTGTAGCTTCTGACTTTAGATTAGCCCAACTCCCAATGTTACAGCCATTTGGGCAGAGAACTAGCAGACAAAAGATTCTGGGTCTCTCTGCAATTGTACCTTTCAACTCACTAAATAAACAAATGCACAAGAAAGGAGTTATTGCAAAATGTGTAGTGTGAAAAAATCAAGCATGGACTTCAAATATTTTTGCACACAAGAAAGCGCCTTTTAATTCCACTCTTTCATGAACTTGGTGTATGCTCAGGCTTTTAGATTTCACTGTTGCTTCGGTGCATCAGTTGGCTCCTTTTTTTTTTTTTAAGATTTATTTGTTTTTATTGGAAAGTCAGATATACAGAGAGGAGGAGAGACAGAGAGAAAGATCTTCCATCCAATGATTCACTCCCCAAGTGACCGCAACAGCCAGAGCTGAACCAATATGATGCCAGGAGCCAGGAGCCAGGAGCTGCTTCCAGGTCTCCCACATAGGTGCAGGGACTCAAGGCTCTGGGCCATCCTCAACTGCTTTTCCAGGCCACAAGCAGGGGGCTAGATGGGAAGTGGGGCAGCCGGAATTAAACTGGCGCCCACATGGGATCCCAGCACGTGCAAGGTGAGGACTTTAACCACTGAGCTACCACACTGGGCCCAGTTGGTTCCTTTTTAACAGCACTTGGCAGTACCCACTGTGTATCTGTACTGCAATTTGTTGATTCACTTGTTGGTGGACAGTCATGTCACTCTGTTTAAGACTAGCATGAAAAGAAGTGCCAGGAATCTTTGTGTGCAAATCTTTGTGTGGCCATAAGTTTTTATTTCTCTTAGGTAAGTTAATCTAGGAGTGGGATTGCTAAGAATAGAGTAAGCATGTATTCTGCCTTCTGCTATTTTGTTGGTTTACTTTTGTCCACAGGTTATTTCAACCTCTGGGTATCATATGGCTGCTTGAACTCCAGCCATCATATCCATAAGCAAAGACACAAGAAGGATGGAACAAATGCTGTGCTTTCTTCACATTAGTTATCCTTCCTTGAAGGATACTTCTGCTTATATGCTATTAGCTAGAACCTGGCCTCAGAGTCACAGCTAGCTGCAAGGGATGCTTGCATGTATAATTTTGTTCTGGAGATCCATGTGCTCAGTTAAACACTGGGCCTTTTCTCAGTGGAGGTGATGGGTGCTGGGTGACCAGAAATCACGAAGGCACCATGTCTGTGATGCTCATGGTGGTTTCTGCAGAACCTGTCTTAGACTTTGGCTCCAGGCATGTTTTCAACAAATGCCTGTAAGTGGAGGAAGGAAGGAAGAAAGGTCCAGAGGGGCTTGCTGCCTAAGGCCCTTTTCGCCTGTTATCTATTCATCGGGACATTTTGTATCTCAGCCTAGAACAGGACAAAGATGTATGTGTGTGGGCACAAGCTTGTGTGTGTGTGCTGTGTTGTGTGTATATGTTGTGCACATGTGTGCCTGCCCAAGAAGGAAGCCTTCCCTCAACTTTTTCCTGCCAAGAATGTCACAGTCCATGCAGTGATAAACAGGTTGTCCTCAAGAGCTTGCGCCCTGCAGTATTGAAACGAGAGACTGAAAGCCATGGGCAGGGGCAGGTGAGGGAGGGAACCAAAGCGAGGTTTTTTGGAAGCAGAGCTGGGGCCAAGGCCGCAGCAGGAACCTGGGCGAGAGGCCTCTGGGTTTCCAGGCGGGTGCCCCTGCAGCAAATGAGGGGGTCATCAGGTTACGTGATTTTATGGTACAAAAGCAGATACGCTCCCCTGCCTCAGCGCTCTACCCTGATAATTTTGTTTTCCTGGCGAGCCTGCCAGCAAGGATCTGACATGCCATTAGGTTTTTATCTGGGTTGCCCAAGGAGGGGGCAATGGCAAGCGAGGGTCTGCTTTTCATTAAAGCAAGGCTGGTCGCACGGGCACTTCTTTGAACAAAACAACTATGGTTCACGACAAGGTTAGGGGAAGGCGGGGTGGAGGCAAGGTTATTAGCTATTACCTCTGCTTCCTTCGTGAGAGTGGGGGGGTCCTCTCCGCCGGGACTGGGCCCCCTTCCTGGGGGGCTGAGAGCTAATTCCGCGTTCAGGCCATGATCCGCAAGCCCGCCAAAGAAGCGGTGCCTTCTAATCATGCCAAATCGCCAGGCTGATGTCTGCGACATTGACTGTTCCCCATTAGGGAGCGGGCCGACACTGACCCATGCACTTGGCTTGCCATCTCGCTCCGGCTGCACTTGCAGCCCAAAGCGGCTCTGTCCTGCTGGGGACACGGGACTCCCGTCAGCTCTTCCAGGGCAGGAGAAGGAGGGAGGGGGCTTTCTGCCCGTGTTTCTCTCCTGCATTAAAAGTGGTGTCCATGAGGGCTCAAGAATCAAGGGCGGGGGCGTGCACTTGGAGGTGGAAGAAGGGGATGATAGGAATCTGCCCTAACTGGCTGTAGCCCATATGGAAGGTTCTGCTATACCTTAGGACATTGATCCCCATTTGTTTTCTCAAAGCAGCACAAAATAAGCAGAGATCAGCATTGACTTGCAAGTCTAAGGGACAAGGCAGGGGTTGGAGGGCTGGGCGAGAAAGAAACAGCCTGCAAATATCTTGGTGCTATTTCTTTCAAGACACAGTAGCTAATAATGGTGTCAGGAAGAGCGCCAGCTGTATACAGCACTTGCCTGAGCATCCCAGATGTACTGAGAGTCATTTCTGGTGTGGGCTGCTTACCCACACCCTCCAGGCCACCTTTTCGTGCAACTTCCTTCAGCAAGCATAGCATGGTGTGATGCTCAGTGTGGCACATCAGACTCAGGGATTCTTAAGAAGGAACCCTCATGGGAATTGGAGTGTCAGTTTCACTCCCTTCCTCCAGTGATCCCTTCTCGCTCCTCCACGACCCCCACCCCCTCCACCATCTTCCCTCCTCCTCTCCTGCACTCTCCACCCACCTACCACTGGGTGTGATTTAGAAGCACGGAAATTGCCTTAATCCCTCAGATACGTGGTTTACTTCACCCAAGAATTCGGAGCGCTGCATCGCCTCCCTCGCAAAGTGAATTATACACAAGCATTGAATATTGCTTCCAGGCGTGCGGAATTTTAATCCCCAAGTTCCCACGCAGTGCTTCTGTCCACAGCGAATGACCCACCATTGCTGTGTGTCCTAACAGCTAGGGCAGATGGGTCCCTCTGACCACTGTTGCTTGCAGTCCTGAGAGGCGAGGGTGGCGAAGGGGACAGGGGTGCGGGGCATGGCTAGAAGCGGCAGGGCTGAGAGCTAGATTCCCAGTCATGTGACTTTGTCTGCCTCAGGGGCTGCATGCAGTCCTGTTGTTTGTTTCTTTGTAGCCCCACATATTTTTCAGGATTTTTTACATCTTCCTGCTGTGGGCAAAGGCGAAGCAAAGTAGCTGTCTTCATGATGTCACAAGCCACTAGCGTCCCTGAACTCTGCTATGCTACTATCATCAGGTGCACTGGAGAGAGCAGCTCAGGTAGGCAGCCTGTTAGGTGCTGGGTGTGTGTGTGTGTGTGTGTGTGGAGGGGGTACTTGCAGCCCCGAGCCCTGTCAAAGCCTGGCCCAGGATCACTAGCCAGAGCTCCCACAGTCCCTGTGGCTGCATTTGCAATGAGGAGGGTTTTAAGCGGAATTCAGCTGCTGTGACAGGCCAGACCTTGTGCCTGCCACCATATCCTCACAACCCTACTCTTTTATTCATTACAGGTGAGAGAGGAAGAGTCAGAGCCGTTGGCTGTACTACTCAAGGTCACACAGTGGGTGAATGGCAGAAACACGTCTGCTGTCAGCATCCAGCTACTTTTGTATTTATGTCACTGTACCCAAAGAAGTCACCTGACATGTAGTTTTGGTTGCATGCCCCGATAATATCACAGTTGGAGGGAGCGTGGACCCTGGAACCGGCCACGCAACAGGCATGCATGGAGTGCCCAGTACCTGCCAGGGTCATGCTAAGCTACAGGACTGCCAGAGGCAAAGGACACAGTTGTGGCCAGAAGAAGGCTTGACAGCCACCCAAGTGCAAGGTGTGATCTTGTTTATGTGTGGAGACAGTCATCCACCACAGAGGTGGTATTTGATTGGCCAGTGACACACAGAGAGGAATGAAAAGGCCATGAGAAGTCCTTGGCAGAGTTTGCCCTCACACCCCTAAGCCCTATTCCTGGGTGATCAGTTGGCTGCAAGCATCGGCCAGTGACATCAAATGGCTTGCACCACTGGCAGCAGCACTGTCCAGTGGAACTGCCTGTGCTGATGGACATGTTCTAGCACTACCCTGTGCTGCCTGATGGCCTCCCATACATCTATCCCACCTGATAAGGTGGAAGTAATGAATGCTTCATTCTACTCGCCCTTCATTTATATTTCAATCTGAAAAGCCACCTGTAGCTATTGACTCCTCAATGGGCCTGCAGAGCTCCACATGGCTGCAAGGGGAGACGTATTGTTAACCTTGCATGTGATTGCTAGATGGCCTTCCAGCAGCAACAGGCACAAGGACAGAAGAACAGGTGCATCCCAAAGGCCTCAAGAATTGCTCAGTACCCCCAAACATTATGTGGTAGCACCTCTGCCCAGCTCCCGTGGACTCTTCAGAGGGGCAGAGAGAGAGAAGGGCATGTGACATATCCTCTGCTCAAAGATGCTCTTTCCTCAGAAATCCTTTCTTTGCAGTGGAAATCCTTTCTTTGCAGTAGGTCCGTACTGCCTGGAAGTGGGGCTCAGGGCACTGCCCTGGGTGTGAAGCTTTCTGTGGGCTCCATGAAAAGCAAGTGGGCTGTGTTCTCAGCTCTGTCAGGGGAGGAGGAGTGTTACATGCAGGGTTCCAGCATCCCAGGATCACACACTCATCATGTTCACAACAGCAGCAGACTTAAGGTAACCCATAATGCATGCCAGCTCATTGAGGCATGTCATACAACTGTCACTTGATTTCCAGCCTCTGTGGTCATTAGGGACAGTGAGGAAAATCAAGACAAGTAAACAAAGGAGGAAACATGACCACTCCCTGCACTGCCATCCTAGCCAAATTGTCACTTGGTTGGCTTCTACCTTGGCTTCCTGGCCCCTGCCATGGCTGCTCCATAGTTCTCAACATGTGGAGTTTTTTTTTGCTCAGCCAGATTCAGGCTTACCCTGCCTATGGCTCTCCCACATGCAAAGCGGAAATGCTGGGGCTGGTTCTGTGCCAAAGCATGTGAAGCCACCAGAGGATGTCAAAGCCCTAC
This sequence comes from Ochotona curzoniae, assembly GCF_017591425.1. Taxonomy (NCBI): domain Eukaryota; kingdom Metazoa; phylum Chordata; class Mammalia; order Lagomorpha; family Ochotonidae; genus Ochotona; species Ochotona curzoniae. The sequence continues at coordinate 15,172,500 of NW_024465023.1, read as the reverse complement.
TTCAAGTCCCAGCTGCTCCATTTCTGATCAGCTCCCTGCTAACACGTCTAGGAAAGGAGTGGAATATGGCCCAAATGCTTGGGCCCCTGCACCCACATACGAAACCTGAATGGAGTTTTGGGCTCCTGGTTTTGGCTGGACCCAGTCCCACCTGCTGTGGAAGCAATGAATCAGCAGATAGACAATGTCTCTGTCTCTGTCTCTCTCTCTCCATCCCTCTCTCCTTCCCTCCCTCTGTCTCCTTTTCTGTTTAGCTCTACACTTCAAATAAATAAAATAAATCTTAGAGGAAAAAAAGTGTAATTCGTGTAGGTGGTCTACCACTTCATCTTTAGCAATGGGATCAATGAGAGATGAGGAACATTGTGTCGGACTTCTTAGGCAGTTCTTACACACTGAGATGTGAAGATGCTAAAGATCATTTTGTTACAAGGGATGACCTGAAGCAAATGGGAAGCACTATGCGGAACGGCAGCCGACCTGGCACAAGTTGGAGAAGAGAGATCAAGAGAAATTAGACCCCTGACCTGTGCTGCTGGATCCAACTTCACCTGCCACCCACATGGCTGCTGCTGCTGAACATGTCTATATCCCATTTCTGTGAGCCAAAAATTCTTTTGTAACTTAGGTTAGTTTGGGTGGAGTCATTTACAATCAAACAATTCCAAACAGATACACATGGGAAACATAAATCATAGAACAGAAGATTGCACCAGCTTCAGCACCTTCTAGGTCGATGAAGACTGGCTCTGTCTCACAAACTGGCTCCTCTCATCTCTATGAAGACGGCTTTCTTTCCACGGAGAGTCTCAGCTTGATTTTTGCCATTTATTAGGTCAGTTTATAAACTACACTGGAATCAATATTTTGTCTGTTTTGTTCACTACACTTTCCCCAGCACCGAAACAAGGATTGGCTCTTAGCAGCCTCCTGTCTACATGAATGCATGAAGGAAAGGAAAACTCATAGGCCCGCACAAAGGCTCAGTGGCTAAATCCTCACCTTCCAAGCATTGGGATCCCATATGGGCACTGGTTTGTGTCCCGACTGCTCTACTTCTCATCCAGCAGTATGGGACGGCCCAAAGCCTTGGGAGTGTGCATCCACATGGGAGACCCGGGAGAAGCTCCTGGCTTTGGATTGGCTCAGCTCCATCCACTCTGTCCATTGTGGCCATTTGGGGAATGAACCAGCAGATGAAAGATATTTCTGTATGCCTTTCCTTCTCTCTGTAGATCTGATCTACCTTTCCAATAAAAACAAATCCTTACAGCTTGTTAATGAGATGGGGAATCCACCAGCTCACCCCCAAACCATCCTTATAATTGTTCTTATCAGAAAGAAGGGAGATTTTTGCACTTACAGCAGGGTCTTGCTGGAGTAAAAGAGCTTAGAACGTTCACAAAAAGGGGAATTAAAAAGAAGTCTAACTCCCCTGGTGGGTCATAGCTTCTGCTGGTGAACACATGGTCCAGACCTGGGGGTCTGACAAGCTGGGCAAAGTAGGTCCAATGGCTGGCTACTGTGTGGGTTGGTAATGGAACAGAGTGGACCGGGCAGGACTTAGCAAATCTTAGCTCACAAGCAAAATTAGAAATCAGGATGGAGCCAGGTCATGTCGAGCAAGGCTCTTGTACCTACTGGTCTGCGTGAGCCAGGGGTGCTAAGCCACAGCATCTAAGGCTGAAGCTGGGACAGGTGAGGGCTGTGCCAAGCCGAGTCAGAGTAACCACTGGCCACTGGCATGCACGCAATCTATGGCTAGGAACAGGCCCAACTGGGGCGCTAAAGGGACACCCTAGCTGGGTTGAGGTTCCCACAAAGGAGTGCATGGAATGAGGGCTGCGTTCTGATCAGGATACGGTTGTTGTCTCCCTAGGCAAAAAATGTGGACTGGGACTGGACGCACCAATCCGGGCTAGACTCCAACACCATCTTGTGCTCTGGAGGACCAGGGTAGATGTGGGACAGACTGGGCTAGTCACAACCCCAACTGAGGCAAGTGTGAGCTGTATGTGGGTATGGACGAGCCATGGTTGGGCTGAAACATCCAATAATAAGAACCAGATTGGGTTGAAGGCCAGTCAGGAAAGGCCACTGTTCCTACTAAGACAGGAGGTGAACTGAATAGGACTGGCTCATGGACCCCCTGGTATGCACAAATTCTGGCATTACGAGAGGTTCTGATGGAGGGGCCTGGGCAACTCCTCTGGCAGGACACAGTCCCTGCAGGTAGACACAAGAAGCATGATAGGAAACATCCCAGAACAGGCCATGGAAAGTATCCCACTGGCATACATTTGGCATGGGTCGGGGGCAGACCAGGCTGAACCAGTTCACATCAGCTGCTGGTGAATCTGAGCACCAGAACAAAGCGTAGGTCAAGCCTGGTTTAGTCACGACAAAAACCAGTGCACATTACAGAATTCCAAGGTGAGGTGTCCTGTACTGCATGTGGCCACAGCACCAACAGCACACATGAGAACCAGGAAGGAGGGGGTAGAGCCAGCAGGGGGGATACGAGGGGGCTCCCCTGTTGGACAGCTACTCCCACTGGAGAGCATGAGCTGGGATGGGAGCAGACCAGACCAGGCAGGGCTACAACACCTGTGGGCCTCATGTGTGCTAGATCAGGGAAAAGCCAGGCTGGGCTGATTGTTCCTCCTGGTGCAGCCAAAAAATAGAGTGGGTGAAGGTTGGTTGGTTGGGCTTTGCCACAGCATCAGCTGGAAGAAGCTGACATGGGGGGCTAATTCTGTCAAGTTAGACTGCAGAACCACCTAGAGAGTGCATAATCTGGGAGAGGGAGTGGCCTAGAAGGGAAATAGTGGGCTCCTCCCTCTTGAGTTACCACTCCCATTGGAGAGCATTAAAACCAGGACAGGGGCAGGGGTGGCTAGACAGAAGGACACCCAACAGCATGTGTGAGGGCTGGATAGTGGAACTGGTTGGGTTAAACTAGGCTTCAGTGCCCATTGACATGTATGAGAGTTGAATGGGATGTGGGACAGACTAGACTAGTCTGCTGCACATATTGGCAAGCACAAGAACCAGGGCAGAAGGCCAGCCTGGTGGGGGTTATTGTGGGTTGCTCCGACTAGGCTGCAGCTCCCACTGGTTTCAGTGAGGGCCGAGTGTGTGCTGGGCAGAATCAGGCTGGACTGCAGCACCCATTGGTTCCAGGGGAAAACAGGGCTGGAAACAGAACTGACCCAGCAACTGCAACCACCAGCTGATCGGGGCGATGGACCTTACTGGGCCCTGTACTTGCTAGTACATACAAGAATGTGGTCTGGTCACACCTCAAAGTTTCTTTAGGGATCCCCTCAATCGAACCGCAGGACTCAGATCCCTAACCATGAAAAGACAGAGGACAGAATAAATCAGCCATCCCAGTCGTATGTTGGCAGTGAAAAACAGGGCAAATGGAGACGCTAAGATGGACTATGTCAATCAGTGGATTCTGCAGCGATTTCTTCGTGCTTGGAATGGTGAGACTGACAGCAATTCAGAACTGTTGAACTATCAAAACCACTTGAGCAAGACCCTCAGAGCTGCCCATCGGGGACCTGGGCTGGGTGGGACACTGGGTGAGGTTTCTCCCTTTATCACCCCCTTTACCCCAGATATAGAAAAAAAAATGTGTAGAAATGATAGTCTTACCCACTTTCCTGTAGCCCTTGAACCTTTATGCCCTAATTAACTATGCAAAGATTTTCAAAAATATAATACAAAATGGAAAAAAAATTTAAAAAGTCTATTTTAGCCCCAAACCTTGAAATCCATGAAGACATGAGGCTTTCAAAAAGCTCATAAAACGCATATTATGAAAGAACTCTGCATAGATTTCCGATATTTTGCACCAAAGTGAACTTGCCTTTTAATTCACTTGCCTGAAACTACACTGACGGTGGCGCCTAAGACAAGCTCTGCTCCCGCCCAGGGAGGACATGATAGCCATCTAAAGCCTCACACCACAGGTGGCTTTTGATCTGACCCATTGTAAAGGCAGCTATTTTACGACACTGACTCCCAGATTTGGAAGAGACAGCCTCTTCCGTACAAATTACACACATGTGGGTGGGTGGACACAGAACACTCAGCGACAGCAGTGTGACAAGTGGGTGTTGCTACATAAGATCTGTGCACCCAAGGGTGTATGTGTATTTGTTGCGCAAGTATGCATTTAATTTACTCCGGGTCACAGCAAAAGCAGGACATGGAAACATCCAAAACCAAGATCAGGCTCCTTTCTGTTTCTCTTGTAATCCTGCCTTGGGCACGCCCCTCCCACTTAATGCAAAGGGAAGGGTGGGCAGGACTGGGGCGAGAGTGCTGACCATGCCTTCTCCCAGCTTGGAAGATAATCAGACTGCAGGGCTGTTCTACATCAGGAACAAAAAGAACACAAGGTCCTGGTACAGTAGCCTAGTGACTAAAGTCCTCACCTTGCACGTGCCAGGATCCCATATGGGTCCCAGTTGGTATCCTGGCTGCTCTACTTCCCTTCCAGCTCCCTGCTTGTGGTCTGGAAAAGCAGTGGAGGACGGCCCAAAGCCTTGTGACCCTGTACCTTTGTGGGAAACCCGGAAGAAGCTCCTGGCTTCAGATTGGCTCACCTGCAGTCATTGTGGCCAGTTGGGGAGTGAAGCAGCAGATAAAGATCTTTCTGTCTCGCCTTCTCTCTGTAAATTTGCCTTTCCAATAAAAACAAATAAATCACTTTTAAAAGACACAAAGGGTTAATGAGAGGACACAAATTTGATCAGCACACAGCTAGCCAGGAGCCCAGGCACCAGAGGCTAACCTTTCCACAAGGCTTTTAGCCCTGGACATTCCTCACCTTGCTGTTTCTTCCTCCTACAAGCCAAACCAGGGGCACCGCACTCGTGCCCTCCCGGTCAGCAGCCCTCAATAACGAGGCCATTTTCTTGATGCCAGAACCCTCCCCTGTGTCCTCATCCCTCTCACCTCACCCGGATTGCTATAAGATCTAACTTGTACTAAGTTGTAAATGGTTGCTATGCACCCCCTTCTTCAAACCGTCCCCTACAGATCCACTGCCAGTCACCCAGGCAGCAGCTCACGTCTGGCTTTCTCCATGTGTGTGACCAGGCTGCATTCTCATCACACCCAGATGACAGCAAAGGAGACAGAAATATACCAAAGCTCACCCACAGACTCAGTCAAATCCAGTAGCTTGTGAGTCTGCACACCCAAACCCCAGCCATCAGGTCTCAGATTTTTCCCTGCTCACTCCACTCTGTGTTTCAAGGCAGGGAAATGAAGCACCAAAAAGTAGCCTATGAGCCGAGAGGCAGGGCAGAGATCTAGGACTTCCGAGGTAGGGCATCATTCTCCATGACTGTCACAAGAGTCATCACTGAAGCTCAGCGCCTGTTGGCTTGTGTTCATCAACTCTGCAAGATGGCTGCTCACCACCATCCCACCTCACATGCTGTGCTGAGCTGTTTCTGGAATTCAGTGCACACGCTCATCTAGCTGTTTGCGGTCCAACAGATAAATTCCCATCTCAACTCAATGTCACGTCCCCACAATCACCCTGCATGTGTCTCCTGGGAGTAGGGGGAATAGGGCAAGAAAATTGGGGAGACAAGGAAAAACCAAGTGCTTTTTATCACTGCTGCAAGTCTTTTGCTGAATCCATTGAACTATCCTGTCACAGTTCCTGGTGAAGAGGTACTCCAAGAACGCCTGATGTTGTATGTTATCAAAGATTCAAAGATTCATTGATAGTGTCTCTCGCCTTCTATACACACTTGCCACTTAAGGGTACAGATTCTGGATATGGGGGGGGTGTCCAGGGTGGGATTGAGATGGGGCAGATCTAATCAATCCCCCTGCTGATGTGTTGTTGGCCTGTGGGCTGTGCTTTTAATACTGAGGGGGCTAGACCACGTGGCTGTTACTCAAGCTTATTAACCCAGTTCAAGGTCATGAAAGAAGGGGATCTCATTTGCTCAGTGGAATTGTTTGGATTAAACTTCTCCAACTATTGAATTGCTGCAGTTTAGTGTGTACTGTAAAGTTTAGGTTGGAGCACATAGGGCAGTGAGCCTGAATGTCACCTGTGTTTTGTTTGTCTTTGACTTTTACCATAAGTGGATTTTCTATGAAGCTAATAGAGGCAAAAGCTCAGGTTCTCCTTACTTGTGCAGGCCTTGTCCCATATCCTCAGGTGTAAACAGAAATATCTTCTCAATTGCATGTTTTTGTAAATTTGTAAAAGTCAAAGTACACATATTCTTTAAAAAGGGTCCTTCAATTTGAACAAATCTCAGGTTCCATATACACTTGACTCCACCCCTGCAGGTGCCCTGGTGTATAAATTCATCTTGGAAAGTACATGGAGGAAAAATGGAATTAAAAGATAAGTTTATGTTGCTGAAAAAAAAATTGAAATCTCCATGCAGTGTTTTTTTATGTGTATTCTTAAAGATTTATTTATTTTATTGGAAAGGAGAGACAAAGATCTTCCATCCTCTGCTTCACTTCTCAAATGGCTGCAACAACCTGAGCTAAGCCAAACTGAAGCCAGGACCGAGGAGCCTCCTCTATGTCTCCTACATGGGTACAGGGTCCCAAGGACATGGGTCATCTTCCACTGCTTTCTCAGGCCACAAGCCTGGAGCTAGATAGAAAGTGGAGCAGCCTGCACATGAATCAGTGCCCATATCGGATGGCAGCACTTGCAGGTAGAGGATTAGTCTTTTGAGCCACTGCTCTTGCTGCTCATAGATGTTTGCCATGAATTTTTTGAAGACTTCTTGTATACATAAATTTCAAACAGTTTTTTGGAACCAAAATAAACTTCCCTTCTAATTTCATTTCCCATGAACTTTTTCAAGTACTTTGTTCTTATAGTAGCTAAGTATTTCTCTTGTGACAATGTTTTATCAAAAGCAGGAGAATAAAGGAACAGGCAGCCGTGAGTTTGAAGAAAAAGGTTAAAGAGCATAATTCTTTCAGGAAGAAAAAAAATACACTTGAGTATTGAAATACGCAAACTTCTGGCTCTGATTTCTGATTTGTGTGGCCCATGTAGGCATCTGTGTTTGTAATACTCATCTGTCCTTTGGTAAAGACACATTACAAAGAAAAATAAAGACAGCTCCACCTTTGTCAGCCCATTACCCTATAGACATTCATGGAACCCACCAGGATTTAGTTCCTGGACAACCAGGTGCAGCATCTTCACCTATTAAAGGAGGGACTGTGATTCTGGGACACGGTTGCTCCGTGCAGACTACCATTTCAGTGACCTGCACCTGATGCTGTTAGTGGATTAGCACAAGCATGAATGACAATGAATAACAATGTCACAAACCTCCCAAAAGCTGGCTCCATTCTAGTGTATGCGTAGCCATGGGGGTTCTACCACTAGCTCTTAGTCAATTTGTGCTGCATCTTGGAATTACCTGAGGAGCTTTTTAAAAATGTCTGGATCGGCCCCGCAGTGTGGCCTAGCGGCTAAAGTCCTCACCTTGAATGTGCCAGGATCCCATATGGGCGCTGGTTCTAATCCAGGCAGCTCCACTTCCCATCCAGCTCCCTACTTGTGGCCTGGGAAAGCAGTGGAAGATGGCCCAAAACTTTGGGACACTGTACCTACATGGGAGACCTGGAAGAGGCTCCTGGTTCCCGGCTTCGTATTGGATGAATCATTGGATGAAAGATCTTTCTCTCTGTCTCTCCTCCTCTCTGTATATCTGACTTTGTAATAAAAATAAATAAATCTTTAAAAAAATGTCTGGATCACAGACACAATAATCATCATGATTCAAATTGTTCTAGGAAGTGGTGTCAGCACTGGCATTTTTGAAAGATTCCCAAACAGGTGCAACAAGCAACTAAGGGTAAGAAGGTAAGAGACACTGTTGCAAAGGATGCCAGTACCTTGGTAATGCAAGTGGGGTCTCAGATCAGCAGAAGCGGCAGGAACAGCAGGCACCTGCCAAAGCATCAGAAATATCTAATTCTAGACCCTGTGCCACACCTATCAAGTCAGAATCTGCAGTGTGCCATGCTTCTGGGGCACTTGCTTGCCCAACAATATTTGGCAGAGGTCCCCTAAAGCCAGGTCTCCCATCTTCTACCTGGTTCATCTCACTCAGCTGGACCCCATGCTGTTCTAAAAGTGCACTGAGAGGCAGAAGCACAGCTCCAGTCTACACACTGTAGAGAACACTCGGTTTACTGTAAGAGTTCTAGCTTTTTCTCACTATGGGAAAAATATGTCTTGGTCATATCCATTACGTATTCTGGGTATACACAATGAGTTTGTCTTGAGACATATTTATGCCTGAGAACATTATGTATTCTCTTTATATACCATGCAAGGTTAAATTTTTTGAAAATTTATATTTGTTTTTATCGCCCACAGATATAAGTGATTTATAGCCAGGCCTGATGGATCAGACTCAAGTGGCAAAACCTGGATTAACCCCATGAATTCTGGTGGTCATTTGGACAGTCCCTCGCATTCATGGTCTTTTCACCCCAGCGAATGTGTTAAAGGCTTTGCTCTTCAGATAAATATGCAGGTGGCCATGGTTTTTGCAAAGCAGGCACATTCTCTTGCTGCTTCAAGTTCATCTAGCATTTTTTTTAAGACAGACATATTGAAACAGTCATACACTGAATAATTCATGCAGAAAAATTTGGGGGAGAGCTAAATGGAGGTGACTTCTAGTATATTTGTACTTGCTGGTGTCACAAGAGGAGAGTTCCTGTGTTACATAACTGCTACTCACCAGAAACGCAGGGGTGGAAGCAGGTTAGGGACCCTCCATCATCACTCCCTGTGCATCAGCTCTTCAGTCGCTCAGCCAACTTTGAATGGAGGCCTCTTTGGGGAGTACATGTTGGGAGCATGCCTTGAACATTTGCAAGCTGTTGTGTAAGGTGACCTGGCCCCCCAGGGAGATCTGTGTAACAGCTTCCTGTTTGGCCTTGCCACTGGACCATGCATGCACATGCATGGGTGCAGACACACCCTGCCTCCTCCAGTCCCTGGTAACATCTATCACCCACCATTTTCTGCCCAAGCCAAAGAGGGTCTTTATGTGCAAATCCCTGACCGAGGGTGGTCCTGCACAAGCGCTCGGCATTCACGCAGGTGCAAGAGCCAGACAGAGGATGAATCATTATTATTTTTTTAATCAAGTAACAGACCCAGGTGTAGCAGCAGTCCAGCTTTCTAATATCACTGTGGCTTTGATAAATATGTCCCATTCCTTGATAACTTTTCCAAATCCTTTTAATATCCTGCAGCTCGGTCCCTGACGCCTGGCTGTCGCAAAAATGCGTGAAGGGAGACCAAATGTCAATAAAATCTCCCTGCCTGCCCTAACCCAGTACATAATCAGCTCCAAGGTAAATAAATGGGAAGTTAGTTATCTGCAGCCAGGAGCTGGGTGGGGTGGGGTGGGGTAGGGAGAAGCAGGGAGCCCTGGAGGGTACTGGTTACCTGGCTCTCATTTCTGCTGTCCCATGTCTTCTTGGTCTTATGTGTTCTGGGGACAGGTGTTGGATGTTGCTCTCCTTTTCACACATTTGGTTTTTCTCCTTGCCCATGGAGGGACAGACTCCTGCCTGCTTCTCGACTTGGGCTGTCTGTGTGCTGCTCCCCATTACATCTGCTCTATTACATCACCTTTCATCACATTCACTCCAGGTCTTTGGAATGACCAGGGAGCCCCGCTCCGAGGGATGAAGCTATAATGAGGGTGATGTGTGTGAAACATCATTTTTCAGCTCCATCCTAGGCAGGCCCCAAAGGAAGAGGAGGGAGGAAGGGAGGCATCCAGAATTTGCTACTAGAGACAGAAGCCCAGGAGTGTTAGGATCCATTTCATGCATTTCATTTAACAAATATGTGCAGATCACCACTCTGCCACGTGCTGAGAACACATCCAAGAATGTGCCTTCCCTCATGTAGCTTCCTTAAGCAGCAGCAGCAGCAGCAAGCCTCTTGGGGAATGGCTAAATCACAATCATGTGAAAGGAGAGGGCTGGACTGGGAACGTTTTGGGCACCCTTGCCCAGAAGTGACTGCTACTCCAGGCCACCCCCCCTCCCCCGCAAGCCAGTGTGTGGTGTTCCTCCCGAAGTTTTTCTTTCTTTTGAGCTAAATCATTTTTTTTCCCCATGAGCAACTGCCCTTGGAAGGGATTAGCTGTTATCACTCTGCAGCACCTTCATGTGAATTTATTCATTGGCTCCTTTTCCTGCTTGAAGAGGAGGGCCTCCAAGGCTGCTCGGAGATGGAAAACTCCCCAAAAGGCAAGACAGACTGAGGAGAGTTTGGGTCAATGTCCCTAAGAGGCACATTGTGCATCCCCTAAGAGCTGTTGGCAGAAAGCAACTCAGAGATCATAAGGAAACTCTTCATAGGGGCTAGGCCAGACGGCTTCAAGGTTCTCCAAGGTCCGAGACCCTCTCTTGCCTGGTGATGAAGATTGCTCCCCACTGGTGTTCAAGCGTAAGGACTTCATTCATCTTGGTTGGAGCCTTTAAACCATCTCTATTCCAAGCACACTCAATCTAAAAGGATCATCTGTCTGTTGCCTGCACCCAGCCCCCTACATGGGTGGGGGGAGCAAAAATATCAGTTCGAGAAGTAGAATCTGAACACAAGTGAGGACAGTGCCTGCACGGTCAGCAGGCACACGAGCATCTTCACAATACAGAGTCCTTCCTCATATCCCTCTGCCTCAAACCAGTTGACCAGCAGCAGCCCGAGACGGTGGCATCTCACAAATACCAATGATGCTAAAGCAGATATCTACTGCATTCCTCTGTTTTCTGCTATTACAACTAACTACTTGAGTGAGAAATTTCGAAGATAAAAAGGGGTCTACTGAGTGTAGAGTTTGGGAGCTTCTCGGGGTGAAATCCAGTGTCCCAACTTGTTCGGCTTGAGTGAGGGCAATGTGATGGCAAGGGCACATGTGGAGGAGATCTGAGAAACACAGGGGCCAGGTTTGTCCCTTTGTAACAATTGGCTTTCATGAAAACTAACAAGGGTCCTGTGAGAACTACATTAATTCCTTCCAAGGGTGAAGCCTTCATTGTCCTAATGAACTCCAACTAAGCCCCACCTTTTAAAGGTACTACCACCTCTAAACTGCTACACTGGGAACCAAGCTTCCTGCATCTGATCGTTTTTGAGTGGTAGACATCAAAACACCACCTAACCATAGCACCTGTGTGCCACAAGTTATTGTGTGCTGATTTAATAGGTCCTAACTAAGTACAGATAATCATTATTACTTCAATATCATTCTCCATTTTGATTTCTCTGCCATCACCATCATTAACACTGTAAAAAACAAAGCAGTGGTCAAGTCCAAGAGGAGTAGAAAAGCTGAAGATATAGCTAGTTGCTTGGTTTTTAGCAAAAATTGGACAGGTAAATTGGACAACATCACTAAAGGAGCCAAGATTGCTGGGTTCAAATACAAAATGGTTAGAGTTGGTGCCAAATGGCACCATGAGGGTGCTGGCTCATGTCCTGGCTGCCCCACTTCCTTCCCTGTTTATAGCCTGGGAAAGCAGCAGAGGATGACCCAAAGCCTTGGAACCCTGCACCTGTGTGGGGGGACCTGGAAGAAACTCCTGGCTCCTAGCTTCTGGCTTCAGATCAGATCAGCTCAGGCTTTTGCAGCCATATGGGGGAGTGAACCAGCAGATGGAAGATCTTTCTCTGTGTCTCCCTGAAAGAGGTAGGTAGTCCAAGTATCTGTCTACAGGGCCATTCAGTTCATTTTGTGTGACTTTCTTATTATTTATCACAATATTCTTTGCACGTTTCACTGTGTCAGAGAATGAATTGCTCAAAAGGGGGTGTTTTACAATCTGCACAGCTGGTTCCATGAATTGTCATGGTCTTCCTTCTACCACGTTGAGCCGCTCTAGGATGCTAGGACAGGGCAAGGGAGGGGTTTGGTACAGGTGCGTAGGGCAGGATGAAGGTCCCACCTTACCATTTTTGCTGGATGTCAAATTACCCCCAGAAGGAAGTAGCTTCAAATAAGTTACTGTATTATGTTCAGAGGTGCTGTGGGAGGGAATCTCTAGGTGGGCACATCAATGGAGGCTTTTCTCTGCTCTAAGATTGCTGGCAGCTTTGTCTGGGAAGGCTCAGGATAGCTCACAGTCAGAGGCTGGGATCTGTAGTTATCTGAAGCATCCTCCAGTCACATATCTGGCAGCTTGACTATAAGGACTCATGCATCACTAGATGGACACTACAGGAGGCAGTCCAAAGAGCTGGGGCCTCCACAGAGCATGGCCCCTGCGCACAGTCACACCACTGACATGGGAGTGCGAGCCCATGCACGGGATTGGGCACATAAAGCAAAAGCTATGTGGCCTTCTACGGCCCAGTCTCAGAAGTCACCCAGCATCATTTCCCCTGCATTCTGTTCACTGAAGCAGTCTCAGTTCCCCCTGCCACTCTATCCCAAGGCACGGCACCCACCTTTCAATGGGAGAAGGGTCAAGGTCACTTTGTAAAAGTTTGCTGTCAATATGCCCTCATGCCCATTTTTTCATACTTAGTCAAGCTTCCTCCTCCAAGATGCCTTCTCTGATAACCTGAATCCAACTTAACACTCCATTTTCTATCAGTTTTATATAATATCAGAATAATAGTAGCACCAGTAATACAGGTTGAGTAGGCCTTATCTGGAATGCTTACAGGCAGCAGTGTTTCAAGTATCAGGTGTTTTATTTGTTTTGTTTGTTTGTTTAGATTTGGATATATCCACATATATACCTAATGAGATATCTCTGGAATGAGAACTGAGTCTAAACATAACATTCATTTATGTTACCTATGCGCCTGCTATACACAGCCTGATGGTGATTTCACGCAATACTGTCAGTGCTTGTGTTTCGGCTGTGACCTACCCATCGCATTAAGCTGTGTGTGGGCTCTTCCCCTTGTAGCATTGTTTGGGGGCTCAGAAAGCAGCAAACTTAGGAGCACGTGGGATTCCGGATTTTCAGGTTAGCGCTACCCCGCCTGGAGCAGGATAGCTCATGTTGTGAGCCACTGAGCTCTTTGCTCACACTAACCTATGAAATCTCCAGGGCAACTCAGTAAGGTGGTTGCTCTTACTATCACCCTTTACCAGTTGGGGGAAGGTAAGCTCTGAGAACTGGGGTACATACTCAATTCACACAGGTTACAACGGACAGGGCCAGCACTGGAGTGCAGGCAATGAGCTTGCATGCGTCTGACCTCATCCCATCTTCGGAGCTGCCTCTCAGCAGTGCTTCCTTCTTGTGGCTCGTTTATGCTGCGACCAGACTAAAACACCTCCCATCCCTGATGCTGCCACACTCCCTGACCCGCTGCTAGGTTTACTCACATTCACACTGAGCAAATTCTAGATGGATGTGCAGGGCTGCCAGCACCCCTCAAGCCCAGAATCCAACTAATTTCCAAGTGCCTGAACCTCTGGCTCATGCACCTGATCCTTCGAGCCCAGGCAGGGCCAATCCGGGACAGGCATTGAGTACTAGTGGCATGTGGGGGCATCAAAAGTGCCTGCACAAGCACCCCCAAGAAGGTAATGTATGTGGCAAATGGAAAAGGAAAATCCACATGGCTTGACTTCCGGGTTCTGGGAGTCTAAGAAACTGGAGAGAGAGAGAATTTGAAATCACAAGATTTTTGTGGGTGAGAAGGGCCTCTTTCAGCCTGAGCAGGCTGATTGAGAAATCCGTAAACAAGCAAGGAGCAGGCCTGGAGACAGAGAGCATGGTCTAACCAACACAGGGATAATAGCCTTCAAGTCAAGGGAGGCCCTGAGTCACATGGAAATGATTCAAGGCTTAAAAGAGGTGCCCAGGTGCTTTGTAACTGAGCAAAAGCATTCCACGTGCATGTTGAAGTGCCTGCAGAAACAGACCAGGTTCTCCTGACTGCTCTTCCTGGCAGCTGATCCCTACCTGGAAGCTGCATTATCCCCTCCAGAAGAGCTCGTGCTGGTGGCGCAGTGACTGGGGCAGGGCATGGGGTACACTGGGGAGATGGGCACTATTGCCCAGAATATTGGCTGCCTGTGGCCTGAAAATGCAGTCTCCCATGAGCCCCAGCCCAGTCTATGTGGGTGCCAAGGGTAGTGACCTCCTGACCTGCAGAGGTGAGCAGATGACTTTATCATTTCTAATTAGGCTACTGAACTCCTTAGGAGCAAAGTGACATGCCCCAAGAGAACAGCTGGCAGCATGGGAAGCCTTCTACAAAGCTGGGTGGCAGGTTCGGTTGCCCCAGAAGCCTACTGGAAACTGGGAGGGGAGGGGTAGGGGAAGGGAGCCAAGAATGTGTTATCCAGTCACCCAGCACCACTGAGGTTTAATCATGATGAGCAAACAAAATCAGTGGTTCTCAAAGTAGCTGCGGGACGCACTGAGGTGTCTGGCAGGGTTCTCCATTCAGGCTGGATGCTTTTGAAAACACCCCATCTCAACATTACAGCAGTTCTGACTTTCCCTGGGTGGACTCAGTCTTGACCCACTAAGATATATTCCCCAGCTGCTCGCTGTTTAGGGTACCATACTTTGAGTAGCACAGGTGCACAATGTACACCTAACATCCACAGAGCTGGGCTCTCTCTGTATCGACTTCTACCAGTCACCAGTTCAGGGTTTTGTCGGGTTCCTTCACTTACAGGGAGGAGGCGAAGGGCAGAGAAGCCCTGCACAAATTTCTAGAAAGCTATGAGTTGAAGAGATGCCCAAACTGTAGTCAAGAACAAGCCTGGACACGCTGAGGGAACGGGGGGCTCTACCAGTATCTGCCAGAGAGTACCTAGAAAGCTGGCAACTGCAGACTTCCCACCCCCACCCTGAAATCTAAACTTCACTCTGACCACTTGTAAATGAGGGGGACAGACACTGTTGGGTAGGCTAACCTAACCTGCCTAGCATGTAAACTCGGTTCTCCCCAAAACACTGGACACAGAGCTGCTGATTGCCTTGGCCACGGCTCAGTCTGTGGTTCTATTTGGAGCTAGGGCATTGCACACCTCTTCCTATACAGGCTTATTTTCCCGGGGACCTGCTAGTTCTTCCTGGCTGTCCCCAAGGGCTCAGGGCCTGCCAGCTACAGGCGAGGCTGACTGCGTTTGAGGAATTAAAGAGTCCAGTTGTGATGCCAAGGTATCCTCAGACCAGCCTGGTCCCTGTACAGTCAGCATCATGCTTGGGATTGCTCCTTCCAGGGCAAGGAGAAGCTGGAGATAATTGTAATGCTAGAGTGATGGCTGCATTAGCATTCCATGTGAGCATTGGTTCAAGTTGCAGCTATTCCTGATCCAGTTGCCCACTAATGCACCTGGAAAAGCAACAGAAAATGGCCTGAGTGCTTGACCCCTGCCACTTATGTGCAAGACCTAGATGGAGTTCCAGACCCCTGGCTTCAGTCTGGCCCAGTTTGGGGAGTGAACTAGCAGATAGAAGATCTCTCCTAATCTCTACCTGACTGTCTCTATCATCCTGCTTTTCAAATAAATCAACAAACCTTTAAAAAATGGTCACGGGACCAGGGCTGTGATATAGCAGGTAAAGCTGCTGCCTGAAATATTAGCATCCCATATGGGTACAGGCACAAGTCAAGGATGCTCCACTACCTGCAAATGAGCCTGGGAAAGCAGCAGAAGATGTTTCAAGTTCTTAATCCCCTACATCCACATGGAAGACCAAGAAGAAGCTCTGGGCTCCTGGATTTTGCCTGGTCCAGTCTTGGCTTTCACAGCCATCTGGAGGAGTGAACCAGCAAATGGACAATCTCTGCCTCTCTATATAACTGTCTTTCAAATAAATGATTAGAATTATTTTTTAATTAATGAATGGCCATATCCAGAATGGATACAGTGACTTCTTGTTGGATCCTTCCTAAGCACCATTTGACAGTCTCCAGATCTATTCTAAACCGTACATCGCAGCTACTGAGAGCCATAGCTTCCATGCCACTGTCCAGGGGCCAGGTTTCCACCTCCCACCTGAGTGAGCCAGTGTGCCTCAGTTCAAAATGGGAATCCACCTATCTCATTGAGTTGGTAGTGTATCACATGGGCTAATACCCATGCTGTGCCTCAAGCACCCAGCACCCACACTGTCCCAGACCCACTCGGCTCAGGCCTCCAGCTCAAGGTGCTCAGGCTAGCACGGCCCATGGCCCTTTTGGGAAGTAATCAATAGCAGCTCCCTGGGGCCCCCTGAAGCATGATTTCACCCTTGTCACACAGATGGCAGCCAATAACAGGAGTGGGGCTGAAATTTTGCACTACTAGCTGCTGGCTCTGTGATGACCCACAGAGCATATCCGAGGACTTCTGTCCAGGGTGCTGCTGCCATCATCACTATCACTATCCTTGCCATTGTCACCTGCCTCAAAGGCCAGCGGAGTTTTTGACTCAGGGGACAGAGCTGGCTTGTCCCCTTCACCTCCTTACGTGGTGTTTCTCCCTCACTGTCATTGTACCCAGTCCCCCTCTTCAATCCGATAAGGGGACAATGGAATGCAAGCCATTTCCACATCAGGTAGGCTAAAGGCTAATGTTCAGAGACAGTTCTGCTTTGTCCAGAGAAGTCATACATAAGCCAGACCTTTGTAACTACTTCCAATAGCCTTATTAGTGCACTCTTATTTCCAGCCATGATTCAGCTTGCCGGACCAAATGCAGGATACCCCTTAAATTTGAATCTCAGATAAACAATTTTTTTTTTAAATCATCAGTGTGCTCCTGGTATTATATGTGAAGCATAACTGGGAGAAAGTGCTGGACATCAGAGTTATGACACTAGTCTGGGCACCTGCATTCCATATCAGAGTGCCTGAACTCAAGTCCTAGATTCATTCTTGTTCTGGCTTCTTGTTAATGTGAACCCTGGGAGGCAGCAGCTGACAGCCCAAGTATTTGGGTCTCTGCCACCTATATACAAGACATAGATGGATTTCCAGGATCCTGGCTTCAACCAGCCCAACCTTAACTATGGTGGGTATTCGGCATGTGGAGATTCTCTCTCCCTATCTCTGCTTTTCAAATAAATACATTTTGTCATTAAAATATCTGTATAAAATTAACATGTAATTGGGTGTCCTGAACTCATTTGAACAAAGGGTCAGTCAGTTGTTCTCTGGGAACACAGATGTCTCTCAGTAACACCAAACACATCTGGTCCCCTTCTGTATCAGTTTAGGTACCCCTAGAAGATAACTCTGACAGAGAACTTTGATGCACATGATGTGATTTGGAGGTGGGCTCAATAAGCCCAGAGAAGGATAAAAAAAGTGAGGAGGAGAAACTAGGAAGTCAATAAAAAGGCTATAAAGGAGGAGCTTGTCCCTGAGGGGTCAGGAAACAACTTTCCATTTGCACACGTTGTAGAGCAGAACGCACTTTTCAAACTGTCCTTCCAGCCCAGCACAACAGCTCAGTGGCTAAATCCTCGCCTTGCAAGAGTCAGCATCGCTTATAGGCACCAGTTGTATCCCAGCTACCCCACTAGCTCCCGGCTTGTGGCTTGGGAAAGCAGTAGAGGATGGCCCAAAGCCTTGGGACCCTGCATCCATGTGGGAAACCCAAAAGACGCTCCTGGCTTCAGATCAGCTCAGCTCTAGCCATTGCAGCCATTTGGGGAGTGAACCAGAGGATGGAAGATCTTTCTCTCTAATTCCTTCTGTCAATCTGCCTTTCCAAGAAAAATAAATCTTTTTCAAAAAATTTTAAAAATGAAACTGTCCTGCCAGGGTGGGTTGAAAAGAATAGGCATTTAGTTCTCAAGTTTTAGAAACTTGAAGTCCAAGATCAAAGTGGCACAAATGGGTTCTTGGTCAAGTCTGTCTGGCTAGCTAGCAGACAGATACAACCTTCCTGTGTCCTCACATGGTATAGGGAGCTACAGTCTGTTCATCTTCTTGTAATGACTTGAATGTCATCATGGGAGCCTCACTCTCATGATGTCATTTAAGCATAATCATCTTCCAAAGGCCCAATGACAAAGAGGGAAGGGAAAGAGAGAGAAATATATTAGTAAGATCAAAGAATCATGGAGGCTGACACCATGACATAATAGGCTAAGCCTCTGCCTGCCATGTCAACATTCCATTTGGGCACTAGTTCATGTCCTAGATGCTCCACTTCCAAATCAGTTCCCTGCTTAGGGCCTGGGAAGGCAACAGAGAATGACTCAAGTGCTTGGGTCCCTGCACCCTGGTGGGAGGCCTGAAAGAAGCACCAGGCTCCTGGCTTCAGCCCAGCCCAGCCCAGCCTCGGACAGTTGTGGCTTTTGTGGGGAGTGAAAGAGCCAAGCAGCAGCTAGGGGGAGTTGGGGCAGTGCACTACAGATCTGGAGCAGGAGGGTCTCAAATGTAGAGATGATCCTTACCCCACAAGACTATGGGGCTAACCTACAGGAAAACCGTGGGCAGGCGAGTGAAGGGGCACCCAAGTGAGGCCCAAGGCACAGTGAGGGGGTGAGAAGTACAAAGGACACTGAGAAGGAACGGCTAAGGGGGGGCAAAATCACACGATGATGGCACAATGGGAAGCAGATGAAGGGCTAAGACATTGTTAGTGCCTGGCATAATACCACTTGCAAAGTTCTCCTAACAAAAATCCTCCCACAGTGAATGCCTCTGATTGTTTTGTGTTCTCCAGAGTTTTCCTTGTCTTCTGTTATAAACAAAAACTGCTCTTAGATGCCCAGCTGCCTGCTCCCTGTTTCAATCTTCTGGTGCTTGAACCCCTGCTGGGTCTTCTAGCATTGCTGTGCAAGCACCTTGTAGAGCCTGTGCTTCTCAGTTCTAGACCCACCATTCATTCCACCTCTTAACAGCACCTGCCAGAGTTTACACCTATTGGTACTCTACAGCGCCCCCTCCTGGCTCAATGATGGATTGGGATTTGTGCAAGTGGTTGGCCAACACAACCCCAGCATCCACGTCAGCCTAGCCTCATTGTTCTAGAAGCTTTCCGACTAATGTACCTTCTTTTTTCCCACTGCATTCACTGCCAAAGTAACCTAGAATTTAAACGACTTGGTATGTAGAGTCCACTGATTGTGAAGAAGCATACATGAGCACACACGCACATACTCTCCTTCCCTAACTCTACCACCACCCATCATCCTTTGCAAGCGATGCCATTGCTGAGCCACTCAGCTGTCAACAGCTACCGGGCATCAGGCTGAAGAGGCCAAAATTGCACGCACACAACTCTTCGGTTCTTACCACTCTGAGGCAGCAAGGGCCCTTAAGAAGCGATTAGAACCTCCTCCCTCCTTCCTTCCAGAGTAAATAAAAGCTGGCCTCTGAGGAAGAAGTGGCGAAGGGAGCGGAGAGGCACTGGGCAGGGTTTTTTTTTTTTCTTTTCTTTTTTCCCTCACCACAGTAACCTCTTCACTCCTCGGAAGGTGTAGAGGGAGGCAGAGCCGTAATTCATGAGATTAAAACATGCCCGCTTCTCCTCAGACATGTATTCTATATGAAAATTTGGTTTATGGGCATCAGGTCCACAAATCTAAAGCCCAAGCAATTCTACCTCCGGCCATCACTCATGGAAGTTACACTCAGGGAGAATGAAAATTTACACGAGCACAGTGAGGCCAGAACCAGCCCCGTACATCCTCCTCCCACCCCCCTCTGCACCGCCCCCAGCAGCCAGGTCTCCCTGACAACAACTATTTGCCCCGTATCTACTGGCTGCTCCCCAGGCCCGTAGCAATGACTTTCAAATATGAGTATTTATCATGAGATGCTCTCAAGGCCCTTGTCTTAGGCTTGGTAGAGAGGGAACTAGATTTGGAATTGGGGAGGGAAAAAAAGGTAGTGGATTTCCAGCTGCCCCATCTCCATGCTATGCACGTGGGCAGTTCACCTCCTGCATGTCAGTCTCTGTCCCCTGCTATCTTTCCTGAGACCCTCTCATATAATTGCTGTCATGAGAATGATCTGAATTGAGTAGAGCCACGTGAGGAAGCTTTCAGACTCTGTAGACAGCGAGCATGCCCTTTCAGTCCTGGTTCTATCAGTTGCTGAGCAAGCTTGGGCAAGTTGCTGAACCTCTCTGGATCCTAATTTCCTTCTCTGTGAAGTCGTCACAGCACAGGCCTCTGAGTGGTGTTGTGAGAATTCAAGGAGTTAATATTTATGTATGTGAAATAGTTAAGTTAAACCTAATATAGATCTAGTCCATTGTTTTAATCTAATGCAATGTTTCCTCTGACAAAGGTTGAAACCGGACAATTATTTTATATCTAAGCTTGAAAGCCCAAGTATTCCAACTGGGTTTCTAACTGAACTCATGACCTGCTAAGTTGGGAAAGATTATAATTCTAATATGTTTTGTTATCTAGACCAAGAAAGAGAAGCCTTCAAGTGCCAGGCAGTAGTACTTCAGACATCTGATGACATCTACCTTCTACCAGGAACCTCTAGAACCCCCCTACTGCTACAGTTGCTCAACGCCCCCTTTCAGCTCGAAGAAGCTAGAGCGGTCGTCGTCCCGTTATCCCTGTTCACTCCTGTTTGGCAATGTGAGGAGTTAGATAGTATGATAGGCAGTCAGGGTCTCTGGTTCCTGGTGAAGCTACTTTGTCTGCATTGACCGTTCAGGAGTAATGAAGAATCCAGTATAACAAGGCCTGGCTAACAGAAAATGAACTCAAGCCAGCTTTTCCAAGGGACTCTTAATAACCCTTCCCTCTATTCCCATCCACTGAAATGTAAAATTCTATTCTAATCAAACCATTAACAAGTTTCTTTTGCAGGACTAGAAGCATCCCTCCATCTCCTATTCCACCAGGCTGCAACCACTGCCAAGAGAAAACAGCTCCTAGAAGCCATAGAGAACAATGCCCCTCTTCCTTTATATATAACAAAAGGGAGGAATATAAGGATTTATTCCAATATCCCACCCTGGACCCTGCGCCATTTCTTCTTCCTCACAGCTCACTGGATTCGCGCCAGTCCAGCCATCCACCAATCAGATGTAACCTGGCATTCCACCTGAGAATCCCACCCCCAATCTCCC
Organism: Ochotona curzoniae; assembly: GCF_017591425.1. Lineage (NCBI taxonomy): Eukaryota > Metazoa > Chordata > Mammalia > Lagomorpha > Ochotonidae > Ochotona > Ochotona curzoniae. The sequence goes on along the minus strand of NW_024465023.1, from coordinate 15,151,429 downwards.
AGCCCCTTCCCCAAACCCGCCCACTCGCCAATCATCCCCAGGCATTCACCTGCAGGCACCAATCCCCTGGGGCCTTGACCTCAATCCCTCCCAATCCCCACCCCCCCACACCTGGCAGACAAAAAAGGCCCCCAGGTGCGGTTCGCCCCTTTTTGCTCTCTGTCTTCCTCTCCTTGGTTCCTCTCCCCTGCTCTTCCTCCCTTCCCTCCCCTTCCCCTGTTCCTGCCCCACTCGGTTCTCTCTCTCTTGCTCTCTCTTGCTCTCTCTCTTGCTCTTGCTCTCTCCTTGGTTCCTCTCCCCTGCTCTCCCTCTCCTCCTTCTTACCTCCCTTCCCCCTCCTTCCCCTTCCCCTATTCCTGCCTCGCTGGAATAAACTTCCTAAGATATGTCGTTGCGTCTGGTGTTTTCAGCTCACGGTAAAGAACCAGGTTGCGAGAATTAGCTGCGGCGTAAATAAATAACTAACATTTGGTGCCGTGACCGGTCGGTTTCCCCCGGCACTTGGCCACGTGGCCTTCGGGCCTTTGGCCACTACCGGGACCCGAACCGTGAGAACTGTGATCTGTGTTAACTGTCTTCATCTGCGCCACCGAGAGTCGTCAGCAGCCGTCAGAATCCGTCTCCATCCGCCCGCTGGTTCGTGAATTCATCTCCAATGGCCTGTTCCTGATTTCGCCTGCCGGTTCCAGAATTCTCTACCTCCATGTGGCCGTTCCGGAGTTCATCTAACTGACCGTGCTGGCATCTGCATCCATCCAGCAGCGCCATTGCCCAGACGCGTGCTCCCCGGTACTCCATCTCCACGCGGAGCACACGAGGTATTCCCCATCTTTCCGAATGCCACGTTGTTGCATGCATACACTGTTGTAGGTAGGGTTCCCTCCCCCAGCCCTTGGAGTTTTGGGTTTGGCTTGGCATATTTGCGCTCCTCTGAATAGGTCTGATTTTCCACTTCTGGGAGTTTTGGGGAGACCGGTTCTGTAAACCCCGGCCGGGTGCCGTGTCTCTTAGCCACTGGGCGAAAGTCCCCCGACCACTGGGTCACTGTGGGGGCCCCCCTGTCCCTCCGAGTCGGGCCACTGGGCTGTTTACGACTTCGGATACAGGCGGTGTTTGGGGACCTGGCTCGTCCCTTACGTAGGGGGTGACGACCTTCTACGAGAGCCGTCTTTTCTGACCACTGGGTCGTTTTTACGGACCACTGGGTCCACCGTGGTAATCAGTCCTGAGTTGTAATAATGGGAGCTATTTCTTCATCGCCAGTCCCTCCCAACACCCCTTTGGGCTGCCTTCTAGCAAATTTAGACACCCTTGAATTGGCTTGTTACCTAATACTTTAATACGCCTCTGTGATGTGGATTGGCCCCACTATTCCCTAGCTAACTCCTTCAAGTGGCCAGTTAATGGCATTTTGAATCCGGACATCTTTTGGAACCTAGCTCATTGCTGCATGCATTCGGAAAAATCGGGGAAGTCTCATTCCCTCTTCACTCTCGGCTTTCTGTCTGTCTTTTCCGTAGTTTTCTAGCTATGAAGTAGGAAACCCCAGTGCCCTCTTCCAGGGCCCTGGTGCCACGTGCAACCGCCATCTTATCCTCCATGTGCAGTCGACCCCCACCCTCTCTGTCCGCCATCTTGCCTTTTCTCTCCCTGCCATCCCCCACTGTTTGAAGGTCTCCAGTTGCTCCCCACTGGGAAGCAAAGATTTCCTGTTTAGAACTTTTCTGTTTTAGCCCTTAGCCTAACTTGCTCTCCCAGTTTCTTTTGTCTTGACCACATCGAAACACCCTAAGGGCCTACATTTCTGTAGCTTTCCCTCCCACCCCTTAGCAGAGAGGGGTGGAGTAAGAGATAAGTGATTTAGCCTTTCCTTTTTAAAAAAAAGGAAAAGAAAAAATGCAACTTGTTCTGTAACTTAATGTAATGTGAAGTAAATAGATGCTTACGTTTGTTTCTAGGTTCCAATAGATACTATTGCATCCATTGCAGATAGAGCTAAAGTTAAACAGTAAGCTACAGGTTCCAACTGAAAGCATCTTTAATTTGGGTTTCTGAGAGCAAGATATAATTCTAAATAACTGGTAACTTTAAGCTGGTAACTTTAAAGCATTTTGAAACTTTAAACTTGTTTTTCAAAGGCTGTTACGAAAGCTGTTTTGTTTTATAATCTGTGTTAACTGATATGCATGTACATGTTTATGTGGCAAGCTATGTAGTCTATTTAATTAACATAGATGAAAGTGTTCATAGATGAAAATTGCTAAGTTAAATCTCTTCATTTTGTAAATAATTCCTTGAGATTAGGGCCACAGAGAAATCCTCCAACTTCTTAGAATGCTTGAGGAATGACTGAGTATATTCCATTAGATCCTATACAGAAAAGAATAGGTGCTGTATAGATGCTAGATTCTTAACTACCCTGGACGTTAGGACAGAACTTTAGAAACTTACAAATGGGACCTGAATGTACCCTGATATCCTCTTAAAGGGGTCACAATGGTCTTTTACCTTAAAGACCAGGAGGGGATCCCATGGCAGAGCAGGATGAGAGAGGTGTGTGCTCCTGGTTCCAGTGAGACCCCCGGAGGCCTCCCAAGTGCTCTTCGTTGCAGAAGCAATGGACACTTCGTGAAGAATCATCAGAAAGGACACCCAGGGCTATGTCCCAGCTACCAAGGAGATCACTGGAGATGTGACTGCCCCTGAAGGCCAAGTACTTCAGGTCAGTCACTTCCCATTGGATCTCCCACATGGGACGGAAGCAGCCCTGGAACCTGCACAGGCTCAAGGCCATCCACGGACATCGGTGACACCACGGAACAGCACCCAAGAGCCCCGGGTGGTTCTCACAGTGGAAGGGAAAACTGTAAGTTTCCATATGGACACTGCCTTCTCTGTCCTAGCTAGCTTTGGCTTCCTCCCTCTCTTACAGTGACCATCAGGGTCTCTCAGGAGCCCCAAATTAGCTTAGGTGACAGAGTAATCTAGAAGCTCAGAAAAGAAGCCATTTCTAGGGAAAGGTTAGTTCACCTGTAACTGTTCAGCCTGCATCAATGACCAGGCTGCTGATAGACATGTTTGCCATCTCGCCCTTCAGTTTTACTAGACTTCACTGAGGTAGAACCCCTGAACTGTCATAAGGTAGACTTCATGTCCTCCTTATTTGCCGAGTCATTTCGGATTTCTCAGCTCATCTACTTAAGATTCTTATGTTCCTAAATTGCTAGTACATGCTTGTTAGCCTGTAAGTTAGTAGATTGCTTGCCTCTGCCTTAAAGTGTGTAAAGTTCTGTAAAATCTTGTTGGAATACTAAATAGTTTAAATCTTGTGCCATCTACAATGTGACCAGTAGATCTTGTACCGGAATGTTTTAAGTGCTGTGCTTTATGTTCTAGGCTAGATGTCTTCTTGAAACTCTTAGGGCTTACAACGATTGGTAAAGTATAATTGTTTTGAAAAATCAAACACTTGCCCATTCTCTAGCTAGATGCAAAACTACTATAGCATTTCCAAATGGAAGTTGGCTTGCATTTACCTGTATGTTCTGATGCCACATACTAATCCTTTCATTGTTTCAGATAACAATTTTATATAACCGAAAAGGTTTCATGTGTTCCATTGCATTCATTGGGTATGTTTCAAAATTTGGGATGTGAAATAGTTAAGTTAAACCTAATATAGATCTAGTCCATTGTTTTAATCTAATGCAATGTTTCCTCTGACAAAGGTTGAAACCGGACAATTATTTTATATCTAAGCTTGAAAGCCCAAGTATTCCAACTGGGTTTCTAACTGAACTCATGACCTGCTAAGTTGGGAAAGATTATAATTCTAATATGTTTTGTTATCTAGACCAAGAAAGAGAAGCCTTCAAGTGCCAGGCAGTAGTACTTCAGACATCTGATGACATCTACCTTCTACCAGGAACCTCTAGAACCCCCCTACTGCTACAGTTGCTCAACGCCCCCTTTCAGCTCGAAGAAGCTAGAGCGGTCGTCGTCCCGTTATCCCTGTTCACTCCTGTTTGGCAATGTGAGGAGTTAGATAGTATGATAGGCAGTCAGGGTCTCTGGTTCCTGGTGAAGCTACTTTGTCTGCATTGACCGTTCAGGAGTAATGAAGAATCCAGTATAACAAGGCCTGGCTAACAGAAAATGAACTCAAGCCAGCTTTTCCAAGGGACTCTTAATAACCCTTCCCTCTATTCCCATCCACTGAAATGTAAAATTCTATTCTAATCAAACCATTAACAAGTTTCTTTTGCAGGACTAGAAGCATCCCTCCATCTCCTATTCCACCAGGCTGCAACCACTGCCAAGAGAAAACAGCTCCTAGAAGCCATAGAGAACAATGCCCCTCTTCCTTTATATATAACAAAAGGGAGGAATATAAGGATTTATTCCAATATCCCACCCTGGACCCTGCGCCATTTCTTCTTCCTCACAGCTCACTGGATTCGCGCCAGTCCAGCCATCCACCAATCAGATGTAACCTGGCATTCCACCTGAGAATCCCACCCCCAATCTCCCAGCCCCTTCCCCAAACCCGCCCACTCGCCAATCATCCCCAGGCATTCACCTGCAGGCACCAATCCCCTGGGGCCTTGACCTCAATCCCTCCCAATCCCCGCCCCCCCACACCTGGCAGACAAAAAAGGCCCCCAGGTGCGGTTCGCTCTTTTTTGCTCTCTCTCTTCCTCTCCTTGGTTCCTCTCCCCTGCTCTTCCTCCCTTCCCTCCCCTTCCCTGTTCCTGCCCCACTCGGTTCTCTCTGTCTCTCTCTCTCTCTCTCTCTCTCTTCTTCCTTGCTCTCCCCCTTCCCGTTCCCCTTCCCCTTTTCCTGCCCCGCTGGAATAAACTTCGTAAGATATGTCATTGCGTCTGGTGTTTTCAGCTCACGGTAAAGAACCAGGTTGCGAGAATTAGCTGCGCGTAAAGTATCTTAATATCCTATAACCTAGCACTAGAACTCTTCAATTCTTTTAAATAACTAACAATGTAGAGCTCAAAAGAGTGCCTGGCATGTGGGAGGTGCAAAGTTAAGTTGTTACTTAAGAATCATTCATTGATCAAATGCATTCATCAAACAGGCATTTATTGAGAGATTGTGTTCATTGTCTGGGGCTGCTGCAACACAATACCAGCAACCTAATGGCTTTGGAGAACAGAAATATATCATCTCAAGCCTAAAGTCCAAAGTCAAGGTGTCGGCACGGTTGGTGCCTTCAGAGGATTGTTTGAGAGAACCCATTCTCTTTCCCTCCCCTAGCTTTTGGTGTTTTATTGGCTGTCTTTGGGGTTCCTTGGAGTACAGTATCTCTGTCTTAGTGTCCATGTAACCTTTCAGTCACATTCGAATAGAGCCCAGTTTATGATGTCATCTAAACTTGATGACATTTGCAAAGGCCCTATTTCCAAATAGTATCACCACCTGGGGTACTTGGAGTTGGGACTTCAGCAAATATTTTCTGGGCAGGACACAACTCAACCCATGAAAAGCACCTGCTAAGGACTAAGTTTGCTAAGAATACAAGCATTCATATAAAGTATGAATACATATAAGGGAGCTCACACTCACTGTGGGAAATAGATTTCTGCGTGTCTAAGGCTTCTATATGTCTCGATAATTCTGAAAGAATTTCAAAAATTCAGCCCCCCCCCCCAACTTCTCCCAAAAAGAAAGAAAAGCTATGCATGGATTTCAAATTGTTTTTGTGCCAAAATAAACTTGTCTCAATTCGGGTTTCCATCAACTTTATGAAAGATTCTAGTACTGCACAAGGGCAAAATGCAAAATACAAGGACAAAGAGAGCGCAGGTGGTAGCACCTGAAGAGAGACTTCAGAAGTCCTCACATACTTGCTGTGCCTTCAAGAAGGGGCTGATGTGACTTTCCCAAAGAGGAAAGGCAATATCTAAGCTGCAAGAGTCTTGGAAACACGTAGCATTTTCTGGGAACTCAAGCCCTTTGTGTGGCTGCGGTATTGGGTAGGATTCAAGAGAGATTAATCTGGAAATGTTACAACCAGATCTCAAAAGGCCTTGACTTCCAGGTTAAGGGGCTTTCTTTTTATCCTATAAGTGCTTGTCTTAGAACAAGATCCCCTAGAAACAGCCAAGGATCGTTGTGGAACGAATTTTATTGGGATGAGTGTTGTGGCATAATGGTTACGTCACTGCTTAGGATCCCCACATTCCTGATTTGAGTCCATCCTTTCTTCCAAACCAGCTTTCTACTAATGCCCACCATGGGAAGGAACACAGTTCCCAGTTCCCGGCTTTGGCTTGACCCCAGGCTCCAGCTGTTGCAGCTCTCTCTCGCTCTCTAGCTCTACCGTTAAACTAAATAAGCATTTTAAAAAATAGTATAGATTAGGAACTATTACCAGAAAAGGCTAGAAAAGAGAGGAAGGAAGGGCAAAAATCAAGAGCCAACGAGCCATATCAAATGAGAACTCACAGAGGACAGCTTTTGCCCCATCTTGCAGGAGAAATCTGGACACAATGTAAGGGCCATCTCAGAGTTCGCCAGATTCGATCCAGGGAGCCAGAGGACTCACAGCCTTCCACCTGTCAGCCCGTCATTCGGAGCTGCCACAGGCACTTGGGGCTGTGCATGCCCCACAATGCTGGTCAGGTGGCTCTAGCATCCTGAGAGCAATCCCTCAGCAAAAGGACACTGGCTGTCAGCGGTGAAGTCACACTGAGAGCCAGAGTCCACACAGAGGACAAAAAAAGATCGCAGAGTGTGATACTGCTAGTGTCTACTATAGTAGCAGAAAGCCACCACAATGTTTTATTCATGGGATTAAGTGATCTGATCTCTGTGGCAGAAATCTGACTGATAATAGTGTAAACACACGGGATGGAAAAGCAACGGACCAGTGGGGAGGCAAGGATTTACGAAGCCATGATAATGGGTGAGGCAAGAGTTACTAAGAATCCAAATAAGAATGAAAGGAAGAAAAAGGGAAGACTTGAAAAGGAATTTGGAGGGCCCAGCGCAATAGCACAGTGGTTAAAGTCCTCGCCTTGCACACCTGGGATCCCATATCAGTGCCGGTTCTAATCCCGGCTGCCCTGCTTCCCATCCAGCTCCTTGCTTATGGCCTGGAAAAGCAGTCGAGGACAGCCCAAAGCCTTGGGACCCTGCACCCGCATGGGAGACCTGAAGAAGCTCCTGGCTCCTGGCTTTGGATTGGCTCAGCTCTGGCTGTTGCGGCCGCTTAGGGACTGAATCATCAGGAAAAAGATCTTTCTGTCTTTCCTCCTCTCTGTATATCTGACTTTCCAATAGAAATAAATAAACCTTTAAAAAGAAAAGCAAAGGAATTTGGAAGACATTGGTAAGTGACAAAAGGAGAAAGAAAGCATAGAATCAGAAAATCAAAAGAAAAAATGAGGTCAAGAAGGGACACTGAAGACTATCAACCATTGAGAGCTAAGCATGGAAGAGATACAGTTCAGTAAGATAGATCCCCAGCCAGAGAAGATGTGTAACAAGTGGCAAAGGAGGAAGAAGCAATAGGAAGGAAAGAACCGTCAACGGCATTTAATGATGCCGAGACGTCGAGAGAGCTTAAGGATGAGCAAGAAGCCATTGATTTTCAGGTTTACAAAAGCATCGGTGATGTTCGCAGGAAGCTTGCAGACTAGGGAAAGATCCCTATAATATGCCAAAAAGGAAATAGAGGAGACTAGAGGGAAGGATGTTTATGGTCGCTGCCGAATGTGTACTGCACACACCACCAGCATCAGCATCCTCTGGCCACACATTCTTGGGCCACACTCCAGGCCCACGAGATCAGAAATTCTCAGGCTGGAGTCCAAGAAGCTGCTATGAGCAATCCTCACAGGTGATTCTGATCCAGGCTGAAGTATGAGAGCCATGGATATCAACAACTTTGTAAAAGTTTGTGAACAGGAAGGAGTGTGACAACTGGTCAGGCAGGAAAATGGAACAGGACATCATCAGGAGGTCCAGGGAGAACAGACACGGGTGGGGGGTCGGGGCTGGGGGTGAAACACACTGGCTTTGGCACTATCTGCCTGTGACCAGCCGGCATGAGTGACACCGTTATTCATGGGTAAACAAGTAAGACAAGTGCCCAAGGGAACATGTCACCCACCTTCTTCAGGGAACATCGTTGTCACCTCTGCTGCTTCACTCCCCAAACGGCTGCAATGGCTAGGGCTGAGCTATCCAAAGCCAGGAGCCAGAAGCTTTCTCTGGGACTCTTGCTTGGATGGCAGAGGCCCAAGAATTGGGTGATCTTCTGCAATTTCCCCAATCATATGAACAGGGAGCTGCATAGGAAGTCGAAGAGCCAGGACTCAATTAGCAAGCATGTAGGAAGTGGGCGTCATAGGGGGCAGCTTCACGCACTGTGCTACAACAGCAGCCCATCATTAGGATGATCTGCTGAAATTCTGAGGAATGGAATAGCTGGGTACAGCTGGGCGAACCTCTCTGTGCTGCTGGCCAGACAGCGGCTGATGCCAGAGTCATCTTCTAAGTGGGCTGTTATCCAGAACATGCCCACCAACACACACATGTAACCTGGGCTTCCTCATGGCATGGGGACTTGGCCGCCTGGATGCTGGCCTGACCGAGAGCCAGGCCCCGAGCAGTGTGACCTGCCCCAACCTTCAAGGTCCCCCAGTGTCCTTTGCACAGTACATGCTTAACAAAGGCAGCGTGAAGTCCTGGCCAGGTTCTGCAGGAGGGGGCCGCAAACACCACCGGACAAATTTCCTGAAGAGCATGCGGGCAGAAACCATTGTTTTACCCATTTGTGCAAACTACAGTCTGCCAGAGGAAATCAATCCTCAATGGTCAACCCAGTGGTGACCTTGCTCACTCTGGCAGGTGAGCTCCAGCCCGGCTCTAATTACCCATGACCAGGCTGATTTGTCATTCCCGTGACCTTCCTGCAGAGGAGGGGGCCCGGACAGTTGGAAGGCAAATCCTCAGAAGGCCTTGTCTGGGGCCAGGAATCCTGCCCTGGGTCCAGCCTGGAGCTGGGGGGAAAACCCCAAGCTAGAGCCCCTACCTCCACCAAGCAGTTAAACACAGGAAGGGTGTGGCTGCTGGAGGGACAAAAGGAATTGATCTCCGGCCAGAATTCCATCACCCCTCTCTTTGTTCAGTTTTCATTACTGTTGTTGTTCTTTTTCCTGTGTTTAATTTCTCTCCTTCCTTACTCTCCCTTAGGACCTCCCCCTTGGAGATGGGGTGGGGGGGCTCAGTTTGATTGATTGGTGCTGAAAGCTGGGAGGTTGCAAGTAGAGAGAGATCACCTTACCCCGGAGATAGTTTCCATGGGAACAGGGACAGGTTGGTGGGAGGGGCGGGCAGATAAGGGCCCCAGTTTGGGGTTCAGTGCTTTCCTGGAGGTGAAGGCTGGAGGGTTTACAGCAGAGAGCCAAACCCCGCCTGCACTGCCAAGCTGAGAAGTGGGAACATTATTCAGAGCTAGGCTTCGCGGACCTCTAAACCCGCCAGTCTCCTCAAGTTCAGGAGGCAGCCACCTCAGCAGCAGTGTCTGCCTGCCTGGCCCCACCCCCTGTCCTCCCTGGTGGCCCCGCAGCTCATTATTTCCTCCAGGCAAAGCACTCTCCTCCTCCTTCCCCATCTTCCCCTCTCTGTAGAAAAATCCACAAAGCCAACCTGCCCATCCAGTGCTGGATGAGGGAGATGGCCCCGGGCCCTGGGCTCATTCACTGCAGCCGGGAGGGGGGCCTCCGGACCCATCCTTCTGTTTACCTGCTAAGAGCCTTCACCTGGGCATCTTGCTCAGGGGGCCGCAGGCCACTACGACTGACTCAGGGGCATCTGAGTGGTGACTTGCCACCCTTCAACCCCTACTGCCCTGCTTCAACTGGCTCGGGCCGTGGGGCTGCTCAGCTGAAGCGCCCATCGGAAATGCACTCTCTCCTGCCCCCCCTCCCACCCCATCCCGTAACTCATTGATGCAGCAGTCTTACACTCCAGCTCTCCAATCCATGTGGGTGCCCTCCATCCACTTGGTTTCTTTACCACTATCCCAGGCACCCCACCTCATTGATTTCCTTCAGTGTAACTGCCAAGCAGGGTTCTCTGAAGCTGACTTGCTCACCTAGGGGTTAAGTCCCAAAAGGAGTGTGCAGGGCAGGCAGGGAGAGGTCAAGTGGACACTCTCCAGCCCGAGGCAGCACCCACTCAGCTCCTACACCTGGGTCCCAAAAGAGCAAGGTTTTGATGCTGCTCCATCCTGCATAAGAAGGGTCTTTCAGCTGCTGACACAAAGGGGACTTACAAACATGTGCTGCTCAACCAGCGAAATACACAATGACCATAATCTATACCTCTAGGCCTATACCTCTCCTCACCCACAGTGAAAGCAGGGAGCTGTACAGTGGCTCACTCACGAGTGTTCCTAGTAGTACCATTCAAAACAGCAAAGCCAGAAATGCCACAAATGTTGGCCCACAGAGGAATGGAAGAGCAAGCTGGGGTCTACCATCTATGGAATATTATCTAGCCATAAAAAGGAAGAGAATTCTGATACACGCCACAGTACGGATGGCCCTCCAAAACTTTATGTTAAGTGCCACATAAGGCAACAAAGAATGTGATCCCACTTGCATCAGATGTCCAAGACAGACAAATCTATAAACCAAAAGCAGATGGTGGTCACCCAGGGCTGAGGGGGGAAAGGATTATTAGGGGTGCTGAAAAATCCTGGAATTAGTGGTAACAGGGAGCAATGAGAAACGCCAGTGTGTTGAACTTTGAACTGAAGTTTAAGATGGTTTCAGTACCATTTTAACATGCAGCTTGTACTGCGGAAGTACCCTTTTAATAGCCAGCACTTCCCTGCCCCTCCCTGTCTCCTACAGGGCTGACTTCCCAGGCCCAGCTGGATTTGAGCCCCAGGGGGGCACACCAGGCTGGCTGCCCACTCTTTCTGCCCTGGACTCTCACCCTCCTCCTGGCTGTGGGAACCCTGGCCCGACTTCTTACCTTCCCTGAGTGGTGGTTTCCTGCCCAGGGGGTGTGCTTCCGGCTTGGACGGGATAATAAATAACGGCAATGGCAGCCAACAGTTAGAGAGCACTTACTGTTTGGCAGGCGGGGGGGCGAGCAGTGCAAAGGAATCCCTGGGGGTCTTGTAAATATTGTAAATATGCAGAGTGCCATTCAGCAGGGCTGGGGCCCCGGGCCTGAGATCCTGCGTTTTGAATGAGCTCCCAGGTGGTGCTGTGAAGCTGGGTGAGGCGGGGTGGGGGTGGCGGAGGAGCAGAACACTGATGCTTTCCACATGTGCATTCACTCACTAATCCTCACCACATGCCACTGGAGGTCGGAGCTGCTCCTACACCCATTCTGCAGGCAGAGCTGGAGGCACCCAGGGAGCTTGCTGACTTGCCCAAGGCTGCAGAACTGGGCGAGTCATCATCGGCTGCGGGGCAGGGAGCTGCAGCCTGCCAGGAGCCTGCCCAGCTACAGAGATAGTATGGCTAAGGAGTCTGACACCAGGCCTGCTGAGGAGGAGATAACCTTTCAAACCAATATCAGCCATTGTTGCTAAGAATTCTATTAGGAGTCGCCTTGACCTTGAGAAAATCATTCCTCCTTTCAGATCCCTCACTAGGAACACACAGCCTCTAATGTCCTGCCAGGTGTCATCTATGCCAACGCACAGCCCTTCCTGGGCGATGCTCAGAATGACCCTTCCTACTCTAAGCTTTCCTGTTCGGTAGGTTGTTTGGGACTCCCCCAGAGTAGCCCCCGTGGGGTCCCCATGAGCCCACTTTCCTGTCACTTTGGCTCTTCTATTCACAAAGCAAACAATCTGAATACCCCACCTGCCCTGGTCTAAGAAGGTACAGGTGGCAATTTACTTCCAGGTGTATTGCCAGTGCCTACCCCAGGACCTGACACAAGTATACTCCCCTAAAAAAAACCTAGTCCTTGTTAGTTGCCTCTGTGTCTCTCAGATCTTGGTTTCCCAATCTGTAAAATGGAGCTGCTCTCACTTCCCTGGAGTCTTAGCCTGAGCAATAGGACAGTTGAAGAACAAGCCTTTTCCACTGGACTGCAGGTGGGTGATTCATCACCTCGTGTGCCTAGAAGAATGGCGTAGCCAGTGGGAAACAGCTGGGACAGAAGCACCTCCCTGTCCCAGCCAGTGCTTGTCATGGCTACGATCTGGGTGTGGGAGGGAGCCTGGGACTGCTCGGCAAGGAAAGAAGGCAGTCCAGCGCAGCATGCATCTTGATCAAAGTCCAAGAAAATATTTGGACCTGCAAAATGGACGAGGTTTCCCAAGCCAGGACAATAACAGCTGACAGCTGTCACCCTAGCCTGCATACCCTGTTCAAAGACATTCCTGGACTGAACTGGGGGATGGGCTGTGAGATTGCAGAAGCTGGAGGCAGCAGCTGGGCAGAGAGCAAGTGACCAGGAGGAGTGACCGGGGATGGGTCCAGCCAGAGCTTGCACCAGAGGGGGCTAGCTGGAAGGGGTGCCCCTCCAGAGCCCCTGGATGCTGTGCGTCCTCCTTTCCCCTGCTTCCTCATCTCCCCCCTCCCCCCAGGCCCTCCTTGGGGACAGCTTCCAAAGGTCTCCCTGAATCCATATGTGGGTTTTGGCTCTTCCTGTTTTTGGCTCAGCTGAGCGGCAGGGGATGTGAAGGGTGGCTATGTGATTTGTACAGCTGTCATTAGGGTAATTGCATGATATTTTCCCAAATTTCTCCTGCAGCTTCACGCGTAGTTTCCAAACTTCCTGCCCGAACAGGGGGCTCTGGTGAGAAGGGTTGGCCCTGAGCCTTCCCAGCAGCTGCTATTGGCCCTTGGGGGCAGCCCCTCCCAGCATTCCCATGAGATCAGGCCCAGGGTTCTAGTAGGAGAGGCACAGGATCACGGAGTTGGGGGTGTGGTGGCTTCCCAGAAGACACAGTGGGCATGGGTGTGGGACACAACAGGGAAGTCACTGTTTAGGATGTCTGCATTCTCTATTAGAGTGCCTGGGTTCAAGTCCCAGCTACTCCTCTTTTCATTCAGCTCTCCGCTAATCTATAGTCATTGGATCCTTGCTCCTCACATGGGAGATCCAGACTGAGTTCAGGGATCCCGGCTTCAGACTCACAGCCTGGGCTATTGTGGATATTTGGGTAGTTAACTAGTGGATAGAAGAACTCTCTCTCTCTCTTTCTTTCTCTCTCAAGTAGAAACAAGCCAGATAGATTTTTAAAGTTCTAAAAAGGCACAATGGTGTTCATTGCTGAGTGTACCCAGTGGCGCATCCCTGTTTCCAAATGGAAACAGGTGCAAAGCAGCCCCCACCCCTTGTCCCAGAGCAAGGATGCTTTCTCGCTGCAGCAGGATTTGGAAAGTTCCCTCAGCAGGCTGCAAGAGGCATGTTTGACCAAAACCATGTCTGGCACTTGTCAGCACCCTCTGAAGTCAGCCCTGATGATACCAGAGTAGAAGACTCAAGGCAGTTAGGCACCTGTCCAGACAGCTGGCATGGAAACAAAGCAGAGAGTGAATAGCACAGATCAGGATCCAGTTGATCAATGAATGAATGAATGCTGGGGACCAGTTTGGATGCAACTGGTGAAGGATTACCTTCTTCCCTTTTTGAGTGGATTTGTCTTCTGACTTCTGTGAACCAGACAGATTGTTAAGACTCTAAAATGGCTCTCCTGCCTTCCTTCCAAACTGTGTGTGAGCACACAGACACACTGGCACACACGCACATGTACAAGCATGCCTGAGCACATGTGCACAAGCACATGCATCCACCAGCAAGAAAGGAAGTACCCATTGTTTTTCTGCTCTTGTAGGGGAGCTGAGGATGAGAAAAGGAGAGCCCAAGCCTGCAAAGTCTTTGACAAAGAGGACAAAGTGCTGGAGCTGAGGCACCCAGAACTTGCACTTCCCAGACCACCCAGGAAAGATTGTCCATGCTGAAAGAGCCAAGCAGCTCAAGGGCAGATCTGCTGGCTTTTGGCCACGGGGGCCCCTGTGTGCCTTCTGACCTGCTGGCTGGGGAGTGGGATGCACCGTGGCAAGCCTCGTCACTTAGCATCCCGTCTGCTCCGACATGATGCCTCCAAGTAATGTAATTTATATTTCATGCACAATTGAAGCAGCTAATGGTGTAATTCTCCAAGGGGGAAACAAGTTGTTATAGTGTTAATTACATTGCAGGCGTGTTCCCTCTCCTTTGCCCCCCAAGTGCTCCGAGGCAAGTTACCAGGTATTGAGTGAGTGTTCTTAAGAATATGGCTGTGGTGAGACTGCACGGAGGCTGGGACTGAGCCGAGGCAGCACGGAGGCTGGGACTGAGCCGAGGCAGCATAGCCAGAGGCAGCTTCTTCGTCCTTGTTAGCACAGGGACTTGGCTCACAATACCCAGTGAATTTGAGTTCCTTGGCTGGTATGTTTACAGACTGCAGGATTCTGCCCTCATCGGAACTCTGCTATGGATGGTCAAATAGATATGAGAAATTAGAGAAAAGAAGCAAAACATTAAAGGAAACTACACTTGGCTTAGACATTAGCAGCCAACACTGTAGACTGTAATAGCTGGCCCTGGGACTTGGAGAGCAGACTGCTGGCATTACAACTTCCACCCTGGGAAACCTCTGGAAGCATGACTCCATTTCTCTGCATGTCAGTTTTCAGCTGGATGATGGGGATAATGAATTACCAGCCTGATAGATTTGTGGTGGGGATAAAATGGACGAATGTACCTGCAGAATTTAGAATTTAACTGTCAAAGGTTCTGGCGCATTTTCTATGAAGGGGTGGAAGTATAAACCTTTTCTACACTCATAGAAGTTACTTTCAGTAAAATAGGTCAAAAGAAAGAGAAATGCAGCTTTTTGAGTTGTAGAACCAAGAAGTTGAGGATGTTACCTAGAAAGAAAATTAAGTGGAATATTAAGAAAGATTTTTTTTTAACTCCTTGCAAAAGAAAAAGTAGGGGAAGGAAGAAAGAGAAAGGAAAGAAGAGAGAGAAAGGGAGAAACAGGGAGAAAGGGAAGGAGGGGGGAAGGGAGAGGGAGGGAAAAGAGAGAAGGGATGGGAGGGCAAGGAGGCAAGGGAAGATGAAGGAAAATGCATTGAGAACCATCATGGATTCACCACACACAAAACCAAACTCAGTTGACATCTGATTTATCAATAAGAGCAAGTCACACAGTGTATCATGGAAAATTAATATACACAATTATTCTTGACTGCTACAAAGCATTTTTATGAAATACCACCATGTATGCTTATTGGAAAAGACAGACCAAAGTGTGCTGACTAGAGTTTGTAGAACTGCAACCAGTTGGCCAGCTGTGTGCCTATGTGGTTCTGAACTTCACATCTGGTCCGCACTGCTGGATCAATCAGGACAGACGAGCTACTGCAGCAGGCAGTCCCCCATCTCAGTGGTCTAACCAGCACGCCTGCTTGTCCCCATCCCAACACAAGAGGCTTTTACCCTCATGCAGTCCTTCTTCTACATGGACCTTTCTCTCTTAGCATGCTGCCATCCTCAGTGTTTGACTTTCAAAGCCTAGAGAGGCTAGAAAGGAAAACTTCCTGTGGAAGATGTCCACCAGCCGTAACTAGAAATTGTGCATATCATCTCCACCCACATCCCACTCACCAGAATTCCATGATGTAGAAGGGGCCTAGGGAAGGGGGTTTAACCACATCACTGTTAAGAAGAGGCAAACGTGACTACCAGAGTACCAGCGATATCTTCCATAAGCATTGATCTCTATGGAAATCAGCCTTGAGGGCCAAATCTGGATCCAGCCAAGCTCCAATTCCAGCCCTAGACAAAACTCTAGTTTTTCAATGACTTGAATAGTGGCATAGGATGGGTGAAACTCAGATTCTCTTAGGTAATGGCAGCCAAATGTGAGTTTCTATGGAGACAGGTCCCACACTGTCTGGATTCACACAGAATGGGAGAATTCAGCGCACCCTCCACAGCTGGGTTCTTGCATAGACCACCAGCTCTCGCCTGGGCAACAGGGGTCCTCTGTCTCTACTTGACGATGCCATCAGACAGGGGACTTGCCTGCTCTTCTGGATTTCCTTCTCAGTGTGTCCTGCCACTTCCCTTCCTCCCACCACTAGGTGCACAGTTCTCTCCTGCTTCTCAGTGGCAGCTCCAGAGGGAGGGGAGGAAAGGTATCTGGGCTGTCCAGGAAATGGCTGTGCTCCCTGCTAAGGCGTGCCATGAACTTTTCAAACCAGACCTTCTTGTAGACCTTTGGGCGCCTTTTAAACAGGAAAGAAGGCTTCTTCAGCAAGTTTCCAGGTAAAGACCACACTGGAAATAAAAGCTATTATGATGGATGAAAAACTAAGCCTCAAAGAGATTTCACTGGACTGCAGTGATGAGCGGAAGTCAAGGAAATTAAATTATACCTGTCAGGGACCCAGCAGGAACCATTCACACACTCGGGAAGTTTAATTGAAGAGAGTTTAATGAAGGGGCTCTTTACGGAAGCAAAGGCAGTGTTGAACAAACTAACAAGGAATGGTGAAGCATTCAGGGACCAGCAACCACAGGAAGCTGTTCCCACTCATAGGCCTGAAAGGGCAAGGGGAACAAAGGGCTTTGTCACAATTCCATATGACAGCCATAGCACAGGGGTCACCAGACAGGAGCTATGTCTGTAAGAAATACAGCTACAGGCATCCTGTGTCTTAAAAAGGAAGATTTGGGCTGGATTAGATACCCAACCTCCTGAACAGATGTCTGGCATGGGGCTTAACATATCCACATGCCATTTCAGAGTCCTGGGTTCAAGCCCTGACTTGGCTCTCCAAACAGCTTCTGGCCAACACACATCCCGGGGAGCAGCAGATAATGACTCAAGAACTTGGGTCCCTTCCACCTGTATGGGAGACCCAGATGGAATTCCCAGCAATTTCAGGCATTTTATTTCAAATAAAATCAATGACTAAATCAACATTTCAAAACAAATAAGCACCCAACCCACCGTCCTCCATCATTTTGAAGTCTCACAGGAACTTTCCACTGGCCACACTCCAGGGGGAGCCAGAGAGCCAGGGAGTCCAGTAATAACATCTGCAGAAGCCAGCCTCCCAAAGCACAAAACAGAACCAAGGGTCTGCGTCTGGAAGGTGGGGAGGAAGAGAGTAACCTGCCATGGAGTCACAGATCTTCACGCAAAGTGTTGCTCTTAGAAGGTTGCTTGCGGGGCACAGATGATTAAGCCACCACCTACAGTATCAGCATCCCTATCAAACACCTGTCCAAGTCTCAGCTGCTCCATTTTCAATCCAGTTCCCTGCTAATGCACCTGGGAAAACAGAGGATGGCCCACATGCTTAGGCTCCTGCCACCCACATGGGACACCTGGATGGTGTGCCACGTTTTTGGCTTCAGCCTGACCCAACCCCAGCTATTGTGGCTCTTTGGGGGAGTAAGCCAGAGGATAGAAGATCTTTTTCTAAATAACTTTCTTTTTTTTTTTTTAACACACATGCACACACAAAGTGGGCTTCATAAAAATGAGACAGGACACATCACCATGTGATGAGATACATTTAGCGTGACAAAGCTGTGAGATGTGTTAGCACTAGGCACTGTGTGAAGCAACTGTGGATGCACTAAGGGGTCTCCTTCAGGACAGATCACGATCTGGATGCACACAACCTTCTGTCCTGATCAGGGCCCACCTGAAGCTCCAAGGTAGACTGGGTCTCCCAATCGATGAGGGATGTTTTCCAAATGTGTGTTCAGAGACACCAAGTCCACCGAGGAAAGCTTGAAGGGAACACGTCAGGGAAAAGACTGTAACTTGTGCCAAGTACTTGAAGCACAGACAGGGGAAGACTCAAGCTTGAAACACGCCCTGCCACCCTTCAGTGGCCCTGACCATACGCCATCACTCCTAGGAACCACAGCAGACTGACTTTCCGCAGCTTTTCTCTCTGCTGGCTTGTTCATCTTTTCTGTTTGCTTGTGCGTCCTTCCTACAGAAGGCAGAGACGTTTGTGCCAAGGCACCCCAATGTCTAATGCTTGCATCTGGGGGCGGGGTACTCAAAGAGCATTTGTTTAATGACTGGAGTGTTTCGCCAGGAGCCAAGCAAAACCCAGCAGGAACGTGGGGAAGTCAATGCCTGCAGGGGTGAGGTGTGCGAGTCTGCAGCAGCGGATGTGGGAGTCTGGACAGTTGCCTGCTCTCTTGGAGGCTCGGTTCCCCGCCCCCTGCTGCTGGGCTCCTGGAGGCTTTGGGGGCTAGCATGTTTACAAAGAGCTCAGAAGCTCACATCGGTTTGAGAATGGCTGGGATCGTCTTAGCTGCCACCTGAATGCTTCAGGCTGGTGGAAGTGATCCAGAGGCCAGGATTCAGCACTGAGTAGCTTTGGATGATTGTTCTCAGTAAAACCCCCAATACAACAGTATAGGCAGTCACTCTGCAGAAGGCACAGGTGCAGGGTGTTGGTGATGCACAAGGCAATGGTCAGAGAATGTTCCCTTATCCCAGCACAGGCAGAGCTGGCTGGGAGCCAAGGTTGCCAGGGAAACCGCCCTCCCCTTGCTCCAGGCAGAGGCCCTACCTCTTTCTGGTCAAACCCCAGGCCCAAAGAGAGACAGAGCTAGAGAAGCCACCTCCCCTCCCCCCAAGGAGATGCCTGTTTCTCAACCTCTACCCTCCTCCAAAGCCCCATGGTGTGCATTTAGCCTTCAAGAGCACCCCAGATGATCAAATTGGAACTCCCCCTTGTGGCCCTGGGAGCCCTGGGGGTCCTGTGATAGCTGCTCTGAGCAGATTCAGCAAGGATGGGGTAATAGTACTTCCTGAAGTTCTTTTGACTTTTCTAATCCTTCAAGTTCATAAAGTGTCTAGACCCTGTAGTAATGTGAATGGCCTAAAAGGCTTTAAGGGTGGGGCCTCCTTGGGACTCTGCCTGCCCTCTCCTTGGCTTGGCTAAGGTTCTTTGGAATGGTTCCTGGCTTTAGGGGGGCCTCAGTGTTTTCACCCCAGAGATCTCTTCCCTCCAGAGGTAGAAACAAGCCATCATCCCAAGGCCCAAGTGTCTGTCCAGGGATGACTGAGCCTGCCCCTCAGTCCCAGAGGCCCTGTACGATATGGCTTCTGGGCTGAATGTTTGTGTATCCGTCAGCACCACCACCCTCCCCAATTCACATACTGAAACCCAACCCTCTTATTGGATGGTGTCAGGAGGTGGAACTTATGCCAGTAATTAGTTTTAAGATAGGGTCCTGTGGGTGGGGCCCAATGATGGGATCTGCTACTTTAGAAGAAGAGGAGGAAGCTTGAATACTCATTCTGCCATCCCTTTGCCAGCACTGAGAATCAAATATGCCAGCACTTTGACTTTGAACTTCTGGTCACCAGAACCATGAGGAGTAAGTGTCTACTCTTGGAGCACCTGGTCTATGGTAGCCTGTGAGGGCAGTCCAAGCAAGCAACTGAAGGCAGGGTGCAAGGCACCTACTGCCCTCAGGAGCTTGTGAGTTTTAGATGCTGTGTACTGAGGTCACCTGATAACCCCACAAGCTGTCCCTGGAGACCCCGAACCCCTTCTACCTCTTTGCCCGTGGTGATAGAAGAAATTTCCAACATCTACATCAGACTGTATAATGCATGTTCCCTTGTATTTAACCCCTTGCCAAGTATGTAGTGCAGTGTCTGGCCTGTAGTGTGAGTGCAGAGTTCCTGATGTTGCTGCTGTTGCAGATGATGATGATGATAAAGGTGATGAGGTACAAATGGACCCCCAGAAGGCCAGTGAGGCCCCAGACTTCCCAATATTCCCATGAGATTTTGTCCACCACATGATTGCCACCACCAGGAAAGCAGACTCTGCTCCCAACCCCCTGCCCTTGGCCTCACACAGAGGCAGGAGTGTTTGTTCCACAGAGGTGTAAGCTCGGCTTTCAACAGCTGGGCTCCCTGAGAAGGCATGCCTCTCTGCTCTAGGGATCTCTCTCCGTGCTGTGCCATTTGGCATTTGTCCCGAGCAGTAGCACATTTAAGACCAGAGGCTGGAAATGTGGCCTTTTGAAAACATCAAAACTGCTGTACGAAGCAGAACAAGTTGACAGAGCTTTGGTTTCTAAAAATGGACGCAGTGTTTGGGGGCAGAGCAGGGGCAGGGAAGGAATCATTGTTTTGCAGGCTGGGGGCAGGGTATCTCGCCTGTTTGTTCTAGGCCATGTGTCAGAAGACAGCATGACACAGAGTAGGGGTGAAGGCTGTGATCTCTGGAACTGGTCTTTCTGGTCTTAATCCCCAGCTTCAATGCTCACAGTGAGACTCCTGCACCCCTGTAAGTCTCCATCCTTCCTCTCTGTAAAGCAAAGCTAAGAAGCCAAAGCACTTCATAGGGGTACAGTAGGGATGTGACAAGCTGATGCGCATAACAGGGAGTAAGGCCTGGTGGCCGCCCAGGTGCTGTATCCTCAGCATCACTGTGCTTAGCAGCATGCGCACAGGAAGTGGGAGAGGACAGTGGTGTACCGTGGTACAGATACAGGGACAGTTCTATTTGTTCCGAAACTTCTCAACAATATTCAAATGGAGACACTAGCACGTACCTCTAATAAAAAGGTGTCAGGGCCATGCCAAATGTATTACTCTATGTGTATAAATTCCAAGCCTGGGACCATGCAAGCAGCTCTTCAAAGCCGCAGTGTTGTAGTTCAACCAGCACTTGAACTTGCACGACAAGGGCATCCCCACCAATGAGCTAATGCGAGCTCCTGTGGAAAGCCCCAGAACTTTTGCTTCAGAATACCTTACCTGGGCTTTTCCTTTGTCTTCAAAAGCTTCTAATAGCCGCCATCTCCTTGGCCATGCCTAGGATTCATCATGGCACAGGTACGCCAGAATGCAGAATGCTGCCCGTCCTCCCCCCACGCCCCCCCCCCCCGCCTCTAAGCTGCTCATCCTCGGTGCACAGTGTCATGTTATGGCTTGCCTTTGCAGACCGTTGGGAATAAGCAGAAGGTTGTAAAGGCAGAAAGCTGAGAAGGCTGGAAGCAGGAGAAGTAGCCAAGGACGCTGTCCCAGCCCAGCCTGGGGTGAGCGCGGAGACACGGTGTCATGCTCTGCTCACAGCTCTGATGCCTTGTGGCAGTTTTTGCACTCCTACACATTCTCAGGGACCCACACGTGTAACTGCGGCGACAGGGTCCTCTTTCCCTACACCTGTGGGGAATGGAATGTGCTACTGACTTTTCCATTCCTTCTCATGCCTCCAACAGCTGCTAACAAATGACTGCCTTATGGTCAATTCTTCAGAGCGGAACCACTTGGAGGCACAACTTACCCTCCTGGGCTCCTGTGTAGTCCTTGGCTACAGCCACCCTCCAGGAACCTTGCCTCAGCCAGTGTCCCTAAACTGCTTTACCAGTCTCCTGGCAGACACTGCCTTCGGAGTCACCTCTGATGCTACTCAGCTCAGATCTTGTCATTGGATAAAGCCTTGTGGAATCTATTTTTGTAGTAGGGGGAACAGGCACCCAGATGGAGGAGGCCGTATTTGCATAATGTGGCATCCTCCCATCACATAATTGAAGAAGATAGAAAGAAAGTCTCTGCAGCAAGGGAGTGGCCTGGGCAGCGCTAGGAGGTCTCGCTTCCAGGGTGTGCTTGTGTGGGTATGTGCATGTGTGTGTGTGTCCAATTTGCTCAGGAAGCCAAAGCTCCAAGCCAGCCAACTTAGAGCACAGCCAGCGCTAAAAATAGACCGTGCTTGCCTGAGACATGAGGCTGCCCCATCAGGCTGTGGTGCTCGCTCCCTGCTTGCCCAGGATTGCCAAGTTGGCAAAGCTGAGGAAACCGTGGCTTAGGTAAGGCAAAGGGGTTCAACAGCGCAGCTCCCAGACTCCACAGCGTGTTCCAGAAGTGAAAGCATTCTTGCCTGATGAGTAGTTCAGGTTTCCAAAAAGAGATAGAGAAATTAGCATGGAGACAGGACCCCAAGTCAGAAACATACCGGAGACCAGGAGAAAGAGATTGGCAGAGAGATGGGAAAAGAGATAAAAAAAAAAAGGGTAGAGATGGGAGAGACGGAATTACAAAGAGAGACATCAAAAGAGGAGAAGGATGGACAGAGAAAGCAAGAGAGAGAGGAAGAAACAGGGAAGGGAAAAGAGAGAGAGGAGCAGAGAAAGAAAGGACATAAAAGACACAGAGAGACAAAAACAGAGGTTGAGAGATTCAGGGACACACACAGGGAAAGACACAGAGTGAGGGAGAGACACAGGCAGGGAGCAAGTGAGAGATGCAGAGGCATGGAGCAGAGAGCCAGAGCAACAGGTGTAAGCAGAGAGGATGGTAGATAGTGTGGTTGGGAGGGAGGTCTGCCAAAGAACTAGCCAGCAGGCCAAAGAAAGATGCCAGCAGTTGGGGGAAGGGGGAGTAGGCAGCCTGCAGTCCCTGCTTCCAGAGGAGGCTTTTAACCTGCATGAAAGCCCTCCAGCTCCTGATAGCCAAGTGCCACCCCCCACTAGCTCACCACTCCACATCTCTACCCTCCAGCGGTCACTCAGGGGTCACACCTGACCTCAACTGCTGCCTACACCCCTAGGAAAAGCCCATATTAAAAAAAAAAAAAGCCCTCCTTAGCAATGGGGTTAGCACCGGCCAGGGGCCAGTGGCCAGCGGCCCTGGCATTGTCAGGGAGCTTGTTTTCCTAGGAGTCCTCGCTGTTGAGATGGGCCATGAGCAATTGCCATTGTGCTTGCCTTTCCTGGCAAATTATTCTGCCGGAGTTTCTTGCAGCGTTTGAAGCTGTGCTGCTGTAAATGCTAGAAATCATGTACATTAAGCCCGGAGTGACGGCAGGCTTATGGATGGATTTACCTTCAAACAGAGGCCGCTGAGGCACCCTGCGTGGGGGGCGGCACTTGGTGGATGCGCTCTCCACACCGAGGCCTTAAGCGGTCAAGGTGGCCGCCTAATCAATTTCTCCTGTAGGGCTGGCTCAGAGCCATGTGTTCTCAGGCAAAGCTCCAGGACTCAACCGCTGTCCTCATCTTCTTGGTATCCTTGCCCTCCACCATGTGGGGCGACCACTCCCATTTGCCTGGAGGGTGACATCAAGCCAGCTCAGGTAAATGTAGAAACCCAGGTCTGGCACTCTCCCCAGTGCCACGTTGTTCCTTGTCCCCAGCTGAATGTGATGGCCCCGTCGAGGCAGTCGTGCCTGGAGCTGCTGTGTGGTCCTCTGGTCTAGGCAATCTGGTCTTAGTCACCATCTCTGTTGTGGTCCCTGTCCGGCTGCCACTCAGGCTCTGTCCCCTATCACCCAGTCCCCACCTCCAACCCTTTCTGCCTTCACCTTCATCAGCTCCTGGTGGTTTATATTAGGTTCCATTCAGCCTTCAGTCAGCACTCCTGCATCGTCCTCTACCCGGGGTATGCCCAGGACAAGAGAACCCTATAGAGCTTTCTGTGGTGACTTTGAAATTCTTCCCATGGAGAGATGAAATCTCCTTCCCTGAAGTCTAAGTGTAGTAGAAGTGACCCCATGTGGCTTCTGCAGCCATGTCATAACAGACAAAGCAGATTCCACCTGATTCGGTGGGACCCTCGGGCTGAGCTCTTACATCCACCTCCACAGTACATGAGGCTGCTATGCTGTAAAGGAAGCCCAAGCATGCCTGACCTTAAAGATGACCTGGAGACACCCTGAGAGATGCCAGCCGCAGCCAGTCCTGCCTCGTTGTGCCCTTGCCTAGTTCCCAGTACATAGAAATGGAGGGGGAGGGGCGGGCGACTGCATTTTAAAATGTTTATTGGAAAGGCAGAAGCAAAGAAAGAGCAAGACAGACGGAGATCTCTCATCTGCTGTTTTACTCCCCAAATGCCAGCAACAGCTGGCACTGGGTCAGGCCGAAGCCAGGAACTCCGTCTGGCTTTCCCACGTAGCTGATAGGGGCACCAAGTACTTGGAACACCTTTCCCTGTCTTCCCAAAGTCATGAACAGGGAGCAAGATGAGAAGCAGGGCAGCTAGGACTCAAACCAGGGTACACACAGTAGAAAGCTGGACCACAGTTTCTGATATGCAATGTGGCACTAATCCAATATCCGAAGCGCTGATTTAACCTGCTGCACCACCACACCTGCCTCTGTTTTTCTTTTAGACCACTAAGCCGGGGGAAGGAAGTGATTGGTCACACAACAACAGGGAACCAGAACAGCTTCCAAGTCCCCACAAACTCCTAATACAATGGGTGAGATGTGGTAATTGCAAAACAAGCCTCTTCATCGTCAGAAGGGCAGTTAAGGAGTTGCAGACCACAGCATGCTGGCAATCTACTGCTGTTGCGCAGTGCAGCGCAGTGCCTGGGTGCCAGAGAGAGGTGTCTAACCCATAGCAACTCCTAGAAATGACGCGAGTTCTTTCACAATCCAGAAGACGGCAAAGCACACTCCATCAGAATTATTGGTCCACTCTGGTGCTCTACCAGCTCATGTAGGGGAGGGGATCTTGGTAGCTGATAAACTGGGATATGGGGGTGGGGTTCCTTTTTCGTTTCTCGACCCTGGGGGTGTATTTCTCCAGGGTCGAAAGTATTCGCTAATGCACAACACTACAGAACTCCATTTGAACTCGCGGAGCATCTTTTCCTTTTGTTCTCCCACTGAAGGGCAGGGAGCTGATGACAGAGCTGCTGCTAGAAGGCTTGGCAGTGTGAAAGCTGTGCCTCACTGTGTGTATCCCCTGGAGCAAATTACTTTCCCTGCGCCTCAGTCTGCCCATTTGCAAAGTGAGGAAGGCAGTGGGCCCAATCTTCAGCAGGCCATGTCAGGGCTAGCGAGGTTACTACATACAAGGTACTTAGCACGGGACTCACAACAAGTGCTATGTAAGTGCTGCTGGTTGTCCTTGCAGCTGTGGTTGTGCTGGAACTGCAAGCACTAAGAATCCTGTTCTTGGTAACATCACTAACAGGTGGGGGATTTAGCTGTCCTTACCGTATTCCTCTTTGGCACCCACTCCCTCAGCTAATTTTTGAGTGAGCACCCACAACCCCCACACACACACTCACTCACTCATCAGTCCTGCCATGCCACAGGCCACAGCACAGTAATGTATGAATGTAGGAGAAGGCAGCTGCTTTATTTTCCTCTGCAGGCAGACGCCCGAGTGTGGAAGATGGATGCGGAGCATCTGTCTGTATTGTCGGGGGACACCTCAAAGTCAGCTGCCCCCAGCTCCTGGAGAAGCAGGACAGAGCAGGGGGTGGGGTGGGAGCTGTGGGGTGGGAGCTGTGGGGAGGGAGAAGTGCACCTGACCCCAGGAGGCCTAGAAGACCTTAGAGGCCAAGTCCAGGTTGCTTCTCCTTTCCTGATGGCAAGCCCAAGCTCCTGGCGTCTGGCTGGCCCTCCTCCAAAGCGCCTCCCTCTGCGGCGTGACTCCTGCAAGCTGACTGCTGCGGGCACAGTCTCGGGGGGGACAAACATACTGCATGTCAGGCAGAGGGGCAGGGACAGGAATGAACCATAGCCAGGAAAGCCACACGGGACCTTTCCCTCCGTAAGCAAGCCGTGCCTGTACTCAGATTGCTGTCTCGCGGCAAACCCAACCCCAAGGTAGCCTTGCAGGATCGGGGCTGTCCCAAGTGAATGATCCCGCACAGCTGGGCTGCCTGCACACAGCAGGGGTAAGGCCCACAGAGCCAGCAGATTCTGGCCCATGGAGCTTCTTACCCTGCAGGACTTCCAGAGCCCGCCTTGGCCAGGCCCTGACAAAACAGATTAATGTCATGAGAGAGGAATGTTTCGAAAAGCAAGGGATCGATCTCCGATCTCGTTTGGGGAGGTGTGTTTAGCAAAATGAAAACTCATCCTTCAGGTTTACAGTCATTTCACAAATATTTTCAGAGTGACAACTACCTGCTAGACACTGCCATTGGCTTGGGACCCATGTGCCACCAGCACTTATGGGGCTGCTCCTCTCCTGGCAGGCAACTTCACCAGCAAGTCATTGTATGGAACACTGATGTGTCTTTGAGAACAAGCCTCACATGCCTACAACTCCAGGGAGCAGGATGCAGAGTGAGCACAGGTTCCCAGATGCTAACCCTTGCAAATGTACCTGCTATGGCATTTGGTTCAAGGCCACAGTCCCCATCAGCTGCTACCTGCCAATGACTGTGCTTGGCAGGTAGGAAAGATAGATGAGAAAGCAGACTCCTCTGTCAGCTGTCTTTGGGTGGAGGGCAGCTTTGCTGATCCTGCTGTGGTCCTCACGACTGTCTAGGGTGTTGACACCACTGCCCTTCCCCACACCAGCCCAGGCCTTCCTCTCTCTGCTGAGCTACTCAAGCAAGCCTTTCTGTATCCCCCGCCCTTTCCAACTACCTTCCAATTGCTCTTATTGGTATTTCCCCACTCAAATAATTGTCCATCTACTCAATCCTGTTTTTAACATCTGATACTGGGAGGATCTGGACTAATCCAGAAGCATGGCCATGCCTTCCACCACCTCCTCCTTCCCCACAGCCTGCCCAGATGGAGCTTTCTAGCTCCAGTCCACGTGGATCCTGCGCAGCACCTGCACAGCCTCATTCATTGGCCTTATTCCTGGCAGGTGGGAAGTGAAAACTTATAGCATTCTTAGGTCTTGTCCCTTTGATGGCTCTCAGCAGGTGCTGCTGACTCATAGAAAGGACACACTTGCCACCCAACCCTTGCATTGAGTTTCAAGAGGTCCCTTTGATTTATTAATATAATTAATAAGAACGACCGCACAGTGAGCTCATGGTGCAATGCTAAGCAGTTCACACATATTACCTCATTGAATGTCTGACTGTGGCCACACAGTCCACTACCCACCCATCCATCCAGAGGATGCCCTTCTTCTAATGACAGCTCTATTGCCTGCTCTCCCTGGGAAGCCCCTCCTCTGTTAGGAAGGCAAATTAAGACATTTGCAGGCAGAACACAAAGATACAATCTCATGTGGGGGTGAGCATTTTCCAGGAGACAACCACTACGTGGGTTGAGAGATTCCAGGCACAAGGCTTTAGTAACTATAGCATGCAGATGATAGACTCAACTCTTGTTTTTGACTCTATCCTGCTTTATGCCTCGCACTGCCTGCCCCCCTGGGAACCATTTCTTGTCCCCGTATGTCTCTCATCCGGCAAACATGGTAGGCATTCTCCAAGCTCTGTGAGCTGGACCCACCTGCATCCCCTGTCCTTGTGTCCAGAAAGATTCTGGGGCTCTGTGGGAGACACACAGCTACATGGAGAGCTGCCAGTCTCGCTGCCGGTGACCCCACACATGTTCTTTGGTATCTGGCAACCTCTCTTCCCCCCCCCCCCCCCGCCACCTCCTCCTCCCCATGTGAAACAGAGTCACTAGGAATAGAGTCCCTGTGGGAATTAAAGGGGAGAAGAGATTGGAAAATGGCCGTAAATGGTGTGCTCCGTGCACTCGCTGTAGCAGTGACAGCGGGGCTGGGGGAAATGTGTGAGAAATCGGCATTCTTGCCCAAGTGACTCGTGTGCATACGGACGTTGGCCACATCAGAGGGGACGGTGGGGAACGCTGAGTTCCTCAGACCCTCCCACTCCGGCGCTCCCTCTCCTCTGCTCCATGACACAGTCAGCACGCCCCACACCCACTGTTTCTACTGCCTCAGCAGAAAAGAGAATGCAGGGGGCAGGGAACTTGACAATATGCACACTGGGGCGGGGGGAAGGCAAACAGTTATCACAGCTTCTTGGCCAAGGATGAGGGTGGCCCTCCCACAGGGCATGGAGAGAGGGCTGGCAGGAGACCAAGGGGCCCCACCAGGAATAAACCCCTGGGGCTAAGTGCCGGAGCCCTCCACCTCTGGTGCCAGTCCCTCCTGCGTGCGCCTGATGTGTCATATATTTTCTGTAATTATGGTGGTGCCGTCTGTGTGCATGTTCAATGACTAGAGCGGTTCATTATTTGTGGGCAAACAAGGGATGCTTCTGTCTCTGGGGTGAGGGAAGTGGGGAACTGCAACACGCTCCCAGGGTGAAGGAGCCACAGGAAGAAAAAGAAAAAGGGGAGGGAGGGAGCGGGGAGAGGAGTGGAGAGAAGAAGCCATCCGGTCCCAGTCCAGGAGAGCTACTGCAGAAGAAGGGGGAGCTGATCTTCCTTTAGAGGGGAGGCCTGTTCTTCCAGCTTGGCCCCTAGGGTGCAAGCTGTGGCATGGAGATGAGGAGGTGGAGTGTCTCCCAGGCCTGCCAGGCCACACACAGTTTCTAGACTCTCCAGGGGGAGCTGCCTGTCCTACTGCAGTCAGATTTAGGTGTCTGCTAGTTGTCACAAAGCCCCATCCTCCTTGTCCCCTTTCCATACAGAACCCCCAAGTTTTACCTTGGCACATGCTCCTCTCCCTCCATCAAATCTCCATCTCCCAGCTTCCATGTGCAGCCAGGTGCAATCAGGTGACCAAGTCTGACCAATGGAGTGTAAGCAGGAGCCACTCATGAAATACGTTCTTGAAGAAAATGTCCAGTCCTACTTCTTGCCCACATTGAAAGTGGTTGGGATAGGGAGTTCAAGCAGCTGTCTTGAACCACGAGGGAACTCTGCAAGTGGCAACCACATTGCGCAGAGGAACATAACAAGAGGAATATCAGTTAGTTGCTCATGCTAAAAATCTTAACATCCTTGGAGTTTTTTGCTTGTAGGCAACAACAATGGAGCTGAGGAAGACACAGCAGGCAGTCCTCATGGAAAAATGAAAAGGCAGAGGACTAGCTAAGTAGTGAGGCGGTCACAGCAGTAGCCTGGGTGGGTCCCGTGCAGACTTCCAGAGTGGAGATGGCTTTTCCAGGTCCTTCTGAATGAAAACAAGAGCACCGAGTCTATTAATCTCCCTGGGCTTGCTTTCCTTGTCTGTAAAATGGGTATACTACTGAGTTTTCACTTGTGAGCATAAGCCAAACCCAGATGGGCAGGACACAGGTCACAGGCAAACAGCGAAAGAGGCAGTCTAGAAGATAACTGGGAAACTTTGGCAATGGCCTCTGGGGACCTGTGTCGGTGTCCCAACTAATTGGCCTGTGACGTACACATCATTAAAGACAATTTGGTGATCATCACTTCTTCTAATTCTTCTGTAATATGGTTACCTTCCTGGAAGAATTCAAGATTCCTTCTCTGTGAACTAAGGTCTTCATTTTTCACACCCCTTGCTTCGACTGTGACTGTTTCCCTGGTACTTTGAGTGCCACCACCACATGTATATATTCAGCTGCCAACACAGGTCCCAGCACATAGAATATATCCAATGCACTGCTCTAAAATGAATAAGCCTCATGTGAGGATCCACAGCCCCAAAGACTCTTCTCTGGAGGCCAGAAAACATGGCTTCATGTCCCAGTCTCAACATGTCTTACATCAGAGTATCTCTAAGCCTTGATTTTTCTCATGCATGTAACAGGAACGATAACAACAACAAATAGGGTGGTTATAATGATGAAAAAAATGAATTTAAAATCTGCAAGGCATGACACGGATGTTGTATTGTTAGAGACGGCAAATGGAGGGATCAGTTGACTTTGGGTCTGTGACTCAGAGGAGTTGTTTTTTTTTAGGGCAGAAGCTATCACTACACAGCATTGTAAAATTAGGCAGCCACTGAAGTGTAGGGCCCAGGGCAATGTGCCATATCCCAAGAGGGTGCGAACCTCTCTTGTCCTGAAGTGCAGACAGCTTTGGCACTCAGGTCACGGGATAAAGGCACTCTGGTCAGGCTAAACTCCACAGCTGCAGATGCAGAGACAAAGCAGCAGGCGCCAGCGTTGGAGGCCAGGATTTGCTTCCACTGCACTGCTTCTGTGCACAGCAAGAGGCAGCAGGTGATATGTCCACGTTCTTGAAGCTCTGCCATCCATGTGGGAGACATGGCTTGATTTCCAGCTCCTGGCTCCATCCTGGTGTAGTCCAGCCTGTCAAGGGCATTTGGAGAAGGAGCAAGCAGGTGTTAGATCTCAGCCTGTTTCTCTGTGTTTCTCCCTCTCTTTCTCTGTCCCTTTAACATAAATAAATAAAACTTACAAAAAGAACAAAAAAGACAGCTGGCATGGCAATGGATAGACTAGGCTCTCCAGCTGTTCCAAAACATGCTGTGGTTGGGGCCCCACACCAATCGGGAAGATGCAGCAGATGCCCACATGCACTCTAGTACCCAGAGAGCTTCTGATCCCAAGTTGAAACACTGTGACATTGGAGGAATTTGCAGCACCCATATCTTGAAAGGAAGTGACACCTTAGCAAAAAGTTTTATGAGCCAACACCTGCAAGTGCCCAACATGAGGACTGGAGCAGGACTGCCTGGGGCCAAATCTTGCCTCTGCTACTTGTTAACCATGTTACCTTGCTCAAGTTACATTATTTTTCCATGTATCGGAGTCCTCATCAGTGCAATGGGACAATAAAAATGTCTCAACCTGCCAGGTTGTTGGCATAGCTAAAGTTCTAAATGCCTCGTGAATGTGGGAGGGGGAATGCCTCGTGAATGTGGGAGGGGGAGTCACACTTGGAATTCCATCAGGGCTGATAACCCCGCGGCAGCCAGGAGACAGGCACTGCATTGCAAATGGGCTGAAAACAGAAGTGAAGCATTGCAGAGCTGCATGCAGTGAGAGATCAGTAAGGGATATAAGAAACAAGGAGTGAAAGCTCCAGACAGAGTATGGGGCGACCATTCAACACTGACACTTTTCTCAGTAGTTAGATGGCCTCTGGTCAGCATTGTGGCACAGTGAATTGAGCTGATGCCTGCAAATGCATGGACTGCTGGTTCAAGTCTCAGCTGCTCCACTTCTAATCCAGCTCCCTGTGAATGCGTCTGGGAAGCTAGCAGAAAATGGCCTAAGTACTTGAGCCTCTGCCATAGGCGCGGAAGACTCACATGGAGTTCCTAGCCATTGTGGCTGCTTGAGGAGTGAATCAGCAGATAGAAGAGCATTTTCTTTGTTTCTCTCTTTCCCTCCCTCTCTCTTTTTCTCTCTCTCTTCCTTCCAAATAAATAAAATAATTTTAAAAATATGGCCACCAGCAGTTTCCTGCTGAAATTTTAGTAACAGAACAACTGGGATAGCTCTTTTCCAATTGTTCTGGAAAAATATTCAGAACTGCCATTGACTGGCTACAACTGGCTGACTTGGACTATAACCACTCCAGGGTGTCAGGGGTAGAATGATTGGCCTCACTGGATCATAAAGAATGAAGAAAAGGTGGTTCAACAAAGGAAACATGGTGAGAAGGTGGGGGAATGGATACTGACTAGCCAAGCAAAATAACAGATATCCCCTTGCGAAGTCTTCACTAAAGATATGAAAGGCAAGCTTACTCTACCTCCCCCTACTCTTGTTTAAATAGTAACCAGCATTTGTCCAAAGCCACAAATTGCAAAGGGCTGGCACTGACGCCATGTAATCTCTTAACTCATTGCAATCAATTCTAGGCAGGGGAGCACTGACCACACAGAGACCCCAGAGGTCGGGGGTAAGGGGCAAAGAAGCAGGGCAGGGTAAGATGGATCTGCCAACTCTGGCAGGAGGAGTCAAAGTTGAAAGCCTTTGAGAGTTGGGAGGGGGCATTGTTCTTTCTTAGGCCAGGAAGAAGGGAGCCTATTCTTGTCTCTTTCAGCTCATTTGTGAAGTGGCAGGGTTGGCCTGGGCGCAGGGACAGGTGTGGGAGAGAGTGAGCTGGGAAACAGGAAAGAATGAAGCATGGTTCTCCAGGGAGAGTCAAGAGGAGAGTGGTGGACAGCAATGGGGAACTATCAGGGCAGAGGGTTCAGACTGGATTTGGTTCACTGGAAATTAGAGTGCTACAAGAATATGTAGGGCAGCATGGTCGCAAGCCAAGACCAGAAAGCAAGCAGGATTACAGGTTCCTGAAGATTCCATTGCAATGCATAAGGGAGTGAGCCTGGCTCCTGGAGGAAACCTAATGCAGAGAAACAGGAAGGCTGAGAGCTAGACCTTGGGAAATAGAAACAGACCAGGAACGGGGTCCCAGAGAAGGCATGGAGGAAAGGGGAGGGTGTGGTGTAGGCATTAGGCACAGTGGTTGGTAAGATGCTGCTTGGGGGACACCCAGATCCCAGAATGGAGTAACCAAGAGCCAGTCCCAGCTCTGCTTCTGATTCCAGCTCACTGCTAAGGTGCACCCCAGGAGGCAGCAGGGGGAGAACTTGGGCTCCCATCACATGTGAGAGATCCGGATTGAGCTCCTGCCCTGGCTGTTTCGGGCAGATGGGAAATGAGCCAGTGCATGGGAGATCTCTGTCTCTCTGTCTGGCTTTCCAGTAAATGCAAATAAGCTCACAGTCATTAAATAAAAGGATGTTCAGTAGGATTGGGGGTAGGGGCGGTTGATGGGAAAGGCTGCTGGTGTAATGGTAACCATTTTGCCAGAGGGCTGTCCGGAGTCCTTGGAGCATGGCAGCTGGTGGATCAACTGAATTTGTCGTGACTCCCAAGAAGGGAACAGCAGGCTGTTAAATGAAAATCTCCATGAAAGGGGACGGAAAAAAAAGAAAAACAAAAGGCAATAAAAATGCAGGGAATAAATGGTGGAGCCAGGGGAGCGAGAGGCATGGAGAGAAGCCGTGGCCTCTCCTACACACACATACACACACACACACACACACACACACACACACACACACACACACACACACACAAAAGAGAGGACAATCATCTCCAGATAAGCTTTCCTGGAAACCTAAGGTTCTCACACGCAGGAGTGTGTGCACACACAGTCACACAGCACCACATGTGTCACCTCAGGGACCAGGCTGCTTGCCACAGTAGGATACTGTGGCTGGCCAGAGAGTGGCAGGGCAGTTTGTGGGAAGGGAGAGGGGAGAAGGCGTGCCACGGAAGGCACATCAACGGGATTCTTCTGTGACCACCGGTTGCCGGTGCCCCAGCCTGGGGAGTGTGGTCTGCAGGGGAGCTGAGTCCTCCTCGCAGCAGGTGGGCCCAGGGAAGGCAAGCTGTCCCCAGATGTCAGCTCTAATGCCTTGATAAACAAGGAGCTTGCTGGAATGCGACTGCTAATTGAGGCGCTAGCCACAGCCTTTAGCTCTGGGAACAATGGTTAATGACTGGCCCGCTGGGGAAAGCCACAGACATTTGCCACTGTTTTGAGTCCTGTCCCCTCCGCTTCTTAAACAGTGGTTTATCTAAAAATTGAAAATGTTTTCGCGGGAATAATTATTTCTTGGAAGCTATGAGAGTGCTATCAGATTTCCCAGCCTGCTGTTGGCTGGACCTTCCAGAGGCCAAGGGCCCTGCTGCCCTGGGACAGACAGTTTCACGTATGCTGTTCCCCTCACTGCAACCCATTCCAGCTCTTTTCTGGGTCCCCATTGTAGGAACATTAGAAGGGGCTTCACAGCGTATTTGGAGCATCACAGGTGCTTTGCCGAGTCAACATGAGCCAGGCAAGGAGGGCAGGCTTTACTCCCCAGGCTTCCAGAAATTTCTTCGAGCATGAACAAAACCCAGCCAGAAGCCTCAGGGCCTTTAATTCTGGCCTGGGCTAGGCTCCAGGCTTCCCCGTGGCAGGACATGGTCGCACGGGAGCGCAGATCAGCAAAGAGCCTCAGCGGCCCCTGTTTTTCTCAGAGGCTCTTTCCGGAACAGCGAGCTCACAGCAGCACAGGGAGCACCTGCGGAGGGAGCAGCTGTACCCTTGGAGGCCGTGCAGCCTGGCAGACAGGGCGCCCATGAGACAGAGCCAGCCTTGCCTTCTCCACTGGACAGCCTCCTCCACGCTTCCTCCCCCCAGCCTGTGGTGGAAAAGCAGGAAGCAAAAAAAAAAAAAAAAAAAAAAACAACTAGCCTTACACATGGCGTCCCTGGGTCAGCCCAGAGCACACCCCAACAGGGCGCTGAGCCTGCAAACACGGCCGCAGGCAGCATCCTCCTTAGATGTGCAGGGCAGTGACACAGGCGGTTAAAGTCACTGCGCTGGCCACAGGCCAGCCTTCCGGCTTGGCAATTACACGCCGTCTCCCCGGCTGGCCCATCACTTCCCTGTCAGGCGGCTTTAAGGCCGCGCGCCTCTTCCTGTCAGCAAATGTTTGTGTGTGGCGTTGCCGAGCGACAGTTGAACAGGGCTTGCCCTTTCCTAGGCGCTGGTGCCTCCCAGCGAGCCTCCCCCGGGGGCGCTTGGCAGGCCTCCATGTCAGCGCTGTGTGGAACCCTGGCCCAGGAGGTACAGGCCAGCAGAAATGCATACAGTCAATCCGGCCAGGGCTCACAGGTTGTGGGTGACTAGAAAGTGGGGACAGACCTTCTCAGGCTCACTGCTCCCCAGGGCTACTGTCCCATGTGTCCCTTTCACAGATACATCTGCAGAGACAGCAACTCATTTTGTCATATGCTTCAGAAGGACAGAAACCAAGCACGGTCCCCTCCTGTCCAAGTGAGGTCACATGTGGCCCCTACCCAAAGCAACCCGTAAAAGCACAGTGAGTGTGAAGCCATACTGCAAGGTCTCTGGGCAAGCTTGGTTTCCAAGCCAGGTTCTACCCACCTCTTGCTGTGCAGCCTCAGCATGGCACACCAACAGACCCTGGCCTCTGTCCCTTCTCTGCGACACAGGGGTAGTAATAACAGCCCCACCGATATTTCTAACTAATGTGGTTTCACGTGGTGTGTGCAGAGAATCCTCAAAAGCAAACGGCAGAAGTGGGAAAAGTCTCTCCATCCAAGTGAACCGTAAGGGACTTACGGAGTTGAAAAGCTAGGAAGGAACGAGCAGGGCCAGGGGAATGAGGTCATGGGAGATGTTTTTATTGGGTGGTGGCAGGAGTGCTGCGGCTCGAGAGAGTGCTACCTGCTGAAAGACAAAGCCACAGAGCAAAAAAGCAGGGCTTATGAGCCAAAGCAGGGAAAGCATAGCAACCAATCAGAAGTGAGTTGAAGCGCATGCTCTATCTCCTCCTAGCTGTGTGACCTTGGGCAAATGGCTTCATTTCTCTGAACCACACCTGTTAAATGCACTTCCAGGATTTGCTTCAAGTGGTGACTGTGGGGATCCCAAGGGCCTGGCATTCTGCCAGTGAGTAAGGCCTCAGGTCTGCTTCAAGGAATGGGATGTATGAGTGCAGAGATACTTTCGCAAGGCCCAAGACAGCCAGTGCCGAGGGCATAGAGAGGAAACGCACAGGGCCGGCAAGAAGCAAGCAGCCAGGGCTGGGAAGCCAGCAGGACACATGTGAGTTGGAATTCCTGTGGTTCTAAGGGACAGAAACAGAACTTGAAGCGCAGGGACCAACAATGCGACTGAAGAGACACAGGTAGGAAGAGGAAAGGAGTACCATAACAGATGGATAGATGCCTCACCCACGTGCGCTCACCCTGAGTATCAAGGGGGCTGCTGAATACTGGCACTGTGCAGGGCCAGCTGGAAGTTCAAGAACTTTAACACCCCCCCACCACCACCACCAGAGCAATACTTGCCTGCTTCTGTGCTTGGGATAAAGTTTGCTCCTCCAAGGTTCACAAACAGGTTCATCAGTCTCTAGTGTGGTGGTACTGAGTGGTGATGGCATCTGTGAGAGGCCCTAGTGGAGGTGGTTTGGACACGAAGCATGAGCCTCATGAAAAGATGTAAGTCTTTCTCTAGAGACTGGGCTAGTTCTCTTGAGACTTGATTCGATTGCAGGACAGTGAGTTCAGTCTGGAAAAAAAAAATGAAATTATCTTCAAAGTGGGTTGTTGCAAAGCAGGTCGGCTTCTCCCTCACCCCACTCTCTCCTCACACCACGTGGCCTCTCTCCCACATACTCCTGCTTCCCCCTCCAACTTCCAGCACGTGGCCATCACTAGAAACTGGCCAGAGACAGCTGCCTGATCTTGGATAGCCTAGATAAGTCTTTGTTCTTTATCATTTACACAGTCTCAGGGTCCTGTACTGACAATAGGAAATGGACTAAACTAAATGGCGCCAAAGGTAGCCAAGAAATTGATGTGTAAATACTCTATCTCCCTCATACTCAGGTAGGTAATTACAAGAATGTTTCACACCATTTTCCAAAGTGCCTTCACTGGACTGAGCCATGGTTGATCAAAAACCAATTGGCCTAGAAACACATCCATCATGACCTTCCATCCCTTCCTTGTCTCAGGCCCCTCTTCCCCAAGTGTGTTTCCTGAGACCACTTTACACATCAACTCAGCTCTGTCTTCCTCTTCCTTCCACACCAGATGAGGATAAAACCAGTTTGAAGCATTTACAGAAAGAAGGGTAGCTATTTGGCCCAGCAGTTAAACCTCCTCTTGATATAATCACATCTCTTCTCAAAGTGTCTGGGTCCAAGTCCTGGCTACACCCTCCATTCCAGCTTCCCGCTCATGTGCACCCTGGGAGGCAGCAGGCTATAGCTTGTACTCAGGTCTGTGCCACCCACATGGGAGACTTGCCTCACCTTGAGGGCTTTTGGAGAAGTAAACTGAATGGGGGACATTCTCTCTCTCTCTCCCTTTTGAATAAATAGTCAAAACGTTTACTGAAAGGTATGTAAAAATTATACTTCAAAGTCCCAGCTAAAGTCCTCACTTTGAATGCACCAGAGTACCATATGGGCATCGGTTCTAATCCCGGCTGCTCCACTTCCCATCCAGCTCCCTGCTTGTGGCCTGGGAAAGCAGTCGAGGACAGCCCAGGACCTTGGGACCCTGCACCCGCTTGGGAAACCCAATTGGCATAGCGCTGGCTATTGTCGTCACTTGGGGAGTGAATCATCGGATGTAAGACCCTCCTTTCTGTTTATCTGACTTTGCAATAAAAAATAAATATAATTTTAAAAAATTATACTTTATCCCAACAATAGAGAATGAACATCCACTAGAATGAGATCTGGGAAAGGAAGACAAGAACACCCGGGAGAAAAAAATGAATGGCATAGGGCCTGGCACGATAGCTCAGTGGTTAAAGTCCTCACCTTGCGCCAGGATCCCATATGGTCACCAGTTCTAATCCCGGTGGCCCTGCTTCCTATCCAGCTCCCAGCTTGTGGCCTGGGAAAGCAGTCGAGGATGGCCCAGGGCCTTAGGACCCTGCACCTGTGTGGGAGACCCGGAAGAGCTCCTGCCTCCTGGCTTCGGACTGGCTCAGCTCCAGCCGTTGCGGCCAAATGAACCATTGGACGGAAGATCTTCCTGTCTGTCTTGCCTCCTCTCTGTATATCTGACCCTGCAATAAAAATAAACAAATCTTAAAAAAAAAAAAAAGATATGAATGGCTTAGACAAAGGGACTGAGTGTCAGAATGGCTCTCCTTGATGCCTGGCTTGCGTAAACACACTGGCCCATTGAAGGATACAAGGGAGGGTAATGTGTTTGGAAGCAAGTAGTTGTGCAAGCACAATGCAAGGATGAAAATGCAGGGATACTCACAGGATCAGAAGGCAAGCAGGGAGAGGTGAGTTCAACGTGGCTGAGGTGGGCACAGCTGGTTGGCCAGCTGTGGATACTGAAGCAGAGGCCTCAGAAGCAAGAGCACTGGAAAGTGAGAGCCCAGTCAAAGGTGCAAACTGCCAGGAAGATACAGATTGAAAACAGAGGAGCAGGAGAGAGCCAATGGAGGTGGAACAGACAAGCTAAAAGAGATGGCGATACCTCATCCAAAATGTTTTAAGCCTGATGTATATGTCCATCAAAATCTCAAATGCGTATAACTTTTGACGTAGAAATGCAACCTCTAAGAGTCTTCCAGGAATGCCCACATGCACACCCAAAAGATCCACTAGTCTCCCACTATCACAAGGGAAATGTGCCAAGACCCCAGTGGTTTCCTGTGACTGTGGTTGCTGTTGGACCCTGGACAAGGACTGCAATACCACCAGCTGGCCATCTTATCTCTACAATGACTACTAAGGGGCTGGTGGGTGGGCAGTGTACACAGCCTGGGCACATGGGACAAAGGGAGGAATCCAATCCTAGCAGGGATGGTGGGGGAATGAGGGTGTGACAAGTGATCTCGTGTTGGCTTGTAGTTTAGAATGTAAGATCCATTTATTTCTAGGAAGAACTTTACCTTTATTCTTTTTGGACTGCAGTTGTCTGGGGCTAACTGAATGCAAGGAAAGCGAAAGGGTGGACTGCTTACTGTATACACAGTGGCACAAATGAGGTTTACCACAGCCTCATTTATCCCACTGAAAATTGGCAGCACTGTAACTGGTCCAATAACAAGGCAGTAATAGGAGAATGGTTGCAGATATCACGGTCTAGCTCTGCTGTTGCATACCTGGTAGTTAAGAAAACACAAATAGCCTTTCCACGTTGCCATAGCTAGATATCTGCAGAAACAGACGCTGAGATAAGCATACGAGTGCAAACAAGCATTTATCTGTGTGGGAGGTGACAGAAACTCAGGAAAGTGCAGGTGGCAGGGGAAAGGGGACAGGACAGAGAAGGTAACCCCTAGAAGCTGTTTTCCAGTGAGCTCCTGCTGAAGGCTCCCTGGGTCTCTAACCTGCTGGGGACCTCTAGGAAGCATCTCCATGTCATTTCAACCAAGAAGCAAGGAAATTGGTGTATTAGGCATCAAGTCCCAAGATGCACTGGCTAAGGGCTGTTCCATCAAGCTGTTCAGTCACTGGAAGTTCTGGCAGTTTCTGGCAGAGTATTGGAGGCAGGGGCAGGGACATGCAGTGGAGCAGCAAGGTTCCAGGATGCAGGCCAGTCACCAGGAGCCTCTGCCAGACAGACCTACAGCCATAGGCCTTTGCCAATAAAGCCACCTTCTGAGAGACACATTGCAGTCACTGGGGAACTCTGTCATTGTGTGAACATCGGACTTACACAAGCCTGGATGGGACAACTGACTCCACACCTAGGCTGCAGAGTAGAGCCTGCTATTCTCAGGGCTGTGATGAACACCAGGAGAATAAACCAGGGATGAACGAAAAGGATGCCACCAAGAGAAAAGATGCAGGATGGTGTTGCCTGCCTACAGTCATTTTTTATATATGTGCGAGTAGGAGTAACCTCTGAAAGAATGATTAAAAAGTACGCTAAGTACACAAGCCAGTGGCAGGTGGTAGTGAGTACAGTCAACATGTTCACATCAATGCCACTGCAAACACGGGAGTGATGCATAGAACAGGACATTATGATGCCTATGATCATCTTATGGGACCATCATGGTGGTCTGTCATTGAGCAAATTATCATTGTACGCCATGAGACTCCACTGTCATAGAAAGAAAAACATGATTCCAACTAGGGCAGGGTCTGAGTTGGAGGTAGAAGCACAGTGTTATTAACAAAGAGGAATTGCATCTGTGTTACGAAAATGTCTGCTCGTGTGAATTTGGGGATGCACTTACATACTTTCAGAAGGGAAAGGAAAAGAAAGGCAGAGTCGCCAGGCTGTAATCAGGAACAAGGGCAAAGTCATTGATTTCCATAGTCGGACCTTTTTCCAACAAATATTAAGGCTCTGATTAACACTAAGAGGAAGAGGCAGTTAGAGAAAGTGGGATGCATCAATTGTGAACAGAAAGGGGCTGATTAAGGCTCATATCCTTCACCTGAACTCCTCTGGGCTAGCTACATTTCAGAACTGGGAGGTTTTCAGACATTAGAAAACAAAGATTAACGGCGCTTGCTGTTTGCTATACCAATTTAGATACTACTCGGGATGTCTGCATCCCACAGGGCTACTCCACTTCCCATCCAGCTTCCTGCTCATGTGCACCCTGGGACACAGCAGGTGATGGCTCAAGTACCTGGATCCCTGCCACCTTTGTGGGAGACTCAGATGGAGTTGCAGGCTCCTGGCTTTTGCCTGGCATTTGGAAGATTTCTCTCTCTCTTTCATAAAATGAATATTAAAAAAAAAAAAAGGTCTGAGATCTAAAAAGGAAGGAAGGAAAAGGGGGAAGGAGTCAGGGAGAGAGGAGGGAGGGGAAAGATTTGTGGAAACCATGACTGATGAATGGGCCCCACCGGCCCGAGGAGCAGTCTGACACATTGACATCTGCATGCCCCCAACGTCTGGGTAGTCACACAATGTGGAGTAAATAATGACTCACCAAAGCCTCAGCTCCAGTTTGAAGCAGATTTTGCCTCCAAACACATCAGTGCCAAACTTACAGAAACCCTGTGGGGTTTCCAGGTAAACAAGGCAATCAGAGCCAGAGGTGACAGAGCCAAGAACGGACAGCCTCTCAGCAGCCCTCATAGAATCCCAGGGCCTCACAGTGGGACCCTCCCCACCCCACCCCAGCCGGCTCCTGTCTGCACTGCAGCAGCTGAGACTACCCAGCACTGTCCTACCCTCACTCCACCTCCCAACTCCCAGGGCCTCCTATTCTCCAGAGGTGCAAGGGGAAGTTTCTGGGCCAGAGGGAGGGTGGAGTAGGGCTTGAAAGTGTTCTGTAGCCTGATCTGTATCACGGTTACATAGCTGCTATATATGTCAAAGGCTGTCAGGCTTGGGCCGACACTGTAGCATAGCGACTTAAGCTACTATCTGCAATGCCAGCATCATGTATCAGAACACTGGTTCGAGACCTGGCTGCTCTACTTCTGAACCAGTTCCCTGTTAATGCAGTTGGCAAAGCAGCAGAAGGTGGTCCAAATACCTGGGACACGCCACCTACATGGGAGCTCCAGACAGAGCGCCTGGCTCCTGGCTTTGATCTATCCCTGAACTGGCTGTTGTGAATATTTGAGAAATGAACTAACAGATGGAAGCACTCTCTTTCTCTCTTGCTCTCACATAAATGCAAATAGTTTTTTTTTAAAAGAGTAAAAAATTGTGCACTTAACACACATGAATATCACCATGTCATTACCATACTTTCATTAAAACTGGTAACAAAATAAGATGACTCAGAGGCCATTGGGACACAGGAAATAAAATATCACCCAATAGTGAACATTGTACCTTTACCTTAACTTGACCAACTAGATGACGTGAATCCATTCCTGGTGCAGTGAATAAGCCAATGAGATTTGTAGGGGAAAAACAGCTTTTTGGCTTTGCAGTCAAGTGAAAAATATGTTTGTGAAGGGTATTATTTGGCAACAATCACCCCCTTCCTTTTGGAGAATTTATTTGACGTACCAATATACCCAGCTCCTTAGCAGCCTCCTTTCTGAGGAGATGTGCCCTGGAGAAGGATTTGTTTTTGACTACAGATGTAAACAGAAGTGAGTGAGAACACAAAAACATCTCCTTTATTCTTCCTTTCCTCAATATTGCTTCCTTTAGATGTGATGGCTTGAGCTCTAGCAGCCTTCTTCTGTCAGGAAGACAAGTCAGAAGTCACATGGGGATGATAAATCAATACACTTTGATCCTTGAGGAGCTCATCAAGGCTCCGAAACTTCCTGTTTAGCCTGAGACAGACATTACTTTTGGTCTACTTTTTGCCATCATACATATGACAAAGCCTAACCCAGAGATTGTCCTTTTATTTGTGCATAATGGTAGTCAAATCTCTCACTGGACTGTACGCACCGATCCATTTTGGCTGTGAGGTAGAAAGGAAAGACATCAGAGAGATGAGCCATGGTTGATGACAGTGTTGAAAGGAAGGGGTTCTGCAGTGGCTGCAGACCATTCGCTTCTCAGTTACCTTCCCTTGCAATGCCCCTTCCAGCAAGATGGAATGTATTCAACTGCTCTTGAATTTGGAATTGTCATGTGACTTCTCATGGCCACA
Organism: Ochotona curzoniae; assembly: GCF_017591425.1. Taxonomy (NCBI): domain Eukaryota; kingdom Metazoa; phylum Chordata; class Mammalia; order Lagomorpha; family Ochotonidae; genus Ochotona; species Ochotona curzoniae. The sequence goes on along the minus strand of NW_024465023.1, from coordinate 15,109,711 downwards.
GAGATAATAGCCATATGAGTACGTTGAGCTAGCCTGGCAGGAGGTGCCTCAGCCAACCCCGATAGCCCTGGCCACCACAGTGGCTTGGGGACAGATGCCTAAGCAAGCCAAAGGCAGACCTGTTCAGCCCAGCACACACCAGAAGAGCCACTTGGCAAAGCCACACTTACTCATGGAAACTCATGAACATGGGTGTGCTTACACTACAAAACCTGAAGTCGTTTATTAGATGACAACCGTTGATTGGTCCAGGGGGGACTTGACTTTTCCAGGGCAAGTTCACTTCACCTGACCCTGGGAAGGTAGCAGTGCAGAGGGAACAGAAGCTGGTCCTGAAAACACAAGACAACACAGTGCTGTGTCACTACCGAGTTGTCTTCCTGATTAGGCCACCAGCCTGGTTTGTCTCCGCTGGGTACAGACCTCCTGCCACCAGCAGAAAGTAGGCCTAGCAGGTGGCAGGAAGAAAATGGCCACGTGAGAGTGGCTCTCCCAAAGCAAGAAAAGGCTCAGTTCCAAGAGCTGGGGTGGGGTGTTGTGTGTATGGGCAGGGTGGGAAGAAGTGCAACCCTTGGGGCTGGTTTATGCCTTTAAAACATGCAGACATACAGAGCCTTTTCTATTAGAAAGTATGTGCTTAGCATATTTATGTCATAGTTTCAATGCGTGCACTGAATTGTGTTACTGCATTAAGGAGGGAGGCTGCCTGTGCCACTCTGGGCACGTGCTGGTCTGTCTGAGGCCTTTGAGCAGGGGGTCTTCAGGCTCTAGACTAATCCTGGCATCTGGTGGGGAGGGGTGACCCTGAGTGGGCTTAGAAGCCATGCCTAGCTATTCGCTTCACTTGGATGGTCTTCGGTGTGCAGCCCTGTGTGAAGGAAATGCCCGCGTACCAGGAATCTCATGCACAGCCTGGCGACCTTGTTGTTTTCTAGAGAAATCCCCAGAAAGAGAGGATGCTGGGAAGCTTGGGAGAGTGGACACTGCCAAGGAGCTAGACTTCTGGAGCTGCAGCCTGGGGGCATGGGTGAGCTAGAAGGTTCCACATGCAGAAACAACTGACCCATGGCCTGGCCCCACTTCTCTGCCCACAAAAACCTTTTCATTCTCTTCCCAGACCTTTCTTCTCTTCTCTCACTTTCTTTCCCCCTGTCTCTTTCCATCTCTCTCCAGCTGACTTTTTCTATCTTAGTCATAACACAGAGCTGAAATTCTTTTTATCTACTATATTTGTTGAATACAGTTTTATGTTCCTTGCTCTTAATTTTTAAAGTGGATGAGCTGAACACTTCATGGTATTCTTTAGGAAAAAAAAAACACTTTTATATCACAGCGGTAATTATTAGGGCTATTCACAAATATTCCTGTTCTCCATTCAGGCACATGACCGAATCAGATAGCCTCTCCTATTTTGGTGTTCCTATTTTATTCACTGTGACCACGTGACTTGCTTGGGTCAATGAAATTGGAGCATCCTGGGGGAGGGGGACCCTCACAGTCTACCCTGCTGCTGTGGTGACAGGCCAACTAATAGGGAGGAGCCAACGTCCACAGCTTGGGCACGTGTCACTGCGCCAGGCATATTCTCTCTGCCACCCTCCCTGAGCCATGGAGGGTGAGCGAGGTATGCTGAAGGTTTGCCGTGTGTTGTCCCTGAGTCTGCTGTCCTAGCAGAGTCTTAGCTCTTGAGACCAATGAACATTGTTCTTGTTTCAGTTTGTCTCTAACATGAAGTCGTTGACTGAGATACCCATGTTTCTTGCCCTTGTGGTTGGGGTGGTGAGGAATAGGGCATCGTGGCCAAGGAAAGGGAATTCAGATCACCTTGAAAATCTGATGATGAGGCAGTTGTTGTAGTGCAGTGGGTTAAGTTGCTGCTTGGGATCCCCTCACCTCATATCTGAGTGCCTAGTGGAATCCTGCCTCCACTTCTAATGCTGTTTCCTGTGAACACACTTGGGAGGCAGCAGATGTTCATGCAAGTGCTTGAGCTTCTGCCTTGCACATGGGAGACCCGGATGGAGTTCCTGGCTCCCAGCTTTAGTTGTGCCCACCTCCAGCTGTCATGGCAACTGGGAACTGAACCGGCAGCTATTAGGTCTCTCTCTCTGTCACTTTGCCTTTCAAATAAACAAATGCTTTTTCTTTAAGTAAAATAAAATGCCTAAAAGAATGCAATAGTGGGAGAGGAACAGCATGGATTGCAGTGAGGATATGAGTTTAGTTGACCCCATGTGAACCAAATCCTCAAGAGCTGTCCACTTTTGGCTCATGGGAAATTCATATTAAGCATGCCAATTGTTTGTGTCAAAAATAAAATCAGATAAAATAAGAGGAATCTGTGAGCTCCCTCTACCCCAACATGTGCTCCTGGATTTCTGTCTACAACAGAGGGGCCAGTCAGCTTTTCCACTGTGAAAAGTGATAGTTTAGCCGGCAGCCTAGCTGCTGCCTCTGGAAGGGGCCATGTGAGATCAACTCTTCCTCAACCCCCTTCTGGCCTCCACCCTGTGATCCCGAAGCTGTGGCAGGCTCAGGACTCTGGCCATTGGCTCCGCACTCCAGTGACAAGAGGCCATGCATCAAGGCAGCCACTGGAGCCTCAGCGTTCATTAGAATATGCATAATTAGATTTGCAAGGAAGTGCCCCATGGGAGGAATGGATGTCTATAGGGATGTCCTCCTCAGCAGGCAGGAATTCAGGGCATTATTCTGCCATACCTCAGAACACCCCTGGCAGATAAAGGGTGCCAGGGAGGCAGAGGGTGGCAGCAGAATGCAGTGAGCAAACACTTAACCCTGACCTCACCACCGTATGTCCTCCTGTTTTTTTTTTCTTTTTTTTTTTTTTTTTTTGCACTGAGAGTGCATCCCTTGGCTGTGTCATAATGCCTTGAACAGGTGGGAGAGCTCATTCTTTTGACACTACCATCCATGCGAGATCTTTTACTTTTCTGAGCTTCTGTGTAGAGCCTACATGATTTCTCGAAATTGTTTTTGAACTGATTTATTTAAGGAGAAGGAAGATGGGAGAGAGAAAGTGACGGAGGAATACACAGATCTCCCATTGGGTGGTTCACTCCCCAGATGTGTCCATAAGTAATCCTGGACTAGGCTAAAGACAGGATCCAGGAACTCCATCTAGTTGTCTCATGTGGGAGATGGAGATTCAGCTCTTAGGCCCATCCCTGCTGCTTTGCAGGCTGTGTGAGCAGCAGGAAGCTGGAACCCGGAGTAGAGGTGGGATGGGCACCCAGGCACTCTCACGCAGCCCAGGAATCTCAGGCAGCATCTTAAGGGAGGCACCACTTGCCCAGCCACAGTCTGTTACTGGCTCGTACAGGACTAGGAATAAGCGCTCGCCATCAAGGCGGTGTTTGAGTGGTGCTCAATCCTCTTAGACATATCATCAAAGGCTACAGATCTTTCTGATAGAAACGGCTGGAAATCAACTGTAGAAATCTACATAATGTGATAGGAAAGAAAACGATTGTTTTTGATGGTATTCTGTTACCCGTTTTTCCATCTCTCATCTTCCTTTCAGGGCTCCAAAGTGTGCTATTGCTAGAATCACTGCACTGTCTCTTAGAGCAAATCTCACTTTCTTGGTGTGGCAAAAAAAAAAAAAAAAGTGTTCCAAGGAAAGCAATTTCCTTCGAGTAATTCTCATTAAAATGTGAGTGACTGGAATTCCTATCATCCATAAAAGTATCCATTTTTATAAAAAGATCTTGAAAATTCAATTGGCAACTGGGTACTTAACTAGTCAACCAAGGATGAAAGTGACAGGAAACCTGTCAAGACAAGTGGAGACACATGTTCTGGGGGTTCTCCTCCTGGGCCCAACCCTCCAAAGCACACTGCTTAATCATTCTGGCTTTGTTCCACCCATCACTCCACATGGCCTTTTCAAGGTTTTCAAGGGAGAAAGACAGAAAGAAAGAGAAAGAGAGAGAGAGAGCAAACATGCTTTCATGGGCTAATTGCCCAAATGGTGGCTGCAAAAACCAGGGGTGGGCCAGACCAAAGCCATCAGCCAGGAACTCAGTAAGCATCTCCCACATGACAGGGACTATATATGGACCATTGACTATTGCCTCCCAGGGTGTACACTAACCAGAAGCTGGAATTGGGCGTGCAAATGTGACTTGAGCGCATGTACTCTGATATGCAATGGGTATATCTCAAGCAGCATCTTAACAACTGTAGCTAACACCAAATGCCCACTCCCACAAAGTAATTTTCTTTTCTTGTCCTGTCTTGTCTTGTCCTGTCCTGTCCTTTCTTTTCTTTAAGTTTTATGTATTTTCATTGGAAAGGCAGATTTACAGAGAGAAGGAAAGACAGAGAGAAAGATCTTGTGACCGCTGGTTCACTCCCCAAGTGGCAGCAACAATCAGAGATGAGTTGATCTGAAGCAAGGAGTCAGGAGCTTCCTCCTTGTCCCCCACACAAGTGCAGAGTCCCAAGGACTCGGCTCAGCTTCTACCACCTTTCCAGTCCATATGTAGGGAGCTAGATTGGAAGTGGAGCAGCTGGGACATGAACCAGTGTGGGATGCGCATATGGAGGTGGAAGATTACCCAGCTGAGCCATTGAGCAGGTCGACCCCCTTCTCTAAAAGCGGTTTTCAATGAGTTCTCCATGTCAACATATTAGGGCTGTACAGGCATGCATGTGTTTGCCTGCATGCTACTCTGCTGTGAGGCTGAGGGGGCATGGTAGGCATGCAATGCAGCAGCCGTGGGCAGCATGGGTCACTGACAGGCCAGTGGCCGTTAAGCCACAGGGTGCTCCAGGACAGAAGCAGCAACGCCCTCTCCACGCCAGCTTCCCACAGAGCCTCCCCCCAAGAGCAAGCCACATTGTGTGCACAGCAATCTGGCATCTCAGGAAAGGGAACCCCTTGTTTGAGGGAGTGGGTGGATGGGGGTGGAAAGGATAGATTTTTCATTCCTCAAAACCACTTGCAGAATACAAAATTAGTCACAGTGCCTCGATACTAGGAGCAGAAATGAAACGCACATGGTGCCTCATGTTGCCTACAGAAACAGCCCTCTCTGCCCTAGGGCTGTGTTCGGACGTCTGACACGTGGGGCGGGTCCACGGTCTCTTCTCCACCAGACAAACACGGACGTTGTCCCCTCTGGTGCTGGAAGTCAGAGCCAGCACTTCCCCCGCCCTCCTCGTCTCACTCTTCATTCAGCAGCTTTGTCTGCAGGACTGGAAAATGGCTAGTTGGGCTATTTCGAGGGATCAAATAATTAGTTCTCTTGCAATCTCATTTTAGATTTTAATTTGTAGTCTTGGAGCCAAGCTAGAGGAACTGAGCTTTCCACCAGCGGCTGGAGGCATTCGGTTTCGGCACACTAAAAAAAGGCCCTGCTTCCAAGGCATTTTTGCACGTTTGCATCAAATGATTCCAGCTGGGTTTTGCCAACACGTAGGCAATCAAACCCTACTTTCACTTGCTATTTTATTCTTTATTTACTATTTCTATAAATACTGTGATGGGTGTGCTTTTATATGGGGGGGGGGTGTTGTAGGTGGAGAGCAGCAGCTGCTGGCAGGCCTGGGTCACATATACATCCAGGGTTGCTAGAAAGACGAGCCTGCCACCATCACCATATCTGTGGCAAACACATCCTACTGCCTCACCCCACACCCCCCGCCCAATTCAGTCTGTTGGTCTGCGAGTGCGACCACCAGCCCTGCACCTGTCCAGAGCATGCTTTCTCCTCCTTTTCTCCTTGGGTTCACAAGACCAACCCAATTTATCAGAAGAGGTGTCCAAGGCCAACCAGGAATCAAAAGAAAGAACAATGAAAATCCAAGGAGGAAGCAGATGAATACAAAGTACAGACGACCCCCGCCAAGGCTGGTGCTTCTGGAAGTGGCACGTGGAGCAGGAGAGAGGAGTTAAGATGAGGGGTCAGTCTTGGTGGCCCCCAGCTGTGACGGCTGATGATCTGATAAATTATACTGGCACTCGGCGGGGGGGGGGGTGCAGTGGATAAACAGGGATTAAGGGGTGATGTGCTGGGGAGACAGATTCTGAGTCAGCATCAGGACTAATTTGATTGAGATTTGAGGTGTCTAAAAATGAATGGGGCTATTTGGGAGGGAGGGGTAGCAAATGCATGCCCGGCACTGCTTTTGCCCTGTGTGGGCAGACCCCAAGGAGTTGCTGTGACAGAGGACTCAAAGCCATGAGCAAAGTTAGATCCAGTGACAGGTAAGGTCTTTTCTGACTGGGGATTCTGGACTTCCAAAGGAGGTGGATATGCTGCTCAGGGAGGAAGGGCCTAGGCAGCTGGCCACAGGCTCTCTAAGCACCCGGTAGCAGGTGTGGGGCTGCCAAGGCACAACTGGAGCATAACATTGCTCCCTCTCCTCAATCCCACATATTCCCTCTCAAGCCACTCCAGTCTGCAGAAGTCCTGGGTCAGGTGGCAGCTGTTGCTTCCTCTCTAGATGCAGCTCCTACACTAAGCAGGGTCTACAGGTGAGACCCAAACCATGAGAACCGTAGGGCCAAGCCATCAAGCCCCTGCCTAGCACTGGGGTGTGGAGTGCCACTGCTTTCCCGTGGGAGCCCAGGCCAGTCTCCAGCCCCTAGCCTAGTGGATGGCGAGGTCACTGCCACCATGCTACTCGAGATCAAGGAGGCCAGGTGGGAGCCCAGGGCCCTTAGACAAGCACTGCCACTCTCTTGGCCCACCTAGATGCGCCCCTGAAGAACGAAGCAGGAATCCAATGTAGCCAGTGTCCAAGGTTGAATAGCATAGTGTCCACCCAAAATCCGTGCCCTTCCTTCCCCACCCCCACAATGCCTTAGAACGTGATCTTGTTGGGAACTACCTGCAAATGTTCTCTGTTACTCACAAGCTAGCCACACACCAAGCAGATTTATTGTTTATAGGCAGCAAGAATAAACCGAAGCCTGGCATCCATGGCAAGTTGATCCGCCAAGGTTCCAAAAAGCTTTCCAGAAGGCTGGATGTGTTAGTGCAGTGGGTTCAGTCACCACTGCAGGCACCTGCTAATTCAGGTACTGGATCTTCTGCTTCCAATATAACTCCCTGCTAATGTGCCCGGGGAAGCAGATGATGGTCTAAGTTTGGGTCCTGCCACCCAGGTGGGAGATTCAGGTAGAGGAGTTCCAGGCTTCTGAATTCAACTGTTGCTGCCATTTGGGAGTGAACCAAGAGATGGAAGATCTTTTTCTGTCCCTCCCTCTCTTTGGAACTCTACCTTTTTAACTAAAATAAATAAACATTTAAAAACTATATTTCCAAGGGTGTATGGCAGCTTGTTTGTGTATGCTCCATGTCACACTACCTCTGAAGGACTCCACAAAAGCAATCTAGACTATGCTTTGTACCCTAGGTACCATGTGGATCACTGAAAACAAACATTTGAAGAATCCTATTGTAGGAGTGTGCCAACAGCCCAGGTTGTTTAATACTATCTCGTTATCTTGAGACATTTCATTTTGGCAAATCCCATAATTGTTCTGTATGCAGAGGTTGAGAGGAAAGAGCTGGGACAGCCAAGGTCTTTAGGTGCCCTGGCCTTCTGCACTAGGGTCTTTGTGGATGCAATCAGGATGAGCTGGAACCTCCATATGAGCATGGAAGTCCTTATGAGAGGAAGACAGGCAGGAGATGGCCACAAAAAGGAGAAAGCAAATGATGAAAGGATGTATCCAGAAATCAAGAAGGTACTGGGATTGGTGGCAACCCCTAGGAACCAGCAGAGGTAAAACAGGGGCATCTTTTAAGATCCCTCCCAAGGGGCAAGATACAGCACTCTGACTGTGCACTTCAGTTTTCCAGAACTGAGATGGGACACATTTAAGCCATTTAATTTGGAATACTTTGTTACAGCAGCACCAGGAAAGTCAGCACAGATGGCTTGACTGCCCTCCCCTCCCTATCACCCTGTTCCCAGTTCCAGAAGTTTCCAGCTGGGTTTTCAGGCCTCCATGAACTCTTGACCCATCTTAATTTTATTGTAGTAAACATCCTTGCATGGGGGGCCGGGAGAGGGATAGGGAGGGAGACACAGCCATGGCCTCATGGGAGTAGCTCCAGGAAACAGACCCAAGCCAGAAACCCAAGGCTTCTTCCTCCTACAATTCTCACAGGTCTACCAAATCGGGACCCATGTCCACCTCGGTACACTGAGCTCTTGATAACAATTTTCCCATCTGTTCCATGCCTATCTGGAATGTCTTATTTTGGGAGAAAGTGGACGATTCCACACCCAAGAGCACTATCTCCAGTGAAGATGGTGGCAAGCAGGTGCACATGGAGGACCTCCCAGTCCATGATGGCCTGGAAGGCACTCCAACCAGTGTAAGTTGGTGGGTGAGGTTTTGAGATGGGAATACTACATTAGACTACTTTTCGGGAGCCTTTTGCAAACCAGAACTCTCTGGCCTCCGGCACTAGAGAAAAGAAGCCAACAGTCACCCTTGAGGTGTGGTATACCTGTCCCTCTCTTCAGAGCTGCAGTGCTAACCTGGTGTGTTCACCATTGAGGCCAACTTTTGGCTGCTATTATTAATCATTTCTTTTCACCTGGTTTGCCTGGTATGGTGCTATCAATATGAGAGTGAACTACTCATGTCATCATCAAGCATGTGGAAACAAAGGACTGGATCTTTCAACAGTAAGAGCCCTGAGCATCTACCTTGGTGGCCAGGAGATTCTTCATAGCCAGTCACTACATAAAGCATTGCCAGGATGTTTTTATGGAAATGAAGAGAAAACCCATACAAAACAAACCCATTCCATCTGTGCAGAAGATGGACTTTACATCCCCTGCTCAAGTAAACCAAAGGTAGGTCTGAAATCTCTTCCCAGGCTCCCAGCAGCAGCACAATGCTCATCATGGTTCCCTTGAGTCAGTTTCCAGCCTCCTATCGTCCTCGCCAGGACCTTCTTGCAGAGAGCTGAGAAAGTATTCAAGATGCCACTACCCTTTTTAATGGCTTATGGTCACCACTACCTAGAAGGTAAAACCCAACCTGCTCCTTCCTTTTAGAAGCTCCTCCTTCCACCAGCTCCTTCCTCCATTAACTCCTTACTCACCAGCTCCCCTCGCTCCTCCCCCCATGCTTCTGCCTTCTCTAACCTTTCCAGTTTTCCTGCCCTAGCAAGCCATGAGTTCTCCCAACATCACTGACATGTTTAGCCCTTAATTCCTTTCACCTTCTCTTCCCTTCCATCCCAAAACACCTTCCTTAACAAAAAACACTTTTGAATAATTTTACCTATTTGAGAGATGGAGAGACAGAAAGAGAGAGAGTTATCTCCTATCTGCTAGCTCACTCCCCTAATGTGCAAAACAGGCAGGACTAGGGGAGGCTGAAGCCAAAAGGCCAGAACCTATGTTCTCACTTGGCGTCTTCCAGAGTGCATGAGCAGGATGTTGGAGTCTTGGAGCTGGATGGAGCCAGAGAGAAGCAGCAATTAAACCCAGGTACTATAAGGTGAGAGCTGGCCAGCTGAATCACTACGTCCTGTGCCCTGAAACATCTTCCTGTTTGGAGGTGAGCCCTGGCTGGCCCTGTCGGTTCCTTCCGCTGAGCCATGTTGGGATGTTATGCAGGCTTCCAGAAGCTGACTTCTCATGAATCCCTCACCAAGTGACTCCAGGACTTGGGCGTGTTTAATCATGCCATCCTGAGGGATTCGCTGGACTTCTCCCCAAACACCTGGACCATCCAAACTTGACTCCACCGAGCCAACACAGCAATGTCCCCCAGGAAGCAGCACTCTCCCCACACCCACATGGAGGGCGGCGTCCAGGCTGATCCATGTGCTTTAACTGGGTGCTGCCGATGTGCATTCTAGGCCCCGGCTTCTCTGGGAAACCCAGTCAAAGGGCTCCAGTTTGGAAGTCTCAGAGTTTTGTAATCACCCTGAAATCAAGCCACATCATTTCAGTTCCTTGAGGGGAGAAAAAAAATCTTTGAACCTCAAAGCCAATAAAACTTCAGTGACCTGGAAACACAGACGGCTGTAGGTAACAGTGCAGCCTGCAGCTGTGGGCAGAAGCCCAGCTTGGTGGAGGGTGTGAGCCATAGGCTGGGGAAAAAAAAAAAAAGCTAGCAACAACTGCAGGGACTTAGCCCATGGAATTGTCATCCAGACTCCTGACACACCCTTTTCCCCAGCTAGCATCCACCGGCTAGTAAACTCCTACCCCCAAGCCTGGCCCGATTAGAATGCCTTCTTCTCTTGGACAGTTGCCAGGAGTCACTTCCCTTTTCCTGCCCTCCAATCTGGGGGCCTTCCCAAGCCTTGGCTACCTGCAGCTAAGTGCAGCAGGGCCAGACCTTTGTCTGAGCAACTCATTGCACGCAGGCCTCTACAAGTGGCTCACTGGGGTTTCCTGTTGCCTGGGCCAATCGTTTGCTGGAAAGCCAGTTCTTGCTCTCAATTGCTAGCTGCTTTGGACTGTTTCATTTGGATTTTCTGCAATGGACTTGTCCCAGTCCCAGCAGACTCAGCTCCCTATTATGCCATGCCCTGCAGCTGTGAACCGGTTTAGCTGCCCCCACCCATGGCCTTGGCTGCTGTGGGCCCAGCTTCAAACATGCTATGGGAGGATAGACATGCCAGTCATCAGAGCCGTGTCCACCTCTAGGCTCCTGCTACTTGTTTGCCCTACTTCTCATTTTTGGCACCTCTGTGGGTCTTAATCCATCTGTGTCTCTTGCCAGTTTGAGATTCTCAGGGGCTGAGACCCTGTTTTGTTTTTCTGGATCCCTTTAAGTAGGGCCTCACACATTCTTCACTCCTCGTCCCTGACACTTCTTTTTGTGGGAAAAGCATAGCTCCTCATTCTTGACTTTAGCCAGTGCCATAGGAATTGCTCAGGCCAATGGAATATGGGTAATGATGATAGTGTGTCCAGTTACAAGTTAAACTGTGAAATTATAAGTTAAAGCCAATCCAAAGCTAGAAGCCAGGAGCTTCTTCCAGATCTCCCATGAGGGTACAGGGTCCCAAGGCTTTGAGCCATCCTCCACTGCTTTCCCAGGTCATACGCAGGGAGCTAGATGGCAAGTGGAACATCCAGGGCATGAACTTTCAGGCAGAGGATTAGCCTGAAAGAGTATGTCCCCAGTAGCCATTGCTCTTTTAGTCTGGGTCTTGGGGTGAACACAACTAAAGCAAGATTTGGTTATCATGATACATGACTCAGGGGTGACAGTATGGGCCAACACAATGCTCTATGGAACCATGAGTTCTGCCCTGGGCCACAACTCCCAGAGTTTGGGATTCTTAGCTACCATGTCTGCCCTCGGGAGAATGAGCTAGTGAAGGCAGTGAAGCAGTGGGACTCATTTGTTTCCTAGGCCCCTTTGTGTCTCTCCAGCACTACAGTAGAGCTGATCCAGCTCTACCCTACCTCAGCACCTAGGGTGACAAAATGCCCAGAGTCACAGTGTGCCCAGCCTGCCTCGGAGACCAAGGTGCTAAAACCCCTCTGACAGCATGGACTCCGAGGCCTGAACCACCCTGTCACTTGCTCAGCCTGACCCTTTCATTATGCATTTTTGCAACCTTTCATCAGTCTTTAAATAATGAAAAGAGGGTTCCAATAGTTCTGGAAGTTGTCTGGATGGCTGGCAGGTCCAGAAAATAAGTTAGGATTGATTGATTGTGGTTATAACCAGCAGATCCCACCATGGGTGCCCCCCCGGCCTGTGCATAATATAAAATATACAAACAGCAGACAGGGAACGAAGCCAAGACCGTGGCTCTTTACTTTGATTTGTGATCAGCTCCTTTGAAATCCTATGTGTTTTGAGGCCTCAGAGTGAGCATGAACCTGTTTTCCAGCCCCAGTATCTACCAAGTTCCCAGCTCTGCAGCTGAGGAGCCACATGCACAGTACAGGGGGATTGCAAAATGTTCGTGGAAATGTGATATTCAAACTTAATTTTGGTGCAAAAATTGTTTACTAATTTGTGTGTGTGAAATCTGCACTGATGAGGAAAACTTTAGATTGTGTGGAAATATGCAAAACTCATGTGTGGATTTAGGAAATTGTTGCACCAAAGCAACATTTTTTCAATTTTTTTCTTGTGATTTTTGTGGAAGTGTCCTTGTATGGGCAATACATAAGTTTTCAGCAGGCAGCAAAGCAGGATACAGCGAGCAGATAGTGAGCAAACTGCAGGCTTCTTGATGTTAAGGTGTGTGTAGTGGACATGACCTCATGCCAGTGGGAACCATCCTCCCAACCTCATCTCATTTGAAAGCCCTCCCAGTGACCACACCTCAAAATGCTGTCAACATGAGAACTGGGGGTTTAAGTTTCCAAAACACAAACTTTTGGGGGATACAGTCCAATCACAACAGTGATGGGGGCAACTGGAATTGCACCCCATTGAAAGCAATGTAGAACAGTTCTCAAGCTAATGATGGTGGAATATTAGGGCTTTTTTCCTTCTTTTCCTTTTTCATTTCCATCTTGGAAACCATCCTGGCCCAACACTTTTCCTCTTGTGACTTTTGGTGATGCAACTAAAAGTGAATCACTGGAAAACTTCAAGACAAAGAACATTCAAGCCCCAATCTCAGTATTGGGCTCCAAAAACATGTAATCATTGTATGAGATTGCTGTAGAAGTCCTCAAGTGCTTACTCTCGATTTCTGTACTTATTGTAAATCAGGAATGAGCAGCTTCTAGAGCTGGTAGCAGTACAGAAAGCACATTTTGAATGTTTATGTGTCAAGGCTAGCCCACCTGAGGACAGAGAGCCCACCTTTACATACCGATGCATAGGTTAATGCTTGGTCCCATGGTGAGGTGGCAAAGAGAATTGGCACGACTTTCCTCTCACTGTGTGTGCAGGTGCAGGAAAGTCTTAGACAAGATGATACAGAAGTGCTAGCTGTTGCAAGTGGAGGGGCATGCTATGATGATTAGGGCCAAAGGGCACTGTGTGGGCTATACAGTCACAAAGGAAGGAACCATGAAAGTCACAGGTGGGGCCTCTTCTCCTGTAAGAGATAAAGAAGCTGCACTCTCAGTGGGTCATCGTCCCATTGTAGCACTCAAAGATTACCGAGTAGCGTGACTTCCAGAACTGGGGACAGTGAAGGTTCTTCCCCAGTTGCCTTTGTCTTGCCGAGTTGGCCTTCCTCTAGACAACTGTCTCCCTTCCCTCCACCCTACCCTGCTGAGGTCCCTGGCACCAGAGGGACAATGCCAGCTGAAAGGCAGGTGACATCACCTGCAGTAGGGCAAACCCCCTGCAGGTGGGAGGCCTGGCTCAGCGCTCACCTGCTGGAGAGTGGAGGAAAGGTCAGAGGACTCCGTGCAAAGCCAGGGCTATCTCTCAGCTCTCTCAGTGTTGACCTCTATGCCTGTGTCCTCATCCATAAAATGGAAATGCTAACCTGTGCCTGCCCTCCCTTCCAGGGCTGTAGTCTGGATCAAGTGGGATGAAAGCAGTGACAAAAGTTTTTGAAAAAGTTCAAAGTCCTCCATGGCTGTCAGCTCAGGTGCTGCCTCCCTGGAGGTGAGTCACCCCCACAGCTTCCAGAACAATGACCCCTGAACTTAGTATTGGCTTTGGAAATGGTGTCAGATGAAAGTCATCCAAAAAATCCCTGCCCTTAACTGCGTTATTGGCAACAAGTGGCAATATTTGGGAAAGGTCTATATGGCAGACAATAGTGTCATATCAACACTGTGCTGTGTGATTTTGATCATCACACCAACAGATTACCTAGGAGATTGCCCATGTGCTTAAGTGGCACATGCAGAAATCCCACGGGTTAAAATGGCATGCAGGCTACAGCTTACTCTCACATGGTTCAGCCTTATGATAAGATCACCAACAGCAATAATACAAGGGGACTTCATGAAATTCAGGGCAAATAAAAAGGGAATTAAAAGCAAACTTATTTTGGTGCAAACAAAAAAAGTTGAAATCCATTCAGAGCTTTCCCGTAACATGCATTTCTCGTGGACTTTTGAAGATCCTTGGAAAACACATGCATGCATGTATAGGTATAATTATCTCAAAATTGGAAACTCTTAGAGGGTTTAAAGTCATTTCCTTTCTCAAAAGAAGTCTCAAAGTTTTGCAGCCACACTAGACGTTGTATGAATGCTATTTGGTGCAATAGTTAAGACACAGTTTGGAACGCCTGCATCCCAAACCGAGGGTTTGAGTTGAGTCTCAGCTTTCAATTCCAGCATCCTGCTAAATGTGCACCCTGGGAATTCGAGGAGTGTGTGTGTATGTGTGTGTGTGTGTGTGTGTGTGTGTGTGTGTGTGTGTGTGCACGCGCGCCTTTCAAGTAAATACAATTGGTCACAATTTAAGTGGAAAAAGGGAGCACAGAGTCAAAAAGGCAGACCTCCTGCTGTGAAATGTCAATCCTGGGCTGGAGGCCACGACATGGAAGTTAGGACTTAGACTTGAGTCTTCGCAGTACAGGAAAGGTGAGCGAACACGGGCTTCACCAAGGCACCAACAGCCAGTGGAAGTGGAGTCCAGAGCCATGCTCCTGGCTCTGTGCTGCCCGTGTAACAGATGAGCAGCTCCGGGGTCTATGTTTAGCATGACGGAGAAATGCGATCATGAACAATGGCAAGAATTGCTATTGAAGAGGTAGCCATGGCAGGTACTGTTGGTTACCTCTCCAGTGGCCCTTTTCCTTTCTGATCTCTTCCTTTCTGTCAGACCCACTGATCTTAAAAAGACTGAACCCACCAGATTTTCACTTTTCCAGCCTCTCCTGTGGCTGGACTACGGCCACACAACCAAACCTATTGGACCTAAGGAAAAGATTTCAAAGGCACTGCTGAGGTAGAACCTCCATAGATTATAAAGAGTGGATGAAGAAAAACTTCTCTTTCTGGCCTACTTTGGACACAGTTGGATGAGAGATGATACATGGAGCTGTGGCAGCCATTTTGTCACAATGAGAATGATGAGAACATTATCTTTTCTTAATGACCTGTCTAAAAAGCTGAATTAACCAACCCTGCAAGCAGACTTCTTGTTAGATGTTCTCATTATTTTTAAACTACCTTCAGTTTATTGCTTTTTACTTGAAGCCAAAAAACATTGCTACATCACATTGGGAAGCATCTGTTTCTGGAAATATCTATTTCTATGGTCTCTGTCGTTCCTTACTGGGGGGGGGGCTACAAGAAAATGTAAGAAAACAAGGATCTCTTGAAAAACTCACTAGCAGGGGAAATAATTGCACTTGCAGCTATCTTGGAAGCAGGCCAGCCTAAAAGGGGATCAGATGCTGTCATTTTTTAACATGCCCTTCATGCTACTACATCTCCAAACTAGCTACATCCTAATCATAAGGAGGTTCATTTAAAAAAATTAGATACTGAGTTTTCTTCATTTCTACCCCACCAGTATCCCAGGAGCCCATAAAGCATTCACTGTCCCCAATAACGACACAAGCTTTGTAAGGTTCCCGATGCCTTTACCCCATGCAGCTTCCGGTCTATGTCATCTGCTTATGTTTGTCCACGGTTCCTTCTCCCTCAAACCACTCCCTCTTAGGCACAAATGGATTCTTCCTCGCTTCTTCTGATGAGTTCTCCCACCCCAGCTCAGCTTCTCCCACATAAGATGGAAAATTTACTATATGGGATGCTGGAGCTTGAAGGTGGAGAATTAACCAGTTGAGCCATTGTGCTGGTCTCCTCAATTTTACTTCTATGACAATCATGTATCATCCTTCCTTTTCATTGCTGTGTGATATTCCATAGTGTATTTCTCCATCTTCACATTGGTAAACATTTAGGTTGTTTCCAGTTCAGGTCCACTGTGAAGCAGGTGGCTTCTATGCACACTTGTGGCATACAACCACAAGGGAGATTTCTGAGCCATAGGATAAGCTTGGGCTTAGCTTTAGCTGATACCTGTAAACAGCCTTCCAAAGTGGTTACACCTCTGCACATTGCCACTAGCAATTCACACGGCAAAGGACCTTAGCAAAGGTCTTTTTCTAAATTACAACAGTTACATACAGAAGAAAAGTCTCAACTACCAGAACAAACCATCAGTACAAAGGACAAAGTGATAAAAGAAATGTGGGGGTGGAGGTCTCCAGTATTCTGTTCCAGAGATCCTGGGATGAACAGGCTTAGGTGAACAAACCTCCACCTTCCAGCACCAAGACTCAAGGGATAGAGCAGGTGCTGCTGCATAGGAAGTCCAGAGCCCTATAGTAAAGACTGCAGTCCTCATATGCCAAGTTCAAGGACAAGCCTGCCACCATGGAGGGCAAAGGCATTAGCAATTAGTTTTCTCCTTCTCCTTTAATCACATCAATTCTAAATTTCAGTTCTTGCTGCCTTCATATTAACTCCACGGGCACTTACTCAGGAGCATAGGTGGTGATGTTATAACACGCCTGGGCCTGAACCCTGTCTCCAGCTGGGGCTAGGTGAAGTTCATGAGGTGTCTAAGGTACAGAAGGTCTGAGTTATCACTTACCTGAGTTTCCTTTGAGGTGGCTGCCCATCTCACTGGCTTGCCTAGCCCTGACTCCAATGTTCTTGGTTACGTGCCCTGTGCAAGTTGCTGAAATTCCCTGTTCTCTGTGCCAGAGTTTCCCCAGGAAAACTGAAAAACAGCATGGATAATGCTGCCTGCTTCAGAGGCCCCAATCCCGTGACACCCCTGCATGCATAACACATGCTCAGTGAAGTTCATTGTCAACATTAAAACCAAAATAGGCTGATGTTTGTTAACGGCGCTATTGCTGACAAAACTCACCAAAACCTGTGCCTGTACCCCTTCTCTCCCTGTCCAATTCTACTTCCCCTAACCACATTAGCATCCCTTGCCTTACCATGCCCTTCACAACTCAATTTGAGACCAAAGAATCCATTCTATCATGTTTAGCTTTGTCTATGACAGGTATAGTACAGCCTGTCTTCCCCCCTCAGAATCTCTGCAGAGTCAAGGACCTGGTCCACAAGGGCAAACTGACCTAACAGTCTATCCTGGGTGTGAGAAGGGTTCAAAACACTTGGTCACACATGGTGGTCCTACTGCCCTGCAGAGCCACAAGAAGAGCAGCAAAGCCTGGTGTGTGAGCTGGCCCAGAGCTTTGTGGATGTCCTCCACAGCAGCTGTCTTCCCAGAGCATAAGACAGAGCCCCCCCCCCCCGCCCACGTGTTTCAAAAGTGTGGTCTCGGCAGTTCCTTGGCAGCGCATCACCAAGGAAGGGGTGGTTGTACTGGCTTATTGCGCGGTCACTGTTTTTGTTCACTTCCCCAGCCCTCAGTTCAGGGGAGAGAGAGGCTGTGACTTTCAAACTGACTCAAACCTGCCCGACTCCAGCTCCCTCTCGCACTATCTCTTCTTCTCCTCTCACTCCCTCTCCTTCCTCTTATTCTTCCTCTCTGTTCCTCTCTTTCTGCCCTCATTTATAGGATTTAGGTAGTATCAGCTGCATAAATAATGTGCTCTAGTATCTGTTATTATTTGGGAGGGAGTGAGAAGACTACTGAAAGACAGAGAGAGAATTTCCCATCTGCTGTTTCACTCCCCCAGACGCCCACAGCAGTTGAGGCTGAGTCAGCCTGAAGCTAAGAATCTGGAACTCAATCCTCATCCTGCACATGGGTGGCCAGGGACCCAACTGCCTGCAGCATCACTGCAGCCTCTGCCTCCCAGCATCCTCCACAGGCAGAGCAAGTGGAGCCGGAACTTGAACCTAGGCACTCTGATATGGGATGTAAGTGTCCCAAGAGACAGCTTAACTATCATACCAGACACTTCCTAAGATTTATTTTAAAAACAAAACTTTTAAAAAATTTTTACTATATTTTTATCATGAAGTCAGATATACAGAAAGGAGGAGAGACAGAGAGAAAGATCTTCCCTCCAATGATTCACTCCCCAAGTGACTGCAACAGCCAGTGCTGTTCTGATCCGAAGCCAGGATCCAGGAAACTCCTCCAGGTCTCCCATGTGGGTGCAGGGTCCCAAAGCTTTGGGCCATTCTTGACTGCTTTCCCAGGCCACAAGCAGGGAGCTGGATGAGAAGCAGGGCTGCCAGGATTAGAACCAGAGCCCATATGGAATCCCAGCATGTTCAAGGTGAGGACTTTAGCCGCCAAACTTTTTAATAGGGATAATTTGGAACAGCCAAACAGACATTCATCTGTTTAATAAAGTTCTATGTCCACATTGCACAATTCCAACAATTTTCTTTCCTGGACAGTCATTCTTATACTCTCACCCATTCCTCCTACCTCTATATTCCTTTATAGCAAACCCCAGACACCATATCATTTCCTCTATAAATAAATATTTTTGAGTATGTATCACTAAAGATAGGTGTCTCTGTTTACCACAATTACCATCCTCAAATCCTCAAGTGAACACAAAGCTCTTAATGCCATTCAATTCACAGTGTTCTAGTTGCCAACCCTCTCCAGAATGTCAGAAAAGGAATGATGACAATGTAGTTTGGTTGGAATCCATTTCCAGGTGAGAGGTTTCAGCTTTGTCTTTCTGGTTTCTCGTTCTCTCCTGCCCACCTCTCCGGGGATGATTGCATCATAGTTCTAAAATTCTTGCCCCAAATGTGCACATCGCTCACTCTGCTGATACCACATAAATTTTGTGACTATGTGATGGAGGAACAGGGAGGCGGCTCAGCACACACTCTTAATTGTAGCCCATCAGACTGCTCTGCGCTGAGGCTCAAATTGTCGACACATCATAAATTCACAGAATTCTCAGTAGGGGGTGGAGGGAGCTGGGACCCTTTTGATTGCAACCTCTCCAGGAACATTGTGTTCCCTGGGTTCTCTCAGCTTTGCTAATTCAGCATCCGTTCTGGCAGTGCAGGGAGGGACTGATTTGTTTCCAGAATGGACTCGTGCTGCCTCCAATG
This sequence comes from Ochotona curzoniae, assembly GCF_017591425.1. Classification (NCBI taxonomy): domain Eukaryota; kingdom Metazoa; phylum Chordata; class Mammalia; order Lagomorpha; family Ochotonidae; genus Ochotona; species Ochotona curzoniae. The sequence continues at coordinate 15,090,787 of NW_024465023.1, read as the reverse complement.
TGGTTGGCTGGCTTCTTCAACTTTCACAAAGCTCCTGGTCTCCCTCAGGGGCCCTTGCTCATCCAGTTCACTCATCAGCTCTTTGCACACATGGCTGATTGTTCTGTCATGGCCAGCCAAGGCCACGGAAGATGGCTGGCTTGCTCGGGTAGCCATCTTGGATGGGAGAAGCAGTATGTTGGATGAGTGCTGTGGCAGCCCCAAACATATTGCAGTTGAATCAGAGATTCTCCCTCCCACCTGCCTTCCCATTCCCACATTTTATTTGGCAACTGCCCCCATCTAGATTTGTAGACGCTCAAGAAACAGAGAAGTTCACCAACAGCTTGCTACTCAAAGTGTGGTCTATGGACCAGCAGCAAAAACTGGCTTCCTTGTTGGAAATACATCATCTCAGGCCCCTGCCCAAGCCGAATGGATCAGAATCTGCCTGGTAGCAAGGTCCCCAGGGGGGAATCCTGTGTATGCTCAAGTAGGGGATATGTGGGAGCAAGGCCAAGGTCCCTAGGAAAGGGAACTAGAATAATTTTGCTACACATCCATGGGTCTCAGAAATAGGAGGTGCTGTGTCTTGGAAATTGTGAGGGTGAAGCCAAGGGAGAACTGGATGTTTTGGAATAAGCATGTGTGGCTCTCAAAATGGAAAGTGAAGCCTTTCTTTGGCTGTGGCCATGGACCCAGGGCCAGGCTCCATTTCCTGATGGCCAAGGACGCTCTCAGAGCCCTCTGTAATTAGAGTCAATGGACCAGGTCAGGAATGTGTCAGAGGCAGGAATTTCTGGTGCTCGTGACTGTTGTAATTAAAATCATCTGAGTTGACTAAATTGGCCGAAAAGGGAACCAGGCCCACATGACTGCCGTTCAACGGAGAGCAAAATAACTCCTAATTTGTTAATGAAAAATATGAATGCACAGCACACGGAATGGCTGCATTGTGAAATTCTATTCGGATTCTATCCAACAACAAACAAGCTCCAGGGACCTGATTAGGTGGACCCAGGACCCCCAAATCTAGGTGGATTTTCTTGAGCTGTTCTGTGGTGTTGTTTTCTTTTCAGAGAGTAAATTTAGAGCTTGCAAAGACCTTGCAGGAAAGTCAAATTCCTGGGGAGATTTCGCTGGTAAATCAATCTAGTAATTAGAAAAACACGCCAATAGATTAGATCTGCTTTCTATTTCTTCATCATACTGATGAGACTGGTTCAAAGAACCTGTATTTCTAGAACGACGACGGAAGCATTTCTTTCCTTCTCTGGAATGCATCCACACACGGTGGAAATAGATGGCTCGGAGGCAGGAGAGAGGGAGACAGACTCTGAAAGAGCTGATTATAGGGGAAGCAGGCTGCACAGGCACATCTGCCCTGTGCTTGCTCCACCTGGGCCCCTATGCCACGGCTTTGCAGTCACCACCTGCTAGGCAGCTGCACCTTGGTTTCTCATTGGGGCTCCATACTCCCCAAGAGACTCCAGTGTCCCCAATACTGTGTGTTCCAAGCACTGAGGTCGTTGATAGCCCTGGGGCCAATTGGAAAGGCAGTTCCCAGAGGCCAGTTAATCTCCCACTTTGTCATGTGTGGGCTTCCTTGGGGCCGATGGTTTTCCTCCAGCACGTAGCCACAGCCTGGCCAGCACTCTTACTTGATTACCCTGCCTCCTTCCCTCTTTCAGTGGCTGAATTCTGTTGTCTCTACAGCCCACCTGCTAGCCCATACAACTGCCTCTGCCCATGGCAGGCAGTCAGGGGGACCTAACCCGGGAGGGGGGCATGTCCTAGCACATCGGTGGTGCCACACTATGCCTGCCACTACAGCTCCTTGCACTCCACTTTAATGGGTCTTCCTTCCTTCCTTTCCTTCTTTCTTTTTCTTTCCTTCCTTCTTTATTTCTAAAAAAAGGATTTGTTTATGTTTATTGGAAAGGCAGACTTACAGAGAGAAGAAGAGACAGAGAGAAAGATCTTCCATCCGCTGGCCTGTGCTCCCTAAGTGGCTGCAACAGCCTGAACTGAGGTGATCTGAAGCCAGGAGCCTCCTCTGCATCTCCCACGTGGGTGCAGGGTCCCACGGCTCTGGGTCATCCTCTACGGCTTTCCCAGGCCAAAAGAAGGGAGCTGGATGGGAAGTGGAGCCAGCACCCATATGGGATCCTAACACATGCAAGGTGAGGACTTTAGCCACTAGGCTACCATGTCAGGTTTAGTGGGCATTTCTGATGGAGCAACTGATGGAACTGTCCAGAGTGAGAAAGTACCTGGGGCCTTTAGCGTCGCTCTGATTATCTGCATGCATGCCAATCACACCTACTCCCAAGGGCCTCATATGAAATCTATACTCTCATCAGAGTTCTTCAACTGCCCCCTCCATCAAACACTGTAGCCCAAGGAAGCTTTTATATGTACACAGCATGTTCCCCCACTCTCCTCTGAGCTTTAGTTCGCCCAACCACTGACCCTTTGGGGAAGGTACATGTTAACTACCCCTAGCACATCGCTAGCTGGCGGGTGGTCCAGTTGTCTGTTGCCACATAACAAAACAAACCTTGCCCAACCTCAGTGGCTTGAAGCAATCATAGTTACTTCTTTCTCTCAGGAGTCTGTGATCCAACTGGACAGATGGTCTATCATCATCCCGGTTGGGGCTGTGATGTCTATGATGGCCTCATGGCCACCCTGAACTTCTTCAAAGTATGACTACTGGGTGCCAAGGAGCATCCCAAGAGAAAAAATTCCAGTGTAGATGTCCTTGCTAAGCCTCTGTTTCTAAGATGCTTCCTAATGGTCTTCCAAAGTAAGCTACACAGAAGAGCCCATTGAGTACATGTGACACAGGATTGTGTTCATATAAAGGAATGAGTACTGGGAATTGTGTCTCATTGGGACTCACTGATGTTAACAGTTTACCATAGAGGGTGCCAGTTCCTCCAGGCCTCCTCACTAATCACTCCCACAGCATCAACCCTTCAGGGTATTCTGCCGCCAATGCCGCCATCAGGTATTTTTCCTTAATAGAGTTGATTCATTCAGCCTCACACCTTAGGTGCAAAAGCCTCTGAATTGTTAGATCAATTAGAATTATTTATTTGGTTGAAAGTCACTGAAACCATCTTAAAAGAGTGAATTCATTAGCTCATCTAACTAGAAAGTCCAGAAGTAGCTAGCTTCAAGCATGGCTAGGTTTAAGTGTCCAATGACATCATTCATATTCATTCTCTATTCCCTCTCTCATGTATTGGTTCTGTTTTCTCTTGTGTTGAGCTCATTTTCAGGAAACCTTCTCTGATGCGGTGGCAAAGATACCTCTTTGGCAACTCCAGTTTTACATCCTGTTACCTCAGAAATCATAACAGAAAGATTTTCTTGCTGCAAAAGTTCCAACAAGTGTTCCAATTGGCAAGGTTGGCATCATATGCATTATCTGTGACAAACCCATAATGTGGCCAGGGTTGACCCCTACTGATGGACCACACCTGAGTCATGTACTTACCTCTAGAACCAACGGTCATGACATCTGTCCCCAGCAAGTCTCCTGCAATGAAATAGGAGAGAGTTGCTGAAAGAGCAGTCAAGAAGCTGTTACCAGACAAAAGTGAGACCAAAACAGGAACATGCTCTGGAATTATCAAGTCAACAGCGGAGCTCAACCACGCCAACTCTTGGCTCGCACTACTTCAGTGCTCAGAGAGTGTTCTTACTGAGAAGACACAAGAAGCAAAGTCTGAATCAGGAAATGTGCTTCTCTGTTAATAATCCTAATTCCAAGTTTTATAAAGAGGAAGGTAAATAACTATTTAAAATAAACTGAGCATGATTGTTTTGTTCTAATTATTATTATTAGCATCATCATCTGGTGATTCGGAGTGTGTCATCTTGTCATTTGTGAGACCACCCCTTATCAAGAATTAATTCCTCCAAGAATTACACCCGCTTTCTTCCTAACAAGGAAGGGAAGTTGATACATCCATAGAAAACAGTGATCGCTAAGACGGAGGCTATTTCCTTCTGATGACACTGAGGCTATTTCCTTCTGATGACACTGAACCTGTGGCCATGAGGTCCATGAGCAATGGACTCAAATGTAAAGCAGGTCCAGAGTGCACTGTAGTCTGGCAGAGAATCCAAGGATGTCAAAGGGTGTGACAACCTTCTTCAGCTGCTACTCAACCAATGTACTCTGCAAACCGGTTGGAGGATAAGGAGACATGGACACAAAGATGTGGCTTTCTTACCAAGTCATCAACTAATGAGGGACTCCAGACCCTGTTAGCAAACATGGGGCTGGCTGAATCTGCTCAAAAAGCTAAGATCTTGGCCCCCTGCAGAAACTGAGTAATTGGACTGGCCCTCACAGCTGTTCCCTTCTGGGCTGAAAGGGGCAGATCTTTACACCATCACATGATGAGTCTTTGGACATGAACTGTCCCAGGAAGGGGTGTGACCTAGGAATACCCGCTACCAAGGTAAGCTCTAAAGACACTGAGTGCTGAAGGCTCTATACGCCTCCCAGCAGGAGGGCCAGGCAGTTGCTCAAAGGGGTCCTTGGAAGTGTGTCACAGTGACATTCCAAGTGCCATCATTTGTGTCCATTCCCCAGAAAGAAAAATATCAGCTGTCTCCTGGAACATCTGAACCTTGAAGAAAGGGGGTTGTAGCAGAATGTCCTATTGTCAATATAACTTGCCTTTTCACCTGTGCTTGATTTAGAGTGGTATGGGACTCTGGCAGGCTCCTTCTGGGAGTAGGAATCATCACTAAAGGATAACATCCCGCGGGGTTTGATGGAACAAGCCTTCCATGTTCAAGCAAAAAGAAGTGAAGAGCCGCTCTGCCAATGGGGCCTCCCTGAAGCCCATGTGTAATGGGAGTTTTATTATTGAAAGGTCTGGGCTTCATTGTAGATTATCAAGCTGCATCACCTGATAACAGAGAGGAAGGTCAGCCTATTGGGGTTGGAGGAATGGCTGGACCCTAGGGAGCAATGGGGAGAGAAGAAAGGCAGGAATGGCTGGCAGTGTGGCAGAGGAGTTTGTCCTAACTTGTGTCAGAGTTGGTCTGTGGTCCAGGACATTGGGAGGCCTACAGAAATAGGAAGCAGGCATCCGTCAAGTACACAGAACAGCAGCTGCACTCGCACCAACCCTCCCCCCCTAGAACATTCCAGAAGGCCCCTTGCAGGCAGGCCACCATCACAGTTGGATCCCATCCATCTTTGCACTCTTCTCAGTTTTCCTTGCAAGTCTTTTCACAGAAGATAAGTCTTTTACTCCACAATATAGAGAAGAAACTAAAATTGTAAGCAATCCCAGCGGAGGCAACTCCTTTTTTTCTGAACTTAGGCTAAGGGATAAAGGACAAGGGAAAGCAGAAAATCTAAATTAAAAGGGAGGGGGCATTGATGATGGATAGAGTGAGTAGCTGTAAGCCAGAGGAACACTGGAAATATGGGCTGTGGAGTAAAGACTTCACCATTTTGCCTGGGCCCAACCTGATGGGTATATAGCTTTAGATGTCCCTGTGGGTCTCAACTCCTAGTTCTCAACCCTGCCTGTGTCTTACAATTCCTGAGATTGTGTGTAAAAAAAAAAAAAAAAAGCTGCTGCTGCCTGGACCCCACCCTTGACTAGTTAAATCAGAATGCCTGAAGGTAATACCTGAGAATTCATTATTTTAATTTTTACTTTGTTTTTAATTTGAAAGGCAGATAGATAACTTCTACTGTGTGTTTCACCCCCAATGACTACAATGTCTGGAGCTGATCCAGGATGAAAGCAGCAATCCACAACTCAACCGTAGTACTTCAGGGTACACATTAGCAGTAAGCTGGCATCTGGAGCCATGCCAGGACTCGAACTGAGGCACTCAGATCTGGGATGCAGATGTCCTGAGTGACATCTTAACTACTGTGCCATACTCTCTCCCCAAGGAAGGGTTAAATTTTTAAACTACAGGGGACAATCAACTAAGCTACATCCCAAGTCAATGCATTAGTCAGCTAGCTAGCTAGCATCCTGATACGCCTTCATAAGAAATAACCCCCCAAACTCTATGAACGTGCAACCAGGAATATTTGATTTTCTCGTTCACATATCTGTAGTTCATCTGATTTCAGCTGGGCTCAGTTAGACTGTGCTCCAGAACATAAATGCAGTTCAGGTCTGTCATACTTGCCACATCCAAATAGGCAGTTCTACACAGGATGACGGCTGGAGCTAAAAAGTCAAGGCAAATCATGAAACCCCACAGAAAACCTCAGTTCACATCTTAGCTACTAACATCCTGTTGGCCAAAGTGAGTCTCATGGCCAAGTCCAGTGTTGATAAAGTAAGAAATTTACCTGATTCTAGGAGAAAGAACCAGTTAGCTGCACGGTAAGGCTATGCAAGCATCCTTCCCTAATAGGAACAGTCAGAATTAGAAACAACAATTGCATCTATCATGGTTGGAACATAGGCTGAGGATTAATTCTTCTTTCAAAGTGACCTTTCTAAAAGAATCCCACTGTTTGTGGGGTTCCCATTTTCTGCCCAGTAGTTGCGTACTACGAGTAAGCCACTGGACATAACTCCTCCTCCTCAACTTTCCCACGTGTAAAATGGTGACAGGCATTCCTAGCTGGCCTCTCTCACAGAGCTAAAGAAAGGGGCAAACTTCCCGAGTGTGTGTGAGTGTAAGCTGCTTTATCTCCCCTTTGCGCCCGTGACAAAGACTACGGCAGCGTATAAAAACAGATGAATCCAAAGCCAGGCAAACAGGGTACGACTCCATGCACATGGCTCCAAGTTCCTAAAGGCTCCTGGAGGTGACTCGGCGGCCTGTGAGGGAGCAGCTCACGGCCTGCGGCAAGCTCCGAGGCCACAGTTGGCCTTCTCTTTCCTACCTGAAGACCTGGCCCCAAAGTAGCACATCCTGGGGGAGTCCTCTGGAGTAGCCTCTGAGAACGCCTGGTCCTTACCCCCAAACTTCCCAGGGGAGGCCTCTACTCCACCCACCTGCTACATGTGTTCAGCCAATCCCTGTGTTTGTTAGTCTCACTCAAGGTCACATCTCTCCCATGAGCACCTGCTTACCTGTGACAGGTCATCTTGAGTACCAGAAATGCTGCCTCCTTGCTTCAGGCCCAGGACAACTCAGAAGGGCTATCCCAGCTCCAAGGGTCCCTGTGAGATGACCCTCAGGGGCAGCGCCTCCTCTAGCCAGTCCTGCCTGCTCCATTGCTATGCGTGGGTCCCAAGAGAGCACAGCATGCCTCCAATTCCCCATCCTGCATCTGCTGCCTGAGGAGCCTGACCTAGGACAACACAGAGGGCGCCTTTACCTAAATTACAGACCATCTAGGAAATCCTGAGAGGTGACCGGCCCTTGGCCACAGACCACAGGTCTTTGGAAGGTGTGATGTGTGGTACATTGTGTGACATCCGATGCTAGACTGGGTCAGGGGAAGAAAAAACAATCATGCCAGTTTCCTTGCAGAAGATTGCAGCTGCAGCAGAAGGTGGAGCCCCCGATGCCCCTCTCTGCCGCTGGTGCCGCCAATGTGCATGCACGTGTGTACCGGTGTGGCTGCAGTGAATAAATGTTTAAATCAGTGTGTCAGTTATAATTAGAGTGGCTGTCTCTTCTTCATCGTGCAGCAATTCCTTCATGCTTAACGCCTGGAATGTCATTTTCTACTGTGAAATCCTTATTCTTTAAGGCCTAGTGCCACAGTCGTCTTCAGACGCTCCTCCCCCACCCAACTAGCTCTTCCTCTTTCTTCAACTGGGGGAGCCGGCTGTGACCCTGGCTACTCAGCCCTGGGCCTTGTGAGTAGTCCTCAACATCACTGCATCTCCTCCCATCTCTGTCTGAAGGCAGGGGCCATGCCCCACTCTGTTCCCACAGTGCTGCCAACCCTAAGAGAGATGGATCCCAGATGAAAGAATGACAGAGGTTGGGAAAGAAGCAGCAGATTCTGGCCGGGCCAAGGGAGAAAACCTCTCCACCGAGCACCAGGGTGGGGGTGGAGGGACTGCACATACAGCTTTCTGGGAGCTGGAAGAGATCAGCTAACATTCCAAAACACGACAAAACTGTGTGCACCTGCCCTCCTGGGCACGCCCACCCTGTGCAGAATGACAGTCCCTCCCACACCATGCATGTGTTTCTCAGTATTCAGGAAATGACTGGGGAAACAGTTGCCCCAGATCTTCCCTCCCTGTCCGCCTCTGGCTGCCCCCGAGTTGAGTGATAGAGTAATCAGGGCACAGCCGCTTCGAACTGATGGAGTATCACGGTATTGAAACTGATCAACTTATCAACACACTGATGTGTGTTCGGGGCAGGTATTAACCTAGAAGAAAAGCCACCAATTTTCACTTAAAATAAATCCAAACTGAAAAAGGCTCACCTTGCTGCAGGGGCCTCCCCCACCTCCACTGCATCCCTTGCCTGCTTCATCCCCCTCAGCTGCCTCCCTCGCCAAGCTCATCCATGGGGAGGGTCTGAAGGCTGGTGGGAAAGGTGGAGTGGGAAAAGGCCCAGCAAGATCTCCCCTAATCCCCTCTCTTAAACCACAGCTGAGACAGCCAGACAGGCTGTCCTCTCAAGGGCCTTTCACACAGCAACCTGTGGTCGGGCAGCCTTATTTTTTGAAATGCCCCTCCTCCCTTCTCTCTAGTTCTCTGTCCCTGGAGCAAGAAAGAATCACCAACTGACTCCTAGCCTGGGCTTCGGAAAGTGCTGTGTTTGGGAAGCCCTCCAGCAAAGACCCAGGGCTGGCCAAAGACACTAATCCTCCTCCCACCGATGGCTCTTGCAGCAGACCCCAGCCTTCTGGGGCCCCCAATCCTTGGGAGGGAAATAATGAACCTGGCTAGCGAGCTGGAGGATTCAGATCCAGCTTGAGACTGCACGCACGCACACAGCCCCAAATGCAGAATGGGTGGAATTGCAAATGCGGACCAGCCACCGCACACACACACACATACGCGCGCGCGCGCACACACGCACCTCTGAAGGCCGCCTCTGCTTTCCTCTCCACAATCCACCTGACGAAAGAAAGAAAGAAAGAAAGAAAGAAAGAAAGAAAGAAAGAAAGAAAGAAAGAAAGAAAGAAAGAAAGAAAGAAAGAAAGAAAGAAAGAAAGAAAGAAAGAAAGAAAGAAAGAAAGAAAGAAAGAAAGAAAGAAAGAAAGAAAGAAAGACACGATACCCTTGTCTGCTGTTGTAGGTCCAAATTGTCAGTGTGCCATCCTGACATACTCTCATCAGTTGTTCTGCATCTGCGAAAAGGGGCCTCCCCTTTAGCAGTGACTCTGAGATTTCATTAACCAGCAAAGCTGCCCGGAAGGATGGGAGACCTCACGTGGGCCTCTCCCCCCACCACCCCCCCCACCACCCTCAGCCCCACAAACAGGCTCGCAGCGACTCGATTGGACTCAGATCTTGTAGATGAAGAAATCCAGATACGGTCACGGCGCTTCGCCAGACCCTGAGCGAGAACTGAGCCCGCGCGGCAGCTGGGCTGCCTCGGTAATAACCACTCGTAATATCTGACAGAAAGAGCCCACGCTGGTCATATCCGATCTGCCACATGAAAAGAAGCATTGCACCGCGTCTGGGCGGCCGGGACTAGGGGAGCGCCTCCACACGAATCACAAACGGTTTCCACGAAGCTGTTGTTCAAGGGCTGCGAAATCAACAGGGGCTGCTTTCCTCCCATCCTGGGGGACGCTATTATTCTCCCAGCAGCGGCACGCACGGAGCACAGCCAGGCCAGCTTAACCTGAATTCGCTGAGTGTTTGGCATTTCTGAGCTCAGGGGCCTTGGGTGGACAGGAACAAAAAGCCACGCTTGAGGTGGCAGTGAGCTGTGGGGCTCCACCGGGGTGACATTCCAAATATTTAACAATGGGGACAGCCTGGGTCAAGGCCACGCAGACTGAGTCCCAGTTCACAGCCGTGGGGCAGGGACTTGGGAGCATGCGTGGCAGCCCTGGTGGGCACTTGGGATGATGAGGATGAAGTATTCTGATACTCTACCAACTGCTAGGGCTAGTGGTAAGAGCCCTGTGGTCCAAAGGCTCCTGCTAAGCTGGGTTTGGGGGTGTCTGGGGACATGCTCTACAGCCTTTGGTGACTGGGACTGCTATGAGCCATGTGTCCTTAGCCCAAAGCTCCCAGACCAAGGTCATGATCTTGTAGAAATACTATTGGATCGTTGCATCTGAAGTGGAGACTTGCCCCTCAAGGCTCCCACTATGTGTCCCCATATTTGAAATGTTGAGTGCCTTTTTAAGAATCTGTGTTCACTTTTTAAATTTATTTGAGAGGCAGAGATAACACTCCCCCAATGCCCAAAACAGCTGGAGCTGGCCAAATTCAGGAGCCAGGAACTCCAATAAAAGCCTCTCTTGTGGGTAGTAGGGACTCAAGTACTTGAGCAATGATCTGCTGCCCTCCCAGGCACATCAACAGGATGCTAAATTGGAAGCAGAGATGAGACTTGATTCCCAGGTAGTACCATATTGAATGGGGGCATGCCACAATTGCACCTGCTGTGCCACAGTGCCCATGTCTGTTGGGCGTCTTCACATGCCTCTGACCAACTGTAACAAATACCACAGGGATGCCTCTGCCGACACTGCCCTACCCCTACCACCCCAACTTTTGTCTTTCTTGTCTTCTATCACGGTAAGCATTGTGCCGGCTAGGAAGAAAGGGCTGGAGTCCCACAGCTCTGCTGCTGTCTCTATACTCGCATGCTCCTAGCCTAAGCTCCCTCTTGACTTAACCTGTACTCCTCTGGGGGTTATAGAGGTCACAATCCCTTGAGGACATTGGATCTCCTAGTCCTTGCCTTTTCTGTAGAAAACCCCTTTGCCTTGAGCACCTGGTAACATCTCAGCAAGACGACATGATCTCCACACCCACGGCAGCTTTGGTGTTAAAACAACAGCTGTTGGCATTGTAAATGCCTGCGTTATTGAGGGCTCAGCTGGTGTCTTCAAAAGTCTCCCAGGTCGGGGTAGGAAGGAATGGAGTGTGTGCAAGTTCACTTCCCTTCACTCGGGTTGAGCTTCCCTGCCAGGATAATGCAGGTCGACCCAGCTTCTCTGTGCCTTAGTTTACTCATCCAGAAGGTGAAATGCGCGTTTGTCCCAACTACTGTCGCAGGGTTATTGTGAGAACTTAGCAAGGCCTATGGAAACACACCTTGGAAACTGGGAAAAGCACACTCCAGCGGAGCCCCCCAGAGCAGCCCAAACCCCTGCACAGTGCAAGCGCTGTTAGCCAAGTCTGCCCTGCACCAGGCCACTGTGCCCTGGCAGGTAGAGTGCTCCTGGGTTTCCCTTGCTGGTGTTGTTGGTGTTGGTAGAGTGTAATTTTCTGAGGACAAAACAAGCCCGGGCTCTCCGGCAAGGACTCCGGCATAAGACAGCCTCGTCACCTCAGCATTTCTATAAAAAGATTGCTCAGGCTTTGCAGCCGGGTTGACAGGCGAGCTGGAAGGGGGCTGGGAGGGTGTGTGTGTGTGTGTGTGTGTGTGTGTGTACACACATGCATGCACATGCAATACAATGTTCTTGTAACAACTGCCCTCGGCCAAGAACCTGTGTTCACTCTAGGGCCCCCAGCCCTACTGGCGGGAGGGGCATGGATTTGAGGAAGGGGGAAGGGAGGGAGGGGGAGAGAGCGAGCGAGCTGTGTGCTGAAGAATGGGGCTGGGCAGACATGTGTGGTGCTGATCCACAGCTCCAAGCAGCCAACACAATGAATCTTTGGGTGGGCTCAGAGAGCAATGCCCCCTCCCTTCCCGGCCCCCGACCTCCTGCCCATGACACAGATAAGGACTTGGAGGACTGTTCCGAGCTGCTGCGTGTGCCCTGGGCCAGCCGGCAGCGAAGCCAGCCTGGTGTGAGTGGCAGCCAAGATAAACGGCTGCGGCCGCGCGGGCATTGAATGCCCCGGCACAAAAGGCCGCCACTCCGCGAGCCCCTCTGCGGCCCAGATGGCCAGGGAAGCCCTTTCCCGCCTCACAAAGAGGATCGCTGCGTGTCTTTTTCTTTTAAAATGGAAAAAAAAAAAAGCCATTGCTCACAAAGGACCTGGATGAAAAATAAACCCTTAAAAAACCCCAGCGTCTCTTCGCTCAGCAGCCCAGCATTTCTTCCGACTGTCAGACTTAGCAGATTGCTTTCTGGAAAGGATCCAATTGGCAAGACCTGCCGCTGTGCAAATGAAATTTTAAAACCCCGCTCCTTGTTGCACTCAAAGAGCTTTTCTCTCTCTGCTTGTTCTACACGGCCTCGTAGAATTATTCTCTTGTCTCTCGTTGTATCGGAAACTAATATTCCCTGGCTTTCCCGCCCCACGTGAGGGGGTCCTCACCCCAGCTGGGGATTGGGGTAATCAGGGGCGGCTGAAGCATCATTCAGACCCCCATGTCGCTTCCCCACCTGGGCTCCATCTCGTAGAATCACCTCCTAATTAGAGTAAACACTTGCACGCTGCCTGCCTGCCTCGCCGGCTCCCCCGGTGCCCCCGCCTCCGCCCTTGGTAATGAGATAAGCGTTCAGAAAAACGAGAGAGCCGGGCTGACGGGGACGCTCTTCACACACGAGGTTTGACACACGTCAAGCCCGTGACATCAGCTCTGTGTGGCTGGCGCACCCCTGGTGAAAAGTCAGCAGGGGGAAAAAAAAATAGCCACAGGACTTGTCTGGGTTTGACAAGCTGCCTGGGCGTGTGATGAACTTGGAGACAGCAGGCACTGTGATGTGTTGGGAGGGACCCAGGACCTGGGAGCCGGGCTGACCTGGGTTCAATTTCTGAGTTTGCCCCCTTGGAAACACAGACTCCCTTGCATGGATTCTGTTCTGCTTCTGTTCCATCAGCACTGACGCTATTCTGGGGTTAGAGCCCGACGCAAGGAGGGAGGCAATATAAAGAACTGAATCTCATGGGGGCAGATTGCTTTCATGGCCGCTGTTCTTAATTATTTTATGTATCCATGCCATTGACCATGTTGACCCCACCAAACTGGCCAACGGAATAAGAAAGAAGGGACTTTGTGTCCATACGTAGTGGTACGAGCCATTCCACTTGTGTCCTTGCCATCACAGGAAAAGAGATTCCTCCGAGCGTCTGTTACCCCTCAGCCTGGGCCCCAGATGAACACCCAGGAAAACCAACCCCGGATAGAAAGGACCTTCGGAGTGATGTCACCCTTTGCACTTGCTAGCAGCCACCTGTATTCAACATTCGAAGAGAGAATACACTTCTTGGTTGTCCTTAGGGATGTTTGCTAAATCTCAGCCCTGCCCTATTTGTGACAGGGGCATTATCACCTAATTACTCAAGGAGTTATGACCATGGGAAAACAAAAGGGAATTCACCATCAGCTGATCCCTTTGTGTGTGAGGCCTGCATTCCTCCGTCACAAGGTGTCATTGACTAATTCCAGACAAGCACAAGATGAGAAAAAAGCAAGACAGACAGGCTACCATATTAAAAGAATAAATCAGAGATAAGGAATAGCCTCATTTCAGAAGTGGTAACATGTGCAAAGAAATCATATGTCTAAAGACCAGAAAATTTATTACGTATTGTGTTCAAAGTCTAGGTACCATTCATGGAAAATACACTTGGTTTTGGGAGGTCAAAGCACAGACTATTGCAACAAGTCCAGGGATTTTTATTCTCAGTGACTCACAAGGCTTTCCTCCAGTTTTTAGGTGATGTGGCATGCTCTGTGTGGGTCACCAGTAAGTTCAAAGTGTGTTTCACCAAGAGTCTTCCTACAAGGCAAGGACTATGTCAGGCACGCAGCAAGGTGTAAACAGCTGTTGGAGTCATCCCTAAGTTATGTACGGCTTCACACTCAATCCATTGCAGTAGCCCAAAAGGCCCGCTGAAAGAAAAGCCAGTGCCCAAACCCCATGTCTGGCCATAGAGCCCCCAATAAAGCAAGAGGCTCTGACAGAGCAGGGACGGCACTGGGGGCAATCTCATTCCCAGAGCAGCCCCCACGCTGGGAAGTCATGGTGAGTCACAGCAACTATAGTCAGGGTGGTGGCAAAATGGCAGGCTCATTCTGAATGGGCATCAGTCATCAGCCAGTGTCCCAGTTGGAGGGTGTTGTGGGGGAGCTGGAGGGAGGAGGACAGTTCAGGGCCAAGACTGGAGCCAGCTCACTGTTCTGGAAAAAGGCCCATGAGGGTGTTGGACTATTCCCAAAACTCTAAGGCTCTGGCAGAAAGAGCCAGTGACATCTTGAGGGTAGCATAGGGAGAGGCAGTAAGCTCAGACTCACCAGGCTGTCCAATACCCACGTGGAAACTCGAGAAGTTTCTGAAAGCCCTGCTAAATGGTGGGGAGGCTGTTGCAATTATCCTTTCAGGCTGGGCTCCTGGCGACTGCAGGCAGAGTCTGAGACTGAACATACCAGGGGAGGCCTCCATTTAATCACAGCCTAGCCAGCATCCCCCCATTCTCTCCTGCACTGCACCCAGGCCTCAGTGCCCCAGCAAGCTCTTCCCAACAACAACGTATCTCAGGCTTTCAATCAGCTAGTCCTCCCAGCTCCAGATGTGCCAGCTAGTCTCCCCTTGACAACTTTGCAGACTGGCTAACAGAAAACCACAGCCCCAAAGACCATAGTCCAAGTTCTTTCCACCACCCCAGACTTTCCCAAGAACCTCCTTCACAACCCATGGGCCTCCTCACAAACCAGCAGAGAAACAGCTAACGCCCAAAGGGTCAGGGCATGTGCCCTGTCAGTTGTGACATGTTTTGAACAGGTCACCTAGGTATGTGGAAAGTGTTGAGTGCATTTCCTTGTCCACTTAATCATCGCACTGGCATCTTCAGTAGGTGTGCCCTTTGCCAGTCATCAATAGGAGGAGATCCCAGTCCCTCTAATGTAACCCTGCACATCCACTCAGTCCATGGTGACCATGGGCCCCGAATTACTTCCCTTCCAGTCTCTCCCCCACCCTAGTCTCAGCTCTCACTAGATCTCAGATCTATGACCTACCTAGTCAGAATTCAATTTTTCTGACTTTAACCTTGGCATTCTTGTAAGACAGTGATAAGCATCACACAGCTTGCCTAGCTTTTCACAGGGCCCTGATCTAATCCATGGGCTGAACACTAAAAGTATTAGAGTAATGACTCTCAAGCCCCTTCATTCACCTGTAAGCACCGGAAGGCCTTGGCCAAGCTGAGCAGTTCCAGCCAATACACCTGTGGGCACCTGGCCCAACCCTGCCAGCTGCACACTGCCTCAGGGGTACATTGGAAGAACCTATTCGACTTTCTGAGTTTCAGCTCATGTCAGTTTCTCCCAGTTTGTAACCAAAGGCATCTGCTTGATGGTTCTGTCCATTTGAAGCACAGCAGATGACTCAACTCAAGGCCAGCCCAGCATTGGGACCTTCTGGGGTGAGTCATGTCTGGGACAATCCTATTGTCAGGGGCGAGAACTACGCCAGCTAGTAAGCTTTCTCATCTTCTCAAACACTGTCTTACTCTTGCCTGACCAGTACTGGCTCCCCTCGGGGAAGGAGGTGGCCTCTGGCATTCTCTTGGCAGGATGGCTCAGCTCTGATAGGCTGAGGCTTTTAAAGTGAGTAAGATTTTTGGCTATTCCAACGCCTCATACCTGGCCTGCCACATCCACTTCTTGGTTGTATTAGGCTCTTGAGAGAAGTAGAAGAGACAGGAGAAGGTTCAACAGAGCTAGTGTGGAGTTTGGGCACACATTGTTACGGCAGCTGAGGCATTCCTTCAAGGTGCCCTGTGCTCCTGGAGACCCAGGAGTAGGGTGGGGTCCAGGAGCCCGAGAACAGAGAGCTGAAGGTGCAGATGCCAGCCAGGGCCCAACACTCCGACAGTCTAGAGCGGCGAGGGTGGCAGAAGACCAAGCTGACAGGCAGAGCGCCCATCCCCCTTCCTGGGCCTCTGTGCCTGCTCCAGGCCCTCGCTGGACTGGGGCGGCCAACTGCCTGAGGAAGGAGCAGCTGCTTTTCTCAGGCCTCTAGTCCAGATGCCAATCTCTTCCCTCGCAGACACACCTGGAGATAATGGCTGCCCCACTACCTGGGCATCCCAGGACCCAGCCAAACTAAGTAAACAGCATCTCTCAGGGTAAGCCAGCCAGTTGGGCAGTGAGGAGGCAGTGACGTTGAATGTCATTGGAAATACCTGGCGGATGGATGCAGGATGCACAGCCCTCAGTGCCACTGACTAAACATTGTGTCTACTTCTGGGCCATTAAACAACTCTCAAGGTTAAAGACAGATGCTTCCACGGCTGATTCAGGGCAGCAAGGGGCAGGGGTCCCTACTAATTCAACCCAACGAAATAAATCAAGACTTCATTCAGGTAAATTCCGACACGGCTATTAAGAAGTCATTCATGGTTAGAAGAGAGCAGAGGTAAAGGACCCAAGAGCTTTATGATGGAGTTGAATTTCCTGAAAAGCATTTGATTGTAGGGTAGATAGTCCTGGACCCTTCTGAGCATTTACTTATTCACATGGAGCACCAATTCAGTACCAAGTACCACCTTGGACCTTCCAGGGTAGAGATATATAAGGATCAGTGACCAGCTGCAGAGCACTGAATTCATTTGGCTAATCCTCCACCAAAAGAATTGCAGAACACAGTGCAATGGCTCTACTAGCTAATCCTCTACCTGCAAGCACCGAGATCCCATATGGGCACTGGTTTGTATTTCAACTGCTTGGCTTCCCATCCAGCTCCTTGCTGGTGGCCTGGGAAAGCAGTAGAGAGTGGCCCAAATCCTTGGGATCCTGCAAGAGGTTAGAGGAGGCTGCTGGCTTTGGGTCAGCTCAGCTCCAGCCACTGTAGCCATTTGGAGTATGAGCCAGCAAATAGAATATCTTTGTCTCTCCCTCCTTCTGCAAACTTTTAGCAAGAAAAACTATGGAGGAGAAAGAAATAAAGGACATCAAAGTTGGAATAAAAGAAGTAAAATTAAAAAAAATATGCCTTTCCAATAAAAATAAATAAATATTTTTAAGTGTTTATTGAAGGATCTTCCAAAGTGGTATGGAAGTAAGTTTTAGAAGTAAGGAACTGCTAACTCTCAAAAACCACCATGAAGGATTGGACTGCCCATGGAGCAACAGGCTGTGTGGTGCTGAGTGTCCCTCCATAGTCAGAAAGACACTGTCTCAATTGTTAGACCACACACCCTGTGCCAAAACCCACTCAATAAACCAGAAGCCACTCAGGCTGCCTTTCAACACTTGCTCATGGGACATTTGCCTCAATCAGAGACTTGCCGAGTTCTCCAAGTGGTAAAGCCAAAATCACCTGCAAAACTCTAGGATCACCTCCTCTGTGATTTACTAGCAGTTAAATCCTTGTGGGATGAGGACAGATTGAGGGGGAGATACAGTTCCCATGCCAAGGCAGATGGAGGGTGGCATCATTCTGGGTGATGGCACCATGAGAGACATAGAGCCTGCAGGAGCCTGGTCATCATGAGGTACCCTGCAGGGCATGACATCCGCCATCAGGAGCTCCCTGTCTTGCCAGAATCCTTGATTTATTCCCACAGCCCAACACAGCCAGCGCTGAGGTGCCCACACCTGCTGGATGCCAAACTGCCTCTGTGAACGTCACAGAGCTCCGAAGCCCTGTTTGAAGTTGGGACTTGACGACATCCGCTTCAGGAAAGGTCACTGGGAAAATGTCATATAACCTGGCCGTTCACAGCTTCCTAGCCATTCTCTTTCCCCTGCTGTCACAGCTGAGACTGTGGGGTCCCACTGCAAGGGCAGGAAGGAGGCCTGCGTCTATGAGGTACGTGGAGAACTGGGGCCCTGGCTGTAGAGGAATGTGGTGATGGAGCAGTTATTTCTCTGCTCTCTCCTGAAAGATCCATGGGGCGCAATGTGTAATCATCTAAATATGCATGTTGGCCTCCCTATGCAGATGTATGTATACGATGAAACCCTAACCCACAAAGTGATGGTATCAGGAGATAACTCCTTTGGGAAGTGATAAAAGTGTAAGAGACCATGGAGGGCCTGGCACAATAGCCTAGCGGCTAAAGCCCTTGCCTTGCATCTGCCGGGACCCCATATGGGCACTGGTTCATATCCTGGCTGCTCCACTTCCCATCCAGCTCCCTGCTTGTGACTTGGAAAAGCAGTCAACGATGGCTCAAAACCTTGGGACTCTGCACCCACATGGGAGACCAGGAAGAAGCTCCTGGCTTTGGATTGGCTCAGCTCTGGCCTTTGCGGCCACTTGGGGAGTGAACTGGTGGAAGAACGATCTTCCTCTCTGTCTCTCCTTCTCACTGTATATCTGCCTTTCCAATAAAAAGTAAAGTAAATATTAAAAAAAAAAAGAGGCCATGGAGAGCTCCCTCCACTCTTCTGCTTGATGGAAGCTCCAGGAGAAGACACCATCTGTGAACTAGGATGAACCAGACACCAAATCTCCCAGCTCCTGGATCTTGGACTGCCCAAGCCTCAGAACTGTGAACAATAAATTCCTGTTGCTTAAATGTTACCCAATTTAGGACAATTCATTATGACAGCCCTAACAAAGGCAGAAAATTGGTACCAAGAAGTAGAGATGCTGCCAGAACCAAAATCAAAACACATAGAATATAGGGCCTGGCAGCGTGGCCTAGCAGCTAAAGTCCTTGCCTTGAACGCACCGGGATCCCATATGGGCACCAGTTCTAGTCCCGGCAGCTCTACTTCCCATCCAGCTCCCTGCTTGTGGCCTGGGAAAGTAGTCAAGGATGGCCCAAAGCTTTGGGACTCTGCACCCGCGTGGGATACCCAAGAGGGGTTCCTGGATCCTGGCTTCAGATTCACATAGCATCGGCCATTGCGCTCACTTGGGGAGTGAATCATCAGATGGAAGATCTTCCTCTCTGTCTCTCCTCCTCTCTGTATATCTGACTTTCTAATAAATAAATAAACTTTAAAAAAACACATAGAATATATTTTGGAACTGGGCACCGGGTAGAAGCTAAAAGACTGTGCAAGCACCTGCTAGAAAATAGCCACAGTGTCCTAAACAAGCGTGTAAAAGCAGAGCTTAGGTCTCAGAAAGAGGAGAGCTATAGGTTCTTGGAGGGAATATCAAGGAGTGATGAGCGGAATGCTGGTAGAAGTAACAGCAGTGAGGGTCATTCTGTTGAGGTCTCAGAAAAGAGAAAGTGCTACCAGATCATGGAGGGAAAGTAACCCTGGCTAAGAAGTGGGAGAGAGCTTGGCTTCATTGTGCTTACGTTCTGGTGTTTTGTGGAATGTAGAATTTCTAAGTGATGAAGTTCAATATTTAGTGGAAATAATTTCTCAACAACAAAAGTATTAGAGGCTTGGTTCCTCTTGACTCCTTTGATTGCAAGCAGAGATAAATGACTTAAAGACAGGATTGCTCAGGAAATAAGGAACCAGAACTTAAAGAACTGGAAAATTCTCAGCCTGTGCATATTGCAAAAAGAAAAAAAAAGGAAGTATATTCTGAAAGAACACTAAGGGTGTGACCAAGCAGCCATGTGATAAAAAGATTAGCATGGTGTCAACCCTGGACCTCATCTGGCATCTCAGTAGGAGCCAGGTGCTGTTCTTCAAGACAAAGAATGATCTCGAAGGTGGTTCAGAAACCATCAGGACTGCCTCCTTGGGCTTCCAAGGGAGAAACCATCAACTGGCTTTCAACAGGCCAGATGGTCTCACCCCAAAGCTGTGGATGCTGGAACCACTTCCCACACGGGTCAAAAGGTGGGACTCCTGCCTCAATGGACCTGGAAACCAAGGCACTAAGGCAAGGAGGATTATTACGGACCCTTAGCATGTCATGGATTTTCCCTTGTAGTTGGAATTTCTTGAGCTGTACTACCTTTGTCTTATTTCCTATTTCTCCCTTTTAGGATGGAATTATCTGTCCTGAGCCCATCCCTGTCCTGCACTGTGTTGTAGAAGCACGGAACATGTTTGTTTTCAAAGGCTCTCAGCTGGGGAGCAGCTTCCTGCAGGAAGAAACACGTGGGGAGTCTCACCTAGGCTTGGCTTAACATGATACTTAGATGCCGTTTGGGATTCTAGGCTTTTGACTTCTTGCTGGAGGTACTTCATACTTTTGGAATTGTTGGGATGCATGTTGTATGTGAGAAAGACATGACTTGCATGGACCAGGGGTGGATCACTGTAGACTGAATCTTTACACCACCAGCTCCCCAAATTCCTATGTCGAAATCCTGTCTTCTAACATAATATTAGGGGAGAGAGGTGTTGGAAGGGGACGGGATTAGGTAAAAATCACAGGAAAGAAACTAGTGCAACTGGAGCCATCTCTCCCTATTTCTGCCACATGAAGACACAAGAAGAGAACTCTAAACTGGGTAGCAGGCCTTAAGCTGACACCAGATCTGCTGACACATTAGGCTCCTTAGTCCCTAGAACTACAAGAAAGAGAATTTTTCTTATATATAACCCACCTGGTCTGTGATGCTTTGTTGTAGCAGCCTGGTTAAACAGCATGGTGGAAACTTTTTTCCAAAGATAGCCACAAAAACATTCATTTCTCATACCCCCACACCCTCTGACACTGCGACTGCCACTCCTCCAATAGAGGGCGTGGCTCAAGCTCTTCCTCTTGAATTTGAGCAGGCCTAAGGATTGATCCAGCCAACAGGTTGCAACAGACATGACATAGTGTAATTTCCAAGGTCAGGTCATAAGAATGATCCAATTTCCACATGCTTCTTTCTGGGAGACTCCAGGGACCATGGTGTGGGAAAGTCCAAAGTTTCTCATGGAACAAGTCCACATAGAGGAGAAGGAGAAGGACTAAGGCCCTGCAATCAGTCAGCCAGCATTAGTTTCTAGGGATGTGAGGCCTTCAGATGGGCCCAGCCCCCGGCAGAGCTCCCAGCTATCCAGGAACAGGCAAGCTGTCCCCATAAACCCAATCCAAATTTTTGATCTGCACAATCTGTGAACATAAGAAATCGTTACTATTATTTGAATCCGCCAGATTTGAGGATGATTTGTTATTTGATCACAGTAACTAAAGCACCAAGCTTTAGCAATTCCCAGGGCTGTTGGCTCTGATAGGATAGAGTAGGGTAGGGTAGGGTTGAGTGGAGGCTGACACTTGTCTGACCCTGTGAGGTCAACTCCAGAAATAGAATCTGTGAGTCAGGGCACCAATCCCTTCCTAACACCATGTCATGACTCATAGGCTGTGAGAAACCTACCTAGCATTTCTGTAGAGGCATCCTTCCGCAGGAGCTAGGGCAGTGTCATTTACACTGGAAAAGTGGGCTAGGCAGGTGGAATGGTACTCATTCACAGCCACTCTGACAACCTTGCCTCAGCTCTTCCTTTATTATGACAGTAGCCTCAGGACAATTGTGTCCAGCAATCCTGGCCAGGGAGGCATCTTCTCCTGCTCCCACAGGATCCACAGCAATCCCTAGCCACCTTGCCCAGCTCAACGGCATGGCCTGCCAGAGGAGCAGGCATCTGCAGAGTGGGTACCTTGGTCAGTTGCTCTCATCCATAAGTGAGACCTTGCTTTTTTCAATCTCGCTTTTCAGCTATAGTCATCCATGAGGTCCATCCACACTGGAAAACCTCTTGAAGCCACAATATTTAGCTAAGGGCCCGGCCCAGCCTTGTTGAACAAATGACACCTTCATGGTAGCATTGGCAGTGACAACGATGTTGAGCTCCTTAACCTGTTAATCCTTCCCCACCCACACACCCATCTGAGGGGATGAGCACACAAACCTGCTTTCATAGGTTTCTCCCAGCAAATGGTACTGGAAGCAAAATCTCTATGCCCATGTGGTCATAAGCAAAATCATGAATTCCTTTGGAAACTGCCTTTTGGGTGGAACCTAGGAGGCCACTAACTAGCCACACCACTTCAGGCTCATCATGCAAACTCTCAAAATTCCATAAGTATAAATTATGTCTAGCATCTATCTCAAAGGGTTCATGAAGGAATTAAATGAGATAGTAGGGCGTGTTTGTTGAGCATATGTTCTGGAAACTGCACCCAACCTTTTCCATGTAGTACTTGGTACTTCAGTCTGGAAACCTATGATGGGCTCTACCACCAGAGGACTAGTTGGGCTTCAAAGAACTGATATAATTGTCCAATTGTGATCCACAGCAGCTTCAGGGAAAGGAGTTGAAGCAGACAATCAGCTGGGAGAGGAGAATACCTTGAAGACAAATTTTTCTTTGTAATATGAATTGGATGTGACATCAAGAAAGAAAGTTCTTGAGGTGGCAGCACAGAGGGTGCACTGGCTTAAGAGAGTGACAACCTGGATGCCCAGTTTGTCCCTCTTTCATTTCACTCCGGCTCTTTTGTTGTCCTCTTGGCTTCCCTGGAGCACATCAGGCCCACACTTGCCTCAGGGCTTTTGCACATATTGTTTCCTCTTTCTGGCATATTTCCTCTTCCTCCAACCACCACCATAGACCTGGCTCTTCTCCTTTATTCAACTAGAGGCTGATGGGACCTGCACTCACGGAGCAGTCTTTCTAGACCTTCCTAGAATGTTACCCAGGGGCTGGCATTTGACTCAGTGATTAAGACATTCCTTGGGACACCTGCATCCCACATCAGAGTGTCCAGGTTAAACTCCTATCTTCGACTTTTGTCTCCAGGTTCCTTTGTTTTTTTAAAAGATTTATTTATTTTTCTTGGAAAGTCAGATAATACAGAAAGAGGAGAGACAGAGAGAAAGATCCTCCATCCACCGATTCACTCCCCAAGTGGCCGCAACAGCCGGAGCTGAGCCAATCCAAAGCCAACAGCCAGGAGCTTCTTTCAGGTTCCCTACATGTTTGCAGGGTCCCAAGGCTTTGGGCCGTCCTCGAATGCTTTCCCAGGCCACAAGCAGGGAGTTGGAAGAAAAATGGAGCAGCCAGGATGTGAACCTGCACCCACATGGGATCTTGGCAAGGACTTTAGCCACTAGGCTACCAAGTCAGGCCCTCCAGCTTCCTTCTGATGGAGCCCATGGGAGACAACAAGTTGATGCCTCAAGTGATTGTATCCTTGCCACAAAGGTGGGAGACCTGCATTGAATTTCTGATCTTTGCCTTCCTCCTGGCTCATTGGGCATTTAGGGGAGTGGACCAGCAAATGGGAGCTCTCATTCTGTGTGTGCCTGTCTGCATCTCAAATAAATAAAAAAATAAAAAATACACCCCAATCCTTCAGTTGACTGAGTTATTCCCTTTGCCCTATGAGCCAAGTCTTTCAGACCCCTCCTGATCTGACAGCTACATGCATGTAATCTCCTCCCCACCTCAGTCTGTCTTCAGCCTCCCTCACATGCTCATATCCACACACACTTACACTAATGTTCACACATGGATATGCAGACACATCTCTACACATATACTCATAGACCCATGGAGCACAACAGCACATACAAGGACACACAAATACACGAAGAAGCACACATACATATACAAGCATGCACACACTTTCACACACATTCCTTCATAGTGATACACAGGCACACAAGATGAAGGCATGTGTATATACCCAAACACATAGACCCAGACTTGTGCAAAAATGTGTGGACATATGCACACAGAACTACACATGTGCATGTGGCCCGAGTTGCATAGATGCGACCCCCTGGTGCTTCCCAGGAGGGTTTTGACATGCGAATGCCATGCCTTCTGCCCAGCCGCTCCCTCTCGGTGGCTGCCTTTCTCATAAAGCCTCAGGGCATAGCTCTGATGACATGCTCCCCCAGAGGGGCAAGGTCATGTGGGGCTATAGAGCACAGGCTGCAGGGCAGGCATTTGGCCTGATAGTTAAGATGTCCAAGTCCCATATCAGAGTACTGGGGTTCAATACCCGGCTCCACTTTCTGATTCCAGCTTCCTCCTGAGGCAGATGCTGGGAGGCAGCAGTGATGGCTCAAGTGATCAGCTCCCTGCCACCCACTTGGGAGATCTGGAATTGATGTCCTGCTCCTGGCTTCCATTGCATGGTCCCCCAAGCCCAACCAATGTGGGATTGAGAGCACTTGGGAAGTGGCCCAGCAGATGGGAGATCTCTCTGTTCTCTCCTCTGCTCTCTCCTCTCCTCTCCTCTCCCCACTCCCTCTCAATCTGTCTATGAAATGAATACATTAAAACATGCAGACTCCAGAGCTGGATGAACAGAAATGAAATTCTGGCTTTCCTTCTTGCTAGCTGTGGGAGCTCAGACAAGTACCTTAAGCTCTCTGTATTTCCATCTTCTTCCCAGTAAGTTGGAATGATGATGACAACAGTACTTGCTTTCCATTGTGAAGAGTCAAAAATACATGTCAGGTGCATAGACAGTGCCCACCCCTAACAAAGCTTAGCTCACTGTTAGTGCTGCAGCAACTAATAGTTGTGTGAGATTGGATAAGATCCCCCTCCCAAGCTCTCTTTAGCATCAGAGACCTTAGACACATATAGCATGGATGCAACTGCATCATATACATGCATTCACTGCCTCCCCTCCTACCCCTACCAGGGTTGGGTGGATATGGGACAGCATCCTATGTGTGCAGAGCTTCAAGCACCAGGCCTTCAGAGCAACATTTGTTTGCCAAATGAGTGAATGTCATTTGTGATCCATTTAGCTGCCCAGAAACAAGGCTTTCTTTTCTCTAAGGTGACATCACTAGAACAGAAGGCCAGGTCAATTCATGGGCAATTCTGTGATTCCACGCCTGACCCTTTATGTGAAAGCAAATTCTACAGTTAATATACCAGAAGCACAAATGATATTGTCATGGAAGTTCTTGTCAGTCCTTCCCATCTTTCCCAAAGGGAATTTGACCAAATGATGGCACCTGTGGGATGACTTTAATCCCGGCCTTTCACTGTGAAGGAGACAGAGGCCCAGAGACTGGAGCTGGCCTGCTCAAGGTCACTCAGCGAGCTCCTACAAGAAGCAAAGCCATCACTCAGAGGACTGTGGCTCACTACCCTATTTCTTCCTACACAAAAAGTATAAGTTGGAGAGATTGCTTTAGCAAAGCCATGGTAGTGAAAGCCAGAAAAACAACTGGATAGAAATTTGAGGAAGATGATGAATCATCCATGTGGGGCTTTCGCTGTAGCCATACATCAAAATAACTCCAACTAACTCACTCGGTGATTTTTTAAAATGTATTTTTTAATTAATTAATTAATTTCTTTAATTTCTTGCCACTGCCCAGGCACTATACTACACTTGACACACTTTTCCCATTGAGACCTCCAAATGATGCCCTGAGAAATAGATCCATTTTACAGATGAGGAAACCTAAGCTTAGAAAAGAAAAGAGCAAATTTGCAAAAGGCAACCAGGTGGATGTGGTAGAAAGAAGCTCTGAACCAACATGCTTTGAGCGCAGCTGCAGAGCATCATCCACATGTCCTCGGACCGGACATTCCTGCCTGCACAGACAAGCTTAGCAGAAACCGGTCACACAGTAAAACATAGGCTGAGCATTTCCATGCCCTAACTTCCCCCTCTCTGCTTTCAACCACTGGCTGTGTATATAATGCACCTTTGCCTCAGATACACCTTCGGGGAGCTGGGATTACAGAAGATGTGGGTTGTATCAGTCCACGATTGCTGGGCGGCACAATCGAATCCTACCCTCTGTGGCACATAGTGACAGGGCACATCGCAGGGCAACTGGGATCTGGCTGGTCTGAGCTGGACTAGACTCAAAGCTATAGATTCAGATCAGGCTTTCCACGTGTGTTCTTCTTCTGAAGCATTCTGGCCCTCTATGGATCTTGTCTCGTGGTTGAGATGGCAAGTGGAAACACATGATACCACTTAAAGCTTAGGCTTGGGACTCAGTTCATCACTTCTGCCTGCGTTCCAATGGCCACTGTAACTTGCTCAGCCAAGTCCAGCGTCATTGGGACAGGAAATAGATCCATCTGTCACGGATTCAACGGCCGTGGGCAAGGATTGGGAAGAGAGGCCAGAAATTGAAAACAGTTGTGCCGCCTTTTTCAGGGGTCATTCCAAAATTCAACATGAGAGGAGCTGGCGGTGTGTTAGGCTTTGTGAGACTGGGGGAGAGAGAGGAGGGGAGGAGGAAAGGGAATTGAGTCATTTGGTTTCAAATGCTGGGGGTCAGACTTCTCAGTTCCTTTTTCACTTCAGACCCAAGACTTCCAAGAGAGGCAGACACGTTTTCTGAACTGGACGGGGCACATGGGAATGCGCGATCTGCTGAGGTGTGCTCCCAGCCGTGATTAATACAGCAGTCACAGCCACGAAAGGAGGGACAGGTTCAGTGTGCAGCCTGTGTGTCACGAAAAGCTGTGGCCCTACCCGCTTACCGAGGGCTCACGGGAAAGCAGGTGGGCGGACACAGATGGCCCAGACACCTCCATGCACCTGAAATGATAACCAGATGGCCACGCCACCTCTTGTGATGGCGCCTCTCCCCGCCCCTCCCCCACCACCACGCGCTGCTTCTGCGCCTCCTCTCCTCTTCCCCCTCCCTTCCGGGCTAGCACGGGGATGAGTCGGCCCAGACAGGGCTGGGAAAGGAAGTCACAGACTCTGCTGAGCTCTTCCTGCCCACCTGCCATAAGTGTGTAGTCTTTCTCACTGCCTCCTGTCTGCTTAAACAAGCATTTCCCTCTTCCCCTCTCTCTCTCTCCCGTTCCCCCTCCTCCTCCCCTCCTTCTCTCTCCCACTTCTTCTCTCTGATTCTCTCTCTCCCCCACTTTCCCCACGTACAATGATAGTTAGACAGTGGTCTTCCCAGGAGATAGAAATCCTGTGGGAATGTGGGAAGCAGTAGTTTTTTGAGGGTCACAATAAAGACCCAGACTCTGGGAAATTTGATGAAAGTAGTTCTGATCCCAGTCCTGGAGTCAAGGAGGTCTGAACCAAATCCAGCTACACTACTGTCCAGCCACATGACCTCTGGCTGCCTTAATCTTCTCATCAAGGTAATGGTCCCAATGAGAATGCCTACCTCATACAAATGCTGTGAGGGCTGAAGGAGAAAACATTGGACAGTGGTTGCAACCTACCCATACTGTGGATTTCATAGCTGTGATTATCTCACAGCTATGGAATTATGGTGTGCAAGTTGCGGTTCATGTTAAATCTATGCCAGCACAACCTACAGGTACAGAAGCATTCAGCATCAGCCCTACGAAAAAACAACTTGGCTAGTGGGCATCTAGAAGTTAGTTCAGCTACCCATTCATCCATTATTCATGTACCCATCCATCTATCCATCCACCCATCCATCCAGTCAATAATTTTTATCAGTGCCCACTATATACCTAGAACCAGACCAGACACTGAGGGAAATAGAAAGAAGTGTAGAACACAGCCCATCACTCAAACAGCTTCCAATCTAGCTGGGAGTCAATGCCTTCAAACCTAGCATGGTAAGTCTAAGAGATAAAAAGGGTTTGTAGGCTTGTGGTCCAATCACCCTTTGCCCTTCCCAATAGACCCAGCCTCTATGGAAGCAGGCCCAACTGCAGGGAGCTCAGGGCTTTACCATGTAAGCAGCTGAGTTTTCCAGTTGTCTCTTTGCAAAAATAAAATAAAATACAAAACACATCTGACTTGGAGCAGAAAGCCAGTTTCCTGCGACATTTGCCCTTGTGGAATCTTCACCAGTAGTCGTCCTGCCTCTACCCTAAGTGGGACATCGGCGATTCCTGTATCAGTCTCCATGTCCGGGTGCCCACGCTGCTTGGGGGGGTGGGGGGGGGGGGGACGGGAGTAAGGGGGATAGAAAATGGGGGGGGGGGGGGGGGGGGGGGGGGGGTCAGGGAGGGGTAGGGGGGGTGTGGGGGGGGGTTTTTAGGGGGGGGTTTATATTTGATGAATTGATATATATAAAGGGGTATTAAGTTAAATAATTGTATTTGAAGTGGTTAGATATTTTAGTAGAAGATGATAAAGGGTTTAGTGTTTTAAGAAGAGAGAAATATGGAATATTTTGGGATTTAAGGTTTTAATGGTTATAATTATATTATTTGAAAAATATGAAGTTGAGGGATGAGAAATTAGTGGTAGGTTTAAAAGTAAATTCATTGTAATGTATATTTAAATGTGATTTTTTAGATTAGAGATAGGATTTTTATATAAGTTATGAGTATAAAATAAAGATAAATAAGTGTACCAATAAACATAGTAGAATGAAAAACCAGAAATGTGTAAATGCCAGCACTAGATAGCTCTGAGGGCTTTTTGGCTCCCAGAGGCCACTGTGCTTTAGAGCACCAGGCTACAATTCCTGTAAGTCAAACAAGCCCTTTCCCCAAAGTAGCTCTCAACCAAAGACAGAGTCCAACTCTCTAAAAGTGTGGGGCTAAGTTAGAGGCACATCACCTCCAGTCTCCCAGCATCCCTCGCCACGGTTTACCTCATGGGTAACTGGGCTAGCTCACACTGCTTTCAGCAGCCTCTTCCTGTCCCTGTCTCAATCTTTCACTTGCCGCCTGGGGTTTCCTGCCATCTCCTTCCAAATGAGCTGTTGGCACTCCTGCTGCTAGCCATGCTCCACTCTGCTGGGGCCCAAACCATGACAGATGGTCTGGGGACTGTCCTCTGCGATCCTGAGGCTTGCACACAGAGGAAGGCAGTGTCTGACAAGACTGGGAGAGGCCTCCAGAGAGGGAACCATGGTCAAGGAGGAGGGGGCGTCTCTCTCGGGCACGTACATTACTTGGCAGCTGAGTGACCCCAGAGCTCCCAAGGCTGGCAGGTAATTCCCAAGGCTCAGGAGAACTTGACAAGCAAGCCCACATCAGAGTGGGCCTTCTCAGCCAAGCCACAGGGTCACTTTTCCTTCTATTACTATGGGTGTAACCTTGATCCCTTGGTCACCAACTAAACATCAGGGTCTGAATTATTTGGTTTGGAAACAGAAGATGCTCCAGGGAGTCAGAGCCATGCACTAATAAATGAGGCCCAGAGGCAGGTGTGCAAAGCGCTGCTGGCTGCTGCCCCCCATTAGCACAAATCCAGGGCATCTCCCAGTGCAAAAAGGCAGCAGAGTCGCAGAAGCCCCAAATCACTGAGCAAAGTGTTTGCCAGTTCTTGGAATGAAAATGATAATAAATAAGAATCATATCTACCGTACATTTAGCCAAGACAAGTTCACCAAGGAACCGTGTGAACTCCAATGTATCACAATTCCCCTAGGGTCTGGACATGTTTTAATTAGAACTTTGATTGAGGGAAGCATTATGATACAAAGGGAAAAACCCCAACTCCTCCCAGAAGTGAGTTAGATAGAGAACCACTGGCTTGCCTTTCCTTATCATGTGTCACTGGAATCTTTGGTCATTGGCATGGTTCTAGTCTAGTCACAACCCCCCCCCCCCCGCTGCATTCATAGCTTGCTGCATCAAATAAGGTGTGACTCCCTGCACGGGTGTGCCCAGAGCTCTGCCTGAGTACCAGACGCATCTCTGTTCCCAACACAGCCCCAGCAGCAACCCTGGGAGTGGGCACTGTGTGCTTGCTACACACTTTCCACGCACTCCCTGGTTGGATCCTTGCAGGAGGAAGTGGGATGGGACCCAGGGCTGCAGAGCTATGGAGTCCAGGCTTCCCCCACGAAGGAGGGGAGTAAGGAGTCTTGCATCCTGCCACAATTTTCAGGGTGCAGGTGAGTTATGAAGGAAGAACTCCTAGGAGAAGCCAGAGAGGGGAGGGAGTGGGGGCAGGGCCAGGGTAAGAAGAACAGGAAAGCATGCACAGGCACGCAGGCCAGCAAAGGCACAAACAAAAGCCCTACCTCTGTCCCCATTGTGGAGGAGAAACCGAACCTCGAACCTGGGGTTTCTCCTGCCACCAGGCAATGGGACCAGGTATTTTTATTCAACATTTGTCACCAGCTAGAGATGTCAGGGGCTAGAAGGGTAGGGGTGGGGCAGAAACCCCCTACCTGTGTTTCCAGGGGAGGTGCAAAGGCCCTGGGTAACCTCGCAAAGCCTCCAGCTGTTGACAACAGAACCCCTTGAGGCTGGTGGCAGGGGTGGTGCTGAAAGAGGTAAAAGGCGAGCAGTAATGTGTGCTGCATGTGGCACTTAGCACAGTGCTAAAGATGCTGTTTGCAGCACCCACATCCCATGACCGCAGTGCACGTACGCTAAGTCCTAGCTCTGCTTTTCATTCAAGCTTCTTCATAACGCTTACCCTGGGAGGCAGTAGGCAGATGGCTCAAATGCTTGGATTCCTGCCATCCTTGTGGGAGATCTGGACTGAGCTGGCAAGCCTCAGATGGCTGCAGGCATTTGCAGGGTGAATCAGTGCCCACCTGGACAACCAGGGCTTGAAAAAGGCCTGCAGGCTCCAGCATGTCACCTTTCTCTTGCCACGTACTGGAGGCTGATGGAAAAGTCTTGGGACAGAGCCACAGTATTCTGGCCATATTCATCAGAAGCCTGCTCCTTGCCATTGGATCTGGTCACACGGAGCACCCAGCCAAGGCTGGAGGATGAGGCAGAAGCCATTGACCCAAGCTAGCCACCCCACTGGATGAAGGGCAGCCAACGAGATGATCTCACTATCAGCTCCTGTATCACTCTTGTCCACTACTTAGCCAAGAGCTAGTGCAGACAGAAGCAACTGGGATGCTCGGGACAAAACCCCAAAGAAGTGGACCATGGCAAAGCCTGCCACCAGACCAGCTTTCTAAGATCCCAATATGCATTCTAGACCCTGATCCTTGGAGCTGCTGATGTAGGCCCAAAGATGAGCCTTCTGTACCCATGGCATCCATGGGGCCTTGACTGCAAGGCACAGAGGTATGTGCCTAGGGAAGTAGCCCAGATGAGAGCCCTGGCAGCAGCAGTGCACAGCAGGGGAACCCACAACCTACCGACCACCGACAGGGCTTAGAGCTTGCAGGAGGGATTTCTGGGTTCTCAGGACACATCTCTCTTTGAATCTGCAGTTGGCTTGGCGGGCATCTATACGTGTCCATCAAACAGTCTCTAAGATGCTTGACATTTCAGTTGCCCAGAGTCAATAGATCTCTGCAGGGCAGCCCAGGACACATGGTACTCAGAGGCCAGTGCTTCCTCTCTCTCTCTCTCTCTCGCTCTCTCTCTCTCTCTCTCTCTCTCACACACACACACACACACACACACACACAACCCTACACTCACACAGTCCTGTCTTGTTCCCACATGTGCCTCTTCCAGCCTGAGTGAGGAAAGAACCCGTATGGCAGCTCCCATTCTCTACTCTCTGTTTATCCATGGATGTGGGTGTCAATGCTGCAGCCAACTCAATAGATCCTCCATGGTGAGACATCGCAGAGGTCTCCAGTGCTCTCCTATTGTGAGCAAGTAATACTGAGTAATGAAGAGCAAATTACAAAAAGAGGGTCCAGCATAGAAAATGGAAAGGCATTGAAAACCATGCTTTAAGAGATCTGTAGACAAATGCATATATAACATGCATCTAAACCAGGCAGAGAGTGACTCCCCCAACCCTTTGATGATGCTAATCTTAGGAAAGATGGGAGGCAGACAGGAGATTTTGGCTGTATTTGGCAATTTCTATTTTTTAAATATATAAAGAAATATGACAACATGCTGTTTGTTTAACCTCTGTGATAGGTTCATGGTAATTTTGCACTGCTTTTCCGAATTTTCTGTATGTAGAATGTTTCTTAGTCCTAAATCATGCTTTAATGATATCTCAAAGTTCAACTAAAATGCAGTATCAGAGTCCCTCTGATCCAGCTATTCCACTTCTAAGTATAGACTCGATAGAATGTGTTCAAATGAGATGCACGCAAAGAATGCTCCACCCAGCGCCACGGATAATAACCGCCAGCTGGCAAAGGACTCCAATGCTTGTGGAGTTGAATAAATAAATTGCGGTGTGTTCACGCAAAGAAACCTTATGCTGCAATGAGAATAATCAAATTGTACTGCTCCACACATGATGCTGAACAAAACCATCAGACACAAAATTCACCTAATGATATGGGGTTTTGTACAGAAAGTTCTAGAACAAACTTGGCTCACTCTCTTGTTACCAGTCAGCATAATGCTTAACCCCTGAGGTAGGTGAGGGACTGGAGGGGGAATAGAATTGCTCTCTGATTGCTGGGTGTGGTGTGTTTCTTGACGCAAGTGTGCATGTGACATGCGTATGCTCCATTCGTGACTGTTCACCAGGTGGGCATATATGAGAAGTGCGCTCTTCACCCTCATGCTATATTTAAATAAAATCTGCATTCATATTTTTTTCCAAAGGTAAAAAGTTAAGGCATATTCAACATAATGGTCCCTGACCAGGCTATCGCATAAGGGCCATTGTCAGCCATTAATTCCTCAGCTCGAATTAATCTATTGATCACCACCGTTGTAACATAGTCCATATTGGACATGAAATTATCGACCTGGAATAGCCTCAAAGTTGCTGCAATCATGGGGGATGGTGGCAGGGGCAGCATGGGAGGAGTGTTCTGTTCATGGGCTTTTACAGCAGTTTTCATTTTTAGCCCAAACTCCATCAGACCTGCACTCAGACCACAATTAAACTACCTTGCCTCACTCTCAGTAATGGTCCAACCACAGTCATAAGCTGAGTGTGCTGGTCAGAGGAGGGGTGGCTGGGTGGCTAAGGAAAAAGCCCTCCCCACTGAGCCTCTCCAAAAGCAGACCTCATCAGCAGAGGCCTAAACAAGGCTGGGGTGCACAGCCTTGACAGCTGAGGACAGCACACCTGAGCTCACGTGCCCTCCATGCCCCTGCCCATTCACAGGGGCTGTCACTCAGCCATCAAGGCTCTCACGGTCCTTCTGATACAGTGGTCGTTTGGCTCAGAGCTTAAGATGCTGCTCAGAGTGTTCACATCTCACATTGGAATGCCTGGGTTCATGTTCTGGCTCTGCTTCTGATTCCAGCTGTCTGCTGTGGTGCACCCTGGGAGGAAGCAGGTGCATGAATCTGTGCTACCATAAGAAGAGTTGGCCTGAGCTTCCTGCTCCTGTCCCAATCTAGGTGCTAGCTGCTCTGCTATCTGGAAGATATCTCTCTCTCTCTCAAATCAATACATTTTTATTATTTTATTTTCTTGTATTTATTGTTTGTGAAGCATCTCTCTGGGCGGCTGCCTAGCAAAAACCCTCTTTCCCAGATAATGTGAGCTAAGCAGGGAGCAGAGGGTGTGATGACTTCTGTGGTGAAGAACAGTTGAGACTAGATACACCATGCACTGGGTTTGACGTACACACTGATTCTGGCGTTTACTGAACAGTAAACACACATTTGGCAGTCTGGCATCGCTCCGTGATTCCCATGTAAAGCACTCCTTTGAGTTGGTGTAAAATTTGCCTAGTAGGCACTGAGATCCTGGGCAGCTATCTTGTGGGTCCTTTTGCTGCTGTGGAGGTAACCTGATCCGTGGGGTGGGAGGGGGGCAGTGAGAGGGGAGAGGGAGGGCTGGAGAAGAAACTGGAAACTTCTCTTCCATCATTGTATTGTGCACAAGCTAGAGAGGACAGGACCCTGAGGCCAACTGACTCCAAAAGGAAAAAAAAAAATGCCATTCCTGTCCAGCATATCCCCAAAAGAACTGGCTCTCAGTGGACCAGGGCTGCCATGTGGCATATGGGGCCAACGTTCCTAGAGGGAATCTTTAAATTTGCTTTCTTGGGACTGTGACCATGGCAACCTTGACCATGTGGGACTCTGGGGATAGCTGCCCACTATCTGTTCCCTGGGAAGAGCCACCAATCTTCAGGACCAGCATTGTGGCACAACAGGTTAAGCCATCCCCTTGCAAGGGCAGCATTTCATATCAGAAATCCACTTTGAATCCTAATTGCTCCTCTTACAATCCAGCTCTCTGCTAATGTGCCTGAGAAAGAAGCAAAAGATGGCCCAAATGCAAGGACCCCTGATATCTTACATGTGGGAATCCGGGGGGAAGTTCCAGGCTCCTGGCTTCAGCTTGGCCTATACCTGTCCATGGTGGCTATTTGAGGAGTAAACCAGCAGGAGGAAGATCTCTCTGTTCCTCCATTTCTGTCTCTCTTGCTCTCTCTCCTGCTCTGCCTGTCAAATCAATCAATTTGTTTTTTCAGACCAGTCAGGGCAGCATCCATATGCCTGGCAGTGATACACAAGTGAGCCAGGTCTCTGCTCAACGGCTGCTCCCCATGCAGCCGGCTTTCCACACCAGGGAAGACTCAGGTCCCCAGGTGCCTGCACTAAGGCCAACATGCTCTACAATTTGGCTGCAGGCAGAGTGGGGAGTTACTGAAGAGCCTGCGGACAGCTGTCTTTTGTCACATCCCCAGCCCGGGAGGAGCGACAGCCCTACGCAGCTCCCAGGCCAGCTGCTGATGTACCCCGTGGCTCCGAGCCAACCATCAACATGCCTCCTCTCCCCTTGGCAGAGGTGGCAGACAGGCCTCCCCTCCTAGGGGATGGTGAAACAGTGACTCAGATGCTATTAGCCACGCATTTAACCCGACTATGCCCCTGACACATGCAACCCGTCTCTGCTCATCTCAGCATTGCTTGCTTCCCTGGGTGACTGGGGGGTGCAGACTCATTTGCTTTCATTCAGCTCCTTGGGGACAGCCTTCTCCTCCCCCTGAAAACCCCTGCTGCAACACAGAACTGGCCCTGGGGGAAAAAATGCCCCTAAGGATTTCACAGGTTTCCATTCCATGTCATCCTGCAAGAGCACACCAAGCTCCAGGCACTTGTCTTGAGATTCTAAGGTGAATTCCAAGCTTTGTCACCTCTCTCCACATATAGCGGCCCCATGACAAGCAGACTAGTGATGTGAACAGGTGTAGTTAGGATACATCTCCCCAACAGCTGGTCCCCGAATATCTTCTGGGAGTGGGGGCAGGATCAAAGTATTTACAACCGAAAATCCTTAATGTCCCATTTGGCCACTCCCTGGGAAAGACCCAGATCAGACATCTGGTGACTCGTGCAAGGGTCCTCCAGGAAGCAGTCTCCTGAGGGAGAGCCGAAAGCCTCAAACCAATGCATCCAAGCTTTGATTTGTATCTAATTGGGAGCTATCAGGAGAGCATAACATGGACAGTGTGAAAGCAGAATAATATCTGGAGAAAAGCCTGCAGAGCAGAGGAGGACCTGAACCACAGCCAAAATCGAGAAAGTTCTAAGAGATAGGGCTAAATCACAAGGCTGAGCAAGAAGTCCAGACTTTGATCACTTCTGGAAGACTGTATGGGATGAAACTGCAGATGTGTGGAAGCATCACCTTAGGGAACACTGAGGAAAGATGCAAGAGGAAAGGCTTTAATGAGCAGCCAGTGGCAGCCAGCCCCTGTGGCTAAGTGCTTGGCACTTCCCACCGCTACCAGTGCTCCCAAGAACTCAGGAAGCCATTTTTCCTAGGGTGGAGGTTCTTAGCCTAGAGGGATTCAGGAATCGCTATGAGCAGGGCTAGAAGCGAACTGCAAACTCAGCTCATTGCCCTTTTACCCCACTCGATGCCATGACCTTGGTTTTAGGCTGAAGGGCAAACATGGAAGATGTGATCATGGCCAAAGCCTAGCATGGCCAAGGGCAGAGAACATTGAAGGGGAACCCAACTGTTGGGACCTTTAGGACGATGGCATAGAGCTCATGTGGAGAGCAGTGGCATGATGACCAAATGTGCATACATATAGTCACTGTGACCCAGAAAGCCAGTCTGCTGGCCTGGACAAGAGCTCTTGCCTGTAGCCAAGCATCCTCAGGACAACTGGGCCACACTCAGCAAGGGAAAAAAGAGTCCTTAAGAATTCAGCAGGAGACCCAGCTAGGACTCTGAGAAGCAGGGCTGAGTTTCCAGGGACAACAACTATATGCAAATACAAACCTGGTAGACCATGCTGCTCAAGCCGCCCAGGCCAAGGCGGCGAAGATGACCAGTCCCAAGGAACCCTGAGTCATTAATTATAGCACCTGCAACTGACTCCATGGATGAAAGTCACCGCAGAGTTGTTCTCTTCCTCTCAAAGCAGAATCTAGGCTTTAGTTGCTTCGGTAACTGTTATTGACCATGCCCAGCCAGTAAAGCCGGACCCATTAAACAAGCCAGTCCCCCTGAGAAAGAAAGGACAGCTGTGAGCTGATGCGAGCCACCATCCACTCTGGCAGACACATAGGTGGACCTGCCAGGCACAGGGGAAGTGGGGAAGGTGCCAGCAGAAGGCCCTCATGATTTTTGCCATTTTTCTTTTCTTAAAGATTTGTTTTTACAGAGAAAAGGAGTTAGAAAAATCTTGTGTCTGCTGATTTACTCCCCAAGCGGCAGCAATGGCCAGAGATGACCTGATCCAAAGCAGGGAGCCAGGAGCTCTTCCAGGTCTCCCACGTGGGTGCAGGGTTCCAAGGTTTTGGGCCTTCCTCTGCTGCTTTCCTAGGCCACAAACAGGGAGCTGGATGGGAAGACTACCAGCCAGGACACAAATTAGTGCCCATATGGGATCCCAGTGCTTGCAAGGTGAGGATTTAGCCACTGAGCCACTGCACCGGCCCCATGCCATTTGATCGTGTGCTCTCTTCCTCTCTGGCAGCGACTTTGAACCCAAACTCTTGCCAGGACAGGCCTCTCTCAGAAGTTTGGCCCATTGCTGCAGGTGCCTGAGCCAACTGTCTGACCTGTGTCCCATCTACTTCTATCACTTTCCAGGTCAGCATTTCCTGAGAAAGAACTTTCATGTGGGAAGCTCTGTCAGGCAAGCCACAGAGGAAGCAGCTCCACAAATCTAGGGAAATAAATGAGAGCAGTTTCTACTGGGGCCACCTTGCAGAGCCCACAGGCAGCCAAGGATAGTACAAAACAGTCAGGCTCCATCAGCATGGGGAAATAAGGACAAAGAGATGGGGAGATGTTTGTTGGGGTACAGGGCATTATGCCAGCTGCACTCATGCTTGCAGGACTTGGAGAATGCAATAGCCATCAGTAAACATGTATGCACGGTGCATAAAGGATAAGGGGGGCGGACAGAGGGGATACTCCCAGGTTGCATCTCTGCATCCCAGGGGGAAGTCGTCCCTGGGAGGTAGTTGTACAAGGCAGGTGCTGCAGCCCACTGCCTCAAGGATCTGGGAGGTGGCAGAGAACTGACACCTCACATCTAGCATAAGAAATGAAGACTGAGGGGCCAGGTCGTTGGGTTCAGCTAGCTAATCCTCCACCTCCAAGCACCACATTACATATAGGCACCAGTTCGTGTCCTGGCTGTTTCACTTCCCATCCAGCTCCCTGCCTGTGGCCTGAGAAAGCAGTAGAGGATGGTCCAAAGCCCTAGGATGCTGAGCCTGTGTAGGAGACCCTGAAGAAGCTCCTGGTTCTGCCTTTCCAATAAATATTGAAGAGAATGAAAAGGAAAGGAAAGGAAAGGAAAGGAAAGGAAAGGAAAGGAAAGGAAAGGAAAGGAAAGGAAAGGAAAGGAAAGGAAAGGAAAGGAAAGGAAAGGAAAGGAAAGGAAAGGAAAGGAAAGGAAAGGAAAGGAAAGGAAAGGAAAGGAAAGGAAAGGAAAGGAAAGGAAAGGAAAGGAAAGGAAAGGAAAGGAAAGGAAAGGAAAGGAAAGGAAAGGAAAGGAAAGGAAAGGAAAGGAAAGGAAAGAAGAAAGAAAAGAAAAGAAAAAGAAGAAAGAAAAGAAAAGAAAAAGAAGAAAGAAAAGAAAAGAAAAGAAAAGAAAAAAGAACAGAGAACTGAGGCAGCATAGTCTGTGATTTTACTCCAGATCTTCTCCCTGGTCTTCATCTTCCAAGCTAGGAAGCCATATGCTCTCCTCTCCTGGACAGGCAGGTGACGGAGTGACTCAAACCCTTCTACATCAAGAGGTATGTGCCCTGTGCACACACAGGTCAGGCATGCCTCGTGCTCTGGCCTCCCACAGGTGCAAGTGACAGGAAACACACAGGTTAAGCTTGCAGGTCTGTTGATCATCAACTCAAAGCACAATTTAATTCATATTCATCCACTGTATGCACATTTGATGTTTAACTGAGCTTGGATTAAAAATGAGAAAATGTTCACCCATCACCCCTGTCCATCGCTACCTATCATTGGCCATTGTTTTTCAAAAGCCAGGAGTTCCTTCAAACTCCTGAGTTGCATGAAAGCTGTTGGCTAACACTTTGCAAAATTACATCACCTTGGAAAGTTCCTGGCCCAGTGCTGGCTGCTGTGGGATAGAGATGAATGGCACCAAATCCCTACCCCCAAGGAGCTTACAGACCATTGGAGAGCCCAGATGTTGGAACCAATACATTTAACTGAAAGTGCCAAGAAAGACTAGAGAAGGGGTGTTAGCTGCACCTGAAGCAGAGTGTTGAGAGCAAGGACACCCTTCCCTGCGAGTCTGATCTCTATTGTTATTTTAAGATGTGTTATATCTATTTCAAAGACGAGGGAGAGAGAAACAGATCTTCCAAGTTCTGGTTCATTCCCTAAGTGGCTGCAGTGGCTCAGGGTGGGCTGGGAACTTAGAGATTAGAACTCCCTCCAGAAGCGGCATGATGGGTTCTTCACCAAGTGCATAGAAATGCATATCAGGAAGAAAAGTGTGCATGAACTTCAATAATTTTTGCACCAGAATTAACTTTTCTTTTCATCTGATTCTATTGGTGTGAACTTTTGGGACAAAACAGTCTCCTGGTGTCATCCATTTGAGCTCCATTTCTCAGCCTACTCTGGATGTCCTAGAGCGCATCTGCAGCAGGCCCCAGCACCTCAGTTTCTGCACTCTGTCCCCATCACTCCACCTCTTCTTTCCTCTTTCTCTCTCCATGTTTTAATCACAATTTGGAGCCAGTGACACCAACACCCAATCCTGAGTACAATTAGCACCTAATGCAATTACTCCTTTCTATGAACTTGCAGTGATGCTAATGAGAGCCTCACTGAGCTAGTGCCTGGAGCTGGGACTCCCTTCGGCTTTCCCCAAGGGGAGCCCAGTGGGGAAACCAGGAAGTGTGACTTCACTCCCCACCTTGGCCTGTGCTGTGTTCGAGTGACGTCAGGTCAGCGCTTTGAGTTCTCTGCGCTGGAGGTGGTTGACTTGAGACGACATTTTGCTCAGGGATCGGTCAATTTGGGGTGGGCCCATTAAATTTAGCCTGACTCCTGTTTTTATAAATAAAGTGGATTCAAGATTTATTTATTATTATTGGAAAGTCAGATTTACAGACAGAAGGAGAAACAGAGAGAGACAGATCTTTGACTCGCTCGTTCATTCCTCAAATGGTCACAAATGGCCGGACCTGAGCCAATCTGAAGCCAAGAGCCAGGAGCTTCTTCCAGGTCCCTGACACGGGTGCAGGGTCCCAAGGACTTGAGCCATCCTGCACTGCTTTCCCAGGTTATAAGCAGGGAGCTGGATCAGAACTGGAGCAGCCAGGACCAGAACAGGCACCCATATGGGATGCTGGCACTGCAGGTGAAGGATTAGCTTGCTATGCCATTGCACTGGCCAATAAATAATGTTTTATTGGCATCCAATCTTCCTGTCTGCCCACAGGTTAATTGTGGCTGCTTCGCTGCTATGCTGGCAGAACGCAGCAGCAATTGCAACAGAGCCTGGTCGGTCTATGCAGTTTAAGACAGTTCCTCTCTGTTCCTTTCACAGAAAGCGTGCTGACTTTGACATAACAAGTTAAGGAGCTGCTATCTGTCTTGTCTCAAAAGTTAGGAGTGGTGAATGTACATTCCTTCAGCACGCAGGGTGCATGTAATAAACACAAGATCCTATTGCAGGCCCCAGGATTGCAATCACAAGAAAAGCAGACTTAGCCCATACTCGTCCAGAGCCTACACTCCAACAAAGGAAACACTGTGTAAAGGTTTCAGGGAGCAATAAATGCAGCAGGGGATAATGGCAGAGGCAGCAGGATGAAGCCAGTGGGGGAAGGGCTTCGATTTTGAGTCAAGTGACAGGAGAAGACTTCTCTGGAGCAAAGACCTGCAGGAGGTAAGAAAGCAAGCTTTTCAGATGGGGGGGGGGGGGTGCAGGGAAGCAGGTGCAAAGGCCCTGAGGCAGACTCACAAAAGAAAGTCGGTGAGGTGCAGCCAGGGATAGGAGACATCATCAGCATGGCTAGCGCCTTTTATTCAGAGGCCGATGGGTTTCACAGGACAGCTCAGAGCAGAGGAGGGACACTTGTGACTTCAGTTCAAGTGGCATACAGTCCTGAGGTCAAGAAAGGCCAGGGAGAACACAGGTGAGAGATAAAGCCGTCTCCGACAGGGGCGGCCGGGGGCAGAGAGCATGGGAAGCAGTTGGATGTCTCAGGTGCTTCCAGGTAGAGCGACGGGGCCAGCAGGCTTGTTCCACCTGGGAAAGGGGCGATCCTGTGTCCAGCTGTGTCAGTTTCTGCATGATTGGCACGTCAGGAGCTCACAGCCCTGGAAGCACACCTGTCAGAACAGCTTCCCTGACTGGGAGAGGGGTCTGCTCCCTGTGAAAGACAGGGCCATCCTCACCCAGCCCCATTCCCTTCTTCCTCCCAGGAAAGTCCTGCAAGATCCAGGGTTGCTCCTCTAGCAAAACCCAGACTACAGGCTCCATGGGCTGAAGTCAAACTCATTTCTCCCCTGAGCCCAGCCTGCCTGAGAGCCTTGGGTGGAGAAGGAGCCTGTGGTCCCTGCTTCTGACCCTGACCTGAACTTGAGAAGCCCCTAGTCTTGTCCAGAAGGAAGCTCTCAGAGCCCTCAGCGTGGGCACCTATAAGTAAAAGCATCCACACTGCCACTGTTCCCAGCAGTGGCGATCAGAGCAACCTTGACTTTGGAGCTGTGTGCAGCACGGGGTACCTGTGGATAAACATGAACTAAGATGCAGCATATCCCCAGTCTGACAGGACCTAAGACATCAGCAGAGCAGCACGTGGCCACCCCGGGGCTTCTCTCCTCCAGTCTGGCCACCCAGGCTGACAGGGGGAGCCCCGAGGAACAGTCAACACAGCAGCGGTTTTCGTCCTGTTTTGCAGTCAACCCTCTATGTGGGTGGTAACAGGCAAAAGCAGGGCCCTGGCCCCCAGACGATCACCCCCACATGGTGTCACAGAATAGAGAGTGGAGGCGGGGTGGGGTCGCAAAGTCCAATGAGGGAGAGATTTATGC
The DNA here is from genome assembly GCF_017591425.1 of Ochotona curzoniae. NCBI lineage: Eukaryota > Metazoa > Chordata > Mammalia > Lagomorpha > Ochotonidae > Ochotona > Ochotona curzoniae. The sequence goes on along the minus strand of NW_024465023.1, from coordinate 15,049,680 downwards.
CTTTTACCCTCCACCTGCAAAGCAAAACAAAAATAGCTGAAACGCCGGTTTTCTGCTTTATCGGCTCTGTGAATACGCATATCAATTTCAATGACATTTCTGGAGGCTTGCTGAAGGGGAAAAACGCTGTCCCCCAGGACGCGGCCAGCAGCAGAGGCAACATATGGCTCGCTGAGAGCCCCGGCAGAGCGCCTTGTCTCTGGGAGTGCTGTGAAAGGTGACTTTGCAACTAATTTCAGACTCAAGCAACGCCTAAGCCCCGACGGTGGCTATGGCCAGCTTGTTTCCCAGCACCCACCCTTAGCAGGCAAGCGATGCCAACACCGCACCAGCCATATGCAGGCTCTGGGCTCTGAGGAGGCCGTTTAGCTCCTGGGTTCCCACACTCCAACCTCTGAACAGGGAACAAGCTCACCCAGGGGGAAGGAGCAAGCAAGCCACAGCCCTTGTAGCAAGACCCCAAGGACCAAAGATCATGGAGGAATCAATTTTTTTCCCTTGCTCCAGGGATTTCTTCCTCCAGTAAGACTCCTATACTTCCCTCAAAACCCAGGACATATTGTTACCATCTCCAAGAGGTTTTCTAAGATTTTTTCTATAGACCCACTGCCTCCTCTTTCACTAGCCGTTAGCAGGTCATGTGAAGATCAATGGAAATCTATTTCAGGAGTCACCGGTTTTCAATTTCCCCAAGATGAGGAGCTAGGTGGCCTCCAGGGACAGTGTGACACATGCCACCACCCCAACCAACCCACCACCCACCCATCACAGTGAGTGCAGACTGCTGGACACCATAGCTGTGAGAGGACAAATTCTCATTGTCGCCAGGCACCCAGTCTGCGGGCATGAGCAGCAGCAGCCCCAGGAAGCAGGCACAGCTTGGGCTCTGCAGTGCCTCTCCGCCTAGGCACACATACTCCCAGCAGAAGGCTTTTATGCTGGCCAGTCACCTCCCGGGAAGGCTCTTCCTCCACAAGCCGCTGCGTTCTCAGCTCCTTCAGCTCAGCTCACCACCACGCCCTCCTGAATGCATTCCTCTCTGCACTTGCAGCTAGAATTCTCTCATCACCATCTAGCGTGCTGAAGAGGGGGCCCGTTTCTTCTGCAGGATCACCCCAGTCTCTCTGTGATGGCCAAATGTGCTTTCTGCTTCTTTTTCAAACCTATTCCCTTCACAGTTGTCTCTATCGGGTGCAAATCATAAGGTAGGCCTCGGGACGATATCCAGCAAATAAGATGTGAGCTGAATACAGTAAGAATATTAAGGAAAATAATAGTTTTGTCCAGAGCTGATGTCAGCCCTTTGGATCCTCCCAAGAGCACTGGGTGATGACGCTATTGCTTCATTTCCCTTAGGACGAGGAGCAAAGTGAATAAATCATTTCCATGATGTCATGGAGAGGTGGGAGCAAGATTCGAACTCAGGCCTGCCTGCAAACCCTGTACTCCTCCTGGGACACACACGTTGCACTGCTGGGAGAGTGCCGAGAACATGGCCATGAGCATTTGAGTCAAGCATAGCCGACTGCACATCAGGAGGAGTTGAACACGCAATAGTGTGAGATTGGCATTTGTGTCAGCCCGTGTGTGTGCACACACATGTATGCGTGGCCGTGTTGACTGGTCCTCACTCCAACTGTCCTCCCTGTGTGAGAAGGATCTGTACTTCAGACACATTTGGTCATTCACTGCAGGAGCAGACTGCCCTTGGCTTCTAGGCCCGTGCTGGAGGTCTCCTGTGGCTGGGTGCAGAGCTGTGAACACCACAGTGACTTCCTGGCCCAAGCATGCGTGACTCTGCCTGCAGGCTTTCTCCTGGTGCAGAGGGGTGCTCAGCCCACCCAGCAGGCAGCCAGGAGGTGCTGGCAGGCCACACACAAGGGATAAGTCTCAAACAAGACCCCCACCTTCACAGCCTGCTCCCAGACTTGCTCCTCACAGCCTTCCCGACAGTTCCTTACAGAACTCAGCATCCCTTGCTCACCTGCTCCTAAGCATTCCACTGCTTGGCTTTCCTTCCTTCCATTTCTATACCCCGTACTGGGCTTTCCCTTGAGCTCTTGTCACACATACACACATTCCTGATGGAACATCCATCAGGACACTGCCATGTGCCAAACACCATGCTAGGACTCAGATACAGAGCAGGGTCTGCTATTCAGAGGCCCCAGATAATGGGCCCAACAATCAAACCACCTGAAAAGTGGGCTGCCCCTAGACCGTGGTCCTGCCTGCACAGGGCAGACCGGGGCTCTGAGTGTTGAGGATGTGCCAGAAGGGTGACACATCACTAAGTCGGTTTCTGAAAACACCTTCTAGGGCTACTGATAAGCCAAGCAAGAAAGTCAAGTTCATCCCGCCTTTGTGATTCATGATACCTCACTTCTGATCTTGAAAGAGACCTGATCAGTCCTTTAATCCACCAGGAGCTTCTGAGCATCCAGCCGAGTATTGGGCACAGAGCCACCAGCCAGACTGACCCAGATTCCACAGTGCGTCCCACCCCGTGCATCTAGCCACCAAAGAGTGGCCCAAGGATCAAAGGCCGCTGGTGCCAAAGCCACCTGGAAGCACATGGCTTGCGTTCCAACAGGCACATCAGCGAGACGCATTCCCCAAACGGTTTTGAGTGACAGTAGCCACGTGGCTATAGGTACATGCTTCTGCAGGTGTCTCCCTCAGGGGAATACCCTCAGGAACAAGAAGCAGCTGTGGAAGGCTGGCTTCTAATTCAAGGTCTCATTACGGGCAAATTATATGTTTTTTAAAAATTCCTGATGGTAAACCGAACAGACAGAGGAAAGATGGAGCACAAAATGATCTACTTTCCCCCCAGAAGGATCCAGTAAAAGCCACATCAGTGAGCAAACCAGGATAGGCTCTGTCTACTGGGGTCTCTGGGACAACATCCTATACAAGGAAGGTTGCGACATTTCTCTGGGCTGGCTTCCAGAACAACGAAGCCTGGCCAAGGCAGCCATCGATCTGATGGCCTCATGGCCCCAGACGCTCCTCACTGGCTGCTTGGCACTTCGGGATCCTGGAGCTGTCAGCACCGGAAGCCAGGGAGGGGGTATGTTCCAACCCCTTGGCTTTTGGCAAGGCACCTCAAGGTTAGGAACAGGGAGGGTTTTATTCTGGGCTTTTTCATGGATCCTCCCCTAGGCTTAATGTGGTAACCACCAGGGGAGGAATCACTCACTCTTCCCCCTTGCCTCTATTCACTCCAAATTGTCTCAGAGGACACAGGACAAGGTGACCTTCAGGTGCCCTCTAGGCCAAGTCAATTCCCAGGGAAAAGGTCTGGAGGGGTCAGCAGAAAATGACCCTGCCCACTCACTGCCAGCAGCCCTCTGCACACATTTTGGCCCGTTTGACTTTCTTCCTGCAGAATCCTGAGCGGCTTGCCTTTTGTTTAATTCATCAGGAGCCAGTGGCTGGTGGAACGCTCTTAGAAGATCAAAGGCAGAGGGAAAGGGCTCCCCAGAAGGCACAGCAGGCCGCTCTGGGAGGGAAACACTTTCGAATTCAGGAAATCAAAATCCTGCATTTTAGGCAGTGATTAAAGATGGGAGATTCTGTGTCCCCAAGGACTGGAGCGGAGGCAAGAGAGCATTTGTTTTGGCCAATGCCATCCAGTGCTAAAGGGGGCCAGTCTCAGCAACTCAGCAGCAAGGTTAGAGGGTGAGGCAGCCAGGGTCAGCACAAAGTCAAGGCCCTCAGAGGGTGCCATCACACAGTGGCTGGCTGTGCTCCTGCCAGAGGAGAGCACTCCGTGGACAATCTGGACTGTGCAAGACTCCATGCCTGGCTCACGGGCTCAAGCTTTTCCCACTCCCTCTCCAGGCTTTTTGGAAAAACCAAAACCAAGCAACAGACTCACTCCCTCAGTTCCTCATTGGTTCAACACTCTCACTGAGCCATAACTCCGTGCCAAGCACAGGAAATATTAATAAGGGGAGGAGCGGCAGAAACAGGTGCTGCATCCTCCCTCCAGGCTCCTAGGATGTAATGGAGCAGCCACGCCTGCAAACAAATCTCACTAAATGTGTGAGCTGGGTGGGGGAAGGTGACCATTGCCATGAGCATTTCTACCAAGGAGGTATGAAAGGGTTGAGAGGATGAGGAAGCAACTCCAGGCTGCTGAGGTAAGATCTAAGGATAAGAGGCAGCTTGTTACAGAAGGTGTAAGGGCATTCTCAGAACATCTTGTGACCTGTGATCTAAGGGACACAGAGAGTGTGATCAGCAACAAAAAAGATGCTATGTCCCTTCTGGTCAAGTTCACAGCACGACCCCCCGCAGTGCTCCCACACTCCCAACTCTACCCCCTCTGCACCTGCATCTAATAGAGCCTTGAGGTCTCACTAGGCAATTTACAGGAAATACGGATGACAGGGGAATGCGCCATGACATTACAAGGATGTAATCAGGGAAAATCAGACTGAGCAACTCTACAAGACAAACAGCCTGGTTTCCTTCCGCAAATAAATTGCAAAAGGAAAGAGAAAGAGAGATAATTTAGAGATAACGATTTACAATGTGTGGCCCTTATTTGGTTTCCCATTCAAACAAACCACTGAAGGAAAAATGATGCTTGTGAAAGCAACCGGAAATCTAAACATTCATTGGATAGTTGATAGTATTGACAATTGGCTACATGTTTTAGATATAACAATGGCATTTCAGGTATCTTTCTTCAAAAAAAAAAATCCTTGCCTTTTAGAGATAGATACCAAAATATTTACAGGTTGCTATGGTTTCAGTATGCTTTGTCCCCACCAAAACTCATTTTAAGGCTTAACTCCCAGTGTAACAGAAGTGACGTGATGGAGTTTTGTAGGGAAGTGATTAGGTCATGGGGCACCGCCCTTCGCAGGGATTAATGCAGCTCTCAAATGGCAGGTTTGTTCCTGCAAGAACAGGTTGTTGGAAAAGAGTGAACCTGGCCAGCTAGCCCTCACAGACTCTACCCCGTATGGCCACCTGACTGTGAGTTTTCACGGCTCTGACTGTGAGCCGAATAAACTTCTTTTCTGTGCGACATATCTAGCTTTGGGTACCCAGCTATGACAACCGAAAATGATGTTACACTGTCCTTTGCTTCCAAATGATACACATGGTTACAGAGAAGGGCATGGATAAGGGTCTAGATGAGACAAATTCACCGGGAGGATGGTCATTGTTACAGCTAGCTGGTCGTACATAGAGATTTGTTGCATTATTTTTATCTGTTTGTGTATTTTTGATATTTCCACAATTGAAAGTTGTTTTAAAGGCATCTCTGACAAAGCTTATAGCATATGCAAAGGTCCTGAGGTAGAAAGGGGTCTGCATATTACAAGTCCCAGAGAAGCATGAAGCGTGGATAGAGCATTGTGGTAGGGCTGGAGGAAGATGGGTTGGATCATATCAAGCCTCAGAGCTTAAAACTCAACCTGCTGGCATTTACAGGGGCTCCTGTGACCCTTTGGATGAATATGGCACAGTGAAGCCAGCTCCACTTTTACAAAATAGAGGAGGAATGTGGAAAGAGGTAAAAGGGTATGTGCACATAAATACCTCTCAGACAGCTGATGAGAGGATCCCTCCTAGAGGAAGCCCCCCGCCCCCGCATGATTGCCAAGCTGGGAGGCGAGTGATAAAGCCAAATCAACCCAATGTACAAGGAAAGCCAAGTCGCTGAAGCTGTGCATTCATTTCCCGTGGCTGTCATAACAAATTACCACAAACTGTGTGGCTGGAAACAACATAAATTGATTGCCTCACAGTCGTGGAGCCAAATCCAAAATCAAGATGTCAGCAGGGCCACGCTCCTTCTGACGGCTCTGGGGGGAGACTCCCTGCTCGCCTTTCCATCATTTCTGACCATCACAAGTCATCCCTCATATACCTTGGCTTCGAGCACACATCCTTACAATTGATGCTTTTCTCTGTGTGTGACCTTTCCTCTTGGCATCTTCAAATCTTTGTCCTCTTAAGGGCACATGTCATTGGATCTAGAGCCCACCCCTTCTCAGTATGGCCTCCTCCTAACTCGATTGTATCTGTGAAGACTCTAGTTCAAATAAACGTACACGTATAGGTATCAGAGATTGGGACTTCAACGTAAGTCTTCGGAGGACCCAATTCAACCCACAGCATGCTGCTCATCAAACAGACTTAGATGTCGTCACTGACCCTCTGGGTTGGCCCACTTCTTAAAGTCTTGGGGAAGTCTTGGGATCACGAAGCTGCTAGGCTACAGCAGCACCAGGGCACGTCTGATCAGATCTCAGTCATTTGGGGAGCTCCAGCACTAACCAGAGTCTATTGCAAATGATAAGCTCTCCCCACACCCTGGAAAAACACTCCCTCGCAGCTATTTATAAATGTTGGGTTAAAATTCTGGAAGGTTTGAGGATCTCTAATGCCTTAAGCCTGCATACTGCAAGTTCAGGAGACCTTAGTTTAGTGGTCGAGGTGAAGATCCAAGTCCTACCGCAAATGGGGCGGGGTTCCACATTCTCACTGGGGAACCTGAATGCTACCTTGCCTGGTAGAGGACTGTTATGGCCACAGCCCAGCATCTGGCCCTCAGCCTCGTTGCCCTGAGACTGTTAAAGCACACAAGGTGGGGCTGGCACCATGCCTTAACTGGCTAATCCTCCCTACTGCAAATGCTGGCATCCTATATAAATGCTAGTTCATATCCTGGCTGTTCCACTTCCCATACAGCTACCTGTCTGTGGCCTGGGAAAGCAATAGAGGACAGCCCAAAGCCTTGGGACCCTGCACCCATGTGGGAAATCCAGAAGAAGCTCCTAGTTCCTGGCTTTGGATCAACTCAGCTTTTGCCATTGAGGCCATTTGGGGGGTGAAACAGCAGATGGAAGATCTTTCCCTAGGTTTTCTTCTTCTCTCTCTAAATCTGCCTTTCCAGTAAAAAACAACAAATATTTAAAAAAAAAAAAAGGTAACACAATGTGAATTCTCAGCTTCTGCTAAGCCCTTGCATGAGAATATTAAGAGTATCCCACCTGGGCCTGACACAATGGCTCAATATCTAAAACTTCACCTTGTAAGCACTAGGATCCCATACGGGCACTAGTTTGTATCTCAGCTACTCCACTTCCCATCCAGCTCCCTGTCTGTGGCCTGGGAAAGCAGTGGAGGATGACCCAAAGCCTTTGGACCTTGCAGCCTTGTGGGAAACCTGGAAGAAGCTCCTGGCTCCTGGTTTCAGGTCAGTTCAGCTTCGATTGCTGTGGCCATTTGGGAAGTCAATCGATGGTTGGAAAATCTTTCTGTCTCTCCTTTTCTCCATAAATTTGATCTGCATTTCCAATAAAAATAAATAAATCTTAAAAAAAGAGTATCCCGGGCCCGGCGGCGTGGCCTAGTGGCTAAAGTCCTCACCTTGAATGTGCTGGGATCCCATATGGGCGCCGGTTCGGATCACGGTGGCTCCACTTCCCATCCAGCTCCCTGCTTGTGGCCTGGGAAAGCAGTCGAGGACGGTCCAGAGCTTTGGGACCCTACACCCATGTGGATACCCAGGAGAGGTTCCTAGAACCTGGCTTCAGATCGGCATAGCATTGGCCGTTGCGCTCACTTGGGGAGTGAATCATCAGATGGAAGATCTTCCTCTCTGTCTCTCCTCCTCTCTGCATATTTGACTTTCTAATAAATAAATAAATCTTAAAAAAAAAAAGAGTATCCCACTTAAGCCCATAAAAGCCCTTGAATGTATCTATTTTTTGGCATTGATGGTGACATCTATATTCCCATCCTCCCTTTTTGGCCATGGGTGACATTTCATCCCAGTCACAACAGCCAGGGTCTCAGTCACTCACTAATGTCTGGGCCAAGAACATGACCTTGGGACAGTCCCCAGATGACCAGGCAAGGAATGAGCACCTCTGAAAAGACAAAGCACAGCTTGAGTTTATCTTTTTGCTCTGAGTTGACACATGACCCTCAAAAAGACAACTGGGATCCCTGAATGTCTTTCTCCCTGTGACTGTGACTTCCGCTGGAAATGGTGTCTGCAGACATACTCAGATAAGCATGAGGCCACTCTGGAGTTAGGGTGACCTTCTAGGGATTGGAGCACTTCTAAACAGAGGGGAGCCCTCCACAAGCCAAGGAACTGGAGGATGGCAGGCAAGCACAGAGCTTCAGAAAGAAGTATGGAGTACATACTCACCCAGAGTCGCCACAAGGAATCAACTTGGCCAAACACCTTGGTTTTGGACTTCTGTCTTCCAGAATCCTGAGATCAACAGCCCTTTTCTTGAAGCACCCAGTTTGTGGTAACTTGCTATGACAGCCACAGGGAATAAATACATAGCAGCCCCAGGAATCACATACACTCTCTCTGTCACATCCCAATGAATTTGTGTCTTCAACATGAAGATATGTTAAATGTTTGCAGTGAACTTCATTGGACTCAATCCTCACTGAAAGAATGCATACATGTGCCAAAACATCACCCTGAACCTCATCAATACCTACACTTTTTCTATGCCTGTTAAAGTTTTCCAATTGACATTTTTAAAAAATTAAATAGCAATACAATGACTTCCACAGAGGAAGATTTCTGCCCTGCTCCAGGCCCCCAAAGGCTTCATTCATTCCTCTTCTATGAAGTTACTGCGGTTACACACACAAGCATAGACACACACACCCAGAGTCTCCTCCCTGATCACTGGAATACCACACTTAGGTGACTAACCCAAGTGGCAGCGTCATTGGCCACAGCCTGGCCATCGGCCAGCACCACGTTGAAGGCTCCTCCTTTCCTTGCTAACTTCAGCTTCCCAGGGTTCCAGGCTGGGGCTGGAGAGGAAGAAAGGGCTAGAACAGTGCTGATGTAGCAAGATAACTGTCATGATCCATCCTGGGCCTGCCCCAGGCTTTCAGCCCTGGCTTTGGGGACTACATGAGAGCCTCTAGTTATGTGCCCCATGACAAAACGCACAGTCTCCCCTGGGGGCCAGACACCCTTACTGCCCTCAGTGGGACCTCACTCCCCACTTCATCCTCTGGCAAAGTCCCTGCCTTACTTAGTTCAGGTTCCTTCTGAAGAGGCCAGCACAAGGGTCCAAGTGCAAGACATTTATTCTGGAAACCCCAGTGGGAGAGAGGGAAATGAGACAGGAAAGGGACGGCAATAAAGGTAGGGTGTGCCAATAGGCAGCTGGGCACTCAGAGACACTGCTTAGACCATACATCAGACTTGGCCCACCCAAGGAATAGGAAAACAGATAGCTGGATCATCAACCGTCCCACCACCCCTCCCGCACCCCTCAACACTGCTTTCAGGTTGCTTTTTGTGGCATGAGTTTCCTGGCATTAGGGAACTACCAGGCCAGGACCTGGGGACATTTCTAAGTCAGAAGAGCCAGCCTAAAGGCAGAAGGCTCTAGGCTTAGGAGGGACAGATAGATGCTAACAGGCTCCATGGGGGTCCCTGGGAACCTGCACTGCAGCCTTCTTGACATGTTCCCTCCAGAGGTAAACCTGAGCCATACCAAGTCCATACCCACCTGGTGCCTGGCATCCATGTGCCATCCAAGGGGAGTAATTTTCTACTCAGAAGCATCTCTCTCTCTCTCTCTCTCTCTCTCTCTCTCACTTGCTCTCACTCTCACTCTTGCTCTTCCCCCCACTTTATTGCCTCCAGCAAATCACCAAGCTTCTCAGAGAAGAAAAAATGGTATTATATCCCAGTCCCCGTGCCCAGGTAACCGTAGGGGTTAAGTATCACAGGTTCTCCTGAATGCCATGGTCACGTCATTCCTCCTAGGATGCCAGGAACCACCCCTTTACACCCCCACATCCATCTTAACCCCCTTTTGGGGGTGGGGAACTGAAGGCTCCCAGCAAAGAATCCGTTCTCACCAAATAAACCTGCCTTTGATATCCTCTTCTGGATGTAAGGTCCTTTAACTGGTTCTTTGATATTTCCTTTGGGGAAAAAAACCAGTCTGCATTATGATCTCCTGTTGGAATTTCTTAGCTTTGTCTGGTACCCCAGGTCCAAAGCTGATGGTTTGGGTGTCCTTGCCTAGAAAGACTGAGCTCCGAAGTGGGTAGACAGAAGCCTGCCCCCCATCTCCTACCCCACCCTCATGACCTCCTCCTCACATGGGGCTCGCTGTTGATGTGATACCAAAGAAACCCATCAGTGCCCTACATGACAGAAAGGAATTTGTCAGGAGGCCAGCACCATGGTACACAGCGAGTTAAGCCTTTACTTTCAACATTGGCACCCCATATGAACACCAATACAAGTTCCAGCTACTCCTCTTCCAATCCATCTCCCTGATAATGTGCCTGGAAAAGCAGTGGAAGATGGCCAAAGTCCTTGAGCTCCTGCACCCCCCTAAGAGACCCTGTTGGAGTTTTTGCTCATGGCTTCAACCTACACCTTGAGAATTTGGGGAGTGAATCAGCAAATAAAAGATTCTCTCTCTTTCTCTCTAAGTAAAAAAAAAAATAAATATTTTCAAAAAATGAAAAGAAACAATCTGTCAGGAGACTAACCAGCAACTCTCTATAAGCCTCAGTTCAAATTCAAAGGGTCTGTGGGTTGCACGGTGGCTTTCCAAGGATGTATCTACTCTGAACCTGTGAATGAAGCCTCAGGATGAGCTCATCCTGAATTTAGATGATCCTTAAATTCCATGACAGGTGGACTTACAAGTGAAGAGATGAGGCTATCCAGAGGAGGAGGAGATGTAGAGGCTGAGTGATGTAGCTACGAGACAATAACCCCTAGGAGCAGCAGCAGTCACCAGCAACCAGAAAAGAGGCTTGGGTGAAGAGTGGGTTCAGAGCCTCTGGAAGGAACCAATACTGCCCACAGATCAAATAGAAGCAGGACTTATTCAATCCAGTCCCTGCTGAACTGATATGTAGCTCTCTGCAGTGCTAAACCAACCAGGAGCAAGGATTGTCTGTGTTCTAACCACAGAAGACTTCTTGCCAACCTGCTAGGGCCATTCCCAATCTGCACACATCCAGACTAGATTCATGCCACAGATACGTGACCTACCTGTTGTGATGACAGTGAGTAAAACCATTTAAAATGTGTCATATGTAAAAGAAAACGAATAATACCTGTGCAGAACACTGAGCCAGGCCCAAACCAAAGTATTATGTGCATAAGAGGATGAGCCACAACTTTGAGCACTTTGAAGGGCCCTGTGCTGAAGGGGAATCAGCCATCTCCCCATGGCCTTGAAAACACCTGTTTAGGCTCCCTGTAGATAACCAGTCAGGGGAACTTCTTGTGTTCAGGCACAGATTCCCAGCACACTTTGTCTGGGTTACACATCTGCCTCATGTCAATTTCTGTTTGCAAATGAGCCAGAGACCCTGGGGTCAGTAACATCATCACCTTGATCTCAGACTTCTAACCTCCAGGAACTGTGAGAAAATCAATTTCCGTTGTTTTCCACTGCTCTATTTGTGGGCATTTGTTTACACAGCCCTGCAAGCGTAATAAAAGGCCAAGTGCAGCTGGCTGCTTTCCCTCTGGCCCACATTTCCTCCCATCCTTTCCTCCGGGGGGGGGGGGGAGGGCTCCCTTCCCTTGACCCTGACCCTGACCCATGTGTACCTAAGCAGGATAGCAGCCAATGCCATGCATATGCCCCATCTGCCCCAGTGCTAACACAGCCTAATGCTCAGCGAACACGGCCCCATGTCGATTCCATTCTTTAGGTTCCCTATATCCTTCTCCACTCACCCTCAATCTGCTCAGACTACACCTTCATCTGCTGCTCATATGCTCTAGCTGTGTGTGACTCACCCAGTGCTTAGAGCTCCCTTGTCTGATCAGGCAAGCAGCGGGCCCACGGGGTGTGGCTGTGTGCCTACCGGGCACAGTGCCCAGCGCAAGGACACAACAGGGAATAAGATAGGTCACTGGTTTCTTCCTTCAGGCCCACAAGAGCACACACCGGAACTACCCTGCATCCCCCTCATCTTCTCCCTCATCAGTTCACAATCTCACTCCTTCCTTGTCAGCTGGCCACAACTCAGCTGGCCCCTGCTAGTATGTGCTTAGCTTAGACATTTTGGTACCTAAGAAACAAAAGGTTGTGTATTCTAGAGCCCCAAGGAAAAGGAAATCAGGACCCAGGACTGTGACTCCCAAAGTTAGCTGCAAAGACAGCACTCGGGCCTGGAAGTGGATACACAAGAGGGAAAGATGTAAAAAGACAGGGAAAAGTTGGCAATGGGCAGGCCAAGGGGAGCAGCCTATGGTGGCTCCTTCCCTCCCAACCCTCAGAAAGCTGACTGTGTGCTCACAGCCCTGTGGCCCCCAGAATAGTGGGAGGATGCATGGTGTCGCTACACCTGCGCTGCTTGCTAACGGCCGCCCCAGCATGCCAACACACGCGCAGATACCAAGTATGCTGCCTCTGTGAGAGCAGCCCAGGCAGGCAGCTGAGACATGGTGACCAACCACAAGGCCAGGGGTCACAGCCCAAGTCCAGAAACTGACGTGGGCAAGTTTCCCCTTAACCAAGGCTCAGCTTTAAGCTCAGGCACATCTGGATTTAAAGCCGGGCAGCTCTCCTTTCCCAGCTGCAGGATGCAAGCCAGGTTCTGGCTGCCTCTCCTCTCAGAAACTGGAGAACACGGGCCATTTCCCAGGGCTGAGAACCCACGTAGCTCACTTGGGGCCTGGTGCCTGGGGAGTTCCTCCCTCTAAACGATCATAGACTGGTTTCCCCCAGAATCAAACTTCTGTAGAAGGATCTAAGTACAAGGCATTTATCTGGGAAGGGATCCCAGAAATCCTGGCAAGTGCTAAGCTGATATAAGGCAAGAAAAAAGGCAAAGGGGGACATATCGCTAAGCCAGCGACTGAAGAGAGGAGAGGAGCTTAATTCCACGGGGAGCTGAGAAATGATATAAAGTGGGAGCCTCAGAGTCATCCTACCAGAAGGGTGAAAAAACCAGTGGGTTTATCCACCCAAAGGCATCAGGATAAGTTGAGGGCTAATCTTGGGTAGTGTTCATTCACAGATGTATGTGTTTTTCTGTGGCTGTTACAACAAATTGCCATGAGTTTTACAGTGGTTTAAAGCAATGCAGATTTATTATCTCCTGAAAATCAGAAATCTTGGCTCCGTGTGGTAGCCTAGTGGCTAAAGTCCTTGCCTTGTAACCACCAGGATCCATATGGGCATCAGTTTGTGTCTGGCTGCTCCACTTCCCATCCAGCTCCCTGCTTGTGGCCTGGGAAAGCAGTGGAGGATGACCCAAAGCCGTAAAACTCTGCACCCACATGGGAGACCCAAAAGAGGCTCCTGGCTTCAGATCGGCTCAGCTCCAGCCACTTGGGGAATGAATCAGGATGAAAGATCTTTCTGTCTCTCCTACTCTCTGTAAATCTGCCTATCCAATAAAAATAAATAAATCTTTAAAAGAATCAGACATCTGCAATGAGCCAGCAGGGCTGCAGTCCTTCCAGAAGCCCGAGGACATGCTTGGTTTCCTTACCTTTTCCAGCTTCTAGAGGCCAGCAGCACTCTTCAGCTCAAGGCATCGCACAACTCTAATCTCTGCTGTTGTTATCGCTTTTCTTTCTCTGCTTCTCTCTCTTACTCTGGCCAGGATCAACGAGGCTAATCTCTTTTGAAAAAGAAAAAGAAATGTGTTTTAGTTATTTGAAAACCAGAGTGACTTGCTCTTGGATTTCCTGACTCATCACCTAGTGGTGCTCTGGCTACTCTCACCTAGCTGCAGCACAGCTTGCAACTGTCTGAACTGAGTCGGGCTTGTGACTACATCTGAGAAGACGCCAGCCCCTCCATCACATAATTGTGTACCTCGGAGCCTTGGGGTGCTCGGCTGAGCTGTTGGAATCAAGAGAAGCTCAGCAAGACTGTTGATGAATTTGATTGCTTTACCAGAAGTTTTAAAAAAAAATGTCGCTATGATGGTTGAGCTTTGTTTATCCTCCGTCTCTGGTTAATTTGCCTCCTACACGTGTACATGTAAGATCAATTGCCAAATCCTGTTGATCTTCCCTCCCCAATCTTGCTGTCCCCCATCTGTCACCTGTTCCTCCATCCCACTCTCCTAGCTCACAGCTTCATCTCTTCCCACCTGGATCACAGCAAAAGCTTCCTTGGGGTGACCCCACCTCCTGAGCACCCCTGACCCAATCTATAACAAATCCTGTGTCTTGATGAACTCGAGCCAACATCAGGATTGAAAGGGCTGTCAGAACCCCATTCATACGTCCAGACACATCCAGTTTGCTTTGCTCCAATAGATTATCAGTTCTCGCTCTAACATTATTCTTTGTGGAACTTCTTTTTTCTACCAGAATCACTAGTTGAGAGAGCCAAGGGATTAGAATCCCCAAAAGAGAGCCCTCAAACTACGATGGAAGAGGAGTCAGAAGACAAACGGCCCAGCTTTCCACCCTTGCATGGAAATAACTGAGTGGTGTGTTCCACATTGACTTGCACTTTCCCCAGTTGAAGCTGGCTTGACCATGCCACTTAGGTCTGCCTTCTCTTCTCTGTCTTGCTTTCTTCACTGCCCTGCCATTGCTTAGCAAAAAATCTCCTTGTCTGTGAGTCCTCCCAGCAAGGTCTGCATCGAAGCACGTACAATGAACCACACTACTCATCTTCACAACAGCTTGCCACAGGATGTCCCTCCACACCTCCCCAACCAGCTAGCGCATCCTTCCACTTGAACTTCATGCACGTGACACATGCACATGACACAGAAGTCAAAGAGCACTGCTGGCCTGGCTTGTGTCCTGCTTTCACATTCCCATGTCTTTGGAAAGTCGTGTCTCCTGCCTAGAGCCATGCCCTCCTTTTGTTACCACGCTTCCTCTATCCCAACAAAACCAGTGTGGAGGCAGTGATGGGACAAGACAGCAAGCAGGTTGATCATTGCTGAAGCTGTGTACAAGCCCATAGGGGCTTATTATACTATCCTGCTTATTTTGTGCCCCTCTGACATTTTCCATAACAAAATGCTAAAAAACTAAAATTGGTTCCTGTGTGAGGCAGATGTTGGTGATGTCTTGCCCTTACACCCTCCCATGGGACATACACAGACCATCCTCTGGCTGAGTGCTCTGCACTGTTAAAGCATACTGGGTTCTTGGGCAAGGCAGCCTGGGGTGCCAGGTCCCTGCCACTGCCTGCAGCAGCTCTCTGTCACAGATGCCTGGGAAGGGTAGAGGAAAGCACTGACTCCCTCAGCCTGGATATGAGGACTCCAAGGATGTCCACACCATCCCCCAGCAGTGTGGAGTGGGACCGAGCTGCAGCTGCTGTTCAGCAGGTGACACATTGTGTTGCTCCTCTTCCCTGTGTGACTTTGCCACTCCCCTACTGATGTTACCTGGGACCTCCTCACAAAGAAAACATCTCCACCCAGATCCTCCACACAAGGTCATTTTGATGCATGCTATTCTAGGAACAACATGGTACAATCACCCCAAAGCATCATTTCTTCCTGTAGCACATGCTCCAGCCTCTGGAAGCTGACATTTTGAACATGTTTCGGGACAATGGCCATGTGGTGCCTGGCAACTCAATCCATGGAGCAGAGCCTTAGCTGACAACAAATCATTCATTCTACATGGGGCTAAGTCTCAGCATCCCTTTGAGGCATGGTGCACCTTCTGATGAGTCTTTCTGCAGAAATCATCAGACTGATGCCTCCTCACTACCTATGAGAACTGGTCAAGTTGCCTTTTTCATAGAGACTATGAGTGGGGAACATGCAGGAACCTGGCTGGAAAGAGAAGACTAGGCAGAGGGAAACAATCCAAGGCAACAGAATGACACTGTGGTGTCAGGTGTCATGGACCCTAGGATCTGATATTGGAAGCCTTGGTGAGTTCTAGAAGAGTGAACAGTATGAGCAGAAAGCTTTGATAATAACCGGTTCAGTGGCCATCACCCCAGTCTCCTGAAAGTTGCAGACCATGACAAGCAGGGCCTCCAAAGCCAGCACTTTAAAGTCATAAGAAATTTTATGTTTTCAAGAGCTGTGAACCAGATTTTGGCATAAATTTCTTTCTTGCTGTCTGGTAAGACTGGCTCCCAAGGAGAAGACTGTTCTTTAAACGACACCAAATTTCAGCTAGACAGAAGGAGTAAGTTTCAGAGTTTTACTATACATCCTGGTGACTACAGTTAATAGCAATGTATTGTGTGCTTAATGATTGTTAAGTAGATTAGAAATGTCCTCACCACACACAAAAAAAGATAAGCCCATGAGGAAATGCATATGTTAAAGAGGTTGATTTAACCATTCCGCAGGACATATATACATATGAAGATACTTCAACACGTTCACGGAAAGCAGAGTTAAGGGTAAGGGTACTAGTGAGTGGCTTAACAGGTAAGATGCCATTTGGCTTGCCCACATTCAGTATCAGAATGCCTGGGTTTGAGTCCCAGCTCTTTGTCTGATTCTAGTTTCAGAAACATGTGCTCCCTGGGAAGCAGCGAGTGATGGCTCAATTAGTTGGGGCCCTGCCATCCATGTGGGAGACCTGCTGCTTTTCCAAAAGCTCTTAACTCAGACCTGATCCATCCATGGCTATTTCAGGCATCTGGGGAGTGAATTAGTGGATGCCCCCCTCTCTTATCAAATACATTTTTAAAGTAAATAAATCTAAAAGGAGATATGTTTATTTTGCTGCAAAGCATCTTGAAACGCAAGCAGAGCTTTTTATGAGTTTCCCATGTACTTTCTGAATATTCCTCTTATATCAAAATGTCATCTTATATACCACAAGTGTATATAACTTTTTTACTTGTCAATTAAAAATCAATTTTGAAAACTAAAACAAACTACAGTGAAGAAATATAGAGAGCTATCTGAAAAACTCCAGTTGTCTGAGCCAACCCAGCTGACATGGAGTGGACCATGGAAGAACAGGCCCTGCTGAGCCCTGTCCAAGTTACAGATTTATGGGCTACATAAAAATTGTTCTTCTAGGTTATTAGATTTTTCAAGGGGTTATTAGATAGCAGGAAGTAGCCAGGACAACCACCCCTAAAAGCTGTCTGGTTGTTGAATACTCAACTCATTTTTCAACAGCAACAGAAAGAACACTTTGTGTTCGCCAATCCCTGTTTCACTTCCCAGTTGGGTACACAGCAAGACTGGGTTTCTCAGCAACCTTTGCAATTAGGTGGACCAACGACTGGGGTCTTTACAACAAAATCGGGAGACATGGAGATCTGGTCTCTAAGCCTTTCTATGCAATCTGACGGGCTCTCTCCTGTCCCTGCTCTGGCCTCTTGGATGGAGAAGAGTAGTAGAGGATTCCCATACAGAAACAAGACAGGAGGAACCTGGGCTCTGAGATCACACCACAGAAAACCACATGCCAAACCTGGGCAAATGTTTTACCGCCTGCATGGGAAGGTTGTTTGTCACAGCAGCTGGTTTTCCCTGAGTAGCATACATGTCCATTATCTTACCCCCACCGCCAAACTATTGGAGGGAAGACAGCATGGATGCTGGGACCTCTCACTTTATACATTATGCCTAGTTTTCTAATTACTATTGTTCCTCTCTTGTTTTTTTCATGGGGTCTTAAAGATCCCCCAGAGCACAGTTCCCTATACATCATACAAGCTCAGTCATCATCTGCTGGATGAACACAATAACATTCACTGACATTCACTGATCAAAGACAGTAAAATCCATGTTTTCATGCATTTCGTCCACACTCTAATCCCATGAGGTGGTTACTAGTATTACCTTGAACTTCAGACATCGAGGATTGAGAAGGTTAAGTGACTCTTCCAAGATCACACAGCCAAAGCTGCCAGCTTTGAAGCCCTCATCATCATTGCTCCTACCTAAGCACCCTGCAGATGTCTCCACCACCATATGCCCTTGCCAATTTTCGAGATCTATGAAGATAAAAGCCCCAATGCAAGCGTTTGCAGCAATTCTCTGAAGAGAGCTGTATGCCCACCCAAGCACCAGGACAGCAGGCCCAATGGCCATTTTTGTAGTCACTAAGCATTGGGCATGGGCCTCCCTAGACCCAGTGCCCCCAGCCATGCAGGACTGCAGCTGGAAGCCTTCCCAGCATGCTCCATGCAGCTGGGCGGCTTGAGCTGCCTCCTGCATCCTCCATCCATTCACCCGAGGCTGATGGAGAAGACCCACCAAGGCACAGAGGGCATACTCCCTCATCCGTCATTGCTCACTCTCTCCCTAAGGCTTGTCTTTGTATTGTGCTGTGGTGATAACTGAAGGCCATCAAGAGAGAGGGAACATAGGATCATGTGTGTGTGGGGGGGGTGTGTGTGCTTGGAAACGCAAAGCCTTCACCAAAGATGTTCCCAGCCCCCATTTGTACACACAGTCTTCAAACATCAAAGTGTTTGTTAAGCGTAAATATTTTTATTCGTGCCCCTCCTTCTCCTCCCCATCCTCTTCCATCCAGACTCCTAGCTCAATGGATGCCAGGAGACCCCTCTGACTCACAGCCAGCAGGGATGGTTTTTGGAAAAGGGCACTTCCAGGTCCCAGCGGGCAGCCAGCAGCTGAGCCTGACAGCCGCCTAGGACTCGGCTCCCAGCAGCAGGCTCCTAGCTTGGCGCCTGTTTCCATAGGAACGGGCAGGCCTGGGATTGGCGGGCATGGGAGCGTTACCCACGCCAGCTGCTTTTCAAGTGGTCCCTGGATGTACCTCCCTTCCCTGGTCATGCCTGCGTGCAGGGCTGCCCTGGGAAAGTGCCCAAGTAAGCAGGGAGCTGGCAGGGAATATGTGTGTGTGGAGGGAGGCAGTGGTGGTTGGGCGGGGCGGGGGGTTTCCCTGCCACTCTGTCTGAGCTGAGGACACCTTGCTTGGGGCCATTGTCACCCTCTGGCTCCCTTGCCTTCCTTCTTTGCATCCTCAGCACTATGCCCAGCTTGGCCTTCCCCTCCCCGCCGCTCCCCGTCCGCCCGCCCCCCCTGCCCCAGCACCCACCAGCCCTGGTAAAAGACGAGAAGTCCATCCAGAGGGCACATATGGGGTCACAGACAGAGGAGGCAGCAAGCCCTGAGGAGCAGCCCCCCAGGCTGAGCCCATAAAACCCTGTGATTAAGCACCTCTCGGCTCAGTGGTTTCCTGTGCCCTACAGGTCAAATTGTGCTCTGCCTCTTCATTTCCTGGCCACCCCGGTGCCGTGCATCTCTCATTATTAAACAGAAGCTGCAAACAGAACAGCTCTCCGTAGCCAGCTCCATCCCGGTTCTACCTGAGATAATTGAGACAGAGCGCGTGGATGGCTGCCTTGAGCCCAGAGTCCCTGCCCGCCCATTGCCAGTGGGTCTCGTCTGCCCATCCTCTGAGCACGCAGCTCGCCTATGACGCCGTTTCAGGTGCTGGCTGTCACCATGCTTTTGAACCCTGCCCTCCTGTCATAAGTCCTCTGGATACTGTCAGGCTTGTTCACAGCCTCCTCCAGCCTCCCTGCAGATGGGGTCTCCCGAGGTAGGACTCGAACTTACCTCTTCCAGGTTTAAAGGGCGCTCTGGGAAAAGCTGAAGTTGATGGCATGGAGGAAATCTGACAACTCCTGCTCCCCACTAGATGTTGAAATGCCAGCCCATCAGCAAGAAACAGACAGTTCTGAAGGCAGCGAGGACACTCCGAACTATTGATTAGGATGCACGGAGATACAACTATCAGACTCAGAAAGCTGCTGGCGCATCAGAAAGTGGAAGTGATAGCATTGCCATGGCCAGGCCAGCGTGGCTTGGCTCGAACCAGATCTGCATCAAGATCTCAGCAAACAAACAAAAACCCTACAGCTGAAAATGCCCTGGGCTGTTGATTCCTCTCTCCAAAAAGGTCCCCTGTGTGTCACACTCTTCTGTCCCATAAAGAGTGGCCAGATGTTCAAAAGACCCCGCTCAGAAGGCAGCAACAGCTGACTTTGGCAGGGATGGGGGAGTGTTGGAGGTGACACTGCCCACCCCCCTGGTGGCTGGGACCTCCCTGACCAGGGGACCCCAACAGCTGGCACCCTGGAAACCCCAGATGGAAAGGGACTCTTGTGAAGTTTCATTTGCCTTTTGCGTGATTCAAAGTGGCAGGCAAAGGTTCAGTCTCCGGGTATGCTGTAGCATTTGTTTGTTCCTTTGCAGCACAAATTTGATTTGGGAACTGCAGCTCAGATTCGGAGGGGAAGAGTCCATTCGGAAGAAATACTGTTTGTTGGGGCCCTGGAACAGTGGTGGCAAATTGCCCTTTCCTAAGTGCTGTTTTTTTGAAAACTCATTCCTGTGGTAGGAAAATAAAGCAGATTTCAAACACTTAAGAGATAATTTTCAGAATGGTCTAGATCCACGCTGGTGTGCTGCTACATTTGCCTCTCATTGTTTTTTAATCACTATTTTGTCAAGTTTAATTGCTGCCATGCTAACAACCCAAACGGGAATGAGACAAAATAGGGGATATCTATCATTGGTGAGAGCATTTTGATGGAATCTATATCCATTTGCATCTTCTCCACCAAATTAGGAGAAAGGAAAATACAGAAAGGTTTTCTGTGGTGCTGGTGGAAGGCTCGTTTTCACTGGTCTGAGTAGGGAAATTCCCAGGGTAGCAGACAAATGATTTGAGCAGTCTCCTTCATCTTGGGTGAGCTTCCTCTCAACTGGGACCTGGGGCTTTCTTTTGGGGATGTCCTGAAGGCAGAGAGAGACCTTGCTTTCATTATAAATGGAGTTGCTAAGGTCCACTCCAAATTCCTTTGGGTCTTGTGAGTCAGAATGGCACCACTCACAGTGCCTGTGTCCCTCATGGACAGCTGCCCCAAGTGGGGCCAGCTCACAGCTCTCTGCAGTTGGCTTCAGCAGGACTGGCTGCCTCAGGGCGGCCCATGCAATGACTGAGTCAGGCGATCTGTACCGCGTTGGGATTCTTCTGATGGGCAATTCTGAGCCACCATTGGGCTGGTGGTGACTACTGAGCTCTATATCACTGCCTGGTGGCTCCCTATACACTTCCTCCCCATCTCTTTTCCTGGGGGCTCCTCTTGCGTTGCCCAATTTTATGCCCAATTTCCCACAGTCCTTGCTGGAAGCCAAACAAGGACTAGATCATGTCTCACAACCACTCACTCCATCTCAACATCAGCTTCCTATCAAACGTGATCTTCTTCTCACCCCCACCCCATAAGATGTCTTTTTTAAAAGAGCTCCATTGCCAGCTGCTGCCTTCAGGGACTAATAAAAGTATAGTAGGTGCTGCTTCACAGAGAACCCAGGCGTTTTTCACAAGCCAGGATAAGTGTCAGGGCAGCAGTTAGAAACAGCTGAGAGTAAAAGCCCAGATTCCATCTGCAAAAAGTTGGTTCATAGGGGAGTTCTCGGCATGGCCAGTGCACCTGCTGAAGAAATGGCATCCCGATGAAGAAATACTGCAGAGGTCATCATCAGCAGGTTTCTCCTGCAGGTTCTTATGCAGGAGTAAAAGTTCAGTAAAAACCCTGGGAACAAGAATTGTGAATGAGAACTGTCGTCCCAGCAGGGCCACAGCTTGTTGTCACTTGGAGGTTCACTAAGCCCTTAGCTTCCTGGGAGGATACAGTGCTGGCTCTGAGGAGTCTGGCTTTGCCTATCTGGCTCAGTACTCCAGCGTCATGGCCCTGGACTGTTGCTTAGTATCTCACTTGAAGGCTGAAAACACAACTGAGGTCACATATATCTTTCCAGAGCATTTCACCCCAGCACTCCCCCAAGGCCTTGCAGAAAAACCCCTTCACTGGGATGCAAGAATAGTCACCATGTGGCTTCCAGAGTCCCTGCCTCCAGCTCTAACTCATGGAGTGAACTCTTACCCCCTCAGCCCCCCCTTACTCCCATCCTGCCTCTACTCTGTCTCACCAAGCAACAGTGGCTGCTGGCCCAAGCCTTTGGGGGCTAAAGCCACACCCACTCAAGCCAAGCACACTGCCCAGTGCCAAGCCCAAGCAATACAGGCCCTCTGAGTCTCAGGTATCCAGGCAAAAGAGAGGAGACAAAATCAGGACTTGGCCAGCAGGCCTCACTAGCAGGATCTCTCGGGCTATGCAGTAACAGTACCTAACCCTGAAATGCAGAATTCACTGTGCTCTATTTTCAAAGTTTATGTTACTTCCTTGTGTATGGCTTAGCTGCCTGTCTAAGCACTGGCTGCACTGAGGCCGGGCTAAAGGGGCTGGGAGGCCCTGTCTAAGCACAGACAACTGGGAGAAAGCCAGTTCCTGTAGCCATGTCCTCTGGTAAGGCAACTCTTGGCTGCATTCACCTAGCACCTCTCAACCTGAGCCACCCCACTGGCCTCCCTTGGGACAAGAAGCCGAAGGTAGAATGCAGGGAATTTGGTCAGCCTCGCACGGCTCTGTGCTCTGGCTCTGGTGGCCCTGTGCTTGCTCTTCCCACCAGGGATGCCCAAGGCAGTTGTAGATTTGGGCCCAGCATTCCAACTGAAGTTTGCACTGAGCAACTACCCTAGTCCCAGCATGGGCAGCAATGGCTGCCTGCTCTGTCACCCATGGCCCAGCAGATTCTACTGGAGGAGCCTGGAAGGCAGCTATATGGTGGTCCAGGATTTAGGAAGTGCTAACCTTATGCCACCAGCTAGAAGAGGAAGCAACACACTGGGGGCTGGGGGGTGGTGGTGGTGTGGAGGTGAGGGAAGTAGGAAGGAGTGCAGGAAACCAAGAATTCCTCTAAAGGCTTTGGAGTGATCTCTTTGGTAAATTTTGCAGATTTAATTCCTTTATGCAGAAGCAGATGGCAAGACACTAGCAGGTGTGGCACAAGCAACCACAAAGAGCTTGTGAACAATTTCAGGTCCTGCTCAAATGTGCTAGAAGACTCAGCACCAGCTTGGGAGAAGGAAACACACAGGAAACCACAGGAAGCAACATCAAGGTGTGGAAGGCCCCTGCTTCAAGAAGGGAACATGGCTGCTTTTGCACCTGTTGACACCCCTACTTCATAAGCTCCCCTCCCCCTCCAGAAGCTCCTAAGTTCACCTGCCATCTTGACAGAAAGTTCATGTGATAACATCTTTCCACTTCTAGCTGTCCCTCTATCTCAGGGGCTCCTCCCAAAGCAGGAGCAGGGCAGACTACATAGTTCTTCCGGTCGAAGGCAAAATGAAAATGCTGGCCCCTTGTTCAACAGGAAAGACAGAACTCTATCACTCTCTTGAACTTTCACTGTGTTTTTTGCTTGCCACTGATGCTGAACTCCCTCTACTTTCAAGGGGTTTTTCACAGGCCAAGCAAAGAGCAGGACAGGAGCTATACCCTACAATTTGGCACCTGTCCAGCCTCCCTTTGCCTGAACGCCAGCCTCCCAACGGAGGCAATCAGCAGTAACAACAGGCCATGGGCCGTGCGGCCGGTAGCCAAGAGCCCATCCTGGGAAGGCTGGGAGGCTACAAGTTCCCCCAAGCGTGCTTCACTGTCCCATTAGACTTCCTGTACAAAACACAATTTCAAAGATAATCTTATTAAGAATAACAAGATGGTGGCTACGGGGCATTAAGCCCCAATTGTGGAGCTCTGTGTGGTGCAGGTCATATTCTCTGACCGAGAGAGCTTGCTCGGTCACATGTGCACTCAGCCCCATCATGTGAGTAATTAATGGTCCTTGGGGGCAAGCACAGCCAACAGGGACAGGAATTGGTGAGTAAATGCCCACCTGTCCTCCAGGGGAACAATTTGAAGGCCTAGTCTACACATTTTTTTTTTCATTTTATCTCAAAAACAGAAAGACAAACAGATCTTCCATCTGCTGCCACACTCCTCCAAATGCTTACAATAGCTGGAGCTGGGCTAGACCTCATCCAGGAGCCAAGAACTCAATTTGAGTATCTGCTAATGTGCACCTCCCAGGGTACCAGAATTGGAAATAGAGCCAGGACTCATATCCAGACACTCATATGTTACCCAAGTAACACTTGAACCAATGCACCAAACCCTCACCTCAATCATCTATGACTTGATTCTAGCAAACCATAGACCCCCAGTGGTGACCCTTTCCTCATTGCAGAGAGACAAAACTGTCACCCATGCTTCACTTTGGTGGAACTTCATAGGCAGGCTACCTCAACATGTCTCTGGTCAGCCTGTGACTTGGCTACCCTATGATAAGTGACCATTTTGCCCTTGGTCCAGTCAACACACATAAGGGTAATGAGTATCCAGTATCACTGGCCTGGAGACACCCTGAAGAAATTTCTCAGGAAAAAGCTATGGACGTGGCAAGAAATCTGTGGTCTTGTTAATATTACAAAGAATTTATATCAAAGGCATTTGGAAATAGACACTGGGCTGTTTAACAACAGAGATGTAGATCTTCTAGTGATTCAAAGGGCATTATAATATGGGCAGGAAAACAAGCCAGCCTCAACCTACTCAGGACTCAAAGCAACCCAGCAATTTATGAAAGGTTTTATGCCAGCTGTCTGGAGTTAGCTAAACATTAGCAGGGTAAATGACTCAAAGTACACTACACCCCTAACCTAACTCTGTTGTAAGATTTCAGAGGCTCTAATGCATATGTATTCAGGCTCAAGAATTTTACATTAGATAAGTGTATGTGTCAGCTACTTCTGTAACAATACTGTGTAACAAAATTTTCCCCAAACTCAGTACAGAGGATTCCTGTCTTACCAAGTTCAACTGAAGACTTTGTAGTTTTAAGATGGCAAAAAAAATGTGATTGACATCCAGTAGAAACTACTTTTGATGCTGAAATTGGATCTTCGTCAGGCTAGCATTGTGTAGTCAGGTCCTATCCAGTGATGCTGGGCCAGTGGCAGTCAGCACAGCTCTCAGGCAGCTCTTGGGTCATAAAAGGGGGCCACCATAGCACTTAGTGCTCCATATTGATGAGCTGAGATGTCCCCTAGGTTAGGGGTTGCCATGCTTTCTCCACTTACAATAACTTCAATTTACAATGGGTTTATCAGGATGTAAGCCTACCAGAAGTTGAGGAGCACCTGTCATTTGTCAGACAAGCATTTATTATTCTTGCTAACAAGACCACAATGGGGAACTTCTGCTTCAGGCTTTTATGTGGGTTTGGGTTGGTTCCATGTACCTTCTTTTGGGTTGAATCTGTGATTCCATGGGGCATGCAGACACAAGTCCAGAACATCTGAAGAGAGACACAAGATGTATCTTAAGGCCAGAACTCAGAATTGGTATGTTTTCAGTCCTGTCTATATCTCATCGGACAAGCAAGCTTTAGAGCTAAGGCCAAAGTCAAGACCGTATCCATCAAACCCCATGGGATGGACTCAATCACAGGACAGCCTGTGCATTGCCAGGATGCTCACCACATGTCCCTGGTCCCCTGGCATGGTCCTTACTCAGTGAGAAGTATAGCAAGTGCAGACCCTTTGGTGATGACTTCATCTTTCCTCTTTTTTGTCTCGACATTTTGAATTAACTAAGCGTTAAGTATTAGATGTGTGCTTTGTTCTGGGATGCAGTGTTAAGTGTAGAGTGCGTGTGACTGTGTGAATGAAGCAGTTCAAGTAAAGAGCCACACTGGAGAGGAATTAATGAAGAGAAAAGCCCTCATTAGGCTGTTAGAATAATTAATAACTACTGAGATGCTTTTGTCCATTTTAATAGAGTTTTGGCATTATTTTCGCCGAAGGTGGCAGTAGTTCAGGGATTCTAGAATGTGGCCATTCCCACCCCACTTTGGCAATGACGATTTTCACCAGTGAGGAGTAAGCCTTCGGTAAGAAGAATTTTTTCCCTAAGATAGAAGGAGGTGGTCCCACTGCCCGTGTGGCTATGCAAGGAAGAAAGGATACTGTCTGGCCAATGGGCAGAATCACAACACTGCTCATCCCTGCTCCACATGCATGATGCTTTGAGAGCAAATTGAGAGAGCTCTTAGGGGAACTCTGATGGCTGGGGAGTTTGTTTTTTCTTTCCAGGCCCCGGGAACTCCTTCCTATCCCTCTAATTTCTTACCCATGCCTCAGATCACCACCATTAGAACTCTCCTCTCTACCCATACCCTACTTACACAGCACCCACTGAGTTCAGATGAATGCCAGGACTCGGGAGGTCCCAGAAGGGCATAATAACTAACACAGGGATCAAAAGCTGTTCAAGGTTGCTCTGGTTTGGACAGGATTTGGCTCCCCAAACTCATGCAGATGTTTCTGCCTCAAAGTCTTCTGTTAATGGTTAATGGATTGATGCTAATGGTTGATGGATTAGGATGGAGCCTTGATCCAATTATGGTGTCTGAAGGTGGGGCCTTTGGGAAGAAATTGGATTGGATTAAGTCGCTAGGATGGAGGCCCATGATCAAATCATGATGGCTTTATAAGGAGAAGTCACCTAGTGGATAGATGACAAGCGTGTTTCCCAAGTCTCAGCTTTTGGACTCATTGCGTGCTCCTCTCTGTCCAAGATTCTGTCTCCTGCTGCTTTCGTCCAATCCCAGACCAAAGGGGCTACCTGACCTTGAACTCTGAGCCTTCAAAACAGGAAATCAAAATAAATCATCTTCTTTCAGGTGTTTTGGTTAAAGTAGCAAAAACAAACAAACAAAAAAACAGTAACAACAACAACCAAAAACCAAAACCAACTGCCTAATACAAAGACAATGTTCAGTATCTGGGAGACTGGAAGCAAGTTGTTTGACTTTTGGGGCTTTAGTTTCTCCTTCCTGTAAAATGTGAATGATAGCACTATATGAATAACAGCCTTATATGTGTGTATGCATATACATATATGCATCATATATATACACACACACATAAATATGCACACATGTGTACACACACAACGTTGTCATTAGTATTTGGTACGACACGATTTGAAAAGAGGCAACCCTGCCTCTGTCCCTTGACTTTTACTCAATAGATGGAAGCTAGTGTGGGTCCACAATCCTGTTATTCAAAGCCCACAGGGTGGCTAGTTGTAGATTTCTCCATTTTGCAGGCATTCGGAAGCCACACAGGCACATTTACTGCACAATGCGTGAAACCCCGGCAGTGTCTGGGGCAGTACCTCACAATGAAGTGCATTAACATTTCTGCAGCAAAATGCATGAATAGTCACATTAACCGGGCTTAAATAAAGCCTTAAATAGCCTCTCAGCGGCTTCAAGCCAAGGTTGCCATCAAAAGAGGGTTTTGGCCAAGCCTCCATTTTCCGGGCTTTGGGGCTGTGGTGCTGTAGGCAAATGGATGGATTCGTAGGTTGCCAGCATTCTGCCCGAGTAAAGGGCCCAGCATGACAGGCAGAAACGCCAGAGACCTCAGAATAGAGGTGAGGGGGAAGCTGGCCAACAGGCCGAGGTGGTGGCAGAGGAAAATAGACGGCTTCTGCATTTCTAGTAGCATCATTCTGCTCCCCAGAGGCCTTGAAAATATTCATTCCCAGACCCCCTCTATCAGTCATTGAATAGCTGAATAAATGGATGCGAGGCAATGAATAAATAAACAAACAGAGAGAGAGGGAGAGAGAAGCGAGGACAGCAGCTGGGTTCCGCCCGCGAGGACAGGCAGGCAGGCAGGCGCCCGTTGCACAGGGCATTCCGGAAAGGTGTGCTGGAGGACCTCTGGAAATGGCTTGGTGTCAGGTACCACTCAATGTGAGCTTTCTCCTGACCACAGACCACAGCACAGGAGTGGATGGAGCCGGGCTGACCATTTGCCAAAGGAAACTGGCCTGGGAGAGCCACTTGGACCTTTAGGCCCAGAGTTCTTTCTAAACCCCAGGAATCAAATAATTCTATTATCTGGTGTTGTTCCCAGACTCCTGACAGTAGCCTCTGGTGGACCATTAGCAGGCACACGTGTGTGTGTGTGTGTGTGTGTACGTGTGTGTTGTGCCCATGCAACAACAGAAACACACAGAAAAAGGAAAGCAAAGGCAACTGTTTTTTTCTTTTCTTCCAAGCCCACAGGGAGCTGAGCTAGGGAAGCAGGAGGGGCGTGTCCTCCTCCCCATGTCTTCTCTTATTTTGCATTTCTCATTACATCCTCATGTCACGGGGCTGCCGGCTGATGTATAATTTATTGGTTTAGTGTCTCGCGGCAGGGAAAGGATGCTACGCTATATTTTTCAGGGACACTCAATTCCACTTTGGTGAAGCACCCAGGGCCACAGCTGTAAGGGCATGGAAGAAAGATGTGTGTGAGGAGGAGGCTAAGGATCCCTATACTGCCTGGCCTGGCCCAGCCAGCTATCATCCACCATCACACACTACACACACACACTACACACACACACACACACACACACACACACACACACACACACACGCGTGTGCACACACACACGGGTCTGCCTGGGTTGGTGGAGGGGGAGGTTTTCCCAGCAGGTTTTGGAAATCTGATCTGAGTAGGACACAAAAAGCAGCCTCCCCACTTGTTTGGAGCACATCAGCTGTGAGCGCCACTCTAACTCCCACACACTGGGAGGTCGCAAGGACAAAGCTGTGGTGCCTAGCCGTGCTGTAGGCCCAAGTCCACGATCATAGTGTCAGCAAGGGTTGGCTGCTTCTAAGGCCTGGGGGTGGGGCTGAGGGTGGGAAAGGCTCTCCTTCGGTGTTCCTTGGGGTATAGAAGCTCCTTGTGTATCTTGGATTTCCTCATGCTCCTGTGGCCTTCTCCCTGAGTACGTGTCTGTGCCCTCATCTCCCTCGTCTACGAGGACCCCAAAGGACATCATTTAAACCTGAACACCTCTTTTAAAGACCTTACTTATAAGTAAGGTCACGTTCTCTTGGATTGGTTAGACTTGGTCATAAGAACGGGGGGAAGGGCAGGAGGCACAATTTAGTCTCTGACAGGAAGTGAAGAAATGATACAAGGAGACAGTCTGAGATAAGGTCCCACAAAGGGGAACTTGGTGATAATCCCACAAGAGATGCCTAGAGACAAGGGAGGCAAGCCACCTTCCAAGGTGTCCCAATTGAAGAACAAGGGCCTGGGATATTGATTTGACTTCTCTGGAAGGAACCTCAGTTGCCAGGTGCTCCCAGTTCTCCTGGGAGAACTGGGCAACAAGGGGGTTGGCTATAAAGAACGGAAGCAACCGGAAGACAGTATGCATGAACGTGGGAAAAGGCTCGCCAGGGTGAGCAGTACAGATAGTACTTCTTTAGGGAGGGCCCACGCTCCATTGCTACCCTGAGGCAGCTAATTGCCACTGATGGGAGCTTCCACACATGGCAGACAAGAGCCCACACTGGGGCCTGGCGGGAAGACAAAAACTGAGATGAGAGCACAAATTCTCAAAAGAGCCTCCATTGATTTTGATGCTGATATTGAAGAGGCAGTTTTTCTTCATTCTGCCAGGGTTTGTGTAAGTGGGAGATTTTTAACTGCAGGGTGAGGTAGCGGGGAGGGGTGGCCGATCTAGACAGACAAGAGCCCTGGCCACTCCTGTGTGAAACAGGGAAAAGGAAATACACTTTGGGAAAAGTGGTAATGATCGACTCTTGGGGTTAGAATCACGGTCTTTGATTGAATAACATGGCAGGGTTTTGATTCAATAGTAATCCGATTTGGGTGGCACACCAATAATAAATTCTCCAGCAAACTGAAAAATTCTGTAGGGTAATGGAAAGCATTCGAACCCCATGGTTTTCATTGAATTAAATATGAAAATGTATCACACAATCGATATCGCCATGTTTGATTCAATCAGCATTTCGGGATGGGAACTCTTTTCTCCCATTTGTTTTTATGCTGTCGCAAAATATTTCAATTTGCTTCAAAATTTATTATTGACAAATCACCGTTCCAGCCGCTGGGGGGTGAGGTGGAGAGTTTGTCACCAAGGATTGGCAGCTGAGACATGTTGAGCCTGGAGGAACAGCCAGGGACCGGGAACCACTCAGGTGGAATTCCAGACAGGAGCTGATTATGCAAAGCCAGAATGGAGAGGAGGAGATTCATCATGGGAGAGAGGCGACAAGACAAGTGGCCTCTGTCTCTGCTCTGGATTGGGGCTGCTCTCTCAGGGGTGTCTAAGCAGTGAGCCCTCCCCCATCACGAGGGGCAGGCAGAAGGGGTTCCTCTGACTCCTGTGCTCTCTGCCCCAGCTTTGATCTGAAGCTCATTCATGCCATGCCTGTGTGCCTATACAAGATGATTTGGTGCCACATTCTAGACACCTGTGTGCAGGCTCAGGAACTTGGTGCTGGGGCTGGACTGTTGCATTGAGTAGCTATGTGGCCTTGGGTAAGTGGTTGAAATTCTCTAGGTCTCTCTTGGCTTATTTATGAAATAGTGGCAAGGTCTTACCTCCCAGGCAAAGCTAGTACAATGTGTAAGTGAGTGTTTATTAAATTATTGTGCGTGTGTGTGTGTCATGCTTAGTACATCAATAGCCATCAGTAAATGGTGCCTCAATTATTCACTGCTGCATAAACCTACAATCCAAATCCTAGTAACTTGATGCAATGGTTCCATTCCTCTGCTCCAAGTTAGGCTCTGCAGATCTCAGCATGGCCCTTAGTGACTCAGCTTATAGAAGGCAAGTCCAGAGGGACCTCATGCAAATGTCCAGAAGTTGGCTGACTGCTGACAATGGTGGTGGCACGATCACTTGGCCCTCCCCCTCTATTCCCTCCACAGTTGACTTGTCCATGCTGTGCTATGGCAGATGGAGTGTGAGAGTAGCACAAGGGAAGTATCCAAGTACAATCATCATTCCAATTTCAGGTTGTGTTGCATTTTCTGGCCAGAGTGAGGCAAAGGATGAGGGTAGATTCAAATTGTGAAAGAAAAAAAAAAGTCCATCCTTGGGGCAGGCCTTGGGCCCCATAGTCACTAGTTTAGATATCAGTGTCCCACTTGGCAGGGCCTGGCTTTGATTCCTAACTCCAGCTCCCATCTTTAGCTTCCTGCCAATGCAGACCCTGGAAGGCAGCAGTGGTGGTTCAAGCAGTGAGGTGTTTGCCAACCATATGAGACTCCTGGATTGAGTTCTCATCAAGGATATTTGGGGAACAAGCCAACATGTAGGAGCACTATCTCTATTCATCATTTTTATAAATGTTTTAGGAAAGATTTACCTTCTGATACAGGAATCCACATTATAAAGATGCAGATTCGGAAGGAGAAACTTGAGCCTCTGTCATGGAAGACTACCACCACTACCACCACCATCATCACCATCGTCATTGTCATGATGTGTCTCAAGGCGCTCATCTTACCCCACATCTTGCAAAAGCTACAAACATGGAGCACCACACTTAATAGTCTCGAATTCCTTGCAGGTAGAACATCACCACATCTTCTGTATCCAGCAAGGTGGTAGCTACTCGGAAAATGCTTTCTGAATGATTCAGATAAGCACAATTACATGATTTTATAAAGGGGGGGGCATTCTAAAAATACATGCATGCTTATGAGTTGAGTCATCAACGTGGCATGCCTCCTCCCTCACATTTAAAAAACTCATTTATTTCAAAGGCTGAACTACAGGGGGAGGGGAAGAAACAGACACACACACACACACACACACACACACACACAGATCTTTTATTTGCTGGTTCATTTCCCAAATGGTCAGAATGCCTGGGCTAGACCAAGCCAAAGCCAGTAAGCAGGAGCTTCATCTGGGTTTCCAACTTGAGTGATATGGCCCAAGCGCTTCTCCCAACCCATTAACAGGGAGCTGGGCGGCAGGTGGAGCAGCTAGGACTTGACGCAGCACCCACAAGGGGGATTCCAAAACTATAAACAGCAACTTAACCTGTTACATCACAAGGCTGGTTCCAAGTTATTTGCATTTTGAAGCTAATGACAGGAGCGTGGAGTGCCTTAACACAAACAGAAGCTGTAGGTAGAATTTCAGCAATCATTGATGGGCAGCTTTCTTAAAAAGGCTATCTCTTCCATAGTCCTCAACTTTTACCATTGGCCAGCTTGCAACTCCACTTACAAGAATGACAGCCCTGCCTATGACCAGTGGGGATGAGGGGGTAGCCGATAGAGCTTGCTCTACTTCTGGGGTTTTAATTAGTCACCTGCCCATCAGGTTCTGGATTTCAAAGCCCCCCTCCGTCCTCCACTGACTTCAAGCATTCTTAGGAAAGGGAAAAAGAGAAACAGACAAGAGCTCACTGGAACTGAGAAACACCATGAGGCCCAGCTAACACTCAAACTGGCAAGTGTATGGCACCAGCCAATCAATGCTCATTGTGTCCCTATCTAGTTTGGACTCTAGAGATGGGGGGAAGGTCTCTGTTCTCTTGGAGCTCCCATCCTAATGTCTGACCCAGAGAGATGAAAGGCAGAGAAAGTGGGAGGCAGGGCCTGTTCCCCAAGAGAGGTAGTGTGAAGTCTGTTCAACCTCATGTCTCAATACCCCCAGTTCTTCCTCCAGGCACCAGGGGTCAAGACAAGAAGGTCAACAGAACAAGACAGGCACCCAGCTTACAGGGCAAAGAAGCACAGACATGCAAAGCAAATGTTTGCGCCATGCCCAGGACTTCCTGAGCACATGGCAGTCTGAAGTCACCATTCTTAGTGACATACAGGAGGTCATTTTATCTTCACAACACCTTGACTGAAACAGTGAGCTTCTGCTGTGTAATGGATTAGCACAAAATCTTAGGGGCACCGAACAGCAGATGAATACAAAGACTTCAGCCACTAACCAATCATTGCACTATTCTAATTTCAAAATAAGAAGACACTTAGATTGAATAAAGCAAAGAAAATTGAGCACAGGAAGTTGACTATACTTGTCCAAGGTAGCACAGCTGGTAATTGCTGTATCCAGAACTTGACCTCAAACCATCTGTTCTTGGCCACTCCTCTTTAGCATGTCACTTCTTGGTTTGGGATGTATGGACTATGTCACCTTCAGGAAATCCTCCATAAATATCTTTTCTTTCCTCCAATTGTTGGCAGGCATTAAGCCACAGTGCAGTCGAGGTTAGACTCCCAATAGTCAGAGTTTGTGAGTGAAGTGTGACCATTTGTATGTGGAGTCACATGCTAAAACAATTAGCTGTATGGGGTTTTGATGCTGCTGGGGGGCTGAGGGTGAGATCTGAAGACCTACATGAGGATGCAGCCTGCTGTGAAGGCCCCTATTCCTGCCTTGCAGGGAAGAAGAAAGACACTGGGATCTGGAGTAGGGATGGAAAGTGCAAGGCTGCACAATCAGGGCACTCAGAAAGTAATTTTGGGAAGCTGATGTTGTGCCATAGTAGGTAGCAGCCTGTATTGTTGTATTCCATATGGGAAACGGTTGAAATCCCAGCTGCTCCACTTACAATCCAGCTCCCTGCCAGTATCCTAGGAAAGCAGCAGAACATTATCCAACTCCTTGAGTCCATGCACCAATGTAAGGGACCCAGATGAAGCTCTTGGTTTCAGCTTGGTCCAGCCCAAGCCATCACAGTCATTTAGAGAGTGAACCTGTGGATGAAATATTTCTCCCTCACTCTGCCTCTCTCTCTGTGCAACTCCACCTTTCAAATAAAAATGAATTAAATCTATTTGAAAAACAAACAGGAAGTTGCTTTGGTTCTTTTTAGTGCCCAAAAGAAGAAAGCAATCCAAAAGATTTCCTCCACACACTAAGGAATCCACTGGGGGCAGAGGCACAGACCTCCTGAGTTGCAGTAAGTCAAGGATCAGGCACTCAGAACAGCATACACACACCAATCCCCAAGTTCTCCAGAGAGCAGCAGAGGTCCTGAGAAAGCCATGTGTATTCAAGTTCAACACCTATGATGGGTCCAGCAAGCTAGCATCCTTGTAGGCTACAGGTTTCAGGGACAAGCCCTTGGGTTGCTTAAATTTGAGCCATAGCACTTCTTGGCATACCTTTTGAGGGCAACTCATGAGGTTAAAAAAAAAAAAAAAACACCTGAGGCTGAATGCCAAGCCAAAGGATGGAGGCACTTCTGCCAAGAAAGCCTCTACCCTCTCTGTTCTGGCTTCTCCCTGGTGACTCTCAAGGTGAAGCCACAAGCCTAACCCTGTACCAGAGCCAGCAAGGGCCCACCGGCCCTGGTAAGGTCCGTTTTTGCCAGGAAGTCAAAAATTCACCAGGATTTACTTCTGGCCAGAGACTCAGTTGGGAAATTCTGTGAGGTTTTCGGGAAGGGTATGGATCTAGAACCAGGAACATCAAATTCCTCAAGCCAAAATCTCTCTCTCATATAACCCAATACTTCCTGCATCCACCCTTTCTCAGCCCTGCATGCTTCTCACACACTCTCTCTGATTATCTTTAAGATTTGTGTATTTTTATTGGAAAGGCAGATCATATTTGTGGAGAGAAGGAGAGACAGAGAGAAATATCTTGCATTCACTGGTTCACTCACCAAGTGGCTGCAACAGCCGGAACTGAGCCAATCCAAAGCCAGGAGCCAGGAGCTTCTTCCAGGTCTCCCACATGGGTGCAGAGTCCCAAGCCTTTCTCATTCTCCATTGTCATTCAGTATATTCATAACTCACCTATGGAGGACCCGTGATCCCCTTAGTCACCATGCTGCACTAAAGGCTTAGCACTGGCCAGGCTGAGATCACACGACAGCATAGGCTGGGGGAAAAGGTCCTTTAGTGAAAGAATGGTGTAGGGCAGACCAAAAAAAAAAAAAAAAAAAAAAAAAAAGTCGTCAGCAGCTGCATTGAGAAGAAAGAGCTCCAAGAAGCTCACTGCCATGCTGCTTGTTGGGTGTGGTGCTGGGAGGTAGGGGACACTGTGAAGACACTGCTTGTCACACAGCAGTGTTTCTCAAACACCTGCTTCAGGGTCAAGGGGAGCGCTTATCTAAATGCAACATGGTATGTCATGCCCCCAAATACAGATAGATACAAATGATTCTATCAAACGGTAGATACAAGATTCTACCAAATCCATGTGATGATGCTGGTGATGCTGGTCTGGATCATCACAGTCTGGGACAGGTGCTGTGGTACAGCCAATTGGAATACCACTTGGAGTGCCCTGCATCCCATATCAGAGTGCTTGGTTCAAGTTTTGGATACTCCACTGGCAATTCAGCTTTCAGCTAATGCATCCGGGAAGGCAGAAGATGATCTCTCGGGTACTTGGGTTCCTGCTACCCATATGGGAGATCCAGATGGAGTTCCTAGCCTTGGCTTTGCCTTGGCCCAGCCCTAGCTTTTGTGCATACTTGGGGAGTGAAACAGCAGATATAATATCTATCTTCTCTTTGTCTCTCTCGCTCTGACTCTCAGATAAATCAATCTTAAAAATAAATTCCCTGTTAAATTGCCGTGTATCAGGCCCGGCGCGGTGGCACAGTGGCTAAGGTCCTCGCCTTGCACGCCCGGGATCCCATATGGGCGCCAGTTCTATCTCGGCAGCCCCGCTTCCCATCCAGCTCCCTGCCTGTGGCCCGGGAAAGCAGTCGAGAACAGCCCAAGGCCTTGGAACCCTGCACCCGCGTGGGAGACCTGGAGGAGGCTCCTGGCTTCGGATTGGCACAGCATCGGCTGTTGCGCTCACTTGGGGAGTGAGTCATCGGACGGAAGATCTTCCTCTCTGTCTCTCCTCTCTGTATATCTGCCTTTCCAATAAAAAAATAATAAAAATAAATCTTTTAAAAAAAAAAAGTCTCTTGTGGGCCCAGCGTGGTGGCTCAGTGGCTAAGTTCCTTGCCTTGCATGCACCAGGATCCCATATGTGCACTGGTTCTAATCCTAGCTGCTCCACTTCCCACCCAGTTTCCTGCTTGTGGCCTGGGAAAGCAGTCAAGGACAACCCAAAGTTTTGGGACTCTGCACATGTGTGGGAGACCTAGAAGAGGCTCCTGGCTTCAGATAGGCTCAGTTCTGGCCTTTGCAGCTGCTTAGGGAGTGAATCATCGGATTGAAGATCTTCCTCTATGTCTCTCCTCCTTTCTATATATTTGACTTTGCAATAAAAGCAAATCTTTTATTTTAAAATAAAGCCTCTTGTTTCATGACATTCCATTCTAGTGGGCAGGAACAACTAACCAAAGAAGTTAACATGCTGAGAGCAGATGAATTCCATGAAGAAAAAGTAGAGAAAATGGTAGGGGATATAGAGAGGGTTACTTCTGAACATGTGACTTGACATTTCTAAATCTCAACTTTCCCATCTGTGAAATGGGTCATGATCCCCACCTTGGATTCCCTTAATGAAGACCCTGAGAAATAAAGTGGCTAATATTTCCTAGACCCTCAGAGAGACTCAGTGCCTTTGTCTCCCCTGTTCTTCCCTTTCACTTGAGGATGGCAACAAAATTACTCAGCCAATTGTCAGAGGATACGCCTTCTGTCTTCCATATACATCCCAGACTATTCTTGGTCTGTGGTTTTGTCTCTATTCCATCTATGATATGAAGTTTCAGGCACTTGGAGCAGTTATAGGCAGTCAGCCTAGGTTAGAGAAAATGCATAGACTTGGGAGTGAGACAGGGAGGAATTCAAATCTTATCTTTGCCTGTTCTAGATGTCATATTTTGAACCTGGGTTTCCTTATTGGTACAGTGGAAATGGTAGTGCCTAGAGTGGAGGGCTGGGGGCGGAATGTGAATTAAATCAGATGCAGGACAGCGCTGAGCAGGCTCCCTGCTTGTAGCAGGAGCTGCACCAATCACAGTTCCTTTTATTTCCCTCTGGGTAGCAGAAAAAAGAACTGCCCTCTCCATAAGGCCAGCTGGCGGGAGCCCCAGTACCTGCAGGATCATGTGGCACCTGGTATCAGTAAGGTGGTGCCAGGCAGCAGCCTTCACCCCAGGAGATTCCGACAGACTCAACTGCGGCACACTCATGCAGAGGTGCTGTCAGGTGGAAAGAACCACAAGAGGATGTTGAGATAGCCAGGGGCTAGGAACAGCTGGAAGCCATTACCACTCCTAGGGCTGGAAGGGCAGGGAATTGGTTCCTATAGGAACCTGGGGAAAGGCAGGAGTGGGGAGGAAGTTCCTAGTGGAAGCTTTAAGGAGAAAGGGTATTGCTTCTCCATTAGGAGGGAAGGTAAGAAGAGAGGGAGCAAAGAAGAAATGCCCTCAACTTTCTTCTTGCTCCCCACCCCCCACTTGGATGCTCCTATTTAACCAAGCCCAACTGGAGACTAGCCCTCCCATTAGCCAGATGCAACGAAGAGCCAATCAGTTAGGGAATCCAATGAGGCAGTCCACAGAGCTCAGTCCCTCGGACACAGGATGTGCTGGGAAGTAGGTGAGACTGGGTCCTGGAAGGCACAGAAAACCAACACACACTGAGGCCATGATGTTGGCCCTAGAGATACCCATGGACGTCGGCTGATGCCTTGTGCTGTGCTCTGGCCTGTGCTTAGTCCTTGCCAAGATTCACATTCAACCTTGGTCCTCCATGTCACAGTACTGGAAGGAGAGAGGTAAGAGATGGGGCTTGGTTAATGGGATGTGGTTGGATCAGGATCACCCTCATGAAGCGACTCATGCTGATCTCATAGCAGTGTGTTACTTCCAACGAGAGCAGGTTGTTATAAAAGAATGACCCCCCTCCCCACTGTCTTGTTTTTCCCTCACCATGTGATGTCACTTTCTCCCACACGAGTACTCCTGCCATGTGATGCTGTCATCCATCTGACCCTGGTTGGAAGCCACCATGTTCTTGGGATGCCAGAATCATGAGCCAAATAAGCCTCTCTTCTTCACAAGTGCCACAATAGCAACACAGAATGATCTGGAAGATACGGCACAACAGTGACTCTCACACCTAAGCACACCTTGGACCACCCCCGCACCAGCCCTTCCTCCACCCCAGGAGGACTTGTCAAGCACAGGGTGCCAGGTTTCAACCCTAGAGTAGCTGATTCAGCAGTCTGGGCTGGGGCCTAGGCATATGCATTTCAGCTGCCAGGTGATG
The DNA here is from genome assembly GCF_017591425.1 of Ochotona curzoniae. Lineage (NCBI taxonomy): Eukaryota > Metazoa > Chordata > Mammalia > Lagomorpha > Ochotonidae > Ochotona > Ochotona curzoniae. Next base: position 15,011,822 of record NW_024465023.1, on the reverse strand, counting down.
TGGATGCCACCTGTCTTCAGAGAAGGCAGGGGAGGGGGCTGGAAGGAGGGCCACAATTTGAGAATCACTGTTTCAGAGCACAAGATTTCTGGAAAGCATCTCCTCTTTCCCCTTACTCAACATGTGACAAAGTCCACTGAGTGCCCAGGATAGCTCAGAACTCCCAAGATAGCAAGGGGCAAGCCCCCTGCTCTGACAGCCAAGGGCCACCCACCCTGCCAGATGCATTGCCCACTCTCTCCTTGTTTCTGTGCCCTGTTTGCACTCACCCTGCCCTGTCCAGGCTTCTCCTCCACTGATCCTTAAGAAGACTCCCTGGTTGCCTTACTTGTTGATGGGACACACATGTGAATGTGCACTTTCATGTACATGCACATGTGCATGTACACACACACACACACACGCACACACATACATGCAAACACAGTCTGATTAGCAGCACCTGGATGCCCGGCTCATTTCCTGGAATAAGAGGAATCCACCACTGCTTGGGGCCTGTGACATCCTGTGCTCAGGCCAGGAGGTCAAGATTCCTGGTCACGCGGCATTGCCTCTCTGCGGGCAGCCCTGCCATTTGGTGGCTTCCCTTGACATCTTTGTTTTAGGAGAAATGAGTGCAGAAGACGCTGGGGCCCTGCCAACTCGGGCCAGCTGGGCCCCTCCCCACCCCGCCTCACTCTGAGTAGTCTGCAACCTATTGGCGAGCAGCTCACCCGTTCCCCTTTTCATCCTTGCCCTGCTACTTATCCAGTCCCTTCTTTTCCCAGACTTCCTCCACGAAGGATGTCATTCTGACAGCAGTTCCTCCTTTCCCTATTTCCAGAGCAGGTGCAGGAAGGACATGGCAGAAGCGCAGGGCTGGGGCAACAGAGCAAAGAGCCCTCCTCCCCATGCTGCTGTGAACACACCTATTGCTTGGGCCTTTCCTCAGCATGCATCCATTTTCCTGCATTTCTAATGGGGCTATTGCTCCCATCATCCTACACACCTTGTCCTACTTTGGGCATGAGGCAACAAGGAACTGAATCTTGATGAGTCAGCATAAATCCATACACCTCCTCCCCTCCCCCGCCCCAGGCAAACACACATCTCTCTACGTGAGACACGAGGCACAGGACTGGGGCTGGGGGCCAAAGAGCAGGGAATGGAATGGTTGCCTGGAATGGGTGTACAGCAGCAGAGAATGAAGGCCCCAAGAGTGGCATACAGACCAAAAGAGTGGAAGGCACAAGGATAGCGACACGCTGAAACCCTGCTTCCACTGGCTCTTGAGAACCAAGTATATGCAGCTCTGGCATAGCTTTGCAATTAGCCACACTGGGATTAGTTGTGCCTTAGAGAAATCGGGAAATGCGCAAATCAAGGGAGAAGCTCCTTCCAGGAGATTGCTCAACTGGGACACTGTAAGACAGTAATTTCTTGCACTGCAGCAGATGAAGGCAGCACAGAGGGAAATAGAATCGAGAGGAATGGGAGAGAAAAGCAAAGAACTGTCAAATATGGTGTGTGCTGCATCCCAGTGATGCGAAACCCTAAGCATTTGTTGTACATTAAGCCTAGTTTTTAAAAAACAGATTGATTTATTTCTATTGGAAAGACAAACTTAAAGAGAGGAGAGACGGACAGAAAGATTTTCTGTCTGCTGGCTCACTCCTCAAATAGTCTCAATGGCTAGAGCTGAGCCAATATAAAGCCAGGAGCCAGGAGCTTCTTCCAGATCTCTTACGTGGTTGAGTGCAGGGTCTCAAGGCTTTGGGCTGTCTTTCACTGTTTTCCCAGACCTTAAGCAGGGAGCTGGAAGGGAAGTGGAGCAACTGGGACACGAGCCAGCGCCCATATGGGATCCCAGCACTTGTGACGGGAGGATTAGGCCATCAGGACATCATGCCAGCCAGCAGTAGGCTATGTGAATTATAGTCTCTCCCCCACCCCCACAAGCAACCTAAAACATTCTGCCTAAAAGGAAGCTCGAAGGGCCAGCGCTGTGGTGTATCCGGTAAAGCTACTGCCTGTAAAGCCAGTTTCTCCTGTGGGTGCCAGTTCATGTCCTGGCTGCTTTACTGCCAATCTAATTCCCTGACAATGGTCTGAGAAAAGCAGTGCAACACGGCCCAGGGACTTGGACCCTTGCCATTGATATGTGAGACTCAGATGAAACTACTGGCTTCAGCCTGGCCCAGCCCCATCCATTGCAGTCATTTGGGTGAGTGAACCAGTAGATGGAAGATCTCTCTTTCTATGACTGACTTTCAAATAAATAAATCTCTTTTAAAATGAAGCTTGGAGAAATATCTTCCCTCTGGGGGATTCTTATGATTATCACAGAATAGAGGTATACTCTGCAGAACGGGTCATCCTCCTCGTGAAGCCAGGGTTGACAGATCCCTGGTATTAGACTCTCACCTTAGCTGCAGGTAGTCTAGACCCTGGGCCCCTGGGCCCCAAGCAGCTCTCCTGTAGGTATCAGGTAATTCTCCAGTGCCACCTGCTCCGTGCAGCTGACGTAAGCGTTCTCCAGTTTCCATGGCTGTGACTCTCAGCATGCAAGCAGTCCAGCTCCCCCCTGCCTGCTGGTCCAGGGTGGCTCTGTGGCCCGGAACAGTGCCAGCCACAACAGACTTCTTGGCATTTCATTCCCTGCTCTATGTTGCCAGCAAATGGGCAGCCTTTGAATCAACACAAGAGAGCCCCCATTTTCTTGTACCCTGCATGTAAATTTTTCCATACATGTTATCATTTTAGTTGAAAGATGGGTGTGGGAGGTCTTCCAATCACTGGTTCCCTCCCCAGATGCCCAAAAGCATCAGGGCTGGGCCAGGTTGAAATCAGGAGCCGGGATCTCCATCCGGGTCTCCCACGTGATTGACAGAGACACAAGTACTTGAGCCATCACCTACTACCTCCCCAGATGCATTAGCAGGAAGCTGGATTAGACATAGAAGAGCCTGGACTCCAACACAGGATACAATTGCCTCAAGTGTGACTTCACCGCTGAAGCTAATGCCAGCCCAGAGGCAGCATTTTATGTTCCTTCCTGGGGCCATCCTGTGCCAACCCTGACCTCACAAGTGCCCAGTTGCTGCTAGCATCTTGAAAGACGTTTCTACATGTGCCCATTGGTGTTATTTCTGGGCCGCCTCCCCCAGTCTTCTTCCCAATTCTGAATACTCCCTCCAAATGTTTTCCCATGCAGGGACCGGCTTCAACATCCTCACACCAGAAGCTTCTAGGTTGTGGAAGAAGACAAGCTGTGGTTCGCATTGCATGGGGAGAGGACACCAGGTAGAGCCCAGCAGTGCTGGAACCACAGGAGTTGTGGACGCCCACTGGGGACAGACAGAGGCCCTGGGTGAACAGTACAGCCAGCCCTGGAGCCAGAGGAGTTCAGCCCCAAGCCAGAGTCTAGCTGGCGTCTGCAAGCCCAGACCAGAGCTGGACACACATATACCCACATACAGTGTACACACACATACACACACACACACACTCACTAGTGCAGACACGAGCATACAGACACATGCACAGACGTGCACAGTCATATCCATAGTCGTGGTCACATACACATGCACAGACGTGCACAGTCATATCCATAGTCGTGGTCACATACACATGCCTCAGTACTCTCAAACATGCCCTCATGCACACACCAGCAGCACACATACGTGTTTGTAAACACACACCCATCTCCAGCTCCCTGTTCAAAAAAAAAAAAAAAAACTCCTCCCCCTGCTGCAGATTTGTTTTCTTTTCCTGAGAGATTTTAGGTCCCCATCTGTCATCTTAGGTCATTAATCCTGAGACAGAAGGCCCAAGAAGCCTACCCCATGGAGCCAACCCATTAACTAATTACAAAAGGTGACCACATCGTAGCATATTAATCCACAGGAGCAACCCCTTTGCCCACGTCTCACTTCCCGGGTTGTGCTGATAAAAATGACAAGCCACCTGGTATTGCTCTGGATGGCATTGCCATGATGAATGATCCATGTCACCAGAGCATGCAGGCTCAGCTGTGGACACCCTTGCGTCAGGCCTAAGAAGGTTGTGAGGTGGATAAGAGCGAGTGGCTGGCTAAACACCATGCCAGACTTCCTGCATACCCCTCAATCCTAAGGCCCAGGCTGGGCAGCCCCAGAAGTCTGGCCCAGTGTGGCAAGCCTCTGAGCATCAGGACAGGTGTGGAGGCCTGGGAGGTGCCCTGGCCCCTTCTTCCAGCAACTGTTCTTTCAGCTGCTGGCTGCTGAATCAGCAAGTTCAAGGAGACTGACTTTCCGCTGGCCACCCACAGCGTGTAGGCCAAAAGCTTCCCTCTGACAGGGGATCCTTGAAGGCAGGTGGTCTGCAGGAACTTCCCCTCCCCTCTGCAGGAGGCTCAGAGGCCATGCCAGCCCCATGCAGGAACTACCTGATGGCCTATTTCCCAGCAGGGGTGAGGCAAGCCTGTGTGCAAGCGTGTGCACACATCTCGCTTCTCCACTTCCAGGATCGGAATAAATACAGTCTGATTGACAAACCCCATCTGTAGTTCATGTGCACTGGGCTTGTGGGTCGGCCATGGCCACAGTGGCAGTCAGCTGACCTAATCCATTTATCTTATTTAGACCGAATTCCATTTTCCATATGTGGAGTTAAGGCCTCCTGAATCTGCTATGCAAATTAAGCATGATGATTTGCAAATGAGCAGAGGCCTGGCACTTTTGGAAAATTATCATTAAGAACGTGGCCACCCTGCCACTGAGTAGGAGAGAGAGAAACTAGAAATGAAGAAATGAAGGTGTGGAATACCAAGCCCCCTTCCCTACAAGGTTGGGGGGGACACATACTCCTATTCTCCCAACAGGGTGCTGCCCCCTTCCACACACACTGTCTTAATGAGGCATGATGGGCCCAAACATCACCAGGGGAGGCAACGGCTGGCAGGAGATTCCAAGCTAAAGGCCAGATGGGGATGTCGAACTGCCAGGCTGGCATCAGCAACCCTCAACCAACAGCAGGCAGTGGCTCCTTTTCCTTTTGCAGGGTGAGGATGCATGACCCACACGGATGCTTTCTTTGAGATTTTCTTTAGGGCAAGCAAGCACCTTTGAGCCCCTTTATAGGGTAACCATGAGTCAAATGCCCCCCCCCCAAGAAAAGTCCTGCAGGACCGACTTACAGCTTAGAACTCACAACAGCCAATACGACCTCATGACCCAAGACCTGCACCTTCAGTGTCTTCTTCATTCTCCCTCTTTCTCACCTCAAAAGTTTCTATAAACCAACAGCTCTGTTGAAAATGACATCAAGCAAAGCCTGGCCTAGTCTTCAGCCATGGCCCACAGCTCCAAAGTCAGCTTACACAAGATATCAAGTGAGAGATTGTAAACTTGACTCTCAGAGATCCAAGGAGGATATTTACCACCAGGGCCAGGGTGAAGCGGGGCGGGTGGGGGTGGGGGGGACTGTGGTGGTGAGGCAATAGTCTCCCAAGGCAGCCCAGAGAATGAGTCACCCCTGGCAGGTGGATAGAGGCCAGCAGGTGTCCCAGACTGAAGGACGGAGCTCTGTTCAAAGTTCTTCCACACCAGAGCCATGCCCTTCCCGTCTCCCCTGGTTTGGCTCCTAGCAACATACCGTGTCACTTTCTGGGCTAGCATTCTAGAAAAAAACCTCATTTTAGTTCAAAGTTCTGTAGATTAATTTGAAACCAACGTCTTACTCTTTTATTTATTTATTTTTTAAATACACTGGAGAAAAGAACGTGTAAATCGGAGCTTTTCCGAAGACAGATCGGGAGGCTTCGGTAATGATGTTGTATTTCACGTGGCAATCAGAGAAAGCTGCCCTTTTCCTTCCAAGTGTCCTTGCTTATTGTTCTGCTCGTAAGAATATGCAGAAGAGACATCTCCAGGGCAGCAGGCACTGTTTCAGCAGGAATCTTAAAGCTGGCATTCAAAAAGATTTTGCCAATAGCTGGACATATGTGGGCCAGTCCCCAACATGCAAATCCGGGTGCCTGACATCAGGAATAGTATGGCAAGCTGTCCCTGACGAATAAGCCCAGGTCTGTAGAGGTTTTAATAAAATCAAGTACGAGATGCCAAAGAAGATAACACAAAGTTTAACTCCAAAGTGCCTGGTTTGCATTAAGCACCCACATGGCCCCTTCTGATCCTATCCCTACAACTCTAAATAAACTCAGACCACTTTTGAATCTATCCTCACGTGATTCGTTAAGAACAAGCCGCCATTAGTGACCAGGCAATGTTTTTAATTACTAGGTTCTATTCCCTTCTGTATGATCTTGTTATTCCTGCAGCAGATACTTACAAATATGACTTCTATAGGGGTTCCCTGTGATCTCCACAAGGACTACAACTGCTAATGAGAGCCAGGCAGGCCCCCAGCCAAGGGGGGTGCCGATTAGCAAGACAAGAAACATCTAGACTCAGAAACTAATGAGCTGGCTGGGAGACCAAAACAGGCAAAGAATGCAGAAGGAGAGAGGCCACCAAGACAACCCTAGAAGGAAGACGTGGAGGGCAGATAAACTCCCATTCTAGCAGAACATCTGCAGTTGCTAACAGGTAAGGCAGCTGTGTTGGGGGAGCAGAGGAAGTAGCTGATGTGGAGATGTTGATGAAATGACTGTGCCTATCAGGGAAAGAATATGCGGGCCAAGTGGGTTCCTTCCCAGGATGCTCTCCTGCTAGGTGGGGTGGGTAGTGGCAGGAGCAGTACTAAAAAAATTGCTCTCTCCCATTAGTCTTTTCTTTGCTCGGGATGATGCCATGCATCCCTCATACCCACTGCTGCCCATCTGTCTGACCATCGCAAAGCCAGCAAAACTTTCATCCTCTGCATTGCTGTCATCCACTTACTGAGCTTTGTTTCCTTTCCTTCTCTGTCGCACGCATTGGACTAGGACCTGAAGAGGTGATTCAGAAGTGGTTGCAGTCATGCAAAGAAAGCTGGGAAGATGCACGTGGCACAGAATGCGACGAGGCAGAGGAAGTGTCAGTGGCTATGCCACGGATGGGGAAAGTCATCTTTTGCCTTGCCACCTGCTCTTGCACTGTCTTCTGGCTCAGAAATTTTACTCAAGAATCATTTCAGACATATGCCTCGGGGTAGAGACAGAAACTCGCCTGAACTACTGTTTCCTCTTCCTGGGCATACAGTGAACAGTAAAAAAGTTTTAAAAGTTCTTTCATCTTGATGACAACTTTCACCCATGAAATGTGAGCAAGGACTGGGATTTTTAAGAGATGTGAGATGTCTTCTCCATTCATCTCTCTCTCTCTCTCTCTTTCTCTTTCTCTTTCTCTCTCTCTCAGATAAACACACCAGGGTGACCTTGAAAAAATGTCTTGAAGATGGTAAAGTTATAACGTCATACGAGCCTGAGGTGCTAGGTTAGGCTCCCTGCAAGGCATTTCATGTTAGAGTTAGAGAAGCAGGAAAGAATCGCAGCAAAGACAGAACTGGAGATGAAGTTCAAGCTCTGATCCTTCAGGGAGATCTGGATACAAGTTCATGGATGGGCTTCAAGGAGTTATATCCACTGGAGGCCCAAAGATCCAGGCATTCAGACCCCCATATCAGTCCATCACCAGCTCCAGGCTGCCCCCAGGGCTGTCTCTTCTCTCAGACATTTCTGGATGGAGTGGCTGTCTGTCAACTCAGGACAAATATCTGGCTAATGGTGCAGCTGTGAGCAATTAGCGGCCAACATTCACAGCAGCTGCGGGAAGGGTGCCAGGCCAAGAAAGGGACCGAGCCTCTCCTACAATGGGCCCCTCAATGACTGCCTGGAGCAGAGTCCACACCTGCATTTGAGTGCCACACGGACACAAAGGAGTCCTTGATTGTGGTAAACCGGTGAGATTTCAGATTTGTTTGTTATAGCAGCCAGTGCCAGTCTAATTGCGGACCTAGACCCTGGACCAGAAGTTGGCAAACTTGTCCTCTACAGGAGACTAGATGGTAAACATTTTCCACTGTGGGGCCATCGTAGGCTGTGATTTGCAATCCCATCCTTAAAACACCCTTAGCAGAGGAGACTATGTCTTGGGGCTCTTTTTTTTTTTTTTAAGACCTAGGAGAGAGCTTCACCAATGGATTGATTTGAAAATGTAAAACAAAAAGATGGCTTCACTTGCCATCATTGCATATTTGGATTGCAACTTGAGTGACCACAGGTGTGACTTGCTGAGTCTGGAAGAGATTGCTCTGGATTCTGGGTGATCTCCCTTAGGGGTCCTTATTAGAGATGGCTGGAGCCAGTGACCCCATGCCTGCAAGCTTCGTAAGAACACAAGCTGCCTGGAGAAGTCAGTAAGGTCTGGCCCGACAGCACTGCCTGCAGGGGGATACAGGCCCACAGAACGATGATGAAACGTTGTCCATCTCAGAGCCCATTCAGGATGTATGCATCTCACACAGGAGTCCCTGAGTTCAGTGCTGAGCTCCTACCTTCAGCTTCCTGCTAATGTGGAGCCTAGGAGGCAGCAGTGATGGATTGAGTGGTTGGGTGCCTGGGGAAACCTAGGTTGACTACCCAGCTCCTGGCTCCAGCCCCAAGGCTTATGGAAATGAGCCGGTGTATAGGAGCTCTCTCTGTATCTTTCTGTCCATCTTTCTCTTCTTGTTTCTGCCTTTCAATCAAACAAGCAAACAAAAAATTTCAACCATCTGGCACGAAAGTTCCCGCTGCAATTTTCTATTTTTGTTAAGGTTTTGTTTCTTTTTATTAGAAAGGCAGATTTACAGTAACAAGGAGAGACAGAGAGAAATATCCTCCAACCACTGGTTCACTCCTCAAATGACTGCAACTGCCTGAGATGAATGGATCCCAAGCCAGGAACCAGGAGCTTCTTCAGGGTCTCCTATGCAAGTGCAGGGTCCCAAGGCTTTGGACCATGCTCTGCTGCTTTCCCAGGCCATAAATACGAAGCTGGATGGGAAGCGGAGCAATCAGGACATGAACCAGCATCTATATAGGATCCTGACACTTGCAGGTAGTGGTTTAGGCAGTTGAGCCATTGTACTGATTCCTACAATCTTATTATGGTTCCTTCACATCCAGTTTTAATGATGATTACATGACTGCCCTGGTCACCAGAGACTCAGACAATTTCAGTATATGAGGACAATCTGGTTTGCCACAACAAGAAAGCTGTCTGGATGAGCAGAGATAGCAGCTGAGTATGAGAAAAATCTAGACTGGATGGAAGATGATGAATATCAGAACCACACAACTCTTTTGTAAGTTTCCCAGGCAATAAAAGCATTGAAAATCTCAGAGAAGAGCTTCCCAAAGAAATAAACTTATCTAAGAAGCAAGTGGTTCTCACAAGACCAAGGAATAAGCATCCCAGGCCAGGACCCGTGTACCTGTGCCCCAGCAGCAGGAATATCAGCTGTTGATTCCTCACAGCTCGGCCCTTCCCCTGGCACTGTCCTCAGTCACATAGGAAGGCAGCTCTCAGCCACCCTTGGTTGACACGGGGTACAAAAGCCTGGCTCCTCATCTCTGGGGAAGGGTCTTCCCCACTCCAGAATTCCCAATCATAACACCCTCTGGGGCAGCTCTCCCAACTGGCCACCCTCACTATGCCCCACAGACACATTACTTGTTAACTTTCTTCATGCACATATTCTCAAGCTGAGTCTAATATCATATGAGGATGTCAGAGCAGCCTTGGGAAGAAAAAATGAAGTCGGAGGACTTCCAGTTCCTGATTCAAAAGCTACAGCAAAACTACACTAAGCAAGATAATGTGGGAGTAGCGTGGAGACATATCCATCCATGGGACAGAATTTAGAGTCCAGAAAGAAATCCTAATATTTAGGATGAATGATTTTTCAGCAAAGATGCCAAGGCCATTCAATAGAGGAAGGATAGTCTTTCTAATATGTAACTACAGGAAAGCCACATACAGAACAGTGAATTCAGATCTTCACCTCACATGTTACACAGAAATTCAATCAAAAAGGGATCATGGACCAAAATGTAAAAGCCAAACTTACAAACTTTGACAGAAAAATGTAAGATAAAAATCTGTGATGTTGAATTCAACAATGAGTTCTTATTTATGATGGAAACACATAATCCATAAACAAGCCAAGTCTTTATAATGACAAAATTGTCATTAAAATAGCTGTTTTCTCAAAAAAGGCATACAGACAACCAATAAGCTTATGAGAAGATGCCCAATCTTAGGGAAATGCAAATCAAAATCACTAGATATCACTTTACACTCACTGATATGGCTAAAAGTGGAACTTTAGCCAAGAGTATTCCTTATGGCATGGCGAGTTAAACTGGTTTAGGGTGCCTGCATCCCATATCAGAGTGCTGGTTAAAGTCTAGACTGCTCCACATCTGAGCCAGCTTCCTGCTAGAGTAGCTGGGATGCACCAGAAGATGGCTGCCACCTAGATGGAGTTCCTGGCTCCTGGCTTCAGCCTGACCAACCTTTGACTTTTGCAACTATTTGAGCACTGGACCAGCAGATAGAAGATTTTGTCTGTCTGTCTATCTGTCTATCTATTTATCCAACTAACTTTCTATCTATGTCTCTCCATTTATCACTGTTTTTCTGCTGCTCTGCCTTTCAAGTAAATGGAAAAAATAAATGAGCATTTTTTTAAAATGTCAGACAGTGACAAGTGTTGTTGAGAATGTGGAGGAATTCAGAAATGGCTGGTGGAAACGTGAAATGATACAGCCAGTTTGGAACACAACTTGGCAGTTTCAGAAAAATCTAAACATGGATTTCTCATACAACCCAGCAATTCTACTCCTAGGAAATTATACTCAAAAGGAAATGAAAACACATATGCATTTAAAGAGTATTCCTAACAACAGAATTCATAATAGCCCACAAGTGGAAACAGCCCAGAAGTCCATCCTTACAGGAACAGATAAACAAAGTGTGATATATCCACACAATGGAATAGTATTCAGCAATAAAAAGGTACAAAACACTGATGAATTCTACGGCATGGAGGACATTTACAAACATTATACCCTATCAAGGAAGTCAGACACAAGGAACGTATGTTATGCACATCAACATAAATGAAACATTCAGAAAAGACAGAAAGTAGGTGCATGATTACTTGGACCCCAGGGGATGGGAATGGGCAGGGACAGCTAATGGTCACCAGGGGTCTTCTTGGAGCAGCAGAAATAGCCTACATATGCATTGTGGTAATGAGTGCACCCAGGACATCTATGGCTAATATTTAAACCACATGCTAAAAACAGATGAACTTTATCACATGTAAATTATGCTCCAGTGCAGCTGTTTTAACAACAAAAGAGACTCCTGCATATATATTTCCAGTTCAATGTCTATTTCCAGGGAATATGATTGAAAACAACATATACTGCATTTTAACACAAGTCTGCATCACTTTTTATTTCCAGCCAGATTCAGAACACTGTCTTTTCAAGATGAACTTCACACACATCCTGCCAATTCACCCAAGCACCCCGGGTTACACCACAACCACCTTTTCAAAATCCTCCCCCTTTATTTATATAGCACAGGCACCATCACAGTCATCCTTCCCTGAAACCCCTGCCCTTGTGGAGTTCTAAGGGTGCATCCCATCATTTCTTATCAATCCAGATTCTGAATTCCTATTTTTAATGCATGCTTGAGCACTGCACTATCTGCTGCAATCCTTCGGCTGGGCAAATCCAGCCACCTGGAGGTGTAAACACAGGTGGTATAAATGACCTGTGTTTGGTGTGGAGTGAGGGTCAATGGGTTGGCAGGAAGGAGCCCAGGAGACAGACTAGGAAGCAGAGAAGGCAAAGGGAAGAAAAAAGAAGAAGAGTTGATAAACAAGGCCTGCGAGTTCATCCCCCCCACCCCCACCCGCCCAAGGCTGGCTGCTCATTGCTCAATGTTGCGAGACACTGCCTTCTTAGAGGTTTGCAGTAACAGCTCGCTCGAGCTGGAAATTGTTGTGAACGTGCGTGCTACCCGAGGCTGAGCTTGTAAAAAGACTTCTCTGGCATCTTTGCCTCGCTGACAGGTCTTGGGACATCAACTGTTCCTTAGGGAGCAGCTGAGGCTGAGCCCCAGCAGCCCTGTCTCCCAGCTCTTGACCATGGGACCCATCCTCAGTGAATCAGGTCACCTCATTCCCTGTCTCGCCTGTCTCTGGCTCCTGTTATCTAGGTCCCCGCCACAGTGCCACACCCTTCATTCTGCCTGGAATGCCATTCCTTTACCTCATTCATTCTTTAGGCATCTATCAGGCATTTCTCATGTACCAACACACCTGCCACCGAAAGAAGTCCTGCTGCTCATAAGACATGAACAACTTCCTTCTGCATCCACAAGAAATGAGGTGACCTCTGCACCACCATGGCGTGTAAAGTGAAACAATGGGGACAGAGATGCAGGTATGGGCAAGTTCACCCAGCAGGAGCTGGTCTCTGAAGGCTTCCAAGAGATGGTGATGCTTATATGATCTCTTACCAGAAGGATGACTGAAAGCCAGAGGTGAGTTTTCATTTACATGGGAGAGAGATTGCAGCAATTTAAGCAAAACCCCACTACTGCCCAGAAGTTTTTCCAATGATAAAAGCATTCTAGATCTGCATCATGGAAACGCTAGTCATCAACTATTAAAAAGCACTTGAAATAGAGCTAGTACAACTGAGAAATAGAATTTCCAATCTTATTTCATTTTCGTTGAGATTGAAATATGTACATATGGTTAGCAGCTACTGGAGCAAACAATACAGCCCCAGGGGCATTCAACAGCATGGTCCATTCTCACAAGCAGAATATGAAGATGCCTGGAAGTTTCTGGGAACTCAGAAAGAGACCTGATCACAGGGACAAGCTAACTAGTCAGGGCTCACTGGTCCTGTCTCTGCCCCTCCATTGTCCTCAAGTTCAACAGTTACAAGTTTAATTGGAGAGAAAGGGTACAACTTGCACACTTGTGGGTGTTCTGGACACACTGAGTCCCATCAAAAGAGGGCGGTGACGATTTGGAATCAATTATTCCACTATTATTGTCAGTGAGCCCAGAATTGCCTGGTCTTCAAAGGATTCCAGAGAAGCCCAGAAGCATGACTTATTTGATAAGATATTCCCATACTTAGTATTGGATACATTTTTTAAGATTTATTTATTTTTATTGCAAAGTGAGATATGTAGAGAGGACGAGAGACAGAGAGGAAGATCTTCTATCTGGTGATTCACTCCCCAAGTGACTGCATGGGCCGGAGCTGTGCCAATCTGAAGCCAGGAGCCAAGAGCTCTTCCTGGTCTCCCACGCGGATGCAGGGTCCCAAGGCTTTGGGCTGTCCTCGACTGCTTTCCCAGGCCACAAGCAGGGAGCTGGATGGGAAACAGGGCTGCCGGGATTAGAACCAGCAGCCATATGGGATCCTGACATGTGTTCAAGGTGAGGACTTTAGCCTCTAGGCCACTGCACCAGGCCCTGGACCCATTTTTTAAAAATCCTCTGTATGCCAAGGAGAGCTGATCTAAGTGCCAGGATTTCGTCCTTGAGCCACAGTGTGCAGCCAGCAGTCCTCTCATCACCTCTTAAGTAGCACCTGTCATACTACGTGGCATGCACCTGTGTTTATGATGCTCATCTGTCCCCAACAGGTTCACCATTCCCTGAATGACAGGAATCGCTATCTTATGTGTCTATCATTTCCGGGACCTAATACAATACCTGCCTATAGTCTGTTGTGCTGTACATGTGTGTTGAATGAATGAACGAACGAACGAACGAACGAACGAATGAACAACTTCACTCATCTGTGAAATGATTCTGCCAAGCAAGGCAGTGGCTCGAGGGGATAGCAGCCAAGGAGTTAAAAGGCAGGAAATGAACTAGGCTCTGAGATAAAGCCCCATTAATTGTCTTCTTACCAGAAATCCTCTTCCCGGCCAATCTGTGGGCTTTAAATTAAGATCTGAATTGTTCAGAGCACAGCTTTCTGCCAACAGCCGCTTTGCAAATACTTCTTTTCCTGGTAGTCTGAGGCCTCACAACCACCCTGGGCTGAAAAGTGGGCTGAGACCAACCACTTGGTCTCTTATGAAAACCATCAGACCTTTGCACAGCTAGGGTGAGCTTTAGCAGGATGCCTCTGCCCCAGTCACCCAAAAGAGGCCAGCCAAGAAGAGGGGTGCCTCTATGACAGAAGAGATTCACCCTGATGGTGGGTGATGCCCCTGGAACCATGGGAAGAGTCAGCAGGTGCCCTCCCTCTCCCCCTGCCCGGCCTGTTCTGCCCTACATCCTCACAGCAGCTCAGGATAAGTCGCTCAGACTGTGTGCTCCAGTTGCGCCGAGCAAGCACTGCCTGAGTATAAATGTGCTACACGGCGCGTTGGCTTCCTCCAGCCAGGGGGATTTTCACTCAGCAATTTCAAAATCAGGGCAGGAAGAGCCAGGTCCCAGGTGAGTAAAACCACAACAGGGGCTGCAGGAGAGTGGTGGGGGGCAGGGGGCGAAGAAGGCAGCTGTGCCACCATGGGCACTTAAATGCCACTCCTGCCACCCACATCAGCAACCCACTTGGCAGAGATAAACAGTAAGGAATGTGCCTTCTGCAAGAATCAAAGTCCCCTGGGGGATAGGACCCTGAGCTTCTCTCCCATTCTCTGTCCAGGTAAGAAATCTGAAGCTCAAGGGTCTTGCAAGCTATGCTCAAGGGCATGCTGCTGGAGTCCCCGAGGCCAGCCCTGCGTCTTAGCTGGCCTCCATATATCTGAGCACCCCACCGTGTCTTCTCTGAGTCACTGATGACAAAGGTCATTTTTCACCGGAGGATATAATCTGTGAAAATCTTCTCCTGCATTCCAGGGTAGGAGCTCCCATATTTCACAGAGCGGGTTAATCACGAATATCAACTGAGTAAAGCGGGAAGACAGGCAGGGAAGGGAAGACCCCCCAGGGTCCCCAGACACTTGAAATGAGGCCCATGTTTGCCTTCTCTGCTCACCAAACAATAAAAACTCCCTGAAGGCTGGCAACACATCGAAAAGGCTTTGAACTACCTGGATCCAAAAGATATTCTCTTTAACCCAATGGACAATTTATTTCGGAAAGATAACTGATGAGTTATGTATATTAGTCCCCAGTGTCCAGTGTCACCATCATTGAGATGAAGTGCTGGGGACAGAGTGAAGTCCCTTAATTACTCACACATGTGCAGCATGTTTGCAAGGAAAGAAAACATAATGCAACGTGCTTATAGATTTCAGCAGCATAATAGCATGATGAAGATTTCTAAATTTTTCAAAATGTCATTTCTTTCCAAAAGATGGATTATTTCTGTTGGGGTTTCGTCTACCTAATTATTCCTGCCTTGATTACTTAACTACTCCAGATATTTCATCCCTCCATGCTCTGATCTTGTTTGCTGGCAGGTAGCGTGGGAGCCAGGGTTAGGCTCCATGTACCGGGAAAATCCTCCCAAGAAGCAGGAGCCCTGCAGGAGCCCCGCAGGAGCCTCTGCACACTTGGCAGTGGCTTGGGCTTGTCAGCAGTCTGTGCAGCCGGAAGGCGACAGCATCTTGCGAACCCGGGCCATCTGCTCACCAGCTCCTTGCCCTGTACATGACACAGACCTTGACCGTGCACTCTGCATTTCCCTAGAGTTGTGCTTCTCAAGCTGCAGCCCAGAAGGCCTGTGTGACAAAGTGCCCACCCCTCTGGGATGTCTAATTCAGGAGACTGTAGCAGCGGCCCCAGAGTCCCCATTTTCTAACTCCATTTCCCCAGTGATGCCGTTGCTGGTTCCAGACTCATATCCGGAGTATGCTACTTTAAGACCTTTTTTCTTTCTTTCTTTCTGAGATAATTTACAATTTTCCTAGGGCAGGCCAGCCAGGATCGTATGAGGCTGAAAATTGGGACGTAACGGCATTTATGTGTTAGCTTTATGGATATCTGTCCAGTGTCTAGCTCTGGGTTCAAGGAATAGAAGTAATTAGCTATGTGTCAGACAGGAAGGGAAGGAAGGAGGGTGGGAAAGAAAAACTATCGTGGATGGGGGGGAAGATTTTAGTATGATTCTAAAACTGTACTCTGAATAGTCTGGGAGCAGGCACACCACTAAACCGGACTGAGAGGAAATGTGTGTTCTTACCGCGTTTTCTTGCTGTGCAAATATCGGGGCTGGTGACCCTACAAACCATGAGTGACTCGGCACTCCCGTGGGGCCAGGGGGCAAAGGGCAGGCCTCGAGCCCAGCGCCTGCCCAGGGCGCACCTGTCACACCGAGGGAGGGAAGCCCGCGCCCTTTGGCTGATCCCGCAGCCTGGAAAGCAGCCAGACTCCGCTGCCTTTGAAAGCCTGTTCCTTGGAGCAATACTGGATCGCTAGGTTTAATTGTTTCTCTCTCTCTCCCCCTCTCTCTCTCCCTCTCTCTCTCCCCCCCCCCTCCCTCTCTATTTTTTCCCTGTGGTTTATGAAGCCGCCCTGCCTGAAGCCCTCCCCTGTGCAGCGGCCCGGAAAGGTGGGAGGAGCGCAGGCAGTGCTCCCGGCTCAGGGCAAGCCGGTTCCCCTTCCCGGACTATAAAGAAGCAGTTGTTGGCAGCTGATGAATTGCGAGGCCGGCCGGCTGGATGCGCACCTGTGACGCTGGGCTTCGGCTGGAGGCTGTGGCCAGTGGCCCGCAGGCACTGTAGTCACAGATTTCTTCCCCTCCTCCCCCCGCGCTAGGGGAGATGAGGCGGCAGGGATGTGGTCGGCCTCCTTGTCCCCTCCTGGAAGTAGCTAAGGCCTCATCGCTCCAAATGTGGTCCACGCAACTGGATAGCAGCTTGCAGAATTAAGAAGCAAGACCCACACCTGTCACATTATGCGAAAATTAGCTCTAAATGGATCAAGGACCTAAATCTACACCCAGAAACAATCAAACTATTAAAGAAAAACATAGGAAATACACTCCAAGAAATAGGAACAGGGAAAGACTTCTTAGAAAAGATGCCAAAAGCAAAGCCAAAATGAACAAATGGGACTCTATCAAACTAAAAAGCTTCTGTACAGCAAAGAAAACAATTAACAAAGTTAATAAGCAACCAACAGAGTGGGAGAAAACTTTTGCACACTACATGGGTGATAGGGGACTAATATCCAGGATTTACAAAGAGCTTCAGAAACCCAGGGACAGAAAAAAAAAAACTGTAACAAAATGGGCAAAGGAAATGAACATTTTTCAAAAGAACAGACTCAAATGGTTAACAGACATATGAAAAGATGCTCAGGCTCCCTAGTCCTCAGGGAGATACAAATGAAAACCAGGTTGAGATACCACCTAACACCAGTGAGACTGGGAGACTGGCTTACATTCAGAACTCCACTAACAACACCTGCTGGCGTGGATGTGGGGAGAAAGGTACTCTCCTTCACTGCTGGTGCGAGTGTAGGCTAGTACAACCACTGTGGAAATCAGTATGGAGAGTGCTTAGAGAATTGCAAATAAACCTGCCATATGACCCAGCTATCCCACTCTTAGGAATATACCCAATAGAAGTGAAATCTGCATATGAAAAGGGGGTCTGTAATCCTATATTTGCAGCAGCACAATCTATAATAGCAAAGACATGGAAACTATCCAGATGTGCATCCAAAGAAGAGTGGTTAAAGAAACTGTGGTACATCTACTCCATGGAATATTATTCAGCTATTAAGAAGAATGAAATTATTCTATTTACAACCAGGTGGTCCCAACTAGAGACCATTATGCTCAGTGAAATGACTCAATCACAAAAGAACAAATACCATATGTTCTCTCTTATATAAGGAAGCCAACATGGAAAGTGTAACTTCAATAATCCGATCCATACTGTATTTTGTTTGGGTTTTTTTTTTTTTGGTTGTATCCCATGTGTTTTGATTTTTTTTTTATTTCAGTTTTGTTTATTCCAAATAATTTCTTTTCTCTTGTCGAATTGATCACTGGCTCATGGATTACATTGTGGCATCAGTTTTTCAAAGAGACTTTTGTGTTTCCTTTTTGTCACTCATATGTTGGTTACTCAGTGGTGTGTTTTTTCATGGTGCTGTAATTTGTTGTTGATGTTATTGTTGTTGTTGGTGGTGGTGGTGGTGTTGGTGTGGCTGTTTTAACTCATACCAGTTGTTGACCTTGTTTCATGGCTTCTCACTTTTGGTAATGTATAGTGATGGAGTACTGGGGTCTATCACATATAGACGTGGGGGTACAATGGAACATGCATCCCTGCTTTCAGACGAAAGATGGATTACCAATGAAATTGTTGGACATGTGTGGACAATGGGATGCTGGACTGTCTGACATTGTCTGTACCAGCAATGTTGGGGTACACTTAAATAAGAGACTGATAGAATTATGATTCCTTAAGAAGGACTACACTGTTGTAATAAAATGGGGAAAAATTGTCAGGGGTGGGAGTTTGGGGGGAATCCCAGCCTATACGAAATTGTACCACATAATTCAAAAATTCAAAATAAAAATATATTTTAAAAAAATGTGATCCACGGAGCAGCAGCATCACCTGGGAGCTAGCTGAAAATGCAGATCTCAGCCCAGACCCTCTGATCAGAATTTGTATTGTAATAAATCCTGGGGTAATTCCACACTCACATTAAAGTCTGCAAAATACGATGACACAGAAGTCCTTAGCATAGCAAAGGTTTAAGAGCTCTGATCTCACACAAGGAAAGTGGGGCGGGATGGGGGGGGTTCAGTCCCAGAATTGGGAAGGGGGAGTGGAGGGTTAACCCTGATGTGGGGTGGAGGGCAGAGAAATTAACAGACGCAATGAATTAGCTGGGAGCAAACAGCAGGCCAGGGATAGCTCAATTTCTCTGTGATGGAGGATGGAGTGGAAGAATAGGGCTAGAAAGAGAGACGTGCTGCCCTGCATTCCCAGGAAAGTTAGGTGTGTCGCATGCTGTGACCCACTGCTCCACCTGCTGTGTGTCTCCCGAGAACCCGTGGAGACATTTAGTTCCTACAAAGGACAGATGAGCAAACAGCAGTGGCCAGATTGGAGAGCGGACGTGCAGCCTAGGTACGAAACACCTGGGACTTTCTTAATAAGCAGGCTGACATGTGGTGAATAAAATTTTAATGCAGGAAGAAAGTGGAAGCGCATGGTCATTTAAAAAAAAAAAAAGTGTGGCCTGGCCTCCCACATGGTAACTGGGAAGCCATGCCTGGCAGGGAGCCCCCTGGTACCACCGAGGCCAGCAGAGCAGCAGGCCAGCAGGGTGCTGGAGTGGAGAGGGCTGCTATCTTGCAGGGAAGGAGGAGGGAGGGCCCAAGAGCCAGCCTTCTGTCCATTTTCTGCACTACTGGAGGGGAGCAGAGGTACGGAGCGTGTTAAAGAGCAGGTAATCCCCAAAGAAATGATTCGGATTTGGTGTAAGCGCCTGTCTAGGCCCCCCGGCTGACCTGCTCTTGCCCTCACTTACTGTCTGCCCGGCTGGAATCCGGCAGCCTTGGTGAGGGGAGGCTCGAGTTCAATCTCATCAAATCTGGAGAGGGTGAGACACTTTCAGACTCCTTGCAGGGCTGCCTCTGTAGCCCCCATTCAACATGTTCCTGTGTGGAGCAGATGTACCCTTGGAAGGCACACACCTCACAAATTCCCGGAATGTGCTAGGATTCCCATACGCTGAGGCTGCCAGGGGGAACTGGTGGCCTCTGCTGAGGCATACACCTGCACCTCCGCTTCATGCAAGTTTGGCGGCAATTGGCAGAAATCTAGTACATTCCAGGAGAATATGCAAATCAGAAGGTGAATGTCACGTTCACTTCTAGTATATATTAGAACTGGCATTTGAGACTGGTGAGAAGGGTGGCATGTCATAGGAGAAAGTGCAGAGAACGTAGGAGTCCCAGGGTAGGACCTGAGAAGTGTGGCTTAGCAACATCTGGAGCAGTGGATGGGAAGTCCAGAGTGAGTCAAAAATCCCGCGTGGGGCTAGAGGAATGAAGGAAGAACCCTGGGACCAGCGTCGCACCACAACGAGTTAAAGCACCACTTGTGATTCAGCATCCCATATGGGTACTGGCTGATGTCCCAGCTGCCCCACTTCCCATCCAGCTCCCTGCTGATGCCCTGGGAAAGTATCAGAGGATGGGCCAAAGGCTTGGGTCTGTGCAGCCCATGTGGAAGACCAGGATGGAGTTCCTTGTTGTTGGCCTTTCCTGTTGTGGCCATTTAAACAGTAAACTCTTTAAAGGTTCTCCCTCCCTCTCCTCCCACCTCTCCTTCCACTCCTACTCTGCTGTCACTCTGTTTTCAAATAGATTAATATTTTGCAAAGGAAAGCATCCTGTGCTGGGCTGTACTCACAGCTGTGAATGTCCACAAAAAGAGACGAAATGGTGCCAGTTGGTCCTGCTCTTGTCGCTAACACTCCTGGAACATTCTGCTCAGTTCTCAAAGTCGCGCTTTGAAAAGGCTCTCAGCCAACTGGACACATTCCAAACAGAACACCCCGGAGAGTGAGTAGCTGCGAAACAGGACATAGAAGCCGACTCGGTGTCAGCTCATGTCAAGGACTCCTAGGGGGTTGTGGTCGTTGCAAACGGGGTCCTGTGCTACCAAACCTTATGGCCCACCAAGTGAGTCAGACAAGTGAGACCCAGAAAGAGACGGCTCAAACCGGCAGCCGGGCCTTGGAAGGAATAGGGAAATCATGGAATATTTTGACCTAAGTGACACCCAACAGTTAACACTCCGAACAGCAGGAGAGGAAGGGGAGAGGAAGGCTCTTGCCTTAAAGGAACAATCCAAGCAGTGCCTTCCTTACACATTGTGTGTCTAATGGCCCTACTACAGGTTCTGAAACAATGAACTTGTATTGTGCTCAGACACAAGGAGAAAAGAGGTGGGGAATGCTCACACCTTACTGTGTGAGTCTTTTGGCCCTTCCCTCATGCTTGCGAGGTGGCTGCAGCTGGTCTCGCCTTCGTGTCCACATTTCAGCCAGAAGAAGAAGGTGAAGCAGTTGTATCATGAAGACAAAAGCTTTCCCCCTGAAACCTATAGGAAGTGTGTACTTTAAATGGTATCTACCAACAGGCTGGCTCACGGTCTATGTTGAGATAGCCATGCGATAGCTGGGCTTTGAGACTCTGCCTTGGCATCTTGAAGGGGTGATGGTGCCATTCTTATGGAGAACAAGAATAGAGGCAAGGACCAGGTTTGTGGAGTGTGAGAGTGGTGGTTGCCGAGTACGGCCTTGGACGTGATGAGAAGCCTGTGGCATGCCTGACACAGAGATGTCACGTGGACAGATTAGGTTTGAAGGGGTAAGACTGTACCTGGGAATTCGGGGCCAAGCGACAGGGCTAGAAGTCATCAGGAAGAAGTAGGAATGGAAGCCTTAGAGGGGAGGCAGTACAGGGTGAACTAGAAGAGTGAGAACAGGGGGCACAATCTGGCTTTGGGGTAGGAAGCTGGTGGTAACAGAAGTGTCTGGAAGTGCCCTGGAAGAAACAGCCAGAGAGGAAAGTGAGACAGTAGTAGCGAATGGTGGTGGGAGCAGAGTCTTTCCGAGAGGAAGGGCGACACAGGGGCAGCCCACATGTTGATGGTCTCCACCCAAGATATTCTAGCACCTCTCAAGTCACCTGCAGCTATGGGTTCTTCCTGAGCAAGCCCACTACATCCACTTACAGTGCCTCTCTCTCTCTCTCTCTCTCTCTCTCTCTCTCTCTCTCTCTCTCTCTCTCACGTGCATAGAGCTTTCTCTGGTTTGTAAGCACAGGCACAACGTGGGAGGTAAGAAGTTAACCATCGCTTTTGCTTGTTGGTCAGAGGAAACTAAAGTACCATTATTTTCCTAGCCATCCTGAATCTACATTCATCAGACACAAGCTGCCTCCACTTTGCCACCCAAGTTTGATCCCTAACAAGGTCAAAGTTGTATAGTTGTTGTGTACGAGCAATGAAGTCACCACCCTGTCTTCCTTGGCACCCGAGATCAATCTGCTGCATCTCAAAAACAAAACAGAGAAGAGAGAGAGAGAGAGAGAGAGAGAGAGAGAGAGAGATTGCCATGCTACATCCTAAGCACTTTTCTTACTGATTTCTTCAGCTGAAGATGTTCATTTGCAGCTCTTAAGCTCTACTAACCACCAAGTGCTAGGACACAGACAAGTTCAGTCAAGTTCTTGGCTGCTTTGAAACAAGGACAGTTTTTCCTCTGGTTTCCAGCACCATGTGCCTCATTTCCATCTGCGACTTCACCAGAATGACCTCCCCTGCCCACGTTCCTATCAGTATTCAGAGCATGGCTGCTGAGGGTGTTTATGAGACGATTGAGGCTCTGTGGGCAGTTCTCTTCTGAATCCTCGCTACAGGTGCCACTCCTCCATGCCAACACAGGCTTTTCCCGGCCTGCTCCTCCAAAGTTCCCTAACCTCTCCCCACAGCCCAGTTCCAAAGCCACTTCCACCAGAGCAACACCCCATTTCTCAGCCCAAATCACTGTCTTAGCTCAGTTGTGCTACCAAAATGCCCGAGACTGGATGATTTGTTAACCACAGAGATTTCTTTTCTCTTGGCTTGCATCTTGCTGCATCCTCCGTGGCAAGAAATGCTATGTGCCACGTGACAAAATTGCAAAAGAGACGAGTGCTGTGTCCTCCCTGGGCAGCAGGCAGAAGGGTAAAGAAGTCCGACCTTTTGCAGAGCCTCTTTTATAAGGGTCTTCATCCCATTCCTGGGGAGGAGCCCTGGTGACCCGAGCTCCACCTTTAAATTGCGTGCGAGATTGAGTTTCAACATGACTTTGAGAGCAATGTAATCATTTAAACCCATTTAAGCAAGCACCTTACTGGACAGTGCTGTCCTGAGGATAAAGGATGACATGGCATGCACAGTCTCACCTGGATGAAAGCTACTTAGGTTTGGCAGAAGCAGCAATGCCCATTATGAGTCTTGCTCCCACAACACATATACAACATCTGAGCAACTTCATTTATGTCCCTCAGCCTCGGGTTGCATATCTGTAAAATGGGGACAGGACAACGGTGGCCGTTCTTTTGGATTCACCAGGATCTTTCAAATGTAGGTCCCACCTTCTGATGAACAGATCCTGTCTCTCCCTTACTCATCCATGGGTCATATGACATAGACAGAACCAACTACAGTATTCCATTCACTTAATCTTTCATGAACAGACCCATGTGTCCAGCAGCCCAACCAGGGGCCCTTCTCTTAATTGGAATTAACAGGGAAGCTTTCTGGCCTGAAAGCCTAGTAACTACAAAGTTGTGGAACGGGCACTGGCCATGACTCAGTTCCCCAGCATATGTAGGAAGTTCATCTACCAGAAGAAAGGGAGACCCCACCTTAGAAAAGGAAACATGGTGTAAACTCTGACTCGGTGCTTAAGACCACACTTGAGATGCACACAAGCAGCATCAGAGTGCCTGGGATGCGGTCCTGCCTCCTCTTCCAATCTAGCTTCCTGGTGCACATTTTGAGAGGCAGCAGGTGGTGACTCAGTTAATTAGGCACCTACTGCCCACATGGGATATCTGGATTGAGTCTCAAGGCTCCTGAGTTCAATCTGGTCCAGGCCTGGCTGTTTGGAGCCATTTGGAGTGTGAACCAAAGTGATGGAAGATCTCTCTCTCTTTTAAGTAAGGTGAAAAAAAAATTTTCAAAGACAATGTGAAATAATATCCCCATCATCATCTTAGACTTAACCAAGCCTCTGCCCATTTCTCATGTCCAAGGGCCAAGAGGTTCTCTTTCAACCCAAGTTAGATTGAGCTGGACTTCTCCCACTTAGGAATTTAAGACAACTAATTGGGAATGTCTGCTTTGCAAGGTTACTGTGAGGGTTGAATGAGATAAAGTAGGCATGGGAGGTATCTAACCATGGTCAAGGACATCGTAATTCTCAAAAGTGCCACTCCCTGACTTAGTGTCAGCAGACACCTTTCTCCTTCATACCCCTACACGGAATTTAATCCAAGAAGCCCTTTTGAAGGCCCTCGCATTGCTTAAGGCTCAATTTGCCTTTTATCCTCCTGGGAACACCCATAGGGTTCTTTGCAGCCATTTTGTGCTCATTGGCTCTATGCCAACTCCTTTGCCTGTTTTTTTTTTAATTTTTTGTTTCAAACATCCTATGCAACATTGCTCCCCGCCGAGTAGCAGCTCATTCCTGGGCTGATCTTTTCTTCCTCCCCTCTCCCCCGCCCCCGTCTCCTTTGTGGTGGTTGACTTGGAATTCCATGTTTGAGTTCCTCCATTCTTCTGGGTGGTCTCCATAAAGACTTCAGCCATGTAGCCTTATCCCAGTTTTCTCTAAAGCACTATACCTCTGTCTTCAGCAGACCCTCTGCAAGAAGTCCACCTGGGTATGCCCGGACCATCCTGACCAATGCAATCAGAGGTTTGGAAGCAGATTTCTGAGAGCAGAGAATAGGGGGAGGTACCAGCCTTTGGCTATGTGTAGGGGTCTGCAACTGCTATGCCAGGCCCTTTGAAGTCTGAGCAGCCCGGTCCTCACCACCCTCATTCTCTAGTAACAAGTTTACCTTTTCCCAAGATCTTGTTCCACTGCCACACCAGTTACTTCTTCGATGAAAACTCAAGGCTTATAATTCCCTTTGTCACTCCCCTATCCTGCAGGACGTGGCACTGTCTATAAGGCAAGCCAAGAGTTTATCCCAGTGCTCCGCATGCAGCTGATGGGAACTCTGAGTAGACTAGTTGGTGCTACAGCAACTCCCTGCACATACCTCCTACCTCCATTAATAATTCCTCTGGGCCAGTTGTGTGGTCCCAGACAGGAACCCATCAGGCTCCCCATCTGGTCCTGCAGCTTATAACGCACTCCTACAACAATCTGACTTCTGTTTCCCTTGCCTTTGATCTCCATCCACATTGTTTCCAACACAGCCCCACCCTCCAGCCTGTGGGTGTAAATCTTTCTATCATGTGTGTGGATGTTCTACCTCCCCTGCTAATGGTTTCTTTTCAATAAGGTCAACTTCTTATTTCCACCCCACCCACAACCACCTTCTGAAGATGACCCTTCTCCTCAAGGGACTTTGGCCACAGCAAATTGGACTAGTATTTTAGTTTGGATTTCCCCAAAGTCGATGCCGAGGCTAAGATCACATGCAAGTAATTTGGGAAGTGATTCTAAGCTGGGCCTGTAGTGGAGAAGTGAAACAATGAAGGTCGCCATAGAAGGTGCATTTTCAGGCAAATATCTGCTGTGGTTACCTGGAGTTGTTTCACTGGAGAATAGTGTAGAAGGCAAGCAATAGCTATCCCACCAAACAGGCAAAGAATATTCGGGGTTTGTACACTGACTCTTATCACTCATTAAACATTCATACCCAGCACTTCTAGCCAGCCACTCCTGCTGAGGCAAAGCAATGGCTAGAGATGCTCCCAAAGAGATGCAGGGACTGCTAGCTGGAAATGTGGCCAGCATGCACCAAGATGGTAAATTCTGAGGGTGTGGGCTGGTCACTGCCAGAGTACATTACAACAGACTTGGGGTCCCCAGCTGAAGGAAAAACATAGGTTGTTTTCAGAAAGCTCATGGCAAATGAACATTCTGTGAAACCATGTGTGCATTTCACTCTTGATTGGGGGAAGAGAATCAGAATTGATTTGTCTTTTAATTTGATTTTCCACCATCTCTTGAGAGTTTGGGAGGTGCGTTCAGACCTCAGTGCTAAGAGCCATGGGATTGAGATGCCTCCTACACTGAGAAGGAATAGCCTGTTTCTTCTACATGGATACTGATTTGTAAACAGAAATAAAAAAAAAAATCTACCTGCAAAGGCACGGAGGGAAATAGGGAAAGGAAATATGAGAAAATGAGTGGCCCCAAGAGGAAGAAAAACCAGCAGCTCTGAGCTTTGCTAGTTTTGTTTGTTTGTTTGACATATGAGCCCATGTGTCTCTGAGTCTCTTTGAAAAAGGTTGTCTTGAATTGAGTCAGTGCAAATGACCTACATTCTTTCCAGCCAAAAAGCTTTGACTATGGCTACCTCTGAGGTCTCTTGGTAGTATTTCATTTTCAGTTTACTTCTGTTTCTGTCACAAACACAGGCATATGGGCTTGCACGACACAGAACTGCTTTTAAATGCCCTTTCCAATCCCTACCCTTACTCCCTCCATCTCCGGAACTCAGCACAACTCAGTGCAATGTAGGTTCTTCTCTGTCTTTTTCAGAAGTGGTGCCTCAATACCTCTGGCCCAGCCTGACCGTGTTTAAGTCAAGATTCTCCCCTACATTGCATATCTGATGTGCAAAATCCACTCACAAACCCCAAGCCTGGAATGTTTTCATGTTCTGAGCTGAGAGTCCATTTCCCACTGCCTTTTTGCAGCAAGTGTGATGCAGGCAAAGCTGATGACATGATCCTCAGATGCCACAGGACAGTGTGGTTAACCAGTTCCCAGGAGAGCCAGACAGCCCTGTGAGCTCAGAATCAGCGTGTTTCCTGTACACTCTTTGCTGCCTTGGTTTGACAGATCCTAGAAGTCAAAAGCAAAGTGCAATTCTCTGGAGCCCTCTGGGTTGGCTTCTTGGGTCCTGCTAGCCATGTGTCTGTGAAGAACAGCTAAAAGCCAATGGTCCAGTGCCAGAGTCTTTTCATTTCAAGATCCTCGTCTCTCAGTTCAGCCATCCTAATCATAGTCTTGATTCAAACTGTGTTTGGTGGATCTGGGCCAAGAGCCCTCAATGAAGTCAAATTTTATGGTGTTTTATTTTTCCAATTTGCAAATGTAGCGCTTATGGTAATACAAATTCTTCTACTTGGCTAGAAATTGTGCCTTAGCAGCGTTTAATTAATGCATTACCTTAGGAGTTTCAGATATTTCTTGGAAGTAAGGTGGGGAATTAATACAAAACTAAATAAATAAGCATTTTCTTTCTTTCAAGGCAGTATTTCTGACATGCAGCAAATGCTTACCAGAGTAAAAATTCAATCCACTCATGCCCGTGCTAACAACAACAACAACAAAAAAATCCTGAAGTAACCGGGATATATTTTGGACCCTAAACTTTTAAGGGGGTGGAGAACAATGTGGAAACTAACAGCACAGCTCCTTCCACTACGCTAGTTTGGTGATAGACTCAATTCTCTTTCAAGAGTAATTTGTTTCAAGATTAATTTATTTGAAATGCAGACTTGACAGAGAAAGAGAGAGAGAAAAATCTTCTATCTGCTGGTTTATTCCCCCAGATTACTACAATAGCCAGGACTAAATCAGGCTGAAGCCAGGAGCTTGGAACTCCCACATGGATGACGTGGGCTATTACTGACTGCTTTCCCAACTGCATTACAGGGAACTAGATCAGAAGCACAGAAGTGGAGCAGTTGGGACTCAGAGTGGTACTTTGATATGCAAGCCAGCATCACAAACAGCAATTTAACATCAGCCCATGGACTTCACTCTTTTTAAAATGCAAGGTTTTTTTTAACTTATAAAATTAACAAGTAATCATAAGGAAAAATTTAAACTTGGCATAAAGAATACACTACCCCATTCCTGTAGTCCTAAAACCAGCATTATTTTTTATTAACAGTTTCTTTAGAGTTCTAGAATTTCCCATGTACAAACCAAATTTATACAGTATAAATTTAGTTAATTTAATGGCATCTTTGCATACTCTTCTGACATTTGAACATATTTATTAATTCTAAGAAAAAGGTCTTAAGCATATTCTGCACTCATTACAAATTCAGCCTCTTTTAAATCTGTAGACCTATATGAATACAATTGATGTTCAATCTAAAACCCCAAGAATTACAAAGTGCCAACTGATCAAATATTCGAGTATGCTCTGTGTCCTGTAGCAGTGAGATTTTTCTGCTTAATTCACTACCCCCTAAACTCAGTGACTTAAAACAGTAACCACCTGTTTAGCTGAAGAATCAGGGGGTTGGCAGTTTGGGCAGGGCTCAGTTGGACAGTTGTACTGGTATCCAACAGGCTCATTCCTGTTTCTATGGTCAACTGCCAAGTTAGCTGAGGTCACAGGGGTGACTAAGCCAGAGATGTCCTATCAACAACAGCCTAGCTTAGAACTAATTCTTATGGTGGTAACTGCAGAACATCCAAGAGTGTAAGAACAGCACTTTAGGAGTTCTACAGTTGAGTCATGTTTGTTAGGACCCCATTGACCAAAGCAGAGACACGAGCAAGGTCAAAACCCACAAATGAAGTCTTTACATCCTTTATTGGGAGGGTGAAAATTTGTGTCCACTTATGTAATCCACTAGTTTTTTCCATTTTTTCTTTTTTCTTTTTTCCACTATATACATTTGGTAGGTCAGGGAGTAGAAGTTGGTAGGAATTCATTTAAATATAAATTAATATTAAATTCCACCCTCACCCTAAATGTTTGGAATACTTGAAGTTTTCACACAAAGGAGGAATGAGAGTCTGTCCCAGTGTGGAGCCAGAGTTCTGGCTCTGAGCCATACTCTAGTTCATACTAACAACCAGGGTGCTATACTCATTAGAAACAGGAATGGTAGCCAAGTTGTGGGGTCTTCTAGCATACTGTGTCCACAAAGAAAGGGGTACAAGAAACATACAATAAAGAAGGACACACCTAGGGATGAGTATTATGGTACAATGGATTAAGCCACCACTTGGGGCACCTGTGTTCTATATCTGGTCAGTGTCCTGGCTACAAAGCTTCTAATCCAAGTCCCTGTTAATGCGCACACTGGAAGGCAGTGGATGATAGCTCAACTACTTGGGTCCCTATCACCCATATGGGAGACCCAGATGGGAGTCCCTGCTTCCTGGTTTTGTGGTGGCCCAAAACCACCTGTTGTAGCCATTTGTAGCCAGCAGATGAAATCTCTCTCTCCTTCTTTCTTCAAAAAAAAGAAAAAACAAACAAGTACTCAAAAAGTAAAAGATACCTTGAAACAGGACTCACAAGTCACTTTCTTTTGAGGTTTACTGATTTGGTTGATAATTAGAAACAGAGGAAAATATTGTGATGATATAATATCTTGAAATAATAACAGGAAAGGCTTCCCTTACATTTTCCTCTTGCCTCTGCAAGCCTTTGGTGCATGACGTCAGCGGTATTCCTGGTGTGCCTGCATGTGGGAGGGCTGAGAATCCGGCCTGAGCCAAAGCAGCTAGTTCAGTTTCAGCACAGAGTTTCAGAAAATTGAGAGCAGAGGCCACAGTTGGAACGTCAGGGCTTTCGATGACAAGCATGGGGCTCTTGAGAGAGCAAAGGTTGCCGCATGCCAAGAGAACAAGAAGCTAAGAGGCACGGAACTGACACTGGAGCAGCAAACAACAGAGCAGCAAGAAGCAGATGCCTGCCCTAGAGCTGAGCAAGGTTAGGCCAGCTGGCGAGAGGAGAGAATTGGAAGGGAGGAGTGTTGGAGACTCCATGCTGGAGGATCCATCAGAAGGGGACCCCAGCTCATGTGCTCCTCACCCCGAGTGATCCCTGAGGCTGGGACACGACCAACAGGAGCAGAAAAGGGTCACACAAGGCCTGGTGAATCCTGGAGTGGAGGGGCCTTTCAGAGACATGCAAAGACAGTGCTCAAGGGGGAAAACACATGTGTTGGGAGGAGATGCTGTGGCTGGGAATAAGAAGCTCCACAGAGAGCTGCTCACATCCCCAGTATGGCCCAGAGTGGCTGAGAGCCTGCCACGAGGGCACAGAACATTTCCCCTAAGTAAACAGGGAAGCCACCAGGTGACTGCCCACACATGGCCAGCTGCATGCAAAAAGAACACAGATGTTTTCTGCATGCAGGCAACTGAACAAGTGGCTTTGACCTCACTGACAACCACTGCAGGATCAAAACTATCCACATGCCGGAGGCCTTGCACTCAAGTCAGGACAACAGTCAGTACTCTAGAGCTTAGAAGCTTTGGAAATTGATGGCACAATCCTAAACTGATGGAGTTAAAAAACAAATCTCTAAATGACTCGGTTTCTATGGAAGACCAGGTCAAGTTTTCCAACATTTGGTAGATTAGAGGTCCAGGCCAATTTCAGTCCAATTTCATGAAAATGAAAAATGTTCCATACCTAACTCCAGGACTGTGGAGTTCATTTTAAAATTTCTTCATTCTCTAGGCCTGCCACCCACTGTTTGCCTTGGAATAGAGCCATTGCTTCCTTCCTGAAAGATAGGTATTTACTAAGTACAGCAGTGATTATCAGCAACGGAAATAAAATCCTGATGACTAATACATTGAGAATACTTAATCATTGCTTCATGCAAACAAGCCCATCTTGAACTCTATCCTTCTACCCCAGGCCGACTCCAGCATCCTGTAAATTAAGCTAGTGGCCCATCCAGTAAGAGTATGGTAGGCAGAGTCGACCAGTGACTTAAACGAGGTGATCATAGGACAAAGGTCCACATGCCCATAGATACACAAGTAGCTGGTTTATTGGTGGTTGGGACTGGTTGATCTATGCTTCTCAGTTACCCACATCAGGGCTGCCTTCCCAACATGGGTAGAGACAATCCCGAGCCACTACTCCCATACCACCATTGGATCTCCTTTGTATATCATGGCGAGATTCAGCTTTGCTGCTGTTTCAGTACAGTGGCTGTTGTGCCCCTCTTTCCTTCAGAACCGCTTGTGGAGCTCCACTGTCCAGCAGGGTGGCCCTTTCTTGTTCCCAAAACCATAACAGATAAAGAGCTTGACAGTTTTCTGACCCTCTTTGTTGGTTAGGATTCAGTTGGCTGCAAGAGGAACACACCATGTAACACGGCTAAAGTTTTATTTCTTTCCAAATATCGAAGAAATCCATAATAGTTCTTATATGACTGATACGGTACTCCGCATAGCTGAAGACCCAAATTACTCCTATTTTATGGCTTTGTCACTAGAGGTTTCTGATATTACTTCAGATCAATGATCTATAGCCAGGTAGCAAGAAGGGATGAAAAAGTTTATGCTTTGTCCCTAAAAAGATAGTTCCTGGAATCACCTAATTAAATCTTAATCTTAATTTAATCTTCTCATTAAATCTCATTGGCCAAATACCACATGGCCATATCTAGGTTCTATGGACACTGGGAAATGTACTCTTTATTCCAGAGAGAACACACAATGAGTTAAAAGTCAGTAGTATGAATGATTAGCAGTCCTACAATCCTCAAACAAGATAACCCCTCAGGCACTGCTAAGCAGCTATTGTACCTTGTAGACGTTTTTGAAAAGCAATATCCATTGAAAAAGTTGCAAAATCTTCATCCTTGTATCCAAGATGCTTTGTAACATGAATGCAATTTCTCTTTCTGGCTTTACATTCCAGTCTCTTGCCTCACCTGGCTATTATGTGCCTCTGTGTATGTACCAGAAGAATCTGTGCCCACTTATACACTCATACTCACCCCCATCTAGAGGTGTAATTCATTCCATTCCCTCTGTCTACAATGGCTCTGTCCCATCTTCTCTGCAAATCCTGTCTTTCATGGAATCACAGCAGGTATTCCACAGTCTTTTCATACCCCTGGGGGCAAGACGGAAAAATGAAGGCTGGCTGGTGATTAAATTACGCGAATTTATGCCAGGCTCAAGAAATGCAGAGTAATGGCTCTCTGGCAAACCAGATGTTGGACTCTGACAGTGGGGCACAGAATTCTTATTTATCTTCATCATGTCAATTCAGCATCGCTACCATTGACACCACCAAGGCATCATGATGAAAGTTATGGATAATATGAGACACGAAAGAAGAAAGTACATGGATCTCATCTTACTTGAATACTTTTGGGTCCTTATTCCATCAAGATATAATCTAATAGAAATACTTGTGGTGTCAAGCATTTGACCCTAAGAGGTCAGTGACACAGGTCCAGAACCTGGCAAGCATATACAAAAACAAAACAACAACAACAAAAAAAAACTTAGTTTCTGCTTGACAACAAGCTCAATGGAAGCTATCAGTACAGCTACCTAAAAGGTTTTTTGGATCTTAGAATGGGTTAATAAAAACAAAGTATCCAGAAAAAGAAAAGGAATAGCCTAGGTTTCCTTTGAACAGATCAGATCAAATCACCATAGGCCCATTTCAATGGCCCAGTCTCTTCAGCCCTCCCATTGTCCATGCCCTTTGCCATGAAGCTTTAATGTTTCTCCCACCAAAGAAAAAAAAAATCAGAATTCCTCCCCCACCTCCAACTTGGTATTAGGATTTCCCATTGTTTCGTTAGCATGCTTCACATGCCTGAAGATGGGGAAAACACTTGTACAGCTGGGTTACTCTTGTAAGCATGGGTCATCCTCATGCAAAGAACATTCTCAGGCCAGCCCACAGGTCCCTGGAGGGGATGAGACACACACCGTGCAGAATGAAGAGCCTTAACCAAGTCCAGCCTCCATGAGCTGAGCCTAGAAATGTAAACAAGTCTAGTCAAGATCAGCAGAATCGCCCAGCCAAACCCTGTCTTGATGAGCTGGCCCTTAGTCAACCCGGCCTCGTGAACAGAATAAACTGATTCCCATTGTACAACTCTAGGATTTCTGTAGCTCATTGTTACAGAGCATTAGCTAACTGAAACAAAACTGGTCTGAGAGTCACAACTCATAGTGACCCCTGACAAGTATGAATTGCTCCCAAGGAACACTGCAGGAACCGTGAAGGGTCATGGGACCTAAGGAATAGTTGATGACACTGACATCATCATTTCTGCTGAAAAACAAGAGGGAGAATATGAATTGTCTTTGCTAAACACAAAGAGTCTTCTGGAAATTCATGTCCAATGTGTGTGATTTCAATACTCGGCATAAATTTCAAAAACTGACTGCACTAAGCTTACTTTTGCATGTGCATAGCTGTCATATACAGGTTAGATCTACCTGTAGCCCAGATGTACCCTCCATGTGGCCAACCTAGTGGCCAAGGCAACGACAGTGTCTCCAGGTGGAGACTTTGGGTGGTAAAGGTCTTGAGGACAGAACCCACAAGAGAGGACATGCTCTTTTCTGTTCTGCCCTTTGAGGACACAGCATAAAGACCCTCCCTAGACACTGAACACCACCAGTGCCTTGCTCTTTAACTACCCAGCCTCCCAGGCTATGAGAAGGTAGGTTCTGTTCCTTGTAAGGTCCTCCATCGCTGACATTCCATGACAGCAGCACAAATGGATTAAGAGTCAAGCTCAAAACACTTTGAATGCTCAGACCTGATGAGAGCCATTGTAAAGTCACCCTTCCCTTCAGAGCTGGCTGAGATGGAAACGAGCTGTTGGAATTTGCAAGGTCCTTATATGCCATGAACTCTCAGGTAGAAGTCACAGGGCCCTGGACAGTGTCCCCTCTGAAGGACAGCCAACAGTAAACAGGCTCCTTTGGACCCTGACCTACTCAGAGGCCACCGCCTGCCCTGCACAGCATTTGTCTCCCTGCTGTCCTCCATAGATGGTTACCTCCCTCCCCCACCTCCCCTTGACTTCTGATTTCCTATCACCACTGCAATGCCCCAACACCGGGCTGTTTCCATTCCTTAGTAACAGTTCTCCTAACCGCTTCTTCAGAGGTTCATGGTCTTGGGTTTTCCTAGATCTCTATTGCCATCAGAAAGGATCTCAGTTTTGTGTGCGAGATCCGGTAACCATCTAGGGAGTGACTCTGTCACCCTCAGCACCACCCCCCACCCTTGGTTCGCCAGAACCCTCCAGCAGGTCATCCATCATCGTCATCAGCTACAGCCTAGCACCAGGTGACTTTCTCCTATCAGTGATTTATAACACAGCAGGAATCAAAGGCTGAGCCTCCCCGGCTGCACAGATCTGAAGTGCTGCCTCTTGCAGTGGAATAAAACACAAAATTTACCAGATCCTCCTAGCTTTCCTTTGGGAGCCAGCCTCACTTGGGCTCCTCCGGTATCTGTCTTTACTTTCATAAATAAGGATTTAAATAGAAAGGGCCACTCTCTGTGTGACTTAGTGCCTCTGACACCAGCCCAAACAGGCGGCTGAAAACAGAAAATATTAGTCAACAATCTGATATTTCCAAGTAATCCCACATCCTTAGCAGTAGGTAGAAATAGTCTTCAGCCAGGGTCTTTTAAAAGGTCATTGTTTGTAATGCACTGCCAGTGGGTGAGGACAGGGTAGGGAGACAGAATGCCCCAAATTAGTGGCACGGCTCCTGTAGAGCTTGTTTCTGTGAGAAGCCAAGGCCCGTGGTCACGGCAAGCGTGTGGCCCCAGGCTTGTCACAGCCATTGATTGACTGCTTGCAATATTGCTGGTGATTTAAAGAGTTCCCCGCCACCTTGTTTGTTTAATGTCACCTCCATATGAGAATGTCAGCCTGTGACATGTTTGACTTCTGCACAGGACAAATGCCAAGCCACGTGCGATTGTCCCACCAACACCAATTGGGCTTCCCTTTAAAAAAAAAATGGTGATGACAACAATTTCTAAACACTGCTTTGAAAAATGCACCAACTACATCCTAACGGCCTCCCAATCGACAGTCCAACATGACTGTGGCAGGGGCCCTGGAAACTGTGTCCTTTGCATTTCTTCTCAATTCTTACAGAATCTACCCCATCCATGTCCCACGG
Source organism: Ochotona curzoniae (assembly GCF_017591425.1). Taxonomy (NCBI): domain Eukaryota; kingdom Metazoa; phylum Chordata; class Mammalia; order Lagomorpha; family Ochotonidae; genus Ochotona; species Ochotona curzoniae. The sequence goes on along the minus strand of NW_024465023.1, from coordinate 14,977,265 downwards.
AATGGCCTTCCACAGGTGTACTGTGAGGTACAGTAGGGGCAGGGCATGGACACAGACTTAGAGCTGAGGCTGACAGGGCCAGAGCCCAAACTTGGCCAGCCCAGAATAAACAGAGACCAGAGATTTTTTTTTTAAAAAAAAAGGGGGGGGGAAGAGAGGAAGGGGCAAGGCCAGAGATGGGCATACACAGCAGGGATGGAAAATCAACAGTGCAGAGGGCTGGGAAAGGTACACCAGCACTGCCGCGGATGGGAGGTGGGGCAGAGAGAGAAAGGCCGCAAGGGAAGCAGGCGTAAGAAGAAATAAAGTTTAGACTGTAATTCAAGACAGTTTTTAAAAAATATTTAGTCATTTATCCATTTATTTCTTTTGAAAGAACAATAAATGGAAAAAGAGAAAGAGCGAGAACAGCAAATCTTGAATCCACTGGTTTACTGCCCAGATGGCCACAACAGCCAAACACTTCACCAAGCTGAAGCCAGAAGCCAGGAGCTTCTTCCAGGTCTCCCATGTGGGTGGCAGCAATCCAAGCATGGCCACCATCTTCTACTGTTTTCCCAGGCCATTAACAAGGAGCTGGATCATAAGCAGATAGGATGCTGTCCTCCATCCCAGGGTGCAGAGGTGTTTAGGAGGCTGGGTGTGGCTTCTCTGCTTGCCCCCCTACCCTTCCCCAGATACAGGAAGGAAAAAAAGAGAATGTGGAAATGGTGATCTCACCCAGCTTCCTGTAGCCCTTGATCCTTATCACCCTAATCGCTATCATCAAAAATAAATATAATTAATAAAAATATCTTTTAAAAATTCACAGGCTATTAAAAAGAAAAAGATGCACCTTTAAATGTCACAATTTCACATGAAGGCCTCAACGACTCCCTCTGAAAATTCCAGTTATGTTCTATATCTGTAATAGTGGGCCTGGCACAACAGTCAATGGCTGAATCCTCACCTTGCAGACGCCAGGATCCCATATGAACACCAGTTCCTGTACTAGCTCCCTGCTTGTGGCCTGGGGAAGCAGTAGAGGATGGCCAAAAGCCTTGGGACCCTGCACAGGCATGGGAGACTTTGAAGAAACTCCTGGTCCCTGGCTTTGGATTGACTCAACTCTGGCCATTGTGGCCATTTGGGGAATGAACCAGCAGGTGAATGATCTTTTTCTCTGTCTCTTCTTCTCTCCATAAAATATAGTCTGTATTTCCAATAAAAAATAATTAGATCTTTAAAAAAACAACGCAAAACATATCTTTCTGTATGAGTAGATTAGTGATTCTTGCTGGTAGAGAAGGGAGGAACTTTGTTTCCCAGGGAGATTTGGTGACATCCGGAGACGTTTTTTGATGATAACAACTGGCCGGGTGAGCAGGTGCTAAGGCAGAGCCCCTCCCCATGACTTGGGAACTCTGGGGTAGGCACACAGTTCTCTGTTTTAACCAGTCCTCCACTCTACACATGCTCAAGAAGGAGTAATGGCGGCCCAAGCATCACACCACCCAGTACCGTAGCTACCAATACAGAGCTATTTCAATGACTTGTAACCAAAGAAAATGAAGTATTCAGTTCCTCAATTACACGAGCTGTTTCAAGTGTTCAGTCTCACATATGGCTGCTGGCTGCCATGTTGGACAACAGAGATAGAGAACATTTCTGTCAGCACAAAAATGTTCTAGAGCTTTGTCCGCCAAACATTTCTCATAAACCAGAAAGTCCAACACACAGGAAGCCTGAGGAAAAGAGCTTTCTCCCACACCATCTCCACAGAAGCAGCCTAGGGCTGAGCTCCGGAAGAGATGGGACTCTGTGCTGTATCTCAAAGAGACCTGGGCTGAGATAGGAAGGAAGAGACGTGGATTCGGGCATCAGATTTACAAATGTGGGGCACTATCACGTGATTGATGTATGATGCAGGAGGACACAATGCCAGCGTTTCTATTCTCTTTGGGCCACGGACTATTTTGGCAATGTGATGAAACCTATTATCTTAGTTGGTATTCTGTTACTGTAACAGGATACCTTATACCAGGTAATGTCTAAAGTGAAGAGGTTTGTATTGACACATGGTTCTGAAAGCTGGGAAGTCCAGCTCTAGAGGGCTTCACCATATGGCAGAACATGAAAGGGCAAGCAGGTACATGCAAAAAGGACAGTGAGCTAATCATTTCTTAGAGACCCCCAACTCCCAATCCTGCCTTAGTAACAATCAAATTTCAACATGAGTCTCAGAGAGGAGCAGCCATATTCAAACCAGAGCACCCAGGGGCTGCTTCTCAGAAGAAGGTTGGTGAACGTATAACATAAAATAAAATTACAGAGAAAACCAATTACCTTGAAATGTAGTTATCAAAATAAAAAACACAATTGTGATATTATAATATGTATGCTTCTTTATTAACACAGTAATTAATACGGTAGAGTGGCAGGTCTAATAACCACTGTAATTTCCAAGAAGTGATAAGTGAAAACGATATTTTGAAATCTGCGTAACAAGAGTAATATGATATGAAATATCTTTGATGTCTATTGGAGACAAGGTCTCAGGTACTGCTAATACTGCCGAGGTTTGTTGCCTGCCTTCTTCATAACTGAAGGAAATGCTTAATCTCATTAAAAAGTTAGTGGAAGTAAAGGGACTGTTTCCTCTTTCTGTCCAAGTTCACAGCCTTAGGGATTTGGAAGGGGACGTCCTCTAAGGGATCCTCCTTCCCTCTCCTGCAGCTGGTAGACAAGCACAACAGGTGCAGAGGTTGCAGCCCCAGTTACAGGCACCAGCTCTACATGTGGCAGGGAGCTCATCACTTTATGCCCTTCCCCCATTGGCCAGGGCTCCCTCTGGGAGACAGAAATGGGTGCCTGACATGGGGATAGGGAGGGCAGGGTATAGTGGGTCACACTACACTACTTCATAGATACAATAGTGTCGCTTTAGATAGAGTGCAATTTACCAAAAGCAAAAACTGCCGTCAGTACCAGAAACACTCCAGAAGGGTTCCTTCTAGCCCTACGGAGAGCTGGGGGGACAAAACCTCAAGTTCAGGCGGTTGAAAGCTGTTTCCAAGACTTCAGGTTCCAGCTATGACACAGTGCGCACTCCTGTCCCATTTCCAGACCAGGCCCCATCTTTCTTACCCCTCCTCCCCCCAAGCCTGGAAAAATCCAGAAAGTTCTGGAATCACAGGATTGGTGTGGCCCACCTCCCTCAGCCATTCAAATTGAGACCTAGCAAGCCCCCAGGAGGGAGGTAACAAAATTAAAAATAGCCTATCCTCCAAGGAAAAAAATTAAAAATAGATTCCAACCCACATGAAAATTTGAGTGGAAAGAAAGGAAAGGAAAACAAAATGAATCATCTTTATGTGTTTTGCTGAGCGAGAGCCCGTTGCCATGACTACAGGACCCTTGTATGCAGGCCTGGTCTTTTCCAGCAAGTTCAAGGCCCGCCAAGGAGCCAATGGGCGTGGCCCCATCACCAGTATGCTATAGTCATCACATCTACGATCCCCCCAATGCAGTCACTGCCACCAAGCAGGTCATATTAATGACTGTCACAATGAATTTAGTATTTCCTTCCATTGTGGTCTATCACTATAAATGAACAAATGAGAGGACTTGCTTGGATCTCCTGAGAGTTTAGAGAAATCTTACCTGGTTTTGCAATCTAGACAGTCAGGGGAGCTTATATGAACTTGTGTAGAGGAGCTGGGTCTTAAATCACCGAGTAGGAAAGCCAGCTTTCCAGCAAACATCAGCTAGTCACCCCCTACCTTGGTGTGAGCTCCTTGTGAAAGTTTCCCCAAGAAGACAAGGGAAACTAGGAGGATGACTAAGGTGCTGCGGCCTTGGCGGCTGGTGTGACAAGCCCAGGATTATTGCCCCATCCTGCTAGGGACTGACATACTTGGGCGAGGGCATCCAGATTAGGAAGGGTTGCGTTCCTGAGATGCCCTTCTCGGAACCTGAGTTTCAGCCCTGTCACTTAGGGCTTTGGTGAAGCCTTTTATGTCACATGTTACTTTCCTAAAATAGGAGTGTTCTGCCTTTTATTTAGCTAGCTCTATGTGGTGACCAACCATTTAATGTACAAAAGAAATAAGATGGAGAGATGGGAACAACAAGACTCATTTCATGGACAATTCTGCACTTTGAAGCAATTGGCCTGGACACACTCCACAAAGAAAACATAAGGAGATGAGTTAATTAAATGCAATCGCTTTTCTTAGACTAGATTCTATCCCAGAGGTGGAGAAATACTGTTGGAAATGTTTTGGGGTCAGTTGATAAAACCAGAATATGTATGACAGGTAGATCAGATGAAAGCTCTGCACTGAGAGTGTATTTACAAAAGTCAATGATTATATTGTTACAAGGTTGCTGGAGTTATGAAAGAGAATATCCTTATTTTTAGGAAATACTGAAGTATTTGCAAATAAAGGACCACGCTGTATACTGTTGCCAGGGTCCTGATGCTAGCTAGTGTCCTCTCAAAATGCATGTATTGAAATCCCGGCCATGCCACCATGTGATGGTATTAGCAGGTGGGCCTTTGGAAGGTGGGTGGATCACAGGGTGGAACCTTCATCAATGGGAATACTACACCTGAATAACAGGAATTAGCTAGCTCATCCCTTGTTTCAAGTGAAGACTCAACTCAAGATGCCCTCCATGAACCTGACAAGTGAACCCTCACCAGATGCTGAATCTGCGTGATCTTGGACTATACAGACACCAGAGCTGTGAGAAATACATGCTCAATGTTGATAAACCACACAGACTATTGGTTATAGCAGCCTGAACATACTAAGGTAGCAACTCATCCTCAAACAGTATAGAAAATAAAAAGGTATATATTTGTCCTTCAGAATTTGCAGAGGATTCATTCCAGGACCCTCCCTACTCCCTGCTCACCATGGACAGCAAAATAAACAAATGCTCAAATCCCTTATAGAAAATAATGGCTTGTTGTATAAAAGCTATGGAACCCTCCCTATCCTTTAAATGCTCTCTAGATTACTTATACTACTTAATACAATGTGAGTGCTAAGTAATTAGTCTGTGAACGGTTTTGTTATATGAGTGGAAAAAATAAGTCTGCACAGCTGCATTGCAGACACCAACACTGGAATCCTAGCTACATTTTCCAGCCACGGGTGGCCGAATCTGCACAAATAATAAAACAAACGGGCCACAATATAAAATGTTCAAAATAGCCGAGTACACAGGAAAGGAGTTAGCTATTCTGCACCCTATATGGGCACCTGTTCTAGTCCCAGCTGCTCCACTTCTGATCCAATTTCCTGCTGATAATCCGGGAAAGCAGTGAAGGATGGCCCAAGTCTTGGACCTCTACAGTCCTGTGGGACATCTCAAAAAAGCTCCTGGCTCCCAGCTTCGTACTGGCCCAGCTTTGGCTGTTACAGCCAGTCTGTCTCTGTCTGTCTCTCTCTCTCTCCTCTCGCTCCCTCCCTCTCTGTAAATCTGACTTTCAGGTAAAATAAATAAATTCTTAAAAAAGAGAGAGAAGAGCCTCAGCTTCCCTTTAAATACTTAGCTTTTCCGATGGTTTAAGTATTATTTAATTATACAAAGTTCAGTTTGTGCTCAGCTTTTTAGGAACAACAGTGGCACATGAGACTCAAGAACTTCTATGGTTGTATGCCTTGCAACTTATATAGCAAATGTACTTTAGACTTAGACTGTCAGTAAGAGTGATGGAAATAGGGCCCGGCGCGGTGGCGCAAGTGGTTAAGTCCTCGCCTTGCACGCCCGGGATCCCATATGGGCGCCGGTTCTAATCCCGGCAGCCCCGCTTCCCTTCCAGCTCCCTGCCTGTGGCCCGGGAAAGCAGTCGAGGACGGCCCAAGGCTTTGGGAACCTGCACCCGCGTGGGAGACCCAGAAGAGGCTCCTGGCTTCGGATCGGCATCGGCCCGTTGCGCTCACTTGGGGAGTGAATCAGTGAATCATCGGAGGGAAGATCTTCCTCTCTGTCTCTCCTCTCTGTATATCTGCCTTTCCAATAACAAAAAATAATAAAAATAGATCTTTAAAAAAAAAAAGAGTGATGGAAATAGCAGATATTTGTGCTAATACAGTAGCCAGTAGTTACATGTGGCAATGGAGTGTTGGAAGTGAAGCTCGTTATATTGGTACATAAAACATAAATGCAATGTCAAAGATGTGAAAAAGGCATGCAAAATATTTTGGCTATATAGGGTTAAATATATCCATAGAACTGGTGTTTCACTTTTTTTATATGTGATGTCTAGAAATTTTTAATTACTCACCCAGCTCACATCTGGGACTTTATATTTCTATTGAACAGAACGGGTCTAGAGAGTCAAGGAGGACAGGCTGGCTCTGACTTGGCCTCAGCTGGCCCTTCTGCTCTGGTACAATGAGCGCTCTTGGGGAATAATGGATGATTTTAGAGTCTCTAAGGAGATGGATGCTTCAGAATCTGACAATTGTACAGGCACACAAGAGAACGAGTTAGTGGAGAAGTGTTCTAAATGGAGGCAGCATTCTCTTAGAGAAGATGCTTTGTTCGACTCCCACAAACAAGAGAAGACCAAGTGAGTTTGAAATACAAACCAGAACTTGGAGTGGAAGGTGAGTGAGTGACAAGAGTTCAAGCTGGAGATGGAAGCCTGGAAAGTCCCACTTAGAGGCTTGTGTATTTCCCTGAGCTCGAAAGGGAAGCAACAAACTATTGGAGGCAGAAAATTGCCCTGATTCAAATTGAGTTTGCACAAGGTCATTCTGGCATATCCTTTCAAGTCAGATGGTGGGGTCGCGATTCCAATCTCCTCCACTGTTGAAGATCAGCCAGGCTATTGTTACCTGTTTGTTGCAGATAGAACACCGGGCCCAGCACCTCTGAAAGGAAAGCCAAACAGACCTGACCAAGGACAGCGTTGGTGAGGCTGATTATATTGCCAAAAGATGTTTGTGTTATAATCCTGTGTGTTTCTTTCAGAACCTTGTACTCCCCATGGAGAGGTGGAGTTTTGTCATGTAACTACTTCCACCAGTGATGTTCCATAGAAGTGATGTCATTGCCTTCCAAAGCCAGGTGACAGAAAGGACACAGCATTTACCTGGCCCTCTCTGGGAATACCTGTTCTTGGAAACCACACTGGCAGGGATCCCAAGCCAAGGGCTCAGCTGACAGCCAGCCATACCTGCCAGACATGCGAATGCACTAACTAGCCAATGGTTCCAGTGCCCAGACCTCAAGTCCTCCAGCTGAGCCTCTAGCCACCAGGGAGCAGAGTGCTCTGCAGAGTGCAGTGCTCCGCCTGAACCCCTAGTCCCCCATATCAGCGGCTAGAGCAACTTCGTTAAAGTACAAGTTCAATAAAGATATGGAGTAGATTCAGATGCACTGAGTTTGACATTAAATAGGTGTTAAAATATGTGTCTTCTCCATTGCCTTTCAGCTTGAGAGAACTTCAATTGTGACAATAATTAATATAATGGCTTGATTCATTGCTACTCTTCCTCGGGATTGTATTTATTTCATGATTTTAAACTGAATCACCCAGGCGGGCTGATGAAGGGGAAAAGATGATGGAGAATCTGCTGCCAAAGAAAGGGAAAAAAATACATAATTGATAAAATTAGTAACAAGAAGGAAAAATGATTGTCCACGTGCTTGAAAAACAAGTGGCCTCCAGGCATTCTTGGAGGCAAGGTTAATTTTTAAAAAAAGTGGAATTACTGAAGTGGCCAGAGGCTGGCATTCCTTGGGCCTGGTGGCAGGTGTCTCCTGATCCCTCCTGCAATTGTGAAAATGCCTGACAATGCCCAAGGAAGGGCACAGTGCTGATGGCCTCTCCAGGGTTGTATGGAACCAGGGAGTGACAGGGATGTGCCCACATGCAGGACTCGCACAAGCACACACTCTATTTCCCGCCCTACATCAGAAGAGCACAGCCCTCTTGCCTGAACACAACACCCTCAGGTCTGCCTAAATAGAAATGAGTCACTGCATGGCAGTGGGGTTGGGGGACCAAGAACAACTGGTCTCATCCCATGGAAGGACCAAGCTGGACAAAAGCCTGAAGGACGTGCGAGGGGGGTGGGGCAATGCTGGCAGCAATCCAGCGGCTGTTTCTCTGACCCCGAGTATCATGCCTTTAATCCTTAGGACAAGCAGATGAGGGAGATCTTTGTAATCCACAGATTACAAGAGGGAAAAAAAAAAAAAAGGAAGATCTAGGTTTAATTGCCCAAGACCACAAAATCAAAACTTGGAAAACAAGAACACTCACCCATCAAAGGCTCATTTTGGTTTTGTTTCTGTTTTTCAGTCCTGTTTTCAGTTAACTTGCTGGATGCAGATAGCATTTCAGATCAGAAGAGTGAGGCCAAAAAAGCAAAACTGACTGGAAGTCCTAATATCTGACCCAATCATCCCTCTATACGGTCCCCTGGATCATGGCTCTAGCTGGCCAAAGAAATGCCATGGTTGTGCCAGGGGTGTTGCATGAGGCAGAGGACAGGAGAGGGAAGGTACCTGGGCCAGAGGAGAGCACTAATGGGCACACAGAGGGAAGTGTCTCCCCAGAGCAAACAAGCCACAGGGGCTGCCTGAGGATGGCAGGCCCAGGGATTTACAGTTTAATGAACCAGATCATGAAATCATATTGGTGTGTTTCCTAGCCCCTACTGTACGCTTGGGTTCGCTTAGACCCAAAAGGAAAGGCGTTAGAGGGAGGGGGTGCAGGGCAGCAGGGGTGACTATGAGAGAACTCAGTTGTCTGTGCTCTCAAATCACTGGGGAGTTTGATGGGAAAAGAGATGTCCCAGGAGTCTGTACCAGCAGACAGATGTAGCCCAGTGAGGCAGAGAGGGTCGGGAGGCCTGAGTGTCAGCGCACAGAGATGGATGGAGGTCCTCCCCGAACCACAGCCAGCACTGTCACCTGCAAGGATCAGGGCTCTGTAATGTAACTGACGGAGACAGTAGCTCTAAGAGGAGGGAGACTCCTCCAGCAGTCTCACAGCAGACACGTGTTGTAGGAGGGTGGCCTTGGCATCCCAGGGAGCAACGCTCCTTCAACTACCCGTGCCTGGAAGATCAGTGGTTTCCTGTTTTCCGCTTTGCCAGTCTTTCACAGACAAACCTTTGGGAAAATACAGCAAAAAGAAATGACAGAGGTGGGGGTAGGGGAGGAATAAAATTTGAAAAGCCTAGAGTGTCGGTATTTAGATCTGACAGAGGTAAAAATCACTTGGTCCTTTGTGATAGAAGCTTGTGGATGTTCTTCTCTGTAGTATGTGTACTGTCTTGTCACTGCTAACACATTATTGCTAAGCCCAGTGCTCATGGGAGGACCACTGTGCAGGGAACTCTGGGAGGTCAAGCCGAGCCCCGGGATGGGTGATGTCCCTCAGGAGAAGATCTTTGTCTAATGCAACGGGAATTTGTATTGGCCCTTTGTTCAATATAAAATTCTACACATGTTGCTCTGTCACTTTTACTCATGACAACTGAGCCAAGATACATTTTACATTTGCTCCTTCTCTTTTTTAAAGATTTATTTTACTTGGAAAGTCAGAGTTAGGGAGAGAGAGAGAGAGAGAGAGAGAGAAAGAGAGAGATATTGCTCTTCCACCTGCTGGTTCAGCTGCCAAATGACTGCAATGGCCGGGGCTGGGCCAGGCTGAAGCTGGGAGTCAGGAGCTTCTTCTAGGTCTCCCACTTGCTCAAAGCTTCCAGGGGCCCAAGAACTTGGGCCATCCTCTGCTGCTTTCTCAGGTCATAAGCAAAGAACTGGATTGGAAGTGGGGTAGCTGGAACATGAACCTGGGCCCATAATGAATGCCAGCACCACAGGCAAAGGATTAGCCTATTATGCCACTGCGCCAGCTCCACATTTGGGTTTTCTTAAATGGGGAACACCAGAGGCAGAGGTGTGATACAGCCTCCTCTTGGGACAACCACATCCCATACCACAGTGCCTGACTCAAGTTCCAACTACCCAGCTCCCAATCCAGCTGCCTGCTGATGCATCCTGGGAGGCAGTAGAGGATGCACAAGTGCTTGGGTCCTTGCCACCTCACAAGAGAGACTCAGATGCAGTTCCTGGTTCCTGGTTTCAACATGCCCCAGCCCTGGCTGCTATGTGAATTTGGGGGAGGTGGAGGAAGTGAACCAGCAGACGGAAGAGCTCTCGTATTCACTGGTTCTCTGTCACTCTGCCTTTCAAATAGGTGAAAATAAATATGTTTTTAATGGAGAAACCAAGGGTCTGGGCAGGTGTGGGGTATGTTCAAGTTCACAGGGAGCTTGTGACAGCTAGATCTTCCCCTTCATTGCCAATACCCCCTTTGTGCCAATGTCCCTCATTCTCATGAACATATACCATTGTTCACATGAGGGCACCCCAAAGGGAGGCATTCTCTTCTCCAGGAGCCCTCTTCTCTGAGATTGCTGAAAGTTTCAGCGAGAACCCTCTCAGACTGCTCCTAACTCTGTCCTGCTCTCTCGTTGTTTTTTTTCCCCTCCCTCTCCCAAGAGGAGATGTAAAAATACTGTGGAGTCCCAGGCCTCCCAGAGGAGACGGCTGGACAGGATGCCCAAGCCAGAGGACCTCTTCCTGTTGGCTACAGACACAGGAAATCCGCCTTGGGCATTTCCTCCTGGTCACTGGCCAATTGTCCCATCGAAGAGTTGACAGGACTTTCGGCCCCATGGAGATCTGGACCTTCCCCGCCCTCAGCCCGGGACCCTGTTGCCTGAGATGTTTTCCTTGTCAGCTTCAGGAGGGGAGGCTGCACTGCGCACCCTTTTCCCCCGTCAAGCCATCCTCAGCTCCGTGCAATAGATGAGCCACCATCTCCCAGCTTGGCGGATGCCAGCAACAGAAAACCCTGCTCTGGCTAGCTCTACCTTCCAGTAGAGGTCACTGCAGCCTGACCCCTGGTCACCAAAACCTAAGAGCCAGTTTTAGTTTTGAAGTCCCATGAAGTTCACAGGCAAGCAGGCACCCCAAAATCACATTTAGTGAGCTCATTTTCTTTTCTTCCTTTGTGGCAACCTCGCCAACTGTGGAAAGAGGCTTTTTATACCTCTGTTTTACCATCTGTAAAATGGATACTTCTCCCACCTTTCCTCCTCCCTTTCAGGGATGCTATGAAATTTAAGAGTGGCTGTAACTTTCCAGAATTTCTTGTTTCCCCTCCTCACAGAATCCCAGGCATTTTCTCAAAGATAGTTTAAAATCAGCACTGGATGGTATCTGATTTACCTTGCATTAGCCTTAACAGGTATAGGGAGCCACCTCCACCTACTCCTGTTTCCATAGTAACAGAAGGGTCCAAAAAAAATCTCGGAACAAAATAAGACACCTAAGAGGCATAAACAAAATATGCGATGGTGTGAGAAGCTGTAAAGTTTTTATTGCCACCTGTTTGGGAAGACCTGCATAATTCAATCGTGCTCCTGGCATTTGCGAGGGAAGCAATCACCCCAAAGTCGTGGCAATAAAGCCTTTATAGCCCCCCATGCTGGCACACCCGCTTTCTAGGTACAAAGCCCCAGTTTGATAAACTTCCGCTTCTCACATTTGCATAATGGAAATGGACGAGATGCTAAACCCAGGCTGTTGGGAGGCATAACTCGCAGAATCATGAGCTTGCCCGGGTGGATGGCTGGGAGACAGGACCACAGGGCTGGGCAGAGGCACCTGGCAGGAAGACCCAACACTGCTCCCATCACACATGGGGGGCCCAGTTCTGGTTGCAGATCATGCGACTCCTTATGCAGTACATGTTTAGGGTGAATAAGTCTGTTATAAACCAAAGGACACATCTGATGTGTCCTCCCCATCAATCCTGCCCCCACCTGCTCCCTCTGGTGCCGCCCCTCCCCAACCTGTCACCCATCACTGCGCCCCCATCCTGCATTTTTTGCCAAGCGTGCAACAGCACAGTGGCTGCTCTTGGTGCCTCCCCTCCCAGGAGATTACTGCAGCCCTGCCGGCACTCTGGTAAAAGTTTGAACGTGTCTGCAGAGCTTAATCAAATGCTAATTCCGTGTGGTGAAAGAATTTGCTGGAATCTGCAAGGGAGCTCCTGGCAGCAAGAAAATGCGTTGATTCACTCCCAAATCTGCTTTGCCCAAGCCGGGTGCGATTTAGACTGTAAAGCTGCATTAAATCACAAAGTGCTGTGTGGAGCACACAGCTATCCTTTGTGTCGCTAATGAAGGGAAAAACAGGGCTTTATTCTGCAGCTTTGTGTATAATCAGATGCCATGTTGTAAAGCTCTGGAAAACACACCAGAAATCATAATTGGGAGGAAATAAAAGGGTTAGTCCAAAACAGCATATGATTTAAATAAGAAGGGAAAAGAAACTGCCCCCAAGATTTGTGCGTTTCAAGAATCAACTTTTAATTCATTCGCTGGGAGATTACAGAAGGGGAGGAACAGTCTTTAAAATAGTATGAAAAGCTAGTTTAGATGTAAATGAGAGATAATGGGTTTTCACCGGGAAATAAGCAAGGGGGCTAAGTTGTGCCCTAGGAGGAGTAGATGGGGAGGGGACATCTTGGCCGGCTGGGCTCTGTGGCCTGGTGGAAGAGAAGCAAGGTATGGGGGGGGGGGCAGCATTCAGAGCCAAAAAGATGCTGGCTGGTTGGCTGGCTGGCCACGGTGGCCCCCAAGGGTGCTGGGGCTCTCAGAGCTGGGGCAGTGGGAGAGCTGGACTGTCACTTGGCCTCAAATCATCTCTCTTCTTTCCAAAGATTTGGAGGTGGCGCAGGAAAGGCGCTGGGGTTTCTCCGCTTCTCTTGCCGCTGGAGTGAAGGAGCTCTGCCGTTGAGCCCTCCCCAACCCTAATTCACTAATGATTTGCTTATTAGTTTGGATCAGGGAGCCAGCTTCTGCAGAGATGTGAATTGGCATTGATTTCATCCCTCTTCCCAGCACGCACTCCCGGCCCGGGTAAGGCCAGGAGGGGAGAGTGAGGCTCATAGCCCGCTCAAGAGCAACTTGCTGCTTCTCCAGCCTGGCTTTGTCCATTTCCATTGCCATCTGCTCTCAGACAGACAGGAGCCGGAGGTGGACCGAGGGGGCAAACCTGAGAGGTCACGCTGAGGCTCTGGACCCACCTGAGTCTGGCTGCGTAGTGCTGAGCTCAGTGGCCGGTAGCATGATGCTGGGGAAGGTTCCTCATCCCATGGACCTCTGGGGCTGTTGGCGTGGTGGCAGGGAGGGAGGGGCAAAGCTGTCATTCTGTTCACCAGGTACTCGGCATTCTGTATGATGTCACTGAACCCATCCACCAGCTGCAGGTGGTTAGGTCAGTTGTCTACACCCGATACAGGAAAAGTGGAGCCTCGGAGAGGGTTAAGCAATTGCCTAAGGTCACGCAGGTAAAACATGAGAACCCAAGCTGTGTAATTCCAGGCTCTTCCGACTTCGTTATTCTGTTCTGGTGCCTTCATTTGGGCTACTTCAGCTGCCTTCTGCTCAACAGATCCCTTTCTGAACTGCCATCAAGAAGAGCATATTTCTCCACACTGCCAGATAATTTAAGGATTCTTGAGGAACCCCATGTTTTACCCCCTTTTCTGAGCCAGAGAAAAGGCAAGACCCCACCCACGTCTGTTCCAATGTGAAGACAGTCTCAGGTGCTTCCCTCGCTACCCCCTTCTGCACCTGTCAGACCTGCCCACCCCTTCCCCGACAAGGCATCCCCCCTCTGCTTCCGCCTCCAGGAGCCCTTCGCTGTCTGTCTGCAGGCATTCCCCATCTGTTGCCACTATTTCCATTCTGACTGAGGCCCACTTTTCTTGTCCTCCCTCCCTCTCAGGCTGTGCTCTGGACACTTGGAACAGAGTTATACATTTCCAATTCTACAGTTTTCAGGCATAGGAGACCCTTGCAAAGTACTCACCAGTTGACTGATGACTAAAGCATGGGGTTTCTCTTGTGGTTCCACTGGAAATCTCCAGTGGCTATCACTTCAATCCCCCTAAACCCATCTCCGCCTCAAAAGAACTCCATTACAGATTGCACTCCGTTTCTGAATGCTATTAAGGATCCAAATAAAGTGACAGACCCCAAGAAATTCCCGTGGTTTGCCTGGCCCTCTAGTCAGTTGCCAAAGACTCTAACCAGCTCTCACCAAACCCCTACTACGTGCCCAAGCACTGTGCTAAATCCAGAGGCTGTTAGAATGAGTGAGATAGAGGGCCTACCCTTCCATCTGGGTGTGATAACCTGAACCCCTGAAGTATTGTGAGGGTCTCCCTTTCTAAATGGTCAACTTTGCAAGCACTGGGATCATAGCCGCTTTTGTTCATCCTTCTGCCTTCATCACACAGCGTGCTGGAGGGAAAGTAGAGGTGTGCCGTGAACATGCCGAGAGCTTCGCTGTGTGCCGTCGCTGAATCTTTACCCCAGTGCAGTAAAATTAGTAACAGTGATTTCCACCCTAATGATGGGAAAACGGGCTTAATGACTGCATAGGTTTCTAAAGACCATATGGGGGAGGGTCAGATCCCTATCTGTCTGGCTCCAAATTCATTTACCACACTCCTCACCCGGGACTCCCAGTTCAAATTGATGGAAGATGGGGCAGAAAGGTCTGAGCCAATCCTCGCTAAGTGTGAGCGACCATGGTCCCCTCTGCAGCCAATTCACAGCCCGGCTTAAAAGGAATTGCTCAGAATGAGGCCACCTAGCCCTTGGTTTCTAAATACCATTTCCCATCAAAAGGAAGCAACCTCCTTAGAACAACAGATTAAAGGAAGCTAAAAAGACATGACAACTAAATGCAGTATTGATCCTACATTGGATTCTGGATCAGGAAAAGAACATGCTATAAAGTACAGTATAGGGACTATTGACAAAACTGCACTATGGACTATACATTAGATGATCATTTTCTCTCGGTATAAATCCCTGGGATGCATGATGCTCTTGTGATTCTGTAGGAGAATCTCCTTGCTCTTCGGAAATGCAGGCTGAACTACTTAGAGGTGAAGCGTCACAATGCTTGTAAATTACTTTCAAATGATTCCAGAAAAAGAAAGGTAGACACGCAGACAGACAGGCCGACAAGCAAACACGATGAAAATAACGATCCGTGGATCACAATGGGTGCTCATTATACCAGTCTTTATGTGTCTTCTGAAGATTTGAAGTTTTTTTCAAGCTAGAACTTGAAAAAGGAGAGAATTACACAGAAATGGTTTAGACAATTTTGCCCACATCCACCAGAAAGGAGTAGAATGGAGGCTGGGGGAGACCGGGGCGGACACTTTGATCACGATAAGTGGACAGCAGCTGTGAAAATGGATGCATTTGCCCGAGTGCATCCTTACAAGCAGCTTCCATGGAAAGTGACCGCTTTTCTAGGGTTTTCAAACGTAAAACCAAATTAACTACTACACACCATTAAATACAGAGCTGTCTGTGTGAAAACCCTGGAGTGGTAACCCGGTATGAGGTGGGAGCCGGTTTCAGGTATCCCATCTCTACTTCGGAGACAAAAATCTGGGCCATTTATTGCCTTGGGTAACACCTAAATGTCAAAAGGCAAGGACGAAGCCAGAGAGCAAAGCTCGCCTGTGAATACCAATGGGAACAGGCTTTAAAAATAAAGCCGGGGTTCAGGTTCCAATAGTCCAAATGCCAATCAAAAGGCTCATTTATTTTTTTTTTAAATATGTGGGTGAGGGCTGAGAATTATATCTGAAAGGCTGCAATCCAGGCATAAGCACAGAATCAACCTGAAGATTTCTAAACTTCTATTAGAGTGTCTCCACTTTGATTTGCTGTGTGTGTGTGTATGTGTGTTGTTTTGTTTTGGAAAGTAAATAGGTATGGGATGGAGGACGACTATTTGAAGTTAAAAGGAGTATGTTGCATGAACCTTTTTTCAGCAGAAAAAAATTCAAATAAAAAGAATTAATCAGATCAGGTCCTGCAAATATCCATGAAAGAGAAGATCTCCGCAATTAAACAAAAGTGAATTGGGGCTGGAGCCAGCAAGTAGTAGGATAAGCCTCCACCTGTGACCCCTGGCATCCCTTATGCTTTGCAGGTGTACGTCCCAGCTGCCCCGCCTCCCATCCAACTCCCTGACTGTGGCCTGGGAAAGCAGTAGAGAATGGCCCAAAATCTTGAGACCCTGCACCCATGTGTCAGACTTGAAAGAAGCACCTGGCTTAAGATCTGCTCAGCTCCAGCCATTGCAGCCACTTGCAGAGTGAACCATTACATGGAAGATCTGTCTCTCCTTTTCTCTCTGTAACTCTACCTTTCAAACAAAAGTAAGTAAATCATTCAAAAGAGAGAGAGAGAGAGAGAGAGAGAGAGGAGTAATAGGAAGGGCATAGACCGAGGGATGAAATTTTGCCCTCAATGGAACAACATTGAATGACTGGAAGAAATTTTCTGGTCAACACTTTGATGAAGAGGCCAGATGCAGGAGGCCTTTGTAACAAAAATTGGGCCACAGCGTCTCAGAAGTTCCAGTCTCTGGTGATGACTGTAATAGAGTGTGCCAGAATTTCTCCCTGAGACCCGTGATCTCCAACGCAGGGCAACCCATAAAGCAGATGAGTTCATTCTCAAGTAGGAGGGTCCACATACGAGCGAAGGAACACTCCCCCCACCCCCTGCCCTCCGGTCGCACCACCACGGCCCCTGCACCCTAAAGTGCTGCTGAGACAGAGGCAGAGCCCCTCTTCCTGGCTCAGTCTCATTCTGTTCCTACTGAGCGGCAACCACACCAAGGGAAAGAACAGCGCTGAAGAGAACCAGAGGCATACCCTGTCAATGAAAACATTCGCATTTGGCCAACTCAGGACAGACCCGTTTATGGCCTTGGCTGTGTGGGTTCAATTTTGGCTGGGGAGAAACCAATGATTCAAAAATCATAGAATCATCCAACTTCCTCCTGCTTTGCCTTTCCAAAGTTCTCACAGAAAAAGTGTGTCTGGGTTCAACGAAAAGGGCTCTGAACCTGAATTGCATTGAGATTCTGCAATTAGTTGAGGTTGCCTTTTTGATATGCTTCATTCTCATTTTGTACATGTCTCTTGAGCAATCAAAAAGAATACATCTGTTGTCAGATTTGATTCAAATCTATAGGTTAAATTTATGAATTGTGTAGCTCAAATCTTGAAGAGTTTCATTTATTTTTGCTTCTTTTTTCACTGGTTTTCAGAAAGAAATTATTCCCCAGATGGTGACAGTGGTCAGTGGTGGGTCAGGCCGAAGACAGGAGACAAGAACTTCATTTGGGTCTCCCACTTCGGTGCAGGGGTTTCTCAGGCCACCTTCTGCTGCATTTCCAAAGCTATGAGCAGGAAGCTGGATCAGAAGTAGAGTAGGCAGGACATGATCTAGTGTCCATCAAGGGATACAGGCAAAAGCTTTACTCACTACTTTACAATACAAGCTACTGAAAGAGAAACATTAACATCACCAGCTACATACACTTCCTGCTTGATCTACTTTATTCTCTGGTTCTGTCCATTGTTGCTTTAAATACTTGACGCTACACTGATAATTGCACAGGGCATAAATTCGAACGAAGGTAAGTATTTCTGTCTGATTTGGTCCCTGATACATCTTTCAGACCTAGAACAACACTTACAGGTGTTTGATGTATTTTTGCTATATGAATAATAAATGAGCTTATAATTATTACATATTCTGTGAATATTATTCCTTTCCCCATCATGTACACCCCCATTGGCCCTGATGGTGCTTTTCCCTTGGGTTTTATTTTCTTTCATATTAACATGGCTATTTTGGACCTGGCGCCGTGGCCTAGCAGCTAAAGTCCTCACCTTGAACAAACCAGGATCCCATATGAGCACCGGTTTTAATCCTGGCTGCCCTGCTTCCCATCCAGCTCCCGGCTTGTGGCCCAGGAAAGCAGTGGAGGACGGTCTAAAGCCTTGGGACCCTGCACCCGTGTGGGAAACCTGGAGGAGGTTCCTGGCTCCTGGCTTCAGATCAGCATAGCACCAGCCATAGCAGTCACTTGGAGAGTGAATCATTGGAGGGAAGATCTTCCTCTCTGTCTCTCCTCCTCTCTGTATATCTGACTTTGTAATAAAAATAAATAAATCCTTAAAAAAAAAAAAGATAGCTATTTTGGCTTTGTTTGATGTCTTTTCTCACATGTTGTCTTCCTTTACTTTGAGCTGTAGTAGTCTCCCCTTAACCTCCAGAGACACATTCCAAGACCCCCAGTGGATTTGTGAAACTGTAGCTAGTACTGAACTCTATACAAGTATGTGCCATGTTCTTTCCTATACACTGATAAGGACTGATTGATAAATTAGACACATTAGGAGATTAGCAACAATGACTAATACCATTCAACAGTTATAAAAACATACTGTACTCATATTTGTATGAGAGTGCTTTCTCCCTTTCAAAATATCTTGAATCATACTTGCCCTTTTTGTGATGGTAAGAGATAACCTAAGTGATGAGATGAAATAAAGTGATCATAGGCACTGTAACATGCAAAGGGTCACCCAAACACAAGCCCTGTGATGACTGCTACAATCAATCCGATAATCAGGCTGGCTACCAAGAGACTAAGAGATGAGCAGCGTATACAGTGTAGATATTCTGGAGAACGGACAACTCACATCCTGGGAGAGATGGCATTGGATGGTACATGATTTCAGAACACTACTTAGAAACATACACAATTGAAAACTTAAGAATTGTTTCTTTCTAAAGTTTTCCCCTTCCATATTTCCCGGTTACAGCTGATCTCAGGTAATGGAAGGAACGAAACCTGCAGATGAGAGAAGACTATTACATTCTGTATCATTTTAAAGTTTTACTTATTTACGTTTTGATTTTATTTGAGAGGAAGGGGCACAGAAAGTTGGAATTTCACAGATAGAGGAAGGGTTAGAGAGAGAGAGAGATGCTCCGGATAAGCGTTCTCATTTGCTGGTTCACTCCCCAAAATTCCTCAGAGCCAGCAAGTCAGTGCAGGCGACAGGGACCCAAATACTTGAGTACAAGAGTGCACATTAGCAGAAAACTAGAATCATGGGTAGAATCAGGACTCAAACCCATGCACACCACTATGGAATAAATCACCCCAAATGTCTACCTTTATATTTTATATTCCTTAGTGTTAAGAATACAAAAGAGCTGAAAAAAAGACAACAGCAGACTGGTTCCTGATCAATGAGTTTACCCACTTGCTTGATTATAACCGCCACTGGCAATTCACTTTTCCAGCCTATTTCCCATGTTGTAGTAACTATAATGTTTCTTTGTGTTTATTTTTATTCATACCTTCATTGAAAACATCAAATGTTGGGGCCAGCGCCATGGTTTAACTGGCTAATCCTCTGCCTGCAAGTACCAGCATTCCATATGGGTTCCAATTCATATCCTGACTGCTCCTCCACCCATCCAGCTGTATGTTTGTGGCTGGAGAAAGCAGTGGAGAATGGCCCAAAGTCTTGGGACCCTACACCTACACGGGAGACCTGGAAGAAATGCCTGGTTGCTGGCTTCGGATCATCTCAGCTCCAGCCATTACAGCTGTTTGGGGAGTAAACTAGCAAATGGAAGATCTTTGTCTTTTCTCCTCTCTCTATATATATCTGCCAAATGTTTCTCTGCCAGCTTATGAGCTACACACACTCAAGTTTTTTACGGTTTTATGTATCTATTGATAAAATGTTATTTATCGATTTACTTATTGATTTATTTGAAAGAGTGACAGAGAGAAAATCAGAGACAAAGAAAAATGGTCTTCCATCTGCTGGTTCATTCCCAAAATAGCCACAATTGCAAGGGCTGAGCCAGGCAAAAGCCAGGATCCAGGAAGTCCATCCACTTCCCCCACATGGGTGGCAGAGAACCCAAGCACTTGAGCCATTCTCCACTGCCTTCCTAGGCACAATAGCAGGAACCTGAGTCGGAAGTGGAGCAGCCAGGACTTGAATTGGCAATCCAATATGGGATGCCATTATTGCAAGTAGTGGCTTAAATTCCTGTGTCGTAATACTAGCACTGGTTAGTTGGTTGGTTGGTTTAAAATTTTTTAAATTGTTTACCTTTTTATTGGAAAGGCAGACATACAAAGAGGAGAAGATACTTCCATCTGCTGGTTCATTCCCCAAAGTGGCTGCAATGGCTAGAACTGAGCTGATCCGAAGCCAGGAACCAGGAGCTTCTTCCGGGTCTCCCACACTGGTGTGTATGGTCCTAAGACTTTGGGCCATCCTCTACTGCTTTCCCAGGCCACAAGCAGGGAACTAGATGGGACGTGGAGCAGCCAGGACATGAGCCAGCACCCGTTTGAGATTCCAGTGGTTGCAAGGTGAGGAATTAGCCACTAAGCTATCATGCCAGAACCTTATTTTTTTGTTTGAAAAGCAATTAAAGAGATTTCCCATATGCTGATTCAGTCCTCCAAGTAGCTGCAATAGTAGAAGTCTAGATAAAGCTGAAGCCAGAAGCCAAGACCTCTATGTCTCTCATGTGGGAGTACTTGGGTCATCATCTGCTGACTCCTAGAAGTGGAGCAGCCAGGACTTGAACTGGCACTTTGAAATGAGATACCAGCCTCTCAAGTGGTAGTATAAGCCACTGTGCCATAATACCCACCCCAAATGGTCTAAATTTATCCTGACGAATGCGGTAATTGTCATCAGCTTATGAAATTTATCAAGGACTATAATGTGACAGATTGTATTTTTCAAAGATGGCTGTGACAACATTCTCCCATTCCACATATTATTCTATAGTCCACAGTAGGATTCTAGAGTGGCATCTTGTCATTCCTCCCATCAAGAAGGACTTAGGGTTGGGGAACAGGAAGAGGTCCCTTCCTTTAACTTTACCTGCACTTGTGACTAAAATATAACTTAGTTGCAGAGACATTCTCTGACTTCTGAAGCTAGATCCTAAAATGCGTTGTAACTTCCATCTTGCTTGTTGAAGCCCTAATGCTGGAGCCCTGAACCACTTAAATAGTCCAGGTACCTCTGAGGCTGCTATGCTCTCAGCCTAAACAGCCCACGCAGGGAGAGTACATGGAGAGCCCAGAGACTGTGTAAAGAAACATGCCCCACCAGCCCCTAGTTTCTCCAATCCCTCTGCTGTTTCAGTTCTAACCACAGTCAAATTGTGACCACATGGAATATTCCGAGCCAGAACCACTCAGCTAAGCCCTTCCAGAATTTCTGACCCACAGAAATCCTGAAAGATAATAAAATTATTATGGTTATTTTAAGCCACTATGCTTTAGAGTGATTTTTATGCGGGTGTGACAATTGGAATAGATTTATTGACCCTGAAACCAGAGAAGTACTATGGTATATGCAACATCCTTCCAGTTTTACCTACCCACCCCATCACCATGTTGGCATTGCTGGAAATTTCCTCAGGATTGACAGAAAGTTACTTAGTGGAAAGAGTTATCCTATTTTTTTTTTTTTTTGGTAGAGCAGTACATTTACTTAGTTATGAAATCATTCTCACTTTTCACATAACTCATAACTGGAGTGTTCACTCCATTTATTTGGATGCATGATTTGCCATGTTTGTACATGCCATCTTATTTGATTTTATATTAATCAGCTTTTTGTCACTGAGAAGAGCTATTTATGAAAAAGGGAATCTTATTTGGACTTGGAGGCTCAGGGGTTTGTAATTCAGGATCTGTTGACTCTACTGCAAGATGGATGAGTGATGATCATAGGATGAGCCAGGAAGGAGACAAGTGGAGAACAGGCTCATTTCTATGTTCTCCTCTGGTAAACCCTCATGATTCAGTCATGGTTCTCCAGTACTAGGCAGCCAAATCCAGCCCAGTCACTTCACAAAAGCCCCACCTTAGACATCATAATTAAGTTGCATCCTTAATCTATCAACATGTATCCCTAAGGGATTGTGGCTGGCATCGTTGCTTAATAGGTTAAGCTACTGTTTGCAACGCTGGGCATCTCATATTGGAGTGCTGGTTCATGTCCTGATTGCTTTGCTTTCAATCCACTTTTCTGCTAATATGCCCGAGAGAGAGCAGATGGTGACCCAGACATTGGGTCTCTGCTCTCCACATAGGACATCCAGATGGAGTTCTTGGCTCCTGCCTCCAGCCTGGAATAAGCCTGGCTATTACAGGCATTTGAACCAACAGATAGAGTCTCAATCTCTTTCTCTTTCTCCCTCTGTCCTTCTCCCTATCACTCTGCTTTATGAATAAATCAACATTTTTAAAGATTTGGGGTTTTTTTTATTGGAAAGTCAGATTTACAGAGCAAAGGAGAGGCAGAGAGAAAGATTTCCCAGCTGCTGGTTCACTCCCCAAGTGGCCAAAACGGCCATAGATGAGCCAATCCAAAGCCAGGAACCAGCTTCTTCCAGGTCTGCTTCATGGGTGCAGGGTCCTCTGATTCTTTCCCAGGCCAAAAGCAGAGAGCTGAATGGGAAGTGGAGCAGCCAGGACACAAACCAATGCAAATTTGGCATCCCGGTGGTTGCAAGGTCCGAGGACTTTAGCCACTAAGCTACTCAACATTTTTTAAAGACTTAGGAATCAAGCACTCAACACATGAACCAAAGGAGGACACCAAAACTACTACACAGTTGATAAATATTAGCTATCCACCATGTTTCTGTTTTTAATCCTTCTTTTCCTCTATTTAATCCTTCTTTTCTTCTTTCTCTTTTACTGATTTGGAAATCGTGCATCCCAATTCTGTTTTCAATGTTACCCTTAAAATTTAGCATACATACTTCACACACAAAGTCTTAAGTTAATCAGTAACAGCTCTCATTTTGAATGATACTAGCAGACCCTTTAGAGTAGTTCATTTCCTTTCATCCTCCTCCACATTTTATGTTATTGTTGTCCAATTTTGGCACTGACTTGTTTTCACCCTTCAAGTTTGATAGCATTCCCAGATAATTTCACAAATCTGTGCTCACCAATGTATTTATTTGGTGTGTAAGTAGGGTCAGTTCCTTTTGCTCTGGAGTATATCCTTAAAGAGTCATTTCAGCCATGATATATTAGTGGTACACAGTTCCTGTTTATCTGAAAAATGGCTTTGTTTCATATTCATTGTTAATCATTTAACAAAATCCAGAATGCTAGGTAAACTGCTTTTACTCAATATTTTGAAGACATCATTCCATCATCCGTTCTGGTTTTACTGTTGTTGAGAAATAGGCTGCTAGTCTTAATGTTACTCTTTAGTAAATGACTTGTCTCTCCTCTCTAATGGCTTTCAAGACGCTCTCTTTCTTTTCGAGATTTGACTACGATGTGATTAGGCTTTAGTTTTTATTTATTCTGTTGAGGATTTACACATTCTGAACTTGCGTTTCATCAACTCCAAAGAATTCCAGTTACATCATAGAATATTGCTTCTCTCACCTGTGTTATTTGACTCTGGGATTTTTATTAGTTGTTTAGGGGAATTATTCATTTTATCCTCCACGTCTTTTGACTTTCCTTATTTTTCTTTCTCCGAGTTGTATTCTGAGTAATTATTTAACATCATTCTCTGGTTCAGTGATTCCTGTCTAATTAAACTTGAGATTTTTATTTCAATTACTCAATTTTTATTTCTAGAAGTTTTATTTAGTTCTTTAATTCAAACATGCATGTTTTTTTATGTCCATTTTTTTCCTTAGGTTTTTATTGTTTCTATGCTTTTAATCATTTTAAATAAGCTCATTTTATGGCCACTAATAGATTGTTTTGTTATCTGAATTCTTGAGAGCCTTGCTCGTGATGGGATTGATTCTTCCACTGCTTTGTGTTTTTTCAGTTGTGAGCTCCTGATAAGCATGGCTTTATGTGTAGTGATTCTGTGAGACCTAATTGATGGGATGTCCCTCTATGAAGTTTTGTTTTTGCTTTTGTCAAGCTCTCTAGGGGTTTTGATATCATTTTTATAATAATGTCTTAGCTTGGGGCTTCCTGAACCACACAAGTAATATATATGCAATTCTAAAACCTCATAAGATATGTCAAAAATTTCTCAAGAGACTCCTTTTTTTTTTCTACTCAGAGTTTCAACTGGCGCAGACAAGCTCTCAGTCAATGAGCAGATTTTTTTTTTCTCTTCTACCCTAATGTGGAGAGTTCCAGATCTATGAAATGTACCTCAGGTTCAACGATTGCCTACCAGGGACTCAGGATATCAGCTACTGTCCCCAAATAGATGTTAAATTGTCCAAGTCCCTGGAGTATTAATTCAATGTCTCTTTCCATTCATCTCCACCCAAAGGCAGTCACATCATCACTCACGAGCTCACTGTCCCTAGTTTCTACACCTCTTTTCACTCACAGCTTCTATCAATTTCCTGTGTGCTCATCTATTCATTCAAATAAATATTTGCTTATTTCTAGATAACTGTGGAAAAATGGGTTTTCAGGTTATCTTGATCATTGTATTGCTAGAACTAGAAGCCAAAAATGTATTCATATAAGTAAATATAAAACCCACCAGTTGCTTAGATTCCTGTCTATCATACCGATATTCTTCCCTTAAGCATTTATGACAGACAAATATATTGGCTTACTTTTTTTGCATTTTTTAAATATTGCAATGTAAGGGCTAGCCACTGACAGAATATTGAGCTTGCTGAATTGAATGGGTCTTTCAAAATCAGTACTATGCCTTTTCTGTTGGTCTTTACCTGAAAATACCCTTGCCTCTTTATCATTAATGTTAAGTCATATTGGAGAGGCAGTACAGAGTATGAGGGGAAAAAAAAAAACACATACGTAGACTCTGGAGTCAGGAAAGTGTGGCCCCATTTTTTCTAGGTGGCTGTCACTGGGCAACTAATCATGTCTAAGGCTCAATTTCCCCATCTGTAAGCTGGAGATGCCTAGTTTCAAGGAGATTCTCCAAAGACCCAATAGGAATATATAGCTGGATTTCTAAGAAGAAATATATTAAGGAACTTGGCTCATACAACTGTGGAAATTGAAAAGTCCCATAATAGGTTTCCCATAGGCTGGACAACCATGGAATCCAGTAGTGTGGCTCAGTTCAAATCCAAAGACATGGAATTTGAGTGAGAGGCTGCTGGTGCAAGTCTACAGTCCAAAGGTTAGTGAACCTAAAGCTCTGATGTCCAAGGGCAAAATATAGAAGTCTCAGATTCAGCAGAGAACAGAGGCAAATTTGCCCTTCCCCTACCTCTTTATTCTATATGAGCTCTTGGCTAATTGGTGTCTATCTCACCTTGAGAATGAATCTTCCCCATTCAGCCCACCTACTCACAAGTCCCAATGTGCCCTAGGGACATTCTCCCAGACACATCCAGAAATCATGTTTTACAAGCTAGCTAGATCTCCCTTAATCTAGTCAAGTTGATACATAAAATTAACCACCACAAAAGGATTGAGGTCAGAATTAGGCATTATAAAGCATGCAGCACAAAATTTATTCTCCAATTACTGTGCCTCTACCTTTGTGGTCTTTTAACTGCATCAGTATGCTTCTTTGGCATCACCCACAATGACTAAGAGTGTGTTCCTTTAATTAGGGGGTCCATTATCTCCCTGATGACCACCTATTTCACTTTCTTCCCTTTTTTGTAGTCGTCTGGTCATTTAAGGAGCGGTCACATTAACTCGAATTGCCTTTACTAAGCCTCCATGCCCAACAAACGGGTCTGGTGTCAGTCATCAATGCAATTGTGGCTGCATGTGTGAGTTTGTGGCTGGGAGGACACAAGTAGGAAAGGTGTAGCCACCTGTAAGATTTCCAAGTGGACTCTACCTGATCTACAGAATGCTAGAACAGAAAGGGCTCTTAGAGAGCCCCTAAGATGAGGAGTTTAAGAGGGAGAAGAGCTGACCCACTCAGGGTCAGCCAACCACTGAGTGACAGAGCCAAGATGAAAAACCAGGCTGTCGGTGCCAGAAACAGGGCTCAAAGTGGAGTCATTTTCACTGGCCAAACCACAGAAGTTGCAACTAACCTTCTAGTTATGATCAGCTTGCAATCTGGAAGCTAGCCAAATCATCACTGTTAATAATTTCCCTTTCACTTTGTTTCGGTGGCCCTGTAAACCTATCAATTGTAGCTTTCCAGGGAGCTGTATGACTCAGCGTACACAGTAGAGTGGAATAACTGTGCACTCAATGAAATAATGAACGACTGTCTTGCCATTACGTGACATTATGTGCCGTGAATTCTAAGCCTGAATTGGACCCTTTTACATTCTGGATTCCCATTAGAAGTGGCCCTCATTGTTCTCCTGGCACAGCTATTTTAATGTGTCTTTAATATTTTTTCTACATGAGAACCAAAAACATGCCTTTCTTTCACTGCTGGATGACTAATCCCTCTTAGACACAGGAAGTTGATGACCTGTCTGTGATGAGTGCTTGTCCCCAGACTGTACTCTGTGCAGTGAGCATTCAGTTGAACGATGGATGCCGTTTGTCAGTAAGGAACCAGACTGGGGCAAGGGCAGGGGGCAAGCTCAGTTCATATCCATTACCTCTGGGGGAAAATTCAAATGTTGCCTTACCAACAGTGGGATGAAAACACTGTAGATCCAGACAGAGATACACAGTCCTCAGGAGCTCGGCCAGGTGGTGGGAAGGTCTTAAGGTGAATGGGAGGCTGAGCGTATGTAAGGCCTGTGTCCCAGACTGTGGTAATAGCATCACGGTTAAAGTCCATGGCAGCAGGAAGATGGGAAGCCCAGCATCCCCACAAGCTGGGGTGTACCAAGATGGGCACTAACAAGGAAATACCTTGAAGGTCCAGCTGGTTAACTGGACTGAGCCATTGGTTTGAAGGCATGTCTTAAAATCAGGGTGTACTTCCTCTAAAGTGAAGAAAAATGTGTCCTTCAAAACTAGAAGTTGAAGTAGAATCCATCAGCTTGAGTTGGGCCTGGCAGTTCATCATCAGAACATGTCCCATTGAAATAGCTGTGCCATGGAGGTCCTGGCAAAAAATATATTGTTTTATTGCTAATCTTTGGGCCTTACCACTGTCCATTTGCGTTCTGAGGAACATGACTCAACTCACAACAGCCCCAAATTGATAGGTAATACAGAGACAGTCAGATCTTCCACCAAAATCTGTTTCCTCCTGCTTGTGCAACATAGGGTTGTCATCCGTACACACTCGTACAGCCAAAGACTACATTTCCTAGCAGCCCTTGTATTCTGGAGTGACCATGTGACCAATTCTCACATCTGTTGAGTAAAAGAGGAAACAAGGTTTATTACTTCCAGATGAAGACATTTAATAGCCATGCCTGCCTTCTTGGTGTTCTCTTTCCTTTCCCTTTATATCAGAAACTGAGAACACCCAAGCCTTAGAGTAGTGGTTCTCAGTATGCCCCTTCAACCAGCAATGTCTGCAACAACATCTGGGAATTCATTGGAAATCCACATACTTAGGATTCACCACAGGCATACTCAATCAGATATTCTGGGGGTGGACTCCAGTAGTTGATTTAATAATTCCTCATCAGGGAATTCCCATGCCTTACTAAAGTTTCCAGACTACTATCACTTGATGAAGACAAAGCCACAAAAGACAAGAGTCCTGGGTTCCTGAATGACCACATGGAGGAGAGGAATCTACCAACCCAAAAGATCTGCATCAGACTATTGCGCGAACGAGAAGACTACTGACATTTGAGAGTCTGTTACAGCAGTTACTATTACATTAAGATGAGTGAAAGATTCTACTCAAAGCCGAATATAAACACGGATGTGAGTGGAATGAGGCTGCATTACACAGGATTCCCTACACTTAACAGAGGCAAATGTTCTGCATGGCAGTTAAAGATGCTGGTTGGGAGGCCAAATCTCATATTGGAATGCTTGGGTTTGAATCCAATTCCAGTTTCCCAGTAATGCGTACCCTTGGAGGCAGCAGATGATGGTTCAAATTATTGGTTCCCTGCCACACATAGCAGACACTGAAACTGAGTTCCTACTTCTTCAATCTGACTCAGCCCTAGCTCTTGTAGCTATTGGGTGAGTGAACCAAAGGATGGAAGCTGTCTATCTCTATCTTTCATAGAACCAAAAAAATCCATCAACCAATCAACCTACTTTAAAGAGGTAATCCAGAGGTGCCTTAGCACAGCTGTGGTTTGTGGCAGCAGCCAGGGAAGCTCACACGTGCTCAGGGCCAAGAAGCCACAAATGATGATGCCTTATGCGACTCCCACAAGCAGGCCTTAAGGACCCTGGGGAAGGATGAGACCCATCACAAGCATCAAAAGACTGTACTTTCCTAAGATTCTCTGACACACCCATGCTGATTGTTAACAGGCACAGGATACCATCTTCCAATTGTCAGCTGACTGTCAAGCTATAAAACCACTGCTACTGACAGAGCAGGACAAGCTCCAGGAATTTGCCAGTGTCCATGAATCTACCAACACCGGGGTGTGACATAGGTACTGTCACACTCCTGACCAGAGGTGTCTGCAAGGATGTAGGGTAAGAGAGGAGACCCATCCAATGATTTGGAGTGTGGACAGAATCTGAAGTTATGGCAAAATATTACTTCTGCACCTAGGTCACACAGCATTTCAAAAATGAGGTCAGCCAGGTGGATTTTGTATGAATCACATGAACCCTTTGAAAGTCAAGAGTGTCCTCTAGCTGGTGACACAAGAAGGAGGCAGTAAATACCTCCAAATGGCTGGCTAATGTATAGATTGGTTGTGGAAGGGGGTAACTGGGCAGTGCTGAGCAAACCTTAGCTCACAAGCAAAAATAGAAATCAGAATGGAGCACAGGTCAGCCGAGCTAGGCTCTTACTCCGACTGGTCTGCATGAGCCAGGGATACTAGGCCACAACATCTAAAGCAAAGGCCAAGACAGGTGAGGGTCTATGCCAAGCTGGGTCAAAGCAACCACTGGCATGTGCGTGATCTATGGCTGCGAACAGGCCCAGTTGGGGAGCTAAGAGGACACACTTGCTGGGTTGGGGTTCCACTGGTGAGGGTGGGGGTTAGAGTGGGGGGTTTGCATTCTGGTCTGGATATGGCTGCAGTCTTCCTTGGCGCAAGTGCGGACTGGGACTGGACGTACCAAGCCAGGCCAGACTCCAGCACTAACTGGGGCTCTAGAGGACCAGGGCAGATGTAGGATGGCCTAGGCTAGGTGTCTGCCCCTACTGAGCCATGAGTGAGCTGTGTCTGGATATGGACAAGCCTTGGCTGGCCTGAAATGTCCAATAGTAATAACCAGATTGGGTTGAAAGCCAGTCAGGAAAGGCCATTGTTCCTGCTAGGACAGGAGGTGGACTAAGTAGGGCTGGCCCATGTACTCCCTGGTATGTGCAAATTCTGGCATTAGGAGAGGTTCTGATGGAGGAGCCTGGGCAACTCCTCTGTCAGGACACAATCCATTCAGGTGAGCACAAGGAACACAATAAGGAGCAGCCCAGACCAGGCCAGAGAAAGATACCCACCGTCATACATTTTGGCACAAGTCAGAGGCAGAACAGGCTGGACCAATTCACATCACCCGCTGGCAAATCCAAGCACCAAAACAGTGAGAGTTGGGCCAGGATTGGTCGCAAAACATTAGCAATACACATTACAGCCAGAATTGGGTGCATGCTGGGCTGGGCTAGATTGTAACCCTCACCAGTGTCAGCTGGAATTGGGGCCGGGCCAGGCTACAGCACCCTTTGGTGAGGAGAGTCACACCAGACTGGGCTGCATAGCCCAAACAGCACATGTAGGAACCAGGAAAGAAGGAGGTAAAGCTGGTAGGGAGAAAGTGGAGGGCCCCCTTGCTGGAGCACTTCTCCCACTGCAGAGTGGGAGCAGGGATGAGGGCAGACTAGACCAGGCAGGGCTACAACACCTGTGGGCCTCATGTGAACTACATCAAGAAAGAGCAAGGCTTGGTTGATTGTCCCTTCTGGTGCAAACATAAATCAGAATGGGTGAGGGTTGGTTGGGCTTTGCCACAGCATCAGCTGGCAGAGGCTGGCACTGGAGGCTAATTTTGTCAACTTAAACTGCAGAGTGCAGGATCCGGGAGTGGGAGTGGGCCCAGGAGGGAAATAGTGGGCAACTCCCTCTTGGGTAATCACTCCCACTGGAGAGCATGAAAACCAGGACTGGGGCAGGGGTGGCTAGACAGAATGGCACTCACCTGCATATGCATGGCCTGGATAGTAGGCCCAGTTGGGTTGAACCAGGCTTCAGTGCCCATTGACATGTATGAGAGCTAAATGGGATGTGGGACAGACCAGACAACACTGCGGTACATACAGGCAAGCATGGAAACCAGGGCAGGGGGTGGGCCTGGTGGGGGTTATTGTGGGTCGCTCCAACTAGGCTGCAGCTCCCACTGGTTTTTGTGAGGGCCGAGGGTGTGCTGGGCAGAATCAGACTGGACTGCAATACCCATTGTTTCGTGTGGAAGACGGGACTGGAAACAGAACTGACCCAGCAACTGGAACCATCAGCTGATTGGGGGCGACAGATTGTACCAGGCCTTGTACTGGCAAGTACACACATGAATCTGGTCTGGGATCACCTCACACAAAGTTTCTTTGGGGATCTCCCCAAGTGAACTGCCAGACTCAGAACCCCAACCATGAAGACAAGTGCAGGTTCCATGGTCCGCCACGGAGTGCATGTGTCAAAGCTGAGCCTCCTCAGAGGCTCAGACGGAGCAGTGGACAGCATATCCAGATGCACATGGAGGATATGGCAGTCCATCAAAACCTGCAGAGGACACCTGGTACCACAACAGAGGACAGAACAAATCAATCAACTACCCCAACCATGTGTTGGCAGTAAAAATCTAGGCAAACGGAGACTCTATGGTGGACTATGTCAACTAGTGGATTCTGCAGTGATTTCATCGTGCCTGAAAGGGCAAGATTGGGAGCAGCTCATAACTGTTGAACTATCAAAACCATTTGAGCAAGACCCTCGGAGCATGCCCCACATCGGGGACCTGAGGTGGGTAAGAGGCTGGGTGGGGCTTCCCCTTTTATTTCCCTTTTACCCCAGATACAGGGGGGAAAAAGCAATAATATGGAAAGAATAGTCTTACACACTTACCTGTAGCTCTTGACCTTTTGTGCCCGAATCAACTATGTAAAGATCGTCAAAAATAAAGGGAAAAAAAAAGGAGGAGGAGGCAGTGACATGCTTCAAATGGCTTAGCACATCTATGTCAACCACCTTGAGGGACCATATATGGCAAAAACCTACAGATGGCTTGCAGAAGCAGTTTATAGCTAATAGCTTAGGGGAAAAAATACAGAGCCCCAGTCCTACAACCCCAAAGAACTAAATCCTGCCAACACTCAATGAACTCAGAAAAGGACTCCATGCCACAGGTGAGAACCACAGCCCTAGCTGGCAACTTAGTGTCAGCCCGGGGAGACCCGCACCAGAAATTCCAGGTACACTGAGCCAGGAATTCAAATCTACAGAACTGGGAGATCCAGTTGTGTGTCACTTGTTGTGGATCTGCCCTGATAAATGTATTATTACTAGGTGATTTCCTCATTGTTTGCACCTCATGAAGCATCCATACACAAAGAATGATGACCACAACATTACTGGGCGATATCTTCTTCTGGACCATCATCACATATACAGCCTATCAGTGACGAAATCATCATCATGTGGCCCACGACTATGACAGATTTAAGGAATTATAAGCTTCTACATTTGCGACAGTTTGTTTCCCAGCAACAGAATACTAAAATAATGGCGGGGTGAGGGTCCGAGTCGACCCGCGCGGCAGATCCTACTCATATTTGGTGTGAACTCCCTCAGCTCCCTTTGATGGCTTTTGTGTACCCTCCTCCCCCTCTGCCGTGGGCTTGAACAGCTCACATCTGCAGTTCTTTTGAGCCAGCTGGTCAGCGGCTTCCAGCGCTGCCTTCCCCAGCTTGTGCGGAGCTAGAGGTGCCTGGGAGCTCATGCTCCCCCAGCGAGGCACGTGCTGAAACGCGAGCTGGCATGGAGGCAGAAGTGCAGTTCCCCTCCTCAAGCTGGGATAGATTTGGAGCTCTTCTTCATCCTCCTCCTGGGCTTCTGCGAAGGAGCAGGCTGAGGCTTGGCCTGAGCACCCACCCTGTCCAGCCCCCCCCTTCCCTGCCCTGTTTCCCCCAACTCCCTCAGAGGCTCTCCTGGGAATCCATCCTTAATCACTCACACATGAGTTTTCAGAGTCTTCTATGTAATGCTATGTCTTAGCCTACTTTCTTGTGCTGTAACAACATACCTGAGACTGGGGATTTACAAAGAATTTGATGGAGCTTACAATTTTGAAGGCTGAAGGTGGTCACATCTGCTCAGTCCACCTGCCCCAATCACAGACAGCTGCACACAGAAGGCACTGAATGCATAGGGTGCCCTTGATTTCTAACAACCTGCTCTCAAAGGAACTGACTACCCTTCCAAGGGTAGTATTCCCAATGATCTAATGACCTTCCACTGGGCCCCAGCTCTTAAATGTTTCACTACTACTCACATCACATTGGGGACTTAGCTTCCAGCACATGGACCTTTGGGAGATATACTCAAATCATATCCAAACCATAGCATCCACCTGGAACAATCTGTCATCCCTCACTCTTCCTCCCGTGCCTCATCCAGTTGAGGAATCAAGGAAGATGACGCTGGTGACAGTATTTAGTAATTTCCAAATGGCCTCATCTGAATTCATTTAGGTGCTGTTTTGTCTGCCCTTTCTTTCCCTTACATGGTCATGTAGTGGGGTGACATAATTATTTGAAAGGCTGGCAATGGAATTCCTTTTAGGGGAGAAATACTGTTTGTTTAGGAAAAGGCCTTAAATGGGCAGGGAAGACTCTAAGGGTGTGCTTTAGAGCTGAACCCAAAAAATGAGATCAATAAAATGTTATGCATAAAAAACTGAGCAGGGGGTCAGGACTTTGGTCTAATGGCTAAGATGCCAGTGAAAATGCCTATAGTTCCTGGGTTCAGTCCCAAATTCTAGATCCTGACTCCCAAGTTTTTCTAATGTAGATCCTGGGAGGCAGAGATGATGGTTCAAGTAGCTGAGTCTCCTTGTCACCTATATGGGTAACCTAGATGAGCATCTGTCCCAGCGAGGCACAGAAGGGATTCTGTGTGTGTCTGTGTGTCGCAAATTAAAATGAAATGAATAAGAACTTGAGGGAGGGGCAAGGGAGAGGGACAGAAGTAAAGGGAGCACAAGTGAGGATAGGCAAGGGCGAGGAAGCAGTCAACAGGTACCTACCAAGGAAGGTTTGACCTGCAAAGATCCACTACAGAGTGATGAAGTTAGAAGTGTGGACCATCCGTGATTTTACAAGTCCACTCATTCATGTGGCTCTGATGTAATGCTCCAGCCCAAGAGACACAAATCAGAACCTCCTGGAAAGGGGTTGGACACAGTCACTCAGAGTGAGTGGCATGTAGGAAAACCTAGTTGTACTTGTTGGTTAATCTGGAGTTGGGGAAGAGGAATATTAAGATGTCACTTAAGGTTCCGGTCACATGTGTCAACTGCCAGCTGGGAGGCTCCACAAATAGCTGATAAACTGAATGTCAGTCCCTAGTATCCTGGTGCCCCTACGGCCCTGCAACAAACTTCAGTGGCCTGGGAACTCTCCAGAAACCCACCTGAGACAAGGACTTGACTGCAGGGAGTTCATTTGGCAGGTGATCCCAGGTGAACCGTGAGAAATAGCACAGGGAAGAGAGGAGAGTCATATAAGATGTGAGCCTCTATCTTGCCAGGGGGCCTCTAGGGAAACATAGACCACACTTCAGTGTCCCAGCCAAAGGATGCGAGAGCGAGAGAGCGAGAGAGCGAGAGAGATCTTCCATCCTCTGATTCACTCCTCAAATGGCCACAAAGGCCAGACCAAAGCCAGGGGCCTTGGAACTCCAAGTCTGCCACATGGGTGTGAAGGACCCAAGCACTTGAGGCAGCCTCCACTGTTAATGGACACTAAACCCATTTGCAAGGGCTCCAGCCCTCGTGATCTAATTATCTCAAAAGGACTCCGGTCTCAGAATTCTGTCACCATGGGACTAAAATTTCCACATACCAGCAGCTAAGGGGACACAAACATCTAGTCCTTTGCATTTGTAGAACCTTGAACTGTTCAAGGTTCAAATCCCACATCAGCCTTTTCAGTTTCAGGCTAAAGTGGATGAGAACATTCCATTGATTTCATTGAAGATACCAAGTTCAAGGCCAAATACAACAACTCTTATATTTGAAAGCTCATTTTAAGCCCCTTGAGTTTCAAGGATTTAGTAAGAAAAACAAAACACAACTCTCACATAACACATGCATATGCACACAGATAATGCAAATATGGAATGTATACAACATACAACACATGTAAAGGCAACAGAGAGAGCAAATGTGTACAATACAATATACACATAAGGCAAATGTGAAATGCACACAACACACAAATCACAAATCACACAGGCACGTGCACACACATACACTATCTTCTTTTTTCTTTTTTTCCATTCCTTGCCTACCTAGGCAGAAAGCGAGATGTGAAACAGGCACAGCACCAGCACAGCACTGAAGAGAGAGGGTTATTCCGGTTCATTTCCACAAGGCATTTTAACTGACTTTTTGCTTTCTTTCTCATGCCTCGGTATTAATTAGCCCCGGGATTTAAATCTGATGCATTAGGCAAAAACAATTCTAAATGCTTTTGGAGAAACAAATTCCAAATTAGCTGTAGCTGAGCGTGCATCTATTTGAAAGGCAGGCAGCAGGAACACTGGCACTATAAATAATAGAAGTGAAACCCCCTAAGAGGGAAGGACAAGATCAGCAGTGTATGTTGACTGCCTGCCTGCTCCTCAGCCCAGACCTGGTTGGGGGGTGGGCAACACGAGGTCTTAGGAGAACATGGAGAAAGCAATTTCTCAACTCGTTATGGGTGAGAGGGGTGACAGCAGTTCGCTCTTTCCTACGTTTCTCACCCTAGCTGTTTCTTGTCTTAGCAACTGTTATGCCTAGAAGTCTAAAGAAACCAGGCTTTGCAAGGGGGTGGGAAGCAATCCTTGCTTCCAGCATCCTGCACCTGCTTTGCCCCCTTGGGTGGTCTGCCATACCTTAGTGCTGATACCTCACACTTGTCTCTGACCATTGGCAGAGGTGCTGTCTTCTCAAGTTTTTTTTTGAGGCAGGGATGTGACACCTCCATGGTTACAGAAAGTAGGCCTGCGAATGTCCTCTGTGTACAGTGGCTGACTGGTTGCTCCAGTCTTTTGAGTGGGAAAGCAGAGCCAGTCTGTGTGACCTCAAGGAGAGGGAGTCATCAGAGACAGATCAAGCATGCTTCAGGAGAAGGGAAGGCTTCTGCCTCTGGCTGGTTCCCAAGGCAACCTGGTCAGTGCACTGGAAGGAAAGGTGGACATGGGTGGGATGGGGGCACCAAGGGACACACTGAACTTCACTGGGACCCACATCCATCTCTTATCACCTCCAACCTCCAAAACACGGGTGACCTGGGGCCAGGCCAGTGCCCTCAGTCGCAGAGTCACACACAGCAGCCTCTGGACTCAGGGAAGCTGAGAGAGGGCACTGACCAGCAGTGCACTGGCCTGGCTACAGCCCACAGCAACAATGTCAGCCTGTGGGACAGGAATGACACATGTGAGCTGCAACTGTGCCCAGCAGGCCTGCCCTTGGCTGTCACAGGGTACAAAGTGTTGTTCCTTGACTTCCCCACATGCAAATTCCTCTCCTGGCCAAATCTAACCCAGAAGACTACTACAGGAAAACGGATTCTGGGGAACACAGTTCAGTCCAGACAGATTGCCACAGTATCAAACCATCATGACTTCTCCATTTACTCAATGCCCCCCAATCACTCCCATTTCTTCTTCTCCCTCCCTCAATTCAACTGGATTATTGTTGTATCAGTCAACTGTTGTTATCCAACAATGTCAAAATTGTAACACCATCCAACAACCAGCACTTCTTACAAGTCTGTGGCTTGACTGGAGGGGACTCAGTTTGTTCTAGGTCTGCCACTCTCCTTCTCATGAGACCCTTCTCATGGCGATGGCACAGTGAAGAGTGCAAGGGAAAAAGACTCATCAAGTTGCTTTAAGGCCTAAACTCTGAATTATAACATTAACCCTTTCACCCCATGCCATTGGCTAAGCTAAAGTCACACAAGCAATTCCAAAGTTAAGGGGTAAGAACCTATGTGCACTCTACCCACAAAGAAACTATGACAAAGAGGTGAATGCAGGAAGGGCACAAAATTGGGGCCAATGACTCTACTTACCCCAAGGGGAAGAGTCTATTGGATACATTCACCTATCATTCCATCACCAACCCACATCTCTGCCTACATCTTTCCCTTCAACTTGGCTCCTTCTGTCTTGCTTGTCCCTCTGTCCTCCTACCCTTCTCTTGCATAGCCTGTCGAACAATCACAGGGGAGGGGAAAAAATTCCCTTTCATTTTCTTCATTCTGTATCTCAGCTAAAAACTGTGTGATGCCACATGAAATTCTGCAACAGATACAACTGAACCAAGGAAAAGAAAGGCTATTGGTTTTTAAGTGAAATTAGATAAAATAAAGAGTCAATGCTATCAATCTCTAACAACTCTTGAAATTGTCTAGAAGTGCCATCCATAATCACTGCCAAGTCTCCATGTGTCTCCTTAGACCTAGCTAATTAATATCTATTTTCCTTCAAGCCTCAGCATAGGACTTTAAGATACTTTCTACTTTCTTCGTGTAAAGTTACTGTGCATGGTATTAATACATAACATATTTGTATCCAAATAATCTACCCCTGCGTGCTGCTACATTCTCTCCAAAGGTGCATTTGAGGAGGGACTGGGTTAGGTCCCAGAATGTGCTCTGTGCACACAGGCACACGCAGGCACACTGGGGTCTGCTGTCAGGAATGTTTGGAGTCCTCATGATGTAGGAGTGGCCTATGGATAACAATCGCTAGGAAACAAACTACCCCAAAGTACAGTGGCCAAAAAAAAAAAAAAAAAAAAAAAAAAGCCATGGAATTAAAGTTCAGGGAGCCCATGCATTGGAAATTCAGACAGAAGGAAGTAAAAGAGCTTTGGGAAGACTCCAATGGTGAGGATTAAGTTAAATGACTATGGGCTCATAGTCTCCCCGCCTGTGTGTGTGTGTGTGTGTGTGTGTGTGTGTGTGTGTGTGTGTGTGTGTGTGTGTGTGTGTGTGTGAGAGAGAGAGAGACAGAGAGACAGAGAGACAGAGAGACAGAGAGACAGAGATAGAGAAACTGGTTTATTCAAGGTTTCTCCACTGAGAGTACCTTATGTGGTGGCCCAGGCCCATGACAATGAACCTGCCAGCAAACAACGCAAAAGCCCTTGGCCTCTGACAACCCAGCCTCTGAAGTCACATAATGTCACCTCTGTCATCCTCTATTGACTGCATTAGCCACAAGCTCATCTGAACTTAAAGGGAGGGGACACAGAGCCCACCTTTTAAGGCAGAAGCATGAAAAAATTTTCTGCCATGTTTTAAAGCCACCACTCAGCTATTTCTGTCACACTCGCAGTTGAATGGGCTTTTGTGGGTTAAGCAGGAACCTCAAGACTCTTCTTAGCAGTGTTTCTATGGGAACTATGTTTTTAGGTCCAAATAACAGACTCACAGTTAACTTTGGAACACAACTCATTCGTAAGGTGGGACTTCCGGAATGTTCATTTTCCCTCCAAAATGCCAAACACGTGAATGAGCCTACTAATATTATTTCTTAATTAGCAACTTGTCTTGGGCACTTTTAATCTACTAGGCTCAAGGCTAAGCCCTCCACCTGCATTGTGTCATTTGCTCCTCCCAGGAGCCCTACAGATGCAATGGTAACGTTCATGCTACAGCTGAAGAAATGTCATACAGCTAAAGCGGTGACAGATTTCCAAACCAGTTCTGCCTGATCCCCAGCTTCCATGCTTGACCCACCTACCATGCGCTGATTCCATAAATGTTATTGATGTAAAAGTCATAAAGTCGCAGGGCTTTACCAGTACTTCCAAAAAAGTACTGGCAGTACTTCCAAAAAATTCATGGAACATGGAGCTAAAAGGAAAGAATTTTTTGAGTGCAAAAAGAGATCTTCTACACAAGGTATGGGCCTACAAAAAGTTGATGGAAAACATGTATTGTGAACGAATTATGCATAATTTTTTTTTTTTTTGCAACAGAGTAAACTTACCTTTCCATTCCATTATTCCATGAACTGCTGGAAATCCCTTCATTGATGTCACCATCAGCCCTCACCACAAGTGATGTTCTTGTGCCAGCAGGTCAAAGGTCATCAAAGGAAGTGCCCTGCTCACTGGGTGGATCTGGGTCCCACAGTTCTTTCACATGATCACAGCTCATTTGTGTCTGGAGTTGCCCACTGGCTCTGTCCTCAGCAGCCCCATCTTTTTCTAAACCACAGCAAAGCAAGCTATAGCTACACTCAGCTTTTTGTCCCCCAGGCATGGCCGGGAATGAAGGGCCCTTTTTGTCCGTGGCTGTACAATGCCATTTGTGCACGGGGCAGCTCTGGGGCGGTGTGTGGATGGAGGCTACAGTAGTGTAGAGAGAGAGACAGGGAAGCAAACACCACCGGCATTCTCCAGGCGGCGTGAGCAGCCAGCCACTGCGCACACAGCAGGAGGGTGAGCCAGACTGGCTGGCCAGCCAACCACCGGCCCCCAGGGCTGCTCAAAAGGAAAAAAGGTTGTTGCTCTGGTAGGTTCACAGTCAAGTGTCTGTGTCAGCATCCCCAGCCACCCTCCCCCTTTCCCGTTTCCCCAGCACCCCTCCTCCTAGTCCATCCTGCAGTTGGCAATGAGAAAACTCCCTTGTTTGCAGTCTTTGCAAGAACCATGAAAGCCTTTTTCCCTCCTCCTTAAAAGAATTCATCTCTGCATTCCAGAGGGGGCATTTATCACCCCATGTCCAGGCTGCAAACGTCTCCCTCCTTCAGATCCTGCTGCCCAGAAAGGCGGCCTTGTCAGACACATGACACCAGCCCCTCTGGACATCTGGACCAGGCACAGCCCTTCGGCGGAGCACGAGGGCTGTCCTGAATGCCACAGACAGTCAAAGGACAGCCCTTGTTTCTAGCCCGAATGGCCCAGTTAAATGGATGCAGCTGGGCTCGGTGGGAGCAGCGGGGTGAAGAGGGGAGGCAGGCTCTCTTGGCTCTCCGCCTCGGGCACCTCCACGGGGCGATCTAAAGGCAAGTGGGCTGCAGTAGAAGTTTCTGGAGCTGCCTTAGTAACAGCCTCCTGCCAAGAGAGCCCAGTTGGTAGCTGGTCGTGGGTGGCTGTCGCTTTTCGTCTGCACAGCACCCAATCTTCTATTCAAAGAAGTTTTCTTTCCTTTGCTGACCAACCAGTACAGGGCATAGTCACTGCACATCAGATACTAGCTCAACCAATCAGAGCTCTCCGTAGGACTTTTCTTCCAGAGATAATGATTCTGTATTTCCACAGGATAAGAGGAGGCTTGCAGCTGCCAGTGGCCATCTTGTCTATCACGTGTCTTAAAACTGGCTGAGAAACAAAATGACAGAACCTGAAACTTACTCTTTGAGCCCCTAGATCCAACTGTATATGAAGATATTCACTAGATACTTCCAGTCCCCAGGCCAATAAGTTAGACTTTTCTGCTCCCGTGGGTTGGAGTTGGATTTCTGTCATTTATAATCCACAAAGAGTCATAGTTCCTCCTCAGCATGACATTCTGTGATATAACAGCCACAGTGAAGCCATGCCAGGCTGTGGTGGACCACCTAGGCCAACCTGGCCCTGCACCAGAAGAGTCAGTTCCAATCTCTCTGGAAGGAAACCTAACTCGGAGGTCTCTGGGCAGTGCTAGTGTGCCGAAGCCCTAGGAGGCACTGATCACCTTCCCACTGGACCCCAGGGCCTGGGCAAGGCTCTGCACCTATGGTGTCAGGCCATCCTGCTAAGTCTATCACCTCAAGCCCGCCCAAATGACACACTCTGTGGTCCCAATGAGGTCAGAAATGTATAGGATGTGCTAGGACTGCCCAGGGCCCACCCAGCTGCTCCCAGCAGTACCTGCAGGGCCACCCCTTCAGAGACAGAGACAGCAAGCATCCTGTGTGAAACAGCTGCAGCTGACTTCCGGCAGTGACCACCCAGCCTCCGTGGGGTTTCTCATGGGACTTCTCTCCCCAACTTCCAACCAACTCTCCAGTCCCATGTGCACACGGATGTGCACCTGTGTGTACGCAACCAGGCACAAAATCAATCACAAAAATTCATTTCAAGGACCCTCTTTCCCCCCATTTCCTTCTTCCAATCCTTTTCTGATTCGCACCCGCTGTCTCTCCTGTTAATCTGCAAGGACCACACTTGACACGAGCATTGTGGAGAGTCTACTCTATGCCAGACTCTTGACCCATCCTACTCCCTCATGGGTCTTGCTACCCTCACTCTCTGGAAAAGGAAACTGAGGCTCTAAAGGGCTAGGGACTGCTGTGGCTTAGGGCTCATGTGCTGGACTGCTTGCTACTCCTCAGTATAGCAGTGTTGAACTGTTGGAGACCTTTAAGGTGCAGGCCCCAGGAGAAGGTGCTCAGGTGTTTAAGAGCGCTGCCTTGGGAAGGAATTAACCTTGCTCTCTGGTTTCCTATCTGGTGATATGATCTGTCACATTGTGAGGCCATTCAACAGGAAGTCCTCACAAGAACTGAGCTGATGTTGACATCATGCCCCTAAACTTCTAGAACTATGAACCAAATTGACCTCTTCTCCTTATAAAGATGCCCAACCCGGGTGTTTTGTTAGAGTGGCCAGAGACTAAAGCAATCACATAGCCCAAAGCACACAGCAGAGCTGCGATTTCAACTTAATTCTGAGAGGACACAAGCCCCTGCAACTTTCTACTGTATTCTACTGCCTCTGTTAGAGTCCTCTGCCCTGTGGTGTGGCTGGCCAGTCAGAACCATTTGGTAACGGAATGATTCCCCTTCCATAAGCCTTCAAGTACAGTGACTTGACTCTTTCTCTGTCCTTTAGTCTTATCTTCCTCTGACCCTGGCATTCTTTAGGCACTCAATCAATAGTGATTAAATTGAATGTCATAAGAAGCATAGGACTGAGTCAGGTGGCCAGCAGGGTAGCAAATATTTTAAAAATAGCTATGAGACCTGGTACCTGTCAGCTCTGGAAGAGAAATAATAATAGTATCTACTTTATAGGACTGTAGTCAAGTTCACATGCAAAATATCATGGAGAGGACATGGTGCACTGCTGGCCCGCACAGGAAATCCTCTGTAGATATTAGATGGTATGGCTGTTGGTACAATTCCCACCCAATGATTCCAGCTTGAAGCAAACTTTTCATTCCCTTTACGCCATCCCAGCACTGTTAAATGCTTCATTCACAGAGGGGCACATCTGAGCCAGCAGAGCTACATAATTCAGAGATCGTCTTCCGGATCCTGGCGCCAGTATTTGAACTGCCTTTGAGGTCCCTCAACAAACCGCCCCAACGCTCCAGAGCTTCTCAGAGGAGAGAGGGAGGGCTGCCAAGCAAGCCTTTCTGGGTGGTATTTAGAAGCCAGGTCGCACCCTGGGACAGAGGTCGCACTGTACTGAGGCCCACGTGACTGAGTCCGTGCCCAGGGAAAGTCCGTGCCCAGGATCTGCTGTCGAATTCACGCTGGCTTCCTGCAGGTCACCAAGCACAGGCCCGCCGCGTGCCTGAATGCCAAAATCATTTAATGATTTAAAAAGATCAAGATCAATGGCTTCAGCAATTTCTGGGAAGCGGTAACTCAGCGAGCTGTGGAAGGTTCTCAATTTGCTGTCTCCAGCCTGGCCCCGCGGCAGGATTTATGCTGAATGAGCTCCGTGCCGGCAAATCTATCCTGGGATGGGCCCCATCCAATCACCCCACCCAGGAAGTGCTGGCACCCTGACATCACCGTCACAGCTGCCAAGTCCCCCTTGCTCGGAGGGGCACTCTCTCATTTCACATTAATTAGAAGGCCATTTTCCAAGCATTTCCATCCCATAAGGAAGAGCTTTCTGCAGCAGCTCAGTGAAATATTAAAACATCTGACTTGGAATCTTAACAAAAACCCATCCTGCCTGCTCAGTCTGTATATTGTAGAAGCCTT
The DNA here is from genome assembly GCF_017591425.1 of Ochotona curzoniae. Classification (NCBI taxonomy): domain Eukaryota; kingdom Metazoa; phylum Chordata; class Mammalia; order Lagomorpha; family Ochotonidae; genus Ochotona; species Ochotona curzoniae. Next base: position 14,935,134 of record NW_024465023.1, on the reverse strand, counting down.
TACATTTCTGAGTTCAGAAATAAAGACAGGTCGTCCCGAAGTGCTGGCAAAGGGCAGGCAGCTTGGGAAAGCGGGAAACGAACAAACCACCACTGCCAAACACTGGCCAGTGTATTGACCTTACCAGACATTTGCACCTGACATGGACATAAGGACCAGGGGAGAGGAAGGGATGAAAGAATAAGGAACACAGGATACACGAAAATACAAACCTCAAAGATGACAGGGCAGTCCTCTCGTAGCAGGCAGTCATTTTGCTGGCTTCTGGCGAACAGCACCTCCCAGGACTCACCCGTTTGTGTAGTTCCCTCCCATTCTAATCCTGCTGCTGAGCCACATGACTTGCTTTGGTCAACAGCCTTAGCAAGCGGACAGCAGGCAGAGGCTAAATCAGCACATGCACTTTGCCATCTTAGAACATCCACTCTCGGGATGCAGCCACCAGGCCAAGCATCCCAAGCTAGCCATGAGAAGAAATCACATGGAATGTTCCAGATTTCCAGCCAGTCCTACCAAAGAGTCGAAAAGGCGAATGAAGCCACTGCAGACATTCTACTCTCAGCCACCATTGAGCTCAGCCACACAAAAGACGCCAAGCAAAAACAACAGAACATCCACCCAGCTGAGCCCTACACAACTTATATAATCATGAAAAATAATAAAATCACCTTTGCTTTAAGACAACAGGTTCTGGGGCCCTGCAGCGTACCCTAGCAGCTAAAGTCCTCGGCTTGAACACACCAGGATCCCATATGGGTGCCGGTTCTAATCCCAGCAGCTCCGCTTCCCATCCAGCTCCCTGCTTGTGGCCTGGGAAAGCAGTCGAGGACAGCCCAAAGCTTTGGGACCCTGCACCCGTGTGGGAGACCCGGAAGAGATTCCTGGTTCCTGGCTTCGGATCAGCACAATACCAGCCGTTGCAGTCACTTGGGGAGTGAATCATTGGAGGGAAGATCTTCCTCTCTGTCTCTCCTCCTCTCTGTATATCTGCCTTTGTAATAAAAATAAATAAATCTTTTAAAAAAATAAAGGACAACAGGTTCTGGGGCAGTTTGTTACATAGCAATGAACAACCAACACATGCCATTATTCTCTTTCGACCTCAGAGTCAAGTATGCATTTTCTGATGGCCCTTCACGAAAATTTCACGTCTGCCATTGACATCCATTTATTACAGGTCCCCACCAACTGCCACCCTTCTACTCTCTACCCATCCCCAATCAGCAAAAGTAGGATTTCTGCTACACTTCAGCATCTACAATCCCCACAAAGAAAATTTTGATTATCAAGTGCTTCACTCAGTCATGAACTTTGACTGTGATAACACATTGGGACACTAGGGTTATAAGGATATAAAATAAAATATCCTAACTTATGTGGCAAATGGTGCTCGTTTCAAGCACAGCATGGATGCTGAGAAACAAGGTTTGAATTACTAAAGACAGCATTTTACACACACACACACACACCACTTGCACATTCACGTAGACAGGGAGGCCTTCACAAAGTTCATTATGTATTATGCATGGAATTCTGGGGTTTTTTTGCATCTAAATAAACTTATCTTTTAAATTCCTCTTCTCCATGAACTTTTTGAAGTAGCCTCATATAGTGATTATATACATATATATGTAAAATGTGTCTTAGTTCATGTTTTATTACAAACTAAGCTATGCATTGAAAGGCTGTTTTGCTTTGTGGAAACCCTTGCTATAATGAATTAATAAGAATGCTGTGCAATCAACATATTAATTGTATGTAAATGGTGTTTTTTAAATGCTTTAAAACAATTTATTCCCTTGAGCATTTTAAATAGGCCCCCTGGAAAGCTGTTTATGTAGTCATTTGCTTGGTGAACTTCTCTCTCCTAGTGGGTTTCTTCAACTCTACAAATGAACACTTGAGGAAACCTTTCCCCTTCCTTCCTGGGGGCCTGTCCCAGTGGGTGATGGCCTGAGAGCTGTTCTGGCGATTCTGAAATCTGATTACTCCTTGTCTGCATTGTCTCTCATCCCTTCTGTCAACTGATGTCTGCCTCTCATGACATCTAGATAAGGTAAAACCACTGGACAAGAAGATTATTTCACCTGCTGACTGTCCATGTCCCCACCTTGGCACCCGAGAAGGTTGCTCAAGGCAGGTATCCTCCATGTTCCCCCAAACGATCATCAACATTAAGTTGCTACAAGTCTGGGGTGGGAGTTTTGATGCAGTGCTTAGGGTGTCACTTGTGCTCAAATCCTGTATCAGAATGCATGGCTTGTGTCCCAGCTCTGCCTCCAACCCAGTTTCCTGGTACTATTAGAGCACTGTGCAAGCAGCAGGTGAGAGTTCCAGTAGGTAGGCCTAGGACCACCTAGGACCTGGATGGAGGAGTTGCTAGCGCCTAGCTTCAGCCTCCCCCCTAGCTCCCTGGCCTGGCTATTGCAGGCATCTGACAGGTAAACCCCTCCCTCCCTCCCTCTGTCCCTTTCAAATAAATAAAGAGCCGCAGGTCATTCATCAGTTCCAAACTAAAGCAACAAACTGGGTATCAAACAACCCTAAAACAAGATGTTCAACAGTGAAAGTGCACAACCTAAAGAAATAGAAAGCACCACTTCTTAATTTTATTCTGTTTCGGCTCCAAACAAACGAACTTAATTTCAAAATTAGCCTGACTTCCCAAGGACCTCTGTGATATGTAAAGTTTCCAGTAAGACCTAATCTAAGACAGCCACGTTGTCCATCTGTAATTTTCCCACAAGCCACCTCAGAAGTCGAATGCTGTCTAGCCTCTGAAGACACACGCGATTCCTGCAGAGAAGAAACATGCCAAGTCCTGTATGTGTAGTGTGCTGAGCATTCTGCTTTGACCACTGGAAGGATGCAGGGAAACTCCTATGAGCTGCGCCCCAAATCCATCAGAAGCCCCAGGGCTGCTAAGAAGAATCCCAGGGCAGGAGGAAGCACTGGGAGCTGGCTTCTGTGAAGGGTGCATTCCACACCTGAACTTAGGGTGGAGGACGAGGTTTGTGGTCCCCGGCTCAGAAAATCTTTTTTTTTTAAAGATTTATTTTTTTTTATTATTTTTTATTGGAAAGGCAGATATACAGAGAGGAGAGACAGAGAGGAAGATCTTCCATCCGATGATTCACTCCCCAAGTAACCGCAACGGCCGATACTATGCCGATCCGAAGCCAGGAGCCTCTTCCGGGTCTCCCACACGGGTGCAGGGTCCCAAAGCTTTGGGCCGTCCTCGACCGCTTTCCCGGGCCACAGGCAGGGAGCTGGAAGGGAAGCAGGGCTGCTGGGATTAGAACCGGCACCCATATGGGATCCCGGGTGTGCAAGGCGAGGACTTAACCACTTGCGCCACCGCGCCGGGCCCCGGCTCAGAAAATCTTAAGCAATGACAGCTGAGGGTCTCTCTGCTTTACTTCTGTAGTACATGCAGGTGGGAAGGTAGGAAGAGCCAGCTGCTTTCCTCCACACACCCACTCCCAGCTGACCAGGAACAAACCCTGCTAAGGACAATGGGAACAGCTCTGGATTTCCCGAAGGACCTGGAGTGGGAGAGGGGCATGTGAGGCTCAGGTTGATCACTCGGGACCACTGTGTGACTCCAACCTCAGGCCACTACCACCCCACTACTCCCTCCCAAACAGATGGCAGTGTCCTGTTTCCATGGCTAGGCTGAGGAGGGCCTGCCAGTCCCTCCATCTTGGCACCAATTCCTCCCTGACTCACTCACCTCCAGGACACAAAATTTGCAAAACCTAAGCTGTAAAGAACATTTGAAAACAGGATCAGAGGGGAGGCCAAAGCTCCATCACACACACACACACAAACACACAAACACACACAATGAAATCATGGGGGAGATATTTGGAGCCTCCACAGCACGGATATTTGAGGGTGAGACCTCTCAAGTTCACCAACAGGTCATTAACTGGCCATCTAAAAGTCCAGGTCAGTGACAGCTTCCCCAGCACCACCACCTCCAGTCATCTCTACTGACCAATCAGAACGAAGAGACAGGAGCAGTGTCTGTCTGGAAACCTTCCTGCTGCACCTGCCATTAACCCTCTCCTCACTGCATGAAGAGAGCGGAGCTGAGAGAGGACCACTTTGGAGAGCTAGAGCTCAGGACTGAAAGAGCACCGAGGAAGGGTCACATTTGTAACAGCTGCTATGGCCTTGCTGGAGCAGGCCAGCTAAGCATGACCCAGGCCAGGGCCTCCTGGTGGGAAGCCACGGGGACGGATGACTGCTCTGCAAAACAGGTCCCCAAGAAGCAGCTTAGGTGAAACAGTCCCTTCCCAAGCAGACACTTGCCTTGCTCATGGAACCTGTCTTCCCACCAGGAGCACTGAATGATTTGCACACAGCCCCCTCCTCCCCCCACCCCACAGGCTTTCACTATCGATCTAGCCTGGTGTCTGGTCTCTGAGGCAGCACTTCTTAGCACACGGAGGAAGCCAACACCACCACTGGTTAGTCCTACTCTCTGTGCAAAGCTAAGTAGCCAGTGCTGGGGCAGGGGGTGGGGGAGGGGTGGGAGGAGGAAGAGCTTGACCTCAGAGCCCTAACCCTTGGCTGACAGCAGACAGCGTCGTTTTATTGAGGGACATTTGTCTTCATTTGGGGCAGTCTACAATCTCATCCCAGAGGCGTGCCCCGAAGCTCCAGTCTCCCTGACCCTTAAGTTGATGCTCAGGGTTCCTGCTCACTGTCCCAGGACTGCACTGTCCCCGGGCTGCACTAAAGGGCCTCTTTAAGCCCCTCAGAGTCAGGATGACAGATGTAAGGTGACCCTCCTCCTCAAAAGCACCCCAGAAGACTCCATGCTCCTGGGCAAGAATCCAGAACTGGGCTGAAAGATTCAGCCCCTATAATGTGACTCCTCCCAAGCCAGCGAGCCTGGAAATTCAAAGCTCACGTCCAGTCTGACAATCAAGCTTGAATAATACATTTTTTTAAATCTCTGGTGCTTTTCAGAAGGCAAACTACAAAATTTAACCTCCCTGGAATCACTGTGGCTTTGGGGCAGGGGATGATCCCGGATTCTCTGTCTTCTCTCTAGGCGGGAAGAGACCCTGGTGGCAAGGACTTAGCAAAGGGCTTTGAAACCTAAAAATATCCGAGTGCAAGGTTTGGGTGTGGTATACTTTTGTCTGAAAAACCAGGGGCATTTCAAATGTGGGAAGCCCACAAATCATTTGCTAGATGTTGCTCCTGATCTGGGGACTTGGGAATTAATCGTTGCACTTCTCCGTGCCTCATTCTCCCAATATATAATACATATATATGTATATAATTTGAAAAATTGCCTGATCATCAAAGGAAATGGCTGAAAGGCAGAGTGCCAAGGCGCAGTGCTGATTTTATCCCCGACCCAGCTTCCCAACTTAGCTTCGCCTGGGAAAGGCCTGTCTGGGCGGAGGAGGCAGCATTGGAAGGCTTTGGTTAGCCTCACGGAGCTAAGCACAACCCTACAGCGAGGTTTAGCGAGTCGTGGAAGGAAGGAGGCACGTGGCGCGCCTAGCTCCAGCACTTTCCAAACGCACAGCAGCAATGGACAAGAGCGATTGGCGCAGGAGAGGAGAGGGGGGCAATCAGGGTCCGGACGTCCCTACCCAGGGGTGAGAGTATGTGGATCCAAAGGAGACAAGCCGGGTGCGACCTCCTCGCCCGTGCCCGGCACGCCATAACGCTAATCGGCGCTGCTCCCCGGATTCATTTCCATTTGGAGCACTGTGCGTCCCAGACGCCCTTATCTCGCTGCTGCTGCTGCTGCTGCTGCCGCCGCGGCTCTGCAGGCGCGGGCGCCCCGGGCTCCCTCCCTTCCCCTTCCCCTCCCCCGCCCGCCACCCGCGCCTTTGTCTGGCCCCGCGGCGCGCTCGGAGCCAGCAGGGCGGGTAATTGGCGGCCGGAGGAGGCGAACTGGCCGGCCCGGCCTCCGCTAATGAGCGGGCGGTACCGCGAGGAGAGAGCCGCACGGCACGGCTCGGGGCGCGGAGCCGAGGAGGGGGCTTCCTTGGCCGTGCACACCCCGGCCTGGCCCTCGGGGTCCCGGCCTCCCACTCCCGGGCTACGACAGAGATCGGCGCCTCGCAGGCATTACTCCTCCCCCAGTCTGTCCCCAGTGCGCTCCAATTACCCTGCGGCAGTGCCAAGGCCTCCGGCTGCCCCAGGGCAGCCCCCGCGTCCCCGGAGCAGTGCCAGGAACGGAACGCGCAGCCGGGAGGGCAGAGAGAGGAGGGGGATGGGAGACTCCCTGGGGGTTTTGCTACGCTGCCAGGGACGATGGTGGTCCAGACGCATCCGCTCTAGTGCACCGCTGGTGGTAGTGGGGGGGAAGCTGGGAGAGGATGCCCCCAAGCTTCAACGCCCCAGAGCCCTCCGCAGGCAGCGACGAAACCTGCCGCAGCTCAGAAGGTGATAAAAATCCACCCTGGTTTCTAAATTAATTACACACTGAGGCCGCTGTGCTCTGGCAGCCCGGGCTCCGGCGGGCTTGGACGAGTCTGCACGGTGGCCAGGAGCGATCATGTGTTACTGACTTTGCTCTCCAAGACGACAGAGGCCTGCGGAGATTAAAAAACCGGGGAGAAGGGAGCCCTTCTCCAACCAGTCCTCCCCCTCCTGAAAGCCTGCCTTCCTGCCGCCACTACCCCAAAAGCTCCCCACCCCCTCAACCCTTAGAAACCAAACGTCCCCCTCCACCTTCTCAACTTTCACCGTCCCCAGTAAGCTCTGCCCAGTCACCACTCCAGCCTGGGCTTTTGTGCTGGGTGCCTGGGTCTGGAAGTCGTTGATGTTTCATGCCCACAGAATTCTGTCCAGGGGTTCTGCTTGAGGAAAACACGGGTAGGGTCTCAGGGACCTATCGGTCCATGGAGGAGCCCCACCTGGGCCCCAGCCTTGGTGGGGTGGGGGGGTGGCAGCTCAGGCCAGCCTCAGGGGAAGTGACTCAGTGGCCTCCAGGGTGTCTGGCCTAACACTGACACACATAAAGGAGAACAGAGGATGCTTCCCCCCCCTCCCCAGATTCTCCACTGAAAGCATTCCCCACCTCTGTCCCAACAAGGAAGTAGCTTGCCCCAGTGAACTTGCCCCTGATTCTATGCTTTGCCATGGAACAACCTTGCAAAGCTCAGAAAGGCCTGATTACTTTTTCTCCCCAATATCAGAGTCCCACCCAGGGTATGTGCACTTGACGTAGCACATGAAGTTACAGCAACCCATTATTGGCGTACTGGTTCAAGTCCCAGCTTCACCACTTCCATCCAGCTCCCTGGGAAGACAGAGGAGGATGGTCCAAGGGCTTAGACCCCTGCCACCCACATGGGAGACCCAGATGGAGTTCTGCTGTGTGGGGCCTGTTGCAGGCATGTTGGAGGGAGCAACCAACAGATAGAAGCTCACGCCCTTTCTTTTCCCCTTTCAAATAAAACAAAAATAAACAAAAAATTATTTTAAAAAGTCACAGCTGATTCTCCTGGAGCAAAAGACAGGTTAACAAGAGAAAAGTACAGCAAATGTATTTGCTCAACATTTTACGTGACATGAGAGCCCCAAGACCCAGAGGAGGCAGGCTGCATAGATTTCTGGGTTCAGTGAAGACCACACCGACTTGTACGCCATGATGGAACCAAAGAGTATGATCTGGTGATGAGGGAGGGAGGGAGGGAGGGAGGCAGCCCCGCAAGGTCTGTGTAGCATGCCCCTCAGCCTCACCTCCCCCTCTTGGGATCTGCAATGAAGAAAGGAATGAGGGATACATCTGGGTTTTATGGCCAGCCGTTGGAGAGAAGGATTCTCATTGCTGTGTCCTAGCGAGAAATCCTGCTTCTGGCACTTCCTTCATGAGCAAGAGAAGGGCGAGCCTGAGAGGACCAAAGACACCGGCTTGTGGAACTATTTCGCTTAGTCTTTCAGGGGAGTTATGTTCTGAGCCCTAGGATACACACATCTTCACAGCTTGATTATCTCTGCATTTGACTCTACCACCATAATTACCACCCAGGTCAAGGTATACAGTATTGCCAACCTTCCAGAAGGTTCCCTCACCATGTGCTCTTTGGTGCGTGGAGTCTTTCACTCACTCTCTGCTGGATCCTTCCACTGTATTGTGTGAAACGGTAGATCACCCTTTTTAAAACACTGAGTGTTGTTCCATTGGGTGACGGTACCATACTGTATGTATCCCTTTGCTTGGTGATGCACATTTGGATTATCTACAGCTTGGGACTGTTAGGAAGTGGTTGTGAATATGATTTTCTGTGTTTGAGAAATACAAGAATCTACATCTTTGGAGATATATACCTGGGAGTGGAATTGCTGGGCCATAAACTAGGTACAAAAATATTTTTGATTTTGTTGTCAATTTTCCAAAGTAGTTGTACTCAGCCTTTTCAAGTTGCAGCCAGGGTCCCCGGCATCCTCTTAGACCCCATTCAAAGAAATAAATTGCAAGCACCGCCTAATGATGGCCGCAAACATATATTGAGCCCTTAGAATGTTCCAGGTAGTGTTCTACAGGATATGCATGTAATTAACATTGTCTTACACAGTGGATTTGTATGCAAGGGTTCTCAGGACTGGGTCATGCTGTTGTATTCTCTGCTCTAGATGGGATCCACATACCATATTCTGCATTTGTAGAATAAATTATAAATGGGGAAACCCAGTTTAGTTTGGGGGGGGGGCACTTGCTCAAAGGCTCAGAATAGGAGTGGTAGATAGAGCCAAGCCTACAGCCCAGGTGTCCAGACGGCTGGCATTGCTGGCACTCTGATGCGGGGAAGCGTGGCTCTGCTTGCAGCCTCCCTCTTTGGTTGACAGCCCTCAGCATGCCAATCTGCAGGACCCTTGTCTTTCTTTTTGCCATGATGTCTCTTTGTGTGCCAATCTGTCCATGATTGCTCCTTGGATACAGGGAGTGGAGTGGACACAGCTGGGTGGCTCACCCGTGGACACTATCCAACAGTGGCAGCCGCCGCCATCTGAAGCTTAGATGGGCCTGGCTGACAGGGATGGTGTGAGGACTAAAGGCTGGGGGCTCACCACCAGCAGCAACAGCACAAGGGAAAGAACAGAGCTCCCAGAACCAAGTATTCTCTTTCTAGACTCCAAAGCCACCTTTTTGTTTGTTTTTCACTAAGGGAACTTCTTCCACTGATCTGCTGAACCATCACGAAGCCAATCACGTAACCAGCACCCAGATAAAGAAGCATACCACCAGTAGTGTCACGGAAGTCCTCATTCCCAGACTCCCCCATTCCAGCTCCCACTGTACCCAAATAGCCTCCATCCATGTGACAGTGATTTATGGTAAGCATTCCTCTTCACTCAGGGTGCTCCTTTAAGATATAAATCCATCAAGGTGACAGGTTGTAACAATTCCTTAGTATAATAGGGGGAGGGGAGTAGCTAGCCAGCTTCCTCCCACTGAACGCTCTCAGGACAGTCAGATCAGCAAAGAAACAGGGTAAACCCAAGCATGGAGAGAGGCTTCACCCACTTCACCACGTTGCCCATAGCCAGCTCAGATTTTAAGCACATTTCTTTTTTTTTTTAAAGATTTATTTTTATTATTTTTTATTGGAAAGGCAGATATACAGAGAGGAGAGACAGAGAGGAAGATCTTCCGTCCGATGATTCACTCCCCAAGTTATCGCAACGGCCAATAACTATGCCAGGAGCCTCTTCCGGGTCTCCCACGCGGGTGCAGGGTCCCAAAGCCTTGGGCCGTCCTTGACTGCTTTCCCAGGCAACAGGCGCTTTCCCAGGCCACAGGCAGGGAGCTGGATGGGAAGCGGGGCTGCCGGGATTAGAACCGGCACCCATATGGGATCCCGGGCGTGCAAGGCGAGGACTTAACCACTTGCGCCACTGCGCCGGGCCCAAGCACATTTCTTTTTAATCTGACATGTGAGAGACTCCAGCCACCATCAGAGCCATTCTGTCAAGTCATGGAAAAGAAGCAGCGGGGAGGAGGGACCAGCACTGTGGCACAGTAAGCTAAGCTTCTATCTGCAGTGTCAGCATTCCATATGTACACCAGTTTGAGTCCTGCCTGCTTCAGTTCTGATCCAGTTTCCTGCTTACAGCTTGGGAAAGCAGCGGAGGATGGCCTGAGTCCCTGGGACCGGACACACCTACATGAGAGACTTAGAAGTGGCTCCTGGCTCCAGATCAGCTCAGCTCTGGCAGCTGCCACCATTTGAGGAGTGAAGTGGCAGATGAACAATCTCTCTCTCTCTGCCTCTCCTTCTCTAAGTAAATCTACCTGTCCAATAAAAATAATAAATGTTTTTTTAAAAAAAATTCTGTGTGTGCTGAGTGTAGCCACATGCAGTTTGCACAGCACACCTTTCCAAAGTCAGGCCTAGGACAGCTCTGGCCCCATGACGTCATCAGATGTCAGGTCTTTTGAGAAATGAGTGCAGTCTGCAGCTGGAGCCCTTGATAAGCCATGTGCAAGGATCTGGGGTACATCCATGCTGGCCTTGGGGGTGTGTCCTAGCCCCATCTCAAATGCACATCTTTTCACGGATTTTTTTTTAAAGCATGTCGTGCATCTGTGATGATTCATGGATGAAAATATTTTTTCTTTTTTCTGACATTTCACCTTTTCTCCTTTATTTGTTTTTTAAGGAAAAGAAAATATTCACTCCAAGGTTCATTTAGTTTCTGGGTAATAACTGTCATATATTAACAGATAGCCCCATACATCCAGCATAAAATAATAGAATTTGTTGAGTATGTTAGACGTCCAGTAATGGGCATGGCAGACGGCATGGAGAGCTCAAGAAAAGTTGCTCTTGGTAAAAGGGAGTGCCTGCTGTGAAAAACAAGACAGAAAGGACATTTGTCAAAATGCCGCCTTGTGCCTTCATGCATTTGCAAATCCAAGTTTCCTTCCTTGGAAAATGCCTTCTTGACCATCTCTCTCAGGCACTCAGAAGTCTCATCACTTCCAGTAGGCATACCCTTCCCCTCATCTACACCCACACCTGTTTTACCCTGTCCCTAGAGCATCCTAGTCTTGCATCTGCCAATGAAGACACTTGTCCTAGGGTACTGCAAATGTCTACCATACCGTTGTCCTCTGCCTGCTGCCATCTCTTTGGGGATAAAGCTATATCACTTGTCGCTACCCTATATTTGATTCAGTATGGCAGGTGCAGCTCATGCCCACCTACTGACCCAAGCAAGGCCTCTGACTGCTGTGCAGGCAGACCTCTCCGATTCGAACAGGCAGCCTCTGTATCTTTGCCCAAGTGTTTTCTCTGGCTTCCAGAGCCCGTTTCGCCATTCCTGTGGCTGGCTGGAAATGCCCCAGCAACTCTCTCCAGGAGGTGGCCTGGCCCTTGCCCTTCCTGGATGGAAAAGTTGTGGCTTACATTCTACGTTGGCTTCCACATTTGCCTGTGGTCTGACATTCCATTTGCCCTCTGTGGTAGGGTCTGACAATATACTCCTTATTGCCTGCTTGCCTTTCTCCCCTTCCCTCTCCCACATGGCACTCACTTTCCTTCTGATGCTCCTTGGGGTCACGTCCCAAATACACTACTATTCACAATTTTGAGTCCTTGTTTCAGAGTCAGTGTTTAAAGAAACCAAACTGCCGCCAGTGTCATAGCATGGTGGGTTTAGCCACTGTCTGCCATGTTGGCATTTCACAAGGGCTTCAGTTTCTGTCTTAGCTGTTCCACCTCCCATCCAGCTTCCTGCTAAGAGGATGGGCCAAGTTCTTGGGCCCCTACCACCACATGGGAGACCTAGCTTTTGCAGTTATAGCCATTTAGGAATGAATCAACAGATGAAAGGTCTCTTTCCTTCTCTCTATGTAACTCTGCCTTTCAAATAAATAAATAAAATATTTTAAACAAAGACACAACCACATAACAATCTTTAATAAATGATTTTTGAACGAATGGTGCAATGCGTAAAGCAGAAATGCTGAAGGAGCTCTCTAGGACTAGGGTCTATAGGGTCTGCATTATCCATTTTAAATGAGTACATGGAGTCAAAGTTCAACTCTACATGAAGGGCCAAGCTTTGTGACACAGCAGGTTAAACTATCACTTGTGAAACCCTTGTTCCATTGCAGAGTACCTAGGAGTTTCACCTGTTTCTGATCCAGCATTCCTGCCAATACACACCCTAGGAGGGAGCAGATGATTGGCTCACTGCCACCAGTGTGGGAGACTATGATATGTGTCAGACATGGCTCCTGGCCTTGACTTGCCCCAGCCTTGGCTGTTATTGGTATTTGGAAAGTGAACCAGTGTATGGGAGATCTCTCTGTCACCTGCCCCTCTCTCTCTTTGTTCCTCTCCCTTTACAAAAGTTTTTAAAAAATAATTAAACATTCATTTTAAAGAAGATCTACTTAAAAGAATCTCTTTCATTTTGGAGAAAACAGACAAGGCCAAGTGCCAAAAATTGCAACAGAAAACCACAGATCAGGGAATTTACACAACAAAAAGGCTTATCTGGTTCACGATTCCTCACAGTGAGGGCCTTCTTGCTACTTCACAGCACAGCAGAAGAGTGAAAGAGAAGGTGCAAGAGAGGGGTGAGAAAGCCAAACTCACTCTTAACCACCCCCTCTCATCAGAACCCATTCCTGTGAGAACTCGCTCACACCAGCGAGAACAGCCTTAATCCATTCACGAGGGTAAAGCCTGCAGAATCTAAACACCTCCCATTAGGCCCAAGCTCCCAACACAACCACCTTGGGAATTAGAGTCTGAATATTGGACCTCTGGGAGATACATTCAAGCCATATACCAACTTAGACAATAGAAGCCATGTCAGCTCTATTTTAAGATTCATGTATTTATTTAAAAGACAGAGACATGAAAAAGAGACCACAAGAGAAAGATCTTCATTCCCCAAATGGTCACAACAGCCAGGGCTTTAGGACAGGCTGAAGGCAGGAATCATGAGTTCCATCCATCTCTCCTACATGGTTAGCGGAGACCCAAGCATTCAAGCCATCTTCCACTGCCTTCCCGGGTGCATTGGCAGAGAGACAGATTGGAAATGGAGAAGCTGGAACTCAAACGGGATGTTGCCATTGCAGGTAGAGGCTTTGCCTGCTGACCCACAATGCAAACTCCATCCATTTGGTTTTGATCTGGGGCTGTGGACTCAGTGGATCTCTTTTTTCTGTCCTCGGCCACGTTGAAGCTTCAGCTGGATCGTGGTGTTCCAGTGAGAAAGAGACAGCCAGCCTGTATGTGCCGCCCCTTTCCCCAGGGAAGCATCAGCAGCTGCGAGCCTGTCCTCTCCGCTGTCTCTCAGCCTGCTTAGCTAGCACAAGGGACTGGGGAAGCAGGAGCCAGGGAAGGCGCTGTCAATAGCGGACAGGGTGATTTTACTGATTGCCTCTTCTCCTGCCAGTGCTCGTCCGTCCTTTAGACTCTAGTTTGCTTCTAAGAGATCATTTGCCACCCTGGCTGAGGTTTCCGCCACCTATATGGTTCAGGGAGCTCTTTCTGGAAGTACTCAAGCTTACTGGAGACAAAGCTAACTGTTGACATTCTTTCTATTCATAAAAATCTTTACACATTTTATGATACACATTTTCAATGAACTAACTAGCATCTAGCTGTCATTCACATCTCACTGTATTTTCCAACAGAATTTCTGAATTGGGATTTTTTTTTTCTCCCTGTCTTTTAGTGCTTTCTGTAGGTAAGAGACCATGCATAAGTAAATGAAGCCAAGAAAAGTCGGTAATACCTACTGAGTCTTAAAATGTGCAAAGAGCTTTGGGAGCATTATATCATTTAACTGTTACACAACCCATGATACTTCCACCAGATGTGGAAAATAAAGTCCAGAGATACCCCAGAGGTGGCACAGAGTTAGCTAACAGCACAGGGCACATGCCAGGAGCCCATATTTTAACCACAGCACTAAATTAACTCAATATTTATTGAGAACTGATTATTGTTACAGGTTGTACTGTTTCTTTTCAATGTCATTTTTTTTTTCAATTTGAAAGGCACAAAGACAGAAGGAAAGAAGAAAAGACAGAGACTGGGCCCGGCGCAGTGGCACAGTGGTTAAGGTCCTCGCCTTGCACGCCCGGGATCCCATATGGGCGCCGGTTCTAATCCCACCAGCCCCGCTTCCCATCCAGCTCCCTGCCTGTGGCCTGGGAAAGCAGTCAAGGACGGCCCAGTGCCTTGGGACCCTGCACCCGTGTGGGAGACCCGGAAGAGGCTCCTGGCTTCGGATCGGCATAGCATGGCCATTGCACTCACTTGGAGAGTGAATCATTGGACGAAAGAACCTCCTCTCTGTCTCTCCTCCTCTCTGTATATCCACCTTTCCAATAAAAATAAAATAAATCTTAAAAAAAAAAAGAAAAGACAAGACAGAGACAAACACTGGTTCACTCCTTCAATGACTACAGCAGCCGGGATGGGCCAGGCCCAAGCCAGGAGCCCAGAACTCAATCCGGGACTTTCACGTAGATGGCCTGGCTGCAAGTGCTTGACCCGTCCCAGAATGCATACTGGGAGGAAGCTGGATGGGAAGAAGAGTAGCCTGGACTTCTAGCAAGGCACTCCAACAGGGCACGAGTGTTCCAAGTGGTGACTTCATCATGGCGCCAAACACCCGCTCCTGCTTGCTTTACTTGTTTAATCTTCGGCACAGAATGTTCTATTAAATAGCATGTCTTCCCGTAGAAGGAGACCACAAGATAAGGGTGTAAACACAAGCTATTTGGGAAGGCATTCCAGCAGGCACCAATAGTGCAATGTGGAAGCAAGGTAGGGCAACGAAGGCAGCTAGTAAGAGCACCCTGGGCCTGGGCCATCGGGGCTCAATTGTGCTGGGGAAGCTTGGGAGCCATTGTAGAATATGCACCTTGATTAACCTATTCAAGGAGTGAGGAAAGTGGGGTATTGATCCTCAAATTGGCATGAGTCATTAGTTGAAGGCTGAGTCCCTAGTCTGCTGTATGCAGGTAGAGTGGGCTCTGGATCCAGAGGAAGCCAATAGACAACAGATGCTAGCAGTTGGAAAACAAGCCTGTGTGCATTAAAGTATGAGGAAGTAGGGAATATGGGCATGGTGCCAATAGTGCCTGTAACAGTATTATTATCCCCCTCCTATGGATGGGGAAACAGACACTTCATAATACATGAAAGAGGTCTGGGGAACCAGAGGTGGAAGCTGCAGCAGGCAGAAGTCTCAAGACAGCATTCTTTCTTCCCTGAAAAGATTTTCTCAGGTCCAGCACAGTAGCTCAGCAGCTAAAGTCCTCACCTTGCATGTGCCAGGATCCCATATGGGCACCAGTTCAAGTCCTGGCAACCAAACTTCCCATCCAGCTGCCTGCTTGTGGCTTGGGAAAGCAGTCGAGGACAGCCCAACGCCTTGGGACCCTGCACCCCTGTGGGAGACCTGGAGGAAGAGGTTCCTAGCTCCTGGCTTCAGATTGGCGCAGTACCGGCGGCCGTTGTGGCCACTTGGGGAGTGAATCAACAGATGGAAGAGCTTTCTTTCTGCTTCTCCTCCTCTTTGTATATCTGACTTTGCTATAAAAATAAACAAATCTTTTTTAAAATCTTTTAAAAAGAAACATTTTCTCACATTAAACTAGATTAAGAGGACCTCTACCATAGGATTACACTGTTCAAGAAGGTTACCACGTCCCGCTTCAGATGTCCCAAGGAAGGCAAAGGCAGCAGACAGTACCAACAGATGAGATGGAGTAATAGAATTGAAAAGAGGGTGATTTTCACGATGCTTTCTGCGATGTGGTCAAAGCCCTAAAGGGAAGAACATCCCAGACCATGAGGGCAATGTTTTAAAACTCTGTTGAACACCCAAATACCAAGAAGATGTCCTGAACTCAAAGTGCTACCTCATGGTTTGAGGAAGACAAACACATGTTATCACATGGCCTTCTATCAGGAAATTTTCAGTTCTCACACCAATGCCCAGGAGCCATAAGCCGGCTTTTGCCCAAATCAAAGGAAACAGGAGTGGCTTTGAATGAGAACCCCACCAGGAAATGACCTGACTCCCAAAACAAGCTTTCTCTCATCTGAGCTTCTGGGAAAACTCATTTATCCCAAGGGAGAGAAATCAACTCAAGCAAGGAAATGGCTCTTGAACTGCAGAAGGGATTAATTTGGGGTGATTCCCAGCAATGGGGTCATGGAACTTTCTGGCAAGTGTGGGACTGAGACCTGATGGTTTGGAGGGGAGAGTCCATAAGATCTATTTGGGCCAGACTGATTCACCAGCCCACATGGGAATCCTAAGATGAGCTGTTAGCATAGAGCATCACTGACTGCCACACACCAGTCCACACAAAAGCTATGGCTAGGAGCCTGTCTGGCAGTGCTAGGTACCAGAACCTGAATGAGTAGTGGAACAGTACAAGGGTCACACCTGGCAGGGTCAAGACACTAAACAGCACATGAGAGAACCAGGTCTTGGGGTAGATTCTGTGGAGGAAGTGTAGGCCCAGCCCTGTGGAAATATAAGTCCCACTGGTTAGCTCACGAACTGGGGTGGCGACGGGCTAAGCTAGGTGTGACCATGGGTAAAGGAACTGATAACAGTCTGGGCAGGTCAAGGCAGCAGCACCCAAATGTGTATCCTAAAACAGGGTGTGGAGTGGGCCAGGCTGCAACTGGAAGTGGGCAAACTAGGCAGGGCTGAGCAAACCTCAACTCACAAGGAAGAACAGAATGTAGGATGGAGCACAGGTCATGCCGAGATAGGCTCTTACATTGACTGGTCTGCCTGAGCCAGGGGTACTAGGCCACAGCATTGAAGGCAAAGGCCGAGACAGGTGAGGGGCTAAGCCAAATGGGTCAGAGCAACCACTGGCACACACGTAATCTAGGGCTGGGAATAGGCCCGTTTGGGGAGCTGTGAGAATACACCCTAGCTGGGTTAGATTCCCACTGTTGAGTGCAGGGGCTAGAGTGGGGGCTGTGTTCTCGTCTGGATATGGCTACAATCTCCCTTGGCACAAGTGTGGACTGGGGCTGGGCACACCTAACTGGGAAAGATGCCAGCACTATCTGATGCTCTGGAGAATCTGGGTCAATGTAGGATGGACTAGACTACACCTCTGCCCCTACTGAGCCATGTGTGAGCCATGTCTAGGTATGGACGAGCCTTGGCTGAGCTGAAACATCCAAAAGTAAGAATTGGAATGGATTGAAGGCCAGCAAGGTGGGCTGGCCCATGGACCCACCAGTATGTGCAAGATCTGGCATTGGGAGAGGTGCTGATGGAGGAGCTTATTCCCTACAGGTGAGCTCAAGAAACACACTAAGGAGCAACCCAGACCAGGCCAGGCCAGAAAAAGATACCCACTGTCATACATTTGGCATAGATGGGAGGCCGACCAGGCTGAACCAGTTCACATAACCCAGTGGCAAATCCGAGCACGAGAATAGAGTTTGGGTTGGGCCAGGTTTGGTTGTGACACAAACCAGTGCACATTACAGAATGCCAAGGTGAGGTGAGCCGTACCAGATGTGGCCAAAGCACCCAAACAGCACATGTGAGAACCAGGGAGGGAGGGGCAAAGTCAGCAGGGGGAATGTGGGCTCCTCTGCTGGACAACCACTCCCACTGGAGAGCGTGAGTTGGGATGGGGGCAGACTAGACCAGGCAGGGCTACAACACCTGTGGGCCTCATGTGAGCTAGATTAGGGAAAAGCCAGGTTGGGCTGATTGTCCCTTCTGGTGCAAACATAAATTAGAGTGGGTAAGGGTTGGTTGGGCTTTGCCACAGCATCAGCTGGCAGAGGCTGGCACTGGGGGCTAATTTTGTCAACTTAAACTGCAGAACCACCTGCAGAGTGCAGGATCCGGGAGTGGGAGTGGGCCCAGGAGGGAAATAGTGGGCAACTCCCTCTGGGTAATCACTCCCACTGGAGAGCATGAAAACCAGGACTGGGGCAGGGGTGGCTAGACAGAATGGCACTCACCTGCATATGCATGGCCTGGATAGTAGGCCCAGTTGGGTTGAACCAGGCTTCAGTGCCCATTGACATGTATGAGAGCTAAATGGGATGTGGGACAGACCAGACAACACTGCGGTACATACAGGCAAGCATGGGAACCAGGATAGGGGCTGGACTGGTGAGGTCATGGGGAGTCGCCCCAACTAGGCTGCAGCTCCCACTGTTTTGCATGAGGGCCGAGTGTGAAGTGGGCAGGGTTGGGCTGGACTGCAATACCCACTGGTTCACGTGAAAGACAGGACTGAAAACAAAACTGACCCAACAATTGCAACCACCAGCATATGCATAAGCTGATTGGGGGCGACAGACTGTGCCAGACCCTGTACTGGCAAGCACACACAAGAATCAGGTCTGGGATCACCTTAAATGAAGTTTCATTGGAGAGCCGTCCAACTGAACTGCTGATCTCAGAACCCCAACCAAGAAGAGACTAGGTCAACCAGTGGATTCAGAAGACATTTCACCATGCTTGGAATGATGAGATTAGCAGCAATTCAGAACTGTTGAACTATCAAAACTGCTTGAGCAGGACCCTTGGAGCATGCCCCACATCGAGGACCTGGGATGGGTGGGAGACTGGGTGGGGCTTCTCCTTTTGTTTCTCCCCTGATTATTTATTATTATAAATAATAATAAAAAAGATAACCACAGCCTAAACCTAGGGACCTGGAACTCTGCTGCCTGATATGACAGAAGAGACTCTGCAGGTATGTTAGTTGAGGACCTTGGACTTTCAGGGTGGCCTCAATGTGATTGCAAAAGTCCTTATTTGGAAGAGGGAAGAGTAGGAGAGTAAGCGAAACCCATTTCCTCCTGCCATTCCTGGCTTGGCAAGTGAAGAGGAGAACCCAGAACACGAGGAACATGGGTGGCCTCAAAAAGGTGGAAAAAGCCAAGGAACAGTCATCCATATGGCATTTGGAAGGAAAACCCAGCCCAGCTGACACCTTGATTTTCACCCAGTGAGACACAGTTCAGACTTTGAACTTCCATGGTTGTCAGAAAATGAAGTTGCTCCTCCTCCAAGTCACTGTATATTTGTACTGATGTATTACTGCAGCAAAGCCAAACTGACATACCAAGCTATTCCTGGAGCCCAGGAACATGCAACCCATGCAGGTGTCTCCCCCAACCGCCATCCCTCCTCCACTCCATGAGCACCATGTGGATGCAATAACCTCACCTTTGCTAGTCAGTGAGCTCCTGGAAAGAATTGCAGCAAGTCATCACTTCTTGGAAGAAAAAAAAAAAAAAAACAGTGGTTCCTGGGAAATGTCAGGACCCAAGAGGATTCCTAGTGCCTGCTTCCATCAGGGAGTGAAATGCCACGGGGATTCACAAAGCAGTTCTCCGGGGATTTAGTGAGCTAACCAGATGCCCCAGCTGTTTCTCAACATCTTCAGATGGAATGAATTGCATCTAGAATCACAGACAAGTGGTTTCCAAGCCTGCGTGGGCCTCAGAATTACTGGCTGGGCCGGGATGGGGACAGGGGAGAATGGCCCTTACAAAAGGAGCTCCAAGATACAGTATCTGTGCCTTGAGAGATCCTCATTTCAGGCCTCAAAATCAGACTCCCTGAGTGGAGAGAGGGTCTGAGAATCGACGCATTTGACAAGCATCTCCAGGAGCTTGCGGTACCTGCCCATGGACCAGCACGTAGGAAACTATCCAAACTGCTCAGCTTGCAAAGCTTTCATGGGATATATCCACCAGCCAGAACGGCTGAATTCCATAGCTTCCAGGAGACCCAGGTTAGCAAGAGGATTTAGGCACCAGAAAGGACAACTGTGACCCAGTTGGCTTTCCCTGGGCCATCTTGAGCTGAAAGTGCATCCCAGAACTGAAAGTGTGTCCCAGAACTGAAGGTCCACTATGTCAGCCAAGGCCTCTGCGTTCAGCTCCAAGCTTTACCTCCTTTCCCATACCCTTGACCTCAACCATCAGGCCCCAATGACTTCAAGACCTGCATTGACAAAAATGCCAAGTTGAGCAGGATCCCCCATGGCGGACACTCTGGGCTGACTCCACAGCAGCCCCTATTCCCTTCTTTGCTGCTAACATAATCCTGGTTTTGCTGGCAGAGAGCACTTCAACAGGACATGCAGATCTCCTCCAGCCTCTTCGCCTCTGTGCTGATTCAGCCATTGAAATCCTAGTCCTCAGGCCCGGCGAGGTAGCCTAGTGGCTAAAGTCCTCACATTGCATGCACCAGGATCCCATATGGGCACCAGTTCTAATCCCTGCTTCCCATCCAACTCCCTGCTTGTGACCTGGGAAAGCAGTTGAGGACAGCTCAAAGCCTTGGGACCCTGCACCTGCGTGGGAGACCAGGAAGAAGCTCCTGGCTCCTGGCTTCAGATAAGCTTAGCTCTGACCATTGCGGCCACTTAAGGAGTGAATCATCGGATGGAAGATCTTCCTCTCTGTCTCTCCTCCTCTCTGTATATCTGACTTTCCAATAAATAAATAAATCTTTAAATAAATAAAAATTAAAGAAAATAAAGATTTCACAGCAGAAACAAGAAGCATTCTTGATAGTCAATACTATATAGAACTTAGGCCACTGTCTCATGGTTATTCTATAGGGTTATTTAAAAATTTCTCTCTCCCTCCCTCTCTCCCTCTCTCTTTAGAGGGAGGGAGAGAGAGAGCGAGCGAGCAAGCACAACGGACCAATAGTTCAGTGGATAAAGAAAATGTATTGTACATATACACCATGGAACATATACACTGTGGAATACTATTTACCCTTAAAAATGGGGTAAATCTTGTCATTCGCAATGGATGGATCTGGAATGCATTACACTTAAGTGAAATAAGCCAGGCACAGAAAGACAAATACTGCATGACCTCACTTATATGTGGAATCTAATAAAGTTGAACTCGCAGAAGTACAGAGTACAATGATGGTTACCAGAGACTGGGAGGCGGTGGGGGAAGGGGATGAGGAGCTCTTGATCAAAGGGTGCAAAGCTTCAGGGGGACAGGAGGAACAGGTTTCTGAGATCTATTGCACAACAAGAGGACCATAGTCAATAATAATGTATATTTCGAAGTAACTTACAGAGTATATTTCAAATGTCTCAACATACACACACATACTCACACACACAAATGATGGTAAGCAGGATGATGTATATGCCAGTTTAGGTCAATTTAATCATTCTATATCATATACATATATTGAAACACATTATGTTCCATAAATACATTTAATTATTTGCCAATCAAAAATAATATTAATCACACATTGAAAGAATGACTTTAGCATTTTGACCTCTTCTCCATCAAGAGGCAGAGTCTGTGCTTCCCCCTTCCCCAACATGAGTCCAGACTCTGTTACCACTCAATCAATAGATGTAGTGGGAATCTGTGTCAGCTACTAGGCCTTACGAAGCAATCATCTTCCTCTTGGGACATTTGCCCTTAGCACCTAGACTCAAAGCTGTGAGGGAAACTGTGGAGAGTCCCACATGAAGAAGAGCTGGGGCCCTGGCTTCCAGCCTGGCTCAGCTGCCAGTCGACAAGCAACACAAACTTACCAGCCACTGGAGGACATGGATTCTCCAGCCTCAAGCTGAGCAGTCTAGCTGATACACATGGAGCAGAGACAAGTCTTCTCTACTTAGCTCCTCTCAAACAACAGATTCATAAAAAAAGGAAATAATTCTTGTTTCTTTTTAAGATTTATTTATTTATTGGAAAGTCAGATATACAGAGAGGAGGAGAGACAGAGAGGAAGATCTTCCATCCGATGATTCACTCCCCAAGTGAGCGCAATGGCCAGTGCCGTGCTGATCCGAAGCCAGGATCCAGGAACTTCTTCCTGGTCTCCCATACAGGTGCAGGGTCCCAAGGCTTTGGGCCGTCCTCGACTGCTTTCCCAGGCCACAAGCAGGGAACTGGATGGGAAGTGGAGCTGCTGGGATTAGAACCGGCGCCCATATGGGATCCTGGTGCATTAAAGGCGAGGACTTTAGCTGCTAAGCCATGCCGCCGAGCCCGATTCTTGTTTTCTTTAAGCCATAAAGTCGTTAGACATCTTATTATCAGTAGGTTACCAGAACACTGTCCCTTGCAACTGAATTTCATTTAAACAAGTACAGAGCCATTTGTAGACCAGGGGTCTATAGTGCTTCTTCTATAAAGGGCTGGATGATAAGGACTTTGGGCTTTGCAGACCTTGTAGTGTCTATTTCAGCTACTCCATTCTCTGTTGTACCGTGAAGATGGCCACAGATAGTAATTTTAAAAACAGGCATAATCATGTTGTAAAAAAAAAAAAAAAAAAAAAAGTTACTCAAACAAGCAGGTGGTGGGCAGAATTTGAGCCCCAGGCCACAGTAGATCAGGGCTACATATTCTGCCTCCTCCAAAGCCTGACTCCTTCTGATGGTCCTTGACATGGTCCTCCTGTCAACCCTGGACCTAGGATTATCATACAGCATGATATTTTCATTAGCCAGCAAGGAAATTGAGAAACTCAGCCTTCTAGTATGCATTGAACGTGGGGCCTCAACAAAAAGTTTTCCAAGAGCCCATAGGTTTTCCCAAAGAGGCCAGATATCAAACCCATAAAGACTTCCCCAGATGAATCTTTACCCACCCCACCCCCACTAGATACTCTAACGGGAAGCCTTTTTCAGAAATAAGCGAAGATAAGCTTTGCATTTTTTACATTAACATTTACATTAAATTCGATGTAAATTGGTAATAAATTACCTTCCCCCTACTCAACCACTTGGGAATTACATAAACTAGTTTACAGGTATGAATTATTATATTTCACATTAATATAGCCATAGAAGTTAGGTTTTGGAGAAATTTGCTTCCCAGCAAACCACCAGAAATCAAGGAGGTGAAAGTGCAATTTGTGGGGCTGTGCGACTCTCCTAATATTCCAGCCATGGAAAGCTGGGCGCTATGTGAGGCCCAAGTCATTCATCAAAGGATCACTGTCTAATTTTCTGGCATAATTTTTCCTCACTTCAGAATCTTAACTATCTCCCTATCTTTTTTCCATTAGCTTCTATACGAGTACTTTCAGAACCATGAACAAGATTTCTGATGAGAAAAACCAAGTTAGAGAATGCAAAAGGCTTACTGTTTAATGAAGGCTGGATGAACACACAAATGGACTATGGATATTCAAGATGGAATTTCTAAGTCTATCTTGCAACTAAAGGAAAGGTTCAGTGGAAACTTCTATCAAAAGAAGGGGACTTAGAGATGGACATTTAGCTCTGATTTCCCTCTTCAAAGTGTCACAAACCAACAGAAAGTGAATTTTGTGGAAAAAAGAAAAAAGACAAATCTGTAAAAGCAGAGAAAATGGGAACAACAGCAAAGTGGCATGATTTTAGGACATAAAAAGCAGGTGGCTGAGTAGTCAGTGACTTCAGACTTGAGGTGGGAGAGAGCCTATCATCAGCAATCATCCAACTGCCCCAAAGTATCCAGAAATGGATGACGCCAGGTGCCTCCAGCAATAGAGATAAATGTGGCACTGAAGAGAAAAAACCGGCAGCGCTGTGTGCTGCAGAGTGACCCTGGCGACCGCAGGGCATCCTGCAAGCTGCACCCACTGCCCCTGCCCAACATTGTGACAGAGGAAGGAACTGCAGAGTGCTAGCCTAGAAAACAGCAAAATTCAACATTTGAAGTATGATTTCTACTGGATGTGCACTGCTCTCACAAAATCATAAGGCAAAACAAAACAAAACAAAATCATGTTGAACCATTGTAATTCAGGGGCTGTCTAAATACAAGGAAATGCCTTTGCATTTGCAACCATGGAGATTGTATATATTTACAACCCTGAAGGTCCTTAAAATTTTGCATTTTATGCAACCTTTCTCAGTGAACTAGCAGGAGGAAAAACAAGAGAGCAAACTAATAGGAAGGCCTGGAATCTAGGAAAAAAGCAAATCTATTCTAGAGAAGGCAAACAGGAATACACTAGGAAGATGATAATGACAGATTCAAGAATACAGTTGTACAGCACGAGTTAGAGGCCAAGAGCATAGTTTGGAGTTAGATCAGAAGATTCCAGAAGTGATGTTTGGAATTTATACAATATTGTATGTGTCCTAGTACATTAAAAGGAGATTTAGGAATAAATATTTGGGGGATTGAGTAAGCACCTAGAAAGATATCTCAGATGACTATTGCCGTGTAATGAATCTTTCAAAATTTCAGTGCCTTAAAACAGTAACTGTGCTATTTGACCACGACTTTGTGGATCAACAACTTGGGCTGGGATTATCTGAGTGGATCTTCTGGCTTTGCCTCCAACCACTTATGTGGCTGCAGTCATCCAGTGGCTCAGTTAAGTCTGGGTGGTCCAAAGAAGCCTGACTCGTGTATCTGGTGATTGCCTGGCTATTGCTTGGGAAGCCTCAGTTTTCCCTCATGTGGCCTCACCAGCAGGATGGCTCAACATATCATGATCTCAGGTTTCACCTTGCACCGCATTTACTAACATCTGTGATTAACTAAAAGATGGCTTCCCAGATATATCTAGGTCTTCATTCCCAGAACCTGGGAATGTGACTTTATACATCAAAATGAAGTTGTGTCAAGGATCTTGACACTGGCAAGATATCTTGGATTATCCAGAGGAGCCTGGTGTCATTCCAATGGTCCTTAAAAGAAGATGGCAGGAAGAGGCAGAGGAGAAGGTGCTGGGTGACAGGAATAGAGCTTGGAGTAATGCACATTCAATATGGAGGAAGGACCACAAGTCAAGGAGGGCAGATGGCCAATGGAAGCCAGAAAAGGCAAGGAATTGACTCCTCAGATATACCTACACATAAACTTCAGCCCAATGAAACTGATTTGCATCTTCCAATCTCCTAAACTGAAAGAGGATAAAACTATGTGACTTAAAGCGAGGAAGTGTGTGATGACTTGTCATAGCATCAACAGGATACTGAAACAGTGTTTCTCACTAGCTAAAGCAATTCACATGGCCCAGTTCACATTCAAGAACTGGAGGAGCCTACCAAGCCATTCAGATAGCCATGTTTGCAAATCCTGTGTCACACAGAGAGTGAAAACAAAATACCAGGGTACTACTACATGACTCAGCTATGAATATAGTCATGATAAAGTGATACACATCCATGAACTTAATTAATTATAGATCAGAAATAATAGAAAAAATTGTGTTTGTACTGAATATGTACAGGTATTTTCTCATCATTATTCCCTAAACAATATAGTGTAACAGCTACTTCCCTTGCATTAGATATTATAAGTAATCTAGGGGTGACTTAAAATACAAAGCACAGAGGAGTCATTAGGTTCTGTGCAAATATGATGTCATTTCAACAAAGGACTTGAGCATCCATGGAGTTTGGTCACGGGTGAGGGCCTAGAACCAATATCCACTGGACACCAAGGAATGGCTGTAAAACAAACACTCAGTATTGATCTGACCTAAATTAGAAGCCAAGAATTTTGAAAGTGAGACAGTGAAAACTGAGTACAAGTGAGAATGGTAAAAGAAGCTGAACACTCCTATTCTGGAATAGGACACCAATAGGAATGGAAAGCTAATGCCGAAAATGGGGAGATCTTGAAGAAGCACTGTAAATGTGTTACTTAGGGAGATAAATCTGTGAAGAGATGGACAAATGAGATGAAAGAGGACGGCAGGGCAGCTCTGCCAAGGACTGATGCTTGTGCACAAAACGTCTGGGAGACCTACTGCAGTACCTGAATTATACACACGCCAAGTATGAGAAAAATAGAAAAGAATATTTCGGAAGGAAAGGTGTACTATCTCTCTTTTTGTTCCAATGATTTCCTTTTATGCTACCTCTGTTATATAACAATACAACTCCTCATGCACAATTCAGAGCCAATGCAAAAAGCTATGGTTTTCTCAGACTAATAAACAAATAAAAATAAATTTGAAAGTCAATGTCTTCTGCAAATACAATCGGGTAAGGCTGAAGGGTCTCCAATAGACCTGAAGTCCAAGTCCAGTGACCTGCAGGCTGATGAAAGGCCACCAAAGTGCTAAGAGGCTTTTGCCTGCTGGTTCTAAAGGTAATTTATACCCAGAACACTTCCACCCATGTGAGAGAATGACCCTCCATTTTCCTACATGCTGTATTAATGTCAATCAATATATGTTTGAGGGCTTTATACATTATGGATAATCATGTCGGAGCTTTGCAAGCCATTCCTCTTGGGGGAGCCATGCAAAATTCTACAGGAGAGACAAGAGCCAAGCAAGCATTCAGGCCCTGCATAGGCAAGCTCCACTCCTTGGGTGCAGCCATGCTAATCAGCTCAGCTATGCAAAAGAGGGCAAGAGTAGCCAGACTCCCAGACCAGAAACAACCAAATGACTAAGTGTGTGTGTGACTTGGGGGGGGGGGGGGAATTGGCTATTTTCAAGTGGACTCTGGATGTATTTTAGGAAGAAACTGGGGGGTCAGGCAGGGGACTGGGGACTTGCTCCTGGAGAAGCAGCCATGCAGGTAGGCTGCAAGACTTCGGCCAGGTCACCTAGTGACTTCACGTCCTCCATGCTGGCTTTTTAAAATTGGACCCACTAACCACCTAAACATGGAGTTGTTGTGAAGAGTAGAAAAATCTATACAGATGCCCCTCAATTTATGATGAGGTTACTTTCCTCACAAAGCCAGCAGAAACTGAAACTAGCCTACATGGAAAACACACACAATCCCTCCTCACCAGGGTCCAGTCCAGCAGCATGGGACACTTTAGAGTGTGGGTGGTCTCCCTTCATGACCACAGGGCTGCCTGGGAGCTGCCTGGGTCTCCAGACATCATCTGACCACACAGCATTCACCCAGGGAACAGCAAACATCAGCGCTTGAACTGTGGATTCTATGGAATGCATATCACTTTGGCACCAAGAGAAAGTAAGAAAAGTGTGAAGCAAATCATTGGAAATGAGACTATCTGCATTGCCTATTTTTAAAACTTTCTATTTCCATTAATGAGTAATTAAATTATTGGACCTGATTCTTCCCCTTTACCTGTACCTACACATTTTGTCATGCAACCTAGTATACAATCTACTCCCCCTAATTTCTACACAGTAAGAATTAGACCCACCCAGTCAATCTACCGAAGTTAGGACTTCAGACAAGGAAATGGCTTTACTCAAAAGGCCAGCAATCTTGGAGGAAAAAAGCAGAAATCTTACTTTTCAAAAATGCTCTTCATGCCTTGCTATCTAGCAAGAGTGCTGCTAAATGGTATACTGAGGCAGAGAAAAGTTAAGAAAAAAAAATGGGCTCCATTGATTGTTAAACAGAATTAGAAGATTAGCTTAAAACTGGCTTGGTGATGATCATTTTCTTTTGTTTTGTTCTCAAAATTTATATTTCTAGGGGGCCAGCACGATAGCCTAGCAGCTAAAGTCCTTGCCTCACACATGTCAGGATCCCATATGGATGCCAGTTCTAATCCCAGCAGCCCCTGTTTCCACCCAGCTCCCTGTTTGTGATCTAGGAAAGCAGTTGAGGACGGCCCAAAGCCTTGGGACCCTGCACCCGTGTGGGAGACCTAGAAGAGGCTCCAGACTCCTGACTTCTGATTGGTTCAGCTCCAGTCATTGCGGCTGTTTGGGGAATGAATCAGTGGATGGAAGATTTAAATTAAAAAAAAAAAAAAAAGATTTATCTTTATTGGAAAGGCAGATTTACAGAGAGAAGGAGAGACACAGAGAAAGATCTTCCATCCACTGGTTCACTCCCCAAGTGACTGCAATGGCCGGAGCTGAGCTGATCCAAAGCCAGGAGCCAGAAGCTTCCTCCAGGTTTCCCATGTGGGTGCAGGGTTCTAAGACTTTGAGCCATCTTCCTCTGCTTTCCCAGGCCACAAGCAGGGAACCGTATGGGAAGTGCAGCAGCCAGGACACAAACTGGTGCCCATATGGGATCCCAGTGCTTACAGGAAAAGGATTAGCCAATTGAACCATCAGGCCAAGCCTGGCTGTTTATGGTGGGGGATGTTACAGACTGGTCAGGTTTCATGATCCCAAGTTGTTTCCTTATAGTCCGTCCCTGGAATTTTTAAATAAGCATTATTTATCTGTTTAAACAATGCTGATTAACTACAGGATCAACAATTCGCTTTGTCCATCAGAATGGGAAATGGGAAAGAAAGATGTACTCTCTTAAGGGCATGCCACTCTGGTCACAAGGTTAGAAAATGAAAAAGGACAAGAAGATATACTTATGCTTCAACATGACTTTGAACTTGGCCCTACGACTTATGCTAGTTGATGGAATGTAGCAAGAACGTAACGGTTCCATTCAGTGGCCTTACTTGTTTCTGCTTGCCTTCTTGCACCTCTGCCATCACCATCATAAGAGCATGCACCCAGCTCTCCTGCCAGTCCAAGGATGAGAAGCATGCAGAGCCAATCTAGATCCAACTTGCAGCTTAGCACCAAGCCCAGCTGACCCATTCCAGGTTAAAAGAGCTGCCACAACCAACTCACATGTAAGGGAGAAATAAAGGCTTACCATCATACAGCTGAGATTCTGGCATTGCTTTTTACACAGCAGTAGCTGACCGATACACCTGGCAAAGCCAAGAGACTCTAAGGAAAAGAAGACCAAGAACAAGAAGAGAAGGAAACCAGGCCGCCCAGCTCTAGATGTTAGTCACCCGGGAAGCCATGACTATCATACAAACTCAGAATCAAGATATTGTGTGCTGAGAAACTCGGAGTTTTATATTAGGATTCCTGGGATTGGGTATTCTTCCATAAACAAATAGTCTTAAGCATTTTTAAATATTTGCATTTTAGGAATTCTTTCTTGGTTGTAGGTTTCCTGGTAGTCTTCCCATTTTGCCAAAGGGGAAAAAAAAAAAGAAAACATTTGTGCCTAAAAAAAGCCCAAAGATAAAGAAGCAAGTGTTGGACATTGCCAGAAGAGAGGCAGACACTCTGAGGGATGAATCAGGGAAGGCAGGTGGCTCTTCCTGCTTAAGGTTCTTTCTGCTCCAACGACTTCTTCCATCCATTGGAGCACTTAGTGCTATGTTAGTTTAAGCTTATAGGTCTTGTATGCAACCAAAATTGATTTGGGTTTGAATTGTAGCCATTAAACAGAGCCGTTCCACCAAATCTTGAACTTCTTGAGCCCAAGATTGTCTTTTTTTAAAGACTTATTTATATAAAAGTTATAATGACAGAGAGAATGGGAGAGACAGAGAGAGATCTTCCATCTGCTTGTTCAATCCCTAAATGGACACAACAGCCAGGGCTGAGCCAATCTGAAGTCAGGAGCAAGGAACTCCATCCTGGTCTCTCACATGGATGACAGAGGCCCAAGTATTTCCACAATCTCCTGCTGCCTTCCAAGAAGCCAGAGCAGGAAATGGGATTGGAAACAGAGCAGCCAGACTGGAATTGGCACTCTGATATAGGACGGTGACACCATAAGTGGAAACTTAACATGCTGCGCTGCAATACCAGCCCCCTTCCCACCACCAAAATGTTTTACTCCTCTGTGTTGTTCCTATGTCTAGTACAGTGCCTGACCCGTGTTACATAAATAGGAGGTTGGTTAGATGGGAAGGTGATGGACAGACTGACAAATTAGTGGATGGATGGGCAACGGATGCATGCATAGGTGGGTAGATGGAGACTGTGGAGGTATACATACAGAACAGAGGTATTTTTGCTTAGAAATAACCATATTGAGCACAGACTTCCACTAAAGTTCTTAAATCACTTTGTGTATTGTGAGTGCTCAAATATCATTTGTATTACTGCTATCATTTCTATCATTTCACATTCTGTAGCTTCCTCTGCTAGCTAGCAACTAACAGAACTCATGTAATACAAGTCCTCTGACATCTAGGACCTCACCATGTAACTATATGTTCATGCAGTCGTTAGATCACAACAGTATTCATACCTTTGATTGCATACCATTTCTCAGTCTCATTAACTTTTATTTATTTATTTATTTTTTGTAGTCTAAATGCTGGTATGTCAACTGATCACGACCAAAGGCCAGCTAAGCCCTGTAGCATAAGAAAATAGCTTCTCTGCCCCAGAGTACAGTGCAGCCGCAGCCACAGCCACCCCACTCTAAAGCTATGGTGGCTGGGAAATACACACTGAACACATGTGGATGAGACAACTCCCTCCAGCGCTGTGGGACGGGGCCAGAGCATGCTTTCCCAAGCGCCACTTGCTTCTGAGATTCCAGCCCTTCTTACCTCTCTGATGCCCACGACTTCCCTCAGCACCACCTGGACTTGGCTTCCAGGCTTTGAATTCTCCCCTGCCTGAGGGTGTTTTCCACCCTCCTCCTCCACCCTTCATTCCACTACAGTCCTTAACTTGGGCACCTGTCCCATGCCAGGCAAGCATCCTTCCTGGTTCGGGATAGCCCACAGGCAGTATCAAGTGATGCAAACAGAATTTTCAGGAGCTACTAATGGCTGCATCACTGAGGTGACTGTGCAAAGTCCCTTCCTTCTGTTCACTGATTTCAACTTGACGTGCAGTCAGTTCCTGGGTTCTCACTGGCCCACTCTCCTCAAGGTGCTGTTAGGAGGAACCATGGAGTTCCTGAGGCTAGCCACTTTTTCAACACAGAGCACAACCCAGAGCTCTGTGGAAGCAGCTTTGCTGTGCGGGCCAGCACCGAGCAAATGGGAAAACATTTTGAAGCCGCAGGCTTCTCCTGAATTAAATATTTACTCATTTCATGCCTCTCCCTCTGTCCACGGAGAATCCAGCTCAAACTAAATAACAAAGGAGGTCAGGTTTGTGATCGGCACAAAAATACTTACCCTGCAATTATAGGAATATTGGGCCTTACAATTATTGCCAGGCCTGTGGAACTTGGAAAGGGGCCAAATAACAGCAACAGAAATGCTGAAGGAGCAGGGGGATAGAGCTGTAGGAAGGACTGCAGAGGTAGGGCTGGTTTTGAATGGAAAAGACCTTGGGGGTTGCTTCACTGTGGTCTTCAATACATGCCAGGGCTGGAAACTGGCAACGAGGGGTCTCCAGTTTCACCAAGCATGCGTTTAACCTCTACCATGAATGTGGGTCACCTCTTGTGGCTCAACTTTTTAATGTCACTTCCCTACAGAAAAAGAACATATTGAGTACTCCCCATATAATTATGTACCCTTATTTCATTTGAACTGTAACTATAGCTAACTGTAGTTGTAGTTAATTATAACGATATAATTTATAATTATAACTATATTTAACTTTAAATATATCATTATATCAACATTATCTTCAGGAGGAAACACTCACAAATAAAATATTTGAGGGCAAGATAAAACACAGAGAGGAACAATTCTAAGAAATGATCCTTTTTGCCACAGCTCTGACTCACCTGGCTGTCCCTGCACCCTGCCCTGGAGTCTACTGTCTGCACTGGGAATCAACTCAGCCACAAGGTCTTCTTGGGGGAAGAGAACCTGACATGCACTTCTCAATCAGCGCTGTGTCACAAGAACCCAAACAGACCACAGTGGCACATCAGGATTCCCAAAGATCCAGAGAGGCAGAGTCCTGTGAAGTGACTGCTGACCGGGGCACATCCAGGAGAGCTGGGAAGCAAGTCAAGGAAGGGGAGAGTGCCGAGGAACCAACAGGCCACTTCAAGGGAAACACATGCAGAGACCACTGGTCCTGTAGGGATACTCTGGAGTGTGAAATACACCCTAGCTAGGGAGCTGGGCCGGCAGATGCTCCTGCTGCCTGTAATTGGTGAATGGGCCGTGACCGTAGCCTTTGGGGCTGCAGCAGGTGGTGTGATGGACACCAGAAGTTTTCTCAGCTCTCTGGGCGAGGCAAGGCAGCTCCTGTAGCCTGAGGACAGTCCTCGGAAAAACAATCCCCAGT
Source organism: Ochotona curzoniae (assembly GCF_017591425.1). Lineage (NCBI taxonomy): Eukaryota > Metazoa > Chordata > Mammalia > Lagomorpha > Ochotonidae > Ochotona > Ochotona curzoniae. The sequence continues at coordinate 14,903,244 of NW_024465023.1, read as the reverse complement.
GCTTCTTGGGGGGAGGGGGGATCATCTGCACGGGGTGGGAGAGGTTGTAAAACACATGCATACATACACACACATATATGGCAATGTATCTAAGGCAATAGGTGACACCGGCATTGTGTGCTATGGTAACTAATTCTTTGCATATGTTTTGCAAATGTTTGCTGGCTGGTGCACAGAGCTCTGTAATGCATGAATGCATCAGAATAGGTCTCCATGCTCTCTCTACACAGGGGGTCTGGAAGCTGCTGTCCCACAAGGGGCAGAGTCCCTGCCCAGGCCTGGACTGCAGAAGATGTGCTGCAAGGAGATTGTGCTCTATAACCTGAGTCAGCGCCAGCCCTCTGGAAATGGAAACCTTTATAAAAACCCCGACAAAGACAAAGGACTGTTACAGAGGTGGAACAGCGCCTGCACTTTCAAAAACCCCTTTCTCTAAGCTTGGCTGAGCAGCGGGGACCTGCTGCTCTGGGGAAATTGGGCCAGTGCCCCATTGGCCCGACCCATGCCGCGGCTGTGTGACCTTGGGTACAGTTTGGCATCACTCAGCATGGACATTTCTGCATCTATGAAAACGAGGAGGGCTGCGCCTGCTTCCTGCCGGGTGCACATACAGCTATTCTGTTTCTGGAAAACACGGCAGACCTGGGAAGCAGAGACACGACAAGTTCCGGGAGCCACAGGTCCATCATTCATAGCACAGCCACCCAGCAGCACGGGGACCTGTTAAATGCTCACTGCTGTGCTGCCAGGGCCCAGAGCTCGCCCTGTGGCCATTTTCACAGAAGTGAATAGCAGAATAACTGTGGTTCTCCACTATGATGTTTCCACCCTCTGTGTTCTGGTTCCTGTCTCAGATACATCACTGTTAGCATTTCGCAGTGCTTGCAGCCGCTCTAATGAAGAACTCTATTTCATCATCCGAAATGCCACGCAGTTAAAAGCATGAGGATACGCATTCTAAGGCTGCTGGATTTCTGCGTCACCAGACAGCGATCACATCTCGATTTGGGCGCCCCATCCGCCTTTTAGCTGATGTTTATGTTTCATGTTAAATATAATTCTCTTTGGCTTCCTAGCTGCCGGCGACCGAGTTCTGCTGTATCCTAGAGGAGCTCCCCGTGAGCTGCCTCTCCATGTGGCCTCTGGGGTCGATTCATTTTTCTCCCAATGCCTTAATGAGTGATGATTTCTCAAGACAATCAGATCGGCTGTGCGGGAGACTCCGCTCCATCATTACGACAGCCGGATACATCACAGGCACCATTTTTCAAACCCATGTTTTTCATCACCCAGATATGACTTGATTAAACCTTTGTGATATTACACTGGGATATTTGGAAATAGCCTGTAGTGGCCAGCGTGCACATCTTGTTTGCCATAAATCTAATACTGCCTGGGGAGGGGCTTTTACATATGAGCTCACTCAGAAACCATACCACCAGGATCCAAATTCTACCTCCATCACCAAATGGCTGTGTGACCTTGGTCAAGTTGCTCAAATTCTCTGTGCCTCGGTTCCTCATCAATAAACTAGAGTAACATTGTGAATAAGGAGCCTGCTTTACAGAATGACCACCAGAATTAAAGAAGTCACCATGTATGAAGTACTTAGCACATAGGAAAAGATCTATGAGGGTACTTCCACCAATGCTCGCAGCCTCTCTTCTAGGATGTTCTAACACTGAAGCTCATCTGTCTTCTCTTGCTCTCCTATCCACTGTGAGCCTCGGAAGTAGAGACTTTCCTTCCCAGGTGAGCATGTCTGAGAGGGTACACAAAAGAACACTCAGAATCCACACTCTGTTGACCCTGTCCTCCTTCCACTTCCTCCTAAGTCACAAAGCCCTCATTGGATGGCTGTCCAGCTCCTTGCTGGGGGGAAAAAAGTCCAGAGAGTGAGAGAAGCAAAAGGGAAAAGAGTTGAGCTGTGATGACAGCCTCCTGGATCCAACACAAGGCAGTTGAGTGCAGTGCAACTTTTATTCTAAAGCAAAGTGGGCCGCAGCTGTCGCAAAGCACGGGTCCATGTGTCTCTCACCATGCAGGAAAGCTGGCCAGGCACAGAACCTCACTTCCCTCCTGCTGCCTGGCTTCACTTCAGGGTGCCATGAGAACCAAACCCCAATTGTTCTTATTCCTCTTCCAAACCACTCAGTTCCCAAATCACAGGAAAGAGCACCACATTAGGGTTGGCCAGAAGTGACATTATCTTTAGTTCAGTGTCTCGGCTATTATATAGTGCTCTCTAAAGAGGCCAACTGGATATTGCCGATATTGTTGTAGGATTCACAGAAGAGAGGAACTGAAGAACCAATAGATGCTTCCGATTTGAGTTCTATGGAGTCCATGCTCTTCCTACTGCTACAGTTTCCACACTGTTCAGTTGTAGGAGCCAGCATCATGGCATAGTAGGCTAAGCCTCCATCTGGGATGTCGCTATCCTATGTGGATGCCAGTTCATGTCCTGGCGGCTCCACGTCCGATCAAGCTCCCTGTTTATGACTTGGAAAAGTAGGGGAGGATTGGACCTTTGTATCTACATAGGAGACCCAGAGGAAGCCCTGGCTCCTGGCTTCGGATCTGTCCAGCTCTGGCCATTGTGGCCATTTGGAGAGTAAATCAGTGGGTAGCAGATAATTCTCTCTGCCTCAATCTTGCCCTGTCTCTCTCTGTATCTCCTCTATCTGTAGCTCTGCCTTTCAAATAAAAAAGAATACTTTTTTGGAAAACCAAAAAAATGCCCAATTATGAAGAGTAATCCCATAGTTTGAAAGAAATTCTCCTTCCAGCTCGTTGAATAAACACCAGGAAAGTATCTGGCCGTTTTACAAGGGCTTCTATGTTGGGCAAAGCTTCCACAAAACATCCTGGCCGTCCCAACATGTGCCCTCTGTGCATCTTATCCAAAGAGAAAGCTGCCTTTATAGCCCTCAGCAGAGACTCCTGGAGTACAGCTCCAGAACCATCACTCTGGCCCATGCTCACTCAGACAAGAATTAAAGTGCTCCCACATTCAACGCAGACATCAGCATTTTCCCACCAGCAGCCCTCAGACTCCATGCTGGGAGTTGCCTGGGCCCTTCAGCCTCTGCTCTTACCAGCCGTTTCATAAGAAATGTCACCATGACATTGACCGGGTCGCCGCCTAGCTGTGACACAGAGCAGGGTGGTATATGACCCTTCATGCATGCATTCAGCTCCTGTGAACTCACTAAGTGCCAAGGTGGAGGTCCAGGGAAAGGCAGCAGGGTGAGCCAACGAATGGAGCTTTGCCTCAGAAACCTGGGTCTGCTCAAGGAGCAAGTTCCCTCACCAACAAAACCCTAGGGAATAATGGCCAGGCTGGATGCTTTAACACTTCAGCAGAAAGACACCAGGCCCTAACAATGAAGTCAGATGCCCAAAGATCATGTGAGAAACAGAAGATTCAGCCCACAGCAGCACCCAAGCTACAAAGGAGTTACTCCGCATTCAGTGAACCACATGGTACTGCAGATAAAATTCAGAAGGGGCACTAAGCACAAGGAGATAGCAAGATCAACTACAGAGACAGATGCATTCCGAGCAGACTCATACCCATTCCAGGAGCTGACATTGCAGTGCGGTGACTTCAACTACATCCTGCAGCACCCGCACCCTACATGGGGGCCAGTTTGAATCCTGGCTGCTCCACTTGTGATTCAGCTCCATGCTAATGTGCCTGGAAAAGCAGCACCCACTTGGGAGAGACCCAGATGAAGCTTTAGCCTAGCCCAGCTCAGTCCAGTGCAGCCATTTGGGGACCGAGCTAGCCAGTGGTAAACTTCTCCGTCTCTCCTTCTCCCCCTCTGTCTTTCAAATGCATAAAATAAATCTTTAAAAACAAAACCCCCATTCCATTTTTTTCTCTCTCTCCCACTGTCTTTCTGTCTGTACAGGTGCTCCTGCACTGAGGACAGGATTACTCCTGGATACACCCATGGTTGAGACTAGTGTAAATGGAGAACACATGGAGCCTGAGGCCAAGGCCCAACGGGGCTCAGCAGCACAGGGCGCTGTGGGGCACGGATGGCTTCCCCTCGGTGATGTCAGGGCTGCCTGGGAACTACACTCACTCATGAAACTGTGTCTCACTACTCAGAACAAGCCTGGAAAGGAGCCCAAATAGAAATGGAAGTACTGCAGGTGTGTTGCTTTCATATCACTGTAAAGTCAAAAATTTAAGTTCAACTATGATCAACTAGGAATCCGTTGTCTTTCAATTCATTTTTTACTATATTTCTCTTTTTTCTTTTCTCTCTCTCTCCTTCCCTCCCTCCTTCTCCCTTCTCCTCTTGTTTCTCCCTCTTTATACTTATCATTTCCTTCTCCTTCAAATTTCCCTTTTAGATTCCTGTGGGTTTTTTTCTTTCCATTCTATCAACCACTCCAGCTTTTCATCTTCCAATCTCTTTCCTCTCCTCTGTCTGGGAAAAAAAAAAAAAAAGACAGAGGGAGAGACCAGAACTACACTTTTTGTTGTGTTGTTTTGGCTCAGTTGCCTCAAAACTATTCCTTATCTTGAAAAAGTAAGTGGCGAACTAGATTTGTAATGGAGGAAAACAAATATTTAAGCTATGGATTGTCCTAAATCACAATTGTGTGTGGGCTCCATTAGGTGTTGCGTATGTTCACTGTTAACATGATAGATCAAAATCTGACATGATTTTTTTTTTTCGATCCTCAGGAGAAAATAGTAGCAGGAAAGGTCAGCTAGCATAAGCAAGCAATTCATAGATGGCAACCTTATAATGAGTAACCAGAAAGAAGGGGCTGTCAGCCCCCATAAGTTATCAGAGAAATGCAGATTAAAGCAGCATCCCTTAATCCGAAGACACCAAAGAAGCATGAGAAGCTGAGTAAGACCAAGTGCTATAGAAGACATGGAAGTTGGCGACTCACAAGATGCCCGGTGCAAGTAGCAAAATGACCTTGTCCTACAGGTGGATCCTGTGATGATGCCAAGAGGTCACACTTATGCTCCTGAAAGCCCCCAGGTTTCTAACTCACTGTGAGTGTGGCAGATATATATCACAGAATTCCACGTGTCAGTCAGAAGCCACAGACCAGATTTACATACAATTCATAGGCAGATCTTGAAGACAACGTGCTGAGTGAAAGAGGAGGAAGATTTATAGCTTTAAATTAAATTACTCTTCTTATAAATTAAAAGCACATGTATACTTGGTAAATTACCATATATCTCTTAAAGAATATATATATTTGGGTGGATATGGGGCCTGGATGTAGGAAGAGGAGGCAGGCATGAATTACAGATGGGGGGTGTAGGGGGAACCCAAGAGAAGCATCCACTAGAAAGGCAGCGAGGCATGACTTCACTCCCCCTCGTTGCACCTGAAAACCAGAGAACAGGCACTGAGCACAGCTGCCCGCCTGCTGATCCCCTGCACCAGCTCCCACGGTGGCACCTGCTATGATCCCTGACCTTGATCTTCACTGGGCAAGTCAGTTCTTGTGGCACTTGAGGCTCCAAGCCCAAATTATTCCAGCTCGAGTAGAAAGTTGGAAGGTTACGTTTCATGGATTGCCTAGGCATCGGAGCCACCTTTGCTGTGGGCTTATGCGCCCTGGAGGCAGCAACCAGCAACCTTGTCCAATCCCTGTCCAGGAAAGTCTCGACACCGGAAGGATGGAAAGGTCTTCTGGATGGTTTTTCCTAGTGTTCTCATGGCTGCCAGGTGGGGGAGGAGACCCACACCCCCATCCCACCCCGATGTTCGCCTCTGTGTGGGAGTGTGGCAGTCTCGCCCTAGAATTCAGCTTTGCTTGCTGCCCTGCCATTCTCCCTGCATTCCTAGTATCTCTCCATCTGCCCTGTGAGTTGGGGCGAGTCCTGCCTTAGGCTTCCTTCTCAAGGGGAGGCCAAGAGAGGGGTCAGGGTGATGCGTGAATCCTCAGATTGCACCAACTATGACTGCAACAAATTCACAGGTCAATAAACATTGGGTGAGTTTAAAATGGAAGAAGAAAGAGGAGAAGAAAAGGAAGAATGGTAAGAGCGAGGGAGTAAAAAGAAGACCACAAAGTCAGAGTTCAGAACAGGCATAATTCCTCCTTTTTAAGAACTCAGGAAGCTGGGGCCCAGTGCAATGGCCTAGTAGCTAAATCCTCACCCAGCATACTCTGGAATCCCATATGTATGCTCCCAAGCCTTATACAAAATTATATATCATTGAATAGACCCTACACAATCCTCCCCCATATTTTAAAGATTTATAATTCTTAATAAAATGCAAATACTATATAAAGAGTGGGTAGGTTATATTGTTTGGAGAATAATGACAAGAAAAATATCTGTATCCTCTAAAGACACTAGGATTTGGGCGAGGGGCTGGGAATATTTTCAGTTCAAGTACAGAACTGCAGGTCGGGATGCCCAGCTAGAAACGTGTATGTACTCAGGACTTCTTCAGTTGTAAAGGAGAGAAACCCAACGTGAACAGGTAGAAGGGAAAAAACAGCGGTGGAAGTTACCTGCACACGTACCTTGCCAGTTCATGGCATGTAGTACGCTTCGGGAAGGGCTGCATCCAGAGCTTCAGACAGCAACAACAGCCATAGCTTATTTCCCTCTCTCTTTACTCCACCCTCTATTTTCCTCATATTGGCCTCATTCCAAGGCAGGAACTCCCCTTGCTCCCAGCTAAGACAGTTGCTGGCCAGTCTAGGCTAATATCCTGTTCGCTCCTCAGGACCAAACCCTAGAGAGTATCTCTTTTCCTATAGCAATAGCAAATTGTGCAGGGAGGGCTGCCATTGGTCTGACTTGTGTGAAGTGCTGAAGCCTGAGCCAATCATTGTGGCCAGGGCTATTCTGATCTCTGATTGGTAGGCCTGCATCCCTCAAGTACATAGGGAGAGTGAATGTTAAGGTCATTACCAACCCCAGAAAGAAATCAGGTTGCCATGTCAACACAAGTAACGGAAGTCCACTAGACATGTATGTTTCCATGGGTGTAGATACATGTATGCTTAACATGTATTTGGGTATGTATTCACCTACACTTAGATATAGCTTTGTATTTTGTCTTTACTTGTGTCATTTAACATAGTGAATATGGTCATGTGACTAAAAATTCCAAAGGTACAAATGAGTGGACAATGAAAAGTTTCCTTCCCACCCTTATCACAGCCACCCACCCAGCCAGCCAAGGTTACTGAGCTCTTATCTATCCTTCCAGGGAGTGTGTGTGTGCGCGCGCGCACACACGCGCATGCTCCCCAATCTGGAAATGCTCCTCTGCCCTTCCCCCACACCTCCTGTATCTGCAAACAGAGGCCTGTATGTTTGCATTTTGTGATGGATAGGGGCACAGTTCAACCCCTAGAAGAGTGTCACCTTGGCAACCTCCTCATTCTCTCCACCTAAATGCCAGGCCAGATGACATCACTCACTAAGGCCCACCAAGCTTCTGGTCAGCTAGTCTGTATGTGCAGTGAAGAGCCTCCAGCTCCCAAGAGAGAGGTTCCAAGGGACTCCCACGTACTGTGGTGGCCCGAGCAGCAGTGGCAGCACCTCTAGCATGGACTCACGGCCTGCCTCTGACCGGACACCTATTCTCAGGCCAGCAGACCAGGGATAATTCTAGGCATTGGGTCCACCCCTAAGGAAGTGGCCACTCTACTCTCTCCTCACCAGAGCCCAAGGGGATTGCCTAAATAGAGCATCAGAGTATGCTGTGTTTCTTGGATTTTTTTAAATATTTTTTTAATTTGAAAGACAGATTTACAACATTCCATTCTTCAAATGGCCAGAGCTGAGCTGATCCAAATCTAGGAGCCAGGAGCTTCCTCCAGGTCTCCCACATGAATGTAGGGGCCCAAGGCTTTGGACCATCCTCCTCTGCTTTCCCAGGCCACAGGCAGGGAGCTCGATCAGAAATGGAGCAGCAGGAACAATAGCTGGCACCCCTACGGGATGCCAGAGCTAGCAGGTGAAGGAGACCTGTTGAGCCACATTGCTGGCCCCCAGAGTATGATTCCTATTGAATAAGCCAGTACAGGGGATGGGCTCACTAAAGGAAGAGAAGATATGCTTGTCAAAGGTGGACCCAGCCCAGGGCAGTTGAGAAAGAGAGTGATCTTGAGCACAGACCCGACACAGCCTCAACCATGACTTCTTTGGAAAACATGACCTCATCCTGAGTCGTTGCCCCTCAAATGGGAGAACTGAAGGGTGGCCTTCCTAATCTGTGGGTCCCCTTGCAACCTATCACTGACAGTAGCTTGGCTCTGTCACAAGTTAAGTGCTACAGTTGCCTACGTGCTTTCCAGTAGGACCCTGTGTGGTCCTCACAACCAGCCTTAAGAGACAGGAAGTAGTGCAATACCCCCCTTGACAAATGGGGAAACCGGCTCCCAGCCCCAAGTCACTTGGCATGGTTGCAGGCCAAGGTCTAGGCAGTACCAATGGGCCTCCCCGCACACCAGGCCTCCTGGGCCACACCCACAAGGAGCTCTCTCCTCCACCCTGCTCAGTAAACTTCCAACAGGACCTTGGAAAGTCAGAAGCCTTGAAAATGGGCAAGTATCAGTGATGGTTATGACACTTGGGCCACCTGACATTCTTTTCACCTGTTGATGCTGAACCCCAGAATGGATTTTCCCGCACACCTGGAGCACCCTCGGCCAAGTGGAGGAGATGAGGATTCTCTCTTTCCTCCCAGTAAGCCCAGTGGGGGAGCTTCAGGCTTCTAATGGCCAATGGCACGGAGTGGGGTGGGTCACAGTGGTTAAGTGTTGTCAATTCTCTCCTCTGGAGCAGTGAACTCCATCTCCCTCCAGTCTGTGTGGAAGGAATGTAATCCAGTTCTCCTTGGAACTCTGAGCACATAGTGACTCCTTTTTCCTTTTGTGGTCAGGAAATGAGTTTTGCTGTGTTTTTCACTTGGGGGCTTATTATGCAATTGGTTAAAATATGCAATGGGATGCAGATATTTATATGAGGATGTTGAAATGATGGCTTTTTAATGGAAGCAATCTAATTATGCCATATCTGTGCCTTTTGCATTTTTTAAAAATTATTCTTAGGGTGTTAAAAAAAAAGATTGTGTGTGTGTGTGTCTGGGTTGTTTTTGTTTTTGTTTAGGGTGTGTGGTTTTATTTAATCTCTCAGAATGTTTAACTGGATTGCAAAGGAAAAAATCCAAAAAGTATATGGCTGCGATTTAACAAGATAATTAGCAGCTGTACTTTATAACAAAATCTAAGGCAATTATCACTTCAGGAGGACCCGAAGGAGTCCCAGCTGCCAACATCCTGCTTCGCTGCCAGAGAGAATGACATCATAACTGCTCTAGACAAAGGGGAGGTGATTTCTGGTCACTGTGATGTCACTTGCTCCAGCAGACAGTCAGTCCCAGACAGCTGGGAGACAGGTGGATGTCTCCCAGGACGCGACAGAGGACCAAAAGGACAGCAGTGCAGCACAAGCCCAAACCTTGATCTGCAGGCTACTGCTGTGGGGCCATGCATGCTCACTCAGCTTCCTCCCCCAATTCCTCCCACCACCTTTAGGAAAGTGAGATTGTTCTTATCTGAAGCCTTGTTTCAAAATCTTCAAACTTTAGTGGCTTGGTGAACTTTGCTCATGGTCAAGTTTAACACTTAGCCAAAACATCACCTCAAAGACAAGCACTGCCAAATTGCATTGATTTGCAAATCAAAACGAGCTTCAGATTGCCATTTTCACCTCAGGGTTACTACTTTCACACCCCTGGCCAGCCACTAATCAATCTAGATGCCCAGGGAAATTTTTTGATCAAAGTAGAACAACACTTTAGCATAGAATTGTTCCAACTCTAGCTGACAAACAGGAATGTGTGATAACGAGAATGCTGCGTATCAGACCTAACCAGGATTGCAAATTCCAGCATATATGTAAGGGTAGTGTGAGATCGCCCACAGCCGAGTGCCCAGGAAGGTTTCAGGGAAATGCAAAACGCGACCCTTGATTTTCTTGTATAGTACACAAGTGATAGATCAGCGCAGTGACTGCTCACAAGCAACCAAATGTGCCCTCCCTACAAAGCAACAGCCATGACCTCATGTGTTACTTTGCTGGATGACATTCCTGGTGCCCTGGATGGGAATCTCACTTCTGTCCTCTGCCAGAGAGAAACCACAAAAAGATGGATGCTTGTTCACGTGCACTAGCTTTGGCTCCCTGCCTGCCCTTCCCATTCAAAGCCACCCCCATTCAGTCCCTAGGTTACCAAGTAGGGGGGAAATAAAACGGCCACATCTTTCATTCCTGCTCTCAACCTCAACTACCTGGGCCACTTGGGAAATGACTTGAACACCCCCAAATCCTAATCTCATGCCCAACACATAGGCTAACTGACATCCAAGGTATGCTAGACAGGGGCTTGCTCAGGGCTCAAGCCTTCCTCTAGACCAGAGCAGAGGTTCTGTAGCCAGGAGCTAAGCGTGCAGCCCACACAGCAGATCCTTTGGCCCAGTGCCATTCTCAACCTTCTAGAATACTTCCTGCTTGCTTTATGGAAAACAGGTGTCGTGTCTTAATGCATCAGGCTGGCCGCCAGGCAGGATGCTGGGCTAAGGGGCCGTTCCTGTTATCTTTTGCTGCTTAACAAACCAGCCGAACCTTAGCAGTATAAACAACCTCTTGAATCTGCTCCTGGATTCCATGGGGGCAGGAATCCAGATGGAGCCCAGCAGGAGCGGCTTAGTCCTGCTCTGTAATGGGACCTCAGCTGGGCAGATGTGAATGACTGGGGGTGACGCAATAGCTGAAGGAGAGAACTTTGGGAGCTCTTTCATTCCCCATGTGCCACTCATTCATTTTCATTCCCCATGTGCCACATGAGCCACTCTGAAGTGGCTCAAAGGCCAACCCAGCTGGGACTGTTGACTGATGCAAACTTAGGGTCTCCTCACGCGAATTGGACTTCCTCACAGCATGGCAGCCAGTCATACGAGCTCTCATACACGGCAGCTGGGGGTGCCAAGCATGCGTGTTCCACCAAGCGAGGTAGAAGTGGCCTTCTATAACCTGCTCTTGGAAGGCCCTTAGGGCACTCCTATTGTAGTATTTGGGTTGGAGCAGTCACAAGTTCACTCAGACTTAACGGGAAGCCGTAGAAACCACCTTCCCACAACGGGAAGCACGCAAAAAGAACTCAGAGCTACAGAGTTTCACAGCCACCACAGCGCTGACTTGGGGACAGAGCCTGCTTTCGATTTCAGCCAGGCTTGAACACGAAAGGTGGTGTCCCATCAACAGGGACAGGGCGGGCACACTGGGGATGAGGACAAAGCGAGTCAGGGCGTGGAAGGCCAGGAGCAAAACTTGTCCTTGCCTTTTTGCAGTTCTAAGAGCCCCTCAAGGTTCCCCTTTACCTACACTCTGAATGCAGGCAAGCATAAGCCCTTTGCTGCGCCCCAGGGCTTCTGTCCAGCCAAGGGCAGCGCTCCAGTAGAAAAAACTGGAGTATCTGAAACTCCGGCCAGAGGTTCTGGGATGTTGCTTTTCCCCATGTGGTCCCAAGAGTGTATCTGATAAAGCTGCAGCCAGCGTCAGCTACAGCCCCTCCTACAGGTGCTGCAGACAATCCGCTCCCTTCCGTCCCCACCCCCCAACTTTCCTCCAGCTGAGGAACCCACGGCTCATAGGTATTGTGACTTGCCCGGGATCCCCAGGGTGCCCTCCACTCTGGAGCATTTTCCACAGCTGGCTGACTGCCAGGGGTTAGCCTCAGGGGAAAACCACTCATTACCGACATGTGGGCAGCACGGCCAGCTGCCCTGGGCCTGCTGCAAAGCTCCACGCCTGCCGAGAGGGTCCTGCCCACGGCCAGCAAGCCACAGAGCCCCTCCAGACTGCCATTAGCCGGGCAGTCCACACGGCTGCCTCCGGAGAGGCTGCTGGGAGAAAGACAGGGCTGAGGCCTGGGGACCGGGGACAGACGCGCGTCTGTTTCACTCTACCTCCTGCCTTCCCAGCCGGGGCAGTGACGACAATGCCAGGATTCACAAGCCCCTTTGCAGAAACCACGGTGGCTGCCGGGCTGTATGTGTCAGCGAAGATAACAGATGTCTTTCACGGTGAAGTAATTACTTGAAACACAACTGTACAACTCTCCCCCTCCCCAACCCAAGAGGTTGCATAAGGAGAAGGCTCCTGGCTTGGGGGAGATGGGATGTGACATGGTAGGCAGTCCTTTCTCCTTGATTACCACCATCCCTTCACATCCTACTGAACAGAGCTGGCCCGGCTTGCACAACCCATAGGCCTGTGAGAGGCAATTACCACGTCTTCTCGGCTGGGCTACAGGAGGGGGCGTGGTCACGGGGCGGGGCTTCCGGGGGTGGCGGGAAGGAGGAATACGTGGCCGAGAGAATTCCTCAGAAGGTTGCAGGAGGTTAGAAGGGGAACACTGGGGGAAGGGCCAGGCCTTGGTCAGTGGCTCTTGCAAAAGCCTGAGAAATGGGTCTAAAGTTCAAGGCTGCCTTTGGCCAGAGCTGGCACCAGTAGGTGTCACTGTAGGAAAGGAGGGGGGCCCCTGGGGCTGCTTGCGGACTGTGTTGGTAAAAATAGAGCTCGCCTGTGTTCCTGCTGCCAAGTCGCTGAGCCTGGTGATTTATAAGGCTGGGAGCCGACGTGTGTGTAAATGTTTTTGCGTGCGAGATGTGTAGCCAACCGCGGGCTGGCTTTTTCAAACTTACAAGGGGAGAGCAGAGCGAGGGAGGGAAGGAGGGAGGGGGTGCGGGGAGGGAGGGTAGAGGAGAGAGAGGAGGCAGCCAGGGTGGGAAGCACATGGGCCACTTTTATGTAACGCTCCTCTGATACACGCCGCAGTGGGGATTTATGCTCTCTTTGAAGTAAATTGCATCCCGGTGCACCATAGCATGAAAGTTAAGATTTACCATGGCTGGGGCCTCCGAGACCCTGCTGGAAGCTAGAATAATTAGCACAGCATTTGGCTGCCTCTCCTCCCGCTCGGCGGGCGGTGACAGGAGTGGCACTAATACATCTTCCAGGCCTGGGCCCCAGTGTGTTTGTCATGGGGTCTGTGGTGGCTGGGGGCAAAGACGACCCGGGTCAACTAGAGAAATGGAAACAGGGGAGGGGCTGGGACCGTCCACATTGCATCACCAGGGATGGGAGACCTGCCCAGGGAGAAGCTTGGTGCAAAGGAGCGGCCTCAGGTGCTCCTCTGTCACAGGGGGAGGCTGGGCCAGAATGAGTGCTTTGGGAACCCAGCAAGCCAGTCTATGTGACAGATCCCAGCGCCAGACTCCTGCAACTGCAGCTGCGCACCCGGAGCTGCCTGGCCAGCTCAGGGGGCCTCCCTTGATTATGTCAGCTCGGTAATTCACTGCTTTTCCTGGGGCACTGCCTGAGCTCCCCCACCCTGTCCCCCAAACCCACCTGGCTGGCTTCCTTTCCCTCCCCTCCCCTCCCCCCTCCCCCCTCCCCCCCCCTCGACCTTCTTTGCTTTCCTTCCCAATGGCCTTGCATTTTCCTGTTGGAAAAGTCAACTTAGTCAACCATTTCCAGGCTCCGTAGGGAAAGTTCCAGCAGCTGTCTGGTCATCCCAGCCCTGTTGTTAACCCCCTGTGTGACCTTGGGCAAGTTAGATCCTCTCTCCAGGCCTCAGCTTCCACTGTGTATCAGGATGGGATTGCTAAAACTTTGTGAGATATGTGACTCTCCCCCTCCCCAAGACACCTGCATGGAACTTTCAGGAACCAAAGTGGACAAGTCAAAGCCCAGTTACAGGTGCTGGGATAGGGAGGTGGGCAGCGGGAGAGGGGTCAGCAGGCGCTGTCCATTGCAGAGACTCGAAGTCTGGGCTCGCCAAGGGGTTTCCTGAGGTTGCGATCAGCTTGCAGGTCTGGGCAACTCTTCCCAACACTAATCAGCCCTCCAGACCCCGCTTCATGATCAACAAGAAAACATTCAGGAACCAGTGTAATGATTTAATTGGCTAGTCCTCCCCCTTGCAAAGTGCCAAGATTCCCATCCAGACATGGATTCACATCCCAGCTGCTCCACTTCCCATCTAGCTCCCTGCTTGTGTCCTGGGAAAGCAGTGGAGGATGCCCCAAAGCCTTGGAACCCTGCACCAGTGTGGGAAACCCAGAAGAAGTCCCTGGCTCCGGGCTTCACATCGGCTCAGCTCTGGCCATTGAGGTCATTTGGGGAGTGAACCAGCAGATGGAATTCTGTCTCTCCTCCTCTCTGTAAATCTGATATGCCTTTCCAATAAAAATAAATAAATCTTCAAAAAAAAAAAAAGGAAAAAACAGTCAACAGCGTCTTCTGAAACCTTCGTTGTACTCAGAGCACATTCTTTTAAGATTGCCTAGGCGATTGTGACCATTTCACAGCTGGGGAAACTGAGGCTCTGGTTTCAGCGAGTCAAAGGAATACAGGAGAAATAGGGAGTCGGTCATACAACCCACTGGAGTGCAGATCTCAACTCTGCTGTACCAGCTGGGTGAATCGGACTACAAAGGAAACTCTCAAGGCCTTGGTTTTGTCATCTGAAAGATGGGCAGCCAGTAGACCCAAATGAAGTCTTATGACGCCTCAGTGTGTCAGTACACATGGGAGACACATGAGGCAGCCTTCTTTCAGGTTAGACTAAAGAACAGAAACTCTCCGGGCCCTGGCTGCTTACCAGTAAGGCAATTGCTGGCCTTGGAACCCAGGCCGCTGGTTGCAAGCCTGCTTTTGCCTGCTGGGCATTGGCTGGTGCCTGGCACAGACCAAGCTGGCAAATATTTGCTAAGCCAAATCACACCAGTGCCACTAAAAAGGTTTCACTGTTGAGCAACACTCTTGGGGAAATAACGGACAAAAGTGCAATAGCCACAGAAGGCTCATGAAAAGAATCAAGGGCCAGTGGTGTGGGAAAGATGTTAGGAAAAGAACCAAGTTTAGCTCACACAGGGCAGATGCTTGGCACAGTAATTTCGGTGTCTACTGGGACACCAGCGTCTCATGGCAGAGTGCCTGGGTTCAAATGCAGCCTCGGCTTCCAATTCAGTTTCCTGCTAATGCACACGCTGGAAGGCAGGAGGTAATGGCACAAGTCCAAGGGCTCTGCCAAGTTGGAGACCCACATGGAGTTCTGGGCTCCTGGCTTCAGCCTGCCTCATCCTTCCCTGTTGCAGGCATTCGGGGAGTGAACCAGCACATGAGCATACTCTCTATTCCCTCATCAATTTGCCTTTCAGATAAATTCGTTGAAAACATTAAAAAAATAATAAATTCACAGGTGCAGAATCTGGTGCCGCATGAAGATTGAACCAGATTTAGAAAGGGATCAAGGGAAATCAATTTCTTCTTGGAGGAAATTCTAAAGGACACATCCTCCAAATGCCCTGAGCAATCTTTCTGATCAGAGAAAATCTGATCAATGAAATAAAACCACAGCCACAAAAGCCAAATGAAATTTCCAAACAGATCAACTTCCTACTTGTCTCCCTTCCAGCCGTCACATCCTAAATGCCTGTGTGCTGCATACATGTGGGAGTGGCAGGAAGAGGGCAGAATGATACTTTTCTCAGCCTGAGTCCTGTGTCCAGTAGAAGAGCAGCTTCTCACAGAGACCTTAGCAACTCAACAAGCCCTCTTCCCCCTCCAAGTTTTCCAACTTCAGGACTGGCCATGAGATGGAAGTTTGCTGCTCGTACCACTCCTATCGTGCTCCATTGGGCCTCACTTCTGCCTGCAGAGGGGCAGGGAGAAGCAGTTGCCTCACAGATGGGGCCTGGAGCTTCCTTGCATAATCATTTCTTGTTAAGAGGTCTTAGAGGAATGTTGAGATCATACCCAGAATATGTGACATACACTTAACAAACAGGCAAGCCAAAAGGATACCCAGAATTGTTGGTCTCTCCTCCAAGATCGGGGACAGGTGAATCAGTAGGTAGTGATGGCTGGATGGCTGGTGGATAGATTAATGGGTCAATAGATGGGGAGATAGATGGGTGGATGGCCATGGAGATGGACAAATAGACCAAGTCCACTCACTCTGCTGGCTTCTTGCTCTATACCCATATAGCTTTCGAAGTGTCTCACCTGCTGGTACCCAGCTACGGCTTTTAACATGCTGCCTCCTCTGTTCCTTGAGACAAAACAAACCCGCCAGGCAACTTCCTGTAGGAAACTGTCATTTCGGTCTGCCATTCCACACATGTGACATCACAGAAGGCAGGCCTGTCAATGACCTAGAGGAGAGCAGACAACAGCCGGGGCTTTGGCACTGGCACAGCTCCGGATCAGAGCACGTTCACTCCCTGTGTGGCCCTGAACCAAGGCAGTGACCTCAGTTGCCTCATCTTCCAAGTGGCCTCATCTCTCCATCTCTCAAAGGGACTACTAATATACTGTCATAAGGAGTAGACATTTTATGTAAAGCCCTGCAATACACAGAAGGTGCTTAACAAACAGTAGCCATTATACCTTGTGAAAGGAAGGGGTTGGGGAAATGGAACCAAAAAAAAGGTGGGGGGAGGGAGAAACAAACGACCCTTCAGGCAGTGGAAGAATAATGTGGAGCAGGCTCCCTCCCACGCCCACAGCTTATGAGCCACACAAAGATAACTTGAGAAGTGTCGCTGACCACATTTCATCCCCACCCAGCAACCCTGAGGAATCCATAGGCCTTCCCAGCAATTTGGACTTGGCTTCACCAGCTGGGGGGCCTGAGAGCTAAGTAGATCGTTTCCTGGATTCCCACTCCAGTGCAGTCCCAATATTTTCACAAGGTGGCATAGCCAGGGACACTAGCATAATGTCACCCTACCTTCTAAACTTGGTGCCCCCTGCTTGGGTCTGGATGACCACGGACCACAATTTGGTCCTTTTGTCTCAGTCATGGGAACGTTGCAGTGCCCACCTCAAAGGGTGGTCACATCCGGGGAGCCTTGGGCACATGCGAAGTTCCCAAGCAATGTTAGCTATGATTATTATTTGCACTTTGCCACATCCAGCTTTGATCTCTCTCAAAGACCCATTCATTGCTCAGCCCCTTCTGCAAGGGATTAAAAAAAAAAGGCAAATGAAATTGTATGTGAAATCATCACTGTAATATTTCTACTGCCAGGACAAATCATCAGGAGAGGGGAAGGAACCTGGCAGGGACACCACTGGCCTGCTCAGAATGAGGAAGGGACATTAACACAACACCGCTTCCCGGCTAATGGCTGGAGGAGGGGAGCAGAGCTGGTGGAAATGGGGGAGGGAAAGGGTCCTTTATCAAGAGCCGCTGGCAGGGAGAGGCCTGGAGGAAGAAGTTCCCCTTCCTTCCTTCCCTGGCCTCCCCGCCACACACACTTTGCTACGGACCTAGGCACAGCTGCCTTCCCTTCCCACAGCACTGTCGCTAAACTCTTGGTCTTCTCAGACACAAGGGAACTTGAACTTGCGCCTCCTCTCCACAGTGCATGGCCAGGGGAGCTTGGTTGCTGCAAGGTCAGTCCCAAAGGACAGCTGATCCATGCCTTGACCTCTGACCATTCCCAACAACTTTCTAAAGCCTACACTGGCCTCAGTGGGAGAAGGGTGGAGAGGCTGTGGCTTTGAAAGCTGGACAGGAGGAAGAGCAAGGGTGGGGATGGGATGGGCAGGGAGCTGGTAAAGGCAAAACTGGACACGGGCCTCCACCCTGCTTCTCACAGCCAGCCCGCCTGGGGCGTTAGAGGATTGTGGTTTACAGGCAACCTCTTGCCCGTGCAGAACCCCAGAACACAGGGTTCTGCCAACACCCCCTGCCCCACTGCCCCATGTCCTGAGGCCCCAGGCTAGGCAAAGAGGCTTGATTTGGCTGAAATTCAGGATGCTGAAGGAGAGGGCCTGGCCCAGGGGCCTTGCTCACCCCACAGTGGCTCGCACTCCAGCAAGGGCTGGTTGGACACAATGCCTTGGCCCAGAGCCACCTTCAGGAGCCAAAGGCAACAGTGTCCTCAGCCGTGTGCCAGCACGCTGCTTGGCAGGAGAAGTGGCCCAGGGGCAGATGGGATGCTCTTCTGCTTGGGCTCAGTGCCCCAGGAGGCTGTCACTGTTCCCAAGGGGCATCCCAGAGTCATGTGCTGGGCTCAAGCCTGGGGTATCCCAGTGGGCCACATGTGCCATTGGGGTGGACAAGTGACAGTGTGGTGGCAGGAGTTGCTCAAACCCACCTGTGGCTTGCAGTTGTGTGAAGAAATGACTGTGTCACCCCCTCCCTGAGCCCCTGGATTCTTTTTTTCTTAAGATTTATTTGTTTAAAAGGCAGAGCTATAGAGAGAAAACGAAACAGAGAGAGATTATCTATCACTAATTGACACCCCTAAATGGCTGCAACAGCCAGGGTTGGGCTGTTCGAAAGCCAGGTGCTTCTCCCAGGTCTCCCACATGGGTGCAGGGGCCCAAGCACTTGGACCATCCTCCACTGCTTTCCCAGATACATTAACAAGGGAGCTGAGTGATCAGAAGTGGAGCCTCAAATTGGCACCTACATTGGACACCGATGCAGCAGATGGCGGCTTTACTTGCTATACTACAATGCCGACCTCTGAGTGCCAAGTTTTTTTTTATATATATATATATTTATTTTTATTGGAAAGGCAGATATACAGAGAGAAGGAGAGACAAAGATAAAGATCTTCCGTCTGATGGTTTACTCTCCAAGCAGCTACAATGTCTGTAGCTGAGCCAACCTGAGGCCAGGAGCCAGGACTCCTTCTGGGTCTCCCACACAGGTACAGGGGCCCCAGGCTTTGGGTTGACCTCGATTGCTTTCCCAGGCCACAGGCAGGGAGCTGGATGGGAAATGTGGCCACCGGGATTAGAATTTGTGCCGATATGGGATTCTGGCATGTGCAAGGTGAGGACTTGAGCCACTAGGCTATCGCGTGGGGCCAAAGCAACAAGTTCTAAAGGCAAGTTTAGGGTCCCTTGTAGAAGGTATATCATCTTAGGTTGCTGAAAGCATTCCATCACAGGACATGACTCCTGTCCCACTAGAAGTGGAAGGTGGAGATCTCCCTAAAGGAGGACGGCTGGGGGTCCTGTGTATACTGGCAGGTTTGCTGAAGGGTTGATCCGAGGTCCTTGGTACCCTCTGACCCCAGCACCCAGCCTTCCTCCATCACGTGGCTCACCTCCCAGGTCTCTGAACTTACCAGTTCCCAGTCAGACCACTCTGTGACTCTGTGCCTTTGCACATGCGACTTTTGAAATGGCATAGTCATTGCCTTGACCCTTAGCCTTGACCTTTAGCCCCACCTGCCTGACAGGCTCCTGCTCCCCCTTCAAAATCCAAGTTCTTTTCCTCTGAATGCCTTCTCGGATTCCCTCCCTGCCCCTCCTCTGTCTCCCCACAATATCTTATACCCCACCTAGGGTGATTCTTAAATGGACTGGAAGAATCCAGGACTGCATGACTGGACTGCGGCTCCTTGAAGTAAACTACAACTGTGTGCCCATGGGTCCCGAGACTTGCATGGTCCTAGGTATTTTTGTCCCACTTACTCACAAGGGTTATCTGCAGTTGCATCAAAAGTAATGATCCCTGGCATTTACCAGCAGCCCCGTGTGTGTGCCTGGCCTCCAACAGGCATGGCCCACGCCAAACCTACAGCACGTGCGCACTGTTAAAGTATGTTACAGAGGAAAAGAGACTCAAGCTCAGGGTGGCGAGTGACCCACGAGGGAGTGCCCAACTACAAAAGCCAAGCCAGGACACAGGGTGGTCCTTGCTGATGCGACAGCCCAGGGTTTTCCCTGCTTTGTGGTTACTCGGCACTGCTGCTGCAACATCTTCTCCATTTCTGCTCCTACTGCCTGCAGGTGGATGCATCAGGCATACGCTGGCAGCTAACAGAGCAGGTGCGGGACAGATGGTATATCATGAACAACCTGACAGTGAGCCCCTCTCCGTGGGTGGCCTGGCTGCTCTGAGCATGCTCAGACAAGCAGCATGAGTTTCACATAGGAACTTCAACACAATGTCAGGTTCCAGCAAGACCCACTGCATCAGAATCTGCGCTCCTGATGAGATCGCCAGGGGGACGGACATGAGTTCCTTTGCCTCGGTTTGAACACAAGTCATCCCCATGAAAACTCATCACGAGGCTTGCCCCTCCGTGGGGCAGCATTGGGAGCTGTCCGGTCATGGGCTCAGAGTCCTCGCAAACAGATGAATCCCATCCAAGCGAGAATACCTTCGTTATCACGGAGTTCGGCCCTCCCTTTCCTCTTCCATATTTGCTTGCTTGCGCTTCTGCATGCTTTCCAGTGGGAGCTGAAGCTGCACAAGGCCATCACCAGAAGCCAAACAGGTGAGGGCATCATGACCTTGAACTTCCAGAACCATGAGCCAAAATAAACCTCTTTCCTTCACAAATTCCCAAGTCTCAGGTTTTCTGTTTTAGCAGCACAAACCAGAATAAGGTAATGTCAAAGCTCTTTATTCTTTATGTTTATAAAGATTTTCTTTTTAATATTGTTTCCATAGTTGAGAACGACGCATGCTCATGTGGGCCTCCGCTTAGAGCACGGAGGGTCGGATATGGAGGAAGGTGGATGGGACAACTGTTTCAGTTTTTTGTTTTGTTTTTCTGTGTCCAAAGGAGAGGGACCACTCTGTGCTGTCAAACTACATGAGGAGTGTCCTCTGATGATGCCTTAGAGATTCCAACGTGGGGAAGAGTGTTCCGGGGGTGTTACTGGAGCAGTTTTCATAGTTCTAAGAAGTTGTTGGCTTTGTTGCTCCAGGGTTGGGAAAATCTTTCCATGGTCTATTTGTTCACAAAGTCCAACTTAGTGCATCCACGGACCCAGAAACGTTGTACAAAGCTTGGCCAGGAGAACTGTCCAATTTGTTCTGATTTCTATCCTCTGACGAGGATGTACTTTTTAAAAGATTTGCTTGGGCCCACCATGGTAGCCTAGCTGCTAAAGTCCTCACCGCACATGTACCAGGACCCCATATGAGCACCGGTTCTAATCCCAGCGGCCCCAGTTCCCATCCAGCTCCCTGCCTGTGGCCTGGGAAAGCAATCGAGGACAACCCAAAGCACTGAGCCCCTGCACCTGCATGGGAGATCCAGAAGGAGCTCCTGGCTCCTGGCTCCTGGCTTCGGATTGGTTTAACTCCAGCTGTTACAGCCACTTTGGGGTGCAAACCAGCAGATGAAAGATCTTTATCTTTGTCTCTCCTTCTCTGTAATTCTGACTTTCCAATTAAAGAAAATTATCTATTTATTCATTTATGTGGAAGGCAAAGTGATAGAGACACACAGAGAGATCTTCTCTTCACTGATTTGCTTCCCAAATGACTACAACAGCTGGGGCTGGGGCTGGGCCAGGCTAAAGCCAGGAGCCTGGCAGTCCCTCTGGACCACCCATATGGGTGGCCAGGGCCTAAGTACTTGGGCCATCTTGTGCTGTCTTGCCGGAAGTGTTAGCAAAAATCTGGATCTGAAGCAGAGCAGCCGGGACTCAAACTGGCACCTGACATTGGAGGCCAACATCACACGCAATAGGCTAACCCACCGCACCACAAGGCAGCTCCCTCAACGTCTGTATTCAACATCTGTTTCCACAAGGATGTGCCAGAGAAAAGGACAAAGCAGACAGAGATCACTTTTCAAAAATCACATCTGAAGCCTTTTACTACAGATTAAAAATAGAAAATGATCATTTTTGCTCCACTTTTACACTGATTCACATTGTTAGAATATAAAAAAAAAAGATCCAGAAGAAATGTTTGATCAAAGTATTCATAGAAAATGGAATTTAAAAACAGCTCTATTTTGGTGGAAAAAAAAATCTTGATATCCACACAGTTTTCTCATAATATAAATTTTCCCTGAACTTTGTTAAGACCCCTAATATTTTTTCCTTTGTTTGATACATTCTGCCTTCAGAATGAAAAAATGATGTTATAGAAAATGCTTTGATGTTATCGACCAAAGCTGAACATGTAGGGGTCAGTGTTGCGGTGTGGGGAGTTTAGCTGCTACCTGCAGTGCCAGCAATCACACATGAGCACAAGTTTGAGTCCTGGCCTCTCTATTTCAGACCCAGTTCTCTGCTAATGCACCTGAGAAAACAGCTTAAAGATGGCCCCAATACCATCCACGTGGAAGACCCGAACAGAGCTCCAGGCTTCTGGCTTTCACCTGGCCCAGCCCCATCTGGTGTAGCCATTTAACGAATGAACCAGAAAATGGGTGACTTCTCTCCCTTTCTCCAGGTAATCTTATTCAAAGGCTAAAATTACATATATGCTTTCTTTCACTTTTAGGTACACATGCACAAAAAGGAGTCGCACGTGTGGACCAAAAGGTGTGTACCACCACGGGCAGAGCAGCGTGAACCTGCACAGAAGCCCCAAAACAGATGGGTAAATACATGGTGACCTCATCACACCCACGACACCACACAGTAACAAGAACGGTGACTGCCTGAGACCTGGTGGGTGTCTCTCAGCCCCTCCATGCTGAGTGACCTTGACTCTGGCTAACGCAAACCCTGGGAGGTGGCAGGCTCTAAGGATCGGGTTCCTTCTACCCCCCGGGGTACCTGGCGCCCCAGTTCCCTCTTCAGCCCAGCTCAACAGGAGCTATTGGAGACATTTGAAGAATGAACCAGTGAGTGGAAACGTCTCTCTCTCTCTCTCTCTCTCTCTGTCTCTCTCCTCCCCCCACCCCCCACCCCGCTCTCTCTCTCATATATAAACACAATTTTTCCTAGATTTTTTTTTAAAGTGTTCAGCAAGACAAGGCAACACACAAAGACAACAGACTCTAAGATTCCATGTAAGTAAGGTCCAAAGACAAAGCACAGGGTGAGGACACTTCCCGTGGGGAAAACCATGAGTGGGAAAGCGTGCAAGGGGGACTTCCAGGTGGGGGCGGGTGGAGCTGCTGCTGCTCTGCGTCTCCACCTGGGTGCTGTCATGCGTGGGTACTTTTCAGCTTTGTAAAAATGCAGCAAGCCGCATGCTTGGAATACATGCACTTCTCTAAATGTAGGTTATACTCTAACAATGTTTTTTCCTCAAAAAAAAAAAAAAAGAAAGAAGGAAAGGAAAAAGAAAAAAGCTAATGTCCCCTAATGGCCTAAATTCTATGAATATGCAATAAAGTTGCAGCATAGGAATTTTTTGTCCTGCAATTTGCCGCTGACTCTGAGTTCGGGAGGTGGCAGGGTAACAAAGCACCCTGGGGTGAGCATTTGACAGGAAGCATTAGCTGCCCCCCAGGAGCCTCAAACACCTGATGAGTTTTCTTCTGCTTCAAATTAAAAACCTGCCCACAAAGATGCCGAGGAAGGGAGAATGCCTCCACAAGCCTCATTTTGCAAGGTTATTAACTGTGGGAGTTGAATGCAGTGGGGAGTGGGATTCGTCTACTACTGCTCACTGGACACCACGTTCCCATTCCTGGGGGATGAAGCGGCAGCATCTTTATCTTTGCATACGCGCGCACACACACACAGCCTCACCCGCCAAAGCATGAAGACGTCTGCTGCTGAATAAACGGTTTCTTTGGGGCCATAAGAGGTTTGGCACTGGAAAGAATAATAATATCTCACTTTAATTTTGCATGCGCTGCACAGCCAGCCATGTTAAGTACTTTATGCACCTGTTCTCGTGGACTCCCCTGCACCACTTTCTAAAGGAAGGGCCACTGTTGCCCTCTTTCTTTAGATGCAGTTTGGAGCAAGTTAAGACAGTAGTTCGCCCAACGGCACAGCATGACCACGGCAGAGCTGGGACCACATGCACACAGGGCATCTGGTCCGCTGCCAACAAAGCTTCAAGTCTTCACTGCCTTGGAAGTCATGTTTTCTGAGCCTTCATCCATTCGAGACATACCCGTACTAAAATGTATGTATTTGTTCATCTCAAATCCAGCTTTAACTGGGTGCCCAGTACTTATCTGGCCCTCCTGCCAACTGGGCTCTGCATCTACAAGACTTCCATCAATTTTGGACCAGAACTATTTGGTAAAAAAAAAATGGGTCTATACTAAATTTTCCTTGTCACGATTCTCTAGACCACGCAGCAGAACAGCAATTTACGTAACACTAACATGGATCAGGCTTTATAACATAGGGATGATTCCACAATTACAGGAAGACTGGATAGGTTCTACGCAGATACTATTACCATTGTATATAAGGGACTGAACTTCCAGGGACTGAGATGTCTACCCAGGTTCCTGAATTTAGACCCTGTGGACACACCAGGGTGACACCGGTCATGACCAGAGGCTTGACTTTTTTATTCAGTGCTCTGTCTGCAACCCTTAGCTAAACCTCCTCACTCTCTGTACATTTATAACCAAATCAATCACTTTCCCCAAAACGAGGAGCATCCCATCCCAAACTTTTGGTGGCTTTCGGTGTCATCACTTTGTATGCCCACATGACCAACTATCATCGCTCTTCTGTCTGAAGTCCACCAGGATGTGACCTGCAGTGCCTCATGTCTGATGATGCTGGATTGACCTTGCAGCTTGGCGCTTCAGCCCAGCCAGAATGCAAACTCCTTCTCCAAGACAGCTTCAAAACGACATGTTCACAGGCTATCCTTCATCTTTAAACACGTACACCAAAAATTCATTTCTGCATACCCATTTGTGTGCATAAAGAGATGTTTTTAAAAAGTCTTAGAGAAGTAGCATACAAAACAATAACAGGGGTCACATCTGGGAAAGGGCCTTGATCGGGGGCCACTAGGAGTAACAAAGGACTGTGGCTTTGTCACGTGGCTACGTAATCTACATTGCTAATGTGCTGTGCTGTTCACTGGATCATTAAAAATTAGAAAAATTACAAAAAGCAAAGGAAGAAGACATAAAGAGCCAAAGGTTTCCAACTGTGTTAGAATAAAAAGCAAAATCCTTAACACAGTCCATGTGGTAATTGGATTTCTGTGTCCGACTTTTCCCTTTGTTAAAGATGGTACCCCTCAGACACATCCTTTGCCATCTGAATGCCCACCTCCTAGTAGATGAGGGAGAGGTGATTTCGTTCTGCCTCTGACTTGGGGTCTGGCTTCATGATTTTGACCAACAGAATGTGAACCAGTGCACTGGTTCCTAACCTTGACCTCTGAGAGACACTGTTTCTGATTGCTCCCTTGGGTGTACACCTCCCCTGCCCCTTGCCAGTGAGAAGAGACCACCCCAGGCAGCTGCTTCTCTGTCTTGGTCCCAGAATGAGAGCAATGTCAGAGAGCTGCCACTGAGGCCCACTAAACCATGGGCTGCCCAAACACCTGCAAGTGGGCGTGAATGTCCTCACAAGCCCGAGTTTGAGGACTGTTTGTCAAGCAGCATTGTTACAACAGAAACCGGCCTAACACAGCCTCCAGGACCCTGAGTCATCTGGCCCTTGATGAGCATTTAGCATTCCAGCCCCATCTCTCCTTACAGCACTTGCTATCCACCATATTCTATCCTGACTGGTCTTTTTTAGGGCCTCAAAGGCTTAGAGTTTTTCTGTGAAAAATTTATGCTACCCAGACTATTTCTGGTTTTTCTTCTATATCTGGAATTCCTGTTCATGAGTCCTCCTCAGACAGGACTTAATCAGACATCCAACACTTCCCACAGAAATTAGATTCCTCGTTGTTTTGGCTTTCTGATAGCGTTCTGCCTATGGCGCCACCAACAACTCAACTGAAGACTTTTGACTTTACAGTGATTGATATGAAAGCAATATTCCACCAGTAGAAATTGTACTTTGAATTTTTTAGGGGGAGGAGGTGTTCTTTATTTGAAAGGTAGAGTGACCAAGCGAGACAGGAAGAGAGAAAGAGAGAGAGAGATCTTCCATCTGCTGGTTCCCTCCACAAATGCCTGCAATGGTTGGCACTGAGTCAGGCTAAAGCCAGCAGTCTGGAACTCTGTCCAGGGCTCTCATGTGGGTGACAGAGACTCAAGTACTTAGACCAACATCTGCTGCCTCCCAAGCACATTAGTCAGAGCTGAACTGGGAGCTGAGATATGGGCATCTTCAGCAGAAGCTTAACATGCTGCACATAATGCATATGCTATACTTTGAATTTAGAATCTTCATCTTTTCCTGGGCCAGTGATATGGGGTGCAATCTCTTGTGGTCTGGGATAAGGTCAGCAATCACAGCTCCTGATCAGCCACACAATCATCTCGTATTCCACATGGATTATGTTGTCAACATTTGGGTATAGATATCTAAAATATTACATGAGATATTCAAAACTGTATTGTAAATAAGTTTTGTATTGGATGTTGGTTCAAGTACTTGATTCCCTGCCACTAAAGAAGTAATATCCTTCCCTATCTAACTGTGAAGCTCCGAAGTTTACCCAGCAGTCAATGGGGAGCCATGGATGGGTTGGCAGCAAAGATGAAAAGTCAGATGAAGAATGTAAAGAAATGCAATCTGGGAGACTCCAGCGGGAAGGGGCCAGTAAGTGGGATGTGAGGTGAAGAGAATATGGGGGAATGAGACAAGGAAGACCACTAAGCAGCAACAGTCCTGGCCGAGGGGCAACATAGATCTGCTAAAGAAGTTTAGTAAATATTTACTGTCAATAGTAACTGAAGAAGCTGGAATACCGCCCATGCTTCTGCATTGAAAGACTAAAGAGAGATGATATGATGACCGAGACATGTGGGAAAGACTGGAGAATGGGCTGGTTTAGTGGTAGATTAGTCAGTTTTCTGTTACTATAACAAAGAGCCTGAGGCTGGGTACTTTATAAAGAGGCTTTATTTTGCTTGTATTTCTGGAGGCTCAAGGGTTTGTTGCTGTCACTGATTTGGCCCTGGTGAGAACCTCATTGTGGATGGCTTCACACTGGGGGGAATGCACAGGAATCTAGCATATGAACCTTGGGAGACATGCTCAAACCGTATCCAACCATGAGAAGATGAGAAGAGAGGAAGTGAAATTTTATCCACATCAAATTTGCCGTAAGCCCAGGTAGCCCAGAAAACAACTTGGAGATGATTAGCAGAAGTTGGGAGAATGGCTAGAGAAAACATTCCCAGTTTGGGTTTCTCCAAATGCAGGCTCTAAGACATGGACTCGTATGGGATAGTGGCTTATGGGAAGTTGATCTCCAGAAACCTTGAAAGGGAGCAGGGGAGGTGAGACAAGGAAGAGAAGGAAGCAATTAAGGGGGAGGTGTGGGGTGGTTTATAAATCAGTGCTGGGAGCCAAATGAAGCTTATCGTGCTGGGGCACTCTGGGGAAGTTCACCTTAGGGTTAGTCCATCTAACCCTAAGTCCATCTAAGGATCGGGGGGATGAGTATTTGTATGCTGACTCCTACTCATCCTTCCTTGTGGACTCTTCCTGCAGATCACGTATTCTTTGACACTCCAAAGTTGCCATCCACGCAAAAAGAGAAAGCCTTGGGCCTGGCATAATTGGCTAATCTTCCCCCTGCCAACACCAGAATCCCATATGGGTGCTGGTTTGTGTCTCAACTGCTTTGCTTTCCATCCAGCTCCCTGCTTGTGGCCTAGGAAAGCAGCAGAAAATGGCCAAAGTCTTGGGACCCTGCACCCATGTAGATGACTCGGAAGATGCTGTTAGCTCGTGGCTTTGGGTCAGCTCAGCTCCAGCTGTTGCCATGTGAGAAGTGAACTAGGAGATGAAAGATCTTTTTCTCTCTCTCTCCTTCTATTAATCTGTCTTTCCAATAAAAAAAAAATCTTTAAAATGAAAGAAAAAGAGATAGAGAGAAGGCTTTGGTGGTTAAAGAAAACCCACAAGCAAGGAGATGCAGGGTGTGGGGCTTGGGAGTGGATAGCCACGAGTGGAAGTGGTAGACTGTTAGTCCCTGTTTTGCGCCAGACCCACCTTAGATAACTTGACACGGATGATCACATGCCATCCTTCCATCTAGTATGTGAAGATGAAGAAACAGGAATTCCAAGTGCAAACTGCTAGTTCACTGAGACATATATTGCCAGAAAGACCAATCAAGAAGACATGAGATCACGGGAGTCACAAGGCATTGTGGGACACAGAAGCGTCTAGCCAAGGGAAACTGAAAACAAAGAGGTAATGCTATTGATGAGGGCCCTTGCAACACATGTCACAAAAGACAAAAAAAAAAAGGGACTTGGAAATCTTACTGTTGGAAGTGGAGAGGACTGAGCGATAGGAGTTCTAAGATGTGAAAGGAAATAAAGTGTTTAATACCACCATGTAGACAGAGATGGGGACTCTACTCGACCCTGGGAATAAGCAGCATGTTGCCTGAAGGAGATCACTGCAGGGGTACCCCCAGAGGCTGCCCCACTGAGCGCCCACCTGCGCCACTGGTCTCACTCCTGAGGAGATAGAAACAGGCCAAAGGGCCAATTATTGTGAACGGAATACCAGGTTTTCGCAGCCACATCAAGGACCCGGTAAAGGAAACTAATTTACTGATGTGGCGGGAAGGCAAGGAGTCGGTAGTAAAGAATTGCAGCAAATGGCCAGGAAAATGTGGCCTGAAAAAAAAAAAGCTCAGTTAATGCTCAACAAATTATTAATCATTAACAATAGTTGGCAAGCAGGTCAAATGGAAGACAATGGGGTTGAGAAGGCTATGGAGAGGGAAGATACTCTACTGTCTCCCCACATGTAAGGGCTTATTAGTTGTCATTGGGGGATGATGACAGAGGCCCCGTGGGGGGTAGGTGATCGCCTCAGAATCCTTGGGGAATTCGTTCCGTGTGCAGGTGACCCAGCTCCCTCTGACTTCAGCAAATCTTTCCCCAAGTCTAGCTCATGCTCACTTTGCTATCTGACATCTGTTGGCCTGAGGTCTTGTCACAAGCTGCCATGTACACGCTGTGACTGTGGGCCTCACCACACCTCCCCCCTCCCCCGCCTCTGCTGGCCTCCCAGGAAAGCAAAGATATAACCCAGAATTCCTTCTCTCCAGCTGTCCTTCTGACCAGCCTGGGGCGAAAGCCTCTGCAGGGCCTCACCTGTCTTTGGCCCGCCTCCTGGCTGTGAAATGAAGGATGCAGACACACTGCCGTCCCCAACCCAAATAAACAGTTCCAGGCACTGCCTGCAGACCTCATAGATTTCTGAAGGGACCATGGACTGTCTCTGAGTAGAAACAGGAAAGGGAAAACAACAAAAAAACACCTCTGCAGGGGACAGGCTAACGGTCTCTTGAGAAAAATGTTAGCCCCTGCAGCCACAGTGTGCTGGCTCAGTCATGCTGTCACGGGGCTGTCCCAGAGGCCACATGTCCCATGGGGCCCAGGGCTGTCACAGCTATGGTGACTCTCTGGGCTCTTGAGGCTGTCAGGGCAAGCCAGGGCTCCCTTGGGAAAGGCCAGCTCGGAGGAGGAGCCTGAGCAGGCTGCCCTTGTCCAGGGCCCTGGCTGATTTATGGCCCCAGCTGCACACACGCACTCACTCATCCTGTCCACAGACTGAATCCGGGCTAAAGCCCATAAAATAGGCAACAGCTATTGGCAAATTCATTAATTAAGATTCTGTTTGTACTTTTATTGTGAAGGAAAATCATTTGTCAGCTTAAAGTCAGACCCAGTGCCTGATGAGAACTGTTATTCTAAGAAGGTATTGACTGACGGTCCTACATGGCATCCCCCCCCCATCTGTCGCCGTCATTCCATCCGACACCCGTTTTGACCAGGGAGAACCTGCCATCCTTCCATTTGCACCACAGTCTGGGTAGTAGACTGGGTGAGTCACCTTCCTGGTAAAGCCTACCGTCATGGCTCCTGCCAAGTTCACTCCAGCTGTATTTGGGAAAAGGGCGTTGCTGCACTTACCAAGAACCCCCTCCCAATCTCCAGTGAGTGAAGTCTGATGACTCAAAGTTAATCACAAAAAGTTAATCACACTATTTCCGCTATTTCCGGCCCCAGCGACACAACTCAGCCCAATGAGGTGTGAAAAGAAACCTGCTAGGGCTCTTTGAAAAGGCCTCAAAGGGCCAGGTGTTCGGCCTGGTAACTGAGCAGGCCAGTCGAGAGGCCCATACCCAGTATTGGGGTACCTGGATTCTATTCATAGTGGCTCAAGCACTGACTTTCTGCCACTCCTGGGGAAGATGTGGGTTTCCTGGCTCCCAAATTGACCATCCTGGAAATTCATTCTCTCTCCCTCCCAGCCCCCACCCACCCCTACTTCCAAGAAATACATTTTTTAGGTGCTTTTTTTTTTTTTAAAGAAAAAGACTCAAGGAAGGAACATGCTTTTTACCAAACATTTGCACTTTGGCTGGAATGTGATGCCTGGAGCTAATGAAGCCCTCCTGTGACCAAGAGGCAAGACAAAGAACCAACAGTGACATTAATACTAAGCATAGCAAAAC
Source organism: Ochotona curzoniae (assembly GCF_017591425.1). NCBI lineage: Eukaryota > Metazoa > Chordata > Mammalia > Lagomorpha > Ochotonidae > Ochotona > Ochotona curzoniae. Next base: position 14,872,891 of record NW_024465023.1, on the reverse strand, counting down.
AAAAAGACCAAAAAGACGGAAAGGACCTGAACCTTCCATGATGTCAATAAATGCTGAATTCACCAGCCAGGAATTGGTCAAGGCTGGGCCATGCTAAAGCCAGGGAACTCAATCTATACCTCCCACGTACATTGCAAGGGCCCCAGCACTCGGACTGTCTTCCGCTGTCTTCCCAGGCTTTTTAGCAGGGAGTGTAGAAGCCTGGAGTCAATCTACTGCTGGCATGGGATGCCACAATCTCAGATGGTGGCTTAATCCCAGGGAGCCATGGCACTGACCCCCAAATTCTTACTCCCCAGTACCTCAGAATGTAACTTTGTTTGGAGCTAAGGTCATCGCAGGTGTAACTAATTTATTAAAAAGGAAGCTGTAGTGGCCAGGTAGATCTCTAATCTGGTATGCCTGCTGTCCTCAGAAAAAGGGGAAATCTTGACGCGGAATATACACACAGGGACAGTACCATGGGAAAACTGGAGCTATTTGGCCACAAGCCAGGGATATGACCAGATACTTAGAGAGAAGTCTAGAATACATCCTTCCCATCACCTACAGAGGCAACATGGTCCTATCAAAACCTTGATCTCAAATGTCTTGCTTCTAGAACTGGGCAACAAAGCCTTTCTGTTACTTAAAGGTACCCAGTCAAGCTGGTACATTGGCTCAACTGACCAATCCCCCACCTCCAAGTGCAGCAACCCGTACTAGTGCTGGTTCAAATCCAGGCTGCTCCACTTCCTATCCAGCTCCTCTCTGTTTGTGGTCTTGGAAAGTAGTAGATGATGGTCCAAAGCCTTGGGACCCTTTACCCACACAGGAGATCCGGAAAGGGCTCCTGGATTCTGGCTTTGGATCAGTCCAGTTCTCGCCATTATGGTCACTTGGGAAGTGAACTAATGGATGGAAAATCTTTATCTCTGTCTTTCCTTCTCTCTATAAATTTGTTTTTCCAATGAAAATAAATTTATCTTTAAGAAAAAGAGAAGTACCCAATCCATGATACAGGTTGAGTGACCCTTATCTAAATGCCTGAAACCAGAGGGGTTTTTTATATATATATATATTTGGAATTTTTTCAGATGTTGTAATATTTTAAAAATTCATGAGAAAGCTCTTGGGGAATAGGACTCATGTCTAAACATAAAACTCACTCATATTTCAAATACATCTTAACTTGAAAGTAATTTTATACATTTTTTTTTCATTCACCTACATTTTGAATACAACCAGCCATACGGAGTCAGGTGTGGGATTTTCCACTCATGAGATCATGTTGGCATGCCAAAAGTTCCAGATTTTAGATTTTCAGACCAAGGATGCCCAAGCTATATTATACTTCGTCCTAGTAGTCCTATCAAACAAATTCAGTGCCTTCTACAATTACCAGAGTTATTATCGTATATGGAGGTAGACTGCACCTGTTGGGAACCATCAGGCCAAAGATAACTTTCAATTGTAAAGTCCTTCCAAGTGTCCTTAAACACAGCGGTGACCAAGCAGGCCCGCTGGGCAGCTGCCTAGGGTATGAGTCTGTTAGAGGGGCCAGAATACCATCGGCATAAATAGAAATCCCCATGCCAGCTTCCATAAGCTCTTACCAAAGTAAACAGCAACCTTATATGGAAATTTTAACAACACCCATGGCTGGTCCTGACCCTTCTCCCTGGATATTTTTGTAATACACACATATAGCTGCCATCAGCTGAAATCTGAAACCAAATTAAGTGTGGGGTAGCTTTCCTATTTACCACAAACAGATTTCTCTGTAGTACAGGAATTTGTAAACCTTTCAATCCACACCACTCCGCTAAGCCACTCACCCCCATCCCCAACACAGACACACATTGCCTGACTTTGAGAAATTGCCAAAGGAAACAGACACAGGGCAGAGGACTCCTGAAAGGAGAAGACATTTTGCAGCTCCTCATTTTAGTCTGACCACAAGAAATAAATTAGTGAGTAAATCTGTCTATACATAAAATTGCTTAATTAACAAATTTGTCAGAGTCCACTTCTTGACCTATAGCATCCTTTATTTTCATTTTTCATACTAAGAGAATCACAACTATAGCAGGGCACATGGCCACCCTACATTACCCGGCCTCTCACAGTTCAGAGTGACTGTATGGAGAGGTTCTGGGTGATGACATACCATCAGAACTGTCACGTGACAGTTCTGGGCCCCCCACCCCATCCTTATGAAACAGCCATGTGCTGAATGATATTTCAGGTCCTGAGGAACTGTGTATATGACAGTGTCACCATTAGGTTGTTTTTCCTAATGAGGTCATAGCCATCTTGGTTTTCCATAAGGACACTCTGCATTTGCACAATGAGGAAGTCACCTAATAATGCAGTTCTCTGAACATAGTGACATGTGACTGCCATGGGCATCTTCTGCTCCTGTTGCTGCTCCTGCTCCTTGGTCCTTTCCTCCTCCCTCTGTCCACAACATGGACTTAAGGCTGACTGCAGCTGGAGCCTTTGCCTTTGACCATGAAACAGCCTGGAAAAGACAAGCTATACATGGCAGAGCAGTGGAATAGAAAGAGCCTAGGTTAGGGCTGGTGTGGGGTTGTAGCAATCAGCCCACCCACTGCTCACCTCCAGATCAATGGTCTTGGTGTAGATCTCTGTGTCACCTGCAACCAAAAGATGCTCTCAAGAAATCTTTAACTCTGCATATGAAGATGTACCAAATTGTCCTCCTGAGTCTTGTTGTAGCCTTGATTTGTGGAAGAACCAGCTCTCTCTCGCTCGCTTGCTTTCTCTCTCTCCCCACCTCTCTCTCTCTCTCTCTTCTGGCTTTCACAGAGGTCCTGCTGGGTGGCAAGTGGTATGATTAGTCCCAGTGGGAGCCACTGTGGTGACTTTGAAGCACAGCTACAGCATCGTTGACACTTCTGCCATCAATAGTCAGAGCCGGGATCCTTCTGCAGCCTTTAGCACTGGTTTCTAGCCAAGAAGGTATGGCGGAAGCCATGCTGAGTGACTCCCAGAGCTGGGGTAGAAAAGCTGGAGTATTTTCCACCTGGGTCTCCTCCTTGTGACTCGCATTCTTGAAACCCTGCTGCAATGCAGTGAGGAAGCCATACAGCCACTTGGAGAGATCACGTTTAGGCGTTCTCATCCACAAGTCCAACTCAAGTCAGCCAATGGCCAAGGTCAAGGGCCAGTCATGCTACTGAACAGACCTTCAGACAGTGCAACTTCTAGCTCCCAGCCACCCCAGCTAATGCAGAGGCAAATAGAGAAAAACCCATCCCTGAGAAACACCGTCCAAACGGTGTATTCACGAGTAAATCTAGCACCACTGTTATTTTAAATCAATCAGTTTTGCAATGGTTTCCTGTATGTATGGCGAGAGATCATTGCAACAACTGCTGCTCTGCCCACATCTTGTGTGACAGTCACGGGATAAAGGTCCCTGGTGACTTCTGAGGCTTCTAGAAAATTCCAACCTCATTTCAGTGAATTCAAAAGAAGGCAACAGGGGTCCTGGGCTGCATCTGGAGAGGTTAAAGGGAGCACAAGTTGGTGGGATCGAGTTTGCAAAAAGGGAGAGGTCACAAGGCAATGACTGTACCTCCTTAGCTAGCAAGCATGTGTGTGCTCCAGCACACACACCCACACCCACACACACCTTATGCTAGACTCCAGACCCAGGGTCTACCTGCAACACCACCCACCACCTTCTTGCCATCTGAGTATTCTCTTGATTAGATTCACCTGAGAAGGCCCAATTTCAGTTCTACGAATTTCGGTGTTTTTTTAAATTTATTTTTATTACAAAGTCAGATATATAGAGGAGGAAAGACAGAAAGGGAGATCCTCCATCCGATGATTTACTCCCCAAGTGACCACCACAGCAGGTGCTGTGCCGATCCAAAGCCAGGAGCCATGAACCTCCTCCAGGTCTCCCACATGGGTGCAGGAACCCAAAGCATTGGGCTATTCCCCAACTGTTTTCCCAGGCCACAAGCAGGGAGCTGGATGGGAAGTGGAGCAGCTGGGATTGCCCATATGGGATCCCGGCGCGTTCAAGGTGAGGGCTTTAGCTGCTTGGCCACGCCACCAGGCCCCCAGTTCTACGAATTTCAGTCAGAAGTGTCCTGGGGGCACCGTGATTGTTTCCAGGACAATTTCTCAAAATGAGACTTCCAAGCCCAGAAACTTCAAGTGAGGGATGTGCACCCCCCCAGGAAATGTAACTTTTTCTAAAAACAATTTATTTTTATTGGAGAGGCAGATTTACAGAGAGAAGGAGAGACAGACTTTCCATTTGCTGGTTCAGTTCCCAAATGGCTGCAATGACTAGAGCTGAGTCGATCTAAAGCCAGAAGTCAGAAGCCTCCTATAGGTCTCCCACGCAGCTGCAGGTTCCCAGGGCTTTGGGATTAGCCAATTGAACCATTGTGTTGGCCCCAAGAAATAAAAGTTATTTCTGTAGCTCCCTTCTCAGAGTGGAAAGTCACTCCCTGCTATGCACTGTGTCCCCCTAAATCACTTATCATGAAGCCCAAACCTCCAAGGTGACTGTGTTTGGATAAAAACCCTTTGAGGAAGCAATTAGAGGCAAGGTCATGAGAGTGAGGTGCTAACAGGATTAGTGTTTTTTTAAAGAGATACTGTGGGGTTGATGTGGTGGCACAGTGGGTGAAGCCACCACCTGTGATACCAGAATGCTGTATGAACACTGGTTCAAGCCCTAGCTGCTCTGCTTCTGATCCAGCTCCCTGTTGATGTGCATGGGAAAGCAGTGGAGGATGGCTCTAGTGCTTGGGCCCCTGCACCTATGTAAGAGATGCAAATGAAGTTCCTAGCACTTGCTCCAGTCCTCGTTATTGCAGCCATTTGGAAAACGATCCGGCAAATGGAAGCATTCTCTCCCTCTGTCCCTCTCATTCTTCTTTTCAAATAAAATAAAATAATTCTTTTTTAAAAAAAAAAGGAGGAGGAGGTGGTAGGATGTTAGAGAGCTCACCTCCCCCTGCAGGTGGTACTTGTGCAAAGCAAAGGCTGTACCCAGAGACAGTGCTGAGGTGGCAATCAGGTGCAAGCGTAGGAGAGAGGCCTCACCGCCATGCAACCTTGCTGGTCCATTGATCTTGGACTTGTACCCTCCAGATGTGTGAGACAATAATGTCTGCTTCTGTAGTCACAGAGTCTGTGACCTAAGGCCTTAGAAGCCAGAGCTGACTGCTATACTCCCTGAAAAAAACAAAGTGGCAAAGAGCAGAGGAGAGAGAAGACCACGGGCATCGTTCACCTCTCCACCGGTGGCATGGGGGTAGAGCTTTATCCTGCCGCAGGCTGGCAGCACCATCCCAAGCAGGAGTTCCCCACAGGCAGCCTGACCCAGGGCACATTTGCTTGGAAAGCCCTTTCCATGGGTATCAAGCATTACAGGGCCTGAAATCAGACAAAAACTCTCCCAATGAGGCTCTACTACTGTGTGTGTGTGTGTCCTACAGCCAAGCAACAGGAGCTGGCCAGGGCAGAGGGGATATAGCATCTGAAAACAAGGGCCTGATTTTGCGCCCATGTCCCTGAAGTTGGTACCCTGGCAGGCTGCCTTCAGGTCATTTGCTCCCATTCTAGAGCCTAGATTGGAACATTTGCTGCCTTCTTCCTGGATGTGCTTTGAACATGAGTATGTCTGTGCCTGAATCCTGGCTGCCGCACCCCCAAATGTTTATAGGGTAAAGGGCAAGGAGTGGGGGAAGAACTGGCAAGGAGGAAAGAGGGTAAGAAAGAAGAAAGGGGGGAAGGGAGCATAGGATGTACACTTTGAGGCTCGGAGATGCTGTCCTACCCCCTCTTGTCCACACCATCTTGTTTCTACCATTTCCCCCTTGAGGGCACCATGCAGGAAGCCCTTGGCCACTCAACTACCATGTCCCCTGTAGCAGCCCAGGTCCAGCAGAGCCATTCAACAGCCAACGTAGACAATCTGGCAGCACTCCAAGGCCTCCGGGTTAGGACCCCAACTTGCATCCTGCTACTGAGCCATCCCTCATTTTGCATTCATTCAGCAAATTCTCGCTCAATATTCATTCCACAAGCACAGGGCCAGGTCCTGTGCACAAGCGCAACACGGAGCAAGGTCTCCGCGGTCCCTGTTGTCTCCTGACAGAGACAATGAACAAATGGCAGGTGATATTAAGTTCTGTGGTTTTAAAAAAAGCACAGGGTGCCACAGTGGAGTGGCTAGGGAGCTCCCTGAGATGAGCCTGAAGCAGAGATCTGGAGGCCCCAAGGAAGGCAAGTGCATAGCTATTAAGATGGAACATCCCGAGCAGGGGAACCAGCTACTGGTTCCACCTTAACCAAAGGCACTTGGTGAGTTCTGGAAAGAGGAGGAAAGCCGGTGCGCCTGCAGGGCCACAGAAGAGTGACAGTAGGTGCAATCACAGCACCCAGCAGATAGCAGACCTCGCAGACAGCTCATGCACGAATAGGGAGCTGGGATTTCTATGGCACTTAGGAAGGCGAAGAGACCAAACTGTATTTCTATTTTTTCAAAGGATTGTTCTAGGGGGTCAGCATTGTGGTAGAATGGATCAAGCAGGTTGCCCCATTTTAGCTCCCTGCTGTCTGCAAAGGCAGCAAAAGATGATCCGAGTGCATGGGCCCCTGCCAGCCAGGTGGGAGACCCTGATGGAACCCTGGGCTCCTGGTTGGGACTTAACCCCACCCTGACTGCTAGAGGCATTTGGGGAATGAATCAACCAGCAGATGCAAGATTCTCTCTCAGATAAATAAACCTTAAAAAAAAAATACAACTCTACTCATGTCTATTGACTCTAAAGGAGAAAACAGTGCAGTGAAGACAGCTAAAAGACACCACCTTAACCAAGTGGTCAAGGTTAACATCACCAGTCATGGAACAAATAAAATTGTGTGGCTCCTAATACAATGCACTGTCGGCAGGACACGCCACAGGAACGGTGCTCGTGCCAAACACACAAAACTTGAATTTATTCTTGAGAAGCAGCAAGATCAAACTAAGGCACAGGCTTCAAAATCACGGGCTCGGAGTCTCCAGCAGTGTTTATGTCATGAAAGGCAGGACACAGACGAAGGCACCGTACTAGACTGAAGGAGGTTACAGGGACATGACAACCACATACAATTTGCGCAATTTACAATGGATCTTGGTCCTCAAAAACCTTCTTCTTTTCCTTTTGTTATAAAATACATTACTGGGACAACTGACAAGATTTGAATAAGATCTGCAGCTCAGACCATTGTCTTGCATCAGTGTTAATTTCCTGGTTGTGATAAACTGTACTCTGGTTATTTAAGAGAACGTTGTGTCGCTTCATTTTTGTGGTGCTAGCACAGAATCCCTGAGCTTGGGGGAGTTTATAAACAACAGGGGTTCATGTGAGCTCACTGGTGCCGAGGCTGAGGGTGCCCGTGTCTGGAGGTGACTCACCGCTGCTTCATCTCACGGCCGAAAGCAGCAAGGCAAGTGGCTGCCTGCAAAACCTGAGGGACAGCCTTGTGTGCCTGGTCTCACGATCCCTAGCCCGGTCCTTGCAGAGCCAAAGCACATTCACGTGGAAACAGGTGCTAAGGAGACATGCTGCCCCAGGCCCCACCTGCCCCACATCGATGGATTAAGGCTTCCAACACAGAAGCTTTTTGGAGAATTCGCTCATAGCAAAGGGACTTTCTGGCTGTTGTTTTGAAGACTCCACGCTAAAGTATTTAGAAGTAAAGGTGTGTCATATTCACATCTGAGACATCATCCCTGACGTTTCAGGAAAAACTTTAAGAGAATGTAAGTGTGTGTAGCCAGAGAGAGAGAGAGAGAGAGATCCTGAGCAACCACTCTTGGCATCAGCTTTGCAACTCTGAAGAAGTCTGAAATTGTTTGAAAACCAACTTGTGTTCAGGGAAAAATGCAAAGGTCTCCTGGGGCTGCACTATGGGGAAGGGGCAGCAGGGGAGAAGTGGGGCCATGCACAGTCAAGAAGCCTGCTGGGAGGAGGCACAGCCGGCCTGAGATTGGGCCTAGCAGGTTTTCCACCTCAGCACCCACCCCTCCCCCACCTTATGTTCATATGACTCCCAGTCAGCAGGTGCCCACCAAATGGCTCTGTGTCCTTTCTTCACAGCCACACTGAAAATCAATGCAACAAGCAATCCCAGGGAAGCCAGAGAGCCAAGTGCCTGGGACTTGGCTCCTGGAGAGGTAAGGGAGGGGGTGTGGGGGGACTCTCAGGGAAAGGAGCCTGGCTGTGGTCCCCCACTGTGGTCATCAGCCCCTCAGGAAATAAGATTCTCTGGGGCCCCAGCAGGTCTTTAAGCCAAATCCTAGGGGGTTGGAGGGGGCAAGCAGCAAGAGCTTGGTTCAGAATCAAAGAACAGAGTTTGTCCAGGGGTTGCCCCTCCTGGGCCTGGTGCAAAGACTTGTGATGCAGACAGCAAGGCTGTCTCACCAAGCAGGACTAGAGCCACACACCACAAACATACTCATTAAATAGGGGTCCAAGCCGTGGGGCTAAACTGGAAGGGTCCTGCAGGTGCATGGTGCCCTGCAGGTCTGCGAACATCCCAGAGAAAGCTCAATGGTTTGCAGCCTCCACACGGCTAACCTGCTGCCCCACAGCCCCGCTCTCGCTCTCCTAGGCGTGCACGCAAACACAGCACAGTGAGGGACAGAGGGAGAGTTCCACACCCCGCATGATCGCCCGCGGCAAGGGAACTCTGATGGAAGCCCTTCCCCGGCTCAGCAGTTCACCACGGGACACCCACAGTCTGCTTTGCTGGGATTAGAGGCGGCAGCAGGGGGAGGAGGCCAAAATGTAGCCGTGTCGATAGATTCCTATCAGCAGCCCCTAGGAGCAGCCTGGAGACGTCGGCCAGTCCAGGCCTAGTGACTCAGCCGTTCCAGAATCCGGAGCAGCCAGCGCTGTGGGCCTGTGTGTCAGGCCGGGCCCTGGCGTCTGGCCAGCTGGGAGGCTGGAGGTTTTGTAGGCTCATAAAAAGAAACCGCTTGTTCCTCTGCCAGACGAGAATGCGCCAGGTCGAGCCGGGAGAGAAGAAAAGCACTGCTGGTGCCGGGCTATTCACACCCAACATAATGTCGTCCTTCGGGTGGGGGGACTGGCGAAGATCTGTGGCTTCTTCGGGACACAAGGCAAGCAAGGCAGGGAGGGGTTACACCTCTGACCCACTTGCAGGTGACATACTTGCGTGGGAGGAATCTGGGGCACCGAGAGATGGCATGACATAGCCCCAGGCTCCCACTAAGACCTGCTCCCCCATCCCCCATAGCAACCTTTGGGACATAAAGAGATGAGATCGCACGCCCTTTAAGCTAGCCTGGCCCCTCAAGCTTAAGTGCCCATGTGTTTTGCCCAGCCTTAGGTGCTCCCCTGGCTGCCAGCACCTTTGTCCACTTAACTTGAAACAGCTAAGTGGGGGGAAGACCTGGAGTTATCTAATTAACTCAAATCCACGAAATGATGCAGTAGAAATGATTTGCTAGGAAAATGAATTTTTTTTAAAGACATTCAACACATCAAAATACAAGCCCAAACTTTTATCATTCGGTTTCACACAGAAATCTGTCCACTGGTTCTCAAACTTTCTAAGCACTTGTTCCTAGTATCTGTCCTAAGCTCGCTAAGGAGAGGTGCCAGACAGTTGGTGGACTGGCACAAGCCCTTGGAGCATGCTTGCAGTAATGGCAGCAAAAACCCAGGGCGAAGGCCGTGGGTTCTGGTGCCATCTCTGTCATCAACCGGTTGTGTGGCTTTCCTCTGTGGGCCACGCGCCCTTCATTTGCATGTAGTAGACCACAGGTCAGAAACGCCAAGAAGGACGCCGGTTCTTCCCTTTGGCTGACCTGCTGGTTCTCAGCCCTGGCAGAACGGGTGGAGTGATGACATTTGAGTTGCATGCAATAGGCCAAGTACGCTTCAGTTCTCTAAACAGGCCTGTTAGGGAAATGCCCGAGGTTTCTCTGGCCCTGTCTTCCGCAAGACTCAGTTTAGGTACAGAACCAGAGAAGAGAATGTATGGACGTGTTTCCCAGACTTGAATGGGCACATAGTCCCTGGTGAGCTTGTTAGAGCATAGGTGCTAATTTAGTAGGTGCTCGGGTGGGGCCCAAGATTCTGATTCCCACCAAACTCCCCGGGGATATCGAGGCTGCTGGTGCTCAGAGCACACTTTAGACAGCAAGGGCTTCTGGGAGCTTATCCAGGGAGAGGCAACAGGCCCTTGGATATACTCAGCATAGTCCCACCCTTGAACCCCAGGACACCCACACCACTCCGGAAGACTGCAAGTGTCTGCAGCGGAGTGAACGGCCTCTTAGCTGGCTAATGTGAGAGCGGCTCTCCCTACAGTCACCATTCTGCTTTCAAGGCACTCAAAGTTCAGAATACTGATGTCACCCCCACCCCTGGGGCTGTGCTGGTTCTCCTTCACGGAGGGACTTGTGCTTCAAGCCCCCTAGCTCCCAACCCTTTCAAAGCTCTGCCTGCCTGGCCAAGACTGCGTCCTCTGGGGAAAAGGCCTGGCTGTTGCAGGGGACCACTCAGCACTTACAGCTGGGGGCAGCTGAAACAGCAGATGTCTGCTGACAATTCCTGCCGAGGGGCACTGGCTGGGGAAAAGGCCTGGGCAGTGTGCCCAACAAGGCCGTGCCATTCCCACTCAGGCTGAGGTGTTCTGGCACTACGCAGCTCTAGGTTTGTTCATCCTGAGAGATCTTCCCTTCCTCCACCTTCCAAGGTACAAACAGCTCCTCATCTACTGTGGAAAACAATCCTGGCCCACATGCTCAGGGAGCCAGCGTCTACATCCTTGCCCAGGGCCGGCCGCATGCCTTCCGAAGGACAGGGGGTGGGGGGCGACCCAGGACCACTGCAGCACCCCCAGAGCCATCTCTGCTTGGGAGGCGAGGGAGGCCACTTCTGTAAATATTTTCTCTCCATGTCCAGAAGCACTCACAGGCAATGGGGGGGGGGGTAGAGAACAAAACAAAGGCCACGAGGAGTTCACCAAGGATGGCCTTTGTAAGAACAGTGGCTGCAGGGCTGGCCCACAGGCTGACACTCAAGAGACAAGGCCACGTTCCCTGTTCCGGGTTGGGGCCAGGGCACCCACTGTGGCTGAGAGGGAACTGAGGGTCCAGACAGAGCCCAGAAAGTAACCTTGAGCACCCCACCCTCTTCACAGCTGCTTCTCCTGCTCGCTCTACTGTCCCCATGAGGAAAGGAACCTGGTTGAAGAACAGAATGTGGCAGCAAGGCCGGAGGTAGCCCAGAAAGCACAGACTGCCTCAGTAGCTCAGCAAAACCAGTCAGCCACTCCGGGGCTGCGGGGAGGGGGAGGGAGAAGGACAGGGACATGAGGAGGACGCACCCACAGCCCTCACTTCCACTTAGATTCCCTGGTCAGTGTCCACTTCTCCAAAGGTCAGGGCTGTGCCCGGAGCCCTTGAGGCAGCTACCAGGTTTGCATGCTGAGCACACGGGCCAGAGGCTCACTCTCCTGAAGTGTCTGATGTACTTCTTTCCCATTTATGCACAATCCCGGCCCCCACACCATCCCCTCCACCCCCTCCAACCCACACTAAGGACGGTGTCCACTGTACATATGGGGAAACAGCACGCTGGTCTGAAAGCCAGCAAGTCTGCAGCCAGGCCTGCAGTGTGCTTGAAGCTGAAGGAAGCATGCCATTGTCCAAAGCACCCCTCCCCAGGAACCTGCCCAGCAGCAGCCTGGCCAAGGAAGGCAGAGCCAGGGCCCAGGAGGGTGAAGGGTATCTGTCGACTGTGAGGTCCAGACACAGCTTCCAGATCTGTCATTCACATTCTGGAACATTCTTGGCAGCCCATGGGGAGCCTAGGTGGAATACACCCAATGGTCACTCTTCTCTGGCCGCTAGGATCTTTGGGAGCCCAGGAAAGTGTGTTTCTCTTGATGCCTCCAGCCCCAAACTAATCAGGAAGTTGTCCTGTGGGGCTGGGACGAAGTGAGAAGGGAGCTGTAGCTTTCAGGGACATTTTTGAGATTGCATCAGGTTCCCACCCTTAAGGTTTGATTTGGAAAATTCTTCACTGCTTTTTCCATCTAGCTGAGACCCTCAAGCCTTGGGGGTGTAGAAGAGATCATAAACAATCTTCCCTCGAAATCTTTCCCAGTCACATTAATAAGCCAGATGTCCTTGGGCACCTCACCCGAGTGACCCTGTAAACATACAACAGCCCTGAGATACCAGATGAAAGCGTTTGTTCAAGGTTATACAGCAGGAGTGGTCAAGGGAAGGTGTCTTTGATCGGCCTCTCCCAGGCGCAAGTTTTGGGGCTGAGGGATTTCACTGAGAGTGGAGCAGAGAGGTAGGCCAGGGAAGCAAGCAGTAACAGGGCAGACACGGGGGTAGTATCTCAGGCTTCCTGGAAGGACTTGGGAAGTGAGCAAGCTTGGCTATGGATCGATTCTTTTTTTTTTTTTTTTAAAGATTTATTTTTATTATTTTTTCATTGGAAAGGCGGATATACAGAGAGGAGGAGAGACAGAGAGGAAGATCTTCCATCCGATGATTCACTCCCCAAGTGAGCGCAACGGGCCGATGCTATGCCGATCCGAAGCCAGGAGCCTCTTCTGGGTCTCCCACGCGGGTGCAGGGTCCCAAAGCTTTGGGCCGTCCTCGACTGCTTTCCCAGGCCACAGGCAGGGAGCTGGAAGGGAAGCGGGGCTGCCGGGATTAGAACCGGCGCCCATATGGGATCCCGGGCGTGCAAGGCGAGGACCTTTAACCACTTGCGCCACCGCGCCGGGCCCTATGGATCGATTCTTGAGTTCCCATCCCTGACAGCCTGATCATTGCTCCCTGGAGCACTGCTGCCAAGCCCTTGGGTGGGATTCTCATGTCTTCAGAGAATGTTCTGGACTTGGGAATGAATACCAAAGAGATTAAGGATGGGGAAGAGAGCACCAATAACTGTTGCTGCAGAAGTTGACCACAGTTCTGTGCGAGTACGAAGTCTTACTGGGTTTGCCTCTCACTTAGTGCTTGAGACTGGAATGTCCCAGGCGCTCCAGCTAGTCTGTGATGAGCTCAACCTGTTAGCAACTGTGCTGATACTGGTTGGGGTGAGATCCAAACGGCCTCCCCCTAGTATGCACATGATCCATCCACATACCAGCATGTGTCACTTAAACGGGGTTGGGCTGTTGTGATGGTTCCCGTGTGAGGATTCCCTTGAGGGATGGGAGCTGTATTGTAGAGGTAGATAAGACCCTTTCAAAAGGGACTTAGGTAGCTACTTGAGACACCCACATTTCAGATCTGAGCATCGGAGTTCTAGTCCCATCTGCCCTATTTCCATGCAGCTGCATGTTAATGTACATCCTGGGTGGCAGCACATGATGGTTCAACTGCTTGGGTGCTTACCAGCCACATGGAAGGCACCTACACCGAATCCTTGGCTGTAGCCTCGGCGCTGCCTATGTGGGCATTTGAGGGAGATGAACAAGCAGATGAAAGATGTGTCTTTCTCTCTCTCTCTCTCTCTCCCCTCTCCCTCCCTCTGCTTTTCAAATAAAGTTAAAAGAAATGAAACAAAACTATTTTGCAAAAAAGAGGAAATGACAATCTGTATTCAACTCCCAAATTTATCACTGTAACACCTGACTCAGGACACGGGCAGCTGAATACCACTCTCTCCATCCTCTAAGGTTGTAGGGTGACCCTCCTACCCTAATGCCTGCTCCAAAACAAAGGTAATTGACCATGTTGTTTTGATTGAGGTAAAATTCATGTAACATAAAATTCACCACCATGAGCATTTTAAAAAGAGATTTGTTTGTTTGAAAGGCAGAGTGGCAGAGAGAGAGAGAGAGATCGATCTTCCACCTGCTGCTTTACTCCCCCAAATGGCTGAAACAGCTAGGGCTAGGCCAGGCCAAAGCCAGGGGCCAAGAGCCTCATCCAGGTCTCCCACGTAGATGGCAGGGGCCCAAGCACTTGAGCCATCATCTGCTGTCTTCCCAGGTGTGTTAGCAGGGAGCTGGATTGTCTCAGAACACCTGGGACTTAAACCAGTACTCCCATATGGGGCGCTGGCATCATACGCATTTGAAAGCATGCAACTCAGTGGGAATAAATGTATTTTGCAATACACCACTATCTCATTCCAGAACATTTTATCACCCACAAAGAAAACCCCCATCCCCACGAAGCAGGCATTCCCCACACTCCCCTCCCTGCAGCCCCTGACTACCACTCATCTGTTTCTGTCTATAGATTGGCCTATTCTGGACATTGCCAGAATTTCCTTTTGTGTCTGGTTGCTTTCAGCATTTTCAAGGCTCATTCACACCACATCAGTTCCTCCTTCCTGCGGATGGTTGCGTAATATTCCACGGGCGGGGTAGTGTCCATTTTGTTTAGCCATTGATGGACACGCAGGCTGTTTCCCTGTCTGGGCTACCGTGGCTCCTGTTGCTACACACATTGGGTAGCTTTGTGTGTGGCTGCGTGTTGTCAGCTCCCCCGGGGTATACCTTGGGGTAGGATGACTGAATCAAAGGGTGCTTCCTGCCTAACCTCTTGAAAAGAGAAACTGTTCTCCACAGGCACTGCGCTATTTTACACTTTCACCAGCCTGTAAGACTTTCTCCACTTTCTCACGGACACTTTTTCCCTTTTTTTTTTTAATAAGCATCCTACAGGCGTGAAGTGGCATCTCATTGTGGTTTTGATGTGCCTTTCCCCAAGGAATAACAATGTGTTTATTGGCCCATATGTTGTGTGAAGATGTCGATAGTTCCAGCAGTGATTACCCTGGGATTAAACCCCAATGCTCCCTGAGGTCAAGAGAGGAGAGGGCTGGGCTGGCATGTTGGTGCAAGTTGACTAATCCTCTGCCTACAGGTGTTGGGATCCCATATAGGCACCAGTTTGTGTCTCAGCTGCACCATTTCCCACCCAGCTCCCTGCTTGTGGCTTGGGAAAGCAGTAGAGGATGGCCCAAAGCCTTGGGACCCTGCACCTGCATGGGAGACCCGGAAGAAGCTGTTGGCTCCTGGTTTTAGATCTGCTTAGCTCAGCCATTTAGGGAGTGAACCAGTAGATGGAAGATATTTCTGTCTCTCCTTCTATCTGTATATCTGCCTTTCCAATAAAAATAAATATATCTGGGGCCCGGCGCGGTGGCGCAAGTGGTTAAAGGTCCTCGCCTAGCACGCCCGGGATCCCATATGGGCACCGGTTCTAATCCCGGCAGCCCCGCTTCCCTTCCAGCTCCCTGCCTGTGGCCTGGGAAAGCAGTCGAGGACGGCCCAAAGCTTTGGGAACCTGCACCCGCGTGGGAGACCCGGAAGAGGCTCCTGGCTTCGGATCGGCATAGTATCGGCCCGTTGCGCTCACTTGGGGAGTGAATCATCGGACGGAAGATCTTCCTCTCTGTCTCTCCTCTCTGTATATCCGCCTTTCTAATAAAAAAAATAATAAAAATAAATCTTTAAAAAAAAAAAAAAAGAATATGGTTCCTTTAAAAAAAAAAATAAATAAATAAATAAATATATCTGGGCCTGCCGTGGTGGCCTAATGGCTAAAGCCCTCGCCTTGAACACACCGGGATCCCATATGGGCACCGGTTCTAATCCCGGTAGGCCCTGCTTCCCATCCAGCTCCCTACTTATGACCTGGGAAAACAGTCGCGGACAGCCCAAAGCCTTGGGACCCTGCACCTGCGTGGGAGATCTGGAGAAAGTTCCTGGCTCCTGGCTTCGGGTTGGCGCAGCACTGGCCGTTGTGGTCACTTGGGGAGTAAATCATTGGACGGAAGATCTTCCTCTCTGTCTCTCCTCCTCTCTGTATATCTTTGTAATAAATCTTTAAATAAATAAATAAATATATTCTTAAAAAGAGACACACAGAGGACAACTCTGAAAGTCCCTGGACTTGGGTTTTCTTGGACCAAATATCAGAACCAATGGGAAACTTAAAAGGCATGGGGGGAGGCAGTGCGGCAGACAGGTATAGCCACATATAGAAGCGCCAAGGCATGTCTTAGGAACTAATCTACTTTCTTCCTTGCTTGGGATTAATTCCTGGGATTCAGATTCCAAGGACAGGTGCTATTGTTGTGGCTCCTTTTTAAACCACAAGCCTTATGTATGTACTTTTGCTGTGACCATTCAAGCTTTGGATATCTCCTTTATATTTTCAAGTTGTTTTGGCCACAATGTATAACATTGTTTTGTATTTATATATTGTATCGATTACATTTCAATACCATATTTTCCCACTGGTTCACTCCCGAATGGCTGCAACAACCAGAACTGTGCTGCTCCGAAGCTGGGAGCTAGGAACTTCCTCAGGGTCTCCCATGTGGCTGCAGGAGCCCAAGGACTTGGGTCATCCTCTGCTGTTTAACCAGTCTTAACAGGCAGCTGGATCGAAAGTGGAGCAGCAAGGACTCAAACCAGCATCTCTCCAGGATGCTGGCAACACAGGAGATAACTTAGCCTATTATGTTAAATATTTTTCTTCAAAAGAAAAAGCAAAACTGCAGAGTGCAGTGCTCTAGCTAGTGTCCAGGCGAGGGTGACTCTGCCGGGAGGGGGATCCCACTTTGAGAACAATTTTTGCCACTGAATTGTTATCTCCTGTTTCTGTTCATCAAGGTGCTCCCAGCAGCTATGGCTGAACAGATTTGGGTCTTTTCCAAAGGATCTGTGAATCACAGCGCATCTGAAACAACACAGGAGCAGCCGCCTCCAGCTGCTAGGTATTTCACACCTAAGGAGCTTGGACAAGACACCGTGTTTGGCTTGAGAACCTAACGGTGCATCCTGCATCCCTTCAGAGAAGAGTGAGTGACTGGGAAATGAGGAAGATGGAACAATGGCTTACATACAGAAGCCATCAAGGGCCCGACTGTGTTAGGCCCCAATCATTGCGTCCAGGTAGTAATGCGATTTCAGGCTGTGTCTTACTGTTCTGCTTAGCCACACATGCCTCTCAGCATGGTGGCCAGAGAAGTGGCGAATGGCCATCTATTGAGTGAGTGCTAATGGAACCCAGGAGGCGGAAATTACCAGTGGAAAAGTAAAATCGATGCCCGGACGGTGAAATGACTGCAAGCCTGGTAAGCAGCTCCGCAGACACGTGCCTTCCCCCTGCCCTCTCAACCCCCACCAACTTGACCCTGATCTTGAAGATGCTACCCAGTTGAGAAGTTACGTGAGGGCAAGGAGTGGATTATCATCATGGGTAGTCAGGTCACATCCCTGCTCAAACAGGTAGTGGAGGACTTTCAATCCAGGCAGGGGTAATAATGGGCTTCGTTTTTAATGCCAGCTAGTTACACTCACGTGGTGACAGCCATCAAGCACTGGGGTCAAAGACTCCTTTTCTGCCGTCTCAGGGCTCCTTGAACCCACAATCAAGATCCAGCAGCACTGCTTACCTTGGGCAGGGATGGGGGATGGCACAACGAAGCACTGTGCCCATGTTAGCCAATCCCAGATGTAGTGAAACCTGCCCTGCTGGCGACCAGTGAAGACAGAATTACTGCACAGCCTTGTCTGCAGCCCCAGGTACACCACCAGCGCATTCCTACATTATCAGTGTTCCTGATCTCCAACTGAAATTAGGTACTTGTTTCCACCAAGTCACCACACAAGCATCAGTGCTACCCACCACTGTCAGCCACGGGAACAAATCCCAAAGCCTTCCCAACTGCTGTCTGGACAGATCCCTTCCGCTGCTGCTGGCAAGCATGACATGATAGTAGTTATTAGATCTGTTACTAAATCTTGTTATTTAATGTGTTGACGAACAAACACACCAAGTTGGGTTTTTTTTAATATTTAAAATAACATTTCCATATAATTGGGTTCCTTCACAATCCCATTCTATGCATTTAAATACATTCTTCAGAGAAAAGGTCCATGGGCAGGTATAAAAGGGCTGCGTGCCCTCCAAGGGTTAAAGGCGCCCCTGTCCGAGTCCCTTGTGCCCTGGGCAGTGCCTGGCCCCAGCCAGCTCCAGGAAGAGAGGCGGGTGTGGGCAGCGCAGCGCTGCGGTGCCTGGTTACCTTGAATGCTTCACTGTGATTTGGCAGCAGCTGGCAGATGAGACAGTGAGAACTGGCTGCTCTCCACTCCAGGGAGACAGCTGACCTCCGGGGCTCCCTGGGCTCAGAAGCCCAGACGGGGACAGCCCTGGCCCTGCACCAGGTCTCTCCTCTAGTTGCCCTTCCACAGCGCGATGGCCAGTCTGGGTCACAGGCTCGGCAGCATGATGCTGGGCTCTAGCCTGTGTGTGCCTTCTGCTGAAGGGCTTGGCTGCCCAGCTACCTGGCTACCTGGCCACCATGCCTGGGTGACTGTGGCTCCCGGGCAGCCAAGACAAACAGGCCACAGTCCAGTGGGCTCCCTCTCAGGTTTCCACTGCATTTTTTCAAATCGCATCTACCCTCCTTCCTTCCGTTGCAGATACTGAATTATAGAGCATGAGGCCTGGAAAGCCTCTCTAAAAAAAGAAAAAAAAAATATCTGTCCCACCCATCTCCGGCCTCCACTTTCATTTTACAAAACAGCAAACAGGGCAGCAAGAGGGAACATGGCAAGCCACATGGCACGAGCCTGGGATGAGAATCCAGGGTTACAAAGCACCAGGCCAATGCCCTCCCCAGCCTGGCCCGGCCTCATAAATAATGTAAAATTTGGGCATCGCAACCATCTGTCTGGGGGCAAGGACCACTGAAAAGCAAAACTGCAAGCACTCCCCTAGTCAAAATTATCATTAAATGAAGTGGGGGTGGGTGGGAGAGAGAGCTGGGGGATCGGGGCTGCCACAGCTGCCCACTGCCAGGAACGGCGGAGGGGGGAAGCAGCGGTGGGGGGGGGAGGGGGCGCGGCGGGGTGGGGGTATCTTGGTTTACACTGAGAGGCCTCTGTGGCTGGCACGGCCCTGATCGGCGGCAGAATTTTTGTTTATTGTTCTTTGCAAAGGCTCCTTGAGAAAACCCAGAGGTAGTGGGGGTGAAGGACGGAGTTCTCCCACTTGCCATCAAGGTCTCACAAGCTGCTTTCTCTGCCCCAGGCCTTTCCCTCACCCTACCCCCACACCCCCAGCCACTGCCTTTCAAGGTTTATGAGGGGCACCTGAGCCACCAGGCCCTTTAGTTAGTCACGGCAGGCAAGGAGCTGGGGACAAACATCCTCCAAATTGCCCCGGCTTAAAGGACCACGCGTCATGTTGATTTCTTGCTCACTTGACATTCTGATCAGGCAACTCCAGGGGCAGCCTTGCACACGGTGATTCGGGCACCCAGCCTCTCAGGGCCGGTCAGCATTGCAGTGCAACGCATTAAGCCGCTGTCTGAGATGCTTGGGTCTTGTATGAACACTGGTAGGCTTAGCAGTTGCTCCATTTCCTATCCAGCTCCCTGCTAAGATTAGTCGTGACTGTTGTGGGTCATTCAGGGAATGAAGCAGAGGGCCGAAGATTCTTACTCTCTGTGGCACTCTTTCATTTTAAAAATATTTTGTTTATTGGAAAGGCAAAAATTTCTCCACTACCCCCACCTTGCCTGATACAATGCTATTTACAGGTGACTCAATTAGCTCATTTGATTCCAGCCACAATGCTCGCAGGCAGTATAGCCATTTTACAGACAAAAAGATAGCGGCTGAGCTGCGGCTAGAACACACTCATTCTCACTTAGGCACTCCCGATTGCATGAATCTTGGTTTTTGGATACTGAGGTGAATGAAACTGCTCCCCTGCCACCTTAATGTCCACCCCAGAATTCCTTTTCTTCTTCCTGGGTCCATGTGCCCAAGAGGCTCTGGCACTGGGGAGGGAAAATCCGACAATAAGGAGGACATTACTACTTGACATGAGAACAAGGGAACTGGAGCCCCCAAACCCTGGGAGAACAGCTAACTTGGGGCCTTTGGGGGATGAGTGGGTGTCAGCTGACTTATCCTTTAGTTGCATGCACCCTACAACCCCCAAAGAGGGGACTTGGAAAGGCACCCATCAAGGCGGATTCTTGTTTGTCCATCCGAATTCTCCACTTAACGAAAAGGGAAGAAAATTGTGGAGACTAGAGGTTAAGCCACTGTCTGTGCCACCAAGCATCCCTTGGGAGTGCTGCTCCACCTCCAGCGCAGCTCCCTGCTAATGCGTCTGAGAAAGCAGCACATGACCCAAGTGCCTGTGCCCCTGCACGCATGAGGGAGACCTGGATGACACTCCTGGGGCCTGGCCCCGGCCAACGTGGCCATGTGGGGAACAATCCAGCAACGGAATCTGTTTCTCTGTCTCTCACCATAATTCTGCCTTTTCAAATAAGTAAATAAACCTTGAGGGAAAAAAAAAGGAAAATTCTCACTACCTGCTTGGACCTCCCAGCCACTGCATACTCACTGCTTTTTGTCAATAATAGTGCGTTTGGAGCCCAACCCCCTCGATCCGGAAGCTGGGGGCTGAGATCCAGCCCAGATGTTCTGATTCGTTATGATTCGCCCCCTTTCTGGGACCTACCACCTCTAGCCTAGTGGTCAGTAAAAGTGGGATCTGGCTAAGATCTCATAGGGAAGGATGATGAGATTTCCACTGCTTCTTGTTCTCAACCTCCTTCCTGACCTGGGGGGGCCAGGCGGGGGGGGGGGTGGTGAGGAGGCAGCCCACGTGGGCGACTCTCGGAAAACAAGCCTAGATAAGAGTTTATCGACAGGCAGGCGGCTAGCGGACCCTCATTCACACCGCTTCAAAGACAAACACTTTCCGTTTGTCGATTTGTTTTAGGCCTTGCCGAATCTGCAACTCTGTGGCCTTGACTCTAAAAATAAATCTCCTGCAATAATGACGAGACTGTTGCAAAGGGGAAGACGTGCAGCGAAGGAAAGGCGAGAGAGGCAGAGTGCGAGCAGGCGGCAGAGAAATCGAATACCCAAACAGGAAGAAGGCATGTGGGGATAGGACCCGGCTGCTTCCTCTCCACCAACAGCCGGGCCCCCTTGCAAAAAAAAAAAAAAAAAAAAAAAAAGCTTGGAGGAGGACGTGACCACTGGGGCTTGGGGTTGAACTGGAGCTGGGCCCGTAGGAACAAAACAGCCCCAAGTAGCCGTTTCGCCCCGGCTCGTCTTTTCCCAGCTCACTAATGGTGCTCCCCTGCCCCCACCCCAGCAGCCTCAGAGGACTGGTTAGAATTGCAAATTCTCCCGCCCCACCCCAGGCTGGCAGAAACGCAAGCTGCGTTTTCACAAGACCCCCAGGTGATCGCTTCTTCGCTCACGGGAGCTTCAGAAGCTAGGGCAGGGGGGTTTGTGGTGTTTCTCCCAGCTGCAACCGGAGCTGAGCTGGGTCAGATTCTTAACGCCCCTCCATTCAAACGCCGGAAGTACAGCCCTCCCCTACCAGGGAACCAACTTGGAAAACTTTTCTTCCAATGAAGGCAAGCTAATGACCACCCCCCCCCCGCCAGGTTTCTCAGGGACCACAGCTCACTCACTGTTGAAATCTGCCGGTTCCCACCCACTGCCACAATCATGAGGAGTCTCTTTGGCCCGCCTCTGAGCGTCCAAGTGTCCAGGCATCTCTCTGGAAAGCGGTCTTTGGACCCCTCCCGGCCGCCGCAGCTCCAAGCCGCCAGTTTCCTTCGCCAGCCACTCATTTTTCTGAAACTCTATTTTCTGGCCTCAGTGCTGAGATTTTGATACTTGCTGACACCTGCACTCCCCACACCCCAACTTCGCATCTCACTGACATATTTCAACCCCTCCTTACTGCTCTCATCACTTCTGCGAAGAAACCATCCTTTCCTCCTCTCTGCCTCGGCGGTCATAAACTCTGTTATTTAGTGTGGATCCAGGCTCCTGTCGCTTCCGCCGAGGCCGGGCAGGTGAACAGTCAGGCCATTGTTCAGATGCTGAGCAAGTGACAAATAGTTATGGTTGCTCTTTGCTGGAATTCTAAATAGTGCCTGTCACTCTTCATTGACTATAAAATGTACAAATGTGAATGATAAGAAAGAACATAACTGTGCCCCATCTTATCAAATTTATTTTAGCTGTGCTTTAAAATCAATTTAATTTGTAAATTATTCATGGCATGTAGCAACGATTATAGACTCCCACCACCAAAACCTACGCTTTTTAAGATTGTATTAACTTTTGCTAGACATTTTGTGGATACTTTTTATCATTTTCATTGTAAAAGTAATGCATATCTATTTTAGAAAACGTGGATACCACAGATAAGCAAAAGTAATTATTTTATTATTATCGCTTTTACTCCTATGACCAAGAAAGAATTACTCTCTGTTTTAGTAAATTCCACTCGGTGTCCTTCCATTCTGCACACGCACGCATGTGCAGACAGCACTTGCTCCTGCCTAGTCATGGCACCTGTCCATGCTTGTCTCCAAAGATGGCTGCCACCAGACCTTCCGTCCCTGTACCAGAAGCTTGTGTGCCTCGCAGTATATTCTGGAATCTCCTACCTCAGCTCCCAGAGTAGCTTGTGTGCACCTCTGACTCTGCTCTCCCTGAAACCATGTTTATACCTTGAGATCAGTCACGGGGGAAAACGCGACCAATCAAGGCCAGCTCCACAGGCATGCCACGTGGGCAGTCTCTTGGAGCCCCTCAATCAGAATGACCTTGTGTTGGGGTGAATGGGCTTCTGTCTCCAATTCTGAACTTTGCTCCCATGTGAACCAATACCTTGGAAGTGGAGAGTGCAGGGGAAAATGCAGCATGGCCATCTGACAGAACTCAAAGCCAGGCCAAAATAAGCCTGTGCCATCTCTGGCTGAGGGAGCCAGGGCTGAGAGCTGTGAGAGGGTATGCTTCCCGCTGGAGAGAGGGCTTGCTCCAGACAGCAGACAGTGGTGGCTGAAAAAGCACAAATGACCAAGAAATCTCCCATAGCCTCTCTTGTGTTGTCTCCATGTGTTAGCCAAGCACTTCCCTTAAACGTGGTACGGTCTTGAAGAAAAAAGACAGGGCTACCCATAGTACTTCCTCTTTCCACTGCTTCCTTCCACATTGGTCAGCTAAAGACAGAGTGTGGGTACAATGTGAGCGTGTCCAGAAGTCAGATAAAACAGTTGAGTCAATTCTGTGTAACATTTATACTGTTCTGGTAAGAATACAATGCATATTCAGGGCCTGGCACGGTAGCCTAGCAGCTAAAGTCCTCGCCTTGCATGTGCCAGGATCCCATATGGGTGCTGGTTCATATCCTGGCACCCCCGCTTCCCTTCTAGCTCCCTGCTTATGGCCTGGGAAAGCAGTGGTGGACAGCCCAAAGTCTTGGGACCCTGCACCCGCCTGGGAGACCTGGAAGAGGTTCCTGGCTTTGGATCGGCTCAGCTCTGGCCCTGGCTGCTGCTTGGGGAGTGAATCAACAGATGGAAGATCTTCCTCTGTCTCTCTTCTCTGTATATCTGACTTCCCAATAAAAATAAATAAATCTTTAAAAAGAATATAACACATATTTAGGTGCAAGCAATGAAACACAAGCATGGTAGTTTTGACAATTCTGCCTACTAGCTAAATGCTCATATGTTTACAATTAAAACTGGTGCCATATGGGCACCAATTCAAGTGTTGGCTGTTCTACTTCCTATCCAATTCCCTCTTCTGGCCTCACAAAGCAGTGGAGCATGACTCAAGTCTTCAGGCCCCTACACTCACAAGGGAGATCCTGGCTCCCAACTTTGGATCACCCTAGCCTTTGCCATTGTGGCCATTTGGGGAGTGAATCAGTGGATGGAAGATCTCTATCTCCCCCTCTGTGTAAATCTGCATCTCAAATAAAAGCAAAATAATAATTAACATTGCACAATACATAGATGAATGGTCCATTCATAATAATAATTTGAAATCTGAATTGTTCTTTACTTAGAAGTATATGAGAGAGCACGCAAAAGGGAAAGTGTCACATTATAGTGCCTGCTATGGTTTGAACTGCTCTTGTCCCCTCCAGAATTCCCATTGAAACTCTATCTCCAACGTGATAGTGCGGGGATTAGGTGTCCTTATAAAAGGCTCAGATGAGGTCACCTCTTGAATCCCTTCTATCCCAACAGCCACAAGAAGACACAGCAAACAGATAGCATGCTAGAAGCATGGTCAGGCCTCTTCTCAGCCACTCACCCCCCTACCACCTTCAACTTGGACTTCCCAGATGCCAGAACCACAAGACAAGCCTCTCCTTGATAAAAATTGCTCATTCTCAGGTATTCTGTTAGCAGCACAGACTAAGATGGTTTTTGGTTTTTTTGTTTGTTTGTTTTTTAGATTTATTTTTATTGGAAAGGCAGATTTACAGAGAGGAAAAATAGAAAGATCTTCAAATTAGCTGATCTACTCCCCAAACGACCACAACAGCCAGAGCTAGGAGTTGAGAGAAGAAAACTGCTGGTCTTCCATCTGTATCAGACACCCCAAAAGAGACAGGGGTGTCCCCAAAACACCACTCAATCTCTGTCCTTCCAGGGGAATTAAAAATCACAAGCCTATTTTAGCTGGCTGTATCAAGAGAAAAATGATATTAGTACAATTCAAATTGCAGTTAGATTGAGACCGAGGCGCCTTTGCAGTCCTCGCCCCTAGCATGGTGCCTCCCTCATAATGGGCGATGGGTAATTATTTGCCAAATGGGCTGTAAATTTCAGGCATCAAACCAAGCTACATACAGCACGGATGTCACACAGATGTCACTGGCTGTGATCAGTATTCAGTGGCTCTCCTTGGGTCCTTGGGGGCATGTCCTCAAAGAGAGAGACAGCATGCACGTCTCGGTGGCACATATTCACTTGAGGCCTGCCTACAATGTCTCAGTTCCTGGGAAGCAGTTTAGAGACCTTAAGGGAGCCAAGTTCAAGTATTCCCCACCCACAGAATGTGAAAGATGAGGGCTTTGCTTTGGTTCTTAGGGCACAACCACAGAGAACAGGTGTAATCGACCTCAGGCCCCAGATCAAAGAGTAAATGCGCATGGGCTTGGCAAGCAAAGGGGAAGCACCTGTAGCCTGTAGGTGATGCAATTGCAATTGCTACTCAACCTCATCTTCTCCACCTGCAAAATGGAGGGAAACAGCACAGGTTTCCCAAAGTTCTCATGAGAATCCAACAGTCACATCCTAACAGCGCCTCATTAATATGTTACCTCCTATTGCTTTTCCCCAAACTCTTACCACCCTGGGTGAGTCTCTCATGCTTGCACTTGCCCTGAAAACATAGTAGTGCTGGTTATGAGGAAAGCTGGGGTTGGCTGGTACACCTGTCAGCTTTTCTTGCATGGCACGCCACATTTCATTCCCACTTGCTTTTGCTTCCATAGGCCAACTCATTTTAGTTGGGTTTGACTGGGCTACTGGTTGGACTCCGTATTCCAGACAGACAGTACCGTGACAGACCAAATCATCTTCCCCCAAAATACATATGCTAATGTCTTCACCCCAATGTTGATGCTGAATGTCCCAGTCTCAAAAATACACGTTGTTTATAAGCTTCCCTAGTCTCCAGTAGCTTGTTATAGCAGCCCAAATGGGCTGAGACAGACCTGTGTCTGGAAGCTAAAAAAGAGAGAAACCACCTGTCTTCCATCTGCATCGGACTCTTTCCTTTCTGTCATCGCTTCCAAAAAAAGATGTGAGCAGTCCTAACATGCCACTCCGTTTCTGCAGAAGCAGCAGACTTCTTTGCCAAGGGCTGTCAATAAGGACACCCAGGACGGTGTCCCAACTGCCAAAGAGATCAATGGAGGTGTGACTGCCCCTGAAGGCCGAGAAAGTTTTCCCTCTGGACACGGGAGAGCAGCTTTCTCTTTCCTTGGCTCTAGCTTTGGTATCCTTTCATCTTACAGTGACCATAAGGGTCTCTCAGGGACCCAACTTAGCTCAGATAAAGACCTCTGTTCTCATTTAGAACACACACAGAAACTAATACAGAAGATTAGAACATCCAGGAAAGTTGGCTGGCCTCTAACTACCCAGGCTGTTCCATTGGCGGAAAACTCAGACCCACTGATTAGGGCGGAAAATCTCAAGAGCCCGCTGGGTAGGACGCAAACTCTCAGCCCACGAGCTGAGGCCGGGGCCTCACCCAATTTTACCTGAGGTCCTGAAGTCCCGAGGTTTTGAAGTTCTGACGTCCCTGTTCAGACGCCACTTCTCAGGGTTTAGGCCCGCCAGCAGGCCCCCAGGTCACCGAGGGTGAAGCAGGCGGGGTGGCCTTCGCCGCAAGCAACAGCAGCCTGAGGCAAGCCCATAAACCCAGTCCGCTTTATTCCGCACAGGTTACAGGTTTTAAAGGGTAAGGAAGGGGCGGGCAGAAGGGAGCCTTCCGCCAGACCCCACGCCCACCAAAGATGCTGTAATTGGCTGTGTGACACGTCTATCTCGCTAGATCTTCCGGTGATGTCAGGGGTCCTGTTCAGGTATACTCCCCTTGACCTTCTAGCCCTGTTGGAGTCCCACTCTATGTGTAGGCCTGAAAGCTGTGCCTCAGGCCATGGGGAAGGTTGGGCTTAAGCCATGCCCTCCAGGCAGCAGGGCGGGGCCTGGGAATATCACCCACACCTTCAGCTCTTCGGAGGAAAGTACCTCTCACAGCAGTGACAGAGGTAGGGAAGGGCCAGCAGAAGCACACTCAAGCTCCAAGGACAAAAACAGGAGATAATAAAAGTACAGCCCTGAGACTGGATTACCTGGCAAAAATTAGGACCACTGGGGAGACAGGCTGCCGCGGGGATGTCACTGGACTCAGACATTAAGAAGGAGTTACCCGGGCTGCCTCCTTTTCTCTGCTCTGTCACTCCCACCAGTGTCTCCTGGATAGTCCGAGAACCAGAGAGCTCAGGGTACATAAGGGGGTGGGGGGGATGTGCAAGGGCACAGGTGAGTGTAACAGACCAGGATCCGCACCCAGGCAAAGCACTGTTAGCGGGCCTTACCAGTGTCCCATCCGCACAAAGCCCTTGGCCAGATTGACCCCATCTCTGGAACAGAAGTGCCTTCCTAGAAACACCTGCAACTGAGCCCGAGGCTTTCCCTGACCACAGGAGCAACTTGGGCTGCAGGTGGTCCAGGGAATGATTGTTACCCACAGGGACAGGGCAGGTGGTGGCTACCTACTGCAGCTTCCCCACCCCTCCAGCCAACTCTATGATGCCTCTTCAAGGTCCCCAGGGGCACCGGACCGCACCCCACCCCATTGTTCATGGTGCTGTTTGCTCATTGCCAACCTTTTGTTGCTGTCCTATCCTACCGACCTCTTCCTTGCCTTCCATCTCGCCCCTATTCTGGTCCCAGATGAACTCCTACACCAGTGTTCCTATCTGGCACCTACTTCTAAGAGGAGCCAGACTAAGATACACACCCTCAAAACGACCCTGAGCCTCGCTGTAGCCCAGGAGCACAGCAGCAGCAGGGAGCATGCTGCTGGGGCCAGGGCACTCTGGCCCACTGCTGGGCACCTTGGAATTTGTGCCTGGGAGTCACCACAGTGCTGCCTTCTGTCATGCTTCCAGTCTGCCATGGAACAGCTTTTCCCTTCTTTCCACAGGTCGAAGAACAAAATGATAGAACTCGGACTCACATCGTGGAATATTCGCCAAGCAACCCCCCAACCACATTCCCACTGGTACAGCCCCTCAACTGCCCCAAGCACCCCTAGAGAGGCCACCCCCTTCTCAGAAGGGGGTGAGTTAAGTGCTGCGTTACCAAGGAACTGCCACAGTAGCCACCAAAGTGACTGCTCGTTATTTGAACACTTTCTTCTATTTGACTGAATACAGGAAAAATGTCACAAATAGAATATTCATCATCCCCCCCACTGAACCCTCCCCCCCCCCGTGCCTTTTCTTCCCTTGCTTATCTCCCAGCTGTCATGTCCGCATCCCAGCATCAGGTTCATTTGGTATGTCGGGTGCGTGCGTGCCCAGGGAGAGGCTGAAGCCCGGAGGCTTGCCCACAAGCTCCGGGGCTGCCACAGCCCTCCCTCTCCACTGGTGACAAATGCCACTCACACTGACCCCCCCCCCGAGGCTAGGACCCCCATCTGCCCAAGCAGAGGGGGCCTTGTGCTCCGTGCAGAGGCGACAGGAAAGGACCCGCGGAGCCTTCGCAGTCGTTCAGTGATTCTCGACATGTCACTTTTACAGACACCTCCGCTTCCAGAGCTTTTATCCTCAGGTGCTTCTGAGAAGTCGCGGGAAGGCATCCCCACCCCACTTCAAACACCGTCTGTTACGGGATCCTCAGAGGGGTTCACGCCGCCTGCCAAGTTCTCGGCTACAGTCATCAGCGCACAGCAGCGTTCTCGGCCTCCTTCCGCTCAGCGCCACAGACGCCCCCGCCCACTCCGCCTCCTCTAGCCAAGCCCCCAGCCTGCAGATTACCTTGTCGGGCTGCAGGAAACACGTTTCCAGGACTGGAAAAATCAAAGTCCTTATTGCCCCGACAATTAGATACTATGTTCCACTGTGGCAACATGAGCCTGAAAACTGGTGGCCTAGAGGAGAGATTTATTTTGCTCTCCTGTAATATTGGTCCAAAGGGAGGCGGGCAGGGGGTGGAGCAGCTGCCCCAGGAGACCACTGAAGATACACCCCTTTTAGGATTCGTTACCAAGGTGTGATCATCACCCCTTCGTCTGAAGATGGTTGCTAGAATGCCAGCCATCACATAAGAATTCCAGACAGCATAAAAACAAAGGACAATCAGCTCCTCTTGTAAGGAGTGTTTCTAGCAGTCCCGTCTAACAGTTCTGCCAGCTGCACCTTGGTGGCAAATCTGTGTCATAGGACCATAGCTAGCTGCAAAGAAGCCTGGGAAATTAAAGCTTAGTGGCTGGACACCTTGCCGCTGTGCGTAACATTTGGGATTTTGTTTGTGCTCTGGGATGAACGATTGCCCCTGAAAGTGCTTCTGTTGAAGGCCTAACCCCTAGCACTGCAGAATGTGACTGTATTTGGAGATGGGCATGTTTTAAAGGTGATTACATTAAAAATGAAGTCATCAGTTTGGGCCCTAAGCCAATATGACTGGTGTCCTGATAAGGAGATTAGGTCACAGACATGGGCAAAGGGAAGACCAGAGAAGACAATGACAAGGGAACTCTGGGCAAGTCAAGGACAGAGCCAACCGTGGGGCACCCTGGGCTCAGCCAGAACAAAGAGACAATAAATCTCTGCTGGTTCAGCCACTCGGGGGGCCGGGGCTTTGTAAAGGCAGCCGAACAGGCTGGTAAAGGCAGCCGAACAGGCTGGTAAGGGCAGGAAGGACTAAGAAAAGAATACTTGTGTGAGCACTATGGCATAGCGGGAAAAGCTGTCTCCTGTGATGCCAGCATCCCGCTTGGGCACCAGTTTGTGTCCCAGCTATTCCACTTTCTATCTAGCCCTTGCTCATGGTCTGGAAAAGACAGTGGAAGATGGCCCAAGTGCTTGGGCCCTTGTC
The DNA here is from genome assembly GCF_017591425.1 of Ochotona curzoniae. Lineage (NCBI taxonomy): Eukaryota > Metazoa > Chordata > Mammalia > Lagomorpha > Ochotonidae > Ochotona > Ochotona curzoniae. The sequence goes on along the minus strand of NW_024465023.1, from coordinate 14,843,429 downwards.
ACCTACATGGGAGACCCAGAGGAAGTTTCTGGCTCCTGGCTTCAGCCTGGCCCAGTCCCGGCTGTTGCAGCCATCTGGAGAGAGAGTGAGCAGATAGAAGATCTCTCTGTGTATCTCTCCCTCTCTATGTGCAGCTTTGACTTTCAAATCCATAAATAAATCTTGAGAAAGAGAAGAATGCTCACAAGGTGGCAATTAAGTGGTACTAGTCACATTAGGGAAGACCTGTCTTTGCTACTTGGACATTTCAAACTAGCTTATAAAACTTAGCAGACTTTTGTAAAGATATTTTAATATATACACACTGACTATTTATTAGAGGTAGAGAAACAGCGTAGGTGAAGAGAGATGTTCCATCTACTGGTTCAGTCCCCAGTGCCTGTTATAGCTGGAGCTGAGACAAGCAGAGGCTGGGAACCAGGAACTCAGTCTGAGCCTCCCCTGTAGATGGCAAGGACCCAGCTGGTTCAGTCATTACACACGGCCTCTCTGGGTGCCTGTCAGCAGGAAACTGGGACCAGCAGCAGAGCGAGGACTGGACCCTGTGCACTCTGACCTGTGACAGAGGTGTCTACCAGACGCCTGACCCAGCATTCCATTTTTTTTTTTTAAAGATTTCCTTATTGTAAGGGCAAAGTGTGACAGAAAGTAGAGAGAGAGAATCTTCTATGCACTGGTTCACTTCCCAAATGCTAACAACAGTCACTGCTGGAACAGGCCAAATCTAGGAGCCAGAAGCTTCATCCAGGAGTCCCACATGGGTTACAGGGACCCAAGCGCTTGCTTGGACTGTTCTCTGCTTCTTTCCCAGATGCGTTAGCAGCAAACTGGGATATAAGCAAAGCTGGGTCTCAAATGGAATCCCAAGTAATCAAACTTGTGCTTCCATAGGGGATGCTGTCCTAGCAAGAGGGGGCTTAAGCCACTGTACCCCCACTCTGGACCCTCAAGATCCTTTTTTTCAGATACTATTTATCATGCAGCTTCCCGAGGACAAGCATCTTCCGCATCCTTCGCATCCTTCAGGCGCCAGTCTCCATTCCCTTCTCATCTGTGCTGGAGGCTTTTCTCCCTAACAGTGCTGCTGCCAAAACTGCGGTCTCCATGAGATGACTGGAAAAATCCCACCCATGGGCCGCCAAGAGCCTGGAAGCCCAAAAGTGTGATTTCATTCCTCTGATTGTTCCATTGTCCTTAAGAAAGCCCCCACACACTGGCAACTGTCTAGGTGAGGTGAGCCCAGAGCAGATGTTGATGGGAGAGAGGAGCACAGGGTAAGTTGGGGGGCAGGAGGAGGAAGAGAGGATGCCTGGAAAGCAGCCAGAGGAACCAGAATGAGGACACAGAAGCCCAAGTGGGGCTACCAGCAGAGGGGCCCCTCCAACACCTCAGGCCCATCTTGCTTGCTCTGCCTAAATGGCCTGTGGGAGGGTGCTGGGTCAAAATCAACAAGTTGCCAGGAAGCTCCTATAACTCTGCCTATCCCAGCCTTTCACAAGACTATACATTCATCGTCCCATCTTCTTTCAACTTCGCTATGGCTTGACTGTGTCTCCAAGTCCCATGCATTAGGAGACATCTTCCTCAAAACCACATGCTTCTGTTATTTGGAAGTAAGGCCTTGGGCAGCTCGGGAGGATTCTGTGATGTCCTGAGGGTGGGGCCCCAGGCTGCAAAGAGTGCTTTTAGAAGAAGAACAAGGGAGACTCAGGCTGGTACACTTGCTCTGCCTCTCAGCATTTATGTGTGCTTCTTTTTTGAAAGCTGATTTACTTAAAAGGCAGAGCCACAGAAACAGAAAGAGAAAGGGAGAGAGTAAGAGAAAATGATCTTCCATCATCGGGTTGACTCCCCAGCTAGGGGCTTGATCAGGCTGAAGCCAGGAGCCAGGGGCTCCATTCATATCCCCCATATGAGTAGCAGGAACCCATGAGCATGAGCCTCCCATGGTTGCCTAAGCAGGAAGCTGGATTGGAAGTGGAGTAGCCAGGACTAGAACCAGGCATTGTTATATGGGATGCAAATATCCCAAGTGATGGCTCAACTGCTGTCTACCACCACCACTGCTCCTAGGAGGTTCTGCCAGGAAGAGGCACAGCAGATTGGGAGGCAAGAGGTATGAAAAGTTTTCAGCTTCTGGCTCTAATCAGACACAGTTGCTGCTTTTTGTCTTCTTGGTTGGCCCCTGACTGAGAGCTAAGTCTAGAATTCACACCCTAGACTTTGCTCAGAAGTTTAAGGTCATGGTTCCATTGTCCTCTTGCTTTGCAGACAAGGTCTCTAACATCAGAATACTTTTTTTTTAAAGAATTATTTTATTCTTATTACAAGGTCAGACATACAGAGAGGAGGAGAGACAGAGAGAAAGATCTTTCGTCCAATGATTCACTACCCAAGTGAGCACAAAGGCTAGTGCTGCGCCAATCCAAAGCTGGGAGCCAGGAACCTCTTCTAGGTCTCCCAGGCGGGTGCAGGGTCCCAAGAATTTGGGCCATCCGCCACTGCTTTCCCAAGCAACAAGCAGGGAGCAGGATTGGAAGCAGAGCTGCTGGAATTAGAACCGGCATCCATATGGGATCCTGGCACATGCAAGGCGAGGACCTTAGCCGCTAAGCCATGGCGCTGGGCCCCTAGGCCACAGTGCCAGGCCCAGAATACTTTTTTTTTTTAATCTTCTTGAAGGACTTGAACTTTTCTTTCATCATCCTTAGACCTCCGGATGCCTTTAGGGATGGGTCTTGCATGGCTCTTCACGTTTGGCATTTGAATTGCTCTTGAAAGATGCAAAACACGTCTCCAGCTCTGGGCATTTGAATATTCTGCTACAACTCTGACTCTCCCCTCTCCTACAGGGCTCTTGATTCTTGGCTACTGAGAAGGCTGATTCGACACAGCATTGAATCCCACATCCCACCCTGCCCCCTGCTTGCCACATCTCCTAATTCTTCTACACTTTTGTAATCCCCTTGTCTATTTGGTACTTTTGGGGAGAATGTCTTGGCCATGGTCCATCAACCATCAACCCTCCAATGAGCTTATTACCTAAGCAATTGCACTTAGGTAATGGATGCTGACCTGTTCCTCTGATAGCAGTCAGCTCTCTATTATGGAGAGTACTCAGTCCATTTCAATGTCTCTACATCCTGAGAGTGTTTGGTGGGGACCACTTCATTTTGATAGTTGGGTTCTTCTCTTTTGCCATGTTGGTTTTCCTCCCTTGCGTTGGTAACTCTGCTTCCCTGTTGGCCATGACAGAGGACGGGTCAGGCTTGTCTAAAGTGGAAGGTGGTGAGTATTTTTCCACTCCAGTGAAAAATGCCTGTGGAAGCAAGGTCTGGCTATGGATACTCTGACTGTCATGGCTAATGTGGGCATTTGGGGAGCATCTCAGTCTATTTGAGCTGCTACAACAAAGTGCCATAGTGTGGGAGCTTAGTAACGTCTAATGTGTATATATAGTAATATATATAATGACTTCACCCACAAGGCCATCAGCCACCTTGAACTAACAGCAGTTCATTCTTCTACAGTCACACTTCATTCCACCATGCCCTCACATACTCCTTGACTTATTTTTATTTTCCCCCATTATTTGATGGAGTATGACAAACAACAAACCAGCCCATGTTGAAATCCAAGCTTGCTTCTTCGCGACTGCCTAAGGAGATGACTTAGGCAATGGGTCCAGTCGCACTCCACTGGTGAGGTTGTCTGAAAGAGTCCTTAAAGTAAAAAGCTATGTTTAAGAGACAGGTGCCTCTCAAATCATACAGTGGAAGTCCCACACCTTCTTCCTACTGTTGCAGGGAATCCATGAGATTCACATTGTCTCCCTAATCCACTTCACTTAAAGGAGGCCTTTATTCAGCCGGACAGGGGAAGGGAGCACCCCCACCCCACCACTGTTCTCCTTTGCCAGATAGGAAGTTGACCTGTGGGTTCATCTGGACTCAAAAGAAGCCTACCAGTCAATGGTACTGTTAGGCGCCCCATCCTACCCTCCATTGACCCCAGGGGTTTCAGAATGGCCCTACAATTGGGACCTTGGAACATTGACTAGACATTTATTGTATTAAGAAGTTCATTTCTATGATCAACTTTATATATTTATTCCCCAAACTGTCTGTCACCTAAGTGCAATTGTGGTTATGTCCTCTTCCCAAGATACATACTAAAATAATTATGGGTGAAATTATATGGTGCCTGGGATGTGCTGCAGAATAACAAAGGCAGATCTGGGCATGTCCCTTTGTGTGCTCACCCAAAGACAAGTGTTGGAATAGTCATTGCAGCTATTCATGATAGCACGACTCAGATCCAAGGGAGAAGATCACACACACAGTCACACATCTACATAACAGAACACTAGTCAACAACACAAGGGAATGAGCTACCAATGCTACATACATGCTGCTCAGATGATTCTCACCAACATGGCGTCCCACAAGGCAGACTCAAGGAGCCCAGTGTTCAAGGTCAAAATTCATCTCTGTGGCTAGAGGCCAGCATAGTAGCTGTTCTGGAACAAAGAGACAACAGCAACTGGAAAGGGGACATGAAGGGCTTCCGGGAGAAGAACGAACTAGTCATATTCACTGTCTAGTACTAGGTGCCGGTGTCACAGATGTGTCCCACACATGAAGATGTGGTCAGCATCTAGTTATGACAGGTGAGCTCTTTTGTATGCATAGTATACTTTGAATGAAAATTAACAATCATAGTTACACAGGAAGTATATACATATGGGGCGGGATTGGCTGGCTATGCGGTCATGAGTATTGGAGTTAGATGACAGGGTCATGATAATCCCATAGATGTTTGTTTAATCTAATTCCATATGTTTTCAAACTTCTCCATAATGAAGTAACTTTCTCTAGTGACTGAAATTTGCTTATTTTTATTGCAAAGTCAGATTTACAGAGAGAAGACACAAAGATCTTCCATCTACTAGCTCACTCCCCAAGTGACCGCCACGGCCAAAGCTGAGCTGATCCAAAACCAGGGGTCAGGAGTTTCTTCTGGGTCTCCCACGCAGATGCATGGTCTCAAAGCTTTGGGTCATCCTCCACTGCTTTCCCAGGTCACAAGCAGGGAGCTGGATGGGTGTGGAGCAACCAGGATACAAACTGGCATCCAAATATGGGAAATCCTGAAATATGGGATCCTGGTAGATGCAAGACGAGGACTATAGCCAGCAGGCCCCTCAAGTGACTTTATTTGTAAAGTGTACCATTTTCTTCTGTGACTGTAAGGGGCAATTGTGACCTTTATTTTTAAGTAAAACATGGGGGCCAGGGCGATACCCAAACACAATGCCCTATACTTCCTTTTGTCCTAGTTAGGGTCAATTTCCTAGTCAGAGCCACTTCTCTACTTCAAGGCCCTTCAGGCTTTCTCTCCCCTTCCTGCTCAGCTGCCCTCCACAGCCCCAGGACATGGAGCTATATATTCAGGGACAATTGTTTTCACAAGAACAAAGCTATCCAGAGCTTCCATTAGCCACTATGCATCTTTTATTGATTTATATCCGCCTGGTTCCAAGGATGTATTTAAGGTTTACAAAGATGCATACGCTAGGACAGCATAAAATAAATTACAAGTAAATAAGAACAAATGAGACAAAGGGAACATAAGGATAGGAAAATAAGATGGGGCCAAGTGCAGGGTGACTACACAAAAATCTATGTGAAATTCACTACACTCCCTAAAAGGCAAAAAGCAGTTTGAGGCTGAGTTCCCCAGCAGCCCAGGCAACAAAAGGAAGCTGTATCACCCTGTGACTCATGGATTTGGTGATAGAAAAATAAAGGGTAGTCAAGATGAAGATGAGGGAGGCAGATTTCAACACAGAATGGCATAAATATTACATAGAAATCACATCCTTGCACAGCTACGAAACACAAAAACTCACCCACGCCATGCCACATGACTGCACAGCATGTTGTCTGGGGGTGCTACGGTTTGCCTAGGGTTTGGATGCATTGTTCCAAAGTCGCTGTGCTAGAAGCTTAGTCCCCACTGTAGCAGAGTTTGGCTGGTGGCAAGTGATGAGGTAGGGCCTAGAGCAAGACAGTAAGGTAAATGCTCACTTAAGGTGACCAGCTCACGGGAGGGCTGCCTTGGATGGCGTTGCTGCTGGCCCTGTGGAGGGAATTCCTTCTCCTACCATCAGGTGGCAGGGCAGGCCCCAGGCCGAATGGCTAAAACATCAGGATGTTTACAGCCAGTGTCCGAGTCCATAGGTTCAGTACCCGGCTTTGCTTCTAACTCCACCACCCTGCTAACGCGGACCGAGGGAGGAAGCGGGGATGGCACAAAGAGGTGATGCTGTTGCCACCCGCGTGGTACACCTAGGTTGAGTTCCACAGCTCCTGGCTTCGGCCCGAGCCAAAGCAGTTGCAGACATCTGGAGAGTGAACCAGTGGCTAGAGTCTCTCTCTCTCTTTCCCCTCCTACCACATCCCCCACACCTGCCTCACTGTGGCTCCACTCTGACACTCTGCCCTTCAATAAATAAACTTTGAGATAGAGGGAAAGGATTGTTTCCCAATAAAACTGGTGTGTGAGCAGAAAGTTTAGAGGCAGAAAATCATTTCTCTAAGCCCTTGGTGATCTCTGATCCCTAGCGCACGACTTTTCGGGGTCACCAGGGAGGGGTAAAATGCAGGCTTAATATCTTAATATCCCAGAGCACTGGGAGGGGAAGGGGAAAACACCCATCCTCCCTAGAGGTTGGGCTCAATCACAGTCCCCCACGCAGGCCCTCACCTGTGGCCAGACGGTTGCCAGAGGATCCTCCAGGGGCCCTGTAGCTTGGAGATGGCTGAGGGAGCATGACGTCGCCGTGGTGACGTCGCTGTGGTTCTGGGCTACACAGCAGGATCACATCGATCTCTAAGAGGAACCTTTTTTCTTTTTCCCCTGTTTCAGATAAAGCTAGCTTAACACCCCTTAAAAGCCATTCAAACTGGTGCCCATATGGCCCTCCTTCCGATCCAGCTCTCTGCTTGTGGCCTGGGAAAGCAGTCGAGGACATCCCAAAGCCTTGGGACCCTGCCACTGTGTGGGAGACCCAGAAGAAGCTCTGGGCTCCTGGCTTCCACGCAGCTCCGATCATTGCAGCCGCTTGGGAAATGAATCAATGAATGGAAGATCTTCCTCTGTCTCTCCTCCTCTCTGTATAATCTGACTTTCCAATAAAAATAAAACAAATCTTAAAAAAAATCCATTCGACTCTGATTGTGTGACTTCCTAATGAATTTTCCAAACTCAGCTAGTGCAAACAGTTCTCCAAATCGCCCTTGTGTGATTAGCTGCGGGGGTGACAGGCCCAGTGAGGTGCTGATCGCCTCCATCACAAACTGTGGCTTCAGAACCACCACACTTCTTCCTGCCAATAATTAGAGATTGTTGGTGAATGACACTCTTGGCACTTATTATGTGTATTTTCTCGTGTGAAATCACATCCTCATGTGAAATTCACAAGAAGCACTCCAAGTGGGACACTAGCTCATTGCTCCCATTGAACAGATTGACAAACTGAGGTCCTGAGAGGTAAAGGAATTTGCACAGTCAAAATGTGAGCCAGTATTTGCCTGATGGGTCTATCCTTGCTTTAACCACTATGCTGTCACACTTAGGGCTCTACAGCCCTGAGCTCACTCCCAGGGGTAAGGGATGGGTTTAAAAGGCGAGCAGCTAGGGGCTGTGGGAGGAGAGAAGAAAAGCCCTATTCCCCACCTCACCCCCACCTAAAGTAATTGTCACATCGATTGGGGGTCCAGTCTCCACACCACCCCCAAAAGAGTGGAGGCACATGGGGTGAGGGAGGGAGGTTAACTACCATGGAGTTCCTGGAAGGGACCCCTGAAGCAAGACAGGTTAATAAAGATAAAAGTGCACAAGGTATTTCAGGTGCGGGTTCTGTGACACAACAAACTTGCAAAATGAAGGCCCCGGACATAGCGGAAACCCACCTTATCTGGAGAAGCATGGACAAGTAAAGATTGGACAGAAGATTCAAAACCATGGCAATAAAGTAGGGGGCGGGGTGTGGGAAATTCAGCCAGGCCTGTTGGTTCAGATCCTCCTCCTCCTCCTCCTCGCTGTGTCTCGTGTGATAAGCACATTCCTTTCCCCTGGGTGAAGGGTATGTACCTCTCCCATGAGGAGCTCATGACCTCCTCCAGAGATGGTTGGAAGATTCTTTTTAGGTTTTATGATCTGCTTGGGGGAAGGCGGGGGCAGGCGGAAGGGCAGGAGAAGGGCAGAGAGCCCTTTCCCTTTCTGTGGTCTCTCTCCCTCTCAAATGCCAAGGTGCCATACTTTGGCATAGCGTGTCCTGAATCGCAGCCTATAAAACAGTAATTGATGATAGCCTCTTCCCCGCAGTTTTGTCAAGTGACTGGGCTCAGGTGGGTGGCTCGTATGGCAGCGCTCTCATGTACTTGTAGTGAGCGGCTGGCTGGGACTGGAGTCCTCTGGAGACTCAACTGGGTTGGACAGCCAAGATGGCTCCTACCCAGGACTGTGGGGTTGATGCCAGCTGCCATCTGGGAGGTCAGCTGTCCACCAGCGTGCCTGTATGTGGCCTTCCCATGTTGTTGGGGCTGTACAATTCGAACTTCAGCTAAATAATGACTAATTTGTAGAAGTAAAATTGATAACTATATAACTGGAAGTATAATAATTTATTATATCCCAACTAGTAAGATACTTTAAAAAAAAAGGCAAGAAAATTAACCATGGATCTGAAATTTAAATTGGGAACAAAATTAAAAAAAAAAAAACAGACTGTATGCTTTACCTCCAATTCAAACTTAACTGAGTCTCACATTTTCATTCCTCGGGCCATCCTACCTATGAGACCATTCTTCCCCTTGTTCTCAATGGTGCAACTTGCATGAAATTGGCCTTAACCTCTAAGTCAGTTTTCCTTTGCTGGGTACCTAAAGAAAACTGACTCAGCAGCTTCAAACCCCGCCCATGTATTGTCTTCCCATTCCCACGGGTCGGAGAGAGACAGAGCAGCTGAACTGCACTGTTTCTTTCTGAAGCTCACGATGCTAAAAATCCAGGTGTTGGCAAGGCTGCACCTGTCTGGAAGCTGAGGAAGGGCACACTCTGAGGCTGTTGCCGGTTGTCAACAGAACACACTTCCTCTTCATGTTTTCCACATGATGCCCTCTACCTTCAAGCCTACCAGGGCACAGCAAGCTCTTCTCGGGCTTCAGTGTCACACATTAGTGCAGTGCAGTAGGCTCCATGCCCTTCTTCTTGGGCTTTAAATCTGAGTGACCTTTCCCTGATCTTTTTTCTTCAGCCACCAGCCAGAGAAAATTCCTTGCTTTTAAGGGTTCATGTGATTGGAGCAAGCCCATGCGAATAATCTCCCTTGTTCATGATCAACCGTGCTGTATAACATCTGACAACCACAGGAATGAAATCTCATCCCATCGACGGCTTCCAAGGATTAAGGAACACGGACTCTTGGGTACCATTCTTAAAAACTCAGGCTCCAAGGATAGACCTTGAGAGCCTTAAATCAATGTTTTTGATGTTCAAGTTGAGCCCAGCATACCCTGATAGAGCAGTGTAAGGAAAGGTTTGCCCACGATCTGGGGAAAGAGCTCTCTGTCTTCCGCTGGAGTGAGTGCTCTCCACGAATGGGGCTGGTGGTCCCACTATTTGAAGGCCAAGAAGGGTTGGCTGGAAGCTAGCAGGAACAATGCAGAGGGCTTGAGGAGGAGTCTGCTGGGGGACAGTGCCAAGGACTAGTTTGGTGATGGCACCACAAAGCTGGAAAAGGCCACTACAGACCCACATCCTACTCGAAGGAGGCATTCGTAGGCCCGAGCAGACTATCTGTTCTTTTCTGTACCTAAAAAGTCTCCGTGGATTCTCCCTGACACCTGCTACCATGACAGTCTTCACGGAGCCAGGAAGTGACATCACTGACCCAAATACAGCATTGCTGGTACCTAGTAAACTATGAGTAGCAGAATGAGGCTCTACTCCGTGTTTGGCTACTGGCAATCAGAAGCCTGTTCCCTGACTTCCAACACCTTCAGGCTGGCAGCTGGGCTGACCCAGGAGTTGTTAACACAAGGGGGAAACACAGCCCACTTGGCTTGACTCACCGTCACCTGCTATTTCTGGAGCTTTCACGTGTCTTTCGATTGCCTGCCCATTCTCCTTCCCAGGGCAAAATTAGGAAGAAAGTTTTTGTGGAATTTCAGTCTGGTGCTGTAAGAAGAGGGCCGAGTCTCCCAGAAGACCACCTGACTCCGAATAGTGCACTCCAGTGCCCTGCCCTGGGCTGAATGAGTGGAGCAAGCACTCTAGTCTGCTTCACTTGAATCCTCCCAACAACCTGTAAAAGCAGGTATCACAAACATGGGTCCCATTTTATAGATAAGGAAACTGCGTACAGAGTAACTTTCTGATAATCTTAAAATGAAGACCAAGTTGAAGTTCGAGGCCAAGGCTGGCATTTCTGCAGTAAGCAATACTACATGGATGGAGGGGGGATCACGGCAGGCATTTGAGATCAGAGACTGACCACAGAGCAGCATCACTCACATACCCAATCAGCAACGCGCTCGCTTATGCACTTGGTCAGTCATTGGCCACCTCTGTCGTGTTCCACTGTGTAAAAGGCTCCTACTACTCATCTTCACCTCTTAAAACGGCTTAAATATCTGAGAACACAGTTTTGTCCCCAAAAGGAATGGCCTTAGCCAGAGTGATGGCGGGAGTAAAATCTGGAAGTGGCCGAGAACTAACTTTGCTTCAGGGATCTTAACAGAAGGGGGATGCAGTTCAAGGAGTTGGATGTTAGCACAGTAGTGGAAGGACTGTGGAGCAAATGCTTGAGCTGGCTCTTTCTGAAATCATCTCCAGAACTGGCTCCCAGAGGAAACCACAGTCAGAAAAACAGCCATCAGAAGGTGCCTCTGTGACTAATGAATTCAAGAACAAAGCCAGAAGTGTGATCAAAGGATCAAATACCCAACTCGGAAAATTAGAACATGGTGCCTGGCTGCTGTAATCACTGTTCTTCGTCAATAAGGTTGGATATTGCATTTTAGAATAGTGTCACAGAAACTTGCAGGTTTCTGAGCAGGCACACGGTAACGCAGTCAAGTCTGTGCTCAGGATGCTCATGTCTCAAATCACAGTGTCTAGTTCAAATCTGATCCTACTTCCTGCTAATTCATACCCTGGGAAGCAACAACTGATGGCTCAAGCATACTTCAATCTCTGCCACCCGCTTGGGAAGCTGGATTGGATTCCAGACTCCTGACTTCGGCATGACCCAGCCCTGGCTATTGCTGGCATATAGGGGAGAAAAATCAGTGAAAGGAAGATCTCTGTCTCCACCTTTCAGATAAAATGAAAAGAAAGAAAATGGTAACTGTCTCTACAAGCTCGCTTGTATATAGAAAGATGCAGGGCCTCAACCTCCACCTCACCTCTGTTGGAGCAGACACGAATTCAGCGTACTATTCTGCATCCTCCCGAATTGCATTGAAGTCTAGGGAGGATTTGGCAACCTTCTAGTTTCTGCCCTCCAGGATGGCACACAGGTGCACATGGGAGATAAGCATCACCTCCAGCCCCTCAAAAAAGTCCCAGGTTGTAGCAGCTGCCAGTTTCTGCAGTGTAAATACTCTCATGGTGGCTAGTATCAGGCTATCAATGGGAAGAAATGTCCAGTTGATTCTTATAAGTTGGAACAAGCCAACTCCAGTACATCACTACGGATAGGTCACACTAAACAGCATAAAGAAGCGGCAGAAGTGAGGCAAGGACTTGGGCTGCTGTGTTCCACCATAAGAGACACTAACGGCCTTCTAAGCACCTTACCTATACGTTTTGCTGGTTTAGTTCTCAATGCCACAAATCTCATCTGTGTGGGTAGCAGCCCTGTATGAAGGAAAGGAGACTTTTTTCCACAGACAGGGGATAGAATCCAACGCCTCACTTCTGAAAAACTGGCAGATAAAGTCTCACCACTCTCCATTTCTCTCCCAAATGCTCGCAAGCTGGCCACACAAGGGACACAGAAGACACCAAGTGACAGAGCCAAGGAAGTTGTATGCTGATCAGTTTGAAAACTCTTGGCCACAATGGGAGAATCTGGTGGATTCTTTTTACAGGGAGGCAAGCAGACTGAGGAGAGGGGAGAAGTTCTTCGTGCTTTATATTTCATTTAACTACTGTGAATTGTTGAAAAAGACTCCTCTTCAAATAGGAGAGTGAAAGCAATCTTGAAGGAGAAAAAAATTATAATTAAAAATACATAAAATCTTGGGGCAAGCTCTGTGGCACATCAGGTTAAGCCACTACCCATGACACCAGCATCCCATATGAGCACAGGTTCAAACTCTGGCTGTTCCATTTCCAATTTAGCCGCCTGCTAATGCACCCAGGAAAGCAGTAGAAGATGATCCAAGAACCTGGGCCCCGCCACACATGTCAGGGATTCAAGTAGAGTTCCAGGGTCCTGGTTGTGACCTAACCCACCGCAAGCCATTGTGGCCAGGTGGGGAGTGAACCAGTAGATGGAAGATCTCTCTCTCTTTGCCTTTCAAATAATTAAAATCTTTACAAGAAATAAGCTATTAACTTGGTCCTGTGGAGTAGAGGGAAAGAAAGAAATGGCTCTATTTTTTCCCTCACTGCAAAAACAAGCACTTGGTGGTCGAAACTCGAATGAACACATAAGGCCAGCCAGGCAGTTGGTTGCTGGGACCTCCCAGCACAGCCTGCACTGGGAAACGTGGCCTGGCCTCGTGCGACATTCTTATTGGCTTAGGCCAACAGTAGTGTGGGAACCCGCAGCAGGGAGGGGGCTGCCATATATAAAAAGTTACAGGACAGTTCACCTACCTCAAGTGTCTTACAGAGCACACCTCTTGAATTTTAACGACCAGAGTTACGACTGGGCAATTAACCCCATGTGCGGTAGCCTTCTACCCAAGACAGCTCGAGACAAAAGGCAGAGACTAACAGGCTCTCTGGGCTCAATAGAGGCCAGACGTCCACCCTCCTCCTGGTCAGAAGTAAATGGCTATTTTTTTTTTAACACCAGGATTTAAAAAAAAAAACCAAAAAACAAAAACAAAACACACACACACACACATACACAAAAAGGACCTACAATCTAACTCATTGTGTTTTGTTTTAATCCTATTTCAACCAAATGTGCCATAATTCTAAATGTTCTTGAGGACAAGTGCTAAAAAAAAAAAAATCTTTAAAAGCCCAACAGGCCTGAAGCAGATTTGAAGCTGCTAAGGAGTGCTGGGCACTTACCAGATAATAATTAGCTGTTCAATGCAAAAAAAAAAAAGGCTTTTCTATCCAGACCGGCAGAACGGTGGGGGAATGGGTTGAAGAAGCTAATAGTGGAGTTTCTGCGGCAATGCTTCTGGGATGATGGCCGTCTGGGGAGGTGATGACATCTTGAGATGGGTAGCATCTTCCGTTTGCCTCCCACCATACCGTAGCTCCAACTTTCCTGTGATCAAAGCTGAAAACAAGAGAGGGTTGCAGGGAGTGGAGATGGCTACAACCACGAGAGCCGCCAGGTGCCATTGTTCTCAGTAAAGCCAGAGTGACCAGGGGATGAGGGGCTCATTAGCGCGGAATTGAAAAAGTCGGCATTTCTGGGGCCTGAACCATTTATGCAAATCGATGGGATCACATGGAATCTCAAAGTGCTAAAAAAAAATTACCAAGTGACTTTGTGACCTCATCTCCCCTCCCTGCACCCCCTACACAGCCACATGCCACAGGCTCTGAACTTTTTCAAGGACTTGCCTGAGCCTGTCCTCCTTGGTTATATACTGCCATAGACTGCTATGTGGGGTTTAGTTAAATAATGTATGTGATTGTTTTAATAGAAAGCTCACTCTTTATAGGAAAATCAATAATGCCTACATCGTGTCCTACTTCGGTGCAGGCGCGAGTTAAATCTCTTCTCTGGCTGCCCTGACACCCAGGACAGCTACTCAGCAGTGCCAGGCAAAACTCCCTGGAGGAGCAAGACTCGCAAAGCAGGGCCAGTGCAAGGGCTCAATCGACTAACCCTGCCCCTTCAAGTGCCGGGATCCCCTATGGTTCATGTCCCGGTGGTCCCACTTCCCATCCAGCTCCCTGCTTGTAGCATGGGAAGGCAGTAGAGGATGGCCTAAAGCCTTGGGACCCTGCACCCACGTGGGAGACCCAGAAGAGGCTCCTGGCTCCTAGCTTCAGATTGGCTCAATTCCAGCCACTGCAGCCACTTGGGGAGTGAACCAATGGGTGGAAGATCTTTCTCTCTGTCTCCCCTTTTCTCTGTAAATCTGATCTGCCTTTCCAATGAAAATAAATAAGGAGAAAAAATAGACCAGAATTGGAATGATTATCAGGCATCTGGGGATCTCATCATATATGTGCTTATTTAATGCCTTAGATCATGAGGTAACAATATCTGCTGCGCTTTCAGAACAACAATAGGCATAAATAGCATGTGACATACCCGCAATAACCTCAATGTGATATGAAAATATCTGTGATTTCTCTCGGTGACAAACTCACAGCCCCTGCCAGTATCACAAAGCTATGTTTTCTACCTCCATTCAAGAATACGCGGCGTTCCAGCTTGAGGTTAGTGAAAATAAAGACGTAATTTTGGTTTCTCCATCCAAGTTCACGGACCTCCTGCCGTCTATCAGTTTAATAACCCTGCCTTCCAGGAAACAGCCAGAGGCCCCTGGAGAGGGGCAGCTGGACTGGCTTTCCGTCTGGCTCTCCCAGGAGCTCCCTGGGTGGCCTTCCAGAGCCTTCTTCCTCCCTCCGGCTCCAGTCCCCTCCTCCACAGAAGAAGGTCTGAGTGAAGCACGCTTCACGATCTCTGACTGTGGCTGCTTGTCCCCAGAAGTTTCTTGGAAACTCCAGGGCTGTTGTCAGCCAAGCTACAAATGTTTAATGAGGCTCACCCTGGTCCAGGAGTATTAGCAGCCTTGAGGAGAAGTCCTCTCTTAGCCTCTACCTGCACCCCACTCAACACGCTCGCTCACTCGCTCTCTCATGCAAGGGGTGCCTTGCCTGGACCTGAGGTTGCTCCTTGCCAACAGACCTTCAAGGTCTGGGACATTCTTCTCTTCTGTTAACCCCATTCATTTCCAATCCCAGGCACTTACATTTCCAAATTCTTGTTCTTATAGATTCGGTACCCACCAGAACCCTGGGTTAAATTCGAATGTATAATTCCATGTTGGAGGCGATTCAGTAAGTGCTGCTGCTGCTGCTGCGCCAGTGGCTGTGGCTGCTATTACTGCGGAAGATAAATAACAAAGCAACAGTCAGATAATGGACCCAGGAAGGAATGATTAATTACCAAGTGGCCAAAACAAGCCCAGCAGCCAGAGGCAGAGCTCTGTGGAGTCAGGCCCTGTGGCTGGCCAGAGAGCTGGAACGCCGGCAAAACCAGAGGCAGGTCAGGCTTTGGGACAAATCTGCTCCACCCCATCCATGCCACCCATGGCCTTAGACAGAATCCCCTGTGGACTCTGATAAACCCAGCAATGCGTGTGGCCCATCATCATATCCGAGGAGTTCATTGGAGTGAAGTGGAAGCCCAGGTACCCAAGGGGTTTTTTTGTTTGTTTTTTCTTTTTGGAGAAAATGCTCCCATCTACTGGTTCACTTCCCAAATGCCCAGAACTGTTGGAGCTGGGCCAGGTGGAACCCAGAAAGGCTGAAACTCAATCCAGGTCTCCCACGCAGTTGGCAGACACCCAACTACTAGGCTCTCCTGCTGCTGCCTGCAAGGGTCTGAACCCTAGGAACTTTTTTTTAAGATTTCTTTTTATTGGAAAGACAGATTTACAGAGAGAAGAGACAGAAAGATCTTCCATCTTCTGGTTCACTCCCCAAGTGGTCACAAAGGCCTGAGCTGAGCCGATCTGAAGCCAGGCACTTCTTCCGGGTCTCCCAGGGTTTGGGGCATCCTGCCACTTTCCCTGGCCATAAGCACAGAGTTGGATGGGAAGTGGAACAGCTGGGACATGAACCTGCACCCATACGGGATCCCAGTGCTTGAAGGGGAAAGACTAGCCAATTGAACTATTGTGCTAGGCCCTGAAGATTTATTATTATTTAGAAGACAGAGTGACAGAGAGAGTGCACTCTCATTACTGTACAAGTGGCTGTGAGAGCCAAAGCTGGGCCAGGCTGAAACCAGGAGCCAGGAGCACCATTTGGATTACCCATGAGGTCTGAAACACCATCTGGGTCTCCCAAGAGGGTGGCAGGGGCCCAAGTACTTGGACCATTCTCCACTCCTTCCCAGTGAGCTGGTTTGGAAGTAAAGCGGTCGGGACTCAAACTGGAGCTCCAGGCAGTGGTTTAACTCGGAGCACCACAACACTGGCCCCAGGAAATCTTTTGCAAAGCTCCCTGGAAGATTGCCAAGCTGAGCCAGGACCACAGCCAAGTGCAAGCAGCAGTCACAGGAGACATGTGGCTTTGCCCTTGCTCCCCTTCGGCAGTGAGGGGGCACTGCCCAGTGAAGGTGGTCTCAAAAGCAGAAGCTGTCAAGGGAACCCCCAGACCAATGCCACCAGAGGAGGTCAGGGGAGACACAAAGCAAATTCTGTGAGCTTTCTACAGGCAAGCTGCTTGTGACCACCTTCCCCTGGTGTCGACCCATGTAGACACCTGCTGAGGTGTGCTGGTTCCCTTTTTGTCAGCAAAAAAGCCAGCTGGCAGGGCCAGAGCGTCTAGCCTCGAGGCTATGGGGACACAGAGTGGGACCTAAGGAGCCTGACCCACTGGCGTGGATTAGCAGGAAATGTCACCTACCTGCCTAAGGGCCCCACAGTTGTTTCCAGAAAGCTGGAAGATGCTCACACCTGCCACCCAAAGATTCCCAGCAGCTATGGATGGCTGAGGGGAAGCCCCTGGAATCTGTACTTAGGGGACTTCCAGGGTTACCATCCTGGTGGGAGAGAGAGAGACCTAAGGTAGATGAGCAAATAAAACATGTGATGTACCAGTCAGATAATGGCTGTCAAGGGTATAGCAAACAGTGACGCAGCATAGGGACCACACAGTTGGGGAGGGGGTTGGTACTGGAGAGGTAGAGCTGAGGAAAGTGACTTGAACATCCAAACTGGACGTCAAGGAGCCAGCTTGGAATAGTGGGGAAGGGCACTCCTGGAAGCTCTGTCCTGGGCAGTGTGGCTGCAGCAGAAGGAAACAGGAGGAAGGACAAACAAAAGGGTGACATCAGACAGATGATGGGGACTGGGTTGTAGCAGCCTTATAGGACACCACCATGGACCAACAGCATCGCAGCTTTGATGTAGAGGGAGTGAGCTGGGAAATGTGAGGTTTGGGGCTGAGGAGTGAGTGCCAAGGCCCAGCAGGAGCAGGCTGGATTCTTCAATGACTGCCAAGGGCAGTGGGTGACATGGTGAGGCCAGAGAGGACGCATCAGAGAGAGAACCAGAGTGCAGGCCAACCTCGTGGCAGCTGCTCATGAAAACAGCCTGGAGGGGCATTTGCCAGTGAGGCCTACAGGGTTTACTAACCAGGCAGAATGAAAGCAAGGGGAGAAAAATCGGAGGAGAGGGCCAAAAGTTTTGGGACCTGGGCACTGCGGATGGATGGCGGGGGGAAGGAAGGAGATTGTGACAGCATATCTGGATCCAGCCAACAGATTTTCTTGCTCTGCCTCTGCGCTTCAGACCCCTAGGCACAACCCCCTGCCCTGGGTTTGGGCACAGATAGCCTAGATCCCTCCCTCCTCTGAGCTTTGCATCCTCACAGCAGAGTCCCCGGGCCTGGCAGCTCCTGGGGACAGCAAAGGCCCTCACCATCACACATACTTGCAGCAAGAGCACTTGAGCTAGAGAGCCAAGTTGCCCAGGAAATAGTGGGACCATGTGGAACGGGCACTTGACCTGGAAAACGGAGCTTTTTGCATCTTGAAACTGTCTCCTTTTTGATCTCACATCTATATGGAATCTAAAAGAGCTGAACCCACAAAAGCAGAAAGTCGAATGGCCATCACCAGAGCCTGGAGGGAGAAAATGGGGAGATGCCAATCAAAGGGTACAAGACATCAATTAACACTAGATGAGCAAGTTCTAGAGCTCTAAGGTCTAGCAGCAGGGTGACAGGGGTGGGCTTAAGTTAATAATATCGTATTGTCTACGTGAGATTGGCCCAGAACAGGGCGGCAGTGTGCCACCCCCACCCACCACAACAGAGCATCCTATTCAAGTGCCAGCCTCATATCCAATGCGGCGTCCTACCCATGCACAGAGCAGGTGGTGGCTCAAATTCTTGAGTCCCTGCCACCCATATGGAAGACCCTGAGAGAGTTCCAGATCAGACTTAACCCTGGTTGGGTTGTGGAGATCTCTCTCTCTCTCTCTGTCTCTCTCTCCCTTCAAATGAAATGGAAATAAACAGCTAAGTCATTTTTAAAGAGAAATCTGCTAAGAAAATAGAGCTAAATTGTTTTCACTATCCCCACCCCCGCAAAAAAAAAAAAAACTCTATGAGGTGACAGGTATGCTAATTAGCTTGATTCTAGTCACCATTGCACAAGCAATACACACATCAAACTTTGTACACTTGAAACAGAACACCATTTTTTGTCAATCATACCTCAATCAAGCTGGAAAAAACTTATCTTAATTTCAGAGCACAGAGCTTCTAAAAACAATTGTGCACTCATTGACAGGAACAAGTTCAACCGGGAAGTTCAAAGTTTTTCTCCCCCTTCTTCATATTCCTGCCCCCCAACCCCCACTCCTGGCATTGACACAAGAAACTCCAGCTCCAGCTCACCCTTGAATTCCATGCACCATCCCAAAGAGGGTCATTTGGGCAGAAAGGGTTTGGGTCTTCCTAGCTCTCCCAAGGACATCCCCTGAGTGAGTCTTGGTTCTTTGAAGGTGTTGCTTTTGGAAGCTCCCAGCTGGCCTCCTGCTTGTGGACAATGGCACCAACTCTCCCAAGACCCTCACTAGCAAATCCTCGGGGAGCAGAAGCAGTTCTCTGGCATTGTCCTCACAGACGTGAGGTGGTCCAATCCCTCTGCACTGGGTCCTAGGTCCAGGAGCTCAAGAGCAGGACATTGGAAGCTGGAAAGGAGAAAGGGATGGTAAATGTCTCATGGTAGCTCATCACTGCCTATTTCTGTAACATGACCATTTCTGCCATCCTACCCAGCAGCATTACTGCAGCCATGCAGACAGCAGCCCTTTGCATAGTCAACTACATTAGAAAACACTGAAATCTGGAGCCAGCACCATGGCACAGCAGGTAAAGCCACCACCTATAATGCTAGCATCCTATAGGGGTGCAGGTTCAAGTTCCGGCTGCTCTACTTCTGATTTCAGTTCCCTGCTAACACACCTAGAAAAGTGGAGGAGGATGGCCCCAGTCCTTGGGCCCCTGCACCTGCCTCGGATACCCAGGGGAAGTTCCAGGCTCCTGGGTCCACCGCAACCATTCTGTCCACTTAGGAAATAAACCAACAGATCTCTCTTTCTGTCTCCCTCTGTTTGTAACTCTATCCTTCAAATAAATACATACCTTTTTTAAAAACAAAAATAAGAAAACACCCAGATTCGTACCCTGGTGCCAGTTCCACCGGGGCACCTTAAGGCATGCCCATCTAAGAGGGAAAAAAAGGCCCAGAAGTTTCCCATGCAGCAGTCACAGTCTTGCTATCCCCAAGTCTTTCACATCCCCACTCTGTATATTTTATGTCTCGCTGTGTTTTTCTTTGTGGGCCTAACTCCCAACACTGAGCCTTCCTGGGGCCCAGTGCTAGCCACACAAAGGCACATGTAGGAAATCATTCAAAACAAAAAACCTGCTAGCCCTGAAAACTTTGGGGGAATGTTATTAGGCCCCACGGGCCAGCAGCAGCAATGTTTCCAGGGTAACACCAAGTTCACACTTAAGACGCAAGGAGAAGTACTGCAGGAGAACTCCAAACTCCAGGTCAGAGGATTATGTCCTCAGCCAACACGCTCGGCACTCAGGGCCAGGGCCACCCCATCCGAGTTCTGTGGGCACCAGGGACCACACCTCCCACATTGAGCAAATAGCCTGTGCTGGTGTGTCGCCATCAATCCACCCACACCAGGTCGTCAGTATAGCCCATTTGTGGTCTGGAGACGTCTGTGGGGATACAAGAAGAGTGGCGGCGGCAGTGCTTGGCTTGGTTTGCAGCAAGGCGGGAATGGGAGCTGTCTCTGGGGGGCATGGAATGCTCCTTCCGGGGGTATGGCACACGCCAGGCCCAGAGAGCTTGCCTGTGTCCCCTTCGCCTTGGCCTGTTGTTCTTTGGGCCTAACCAAGACATGCTTCCTCCATCTGAGGAGGCAACTGGGAAATGAGGAAGCAGCCAGTGGGGAGCATTGGAGATGCGCCATCTACACAAGACTAGTAGCCTTGGACTTGCTGACTTTCTTCTCAACCTCACCTAGCCTGGCTCTGGCAGGGACCCTATTCAGCCAGGTGAGAGATGTCCCTGTGGGACTAGGATCTCCAAGTCCAAGAACAAAGCTAGAAAGTTGATGGGGAGAAGAGGGAGAAGTCCAGTCTTTGTTCTCCCTTCCCTGTCTCTCTGTGCATCACACCACTGTGACCCAACAATATGAAACACAGCTTCCGTGCAGAGTGCACTCGCAAACTTTTGCAGCAAAGGCTGGGGGGAAACAGTTCATTTTGCCAATGACTCTGGCCTTAACCAAATCCTCTGGGGTCAGACCTTCAGTTTCCTCCTGGGTATAGGAGTGGGTAGCAGGAAGCCTTTGGGACTAGGAAAGCTACTCTTGAGAATAATGGAACCCAGAGAGGAGAGAAAATGCACGCACGTAAGCAAAAATATGGGGCAAAGACAAAGCGAGGCGATGTAGCTTAGATTGCATTGTAGTTCGGAGACGGGTGGTAGTAAGGGTGTTCAGGCCGATGTGGAGGCTCCCACTAGGTCTTGAAGTAGCTCCGTTTCCCGACGGCAGGCCAAAGGAGAGAGGCATGAGAGTGCGTGAGAGCTGGGAGAGCAATCCACAGAACAACAGGCTTTGCTTATTTCATTCGGAGGCTTTTCTGCACAGATTTGAGCCATTCATCATCTGCTAGTCACCCACGATGAAGTAGCCACTGTATGGCCCAGGCACCACGCAGGCAAGCCAAGGCTTGTTCAACCAGACAAAACCGGAATGAACAAAGTAGCATATTGTCCGAGTCAGGGTTCCCGCTCTCCCCTAACAAGGTGGACCCTGAGACAAAGGTCTCAGTACAAGTGATTGTCTTCGGGAGAAGGCAGGGAAGGAAGGCCCGAAGGATGGGCTACCCCCCACCCCCAGAGGTAACTGAAGCTCCATTTCACTGGCAGCCTCTCTGAGCCAGCAGAGAACAATTGCTCCTGAATATTGCATCCACGGACGGGGAAGCTGGTGTATTCAAAGAAGCATGAACCCCCTGGTACTGCCTGCCTGCTGTGTGTGGACAGAGAAGGCCCACGAGACTGGAGACAGCCCCCAGGCGCAGGGACACAGGTGGTAAATACAAAGGGACACGGGCGAAACTTGGAAAGCATTTAAAAGGATATGGACGTAGGGAGACACCAGTGTGCCAGCGCGGGGAAGAGCTCCAAAGCAGTTCTCTTCAGATCCTTGGGGGGTTCAAAATGCTGCGGGGTAGGGAAGTGGTGCGTGAAGTCAAAACCAGAAGGGCCAGTGTGATCAAGTGTCACGCCTGGGCGAGGCTGACAGGTGGGACCAGCCCGAAGCTCAGTGGCTAGGAAGGTCAGAAGAGAGGGCTGAAGCACGCCACAGAGAGCTCACACGCCAGGCAACAGCCTTTTTCTTCTTTCCATGGGCAATGGGGAGCCACTACAGGTGTCTGAGTAGGGCTGGCATTGCACAGTATCAACCTGATCACAGAACAGGGGGGATAACTTGTAAGTAGAAGGACTAGGTAAAAATTCCGTCCCTTCCCCCCCCCCCCCCGCCAAGCGAATGTGAGATAGCCACGGGGGAGATTATTTCCACGGTGGGGAGAGAGATGAAGGGGGGTTTCCCGTGGCTCTGGCCCCAAGAGAAAGGCCCCTGAAAAGAAGCGCGTGGGAGTTGCTAAAACAGAGACGAGCCCCTCAGCTGCCCGCCCTCCCCCGATTGTTCTCGTTGGTGAAGATGTGGGCCCACTCATTTCTTTCCTATTTTCTTTCCTCTCAAAAAGAGAGGGAGAGAGGGGGGGAAAAAAAACTGCTTTTGGCCTCTGGTTTGCGAAAGCTTTGCTCAGTAAGTTTAAACAGTATCTCACAGCATGGCCGAACAATAACAAATGGCGCCTGGTGGCTCGCCTGCTGGTGGCTTAAAAAACAATTGATGACTTTTAATCAGCTGAATGAGCATGGGACAAATGACAGCATGGCCTGAATGCGGCCCAGACGTCATCATCGGCTGACATCAGTGGGGAGGAGGGAAGTGCCCTTCTGGCGAGAGAGAGCCGGGGAAACAACAGCACTTGCTGGCTGCTCAGGGGCTCTGGGGACAGCCCTGCCCACGCCCCAAAGCCGCTGTCTTCTTTCATGTCTTTAGGGAGGTTGGGGGAGAGGGGGCGAGGTGGGAGGGGAGGAGACCGGAGAATTGGTGGTGGGAACAGCAAGGGTAAATCTCCGGAAATGACATCAACCAGCAGGTGCTGTCCTGAGGTCTAGAGGGCCAAGGGCTGGGGCAGCTGGAGCCCCAGGGCTCAGGATTCCCAGGTGTCGTTTGCTGACCAGGTAACTCAGAAACTGTCAAGTTCTCAGTTTTCCCTCTCCGGGAAATGGAGGCAATTTAAAAAAAAAAAAAAAAAAACTTTTTTGTAGGTTGGGCTGCCTGCTGGGGGGGGTAGCTTTAGGAGTGGGCTGAGTCTCCGAAAGGATTCTTGCTTGGGATTCTGTTGACATCTTCTGCCCCACCAAAGATTCCCCCCCCCCGCCTTCTCCCGCTTCTCTCCCCGCCCCCCGCTTCTCCCCATGCTCATTTAGCAAGCATTTCTGATAAAGGAGTGCAAATCCGAGTAAACAGGCCAAAAATGGCAGGAATGCAAACAAAGGGAACCACTACTGCTACCACTACTACTACTGCTACTGCGTGCTGGCTCCCACGTGCAGCATTTCCATGCTCCAGCTCACCAGCCCCATTTCACACACGGGGAAACAGGTACTGAACAGGTTAGGGAATCTGTCCATAGTTTCTACTGCTCCAAAAAAAAAAAAATGCAGGGCTATGTTGTTTCAAACTGCTTACCCTGACTCACTTTCCTAGTTCGAACCAAGGCACAGCATTGACTCCAGTGGTTGGAGCAAAATGCAGCCCAATTATATTAACAAGTGCCAGTGTTCGCATTGCAGCATAGCCGATTAAGCCGCTGACTGCAAGGCGAGTGTCTCATCTCAGAGTCTGTTCAAGTCCAGGTTACTCCACTTCCTATCCCTTACCCAGCTTCCACTGCTGCAAGCAACTGAGGAATAAATCAACAGATAGAGGACATCTCTGTGTGTCTGTGTCTCTTCCAAAGATGCACATACATAAGAATGAAAAATTATTCTTCAAAAGCCAGAATTGCTGGAAGTGCCACAACCACAAGAAGACAAGATTTTCATGTCACAATTCCTCTCCAACAGCCAAAATTGTGGTTTTGGAATGCACATCCCAGAATGATCTTTTCTCGCATCCCATGCTTGGTCCCCAGCCCGCCATATTCACCCTCCCTGCCTGTTGGCCTGTCTTGCTTGTTTCCTGGAGAAGAAGCGCCCCTCCTAGCCACAGGTCCTGGCTTTGGTCAGGTTGCCTGGGAGATGGCCCCTGGGAGCCAGAGCCACGCGCACAGGAGCTAGACTGCAGGTGCCCTCCGGCAGGCCACAGGCAGAGGCAGAGGGAGAAGTCAAACTGCTATGCAGTTACCATAGAGGCTTCTACCAACTCCCTGGAAAGTTCTGGAACTGGGATGGCCCTTCTGAGACATCCTAAAATTGAGACAAGCGAGTGAGCCCTGGAATAGCCACTCTCGTGGAATAGCCACAGGAAAACAATTTGTCCCCCCAGGACAGGAGCATTCATGTGGGCAAGGCAGCTCCTATCTGCCAAGCACAGTTCAGATGGAGCAGCAGGTAGCAGTCCCTTGAGGTAGGGATCTTGGGGGCTGTGGGGGAAGGGGCACCCTGCACCTCCCATATGCAGCTCTTCCTCCTCCTCCCTTCACCCTTCTCAGCCTGTTAGCCCCTGCTGAGCACCTTGCAGCCACCCCTGTTTCCAACTGCAGAGACAGCACACAACTTCAGAAAGGTTCACAACTCCTAAGGCACCTGCACTGGATGCGGAGGAGCGGAGGCCGCCTTTCCCACGAGCTCCTGGCATACAGAAACTGCGGCTCCCTGAGTGCTCAGTAGACGCACGCGGCACGGAAGGCATCAGCAGGCCCATGGGAAAGTTCCAGCTTCCACAGCTCCCTGTGAGTATCTCCAAGTGTCTACGTGGCTTCTGCCGATGACATACAAGCACACAGAAAGCCTGCTTCCACAGCCAACCTGGCAAGCAGTTCTGGGCTCAAGCCAAGCAAGTCTTGTCCTTGCTCCCTTCCCTGTCCAGCGTTCTGCTGCAAGTCCATTTCCTAGCTCAGAAGGCCAAGTGCATTTAGAGACCTCCGGGCCAGGGAAAGCCCAACGCCATTGCCAACCACACTACATCGCCGTTCTTCTGAAGGAAATTACTATTGATCCCACAGCTCTCCTCCCCATGCTGTTTGCCGGGGGGACAGCCAAGGATTCCCTTGCCAGCTGGGCTCCCACACGGCTCCACTGTGCCTGCACCAGATGGCCAGACCAACACTCTTTGGCTGCCGCCCGCTCCCTGGGAGATGAGGCTGTGACGTCTATCAGCCTGGCTTTTTATACATGAGGACGAGGACAGCCGGGTCAGGGATTGCGGGGCCAATCACATTACGCTCAAAATCTCTGCACAACAAAAAGATTTCCGAATCCCAGCGGTTATCAGTGTAACCACAAGGCAGGGACGCGATTTTTTTTTCTATAGTCTTCTTTCGCTGCTCTTTTGACAAACATCCGCCGGCTGCCTTCTTGGCTGGCAGGGGAAGTGAGGGTAAATGAGAGGGGTCCCTACCCTCAAGCAAGATACAGTCAACTAGGAGGGAGGTTGGATGCCCGTTTCTTTCATTGTCCAAACCAGGACTCTTTGGAGCAGGTAAGAAAGGCTGCTGTTTGTAGTGAAGCCAGGGTGATAGACATACACCCGCATTTGTTCCAGACGAACCGGCACATCACCCCACATAGTAACAGCCTGGCCAAAAAGGGTGGGGGCGGGGAGGGGGGAGGGGTGTTCCCAGACTGGGGGTGTGGTACTGTTAGGTGGTGCCACAAGGTGGCGCAATTGAAATACTCGTAGTTTTTCTTTGTTTTTGTTTTCTGTCTTGATGAAACTGATTTGCCTTTCCATTGCCATGGCTCCCATGGCTTGCTGGAGCCCTACATCAGCAGTCAGTCCGTGAGCACATGGCGGTTTCAGAAAGTTTGCACGTTGCTGGTAAAAACGCACACAGCCATTGACAAGAATGAAAGTGCGTCAGCTGAAGCTTTGGAAAATGAAAACCTGAAATGGGCTTAGTTAGTCCTGGCCAAGACAACAAATCCTCCAGCTCCATACCACCTCGATCACTTCACCGCCGTGGACCATTAGAGGTACCGCTGGAGTTCTTTTGTCCCGCACGGCCGGGTGGTAGAGAGTGTGTGCAGCTGTGCGCCTTTCTTTCCAACCTTACGGTCGACACTGTCACGAGCGAAGCTTGAAACTGGCTGTAGTAGCATCAGCAGAGGCTTCAAATCAGGCCAGGCAAGAAGCAGTGAGCCTTTGGAAAACATTCGCCAGCCCATCATTTAAGTTCCATGATTCATGTGGGTTGGTTTCAGGCAGTTCTGTCACATTCCCCCAAATTACAGTGTCTTCCCTCCCCCAAAACACACAGCCAACTGGAGGACACAAGGGCGATGTTCCCACACAGGCTCACTCATCTGGACAGCCAGAAAAAGGGAGCCCACACACGTACACCAGTTCAAAGGCGGTGGCAGTGGTGGATGCTGTGAGTCAGGGAGTCCCCTCCCCGCCCCCAACCCTGGGCTTGGGATGGCAGGGGAAAGCTTATTCCCAAAGTGATGGATGCTTCCACATTTGCATATTCAAATGGACCCATGGGGGAAACTCAAGATATCTCATGTGTGATTGGTGGGATGGCAGAGACTGCCCCCAGGCACCACTCCCCCTGCCTGTAGGAGAGGGTGGCATGTTCAACTAGAGGGTTCCTTTGAGAAGAGCTTAGTCAAGGGACTCTTGACAGAGCTGTGGGCAGCCGAGGAAGCTGCAAGGGAGAGGCACGGACCTGGGGGAGCAGCGAAGCTTGGGAAGCTGCCACAGAAGCTGGAGAGAGCTGCTGGTGGCCGGAAACGCAGCTACTGCCCACACTGCAGCTTGGCTCAGAGACCGAATACTGAAACTCCTCCTTACCTCTAAGTGCGTGGTCCATCAGTGCCTTTTATGGGCCAAACCTGACCAGAAGCCAGTGAGCCAAGTCAGGGCAAGAGATCAGGGATCAGCCTCCTGGACGCAGCAGGTGGATGAGAGGGAGAGGAAGGAGAGGGGCAAAAGGAGCTACCCAACCACTGTGATGCTGTCTTGCCCAAGTCTGCAGGTCTGAAGGAGATGTACCAATGTGAGGGCAGGCCCAGCCCAGCACACCACAGGCTGGCAGCCCCGTGACCTTGACCTGGCAGAGCACTCCTGAAGAATCCAAGCAGAACCAGCCAGGGCCACTCAGTTGACCCACATGTGAATGTGGACACTGGCGTGCCATGGTTCAACCTCTGTACAGGTGTGGCTAGGACCTTGATGTGACAAAGCTGAAAGGCCAGGCTGCCTGCCAGCTGGCACCATTCCCCTTCCAAAGGCCCTACTGGGTAGTTATGATTTGTATCCCCACACTATTTGTCTTAAAGAACAAAACCCCATGAAAGTTTGAAGGCCTCAAACCTGGATCTGACACTTAGGATGCAAAAAACAAGCTATTTGGCTTGCTATGCTTGCGTGCTCTTTCCAATGATACCCAACCACAGGGTAGGCAGGCTCAAAAGAAGCTATACAACAGGGATCCCCCCTCCCTTCAAGAGGGGCTTCTGCTGGCCTCCTCCTAATCCTTTTCCTCACCTTGTTGGAGAGAGGGTTAATAGGTATGGGAGTAGGCGGAGACCTTTTGTGGCCCAAGGCTTTGGGAAAAAGGACTTACGCCTTTGTTTACTGTGGGGTAGCCCAGCGTTCCTAGGGCTTAAGCTGAAAGCGAAAGGATGAGTAGGAGTTACATAAGAGTGTTCCAGGCATGCAACTCAAGCAAAGGTCCCTGAAGAGTCCCCAGGGAGCCAGGGTGCAGCTGGCTGATGAGTTTAAGGTGGTGGAGCAGGGAGGGGCAGGATGGAGGTGGGGAAAGGACTGGCTTGCATCTGTAACCAATGCTTGGAGAGCTGCAGGAGTCACCCAGCCCCTTCCATCCCTCCTCAGTGTTTACCAACTCTCCTGGCCCTGGAAGCAGAAAGAGCCAGAAAGAGCTTCCCTGCCCCAACCCATCCACCTCAGCAGATGCTCAAGCCCTCAAGGAGCATGTTCACTCTAAAAGGCTGGTGCTCTCCAACAAAACTCTGGCTCTGGATTTTAAATATACATATATTTTCAATTAGGCTGCAGGGGTGGCACTGGTCGGTTCTGAAAGTTCTGTTCCGTGAGCCTTCAGAACTGCCAGGCAGAAGCGCAAATTCTCAGGTGTCTCCTCCTTTCCAAAGCACCGGGAGAAGGCAGTGTGTCAGACCACAGCAGTAAGGCTTCTACACCACAGCGTGCCCAGGTGTGGGGGCCTGTTCCTTCCCCACCCGCCCCCCGCCCCGCCCGGCCGGCAGAGAAGGGTGCACTGGGCAGGGCTCTCCACCTCCATCCCCTACCTCCTGATGTCAGATATGACACATTCTCCAAGCTACTGACCTCTGCCCTTGCCTTACAAAAACAGCCCTCCACTCCATCCATCTTCGGACTCCTGCCTGCCTGTCCTGATACAGCGGAGGCTTCCCGCAGCAGTCCTTTTGTTTGGAGTGGACTCTTTCTCTCCTCTTCCATTCCCCTCCTTTCCTCTTCATTGCGCATTGTCCATCCAGGTCACCAATGGAGCAGGGGGCTTCGCTGCCTCCTGTCTCCTCCCCCCGCCCCCCACACCGCGTCCCTTACATCTCTGGAAATCAATCTGGCATGAGTCTTTGAGTCAATATATACAGAATTTACAGACTGGCATGTGACTCTCAGATTCATGTTCAGCATGGCCAGGTGACAAGACTTCTGGGTCTCAGAAAGGAAGTTGGGTCTTGGGCCTGACTTCGCAGAGCAACCGGGGAAACTGCAGGTAGAGAGAGTCTTTGGACAAGGCAGGAGCCCTGGGTAGAGATGGGCTCTAGCAGACCCAGGAGGAACTTGGTGAACCAGTACAAGTCACAAGCAACCTGACTGCCAGAGTGTGACAGCCCTAGAGAGCCCAGGAGAGTGCCTAGAACTTGGAACCTTCTGGAACAGAGCAAAGGCATAACCAAGAACACCTAACCTGGTCCTTGACGCTAAACTCCCTGCACACATAAGGGTCCAACCTCACACGGCAGAGGGCACAGGTGCCTGGGTATCAGTCGCTGCAGCAGTTTGAGTGCATCAGATAGCTGATGGCAAGACAGCAGTATTGTTAGATGGTGCTTCCAAAGCATAAATGCAGAAGAAGCAAGGGAGGCCTTCAGCTGCAAGCACATAGGGGAGACAGAGCTGATCCCAGGTCAGGGAGCTCCCCAGCCACCAACTGGATTATTCCTGAGCTAGCGCCTGTTCTGGCCAGATGCCTACAACACACCCAACAGAAACTCCAAGTCTGCTTCGGACCACAAGGGCTACAGCAAGAAGATCCAGCTACCCACTCCGCCCCTGTTCCCAGTCAGGCTTCCTGTCTCAGACGGGGCAGTGGGATGGAACATTCGAGATCAGTCCTCTGTGGTCTTGAAGTAAGGTGACAGCAGTGGGTTCAGGACAGACCCTCCCCAAGAATAAAAAGTACAATTCCAATGACCACACACCTCCCCTGCACCAACCCACAAGTACAACTGCACATGCGCAACCATCTTTAGCACCATTAAAAATTGATATTTGGGGGTCTGGCATGGTAGCCTAGCAGCAAAAGTCCTTGCCTTGCATCTACTGGGATCCCATATGGCTGCCAGTTCATATCCTAGCTACTCCATTTCCCATCCAGCTCCTTGCTTGTGGCCTGGGAAAGTAGTAGAGGACGGCCCAAAGCCTTGAGACCCTGCACCCGCATGGGAGACCTGGAAGAAACTCTTGAATCCTGGCTCTGGATTAGCTCAGCTCTGGCCCTTGCGGCCTCTTGGGGAGTGAACCAATGGATGGAAGATCTTTCTCTCTGTCTCTCCTTCACTCTGTAAATCTGACTTTCCAGTAAAAATGAATAAATCTTTAAAAAATTTTGCTCTTTGTAGGAGCCTGGACGGTTCACAAATACAAAAGTGTTATCATACTGGGGTGTCTAATAATGAAGCCCAAATTAGGGTTCTTAACCTTTGGGGTACACAGATATCTTCAAAAGTCTGCCCTCCAAGATGTTGCCCACTCTTTCAGGATTTGGCAGATCTTGCTTCCAAGCTCCTGGCAGTGATGGGAACCCAGCCGAAAGATTTGGCTCTGGTGGAATAAAATGGCCCGAGGGGAGGGGGCTTGGGGGGCTGGGGAGAGACTTCCCGGAGGGGTCTGTGTGAAGTGGTCACTTAGTCCCGGGTGAGAGCAGAAAGAGTTAAGGGGTGTAAAGTGTGGCTTTTTCACCTCCGAGGTCTCTGTCCTGAGTCATTAAGAACACACAAGGTTGAGGGAGCGTCCCGTTCGCTAGGCCTGCCTCCAGCGCACAGCTTTGCTTCCCAAGCAGATGAGTGCCATCGCTGCCCTCCCTGTCAAGTGTGCCCTCCCAAGCAGGCACTAGGGATGCTGATGGAGAACTGCACGGGGTAGAGAGGCCGCGTCCTTGCCAGCAAATAAACAGGGGAGGCTCTTTCCGCAAAGTTCCCCGAACACATGCTGCTATAGGCAGCTCTGCAGGAACAAGGCTGCCCCTCCCCCCACCCAGTCTGGGGTGGGCTAGGCAAAAGAGGGACCAGCTCCAGGTGCTGGAGGATGCCTCCCACCCACCCCACCCCTCCTCACAATTTGGAGCTAGAGCCTTGAGCAGTGCCTCAAACCTCCTCCTGGTAAATTGAATAATTTACCACCCCGCCCCTAACAGGGCCTTCGGGCACCTCCCGCCCCACATCCACCACCCAGGTGGTACCTGTGCCTGCGCAGGTGAGGAAAAAGGCCTGTGGAAAACACCATTACTGATAAGTAACAGCTCCTTTCAGGTTTAATGACACGTTGCATCCATCCTAAAGCTCTCTCAAAAGAGAGAGAGACAGAGACAGAGAGAGAGAGACACAGAGAGAGAGAGAGAGAGAACGAGAGAACGAGAGAACGAGAGAGAGAGAGAGAGAGAGAGAGAGAGAGAGAGAGAGAGAGAAAAGCCCTCTCGAGGGACGGCGCCTGGCGCTGTAAATACGAACGTCAGGCCAGGGCGCGCGCGGGGGAGGGCGCACGACGCAGCGCGGCGCGGGTGTGTAAATTAACTGGGGGCAGCAGAGTAAATACATTACACACGGTATTTATTATGCGTCTGCACCTCGGAGAGCTTCTCCGGCTCCCGGACGCGGCAAATCTTGTCCCGAGCGCCGCAGGGCCGCGCAGTCGAGACCGATGGCGAGGGAACCTGGAGCGGGGGTGCGGTGTGGGGGGGTGGAGTCTTGGTGCCGCCCCCGGGATCCCCCAAGCGGTCCCACTCACACCCCTCCGCGGGGGCTGGAGGGGGAAGGGCTGGGCCGCGGGGCGCGGGTGGGGAGGGCGGCAGGGTGGGAACGGGCGGCGCGCCCGGCCCCTTAGCATTCCGCCGGCGCGCCCGCCATCGCCGCGTGCGCCCCCGCGCCCCGCTGTAATTACCCCGATTACCAAATGAATCTCGCGCTTTTGTGCTCGCCGGGCGGTGGGTGCGGGGAGGCAGTTCTAATAGTTGTCATTAGGGCCAGGGGAGGCGGGGCGCCGGGGGCTGGGGGTGGGGAGGCCGCCGTTCCCTGGCTGGCTGGCTGGCTGGCTGGCTGGCTGGCTGGCTGGCTGGCTGGCTGGCTGGCTCACTTGCTCGCTCGCTCGCTCGCTCGCTCGCAGGCGGTCCCGGGCGGTGCGCAGGCCGCTGCTGGCTGCTGAGTAATGATTTTTTTTTCTAATTGGAGGCGAACAGCGGCCCTAATGGATGGAGCAGCTCTCAGCGCGTTCGCTGCGCCCGCTCCTCGATCAATACGGCTCGCAGAGACCGCGGGGCCGAACTCCGGGCCCTTTGTGGTCAGAGATGCCTCAGGGGCCCCTATCTCTCCAGCACCACCATCGCGCCCCCATCTCCGGCTGCTTTGCCTCCCCCGCCCCCCCCCCCACATACATCGTACACACACACACAAACACACAGCACACAGAGCATTGCCGCCTCTGGGCCTCCATGGACACTCCACCCCGAGCCCCTTCTCAGACCCTGTTCCCCTCCTGGGACATCCCTCCAGCCCAACACGCACCCCCCACCTCTGTCTCCGCAGACACAACATTCCCTGCTTTCCAAACTAACCCCCAGCGACACGATCTCCCCGGGGCTTTTGGAGCCAGGGCGGGTTGGCAGGGAGGTGCGCAGCTCAGGGGGAGGGCGGACCTTGGATGGCCCCGCTCCGGCTCCCTTCCGTGACAACGCTTCCGCCGAGCGCCCCAGGCTTGGAGGAGAACCTGGCACAGGAGGCTGCCTCGGAGGAGGAGAGTTTGCGCCGGCTGGTCGGGGGAAAGGTTCGCTGAGTCCAATTAAATCCGCACGTTCTTTCCTCTCTGGGCCTCCTCCGGCTTAGACCCGTTCCAACTCAGCCCCTCCGGCTCTGTGAAGGAACAGAACCCTGCCTGCGCGTGTACACACACACACACACACACACACACACACACACTGTATGTACACACCTTGCCCATTTTGCAAGAAACCATTCCCCCCCACCCCCATGCTGCCTGGAATGTTTAACTGCTAGAAACCAGATGAGGTCTGGAGGTAAGGGGTCAAATGTGGCCCCCGTGTCCTGCAGCTAATTAGCTGGTGACCTTGGGCGCGGACTCGGCACCCTTTTCCTTGCACCTTGCACAAGTTTAAGGCAGCTGGGCAAGCTAGGTGCCTGCAATACAGTCAAAAGAATGGGCAAAGCTTACCACTCCCTCTAAAGTTCACAGACCTTCTTTCCTTCACCCTAGAACAAAGGCTGGACTCCTGGGGAAGCCAAGTTACTCACTTGCTTTTGCCACCATTCATGCATAACATTTAGCATTCCATGATGTCATATACACCTGATCTTTTTTTGTTTATTGTCACTCCTCCCCCTCAGATATAATTTCTATAGGGAATGGGGCTTGCATTCATCCACCTAAAAACAAAACTTAGTAGGTGCTCAACAAATGATCACAGGAACAAATGCTTAGGGTCTGAATTTGGTCCAACTTCTTCCTCTCCTCTCTGGGGAGAGGGTGACACCGTGACTTCTCCCTGTGTTTTCCAAAGACGGCCATGGTAATATTGATTTTCCAGGACCTTGCTTCTATCCTCCTTCAAGAGGAACCTGATTCCCCTATACTTGAACCTGGCTGAGACTTTGTTGACTCTCTCCATGAACAGGAGGCTACCAAAGAGATGCTCGCAGGTTTCCCAGTCTAGGTCAGGAGTGCCACAATTTCCACCTCACCCATTCCTCTTGGAGACTGACGCTCTTAGAACCCAGCTGCCATGTTGTAAAGCAGCCTGAGTCACATGACCATCTGTAGTTGACACCCAGTGGTGTCAGCCAACCCTGTGTGGAAACAGCAAGATGTCCGTGTGGAGCAGAACCCAGCTAGCAGTTTCATGAAAACTCAGGTTGATGTAAGTCACTAAGTTTGGAGGTGATTTGTTATTAGTGGTACACAAAACTGAGTCCCCTACTCTAATAGCTTCTCTTCAATTCCCTCTTCCCCCTGGAGTGACACCATGGGTTTCCCTTGTCACTCAACCTCACTGAGAAACAGACACACATACAGAGAGAGATGGAAAAAGATCTTCCATCCATTGGTTCACTCTCCAAATGCCTCACAGTGCTCAAGGTGGGCTAAGCTAAAGCCAGGTCTCTCATGCGGGTTGGCAGAACCTCAGTGCCTGAATCATCCACTACTGCCTCCACAGAGTACATATTAGCAGAAATCTGGAGTCAAGAGTGGAGCTAAAATTTGAACTCAGGCACTCCAACATAGAATGTGGGTGTCCCAGTTGACAACCTATTCCCTGCACCAGATGCCTACCCCTCCCTCACCCTGGTATCTTGCCACACATCTGTCCACGTCATCCTGTGCCTTCCTGTCCCAAGTGTCTGTCTGCCCGCCTTGGGACCAGCCCCATTCTTGAGCTCTGTTTGGTTTCCAACAACTCAGGGCTAACATGCCCAGCATATATATTTCTTTTTTTGCACTCATACAAAAAGATTTCTTGTCACACGCTCAGATCATTGACGGTCCCTGTCATGTGCCTTCCTGACTCTTCCCTAGACTGTTCATGCCACCATGGCTCTCACCTGCCTGGGTAATTGCCAGGCTCCTCTGCTGACCAGTTGCCTATAAGGGTAGGGGCCAGTCTCCCTTATCCATCATCACTCCTGGGTACCTGCAGCAGGCACACAACAGGTGGCCAGTAAACACTTGTTTCATCTAGGAGACCCAGACAAAGTTCCTGGCTCCAGGCTTCAGTCTGGCCCAGCCCCAGCCATTGAAAGCATTTGGGGATTGAACCAGTGGGATAGAAGAACTACCTCTCTCTGTCTCTCTCTCACACTGTCACTTATCTTTCTGAAAATAAAAACGAAAGAATGAAATACCTTAGGGGTCAGGTTCTGCAGTAGGGGCCCCAGTGGGCAGGTGGGAGCACTTGAGGAGCTGGGGGTTGTGACATCCTCAATGGACCTGAGAAGACAGAATGAGTTTACCAGGTGGGCGATATATGCGCAGCCAGTCCAGGGAGAGCACCATGAGGAAAAACCCAGAGGCGAAGTGGTGATGAAGGGGAAGGGGTCAGAGCAGTGGAGCTGGGAGTGACAGATCTAGGCCCAGGGCAGGGGCTCCTGCCTTGAGCTCCCGCACCTGATTCTGAACCAGGAAAGATCTGTTTAACGTTGATGTTTTCCCTTTGCCTGCTGGCTTGAGAACTCCAGGGATTTTCAAGCAAATAACTGAGAAGGCAATGTGGAGAGCAAACTGGGGTGTGGGCCCTGCTCAGGAGAGGGGAGGCTGGGGAGCATGAGCAGATGCGGAGGGGGGGAGTTGGGGAGGACTGACTTCCGGGCCGTTCTCTGAAGCAGGGCTTGGACAACCACCGGATGAGGGGGGGATTCAGGAAGCACCGGGGCACCCGCAGCCTCCCCACAGCACCAAGCACCGTGGTGACAGAAAGGAATGCCATGAGGAGGGTCCAACTGAGAAGGGAGGACAGCAGCCACGGAGGCTCACTGCCCAGACTTGCCTTTGAAAGAGAATTTTCCAGTGAAGTACAATCCGTGGCCAACTGCCAGCTGCGGGTGCCTTTGGGCTCTGCCTCAGCTTTCAGGCCAAGGTCATGCACTGCCAATGACCGAGCATGGCCCCTGAGAGCTAGCTCAGGACTCTTTGCAGGGGTGATCTTTAATGTTGCGGTTGCCATCCAGAGCTGGCTAGACCCACCTCTCCTCCCTTCCCCCTCTTCTTCCACAGAGGATAGGCTGCACCCTAGCCTCTGGGCTCCCTCTACCCCCCTCCTGCTCTCTCTTTACTTCCTCTTCCATATGCATCTGTCTGTTAAACCTCTCGCCTATAGAATTGCATCTTGGCATTCATTGGCTTCCTGGGGGACCCAGTTGACATTGGGCAGAATGAAGGACACACATATGCTTTGCGTTTCGTGGTGTCAAGGACACGCTTCTAGCCCATGCAGCGTCTCACTAGCCCTGCCAGCATTCTGACGACCGGGCACCCTTGTCATCTCAACTCGGCACCTGTGGCTGGGGACTGAAAGAGGACAAATGGCTTGTCCATAATCACACAGCTTGTGCTCAGTGCCAGGGGCTATCTGACTCCAACACTCGGACTCTCAACCCTGCGGTAGTGACTGCTTTAGGGCATAATGGCTGGGGGCCTGGGGTCAGTGGCCAAGTAGATGTGGGGGATTGGACTTGGTGATCTCGAAAGTCCTGTCTGTCACATGGAGCACAAGCAAGCACTGGCTGAGGAGTGAAGAGATTGGGCTTGCCATCTATAGGCTTAGCGCACCCTCCCAGGTGCCCATCCGACTCTCCCACTCACCTGGTGCTCCTCCTGTCTCGTGCCACAGCCAAGCTTCCCTTGCCAAGACTGTGCAGCAGCCGAGGAAAACCAG
This sequence comes from Ochotona curzoniae, assembly GCF_017591425.1. Classification (NCBI taxonomy): domain Eukaryota; kingdom Metazoa; phylum Chordata; class Mammalia; order Lagomorpha; family Ochotonidae; genus Ochotona; species Ochotona curzoniae. The sequence goes on along the minus strand of NW_024465023.1, from coordinate 14,807,750 downwards.
GAGGGCTTTGCCTCAGGCTTCCAAGGTGGGCTGTGCTCTCGGTGTAGGAGGCTACAAGATGACATTTGCAGAGTGATAGTGGGAATTGGAGGGACAGAGCCTGGACAGGTTGCCTCTCAAGATGAGCCGGTGGGGGTTGGCCAGAGCCCACGCAAGGCCTACCTGAGCCAGTGTGTGGCCATGCATGTGACGAAAGCAAAGGTGCAACCTCAGCTCCCTTGGGAGAGGGTATAGTTCTTAACAGTGTCCCCTCTCAGCTGCCTGCTGGGGGTTCCCACCAGTTCTGTGCTACTCAATGATTATCAACTGGTTCCGCGAGGTGTGGGAGGTAGGGAGAACCCCCTTCTGCCGGTTTCCATAGAGCAAATCCTCCTCCTTCTCCCAGAGGCAGTTCCTAGCCACCAGAGGTGGAAGACGTGTGCAAAGCTGGCTGGGCTGGCTCCAGGGCTTTGAATGAGCAAGGGCTCCCCAGGGATGGCCAGAGACTCCGGTGTAGCTTATCCAGGCTAGGGAGCAAAGGAATCCAAAGGAAAGGGCAGGGGTTAAGAGCTTCAACTGGCTGGGCTGAGGGCCTGGGAGGGGCGTGTCACCCTGCCTGCCAGATCACAGCCCAGGGTGTTGCTGTATGCTCTGGCCCAGTGTTTGTTCTGTCTCTTGCTGATGACATGCTGGAACTTTGGCCTTGCATCTGGCAGGTGCTCCCTACACTTAGAACTGAGAAGTGAGTGTAGGTGTGTATATCTCTGTGTGTGTGTTTGCACAGGCACACTTAGATGTAAGTCTTTCTCCCAGACACAATAGAGACAGCCATGCCATGCCCAGGCTACGGGCTTGGCTGTTCTGGCCAAGGCTGGTCCTGGGGTGGCGGGCAGGAGGAGCTGAATGAAGGCAAAGATTTCCTAGAGAGGGAAGGCATTTGCCACAGTGGCCAGGATACTTGCATCCCATATCAGAGTACTGGGGTTCGAATCCTGACTCCACTCCTGAGTCCAGCTTCCTGTTCATGTGTACAGCAAGAGGCTGCAAGTGGTGACCCTTGCCACCTGCGTGGGATACCCAGTTTAGCTCCCAGGTCCTGGCTTGGGCCTGACCCTGCTCTAGTTGTTGGCAGCAGCTACGAGAGTGAACCGGTGGATCTCTCTTCTCTTTCTCTATCCCTGCCTTTTAAATTCACAAACATAAATATGTATTTAAAGCTTATTCAGGGATGCCGAGGACCTCATTGAGCTGAGGTGAGAGGTTTCTGACCCAAAGTGCTTTATATAGGAATTCCTCCTCTACAGAAATTCCCTTGGAGCTTGAGGCCCCAGGAAGCTAAAAGCCACATTTGCCAAGTACCTGCTCTCAGCCGGTGTACCTCACTCCCAAGCCTCTCCTTGCTCTGTGCTGCTAACCAGAGACCCTTGCTCTCTTCTTTCCATTCACTTTGTACAAGAAGGGGAAGGTAGGTCCAGCTCACACCTGCTCCTGTCCAAGAACTGGTGAAAATTAGACTGAATACCACCAAGTACACATCTGACTGAGACAGGTCTGGCTCCCCCAAGGTTCATGTGGGCACCTCCGAAAAACCACCTTGGGGTTGTTCTTCATGCCCACAGCTCATTAGAGTTTCTGGGGCTGGGCCAATAAATTGCCAGGGACAAGCTAGGCGGCGCCTGCCTGGAAACTCCACCACCGCGCCACCCTCCTCGGAGGCCCTCCCTGGCTGCCTCGTGCAGCGGAGGCTGCACTGCGCAGAGCTGGAGCTGAGCCTGACAAGTGACACTTTGACGAGAGACGCTATGACGAGTCCCTGGGGAGGCTGGGGAGTCTGGTTCCTACAGACAGTGTCTCCCCGGAGGCAGTCTCCGTGCTTGAGTGCGTGTGTGTGTGTGTGTGTGTACGCGCGCATATGTGTGTGTGTGAGCGTGCGTGTGTGTGTGTGTGAGCGCGCACGCTTGGCTTCTGCGAATGAGGATAAAACTCCCCAGGCCTCGCAGGGAGCATGACAGAGCTCCAGCCCCCACCAATACTCCTAGCTTCCACCCTTTCCTTCCTGCCAGCAGTGGGGGGGGGGGGCGTTAGGAGGGGGAGGCATGCAGAACAGGCGTGGCAAGGCAGCCAGCAGCTGCTGAGTTCAAGAGGTCCCCTCCTGACGTCATCCTGTCCTCACCCCCATGTTCCAAGCTGGAAGCTGAGGAGCCTGCAACGCAGACGGGCTCCAGCCTACAGGTGTGCCATTTGTCTGCCTTGGTGATTGTCTAGGCTGCTGGCTTTGTGCCAGCAAAGAAATCAAATAGCAAGCTTGCCATCTAGGTATGTGCCTAGGAAACCAAGCTCAAGCCGGAAGCCCTCCGGAACAAGTGGCATATGTAAATCTGAAAAAATTTCTGGGCTGACCAAAGTCTAGCACGATTAGACAGGAGCGAGGAGGTTGGCACTGTCTTCCAGCAGGGGCTTATGACAGGCGTCCTTCCTTTGGGAAAAGTAAATGTGATGAGTGTGGAAGGGGACGGAAGTCACAAAAACTCAAGGTGGTACTGGGAGAGGGGGTGGCGGTCAGCCATCCGGTCTCCCCATGTCCCCCTTCCAGACACCAGTTAGCAACCTCCGTCTTTTCCTGTGTCCCTGCAGTGAGTCTAGCAAGGTCACATGTGGGTCCTCTTTTTTTCCCATTGTTAGTCATTTTGTTTATTTAAAGCAGAGTGACACAGAGAGAGAGGGCTGGTCTAGGTGCATACCTGGAACCCAGAGCTTCGTCTGGGTCTTCCCCATGGGTGGCAGGGCCTCCTGCGCGGTCCATCTTCCACTGCCTTCCCAGGCACATAAGCAGGGAGCTGGATCAGAAGCAGAGCAGTTAGCATTTGAAGTTGGCATTTCAATATAGGATGCTAGCACTACAGGCAGTGGCTTAACCTGCTGCACTCAATGCTGGCCCCAGCGTTTTCCTTCTTAGATGTCTCCTCCCTGCACTGCCCCTAAAGGTTCCATACCCTGACTTTTTCCCCTGAGGCCTGCAGGGACAAGGCCTGTTCCTCTCCTGCCGGCATCCCAGCTGAACTTGACTTCTGACTCTCCCGCCGCCTAAGAAACACCTGCATAACATAGTGCCTTAAAACAGCAGCAGCTGCTTTCCGCTAGCCAGCCAGCCCCTGTGATTCCAAGAGCGTGCTAGGCTCAGCTGTGTGCTTCTGTCTCACGTGGCAACTTTTGCAATTGCTGGCAGTTGGGAGCTGGACTGGGTCTGGAACCTTCTAGACAGCCACCAATGCCAGCCATTGGCCACAGTGTTCTCTTGGGCTCAATCTCTCCCAATGGCCAACGTTATCTGAAGTCCTTAGGTGGCAGCGACATGGGAAGAAGCAAAGCCAGACACTGCCAGGTCTCTTTAGGCCTACATCCAGAAGTCACGTGGTAATACTTCCGCTGCTTGCCTTTGGCCAAGTCACAAAGTTGGCCCGATTCAAGGGGAGGGGGGCCATGGCCACAACAGCATGCATATACACAGCTGGAGAAAACTTCGGGCTGCCGGGTTTGTGGCACATCTGCCAGAGCCATCGCAGCCCCTACCATCTCAAATTCTGTAGGCTGCATAGTCCACCATCCCTACAGAAGCTGGAGATGGGCTCAAAGTTTCTTTTTAAGGTCTCTGTGTCCTCTGAACCCATTCCAAGTTGGGGACACCCCTCTAGGTCAATCAAAGCTCCCTCTACTCAGGGTTGCGAGGCGAATCATTTGCACAGCAAAGCTCATCAAGGGTTTGTGGACTAGACACATAGAGCCTGCTTCGTCCAAAAAACCTCTAGAAGAAAAAAAAGTCCTGGCTGGGGAAGGTTCTGGAAAACATCTCACTCAACAGAACAATTTTTTTTAAAAAGATTTATTTTTATTGGAAAGGCAGATATACAAAGAGGAGGGAGAGAAAGGGGAAGATCTTCCGTCTGATGATTCACTCCCCAAGCAGCCACAACAGCTGGAGCTGAGCCGATCCGAAGCCAGGAGCTCCTCCGGGTCTACCACGTGGATGCAGGGTCCCAAGGCTTTGGGCTGTCCTCGACTGCCTTCCCAGGCCACAATTAGGGAGCTGGATGGGAAGTGGAGCCGCTGGGATTCGAACCAGCGCCCATATGGGATCCCGGTGTATGCAATGCAAGGACTTTAACCACTACACCATCGCACCGGGCCCAGAACAATGTGTTTTTACTTTTTATTTTTCACTTTTATTTGAAATGCAGAGTCAGAGAGAGAGAGAGAGAAACTTCCATCTACTGGCTCACTCCCCAAATAGCCACAACAGCTGGAACTGAGCTGATCTGAAACCAGGAGCCACGAACTCCTTCTGAGTATCCCATGTGGGTGCAGGGTCCCAAGAACTTGGGCCATCTTCTGCTGCTTTCCCAGGCTGTAAGCACAGAACTGGATCAGAAGTAGAGCTTCCGAGATTCAAATCAATGGCCAAATGAGATGTCAACATCACAAGTTGAGGATTAGCCTGCTATGCCATAGGTGCCAACCCCCAAAGTGCTTCTTTAAAACCTCCAGAGTCTGAGAGAATCAAGATGGCACAATAGAGTAAGGACACGTTTAAACAGATGGAGAAAGATTAGCCAGTGTGAAGCAGAGAGGGCACATTCCAGGAAACAGGAGAGGACAGAACAACAGCAGAGGGGTACCTGGAGACTGACAGACACAGGAAAGCAGCGGACACAATGGTGCAGTGTTGTAATGATTAACACCACAGCAGCATTCAGCAAGTGGCAGATCTGGATTGCATCGGCAGCCAGAACTCCACCAGCAACCAGGTGGGAAGGGACTTTCACCAGGGGAGCTCAGGAGGTGAACACAAAGAACTGTCCATCCTGCTGGTCTGTTTGATTTGATCAGGAGCAGAGACAGAGCAGCAGATCCCAGATGGGCAGTGCAGGAATAGGGTGGATTGCACAACCCGATCTGCCCCCTAGAGCCGTATTGGGTGTCATTTTGTTTAAGGAAGCAAGGGCTATGGACAGGACTGTGCATGCACTGAGCTGGCAGTGAACTCATTTCTGGCTCAAGGAATTGCAACAACGTGGCATCCTACAGGTTCCACTCAAGATAGGTCTGGGCAGCCCTCAGACCACACAGCCAACAGATCAGCTACAAAAACATTCTGAAATACATTATGCTAAGTCCATGGAGTACAAAATTCTGAAGCCACTTAAAATAAGGCCCTGTAAGAGTTTTTAAGGATATAACAGGGAATGGGCATTTCATGCAGTGGTTAAGATTTCACTTGGGATGCCCCAATCCCTGTATCACAGTGCTTGGGTTTGAATTTCAGCTCTGCTTCTAATTCCAGCTTCCTGTTAATGCGCACCCTGGGAGGCAACAGGTGGTCACTCAAGTGTGTGAATCCCTGCCATCTATGTGGGAGACCCGGATGGAGTGCCAGGTTCCTGCCTTCAGGTTGGCACAGTCCTACCTAGAGTGGGCATTTGAAGAGTGAACCAGTGAATGGGAAATCTTTTTTTTTTCTCTTCATTTTAAATAAACTAAGCAATTAAAAAAAAAAGATTTTAACAATAGAGGAAAAATGCTCATGGGAAAATGTTAGGTGAGAAAGGCCCAATTTGGTATTGGAAGTTCAGTCTAAAAGTTTGATCTTAAATTGTGGTGTGTAGAAATACAATAAAAAGAGCTAACATTTATTGAGCACTTACTGTATTCCAGGAACCATCTCAGTCATTCCTTGCACTGTCTCCATAGAGTAACTACTCACATACCCATTTTAAAGATAGGAAAGCTGAGGCACAAAGAAATCTCATAAGGTGGCTCAAATGATACAGCTTGATGCTACAAAGCACCAAAGTAAACCTATGAGTGTGGCATTGTTGTCCTATAACTTTTAATCCTGGCACTATACACACATCTGTTACAGGCTGGAAAAAAGACGTGCCCAAATGGTGCAAGCAGGGCTCTCTAGCAAGGGATTACAGAGGGCGTCCAGGGTCTTTGTTGCACACTTCTCTGTGTTTCAAGTTTTCCACAATAGAATGTGATTTACTTTGATCACTGTGCAGAGGGAAGCATCATTTTGCAATCAATAAAAACCAATGGGTTCAGGCGCGGCAGCGTGGCCTAGGGGCTAAGGTCCTCGCCTTGAACACACTAGGATCCCATATGGGCACCGGTTCTAATCCCGGAGGCTCCGCTTCCCTTCCAGCTTCCTGCTTGTGACCTGGGAAAGCAGTTGGGGACAGCCCAAAGCCTTGGGACCCTGCACCCATGTGGGAAACCTGGAAGAGTCTCCTGGCTTCGGATCGGCATAGCATCGGCCATTGTGCTCACTTGGGGAGTGAATCATCGGACGGAAGATCTTCCTCTCTGTCTCTCCTCCTCTCTGTATATTTGACTTTGTAATGAAAATAAATAAATCTTAAAAAACAAACAAAAAAAAAAGGGCTCCTTGGCCATCACCAGTTCACCGGCTAGACTTCAGACTCACACACTTTTTTCTTTTGATCCTCGGAGAGCCTGGACGATTCCGCTGTTCCCTCCTCCCCTCCCCTTGCTAGCATTCCTCCTGGGGAAGAACTCAGAGAGGCCCCTACTTACTGCCTCGCTCAAGCAGCTCCCCGTCCACATGGGACCAGACTTCACTCCCCCTCTCCTTGCCTCGCTCCCAATCACGCACCGCCCTGGCTTTCATGGCCCCAGCATCCGGCATACGTGTGTGTCTTCCCGATTCAATCATCCACTGTGCACCAGTGCAGACTGTGATTCACATACATCCTGCTGGCATCCACAGCACCCACAGCACCCATGTATGGCACCTGGCATCTCAACAGAATTCCCAGACTTTGGAAGCACATCTGTCCGTCCTCTGCTAGCCCACAAAACAGCTTCAGCACTTCAGGAACAGGGGGTTGGCACCTGATTCCAGAGCCACACATCCTTATCTGGGTGGGGAGGACAGGACACATTCCAGGGAGCCTCAGGCATGAAGCGCTGACCTGGCCGGTTGGTCAGGGTGGGTTAGAAAGAACAGACAAGCAGGCGAGAATCCCAGCCCCAGAGCCTGCAGGTGCAGTCTCCATGACTTGCAGCTAGGAGGGTATCTTCAGGCTCATTGCCATTCAGGCTAAGCCCCATGGGATTTGCTTTGTCCCCATGAATGCCGGCGTGTATTTATCAGTCAGTCAACAAATATTTGTTGAGCCCAAGGCAGCAAGTGACAAGGTACTTCAATCAGGACAGGGATTTGTGGCGGGTCGGAGAACAGTAGGTTCTTTGGTTTTCCTCTCTCATTCTACCACTTATACCATCCCCAATTACACATACACATGCACACATGTGCAAATGCACTCGTGTTAGATGCCAGGCCTTCTCCTCAGCCCTCACCCCTTCACAGGTGACTTTGCAGTTTGCCTCACTACAAGTGCAGTATCTTTGCCTTCTTCTTGACTTAGGCCCTGCCCTTGATCTGGAACCTCACTCATGCGATGTTAGCAGATGCACAGCAAGTAGAGATTTGCCACATGCCCATGAGGTTGCGTTTCTTACGCTTCTGCAGTTGTCAGGAGAAGGACTGGGCCCAGTTTGCTAGCAAGTGCAACATGCCAACCCAGACGTACCCCCACCCACCCACACGCTCCACCTCTGCCCGATTCCGTGGCTGGTGTGACAAAGGCCCCGTGCTGGGTGTGCTAGCATCCACTCCATGCAACAGGGCTCATTTGTCAGGTGAGGAGATGGGACCACAGTGAGGGTCATTGATCAAGGCTACACAGCCAAGGGCACACAGCCAAGAGGGGATATGACCTCAGCAATCAGCTTTAGAACTTTCCAGTTGAGCTATCTCCCAACTCCCTAAGAAGGTTAACAACCGGTACCATCTGGTCTCCCAAGCCATGTGCAGGACAAAGAGAACATTCCCCATTTGTGGCAACCTGGGGATCATGTCCCACCTCAAACACTGGCTGTGTGAAGCCCTGGAATATTCTTGCTCACTGCCGCCACCATCACCACCACATTTATCTGCTTCTGTGGGTCTCATGACCCTTCAAGAGGGCCCTGGGATTGACCTACTGGTGGGCCCCATCCTCTGTTATCCTGGAATTTGAAACCTCAGTCAGGGTCATGGGTCTACATTGACACATCCTTGGCTGTCATCTGCAGAACCCTCAAGTTCATCATGAGCTCTTGGAGCAAGGTTCTGCCAGCCCAAGAACTGCAGACACAGTGTTGCGAGTTTAAATTAGAAGGAAAGGTCCCTTTCCGGTTGATGCCTGGATATGTTCCCATGGTTTTCCAACACGTGTGTTCACACAGAAAATATGCAACAGACATTGTCTTGATTTTGACAAGAAGGCCTGGAAGTGTGAGCGAGGGATTACTACTGTCTATTACTGCTGGAAAAGAAGACACATTTTAGGCAACTGCCAACTCCTGCAAAGTCCTGGCAACAGTCAAATAAATATCCCTCCTTTTTCTCCTCAAGTCCCTTCGAGCCCAAACTGAACCAGTGTCCCTGCCTTAGCCCAGGTTTTGACTCTAAGTAACAAATGTCAAAACAAGCTGCTGAAAGGAGTCTAAAGTGAATTTGTCACTCTTGCTCTTGAGCCTGGAGGTCTGGAACTGCTGTACTGTGCTCCAAGCCCCTCAGGGTCTGGGACAGGCAGAATTTTCCAGAGCTGGACAAAACAGTGTCTCCTGTCCCTCGTTCCCTTCTGTCATGTACTTAGCCCTCTGGTGGATAAGGGCGGCTGCTTGCCCATCCCTCGAGCGGAAGCAGGCTGGACTCTCATGGCCGCTGTTCAGGCCTGGATGGTTTGGTAGTGATTTTGTGACCCTCTTGCATGGAGTTAACATTATGGCGTTGTGGGTTAAGCCACTGCTTCTGATCCTGGTATCCCACATCAAGGCACCAGTTCAAGTCCCAGCTGCTCTACTCCCTATCCAATTCCTTGCTGATGGCCTGGGAAAGCAGCAGAAGATGACCCAAGTGCTCTAGGCCCTGCCATCCATATGGGAGACCTGCCTAAAGCTCCTGGCTCCTGGCTTCAGCCTGGCCCGACCTGGCCATTGTGACTGTTCGGGTAGTGGACCAGAGGATGTGTGATCTCTTTTGCTCTGTCTCTCCCTCTTTCCCTTTTTTTATTATAAATTATATTTGTTTATAATGATTACATGGTGGCTCAGGATGGGAAGGATTGAGGTTTAGGGAAAATTGGGTATACTCATTGTTTCCAAATTTGCTATTTCTTTTGGTTGTTGCTGGGGGAAGGTGCCTCTCCCTCTTTCTCTGTCACTCTGCCTTTCAAGTAAATAGATATAAACTTTTCAAAAGAGTGGGCCATAAAAGGTCATATGGCTTCTTGTTCCTTGGAACATTCCTGCTTGGAGCCCAGAGACAGCACGTAAGATGTTCAGTTACCCTGAGGCCAGCAGACTATAGAACAGCGAGCCACATAGAGGCCACACATGGTCACATAATCTGATGACAGGCCTAATCTGTGAGTCATCCCAATTCCAGGCTCCAGACAAACAAGGGAAGCGCTTAGGGAGCTTCCAGACCAGTCCTTTAGTCAGCCAAGCGCTACGGAATGACCTCCGTCAACACCATCAGGAGCAAAAGAAAAAAACCCAAAAAAACAAAATTGCCCAGCCAAACCCTGCCCCAAGTCCTGCCCCAGAAAATCTGTGAACCCAAGAAAACAGTCATCTTAGGCCACTGAGCCTGCAGTTTGTTACACACCAAAAGTAACCAGGACCAGGACCCAGGCTCCGTCTAGCTCATTTGTTTTGCCAAAGCTGGTGGCTGGGATGGCAGCTTTGTCCTCACTGTCCAGAATCATGTCTAGAACTGCAGCCGTTGTATCGGCATTCCAGACAGTAGTGTGCTGGGCAAGATGAATAAAAAGAGCATGACCCAGCTGTCTTTTCAGGAAGTTCCTGGAGGATGCCTCAGGACATGACATAATATTGTCCATCGCTAGGAGGAAGCAAGGCTGGAAAACATCACCTTTATTCTGGATAGCTTCTACGTCTAACTGAAAAATAGGGGTTCCATTTAGAAAGAAGATGAATATTATAGCAGCCACTCACTATAGCACCCAAAGGTTCCCTTGCCTCTCCTCTACCCAGAATGCCTCCCTCTTTATTTCCACTCTCTTCCCATCCCAGAGTCCTAACTTGAACATTGAAGCTGGAGAATGTTCTAGATCCTCAACATGAACGCCTATAGGACAAATGAGTGTTTCCACGGCAGATGCTGAGGACACCTCTGAAGGCATCGTTTCTCATGACTAACGAAGTCCCTGTCTCTTGGCTGGCTGGCTTGCTTTCTTTCTCTTTCTTTCAAAAGATTTATTTATTTTTCTTGGAAAGGCAGATCAGATTTACAGAGAGAAGGAGAGACAGAGAGAAAAGCTCACTGCTCAAATGGCTGCAAACGGCCAGGGCCGAGCCAATCCAAAGCCTCTTCCAGGTCTCCCACACGGGTATATGGTCCCAAGATTTTGAACCATCCTCTATTGTTTACCCAGGCTGCAGGCAGGGAGTTGGATGGGAAGTGGAGCAGCCAGGACACGAACCTGTGCCCATATGGGATCCTGGCACTTATAAGGTAAAGATTGAGCCGTTGAGCTGTTGTGCTAGGCCTGTCTCTTGGCTTTCTAAAATTCCCTTCCAACAAAAGCTCCAGAAAGACAGTACATTGACGGGGACAGGGACTTTGGCTGGCCCCACCTGTTAACTGAGCATCCAGGAGTACATCCAGCACAGGCTCGCTGCATGGTCACCTCGGGAAAGGCGCTGAGATGAAATTCACTTTCATGGATGGAAAACCTGAGATTCAGGACATTTAAAGGCCCCATCTCCTGTTCCAGGGTTCCGAAGTGGCCAGGGTAGGGCCAGGCCGGGGCGGTGGCTCTGCACCCTAACTCCCAGCACCTCCCTCACCCTGCTCTGTCCTCCCTGTTGACCCCTCTCCTGCCTTACATGATCACAGGGGAGCATGCCTGAGGGAGCCCAAAACTGCCTGCTTGGGTATTTCGAATTGAAAAACAGAGACAGAGAAAAAAAAAAAAAAACAGAGATCTTTCCCCCTCACTGATTTGCAGTCCCCAAGTGGCCACAATAGGCAGGGATTGGCTAGAACGAAGCCAGGAGCCACGAGCTCAATCTAGGTCTCCTGTGTGCTTCATAGGGAACAAGTATTCACGCATCAGCAGAAAGTAGAATGGGGGTCCAGCACAATAGCCTAGTGGCTAAACCTCACTTTGCATGCACTGGTTTGTATCCTGGGCATTTGGGGAGTGAGCCAGTGCATGGAAGGCCTTTCTCTGTTTCTCCCTCTGTGTAAATCTGCCCAAGTTGCCGCAGCAGCTGGAGCTGATTTGATCTGAAGCCAGGAGCCAGGAGTTTCTCCCACATGGGTGCAGGTTCCCAAGGCTTTGCGCCATCCTTGACTGCTTTTCCACACCATAAGCAGGGAGCTGGATGGGAAGTGGAGCCTCCAGGATATGAACCAGCGCCCATATAGGATCCCAGAGCTTATAAGGTGAGAACTTTACCTACTAGGCTACAACACTCGGCCCTGTAAAATCTTCCTTTTAAACATAAAGGCACCAGTAACTTGCTGATAAGCAGCCCCTGTATCTCAGTGCCTGGTTTTGCATATGGACAACTTGGGCTGGGCTGGGCTGATAGGGAGTCACGAGGGGCTCTTCCAGCCTGATTCACATGCAGGTGGTTGATTGGCAGGTTGCTGGGGACTAATGGTTCTAGGATGGCCACACCCTTGCCTGGTGGTTGGCGCTGGTTGCCACCTGGGTGGCAGAGGTGACTAGGCCACATCTCTCCCACCTGTCTTCTCAAGTGTATGTACAGATTGGCAGTCGAGAGAGTCCCACGGATAGCATGTCCTGTGCTTTCAGTGTGTCCCCCGGAAGTTCACATGGATGCAACTTAATCCCCACAGTCACATGTTAATAGGATTTGGAGGTGGGGCAGTTTGGGGGCACTAGGATTATGTGAGGTCCTGAGGGTAGGGGGCCTTTGCAATGACATTACTGACTTTAGGAGGAGAGAGGCCCAAGCTAGCACACTTGCTGTCTTGCCAAGGCATATCCTGTGCCATGTTATGATGCCCTCCGGTTAACGGCAGCAGCATGCTCCTAGACCTCCCAGCTTCCAGAGCAGTGAGACAAAGACCCGGAATTCCATCCAACTCGCCCATGTGTGTACAGAGGCCCAAGTACATGGGGCATCCTTCTGCTGCCTTCTCAAGAGCATGAACAGGGAGATAGATCAGAAGTGGAGCATCCAGGATTCAAACCAACACTGTGGAATGCTAGTGCTTCAGGCAGCTGTTTAGCCGACTGTGCCACAACACCTGATAGGCTTGCAAGCCACTGGACCAAACCCAGAATGAGAGTAGGAAGGGACCATCCAGGAGCTGAATGCAAGCAGCTGTGAGCAAGATGAGGTCCGCTACTGCCACGCAGCTTCTCCAGGAATGACGGATGCAACTACCAAGTGTATGTGTACCCTCGCAGGTGCATTCATTGTCAAGCTAGAAAGGAAAGCTGTTTTCCCACTCCAGCAGCTGCTTTGATCTCGGAAGGCACACAACACTTTAAGGGAGAAGTGTGGTTTGTCAAAGACGAAGGCCAAAGGGAGAGAACATTCTAGCAGGAAGTCTTCTCATGGAGAAATCCCACTCCTTCCTCTTCCTCCTCCCCTCCGCCTCGCAAACAGAGCCCACATGCACTCCCGGCACTTAGGGATTTCTGCCACATCTGGGCGAACTAGAAAGTGCTGGAAGCTTCAAGCCCATCTACCTCCTTATGGAGAATCCTGATTCCCGGGTCCTATCATTGTGCTGAAAGTAGGCTCTGACAGAGGAGGGATGAGCAGAAATCACACACACAGCACACACACACACACACACACACACACACACACACACACACACAGTGGCACCTCCCTTGGGGCACCAGCATTCCTTGCTCCCTTGCCCAAGAGGAGAACAGCCAACCCTCAGGCTGGCTGGTCCCTTTCAGAACTGACCCCGTGTGGCTTCATATTTCCAAGCCAACACAGGCTAGAGGGTCAACCTCTGTCTGCAACAAGCAAGCCAGATGACAAAGAGAGTGGTCACAGCCACACAAGACTCCACGCAGGCAGGTCTGGCAGACTCGGTGTGTTGTGCCCACTGCCTGGAAGGACCTTGAGCAGGCGACTCAACAACTTCAGGAAGTGAGGCGGTGGTGGGATAGAGTACTCCTGCAGCCCTTCTCAGGAGCCTGTGCCCCGCCCTTGCTCAAGACGGTCCAGGGCACATGTGAGGAACTTCAAGGTCATCACGACTTGTTGTTCGAAATGGCTGTGTGTTCCAAGCCTCAACAGAAGATAGCTTCTGTGATGAAGGCCAGGGTACCAGCGCTCCAAGGTTGCTTTCAGACCTTGTCGGCGCAGCAAGTCAAACAGCCTTGCTTTCTTCGCAAAGGTCTTGACCTTGGCTGTGGTTCCCCCCAGCTCCCCTGGGGCCTAATGCAAGGGAGCCTGCTTCTGCTTTCCCCACAAATCACTCAAGCCTGACGCTGTCTAATGATGTTCCAAGTAAGCCTTGAAATCTTACTTCACGGGCCATGGCAGGTGGCCAGCCAGCCAGGAGGGAACCCCTCGGGCTCTGAGCAGAGAAGGGGTCCCGGAGGCAGGCCTGGCTCCAGCCTGTGCTCCAGCATTCCTGCATGTGGGAATGAATCACATTATAACGAAGGGTGATTTTCCTCTTTCCTGGATCTACATTGTCCCCCACAAAATGCCAGCCCGGGGTAAGTGGGAACAAGAGAGTTTTCTTAATGGCTTGGCAGGGTAGTGGCAAGTTTTGGGGGTGAAGTAACGCTAGGGAAACGGCGAGTAGGATTGTGTCATGGCCAGATAGCCTCCCTGACTACCATTCTACTCCAGCCTGCTGGTACATCCCTTTGTATTTGCCAGACTTCCCTGCTCAGCCTGCTAGAATGTCCCCAGCTGACCTGCAGTACACACCTGATGAAGCAGGTGCCAGAAGGCAGGCTCATTTTGCATGTTGACTATGAACGCTGAGCCTGCCTGGCTTCAGTGGTTCACTGCAAGGTCATTGGTCGCCCCCTTCACCGTCACCCAATCCCATCACACTGGCTTACATTACATAAGTTTTCCTGCTTGTCTCTGCCTCCAATTTTCACCTAGATGAAGAGGGAGGGAGAGACACGAGCGACAGTAGCGTCACCCTGGCACTGGCAGACACTGTCCCAGGGGCTGGAAGAGATGAGCTGCCACCTGTCCCTTAGGTAAAGCTAGGAGGACTACAGGTCCCCTACTGCTGGCTGTGCTCTTGTTACCTGCCCACCTGCCATGGGTAGGGGGGTGAGGGGAGGGCACTTGGGTGCAGGGCTAGGTGGCTTGCTCAGGTAGGGATGGGGGCTGACAAATCCATTCCAGCTCTGCAGCTCCAGGCAGAGGCGTATCCTGCAGGTTTAGAAACCTGGACAAATAATTACCCTCTCGCAGGGCTGTGCCCAGATCCCAGCGGAGGGGGAAGTAAGAGTGGGCTGTGGGGAGGCGCCTGGCAGGGCCCCCTGTGTATAAAACTCCCTTTGTATGCAGGTCGCCGGCTGCTCCCCATGCCAGGTGCAGCTGCCAGGATTCTCAATGCGGTTTGAACACAATTTGCCAGTGTTGGTTCAGCTCCACTGGCTTCCAGTTGGGGGACCATATGCTGCCTTTAATCTGCCTGTGCCATTCTCCCCGATGTCAATAGGGGCGGGCGGGCGGTTCCAATGGCCCGAGAGCAGAGGCTGGGGTGGCGTCTCGGCACCTCCGCTAGGCAGCCTAGCTAGTGGGTGGCCGCAGCCCTAGGGAGTGGCAGTGGGCAGAACCGGGCCACTAGCAGTGGCTCCTGTGTTTGGCTATGGCACGTGGGAGCTACTGGCTTGGGCCATTCCCTAGCCCCAGCCTTGAACCTTCCCCTCCCAGAGCTCCCTGCCAAGGAAGTTGGCCAGGGAGGTGCCAGTACTCAGTCCACACTTCACATTTCCCTCATTCTTCCTTTAATTGGATTTTTGGTCCTGCTGAGCAAAATAAGCTTTCCACTGGCAAAGCACTCATGCCTCTTTTGAAGGCACGGTGGTGCCCGAGGTCTCCTGGGCAGCTGCAGGCATGATGTTACCTTCCTCCCCCATGGAAGCTTTCATTCCCTGTCCCCAAGGATGAAAGACACACACACACACACGTGCACACAGACATGCGTGCATACACGCGAATCCTGTGTGCACCTCCATCTTCTGCCAGGTGCAGCAAACGGTTTCCATCTGAGAGTTCCATTCATAGACTTCCTTTGCAGAGGGTTCTGACCCAGCCAAGAGCCCCACTTGCTCAGAATAGCATGAGGTGGGGTGTGGAGGGAGGCTGCCAAGGCAGCACACTTTATCTAGCCTAGGCGCCTGCTGCACCCTGCAGCCTGGGGGCCGAGCCGCCCTTTCCCCTGGAGTCATACGTCATCTGTCCCACCGCCCCAGTGTTTTGTTTTTTTCTTTCATTAGTGGCCACCATAGTTTGGGATTGTCTTCCATGTTATCCCGAGGGAGAAAGAGAGGAAGAAGGGAGGCAAGGAAGAGGGGATGAAAGAGGGAGGAGAGAGGAAAAGGAGGGAAGAGATGGACAAGAAGAGGGGACGGGGAGGGGAAAGAAAGAGAAAGGGAGGAATGAAAGAGGAGGGAGAAGGGAGAGGAGGGGTCCCAAGTGAGAAAGAAGGAAGACCAGGAAAGAGGCGGGGGCAGGGGTAGGAGCCAGCCCACCTCTCCTGCACCTGCTGGTAGGGCGGGCAGAGCTGGTGGCTGGCAGCTCCCGGGTTGAGTCAGCCACATTCAGATGTCGTTGGGGAAATCTTTTTTTTTCCCAAACCGGTGAGAGCTGTCACTGGCTGAGGAGCTCCTGCTCTGTTTCCCACAAGTCCCCTTCTCCCAAATTCAGCCCCCTCCTCCCAGCAGCACGGCTCTCCTCCTCCCCACGCCCTGCCCTTGTCCGGTACCTGCTAGAAGCAGGATACGCTCCCCCCACACACACACCTCGCTGCATCCCTGTCTCCCGGGGACCAGTGTAAACAGCTGAGCTCCGGATTGTTAAGGGACCTATTAAAATACAGCCCTGGTGAGCCCCAAGAGCAGACCAGAAAGTTGCTGATGGTCAAATACATGGCACTATCTCAGAGCCTCCGTTAACAAGCACCCATTAAAAGTTGACAACCAGAGAGTCACGCAGAAAGCTCATTTTGAAAAAAAAATCATCATCATAAATAAATAAATAAATAAAATTCAAGTGCTTTCTGCTGCTTCAGCAGGATAGGGCTGGTTTATCTGTCCCCTGCGTTTTAAGCCCAGGAGCACTGGCCTGGAGGCCTCGGTGGCGTGTGGGTGCTGCCCGGTTAATGGAATAGCGGTTGGCTGTTTCTTCGCCAGCCACGTCCGAACCCAGCTTGTTAATGAGCCGGGCTTGTAAGCTCGCTGTCAGTCAACTGGCCTTTTTTTAATCAAAAGATAAAACAGTCGGTTATCAAGGATTAATGACTCTTACAGCATCCATATGAGGCTCGTATTTATCTTTTAAAAGAAAACGGAAGGAAGAAAAATGACCAGATTTTGTTTCAGTAAGCAGTTTAAATCTGCTCTGGTAAGTTGTATTCATTCATTCATTAATTCAGTCATGTGTCTGGGCAAAGCCAGCAGGGGCCCCTTCCATCATAAGAACTTCTGACTGTGAAATAAACCCCGAGTAACCAGATTAACTATGAAGTATGTCTCCGTCAGGTTTTAGGCATTCGTTCAAGTGTAGTTTCTATGTGTACTGACTTACGGTCGCAAGTCGCCAGTGCTGGTATTTCAGGCAGCTCCTCAGGGCACGTGCTTCCCCTCAGCTGCTGCTACAGAGCGCTCGGATTCACAACGACACAGCCACACACTGTTGACGTCACAGACAGTCTCGACATCGTCAGCATAGTCCCATATGATCCGTTATCTTTGCATAGCACAGCACAGGTAACTATCACTCCAGCTATTAGCTCATGCAAAGATACATGCTCGATGCGCGTGCACACACACACATGCATAGGAGCACCCAGATTGCACACACAAGTAGAGTGTGGCTACTACAGTACCCCTGTGACACTGTTTCCGGTCTATTTTTATAACAGGAAGCACAGTACTTTTTTTTTTTGAAGAACACTAGATACAGTTTGGCCATAACACACACACACACACACGCAGATACACTCGCACGTGCATACGTGCACACACACAATTGGTGTTGCTCTCAACCAAATGGGATCCTGCTGTTTTGTAAGTTGGATGTCTTCATATTGGCTTCTCGCTTCTTATTTTCCATCCTCTCCCTGAGTGTCTATCCGCTCTGAGGGACAAGAGCTAGGACGATCACATGAGGACACTTGAAATCACAACCAGAAATGTCAAAGTGCTTCTTCCTGCATCAGCAACAATGGCGCACACCCGGGTTACACTGCCGGCCATCTTGGGAAGTAAATGATGTGGCTCTGCAGCGCATCCTTCTATAGCTGCCAAGAGAGGCTTCTGGAGTGGGCTGGGGACCGCAAACAATTGCAGAAAACCCTAGGGAGAGTCTGTCAGCTGTGATTGAACTCCTTCCGTTCTCAGGCACCTGCTCGCTGCTAACCTGGGAATGCACACACCTGATGGAACAGCTGACGGGGGTAAGCCAGGAGGACTGGCTTGAAAGGCAGTGCCTGGAAAAGATTATTTCCAGGTGCTGGGGAGGGGAGGTCTCACAGCTCAGTTGCCATGGGGAGGGTGTCACCTGCAGGCCCGGAACTCTGCTGCTGGGCCGACATTGATACATTGACCTCTGGGTTAAGGAGACAGGCTGTCTGTGGTGGGAGGGCGGAGAAGGAGTCCTGCTGAGAGGTTCCAGAAGCTTTGGCCTCACTAAGAAAACTGTGAAAGCCTAGAAAAGCCTCCAGTCCTTCTCACTGAGAGGGAGCTAGAAATCAAGTCCTATGGGACCAGCACCATAACATAGTAGACTAAGCCTCCGTCTACGGCACCAGCATCCCATATGGGTGGCAGTTCATGTCCCAGTTTCTCCACTTCTGATCTAACGCTCCACTTATGTCCAGGGAAAGGAGTGGAGGATGGCTCAAGTCCTTGTGTCCTTGCACATGTGTGGGAGACCCGGGGGAGGTTCCTGGCTTCAGCTGTGGCCAGCGGATGGAAGATTTTTTTTTTTCCTCGATCTCTCTTTGTGTCTGTGACTCTGCCTTTCAAATAGAAATAAAAAATTAAAAAATCAGGTGGCAGACCTGTCATGGCAACCTACTAGCTGAAGTCCTCGTTTTGCATGTACTGGGATCCCATACGGGATCCAGTTCGTGTCCCGGCTGCTCCCCGCTTCCCATCCAGCTTCCTGCTTGTAGCCTGGGAAATCAGCAGAGGATGGCCCAGGGCGTTGGGACCCTGCACCCGCGTGAGAGACCTGGAAGAAGCTGTATGCCTTTCAAATATCAGGGCTGAGGCGCATCTTTGACAGAACTGTTCAGATTCCACTTGGCAGACACACATCCGGTGTTGGAGTGCCTGAGTTCCAGTCCCAGATCTGCTCCCAATTCCAGCCTCCTGTCGTGCTGCACCCTGGGAGACAGCAGGTGGTAGGTAGCTCAACTAGTTGTGTCCCTAGCACCATCTGGGGGACCTGGCTTGAGTTCCAGCTCCCCGGGTTCCACCAGCCCGACCCTACTTCCGCGGGCACGTACAGAGGGCAGCAGGTCTCTTGTCTCCCTTTCTCTCAAACAATATGAACAAACTTTTTTTTTTTAAAAAAGATTTATTTCTTTTTATTGGAAAGTCAAATGTACAGAGGGGAGGAGAGACAAGAGGAGGAGAGACAAAGAGGAAATTCTTCCATCTGATGATTCACTCTCCTGCTGAAATTAAAGCCAGGAGCCAGGAGCTTCTTCTGGGTCTCCTAAGCAGGTGCAGGGTCCCAAGGCTTTGGGTGATCCTCCATTGCTTTCCCAGGCCACAAGCAGGGAGCTGGATGGGAAGCAGGGCCAATGGGACATGGACCGGCACCCATATAGGATCCCAGTGCGTGCATGCAAAGCGAGGACTTTAGCTACTAGGCTACTGCACGAGGCCCTACTACATCTTTCAAAATTCACTTACCTTGAAGAATCTGGGTGAAGGAAACCTCAGAATTCCTCATGCTATGTTTGCAATTTATCTATGACTGGGGAGGGGGGGCGAGGGCGGATAATAAGCAAATAAAGCACTTTGGGCTTCTCTGTGGCACAGCAAAGAAAGGACGAGCTGAAGAGTGGGCTAGAGTCAGCCATGTGAGCAGGAGTGCCCCCCCACCCCCACCCCCCGCAAGGGTTGGAAGACAAGGTGACCATGACCCAGCACGGTGCTGATCTCAGCCGGAAGTTGCTTCTGGGATTCTCTGCCACGTGCAAGCCGCAGCAAGCTGGGTAAGCATTTTTTTTTTTTTTATGGTCCAGGGCGTGTCACTGAGCTCACCGCACGGTAAGCGGTGCATGCATGCGTTGCCATGACTCATTGAATAAATGAATGAGCAAGTTACTTCATTCTCCACACACACCACGGAGCACCATGCGCTTCCAGTGTGACCAGGGCTTGGAAGGGCAGCCCGGCCTACATTTTGACGAGCGCCAGTTGGATGAGAAGGCTTGAGCAAGCGGTGGCCAGCGACAGCCAGCGCTCCGCACATGCATCTGAATGCTTATGCGACATTCATTATTTAAGGGACAGCGCAACACCACCACCGCCACTCCCCCCCTCCCCCCGCCCCCAAATAAACACGTGCGTCTTTGCAGGCTGCAGCCCGGGAGCACTATTAAACACGCAGCGGCAAAAGGCCCAGGCCCTCGCTACTGCGTGCAATTTCCAGCCGACTCGCTATTCTTTTGTCACCGCCTTTTTATTGGTTTTCTCAAAGTGGTTACAATGCTGTTATTGTAAAACCCTCACACCAGAAGAGCGAGAGAGAGAGAGGCGGTGACTGGGAATAGAGCAATTTCTGCCAGAAGAGCCTGCAAACCCAGAATGGTGTGTTGGGGGGGGGGGGGGGGATGGGGTGAGGCTACCTGACCAAGGCGGATGGGGGTGGGAAACAGGACTTTTGCTTTCCTGGGGCCACTTGGCTGGTCAGTCAGTCCCCTGGGAGCCAGGGCAGCCCTTGCATTTTCTGTAAAAGGAATGGCTTGGCATTTCCTCACCCTACCCTCCCCCCACCCCCGCCCAGCAAACCCTGCCCCCCTCCTCTCCATTCCCCACCCCCACCCCATCACCTGGCTTCTGAATGCACAGCTCAGACCTGACCTGCAATAGGGCCTGGAGACAGACACGCACACCCCAGCCCAGGCTGCGATGTCCCCTACACTACCTCCCCCCTCCCCCGCACCCTCCTCCACCTCCTCCACGCCCCACACCCCCTGCCCCAGCATTGCTTACAGAAAGGACTCTTTTTTTTTTTGTCTCCTCCCATGGGATTAAATGTGCCGAGGTACATAATTAACATGCAATAAAAGGAGCAGATCTCAAGTGTAGCCTCAATGACTTCTGCCAAAGCTTCCCTCCAGAAACAGAGCAGCCCGGTCCAAGGCAACTCTCTGTCGCAAGTGACTCATGTGCACTTGAAATGCAGCCAGGGCTAGCAAAACACTGAATCTAAAAAGGTGCTTTATTTGAACTGAAACAGCCACACGTGGCTACCAGCTACTGTACTAGACAGCACAAATACGGAATGTTTCCATCATTCCAGAAAGTTCTCTCATGCTTTCAAGCTCACCCCAAGAAGTTACCTCTCTCCCGACTTTTGTCAATGTTCATGAGAGGTTCCACTCATCACAGTTTGGGGCAGAACGAGTCTGTTGTGTGGCCCATTGTGCACATCGTACACATGGTGCATGGCACACGGTGCCTGACATATGCCAGTAGCTCTCCCGCACTCCAGTTCTGACAAGCACCAAGTATCCCCAGCCATGATCAAATGCCCCCCCGCTTTGTGGATGGCGGACCAGGGTCAGGGAGGGAGTCACTCCCGATTTACTTGGCCTGCCCAGATTCACTTTTGCCTCTGTTTAAATTTCATGCTGATGACTTGGTGTCTACACGCTCGCCTGAGCATTCAGTCCGGGTCCAGCCACGCCTCAGCAGGCATCCATAACAGGCTCCCTTTTTGTGCCTGAGAACCAGTACATGGCACCTGTGTGCCCAGTTTGTGTATCAGTTAGTCAGTGATGAGCCTCGGGGCCGGACCCCATTTAGGGTTGCTGTGTGTGTTGAGCAGCTCTGAATATCCTACACTCAGATCTGTGTGCACGGTGTGGGGGAGAGGAGGTGCTCCAGTCTCTGCCCTGAGTGGCACACCAGGGATGGCTGGCACCCAGGGGAAAGCCTCGGGTGGAGTGGCTGCCTCATTTTTCATTGCCACTCACAGCAGGTGAGAACTCAGCTCCACCCCTTATGCCTGGGCCTCTGCTTTTTGGCATTTCGCCTGTTCTAGGAGCCGCAAGAGCCACGTGACAAAGAGCATAAAACCAGCCCTCGGAATCAGACCCAAAGTGAACCTGCAGTAGCAACCGTGGAGGAAGTGGAAGGGGCTTGGAGGCTGTCCACAGGGAGGAGGGGCGCCCTGCCTCCCAGGGGGTGCTTTCTGCTCTACAGCCTGTAGAAGGGGCAAGGCCACAGTCCAGGGCGTGCCATTCCCCTCCCTCATCCTATTTGCAGCACGCACACGTGTGGCTGCACACACACACACACACACACACACACACACACACACACACACTCGTTCCACCCTAAAAGACAAAGAACAGCAAGGCCCTTCCAAAGGACCAGGTGATGCTGATGATGGAGGGTTACTCAGCTGTTGCTTGCGGTGCTGCACATGGTTTGCCTGGGAGTGGCATTGTGGCACAGTGAGTTAAACTACCACTTGGGATGTCGGCAACCATAGGAGCAGTGGTTCAGGTTCTGGCCACTCTGCTTGCAGTCCAGTTTCCTATTCACACGCCTGGCAGAGGCTAGCCCAAGTGCTTGGGCTCCTGTCACCCACATGGGAGACCCAGGTAGAGCTCCTGACTCCTGTTTTCAATTTGGTTCAGCCCCAAGTGTTGTAGTCATTTCGGATATGAACCAGAGGATAGAGGAAACACTATCTCTCTCTCTTTCTCTTTCTCTCTCTCTCTCTCTCTGCCTCTAATTCTACATTTCAAATAAATTAATTTTTTTAAAAACTGGCTTGGCTGGGGCCAGCACAGTAGAATAGCAGGTTAATCCTCCCTTTGTAGCCAGCATCCTATATAGGCCCTGGTTCATGTCCTGGCTGCTCCACTCCTCATCCAGCTCCCTGCTTGTGGCCTGAGAAAGCAGTGGAGGATGGCCCAAAACCTTGGGACCCTGCACCCACATGGGAGACCCAGAAGAAGCTCCTGGCTCCCAACTTCGGGCTGGCCCAACTCTTGCTATTTGTAACCACTTTGGAGAGTAAACCTGAAGATAGAAAATCTCACATTCTCTCCTCTCTCTCTTTTTTTTTTTTCTCTGCCTTTCCAATATAAATATATCTTTAAAAAAACAACAAAAACAAACAAAACAGCTTGCCAACTTTTGGAGGCCGTGCCCTATATGCACTGTCAATTAGATCCTAGAAGATAGGAAATTGGTTGAGGAACTAAATCCCAACCCCCACCTCTAGGAAGCCACTGGTCTAATTTCTGAAGGAAAATAAATAGCGCCACTCTGAAACTGGAGATAATATAATGCCACCAGGACCCGGGGGCCAGAGAGTGGCCTGCATCAAGATTGACAGAGTGTGACAGGTTAATCCAGAGCGGCTTACGAGAGGAAGTCAGGAATCGGAAGGCGAGAAGCACCCGGAATTAGCCACAACACAGAGGAAATGTCCCGTCATGCTAATGAGAGTCCCCAGCTGAAAGCGCTTTTTCCCTCCTGGGCGCAGGTGCAGCTACAGGACCCCTGCAGAAGGTGCTAGGTCTTCAAATTGTCTGCTTGGGAAATGTTATATATCCCCTCCTGAAAAACGTCATCTAGTTTTAGGTCCATCCCAGGAAAGCCTGTGCTGCAGACAGAATGCCCCTCCGAAGATGGCCTCACCTGCTGTCACTCAGGCAAAAAGCGGCCACAACAGGACAGGAAATGTGGACGTTCATCAGCCTAGAGAGGGAACATTCTTTCTTCGTCTATTTAAAAGGCAGAGTTAGAGAGAGAGAAAAAGAGAAAGAGAGAGAGAGAGAGGGAGAGAGACCCTTCCAACCCCTGGTTCACTCCCCCAAATAGCCACAACAGCCGGGGATAAGCCAGGCCAAAGCCAGAAGCCAAGAACTCCATCTGGGTCTCCCACATGGTGCAGGGGCCCAAGCACTTGGGGCAGATTCCACTACCTTTCCAAGTGCAATAGCAGGGAGCTGGATGGGAAACGGAACAGCCAGAACGTGAACTTGCCCTCAGATACGGGGTACTGATGTCACAGGCGGCCTCCTAACCCACTGCACCATAATTCCCTGAGAAGGAATATTCTGGAAGGAATATTCTGGAAGGTCTGCAGCAGCAGTGAGGCACAGAACTAATATCTGCTTGAGGAGCTCAGGTGAGGGACACACCGCTGAGGATGCGTCATGACACTGCCATCCACCTACTCAGGTTTTGCTGTCACTTTCTCTTTGCCCGCTTCCAAACGAGAGATTCAAAGCTCCATAAAGAATAGAGTCTTCCTTGGTCTTGTTCGCGATTCCATCCACAGCTAGAAATGTCCCTGACTCTTGGATCCCTAAGTATTTGTTGAACAGACAACTAGTGAAGACCTAACTGAATGCTCAGCCAAGCTACTCGATTAGAAAGGCTTTATCCTACAAACAGAGTACCTGTGAGACCAGTGTGGTAGACTCGGGGTGACCGGGGCCAGGAGCCCCAGAGGGGACTCCAAAGGTTCAGGTGCTGGCTGTGTTCTTGGCATCTTGCTGTTGACTGCCTCCACTGTCAATCTCTGGGGTAAGGGGGGCAATCCTGTTTCATTGCACAATGCTCTAACATGGCCTTTCCTCCTCATAAAAGCCGTAGAACCTTCTAGAAGTAGTCTGAAAACTCCAGAGAGAGCTGGGAAGCCAAAGTCCCAGAGCTCCCTTCCTCTTGCTGTTTGCACCTGTACACAATAGGCTACCCCAAGCCAAACACCCTCAGTGAGGGACCCTCAGCAGGCCAGAGGCCTTTCTCTTGTTTCACCTGAGTAGGCATTTTAAAATTCAGCTTCGCTCAAAGAAGCAAAAAGGGGAGCCGGAATAGAAGCAACATACAATCCCATTCATACTCTCAAGTTGTGCGCACAGGCAGAAAGCAAGCCTACACACGTGACTCCTGATCAGCCATCCAACTGGGCTTGGCTAAGGGAGCCCAGGTGCCAGTCTGTGCCTAAGTCCCCCCACTCATGCCCAGAGCCAGCCAATGCTATTCTCCTCCAGGAGGTGGGTGCCATAGCTGCCAGGACCTGGGCAGACGAGTCACTGGCCTGTCCCTTTGCCCGCCACCCCGTCGGAGGGGGCACCTCCCATCTCCCCGAGCCTGTCCCTGGCAGCGTGAAGGTGCAGGCTGGTGTGTGGATGCATTACAGGACAGAAGAGCTTGACAGGCAGCAAATAACCTAGCCCTGCCGGGGTCTCTGTTATCTAATCCACCTGCCTCGGAAGCCCCCCTTGGCAACTCATGCAGGAAGCGCCCCTCTCCCTACGCCATCTGGAAGTGGTTTAAAAAAAAAAACCTACTCATTATTGTTAAAAAGCATCACGCAGGTTTCCGCAAGATACGCTTTTTCACAGCAGCCCCCTCGACTGTAAGTTTCCAGAAGGGAACGGTCTTTACCTTGTTCTCTATGGTATAACCGTCACCTGGTATGCAGTGGAAGCTTAATAGACGTTTGTCGAATGAATGAAGATTAATAAACTCCTCAAAGGAATTGCTCCAGTTATTTCTACATAACCGATTCCTCCGAACGTTGGCACCCTGACAACACCCTGAATATTGGCAGGTTCCAGAAATCAGAAAATTCAGACAGGGCCAGCTGTGATGATTGTGCTTCTGCCTCACAGTATCCGGAGTCCTCAATTGTGAAGCCTGGAAGGACTGGGTACCCTAGAAGTTTCCAGAAGCTCCTTCACTCTCACATCTGGCACCTGGGCTAAAATGAATGAATTGGGGATTGGGTTCTGATGACACTGACCTCATGCTCCTACATGTGCCCCCTGCACACGCACTGGGCTTCTCCACAGCATGGCTGACCTGGGGCCGTCAGACTTCTTCCGTGCCAACCACGCAGCTATGGCCTCTTATGACCCAAGCTTCTGAGCTGAGGAAGCCCCTCGTGCGGCCTAAGAGGAGGAAAGACCCACATCTCATTGGAGGTCATGTTTGAAAGGCACCTGAAAGATTAGGAGGCTCCAAGGAGTTTGCACTCATTCTTCCAATGGAATTTCTATTGTGCGTGTGCCACACGTTGAGATATAGAGTAGGTGACATGTAGGGGTTTAACAAGGAACACAGCCTGTGTTCTACTGGAGAAAGCCGAACATTGCTTCGTTTGGATGTTAAGTGCCTTCCCAGAGGCCCATGGGTGTTAAAGGCTTGATCCTCACAATCTCATGTTAACGGGACTAAGAGGGTAGAAACATAATCCAACTTACGGGGTGGCCAGGTGGTATTTTGGGGAAGTAATTAGATCAGGCTCGGTTGGGAGAAGAGCCTCCATCACCTAATCTTGCCAGCTTGATAAGAGGAGACACAGGCACACCCTCTCCACCATGCCCCCGGGATGCTCTGTACCACCTAGGGGCTCTGCCAGTGAGAGCACTGGCACCGGACACCAAACCAGTGGAGCCGCCACCACATCTTGGCCTGTGAACCGCAAAACCGTGAGCCACCACAACCCTTCGTTCATGAGCAGCTGCTTGTTGCAGAGATGTCATCGGAGTAATGAAATGTCAACTCACACAGACTCGAAGCCCAGCAACACGCAAATAAGTGCCTCGGTACAGATCCAAGGGAGCACTGTTAGGGGGGTGCAAGGTACGGTGTAAGAGAACAGGGAGACTGAGACTAGAACACACCTTGCTCCCCCAAAAGCAACATCAGATGCAAGGCATTGCGTGCCATTTCTTTGGAAGTCAATTACAGGAGGCACCAGAAATCTTAACTTTGTTAAGTGAGAAGCAGGCCACCACTGTGCCCCAAAGGGGACAGGGTCCGTGAGACATCCCTGGCTAACAATGTGTAAGACACCTCAGATGATCCCACCTGCAGAGTAAGGAAGCTGGGAAACTGACCCAAGAGCCTTGATCAGGGGCATTGGAGTGGCCTGTGCTGCCTAGGGGCTGTGCCTGCTGAAGCAACTGGAGTTTCAGACTGAAGGTTGCAGATGCTGGCTGGAGGAACCGGGGGCCCAGGGCACCTGCTCTAGGGTTCAAGGAAGCTTGTACCACCAGGAGGTCTTCTCACAGCAGAAGTTCAGAAGCCCAGGAGCCAAGAACACGGTCTTAGGAAGCAGCCTGTACATTGTACGTTTAGCCAACCCCCACTGGAAGCACTCAGTTCTGCACCTCAGAGAGTAACGCATTTGGAGTTTTCTTCCACAGCGCTGTGCAGTTTGCGATCGATGCCTGTTGCCACCAACCAGCTTGGCCCCCGCTGGCCGCTTCCCCTGGTGACTCATGGGAAACACCGGCCAAATGGTCCACAGGCAGGCGGCAGGGCAGGTAGGCTAAGCAGCGCTGTTTGTGCCTGGAGAGGTGTTTTGTTTTGTTTTGTTTTGTTTTGTTTCCCCCGTTGCGCAAGGTTAAAGGCTTGAGCTGTGTGCACCCCCACCCCACAACTCTGACCTCAGCTGAGCTCACGAGGCTGGCCCAGTTGAAGTTATTAGTAATCCATTCCTGGGGCAGGGGCACCGGCACAGGGAGGGGGGCATGCTTCATGCCCAGGCTACTCTATGGGAAGGGAGCCCTCGGCAAAGAAAACTGGCAAGCATTCTCCTTTGCCAAGGGCTAGCCCCAGCAGTTGGAGCTCACACCCCGGACACATTGCACACTTCAGTGTCAGGACTGGCTGACAGCCGGTGGCTGCTGACAACCCCAGATTTCCCGGAGAAGGCTCCTGCCATCCTCCTGCCTGCTAGGCAAGCACCAGCATCCTCCCGAAGCTTGACTGCACCGAACTGCAGCACAGCTGAGAGCCGGGGTGAGGCTACACAGGCACTCGTGAGCTCCGGCGTCTGTACAAAGGACGCGATAATACGCTCACATTTTCAAATAGCTAAATAGGACACTGTAAAATTTGCAAACAGTGTTTGTCCTAATGACCCTCTCAAAGCGTCCTTTTCCAATTCGACTGTGACTGAATAGCAAATATATTCGTGCCCTGGGTTGAGCAATTTTTTAAGTGAAAAAATAATAATAATGACTGCCACTGTGGTGACAGTGCTTGGCGGGTGGGTGAGAGAATGAGGGACAACTGTAGCCAGCCCCTGGCCACTTGTCAACACAGATTTTCCGGGCACCTGAGGTGTGGGTTTGCCTGCGGGCTGCAGGGCTCCCGCCACCTATCCCAGGGGGCCTGGCCTGGGTCACTGTCACCCTGAGGGTAGTAAAGCAATCTCAGAAGGGTGGGGGGGAAGGGGCAAGAGTGAGGGAAAGGGAAGAAAAAGGCTGAGGGGAGGAAGGAAATAGGGAGAATTAGGAAGATGGAGGCAAGAGAGAAGAGGGGGAGGGGATGGAAAAAAGGGGAAGGTAAAAAGGGAGAGAGAAAGAGGAGGCAGAAGGAGACAGCGAGGGGAGAGAATTCTGTTGGCATGGAAAAGGCAGGAAATCGAATTCCTAACGCCATGATAAACGGAATCCCAGCTGCACGGAGAACAGAAAGGTGGTAAAATCATTCAGACCTCAAATTCCTGGCAGGGAGAAAAATAGTCATTTTTGCTGGTGAATGGAAACTTGGGGAAGGTGACGCTGTCAGGGACTCTGAGTTGTCTGGTCTGAGGCATCCAAGCCATGGCAGGGTGACAAAGTGACCTATGATCTTAGAGAACAATGCCCTTGGCAGGTTACAAGGCAAGTCACAGAGAAGCTAAAGGGGGCAAGGAAAGAGATGGGGCAGAGGGGTGTTGCTCCAGCAGTTCAGGTTGCGCAATATGTTGGCATCCCATACAACCATGCCAGGATCTGAGTCCTCCCCCCTCATTCCAGCTTCCTGCTAATGTGCAGTCTGGGAGGCAGCAGTACTGGCTCCAAGTTCAAGTATTTGGGTCCCTGCTGGCCACGTAGGAGACCCAGATAGAGTTCTTGGTTCCTGGCTGTAGCCTGGCCCATCCCTGGGTATTAGACTTTTGGAGAGGAACCAGTATGTGGAAGATATTGGTCACTTGCTCTCGCTCTCTCTCCCTTGCAATATATTAAATTTGTAAACAAAATCAAAGAAAGAAAAAGATTGACAAAAGTGTCCAGGGGGTTTTGGGGAGAAGAGCCTGGAGCTAGAGAGCTAGAGACTGAAGCCACGGAGCCCTAGCAAGCAGGGTGACCCAACGACGACACTGGGCAAGTGTCAGACGAGGAACTGAAAGGGAGAAGGCTACTGGGCTACATTCTCCACCGCCCACCCCCCACCTCCGCCTGCCACTACTCCATCTCCCAGACCTGCATTGCAAAGCATTTGCAGAAATTTGCCTGTACAATAGGAGGAAGACCAACAGGTGCTGGAATCTTGGGTGAGGGCACTGACCTTGGCCTTACCAAGCAAGTGTCGGGGAGCTTCCTCACCCACCCCCACAGGAAGGAAAAAGCAAAGTCCCCTTCTCCTGACTACAGCCCCCTTAGGGGCAGGGGTGGGGGGAGCCTCAGTTTCATTCCCACAGGTGGGGGGCAGAGGAGCTAGAAGGCTGGGGATGTTCCACCCACATGCCCTCAGCCCCCTTTTTCTGCTTACAAGTGCCCCTCTCCCTCTTTTGACAGCCTGCACCTGCCGTGCTTGGCGACCTCCCCCTGTGTGCCAGAGCTGCTGCCTCCACTCTTAGAAGGTTTCTGTCCTCTACCCAGTGCTGCCCCTAACTGTGGAGCCAGTACAGGAAGAAGCTGCCTGCACCCAAACATGTCCCTATACCCGAGCACACTGCCACTCTGCTCCAAAACAGCGAGAAGTCCGTGTCTGCCGCTTGGAAGCCCCCAAGGCCAGGCTGCTTTAGCACAGCAGTCACAATGGAATAAGATACACATCTGTAAAGGGACTTTGTCCGAAACCACCTGCTTGCCTATTGCCATCCTTTTCCCCCCATGCCTCTACCAAGTTTCCATTACCCCTCACCAGCCTACATAGATGGGGATGGGGTCTGCCCCCCTCAGGGGCAAATAGTCTCTAAAACCAGGTCCAAGGTCAACCTTCACTCCTCCATAACACACTGCAAAGAGATGGGGCCACAGGGGAATCCTAACACTTCTCAAAGGAGCTAGCTTCTCCCTGGCTTCACTGCCATGGGTAACCTCAGGCCTGCCAGGTACTCAAGACAGAAGACGAGAAGGCGAGAGCGGCCCTCAGTTTGGGAAGTGCTTCCACAGCATTCACAGGCTACTGTGGAAGCTCAGAGCTCTGCTGGATTTGCTGAGCCCATTAGGCCTCTGCTTAGGAGCCTACTGAGCAATCCAAACCCCTCATTCTTGTGGAATTTTAAAAGATGCTTACTTAACCATTTTCATTTTATTTGAGAGACAAAGAGAGAAGGAGAGAAAAAGAAAATCTTCCACCTGATGCTTCACTCCCCAAATACCCAACAACAGCTGGGGTGAAACCAAGATGGAAGGAGGGAGCCTAGAACACCGTCAGGCTCTCCCACCAGGGTGGCAGGAACGCACGCACTTGGGCCAGAACCTGTGGCTTCCCAGGGTGTGCAGCAACAAGAAGCTGGGAAGCGGAGCCAGGATTCAAACCCAGGTACTTGGAAAAGAGCTGCAGGGATCCCAAACGGTATCATCGTTGTTTGTACCAAACGCCTGTCCCTCCCCATGGGATTTTTTAAAGACAACGCCTAAAAAGCAAGAATGACTAGGAAGGAGTTCAGACACTGCCAAAAGCACCCTATGAATAAATGTTCAGGGTTCCATCCAGAGACACCCACGGGGACGGATGAGTCATCGGATAGCCAGCTGTCACCACACAGCACTATATATAGCACGGGAAGGCCACAAGGGTGCCATCAGTACATGACGCAAGGGGGAGGAGCTGGCACCTAGGAGGTGAGGCCCCAGCCGAGGGCAGGCCTAGAGAGAACACTTAAAATTCATACCCCCTCAGCTCCACAAACATACGCACCCTTAAAAAAAAAAAAACAACGGAATCTGGGTCAGCAATTACCCAGCATAGACTGCCACGTGAACACAGGGCCGGACGTGGGTTATGCCAGCATGCTAATGATGATGATGACTGCTAATGATGGGGAGGGGGGGAGGCTGGCTCAGTGAGCTTCCCGCAATGTGCCTCCACACAGTCTTCCCATCACTTCACCCTGCTGACACTACGTCGCGCCCGCCTAAGACTTTCCTCTTAATGGCAGCCCACTCTGAGGTTCCCGCGCCCCCAGGCTTGGCTGGGCCGCACTTGCACAGTCTGCAGGGCAGCAGCCCCTAGCCATCTGCGTTTGAGGGAGCACTCACGCAGTGGCCAGTACACGCTGGGATCCGGTGTACTGCTGCAAGCCACCATACATTCGGGAGATTTGCTTCCTGGAACAGTGTCAGATATCTCAGGGAAATTTTAATTATCATTTTTTTAAGTCCATGCTGAAATCCTCATGATTTGGATAAACTGGGTGAAAGCAGACATCCTTAAACTTCATTTCACCTGTTTCTTCTTACTCCTCTCATGAGGGCTCTCGGACATTTACAATGAGATTTTATTGCTATCGGGCAAACATGGCCTGCTTCCTGGTTCAAGGTGGAGTGAGGCCAAGGCTGCTTTCCAAATAATGCCAGTGACCAGCTGCAGCTCCAGGGCTCCGTCCTAAGAAGGCCCTGGCGGCACACAGAAGGCCCCAGTATCCATGACCCCCACACTTGCCCCTTGCTATCTAAGAATGCACAGCCTTGTCGGGCAAGGACAAGGACTCCTTCCTGGCCCTGTCTTCGGTCTTCCCGCTCCCAAGCAACTGATTGCATGCTGGCTGATTATGAAGAGACCATAAAAGAAGCTGTCTTTCCAAATAAAGGAACCCTCCCCCCCCCACACACATACTTCCCGTGCAAACACACGGGAGAGGCAGGAAGGAATGCAGAAGGCAGGCAGGCAGGCAGGCAGGCAGGGCCAACCAGGAGCGCAATGAGAATTGCAGACAGCACAGATGATGCATGCTAAGAGGCAGCAACTGCATCCCAGAGACACTCTCTGCCCACTGAGGGCTGGAGGAGGGGAGAAGGCTGCACGTGTACATGCACGTGTGTGTGCATGCGTGCATGCATGCGTGCGTGCGCAGAGCAAGAGCTCCTGAGAATGGTTCGAGAAGGAGGCAGGCAGACAAAACGCATCATGAGTGCAGGAGGCAAGAACAGAGTCCCGGGGAGTCCACAGCCTCCCTTCAGCGCTAAGGGCTGCCCTTTTGTTCTGTGTCAGCTTAAATTATTCACGTCAGGACAATGGAAAGATAAAAATAAAAAGTGCATTGGGGCCACACAAGCCCTGCACTCGTGTGTGGCACAAACAGTCCCAAAAGAGGAAGAACTACCCCCTCTGTCCCCTTACACACACACACACACACACACACACACACACACACACACCCTGCACCCGGAAACAGCCTGGGCTTCAGGGTTCTGGAACAGAGCCAGGGTCAGGCCAGGGACCCTTGGGAAGTTCCATGAATCAGACCCAGCAGATCTTCTAGCGCCAGCCTAGAGGCTGCTACATGGTCCACCACCTCCACCTGCCCCACACCAGCTGGCATGTGTGCCAGCCTCCTGCCCATCCTGACCTGCCCCCTTGCTGACAAGTTGAGGGTCCCCTGCATCAAAGCTGTCATCTGTGCTGCCTAGACAGAACGGGGGCAAAGGGGCTACCCCTGCCCCAGGAGTCCCCCATCTCCCCACCTCCTCATCACCCTTCCCCCATTAGATCTAGCAAGAGGCCTTGGAGTTTTACTGATCTTGGCCATGTTGCCTGTAGCGAGCTTCTCTTCCACACCAGACATTTTCTTACAGCTCTGGAAGCTGGAAGTCCAAGGTCATTTGCTTACTCCTGAGGCCTCTCCCCAGCCCTGCAGGTGGCCACTTTCTAGCTGTGCCTTTATCTGGTCTTTTTTTCTGCTTGTGCAATCCTGGAGGGTCTCTCCTGGTGTCCCAGTGTCCTGTTGGTTAGCTTTTTTGCACAAACCTAAGACACCAGACACAATAAGTGAGTCACACGTGAGGTCTTTATTTCCGCAGGGGAAGTAGCGTGGGGCAGGCAGAAAATGAAGGCAGAAAGGAGAGAGAAGAGCAGAGAGACAGAGACAGAACAAAGGGAAGAGGCACTTTCCTAGCCTTGAGATGGGTACCTTTACCCCTTCTTTACAGACCTTAGCTCCACTTACAGGCACATTCTGACTCCTGGAAGTTGAGACTTGAGACTGTATGAACTTGAGACAGGAGGGTCACAATTTAGACCACAAGACCACAGTTCAGAGAATGACAAGGCCAGACCCACACAAGGATGGAGGAGAAGGTCCAGGGCTCATAGCCTCTTCCAACAGTCATTTGCAGAAACTGAAAGCCAGGATTCTTGAGGGCACAGGTTCTTATGGCTGGCAGTTGCTGCCTTTTCGGGGGGGGGGGGCTGTTGGGCCCCTACCTGCCAGCTCTGTCCCTGGCTGAGCAGAGAGACGGATGGAGGTAAGGATCAGGGTCGTTACTCATTTAGCTTCTCAGTAATAATGTGACTCCAGAATGAATTAGGGCTTCATTCCCAGTGTCAGGGGCCTTTCAGGATTAAAAAGCAAAAGAAAAAATGCCATGACACAGTGCTTTTTCCAAGATGGCACTTCCATGGCACACTCCCTCCTTATAACTGGCTGTCACTTTTCCCACTGGGAGCTGGGTTCCACAGTCCCCTCCCTTTGAATCTAGGTGGATTTGTGATAGGGGAAGGAGTGTCCATGTATGACTTCCTTTGTTTCTCAGGCTGCCTCTTTTATTTTTCTTCTATATATTTTCCTTATTTTCAATGTATTTGAAAGGTAGGGAGGCAGAAGGAGTTTCCATCTACTGGTTCATTCCTCAAATGCCCACAACAGCCAGGGCAGGCCAGACCAAAGCCTGCATCCAGTCAGGAACTCAATCTAGGTCTTTCACATGAGTGCCAGGGGCTCAAGAACCTGAACCCTCATTGGCTGCCTCCCAGCGTGTGGATTAACAGGAAGCTGGACCAAAAGAGGAGGCAGAACTTGAGCTCAGGCACTCCATTATGGTATAAGGGCATCCGTGAGGGCATCCTAAGTACCATCCCAAATGCCTGGCCCAGGATACTTATTCTTTTTTAAAGATTGATGTATTTCTACTTGAACATCAGAGTTACAGAGACAGAGGAAAAAAGAGAGAGAGATACTCCATCTGCTGGTTCACTCCCCAAGTGGTCACAATGGCCAGAGCTGAGCTGATCCAAAGCCAGAAGTCAGGAGTTTCTTCTGGGTCTCACCCACATGGGTGCAGGGTTCCAAGGCCCTGGGTATTCCTCCTCTGCTTTCCCAGGCCATCAGCAGGGAGTCAAATTAGAAGTGAAGCAGCTGGGAGACAAACCAGCACTCATATAGGATGCTGGCACAGTAGAGAATTAACCTACTATACCATGGTGCCAGCTTTCCCCCTACCCCCAGGATACTTAATCTAAGAAAAAAAATTCACCATACTGTGAGGAAACTGAGACTCAACAGAGAGGCCACATGGGGATGTTCTGGCCAGAATCTTGGCCAACAGGCAGCATCAATGGCCAGACATATGCACAAGATAGGAAGCCTAGAAGACGGCTTCAGCCTCAGGTGTTATCTGGTGGCAACTGCATGAGGCCGAGATAGATGGTGATCCAGAGCATGCCATCAACTTCTAGAGCAGTAAGAGGTCCTAAGAGCACCATGGGTTTTTTTTTTTCCCTTTCTACCACTAGACTTTGCAGTTATGGTATGACCCAGCAATAGCCAGTCAGAAGCCAGAGCAACTGCATAGGTGTGTACACACACACACACACACACACACACACACACGCACGCATGAACGTCACGGGACCTCTTTCTAACTGCAAGGCACTCCCTCCATCCATTTGGGGGCCAGGATTCATGGCCCCTTACAATCTTGGTCAGGTGTTCAAGCTTACAGCAGGAAACGCAGTCCCTCTCTCTCAGTTTGCTCACCCCCAAGTGGGGAAATGATCCTGGAGCCCTCCAAAGGACCAGCTGGAAGGCATGCACATGGTCAACAAACCAGTGTTCAGAACTGGGCCGGGTACACAACAGACGCCCACTCCTGCTTCGATCACTCACACACAGCTATTACTCAACACCAGCCTGTCTGCTTCCTAACAGGTGGGCTGCGAAACAGCACTGTCTTTTTCCATCACACTGAGGTCACCAGCTCAGCCCACACTTATTTGTTTTGTAAAGCTGTCAGCAGCTGGGCCCCAGTGCTGGTGGCACATCAGCTCTCCTCCCCCTGCAGTGTGTCCCCGCCGCTATCATCTCACGCGTTTGCCTTGCAAACCACGGATTAGCAAAAGACAGAACAGCCGGCTATGGCTGACCTCAATACCTGTTTTTAGAGTCCCTTTGACCCAGCCCGGCCATAGGAGCTGTGAGACACGGAATGAGCACAGTGGGTTGGGTTTATGAGAGTCTCTTTCCTCTCTTTTTTGTGGGTGACTAGAGGGTGCAGCCCTTGGGGTGGGAGTGAGGGGGCACAAGTCCTCCTACGTACTGTTCTTCCATTTCTCAGGGGTGATCCCCCTCCCATGGTCTGCAGTGGCCAAGGCCACACTAGTACTGTTGCAACCTTGGCAACTTTTCCTCCCCTCCCTGGGTCCCCTGGGGCAGCCCCCCTACAGTGCTGAGACTCAGGGATGTAGCAGATAGGACAGAACAAAGCCAGCAGCAGGGACCCTGTGTGTCCAATGTAGGCCTCTGCAAGGATTCCCCATGCCTCTTCAGTACTGCCCTATTCTAAACCCCTTGTCTTAGGTGCTCCGGCTCATTTCTCTGACTTGCCATCTATCTTGCTGGCATGGGGCAAGGGTAGCAAGGGAGGGGACAGGGGGCAGGGAGAGGGAACAAGGCAGCCTCACAGTCAAACACCAGCTCACTAATCCCTACAAGCCCCGCTCTCATGTTCCATTGCTGTTACTGACATCTCTACCCACCAGCATCACCATTCTTTCCTCTAACCCTCCTCCATACAGGTAGGCTCAACCTGAACCCCCAATAGCACAAGGACACCTCTTTCCCCAACTCCCTTGGGCTACAGGCTGTCTAACCTTCCCGAGAAAGTCCCTAACCTTTGAATTGGCTCCCCTTGGGTCACCTTGAAAAAGGATCCGTCGTCTCCAATGAAGCAATTCGTTCTGCAGAAAGTACACCTGGAACTTTTTTTGTGGCCAGTGGCCATACAGTGTGTGCCAATGGCAGCACTATTAGGAGCTGGGCCTGCACAGATTCCCATTGTAAGTATTGGGCATCCATCCGCCACCCCCAGTGCAGGATGGCAAATGTCCTTGGTCCTTGATTCCCCAAACCCCCATAGCACGCCCCAGTCACTGTGATCATCAAAAAATGCACCCCCATTTCCAAGTGCCCCCTGCCAGGTTGTGGAACAGGCCCTGAAGAGAAAGCCTGGTGGCTCTCTGGTTGCAGTTCCTGCTGCTCTACAGCATCATCAAGACTCATCTCCCTGATGGGGCCCTTGTGAGCCGTTGATGGCCATGAACCTGTGCCAAGGTGATAGCACAGAGGCTCCCTCCTCCTGTCCTGCCCTCGCAGGCTCCCAAGTCATGTGAGGAGCTCAATCCCTAAATCTGTTCCTCTTTATAAAAGATTAAGGGTGACTCGTCCCTGAAAGGTAATTCCCAAGCAAAGTGCTTCCCAAGAAATCACTTGTATAATTCTGTATCGTCTCTTTCCATTGCCGGCATCACTTTAAAAAATAAAATAACATAACAGAGCAACCATTGTTGGAAGAGTTCCACTGGAGCTGTTTGCTCGTCAAGGTCGACTGAGTGCAAATTCCCAGTTTAACCCTGAGTGCTTCGGCTCCCCGCCTCTAACGTGAGCTTGGCATTGGTACCCTTACAAGGAAGGAAAAACAGAGTCGTTCAAAGAAAGAGAAAATGAAATGAAGCCACCCTCTCTCTCTCTCTACGTACCTGTGCTTCTCAATGTAGCATGGGAGTTCCAGTACCATTCTCCTTTCTACCAAAACTCATTGCTGGCCAGCTACAAAATACCCACACCAGGGGATCTGCCTAGAGAGCCACGTATTGCTTCCAAAGGACTGTGACTTGGCACATACCTGCCCACACACCTGCCTGCCTGCCTGCATGCAGGACCTGGCTTATAGCACAGCCAGGCACCTTGGGCCATTTTCCTTTGGGGAACAGTAGTTCTCAATAGTGGCTGCTTCTTGCTGGTATGGCAGACTCCTAATGTTGCCAGTATAGTCGCAGCCTGAAGGTTTAGAGGCTTTGTCTTCTGGGGTCTAGTTTTGTGGATCTGACGAGAACTCTGTAGGCTCTTTGCCCAGAAGGAGACGCACACGTGTTTGCACAAGGTTGTGTACATGTGTGGGACTACTCCCACACAGCTGTGAGCTTTGGTGTTGCTGGTTGATCTCTTTCCTTTTTTATTTCAAAGACAAAGAGTCACAGAGAAAAATCCATATGTTGATTTGCTCCTCTCCTTGGCATGCTCACAATAGCCAGGCCTGGGTCAGGCCAAAGTCAGGAAACAAGGACTCCCCAGGTAGGTGACAGTTCTTGAGCTTCCCAGGGTGCACAAGAGCAGGAAGCTGGAATTAACAGTGAAGCCGATACTCAGACTAAGGACTTCTATATGGGATGCAGGTGCCCCAATTAGCATCTTAAATGGCTGCACCAAACGCATCTCTCCCAGAGGGTTTTGACACCTACCCATGGGTTAAAATCCACCCCTCTCCTCAGTTTAGCCCAAGAGGAAATCTAACGCACAAGCAGCAGTGGTGGCCCGCACAGATAGAATTCTGTTCCTGTGTGGAAGGAGGTCAGCTGTCTAGCAGTCCTTCCAGAAATGAGTCAAGAACCTTGGTGAGATGATGGCCCTGCTAGATAGCTCTACTGGTTTGAAAATGCAGCAAAAGATAGTGGGAGAAAGCTTCCGGAGGCCTCTGTCACTCCTGAACACACCAAACATATGTGGACTGCTAAGGAGAGCAGCTGTTCATGATAACTGACCTTGAGAAACCCAGGCCCATGGCCCCAAAGTGAAACAACTTGAATTGATGGCACTTCCTGAAGACATTGGAAGGACCCTTGCACACAGCTCAAAGGCCTTTGACTGGCATCATGCCAGTGATGAGCTACTCTGTGGAGGATGAAACAAGAAAAAGCGGAGCTCAAAGAGTTGAAGTGATGCTTGCAGAAGGACATGTTGCTGGGTAGCAGTAGGGCGGGGGTGGGGGGTGGAATACAGGGGCAGCTGAGCTCAAGCCCAATGTTGAAGGGAATTGTAGCAGGGTAACATATGTTGTTGTGGGGCAATCCACTAACAAGTTGTATAAAAGACACACTCTGTAACCTTGATCGCTAAAGGTCTACCTGTCCTAGACTCAAATCATGAAAGGGGATCCCCTTAAAGGTTCCTTTCTGAAGTTGGTGCCCAGGAATATCAAGTTTTATCTCCATATATTTCTTCTCTTTCCTATATCAGACTAAAATCTGAGGGTGATTTGTCTCCCGAGGGTTCCTGCATTAGAAGCTTGGTCTCCAACGTGGTGATGCTAACAGATGGTGGGACCTTTAAGAGGTGGTTGTTACTGACTCCTCCCTGTGCTCTGATGGCTTATCATACCACGTGATCTCTTCCTCTACCACAAGATGCTTACCAGAGTCAAACACTATGCTCTTGGACTTCCAGACCTATAAGCTACATAAGTCTCTTTTCTTTCTAAACTTACACCATTTCACATATTTCACTCTTAACACTGGAAAAACTGACTAATACAGAAAGTGTTGGAGTTGGAAGGGCCATCAAAAGGCATGGGGAGATTGTAGAATCTGTGAGAAGGTAGTGGCAAGAGAAAGCACAGATCAGAGAAAGACCCAGTCTTGGTTTTATCTACTGCTCGGCCATTGCCTAACCCAGGGCACTACCATTCCAGCCTCCTTGTGGCCTGCCACACTAGAAGCTCACTCCCCAGTCAGCCCAATCTGGGTCACTCTCTCCATATGACTTTGGTGTCACAAGGAGGCTAAGCCAGACATTTGCTCACAGTGAGAGCAATCAAGGAAGTGGCTGGCTTAGTCTGCTTCTGCTCCTACAATGAGATACCTTAGACTGGGAACTTCATAAATGACAGAAATGTGCTTCTCATACTTCCAGAGGCTGAGAAGTGCAAGATGCCAAGCTAAGATGCCACTCTGTTCAGTGTCTGCTGAGGACTCTCTGCCTTCTAGACGGCATCTTGTTAGCACCTTCCCGGAGAAGAAGGGACCGATGGCTTCCCTCAAGTCTCTTCCATCAGAGCACTACTATCACTGATGAGTGCTCTTGAACTGGTCACTTCCCAAGGGTCTCACCTCTTAATACCATCACATTGAGTATTGGATTCCGACTCTACAACCTCAGAGGACTAAAAACAGGCAGACCATTGCACTCGGCAAGCCTCAGGGCTCAAGTGCTTATCAAAACTGGCTTGCAACAGGCTTACTGATGTCCCTTTGGCCAAACCAATCACATGGCTAAATGCAAGATCTGCATGACAGGTGACAACCCATGGCTGTGGATGGTAGGAAACATGACTCATCGCAGGCTGTAATTGCAACAATCTGCCACACACACGAGCGAAACTATCACTCCACCCACATAATGACTGCAAAGCCACCATTTATCTTCCAGACCTTTGGCCTAAGCATTGCCCTCTTTTGATTTGCCCTTTGAAAAATCAAGCATGGCATTATTACATCTCTTACGATCCAGCACTTTTTGTTCTGAACTTTGCAGCCAAGAGAAGTGAGTAGTTGGGTCCGCCAGAACCCACGCACACAAAAGCACGTTAAGGTTTTATTCAATCATAACCCAGAAACAGCTTGAATGTCAATCAGCAGAACAGATAAGCAAATTGTGGGGTACTCATGCTACGCAGCCTTGAAAAGAAACACATTAGTGCAACAGGTAATGGCTAGGATGAACAACCTAGACACAGTCAAATAAAAGCAGCCACATGCACAAGAAAGCATATGATAGTTAGATTTATTCAAGGTTCAAAACAAACAAGTCTATATTGTAAGAAGTTGGAATAATGATCATTTTTAATGGAAGCTTTTAGGAAAGGTGCTGCAAAGAACCAGTATCTTGACATGGGTGATCATAAGTCTATACAGATGTAGAAACCTATAACCTTAGATTTTGAAATGCATACCTATGAGGAGTCTTTAAGAAGTTCATGGAAACACACTGCATGGGTCTGGCGCTGTGATCTAGTGGCTAAAGTTCTCGCCTTGAACGCACCAGGATCCCATATGGGCGCCGGTTCTAATCCAGGCAGCTCCACTTCCCATCCAGCTCCCTGCTTGTGGCCTGGGAAAGCAGTTGAGGACGGCCCAAAGCCTTGGGTTCCTGCACCTGTGTGGGATACCCGGAAGAAGCCCCTGGCTCCTGGCTTTGGATTGGCTCAGCTCTGGCTTTTGCAGCCACTTGGGGAGTGAATCATCGGATGGAAGATCTTCCTCTCTGTCTCTCCTCCTCTCTGGATATCTGACTTTCCAATGAAAATAAATAAATCTAAAAAAAAAAAAAGAACGAAAGAAACACACTGCATGAAAACCGTAGGTGTAGATTTTATACTTTTTGGTATCAAAACACACTAAGCTTTTGATTCCACTTTTCCAGGAAGGGGGAAGAGCCAAAGAGTCTGAAAAGGCGCTTGGAAAAGGTGCATAACGGTAGAGGTCCCAGCAACCATGCGGAATGGGAATGGGCCTTGTCGGGTACTACTAGCCTTTCTTATGAGTTCTCTGCACCCCACTAACGAAGGCAAGTAGTCCCAAATCTGAGGCTGCCTCTCCCACCCCCATGATGATCAAGAAAGTTTGGACACTTGAACCCCTATGCACGTGTCCACCGCCACCTCCCTGCACCCCCTCCATACTGCTACCTGATCCCCAAGGCCAAGGTTGGAGGATGGTGGCAAGACCACACAACAATGGAAGGAAAACCCTAAATGCTCCACAAACAGTACATTTCCGGTTCCCATTCAAAGACAGCAACTAACAATAGCCCCTGCCCTGAAGCCTTCGCCACCCTTTTCCACTGCAATGAGACCTGAACAGGCCGATTGACGTAACTTGCATTGCTCTATTAAAAACCAGCAGTGAAGCTTCAAGTCCTGCTTCACAGCTGCTCTACTTCCCATCCAGCTCCCTGCTAAGGCACCTGGGAGAGAAGCGGAAGATGGCTCAAGTGCTTTGGTTCCTGTTATGCATATGGGAGATCCAGAAGCAGTTTCCCGGTCACTTAAGGAGTGAACCTGAGTATAAAAGATCTCTCTCTCTCTCCCCCCTTACCCCCGTCCATCTGCCTTTCAAATAATTAAATGCATCTTTTAAACAAAGAGGACTCAGCGATCCTTTCAGAGTATAATAGGATGGAGGTCAGATGAGCGTCCTCTGTCGGTTTTTAATATGCAAGATGCTGCTGTGGGATAAACAGCCTACATTTTAATGACCATCACATGAACACTGGAACACAGGCTACATTTAATTCCAAGCCTTGAGCTTGAAACCTGTAGCCCCACCCTCTGTAATCCTATCCACCTGTCAAATGGCCCCCTTCACCACGGACCTGGGAGAGGCAGTGCACTTGCCCTTCAGAACTCATAAAAGAGGCCACAAAGAGAAGATTCCAAGGCACAACCTCTCTGCTTTCCTCCCACTCACTCCCCCGTTCTGCCTGACCCATTCCACTCCAACTGTGCCTGTGTGTGCATGTGTGCGCCTTCTCACCTTTTAAATCAACATTACCACTTGGTGCACCATACGCGTGCCTGCGCTTTGAATGCTTCTCCAACCAGAAGGCAAGGACCTGCAATAGGACTGCCCCACTCCCACCCCACCCCTGTTGCCTTCGCTTCACTGTCAAGGTAAAGCTCTGTGTGAGATTTTGGGGGTGGGGATCAGGGCTTCCCTGTGAGGGTCAAATATACAAGGGTCTGCTCAGTGTGTGGGCGTGTCACCTGAAGAGTAGGACGCCCACACCCCACATCACAGTGCCTTGGCTCCATTGGCTCGGGCTCTGACTCCAGCTTCCAGCTAACGTAGACACTGGGAGGCAATGGTGATGGTTCAGGCATCCCGCCCTAGCCCAGGTCCAGCTGTTGTTATTGGTCTTGGCGGAGCAGAGCAGTCAATGGTAACAAACTCTCTCTCTGCCTCTCCAATTCAAAGCCAAACAGAACAAGATCAGCTCCCAAGCAGGGATTTTGCGTAACTATGGAATACTTTTCTTTGAGCCATGCTTTCCCCATGTGGCCCCAGTGCCCCGCTGCTACAGCTGGCTTCTCAGGCTCCAAGCCCACCACTATACCCCACGTGGGTCTGCATGGCCCCATCAGGTATGGGGCCAGCCGAGCCCTGATACATGTGTCCCTGACACATGAGGCCCATTGCCTTAACCCCAATGACCATCACACGAACACTGGAGTGGAAAGGGGCGGAATCTTCAGTCCCAAGCCTGGAGTGGCTGTCTCTGTTGACAAATGGATTGCTCTCCCTTTTCAACCTTAGCAGACTGGCTTCTTCCTGCTAAAGGCTAAGTACTCGCTGAGTTGCAAGTTTTAGAAAATGAGGCCACCATGGGGCTATTTCTGAGGAAAGGCAAGGCCTGCCGTGCCAGCACCAGACCCGTCCACCTCCCACAAGAATTGGGCACCATTACTTTTACATTGGGGGAAAATTCCATCTCCTATTTCAAGAAAAACCGCTGAATCCACTGAGGGGGGGGAGGGAGAAGCTTTAATTCGCTGAGACAGTTCAGAGCCAGCACCCAGAAGCCGCTTCAGGATGGAGAGCATTTTGCAGGATCTAATAGAGCTTTGCTGGGAGGAGGGAGGGATAAGAACAGGCAGGGCAGAGCCTCCAGGCCACACTCAACTGACAGCAGTCAGGCTGGGGTGGCAGCAGGGAGGGGCAGACTTAGTGCCCCCCCATAAGGCTTGGGGCAATAAAGGGTTAGTCGGATCTAATTTTTATTTAAGATTTATTTATTTTATTGGAAAGGCAGATCTATAGAGAGAAGGAGAAGAGAAGGAGAGATCTTCATCTGCTGGCTCACTCCCTAAATGGCCACAATGGCCTGAGCTGAGCTGATCAGAGGCCAGAAACCAGAAGCTTCTTCCAGGTCTCCCACATGGGTGCCGAGTCCCAAGGCTTTGGGTCATTCTCCTCCACTGCTTTCCCAGGTCACAAGCAGGGAGCTGGATGGCAAGTAGAGCAGCTAGGACATGAACTGGCACTCATCTGGGATCCCAGCACCTGCAAGGCGAGGATTTGGCTAATTGAGCCATCTGTATGCCAGGCCCCTAATTGTTAAAGACTTATTTAACAAGCAAAACGACAGGAAGACAGGGAGAAACAGAGAGATCATCCAGCTGCTGGTTCAGTCCCCACATGGCCAAAACAGCCAGGGCTGG
Source organism: Ochotona curzoniae (assembly GCF_017591425.1). Classification (NCBI taxonomy): domain Eukaryota; kingdom Metazoa; phylum Chordata; class Mammalia; order Lagomorpha; family Ochotonidae; genus Ochotona; species Ochotona curzoniae. The sequence continues at coordinate 14,764,768 of NW_024465023.1, read as the reverse complement.
ACCAAGCTGAAGCTAGGAGCTTTATTCCCATTGGCATCACATAGGAAGCAGGGAGCTAAATTGGAAGAGAGGCAGTGAGGGCTTCGAACCACTGCTCCTATGTGAGATGCCAGTATAAGTGATGGCTTGATCAACTATGCCACAATGCAGGCCCCTCCTGGAAACTTCTGAAACCTGTTCTAATTAGCTGGCCAGGGCTGCCCTAACAAAGGCCCGCTGCTTAAAACAACAAAACTTTTCTTTCTCCCTATTGTGCCAGCTGGCAGCCTGAGATCAAGGTGCTGGCAAGGTTGGAGCTTTCTGAGGCCTCTCCCCGGCTTGCAGAGGGCTGCCCCCCTGCCCTCTAATGCAGTAGACCCTTGGCATATGTCTATGGCTCCTCTTCTTAGAAGCACCCTAATGGCTATAGATCAGAGCTCTCCCACGGGAGATCGGTTCCACTTAGTCACCTCTCGGAAGCCGCTATCTCCAAAGGCTGCTGTCCCATTCTCAATGTCTGGAGCTCAGGATTTGAGGAGGAGCCAGGAATTGGTTGGGGAGAGAGGGGGCGAAGCACAGTTCAGGCAACAATACCAGGCAGCACAAACTGACTGTAGCTTCCGGCAGCTACAACTCCTTCCAACTGCAGTCAAAGGAGTTTCCGGGCCTGGAGAAGCCGCTGGGTTGTAGATCATACATCAAAGGGCTCTTGGCTGCCCTCCCCGCCAGGCTCTTTCCTGCATAAATTCTCCTTAGCACCCAAGTCCTGCCTCTTCCTAGAAGTTCTCCCTGATACCAGGGCTTGCTTTGGGGTGGGGGCATGACTTTCGCAAAATTCCCTAAGGAAGGAAGGACCTAAGGAATGCAACTGTCTGCCTCCTGGGTATAAAGCTGCTTTCTTAGCAAGATCTATGAGGATATAAACCATCCTGGAGCATACACACACACACACACACACACACACACACACACTACACACTGCCAGTGCCCACTCTCTCCTCTTCCAGTCTGGACTCTAGGGAACTGGGGGGAGGGGACAGTGGTGATTATGCATCCAACATCAGCATCAGCCTGATTGGCTTCATGTAGAAGGGAGGACCCACGTGCCTGGATTGGTGTAATCACATTGAGTACGAGGACTCTTACTGAAAATGCTGGAACATGATGGCTCTCCTCTGGGCTGGGTTTGGTGGTGAGAGTGTGCAAGACATGGAGTGGCACAACTACAGCTGGGGGGTGGCAGAAAAGATGACAGGATGTTGGAAGTTCTAGGGATTTGGATGTTGCTGAGGAGGGGTGGAAGCAGAGAACAACCCCTGGATGCAAGCATGAAGCTGATGCAGTGGAAATAGAGTTCAGAATGGGTGCTGGTGGCATCAGTCAAGTCCTAAATCAAGCTATATTTAGAATTAGATGGTCTCTGAAGCATTCTGTAACATAAACCAGTAACTCTCCCCTCTTGGTAACATTGGGTTAGACAGGACTCACTGTGGAAAAGTCACTAATACATGCAATCGCTTGCAGGGCCTCCAAAGAGCCTAGTTTGCAATGGGATGCACGTCCAATAAGTACTACACAATCAAAAAGTTTCAACCTGTGTAGGGCCTATAGGCAAGGACATTGCAACCACGGTCCCGGGACTAGCCCTGTCTCTTGGTGAATCAGTGGCAGAGCCTGTAGGTCAGTCTTGCGTCTAGACTTGAGTCTTGAATCTAGTACCACTCCCACTAGCCCAGGGCTGTGGATCCCTAGGTCTCCTCCCCATCCCCTGCTCCCTGATCCACATCCCTGGGCCGAGATGAAGGGGCCACAGCAATAGCATACTTGGGAAGACTTGGTGGTAAGTCAGGAGGCTAGAGGAGTAGACAGGCAGAAATTGTGTTACCTGGAGGCTGAGAGAAGCTAGCATGGAGACAAGTGGGCCACTGCCAACCCAGGTGGCAAACATCATTCTTTGTCCCCAGGATCTTGGGGAGCCCCATTGCCTACTCAAAGGCACCATCTCCTCTTGGGAAGGTGATTTTTTTTTCTTTTTCATTGGAAAGGTAGATCTACAGAGACAAGGAGAGACAGAAAGACCTTCTGTCTGCTGATTCACTCTTCAAGTGGCTGCAATAGCAGGAGCTAAGCTGATCCAAAGCAAGGCGCTTCTTCTGGGTTTCCCATGTGGGCACAGGGTCCTAAGGCTTTGGACCATCTTCCACTGTTTCCCCAGGCCACAAACAGGGAGCTGGAATGGAAAAGGATCAGCAAAGATATAAACTGGAGCCCATATGGGATCCCAGTGCCTGCTAGGTGAGGACTTTAGCCACTAGGCTACTGCACCAGGCCCAGGAAGGTGGTCTTCAAGTTGGGTGGTGGGCTTGATAGGCTCCAGAAGGGATCAGAAACATGTGAACAGGTTCACACAGCCAGAGACTGTGTTAGCAAGACTGAAACATCTGATGGGAGGCCAGAGAGTGTGTGCCTCCCCTCCCGCCCCAGGAAACCTCCAGTCAGCAAACTCTAACATGGGGACTTCAGGGTAGCCTAACTTCTCAAGTGACAGCTCAGGGAGCCAAAGACTCAGGGGCATGGAGGAGGTGAAGGGCAGACAGAAATCATATCACCCTCAATGACCCCACCTTGGAAGTCACCCAGGACATCTCTCCACCTCACACGATCCCTTGGAAGAACATCTGGCCTATCCCATTGCAAGGGAGAGGGGAATTCAACTGCACGTGGCAGAGCTGCAAGGAGCCCACATCCCTGACCTGTGCAATGCCACAACCACCTGGTACCACCTCAATCTGCACTTCCTAAACAGGAGAACAAGAAAGCCAAGTGAACCTTGGACTTGCCACCATCATGGGTGTCCTGGGGACTCCCAGCCCAGCCTCATCCTAACTGATATAAGGGAGAGCAAACTGCCCTGTCCTGTCCCTGGTGTGGAAACAAGCTCAAACACCAAGACTCATGAAGTGATGGAGGATGGGCAGGGAGAAGCAGGTCAGGGTATATGGCAGAGACCACGCTGGACTCTTGCTTCTCAAATATGATGTCCCATTGATCCACTTGCAGATGTGACACTGTGCCCCCTATCTATTTGTTAAGGTGAGGAAATGTGTAAAGGAAGCTGAACTAAGCAGCATGATGTAAGGGCAAACAGTATGTGTCTGTGGGTGGGAGCAGTGAACAAGTAACTACAGGACGCAAACTGGCAACAGAGAGCACCCAGGTGGTGGACAGACTAAACCGGAACCCACACTGGCTGGTGCACACAAGGATTCAGGTTTCTTGAGGAATCCCCCAACTGGACCACTGGTCTCAAAACTCCGGCCGCAGGGCAAATTACAGGATTTGTGCTTGGACCTTGGAGTTCATGCATCGTGACTGGGCCTCCTCATTTGCTTGTGCCTGTGTAGTGAACAGCATGCCCAAATGCACATGGGAGACATAGTGGTCAGCTCATTTAGGCCTGCAGATGATGTTGAGTGGCTTGTCAGGGAATGGAATGCAGAGCAGGTTGGACAACCCTCCTGACCAAGCTTTGGCAGCAAGTGTCTGAGTGAGTGGATGCACTGGGGTGGACTTGGTCAGCCGATGGACCTTGAAAGGATTTTCTCAACCCTGGAGCAACAAAACCAACAATGTCTCACAACTATCAAAACCACTACCTTTCTAGGCCCATCAGTAGGGTGCCAGATGACAAAAACAACAACCAAGACTTGAACTGGCACTTGTATGGGATACTGGGGTTACAGGTGATTTAATCCACTATGCCACAGCACCAGCCCCAGAATTTTAACATGCGTACACCATGTCTTGTCCATTCTTCCGAGATACTTGAGATGCAAAAGTGTGTTCCACTCAAATAAGGCCACCATAATATTTTCAGTTCCATATCAGCTTCAAGAATCATATTGCTCCATCAAAAACTAGTGTCTCTTTTCTCTCCCTTTGAATCTGGCTGTGCTATGACCATCCCAGCCAATTAGACATGCTGTAAGTCATGCTATGGCGGTTATGATGTCAGTTCATAAACTGTCAATAGCTTCTTTAAAAGAAAAAAAAATGCAGGTCTGACATGGTAGCCTAGTGGCTAAAATCCTCACTTTGCATGTGCCAGGATCCCATGTGGGCACCGGTTCATATTCCAGCAGCCTCACTTCCCACCCAGCTCCTTGCTTGTGGGCTAGGAAAGCAGTCAAGGACGGCCCAAAGCCTTGGGACCCTGCACCTGCATGGGAGACCTGGAAGAAGCTCCTGGCTCCTGGCTTTGGATCAGCTCAGCTCTGGCTGTTGTGGTCACTTGGGGAGTGGATCATCGGACAGAAGAACTTCCTCTCTGTCTCTCCTCCTCTCTGTATATCTGACTTTCCAACAAAAGTAAATAAATATTTTTTTAGAAAGATGCATTTATTGATTTGAATGTCAGAGTTATACACAGAGAAGAAAAGGCAGAGAGAGAGAAAGATGTGGGGGGTGTGAGGGTCTTATGTTCACTAGGTCACTTCCCAAATGGCCACAATAGCCAGAGCTAGGCCAGTCTGAAGCTAAGATGCCAGAGCTTCTTCTGGGTCTCCCACATGGGAGCAGGGGCCCAGGAACTTCAGCCATTCTCTGCAGCTTTCCCAGGGAGCCGGGACTCAAACAGTACCCATATGGGATCCCAGCATTGCAGGAGAGTAGCTTTACCCACTACACCACAATGTTGGCCTTGGCAAATTTTACTAGCTACTCTGTCATTCTCTGTTGAGACCCGCCCTTGGAATCCAGTTGCCATACTGTGCAGAAGCCCAAGTCACATAGAAAGCTCATGCAGAGGTGTTTGGACAACTCACAGCTTCAAGAGCAAACAGCATTCCTTGTGAGTGAGGGAGCCTTCTGTGCCGGCTGTGCAGACACAGGCTCCCAGAGTCTGCAGTGGCAGAGAAGTACAGGGGCCCACAGCACAAGGCACAAGTGCGTGGCACTCACTTTGGGTTAAGAAGCTAGCCAGAGGGAATTGAGTCAAGGCCCTGCTGGAGGCACCTGTCACAACCACAGCTTCAAGAAGCAGCAAGGGAGATCATGAGGAAGTAAGCCAGGCCTCTCCTGGGGCACTGGATCCAGAAAGTTCTTAAAGCCCTCTGTCTTCATTTGTTCATGTGTAAACTGGGCATCCTAACAGTCCCCTTGTGAGAAGTACATATCCTACCCTACACAAAGCGACAGGTACATTGGAAACAATAAATATAGGTCTACTAGGAACAAACCAGGAGTCTTTCCAGGATTCTGGAAGATTCTGTCAATCTATCACTGACCAACTTCATGGATTGGGGATGGAAGCACGGGTAGGGCAGAACTTGAAACTATGATGGTGTTTCAGAATTCTGAACTTGGTTTTGTAGGCGCTCTGGACTTGGAACATTCATTCTATATCAGACACCTTGGACTTGGAATATTCATTCCATACCACAGTAAATGGGGGAGGGGGAAGGGAATGAAAGCAGTGGTGCTGCCACTGAGGAGGAAGGCTAAAGGGATAGCAATTAATGAGGTTTGGCTGGGTAGAAGGGTCAACGTGCCACCTGCAGCCCTGAAACATGCTAGAAGCTCTCGTGGGTCCCAGATGGGAGGAGCACAGAAACCACAGACAGGCTTATGGGCATGGGCAGGGGAGGGAGGGGCACAGAGAGTCACTGCACAGCAGCTACCAGTGGAGAAGGGAGTGCTACAGAGGTGAAGCTAAATAAACCATCTTGGCAGAGAGCAGCCAAGGACCCCTCCCCCTGCCCCACCCTGCCCAGGGCACCAGAAGACCAAGCGGGAGGGCCAGCAGCAAAGCAGCAGGCAGAATGTAGAGGCAGGACCACCCAGGACACCACGGTCCCTTGTATGAGTTCAAGGCCAGTGAGCCTACCTCCCAACCCATGCACAGCTCCTGCCTGGGGGAGGAGCGAGCAAGTGAAGCTCCTAAAGAGACAGTATGGACCTCAAAGTGACCATGACAGAAACCAGAAGGGACTGTCCCCCCCCCACCGCCCTTGACCTAGCAAGTTGAAGCTGACCACACCATGTACAGAAGCAGGGGCTCAGGAGTCCAGTGAAGGCTGCAGTGGGAGAGAAAGCAAGGAATGCTCCATCTTAGTACCCTGGAGTGGCAGGAGGGTGGAGCTTCAACAGCGACGTGCAAGGCTTTCCTCAAGGCTGGGGACCAACAGGGGGGAATTAAGCCAGAGCGCAGCTTGCTCATAAATAATCCCGCAGACAAGCTGCGACACGTTCTCCAGGGCCCACGTCCCTACAGGAGGTACACACATGGGAGCAGGCGAGGCGGCAGGGGAGGAGGGGAGGAGGTCAGGAGTCTTGTCCAAGGGAAGACAAAACGCGGGCCTCCTTTTTGGATCCTGCTGCCTCTCTCAACAACTCTTAATTACCAGCAATCAGCTCTTAATTACCTACAACAAGAGAGACCAGGGAAAACACAGATAAATGAAATCCGCTGATAATCCCCAAACCCCAATTTGGTCGATAACATCATGCAGCCTCCCCAAGTAACCTCTTGCCAGGACTCCTGCTCCCCAGACAAGACGCAGAACAGAAAGGAGCCCCGATTCTTCACCTTGCCCTTGCCCGCTTTCCGTGGAGGCAGGGGCAAGGGCAGACGAGCCCTCCAGAATTCCCCACTGGATCCATTTTCCTCCCAACACTGGGCCGTGGCTGCCAGGGCCCCTGGCTGGGTGCCAGGCTCCAAGCTTCGCTGCACTGTGCTGTTTTCACTGTTTGCACAACAAACGGGAGGGCTGGCTGCAGATTTGAGCCACCTTGGAGGACAGGAAGGAAGGGCCACAAGTTCCAGGGCAGGGAGGGGTCCACGGGAGCACAGGGAGCCACGGGATGCCCATGTATCTCATAGATCCAGGGCTCCTTGCTCTGTCTGCTTCCAGAGCCAAGGGACAGCAGATGGGCTGCTGGAGCGAGAAGGAGAATGAGGGGAAGAGGAGGTGACAGTGACACTCCCTGATTCCTGGCTTCTACCCAGCCAGGATTTTTCCTGATCATGGTATCTCCCCTGCCAGGTAAGTATCCAGCCAGGATTCTTTAGGATTCTTCTCTCCACTGCACGTGTAGGACACACAGGCCTCGGGGCTCCAGACCTGGGCTAGCACCATCTTGGGGAAACTGCCTGTTGGCTTCACAACGTCCCGGTCTGGGTACCAGGGGGAGCTTCTCTTGGAGGGGTGGGAAATATTTGAGAGTGACCCAGAAACACAACAAATTGAAAACAAAAGAAAGAAGAATCAGGGGGCCCCCACGGTATCAACAAGCACTTTTCTCCACTCCACCTCAATGACAACCAAGGCCACAAGGAGTAGCAATAGGAACATGACCCTGAACATCCCTCTTTGACATTCCTACTTTCCTCCCGTCTGGATAACACAGTGGACAAGCCAATCCTCCCTCCCGCAGGCCTCATTAATGAACCTGCAGTAGCAAACGTGCCTTGTTATTGCTGGAAACCTGGAAGCAGCACGCTCCCCCTCTGACGTGCAAATACCACACAGACAGGTCCTGCCTCCCAACTCCTGTGTTACCCCTCCCCATCCTCCTGCCTTTCCATGCTGTGCTAAAGCATCAAGAGTCCAGCTGGAAGGCAGGCGCTTGTGTACCTCCCTCTGAAGATGCTCACCGCCCACATCAGAGCCTCTGGCCTCAGTTCCTGGCTGGAGCTCCTGACTGTAGCTTCTTGCTCATGCAGAACCCATGAGCCAGTGGTGATAGCTTGACCAACCAGGACTCCTTGCTAATAGATGGAAGCTCCTGGCTTTTGCCTGGCCCACTTGTGGATGTTGCAAGGCATTTGGAAAGTGAATCAGCAGATGAGATTCATTCTCTCTTTTTCAACTCAGGGATAAATACTAACAACAACAAAGCCATGCCCAGCCTGGCAACCTAGTGGCTGAAGTGCTCACCTTGCACGCGCTGGGATCCCATATAGGCACCAGTTCTAATCCTGGCTGCTCTGCTTCCCATCCAGCTCCCTGCTTGTGGCCTGGGAAAGCAGTAGAGGATGGCCCTAAGCCTTGGGACCCTGCACCCACATGGTTGACCCAAAAGAAGTTTTGGTTCCTGGCTTCGGATTGGTTCAACTCCAGATGTTGCGGCCACTTGGGGAGTGAACCAGCAAACAGAAGAAATTTCTCTGTGTCTTCTTCTCTCTGTAAAAATCTGCCTTTCCAATAAAAGAAATCTTTAAAATATATCTAAAAAACAAAAAAGATTCATATATATATGTATAAAACTGTAACAAAGTCTCCAGATGGACACCCATCCGAGATGCCCCCTACTGCTCTCACCCATCCGCCTCCCAGATTTCTCTAGAATTGCATAGATGGGGTCAGTGGAGGGAGGAGGAACACATGGAGGTCCCAGGGAGAGGATGCTTCTGGCAAATCAGGAACACTGAATGGGGAACCACCTAAAGGAGGTGTAGGGATGTTGAGTGCTCCAGGCTCCAGCTTGCAGGGCTGGGGAGGGATGGGCACTTACACACACACACACACACACACACACACACACACACACACACACACACACACACTCTTCCCTCAAGGCTCTGACCTGGTCACAGCTCCTTCCACACTCTAAACGGGCATTAATGCAGCTAGCATTAACTCGAATTCATCACAGGGAGATGGGAATAATTTTCCTCGTGTCCCAGGCTCCTGCTCCGTCTGTCCCCTACCAAATAGGGACTGTTAGTTCTGCCTCATAAGTGAGATTCCCTTCCCCATACCTACCCACCCCTCCACCCTGCTTTTTGCCCTTTTATCTATTCCATGACAAGGCGAGTAAGGCAGAGGCCAGGAAAGACACCCAGTCTCCAGGAACAAAGCCAATTTCAACATGCCAAAGCCACCGTGTTCCTGGGGGGAGGGTGCATTCTGTACCTCCTCTGTCAACCTGGGGACCCAGGAATCCGGGAGGCCCCCCACCTCCACTACACAGCAGGCGGGGGGGGGATGTGCCAGCAGTCCCTTCTCACCAGATTGATGTGAAAAATCAAATGATGCAGGCAAGTTTCTCCGAAGGAGAAGAAAGAGGGTGAGAAAGACAACATTCGATTCCCCCCGCTGGGGAGGCTTGCCTAGCTCTCCGGCAGGCAGAAATTGCCTGCTTTTCTGAAAGCCGCCACTCCGGAGCTGTTTTCTGATTATTTCAATCAGCCTAATAACGTGGAGGTTGGAGACAGCTGCATTTGCGGTTTGGCGGGCTCGGCTTTTTGGCTCGCTCCTGCACAAGCATGATTTCTCTCTCTCTCTCTCTTTCCCCCGCTGAAGTTCACGGGCAGCAAGAAAGGGCTTGAACAGATTTTTTTCTGACCCCAAAACTCTAAATATCCCAAGATTTGTTGCAAGGTCCGGCAATCGTTCCACATTGCCTGCCTGGCCTGGGGAGGCCCCCCTGGCTGTGTCTAGCTCACAGTGTTCCATATTCTCAGCCAGCTTCCACACCGAGAATAGGAACAGGCTAAATTTGGGTTCTGCGCGTTCCTGTTTGCAGTCCCCAGGCCAGGGCACCCCACAGGCTGCACGCTGCCTGGCAGCCTGCACTCTGGGAGTGGCTCCCCTGTCTACTTTCTTCATGTCAGGCACGTGTGCTGCACCTGTCAATGACGTCATAAACCTCTACAAGTGCACTGACAGAAGCCAGCTGCACAGTGACACAGTGTGTCAAGCCACTTCTTGGGACAGGCACATCTCCTATCACAGTGCCAGGGATTCAGTCCCAGCTCTGCTTTCAATCCAGCTCCAGCTCCAGCTCCCTGCTAATGGGCAACCCTGAGGCAGCAGATGGTGACCCAAGTGCTTAGGACCCTGTCCATGACATGGGAAGTTCAGATGGAGCTCCTGGCTTGTCGTGGCTCTGGCCTGGCCCAGTCCAAGCTATTGCAGGCATGTGGGGTGTAAATCAGCAAAGATTTCTCTCTCTCTCTCTCTCTCTCTCACTCTCACTCTTTCTCTCTGCCTTTTTCAAATGAATAAATTTAAGAAAAAGGAAAGAGCTGAAAGAGCTGAGAATAACTGTGCCTGTCATGGTCTGGACTGCCCCAGGGAAATGGGGACAATTTGTTCAATTTGTTTTAAGGGGCCATGCTTGGTTCAAGGTGGCTCTCGAAGTAGTCAAGGTTAGAATAAGACTTTTATTATTATTATTCTTTTAAATCAAAATGTTGGAGCCAGCATTATGGTGCAGTGGACTGAGCCGCATTTCCAATGCCAGTATTCCATGATCAGAGCATGGGTTCACATCCCAGCCACTCTACTTCTAACCCAGCTTCCTGTTAACACACCTGGAAAGGCACTGCGAGATGACCCGAGTGCTTGGACCCCTGCCACCCACATCGGAGACTCAGATAGATGTAGTGTCGTTCCTGGCTTCAGCCTGGCACAGCCCCAGCTATTGTGGCCTTTTGAATCAACAGATGGAATATATTCATTCTCTCTCTCTCTCTCTCTCTCTCTCTCTCCCCTCTGACTCTGCCTTTCAAGTAAACAAATAAATCTTTAGAAAACCAGAATGCCATCAGAGAAAGTTCAGCATGGATTGTATAGGATGGCTGTTATTAGACTCCTGTGCAGTTTGGAATGAATGCCAGGAGCAGAAGCAGGCTAGAGGCTTTCCCACACCTCCCTTCACTGAGCCCTCACAACAGGGGAGGCAGATATTACAATGAGCATTTGACATTCCAGAAATGTGGAAAAATCCTCCTGTGCGTTCATCTCTCTCTCTCTCTGTCTCTCTCTCTCTTTTTCTTGCAATTGCCAATGTTCCCTTCTCTGGGCCTATATATTTTGCAAACCCATGTGATCCTAAATAACCCTTTCAACAGCACTGCCTTTGGACAACAATGCATACGGGGGGGCGGGGGGGCGGCTTCCTGGATGCTGTATCCGATGGGAAGGGTGGGGGAGCCGGGCCAAGGAGCAGGCTTCCAAGGGCTCCTCGCAGCTGTCTGCGCTCTCCTCCTCCCTGCTCAGGAAAGCTCCCTCTTTAAACAAACCCCCCTTTCCTCTAGCCCTTGACCCGTTGGGCCCTAATCAACTATGTAAAGATTATCAACAAAGTAAAAATAAAGAGAAAAAAATTAAAATTAAAAACACCCTCCAAAAGAAATGGGGGTAAATCTGTCCTTGGTTCAGAGATTTTTGGCTCAGAGATTTTTTCGTTTTTTGTTTTTTTTTCTGACACTAAAACACACAGGCATAAGCCACTCAATATCTTTTCTGTCGGTTGCAAACAAACTATCACCAGCAGAACTCTCCTGAATATTTCCTGCCATTGGTCGCCCTGCAGGCTTTCCGGAAATGGGGGAGGAGTGCTACAGATATTTGGGAAGCCTGTATCCACTGCCCACCGTAGACAGTTGAACATCAATCAAAGCATTTATTGACCATCCCTGCACTAGGCTCCCCCAGAGCTCACAAACCCTGCCACCCAACCAGGTGACAGCAGTCTGTTCCTATTGAGTAGCCCCAGAGCCCTCGTCAGTATATTCCAGGACACGTAAACCCAAAAGGGTCTCCCTCACTGCCCACACCCACAAACTTAGGTAACTGTGCTCTTGATTCAAGACATCCTGAAACCCCGTTTTCAGGACAGAGGCCACTCTGAAGAGCACATGAAGAAACAGGGTACACTGCATTCAGCTTCACCCCAGGACTGTCCCCTCCCCGAAGCATCATCCCTGACTACAGGCAATGTGTGTGGAAAACAATCCCAGGAAACATAGTTGAGAAAGCCAAAAAGAATATGCTAATGAACAGGTTGCCACTGTGGGCAATAGAAGCCCAGTCCCTTTTGGAAGACTATGGGGGCATGCCTCAGAAGGGTCTCCCTTAGGCCATTGTTGGGGCACCCTGGGTTAAGCTGCTACTTACAGCCCTGCCATCTCATATCCAAGTGCCTATTCAAGTCCTGGCTGCTGCACTCCCAATCCAGCTTCCTGGTAATGCACCTGGGAAAGCAGTGGAAGACGGCCCAAGTGCTTGGGCCCCTGTACCCATGTGGACAACCTGGAAAAAGCTCCTGGCTAGCCTTGTAGTTGCTGGTAGAGTGAACCTGTAGATAGAAGATCTCTCTCTCTCCCTCTCTTACTCTGCCTTTCAAATAAATCAAATAAATATTCAAAAAGAAAAAAATATATATGCCTGCCTGAGAAATGCTGAAATGGAGAAATGGAGCCATTGTCTTTTCACCTCTTCTCCAAGGCCAAACCACACTTCCCGGTGGAGGTGCCTGTGGGTAGCCCTGCCCTTGAACAAGCCTGTCTGCAGGAGGCATCGGGGCCTGTCAGAGGGCACATGGGTGCCAGGCCCAGCAGATTCCGAGCTGAAAGACTTCTGACCCATCCCATCCACCTTCGGAAGAAGATGGGAATGATCAGAGATCAGCTGCGGCAGCCTATAGGGTGTTCAGTATGTGCCAGCTGCTGTTTGCAGCACTGACGCGCACTGACCCATTTAGTTCTCCCACATCTGGATGATACAGGCGCCATTAGCATACCCCTTTCACACACGAGGAAATGGATGTGCCACAAACTCCAAGGCAATTCTACAACCATCTTGCAGCAATGAACCATCGTTGGCATAAACAATCAGCCACCCAAGTGGTTGTATCTAGGGAGAAAAAGATAAGATATAGCTAGATGGATTTATAAATACATGGATGTGCAAGGAAAAATGTTAAAAAAAAAATAGTCTCCTTACTTATACATGAACCAGTTGAGTAACCAATTGCGTTTTGACTACCTTAAATATCCTAGGAGTTTGGAAAGAGAAAGAAGACATATTAGGGACCCCTAAAGAAGCATTACAGAAAGATGGGAAAAGTGCAGAAATTGAATGAAATAAGTCTCGGAGGCAGGACTGCATGGGGCATGCAGGTAAACAGTTCACCTGGTGGGCTAATGCAAACACCAGCGATGTGTTCCATATCTTTGCTTTTCTGGCATTTTGGTAGTAATGTATTTACTAGCCTCCCTTTGAAGTCACACACAGCCGCGTGACTCAGTGGGGTGAAGGAAATGGTAGTATTCATGCCCTGTCTAAGCATTTGGAGCCAAAGTATGAGTCACTCACCTCCCTCACTCTTCCCCCTCGGAGGTGACTATAGAGCACCAGTGAAGAACGACTCCTCACCCACCTGAACTCCTGAGTGACAACCAGGAGAACAATGTCACCCTGCTGACCCAAGCAGAACACACAGCCCAGGCGAGATAAGAGCCCCTGCTCATGGGTTGTAGGCCATGGAGGTTTGGAAGTTATTACTACAGACACCTTGGTTTCTCTTGATCAACATGCCAGGCATACACTGAAGGAGTGAACAACTCCAAGATCCCACTGGCTTAACAATTCCCATGTCTGTGCCAACCTCACTGCAAGCCCAACAGCTGACAAAGTAAACCTGCTTTGCTCCACGGTGTCACTCAGGGACTCAGGTTAATCAGTGCTGTGACGCTTCAGATTAAGTGTCCACCTGCGGTGCTGGTATCTCATATGGGCACCGGTTCGCATTCCAGCTGCTCCACTTCCAGGCATCCTAACACACCCAAGAAAGCAGCAGGACATGACTCAAGTACCTGGCTCCCTGGGCCCCCGGGGCCAACTTGGGAGAGCCAGATGAAGCCTCTGGCTCTTGGCTTTGACCTGGTTCAGCTTGTGGTACCATTTGGGGAATAAGCCAGAAGATAGATGAATATCTCTCTCTCTCTCTCTCTCCCCCTCTCTCTCCTCCCCACTCCATTGCCTCTCCTCTCTAATTCCCCCTTTCAAATAAATAAATCTCAAAAGTAAAATAGAAAGCATCACTCATCAGTTGCACATACAGAACAGTTCATTGGCCAGAACAAATTATCAACCCTACCTGCAAAGGGATAGGAAGTGGAACCTGTGGTGAAATCGAGGCAGAGAGAAGAGCTGGCTCTTGACAGCATCAATCATGTCCAACACTGCTGGCAAGCAGTGGGCAGTGTGGAGAGCATGCACATGGGCGAGGACATTACCATGAGGCATCAGGAAGCCACTAGAAGGACCACACAGGGCAAGGGTATGAGGAAGGCTCAGTTTAAGGGTAACTGGATGGACTCAGCACAATGGCCTCACCTTGCATGCGTTAGGATCCCAAATGGACACCAGTTCATACCACAGCTGCTCTATTTCCCAATCTGGCTCCCTGCTTATGGCCTGAGAAAGCAGCTGAGAATGGCCCAAAGCCTTGGGACTCTGCACCCATGTGGGAGACCTGGAAGAAGTTCCTGGCTCCTGGCTTCAGTTAGGCTCAGCTCCAGCTATTGTGGCCTCTTGGGGAGTAAACCAGCAGATGGAAGATCTTTCTCATCTCTCTTTCTCTATATATGTCTTTCCAATGAAAATAAATAAATCTTTAAGGGGGAAAAAAAGGTTAACTGGACTAGATGGGAGCCATGGTGATACAATCAGGACTGTACACCCATAAGCAAGCAGAGGTACCTCTGCTGTTGTACTGGCCTATGCTCACAATCTCAGGTACCTTCTGCATCATTGAGATGACTGAGCAACTGGAAATTATTTTGTGCATCAACAGTGAAAGTAGTGATGAGGGTGATGATGGTGATGGTAATAGAAGGGGTGAAGATGGTAGGGATGGTAGCAGAGCTAGTGAGTCATAAAAGGGGTGACATTAAGGTTTAAAGAATAAAAAACTTAGAACTAGGGGATAAGACAAAGAGACCCCCCAGCATATAAAATGTCCCCCAGTGTATAAAATGTATAAGCATTACAGTAAATCCCCTAGAAACCAAAGGAAACGGGAGTATCAATCAGAACAAAGCTGCTAAGGAAGAAAAACAGCCACTGGATTTCATAGGAATAAAGTGACAATGATCTGGTGAAGGGACAAGTTGATGGTAAAGTATTAAGAGGGACAGGCATTGGAGAAGACAGGCCCAGACAACGCAGGCTTCCCCCATCAGGAGGCTAGAGGTAGGATCGGCAAATCAAAGAGCCTGTACCTGTCAGAAAGGCCTTTGGCTGCAAGTAACAAAATGGACTTTCTAAAGATGTATGTATGTATAAAGACATGTACATATTTAATTGGAAAGAAGATCAGACTTATGGATAGAAGGAGAGACTGAGAAAAAGGTCTTCCATCCTCTGCTTCACTCCCTCAATGGCCACAATGGCCAGAGCTGAGCCAATCCAAACCCAGGAGCCAGAAGCCTAGAGCATCGTCTGGGTCTCCCATATGGATGTAAGGTTCCAAGGCTTTGTGCCATCCTCCACCACTTTCCCAGGTCACAAGGAAGGAACTAGATGGGAAGTTGAGCAGCCAGAACACAAACCAGTACCCACACAGGATCCTGGGGGTTGCAAGGTAAGGATTTAGCCATTCAGCCATTGAGCCTGGCCCAACAAGACAGACTTAAAAACAAAACAAAGCAAAACAAAACAAAACAAAACAAAAAGCTAAAAGTGTAAAAAGAAGCCCATGAAGAAATGAGAGGAGAAATACTTGTTAAAATGCTTTGCGAGTTGAAAGGACTAGCAAAGATCCAAGAGAGAGGCCAAAAAAATCAATAGCTAAAATTAAACATAAAGCTCTATGTAACTTACAGCTCGTCTCTTTGCTTATCAGACTTATACACAGCATTCACATCATTTACAGCAAAGAACTCCAACATTTGGGTGAGATTGAGCAATTTTTGGTCATCTCAGCTAGCTGTCCCTGCATATTGTCCTTAGTGGCCACCTGCAACAAAGACCAATTACCCAGTCAGGTATTGGTCATGTGACTAAGTTCTGGCAAATGGTATGGAACTGGAAGCATGTTGTGTCAGTTTTCCAGAATCTTCCTAAAAAGACAGCCAGTCTCTACAAAGCACTCCGTGTAATGCAACTCAGGGAAACAAAGTAGAATGCTGGTGGTCAGGGTCTCAGGTTTGCCAGATTTAAAAAAAAAAATGGTGTAGGACTGGGCTTTCTGACACCACAAGGACACCACAGGTGTAACTGCTGTTTAAGATGCTAGCATCCCATATGAATGTCAGTTTCGGTCCTGGCCACTCCACTTCTGATCCAACTCCCTGTCAATGCTGCTGGGAAAGCAGTGGAAGATGGTCCAAATGTCAGGGCCTCTGCCACCCAGATGAAGTTCCAGGCTCCTGGCTTTGGCCTCGTTCAGCCCTGGTCATTACAGCCACTTGGGAAGTAAACCAGTGCATAGAAGATCTCTATCTCTCTCTCTCTCTTTCTCTCTCTCTCTCTATGTAGGTATATGTCTCACTCTTTGTAACTCTTTCACATAAATAAAATAAATCTTTAAAAAATGCTAGTTAAGATGCCAGGAGCCTAAATGCCTACCCACTGTGGTAGGCATTTGGGGAGTGAGCCAATAGATGGGCATGCCTTTTCTCCCCCTCTCCCCTTTCTCTCATGCTTTCTCTCCATCTTTTTTTTTTTTTTTAAGACTTATTTATTCTTATTGGAAAGGCAGATCTACAGAGAAAAGGAGAAACAGAGATAAAGATCTTCCATCTGCTGGTTCACTCCCTAAGTGGCTGCAACAGCTGGAACTGAGCTGATCTGAAACCAGGAGCTTCTCTAGGGTTTCCCACACGGGTGTGTCATTCCAAGGCCTAGGGCCAGCCTCCACTGCTTTCCCAGGCCACAAACAGGGAGCTGGATGGGAAGTGGAGCAGCTGGGACACAAACTGGAGTCCATAGGTGATCCCAGTGCATGCAAGGGGAGAATTAGCAAATTAAGTCAATACACCAGCCCCTCTCTCCCTCTTGATTAAATGTTTTAAATACTTAAGATGGTCACTGTTACATTACACCTATTTCACCACAATAAAAATAATGTGGGTAGGAGCAGGGAGGCAGCTGGCTCTTTTTAGTTGCCTCCTCTATCTTGCTTGCGGGAAATGTGGCTATCAGGGTTGCCTACCTAGATGGTGGGGCGGAGGTGCCATCCTGTGAACCACAGAATAGTAAGCTGGAAGGACCCTGGATCCCTGTGGACCCCATGGAGCAGAGCCCTTATGAGGCCATAGCCCACCCTTCCAGACATGGGCAGGGGCCAACCAGCAGGGCAGCCCGAGACCAGTGCTTGCTCTTGCTCTCTCTCTCTCTCTCTCTCTTTTTCTCTCTAAGGCAGCAGGAGCTAAGGCCATCATGGGTCTGTATGGGTATCTCTTTGCTGGAATGGACTTTGAGGTCAACCTTACCCTCGACTTTCTTGGGTTGGAGAAAGGATGTGGGTGTGGACAGCAGCCGGCCGAGCTGCTGGGGACACTCCTGGTGTAGGCGCTGGCTGGCTGCCTGGCTGCTGGCAGGAAGACAGGCTCTGATCTCAGTCGTGCAGAGCTAACAGGCACTGACTTCACTTTGGCGGGGCCAACCCAATGTCTCAAGGACAAAATACAGCCTGTGACCGGGAGGGGCAAATCAGAGCCCGGTGGCACTCCCTCGCTATTTCTAGCAGCAAAGGAAAAGCATGCAGAGGCTGATTCTGCCCTGTTCCCACAGGAAGGCCTCTCCTCAGCCACACCAGTGCCCCACTGCCATCCCCAAGGGTCCGAAGCTGCTGTTACTCTGCCTCCTGGACTCAGCCAGCATGCCACACGTGTCGCCTACTGCCTGTCACCTGCTGCTGTATGGATCTGCAGCTTCTCTCCCAGTCTCCTGTGCCCCCCGTGCAAACTCCAGGAGAGCAAAGTCCTGCTTTCTTTAACTCTCAGTGCCCAGCACCACAGGCTGCAGTGGAAGTTCAAGAGCAGGTAAAGAAGAGGAAGTCCCACCCCTCACCCCCATCTGCATTCCCCACTCCCATCCCCATCACCACCCCCTACCCCAGGGCAGACCTAACTGACAAAATTGCCTCTCCCCCAGGTTGCAGAATTGTCCATAGGCCCTTGGTGGTAAAAGGTAATGATGTCAGTTTCCCAATGATGAGCCTGAGTTTCTCCCATTTCCGTTTATAAGCACTCCATCTGCTCGGAATGTCAGTGTGGCAGTCCAGCTGCTCACTGCCACCTACAACCTGGACTGACATGGAGCCCAAATGTACTGCTACAGCAGCCATACAGGTGGTTAAAATACTGAAATGCTTCTGTTGCTGTATAGTAAATAGCCACTGTCCCTGTCCTCCATAGGGTCCCCACCTGCCACCCTTACCCTTAAACCATCCTCTCGGAGCCCCTAGGCTCCTCTCCAATCCAGAACACAAGGGACTTTCAGATCCCAAACCTCAGAGTTGTTCTGAATATTCAGTGTCCAGGTGCAGACACTCTCAGCACTCTTTCTCTAGCTGCCAAACAGTGACTCCATCAGCCTGTTCTCTGTCCTTAGGCAGCCTTGTCCAATGAGAGTGGCAGATATGTGGATCTTGTGCCAGCTACAGGTTGAGGGTGCATGCTTCAAGCTGCCCACACTCAGAAGATAGACAAAGCCATTTACCAGAGGAGAACCAGGGATCCAAAAGCTGAGAAGAGACTTGTCTGTGAACTTGCCAGGAGACAGGCTGGAGGCTGGACTGGATTCAACCAGAGCTAGACCTGATCAGGAGGCCCAAAAGTTACCTAGTTCTAGGACAAATGTAAGGTCGAAATCAATCAGACAAAAGGTAAGCTCTTCTGGGCTACTGGGTCCCTGTCCCAAACCTTGGAATGCCAAAGAAGTGAGAGGATCACACACAATGCCAAAGCCAACCAAAACTCCAGGAGACACTGAGTGCCATCTCCAAGTAGTGTCTGGATGGGATGGGTGGTGGGTCACTGGAAACGGAAATGAAAGAGAAACTTTGTAAATTTGGGTCTTCACTGTTCCCCACCACTACCTGCTTGAAGACATGGGACTGTCATTTCCCAGTCACCTGCATGGCAGAAATCAGTGACAACAGCCCTGAGCCCGACGGGGTGACAAGTTCTCCTGGATGAGGAGCTGATGAGAAGAGGCACTGGCAGAGAAGTGGATCCTGGACAGCCATTCCTATCTTTTCCCCAGTCTCCAGGGTCAATGGACTAGAACTTGGGAAAGCCATGTCTTCAGCTACGTGTGCCAAAGGCTGAAAGGAATTCCCCCAGCCATAGAGGTTGTCTGTAAAGAGGCTATAAGCTAGTGACTGACATTGGCTCTGCAGTCCAAGGGTCTCTGTTTTACCTTCTTGGAACTGACCTCCGTAAGACCTGACCTTCAGTCCTTCCCCAGTGCACAGGATCCAAGGCAGGCCCTGTCTCCCTACATGTGCCCCCTCCGCCACCGGGACCAAATGATGAGGTCCCTAGAGAGAACACCTGTCAGAGAAAAAGGCCACACAGCGGACAATAGAACCAGCCAATTGCTCCAGAAGGACCTAGTATTTAACATCAGCATGAGCCATATGGACTTCAGGAGAGAAGTGGAGATAGCTGCCACATGAAACAAGAAGAAAGAATAGTAAAAAATAAGTTCAGCAGGGGGAGAGAAAAGAAATAATACAATAAAGCACATATGGGTAGGGATGGAGACTAAAAGTCATCTCCAACTGGGTAGCTGAAGTTGTGAGCTTTGGATGTTTCAAAGCATCAACTGGCTTATGAGCATACAAGCATGAAGAAAACTAGTATCTGTGAAAGAGAAGAGAGGACAGCAAGGAGACAATGGAGAGAAGTCGTCCTTGGGTGCCCAGCGGCCTGAGCCCAGCCACACTGCTCCCTGAAGTTCAATAAGATGCCCATGTCTCTAAAAATGAGGACATTCCCCTTATAGCCAGAGTTGAGTTTTGTTCCTTGCAACGAGAGAATGACTAGCATG
Source organism: Ochotona curzoniae (assembly GCF_017591425.1). Classification (NCBI taxonomy): domain Eukaryota; kingdom Metazoa; phylum Chordata; class Mammalia; order Lagomorpha; family Ochotonidae; genus Ochotona; species Ochotona curzoniae. Next base: position 14,744,993 of record NW_024465023.1, on the reverse strand, counting down.
CAAACACCACTGCATGCGCTTGTCCAGGGGACCATGTGCTCCACCAGGAGCAGGTTCCCACTGCTGTCTTCCATCCTGGGGAGTTGGGGCTCCAGGCAGAGCTCCTGGCACAGAGTGGGTGCTCAGTCTGCATGTGTGGAATGGTGAGGGTAGCGTCTGCGTGCTGATAGCAGGACAGGCACAGACTGCTCATTTATTCTCTCCCAAGGCAAGGCTGGCCAGGACAGCAGTTCCTGCAGCCCGTATTGTGCCCAGCTGGCGAGCAGAGAGGAGGCTGGAGCTCAGGGGCTTTAAGCACCCAAAGGGGCATCAGACAGTTGTTGGAGACACCCTAAGGAGCTGTTGGCCTGGTGCAGCCCAGGGCTGGCCACCTGATGCCCTGCACATGCCCAGAAGGCTGGTCTGCTGTTATTCAAGGCTTTCCCATCACTGCAGCCCGAGGCCAATGGCATCTGTCTCTACAACTCATTCCCAGGCGGCTCCGACATTTGCAGAGAAAAGGGGTCTGATTCCAGTAGACCAGGATGCTGACATTTGAAGAGCTGAGGAAGATATCCCAGCTCGAATCAAAATGCACGTGGCATCCTTGGGAAATGCCAGCCCCTGGCCATGAGCAGGGGCGGGGGCGTGGCCTGTCACTTCCCGGGGACAACACAGCACAAGAGTGCAAACGCCAGCTCTTTTGCCTTAGGAAAGCAGGTGTTTCCCAGAACAACCACAAAGGCCAAAGCAGGTGAGGCAGGAAGGCTTAAATTAGGTCTAATGACTCAGAGCCCACAGGTCGGGGCCTTTTTTTTTTTTTTTTAAGGTCTAAAGAAGTTTCTGGAAGCCATGCTGGCTTGTTATGTTCACTTTGCTTCTTTTCCTCTCATTTTAAATTCACTATTTTAGGTATGAGAGTAGTTTATGTTAATTTTAACATGTATTATTATAACCATTTAGGATGTATTTTTTTTATTTATACAATGAAAAGTCCTACCTTCCGTCTCGTCTCTAATCTACCCTGTACACCATTGCCAAACATCTACTCCCATTCGTCTTTTTTTTCCACAGTTAATTTATGCAAATACAAGCAAATAGGAGCACATGTATTCTTACTGCTCTCCCCTTTTTACATACAAGGTATAGTGCTATAGATACACAGCCCTGCACCTGGCTGCTTTGACTTAACAATCTACCTACTCAGGACACAGAGGGGCGTCGTGATCCTCTCTACCAGTGGCAGATTATTCTGCAGGGTGGAACTCAGAGTTGATTTGGCCTGTCCCCACAGATAGCAGTTGTAGTCGCTTTTATCAACTGGCAATGCCTCAGGTAAGTACCCAGGTCCCAATATTGCTCCACACACGTGGAAGACTGAGTACAGGAACACCCTACACTCTTGCCCTTTGACCCTAGCTGTGGCTGCTTGACCCCTTCACCATGCAAGGTGCCTAGCTGATCTGAGATAAGCAGGAGATTATAAAAGCTCCCGAAGCTTCCATTGCCCTTTTTCTTTGCCTGCAATTGTCTGAAACATGTCCAGGTCAGGCTGAGAAGAAGCCAGCCTGCAGGTGGGTAAGAGCAGGGATGAGCTAGAGCTGGCCCATCTGACCACGGGGCACAGACACACGAGTGAACCGAAACACTAGTAACCTAGTGTGCCCAAAATCCACAGGCTCACCTACTAATCCAAACAGTAAGAAATAGTAAGTCGTTTTAGCTTAAAAAGAGAGTTGCTCATTTTTATTTAAAAGACAAATTTACAGAAAGGATAGAGGGAAAGAGATCATCCATCCACGGACTTACTTCCCAAATGGTTGCAATAGCCAGAACTGAGTTGATCCAAAGCCAAGAGTCAGGGGATTCCTCCAGGTCTCCCACGCGGGTTCAGGGTCCCAAGGCTTTGGCCCATCCTCGACTGCTTTCCCAGGCCACAAGCAGGGACCTGGATGAGAAGTACAGCAGCTGAGACATGAACTGGAGCCCATGTGGGATGCCAGAGCTACAGGCAGAAGAGTATGCCACCCCGTCACCACACCAGCCCCAAAAGGTGGTTGTAGCTCTAAGGTTCTGAAACTTGGGAAACTCAATTATACAACAAAAGCCAGCTGATCTAGCACACAATACACATGCCAGTATGATATATTCTCAGAAACAGAATTACTGAACCAAATGCTCTCTTGTATCTGAAATGTTGATTTTGATAGATATTGCCAATTTGTCTGCTTAAGGTTTGGACTAATTTCAGTTTTTTCAAGCAGTGTAGGAGAGTACCTCCCCGCCAAAGTACATTGTGACATTTGTCCAATGTGTGCCGATTGCCAGGTGAAAAATGTCTATGTAGTTTTAGTGTACATTTTCTTGTCCTGAATGAAAGTCAGCAACACCTCATATATTTAAATGTCATCCGTAGCTCCCTTTCAGCAAGCTGGGTGTCTGTATCTTTTGTGTATTTTTCCTATGGCCTCATTAATACTTTTCCTATTGATTTATGGCAAGTCTTTATATCTTGGAAAGAGTCGCCTTTGGACCACAGTCACCGCTCTTGAAACCCGCCATGCCAGACAAGAAGCCTCATGACAAGCCGAGGAAAAGAAACACAGAGAGCAGAGTTTGTGTGGGAAACAATTTTTCTTCAAACAAGTAGAAAGCAAGCAGAAGGCACCATTGCACGGTAGCTTAAGCCTTCACCTGCAGTGCCAGCATCCCATAATGGTGCCAGTTTGAATCTCAGCTGCTCCACTTCCCATTCAGTTTTCTGCTTACAGCCTGGGAAAGCAGCAGAGGGTGGCCCCAAGTCCTTGGGCCCCTGCACCCACATGGGAGACCCAGGAGAAGCTCCTGACTCCTGGCTTCAGACTGACCCAACTCTGGACATTACAGCCACTGGGGAAATGAACCAGTAGATAGAAGATCCTTTCTTTCTCTCTGTCACTGTAACTCTGCCTTTCAAATAAAATAAATAAAATCTTTAAAAATAAAATTTAAAAAGACAATCAAAAACCATAGGCAACTAGTTATGTGCTACATAAGCATGACACATGATCCCATACAATCACCTTGAAGCTGAAAGATTTCTATTGCCAGGCACTCCCTCAGCCATAACATGTGAGCACAATACAGTGTTCACATGCTGTGGATGAACCAACCACACTGCCAATTAAAGAAGCTATAATACCAAAAATTTTGGACAACACCTGTGACTCGACCATAATCATAGATCATTGTACCACTGATGTATGTGTTTGCTAGACTTGTGGTGCTCTTTTTGCAGTATCCTCCTTCTAGTTATCAAAAACAGTCAACTGTACAGCAGCATGCATATTACATGGGCAGCAGTCTCCTGCATCTCAGCTTCAAGAGGGCCACAGCGAGGAATGCACCTGCCCCTCCTAGGTTCATGTATGTACACTCTGTGAGGTTTGCGTAATAACAAAATCAATTAATGGCACATTTCTCAATGGCTCCGGGTTGGATATCCCAGTGTATTCAGAAAAAAAAAAATGGTGTGTGTATATGAAACAGTATTCAGAAATGTTTTAGAGATGACAATCATTAAATCCCTTATACTGCATGAGTCTACCCAAAGGCCCTGTTGCGGGGGTAGGCTAGGAAATCCATGTATTCTTCACAACCCAACCTGTCTGGTCATTACTGATTCACCATGACAATGTACTTGACCTAGGACAGAAGCAGGCCCTAACTGGAACTGATCACTGAGGTTGTCTTGTGAGATTCTGGACTCAGAGGTCAAAGTCAGTAGAAGGTGAGGCTCTGGAGCTCCCAGAGCCTTTCAGCTTGTATTGCCATTGAGACAGCCAGACTGAACCTCATGAGACCAAACAAGATCCCGTGAATAGAGCCCGCAGAGAAGACATTGACCATAAACTCCAGACCAACCGAGGGATGGTCACAGAGAAATGGAACCAACTCCCGCCCCTGTCCATGACCATGACCGCCAACTGTTGCCCTGCGCTTGGCTTGTGTGAGGGGCCTTGTATCCTGTAATCAAACACCCTACCTCCTTGAGCTAATCAAAATAATGCTCTGATCCTTGCTATCACGAGTATCCTTAGACAAGGTCTTTTCCTATCAACTGACAAAGATAATGACGCAGTTTCACCTTGGAAGACATAGTTCTGCTTTCAGGACTTTCATGGTTACTGCAGCCGTCTGTGTGCAGCTGGGGAAGGGAAGACTGGAGAACTTGGTGGTTTGGCCAAGGTCACCCTAAACATAGAGGGCAGAGCTCTGCGGCTGGCTGGATGTGTCTCCGGGCCATCTTGTACTTGCACACCACAGCACAACATAAGCACCTGTTGAATCGTGGCCTGAGGCTTTCCATACCCACCAGTGCCAGGTGCTGGGGACTCTGTTGCCTGGCCCCAGATGACTTCATGCCCACTTGGGGGACACTGGGGCTGCTCGCCATGGTCCCCCGGGGCTTCCTTAAAGGAAGTTTGACACCGTAAAGGGAAAGCCAAGTACTGATCCCCCAAGCAGACACACTGGTGACCTGGCCATCTCTCCAGGGACACATACCCAGCCATCCACTTCCCATCCCTCGCTGTCTTTCATCCTGGAAGCAGGGAGAGGGGATAGCACAGCAAGCAGACAGCCTCAGGGCCCCTGCCATCCAAACCTTCTCCCTCCTGACAGGATACAGGCCCAGGAATCTGCAGTGGCCTTGTGGCATCCTTCAAAGGAAGGTCAAAGCATTCAGGCAGGTGGGGCGGGATGATGGTCTTGGGGATAGAAAGGGAGAAACCACAGGGAGGGAGGGAGAGAGGCTGGCCATGGCCTCCAGGGCTGTCCCCTTGGAAGGACCAGCAAGTTCCTCCCTCTAAGCAATCTACTTGTCCTTCCTTCCACAAGCCCTGTCCAAGCAGACTGAGTTCATGCAGGCTCCCAAGCACCCACTGTGTATAAGACATTCTTCAGGACACGGCACAGGCGGGCTGCTGGAGGCTTCCCAGCGCAGTGTGGTGTGCGTTCTCCAGAGGGGAGGGGATGGGGCTGAGCCTGAGGGAGGAGGTGCAGAACTGAAGCCCTGCCAAGCACCACAAACAGGGGAACTGCAATTTTCTCTCCCCCTGCTCCCTGCCTCGCTCACCATCCCCACCCCCTATCCCTGCAGAGGACTCACATTTTATCTCTCTCCAATTACAGTTTTAAGCATTTAGGGTGCTACTGTTTTAGTTCTAAAATTTGTTAGGCTCAATTTATGCCACTTAGTAAAACCTCTATTCCAAATGAAGCCAAATGAGAGCTAAAACACTGCAAGCAATAAAATGCGGGCATTTCATTTGGGTTGGGTTGGCTCTTTGATTGTCTGTGTAAATGAAGCCTTTAGGAGTCTGTCCGGGCTGGAGGAGGGGAGTACGTGCCCCCTGAACCCTGCTCTGTAGTCTCAAGCCTTGCAGTGCAGGGTTGGAGGCAACCCCAGGAAGAATAAGCCCTTCTAAGCAGCTACTGGATCCCCCTGCAATGCCCTCTTCTTGCTGCCCCTTCTAGCTGATGCTCAGAGGCGCAGCTCCCTGTGTGGCCCACAGCACCCTGGCAGGCATAGATTAGCCACACACTGCCCTGGATGGCATTCCACAAGGAGATATTCCACAGATTTGTAAGCAGGCACGTGGTCTGGAAACATCTCTGGCAGAAAACACAGCCTTCACCTCTGATGATCATTCTGCTCCACTCTGACACCTGGGGTGCCCACCAGGACAGTGATGGGGCCCCCCAAAGAGAAGAAAAAGCGGCAGGGTGGGGGGAAGGGGAATCCTGGGCTACTAATTAAGCACCTGGCACTAGGGAGGTGGCTGCCAAGCAGGTCAGAGGAGTTCGTGCTGATGAGCCACAAGCTGGGCCCTCCTGAGGCCCTTGGAAGGGAACAACTGGGGTTCCTAGGCAACAACGGGATTCCCAGGCTGGCCCCGCCTAGGCCCGGGGAAGAGGGTAGAGGATACGGTGAGAACTGAGAGCCTAAAGGGGAAGGCATGATCAGCAGTGACGAGACAGTGAACTAAGGGTGGCATGCTTCTTGCCAAGCCATTTGGCTCGTCCCCATGCCAGTGGTGAAGGCACAGTGACCGGCAGGAGATGGGATTCTGTGCGTGAAGGGATGCCTTCTGCCTGACCCTAGCAGCAAGCCACCATCACAAAGGATGAGAAAGGAGAGTAGATATGAGGGCCAGAGGGGCCCTGCAGAGGAAAAGGCCTGGTGCAGGTCAGATGTGTGTCTAAAGGAGAGGCTATTCTGTTGGGAAGTATCTTTCAAAGTGAATGGAAATAAAGTACAAGCCACAGGAGGAAGCTTCTGGAACAACTTAAGGGAACTTGGACCAAATCTCTAGAGACACTAACAAAATGGCATCTGTTGTCCTGTCAGATCTGGGCATGCCATCATGGCCCTAAGGTATAGGTTCCCCACTCCTGCCCCAGGCTGGGCTGTTTCAGAAACCAGCACTGAGTAGGGTGGAGCTTTTGCAAAAGGTTAGAAAAGTGAAAAGGGGGAGTCAGGGAGAAGCAGGCCTGAGCAGAGCAGGGGGTAGACACTGAGAGTGTTCTGGAACTATTGCCTGGCACAATGTCTTGCCTTCATCCCAAATGACAAAACCTTGTAGCAGCCTCCCACAACCCCCACCCAGGCCAACTACTGGATATGACCTGCCCAGCAGAGAGTGACCTTGGCCAAGACAGTAGCCTTGGCCAAGATGCTCCAGGCAGCTGGGCAGCCAGAGATTCCTCGGAGGGGGGTGTGGGCACAACTCCTCCCCGAACACTGTGCCCTCTCCCCTCCCTGCTTCCAGCACATCTGGACCGATCCATCTTTCTCTCTCTCTCTTGCCTCTAGGCCCTCAGGCACCCTCATTACTCCTGTACAGGCTGATGCATGTCTGAAACCCCAGCTGACCCCAGCCCAAGGTTTGTGGTTTGTTCAACGACCCTAGGCCCTAGCCTGAAAACCCTGGGCTGATTTCCCCATTGTACTTTCTTGCTACAGTCAGGCCTGGAGTCCCAGGAGCCAGGGGCCATCACAGCTTGCAACTGCAGGGGGCCTAATGGTGCCAGCTTGTTTAGGGCTTGGTGGTAACTCCAGCGCTGGTCATCAGATTCCATTGTGCTGCCCACCAGGGCACCAGCCAGCCCAGGACAAGCCTTGGGGCCCAGCCGCAGTTAAATAGTACAAGCCAATCAGGGCCACAAAAATGTCCTGGGCCCAGCCCAGCAGCTGTGGCAAGCATGGCTCTCCCCAGGCACCAGTTCAGTCGCTTTCCTCCCGAGCGGGCCTTGCTGGAAGCCAGCTGTCACTTGTTTCCCAGCCATGTCGTTTTACCTCCAAAGCATTCACAGCTCCAGCTCTGCTTTGGAGCCCAGTTCTTGGAACAACAGGCACATGGGCCTGATGCCTGCCAACTTCTTGATTCGCCCAAGCTGTTCAGAGGTCTAACTTCTCCCTTGGGACTAATCATCAGGGTCCTGAAGAGGAACCGTGGGGACTGAGCTAAACCTGTGGGCAAAAACCAGCCCTCCCTGACATTTGTCCTAACCTCCGCATGTCACAGTCCTTCAAAGCCCAGCCAAGGGTGGCTCCTTTCCCTGGCACAAATTATGCCACAAAATGACCGGTGCTGGGGGGCTAACCAAGGAAACCAGAAGTAACCTCTGGCTTGTGTGATTGTAGGAAAGGAATGCCTAGAGACTTTTTCTGGAACAAACCAGAGAAGCAGCCAGGGAGGGTGTGGCCAACTCAAACTGAAGCAGGAGGCTGGTCTTGGCTAGAGCTGCCCAGTCCACACTTGCCTGTGAGTCAGGTCATCGGGAAGCTGTGGCATCTAGGTATAGGATCCTAGAGGAGACCTCCTCCAGGTCTACTTAACCTCCATTACATCCATTCCCTAATATACTTTTCACCTTCAGCAAATAGTGCAAATTTGAATTTTTACTCACTGATCAAATATTTACCCTGTGAGCTGCCAGTCTGGCTGAGCTTGACTTCTTCGATTCTCTGTATTAGATGAATTAGCATTTTATTGTGAGCCCACTGGTTTAAGATTCAAAGGAGAGAGATGGAAAATCAAAGGCTAAGAGATTCTCCATGAAGAATGGGTCCTGTTTCATTTTGAATGTTAGTGTAGGAGATAGGTCTTACAAACAATGCGTAAGAAATTTCAAAAGATTGTTTTTAGAACGCATGGAAAATACTAGAAAAAAAACTTTTTGTACATCCACCTTCAAAATTCATTCTCTACAAAAGTTCATTTCGTTGTTTTTGTTTGTTTTTGCTGTGTAAACTAGTCACTTCTCAGTCTTACTTTCTTTGTTAGCATAATGGGTACAATAATATCACCCACATTATTACAAGGGTTAAGAGAAAAATTATTGCAGATATTAAACACCAATGCACCAGAAGCCATTTTGGATCCTCCAGACCAACCCACTACCACTGGGTAACCTCAGTAGACACCATAAAGAACAAAAGAACCGCCCAGCTGAGCCCTGCCCAAATTCCTGACCCACAGATTCTATGTATCATAAAATGACTGTGGTTTTATGCCACTAATATGGGATAGGTTGTTACAGAGCAGTACTACCTGGAACAAAAAATGTTTACTTATCAAGTTCCTGTATCAAGAGATCAGAACCACTCCCCCCCACACACACATACACACCTCGTTTCCTTATTCCTAACCTGATCCTATGAGACATGGTGAGGTAGAATTTCTCATAATCCAGCTTTGTAGATATGTAGCCATAATGCACTAAAAATTCATGGGGGGAAAAAAGGGGAAGATTTGAATCCAGGAGACCTGCTACCCAGTCCCCTGCTTCTGCAGGACAAGCCATCAGGTCCTGTAAGGGAGAGGCTAGCATCATGCCCTCACATAGAGGACTCCATAGGAAACTCCATTCATGCAGCAGCGACGTAAAGGAGTACCCCCAGAAAGCGAACCATAACCCATCACCCACAGTTCATCTCTTTTTGACTTCAGAATGCTGGGATGTTGGCACTGAAGCACTCTTGTTCCCATCTATGGTTGAGAGAAGGACAAATTAAAAAAAAAAAATTGTTAGTAAATGTAAAAAACAAGGGATAGAGTGTTGGCCTCCCCAGATTACACAGCCTGAAAGGAGTGCCCAGAAGGGTGTGATAAACCCACCAGGGTGGTGATGACCCACCAGGGATCCTCAAACACTCAACTTCAGAGAACCTGGAAAGTGAGCGGCAGGCACCTGGGACTCAGGATGCCGGCCAGCCAGAGCCCTCAGAGCGCGGCCTCCTATTCCAGCCGTTCATGAAAAGGCACATAGGTCCATGACGTCAAATCACTCTTTCAACTGAGCATAATTTCCCTTTAGGATGGGCTTAGAGGGGTTTCAGTGACGGTGGGGTGGATTTTGTTGTTGTTGTTGTTGTTATTGTTGTTAATGAATCATAAACATGCAGACCAGATTTAGTGTTATGACTGCGGTGCGCAGAGCGTCACTGTTAATTTTTGCTAAGCGCTGACAGCAGGATCAACCCCTAAACAGCACAGGCAAATACACCATCCCCACCCCGGGGGCTTAGAGACTGCATAATTACAGACAAGGCGTAGTAGTCATTATCATCACCGGAACATTTCAGTCTCAGCCCGGGCACCAGGCCTCCAGTGCACACAGCCCCCTAGTGTGCCTGCCAGCTCTGGCTCTCTCAGCTGGGGAGCAGTCAGGGCCCCCACCCCAACCCCCCTTTTTTCCTTTTTTTTTTTTTTTTTTTTGTTATAGACAGCAGGGAAAACTCACCCAAAGCCAGAGAGAGTAGGGCCCCGGCAGACTGCCCACTCCCCTCGCTGTGCAATCCGAGGCGGCTGGGAAACAGCGGGAAGTTACGAGCTTGCAGGGGCTGGAATGGAGGGCTCTGCGGAATACACGCCAGATTTTGCTAAATGCCGAACAGCTGAACAAGTCCCCCGGGCTGAGGATCACCCTGCGCCTCTCATCAAAGGCGCGGGAGTGTGGGCTGCAAGGCAAAGCGCTGGGCCAGTGCCCAGGCACTGTGTTTGCCCCCGGGCTTGCCCAAAGGGCCGCAGGAGCCACCACTCGCTTGTTTTCACAGCAATCACTAGGGGCCTCCGAAACCTGCACCTCCCGAAAACTGAAAAGGAGAACCCCAGCTCTGCACTGGGAGGCCCTTCCGCCTCCTCCGCTGGCCTGCAAATACTTAATGAGCCTCAGCCACATGCAGGTCTTTGAGTTGGAATGAGGCAGCCTCAAGACCTGGAGGATGGGAAGGGGGGGGGGGCGGGTTTGATCTGTCAGTCAGCGTGCTTTTCCTAACACAGGAATGCCAGCAACCATCCACCACTCCCAAGTACCTGCCCCATGCTTGCTACCTTGCTCACTCTCACACACACACATACACATGGTCTGGATCCCTCATCCCAAGGACACCAGGAGGTGCATATTACCACCACCCACTCAACAGATGTGCAAACTGAGTCTGGATTTCAGCAAGGCATGCAAAGGCACTTTGTTTTTTCTAACTCAAGCCAGCCCCTTGACGTCAGCAGTCCTCCCCCTGGGCTTCACAAGGCACCTTTTAGAAACCCCAGGCCCAGAACAGACCCCAGAACCAAGAGATCTGAACTGCAGGGCTGCATCAGAGATGCAGGTACACGTTAAGGCCTCCGATGTCCAGGTGGACAGCAGTAGCACTGTGGTCATCAGTCTCCTCTCCTCCCCTCCTTCCAACAAACACGCACATAGAGGGCCTGGCTAATGCCAATGCCAGACCCATAAGCCTTCACCAAGCAGGCTTCCTTCCTCCTGCAGCACCGGTTCGCAGAGGCATAAGGAAGGGAGTACCCCCGACCATGAACAGTCACCCAGAGTGGTGAGGGCTAACCCCTACCCCTGTGGAGTAGGCTTGCACCAGGGGCCGGGACAAAGGCAGACCCTGGGGTGGGTGCTCCAGGGCGTGATGTGATGTTGAGCACCCAGGATAGAAAGAATCAGTTTCTAAGGTGTCTCCCATCTTTCCAAAAGGAGAAAGCTGCACAGCCACCAAGGCCTGAGCTCAACCCCAAGGCTCGTAGCCACGCATAACCAAGTGGGGAGGCTCGGGTGACTCCTACCACATCCAGAAGACCTTGGGTGACCAGAGGAGTCCCCTCCCCACTGTCAGGAGCAGAGGGAGAGAGGGGGTATGCTTCCTCATCTCCTAGCACCCCCTTCCATCCCGGAATCCAGAGAACAGCGCTCTAAATCAATCATCCCCAGCTGAAGGATGTGCCGATGTGCCTGCTTCTTATATATTGCGTTTAAAACAGGGCCAGGTATCCTGAGCCTAGCACCAGTGAATGCATCTTCTCAGGCAATAGGGAGGAACTGTTTATCTTTAAGACATATTGTTGAGAGGCTGATGTTGCAACCCAGTGAGTTAAAATCATCTGCAACAACAGCATGCCGTATCAGAGTGCTGGTTTGAGTCCTGGTTGCTTCATTTCCAAATCCAGCTCTGTACTATTGCTCCAGAAAAGCGGCAGAAGCTGATCCAAGTGTTTGGCTACGCTTGCTACTCACGCGAGAGACCTGGATAAAGTTCCCGGCTCCAGACTTTAGCCTAGCTCAGCCCTAGCCATTGGGAGGAGTGAACCAGAGAATGGAAGATCTCTCTTTCTCTCTCTGTGTAACTCTGCCTTTTTTTTAAAAGATTTATTTTTATTATTTTTTTATTGGAAAGGCGGATAAACAGAGAGGAGAGACAGAGAGGAAGGTCTTCTGTCCGATGATTCACTCCCCAAGTGAGCGCATCCGAAGCCAGGAGCCTCCTCCGGGTCTCCCATGCGAGTGCAGGGTCCCAAAGCTTTGGGCTGTCCTCAACTGCTTTCCCAGGCCACAGGCAGGGAGCTGGAAGGGAAGCGGGGCTGCCGGGATAGAACCGGTGCCCATATGGGATCCCGGGCATGCAAGGCGAGGACTTAACCACTTGCGCCACCGCACCGGGCCCACTCTGCCTTTCAAATAAATAAATAAATAATGTGAAAAGAAAACTTTAAACCCTCATTTTAAAAGCATCAGGACAGAACAAGTTGTCTTAAATAAATGATTTGTAGGGGGTTGAACACAATGTCTCAGTGGCGAGATTCTCGCCTTGCACGTACCAGGATCCCATATGGGCACCAGTTCTAATCCTGCCAGCCCCACTTCCCATCCAGCTCCCTGCTTGTGGCCTGGGAAAGCAGTTGAGGACCGCCCAAAGGCTTGAGACCCTGCACCCACGTGGGCAACCTGGAAGAAGCTCCTGGCTCCTGGGTTCGGATTGGCTCAGCTCCAGCCATTGTGGCCATTTGGGGAGTGAACCAGTGGATGGAAGATCTTTCTCTCTGTCTCTCCTTCTCTCTGTAGATTGGCCTTTCCAATGAGAATAAATGAATGTTTTTTTTTAAAGAAAAAATATTTATTTATGTGTTTGGAAGTCATTGTCACAGAGAGAGGGGAAAAGACAGAGATATTCCCACCACTGGCTCACTCCCCCAGAAGATTGCAATGTGCACAGCTGGACCAGGCCAAAGCCAGGAGCCAAGAACTTCTAGGTCTCCCATGCAGGATGCAGTGGTCCAAGCACTTGGGCCATCTTCTACTGATTTTCCCAGACCATGAACAGGGAGCTGTGTGAGAAGTAAAGCAGCCACGACACCCATCACTGCCCAAATGGGGTGCCAGCATCACAGACAGCAACTTAACCACACTACAACACTGGCCCCAAGAATAAAGGCATCCTGCTGAGAAAAGGATCTAGCACAACCATGGCAAAGACAAGCCGTGAACTGGAGAGCAGGGAATTCCTGGAATAGTCTGGCACTTCCTGGTTGCTCCCAACATTTGAGGCTGCCTTACCTGTTGCACCACTACGCCTGTCTGCATCTATTAAGCAAGGCATTGGTGGATTTCTGCTTGTTTCCTTTTGTCTGGGGCATTAATGTAATATCCCTTCAGGAAGAAGCTGCAATTCAGGGACACAGCGAGACCTTTCATTCTCTCTCCCCAGCTCATTAATTCCCCCAGTGCTCATCCCCCAAAAGAGATTAAACACACACACACAGAACTGCACATGGGGAAGAGGAACAACTGGACCAGGATGAATGGCAAACGGGACCTTCAATTTCCTCCTTCACACCAGAGCACCCCTCACCTGCCTTGTGACTCCTATAGGTCAGGGCAATAGGGAAGGGCTGCTCCCCATCCACCAAATAAGAGACTCGCTAAAGTGACAGAGGGGAGTCCAGCTCTCACACCAGCAAGCAGAGGAGAGCACCCAAGCTAACTATTGTAACAGGGAGTGGACTCAGAAATGACTAGGTCAGCACCCCGGGCACAGGCCTGGGTCCACCAGACCTGACTTTGAGCTTGAGACACCAAACTCAAGAGATCAATGTAAAACTTGGATGCCAACTCTCCTGCTAGCGATGGGGTATATTTGTTCCTCAAGGCAGGAAAACCAGAGTTGATTCTGAGCCATCCTCTTTGATGTTCCTGGGAAACTGAGTCAATGATCATGGTGTTGCTTATGTGTCATGGAGAGGAGGACCAGATGTCACAGCAAGTATCTTTACCTCGGGTGGCATTAAAAACTGCCATGCTGAGGTTCCCTTCCAATCTGTGGGCTCCCTGCTGTCTGGCAGGAACAGACATTTCTGCCTTTTACACAATTTAAGAAGCTGATCACAACATGACAGTTAGACCAATGCCCGGGGTAGACTAGATGTCCCAGCTCTCCCCAAGCCCACCAGGGCAGAGACTTTGGTGACTAAACAGAATAGATTTGGTGACACTTGAAATAGGGTCCTCATTTTCCCTAGCTATACAGCTCTGTCACTCCTTGGGAAGGCCCCTATAAATTGACTCCAAATGATACTTGTAAAATAAGACCCTCCAGCTTTCCTCACAGGCTTCTAGGAACCCAAAAGGTTCATCATCAAACTGATGGAAAGTTCTAGAAGCTACCCTCTCCCCCTGCCAAAAGGGAAAAAAAAAAAGCACCCTAAAAGGAGACAGGGTTGTCTGTCATGCCCCCATCTCCCCATCTCTCCAGCGCCAACTGTCAGCCTGTTTCAGTGGGCCACTCACCAGGGGTGCCCTCGTTGGCCTCCTGGAAGCAGTCATCTCTTCAGCTCCCCGCGCAGTTTCGAAAAGAGGCAGGGAGAGTGAGAAAGACAAATGTGAGGGGGTGGGGGAGGGGCCATCTCTGGAGCTTATTAAGAATCTTTTGTGTAGAGTAGAATAAGTCCAATCTTGTCCGTCTCGCTCCCGCCAGCACTTCACTTTTTCAGGCCTCCTGAGCTTAAACATCTCACTTAGTCCATGAAACCGAAGACTCTCCTGTCTCCTGCTCCCCCCCCGCCCCTCCCATCCTCCATGGCATCCCCACCCGCTCACCCCACCTTCCGGCTGCCTCCGGCCACGGCCACTCTTGGCCTTTGACTGTGTCTGGGTCTCCTTTATGTGGCCATCATAATTAGACAGCGGCTCGATCCATCGGGACTCTTCCAGGTACCTGCTCTAACTCTCCACGGCCCTGCTGTGTCCCCGAGGACCCACACACGCTGTGGCAGGCTGAAGAACCGTCTGGAAGGAAAGCCCCGTTGTCAAACAAATCATCGTTCTGGGAACACAAAGCCGCGGGGACCCTCAGGGTGCTGCTGACACTCGGGGCGGCAGCCGCCGAGTGGAGTCTCCTGTGTAGCGCTGAAGGCCCAAGTTTGGAGACAGAAAGCTGGCTGATGGCCAAGGAGCAGCGGCGGGCAGCGGACACCTTATCTAAACAAAGGGAGAGGGCGCAGCGCTCCAGGGGAAGGGCTGGGTGCACACTGTGTGGGTGGTTTTGCGTCGGGATGTGTGTGTGTGTGTGTGTGTGTGTGTGTGTGTGTGTGTGTGTGTGTGTGTGTGTGTGTGTGTGTGTGTGTGTGTGTGTGTTTCGTTTCTTCTGTAGCCGTTGTTTTCTTTTTTATCTATTCCGTTTTGTAGTATTCAACAGCCGGTCGCCTGGCAGAACCTGGCAGCCGTACCCACCCGGCCGTTTCCAGTCCAAACGGCTCCTGTCAACTTTTTACAACCCCGTGCTAAAACTCCAGGCACGTCTCTTATTGCCAGCGCCATGTTATTTATTTGCCCAGCCTGTCTGCCTTCACATTTTTCATATATGTGATACCACCACCGTGGCTTCTACTTCCCTCTGGCCCTTAAAATGCTGAGGGAATGAGGGTGTGCATGCTGGTGTGTGTGTGTGTGTACACACGTATGTGCATGTCCTGAACCGGGTCACCTTTTCAGGATGCTCCCTGTGGCCCAAGAGCCTTGTTGTCCCCATTCTCAGCTCTCTTTCACTGTAAACCATTGTTACTAAGAATAACCTCTCTGGGACGTACCATCAAAGCACCCAGATGCCCCCTGCCCACTGGGGTGGGGCTGGCATGCCACTGTGAGGCTGTGTGGCTGGACCAGGCTGGCGGGTGAAGGCCACAGCCTTACCCACTGTTATGTTCAGGATTCCCTGGTCACATTCTAGAACTGGCCCTTTTATTCCTTCTTAAAAAAATCCTTTATACAAACAGAGTCGGGGGGGGGAGCTTTGAAATCACTTCCCTCCCCTCGCCTCCTGCAAAGGGTTTCCATCATGGAGGCTGACCTGGTGCGACGCATGGCTGGCAGATCCGAACGTGAAACCCAGATCAAACACGCACCACAGAAACAACGGCAGGAAGCATAGCCAGAGTGAATCGATTCCTTGATCCTGCTACACCAAAAAATTAAAGAGGCGCTCTCCTGGGGTTTTTAACCCAGATAAGACTTCAGCCACAGCCGTGCTTCCGCTGTTCCTGACTTTCTCATTCTGTCTTTTTTTTTCCCCCTGTGGATGAGAAACATTGAATTGAGTAAGCAATGCTGAGATGAGCTGGTCCATTGGGGCTTTTATTAAAAAAAAAAAATTACATGTCTCCATTACTTTGCTCGCACACATACATACATGCACAGGTGGGTAGCGACTTTCCCCAGAACTCACAGGACAGATTCCCGTCGTTTCTCCCTACAGGACAAGGAGAACGCAGGAAGGGCTCTTGGAGCTTCGACTCTGCAAAGGCAGGACTGTGAAAGCAAAGCAAGTTCTCCAGCCCCGAGACTCATGCTGACTCCATCAGCAAGCAAGTGACGGCACAGCTCGCTCACTCGCAAAGATCTGTTTAAATATGTAGGTGGTCTTGCTGGAGCTGGCTGGGTTTTATGTCGGCATTGACCCCAGGCTGACCCCAGCTCTAAAGATCCCAGATTGCCCCTGCTGGCTGCATTGCTGCAGGGTGGCGCTCACAGTCAGAAAGGCCAGCCCCCGCCTCCTGTGGGGCCCCACTGATCGGTCGCTAAGGCCACCCTGGCAGGCTGGTCAGCTACAGCCAGCGTCCTCTGCTGACCCATGGTCTAATCCTGAGGACGCCCTTTATTTAGACACGGCAGTCCAGTCTGATCCTCAAGTCCCAGCTCCACGGGCTAGAGGCGAGCCACAGATGGCCACTGGCTGGCTCCAGAGGGCTCTCCGAAAGAGGCAGGCCCTACTCCAGCAGGCTTGGGCAGAGGCGCATGGAGAACTCCCTCCTTGCTTTTTGACTGTGGATCGCCACCCTCCCACCACCCCCCCATCCTGGTGCCTGAGTCCCTGAGAGGGAAAAGCATTCGAAGGTGCCAGTCTGGAAGTTTGGAAGGAGGCAGCCACCAAGCCAGGGACACTGAAAGAGGCGCGGAGCAGACAGCTGGACTGATGACTTGATTTTGCCACAGTGAGCCTGATCTCGGAGGGCTGGCCCACAGGACTGTATAAGAGAACACACGCCTCTTATTTCAAGCCATTGGATTTGTGGCTTCTTGTTAGAACAGCAATAGGGGACCACTGGGATACAGTCCTCGAGGACTGCCACTTGCCTTGTATGACGTTAATGAACTTCACAGCACACTTAGGACTTAACGGGCAATTCGAAGGTGGGCTTCATCCATGCTTTACTGATGAGGAAATATGGATTCCAGGAAACTCAACATCTTGTTCAAGGCCCTGTGCTGTTCCGTGGCCATGGTGGGACTTTTTAAAAGAGACATGACCCAGATCCTGGTACTGCTCCACTGCACCCAAGATCCATCCTGTCCCCTCTGAACAATTCTAAGCAGGAGGAAAGGAGAGCTTGCTCTTCACTTAGGACTTGGACAAGGTTTCTTGCAGGTCGGAGGAAGGGAACAAGTGGTGCCATCTGCTGCCCCCTTGTCTGCCCTAGGTATGTGTTGGACAAGCAAACACTGCCCCCACAGTGCTCCATGCACCTGCCCTTTGTCATCTTCAATGACTTACTTCTGCACCCAGTCAAGCCCCACCCCCACCGCCTCAGATTTCTCCGCAGGAACTCGATCATTTAGGGTCCCCTCCCTCTTCCAGGGGCCATGCGATTAGAGCAGACTCTCACACACTCAGGCCAAAGGCCCTCGGCAGTCCCCCAAAGCCTTGTCACAAGCAGCACTGATAGCCCATAGGGAGGCCCTGCTCCGTGTCTCAGCCCCTTAGCACTGCCTTAACCCCTGATCCTGTCCAAAAATCCTGGGACAGCCATGGACTCTGTGGCCCCAGCTGCTAGGCTTGAGTTGAGCTTCCTCAGTCTGTCCTCTGCTTTTGCAGCTCTGTCTCACTTTTACCTTGTCTCTTTTTTCAGGCTTTTTGTCTTACATACACTTGCCCACAATTTCTCATCCTACTATCTTCTTTTTGATTTTCGGTTTTCATTTAGTTATTTTCATACTATTTGAAGGACATTGCAAAAGAGAAAGACTTCTGTTTTCTAGTTTATCACCCTCCCCCCATGCTCCCCAATGATCCCAACAGCTAGGGCTGGGTCAGGTTAAAGCCAGAAAGTCTCAAGAGTCTAAGTACTTGAGGCATCCTTTGCAAGGAGGCTGGATGGGAAGTGGAGAGCCAGGACTGAGCCCAGGCACTGTGATCCAGGATGGAGACTCTCCAAGTGGCACCTTAATAGCTATACCAAGTGCTTGACCACCCTTTTCCCCTTTGCTTTGGGTTTTCCAGTCCTCCTCTGCCTTCTGCTGTGTCTTGAACTCTTTCATGTTGTTCCTCTCCCTCTGTTTGACTCTGGCAAGGCCCCCCCTCACCCTGTCACTCTCACCCTCTTCCTCAATCTCATGTTCCTCTCTTGCTCACTGCTCTTCTTGCCCCACTTCCTTGCCCCCTCACTGCCTCGCTTGCTCACCCCCCTGCTCGCTTGCTCTCTCCTGCTGTCCATGGCCATTTCCACCACGGGACTCCCCCAGGAACCAGGTTAAGGCCCGATTTCTTCTGAAATTCCACCCCTCCATCTCTACCCCCAACCCCAGCTAATCTCCCTGTCTCTCTCTCCACTTCCCGCACTGCCACTCTGCTTTCTCCTGGGAGCACACACTCCATAAATCACAGGCATAGGATTGCCCTTCTCAGCCTCACTTCCAGAGAATTCTCATTTGAGATCCTGTGCTCTGTCATGGGAAGCCAGAGCAAAAGAGCTGCACCCCCTGCCCTCCAAGATTTCTGACCTGCTAGAAGCAGCAGCATTCTCCATCCTACCACAGAGGCGCCTACCCCCACCCCCATCGTGCAGCATGAGGGCAGCGAGTGATGGGCTGATCAGGAGTAAGCAGAATCAGGAAAGGCTTCAAAGAAGAGGTGACCCCAGGGGCTGCCAGCTGCTGGATTTGCCTGAAACATAGGGTAGCCAGAGATGAAATTGTAGAAACTTGCACGCCTGAGGGGGCTCCGTTAAGGGGCTCACACTGTCTCCTGCCAGCACATGAGAGTCCTGAAAGGCTTTAGAGACGCAGGTCTGTTTCAGAGAGCTTGCCTTGGCTGCAGTGTAGCAAGATCAGAGCAAGGCAAACATCGAAGCAAGGTGACCTCGTGATTTGGTTCGATTTGGGAGTGCTACACGTGCAGGAGAGCCAGAGCCAGAGCTGTGAGGTATAGAGAAGCACATGAGCAAGGGCTGGCCACACTGCTCCCCTCTCCCCCAACCTGCCGCAACACTGTGGGGGAGAGAACGCACACAAAGTGGACAGCCAGTCCCCGCTCCTAACCCCCATGCCCAGAACCATTCATGCCTGGATCCCCTGTGGTCTATCCCTGAGGTTCCTTAAAGTAAGGGAGAATGGCAATTATCATGGGAGGACACACAACAACAGACAAGAGAGCCAGAGGGTGATGGCTCAGGGAGAAACCTCACCAGGCCCTGGTACCAAGCCAGCGGGACACAAGCTCCCTCTGTCATTCTTGCGCAAAGCACACATGGGGCCCTCCACTCTTGCATCCACTGAGTGCCATATTTCTCTCCGTCCTCTCCTCCAGTGGACTCCCAGCAGTGGCCTGAGAGGCCAGGACAGTCATCACACCCTTCCAAAGACAGCCTGATTCTTGCCAGCCTTTCTTTTCCAGTCGTACTTGCTCATGCTGTGTGCAGGGCTGTGGGTCAAAGGGCAGGCCTGGGTTGCCTCGTCGGGGAGGAGGGTGGGGAGCTGGGAGAGGGGTAAGGAGCCCTGGTTCCCAGGGAGGGAACTTGGGCATGAAGCCAACAGCACCCACTCCTCCACACACACAGTAACACCCCCTAACCCAACGCCCTTGCTACGTGACACACTCTGGCTTGCCGAGCCCCCGCAGCAGAATGAGCCTGCTTTGATTTCTTTCCATCAGCATCCACAGAGAACACCTACAAAAATAGGGGTGCATTAGGAGGGCCAGCTTTGTGATGCAACTCCAGGGCTTTCCTGCCTCTTGTCTTCCAGGAGGTCCCAGTCCATTTGGGGAGGGGGGGCAGGTTGGGATGAGAAGCAGGGGAGGGGGCTGCCGATATTAGATTCCTGCCCACCCACAATGCAATCAGGTATGGCGACTAAGTGGCACTCTACTTAGCAACAAGGGAGAAGTGCAGAGGGGAAACTCGCATGGCCCTCCTGTCTGGACACCCTGCAAGTGCTATCTGTACTCTAACTCATTTCATCCTCATCAGAGCTCCCAGGCAAGTGGCAGTGTTAGTCCCATTTCACAGGGGAGGCAACTGAGTCACAGAGCCATTGAGAAACTTGCCCAAGATCCCAGAAGGCAGAACAGAGATGTGTCCCAAGCAGCCTAGCTCCCAGAGTTTGCCCCCTGGGAGCAGACAAAGGGCTAAAGAGGCCATTTTGGGTCTTTGTGTTGGCATCCAGGAAGCGGAGGATAGCACGGGTCATGGGTCTTGGAGACCTGCAGCATTCTTCAGGTGACCTTGATCAAGTCACTTGCCCTCTGTGAGACTATTTTTTTTTTTTTTTGCCACAAATAAAGTGCAGACAGTGGCACCGGTGCGGCCCCTGTGTGTGAGGCACGGCTGCACGGAGGAAGAGGAGTGCATAAACAGAGGGTTGTGTGCCTCTGCGCCCAGAGTGCACACAGAGCTAGCTGCATTTTACATACAGAGCTCTAAACCCCTTCAAGGACCCCATGCGATGACTCAATTAGCTAATCCTCCCCCAAAAGCACTGGGACCCCCGGTGGGCACAGGTTCATGTCCCAGCCAGCTCCCTGCTTGTGGCCTGGGAAAGCATTCGAAGATGGCCCAAACCCTGGGACCCTGCACCCACATGGGACACCCAGAGGAGGTTCCTGGCTCCTGGCTTCAGATAAACTGAATTCCAGCCATTCCGATCACTTGGGGACTAAATCAACGGATGAAAAATCTTTCTCTCCTCCTCTCTGTATATCTGACTTTCCAATAAAGATAAACGAATCTTAAAAAAAAAATTATTGGTGGGGGTGGAGCAGCATTTGGTACAATGGGTTAGGACACCACTTGGAACACCCACATCCCTGATCAGATTGCCTGGGTTCGAGTCCCAGCTTGAGCTTCCCCATTCAGCTTCCTGCTAATGCACACCCTGGCAGGCAGCAGGTGATGGCTCAAGTATTTGGGTCTCTACCACCCACATGGGAGAGCCAGATGGAATTCCACCTTCCTCACTTCAGCCTGGATGGATTAGCCCTTGGGACAAGGACCCAAGCACTCGGGCCATTCTGCTGCCTTACCAGGAACACTAGCCGGCAGCCAGACTCACAAATGGAGCAACCAGGATAGGAGCCACCGCTCATATGAGACCCCTGTTTCATAGGCAGCAGCTTAATCCACTGCACTGTAGCACTAGCCTATGCAAATCGCTTCTTTACGAATCAGCCAAAGCTTACCAGTTGAAAACAACAAGATTTCATTTTGCTCACCAACGTGCAGCCTCAGCAGAGTGCTGTAGCCTTGGGCGGGGGCGGGAAGAGGGGGCAGAACCACACCAGCCACAGCCTGGGGTTTGGCAGGAGTGGCAGGGGGCGGGGCTCCCACTATGACCTGTGTGTGTGACCACTGGGCTCCCTTCCTCCCAGAGTGGCGATGGCTTCCAGAAGGAACAGCCCCTCCCCCTACTGTGGCATCACCTGTAGACCACATGGTCTTCTCACTCGATGGCTATACTGCTCCCTTTAGGAACCACAAGGAGCTCTTGAAAGGTCCACAAAAAATGCACATGATGAGAAAACCAGGCACAGGTACTCAAAATGTTGCAGCCAAAAAAAAAAAATGTACTTCCACTTTAGATTCCATTTCTCCATGAAAATTTTGAGGTGTCTCCTGTACAATCCACCATATTCCCCTCCCAGACTGTAGGACCCAAGGGAACAGCAGGCATTGGTTGGTACAGAAGGCAGGGGTGGAGGAAGAGAGAGAGAGAGAGGGAGGGAAGAATTTTATTGCAAAACATACAAAAAGAGTTTACAGATTAGTCACAGCTAGAAGCCACTGAGGGGATCATCTGGTCTACCTCTGCCATGCCACAGCTGAAATAAGCATGGTTCAGAGCTCTGCATATCCCATGCAAGGGCTCAGAATCAGTTCAAACACGTCTAGTCCCTCTTCTCTCTCAACAGGGCCTGGGGAGGGGACACTTGCCACCAGCCTGGGTTCTTAGGTCTGCCCCACTCCCCAGAAGCAGAGCCATTTGGAAGGTCAGCCCTGTCCTTGACTTTGGCCTTCCAAGACTGACGGTTCAAGTTGGATCTCCCACCACACTCACACCCCACTCCCTGCCTGGCTCCTTCCACAAGAGCTCTATTGGGGCCAGTGGCCAGGACCCACCTCCATGCCTTGGGTCAGCCTGCAATGAGTGTGCCTCACCTCTCCTTCCACACACATCTGCAGCCCCTCCCCCACCACCCTGCTGTGGGTCTTCCTGAACTTGCACGTTTCAGCCCAGCTTGGCTCATTAACCTGCTACACTCCACTACCCACCTGCAAACTACTAGGGAGCTTGCCAGCTTTCAGTCCACACACAGACGTGGGCTTGGGTGGATGAGGGACTCGGCAACTCCTGGAGGAACCCAGAAAGCGGCTGCTCCCCTTCGGTACTCATCCTGATCCTTGAAGGCCTCGGGATGATGGCCACGCCCAGTGCAGGGTTTTCTGGATTCCAGAAGATGAAGCATGGGAGAGAAGACAATATCTGCTCTCCTAGCCCTGCACAGAAAGGGAACAGAGCCCAGCACACTGAGTCATGGCCTGCTCTCGCTAGAGGCAATGTGCCTCACCAGCTCCTCCCCCCGAGCCTGGCAACGATCTCCTTCCACAATCACCAGGCAACTCTTACTGCATAGCAAATGACCCCAAAACTCAGCAGCTTAAGACAATAACCTTTGTATTATCTTTCATGAGGCTGAACATCAAGAATTTGGAGGGGGGTGAGGGGCAGCACAATGGCTCAATGGGCAAGTCCTCCACCTTGCAATGCTGCCATTTCACATGGCGGCACCAGTTTGTGTTCCTACTGCCCCACTTCTGATACAGCTCCCTGTCACTGGCCTGGGAATTCAGTGGAGGATGACTCAAGTCCTTGGGCCCCTGTATCCATGCAGAACACCCAGAAGCTTCTGGCTCTTGACTGTGGATCTACTCAGCTCTTACTGTTGTAGACATTTGGGGAGTAAACCAGCAAATGGAAAATCTTTCTCTCTCTTTCTTTCTGTAATCTTTGAAATAAAAATTAACAAATCTTTTCTTTTTTTTTTTTTAAAGATTTATTTTTATTATTTTTTTATTGGAAAGGCGGATATACAGAGAGGAGAGACAGAGAGGAAGATCTTCCGTCCGATGATTCACTCCCCAAGTGAGCCGCAACGGGCCGATACTATGCCGATCCGAAGCCAGGAGCCTCTTCCGGGTCTCCCACGCGGGTGCAGGGTCCCAAAGCTTTGGGCCGTCCTCGTCTGCTTTCCCAGGCCACAGGCAGGGAGCTGGAAGGGAAGCGGGGCTGCCGGGATTAGAACCGGCGCCCATATGGGATCCCGGGCGTGCAAGGCGAGGACTTAACCACTTGCGCCACCGTGCCGGGCCCCAACAAATCTTTTCTTTAAAAAAAAAATCAGGGTGAGGTGACTCCTCAGTGACACGTGGCATTGCCCAAGGCAGTGCTGATGCTGCGCACAGGCGCAGCCGGGACCAGGACCCAGCTTCACTAGCCCGGGTCAGCCTTCTCAAGGGGCACTGCAACCTTTCCCAAGAGGCTGCCCCCATCAGACAGGTCTGTGGCCAAGGTCAGTTAATTATTCGCTCCAGACTACATTTGCTATGAGCTGAAGGGTGTCCCCTCAAGATGATATGCTGAAGTGCTAACCCCAGGTCTTCAGCATGTGACCTTACAGGAAGATAAAGACTTTGAAGAGGTGACTAAGTTCAAATGAAGTCATGAGGGTGGGCTCCATCCAGTGTGACAGGTGTCCCTGGAACAAGCACACAGAGATGTGTGGTGGACCCATAGGAGAGACCACAGTGAACAGGTGGCTATCCACACTCCAGGGAGAAAGGTCCCGGGAGGCACCAACATTTTGATCTTGGACATGAAGTCTGCAGAACTGTGAGAAAATAAACGTGTGTGGTTGCAGTCCGCAGTCAGTGGCGTTCTGCTATGGCTGCCCTGGTGTGTAGAGCTCATACATGTCATTTGTCCTGGCATTTTGGTTTCCATGCCTCCTAGTATGTGCTGAAGAGTCTATGGCTGGCTGCTTTGAGGGTTTGATAAAAGTTCAGAGAATGAGAGAGAGGTGGAGCAGGGGTAGCAGGGTCCAGTCCTGCCCAGTTGAGGCTTGGACCAGGCCCCTTGAAGAGCTGGGCAGGTAGAGTCAAAGTGTGTGTGGCAGACCAGAGCAGGCAGGCAGGCAGGCAGCCAGCCAGGGCCAGCCTGTCTTTGCCAGGCACCCCATCCCAGGGTCCGAACGGGAGCTGTCAGCCTCAGTGGGGACCCTTGGCGAAGATCCCAGGCTCCTGTTGGAAAGATGCAGAGAAAGGAAGCGGGGCTGTGGCTCAGCAGTCAGAGCAGCTAAGCATCGGCTGGGGCGACAGGTGCTCGCCACGCAGGCCCCAGCAGGCTCCTCCGGGGCTTGTCTTTTCTTGGCAATGTCTGCAGTACCCTGCATAGCTCTGTGCCTTGGTTTCTCCCGACTGTGTGTGGCGATGGCTGTCATCCGGGGTCAAGACATACTGCCCACAGGGAGGTAGTGGCAGAGGGGGAGAGGTGGAGGAGATGGAGACAGTGTCTGCAGAGGCCTTGAGTGCCAAAAGGAGAAAAGCCACTGCTGCTGGCCACCTCGGCAGTGATGCCTTGCCAGAGCAAGACAGCTGTGCTCACCTCAGGCCTGGCCATTCTCCCCCAACCCCTGCCCAGACCCACACTGCCAGTCAAGGTACCCTGTTGTCACCCACTGGGGTCAGGTCGCTTGCTGGAGGTTTCCACATCTAGAAATAGAAGCAGGAGTTGGTGCTGTATGTGGCAGGTTCAACCACCACCTCGAGGCTGGCATTCCATATAGGAGCACCCACTGAGTCCTAGCTGCTCTACTTCCAATCCAGCTCCCTGTTGATGCATCTGGGAAAGCAACAGAGGATGGGCTCAAGTGCTTGGGCTCTTGGCACCCAAGTGGAAGACCCAGATGGAGTTCCTGTCTTTGACACAGTCTTATGGGTGGCTAATGTGGCCATCCAAGGAGTGAACCAAAGCTAGGAGAGCTCTCTCTCTCACTCTCCTACGGGGCAGGAAGGAAATTGATTTTGGCTCCCAGTTTGGGAGGCTCATAGTCCAAGGTCTGAGTGACTGTGTGCTGATGCTGCAGAATATTTAGACGAGAACCCACATGGGCCTGGTGCTGTGGCATAGTAGGCTAAGCCTCCACCTGTGGTGCCAACATACCATAGGAGCACCAATTCTAGTCAAAGCTGCTTCACTTCCTGTCCAGCTTCGTGCTCATGGCCTGCGAAAGCGGTGCCAAGATGGCCCAAGCCTTTGGAACCCTGCACCCATGGGAGAGATCCAGAAGAAGCTCCCGGCTCCAGGTTTCAGATTTATTCAGCTCCGGCTATTGCAGTTATTTGAGAAGTGAGTCATACATGGAAGAGCTCACTCTACCCCCTCCTTTTCCCTCTGTAACTCTGCAACTCTGCAACTCTGCAACTCTGCAACTCTGCAACTCTGCAACTCTGCAACTCTGCAACTCTGCCTTTGGAAAGAAGAATTACGTGAGGAGCCAGGCAACTGAGAGAGAGAGAGACTAGGTCCCGTCCCATCTTCTCAGGCCTAGAGCCCAGGGCCCTGTGGGCCTCCCACAAGGCCCCACCTCCCAGAGCCCAGAAATGGACAAGGTCTCTACTCTTCATCCATTATCCATTAACATCAGCCCTGGGGGACCCAGGCTTCACACACAAGCCTCTGGGGGACACCAGGCTAATGTCCAAACCAGAGCCCCGGGCAAGCAGAAGGCGAAATTTCAGCTTGCCCTTTGCATAAGTGCGGCTAGCCTGCAGTGCGCTCAACTGGAATGGGGCAGGGGCAGGGGCGGGGGGGGGGGGGGGGGGCAAGCCAGACTTTCACACAGAGGCTCACAGCTCCCCCAACCTGACAAGCGGTATTCTGGATTCTTCAGCTTAGCCATTGTAGAGGCTGCGAGGCTCAGCGAGCGAAGGAGAGCAATTCCAGGCCACACAGCCAGAGAGCGGCCAAACGCACATGCACAGCCGGGCCTGTCTGCAGCCACACCGGCACCTGTAACTCCTCCAGGATGCTAAGCTTGTGAGATCCACGGCACTGCAGCGCGCATGTGCAAGCGGTAGGCCTGTTGGGGCATGGGGGCTGGGCGGTAGACACCGATGTCAGCACAAGTAATGACTTCCATGACACTTCACTCTTGTCAAAATCCATCAGCAGTCCCCCACGTTAAGGAACTGCTCCCTGGCCCCAATTCACGGCCACAATCAGACTTCTCTCCTTCAATCCCCCTTCTCCTGCCCTTTTCCTTCTCTCCTTGCAGATTTCCTTGGATACTTCTGCATTATATTTTTTAGAAACTTATTTATTTATTTGAAAGGCAGAGTTGCAGAAAGAGACAGATCTTCCATCCACTGGTTCACTCCCCAAGTGGCCATAACAGCCAGAGCTGTGCTGATCTGAAGCCAAGAGCCAACAGCTTTTTCTGGATCTCCCATGTGGGTGCAGGGTCCCAAGGCTTTGGGCCATCCTCAACTGCTTTCCCAAGGTACAAGCAGGGAGCTGGATGGGAAGTGAGGATGCCGGGACATGAACCAGCACTCATATGGGAAGCCGGCATCACAGGTGGAGGCTTAACTTGCTATGCATCAGCACCAGCCCCTACTACCTGACTTGTTTTTAAGCAGAGCAGTTTGGTTCTTAGTCAACCTCACAGAGTCCCTCTTCCAGATGGGGCAGCCCAACAAGGCTCTGCGAAATAGGCCATGGGATGTGCCTGCCCACCTGCACCCCGCTCCCCTGTCAGGTTCTGTTGCCTGCCTTACCTACCACCATCTGAGACTCTGTACATTTGACCCTGATCAGTTACATTGTTTATCCAGTGCCAAGGAGCACCTTGCCAGAGACTTGGGGGTAGAACCCAAGGCTAGGGACTGGCCTAGCCCCTCCCTCACCTGGTACTTCTCATCACTTCGTGCACTGGGTCAACAGCACTGGCTTTGGCTGTGACTGTGGCAGGAAATCTGGGCTAGTTCTCCAGTCTAAGGGAAGACATTGCCCTGGGCACTGCAATGAGGATGCAGTGTGGGACACGATCATCCCACACCTGCCCAGTACTTGAAGTCAAGTGCAACCTTCGCTCTCCAACCCAGCTTCCTGCTACTGTGCACACTGAGAGGCCTCAGGGCACAGGAGCCCAATCCTTGAGCTCGTGCCACCTGCCAGAGAGACCTGGGGAGAAGTGCCTGGCTCCAGCCTGGCCCAGCTCCAGCTCTTTCGGGCATTTGGATCTCTCCATCTCTCTCTTTCTACACACACACACACACATCCTCTCTCTTTGTCTTTCAAATGAATAAATGTGCTGCACACACCTTCTCCCCGCATTGCGTGTGACACAGCTCCCGACGGCCAGCAATCCACCCCACGGCCAGCAATCCACGACAGAAGGAGACAGCCCGAGAGAGTAGTCGGCTCATCTTTCATGGTTTACTTGACATTTGTTTGTTTTTGAAAGGGAGGGGGAAGAGAGAACAAGAGAGGGAGAGAGAGAAAGAAAGAGAGCGAGCTTCCACCCACTGATACATTCTGCAAAGTACCCACCACAGCCAGGACTGAGCCAGGCTAACACCGACAGCCTGGAGCTCCATTCAAGTCTCTCCCACGTGGGGTGGCAGAGGCCCAAGGACTCAAGGCGTCACTCGCCGCACAAGCATGACCCTGGGTCTTGGACACGAGTGAATTCTTAGCAGGCTGCTGGGTCAGACATGGAGATAGGACACTAATCCAGCCCTCAGATATGAAATGCAGCTGTCTCAAACAGTGCCCGAAACCCTGCTCTGCACTGCCTGCCCCAGAGTCCTCATACACTCTCAGAACAACATGCCTTCCTTTCTGCCATATGCCACTGGTCATACAGACCAACCTGGCTAGACTGTGGGAGGAGGCTATAGAAATATATGAATTATTAGAGGGAAAAAATAGTAGTAGTATAAGCAAGAGAAAAATGTATTTCCCTGTGCTTCACTTATTCTATGCAAACAGGCTATAATATGATGGTTCCATCTTCAGAGGGATCCAGATCTCTTCTTACTAGTTTCTTTGCCTTATGGTCTAATATGGCTGCTCCAGCTCTAACCATCGTATGTACATTCCAGCCAGAAAGAAAAAATAAAAACGGCATATACACGAAAATATGTGTACAGTTTCAGAGGGCTCTTGGACACCTTGAGGTTGGCACAAGGGACATTGCTCAAAGAGCCCTTGCAGCTCTGGCCAGGCCCGCCTCTGTGCTCTCAAAGTGTGAGCAGTGCTAAATGAGACCTTCTGGGCAAGGCAAGAGGGCAAGCGACAGGCCCACCACATTTGCCCATCCAAGTGTGGACAGCTGTGACCAGTTCCTGCCCACATCTGCATTCCATGAAAAACTGCACTGGTATAGAGAAATGTACACACAGTCTCTCTCTCTCTCTCTCTTCCTCTCCCTCTCTCTCAGTAACTTTATGCAAAACAAAGACTGTTAAATAGAGTCTGAAGATGGGGTGGTGTCACGATGATACACAGGCACTCTCATTGCTGTTGTCAAGAATCAGCTAACAAGTACTGGCATGTACAGGCTAATCCTCCGCATGCTGCGCCAGCATCCCATAGACATGCTGGTTCTAATCCCGGATGCTCCACTTCCCATCTAGCTTCGTGCTTGTAGCCTGGGAAAGCAGTCAAGGACAGCCCAAAGCCTTGGGACCCTGCACTTGCATGGGAGACCTAAAAAAAGCTCTTGGTTCCTGGCTTCAGATTGGCTCAGCTCTGATTGTTGCAGCCACTTGAGGAGTGAACCAGTGGATGGAAGATCTTTCTGTCTGTCCTTCTCTCTCTTTCTGAAACTCTGACTTTCAAGTTAAACATAATCTATTTTAAAAATTATTTAAAAAAAGAAAAAGAATCATTTAACAGTGTTCTTCAGAGTTCCCAACCCATTTTCACTGTAGATGCTGCAATAGCAGGTCTGCCAGCACACTCATGGAGCCTCCCTCAATGCATTACCAGTGACCCCAAATTCACCTAAAACTGGAGAATTGTCCACAGTTAAGACCATTATGAGATACCACTTCACATCCACAAGAATGGCTAAAACATAAAAGAGTGACAATGCTAAGTCTTGGCAAGGAAAAAATAACAAGTAGAATTGCCACATGTGGTGACAACGGAATGGGGTAGAGCCACTTTGAAAAACAATTGGAGGGCCCGGCGCGGTGGCGCAAGTGGTTAAAGGTCCTCGCCTTGCACGCCCGGGATCCCATATGGGCGCCGGTTCTAATCCCGGCAGCCTCGCTTCCCTTCCAGCTCCCTGCCCTTGGCCCGGGAAAGCAGTTGAGGACAGCCCAAAGCTTTGGGAACCTGCACCCACGTGGGAGACCTGGAATAGGCTCCTGGCTTCGGATCGGCATAGCATCGGCCCGTTGCGCTCACTTGGGGAGTGAATCATCGGACGGAAGATCTTCCTCTCTGTCTCTCCTCTCTGTATATCCGCCTTTCCAATGAAAAAATAATAAAAATAAATCTTTAAAAAAAAAAAAAAAAAGAAAAACAATTGGACAGGACAGTTTCTTTTTTAAGATGATTTTTTTTAAGTTTTTTTTTTTTTTAGGGTTTCTTTACGTGTTACTTGAAAGTCAGTTACAGAGAGGGCTAGAGAGAGATTTTTCATCCACTGGTTCAGTTCCCAAATGATTGCAACAGCCTAGGTTAAGCTGGTCCAAAGCCGGGAGTCCTGGTCTCCCACGTGGGTGCAGGGTCCCAAGGCTTTGGACCATCCTCGACTGCTTTCCCAGACCACAAGCAGGGAGCTGGAGAGAAGTGGGGCAGGTGGGACTAGAACAGGTGCCCATGTAGGATACCAACACCACAGGTGGAGGACTAGGCTGATAAGCCACCATGCTAGTCCCAGGTTTATTTATTTAATTTGGAAGTCAGATACAGAAAGAGAAGGAACCAGAAAGAGAAATCTTCCATCCACTAGTTCACTCCCTAGACATTGCATTGGCCAGCTCTGCACCATGCCAAAGTCAGGAGCCAGGAGCCAAGAGCCAGGAGTTTCTTTTGGGTCTCCCATGTGGGTGCAGGGGCCCAAGGACTTGCGGCATCCTCCACTGTTTTCACAGGTGCATAAACAGGGAGTTAGACCAGAAGTGGAGCTACCGGGACTTGAACCAGAACCCATAGCAAATGCCTGTATTTCAAGTGGTGGTTCTACCTGCTGTATCACAATGCTGGCCCCCACAGTATCTTAGAAAGTTCTACATGCACAGACTTACATGCATAGACTTACATGCACAGACTTACATGCACAGACTTAGCTGTCCTCCTGGGAATGTACATGAGAAAGAATAGAAAGCATTTGTTAGGAAGATTTAAACACGAATTCTGGTAGAAGCATTAATCACACCTGCCAAAAATGGGAAACAACCCCCACCCATGGGTGGAGTGGGTGAATATACAAATGATGGTACATCCATACAGTGGACAACTAATCTGCCAGTATGGCTGAATCCCAAACTCAGTGTGCTGCAAGACCAGCCCAGAGGCCAACACACAGCATGCTCCCTCTGAAAGTCACATCTTGTTAACTGACAGGGACGTGTTCAGAGAAGTGTGGCAATAGGAGGTGTTGTGACTATACAAACATCAAAGAGTGTGCTGACACATGCAGGGATTGTGCAGATCAACTGCTCAACATGGCCTCCTGTTTTTTTTTTTTTTTTAAAGATATTTATTTGAAAGGCAGAGACAAAAAAAAAAAAATAAGAGAGAATTTTCCACCTGCTGTTTCACTCCCCCACATGACAACAATGACCAGAGCTTGGCCAGGCTGAAGCCAGGAGTCTGTAACTCCATCTGGATCTCTAATGTGGATGGCAAGAATTCAAGGATTTCGGGCCCGGCACGGTGGCGCAAGTGGTTAAGGTCCTCGCCTTGCACGCCCGGGATCCCATATGGTCGCCAGTTCTAATCCCGGCGGCCCCTCTTCCCATCCAGCTCCCTGCTTGTGGCCTGGGAAAGCAGTCGAGGACAGCCCAAAGCTTTGGGACCCTGCACCCGCGTGGGAGACCCGGAAGAGGCTCCTGGCTTCTGATGGGCATAGCATCGACCGTTGCGCTCACTTGGGGAGTGAATCATCGGACGGAAGATCTTCCTCTCTGTCTCTCCTCTCTGTACATCCGCCTTTCCAATAAAAATAAGAAATAAATCTTTAAAAAAAAAAAAGAATTCAAGGATTTGGGCCATGAGTGGCTGCTTCCTGGGCTGTGCATTAACAGGAAGCTGGACTGGAAGTAGAGTCGCTGGGACTGCCACCAGTGGTCGGAGATGGGATGTGGGTGTCCCAAGTTGTAGCTGGACCTTCTGCACTACAATGCACTTCCTACCACATGTGTGGCCTCTTGATACAATATCAAGAGATACTACAGAAATGAGATGTAAGCAGCTTCTGGCAGCGTGACACGGCACGCTGGCTTGTAGCAAACTATTCTCATAAATCAGAGGACATTAATCAAGAATGACCAATAAGTATATCAGTGCAAGTATATAAACCAGTCACATGGTCATTCCTTAACTTCATAACTTATTACATCATGCACATGACTGCAGGTGCTAAGTCCTTAGAGACTGGCAGCGCTGTGGATATGCTCAAACCAGCACCATCACACACAGATGAGTCACGGCTGAGCTGGCTGTGATGTCACCAGGTGTAGGGATGGTTTGGCTCCATTATCACTTGATGAGACCCCCATTGTATATACAACCCCTCCCCAACCATTACTAGGAGCCATTGACACATCATCATGGGGTGTGTGATTGTGCACGAACTTCTAGAAGGGATGAGATCAAGCAACAGTGACAAAAATGAGAAGGTTCTGGAAGGCTGGACATGAGCTCCATCTTGATACAGGATGGCTCTCACAAATGCAGAGGCATTTGTCAAAACTCCTGAACACCAGCACTTCAGATTTCATCATGTGTAAGCTACACCAGACTTTAAACATGCTTTTGTTTTGTTTTGTTTTTCATGGACCTGCCAAAATGCATAGGGCAAGCCCTAA
This sequence comes from Ochotona curzoniae, assembly GCF_017591425.1. Taxonomy (NCBI): domain Eukaryota; kingdom Metazoa; phylum Chordata; class Mammalia; order Lagomorpha; family Ochotonidae; genus Ochotona; species Ochotona curzoniae. The sequence goes on along the minus strand of NW_024465023.1, from coordinate 14,712,816 downwards.
GCAACTGCCTGCCTGGAGTGCAGAGCCCACTCCCCAACCACCACCTCTGCCCCAGTGCATGCTGGGACAGCCAAAGCTGCCCAAGCCAAGTAGCGCTGAGATCTGCCCATCAACATGCAGGTAGTAACCATCACAATGATAGCCGGCTGACTCCTGAGTCACCCCGAGTTCTCTGGCTCCTCCACTTGGAGCAACTAACTCCCCCAAAGGCACAGGCCTCAAGCTGGTGCACTTTCCATAGCAACCAACAGCGTGACTGGCATGGAGCAGAAATAGGTGCAGCACATGGCAGTTCCCGTGGGACATCCTCATTTGCTCCCCATTTCACAAAAGGGTCAAACTGAGGTCCTGGGAAGGCAAGGCCTGGACAACTGTCACCCAGAGGCTAGGTTGGAGAGCCTGGGCTAGTAATGCCTTCTCTCTGGACTCCCACTCTGGTGCTCACATGTCCACAAACAACGTGCTCCCTTGCTCAGCACCTTCCTAACAGTATTTGCAAAGGTACTGAATACAACAGAGTGAGCCAGTCTTCCTTAGTTTTCTCTTTAAAATGTATACCCCTCCCCCACCAAAAAAACCTTTCCAAGTGGGAGTGGGTTTCCCCTCTGGTGGGTTCTGGCTCATTTTGGCCAGGATGTTATAAAAGCAAAGATGTTCAAAAGTTGCAGGGGCTTTTTCCTGTCTTACAAATCCAAAGCAGCTGGCGCTTCCATACATCCTGCCAGAGGAGGTCAAGGCCACAAGCAGGAGTGGAGTCTGTCGGATCCACACCACTCCATCCTCCCGCTGCCAGAGTGGGGGCCTTGGGATCCACATCACCCCATCCTCCCACTGTCAGAGCGGAGCCCTTCAGAGCCACACCGCCCCATCCTCCCACTGCAAGATGAAAAGATGGACACGCAGATATCTGGGAAGGCTCAGAGACCAGCATTCCTTTCGGGGGGCTCTCTCAGTTCACTTTAAAAGGAGTTAAAATGCTGATGACAAGGAGGCTGTGCCCCCAGACTTTGCACGGGCGTGTATCCAAAACACTCCAAACTTTGAAACTTGGAGCACCAACCTGACACAACAGAGGGAGAAATCCACATTGGAAGCTGGGTTTGTGAGCAAAATTAGTTAAAACCTTGTCTACAAAGTTACCTCCAATTACATGCGAAGTTCTTTTTTTTTTTTAAGTGAATTACAAGTTTATATTTAAGCTTCATCCCTAATAGATTGTGCAAATGGAAATATTCCAAAATCCCAAATGTACAGATGCTTCCGGTCACAGGCACTGCAGATGAGGGCTGTGAATCACTGAGGACCCACTACAAGGCAGGTGTGTGTCAGTTACATACAGGTTTTGAGTTAACAGGGAACTCACTGGAAGATGCTTGGAAATCGAGAAAAGAAAACTGTCAGCAGGTGCCAGGACAGAGCCAGGGGTAAGCAGAAAGCTTTGGGCATTTGGGCATTTTGCTGTTCCTGTCCTTCCACTCAAGATTCAAATCCCAAGGGGTCAGAGCTGTGGCACAGTGGATTAAGCAACCACTTATGAGACTGGCATCCCATACTAGAGCATTGGTTACAGTTCTGGCTACTCCATTTCCAATCCAGCTCCTTTCTAAGGCACCTGGGAAAGCAACAGAGGCTGACCCAAATGTTTGGGCCCTTGCACCCACATGGGAGTCCCTGATGGAGTTCCAGGTTCCTGTCTCAGCACCGGTCACTGTTGTCATTTGGGAAGTGAATCAGCAGATGGAAGATCTCTCTCTGTCGTACTCTCAAATAAATAAATCTTTAAAATAAAGTTTTTAAAAGATTCAAATACAAAAAATAAAATACAATAGCATGGCTGTGGCGGACATTCGGCACAGGGTTAAAGATGTGACTTGGGATCCTTGTAAACCAAATGGGATTGTTTGGGTTAAAGTTTTGGTTGCTCCATTTCTGATTCAGCTACCTGTTAATGTGACTAGAAAAGCAGCAGAAGATGGCCCAAATCCTTGGGCCCCTGCCCAAGTGGGAGACCCAGATGGAGTCCAAAATTCCTGGCTCTGGCCTGGCTCACCCCTGGCTTTTCTGCAAATTTTGGGCAGTGAATTAGCAGATGCAAGTTTCTCTCTCTCTCTCTCTCTCTTTGCCTTTCAAATAAATTATTCTTAAAGAAAGGACATATGCCATACAGCCCATCTATTGAAATCCAGAAGAGTTCTAAGTGACCCACAGTGACAAAATATAGAGCCCGTGGTACCCAAGGGAATAGATTGGGAAGGGAGGGGGGAGGGGAACTTCCACACTAGAAACGTCTGCAAGTTAGTCGAGGGAGAGGGATGAGGCGGAGTGGAGTTCCACTGATGCATATATTTGCCAAAACTCATCAAACTGCACACCTTCTGCGCATTTCAATGTATGTAAATGATGCTTTAATTAAAAATTAAATTAAAAAGAGTCACAGGCAGGCTTCAGCCAGGAGCTGCGGATACAGTAGCAAGCAGGGCAGACAGAGCCCTGTCCAGAGGGAGCTGTCGGCTGGCCCCAGAGCTAATAAGTGACAGAGCCCAGCAGGAGCAGAGACTCCCCTTCGCTACCCCCACTCCCACCCTGCACCACCACCCCTCCCCCAGTTCTGCACTCCGCAGCACCAAGCACAATGGCAGATCCCAAGACCAGCAGGTGGCTGGGAGACCTGAGGGCCTCCCTTTCCTCCAGGAAGATTTAGACCCATGACCCCTCATTCAGAAAGTACTAAAGGCATTTTCTTGCTTGCAGTGATCAGTGAAGAGGCAGAGGCAGGGGCAGAGCCAGGGAGAAAGCAGTGGGTATGGAGACCAAGGTTCTAAGAGACACAAGGTGTCGGCGTGTCCCTTTGCACCAAGTTCATCTTATTGTTCACGCCTCTGCCGCTCTGGGCTTTTATTTATTTTCTAAAGAAGGCAGATTTTACAGAAAAAAGGAGAGACAAAGATCTTCCGTCCACTGGTTCACTCCCCAAATGGCCACAATGGCCAGAGCTGAGCTGATCCAAAGCCAAGAGCCAGAAGCTTCTTCCAGGTGTACCAAGTGGGTGCAGGGTCCCAAGGCTTTGGGCCATCCTCAGCACTTTCCCAGGCCACAAGCAGGGAGCTGGATGGGAAGAGGAGCATCTGGGACATGAACTGGTGCTCATGTAAGATGCTTGAAAGTAAAGGATTAGCCAGATGAGCCATCACACCGCCCCCCACCCTGCCCTGGCTCTGGCCTTAACACCCAACGAAGCTGGAGAGTGGTAAGGTTCACCCACCCCTAGAAGCAGAAAGACATAGGTCCCTCTGGGCTCCAACATTGGGTGCATGTTTCAAGGCCACCAAGTGGAATTCCATCCACCTTGATGTATTTTGCAACTTAGGTCCTTCAACTGGCCCTGCTTTTGTGAGGTCAGCATGACTGTGCATCCCTGATGGGGAAACTGAGTCTTGGAGGGGTTGCTGTGGGCAAAGCGGGCAGGAAGGAACAGTCGGGGCAAGAATCAAGATTCTTCCAGTTCCCCATACAGACAGTCCTGTGCTCCACGTTCACTTATCATGACAGTGAACTTCTTAGGCCCAAGAACCTTCCAGGTGGGGGAGGCTAGCCCATGACACCCACCTCCTGGGAGTGGGGAGCCTATCCTTGGGTGATTCCCCTCCTTCTTGGGGACTCAGGAACTTGCTATAGACAAGCAAGTGGGAGGCGTGGGGGGAGGGGGGAGGGGCAGGCATGCAGCAGAGGTTGACAAGTTGTTCCTTCTGAGATAAGGCTGTGTAAGGGACCATCTGCCAGAACAGGAGACCCTGACCTTCATGGCCTCACACACATACTCTTCACCTTCCTTGATACTGATGCATTCTGAGAGGTTTTTTTTTGTTTGTTTTTTTGTTTTTCATTTTTCTCTCTTGCCCAAGCCCTGAAAAGCATGGGCAAGCAGGTCCTCCATGGAGAATACAGCCACAGCGCCATCCCCGGGGGGGGGGGGGGGCGGGAGCGGGAGAGCAAGCCTCAAGGTTGCAGGAGCGGAGCTACCTTGGCTGCCTGGAATCCACTCCTGCCGCCTTCACCGTGACTGCCTTTGTTTCGAGCCCACCCTAAATTGCCTCTGTGCCAAATGCTGAATGTGACCAGAAATGACACGAGATGAATAATGTGGTATATAATTATCACCACATTTCAGATGAGGGCAATATGCATTTTTCTCCGAGCCGAAGGGATGCAATTTTATTTTGTAACACAAAATGCTCCATTTGGGGGTCAGTGTTCGAGCAGCCCTCATTCTGAAGCAATTTCACGTGAATAACTGCATTTGTATTCACACGCTGCGGACAGCGCATTATCCCAGGCCCGACTCCCCGCGTGGACATCTCCACGTGACTCCAGCGCCTCTCCATGAACCAGCCCCAGATCCCCATTCGAGAAGGTGAACATGACAATGGTTATGACTTCAGAATCTTTGTCTTCTCTTCTGCTCAAAAGAGGATGAGCTGATTTCTTTACAAACTGCTCTCAGGCCCAAGCCACAGGGTCTGGATCTTTCAGTGCCTAAAATAACAGCAATTAGACCATACCCTCACATTGACCACTTGTCCCTGAAGACTGACATGGTCATTTGCTTCTCCTCTGAAGTGCACTCTGAGCTAAGCCTCTGGGACCACGTGGCTGATCTGGGCAGCGGGTTAGTCTGCTTGCATTTCCACCACCAAACACCACAGGTTAGGGCACAAAATCTGCCTCTCAGCGAGGCCGGCTTCCTCTGAGGCCTCTTTTCCTTGGCTCGAAAATGGCTGTCTTCTCCTTGCTCTTTTCCACGTTCATCCCTCTGTGCGCATGCTCCTGGGGCATCAGTGTATCCAAACTGCCCCTTTTATGTCAACATTAGGCCCACCATAGCCTTTTTTAGTTTTTTTCCCTGTGTATTTATCTGGAAGGTAGAAAGAAACAGATGGAGAGAGATCTTCTACCTGCTGGACCATTCTCCAAAAGCCTGCAACAGCCAAACCTAGGCCAGGTCAAAGCCAAGAGCTGGGAATTGGATCAGGTGTCCCACCTAGAGTGGCAGAGCTCCAATCACTTGAGCCATCTCGTTGCCTCCCAGGGTGTGCATTAGCAGGAATCTGGAATCAACAGCAGAGCCAGGACTCAAACCAGGGACTCTATCACAGGATGTGCACCTGCCAGGATCAATGCTATGGCATAGCAGGTTAGAGCCGCCACCAGGAACACATCACACACACACACAAAAAAAACACAGAGTTCACACACCAAGACTTTGCCCCATTGTGAATAAGGGAGGCTGGGCACACTGTGAGATCTCCTGCCAAGTAAGAAAGCTGCTGGTGTGCAGTATACAGAAAGAAGGGCAGGCCCGGGACCCACTGTTTCCTGTTTCATGATTGACTGGGCTCAAGCTTGGCGTGACCATGAAGACGGACTAGTGGAGGTACTTGTCACTTGTATGTCTCTGAAGCTCTCAAAACCATAAAAGGAGAGCTTTCATGACTGCACAGCACGCAGGCTGTCTCCCGCCAGGGGGTTCAAGGCTGTCAAGGGGAGGCTGAGGAGCTTATGTCTACAGAGCACGGTGGCTTTGAGGCGCATGCTGGGCACACAAGTCACTTTGGCTCATAGAGGCACGCACCTGGAGGCACAGGGCCAGGAAAATAATGTGTGGGGAGGCTGTGCTAAGCCACCACAAGGAACTTGGTTTTCAACTCCAGGCAATGGGAGTGTCAAAAAGGGTTCTCGGGAGGAAACAATAGAGAGTCCAACGTGCATTTTTGTTTTAGATTTTGTTTTTTATTACAAAGGCAGATTTATAGGGAGAAGGAGAGACAGAAAGATCTTCTGTGCACTGAACCACTCTCCAAGTAGCTACAATAGCCGTAGCTGGGCCATTCCAAAGCCAGGTGCCAGGAGATTCTTCCTGGTCTCCCACACAGGTATATAGAATCTGAAGGACCTGGGCCATCCTACTTTGCTTCCCCAGGGCATGACAGGAAGCCGGATGGGAAGCAGGGCAGCCAGGACTTGAACCAGCACCCACATGGGATGCTGGCATCACGGGTAGAGGCCCAGGGAAGCCCGAGCCGTGTGGGCCTGGACAGGAGATCCCTGGCACTGCCAAGAGAGGCCTCCCCAACCCTCCCCGACCCATCCGAATTTCTCCGGGGGCCTCTTCCACCCCACCCAGCCTCTTGAGTTCTGTGTGTTACACAAGTGAGCATGTTCACAGATCCACACATTGTAGCCTAATGAGGAAGAGCAGACAAACTAGGTAAACTGAGGCCCAATCAACTCCAGCTGATGTCAGCACTATAAATTCAAATCTAGACCCCTGTCCTTGGGAGAGCTCCGGCCAGGCGCAGCCTCTTCCCTCCCATTGCCCCCTCCCACCCCTCCCCCAGCACCGTGGCTCCTTTGTTTTTCACCAGCAGTCTGCTGCTTCTGCTGAGGGCCCTGGTGTGGTGCCGGTGCAAGTGAGCTCTGGTCTACAATGCAGACCTGGAAGATTACAGAACAGCCTGTAAATTCTTCACCCTCCCCACCGCCACCTCATCCATTCCCCTCCCCTTCAAATCAGAGCAACTGCTGCTGGAGCAGCCCAGATTCCCAAAGAGAGAGCAAGAAACAAATCCACCCCACCCCCCACCAGGCACCAGTGAAAAGCTGAGATCCAGGCCTCACAAGGCATCCAAAAGCCATAGGCTGGTGGGGATCCCATTAAACAGCCGGCCTAATCCGGTCATACATAAAAATAAGGGGAAGGGAAGCCGTGTGGTCCCACAGGATGCATGTCTGGGCGAAATGGTTTCCATAAAAAATCCAAACAGAAACCCAAGTCACGGAGAGGTTTGAGCTGCAGTCTCTTTCTGCCTTCTGGAAATTCGAGTGGGGTCCGGATTCCCTCTGTCGGGCCTGGCCTGGCTGGCAGTGCCCTGAAGCAGAACTCACAGTATCCAGGGAAGCCCAAAGCCGCCCCCCACTGCCCGCCCTCCCCCCAAGCCTGCAGCCAAGCACTTGTTCTAGAAGCCTGGGGACTTGTTTAAGGGAGCCAGTAGGATTCCAGCGGCAGCTCCAAGGGTTGAGAGCCAAGTGCAGGTTAGCCAGGGGCTGCCCGACCGGGCGTCCACAACAGCTGTGGCCATGGACACGCTCCCAGATCTCCGAGACTTAAATAACTCAGGCGGCACAATCCTTGTCCCTTCCCATGGGAAATTACTTCCTGGGCCAAGACAGCTCACCACAGCGACCCCCTCTTCCCGGACCCTCACTGAGGCCAGCACCCAAGGACAGACACGTTATGGTCTTGACCAGGGGAAGGTCAGAGACGGCAGGATTCTCTTTTTAATAAGTTGGTAAAGCAGTATTTTTATTCTCTATCATCTTAAAAAAAAAAAAAAGAAGAATGTAGCTAGTTCTTAAATTAGAGATCTGTTGTGTAATTAGTCCATTTTATCTTCTGCGAATTGTTGCTGCTTTCCTCTGTGGTTTCCAGAAATGTCATTGGCTAGGCTTAAAAGTAGGGTTTTTTTTTTTCCTTCCAGAGAAAAATTCTATAAATATTTTCTCCCTTTTAGCATGTTTTAAATTTGAACGACATATTGTAAAGATAGCAAGAGTTATGAAATTCTCTCTTAGCCGCCAATGAAATGCAGTGGGAAAAACTGATTAGACAGGGCACTCTTGCCCCCCACCTCCCCCCCCACACACACACATACAACGTTGCCGGCCTTTGCTCGAGGCGTTTGAATGCTTGGATCCACCAACTGATTCAGCTCGCTACCGCTTGGGGCTTGGAAGCTGGAGAGCGAACAAGACCACGGTCAAGGTGGGTGGCAGGCTTTGCTTGGGGAGATGTGGATGGTTGGCAGTCCACCCTTAGTGATTCATCTCTTGGATGGAAGTGTAGGCATGGATTTGACAAGAGATTTACCTTAACGATGTTCCATGTTGAACAGGCACATGCTTTTCTCAGAGTGTATAGACTCGGTGCACGTGAGCAAAATTTTATATAAAGGCATATTCATGGCAGAAGTATTTGTAGCTGCTGAACACCAGAAGCAACCTGCACGTGTGTCCATTCATAAGAGGCCAATGTGACCAAGGCTGGCGTAGCCTCTCCATAGATCAAGATGCTGCCATCACAAAGAAGGCAACAGAGTCGCAGGTCACTGAGGCAGACTGCGCTGTGAGGTGCCAAGTAGACAAACAGGAAGTGCGGAATGCTATGGGATGTTTATGGTGTGCCCCGGCCTATCTTTGCATAGAGGTTAGGTATGTATAGCTTGCTGGTACTATGGTTTGGTACAAGGACAGCTGTTGGGTGGGAGCATGGCTCACTTTGCACTCTGAACACATCACTCCTGCTATTCTGTGTACCTGCATCATGCTACCACTCGTGCTGTTTGAAAAGGTTGCGTTTTTGTAATCCTACATATCTAGTCTCATATGTGCTTCAACTGTCTTGGGCAGTGCGGGGCAGCATAGAGGAACTGCTTTTGATGCCAATGAATGTCCTCAAAGTAGTCTGACATATTAACAAGGCTGTTCTGTGGCCAGGGTTCTTATCTCAGAGCGCCAGTTAGAGTCCCGTCTGCACTTACTTCCAATCCCGCTCCCTGTTAATGCACCCAGAAAGGCAGCAGAAGATAATCCAAGAACCCAAGTGCTTGGGCCCCTGCCACCCATATGAGGAAACCTGGATGGAGTTCCTGGCTCCAGGGTTTGGCCTGACCGAGACCTGACTTGCAGTCATTGGTGGAATGAACTGATAGAAAATCTCTCTTTTTCTCTCTCTAACTCCGTTTTTCAAATAAATAAGATCTTTTCTTTAAAGAGAGAGAGAGAGAGAGAATGAGAGAGACTCTTCTCCCAGGCCAGGGTTTACACCGTACAGGAGGGCTGGTCCCTCCACGCGGGAAAGAATATTCTTTGTGAGCATTCTGTGCTGTTTGGGGTTCACACAGCAGAGCAGGGACATTGACCAACGCTTCTGACGCCACGACCCTCCAGGTCCCTAAGGCTCTCAGCTCTGTGCCCACACCAGCCTGTGCCCACTTCTTTTGCTGGGTGTGAGTGATCTGACTTCTTGGTGCATCATGGCCAGGGGACTCCTCACACACTTCATTCCTCTCCACAACCCCAGAAGGAAGCCTAGGGCCTGGGCTTTACAAGTAGGCACTGGAGTGAGTCATAGCCAAGCAAGCCTCAGTTTTCTCATCTGTAAAACAGGACTAGCATCAATATCATCACTGGGGCTGGTATAAAGATGAAATGAGATATCAAGTACGTTGGGCCAATAGCAGGCGATGTTAATCATTTAGGATGAACTCATCCCAAGGGAATGAGAAGCATTTCAAAGCAAATACTCCTGACATTGACAATGTCAGATGCCAGGTAGGGAGGGTTTAGCCAACCACCTAATAAACCTGCCTGGGGTCACTGGACATGATGGAGCAACACAGGTGGAAGAGCAAAGAGCTGTCATGGAGGACAGCGACACAAAACACATTATAGAGGTCACTTCCCTGGTTGAGCAGGATCCAACGGAACTCTCTGGTCACTCCGAAAGGACTCCCCCTGGACCCTGCTTTACGGACTAGGACAGCAGAGACCAAGCCCGGCAAGGAATTCACTCAGCTTCTGCTCACAGAGGCAAGATTTGCTCCCGGTTCTATCGGATGCCAAAACTGTCATTGTCAAACAGCCTTGGAGCTGGGCTTCTGCATGGCTATAGGTAGCCCCAGCCTGATGGCACCAGTTGTCTGTCACACCCCGGTGTGTGTTGTTTCCCCAAGCTCTGGGGAGGGATCCTGATGGCAAAGGAATCTGCAAACCTGACAGCCACAGATGACAAAGAAATCTGTCATAGGATTCTGGGTCTACGTGGCTGCTAGTGGCTGGGCCCCAGAGAGAATTCCACCTCTGAACTATGACCTGGAAGGCAGGAGGCTCTCCCACATGCTCACTAAGGAGGAAAAATAGATTGAACCACAGGGTGCTCAACCACTTGTCCACAGCTCTCCCAGGAAAGGCAAGTGGCTGTGGGACCTGCTGCTCCTTCTGTTAGTTTGACACTATAACAAATATCTGAGAGAAACTATTAGGAATGAAAGAGGTTCATATCAGATCCCTGTTTTGGAGGTTTGCAGGTCAAGATCAAGATGGCAGGGAGATGGGGGCACGTTAGTCATTCATATCTAGGTGGACCCTCCCCTTGAAGCCACCATGCTTTAATCATAGGGCTCCACCCTGACAACCTAATTCAATTTAGCCACCTCCTGGAGCCCCACCTTTGGGCACCATGATTGGATTATGTTTCTACCTCTAATTCCCCACCACCACCAAGCCATTAGCCGTTAGCACAGGACTTTGGGGACCAAGCCTGTAACACACTATCCAAGTGCTATCTCACCAAAGCACAGATGTAAAGAACAGCAGGTGCACAGAGAAAGAAGATATCCAGTCAGTAGCACTTGCACACAACAACCTCAGTGGAGCCACTCCGGGGTACTGCATTGGCCTTTCTGGCAACCAGCCTGCCAGGTGTCATGGTCCAGGCCTGCCAGGAAGCTGTTCCAGTAAACGCATGGGGAGAAGGCTCAAGCTGCTGAACCGGCACTGGCAGAAGGGAAGCGAAGCGGAGGGGAATTGTACAGAGGCTTTCCGTTTTGGCTGGCTCATCTTTCCCTTGGGTTGAGCCTGAGCTCTTTCCAGCCCCGGAGCTCTCAGGGGGAAAACAGGACCTTGTTGTTCATTGCCTGCCTGCAGAGTTGGTGGGGGTGGGACTGAGGTTGTGGGACGCAGGGGCAGGACGATCACCCATGCCCAGATGAATCACCTGCCTCGTCACTTCACCCCCTCCTTCCAAAATTGGCCAAAGGTGAGCTTCTCTGTCACTCTGACAACTGGATGTGGTCAGGGCCAAAGTCAGCGGCTAGAAAGTCAGAGTCTGACAACTGCTAGCTTACAGGTCAATATTGCAGTCAGTATCTCTCTCTCTCTCTCTCTCTCTCTCTCTCTCTCTTTCCATCTCTCCCGTGCTCAGGAAAAGCCCTGGAAGCCAACAGAGCAGATGGAGTCAGTCGTGAAGTCAAACTTTCAGAAAGAAAAAACTTCCGATTCCAAAGCGGATGGTCGGGTTGCCCACTAGCAGAAGATCCAGCAGCCATAGCGAACCCCACACCGCACAGGCTTAGGACATGGTCTGTTATTGAGGCAGCAATTTAGGTCCACTCTGGGGAGTCAGAGGGGAGGGCTTCTGCAGTGCTCCTGGGCCTGCCTCTCAGCAAACTCAACACCTGGGCACTGAGGTATGCGCACTGGGATCCTGTATTCCATGTTGGAGATTCTGGCTGCTCAGTGCTTGAATCTGCCCCCTCCCCCCGCCTGCTAATGGACCTGGGAAGGTATCAGAGGATGGGCCAAGTTGAACCCCTGCATCCATGAGGGAGAGGCTGATGAGGTCTCAGCTCCTGCCTTCAATGTGTCCTAACCCTCATCGTTAACAGGCATTTGGAAAGCGAACCAGTGGATAGAAGATATCTCTCTCTCTATCTCTCTCTCTCACTCTCTTTCCCTGCCTTTCAAACAAATGAATCTTTGAAAGCCAGAAAAGCAAAAGCTCCAGATTAGGACAAACTCCGGTTCAGTTCCCACCTCTGCCAGGTGCTAGCTGCGGTCTGCGCGCGAGAAAAGTTTAGGTCTCTGAGCTTCACTCTCCACTTCTGGAAAATAAAGTCAATAAGACTTCTGGCATGACACGTACAGCTGTGAAGTATAAAGAGCACCCATGGACAACTGGCTAAACTCCCACCTTCAAATACAGGCATCCCATATGGGTGCTGGTTCGTGTCCCGGCTGATCCACTTCCCATCCAGCTCCCTGCTCATGGCAGGAAAGTAGTGGAGGATGGCCCAAAGCCTTGGGACCCTGTACTCACATGGGAGACCCCAGGAGACTCCTGGCTCCTGACTTCAGATCAGCTCAACTCTGGCCATTATGACCTCTTGGGGAGTGAACCAGTGGATGGAAGATCTTTCCCTCTCTGTCTCTCCTTCTCCCCGAAGGTCTGCATTTCCAAGAAAAATAAATAGATCTTTACAAAATAATAAAATAAAATAAATAATGAAGAGCACACATGAAGTGTCCAGGGTTTGGCCCAGGACCAGGCACAAAGAAGCCAGAAACATGAATGCCTTCTGCTCTCCAACCTGGGATGGTCAAAGTCAGAGCAAGCTGATCCCGGATCCTTCCTGATGGCGCCACCACCACACCCCTTCCCACTGCCCCGTCAGACCCACAGTTGAGGGGGGACCGGCTGGTGGCACGCACGGATGCTGTGCCTCAGAACACAAAGAGGTGATGACTGTGGCCCAGCCGCCCAAAGGGCATGCTCTGAAAGGGGGCTGCGCTCCGGCACATCTTGAAGGGAAACCGCAAGACTGAGCTGTTTTGCTTATTGGCACCATAAATCACCAAATGTTCACATCCTCCTGCACCTCCCTGCCCCCACTCCCTTACAGCCAAGCTGTGCCCAGGCCCACCTCCACCCCTCTGCCATCACCCACCCACCCTGCACATCTTCCCCGCCCCCGGCCATTCAGGGGCCAGGGCCAACCCTCCCTTCTGTGCAAGATGAATCCAGCGGAGTTTGTTTCCTTCTTTTGCAAAAAAAAAAAAAAAAAAAAAGGAACTGCCTTTGTTCTTGAACAATGCGCAGTGCACAGCTGTGGGCCAGGGCTGCACTGGGGTGCACACAAGACTTGGGGAGCCAAGGACACAGCCAGAGAGTCAATGCTCCGTGGGCTCCTGTCCAGCCGTCCTCAGCACAGACGACTTCGTGGCTTCTGCATCTACAGTATCATCTCCATTACATTGTCCATAGACAGCCCCTCACTAAAAACAGTTGTGGAGGCCAACTGGGCCTGACCAGACCCTAGCCCCATTGCTGCGGGCATTTAGGAAGCCAGCCCAGGTCTTTGACCACATCACCCCAAGGCTGAGTCCCAAGGGTCCGGCGACCTGTTTGCCTCCCACGTGCACAAAAAGTGTCCTCCTTCTGAAGGTCCCTTCCCTTCCAGGACACCGCCACCAGGTGGTCTTCCAGATTGACTTTGTTTCTTTTTTTTTTTTTTTAAGATTTTTTTTTTATTATTGCAAAGTCAGATACAGAGAGGAGGAGAGACAGAGAGGAAGATCTTCCATCCGATGATTCACTCCCCAAGTGGCCACAACGGCCAGTGCTGCACCAATCCAAAGCCAGAAGCTAGGAACTTCTTCCGGGTCTCCCACACGGGTGCAGGGTCCCAAGGCTTTGGGCTGTCCTCGACTGCTTTCCCAGGCCACAAGCAGGGAACTGGATGGGAAGTGGAGCCACCAGGATTAGAACAGGCACCCATATGATAGGATCCTGGCACATTGAAGGCAAGAAGTTTACCGCTAGGCCACCGTGCTGGGCCCAGATTGACTTTGTTCCAACAGAGACATGATCTTTTACTCAAGAGTCCAATATCATGACCTGGGCACAGGAAACTCTCCAGATATGTTCTGGAAAAATGCCCCCAAAGGAAGCAGATAAAAAGCTCCAGGCATAGGCCCGGCGGCATGGCCTAGCAGCTAAAGTCCTCGCCTTGAACACCCCGGGATCCCATATGGGCGCCAGTTCTAATCCCAGCAGCTCTACTTCCAATCCAGCTCCCTGCTTGTGGCCTGGGAAAGCAGTCAAGGATGGCCCAAGGCTGTGGGACCCTGCACCCCCATGGGAGACCCGAAAAAAGTTCCTGGCTCCTGGCTTTGGATCGGCATAGCATTGGCCGTTGTGCTCACTTGGGGAGTGAATCATTGGATGGAAGATCTTCCTCTCTGTCTCTCCTCCTCTCTGTATATCTGACTTTCTAATAAGTAAATAAATCTTTAAAAAAAAAAAAAAAAAAAGCTCCAGGCAGTGCCAAAGCAAGAAAGAAGGAAAGGACGAAGAGGGAGATGGTCAGGGCACAAGATCTGTCACAGACTTGGGAGTTATAACTCTGTTCTGTGTGTGCTCACACCAGCATATGCACACGGACATGTAACCCAGCACATGCTATGATATGGTGACAGCAGTTAGGCCTAGGTGAAATGGCGCTGGGGGAGACATTGGTTGGTCTCTGTGCCAGCTTCTCTCACCAGCTGTGTGATTTAGGAGGCATCGCTGGCTTTGCCATCATCCCCTGGGTATCCACGGGTTCCACCTTCACTCACGGGATCATCCACGGACAGAAAGTATCCAGGAAAAGAGCCACTCTAGAGCAGGGCGATTCAGCTCGCTGCAGGCCAATCACCGGCTGCAGGCGCCGCCCACCCTTCCACAGCTGCCCCACCGCACAGGTTTCACAGTCAGTTCTACGATGGCTTCCCAGGGACCGCACGGCCACGGCATGTTGTGTTGGTCCTGCCCTGGATTAGATGCACAGGGTGAAATGCCCTCATCCACAAGGGTTGTAACCAGAAGCACTTTCACTTTGGGATTTTTTTTTCTTTTCTTTTGTTTTCAGATACTAAAATATTTGCACTGACTTGACAGAAAATCCCAAATTCCAAATACTCTGGTCAAGGGAGCGCAGCCCGTGGGAGAGCATTTACATCGTATGGGGGAGAGGAATCATCCTTGGGTAACTTGAGTTTCTGCGAGACTGGCAGAGGTCATAGGCAAATTCTACTCCAATTTCTCTCCGAGACTTGAGCTGGGTTTTCAGGCCACCCCGAGGGTAGTACAGGGGTACGGGGACCCCACCGCTACAACTAGCCTTGGCGGGGGACACATGCACACTCTCACGCGCCTCCCCTCCTCGGCATGGCTGACCACAGACTAACAGGTAAACCCAGACACCAAGAATGTGGCCCACCCTCGTGTCTAGATCTCATTAAAGAAACTTAAGGTAATTACGCATGCACCAGGAGCTCCCTTGTGGGTCGGGCTGAAGGAGGGCAGTCTAATAAGGCCAGGCCCTGGCTGCAGCGGCTGCTACTAGCATGGCCAGAGAGCAGCTGTACAGCCTGAAGAGCAAGGAGCTCAGCTTCTAGATGCTGCCCGGCTCCACCCCCCCCCACCCGCAGCACCCTCTTACAGGTGCCACCTCCACCACAGTGCCCAGGGCTTGGGCAAGGCTGAGCACCACCAAGGCAGTGTGACCTGTCACCCACCAAAATTGACGGAGCCCCTATGTGCCTAGGCTTGGTGTTTAACAAACTTCCAGGGATAAGGCATTTGGCAGAGTGATTAAGAGTCATCTTGAAGGTTATGTCAGCAGCCTATATGAGCACCAGTTCAACTCCCAGCTGTCCTACTTCTGATTCAATTCCCTGCTAATGCACCTGGGCAAAGCAGTAGGAGATGGCCCAAGTGTTTGGGCCCCTGTCACCCACAAAGGAGACCCAGATGGAGTTCCTGACTCCTGGCTTCATCCTGGCTCAGCCCTGTCATAGCCATTTGGTGAGTGAACCAGTGGATAAAAGACGTTTTTCTGTTCTCTCTCTCTCCTTCTGTCTCTTTCTCTCTCTTTCTCTTAAGCTTTCCGATAAATAAAACAAAAGAGGAAGAAGAACAAGCAGAAGCCCCCAGGCTGATGCTCATTTGCATGAAGACTTAAAAGAGGCTTGGAAGGAGTAGGAGAGGTGTGAGGTTGCCTGATAGGAGCACCTGACAAGATGTGCCTAGCAGGAGAGCCAGCAGGTGCACAGGCACAAGTTGAGAGGCCAAAGGGATCAAGTCTGAAGGAACTGTGCAGAGAGACCCCAGAGAGATAGGAGAGCAGGCAGGGGGCACAATGGGCAGCCCTGGGTATGCATTGGCAGCACAAAGTCCCAAGGGAGGAACCAAACAGGACCAGCAGTCACCTGTCTTGTGGCCATCCCCTCTGCTCCCATCCACAGTTACTCCACACCCTGGGAGAGGCACAATGGAGATCCCTGCATAGCTGCTCTTGGTCCATCAGCGGTGCCTCCCCAAGACTGGTTTGAGAATTCTAGAGCATTGTAAAGGTTTCTTTTCTACCTGTCAGAGTCCTACACTCTAGAACCAGCACCGTGAACAGCCTTGGTCCCCATGCCTGGGGAGCTTACACTGGGGGAGACTTAGCAACTCACCTAACCAAATACTTACCAGGAGACACTGCAACAGTAGCTAATGGCCCTGCTTCAGATTGAGGGTGACTGTGACACTGAAACCAAGAGCATAAGTTAAAGGGACAGCATGTGCAAAGCAGCTAAAGAAGAAAAGCATTGGGCTCCAAGACCCATGTGGCAGGGAACCTGAGAACAAGGGACCACAGTCAGGAGTGACACAGGGTTGTTCCCAGCAGGCTCCTCTGCCATGTGACTTTGGCCTTCCTTCTCTGGAGTTACAGGATCTGTGTCTCCTCACCCCTGAATCTGTTTGTGCTTGTGAGTGGCTTACAACCAGTAGGATGTGGCAGAAGTGACACCACTGGAGGTGTGACACAGTGGTTAAGTCACCTCCTGTATTGCTAGTATCCTGTATTGGCTCCACTTCTAATCTGGTTTCCTGCTAACACGCCTGGGAATGCAGTGGAAGATGGCCCAAGTGCATGTACCTGCCACTCACCTGGGAGACCTGGATGGAGTTCCAGGTTCGTGGTTCTGGCCTGCATAGCCCTGGCAGTTTGGACCTATTCAAAGTAAACCAGCCAATGCAAAATCTCTCTCTTCTTTCTGTCTGTTAAATAAATCTTCAAAAAAGACATGACACCACACACAAGTTGCTTAACTTTTCTGTGCTGCCCTTTCCTCATTCATCATAAGTCTATGTGAACACAGTGGCAGGCACACGGGAAATGATACGGACAGCTTGCTGCTACTATCACCATTATCAGTATTACTAACTCTAAAGGAAAGGAGCAAGTCCTCTTTCCCTTCAGGCCATCTTGGAGGCTGGAACCCAGTCATGATGGCTGGGCCTGGAGCAGGCCTCTTGGTTCAGAAAGTGTCCTGGGAACCGAGATTATACACAGTCAGAGCAGACAGCAATATCTCCTCCGACGAGTAGAGTGACAGGCGCGGACAGACAACTAGGTCACACTGGCAGGCACAATCCCGGCTCAGAGTCCCAGCTGCTCAAAGTCGGAGGCGATGTCTACCCAGGAACAATGGCAGAGGGGAAGGGAGGGGGGCGGCCCTTGCAATCTGTGAAGCTTCTTAATTAAATGTCAGGAGGGGGACGTGTGGACAGGACACAAGCACTGTGGAGTCACAGCAGGTTGGTGAGCAGGGGAGTGGCTAGCAAGGAGGAAGCCCCGAAGCTTGGCTGGTGGCTGTGAGCCAATGAATCAGAGGAGGGGAAGGGTGTCACCGTGTCACAGGGCGGCAGTCTGGGGCCACCACCCAAACGCAGGAAGAGCTGGAAGGACTGCCATGAGGATGGGAAAGTCACCGGTCTTCCAGTGCCACATCATCATTTATGACTTTCAAGCTGCAGCCCACCCCGGGGGCTACTCTACTCTCCCCCTGCAGCCAAAGAAGTTGGCAAGTTTCCAGTCCAAGCAGGTGGACGCCTGAGCCAGACTTTGGCCCACAGGGCTCCTGACGGTGGGAAGACAGGTGCCCCCAGGGCACATGAGCAGCAGCCCTTCATGCAGACAGCGTGGCTGGCCCTGGGGGCCACAAAGCTGGCTGGCGGCAGAGTGGATGCAGAAGAAAAGGGATGGGGCCAAAATGTGCTTGCCTCTGTTGGCTGGCCAGGCCAACTGGGAAGGACTCTAGGGAACCTTCTGGAAGGATGGACGTGTGTTCTATCTTATTCTGGAAGGTGGTAACCATGTCCACTTCACACATTAGATGCCCTTGGTCTACTTCACACCCCCCTCCCAGGGGAGAGAAGGCCTGAGAAACAGAATGGGGGGGTGAAGAGTCACCCAGTTGAGGAAAGCGACTATAGCCATCCAAAATGAACCTTCTTTCTTTTCTCTTTGCTCAAGTCCTGCACAGAAGCCACAGCTGCTGAGCCGAGCCCTGGCAACCCCTCTCCAGCGGTCCCTCTATTAGCAGAGTGCTCCTTGGCTGAAATGCAATTAGGGAGGGCCATGTCTGTGCTCCAGATGCCACTGCGGAAGTGACCAGGAAGCACAGCAGGGGAGCAGCCAGCCTGGTGGGGGAGTGGGGGGGCAGAGTTTGACTGACCCAATGGTTTGGTGTCCCCACCCTCACCCCTGCTGCCAGAGATGAGTC
Organism: Ochotona curzoniae; assembly: GCF_017591425.1. Classification (NCBI taxonomy): domain Eukaryota; kingdom Metazoa; phylum Chordata; class Mammalia; order Lagomorpha; family Ochotonidae; genus Ochotona; species Ochotona curzoniae. The sequence goes on along the minus strand of NW_024465023.1, from coordinate 14,694,603 downwards.
TCTGTTGGAAGCCAGGGCCAAGCCTGCCTCCCTCCCGGCCACCCCCTCCCCAGCCGCCTGGCGACACAGGCCAAGTTGGAACGTAAACAAACAGAAGCAACGAAAAGCAAAGAGCGATAACAAAGGCTAAGGGAAGGCAAACAAGCCCAAGACTGGAAACCAAGCAGAATCTGAACTACTCCTGGCTCCTGGATGGCCAAAGAAGGTTCTAGAACCTGGATGCATGGGAAAATGCAAGCATCCTACCAAATACCAACAGAAGCAACTCCAAATCGCCCACATGCTCCAGCCCCATTTGCCCCCACCAACTTGTGCTTCAAAATGGATGGTATGGGATGAACGGTGTGGCACAGCACAGAAAAGCACCACTTGCGGTGAGCGCCAGTCAAGTCCCACTTCCACCTCCAATTGAGGTTCCTGCCACTGTGCACCTGGGCAGGCAGCAGGCAATATGGTTCAAGGTAAGATGGAGCTCCAGACTCCTAACTTTGGTCTGACCCACCCTCTATTTCTCTCTCTTGATCTACCTTTCAACTATTTTTTTTTTTTGCAGCCCCCTCAACTATTTAAAAACAAATAAAACTTTAAAAAATAACAGCTACAGGCTAGCGTTGGGGCATAGCAAGTAAAACTGCTGCCTTCAATGTCAGCATCCCATATGGGCACTGGTTCAAGTCCCAGCTACTTCACTTATGATCTATCTCCTAGCTATGCCCAAGTCCATGGGCCCCTGCACCCACATGAGGGATCTCAAAGAAAGTCCCGGCGTTGGATCAGCTCAGCTCTGGCTGTTACAGCCATTTGAGGAGTGAACCATGAAATGGAAGATCTCTCTCTCTTTCTCTAATTCTGACTTTCAGATACATAAATGAATGAAAGAATGAAAGGAAGGAAGGAAGAAAAGAAAGAAAAGAAAGAAAAGAAAGAAAAGAAAGAAAGAAAGAAAGAAAAGAAAGAAAAGAAAGAAAGAAAGAAAGAAAGAAAGAAAGAAAGAAAGAAAGAAAGAAAGAAAGAAAGAAAGAAAGAAAGAAAGAAAGAAAAAAGTAAGATAGGGAAAAAGAGAAAGACAGCTGCTCCAATCCCGTGGGAGTCTCACTGTGGCTGGGCAGGCCTCATGTGTACCCCACGTGTCCAGTACGGGGAACAGGAACGCAGACAATTGCGGTGTCATTTCTCCCAGTCACCATGGCTGTCTCCAGACCTGCACACCTCAGAAAACTGACCCCCTTCCCCGCCATCCAGCATCTCCTCGAAGGCCCCCTGAAAGCAGACTCTGCGAGAGAATGTCAGGTGGTACATATGAGAGGCAATCCCAGGAGACACGTGAGCAAGTGGGGGAGGTGACAGAATACAGGAAAGGCAAGAAGCTGTGCCTTCCCCCGCAGGCAGCAGGCTTGATCTTGCCAGGACCCCTTGGAGGGACAGTGTACAGTGGGGCCAAGGGGGGGGGGGGGGGCACGCAGCCAGCTGCCTCCATCGCTCCCAGGAAGAGGCTGCTTCCAGCGTTTCAGGATCGCCTCGTTCTCCCCGCTGCCCTTGCACCTTGTGCAAGCTAACTGCAGTCCTGAAGCCAGGCAGTACTCAGAGCCAGACAAGCAGGAGGCGCCTGGCCTGGAAGGAGACAGCAGTATCAGCACCCGCTCTGTTTAGTCACCACAGCAAACTGCCCCAAACAACTCCAGAGTTTGGCCACTGCCTCGCCCACCACACTAGCCCATGGCAAAGGAGCTGAGCCCAGGCAAAAAGGGGACAGCTGAAGCATTTCTCATGCTGGTAATCAGGGAGTCCAAGGAGAAGAATGACTTCAGCTATGGCTGGATGCATGGAGTCAAGTGACTCCAGAGCACAATTTCTTTGCAGGACTTGGCTCAATGTCACTGCGTAGACAGGCAGGCCCGCCACACTGGCGAGCACCAGACTCATGGCCCTCTGGCTTAGCTAGCCCAGAGAGGCTCTCAACAGGAACCCTTTGAGGGAGATGTGGATTGGCTCTGGTGAGGTCATGTGCCCTTCCCATAACCAATCACTGTGGTAAGGGAAAGAAGCCCTCTGATTAGCCAAGTTGCAGACACCTGCTCCATCCCTACAGCCACAGGGGAGCTTGGGCCACTGTGATTGACAACTTCTTGGGCTACAAATGAATAGGAGACGCTACCCTGTCACCAAACCAAGCCTCTGCTTGCTCCCACTTCCCACGATGTCACAGGCTAGGAAGAAAGGGCAGGCATGTTGCAGAGCAAGGAGAGGGCCGGCTATTGGCCCCTAACACTTCATGTCACATTTCTGCTGCTGGAATCTAAGCTGCTTCTGATCCTGCCCCCGGCCCGCCCTGACCCTGGCCCTGGCCCCAGCTGGTTTCTATGGGCCAGATATCTGGGGCTTCCTGCACGCAGGGTCTCTCATGAGGTTTCCGTGAAACCTGTGGCTGGGACTATACTCACCTGAGGCTGGACCGTGGCTGGAGGATTTGCTTCCAGGATAGCTCCCTCATGGGGCTGCGCCAGATGGCTGAGACCAGTATGTGGGGGCTCGCCACTAGGCTGCCGGCTTCCCTCCCCAGGGGAAGAGCATCCGAGAACACACAGAGTGATCTCATGAGGCGCACCAGGTGCACCCCAGCACTTGCTTCCCCGCCATGTGACTGTGCAGCTGGGCTCCGCGATCCCTCTCTCACCTGTCTCAGCTCTCAGGAGCCAAGAAAGTCTCATGGCACTAGTGCCATGATATAGTAGGATAAGCTTCCATCTACAGTACTGGCATCCCATATGAGCATCAGTTTGTGTCCTGGCTGCTCTGCTTCCCATCCAGCTCCCCGCTTGTGGCCTGGGAAAGCAGTAGAGGATGGCCCAAAGCATTGGCATGCTGTACCCGTGTGTGAGATCTGGAGTAGATTCCTGGCTCCTGGCTTTGGATTGGTGCAGCACTGGCCGTTGCGGTCACTTGGGGAGTGATTCATTGGATGGAAGATCTTCTCCTCCTCCTATCTCTCCTCCTGTCTGTATATATGACTTTGTAATAAAAATAAATAAATCTTAAAAAAAGAAAGAAAAGAAAGAAAGTTAGCTCCAGAAGCATAGCACCTTGCATGAAAAGTGGCCGTGCAGGTCACACAGAAGAACCCAGGAGAGCAGGATGGTTGTGGGCCATGGGCAGGTACACGTTGACCCACAGATGTGATTACTGGGCCTTGGGCATCAAATGTCCCAAGACACATCATAACAACATGGCCTCCTTTTATCATCATTACTATTATTATCATCATTAGATTTATTTAATTGAAAGGCAAAATAACAGAGAGGGAAAAAGAGAATATCTTCCGGGCCCGGCGTGATAGTGTAGCAGTTAAAGTCCTCGCCTTGAATGTGTCAGAATCCCATATGGGCGCCAGTTCTAATCCCGGCAGCCCCACTTCCCGGCCAGCTCCCTGCTTGTGGCCTGGGAAAGCAGTCAAAGACGGCCCAAAGAATTGGGACCCTGCACCCACGTGGGAGACCCGGAAGAGGCTCCTGGGTTTGGATCAGCTCAGCTCCGGCCATTGCAGCCACCTGGGGAGTGAACTGTCAGATGGAAGATCTTCTTCTCTGTCTTTCCTCCTCTCTGTATATCTGCCTTTCCAATAAAAAACAAACATTAAAAACCAGAGAGAATATTTTCCATGCATTGATTCACTCCCCCAAGTAACTGCAACAAGCTGGGGCTCAGCCATGGTGAACTCGGGAGCCTAGAATTCCATCTAGGTCTCTCTGGTGGGTGCAAGGGCCCAAACACTCAGACCACCCTCTGCTGCTTTCCCCTGGCACATTAGCAGGAAGCTGAATCAGCAGTGGGAAGGCCAGGATTCGAACTGGTACTCACATCGAATGCTGTCACCACAAGTGGCAGCTTAACTCACTGTGCCACAACACCCGTCCTGCTACTAGCCAGCAGAGCTGTGCTCTCAGGACAAAAGCTGTTTAACCCACACAGGTGGCCCTGCAGGGGCAGCCCCTTGCGAATATCAGCTCCCAATAGAGACTCAGGGTCGCAGGGGGTTCCCAAGCACAGGCCCAGGGGTGGGAAATGGGCTGGCCAGGAGCACAGGGGCCTGCAGCCAAGCTCCTGGGTCAGTTTTGAGCTTCCCCGTGTGAGCAGAGTTGGGTTAGGCAACTAACTTCATTCCTACATTGCTTAACACTTTCACTTTGGAGCTGTTTCTGGGGCCAGGGGCTCCACTGCTTGTCCTATCCTCACATATCGCCCCTTCCAGGTAGCAGCTGATGGCAGTTTCTCACAGAGCAAGAAACCGCCTCCGAGAGGTGAGGAACTCAGCTAAAGTCACACAGCAAGTGAACAGCAGACCAGCCCCACTCACAGGGCTCACACTGGAACGCTTCATTGCACAAGGATCTGTGTATGTTTTCTGACCAGGCTTCGGAAAAAAAAAAAAAAAAAGTTCTCCCTGAAGGACTGGAGCAGGCTCCTGGAGCAGGCATCTGGGAAGGGCTTAACTGGAGGTCCGAAGTTAGAGCTCGCAGTGGCACTTTCAGCAAGCTGGCATTTCCCTGTTTGGCAGTGACATTCACGGCCATCTGCATTCCATCAGGCAGGCCCTGTGCTTGCTTCAATATAAACGGCGGCGGGCAGCGCGGACAAACACTTAAAGTGCCCGGCACCTGCCCAGCACGATGGCACACAGTACAGCGGCCCACGCAAAACTCCCAGAACAGCGAGCTTCACCTATTGCCGCCCCCGCCCCCACCCGTGCGAACCACTAGTCGCTCTAAACAGAGGCAAGAAGAGACCAGCGAGGGCAGGGGGTTGGAGGTATCACTTGATAACATGCATACACACACACACACACACACACACACACACACACACACACCTACTTCCTCCTCCACTTCCCCCTCGCCAGCCCCACAGAAGCCCAGAAAGAAACTTCCGGCACTGTGCGACTGAGCGCTCGCGGCTGCCATCAAGGCCCCAGAAGAGAGGAAGAGGTTAAAAAAAATCTTTCATGTCCCAGCAGTGCCTTTCATAGGCCACGTGCAACTCTGAATGGTTATGCCTTTATATATAGTCAGCCCGAGTGCGCAGGGCAAAAAACGCAGGAGCAAAGGAAACAAAAGCCAGGTCTGGTAATAACGACCTGCTCTTGTTTGGGGCCGCCACGTCGCCAAAGGGCAGCCTGCAGGTGACATCACCGCAGTTGGGTGTGTGTGCCAAACAAATGCCACCAATAAACCCTGCAGGTGCCAGCCCGGGAGGAGCAAGACCACGCATGAGACTCCACGAAGGAGGCACCTCTTGTTTATTGTTTGGGAAAAACAGAGAACTCACGTGTTTGCCCGTGGATGTTTTCACACATAGCCCAACCTTAAAACGCCAACTTCCACCAGGCGTTTGACCTAAAAATAGTATCATTTCTGTGTCATTTGAAAAGCTGTTGAAAATGACAGACTTAAGCCGGCTCATTCAAACAACAGCTCAGGCTGAAAAACCAAAGTTGTATTATTTGGGGCCAGAGCCTTGGAAAGAAATAAGCAGGCCTTCATTTTGCTCCAATATGCCAATTCCTTGTGGTTTCTGGTATGGAAAATCGCCTGGGATTCCCCCAACCCCCTTCCCGCCACCTCCTGACAGGTCCCAGGGATTAAGACAAAATGAAAGAAAGGAAGGAAATGAAGGAAGAGAGAGAGAGGAGCAGGGAGGGAGGGCCACAGGACAGGCAGGCAGGACTGGGGAGTGGGTTTCGGGGAGCTTGGGAGGCAGCATGCAGCCCCCCGATGAGCCATGGGCGTGTCGCATGTCAGAGATTAACCAGCCTTGGCTCCACGGAGTGCCCGAGAGTGCCAGGACCTGTTTTCACAGTGCAGGGCTCTCACAAGGAGCGACACCCAAAGGTTCTAACCCGGTGACCCCCCGCAGGCTGGAGATGTCACACACTCCCGGGCGGGCCGTTGGGTGGATGGGCAGGCAGGCTGCCAGAAGCTCACAGTTTGTTTAGACAGCACAGGTCACTCCCGTCCACACCCCAAGTTGACACAGCTTTATAAACAGCACAGGCCAGAGTCAGCCAAACAGGGTCCGCCCCCCCAAAACACAGGGGGTGGGGGGAGGGTGGCAGGGCGGGGCAGGGCAGGGGAGGACAGGTTCAAGTGGGAATTCAGTGGGAGCCACGTGTCCCCGACGTGCTGCAGGGACCCACAAGGAGCTGCAAGGCTTGTGGCAGGCAGGGGCTGGCTGGGCTCCTCTTGGCAGCAGCCCTAAGTCCACTGAATGTGGAAGCAGCTAAGTGAGGTTCGAACCTCCTACCAACTGCTGAAGAAGAGCTGTGTGACTTAGTTCAGGTCGCTTAAGCTTGCTGAGCCTCCAGGTTCCCACCGCGCGGCTTGGGGGAACCCAAACGTCTCCTCCTTCTAGTGGATCCTCACTTCACACCTGGGCCTCACACCTGCAGCTCTCTGGGGACCTGCTGCATTGGAACAGGTGAGCCTGTGACAAGTGTGCCTGTGGTGGGGGGGAGGGAGGGGCTTAGCTGCTCTCTCCTGCAACCACAGGGAAGAAACAACCAGGCCACCTTCCCCCCTTTCCCGCACCCTGCCAGTGGCTTCGCCCACAGCCTGTGGGTGTATTTCAATGAAAACAACATGAAAACATGGGCGGATTCTTTTCCCTCTGAGTGAGAGAGAGAGAGAGACAGAGAGAGAAACCTAGAACAATAAGAGGCGGAGTGTGGCCATCTGCTCCCGGCCCTGAATGATTCCGCACCTTGCTTCTCCCTGGGCCTTCTCTCTCTCTCTCTCTCTCTCTCTCTCTCTCTCTCTCTCTCACACACACACACACACACACACACACACACGTGCGCTCGCGCGCACATGCCTCCCCCTCCCCCAAAGGCACGGATTGCCAAAGCCCAAATTAATTCACCTACAGTGACAGGGCATTGCCACGTGCTTGATGTGTTGCTTGCGACTTATTTGTTCATTCATTAAACTAAAGTGCGGTGAGCCCTTGTCAGCGCAGGGCGCTGCGGAAGCTTCATTTTGAACAAGCTTTTCAGGAAGGCTGCAGTCTAATGGGGGAGCCAAGACAAGCCCATTAATAACGGAGCTACAGGGAGAAACGAGACACACGGTAGGAAAGCAGGAAGTGCGGGAAGGAAGAAAAGAATGGGGCGGGGCACGCGTGGTGCTGGTGGTGATGCTGGTGGTTGGGAGAGGCCGAGGATGGAGGGGGATGACCAGGAAGGCTTCGTGAAGGCGGTGGCATTTCACCCGGGCATTGAAGTCTGGTGAGATAGCACAAGTGTGGCTGGAAGGAAAAGCACCCTGGACAGAGGATGCTGAGTGAGAAAGGGTATCCAGGTGGGTGAATGGCACAAGCAGAAGTACCTGCAAACAGGAACAGGCCCCAGTTCAAGGACGACACTGCACTGAGGACTCAGCTGTTGCTACAGCAGGCGGCCAGCAGCTGCGCAAGGTGGCCTGCAAGGCGTGTGTATCCGTCTGTAGTCTGTTTGCTCTCACATCCATTCCCTGTCCTGCTCTGGCGGGGATTGAGAGGGGTGGCGGGGGAGGACTACACTTCCCAGGATCCCTTGCAAGCAGCTTCTCTCAAGGTGCAACCAATGGGAGACACTGGTGGGATGCTTCTCCTCACTTTTGGCCTATGGGCAGCATCTCACTCTCCTCGCTGCATCTTCTCTATTCCCGCAACCTGTTTTTCATAAGCCTCTAGCCGCCGCCACTGCTAACCCCAGAGCCACCAATGCCATAGGTCCCTGCTGGGATGCTCAGCTCCCGCGGCCTCCAAGCCTGTTGTCAATAGCGAGAGTGGTTTCCCTGCTCCTGGCAGAGCCTTCAGCCCTCTGGGAACAGAAGGCCCAGAAGTTTCTCTGCGAGTTTTCATAAACTCCCAGCAACGGGGAGGAAAGCCTGTGGTGGCCTGACTAGCCCCAGGAACTGGCCCCAGCCCAGAGCAGGCAGCGGGGCAGGGCTGTGCCCATGGAGGGGAAGAGGCACCAAAGCCCAGGCTGACGGCCAGCTTGAGTGCCCAAGGGTGTGGCCAGGCTGTCAGCAGGGCCGAAGTGGCACAGGTCAACAGCTGATGAGCCAGACTCGTCTTCATGCTTGTTTGCTTTCTTATCATTTTTCTCACCGCCCCCAGCTCCCCACCCCTCCAGCCCCACAAACCCCCATTCTTCTTTAATCCGCACACTTGGCTGTCAGGCTTTTCCTTATTGATTTTGGATTCAGGAGATTGGCAGAGGAGACCTCTAAAGGGAGAACACGGCAAGAGATAGCAGAGAGACAGCTACAGACAAGGCCCCTCCAGGCCAGCCCTTCGGCCCTGAGCCACAGCCAGCACACATTGGCAAGCCGGGGGTGGGGGGTAGGGAGGGGGTATATTCCAGGGGTCCCTGCAGGAACACCAGAAAAGAGCCAGGGGCACATCAGCCATTGGGGGGTAGGTGCTGCACAAGGCGGAATGGGGACGTCCACAGAGAGGGAGGGGCCAAACTGAAGGGCTCACAAGGTGTAGGGGCAGCGAGCCCTGAGTCCCCGCCAAGATGCAAGGACCCAGGGCCCATGAGTGCAAGAGTGAGCATGTCCATTCATTCACTTACTCAGTCATTCACTCACTCACTCATTCACCAAGAGCTTGCTGAGTGACCCTGGGTGGCCAGGACTGTTTCTACACTCCCTGCAATGTAGTCATGCATGGAAAGTCCCTGCCCGCTTGCAACTTCTGTTCCAATAAAGGGCCACAGGCAACCGGCCGAGACCTAATGAAGCTGCTGGATGGCCTCTTGGGAAGGTCGCTTTGGAGCCCATTGTGACAGCTCTATTGGCTAATCCTGCACCTTCAAGCACCAACATCCCTTATGGCCACTGGCTCGTGCCTGGCTCCTCCACTTCCCATCCAGCTCCCTGCTTGTGGCCTGGGAAAGCAGTCAAGGATGGCCCAAAGCCTTGGGACCCTGCACCCATGTGAGAGACCCAGAAGAAGCTCCTGGCTCTTGGCCTCGGGTCAGCTCAGCTCAGGCCACTGCAGCCATCTGGGGAGGGAACCAGCAGATGGAACATCTTTCTGTCTCTTCTCTATAAAAATCTACCTCTCTGACGAAAGTAAACAAATTATATAATGATGCTTGGGAATAGCTTCAATGGAGACATAAACAGGTGGGGAAGCGAACCCGGGGAGAATGGGGGGCTGCAATATGTTCAGTAGAAGGAACAGCCTGAAACGGGAGCTGTATGCCTGCTGTGTTCCAGGTGGTGAAGAACGGTGATTTAAGGCTGGCTGGAGTGTTGCTTGAGGTGGACAGGGAGAGGGGCTGGGCCCAGGGAAAACCTTGGACAGCCAAGGAGGGATGTGAGCCCTTGGCTCAGAGAACTGGGAAACCACACTGTGACTCAGTGATGCAGTGATGGGCAAGGCGGGATCAGGAGAAGGGAAGAGGAGGGATTTGAGGCCTGGCAAGCTAGCTACAGCAGCCAGCAGCCTTCCTGTCGGAGGCCCAGCTGGGCCAGAGGCACTCGGAAACAGACGGTTTTGCTGAGAGCAGGTGGGGCAGAGCCAGGGCCAAGGATGACCACGGGCCTTGGCTGGGTCTCGGTCAAGGCATTCAAGGACGCTGGGTTATGCCAGCACACACCAGAAGCCTCCCCCGCTGTGGCATGCACCTGCAGCGCCACGCCCCTAAGCCCACAGTGCAAAGTACTCAGGAGATTCCAGAACACCTCTTCCCTCCCCACCCCCAGCCCCCTAGCCCCTTGCTTCCAAGCTCTGCTCGCACTCTTGGTGTCACTTGGGAAACAGGAGTAACAGCCCTGCCTCCTCACACCCACCCCCCAGCAGTTGTGGCCTCAACACTCCTGTCCCAGCCCTCATACCTAAGATGTTCTGTTTCCTGGAACTCACAGGCCCAGGGTAACCAACTTCAGGGCCAGAGCCTCAATCGTATCTGTGCACTTCAGCCCCTAGGAGCGCACACATGGACACAGGCCTCTGAGATCTCTCCTTTAGATCTCCTTTAGATCTCTCTCTCTCTAGCCTCATAGACACATTCCTGCCTCAGGACTCCAGGCCTGGCGGTGTCCTAGTTGGCAGCCATCTTGGCAATGGCAGCCAAGTTGGAACTGACACTCAGATGACGTCACTGAGGCCACTTGGGGCTCTTGGCAGAAATGCTGGCGCCACGCTCTGTCCCCACAACCTCCAACTCTGAGTCTTAGGAGCCCCAGGTCTTCTCAAGTGCTTGGGGATCCCAGTGCTTGGGGATCTATTCTTTCAATCCCGCCAATAGTCTACTGTTGACTCTCCCTCCTTGCCTTATGAAAGTCAACCCTTCGTACTCTATATGAAGTTGAATGTTAAAAATCACAGCTTTTGTGTTGGAGTATACACTTTCAATATTCATTTTCCATGCTTCAGAATAAAATATACAACCATCAAGGCACCACAATAAGTTGAAAAACAAGATTATTGCTTGCACCTACCTCTTGTGTGAGCTGCAAATAATCTTGCTGTTATCCTTACACGGTGGCCAAAGATATTGCTGTTAATGTTACTGGGATGCAGTGTGCCCAGCATGATGGCTGCTTCCTTGCTTGCTTGCTTTTTAAAAAAAAAAAAAAAAAAAACCTATTGCAAGGGAACGTGGAGGAAGAGGAAACCAAATTAACAGGAGGAAGAGGATGATGTGTTTCCAAACTTTTGATGATGCAAAATCTCAAACTTGTACACAAAGTCCAGAGAATTGAAAGAGGAGTCCTGTGACCCTATCCAGTGCTGATCTTGCACCCCTCCGCACCCTGTATCCCAAGAGGCTTTGCAACCACCTCCAGGCACCACATTCCCCCCACTACCACCCACCCCATGTCCGTGGAAGACGTTCATTTGGGTTAAAAATGTACAGGCTGGCAGCTGAGGAGTGAGACGTGTGTTTGTGTGTGTGTGTGTGTGTGTGTGTGTGTGTGTAACCCTCCCTCTGTCTGAAACCAAGAGATGAACAGCCTCCCAGCTGGTCCCCAGGAGGCCTAGGACGCTGCCTTCCCAGTCCTCTGCCACCTGCCTGCTTGTATCCCCACAACCAGCACGGAAGCCGTGCATGCAGCTTAATGAGGGGCTGAGAAGGGAACTTGGTGGAGCACTGTGTGCAAGGCCAGGCTGCCAGGGCTGCCCCGCATGGCTACTGTCCACCTGCGAGAAATGACCTTTCATAAAAATCTGGGCTGATCCTGTCATTTAATATTAGGTTAAAATTATTCATGGGGCTTCCCACCACCCTTCACCACTCTCTCTCCCCCAACACCTCCCAGTAACACACTGAACAGGTAGCTCTGGGGGGAGGGGAGGGGGCTGTTCCACAGGCGCCTCATCTGGGCCCCAGGTATGGGGTGCACCTGCTGAGCACTCCATCTGCACACATAAGTCGCTTCCCACTGAGAGACAAGTCACACTCTTGGGTCAGCAAAGCACCGTGCACGTGATGGGCAGCCCCAGAAGATAAAAATGGAGCTGAAAATGCCTATTGCCTGGTGACGTCATGGCCCTCCCAATGTCACCAAGCAGCGCAAACTCCATGGTGATGCTGGTATGAACACACTTACCACACTGTCAGCCATCCGCAGGTGCCACTCACACAGCTGCCATCACGAATTCACTCATCTGCACCTGCCAATGAGAGCAAATGACTCTGAAACTTTTTATGTACTTACTATGCTATATCTTGTTATCATTATTTTATTTTTAAAGATTTATTTATTTATTGGAAAGTCAGATATACAGAGAGGAAGAGAGACAAAGAGGAAGATCTTCCATCCGATGATTCACTCCCCAAGTGAGCGCAATGGCCAGTGCCATGCTGATCCGAAGCCAGGATCCAGGAACTTCTTCCGGGCCTCCCATACAGGTGCAGGGTCCCAAGGCTTTGGGCCGTCCTCGACTGCTTTCCCAGGCCACAAGCAGGTAGCTGGATGGGAAGTGGAGCTGCCGGGATTAGAACCGGCGCCCATATGGGATCCTGGTGCGTTCAAGGCGAGGACTTTAGCCGCTAGGCCACAGTGCCGGGCCCCATCATCGTTATTTGAGCACACAGTCTCTTTACCTCTAAAAAAGAGTGTAGTCAAACAGAGTGCCATGGGGACAGTGGTGATGCTGTGGCACAGCAAGTCAAGCCTCTGCCTGTGGTGTCAGCATCCCATACAGGCACCAGTTCAAATCCTAGTTGCTCCGCTTCTGATCCAGCTCCCTGCTAGTGCATCTGGAAAAGCAGCAAAGGATAGACCAAGTACTTGGGCTCCTGCACCCAAGTGGGAGATCCGAAGGAGTTGCATGCTCCTGACTTTGGCCTCGCCCAATGCCAACCATCATGGCCATTTGTCTTCCTCTCTCTTTGTAACTCTACCTTTCAAAGGAAATGAATCAACCTTTAAAAATGACCTGGGGACAAAGTCCTGTAATACTCGTCCTCCACTGAGCAGTGGCGTTCCAATTCCTCTCTCATTGAATCTGGTTATCTTTGTGACTACTTCCACCTCAGAGAGTGGCCCAAGACAGGCTAAGAGAATGCCAAAGCTGACAAAGCCTGGGCAGCTTCTGTTCACTCCCCACAAGTACTGGCACTGCACTTCTGGGCTGCACTGGCGCATACGCGCCTGAGAGAGCCATGCCTGGGGGGAAGCCCACCAGCCGGGATGCCCCAGGCGGAGGTTCCAGTCAACGGTCCCAGCTGAACTGAGCCCATGAGAGTCTCCACAGCCCAGAAGGGTGGATGCATTAAGGAAGGAGCCTCCAGAGAATTCCAGGCCCGAGCCGCCAGTCACTGTCCAGCCTTTGGCTATTCCAAGCTGAGCCTCCAAGTCACAAGAGATCAGAAGCAAGACCCTGTCCCAACATGTCTGGTATGACTTGTGTTCATTGTCACTCATGCTTGGTGTGATTCGTGCCTGGTGTCACTCGTGTTTTCCATCCCCGGGCTTTGCAGTGGCTGCTTAGGCAACAGGAGCAGGTAACAGAAACAAGCCGAGTTTGTAGACATGCAAAGGGCCGGGGGCCAGGAGCAGAGCGTTGGGATGACAGCAAAGGCAAGGGGCCCAAGGCAAGGACCAAAGCGAATCTCCCAAGGGGAGGGCCTGAGAAGTCACAAGAAGAGCCAGAATGTTCTCCTGAGCATTATAAGAAGCCATTGGAGAGCTCTGAGCGAGGCAGACATGCTGATCCCACTTAGGCTTTCAAAAGTTCCCTTCAGCTACACGTGCTGGCAGCATATGGTGTAGCTGGGACTGTCCCCCACCGCTGACCAAGTAGGGGTGGTAAATTCTCTGAGAAAGTAAAGTCAGCTTGGGTCAGGAAACTGGTCTCGTGCTGCACCTCTGAGGAGGGGACCCTGGGCCAATAGCCATGAAGAACAGGTCACCATCCACAGCTTCTCCTAGGTGCTGCTGGGACCACACCCGCCACTCTGAACACTCCCCCCCCCCCCCAGCCGACAAGTGGATCCCCCCAACACACACACCTGCCTCCCCTTCCCCCTCCCCACTCCCTCTCTTTTTCACCTGTGGCCCAAGTAAGTGATCACGTTCTGCCTCCACCTGTGTCCCTGCTCACCTGGACAGCGACACCTGCTCCCTCACAAGCAGACCTGTCTCCGCCCTCAGCCCACATCCCTTCTCTACACAGCAACCTGGAAGATTTTTTTCTAAATGTGCAGAAAGCACATACATCCAGATGTCAGGCAGGTCAAGAGTAGACAAGTTTGGACAGCTCACAGAAGGAGCTGACACCTGTGAAACCAGCCTGTGGTGCAAGAAGCAGAGGATGGCGGCTGGAACTGCGCACAAGCCTCGGGCATCCTTTTGGAGACTAGCCCAGCTTCCCGCTGGTAGCCATTCTCCTGGTTACCAGAAACTAGCTGTGCCTTGGTTTTGAACTTGGCATCAACAAAATATGACAGGATGCGCTTGCCTTCATGTTTTCCAGCAGCTATAACAGAACACCCAACACTGGATCATTCATAAACCACAGGAACCTATTGCTCACAGTTCTGGAAGCTGGGAAGTTCAAGATCAAGGTGCCTGCAAGTGAGAGTCTGCTAAGTGCTTGTTCGGCTTGATAAAGATTGCCTTCTCTCTGCATCTGCACAAGATCAAGCTCTTTTGTTGCACTTTCTCTCTCTTTTGTAAAGATTTATATATTTTACATGAAGGTGTAGTTACAGAGAGAGAGAGAGACCTTTCATCTGTTGGTTCATTCCCCAAAGGGCTGCAATACCCAGAACTGAGCCAATCCAAAGCCAGGAGCCAGGAGATTCCTCTGGGTCTCCCACATGGGTGCAAGGACCCAAGGACTTGGACCATTCTCCACTGCTTTCGCAGGCCATTAGCAGGAAGCCGGATGGGAAACGGAGCAGCTGGGACTCAAATCAGCACTGTTTGTGTCACTAGCAGCAGCTTAACCCACTGTGCCACAATGCTAGTCCCTTTGGTGTCTCTTTGATGAAGACCTCTACCCCTTCACCGCATCTGAAGGGCCCCACCTCCCAAGACCAACATACTAGGGATTGGGGTCCCATACCCAAGTGTACAGGAGAGACAGGGCATTGTGGTCACAGCAGTGCTTGCCCATCTCTGGTTTCCTTGCTCACCGTGGAATCTGGGAGTTGGCGCCATGTCCACTGTGTGCCCATGCCACAGGTCATTGATTTCATTTGCTGCCAGTAGCCCCTGAGCAGAGGTTTTGAGGGAGCTTGGGACAAATGACCATTTCAACTGGCATGCCCTTCTTTCCTGCCTTCCTCCCTGCCCCTGCTTTCCTACCTGCAATGCAGACTTGATGAGTGGGGGTGCAGCAGCTATGCTGTGACCATGAGGAAAAAATCCACACGTGGAGGACAGTGAAGAAGGGAGAGAAGTCTCTCATTCTTGGCCTGCTGCTTCAATTACATCCAGCTGGCCAGATCTGAGAGTCCCATGGGCACCACCAGCTGCAAAGGAGTCTGGGAGATCACACATTTCTGCTTTCTGGCCTAATAGAACAAGACCAGTGTGTACAGCCAGGCTGCAGTGCCTACCATGTTAGGCCAGCCCAATGTTCTGGCACAGCTGTAACAAACACAGGTATGTAATAAACATGGAAGAGGGCATTTTGGCCAAAGCATGGGCTCCCATGGGCAGCACCAGCTGCTTGAGTCGCTCTGACGCTGCCAAACCCTGCACAGGAATTTTGGTTGCAGAGTGAACGAGACAGGCAGGCGTGGATCCCCTGGAACAGGAGCCTGTCCAACGTCGCTGAGAGCTGGGCTAACTGGTAGAGACTCAGCCCACTCCAAGGACATGGCTAAGCCTTGGGCCAGAGCCCCAGGGCCCCCTTCTACAACCTGCACTTGCCAGCCAGGAACTGGGACCTACAGAGGTGCCAGGCTGCTTGCTGTTAACCTCGGAGAAGCAGCCAGTACATCAAGAACACCCTTCCGCAAGACAGATGCTGCCTGCCTTGACACATGGGCCCATAGACACCGCTTGGGGGTGGGGGTGGGGGCGGGAGGATGGGGGAGTGAGGGTCATGCTCAGAATGCCCCGCCCCCCCACCCTTCTCCTGTCCAAACCCAGGCCTGGCTTCTAGTGAGATCTAGAAAGTTCTCCTTTTGCTGCCTCTCCAAGCTCCAACCAGGCCAAACGGTGTAAAGCGATTTGGAAATTCTGGAAGGCTTGCCCATGACACATCTGCCCCTCACCACAGCCACACTGTTGGAGCGTGGTCGTGTGTAGGCACATGAGGCATAATATTTATTCAACCTACAAGCGAACAGCCAGCCAGATCCCAGTATAGATGTGAGCATCCCAGCGCTCAAGACAGACAGCTCAGGCATTGACTAAGGCACGTCAGCTGCCAGGGAGTCCCAGGAAGTGTGGCAGGGCAGAAGGTGGTTCACAGCCAAGTTCACCGTCAGAAGAAAGCTGCTGTGGTGCTATAGACTCAGGCAAGGCTTAAATGCCCCTTCCCAAGCTCATGCTCCCAACAGGCTGCAGATTTCATCTCACCATGCCAGCTGGAGGCAGGGCCTAGGAAAGCAGTGGAGGATGGCTCAGGTAGTTGGAGTTCCTGTACCCACGTGCGAGACCCGGAAGAAGCGCCAGGCTCCTGGTGCTATAGCCTTTGGAGCCATCTGGAGAGTGAACCTGTGGACTAAAGATCTCTCTCCAGCACTCTATCGTTCAAATGTATACATCAGCGTTTTTCAAAGAGGAGACAACGGAAAGCTGCCACAGAGACAGACACGCGTGCTCTCACCACATACTGCAGCAACGGGGCTGTACCTTTTTGGGGACTTCCAACTCCCAAAAGGCAAAGGTGAATCAACGGCCTTTCCTGATGAGGTTGGCGTCCCTGTTCCCAGGAGCATAGGGCGGCGGCCTGAGGGAGGGAGGAAGGGAGGCAGGATGACGCTCGCTCGCTTGCTGGCTCAGCAGACGCCAGGGACTGCAGCTGCGGTGGCCACTGAACCCATGAGCTCCCCCATCTCATTGGCCGGTGCATCTGCAGTTTGAGGCCTGCTGTTGTCATTACCCCTGCGTCCTCCGCTAGGCCTGGGTCTGCAGGCTTCTTTCACTTTCTCATTCAGAATAGCCACAACCCGGGCCAGACGCGAGAGCGTAGTGGTTAAAGTCCTCACCTTGAAGGAGCCAGAATCCCATCTGGGAGGCGCCAGTTCTAATCCCCCGGCGGCCCCGTTTCCCAGCTCCCTGCTTGTGGCCTGAGAAAGCAGTAGAGGACGGCCCAAAACCTTGGGACCCTGCACCTGCGTAGGAGACCCGGAAGAGCTCCTGGCTCCTGGCTTCAGATTGGCTCAGCTCCAGCCATTCAGGTCGCTTGGGAATGAACCCGGAAGAGCTCCTGGCTCCTGGCTTCGGATTGGCTCAGCTCCAGCCATTGCGGCTGCTTGGGGAGTGATCCATGGGAAGGAAGGTCTTCCTCTTTGTCTCTCCTCCTCTCTGTATATCCGCCTTTCCGATAAAAAATAAATAAATCTTTTTTAAAAAAATAATAGCCACAACCAAGGCCTTTGAAACCCCAGCAAAGGGGAGCCAGGAATGAGTGGGATGGCTGCAAGGGTGAGGGAGCCGGGGCGTGCATCTACAGAACTTGGAGCCCCACCGATGAAGGCCCGCGTGCTGGACAGGGTCCTGACACTCACTTGGGCTGTCCTCCCACCTGCATCTATCGCTGGGTCTCTCCACATCCTGCCTCAGGGCCTTGGCACTTGGCACTCTGACCTTCGTCCCCAGTCTCCTGTAGACAGCCGCTTCTGATTCCTCCGATTTGAATTCTGATGTGGTTTCAGGCAGGATGCACTTCTACGGACAAGTGCCTCAGACTAAGCCCCCTGCAGGACAACAAGCTATGCGTCTGGTAAGTCCGGGAGGTCAGGTGTAGGTTGCTAGCATGGGGGTAGGAGGTTCTTTCAAAGAGTCATGGAGAGAAACAAACCCTGTTTCTCCAAAAACTGCTTTAAAAATTGTTTTGTTTTTGTGAAAGGCAGAGTGACAGAGACGGAAAGACAGAGACCTTCCATCCTCTGGTTCACTCCCCAAAGAGGGATCAAGTGGAAGGCAGGACCCAGGTGCTTCATCCGGGTCTCCCAGGTGCTTCATCCGGGTCTCCCATGTGCAACCCAAACTCCTGATGTTTGCTCTGTCCGCGGAAGCCTTGTCGCCTATCAAGGCGTTCTGCTGAACAGGGTCTCCATATCTCGTTCTTGAACGAATAAAGGCAGGACTAAAAACACATTCAGTTTCAACTACCCACTCCTAATGTTCAAAAGGAAAGTGTTCCTTTTGAAAATGTAAAAAATAATAGTAATAACTAACCAACCATATTTTCAGAAAGATAAACTCGGATCGCAGTCTCACGCCCTTCCTTTCGATCTTTCTCTCTAGACTTTCTGTTTTCTAAAACTAGGATTTTATTGAAATCCAGAACAATGATTTCTCTAAAATGTACCCTCTAGTCTTTTTGTGTGTGTAACTTTTTTCCTGACAATAGCATGTGGCCCCTGTGGAAAATTATAAATTCAACCACCACCATCACAAAAAAGGGGGGGTGGGGGAGTAGGAGGAGTGTATAAAATACAGCCATAAATTAACTATAATTGTACGCAAAGGATTTTCTGGGTGGGAACACAGCCTCCCCCAATCCCCGTGCCCCAATGCTGCTGTGTATATTTCCAATAAAATCCCCATCACGTCCCAGGTGATTCCCACCCAGAAAGGGGGAAAGGTGTTTGACCTCAGTCCTGGCTTCCCCTGGCTGCGGGACTTGGAAAGGCTTCCCCTGTGGGGGAGGGGGCTTGCTCGGCTTCAGCCCCCACCCCCACCCTCGGGAAGCCCTCTGTCTGGCCCCAGCTGCTCTTGGTAACTCGATCACCCTTCCTCCTTATATCCCAGCAGGTTTTCTTAACAAGGCCAAATTGATGTGTCTTCCCCGGGGCGTCCCTGAGCCCACCCCCCCACACACACCCCACAAAGCCACCGCTGGGCTTTTACCAGGGGGCTAGAGTGAGGGGGGTAGTTGATAAAAACTGCGCCACACCCCCACCCCACCACCACCACCATGCTGACAGGCGGAAGCCCCACCTTTCCAAAGAGTTTTGGGTTCTCAAGACACAGAGGCATAAACAGGAAGCACTTCCACCGCGCCTAAGGGAAGGCAGGCGGGGCTGCTGAGGGATTGGAGTCAGAAAAAAATAAAGGGGCTCTGGGCCCGGCGCGGTAGCCTAGTGGCTAAAGTCCTTGCCTTGCGTGCTCTCGGATCCCATATGAACAGCCCCAGTAACCTCATTTCCCATTCAGCTAGCTCCCTGCTTGCAGCATGGGAAAGCAGTTGAGGATGGCCCAAAGCCTTGGAACATTTTACCCACATGGAAGACGTGAAAGAAGCTCCTGGCTTCAGATCAGCTCAGCTAACTACTCACCCACTCACTCCAACTCCAGTTCCAATCAGCGGCATGGAGACCTGCTCTCAGCACCTTCTAGAAACCAAAGTGCAGAGTGGAATGGCTCACACAAGAGTGCTAAAGTAGTGCCGTACCTGAGAGCTTGGGCCTCTGCACTCCCATGTGAAAGATCCAGATGGAGTTCCTGGGCATCTGGGGAGTGAACTATTGTATGGAAGATTCTCTCTTTATCTCTCTCTCCTACTGTTTTCAAATAAATAATGCAATTAATTTTAAAACTCCCTCAGAAGCCCTGTAATAATGAAACCTGTTTAGTGACCCTGACTCCAAACTCACTTGCCCGTGGAAACCTTTTCTCTCCCATAACGACTTTAAGAAGTAACCTTTGATGCAAATACCAAAGAAGTGGCACCTCTCATTTTCCAAAGGAGAAAGGCAGATGGCTCAGTGGCTAAATCCTCACCTTGACCTGCCAGGGTCCCATAATGGAGTCGGTTCATGTCCCAACTGCTCCACTTCTTATATGGTTTCTTGTTTGTGCCCTGGGAAAGCAGTCGAGGACGGCCCAAACCTTGCTATCCTGTACCTGTGTGGGAGACCTAGAAGAAGCACCTGGATCCTGGCTTCAGATCAGATCAGCTCCGGTCATTGAGGCCATTTGGGGGAGTAAGCCAGAGGATGGAAGTCTCTTAATCTTTGTCTCTCCTTCTCTCTGTAAATCTGCCTTTCCAATATAAATAAATAAATCTTTCGGGGGGGGGTAGAATGCAGCCAATGAGAGAGAGATCACAAAAAAAAGAAGTGTCAGGGGTAAGAGGTCAAGTCCAGAGAATAGAATTTAATGTAGTTTTTTGAAAGGGACAGATTTCTTGTGGGGTATTAAGAGTCTATTATTTGTATTGGTCATTCAATACCATGTCAATTAACTTCATGATGTTGTAAATTGTCAAAAAAAAAAAAAGAGG
The DNA here is from genome assembly GCF_017591425.1 of Ochotona curzoniae. Lineage (NCBI taxonomy): Eukaryota > Metazoa > Chordata > Mammalia > Lagomorpha > Ochotonidae > Ochotona > Ochotona curzoniae. The sequence continues at coordinate 14,674,698 of NW_024465023.1, read as the reverse complement.
GGGGTGCTATTATTTAGAGAGCTGAAGAGGGCCATTGTAAGCTAAACTTATAGCGAAGTGCCCCAAAGCTGCATCGCTTAGAAGTGTGCAGCTACCCTTGCCACACTAAAGAAGTCATTACCCAATGGCAAGCCACCACTGCCAGTTTGATAAACTGCATCTCTCTCTATCTCAGATTTAAGGTCAAGTTTCACATAAGAACATTTGGGAACATCTGATTGGCTGAACCTCCTCATACCCAGGCCCCTAGCTGCAAGGGATTGTGGGAAAATGGACAACTGTCTATAGAGAAATGAAATAGATGCTGAACCCAAAGCCACTGTCTCTTTCCCAAAAGTGTACATCCGGGCAAACAAGCTTGGTGCGAGTTGAGAACTTTAGCATGAGAGAAACATTCTCATCATTCATGGTGTGTCTATGTCCCCAACTCCCCCAACTCTTGGGCCATGGCCAGAAGCACTTCTTAGAAACCTCCAGAAAGGGCCCAGCCAGCACAGTAGCCTAGTGGCTAAAGTCTTCGCTTTGCAAGCTCCAAGATCCCATATGGCTGTTGGTTCATATCCCAATAGCCCCACTTCCCATCCAGCTCCCTGCTTGTGGCCTGGGAAAGCAGTCAAGGACGGCCCAAAGCCTTGGGACCCTGCACCCATGTGGGAGACCTGGAAGAGGGTCCAAGGCCTTGGGACCCTGCACCCATGTCAGAGACCTGGAAGAGGGTCCTGGCTTTGGACCAGCTCAGCTCTGGTCATTGCAGCCACTTGGGGAGTGAACCAGCAGATGGAAGATCTGTCACTGCTCCTCTCTGTATATCTGACTTTCCAATAAAAATAAATAAATCTTTTCTTAATAAAGAAATGTCCAGAAAGCCTCTGCATATTATTAGTCAACGTTCTCACTCTGCCATCTCCAAGGTGGGCAGCTAACTAGCAAAATGAGAAAAAGACCATCCATCTTTCTTTCTTTTTCTTTTTGATCTTGCCTAGATATCTCCATGGTACTCCTGGAGGAGAAAATCCAGAACTCATTACTCCGTACCCACGAAGAGAACCTTTCCCTTGTTCTGAATGGCTGTCCACCCCTCCCCACCCCCCACAGGACTCAGCCATGCCTGGCCACATTTGTGCAGCGTGGAAGAATTGGGTGCAACCCCAACAACTGTGTCCCTGGCTGATAGGAAAATTCTGCAAGACCTCAGGGGGCAACTTGAGGGGAGGGACCACGCACCTGCTCTTGCAATGATGTCCCCTGGGTACTGCTGCTGAGTGGCTCTCCCTGTGCCCTGGGCCTCCGCGACAGCCACAGCTCTGGTATGTCTCCGCTTTCTTCACCACTACCATTGGGGACCACTCCCTTGCCCCGTGGCCTGACACAGGGAAGGCAGCCCTCCAGGACCACAGATCTGGCCATACCCCACACGAGGGGCAGGAGACGTAGTTCATTATCATCTGCACCTGGACAGCCTCACAGGAAAGGTGCAAGGTGACCACAAGCCCGATTAATTAGTACCACTAATGGCGGCTGCGGGCCCTGCCACTTCCTCCATTTCCACCAGCTCGCCCTCTCCCAGGGCAAAGGCAGGCAGGAATGAGGGAGTTGTTGGGCTGGGGGTGATAACATCCCCCAGAGCCTGGCTAAGACCTTCATGCTCCATTGCCGAGGCCCGGGCAGGTGATCACGTCTTTCAATGACAATGGCCACGGCCCTCGTGGTCACTGGGGTTAGGGACAGAGGTAAAAAAGAAAATAACCAAACAGGACCATGCTTTAATTAATAAGTGCAAGTAAAATGAGCACCCACTCAAGCCACCAGCAGAGTGTGTAGCGTGGGTCTGTTTCACACTGGACTCTGATTATTTTCCCAGGCCACAAGCAGGGAGCTAGACGGAAAGTGGAGCAGCTGGAACATGAACCAGTGCCCACATGAGATGCTGGTGCTTGCAAGTGGAGGATTAGCCAGTTGAGCGATCGTGCCACCCCTCTTACATTGGACTCTCTGAACCTTCCACTGCCTGAGACATCAGTGGCTGTTGAATTACTCCAGCTCCAAGCAAAGACTTCAGCCAGCCCAGCTCCCTGGATGTAAGTTCAAGTTTGCCTTGGCCTTCCTGGCTCAGAGTACCACCAGAGCTAAGCAGGCTGGAAGCTAGTCTGGCACACATGTGCACATGCACACACATGCCCTAGAGCGTGCAAGGAAGTTGGAGGCAGCCAGGCGGGACAAGGGGCTGTGGAACTCAGATTTGCATGGCCAGTCGCTGTCTGTCCAAGCTGTGCGTGGACGGAGTCTAACGGCAAGGTCATTACCACTCCCTTCACCAGCCGCAGGCCTTCAGAGCCAGATGAGGAAGTTTATAGTTGAGACACAGACATAAAGGGGTGAGGATGGGGAGGGGGTCCTGCCTGGAGACGTGCGGATAGCACCCAATCTCTCCCAGGCAATAAGCGCCCATGGTAGCCCTTGAGACCAGAAGCCTGGCCCCTAACCTGGCACAGGGAAGCGATTTCCTGCTGTCCAGCCTCACAGTCCATTCCACCCTGCACATCCACCTCCTGCTTTTGCCTGCGCCCAGCTGCTTTCCGGGCGGCCAGCCGACAGGGAGGACAATGAATTGGGGAAGCTGGTACTGCACTGTGGCCCAGGCCAGCCTGGCGGCCTTGCCTCTCAGGGTGACCCTCGAGGCTTGTTTTCCATACCTTTCCTGATGTTCCAGAACAGGCGGCTCTGGTCTCATGGCTCAGACAGGGGGAGGGCCCAGGGCCTGCTGGACTCACGGGCTGGGGAGAAACGCGCTCAGCAACACGGCGAGAGGATCTGGCAGCCTTCATTATTAATACCCAGCATTAATATTTAATGTCAGAAAACTGCAGCTCCCTTCTCTGCACTGTCATCAGACCTGCTCGGGTCACCCCGACCAGTATTCCCGCAGCTCTGCTCCCCTTGAGCTCCACACCAACGCCAGCCAAGCAACTTTAGGTTCACTTGACATATCAGGTGCAAAAACCAATTGTCGGAAAGAGAGCATCTCAACTAAATCACGGCAAGAGCTACTTCTCTACCGCTTTTGCTATCAACGCTCCTCTTTTAAACATCTCTAATACGACACCTCCAAGGGTTGGGGAATTTTAGAAGCAGGGCAAGGACTAAGTGCAACCTCTTAGGTGGGAAGGTTTTTGCTGCTCCAAGTGTTTTGGCATGTTGCTGCTGTTCCAGACACACTTCATCGTCGTCAGCGGCAGTGCACTCTGAATGCAGCCAACACAATCAGAAAGCTTTGATGGACGTGCTGGCGTGAGTTTGAGATACCGCCGGAACAGAAAGATCTACCACCTAAGCAGTCAACTAACTCAACTATCAGATTCAACCTGTTCCTCAACCTTGGCCTTGTTACTATTTGCCGGAGGCGAGGGTGCTGCTGCATGCCACAAGATGATCTCTGGCCACTAACTCCTGAAAGATCCCCCCTGCCCCCCAATGCTGTGACCACTGAAACCATAAAGACTCATTCCCAAAGGCCCCTGGGTGGTGGGAAGTTGTAGCCTCGGAGTGGGAACTCCTGATCCGGGTATACCATGATGTCAGTGTGGACTTGGCCAAGGCACAAGGCAGAGGGCAGAGATCCAAGCCATTGTCGCCCAGGTGTTTCAGAAGGCATCAGGCTCTGAGATTTGTCTACAAGGTGAGCCACAGCAGTACCTTAAGCCTTACCCCACAGCTCTCAAGGCGGCGGCCAAGTGTAGGCTGCCACCTCCATTGCAGTGGGGCATGGCTGAGGCTTGAAAGCTTTTCATCTTGAAGACTTCAAAGAACACCTTTGGAAAAAAAAAAAAAAAAAAGGCCCAGGGCACAATTTTGCCAGGATCTAGGAAACTGGATGATTCACGTGCACTGGCACCAACCTGGAGTCCCAGCTTGCCTTTCTGGATGTGAGCCACACCTCCCAGTCCTCACCTTGCCACCACGTCCCAGCAAGCCTTCCTAAAAGGACCTATTTGTCCAATGCAGTAGCTCAACAGGCTAATCCTCTACCTGCAAGTACCAGCATCCCATTTGGGTGCTGGTTCATGTCCTGGTGATCCCACTTCCCATCCAGCAGCCTGCCGGTGGCTTGTGAAAACAACGGAGGATGGCCCAAAGCCTTGGGACCCTGGCACCCACATGGGAGACCCAGAAGAAGCTCCTGGTTCCTGGTTTCAGAACGGCTAAACTCTGGCCATTGTAGCCATCTTCAGATGGAAGATCTTTCACTGTCTCTCCTTCTCTCTGCAAATCTACCTTTCCAACAAAATAAAATATTTTTTAAAAGGGGGGCGTGTCTATGTGCCATAGCTGGGTCCCTGACTTGGTTGGGAAGGTCATTTAGATGATCCAACTAGATGAGGTGTCAATGTCAAGGGAATCTTCTCTCTGTGTGGTCTTTTATTGTAAGATGGTTCCTGACCTGCCATGGTTCAATCGCCAATTTATTCAACTTTACAAGGGTGCAAGAGCAGAACCCTTGCAACAGTTTTGGTTTTTCCTTTCAGTACCGTATCCTGTGAACCACATGAGACATTCAGCACCTTATTAGAAAGCAGGCTTGGGGCTACATGGTTTGGCCCAACTGCCAACTAGTATAAGTACTTTAAGTAAGTGTTAGGAGAGGCTAAGCTGAGGTTACAATCCTTCATCGCTTTGGTGGTTTAACTATATTTTCAACTTGCAACACTTTTCACTTAAAATGAGTGTATCAGGAAATAGCGCCACTGAGGAAAACAATGGCCCACAGCAAACACAAAAGTCTTGCATGTACAACTTGCTGTATTTTTATCCATGCCTACACATCTATGTGCCATGGAAAGTTTGAAAGAGTATGCAGGCTCCAGGCCCGGCACCATAGTCTAGTGGCTAAATCCTTGCCTTGCATGAGCCAGCATCTCATTTGGCCACTAGTTTGTATCCCAGATGCTCCACTTCCCTTCCAGTTCCCTGGTTGTGGCCTGGGAAAGCAGTTGAGAATGACCCAAAGCCTTGGGACCCTGTACCCACATGGGAGACACGAATAAAGCTCCTGGCTCCTGGCTTCGGATCGGCTCAGCTCTGGCCATTACGGTCACTTGGGGAGTGAACCAGCAGATGGAAGATCTTTGTCTCTCCTCCTCTCTCTGAACCTGCCTTTCCAATAAACATAAAATAAATCTTTAAAAAATAGTGCATACAGATTTTAATTAAAACCCACACACGCACACACTCACTAGCAGACATAGATAAAATGAAAAAGGAGCTATTACTAGGTATTGGCAAAAAGATAGAGTGACCAAAACTGCCTTACATTTTTGACAAGCATGTAAAATTGCACAACTGCTTTGGAAAATCATTTGGCAATTTCTTATTGAGTTAACCAGACATCTCCCCTCTGACTTGACCATTCCACTCTTCAGTATTCACCCAAAAGAAAAGAAAGAATATATACCCAGGGACCAGTGTGATGGCTCAACTGGCTAATCCTTTACCTGCAAACACTGGGATCCCATATGGGCACCGATTTGTGTTCCAGCTGCTCCACTTCCCATCCAGTTCCCTGCTTGTAGCATGGGAAAGCAGTAAAGCATGGCCCAAGGGGATCCCAAACTGTGTGAGGCCACAGCTAGGCAACTACAGACATCACAGACCCCTCTACAGTGGCTGCTTGGAAGAGGCAGGCCGTGGGGACCGGCAGAGAAGTCGAGAGACAGGAATTTCTTCACTGTTCTGATTGTGGTAATAGTTTCCGTGTGTGTGTGTGTGTGTGTTAAAACATCAAATTGTGCACATGAAGTCTGGGCAATTTTGTATCCATTATACTGCAACAAAGTTTTTTTTTTCTTTTTTTCTTATTTTAAAAATTATTCAGTTCTCTGAAAGACAAGAAAGAGAAAGATCTTCCACTAGTTCACTCCCAAATGACCACAGAAGCCTGGAGCCAGGACCTCCACCAGGTCTTGCATGCTGAGTGGCAGTTGCCTAAGGACTTGGGCCACCTGCTGCTGCTTTCTCAGGTGCCAGGTTTGGCAGCAGACCAACCAGCCAGAACTTGAAGCTTTGTTCCAATTTGGGGTGCATGGTACACCACAACACTGGCCCCAACAAAGTCCTTCTTTCATTTTAACAGCATTTTATTTCTGTGTGTATTTCAATTTTCTTCAAAACTGAAATTCACCATCCCCCACTACTCTGTCTCCCACCCATCGTAACAAATACAGGTTCCTAAATTTTACATATCCCATTTTGGGGATAAACAGAAATCCCACTTGTCAGCCCAAGATAGTGACATGCAGGCAGACACACACAGTGAGCCCACACCTGCCTCCCTGCCCCAGAGGGTTCTTGCCCTCCATGACATTATAGGCTAAAAGGCACAGGGAGACAAACCAGGCAGCCAATTCCAGGCTTGGTCGCACATCTTGGACCCACTTTCACCTGTTCTTCTCTCTTCTCCTTCCTCTTCCTCCTCAGCTATTCATGGTGGGAACTCCCAACCAGCTGCCCAAAAGCGCTGCCCCCTGACAACTTCATCTCTTAATTACAGTAAACATTTACATAATGCTCAAGCCCAGTCTGCATAGTGAGATTCGTTAATGCACAAACATGGCCTCTAACCATCCCGTTTTATTACCCAAACCCCCAGGGACCTGAACAGCCCAAGATTTGCAAAAGATGATGAAGAAATTGGCTGGGATATAAAACCGCTTTCCACATGCAGTTCCAAGCGAGCCTGAGAGCTTTCTGCACTCACGGTCATCTTTTTTTTTTTTTTTTCCCCACTCCGGGTTGCCACTGCAAGAATCCAAGGTGTCTGGCAACCCGCTGATCGCAGGCCTTGCCTGCTGCTGGGGTTCGGTTTTGGATCCTCAGCCTCACCTCTCGGTTCGTGAACCAGCCAGCCTGCACGTGTTTGCTGTGCAGTCTAGTTTCCAAGCACAGGGCCCTAGAAACTACCCTAAGCGGCAAAGATCCCTACGAACATTTACAAACACTCTCCTGGTTTCAAGTTTTCCATACTTGAACACTGTCCTCTCTGGAGGGACCAACGTTAACCACATTTCCTAGAGCACCAACAGTCAGCTAGCCTGAGCAGGGGTACCCCCCCCCATCAGGTATAAAGCAGAAAAGAAGGTACCAGATTGCCACCGTGGAGCCCTGCCTTCACGAAGACCCAGACCAGTGTCCAGGAAGGTCCTTAGGGGAAGAAAAAAAGAACTTGAACTCTGGGAAACATCAACCCTTGAACTTTCACGCAGTCTCCCCTGACTCCTCCCCTGCCCAGCCTCTTATTGGCTTCTGTGACTTTGCGGAAGTAGCCCATACAGCAGTGACTATGTGGTCTGCCTGCTGGTACACTACTTAAGACAAATGTGTCCTACATTGGAGTTCCTCGGTTTGGTTCTGGCTCTGACTCCATTTCCCTCACTTGTTTCCTGCTAATACCAACCCTGAGAGGCGGCAGTGATGGCTCAAGTGATTGGATCCCTGTCAACCACACGGAAGACCTAGATGGAGTTAACCAGCCCCTGGTTTCAGGCCTGACCAAACCCCAGCCATTGTGGGCATTTGGAAAGTAAACCATTACCTGGAATCTCTCTCTGTCTTTTTGCCTCTGAAATAAAGCAATAAATACTGAAGCCCTAAAAGTGACCTGTCTCGTCTCTGGCTCAGTGGGCTATAGCTTTAGTAATGTGCAGCTGACAGAGCTGTACCATACAGCGCTCAGTGGCTATTCAGGGGAGGCATTGTCATTTTCTAATGATCATGAGAGCCACCACCACACCTCTCCAACATAGGCAGCAAAAAGATCCCTCACACCACCTTCGTCATACAGAAATGATACTGAACTATGCATTGCTGCCTCCTTGGGAGAACTTCTGATGTGTCATATTCCAGGATGGCATATGCAGGCCATCTCCAGGGTCCCCACCCAGACTGCCAAGAGAAATCCAAGCAGTTCCAAGCAGTGGGCAGCCAGAAGGTGGGTATGGCTATGCAGCGGGGAAATTGCCAAACATGAGGAAAGCGGAAAGCTGAATCCAAGGCTACCAGAGAACCTGTAGAGAAGTCTAAGACCCTAGAACAGGCCTGGCATGACAGCCTAGTGGTTAAAGTCCTGGCCTTGCATGCACTGTGGGCGCTGGTTCATATCCCAAATGCTCCACTTCCCATCCAGCTTCCTGCTTGTAACCTGAGAAAGCAGTGGAGGATGGCCCAAAGCCTTGAGACCCTGCACCCATGTAGGAGACCCAAAAGAAGCTCCTGATTTTGGACCAGCTCAGCTCTAGCCATTGCAGCCACTTGGAGAGTGAACCAGCAGACGAAAGATGTTTCTTTCTGTCTCTCCTTCTCTCTGTAAATTTGACTTTTCAATAAAAAAAATAATAATAAAAGTTCAAAAAAAAAAAGACCCTGGAACATCAAGGGTGGCCAACCAAGCAGCAGCAACAAGGTCAATGCTGAAGGTAAGGTGTAGGGGAGTGTCCTGGCATGGGCATACTCACATACCGCTCCCCAATGACACCTGCTACATTCGCACTTTAGTGCACAGATATTGACAAAGCACTTTGTTCTGGGTACTGCGCTAGCACTTTTCCAATGTCGACTTATTTAATCCCCTTTGAGAAAGATACTGTCATTATCCCCAATTTTCAGTGTGCCAGTTTGAATCTCAGCTGCTAGAAAGACAACAGAAGATGGTCCAAGTGCTTGGGTCCCTACTACCCTCACAGGAGACCTGGATGCAGTTCCTGGCCTCAGCCTGGTCCAACCCTAATCATTGCAGTCATTTGAGGAGTGAACCAGCAAATGGAAGCTGTTTTGTTCTCTCTCTCTCTAACTCTGCCTTTCAAATAAATAAATCTAGAAAGAAAGAAAAAAAATCTAGAAAGAAAGGAAGAAAGAAAGAAAGAAAAAAAAAGAAAGAAAAGGAAGGAAGGAAAAAAAGAAAGAAACAGGGCCAATGTGATAGCTCAACTGACTAATCTTCTGCCTGCAAGCACCAGCATCCCATATGGGTACCAAATTCATGTCCTGATTGCTCCACTTCCCATTCAGCTAGCTCCTTGCTTGTGCCCTGGGAAAGCAGTCGAGGACGGCCCAAAGCCATGGATGGGATACTGCGCCCATGTGGGAGACCCAGAAGAAGTGCCTGGCTCCTGGTTTCAGATCAGCTCAGCTTCAACCGTTGTGGCCATTTGGGAAGTGAACCAGCAGATGGAAGATCAAGAAAGAAAGAAAGGAAAAGAGAGGGGATAAAGAGGGGAAAAGAGGAAAGAAGGAAGGAAAAACAAACGACCCTGGGGAAGGGTCCATGTCATTGGATGGAGGATACGACAGCAGTGTCACGTGTATCCTTACCACAAGTTACAGGACTGTGAGCAGTGTGTGTGCCGCCACGTGCGCTCCCTTGAAGAGAAACAAGCAGGGCACACCCAGTGGAGATAAGGGAGCCAAGTGTCCACAGGGAGGACATGCTAGTACATTTTCTGTGGCTAAAACAGGATAGCAAAGGCTGAGTCATTTAGAAAGGACAAAAAGTTGTCCAAGTTCAAAGTTCAAGGTACCAGCACAGGCTGCAAGGCCTTTGTGCTGTCGCTTCACACAGCAGGGGCCAAAAGGGCAAGAGAGGAATAAATTCTATCTCCTCGCACGGCAGAAGAGATAGAACCCACTTCTGCAAGCCCTTTTGGCAATGGCATTGATCCGTTCGTGAAGGTGCAATTGTCACGACCTCCGTACCTTCTGTCAGGCCCCACTTCCCAGCACTTGTCCCAGCATTGAGGGATTCCATTTCAACATGAATTTTGAAGATAAACACCATGTGGAAATCATAGCAGATATCTGGGAGAGGATCCTGCCAGAGGTCCAGGTCAGGTGCAACTTGATTGTCAAACGCTTGGCAATGAACTCTCCTCCCCCAGTACCCAATGGCTTAACATAAGCAACAATCATTTATTGACTCACAGCTTTACAACTTGAAGAGATTCTGCTATGGCTGCCTCATTGGGAGCAGATAGAACCCATTTCCTAATTAAGCAGCAAGTCAGTGGCAGACCAGGCCAGGCAGGGCTACAACAACTATTGCCTTTCATGTGCACTGGGTTGAGGGAGAGTCCGAATGGGCTAACCAACTGTACCCATTGGTGCATGCGTAGCCCAGAGTAAAAGCTTCTGTTCTGGTTGGGCTTTGCTGCAGCATCAGCTGGCAAGTGCTGGGACTGTGTGCAAATCCTATCAAGCTAGACTGCCGAACCACCTGGAAAGTATAAGATCTGTAAAATCTGGGACTGGAAGTGGGTCCAGTAGGGAAACTGGGCATCTCCCCCAATGGGTTGCAACTCCCACTGGTGAGCATGATATCCAGGGCTGAAGGCAGGCCTGGCTAGACATGTAGTGGCACCCACTGGCATGAGTACGGGCTGGATAGTGGGGTCAGTTGGGTTGAGCTAGTCTTCAACACCCATTGACATGTACAAGAGCTGAATGGGATCTGGGACAGACTGGCCCTGTCCGCTGCACATGCTGACAAGCACAAGAACCAGGGCTGGGGGTGGGCCCAGTGGGGGTTACTGGGGATCGCTCTGACTAGGCTGCAGCTCCTGCTGGTATACGCGAGGGCCAAGTGTGTGGTGAGCAGGGTTGGGCTGGCCCACAGCATCCACTGGTTTGCATAAGAGATGGGGCTGAAAACAGAACTGACCCAGCAATTGCAACTACTAGCTCGTGTAGGTTGATGTGGGTGATGGACAAATCTGGCAAGCACACACAAGAGTCAGGTCAGGAATCACTTCAGTCAAGATTTCTTTGGGGATCCTCCCAAATTAACTGCTGAACTTAGAACTCCAACCATGGGGAGAATTGCAGAATCTGTGGTCTTACCATGGAGTGCATGTGTCAGATCTGGGCCTCCTCAGTGGATTAGATAGAGCAGTGGACGGCATACCCAGATGCACGTGGAGGATATGGCAGTTCACTGGAGCCTGCAGAGCACATCTGGTACCAGTGTGGAGGAAAGAGGACAGAACAAATTGCTCAACTACCCCAGCCAATCTTGACAGCAAATATCTGGGTGAACTATGTCAGCCAATGGACCTTGGAAGGATTTCCTCATCCTTGGAGCAGTGAAATCAACAGCATTTCAAAACTATTGAAACCACCTGAGCTGTACCCTAGGCGCATGCTCCACACCGGGGACCCTGGGATGACATCAGGTGATCGTTCCCCATCCCCATCCCCGGGATACTGGGGCAGTTGGGAGGCTGGGTGTGGCTTCTTCCCTTGTCTCTCCCCTTCCCCAGGATACAGGAAGAAGAAAAAGAAATTTGGAAACAATGGTCTTGCCCACTTTCCCTAATTCTTGACCCTTGTTACCCTAATCAACTATGTAAACATCATCAAAAATAAATTTTTTTTATAATTCGGTGTAGACAGCGGCTTAGCAGCTCCACTGGGGGGGGCTTCCTGTCGCCCACAGGTGAGGCTCATCATGCAGTTGGTGGGATACCATCTCAGCCCAGCACACTGACTCGCCTCTGGGACAGACAGCGCAGGAGCTGCCAAATATCTTAGGGTGTAGGCAGAACTCCATGCTATATCTTGCCACCTTACGCCACTGGCCAAAGCAGTGCCAGCCCAAATCCAAAGGAGCAAAGGAAGACACAGATGGGATAACCTGAGGCCATTAGAAAATCTTTCTCCTCCAGTCCTGGGGGCCAGCACCTCGTCTGGGTTGGATCCTTTGTGGGAACTCACGTTTCTTGGCTCCCAGCTTCTGTTCTGGCTCCCATGGCTGCCAGGTTTATTTCTGCTGCATCGCCCCATCTGTGTTTCAGCTTGGCCTCCGTGGCTCTGAGGCCTGTCGGTATATCTATCTCCATATCATCATCACATACCCCTGTCCTCTCTGCATTTATTTCTGTGCCCTCCCCTTTTAAAAGTCAAAGTTCTAGAGGAAGAGAAGAGAAACAGAAAGAGAAAGGTGTTCCATTTGCTGTTTCACTCCCCAGATGGCTGCAATGGCAAGAGCTGAGCAGATCTGAAGCCAAAAGTTTCTTCTGGGTCTCCCACATGAGTGCAGGATCCCAAGGACTTGGGCCATCCTCTGCTGCTTTCCCAGGCCATTAGCAGAGAGCTGTATGGGAAATGGAGCAGCCAGGACTTGAACCAGGTTCCCACATGGAATGCTGGCAGTGCAGGTGGAAGATTAGTTTGCTATGCCTCTGCATAACCCCCACCCCCTTTTTAAATTCATTTATTTGAGAAGCACAGAAATAAAATGTTTCCTGGCACTGGTTCTTTTCATAAATGCACACAAGAGCAAAGTCAGAGTGAAGATGAGAATACAAGCTAATTCCCTCACCCAGGTGGGCTCCCTCCCAGGGTCTGCACTAGAAGGAAGTTGGAGTCAGGAACCCGAGCCAGGGGCAACCCCAGGTTTTGCAATAGGAGAGGGGGGTGTCTTACCTACTCGGCTAGAGGTCTCTATTTCTTCTTCTTACAAGGACACCTGCCACTGGATTCAGATACTGAGGGATGGGACCTCCACACACCTCTTTTTGGGCAATACAATTCTTTTTGGTTGGAGGAACAATAAACAACTTTGCAACCATTGTTAATCTACCGCAATTGGAGATTGCCCAAGGAGGCAGGCAAGGACGTGAGCAAGGAAGGGAAGGAAAGCAGCTGTTACTGCGGGCAACCCAGGGCTCAATGCTCCAGGGGGCTGGCCAGGAGACACTGGAGAACACGCCTCAGTTTGCTGGCCAAGAGCTGAGGCAGCTGGAGTGTCGCCCACGCCATCCTGGCACGCAGGAACAGAAGCTGCCAGACACACCGCTGCAGGCAGAGCCCTGGGTGTCTGCAGTCAGCAGTCCTCAGGCGCTCTGGGCAGGACACACAGGTGGGACACCCAAGAAAGTGTCTGGTACCAAGGGCAGGTCCTAGCACGTTCTGGGACAGGCAGAGGTCCCAAAGCCCACAGCTTTAACCGCTAAAAGCCCAAAGCCACAGCTTTAACCACTGGGAGGGCACAGAAGGGCACGTGGGATCACATAGATAAACCCCTAGGGCCACCGTACCATCCTTTTGAATCAGACACTGGGGTTGCGCTCCCCAGGGGTGGGCTGCTGGGAGCCAGGTTGAGATCAGAAGAGGGGGGCCAACAGCTGGGGCAGACCCAGAACCCCAGGCTGCACCTGAGGGAGCAGCTTGTGGGCACAGGGAGACCCCGCAGGGAAAGCAGGCAGGCAGGTGGAGCACAACTGCGTCCCGTACCAGGGGGCTAACACTAGGCATGCATCATACCTAAGGGTGCCTACACATCAGCCGTCATGGGCCTGAGAACCATGTCTGCTCCAAACGGCAATTCTGTGACCCCAACCTCTGGGCAGATGGCAAGGGAGCAACGAGAGCAAAGCAGGCAGAATGTTTGTCCCTCTCTGCTCAGCCCACAAACCCTTCCAGACTCGCATGGCCTGCATGAGTTTCTCATGAATGATTTTAAATGATTCTTGCTGTGTCCGTGGGGGGAAATCATGTATTGAAAAGCCAGCGAAAGCAGAGCCAGCTGGGGGCTGCTCTGACAGCATGGCCACGGGCGTTCAAACCGCAAGGAGTCCTGGGAGAGAATATGACTCTCTAGGCCAAGGCAGGCGCAAGCCCCAGGCCAGACCCTGCGCAAACCAGGCCACTGGGCCCCCACCCCGCGCCTCACACGCATGGTCTCATTTAATCCTCCCAACCCGTCATTCGCTGCTCAGGCATTCATTATGCAACGAATAATCACCAGGCGCTTGCTATATGTCACTCGCTGTTCTGGGCCCTAGAAAACTGGCATGAACAAAACAGATTAAAAAAAAAAAATCCTTGCGGTCTAAAAGCTTGCATTCTTGTGGGAGAGAAAGGTAGCAAATAAACAAGCTCAACCTGCAGTGTATTTCACGGTGGTGACAGAGGGCAGGGGTAGAAGGCGGGATGCAGAGCAATGAGGGCGAAACAGGTGGGGAGCTTTGGAAAAGGTGGTGAAGTTCAAGAGACTCATCTGGGACTTGCCACTTTTTGGATGCCCCTCGGGAAGCTGAAGAAGGGAGTCTTGTGGACAAGAAGGAGGAGGGGAGGCAGGTCAGGGAGTAGCCCAGCAATAGAATGCAAGGCCGGCCCTGAGAGTTCAGTACCCTCCCCCCAAGAAACCGCAGGGACCTCACTGCTGGAGGGGAGGAGAGCAGGTGGCTGGCCGTGACCTTGGAGAAGGGAGTAGGCAGGCACCAGGTCATCGCAAGCCTTCCTAACCCACAGCCCTTGCACTGCAATGACACAGGCAGGTTCTGAAAGATTCTGTGCCAAAAGAATAGGATCTGACTCTGGTTTTAGCTGTGCAGTAAGATGGGGGTGTTGTTTTCAGAACAGATTGTAAAGAGGTGAGAACCAAAGTGAGGTTAGGGAGAAGGCGGACAGTAGTAAAGAGACGCCACAACGAATAATCCTGTACCATCAGATACGAGACTCGCTAATGTCATGGTCAACGGTTGGGTTGTGGGAATTGCTGGCAATTTTGCCATGAACGCCTTGCAAAACCCACTGTCATCACTATTCCCATTTCCAAGACAAGGAAACGGGCCCAGTTCCTTCTGGTCTTTTCCAGGGGGAGCAAAGTGCCATGAACACAGGAGCAATGAGAAGGGCTGAACCAAGGCCCTGACTAACCCCATCCCCCACCCACCCCCACACACTGCATCTACCAGCAGGGAAGTGTTCTGAAAGACAAATCAGACTTTCCTCCATCCTGCTACAGGTTCTCTTCTCCCCTCCGTGGCCCATGCCACGAGCCAGGGTTCAGCATTCTCCTCCAGCCCTCCAGCTTCTGGGGTAAGGCCACAGCTGAAGCTAACAGGCACCCAGGAGCCAGCCTCCTCCCAGGCTTTTGTTTTCAACCCAAGCCAACGCGTTGAAAGGATTATACAGGATCAGCTGTTCCCAGAGCCTGTTTTGTATACCGCTGGAGGTACAGAGAGCCGTAGTTTTTAATAATTATGCTTATGTATTTTGATGTGCTAGGAAAAAGAGAACTGGCACTGCTGGCACAGGGCTTCATAAATATTACTGCTCAGGAGGAGGCTAAAGTATTTAGAATTGTTTCTCTTTTTTTTTTAAAGGAAAAGATTTAAATACAAAATATTATGTTCGTAATAACATAGGGAGTACTATATGATAGAGCAAATATCATGCAGCAGGTAAAAGGAATCATCTGCTCCCGAATTATCCGAAAGGCTTCATTCAAAATAGCCTTTTCATATAGCAGGTGCAAAGGAGAACATTAGAAAATGTAGACAAAAATGCTCAAATAAAAATTTCCCACTCTCACCTCCCAGATATCACCACCATTAACACCTTAGTGCATAGCTGTCTTCGTTTTCCACTGTAGTGTAACAAATTACCACAAACTCAGCGGCCGCAACCACCACCATGCACTACCTCCCGAGTCTATATGTAGGTCATGAGCACGCATGCCCTGGATCCTCTGCGCCTCCTCTGCGCCGGCTTTCACAAGGCCAAAGTCAAGGTTAGGCTTTCATCCAGAGGGTCGCTGGGAAAAACAGCCTCCAAGTTCGTTCAGGTTGTTGGCAGAATTCAGCTCCTTGTGGCTGCCAAACAGTTTCGTAGCCTCGCTGGCTGTCAATCAGGGTTACTCTGTTCCTAGAGGTCACACTCAAGTTCAAGTTCTTGCTCATCTTCAGGCCAGAAACACTACTTCTAATCCTAAGACTTTACCTGACTTCTGCTTTCTTCCTCTGCCACCAGCCAGAGAAAATTCTCTACTTCGAAGGGGCTTCTGCAATGCAACCAAGCTGACTCGGAAACAATCCCTTCTTTCAGCTCCACCATGCACTAACACCGTTTGAGGATTCCCATGCAATCAATAGTTTTTGTTTGTTTAAATTCCTTTTACCTTTCCAAGACCCTTCTGTGTCCCCATGTGTTTATTTAAAGATTTATTTTTATTATTTTTTTCATTGGAAAGGCGGATATACAGAGAGAGGAGAGAGAGAGAGAGGAAGATCTTCCGTCCGATGATTCACTCCCCAAGTGAGCGCAACGGGCCGATACTATGCCGATCCGAAGCCAGGAGCCTCTTCCGGGTCTCCCACGCGGGTGCAGGTTCCCAAAGCTTTGGGCCGTCCTCAACTGCTTTCCCAGGCCACAAGCAGGGAGCTGGAAGGGAAGCGGGGCTGCCGGGATTAGAACCGGCGCCCATATGGGATCCCGGGGTTGCAAGGCGAGGACTTAACCACTTGCGCCACCGCGCCGGGCCCCCCATGTGTTTATAAATGCCAATTCGCATGACAGCGCAAGCACTCCCACACGTTCAAGAGGAATCTTAGCGGTGCGTAGAGCACCGTCAGCTCTAGAATTAGGAGCCCAGTAAAGAACAAGCATGCTCAAGGCCTGCCCCAATGCTGTTGCATCTCCCTCTGCTGCCTTCCAGAGCTTTCCACCGTGCTCTGCCCTGGTTAATGCCCTTGATCGTTTCTTGACTGCCCTCTCTTTATAGCTTTCTTTTTCTTCCCTTCCCCAGCTCACTTCTCCATCTGCGACGGGAGAGATCATAACTCCCCAATACAAAACGTGTCCCCACCAGCTGATGCCAGCACTTCCTTCCAGGACCCAAGTTGGGTCCCAGCGACCCCACTTCCCTTCCAGCTCCCTGCTTGCAGCCTGGGAAGGCAGTCAAGGGTGGCCCAAAGCCTTGGGACCCTGCACCTGAGTGGGAGACCCAGAAGAAGCTCCTGGCTCCTGGCCTCAGATTGGCTCAGCTTTGGCCATTGCAGCCACCTGGGAAGTGAACCAACAGATGGAAGATATTCCTCTCTGTCTCTCCTCCTCTCTATATATCTGACTTTCCAATTAAAAAAAGAAGAAGAAAAGAAGAAAGAGAGGGTGTCAGCAGGTTAGAGATTTCAACCCATTTGTGGAAGTCAGAGAGCAGAAAGGAAAGGGTGACAGGCAACACAGTGTACCAGGAGTCACAGCTGGAACCCTCCCAGGGAAGGAGGTACAGAACTGGAGGGCAGGGAGAAGGCTGAGGGCAGGGAGACAGAGCATGGGAGGCAGCTAGTCACCCGCGCAGATCAGGATGGCATTCCTGGCTCCTGCCTGCAGCCTGATCCAGTCCTGACTGGGGAGTGAAGCAGCAGATAGAAGATCGATGTCTCTCTCCTTTTCCCTCACTCTCTTCCTGGCTCTGTCGTTTTGCCTTTGAAATAACTAAATAAATCTTTATATTTAGAAGCAAAAAAAAAAAAAAAAAAAAGTGGTGTTGAGGCAGGCCTTTGGTTTGCCATTCAAACACTGGTGGGAAGATCCGCAGCCCGTGTTAAAGGCCTAGGTGGACTCCCGGCTCTGTTCCAGATGCCAGCTTCCGGCTAATACACACCCTGAGAGGCAGCAGGGGACAACAGCTGGGTCCCTATCACTCCCAGGGGAGCACCAACTGGAGTTCCAGGCTCCTGGCTTCAAGGCCAGCCCAGCCTCTGCTGTGGCAGCCATTTGGACAAGGGACCAACAGTTGGAACCCTGTCTCCTTCTGTCTCACAAATACATTTTTTTAAATGCATACATACACAAATGATATTCGAAATTCGATATTTGCACAAATGTGTGCAGGTACTAGAAACTTTCAGATTACATACTTTGAAAGGGTGAATCATGTGATGTATGAATCAGACCCAGGAAAGCTGGGATTTCTTGTTTCATTGTACTTGTTTCCTTAAAGGACCAGCAAATGGGCATGGTGGCTGAATGATGCCTTTCCATGCCCAGATTCCTGGACAAGCTGCTGTATCCATCATCACCCCCATCCACCCCCACTCCCTGTCCCCACCCCCCCCACCCTTCCCCTACCACTGCACCATTCACCCCAGGAGAGCTTCCTTGCAGGTGTACACCTCCTGCCAGTGGGCAGGTCGAAGCTCTGAGCAGCATGGATAAGGAAGCCTCCCCACCCTACCCCACCCCCCGGCAATAATCCACTGTCAGTCTGCACCCCCCCCGTTGGTTTGTTTTTCCAGGGCATAAACGTATTTTATGGAGAAATAAAATGCACAATAATAAAAGGGGGAGGGGAGCATTCGTACAGGCTCACATTTTATCCAAAGGGGCCGTGATTTGGCATCCCTGGCTCGAATATGAAATTATTACACAAGAATTGACTCTCGGTGTCTCCGTTGCTCCCTGGGATGATCGCTTCTATAACTTATGGAGACAGCTGAGCGTTTGTATTCAAGTGATCACATAAATTAATATCCATATGTGGAAGTGGTGTGCTGGGAGCCGGCCTGGTTTCAGAACACGCGTTCCTGGTAACGAGCCTCACACCTGCAGGAAACTGCCCACCCAGGATGCCGCATGCGGGTTCAGAAGATGCCCGAGTGAGGCATCCGAAGCGAGGCAAAGGGCGCTGTGCCCCCTTCACAGGCAGCGTCCAGTTGAGGGCAGGTGGGACTCGGTGTGACATCATTGGACAGTGTGAAAGAAACTGCTTTTGTGTGTGTGTGTGTGTTTTCATTTGGAGGAAAAAAAAATAAACAAACAGAAAGCATGTGCCTTGCAATTTAACATTTCACTCCTGAGGGATGGGTTTCGCCCAAAGTCCTAATTATACGTGCGGCAGTGAAAGCCTTCCCGTCTTCATGCTTGCCAAAAGCTTTTATTTTGCTACGTGACAGGAGACAAAATGATTCCTTTCTCCTTAGGAGACTGCCAATACCATGGCAAAGGATGGGCGGCGGCCGCGGGGGCGGTGGCAGGCAGGCAGGCGGGTGAGCCAGGATTCCTGCCGGCCTTTGTGTGGGCAGGGCGGGGAGTTGGACCACCCTTGCTCTTGGCTCTCCCAGGTGAGGCCCCAGGCCACAGCCAGACGCAGCCACACACCAGCTGCAGTCCTGTGGCACTTGGGGACACGGCACATAGCAAAGAACATCTGCTAGGTTGACACCACAAAAGAGAATCAGCAGCGGCACCCTAAGAACCTACTGCCCCCTCACTTGTTCAACCCTTCAGTCAGTCACTCAATTGTTCCATCAATACTTCCTGAGCCCCCGTTGTGTGTCCCCAAGCTCTAAATAATCCTGACTAAATGAAACTGAGAGAGCATCAGTCAACAGAGCATGGGGAGGTGACGTCCACATGGCACCAGCAGGTGCAGCATTGGGAAGCTATATGTGGGATCAGGCAGGTGACAGTCACCTTTAGAAACAAGCCTGGGACCAGGGGCTCTGGCGCAATGAAGGGAAAGAAAGGTGCACCTTCTCTAGGACACCCTGGGCAGCCCTGCCCCATCCACCACTTTCCAGTAGGGAGGCCAGCTGGAGAGTCTGCTGTCCGAGACTCACCTCCTGTCCCCAGTGCTAGCGAACATTCTGGGTTCGCTCATCTCTTGCTTCCCGCAGGCCCAGGCTCCAGGCACAGGGACATACTCCATACTCCAGAAACTTAATTGTGATTTTTTTTTTAAACCCTACACTTCTCCCCCCACCCCAGTCCAATATTTCATAATGAGAAAACAGAAATCCAACCTCTCCCCGACTAACAACGCACAGTGGAATGAGAGACGGAGAAACCACTGAGGTGGAAAAAATTGATCCGCAATATCCACCATGCAGTGGATGGCCTACCCAGCCCGCAGACGAGCTGGCGGGGGGTGCGCATGCAGAGGGAGGGTGAGTCCTAAAGGCAGCCTGCAATGCAGCCCTTCCTCCTGACCTGGTGGCCATCCTTTTCATTATTATTTATTATTATTCTTTTATTTTTATAATCTTTACATAGTTGATTAGGGCACAAAGGGTCAAGGACTACAAGAAAGCGGTTAAGACCATTGTTTCTACATTAACATATATATATATATATTTTTTTTTTTTCCTGTATCTGGGGTAAGGGGAGAGATAAAGGGAAAAGTCCCTCCCAACCTCCCACCCCTCCCAGGTCCCCGAGGGTCCTGCTCACGCAGTTTTGATAGTTCAACAGTTCTGAATTGCTGCCAATGTCACCGTTCCAAGCACCATGAAATCTCTTCTGAATCCATTGGCTGACATAGTCTCTTCATGGTTGGGGTTCTGAGATCAGCAGTTCAGTTGGAGGAGTCCCCAAAGAAACTTTGTCTAAGGTGATCCCAGACCTGATTCTTGTGTGTGAATGCCAGTACAGGGTCCAACACAGTCCTGGCGGCCATCCTTACCAAACCATGCCTTCCCTCCACCTGCAGTCCCCTGCCTAGCCTCAAGTGCATCCTGTCCACCCCTCCGATTCCAGGCTTTTGTGGTTGCACTCTTAAGTCTTTCCTTTTCCTCCTCCCTCTCCACCCTCAAGTGTTCACTGTGCTCATCAGAATCCAGGTATGAGCCACATAATGATTTTGGTCAATGAGAGTCCATTCGTTTGACAGTGATAATGTGACAATGGAGCTGGAAAACTCCCATTGCCTAGTCACGTTACATGATTCACGTGTGTGTGTGTGTGTGTGTGTGTGTGTGTGTGTGTGGTGACACTGCTACAAACATACCCATAGCACTCCTGTACAATGGTGGGCAGTCCTTCATACTAGATCGTGGTAAGCATCTCCCTATGGGGCTAGTGCCTGTATTTACTGCTCCATCTGCAAGCTTCTAATCATGAGTTCAGAGGGTGAGTGTTGGCTGGGCAATGGCATGCCATGGTCCGCCAGGGGCCAAGTGGAGTGACTGGCATATACCATTCATCCAAGCTTATGCAAGGACCCTCTGTGGTGTCCCCCAACAACCCAGCCCCAAGTACACGTTTTCTCAGAACGTACCCTTGTCATCAAACCTTGTGTGACAGTGAATACAATCTGATTGGGATCACCCACCATGTAGGGCTCAGGATTCCAGCTTCCCACTCACGCACACCCTGGAAGGCAATAGGTACGGGTTCAAGTGCTTGCATCCCTGCCAACCACGTGGGAGCCCCACATTGAGTTCTGGTCTCCTGGCTTCAGCCTGGCCCAGCCTTGCCTATAGTGATCCTCTGGGAAGTGAACCAGTCCAAGGAGAAGTTCGCGCGCTCCCTGCCTCTCAAATGAACAAATATATATATATATATATATATATTAATGAATAAATGGATACAGAGCGTTTACCAACTAGTTTCCAGGGAAGGCTCAGCACCAATGTGGTCTCAGAGAACTACATACATGTCCAAACAGCTACAACAGCACAAGAACAGAATGGGTATGTAGGGCCTGACACAATGGCTCAAAGGCTAAACGCTCACCTGGCAAGTGTTAACAATTCCATATGGGCATCGGTTCATGCCCCAGCTGCTCCTATCCTTCCTATTCTGTTCCCTGCCTGTGGCCTCTAAAGCAATAGAAGATGGCTCAAAGCCTTGGGACCCTGCACCTGCATGGGAGACGCAGAAGAAGCTCCTGGCTCTGGATTGGCTCAGCTCTGGCTGTTGCAACCATTTGGCACATGAGCCAGCAGATAGAAGATCTTTCTCTCGGTCTCTCCTTCTCTCCATAAATCTGATCTGCCTTTACCATAAAAATAAATAAATCTTAAAAAAAAAAAGAAATAGGCATATACCTTGTGTCACAAGTGAGCGAATAAGGCCAAACACAGAAGGCCACCCGAGTCAGCTGCAGGGTCTGGCTGACTCTTCGTCTCCATCAATGAATCATTTGCTAACCACCTGCTGCACATGATACGTTATATGTCAACTGCCACAGATCGGAAGATCTTTCTCTCTGTATCTCTTTCTGTATAACTGCCTTTCCAATAAAAATAAATAAATCTTTTTTAAAAATGCAGACTGGCACTAACATTCCATGCAGTGGGTTCAAACGGAGTCGTTGGATGTGCAAGGCGTGATAAGGCAGGAAGTTCTTTTTGCTTATGTAATGAGAAGTCCAGTGGAATAAACAGAAGCCAGGCTCAAGCTATGCAGGACCCACACACACACTGTAGCTCCCTCCTAGCCACAGGATCTGATTTTCTCTTTCATCCTTAAGACCCCAGAATGACTGCTGTACCTCCACACACAGCATCTAAGTTCCAGGCAGGAAAAAGACAGAAACCTTTATCCAAGATTCTGCCTTACTGGGGAAGGGAAACCTTTCCCCAGAGCTTTCTACTTGACCTTGCATGGACCAATGCTGGGTTACTCCTCACTAAGCATAAAGGAGGCTGGGAATTCAAGAATTTCACCACTTAGCCACGAGGGGAGGAGATGAAAAGGCATTGGAATGAGACTAGCAGACAAATATACCTGACACGGGTTCTCTTACCTCCTGGTGGAGAGGCGCAGATATTTCGCACGGAGACTGAGTAGGCCACAGCGCAGCCGGGCAGTGAGGGAGCCAGGCATGCCTCCTTAGCCCAGAGTCCCTAGGACCTGCTCAAAACCAGGGCTCCTGCGTGACGGACCAGGGGAAGAGCATGCTATCATTCACGCCACCTTTACCTGGAGGTGCACAGCCCGCCCAGCTCCCACATCCAGACCTGGAGAGCATCCTGCAGGTAGAATAGAGATCGCAGTAAGGGAATGGATGCGAATCAAGAAAATGTCCTGGGAAAGAAGGCTAGAAAACCAAAAGAAGAGATGTGAAGCCCTAGGAAAGGTGTTTTGTGGGCTTTGCGTATGTGTGTGTTTTAACGTAGTTGAAAGGCAGTGGGGGCAAGGGGAGGGGAACAAAGAGATCTTCCTTCTACTGGTTCACTCCCCAAATGACCACAATGGCTACAGCTGGGATAGGTCCAAAACCAGCAGCCAGGAGCTTCCTCCAGGTCTTCCACATAGGTACGGGTCCCAAAGACTTGGACCATCCTCCACTGCTTTCCTTGGACATTAAGCAGGGAGGTAGACTGAAAGTGGAACAGGGCCCGGCTCACTAGCCTAGTGGCTAAAGTCCTCGCCTTGAACGCGCCAGGATCCCATATGGGCGCCTGTTCTAATCCTAGCAGTCCCGCTTCCCATCCAGCTCCCTGCTTGTGGCCTGGGAAAGCAGTCGAGGACAGCCCAAAGCCTTGGGATCCTGCACCTACATGGGAGACCTGGAGGAAGTTCCTAGCTCCTTGGCTTTGGATTGGAGCAGCACCGGCCGTTACAGTTTCTTGGGGAGTGAATCATCGGATGGAAGATCTTCCTCTCTGTGTGTCTGTCTTTCCAATAAAAATAAATAAATCTTTAAAAAAAAAAAGAGAGAGAAAGAAAAGAAAAGAAAGTGCCGGACTTGAATCGGCACCTGTATAGGATGCTAGTGGCATTGTAGGGAGCTGCTTTACATGCTGCGCCACTGTGCCAACTCCAGGAAGGGTTTTAAGAGCAATGTGTGACATTTTAAACAGGTTTCACTACAAACAAAGGCAAACCCTTGCCCTCAGCATCCACCAGGATGAAGACGGCATGACGCACCAGGCCCAGTAGCATCAGTTCTGGGCAGGCCCTTAGGAAACAGAGCCAGAGAAAGAAAATGAAAATGATAACGACAGCCAAGCTCCCTGGGCTGTGACCGATGGTGGCAGGTGAATTCTGGGGTTCCATCTGGATTCTACATCTTGTGGACTAAGTACCTCCAAACCAGGAGCACACAAAAACTAAAACGCACTGTGACAAGGTGAGCTTCAAGTTCAACTACATCCAGGGGCCTCAGCCAATGAAGGCTCAGTCACAAGACTGCCATGGAGTTCTCTGTTCTTTGGGAGACAAAAAAGGCCTCATTTGTTTTGGCAGCTCCGGTAAGAAACTGAGTTAATCACTTGTGGCCAAGCTGGAGGTGACAGAGTAGATCTGCCCCACTGGGGCAGGCGTGAAGCATGGGGCTGAGGCTCACAGAACAGCGGGTGGCTCTAAACAAGGACAGCACCTGCAGCTCACAAGGAGGCCCAGAGCAGAACAGGCCAAGCCGACTAGCACGGTGGTTCTGCGGAGCTGCCAAAAAGCCATAAACACCCAAGGTTCCCAATCCATCACAAGCTGCCTGTTGCCCACATCGCGTTCCATGCAGTCCCCGGGATGAAACCTCTGGCTGCCTGCAGCCTTGTCAGAGGCTGTCAGGATGGGCTGGACAGAAAAGACCCTGGCACATCCCTCCGGGCCTCTTACCAGGGCGCCCAGAGGAGAGGAGGCCTGCCTAAGCAGGCAGGGAGGAGGGGTGGCCAGGGCCAGAGCAAGGTAGTCACATTTCAGCAAAACACTCAGGGGCTCCTTCCACCTGCAGACCGCCTAGGTCTAGGCATGAAGATCTAAAAGGAACCCAAAGGAATAGGTGCCTGCTGTAACAGCTCAGGGCAGAATATCTCTGGGGGAAAAAAAAATCCCTGGTGGGTTGCAGGAGGCCAGGTTGTACAGAAGGCCAGGACACATGAGGCCGTCACAGCCCAAGGTCCAGGCTACAGTGGCAACCGCAATAGCGGTTTTCCCACAACGGGCTGAGACGGGCCAAAGAGGGCAGGACTGCATGCAAGACAGCAGCAGGGACATTAGGAAAGCCACACCGATGAGGAAGAAGTCAGCTGTAGGCGCTCAGGGCAAGCACATGCCTTCTCTCTGATGCCTACAGCTGTGGTGCTGTATCAGTAGTTTCTCAAGGGACCAGCACTCAGACCTGCTCCCCACGCATCCTCAGGAGGTCACACGTCTGCTGGCCTGGCCTCCCTTTGATCTGGGCCGACTGCAGATCCCTGTTGGGGAGAGAGGGCTCTAGGGCCATGTGCCGCCATGCTCTGGAGCACCAGCTGCCCACCCCCCTCCCTTAGGCTTTTTTTTTTTTTAAACAGGACTCAAGTGGCAACACCAAATGGCCTCAAACTCTAAGGAATTTGAACGGATTATCACGATGACTTAAGCTGGAGCTTTCTGAAACTGCCCGCCACCCAAGTGGCAAAGAGAATGAAACTTTTGAAGCTATAACCCTCCGGTGATTGGTTAGATAAGCGCAGATAAAGCAAACACCAGAGCCAGGAGCAGCAGTTCTGCCAGTACCTCTTGCAAGGCCTGCAAAGCACGCGCGCACGCCAGGTCCTTGGAGCCAAGCTTGCCCAGCCTGTCCTGGCTCTCATCTCAGCTGGGGTAAGACCTGCCAGAGAGTCTCCCAAGAAGCCTTGCAGCAGGTGGCAGCGCGAGGCATGTCACCTAAGGTCACGGGAGCAGCAGAACCAGATGGACGGCGTAAACTGATGGCCACTCGGGTTGGGGGACCTCCCAACATGGCCAGCTTCACATGGTTCCCCCTGGCTCCCAGAAGCACCTGGTGCAGAGCCTCCAAGGCACATGCACACATCCCCAGGAGCCTTTCCTGTCCAAGGAAGACTGCACACAGAATCTCCCTAGCTGCAGAGATACCTCAGGGGGCCGGCAGCTCCAAGCTGGGCTGCCTGCTGATCTGTGCCCAGGCATGCTGGCACAAGGCAGGCAATTGCAATGCCAGAGTGCAAGGGCAGGAGAGCAAGGGGTGCCATCTCCCCCTGGGGTTTGCACCACCACCACTAACAACAACAAGAGATGCCCCCCAAAGAGTTCTGGTCTTCAGGGATCCAGGGGACCCTGGTTTGTCTGTCTCGTGGGATGGATTTTATGCCAGCAAGGACAGACCCAATCCTTGCAGTTTAGACAAATGAAGGCAGCGGGTAAAGAATAATGATGATGATAATAATAGCACTTGTTAAAATAGGCTCTTTTGAACTCTTGAAACAAGCCCTACAAAACGAAGAGTCAGAGGACGGTAAGGAGCAGGCAATTTCTTCCAAAAGTCATGAGCCTTGGTAATCCAGGACCCCGAGAATCTGCCCTCCCTCAGGCTTCCTGCAAAGGCGCTCACCTCAAACCAGCCCCCACAGCGCCCCCGAGGGCGCCCTAGCCTGCAAAAAGCCGAGAGGGGCCTCCATTCCCACAGTCCCTGCTCCCCACCCCCGCCCGCCCTAGTGCCATTTCCAGTCCTCTGGGCAGGGTTGGGGGGGGGGGGGTCAATGTCGTTCAAGTAATTTCTCCGCGAACACAAGATGGCAGCCTTAAATAAATGCAACCCTGCGCAGCTTTTAATCTTACACATCATTAAATTCCTAATTTACACATTATGTTTTCGTGGGCCAACCCATAACTCATTAGTGTTGAACTCACGAGATAGAAAGACCAACGGCACGACGAGCTCCGGGGCGCCGTCACCTGCCTGGGTTAACAGTTCCCACTACCCAAGCAGCGAGGAAGGCGCCAGACCGGCGCGGGGATGCAGCGGAGCCGAGACCCGGGCGGTCCGGGAACCCGGCGTACAAGGCCCCCGGGTGACACGCCAGGGCTCGGACACCCGCCGCCTGCAAAGTGCCGGGACCGGATCCCCAATCCCTCTGGGGTTTCGTAGGCGCGCGCGCATACACACACACACCCCCGCACACTCGCACCCGGGTGGCCGCGCGGGGCCCGGAGCAGCGCAGGCCTCCTTGGCAGACATCTTCCTGTGGGAGGATTTCAAACGAGCCGTGAAAGCCAGAAACTACACGGCTAACAAACTCCGGAATCCCTGGCCGCCCCGGGCCCGGCCCACCTCCACCCACCCCACCCTCACCCCCACTCCCGCCCAGCCCCCTCCAATCCACCGCCGCGCAAACCCAGAAGTCCACCGCAGGGCAAGGCACCCCCCGCCAGCAGCGCCGGGAGAATGCAGAAAGCCCCCACAATTCCCATCCCCACTCTTGATCCGGGAGGAGAAGTGGCTACGGCTGAGGACCTTGCCTAGCAGTGGTGGCCTAGGGCGACCCGAAGCGTGCTAACATTCAAGTCCGCCCTGGCGGACCGACCTTGGTATGGCCCATAGGCCACTTAGCATTGGAAGCTGAGTATCGCGCCCCTCGATGCGTTCCAGAGTAAGGGGCGACGGGAGGGGGGGATGGGTCACCTAGGCTCAACTGACAGCCCCCGGGGGGGAAAAAAAAAAGCAAAAATGCTGTCTAAATGGGTCCGGGGCCTAAAGGAAGGGATCCGTGAGCAGGAGACAGGGCCGAGAACAAGTGTCCCGGCGACAAAAGCTGGGGCTGGCCTCGCCTCGCACTGAGCTAGCCAAGCCCTCGAAGGGCTCCGCGCCTTCGCAGCCAAAAGCCAGCTCGGCGGCGCCGCGGGCGGCGGGGGAGGGCGGAGGCGGCGCGAGCGCCCCGCCCTCGCCGCCCGCGGTCACAGGGGCAATTACACTCCTGGCTGCAGACGCTTACCAGCTCGCCCGCGTAGCCTGCGCCCGGCTCCCCTCCCCTCGCCTCCGGCGCGCAACTGCTGGCTCCATCTTAGCCGGCGCGCCGGGGGAACGCGGCTCAGGCCGGCTGCCTCTGGCCACCTCCTGGGGCTCCTGGCTCTCCGAGCCGCCTACCTCCACCCCCCCCACCCCCCACCCCCGTCCCGGCAGCCCTGGATCCTGCGGGATCCAGACGCACCCTGCAGTGCGTCCCTGAAAAACCACCTTCTAAGACACGATCACGAGGCTGGACTCTTCATCCCGAAAGCTGCAACCCTGCCTTCTCGCCAGCGCAGCTACGTTTAGTTTAGCTACCCAGATCTGTAGTCCCGCAACCTACGGCTTAGGCTATTCCGAAAGCGTCTTTGAAACCGCGGATGGAACGTCAGGCTTTGGATAAAGGGCTTCATTTCCAACTGGTAGCGTGACTCGAGATATGCTTCTTAACCTCAGTTTCTTTATCTATAGAATGGGAGCACTGATGTCCTTGTCTGTGGCTGCGAAGTTTGAAAATAGACACACGGATGTGTAAAAAGTCCTAGCAGTTAGCACTAGAATTATCAGATGGCCAGACGGGTGGCGACCTTAAAAGAGAGGAGGCCTTTTTCCAACCAATCCTGTAGGGCAACTCTTCACCAGAGCGAAGTGAGCCCAAAACCACCGGCTAGGCCTAAAGCGAGGAGAGAGGAGACAGGGGGTAGGCAACGGAGCCAATCGCTCAGCCTTCCGCCTTTGCAAATGAATAGGGCTCTGTCTGCGGCTTCCGCCATTCCTACGCCAGTTCTGCATTGCCTGAGGCTTAAACCTGGCGCGGCGGTAAATTTAACCTGAAGGCAGCATTTCCTAAGGGGCGGGCCCCTCTCCTCCCAGAATGGAAAGGGAAGGGGTGGGGGACTGGGGAAACAGGAGTAGTCGCTGGGAATTGGAACCCTGGGAGAGGAAATGTTAGGGACCGCTGACCAACCATTGACCAATAGAGGGTAAAAAAAAAAAATCGAACGCAGGAGAAACCTCCCAGAAATTGGGCCACCGTGGGAGTCGTGCGAGACAGACTTCCCATCTGGGAAGGTCTGCCTACGGGTAATTGGGTTCGCTCGAGTTGCCTCTATAATTAATAAGTGATTTGACTTGGAGATTGGAAATAGTCATTGAAAGGAAGCCGCGGGCGGAGGGGTGTGAGGCCTGCAAGCCTCCCTCGGAAATCCAATGACCGGCGGAGGAGAAGGGTTTAAGGAACACGACGAAAGTGATAATATTGGCATCTAACCTTCTAGTGTTTGAGTAATTCGTTGCTTAGCTACTTTGGATAGGCCATTATTTTGCAAACTGGAAACATTTGCAAGTGGTGATATTTCGCTCCTGCCTGACGCAGGGGCTGCAAACCTACCCCGGCTCTGCTGAACTCTTCGAAATATATATGCATAAATTGTTCCTAATGAGACCATCTGTTTTTTATGGTCCCTCTGGAAGCAAGAGGAACCCGAAGACTGCTCCGTCTTGCAGAAATCTGTGGCCAGGCAGGCCTGCAAAATAAATAGGGGAAACTAGAACGGTATGCAGGGATTTAACAATTCGCACAGTCTGCGAGTCTCGGGACTGGGTGCTTGGGTCCCCAAGGGTGCAGGTCATTTCGGGTTACTCGGGCCTGCTTTTGACCTGAGGTTTCCAGTCGGATGATCTCTTAGGAGATGGAGCTTGGAGAAGGCGGGAGGGGAGGCTGCACTGGCTTTCACACACGTTTTTTTTTGCAAATCTGGAACATCGCCAGAGGCACAAGGCGTAACCACGAGCCTGCTGCTGCCCCCAAGACCCAGGATCTGTTCCCAGCTGTGGGTGGCCCCTGGCATGGCCCACTGGCCAGGGCCTCCAGCCTGGTCAGGCCAGAGTGAGCCAGCCCTGGACCTTACCGGCTGGAGGCAAGCCTTCCTCCAATACCATCACCCCTCTTTCCAGATCACCTCTCCCCGGAGGCTGTCCCAGACCCCGAGCTTTTGGCTCCGCGCCTCTGACAGGCCTAGAGGCCCGGCCAGAGCCCTCACCAAGGGTGGCAGGGCAAACATTTTTCACATTACCGGGTGGCTGTTAATTGGGACAGCGCAAAAAGACACCACGCCTACTCCTTTGCGGTGGGGGGGGGAGGAGGGGGAGGAGAGCCGGGAGTGTGAGTCAAGAATGGGCAGTGGGGGCTACTTAATAATAGAGGGTTTGCCCTGGGGAGCCTCAGATATCGGTAACCCCCATGATTAATTCATGACTCTCCACTGCGCCTGGCACCGTCTCGGGTCTTTAATCGGTTCTGAATGTCAGCGAGGCTTCCCCGACAGCCTGAGCGCTGCCTTTTGAATGTGTTGAAAGTCGCTGCGCGCACACCAGGAGACAAAGTTGCCATCTGCTCCGGGGACCACGGCAACTGGGCGCTGGGAGGGGCCTTCCTCCCGCCGCTCCCCCCCCCCCCGCCCCAGGCGGCCTCCCCTTCCCTGGCCGCGGCCCCGAAACCAATACTGCCTGCCCCCACCCCCACCTGACCCCCACTCCTGCGCGTGCATGGTGCGGGGCCGGAGGGGAGGCACGCCGGCTCACAGCGAAGAAGAGCCCTGCGCCCTGGCGCTCGCGGGAGCCCAGCAGCCACCCGGACCCAGGCCTATGCTAATGAGATTAGGAGTCGCGTTGTTTGTGTGCGGGGTTGTGGAGCGAGGATAGAGTGGGCGGAGAAGGGAAGAGGTCACAGAAGTGTGCAGACCGGGTTGACTTAGAGAGAAGCGGGAGAACAAAGCTCCGGGCCGTCAGCCACCGACTCGTGCACAGGCGGAAGCGAGGATGGGGACCCAGCAGAGGCCAGGCCCAAGGCGCCTGGTGGGTTCAGAGAACGCTGACAGGGCACAGGAGGCTGGAAACGTCTCTTCCCCTAGATTCTTGGGGGGTTCTTTTGAAAGCAAATGGGTCTGGCGGGGGGGGCAGTTGGAGGGAGAGGGGGCTGGAGGCGTCGCCCCTCCCACCGCCCCTGAGAGGTAGGCTGACTATTCTGGGTTTTCTGGAAGAAACCCTGCACCCCTCCGCACCCTAGCGTGCACCGACCCATTCCCTCGAGGTCGGGTGAGGGCGTGGGTCCGCGGGGATTCGCGGCAGACTGGGGTGGGGGGGTGGGTTGTCTCGCTGCGCCTCCGCCACTCCCGGGCTCGACCAGTCGCCTCCCGCGGCAGCGCCTGCAGACTGTAATTCCACACTCCCGCGAGCGCCGGGGCTGCAGAATCGTTTCAGGCACTTTGGAACTGCATCAGATGAGCTCGCTGGGAGGTGAGATCGGGTAGGAAATCGCCAAAACTTTGTGTAGTACGCCGCCCCCCACCCCACGCGCATAATTTACCCTCCTCCTCCTCCTCCTTCCCAGCCGCTACCTCCCCCCACCCTCTGGATTGTTCAAGGTTTGCAGCCAGTCCTGTCATATGGTTTTGTTTCTGTGCTGCTGCTTTTTTTTTTTTTTTCAAACACGAAAATTGGACACGTGGAGAATTAGCCCGGCTGGAGAAGCGCTGGGTGCAGGCTCAAACAATAGTTTGCAGCGCCAAAGCTAAGGCTGCACCTTCTCCACCCCACCCTCTAATAGCGGACTGCCTCTTGGCTGCCGCTGGGGCACACCCCTTCCCTGCCCAACCCTTCCCCCCTCCCCAACTTAGCAAGGCTGACACGTGGCCTGCACTGCCTGGAACCCCTTACCTAGGACTCAAACCCTGGATGAGCCTGAGCTGGCTCTAAAATGAGTGTACCTGCATTCAATCTGTTGGAACTTAGAAGCAAGGATCTCGCTTTCCCTGGGAAAGTCCTGTCTCAGCGACACCACGCCAGACCTACTAATGCTGACCACTCCAAGCCGGCTGCAGGTTCGCAGGCGGCTCGGCTCTCTCCTCCTAGAGCCCACCCCATCCCATCGGCTGAGCCAGCTCCAGGTGACCGGGCCTCCTCTCCTGATTTCCTTTAGCTGGTCTTCTCCAGGGACCCCATCCTCCACTGTAGCCCTGATTTTGCCCCCGCACCCCACCCCCAACCTCTCTGAGGACCGGGGACTGCACTGCCCCGTCCCCCTGGGAGGAGGCAGTTTCTCTGCTTAGGATGCACGCGTACTGGCTCCCCGTGCGCTCATCTCTTACTGTACACCTTTCACAAACACTCTCCCTCCCCCCCCAAAAGGGCTGTCCCGGCGGCCTTTCCCAGGAGCCGCGCATCCCACAAACTGGGGTTAGAAGTCTGCTGAAGGTTAAGGCTTGGGGGGAACTCAAGGCTGCTGCAGCCCACCTTAAGGAGGAACCCCACTGCGTCCCTTAGTACCACCTCCATCCTAGAGAGGCTACTGGATTGTGTCAGCAGCAGGGAGAACGATGTGAAGAAAAATGAGAGGAAACGCCATTAAAACGTGCTTCCTCTAAAGATTGCCACAGGCCCCAGTTTTCTCTGAACTACACCTCCCAAGTCAGGAGAGAGAAGTCGTTAACTTTTGTTTGGTTTAACATTGCCAGCTTCAAGTCAACCGTAGGCCCCCCGAAGGTTTGGTAAAATATTTAATCTAGCTCAGACAATTTCCTGCAGTCCCTAACCGGACCACCCCCACGGACTGAGCCACTGCCAAAAGCCCGCTGACTACGGCCTGGCCTGGCGGGGTCTGGGGCTCTGGCAGCCAGACAAGACCTTCGAGAGTCCCCCGAGGTACCAAGACCACGGGGAGCCCTGGAGGCACGCACGACCCGCAGAGGAAGAAGACCAGGAAATGGAGTCAGACACTTGGCACACTCAACTGCTCATCCTGGTGGCTCTCACCCTCTCCAAACCTGTGGAATGGGGGCGGGGCACGTGGGGGCCTGGAAGGGAGGTGATTCCTTGGGTGTGCTCCCCCTCTCCTGTTGGCTGCGGGGGGGGGGGCCTCTACCACCGGTGCCTTGCAGCCTTCTCGGCCACAACGTCTCACTTTAGGGAACACGGGGCAGCTGGGGTAGTAGGATCGGTGACTCGGCTGCGCCTCAGCCCCTTCCGATCCATCAGGCACACGGGGAAACGGCTTTGCCCAGTTTCCATTCCCGCCTCCAGAATAACGAGCCTGAAAACATGTGTACTGTAAATAAAGCCTGTCTAAATAAAGCACTCGGGTAAAGGCTGCCGAGAAAGCGCTGCGCGGCGACGTTCTCCGCTCCGAGTGAGTCAGCTTCCTAGCCTCCGGGGAACAATGGGGATCTTGCCAAGGCTCCCCCTCCGGCCGACCCCTGACAGCTCTTACACCCGTCTAGGTGGCAGCGCCACTTCACACGGGTACCTCCTATTTCCTCCCCCCCCACACACACACACATCCCGCAGGTGCAGGGGGCGGGGTGGCAGGAGAGACCCTTCCAGAGACCCCCACTTGGGGTCCAGCCCCAGGATTAGAGCCACCAAGAATCACCCCCCCCGCCCGCAGCTGCTGCGGAGAGGTTGAGGGTTAAACAAACAGCCGCCCGAAGAGCGAAGAGCAGGCCTGCGAGGCCTGCGGCCGGCGGGTCGCCAAGAGGGGAGGGAAGGGGGACGCAGGCTCTGGAGCCTGCCCCCGGGAAAGGCCCACGGAAGGCCAGGCTGTCTCGCCCGCGGGACGCCTCGCTTCTCCTTTCTGGCCTTCCAAGTCTCAGGGGGAAGCGAATGTGGCCGCTGTCAGAGTCAACCCTTTTCCTGTTGCGGTAGGCCTATACACGAACACTACCCCCCAACACACACACACACACACACGCGCGCGCGCGTGCGCGCGCAGGAGACTCCAGGAGGCCAGGCCTCCAGCGCTGAGCAGTGTGAGCGTTGAGGCCCAGCAAAACGGTGTCTCTGTGGCGGTGGTCCCCACGCTGAGTCTTCTATCGAGACCTCGCCGAACTGCACACTCAGGCACGGGCCTTGTGCAACCTTGCGGCTGGATCTCGAACGGCGCGGTGGCCTAGGCTCCGCTGTGAGCCGGCGGTTTCCCCGCGCCCCGTGACCTTGAGGGTCAGGGATCCACCCGGCAGGCCCGCGGTTTCCGGAGCCGTGAGGCCAGCCCTTCCTCCCAGGCCCTCCGGGCCAAAGCCGCCCCCGGACTACCCAGCCTCATCACGCCCCGCGTAGGGGAGGGCGCAAGGAGTGAAATATCCCGAAGGGCCCCACTCGTGCCGTGCGCACACGCGCGCAGCCGGGGCCGGGGCCCGCGTTTAGCAGCCTGAAATTGCCAAATCGTCATTGGCGAAGGCTGGGGCCGAGGCTTTGCAGCGCTGGGTCTTAGCTGGAGACGAGGAAAACAAGTGAAACGGGAGGGGCGGGGTGGGGTGACGGCTCATAAATCACCCAGCCCCACCCGCAGGCCTCGGGGCAGAGGCGCCCCGGCCCCGCGGGAGAGAGGAGGGTCACTCGGCCACTCCTGGCCGACCTCTGCGCTCAAGCACAGCCAGCGCCCCACCCAGGACTCCAGCCGCGCTCGGACCAGCTCCCGGCCCAGATCGTAAACCACCCGGCCGATTCGGCGGGAAGCCGCCCTTGGACTCGGCGCGCATCCGCCCAAGGGGAAGTTTATTTATAGCTTGTAAACGTAAAGGAAACCAGACCGCGCTAGCTCGCCGCGCTCGGCCTCTCTCGCTCCCCACCTGCCCACCAGGAGGGCGCAGCGGGAGGCGGCGAAGGGGGAAGGTTGGCCGGGGTCCCCCTCTCCCCCGAGCTTTGCTCCCCGGAGAGAAGAGGCTCCTAAAAGGCTGGCGAGCTTTAAATTCCTCTCGGGGCGCCTAGTCAGTGCAGTGAAGGCCGCAGAGGGCGGAAGACAGGGCCCTGGCCTCCCTGGTAGGGTGGGGGTGGCCGAGCTGGCCCACTTGGCACGCACGGGCGGGCGGGCCAGGGAGGCCGACACGCGGGATTCCGCAGCTCCCTCTCCCGGCCTGGGAAAGTCCGGGAGTGTCCGAGAGCTGCGCGAGGGGGATGGGGGCGCTCCGGGAGCCTCTCCTGGGAAGGCGGTCGGCTTTTCCCCGTTTCTCCCGCGCACGTGTCCTCAAGCTTGGAAGGCAAGCGCCGTGCGCGCCCCAGGCTGTGATCCGCGAGTGACAGGCGGCTAATAGTGCACCCCACTCCAGACCACCACCCAACCCCACCATCGCCGCCTCTCCCAGGGTAAGGTCCGGGCTCTCCTGTGTACTCGGGTCAGGCCCCAGGAACCAGAGAAACGGAAAAGTGCCGCGGAAAAGATTAGGGAGAAGAAAAAGCCCAGCCCTTGAATAGACACGTATCGGAACTGAAAAAGACGCCTGCGAGACAGCCCGCCCCCCCACACTCTCCTCTCCGGCGGCCCCTCCTAGTCCCGGCGTAGCGCACCCACCCCCGGCCTGCGCCGGGGCAAACTCGTGTGTGCGCGCGCGCGTGCACGAGCGCGCGCCCGCGCGTCGAGAGGGCAGTTGCGAAACGGGCTCTTGGCTGCAGCGCGGCATAATGGAGGTGGCTGGAACAATGCGCGCTTTGTGCGCGCGGGGAGTTGTTTTCCACCCGCCTCGCCCCCCTCTCCCGGGCCGTATGGCACTTTAATCCCCGCCACGGCTCGGCACAAATGCACTTGTGTCCTACGGGTCACCGGGGGCCGTGCGGCTGGAGTCGACCCCACCCCCACCCAGGGACCCCACCGCCGGCTGCCCCATCTTCCTTCCTGCCCCCATCACCACCGCCGCCACCACCACCTCAATTCCCGGCGTGGGCCGGTGAGTCGGCTTGGAGGCTTCCGGGCCCGCCGGCCACTTTTATTTTCCGTGAAGACAGCCCCTCCCCCACTTCGTGATCTCTCTCTCTCTCTCTCTCTCTCTCTCTCACACACACACACACACACACACAGTCACCCGGGCCAACCGCAGGCCCCACACTCGCCGCCCTCCCTCGCCTCGCCTCGGCCCGGCCGCCCGCCCCCACCCCGCGCTCCGGACTCCTGCGAACAATAGTAAATGTCAACAGATTCCGCGCGGCGAGTGTCTGACTCGGCCGAGATAAGGGTGCGCGGTTGGCCCCGCGCTCCGAGCCGCCGCGGGCGGAGCCCACCCTGACCCCGGCTGGAAAGAACCGGCTGCGATGAAACCCGTGCCGGAGCTGGGCGGGGGGAGGGAGCCGGGGAAGTGGCGGGCCACCAGGGCAGGGCAGCAGTCTCAGCCCCGTGGGGATGGGGGGGAGTGATTTTCTCGGGGACACCGAGCTGCGCCCTACCCCCACTCTGCTTAACCCGATGCTACTGGGGAGCCGCTGGGCATGGAGGAGGCGGCGGGGTGAGATAGTGGTGCTCCGGCCTGCTTTCAACCCACCACTCCAGTCCCCAGCTGACGCCAGGAAAAAACGCTGAACTGGGAGAAGACGCGCAGGTTGCAGCTCCTGGGAGCAGCACCTGAACGACGCCAAGGAGCCCGGGGCTAGTCTACGGAAACTCATTAAAATGTTTTGGGGTTTTGTTTTGTTTTTTTTTTTTTTTTAAGCACGCACACACTCTGTCGCAGGTCCCCCTCGGTCGTCCACATCCCACCACCCACCCGAGTTAAAATTCGCAAATTGATTCCCACGCGTTAGTATTAATGGGCTGTTCTTCTTAAATTGTTGCCAACTTTGCTAATGGATTATTATTTAAATGATTTCTTTTTTATAAAGTACGTGTTGTTTTATAGATGCGTATTTACTTAAAGAAATCAACTGCATCTATTAACATATTAAAGAGAGAATAAAGCATCGGGCCCGGTGTAATGCACTGTTCAGCCTTACTTTGGGTGCTCACGAAGATAGGGAAATCTTATTTGTTTAATAATAAGTCACTCATGAATATGCAAATGACATCAGTTCAGTACCTCACTTCTGTCACTATTAATGAGTTGCAAATTAATGTGACAACAAAAGGAAAATCTATTTAGTGGAGGAACTTGGGTTCCTACCTGGGGAGATAAATAGGCCGCCTGGAACTTGGGGCTCCCGGAAGGGGAGGACTGGAGGCGGCCACCTTCTCACCCCGCCTTTTTCCTGGAGCCTGCACTATTGTTTGGCCTCCGGGACCTACTTTTGTCAGGAGCCCCTTCAAATTCCTGCTGGAAGCCAGAGGAAGACCGGCTGCTCCAGGGTAATTAGGGCCAAGTGTGATTAATGGAAATCAGCCCGCAGTTGGAAATAAAGCAGTTGGCCAAGCAGGTTTTTTTTGGGGGGAGGGGGGTCTCCTTTACCCAGCTGAGGATTCCCCTCCAAGGCTTTTTGGCCCCTTTTCTAACTTTGGACCGGGTTGAGGGCCGCGGGAAACAGCCATTAAGGCCTCCCGGGCCTGATGGGAAAGTACTAGGACAGCACCCTGTGTGCACTTGGGGTTTACCAGGCGGCTTTGCGGACGGAAGATTTAAGGGCAGACGGGCTCCTTCTCCGGCCGATCTGCTTCCCAACAAATTCTGGACTGAAGTCTGCTTGTCTTCCATTGGTACCTCCCTGCGCTTTTCTGGCCTCCCCATTGGAGCCTGTTTTTTATTTTCTCCATGGGTGCTGAAAACAGCTTTTCTAAATCAGTTATGTTTGGAAACATTGCTGGGGGGGTGGGGAGGGGGACTTTTGAGCTGCCCAGAGCCATGGACTGACTTAAGAGTTTCAGGAGCTCAGAAGACAATTTGTGAGGAATTTTTGATTTAACAAATATTCTACAGCTCACCTGGTAAGTGTTTGTATGTTTTTATATATAAGTAAAAAATGTATCAGGCTGTACAGTTGAAACTTGTGGACTTTGCTAGGCGTAAGTGAAACCCTTGGCTGGGTTAGTTAACGCTGTATGAAGCCACCCCCAAAACTTAGTGGTCTAAAATGGCAATAATAATCTTATTTTTGCTCAAGAATCGGCAGTCTGGGACCAACATTGTAGCACAGCTAGTAAAGCCACTGCCTACAATGCCAGCATCCCATATGGGCCTTGGGACTGATCCAGCTTCCTGCTAAGGCACCTGGGAAAGCAGCAGAGGATGGTTCTGACCCTTGGGCTCCTGCACCCACATGGATGGAGTTCTGGCCTCCTCACTTCAGCCTGCATCAGCTCCACGTGTGGGGAGTAAACCAGCTGATGGCAGATCTGTCTATGAAAGAGAGAGTGCGCTACGAGCTGGGTTTATGTGGACAACACACCTCAACCAACACCACGCTCTGTCAGCTGGGGACTCAGCTTTCCACTAGGTCACATGCGTGCCTGGCAAATAGGAGCTGGCTGCATTTCCTCTCCATGCAGGCCTCTCCCCAGAGTGGCATGGGCTTCCTCACAGCACGGTGGTTGAGTACCAAAAGGCAGCATCCCAAGAGAGATCCCAGCATGCCAAGAGAGAGGAGCCTGCCACTTACTTAGGGCGTGAGACTTGAAGCAGATTTGGGGCAATCTTCTTCGTTCAGTTTAAACACTCCCCAAAGCCTGTTTTGGGCCTATGCTGGTTTCAACAGGAGTTAGGATTACAAATACTGAGTGAGACCTCCTAGGCCTGACTACAGGTATTAAGCCCCTAAGCCGTACTCCACTGGTCAAAACTGTTAACCCAGTTCAAAGTCAAGGGCAGGACACAGATGGCTCCATTCCACTGCTAAAAAGGAAACATGCCGAAGAACTAGGGGGCTTTTGTTTTAGAACGGTTATACACATCATTTTATTTTGAGGTTCACTGACTGATTTGAAAGGCAGAGTGACAGAGAGAGACGGAGAGCTCTTCCTTCCACTGTTTCATGTCCCCAAATGCCCACGACAGTCAGGGCTTAGCCTGGCCAAGAGAAGGAGCTCCACTTGGGTCTCCCACAATCAGAGGCAGGACTCCAAGTACTTTGGCCAGCTTCAGGTGCCTTTCCAGGTGCACTACCACACAGCTGGATCACCACTACATACATCATTTTAAAAGCAAACGGAATACATGGGGACCCAGTGTAATGGCTCAGTGCCTGAATCCTCTCCTTGCATGAGCCGGGTTCCCTTATGGGCAACTGGTTCTAATCCCGGCGGCTCCATTTCCCATCCAGCTCCCTGCTCGTGGCCTGGGAAAACAGTACAGGATGACTCAAAGTCTTGGGATCCTGCTCCTGGTTTCGGATCAGCTCAGCTGCAGCCATTGTGGCCATTTGGGGAGTGAGCCAGTGGATGAAAGAGCTTTCTCTGTGTCTCTCCTTCTCTCTGTAAATCTGCCTTTCCAAGAAGAAAATAAACACATCTTAAAAATATATGAATGTATGACTTTATTACTTGCTTCACACCCCTCATCCACTTTGACTTTCTTGCACATGCCCTTCCTCCCATCAACGGGAGCGAATTAGTATCCTTGTAATTTTGGGTATATATGGATAACATCATCCACATGGTTGATTTTAAGTTACTATTCATTTATTCAAGTTCCAGATTTTAAAAATCTAGCTCTTACAAGTCTTTAATTTGTTAACATTGGCTTTTTTTTTTTAATCTGGGCCCAGCACAGTAGCCTAGCAGCTAAACTCCTTGCCTTGAACACACCAGGATCCCATATGGGTGCCGGTTCTAATCCCGGCAGCCATGCTTCCCATCCAGCTTCCGGCTTGCTTGTGGCCTGGGAAAGCAGTCAAGTACAGCCCAAAGCCTTGGGACCCTGCAGCCATCTGGGAGACCTGAAGGAAGTTCCTGGCTCCTGGCTTTGGATCAGTGCAGCACCAGCCATTGCAGTCACTTGTGGAATGAATCATTGGATGTAAGATATTTCTCTCTGTCTCTCCTTCTCTCTACATATATCTGACTTTGCAACAAAAATAAATAAATCTTTTTTAAAGATCTGATTGATTCGAGAGAAAAATGCTTCTTTGATGTAAATGTTCTGACTTACTGCTTAAATGTCAGCCAGTGCTCAGCCAAGATGAGGCAAAGTCGGGAGGTCCATCCAAGCCTCCCACATGGGAGCGATCCAGCTGCTGGAACTCATCGACTGTTTCCCAGGAAGCTAGAACGGGGAGCAGAGCTGGGAGTCTCATCCAGGTTCTCCACTGTGCGGTGCAGGTGTCCTAACTGCTAGTCCAAACACCTGTCCCAACCTGGTCATTTTTTTACCTAAAATTTGAGGACATCAGAGTATACCAAACAAATTTAGTTACGCTTTCCTAAACATTATATGTATATATAATCTATTTTGATTTTCTTTTTAAATACTCAGATGGCTGATTTGACAAATTTATGGTCCTAGTAAGCAAAGGCCTTAGCACGGACCTAAACGTGTAAATTGAATCATTACATCCGTAAACATATTGAATATCCAATTGTCTTCAACCCAGCAACTCTGCTTTCCAAGTCAAATTTTCATTCCTTTTACGTTAAAATTGCCAGTCCATCACGCACTCCTGAACAGCCTATCAGATTCTCTGTACCCACCCCCGCACAAGTTTTCATAAACACTAGACATTACATCCCATTCACAGACTGTCCCGTGAATATCTCAGCAGTACCTTGCCTCATTGCATCTGCTCCATATGCAATTCTCCTCCTTCCCAAGGTTAAAAGGACACCCTCTGAAGAACGCATTTTTGCCACCTCGGGGGAGTTGAGGTTACTTGATGCAAGGAAAAAATTTAAGGCTTTGGAGTAAGCAAAAGAGATCACTATTGTTTTTTCCAGTGGAATGTTGGGACGGGGAGAACACTGAACCCCCAGGGAGGGAAGGCTATGTTTTGACCCAAGCTGTTTTGCACCTCTGTGAGTGTAGATAGCAAGGATGGGGAAAACTTCCTGCCTCATACAATCAAATCCCCCTTATTAGAAGTGATCCTGCCCACCCTGCTCTGTCCCCCAAAGCCATTCACTTCTGTGCAAATACCTTTCCATACTCCCTGATCTAGAAGCCCACCTGTTCTTGGGACATGCTTCCACTTAGTTAATGGATTAAATAAAATGGCTGGCACGTGGTCATTGTCCATTGGCGTGAGAGTTAGGAGTCAGCCTGCTTTTCTTTTTCTTTTTTTTTTTTAATATTTATTTATTTTATTTATTGGAAAGTCAGATATACAGAGAGGAGGAGAGACAGAGAGGAAGATCTTCCGTCCAATGATTCACTCCCCAAGTGAGCACAATGGCCGATGCTATGCCGATCCAAAGTCAGGATCCAGGAACTTCTTCCGCGTATCCCACACGGGTGCAGGGTCCCAAAGCTTTGGGCCGTCCTTGACTGCTTTCCCAGGCCACAAGCAGGGAACTGGATGGGAAGTGGAGCTGCCAGGATTAGAACCGGCATGTGTTCAAGGCGAGGACTTGAGCCGCTAGGCCATGCCACCTGGTCCCGGCCTGCTTTTCAAACTGATCCTTTCCTGTTGGCTAATGGTTCGTGGCTCCCTATAGAGGATATTTGCAGCCAGTTGGGAACTGGAACCTTGTATAGGAGGCCTGCAAATCTCCGAGGACCATCTCTCTCAGATGACGAGTGGAGTCCTTTTATCCTATTTATAATTGCTATGACAACCAAAGATTCGAGGCCATGCCCTTTGGGGTGGAATGTTTTGCCTTGACCTTGGGTTCACATAATTCAGATAAAGTTTCTCTCTCTCTCTCTCTTTTTTTTTACGCCACTCATTTTTCTTGAACTTTTTTTTTTTTTTAATTTAAACTTGAAAGATCTTCCATCCGCTGTTTCACTCCCTAAGTGGCCACAATGGCTGGAGCTGAGCTGATCCAAAGCCAGGAGGCAGGAGCTTCTTCTGGGTATCTCATGCAAGTACAGGGTCCCAAGGCTTTGGGCCGTCCTCAACTGCTTTCCCAGGCCACAAGCAGGGAGCTGGATGGGAAGTGGAGCATCCTGGATCCCATATGAACAGGTGCCCATATGGGATCCCAGCATGTGCAAGGCAAGAACTTTAACCTCTAGGCTACCACACCAGGCCCTCAAGATAAATTTTTGTTTTATTCACTGGAACCTCCTCCATCTCCAATGATGGGCGGAAAGGAAACTGAGCAGCACCCACCCTGTGCCACAGCTCCTGACTGGATGCAACTAACCCATTGGCTGCCTGCGCTCATGCATTTAAATAAGACCCCAAAGTCTAAGACACTCCTCCCTTGGAAAGGTGGAGCCGAATTTTCCTTTCCCGAGTTGTGGGTTGGTGGGTTGGACTTCTTGACTCATTTCAATTGACAGAAGTGACACTATGTGACATTCATTATAAAGCAGCTAAAGGCATCGCGGCTTCCTCCTTGCTAATCTGGAGGAAGCTGGTTGCCATGGCCTGGAGCCTTCCCACAGCCCCGTGGCAAAGAGCTCTGTGTCAAAGAACTGAGGTCTCCCACACTCGCAGGGTCAGAGCTCCCAGGGCCTTGTGGCCACAGCCAGCCTGGTGGTCAGACCCTCCGAAAAACC
Organism: Ochotona curzoniae; assembly: GCF_017591425.1. Lineage (NCBI taxonomy): Eukaryota > Metazoa > Chordata > Mammalia > Lagomorpha > Ochotonidae > Ochotona > Ochotona curzoniae. The sequence continues at coordinate 14,633,133 of NW_024465023.1, read as the reverse complement.
CTGAGCCACCACTATTCAGATCAGCTCGGACAACAAATCTTCTGTTTCAAGCCCCTGGATTGTGGGTTGATTAACTAGGCAACAATAGATAACTCATAAACGAGTCGATCTTGTACCCGGTACAGAGCTCTAAGACAGGCCAACAATGGAAAGCAGACTTTTGTTGGGCTGAGAGGATGGCTAACCCTCTCACAGCCTCCCAAGAAACACATCTAGCCTACTTTTCTGGAAGCCACGTAGAACAAGCTACATGATATTGCGGGGAAGCGAGGCAAGAGTGAACGTAAATAGCCAAATCAAGTCTCCAGCAGGAACAGTAATGACAGAAGAGCAGAAGCAGTAAAGCAGTTTTAAATAGTTCTTTTGATCACTTTACAGCGGAAAGTCAGATCTTTGTAAGAATTCATTAGCATTTTAACTTACAGAGAGGAACCATGCTTGGGGGCAGAGTCAAAACGAAACAAAACACACTCTCATCCCCTACAAGAAGCTACCAAAAAAAATGTAAAGAATGAGACTGGGATGATTAAATTCTGGAGGAGTGAATCTCCTATAGGTATGCCCGAAAGTATTGCTCAAAGATAAATTGGCTTCTTTTCTATCTGCCCTGGTGTTTTTCAACAACCGAAATGATGAAACATGTGGCGTGTGACCTAAATGACTCAGGCTGCTTCCTGTCCCAAGAAGAGCAGGGACAACGTGATGGGGCCAAGACTCCCCTCCACCAAAGAGTTAAGTAGATTATCTTTGAATGCAGAAGATTTAGTTCCACTCCTTGCTGTGAGCCTACATGGGGAAAGTCCTGCACATGAAAGAGGTTGGCAGGTAGCGCTGCAGACACCCCCATCTCATATCGGAATACAAGTAATTGGGTTTGAGTCTGTTCCACAATACCAACTGCTTGCTATCATACATGCACTCTGGGAGGCAGTGCTTTGGTCCCTGACACCTTCATGGGAGACCCACAAAGAGTTCTGGATTTCAGGGTTCCAACTGGCCCAAACCCATCTGTGTCAAGCATTTGGGAAGTGAACCAGCAGATGGAAAAAAATCTTTCACAACCTTTTTGTGTGTGCATGCACGCACGCACGCGTGCACATCTGTGCACATCTGCCTTTGAAATCAGTAAGAAATGAAGTGCGGACACAACCCACTGTGAAAGGTGCTCACTAATTGATGAAAACAGTGACAGAAGAGTAGTGGGCAATGACAGTGCGGCAGTTTTTTGTTTAAGATTTATTTTCACTTGAAAGCAGATTTACCGAGAGAAGAAGTGAGACAGAAAATGATCTTCCATCCCCTGGTTCACTCCCCAGGGGGCCACAACAGCTGGAGCTGAGCTGATCCAAAGCCAGGAGCCAGGAGCTTCTTCCAGGTCTCCGTCATCCTTCTCTGCTTTCCCAGGCCACGAGCAGGGAGCTGGGTGGGAAGTGGAGCAGCCGGGACAGGAATCTTTGCACAGTAATTATTCCTGGGGCGGGGAGTGGAGGGTGGGAAAGGGGAAGTGGTGGGAATCTGGGAGTGTTTTTGTTGCTGCTTAAGTTCAAGGGCAGACAGTGTCCTCAGCTTATGAGGCTCCTTTGCTCATATACTTACTACATTTACATTTCTGTGAGTGTGTGTGTGTGCATACTTGCGCACGCAGTACTTCTATGAAACATGCTTTTAGGGCCCAGTGCAATAGCCTATTAGCTAAATCCTCCCCTTACATGTACTGGGATCTCATATGGGCACCGTGTTCAGCTGTTCCACTTCCCATCCAGCTCTCTGTTTGTGGCCTAGGAAAGCAGCAAAGGATGGCCCAGAGCCTTGGGACCCTGCACCTACATGGGAGAACTGGCTTGTGACTTTGGACCAGCTCAGCTCTGGCCATTACACTCATCTGGGGATTGAACCAGCAGATGGATGATCTTTCTCTCTGTGTCTCCTTCTTTCTGTAAATCTGCCTTTCCAATAAAAATAAATTCAAGGAAAAAAATCACGCCCTCTTTCTAAAACAAACACTTTTTTTAAAAAAAAAGAACTTGCAAACTCCACCCCATCCATTGAGTGGATAGGCCAAGGAAAAAGCAGTGGTCAGGGCTGGGGGCTTCCTGGAGGAGGTGATTCAGGCTTGGTCTGGACAGGTAAGGATCCCTTTAGCTTCAGTGACGGACAAAGGAATGTATTCTGAGAGCAAGGCTATGTACAAGCAGTTTGGGCCCTGCAGACTTCTTTCTTGTTTATTTGTTTTTGTTTCTTTCTTTCTTTCTGGGCCCTGAAGACTTCTAAGGGTCAGAGAGGAACAAGTGTGCACACTTTGTCCCAGAGGCTGCCCCGACCCTCCCCTGCCCCCCCGCCCCCGCTCCCCGTGTGCACTTAGGAGTCAGAGCTGGACAAGAAGTGATCACACACAGGTTGGGGGGGTACCCCTCGGGGAAGCCGAGCAGAGGGTGACCGGCCAGGGCAGCAGTGATGGCTTCAAGGACCTTCCCCATGTGGGGTGCAGACCCAGAGGTCTGGAAGTCTGATCAAGCCAGGCTCCAGATTAAGGGGTGGAAGAGAGGAGTAGGGGTTATTTCTAAAGAAATATAGAATCTGTTTCACCAGCTTGAAAGGCAGTCAAATTATAGGTAATCCTCTACCAGTATCCCATATGGCCACTGGTTTGTGTCCCAGCAGCCCCACTTCCCATCTGGCTCCCTGCTTGTGGCTTGGGAAAGCGGTGAAGGATGGCCCAAAGCCTTGGGACCCTGCACCTGCATGGAAGACCTGGAAGAAGCTCCTGGCTTCAGATCGGCTCCGCTCTGGCCATTGTGGCCACTTGGGGAGTGCCTCTGGAGATCTGCCTTTGCAATGTAAATAAATAAATGAAATGAAAAGAAAGGAAAGGGAGGAAGAGAGGAAGAGAAAAAAAGAAAGAAAGAGAGGGAGGGAGGGAGAGAAGGAAGGAAGGAAGGAGCCGGGTCATCAGAGGAATGCCCGATTTTCTCTACGAAATTGAACTTCTCCCTTTGCGATCCCCAGGCAGATTTTATGGGACTCGGCAATATGGATGCGAACCATTTTTCCTTTTCTTCGCATTAAACCGGAACTGCAGTTTAGACTTCCTATCACCATACACAGGCAACAGTTCCAACGTTGGAAGCCTTTGCCACCAGCCAAAGTCACAGCTGTTTTCACCTTGTGCTATAGCGCAGGCAGAGAGCTCCATGTACAGATCCCATCCCTGATCCAAAATGATGGTGTTTTGTAGCCTTGCTGCTAGATCTTTTTATTTAATTGGGAATTAAACAGTCTTTGCTCATCCATGAGCTTTGTGGCTATCTGTGCTATGTAACAAATTACAGCAATGTTGAGCGACTAACAATTAGCAACAATCAGTTCTTTTGCACTTGAACCTGTAGCTTAGAACAGAGTGAGATTCTCCCCTCTGTTCCGGGTAATGTCACAGGTCTCAGACCGGTTGGCCCAAATGATTGTGGGATTCCTTGGGAGCATCTGAATCACATCTTCTGGGCCATCTCCTGGGCTCTGCACGCTGTGGATCTGAACCCAGACTGCTTACATACTAGCCACAGACCCCAAAACAGTGCTGCAGGAACCTGGGAAAAAGCTGAAGGGTTCCTGTGACCCCACTTGATAGATAGATAGATAGATAGATAGATAGATAGATAGATAGATAGATAGGCAGACAGATAAATAAATGAATAAAGGCCTGTGAGGTAGTTCAACTGGCTAATTCTCTACCTACAAGCACCAGCATCCCATATGAGTGCCAATTTGTGTCCCGGCGGCCCCACTTTCCACCCAGCTCCCTGCCTGTGGCCTGGGAAAGCAGTCAAGGACGGCCCAAAGCCTTGGGACGCTGCACCCGTGTGGGAGACCCAGAAGAAACTCCTGGTTTTGGGCTGGCTTAGCTCTGGCCATTGTGGCTGTTTGGGGGTGAACCAGCCAATGGAGGATCTTTCTCTCTTTTTCTCCTCCTCTCTATAAGCCTGTCTTTGCAATAAAAATGAATAAATCTTTCAAAAAATTGTTACTTGAAAGAGTTACAGAGAGAAGAAGCAACACAGAGAAAGGGAGATAGCTTGCTGGTTTACTCCCCAAATGACCACAATGGTCTGGACTGGATAAAGTTGAAGCCAGCAAGCAGGAACTCCATCCCAGTCTCCCATGTTGGTGACAGGAGGCCAAGTTCTTGGCCTTATAAGGCCCACGAAATCAATAGGACTGGCCCTGCCAAGGCAACAGCTGGTGGGACTTGAAATTCCATCCATCTAGAGCAGGGTGATTTTTCAGTCGATGATGTTGTGTGGCCCGCGGATGGTGTTAAAAATAGTCCCATGGCCCCTGGCAGAAGTAAGCTCCCCACCCTGCTCTAGGAAGAGTTGAGCGCAGGAGGGGTTTCGCCTGCAAAGAGCACAGAGCAGCGATCAGAAAAGGGAGCATGCGCACAGGGGGCATCCAGGCAACAGAAGCAGAGGCGGAGGCCGACAGCAAGGCGGCACAGGATCTGTGGCAGAGGATGAGCCCCCCACCCCCACCCCACTCCCTATCCCTCACCCCCAGCCCTGTCAAGCCTGGGCAGCTGGGAAGAAGGTGGCACTGCCATTTAACCAGCCGGTCACCCTGCAGGGACAGCCTGTTGAAGTAGTAGCAGGTGGGTCCCTGGGAGTCGTGGCGACCACGCAGCAGTCATGGTGGATTTAGCAGGGGCCGTGAAGCAATGGGTCCTTGCATGACCTCACTTAATTGCCTCCCCGTTCCTGCAGCAATCTTGTGTGGGTAGCCCTGTCTCTAGCCTAGTTTCCTTTTAAGGAGGACCCTGGTTGCAGTCCAACTCTGAGTTTAAATGTGTGTTTGATCATACTCTCTTTAATTATTTGTGTCTTACTACTTATTTATTTTATTATTATTTTTACATTTTTACAATTACACAGAGGAGGAGAGACAGAGGGATCTTCTGTCTGCTTATTCACTCCACAAATGATTGCCATGGCCACAGCTGAGCTGATCAGGAGCCAGGAGTTTCTTCCACATCTCCCACATGGGTGCAGAGCCCCAAACTGCTTTCCCAGGCACATTAACAGGGAGTGCAAGGGAAATGGAGAAGCCAGAAATGGAATTGGTGGAAGCTTAACTGGCTTGGCCAAAAGCAGCTGCTTCCAAAGCATTTCTCTCAGTGTCTTCTTTGAAAATGAACCTGGCCTTCAGCTCCTGGGGCGTGCATCTGCTGGCTGGTTCACTCTCCAAACGTCCTCAATGGCCAGAGATGAGCTGAGCAGGAGCCAGGAGCTTCTTCTGAGTCTCCCACGCGAGTGTAGGGTCTCAAGGCTTTGGGCCGTCCTCCAGTACTTTCCCAGGCCACAGCCAAGAAGCTGGATGGGAAGTGGAGTAGCCAGGACATGAACCAGTGCCCATATGGGATGCCAGCACTTTGAGGGGGAGGATTAACTAGTCAAGTCATCATGCCTGCCCCAGTGATAGATTTCTACTGTTGTCTGAGAGACAGATAGGAAAATTCCAATCAACTGGTTCACTCCCAGATAGCCACAAAGCCAAGCCCAGGCAGCTGGGAGCTGAGAGCCTGGAAGTCAATCCAGGTCTCTCACATAGGTGGCAGGGGCTCAAATACTTGAGCCCCCACCATGCCCTCCTGGGGTCTGCGCCAGCAGCAGGAAGCTGGAACTCAGAGCAGGATTCCGCAATAACACAGCCTCTCTGATATGGGGTGTGAGCCACTTGGCTGCAGGGGGCCAAATGCCCACAGAGTTCACAGCCTTGGCCTCTGTTTACACTTTGTCACACAGGCAGTGAGAAATCACCCTGCACAAGGATGGCGCTGACACTGCCCTCATCCTGTCTGACAAAGGGGTGCGGTGGGGCCTCACGGCTATGTGTAAATTCGACAAGGACACGAAGTCATCCCAAGCCCCAGAGTTAGGCAGTGTTTGATGTTCTTTCTTGGAATTAAAAGAGAGAGAGAAAAGAAAGAAAAAAGAAAAATGGACCAACACTGTGGTTCAGCAGGTTAAGCCTCCAGCATCTCACACTCTGATTTGAGTCTGATTCAAGTCCCAGGTGCTCCCCTCTAATCCAGCTTCTTGCTAATGCTCTTGGGAAAGAAAAAAAAAAAGATATACCAAGGGCTTGGTCTCGTGTACCCATGTGGGACACCCACATGGCTCCTTAGCTCCTGGCTTCCGCCTGGCTCAGACCTGAGCTGTGAACCAATAGATGGAAACTCTCTCTCTCTCTTTCTCTCTCACTCTCTCTCTTTGTGTGTGTGTGATTGTGTGTGTTTGTCTGTCTTTGAAGTAAATAAAAGAAATGTTTGAAAAAAACAAGAACCAAAGAAAGAAAATCAGCCCCTTCTAGTGCAAGAGATATCATACCTTGCTAGCTGGTTCAAAGCCAAGCAACACAATGCAAGCTTTTTTTTTTTTAATTGTATAAATTTTATTTTTGATAATTTTTACAGATTTGATTAGGGTGCGAAGGGTCAAGGGCTACAGAAAAGTGGGTAAGACCATTGTTTTCACATTCTCGTTTTCCTTCCTGTATCTGGGGGGAGGGGAGAGATAAGGGAAGAAGCCACACCCAGCCTCCCAACCATCCTGGGGTTCCCGGGGTGAGGGGGGGGATGCTCCAAGGGTCCTGCTCAAGTGGTTTTGATAGTTCAGCAGTTCTGTATTGCTGCCCATCTTGCCACTCCAATCACAGTGAAATCTCTCCAGACTCCACTGATTGACATAGTCCACCTCAGAGTCTCCGTTCGCCCAGGTATTCACTGCCAGCTCTTGGCTGGGGTAGTTGATTGATTTGTTCTGTCCTCTGTTGTGGTACCAGGTGTCCTCTGCAGGCTCCAGCATACTGCCATATCCTCCATGTGCACCTGGCTATGGCAAGCTTCTTTTCTTATTTATGTATTGGCTGTGGTGCCGCAGCTTGCCAGAGAAGGCCAGGGGTGCTCTGCAGATTGCCCGATTAAAATGATGGAAAATAGGGAGCAGGAAGAACCGGGGCGAGCTTGTGGAGGGCCAGGGAAAGCTGTCAGCATGAACAACAGTGAAAACTCTGGCTGCAGGAGGGAAAGGAGATGGCCTAGCCACCAGTGAGCGGATGTACACAGCAGAAAGTGTCTTACTGCCTTCTTACATCTTTATTTATTCATTTTCCTTTTATTTGAAAGGGTCAGGGAGAAAGAAAATGAGAGAGATGTTCCACCTGCTGCTTCAATCCTTAAAGACCAAACCAGGAGACCTGGCATGGTGGCCTAGCGGCTAAAGTCCTCGCCAAGATTACCATAGGGGTGCCGGGGTTCTAATCCCAGCAGCTCCACTTCCCATCCAGCTCCCTGCTTTGGCCTGGGAAAGTAGTTGAGGATGGCCCAAAGCCTTGAGACCCTGCACCCGTGTGGGAGACCCGGAGGAGGTTCCTGGCTCCTGGCTTTGGATAGGCACAGCACCGGCTGTTGTGGTCACTTGGGGAGTGAATCATCAGATGGAAGATCTTCCTCTGTCTCTCCTGCTCTCTGTATATCTGTCTTTCCAATAAAAATAAATAAATGTTTTTAAAAAAATCAAATCAGGGCTGGGCTAGACTAAAGCCAGGAGCCTGGAACTTCACTGGGGTCTCCCATGTAGGTGGCAGGAGCCCAAGCATTTGAGCCATCCGTCACCTGCTGTGTCCCTGGGTGCACATTCTAGCTGGAGCTAGAGCACCCTGGCATGGGATGTGGGCAGCTTAGAGGGTGTCTTTGTTAACCACTGTGCTAAACGCCAGCACAGAGGAACTAAAGCTTCTGGGTCAAAAGCTTTACTGTCTTGGGGATGTGGGGAGAGACCTCAATTCTGCAAGAAGACCCCGGAATAGCTTAACTAGCATGCAAGTTGTGAGGCAGCAGCGAAGGCCTAGGGACCCAACACCTCCCTGAGGCAATAGTGTCCCCTGACTACTTTTCTCTGTTGGCAGGGACAGAGATGTCCCCACAGTTTAGCCAGGGTTTAGCTGTCTTGAGTCTACCCTCCTACTAAAGCAGCAAATGCACTAAAAAAAAAAAAAAAAAAAAAAAAAAAAAAAAAAAAAATCAGGCGCCACAACCAGCCACAAGGAGATCTTGTCATTTCACGCAGACAATAGGCATTCCTCCAGGTAGGTTGCCCGGTTACAAAGTGGCCAGTGGAGAGCCAGTGACCTGGGGTTGAGAGATGGGATTGTCTCCCTCCTTTAAACCCATCATTAAGGAACTCAGGGTGGGTCAGGCCACATCCTCGCCCAAGGCAGCAACACGTGCAGAGGGCTGAGTGGAACTGGGGTGCTCTCCTCAAAAAACTTGGAATGCCCCAGGGTGCAACCAGGCAGTGAGCCTGTGGCTCAATGAGAGGAAGGGCAAGAAGCCAGCAGACTGCTGATCCTGGACCTCTACAAGCTTCGTTTTCAGCCTAGGTTTGTGCCAGTGGCTTAAAATTTACCTCATTTGCTTTTAAAGGATTTATTTATTTTTATTTGAAAGGCAGAGAGAGAGTGAGAGACACAGATGTTTGGGCCAGGGCAAAGGCAGGAGCCTGGAACTCCGTGCAGGTCATCCAGGTCTCCTACTTGGGTGGCAGGGGTCCAAGCACTTGTGCCATCTTCTGTTGCTTTCCCAAATGTGCTTGAGCAGGGAGCTGGGATCCAAAGAGGAGCCAGACCTCAAAGCCAGGCAAGTTGTCACAAGAAGCAAGTGCATACGCATCGTTTTCACGGTTGCATCAAGCAGCCAGCCCTTTCCCACCGAGGTCTGGAGCTGTACCATTGAACAGAGATCGTGGAAGGGCTGTGAGCAGAGGCAGGGATGTGTGTGGGGCCTCAGCTCCAAGAGGAGAGAAGATTTTGAAAGCTTCATGCAGAAGGCTCAGGGCCAGGGAGAATCAGACAAAATAGCTGGCAGGAGGCAGGGCTGTGCGAATGAACACTCGAAGCCACCGAAGAGTAAAGTTTGGGCCAGCCATCATCTGATGCGGTGGCTGATCAGTAGTCCTCAGAGACGGGGCTGGGTGGTATGTGTGGTTCAGGGGGTTGGCAACTGGAGTTGGGGCACTTTGACAGTCAGGGAGGGGAAGGAGTTATGTCTGACTGTGAACTTCAGCTGAAAAAGTGGAGGATGCCTCTGACCGGAAGCTGCCCAGTGTCACTCAGGTCACAGGCAGGAGGAGGCCGGTGCTGCAGGTCGGAGATGTGGCTAAATGTGGGGACATGGGCCCGCTCCCAGGTTCCAGAGAGTCAAGGTTAGAATCAAACACTTGTCTACGGCCATACCACCCCGAACGCACCCGATCTCGTCTGATCTCGGAAGCTAAGCAGGGTCGGGCCTGGTTAGTATTTGGATGGGAGAATAAAACACTTGTTACCACCTCACCGGCCCCAGCCACCCAACTCCCTGACAAGATAGGACTACACCTAAGCAGCCCTCCCTCTTTGCCAGCCCATCTGCCTGCCCCTAGGCACACCTTTCCCTTGCAAGATTTTGCTACTTAAGGCCTTCATGTGATACTTCGGTTTGGGGCTGCACCAGTGAATCGGGAACTGAGACCCAGCCAGTAAAACTAGGCCCAGGGGAAAAAATCTTGAAGCAAAGTCGAGAGGGCAGGGCTGGTGAGTGGAGGTGTTGGTGGACAAGGGGAAAGTTTGCACAGGGCACTGCTAAAAGTGAGAGGGCGTCAGAGAAAGGAAAGAATCTGAGGCAAGGCAGAGATTTCTAGAAGACCAAGGTGAAAAGATCAGATATATGGGTGCCTATAGGATCTAAGGAAAGGCCATTTTTAAAAAAGATTTATTTATTTTATTACAAAGTGAGATATACAGAAAGGAGGAGAGACAGTCTCCTCCTGTCTGACAGTCTCCTCCTGTCTGATGATTCACTCCCCAAGTCAGCGCAACAGACGGTGCTGTGCCTATCCAAAGCCAGGAGCCAGGAACCTCTTCTGTGTCTCCCACGCGGATGCAGGGTCCAAAAGTATTGGGCCATCCTTGACTGCTTTCCCAGGCCACAAGCAGGGAGCTGGATGGGAAGTGGAGCTGTCGGGATTAGAACCGGTGCCCATGTGGGATGCCGGCGCATTCAAGGCGAGGACTCTAGCCACTGCTAGGCCACGCTGCCAGGCCCGGAAAGGCCATTTTTGAGTCCAGAAGGTGGGAAACTTCTGCTGAACTACATGGCCATCGCCTCGGACCTGGGTTACAGGCATGTCACTTTTTTAGTTGGCCTGCTGGCTCCAGACGATGATGCAGATGGACCAAAGACACGATGGGAAGGGCCACATACGTCAGGACAGGACACAGGGTTCAGAGACAGACATCCTAACACCAACCCGAAATGGCAAATTTATGACCAGGTTGGGGGTTGTGCAAGACAGCACATCACTCATGGAGACTTGCAGAATCTGAGTTTTGCTGTTTGCAGTCCCCGTGGAGGTGACTGACGCTTCTCTGACCGCTGTATTCCTTGTAAAACTGGGATACAGAGTGAGGGGCTCCCTCAGACTTGGATTCCAGTTTGCTCTTTTTGCTCAAGCCGTATAGTCAAGATGTTGTCTCTCTGGGACTGGCATTGTGGTGTGGTAGAGTAAGCCACAGTCTGCAGTGTCGCCATCCCATATGAGCACTGGTTTGAGTCCTGGATGCTCCTCTTCCAGTCCAGCTTCTCACCTTTGGCCTAGGAGAAAGCACTGGGAGATGGGCCGAGTATCCGGGCACCTGCACTTACATGAAAGACCTGGATGGAGTTCGGACCTCTTGGCTTGGCAGCCATTTGGAGAATGAACCAGTGGACAGAAGATCTGTCTCTCTCTCTTCTTCCCCCCTCCCTTTTTGTTACTCTGTCCTTTGGATAAATGCACCTTCGAATAATAATAATAATAATAATAAGCCTGTTTTGGTGATGTTGGTGGCTTTGACAGCTACCATGAGGCGCATTGTTCCTTAGAGAAGTGCCCAGTGGTACTATTCTGTGTTCCTCCTTGCTGTCTGCCTCCTCCTCAAATGGCTGGTTGTCCTAAAGACAACAGGTCAACCTACTTGACTTTCCCGTTAGTGTTCCTAGGGACCCTGAAACATGCCAAGTGGTGTGTTCACTCTCTCATCATAACTCATAATACAAGTGAGCATATGTAACACATTTCAATCCATCACAGTTACTTTTTTAAAAAAAATTATTTATTTTGGGCCTGGCGCAGTAGCCTAAGGGTAAAGTTCTCACCTTGCATGAGCCAGGGTCGTATATGGGTGCCTGTTCTAATCCCAGCAGCCCTACTTCCCATCCAGCTCCCTGCCTGTGGCCTGGGAAAGCAGTTGAGGACGGCCCAAAGCTTTGGGACCCTGCACCCACATGGGAGACCCAGAAGAGCTCCTGGCTCCTGTCTTCAAATAGGCTCAGCTCTGGCTATTGTGGTCACTTGGGGAGTGAACCAGTGTATGGAAGATCTTCCTCTCTGTCTCTGCTCCTGTCTGTATATCTAATTTCAAATTAAAAAACAATTTATTTAATTTTAATTTTGGGGTTTGGTACAGTGGCCCAATTGGTTAATCCTCCTCCTACAAGACCTAGGATCCCATATGGCACCAGTTTGTATCCCGGCTGCTCCACTTCCCTTCCAGTTCCTTGCTTACAGCCTGAGAAAGCCGGAAGATGGGATCATTCAAGTACCAGTAAGAATAACTGCTGGGGCCCAGTGCCGCAGCTCAGTTAGCCAGACCTCCCCTTAGAAACGGCAGGATCACCGCTTCTTTAGGCTAAGATCAAGTATAGAAACAACAGGACCCCATGTGGGTGCTGGTTCTAACCCCAGCTGCTCTGCTTTCCATCAGCTCCCTGCTTGCTTGTGGCCTGGGAAAGCAGTTGAGGACGGCCCAAAGCCTTGGGACCCTGCACCCGTGTGGGAGACCTGGAAGAAGTTCCTGGCTCCTGGCTTCGGATTGGCGCAGCACCGGCCGTTGCGGTCACTTGGGGAGTGAATCATCGGATGGAAGATCTTCCTCTTTGTCTCTCCTCCTCTCTCTATATTTGACTTTGCAATAAAAATGTACAAAGTTTAAAAAAAATTGCAGGCACTTCTGCCCTCTTTCCCCACCTGAAATCTGGAATCAGCCAGTGTACATGATGCTGATTCTTTATTCTTTTCCATGGTAAATGATGAGATTACTGTTGGGTCATGAGGATTTCTGGACGCACAGGAGATAGAACATAAAGACTGTATTTCCCAGGCTCCTTTGCAGCTAGTCAAGACATATTGTTCCGTTATGCTCAATGGGCCATGCATGGAGCTGGTGGAGAGAACCTGTTAGGAAGTGTTAAAGGAAACAGCTGTTGCTTTTTGGCCTTTTCTTCCTTCCCGTGGTCTGGGATGTGGGTAGGATGGCCAGACTTTCAGTACCTCTGTTGGATCTTGAGGCAAAAACTCATGTGCATTGAGAAAGACAGCAAAGAGATCAATGGAGTCTGCTTCCCTGAATTGATATACTTATCTGCTTCCCTGAAATGATGTACTTACCCAGTTCCCTGAAATGGTATACTTACCCACTTCCCTGAAGTGGTATTTTTATCCTCTTCCCTGAACTGGTGTATTTGTCTGCTTCCCTGAAGTGGTACGCTTGCCACATGAGCACTGCCCTGCTTCCCTCCAGACTTCCCCAGAATGAATGAGGCCTCAACTTGTAAATTATTTAGGCCACTTATTTAATTCATGTTTTGTTGCTGTTACTATGTTGATGGTTGCTGTTCATGTTTTGGTTTTTGGCTCTCAAATCCAAAGCTATTCTTGACTGGTAAAGCAGGGCGTTGTTGAAATAAACCCTTGTGCAGTAAAATGTCATGTTAAGTCTAGAAATTAAAGACAGAGAAGCATCTTTATGGATGTAGAAAAATACTCATGGTATAATAAGTTTTAAAAAGCTAATTAGGAAATACCCAGGCAAGATGAAAAAACACCACCACCAACAAAATCCCTGACACATGCATAGAAAGAGAAGACTCAAGGTGTATCAGCAGAAACCCTGTTTGATGGATGGCTTATTCATATAATGGAAGATGTTCAGGGGGCAGTCAGTGTGGCCCGAAGGGCTGAGACACCAGCATCCCCTGTCACCAGAGTGCCAGTTCTGAACCACAGGTTCCATTTCCCATCCAGCTTCCTGCGAACACAACTGGCTAGCAATGGCTGGTGACTTTGGTACTTGGCTTCCTGCTCCCCATCGGGGAGAGCCGGTTGGAGTTCCTGGCTCTTGGTTTCACTCTAGCCTAGGGCATTTGGGGAGTGAACAGTAGCTGGACGAGTCTTTGTCTCTCCGTGAGTGTGTATATGTTGTGCGCATGTGGCAATTTCTCTATCTTCCAGTTAAATAAGTAACTTGTTAACAACAGCAACAAGTTTCAGCTTCCTGCTTGTGGTGGCCTGGGAAAGCAGTAGAGGATGGCCCAAAGTCTGGGAACCCTGTATGTGCTTGGGAGACCCGGAAGAAGCTCTTGGTTCCTGAGTTCAGATTGGCTCAGCTCTCTCTCGCCTCTCGCCTCTGTATATCTGTCTTTCCAATAAAAATAAATCTTAAAAAAAAAAAAAAAGATTCAGCTATTTATTTAAATGGCATGGACAAGAGAGAATGAGCAGGGCCTACTGCAGTAGCCTAATGACTAAACTCGCCTTGCACACACCGAGATCTTATATGGGTGCTGGTTCTAATCCCAGCTGCCCTACTTCCCATCTGGAAAAGCAGTAGAGGATGGTCCAAAGCCTTGGGGTCCTGCACCCACATGGGAAACTTGGAAGAGGCTCCTGGCTCGTGGTTTTGGACCAACTCAGCTCCAGCCACTGAGGCTGCTTGGGGAGTGAATCAACGGATGGGAGACCTTCTCAGTCACTGCTCCTCTTTGTATGTCCGACTTTCCAACAAAAATTAACAATAAATCTGTTTTAAAGAGAAAGAGTGAGAAAGAGAGAGTGAGCAGAGACGGGAGCTCTTCCAGCTGCTGGTTTATTCCCCCAAGGGCTGTAACCACTGGCCTGGGCCAGGCTGGAGCCAGGAGCTACACTTGCATCTCCCACGTGGGTGGCAGAAGCCCCCGTGCTTGGGGGCATCTTCCGCTGCTTTCTCACACCATTGACAGGGAGCTGGATGGGAAGTGGAGCAACCAGGACTTGGAGCCCACATGGAAGGATGATGCCTACTGGTTCACTTTCCAAATGTTTGCAACAAAGCAGGCCTGGGCCAAGCTGAATGCCATCTGGGTCATCTCAGTGAGTGACAGGGACCCGTGTGCTGAAGCAGTCAGTTGCTGCCTTCAAGGGTGCACATTAGCAGGAAGCTGGATAGGAAGCTGAGGCGGAACTTGACCCCAGGCACTGTTCTATGGGATGCAGGTAGTCTAAGCAGCTGTACCACAAAGGCCACCCAAGAGCCAGAGGGTGGAAGACCTCTCTCTCTCTACCTTTTGAATAAATACATAAAATAAAGCTTTAAAAATGTTTTTTATATTTCTAGCTAAAAATTTCCAATTGGAGCAGGTTAACACGTGGTGTGACAGGTAAAGTTGCTGCCTACAGCACCAGCACCCTGTACGGGCAATGGTTAATGATATGGCTGCTCTACTTCTGGTTTAGCTTTCTGTTATGGCTTAGTGAAGCAGCAGAGGATGGCCCAAGTGCTTGGCTCCCTGTACCCACTTGGGAGACCCAGAAGAAGCTTCTGACTCCTGGTTGTGGCCTGGATCAGCCCTGGGTGTTGTGGCTATTCAGAAAATGAAACAACAATGGAAGATCTATCTCTCTCATTCTCTGTCTCCCTCTTTGTAACTCTGCCTTTCAAATAAATAAGTCTTTTTAAAAAAATGTTAAAATTCAGGGCCCAGCACAATAGCATCTACCGGCACCCCATATGGGTGCTGGTTTGCGCCCTGGCTGCTCCATTTCCCATCCAGCTCCCTCTTGTGACCTGGGAAAGCAATAGGGGATGGCCCAAAGCCTTGGGACTCTGCATCTGTGTGGGAGACCCAGCAGAAGCTCCTGCTTCCTGACTTCGGATTGGCACAGCTCTGGCCATTGTGTCCACTTGGGGAGTGCCAGCGAACAAATCTTTCTCTGTCACTCCTTCTCTTTGTAAATGTGACTATTCAATAAAAAAAAATTTAAAAACCGTTAAACTCATTTTCTGTACTGAATTTACTTAATTTATTAGAAATTAAGAAAACCCAGGGCACAGTGAGCTCACCAAATCTAGGGGGCATTTTGGATAGAGGTTTCTCTGTCCAAACACAGAGGGTGTGAACAGGCCCTCGGAGAACAGGATGCTTCTTCCGTTCCTTAGCATCATACGTGTGAACAACTCCATGGCTTTATGTAAGAGTACAGTCTGTGGCTTCCCACCTTAGCCTTGTTTGCCCTTGCTTTTGTTTGATCCCACCCATCATCTGATCAGTGTCAAGGGCAATTATGCAAGTTCACTTCCAAATCCAGTTTGCTGGCTCCTACTTACTGTTTTGGCAAAACCGAAGACCTGGCGATCAGGTGTGTCATTGCAGCAACAGGCTGTCTAGAACACGCTCTGGCCCTGGTACTAAAAAAAGTTTTTTTAAATTGTTGTGTGTTTTATTTATCTGAGAAGCAAAAGCATGGGGAAAGAGAGAAAGAGAGAATCTTCTTATGTGTTGGCATATTCCCTAAATGGACACAACAGCAGCGCATCCATCTGAATCCCTCAAGTAGATGCGGGGACTCAACTCGCTGAGCAGCCACCTGCTATTTATATTAGCTGGAAGCTGGGCTAGGGAACAGAAGCTGTGATCCAAAACCAGGTATTCCGGCCCACCCAGCTCCATCAGTCCCTTTAGACAAAGGCCTACGCTGGGTGGTTCAGCACTGTCCCTGCCGCCCTCTGGAAGCACCCAAGAGAGAGAGACTGACAGACACAGATACAGATGGTATGTGTAGGAGCCGTGCCCCTTGTTCACACTCATGCACGCACACACTGGCCTGCCCCTGCCAGGAGTGGCAGATGTCGGGAAGAAGGGTGTAGTGTGTTTTTGCAAACTTGCCTACCAGTGCTCAGACACTCTTCCCACAAGAGGTACCCACTCACTCATCACTTGGCGAATGTGGGCTGACCTCAGTTCCCGGCTTCCAACAGCCAAGGGCGGTAAAAGTGACAATGCCAGACTTTGAAAGGGAGGTCAGGACCAGAACTGCGTCTTCTGGGTTGGTGCCGCTTCCCACTCCTTGCTCAAGGGATGCTGGCACTTGGAACCAAGCCATTACATCTTACTATGCAAGGAAAAGGCCCTCTACTCCACATGCAGAGCAAAGGCCAGCGTCAGCCACCAGCCAGGCAGGGAGAGGAGCATCCAGAAGATTCCAGCCACAGCCCTCAAGTCAGCTCAGTGGAGCATAGGTGGGCTGTCCCCAGGGAGGCCTGCTCAACTTGCAGACTCACAAGCAAGCTAAACGTTCCTGCTTTGAGAAATGCAGTTCCCTTTAAAAATCTTTATTGAGACATAATTCACATATCATAAAATCCGCTCATTTAGACCATGCAATTAAATGGTTTTAGTCTACTCACAGCCTCGTGCAGCCGTCTCCACAATCAATTCGAGAACACGTTCTTCCCTTCCCTCCCACCCCGGTCCCAGGCAACCGCTGCCCCACTGACTGCTTGGGTGAGTTTCCCTGTTTTGGATCATTCATATAAAAGGAATCACATGAGGCTAGTGCTGTGGCTTAATGGGCAAGGCTGCCGCCTTCATTGCTGACCTCCCATTCCAAATAGGGGCGGAGCTGAGCCCCAGGACTTCCACTTCTGACCCAGCTCCCTGCTCATGCACCTTGGAAAGCAGGGGAGGCTGATTATACACATCCCCTATGTGTGTGGGAGACCCAGAAGAGACTCCTAGCTCCTTGCTTCCGCCTGACCAAGCAAGCCTTGGCCATTATTACCAGTGGCAGATAGAAGATTTCTCTGTCTCTCCCTTTCTCTGTAACTTTGATTTTCCAATAAATAAATAATTTTTTTATGTCTGTTTGTTTTAAAGACAGAAACACAACCTGTGGTCTTTTGGGCTGCCTCTCTTTCCGTAGCAGTGATTTAAAGTTTCCTGCTTCCATCATCCCCCCACCCCCTCGTGGCACTATGAGTCAGTGTTTCATCTTTCTTTCCTTTATTATTATTATTATTTTTAAGATTTATTTATTTTTCACAAAGTCAGAAAAACAGAGAGGAGAGACAGAGAGGAAGATCTTCCATCCAATGATTTACTTCCCAAGTGACCGCAACGGCTGGAGCTGAGCCGAGCTGAAGCCAGAAGCCCAGAGCCTCTTCCTCCAGGTCTCCCACGTGAGTGCAGGGTCCCAAGGCTTTGGGCCGTCCTCTACTGCCCTCTTTCCCAGGCCACAAGCAGGAGCTGGATGGGGAAGTGGAGTTGCCAGGATTAGAACCGGCGTCCATAAGGGATCCTGGCACCTTCAAGGTGAGAACTTTAGCTGCTAGGCTACTGCGCCAGGCCCTCATCCAAATAGTATTCCTTGTGTACACACATGACTTTTTTTTTTTTTTTTTTTTTTGCTGCTCAGGTCAACCAAAGGAAACTTCATTGGGGCTGCGGGGTGCGGGAGCCCCCTGGGAGGTGGTGCCTTATTTGGCTTTCTTGGGGCGCAGGTTGGTGGTGTGGCCGTATTTCTTGCGGCGGCGGCAGATCATCTTGTCACAGTAGTACTTCTGGAGCAGCTGGTGCAGGGACGGCTCGATGATGCTGCCCCGCAGGTGGAGCACAGGTGCAGCGTGGACTCTTTCTGGATGTTGAGTGCGGTCATCCTCCAGCTGCTTGCTGGCAAAGATCAGACGCTGCTGGTCCAGGGGGATGCCCTCTTTGTCCTGGATCTTCGCCTTGAAAAACGTTTTTGAAGGTGTCGCTGGGCTCCACCTCAAGCGTAATGGTCTTGCCTGTCAGGGTCTTCACGAAGATCTGCATTGTGGCATCTGAGGGACCGCTCGGTCGCACGGCTGGCATACATGACGCTTTGATCACTCAGTAAGCATCTGCTTTGTATCAATGGTCTTCAAAAAGTCAGTGGAAAGCTGCATGATGAAAAACTACAAACAGAGCCTGGCAGGATGGCTTAAGTGCCTAATCTTCCCCCTTGTAAACACTGGGATACAATATGGACACCGGTTTGTGTTCCAGCAGCTCCACTTCCCATCCAGCTCCCTGCTTGTAGCCTGGGAAAGCAGTCAAGGATGGCCCAAGGCCGTGGGACCCTGCACCCATGTGGGAGACCCGGAGGAAGCTCCTGGCTCCTGGCTTTGGATCGGCTCAGCTCTGCCCTTTGCGGCCACTTGGGAAGTGAACCAGTGGATGGACGATCTTCCTCTCTGTCTCTCCTCCTCTCTGTATATCTGACTTTGTAATAAAAATATATAAATCTTTTTAAAATTTAAAAAATAAATGTTTTTTTAAAAAATAAATCTTTTTTAATTAGAAAGGCAGATCCACAGAAAGAAGAGACAATGAGAAGAATCTTCCATCCTTTGGTTGACCCCCAAGAGGACACAACAGCTGAAGTTAAGCTGCCCCGAAGTCAGGAGCCAGGAGCTTCTTCCAGGTCTCCGTCATCCTTCTCTGCTTTCCCAGGCCACGAGCAGGGAGCTAGGAGGGAAATGGAGCAGCTGGGACACAAACTGGAACCCACATGGAATCCCTTGGATGTAAGGCAAGGATTTAATCACTAAGCTACCATGCCCAGTCCCAGGACAACTTATTTTTAAAAGATTTATCTATTTTTATTGGAAAGTCAGATACGTAGAGAAGAGAGACAGAGGAAGATCTTCCATCTGTTGATTCACTCCCCACGCGGCTGCCAGGGCCAGAGCTGAGCTGATCCAAAGCCAGGAGCTTCTTCCAGGTCTCCCACGCGGGTGCAGGGTCCCAAGGCTTCGGGCTGTCCACCACTGCTTTCCCAGGCCACAAGCAGAGAGCTGGATGGGAAGCAGGGGGCCACCAGTTTAGAATTAGTGCCCATATGGGGTCCCAGCGGGTGCAAGGTAAGGACTTTGGCTGCTAGGCTACCACGCTGGGCCCAGGACAAATTTTTTTTTAAGATATTAAAACACATATTTGAGGTAACGTTTGGCTTCTTGATTTATTTTTGTTTAATTTGGAATGCTGAAAAAAAACAGGGGGACAGGGAGGAAGGAGAGAGAGAGTTCTTTCATCCCATGGTTTGCTCTCCAAATGCCTGCAGCACCTGTAATAGCAGCGGCTGAGCCCAGCCGAAGGCAGGAGGTGGGCGCTCTGTCCAGGCATCAGGATCCTTGAACCAGCACCTGCTGCTTCCCAACATTCTGGGATCGGCAGGAAGCTGGAAGGGAGGAGGGGAAGTTTGGAAGCAGAGCAAGCCCCGTGATGGGTTTGTGATTGTCCCAAGGGGCATGTTGCTGACTGCATCCAATGCTCCTGCCAAATCAGGCTCCTGGTGCTTCTAAGTTGGCGATGCCTTTAGGATCGTGCGCTTCCGTTTGTTTCAAGCTCAGTGTTTGCCTTTATTCCTCCGTTTATATTGGGATTTTAGAAAGTACTTAAGCATGTGTAGTATCCGGTAAAAAGCCAGATTCATCCAGAAACACCTGCTTCCTGCGCACTCAGGCACCGGCACTGCATTCACCATGCCCTCCCTCCCTGTTGCCCCTAGGAACCAACCAAGTGGCAGAGATTAGAAAGAACTAGAAAGTAGAAGCTTGACAATTGTATGTAAAGGAACAGGTTCTTCTCAGCTTCTTCATTTCCTTTGGTTTTTTTGTTCTGTTTTGTTTGTTTTTATTAAGTAGAGAATTTTTTGTTTGTTTTTTAAAGGAGGTTCTAAAACCTTTTTTACTCTATACTCTCTCTTGAGCCTGGACTGCTCAGTCTGCCTGTGTGAGTGGATTCAATACTCACAACAACCCACAGGACGGTGGCTAACATTCATTTTCAAAAAGTTAACTTTTCATTGTGGAAAATTGCAAGCTAACACACAGAGAGGCAGAGAAGAGTTCATCGCTCATTTCCAAAATTATAAACTTGATGATGAATATTTGACCCCGTGATTAAGAAGGCTGACCCTGGGGCCCGGTGTGGTAGCCTAGCAGCTAAAGTTCTCGCCTTGTAGTAGGAGCCAGGATCCCATACGGGTGCTGGTTCTGATCCTGGCAGCCCTGCTTCCCATCCAGCTCCCTGCTTGTGGCCTGGGATAGCAGTTGAGGAAGGCTCAAAGGCTGGAGACCCTGGACCCGTGTGGGTGACCCCAAGGAAGTTCCTGACGCCTGCCTTCGGATTGGCTCAGCTGGGGCCACTGTGGCCACTTAGGGAGTGAATCATTGGACGGAAGATCTTCCTCTCTGTCTCTCCTGCTCTCTGTATATCTAACTTTCCAATAAAAATAATAAATAAATCTTAAAAAAAAAAAAGAAGAAGAAGAAGAAGGCTGACCTCAGTTGAAATCCCAGCTCCAGCCCCTGACTCCAGCCTCCTGCCCTCGCACACACCCTGGCAGGCAGCAGTGATGGCTCCACTCACTGGCTTCCTGGATGGACTTCGGGCTTCCGCCCTGGCCCAGCACCTGGCATGTGGGAGGTGAGCCAGCAGATGCGAATGCTCTGCTTCTCAATTTCTCGGCCTCTCTATTAATCAAATAACTAAGCTTTAGGTTATAAACATGACGAGGTTTACTTTGTCTATGGCTCCATCTTCTCTTTCCCCTGGATAATATCTTTTCTTTATTCAGTAACTATTTCAGCATGTATTGCTAAAAAGACAAGGACTGAAATAATATATTTAGGATTCCTGTTTCCCCTGGTTTTCATGATTTTTTTTAATTGACTTTCAAATTGGGCTCTGGTGTGCCCATTGCAATTATTGGTGACTCTCCCGAGTGTCTTAGCCTCAAGGTTCACCCACATCTTTTTATCTCCTTACAGTTTATCTGTTGAACAAAGTCAGGCAAACATCTTACAGAGCCTCCTAAGGGTCTGACTTGTGCCAAACGCTTGCCCCATGTTCTAGTATGTTCTCCATTCCCTGTATATTTCCTGTCAATTGATAAGTAGGTGACGTGGCAACCAATAACCACACATGACTATAGAGCACTTGAAAATGTGGTCAGTTCATGTGGACAAGTGCTGTTAAATACAAAATTGCAGCAGGATTTTCCAAATCTTAACACCACAAGAAGCGAAATGTATCTCATTAATAACATCTTATATTGATTGTGTGTCAAAACGGTAATACTTTGGGTATACTGAGTTGAGACAAACTATCATAGAAGTTAATTATACATCTCTCTTTTTTTAATGTAGATGCTAGGAGAATTTGGACTCACACATATGGCTGACATTATATGGCTACCGAACACTGCTAACTGTAGAGGCTTGATCAATGTCAGGGTTTTATTTTTTTAAAGATTGATTTATTTATTATCAAAAAGTCAGATATATAGAGAGGAGGAGAAACAGAGAGTAAAACCTTTTGTCCGCTGATTCACTCCCCAAGTGGCTGCAATGCCCAGATCTGAGCTGATCTGAAGGCAGCATTCAGAAGTCTCCCATGCAGGTGCAGGGTCCCAAGGCTTTGGGCCATCCTCTACTGCTTTCCCAGGCCACAGGCAGGGAGCTGGATGGGAAGTGGAGCTGCCGGGACATGAAGCGGAGCCGATATGGAATCCGGAGTATACAAAGAGAGAGGAATTTAGCCATTAAGCTATTGTGTTGAGCCCATTTTCATGTTTTTTGTTTGTATTGAAATATTTATTTTGAATGGAAAGGCAGATATACAGAAAGGAAATACAGAATAAGTTCTTCCATCTGCTGGTTCACTACCCAAGTTGCCTCAATGGCCTGAGCTGAACTGATCTGAAGCCAGGAGTTTCTTCCAGGTCTCCCACGCAGGTGCAGGGCCCCAAGGCTTTGGTCCATCCTCTACTGCTTTCCCAGGCCACAGGCAGGGAGCTGGATGGGAAGTGGAGCAGCCAGGACATGAACTGGCACCGATATGGGATCCTGGTGGGTGCAAGGTGAGGATTTAGACACTAGGTCATTGCATTGGGCCCAAGCTAAAATATTTCTACAAGTCTGCCTTTAGGGTAAGTAGATGAGAGATTGTAGTATCAATTTTGGGGCTTTTAGTCACTTGAAATGGTTCCTGTGTGGCTGTGCTCGCCCCTGCATGTGTAGGCTGCATTGGGTCTGCTGTGCTTTTTCCTGTTAGAGGTATTGCTTCGGGCTATAATGACACGAAGTCTAAACAGCAGCCTATACTGCGGCAATACTTGGAGCAAAGCTGCCATTTCTCCCTCACAGCCAGTACACCACTCCCCACAAGGAGAGCCATTTCTTTATTATTATTATTATTTGTTTGAAGAGGCAAAGCTACATACACACACAGAATGTCCATATTTTCCATATGCTAATTTGCTCCCCAAATAGTCGCAATGGCCAGGCCCAGGCCAGACTATAGCTAGAAGCTTCCTCCAGGTCTCCCATGCAGGGTCTCCCAGGGTCCCATGCAGGGTCTCCCAGGGACCCAAGGCTTTGGGCCATCCTTGACTGCTTTCCCAGGCCACAAGCAGGGAGCTGGATGGGACATAGAGTAGCCAGAACACGAATTGGTGCCCATATGTTATCCCGGCACTTGTAGGGAGAGAATTAACCAGTTGTTCCATTGCCTGAACCCTCAGGTTGATTTTGACACAACAGAACAATGCTGAGCAGGAGCTGGGTCCAAGTTGACCCAGATAGGAAGCGCATTACAAGGAGATTTACTGAAGGAGTAGAAAACCCAGAAGCACAAAGATTTCTTTTCTTGAAAAAAATTATGTATTTGAAAGGCAGAGTTACAGAGAATTTGGGTGTGGGCTGGCAAGAAGAGGAGGTGGGCAGAGATAATCTTTCATGTGCTGAAAAAGGTGAGAGTGGGCAAGGTGGAAGTCAGACATCAATCCACCAGGCTTCCCACGTGGGTGCAGAGGCCCAAGCATTTTGGCCATCTTCTGTTGCTTTTCTGTTTTTGTTTTTTTTTTTAAGATGTATTTATTTTTTATTGCAAAGTCAGTTATAGAAAGGAGGAGAGACAGAGAGAAAGATCTTCCATACACTGGTTCACTCCCCAAGTGTCTGCAACGTCCAAAGCTGAGCCAAGGAGCCAGGAGGAGCCTTTTGCAGATCTACCACGTTGGTAGATTCTCAAGGCTTTGGGCTTTCCCGGGCCCTTTTCCCAGGGAGCTTCCCACTCCCACTCTCCACACCGGGATGAGCCTCCGGTACTCCTGAGCGTGCCCTCTCCCCACGCCGCTGTGCTGTGGGCCTGTCCACTTCCACAAGGCCTGCCTCCCTCCTATTTCCTGCGCCATAGCCCTGCTGAGCTCTCCTGTATTCCTCCCCTCCCCTCAGCCCCCACTTCGGGGGTTCCACATATGTGATAATAAACAACTCTGTTCTGGAAGGGGTTCCCAGTCCCATAGTGGTCACCCCTTGCCTGTGCAGGGCACCTGACTACACATGTGGAATTCCTGTAGACACGGGGGTATCTCTCCTCCCCACCCCATGCCCTGTTCTGTTCCTGTACTGAGCTCTTCTATACCCAAGGGGACTTCCTGGACAGGTACCAACTCCTCCTCACCCAGCTGGGGTTCTGGCCCATACTCCAGGTAGCGCTGCCACATCCATGAACCACCCTGGTGGCTTTCACATCTACCAGCTCCTCCAGCTTTGTGAGCTATTATATAATCTTCCATGTTTCCTAAACCAAGTTCATTACTCCTCCCCCACCTCCAAGTTCATGGCTCCCATCTATTTTCTTTTCTTCTTTTTTAAAAAGATTTATTTTTATTGGAAAGGCAGATATACAGAGAGCAGGAGAGACAGGAAGATCTTCCTTCCTATGATTCACTCCCCAAGCAGCTGCAACGGCTGGAGCTGAGTTGTTCCGAAGTCAGAAGCCAGGAACTTCTTTCGGGTCTCCCAAGCGGGTGCAGGATCCCAAAGCTTTGGGCCACAGGCAGGGAGCTGGATGGGAAGCTGCCAGGATTAGAACCAGTGCCCATATGGGATCCTGGCGTGTTCAAAGTGAGGACTTCAGCTGCTAGGCTATCAAGCTGGTAGGGAGGCACCTATTTCTTTGGTTTAATGAATAGAATGACCTTTATTCCAGATAGAAACCCCAGTTAGCTTTAGCCTGTCCCTTTGCCTCTAGCCCAAATACGAATACAAAGAGCCGAATTCCCCAGTGTGTGGGTCAGCTTTTCATTTTACAATTCGGATTCTCTGGAGACAGCTTGCTGCCTGAAGTACTCCAAGCTCCCCAGTCCTCTTTTACTTAAAATCTTTCTGTAGGTCTGCTTTACTGGTCTCCCTCAAAGCAAATGTTTTACACGTTATTAAGAGTGATTACTTCCAGCCAGGGCAGGGCAGAACTAGTAGTGGAAGAGTTATCTATGAAATGATTAGCATTATTTTTTACAAACAAGATTTTTTTTAAGCAATCAGAAAAATGAATGGATTCAAAAACTTGTCAGTTGCTTTTTGTGTGCAGGATACATTGTAGACTTTATTCATTGCCCATTTTTCTCCAATAAAGGACTCCCTTTCCCGTCAGAACAAGCTGACCGACTAGATTTTCCTACTCCTAATGCCTTGCCCGCGTCTTCTACTTCCTCTCCATTTACTCAAGCAAAGCATACCCGTGGCCTCCTTCCTGTCAGCTCTGCCTTGGGGTTCCCAGTGGTCAGTACAAAATGAGCAATCTCATAGTATGGAGAACACATGGTTGTGACCCAGTGGCTCAGGTTACAAGATTTTTTGTAAGAGTTGGAGAAGAGTCAGGGGCAGCTGCAGAACTACGAGGTTCAAGAACAACTTGCTGAAGCTACTATCCAAGGACTTAGAAAGCCACCAATGGCATAACCACTACTGCACCTCATCACCCACAAGGCTTCCAGATACTTGATTACAATACTGCTCTGAGGCACTGGCTGGACCCATTTCCTCAGTCTTTCTTATCAGCAACCACTACAGTAGGAAGGTATTTACATTTACTCTACACTGCTTTCAAAGAAAAGATATTCAGAAACAGAAACATAGCTGCAAGGGAGTCTGGGTAGTTCTCAACATTTTAGCCTCTACAAATAAATGGATGTGGTACAGAAATTTTGCATCAGCTGACCAATCCAGATACTTTAGGAAAAAAGGGCAGTTGAACAATGGAAGGTACATACTTTGA
Organism: Ochotona curzoniae; assembly: GCF_017591425.1. Classification (NCBI taxonomy): domain Eukaryota; kingdom Metazoa; phylum Chordata; class Mammalia; order Lagomorpha; family Ochotonidae; genus Ochotona; species Ochotona curzoniae. Next base: position 14,607,887 of record NW_024465023.1, on the reverse strand, counting down.
CTAGGCCAACCAAGCATGCACTTGGATTTTAAAGCTAACAGAGGAAAACTATCTGGAGGAAAAGAAGTAACACAATAGGGCTCGGCATGGTACAGTAGCCTAGCGACTGAAGTCCTCTCCTTGAGCGTGCCAGGATCCCATATGGGTGCCTGTTCTAATCCCGGCAGCTCCACTTCCACTTCCCATCCAGCTCCCTGTTGTGGCCTGGGAAAGCAGCTGAGGATGGCCCAAAGCCTTGGGACCCTGCACTTGTGTGTGAGACGTGGAGGAGGCTCTGGGCTCCTAGCTTCGGATCAACTCAGCTCTGGCTGTTGCAGCCACTTGGGAAGTGAACCAACAGATGGAAAATCTTTCTCTCTGTATATGACTTCCCAATTAAAACACACACACACACACACAACAAAGCTTGGTTGGTATCAACATAAGGTTTTGGCTATGATGCAGGAATTACAGCAGGTCAAGGTCCAAGGTGATGACTAAGCCTGAGGGGAATCAAAGGATACAGAGAAGAGAAGGAAGAGACAGAAAGCATCAAGTCCAGAATTGGGCGTTTAGAATAGGACTTTAAATCTTATTTGGAATCCTCCAACTTACATGGATTATAAATGGCCTGAACTTTGTCTCATCAACAGCGTTTTTTAAAAAACCGGTGACAACAATAACACATTAGAAATACATAGGACACAAAAGTACTTCGGTTTTCTCCTTTCCTCAACGGGTTTATTGCCTTTTAAGAAAATTTTTGTAAAATATAAATACAAAGGCAGAGAATTTACTTACAAAGTTAAAACACAGATTTCAAACATAAACACACAATTCAGAAAATTTTAGTTTTATGTACATTTTTCAAGCAACCTCAACATATTATGTTAGTTTTCAATATTTTACAGGGTACAGAAAAAAATAGCTCAAAGTCTTCTTTAAATAAGAGCATAAAATGTTTAAACATATAAACAATCCGGTTTGATGCGTGAAAACTAATTTCACAGCTTTTAAATTAGGATATAAAAGTTTCATACAATTAGTTGTTGTGTGTGGATATGGTTTGAATTTATATTACACACTACTGGATTATATCCAATAGCATTTACCTGGCCCAAGCAGGTACTCTGTAAACAAAACATAAAGGTACAACACCACCAAGTGCCTTCACCAAATTCGCTCCCCAAAACCAACCACACAAATTCAGACCACACATTACATACTTAGAACCTCTGGCATCAAAACTTTTAATGAAATTAAATCAAAATGTGAAGCTCCTTTTCCTCATGTCTGCTTCCCCTTTAGAAAAAAAAAAAAAAAAAAGTAAAGAAAAAAAAATGTTCCAAGTAAAAACAAATCTATCCCAATTCCAAAGCATGTGTGCATCCAAAAGTAAAAGAAACACTATATAACAACTTTATAAAAACTGACTTAAAAAGTTTCAAAAGAAAACAACAGATTTTGAAGTTCTTCTGACTGGAGCACTTTCTCTTATATAAAGAAGAGATATTTTCCTATGTAATAGTGTCCTTTCTTTACAGAAATAGCTGTACTATGACACATATGCACAAGGATTCCCACAGAACACACTGTCCGCCATCCGCCAAGGAGCTGCCAAGCTCACCAGCTGGCTTCCGAGATGCCTTCACTGGGGTGCAGCCACTCTATGGTGGAGCCCAACAGAGTCTGCAGGTCGCTGGTGAATTCCACCAGATCAAGCAGTTCTTTGCTCTCCGGGTTGAAGGCTTCCAGGTCTTTGGGACAAGAGAATAAAAGGCTTGTGGAGACCTGCCGGTAGAGCTCTGCCTCGGCAATGGTGACAATCTCCACATTTGGAAAGTTGCAGCGGAAGATGCGTGAGGACATCTTCAATTTCTTCAGTACATCTGACAGCAGTAGCCAATTTCGTGGCCTAGGATATGCAAAGGCAAGTGGTTAGAGTTCCTGGTAAAAATGCCATACCTCTGTGTGTGCCCCATTACTGGCACTAGGGGAAGACTCTGAGTTGCACCCTGTTTGATCTCTCCTTCCCTTACACCCCTCAACTCTGTTGAGAGTGACAGTATCTCATTGGTTGCATATATCCTGCCATACTTTATGATTTCTCTCACTGTTTGTAACAGCATACATGTTTATAGCTTCAGAGCCTAAGGGGGATTTTACTCATTAGGCACCTTCGTGAACATAGGGTAGAGCCAAGGACTGATCACTGGGCTACAATGGCCTAACCATGTGAGTAAGACAAGCTCTAGCCAGATGTGATGACACTGGAAGGTCCCAAGTGCCATGTATAATGATCGTCTTAATACATCTCAAAGCATTTTGGTGATGAAGGTACCCAAGTTGTTGACTCTTCTGTGAAACCCCAATCACTAATTTGCTGTTCTAATGAGGGAAGTTTACATCATGTGCAATGGGCCACCCCTTGGAATAAAGGATTACTGTGTCATGTGAGGCTCATTACCCACTGTTATCTCTACCCCGCCTCTCTTCTCCCCAAGCCTGGTTTGTGTTACACACACAGGACAGCCATGCTCACCCCTGAGCGACGGACACTTGAACATTGTAACAAGGTAAGAGGGGGCTGTCTGAAAATTCAAATTCAAACACATCGCTGTAGGCATCATCGTCCTCATCCTGGTCTTCTGGTCCTGGGGGGTTTGCTAACACGTCATAGCCGCTCTCATCATCGGGTTCTAATGTAGGAACAAGCAGGGAAAAAAGCATCAGTAAACTAGAGCAAGATGTCAGCTGCTGCCCCACCCCAAAAGGGAGGAGCTCTAAGCCAACAAACTTCTTTCTTAACTGAACCTGGCTTCCAACAGCCGCCCTCTGCCCTGGCTTCCCCTCCCCCAGCCCACAAGCAGTTTTAACGTGCTCACTTCCCACTCCAAATATATACATAAAGAAAAATAAGGCTGCTATAACACTTACCACATACAGAGCTGCCATAGAACTCCCAGGAGCCATTGGAGTCATCGTCACTGCGACCCTGTAGGTCATTTAAGTAATCTGGAGAAAGAGACAGGAAATGCCTAGTCAAGAAAATACTCTACTCCATGAGAACAAGAAGCTGATCAAATTTTGGGGGGTGGGGGAAGATGTCTGCTCCCCCCCCATAAACTCTTTTCCAGCTGCCGGTCCGCTCCTATTGCCTCTCTGTATACATCAAGGATGTTATTTCCCTACAACCCTGTTCTCATAGTATCTGACCGATGTATGCCGACTCCACCCCAACAGGAGCCACCAGCTAAAACTCTTAGCTCTTCTCAGCAGACACAGAGGAGCAGTTTATTCCTGCATCTCTTCAGGTAAACAAGGGTGGGCCAGGGGTAACTTTAGTAGCTAGGCGCTTAACTGCAGGTCCTTGCCATGCAAGACAATCTGGAGTTTCTGCTTTAGGGATCTGCCTGGGGCTCAGGAACATATTTTTCCTACGACAAACCCCACACGAGCTGGTAGAAGCCTTTTGTGTATGGGCTGTTTGAGTCATTTCAGGCTGACGCCAAACGTAGACCTGCGAGTCCCAGAAAATACAAAAACACTCTTGGAAGGCGCTTAGGGGAAAGCATTTAGTTTTGCAAGAACAAGGTTGCCTGACATAAAAGGCCAAAGAGCCTAATCACTGGGTCCCCACCCGCCTCCCACGCATGATGCCTGAGCTTTGTCAAGTGCCAAGCAACAGGGGCCAATGAGGGAGACACCATTTCTTGGGTCCTTTTGGTAGTACCTGTTAAGAATTTTTCCATCAGTTCGCTGTGGGTCATTTTCATGATGGTTCTACCTGAGTACGTGGCAAGGGTAGGGTCAGCACCATAGGAAAGCAGCAGGCGGACAATTTCCAAGTGATCGTTCTCCACGGCGTCGTGCAAAGGCCTAGGGAAGAGGCACATGGTGGCACTGAGTTCCCGGATGTGCCACTTGTCTCCGGTGGATGCCCACAGACAGCACCGAACATGTGTGGAACATGGGGAGCGTCTCCTGGGCATGGCACTTTATCCAGAATGTATATTGTGTTATCATCGCCACTGCACAGACAGGAAGACCAAGGTCCCCAAGGTCAAGGCACACATCACCTAACCCTCAACCTTGTGAGTGAAGGCACTGCTTCAAGCTTCCTTCTCACAAAGCACATCTACCTGAATTCAAGGCTAAGGAAGAACTCAAACTCCACCCCCTCTCAAAAAAAAAAAAAAAAAGCTTCAAACCAGCAACAGGCTCCTGGGGAGTGGGGGCGGAGTCTCATTCACACAGAAGGCAATCCAGACTCCTACTGACCTGACCCTGCAGGATGTCACACCTGCCAGACAGCAGCACTCCAGGCCCTGGAGCCCAGGGGCCACTGGGGAATAGCACAGCACCTTGCCTCACGGCAGCGCCACCCGCAAGCTAGACACTAGTGATGACTCAGACCTGGGTCTCAGACCAATAAACTGGGGCCAAGGACAGGGTGAGGGCCAGCGAAGCAGGAGTGGCAAGAAGGGGAGATGCACCCTAGGGACTCTCTCCCAACTCCCAGGGATTTCAGAGACACCATGGTGCTTGCAGGTCACCTGTTGCTGCCGTTCCTTAAGGGGGTTCCCCGTGTACCCAGAGAAGCCACTGCCTGGGTCCCAGCACAGGGCCAGGCAGGAGCCTGGCAAGACACGCCACTGACCTGGTTCCGTCCTGAGCACTGCAGTTGACATCAGCGCCATATTCCAGGAGGTGCCGCACGATGTTGAGCCACCCCCTGGCACAGGCCTCGTGCAGGGCACAGTAGCCTGCGTTGTCTCGATGATTGACATCACAGATCTTGTTTTCCAAGCAGTACAAGACGACTTCCTGTGCAGAGGGGACAAGGAACACTGTCAGGTCAACCCCACCATGCTCATTGCTTCCCAAAACACACACACATCCGGAAGTGGGGCCTCAGGCGGGCTGGGTCGTGGTTTTGGGGAAGCCAATCACATGAGTGATAGGGAGCACGTCACTGGGGCCTCTGCTTGCCCCCCAGCCCTTCCAGAACCAGAGACAGCTAAGCAGCTGGCTCCTAAGATGCCAACGCACAGTCGACTTGATCAGCTCATGCAGCGGGCAGTGGTGGGTGATAGCCCAAGTTGACAACAGTGAAGACTACTCATGTACAACAGATTCAACGAGTGTGCAGGTCAGCCAGGCCCTTGTTTGAGTTTCAGCTCCCTGCTTCTGACACAAGTTCCCATTGATGCCCACCCTGGTAGGTAGCAGGTGCGGGGAGTCCTGGATGGAAGTTGGTAGGCTCCTGGCTTTAGCCTGGTTCAGCCCTGGTAATTGTTGCTATGGGGTGTGTGTGAAGCAGCAGAGAAGATCCCTGTGTCTGGTCTGCCTTCCAAAACAAAGTGCGAATGAAAAAAAAGACTAGGAGGAGAGCCTGGGCTGCACTGTTTCTGTTCAAATGGGAAGTCAAGTTCAAGAGGAGGCTCCCTGTAAACTACATAAATCATCAAAAAATGACAGGCTTTAAATAAGGCTACCCCCCCTTTTTTTTCCCCCAAGCCTCACTTCGCCACCTCCCTTGGGGCCAAATCCATGGGCTCTGTTCCTACTGACTTGAGTGAATGGCAGGGCTGTAATACAGCACATAGTGCAACTGACACATTGCCCAGATGCGCCCCACACTGACAGTTTGCATGGGAATCGCTGGAGCTAACCTTCCTTCTTTGGCTTGTGAAAACACTAGTGTGAACCACTGCTAGTTAGCAAAGCAGCAATTTATTCCATGGCTTTATTACCTTGATTAAGTTCTCAAACACATGGAACAGGATCTGCCATCAGAAAACATGTCCTGGCACCGCCCTGCTCAAGGCGCCCAGCAGAGAGCTGCAGGTGCCATGAAGCGGGTGGGCGACCCAACCCATGCTGCACATGCTGAGGGGTGCCTGTGGCACACAGCTAACTTCCTTTGTGACAACTCCTTTTCAATGCTCATTTGAGCTTTCTCAGGTTCTTGCATAATGGGTAACAGGTGTGCAAGCATTTGAGCCATGCTGCTTTCCAGGATTCTGCAGTAGCAGGAAGCTGGATAAGAAGCAGAGAAGCAGGTCTGAAAAGCGGGCCAAGGCTGTGGGATTGGGAATTCGCCCTGCCAGTGGATTAGCCTAGAGCCACTGGGCCCAGTTCTCTTCAATCACTCCGCTGTCCAACTTGAGCCACCCAGGAATGCGAGGTGGGGTCTTAATCTGATCTGCCCTTTCTAGGACAAGCCAATCAAGGTGGTGCTAAGAAGGAATGTACTCCTCCCGGCAGCCGCGGTTTGCACACTAGTGCCTCGCTGCTTCCGGTCAGAGCAGCAACTCCAGGCCAGAAACAAGACAAGAAAGCCAGAAGGCATGCCTGCAGCAGGTTCCTGCCTTCGGGTCCTAACTGCAGCCCAGCCCGCAGTCCTCGCAGCTCGCAGGCCACCTGCCCCGAGCGCTGGTATCCAGGATACAGCATGAAGCTGCTGCTCTTTTCACCGGCCGTCACTAGCCAGACTCGAGTGCATGGCGGCAAGCTAATGAGTTGTGTGCCCCAGCCGGGGAGAGGCCCCCATCATGTGACTCCGGGATCAGCTCCGAGCACCACCCACTGCTGTGCGCAGATCAATTTACTCGGATCCCGGCGGCCTGCCTGGTGTCCTACCAACCCCGGGTTTATTTGTTCTGACAATTATGGCCTTCACCTGGAAACCGTCAGCGCTGCTCCGGCTGATGTGAGGGAGCCAAGAAATGAAAGGACAGCGGAGCGGAAGGGCAAGCCAGCTTGTTCCCCCCAGAGGACGGGAGCAAAGGCAAGCATCACCCGACAACCAGGTCAGATAGCTTGCTGTGGCCTGCCCTCACTCAACCGCGTGGGCACCACTGACGGTCGTAGTGCTTCTCCCCTGCCACCCAGTTCCCCGAGGCCAGCCAGCCAGCCGTGGCCAAGCCCTTGGAGACTTTCTTTCTCTGTGTGGGTCAAGCATGCTCACAGAGATCCCAGCCAAAGAGGGGGGACAGCCAGCACCATGACCAATACAGAGAATGGTGACAAAAGCAGATGCAGAACCCCGTTGTCTGAGCTACCAATGGGAGCATTCGCAGGGCAGCCTACCCAAACAACAACAACAACAACAACAACAACAACAACAACAACAACAAATCAAACTGTTTTTGTTGGACAATTCTCTGGTAAGTGGCTATAAGCTGAATGCCATTAACCGCAAAATGTAACCATAAAGGCCATAAACCCGACATTGCTAATTAATTAAATGCCTCATTAACTTTTTTAAAAACATAACTTATTCAATTCATAGAAAATTTAACCATCACCACTAAAAGCACAAGCATGTGGTCGCACGCTGGCACTGTAGCCTAAGAAACCGAAGGCCTCTTGCCGGGGAGGGAGAAGTCTGACGCTCCCTGGCAGCCCAGGTGGTCCGTGTAAGATGCACCTGGGGACAGGGGCTGCCGTTTAGCACCAAGAAACAACAGCAGTGGAGGAAGCCCTAACCAAGCCTAGCCAACCCGTCGCAGGCCGTGGCATCGTCAGCTAAGCAACAGTAAGAAGAAACTCCAAAAAGCCACCCCCAAGGCAGTTGACACAACCTTCCACTGCGATGCTCGCCCACCATGGCCCACCACGCCAACCGTGTACAAATCTCTGCTCCCCCAATCCTGGAAAGTTAAAGTTCAGAAAGTCAAAAGTTTTCAGCTAGCAACTTGAAGCCTCCAGTATCAAAACAGATGCCCTGTGCAATTTACGCCATGCAAGTGACATTCTGAAAGGGGAGAGGGGGTAGCCTAGGCTTTCGCAGGGGCCAGCCTGGTAGCCTTATAGACTCTGCATTAAGCACTCCAGAAGCCCAGCCTTACGCCCACGCAGGCTGTATATACAAAAGCCTCCAACGTGGAAATGCTCGCTTAGAGGCCAGAGCACCGTCTCTGCGGCAATAGCGTGCCAAGGATGCCAAGATCAAAGGCCAAGGCAGGAGTCCCGAGCCACAGAACCTGGGCAGCTCACTGCCTTCCTGCCCTCGCTCGTCTCTGGTGCCTGCTGGAACCACACGTCTGTTTTCTCACCCACCATTAGTCACAAGTGGCCCTGCCCGCTAGCATGTTGCAGCTCCCCCACCCCCCCAGGTACTTGCGGGCAACCAAGCGGCTGTCACTTGGATTAATTACCAAATCATTCTGGAGAGTTCTCTCTGAGACAGACACACTGGTACAGACCCAGAAAGGCACACACAATCAAGTACCCGGTTAGTGTTACACAGGCCGGCCCCATGGCTCGCTTCCAAGGTGTTACTTGCACACTCATGACTTGGCGGGGAGGCAGGGAGCGCGGTGGCTGCGTGGTACTGGTGGGAAAGACTCAAGGTGCAAGGCCTTGAGTAGCAGGGTCGAGGGGGTCCCCAAAGTGAAGCCAGCATAGAGCCCACTACCCCACTTGTCCTCTACACACCATTTGCTGAGCTGTTTCCCCCCCACCCCCACAGTCAGCTACCAGAGGGTTGGTGCCAGTGGGAAGAAAATAAAAAAACCTTTGCTCCACGGGCTATTACACCACTGAGTTCAACTGACTGGGGTGCCAGGCAGCAGATGCCATCTACCTCACCGAGCTTTTCAGACTGCACCAAGCCAGTCCCAGGGAGTGCTGGGCTGCCTGGACAAGTCGCTTATAAGCCTTCTGGAACTCAGTCTCCTCATCTGAAACAGGGGCTAACACTTCTTCCTGCCACACGGAGGTGATGACAGCCTTAGCAGGGATCGGAGCCCAGGGTTGAATGCTCCCCCAGCCACACTGAGAGGGCTTGCAGAAGGGATGGCACACCTCCTCCTGACCTCTGGGGCTGCCTCATCCTATCTTAGACCAGTGCTGTGGCTCAGTGGGTGAAGCCACAGCTTGCAACAGCAGCAGCCCATGTGGAATTGATGGCTTGAATCCTTGTTGTCTGGCTTCTGATGAAGCTCCCTGCTAATGCACCTGGGAAAGCAGCAGAGGTCAGCCCAAGTGCTCGGTCTCTGCCACCCACGTGGGAGACGCCAATGGAGTTCCTGGCTCCTGGCTCAGCCGAGCCCAGACCTAGGCATGGCTGGCACCTGGGGAGTGAACCAACGTATGGAAGATCTGTTTGTGTGTGTGTATGTGTCTCCCTCTCTGCCTTTAAAGTAAATAAATAAGTGATAATCGGGAGAGAAAAAAACCATTTAGATCTGTACCTCTTGTGACCTCACACAGCCGCTGCCTCCAGGACAGCAAGACGCAACCCCAAACAGAACAAATAAATAACCTCTCCCTCTGGTTCATCAGAACCCAGAAGGGCTCATTAAAATTCCCCTGGTAGCCTGGCCCTGGCGCATGTCTGATTTCGTATGAGAGATAAGCGACGGTCACTGGAGGAGGCTCAAGCAGCCATCCAGCCTGGATGCGGACTAAACATCAGAAAGGCCTTTCTTCTCAGAGCAGCGCGATTGAACCAGCCACCAAAGAGGCAGGAGGCCCCGCAAACACTAGCAGTCAGGCCCTCATGCCGAGGGGGCGGGCTCTGCCCTCCAACTCCCTCCCCGCCCCAGCTCCCAGGAGCTGCCTCCCATTGCTCAGACCTCGTAGCCCAGCCGGGCAGCCCGCTGTAGGAGGGTCTCGCCAGCATTCTTATTGACGATAAGTCTCCGTGCTTCCGGTGGCATCGGGCGCGACTGGGTGGTCTCCTGAGGAGAACTTGAGCGGGGCAGCTGCGGTGGGGCCTGCGGGGCTGGCAGCAGTTGTTGCAGGCGGTCGAAGGGCTTGGGTTCCTGCTTGGCTGGCGGGGACGCATCGTAGTCCGGGCTGGGCTCAGGTCGCTTTCGGACTCTGCGCACGGTCATCTGTTAGGGAGGCAGGCGAGGCCACACAGATAAGGCTGCATCCTTGCCAACACCTTGTCCACCACCATCACCACCAGAGAAAGGCACTTTGCTTCCTGTTCACATTCGTGGGGAGGGGACGGCTGGGCGGGGATGGCTGGGGGGTGGGGCGGGTACCAAGGAGTGATGACTGGTGAGCAGGCGGGGGAAGGGGTCCAGGGGTTACCTTGCCGTCGGCGTTGTCCACATAGTAATCCCCTGGCAGCGGCAAGCTGCGCCTGGGCTCCTGAGGTATAAGGTGTTTCGTTTTGCACAGCCTCTTGCCCGCCGGCTTCTCGCTGTGCTCGGGGTACTTTTGGAGTAGAGAGGCCGCCGAGCAGTCGTCCTCCTCGTCGGCGCACAGCGCATCTGTCTTCGGGCTTTCTTTAATTCTCGGCTGTTTGGCAGGCAGCCTTGGGGCCGGCGTGCAGTTTGGCTGACTCTGCTTCTTCCCGCTCACATGGGTGGATGACAGGCTCGGCCTGGGCGGAGAGCCGGAGAACACAGGCAAGCCTGGAGGGGGAGGGAGAGAAGCAGGCGTTACAGGGATGTGTGTGTAAGCGGGTGGCGGGGGCAGTGGGGAAAGCCCATGGTCTATGCACCCCGATCACCTCCACCCCCATCACCAGAACGGCTCCAGTATTTTTTTTTTTTTTTAATCATCCCACACTGAGCCAGCAAAGAGGTTAACCCACAAAATGCCAAGTGGCTGGGCTTCTTCACTGCAGAGCTACAAGATGAGCCCTCCCACTCTCTTGGCTCCACCCACCCCCTAAGCTTGCAAGCCCAGTAGCCACCCAAGAATTCCCTCCTGGCTCAGTCTCAGGCTAGCTAAGGGGCCCCAGGCCTGACAAAACCAGGCTGGTGCCCTGCAGCTGGGGTGGGAGAAGTGCAGTGGAGGGTGTGGGAGGAGGGAGATGAAGACCTGGAAGGCCCTTTCCCCTAGGGCCAGGAGGCCAGGCAGCCAGGTGCACTGCTGTACCTTGCTCGTTGTCGCTGGACTTAAGGGACTCTTCGGACCAACTTCTGTTGCCTTTGGCCTCGGTCCTTTTCCTGCTGGCTTTCTCTTCGCTGAGGTTATTTCCCTGGATGGTGACTTCAGACGGAAGTGCCTGGGCCACTTCCTTTCTGCCTTGCCGGGCACACTTACTCTCTGCGGCCGACACCTGCTGCTCCCACCGCTCTCTGAGGTGCAGCAAGTGGCGCTGTTTTTTAGGATGGAGCCCTGTTAATTCAATACACACCTTCAGGTTGGTCAGCTCACTACAATGTGGGTCTTCTAAGTGGTTAGAGGAACTGTTTGTCATTTCCCTCTCAGGCCAGTCATCTAATGGAGAAATAACTACAAATTAATCACCAAGCTCCCTGGAGCGGGGAACAAAACTGTCTTATACATATCACTACTTGGGGAGGGGAAGGGATGGGGGGGAGAGAGGGAGAGGTGACCGCCTCTGCCTGAGCTGGTCACCTCGTTTGCTTTTGAGTGCCTGTTTGGGGGCAGGGTTGGGGGAGTGGGGTGCAGCACGCCAGGGTTGGGGTGGGGTGGGGGAAGGGGTGCACACATGGGTGGGGGGCGGTACGGGTGTCTCAGGGAGGCAGTGTGGGAGTGGTGAGGTTCCCCCTCCCTGACTGGTTCTGTCTACGGGGTTGCGCGCACGCCCACATGCACAGGGCCCCCAGTAGGCCGCCAGAGGCCTCACCTTTGGAAAGCCGTCTGCGCTTGGCCTTGAGCGCGGGGTCCTCTGGCAGTTCCTCGGTTGCGGTGTCGGGGTGGCTGCTGTCACCCGAGGCTTTGCGTTTCCTATCCAAGCGGACAGTGGGGCTGTGCGGCAGGTCAGCGGCCGCCTGGTGTGCGGGCGGCTCACTGCCAGGTGGCCTCTCGGCAAAGTACTTCTCCACAGGAAGGTCTTTGTCCTCTGAGCCTTCAAAGGGCTCATGCTTGTTTGCTGCACTGAAGTCGCCTGCACAGGAGAAAAGACAAGACCACCTACAGTGAGGGGCAGACAGTTCCCCTGAGAAGGTGGGCTCTGTGTGTCTGTGTGTAAGCAGGACGGCCAGGTCATCTGCTTCCACGGGAGCTCACACATTGGGGGGTACAGTATCAAGGCCACACTCACATGCCCTTGGCGTGTGTGTGTTGGGGGGCGCTCCTCAACAAGCTCATAGAAAGTGCATGGCGGGGAAAAGCTTTACACGCATACTGTAAACTTTTCACACCATTATGTTGCGACTGTGTGTTGCCCTGAGCTTTTCAAGTGCCCCTGAGGACGTGGGGGCATGAAGGAATAAAGATGAGGTCTGTGCACACACTGTATTCGGCTTTTGCAGCAGCTAAGGTCCAAACAAGCCAGGGTTGTTGCCCTAAACCATCTCTCTAGGAACATTTTGGTATGAGGCAAATTTTTTTGAAATGAATGGAAAGTGGATTTAACAAAATAGCTTCCACACCTCCCAAAATGCCATTCTACAGAAGAGATGGCACCAAATTCACAAGGGTCAGTAGCGGAGATGATGACTGACCTTTGGGAGACGTGGAAAGCTCAGCCTGGCCTGACAGTCCTGCCAGCCAAAAGTGACAGCGTTTTGTGCAAGGGCCAAGGATGCTGGGCAAAGCCAAAGGCAAGATCTCCTTAGCTGAAGTTCAAAGGCAACCTCAAAGGACTCAATTCCATGGCTACACACATGTAGTGGAGAATCAGGTGTCTGTCATCAGGAAGTGGCTCCCATTTCCTGTCCACTAGAGATGGAAGGAACTGGCAAGGGCCCAGTCACCCCATCCCATCTGGCACTCCTGCTCCTTTTGTGCCAACTTCCATGCACAAGGCGCCCCTCTCTCCTTTTCACTAGCAGGTGTGGCTTTATGGAAGCTGCCCATCCCAGTGCCGGGGGACTGTGCTAGCGTCAGCTTAGCCCTTCCCACTTGTGCCATAGCTTGATGAACAGCGCATCCACTGCTCTTCTCTAATATGGAAATGACCACCATCAAGGTGTTTGCCCCTGGCCCACTAAAACGCTCCGGCTCCTCTCCCGAGGTGTGAGTCTGAGAGCTTGGTAAGCACAGAGGTGAGAAGCAGAAATCGCTGGCTCCTGGATACAATGATGAAAACTTCCCCTCATCTAGGAGAACCTGTCCGCCAGGCCTCCACCTGGGCAGACACTCCAGTTCTAGATGACCATGGGTTCAAGCTGCAATGCTGGTGGGGTTAACCTGAGCTCTCAACACTTGGAAGGTTTCATTCATTTCCTCTCTGGGGGTGTCCCTCCCACAGTACAACAGACAGGGCTGTACCTACCTCCCCACCCCCACCCAGTGCCTTGCAATCTTCCTCCTCCTCCTGGTGATGCACCACGGAGACTGGCAGAGCTGAGTTGGGAATGACTTAGCCAGACCCCAGACGTCACAACAGGGGCCTACCATCAGGCTCAGTAAGCCACAGGGCTGCCCCCATATCTGGCCCCTGTTTTCAGGTGGGACAAAGACAGCGTGGCCACCATGTCCCCAGGGGCAGCCAAGGGGAGGCCCCAAGACTTGGGCATTAAAGTCCTGAGACCAATTTGGATTTGAACTGTAGTGCTTAAAAGCTCTTAAAGCACTTCCTTCCCCTAACTCTTGAGGTAGGAAAGATGGCTGAAACTGGGTGGGCTTCGAAAAGCAGAGATCAGAGATAAGAGTGAAGATGAGAGTGGCCTGGCATTGTTCCTAGCAGCCTAATCCCTTCATGTCATGGCAGATGCACAATCTCTCTCCACCCGTTTTAGATTCACTTTCACCATCTGACACTTGAACTCCAGGGCTCATAGAGTCAGGGTGTTTTTAACACCTCCTGCATCCTAAGACATCTATTTTCGGGGAGAAGGTCTTTCCTTCCAAGTGGTCACTCCTACTGCCAACTTCCTAGCAGCATAGGGAGTAGAAAATTCACCTACCCCATCTTTTTGCCAAAAATGCCCACAACTTTGGCCCACAGAAAACCACCCGGAAGACCTGGGCTAATAGTTCACCTGCCCAGGTGAGATGGCTTGCCACCTGCCTCCTCTCGGGCTGCCAAGATGGGAAAAGCGCCTCACTGCCCGCTAGTTCGCCAGCTCCACTTGTGCCTTGGTGTTGGCAGAGCAGTCATGGTGGCTCCCCCACATCCGGAGATGCCCGTACTGTAAACCCAAAGGCACAGGCAGCAGCCAGTGCTGCTTTCTCCTCCGTTCGCAGGAATAACTTGCAAACTGGGTCTATCCTCTTCCCCCAATCTCCCAGCTTCTTGGGGCACAGATTCTGACTGCCCACGTAGACATCTTCACTGACTAGGGTGATGGTTCACAAGCCAGGAGACGATCCTGAAAAACCGCACCCCAAGTGCCACGTACTGCAGGGGATGCATTCCATGCCCAGTCCTCACAGCTGGCACAGGACCTCCTCAAACCGCTACCTCCTGGATTACCCTTGGGGACCAACGAGGTGGCCCAAGAGCGACAGACAGGGCTTCTAGCCCTTAGACTCCAGGGTCACTGTTAACTCCATGACATGAATATGGCTGTGTGGCTACTGGTTTGACACTTGCTTTCTCCCCCAAACCATGGTCAGGTGACACACTTCACACAATCTACCAAGTTGTGCCGCAGCACCACCTCATAGGTGCACCACCACATGACATTTACATGTCACCCAGGCAACACGGCAACCGCACCATTGAGGCAGCCATGCCCAATGAGCCCTAAAACAAACCAGTAGGCAGAGTGTTGAGTCCGAGGTTATTCAAGAGGTCAAGCCCCTGGGCAGCAACTGTGTCACCTCCAGCAGAATCTGCTCTTGCTGTGACTTGCACAGCCTACATTGAAAATACGCATTCTCTCTCTCTGCTGCAACCTCCAAGGGGTTCCCAAAGCCTGCACGTGCTCCCTTGGAAAGCAACTTGCCAGGGGAACGAGGTCCCAACCAGGCCCTCTGACTCAGGCCTTCTCCAAGTTCCCCGAGACACACCCCTCCCCGAAGGTTCTAGGTTTACTCCAGCCAAGTGGTGAACAACGGAGATGGTGACTGTGCTCAAAAATTCCTCCTTGTTGCCTCTCTCCACTTTCCTAATGCTGCTGATGGCTCCCAAAAAGCAGAATTTGGATCAGTTTCGACAATGACCAGTTGACAGTAAAAGCTTTGACTCGGCCACCCACATTACTGTAAAGAAGATAGGAAAGCCATGACTGGTGTTCATTCACTTTCCTTAAGCAAGCCCAACTTCCCCTCCTCCCCCATTTCAGAAGCCAATGGTGCCTCCAGGAGTGGGAGAGCTGCCTCCTGCACCGGATTGGCGAGCCCTCCCTACTCCCTCTCCTATCAGATGATAGTTTAGTTCTTGGTCACAGTGAAACTCATAAGAGAGAACTGAAGAGCCCCCTTAGAAAGCAGGACTCCCACGAAAGGCTGTGAAGGCAAAGTTAATTTGGTAGCTCAATGTGGCAGTGGCAGCAAAGGATAGCAACTTGTCTATGGCACTCTCCACCACAAACCACCTCCTTCTTTGGAAACTAGAGACAAGACCAGAAGACTTGAAGCTGGCTGAATTCCCATCAACCCCTTCCCCGCCCCCACTGCCTCCTTCAGTCTTCACTCCACGGTGCCCACTTCTGCCAAGTCCTCCCAGATACCTTCGCAAGAGCCAATGTCATGAGGCACGTGCCAGGAAGAAAGCTTTCTCCGCAGGCTCACCCATGAACAATTGGCCCTTCCAGTGCCACACGGCCACCTCCCAAGGTGCAAATGAGCAAGGGATTCTGCCAAATGGGCAAGGTTCCCCACGGCCAGCAACTCAAAACTATTTTCTGCAAAACTAACGTTCAACAACGTCATACCCAGAAAGCCTGTAGCAAACCACAGGGGATTCCCTGGAGATGGGTCAGGCAGTGAACAAGGACTCGCTCCCTGACCAGCAATCTCCCAAACTCCATCAGACACAGATGAACTGAACTGGGAATGCCACACCTTCCACTGCATGGAGCCCTAGGAAACGCCCCTTCTGGGGAATCTGTTGCACCTGCTCTCCCTGCTGTGCTCACTCAGATGCCCGAAATCACCTTCACTGAGGATTCGGCTTTCTGCCACTCGAAGCAATCCAGCAAGCGCATTCAAGAAATGAAGACAAAGACATTCCACTCTGACTCTCAAAGTCTCATCCCCAGATAGCATCGCAAGCTCGGTCCCAGTGGGGGGACCAGCTCCTACAACTAAAGCCGGAGGAAGGCAAGCCCTGGCTTTCTCTCCACACATGATCTCTAGGACCCCATTCACTTTCTGCCAAGCACAAAGAGCCACACTATTTCTGTAGGGCTTTGTAGCCACTAATGCGCTAAACAACCACATTCATCCTGACGGCGCCCTCCCCCATCCCACTTCAACCAAACCTATACGCCTTCAGAGGAGAGAACGCAAGGTCCCTCCATCTCAGGCCACACAGTGGCAGGTGGCGGACAGAATGTCACACACCTCAGTTAGGAAACGGAACCACTGTTTTATTGGATGGACCCGCGACCAGGCATGGGGGACCAGTGCTTCTTTGGAAGGAGACAGTCTCAGAAAGGAATCTGGTGAAGGTGCCCCCCGGCCTGGAGGCTTGCTACAGTGTTGAAATGTAGAAACACCTGGTTAATGCTATAGCTAGCGAAAGCCAAGGCCAAGGCGACCGCTCAGGGCAGACAGCACCAGCACAACAGGCCATTTTTGGGGGTGGGCACACCCCGTCTCTTGTCCAGGATCTGCAATTACATTCGTCCTGTGCTCATCCTGATGGTACCCAGCCAGCCCGCCCCCTAGCCAGCTGTGCGGGTTCACTTACATCTCTCGTTGTCATTCTGGTTAGCACTGGCCTCCTCCAGGGTGACCGACTTTGGCTTTTTGTCCTGATTTCCTTTCAACTTGTCCCAGTCGGCGGGGCCAAATTTGCACACCTCGGTGTCTTTGGTAGCTGGGTGGCCACATTCTCGTTCTTTCATCTCCAATTCTGAGAAGCGCATCATTGCACGCTAGAAAGAGAGTGGAGATGAAGGAAAAAAAAAAAAAAAAAAAAGAAAAACAACACCTTACCATAAAAGCAATTTCATTGGTCTTACCTTAAAGGAAAGCATATCAAAAGAAAAAGTTTGCCCAAAACCAACCACAATTTATGAGATACAACTCAGGTATTTAGTGATATAATTTAAGAGTATCTATATGTGAGGAGCCACATATTCTTTTATTCATTAAGTCATACGGCTATAGATTAGGTATGCGGTGTGTATGCATAGCCACACATACACGATTGCATAGACAGACATTCTCTCTCGGAGATAAGTGAAACACAAGAGAAAGCACAACGCAAAGGAAAAACACGACAACAGCACGACAGGAAAGAAACACAAATGCACAAATGAATAAAGACGACCATGGCCCACAAACTTCCCTTTGTAATATTTGGAAATGAAATTTAACTCAAAAGGTTTATGGAAGATTCTAGTAATAAAAATTTGAAGAACTGACCTCACAGTAAGCAGCGGGTAGACATAAAATACTGTCCTCTTGTAATCCTTCCATCTATGTAATTAAAATGGGCACTCAATGGATCATTTAGATAACTTCATCCATTTTTATAAGCAAAAACCAATTTTTTTTCTTAACATTGCAAAAACAATTTGGCTTCATTCATCTTGTAAGTAAAACTAAAATATCTTAAGGAAATTCCTAGCAACATCTATCATACGTCACCAGCAAATTAAACACATACTCTATCCCTTTAACCTAACTTGTCTCACTCTGTCCCTCTGTGACAAAATTGTATGATTCCCACAAACATGCGGCTTTTACACTGCTCCAAGTATCAAGTATGGCATTGTAAGCAGTGTTTGTACAATTATCTGCTATCTTACAGGCAGAGAAATCAAAGCAATTGATAGGCAAACGTCACACAGTCTCTAGATAGCCTTTGACATAATTAAAACTTCCACCCCCAGCATCTGAGCACAGCTCTTGGCATAAACTACAGACTAAAGCACACGGACCGCCCAAGTGCACTACCACTCGCATCCCCTTCCTGGGCACATTGCAAGCATTCCAATTTTACCTTAAGCGTCATTCACATCTGCCTGGTGCCTTGCCCTGCCACGCTCCCCCCACCCCTCCACCAGATCCTGAATTCCCAGCCCAAGGGGGCTCACCTGCAGAGCTCGCTGCTCCCGGCTGAGCTGACTGGAATCAGCGTACAGTTCGGTGGTGACGCACTTGAACCGGTCACCCACGTAACCTGCCGAGTTGGCGATCCTCTTGGCCAGCTTGGATGGCTTCGGTTTCAGAACTTTGCCGTCAGTCGGCTCTGTCTCCTCTGCTCCATCTTTGGTATAGCTGGGGGTGACATCCATACTTGGAGGGGTGCTGCCCACACAAAAGGGTTTGGGATCCTCTTGGCTTTTACCAAAAGCCACTGTAGTAGGGCCATCACCCCCCAGGGTGGGCTCCAGGAAGGGCGTGGCCGCTGGCATCCCGAGGTTTTCTTTGTTGGTGCTGGCCGGGCTGGTGTCCTTATTTAGGCTGAACACGGGTTGGCCCGGCGCCTGCTTGAAGGCATAAGTGTCATGGAAATCGCCCATCCGCCCCAAGTCCTCTCGCAGGGTGATGAAGTCCCGGAGTGGCTGCAGAGCGGGCTCCGCCGGGGGCTTGGCGGCCTCCACGCTCTGACCTGCCCCGTCCGCGGCAAAGCTGGCCTTGGCTGCATTGGGCTCAGCTTTTGCTTCGGACTCTTCTCGCAGCAGGTCCACGTAGACGAGCTTGTCGCTCTTGACTACGGTCTTTCCTGGGTTCCAGCTGGGGTTGGCCTTCATGGTCTTGTCACCAGGAAGCTCGGGGTGAAGCTTGGTGCCACTGGCCTCCAACATGTCTGAAAAGCGATTGCGGCCGCTGGGCTCTTCGTAGCGGGCTCTCTCGTGGGAGCGTGATCGCCTCTCGGGTTTTTCTTCTTTCGCGATCTCTAAGGGCGTGTGCGGTATCAACATGGGATGCACCATGCCCAGCCCCAGGGCGTCTTGGTAGGTCACAAACTCCGGCCGGCCTGTGGGCAGTCCGTAGGGCAGTCCAGGCTTTGGGGCGAGGTGCCCAGGAAAAAGGCTGCCATTGGGCAGCAAAACTGGGTGAGGGTACACAGGTCCTTTGCCGTGCAAGGAGAGTGGACTGATGGCAATCCCTTCAGGGGCTGGGTAAGGGAGGTAACTCCTGGGGTAGGGAATCGGTGGGGACCTGAAAGCCTCGTTGGGAGAGAGGAATATTGAACTTGGTGGTTCCGGATTACTAGCTTTGGTGCCCTTGCTGCTGGCGCTGCCACTATGCTTGGCAGGTGTGGTTGGGGGTTGGCCAACGTGCTGAATGACGGACGGCGTGGTGTCCACGGAGCTCCTACTAGTCTTGGTGCTGTCAGTATTGGCATTGGGGGCTGGTGACGCCGAGGCCGGGCGACCCCCACTTGACATGGACCCCGAAACGGTAGCAATCACGGCCTCGGTGCCCCCCATGCGGGGGCAGGAGGAACTCCGCTGCTGCGGTAAGGCCCAGTCCAAGGTCTTATTCTTCAGGCTAACACTTTTGCTGCTGTCCTCCTCATTAGGACTTGGCCCGGGCACCACCCAGGATGAGGGGGCTGTGCTGATGATCTCTGATCTATACAGAGCACAGCCGCTTCCTGGAGGAGACAAACTTTCTTTTGGAATCTCACTTCCGGCCAGCACTAAGCCACTTCCAGCCCTGCTGTGGACCAGCACCGTGGGTGCCATCTTTTTCATGTGGTCTGCTTTGGAGGCGTCTACGTCCACCACTTTAGCAGACAAGTCCAGCGGCTTGTCAGTGACATCTTTGGTAACGGGCTGCTTCTCCAGCAGGGGAGGTGAAGCGCCATCCTTTCTGTCTTGAACCGTAGTCTTCCGGGGGTGCCCGGGCACCGACTGGGCACCCTCGCTCCCTTCCGGGGCCTTGGGATACTTGCCGTTGGACAGCCTGGCCGTGGGAAACTCACTGCTGACTGTCATGTATGGCTTCGACAGGGTGACTGATGGCGAGGTGGAGATCCTGCCGTAATGCTTGTGGAATTCAGAATAGGTGTCTGCGGCCGGCTGTGTGGGCAGATGGAGGCGGGGCGAGGGCCGTGGCGACGGCGGCAGCAGCAGGGCCGTGTCTCCTGGCAGGCCGCTGCTCACGGCCTTGGTGGAGGGGACTCTGGGCTGCTTGCTGTTCTGGATGTGGGGGTAGGTGTGGGAATCAACCGGGTTCCCTGGGCTGACTCCCATCTTCCAGGAGAGGCTTTTGTCTGCGCAGTGGACCAGCGGTGGGATGGCCGGGGAGGCTGAAGGAGTGGACAGCCTCATGGGTGAAGCTAGGGATGATGGGATGTGGGGGCTGACGTAGTGCGGTGGGGGCAGGTAGAGGAAGCGCTCCCCATTGGTGCAGACTGGAGAATACAGTGGCTGGGCCAGGCTGTAGGACTGCTGAGGTAGCAAGGCCTTGTACATGTTCAGTGAATACTTATTTGGCGAATCAAGGAAAGGGTAGATGGCTGGCGTGGCCCCCTCCATGTAAGGATTGACCCAGGGCAGCCGTAGGTAACTAGCACCATTGATGTTGAGTGGGCTCTGTTTGTCGCTGGCAGGCCTGTCCAAGCCTAGCGTCTCTGCGCTGGCGACAGCACTTTTTTGGATCCCAGATGGCGTTTTATATATAGCACTAAAGCCATTGGGGGGCTTCCCGGCTGCAGCGGCAGCGGCAGCAGCGGCGGCGGCGGCGGCAGCGGCGGCTGCAGCGGCCTCCACAGTCTCGGGCGTATTGGGTTTGAATTGCATTTCTGGGTTCCTTTCCGAAGAGAAAGCCAGGCCACCTAAGGAGCTTGTGGCAGCCTCGCGGCCCTTGTCTGAGCCCAGTCCACACAAGCTCGAATAAACAATGTTCCCGGGCACTCGGAGCCCTTCCCGGAGCAGGCCGGCACGGTCCATGCTCAGTGCAGCCAGGCCATCGATGCGATGGGCGGGACTTGCATCCACCTGCGTGGGAAAACACCATGTGTTTTATTCCGAACACTCTAGTCTGATGCCCCTCCCCCGAGCCCCGCAGCCACCACCACCTCATCCGGCCCTGGCAAGCATGCAACCTTTAGATTCGAGGCCCATACGCTAATTCGGTCATCTATTAACTCTGGAAAATTCACTCTCAGCAAAAAACGCTTCGCTCCAAGGAGACAGCTAACTGAAACAGGGGCCTGGCAGGGGCTGAAGCTGGGGCTGGGGCCTTCCCCTTCCCCCCCACAACAAAGGCAGCACGGAAGGCAAATTAACACTGTTCCTTGGGAAGACAGGAAAGCAGGGTTTGAGCTGGCTCATTTTTCAATCAATATGCAGGCCAGGGGCCAAGCTGTGGTTGGCGTTTTTTGGGGGCCAGCACGAAGACAACTGGACAGGATGAATTGTCCAGTAGCAGAGCCTTCCTGCGTGGCCCTATGCTAACCATCACCCCCCCGCCCCGCCCACCCACGGCGGGGGGCCAGGCCTTTAACGACATGCAAATGAACCCACGATTGATTACAGATCTGTTATCACATCAACAGAAGCCAGGAATTGCTTACCACGTTGTGGTTCAAGGGATTCTCTTCCCTCAGTTCCAATCTGCCTTTTGAAGTGTCACCATCATTCACAGGAATTTTCCTATTAAAAAAGAAAGACACGGGGGAAGTCAGAGAGCAGACTTTCGGAGATCCACCCCCCACCCCAGGGAAAAAAAGGCCATTCATTCCCCCCTCGCCCCCAGACTTCCCAGCGCCCCTCACTGTGGCATAGTCAAAGTTGCCCCCAATGGTGAATCGACTTGATCCCAAAAAGGAATCACAAATACGTCCCCTGGGTGAGCAGACCCAAACTTCACACATTCCATGCCAATATTTTCTTCTATAAACCAAACTGGCCCATTTCACTTGCTGTCATCCTAGCCAGTCCTTATAAGCGTTGAGGACACATGGTAAGGAAATCTATCAGTTAAAGAGCCAAGGTGTGTGTGTGTGTGGCGGGGGGAGGAAAGACTAGAGGGAGCTGTGATTGTGGCTCTGGCCACCTCAACCCCTTTGGGGTTATCTGGGAGGGCAGGGCTTCAAAACTTTTTCCCAAAACAAAGTTAGCCAAGTTCCTACAGAACTCGTTTTGCTACGGTGATAATGACATCATTTATAACACAATGACCGGGGTGGGGATACGGATGGGGACATACGCACAGACACACATACACACACGCACGATAACACGATACAAATGTTGGCTGCGCCAGGCTGCAGAGGAAGCTGCACGCATCTGTGCCAGGCTGCTGTGGCTGCCCTGGGACTTGTTATCAGAGAGCATCGATAAAGACAGTGCTTGGTGCCAACTTCCAAATCCCCAGGATCCAATCGCTGACAAGCAGCGGAGGCGAAGTTTCATCATTACCCCCAAAGAGTGGCTTCAATCAACTCCAGCTTGGCTGCCTCTACCAACCCGCACCCCGCTCCCCGACTCCCAGAGCAGCACAAGAGCCCATGACGGACGGACAGGCGCCTTGAAAGCCAGGTAGGTGCCTGTGGCCTCAGCAGTCGAGCAGGGAAGAGAACCAGACACGCAGGGCTTGCTTGCACGAGAGGGTAGCTAGCTTCTCCCGTTTATTACTGAGCCAACTATTTGTTTTAAAAAGCACATCGAATACCGATCCACCTGGGCCCATGCTCCTGACATTTAGACTTAAAGCAGCATATAGGCTGGGATTAATTCTCCTTCATAAATATGAAATAATAAATTAAGGACAAAAGTGCACTGAAAGGCCGCTTTCGGGGCTAATCTTTTAAAGGGCGGCAATGCTTGGCTGAGCCAGGTTGCCTGTTACAACTGTAAATCAGGGGCTGCCAGCGAAGCAGGGTGGTTTGGTGGGGGGAGGGGCTGTTGGGGGGGAGGAAGAGGACGGTTTCTTCCCCACCCCTCTCTTTGGGCACCCCCTCCAGCTAGGGAAAGGTGAGGGGGTGTCACCGGGGGCTTGCTTCGGCACAGACTGGCTCCCTCTTCAGGGACTCGGGCCCAGCAGGCACATTTACCTGTCTTCGCTGGTCCCGCACATGCGGACCCTCTCGCTACTCATCCAGCTGTGAACGTTCGCATACAGGGGGGTTGCCGAGAGCATGTCGTCTTCTTGGAGAACAGGTTTGCGTTAAGTGTTAAGCGTCTAGTCTGTTTAAAAAGAAAAGACGGGGTAGGGGGAAGATGGAAAGAAAAAAAAAAAAAAACAGGAGGTTGAATAAAGAAGAATCCAACAGGGAACTAAGAGAAGGTTTTCTTTGTCAGCATTTCATCCCAGACACAGCCTCACCAAGGTGCACTGGGCTGGCTAACTCACAGGTGTACAGGCAATGCAACACCCTTGGCAGGAGGGAGGGGAGGGGGGCGGGAAGGGTGGGCGAGAAGTTTAAAGCCAAACAGGCGGCCTGTCTAAGTCACAGCAGCACTCGGCAGCAGCTGTGCCTTGCTGTTCCCAGCCTTTGAAAGTGCATGGTGGTCAAGGAAAAAAAAAAAAAAATCACTGGTTCTTGTCCCTTATAAAAGGGAAGGGAGAGCTTATTTAACTGGGAGACCAGGCGGCAGCCGCCGGGCCAGGGACCGCTGCCATGAATGGGATGGTGGATCTCTGGCAGAGAGGCAAACACTGCGGCCAATGGGGCACAGAATTTAATCTTGAGGGTGCAAAAAAAAAAAAAAAAAGGTGGGGGGAGGATGCGGTAGGCTGGTAGGAGCCCCACCGGAGGCCTTTGCCTGGGTGATTTTGCCTAGGAGGTACAGAGGAAGTTGGCTGAGTAACATAATGACACCTGCGCACATTTGAGGTCTTGGCACCCCAGGCTGATGGGCTCAAGGCCACCAGGGTCAGGGAGCAAGACTGTGGGAGGCAGAGGAGCCCAGGCCACCTCCTCCCCCACTTACCTTCCCTGCCTCCCCCCCTCCCCCCACAGCACATTCTAGTTTGCTACATGAGTGAAGGGTCAGGACAAGCTGCATTTTATTAACAGGATTATCACGGCGCGTGATTTATCCTCGTGCACGATTTTAATTGCTCTTTGGAGAGTGAGCCGTTTCTTTTGACTGCGCTTCAGCCCATATCCTGCTGTTAAATGCTGGGTTAATAAGTAGGGGAGCCTTTAAAGCCTGGGACCCATGGCCCCCGGCAATTCCCTGCTCCCAGACACAACCCCGCAGTCTCCCTTGTCCGGATTCGGCTGCTGGCGACATTTTTCCACGGGACCCAAGCCCAAAGTGCGAAATAATTGGGCGTGCGGATCACCACGGGAACTTTTCTTTCTCCTCCCTCACACACCCACCCACACAGTTTCCGAAAGCCCAAATGTTCCCGAAGTCCACACATTTCCTTTGTTAGCAAGGGGGAAAATATGCAAATGCTTGCTTTACACTTTAGCGCTGGGGAGCAGACTGGCGGGTCCCCAGGTTGGAGACACCAGGACCCAGGGCCAGATCAGGGACTCCCGCTGAGAGTGAGTAGGGGTGGGAGGTTGGGGAGGGCTGAAGCCAAGGGCCAGGCTAGCCACTTCTTTGTCCTCCAGCTAGGTCTTGGATCTACCAGCACCATCCCCGCCCCCCTGAACACCGGCTGTTAATGAAAACCTACATGCACAGTTAGAGCTCAACAACGAAGCTGGAAGAGCTGGAAGGGGGCCAGAGGAAGAGACTCCTGAACACCTAAGACAAGGGGAGAAGGCCACCCGCTGGTGCGCTAGGCTGACCACAAGGCACCCCACCCCCAGCTCCTATCCACACTTCTAACCCAAGGGAAACCTTGCTCTCACAAACAAGGCGGAAAAGTCAACCCTTGCTGCCTCAGGCCATATCACAACAGCAAGCAAAGAAATGAAGCTCAACCAGGCATGTGCCTAAGAGACCTCCATATTCTGGCCTGGTGGTTCTTCAATACTGGCTTCCCCTTCAGTGGTCACCTTGTGACCCAGGACCTCTCGGTGCCTTAAGGAGACAGAGGCACCACTGCGTGCTAAGCCCAGCCTTCGTCCTTCGTGCTTTTCTCTCTTGACACCAACCCTCAGAACCAAGAGCTGTGACATGCGCAGGGGTCAGCTGGAAAATTGAGGCCAGGAGTGCATCATGTCAGTGACGTCAGTGTGTTGGGGGGTGGGAGGGTGCTGAGGGGAGCAGTAAAGGGGGCTGGGTTCGGACAGAGAGCAGGAGGAGGCACCGTTATGCATGCACACTCACACACACTAACAGTCTTTAGCTGCCCCATGAACTTCTTGTGAACTGTTTAAAAGTGGAGGTCTGTTGAACAAACAGCGGCGCCACTGCCAGCTATAATTTCATTGCAACAAGCTAAAGACTTTTTAACTCTTCAGGTCCCTGGCCAAAGATGGAACACAGTGCAAGGAGCTAATGCACATGGACCATGCCTGGCCCCTTCTCCGGGGTGACAAAGCAATAGCGGCCTAACTCCTGGTCATCGGCAAACACCCAAGCACGTGTGTACTTCCACGGAGCCATCACCATTCCCCATGCACCCCAACCCCCCATCCCACTCCCCATGGGGACTGTGTATGGTAAGAAACACAAAGACCAAGCCAGAGGGCCACTGACATTCATCTTTGCTGGCTTCTAGATAGAAGGTGCTGTCAAAATAGCGCCAGCCTTTGTTTCCAACAACTCTGCTAAGCTTGGCAGCCATGGAACCGAAGCATGGGACACAAGTGATCTGGCCCGATCTGACCACCAGGACCCACAGCAGGGCCAGGCGTCCAGCTGCCACGGGGGAGGCTCACTAGCCCCTAGTTTTCCACATGTCTCTTCTTCCACATGCAGGCTATACTTTCTGCAACTGCCAGGCCGTGTGAAGTCACTCATGAAAGGTGCTTTACAAGCACCAACCTGTCTGAGGCATGGCTGCTAAGCTGCACATTGGCTCTCAGTTCTAAATGAGTCGTGTGAAGACCAGAGGGCAAGGAGGCAGATCGGGATGAAGGGGAGAGAGATGGCTGAGGCCAGGAGTGGAGGGCGTCCGGTTTCTAAAAGACAGACTCCAGGACCACAGAGCCTGCCTACTGCTGGGACACTCAGGTCCAAGGTCGGGAAAGAGCCGTGGAGCCCTGGTGTTGCACACTTGCTACATGGTCTTCCTTCTTGGTAGGGTGCTAGTAATAAAAGGAGAACTTGGGTCACCCTGGACACACTTGGAGCAGTGGATCGCTCCAGAGCCAAGGGTTCTGATTCGAGTGCCTGCACTTGGCCTGCATGCAGGGCAAAGGGCCTGACTGGTATAAAGGGGTCAGAGGGACCCAGGTTAGGGGGCAACAACCTGACCTGGGCATCTCTGAGCAAGAATATTACACATTGGGAGCAACACTCATGCCTGCCTACAGGCTAAGCGAAAAAGACAGGGATGCTTGGTTTTCCTCTGCAGGTGCCTGTAAACAACAGAGAGGTTGAATGGGAAGCCCAGGGGTTGGTGCCAGGGTCTTCCGGACCCTTACCACGCTGGCTCTGGCCACACCAGGCCACTTTGCGCTTCATGTCGCCTCTGCCCTCGAGGTGACGATCCATCAGCTCCACCCAACATTTCCACCTCCACAGGCAAGGGCCAAGCACAGCGTCCATCGCCACCCACCCACGCCAACTCCTGCAAATCAAGGCGCACCCCCTGCCTAGGTTCACTTAGCCAGTCAGTGGCCACCAAATGGGATCTGTTTGCAGGGACTTCCAGCTCCGATGGCCCAGCAGAGATAGGTGGTACCCTCCAAGTGTCCTATTCTGGAAACTGTGTGAACACACAGTTCACAAGGCAGCAAGGCAGAGAACATGGTGACCCCCACAGCCTCTCACCTTCACCCACTGTGTGTCTCTGGGCAGGTGACTGAAGCTCTCCAAGCCTAGCCCACCTCTGTAAATATTTGGCACCATGTTTTCCAGAGGATTAAGCTGCACTATGGACTTGAGTTTTGCCTGGCAATAGCTGGTGCTGGACACATTGAACTCCATTTAATAGCATCTGACTTCAATAACACTTCAGACAAGCCCCCAGAGCAGCTGTAGGTCCCCAGAGGCAGGGCTGTAGGGGAGGTGGGCGGGGTGGGGTGGCGTCTGGGGTAAAGATGCTAGGGGGCTGGATAAAGACCTTCAGCAACACTCAAAACTAAAACAGCCTTCAGGGGTTTCTGCAGGGAACTTTACTTCAAGGGGGGGTGGTGTGTGGAAAGGAAGCATTGCTATTTTTAGAATGTTGGGGGAAGGGGCTGTGAGCGTGGGGGTGGGTGGGTGGGTGGGGGGAGAATGGAAAGCTCTGGAATGTGAAGTGTGGAGCCTGTCCCACTGGGCTGCTTCCTCATGTGTTATGTAACTCCGCAATAGGGGACCCCCAAGGCTATCCCCAGGTCCTAGGCCTCCAGGTGGCTGCCCTGGCTCCAGCCGCCCCCAAGGGTATCCTAAAGGTTAGACTGGGAAAGCTGTGGGTGGGAGGAGTGCTCCAGCAGGGCCAGAAGCTTTCTCTTGGCACACTGCTAGCTAGAGCCTTGGCCGTGACTGCAACCTCTGGGGTCATCCCCACCCACACCCCCAAGTTTTGCATGACTAATAGATCGAGTTGGGGAGCAGGAGGGGAAGGAATAAGAAACTTGCCCAGCTTTGACCTTTCAAGCCCCCAAAACCTTCTCTGCCTCGTCCCAGGGTCACCTAGGTCAGAAAGCAGAGCCACCACGGTCGGGAGTGAACTTGGCCCTGAGCAGCAGAAGCCAGAGAGGGGGATGGGCGACCCCTCCCAGCGTGCCTCTGCAGAGCGGAGAGCGCTGAGCACCAACGTTAAGCAACAAAGGGATTTTTCTCCCACCACACACAGTCGCGCTGTTCCTCCGCCAAGCCAAGGACCCGGCGCACAATCGCGTCCTCCCATGGCGCCCCCGCCAGGCCTTCCAGGAACTCCTCTGAAGTGTCTCCAGGACAGTCCCGACCCCAGTTAACCCCTGGGACCCTGCGACCCAGCAGGCAAACTCTGTGTCCGCCCCCCTTCACGAGTACCCGCCATGGTTTCTGTCCTGCTACATTCCAACAAACAGAAACTTTGGGGGGATGGGGGGTGGGCTGGTGCGGGGAGAGGCTGGCTCTGAGACCTCCCAGGAAAAGCCAACCCACCCTCCTCCCTGCTGTCATTCTGAGATCCCTTGGGATCCCCAAAGGAGCACTCCCCCCCTGGAAGGCTGTGAGGAAACAGGGCTGAGGGAAGGGGGTGGGAGAGGCACACCAGCAGGAGCAGGAATTCACCCGGAGGGTAGCTGCTAGACACATACCCCCTCCCCCAAGAGGCAGGTGTGTAGTCCTTTCCCAGCCCGCTCACTTCCTCTTCCTCTGGGGACAGCCTGTCCTGGCCACCGCACTGGCTTTTTGTTCCTTTCACTTTCCCCCGTGGTCATGCCACACCAGAAATCAGGGAACCACATGGGTATTCAGAGGGGGTGGATTTGTAAACAGGTGTCCTTACATGGGAGGCCACCCAGCAGCAGAAAACCCCGTTAGTCTCCCTCTTCTTCTCCTCCCCCATCCCCCCCCCCCGACACAAGCCTTCTCTAATCCCTGTGGTGCAGCGCAGGGGGCCCCCATTTTCAGTGTGTGCAACCTAGGAATAAATCCAGAATAAACGGTTCATAGCACACCTCCAAACACCGGGTCCTTGCACTCCTGTCTCCACCAGGGCTTTGTAGGAAGAAAAGGCATTGTAACGTGCCCTCTTCTCAACAGAAAACAGCCTATACCGTAAGGCTAGCAAAGGCAGCTAACATTGATATACACAGAGACCACAAAAGAACTTTCAGCGCACAAAAGATGCGCCCAAGACAGGGATCCTGTGATCTCCAGGCGGCTTCCCTTGAAAGCCCAGAGCCTAGGCATGGGTTGAGTTTCAGGAAGGCCGGGGCTGACGGGGACACGAGGGAAGCACCAGAGCGGACAATAGGGATCCCAGATTGGCTAATCAGTCTTGGAACCCCAAACAAAGCCGTGGGGGGACAACTGTAGGGGAGAGGGACACCCATGCATTTCTGTAGCCGTTCAAGCTTAATGATTCCTCCTTGATCCGTGGGACCAGACACGACACAGCCAAGGTTAAAATGCCCTGAACAGCGCGGAGCAGATGTGAGCGAGCTGGCAGACGCACAAATGAGGCCTGCCTCGGAGCACGATAACAAGTGACTAATACATTGCATATCGTTGAAAGAAAATTATTTTTCTCTAATTTGCATTTGCTTTGGGGGGGGGGAGGCAAGCCTACCCAAGTCCCTCCTAACAAGCATGAGCGTCTAATCCTGGAAATACAAGCTGGCTGCTTTAAGAGAGCTGGAAGGAGGGAAAGACTGCCAGTGTTTTGGCGTTGCAGGCTTGTTTATCTTTCCGCCTTTCCTCCAAGGCGAAACTCGTTTTGCAAGCAGCATTCCTACAGAAAATGGCACACGTCATAAAAAGAGACCAATTTATAGAACTGGCACTGAAGTTCATGTATCACTCCAGAAGCATCTCCCAGTTCCCCGATATGGAATCCAGCTAAAAGTGGAGGTCCTGCAGTGAAACTGAGCAGCCAGCTGCTGACCCATCGACAAGCATCCTATGGGCGGTCCAGCAAGGCTCATCCAGAGAGCAACCTGGAAAATGAAGTGTGTGTGTGCGTGGGGGGGGGGGGGTCCTCCAAATCCTAGGGGCAACCCAGTGGCTTTCACACATACTTGCCCCACCTTCTCCTCCACCAGCCCCAGGTCAAGCCCTTACACTTGGCCATCCTAAAGCCTGCCTTCCTGGGGTCAGCCAGTATGATTGCTGACACCAACTGCTCTCCCAACTCCCCTGGCACCTCCCTGCAGGGCCTGCCTGGCAGGCTACCAGGAACCCCAGGGGAAGGCCTGTGGCTGTGGGCATCTAGCTGATGCCCAGAGTAGTGGGTGGTGCTGTCTGTGGGCAGGCCGCAGGGCTGCCCCCTGGGCATCCTGCTCTGGAAAACAGGAAGGTGAAAGGACGGAGTGGGTCAGCATCAGCGGGCAGCCAATTCCTGGCAGCCTGCTCTCTGGGGGGAGGGGGTGGTCGGGGGAAGACACACAGTCCTGGGAATCTGCACCTACACACTTTGCATGTACCATCTGGGCAAGTGTGTGAATAACAGGGCCAGGGCAGAACAGTGGTTTCAGCGCCTCTGCCCGTTTTGGAGAGCCTTCTTAGGACTAGGTAACCCTAAGTTATCCTCCCCCCACCTCTCTTTTAAAAAAAGAAAAAGAAAAAAGCAGCTGAGAACTGAAGTCCCCCCAAATCACGGCTAGACACCTGTCCATGACCCAACAGGCCTTCGCCGCTCCCTCTGTCTGGCAAGTTAGGGGAAACCACAAGAGAAAGCGGCCGTACTCCCAAGCCCAGTTCTGGCAGTGCCAATGGTAGAAGGGGTGTGTGTGAGTGTGTACACACGCATGTATTCTAGGGAGGTGCAACTGGGTGGGGGGGCAAGCAATGCTACGTGAGGAAGCGTCAGCCAGAAAGTGGCAGCCCCCTGTGCCGCTCCTCGGCGGGCCTGTATAGTGCGCGCTTTGTGTAAGCGCTGAGGAGGCGCAGTGCTGCTCGCGCGCCAACAGCTGTCACATTATTTGCACTCGCTGTAAACAGCCTTCACATTCCCCCCTTACCACATAGTTAAAGCCAGACTAACAATCCACAGTTAGAGATCAAACCAACAACAGCAGCATTGTGTCTGCCTTCGCTGCCTTCGCACCGAGCCCAGCAGCTGGCAGGTTTCTCCGGAACAAGGGACCCCCGGCGCCCCCACCCCACCCCCTCCAGGCTCCAGCCAAGGCCAGCCAAGGAGGCAATGCGGGTTTGTCAGCACTGTTGCCAGAGAGCACCGCCATTTCGCAGAAGTCTCTGTGCGGGCTCAGCAGCCCCCTCTCCCCTCCCCATCCCCCAGTCCCGTTTGCTCTTCCCGGTAGCCTGGGGAAGGCGGGTGTAGGAAAGAAGGGTGTTCAGGCTTCCAAGCTCAGCAGACCGGGAGTGGGAGTGAAGGGATGGGCTGGGGGTGCTGGCCTGTCCTCCGCAGCCCCGCTGGGCCTGGGAGCCAAGGGAGGCCGGCCAGTTCTCCCTGCCCTGTCACAACAGAGTCCAGGCAGGTGCGTGCAGTCTACAGCCCCACAGCACAACGCTTCTGGTCTTCCAGGAATTGCCCAACTTACTGAATACTTCCTGGTCGCCCCAGTGATCAAAACGTCTCCTTTATGATTTTTGGTTAAGTTGAACATTTCCATAATCGTCATTATTAGCGCAAATTACACGCCTAATCGGTCCTTAAATAGATTTTAATTAAATAATCATACAAGGCTCATTTTATGACTTAAGAAAGGCATTACTTTTCGTTATAAACTTTCCACCCGGATCCAGGATCCTGCTAGCCTGAGAAATACTGAAGCTCCAAGAACCATTGGGGAAGGTGTCCCTACTCAAAGGCCTTCTTTTACCTTCTGGGCTGGAAGTTGAGATCAGCTGTCACCTGGGCCACACAACTTGAGTCCCTGGATGGGGGTGTGGTTTGAGCACTACTTTCTTTGGTCTTGGCTTTGCCCAACAGAAGTTACAGGCAATGTTCTCCTGACCCATCTAAACACAGTATCCCTGCCACCACCCGCCCCATCCGTTTGCCACCCCTCCCATCTGCTGAGCCCCAATAGGCACAAAGCCAGCAGGCTGTGCTTGCTCAAAGCCGTGTACAATGCCCTTAATAAAATCAGAAATACAAAGGATGGAGGCTGCCTGGTCCATGGGTGTTTTGACTGGAAATGCCTCGGCACTTGCCATGTGTTTATGGGAGGGCAGACAACTCCAGGATTTACATAGTTTGGGCATTTCTGTACTTCATTTATTCTTTCCTAAATGACGTAGGCCTTGAGCTATTTCAAGTTTGCATTTGCACCAAACTGTGAAACGCCTAGGAGTTTCTCCAATTAAATCAAGTTTTAAATCAGACCCAAAGCTCTGGTCTTGCCCGGATTCCATCACCAGCCTCCATGGCCCGGGAGAAAATAGTTACCCACCTTCGCTTCATCCTAGAGGAACCCCCAAAGGGCAACGATTAAGGTGGTCTGGGAGTCTAGGCCTGGCCTACGCTGTGTCCTGCAGCAATGAGCAGATAGGCGCATCCTGTGCCAGCCACCACCTCTAATCTAGTGAGCTAAAAGTAGGGAACGGAGGGAACCATACTGAATCCACTGTTCACATCAGTGTCAGCGAAGGCTGCAAGGCATTCTTTCGAGATGGACCAGCAATTCGTGCCTACTGAAGCTCTTTCAGCACGAAAGCTTTTAGGGGAAGAGGGGGAAAAAAGCGGGGGGGGGGGCATCGAGGGCTCCTGTTTCAGAGTAGGCATCCCCCTGAGAGTCAAGAACCAAGTGTAGCTTCAATCAAACGCTGACCTGCCCCCTCTGGGAGTCCAGCACGAAATCTGATCACAGTACCTTACTAGAGGCCTGGATCCATACGGGTCTGGGTCTGGTTTTCTTCTCTTGCTAGTATTTTTTTTTTAAATACATATCGATATAGAAGAAGCAATGCCTGGTGGACTTTATTGAAAACCACACTGCGTCCTGCTAACATCCGGACCTAATCCCTATCAAGCCAATCACAGCACCTCTGGCTTCCATGGCAGGCCACCCCTCACCTCTGCCAACCAGCTCTGTCCACTCTAGCTGCTGCTGCTCCCCACCCCCCTCAGTCCATACCCCCCCCCCCCCGCCCATGATGGCAGGACTAGCCCAGCAGCACCCGGATACTGGTTCTGGAATCAATTCTTCGCCATACAAGGATCCCATTCCAAGTCCTTTCATATGGAATCTTTTAAAGGGTAAGTTGCAAAGAACAGTAACAAAGGGAAAGAGGGGCGGGCCAGAAGAATAGCCTTCACTCCAAACGGAAACTTTAATCTGCGCCCTGGGTGCCAGGCCTCGGGAGTCCCAGAGGGTCTCCTGGGCAGCAGATAGGGGAGAGCTGCCCATAGCAACAGGCTCAGCCATTCAGCATAATTATTAATCCTTGGGGCCTACTATGTGCCAAGTATTCTTTGATCCTCAAGGTGGATAATTATTCCCAGTCTTACAAATGAAGAAACTTACAGAGGCTCAGGGGCCATAAATAACTTGCCCCCAAGGTCACACAGCTAGTAAAAATGGGCCACGGTCAAACTCAGTCCTGGAGTTGCGGAGAGGAGCCAATTATGGGTCTAATTGTGCCCTTGGAAACCTGGATTTTCACATACTGTCCCCTTCAAGAAGTTCCCGAGGTTTCCTCAGGTCGTGTATACCCCCCCAACCCCAAGGACGAGGGTCATGGTTAACACACATCCCACCTCAGTCCACAACCAGGCTTCAGCCCTCCCACACTCAACCCTCTGGATGCCTTGGACAATCTTTCACTACCTCCCCCTTCTCCCCTTCGCATCCTCCAAGCCCGCCTATAGGAAAGCATCCAGCTGTAAGCCAAGCTAAGGTTCCCCCACAAGGCCGCGCTTTGCCTTTCTCCAGCCCTTTTGGAGAGAAGGCCTAGAGTTCAAACAAAAAGACCTCCAAGACCAAAGTAGGCTCCGATGGAGAATTCAGAGGGAAACCACTTTACAAGACCCCAGTCCTAGGGGGATCAGGCCAGTGTTCCCACAAGGGGAAAAAACAGCCAGAGTTGGGGGATGGAGTATCTTCCAGTTCCCTAGCCTTTCCTCCCACAACCTCATAACCGACCCAACAGCCCTCCACAGTTCCCCCATTCACTATTTCCAGGGCTGCCCCCGGCTCCACTGCCAAGGACGTGCTGCAGCTCGGCTCAGCGAGGAACCAGCACGGACACTCTACAGTCCCCGAATTAGTTGCTCCCCCCCCCCCCCCCGCCCCACGATTAAGCTCCGGATGTGCGAAATGGCTCCGCTCCACAGCCGGGCGGGTAAGAGCTCCGGCGGCGGGAAGGACTGAAGGCCGCCGGCGGCGCCGGCCGCTCACCCGCTTCACCAGCCGAATATGCCCCGGCGGCCAGGCTGCCCCTGGCTCCGGGCCAGCCCTCCGCAAGTGGCTTTCGTTCTTTTTAAACTTTCCGGCCTTAGCGAGCGGACAGTTTCCAGCCCTCCCCACTTCCCTCCCCAGCTCGTAGCCGGATTAGAAACCCTAGAAACCCGGGAGGGGAGTGGGGAGCGACGCCCCCACCCCACCTCCGGCACGACCCGACTCCTACCCCCCACCCCTGCCAAGCTGGACCAGCTGGATTGGACTGCATCCCCAAGGGATCCTTGTCCCAACACAGCCGGATGGCCATCACGTCGGGACAGGAACTTTGTAGCAGTCCCAACAGCAAACCGCCGGCAGGAGCGCGCGCACAGGCACTGGGCTTGGGTGTGGGGAGGGCGTGACGGGGAGAAAGCGCAAGGCGGGAAGTGGAAAGGGTTACTTGTTTTCTCCTAAACTTCACATACACACAAGAGTTTTTCGTGATCCCTGGCACGATTGTCAGTGCCCAGACAGAACAATAGAAGTGAGAGGGGGGCCGGACATGGTGCAGGAAGACCCCGTATAACCCTCCCCTCCCCTTCACATTCACCATCAGCAACCGAAAGACCCAGGTGCCTTCCAACAAGAGCGCTCTTTTGGGGAGGTAACTTTTCCCCTCTACATCCATCACCCTCCCCACTCTAGCAGATCCCAGATGCTAAAATCGCTCAAGTTGTGACCTCAAGAAGCCCTCCCGTCTCTCACCTGCTCGGCCCCTGACACCCTGACCTAACTCACTCCCCCTCCCCCAACAGTTCCCGGGCTTTGCACCTAGACAATAAATTTGGTTTAATTTAGCTTCCGGTCTTTAATTTTAGCAGGTCTCCTTTTTGCATGCAAATCAATATGGCAATTACCATCTAAAAGCTCGCCCAGCCCCGGGTCAATGTAAATTGATCATTGTCCGCCTTCCACAAAATAACACCAGGAGTCTGTGGTGCATAATGAGATTATACTGGAAACTGTCTTTTAGATCACAAATTATATTTTATGCTGTCAGGATCTTCTCCTCGCGGACTTGCCCTGCATGTCTAGCCACGGGGAGCCTAGTCCGTGGGCACTACCAGCCAAGGAGACAGAGCTCCGAGACAGTACCCTAGTGAGAGGCACCCCCTCCCCCCACCACATTTCTGAGACCCTCCAAGGGGGAATACAAGGAAGTGAGCAAACAGCGAAGGGACGCACCATCAGCCAACAAAGTCACGTAGTCCTTCCTGAAAACCTCCTGCCGGGCCACCTGGCAAAGCCGTCGGGCAGGGAGCAGCCCGAGGGCCACTCTGGCCAAGTGCTCGCGATGAAAGCGGCGCCTGGTAACCACAGGGGAATGAACGCAAGCCGCTCACACCAGTCCCGCAGCTTTCTCCTGCCGGCTTTGCCACCTAGGCCTCGGCAGCGGCAGCCGGCTCGGCAAACAGGCGGAATCCCGTCGGCCATAAACACTGGCAAAGAACCAGGCCCCATCGGAGGAGGCGGGGAGAAGGTCCGCTCCCTCGTCCGGAGCGCGGCTCTCCCGCCCCCCTCGGCAGCCCCCAGAGCAAGGGTGTGACCTCGGGACCTAACAAAAGGCTTTCTTCACTCCTCGGGCCGGCGGGGGACGAGGTTGGGAACGGGGGGGGGGGGTGCGCGGCGGCCCAGGACGACCCACGCAGTCCTGCAACCGGGTTGTCTTGGGCCCGGGAGCCCTCGAGGAAACCACACCATCGTGGCATCGCCAAGGGCTGTCCGGCGCTGCCGAGGACCGGTCCTGGGGTTGGGGCGGCACCGGCGGACCGACGAACCTGCCCGCCCAGCCCTGCCCCGCCCGGCCTTGCGCGGGCTCCACCCAAGTGCGGTCTTCCCCATAAAAGCTGGAATTCCCGGCTGCGCTTAGACAAAGAGGGACCGCAGCAAATCGACGCCGCGGGCAAAACCAAACCCTTCGCAGGAGTTTACGTGCGCGTCTTGGGTCACCCAGGCGCCGTCTGTTAATCCACCCTACACAAGCCGTCCTGGCCCCCGGCCCCTGCGTGGTCTCTTCCAGGAAAAAAAAAAAAACCACGCAACAGGACAGTCTCCCCTCCTTCCCCTTATTCCTCCCAGAGGCCACACTTTCAGTTTTTCGCCGCACACAGGACCCCAGACGTGCGGCACCATCTCCTCCCCGCTGCCAAGTGGAAAACTTAGTTCTCTTTGCCCCACCAAACCCGCCCCGCAGCTCAAGGACTGGAAAACTCTTTAGGAATTCTACCTGCTCTACACATACCTTTCCCTCCCCCAGCCAGATCCAGAAACCCTAAGCAGAGGCACCTCGGCTGGGCCGGCGGCTGGGGCACTAGCTTCCCAGCAGGGCCAGAGATCCATTAGCCTGTGAATGAGTGTGGGCCGGGGCCCACACTTCCGCAGCCACCTTCATTAGGCAAGCAGGAGTTTTTGTCATTCAGCCAGTGTACCTAAGCAAGGATGTCTACATATGAATGCTTTTTGTGTTTCCTAGTGGCCCTCTTCATACCTTTAAATGGGCTTTTGTCTCTGGAACTTAGAGAAATTCTGCCCCAGTTTGCAGCTCCACCAAGTCCTGGGCCTTTTTTTTTTTCCTTCTTTTGATATTGCTATACATCACGGTATTTGCATAGCTGCGTCTGCGGGCCTCCTGGCCAGTTCTTCCGCTATCTCTGCACTCCGTGTGGGCATCTGAGCCCAAGTGTCTTGATTTGTCTCAGCACAAGTGTCTTGATTTGTCATTCAGTCGCACATCTTAATCCGAGCAATCCTGTCTTCTCTATTCGCTCCCTAGCCTTATATTCTCCTTGCTTGCGTGGAATGGGGCTCATTCCAGGCCTGGGCCACTATGCAGCTGCTGTGGGCAGAGAATGCCTTCCAAGGGAGAGGGGGCAGTGGAGAGGGCATTTTATGCACTGGGTACTCTGCTCACAGACTTGCACTGGAGTCAAGATCAGCCCCCCACGTGGGTGGACACAAATAATGGGTCTCACCACACACTTGTGTCCAAGTCCTGTTTGGAGGCTGTCTACTGACACATCCAACTCCCCACAAGTTCGTGGTTAAAAGTACATCTATATTTATATAGATGACTCAAGGGCCTGTTGGGCTCTGTCCCGTACATTGGTGAACTCGCTAGGCTGGGCGTGTGGGGCTTCAGTCCTTTCTCTGCGGGATCACCGCTCCGCGCAGACCCATCCCTCCCCTTCTTTCAAGGCCACAGAATTCTGAGGTGCACAGTGGTGTCTCACGCATCGAGTTCCCAAAGTGAGGGTGTCCCTCGTTGTATGTGTGTTCACAGTTACTCTGTTGAGACGTACCCAATCAAACTGGACCAGCCATCTAGCAGCTTTTGTGGAAGGATCCCGTTGCAGCAGGATGCGACCAGTCACAGAAAGGGGACTTCACAGCCTAGGCGACCACTCCCCCCCCACCCCCCAGCCACTGGCCTCTAGGAATTCCTGCTAGTCCCAGCGCCCCTTCCCCCCGACACAAACCCCATCACCCTTAAAGGGTTAAACGAAACCCCCACAGCCTTCACTCCAGCTCGCTGGGCCCGCAGGCTAGCTCGCTCACTCGTCGCTCGCGGGAGTCCGCACGACGTCTCTGCGCTCCCCCCCCAACCTTCCCGGCCGCCCTTCCGCCGGGAGGGAGCCTGCATGCCTGTCTAGACCGATCTATCACCGGCACACCAACAACACCCGCGAGAGCGCCCGAGACCCTGCCCGGGTCCCCGGCCCGCACGGCTCACGGGGGACAGAACCTCAGGAGCGTGACGGCGCCTGCAGGGTGGGGGCAGGAGCCTACTGGCGCTGGGTGCCCAGAGCGCACCGCGGGGCCCCGGCCCCCTGGCGCTCGCACCAGCCATGCTACCGGGACACAGTCCCAGCTCTTACGCGCAGGGCAGTCCTATTTTTATCTTGTCTAATCCCAAACTGGGCGGGGAGCACAGGCGTCGTGCTTAGAGAACAAGAGATAGGCGAGGGAGGCGGGGAGGAGCAGCTAGGCAGCGACGCGAGCGGGAGCGAGTTAAAGACACAGTGGAGGCGACCGCGAGCAGGAAGAAAAGAGTCGGTTGCGCGGGCCTCGCGGCGCCGCACGCGACGCGCCGCCCCGCAAAGTTACACTCGCCTCCCCGCTGTCCCTGGCTGCCGGCCCCTCCCCGCTTCACAGCGGCGCTCTCCGCAGCCGGGACCTCGGAGCCCTGGCCTGTGTGGGAGGCGGAGGCCAGTCCGGCCCTGCAAAGGGGCTGGAGAGAATCGCTAATGAGCTGTGCGGCCCATTGATCCGGAGAACACTTCCTAATTAACTCTCAGTCACCTACTGGTGACAGCGTCTCAAAGGACAGCGCAGGGGCCGGCCGAGCCCCAGCCCCCGACCTGCGGGGCCTCGCGCCTGGCGCCCGAACCCGGCGCACTCCCCTCACCACCCCAGGCCATTCGCGTGCGTGGCGGTGTTCACCCGCCACACCGAAGGCCAGCCCTGGATAAAACCTGGACGGCATATTAATCAGCGCCTCTTCTCCCCGCCCCCCCCACCGCCCTTTACGCGGCGAAATCGTGCCTGATATCAATATGAGAACCAACACTGCAAAGCCCAGGCCAGATAACAGGTCGGGGAGGGAGTGGGGGGAGGTATAGTAGGAGGGGCCAAGGAGCCAGTGTGTCTCCCAAGTGCCCACGGACACCGGTCGCCGAGGCTGACAATTAAAATGCCTTCCACACAGGCAATTCTGTTGGCAAAACCGAATCTAACACCTCGTAAGGATTGATTTCGGCCCGCGGTGTCCGTTTGCAGTGCCACAGGAAGTGTCAGATGGCTAGAAACACCCAAGTCTTGTCTGAGCTCACCACCCACCACCTTCTGGGTTGGGCCGTTTCCTCCTCGTTTTTTACTCCCAGGCCATTTTAAGGATTCCCCCCCCCCGCCCCAGGCTAGCTTTGGAATCAAATGCCATCATTCCTCTCCTAGCCTCCTCTCGGCTAGAAAAAAGGGGGGAACCCCCCCACACTCACACAAACCAAAACCCCGAGCTCTCGAGACACAGCGAGGCTGGACGAATACCTATTTGAAGCATGCTGGGTTTTTTTTTTTTTAAGGTTTGTTTTTAAATACACATAACCCTCCTGCTTCCTTCTTCGCTCTTTCATTCCCCCAACCCCCACCTCCAGACGCCGGCGGCGCGCGCCCTCGCGCGCGGGCACTCACAGCTTCCAGCTAGAGATCGCGGACTTTCTGGAAAAGATTCATTAACAGCAAATTAAGGCTCGTCCGGTCTCGGCCTCCGTGCGGCCAGCTTCGGCGATCTCCGGGACGCGGGTACGTGTGCCCTCGAGCGTGCGAGCATTTGCAAGCCCCGCCGGGACCACCACGCGTGCCTCCAACTGCCACTGTCCGCTCACGGCGCCCGGCGCCTCTCTTCGTAAACAGCAAGCGCTCGTCACCGCCGCCCGGAGTCCCCGAGTTGGCGAATGCTCTGCAGCACAGCCTCCCGCCGCTCCGAGCGCGGGCCCCGCGGCGCGTCAGCACCTCGCCCGCCCCTCTCGGGGCCGCCGATCGCGCCCGGGTGCGCAAGTTCCTCTTCGCCCCGAGCCTCCGCGCCGCACGCCCTTCAAGTGGGACCAACTTCCTCCAGCCCCAGACTTTCACACGCCCATCAGGGCTTCCCACTAGACTCCCCCACAGCCCGATACAAGCGCGCCGGCCCCCGGCCCCCTCCCAATCACATTTTACACCCACCCCGGGGGACTAGGAACTTAAAAATTCACCCTTCCCCCACCGACGGGTGAGTGCGGTGGGAAGGAGGAGAGAGCAGAGGTGGGAGGGGGCCGCGGAACGCAATCTACAGAGAACATTTACAAAACAAAGCGTCCGACCTCGCGGGCGGACGGGCCGAATCCGAACCCCTGGCTCGGCAAGAATTCCTAGATTTTTTTTTTTTTTAATTCACGTGATTCAACGCTTTGGGGCAAGCCGAGAAAAAACCTGGGACTCCCCTGCCGAGTTGCGCGGCGGCGGCAGCAGGTCGAGCTCGGCTCGGCCCGAGGCGCCCGCCACACACACCCTAGCGCACGCACACGCCGGCGTTCCACTTGGAAGAACGAGCGGCCCCTGGAGAGGCGAGACCAAGCGGCAGCGGCTTGGGGGTTTTTACAGTTCTTTCCCGAGTAGAAAAAGAAAGCAGACGGGAACCCACCGCCCTCCCCTTCCTGCTCGCGAGCTAACGCCGAGCCGAGCTCCCCAGCTTCCAGCCCAACGGGCGCCCCCCCCCCCACCGCCCCGCGCGCCCGGCGCCACTCCGTTCGACTCCCTGTGACCGCGCACACACACACTGGCTGCAAACTTCCACTCTGCGAACTCCCTTTTCTGCTCCGTACCCCCCCCAGGGGTCGTGGGGTAGGAGGAAACAGCAGGGACCCTTCTCCACTGCGCCCCTCCCTCCCTGGTGCCCTCGCGGGGCCGCTTGGGTTGGCTGCATTTCTAATAACTTACAGCTATAAAATCAAAACGAAAGCTAGCCAAGCAGCTAAAGGAAAGCGCGAAGCAGAAAAGCTTCGCGGCGGCGTCCACGAAGAGTCCGAAGAGAAAACCCCGCGGCGGGCGGGTTCCCCGGGAAGGGGGGCCGATGGCAGCCCTCGGCGCGCCCGCTCGCCCGTCCGCCCGCGGCCTCCCCCGGGAAAGGTGTTTCGGTCACTGACCTGAAATTCCCAGTCGAGGAGCAGTCAAGGAGCCTGTGATCCGGCGCTTTGAAGTTTCCGCACCCCCCGCCACCCAGCGGAGTCGAGGCGGGGAGGTGGAGCGGGTGAGGGAGAAGTGTGCGGGGTTCGGAGGTTGTGGGGGGGGCGACGGTAACGAGCGAAGAAGGAGCTGGGCTGGGGAAGCGCGGCGATCAGCAAAGTTTGCCGTCCCCGGCTGCCCGCAGCCCGCTCTCAGCACCGCGCTCGCTCGCTTCCCTCGCCGTCTGCTGCCAGCCGGCTTGCCCTCGGGGTCGGCCCCGCCGAGGGGTGGGCTCAGGGCCGAGTGGGGGCGGGGCGGGGCGGGGCGGACTCGGAGCCTCCGGGCAGGTGGCGACAGCCCCGCGCTATCGTCTCAGGCTCCCGCAGCTGGACTGGGCTCAGCCGGAGCTTCAGCAGCAGCAGCTCCCGCGCCGCCGCTGCCTCCCGCGCCCGGGCAGGAACCCCAGCGCCATGTTGTCGGTTCGCCGCGAGCGCCCGCTCGGGCTGGATGTGTGTGAGTGTGTGTGTGTGTGTGTGTGTGTTGGCCAAGTCGTCCCTGCGCGGCGACAGCGCGGCTTGGGCTCTCCGCCTGGCGGCTCGCGGGCTCCCCCTCCGCCGCCTCCCGCTTTCGCTCCCGCTTTCGATCGTGGGTCTCGGCTGCGGCTCCCCCCGCAGCCGCCGAGCTCTGCCCGCGTTCAGCGAGGAGCGCAGCCCTGCCTCACCTTGCCGCTGGGAGCCCGGGCTCCGTCTGCCGCCGCACGCCGTGATCCCAACGCGTCCCCCCTCCCTGCTTCCCTCCTCTTCCTCCTCCCCCTCCCTCCGCCCTCCCTCCTTCCCTCCCAGCAAGCAGCCGCCTCCCCTCCCCCGCAGGCACAGCGCTCAGGCTACAGCCTCCCGCCCGCCCGTCGCCGCCGCCTCCAGCTCTCGCAAGTTTGAGCTCTCGCAGTCTCCGCTTACCCTCCGCGCTGCGGCGCCGCCGCGATGGGATTTGAAGCGGGGCGATTCCCCCAGGAATGATTTGCCCGAGTTTCCCCGGCCGTCATCCATCCCTGGCAGGGCGCATTTGGGCCTCTCCAGCTCCGAATTTCGGACCACTTGGGTGGCGCCCCCCCCTCACACACACCCGCAACACACACGCCCCCAGCCCTCCCCTTTCTCAGCTCACACCGAGTTGGCTGCGCACGCCCGCTCCCGGCGCACGCCTTGGGCAAGCCCGAGACTGACTGGGGAGGCGGCGGCGGCGGTAGCGGCCCGCGGGATCGTACCGGGGGCGGCAGGGGCGACTCTCACAGCCGCGCGCCGAGACTCCCCTTGCTACCCAGAAGGCCAGTGGAGGACCGCAATTACCATAAAGCGCCTCGCACTGCGCTCAGCCCAAGCTGTCAAACCCCAGCGGCAGCCACCTCTCCGCCGCCGGCGCAGCGCTCCCCCTTCGGCCTGGGGTCCCCCTTCCGAGACCCCCGCAGAGCCCAGCGGGCGTGCGTCGGCGCCTCGTCTTGCTGCCGTCCGCTCCTTCCTCCCGGAGGAGCTCTTTTTCCCACTTCGGTGTCAAGAGCTAAGCAGAAAACACCACCCCGGGCAACGCAACGGTGGCCGTTCCGCCCTAACTCTGCGCCCGAGTTCCCCCGGACGTTTCAATTGTGTGGGAATTGTTTGCAGGCGGAGGGGGCGGGAAGGGGGAGTAGCCTCTTAGGGGTTCCAGGGGCCGGGGAGGGGGGGACCGGTGGCGGGGGGAGGGTCGGGGAACAGATATCCGCCGGATTCGCTCCGGGATGTCCAGCATTCCAGGTTTGCGACCTCACCAGGTTGGAGGGTCTGCCTGGGCCCCTCACCCAAGGCTCGGGAGATGATCTCCAGTGTTTTATTTCCCTTGGCAAGGAACAACTTTTGGCTTACGCCGTTTGCTCCATAAATTTCCACTCGGTAGCGTCGGGCTGATCAGGCGCGGCGGCGGCGTACAGCCTGCGCCCGCAGCAGTTCAATTCTACTGACACGTACAGAGATCCACCAGCGCACTCAGCGCGGCGTTGGGCGCGGGGAGGAGGGCAGGAGGCAGGCTGGGGGGAGGGGGAAGCGGAGAAATGAGGTTCCGGCCTCTCCGCGCAACACACCCACACTCCGCCCCCCACCAGCGCCCAGCCTCAAGGGCGAACCGAAGAGCCCGGTTCGTGAGGCTGGCGGGAAGGGTGGGAGTGGGGGAGGGGGGTTCCGGTCTAACCGCACCCAGACTGCGGGCCTGCAGGACATCACGGCCAGAGGTGACCGCCTGGAGCTTCTCGCTGGGGAAGGGGGGCGGAGTGTATCTTTCTGCCTAAGGACAAGATGGTGCAGGCTTGCATGAGAATATAAATCCGAAATGGTGGTGGCTTGTAAATCCACACGGAAAGTTTTTAAATATCCTGGAGAAAGCCCAGGGCGATGGCCTAGCAGCTAAAGTCCTCGCCTTGAACGCACCGGGATCCCGTATGGGCGCTGGTTCTAATCCTGGCAGCTCCACTTCCCATCCAGCTCCCTGCCTGTGGCCTGGGAAAGCAGTGGAGGACGGCCCAAAGCTTTGGGACCCTGCACCCGCGTGGGAGAACTGGAAGAGGCTCCTGGCTCCTGGCTTCGGATCGGCACAGCACCGGCCGTTGTGGTCACTTGGGGAGTGAGTCATTGGATGGAAGATGTTTCTCTCTGTATATGTGACTTTCCATAAAAATAAATATTTAAAAAATAATATCCTGGAGTGTCCCCATGACAAAAATAATCAAAAGCATCTCAAGTTGATTACTAAGTCAAGGTCAAGGCCAAAATCAACTTTCGCTAGTAGATATTTTCCCTTAAAAAAATTAGACTCACAACGCACTGGGACGACTACTAGGTGCGATTTTATTCATTCTGTTGGAGTTCTCAGCACATTGAGATGTTTCACTTCTGCTTCTCTACCATTTAAACCTGAAACTTCAACCAGAATGAAGTGTTCAAGCTCCGGAGCTGCTTAGAACAACTGATGCAAAAGGCAGGCAAAGCCAGTGTCCCCCTCCTGCAGTGCCCAGTTTAACTGGGTGCAAGAACCAGTCCAGGGGCTGAGCCCCTGCAGAATGGAATGTCTGCCTCTCTCTCTCTCTCTCTTTTTTTTTTCTTCCCGCAGTCTTTCTGGGGGCGGATGTCTCACAAAGCTAACCCACACATTTTTTTAATCTCCAGTAACAAGCAGAAAGACACCTGGACTATTATGCTGTAAAGCTATTTTTTTATAAAGACATTTTAGGGCCAGACATTAAAAGTTACTAGACTGAACGCATGCGAGTTGCAGACAGAGCTGCAGCAAAGGCCCCTGGTTGTGTTGTAGCAACGTTTCTTTTTGAAGCGCACTCCTTTTATTCAAAAGACTAAAATAACCAGGAAGGCTGAAGTTGGGTATTTGTAGGGAAAGTCGCCGAATGCGGTTCCAGGCCGAGGAAGCTGGTGCAGGCTGGGCGGGTGAGCTGGCCCGGGTGACAGAGGAGCTGTGCCAGGCTCTTCCGGCTCGGTTAGGCCGCACTGGCAGAGGTGCTGGCCCAGTGC
Organism: Ochotona curzoniae; assembly: GCF_017591425.1. Classification (NCBI taxonomy): domain Eukaryota; kingdom Metazoa; phylum Chordata; class Mammalia; order Lagomorpha; family Ochotonidae; genus Ochotona; species Ochotona curzoniae. Next base: position 14,563,706 of record NW_024465023.1, on the reverse strand, counting down.
CCGGGCACTTTCTCTTGTCTCCCCAAGTCTCCTTCCAAGCACCCCCCAGGCACAGATTTTTCCCTGGGTTCCCAGTGGCAAGTAAGCATCCAGAACTTTCGGAAAATCCAGGAATGAAGCCTAGGGCATGTTGCCTCCCGCAGCTGCTGATGGTGGGGCCTGTTTGAGTTTAAAAGTCCAAGAGTTAAAACGAAATGAGGGGAGGTGCTGTAAATGGGTAGGGGCTGTGGGACGCTGACTGCGGGGTGGGAAATTTGATGCTGGAGGCAAACAGGCCTGTAGGTTTGTCTTGGACTGAATCTGTACCATTCACCTTTCCTGTTTTAGGGTGCCTCGCCTCCACAGCATCCAAGTGCCTGCTAGTGGGATTACAGGGTTTCTCCTCCATCTCCTAGGGATACATTTTACAACTCTGTGGGCTTTAAAAAAATATTAAGCGAGTCCCAAGAGGCACGGAGGAGCGTAGAACTCGTGACTCACTGGGATTGAAAAGGTGGCATTTTCCTGGGGTGTCCTACAGCACAGGGGAGGTGAGAACACCTAGAGGTCAAACTTGGTTACTCAGCATTGTACCAGCAAGGGGAACACAGAGCGACGGGGACCCGCAGTACTCCCAGGCCACGGGCCCACTCAGGAACGGCTTCTGGGGGCTGATACCACCACCGGCCTACACTGTCTCTCCTCCCGTTCCTCCCCTCCCATGAGTCCCTTGGGAGCTGACCCAAGGGTCAGGTGGCTATACCCAGCACTCAGCCAGGGGAGGATTTCAATGAAAGCAGAGGCGAAGGCAAACAGAGACCAGCAAACCGAGCAAGCAAACCAGGAAGCTCTAAGGGAGGGGAGCTGGTGCAGGCAGAGTGGAAACGAGAGGTGCCCCCAGGCTGTACAGGGCGGCCTGCCTCTCCTCTACCTGCTCCCAGCTTCCTGGAAGGCTCTGGAGCTTACGCCATCCGGCTGGACCTTGGGTTCTAGCACATTCGTTCTTTCTCCCTGCTGCACATTCCGAGCTGGTTTTGCAAGTGGGCGGGTTAGTTGGGCCTCTGCAGCAGGCCTGGAGCCCAGTTGCCTATTTCTTGGGGGCAGATTGGCTGTGCAAAGAAAGACCTGCCAGGGCCTCTTCCTCACCTGAGTTAGGGGTGGGGGGGTGGGGGGGGGAAGAAGCAGAGCCTCAAATTGGCCATGCCATTGTGTGGGAGCCTCATAGGTGACCCAGGTGGAGGATAGACCCCAAAAGGTCTCTCCCTAGGCCTCACAGAGCTCTCCTCAGAGTTTGTTCTCAAACAGGTGGCACTGGGATGACCCCAGAGAACAATAGATAACATATTTGACCCGAGGTAGTCTGTGAACACTGACTAACTTTAAAGGTGCAAGAACATCCACACGTGGAGGCTCCTGGCACAAAAAACTCTGGGCTGACCCAGTGACACTCTAATTCCATCACTGAGCCAGGCCACACAGGCGCTTGAGAAGAGAGGCTGCACTTCCGGGGTGGTCGAGGGGCTGCTCCCCTCACTACTGGCTCTTCTGCCTCTGGAGTGTGTTTTTGCAAGGAAAAGGGCCCAATGGTAGCCTCGCCCTCCCTATCCCTCCCGCATCCTTTCCGGGATGTGGGCTCCGGAGCCCAGGCTGCCGGGGAGCGGTCCTTTGCGCTGGGCCTGGTCCCAGATTAGGAGCCCTCCAAATCGCTGCCGGCTGGCGCCAGTCCATCTCTTGCCCTACCCTTTTTTTGTGTGCTGACTCTGGGGTCCACTCCCGCGGGGCCACAGCCACCCTCCACCCCTTCGCGGGAGTCGCCAAAGGGATACGGCAGACTCAGCCAGCCCCTGGCCCCCTGGGCAGCAAGGAAGGTGCAAAACAGCAGATGGAATGGGGGCCGCTGATATTCTCTTGTGCGTGCTCTTTCTACATAACCCCTGAGCTCCCCCCGCCACCCTCCCACCCCCCGCACAACAAACTCGGTCACAGAGGTGAATGGAGCGAGGTGATTGCTTCTCGAAGGTGGCAGACGGGGGCAAAGCTCGGGGGCTCCCGCAGGGTTGAGGGGGGGCAGATTCCAAACGGTTTAATCTGTGGGCAGATTCTATGGGCTCCTATTCCACCTCCCAGGCCCCCTCGGCTCTGCCTCCGCTCCTCACCCCCCAGTGCCCACCCGCTCCACCCCTGCGCCTTCGCAGTGCTGTAGCTCCCTGCCGGCCTCCAGTGCTGGGGGTGGGAAGAGGTGGTGGGGCGCAGGGTGGTTTGTGTTGAGAGGCCTGACAGAACCTTCTGTGTGCGGCGGAGGGAGGAGGCTAATGTATAATGCACAGCGCCTGGAAGCCCGGCCATTAGCGGCCTGTCGGTGACACAGACAAACGACCGGGAGGGAGGAGATCCAGCTCGCTCTGGAGTTTAAATATACCAGCGTGGAGGGGAAACGCCATGATTTAAAAGTGTGTTTGCAGGCACTCGCATATATTTTCATGATTTCCAACAGGCTAGGCGTCCCAGGCCTCGCATCCCTCCTCCCCAAAAAGGCCAATGTGTAGAGAGAAGGGGAAAGACGGCAGAAGGAGAGGCCGCAACCTAAGCCCCAACGCCTGCCTGCCTGCTTGCTTGTTCGTTTTTCCAGCAACGTAGGGGAAAAGACTTGCAAAGGCAATGCTGACAAAGCGAGGTCTGGGGAAGCCGCAGGACTGAAGGCCACCCCCAGATTTTTTTTTCTTTGTGAAAAAAAAAAAAATTAAAAATCTCGCCTTGAGGCCGTCTACCCCAAACTCCAGCCCCTGTACCCAGACTTGGAGGAAGGGGGAGAAATCGTGCCACCCTAGTCTGTTCCCCACCCCCCAGCCAATGCTCTCCAGGCTTCTCTTTCTACCCAGGATCCAGAGACCTCCGTCCTCCGGGTTTAACACACCAGTGTTTTTTAGCAATTAAGGCGAGAAGGGGGTGGGGATAAAGATAAGCCAATTTTTTTCCGCCATGCAAGTGTGAAAGATAAGATAAGGCTAAGCTGCGGCGAAGCGGCGCTTACAACCTGCCCTGCGCGATTTTGATCGGTCACTTCTTATCTCGCAAAAATGCTCCTTTCGAAAACACCATCAACATTTTTAAAAAAAAAAGGAAAGAAAAGAAAGAAGGAAGGAACGAAAGAAAGAGGAAAAAGGTTGAAGGAAAAGCATTTTCATTTGGAAATGACATTTAAAAACCACCTCCCCTCCACCACGTAAGTACCCCCTTCCCAGCAGCAGGGCTCCACCTCAGGAAGAGTCGCACCTGGACCGTGGGGATTTTAGGGTTTCTCCTGGGGAGCAGGATTACTAGTGTAATTAGGCCAAATAAAAGCAGGGATGCGTGAGGAGCGTTTATCCCGCGTGCAAGCCAGGCAGCTCCCGCGGTTCGCTTCTCTCGGGTGCGGGTGCTGGCCACGGTGTGTGCCGGCCACGGCGTGCCTGTCGTCTCCGCTGAGCTGGTGCTTGGAAGCTACACAGCTAGTTATGTTTGGAAGGGTCATATAACTTGTGTCAACATGAGGTGCTTGTTAATGCTAAATCGTAAGAAACTCGGGAGATTTTTACAGGTCCCCTTTGTCAAGGGACAGAAAAGTATCCCACGATCGAAACGCCAGATCGCCCAGCGGGGCCGGAGTTTTAGAAAGCCTTCAGCCCCCCAACACAGGAATCTCACGGAGGGATTTCCGGAAGACTTTTGTATTTGTTGAACGAACTTAGGCCCGTAGGGCGGGCTGCAAATTCCCCCCAAGCCTAGTGGCTGGTAACCCACCCCCCAATCACAGGCGCCCCAGGCAGGTCCCCCTCCCCAGGCGGAGCTCAGAGCCCACCTCTATCTCCCGGGCTCCCACCTCCTGAAGTCCCTGGGCCGGATCAGGACCTTGGCACACCGGTGCGCACCATCTGCCTTTTCCGGTGGGGGGACCAAGCAGCAAAAAGCAAAAAGACCCAAAGGCCAGGGATGAGGGTTAGGGGTGGGCAGCCGCAGTCGGATTGTCCCCGGGGAGCCTAAACCGCCGGGCGGGGAAATCCCTCCTTTAGCCCTTCCCCGAAAAGCCTGGCCGCGGCTTTAGCGCCCAGCGAGCTGACAGCGGGCCTCACGGAAGGCCCACACGCGTCCCATTAGTCAGCCCGAGTTCCCCTCGGGCGAGCCGTCTCTGGCGCGGCCCCAAAACCCCGGCGTGGGGCGGACCGGGGGGGTGCGGGGCCCGACCCGGCCCCGGTTCCGCGTTCCTGGATCCGCGGGTAAGCTGAGCCGGCGGGGCAGGCCGCTCCCTGGCTGGCGCCGGGGCGCCGAGCTGCGCTTCACGTGCCCGCCATATCAGCGGCGGCGAAGTGTGTGTGTGTGTGTGTGTGTGCGCGCGCGCGTGTTGGGGGGCCGCCAGGAGGCGCGCCGCCGCTCCCGCAGGGACCCCCCCCCCCCGCCAGCCCCTCTCCTCCGGGGGGGAGGGCTGCGCCGGGACCACCTCGCAGCCCCCAGATCTCCCACGCCAGGCGAGAACGCCTTGGGCAGACGCTGAAAGGCTAGCTAGGGCGCCGCTCCGAGAAGCGAGCGGCGACGGCGGCAGCAACGGGAGGGTGCTCCTCGCGGCCGCCCCGGGAACTTCCCGGCCGCCCGGCCGCCGCCGCGGCAGTCACGGGGACCGGAAACCCTCGCGCCGCCCCGAGCGGCCTCCGCCGGCCCCCAGGGCAGCTCCAGACGAAGCCTTGGCCGCGCGTCTCCCCTGGCCTGATCGCCTTCGGGCTCAGGCGATCGTCCGCGTCTTGGGGGTATCCCCGGTGGGAAGCCGGGAAGGACTGTCCTCGCGCGGTCCGGGGACACGTCCCTCCACGACCGCCACAGCACAGCCCCTCCCTCCCAGCCCCGCAGCTGGGACGGGAGGGGCGCGGAGCTGTCACTCCGGCCGGGCAGGAACACCTGCTCCCGGGCCCTGCAGCTGGGCGCGTGGTGCTGGGAGAGGCTGCCTAGGGTTGTGTGCAGGGATCACGGAGGAGAAAATGAGGCTCTCTAGACCCGGGCCCGGAGCAGCCGATCCTCGGCCACTTCCCAATCCCTCCGGGCGATCAAACCGAAAGCCTAGAGCCTGCTAGCCCCGGAGCGGGTCTCTTTGCCAGCTGTGAAAGGACCGCCACCACTGGGGGGGAAGAGAGGGGACAGGAGACTCGAGCTTTTGGCCTTACCAGGTCGTTCGCAAGACAGATGGGGCAAAACCTGTTTTGGGAGCCTTCCCAGTATTCGCCCCCGCTCTCGTAGCCAGACACACTCATCTCCCCGTTGGCTCCACGGTAGCCTCCGGCGGGGGGGTGAGGGGGGACGACGGGAGTAGGTCCCCGCAAGACCAGCGCCTCCCCTCCCCCACACATACAAGAAGGGGGTCCGCGGTTCGGGACTTTGCCGCTGCACGTGGGGGAGGGGCAGTGGGTTCCCCCTCCTCATCTCCGCGCCCCGAAGCGATCGGGCGGCCAGGCCGACTTGCCCAGCTTAGCCCAGCCTCATCTCCCCCCTCCCCCCCACCCCCCGCCCGCCATCACCACGGCTCCCGCCTCGCGTCCCGCCCTCCGCGACTCTCCTGGCCCTGGGCCCGGCCGGGGAAGGCGTTGTTTTGCCAGCGGGAGGATGATTACCCGGCGGGCGGGGGGTGGCGGGGTAGGGGGGGGAGGGAGAGAGGAGGCGGCGCGAGCCCTGGGCCGCGGGCGGCGTGTGCGGCGGCCCCGCGCGGGCCCGGAGTCCCCGCCTGTCTGGCTGGCTAATCGCACGCTTTCTTGCTGTTCCGGAGGCAGGCGGGAGCCGGCGGCCGAGCCCAGCGCCGGCGACTCGGCGGGTGACACGGAAACATGGCGCAGCGCCCCTCCCCCGGCCGCCCTCCCGCCTCCCGCCAGCCGCCTCGCACTTCCTCCCGCCCCGCGCAGCTTCTGCAGTTCAAACGCTCTGCTCTTCGGTCTGGCATTGGGACGCGAGCTGACGCCCCCCCCCGCCACGCCTTCTCACATCCCTACACCCCCATCTTTGTTTTCGGGGGTCTAAAGAAAATTAAAAAAAATAAAAAACGTTTCCTTTTGTCCCAAAGAAGCTCTTCGTGTAAACCAAACTTGGGGTGGCAGCGGAAGACCGTGCGGGCGGGGAGGGGCCCGGGGATTTTGGCAGCAAGCAGACCAGAGCGTGGTGGAAACTTCTCTCGCTGGCTTCCCCCCCCCCCCCCCAGCCAGCCAGCCAGCCAGCCTAAGGACGCTTCCCCTGGACGGGCCAGCAGCGCTCTAGGAGGGTGGCTTAGGTCACTGGGACCTTGTGGCCGTGGGTAAAGAGCAGCCCCGGGGTGCCGGGACCTCGCTCTTGATAGTCCCGTCTGGCCCTTTGCTCACTGGGGGGCTTTGTATCAGCCGGTGGAGAAGGAAGGGGAGGGAAGAGAAAGTGTTTTCGCGAGGGCGTGTGGTTTTATTTTGAGGGTTTATCCAACACCTTCCTCCTTTTTCTAGAGTCTAGAGTCAGAAGGCGAGTCGTGGGTTCCACGGAGCAAGGGTCGCAAGGCTAGTGCTTCAGGTTTCATCCGACATTGACTGGCCCACTGCGCCTTACTGGGTTGGCACACTGGAGAGAGCCAGGTGTTTGGCTCCAGGGGAAGCCAAGCCTCCCTTCCTTTGGGGGGGGGGCGAGAAAACAGGCCACCCCTTTCCAGGCGTGCTCCCCATCGGACGCGCATACTGCGCCTTTCTGCACCCGAGTTGCTCAGGCGGCGATTTTTCAAGCCTGCAATTAAGCGAGGCGTCGCCGTGTCCTCTGCTAGTGTCGATCCTGTCAGTCGCACATGGCCTTGGAGCTCCGGTCCGAGGCCCCGCGATTAGTCATAGGCTTGCTTCGCTCCTTCCCTAATCCGCCTCTGCAGGCAGCCTGGGGACGAGGCCCACTCGGCGGCGCTGGCAGGGAGCCACTGCGCGCGGGGCGGGCCGCCTGGCCAATGGCAGCCCCGCTGCAGTCCTAGCCGGCGTGGGCCCCAGGGTGCGGGCTGGGCGGCCCCTCCCCCCTCGCAGCAGCCGGCCACCCCCATCCTACCCCCGGCTGGGACGGCGGCGCCCCTCCTCCTTCACCCCCCCCCCGCCTGCGAGATCTATTTGTGTGGTGTCATTTGCATAAAAATAGGACAAGTGTTTCTGTGCGTTCGAACGCGGGAGGCGAAATCCTTATTGATGTGTCTGTGTGGAGCCTTCGGTTGTCGGAGCGGTTTGATTTAAGGTGTTTGTGTTGCCTTCAACGAGAAATGAGAGGAAATCCTGCGCTACGCGTTTGGCGGCCCAGGCCTCCTGAGCGATCCCTTCGGCGCGACTGCCAACAGTCCACACCGCCTGGGCCACGGCGCGCCGGGTCCACGGCGAGCAGGTTGAGGGCCAGGCAGGAGGCCCATTATGACTCATAAAACCCGGAGACCTAATCACCAGCTGCCAACCCATTTACATGTGGCGCTTCCCACTCTGCAGCCTTAGCCCGGGCCGGGCCTCCCCGCACTTTCGCCCGGGATACGGCTAAGAGACGCCCCAAGGCAGTTGGGGGGGAGGCCGCGGGAGGAGGGAATCTCATCAAGTGACCGCTCCATCCCCGAGCGCACCGCAGTTTCCCTTTCCCGGGCGACCCCCACTTCTCTAGGCCTCCGCGCTGCTCGCCCAGCAACTCCTCAGCTTGGACAAATAGCTGGGAGGGCGCCGGCCGCGCGGAGCCAGTAAATCAATCATTAACTCCCCGCCGGGGCCGGGCCGTGGGAGGGAAGCTGCGAGCCGGGAGCCGCGTCCGTGCAGCGAAGCGCAAGGCCCCCACCCCGGGGCGGGAGCCGTGCACGCGCCAGCGAGCAGGGTGCGGGAGGGCGGCTCCCGCCGGGGCCTCCCGATCGCCCCCTTCCCGCAGCCTCCGCCCTCCCGGCCTCTCCAAGCCCGCACCTCGCCTCGCCAGGCTGGTCGGTTGACTGCGCGCCCCCTGGGCGGGTTGGAACACCTAACGAGACCTCACGGCCTGCTCTGCCCCAGGGAGAGCGTGCGTGCGACGCTGGGGCCGAGCTCCTGGCTCCAGTTCGCCAAGGCAAAACTGCTCGCACCCGGCGTCCAGCGATCTCCCTGCGGCACTCTCCCTCCCCCCCGCCCCGCCTCGGGGCCGGCACGCAGGGGGTTAAAAGCCCCGGTTCGCCCGGCTCCCGCGTGGCTTGGAGGAAACGCTGATCTAAGTACCTACGGGGAAGGAAATTCATGCCCAGTGGGGCCCGGCTCGACTGCACACAGCTCCGAAGCCGCCTGCCTAGACCCGCTTCGCACACTCCCGGGAACGCAGCGGCGGCGCCGACCCGCGCGATTCGCCCGGCGGAGCTCCGCACGGCCGGGAAGGCGGCGGGGAGGAGGAGGAACGAGGGGGCGGGAGGCGAGCCCGGGCTGCGCGCCAAGAGGCCCGGAGCCGCAGATTAGTCACCGCTCGGCTCAGCGCTCCCGGGTGCGCCCGGGACCGGGAGGGCAGGCGTCGGCCCAGCTCCGCCGAGCACCCGGGGCCTCGGCGCCGCGGCGCGGGGCTTCCCGCCGTCACCCCACCCCCACACACACACGCGCGCGCGCGCGCGCCTGGTGCGACTGGCTTGACTCTCGGGGACTCGGCGCCGCCGAGATCCACTTGTCAGTTCAAGGGCAGGACAGAAACTCTGCAAGCTCAGTCTTGCGAACAGGAAATTTCTCATTGACAAGGTGCTGCCCCTCCCCCATGGCTGCAAAACAAAACAAAACCCCCCTGCCCTCGGCCTCCCCAGGGATTCCTCTCCCCTCCAATTCCCCCCTCTCAGATCCCGCGAGTGGAAAGCTCGCCGAGCCCTGGCGGCGGCCCACGGGCCCATCGGGACGGGCTCGACTCGGACCCCGCCGAGGTCGTCCCGCAGCCACCCTCCGGAGTCCGGGCAAGGTCGGACGTGGGGGTAGGGCGAAGTCCCCCTCCACCCCCCACCCCGGGCCTGCTGGGGCTCTGAACCCCCGCCGAGCGGTTTTGCGGAGCTGGGAGAGGCGGTCCGAGTCCGAGACTCCCCGGAGGGGGGTGGGGGTGGGGAGGCCGCGTGGCGCCTCCGCCAAAGCGAATCCCGCTGCGGGAACCCGCGAGGGCTGCGAGCTCGGCCTGGCAAAGTTCCTGTGGAAACTTCATGTTTTCAAACTCCAGCGGAGTCGCGGAAGGAGGGGGAAACCGGGAGCGCTCGGGAGGTGGTCCGCAGCGCCCGGCTTTCCCCACCTCCAGTTTCTGGGGTCCTCGGGCCGGTTCTTCGGAGTATCTCCCCTCCCCTACTCCGTGCACCCTCTGAGAGAAATTGATCAACCCGTTTTCTTTATGGAAGTCAGCCAGGAAAGCAAGGCCGCCTTCTTGGGGACCCTGCTATCCAGGGTAATTTCTATTTGACACATGTAAATACTGAGAACTCTCAGGTAAGGTCAAATTATTTATCATCTTAATTTATATTTCAATAGGCCTACAATTTAGAGGCGCGAAATGCCTCCTTATGAATCATTATGGTCTATTAGGGGGCAGTAATGTATAAACAGCACTATTTGGGAAGGGAATCACTTATGTTGACATTTAAATGGCTCTTCAATGGTTAAAAAAAAAAGGCTTCGAGTGCCTTTGATTAAATATACAATTTACAGGACCATCCGCAAAAGCCGTCAGGAATATAAATTCTTAGGATTTTTATTTATTTCCAATTTTTAAAAGCCTTCCAGGGTGTGCATGTCATTGAACCCTTATGGGAAAGATCTACAGATTTCAGATAAAATATCCTCCCCCCCCCCCAGTCAGTGTTTTTTTTCAGCAACCCAAGCAAGGAATGGTCAGTAAACTACAGGTAGCAAGGGAGTCCAGGGAGAAGTTTGTAGATGGCTGTACCTGCCCCAACAGAGTCATGGCTTTGTAACAATGTCACAGCTAATTTGGAAAGCTTTCCTGGGAGAGTGACCTTTCCTGTCCATTGTCCACCCACCCATGCATCCATTCATCCATCCATCCTGATGTCCCCATGGCTCTCAGCACAGGGTTCACATCTCCTCGAGCCATCCTTGCCTCACCTCAGGTGCTATTCCTGGCTGCCACATCCTCCCACCCCCACCTGGTCCCTGTCCAGACTGACCACTTTGTGTGTATTTCCTCAAAGCACCTCCTGTCTTCGGAACGGCCTTTCGCAAACCCACTATCGCTTTCATGGACTCCCAGTTGAACTTTTCCCCTGGAATTCTTGAGCAAGATGTCTACTCCATGTGGCACCTCCACCTGCCTCATTCAGGCTTGCTCACTCCAGAAGTCAGCCAGTTTCTGAGTTATTCTGAAACACTGGGGTGGCTGTGTTTGTATTTCTAGCTGCCTGGGATTAAAAACCAGTATGAACTTCCAGTAGTCACACTGAAGGTGCATCTATGGAGCCAATTAAGTCTGCAGCCAATTAAAAAAGAAAAAGAAAAAGATCCATTTTGTGTGCTGATATGGAAAGACCCGCAAAGGTTATGGTTAAGGGGACAGCCATACGATGCAGAACAGTACGTACACGTGTGTTGTGATGATCTGTATAAGCACTAAGTCAAGGGGAGTAGAGTGTAGACACCCTTGCATGTGTATTACAGGTCTCCAGCTGCTGGCAGAGCCTACCAGGATCCTTTGTACACAATATGCTGCTGGAGCTGTCCCTGCTGGGGCCTCCCCTGGGATACTTATTGCTACATCCTATCAGCCTGGGGAAAGAGACTGGTATGTGTCTGGCCTCTGGAATGACACAAAGTAGCTACATTATCCCATGGGATACTACGCAGCCCCTCCCCATTCCCTCTGGCCCTTCTGCAGAAAGGACTTTCCAACATTACCAGTTAGTTACTTTTTAGTTGCCAGGAGCAGGAACCATCTGTTTTTTTATTCTTTGCTCACCCTGGCCTCTCAGAAGCACTGAACACACCTGCCCCCCCCCCACACACACACTAGCTGCTCGCTGTTCCCAGAGGTTGCATGCACCTGCTTGTCATCCTGGTTGTGGACCTCGGTCAGTTTCTTTCTGGACTTTTTGTGCTCTGTGAATTGCCCTGGGTGTAGATCTTCCCCTCCTCCTAGACCATCTTTCTCAATCTGATGACCTTAGATACCACCTACCTGTTGAGGCCTCTGAGGTTTGTTTGGTGTGTCTGTGTGTGTATTTTGCTCCACTGTCAGACCCTAATCGTGCTATTTGGCCTCTCCAGCCAGCTTACTAACAATAGCTAACATTTACATAGTGCATCTTAGGTGTGCAGCTGTCGTTTCAGCACTTTAAATAAACGATGAATTCTTACAGTTACCCTGTGAGCTGGTCAGGGTCGTTACACACGTTTTACAGGTGAGGAAACCGAGACAGATACGGCACAGAACAGTTCCAAACAAAAGACAGCCTGGAAAGCCTGTAGTCCATGATTTTCTCTGTATTTGAGAGAGAGAGAGAGAGAGAGAGAGAGAGAGAAATCCCCTATCTGTTGCTTGCATCCCAGCTAAAGCTGGGCCAGGCTGCAATCAGGAGCCTGGAACTCTGCTGAACTCCCACATCTGCTGCCTTCCCAGGTGCATTAGCAGGAAGCTAAATGACAAGCTAAGTAACCAGGACTCTCTAATTGGAGAATGTGAATGACACTAGTGGCCACTTGCTGTGCCACAGAGGTCACTCCTGTGATCACTGATTTTTTTAAAACTTATTTTGGGGCCCGGTCCAGTAGCCTAGTGGCTAAAGTCCTCCCCTTGCATGTACCAGGATCCCATATTGGCACTGGTTCCTATCCTGGTTGTTCTACTTCCCATCCAACTCCGTTTGTGGTGTGGAAAAGCAACCGAGGATGGCTCAAAGCCCTGGGACTCTGCACCTGTGTCGGAAACCCAGAAGGAGCTCCTCCTGGCTTTGGATCAGCTGAGCTCTGGCTATTGTGGCCACTTGGGGAGTGAACCAGCGGATGCAAGATCTTTCTGTCTCTCTTTCTCTCTGTAAATCTGACTTTCCAATAAAAATAAAATAAATCCCATACGGGATCCTGATGCGTGTAAGACAAGGATTTAGCCTCTAGGCCATTGCACTGGGCCCGCGATCCTTGTTTTTAACCACTCTTCTACACTGCCTCATACATAGCATGCCCTACATAACATTCTGAGAGGAAGTTACAAATATGTCAACGGATTGACTCACTGCCAGGCTCTGCAGTGGGTGCTGGGGAACAGCAAGGAGCTGGACAAACTGTCCCTGGAAATGGGAGGAGCTTTTCCTCAGAACCCGCCCTTTGCTTCTACTGCTTTCCCCATCACAAACAAACTGCTCAGGCACTAGCATCAAGTCCCGGGGCTCATTCCTGAAGCCTCTTCACCTCCCACCTCTCCTCCAGCCAGGTCGCTGACAAAGCCAAATGATTCTTCTGCAGGTGTTCTGTCCTATGAGCCACCGCCCCCCCCCCCGAGACAAGGCCGTGGCTTTCTCTGGCCTGGTTCTCCACGGTTTACTCCTGGAGTTGGGTTATGCAGCCACTCTCGTTCCGTTCCAATACATCCTCCATGTGACAGCTAGAAAGGTCTTTGGAAACCATGTCACTGAGCCTTCTGTGTCTTAGAGGGCTAAGGCCACCAAGCGAGGGTTCCAGTTTAACCTGTTGCACTTCCCATCTAGCAGCACCTGCTAATGTGCCCAGAAAGGTAACACATAATGACCCAAGTGCTTGGGTCCCCGCCACCCATGCGGAAGATGCAGATAGAGTTCCAGGCTCCTGGCTTCAGCCTGCTCCACCCTTGGCTGTTATAGCCATTTAGGGGAGTGAACCCATCAATGGAAGATCCTATTCCTGTCTGCAGCTGTATAACCAAGCCTGGGCCATTCTCCACTGCTTTCCCAGGGCCTCCTGCCCATGCAGGTCCTGAGAGACCCAGGAAAAGCTTCTGGCTCCTGGGTTCGAATAGGCTCAGCTCTCTGGCCATTGCAGCCATTTGGGGAGTAAACCATCAGATAGAAGATCTTTGTCCCTCCTTCCTTCTGTAAATCTGCCTTTCCAATATGGCAGCCTAGTGGCTCAAGTCTTCACCTTGCTCTTGCTGGGATCCCATATGGCCGCTGGTTCTAATCCTGGTGGCCCTCTTCCCATCCAGCTCCCTGCTCGTGGCCTGGGATAGCAGTTGAGGACGGCCCAAAGTCTTGGGACCCTGTACCTGCGTGGGAGACCTGGAAGAAACTCCTGGCTTTAAATCGGTTTAGCTCCAGCCATTGTGGCCACTTGGGGAATGAATCAGTGGGTGGAAGATGTTTGTCTCTCCTTCTCTCTGTATATCTAACTTTACAATAAATAAAACTTAAAAAATAATAAAAAGAAAATGAATTTATTGTTTTTAAAAAGTTATATTTATTTGAAAGGCAGAGTTACAAAGAGAAAGAGAGATCTTCCATGCTCTGGTTCACTCTGCAAATGGCCGCAATAGCTGGAGCAGAGTCATGCAGAAACCAGGAGCGTCCTCCAGGTCTCCCATGTGGGTGTGCAGGGGCCCAAGGACTTAAGCCATCCTCTGCTGCTTTCCCAGGCCAGAAGCAGGGAGCTGGATCGGAAGAGGAGCAGCCAGAACTCAAACCAGCGCTCATATGGGATACCAGTATGGCAGGCAGAGTCTTAACTCGCTAAGTCACAGTGTTGGTCCCATAAACATATCATCTTAAAAACAAACAAACAAACAAAAAGTTAACAAAGTGAGGTGTAAAGATGAGAAGTCATTCTCTTCTGCAGAGGGTGGTGCAGGGGGAGGAGGGGACGCATGTATGCTGCTGGCAGAACACTAAGACTAGCTTGCTGCTCCAGACCTTCAGGAAGCACTGGGTCCTGCTACAGCCAACCGGGACAGCTGGAGTTCACCCCTTCCCATGCTGTTTGGCCTCTGATAGGAGCTAGGACTCAATACCGCGTTTGCTAGGAAAGCAAGTGGCAAATATTTCCCACATTTTAAAAATAGCTACTGTGTCTTAAAGAACTGCATTTTCTTTGCAGTGACTTTATTAGCTATGTGTCCATGTTCTGTGACACATGCACTGTAATAGCTCTGTGGGTTCGGCATCTGTATTTTATAGCTGAGGAAATTGAAGCTTGTAGCGATTGGGCTGATCTGGGGGTGCGGCTAGAGGAACTCCAGCCGACTGCGGTCCTGGGCTCTTTCCAATAGAATATCCGGGTTCCTTGTACAAGTTCATGGGAAAGTGGAAGTAAAAGTGTATTTTAGTGCGCGAGAGTTTTGAACTATATGGACAGCATGTTCATAATATGCTTTTTCAATTATCTTCTCGAAACCCCCATGGGCTTCAGACATTTTGGCTCCAAAAGAAGCTTATCTTTTCGTCCCATTGATCTGGGAAGTCCCCTGGGATTGTCTGGTTCCCGTGTGGACACAGTGTGCCCCCCCAAACCTGAAACTATTTCCAAGAAAAGATCCTCTCTAGCTTCGGCAACTGTCCGTTTCTGAGGCCAGCCTGGCACCTCCCCAAGCGCCATAAATATCGGAAGAGGAATGTCTTTCTCTCTGGGATCACTAAGGCCACAGCTGATGTGTTGCGCTCACCATGGGAACCGAGGAATTTATCATCCCAACAACGGGGAGTTGCCTTCCTCCCAGGTAAGCCTTGAGAAAGTGTGGGGCCAACAAGTTCCCCAGAAGAACATTTTCTAGCTGTGTGTTTTGAACTCTCCACACCTGTAGCCATACTCCAGCCTGTCCGCAGTGTTTGGTGAGCTCCTAAACCTTTCCTGCCCTTTCATACTGGCCGGCAGCTTTTTTCCCATTGTTGGCTTCCAGAAAGATCACTCTGGCTCTCACTATGGCGACAGCAAGTGCAGGAAGTCGCTGCCACACAGCTCTTCTGAGACTGGAGAGCCCTTGAGACCTGGGAAGAAAGGGGGGTCACTAGCTTCTTCTCAGCTCTTAAGAAAATAATCACTACAATTGATTAAAGTCTTTCTATCTCTGGACACAGTTCTAAACGCTCAGATACTTATTTATGTATTTGTTGGAGCTGAAAGACACACAGCTGCCATCCCCAGGGTTACTACTCAGATTCAGGACAACGAACTGGGGCCGAGCCAGGTGGAAACCAAGAGCCGGGAACTCCATCTGGGTCTCGCATGTGGGTGGCAGGCTCTCAACCACTTGAGTTAACCCTATTGGCTCCTAGGGCGCCCATTAGCAGGAAGTTCAATTTGGGAGCATTGCCAGGAAATAAATCCCATCACTCTGATCCAGGATTCAGGCCCTCTTAAGGAGGTCTCTTCCCCATGACAGCATCCACCTGGCCGAGTTCTTCACACTTGAGATGCATTGATACTCTTATGTTGTACCCAAAAATGCCCCTTTTCACACATGAGGACATGGAGGCTTGCACACTCATCACTGTCCTGGCATGTCATCGCCCAGTCAGTTTTAACTTTGCAGGCACCTGCCAGGTCCAGAGCGTCCTCATTATCAAGGGTGCCTTCACTGGCTCTGTAGGAAGTGGATGGATGCAAATGATGTCCCCCTGAGGACGGGACAGTAATGAATTTCTCTCCTGGCCCCCCAAGTGGCCTTTTCGGCAGCTTTGTAAGATTAGGCCTGTTCAGAGCAAGTGGCAAATGTGGAACAACCCAAAGACTCAGAGGATGGCCACGGCTAGCCTGCTCTCCCCAACATAGTACGAGGGTCGCTCAGTCGGTGCCCTTGTGGGTTGGATGCCAGTGGCTGCGTGAGGCCCTTCTGGCCTGCTGGCACAGGGAATGCCGAGATCAGTCTCTCAGATCATTCAGGCTCTGTCTTTCCTCCAACCAACCTGCTCTCATCCTCTGCTCTGGGTCTGCCAACTACAGCTAATGTGCCACCGAATCTTGCCTCTCCTTGACTCCTTGCTTGGGGTTTAGGGTCCATCTGTTGGGACTGTCTCCACAGCAGTGAGTAAATGTGGCCGGGGTGGGGGTGGGGCTGAAGTCTCGGTATTCCGCTCAGAGCCATCCAGTGGCCAATGGCACAAGGCCACCCAAGCAATAAGTGATGACACGGTTAGGAGTTCAGTGCTAACACTTTGCCTCCACCAATCTATGTGTTGTTTCAAAATTACCCAAAATACAAATTGCAGGGAGGGGAATTCATAGGTCTACTCCTCCTGCATAACCGTGCAAGGTTGTTTTACTCCTCACTTGGTTCTGATGCTGAGTGATGGCTTGCTTCCAAAGATACACAAAACCCAGTGCAGGTCAACAGAAGAGCGGGCCATGAATTCCAAAGGTGTCAAGCCTCCTCGCGCCCAGCTCCCGCGGCGTCCACATCAGAGCTGGGAATTCATAACGCCCTTCCTTGGCAAATGAGGTCATTCAGCTCTTTCTGTGGTCACACTAGGCTCTTTGTAAAGTAATTGGGTGGGACACAGGAATGGAAAGAGCCGTGGGATGGGGAGGGCGAGATCAGATTTCTAATGCTGGGTCTCTCAATGTGTGACCTTGAGTAAGTCACTTTCTGTGTTCGTCCCTTTTGCGTGGTTCTAACAAAATACCTGCAGCTGCCTCCTTCGATAAATAGAGAAGTTTTGAAGGCCCACAATTCCCAGCAAGGACCCCTTCTTAGTGGCCCTGCACTGTGGCAGAGCATGTTAAGCCACTGCCTGCAGCACGTGCAGCACATACACAAACCGCTTCCCGATTGCCCTGCTTATGATCCACCTCCCTGCTAATGCACCTGGGAAAGCAACGGAAGAGGGTTCTAAGTGCTTCGGTCCCTGCTCCCATGTGGGAGACCTGGAAGAATTTCCTGGCTTCCGAGTTCAGCTTGGCCCAGCCCTGGCTGTTGGAAAATTTATCTCGGTCTGTCTTTCTCTCTTTTTGCCTCTGCTTTTCCTTCTCCGTAACTCCGCCTTTCAAATGAATAAATACATCTTTTTTTAAAAAGGAAAAGAACAAGTCCCTCGCACTGTATCACAACAGGACAGAGGTACGGAAGGGGGGATTGGCTGAGTGCAGAAGGAGCAGAATTCACAGGGTAACAATCTACTCTGTTGAGAGCCAATCCACTCCTGGGAGACCTGCATTAATCAATTCCTTCACAAGGGCAGTCCTGGTCCAATCACCTGATCTCCTTGGGCCAGGCCCCACCTTTTTTCCCCAAAAATGTATTTATTCTTATTGAAAAGACAGTTATACAAAGAGCAGGAGAGACAGAGAAAAAGATCTTCTGTCCACTGGTTCACTCCCCAAATGGCCACAACGACCAGAACTGAGCCTATCTGAAGCCAGGAGCTTCTTCCGGGTCTCCCACACGGGTGCAGGGTCCCAAGGCTTTGGGCTGTCCCCTACTGCTTTCGCAGGCCACAAGCAGGGAGCTGGATGGGGAGCAGGGCTGCCAGGACAAGTAAGGCCTTTAGCCACTAGACTACAGCCCAGGGCCCAGGCCACACTTCTTAAAGGTACCACCACCTGAGCACCACCAGGCTAGGGACCCTGCTCCCAACACAACAACTTTTGGAGAATGTTTCACATCCAAAACAGCACTCACTCTCTCCTAATTTTGAATCCTGAGTTTCCCAAAAGTCTCTGCTCCTCACCGAGGCGCCATCCTTCTGCCATCCTAGGGCAGAAGGTAGTAGAAGGCAGAAGGCAGCACCACTCCTCCGGTGTGAGACCCCTAAGAATCGGCCTGGCAGGATAGCTCAGTTGGCTAATCTTTACTCAGTGAGCCTTGGAATCCCATATGGGCACTGGTTCTAATCCCGGCTGCTCCACTTTCCCTCCAGCTCCCTGCTTGTGGCCTGGGAAAGCAGTAGAGGACCGCCCAAAGTCTTGGGACCCTGCACCCACGTGGGAGAAGCTCTGGGCTCCTGACTTTGGATTGGCTCAGCTCTGGCCATTGTGGCCATTTGGGGAGTGAACCAGTGTATGTAAGATCTTTCTCTGTCTCTTCTTCCCTCTGTTAATCTGCCTTTCCAATAAATAAATCTTTAAAAATGTATTTAAAAATTCACCAGGTAGTATGGTTAGGATTTAAACACTTCCCTCTCTGGGTGCTGTACCTCAATAAAAAATTAACAGGGTAGGGAATTTGGCCTAGTGACTAAGCTGCTGCTTCAGACACTCACTCCCCCCATGAAATTCTGGGTTCAGGGTCACCTCTGTTCCTAACTCCAGCTTCCTGCTAATGCAGACCCTGGGAGACTTCAGGCGATGGCCTGAGTGATGGGCCACCTGCCACCTATGTGGGTAACTCAGCTGGAGTTCCCAGCTCCCGGCTTGGACTTGGCCCAGCCCCAGCCATTGCAGGCACCTGGAGAGCAACTGAGCAGATGGGAACTCTGTTTATTTCTGTGTGTGTCTCCTGGCCTTACAAGCAAATAAAGGTTTGTTTGAACGGCTTACGGATTCAACTATAATAATTTAAAAATAAATAAATAAAACAAACCCCGGGAAGACTACAGTTTAAAACTGCATGCATACTTGGGGCTGGAAACCTAGCAGCCAAACTCATAGATCCCGGGGAGTGGATTGAGGGTGCTGAGGGTGGGGCCATCACCCCGGACATAGTGAGGAAGTCAATTTTATGATCACATGGACAGGCCTAGTGTCATGGTACAAGCGGTTAGGAGGCCTGCCTACAGTGTTGGCATTCCGTATCAGCGCACCAGTTCCAGTCCTGGCTGATCCTCTTCTGATTAGGTTCCCTGCCGAATCCCTTCCCTGGGAAGGTTGTTTGAAGACATCCAAGTGCTTGAGCCGCTGCCTCCCTGCACCCACATGGCAGACCTAAATGAAGCTGCACCGTCCTAGCTTCAGCTTGGCCTAGTTGTGGCTGTTTGGGGACTAAACCATGGAATGGAAAATGTTTTTCTCTTTCTCTCTGTTACTCTGCCTTTCAAATACATAAATCTCTTTTTCTTAAAAATAATTTTTATTGGAAAGGCAGATTTAGAGAGAGGAGAAACAGAGGGAAAGATGTTTCATCTGCTGGTTCACTCCACAACAGCCGGAGTTGCGCTAATCCGAAGCCAAGAGCCAGGAGATTCTTCCAGGTCTCCCACGTGGGTGCAGGGTCCCAAGGCTTTAGGCCATCCTCAAGTGCTTTCCCAGGCCACAAGCAGGGAGCTGGATGGGAAGTGGGGCAGCTGACACACAATCTGGTGCTTCTATATGGGATCCCAGCACGTCCAAAGTGAGGATTAAGCCACTGAGCCATTGCACCGAGAACTAAATAAGTAATTCTTTAAGAGAGAGACAGAGAGAGAGGACGGAAGGAAGGACGGAAGGAAGGTAAGGAAGGAAGGAAGGAAGGTAAGGAAGGAAGGAAGAAAGGTAAGGAAGGAAGGAAGGACGGACGGAAGGTAAGGAAGGAAGGAAGGACGGAAGGAAGGAAGGAAGGAAGGAAAGGAAGGAAGGAAGGAAGGAAAAGGAGGTAGTGCAAAGAGGACAGCATGGCTGGCTGAGGGAAGTGGAAGGAGAGGACTGTGTTAGTGACAGTGAGCTGGGAGGCCTTTTTGAGGAAGTGACTTTGAATCGAAAAGGTACTAGCCAAAGCAGCAATAGAGGCAAGAGTTCTGGGCAGTAAGGATGTGAGCCCTCCCTCAGCCTACACTAATGGAGGCGGAATGGGCTTCCTCCAGCTAGCCCAGGAGTCCCACAAGACACCTGATGGCTAGTGTCCCCTTTGGGGTTGCATCCCTACCCTGGGCTTGCTCCAGGTTGACACTGCCTGTCCCTGCTGAGCCCAGGCAAGCAGATTCCTGCTCTCCCCACTCTTCAACTCTTCCCCTCGCCACCCCCACCCCCCGCCCAGCCCTCAGACAACACTCTTGCCCCTAAACCAAAACTTAAACTTTACACCTTAGGAGGATAGTCTTCTCAGGGTCAGGTAGCTGCTCAAGGTCATGTGGAACTTGTGGTCCTCCCTAGCGCAATGGCTCAATGGGCTAATCCTCCACCTCCAAGTGCCGGGATGCCTTATGGGCACCAGTTTGTATCCCGGCTGCTTCACTTTGTGTCCCTGCTTGTGGCCTGGAAAAGCAGAAGAGGATGGCTCAGGTCCTTGGGCTCCTGCACCCATGTGGGAGACCCCAAAGAAGCTCCTGGCTCCTGGTTTTGAATCGGCTCAGCTCTGGCCATTGCAGCCATCTGGGGAGTGAACCAGGAGATGCAAGATCTTTCTATCTCTCCTTTCAGTAAATCTGCCTTTCCAAGAAAAATAAACAAATCTTAAACAAACAAAAAAAGATAAAAAAAATCCTGGTCCTTGGCCACTTTTCAAGGAGTGTGTGTGCCGTGTAGCACTGAGCACCTGCAGGTACACACCAGCTCATGAAGTGTGAATATGCAAAACGAGGACTACTGGGTGGCACACAGGCCCTGGGCCTGCCTGGCTCCTGGCAGGGCTGCCCAATGCCACCAGATCCCAGCGGCCTGGCTGTGCTAAGCCAGGGCAGCTCTGTCGTTGGCACTTGTGCCCTCTGTGTGGTTTCCTGGGTACCAGTCCTTGCTTTCATCTGTTAACAGGCAGTGAGTTCTCTGTAGGAGGGAGGGCCCTTCTCGGATTATCTATTCCTTGAGGGCAGAATCGGGTGGCTGCTTTGTGCCGTTGTGATTTCACTCGGCACTTCCGCATCAACACACTTCCCTCTTAGCCTCTTGGGCTGGGAACATTGGCTTGCCCAGGCAGCTCCTTTCTCCCTGGGGCCTGACGGACCATGGAAGCCTCCTAGCCTGGAGGGGGGGGGGCAGTAGAGAGAGAAGGTTACTCGGGTTTGTGGTGAGGCCCCTATGGCTGGGATGTTCTTAGCAGCCTTGGGTCATCCCCCAGGGGCGAAGAACTTCAGCTGCCCTGTCGCTGGGGTGTAAATGGCTCACTGCCAGCATGGCACAGCTGTCTTCGATTTCCAAGCAGGCAAGTGAGAGGAGAGTGGCAGTGGAGGAGGGTGCTTGCGTGCGAGACAAGCAAAGCCCGGGGCACTGTGCCCGCCAGCAGCCTACCCAGCGCCACCCGGGGCCTGAGCAATCAGCCAGACTGCGAACGTGTTGTGTTTTAGCAGAGCTGCCGGGACCTGGCAGGCACCTTGGCCACAACACCACAGTTATCACATCTGACCTCATTCCTGGGGCCTGAGGCAACCGGGAGACCTGGGAGGCTCCGGTATTAACTGTCCTTCCTCCGTGGACAGCTAAAGATAGCCACTGTGGGCAGCGAGCCATGCCGACTCAGAGAAGGGGTGTGGGGACTACAAATTCCCATTTTGCCCTTTCCTGAAATCCCCCAGGGTAGGGGGTGGATTGAAACAGCTTTGCTCCTCATTGACTTACAGTGAGGGGGATGTCATTTGTGGTCTGCCATCAAGTTGGGTGTGCCAGTGGCAGCGAGGGGCCCTCCCACAGCGTCGTGTAGGAAGGTGGGTGTGAAGAGGGGTGCTCCAGCCAGTTAATTTTAAAAATTTGTTCATTTAAAAAAGCAGAGAGAGACAGAGAGGATTGTTCTAGCTCCTACTTCACTCCGCAAATGCCCATGACAAACGGGGCTGGGCCAGGCTACACCCAGGAACCCAATACATCACCTGCATTTCCCACATGGGCAATAGGGACCCAACTATTTGAAGCCATCATCTATTGCATCTATCGCAGCAAGAAGGTAGAACTGCAAACAGAGCTGGGACTGAAACCCAGGCATGCCCACTTGTGAGACAGGCATTCCCAGCTATCTTAGTCCCTGTGCCAAAAACAAAGAAGCCAGCAAAAAGAACCAGACCTCGGGAGGGAACTGGGTGTCACCTGCATCAGCCCTGGCTATGGTGCTGCCAACGACGCGCTGTCTGACCTCTTCCCACTCCATGCCCCTGCTTTTGTTTTCCTCCACACTTTCGCATAGCTCTTGGGAGATGGCTGGCGTCTGCAGCCATGTCTTTCTTCCATGCATCGGGCTCCAACTGCAGAAGCACAACCTTTGAGGAGCTGCACGCTGCCTGAGTGCTGGAGCTTTCCAGTGAGTGTGTACGTGTGTCTCTCAGTGTGTGTGTGCAAAGGGGCTCAGGAAAAGCAGAAATGCTTTCTCTCTCCCAGTATCTCTATTCCACATCTCTCCCATGGCAGGCAACAGTCAGGTTCCATATCAACACTCGTTTTCCAGGATGCCACAGGGTGAGGAAGGGCAGCTGGACTGCAGGGAAGGCACAAAGACTCCAAGGGACAGGAATGAGCACACACGAGAAGCTGTGGCAGGGAAAACAAAACAAAACAAACAAACAAATAAACAAAAAACCTTCAGGAATCCCGTGGGGCTCTTGGCAACGCTGGGATTTGAGGGCTTCGGGGCAAGAGGTGAAGCCAACAGGGAGCTTCGCGTTCCACACTCCCAGTGCTTCTGAGACTCACTCGACGGGGAGCTCTGCGCAACAGGAAGATGAACTCTCCAAGGAGCCTGACTTAGAAAAGCTGCCCCAGGGACCTTGGCCCTGTGTGGGGTGTCAGACGGAGGCAGGACTGGTGCCCTGCAGTGGGAAGGGTTTGACAAAGGCAGGTGCGGCCAGCCTAGCTTGTCCTATTCTAGAAAGCCACTCACCCAGTCCCCTTGAGGCCAAGAAGATAGGTGGCCAAGACGGGTGAGGTGGTCCTAGCAGCTCCTTGGGCAGGTGCCTGATTGGAGGAGAAACGAAGTTTGGATGCTTTAGGGTGGACACATGGACTTCTTCCTCAGCAGCGTCACAATGGGCAGACAATACGATAGCCAAAACAGTGATACTAGCAGCTGGCATGCCACACTTGCAACTGAATCTTTTTTTTTTTTTTAAGATTTGTTTTCATCGAAAACTGAGATATACAGAGAGAAGGAAAGTCAGAGAAAAAGATCTTCCATCACTCTCCAAAGTGGGTGTAATGGCTGCAGCTGAGCTTCCTCTGGGTCTCCCATGCAGGTGCAATGTCCCAAGGCTTTGGGTCATCCTCTACTGCTTTCCCAGGCCACAGGCAGGAGCTGGAAGGGAAGTGGAGCAGCTGGGATTATGAACCAGCACCCATATAGGATGTCAGTCTTGGAGGTGGAGGATTAGCCAGTTGAGTCAATTGAACTAGCCCTGCTATGGAATAATGTTATAACATCAGTTAAATATGGCCACAGGGCAGGCATGTGGCACAGTGGTTGGGACATTACTTTGGACACCCACATCCCACGTCAGAAAGCATGGGTTCGAGTCCTGGCCCTACCCCCATTCTAGGATCCTACTAATACACACCCTGGGAGGCAGTAGGGGATGACGCAAGCACTTGGGGCCCTGTCATCAACATGGGGCCACAAGGATGGAGGTCCAGGCTGCCAGCTTCAGCCTAGCCCAGCCCTGCCCTTTGGGGGTGTTTGGAGAGTGAATCAGAGGATCGGAACTTATGTTGTGTTTCTCTGTCTCTCAGATTAAATAAGCATCTAAGGGGGTATGTTAGGGGCTACACCATTGTCCCAGGACCTCAGCATGAGACCGTACTTGGACACTGGCCTTCTCAAAAGGTGAGGAATTTAAAATACAGTTGTGTGGGTGGATCCTAGTCCAACCGGACTGGTGTCCTTCAAAGAAGAGATTAGGAGGCAGGCCTGCACAGAGAAGAACTATGTTAGGACACAGAGAAAAGGTGGCCACATCAAAGAGGCCTCAGAAGGCAAGGACCCAGACCCGGCATGATGGCTCTATTGGCTAATGCTCTTGCAAGAGCCAGGATCCCATATGGGAGCTGCCATGTCCTGGCAGCTCCACTTCCCATTCAGCTCCCTACTTGTGGCCTGGGAAAGCATTCAAGGACGGCCCAAAGCCTTGGGACCCTGCACCCACGTGACAGACCTGGAAGAAGCTCTGGGCTCCTGGGTTCGTATCAGCTCAGCTCTGGCCTTTGTAGTCACTTGGGGAGTGAGTACTCAGTCGGGAGATCTTCCTTTCTGTCTGTCCTCCTCTCTGTATATCTGTGTTTCCAATAAAAATAAATAAATCTTTTGAAAAAAAAGGGCAAGAACTCCACTGACACTTTGATCACACACTGCCAGGTGCCAGTGTTGGGGAAACCTCCCACTGTGCTGGCTGGGCCACAACCAGACTGTGGGACTTTGTTAGAATTCTCCTGCTGCCTGTAATGGGGTGGAATCCCCTCTCTGAAAATCTAGGCTGGTCTAGCAACTGCCTTGGACCAAGCAAATATGCCAACAGGGAGAGCTTATCACTTGGGGTGGCAAGGCCCTGAGCGATCTGTGATTTTTGATTTTGCCACTCAGGATAGTTCTGAGACTGCCAAGGGCAAGAGCCAGTCCCCTGGCCACGAGGGCTCAAGGTCCCGGGGCGGGGGGGGAGGCACACTTAGTCCAGGCTGACAATCGGTACCAACTTTCAGAGTATTGGCAAGGCCAACCTGGCCCTACAGCAGCTGTTCTCTGCTCCCTACAGCTGCGGAGTGAGAGTGCAGGTGCAGGTGTACAGGTGTACAGGCAGGGGATCAGCCTGGCCTAGCCACAGGATTGGAAACAAGCAAACAGGAAAAAAAAAACAAGTGTTGTTGCTGCTGCTGTAGGCCAATGTGCCAGGCCTGGTTGGCTACAATCAACTGCAAAGCAGATATTTGTCATTGAAACATACAGAAACATACTGGAGCAGTATCAGATGCAAGTGTCTTCTGTCAAGGTGTGTGTGTGGGGGGGGGGGGGGGTATCAGCTATCTAGAATCGTCACTTCCCTATGGGGTTTCCCAGCTCCCTCTCGGTTGTCTCCCTCATCGTGGTGCTCCTCAATTCTGGGACACAGTAGCAGGCGCCCTTGAGAAAACTCTTGGGAGCTAAAGAGCAGGGACCACCCTTGGGTGAATCATCAGGGAAAGGCGATCTCTTTCTCTCTCTCTTTTTATCTGCTCACTAATAATTAGCAGCCACCTATGCCAGGCAAGTCCCTGGATATGGATTAATGAAACCCCCTCTGGGTACACAGCCAAATAAATCACTATAGAAATAGCCACCAGTTATTAAGCACCTACTAAGTACAAAGTACATAGGTCACATGTTCCTTTATTTAATCCTCTTAAAAAGGATGGTTAAAAAAAAAACGGGGGGGGGGGGTCTAATGGCTAAAGTCCTCGCCTTGCACACCCGGGATGCCAAATGGGTTCTAGTTCATATCCTGGCTGCTCCACTTCCCATCCAGCTCCCTGCTTATGGCCTAGGAAAGCAGTGGACAGCCTAAAATCTTTTTTTTTTTTTAAGATTTATTTATTTATTGGAAAGTCAGATATACAGACAGGAGGAGAGACAGAGAGGAAGATCTTCCTTCCAATGATTCACACCCCAAGTGAGTGCAACGGCCGATGCTATGCCGATCCGAAGCCAGGAGCCAGGAACTTCTTCTGCGTATCCCACGCGGGTGCAGGGTCCCAAAGCTTTGGGTCATCTTCGACTGCTTTCCCAGGCCACAAGCAGGTAGCTGGATGGGAAGTGGAGCTGTCGGGATTAGAACCGGCGCCCATGGGACCCTGGAGCGTTTAAGGCGAGGACTTTAGCCACTAGGCCACACCGCCAGGCCCCGACAGCCTAAAATCTTGAGACC
The DNA here is from genome assembly GCF_017591425.1 of Ochotona curzoniae. NCBI lineage: Eukaryota > Metazoa > Chordata > Mammalia > Lagomorpha > Ochotonidae > Ochotona > Ochotona curzoniae. The sequence continues at coordinate 14,538,154 of NW_024465023.1, read as the reverse complement.
TTGTACCTGTGTGGGAGACCTGGAAGAAGCTCCTAGCTTCAGATCAGCTCAGCTCTGGTTGTTGTGGCCATTTGGGAAGCGAACTAGCAGATGAAAGATCTTTCTCTCTGTAAATCTGCCTTTCCAAGAAAAATAAATAAATATTTAGACAAAAAAAAAAAAAGGAAGAAACACAGCACTATGATTCTGTGCATGATAAAATTGCAAGTCAGAGTAGTCAAGTGGTTTTTCTGAGATCACACAGCAACTTGGACTAGACTCCAAAATGGGCAATGGCTCCTGTCCCTTGCAAGCAGTGATGCTTCAGTAGGAGAGCAGGATTCTGTGCCATGGAGAGTAGATCTGGGGTGGGGGCACTGTTCACATCAGGGCATGAGGGTTGGGGGAGGGCCAGGCTAGGAGGCGTGGTTGAGACTGCCAGGGAGGAGAAAAAAATCCAGAGGGAAGGAAAGAGGGAGAGGTGGAAGAGGAAACTAGGGGATCTTCACTGCCAAGCTCTCCCACTGGCCTTCCCTGGGGCACCCCCCAAGGACCCTCCCTGACTCTGGCCTCCTGGCTTCCAGGCTTCCCCTTCCCCTGTCTGGGGCCTCGCTCAAGTTTAGACAGCTCCCTCAGGGGCAACAGAGAGCCTGAGGAAATGTCTGCCCACATGGCCACGCTGGGAGACAGGCCCTTGGTCAGCCTCCTGGGACCTGGGCTGCGCTTTGTCAGAGGCCAGGCGGCCAGCAGGTATGGCCGGCCTAAGCTGGCCCCTCTGCCTGGGAGGCGGACTTGACCTCCTGAGGCCTTTGAGGGCTGCCCTGCTGGGGGCGCTGGGGTGGTTGTTGCACACATCCCTCGCTGGGCCTCGGGGGTATATTCATTGGTGTCCTAGTGGAGTAGGGGGCGTCTTCCTGGCCTTTGCACCATGTTGCACAGACAGAAGTCCATGACCGTGTATACTGGGGGGGACTTACTTATTTGAAAGGCAGAGTGACTCAGAGGGAGACAGAGAGAAAGAGAAAGAAATCTTCTGCCTGCTGACTTTACTCCCCCGATGGCTGCAATGGCTGCAGTGGCTGTGGTTGGGGTGAAGCTGGGGCCAGGAGTTTGGAACTTTATCAGGATCTCACCTGTGGGTGGCAGAGACCCAAGCACATGGCCACCAATCCGCTGTTTTTCCAAACACATTAACAGAAAGCTGGATGGAAAGTGGAGCAGTCAGGACTCGAACTGGCATTCTGTTATGAGATGGATACTGGCATCGTAAGAAGCCCTAACTTGGGACCCAGCCCGGCAGCCTAGCGGCTAAAGTCCTCGTCTTGCATGTGCTGGGATCCTATATGGGCACAGGTTCTAATCCTGGTGGCCCAGCTCCCTGTTTGTGTCCTGAGAAAGCAGTCGAAATGGCCCAAAGCCTTAGGACCCTGCACCCTTGTGGGAGACCCAGAGAAGCTTCGGATTGACGCAGCTCTGGCCGTTGCAGCCACTTAGGGAGTGAATCAATGGATGGAAGATCCTCCTCTCTGTATATCTGACTTTCCAATAAAAATAAGTAAAAAATTTTAAAAGGCCTAACCTGTTGTGTCTATATAACCTGTCCACCCAGGCATTGTTCTGGCTGTCTCCTCATCCTGAGGCATGCGGGGTGCAGCCCCACAAGGTAAACCATCACCCCCACCTTCCCAGGGGAGGTGGGAGCTGGCCCTAACGGCCTCTCTTTGAACTTGCCTTGCTTGCTCCACTGTCTCTAGATCTGGGGTGAAGAAAAACAAGGGCAGAGGAGGGACACACAGATGCAAGATCCACACCCACAGAAGCCATTCCCTGCCTGCCCTCCCTCTGGCTGCCACTCAGTCCCCACCCACCCGGCGCAGCTGGCCCTTCCTGAGCCTCCAACTAAGATGTCTGCCCAGAGAGCACCAGCATTCCTAACTGCAGGCCAGGATCCCAGCCCCAGTGGAGCTCACATTCCAGGGGAGGGCTGCTATCAGATTGCAGGGAACCATGGGAGATCCTGTGGCTCCAGGTCCTGGTGTAGCCCAGCCACCACCCTGGGGAGCTGGTGAGACTTAGCACGCGTCCCACTCGGCTGCTCTGTCCTTACTCTCCCAAGGCAATGCAAGTGACCGGAAACCCAAGTGGTTCCTTCTCCCCATCCTTACGGCCCCATCCACATGAGCGACTGCAACTGGAAACCCAGCACCTGGCACTGCCTCTCTGAGCTCCCAGGCCTCAAATTAGAAGAAGAGGAAGTCATGTTTGTCCAGCACTTCAAAGACATCATCTCTCCAAATTCCCATAACACTGGCGGCTGCCGGGGACGCCCGGTGAGGTCCTGGGGGCGGACTGAAGCCCATCTGTGTAATCTGAGACTGTTCCCACTTAGAGGTGAGGTCTGGTGCCCTGGCTCCTAGAAATCTGGGTGGGCTCCCTGACTGCTTTCAAGACAAAAGAGACACACAGCAAGACCTGGAAGGGGCTGCCACTCTGGGACACGTCAGTGACAAATCAAGCACCACACCACACAGAGAGGCAAGGCAGGTGAATTTCTGGGCAATAGCCAGCATCAAGTGAGAACCATATAGGGTGCCATCTTGGGTATTGCTCAGCTGGCTCTCCCTGGCCCACTGCCCCCAAGGAGCAGACTAAACGTGTTTAAGATCCCACAAGCAAGAACTGCAGCCAAGCCCTTCTTCCACAATGCTGGACTGAAGGAATTGGGAGGGGAAAAAATAAAATAAAATAAACCAGAATGCCTCCAGAGTAGTTGATTGCACCACCACTGGTAACCAAAACAGATCCAGGACACTGCTGTGACTCGCTAAAGAAGTTGAGCAACTTGGTCACTAGTCACACACCTGATAAATGAGACAGCTGAGGCTCCCACTGAGCTGGTCCCTGGTCGCTCTAGCTCCAAGCCCGGCTCTTTGTCACCATGCCCCCTGATCCCGTCTTGCTTCCAGGAAAACGACATTCTTTCTAGACTCCACTCATTTCCAAACCTGCTTGTGCGTCACAGTCAGCTGCAGTGAGGAGTGTTAAAGAGATTTGCAGGCCCCACCCCAGGACTGTGCATTCGCAATCGCAGCCTGCCTCCCAAGGCGGCCCTGGGGATGCACTCCCTGGGGACTTGGCTGCAGCCACATGACTGGACAGCCTAGTGGGGGATCAGCAGGGTCACTCCGATGCAGTTCACTTTACTGAACTCTACAGTTGGAAAGGGTTCCTTTGCCCCAATCACATCTCGGGGGTGGAACTTGATGGTGGGTACCTGATCAATTAAGAACTTGCCGGTGTGAACACTTGGCCAGGATCCATGGGTCCTCTTCCTAAAGAACTTCAAACGGAACGCCAGGAGGTAAGAAGGGATGTGAATGGCCCCGGCTCAATGGCTCTGTGGCTAAATCCTCACTCTGTGTGTGCTGGGATCCCATATAGGCACCAGTTTGTGTCCCGGATACTCCATTTCCCTTCCAGCTCCCTGCTTGTGGCCTGGGAAAGCAGTCGAGGATGGCCTAAAGCCTTGGGACCCTGCACCTGCGTGGGAAACCTGGAAGAAACTCCTGGCTTCAGATTGGCTCAGCTCTGACCATTGTGACCACTTAGGGAGTGAACCAGCAAATGGAAGATTTTTCTGTCTCTGTCTCTCCGTAAATTCGATCTACCATTCCAATAAAAATAAATCTTTAAAAAAAAAACTATTATTTATTTATTTGAAAAGCAAAGAGATGGACAAGAGAGCAAGCTCTCATTTGCTAGTTTACATCCTAAATGTGTATAATATCTGGAGCTGGCCCAAGCCAGAGCTGGGGGCTGGGAACTCAGTCTGGGTCTCCAATGTTGGTAGAGAGGACCCAGTCGCTTGAGCCATCAGCCCTCCCTCCCAGGCAATGCATTAGAAGGAAGTCATGGTTCGGAGCTGAAGCAGGCATCAAGCCTAAGATACTCCAAAATGGCACGTGGGTACCTTACCAGCAGCTTCCCCACTAAGCCAAATGCCTAGGTTGAGCCTGGGTGAATTTTAGAGGAACAAAGGAATTTGGTTCAGGCCCTTGAGGAGGGTAAACCTACTAGCAACCGCCAGAATGCCTAAAAGAAGAAAATTCCAAGTGCTGACAGGGAGAACTTACACACATGATCACTGCAAGTCCAAATTGGCCCAACCACTTTGAGAAACCAAAATAAAAAGCTGTTTCTCCTCTTAATTTTTTTTTTAATTTATTTAAAATACGAAGTGATGAGGTCGGCACCTTGGCTCAAAAGGCTAATCCTTCACCTGCCAGCATATCATATGGGCACTGGTTCATGTCCTGGCTGTCCCACTTCTGATCTAGCTTCCCTGCTTAGGACAAGCAACAGAGGATGACCCGAGTCCTTGGGCCCCTGCACTCACAAGGGAAACCAGAAAGAGGTCCCTGGCTCCTGGCTTCAACTCAGCTCAGCTCAGCTCTAGCCATTATGTCCACTTGGGGAGTGAACCATCAGATAAAAGATCATTCTCTTTGTCTCTCCTTCTCTCTGTAAATTTGTCTTTGAAATAAAAATAAATCTTAAAAGAAAGAAAGAAAGAGTAACAAAGGGAGAGAGAGAGAGATCTACCAATAGCTGGTTCACTCCCCAGACGGCTGCAAGGGAAGGGCCAGGACTTTCTTCCGGGTCTCTCTCATGAGTGGCAGAGGCCCAAACATTTAAACCATCCTCTGCTGCTTTCCTAGGCCATAAGCAAGGAGCTAGATCAGAAATAGAGCCACTGCAGTACACTGGCGCCTGCAGAGGACACCTGGTACCACAACAGAGGACAGAGGACAGAACAAATCAATCAACTACCCCAGCCAAGAGCTGGCAGTGAATACCTGGGCGAACGGAGACTCTGAGGTGGACTATGTCAATCAGTGGAGTCTGGAGAGATTTCACTGTGATTGGAGTGGCAAGATGGGCAGCAATACAGAACTGCTGAACTATCAAAACCACTTGAGCAGGACCCTTGGAGCATCACCCCCCTCACCCCGGGAACCCCAGGATGGTTGGGAGGCTGAGTGTGGCTTCTTCCCTTATCTCTCCCCTCCCCCCAGATACAGGAAGAAAAACGAGAATGTGAAAATGGTCTTACCCACTTTCCTGTAGCCCTTGACCCTTCGCACCCTAATCAAATCTGTAAAAATTATCAAAAATAAAATTTATACAATTAAAAAAAAAGAAGAAATGGAACTCCTGGGACTTGAACCATCTCCCCTATGGGATATTTACATTGTAGGCAGCTGCTTAAACCACTGTCACAATGCCTCCCCAACAAAAATCCAATTTCAAAAAAAAAGAAAGAAAGAAAGAAAGAGAGAGAGAGAAAGCAGCCGGGTTCCAGCATCTGGTTGAATGCAGAGGCCTGGAGGAACTTATTAAAAGAAGGCCTGAAATTAAAAAAGCAAGAATGATGAAAGGCTGAGGGAAAGGAGGTGTGAGGGAGAGCAGGGCTCATGGACCTGTGCCTTTGTAGTCAACAACTGAAGCAGTGTCCTGGGCAGCTCGCGAGAGTGGCTGAAGGGCGTCCTGGGAGCACAGGCAGGCCCAGAGGTGACACTGCCTGAGTGGGCCACTCTGAAAATGCATGCTGGCAGCAAGGAAGCCCTTGGGCACAGAGGCCGCTATGTGCTTTCCCACCTCCACCCTCCCCATCTAGGATGCTCAGGCATGGAAGAGGTCCCCAACACAGCCTCTCTGGCTTTAAGCACTGGGGTGGCCTGTGGCCCATCTTCCCAGCTTTCCTAAGGTCAGTGGCAATGACCCAGAAGCGTCCAGTGCCATAACAAACCCTCTCAGGGATGCTAATGTGTCATTACTGCCTGGATTTACTTGAGTTTAATCTAAAACAGGAGATTCCAATAAAGTTTTTTTTTTTTTATCATTTTATATGCATGTGTATGTATGAGTGGTGCCGCTAGAGAGATATATATGGTTTTGACTTGAACTATTGCAGATTGCATTACTCGTCCCAATTCACACACAGAGACACATCCTGTTTCTTTGTCCTCTGCCCTGGGACTTTGCAAGTCATTCTTCCAGAGGTGGCATGCACCTGCCTATCCCATCAGTGTCAGGACACATGACTTCTTCTGGCCAGTGGGATACAGGCTGGAGTGGGATACAGGAGTGCAATGCTAAATCCAGAAGATAACTAAAGTGCATTTACACTTTGGCTGTCTGCATGAGCACATACCCCAGGGAGCCCACTTCACCTTGGAGGCTGAGGGACATCTGGAGCCTATTGGGGTCCAGTTCACACTTGGTGGCAAGCCCAGTTTAGCAGTCAAGAGTATCTCACGGTAGAGGAAGTGCAGACACACACGTAAGAAACGCAGTGTTTCGGGATCAATTGTTAGATAGCACCACTGTGGCAAGAGCCCACTAGCACACCGGGTAAGCTCAGCATTGCCACTTATGACACATAAGGCCCAATCTATGCTCTTAGAGACAACCCTGCTTTTCTCTGTGTCTTCTTACTCATCTTAATTCCTTTTCTTTCTGTTTTCGTAACATTTATGATAATCTGAACTGTTACATCTTCTTTTGCTTCTATATTTATTCTCTTTCCCCAACACAATCTATAGTCGAAAGGCAGAATTGCAGTAAGACACACAGAGAGGGAGAGGAAAAGAGAGAGAGATTTTCCACCTGTTGTTTCACTCTACAAATTGTTACAATCACCCAAGCTGGGCCAGGCTAAATCCAGGATCCTGCAACTTATCCAAGTCTTCCACAAGGGTGTCAGGGGACCAAGTACTTGGACCATCTTCTGCTGCTTTCCCATCTACATCAGCAGGGAGCTAGGCAAGAAGTGGAGCAAAAGAACTTGAACCGGCACCCATGCTAGTTATTGCAAGTGTCAGCTTAACCCTCTGTGCCACAATGCCAATCCCAAAATTGAATTTTATGATGTCCAGGACACTATTTTGTCCCCTGCCCAAAATGTTGGTAGGCATGTGATGGGAGTTAAATAATTATGAGTGAAATAGGTGTATATGGCCTTTTTTTTTTCTTCTTGATTAATATGCCTCATTCAATTCACACATCTGTAACGGGCAAAGCTGAGACTGAAGAAAACCTTTGTGGAGAACACCATGTGTAGCAGAGCTCCAAGTGTCCCTGTTGAAGTAGGAGCCACTCACAGGCCTCAGGGTACGGCAGGTCTCCGGTACCGTGACAAGTCGGCAGGTGCCTTGGCCAGTGCCATTGAACTTGGCTATGAAGCAGCTGAATCTCAGCCAGGCCCATTAGGGCTGTCCTCAACTTTAGATTTTTCTGTACACCAGATCACCTCAGGGTGGGGGAAACTTCAAAGGGACTCACAGGGCTTCCAAGAGCTGTCAGAATGCCCGATTCCCTGGCATCGTGCCCACATTACATGTTAATTAAATTATATGGCAGAACCACCACCACGTCAAGGTCAGATATTCCAGCTGTCAAAGCCTGATATCGGGGGGGGGGGGGGGCAACACATTGGCTCAACTGGCTAATCCATCCCCTCCAAGAGCCGAGATTCCATATAGGCACTGGCTTGTGTCCTGACTAATCCAGTTCCCTTCCAGTGGCCTGGGAAAGCAGTAGAGGACAGCCCAAAGCCTGTGTCCACATGGGAGACTCAGAAGAAGCTCCTGGCTTCAGATCAGCTCAGCTGCAGCGGCTGCGGTTCACTTGGGGAGTGAACCAGCAGATGAAAGATCTCTCTCTCTCTGTATCTCCTTACTGTAAATCTGCCTTTCCAATAAAAAGAAACTTAAAAAAAAAAAAGCCTAATATTAGGCATAGTATTTTTTAAAGATTTATTTTATTTTTATTGGAAAGTCAGATATACACAGAGGAAGAGAGACAGAAAGATCTTCCATCTGCTGATTCACTCCCCAAATGACCGCAATGGCAAGAGCTGCGCCAATCCGAAGCCAGGAGCCAGGAGCTTCTTCCAGGTCTCCCGCATGAGTCCAGAGTCCCAAGGCTTTGGGCCTTCCTCGACTGCTTTCCCAGGCCACATGCAGGGATATGGACAGGAAGCAGGCCCAGACATAGTATTTTATATGTCTAGAACAAAGTATACATTGAAACAAATTCTTTTATCCTTTCCTAATTAATCCTGTAATGCCTCTGGCTCTTGAGACATGAACCAGGGGACACTTGGCACATGTAGAACTTTCTAGACCCTTTGGTCCAGAGATCCACAAGACCTTCTCTGAGTTGCTGGACAGTGGAGGCTTCTTGGGGTCACACGTGGTGGCTCTGTCTGACCCTTGACCTCTGCGAGCTCAGCTCCATCCTGAAGGAGACGAGAATATTCTTTCCAGGTCTGGCCGCACAGCAAAGACTCTTTCTTTCAAAACAGTTTTAGTACTCACACAACAATGACCGGCCAGGCTAGAGGAGGAAAAAAAACCTTTCACTCCTCAAAAGCATCCGACATTGAGCAGCCGCCACGGCCAACACTCTTAGCTAAAGAAGGGGGCCTGTGAAGCTGCCTTCCCAAAGGTTCCCTTGCTCTCTGGTGTGCTGTTATCAATGAAAACTAGCAACTTCTGTGCAAGCATCAAAGTGAAATTAGTAACAAATGTGTTTAGGGCTCAAGCCTCCTCCCAAGCCCTTTCTTTCTGCTAGGTGCTCTTTTAAATGCTGGATTCATCCCACACTATAAATGGATTGAATGATTCCTCTCCATTTTACAGACGGGCAAAGTGAGACACCCCGAGTACCTGCATGCATTCAGGTTTGCAACCCAGGGAGTCCAAGGACCATGAGGTGTTGCTGTTCAACTGCTGCACAGGCTGTAATCAGTGCCCTCTCTGCTCAAGAGCTGGCTGTGACGTGGTGCTGGGAACAGGCAAGGTAGGTGATGACCAGCAAGCAATATATACGCTACGGCAAAGGATTTCGAAGTAATATACTAAGATAAAGTTAAACTAATTCAGACCTTTGAAGGGGTTTTTGAATTCTTTCCCAGGAAGGCGTGTTTGAAACATAGAGTTCTGTTCGAAATCTGCTCTCCTATAACGGTTGTTCATTGTACTGCGCTTTCAACTTTTTTTTTTTTTTTTGTAGCTTTAGGATAATTTTTTTTTTAAAGGAAAGTCAGTTTTGAACGGCTCACCTTTGGGGCATGCATCTGACCTACTGGTTTTAAGATGCTGAGGTCCCGTATCACAGTGGCTGGGTCTGCTTCCAGGCTCCACCCCTGCCAACACTCCTGACTTGTGCTTCTTGCTAACGGGCACCCTGGGAGGCAGCAGTGACGGCTCACAGGACTGGGCCCCCGTCACCCGGAGATGTGGATTGCATTCCCAGCTCCCAGCTTGGGCCAGCTCTAACCATTACAGACATTTGGGGAGTAGATCAAGCAGATGGGAAAGTATGTGCTCGCTCTCTCTCAAATAAATAAAAATAAAATAGCATAACTGGGACGCAATGTGATGGCTCAATGGCTCAATCATTACCTTGCAAGCGCTGGCATCCCATGTGAACGCCAACTCATGTCCTGCTGCCCCACTTCCCATCCAGCTTCCTGCTTACGACCCTGGGAAAGCAGCAGAGGATGGCCCAAAGCCTTGGGACCCTGCACCCACATGAGAGACCTGAAAGAAGCTCCTGGCTCTTGGCTTCGGATCAGCTCAGCTCTATCCATTGTTGTCCATTCGAGGAGTGAACCAAGAGAATGAAAGATCTTTTTCTCTGTCCTCTCAGTAAATCTGATCTGCCTTTCTAATAAAAAAATACACAAATCTTAAAAATAAAAATAGCTTAATCAGCCTTGGTCGCACTGTTTTAGGAAAGTTACGCCAGAAACTGAGAGCCGTGGGTGCCTGCAGAGAAGCAGTCAATGAGAAATGGGGATGCCAGCACTCTTCAGTATCCTTTCAATGGGCTGTCACATGCAGCTGTTACCCCTGCACCTGCTGTGAACATGAGGTCGCCTGGGCAGAACCTGTATAGGGAAGCACAGAAGTCCTAGCTCCCTATCCAGCTGCTGGCTTGCTGGAGCTGAAGGAAGTCTGATGTCCCAGCTTCCAGCACAAAATGGGCAGATACACCACCTGCCCTTGGGCTCAAAACACATCTAGCAGGGGGCTGGCATGATTGGGTTATTTTGTTTTTATGTTTTTTTTTTTAAAAAAGATTTATTTTATTTTTATTGGAAAGTCAGATATACAGAGAGGAGGAGAGACAGATAAAGATCTCCCATCCGATGATTCACTCCCCAAGCGGTCACAACAGCCAGAGCTGAGCTGATCCAAAGGCAGGAGCTCAGAGCTTCCTTCAGGTCTGCCCCGTGGGTGTAGGGTCCCAAGGCTTTGCACTGTCGTCAACTACCTTCCCAGGCCACAAGCAGGGAGCTGAATGGGAAGTGGAGCAGCCAGGACATAGCAGCACCCATATGGCATCCGCTAGGCTATGGCGCCGGGCCCTATGATTGTGTTCTAAAGACTCATTCCCCTGCCAGCACTGGCAACCCATATGGGTACCAGTTCGTGTCCCTGCTGCCCCATTTCTTTTTAAATAAGGCAGAGTTGTCTATTCTTACCATCCTGTTTATATATTTTTTGAATTTTGTTATATTTTTATTGCAAAGTCAGATATACAGAGAGAGGGCATTACAGAGAGGAAGATCTGCCATCTGCTGGTTCACTCCCCAAGTGGCTACAACGGCCAGAGCTGAGCCAATCCGAAGCCAGGAGCCCCTTTTTGGGTCTCCCACGCAGGCTTAAGGCCCCAAGGCTTTGGGTCATCCTGTGCCGCTTTCCCAGGCCACAGGCAGGGAGCTGGATGCAAATCGGATCAGCCAATATATGAACCAGTGTTCATATAGGGTCCTGGCATGTGCAAGATTAGCCAACTGAGCCATTGTGCGAGGCCCAGGCTGCCCCACTTCCCACCCAGCTCCCTGCTTGTGGCCTGGGAAAGCAGCACAGGATGACCCAAAGCCTTGGAACCCTGCACACACATGGGAGATCCAGAGGAAGCTCCTGGCTCCTTCCAATTGGCTCAACCCTGGCCACTGCAGCCATGTGGGGGAGTTGGACCAGTGGATGCAAGATCTTTTTCTCTTTGTCTTCTCTCTGTAAATCTGCCTTTCCAATAAAAACAAATATTAAAAACAAAACAAAAGGAAAAAAAATCTACATCTATCAGAGGAATAAAACCAATGGCTTCTCTTGCTCCTAGCCCTAGGGCGAACACATGAAGTTTATATGCAGTATGGGGCTTTTCTCTTCTCTCTCTCTGAGACTCGAAGCATGCATCATCAGAACCGGAGGCCTCCCCAGCCAGCCTGACACATCAAAGTTCAGTGCAGGACGGAGAGGGGCTCTGTGACAGCTTGCTAAAGGAATGACTGCACTGGCTCACCACCCATGAAGGCGGGCACACACCCTCCTAACCTGCATGTGTGGATGCCTCCCGAGGCCTGGACGTCACACTGGGGACAAGTGCACAGGGATTTCCAGGTTTGACATATAGGTGGGGAGACTTGTATGGCACATGCCCAAGGGTAAGCAGAGGCCAATCCTCAGTACTTCCCACCATAGCTGTTCACTGCCTGAAGCTACCAAGCAGGAAAGCCGGGCCACCTGCAGGCCCACCAGGCCCACCAAGCCCACCAGGGCAGATCCTTCACGGCCCTCACTGGTCACCTCACTGCTAAGCTCTGCACTGGAGGGATCTTTCAGGCCTTTTGTCTGCTCTCAGAACTATCCATCTGAACTTGAACAGGGGAGTGGGTGGTCTGAGAAAGCTTTGGAAAGGCACTAGAGTTTTTGGGGGCTTCGGCGAACTTCGGAAATGTGCCCAGGTTGGGGAGGGCGACATGGCCTGGGCGGTGGGCTGGAGAGGACCTGCCGCCAGCTTGAGCTGGCCTGGAGCCAGGGCATCTGACTGAACTTGGGCCAGCCCTGTTGGCCCACAGAGTCTGTAAGCTGAACTGCTCCAAGGCTCCCTGGCCTCTTTGTTTTCACTTGCAGACAGTTCTCCCTTAGTGTTGAGGAATGTGCTTTGAAGGTCCCAGTGTGTTTTGCCCCTGCTTAGGGAAACCAAGAACAGAGGCTGGGTCCAAGCCAGATGGCTCGACGGAGGGCACCTGTGAGCACACTGAGCGTGCCCCCAAGGGGCAGGGTGCTTGAGGGGGAACAGCGTGGGAGGTGGTGGTGGGGGGGACCTCAAGCCAGTCCCCCTCCCCCCTCTTTTCTGCTGGGAGCCTCTGCTCTCAGCAGTGTAAAACCTTGGAGATTCCAGGTTTGTTTTGTTAAGGGAAATGGTATTCCCTTCCCAGTGCCCCCTGAGAGCCCGCAGTTGTCCAGGAGCTTTTGGGGATAAACCTACAGTCTTCTAAGTTGTCCCAACAGGAGGAAGCACTGCAGGGCCACTAGAAACAGTTGCCTGCTGCCTTTACATTAGAATCATTTTCCTGGAGCACTTGGGGAAACCAAGCCTGGCCTGGAAGTGAAGGCCCAGACCCAGGTGCTTGCCCCTCCCCCCCCACTCCGCACTTCCCTGCGGTTGGGATGTCCTGTTGCCCTTGCCGCCCCAGCACTATGAAATGGAACCTGGGGAACAGTTGGCTTGCTTCTCCCCTTCCCCAGCCCCCTTGCCCTCTGTCCAACTCGGGCATCTCAGAGCATCAAGCCTTCTCTGAGACGTTACAACCCTTGGGCCCAACATAGTGCTTTGCACACAGTGTTTAATCGATGTTGAGATAGCAGGCCTGAGGGAGCAGGAAGACCCCTGCTCTTGCTTGCTCTGGCCACTTCCCTGCAGCACCCAGCTGTGGGGGCGGCTTTTGTTTGGCCCACTGGCGCATTCCCCACCCCCGGCACGCACATCTCCCTCTGGTGTCCACTGGGTTAACTAGGGACTCACTGAAAACCAGGATACCCACACCCTCTCTGTCAGCTTTTGTGTAAGATCTGTAACCACTCGAGTTCACCAGCTGTCACCTGATCAACCAAGTGGCCCTGGTTGATCTTGCCTGGGCCAGGTCCTGGCAAGAGGTCTCTGGTCTTAGGCTGAGGCTTAACGTCCTGGCCCTTCGCCATGGGCTTAGTTTCACAACACACAGTCAGGCCTTGGGCACTGGGTATGTGTGTTTGTGTGTGTAGCTTTTTGTCCTTACAGCCATTTATACGGCTCCAGCTCGTGCATGCGACAGACTGTGGCACATGACCAATAACTCCAGTGCCACAAGGGCACCTGGGTCATTTTTCTGCAACCTGCAGTCAATTTGGACCTCCCTGCTGTCTGCTGAGGGATGTGCTGTGCTATGCTGGGGAATATTCCTCCCACGCCCTTCCCTCTCCCCTCCCCCACCTCCAATTTCCATTTCGCCTTGATTTCAGCTGCAACGTGAGCTCAGCTGAAGCACAACACAAAGTACCCATCAGCAGGATCTCTTCCTCCTGTCCTTCAGAGGATTCCTGTCCCCTGCCTGGGTAATGACCACCTTTTCCTTGCAGGCTCCTCTCAGCCCAGGTATAGTTAGTGCACATTACCCTGGATAGAGTTTAATTAGGCACCAATGCACCTAGGGGCAAAAACCAAGGACCCCTCTCGGATTGAGCAAATGGGGCCCAGGCCCGCCACCATCACCACCACTGCCTTTGCTGCCGCTGCCTAAGGAGCCTGCAGCCAGCCTGCCCAGGCCGGTGACGGCTGCCAGCAGGTAGGGATGTTGTCCATTTTCAGCTAATGATCGCCTTAGGCACCAAGAGATGGAAAATCCAGGCAGACTAGCAAGCTCCAGGGCGCAGCCAGGGACAATTGTATGGGCCAGTTGAACGGGGCGGGAAGGATGGCAGAAGGCATCCTGAGGGAGTGTGCGTGCCTGTGTTTGTGCATGTGTGTTTCCTTGTCTCCTTTCTCTGCCGCCTTTCTCTCGGTGCTGCTCTCGCCTTCGTTTTTTTTTTTTTCTCATCTGTTTCTAGCCCACGCGAGTTGAAATTAGAAAGGTCTTTGAATTCATTTATTTGTTTTAATAAAGACAGCATCTTAAAACAGCATATTTGCAGCAATTGAGTGTTAAGCTAAACACCAAGCCAACTAAATGTGTTAGGGGGAAATGAAAAGTCAGTCTACAAGAAACATGTAATTAACGCGTTATTTGACTTTCCCTAAGCCTTTGTCTGGAGGAGGACAAGACTGGAGGAACCCTAATCAACTTTAATAAAATGAAAGACGGTGTGGAGGCAAAAGGGGAACAAAAAAAAGTTTGCATGGGGAAACAAAAGCTCAGAGAGGGGCTTCTTGAGTTATAATGAATATGTTGAAGAAGAAGAGCAATCTTTGGTTTCCTTGTTTTCAGTCAACAGCCATTTCTCCTGCCCAGATGGAAAGGTCCCCCCCCCCTCCCCACTCACCCCCTACCTGGTAACAGCCACGAAGGAAGCTACAAGCTGCAGCCCTGAGGGGGATGGGTACAGAGGAAGCCTGGGGCCTGGGAGCGCCTGGGAAGGAAGGTGGATGAAGCCCAGGGGCTAATGTGAATTCCTTGCACTAAACAGGGTCTTCCCAAGGCCTGACTTGCAATAAACTCTTCCCCCTCCTCCTTGCCCCTTGGAGAAAGTGAAATAAGACATTAGACTTTCAATAATCGGATATGGTGATGATCAATCAAAATCTAGAGGACAAGACCAATTTATAGAAATTGTATCTGCTTCACCCGGCGGCTGGAACCAAGGAGGCTCAAAAGAACGCGGCCGCTGGGCTTTGATGTGTGAAGTTACCCCCAAACAACAAGAGCCCCCGCCAAAAAAATTTTCCTGGACACGGGGTCTTTTGAAAGGCTGGGGTGCAGCTGAGGTTTGGAGGATGGCTATGAGGCCCAAGCACATGGTAGGGGCACATCAAAGCTATTTATTTATTTATTTATTTACTTTTTATTATTATCTTTGGACTACTTTTCCGTTGCAGCTTCCATCTTTCTCGTTAGTTTTCTATCACCAGTGAAGTGTATTTGCTGAATTAACTTTTAATGGATCCACGACTTTGTTCTTCAAAGTTGCCTTCTAGAACTGAGATGGGTTTTTAGCCTGGGTTCCTCTGGCCTTTTTGATCCCCTACTCCCACCTCAATCCTGAAGGTGAAAGGCTCGGCCTCTGTTTAACTCTTTGTCTGCTGGTGTCTCTTCTCTATAGTTACTAATCACCTCCATTTGATCATTGCCAAGTTCTCAGGTTGAAGGAAAGAGAAGGGACCTCTTGACCATTCTGGCTGGCTTTCCACATGAGCCTGAAAATGTGGACAAATTGGAAACATCTGCCGGGCTGCTTTGCTCTGATCGCTAAAATATGCCGACCTCAAACCCCCTCTGCTCCCGCCCCTTTTAATCTGTTTCATATTCACAAATTAAGCATTTAGTCTGGATAATAAATCAGGGCGCTTTACGAGGCTCGCACGAGACAAACAAGCGAGAAGGGCGCAACACAAGCCCCCGGAAGCCCAGTGCTCCGAGCTGCCAGGAATCCGGAGCCCCACGCGCTCATCGACGCGGAGAACAGCCCTGGCGCGCCCCGACACGCCGCCGGGACCCACACTTTGGCGGGTCAAAAAACAGACCGGGTTGCAGGATGAGGGCGCGAAGCTCCCAGCCTGGGCCCCTCCTTGAATCAACCAACCCGCGCGGCCTGGCCCGCCCCAGTTCTGGGCAACTCGGTGCTCCCGCCCCGCCGCCGCCCGCAGGAGCAGCCGCTGGCACAGGCGAGAACCTCACTGGGCGCGGGAGCGCGCGCGCGCGCACACACACACACCCCTGTGGGAGACCCATTAAGTCTCTCCGGGCTTCGTGAAGGCGGGTTCCCCTCCCCCACCTCTTCCATCTGGTTGGGCTCGGCCTTAAAGATCTCAGGCAATAACCCCCTTCCACATCCACGTGTGACCTCCACCAAGCTCAGCTGCTGCCTCATCCCCTCCCCAGTCTCACCACGCTGCTGCCGGCGGCTCCCGGGTTTTGGTCTCAACAACCACAAAGCTACTTTCAGATTCAGTGTGTGTGTGTGTGTAGGGGGCTCTCCTGTAGAATGCATCAAGGCTTAAGAGGCACGTGGGGAGGGGAGTAAAAAACACAACAGGCTCACCTACCACCACCACTTGCTGCATTAATTCCTGTCCAGGTTTAAGTGGGGCACCCAAACTCAAGGGGTCCCCCTCTGTGTGTTTCCCGCGGCCAGAAGCAGGCTTTGCATCAAGGGTCTCGGGCCGTCCCAGCCCAGGACCTTAGCAGGATCCGGGAGGGGAAGAGCGGCACGGAGATCACCTCGACCCGGCCTCTGTCGTCTGGTCATGCTCAAGTTCCCCATCGACTGACGTTCTCCCTGTTTGGGTCGGACGCCGCGGCAGCGAGGTGGAGGGCGGGAAATCGGGCAGCCCGATCATTCAGTTCACTCCAGACCTGGCCAGGAGCGTGGGATAGGGAGGAGGTAGATGAACAATTCCCCAACCCGCAACGCAGTACACGCGTCGCCCTTCCTCTTCCCCTAACACATATTCCGACTGCGAAAGCCATTACCGCCGGCGCGCGAGAGACTTTTTAAATATTTACAGCCCGCTCTCCGCACGGTAGCCTGATCCATCTTGTGGGCGCGGAGCTCGGGCGGGGGGCGCCAGCCGCCTCCCCCCCTCCCCCCGTGGCTCCCAGAACCCCCACCTGAGCGCGCGCGCACACACACACATACATACACACACACCAGGTAGGGAGGGGCCCGAGACTGCGCGCCTTGTGCCCGGGGCTCTCCCAGGGCCCGAGCGGGCAGGAGCCAGTGTCCGGGAGGAGGGAGGGCCAGGAGGGCTGATTTAAAGGTTCTCACCGGGAAGCGAGCGAGGCACAGACCTGAGAGCCGCCGCGCGGTGAAATCCGAGGAGCCCTCTTGGCGAGGAGGGGTTGTCAGAGGCCATTTATCTCTCGCCAGAGTGGAGGCTCGGCTCCCACACCGCCCGCCAGTAACAATGGCAGCGATCAGCAGCAGCTCTGCACGCGCGCTCCAGTGCTTGAATGGATTGCGGAAGATGCCGGCTCTCCGCTCCGCTCGGCT
Organism: Ochotona curzoniae; assembly: GCF_017591425.1. NCBI lineage: Eukaryota > Metazoa > Chordata > Mammalia > Lagomorpha > Ochotonidae > Ochotona > Ochotona curzoniae. The sequence continues at coordinate 14,521,127 of NW_024465023.1, read as the reverse complement.
CTGCCGGCTTTCCCAGCGTGCCCCCTCCCCACCCTCCGCCTCCGCCCCCGCCGCCTCCCCCAGTCCCAGCCTGCGCCTAGCGCCTAGGGGCTTCGCAAGTTGGGCCCCCGGGGCGCGGGTCACTCTCACCCAAACACCACGCCGCCCTTCCCCCTCGCCCCGCCCCTCCCCGCCGCCGTTCCCAGGGCCTTGGCACGTCGCCATCCAGTGTCATTAAGGTCTGAAACTTGACACAAGCCTTCCCTGCCTCCCCGACGCAGACACCCCCGTCAGAACCCCCTCCCTCTTTTGCTCCCCTCGCGGCAAGTTTACTTTCAAGGAGTTGGACCGTGTTTCCGCAATGGTGTGCAGGCTGGTGGCGGGGGAGGAAGGAGGTGGACTGGGCAGAGTGTCCTCACCTGCCCAGCGACGGCCAGGGTTATTAGCAGGTTCCGGCGGGCCCTCAGCGGAGTGCCCAAGGCCGGCACTCCGTCCCTCTCCTCGCCCCCCATCCCGTCCCTTTGTGGCAGCCAATGCACCTGGAGTTTCTTGCGTGTGGCACTTGCACGCGCACCCTGGACACCCGCACCCCAGCCCGCTTACATGTCTCGCCAACTTTCAGCTCAGTGCCCGAACCACATACCCAAAGTCCCCATCGGCCAACGTGGAAAGTTCAGAGTGCCACAACCGTGAGGTCGACCACACAAACGGTTTCCTTCGGCTCTGCAAAGGAGATCTCAGACAGCCCTCCTCCAGTTTCGGCTTAGCGTTGAGAGCAGCGCGGGGATGGGGGTGAGTGTGGTGGGGAGGGCTAAGGATATTCTTGAGTTTGCCTTGGAGCAGCTGAATCAGAACTTTGTTTTTGTAGCCGGGGTCGCCGAGTCCCGCGTGCGACAGCTGGGTGTGGGAAAGGGACGGTGGCGGGGGTGGTGGCAGTGGGGAGAGTGGAGTACCCGCAGCGACTCGGAGCGCCAAGCAGCCTGAACCCACGATACAGAAAAGACAACCACACGTGCGGGGGGCGGGAAAAAAAAAACAAAAAACACCAGATTCGGAGAAGCAGAGCACGACCCGCCAATCCAGGAGACTGCGAGGAAAAGCGAGAAGCTGGCAGCGAGACAAAGCCGGTGGAGAGAGCCAGGCAGGTTTAGCTGCAGCCCCGGAAGCGCAGGCAGCAGCCGCCGGCTGAGCCCCGCGGTGGAAGCAAGTGCAGCCAGGCCCTGCCTGGCATACCCCATTTGCGTGCCTAGGGACCGAGACACAGACATTGACTGGCTTGTTAAATCTGGGCTGGCCTAGTGAGCTAGCTTGAGCCTCCCCAGCAGTTGGCAGGGTCGGATGGGGCGGGGCGGGGGGGGGGGCTCTTGACCGATGGAAGAACCCTTTTCTGTGCTCTCCCGGCCCCTCCCCAAGTCCCTGAACAAAGGTAGTGGATGCCAGCGAGTGTGGCCTTGGGAGAGCCTGTCTCCACTGTGGGGGCCTCAGGCAAGTGTTGATCCGACTCTGCCACGACCCTGGAGGGCTTCCAGCCTCCATCGAATTTCCATTTGGGCTTCCCATCGCAGTACTTTAAGGGCATTGCCCATGCCCTGATCTAAGGGCAATGGGGAATCGAGCTCCACTTCCTGCGAGGAGAAGCAGTAGAGCGTAGATGGAGGCTCCCACTCTGATTCTCACCACCATTCCGTGCCTCAGCACATGGGGCTCATCATTGCCCCCCCAACACACACACGGTGCTTACACCCCACTCCTCTCTGCCCCTTGTGTGCTCTGGAACCCAAAGGCAGCAGTCAACCAGAAGCAGGCATCCCCTCCCTCAACTGAAGCCAACCTCTTCAAAGTGGTAGCTTTGCATACAATCGCGGTCCCGCCCGCCCCCCCCCCACACACACACAGAGTCATTGTTGGCTTTGAGTCCTCGAAATCTGCCTGCCTAACAGGAGTGTAGCAGCAGAACCCGGAGGCCAGCAGCAGCGCGGCAGATGAAGGTGGCCAAGGGAGTGGCCCGTGGTGGGGGAGGGGGCTGGAGTGTGCGAGAAAGAAGGCAGCCGGGAATGGAGAGACACAGCCTGCAGGAGGGGGGATATAAAGGGAAAGCCTACACTAATCCCTCAGCCTGCCTACGTGGGGCCTGACAGTTTACAAAAGCCTTTTCCCTGAATATTATCTCATTTGCGCCAGCCTCACCGCTGGGCCAGGAGGCAGGCAGGGCAGACAGCGTTTCCCCCTTTGGCTAGTGAGGGAAACAGGGGGCCTAGCAAGGTTAAGAGAGGTCTGTGAGAGGGTCATGGGACTCAGAGTGGTGGAGGAGGCCTCAGGCCCCTGGAGTTTCCTGCCCGAAGTTCACTTTCCTGTTCAATAGTTTATGTGTGTGTGTGTGTGTGTGCGCGCGCGCGCAGGAGTATCTGAGTGGAAGGGAAGGGGGCTTGCTGGACAGGAATGAGCAGTCCAATTAGGGAAATCCAGGAAGGAAGGATATAGCCCCCACGCCTTTCCTGTGCCCAGGTTTCACACAACAGCAGCACAGGCCTGGCCTCCAACCCAGCTGCCCAAGGGGTAACTGTTGGTGTCCGGCTGTGCCTTTAGCCTTTAGTGGAAAACTCTTCCAGAAAAGCCTTGGAGCCTCTCTGGGAGGCCCAACTCTGCACTGGCTCGGGGCTCCACCATGAGTGAGCACTCAGCCCTCCTCCCTGCCTGTCATCCCCGCCCCCCAGCCTGGGCTGCAGGATGCCTTGCGTCCAACTGTGGTTTCCGGGCAATAAAACAACTATTAAAGTCTCAGGCACGGCTGGTGATTTGCATCACATCCTCTCGTGCATGGATTCAATATTTAATACACAATATTGAATACGGATATTAAAAATCAATAGCTGGGGACCCCTGGGGAGGAGACACAGTGCAATCCCCGAGTCAGGAACGCCAGCAGTTCCCTCTCCAAAAGACAGGAAGGCGAGTTCAGCCAAGCTGAGCCCAGTGCCAGAGGAAGTGCCAAGTAGTAGCAACTGCATCTCAGCTTCCTGATACGCTTAACTGCACCATTCCGAAGTGGAGCCAAAGGAATGGGGGGAGGGGTGTGTCCCTGGGCTTTGCTAGTAGCCCGATTGGGGTAGAGAGGGTGAAGGGAGGGGGGAGGGCCTGGTGGTAGGGTTTGTGTCCAAGCAGGCAGGTGCATGGAGTCGTAGTTTTGTTGCTGTTGTTGTTTTCACTTTGGTTTGGTTAGTACCTGGGTCTTGCAGGCAGGCGCTGACTCTTCCCACCATGATGGCTCCTTCCCCAGGTCTCAAGACATCCATCACCATAGGCCCCATGGCGAGCTCTTGGCATAAGCTTTCAGGGAGATGGAACAGGAGTCACAATGGCTCAGAATATTTGCGCAGCAAAAGACGTGTGGAGGCCTCTGACCAGGCTCGCAGGGAGGAGGAGTTGCCCAAGGTCTTTGGAGACTGCTGCCAGCCTTCTGCACACACACCCTCAGGCCACATGACCCGCCTAAGGGCCTGGTGCTCGCTGAATGGTGACAGAGGGAAGGTGGCTAGAGGGAACACCCCTGCTCCACAGTCAGAACTCAGATTGTCTATTAAACAGCCAGGAGAAAGGCGAGCTCCTGGGACACATAATGATCCTTTCAGTCCTGGAAAGGAGCACAAATTATTCTCTTCTCCATCAAAACACAGAAATATCCTCTCCGCTAAATAGAAACAAGGTTTCATCAGACTGATAGGATACGAGTGAAGGATAGGAAGTATCTTTCAGAGGATACATTTTTTCCCCTCCCTGCTACAGAAACAGAAGAAAAGCTGATAGTGGGAGACAATTGCAGGTTATCTGATTGGAATGGCAGGGAGGACTTCAGATGCCAAGAAACTAGGTGAACTTGACCTACTGCAGTACTATACTAGACACCAAGTTGCAATATTAATTTCATAGATTCCATTTATATATCATAGCTTAAATCAATACGGATTAAGTGGGAAATCTTGCACTGGTTATAAATAGATGGAGAAGACATCGCAGGAAAACCCGCAGAGAGTCATTTGGGTGGAAGCTAGAAGTGAAGGAGAGAGGTGTTAGGCAATGACAATGAATGAGCCAATGGCCCCTCTCTTTGTTCTTTGACACTTGTCGAGAGCCATCAAAGGGAGGGACAGCGACCCTTCTCAGGACTGTCATGGGAAAAGCAGTGGCTCTCTGGCTACTGCAAATATCCTCGTGGAGATTCTTACATCTTGCTTGGGAGTTGGTCCCTGCATGCTTTTATGCATTTCCTGGGTGAGCCTCACCCAGGAAATGCATATACTACGGATTTGTGAAATGCAAATACTACGGATTTGTGAAAGCTGCTAGTGGAAGAAGTTACATTCAGAGGTAATGACATGCTAAGGGTATGCTGGATCCAGGAGTAACTGGATTGCTCCAGCAGCAGCAGCAGTGACATCAGAGGCGGCCTCCTGAGTCCTGGCAGGCCGCGTCACTCCCCGCCCCCCCCCCCCAGCCGTCCGAAGCTCTTCGTGTTTATGTGCAGCTTTCCCCGAGTGCAAACATGTGACTAGACCATAGGCTGACAGGCTAAGGGACACCAGAGGCTGAGGGCAGACTTAGCCTCCAGCATCGGTCATTGAAGGTGCCAGAATCCCTCAGCCCTGGCTGGTACTTCAAAAGCAGCCTCTTGGCCTTTAGGTGCGCCAGGTGTGAGAGAGGTGTGTCTTGCAGGGACCTACCTACACACAGCAAGTGGCCTAGGGTGCCGGAAGAAGGCCCCGCCCCCTACCGCTAATGTTTTCCTGGAAAGAATGGAAGCAGCTAACTGAGCTGTTGGTGGAGCCCCTCTGGGGCAGTTAGTACCTTCTGCTGCAAAATCCCAAGGACGATCATGGCTATCGTGTGTGTGTGTGTGTGTGTGTGTGTGTGTGTGTGTGTGTGTGTGTGTGGTGGGGGAGGCATCCCTCTGCCCCATTATCCCACTAACCTGGGAGCCTGGGATTCTGGCATGAAGCCTCACAATTCGGAGATTCCAGTTCCCCCCACCCCACCCCTCCACCCTGGATCTGCTGGGGGGTGGTGAATACGGAGCCTGAGGCCTGGGGCAGCCGGAGGGGCGGCCAGTCCCCACCACCAACAAGTTGTCGACCGAGATAACAGCTGTGGGCGGGGGAGGGGAGCCGCAGGCAGCCACGACTGAACGGTTGTGATCTAGAAAATTCAACAAGAGGCCGCCGCGGTGGCGGCGGCTCCAATTAACTAAGCCAACTGGGAAGGCACAGAGCGAGGCGGCGGCCCCGACGATCACGCCCGGGGCGAGCAGGCGCGGGGGGTTGAGGGGGGCGCCGGGGCCTCGGAGCTGCCCGGGCGGCCCTCGCCCTGCCCCTCCTACGAGCTCTCGGAGCGCGCCTGCTGTTTACACACTGTCCTTCCGACACGGGATCAAGTTTCAGGCCGCACTGGAGGCGCCGGGGGGCCGGCCACAGGCCGGGGCTAAGGGATGTGTGGGGGGGAAGAGCTGGAGTCCCCCGAGGTAGGGGGCGGGGAGAAGTCCACGGGGCAGGTGGGGTTGCAGAGCGTTTCGCAGAGAAGCACTTGGGGTGGCGGGGGGGGGAAATACAAGTGTGTTTTGTGTGTTGTATGTGCGTGTGTAGGGAGGCAGGGATCCAGGGCTCCCTGGGGGCAGAACGTGTCCCTGGGAGCGGATGGGGAGCTGTGTTTAGAACCCGAGGCGCTGCGTGTACCCGGAGCTCCTCCAGGACTCCCCTGGCTAAAGTACCCTCTGCAAACCCCAGGTGGGGCAGGGGTATTGTGGAGTTGGCAGAGGACCGAGAGATCGGAGCCTTGGACTCCCCGCGCAGCCGAGGCCTGCGGCCGAGCGGCCAGGGTTGGCCGTGCGCACCTCCCGCGCGCTGGCAGCCCGCGGCTGCCCCACGCTGCTTAGCGGCGGCGGGGGAGCTCCCAGCCGCGCTGGTACTGTAAACAGCCGCGTGCGCGCCCTCCCCGCCCGCCGGCGAACCTCACCCAGGAACCCAGTCGGCTTTCTCCTCCGGCCCCAGGGCGAGGCCTTGAGTGGCCAAACTCAGGGGAAGGGGGTTTCCTCTCCCCCTCCCCCTCCCGCCCCGCCCGCCCCCTGCCCTGGGCGACCCGTGCTCCCCACTGAGAGGTTGTGAACCTGCAGGGGTGCGCGGGGTGCTGGGGAAGGAATCAGTGCCCCTGCCCCCTCCCCACTGAATGTCTGCTTTGTTCCGGAAAACAAGGGAAGCATTAGGCTGATGCCCCTGGGGAGACACAAAACTTCTTTTTTGAATCTGAGGAAGGGCGGTTCGCTGTGTTACGGAGCTCCCGAGACGGAGCGAGGAAGGCACTAGTCGCAAGAGCGGGAGGAGACCCGGAGAGTTTCCAGAAAAGGAGAGAAAGTGGGGGGTGGGAGGCAGCTGGGGGTGGCCAGGGCCGCGGGAAGCCTAGTGGCCGTGAAGGTGCCGCGCGAGTTGAGCAGCGAGCAGCCGACTTGGCCAAGTGGCGCCTGCCCAGCCGGCGGCCGTGCCAGCTTCCTGCCCTGCCTAGGATCGCGGAGCAGTCGGGGACGCCGCCGCAGGCTGGCCCGGAATCGCAGGACGAAGGGGGGGGGGAGGGAAGCTGGGGGGCGCGTCGGCTGCAGGGTCTCAACACTAGGGCGGGGGGTGGGGGGTGGGGAAGCGAAGCCTCGAGGGACTCCCCGACTTGGGGGCGGATGCTAGTCTGGGGTTTGTTTGGACTCCTTCGATGACCGCCTGCACGATCGATTCCCACCCGGGGCTCCGCTGTTCTAAGTGCTGGGTCAGAGCTACCCTGGTCAGGGGTAGGAGTAGGGGTGGGGGACGAGCAAAAAACAAATTTATAGTCGCTCCCGCCTCCCCATCGCCACGAGTTCGTTCCAGCATCCAAGAGACAAGGGGTGGGGGGCTCTTGCCCTGACCGCCACCCCTCCTCCCCTCCCCCGCGCCTCGGAAGCTCCGACTCCGAGCGAGGGTTTTCCCCCTTTCCGCTGGGCTCGCTGGGTTTCTAACTTCCTCTAAACCTCCCTCCACGCTCCGAAAAGCCCCGAGGAGAGGAGCCCAGAGGAAGCACGCCGCTAGTGTGCCAAATGAAGACCATGTGTGAGGGACGGCGGCAACACACAGTGGCGGCGGCGGCGAGGGGGTGGGGTGGGTGGCGAGTTGGGGTGTGTGTGTTGGAGGGAGTAGGTCCCCGCACGCGGCTCGAGGCTGTGGGTCGCAGCAAACCAGCGCCTCTGCTCGGCATTTGGGGGCGTGGGGTGGGGTGGGGGGGACGCAGGGCCGAAGCAAGGAGTGGAAAGATCGTGGGCCGGCCTCGTGGCTGGCGGCGCCGAGGGGGTGTGTGTGCGCGGGGGAGGGGGGGCTGCCGCGCTGTGGGGGTGGCGGGGACGCAGCCCCGGTTTTCTGGGCCCCAGCTGCGACCGAGGGCGCAAGAGCACATCGTGCTCGGCGGTGACGGCGGCTCGGGCCCGCAGTGCCCGCAGCTGAGACTCAACAAAGGGAGGCGGCGGGCGAGCGGGGGAGGGGCGCGGCCGAGCGTTCGCTGGCTGCTGTGGAATAATAAAAAATAATTAATAATGATAATAACAGAGGGGGGGGCAAAAAAATCCCCCGGCTTTCATGGCTCCGGGTTTCCGTGTAGCTACCACGGGAAGCGCCCTGTCCTTGAAGCGGCCTTTCGCACCCGGCCTGCCCGCCCCTCCCCCTCCCCTCCCGGGGAACCGGGAAGAGAAAGGTCTGCAGCTGACAAATATTATCCATTCTCCCCATCGATCGCGGCGTGTACAGATGTGAACGCTTGATGTGCCCGCGGAGCGGCGGATCCTCCCTGCTCGCTCGCTCTCGCTCGGGCTCCACTCGCCGCCCCCCCTCCCCCTTTGTTCTCCTCCCCTTTCCCTCTCTTTAAATAGATTTCAGGGCGCTGCCTGTTGGAGAGCAGCTGGCGATCCCTTCCCCAGAGAGGGAGCGAGCAAAACCCGAGGTGCCCTGTCACCAGCCTCCCCTTTCCGTCACACCTTGTCTTTTCCTTGCGGGGCCACCACCTCCTCCCTCCACCCCATCTTTCCTTTCCAAGACAACCCCCCCCGGGACACCCACGGCCGCTGCACCAAGCCATGGACCCCCTGGCGTTGTCGCCCCCCACCCCGCGCACGCTCTTCCTTGTGTCTGTGCGCGGAAGAGAGGTGGGGGGACGGGACTCAGGACCGTGGCAGAACAACCGAGGTCGGGATCTATCCCCAGCAGCAGGGATGCAGCCCGGGTCACGCTAAGAGAGAACAGTTTACCCATTAGTGAAAGCTGGCGGAGCCGGCCCTTTTATTTCCTCTTTTGCAGATGGCAGATTAATCCGGCAGCGCCCGGCCTCAAAGGGACCGGCCGCTCGGCAAAGGGTTAACCCGTCGGCCGGTAATCGCGGACAGGCACACACACGCACACACACACTCACACACGCGCGCGCGGCGCGCCCTCTCCGAGCGCCTACCGCCGCCCGCGGTGCGCCCGGGGCTGGGGGACTCGCTGAGGGGGGAGGGGCGGGGAACTGGGGGAGGGGCCGGCTTAACCAGGCCGCTCGACCGAGCCGAGGCCACCTCGCCGTCTGTCACTTAAATGATTGTCCTCCGCTCCGCTCCGTGCGGTCAGTTCGGGCTGTTAACAGGCAGTTGCAATCAGTTTCCGAAAGGTCAGCCAAGGTCCTCGGGCTCTCGCAGACGGAAGGCATTACGAAACCGCTTTTGTATCTGAAGGCACTTAAAAAAAAAAAAAAAAAGAAGCGAGGAGGGGTGCACCTCGCGCCTGCTGCTGCGGGACAAGGGACTCTGGTCCCGGGGCAGCGGGGAAATCACCCGCATAGTGACTCAAACCCTTCAGATTAGAATGGGGGAGGGTGCGAAGCGGGGGCGAGCGACGAGGGAAGGAGGCGGGAAAGAGTGGGAAAGGCTCCCTGGTTGGGCTCCTTTCCTCACCCGGCCGGGGCCTAGCGGCCTCGGGCTCGGGGAGACTTGCAGAGCCTCGGGGCAGGCACCGGGAGGAAGAGCGAGGAGGAGGGGGTGGCGTGGGGAAGACCCTCGCCGAGCTCGCGAGTCCCTGCGCTGTGTCTGAAGACACTGCCGCCGCCGCTAGAAGTCGTCCATCAGCAACCAGTCCAACCTGCCAGTGATAATGTGCGATCAACGCCAAATCACCCCCGCCAGGCGTGATCCATCATCGTAGCGCGCTGCGGGTCCGCGTGAGGCTGACTCGCGGCTGGAGCTGGGACTGGGTGGGTGGGGGGCGGCCGCCCAGCTCACCGGGGCTCTCTGCGCACCCACCTGCCCCTCCCGGAGGCCTGCATCCTGGCCTTCATAACTCTTTTTAAATGCCCCAGCCTCGGGGCGCAAACCCAGTGGCTGCCGAGCTCCAGGCGTAGGTCACGTAGGAGTCCGCCGGCCCTCGGAGCTCTGGCACCCAGGTCACACTCTGCAAAGCCGCTCCTACTGAGGAGCTGCCCGTCTTGTTCCCTACCCCTCCTCTGAGAAAGCGTGGCTGGCGGGAAATTAATATTTAATATCGTGAAATTGATTAAAGGGCTGGAAGCCGGCGACGGGATAGGGGGAAGGGTAGGGGTTGGGAGCGTAATTAAAGATCTGAGGGTCGTGGCCGCCTCTCGTCGGCCGGGGCCGCACGTGGTCTTTGTGAAGCCCAGGCGGGGTCGGCCAGAACTGTACCTCAGTTGGCTACGAGGGCAGAGGCCCACGGAGCGAGGTAGGGTGGCAGTGGCACGACCCCGGGACTGGGGGCGCACCTAGGGCCTCGCAGCAAAGCGGGAGCCCTCCTTCGGGCCCGCGTGAGTGTTTGAGCCCCTGTCTGCCTCTGGAGCCGTAGGGGTCGGGTCCCACAGCTCAGTCACAGCCATCCCCGCGGGGAATCCCTGGAGGATGCATTCCCCCTAGGCTCTTAGGCGGCTAGCGCAGCTGCTGCACTCGCAACCGGGCTCCGAGGCCTCCTCCTCAATTGCCGAAGGAGATCTTTTGGGCCTCCCACGCAGCGCTCCGGGAGGGGGTCGTCAGGCCCACCCTTTTTCCTCAGGCCCGGCTACTCCGGGGCCGCCCGGGGCTCCCGCCGGAGTGCTCCGGTGCAGGCCCCACCCTAGGCCGCCCCTGCCTGCCTGGGGCGGTTTAACTCGTTCAGCTGCGCGGCAGATGGGGCCTGCCGCTCCAGGAGGCCGCCTCCGAGGAGCCGTCACCGAACCAGCTCGCCCGGCCGCCTCTCGTGGTTAAGGTTACTACGCCTCCAGGGAAGGGCATTGGAGCTGGACAGGGGGAAGGGGATGCACCCGGTCTGACACTAGGGGAGAAACTCCGAGTGGGGGGGAGGGGGGAGGCATAAGGTCAGTGGCAACTGGTAGGCAATGGTCTCTTAGGTGGGACGACCCAGCTCCTGGGGTCTTGGTTCCACGGGGCTGCTTGGAATTTTTTCTGCTATAGAATTGATTAATTTTGGTTGTGAATCACTGAAAAGTGTGTAGAGAAGAGGAGACAAATAAGGTACACCGAGTCAGGATGCAAGCCAGAAGGCAGGAGGGGAGCCAGCAGGTTCCAGGCCCAGGCTCGCTGCGGGGAAGCGCGCAGCGGCAGCAGATTAGCCACAGTCTTGGGTTTATGGCAGCACTTGAACAAAGTACGTGGTGCCGGTGGGAGGGAGAACGAGGGACTGGCTTAGCTAGGGCCAGAGAGAGGTAATTAACAGAGGGGTTTCGGGAAGGAAAGACTGGAGGGCCGGCAGTGGCAGGGGTGGGCGGAGGAAGCATTTTCCATAAGAACAACCAGCCAGTACATATGTTATGCAGAATGACTATTTCATCAAAACAAAAACCAAAAGTTCACCATCAGGCTCTCCCGTGGAGCTGATAAGTCACTTGCAAACTCTGGAAGGAACCTTGAACCAGCGGGAGGTGTCAGCCCACAGATGACAAAGGGTGCTTGGTAAAGCTGTGGCAGGGCCTAGTACTTAACTCTTACCATTGTAATTCTGCCGGCCTCACCTGCAACCTGCAGATTAGGGGGCAGGGGCTCTTCTGAATTCCCGCACGCGAGCCCGGCAGGCCAGGGAGGAAGGTAGCCGGCCCATTGTCCCAAACCAGGTCAGAGCCCTGGTGAAAGGCCGCACACGATTCTTTCACGAAATCCCACCGTGGACTTCACAATCAGACCTACCGGATTTTCCAAAGCATTCCTGGTTGCAAGAGCTCCAGGCCCGTGCTCTAGTGGGACCTGCCAGACGCCCTTACAGTGCTCACGGGTTCTGTGAAACTGTACGCCAACGGTGTCCCAGAACTGGAGGAAATGGTTAGGTTGAATCCTGTGGTCCTGGCTGGTCCTCTGTCTCCCCTGATTGTCATCCTCAGGCTAGCCAGGTCTTGTCCCCTACTCTCTCCTAACAGGGAGGCCCTTAAGGGCCTGCACAGGTGGCGCGCTGGGCAGGGGGACCTGTCTGGGGCAAGAGTAGCAGAGCCAGGCTTTCGGGTCCCTTGAGGGTCAAAGCACGGCGGCTTCTAGCCCGGGGATGCAGAGGGCGCGCTGGCTCCTGGGACAGCCTGAGGAACTCCCGCCGTCACCTCTCCCCCGGGTGCGGGTGGCTCGCCGGCGGCCATCTTGGCGCGGCTGCTGTGGGGGACAGCAGAGACGCTGGCCGCCCGGGCCGAGGCCGAGGTCCCGGCGCAGGGGTTCCTGGGTTGCTGAAAGTGTGCGGTGCCTCTGGAACATCCTTCCACACTACAGGCCGCGCCGATCGGTCCACAGCCGGGAGCCCAGGAGCGGCTGCCTGGGGGACGGGGTGCGTGGAGGGGGGCAGGGGTTGAAAGCGCAAGCTGTAGTCGCCCCAGCCAGAAAACAACAGGGCGGATTTTAATTCTGAGAAACATTTGCAGGATCCGGGACTTCTGCGATGTGTCACTTCTGCCATCCCCTTAGGCCGCAGCCCCCCGAGCGCAGCCTGTCCAGACAGCTGGGGGAAAGGGCTCTAGGCAGGCAATCCAACCTCCAGCCTGCTAGGGGGCTGGTTGTGAGGCGCTGTCTAGACAGGAGGAGGAAGTTACCACGTTCCAAGCACACTTTATCTGAGAAGACTAACTTTCTGCTCACTTTTTTAAAAAATCAACACGGATTTACGAAGTTTGCTAAGAGTAAAGCAACATGTTAAAACCTACCGGAATCCCAAAGTTCCAAAGTGAATTTTTTAAAAGGCACCTCTCTGGCTCTCAAGTCCTCTACAATCCAGATGCAAAGGCATTGTAAATGAGTAAACACAAGTAAAAGACAACTTGAGATGGATATTAAGAAAAGTCACACATTCTGCAGTAAATAGACCAGGGAAAGAGCTTGGCGATTCCTTTTTGAAATAACCTTTAATATATTTTTAATATTTACTTATTTTCATTGGAAAGGCAGATCTATAGAGAGGAGAAACACAGAGAAACATCTCCCATCTGCTGGTTTATTCCCCAAGTGGCCGCAGAACCCAGATCAGGAGCTAGGAGCCTCTTCCGGGTCTCCCATGCCACTGCTGGGTCCCAAGGCTTTGGGCCGTCCTCGACTGCTTTACCAGGTCACAGGCAGGGAGCTGGATGGGAAGCAGGGCCACCAGGATTAGAAACAGTGCCCATATGGGATCCCCGTGCATGCAAGGCAAGGATTTAGCCACTGAGGCATTGTACCGGGCCCCAAAATAACTTAAAATAAAGAGAGAGAGAGAGAGAACCAGTTCTGGGAGAGAGAAGGACAAAAATTTACTAGCAGTGTACATCGCTTCAGTTTCAGGGAACAGTTGCTGTTTAGAAAAAATGATAAGTTCACTTTAAATCCAGCCAAATATCAAGAATTAGCCACCCTGGATTCACTTGTTCAGCTCCTGGAGTTAGTGAGCAAGCAGTGGGGGATGCTATTTTCCATCAGAGCACAATTCCCCATTTGAAATCCATGAAATTCCCACCACAACTCATCAAAAGAAAAAGCTTTAGAAACGGAAACCCAATGGAAGATTGTAAACACCTCTAAGCGCATTCTTTTTCTTAAAAAGAAAAAGGTTTATTTATTTTATTACAAAGTCAGATATACAGAAAGGAGAAGAGACAGAGAGGAAGATCTTCCATCTGATGATTCACTCCCCAAGTGAGCACAACGGCCAGTGCTGTGCCGATCCAAAGCCAGGAACCAGGAACTTCTTCCGGGTCTCCCACGCGGGTGCAGGGTCCCAATGCTTTGGGCCATCTTCGACTGCTTTCCCAGGCCACAAGCAGGTAGCTGGATGGGAAGTGGAGCTGCCGGGATTAGAACCGGTGCCCATATGGGACCCTGGAGCGTTCAAGGCGAGGACTTTAGCCACTGGGCCATGCCACCAGGCCCTATAAACGTATTCCTTAAGTCTTTAGACTACAAAAGGGAGGGGGAGACATCAGCATTGTGGTAGCACATCAGTTTTGCCTCTGTCTATTACACCAGCATCCAATAAAGCAGCAGTTCAAGTCCCAGCTGCTCCAGTTCCAATCCAGCTCACTGCTGGTGTGCCTGAGAAAGCAGTAGAAGGCGGCCCAAGCACTTATTGGAGACCCACACGGAGTTCCAGGACCCTGGCTTTGGACTGGGTCATCCTGGTGTTTGCAGTCATTTGGTGAGGGAGTCAGTGGATGGAAGATTCTCTCTTCTCCTCTCTCACTTTCAAATACACAGATCTTTAATACAGACACTAAGTATGTAGGACAATCAAATTTGGAGCATTCCCAGTCACCAGGATGTCATTAATGCCCTTTCATAGGACAGTCCTTCAACATGCCCAATTCAAGTCATGCAAAGTGAGGAAACAAGGAAGGAAGGAAGGAGGGCTTCTGACCTACACACAGTCAAAGAGGAAGATTAAGGCCCTTACACTGGCCCTTCTCAGAAGGCCTGTCCTTCATGGCTTCACTATGAAAGTACCTTCCCAAGTTCCAGGGTACTTTGCAAAGTTCATAGGAAGTGGCATTAAAAGAAAAGATGGATTCTGCTGGGGAAAAAATAAAAGTGAAATCTGTATACACTGTTTATATAATAGGTGTTTTGGGGAAGTTTATGAAGACTTCTACATGGGCCTGTTGCTCCTTCATGTGTCATTGTAATGCTACAATGGTCTGTGTCCTAGGCTAGTCTACTGTGCTTCCCAAGATGCCCTTATGACCCCATCCTGCCCTGTGTCACCTTCTCTTTTCTTCTTGATCAGAGAATCCTCCATTTCTCCTTTGCCCTGAGGACACATCTGCCACGAGCCAACTTGGTGGCTTTGTGACAGCAGGAGAAGGAGCCTGAATTTCAACTCTCACACTTGGAGAGAGACCAACTATACAACCCAGTGCTGCGAACCTACCTAAACAGCTGAAGGCTGTTTAATTCTGACCTACAAGAGCGCTTCTGGGTCCAGATTTCCTTGGTTTCCGCCCAAGAAGGAGTTGACCCTGTAGACCCAAATCACCTTTAGGGTGCCGGGGTGGAAACAGCAGGTCCATCCTGGGAAGGGGTGAGGCGGTCAGAGTTCACCCAGAAGTTCTCTACTAACGTGGGGACTTCAATTTGCACGGAGAGCCTGAAGGCTCCCAAGCCTTGCTGAAAATACAGCCTTCATGTGGGAAGAAGAAAGCGGGCCAGAAACTGCACACACCCTTTTGGGTTTTCAAAAAGGGGAAATGGCTGGATTGCAGATTTAGGGAAGGTGTGTCAGCTTAAGGGAGTCACAGAAAACAATAACTGCCAATTTCCAAGCAAAACAAAATCATGCTTTGCCACCACCACCACGTTTTTTTGTTTCCCCCCCTCTCTGTCTCCTAGTCCCGCCACAATGAAACAGCACATCAAAGGCAGAGGCAAATACAATTATGTTGCCTGTGAACCCCCTAGCATGAAATTAGAAGTCAAACTCTCCATTCAGGGGTTAGAGACGGGGATAATGGGAACCTGGGGCCCTAGAGATGTATTCAGCCCCTTCAGTCACAACACTCTCCATGCTGGAGGTTTAAAACCACACACCTGCGGGGTGGGCGGGTGGGCAGGAGGCTGTGTGTGTGTGTGTATGTGGGGGGGGGGCGTGCACCTATGAAAGATTAAGGTAACTTGTTATTTTCAGAAATGCAATGATTACATTCCTAGCTCTGTGCCAAATGAAGATATCTGCAGCCTGTTTAAGGTGAGTGGAAAAATAAGACACCGATTGAAGCCATGAAGGCTCATTACAGATGTCCCCCAAGATGGTGGCACTTCTTACCCGCGTCCCTTTCAAAGCCAAACACATATGATCTCTCCATTCAACTCTCCCTTAGCCCCTCACATTCTCGACAAGCTCAGAGAGAACTGTCCTTTGATACTTTCAATTTGTCATCAAATCCATATTTGCCTTACAGTTCTATTGCTTTTACCCTGGCCTAATTTTAGCTCTCTGCTTCCCCCTGCCCCTGTATAATTTCCGGGGCCTCTTGAGAGGATAAACGCCTATTATAACACAGACTATTCTGTTTAGAGCCACTGCTAATTAAGCTTAGCTCTCAGGGGTGCCTAGTATGGCTCCCCCCCGCCCCCACTTTCCCAATGTCCAAACATTCTCTGCCATTTTTTCTACATGGCTTCCCCTTTAAATGTGGGTAGATTGAAATGACCACAGTTCCAACAGCTGACTACTGCACAGGTGAGGCTGTGCGATGTGGGAGAGAAGGTGAGGAAAGGCAGATGTGGGGCGGAGGGGGAGAGCTTCCATCTCATTTGCTGGAAGGGCATATTCAGGGAGCCCCTGAACATCCCAGCCCTTGCTAGCCTTAAGCCACCAGCTGGCAAGGGAGCCCAGGCCACACAGTCAGCCCATGCTTGTGCTCTGCCACGCAGTTGAGGGCCCAGCCCCCAGCCAGACATGTGGGTGCCCTGGGTTCCAGACGATGCCAGCCCTCAGTTGCGGAGTCTTTTCACTGAATTCCAGACCCACAGACTCCAGAGCAGAATTCAATTGCTTCAGAGTGCCCTCCCGGCACACAGGCTAAAAGGGGAGGAGTGAGCAGTATGGCAACACGTGGCTAAGCCCACGGGAGAAGAAGTGGATTACAGGGCCAAAGTGTGGTGAGCAGGCCAGTGGAGATGGCAACCCACTCCAGCACTGATCATGGCTCTAATGATGAAACCCCCTGACCTGTCTCTCTCCCCCAACGTGATCTACTTGCCACTAAGGATTTGCCTTCAAGGGCCTTTTCTCTTTCTCCCTCCCAACCAACACTGGCTGTTTATAAGGGAGCCAGTTCACTAGGCCAAAAAGGGAAGCCACCAAGCATAACCAGCAGCCTACTATGACTCCTCCATCCATTCTCTCGTGCCCCAGCCTTGGCCTGGAAGGTTCTCTCGTCAGGGATGGCAGATGGGAGAAGTGAGTGTCCCCTTATTTCATCTTCTTCCCAAGTGCCAGGGTTCTTCTCTCCATCCACACTCCAGCTTCCTGTCCCTGTGTCACACTGTGGACTAGGGTGCGAGTTTCCCTTCCCTCAGCTGGGTCATGCGCAGAGGTCATGTCCAAGGTGGCCTCTGGCCCACATCCAGCCCTCCTTCCCAGAGACAGTCACTCCCTGGCCCTTGGTGCCCAGGCAGCCCATTGACCCTGACTCACACTCAGGCTGCCAGCTATCTGGGATGTGGAGGACAGGGGAGCTCCATCCGGGTCTGTCTGTTCCTTGCTCCCAACCACCCTCCAACCCACACAACAACCAAGGAGCAGGGCCCAGTGCGATGGCGCAGTGGTTAAGGTCCTTGCCTTGCACGCCCGGGATCCCATATGGGCGCCGGTTCTATCCTCGTGGCCCCGCTTCCCTTCCAGCTCCCTGCCTGTGGCCCAGGAAGGCAGTTGAGGACGGCCCAAGGCTTTGGGACCCTGCACCGCGTGTGGGAGACCCAGAAGAGGCTCCTGGCTTTGGACCGGCATAGCATAGGCCGTTGTGCTCACTTGGGGAGTGAATCATCAGATGGAAGATCTTCCTCTCTGTCTCTCCTCTCTGTATATCCGCCTTTCCAATAAAAATAAAATAAATCTTAAAAAAGAAAAACAACCAAGGAGCAGAAGAGAAGGAGCAAAGCAGCCTGCAATGGGTGAAATAGCAGGGGGGAGGTGCGGGAGGAGGGAGAGGTGAGGAACTACAGAGCAGCCCAGGATAGGAACAGCAAAGAAACAGATGCCAGCATTTGGGCAAAGGGTAAAAACCCAAAGCTGGAGGAAAGGGGCCGCTCTTGCCCCAGGATTATGTCATCTTCACAGCTCCCCGCACCTTGGCCCTCCATATACAACTACAGACCATGGTACATACAGTTCACCCTGAAGTCCCAGGGTCTGGGCCCTGGTCCTTCCCTCCAGAGCCTGAGAGCAAGCACTGGTGTGGCTCTTCCAAGTTCACGGCTTTTTAGGGGAGAAGCAGGGGGAACGCTGCCTGCCAATGACACATTGGATTCCCCAGATGGGCTCTAGTGTACGTAGTTTCGCGGGCATTCCTTCTTCGGCCCCAAATCTCAGGCTAGCAACACCTGTGCCCAGGTAGGAGGGCCTCCTTAGGCCAACCTTTCTTTCTGTACTTCAAACAACATCAGCCCAAATCCTCCCCCATTACTGCTCCAAGAACACAGGCACGATAATTACCAGAGGCTTATTATTATCTGCCGGCTGCTTTGCATGCAATTCCTTCATCTAATCTTTCTCCAATCTCATGACGTAGGCATTCTCCTGGCCATTTTATAGATAAGGAAACTGAGGGTTGGAGACCTTGCACAATCCCCAGGAGTAGAGAGAGCTCTCGGCTCAACACAGGGAGTCCTCACTCTGACTTTTCAGCTAGAGCTGCCAGCTCCCGGAACATATTGATGGCTTACTTTGGGGCCTGGCCCTCAGCAGTGCCTTGTAAAGATGAGTAAGACAGTCCTTGGCCTTGGGGAGTTTGGAGTTTAGCAGAGGACACAGGATAGAGGTTATGAATTGCAGAGAGAGGGGGAACCATGGAATCCTTCATTTATGGGGCCTCCCTGCCCCTGGACTCATTCTCGACTTCCCCAGCCCTCTGGTTTCTTCCTCCCACCCCAGGCTGATCAACTTGTCCCTCATGGGACTCTGGCTTTCTGGCTTCCTTCCCACAGGTTTTTTTTTTTTTTTTTTTAATTGCAAAGTCAGATATACAGAGAGGAGAGTCAGAGAGGAAGATCCTCTGTCCGATGATTCACTCCCCAAATGGCTGCAACAGCCAGAGCTGAGCTGATCCAAAGCCAGGAACTTCATCAGGGTCTCCCACATGGGTGCAGGGTCCCAAGGCTTTGGGCCGTCCTTGACTGTTTTCCCAGGCCACAGGCAGGGAGCTGGATGGGAAGCATGGCCACCGGGGATTAGAACCGGTGGTGGCGCCCATATGGGATTCTGGCACTTGCAAGGTGAGGATTTTAGCCACTAGGCCACTGCGCCAGGCCCCCCACACCTCTTTCTTCCCTGCTGTCTCCAACGGTGGGTGGGAGGGTCTGCAGCCACAGTCCTGGTAGGAGCCTGGCCCCATTCCTTGCCTAGAGAGGCTGTCCTGGTTAGCTGGACCACTCTGGGGCCCCAGGGGAATGAGCTACCCACCTGCTGACTGCAGCCCCAGGTGTATTCAGCTGGGAAATGGGTACACTGGGGCCCCCACACTAAGCAGGTTGGTAGGCCCTCGCGCGGCTTCTATTGAAGCCTGTTAAAGGGCTTTGGGCTTCCTCTGATGAAAGGCGCTTAAGTACATCTGGTAATGATTATAGGGGAGGAGAAAGCCAGGCCGTCTCTTGGGGGTTGGACCAGTCATCTGGCTCTGCCTTCCTCAGGGCAGGACTGGCTGCTGGGGAGGCCAGGAGGCCAGGTGTGGGGGCAGACAGGAAGCAGAGCCCGTACAAAACTCCAAACTCCCTGAGCCTCCTGACCCCAGCCCTTGGCTGTCGGGCGGAACTTCCAGCCAACAGAGCAACAGCACTGGGGCTCAGCAATGCCAGCCCCAGAATGCCTGCTGCCCACCCCAGACCAACAGCTGTTCATTGGCCTCTGCCTGCTCCCCCCATCTGCAAAAAATCTCCTTCCAAGAACCCTTGTGCCCTTCTATTTTTCTCCTGATGCTCTTTTGCCTTCGGATGAAGTTGAAATAGGCTTTTTGCACAAGTGTTTTGGAAAGTGACAAAAAAAAAAAAACCAAAAAAACAACTAAGGAAACAGACTTTCAAAAGTAAAAAAAAAAAAAAAACCTCAATGGTTTCTTTCTCCTTTGCAACTAACCCCTACTGTTTCCCATAAAACAACCATCGTTAAGGACATTCCACGTCATTGTAACCGACAACTATGCTGAATTAAGGGGGGGGAGGTTAATATGAAAATAACGTAGTTGCCCCCAGAACATCCTCTGGCAGCCCCAAGCCACGCTTTGCCGCACCTGTCTCTGCGCAGGACTCCAAATGGGCACAGAAAGCTCTCACGGGAGATAAGAGGGGTTAAACACACTGCGCGATTGTAGAAACGAAAATGACCCCCCCCCCCGGCTTATCGTCACGAGTTATTATTGTCGAGTCTCTGCACTACCACCGTTTCTAAAAAGAAGCCCGTGGGTCCGCGCGTTCTACCGCCGCCCGCTCGCTTTTTTATTGTGCACGCAGTCGGCCTGGGCTGCGTGAATCCAGCACGTCGTGACCGCCTGGATGGCGCGCGCGGACACCCTCGGATTGGCATTTCGATAAGAGCTGGGCGCATTGTCTCGGCGGCGGCGGCGGCGACACACACACGCACACACAGAGTGAAGGGCTACAGCCCCCTGGCCAACCCTACCCGCAACCCATAATTACAGATGACCTTTGCGAGAGGCAATTAAAATATGGTAATGATCGATACGCTCGCCAGTTTCCAAAAAGGCAAATACACAGGTGTTGGCTTCGGGAGGTTCCACCTGGCTCGGCCGCGAAGCCTCCCTACGGCTCATGAATGAACTCTTTCTCCCGGGAAGCTGCGATTCCCCGCCGCCACCTACGCGAGCGCCGGCTCCCCGCCTCCCGTTCCCCTCCCCCACCCGGGCTCTGGCAGCCAGGAGCTTGGTGGCGGCGGCGAGGCTTTGTCATCGCTACGCGCACACACACAGACACTCACACGCGCGCATCCGGCCACCACGGGACCGAGGCTTGTTCTTCCTCGTCGCGCTCCCCTTCCCAGCCCCGCCCCCACCCTGCCTTCTTGGAAACAGCTCGTCCGGACGCGTTCCCTGCGTCCCTTTCTGCCTGCGGTCCTGTGCGTGCCGGGAGGTCAGGAAGCATCGCCCGGGGAATCGCCTCCCGCGGGGTGCGGGACGATGGCAGACCCGAGGCCCTAGGGGAGGCCGCGTGGAACCGCAAGGCTTTGTGTTGCTCCCTGTGCGCCGAGCGGAAAAGCCTGGGTCGAGTGAAGGCCTCGAGGCGGCCAATCGACCTCTTCCCTCTGCACCAGCCAAGGGGACGTTCGTCTCCCCCTTCCCAGGCCTCGGTCCTGGTGGAGCGCCGAGCTGCGGGGAGGGTCCCCCACCCCCGTCCACAAGTGGCTCTCCTCACGCACACCAAGGTGCCTTGTCATTATGGTGCCTTCTGTGGCTCGAGGCCTCAGGGATGCTCTAAGCACAGCGGGCACCCCGCCCCTAGGTGGCTCGGAGGGTCAGTGCGTTTGTGGGGGGGAGAAGGGGACCCCCAGGCACTACGACTCCCCGGGGAGCTGCCTGGAGGAGTCCCCACGGCCCTGAACCTTCCCGCACTTCCCGGCTGCCTTCCGGGATCGCGAGCACGGAGCCAGGGCGGCCTCTCGCCTTTCATTACCGGGCCTACGAAAGCAGCAGCCCAGGCAAATATGTAGCTATTAAAATTAATCGCCCTGCGTTGTCAGCTGAACATAATGCAAATTATTTATGGGCTGTCTGCGCAATATTTATCATCGTGCAGGCTCCAGGCACTTTGTGCCTCCCGGCCTCCCCCGCCCGCCCTAGCTGGCGCAGGGCGCAGCGGCGCTCAGGCTGCGGTGGCCGAGGGGGGACTCTTAAGGTACCCACATGGGGTTCCCAGGGTGAGGCATCAGGCTGCCTTCTAACCCTACAGGCTCGCGACAGTTTCTCCTATTTGTTAGTCACTTGTTGGAGGCCTACTACGTGTAGAATGACGAGGCCCTTGAAATGAAGGGAGGTGGGACAATTTGGGGACAAGAGAACCAGACAGACAAGCTGGGGCGGTACAGGCGGAGCTGCCCAGGCTGCTCAAGTGGATTTGGAGTGGCTTAAATCCATGCCTCTGACCCGGGAAATCCAGGTTTGCTCAAGCTGGATTTGCCCTAGGAAAAAGCCAGAGAATCCGATGCGCCCGACCAACTGGAGTGCAAAGCCGCGGACCAAACGGGAATTCCGCTTCCTCGGAGCCTGAAAACTTCTGTGCAGATCGCGGATAACAGATTAACCGCTAATTGTCGAAATCGGCCGACCATTTAGTTTATCACTGTTGGGGGCCCCTTGGTATTCGCAGCACTTTTTATATGTAAAAACAGCCTTGGTGCCTCCTAAACGGCTTTTGTGCGGCTTTTGTTTCTCTTTCAAATACGGTGTTTTCAAAAACAGCAGCAACACGCTACCCCCACCCCCTCCTCCAACCAAGCTTGGCTAAAAAAAAAAAAAAAAAAAAAAAACCGAAAGGAGAAATAATCTATAGGACAATCCCCCCCCTACTGGTCGACGCTGGCGTTGGGGCTTTTTACGCAGAGCCAGTCTCGCCCTGGGCTGCGGAGGTAAACAGCTTTCGGCACCGCTGCTGAATGAATTCCGAGGGGACTGCCGGGTGGAGGAGGCCTGGGATCCGGGCTGGGCGCCAGGGCACAGCACGAGGGCGGCCATGAGGTGGAGGCCGGCGGCTCCTGGGCCAGGGGAGGTTAGAGGAAGGCCGGTGGGCAGTGCAGCCTAAGTCCTTCCCCAGCACGAAAATCAGACAGGCGGATTGCGCAGCCTGGGCCTCTATCCCCAGCGCGCCTGGGCGCCACCTGGGGCCGGTCACGCTGCCTGAGCCCATCTGCGGAGGAGGTCGCAGAGTGCCCCCCGCACACAGTCTTAACAGCTCCCGGCCGTGAGGCGGCAGAGATAGAACTGGGGCTTGTCTCGCGATCATTTAACGTGTCCACCCCACACTCGGAGCTGACCAAGCCGGAATCGAGACCCTATGGGGTTCTAGAAGGGGGAGGGGGAAAAGCAGTTAGTGGCTGTTTATGGACATCTGTTCTGCAGACAAACACAAGGGGACGTAGCCAGGAAGCGTACTTTGAATTCACACCGTTTCTTCGTTTTTCTTTTTCCAAGTATCATTGGACCCAATGTAAAGCCCCCCTTTTACCATGATTCCCTAATTTGTGGCAATGAATTTTATTCCTTGGATCATCCTAAAGAGTCTTCCATTAGTTTAGAAACTTAATCTGAAATGCTGTAAAAGAGCAGGAGGTTGGAAACCTGGGGTTGCCTCATCTAGAACATTCCTACGTGACTTTGAGGATGAGCCTTTTTTTTAACCTTTTAAAATCAGCAAATCACTACTGTCATTTAAGGAGCTCTGATTATGGATCTCTGAAGTGGACAGGGCAGGCTGCGACGACAAAAGGCTTTAGCAATCGGTCCTCAGAAACCTGCCTGGGTGGCTAGGGGGGTGGGTGACAGATAAACAGACTGCCGCGCAGAGTCCCTTGCCCTTCCCCCGCCCCAGTTAAAAAAAAAAAAAGGCGGCTAATCCTCCTTATTGAACTGGGGCTACAAACCAGGTGAAACCGATTGCTCCAGGCCACACTTAGCCTCCTTGAGGTCAATGTCATTTACAAAATGTCGCGTCCTTTGCTGGGATGTGTTTGCCAGTGACCGAGCCACCCTCACAGGCCGGAGGTGGCCCTGACGGTCCCCCTTGGGGCCGTTCCGTCCACACTCCGCTGCCAGCAAACCTTAGATTGTCTCCTAATACTCACTTTCCTCCGCCCCAGCTGGCCAATTCCGGCTGCCGGACTCGGGAGTCCAGTTTTAAAGTATTTCTGCACACAGACCCCCTCGGGCCTCGCCGGAAGTGTTTTATGGACCTGTGAGCCCAGTTAATCCCAGGAGGCGCGGCAGGATTAGTCCCGGGTGTGAGTGGAAGATCCTGTGTTTAGCCCCCCCCCCGTCGGGTGGCTTGGGCAACGTGTGCCTGCCCCTCCCCCTCCCGTTAAATTCGGAGATCTGAGCAAGAGTGGATGGCAACGCGGGGGAGGCCGTGGCTCCCCGGTCTAGGCACCCTCCGGGGGGAACAGACTGGATGCGGAGGGCGCAGTTGCCTGTGGTTCTCCCCTACACACACACACACACACACGTTTTCTTCTTACAGCTCTGCGCAAAGCAGAAGAGCCGCAAGTCGGGGAGGGAGCCGGAAAGAAACACTTAATCACCGGCGTCTCGCTGCTCGTCACGCGAAGATGGCAGCGGCTCCCCTGGGCCTCAAGGTTCCGGGAAAGGCATGTGTCCTGCCTTGAGGCGCGCGGGCCACCGCGCTTCCCTCCCGCCGCTTGGCGGCTGTCAGCCCCGGCTCCCCGAGCTTCTCTCTCTCCGCCGGCCCGCGGGGGCTAGGCCGCGGCGGCGCGCTCCTGGGGCAGATCCTCGGGGCTTGGCGGAGCTAAAAGTAAAACCGGGGGCGGTGCGAAGACAGACAGGGGCCTCGATACGGGCCGTGCACTGTGAACTACTCCTGCTGTGACCGGTGGCCAGAGGCCCAGCCAAGCTTCGCGGGAGAGGGGACTCGGCGCCACCCCGCACCCCCCATTGCTTGGCTCCGGGCCCGTGGCGACACACGTAGTGAACAGGTCCCGGCCAGCAGCCCTACTTTCCGGGGCACCGAGGACCGACGGGTCCGGCTGCGCGAACCCCCCTCCCGGAGGGGTGGGGGCCCAGCGTGCGCCCGGAGGCAGGGGAGGAGGAGGGCAGCGCGGGATTCCTGCAGCTGGGCTGCTCCCTGGCACAGCACACACAGTCGCCTCCGGCTGCCCAAGCTCCGGAGCCGCGAGGCGGAAGGCCAAGCAGAAGCTGGGGAGACTGAGCGACACGCTCGGAATCGTGGGTTGCGCACGCACGCCCTCGCACCCGGGCCGGGGGTGGGGGTCGGAATCTAGGGGGGCAGGGTGAGCGTGAACAAGCTGGCACCAGCTGTCCAGAGGAGGGTGGCGGGGCTTGGTGATTAGGGCTTGCTGTTGAAGATGAGGGCAGTCCGGAGCTTTGCGAGGCGCCGCCGGGCGTCTGGCCAGCTCCGTGGGAGGAGCCCCAGGGCGCGCCTGGAGCCAAGGGACTAGTGTGGAGCAGCCGTTCTCGCTGGCGGCCGTTTAGCTGCGCCGCCCGGGACCACTGACGCTGAGCGATAAGGAGTTCCTGGGCAATCGGCTGCCCCCAGTCCCTCGTTACCTCCGGCAGAGGTCACCGCCGGATGCCCTGTGGCTTGGTGGGTGGGTGGGTCTTCACCAGGCCTTCCCTGACCTCCTTCGCTGCCTCCGCCAGTTTCGGGGCTAGCAGGGACCAGGCTCCCGAACTCTGTTTTGTAAAGTGTTGGGCGTCTGGTCTCTTCTCACGGTTATCTGCCTTCGGAAGGTTAGGAGTCTCGGCTATATCCTCGAAACACCTTCCCATACCAGACTGCTGACGCTATGGCCGCATTGCGTTCTTTGGCTGTTAGGATTTGGTGCCTCCCTCCCTTTAGATATTAAGGGAATAAGAAAAATCCAGGTTCAAATTCCTAAAGACCCATATGCTGCCAGGGATTTGGACATGGTGGAAAGGCCACTATTGTTCCCCCCTAAAAAAAGTTAATAAGACAAAATGGGTGCCAACCATCTCTCCTGGATTTCTCCCCTTGAAGGCTGGGTAATGTTGGAGAGTGCTTTTTAATGGTGCTTATTGAGACTGGATTAATGGGAGTTCCCATCAGGGCTCAGGCAGGCACCATTACCCAGGCTCTCCGGCAGCCTTCTGGAGCAGCCCGCGTTCTTCCAGGGACCTTGCAGACTATTCTTCCAGGCCACCTCCTTGCCAGAGCTGACACCAGCTCTGTGTCTGGTGGTGCGATCTTGGCTCTCAGTGTCACAGCAGTGGTGGTGGTGGGGGGGGGGGGAGAGGGGATGGAGTGTGGCAGGTTTTGGCCTGCTCCAAGCACTGCCCTGCAAGTTCTCCTTGTGTAAATACAGTCAGGAGAATTGCTCTTTTTTAAAGGCTTGCCCTTACCTTAAACTGGAGAAGCGGGGTGGGGGGGGTGGGGGGGAGGAGTTTCCCCCCCACACAATGGGGAGGGCCTTTAGTCAACCCACGGTCCCCAGCTTGGCTTCTCTCAGGTCACACATCATTCCTTAGGTGACCCTGCGTTTTCATTTTTAAAGATGGGGGGTGGGTGATGGACGGCCTTCCGCTGCAGGCTAAGGGCGATGTCGCCCTTGTTGTCGCCTAATCACTGTAAAGTGCTGGCTATGCGTTCAGGCTCTCAGTAGATGCTTATCACAACTTGGCGTGGCACCCTGCCAACTCCAAAAGACAAAAGAGCATGGTGGCTTCCAAGTTCCCAGTTCACTCCTGAGGCCTTAGGGTCCCCTCTGGGACTCCGCCCCGCCCCGGTCCTTTCACAGCCCGTTTTGCTGGTGTCACCTGGGAGAGTTGCTGCATTCCCTCCTCCAAGTCCCAGGTGGGCAACATAGAGTTCTTTGGCGACAGTGCGACACCCGCTCCTAGAGTTTCCAGTTTGTAAGGGAGATGGGGGGAGGGGTGGGAAGGGAGGGAACCTAGTACAAAATCGTGGGCTTTAAAGCCCAAACACTGGCTATCTACTGCCAAGTACACACACTCCCTTCCCCCAAGGCAAGAGTCTGCAAGGAATAATCAGCCCCAAAGTAGAAACTATAAAATAATGCCTTCTTCCAGTACTAGTAATTAAAAATCCTCAAGGTGGACCTGGTACGATAGCATGCTGGATAAAGTCCTTGCCTTGCACGTGCCGGGATCCCATATGGGCGCTGCTTCTAATCCCGCCAGCCCTACTTCCCATCCAGCTCCCTGCTTATGGCCTAGGAAGGCAGTGGAGGACGGCCCATGGCCTTGGGACCCTGCACCCACGTGGGAGACCCGGAAGAAGCTCCTGGCTCCTGGCTTCGGATCAGCTCTTCTCTAGCCATTGTGGCTCCTTGGGGAGTGAATCAATGGACGGAAGATCTTCCTCTCTGTCTCTCCTCCTCTCTGTATATCCGCCTTTCCAATATAAAAAAAAAATAAATCTTTTTAAAAAAATCCTAAAGGTAGTGCGCTCAAGAGACTGCCTGTTTAGGACACACACGGGCTGCGCCAACAATCATGCTGGGTTCACCAGCTTCAATACACATACCAGGCAGACACCAAGGTCCACATCTAGCAATTAACCAGCTCTCCCAGTATTTATAACTGATTCAACATGTACTTGATTTTTAACACAACCACCACATCGTTCTTGCTTGAAATATACATGGGAAACCAGCATTTAAACGGGGGTGTGTGTGTAAATTCCCGTAGCTGTCTGATCACATTATCCGGTCCCTCTGAGAATTCACTTTTTTTTTTCCCCCAGCCCGATAAGGGTCCAGGCGGCCGGTACGGCCCCCTCCTTCAGCAGTTCTTTGCCTAGGAACACCGCGGACGGAGGCGGCCACGTTAATGCTCTCGGGCAGCCTGCTCTGACCTATACTGTCATTTTTTCCATCGGTCAGGTCGGGCTGGGTGGAGGGGGTGGGTTCTCCTTCGAGGGGGCTCTGCATGGATCGTTGGGTTTTCCCCGGCGAACTTAACACAGTGGCAGAAGGGGCAGATGGAAACCAGGCCTCGGGTGGCCGGGCGCGCAGGAGCGCCGCACTCGGCAGCTCGACGCAAAGCCAGGGCTGGATTTTTGCAGCCCGGGCCGGCGGGCCTTCCCCCCGCGCCGGCGCGATCCTCTCTCCCCCGGGCTGAGCAAACGTGCTCGCCTTAATTCCGCCCCGGAGACAGCAGCTGCGCGGCGAGACGCGGCGGGGGGAGGGAGGGAGGGAAAACCTGCAACTTTTCCAAACACAAAGTGTGTGTGTGTGTGTGTGTGTGTGTGTGTGTGTACGCGCTCACTGGAGAGGTGAAGGCCCACCCCGATTCTGTGCACGTAGCCACGCAGCATCTAATCAGTGTCACTGCCAGGAATACGTTTCCGCAGCGGGCGACACCCGCCCCCGCCAACCTGCAGGAGGGAGGGAGGGGGGATGCAAATGGCGTCTCGCAGCGTCCCAGACCCAGTGCAGCACCCGCTGCCGGGACTCGGAGCAGACGTTGCAGCGAACCCGAGGTGTAGCGCCTCGGGACGCGAACACGCTGCAAAATAGGGCCCTTCTCCCGAGCCGGGGTAGCGGCAAAAGCAACTAGGAAGCACGCACACCCCACTCCGAGGCGGGCCGTGCTTCCGCCCCCCCTACCTCCGGAAGAACCGCCCTTCCACGACTGGGGTTGTGGGGGGCGGGAAACTTTGAGGTAGCCAACTGGCCCGTGCCTTCCCCGCATGGCACCCGACAGGAGCGTGGGTGGGGGTAGGCTTCCTGTCCGCCGCCTAGACCACAAGACCTTGCTCTCGCAGGGCCTCCCGACCCGAACCTCGTGCGCTACGGGAAGGAGTACAAGTCGGGGGGTCTCTCGGCTGCTGGGGAGACGCAGAAGTGAGGCATCCCTACAGGCTCTGGCGGATGGGGCAAGTTGGGTGTCCTCTTCCTCCCCCGCCGGAGTAGTGCGCCCACCACTTTGGGAGGGGGGAAAAGTCTGAGCCCCTCTCTCCTGGCCCCCTAGGTCACCTCAATCTTTTCGGGCACTTCCTCCCGCCCCAGGAGGTTCTCACACCCCAAGGGAGGCCCCCAAGATAGCTGGCTCGCTCTTCGGGGGAGGGAAAGACGGGTCCGTGCGAGTCCCCCGGCTCCCCGGCCCCCACCACGGAGCCACCTCGGCAGCCCAGACCCTCTAGGAGTGGCTCCGATGGGAGGCAGCCTTTTCCCCCTCAACCCCGCCGTATCGGGGTGTCCGTGGGACGCAGGCAGGGATGGCGGTTCCGGTCATTCCGGGATTTGCATGTGAAAAAAAAAAAAAAAAGGCCGAGCGACTGCAAGCGCTGCGCCTCCACTCTTGGGGTTCAGGCGCCCGCGCAGTCTCCGCGTGGCTTCTGCTCTCGCTTGAGGGGCCCCCGCTTCTGTGCCCGCTTCCTCCCAGAGGTTCCTCGGCCGGCCCGCGCCGCGGCCACGCGGAGCTCCGCGCGCCCCAGCTCCCACACCGGCCCTTCCAGAACTCGGCGCGCCGCTCCGTTCCCAGCGCCCCTTAAGGACTTGGGTTCCACCTCGGAACCTGCGAAAGCCACCGCCCCACATCCCCCTCTCCCAGCCCCAGCTCCCCCGCCAGCTGCGCCGCCACCGCCGCACGTGACTCGCCCCCGTCGCGGCTTCCGCTGAGCTGCCTGTGCCTGGAGCACAAACAATTTCAGCTCTGACGCGGGGTCTCTCGGGGCCCGGGCGTCCTCTGCTCCCGGCCCCACCCTCCGATCCCACCCCCCTTTCCGGGTACGAGAACTCCAAACAACTCGCTGACCTTCGGGCGCAGCAGCTCCGGCTTCCACCGACTCCGGCATTCGGTTCAAACCCAGCAGCCGCGGCTTCTAAGATTTCACTCCGCGCTGGGCTCTGGGCGGGAGGGGCGGGGGAAGAGGGGTGATTTGCTCCGCGAGAGTGTCTCAGATCGAAAGAGCCACTTGGCTCTCCTTCCCTTCCTCCGAAGTGAGTTTTTAGACTGCCTGGAGGTCCCCCGAGGAAAAGGGTGGCGAGGGGGCAGGCGCTCGCAAGGACTCCCCTCCTCCCCCGCACATGCCGCCTGGTCGAGTGTGACCCGATTTGCAGGGTCAGCGGCAGAGGGCCTGGCCAGTTTCGGAAATACCACCAATCGGTGGACCGTGGCGGCGGGCAGAGCTGGGGCCGGCGAGGAGACACTGCGCTAAGTGGTAGCTCCCACTCCTCCCCTTGTGCTACCTACCGGATTTGCACTGCGAGAAACAGAGGCACGACCAAAGCGCAGTTAGATGTTTTTCTCAGTTACTCAGCCAGTGAAACTGACTTGGTGAGAAGTTTAACCCACGAGTCGCTTCGTTTAGGGTGCTCACACGTGGGTTGTCATGGACCAAAATGTTGCCTTTGGTATCCAAAGCAGCACCTCTTTTCACACCTGAAGTGTGGCCGAAGGTCATGTACTTTGCACATTGCCTTGTGATGGGCATAGAGTAGGCGCCTTTAGCTCTTTGTGGAGCGGGTGAGTGTGGGAGTGACAGACTCAAGTGACTGCAAGCAGTGTGAGAGAAAACAGCCCCACCATTGTCCTATGTTGCTAAAAACCCTGGCTGTGTTTTGAAGGGGCTCTTCTTCCATAACACAGTAGTCCTCCCTTCCCCTCCAGCCAGTCACCTGGCAGGCGTTTGAACTTGCTGGGGTGCCTACTCAAAGCAGTTTCGACTTGGTGTCAGCCATTTCCCCCACCCTTTCCTGCTCTGTAGGCTTGTGCTCAGGTCACTGCCACCTGAAGTGGTTTTCAACAGGGCAAGATGGAAGGCAGGTGCGACCGGGAGCGCCACCAGGGTTCCCTCGGCTGCCTGCCTGCCGCGGAGCCGCGTGGGCTGAGGGCGGGAGAGGCTTGCAGCTCAGCGGTTTATTTTTCAGTTCACGGCCCACACCATGCCAGCTTGCCCTCGCCAGCTGTGAGGCCACATCTGCAGGCAGGCAGCCGTATACTTTAAAGTGCCAGCTCTGTGGATGCTGGTTCGTGGAAGCCCGGGAGATGTTTCCCCTCCCCCCCGAGGGAGGGGGGGCGCTTAATGCGGTCTGCTCCTTGTGGTGATCCAAGGCCCGTGCAGGGGAGAAACATGCTTAGGGACATGCGTGGTTTCACACGGTGTTGTTTATCCATCCCTCCACCAACTTCTAAACCCAACCAGTCATCCCTTCCATATCACTAATTGGGCAACCTGAACTCGGAACGCATTTCACACTACCCAAAAGTCAATTTCCTGCCTTCCAATTCGACCCAGCCAACATCTGGGGACTGTCTCTGTGGGGTAAGTCAGTGCGTTACACAGAGCATGACATGGGGGAAAATGTGAACTTGCTGCTTCCGAATGCCCCTGCGGCCCTCTACTTCTCCCTCGCTCCCTGCCTTCTTGCCCTGTCCCCCCCACCCCCCCACCCCCCGCCCTTTCCTCTGTTGTCTGTTTTGGCTCCTGTGCCGTGGATTCTTAGCCCAGAAGCGAAGCTGTATTTTCTCTCCAAGTTACAACTTTAGCCTGATGATCAGGCTGGAGTTTTGGCTATCTCTTCGATAGTCTGGTCTGGAGCAGCCAGCCAGCAGGCCCCTGTGACTTCAGCGTGTGTCCGATCTAGAGTGGAAGCATCAGATGATTTCCAAGGCAGCTATGGGCCTGAGCTGCCTCCCCCTCCCCCCTGCCCCCGTTGTTGGATTGCAGCTGAGAATGGCCTTGCTGAGTGTCCCTTAACTTGACATGCAGGGGGGACTGGTGACCACGATGTTGAATGGGAGGTTCGCAATGCTAATTTGGTTTATTATCTGTGCACATTCTCGGGAGGAGAAAAGACTCAGGAGAGTGTTGTAGGCTGCTCGTGGTGAATGGGAGCATTTATTCCTGGGCAAAGCTGCCCAGTGTCCCTGCAGGAAGTCGCGGGCGCAGCAACTCTTGAATGTGCAGACAAAAGTGTCTCGTTTCCACAGGGCTGCTTGTATTGTTTCCAATAGGTTTGTGCTTTCCCGAGGGGAGGGGGTGGAGGGGTAAGAGGAGAGTAGCATAGTGTGTTTTCTTCCTCTTTTCTCACGCTGCACAGGAAGTGATGTTGTGGAAACAGTGGCATTAACTTGACCCGTGAGGCCCACTGGAGCCATGTTAGGAAAAGCTGGGTGCACAGTGCCCCTCCTCCAGGCCCTGAGGCAGCCCCCTCCCCATTTTGGGGTTAAGCGTGGGGATGGCGCATGCACACACATAGGTGTCACAAAGCAAGAGAAGCCATACTTGAGAACTGTTCCCTGGTTACAGGGACCTTAAGTATGGGTGTTCTGTAGCCTTCTAGCCGACTCTGGATTGTGAGGAAAACCCTCAAAAGCCTTAGAGTACTTTTCACTTATTGGATGTTTACTGATTGCCCATTTCATGCCAGGCCCGGGCATGCCTTTGTGGCATTCATATTCTACTTGGCACATGAAAGGCACAAGATAAGGTTCCTCCTATCCAACTCTGAATATTCAGGATGGATGTTGTGGTACAATGTGGTGGCAGGGACTCAAGCACACGTGCATCCCAGAGCCGAGCACCCGGTCCAGTCTTGGCTGCCCTGCGCTTCTGCTCAAGTTTCCTGATAATGCTCCTAGGAGGCAGTGGCTCATGGCTCCAGCTCCTGAGTTCCTGCTATGTGGGAAATCTAGATCAAGTTTATGGCTCATGACTTTTGTCTCGGAATGTGAACCAGCTGGATCTCTCAACATCCTCTCAGTCACTCAGCCTTTCAGATAAAATAAATAGATCTTAAAAAAAAAAAATCCTGTAGATCCTACCCCTTAACAGCCAGCCTGTCCTCTCCTTCATCCAACTGCCTTAGTGCACATCATGGAACAACCTTTGAGAAACATGCCTGGCACTCTGGCCCATACTCATCTCCTGCCCTTCGCACGCAGCCAGCTTCCGTGGCAAAGATTGCTCCAAAGTCCCAATGCACAACGCCCGCTTACATCTTCTTCTCTTACTGCAAGAAGGAGACCATCTCAGCCAGGTCTTGCTACTGGGACAAATCACCCTAGGTTGACTGGCTTCAACCAAAAGCATCTAGTCCTCACATTTCTGCAAGCTAAAGGTTCAAGGTCAAGTGTCTGGGTGGAGGGTAGTCTACTACTTGGCCACATTCTCACTCTCACTTGGTGGAGAGCAGAGGAGGCCATCCTATTCACAGACCCCACTTGTGTAACCATCACCTAGGGAATTTTGAGGGGGTATAGGTGTTCAGTCCCATAGCACTAATAACTGTTCTCTGCTGGTTCTGTCAAAGTACTAAGACAGAAGATAGATACTGGCGTAGGTAGCTGGCTATCTTTGCACCCACACTTACACAAAGCTGGGATGAATAGTATGAAAGCTGTGTAATAGGAGATTTGTTAGATACCTGCTAAGGTCTCCCCCCTAATTCATATCCCTGTCGCTGGGGTTAGGATGCCAGAAGCCTCTAAGTGGTTATGGCTGTTGGTAGAATCTGCCACTAACTGAGCTCATTCAGTTGTCTGTGCTGGGATTGGGAGAGAGCTGCCTGGTAAGTTAGGGTAGGGTTACCTCCACTGGGTATAAGATGGGCACAGTGGGCTTGGGCAAAGGGAAGACTGGTTTTCTCTTCTGTTAGATAGGCTCTCTGTAACAACCTGGACCAGGCCAGGTCAAAGTTCCATCAGGTCTTCAATCACCTACTCATCACATCGCATACTGCCTCTCAGCATCGCACATGCAAGCACCTGGATTAAAAACAGAGTAGCCGGGACTCAAATCCAGGTAGCCCAATACGGGATGTGTGCACGCCAAGTGATATCCCAACTCTTCAAGAGACACCTGCCACTGGGACTTCTTCTTATTAAGAAGCTCACTTTGGGGGCAGGTGCAATGGCTCAACTGACTAATCCTTCCCCTTCAAGTGCCAGTATCCCATACGGGTGCTAGTTCATGTTCAAGCTACTTTGCTTCCCATCCAGCTGCCTGCTTGTAGTCTGGGAAACCAGTAGAGGATGGCCCAAAACCCTGGGACCCTGCACTCACATGGGAAACCTAGAAGCACCTGGCTTCAGATCGGCTCAGCTCTGGCTAGCCATTATGTCCACTTGGGGGAGTGAACCAGCAAATGGAAGATGTTTCTCTCTGTCTCTCCTTCTTTCTCACTTTTGGGATAATGAGCCCATGCCTACCATAACAACTGTAACAACTTCCATCCATTCCTGAGGACCGAGCCCTCAGCACCTAGTCATGTTTAATAAGGTTTTACCTCCCAACAGTGCTACACTAGAAATTACATTTCCCACACAAGAACTGTTGGGGACCACTGGTGAGCCATAGCGAGAGATTTCAGTGCCCAGGTTCCATCCCTGGGGAGCCTGAGCTGTGCTTTTGCCGTTGCATTTTTCTAATCCATCCCCTCTGGTCCGTTCACTACAATTAATGCATTTCTCTGATTGCCAATTTGTAGTTTCGCAACCAAGACACAGTCTTGGCTTGCAGTTACAATGCCAACATTGCCAATGAAACTGGCTGTACGACGTTGCTCCAGCTATTTTCGCTGAGTCTTCATTTCCTCAATCTTAAAAATAACACTAGATAGGACAGTAGCAACACTGTGGGTTACTAGAGGGATGATCTGTTTATGCTCCTTTTGCTAACTGAAGAATTTCTTATGCATTTTTCTATCTATCTATCTATCTATCTATCTATCTATCTATCTATCTATCATCTTTAAAGGTTTATCAATTTTTGGGCCAGGCACGGTAGCCTAGCAGCTAAAGTCCTTGCCTTGAATGTGCCGGGATTCCATATGGGCACCAGTTCTAATCCTGGCAGCCCTGCTTCTCTTCCAGCTCTCTGCTTGTGGCCTGGGAAAGCAGTCGAGGACGGCCCAAAGCCTTGGGAACCCTGCACCCATGTGGGAGACCCAGAAGAGGCTCCTGGCTCTTAGTGTAGGATAGGCTCAGCTCCGGCCATTGCGGCCACTTGGGGAGTGAATCAACAGAGGAGATCTTCTCTGTCTCTGTTCCTCTCTGTGTATCTGACCTTCCAATAAAAATTAAAACAAATATTTTAAAAAACTAGTTTGTTGAAAAAATTTATTAATTTTTATCAAAAAGGCAGATTCACAGAGAGAAGGAAAGACCAAGTTCTTTCACCCACTGGTTCACTCCCCAAATGGCCACAACAGCTAGAGCTGAGCTGATTCAAAGCCAGGAGGTTTTTTTTTTTTTTTTTTTTTTTTTTTTTTTTCAGAATCCCACGCAGGTGCAGGGTCCCAAGGCTTTGGGCCGTCCTCGACTGCTCTCCCAGGCCACAAGCAGGGAGCTGGATGGGAAGTGGGGCTGCCAGGACACAAACTGGCACCCATATGAGGTCCCAGCACTTACAAGGTGAGGATTTAAGCCACTGGGCCAAGAGGATGGGCCCTAATCAAAGAATTTAAAACACCAAAGCACACAGACAATCTCAAAGGAAATGATTTCTGCCTTCTCACATTGTTTTCTCAATATTTAGATTCTGTTTACTTCACTCTGACTGCAGTGATTAGAACATAGTCACATGAGATGAATGGCAACACTTTGAACAGTGGACGTGTTTTGCCGGAGTCCAGCCCCAGCTGAGTTCGGAACTCGTGAAGGGTGCGAGGATGAGGCGCAAAGAGGAAAGAGACGGACCACTAGGAACTCTTGATCATCATAATGGACAACGCACAAAAGCTGTCCGCTTTATTTATACAGAATCAGTCAAACTCTGGCTCAGACTTTTTACGTCATGGTCAAGTGGGTGTTTCCAAAGATAACTCTGCCATTTGTTTCACCTAAGGCTAGGATGTTAACCACCTGGTGCCTGGCACCTGGCGCCTGGCTAGGAAAAGGTTCTCAATAGATGGTGCATATCAATCACTAACACATTCCTACCACAATTACTCTACAGCTTGGTCTTGAGACAGTCAAGGAAGGAAGGGCTTCACAGGAGGGACCTAAAAGATCAAAGAAAGAGGGAAAGAATAGATTCCACTACACCTGAAGACAGAACACCCTTGATTAGCATAGGATCAAAAGGGGAGTTAGCACCCTTGATTAGCATATTGCCACAGGATGCAGCCGTAACAGCAATAACAGCTTTTTGGCTAAAAAACGGCAATAGCAGCATCAGCTTCTAAGCTCCCATTGATATTTAACAGTAGCTCCGCAGAGGCAGACAATGCCTAAATAGATTACAGAAATCTCAATTGGGTTGTCTGGTGTCCATGCAAAGGGAGGCAGAACTGCATTCAGGTGTTGTAGAGACATCCGCTGGGCCTTGCCACACAGCGGGAAGTTCCTTGCGGCCTTGCCTGCAAAGGAACGATACTCTTCACACCTTCCTGTCTTCCACATCCATCATAAGGACCCCAGCAGTGTTTGCTTAAGTGTGCTTCTATGGCTGAAAGCTAAACCTGTAAGGTGGGTGTCTCTTGCTGTGCAATGAATGAGCAGTTCTAGAAGGCCAGAACCTTAGGATGTTGGTATACACCGCTACGCCAATGCAACTCACTCTCTCATGGGTCAGCTATTAGGACAGGGCTAGGATGGGAAGTTTTTCTGCTCCGTGGAAGGCTGACAGGGGTCACATGGCAGTCCTTGGATGGTGGATGTTGGGGGCATGTCCATGCGTACATGGTGCTTTGGCTGGGGAAATGAGAGACTAGCTCCAGATGAAATTGTAAAAATGTGGCTCCTCCCTGTGGCCTCCTCAGCGTGGCAGTCTTAGGGTGGCAAGCACTCCCTCTGTGGTGGCCCAAGTCTCAAAGTATGTGTCAGAAGGCCAAGACAGGGCCCAGCACAAATGGCTCAATTGGCTAACCGCCACCCCCCCCACCCCCCCGTAAGCCCCGGGATTCCATAGGGGCGCAGTTGCTCCACTCCCCATCCTGCTCCCTGCCTGTGGCTTGGGAAAGTAGTTGAAGACGGCAAAGCCTTGGGACCCTGCACCCACATCGAGACCCAGAAGAAGCTCCTGGCTCCTGGTTTCAGATCAACTGAATTGTAGCTCTTGTGGTTAGTTGGGGAGTGAGCCAGCAGATGGAGGATCTTTGTATCTCTCTTTCTCTCTGTAAATCTTGAAAGAAAGAAGGGAAGGAAGGAAGGGAGGGAGGGAGGAAGGAAGGGAGGGAGGGAGGGGCCCAGACAGCCCAGACAGAGGCTAACCTTGGATGTCATGCCATGTCCTTTCTGCAATCACTTAGTGACTTAGGAGAGAGTTACAATCCCATCTGGATTCAGAGGAGCGAACTTCACAAATGCCTGAATGGGGCCATCTTTGGAGATAAGTCATCTTAGGGGACCAATCACCCTACAAGTCTATGCTTTTAGTTCTAGGGTGACACAGTGTGATTGTGAAGATAGTGGAAGCTCAGGTGTGCTCCCGTTCATCTCCACGGGGCTCCTGGGACTCCCGGGGAGCAGTGGGAGATGCAAAGCACTCCCCCCCCATCCCCCCTCCTCGCAGCCTTGGACGTTCAAACCTTAGTCCTGGTTCCAAAGCAGACTTTTGGGTTGTCGAACTTGACAAAAAGAAGTCTCTTGTTCCTATGAGGGAGTTGCTCTAATTGCCTCCATTTTCTGTATGGGGAAACATAATTAAATTGCCCAGAGTCACAGCTAGAAAATGGTGCAGCTAGAATTGAAAACCAGATACTACTAATACCAAAGTAGGAGGTAATTTTGTCGTTTACAGTTTAAGTAAATTTCCCCGAGGTTAAACAGTGAAACCAGAAATACAGTTCACCACCGTTTATGGTAAAAATGCTTAGCAAACTTAAAAGAGAATGTGAGGTTCTTTATCTGATTAAGAATATGCATAAACTGGGGCAAGCATTGAAGCACAGTAGGTTAAGCTGATGCTTGGGATGCCCACATCCTGTATTAGGGTGCCTGGTTTAAGTCCTGGCTGCTTCTCTGCTTCTTCTCCAGCTTCCTTCTAATGTGCCTGGGGAGCAACAGATAATGACTCAAATACCTGGGCTCCTGCCACACATGTAGGAAACCTGGGTGGAGTTCCTTGCTCCTGGTTTTGATCAGACTTAGCGCAGGCTGTTGTGGGCATTTAGGGAAGGAAACAGAAGATGGAAGATCTCTTTTTCTTCCTTTCTCTTTCAAAATAAATTAATAACATCTTTTAAGGGGCTGGTATTGTCCATGATGCTGGCATTGCATATCAGAGCACCAATTTGAGTCCCAGCTGCCAAACTTTCATCCTAGCTCCCAGCTCAAGTGCCTGGGAAAGCAGCAAAGAATGGTTCAAGTGCCTGGGCCCCTATCACCCACATGGGAGACTTAGATGAAATACTTGGCTCCATGGCTCCCGCATGCCCTGCCCAACTGTTGCAGCGATTTGGGGAGTGAATCAATGGATGGA
The DNA here is from genome assembly GCF_017591425.1 of Ochotona curzoniae. Lineage (NCBI taxonomy): Eukaryota > Metazoa > Chordata > Mammalia > Lagomorpha > Ochotonidae > Ochotona > Ochotona curzoniae. Next base: position 14,483,866 of record NW_024465023.1, on the reverse strand, counting down.
CGATCTCTCTCCTCTGTGCCTCTCCTTCTTTCTCTGTCACTCTGATTTTCAAATAAAAATGAACTTTTATAAAAATAAAAAATCTTGGGACCAGTGTTGTGGTACAGTGGGTTAAGCCACCTCCCGCAACACCAACATCCCCTATGGATCCCAATAGGAGTCTTGGCTGTCCCATTTGCAATCCAGCTCCCTGTTAATACAACTGGGGAAGCAGCTTAAGATGGTCCAAGTTCTTGAGCCCCTGGTACTCACATGGAAGACCTGATGGGGTTCTATGATCTGGCGTTCAGCCTGGCACAGCCCCAACAGTTGCTGCCATTTGAGGAGTGAACCAGTAGATGCGAAATCTGTGCTTCTTCCTCTTACTGTAACTTTTTCAAATAAACAATAACTGCTTTCTTAAAAAATAAGATTGGGGGGAACAGCATATATAAACACAGTTTATAATGAATATTCTGTTTAATGGTGCAATATGAAAAGATTCTGGCCTGAGACGAGGAACTAGACAAAGATGTCTGCTATCACTTATATTCATTATTATAGTGGCACTCACAGCCACCGTAATGACATCCACATTAGAAAGGAAGATATGAAATGGTCATTATGTACAGATGACATGGTCGTATGCACAAAAAAATCACAAGGAACCTACAATCCAATTATTAGAATTAATAAGTGAATTCAGCAAGATCACTTAATTAATTCAATATAGAGGATTTGATGAGAAATTTATAACAGGTACTAAACCCTTACCTATTTAATCCTCACATCCATCTGTCTTTTGCTTGAAACAATGCTGACACATCCTTTTCTTTAAAAAATATTATTTTCATTTTATATGAAAGAGAGCAAGAGAGAGCTTCCATCTGCCAGTGTAGCCCCCGAATGCCTGCAAAGCCAGCGATGGGCCAGGCTGAAGCCAGGAACCTGGACCTCATTCTGAGTTTCCGTGAGGGTGGCAGGGACTCGGGTGCCAGGGCGCGTGTTCACAGGCAACTGGATCAGAAGCGGAACTGAGCTTGGATCCAGGCTCTTCAAGGTGGGATGAGGGCTTCTCAGGTGGTATCTTAGTTGCTGTGGAAAATGCCCACCTCGCCACTCCCTTCCTGCCATCTGCTTTTCCCTGGCTTTCTTGCCACTGCGCTTTCTCTCCTGTCCTCTCACTTCCCCCCCACCCCCCGCATTTCTTCCCCTGCCAAAGAGTACCCTTACTTTCGTGTTTTTTTTGAGGATTTATTTTTATTGGACAGTCAGATATCCAGAGAGGAGGAGAGACAAAGAAGAGCTGTCCATTGATTCACTCCCCAACTGGCTGCAACGGCTAGAGCTGAGCCAATCTGAAGCCAGGAGCCCGGAGCTTCTTCCAGGTCTCCCACACGGGTGCAGGGTCCTAAAGCAGGCCATAAACAAGGAGCTGGATGGGAAATAGGGCTGCCGGGATTAGAACCAGTGCCCATATGGTATCCCGGGGTGTGTGAGGCGAGGATTTTAGCTGCTAGGCTACAGCGCCAGGCCAACTTTTTTTTTTTCTTTTTAAAGATTCATTTACTTTTATTGAAAAAGCAGATTTACGGAGAGAAAGAGAGGCTAAGAAAGATCCTCCATCTGCTGGTTCACTCCCCAGATGACCACAATGGCTGGAGCTAAGCCGATTCCAAGCCAGGAGCCAGGAACTTTGTCCTGGTCTCTCATGAGGGTGCAGGGTCCCAAGGCTTTGGACCAGCTTCTCTTTCTTTCCCAGGCCACAAGATGGGAGCCAGATGGAATGTGGAGCAGCCAGGACACAAACAGGTGCCCTTATGGGATGCTGGCGCTTGAAGGGGGGAAGGATTAGCCAACTGAGCCATTGAGCAATGCCCCAGAATGTCGTTCCTGAGACACTATCCTCATGGTGTTGTCCTTTCCTTGTTTCAGTCCTTTCAAGACCTGGGATGCCTTGATTAAGTTCAACCGTCTCTGCACCGTGGTCTGTTACCCTCCGTGGGGCCTGCTCACTCGCCTTCTTTCTGCTTGCCCAGTGCACACACTCTCTCACACGCATGCCTGTCATAATTTGGAGGCATCTGAGAGCTGATTTTGAGCCAAGGATGTGAGGCAGCCTGCCGGAAGTGACTCCTGGAAGTGCAATGAGGAAGTAAGCATGGAGACAGTGCAGGGATGAAGGCTAAAAAGGGGTGTTAGCGAGCCAATTGCCTACCAGGGTCCCATCCGGCTGGCTAGCTGACGCTGTGGGATCTGATGCAGTGTGCTCTTGAGGACTTGCCATGCTGGGGACGGGGGAGGAAGAGGAAGGGGCACCTGACAGCAGCTCCCAGGCAAAGTTTGTCCTGGTAAGCCAGCTTGCTGGGAGAATTGAGTCCCGGCATGGAGTGTTGCCGATTTGCTGTGCGATGCATGGTCCCACCCGTGGTGGATTTCAGGCCGCTCGGTTGCTTAGCTTGCCAATTTTCTGGGGATTTGACAAGCCTGCTTTCAGTCCTCATTAGGTGAGTGTTCCTGTGGAGAACTTAAGCACTGGGACTCTGTTCGCGTGTGAGGTGGCCAGTGGAGCCTCTTGGGGAGCCAAGGAGACCCCCTCCCATGAGTTGCAGGGAGCGCTCACTGTGTTTGGGAAATCTTTGCAGGTGCCTTACTGCATGGATAGAGGGGGGTGGACGGGCACCCACAGGACTCTCTCTAAGGCCCTTGTGTCAGCCCCTCCCTCTGTGTGGGCTGTCTGTTCCTCCTTAGTCACCTTGCTGAATTCCTGTTCATTCTTCCAGCCTTAGTTACAGGGCCACCACCTCTGCGAAGCCTTCCCTGAACTCCCAACCAGCTGTCACTCCGGGCTGCTTTTGGTTGAGTAACCAAGGTTAATCCCCCTTTTTCCCCACTAGAGCTCCTGAAGCCAGCTATACTGTCTATTGCTTTTTGTACCAGGGACCTGTCCTAGTACTCTCCATGGTTAGCTCAATTCCTGACCCAGGCTTACCTATTAAAAAAACAAAACAAAACAAACAAACAAACAAACAAAGGAAAAACCCCCAAAACCAGGCAACCTACGCCACCCTCTCTGGGTAGAGGAACACGCGTGTGAACTCAGCGCTCCTGGCCTGCTCCCTGCCCCCTCCCAGGCATGGATCTACTTTTCATTCAGTTCACTGGGGTCGCCCCATCCATTTCCAAAGAGGACTTGAGGCAGCAAGCAGGTGCTTGCCTTCCCACGAAGGTGTAAACCACCAGATATATATATTTTTTTCTTGAAGCAATGATCAGGGCGCGTGATCTGACACATGTTCCAACACATGGCCTGACAATGGGACAGAATATTGAAATCCCTACCATCTCAGCGGCGAGGCTGCTCTGTGTGACTGCATAGATGCGAGCTGGGCGCCTCAGCCTGGTAGCGGGCATGAGGAGCAGGTGGGAGCCCACCCATCAAGACCTGTGAGCTGGGTCCGAGTTGCAAGCGAGGAGAGCTAAAGAGGGTGATTGGTTTTTGGGGTGTGCTAGCTGGAGTGATCATAGCGAGTGGGGAAAAATTTGTGGCAGAAACAAGCTTTCACTAAGACCATATGCTCTGTATCTAATGGATAGTTCTTAGAAGCAATTCCCCGACATTTCATTCATTTTTACTGTCTCCCCTTCGGGGGCAGGGAGGACAGCGTTGTTAGCCCGTGTTTATAGATGAGGGTGTTTAAAAACAGAGAGGTTAAATGGCTCAGTCCCAGTTACAGAGTGAATCGAGACAGGGCCAGGCTCGGATCCCGAATTCCAACGTGGGCTTCTGTGCCAGGATCCCTCGGGGCACATTTCCTCTAATTTGCATAAATCATCAACATTTTTTTCCAAGCTTGTGCTGAGAAAGCCCCTTTTCAAACAGCGGAAACTCCCTTTGCCTTCTGTCGCCTTAGTTTTATTTTATGAACCAAATTCTTTTCCTTCTACATGTAGACTCGCTAGTTTCCCTTCCATTGCACCCTTTTGCAAGAGAGGTCATGACCTTTGCTTACGGCTCAAGGGAAGTGGGTGAGCCCCGATGAAATCGAACAGATGAGAGCTGGTGAACACGTCAAGTGCAATTTCAACTAACGTTCAGAATCCCATACAGTGGCTTGTAAATCTTAGATCCTGGCAGGTTACCCGAGAAAGGAGATAACCGAATGTTGTCCTCAGCGTCTGAACCCTCCCGGGTAGCAGTCAGTCTTGCAACGTTGGGAGCAGCTTAGGATTAGAAATCAGAAACCAGGCCTACAGCGTCACACAAGTTTTGAGAAATTTCTCTTGGGAAATAAGTAGCAACTCATACTTGAGCTTGGTGAGATGGCGACTGGGGACTTCTAATGGCTGGCATAATTATGTAATTATTCACAAGCGTTTCACATATTTCAGAAATTCTTGACTCATGACCTCATGTGCCTGAAGGTGCTTCGGGGATGAGTACCGAGCTTTCTAAGTATGTACTGAAATTCCTGGCATCTCAGGTCAGCACTTAGCACATTGCTGATTCTCAAATAGTAGTAGCAATAATGATGATGATCCTCTTGGGGAGTAAAACTCTAGGTGGTGTATTTAGGGGAAAAAAAATCTTCTTGCTCCTCCCTCTTGGGTTACCACTCCCACTGGGAGCACGAAAACCAGGACAGGGGCAGGGGTGGCTAGACAGAACAGCATCTGCCAGTATGTGTGTGGGCAGGTTGGGTTGAACTAGGCTTCAACGCCCATTGACATGTATGAGAGTTGAATGGGATGTGGGGCAGACTGGACTAGTCTGCTGCACATGTTGACAAGCACGGGAACCAGGGCAGGGGGTGGGCCTGGTGGGGGTTATTGTGGGTCGCTCCGACTAGGCTGCAGCTCCCATTGGTTTGTGTGAGGGCCGAGTGTGTGCTGGGCAGAATCAGGCTGGACTGCAACACCCATTAGTTCCAGTGGAAGTCGGGGCTGGAAACAGAACTGACCCAGCAATTGTAACCACCAGCTGATTGGAGCGATGGATTGTGCCGGGTCCTGTACTTGCAAGTACACACAAGAATCTGGTCTGCGATCACCTCAGACCAAGTTTCTTTTGGGATCTCCCCAACTTAACTGTCGGACTCAGAACCCCAACCATGAAGAGAAGTGCAGGTTCCATGGTCTGCCATGGAGTGTAAGTGCCAGAGCTGACCCTCCTAAGAGGCTAAGACAAAGCAGTGGACAGCATATCCAGGTGCACATGGAGGACTATGGCAGTCCATCGGAACCAGCAGAGGACACCTGGCACCACAACAAAGGATAGAGGACAGAACAAATCAATCAACTACCCCAGCCAAATGTTGGCAGTGAAAATCTGAGCAAACGGAGACTGTAAGTGGACTATGTCAATCAGTGGATTCTGCAGCGATTTCATCGTGCTTGGATTGGCGAGATTGACAGCAATTCATAACTGTTGAATTATCAAAACCACTTGAGCAAGACCCTCGGAGCATGCCCCACATCAGGGACCTGGGATGGGTGGGACACTGGGTGGGACTTCTCCCTTTATCTCCCCTTTTACCCCAGATACAGGGGAAAAATGTGGAAATTAATAGTCTTACCCACTTTCCTGTAGCCCTTGAATCTTTGTGCCCTAATTAACTATATAAGGATTGTCAAAAATTTAAAAAAAAATTTGTTGTAAAAAAAAAATCTCTTCTCTATCATGTATATCAGACAATCAACAGAATTTGAACCTGCTGTGCTAACCATTAGGGAAAAAAGGGCATGGATCTATTTGAAATCTTTGCTAAATACCAAAAGCTTTTTTCCCCACCTCGTAGTCAATTGCTTACCAATTAGTCATCAGCTAAGTCACTTATTAACGCAGTCACGCCGTCTAATAAAATTTCAAAATGCACTCAAACTCAGGGATGGAACCCGTGGATTTCCTGCTCCTGGTTGCGTCCACTGGCTTGGGTTCCATGCATCTCAACTTGTGTGTGGTTGCAGCCTGGGGTTTGGGTTTGGGTCTGGGTCTGCTCCCTATAGCTCCTGCTTGCTCAGGGTTTCAAACTTCTGGGACCCTTCTGCTTTTATGGAAAACGCTTGGAGAGCAGAGGCAGGCCGAACAGCAGAGGCACACGCCGAGCGATTGCCGTTAGCACATCGGCTCACGTCTTGTTGGCTGAAGCAAGTCACCCAGCCAAGCCCAAAGTCAGCAGTGCAGGGAAGCATGCCACCCCAAGAAGGAAGTGGGTGGGGAGTGAATATTTACTGAATAGTTGCTGTGAATATTTACTGAATAGTTGCTGTAGTCATCCTAGGCCCATTCTCCCTAATGGCTTGTGTTAGAAGCTGAACTGCGTTCTTCCAAATGCCATATATCAGAGCTCTAACCTCAGAATGTGGCCGTGTTTGGAGCTTGGATCATATTATTATTTAAAAATTTATTTATTTTGATCAGAAAGTCAGATTTACAAAGATAAGGAAAGACACAAAGAAAGAACCTCCATTTGCTGGTTTACTCCCCAAATGGCCACACGGCTGGAGCTGAGCTGATCCGAAGCTAGGAACAAGAAGCTTCTTCAGGGTCTCCCATGCAGGTGCAGGGTCCCAAGGCCATCTTCTACTGCTTTGGCAGGCCACAAGCAGGGAGCTGGATATGAAGTAGTATAGCAGGGACGTGAAACTGTGTCTTCATGTGGGACACTGGTGCTTGCAAGATGAGGATTTAGTTATTGAGCCTTCGCACTTGGTCCTGGAGCTGAGATCTTATAAAAAAGTGATTAGGCCCAGTGTAATAGTCTAATGGAAAATCCTCATCTTGCATGCCTGGGATCCCATCTGGGCGCCAGTTCATGTCCTGGCTGCTCTACTTCCCATCCAGCTCCTTGCTTGTGGGAAAGCAGTTGAGGACGGCCCAAAGCCTTGGGATTCTGCTGCCACGTGGGAGACCCAGAAGAAGCTCCAGGCTCCTGGCTTTGGATCAGCTCAGCTCTGGCTGTTGTGGGCACTTGGGGAGTGAACTAGCAGATGGAAAATCTTTCTGTCTCTTATTCTCTCTGTAAATCTGACTTTCTGATAAAAATAAATACAGAATAAATACACTTAAAAAAAAGTGATTAAGCTGAAATGAAGCCAATAGGGTAGATCCTAAATCCAGTACAGCTGGTGTCTGCAAGCACACATGAGCCATATGGGGGTGGGGCGGGCAGTGCCTGAGAACAGAGTAAAGAGCATGTGAAAACGCAGTGAGAGGTGACCATCTCCCCATAGACGGGGGCAGGTCTCAGCCAAACACACCCTGGGGACTCTGTGGCCTTAGACTCCTGCTTTTCCCGTGTGAGCCAGGGTTGTGTGTCGCTCGCGGTGCTGCCTCTCCCACAGGAGTGTGTACACATGGCTGTGTACTTGCTGGATAAGTGGCTCGATGAAGGAAATCTCCCAGTTTCCAAATGAAGAAGAGTTAGTCTTTTGTGTTTATCAACTGGAGTTCATGCTTGCCAATGTTAGAAACCCATCTCAACTTATTTATACCAAAAGGAAATCATGCGGTGCGATGGTCGGGAATGTTCTGGAAGTAGCTTTCCAACATTTAAGAAGTGGCTGCAGGAACCAGGGTCTTAGGCACAGAACACCACACACCTGCCAGCTACTTTCCCCACATGCCCTTGGCCTTGATGTTGCCAAGAAAGGGGTGACTAAGAGTGCGGCAGATCCATTTGCACAGATGGCAGCGTGAAGAGCAGCCATCCTGGAGGGCCACCTGACAGCGTGAGTGTAAGCTCCTCCCATCAAGAGATGCTAGTGAATCTGAGCGAGCTGAGGGGCAACTGTGAAAGTGACGTGAATACCATATTCTCTCTTATATAAGGAAACCAACATGGAAAGTGTGACTCCAATAGTCCAATCCATACTGTTTTTTTGATTGTTTGTTTGCTTTTTTGGCTGTATCCCTTGTGTTTTGGTGTTTTTAAATTTCAGTTTGGTTCATTCCAAATAATCTCTTTTCTCTAGTCAAATTCATCACGGGTTCATGAATTATACGATGGCATCATTTTTTCCCAAGAGACTTTTGTGTTTCTTTTTGTCACCCATGTGTTGGTTACTCAGTGGAGCATTTTTTTTTTCATGGTGCTGTAATTTGTTGTTGATGTTGTTGTTGTTGATGTGGCTGTTCTGACTCATATCAGTTGTTGACCTCGTTTCATGGCCTCTCACTTATGGTAATGTATAGTGATGGAGTACTGGGGTCTGTCATGTACAGACGTGGGGGTACAATGGAACATGCATCCCTGCTTTCAGACAAAAGATGGATTCCCAATGAAACTGTTGGACATGTGTAGGCAAAGGAATGCTGGACTGTCTGACATTGTACCAATAATGATGGGGTATGCTTATATAAGAGATTGATAGAATTATGATTCCTTAGGAAGGACTACACTATTGTAACAAAATGGGAAAAATCTGATGGAGGGGTGGGAGTTTGGGGGTGGGAAATCCCAGCCTATACAAAATTGTACTACGTAATTCAAAATTAAAAATAAAAATATATTATTAAAAAAAAAGAAGAAAGAAGAAAAAGAAAAAGAAGAAGAAAGTGGTGCGACTTTCAATTCCAGAGCACAGGCGACCATAGAGTTTCTGTTCTGGTTGCTGGAATGTTCCCTGTGGAGCCCCATTCCTGCTGTGCTGCTAGGAACCCCAGGGCTCAGAGAGGCCACATGAAAGTGGGTTGCTGCAAAGACTTAATGAGTTCATGGCTCACAAGGCAGCCTCAACTGTTACATCTGAGGGAAGATTCTCCAGATGCTTCTAGCCACCCCAGTCATCCGGGTACTCTCCTGGCCTTTTGTCTCCTCCCCCTGGAGGCTCCGGATACACGGCGTGCCTTTGCCTTATTTGGCAATGAGTTTTGGTTTTGGTTATTTGGAGGATCAAGATGACTTCCTTAAAAAGACTGAATTAAAACGAAACAAAACCGGATTGGAAGTCACCTGTATTACATAAAAATATCCACTTTTCATACCTTTGTGGCAAGCTAAGAGCTTGTTAGCAAAACTTCTCCTTTTAGTAAAAGCAGCAACAAAAATCACACTAGGGCTCATCATCCCCTGGGGCGGGGGGTGGGGGGGAAAGCAGGGTCTCCTAAAGCGACCGAGTCGCTTTGCATTCATTTTGGCATGGCTGCCCCCGCCTTCTCTTTTCCACCTCAAACACACACATACACACACGCGCACACATCAATCATGTTTGATGTGCCCACGACCTTTTCAAATGTGATTCTCAGACAATCCAAAAATAACCCTACTGCTCTTTCCTGAAAGCCAGCATGCATTTCGCAGCCTGTTGGGGCCAGTGTTGTGGCATAGCAAGTGAAATCATCAATTTCGACATCTACATCATCCCCTGTGGGAGAGGACACCAGGTTCCAGTCCTGGCGACTCTGTTTCCCATCCAGCTTTCTGCTAATCCCCACCTTTGTGGGGAGGGCAGTGATGGATGGCTCAGGAGCTTGAACCCCTGCTACCCATGTGGGGATGCTGGATGGAGCTCCAAGCTTCGGAGTCTGGGGAGTGAGCCAGTGGGTGAAAGATTGATCTCTCTCTCTCTTTCTCTCTCTCTGGTTTTCAAGTAGATGGAAATGAATAAATAAGAAAACATTAAAAATAATTTTGCTGTCTAGAAATATTTATAACGCCAGTCTTCTATAGTAGTGGTTGCATTTTTCTAATATATATGTATGAGAAAATTATATATAAATTCTCATAATTATATATATATATATTTCTAGAAAAGGCCAGAGAATAAGTACTTCAGGTTTTGCAAAGAACAAATATTTTAGGTTTTGGTTTCTCTAGCAATGACTCAATTCTGCCATTAATTGTAGGGCAAAAGCAGTCACAGAGAAAATAGCAAAGAACGGCTATGGCCATGTTCCAATAAACCTTTATTTGCAAAAACAGATGGACAGTTGACCGGCTGTGGCACCCGTGGGCTGTGGTTTGCTATGGAATCTACAGCGGCACCATCCAACAGAAGCACATCCGGGAGAACCTGTCCAGGTAGAGCAAACCACATCAGAGAGATGTGGGCCCTTGAGGCAGATAGCTGCCAGAATTCAGAGCTGCTGCGGGCAAGGAGAGGGCCTGGATGGTGTGTACGACTTGGGGAGCAAAGCCAGGAATGAAGACCAAGGCTCAGAAGGCAGAGCAAGCACATGCAGAGGTTCTGGAGTCTTGTTTAGTATCTACGGATCAAGGCTTGCCTGAAGCAACGTCTGTCTCCGGGTTTTAGGGTAGGTGAACCGATGCACCTGCAGATCAGTCATTAAGCCAGTTTCAGTAGATTTTTTTTTGGGGGGGAAATATTTCTTTTAAAAAGCAGAAGAAAAGAGAAAGGGAGGGAGACACAAGAGAGAGCTCCTATCTGTAGGTGCATCCCCCAAATGGCTGCAACAGCTGGGGTTGGGGGTCAGATCAATGCCGGGAATTTGGGACTGCAGGCCGGTCTCCCACATCTGGGGGGCAGGATCCAAGCATGTGAATCATCCTCCTCTGCTTTCCCAGGCATGTTAGCAGGGAGCTGGGTCGGAGGTAAGAGCAATCAGGACTTGATCCTTTATACTGATAGGGGATGCAGTGGCTAAACCTGCTGTGCCACAGTGCTCGCCCTTCTAGGGCTTTCTGGGCTTGTGGTGCAGGGAGGTTTTTTTGTTTGTTTGTTTGTTTGTTTTTTGATGATGTTTACATAGTTGAGAAGGATGCACGTCCCATGTGGACCACAGAAGGGAAGGGTAGAGGATTAGGGGAAAGTGGATGAGACCATGATTTCCAAATTTTAATTTTCTTCCTCCTGTATCAGGACAAGGGGAGAGGGAAGGGGGAGAAGCTGTACCCAGCCTCCCAACTGCATCAGTACCTGGGGATGGGGAACAGTCACCCAATGTCATCCCAGGGTCCCCACTGTGGAGCATGCTCTGAGGGTTCTGCTTAAGCGGTTTCAGTAGTTTTGAAATGCTGTGGATCTTGTGATTCAAGAATGAGGAAATCTTTGCAGGGTCCATTGGCTGACGTAGTCCACTTTAGAGTCTCCATTTGTTCAGATATTTGCTGTCAACACTTGGCTGGGGGGTAGCTGTCCGATCTGTTCTGCCTTCCATCCTCTGCTATGGTACAAAATGTCCTCTGTAGAACCCATTGGACTGCCATATCCTCTATGTGCATTTGGGTCAGCTGTCCACTGCACCGCCCCCAGCAACTGAGGAGGCCCAGTTGCAGAGCAGTTTTTTATCTTTCCGGGAACTGAAAAGGTTAATTACTGAAGAGGTTAATTTTGATGCCAAGTATTTTTTTTTTTTTTATCATGAACATTGACATTGGCAGAGGGTGAAGATTCTCATTTGAAGTTCAACAGTTCAACTAGCTCATCCTATCTGCAAGCGCCAGCGTCCCATATGGGCACTGGTTCATGTCCCCGCTGCTTCACTTCCCTTCCAGCTTCCTGCTTGTGGCTTGGGAACCCTGCACCTGTGCAGGAGACCTGGAAGAAGCTCCTGGCTCCCGGCTTTGGATCGGTTCAGCACCGGCCATTGCGGCCACTTGGGGAGTGAACCCAGCAGATGGAACATCTTTCTCTCTGTCTCTCCTTCTCTCCGTAAATCTGCCTCTCTAATAAGAATGAATAAATAAAAGATTTCTCAGTCCCTCCATATTCACTAATACACTGCCCTCTCGCTCCTGTCCCTCAAACAACAAAGTGAACCAAGTTCAAAACATGGCAACACAAATTGGAACACAGAAGGGCATTCGGCATAGCAGTGAAGCCACCACTATGAACACCTGTGTCTAATGTGGGAGGATCTGGTTCGAATCCCAGCTCCACTCAAAGGGGATAGATGGAAAAGCCTGCTGGTGCCCACGGGCTGGCTCCCTGGGTCTGCAGTGCATTCCTCAGCGTCTTGTTGCTTGAGATAAGTTGAGTTCCTTTTCGGTTAGGCCATCGCAGCTGTTGAACTTCTATTATGGGCAGCTGTGAATGCCACCCTGTGTGACACGGGACTATAAATGTCTCTGCTGCTACTATGCTATCCCTTTACCCAGATGACAAAACATACTTGTCTCTTGGGAGTTGCAGGCGGTTGGTTCTCGGAGCCTCCACAAGCCCTGCAGAAGTTCAAACCCGTCTGTGAAATCGGGGGTGGGGTGGGGGTAGCATTTTAGATAGGACCTATGTTTATTTTAAATTATCTCTGGTTGTAATCCCTAACACAACGGAAATGCTATGCACACAGCCATTGCATCATGTTGTTTAGGGAATTTTGATAAAAAGGGTCCGTATCTGTTCAGGACACACAGAATCATGTTTCTCTCGAATATTTTCCGTTTGAATGTGCAGATGTGGAACTGCCTACACTGAGAGCTGACTCTGTGACCTTGGCCAGGAGCCTGGGCCGGTCTTGGAAGACTTTAGCTGTGGCCCAGGCTGCAACCCAGAGCAGGGTGCACAGGAGTGCTCTTAGCCTAGCTGCTCATTGACTGAGAAAGTGCCGATGTAAGCTGATTTTTAAAAAAATCATAAAGGTTTTGTGTGTCTGAGACTCTTTCAGAGTGAAACATTCTCTGGGATAAGCATGGTGCTATAGCAGACTAATCCTCCACCTTCAAGGGCCACCATCCCTTATGGGTGCCGGTTCGTGTCCCAATTGCTCCACTTCCCTTCCAGCTCCCTGCTTATGGCCTCGGAAGGCAGTGGGATGGCGCAAGTCCTTGGGCCCTTGCACCCACATGGGAGAACTAGAAGAAGCTGCTGGCTTCCAATCAGCTCAGCTCCAGCCTTTGGGGCACCTGGGGAGTGAACCAGCGGACAAAAGAGCCCTCTCTGTCTCTTGCTTTCTGTAGATTTGCCTTTCCAATAAAAAGAAATCTTCAAAAATAGTTTTTTTTTTTTTTAAATAATAAAACAAGTGGAGCTGGCATGGTGAGTTAAGTCGTCACCATATGAGCACTAGTTCAAGTTTAGATTGCTCTCTTTCCAATGCAGCTCCCTGCTAATGTACCTGGGAAGGCAATAGAATGTGGCCCAAATGGTAAGCACCCCTGAAGCCCTAGGGGAGACCTGGGTCAAGCTCCTGGCTTCTGCCTGCTACAGAAAGGGATGTTATGGCAAAAAGATCTCTCTTTCTCTCTCTCTGTTTTCTTTCTTTCAAAGACAAAGCAAGCAAGCAAGCAAGCAAGTTATAGACTCTGATTGGAGGTGAGTGAGCTTTCATTGGCTCAACAGTAATGCCACACTCCCTGATCAGAATCCTCCTACATTTCTGGAATGTTCCAGTGGTCTCAAAGCCGTGTCCCTCAGGGAAAAGTCCTGTGTTGCTGGCTTCTTGTGCTTTTAGGAATCCCAGAAGTTCACCCCCGCCTTCCTCTTCGTGACTGCTGACTGCATTAAAGGAACACCTAATTCACAGTTCTTTCGTGTTTTGCCTTAGCCGGAAGAACCCTATGTGCTCGTATTATTTTCCACTTTTAATCACTGCTTGACAGAGACGGAAAGTTAAGTCATGTAATTGCTTTTGTGTCTTGTAGCTCTTTTCACTATTTTGGAAAAAAAAGAAAACAGTTCAATGGATAAAATGTGGGTTTGCACCAGACCCCAAACATCACGAGCCTCAGTGGCAACCACGTGGCATTCCTGAGAACGGGCACCTAACTTGTTTGAGGAGGGAAAAGACAAAAAAACAAAACGCCAAAGCTACTGCAGGGTGTTCAACTTGTACACACCGAGCGAGGCGAACGTTCTCAAGGCATCTGGGTCCAGAGAGCTGTTGGAGGTAATTCAAAGGAAAACACGTATTGGGTAAAATCCTTCCGAGATACATTGCAGCATGGGTACTTGAGGCAAGATCGTGTTCCTAAAACCCTTGAGTCACAAAACATATGTCATGGGGTGGGAAGACTGGGGATGCCTGGGGACTGTCTGGCTCAACCCCACGCCAGGGATTGGCCACAGACTGACTAGGCCAGCCTGTGACCCTTGGAGCATCAGCCAAGAGGAGGAGGAATAAGCAGGTGCAGCTGCAGCAGGACTGGGTCAGGAGACCCACTCCAGCCTCAGCCGGCTGTGGCTTCTTCCTCTCTCCATCTCAACAGGACCATGGAATGTGGGGTGCTGCCCCTGGGTACCGCGTGGTATCCAGTGGCTAACCCACTAGTGCCAGAAGCCTCTCAGGTGGCCTGGTGGTGGCATGAACTTGGAACCTGCTTTGGGTCCGGAGTGTTGTGACTTTCTTTCTTTTTTTTTCTTTTAGATTTTTATTAATTTATTGGACAGTCAGATATACAGAGAGGAGGAGAGACAGAGAGGAAGATCTTTCGTCTGATGATTCACTCCCCAAGTGACTGCAACGGCCGGTGCTGCGCCAATCCGAAGCCAGGAGCCAGGAGCCTCCTCCATGTCTCCCACGCAGGTGCAGGGTCCCAAGGCCTTGGGCCGTCCTCAACTGCTTTCCCAGGCCACAAGCAGGGAGCTGGATGGGAAGTGGAGCTGCCGGGATTAGAACTGGCGCCCTTATGGGATCCTGGTACGTTCAGGGCGAGGCCATGCCGCCGGGACCATTCCTGTGACCTTTCAAACCGTGCGGACTTGGGCTGGTGGTGCATGCTGCAGGGCTAGAATCAGAACCAGGTTTTAGGTTTGGAAAGAGTCTGGCTTCAAGTTGCAAGGTGGGGAGGCATTTTTGCTTGGTCACAATCTGCTGTGCGGAAAGCAACAGCTGTTATTTATTGTCTTGACATTAAAATTGCCTTGGCTCCTGTGTGCCCCTTCTCCTGGTGGCAGAAAAGGTGAGTGTGCCATCCTTGCGAGGGTAAATGTGCTTCTTCCTCATCCTCATCCCCTCCTTCTATTCTCCCCCAGAGAAATTAAGGGTTGACTACTCCCTTACACGTGCCTCCTGACTTCTTTCCACCTGCTGGAATACCCCCAGCTACTCTCCAACTCGGCAGCTCCAAACAAGCATGGCAGTTATTGCTACCATGGAATCCCTGAACACAGGGCCCTTGAGGGGCATCCATTTCTGCCCACTTGGTGCCTGCTGGGGGCCGGGTTCTTGGGACTATTTTTTTTTAAGATTTATTTTATTTTTATTGCAAAGTCACATATACAGAGAGGAGCAGAGACACAGAGGAAGATCTTCTGTCGGATGATTCACTCTCCAAGTGACTGCCATGTCTGGAGCTGCGTCAATCAGAAACCGGAAGCCAGGGCGTCCTCCAGGTCTCCCATGTGGGTGCAGTGTCTCAAGGCTTTGGGCTGTCCTCTACTGCTTTCCCAGGCCACAAGCAGGGAGCTGGATGGGAAGTGGAGCTGCTGGGATTAGAACCGGTGCCTATATGGGATCCCAGTTTGCTCAAGGCAAGGACATTAGCTGCTAGGGCACCATACTGGGCCATGAGGTTGAAGTTTTTAAGCTCTCATCCTCCAATGAGATTGAGAGCCATACAAAGTTTCCATATATTCAATCAATGAAGTGGCTGGAGGCAGGAATTAACTTGAATGGCACAAGAGATGTAGGAGCTAAAGGCTGTCAATTAACCCGACAAACAGGTGCTAGCCATCACACCCTGTAACACTGGAGCAGCTGCTTCTGAGGCCTGAAGGGAAGACTATAGGATTCCCCTGCAATGCTGCTCCTGGGTGAAGCCGCTGCTTGTGTTGCCGGAATCCCATTTGAGAGGCAGTTCCAGTCACGGCTGCTCCACTTCTCCTCTAGCTCCCTGCTAATGTGCCTGGGAAAGAAGCAGAGGACAGCCCAAGTACTTGAGCCCGTGGGAGACCTGGATGGAGTTCCAGGCTCCTGGCTCTGGCCTGGCTCAGTCCTGGCCACTGCAGCAGCCATTTGAGGAATGAACCAGAGGGTAGAAGATCTCAATCTCTCAAACAAAATAAATCTTCAAGGTGTGTGTGAGGGGGGAGGGTGCTCCTTCTGGTGTTTTATGTCTTTGAGCTCATGTCTGCTGATCCTTGATTTTTTTTTTTCGTGTGAAAAAACAGCCCTTTAATTTGTTCAAGATGCTGTTCACAATGAGTTACTTGCACCCTAACACACTCCTAACTGCTATTGCTTTGAGGCGGGGGGGTGGGGGGGGTGGGGGCGGGGGGGCAGTCAGTGGAGTCCATGAGTCAGTGGTCCCTAGGGATGCTGTCTCAGGCAGTTCCGTCCTGCCCGGAAGTCCTCTTCTGAAGCGCCTCCTCCACATTCCATCCCCTATGGAGTGCCAGAATGCAGGTGATATCAAAGCCTACCAAAAAAATTTTTAGATTGTGGTCTGCTTCATTTTTTTCCCCTGTTCCAGTTTTCTTCCATTCTAGTTCAAATTTTTCATCCACACAATTCCCCAATTCCCCCATAATTCATCCTTTTTTAAAGATTAATTTTATTTATTTGAAAGGTAGAATTACAGTGTGTATGTGTGTGCATGTGTGTTTGCGTGTGTAGAGATAAAAGTCATTTTTCATTTGTTGGCTCACTGTTGAAAAGCTCACAACAGCCAGGGTTGTACCAAACTGAAGCCAGGAGATGTGGACTCTGAGTCTCTCACATGGGTGACAAGGCCCCAATCATTGGGGCCATCATCGATGCCCCCCCCCCAGATACATTCACAGGAATCTAAATAGAAAATGGATCACCTAGGACGCCAATCAGCACTCTAATATAATACGAGATGTGAGCACCCCAAGTATCAGCTTAGCCCATTGTGCTACAACACCCCCGCCCATGGGTTCATTTTTCACATCCTCAGCTGCAGAAGCAGTTTCCTGCATTTCACACCCTTGAGTGAGTACTTAGTACATACCAGACACTACCTACCACCAGAGGGACAGTGGCACACAAGCTAATGTTGTGCCCTCATGGACTAGTAGGACACCAACACAAGTGACAGCTAAGTGGCCGGAGGACACAGTCAAGGTCAGGATGCTATAGTGGGAGGAGGCAGGTTGCTGGAGCCAGAAGTTGTAAGCAGAGCCTGGAGCAGGGTGTAGACTCCACCGGTGGTGGGAGGGGTTAGGTGGAGATGGACTTTCAGTGTTCATTTCAGTCCTGGGCTAGACTCGTGTGGCATTCTATTCTGGGGATGTGGACCTTGTGACCATCAGACCCTGCTCCCCCTCCTGCAGATGCCAGCCACACGGACAACCTGCAATGGACGATTCATTTCTCCTCGGCATTTCCCCCGGGGGGGCCTTCACCAATCTCGGGAGCAAGCCTCCCCTCCTAGAATGTGGCCTTTGGGAAGCTGATGGTGTTCCGGCCGCCAAGCAAGTGGAGTGAGAGAACGGGAGAGATCCTGCCTCTGGGCTGAGGGGCGACCCGGAGAGGGCAAGGCTTTTGTGGCACAGTCATTGCCAACACAGAAGACACAAAGAACAGATGGGCTACAGTAGTATAGCTACACTGTGGGGCTTCACATTTGGCGGGGCCCAGGGACTTGGGTTCCTGTCCCTCTTGTGGGAGACTCAGATGGAATTCCTGGCTTTTGGATTGATCTGGCCGAACCCTGGCTGTTGCGGCCGTTTGGGGAGTGAACCAGCAGATGGAAGATCTGTCTCCTCTCCCTTTCTCTTTCTGTGTAACTCTGCCTTTCAAATAAATAAATCTATGAATATATATCATATATATACATATCTTACCCATATATGGTGCTCCCAGGGTGACCTTGGATGCAGTATTGACCTCTGAGACTTCATTGTTACATCCTTAAAATAACTTTCACGATGCGTTCCTTACAGACAGGTGCAAGAGCAGAGAAGCGAGCAGATGCGAATCGTCCAGGGTGCAGAGTTCCGGCATCAGACGAGCCCTGTGGATTCCTGAGGGCATCTCCTGGCAGTAGGGCATCTCCTGGCAGTAGCCAGGCTCCGAGGGCTGTTCCTTATGGCTCCACTGCTCTCGGCTTATGGCGGGCAATTATCTTCAGGCAAGTGCGGTTGCAGCCCTCACACGTCTAGCTTAGAGAAATGGGTTCTTCCTCTGTTGTGACTTTCTTGTCAGGCCCTCTTGTCCAGGTCTGGGTGTCAGGACCCAGCTCAATCCATCTTCAGCAAGGAATATGAGGTCCCTGTCACATCCCTACCTCTGGGGCTTGGGAAGGGAGTGTCTTCCCTGAGCACACTGGAGGCTGAATGCCCAGAACCAAACTTGGACCATGACGCTGTGTTCCGAAGAGGGCGGCTGGAATCATAGCAGGGATAACCAATCCCCATAGGTTTGGTGCTTGTCTACTTACCCTTTTTTTTTTTTTGAAAAAATTGTTTGTTTATATGTGAAAGGCAAGGTTGCGGAAAGAAAGAGAAGGAGAAGGAGATGACACGCACTGTCTTCCATTTACTGGTTCACTCCCCAAATGGCCACAGGGGCGGGAGCTGGGCTGATCTGAAACCAGGAGACAGGAGCTCCCTCAGGGTCCTCTTGAGTCATCTGCTGCTGCTTTCCCAAGCACATTAGCAAGGAGGCAGTTGCAGGAAGATCTGTAACTGGCACCCATAGGGGTTGCCCAGTGCTGCAGGTGAAGACTCAGCATGCTACACTTAGGGCACCAGCCCAACCTATTTACCTGTTTATGCTTAAGCTCGAGGCATATCTCCATCCATAGGCTCTCGGTCCCTTGCCAGCAGGAAGCCCGTTTCTTTTTCTACTCCTCAACCCCTGGTACTTAGTGGGCACTTTATAAGCATCTGTGATTGTGAATTATAGGAAGCAACACTGAGATATGGAGTTTGTACATATTTCTCTCTCTCTCTCTTTCTCTCTCTCTCTCTTTTTTGACAGCTGTAAGGGACTTTAGGATGCCTAATATAATTTTTGAAGTGGCACTTAAGCTGTGATGCTGAAATTCATTAAGGGAGAGAGATCAGGGGGGAGATACTACAGAAAAATTAAAGTATGCCATTGTGTGGTGAGAGGAAGTCAGGAGAAAAACAAAACCACCAGCGTCCATCTAAGGGAATATATATAGACACAGACTGCGTGTGCGCGCATGCGTGCGTGCGTGTGCGTGTGTGTGTGTGTGTGTGTGTGTGTGTTGGGGGGTAGGGTGTGGGGAGGGAGGGTTAACTTTCACTTCCTGCTTTACCAAAGTACTTTGCATTGAGAAATACCCACCCTGTCCGTCTGTTTCCCACTGCCCCCGCCCCCACTTGGTGAAACAGTTTTGCATTTTGGTTAACCAAACAAATCAAATAGTGGCACCCAGTGGCTCCAAGGGTTCACGGGGAGCAGCGGTGGCAGCCCGCTGCTTGAGCAGGGTTAACGCCAGCCGGATGTCAGGATACAGCATTCCAAGGCAAGGTGCATGGGCCTCGGCCCCAGCCGCGTTTCCTTCTCTATAAAGCCCCGTCTCTTTCTTTTCCTTTGCACAGAGGTCCATCCTCCACTGGGGAGCCCAATGGCTGACAGGTGCGTGTGTGTGTGTGTTTCAAGGTGGGAGTTGGGGGGGACATGGAATGGCAACACAACCTCTGAGGTTGCCTGATGTGATTTCAAGGGACTATTAAAACTTACTTCCACGCCTGCTCTCCAAAACTGACTGAGGTCCCTGAGCCCCGCCCTGTCCGGGGACGTCACCCCCCAGGGTACTGACAGCTGTCCCCAGGGGAGCCAGAGGAAAGCTGCCAGCTGACAGGATAAGCAAGTAACCAAGTCAGAGACAGGCAACCCCGCAGCGCCCAGGCCTGCTTCTCCGCTTTCTCCCTCATCCTTCCGGCCAGGCCACTATGCCAGCACTTGGCCAGCCTTGAGATTTATGTTAAGCTGTGTGGACAGAGCCTCTGACTCAGACGGCCCAGGTTACACACTGCCATGCGGGAATGCTTGGTTTCCTGTCTCCAACAAGCTGGAAGATCCCCCTGGCAGACGCCATTTGTTGTCCATACATAACTGACCTCTATTCTCCACACCTACAAGTAACAGAATTTTAACTGGCATATGGCCTTCTGGAGGGGAGGAAAAAGAAAGCATATATTTCCTGGCTTCCTTTTGTAGCTAGATATGGCTAATAATGGAATTTTGGCTATTGAAATATAAGTGGAAGTTTCACTTGCAATTTCCGGCAAGCCGGAAGCGGCATTAAAAGGATTAACTTTGTTAGTCTTTCCCTGTTCCTTCAAACAGCGTCCATAGCATTTGCTTGGAATCTGGTATTGATGGCTGGAGCATCAGCAGTTATCTTGTAGTGTGTTGGAGGGAGGAGTATGTCACACAGAATGATCAAATACCACACAAAAGCAGCACGGGTCCCTGTGTGCTGTGTCACTTGTGGCCACATGATGGATAGAACTTTTCCCCTAGCACCTTCCTACTCAAGATGTGGTCTGGGACTAACACAATCGGAAGTGCAGGGACTCAGCTCACTTCCCATTGCTACTGAATCCCAGACCTTAGCAGTGGGGCATGAGTGTGCATTTTTTAAAGCAACATTTAGTTTTCCTTAAAAGATTTATTTTATTAATATTAGTTTTATTTGAAATGCAGCGTTAAGGAGAGGAGAGAGGTTTTTTTTTTTTAAGATTTATTTATGTTTATTGCAAAGTCAGATATACAGAGAGGAGGAAAGAAAAGAGCTGTGTGATGATTCACTCCCCAAGTGACCACAATGGCTAGAGAAGAGCTGATCCGAAGCCAGGAGCCTCTTCCGGGTCTCCCACGTGGGTGCAGGGTCCCAAGGCTTTGGGCCGTCCTCAACTGCTTTCCCAGGCCACAAGCAGGGAGCTGGATGGGAAGCGGGGCTGCTGGGAGGGCATCTTTTTTTTTTTTTAAGCTTAAAAATGTTTCAGTATTACAGAAGGTTTTAATATAGTACCTAATTCAGAAAACCTGGAGATACTTGAGAACTAATTCATAATTAAGCTGCAGCCTTGGAAAACCGAAGCCCTAGATTGGTGTTTGTATCACAGAGGATTAGTTTTAGATCGAGAGGATTGGATCCTCCAAGTAAGGGTGACTTCAGAGAGAAATTTGCTTCTGTCACTCATACATGTCTGAAAACTGGCAGGGTGACTTCGCCAAGTGGTCAGGGACATGACCTTTGTTCAGTCTTTTAGTTTTGACATTCTCACCATAGGCTGTATCTCATGGCCCAAGATGGCTGCAGGAACTCCAGTCATTCTTTTTGCATTCCAGCCATAAGGCAGAAGGAAAAAATTTAAAAAAGGAGTGGAAATGTTGTCTAGTAAAGGACATTTCCTGGAAATGGCACCTCAGATCTTTGCTGATACCCTGCTGGCCAGGATTTGTAAGTGATCTCTCCACAACGGCCGGAACTGAGCCAATCCGAAGCCAGGAGCCTCTTCCTGGTCTCCGATGCAGAGAGCTGAATGGGAAGCCAGCTTCCGGGATTAGAACTGGCGCCCATATGGGATCCCAGGGTGTGCGAGTCAAGGACTTTAGCCACTAGGCTACTGCGTTGGGCCCCCAGTTTGTGGATTTTGACCATGAGGAACTTGCCCAAGATGTGGAGGGGGACAGTGTGTCCCTGCTTCTTTTCTGGGACCCCTAGCTGGGGAAGCACGCAGCCCACTTCCGGGATACCTCCTTCCCACAGGTGGCTGGGCCTTGGGTGGCTGACAGTCAGACATGAGCTGGGACCCTGTGTCTGACTGCACCAAGAGGCCTGCCTGAGGGGAGAAGGATGCACTTGTTTGCCATGGCTCCCATGACGGAGTGCCACCCACTGGCTTCAGATGAGTAAAATGGGTGTCGTCCTGGGCCGGCCCGTTAGGCGTCTGACGTGGCAGAGGCCGTGTTCTCTGTGCCGCCACTGGCTCAGGAGTCTTCCTGGTTTCTTCCGGCTGTGGTAGCACCAGGAGGTTCATTCTCCGCTCTCTCCGTGCGGGCCTCGTCCACGCATCTTTGTGCACAATTCTTTCTTCTCTGTGTCCAGATTTTCTTCTTCCTTCTTTTTAAGATTTATTTTTTATTGGAAAGGCAGATTTACAGAGAGAAGGAGAGGCAGAGAGAGGAATCTTCTATCCACTGGCTCGCTCCCCAAGCAGCTGCAACGACTGCAGCTGAGTTGATTCAAAGCCAGAAGCCAGCAGCTTCTTCTGGGTCTTCCACATGCGCACAGGGACCCAAGCACGTGGGCCATCCTCTGCTGCTTTCCCTGGCCATCAGCAGGGAGCTGGAAGGGAAGTGGAGCAGACGGGACACGAACCAGCACCCATATGGGATCCTGGTGCATGCAACAGCCCAACCCACATGGTCACTCAAAACCCAAAGCACAGGCGTCAGCTTGGGCACATCTCCATGGCGTTCCATGTCCCAGCTCTGGAAGCCACCAGGAGTACTTTGTGCCACTGGTTGAAGCAGAAGTGCATTCCTGCGTGTGTGTGGGGATGTTCCTGTGCGTTCCAGTGCGGCCACTGCAGACCGCACACCACAAACCAGGGACCTACGCCACAGGCATGCGCTCTCTCACAGTCCTGGAGGGTTGAAGTCCGTTGTCAAGGTCTTAGCAGCCGTGGCTTCTGGCGAGGCCTCGCTTCCTGCCTGGGTGCCGCTCACCTGCTCGCCGTGGGCGCTCGGGGCTGTGCCATCGGCATGCATGGAAACGGAAAGGTCCCTGACATTGCTGTCTCTTCAGTCGACCGCAACTCAGTCGTGGCGGATGAAGACTCTGCCTTCAAGACTCCATTTAGCCTCCATTACCTGGCAAGGACCTGTGCTGTAAACAGGGCCAGGTTGGGAAGAGGACACACATAACCCATCAAGAAGTACTTGCTTGTAGGTAATAAAATGCATCTGTGTGCTTTGTGTTCCTTCAATCTATACTATAGGAGAGGAATACAGTTAGCGCCTGAAAAACCCAACCAGAAATTAGAATAAAACTTCGGTAAAAAACCGGTATTCAAAACAAGGAGGATAAGGCCCAACACAATGGTTCAATTGTATTTTCTCTACCTCCAAGTGCCGGTATCCCATATGGTTCATATCCCGGCAGCTCCACTTCCCATCCAGCTCCCTGCTTGTGGCCTGGGAAAGCAGTCAAGGATGGCACGCTTCCACATGGGAGACCCAGAAGAAGCTGCTGGCTCCTGGCTTCAGACTGGCTCAGCTCCAGCCATTGTGATCACATGGGGAGTGAACCAGTAGATGAAGATCTTGGTCTCTTCTTTTTTCTGTAACTCTGCCTTTTCAATAAAAATAGAGAAATCTTTTTCTTTAAAGATTTGTTTTATTTTTATTAGAAAGTCAGATATACAGAGAGGAGGAGAGACAGAGAGGAAGATCTTCCATCTGCTGATTCACTCCCCAAGTGACCACAACGGCGGGAACTGAGCTGAGCTGATTCAAAGCCAGTAACAAGAAGCTTCCTCCAGGTCTCCCATGTGGGTTCAGGGTCCCAAGGTCTTGGGCTCTTTTCAACTGCTTTCCCAGGCCAGAAGCAGGGAGCTAGATGGGAAGCAGGGACGCCAGGATTAGAACCGGCACCCACTTGGGATCCCAGTGCATGCAAGGTGAGGACTTTAGCTGCTAGGCTACTGTGCTGGGCCCAATAGTGAAGTCTTTTTTTTTTCCCCAATAGAGGAATCTTAAAATAAATAATAATAATAACAGGGGAATTGGATCAGAGCGATTGCTGAAACGGCGTGGAGTCGGGCTGGCCGGCGTTCCTTGATACGGTGCCTCAGGGCACACATTTTAGCTGTCCTGAGGCCTGTCACCGCACAGGGCATCTTGCATCTCTTCTCACTGGAAGATTGGCTGACTTCTGACACTTAGGTATTTCTGTATGGGAGCCGAGTGCACCTTGCTTGCATGCGAGGTGCTTGCTGGCATGCCTCAGGCCAAGGGCCTTGGCACAGCCCCAAACAACAAGAACAGAGCACAGCCTGCCTGATTCAGTGCTTCCTTGTAATGAATGGGACCATGCGTTACTTCCGACTCATTTGGACCCTGGTTACAATCTTTGTTTTTATGATGAACCGGTTTTCTTATTGTTTAAAATGTTGATTTATTGGAGGAGTCACAGAGAGAGAGAATTTTCTGTCTGCTGGTTGGTTCACTCCCCAAATGCCTATTGCAGCTAGGACTTTGCTTGGCAAAAGCCGGGAGCCCAGAGCCATCATTTGTTGCCTTGCCAAGCATATTAGCAGGACACCTGGACAAAAGTAGGACACACAGGACTCAAACCAGTGCCCATAGGCACGCTGGTGCGGCTGAACCCTCTGTCTTACCACACCAAACCCAAGTCCTGGTTTTTGTTGTTGTTGTTGTTTAGTTTATTTTTTTTAAAGATTTATTTTTATTTTATTGGAAAGTCAGATATATGGAGAGGAGGAGAGATAGAGAGAAAGATCTCCCGTCCAATGATTCACTCCCCAAGTGAGCACAATGGCCAGTGCTGCGACTATCCAAAGCCAGGAGCCAGGAACTTCTTCTGGGTCTCCCACATGGGTGCAGGGTGCCAAAGTTTTGGGCCGTCTTCGACTGCTTTCCCAGGCCACAAGCAGGGAGCTGGATGGGAAGTGGAGCTGCCGGGATTAGAATCAGTGCCCATATGGGTTCCCGGTGCGTTCAGGGCGAGGACTTTAGTCGCTAGGCCATGCTGCCGGGCCCGTTGTTGTTTATTTTTAAAGATTGATTTTATCTTTGTTTGAAAGAGATTTATAGAGCAAAGGTGACACAGAAAGAGATCTTCCATCTGCTTGTTCACTCCCAAAATGACTACAATGGCCAGGGCTGAGCCAATCTGAATCCAGGAGCTTCTCCTGGGTCTCCCATGTAGGTGCAGGGTTCCAAGGCTTTCGGTCATGCTCTACTGCTCTCTCAGGCCACAAGCAGGGAGCTGGATGGGAAGTGGAGCAGCCGAGACACAAACCCGCTCCCATACAGGATCCTGGGGCCTGTAAACGGAGGCTTAGCTAACTAAGCCATCACTTTTGCCCCTCTATTATTATCATTATTTTTTAATGACACATGTGGTATTGAAGTTGGGAACCCCAGGAGTGACGCACCTTGCTTTGTTTTTGGCCAGAGAGAAGTTCTTCAAACATTCAAAGACAGCATTCACAGCGTCTGGGACTTAGAGGAAAGGGACTTCTTCATTGTCAGTAGCCTTGAACTAGAATCTAGCATTGGCTTCCCTTGTTAATGTAGGGAAAACGCCGTGGCAGTGCAAGTGGCCAGGATGGTCACCAACACTCTGTCATCAGTGCGGTAACTACCTTGAAGCCAACTTCTGTTGATCAGCACTACGAAGGAATTATAAACCATCAGGTCTGCACGGGGCCCTAGGTTTCCACGTCTTGGCTTCAGGCTGGCATTGTCTCAGTTGTTGCAAGTGTTTGGGGAATAAACGAGTAGACGGGTGACATCTTTCTCTTTGTCTCTGATTTTCAAATAAATAAAATAGATAACCATTTTTTAAAAAATCTCACTGATTAAGATCATACAGCAATAAAAGCTTTCTTCCTGGAAATATATCATGGAACACTATGCTGCAGTGGCAAAATATTGCCCTATCAAAAATGAAAATGGGGACCCTAGCACGATGGTTCAGTGGCTTAATCCTCATCTTGAATGCACCAGCATCCCATATGGGTACTGTTTCATGTCCCACCTGCTCTACTTCTTTTCCAGTTCCCTGCTTGTGGCCTGGGAAAGCAGTCGAGGACGGCCCAAAGCCTTGGGACCCTTCACCTGTGTGGGAGACCTGGAAGAAGCTCCTGGCTCCTGACTTTGGCTCGTGTCAGCTCTGGGTGTCGCAGTCACTTGGGGAGTAAACCAGAGGATGGAAGGTCTTTGTCTCTCCTTCTCTCTGTAGATCTGATTTTCAAATAAAAATAAAATAAAGGTCTTTTAAAAAATGAAAAAGCAGGCCACATGTAGTAGCCTAGCAGCTGAAATCCTCAACTTGCATGCACCAGGATCTCATATGGGCACCAGTTGTAACCCTGGCATCTTTGCTTCCCATCCAGCTCCCTGCTTGTGGCCTGGGACAGCAGTGGAGGACGGCCCAAAGCGTTGCGACCCTGCACCTGCGTGGGAGACCTAGAGGAAGCTCTTGGCTCTTAACTTTGGATCAGCTCAGCTCTGGCCATTGCGGTCACTTGGGGAGGGAATCATCGGACAGATCTTCATCTCTGTCTCTCCTTCACTCTAGAAATGTGACTTTATAACGCTAAAAAAAAAAAAAGTAAATGTTTAAAAAAATGAAAAAGCAGTCAGTAATATCTAATTAGACTCCAGCAAGTTCTTGTTAAATAGAACAAAGAACTTTGCCAATCTCCAGTTTCCATTCTACACATGGCACCTTTAGAATTTGAACATTTGGCAATTTCCACGCTGGGCAGACTCTGAGGCCATCTGAAATGGTAATGGAGGAGTTGC
Organism: Ochotona curzoniae; assembly: GCF_017591425.1. NCBI lineage: Eukaryota > Metazoa > Chordata > Mammalia > Lagomorpha > Ochotonidae > Ochotona > Ochotona curzoniae. Next base: position 14,457,543 of record NW_024465023.1, on the reverse strand, counting down.
AAATTTGATGATTCCTTTCTCTTCATCAGCATGGTAAAGATTAGCCTAGAAATATTTGTTTTTCTCGATGGGGAGAAAATATCCATTGGGGATACGGCTGCTGATAGAGGAAGGCAGGGGAAGCAGCCACTTTGCTGCTGTTGTTGTTTTCCCTTTCTGGAATTGAGAAGGCTTCTCTAGCCTCAAATCTCTCCCAGTTGACTGATCTCATCTTGTACCGATCAACCATTTCCCCTTCTTCTTCTTTTTTTTTTTTTAAAGATTTATTTATTTATTGGAAAGTCAGACATACAGAGAGGAGAGACAGAGAAGATCTTCTGTCTGATGATTCACTCCCTAAGTGAGCGCAACGGCCGATGTTTTGCCGATCCGAAGCCAGGATCCAGGAACTTCTTCCGGGTCTCCCACGCGGGTGCAGGGTCCCAAGGCTTTGGGCTGTCCTCTACTACTTTCCCAGGCCACAAGCAGGGAGCTGGATGGGAAGTGGGGCTGCCGGGATTAGAACTGGTGCCCACATGGGATCCTGGTGTGTTCAAGGTGAGGACCTTAGCCACTAGGCCACGCTGCCGGGCCCCATTTCCCCTTCTTGCAGACAACTTCCCAGGGGGCTTTCGAGTAGGTTCAGTAGAGATTGATTGCCTCCTCTGATTGGGGCAAATCAATTATTCAGGGGTGTCCTTTACTTATCATACCAAGTCCCTTTGACCCTATCTGGATCGCACATTTTCTTCTTTCTTGACTTCTAACAGTTCAGTAGATCATCTGCTCTGGAATTTTGCTCAGGAAAAGAGAAGTTGTTTCCTACATCCTACAGTCATACTTAGCTGCTAGTTCGGCTGGTTATAGAATTCTAACATTGGATCATTTGCCCTTAGGATTTTAAAGATCTTTTTTTCATTTCTCAAATTCCGGCGTTGCTTTTGGGAAATCCAAAGTCATTCTGACTCTTGATCCTTTGTGCAAGCAGAGAATGGATATTTTGTCTTTGGAAGCTTTCAGGATCTTTGTCCCCAGTGTTCTGAGAGTTCATAGTAATAAGCATTTATGTGGGTTTGTTTCATCCATTGTTTGAGGCACTCAATGGGAAATATTCATGAATTACTTCTTTGGTGTTTTCTTTTCCTTTGCTTCTCTGTTCTCTTCAAAACTCCTTTTATTTGAACCTTTGGACTAAAAAGTTCTTAACTTCAATGTTTCTCCTGTTTTTTCTCTATTTTCTAGGAAGTGTTCCCAACTTTATATTTCAGTCCCTTTACTTATTTTTCATTTCTGCTGTCATATTTTTAATTTCTAACAGCTCAATTTTCATTGTCTGAAAGTTCATTTTCAGTTCCTGAACACTGCATTCGATACTGCTATTAAAGCAATGTCTCTCCTGTGACATGACTGGTAGGCGTGTGTGTAATTGTGCATGAGTGTGCAGTCTCTGTTTCCCAGGTGACTTCATATGTTTGTTTTGAAATTCATATTTTCATTTGTATTTGAAAGGCTGAGACAGAAAGACAGACAAAAACGTTCCTCTTGGGGCTGGCATTGTAGTACGATGCATTAACCCTCTGACTGTGACACCTGCATCCTCTATGGGTGCCTGTTCGAGTCCCAGATGCTCCACTTGTGATCCTGGGAACGCAATGGAGGATGGTCCAAGTCCTTGAGCCTCTGCACCCATGTGGGAAACCTGAAGGAAGCTCCAGGCTACCACCATTTGGGCCAGTTGCAGCTCTGGTTGTTACAGTTATTGGGGTTTGTCAGTCGTGGAGATTTGCCCCCTGAACCAGATCACCAAATGTTCAAGGAACCTCAAATCTCAGACGTTCTTGGCAGACTGAGAATAATGCAGGAAGCAAACGTCCTGCTGAGATGGTGGTGGCCTTGCTGGCTAAGCATGCCTGGGGAGGTGTGAGGTGTCTTCACTGTCATTTCTTCAGCGATTGCGGCCTGAACATATCTGAGTACAAAGTTGTGTTAGATTCCTTTTCTAGTTAGGTCTGTTTGTTTACCGGTGTCGATTCCTGCAACTCATGTTTGCTCTAAGGCCTCTCACAGCCTGGTGATTGTTCCCCTAATCTCTTCTGATCTATCATTAGAAGCAGCTTGTATGCTATTGTTTGGTTAACTTGTAAGGTTTACCAGCCTGCTTGCTTTCTAAAGAACTGGCATAAGTTGCCCCAGAAAAATTCAATGAAGTGTGCACTGGTTCACCTCGCCTTCGCATCCCCTGTGTCCTAAATTTCTTCTCGGTGTGGACGTCACACCTCAAGTCCTGGTCCCCACTAGACAGGCTCCCGAGAACAGCTATTTGGAGAGTGAACCAAAATATGGAAGATCCCTGTCTCTCCTTCTCTCTTTGAAGTTAAAAAAAAAAAAAAAAAAAAGATAAATCTTTAAAGCCCCTGCCTGCTGCTGATTTACTCTCCAAATGGCAACAGCACCTAGGGTTGGACCAGGCTGAAGCCAAGGAGCTTGGAATTCCATCTGCAGCTTCCGACGTGGGTAGCAGGAACCCAAACACTTGAGCCACCTGCTGCCTTGCAGGGCACCTGGACAGGAAGGGCAAATTGGAAGTGGAGTTGGCACTTAGATGTGGGTCTTGCCAAGCAGCATCTTAACCGTGTGCCACATACCTATCCCCATCTTAGAGCTTCTCCTTGAGGGCCTGCTGCTCCCCGGTTGTCTGCCTGTGTTGTGCAGCAAGTCAAGGACAAGCTGACCGGAAACCCTACACTTGTGCCTGATGCTAGCCCACCGCAGGCGTCACTGGAACATGGTGTGTTTCCAAGTGTGGACTCCGTTTTGGTAACATCAACATCAACCAAAAGGTCTAAGGAATGCATGTTCTCAGGCCTTGCCCTCCATGGTCTGGATAAGAAGCCCTGGGGGCAGGCCCAGCAGGCTGTGCTGTAAGAAGCTCCCCTGGGCTTTGCAGGATCCGATGTCACCTTCAATTAGAGCACTCTCCTCTGTCCCAAGCGCTCCTTTTCTTTTTCTTCTTCTTTTTTTTTTTAAATTTATTTTTATTGCAAAGTCAGATATGCAGAGCAGAGGAGAGACAGAGACAAGGAAGATTTTCCATCTGCTAATTCACTCCCCAAGTGGCAGCAACGGCCAGAGCTGAGCTGATTTGAAGCCAGGAGCTAGGAGCCTCTTTCTGGTTTCCCACGCAGGTGCAGGGTCCCAAAGCTTAGGGCGGTCCTCGACTGCTTTCCCAGGGTACAAGCAGGGAGCTGCATGGAAAGCAGGGCAGCTGGGATTAGAACCGGCGACCATATGGGATCTCAGCCCTTGCAAAGTGAGGAGTTAGCCATTAAGACATCATTTCAGGCCCGTTCATGTCCTTTATTAACTCCTCATCTACAAGTACTTGTCGTTCAGTAAGTCACACAGCAGTTGCCACAGTAGTGTCTGTCATGGCAGGCCATGAACACCACAGCACCATGTTCATCTGCAGGCTGCTTGCCATGCAGGCGGCTCATCATAATAATAAACTCTCCTCAGGAAGACTTTCAGAGTCATCCAAAGACAAGTAGAAATGGTCACGTGAGGCGTGGCGCAATGGCCCAGTGTCTAAATCCTCACCTTGCAAGTGCTAGGATTCCACATGGGTGCTGGTTTGTGTCCTAGCAGCCCCACTTCCCCATCCAGCTCCCTGCTTGTGGCCTGGGAAAGCGGCTGAGGACTTCCCAAAGCCGTGGGACCCTGCACCTGCATGGGAGACCCAGAAGATGCTCCTGACTCCTGGCTTCAGACCTGATGCAGCCATGTGGGGAGTGAAACAGTGAATGGAAGATCTTTCTCTTTGTATCTCCTCTCTCTAAATCTGCTTTTTCAATAAAAATGAATCTTTTTTTAAAAGATTTATTTATTGTTATTGCAAAGTCAGATATACAGAGAGGAGAGACAGAGAGGAAGATCTTCTGTCCGATGATTCACTCCCTAAGTGAGCGCAACAGCCGGTGCTGCGCCGATCCTGAAGCTAGGAACCAGGAACCTCTTCTGGGTCTCCCATGCGGGTGCAGGGTCCCAAGGCCTTGGGCCGTCCTTGACTGCTTTCCCAGGCCACAAGCAGGGAGCTGGATGGGAAGTGAAGCTGCCGGGATTAGAACCGCCACCCCTATGGGATCCTGGTGCGTTCAAGGCGAGAACTTTAGCCGCTAGGCCACGCTGCCAGGCCCAATAAAAATGAATCTTAAAAGAAAAAAAAAAAAGAAAGAAAAAGAAGTGGTTAAGTACAAGTGGAGCAAGTCAGTCAGTCTACACCTGTGTGATCTGTCTAGCTGGTGTTGTGATTTCCAACCATAAGACAGAGCCACTTCCGCCTACCGCGATCTAGGAAACACGTGTGTCCAGTTTGTCTCCGTTCCATGAGAACTCTTCTGGGGCATCTTAAAGGAGGAGGGGTGGGAGCTGTGTTGTGGTGCAGTGGCTTCAGTCTCAGCTGTTCTGCTTTCCAAACCAGCTCCCTGTTAATGTATCATATAAAACACTGGAAGATGATTACAAGTATTGGGATCCCTGCCACTCATGTGGGAGACCTGGAAGGAGTTCCTGATGCCTGGCTTTGGCTGGGTTACCAGGTGGGGAGTGAACCAGCAGATGAAAAAAAAATTCTCTCTGTATTTACACTCTATCGTTGTGCTGTTCAAATAAAAATTAGTAAATCTGAAAAAAATCTATAAAGTGGGTAGGGTTAGCATTGTGGTGCAGCAAGTTTAGCTGCTGCCTACAACATTATGGACCCATATTAAGAGTGTTGGTTCTAATCCCAGCTGCTCTGCTTGTAATCCGGTTACTTCATCTGGGAAAGCAGTAGGGAAGATGGCCCAAGTACTTGGATCCCTGCCACCCACTTGGGAGACCTGGATGAATTTCAGAGTCTTAATTTTGTTGGCCCGGCCCAGCCCCAGCCATTGTCGTCATTTGGAGCGTGATCTTTGTGTCTTTCTGTCTTCCTCAATTCTTTTTTTTTTTTTTTCAGATTGGAAAGGCAGATTTACAGAGAGGAGGAGAGATAAAGATTTTCCATCTGCTAGTTCACTCCCCAGATAGCTACAATGGCTGGAGCTGAGCCAATCTGAAGCCAGGAGCTTCTTGCAGGTCTCCCACATGGCTGCAGGATCCCAAGGCTTTGGGTTATCCTGTGATGCTTTCCCAGTCCATAAGCAGGGAGCTGGCTGGGAAGTGCAGCATCCAGAACACAAACTAGCGCCCTTATGGAATGTTGCCCCTTCGAGGTGGAGGGTTAACCTGTTGAGCCACAGTGCTCACCCCACAATTAAATATATATTTAAAAAATTAAAATAAAACTAAAAGGCTGGGAGCTTTTAGTTGTTGGTGGTCAGAATCTGCTGAAGGCTCAAGAGTTGACAAGTCTGCTGCTGCCGGGGCTGCCTGCCGGCTGGGACCCCAATTGAGCTTGTTGACAATGGCCTCTTGGTGTGGCTTCTGGGACCCCTGACAGCCTGGCCACTGGATCCACTGTGGGAGTGGCCTGCAGGAACAGCACCAAAGCGCAACGTGTGGCAGGTTTATGCGTGACCCTCGGAAGTCACTTAGCCCTCACTTCTGCTGTATTCTCTCGAGGCAGTCACAGAGGCCCAGACACGTTCGAGGGGGCGGTCACCGTGTCACTGCCACAGTGTCAGAAGAGCCTGAGGGACGAAGAGTTTATAGTGGCTGTCTAGGGCACTCAGTGTGCCAGGACTAAATCTCACCGAGCGAGCAACTGAAATTAAATAACAGGCACTTATTTCTGCCTGTCCTGGAAAATGCAAGTCCACGTTCAAGGCGTCAGCAGGTTTAGCGTCCGGTGAACTTTTCTTTTTTTTGGCTTGTAGGCAATTGCTTTCTCATCCTGTGCTCATGTGACTTTTCTGGTTTGTGCGGATGATGGGGCAGGATGGGGGAGGGAGAAGAGAGAGAGAGAGAGAATCTTTCTGACTTGTCCTTATAAGATGCTGGTTCTGTCATTCTGCTCTCATTCAACCTTAAATGTCCGTTTATAGGCTGCATATCTCCAAATAGCATCACATCGGGGCTTAGCATTGCAATCCTCAACATGAACTTGGGGGAACACAATCACAATTCCGTTCATCGCATCATTGGCAAGTGTGATCTACCAGATGCCCTCACCTGCTCCTCTGCCCCTTTGAGCCGCTCAACCGGGTAGCATCCTTAGTGAGGGCTGAGCAAGTAGGTCTGAAAGATAAGTTTGAATTGAGCTGCAGGGGAAGTCTGTAAGATGTTACCCTGCTGAGGGGTTTTCCCTTCGTGAGGCTAGTTCACTGCCAAGCCTGAGACAAAGACACATCTGAACAGAGTTGAGCTGCTGGGAGCAGCCATCTCCCCTTATCTCCCCACTTTCCCCTGATACAGGAACAACAAAAAAAAAGGAGATTGAAGGCAGTTGTCTCATCCACTTTCCCCCATTCTTTGAACCCCACCCCCCATTGGTGGTCCACATGGGCGTGCATCCTTCTCAACTATGTAAATATCATCAAAAACAAAACACATTTATTATTCGAAAAAAAGGTACATGTGAAGACAAGCATCACGGAGTTCAAGTCTAAACCAGCTGTGGAAAAGGGCAAGGAGCGGCCTCTGAGACCTTCGCTTCAACCTTGACCGTTGCCGGTGGTCTCAGGTTGGGTGGCCTCAGCTAAGCAGGAATGTCCTTCCTTTTTAAGGCTCTAGACGAAAGTTAATTAGGGACGTAATTTGAGCGACCCGTGGAAGGTGAGGAGAAGCAGCTGGCCTTTCTCTCTAGTTCCCTTGGTTAGATGGAGGACAAGGAGGTAGGTGCTAGCAGCTGCACCAATTACTAACTGGGCCGCACTGGGCCACAGCGACCCAGACACACAGCCGCAGCCTCCCTGACTTTCTTCCCCTGGGAGCTGCCCCCCTGCCCCCTCAAGTGCCTGGATCAGGCTGGTGTCCCAAGGGCGGGCCAATGGCTTTCTTCTGAACCATCCATTTTCTTTCCCAGACCCCACCCCCAACCTCCTGTTAAGTCTTACTCCTGGAAGTCTTGACTCCAGAACACTCCTAGAACCTGACTTTCTTGTGGTGGCATTGCAGGCTAAGCTGCTCCTGGGGTGCTGGTTCAAGGGCAGATTGCCCTGCTTCAGATTCAGCTTCATGCTAATGCCCAGGGATGCCCACCCACATGGGAGATGAGGGTGGGGTTCCAAGCTTCTGACTTTGGCTCAGAGACGGAAGACCTCTCTCTCTCTCTCTCTCTCTCTCTGTCCATCTGCCTTTAAGAAAGGAAGAAAAAAGTAAAATCTGCCTCCCTGCTTGAACCCTGACTGCACAACCCTCCTCATCCTCTCTGCCTCAGTCTCTCCACGGAAATGCATAGGCCTGAATAACTTCCAGAAAGTTCAATCAGAGTTGTTCACTGTAGAGATGCCTCCACTCGGCCTAGGAACCACACAGTCATCTTCCACCCACAACAGCCCCCAGAAAGGCCTCAGGACCCCATTTCCTTAGTACTTTCTCCTCACTGGAATGTAAAGCACAGGGGTCACCTCACAGCCCTGCCCACATCCTGGAGGCAGAATGCACCTGCAGCTTAACTGTGAACAGCACTGTTTAAAACCAAGTGAATTCAGCATTGTAGGGGAGCCGGAAAGCATGTCAATAAGGGGGTTCAAGGAGGAAAGCTGTTTTCTGAGGGGGCAGGCAGCGATCAGGACCATTTAACATATTCATCAAAGTTGGTCTGAAACCCTGGTGATTTCCTGTGGGACCCTCCTCCATTTCCCACCTCACCCCCAACAGTAGGTGTGACTCCCAGTGGGTGTGGCTCAAGGACCCCTGGCCCTGAATGGGGCTGTTGGCATTCGTGGGAAAAGGCAGGTGCCCTTTCAGGATTAGGCAAAGTTGGGAAGTACCTGGAGGCAGGGGAGCACGACCTTTGCTCCCGCGTGAAGGCTGCAGGAGTGCCTTCGCGTTCAGGAGGCCACAGCTGCTTGGCTCCTATGGGTTTTTCCTTGAGCACAGGTGTGGCCTCATTTTTATCTCCTTGCACCATCATGTCCCTCAGGCTTTCAGCAATAGCCAGCAAGGTAAACGCTAGAAAGTTAGCAAAGCAGCCCTGAGTCCAGGATTCCTGCAGGCCTACTTCTAGGGTACAGCTCCTTCCCCACAGCCAGTGGCAGCACCCCTAGGTCCTTGACACTAGAAGCAAACAGTGCAGCAACAAGGGCACGCAGACCTTTGAAAGGTGACCCCTCGTTTAGCTGACTTTCAAGTGCTCTTGACCCTGGTACAGAAACATTCTTTCCAAAAAGATTTATTTATTTATTTGAAAGAAAGAGGAGAGAGACAGATCTTCCATCTACCGCTTGACTTCCAAAATAGCTGCAATGGTTGGGGTTGGAGCAAGCCAAGGCCAGGAGCCAGGAGCTTCTTTCAGGTCTCCCACATGGGTCATAAGAGCACGTAAGCCATCTGCTGCTTTCCCGGCTAGATGCACTGGCACAGAGCTGGAGCGGGGCTCGAACCAGTATATTGATGCTGAACAATTGGGATCCTCAAGCCAGTGCATCACGGTGCTTTCCCTGGAAGCTTATCTGTTTGTTTTCCACCTGCATGTGCTTGTCTGAATTGCTGAACCGAGGAATCCCAGGCTGGGCGGCTTCCAATGCAGACACGCAGCCTCCTGCTTCACAGGCTCAGCTGGTGGCACTGAAGCTGGCTCAGGGCTAGGAGGACAGGACCTGTCCCAGGGCCCTCTGTGGCTTGGCTACTCCCTGTGTGTCTGGATCATCTTGCCTCTCTGCATGTCTGTGTCCACAGGCTTCCCTCCCCCTATTTTTCTAAAGATTTATTGATTTTTCTTGGAAAAATATATAGAGAGAAGGAGAGAGAGAGAGAGAAAGATCTCCTGTCCACTGGTTATCTCCCCAAGTGGCCTCAATGGCCAGAGCTGAGCTGATCCAAAGTCAGGAGTGAGAAACTTCTTCCTGGTATCCCACATGGGTGCAGGGTCCCAAGGACCTGGAGCTATCCTCTTCTGCTTTTTCAATCCATAAGCAGAGAGCTGGATAAGAAATGGAGCAACCGGGACATGAACCATATGGGATATCGGCACTTGGTGGTGCTTGCTGGTGGAGGATTAGCCTGTTGAGTCACTGCACTGTCCTTCACAAAGTCCTTTAATAAGGACACGAGCTCAATCTAACAACCTCATTAACTGGCCGATCCCTTTAAAGGCTGTGTTTCGCAGCAAGGAGACATTCTGAGGTCCTGGGACCGGAATGTCTACACAGATGTTTTGGGAGGAAGCAATTCATAGCACTGTCCCTCAACGGATTGTCTTGTGGATTGTTGGGGTGCATGCCCCTCACTTTGGAGAAGCTTCTCTTGCTCCTCAGTTTTTCTTCCATAGGCCATAACTCCATGATGGCTGGGAGAAGCCACACCGGCCCAAAGCTCCGGGCCAAGTTTGCCAATGGCACTAACTCTCAGTTTGTTTTGGGGGAGAAATCTGGCTTGCTGGCTGGTTGGCTTTAAGATTTTTAGAAAGCAAAGCCTATGTGCTGCTCCTTCAACATGAGGAATGGCGTTTTCCTTCCATCAAAGGGGCTGTGTGATGTTTAATGTTTACCAAAAGGACCCTGGAGAAAAGGACCGAAGAATTGCCCGTGAACTTGAGGATTTTTTTTAAAAGATTTATTTTAAAGAGTTATTTTTATTTTTATTGGACAGTCAGATATACAGAGAGGAGGAGAGACAGAGAGAAAGATCTTCTGTCCAATGATCAACTCCCCAAGCGGCTGCAACGGCTGGGGATGAGCTGATCCGAAGTTAGGAGCCTGGATCCAAAGCCAGGAGCCTGGAGCCTCTTCTGGGTCTCCCACATGGGTGCAGGGTCCCAAGGTTTTAGGCTGGGCTCGACTGCCTTCCCAGACCACAAGCAGGGAGCTGGATGGGAAGCTGGGCTGCCAGGATTAGAATCAGCGTGCCTATGGGATCCTGATGCGTGCAAGGCTAGGACTAGCTGCTAGGCTATTGCTCTGGGGCCCCAAAATAATTTTCTTTAAAAAGAACTTATTTATTTTCATTGGAAAGGTAAGTTTACAGAGAGGAGAGAGATCTCACACAGAGAGATCTACCATCCACTGGTTTACTCCCCCCAAGTGGCCGCAACAGCCAGAGCTGAACTGATCTGAAGCCAGGAGCCAGGAACTTCCTCCAAATGTCCCATGTGGGTGCAGAGTCCCAAGGCTTTGGGCCATCCTCTACTGTTTTTCTAGGCCACAAGCAGGGAGCTGGAAGGGAAGTAGAGCTGCCAGGACACAAACTGGCCCTCATATGGGATTTTACAAGAGGAGATTTAGTCAACTGAGCCATTGCATGGGACCCAAAAGGAAATAATCTCAAAAAAAAAAAAAAAAAGAAAGAAAGAAAAGAAAAGAAGAAAGTAGAATTTGTCTGATGAGACGTGTCAAGCCGCAGAGGTAGACAGAAAAGGCTGTCTGTGGCGTGCGATGGCCATGTCTCCCGAGGACAGTGGTCTCAGCTGACACGGACAAGGGGAGAAGGAAGACGCTCACACACCGGAAGCGCCACCGTCCTGGTGGGGCCAGACAGGACTGCAGCATAATGAAGTGTGACTCCACGCTCTCCCTCCGCATCCCTACTCCCGGCTTCGCCGTGTTGCAGACATCTGGAATCATGACTGTTTCAATGCAGTGCAATGCAGCTTTCTTCTGGTGCAACTACTCTGATCTAAGACCCAGGAGGGCAGGGATATTGGGTAATTGCCATCCTTGCAATAAACATATTATGGAAGTTTATAAACTCGGCCTATCTCTTGGCTGCTCTGGGCTTCTGGTAAGCCTGGGCTGGCTTTGATTTTGAAATGACTGAGACGATAGGCAGACTCTAGCTCCCCTCAGCTCTGCATGACCATCTGATAAACACATCTGCGTTGTGTCCTGTTTGGGCTCGTTTGGAGCAGACCAAGGCATCGAGTCCTCTTGACGAAATAAGTATCCCAGAAGCATTTAGGTGACCCAACTGGAATGGGGAAGAACGGGAAATATCCCAAGATATTCCGTGTGTGCGTGCACACACTCGCACGCACACACACATACTCACGCTATCTAATCTCCGTTTTTCTACAGCAGAAATTCAAATGAGCTTGTGCCATTAAAACTTTGATTATCAGAAACTTCGTTTTAATCAGAGCTTGCCATAAACTCTGCGCGCTCAGCTGACTTGCGTATTTAACATTCTTGATATTATATGCTGCTCCAATTATCCAAATTTTTCTTAAACTCAATTTCCCAGAGCCTCGTGGTATTCAGCTAATCAAGCTTTAACTTTTTAAAAAAGTGTTTATCTCCAGCTTTCTCCATTCACGCTGTGTATACACACACACAGGCACCAGCTTGAAGGAAACGTTGGCGTGCATTTTGCAGGCAGCCAAATGCACACCCACGGTGCGGGACTTTGCTGATAAAGGCAAAACCGCAATGCTGTCGGGAATTTCAATGCCACCCGCTTGATTCCCGCGTCTCTCAGTGCCCTGCCTGCTTGAACAACTGGCCTCATTTTCGTACTGCCTGCGGCTGCCACCCCAAGCTCTCCTGTGGCACCTGGTGCTGGTCACCAGGGGCAGATGGTGTTGATCTTTGAATAGATGCTTTGCTGGCTGCTAGTTTTCTTGTGTGTCCCCGACGCCCCCACCGACCACCACGCAGTTGCTCAGAAATATTATCCTTCAGGAATGTGGCTGGCACACGCTGCACTCAGAACTCAACCCAGAGAGCACACAATGGCAGGAAATGCCATGTGTGCTTACGCCGTGCACACTCACACAGCAGCCCTTCCCTCACCACTCACACACACATATGCATGCAAACACACATGCACGCCACGCTCTGGTGTGCACGCACACATATTGTGCCCAGAAACAGACACTCTAGTCTACACCCTACAACTCACTTGGACCAAGGTAATTCGGGATGAGAACAGACTTTTTGTTGTTTTTTAAAACCCTTGTGGGCTACTGTACTTCCTATTCCAGGCTCTGGCCACAAGGGTTCAAGAAATGTTAAGTCCAGCTCGGCCTCCGTCCATCCCAAGTGCCGGAAGGGTTGGAGCCAGAGATTGTGTTCTTTGAAAAGAGGGAGGGCAGCCCGCACTGGCTGGCCCCACTCCGCCCACCTCGGAGTCGGCATCCCTGCACCGCTCAGCCTGGGCGCACCATGCCAAATGTCCACTCAGCGTCTTCCGTGCATGCCTTGCAAGTCCCTTTACCCTTTGAACCAAGCTCTTTGCTGCCACTGGAATGTGCTTTCCCCCTTTCTCTGCCTATTGAAATCTTGCCTTTTTTTTTTTTTCAAAGCCTCACTCACAGCCCTACCTCCCCTGAAGAGGCCAGCTGGAAATGATCTCTCGCTCATTTCAACTCCTTAAAGTCCTTATTTTCTATAGCACTCATTGGTTCCAAAGTAAACACTCCCATTGGGTATTCCGGTTGGCTTTTTTTTTTTTCTTTTTGCACATGCAAGTGCACGGACATTGTCTTGCATTTCTCTGCCTCCTGATGGAGACCAAATATGATGACTTGTACACAATAGGCACTCAACAAATGTTTATGCAGACTGATACCAGTAATGACCACCATTATTGAGCACCTATTGTGTGCCAAGAAGGTTTTTTTAATAGATGATTCTCTGCCTCTTTCTCTTTCTTATTTATTTTTTATTTGAAAGGCAAAGTTACAGAAAGAGAAGGAGAGACAGGGGAAAAAAAAATCTTCTATCTGCTGGTTTACTCCTTAAATAGCCGCAACAGCCTGAGCTGGCCAGGACGAAATGACAAGCCAGGAGCTTCATCTGGGTCTTCCATCTAGGTAACAGGGGCTCAATCAAGCACATAGGCCATCCTCTGCTGCTTTTCCAGGCCATCAGCAGGGAGCTGGATGGGAAGTGGAGCAGCCGGGTGCCCATACGGAATGCCAGAACCACATGTAGAGGTTTAACATACTGTGCCACCACACAACTTCCTTTTTCCCTTCTGCTGTGCGATTCCCATTCTTCTCATTATTGATCATTTTCATACTTCTTCAAGAGTTTTCATTTTCTCCACTATAATCACTATTTTTCTTATCTTTTATTGTATTTATTTTTGTTGGAAAGACAGATTTACACAGAGGGAAGGAGAGACAAAGATCCCCCAACTGCTGTTTCACTCTTATGATGGCCATAACAGCCAGAGCTGAGACGATCTGAAGCTTCTTTTGGGTCTCCCACACGGGTGCAGGGTCCCAAGGCTTTGGGTCATCCTGTTCTGCTTTCCCAGGCCACAGCAAGGAGCTGGATGGGAAGTGGAGCAGTGAATGGGGACATGAACTGCCACCCATATGGGATGCCAGCTCTTGGGAGGTAGAGGATTAGCCAATTGAGCTATTGTGCCAGACCCAACTTCATGAAAATCTTAACAGAAGCATTAGTTTTGGGATTTGAAAGTTAAGAAAAATTGAGGCTGAAGAGGTTAGAGAACGTGTCCCAGGTCACATAGGTAGCACACGCAAGAACCAGAATTTGAACCTGACCTTGACTTTTCTTGTCTGAATCACAGTGGTGTTGCTGTAGTTATGTCTGGTTCGCCTGTGTCAGCACACCTGGGAGCTTGGGAAAGGCCCAGGTGTGCGCCTGCCTTTTGGCCCTTCCAGGTGCGGTTCAGGAGCCCCCCAGGGATGCTCAGCTAGAGGTGGCATTGGTGTGCGACAAGTTTATAGCAAGGCTCCTGTGAAAGCATCCAGGGTAGTCTCCTGCCTTCTGGGCCCTGGTTACACTTCCCAGTGCAGCCCCTCTCATGAGGGAGGTGGTCAGGGCTGGCAGAACAGTTGTGTTAACAGTCCTTATGAATCAGACAATCCAGACTCTAAGTTTGGCTCTATTATTTCCATCTGTGTAACTCAGGCAACTGAATTAAGCTCTGTGGGCCTTGGGCTGCTCCTCTGTAAAATGGGAATGGTAAATGCGAACGCCTCGCTGATAGAGTTGTTGTGACAGTGAATGAGATTGATGGACACAGAAGCACCTTGAATAGCCCCTGGCAGAGTACTATGTGCACCAGTTGCTGTAGTTATTAGAGTGCTGCTACTCTGGCAGCTGTCTGGGAAGCCCCTTTGGTCTCTCGGGGCAGCCTTGGGTGGCAGGGTCACAGTCCTCTCAGTGGCCCTGGGTTTCTTGTGTGTGAACCCCTGCCCAGACACCTGCTGTGTGTGATTGCGTAGAGATGTTCAGCTGGATTGAGGAAACCCTGTGCACCCACTGCACAGCCAGCTTTTTCCTTTTTCTTAAATATTTATTTTTTATGTATTTGAAAGGCAGAGTTAACAGAATGGGAGAGGCAGAGGCAGAGAGAGAGAGAAGAGAGATCTTCCACTCCATGCTTCAATCCTTAAATGGTTGCAATGGGTAGGGCTGGCTTGAGCCAAAGTCAGGAGGTTCATCTAGGCCTCCCATGTACGTGCAGGGGCCCAAGTACTATCGGCAGGGAGCTGGATCTCAAGTAGAGCAGCCAGGACTTGAACCTGTGCCAATATGGGATGCCAGCATCACAGGCCGTGGTTTAACTCATCACACCACAGCCAGTTTGTTCTGCCTTTCCTGCTTCTCTCCTGCTGCTGTGCTCGAGGCCAACGCTCAGCAGATGCCAGTGGTGGCCAGCCAGATTCCCTGGGGTGCCAGCTTGGGCACGGAGACAAATGGTTCCCATCTCCTCGCTGCAGAATTGCTCTATGCCTACAGGATGAGCTTAGCCATAGAGTGGGGCCTGCAGTCAATGATTGACACTGGGGTGGGGGTAGAATACAAAGGCCTGGCTCCTGGGGATTACATGTGTGAATGAAGACCACCAGCGCAGCACCACTACCGCAAACTGAGCCCCCAGGCTGAGTGAGGACATGGTTCCCTCCACGGCTCTGTAGGGCTTCCCCCCACCCTCCTAAGCTTCTGACACCCTCACTTTTTCTGCTGAGCACCTCCCTGCATGCGCCCTTCCCCCTACCACCTGTATATCCCCGGCACATGCCCTGAGCCACGGCTGACCCATCGTGGGCGGCTGGGGGAACCCTCCCAGCGTGCATACGTAGCCTGTAACCAAGCCATTCCCTGGCCTCTCTGGCCCCCACTTAAGTAATTAGTTCCCTCTCAGGGCTTCTTTTCTAGCCCTCTAATCAGAAGCTGGCATCAGAGGGAAAGGATGATAAATGGAACAGGGGTAGCAATGTGGAGTGCAGCCGTGGGCAGCCAGCTGGGATCTGCTTGCTGGGAACCCAGAGGCAGGGCCGCTGTGCACCTGCGCCCTGGGGTCAGGAGCCCTGGTGCCCACAGAGTAGTATCAGCTTGTGCTGTTCCCTGCAGACACCTGCTCGCCCACGGCATGGAGGAAGGCTGCGGACGTGAGCAGCACTCAACCAGCTGTCTATGCTGTGGCCTGGTGGTGGTGGAGGGGCAGCAAGGTGGTCAAGTGTACAAGCCAGGCTGCACGCAGAGCCTGGTGCATGATACCTACTGCAGTCTGCCTAGGGCACTTTGTTGATAAACATCTGTTGACACCCGAGCCTGTGTGCTTCTCTCCCACAGTGAGTCTCCCGGAGTCCTTGGTAGAGACTGCTTCTTAGGATGCTGTGTTGTGTCCTACAGACACTTGGCTTCTTAGCCTGTCTGCTCCTGCTTTTTGTTTGTTTGTTTGTTTGTTTTAGATGCATTTATTTGAAAGACACACACATATACACATAGAGAGATCTTTCATCTGCTGGTTCAGTCTCCAAATGGCCACAACAGCCAGGGCTGAGCCAAGCAGAAGCCAAGAGCCAAGAATCTGATTTGGGTGTCCCTCATGGGTGCAGGGGCCCAAGCACTTGAGCCGTCTTCTGCTGCTTTCCCAGGTGCTTTAGCAGGGAGCTGGATTAGAAGCTGAACAGTTGGCGGCCAGGAGGGAGGAGGGGAGGCGGGGAGGGGAGAACATGACAGTTCCATTGGCTGATCCTCCCCTCTGCAAGCACTGGCTACTCCACTTCCTATCCAGCTCATAGCTTGCAGTCTGGGAAAGCAGTGGAGGATGGTCTAAGGCCTTGGGCACATGCACCATGTAGGAGACCTGGAGAGAGCTCCTGAATCCTGGCTTTGGATCAGCTCAGCTCTGGCTGTTGTGGCCATTTCAGGAGGGAATCAGTGGATGGAAGATCTTTCTGTCTCTTTCTCCCTGTAAACCTGTCTTTCCAATAAAAATATGTAAATTAAAAAAAAAAGTGGAGCAGTGGGGACTTGAACTGGCACTCTGATATGGGATATCAGGGTAAAAGGTGGTGGCCCAACTAGCTGCGCCACAACCTTGGTCTTGACTGCTACTCTATAAAAATTACCTCTAATAAAGGCACAAACAGCGATACACCAGGGCACAGTGTATAACAGCACAGACATCTGGGTGCAAATCTGTAACTTCCTGCTAAATTCAAGGGAAAATATTGAAATTTATTTAAGAGAGAGGAAGAGAGAGCTTCCACCTGTTGGCTCACTCTGCAAATGCCTGTTGTTACGCCAAGTCAGGCATTTGGCACGGTGACTAAGGGGGCAGGAAGCAATGGGTCAAGGAACCAGGTCCCTGCCCTCCATGGGGGTGACCCAGCTGGGCTCCTAGCTTCAGTCTCGCCTGGCCCCAGCTGTTATGGGCTTTGCCATGAGCCCTCCATGTCCGTCTCTGTCTCTTACTATCGCTCCACCTGTCAAATTAAAAAAAAAAAAAAGTTCACCAGTTAATGGATCATGAATATTATGGAAAAACAATGTATTGACTTCATAATTAAAAATATATATGCATATATATGTGAGAAGCAGAGAGTTAGGTAGACAAAGGCAGGCACCTGGAACTCAATCCAGGCCTCCCACGCAGGTGGGAGACCCACGTGCTCACACCTTGACCTCCCCCTTGCAAGGTGCCCATGAGCAGGAAACAGGAATGGTTAAAGGGAGGCAGGATCCGAACTCAAGCACACAGATATGGGAGCGGGGCGCCAAGTGCTGTGTTAACGTCTGTACCTTTTTCCTTCCATTTCCTATCACTTCATGAAGCACCTTTGTGTATGATGAACAGATGTTATGGTCTTAGGTCAGTTTTAAGTTTTCAACAAAATGGATTAGGATGTTTAGAGTTCTCCTATGCTGCTCTCAAGTTTCTATGAGTTGTAATTTTTCACTGGTTCGATATCAGTGCACAAATATCGGCACGCTGTTACTGGACGCATTCCATGAGTTTTCATACATGTAGCACCACTATTACTGTATCACACAGAGTTGTTCTCCTGCCCTAAAATTCCCTTATGCTACACCCACCCCGTTCTGTCCCTATTCCCCACCTCATGGCAGCTACTGCTCTTCCTTCTGCATCTGTAGTTTTGCATTTTCCATCATAGCATGGAGTTGGACTCATATAGCATGTGGCCATTGCAGACTGGCCTCTTTCACTCAGTAATATGCAGTTTCATTTGGGGCAGTGGGCATTTGGGGCAGTGGCTAAGTGGGTAAAACACTTGCATCTCATGTCCGAGTGCCTGGCTTCATTGCCAATGCTAGATTTCTGCTAACGCAGACCCTGAATGGTAGCAGGTGATGGCTCAAGTTAATTGCATTCCTGCCACTCACGGACACCCGGGTGGAATTCTGGCCCCCCGCCCCCCCGGCTTTGACATGGCCTGCTCCTGGCTGCAAGGGGATTGAACCACTGAATGGGAGCTCCGTCTCCATCTGATTTTTTTTTTGGCTTTTAAATAAAAAGAAACAAAATTTCAAAAATTATTAGCATCTCGACTAATTTTTTTTAAACATTGCAATTTTTTGAAAACTGTCTTTATTCATTTAGTTGAGAGGCTGAGTGACAGAGAAGGAAGGGCAGAGACAGTGAAATTCCTCTTTCATCTACTGGTTCACTCCCCAAATGCCTGCAACAATCAGGGCTTGACTAAGTTGAAGACAGAAGCCAGGAATGCCGTGCAGGTGGCAGGGGCCCAAGAACGGGCCCAGCATCCTCTGCCTGACCACCCTCCCACCCTGCCCTGCCCCAGACACATTAGCAGGAAGCTGGAATTGGGAGCAGGGCCAATAAGACCAGCCTGGAACTCGCATATGGGATGTGAGTGTCCCAAGTGGCTTCCTAACAACTTCCCCACGTGGCCATCTCTGGCTAGGGTTTCTGGAGCTAAACCTTTGTTTTCTGGGGGAGCCAATGGAAGGCAACTGTTATCTCTGATGAGAAGCCAGCCTGACCACCTGTGGAAGACCACGTACCTTCTGTGCTTATTACATGCCATGTTGAAAGCCCCTCCTTCCACCTTTCTCCATGTACTGCCTGCAGGGTTTTGGGCCAGGAGTGAAGCAGTGAGACTTTTAGATTTTTTTTTTTAACATTTGGGTAGCTCATTACTTAACACACATGGGGAAAAGAAAAGTGGCCAAAGGGACCCCCAGCTCCCTGGGTCTCTGCCCCACACCCAGAGATGACATGGAGTCAGTGGGGACAGGATGAGTGCAACACACGTGGTGGGCCACTGGGCTATGGAGGAGCAGACCTAGTCTGGCTGGCAGTGTAACATTCATCAGGTGCTGCTCGCCAGTAGCCCTAAGTATGCCTCCCACCTCATTAGATCCCAACAGGTGAGGAGAAAAGGCCTCCTGACAGCCTCCAGGGCAGGAGTGAGGCCTTAGGAGCTCAACTGTGGCCCGCCCAATGACAAATGTTCCAACCCTACACCCAGGCCCTGGGAATATGACCCTATTTGGAGCCAAGGTCATTCCAGAGGTAATACAGCCACAGGGTGATGGCAGGGGTGGCCCTGAGCCCACTTGCCTGGTGTCCTTCTGAGAAGAGTTCAGGACACAGACCTGCCAAGAGTGGGAAGACAGCAGGAGGG
The DNA here is from genome assembly GCF_017591425.1 of Ochotona curzoniae. NCBI lineage: Eukaryota > Metazoa > Chordata > Mammalia > Lagomorpha > Ochotonidae > Ochotona > Ochotona curzoniae. The sequence continues at coordinate 14,438,609 of NW_024465023.1, read as the reverse complement.
AATGGTGACGTGTAAGCCAAGGAGGCGGGCCTGCGAAACATCCACGTGGGGGGAAGCGGCCACCCATGCTGCCCCAGCCCTTGATCTCAAGCATGAAACCTCCAGAACCCATGGCTGTGGTCAAAGCTGCCCAGTGTATGCTGTTACACGGCCTTTGGTGGCATCCTGAGGGTGTTCCTTCTCCATGCTGGAGGGTACCTTGCTTTGGCCAAGGTAGCACATTCTAGAAACTTCTCCAAGAGCAGAAAAAAAGAAAGAAAGAAAAAAAAAAACCATTTGCTTGCAGACAGCAGGAGACAGCAATAGGCAAAGCAGAGTATCCATGAGCACAGGGTGAGCCACGCTCATTGCTTTTCTGGACTGGGTTGAAAGGTGCCAGGTTTACCCTGCAGAGCCAGTGTTGATGGGCATGTGTTCATTCCTAATGACCACACCTGCATTCATTGAGTGCCTTGTGTGTGCTGTGAGCTGAGGCCATTCGCTGCCTGTAATCTATGCGCAGCCTGCGTGGCTGAGGGAGAGGAGCCGGTGGGAAGTGGATCATGTATTTGAGCTCAGAGTTTTCCATTCCACTTCCATCCAAGAGTTTCCTGTCTTTCCTTCTTGTCTCATCTCCCATTTCCACGGGCCAGGAAGAGGTTGCCCTTCTTTCCAGAAACTTCTCTCGCCAAGCTGACAGGGCCTGGCTCCTGTATCTCCTGTCCTCAGCAGAAGTAGCCCTTGGTACTGACTGTGCAGGCTGCAAGCTGGCTAGCCCCTCCCCCTTGGGCCTTGCTTTCTGGCCCCACCCTCTTTGGCCTTCCAAAGTGGTGGTTGTTGTTGGTGTGTGTGTGTGTAGGGGGGTGTTGTGTCTTCCCATCTCTCCCTTAGTTGAGAACCAGCATGTCCGGTTCAACTATTACACCAGCTAATACCCTAGGTGTAAGCGTGGAAGGTGCTGGGCGAGAGGGCTGCCTTGTGCAGGTGTAACAGGCGGAGCAAACAATACAGTTTGTTCTTGGATTATGAGAGCCATTGCCGCCCTTCATAGAGAAGTCAGAGATACAGAAGATAAAGTGGGTGGGGGGGGAGCCCTCGTGTTACCACTTGGAGATAATCCTTGTCAACATTTTCCGCATGATTCCTGCCAGTCAGCTCTGTACATTTCCCCATTCTTATATGCAACTTTGCAAAGACATGTCCTTTCTCAGCAAAGCTGTGAACATTCTGGCAGCCTATGTCTGAATCAGTTCTCACGCCCCATCACATGTGAGCGCTATGGAAAGGGACTTCCTTGAAAGCCTGTCTGGGTGCTACTGGGAGCGGGGGCAGGTGCCAAAAGCCCTGGGTCTCTCCTACATCTTGAGAGGAGATCATCCCTTAGGGTGCTGGCTTTGGTGCTGCTGCCCCCTTGCTGGCTGGCTTCCTGGACGTCAAAATGGAGTTGGTTCCAGGTTCCACCATCCTCGGTGATTTGGGGCTCATGGAAACAGGTCCAAAAGCATTCGTCTAGCCAACCAAGCAGAGCTGTGCCAGTTCACCCTGAAGGTTGACACAGGCATGCCCCTTGCCTCCCCTTGAAGTCACCAAAGAGAAAGCACGAGAAGCCTGGGGAAGTCTGGTGCTCCTCTGGAAGGCGATCCATTCACTGTGCCAGTGACGGAGGCCCTGGTAGAGCACCTCTGCTATGGTGCTTAGAACGTCAGCAACCTGGGTTCGAGTTCCGGTAGGCAGTTAATCCCTTCAAGTTTTGCTGTAAGTCTCATACACACTGCATCTCCTACAGTGCCTGCAACGCAGTTGGTGCTCAATAAATGCTCTCTGCTATGGTATTTATTCCTTATGACTTTTGACAGCAAATAGTATTAGTCTGTTGTATGGAAGGGGTCACTAAGGGCCACAAGGTTTCCAGCAAGTTCTTTCTTATCAGGCCCCAACCATCACACATGTCACTGGCTTCACATGCCAAAGGCTGAGGCTCTCCTATGATCTGGTGCCTTCATCGCATGTATCATGGGAGCCCTGTAGTGTTATCTAGGCTGTCTCCTGTGGATTCAGTCAGCTGGCGGCTAGGTTGGGTTGCACATTCACTGATAGGGCTGGGGCTTCAGCACAGGCCGGTGGCCTCGATGAACTGGGTTCTCTTTCTCACGGCTTTTGTCACCTGCCAAGATTGTGGTGCCTGAACATGGCACTTGTGTTCCAAGAAGAGAAGGAGTTTGTCATTCCTCTGCCTAAATCCCTCATGCTTCTTAATGTCTCATTGGCCAAGGATGCTCATGTGATCAAACCCAGACTCAGCAGCGCCATGTGAATGGACCATGGGAGAGTGCCGATGCTCAGTGATATGACTCCCTAGAGGCTGCCTATGGAAGATTCTAGTGAAAGAAATGTGCCTGGAATCCCACAGCTCTTGAACAACACAACCAGGAGCTCTAAGCCATCAAATTCTAAAACCCAGGTTTGCTCCTCCAGGCGTGGTGGAAGCTGGGCATTGGTGGCCCCACCAACCTGAGTTTAGTGGATGAGGTGGCTTTCCAGCTTGCCTCCAGCCCACCCTGCCCCTAGTACATCTCCTCTTTCCCCCACCTTGCTAGTGCACCTGGCAACAGGAAGAATAGCATCCTCTCTGGGCTCCCGAACTCAGCAAATCTCCACACATACCGGTCTGCGCCTTGGCAACATTTCCAAGGCTACCTCTGAAAGCTCATTTTTTTTTTTCTGGTAAAGCAAGGCTTATGAAACAAAAAGAGCAGGTTACAGATATAAACCCAAGTTTCTGGTTTCCAGTCCACCCAGTGCTTGGAGCATCCCCTAAGATGGGCTCTTTACCCTGCCTTGAGTCTATACTCAGCCTGGGATCCACTTGAGCTGGTCCCACAAGGGTGACAGTAGGCCCCATGGTTGAGGGGCCTCGGGTGGATGCTGAGTTCAGGCACCAAGGTGAGGCATGCTCTCTGTTCAGTGCTGCCACAGAGTACAGATTTCTTTTCTCTTTTTCTTTCTTTCTTTCTTTCTTTCTTTCTTTCTTTCTTTCTTTCTTTCTTTCTTTCTTTCTTTCTTTCTTTCTTTCTTTCTTTTCTTTCCTTCCTTCCTTCTACAATTATTTCTATTGGAAAGGTACAGATACAGAGAGCTGCAATGGTTGGAGCTGAGCTGATCTGAAACCAGGAACCAGGAGCTTCTTCCTGGGCTCCAATGCAGGTGCAGGGTCCCAAAGCTTTGGGCCATCCTCTACTGTTTTCCCAGGTTACAAGCAGGGAGCTAGATAGGAAGTAGAACAGCCTGGACATGAACCAGTGCCCCTATGGAATCCCAGCACTTGCAAGGCAAGGATTAGTTGATTGACCCATTGCGCTGGCCCTCTTGCTCACTTTTTAATGGCTACACTGCTATTCTCCTCTCCTCTGCAGTCCCCAAGAAGCCATGCCATTCGTTCAAGACCTTGGCCTGAGATGACAGCAAAACTAAGGCCTTAAACATGAGGCATGAGCACTAGTTGGTATTTCTGCAGCAGCCCTAATGCTCCCAGGCTGTATTTGGGGGGTTCTAGCAGGGCCCGTTGCTGCTGTGGCTCGGTATGGCATGTAGGCTGACAAAAATGCAAGGTCTCTGGACAAAGGAGAAATGTCTTCTAGATACTGAATTAGAGATTTGGGGGAAGGGTGTGAGTGTGTGTGTGTGTGTGTGTGTGTGTAACCTTTAACGTGTGCCCAAGGAAAGGTCATGGTCAATGAGAAAGCCTTTGACTACAGAATTATCTGATTTGGAGCTCAGGAATGTCATCCTGCAGCTGCCTGCGGTCAGCCCAGACTGAGTGTCTTGGACTGAGATCAGCAGGCTGGGGTCTTGGGCTGTGGAGCGCCCAGGAAGGGACCTGGCATGCCTGGGGTATCTTGGAATTAGCGGTGTTCAGTGTGGTCTTGCTGAGGGAAGCCAGACAAAATCTGGCAACTCAGCTGTAACAGCCAGGGCTTGGCTTCAAGCACCAGGAAGCAATTCTGGTTTATTTAAGCAGAAAAGGACTTTATCAAGAGGATCTTGGGAAACTCACAAAATGAGCAGCAAATCAAGTTTGGAAAGCAAGCCAAACAAAGGAGGCTGTGCACAGTGGTCAGGACCACGGCCAAAGTCAAGGCCAATCCACTGTCAGCCCCACTGCCAAGTGTGCTTGCCTCAGCTTACGTTGCCACCTCTGGATATGAACAGATCCCTGCTGTCCACGGGAGTGAGATGCCATTGCCGTGGTGGCTGCCACCCTCCATCCAAAGGGACTCCAGTGTTCCTGGTCTCTGGGTGTCACCAGCTCCTGGCACCAAGTCTTTCTTTCTTTCTTTCTTTTTTTTTAAGTTTTACTTATTTTTATTGGAAAGATAAATCTACCGAGAGGAGAGACAGAAAGATCTTCTAACCTCTGGTTCACTCCCCAAGTGGTCACAATAGTAAAAGCTGAGCTGATCCAAAGCCAGGAGCCAGGAGCTTCTTCCAGGTCTCCCATGTGGGTGCAGGGTCCCAAGGCTTTGGACCATCCTAACTGCTTTCCCAGGCCACAAGCAGGGAACTGGATGGGAAGTAGAGCATCTTAGACATGACTTGGCGGCACCCATATGGGATGCTGGCACATGGAAGGTGAGGATTTAACCATTGAGCCATCATGCCGGGCCTGAGCCCAAGTTTTTGATGGAGCATCTGAGTGATGGAGCCCAACTCAGGAGCCCCCAGGGTCACTGTGATGGCACTTGGGCAAGTGCCTACCTGGCATTTTTAGCATCCTTGACAGAAGGCCAGTAGGAGGACAAGGTAGGAGAGGACAGATGCTGCCTCCTCTGCAAAAAAAAAAAGGTACAGCAGCTGTCCCTAGGGAGTGTTAGTGTTAGTGCTGTGAGCCCCCAGGGACATCCTGGGCTTATCTTTGCCTTTTGCCAGATGGTGAAGTGTGTGTGTGTGTGTGTGTGTGTGTGTGTGTGTGTGTGTGTGTGTGTGTGTTTAATGACAGGAAATTCACAATGGGATTAAGAACCTTGGGTTTGATTTTGAGTCCCCCGTGCCTGTCACACATAGACAGACCGTACACAGTCTTGGAGTTCCAGCTTTCCTGTGTGGTGTGCTGTGCAGCCTTTGAGCATTGCAGAAGGTATGGTGGCTTCTGCAGTGGTCTGGACCACCTGGTCAAAAGATGGCTCATGGCTGCCAGCTCCAAATGGAATGAGGGCTGTCAGTTTAGTACATTGGAGGAAAGAGCAGGGGTCAGAGTCAGAGATAAGGGCTCATCAAAAACATGACCTTGGATGTGTTTCTTAACCTTCCAGAACTTTAGTTTCCTTATCAGCAAAATGAAGGTGTGGTGTCAGGCCCTCAGCCTCCATTCGTATCTGGGGCTAAAAACTATGTCTCTCAGACTCCTTGGCACCTGGAGCTGGGTCTGAGGATGGCATTTCATCCATTGGATACAGGACAGCAGACATGAGCAGAACCTGCCTGTGTGCTGCTCCAGGTATTGTTGTTGTATAAATGTGTGTGTGTGTGTGTGTGTGAGTGAGTGTGTGTGTGTGTGTGTGTGTGAGTGAGTGATGTGACAGGCTAGTGTTTACAAAGTCACCAGCTTGGTGCGTATTGAGACAGGTCATGGTGGCTGTGACTTCCTGACCTCCGATCCCAGCTATCGTAGCAACAAACCCTGGAAATCAATATCTCTGGAAGCAGCCCCCTCATATTCTTGGTAGACCAGGTGGATGGTGGTGCTTTGGCATTGACAGTACTTTCAATGCTTTAGTAAATCTCTTCTGTACTGAATCTCTTCTGGCTCAGAATAGCTCAAGAAGTTCTCTCTTTTCTGCAACTGAACTCTAAGTGCTTATTGGTTCCACCACAGTTGTTGGTGGAATGACACGCATGGTGGCCATTTTTTTTAGCTTTGAAACCTGTAGTATGGGTGTTTGGTGTTTGTCTAGAAAACTGTCTTTTCATGGAAGATTAAATGTGACCGAAATGCTCAAGATGGGCAAACCTCTCTCATTTGTACTTGCTTTAAGTCACTTCTTTTTCTTTCTTTCCTTTTTTTTTTTCTAAGAGCAATTGTATTTATTTGAAAGGCAGAGAGAAAGAAAGGGACCAATACAGAGGTCTTCCATCCACTGATTCACTCTCCAAATACACGATGGCTCGGGCTGGACCAGGCTGAAGCCAGGAGCTGGAGCTTCCTCCAGGCCTGCCACGTGTGTACAGGGGGCTAAGCACTTGGATCCTCCTCTGCTGTTTTCTAGGGTGCATTAGCAGGAAACTGGATCTGAGATGGAACAGCTGGGACTTGAACCAGTGCCCATATGGAATGTAGGTGCCACAAGTGATGGCTTTATCCTACATGCCAATGCCAGGCCCCCGAGTCACTTGTTTTACACAGTCGCTGGAGCAGAAAACAGCTCAAAATAATTCCGGTTATTCAGGAGGGTCACATGTTTTCAAAGGCTGAATGTGTGCTCCCAAGAGGACATTTCAAAAACTTTGTGGGACAAATGCATCTTAAAAGATAAGTTTAGGGACTGGCGTTGTGGTGCAGTCAGTTAAGCTGCCATCTGCCAGGTGAACATCCCATATTGAAATGCCTGGTTAGAGTCCCAGTTACTCTGCTTTGGATTGAGCTCCCTGCTATACACCTGGAAGGTAGTACATGGTGGTTCAAGTAGTTGAGTTTCTGCCGCCCACAAGGGAAACCCAGATGGAACTCCTGGCTCCTGGTATTGACTTGGTCAATCCCCAGCTATTGTGGGCATCTGAGGACTGAACCGGTGGATGGAAGGTCTCCTTCTCTGTCTTTCTTTACCATTCTTCCTTTCAAATAAATAAAACATTGAGTATTCTTTTTTTTTTTAATGCAAAAGGGAAAAGTAATTTTATGGGGTGGAGGTTTGATGGAGCAGTCAAGACAGCTGCATACGGACTTGGTGTGGTAACCTACTAGCTAAAGTGCTCACCTTACAAGCAACGGGGTTTTATATGGGTACCAGTTTGTGTGCCAGCTGCCCCACTTCCCATCCACCTCTCTGCCTGTGGCCTGGGAAAGAAGTTGACGATGGCCCTAAGCCTTGGGACCCTGCACCCTTGTGGGAGACCTACACCTGCATGGGAGACCTGCCTTCGGATTGGTTCAGCTGGGGCCATTGCAGCCACTTAGGGAGTGACCCAGTAGATGAAAGATCTTTCTCTCTGTCTCTCCTTCTCTCCGTAAATCTGATTCCCTGCGTCCCTCCCCCAGACACCTGTACATTTCACTGTCCAGGTTCAAGGCGGGCTCTGTTTCCAACTCCAACTCCATGCTAACCTGCATTCTGGGAGGCAGCAGTGGTAGCTCCAACCTGGGGACCTGGATCGAGTTCCTGGTTCCCAGCTCCAGTCCTGGTCATGTCCCAGGCATTTGGAGACCACTGGATGGGAACACTCTCTCACTCTTTCTAATATAAATATTTAACCAATTAAAATGTTTACTTTGTTGCAGAAAAAATCAAAATCCAGGCACAATTTCTTCCTCCTTCTTTCTTTCTTTCTTTCTTTCTTTCTTTCTTTCTTTCTTTCTTTCTTTCTTTCTTTCTTTCTTTCTTTCTTTCCTTTCTTTCTTTCTTTCTTTCTTTCTTTCTTCTTTCTTTCTTTTCCATTTAATTCTTTTGTTTAAAAAGAAAGTACAGAGAGAAGGAGAAATAAAAAGATCTTCTACCTGCTGGTTCACTTTCCCAAATGGCTGCGATGTCTGGAGCTGGGCTGATTCAAAACCAGGGGCCAGGAACTTCTTCAAGTTCTCCACTGTGGGTGCAGCTATCCCAAGACTCGGGCTATCCTTTGCTGGATTCTCAGGTCTTTAGCAGGGAGCTGGATCAGACATGGAGCAGCTGAGATTTGAGCCAGCACCCATAGGGGATGCTGGTGCAGCAGATGGAAGACGAACTTGCTATGCCTCAGTGCTGATTCCTTTAGTTTCCTTTTTTCGAAGCATGATGTGTTTATCAACTTATTTGAAAGGTGGCGTGACACAGAGAAAGGGACACAGGTACTTGAGCCATCACCTGCTGCTTTCCAGGACATTAACAGGGAACTGCGTTGGAAGAGGACCTGCAGCGACTTCACTGGCATTCCTATATGGGATATGACTATCCCGAGTGATGGCTTTGAACTTGCTGCACCACAACACCAGCTCACATGCATAGCTTTTTATTTTTTGTAATACACATTACCTTGAACTTTCTGAAAGCTCAATGTATGTACAAGTTTAAAAATTTTTATGCCAAGGTTAAAAAAATTTTTTTAATTCAATGTTCCATGAACTTTTAAAAGTCCCTTGGTGTGTATTTGGGGTGGGGGGAGATTGTCACCTCTGTGCCCCATGCCAGAGTGGCGATTAGTGCCACAGACGTCTCCGAGGGAGAACCGTCATAGGGAAAGTGACAGGTTTCTGTCACAGAAGGTCAATTTCCAGAGGGTCCTCCCTTCCCTGGGCCCAGGCTACCTCTTTTATCACTACTGATTTCTTTATTTTAGATTTTTTTTTATTGGAAAAGTATATTTACAGAGAGAAGGAGAGACACAGACAAAGAGAGAGATCTTCCACCCGCTGATTCAATCCCCTAATGAACGCAATGGCTAGAGCTGAGCTGATCCAAAGCCAGGAGCCAAGAGCTTCATCCATTGGGTCATCCTCTACTGCTTTCCCAGCTTGGAGCTGGATGGGAAGTACAACAGCCTGGACATGAACCAGTGTCCATACGGGATCCCGGTGCTTGCAAAGGGGAAGATTAGTCAAATGATCCATCACTCCAGGCCCATCACTACTGACTTATGATAAAGCCTACAGCTTAATTCCTTATCCCTCAAAATTAAATCTTTTCTAAAGCATCTTGTATTCAAAGATCATTGAGGCAGAGAGAGAGTGCAACAGAGATATCCAACCCTCCACTTCACTACCCAAAAGCCCATATCAGCCAGAGCTGTGCCAGGAATGCCATCCAGGTCTCCCACAGGGTTGGCTCCTGTAATTGAGCCATCACCCGCTGTTTCCCAGGTACATTTGCCTGGAGCTGGAGCAGAAGCAGAGGAGCCAGTTCTTGAACCCAGTCTCTGACATGGGGTATGGATGTCTCAAGCTGCGGCTGACCCAGCTGTGCCACACCATCTGCCCCAAACTTGTAGTTCCATTTACCAGGATCTTTGGCCCAGTGTCTTCTTAAAGGTGGACCTCGTTGAGTTCTCACCCTGTCCTTTGGACAAACTATGTTCCCTCTCAGATCGAAATCCCTCATCTGCCCTTCCACACCCTTTCCTGCCACAAAACGAGGACTCCTCCCTCCTCCTTGTGGAATGAGGGACCAAGCTAGTGGTTTTGGGAGCCGGGAAGTTGGCTGGAAGCCACTAGAACAATGTAGGCCCCACTCCAGCCCTTGAGGGTCTGAGGCTGAGTGAACAAGATAAATTGTCCAGTGGTTTTCAGGAGCCCTAATCAATTTCAGGGCCAGTCGAAGTTCTCTAGGGACAGATAAAGCCAGCCCTGGGAACCTTGCCCAATTGGAGTTTGTGCTATTTGAACTTGGGTGTGGTTTGGCCAAGTTCAGCAGGCTTTGCTGGGGTGGTTTACTGTGTTTCCAAACCGCAAGGCAGAGTAGGCAAAAGGCTTGCACCCCACCAGCCAGCCAGGAGGTGAGTGAGACAGGTGGCCTAAGCTCTCAGGCGACAGTCCTGAGGGCTCAGGGAGGGAGGCCTGGAAGACAGCGTCAGGTTGCAGGTTCCCGCAGGTGGCGCCGGCTCGACAGAAAGGAGACCTCGCCTAGGGGAGTCGAGCTGTCGGGGGTCCCTCTCCTGCAGCGGCGACGGTGGCAGTGGCCGCCAGCGCAGTGGAAGCCCGGAACACTGGGGACACCGCCTGGAGCCTCTGCGTATAGCACAAGGCCTGCTTCCTCTCCAGCCCGAGGCTGCTCGTTTAACCTCTAAGATGCCAGCCTGAGCAGGACGCTCGCAGGCACGCCTGGGGCTGGCTCCGGGCTTGCGAGAAGCCGGTTCTCCCCCGGCCTCCCATCCCGCCCCAGCTCTGAGCACCGCCGGCGGGCACTCCCCCAGAGGGCCTCTGTGCGGCCGGATGAGGAAGGCTGCCTGGCAAGCTCCGTGGTTGCCCCGCACGCAGGAACCCCTGTGGCAACGCCCAGTCCCTGGGGGTGGGGAGGGAAGCCTGGACCTGGCCCTAGCATCGCTTGGGAGCAAAGCCAGGGCACCTGGTGTGTCCTCCAGGGACCTTCCCGCCTTTACGAGAGCTGGGGAGAGAAAAGGGGGTGTGGGAAGAAAATTGGTGCACTGAGGGGGGCTGTTATTATTCTTCACTACAGATGTGTACCGTTCTCTGACCCAACGAGGCTGCAAAAATCACACTGGGTTCAGAACAAGTCCTAAAGGGGGGACATCCCACCACGTTGTCCTCAAAGCTCTCACAATTTCATAAGGATCCCCTACTTTGTCCCCTGTCCGGAACCTTCCACCTTTATCTCGGAGCTCCAGGGTTAAGGGCATTCTGCAGGTGGCACGGAAATGGTCTGGGATTTGGTCATCAGTACTGTCTGGCAGGCGCAAGACCTCCTGGGCACCTCCAGCATCCGGAGAAATGGCCTGTGTCCCAATCAGGAAACTCGGATTCCTTGGAGGTGGGGGTGGCTGATAGCCCCAGGCCCCGTCTCTGTGGGGACTGTGAGTGATTGTCCAGCTGTTCCCAAAATGTGCTCCAAGGATCCCTGTGGCTCACCGAGAGCTTTCCCGAATTTCTTTTCTAACTGTAAAGCTCCATGAGGCTGGATCTTCTTCAATGAAAACAACACATCACAACAGGCTACGAGAAGGCAGCTGTTTTCTATTAAGCCAGATATTAAAGCGGTCTGCAAAAAATGTAAAATGAAGCCACTTTTCTCCCTATATTTACTTTTTGGGAAAATTTTAAAAAATATTTTTTCATTAAATGGTGCCATTTCCCCCCCTTGAATTGTTCTATTGAAGTTTCCATGTGTTAGTTATCCATTGCTGTGTAACAAATCATCCCCCAATTTTAGTGACTGAAAACAAACGTTATCTCACACAGTTTCTGTGGGTCAGGAAGCTGGCAGCTGCTTAGCTGGGTGGTTCTGGTACAATCTCTCTGGAGTCTATGATCAAGGTTACCATAATCTCAAAGCCCAACTGGGAGAAGATCCACCTGCTGGTTCACTCATCAAACACCTGCACCAACTGTGGCTGGCTCCAGGAGCTGAAACCAGGAGCCGAATACTCTGAATCTCCCACACGAACAGCAGGGAAACCCGGCCCATTGCCTGTGCTTTTAACACTAATTACAGCTTGGAAGAGGGAGTGTTATAGCACTGGCTCTCAGAGCTTGATATTGCACCCTTGGCAGCATCCTCCCCGAGGGACGTGAGAGGCCAGTACGTTTTGGGGACTCTCTCATCAGATTGTTTGCAGAATCTTTGGGGTTGTAGGGAGAGGCCTGGGAATCTGCATGTGTGTGTTTAAGATTTATTTATTTGAAAACCAGAGTTACAAAGAAAGAAGAGACAAAGAGATCCTTGATATTCTGGTTCACTCCCAAATGGTCACAACAGCCAAGACTAAGCCAGGCTAAAGCAAGGAGCTTAGAACTCCATCCGGGTCTCCTACATGGGTGGCAGGGGTCCAAGCTCTGGGGCCATCCTTGACTGCCTTCACAGGAGCATTAGCAGGGAGCTGGATGGAAAGCAGAACAGCCCAGGACTCAAAGCGGTGCTCGCTTACGGGATGTGACTGTCGCACCACAACCCGGGACCAGAATCGTCCTCTGGGTGAGTCCGATGCCCACTGCAATGTGAGTCTCATAGCCTCCGTTTATTAAACTTATTATCCCCATTTCATGAATGATGTTTATGAAGATGAAGACATTTATTGAGTTTACTGGTCCATGGAATAGATAAACAAAAATGAAGTTCAGAGGGATTGAAGGAACTCTGCCAGGATCGAAAGGCCAGCAAGTGGGGTACCAGGATTCAAACTAGGAGCTCTGGTGAGAACTGTTTTCTTTCTTTGGCCGCTCCCTCCACCCCGCCCCCAGCCCCCTCCCTCCTCCTCTATCCAGAGCCTCTCAGTTTGGCTGCTGGTTGCTGTCACCTGGAGTCTTTAAAAAACGATATAAGGGTCAGATCTGCAGCCCAGAAAATGCACTGTCCCGGGTGGGGCTGCAGCTCGTGCAGTGTTTTCTCTTCCTCCTCCCACAGACACACCCTAATCCCTACACCCACACCAGATGCCAGAGTGCATGCACTCTAAGGGGTCAGCCATGGGCTATGTTACCTTTTCTTGGGCTGTCTGCATTTACAAACAGAAAGTCAGGACCCAAAACCACGCCTGCACCGCTGCCCCCGCCCGCTAACACATCCCAGCAAGTAACAGAGAGCCACTATTGATCCCAGGTCTTACACAGCCTAGAATCTGTCTCCACACACATCTTCCTAGTGTGCCCTGACTTCTGCCAATGATGCACTCCATTTCTTTCTAGTCCAACAATGCCCTCAAGAACATTGTCTTAAGCCATCAGCATTGCCTACAAGGGCCCCCCTCCCCTGCACCCCTCCCCACCCCCTACCACAGTCAGAATGACCAGCAAAATCAAAGAAAGAAAGAAAGGAATTTTTGTCTGCATTTGAGAAGGGACGTTAAGCTTGGAAATTCAGGTGGCACCCAAGGCATACACTAGCTCCTTCCTAGCCCCCGTCGGATGGAGAGCCAGTGTGTGGCTGTCTCTAGCAAGTGAAATGATGCTGACCCAGGTGGCTGCTCTTCCATCTCCCTTCCAAAATTGTCATAAACCTCTGATTTTTCAAAAATGAGAAAAGCCAAAAAAACAAAAAACAAAAAAGCACCCCAAGGGCCTGGCGCGGTGATGCAGTGGTTAAGGTCCTCTCCTTGGACGCCCAGGATCCCATATGGGCGCCCGTTCTTATCCCAGCGGCCCCGCTTCCCTTCCAGCTCCCTGCCTGCGGCCCAAGGCTTTGGCACCCTGCACCGCGTGGGAGACCCGGAAGAGGCTCCTGGCTTTGGACCGGCATAGCATGGGCCGTTGGGCTCACTTGGGGAGTGAATCATTGGACGGAAGATCTTCCTCTCTGTCTCTCCTCTCTCTGTATATCTATCTGCCTTTCCAATAAAAATAAAATAAATCTTTAAAAAAAAAAAAGCCACTCCAAAAAACCACCATCCTAAAATGAGTCTAAAATGATTTTTTTTTTTGATGGCAGCTACAGTCTCTATCCTGTTTCCTGTACCCGGTGGGGCCACTCCCCTGCCCCCACCAGCAGCTCCGCCCTCGGGAAACCAGCCCGCTTGTCAACAGCTGGGTTCCCAGGAACAAAGGCCTGGGTTCATTACCACAGAATCACCCCTGACACGTTCCCTGGGCCACGCGGGCCACCTCCCCCACAGCTCCTCAATTCACACCCCGAATGAAGTGTAATTGGACCCGGATGCCTTTGAAGTCCCCTAGCAGATTGCCAGCATTTTGAAATGTCCTTAATTTGCATGGTGAGGACCTGGTTGGAGGTGACATTTTCCTTCCCCTCATCCCACAGTTTTTAAAAGACAGAATTCTTTTAAATGCCATTTCCCCAACCAGAAAGAGTTACCATGGAAGAAATGAAAGCAATTCTCCAAGCCCGACAAAGAGAGGAGCAAAAATAAGGCTGATGATTTCATTAATCTCAAAAATTCTCTCCCCCCCACTTTGGTTCCCAGTTCTCATTCTTGTAAGCACCATGCACAAGGCCACGATTGCCTCTTAAACTTCTCCCCAAGTCCCCAACCTGCAGGCATGGATGTGTGTGTGTGTGAGAGAGAGAGGCTCCAGGAGACTTAGCTGGGAGGGTCCGAAGGTCCCAGATCACTGTAGGACCTGCAGTGCACATGCAAGTCATGTGGCCCACCTGGGCGTGGGGAGAGAGGTGGCAGGTGGCTGGTGAATCATGTGGGAAAGCAGGAGCGCAGCCCCAAGGTAAGTACGCCCGTGAGCATTGGGAGTCCAAGCCTGGGTGATTTCCAGTGAGCCTGCCTGGGGAGAGTGAGACCTGCAACCTGGGCAAGTCTCCAGTTGGCAGCCACCCTGCCATTTGTCAGCTTCTGTGAGATTCCTCAGGGGGAGGCAAATGGCCCACTTTCCCCTAGAGCAGCACTGTCTCTGAGCCCTTTTCTGTGGCGGGGAGAGGGGGCGCTTGGGACACCCATATCCCATAGTGGAGTGCCCAGGAGGGTGGGAGCCCTGGCTCTCCTCCCAATTCGCAGCTTCCAGTCACTGCTTGCTAGGATAGGCAGCAGGTGATGGCTCAAGTGGTTGAGTTCCCTTACCACGTGGGAGAGCTGGGTGCAGTTCCCGGCCCTTGGGTTCTATCTGGCATGGTCTAGGCTGTTGTAGGCATTTGGGAAGTGCACCCACAGATGGGAGATCTCTCTGTCTGTCTACCTTCAAAACAAACACAGAAGTAAATAGGGAGTGGTGTTGTGGCATAGCAAGTAAAGCTGCTGCTTGCCATGCTGGCATCCCATATGGGTGTCAGCTCAAGTCCTGGCTGCACCACTTCTGATAAAGCTTCCTGCTAATGTGCCTGGGAAAACAATGGAGAATGGTTCAGGTACTTAGGTGCCCATGTGCCCATGTGCCCATGCAGAAGACCATGATCAAAATTCCTTGCTCCTGACTGTCATAGCCATGTAGGGACTGAATCAGCGAATGGAAGAGTCTTTATATATATATAACTCTGGCTTTCAAAAACAAACAATAAATATTTAAATGAATTTAAATGAGTGAATAAGAATGTTCTGTGAGGGTGAATAAGTTCTGTAAAGGTACTGTTCAACACGGGAGCCGCTTGTCACATGTGGCCATACAGTACTTAAGATGTAGCTGGGGCAATCAAGGACTTAAATTTTGCATTTTATTCGACTTTAATGAATTCAGAATAGCCGCATATGATTAGAATCCAGCACAGGGACAGATGATCAAATATGAGGGGTTACCAAAAAGCTCATGAAAAAAAAATGTGCATTGTGAAAATATCTGTGCCCAATTTGAAATAAGTGGGTTTCTTTTGGCACCAAAATCATCTTATCTTTCATGGTTTCATGAACTTTTTGAAGTCCCCACATGAAATATGCAAGTGGGAGCTCCAGTTTGGGTGGGTGTACGTTGTTGACTATTGACTCCCCCCAGAAAGATCATCATAAGAATTTTTCAATCAAGCATGGCTAAGTGCATTAGACCTGTTGCAACAAGAGAAACCATCTCAGCGAGAGATGTTTCAAGGTGGGAAGCTGATGTAAGCAGATAGGTCTTTAATGCTTCAGAGACCACACCAGCTGATTTTTCAGTTGGCACTTAAAAAATATATTTATTTGAAAGGCAGAGTTATAGAGAAACAGAGAGAGAGAGCGCACGATATCTCTCCTACACTGGTTCAGTCCCCAAACGGCCACAACAGCTGGAGCTGGGCTGGTCCTAAGTCCATTCAGGTCTCCCACATGGATGACAGCCATACACGCACTTGGGCCATATCCTGCTGCCCTCCGAGATGCATTAGCTGGGAGCTGGAGCAGAATCAGGGAAGCCAGGACTGAGCCCCGTACTTCAATACGAAACGCCAGTGTTATAGACACTGGTTTACTTCCCTGCACCACAGTGCCGACCCCTTGTAATCAGTCTTGATAATAGCCATCTATTGATCTTTTCTTTTTTTTTTAATATTTTTATTTTATTTTTATTTGAAAGGCACTTATAGAGAGAAGGAGAGACAGAGAGATCCTCCATCCATTGATTCATTCCCCAAGTGGCTACAATGGCCAGAGCTAAAGCTGATCCAAAGCCAGGAGCTTCTTCCAGGTCTTTCATATGGGTTCAGGGTCCCAAAGCTTTAGGTCATCCTCTACTATATTCCTAGACCACAAACAGGGAGCAGGGTGGGAAGTGGAGCAGTTGGGACGCAAACCAGTCCCTATATGGAATGCCGGCACTGCAGGAAGAGTCTTAAGCTACTATGCCATGGTACCAGCCCACATGATGAATGGTTTTTTGCCAGTGACTGATGGCAGTAATGCTGTAAGGAAGCCTCAAGGGTTTGCTCAGGACCTGGGGCCAGTAAGGACTCCAGAAACTGGACGGTGGCGTCATGTTCACACAAAGCGGTCCAGCTGCAGCCTGTCTGGGGTGAGGCCAGGCTCCGTACTCTACTGGGACACACACACATATGACCTGCAGAGGGGCGGCTGCCATGCTCCTGCATACATGTCCTCCTTTCATTGAATTGTTGCAGTGGGAATTATTGTCCCCACCTTACAGATAGAGCAACTGAGGCTCCAAGGCTTGGAGAGGGTTTTGTGTGTTCTTGGTCTAGGAGGTCGCAGGGGCAGGCCGGGGACCCAGGTGTCCTCACCCTCTTGGTGGTGTCTTCTGTCCACCACCCTTCCCTGCTGTTCACTCTCACGGGCCTCTGTGAGGTAGGTAGCTGAGGCGGGCTGGCAGTGAGGTTGCAAACAGCTGTACTTGCTGGATGCAGGATCCTGATACAAGTATGGGTTGCTTGTTGGGATGGGAACTGAGGGGAGAGGGAGAAAGGGTTAGGGTCTTTGCCTCACCAAGCAGAAACAGGTCCCTGAAAACTGGCTGATGTGGCTAGGGCTCAGTTCAAGGAAGTTCAACAGGAAGGCAAGGATCTTGCACCAAAGCTCAACCAAGCAAATGTCAAATTCACAGCAACCCTGATAAGGAGCTCCGCTGCTCTCTCCCTTTTCTGGCTCTTAGGTACTCAAGACCTTGACCTCATATTTCTAGTTTTCTTTCTTGCTCCCTGCAACCTGCCTAGGCCATGTCCCTCTTTGCTCTTTCAAAGAGCTACCAATTCCCTCTCTTAAGTCCTTCCCTGTTCCCTGAGACGAGCTCTCAAAATGGGAGGAACTTTCTCTCAAATCAGCACTTTTGCATGCTACATTAGCATTTATTGGTTTGATATTTACATTTGGCAGAGAAGCACCCAGTCCCCCGGGAGCATATGTGCAGTCAGAATGCGCATGTGCGCTCACACATGGACTGAAACTGGTGCTGAATGCCACTGTCCCCTCCCACCCCTTCTGCCCTGCCCCAACTGTCCCCCGCACTTCGCAGTCCATTGAGAGTGACTTTGCAAGGGTCCTCCTCAGGCTCAAAAGCCCCAGTTGATAAGCATCACTTCTGTCCGGAGGCTGTAGGAGTTCCGCTTACCTGGAGGTCTCTGGCAGGGCTGAGCTGGATGTGTTTTGCTTCTTCACTGGACTTTGAGCAGGCATCTATTGGGGTTCTTTGAATTTCTCTACACTCCTTGTCCTGACCAAGGTCCCCTGGGATCTTTGCAAAGCTTTGCATCTCTTGAAATTTTGTCCACTCTGGAATTTGGCCCCTGCCTCCCTTCCTGGCTCTGACAACCAAGGTAGGATAAATTAACTGGGGACCGCTACTGGAGCTGGAGTGAAGGCCACATGTGGAGAGGTGAACAAGCAGTAAGTTCTCCCAGGAGGAACAAGCTGTGTGACAACAGAGTTAGGGCACTGCTAGCAGCTCTCTTTCCTCTAAACTCTCAGAGCCTCAACTTCCTTATTTATCTATTTATTTATTTATAATTGAGATCGTGTAGTTTCATGCCTCCCAAACTGGCTATGAAGATTGAGTGCAATCAGGCGGGACGCAGCCGTGCCTGGTGGTTGTTCAGCCTTGCGGCCTCTGAGCCTTGTAGGAGTGAAGACCTAGGCATCCATCTACTGTCAGAGACCTGTCAGGAGGTTGGTACCATCCTTCGCGGTTTTGAAAGGGCAAGTGGCTTTCCCATTGTCTTCATCAGCATCTCGCCACTGCAGACTGTCCAAAGGGCAAACTCCAGAGCCCCATCCTGCACCTGCTGAGTTCAAGAAGCTCCCCAGGGGACTCTTAGGCACAGGTAAGCCTGAGAATCATTCTAGGAAACCTCTGTGAAGTAAGCTCGTAGAAATGACTGCTCCTGTTTTGAGAGTAAGAGAACTTCCTCAAAGAATTGATCACTGCTTTTGCCCAAGTTCATGAACACCTCGAAGAGAGAGAAGAGCATTGAGAAGAGGCTCATGAGTCTTGTGGATTCCAGAAATTTCTCTCTATCTTTTACTCCTTGAAGGTTCAGCACACCCACACACACCAGTGGGAAGCACAGATGTGGGTCAAGGGCAAGGGTCTCATCTTCATGAGGAGAGCTGTTGGTGTCCACCTGCTGTTTGTGTCTGGAGTTCATCCTGAGTGGTACTGGAACACAGGTTTGAGTTGGGATGACAGGGTGAATAGAGAAAAATGTCACATGAACAGTCCAAGCTTTCCTTGGTTAAGGCAGAACTTTCGAAATGTTAAACTTTAATGCTGATGTAAAATGACCACATGTCCAAGAACTTAGCAGTTATTGAGGGAACCTGTAAGATGTTAACACAGATCCCAATGAGAATGAGGAGCGAGGGATTTCTAAGCAATGTACTAGAAGGAAGTTAGAATGAGGTGACTGAGTTAGACATTATTTACATCTCTACCAGACCTCAGAATATAAAAGTTAACCTCTGCCCCCACGGGGGCTGTAAAACAGCCCTGTCAATAAAGAAATCAATTGAAGGTTCAAGAACATCCAATAATCCCTTTTGTCTATTGGCAATTGAGGATCATTTTTGTTTTTTCCTGGCACCAGCCCCTCAGTTTTAGTCTTGGAGATTTCAGATACAACTGCCCTTGGAATGAAATGGAAGCCTTGGAAGAGAGGGGCGGGCAGCACAGTGTGGGAGGGGGAGGAGGGGAACAAGCTAGCCCTTTTCCTATGAGATCTGGAGCATGCGTTCCCATGCATTTCCCCCTGGCCTTGCAGAGCGTGATGCAACTGCTCTCAGCAGGCGTGAGCTGGCATCGTGCAGGGGAAAATGACAATTCACAGGAAGGAGACAAGGTGGCCTGCTCCTGACTCCCATTCTCTTTAACCTTGGCTGCTGCGCAGAGGGAGATGATGTATCTGCAAACACATGTGGCCTTGTCCAAAATATTTTCCCTCCTGTACTGTTCTTGCCAATATTGCTAATCTGTGGGTTGACTCCGGACCAAAATAAATCTCCCAGCCCTGGCCACCAGCTAGCTAATTTTACTTTGTAACCAGGGAATAGAAAGTACAGGCCCTGGACTGACCATTCTGTGTTTATTTTGCTTTCTCTCTGCTGCAGTTAAAAAAAAAAATCACGTTTGAAAAAGTAGATCCTTTATGCAAAAGAACAGACGCTGAGAGAAACAGCCACAGAGATGGATTGAAAATACCAAGTTCTGTCACGACCCTCCACTTTCCTCTCTTCTCAGGGTTCTGATCAAGCCCTTAGGTTTTCTCGTGATTTTTGAAGTTGCAAAATATCTCCCAAGGCAGAAGGGAGGGGTAAGGGTATATGGCCATTTGGAGAGGATTTTCATAGGCATTTGAATGAATGATCCTTGAAATCTCAGTGGGTCAGTGTCTGTCTTTAGTGCTATGGTGCTAGGTACACGTGATCCCCCCAGCTATTACTACCCAAGACAGTTGAACGCTGGCCTCTTCCTGACCAATCCCGGAGGAAGTGTGGGCGTGGCCCCTTAGCAGGGACCCTGGAGGTCACCTTTAGACAGTATTCATCTGAGGGTTAGGAGCACAGCTTGGCAACTACACAGTTTCAGTTGAAACCGGACTCCACCAACTTGCTGGCTGTGTGATCTCGGGCAAGTTACTAACCTCTGCCTCAGTTTCCCCCAGCAGTCCAGTGAGGATGGGGACCATCGCCCCTGCTGCGTTATGATCACAATGAGGATCGAATGAAGTGACATAAGAAGTGCAACGTTCAGTCCAATGCGTATGGTGAGGGCTTGTAAGATAGAAATGAAGGCTCTGTCAGGAGAGGCAGTCTCTTCAAGGTCGCTCAGGGAGTTGGCAAGTTGAGTTGAGAGAGAGAGGTTATTGCCTCCTGGAATTTGTGATTAATAACTGTTTTCGTTGCCTGTGTGACATCATCTTTGCTCAAGACTTGGAGGAGAACCCAAATGTAGAAGTCAAGGAGGTGCGGTCCGGGCTGGGCGTGCCTCTAATTGATGATGACACTACTGGCCTTTAGCTGGAGGCCACATGCTTTCTGCGATTCCTGTTGATACGCATGTGTTATAATTCGAAATCGGTGTCTGTATCCCCTTTTCAAGCCAAGTATTTGTTCCTACAACTCGCTTTTCACAGCTGCTTCATTTGTTTTTCCCTGCTGGCTCCTGAGGTCTTCACCAGCCATGTCTCATGGGCATCAGTTCCTTCATGGATCTCCAACCATGCCCCCCTCCTCATCACCCCTCTCCTTCTTCCTCCTGCTAGGGAAACTATGGTCTTCAACTGCCCCCCACTTCCCCCCCAACCAAGCCCTGCAGTTGCCGTATTTAAGTTGCTTATACATGATTAGTCTTGTGGTTGTCTTGAAAGCTACCAGGGCCTTCAGTTATTCCTTACCATGGTAGAGCAGCTTAGCCATGGGGGTCTGCTTATTGACCCCCAAAAAGACTTGAGATAGTGCATGAAATCTTAGATTATCAAGGCTCCTATCATTCAGCATGCTTGTCATGCAAGTCTTTTGAGAGGAAGCCAGTGTATCAAACTTCAAAACCTCAGGAAAAGGATGTTTCAGAACAATTGTAACTTCAAGCTTACAACTGTCAAGTGGAGATCCAGGAGTCCATCAAATACTCCCCTGTCACATTCCCCCCTCCTCAATCCCATCTCATGTCCCCTCTGCATAAAATGCAAGTCCAAGTCAATTGTTAAGATTCCACCTATTGGTGAACTGAAGTATTACAAACCAGCTCTACAAGACATTGTAAATGCCTGGGTGGACACGAGTGGACTTTGAAATGATGGAAGCTGAGAAGGTAAAGTCAGGTGTTTTTGAGAAGTAGCTTTAGGATTAGGCTGACCATGAAGGAGGAGTGAAGGCCCATAGCAAAGGAAGGTCTTTGAACAAGGAAGATGCTGCCAATCACTCTAAGGATCGCAGAGGAAAGCAGCTATTTGATCACGATCATTTCCACATTGCGTAAGGCCCCAGTATGTATGTAACAAGCCCCAGTTTGACACAATGCATACGTAATTGGGTTGACCACCGCTGTATTCTTGTTTTTCCCAAGTTGTTGTCCTGAGCAGAAAGTGATGAAACCCAATTTAACAGGCTAGCTTGAACAGCAAGGAGAAAGGACATTTCACTACAGAGTTGCAAATGGGTTTTTTATTTTTATTTTTTTCAAAAAATGGCCACAAGAAATCTGTCTTTCCAATAAAAATAAATAAATCCTTTTTTTAAAAAAGATTTATTTATTGGAAAGTCAGATATACAGAGAGGAGGAGAGACAGAGAGGAAGATCTTCCGTCCAATGATTCACTCCCAAGAGAACGCAACGGCCAGTGCCGTGCCGATCCGAAGTCAGGAACCAGGAACTTATTCTGGGTGTCCCACACAGGTGCAGGGTCCCAAAGCTCGGGGCCGTCCCCGCCTGCTTTCCCAGGCCACAAACAGGGAGCTGGATGGGAAGTAGAGCTGCCAGGATTAGAACCAGCGCCCATATGGGATTCCGGCACATTTAAGGTGAGGACTTTAGCCGCTAGGCCATGCTGCCGACCCCTGCCCCCAAAATAAATCTTTTAAAAGGTATGATATTTGGTAGACTAGGTGTATAGAGATTTTTTTTTAAAGATTCATTCATTTCATTTGACAGAGTTATAGAGAAACATAGAGGACACGCCCACAGTGGACACAGACTTCCCACTACCTCCAAAAGAGGCCCCTCTGGAGGAGGGGACCAAGCCTCCAACACACGAGCTGTTGGGGATACACAAGCTCCACCACAGCAGGTGCACATGTGCTCAAAAGTGTTCATTTGCTTGAAATGAGCCATCATGGGAAGTTCTCGTGGAGAGGCAGCTGGAGGCCGAGGTGCAGCGCTGCGGGGACTTTGGTCTAGGCTCACTGGAAAGATGCTTCAGCCTGAAGAGCAGGGATCACTAGTTATGGGGCCTGGGTAGCTGGCCTCAGCCGTGCACCTGCTGCCACAAAAACCAAGCACAGCAGAGTTGGTTCTGAGAAAGAGGAAGGAGCGCTGGGGGTTGGGGAGCCCAGGTGGACTTAAGGGTAATGACCATTTATTCCTCTTGGGATTATGTTTGGTTGGATTATGATTAGTTGGATTGCTGTATGGACTTGTGATTTGCCGTTTCTACTGTGTTCTATTATCACCAAGCTTGGTTAATAAAGACTCCTTAACAAATCTTAAACATGTCTGGTGTGATCTTGCTCCACCCCGTAACAATTTGGCTGGGCTCTAGGAGGAGAGTACACGGAGGGGCCCGCACAGCGTATCTGTAAATATTGAACAGGTAGAATCCAACCACCATTCATGAACGTGACTTCCCAGTCAAGGCAAAGGCCAGGTCTGAGTTGAACTTTCTGGCCGTCCACGGCGTCATTCCATCAAGCGCAGTGGGGAGAGCTGGCTCCTGGCACCTGTCTGGCCTCCTTTCTCTCTTCCTGGCTCCGGAGCTTGGTTGCACCGCCGAGAGGGGCTTTGTGCACACGTGTGAGTCTCTTCCCCCACTCATGTCCACTTTCCACCCCCTCAGACACTGCCCCCTACAAAGCATCATTTCCTGACTATCTCTCTGAGCCAAGGGCATGCCCCTCCTATCTTCAGATGTTGAAATATATGCCTTGGGACGAGATGAAGTCTGGGAGGGTGGAGTCCTCCTGAATGACAATGACCTTATCACAAGGAGCCTGTCCTCCCTTGACTTCCCATCTCTAGACTACATTTTTTTGTTTGTTTTGTTTCCCTCACTAAATTTAATTCTTTTTTTTTGGTAATTATTTTGATAATCTTTACATAGTTGATTAGGACACAAAGGGTCAAGGGCTACAGGAAAGTGGGTAAAGCTATTGTTTCCATTTTTTTCCCTGTACCGGGAGTAAGGGGGTGGTAAAGGGAGAAGCCCCACCCAGCCTCCCACCCATCCCAGGTCCCCGATGTGCGGCATGCTCCGAGGGTCCTGCTCAAGTGGTTTTGATAATTCAACAGTTCTGAATTGCTGCTAAGCTTGCCATTCCAAGCACGATAAAGTCACTGCAGAATCCACTGGTTGACATAGTCCACCTTAGAGTCTCCATTTGTCCAGATTTTCACTGCTAACACGTGACTGGGGTAGTGGATCGATTGTTCTGGATTATTTAAAAATTTTTAATTGCAGGCCCGGCAGCGTGGCCTAGAGGCTAAAGTCCTCACCTTGAACGTGCCAGCATCCCATATGGGTGCTAGTTCTATGGGCAGCTCCACTTCCCATCCAGCTCCCTGTTTGTGGCCTGGGAAAGCAGTCGAGGACGGCCCCGAGCTTTAGGACCCTACACCCATGTGGGAGACCTGGAAGAAGTTCCTGGCTCCTGGCTTCAGATCTGCACGGCACTGGCCGTTGCGCTCAGCTGGGGAGTGAATCATTGGACGGAAGATCTTCCTCTCTGTCTCTCCTTTCTGGATATCTGACTTTGCAATAAAAATAAATAAATTTTTAAAAAATGTTTTAATTGATTTATTGGAAAGACAGAATTGGGCTTGGCGCGGTGGTGCAGTGGTTAAGGTCCTCGCCTTGCACGCCCGGGATCCCATATGGGCGCCGGTTCTAATCCCAGCAGCCCTGCTTCCCTTCCAGCTCCCTGCTTGTGGCCCGGGAAAGCAGTCAAGGACGGCCCAAAGCTTTGGGACCCCGCACCCGCGTGGGAGGCCCGGAAGAGGCTCCTGGCTTCGGATCGGCATAGCATTGACCGTTGCGCTCACTTGGGGAGTGAATCATCGGACAGAAGATCTTCCTCTCTGTCTCTCCTCTCTGTATATCCGCCTTTCCAATAAAAATAAAATAAATCTTTAAAAAAAATAAAAAATAAAAAAAAAGAATCACACACACATCCACACAGATGTCTCCCATTCATTGGCTCATTCTCTAAATGGCCACAATGGACAGTTCAAAGCAGGTGTATCCTCTGGGGCTTCTCCATGAGTCCTACACGTGTTTGTTAGCTGATCTTCCAGACTGGCCTGGCCATCAGTATCCAGCAGCTTCTTACGCACCTGTACCAAATGCCTGCCCTGCTCTTCTCCTCCAGGTAAGAGAATTGACCTGAGAAGTCACACTGGAGGCAAGAACTTATTCTTGAAGCTGTGTGTATCTCAACACACCTGTCAGTGTGGGAGGCTGTCTTGGGTCGTGACCTTGCACATC
The DNA here is from genome assembly GCF_017591425.1 of Ochotona curzoniae. Classification (NCBI taxonomy): domain Eukaryota; kingdom Metazoa; phylum Chordata; class Mammalia; order Lagomorpha; family Ochotonidae; genus Ochotona; species Ochotona curzoniae. Next base: position 14,414,271 of record NW_024465023.1, on the reverse strand, counting down.
CCACAGTGCCTCCCTGGCACCCTGGTGGGATCTGGCTATGCCTGAAAGTCAAGGGAAAGGTTTCAGTAGGGATCCCTCACTCTCCTGTTGGGGCAGTGTGCTAAGCCACTGTCCGTGATACTCACATCCTGTGTCTGTGCAGGTTCAAGTCCCCAGTGCACCACTTCAGATCCAGCTCCCTGCTAATGCACCTGGGAAAGCAGCAAAAGATGGCCTAAGTGTTTGGGCCCCTGCACCCATGCAGGAGAGCATGTTGGAGTGCCAGATTCCTGGTTTCAGACTAATCCAAGCCCTGGCTGTTGTGGCCATTTGGAGAGTGAACCAAAAGATGGGCGATATCTCTCAGTCATCCTGCCTTTCAACTAAATATAATAAATCTTAAAAAGAAGGAAAAAAATAAAGAAAAAACTCTGCTATTTTGCTATTGTTACTCAGGAGAACCCCCCCCCCCCGGGGCCCCCCACCACACCACCACAAGCCACTGGGTAAGGAGGCAGGCAGGCAGGCGGGCGGCTTGGCAGCTTCAGCAGCCAGGAGGCGTGGCGCTGGGGGCCTAAGGAGGTGCCCGGGGTGTCCTCTCTTTGCCCCCAACACTTGGGGCTGCCCTCCCCTCCCCAACAGCCAAACCTGAAAGTCCCGCTTCTCCTGCCCCCTCTGCGCCTGCAGCAGGACACAGTTTTTCCCAAGCAGATTTATTATCCTGAAGGTCATTAGCGGAGGCCGGTGGAGCCCAGCACCTGGACGCTGCATCCTCCTCCCTTCGACCTCTGCCCGCCTCGCTCCCGTCCCGTCGCAGTGCACTTGGGCGGCGAGGGGGGTGGGGAGGAGTAGTATGTAGGAATGCCCAGGAGACCCTGCCTGCTCCAGATCTCCCCCCTCACCCTCCTCCAGGACCACTGTGCGCCTCCCTTCCTGGTCTCCCCAAGCACAGCAGCAGAGGCAAGTCGGTCTCTTAACACTGGGGAAGGATTGCTGTGGGTGGGTGGGTAGAGGGCAGCCTCCCCCCACAGTCCCAGGCTACAGGCACGGAAGCTTCCCCCAGGGATCCTGGCTGCCTCTGGCCGTCCCTCTCGACCCCCTCCCGCGGCAGGCAGCTGAGGAGATGGAAAGCAGGCCTTCCCGAAGCTTTAACTTCAGCCCGGCTGATAATAACTTTCCCATGGACCTCCACTGCGGCCTTGCCCTGCGCTCTTGCGGGATCCGCCCGCCTCCAGCCGGTTCTCATTTGCAGCTCGTTCCTGAGGAGGCCTCATTTCCTCGCCACACACCCCTGATGTGGTCAGGGTCTCCCTCCCACCAGCCCAGGAAGGGGTGGGGGCTTCCCTGAGCCCTCTCTAAGCATCCCCTCCTCTCGGCCTCTGCCCTTTCCCTGCCTCCCCACTCCCATCCACTCCTCAGCCCACAATACCCAAGGTCATTGGGTTTCGGCTCCCCATGCCCAGGAGCTGTGGTCTGGACTGAGGCTGTGGGCAGAACTGTGCCCGTTCTAGAAGATTCTCCCATTCTGCCAGTGGGCATGTTTAACGAGTCCCTCGGAGTTACCACCGCCCCTATATGCTATGGAATGGCGCCTCCAGGAGTTATAGGGCTCAGGGCCCTGCTGCAAACCCCTGGAAACAGTCCATTCACAGGCCCTTAGCCAGCCGGGGAGAGACCCCAGGGGCTTTTTAGTTCAACACCTCCACCCACTGTTGCCAGTCAGCACTGCTCCCGCCGAAACTACTCCCATCACACACCTCGGCTAACTTTGATCTTGCAGGCAGGCAATAGGGGTTGAAAAGATCACGGAACAAAATAACAGACCCTCCCTTTGGCACAGGCTGCGTGGCTGCAGTGGTGGGGTTCATTCCCTCGTCCCCATTGCCCCTGTCTCTCAAGCTTGTGAAGCAAACCCATGCGGCTATGGGATAATGGGCTTGTCAAACTGGCCTGAGTGGGTGGGCCTCCCGCAGCACCATTTGCGAGATGGGGAGCCTCTTCACCTGCGGGACCCTCTGTCTGCAGGTGGGCATTGCGATAGCACAGCTGCGCCTGCATGAAGGGAAAGTGTCAGATCCTGGGCGAGGCCGGAGAGCTCTGCTAGCTCCCGATTCGCGCGCAGGGTTTGGGGCGCCTCCCTCCGCCGCAATGGGCAATGACTGCGGGGCCTGGCCAGCACTGTCCACTTCTTCAAGGTTAGCTAGCTGCAGTGGATTCCATCACCCTTCTGGCCGCTGGCAGCTCTCACAGGACCCAGAGTGGCCGGGTCCAAGGCAACATCCCTCTTGGTTGCCCAAGATTCCCAGAAGGCGCAGAGCTGAGCAGCCGCGCTGGGAACCTCCGGAGTCGGCTTGCCCTCAAAGGCTGGCCCTTCAGGGCGGTTCTTTTGTCTCAGGCTGGACCCGAGATAAATAGATGTGATTAGGAGATCAAAGCGCTTTGCACGGCTTTGGCCCCGGGGGGTCCTTTGAAGTGCCCGCCTTGACCCCCTCCTCTCCCCAGCCCCCCACTCCTTGGTCCTCACGGCTCTGCGATCGCTCGCTGCTTCCCCTCGGTTCTTATCGATCTGCGCCGTGGGCAGCTCCCCGCGCCAGCCTGCCTGTGGCGTGGCTGCCGCAGAGATCCTGGGTTCCCGCTTTAGGCTGTTTACGAAAGCCCGGGGCCAGAGCCTGAGCCGGAGCCAGCAGGCCGCGGCAGGTCTGCCATCGAACACCGCAGCGCTTTCCTTCTGAACTTCAATTGCCAAACCTGAAAGCGTGATGTGCTAGTAAATGCCGGGCGGGGTGAATCACGCCCGCCTCGCCGCCGCGATCTAATTAGAGGAAGGTCCCGCCTGGGCGCCCAGAGCAGGGCCCGCTGAGGGAGGCATGGCCAGCCGCATTCCTTCTCTCGTTTGCCTTTGAAATGGGGGAGAAATTCCGGGAAGCGCTTATCGCAGAGACCCCGCATTTGAAAGCCTCACAGCGAGAGTTTCAGTGTTATCTACGCTCCAGGTGTGCCCTGTGCCCCATGAGGGGGCGTGGTCTGAGTACAGTCGGGGCAGGCCACCCGGGGCGAGCTTTCTCTGTTGCCAACACCGGAACCAGGCAGCTGTGTACCTGCCACCGGAGACACGCCTGGTCCTAGGGGATGGGACGTGGAGCGGGCGCTTCAGAAGAGGAGTTCCAAGCAGGAGGGAGGCGCTGAGTTACGCTCCGGCAGGTGCTTTGCGGACTCTAGCCAGTTCGGTGCTTTACTGCCCAGGAGAACAGACTTTCCGAAAACTACACCTTATAAACCTGGGGAATGACAGCCTAGGGTGGTGGGTTCCACAAATACGCACTGAGAGCTCAGCATGTGCTACACACTGGAGCGGGCCTGGGGCCACAGCAGTGAAGAAAATGGACAAAAGATCCCAGCCCTCTGTGGGCTCACGTTCTGGGGATGTGGGTGGAGAAGCAGTAAGAGTAACACCCAGGGACATGTCCCCACTGTCAGTAAAGGTACCAAGCAAGTGCTGTGGAAAGATGGAAGAGGGCAGCCGAACCAAGGGACTCGGGGAAAGGAGTTGGGGGTGGTGACCTTATAAAACACGGTGATCACAGAGGTCCCATCAAGAAGCTGACATCAGGGGCCAGGCACAATGGCTCAATGGCTAAATCCTCACCTTGTAAGTGCCAGGATCCCATATGGGTGCAGGTTCATGCCCTGCCTGCTCCACTTTCCATCCAGCTCCCTGCTTGTGGCTTGGGAAAGCAGTCGAGGACGGCCCAAAACCTTGGGACCCTGCACCTGCGTGAGAGACTTGGAAGAAGCTCCAGAAGAAGCTCTTTGGGCTTTGGATTGGCTCAGCTCTGGCCACTTGGGGAATTAACCAGCAGATGGAAGATTTTTCTCCATCTCTCCTTCTCTCTGTAAATCTGCCTTTCCAATAAAAATAAATTAAGTCTCTAAAAAAAAAAAGAACAAGAAAGTGACATTGGGTTAGGTGTTGTGGCACAGTTAAGTTGCATTCTCTTCCGAGTGCCTGGTTTGAATCCACGCTTCTCTATTTAGGAATGTTAAATGCACCTGGGAAGGCAGCAGCAGATGGCCCAAATACATAGGTTACCCACATGGGAGACCAGATGCAGTGCTGGCTCCTGGCTTCTGCCTGGCTTAGCCCTGGCTTTTGTGGTTATTTGGGGAGTAAACCAGTGGAGAAATATATCCATTTTCTCTCTTTCTCCCTCTGTAAGTCTGACTTTCAAATACACAAATAAACAAGTAATTTTAACTAGAGAGAGAGAGAGGTGATAGTCAAATAAAGGGTGAGAGGAGATGAGGAAAAAGGTCAGAGAGATTATCTGGAGACAGGGTTCAGAAAACGGAATAGCCAGTGCAAAGGCCCTGAGGCACAGTGAAGGAATAGAGAGCCTAAGAAATGGAGGCAGAGAGAGGGAGGGGATGGGCAGTTGCAGCATTCTGCCAATTGTCAGGATTTGTGCTAAATACTGTGTGCTGATTGCTAGCAGGCCAGCAGATTCCTCATTCAAAGAACTTACCATATTCATGTGTGTGTGTGTGGGGGGGTAGAGACTGAGACTTAATAGTAACACTAAATGATAAAGCACATAATTGACAAGTGGAGAGAGTAAGTAAATTTCTGGAAATGTCAAGGAAGACTTCCTCGTAGGGCAATCTGAACAGGGTTCTGTAGGTTGAATATGAGTTTCCCATGCGGAGAAAGAGAACGATCATTTCAGATGGGAAAAGGGTAGGGCTTTGAAAGTGTGAAGAACCCTGAGTAACTCAGGGAACAAGCGGACTATGGAAGGTGCTGAAAAGAGTGGGCAGGGATGAAGCTAACCAGAGGAGAGAGGAGGAGTGGCAGGGAGAAATGTTGGTCTCTTTTTCCTGGCAGCTGGGGCTGTATTCTCTTTCCTACATTCATACAACACCACGGAGGGCGGGGCTGGGGGCAGGGCAGGGCGGGGCGGGTGGAAACAAGGGAAGAGTAGGGAAGGGTGAGAGAACTCGCAGTGGAGAGAAGCTTCCACCTGCTAGGCTCCTCTGGGAGTCAGAGCAGAATCTGCCTGGAGTTGTGGCACCCAAGCCCTCTTGGTTCCAGACAACAAATGGAGTGATCTTCCACCTGCTGGTTCACTGCCTAAATGCCCACTATAGCCAGGACTGGGCCAGGTGGAAGCCAGGAGTCAGGAACACCATCCAAGTCTCACATGTAACACCCATCTAGTGGGGGTATCACCTGATGCCTTCCAGGACGGTAGCAGCAGGATGCTAAATGAGAAGTGGAGGACCTGGGACTTGAACCAGGCATTCCAGCACAGGATACAGACATCACCAGCAGTGCCACATTGGGAGGGGAGGGCCCTGCCTTGCTTCTTCCAGCATTGGTGGCTCCTGCTGTTCCAGGGCTATGATGCTCTCACTCCAGTGTCTGCCCCTGCCTTATCTTCTCTGTTCGTGTGTCTCTCCTCTCGCTGTCCCTTAGGACACCTGGGATTTGGTACCGTCTCTCTACTCCCCAAATAATCCCAGAGGATCTTATTTCATGATTCTTAATTGCCACCTAGGAACTTTCTTCTTGTTATAAGTTACTCATACAGGTTCCAAGGCTTGAGACGCAGACACTGTCTTTAGGGGACCACCATTCACCATTTCAGCTGCGGCTCACAGGAAGGGTTTGTGTCTTAGAGAAAGGATGTGGCTCTAAGCCCTGTCTGCCACTTCCCTGTTGAAATGTGGTGCATTAGCCTTGAACCTGGGTGGGCTGGTGACGCTCTGTCATCCAAAGAACTTGGCAAATGGATGCTGTGCCGTGCCGTGTGACTTCTAAGATGCGGCAGCATTTGCAACCTTGGCCTGTGGGGCCTCGAGCCAGTCTTAGCAGGCGGGGTTTCTGCGACAGTCTCGAGTGGAGAAGCTTCCAGATGATTCCAGCCCTCAGCCAGCCAGCCAGTCATGGCCTGGCATCGAGCCAGCAAGCAGGTGTCGCTTGTCTGAATTCCTGCCCCACAGAATCTGCATGCCTAAGCGAATGGCTGTTTTATGTCCCTCTGCATTGCAAGGGCGGGAGAAGGGGGTTGACAGTTTGTCACATGGCGCCAGTAACTGAAACATGTCTCCCTCTCGCTCTTTAGAAAGCCCCCAAATCGGGGGCTTAGCTCTGAGAAATAAATGTGATGGCCAGAGGGACCATAAGATTCTCAACCTGAACAGCTCCTCCCCATTCCCAATGACGTCACGAGGGGCGAGTTGAGGTCAGGCGATGTGGCCTGGAAAGCTCTGGCAGGGATACTGTCCTTGGTGGCTGTGGAGCCCGAGAGAAGTCACAACTTTCAGCTGGCAACAAGGTGGGTGAGGAGGGCGGGCGAGTGCCTCCGCAGGCCCTGGGCCACCTGATTGGCCACACAGCCCCACGGCCTAGCTTCACCTACCCCAGGGGGGAACCCAGCTGCTCTCCATCCGGCCTTTCCAAAGCCATTGCGTGGCGCGGGCGGGCCTGCCACTTGTAACGCAAGCCCCTATTCATTTGCTGTGTTGGATCTTTGGATTTTGTCATTTGCTATGCTGAGGTTTTCTTTCTGACTAATTTGTTTACCAGGTTTAATTCTTCAATCATGTTTTCATTTTAAGAGATTTCAGGGTAATTATGAACTTTGAATAAATCCATCTGAGGCACCAAAAGCGCTGTCTGGGCGCACGCTGGCTGTGCGAGGGGCCCCGCTGCTCGCCGCTGCGTGCTCAGGTCTCGTGTCGGCAGGAGGGGGGCGCTGCCCGCCCACCTCCCCCACCCCCACTAAACCCCAAGCCTACGATTGAAAACAGCTGGGCTTGCCTCAAGGCGCCAAGGGCAGGATTTGTGAAAAGAGCCACAAGTGGAAACCGCACGGGGGCTGGCAGAAGACAGAATGAGGCCGGCTGCAGGCTGTGGAGCCTGTGCGAATCCGGGGCCATTTCTACCCGTCTTGGCCAGGCTGTTCCCCCCGCCCCGGGGAACAGGCCCAGCACCCCTAGCACCCCTGCCAAACTGAGTGCGGAGAGCGTGGGCGGAGAGGTGAGATGTGGGGGATGGCTTTCTCTCCATGCTTCTAGGCGTTCTGGTTGGACTGGGAATTAAAATGACAGGAAACAGATGAACTAAGAAAAGCCAATGTAATTGCATATGTATGCACGGGCGCCCCCCACCCCACCCCAAGTAAGGATCAGGTGATTGGAACTTGGGTAGCCTCCTCAAATATACAAAGGAAGGAGAGGGACTTGGGGCTCCTGGGGGGCAGTGGGGAGGCAGAGGATGGTGACTAGCTGTTGCCGCTTTAGGCAGATATGAATGTGCCACTGTTGGCATGCAGCTCTCCTGTTGGCACAAAGACCTTTACTGGGGACTAGCTCCTTGACCAAAATGGGACTTTTCCCAGGCCAACCCTGGAGTCTGCAGCTTCTCAAAATAACCAGCTTGAAATAATCAATACAGCAAGGATGGCTATTTTGGGGGTAGCATCTTCTGGTTTCCCTGCAGTCATCTTTTGGGGGGTGGTGTGAGCTATACTCAGGAGAGGACCAGGGAGAGGCCAGAGGCCGCTGCCCTTGAACTTGCAGAGACCTAACTCCAATGAGCACGCAGGCCAGAGGCACTCTCTGCATCTTTGGGAACGAAACCGATTTATACCGCAAAGAGGAGGAGGACGGTTCCTCTTCCATGAGCTGGCAGGCTTGTGACAAAGGAGCTGACATGGCGCAGGACGTGGGGGAGGTTGTGGCATTCCATGAGCTGAATTGTGTGGTAAGGAGGTGGGGCTGTGGAACAAGAGCTCCAAGTCCTATCAGCAGGGTCACACTGGCAGGTGGGGGTGATAAGACACAGCCATAGGAGGGGGGTGGGTGGGCAGGTGTCTGGCCACACTCACCATTTCTCAGCCAATGCCTCTGGCTCCTGGCTGTGCTGAGCCCACCTCTAGAGAATGTGTGAGTGTGTGAATTCCATTCTGGCCCCAGCACCTTATCGCCACCACACAGGAGGGCTGCCTGTGTCCAGCATCTTATCAGCATTCACAAACTAGGGTTGCCTCATTTGCATCTCCCTATCAAGCCTAAGCCAGCAGGGGCCGGTGGTCTTTGGTGCAGAAGCAACAGCCCAGGCACTTAATCACAGCTCAGATCAACATGCAAGGCTCAGCTTATTTACATGCAACCAATCCCAGCAAAGGGGTAAAGAGCAAGCCTGCTGGGGAAACCAATCACAGGCAGAGAATTCTCCCCCCACCTCCTCCCAGTATAAAAGCCTTGGCACTGGGGATAAAGCCACACTGGGTTTGCTCTGACAAGAACCTGGCAGCTGCTGGCAGGAAGGAGGGAGCATCCATAGCGCCTTAGTCTGGGGTCTTCCAGAAGCAAATAGGAGCCAAGAAACGCTGGCAGAAGAGCAGGGTGTAAGGGAAGACGGTTAATAAAGGGTGTGGCATTATGTTGGGCATCTTTCTGGGGAATGAAATGGGCTGAATTGTGTTACCCTCCCCCTACCTCCCAATGTGGATGTTGAGGTCCTCAGGCCATGGCCTCCTGAGATCACTGTATTTGAAGACAGGGCTTTAAAAGAGATGACGAAGTGCAAGTGAGGTCATGAAGGTGCCCTTCACCCAGGGAGGTCCTTGTATGAAGATGTGATCAGGACAGTGACATGCACGGAGGGGAGACGATGTGCATGTGTGGGGCTCAGGTTGGCTGTGTGCAAGCCCAGAAGAAAGGCGTCACTGAACAACAACCTGCAGATGTCATCATTTCAGACTGGAAGCCTCCAGTATGTGGGCAAACACATGTGTGGTATTTCTACCCTCACTGTGTGAAGGCAGCGTGGGCCTGCCCGCTCATTTCCTGTAGGGGACTTGGTTAACCTGCCTAAGAGCTCAGGAGGCTGAGATGTTTATCCACGGACTTGTGTCAGTTGTTAACATGGGGCTGCTCCCAGGGGAGCGTGAACCACCCCCTAGCCCGTCTGTTGCAGATGCAGACAAAGCTGCTTTGATTGCATTAGCAGAACCCAGGCAACTGGTTGGGATCTGGGCATCAAGACACTTGCTGATGAGAGTTTGTGAGAGGCATCGATGATGGCATCTACTCCCTAGACCTATGAAACGAGTCATGGTCTATCTGAGGCACTGGCCCGGGGGCGAAGGGACTATGAACGTCCATGTGTGCCTTGCGAGAACATGCATATGTGTGACGTATGTATTGTGGGTGACGGGAACTCAAGTTCTGCAGCCATCACTGCTGCTTCCCAGGTGCATTTCGCAGAGAGCTGGATCAGAAACAGAGTAACTGTGGGGCCTGTGCAGTAGAGTCTCAGGCTAATCCTTCTGTGGTGCTGGCATCCTATATGGGTGCTGGTCCGTTTCCCATGTAGCTCCCTGCCTGTGGACTGTGGCCTGAGAGGGCAGTAGAGGATGGCTTGGGTCCTTGGCTACCTGCACCCATGTGGAAGACCAGAAAAAGCCCCCAGCTTCAGATTAGCTCATCTCTGGACGTTGCAGCAATTTGGGGAATGAACCAGTGGATGGAGGATTTGTGGGCAAATCCTCACGTGATGGTTCCTGTGACATAGCCTCTACAGGATCCTGCTACTGTTAGATTCTTGAGGCTGCCACCATTGTCCCTGCCAGTTGATGACAACCTCTTGAGATTCAAAGTGTGTATGACAGGGTCCTGCCTGCAGTCATGTGGGGGGTTCTATGGGAAGACCTTGGCTCTGAGCATCTCTAAGTGGGAGGCAGGCCCTGTGCTCCTCCAGTGTCATCCAAACCAGGACATGCAACCCAAATGGCGGAGACACTTGTCCTTGGCACATGTGTGGAGGACAGTTTTAGAAGGGGTGGTGGTGGTTAGGGTGGTTATATTTCTGTGAATCCTGGCTTGTCTGCTCAGTTTTAAGGCAGTCCCAAGTGAGGTTGGGCGCCCTTGACCAGGGATCCATGTGGACCCCCTGATAGTCCAGCAGAACAGACACAGAAAGCCTGGGGGATGCTGGGGGTTCTTACCTATTGCTGTGTAATAAAAATTGTGGCTTAGAACCACAGTGGCCACTGATGCCGCTCTCTAATGTAGGAATGGACTAGGCCCTGGGTGGGCAGGCCTCTTAGGCTGCAGTAACCTGGCAGCTGGAGTCATGTAGAAATTCATCACTTGCTCATCCAGCTCTCGCTCTGGGAAAACTCAAAGAGCAGAGGGTGGCAGTGTGTGAGTGCCAACTTTGGTCCAGTCTCTTGAGCCAGTCTCTGTAGGTTAACTTTGCCACCTGCTGGCTCAGGCTAGCTGAGCTTCTCCCTAATAACCAAGCCTCCCAGTGTTATGGGGTGCAGCCAGTGATAGCCAGCACCCCTTGACAGTGGGCAAATGAAATATGGCTGTGTCTCCTACCCTCTGTCCTGAAGGTGGGTCCTAACAGCAATGGAATGTTAATTCCATCTTTAGGAAGCCCTCAGCCACTCCCCCCATCACTTAGGCATTCACTCTTGCCCACCTGTGACTCGCCTATCATCTGAGAGGGGATGGTATTGCATTGTTGTGTAACCACTCCCCCTCACAAGCTCTATAAAAGGCTGGTGATGCGGGGGAGGGCTCGCTCTCTTTCTGGACAGGTGCTTCCATCTTCCATTACTCTGATACCTCGACTCCTGGCTGACCCAGGACAGGTAATCCCCTGAGCATGGTCCCTGTGTACTGCTTAGATGAGACAATGGATATAGTAATGTTGTTTCTGGTTTGTGTACTGTCAGGAGTTCCAGGAGAGGGGAGGCCTAGCAGTGATGGAATGTGGGCAGAGAAGCCAGGGCAAGGTGAATGTCTGCAGCTTTGTAAGTGTGTCCAGGTTATTCGTTGCATGTCTCTTGGGATAACTTATATTGTTGGGGAAGCTGGGACGTAGGTCTTCAGCTTAACGGATGGACTTAAGGGTGATGACCACTTGTTCCCCTTTGGATTATGTTTGGTTGGATTATGATTGGTTGGATTGCCATATGGACTTGTGATTTGCTACTTCTAGTGTGCTCTATTATCACCAAGCCTGGTTAATAAAGACTCCTTAATAAACCTTAGACATGTCTGCTGTGATCTCACTCACACCCCGTAACACCAGGGAGAGAAGCTGCACTGCTTTCTCAGCCATAAGGCCGCCCCATGTCCACAGCATCCTGCTGCTTCAGTGGGAGTCCAGGTTAGGGGGAGGGGACTCTTCTGTGGCCAGGACTGCCATAGTGTGTGTCCACAGGTTTAGAACTATCGCTGTGGGCCAGGAAGTGGCAACGAGCCCACTTGGCTTGCCTGCTTGAACCAATTCATCTGTAGTTCCCAGCTTTCTAACTTGCCTGCTTGTTTCCCATGATGCACAAAGGCCAAAACTCACGATCCCAGCAGTGTGTTAGGACTGAAACTGTGTACACCCTGTGTTGGGGACCTTCCCATTCGAGTTAGTCCCGCTCCATCATTATGCCAGGAAAGCTCATTCCAACGGAAATTTGACTATTGGTTTTTAATTTTGGTGCCATTTTTCAAGCTGATGGCTCTTCTGGCTGACAGTGAATTACCCGGGGTGCAAATTAAATACAATAGAATTGCTAATCAGGCCATTAGAATACGACGACATGAGGAAATCTACAAGTTGTCAGACCTGGGTGGGCTGTCTCCTTGCTTTTCTGGACAGAATTCATGTGACTTTGAATGGCCCTATACGTTAGACCAATACAAATATTAACAATGGATGCCTGCAGGCAGCTGTAGTTGGGCTGGGGCCACTGAGCAAGTGCTTACAAAGCCAGCCTGCCTATACTGTGGATCTTTCTCGAATGTTCCATATACTCTTTTCATGCGAGAAGTGTCAAGAATGAATTCTCAACCTCTAGGGCCCACAAGACAGGCACTAAATAATCTGGCATAATAAACAATGTTTTCAGATTTCTAAATTTAGAGGGAAGGTGAGAATACACTACCAATTCCTCTCCTGTGGAATTCAGAGCAAAGATAGACTTCCGTGTTGACTTCCTGTCACACGTTCAGCTGCACTTGCTCTGTGTTTCTGGGGTTTCTTTAATCCCCACAAAACTGAGAGGAACTAGATTTCGGAGCTACTTCCTGCGGGTGTAATGCATGTCCACAAATGGAGATTCTGTAAATGAGGAGTTCACTGGATCTACAGAGAAGACGGACTAGTGTCCCCCAGGATGCGGGTGTTAGCGGGGATGCGGGGCGCGGGGTGTGAGTGGGAGCCTGGTTGGGAAGGAGGTGTGTTGGAAAGCACTTAGGTGTGACTGAGGCCTCCCACTGAATCAATCACAGGCACACTGGCTGAGCTGTCTGCCACATTGGCCTACTTGGAGAGTTTGCGATATTTCATCTTCACAGAGGTTCTCAGAGGTGTGTGCTATTATCATTCCTTTCCCTCCCCCTCCCCATGCTGGGTGCCAATCTAGAAGTTAGGTGACTTTCCTGGGGTCAGCCTAAGAAGGCAGTGCTATCAGATGCGGCAACTGCTATTAGATGGGGCTTAGTTACCGAAGACAGGACCAGAAAAACCCCTTCATCGTATCAAAGCTTTAATAACATAGATATGCTTTCTTATAATAACAAAGTCTGGAAGTGAGCTGTCTCACCCCAGGACAGTAGCTCCACAATCACTGGCCACTCCAGTTCCTTCTAGCTTGTTCTATCCACCATCATCTTCATTCAACACACTGCCTCTGCCTGAACAAAATACAAGGTACCCATTTGCAGCAAAGTCTTAGGAAAATAATGAATCCCATTTTCAGAAGTATAACCAGTGCAAAATTAAGTAAAATGAAAAAAAAATTTTTGATTGCTAAACGTGGCTACCCTAACCCTATCTCCTATGCCTTTAGAAATTTGGGGCAATAGAAGGGAGGAGGATTGAACCTTCCTTCATGGAAGTCACATCCTAAATGACTGCTCACCTTTCATTAGCTACTAATAGCTTTAAGGAAGGCTGGGAAATATGAGGAGTCTTCAAGAAGTTTATAAAAGATGTGCATTCTCTTTTAATTCCAGTTTCCATCAACCTAAAACATTGAAAAACTTACTTGAATGAGGGGCTGCTGTTGTGACACAGTTGTATCCCTGGCATCCCATATGCATGTTGGATGGAGTCCAGGCTGCTCTGCTTCTGACCCAGTCCTCTGCTAATGTACCTGGGAAAGCAGCAGAAGATAGCCCAAGTGCTCAGGCCCCTGCTGCCCATGGGGGAGATCCAGATGGAGTGACTGGCTCCCGGCTTCCACACGGCCAAGCCTTGGTCATTGTGACCATTTGGGGAGTGAACCAGCAGATGGAAAATCCCTCTTTCCTCTCTCTCTCTTTGTAACTCTGCATTCAAATATTAAAAAAAAAGAGAGATTTATTTATTTGAAAGGCACAGTGACATATCTTTCTTTTGTTGATTCACTCCCCAAATGCCCACAACCCCCAGGATTGGGTCAGACTGAAGCTAGGAGCCAGGAATCCCATCAGGGTCTCCCATATGGGTAGCAAGGACCCACATACTAAGCTGCCTACCAGTGTGCTCGTGAGCAGGAAGCTGGTTCAGAAGCAAAGTGGAGACTCTGACTCAGACATGCTGATGTGGGGGGCAGCAGCCCCTGGCAGCTTACTAACCGCTACACCAAACACCCATTTCTCCCAGGAGCTGTGTGAAGCACCCCTCACACAGTTTTCATCGCTGGCAACTACAGCAGCAGGTCATGGGACTTCTCTATTAAGGGAAGTGGATATCAGGCGTCATTTGGTATCTGCCACAGCTGGGACTTGGCTCTGTCAGTGTGACTCTTAGAGCTTTAATCACCCCACTGTCATGCCTTCTTTCCACCCCATGAAAGAATGAGCAGAAAAGACACGGGTGTGTTTCACACAGATCTTTCTGTCGAGGCCCATGATTTTTTTGCTTTCGCAGGCTACTGGAGCCATGGTGCCCACACCGGACAATCTACATGACCCATGGCCATGGACTTCCTGTGCCGGAAAGCCCAGCTTCCGGTAGAGATCAACAGGAACCAGTGAAACGTAATTGACACTCTGGAGCTCTGAGCTCGTCTGTGAGAGCAGGATGGGACTGGGGCACCCTTCCCTTGCTGGCCTCTGCTGGAAGCCAGCGCTTCCTTCATAAATCATTTACCTACAAATCCTGGTGGCGACGGCGGCGGCATCTTAGCAGCCCAAGATAAGAGTTCACCCTGGGAAATATAAATAGGAAGTGGGCCAGCACTTTTGAAGACAAAGCTGCAGCGTGGTTGCATGCCCCTGTGTCACAAAGACGCTAAAGCCCTTGAGCCTGAACTAGGTCATCTCCAGCCTCCCCAGCTGTGACAACTTGTACTGAGTGAGACACATAATATTTATTTCAATCTTCCTGCAAGCTGTATGTTTGCCTGGGAAATGTATACTGGTCAGGATTTGTTCAGGAAAAGAGATACAAATAGGAAAGGATTTATCACAGGGGGGTTAGGGACACTGTCTCTCCCCACCCCTCCACCCCGCCCAATCCATGGGAGATACATTCCAAGAATTCCAAGGAGTTGCCTGAAGCCATGCATGCTACTGGGCTCCATACAGTTTTCCTCCACCAATGATGATACTGCCAAAGTTCCGTGGGAAGTTTGGACACCAGCTCTCACATTTCAGACTTCCAGATGGTCAGAAGATATAGCAAGGAGCCCAGCAGCCTGTGGGGTCAAGGTTGATGACCATCAGGGAAGTGCCTAGAGGTTGTGGTGAAGCGCTCTGCTTACTACACTCTGTGTGTCTCTCTGCTATCGCATGGAGAAGCAGTCACCACCACGGCTTCTTGCCTTTTCCACCTTCTAGGTCTTGTGCAAGTCTGTCTTCGCTATTTGCAGATTCCGTGTTTGCAAATTCACCTGTTGGCTCACATTGCTTTGCAACCCTGCCCAGATCAATACTCATTGTTCATTCTCACTTGCTGGTAGACAGAGCACCTATCTCAGACTCTTTGCTGCTGCTTTAACAAGACCACGGACCAGGGAACCTCAAGGAAAAAGAAAGAAATTCACAATTAGGGAAGCTGGAGAGTTCGACATCAAGGTGCTGGCACCTGCTGCCCACCTTCATACTTTGAGCATAGCCTGGTGGAGAGCATCATATGCAGAGACAGTGCAACAGAGAGGGAGGGAAAAGGAGTTGAGTTTGTCCATTTAGCGCCCTCTCTCAACAACTGACTTGTTCCTTCTCTGGTTAAGAGCCCTCATGAGCTCTTAAAGGTCCCACCCCCTCAGCACTGCTGATTGGGGTTTGTTCATGGGACACAATCAAACCAGGGCAGTGGAGAAAGCCTCGGGTCAGGTGGCTTCTGTGTTTCCTGCCAAGGCCGAATAAGATGCTACTCTGTGTTCTGGTGCCAGCTACCACGCCCATAAACTAGCAGCATGGCAGCACTCCGTGTAGGAGGACTGTGGTGTTTCATGCTTTTCCTTGGTGATTGTGATCTTTAAATTTGCTTCCCAGAGTACCCGCCTAGTCCTCTGGAAGACAGAGGGTTGAGATATACCCTGCAGAGGAAATAGCTGAGCCATTCCAAAGCCAGAAGCTTCCTCTGGGTCTTTGACTTAGTTGTAGAGTCCCAAGGGCTTGGGCCGTCCTCAACTGCTTTCCCAGGCCATAAAGAACAAGCTGGATGGGAAGTGGAACAGCGGGGACTCAAACTGGTGTCCATATGGGATGCCAGTGCTGCAGGTGGAGGACTAGCTTGCTGTGCCACCATACTGGCCCCTCAACCATAATTCTTATTGAAAAAATCTGGTTACCCATGTGGCTAAGAATGCTAGAACATGTGTTTCCCAAGCTTTCAGGTGCTGTATGTAGCACATTGGAGACTAGAGACAGGGAATGCTGTTGGTTGCTTGTAGACCATCCAGCACAGGGTAAATCGTTTGATGCTTTGAAAATTGTTTTCATGACTGCCCTGGGGGGCAGGCATCAGATACAATGAGGTGGCAGCTTGAGATGCCCAACCTTCTTCTCTGAGTTTCTGCGTCAATGTTCTGGTGACTCCAATCCCATTTCCTGCCCATGCACGTCTTGGGAAGGCAGCAGAAGAAGGCCCAAGTACTTGTGCTCCTGCCACCCACATAGAAGACCGTGACCGAGTTTTGAACTTCTGAGTGTAGCCAGGTCTAGTCCTGCTTATTGCAGAATTTGAGGGAGTGAACCAGTGGAAGGAAAATCTCTGTCTCTGTTTCTCTTTCATTTAAAATGAAAATAAGTAAGCATATTTAAAAATGATTAGTCTAGTGCCTGACACGGTAGCCCAGTGGCTAAAGTCTTTGCCTTGCATTCGCCGGGATCCTATGTAAACTATGAACACCAGTTCATATCCTCGCTAATCCACTTCCCATCCAGCTCCCTGCCTGTGGCCTGGGAAAGCAGTCGAGGATGGCCCAAAGCCTTGGGACCCTGCACCCGTGTGGGAGACCCGGAAGAAGCTCCAGGCTCCTGGTTTCAGATCAGCACAGCTCTGGTCATTGAGATCACTTGGGGAGATAACCAGCATATGGAAGATCTTTCTCTCTGTGTCTCCTTCTCTCTGTATATATCGCATTTTCCAATAAAAATACAATAAAATAAATAAAAAATATTGGCCTAAGGTCAACAATGTATGTCTTTAATTAATAACTGCTTACCTTCAAATAATAGTATACTATTTCCGCAAATGGGATGCTGGCACTACAGGCTCTGCTTTGCCATGGCACTGGACCCAATATATATTTTTTCTTTTTTCTTAAAAGCCATCCCCTCTTGCTTCGTACCCTAATCAACTATGTAAAAATTATTAAAAATAAAATTTCAAAAATCCATCTCCTCAACTACTTCTGGGAGAGCCCATCTTATAATATCTCTTTCCTAGTATACAAGGGGGCTTCAAAAAATTCATGGAAAATGCACATCATAAAAAAAAACTATGATCAAATTTCAAATATTTTTGCACTGAAATATATTTGTCTTTTAAATTCCCTTTCTACAGACTTTTCCAAGAACCCTTATATTAGCATTCTCCAGGGTAACTGAATCAATAGGAGATAGAGATTTATAGATGGATTGCGGGAATTGGTTGGCTCATGCAATTACGGAGGCCAAGAAATTCTGTGATCTGCTATCTACAAGCTGGGGACTGAGAAAAGCCGATGATGTACATCCTGGGCCACGTGTGTAGGCCCAAGGGCACACATGTTCAAGGGCAGGAGAAGGCAGATGGCCCCAGCTCACAGACACAGAACACTCCCTTCCTCTACCG
The DNA here is from genome assembly GCF_017591425.1 of Ochotona curzoniae. Taxonomy (NCBI): domain Eukaryota; kingdom Metazoa; phylum Chordata; class Mammalia; order Lagomorpha; family Ochotonidae; genus Ochotona; species Ochotona curzoniae. The sequence goes on along the minus strand of NW_024465023.1, from coordinate 14,397,008 downwards.
TTTATTTCTTTGAAAGAGTTACAAGGAGAGGGGGAGATGACAGAGAGAGAGAGAGATCTTTCATCTACTGGTTAATTTTGCAAATGGTTAAAATAGTCATAGTTGGGCCAGGCCAAAGCTAAGAACCGGAAACTCTATCTGGATCTCATTTTGGTGCAGGGCTCCAAGTACTTATTCCATCGTCCACTGCTTTCCTAGGACATTAGTAAGGATCTGGATTAAAAATGGAAGAGCTGGGATGTGAATTGTCACCCATACGGAATGCTGGCGCAGGAGGCAGCATTACCTGATATGACACAATACTGCCCCCATCCCCTTCCCTGCCTTTTGTTATAAACACAGCATCTTGCTAATGAACACCTGGGAGGCAGTTAAGTATCTGGGCCCCTGCCTAGCACATGGGAGCCCAGGATGGAGGGTTATGGCTCTGGGCTTTGGGCTGGCCCACCCTTGTGTGTTGTCAGTCCTTGGGGAGTGACCCAGTAGGTGGGCAATTTCTCTGTGTCTTTCAGAAAGTGTTTTCTCAGCTACCTGGGCATCCCCTAGCCCAGTCAACCTGGTACATCAAATTAGCCATCCCATATGGATTCTGTGCCTTAGTTACAAGATGCCCTGAATTGCTGTCAACTGTGTAGATTTTGTATTTTTCACGCTGGTATCCATGCACCTGTGCTCTAGAATAATAGTCCCTTAATGTGTTGTGGTCTACAAAGCATTCCCCCATATGATGGCCAGTTTCATCCTTGCCAGGTAGCTCTTCTTATTTCCATTTTTCAGCCAAGGACATTAAAGTTCAGAAAAAAAAAATTAGAAGGATCTGTCCAAGGTGCACTGCAACTCAGCAGCCCTTGGGAAGTCCCTTCCTCCCTTCTTCCATCCCTGCTGGTGGCCTGGGGGACAGTGTCTGCCACAGCAAGTGCCCGCTACAGTAGGTCGTGCCTGTGATGTTTATCTAGCAGGTGTTTGCGGGGGAATTGCATGCTGAAGGTCCCTTGTTGAACACTCCCTGGGAGGCATAATGGCCTTCAGTCCTAGTGCAATTTGCTCAGGATTCGCCTGTGCAGGTGGAATCATGGTAGGGTCAAGCAGAGAGCAGGCAGGATAGAAGATTTGGAGATGGGGAGTTGCTGCTGGAGGCCCGGGGCTTGAAGGTGATGGTGGGCACTGAGTGGGGAGAGCTCACAACTTGGTGCTGTGGGATATCCATCTGTAAAGGGCATAGGAGAGGGTCTATGGGGCGAAGCTGGCAGATAATCCTGTACTCAGCTGCCACAGCCCAGACAGCTGAGTGGCTTCCAGACCTGTCACCGGTGGCTGGCCTAGGCTGCATGGGGATGCAGCCCAATGGGTGGCTCTATCTCAGGTATTGCCCCTACAAGGTTAGCTATGGCCTGACAGGGCATGGGGCAGAGCTTTGCAGTGTGAGCCACAGTCCAGAGGGATCCCAAGTAGGACAAGGGCACCACTGGCCTTTCACACTCCTCTTCCTCCACAGCGGGTCCCTAGTGAAGGGCTGATTGCCCTGGGGAGACACATTTCCAAGCATTTCCAGCCATGCTCAGGAAAGCTGGTCTGATGGCTGCAGGGTGGGCCTGCAACAGAGTGACAGGGTTGGGAAGCAAAGGATGCAGAGGAATCTAGATGGCAACATTTGCAACATTCATTCTTCTGCAAAGTCCAAGAAATTGTACTCAGCTTCTCTCTCCTGGCCTGTACGAGGGGTACTCTTCCTCTAGCCTTGCTCACTTCTCATTGCTGTAGCTGTGAATAAACTCCACGGGGGGTGTGTGTGTGTGTGGGTGTGTGTGTGTGTGTGGAGGTGGGAAGTGTTTGAGATTGGCAACTTTAGATCCACCGCCAAGAGTCCAAGGCCTGGTGCATAGTGTGCCGGAATCACTGTTACCGCGGAGGTGGGAGATGGCAGGTGGAAGGAGGTGGAAGGTGGGTCTACTGAGAGCATCAAGTAGAAGGAACGGAGATGGCTGAGCGTGAAGTGTGGCTCCTAGGGAGTGATGCCTTCAGAGACTGTTGCAGCTCAGCAGTCCTTAGGCTCCTCACCCCTCCTCCCCCCCAGGAGACTCCAGATGGTTCTGAGCTTAGAGCTGGGAGAGATTAAAAGGAAGAAGGGCAGCTGGGCCAGAGAGAAGGAGGCTTCCGTTAGACAAGAGGTGTCCAGTGTAGAACTCATCCAACTCTAAAAGAGGCTTGAGGAGGAGCCTGGGGGGGGGGCTGCATTTAGCCCCACTGTGACCCCTGCTTGCTTACTCATTAGTCCTTTAAACTATCTGTACCTATTCATTTTAGGCCTGATTGTTACTCTCCTTCAGAAACACCGGGGTGGCCCCTGGGGATGGGCTCCCGTTAATTAAAATCATATGAGATTTGTATGAAAAGTATGGGAAGTCATTATTAATTTACAGTGAGAAATCCAGTCGCTTGTTCATTTATTTACTGCATAAATATTCATCGAGTGCTGACCTAAGCCAAGCTGGTCATGCATAACCCAGAAGTTCTTTCTGGAAGGTAGCATAGTCCTCCCTTCCAGGCAGGAAGTAAAATCTCACCATGGTTGTTTGTAACAGAATTTCATTTAGAAGGATCATTAGCAGGGAATAAGGAATTATTAACTAGTGAAGCCAGGTGTCAGGAATTCTTGGCCTCCCACGTGGATGCTAGGAACTAGCGCACTGGAGCCATCGTCTGGTGTTCTTCTGGGAGGCATGTTAGCCGGGAGCTGGATCAGAAAGCAGAACAGTTATCTGAGAGGGGATGCCAGCGTCTCAAGCAGTGGTTTAACACACTGAACCACAAGGCTTACCCTAAGAAGGGATTTTTGATGAGGGCAAATGGAGTTAGAGTTCTCACTAAGACAACCATAACTCCACCCCACTTAGGAGGGAGAATTTCAAAAACCAAAATGCAGACCTCATCACGAGGGCTGTTTTGCCAGGTACCTCTGGATTTCATGGGGAACAAGGTGCAGTCTGGGAGATGAACCACAGAGAGAGTGCATTTTGTGGGGAGTGTGCTGATGGTGGCCAGCAAGCCTGGGCTGGGTGCGGTCCTGAAAACAGCCTACGAACTAAGATCTGTCGGTCTGTTGCCAGTGAACTTCTGGAGATTGAGTTACCAGACAAAATATAGGATATCCAGTTTGATTTGTAATTCAGATAAACAATGCGTCCCTTTGTAGTGTAAATGTTGTAGTTTATTTCCTCCATCTGGCAGCCCTCCTTCTAGGAAAAGCTGGAGGGGAAGGAGAGCAGGGCTTGGTGGGCTTGGTGGGCTTGGTGGGCTTGGTGGGCTTGGTGGGCTTGGTGAGGCAAGGTGAGAGAATGAGACGGCGCCTTGGTCAATGCGGGCCTCTGGGGAGTGAACCTGTGGGTAGAAGATTCTTTCTTTCTGTAACTCTTTCAAATAAATAAAATAAGCCTTACAAAAAAAAAAAAAAAGAAAGTAAGAAAGAAACTCTTGTCACATATCTGTCTTTTTAAACACCTTTTCCTTGACTAGGCTTTTTACCTTTAAAATAACACTCCCAGTTTTTCCTGCATTTCTCAGTTTCACTGAGTTCTGCCAGGGTCAACCCAGGTATTTGCAGTTGCTTTCAACAAGAGCTGAGCAGGCAAGAAGAAGGTCAACTCCGGTTTCAATGTATCAATAATTAGTAACTATCTCTGTCACAATATCAACTCACCAAAGGGTAGTTATTGTGGAAAGCTGGTCAAAACCATTACCTTGGTCACAGTACATACGTCAGGAAACTATTCATGGGAAAATACGAGAACGGGTTCTAATTTTTCTAAAGACATTTATTTGAGAGGCAGAAAGGGAGACAAAGCAAGGCCTCCCTCTGCCAGTTTACTCCTCAAGTCACCACAGTGGCAGGTGCAGTCAGGACTGGGTACGAAGTGGAGAGGCAAGAACTCCATCCGCGTCTCCCACACAGGTGGCAGGACATCCAGTGACTCGAACCATCCCTGTTGTCTCCCACAACCCACATGGGTGAGAAGCAGGAGTCAGGGGCTGGGATTGGGAAGTAAAGCCAGACCCTCCCACATAGGAGGAGGGTATCCTAAGCGCTAAGCCAAACAAACACCTGCTCTCTAGGGCTGAGATGGCAGCAGTATTGTCTGTACATGCTGGAGCCGGAGGTATACTCAGCAAATACACCTCCCTTTCTCTAGGAGGGACTATCACATTCTTTCAAATCATTCAATCCAGACATTTGTTTTGATGCCCATTGTTCCATCCCAGACCCCTGTTCTGATGTGCTCATGTCTCCAATGGGCGATTTACAGCACGGCCAGTTACTTCTCTCCGCTAATGGATCTGCTTTTGCCTCAGTTGGGCACCGACGATTTACGGACAAGAGCCTTATCCCATTGTGGCCGTCCTCCCTCACACCCCAGATAAGTGAGCGATGAGAAGGCTGGTACGGCATGCTCTGGAGCCTCTGAAAGCCACCACTGCAGAGATGAGCTATAAGCCATGCTAGGTTTCTCGCTGCACAAAATGTCACCCACTATTCAACTTTTACAACCAGGCCTACTGAATTACCATGGGGCCATCCATCAAGAATGGTCTCAGCTGTCTCCACACAGATAAATAAGTATGACATGTGAATACCATTCAGCCTGTAACTATCTCTTACTTATTTTTACCCTGTGAGCTAGTCTTGTGGGGTTAGGCCAGGGGTGGGGCCTGCTGCTAGAATAATAAATGCCTGGGTCCTCCGGGTGCAGCTGAGTTGGTGTGGCATTGTCTTATTGATCAATGGCAAAAAAAAAAAAATCGCCCTCCAATGTAACTAGAGGAGGAAAGACCAATGGAAATGTCTCCTTCAGAGTCGCCAGTGCTGATTTTTCAGACTCATGAGAATTCCTCAAAGCTGAAAGGAAAGAAGCAATAACTTCTCAGTTGCTGCAACTATACCCAGTATTTCACTTGGGTAGTGCCCAAGAGGACTCCTGTGAACCAGTTTGTCACTGGCTCAGCTTTCTGGGAATAGACTCAGAGACAGATATTTGCATGCTGGAAGTTGATAGAGGCACACTGCCCCAGAAGGGGTTGGGAGGGTTGCTGAACTGGTGAGAGAGAGAGAGAGAGAGAGAGAGAGAGAGAGAGAGAGAGAGAGAGAGAGAGAGAAAGAGAGCAAGCGAGCTGAACTGTGATGTGTTGGCATCCAAGGCCCAGATGACCCCAGGAGGGGCTCTGGAGCTATGGTGCCCTTTTGAATTGTCCTCAGTTGAGATGAGGGGACCACATCTTGGTGTTCGCACACTGACCAGTTGTTGTCGATGGGTTACTCTTGGAAAGGGGACATAAGCTTGAGCAAGGCAAGGTAAGTCTGGGGCCCTTGTATTTCACCAGCTGGGGACATGGCAGCACACAGTGGTCATTTCTGTCGGGTGTGTGTGAAGTCCTGGTAGATGATGCAGGATCCTTTCCAAGCTGACACCTCACTTATGCCTTCAACAAGCTGGTCCATGTGTGCAAGGGCTCGCGGCTTCTGGATGACTCCGTTTGTAATAAAACCAATGGCTGTTCTTACTGTGCTCTTCACGACCAAGTGGGTACCTTGGCACAGTGCAGTGTTATATGAGAGCCCAGGTCGAAGGTTTTAACACTCTGCAAGTCCTCAAAAGCTGTCTAAGGCCCTGGGGACAGTCAAGGTGAATCTTTATCCTCTAAAGATATTTGTCCTGGTCAAGATGAATTGCTATGCATTACAACAAGGCTAGAAAGGGTCCAGTTTAGTCCATTTGAAACCCAGTGGCTAGATGGTTTTCTTAAAGAGTGGTAGAATTCATTTGTGAAGACGACATCTGGTATTGAATGTTTCTTTATTGGGAGATTTTTTGGGAGGTAGTTATTTGGTTATTTATGTGTATGAGAAAAGAAGAGAGAGAAAAAATTCCTAAGCATTGGTTCATTCCTCAAATGCTTGCAACAGCTGGAGCTCTGCCAGGCCAACCAACAGCCAGAGACTCAACCTGAGTCTTCCATGTGAGTGGCAGGAACCCGACTATTTCAGTCATCATCAGCTGCCCCTCCGTGTGTGAATGAACAGGAAATTGGAATCAGAAGAGACACCAGAACTTGCACAGACCCTCTGATACAGAATGCTGGCATGCCAAGTGCTGTTTTAATTGCTACGCCAATCATCTGTCCCAAGGGGAGGCTTTTAGTGACTGGTTCTTTGCTGGGAGCTTTTGATGACTGATTGTTGTAGGTTTTTTGAGATTTTACCTTTTTATCTTTAGCCAGTTTTGTTTTTGTGTCTAGGAGTTTGTTCATTTTATCTAGATTATCCAATTTGTTGATGTACAATTGTTCCTACTATTCCATAATCATTTTCATTTCTGTACATTTCAGTTTCAAATTTCTGATTTTAGGGTCCAGCCTTCTGGCAAAGCAGGTAAAACCACCACCGGTGACACTAGCATCCCATGTGGGCAATGGTTCAAGACCTGGCTGCTCCAGTTCTGGTCTAGCTCTGCTTATGGTCTGGGAAAGCAGCAGTGGAAGATGAACCAAGTCCTTGGACCCTGCACCTGCGTGGGAGACCCAGAAGAAACCCCTGGTTCCCGGGCTCAGACCAGCCCAGCTCCGGGCATTGCAGCCATTTGGAAAACAAACCAGTGAGTGGATCTCTCTTCTGTCTTTCCCCCTCTGTCTCTGTAACTCTGCTTTTTCAAATAAATCTTTAAAGAATAAAATAAATTATCTGATTTTAGTTCTGTCTCTCTCTCTCTCTCTCTCTCTCTTTTTCAGCCTGCCTAAAGGTTTTAAAATTTTGCTGATGTTTTCAAAGAGCCTATTTTTGGTTCTGCTGATTCCTTCTATGTATTTTTTCCTATTGTCGGTTTTGTTTCTCTCTGCTGCTGTCTTAATCTGTTTTCTGTTGCTATAACTGCATACCACGTATTGGGCAATTTGTAAAGAAAAGAGGTTTATTTAGCTCACAGTTCAGAAGCCCCAGATCATGGTGCATTAAAAATTTAGAAATTTACTTTTCTTTATTTAAAAGACACAGAGAGAAAGAGTCAGAGAGAGAGAGAGAAATAAAGAGAGAGAGAGAGATTGCCCATCCGTTGGATCACTCTCTCAAAACCCACTGCAGCTGGGGCTGAGCCAGGCTGAAGCAAAGAGCCTGGGACTCCATCCAAGTCTCCCACATGGGTGGCAGGGACCCAAGTACTTGAGCTACTATCATCTGCTGCCTCCCAGCATGTGCACCTGCGGGAAGCTGGGACTGGAAGCAGAGCCGAGATATAGACACAGGCATTCTGATATGGGCTGCAGGTGTCCCAAGTGGTGTTTTAAACCCTGTGTCAACCACTGCCATGCCACCCCCTGCTGTCCCTAAAAGGCTCAGCTCCATTGAGTTACAGTCCTATCGTTATGGACTCATTTAACCTTAGTTACTTCTCAAATGTGCTATCTCCAAATACCATAGGTTGACTCAGTTTCAACCCTCTTATTAATTCCCAGTGGTGGTTAGTTTCCACATGGGTTTTATATGTCAATAAACTCTCTTTTCATCAACTTTATGATTTACCTCCTGAGTTAGTTGATTGGGGGCTACCTTTGTATGGTACCATCAACTGAGTGGCTTTAAAGCAATAGGACTTAATTAAAGCATGCTTATGAAAGTTAAGACTTCGACGTTCAAGAACTGGCAACCTTATTTTCTTCCTGGGACCCTGGATCCTTGCCTCTTCCTAGATTCTGGGTGTGTCCCAAATCCCTGATGCTCCTTGGCTTGCCACTCTACCAATTCAACCTCTGCTTCTGTCTCCCCATGGGATTCCCTCTGTGTGTTTTCACACCATTTTCCCTCTCTCTCTCTTTCTGTCTCTTCAAATTTCCCATTTTTATAAGGACACAAATAATTTTGATATGGGACCCACCAAAGTCTCCCCATCTGAACGTAATTAAATCTAGAGACCCTGTTTCCAACTAAGGCTACATTCTGAGTGGGAGATTTGGACTTAACCACATGTGTTTGTGGGGAGGACACACAATTTATCTCCTAACATTTCCCTTGGTAAAAAAAATCCAGTTCATACTTTCTGGGCTTCTGCCAGTAAATATGGGTGATCTCCTGCAGTCTTTTGGAATGCTGCCCTTCTTAGCAAGCCCAGCACGTCAGTGGCTGGTTTCCATTATGACCGAACCCTACTTATTGATCTGGCAGCCAAAAGTGAAGATTGGGGAAGATCCTGTTTGGCGGTGGTATACATGTAACCTGGCAAAGCAGTAGACACCATCTTCAAACAAAAGGACACCACTGGACTTAACGTCTATTCCATTTGATCTTAGTGCAGTCACTGCAGCTCTCTGATCTGTTACTGTTTGTGAGGAATGTGTTATGTCAGCCGCTTAGTCTCAATCTATTGTTTGAATTAAAGCAAATCTCTTAGAAATGGCACATAATTGGATCATATACTCTATCCATTCAGCTGATCTCTGATTTTTTAAATAAATATTTATTTTTTACAGGGAAGAGAGACAGAGAGAGATCCTCCATCCTCTGGTTCACTCCCCAAATGGCTGCAATAGTTGGAGCTGAGCCAATTCAAAGCCAGGAACCAGGAGCTTCTTCTGTGTGTCCCATGTAGGTGCAGGGGCCCAAGGACTTGAGTCATCTTTCTCTGCTTCCCCAGGCCATAAGCAGGGAGCTGGATGGAAAGCGGAGCCGCCAGGACTCCCATAGGCATCAGTATGGGATGCCAATGCTGATAGGTGCAAGATTAGCCTGTTGAGCCACTGTACCAGCCCCTAATCTCCAATTTTTAGTCAGCTAAGTCATGGTGCTTAAAAATTTCTGTTTTTTTTTTTAAAGAATATTTAGTTAGTTATGTTGAAAGACCTAGTGAGTGAGTGAGAGAGAGAGGGAAAGATAGAAATCTCTTCCATTTGCTGGTTCATTCCCGAAGTGGCTGTAACTGCTAGCACTGGACCAGGCTGAACCAGAAACCAGAAACCTCATCCAGGTCTCCTATGGGGGTGGCAGGGGCCCATACCCTTGGGCCATCTTCCACTGCTTTTCCCAGGCCAATTAGCAGCAAGCTGGATCAGTAGTGGAGAACCCAGGGCTCAAGTCAGTGCCCATATGGGATGCTATCCTAGCATGTGATGGCCACAGCAGTTATGACACAACACTGGCCCCAGTCTCTGCCTTTGAATAAGAAAGTTGACTGTATCTACATTTAATATAGTTCCTGATAAGGAATAATTCACTTTTTCTCTTTTTGGATTCATTTTCTGTATGTCTCAGATTTTTTTTTTTTAATTCCTTGATTCTACCAAGATTGCCCACTTTCATATCAAACAGGCATTTTTAAATTTAAAATTGTATTTATTTGAGAGGCAGATATATAGATAGAGCAAGGGAGAGGGGCAGTGCCCTCAGCTCCTGATTCGTTCTCCAAAATGTGATCCAGGCCTCCCACGTGGGTGACAGGAACCCAATTATTAGAATGATCACCACTGCTTCTAAGGGGTTGGATTAGCAGGAAGCTGGAGTCAGGACTCAAATCCAGATACTCCAATATGGGAGGCAGGTGTCCTAACCACTAGGCTAAATAGCTGATCCTCCAGTGGATTTTTTTGTGGACTACTTAAATTTCCTTGCCATTTATTTTGCTATTTCATTTTTTATTCTCTTAGTGATTGCCCTGGGGATTATAATTAACAACTTAAATTTATAACAATCCAGTTGAAATCAATGCCAGTTTACTTTTTAATAGCATACAAAATATTTTCTTTGAAATAGCTCTGTTCTCCTGTGTTATTATTGTCATAAATTATATCTTTATACTTTATGTGCTTGTCAACATAGATTTATAATTATTGTTTCATGCAGATGTCTTTTAAATCAGATAAGGAAAAAAAAAAGAATTGTGAACCAAAAATACATTAACAATGACTTTTATATTTCCTGTGGAGTTACCTTCACTGATGTCCTTTATTAATTTATTTGTGTGTGTGTGGCTTTCAGGTTACTTTTCATTTCAGCCTGAAGAATTTACTTTAGTATATCTTGCAAGATATGTCTCCTAATAATAAGCTTTCTCAGCTTTTCTTTATCTATGAATGTCTTATAATTCATCCTTCATTAAAAATAACTTTAAAAATTCTTGTAAGGATTTATTTCTCTTTCTTTAAAAAATTATTTGTTTATTTGAAAGGTAGAGTTATAGAGAGAGGGAGGGGGTGAGAGAGTGAGCAAGCTCTTTCGTCCACCGGTTAACTCCCTAGATGGTTATAACACTCAGGAGCCAGGAACAACATCTGGATCTCCTAAGTGGGTGGCTAGGGCCCAAGCACTTAGACCATCTTTTGCTTCTTTCCTAGGCCATTATCAGGGAGTTGAATCAGAAGTAGAGCAGTGGAGACCAACTGGCACTCCTATGGGATGCTGGCACTGCAGGTAGTGTCTTAACTTGCTGAGCCTCTGCAATGGCCCCAGTAATTTATTTTTCCTTTTTGCCCACTAACTTAGTGGTCAGCTAATAGTTATAGTGAGATTTCCTTAAATTCTTGCTCCTCCCCCCCCCCCCCGCCCTCAAATTCTCAGTCTTTAAAAATGAATTCTGCCTGTATTGGTTGTGCTTTCAAATCTCACGCAATTTGAAACTCTGCCTTAGCCTTCACTTCCTGCTTGCATGCAGTTATATGGTTAGCCAGAAGTGACACCGTAGGGTCTTCTCAGATCTTTCCTAACCATGTGCACAGCTCTGGTCTCATGCATTAGATTCTCAGATTCTCAGAGATGTATTGGAGCTTTTCCAAGCTCTTCTTCTTAAAGTACCTTATTACTTAATCTTTCTCCCAAGAATTTTGATAAGTGATTATTTGCCTCAATCATTATCCTTTACCCCAGAAAGCAGTGATGGACAGAGTTGCCTGCAAATATTTTCCAGTAAACACGTCTCAGGTAGTCATCTAAAGCACTGAGGGAGTTTTGAATTATGCAAGTCATTTCAGCTGGTCCTCCAGGAAGCCACTAGACTTGCCAGAACAAACAATTACGATTCTTTGCCAATGAGATCCACTCTTCATCTAATACTGATACCAGTGCTAGGAATGTGGGCTATTATTATTAAGTCCACTGTCAAGTTATAAGACAGCAGGTGATGGGGCCAGGGTAAGTTAAAACACCATAAAGTCTCTTGTTCTTACAGAGATGCAGACTTTTTCTTGATTAACTCCCTGGTTTCTGAAATCTTTGGGTTAATTTCCAGAGTTCTGAAAAAGCTGGTTGGGACCATTTTTGCTGTTTTTTTTTTTTTTCATGGATTTTGGGGAAGTATGGAATTTCGGCATTTTTCATTCCACTATATATTTTTTTTTAAGGCACCGGTCTTTAACAAAGAGGAGTGGGCCATTTCTGCAGGCCTGAAGAGTTTAGGCAGCACATGATAAGTTGTTTTTTTGATGACATTGGTTTAGGTGTCACAGTTGCATATATCAGAGTCCCTCTTCTTCCCAGTCTGGGCCTAATTTTGGTGCAGCAGACTTGCTAGAGTTGAGAATTGAACTTTCCCTGGAGCTCTGCTCCTTTTATAATTAAGTCCGGGCCTCCCAGTTGTTTTTTTTTTTTCCCCTACCAACCACTGTAGTAGATAAATGTGTGTGTGTGTGTGTGTGTGTGTGTGTGTGTGTGTGTGTGTGTTTAAATGTAGCAGGGAAGGGAATTCACTGGCTTGATGCAGTGTCTCAGGCATTTGAGAGGGAAAATAATAACTGTGAAGACCATGGAATTAGTAGGATGTTTCTGGAAGCAGTTGAGGCATTGGAGAAAATTAAATACTGAGTGTAATCAGAGAGCCTCGTTAATAACACTAATGCATAAAGTCATACTAAAGACTACTGAATTGATCAAAATGAAGGCAGAAAAGGAGATACAAAGAAATATAGTACTTGGAGGACAAACAGAAAGTAATATGAAAGATGAGAAACTTAAAATTGGACAGATCATGAATTATATTACATGTAATTGATTTTATGCACACCTATACGGAAAATGCCAGAAGAAAGTAGACGTAACCATATCCTCAGCAAAAGGAGTTTCATGGAAAAAGTATTACAGATAAAAAAGATGATTTCATAATTACAAAAATAATTGAGTCATCAAGAAGATACACCATTCTCTAGAGATTCATGTTTCTACTAGGTCTCAAAATAAAGCGAAAATGTAATTTCAAATGGGATGTCCAACCCTTAATCTGAGTGGTTCAAACTCATGATGATCTTTGGGAACCATCATCCATGTGGTTTGTCTTTTACTAATATATCCTTAAGTGCCACATAACTGTAGCAGAAAAGAATGGCTAAAAACTGATGACCAAACCATCCACATCAAGAAGCTAGCAGAAAAATCACAAATGTAGACTTAAGAAAGTTGAAAGGATGAAATAACAAAAAGCAGGGATCAATGAGATAGAAAAATATGTAATCGAAAGATGCAAGACCGAAAGTTGTTTCACCAATGGTTGATGAAATTGAGATACCTGTGTTAAGACAGAAGAAAAATGAGAGAAGACACAAAGTACCAGTGTCAGGAACGACAAAAAAGGATGTTATTACAGCTCCTGTGGCTATAACAAAGACAAATAAAATTTAAAATTCTAACAAATAAAAAAAAGGCAAAAAAGGTGAAAATAAAAGAAGTTCCTGGCTCCTACCTCAGCCTGGCACAGCATTCGGAGACTGAATCAGCTGATGGAAAGTGTCTGCATCTCTGCTTTTCAAATAAAATGCAATTAAAACTAAAAAACTTTGATATTGCTTGTGGAAAATGAAATTTAAAAATTTATAACAAAAACTGCACTCAGTGGTGAATTTTAGAAAGCTTTTCTTTCAGGCTGGCCTGGTGATATGGCAGGTTAATCTTCTGTCTGCTAATGCTGGCATCCCATATGGAGGCCGGTTCGTGTCCCAGATGTTCCACTTCCTATCCAGCTCCCTGTTTATGGCCTGGGAAAGCAGCACAGAAAGGTCCAGGTCCTTGGGACCCTGCACCTACCTGGGAGGTTGGGAAGACGCTCCTGGCTTCAGATCAGCTTGATCATTTAGGAAGTGAGCCAGTGGGTGGAAGATCTCTCTTTGTCTTTCCCTCTGTCTGTAACTGACTTTCAAGTAAAATAAGTCTTTTTTTTTTAACTAAAGCTTTTCTTTCAAGTAGGAAGAAGATGAGAATCTCTTTCACTGTTCTAGCTACTACAACAAGGCAAGAAAAAGAAATGAAAGCTATAAATAAGGGGGCTGGAATTGTGGTGCCCCAGAGTAAGCAACTGCTTGCCTGTGATGCTGGCATCCCATAGGAACACTAGTTGAGTGCCAGCTGCTCCACTTTTTTTTAAAGATTTTTATTTTATTTTTTTATTTTTTATTTTTTTTTTCATTGGAAAGGTGGATATACAGAGAGGAGAGACAGAGAGGAAGATCTTCCCTCCGATGATTCACTCCCCAAGTGAGCGCAATGGGCCGATACTATGCCGATCCGAAGCCAGGAGCCTCTTCTGGGTCTCCCACGTGTGTGCAGGTTCCCAAAGCTTTGGGCTGTCCTCGACTGCTTTCCCGGGCCACAGGCAGGGAACTGGAAGGGAAGCGGGGCTGCTGGGATTAGAACCGGCGCCCATATGGGATCCCGGGCGTGCAAGGCGAGGACCTTTAACCACTTGCGCCACTGTGCCGGGCCCCAGCTGCTCCACTTTTGACCTAGCTCCCAGCTGCTGTGTCTGGGAAAGTAAAGGCTGATGGCCCAAGTGCTTGAGCCCCTGGACCTACTTGGGGAATCCAGATAGACTCCTGAACTCTTAGCTTTGACCTGGCCATTGCAGACATTTAGGGAATGAATCAGCAGATAGAAGATCCTCTTTCTCTCTCTGACTCCATAGTTCTACTTTTCAAGCATAATATTATTATTACTTTAAGATACAAAGACTAGAAGAGAGCAAATCAAACTACAATTACTTACAGATGATGTTACTGAGTACATAGAAAACAAACAAGCTGATGTTTGATGTCACAATAGCATCCAAATATAAAGTACTTGGGAATAATTTTTTTCTGAAGTGCATAAGTGGTCCTATAGAAAACTGTTAAACACCACTGAGAGCAATTTTAGAAAACTTAAATAAGTGAGAAATGCGCTATATTTGAGAATTAGAAGGTTCAATACTAGAGAGATATAAATATTCCCCAAATTGGTGTTCAGATTCAGTGCAATCATAGTAACATCCCCAACAGGTGTTTTTAATTGTCTGTGTTTGTGGAACTTGAGAAAGTAATACTAAAAAATTATGGAAATTCAAAGGGCCAAGAGGAGATGGGATAAGCTTAGAAAATAGAATAGGAGGACTACATGCTAAGATTTATCAATTAAGGTAATCCAAAGCTAGCAAAAAGAAAGTAACCTAATGTAATAGAGGGTCTAGATACAAAACTTTGTGTTTATGGGCACTTGATTTTTGATAAAAAAAATACCTTTGTAGAACAGCTAAAAAAGTGACACACTTTTCAGTAAGTGGTATAGGGACAAGGAGACAACTAAGTTGTCAAAATGAAAGTTGGTCCCTATCTCACACCATATACAGCAATCAATCCCAGGAAGATTAAATGCCTGAATGCAAAAGTCTGAAGAGTAAAGACTAAAAATATATATATGTATATATATATATATATATGCCTTCTTTTTCTTGGAATGGGGTAAGATTTTTTTTTAAAGCAGTGTATCAAAAACACCAATCATAAGAGGAGAAAACTGATAAATGTGACCACATGAAAACTAAGAATTTTCTGTTCCTTAGAAAAGGGCTTTATTAGGATGGAAAGACAAGCAAACCGTGGGATGGGGGATGATATTTGCAGTTCAGTTGTCGGACAAAGTGTTTCTATTGGGGATATATAAAGGACTCCTACAAATCAGTAAGCAAAAGACAGAGACACAGCAGAAATTTGGGCAGGAGACTTGAATAAATGTTCTAAAAAAAGAGTGCGAATAAATGTATGAAAGGATATCAATCTTATGAACAATCAAGGGGGTGGAAATTAAACCACAAGGAGGTACGATGACACACCCACCAGCATAATTAAAATCAGGGTAAGAATGCTATGTCTTAGCAAGGATATGGAACAATAGGAACTTTTATACACTGCTAGCAGCAGCACAAAATACAGCATTTTCAAGAGTGATTTCACATGATCAAAGTTGAGGCTATGCTTAACATCCTGAGCCAGGAATTCCATGCACAGATTTATATGCGACAGAAATGCATGCAGAAACATTGGGATTCTTGTAGTATCAAGTATCCACCGACAGGACAGTGGACATATACATTGAGCAGTCATTTGATGGAACACAACTGTACAACAATGACAGTCACTTGTCATTTACATCCAACAACATGGCTGAAACTCGGACATGGGATGATGAGCAAGTTAAACCAGACAAAAAAGGATTTTTACTGTGTGATCATTTGTATGGAAAATGCTAAAACAAGCAAAACTTAACTGGTGTAGTTAGCGAGCAGAGGTCTACTCAGACTAGAAAGAGAGGAGAAAAAGCGAGGAATTATTACAGAGAACTAGGCCAGGGGTTACCTGTGGTGGGGTGAGAATGAGTGAGACACATTGGGGTGCTTTTGAGCTGCTGGTGATGTTCTAATTCTTGATCAGGGTGATTCTGTCTAAAGTGTTGGCTTCATGATGAGTCACTAAACTGAATACTTTTATAAACTTTATTTTGTAACAGCTCTATTTAAATATAATTCACATAGCATACAATTCACCCATTTAATGCGCACAACCTGTGAGTTTTGGCATACAACATAAATTTTAAAAAATTATGTTAAAATGTTTATAGCATAAAATTTGCTGTTTCAGCTGTGTCTAGTAAACAATTTGGTGGCTTCAAGTGCATTCATGACTAACCATTAAGCATCAATTCCCCATCCCCCCTCTCCTCAGCCTCTGGGAAACTCTATCCTACTTTCTTTCCCTACAAATTGGCTTGTTCTGGAAATTTCATGTAAGTGAAATCATGCTTCTTCAGATATAACTTTTTTCGCTTTGCATTGTATTTTTAAATTCATTGAAGTTGTAGCATGTATCAGAATTTAATCCCATCATGTGACTGAATGATATTCTGTGATGTAGATACATCACATTCTGCTTATCCATTCATCTGCCAATAGACATCTGGCTTGTTTGCACCTGTTTGTGACTGTGAACAGTGTTGCGATGAACATTATTGTACAATGTAGGCACGCTCCATTTGAGTTCTTGCTTTTAATTCCTTCGGGTACATACCCACGGAGTGGAATCACTGGGTCGTGTGAGTGCGTTAGTATTCTCAGCAGTTTGCTACATGCTTTACATTTCACAATGAAAAGCAGAGGTGAGTGAGGAAGCAGCAAGTATAGATAATTCTTTTGAATATTTTGTTTCTATAAGAACCAGAACTATGGTGGTAGCTGTGGGACAAAGTGGGCTCAAAGGAAACTTATAAAAGATTTACTTGAAAGGCAGAATGACAGTGGGATGGAGGGAGAGAGAGAGAGAGATCGTCCATGTACTGGTTCACTCTCCAAAGGCCCACAGTAGCCAGGACTGGGGCAGACTGGGGCAGACTGGGGCCAGGAACCAGGGACTCCATTCTGGTCTCCCACATGGGTGCAGGGGCCCAATTACTTATACCATCACCTGTACCCTTCTGGGACCTGCATTACCAAGAAGCTGGATGAGATGCAGCGGCAAAACTGGAATCCAGCACTTCTAGTATAGGATGCCCTGTCCCAGGTAGAGGCACACTGTGAAAGTCATTATGATGGGGAAAAGTTAGACTTGTGCTAATGAGAATCCTATATTGATGAGGGAATAGTTAGCAATACAGGCAAGCAGAGAATTGCTGGAGCCAGTGCTTGCCTGGGTGGGGTGGGCAGGTGTTGCCTGGGACAGCTCATGCCAAGTGGCAGATGTAAGGTGTAAGAGGTGGAGTAGCTGTGGGAGTAGAAGCTGCTGATGGTCTCTTCCTTACAGCTTCGATGTTGCTGGCTGGGGCTGGAAGCAAGGGGAAGGGCGTGAGGAATAGGAGTGGGAAGGAAAGGATGTGGTCCCCTAGGCAAGCTGTAAGGGGAGCCGGCAGGGACACCAAGGCTGGGCAAGGTCAGTCAGGAGTGAAAATGGAAGCTGTGGGCGATCTCTTATGAAGGTGGGCTCAGCCTATGTGAGTAGGGCTTTTCTCCATAGGAGAGTGGGCCAGAGCTTGGGCTGTGCCAGAAGTGGGCTTGCGGTTTTGGAGGGTGAGTCCGCAGAAGTAAGAGTGGGGAGCAGGAGGAGGCCAGGTACCTGTTGAGCAGGGACAGGAAAGACTCCTGGTGGCATCAAATGACAGGTAAGGAGAGGCTAGAGGAATTTGGGTGGGAGGAGGGGCAGGTGTAGAGGGAGGACTGTGGAATGGGAGCACAGAGGGAGAGCTGGAAAGCCCCGAGGCTGGTGTCCCAAAGAGAGCCACTGGACATGGTGTTGGAGGAGGGGCTGTCACCTTCTGGAAAAGGGTCTAAGACAGCTCAAGTGAGGGCCTGGGTGAGGGTGGGGTCAAGGGTGGTGGAGGAAACAAGGTCAGAATATGGAGATGCTGGAATTCATCTCTCAGGGTGGACAGAGCTGGCTGCATGTTGGGTAGGTTGTTGTCCTCAAGGTCACTGACTGGGGAGTGTTGACTCCATGGCCAAGTGCAGGGCTGCCAACTATGGCAAAGATCACAGCCTTCTCCCAAGCCTTCTCGCCTATCCCTTTCCCCAGGAATCCCCTTGGGGCTAGATGTGTAGGGAGCAAGCTCTGGAAAGTGGGCACCAACACCAGCACCTAGCATTACCGACTGACTGTATACACTCCTGGAGTTCTGGTCACTGGCTCATCTTACCAATGTGAAAATAAAGAATCACAAGATTCAAATGCTGCTTCCCCAGCTCCTGAATCTAAACCGTTAAATGCGATGCATTTCTCCTGGCAGGTTGTCTGGGGACTAAACCACATCTAGTCCCTGACCTCAGGCCTGGAACTCCACACATTTATTTTGCTGGACTCTCAGCACTTCTCCCTCCCTCCCCAGAGGTCTTCTCCCACTTGCAGGACCTGCAGGTCCCAGTATTCCCCACCCCATGGCTGCAGTAAACACCTTGCCAGCTTTGCCAGTACAAGAACAGAGAGGGTCTATTGGCCCATTGCTCTCTTTTTTTTTGGATCATCCCCTCTCTTTACCCTGCTCTCAGGTGCCTTTACTCATTCCATGCCTACATTTGTTACACCCCTCTGCTGCCCTCGCGGCCACCATGAATGCTTTCTAAAGGACCCAGCATGGTAGCCTAGTGGCTAAAGTCTTTGCCTTGCTAGTGCCGGAATCCCATATGGGCTCCAGTTTATATTCCAGCTGCTCCACTTCCCATCCAGCTAGCTCCCTGCTTGTGGGCTGGGAAAACAGTAGAGGATGGCTCAAGGCCTTGGGACCCTGCGTGGGAGACCTGAAAGAAGCTCTTGGCTCCTGGCTTCTGATCAACTCAGCTTCAGTCACTGTGGTCATTTGGGGAGTGAACCAGCGGATGGAGGATCTTTCTCTGTGTCTCTCCTTCTCTCTGTAAATTTGACTTTCCAATAAAAAGAAAATAAATCTTTAGAAAAAAAAGAATACCACTGGAGAGCAGGAGACTAAATGCAATGATCTGGTGAAGGTTTGGAAAGGAGATTGTCTAGCAAAGGTGCTCACTGCTGACTTGAACATCACCCCCCAAACATACATCATTTACACCAATGGACTAAAACATTCCCTACTTGACCGACACCCAGGGAGAAAGAAAAGACAGATTCCCATTCAATTAATTCAGTTCTCTATTTACAACAGTAGCACACCTATTTATGTTGATAATAAAATTGAAAATATCCTAAACTGAAAATATATTTAGGAGCCAGTGCAGGGCCCAGCAGCTTATACCACTTCCATGCAACACATGCATCCCACATGAGTGGTAGTTTGAGTCTCAGCTGCTCCACTTCAGATCTGGCTTCTTGCTAAAATGCCTAGGAGGGCAACAGAGGACAGGGCCCAGGTGCTTAATTTTCTGCTGCTGACATGGGAGACCAGGATGGAGTTTCCGTCCTCTGGCTTCAGCCTGGCCCAGTCCCAGCTGTTTTGGGAGTGAAGCGGCAGTTAAAAGAGTTCTCTCCCTTTCTCTCTGGAACTGCCTTTCAAGTAAATAGATACATCTATTTAATGTACCTAACCTGAGCCCAATTTTAACACTGCTCATCACAGCTTAGCCTATCCTACCTCCAATACAGACCACTGACAGGAGTTCACAGTTGGCAAAATCATCTAAAATGAGTTGTATTTTGCAACAAAGTGTTGAGGATCTCATGGAACTTATTGAACACTGGTATCTAGGAAGTGTTGGTAGTACAGTTAGCTCACAGAAGACATTGCACCTGTGAAGGACCAGGGGCTCCAATGCTGAGTTACTGTGATATTACAAATCCAGCTGTGACGTTTATTGTGTTACCTTGGGCCAGGCAGTCATGTGTGCCTCAGTTTACCTGTTTCTTCTTTTTAGAAAGGTTTATTTATTCGAAAGGCAGAGTTACAGAGAGGGGGAGAGACTCAAAAAGAGACAGTGGCTTCCATCTCCTGACTCACTCTGCAAATGGCCACAGTAATATGGGAAGGGACAGGCTGAGGTCAGAAGCCTGGAACTTCATCCGGGTCTACCACAGGGGGAGTAGGGTCCCGAGTACTTGGGCCATTTTTTGCTGTTTTCCCAGGCACATTAGCAGGATTGGCAGTGGAGTTGTGATTCCTTAACATGCTGAGCCACAATGCTGGGTCTTATCCATTTCTCTCTTTCTTTCTTTCAAGATTTATTTATTTTTATTAGAAAGGCAGATTTACAGGGAGAAGGAAAGATAGAGAAAGATCTTTGATCCACTATTTCACTCCTCAAATGGTCACAATGGCCAGAACTGAGCTGATTTGAAGCCAGGAAGCCAGGAGCCAGGAGCTTTGGGTCTCCCACATGTATTCAGGGTCCCAATGACTTGAGCCATCCTGTGCTGCTTCCCCAGGCCACGAGCAGGGAGCTGGATTGGAAGTGGAGCAACTGAGGCTTGAACTGGCTCCCATATGGGGTGCTGGCACTGACAGGTGGAAGATTAGCCATGGTGCCACCTCCACTTCTCATTTCTTAAATGAGGGTAATGATGCTGACCTATGAGTAGTTATAAGGCTCATTTAGGCTGAGAGATGTCAAGAAAAATAATTCATGACACTTGTTACAGTATGCTAAGTCAGCACCCTTTATTCAGCACCCTTCTGGTAGGTAGAGGGATTACCCTGATGGGATTATAGAATGGGCAAGAGAGATTAGGCCCAGCATTCTTAATCCAGCAAGGGCAAGTAAGAACTGAGAGCCAAGGAGTAGGGTGTGGGTCACTGGGTGGAAAATGATTGATATGGGTTGAGTAAGATTTGTCTCCCACAGTTCACGCAGCAGTTGAAGCTCAGGTGTCTTAATGCTAATGGTTGGCTGATCAAGTGTAGAGACTTGATCCAAGGGCAGCATCAGAGAAACAGGGCTGGCAGGAGGCCTTGGGGTCATTGGGGGTATGCCCTGGTTAGGTAGGGAGTTAGAGATTAGCGTGTGTGTGTGTGTGTGTGTGTGTGTGTGTGTGTGTGTGTGTGTGTGTTTTAACAAAAGCATCTGCTGAACGGAATGTAGCAGCCAAGGAAACACACCTTGGAAACAATGTAGCATTTTATATCACAAAGAACTGCCCAGGGGGCAGAATTTCACTGGCAGCCCCAGTTTTCCTCTCCAACCCATCCTGATAACACTGAACAACAAACCCTTGGAATTGTACCTGCTTCCCGCTCAGCAGGGCCTCTGTGCAGGAGAAGAGGGTGTTGGGAGGGAGAACGAGCCCAAAGAGCGGGATCCGGGATCGTATCCTCTTAAAAGCTGCAGTGTGAGTACAGATCGCGTCCAGTCTCGCCTGGGATAGCCCCCTGGGTTGTGGGGCCGAAGTATGTTGGGATGTTCCTCTCACTTCAGCGCTATCAGTTCTGGCTGAGCTGCCCACCTGCTTTGTCAAGTAGGTTCACTTCATCTGACTCTGACACCTTGCTTACCCCATTCTGAGTGGCTGTGCTGGCTCACAGATTCCTCCTGGAGAGTTGTCCATCCCTTCTGGTGGATGACTGACCCCCATTACACCTTGCTACCTTGCTTACCGCTCCTGTGTCTCACACTTGGATGCTTTCGTGCACCAAGATAAGAACCTCTATTCCACCCATTTCCACTAAGACCCTCAGAGCGTGGTTCTTATGAGAAGGTGGAGTCTCAGGCGCCAGCCAATGGAGACTGCCTGGTCCTCAACTGTAACTGCCAATTGTGAGCTAAACAACCCTTTTCTTTCCCAGTAAGCTCCTCTTCTGTAGTTCCATTGAAGTAACTAATAGTGAATTCCTACAATGACTAAGAGGATACATCAGGGCTAGGGGGGGATTGTGGCTCAGCAGCCTAACAGGGTGCTTGTAGAAGGCAGGGCAGGATGAGTAGACGTGACTTGGGGCCAGGGGGAGGGGTGCCGGGAGAGGGGCAGGAGGTAGATGTTGAGGAACCCAATCAGACAGGGCAATCAGATGAGGAAGGGGGCAGGGGCTCTGGATTGCTTCTGGATTTGCCATGGAAGTGCACAATGGGAGAAGGTTCCAGGGCCTGCCTATGATTTGGCCAAGCAACGAATTTCACCAGTGGTTTTCAGAGTGGTCGCCAGATTATCAACATCACCTGGGAACATGTTAGAAATGTGAATTCACCAGGTCCTACCCCAGGCCCATGGAACCGGCCTGGCAGCACTTGAGCAAGCCAGCCCTCCCTCGGGACAGTGCGCCATGCTGAGTCAGCAAGGACCACTCCACCATCCCCCCACTGCCCTGCCACCACATGACAGAATTGGAAGCTCTCGGTGTGCAGGACAATAACCTGGAGGGTTTTGAAAATGTCCCGCAGCCCAGGCTCTGTCCCAGACCAATTACTTTGGGAATCCCCGGGGGAGGGCTGCAGCCAGCCAGCCAGCACACATTAGCTTGCATCAGAAGCCTCTGACGGATTGCTTAAAACTCAGCAGCCCCATCTCTCCTCTGCAGTGACCCAGGGAGGTGCATTCCTCCCGCTGCAGCTGTGTGGGCCACACTGTGAGCTCTACTGCTTTAGGGAGACTGGCTGGATCAGAATTGAGATGCGTAAGTGGTGATGAGGTTTTGGGACAATCACTGGCTTCTCTCTCGGCGTTGAGTCAAGCACAGGGTAAGCGAGGTCTGAACTTGCGCATTTATCCTTCTTGTGTTGTGCAAGAGGGAGGCAGTCTTTTGACACTTGTGGACAAGCTAAACTACGAGGTGGGCCTCCCTCAGTGAAAGCAGCAGGCCATATCTCCTGTTAGGAAAACATATCAGGAACTACCTGGACGAGTGGGAGGGGGCCTTAAAGTGGTTTGTGGAACAATCTCGTGGGTTCACCATCTCTACCCTGGCCCTAGCCCTGGCCAGCTCACTGCTGTTTTCTTAGGAGAAGCTGCTTGCTTTCATGATAGCATTCCACATATCGTTGGCTCCCAGCTCTGCTAGTATGAATGGAAAGAAGCAGCCAGGAGCTGAGACACATTTTCTGTAGGACTATTTTTCCCGCTACTCTGAATGCATTAAAGTTTGTTTCATTCCTCCAAAGTGTTATGTCAACTCCAGGGGGCAGGGACTTTTGTCTTTTTTTTTTTTCCATTGCTGTATGGCCAGTGCCTGGCACATAGTAGTTGCTCAGTAAATATTTGTTCAGTGACGGAGGGCTGACTGTGGGCTAGCCCTTCTGGGAGACGAGGATGACACCGTCCCTGGCCATCGAAAATGAGGTACAGCATCCCCAGGGGACAAGGACACTCCAACAGCAACTGTAGTTTAGGTGATGGGTATGGAAACCTTGGTCAGAGGCCTTGTCTTAGGGTTTGGGGAGCCAGGAAAGGGCTTCCAGAGGAAGTGTGTCTCAACTGGGGCCTCAAAGACAAGCAGGAGGCGGCAAGGTAGAAGGAGAGGAGAATGTTCCAAGCTGGCTTTCAGAGACTGCTTGCATGGGTTCTCCACTCTGGGTGAAACAAAGCGCTTACAGGTGGAGCCCCGTTGACATTGACTCCTGATGACATTCCTGTCTGTCCTCCAAGGACAGTCACCATACAGAACTGTGACTCACCACTGCTATGCACGTCTTCACATCCCCACAACATTGCTGGGCAGCAGCAGGCTAATTGCAGAAGCATCGTCTATTGCCCTGTCACCACGCTATGTGGCTCCTGCTATTACCCCTTAGTTCAATCACAGGTTGTGGCTACTCGGCCCAGCCCATGGGCATCTTCACATTAACCCTATGAGGGGTGTACAACTGCCCCCAATGCCTACAGAGCACAGGCTCCAGGACCCCTTGTGAATATGAAAATGCCCAATTGCTCAAGCCCCTTCTAGAAAACAGTGCTGTATTTCCTTATACTATACACATATTCTGCCCTCTACTTTAAATCATCCTTGGATCACTTGTGATTGCTAACACCATGTAAATAGCTGTTCCATTGTATTATTCATAGAGGCACTCAGTATTTTTTTTTTGAGTATTTTCCACCCAAGGTTGGCTAAATCTGCAGACAAGAAACCAGGAGTACAGGGCAAGCAAAATGAGAGAGAGCATCTTCCATTTGCTTGTTCACTCCCCAGATGGCCACAGGGTTAGGCCATACTGAAGCCAAGAACTTAGCGCTCCTCCCAGGTCTCTCACATGGATGCAGCCAAAGTAATTGAACCATTTGCCACTGCCTTCACAGGTGCATCATCAGGGAGCGGGATCAAAAGTGGAGCAGCCAGGACTTGAACAGGTGCCCACATGAGATGCTGGGATTGCAGGCAGAAGCTTTGCATGCTATGCCACAGTGTCAGCCTCAGCTTGGGCTTCCAAAGCCTGCTACTGACTGAACCAGTGGCCCCTGCTGGAAGGAGCAGTGAGCAGTAGAAAGGATATTCTTAGGGAGACATGAAGTGATCTAGGACAAGTCACTTCCTCTCTAGACCTCAACCTTCTTGTCTTAAAAAAATGAAAGTTCTCTGCTTTCACGTCTGATGTTCAAGTGTTAAAAATGTTTGCTTTCTGGGCTGCCTCTGAGACTCTGGCTGAGCCCACAGAGCCTGAGGTGAAGGACTTCTACTGGGGGAGCAAGCTGCCATCTTATAAGGTGCCCAAGTGACTGTTGACTCTGAGAAGACAATTTTCACATCTGTTCAGATCCCCGTGTGTCACTGCAGGTCCAGGCAGCCTGAGTCCAGGCAGCACGCAGGCCAGCCAAGCTGGATAACTTCCCACTGCTGAGCCTCATGGCCACTCATGGGGCACTCAGTGCTGAAGGCACAGTGAGAGGAGGCATTCTTGTGAACCAAGCCACCCAGGGGCCCAGAGGGCGCTCACAGCCAAGGCCCAAGAGGCTTCACTGGCCACCTTGGCTCAGGGCAGCCTAGAAGGCATGGTCCCTTGCCACTCTCTGGGGTGTAGGCGAAGCTGTTGATCTCCCAGAAAGCAGACTGCTGAGAAAGTCATGGGCACTCTCTGTCTCCCAAGAGGGCAACCAAGGTAGCAGCCGAGCCCTGAGCCCTGGCATCTCTGTGCTGACAGCTGCCTGCTGTCACCCTATCCCAGCTCCCTTCCTCTAAGAGTGGCTCCTTGGTGTCAATCAGTCCAGTGTGCCTGTCCCCCTACACATCCTTTGTAAATAAACCAACCAGCAAACAGACAAATAAATAAGAGGCCTTGCCTACTATGTATGGTCTTGCCTAATTCAGGCAATACCCAAATGTCCAGGCTTGCCTTCCCAGCACCAACTTGCCAGTGTGCTGTGACAGTGGCTGCAGACACTCCTGTACCCCTTGCTCCCGCTACCTCAATGACAGTTGCACCTCATTTCCTCTCTCTTGTTGCCTTGGCCACCCTCCCTGGTGAGCTCCAGAGCCCATTCTACCTACAGCCCTATGCCAACTTCCGGCCTGGCACATGACGCCCCCCTCGGGGTGTCTTCTCTGCTCAACCATCATGCGATGACAGCAAGCTGCAATGGCCCTGTCCACCACACAGTGTCCATCAAGTGGACACGCACTGACATCTGATGAACGAACCAACTTTCCATGTAATGACCCACGGGAGTAGGGACCACAGACCTCCAGCTATTTCATTGACACAGACATCGGAGCTTGAAGAATGACTTGCTTGGAGAAGGGCAGCAGGACAGGTGCAGAGCCAGGTCTACTGCAACACTGAGATAGAGCCTCTCCTCTCCAGAGACTCACCAGACAGTGAGCCCAATGGTTTCTATGGTAGCATTTGCCAGCAGCTGGCAGTAGCGTTGGGTGGGTAGCATGGTGAAAGTACAGCTGGGAGTGCAAATACCAGAACCAAGCCTCCTAAGAGGCTCAGATGGAGCAGTGGACAGCACAATCAGGTGTGCATGGAGGACATGGCAGTCTATCGGAACCTGCAGAGGACACCTGGCACCACAACAGAAGACAGAGCAAATCAACCAACTACCCCAGCCATATGTTGGCAGTGAAAAACTGGGCAAACGGAGACTCTAAGGTGGACTATGTCAATCAGTGGATTCTGCAGCGACTTCATCATGCTTGGAATGGCAAGATTGGCAGCAATTCAGAGCTGTTGGACTATCAAAACCACTTGAGCAAGACCCTCGGAGCATGCCCCACATCGGGGACCTGGGGTGGATGGGAGGTTGGGTGGGGCTTCCTTTTTATCTCCCCATTTACCCCAGACACAGAAAAAAAAAGAATATGGAAATATTAGTCTTACCCACTTTTCTGTAGCTCTTGAAACTTTGTGCCATAATCAACCATGTAAAGATTGAAATAAATAAATAAATAAATAAATAAATAAATAAATAAAGTATAGCTGGGTGATATTTGGGAGATATAGAATTGGGTGTGTATGTATGTATTTGTATACATGTATATATGTTTGTATATAGTCGTGGGTAAGTATATTTATGTGAATATGTTTGTGTTTGCACAATGAAGAGAATGTGACTGCATGTGTGCACACATGCGAGTGTATTTGTATAAGTTTGTGTAGAATGCGTGTGTGCACATGTATGTGTATGTATATGAACGTGTCTGTGTTTATTTCTTTTTATCTTAAAAGATTTATTTATTTTTATTGGAAAAGCAGATATGCAGAGAGAAGGAGAGACAGAGAGAAAGATATTCCATCCTCTGGTTCACTCCCCAATAAGTTGCGATGTCAGAGCTGAGCTAATCCAAAGCCAGGAGCCACGAGCTTCTTCCTGCTCTCCCATGCAGGTGCAGGGTCCCAAGGCTTTAGGCCGTCCTTGACTGCTTTCCCAGGTCACAAGCAGGAAGCTGGATGGAAGCAGCCAGGACATGAACCAGGTGTCCATATGGGATCCCAGCAGATGCAAGGCAAGGATTTAGCCACTAGGCCATCGTGCCCGGCCCCTAGTTTCCTTCTAAGAGGTCTCTGCCTCCCTCTTCCTTCCTGTCACTGTTTAATGATCACTGAAGATTCTGGTTGAGGGTTTGTGTCCCCCCCCCAACTTAAGGAGTCAGCCTGGGAGCCCAGCACCAAGGAGAGGCAGACAGTAAAGGGAGGATCCTTAAGTTCTCTGCGAGGAAAGATGGGCTCTGGAAGGACAGGTGGGAGCAAGGCCTGTGTGAGAGTTTGTTGCAGGTGCCAACTTGGCTGGGCCATGGGTGCCCAGATATTTGGTCAAACATTGCTCTGGGCACTTTTGTGTGTGTGTGCCTGGGGGAGATGAACATGTGAATGGTTAGGCTTTGAATCCAGCAGATGAGCCTCCTGATTGTCAGTGGGCTTCCTCCAATTCGTAGAAGAGCCCACTAGAACACCAAGCCTGACATCTCCCCAGCAAGGCCACCGCTGGAGCTGGAGCTGCATCCATCGAACTGAAAAGGTGCTCATGCTCTTGGAGCCCTCCCTCTTGCTCTGTTATCTGCCAGTCTGGCACTCAGACCCCAATGCCAAGAGACGGTTGGACCCAAATGTTCTGCCCACATCACTGGGCCCAGATCTTAGCGGGAAGATCTGCTCTTTCCATGTGTCATCTGGGCCCAGCACCCTCACTGGCACCAGGACACCAGGGAGCCTTTCAAGCCCCAGGATGGAATTCTCTTGGGATATGTAAGGCCCCAGGCACTCTGGTTATCAGAATGAAATATTACAGGCTGAATGGCTTGAACAACAGGCAACTGTTTTCTCACACTTGAGAGGCTGGAAGTTCGAGGTCAGCCTGCCAGCTCCCTCAGGTTCTGATGAAGGCTGTCTTCCTGGTTTGCAAATGGTCACCTTCCCATTGTGTCTTCCCATTGTGTCTTCACAAGCTCTCTGGTGTCTCTCTTGTGGTGAGCACGCCAATCCCCAGGCCACAGGACCCACACCTGTGACCTAATTTAACCTTAATGATCTTCTTATAAATCCCATCTGCAGTCAGCCTACGCTTGGGGTTGGAGGTACAAATCATGCTACAGCACCCTTGCCTAGGAGCAGGGGACTCCCAAGGCCTTTGCCTGGAGAAACAAGAAATGCTCTTAAAAGCAATCAGGGTACTTTATCTTAAAACAACTTGTAGAAATCACCAGCAAGCCAGGATGGTTGCTCAATTCCCCAGACTTGACCCCCATCTCCCCATCACACACTCTACTGGTGGCAGGCAGATCAGCAGGTGCAGGGAGGATGCTGTGAAGGCTGGGTGCTAAACTAGGGTTGGGATCAGGTCTGGGGTAGGCTGGTTTATTCAAGACTCTCAAGGTTTCTTCTGTTTCAAAGGGGAGCAAACAAGTATGTGTGTGATGTGCGCATGTGTGAAAACTCAGGAGACTTCACTCATCATCTAACCCCATTCGCCTCACTTCACAGATGATGAAATCCAGGAGCAGGGAGCTGGGGGGAGGGTGTTTAAAAGAAGCCATGTGGCTTCCAGGCGTAGTCACACAGTACTCACACAGTGAGCAGCAACAGATAATCAAAAACTATGTGTGTGTGAGAAAGAGAATGGCTGTGTGTGTGAGAATGGCAGAAGTGGGTGTACAACCTATGTACAGGAACAACTTGGGTTCCAGAGCCATTTTTTCTTCAACTTTTCTGCTTACCAGCTTCAATTTTTGAATAGAGTTGCTGATAAGTGGCAGGAGGCCCAGTTAAATAAAGCAAGCAATACTTTCAGAGCAAGTGTGTTCCAGGCAACATTTGGGATATACTTATACTAAATACATATATACATATATAAAGGTATTCACTGTTGATCTGACATTCTAATTTAACTGGCATCTGTATTCTTATTTGCTAAATCTGGCAGTCCTGCTTTGAAAGGATGGGCAGGCGACACACAGGGATGCAAATCAGAGGATATTAATAGGTAACAGTCAGGCCAGCAGCTTCAGCAAGTAGGCAAGCAGTCATGGGCTGTGGGAGGGGCGGCTGCTGTCTCCAGGGAGCCCTGAGAAGGAAGCAGGCGCGGCTGGGTTCACGCCAATGCTGGCAGCTCCTGTCATCCATCCTCACACTGCACAGGTCATCTGTCCCATGTGGGGCCTCTCGGGAGAGCTACCCTTGCCCGACGCCTCCAGCTGATTGGTGTGCCGAGCGCAGGCCTTTGGATCACTTCTGGTTTACTAGAGCACGTAGTTTGGCAGGCTGGGGAAGAGAATAGCAAAGCTGGAAATTTTTTAGTAACCTGAGCTCATACTGCCTTGCAGGTCTTCAAGGTATCTGTCGAGATTTGCCTTTTGGTCACCTAAAATGTCCACAATGGCACACACCGTCATAGCTTTGGGGATTATTGACTACCTTCAATTTCAGTCTTGGAAAATCCATGACTTAAACATGTTGGCTGTTTTTTTGTTTGTTTGTTTTTTATTGTTACTCTGTGGAATAAGAATTCTGAGAGGAAAGAGTTGCCAGGGTTGAAGTAATTTCAGTAGCTCAAAGATGCCCGAGCAGTTATTTTAGCTTTTGCTTCATAATCCCAAGATGACTTCTGCAGGTGCAGCCATCACATCCATCATTGAGACTGAAAGTGGGGGTGGGGCCACTACCAGTTGGTTTCTGTTGCCATCTCGCTGGTCACAGCAGCAAGGCATGGCTGTCCACAGTGGCAAGAAAATCCAGGAAGGACAAACTGGCTTTCTAGGTCCTGTAGTAGAGTCAAGCTGGCCAAAAGGGGGTCAGGGGGTCAGAGTGTGATCTGAGCAAGCTGACTTAGAGAAGTCACCTCATGCCCTGGAGGTGCCTCCATGGAAATCTTCCTCCTTTCTCTTCTTCCTCTCAGTTTCACTGCCAGACTCTCAGGCACTGTCTTTGGACCCTGCTATCTTGGAGGACCCTGCTATCTTGGAGGACCCTGCTAATTGGCTGCTGGAGGACTCTAAGGGTGTGTGTGTGTCCATGTGTGCCATGGAATGCAGGAGAAATTTTTTCTGGAGTTTCATGACTGGAGTGGGGGAGGTCCATAAAGAGAGGGCAAAGTGGTGTTGACCCATCCAGAAAAGAGCCCTGGAATCATACTGATTTCAGTCTCTCGACTCACTTGTAATAGAAATAGACCATCTAGCAGTGTGTAACCCACACAAGATTTGCTGAGAGCTTATACTAAGCATAAACGAGATGGCATAGTTGGGAGTGTTTTCATCAACTGGCTCTCCAGCCTGGGCTGAGCTGACCAGATTGGGGAGATGTGGCCATACCTTCTTGATCTCTGAACTCATCTTCCTTAGCTCTCAGCACTTGACTTTGCATTAGGTTCAGTGTTCTGCTGAAGACAGGTGTTTTGCACACAGCACACTCAATATGACAACAATGCTCATCCCCACCACCCCAGGAAAGTCATATATCATTTTTACTGAATTATTCTGGGTATATACAAGGATTGGGGTAGCCCCTAACGGCACAGGAGCGGGTCTTCCAGTTCGACTGTGCATCCCTTGCTCCTGACTGAGCAGGTGAATAGAATGGTCTGTGGTCACATTTGGACACACATTCCAGGGAGCAGATGGATATGTGTTTGGGTTGTCTCTCTCAGAAAGACAACCTTGTTGCTGTGGGTTCCATTTCCAGTTTTGGCGGAAGTTCTTAGGAGTCCCCATTGCCAAAGTTTTATGCACCTGCTGTCTAGGCTCTAAGGCTCTGCAGCCACCCAGGAATAACCCTCTGATCTCACAAGGACTACTGGGTCTTGGTGATCTCAGATTGTTCATTTCTGGCAGGTTTGAGAATAGCCAACATCACATCCTCTGGCTTTGCTCAGAAAGGAGACACCCAAACATGTTGGAAGAAGGGAAGACAGGAAGACAGGCAAGCAGGGAAGACAAGGCAGAAGCACGGGAGGGAGGCAGCAGGCAGCGAGGGAGGGAGGAGACCCTGAGGCCTGACCCGGCTGCTCTCTCTGTTTGCAACCCAGGTCACCTCCCTCTGCGGGCCTCAATTTCCTCTCCTGCAGAAAGAAGATCTGGATTAGATCACTCCCCGGGCCTCTTCGAGCCCTGACATTCTGTGATTTTCTCATTTCCTTCAGACTCCAGGGGCCTGCAGACCCCATGCTAATGCGCATGAATAAAACATGGGCATCTGAAAGCTCTAAATATTGCAAGTATTCGCTCAGGGTTTGTTCTCACTTCACTGCGTGGTAAGCAGCGTCCAGCTGGGCCCCCACAGCCTCCTGCTTGGGTTGCCCAGCTCCCTGAGGGCACTGAGGGAGACCAGTCTCTCCTGACTCTCTGCATATGCTGGCCCTGGGGGGGTGGAGTGGGGTGGGGAGCTTCCTTCTTAGGCATCAACCCCAAACCCAGCTCACTGGTTTCCCTGCAAATCCACGCTGCAGGTCCTAATCCCACTGTGTCAGGGACATTTCCTTGGACTCTTGGCCCTGGCACTTTCATGCCTCCCATGCCCACTGGAAGCATGGTGGGAGGTAGCCTGTCCCCTGTGTATGGTGTGGCACCTCTACCATCCAGGGGCTGCTGCCACATCCTGTGTACAAGGGAACATTAAAACATGCATGGGAAGATGGAATTAAAAGATGACTTTATTTTGGTGCCAAAAAAAATGCTTTATGATCTATAGACAGATTTTCTTGAATGCATTTTCAATGAGCCTTTTCAACACCCATTGTATCTGCCATGAAGGTGTGCAGGTGCCTTTTTCTCAAGTTGCTTTCTTGAAAACTATTTTTTAAAGAGAAGTTTGAGGTTTACAGAAAAAATA
Organism: Ochotona curzoniae; assembly: GCF_017591425.1. NCBI lineage: Eukaryota > Metazoa > Chordata > Mammalia > Lagomorpha > Ochotonidae > Ochotona > Ochotona curzoniae. The sequence goes on along the minus strand of NW_024465023.1, from coordinate 14,365,617 downwards.
AGCACAAAGAACAAATACAAACGAGCAACCAATATATGACACAACCAGCAGCGTCCCTAAGCATCAAGGAAATACAAATCAAATCCACAGTGAGCTCTCGCTTCACCCCTGTCAGAATGACTATTATCCAAAAGATGGAGGAATGCACACACTGGTGGCGGGGATGTTGGTGGGAATGTATAGTAGTGTAGCCACTGCACAAAATAGTGTGGAGAGTTCTCAAACACAAAAATGCAACCAGAAGCAGCTAGAAACAGACTTGCCGTAATCCCACTATTGTGTATATATACCCAGAAGATGTGAGCACAAAAGTTATCATAGAGACACCTGCACCACTGTGTTTATGGCAGCACTGTTCACACTTGCTAAACTACAGAATCCATTACATGAAGGGAGAAAGCAAACATGGAATACACACGTGGGCACACACATGCACACACACTAACATATGTAATGGAATACTATTCGGCTATACAAAAGAGATTCCATCATTTGCAGGCAAATGGATGCAGCTGGAGGACATCACTTTCAATGAAATAAGCTAGATGCATGTTCTCCCTTCCATGTAGGAGTTAACATTTTAAAAAGGAAAAGAAATGCTCATGTGTATCAGTTTTGCAGAAAATACAGCATTTTGCCAAGCTTTGTCAAACAAAATAAAGGATGTTATACACTTCCATAATGTTAACAACTTGGTGACTTGGTTTTGTATGAATGAACTTGAACATCTTCCCATTTGATTATTGTTAACAGCCCTTGTGTGTTTTCTTGCTGGATGGTGTTTTTGGTTTTTGTTTTTCTTTCTTTTTTGTTCTTTAGAAATCAGTTCCTTTTTTAAAAAAAGGTTCATTTTATTTATTTTAAAGGCAGAATGACAGAGAATGAGAGAGAGAGAATTCCCTCTACTGGGTTACTCCCCAAATGGCCAGGACTGGGCCAGGCCAAAACCAGGAGCCAGGAATTCCATCCAGGTCCCCCACATGGATGACAGTGGCTCAGAGTCTTGGGCCATCCTCTGCTGCTCTTCCAGGTGCATTAACACGGAGCTGGATCAGAAGCAGAGTAAACTGGTGTTCCACCATGAGATGCTGGTATCTCAGACTGTGGCTTAACCCGCTGTGCCACAGTGCTAGCACCCTCTTCTCTTACATTTCATTTGTTGAGCCCTTTCATTTGCAAAGCCAATAAGCCTGTGACTATAAGTGACAGATACTATTTGAAAGAATAAGAAGTTAAAAACAGAAAGAAAAACTGCAGCAAAAAGGACCAAGAGTTTGCATGTATTTGCGTGTCCCCTGCCTCAGTTTCCCTGGTGATTAACATCCTGCATTAGCATGGTACATTAGCCTCAGTTGATCCAGCAATGGGACACCATAGCTTCCAGGAAGATCCATTCTTAGTGTTGAACACTCTGTGGGTTTTGCCAAACACATCCCAGCATGTTACAGAGCCCCCCTCACTGCCCCATGAGACTGTGTCCACACCCCCCACCCCTTACCCCCTGGCAACTGCCGCTTGTTTTACTTGCCTCCGCGGATTTTGCTTTCTCTGAGATGTCACGGAGTGGCAGTCATTACCATAGGCAGTCTTTCTTGATTGGCTCTTTCGCTTAGTAATACACATTCAAGTCCCCTCCACATCTTTTCATGGCTCGATAGCTCATTTCTTTTTATTGCCTAATAATATTTCATTGTCTGGATGGGCCACTTAACAGATAGCGTTTTCGATTGATCAATCGTTTGGAAAAACCTAGAGGATTTCAGCAATAATCCTCCAAACACAAAGTGTGCAAGAAATCTAGATTTCAGGGCAGTTCTAAGTCATGTGCAAAGGCATCTCTCTCTCTCTCTCTCTCTCTCTCTCTCTCTCTCTCTCTCTCTCTCTCACACACACACATACACACACACACCCTCCAGCATCCTGAGAATCGAATTTAGAGTACTGAGCATGAGGTGACTACTTCTGTTGCAGAAAATTTCTTTCTTACATAAATGCACTGGAAATAGGATTTAGAAGTCAGTGCTTGGCATGGTGCTAAGATGCTGCTTAGGTTTCCCACATCCCATATTGGAATACTTGAGTTTGAGTCCTCGCTCCACTCTCAACTCCAGCTGCTTGATAATGCCCACCCTGAGAGGCACAGGTGATGGTTAAGGTAGTTGAATTTTTGCAGTTCAGGTGAAAGAGTTGTGTGGAGTTCTGGGTTCTGACCCAACTGTTGTGGGCATTTAGGGGGTGAAACAGCAGACAGAAGATGTCTCTAGAAACATCTCTCTCTCTCTCTCTTTTTTTGTGTGTATCTTCATCTATCTCTGACTTATAAGATGAAATTGGATTCAGTCGGGAGTTCTTTCACCATATTTTAGGCACACATCCACACTATGAATTATCAAAGCTATCTTAGATATTGTGCAAACAGTGGCACGTTGGGGAGTCAAAGAAGAGCATTGTTAATAATTACACCCAGACAACAAGTCTAAACCAAGCCTCTCCCAGATAATATATAGTCTGCCTATTTATAACTGGGCTCTGCCTTCTTAAAATAGAGCTGAGGGAACACAGGATATTCTGGTGCTTCTTCAAAAATACTAGATGGTGCATCAGTTAAGGTTACACTAGCTGTGGTGACAGAGAAAGTGGCAAAATCTCATTTTATTTTCCACTAGCAGGAAGTCCAAAAGCAAGGATGATGATTGGCCCTGGGGGAGAGGTGGAGTGAGGAGTGCTCTGCTCCACGAAGACCTGCGAAGCTCGAGGCTAATGGGTGGTGCGTTATCCTCCACAGGTGTCTCTCATTGAGAACAGCCATGTTTATCTGGGACTAAGAGGTTTCTCTGAATACAGACATCCATTACTGCAACTGTAGCTGTTCCTGGCAAAAATGGAACAGTGGGTCACCTATTTTCCAAGGTTGCCCTAAAGACAGACATCCAGCCGATGGAAGGGGGAATACTTCGACCAAGAAGAAATAAAAATAGGGAATGATTTACAGATAAGGCTACTCATCAGACCTGTCTGTCTTCTGTTGGCCAGAACTCAGGCTCATGGATGAACCTAGCTGCAAAAAAGGCTAGGAAATGCAGTCCAGCTGGATGCCCAGAAGGAATGTGATATAGATTGGGTGATGCACAAGCAGTCACTTTCTCGGAAATTAATTATGTTTTTGGTGTTAGATTTTTGTTACTATCACTAAACACCTGGCACAAACTTCTTATAAAGGAAGGAGGTTCACTTTGGCTCATGGTTTTGGAGATATGTGGTCCTAGACTGGATGGCTATGTGAGTCTATCTGCTGAGAGGGAGGGCAATGACGGAATAGGTGCAGAGAAAGGAACAGGTGGCGAGCAGAGAAAGTGGTTGGGCCTGACTCAGGATTTTGCAGCCAAATCTTTGGGAAGTACCTGCTAAGGGCACACCCCAATGACCTTGGTGATATTCCACTAAGCCCATCTCCTAAGTACCATAATTAAATCAACTCTTCAACCCTCCCAGCACCATTAACTCTTGACTTTGGAGACTAAACATCTACATGAGTTGGGGAACCAAATCCTATTCAAACTATAGCAGTTATCTTTAATTTTTTAACCAATGAGTACTCAAATAAGATTGATACAATCAGCCAACATAATCTGGGAGGGATTTGTGCCTCTCCCCCTGTGAAATGAAAGTCACAGGCCTAGTGCAGTGGTTCAGTGGCTAAATTCTTTCCTTGCAGATACTGGGATCCCATATGGGTACTCATTTGTGTCCCAGCTACTTCACTTCCCATCCAACTCCCTGCTTGTGGCCTGGGAAAGCAGTCGAGGATGGCCCAAAACCTTGGGACTCTGCACCCATGTGGGAGACCTAGAGAAGATCCTGGCTTTGTATCTGTTCAGCTCTGGCCATTGCAGCCACTTGAGGGAGTAAACCAACAGATAGAAGATCTTTATGTCTCATTCTCTCTGTAAATCTGCCTTTCCAATAAAAAAATTTTAAATGTTTTAAAAATGGAAGTCTCAGGGCAGTTGTTGGCATAGCAGTTAAGTTGCTGCTTGATCACAGGCCAGCTGGATTTGATTCCAGTGCCACTTCTAAGTCCAGCTTCCTGCTAATGTACACCCTGGGAGGCAGCAAGTGATGGTTTAAGTCCTTAGGTTCCTGCCACCCACGTGGGAGAGCTGGAAGAAGCTCCTGGCTTCTGGCTTCAGATCAGCTCACCTCCAGGCCAGGCCTGGCAGCTATTTGGGCAGGGAAACAGTGGGTGGATGATTCTCCTCTCTGTCTCTCCTTCTCTCTCTGTAAAATCTGCCTTTCATAAAAAAAAAAATAAAGTTTAAAAATGTACTATTGAGTAATAAAAAAGAAGTCTCAAATCACACATAAAGGAACCCTTATGAATAAACACCTTAGAGAAAGAGTTCTAAAACTTGAAGTAGGCTGGGGCTAAGCAGCACTTCATGGGAGACTGGGCAGGAGCGCCACTGGCTGGGAGCCACTGTCAATTGCTCAGCTCAGCTGGCAAAACTCTCTTCCTCCAAAGCCACAAGTTCAGGTCCAGGGGCAGAGGCAGGCGGCCCTTTGCACACATTGGTCACGGGCTTGTACTTCTTGAAGTGTGTCCACTGGCCCGTGGCATAGTTCATCTCACACACTGCATTCCAGGGTTTTGTAGCCAAAATGACTGCCAGGGAGGTCACTGGCCTTGGGCAGGTCTTCCGTGTGTGCTCAGCTTACTCTGCATCACATCCCCTTGCTCTTGGCAAGGGCTCTCTCAGGAGCCAGCCACCAAGCCCAGGATGAGCACTATCAAGCCCAGGGGCTGTGTGACCTGGTTGGCCATCTATAGCACTTCCTGCTCAGCAAACACCTGCTTCTTCAAGAGCAACAGCTCCTCCTAGGGCTGCTATTGGACAGGGGCTGGGACTGCAGGACCAGAGCCATTGGGGGCATCTGGATGGTGGGATACTGTATGTCTTGGGCTGATCTGGTGCAGGGGCATCCTTGGCTCAAATCACGCTAACTTGGAGCTCTGGCAGCTAGGTCTCTCTCTTTCTCTCTTTCTCTCTCTCTCTCTGCCAGGAGTGACAGGTCTCAGGGAACAGGATATAGACATGGATGGCATTTATTTATTTGAAAGGTAGAGGGATAGAGAGGGACAGACACATGCACACATAGAGCTCTTCCATCTGATATTTCACTTCCTAAATGACTACAATGATAGGAGCAGAACCACATTGAAGCCAGGAACCTAGAACTCCATGCAGGTCTCCCATGTTGGGGTGGGACATGGGGAGGTTCCAAGCACTTGCACCACCATCTATTGCTTTCCCAGGCACTTTGGTAGGGAGCAGGATCGGAAGTGGAACAGCTGGGACAGGAACCGATGCCCACATGTGATGCTGGGACCATGGGTGGCTGCTTTACCTCCTGTATTACGACACCATCATTGATTGGTTTTTGTTTTGCTTTGCTTTGCAGGTGTAGGAGGAGAAGATCATTACAGTGCTGCTATGACAGGAAATACTTGAACGAGTATGAGATTCTGGGTATGCACAGTGGTGGGAAGGGAGCAGAGAGAAGACTACAACTCCTCTGAGCCAGAGATTGATGATCTCATTTCGTTTGCAGAGTCTTCTGGACAGGTGTTATTAACCTCACCTGGAAATGTGAAACCGGACGAGGTTGAGTGACTTGCTTAAGGGAACACAGCAGGTGAGAGATGCAGGTGGACTTAATCAGGGTGTATTAGACTCCAGGCTCTGTATTCTTCCCACAGAGACAGAGGAAGTCCCATCAGGGGCAGGTTGAGATGGACAAGCCCGTCTGCACATTGCGTCCACTTGTTTTACAGCACTATCATGATATACCCAAGGCTGAGTAATTTTATAAAGAATAAAGATTGACTCAGCTCAGCAGTCTGAAGGTTGAAGAGATGCATCTGGCAATGGCCTTCTTGCTGGCCAAGTCCTGAGGCTATGACAAGGTGAGAGACAGGAAATGTGTGTGTGTGTGTCTCTCTCTCTGTGTTCTTGTCTCTTCCCATTATAAAGCTACCAAGATTCAGTCACAGGAGTTCTACCTTGATGACTTATCTCTTCCTAACCACCACCCAAAGACCCCACCACTCAACATCATAGTTGAATTAAGCTCCCCCTACCACTACTTAAAACCTCACAGCAGAGATTAAATGACAACACAATGGGCCTCAAATCACATCCGTACCATAGCACATGTGTTGATCAGATGGTCCATCTTTTGGGTAGGGTGTCTGGGATAGGGGTGTCTTGGGTAAGATGTCTTTGCCTATCTCTGGGATGACACCTTTGCTGGGGGCCACCAAGCTGGCCCTGCTCTCTGATATTTGGTTAAAGCCACCTTAAGACTTCTGGGGATTTAAAGGAAGGCCATATCTTTAGTCTGGGCACTAGTTTGAGTTACTTTTCCATTTGTAAGTTTTCTCATTCCAGTCTCTGGCCACTTGATAGTGAAAGGTTGGCCAAATATTTTGTCAGTGAATAATATGGACCATTATCTCACTGATCTCTGGTATAGTTTTATTTTTTTTATGCCAATGTCTATGTTAGTTGGGACAAGACAGAATATTCTGTAGGAACAGATGAGACCCACTGGAGTTCATATATCATTTGTGTAAAATATGATTTGGGTCACTTCCCAAAGCAGCTCTGAGCCATGGACTAAACCTGGGATCAAGAGTCTCCTGCCATGTCATTTCAGTTGACATCCTCTGTTTGTCACTGGAGGCAGCAGTATAGTGGGAGGATGACAGGTGTTTTTCATAGCACAGCTTAGGAAGGGCAGGGGGCTTTACATAATTTCCAATTACCTCCCATTGACCAAATGCCAGTTTTATAATCTAAGTCTACCTTCAAGGAAGGCTGGGAAATGGAGTCTTTCTATGTCTTCTGAAAGAAGAAAGTGAACCAGAATGTGGTAATCATAACGTGATTTCTGTTGCATACCCTTTCCTCTCTTGCTCATGTGTCCATTTCAAAGGCTTCATGCTCCCTCGCTTAATCCCCTAAACCAATACAGCGTTCCAGATTTCATTTGCACTAAAGAATACACATGACTGATAATACCCTAAAACGGGACCCCTTTTGGAGACAATAGTTTGCTAAAGCAAAGGGAAGCTTTTGACTAGAGGGCTAGGTTGTGATAGCTTTTCAGGGACCAGCAGGCCAGTAGGGAGAATATTTTGAGGTTACTGAAATGGATGGACAGAGAGATGCCCTGTGCCATTTTACAACTGCCTAGTTTCCCTTAATACAGGCAGCAGACAGCATGAACAGTAGGAATGGCCATGTTATTAGAACAATTGAATAGGCATAGCATGTTCTTCATTGGTTGCCTAGAGGGATTGTGGATAGGGGAAAGATTACTGTCCGCTCCAAGAAATCAACTTCTGACTCATCTCTTTCATTCTTCTCTCTTTACCTCCAAAAAAACAAAACAAAACAAAACAAAAACAAACACACAAGTCATTTGATCTAGAAGGCTTGTCATGGGCTGGAGGAGGAGGGAGAGGTGCTCTAAGAAGGCTGAGGTCCCTTGAGTATGTCACCACCAGACCCTGGCTCATCTGTGGCCGCCTTGGCTCTTCCCGGTACAAGCCCTAGGAGATGATGCCCTTCTCATGTCCTGCACCATCCCCTTGTACCCTCTCCAGAGCAGCCTAGTTAAGCTGGAACTACATTTCCCACAATTCCCATCTCATGGTCCATTAACGTTGGCCGTAGGGAGTGATGTGGACATCAGAGGGGAAGCTCATTGTGAGCCCAGTGCTGTTGGAGCTCATGCGTGTTGGCTCTCCTTTTTGGCCCTGGGAAGTGACTGAGCTTGTAGCTGCTACAGCTCTTGCTGGATCCTCTCTAAGGGATACTGGATACTGGGAAAGGCACATGTGCAATTGAGACTAGGGATGCCAGCTTTTCCTGCAGGTTGCATCTAATCATTGTGGTCGCTTTAGTGGGCTGAAGGCAGTGACTGGAGAGACACCTAGCTGTGAGCTCTCAGAAATAGACATCCTGTCTTGGCAGAGTCTATTTCAGCCGCTATAACAAAAGACCATCAGTTATGTGAATTATGTGCTTATACACAAGATAATATTTCTCATAGCTCTGGAGATTGAGAAGTTCAAAATCAGGGTGCCAAAATATGTGATGTTTGGATGCCCAGAGTGGGCCCAATTCCTTGTTCGTTGATAGCTGTCCTTTTTTTTTTTTAAAGATTTATTTATTATTTGAAAGGTAGAGTTATAGAGAGAGGAGAGACAGAATCTATTTGCTGATTGACTCTCCAAATGGCCACAACAGCCACGACTGGCCTCAGGCTAAAGCCAGCAGCCTGGAACTTCATGTGGGTCTTCCATGTGGGTACAGGGGCCCAAGGACTTGAGCCATCTTTTGCTGCTTTCCCAGGCCATTGGCAAGGAGCTGGATGGAAAGTAGAGCAGCTAGGACATGTGCCGGCGCTACTATGGGATGTTGGTGTCACAGATGGCTCTTGATGCCTATCCCAATGGCAGTCTTCTTACTGTGTCCTCACAAGGCAGAGAGGATAAGGACACTCTGACATCTCTTTTACAAGGACACTAATTCCGTTCATGAAGGGTCCATCTTCATGACCTCCCAAAGGTCTTTCCTGCTGACAGTATCACTTTGGGGACGGAAGGGCAGGCTGTCAACATGGAAATGCTGGAGGACAAAACCATTCTGTCTGCAGTCGAGGGAGCTTTGGTGATGCAATGGATGAGCTGCTGCTTTCTGCCCCAGGATTCTGTGACAATGGCTCCAGACCCCGGCTTCTCGGTTGTCAGCACAGAATGGGTGGATTTCTTCTTCTCTTCGCTTGATCCTGGCATCAGACCACTCCCAAGGAGAACAGCCCGAAGATTCTGGGATGCTAAGGGCTTAAAGAAATCCTAGCAACTCTTCTTTAAACTGCCCCCTGCTATCCCAAGAGCAGAGAGAGGTGGAAGGGTCAACTTGCTTGAAAGCTGGAAGGCTCCGGGGAAACATGAAAAGCGACTGACATAGGGAGGAGTGGCTTCCGGATGGAACATCTCCCAGGTATAACCTCAACTCCCCCTGAGCAGGGAACAGCTGCAGGGGACTGCCGTCACCATGGTAATACTATTTCGGATTCCAACTGAATGGAAGGCTGGCCTGCCAATCACAGTGTCTGTATTTGCACAGGGGGATTCAGACCAGAGCCCAGCAGGGGCAGGTAGGAGATGTTCTTGGGAACATTATGGACAGGAGTGTGTCTTCATGTTTGTGAGCCTTTATAGTTTTTTTGTTGTTGTTGTTATCATTAGTTTGTTTACTTTCAGGTTTGGTTGCAAAGTAGAGAGGCAGAGGCAGAGCTCTCCCATCCACTGGTTTACACCTCCAAAATCTGTGCAACAGTCACAGAGCTGGGTCAGGTCAAAGCCAGGAGCCCAAACCTCCATCCGGGTTTCCCTGCGGGTGGCAAAGACCATCACTTACTGCCTGTTAGGATGCACATTCGCCGGAAGCTGGCACAGGAGCAAAGCGGTCAGGACAGGAAGCCAGGCACTCAGATATGACATACAGGTGTTCTAACTGGTATCATAAGGACTGCACCAAAGGCCCCCTGCATATGAGTCTTTACTGTGATCATAAATGTGATAAACTGAGTCCGATGATTGTAGCTGGTGTTGGGAGTCTGGATCCTGACCTCACTGCCTAGGAATGTCAGGCTCAGCACATCATTCTTTGACCTTCCACTAGGTATCAACCACTGACATTGTCCACTTAGAAAGTCATTTCTTTGGAGATCTTTTCTACCTTCCATAGCTTCTTTTAAAAGATGAATAATTGTCAGTCAGCACTTGGCTAGGAACAGGTGAACAACTCTAAAAGACAGATGAGGAGCCAGGCGAGTGGGAGCAGCTGTGACAGGGGGCGGACTCTAGCTTAGTGCCTCTCACCTAGCAGCTGCCCAATGCTTAAAGCTGTGCCCTTGTCCTTTCCTTGCTAAAGGCTGTGATTCTGCTGCCGCTGTTGGGGAAGGGTGGAAGGTGGGAAGGGAGGGGCCTGGCCAGGACACTGCAGCACGATTGTCTGATTTGAAGGAGACGAGGCCTTTGATGACATCATTCGTCCGCCCATGACCCAGAGCTTGCAGGAGGCTTGCTAGGGCCAGTGGAGCAGCTTGATTAGCACAACACTTGACACTGCCACGGGCCACTTGGGTGTTTATGACATCACTCACGGGCCATACAAGATGACCAACTGAAATATTAGTCTACTACAGATGCATTGAATGTTGAGTCCTCTTTATGCTTGCTCTGGCAGGGCCAGCCCAAATGATTCTGCAGATTTTACAATGGGCCTGTGAACCAGATGTTCCCCATCCCTGAGTGTGGACCCTGTCATGAGTTGGGACCATATCCCCAACGGCGCTGTGTTTGCTTGAAGATTAAACTCTGGCCACCTCAGATGGTGACTTAGAAGGATTCGACTTATGCTTTCTCTATGATAGTGCAAAAGTTACACATCTTCAGTGTACAATTTGGAATCTGGATCTTTCCCAGGCTAGCTCTATGTATTCAGATCATGTCTGGCAGTGCTGGTCAGGTGTAGTTGAATGCAACTCCTAGGCAGCTGCATGCCCATGAGAGGGAATTAATCTGCTCTTGGCTCAGGATGGGCTCTGGTTTCAGGAATTCCATGTTTACTCCACTTTTGATAGTCCTAACTTATGATAGGCTCATCAGGATGCAACTGCCTCATGACGTGAGGCGCCCCTGCATTAGGAGACCAGCACCTTTAAAGTGACAGTGAATGTAGAATGTGGTTGTATGGACGGGCCCTAATCCAACACGATCAATGCTCCTATCAGAAGAAATGGAAGACATAGACATGCATAGATGAAAGCCACAGGGAGACATAGGGAGAAGATGACCATGTGCAAATCAAGGAGAAAGGTCACACGAGAAACCAATCCTTCCCACTGATGCTTTGACCTCAGACTGCCAGCTCCCACATATTTTGTGACAGGATACATTTGGGCAGTGTGGCGCTGCTAAGGCAGGTGGAACTGGGACTAAGGTGGGCTCTAACAGTTCTGCTCTGTGCTTCCATCCCTAAGGGAGGAGAAAAGAGGAGATGGGTCTGAACTGACAGCTCCCACCCATTTTCTCACGCCTTTACACGGCCATGCTCACAGTTTCTAGCATCATCAGAGTACAATGCTATTAAAGGCCAACTGGAACCACTTGTGGCTGATGCTGAGTCCACAGACCCAGCCTTCTGGGGCCATTCTGGTTTAAGAAAATGATGCTCAAGGGGAAATCCAAAAGCTACTAAGAAAGTGAGCATTTGAAATCTGAAAAGAAATGGCAGCCACTGGGCTGACAAGCTCATAAAGATCTCCGACTTGACAGAATCCAGGAGACTATTTGGCCTTTTCTACTAATTAACTGAATCACTTTTGTGATGCCTGCTTCCAACTTTTTTTGGGTGCGGGGCTGTTATGATCTCCTTTTGATAGCATAAGATTTTCCAAAAACATTTTTATGAAGACAACAGAGCTTTCTGTAGAGATAATAGAAAGATCATCCAGTCTTTCTTCCAATGTGCCTGCCTCGTTTCTATGAAATCATTGATAGTGTTGTAAAGTTTCTTTCAGGTTCGCTAGCTGTCATTGTTCATTACTTTCCATTGTGAAGTAATAATAGAGTGACATTTTGAAGTGTCAGAAGAAGAACTTCCAATTTAGGTTTGGGGCTACTTCAAAGATCACTCTCCCTTCCTACCCTATTTGAATTTTAGTATGATTAGTAATTCTGAAATATACATAAAATCAGAATATGTAGTATATAATAACACAAAATGAAGGCACATATATATTGTAAAATCCCTCTTTTAAAAATTTATTATTATTATTTTATTGGAAAGACAGACAGATGAGAGCTCTTCCATCTGCTGGCACACTCCTCAAATGCCCTATCCCCGGAAGCCAGAAGCTCAGCCTGGGTCTCCCACAGGGTGGCAGAGACCCAAGCGGCTGAGCCCTGTCCATCAGCTGTCATCTTCTAGGGTAAGCCTTACAGGAAGCTGACATGAGGAGCACAGCCGGGGCTTAAACCCAGCCACTCTGACGTGGGACTAACATCTTACTTGTTAGGTTATATGTCCATCCTCCAAATTCCTCTTCTGCCACATCTGTTGATATGTCCTTAAACCTGTGTGGTTTTGCCACTGGAGCGTTCATTTCTTTAGGCTGTTTTGTTGCATTACTACCAACATCACACACACATCCCTTTTTTCAAGATTTGTTTATTTTTATTTGAAAGGAAGTTTTATATATAGAGGACAGAGATCTTTCATTTGCTAGTTCACTCTCTAAATGGCCAGAGCTGAGCCAATCTGAAGTTAGGAGCCAGGACTGTCCTTCAGGTCTCCCATGCAGGTGTAGGGTCCCAAGGCCTTGGGCCATCCTCTACTGCCTTTCAAGGCCACAAACAGGGAGTTGGATTGGAAGTGGAGCAACTGGGGCACTGGATGCTGGCACTATAGGCAGAGGCTTAACCTACTATGTTATGGAGCTAGTCCTGGGTCATGGTTTTCTGGAACCATGGGCTCTGTCAGAACCAGACGTGCCAGCTCTGCTATGATACATTCTCAAACACTGGGCTACATGAAACATAACCGCTTTGCAGCAGATGGGACCCATCCCTGTAGGACAGTGGCAATTGGGACCCTACCACCACATGACTTCCAATAAGTCCCATTTTGTGCAATTCCCATCAGAAAATAAATAAAAATATATGGTGCCATATTAATTGCAAAGCCTGAATTATTGAGTGTATTCCTGACAGATGCAAATTTCCATTTTGATTGGGTATTGATAGCAATGGGATTTTCCACAGTTGATGATTAGGAGGTTTTCATTAGACTAGCTCCCGGCTCTCGGTATGTCAAGCTTTGTTTCTGAGCAGGACTGAGTTTTCCACAGTCCTCACTGGATCTCCCACCTGCCCTTTTTACAGTGGGACGTTGACATTCCTTTCAACAAGAGCTAGGGCTTGTCTTCCTTCCCTTTCTCTGAATTGGCAGGTTTGTAAGCAGAGCAAATGATTGCTATTCTTGGATTGAGTTCCAGAATAACTTTGTATGATACAGTGGGTACCCAGCATGCCACAATTATCTGCCACATTGATATGGTGACTGCACCTGCAGCCTGTACCTTCATGTCATTTGGGGTGCTATTGGCCCAGATGGGGTTTGTCTCGGAAGGCCTATGTACTTGAAACTTGGTCCTCAATGTAATGGTGTTCAGAGGTGGTGGGACTTCTACAAGAGTCTAGCTCCCCCTCCTCAGGTTCTGTGACTGGAATGCCTGTGCCCTCCAAAATTCCTGTTATGATTTCCACTGCGGCAACATGAGGTGAGACAGTGAAGAGGTGACCAGGCCATGAGGGCTCCAGCCCTGCAGGGAAGACTAAGGGTGGAATCAGGGCTCCTCGTGCCCTCTCTTCCTTCCTTTTGGAGACTGTGGCATTCAAGGCCCCATGTTGGAACTGAAGACCAAGCTCTCACTAGACACAAGGCCTTCTAGTATTTTGATCTTGACTTTGTCAGGCTCTACAACCCTGGGAAATCCATTCCTATTGTTTTTAAGTTACTGAATCTGTGATATTCCGCTATTGGAACATGAAATAGACTAAAATACCACCCGATATTCAACAACTGCTACTCTTTTGTCCAGTTTGCTTCATCTCCTGATGTTAGGTTGAACCCCATGAATTTGCCCTTCTTTTCTGTCTCAAACGATTGAATATCAGAACTTTTACCCAGCATTTTAATGTTTTATGTTTCTGCCAGATCATCTGCATTTCCCAGCTATCAATGCACTTCACCACTAAATGCTGCTGTATGCACTTGCTAAGAGCAAGAACATTCTCCTACAAAACCGCAACAGTTACCTCTTTGAGAAAGTAAACATTGTTTCATGTATGTGGTAGCTAGTCTGGAAGGCAGCCCTGGTGTCCTGCTGGTATTATGCCCGTGGGGGATTCCTCTCCCCTGGGTTTCGGGGCTGAGCTGTGTAACCAATAGGACACTAAGGAATGATGGATAATGATTTCTAAAAGCAAGGTCATAAACATTACTGTGGCTTCTTCCTCACTCTCTTGGATCCCTTGCTCTAGAAGAAACCAGCTACCATTTTGTGAAGGAACCTAACAGCAAACTGGCACCCATATGAGATCTGAGCAGATGCAAGGTGAGGATTTAACCACTAGGTTATTGTTCCAGGCTTGATTGTACTTTCTTTCAAGAATTGCCTTCCAAGGGCATCCCCCCACCAGCATAAAGACCCCCCACTAAGTTCCATATAACTAATATCGTAACTGGATTATCATTTAACATTCCAGTTTAAACATCTGTGTGACTTGGGGAGCCAAATCTTATTCAAACCATAGCAGTGATCCAGAGAAAATGGGTGATAAAATAAATATCTGTTGCTTTCAACCACTAAGTATTGGGGTAACTTGTTCCCTAGCAACTGACTGCAACTAAATACCTAATATATTATTTCATTTCTCACCTATATTCAGTTATGTCCAAAAGTACCTCAAAGCTTTGCTGTTGTTTTGAGGATGTGTGTGCGCGTGGGCGGGAGTCAAGTTCTCACACTGCATTGGGTTAGTGTTTTCTAGTTTTAGTGTCTCGGGTAAGAAATCATGTGTGAAGGAAGGAAGAGTAGCTCTGACCTGCATGTGCTTTGGGAGCAAGAGGAGATGCAGGTGAATGCTTCACCCTGAAAATAGGAGATAGACACACGAATGAATAGCGAATACTTATGGGGCGTTCACCACAAGAGGTCAGTTCCCTCCGTGTCACCCGCATTTGCAGATGGGGTGACTGATACACAGTGGGATTCAATAATGCAATGGCAAGGGGTGGAGCTGGGATTTGAACCCTGGCCTCGTGGCTCTACGACCCATGCTTTGAAACACTGTTGATGCTATCTAATGTGCCAAGACTTTGGCTGAAGCTTTTTCAAACAGAAGTCTAGGTTCAGAGCCAAGGTTGGAATAGCTAGAAAACACAAACTTGATGAGAAAGGGTAAGAGGACTTAGATTTTTATAATGTGATGGAAAATAGGAAGGTGGGTAGTTCATCATTTTGATATGTAGAGAAAGCAAAGAATGTCATTTTGTTTCGTTTTGTTTCTTCTTTTTTCTTTTCCTTGTCTCGAGAAAGGACATAGATGACAGAGGAAACACTGTTCAGCCACCCCTCCAGAAGCCAATCCCAATAAGGACAAGGACCCAGCCGGTGCTGGGACAGGAAAGACGGTGCCTAAGTCTCCTAGCAGAGAGAAGTAGAGCTCCATGACTCCCTAAAAGTTACACGCACACTGTGAGTTTAGTGCCCACTTGCGACTTGTTGCTCTTTTTCTGTCTGCCTCCAACAGACAGCATTGTGTTGGTATCCCACCCCTGCCCATTCATTATCTTCACCCTTTCTCTTTCTACTCCAAAAGTTGTACTGTCCACTAGAATTTTCTGTGAGTTGTCTGCATCTGTGGCTGCCCAATAAGGGAGCTACGAGCCCGGGGGCAATTGAGTGTGTGACATGTAGCCAGTGTGATTGAGGACCCGAATTTTCTGTTTTATTTCGCTGTAATTCATTTAAATGTAAACAGCCACTTTGATGAGTGGCTGACAACGGACAGCACAGACCTTCTGAAGGCTGTTTATTGGGAACACCTGCCACTTTTGGCCTGCGGGCTTTTCTGTAATCTAGGGAGTACCCCTGGCCCTGCACTCAAACAATTAGATGAGTAACAGATCCTCTAGCCTGCAACCCCTCCCCATCACCAACTGGCAGGTGCCTCACCCCTTGGTGGGGGGGAGCTCTAGGCTCCACTGGGTTCCAGGATTTCCCAGTTTCCCACGGTTATGGACAACTTGATACCAATGGTACAACTTGTATCAATGGTGGTACCTTCCCTGCCTCACTGCCCTCCTAAACAAGCTACAGTTGCCCTCCACATCTACACCAGCAGCCACGGATGGAGAATGTTCTGTTCGTGGAAAAGAGTTGTGTATACATTAAACAAGCCCAGATTCTTTTTCTTGTCACTGTTTACTGAATGATGTAGTGTTAACAACTACTTTCAGAGCATTTGCACTCTACTAGGTACTATCAGTCAGCTCTTAGAAATGACTTAGGGTGCATGGAAGGTGTATGTGTGTGTCAGGGAGGCTTGTAAACATTCTACCATTTTATTGAACGGATTTAAGCATCTGTGGATTTTGGAATCTGGAAGCAATATTCTGTGGCCATTGAGGGACAAGTGTACTTGCACTTGAGTCTGTCTCAAAGTCTCCTGGGGTAAACCCAAACCAACACATGCCTGCACTCCACCAATTCAAGTCAGAGAGACACATGCCCAAGGTACTCAAACTGTAACTTGCCTCCAGAGGAAAAGTTGATCCAATCTGTCCTGCCTCTAGCCATTTCTCCTCCTAGTAGAACTGATGTGCAGCTCTGCGCCAGTGATGACAACTGTCTCGCCGTCTTCGCTCCGTGGCTGGGTACAACTCCATTTGCCTGGAAGAAATCCAGGACTTGTAACACCCTGCAGATTTCCGCCGCCTGGCTCTGCCAGACGTGCTCCGATTCTGCAAATCAGAGCGGGACTTCAGTTTTCAACTTAGGTGTTTCTCTTCAAGGTCAAAGTCAGCCTGGCTGAGGGAGTAAGGTCTCCACAGGGAATAAGAGAAACATGACGTGAGGTCCATCTACATGAAGGGTGTTAGCACTGTATTTTGAAGCCTTTTCCTTCTACATGACTTGGCTTTGAAGTGAATGCACTTGAAAACTTCCAAACCAAAATGACTCCTGTCTTCCATCACATTGACTCCCCACTGATCCCACCACTGTCCCTACTGACTTCCCATGTGTGGTAATGCGCAGTGGACTCGGAGCCTCTGGGCTCTGTGGATCTCCAGGAATTCTTCTATTTACTTTTAAAGATGTGCTTATTTTTACTGGAAAGGCAGAATTACAGAAAGAATGAGAGGCATAGAGAGAGAGAGAGAGAGATCTTCCATTTGCTGGTTCACTCTCCCAATGGTCGCAATGATTAGAGCTGAGCCAATCTGGAGCCAGGAGCTAAGAGCTTCTTCCGGGTTTTCCACATGGGTACAGGGTCCCAAGGACTTGAGTCATTCTCTCCTGCTTTCCCAGGCCACAAGCAGAGAGCTAGGTTGGAAGTGAAGTAGCTGGAGCACGAACTGGCTCCCATAAGGGATGCTGGCACTGGCTGGTAGAGGATTAGCCTGCTGAGCTACATGCTGGCCCCTCCAGGAATTTGTGTGTTGGAAATGGCATTTGGACATGGGACTTTAGGGAGGTTATTAGCATTAGATGAGGTCATGAGGTTGGGGCTCTGGACAGCATTGGTGACTTTAAACCAAGAGGCAGTGATCAGAAGCAGCAGGGTGGCCTACTCTACCACCCCATGTGCTATTGTGCACTGCCCTAGGACTCTACAGAGAACCCCCAACAGCAAAAAGGCATGTTCTTCACATGGGGCCCTTTGACCTGGGATTTCAGAACTGTGAGTTGAACGCATCTTCATTTATTAGAAAAAAAATATTTATGGGCAGATATATTCACTTGAGAGGCAAAAGAGACCCAGAAACAAGACAGAAACAGAGGTACACAGAGGGAGGGAAGGAGAGTGCATTCCCATCTGCTAGTTTACTCCCCAGATGCCCACAACAGCCAGGATTGGGCCGAAGCCGAAAACAAGTCTCCCACATGCATGGTGGGCATCTAGCTCACTACTTGAGCCATCACTGCTGCCTCCTAGGGACGCATGCATCCCAACTTGCACCTTAATCGCTATGCCTAATGCCCACTCCTGTTCTTCGTCGATCACATGACCTGAGGTATTCCATTATAATCACCCTGGACTAACACACCCAGTCACCCTGTTGGCAGATGGCCACGTTTATTCCTATTGCCTGACCCACAGAACCTTGAGATGAGAGATCTTAAAAAATCAGGTTTGCCCCTTGTTTATATGCTTAGGCAGACATGTGCCAGGAATGGATGCATCTCCTGGGCTTAAGGGTTATTATACTTCATCATGCTTCTCACTGAGAGATTTTCCTCTAAAACTTTGTCATGGCCATTTGCTCTCTCTTGCTTTCTTGTGGTGTATTTCTGTTAGGCCAATGGGAGGGCTGGAATGAATAGACATGAATTGAAACGCTGTCTGCCGGGACCAAGTGTAGGCACAAAGCTTGCCTCTGCTGCTGCGCTCAGGGCTTACGCGGCTCTGGAGGTCTACAAGAAGGAGGAGGGCAAGGGAGCACTCCTCGGGCTGAGGAGCTGACCTACCCACCGCAGAACACGCTGCCAGGGCTGAACGTGGAAAATTTGGAGCCGCTGTAATTGCTTATGTAGTTTTAATTGCTCATTCATCATGCTAACGGGCCCCGAGTGCTGATCATTTGCAACGTGCTTAGTAATTAAAAGACGGGGTGGGGGAGGTGGTGACGTAGAGTAATGCAGGGTGGTGGGGTAAAATGAGGTGAACAGAAAACCAAAATGCCTAAGGCAGAAGGAAACTGGCCGGGGAGATGGGGGGGCTGGCGGTGTGGGGAGCAGCCTACCTCCCCACACTTCTGACACCCAGGAGGGCTTTTCCACACCAGTGGCTCAGGATGCTTGGTTGTCACCTGAGAACAGTATTACACTCAGCTCTCTGGGAAGGCAAGCAGTCCCTTGACAGCTCTTGGCTGTTGGCAAAGCACTTCTGCCCACATCTCCCATTTCCTCCTAGGTGACCCTGGGAGAGTGGCCCATGGCTTTCAGGTGAGGACAAAGAGGAGCAAGAAGTGATTTACCTGTGATCAGGCAGAAGCGCCTGGTGCAGTTAACTCCCAAACTCCACGCTTCCTTTCAAATATCTGGCTCTGTCTTCCTGGGCCACAATAGCACTTTGTTCGCTTGTTTCTCCCCGTCTCTCCTCTTGTTTCATCACCCTTGCGGCAGCAGTTGGAATCTGGAGTCCAGATCCAGGTGTCTGGTATAATTTACAAGAAAATCCAGATTCCCAGGCCTCACAGCAGGTGCCTTGGTTTGAGTTCCTCCCTTCCCAACTCTGTCTCCAAAGTAGATCAGAGTGCACAAAGGGTTGTATGGAAAGTGAAGTTGTGAGCACTGGAGTGGGGGAGGAGCCTGAGACAGGAAAAATCAGGCCCCAAAAGGTGGCTTACCCAACAGGCCCCCCCCCCCGCCCCGTGGGCAGCTGCAGCTTAATCCTGATGTTAGTGTGTTTTCCATTATTGTAACAGGGGTGGGGAGCATCCAGCGGGCGAATGATGTTGTAAATATCCAAATGGCTGCTGGCAGAAAGCACGTTTCCCCATCCACGCCTCCCTGAGGTTGGGTCACATGTCAAGGCAAGAGGTAGATGGAGCTCACAGTTTTGGAGTCTGCAAGTCTGAATGGCATGACGCTGGCTCCGAAGAAGGCTCCCTCACCTGCCTCGGGTGATGGCAGATGGCATCACAGAGGGGGAACGTGTGAGAGAGACAGATTATGTGGCAAGGCAGGCAGCAGGAGAGAGGCTAGAGACCCTGGAGAATCACATTAATCCCTGCTGAGTGCATAGCCAGGTGATGCAGCAACCTCCCAGGAGGCCTCACCCGTTGCAGGGTCCAGCTCTGGGAACCAAACCTGCAACACACACAAACCCTTGGGAAACAACGCCCAGACCACAGCAGTGAGGAACTCTGAGAGACAACCTCAAGCATGCCTCTCAGCGCTCTCACCTGAGTCGGAGGATAACCTGGGATGCTCACACAGTTGGAGGTTGGTCTGGTGTGTACCAGGACAGAAGGCTCCCCAAACCCCCAGGAGGGCCAGTTGGAGTGGGAATGGAGTCTTTGCAGCAAGCACTGGCCATTTCTACCAGCCAACAGGCTCCCTGGGCAGCCGTGTCCCCAGCCCAGTGTAGTGTTCACCTGAATTTCCTTGCAGGTGAAAACAATCTGCAAGTCGAAAAGCAAGTTTCCCTGGGCGGGGATGGGGGGAAAGAGGAGAAGGGAGCAGTATTCAGCGGTTATTCTTGGCTATCTTTTCCTTTGAAGTTTCTTCTGGTTTCTACTAAAGGGGAAGATCCTTTGGTGCTAAAAGCCAGAATGGTGTTTAGCGTTCATTACCGGCAAACAGGGCAGTGGAGGGGGTGAGGGGTTAGGGCTGTTGAGGAGAGCTGGGATGCCATGGGGGGTGTGACAGTCATAGAGTGATGTAGGGGATCACGCAGACTGACCATATTAATGCATCTCCCCCCTCCCCACCCTCGGAGAAAAGTGAACCCAGGATTATACCCCACTCCTGGCTGGATGACTATCATTCTCTAACTTTCTTTTCCACTCAAGAAAGTGTGTTGGAAGGCAAATGAGTACAGGTGATGTTATGCTAAGGATAACCTTGAATGCATTCTGATTTATTTAAACAAATAAGTTCAGATTTATGTATTGTATCGTTAATAACAAATTCTGTGGGAGGCAAATCAGCTGATGGGAACATGTTCATGGAGAACCACTATCCTATTCCATCAACAAGAAATATGTTTGCTTTGTTTGTATCAAGGACAGCAAACGCCCTGGAAATGGTTTATCTGTATGCATGACTGACTTTCCATCAGTTGATCAATGAATCAATTAACAAATATTGATTGTCCACATCATACGAGATATTGCAGAGATTTACTATAAATATAAATAGCCTCAAAAGCAGCTCATAGTCTCATTTTGGGTCAGGCCTGTAGACATGAAGATGTAACTTATGCAAAGCAGTATACAAATACTGAATGATTGATGTACATTGATTGGATTTGGAAGAAATAAAAAAAAGACTTTTTGGAAGAAGGGTGATTTGAGCTGGGTCTTGAAAGATAAGTTGAATTGCATAAAAAGAGAAAAATGTGAAGCATCACAAGCAAAGGCAGCAGAGCCAAGGAGGAAATGCCCAAGGCCTATCGGGGGACTGGAGAGGCACCTGTAAGACCTGCTTAGTCCCCAGTGTTGGGACTCAGTTACTTTCTACCCAATGTGAGATACATGCCCCCTGGCATGTTTATCTTCCACGCTCACACAGCAGACAGGCTGCCTGAGCCAGGAAGCTCTCAGGGCCTCCCTGAGCCACACACTCAGCTCCACTGGGGAGACCCAGCCGCCATCGCCCTGCCGAGAACCCATAAACTTTTAAGCAGCTGCAGTTATGGTCACGTCAGGGATTTGCGGGAGGAATAACCTGCCCCCGTGCTCTGCACCCCCGCAGACCGTGTGGGAAGGGGTGGGCTGCCAGATCTAACGAAGGAAAATGTGGGTTGCCTAGGTATAGTCACATTTCAGATAAACAACTAACTCTGTCGGTTTTGTATGCCCTGTGCAGTATTTGCAAAATGATTACACTAAAAAAAAAAAAATTATTCATCGTTTATCTAAAATCCAAGCGTCACTGAGTGCTCTGTGTTTTATCTGGCATCCCTATATATGGGAGGGTTTATGGCCCATGTGTGGTCCATCAGCTGACTCTGTGCTCTGGTCCACAGCTCTTCTCCCGCCTGCCCCGTCTCCCACTGCCACTTCCACCATCGCACAGTATGACTTACATTTTTTTAAAAAAATTTGTTTTGTTTTTATTTGAGAGGGAGAAAGATCTTCGATCTCCTTGTTTGTGCTACAAATGCTCATAACAGCTGGGGCTGGGCCAAGTCTAAGCCAGGAGCCAAGAACTCCATCCGGGTCTCCCACAATGGGGGTGGTGGCAAGGATCCAACGACTTGAGCCATTACCTGCTATTTCCCAGGGTACCGATTAGTAGAAAGTGGAGATAGGAAGTGAAACCAGAACTGAAACACAGCTACTCCACTATGGGATGTGGGTATCCCAAGTGGCACAGTAAGTGCTGTACCAAAGGCCTACCCTTCACCCTGGGACTTCCACTGGTGTTTCCAGAACTGAATCCTCATGAGCTGTCAGGAGGAAGAAAATCTCAGTGCTCTGGGAGGCTTCCCAAAGGACACACTTAGGTGACAGCAAAGTTCACACCCAAGGACCTAGATCTGAAAGAACAGAGATGCCTCCAGATACTGTGTGAACCCTGTGATTGCATGAGCCAGTGGAATCGTTTTTGAATCAAAGCAGTCAGAGTTGGGGACCCCTCACAGCTGGCTGTGGGTTCTGGCACCATTTGTGTGCAGTCATGTCCTCAGGCCCATTGGAACCAAACCTGACAAAAAGCAATGGCAGATCTGTTCCAAAGATGGCCCTGCTGAATTACTGAGCAAACAGAGCATCTCTTGGTGCAGAACCCACTCCTTGACACACTGCAGTTTCTGGGCATGATTCCGAGATGTTACCTCTGTGGTACCATCACCACCTCTGGCCAATCTGTGTCTGCTGGGGACATCTGGCTTTGCTTCCCATCCTATCTCGGAGAGTTTTCTACTCTTCCTCCCCTGAAGTCTGGCTCTTTGTTCTTTCTTGCTTTAAAGGTTCATTTTATTTGGAAAGGAGAGAGAGAGAGAGAGAGAGAGAGAGAGAGAGAGAGAGAGAGAAAGAAAGAGAGATCTTCCATCTTCTGGTTCACTCTACAAATGCTGCAATAGCTAGGGCTGGGCCAGGCTGAAGGCAGACAGTAGGAACTCCTCAGTCCAGGTCTTCCATGTACTTAAGCTGCTTAGTGCTGCCTTATTGGGTGCAAATCAGCAGGAGACTGAATAAGAAGCAGAGGAGCCCAGATGCAAATCAGACACTCTACCACACAACATGGGTAACCCAACCAGTGGCTGAACTACTGTGCCAAATGCCCACCAGTGGCTCTTGCTGCTGCTGCTGCTTCCTTTTTAATCTTTAGTTACTTTACTTGTAAAGTCAAAATTACAGAGAGAGGGAGGATCTTCCATCCATTGGTTCACTCTCCAAATGGCTGCAACTGCCAGAATTGGGCCGATCTGAAGCTCAGAGTCAAGAACTTCTGGGTCTTCCATACAAGTGCAGGGACCTAAGGCTTTGGGCCATCCTCCACTGTTTTCCCAGTACATAAGCAGGGAGCTGGATCAGAAGTGGACAGTCAGAACATGAACCAGTACCCATATGAGGTGCCAGTACTAACAGGTGGAGGATTAGCCACTGTGCCAGCCCCCCTTTTAGAACTTCTTTGTCTTTTAAAAAAAATTTATTTATTTGACAGGCAGAGTGACACAAAGAGGTCTTCTGTCTGCTAGTCCCCAAATGGCCACAGCCACCAAGGCTGAGCCAGGTTGCTGTTAAGAACCCAGAGCTCCATCTGTGTCTCACACAGGGACCCAAGTACTTGCACTATTTCTTTGCCTTTTAAGCGAACCTCATCAGCCACCTCTTTCACTTGTGTTTCTTCCTTAACCTTTCCCTCTGTGCTCATCCTTGAGCATATGGTGCGGAGAGCCCCAAAGCTGCATAGGATGTGTTGATTCACTTTGACCATCTCCTGGGCCAGGCTACTGGCATACTGAGCTAGAGGGAGACATTGGGACGGGTCACATCTGATACCCTGTCTCTGTCTCCTAGATGAGAAAATCAAGATTCTGAGAGCGCCCATTTTAAATGACAGACAAGTCAAAGAAGAGATTGTGCAGCTTGCAGAAAGTGTCCTTGGGGTTGGTTTTCTTCGACAAGTTCAAGTTCATCTGGACTGGACTACACTTAACCCCTTCATGTCCATTTCTGTAGCTCCAGAATGAGCCTAAATACCGGCCTCTTCCATCTCCGTTTGACTCCCTGAGGCTGCCGGAATTACAAAACACTGCATGAATGTGCCGGACAAAGGCTTCACCGTATTAGTGTTGGAGGTGTTATTGTGATTATTAACAAGCTAATCCACCAGTAAAGGAAATGAGCACACATCACGAAATTAATTATAGATGTTTTTTAAAATGACTGTTTATATTGAAAGGAAGGCCTCACATTTGCCGCACAATTTCAGGATAAGTCGTGTTTGGGAAAAATATTAATATTCACAGTCGTGTTGATTAGCTTCACTCCTGTTGCTAGGCAACAAGGTCCTTTGTAGCCTCTGCAGAGTTTTTTTTTTTTTTTTCCTGGGGGTTGGGGTGGGGAAGGGGATGGGAGATTAAGGGGAGGAAAGTACATTACAGTAAATTATTCCGCTGCTTCAGCCAATTCTGAAGTTGCCTTAAAAAAAAAAAAACACTCCTTTAACAACCTATGTGATTATAGTTGTTGGATGAGAGAGACCAAACCCCTGCCCAGAACTCACCACTCACCCATGACTTGAGTTTCAGGTTTGGCAAGACTTATGTTTACTAGACCAAGGCTGAACCCCACGTGGCCCAGGGCTCACCACCGCTGACGGTCCTCAACGGTTCAGCCACGGCAGCCCTCCAGCACTGAGATTAGGGGGTCGTGAGGCCGCAAGGAGAAGCTGCAATGAATTAAATGATCCAGTCTCATTCAATAGCTGCTGTGGCCTTTCAGATGAATTCTACCACTTGAATAGGGGCCATCCCAGAGCAGGCCAAATTGTATGCTTTGTGGCCCGAAATGGACACTCATGAATATTCCAAATTCATTGACAATGCAGAACAGGTGATCCCAGCAATATATGAAATTAACCTTACTGAGCACCTACTGTGTGTTTGGTGCCTTACAGGGTTAGCCCATGGGCTTTTGGCATCAATGCTGGGAAGGAAGGGATACTATCCTCATTTTTGAGGACTGAGGTTCAGAGATGAAGCAATTTACTCAAGGTCACACCAGCCAGGGGAGAACAGAGCAAAAATGCTAATTCAAATCTTTCTGTCTCTAGGCGCCATGTTCCCGCTTGACTGGGCTCCCTGCCCTTAAGATGAGGTTGGCTCGTAGCTTCTATTGGGTTGAGGCCCACTCATGAATCTCCAATTTCATCACCAACAGCTTTATATGTGATACTCTTTCAGCCACTATTGCTGCATGACAAACCACTCTAAACTTAGTGGCATAAAACCATGCCCACTTTATTGTGGAATTTGGGCAGGGCTCAGCTGGGTGGTTCTTTCATTCCTCATTGTATCTGCTGAGACCACCCAGTGGCAGGGAGCCTGGTCAGAAAGGTCCAAGATGGCTTCACTCTCATGTCTGGTGCCTCAGTGAGGATGGACTGTTACTGGAACATCTGCACACTGCCTCTCCAACATAGCAGTTGCAGGGTCACTGTGCTTCTTATGTGGTGGCTGGCTTTCCCCATAGCAACTATCCCAAGAGAACCAGGCAGAAGCTGCATGACTTTTTTGTAATAAAGTTTTAGAAGCCATACAGTGTCACTCATGCTATATACATGCAGTCATGAGGCCACTCAGATTCAAGGGGAAGGGATGTGAACCACAATTATTTTCTTCTTAATTGGTAGGGACATTCTTTCCTCCTTTTTTAAGGCTTATTTTTATTTTTCTTGGAAAGGTAGACTTACAGAAAGAAGGACAGACAGAAAGATCTTCCATCTGCTGATTCACTCCCCAAGTATAGTCAGTGGCTGGAGCTCAGCTGATCTGAAGCCAGGAGCCAGGAGCTAATTCCAGGTCTTTCAGGGTGCAGGGTCCCAAGGACCTGGGCCATCCTCTACTGCTTTCCCAGGCCATAAGCAAGGAGTTGGATGAAAAGTGGGGCAGCTGGGACATGAACTAGTACCCATATGAAGTGGGGCAGCTGGGACATGAACTAGTACCCATATGGGATCCTGGCAGAAGCAAGTTGAGGGTTTAGCCACTGAGCCATTGTACTAGGCCCTCCCTTTAATTTTTTTCTTTAAAAAATATTTCTTAGAAAACATTCATTTATTTCAGAGAGAGAGAGAGAGAAAGAGAATGCGCACACCCAGAATCCTAGCCAGGTCTCCCACATGGGTGGCAGGAGTCCAAGTGCTTAAGCCATCAACTGTTGCTTCTCAGGGTGCACATGAGCAGGAAGCTGGAATCAAAAGTGGAGCTGCAACTCAAGTACTCCAATACAGGATGCAGGTGTCCCATCCTCAGACCTCTTTCTATGGAGACTGACTGCCAGCAGAACAAAGGCACAAACTTCCAGGTATAAACGTAGCAGAGGCTCACTTCTACAGCATTCGTTTCATGTGAGTAAGACACAGGCTGCCGCAGATTGCAGATTGCAGAAGGGCAAGGGAATTATGCCTGTCTTTGGATGGGAATTGTTGATGGCCATAATTGGGGATTTCATACTCACCACATTTGCTAAGCTTAAATGCAGTGTTCAGTCTCTGCCACTCTTAGCCAAACTAATGCTAACTGATAGAGTTGTCATCCCTTAGGGGCTCACAGTCTACTACTGGAGGAGACCCTGCTGGTCTGGATGAGCTGGCCAGTATGCCTCCCATGTGCATCTGAACATGCTGTCCACTACAAAGGCATCAGCAACTGAGAAGGCCAGTCATGACACATGCACTCCAGTCGGACCATGTATGTTGTGATTTTCCTTGTGGCCAGAATTTGAGTCAAGTCATCTAGTTGGGAGTTCCTTAGGATCCGTCACCTGGGGTGACCTCAGACTTGACTCCTGTGAGCACCAGCCAGTGCAGGTTTAGGTTCTGCCTATCACCTGCACCAACCAGTGTACATAGTGGTGGATGCAGCTGCCTGGTCAGTGTTGGCCCAGCACCATCTCTCATGTGAACTGACAGGCATTGTGGCCCAACTCAGGCAGTCAACCACAAACTCAGTCCTCATACATACCAGCAGATGCCATGGCATTGTCAGGGTGATTCCCAGTAACCCCTACATGGCCTGTCCCCAGCCTGTTTTCGCATGTGCTGGCCTCTGCTTTAACCTAGCCTGGCCCAGTCCACATCCTAGCCAGCTTCTGTGCACACCTGTGGGTGTTATGGCTTAGCTCAGCCTGCCTGCCATCAGCCCTTGTGTTTACCAGAAGTAGGTACAGCGTAACAGGGAAGTGCCCACAGCTCTTCTACAAGGCCTGCTTCCAGCTCCAGATCTTGCGTGTGCTGATGGGTGCTGCAGCCCAGACTGACATGGCTGGCTCTGAGTCCTAGCACTCACCTTCAGGCATTGTGGCCTAGCCTGCCTGACCCACGCCCATTCTGACTCATCTACGAGTGTTAAAGCCCAGCCCAATCTGGCCCGCCCCCAGACCCAGTCCACATGTATGTCAAAGGGTGCGGCAGCCTTGCTCAGCCCATTCTACCCACAGCCTTGGTTCTTGGACTAGCTTTTGACCTCACCAGTGAGAACTGCAGCCCAGCAGGAGAGTCCATAGAGTTCTCCTACTAGGCTCCAGCTCCAAGTCTTACATGTGCTGGCAGGTGCTTCAACCCAACTTGGCATAGCCTGCCCACAGTTCTTGCTGGTGGGTGTTGTAGCCTAGCCCAGTCTGGAGTGGCCCATACCCTCCCTGTCCTGGCTCTTATGTGTGCCAGCAGATGTTACCACCTGACCCCAGACCCAGCCTACACAAATGCTGAGAAGTGCTGCAGCCTTGCCTAACCTAGCCTGCTCTCAGCCCCAGCTCTTGCGTTGCCCAGTAGGAGCTGCAGCCTAGTAGGAGAGTTCCCCAAGTTCCCCTACCAGCTCTGCTCCCAGCTTTGGATCCCACACATGCTGTCGGGTGCTGCTATGGTCTGCCCTCAGTCCTGGCCTTTGCATGTGCCAGTGGGTGCTATAGCCTGGCCCAGACTGTCCCCACTTCCTGTAAGTGTTAAGTGGGTTCCTGTCAGGTGAGTTGTGTAGTCCAGCCTGGCTCAGCCTGTCACCACCCCCAGTTCTCTGCATAAAGTATGGATGCTGCAGTGCCACAGAGTGAGCCCACCATTTCCCTATAGAATTTGCCCCCAAATCCAGTTGTCTCACATTCTGGTGGGTACTGTGGCCTAGCCTGACGTGGCCCAGCTTGACATGACCCACCCTTGCTCCAACACTCGCAGGCAGGTCCTGTGGCCTAGCCCAGCCAGGCAGGCCCCCTCCACGCCCACCCAGCCCAGCTTTTGTGTGCACCAGCAGGGGCAGGCGATGCTATTTAGCCCAGCCTAGGTCTCCCATGTAGGTGAGTGCCTTGGCCTATCCCAGACATGGACTCCAGTTTCCCCTCTCCAAACCATGCTGTCTCAGCTCCCTTGCCTACATGCAAGTGCAGTAGAAAGGTTTGTGGAAGACTCCAGAAGTCATTCCTTCCATGTCATATATTCCCATGCTTTCCTTGTTACTATAGTGGTGAGTATCCTCGCCTGTTATGTCACATATTCACTAAGCTGCTCCCACTCCAGTGCATCCCAGACCCCGTTCCCAGGGCAATCCGCAGCCCCCTGCCTGTGGGCCAGGGTGGTGTCCCTATCTGGTATTCCCTGCCTTCCCTACATATTGTAAAAAGAAAAAAAAGGACAAACAATTGTGCTAGCATACTGGTATAGTTAACACAAATTTGGCATTAACCAGGGCCAGAAGGCCTGCCAGCTACTGGCTGCTTTGTTTCCTAGCAGTGGAATACTTGCCTAGGTACAGGACAACCTAGGCAGTTGCCTATAGGTGGGAAGGTGGTGAAACTTTGAACTTGGCCTTGAATTTGGCAAATGGCATTCTAGCAAAGAAAATAAGAGCTAAGGTCATGTGGTGTGGAAATGCACAGGAAATTTATAGACACATTCATGTGGCTCAGCAGGAGCTCAAGCTGGAGAACCCTCAGTTGTAGGACCAGGCATGCTACCTTAGCAGGTGGGTGGTCTTGGGGAACGTGGTGTGTAATGCATAACGTGCATCTTGGTGGCCATTCTGCAACAAGAGAAGTTTTGGCCTCCAGTCACTTTTCTCTTCCTGAGTTAATTTTTTTGTATATGGTGTGAGATAGGGGTCCAGCTTTCTTCTTTTGCACATAGAAATTGAAATTTCTTTGTTTGGCTTTTGGCCTTTTGGATTAAAAAGTTGAGGCCCCTGATCACAGGCCAAGCAAGCATACCATCTTTCAAATGATCAAAATAAAGAGCAGGAAACAGAGGCTAGGCTATACTCCCCACACTGCAGCTCAGTGATTTTTTTTTTTTTGACGTGGGCAACTTCATTTTAAATATTGATGATCTCACTCAGCACATTCTGAGAAAGACCCTGCTGAGAGTTGTGCAACCAAAAGCAGCTCCTGGAAGCCCAAGCCTCTTTAAGTGCCTCTCCCCAAGAAATCTTTTCTTTAGACTTGGTGAGATTTACCAGTCTGTGGATTAGTAGAGTCACAATCGGCACAGTCCTGCTGAGAAGATGGCCAGTTGCCCAGAGCCCACGCTCACAAAGCCTTTGTTAATAATCTGATGTGGGATTAGGGCAAGGGACATAATAATGAGGTTCTTAATGAAACCTTTTTTCAAAGGCTGAGTTTGTAAGATATTTTTGAACAAGGACAATAATGTCCTTAAGACTTCAGGGGGGAGTGGCTGCACCAGACTTGTTGATTATTGGTTCTTCAAACTTATTTCCTTCCAGGGAAATTTAAATGGCAAACAGCCAGCTGATGGAGCCAGGTGAGCAAAGCAAAGACTGTGCCTTGAGATGTTGGTGTAGATGACCCAGCAAATGATCATTTGCACAGAGGTTCTTTTTCAAGGCACCTGTTCATTTGTTCTCAGTGTATTTTCTTGCACTGACATGCAAAAAGGAGAGAGAAGGAGATAACTACTTCCATCTGTTGGTTCACCCCGCAATGGGTGCAATGGCTGGAGCTGGACAGATCCAAAGCCAGGAACCAGGAGCTTCTTCTGGCTTTACTACATGGGTGCAGGATCCCAAGTACCCTTGTGCTTTCCCAGACCATAAGCAGGGAAATGAACCAGAAGCGGAGCAGTTGGAACCCAAACTGGCACCCAGATGAAATTGGGTGGGGTCAGGGTATATCCATTTGAGATGCTGGGCCACATATGGAGGATTATCCCACTATACCACCATGCTGATCCCATCTGCCTATGTTTAAAATGTGATTTTTTTGTTGTTGATGTTGCTGCTCTTGTTGTTGTACTGTGGTTTAAACAGGTTTTGGTTCCCCATCTCACAAAATATTTTAATCCCCAAAGTCACAAGTTAATGTAGAAAAGCATGGAGACTTCTAGTGTTTGAGAGATGGATCTGTGGGAAGGCCTTAAGTCACTGGGAAGGTAAACTCAGAGAGTGGTTCTTGCTAGAGGATTGGTTATACAAGCTCTGTTTGGAATAGGCGTTCTCTTTGCTTTCTGGTGATATGGATCAGCTAAGACAGACAACGGTAACGGGTCCAACCATGAACTCTGCAAATGTGCCAGTTCGGGTGAGGCTCTTGGAAAGCGAAGAGCCTCTGGCCTGTTTAATGTTATTGTCTGTCTTGGGGCATGCTGACCTTGGTAACTTTCGCGTTGTCTGCCGAGATGTTATTGCTTTTAGAATTAACAGATTGCTACCAGTGACCACCCTGCTCTTGTGGATGTAGCATTTTTTTTTTGTATATTCACTTTAAGTATAAAAATCCTGTTTTCCTTCCTCTCAGTGCACTATCCTGCGAGAGAATTGCCACCCTGCTCCATAATAAATCCATTTTCCTTGAAAGGTTGAAGACTTTGTGTTCTGACTTATAACAGCTGGCTTGCAATCCTTCCTCCACACATGCTTCACCATTGCAGGCTGCTACCCTCATCAGGCACCATCTAATAGGGATACATGATCTTGGACTGTAAGCCTTCAAAACTATGAGCCAACCTCTTCCTTCATAAGTAGCTTCTCTCAGGTATTTCACTTATAGTAATGAGAAATTGAGCAATATAAGCTGTAAATGTTCTTTATATATTGTGGTTAATACACCCTTATCAAATATGTGATTGGCAAATATTTCCTCTCGTTCTGTTTTTTCACTTTATTGATAGCATCCTTTGATGGACGAAAGTTTTTTATTTTGATGAAGTCTAATTTATCTAGTTTTAAAGTGTGTTTCTTACACTGTTGATGTTATATCTAAGAATCCATCACCAAATCCAAGGTCATGAAGATTTATCCCTATGATCCCTATGTTTTTTTCTAAGAATGCTATCATTTTAGCACTCGCATTTGTGTGTTTTGCTCATTTTGAGTTAGTTTATGGGCATCAGGTTTTCTGCATTTTTTGTTTGTTTTAAAGATTTTTTTATTTTTATTGGAAATTCAGATATACTGAGAGGAGGCAAAAGAAGTTTTGGAAAACAAGAAATGTAAGCATTCTACTTTGTTCTTTGGAAAAATTGTCTTGGTATCCCTTTCAATCCCACATATCACTTTGGGAGTTACTACCATCACAGTGAGATTAAGCCTTCTAGTTCATGAACATACTCTGCTGTCATGGATTGAACGTGATGTTCCCCTCAAAATTCGTCCTGAAATCTAATGACCGAGGTGATGATACTAGATGGTGGAAGGGGGCAGGGGTAGCTCAAGGAGGTGATTGGATCGTGTGGGTTCCTCCTTCTTGAATACAAGCAGCTTTGGGTATAGGTTCACTCTCCACTCTTTAGCCATGTGAGAACACAGTGCTCTATTCCATCCCCCATCCCCTATCCCCTTGCCCCTGGAGGATGCAGCCCTCACCAGACAACCTGACTTGTCAGCACCTTGATCTTGGACTTTTCAGCTTCTGGAAGTGTGAGAAAATCAATTTCTGTTCTTAATAAATTACCTGGTCTGCAGTATTTTGTTATACAAGCACAAATGGACTAAGACAGATGCCTTTCCATTTATTTACATCTTCCTTAATTTCTTTCCGCAGTATTTTGTAGTTATCAGGGTACAAGTCTTGTATACTTCTTGGTTAAATCTACTGCTAAGCACTTTATTCTTTTTTACGCTATTATAAATGGAAGTGTTTTCTTGATGTCATTTTAAAAAATAGACTTGACTTCTTTAGAGCAGGTTGAGATCCACAGTAAAATTGGGCTGAAAGCACACAGCGTTCCCTTAGACTTCTTGCCCTCCCACATGCATGGTCTCTCCCCCATCAACATCCTACACCTGACCTGCTACATTGGTACAATCGATAAGTCTCCACTGACAAGCTGCAGTCACCTAAAGTTGATAGTTTGCATTAGGGCTCATTCTCAATGGTGAACATTCTATGGCTCCTGACAAATGTGGGCTGATGTCAATGGGCCATTATAGCATCATATATAGTTTTGCTGCTCTAAAAATCCTCCTTGTTTCTGCCTACTGTTCACCCTCCACCTCCAAATCCTTGGCAATCACTGATGCTTTTATTGGTTCTGGAGTTTTGCCTTTTTCAGAATATCATAGAGTTGAATAATGTAATATGTACCCTTTTGGGACTAGCTTCTTTCACTTAGTAATAGGGCATTTCTTTGTGCTTTTGCTTTTTAAATGTTTATTTATTTATTTATTTACAAGGCAGAGAGAGAGAGAGAGAGAGAGAGAGAGAGAGAGAGAGAATATGAATCTTCCATCTGCACAAATATCTGTGATAGTCAGGGATGGTCCAGGCTGAAACCAGGAGCCTAGAACTGCTTCTGAGTCTCCAATAAGAGTGACAGGCTCCTAAGTACTTAGATCACCATGTGTTGCTTCCCCAGTTAAATAGCAAGATGCTGGACTAAAAGTACAGAAGAGCCATGGCTTGCACCAACACTCCAATATGGGATACACAGTGGCTTTACCTGCTGCACTGCAATGTCCACCCTCTACATGCTTTTTCAAGGCTTAATAGCTCATTTCTTTTCTGTGCTAATACTCCATTGTCTGGATGTACTGCAGCTTTCAGATTCACCTACTAAAAAACATCTTGGTTGTTCCCAAGTTATGGCAATTATGAATGAAGTTGCTATAAAGATTCATGTGCTACCTTCTGCAGGGACAGGAGTTTTCATCTAATTTGGGCAAATATCAAAGAACATAATTGCTGGATAATGTGCTAAGAGTATGTTTAGTTTTGGAATAAATTACCAAACTCTCTTCCAAACTGGCTGTACCATTTTTCTTTCCCACCAGCAATACATGAGAATTTCTGTCATCCTCACCAGAACTTGGTGTTGTCAGTGTTTTGGATTTGGGCCATTCTAAGGAGTGCTCAGTGGTATCTCATTGTTTCCATTTGCAATTCCTTAATGTCATATGATGTTGAACATCTTTTCATATGCTTATTTCCATCTGCATGAGAGTGGTTCAGAAAGTTTGTGAAAATGGAATTTAAAGATTAGTTTATTTTTGTGTAAATTATTTGGAAGCCTATGCATAACAAGGCATCCTCAAAAAGTTCACAAAAATGTATATTATATAAAAAAAACTGTGCATGGACTTAACAATGCAAACTGACCTGAACGACACATAATTTAAAAATCAGGAGCTTCAGGTATGGTTTTATTAAGACTCTGGCTCCATTTCTCTGAACTGCATTGGGTCTGTGCTCAGGTTGCCATCCCTTGTGGTTGCAAGGTGAGTGCCAACAGCAAATGAGCCTTGGTGCTTCTTTAGTTACATACAAGGAAAGAAAGAGAACACTTCTTTGCCTTAAAGAGTTCTGTGATTTCTTTGATTGTATTATCTCTAGTATGATTCTAAGAGAAGCAGAATTGTTCTAATTAGTTCAGATGTTTAATGTAATCTTTTTTAAAGAAAATAATTATTTTTATTTTATTTGAAAGGCAGAGAGAGAAAGAGAGAGAGAGAATGAGAGAGAGCAAGGAACAGTGAGATCTTCCATCTGTTGGTCTATTTCCCAAATGGCTACAGCAGCTGGGATTGTGCCAAGTTGAAGCCAGGAGCCAGGAACTCCATCCTGGTCTCCCACAGGAGTGGCAAGAACCCAAAGACTTGGATCATCTTCCCCTGCTTTCCCAGGTGCATTAGCAGGGACCTGGATCAGAAGTGGAGCAGTCAGAACTTGAACTGGCGCTTTGATATGGGATGGTGGCATTGAGGCACAGCCGGTTAAGCCATGTTTGTAATGCCAGACCCCACTAATGTAAAATTTGCTTCCCAAGTCAAGTCAGTCCAACTGATGCTACAGAGGTGAGAGACAAGATATCCCATGCAGCCACACTCTGATTACAGAATTATGAATAAAAGGAGCAGTCTTTGGAGTTTTAATGCACAAGGTTTTGGAATGATTGCTGTAGTAGCATAGTTGACTTTTTCTCATTAAAGTAATGTGACAGGTGCTGCAAAAACCAACCAATAAATTAGGGCTCATCTTGGCTGTATTGGTGTCCAGTACATTAGTCTACTAGGGCTGCCATGGCAAAATACCACAGGCTTGGGACTTAATCATGTTTGCTTTTTTAGAAAAGTTTTTTCCACAGCAATAAAGGCTATCAATCTAGGAGAAAAGTCTTATCTTGAAGTGGTGGGTGGCAGGGTCCTTCTGAGGCTTCTCCCCATGGCTTGTAGTTGGCTCTCTTCTCCCTTCCCCCGGCACACAAGCCTCTTTCTCTATGGCTCTGGCCTAGGTGCTTCTTCTCTGAGGGGATTGGATTAGGGTTCCCTACCCAACGACCTCATTTTCACTTAATCACCTCTTTAAAGACCCTCTCTCCAAATATACCTACATTCTGATATACTGCAGGTTACAGCTTCAACATATGAATTAAAAGATCTATTTAACAGAGAGACAGACAGAAGAGATCTCCCAGTTCACTACACAGATACCTGCAAGGGCTTGGACTGGGCCAGGCTGGAGGCAGGAGTCAGAGATTCAAATCACATCTTTGATTTGGAGGAAACAGAAACTCAAGAACTTGAACTCTCACCTGCTGCCTCCCAGGGTCAGCAAGAGAAAGATTCTGGAGTCAGAAGGCAGAGCTGGGAATGGAACCCATGTATGGGGCATCTAAACCACGAGGTAAACCCCCATACATGAGATTTTGGAGGACAACATTCTGCCCACTCATCAATCCAGTTACTTGAAAAGGCCCTCAAAGGAGTGATGTAAATATGTCCTTGTCTCTTCTTGCTGAAGCATTTACTAATGGCACGGTTGTTACAGTTGTCCTAAAGTTTTGAACACTCCCTTCTGTCTTTGGGAAAACAATGCCAGCCCAAACACTATGCCACTCTCCTTAGAAAGTCCTCCCACCTTCCTCCTTGTAGGGTTGCAAGCCTTCCCCACTGCTGGTCTGCAGCACCTGGGGGCTAGAAACCCACCAGAGGCGGAAGCTCAGAGCTGTCACAAAGACTCTTAAGAACACACTCAGGTGACCCAGGGCACACACAAGACAGAGAAGCCTGAGGGAGACCTGGGCCCATAGCGCTCTCAGAGCTGACGGCCACGGCCTTGCAGCCTCAGGAGTGTTGCTGGCAGAGGGACAGCTGATGGCCCGAGGCAGCGTGCGATGCTCTCAGCCTTGGCTCAGCATTAATGCCCACCCTTTTCAGAGCAGACCCTTCTGCCTGGATGCAGAGCAGGTGGTAAGAGAGGCAGTGTTTCCCACTGTGGGATCTCCTTCTCTTCCAGCAAAGCTTTCTGTACAAAATGGCAAAGCTGCTATCAAGAGTGGCTTCTCCTGACCCTGTCCAGAGCTGCTGCTCCCACTGTGGGGGGTCCAGTATCCCTGGCACCCACCCTCCTGTCCTCAGCACACAGATTCATGAACATGACTAAGGTGCTAGACTCTATGTGCAGACTGATTTTTTTTTCTCTGTGACTTGGGCTTCCACCACTTCCAGAAACACTGCCAAAACCTTCTCTTGGACTCACAAACCTCAGCTTTGTCCCTGGATGACTTAAAGCCTGTAACTCTCCCCACCCCCATCCATCCCCAATTAGGGCAACAGGACTTGTCCTGCAGCAGCAGGTGGGGTGCATGAAGGTGAAAGGGGGGCTCTTAATGTTCTCTTGCCATCCAAGCTGCCTGTATCAGCATGCTGAGGGGCAAGTAAGGGAGGCAGAGAAAGGCAGCTTTTGCCCACAGGCTGCTTGGCCAGCTTCCCTGTCCGCATTTGCTAACCCACTGTCAACACACCTTGCCAAGGAAAACAAGCCCGCAGGCTCCAGGAGAGAGACCCTTTGTCCAGGGCCCAGGCCTCTAACCAGCCCCTCAGCTGCACTCTGAATCTCTGAAATGTGACCTCGGACTGGGACAAAGGCTCTCCGTGGAGTAAAATTGGGAGAAATATGTCACCGTGCAGGCAGCCTGTAATTTCATGTAATCGCAGGTTTATAAAGAAAGTGGCCTTCCATTAGAACCTCTTACTGTGCCCTGTGTGGGCTAAGTCTTGTTTTACTGCAGGGACCCCTGACTCACTGCCCCCCGCCCCTTGCAAGGTGTAGAGACGGAGCAAAAGTGTAAGGATGGAGCAAGGTTTAGGGATAAAGCAAGGTGTAGGGTTCAAGAAAGCCCTGTGCAAGGAGGCAGGCTGGAGGGGGGGCATTCATCCATACTTGCAGGCAACACTCCAGGTCTCAATGCTGTCCTTGGCTGAGGCCTGAAGAGCTTGATGATCATGAAAACGGGAGCCAGCTCTGCGTCCTCGGGCAGCCGGTGGCCCCCTTCGCAGCTGCGGGGGAAGGTAATCACTCTATCACTGTCTGGCTTGGCCAATTAGATGATTCAGCATATTCCTGGCCTCCCTTTTGGCTGAGGTGATTGATGGCCAACTCTGAAGGCCTGACCAAGGTGAGGGATGGAGAGTGGAGCCCAGCTTCTACAGGCACACAAGCAAGTGTGTGTGTGTGTGTGTGTGTGTGTGTGTGTGTATGTGCATGTGCACACTTGCCGCAACGCATACACAGTGCCAGATGGAGGTTTGGGAGTAAGAGAAGTAAAAACACTTATAGGCCTCTTCCTGCCATTCGGGTGGCTGACAGTTTTCTGTGAGAGAAATTCCCCTCCCAGGAGAATATGGTGACTTCTGGGTGTCCCTCAAGAATCGTTAAAAGATGAGGAGTTGAAAGGGCAGGAATCAAGGGCCTGGCCCACTCCTCTGTGTGAAGCTTCTCCAGGGTGGTGGTGGGTGAGGGGACAGGAGAAGTGCATGCTGTGGGGCATGCCAGATGGCCTGAGCTGCTTTGGCTCTGCTGTCTGATCTGACTTCTGCCAGCTGCATTAGAAAAATGGGCCTGGGGCTGAGTGTGTGGATCGTGGGCTACCATGGTAGGAATGTGGGTACAGATTTGGGCTGTGTGCAAGATGTGCTTTCTGCACCTGCATTCTGATGTTTCTCCCGGCTGGCCATGCTGGAGGCATATTGGTTGGCATCTATTTTGCATCTGTTGTACCAGGATGCTGAGGGAAGCTGCCTCGGGTCCTGAGGCAGAAGGAAGCCCGGGCACATTTACCTGAAGGATCAGTGCTGGCCCGTGATGTGGTGAGGTGAGGGTTTAGATTTCAAGTGATATGAGGATGAACAGCTTTCTGTCTTCCCCCAAAAAGAACAGCCTCTGGTGTCTGCAATGGACTTGACATCACCCACAGAAAACATTTGACTTTACCTAGTTACTTTCTAAGATGCCCCTACGAAGTCAGAGTGTCCTAACCTGACGTCTTTACCATCCTTGTCACTGTCGTCATCAACACCATCATATCATCTTTCCCCAGCAGCTAGTATATGTCATCAGGTATTCCAGAATTTTACTGTCCCCCATGTTTTCCTAGAGACAATCCTTTGGCAATAATATTAATATCCTGTGATGGTTAATTTTAGGTAAACTTGATTGGACCACAGGATGCCCAGACATTTGCTCAAAGCTTATTCTGGATGTGTTTGTGAGGGCACTTCTAGATGAAATTAATATTTGAATTAGTGGGGCCCGGCGCGATGGCGCAGTGGTTAAGGTCCTCGCCTTGCACGCCCGGGATCCCATATGGGTGCCAGTTCTAATCCTAGCAGCTCCACTTCCATCCAGCTCCCTGCCTGTGGCCCGGGAAAGCAGTCAAGGACAGCCCAAGGCTTTGGGACCCTGCACACACGTGGGAGACCCAGAAGAGGCTCCTGGCTTCGGATCGGCATAGCATCGGCTGTTGTGCTCACTTGGGGAGTGAATCATCGGATGGAAGATCTTCCTCTCTGTCTCTCCTCTCTGTATATCCGCCTTTCCAGTAAAAAAAAATAATAAAAATAAATCTTTAAAAAATATTTGAATTAGTGGATTAAGTAAAATAATCCATCAATCCATGTAGGTGGGCTTTGTTTTCATTCAATCAATTCAAGAACAGACTAGAGGAAAAGGCTAAGTAAGGAGGGCATTTCATTAGCTGTCTGAGCTGGAACATCATCTTCACTTGCTGTGGGACTAGATGTATAACATCAGTTCTCTTGGCTCTCACACCCTCAAATTCAGACTGGAACTATACCATGGGCCCTGTAGTTTGAAGAAGGAAGATCATGGAACTTCTCAGTTTCCATAATTGTGTGACCCAATCCCTGTCTGTCTGTCTGTATCTACCTAATATTGGTTCTATCTAATTTTAGAGGATTATGACTAATACAAGAATGATTCTAGAGGAACAGAATTTTAAGAATTTACTGGCTCTCTAATCTGGACAGATTTAAAGATGCTCACAGCTCTATTTCTAGTAATAAAGAGAGCACTAATAATCCATGGTGCGATCTCGCAATAGAACTATGCAAAATACCTCCATTGGATACTCCTAATTAACCTCTTATAAGAAGCAAGGAGTTGGGTAACTGTGTATATGATACTTTCAGACCACTTTTTTTTTTTCAGACTAATGAGTATAATGAGATCTGCTGGTTGCTTCTAATGCTGTCGGACAACTCCCGGGATTTCTGAGCTATTTAAAGCGAGTCACCGAGGCACCATGCTAACATAAGTGGCCACACAATCTGTGGTGTTTCCTTTCCTTCCGGATTCAGTTGATGTCAACATGGCTCATTTTCCCAGTTGGGGGACTAGAAGTATTATCCATTTCTTTCCCCTTTTCTTTTCAGGATACTAAGGACAACTGGAGAACACTGTAGGATCTAGCTGCTTCCCTAGAGTCAGCCTTCTTTTCTCTTGTTCTCTATTTCTTCCCCCTCTTGCTTGTTTTCTGGGTCTCTCCCACCCACCCCCAAACCCCATTCCTTTCTTTTTACACACAAGCAGTTGCTAAGAAGCTCTCTAAAGTAGATTGGTCCTCTCTGCTTGGGAAGTAAGTGCCTCCATTCATCCCAACTGGGCACCACACGGTTGCTTTGAGCAAGGGAGAGAAGAGAGGCTGCGCAGGGGTATTTGTGTACCATGCATGTGTACTGTGTATATCAGGAAACCCTTGTATGAATACACATGTCTGCACATGGACACCTGCATGTATGCACCTCAGAACACCCCCGTGTTCTGGGTGGACACCCACATGTGTATACATATGTGCACAAGCTGACATGACATGTACACTAACATCACAACATCATTCTTAGCACAATAAGTTACTATGCTCTAGCACTATTCTCTAACACAAGGAGTCACAATGATTCACAATGCATGAATAATAGTAAAATTGACTTATCTCACCTGCAAAATGTGAAATTATCAATGAAAATCAAATCCTCTCTAGTTGGCTTGAAGGAAATAAGATGAGCCTGAGCAAGAGGAAAGAATACAAAGTACAGTGTCTTCTTTGTTTTGAAGTTAGTCTTGTTGAGATGTACTTTCTCTCAGAGGTAGAAGAAAATTATTAAGTCAGTCAAATAAATCAAGCTAGAAAAGAGACATACCAGGTTCATGGATTGGATAGCTCCACATGGCAAGGATAACAGTTCCCTCTCAAATTAATTAATATCTTTAACACAATCCCAAAGAAAACTCCAGCTGGATTTCTTAGACAAACTAATTCTAAAGTGTCTATGGGAAGACAAAGAAATTGAGACAACCGATAAGTTTTTGAAGAAAAAGCAAAGGAATAAAATTGGAGGAAACATACTCTAATTTTAAGACCTGTTGTGGGTAGATACTGTGGCTACATTAGTTAAGACAGTTCTTGGAGCTCCTATATTCTATATCAAAGGACCTTGGTTTCAGTCCTTCCTCTGCTTCTGTTCTAGCTCCCTGCTAAGGCATCCTAGGAGGTAGAAGATGAGGGTCCAACTACTTGGGTCCCTGCCACCCACATGGAAAACCCGGTTGGAGTTCTAGGCTCTTGGCTTCAGCCTGACACAGCCTGGCTGTTGTAGGTATTTAAAGAGTAAACCAAGGGAAGAAAGATCTCAGTCTGTGTGGGTCTTTTTGTCTAGATCTCTCCCTATGCCCTACACTGACCTATGCCCTACACTACTGACCTATGCCCTACCTTTAAAATAAACAGAAACAAATAAAACTTGGAAAGAAAGAAAATAAAGACTGTGAGGGGCCAGCTTGATGGCTCAACTGATGAATCCCCTACCTTCAAGCACCAGCATATCATATCGGTACCAGTTCTCATCCCTGCTGCTCCACTTCCCATCCAGCACCCTGCTTGTGGCCTGGGAAAGCAGCAGAGGATGGCCCAAGTCCTTGGGATCCTGCACCCACAAGAAGCTATTGACTCCTGGTGTTATGCAGCTCAGCTCTGGCCAATGCAGCTATTTGGAGAGTGAACCAATGGATGGAAGACCATTCTCCCTGTCTCCCCTTCTCTCTGTGACTCTGCCTTTCAAATAAAATAAATTTAAAAAAATACTGTGCACCCATAGTAATCAAGGTGACACACTATTGGTGGAAGGACAAACACACTGACCAACTGAAAGTGTGGGAGTAGACTGACTAAAATATGAAGGGGCTTCAAAAAGCTCATGGGATAGGTATATTATTTTTTACTTTGATTTTTCTACAAACTTTTCACTACCTCTTTGTATGACCAATTGATTTCTAGCAAGGGCACAAGGGCATAACCTTTTCAACAGGTGGTGTTGGGACCAACTGGATATCCAAATACAAAAATAGAGAACCTCCACCTAAACATCAGACATCACACAAAATTAACTTAAAATGGTTCACAAGCCTAAATTCAAGGGTAAAGCTATAAAACTATGAGTTGTTAGATTTGAGACCAAAAGCTTGATCCTTCAAAGAAAGATGAACAGATTAGATACCATTGAAATTAAAACCTTTAATTCTGTGAAACACACCATTAAAAGAAGAAAAAATATGGACTGGAGAAAATATTTACAATAACATGCCCCACCCCTAAGACAAAAATAAGTGAACTGCTGATAACACACAACTTGTATGGGTCTTGAAGGCAGAATGTTGAAGGAAGCCAGTCTTCGATAACTCATGATGTCACCTGATTCCATTCAAATAGCCTTCCAGAAAAGACTAGAATGATGGAGAACAGAGCAGTGGTAGCCAGACATTAATCTGTGTGGTGAGGGGGATGGGTTACAAGGAAGTAGCACTCAGGGAAATTTAGGGAGTGATAGAACCAGATTATGGTAGTGGTTAGAACAATCTACACCTAGAGGGTAGCATTTGGAACAATAGCTTGAGTTACTGCTTGGAACGCCCACAAGCCTGCTGCAAGTCCTGGCTACTTGGGCCTGGCGCAATAGCTCAGTGATTAAATCTTTGCCTTGCAACTCCCAAGACCAGTTCGTGTCCCGGCTGCCCCACTTCCCACCCAGCTCCCTGCTTGTGGCCTGGGAAAGCAGTTGAAGACAGCCCAAAGCCTTAGGACCCTGCATCCAGGTGGGAAACCTGGCTCCTGGTTTCGGATTAGCTCAGCTCCAACATTGCAGCCACTTGGGGAGTGAACCAGCAGACAGAAAATCTTTCTATCTCTCCTTTCTGGAAATCTGTCTTTCCAATGAAAACAGATAGTAAACACATAAAAGAGGTCCTGGCTACTTTTACTTCCTATTAGCTTCCTGCTTATGGACATCCTGGAAGGCAATAGACCCTGCTACCCACATGGGAGACCCGGAAAGAATTCTAGGCTCCTGGCTTCAGCTTGGTCCTGCTGTTGCAGGGTGTGAACCAGCAGACGGAAGATCTCTCCCTGTCTCTCTGTGGCTCTTTCAAATAAAATGAAAGTTAAAAATCTACACATGTATTTGTTAAATATCATAGAATTGTGCATGTGCACAGAAACACTCACAAAATTTAGGGGTGTCTCTGAATTAAATACCCATGGCAATTGTGTGTTAGAAGGAGTAAGAGTAATGAGTTCATTCCTGTTATGAGAAGGGAGATTGGATATGTTTACAGGTGTCACCCAGACACATTTATTTCATTTATCTGAGAAGACAGAGGTTAAATATTTTGTCAAAGAACTTCTCTGTGACTCCCATCCCCAACCCAAGTGCAGCAATCTCTCTCTCTCTCTCTCTGTCTTTTTCCCTGCACTCTCATGTGCCCATGACTGCAGGGAATGGGTTTCTGGATCCTATACAGGCTACGTGCTCTCCATAAGAATAATTGTATTAGGGACACAACTGGACAGAACGTTCTAGTCTGAGACTGGCCGCAGGACACAGGAGGCTGATAGTGAGCCTGCCCTAACAGGGCTTGTGACCTCCCAGTGACCCTGGGAGGCTGTGGTGTGTGTCCCATTTGGAGCTCCATCTCTGTGCCCCCTCCTCTCTTTCTTAGAAAAGAGGACAGCCTGTGGTGGAAACGCAACTCCTGATAAACAGATAAGCAGATTAGGACTGGCAGAAATTAGGCCCCTCAAAGCAATCAGGCAGAAGATAAAACAGAAATTTAATGAAAATTGAAAATACAATCCATATTATGTAGCCATTAAAAATGATGTTTACCAGGAATTTGTAATAGCATGAAAAATGCTTGTATCACCACATTGAGCAAGAAAAGAGCAAATTACCAAATTGCATGTACAGTTGATCACAATTATATTTTAAAAGAGGTATAGTCAAAAGGCTGGAGCTAAATACACTTTAATGCTGGCAAGGATCAACTTCCTGGGGCGGGGAGGGAGAAAAGGGAGGGGAGAGAAAAACCTCCCCTCACCATTTTCTACTTGAATCCCTATGTTCTAAATATTTTCCAGAACGACTGCAAATCTCTAATTGAAATTAATCTTTAAACCTAGAAAGCAGAATGTTGGAACTTTATTTTAAAAACACAAGTTGGAGCACCAATGTTAGTTGGTAGATGATCAAATATTTATTCAGCACCTATCCTGTCCTCAAAAGCCTTTGCATAATGAAACCATCACTGCCAAAAGCTCTCTCTGCCCCTGCCCGGCAGCAAAACCTCTCTATCTTCCAGCCTTCCCAAGACACACACCCCCACACATACACGTGCATGCATTTGCACAGTGCCTTCGTGTGCATGCTGCCCTTCTGACTAAGCACCTCCTCGGATACCTCCAACAAGTTCCAGGGCATGGTGCAGACATCACTGACAAATGTGCACACTTTCAGCGATTTTGCTAAAGTAAAATAGACTGTGGCAATCCCATGGCTGGGCGTCAAAGGTACCCAGCCCAAACCTGGAGCTCCCGGATCTCATCTCGCCCGCCTGCAGTGGCAGGCTCCAGGGCACTGGGCCTCAGCCTCTCTCCTCTCTCTGCCCAGCCCCTGGAGCTCATCAAACATCTCTGCTTTTGTGTCCTGCTGCCCTGGCTTGTTGTGATTGACAGAGGCCGCCTGTCAGTCACAGGCCTTGCTCAGTGGCCTTTGAGGAGTTAATGTGGGGCCCCTCAGCCTGCCCTGAGTTAATGCGTGCCTTCTCTGACATGGGCATTCTTGCCCTCGGGGCTAAGACCTCTCCCAGCCTCCCCGCCATGTCCCTGGAGTGTCCCGCAGGCCTAACACAAAGCCTGGCCACCTTCGTTAGCCCTGGGGGTCTTCAGGGGCCCCTGCCCGGTGTAAGGCACCATTCACGCCGGTCCCCGCCCCCCAAATTCAGGGTTAGGCCACCTGACCCCTGTCGCCAGCAATTTCTGTGACACAGCTCAGTGTGGGAAAGGCCAGCAACACCCTTTCTGGGCGGACCATGCCCATATGGCCTTCTGAGACCATCCACATCTCCATCAGCCCCTCCCACCTCTGTCTGCAGCTCCTGGCTATAGAGGACCAGGCTGGGCAGGCCTGGGGTACACACCCAGCTGGTGACTGCTCTTGTAGTTGAGGTCCCTGGAGAGGGTTTTTTGTTTTTTTTTTTTTTTGCCCCAGAAAGGGCTGTAGTACCCTTTGTGAGCTACAAGAATGGTGAGAACCAGAAAAGGGGAAGCAGGCATGATAGGGGAGCCCTGCAAGGAGTGAGGGAGATGGAGCAGAGCTGGAAAAGAGGAAACGGGGCTCAGGGTCCCTGCTGGGAGCAGTGTAGGGGTGGGATCTTACAGACGTCCCCCTGGGATCTTCACGGCATGGCTGGCATGGCTGGCATGGCTGAGGAAGTCGTTCAGTGTTGCCTGCACTGTGTCTCATGCCTCACGGGTGGGTCACTAGCCTACATCAGGCTCCCGGGAAGAGGGCACAGGTGCCAGCTCTCACTGGCGGAGGTATTGTGTGTTTATACCTGCTCAAGAGAAGATCTATGCACCAGGGCCATCCTTCTGTGACACACTGGAGGCTTGTCTCAGGGCCCTAGCAGAAAGAGATGACAGAGATCTCCCTGGTTCCATGGATGATTTTATTGAGGGGAAAAGCCCAGATCTAGGAGTCAAACTGTATTTGAACCACAGTGCTATGCATTGAACAGGATTTTTTTTTCTTTTGAAGATTTATTTATTTTATTGGAAAGTCAGATATACAGAGAGGAGGAGAGACAGAGAGGAAGATCTTCCTTTCGATGATTCACTCCCCAAGTGAGCGCAATGGTCAATGCTATGCCGATCCGAAGCCAGGATCCAGGAACTTCTTCCGGGTCTCCCACACAGGCGCAGGGTCCCAAAGCCTTGGGCCGTCCTCGACTGCTTTCCCAGGCCACAGGCAGGGAGCTGGATGGGAAGTGGAGCTGCCGGGATCAGAGCCAG
Organism: Ochotona curzoniae; assembly: GCF_017591425.1. NCBI lineage: Eukaryota > Metazoa > Chordata > Mammalia > Lagomorpha > Ochotonidae > Ochotona > Ochotona curzoniae. Next base: position 14,320,713 of record NW_024465023.1, on the reverse strand, counting down.
CACCCATATGGGATCCCGGCACGTTCAAGACAAGGACTTTTAGCCGCTAGGCCACGCCGCTGGGCCTGAACAGGTTTTGACTTAGGAATTCATGCAGACTTTCAAACCCCAAAGTCATGGGCTAGTGGTGGAAGGTGTGTGTGTGTGTGTGTGTGTGTGTGTGTGTGTGTGTGTGCCCCGCCCCATCCTGGCTCCCCATATGATTACTCCACAGACACTGTCCCATTGCCACTCTTCCACCTTACCAGACGGCTGAACCACCGGGGTTGATCTTGTACTGGGAACCTCCAAAACCACAGACCAAAACAAACGTGACTTTGTGTAAGGTCAACTATTTAGTTACAGTGTTGAAGAGCGACTAGTACAGGCTGTTGGAAACAGGACAAGCAATAATAAGTTCTTTGCAGAAGCAGTGGAGGGCACATCAGCCCAAACACATATCTGCTCCATTTGTTGACAGGGAACCACCAAACTCACAGGCTAGTGTCCCTGGGGAAATGAGGAAATGAGGAAAATGTGTAGACAAAGTGGAGGGTGGAGATGGGAGCGCTTGTCTTTGCTTCCTAGGTCTCCCTTAGTGAAACAGCCCCAGGAGGGGTCAGCGACTGCTCAGGATAGAATGCATGGCCAGCCTCATTGCATCAGACAGGTGATTTGGGCTGGCTGACCTCTGTTCTCTCATCTGGAGGGTGAGAGGATCATGAGAAGGTCACTGCTCATGCCAGGCTAAGGCAATGGCCTTGACTGTGATTGTCTCCATTGTCTCGGCTGCAATTTGTAAAGCAACGCCATCTAACCTAGGCTCCAAATGAGAGTTTGTGAATAGACCTGGACATGCCTCTTGCCTCCTACCTCTGTGGCCCCTTTACCTCTCCCTCACTTGTAGATCTTCTCCAAGCCACCTTGCCATCAGGTGTACTCAGGTGACTAAACTAACACAAAAGGAGAAGGGGAAAAGGCGTGTGGCAAATTGCTAGGGACTGTTCTTCAAAGATAACTGACACATGGCCTTTGCCCCTTTTCCTACATTCCTGTCTGCCAGTTCACATATGCAGCAGCCATATTAGACCAAGAGGTGAGTTTGGGAATAGAGGTCATGCACAGGTGAATGACAAGGCAATAGAATCCTACCAGAGATGCCTAGATCTTGGAGGATTCGAGGGAATAGAATAGCCATACTAGAATAAAAGAAAGAAACTCTTGCTTACACCAGTGTGACTTGGGATCACTGTCACAGTTGAATTTTGCCTTAATTGGTGCTAATGGTGAATGCTCTGAGGGAGAATCTCCAGCTGCTTTGGTGCTCAGTGCCTAGGGCCAATGGCAGACTTGCATGGTCCACTTAGAGCACAGGCCAGAGAGCCCTCCTGGGTTTCAAAGCACTCCAGGCGAAGCTCCCTAGCTGCTTTCAAGCTCTTTCCACTGTGTTGTTTGGTGAGATTATCTGCTGGTTCACTCAAGCGTTTGCTTATCGTAACAGATGCCTATATATGGGGCCAAATACTCAGCGCCTGGCACACATGCCAGCGTTCATTCTGACAGCCAGGCTCTAGGAAGAAGTGTCATTAACATGTGAGCAATGGGCTCTGAGGAGTTTAAGCAAGAAGAGGCCATGGCCACACAGCTAGCAAGTGGAGAAGCTGCAACAGGGCCTGACACTTCTTTGAGTCCAAAGCCCAAGGATGATCTTGTCGGTGACCTTGTAGAAACCCACTGCCTCTCCTGGAACAGGACTGGAGCCAGCTCTGGGAGCAGACACACCTACTTCCCCCTAAGAGGGCAGAAACCTGGAACATGCCCAGTGAGATCTAGCAAGTTCTGTTCTGGCAGCTCAAGGAGGAAAGCAGCATGCCAGGACAGGCCTGGGTGCGCGCCGGTCCAGGGCCCAAAGAGGGGTGCAGAGAAAGCACACCTGGCCTGCAGCCCTGTGCAGAACAGCCAGGCCTGCGTGGGTGTCACACCTAGTGAGGTAAGTGTCCAGCCCACAAGGACTGTTCGCCAGTGGGGACATGCCTCTCCATGCCCAAAGTGCTCTGCTTCCCAAAGAAGGATACTAATCCTGGGTTCTAGAAAGCTAGAAGCCTTCTCTTCCTCCATCCTTCCCTTTACCTCTGGCTCCATCTAAACTTCTAGACTTGCAAACCACCAATTAGGAGGCAACAGAAGCTACCAGTGGCTAATTAATACTAATTAACAAGGCAACTTAGAGTAAATGCTATTTAAAGAGCCCAAAGTGGTTTGCCTGTTGCCCAGTTGAGTTAGAAAGATCACGTTAAGGTCATTCAATTGCCCTCCTGTCTCCCATTGTCTTTCTTTCCAGATCCTTCCTCTCCCTTTGGTCACTGCATGGGCCACTCTAATGTGCTTTACTGCCCTTGGTGGGTGGTCATCAAGCACCTTTGTCACGATGGCTGCAGTGATGCTGTGGTGGAGGCAAGGGGACCCCTGACTAAGGTGAAGCAAAGATGTAACTCAAGCTGGGTTCCACAGGCCTTGCCAGAGGAGATGCCTGCAGGGTCAGAAAAGCTCAGAGGGCCTCTTGGATGCAGTGTCAGCGTTCTGGGTCTTGTATCTCAGTGTCACCACCAAACTCTTACTGTGGCCTGAGTTCATGTGCATATAGATCTCTAGCAAATGTTTCTGGCTCTCTCTCCCCACCACTTCCTGGCACATGGTAAGGTCACACTTCCCCGCCCCTATATGTGAGGCCACAGAATCAGTTGTGAGCAATGTGGTAGGCACTCATAGGGATGGATTGGCATCACTTCTGAGCCAGGATCTGGCATAGCTGTGGGAAAGGGTTCTAGAGCTCGCTTTGCCCCTGCCACCAGGTGCAGACTGTGTGCGCGAGGAAGGAACCGCTGAGAAGTCAGGAGTGGGCCACTGCTGTCGCTCATCCACTCTCACCACCCCACTGAGCCTTGCTTTCCCCATCGTGGAGGCTCTCACGGTCCAGAATAGAGTGTTCAGCCACTCCAGAGCCTGACTGCATCCTCAGAAGGGGCCCAATGGGTGCTGCACTTCATCTCCATGCCTGACCTGCTCCCAGTGGCATTTCCTCAGTCCTGACTCAGTCAGCCTACACGCTGGAGGCTCAGAGTCCAGGGCCAGGCAAGAGCCAGCAGCAAGGCCTGGAGTGGTGGGCTCAACAGACTAATCCTCTACCCTATGGTGCCAGCATCCCATATGGACACCAGTTTGAATCCCAGCTGCTCATTTCCAATTCAGCTCCCTGCTGATGGTCTGGGAAAGCAGTTGAGGACGGCCCAAACCCTTGGGACTCTGCACCCATGTGGGAGACCAGGAAGAAGCTCCTGAGTCCTGGCTTCAGATAGGTTTGGCTGTGGGTATTAGGGGAGTGAACCAGTGGATGAACAATCTTTTCCTCTGTAAAATCTACCTTTCAAATAAAAATAAATGAATCCTAAATTAACAACAAAATAGGAGCTGGCAGCGACTCTTAGCAGCAATGTGAAGGCTGTCCACTCAGGGCTGGGTGCAATGGGAAGAGGCACCACAGTGGCCCGGTCCTGGGGCAGAGACTCTGCCTGGCACTTGGGTTGCCTGGGAGAGCCGCTCTGAGCTGTGCCAAGTCTGAGCCCACAGCACACACTCCCCACGTGGGCCAGAGATACAGAAGCCAGGCCTCCGGGGCACAACCACACAGGCTCATGGCCTCCCCTGGGGCGAAGACAGACACATGGGCTCACAATGAGCATCGCCAATGGGTGACTGAGTCTTGCATGCCTCATGCATATTTAGTTGATCATGAATATTTAGCACCTCAGGTGTCTTAGATATATTTACTGCCTTATGAATATTTTCTGTCTTTCACACGTTTAGGTCCTCGTGAATATTCGCGTTCTCTGGATCCTTAGCTTTCTTGCTAGCCGTGCTCACGTGAACACATTCCTTTTATCTGGCTAGCACTTCTCCCAGGTTACTGCCTGACAGCAATGATAGCTTCTTGCCTTCTATGGTAGAATCGAACATTCACAAATGATGCAGCAACTAGACATTACACTAACAGTGGCCGAAAACTCCACTGTCTGCTCTTGGCCAGGGTTTGTCACATATGGGAGGGTCCTCCAGACAAAGGTGCCAGAGCACACTGCCCTACTCGATGCCAGGTGCTTTGGGAGAGAATCTCATGTTACTTGCACCACAGCCCAGCCAGGTATGCCTTGTTAAGCCAAAGGACATTGAAACACAGAGAGGTTCAGAAACTTGCCAGAGGTCACACAGCTGGTAAGAAGCAGCATACTCAGAGTTTGAACTCTGACCTGTCACATCATGCTTAGGGACTTGCGGCTCTGCTAGGAGATGGCTAATGCATCACTTGGTGCGGACAGTCTACACACTGCCACAGCTTCTGATCCAGTCTACACTGGCTGACTCTATCCACCCAGACTACCGGAGGACCCATTTCTGCCTCTTCCCACCTGCTGATCCAGTCTACAAGTTTCCAGAGATGGCTCAACCACACAAGTAGGATTACATCATACCCGCCACTCAACGATGACTTTCCATTGCTCTCCAAATAAACACAAACTGTCACTGCTGTCGCCTACAGCTTAGTAGCAGGTGTCCAGGATCTGGCACTGCTGATCACCACCATCATCCTTACCATCTTCCAGCCACCCACTGATCCATCAGTTCACACACATGCCATGTTGCCTACCACCACAGGACATTTGTACCTGCTGCCCCCCATATCTGCAATGCTTTCCCCTTCCCTCCTCACATACTTACTACCCACGCATCCTCCCACACCAGCTTGTGTGTTCCTTCCTTTATGTTCCTGATGCTTTCAGTCTCATTCACTTTCCTAGTTTCCAAATTCCTTCACTGCAGGGCATTGCTGCTAGCTTAGACTGCTATTTGCACTGGCACAAACAGTTGCTTGCTTCTTCAGTTGCCTCAAATGTTCTAAGATCAGGGTGTTGGATCCCCCAATTGAAGTTGTTAGAAACCCTATATCAGAGGCTGGCTTTATCTAGAATCCAAACTGAGGGGAGCGGGGCAGGTCATGTGTATAGGGTGACCTCATGTGGTCCTCCTACCATTCTGTTGGGCAGTTCCACTGTCTAAGATCATGCCTTTAGAGTCTTCTGTGTACTGAAGGACTTTCCTACAAAGCTATAGTTGGGTTAATGCCATATTCCAGTCACATCATCAAGCACCTGCTGCGTGTCAGGGACAGCAGGAAGCACTTATGACAAGGTGTTGCTTACCTAATTGCCACATCACAAATGACTCTAAAACTTAGAGGTTTCTACTAACACACATCTGGCTGTGTCTTGGCTGGTTGCCTCTAGCTCAAGGTCTCGCATGAGGCTGTGGTCAAGGTTTCGGTCAGAGCCACAGACTGACCTAGAAGAGACACTCCGAAGCTCACTCATGTAGCTGCTATTAGCAGGGTTGAGATCCCCTCAGTGGCACTGGCTGGAGATGTCACTTCCTCACCGCCTTTTTGGTCTTAAGGCTCACCACACGACAGCTAGCTTGATTCACAGTGATGGAGCCAGAGAGCAAAACAGGGTGGGCAAGTTTAAAAGCAAGACTTTCCATAGCCTCATCCCGGAAGTGATATCCCATTGCTACTGTTGTGTTTTCTTTCTACACATTCAAAATGAGTCAGTCAGTACAAGTCACCTGCACAGGAAAGAGATGCCTCAAGGGTGTGAGGAAGGGATCATGGGAGCCATTGCAGAGGCTGATGCCTTGCTGGGTCACAGAAGGTAGGTATGATGGTTACATTTTGCATGTCAGCCTGGCTAGGCTATAGGACCCAGTTTTTGTCTTTGTTTTTGTTTTAATGACAATGGCACATCTAATCAGTTGAAAGCCTTAAGACCAAAGACTGAGGTTTCCCAGAGAAGGAATTCTGCCTGAGTTCCAGCTTGCTGGCCTACTCTAGTACTAGGGATTTTCAAAAAATTCATGACAAAACATACACGATGAAAACATTATGTATGCATTTCAATTTTTTTTTGTACCAAAATAAACTTCTCTTTCAATTCCATTTTCCATGAACCTTTGGAAGTCCTCTCATGTACCCTGAAGGCATTTATGATGCACCATGCCAAGACACGGCACCTGAGCTAAAGAAATTTGAGAAATGGCAGGTGTAAGAAAAGCCCTTTGATCTCCTTCTGCTCTGAAGCAGGTCTAAGACCATCACGTGAGAGGCTCTCTCCCTGGAACCAGAGGAGAGCAGCCTTAGCTCCAAAGACAGAGGTAAGCTGGGGAGATCCGAAGATGAGGAGGCTGTGCCATTGGCCCCTGCATACTGCCTCGGTTCTACCATATTCCCTGTGGCTTTCCTCTCTCTGTCAAGCCTAGTGTGGAAGTGTTCAGACTTCAGCATGTCTTTGGGTCTCCAGTTCCCTACAAAGGCTTTTGTGGCATGTAAAATGATGTGAAATAAATGTATACGCTTTTCTCTTGCCAGCCTGTCTTTTGTCAACCTCATTCACAGAGCCCCAGGCTCCATCCCCAGGAGGGCAGAGAGGAAAAAGATTGTTCTCTTCCTCTGACACACACACACACACACACACACACACACACACTGGGTTTTGCTTTTCTGAAGAACCCTGACTGATATAGGTAGAGAAAAAAGTTGAGACAATAAAATAGTTGTTCAGACCATGTAACACATTGTGCTTATCAAACATGGCAACCACAACATATCCCAAGCTATCTGCTACTCTTGTTTCCCCTCAGCTGGCTCACTCCCTCCAATGCCTGCAATGGTTTAGGGCTGGGCCTGGGCTTGGCAGAAGCTGCAAGCCAGGAACTCCGTCTGGGTCTCCCACGTGGGTGGCAGGGATCCAATTTCTTGAACTATCACCACTGTGTGGCAGGGTATGCACTGACAGGAACCTGGAGTCAGGAGCCAAGCTGTTTCAAACCCAAGCACTTCGATGAGGGCTGCAGGCATCACATCTTGTAGCTTTACCACTAGGCAAAATACTCACATGAGACTTTTACAATCAGGAAGTAGGGTCATAAGTCTCTTTCCCTTAAATTTAGGTGGGGACGTCTACAGTAGAAGTGATACTAACTATATGTTGTTTGAGCCTAGGACTTAAAAGGCAATACTACTTTTACCCACCTTCTTGGGTTAGTCACACATGAACCTCAGTGGCCATGCTGTTCAAATCAAATTAGCACCTGCTCAGAACACTTGGGTCAGATGTCAGAGCTCACTGTCAGATGCAGGTGGGCCAAAAGTAGGGGAAAAGGATTCCCAGTTGCAGGGACAAGTTTAAGGTTCTACCCAAGGACAAACTTGAAGGTCAGGGGGTGCTGAAGGATGGCAGCAGCTGGGGGAAGTGGGTAGCAGAGGGCTCCAAGGGTTTTGGTGGCAGTGGTCCTCACCATCCAGGACACAACTGGGAATCCTCATTTGTTCCTAAATAAAAAGAGCCAGGACTGTTCCACTTGCATCTTCAGCGATGACTTGTGGGAGGTTGGGGGGGGGAGTACCTGGCAATGGGCAGGGGGATGCACAGGTCAAATCCAGTGCTCCAGGCAAGTGGGCCCTGGAAGGGTTTGGCAAAAGAGCTGCTTCCGAGCTGGTCTAGTCATGTCCAAAAGCTGCTGAGCAGGCCTCCACTCCTGGCTGGGGTGGGTGGGGAGTGGGAGGAGTGGGGAGGGAAGGGGGGCTGGAAGGGGGGGCTTTCACACATATCAATGGTTCCTTTCTCTTTCAATCAGCTCAGCAGAACACAGGCCATTGTCTGGTGCCCTGCTCCCAGGGCACACCTCAGGCTGCAGGCAGGGAGGCTGAGGGCTGGGCAAACCCCCATTGTCCTCAGGGTGAGGAGGTTAAAGCCCGGGGTCAGCCATAAGCTTTTCCTGCCTTTGTCCCTCCGCTCCTGCTCACAGACCTGCTACTTGAGTTGGGGCTCTCTGCAGTTCAACTGCAGAGCTTCAGGAAGAGGACAGCAGGGCCCAGCTGGGCCAAGGTGACCAGGGCCCGGGAAATCATGGTGGAAGGGGTGAGGGCGGTGGGAGGGGCGAAGCAAGCTAAGTGAGCCCAAGGGAGGACTGTGTAGGCCCAGAACGCAGTCCTGGGGCCTTCGCAGTCCAGCATCGAACACCACAGAGCTCATCACCTTGTTTTTTAGATCTGGACTGTCTTGAGCAAGGCAGATCTGGTTGTTTCTGGAAACTGACCTAGCTGTGCAAAGGCGGTGCTGGGGGACCCAGTAATCTTTACTCCTGGATTCTCCAAGAACTAGAAATGAACACACCCCAAACAGCACGCCCATCATCAGGAGGTCTGCAGATAGATAGTGGTGTAGGCATGTGGTAGAATACTATGCAGCAATGAAAAAGAAAAACCTTGCTGAGACCCCCCAATGACATGAATGAATCATATAGACACCCCACTGAAGGAGAAAAGCCAGACACATAGGAAAAAACAGTCACTGTTGAAGAATTTTATCGTTAGCAAGTTCAAGAATAACTGACACCAAATTGATCATGCTAAAGGGCAGAAGAATGGTTGCTATGGAAGCACGGACTGGGAGGGAGGACGTGGATATTGTTCTCTGTCTCCTTATGCCTAATCTATACATATACACAAATTCATCCAACTATATGTGGAACAGCTAATGCCCTCCACCATACGCAAGTTACACTTCAAGAAAAAAATGACCAGGAAAAATCACCTATTGGCGGTGGAAGGGGAAAGACTGCCTACCCTGCCCACCCCCTCAGCACCCACACACCATGTCAGAGGAAAAGCCCTCCTCCTAAGCACAGTGCCCTGGGGGATGGTATAGAAGCCAGAAAATCCTGGGACCCATGATCTCACTCGGGACTATCCTGGGCCAGGGGACTTCTGAACCACAGACAAGGTTTTCTCCTGATCCCAGGGCAGGCAGCCCAGGTAGGGAGGGCAAACTTCACTACCTGTCTGCATGGTGCCTGAACTCACACTTGTGAGGCTCTGTGCCACCACTTTCATTGCATGTTTTTGCCTGCCATGCCTTCCTTGCAGCAAAAAAAAAGTTGACTCTGATTACCCAGAGTTCCCTACTTCTGCACTGCTCCTAAACACTTGGATTTTGGAGCACATTGGCTGTTTCCATAGACTCATGACTTGATCTGGCCTTCCCACCCCGCCTCTTTGTCCCTCTGAATTATGTCTCCTGCACATTCTAATCTACTTGTTGCAGTTGTGCCACAATATACGCGCATGCACATATATGTTCCTCCAGAGTACGTTCCAGGCAAACTTGTCAGGGAAAGTCCTGGTAATTCTTTGTATCTTGACACTGACAGTAGGCCAAGGACTCCAAAGGCACGCGTGGCTGAATGAGTCACTTGGGATCCTTACACTGGCCTTAAAAGTGAAAGCAGAACTGGGACCCAGGGACTTCCGAACTACTCTGACATTTGCCAGGGCATCCTGAAGAGATGGGCAGCAAGCAGGTGACAGCTCAAGTGCTTGGACCCCTTCTACTCCCATGGAAAACTGGGATGGAGTGCTGGGCTCTTGGCTTCAGCCTGGCTCAGCTACAGCTGGAATATGGAAGACCTCTCTCTCTTTCTCATTCATAGTTTCTACTGCAGGAGCAACTCAACAGTAGATAGAGGACTTCTCATTCATCATAGGATGTTGAATGCCCTCACAGCTTCCTCTGTTTCTTCCTATCCACCAAATGACAGTTAAAAGAATTTTTAAAAATCTCAATCCATAAAGACCAAAAAAAAAAAAAAAGTGAGAGAGGAAATGCAGCTATTCAAAGATGTCATTAGCATTTTGGAAGCCTGAAAGCAAATGAACAGGAAAGTGACTGACTTAGCAGATCGGTGAGTTGGAAAAGGCTGGAAGCTAAGAGCCAATGGCAGTACGAGCTGCAGGGAAGCAAGCTGCAGTGGGTAGGAGAGCCCCAGGCAGCCTGAGGCCCCGTAGACACCAGGTGGTGCAGCAGGGACAGGTGGGTGCCAGCAAGACTGTTGGCACATCTGTTTAAGAAGCAGTTGCACTTAGCTGCTTTTCCTAGCCTCGCCAGAGCCTGGGGTTTGCTTTCTGCAAAGCTTGAACTTGAAGGTCGCCAGAATGGGAGCCCCTACACTCAAGCCATCCTGGAGAAGGAAGGTAGCAAGGATCACTGTCACCACAAGCTCCTCCCTCCAACCCCCACCTTTGGGACCCATTTGTTACCAGGAAGCAGATAAGCATGGGACTCATAGACTGGCAGGACTCATATACTGAAGAGAGGCAAGGAGATTTCTCCTTGGAGTCAGAATTTTGCGCAGGTTAAGCTGCTGACCATGACATCAGCATCCCATACAAACAACAGTTTAAGTCCTGGCTTTTCCATTCCGATTTAGCTCCATGCTAATGCACCTGGGAAGGCAGTGGAGGATGGCTCAAGTGCATGGGCCCCTGCACCCACATGGGAGACCCAGATAAAGGTCCTAACTTCTGGTTTCAGACTGGCCCAGCTCCAGCCATTGTGGCCATACAGAGAGTGAACCAATGCATGGAAGACTTTCTCTCTCTCTCTGTAAACTCTACCTTTCAATTAAATAAATCTTGAAAAAAATATGAAAAACACAAAGAGGCATGTGCTTCTTCAGGGGTAAATTCAGAAGAGGCACTCAGAAGGCTAAAGAGACAAAACAGGAACAAGAAAGAAACACTAACTCTAAGGGAAACAAAAAGCTATAGCATAAAGGACACGGACGCAAGCCCACTGCTTGGGGCCAAGGGGGCAGGGAAAAGTGGACAGTGTGGTGGCTTCCCCATGGGTGCTGGATCCAGCTCCTGCTTGTGGCCTGGGAAAGCAGCAGAAGATAAAAAATGCATGTTCTAGGCCTGTCATAGCAAAGTACCACCATCTGGACAGCTTAAATGGCAGAGATGTGTTCTGTCACTCTTCCAGAGGCTACAAAACCAAGACCAAGGTCAGAGTGGCAGGATTACTCTTTCCGTAAGGCACTAGGACAAGTGCTTCCAGGCCTGTCTCTCAGCTTCTGGTGACCTCTTGGCTTGTGGGAGCATAACTCAAGTCTTCATACAGAGCTCTGCGTGCATGTCTTGTATGCGGATTTCCCCTTTCCACAGGACACCAGTCACAGTGGATGAGGCGCACCCATTCTTCCATTGTGACATCATCAGAATGTATTGCATCTGCAAGGATGGTCACTTTCACAGGTACTGAGGGTTATAACTTCAGGGTCATTGGTTGGGGTACAATTCAAGGCATGATAGAAGGATAATGTATAAGAATAATTCAATGTGGAAACAGCAAGAGATGTGTTATTTCGAAGTATGGTGGTAACTATAAGATCAGAGATAAAACTGGGTCTGAAAGCAGAAATTTTGGTGGAATGGACAGAACTGCTCCTTTTTTCTTTCTTTTTTTTTAATAAGCCCACGAGCCCACTTGACTGCTTGGGACACGCATGCTTCTCTCGCACCTTGATTGTCATACTCATTACGTGTCATCACAATTTGATTACTCATGCACAGTCTGCACAGGACCATCAGCTCCTGCGGGTAATGACAATCATAGCCAATATTTACATAATGCTTACTGCATATATGTGCCACTATGCTAAGCAGCTAAGCACCTGTGAAGGAAGTGCTGTTAATAGCCGTCATTTCTAATGGTAAAACAGAGGGCACAGAGATGTCGAGGAATTTGCCCAAGATAACACAGCTTGCCACAGGAGCCTGGAGTAGCTGGGGCAACACTGTTTCTCCTTTCCAATCAGTGTTGGTCTTCTCCGCAGAGCTAAGTATACAGTCACACCCCTTGCAGGTGCACAATATCTGGTAGACATACAGGGAAAGGGGGTGGCACAGGAAAGGGTACTTATCGTCCATACATCTTTGTTTTGTTTCTACTGTAGATCAGTGACGCCTCATTATGTCTACACCCCCTAAGCTCTCTTCTTACAGGGTCTGTCTTAACCTGGTAAGCTCTACCCCCAGAAGTAGCCATATTCATTGCCACATAGTCCATGTCTCCCCTACTGGTTGCAGCTGATTGGGTGAGCGAGGACCCTCCCCCCCAGGGCCTCAGATCAGCCAATCAGAGGCTAATATAGCCCTCATGGCCTGGCCTGGCCTGGCCTCCTGGTCCCTACTGGGCAATGTTTCGCTCAGCTGCATCAAGAATCTGAACCACTGAGCCGTGGACAAAACGGAGCCTCCATCTGTCCATGGCTGGTTAAGCTGTGAGATGCAGAAAAAATGCTGGTGAAAACAGAGAAACAGAACTCCACAGCCTGGAGAGAGAGAATGCATGCGAGTGCCTGTCCACTTCCCGACTTCTCCCTGCTTTAGCAGGAAACTCTGTCCCTTGAGACAATTTGAATTTCTTCTAGAGTCAGCAAACACCCACCCCTACCCCCCGCTGTCTGTCACCAGTCTCCTGTGTCTTTATGCCTGGACATTTCTGCTTACTCTTCTGTTTCTCTTTCCTTTCTAAAAGTTTCCTTCCATGTGTCATCCCGTGTTTCTTCTCTTTTCCTTCCCTTTTCTCCCTTCTAGTGCTCCAGCCAATCAGGCAAGCACATTTTTCCTGTGCTGGGTCCTTCAGAAAGCTCTGACACTCCTTTTCAATGAGCACTGAGTAATAGAATTTTCCACGAGGATGGAAATGCCCCATATCAGTGCAGTCCAAGATGGTGGCCACTAGCCACAGACCACTTGTAAGCACTTGGAATGTGGCCACTGCCATTAAGGAGACAGGCTTTTTACCTTGCTTCATTTCAATCCATTTAAAGGTAAGCAGCCGTATGTGGTTGAGGGCTATATACAACACACTCTTTTAGCAAGGTGATCCATTGCTTTTATCTCTTTGTTAGCCCAGTCACTCTGACTGTCAGGCCAGCACCCAGTCAGCCACAGGACACAACAGCACAGGGACTGGGGCCACCAAACCCTTGCTGAAAGTTGAGTACTGGCAGGTGTTGGCGTAGTAGCCAAGACATTGTTGGAGAGGCCCACATCTGAGTGCAGCTTCATGTCCCAGCTCCTCCATCTGCTTACTATTTGTTCTTTGTAAAGATTTACATAGTTATTGGAAAGGCAGAGTTACAAAGAGAGAGAGAGAGACAGAGATCTTCCAACTACTGACTGACTTTTCAAACAGATGCAACAGCCAAGGCTTGGCCAGATCAAATCCAAGAGCCTGGAACTTATGGGTCACCCATGTGAACAGCAGGAGCCCAAGCACTTGGACCAGCTCCCACTGCTCTCCCAGGTATGCTTATGGGATTGAAAGTGAAGCAGCTGGGACTCAAATTGGCACCCATATGGGGTTGGCAATGACTTAACTCCCTGTGCCACCAAGTTAGTCCCATCTCCTCTGCTTTCAATCCAACTTCTTACTAATGTGCACTCTAAGAGGCAGCAGGCAATGGTTCAAGTACGTGATTCCCTGCCATGGGAAGCCTGGAATAACTCTGGAGCTTCAGCCTGGCCCAACTCTAGCTGTTGTTGGACATTTGGGGAGCGAAACAATAGATAGGAGATTGTGTGTGTGTGTGTGTATGTTTCAAATGAAATGAAAGGGGCTAGTGCCATGACTCAATAGACTAATCCCCCACCTACAGCACTGGCATCCTGTATGGGTGTCAGTTCATGTCCCGGCTGCTCTACTTCCTATCCAGCTCCCTGCTCATGACCTGGGAAAGCAGTGAAGAATGGCCCAAGTGCTTGGGTCCCTGGACTCTTGTGGAAGAACCGGAAGGAGCTGCTGGCTCTTGGCTTCGGATCAGCTCAGTTCTGGCTCTTGCAGCCATTTGGGGAATGAACTAGCGAATGGAAGATCATCTTCTCCTAGTCTCTCCTTCTCTGTGTAAATTGACCTTTCAAATAAAAATAGATAAATCTTCAAACAAAATGAAAATAAAGAAATAAAAATAGTATAGTAAAACAGTTCCGCAGCTTTTGCCTCACCACAATAAGCTGGGCTGGACCTTTGGGGGCTCTGTATTCCCATGTGTGGTGGAAAGTACAGGACAAGTGAGGGAATGCCTTGATGAGAATGCTGTAACCCCAGATGGGGCCACCTCTCTGCTTTTATATGAATCTACAAAGGTCATATGTGCTTTCCTGTCAGTCCAGGTTCTCCTCCCACACTCCCTTCTCTCGCCAGGAGCCCTTGGCGAGTTTTGAAACCATTGGTTTCCTATGAGCACTGTGTTTGGCTGCAGGAGAAGAAACAAACTAGCTGCTTTTCAATGCCATTTTGGTGAGCTACACTTCCCAACCCACTTTGCAATTAGGTGTGGCCACGTGACACCATCCTGCCCAATGGTGTGTGGGGCAGAAAAGATGACCTGCACTTTCCATATGTCCTTCCACGACTTGGGACAGAGGCATCCAGTAATGCTGCAAGATGGAAGGAGCGTAGAGCCTTGTCCTGGGGGAACACACATGTGAAACTTTATGTTGGTGATAAAGTCTTCTGTTGGGGCAAGCCATGGGGCCTTGGGCTCTTATCTGTTGTAACAGTCAGTGTTTCCCTCACTACTCCACCCCCAAGAAAACCTGCTTCCTCCCCAAACGGGTCCTCATGGGGCACATGCTGGGGGTTGGGGCCACTCTAGCAGTGCAGAGTTGGGGGGTGGGTGGGAGGGTGGATGGTGGGTGACAGTGGCAGTGACCTTGTCGGTTGCTCTCTAAGATCCCCAACCACAGGTGGAGGCCGTGACAGTGACCACCTTCCCGTGCTCAGCTCCTAAGTGGCAGTCTGGCTGGAGTCTCTCTGCTCCTTCGCAGCCTGCCTCCCTCTAACAGATGCCCGGCAGGGAGGGGTTGGAATCCTTGTGGAGTGAGGGTCCAAAAACCCACAGACCATCTGCTGTGAGGAGGCAACCCCCAGCTTTCACAAGCCAGCTCTCAGGCTCCAGAGACTTCCTTCCTGGTCTGTGGGCCACACCAGTACCCCAGATCCCAGTCTCCCACTAAATCTTGAGTAGCATAGCACACTTTAACACAAGAGGGCTCATGCGCCCCATTCTAATGGGAGCAGCAAGGAAAAAGTCAAGGGAATTGGAATTGTGGACCGAGTGAGGGCAAACATAGGTATTTCCTAGCAGAGGGATGAAGTATACTGCCCAAATTTTTGCCAAAATTTCCAGGCTCTGAGGATCCCAGATGAAGCTGGATAGGGGTAGGGGTTCAAACCCAGCTACAAACTGTGTCTGGACCTTGATGATGGGAACCAGGAGAGCCGGAAAGAATGGAATGAGACAGTGTCGGGAGCAAAGCAGGATGCTTGAGCTGCCAAGGAAAGCTAGACAAAGAGACAGCTGAAAATCTGAGGCAGAGAGAGGATGAGCAGCTGAAGAGAGGGGTGTCAGTGAGCCACGTGTATCAGCAAGAGGGCCAAAGAGGAAGGGGTACAGAAAGGCCATCAGACATGGTGCTGCAAGCTCATTGGTGGTGAGCAAGAACAAAAGTTAATCCAGAAGGACACTCACTGATTGGCAACCAGGTGGAGACACAAAATTTATGGCTGAGAGTCTACAAAAAGAATAAACTTCCCCTCGGGGACCGTGAGTTAATTGTATCATGTGGTGTGTCTTGGGCAGCAATGGTCTAGCAGCACAAAACAGAAGCCCACTTGTGCAAGCTGAAGGGAAAAGGCAGAACTAGGGGGGAAGAAAGTGAGGCTTTCTCAGAGCCTCAAGGATAAGAAGTCCAGACAACCTCTTGCCAGCAGAAGAAGGAACTGGGAAGCCAGCAGGAACCTGGGCAGCTGGGCATGCCCCTTCCCTCCTCCTTCCCCCGTCTCTGATGCCTTGCTTTCCTCCAAGCTGGTTTCCTTGCTTGTTCGTAGCCTCTTCCGCTGCTCTGTGCATCTGATGGAAAATGGTTTCTCTTCTGTGCCCAGAACTGGGCCTAGCACAAAAGTTCTTCCTAGGTCAAGCAACTAGCAAAGACTGCCTAGAACTGCCAAGATGTGCTGAGGCCAAACTCCTGGGAGAGCATCTGATTGATCCATTTGAGTTAGGTATCCATTCCTTATCCAATCAGCAGTGGCCATGAGAGGGTCTTGTGACCTCCAAACCTCTCAGATGGGGTCAGAGGAGCAGCATTTTAGAAAGGGCATTCAAGAAGGTTCTTAAAGATGAGAACTTTAATAAGAGAACTCTTGAAAAAAAAAACCTATTCATTCATTCATTCAAAAGATAAAGTAACAAAGGGAGATCTTCCATCTACTGGCTCACCCTCCAAATGTCTATGCTAGCCAAGGCTGGGCCACACTAAGGTCAGAAGTCTGGAACTCTGTTTGGGGCTCCCACACAGATGGCAGGGACTGCTTGGACCATCTTCTGCTGCCTTTCCGCATAGCTTAACAGGGAGTTGGATCAGAAGCAGAGCAGCAGGTCATGAACCAGCATTTCTAGTATAGGCTGCTGGCTTCACAGGTGGCAGCTTAACCCACTGAGCCACAAAACCCCACCCCATACTCAGATGTCCCACACAGTTGTAGGCCAGGGACAAAAGGAATGTATGAAGGCAACTTCTACTTTCATCATGATCTGCAAACAGTTGCCACAGAAGGCAGGAGAGGTGAATGATGAGGCCACTGACAGGAGGCATTCTTGAAAATGGAACTTCCCCATTTCCCCTCTCTATTCCATCCCTACCCTTGGGTCTGGGTGGCTCAGAGATCTAGCTCCAAAGAGCTTCCTGGGCCTCTGGAGACATCCCAGTTTCCCCAGCCTCAAAACCTCAAAGTCTCAAAGCTCATGGTCGTAGGTAGAACCTGATTTCTTTGTTTCCTTCCATTAAAGTCTGAAATGAGAAGGGCACAAGGACTGGATAGAAGCAGCAAGGGCAGTGCACACCTGGTTTGAACTGCCCCCCCCCCTTTGCTGTGTTAGGGTCCCCACAAGAAGCAGTTAGGACTGTTGGAGAAATATTTATTCACATATTGGCCATCAACAAAGCAGGAGCCAGGCACCAACAGCAGGAGCCACCATTAGTAGCTCAGTCGTTCCCCCCCAGGGGAGACCAAAGATGCCTTAGAAGGAACAGGAGCCAAGTGGGAATCACAGAGAGGAAGCTGGAGAATAAAGGCATTAGCTCATTTGCCTCCACCTGCTGATCTCTTGACGATGATTCCTCATTGGCTGGAACTAGCCAATGGGAGCCAGGGGGTGGGGTGCCCTGGGGTTAACTTCCTGGAAGAGGCTAGAGACCAGGATGGAGAAATGGAGGGTATTGTGTAACATCTGTTTTTACGAGGGTCTTCTAAAACAAACAAACTTATCGAAAACGTGTATTAGGAGGAAATAGTGTATTTCAAAATATACTTCTTCATTCCAATTTCCATGAACTTTTGGGGGGTCACCCTCATCTATGGCGCCTCACCCTACCCTGTGGCCTCCTTCTGGGTGCACCACTGGCCCCTTGGTTAGTGCCCAACCTGTGTAACATTGGTGAGGGTGCACGTGTTTCTCACATCAGATGTGTCGTGACATGTAGTAGCAATCGGCAAACAGCAAAAGCAATGCTTCAGAGGGTGGAAGAAGGAAAAGAGAAATGCTCAGAGGTGGAGGATGCTGTGAAACTCTTTTTCACATTCTTACTGGAAAGCGTCAAAAGGAGGTGGGCTTTGTACTTCCTCTTTCTGATGACCTTCAAATGAAGGATTGAAGAGACTGTCACTAACGTGCAACACACTATGGCTTACCGGTAGCTTCTATGCACAAACTCATCAGAGGCAACAGGGTTATTATCCAAATTTTGTTTTGTGATTACATTGATATTTTATACTATTTTCCCCTTATAAACCATTCTTTAGTTAGTTGAGAGGGAGGGAAGAGAGACATCTTGCGTTCATTGGTTGATTCTTCCAGTGCTGTGAAGAAACTAAGTGTTTTCTGTTTTTGTGATTTCTGCCTTACTTGCTTGGCTGGGGGCTGTGTGAACTCCAGACCTGGCAGCCTATGTGACACCCGGCAGGACACCTAGCAGCTGGTCACATAAGCAGAGCACTCCTCAAGAAGGAGGTCCCTGGTGTTAGATAAGATTCACTGCCCTATAGCCCATCAGTTTGTACTTTTTGAAAGTTTCTTGCTTCAGACCCACCAATAGAAGCCTGCCAACTTGCTCTTTTTGAAAGTTAACAGTTAAACTGACCAATCATGACTGTATAATTACATGGAATTGGCCTGAAATATATAAGAACCCCGTGCTGTTCAACCTCGCTCTCTTTTTTCTGCCCTGCTGTTCCTGCTGCAGCCTCAGCTGCAGCTGCCCCTCCCTGCCAACTCCAGCTGGGCATGGGGGGCAATAGCTGGGAGACCTAGGTTAACTTCAATAAACTGTCCTTTTATGCATTAGCACCAACTTTAGACTCGATGATTTTCTGGGAATGTCAAAATCTGGCACAACACCTGCAACAGGCCAGGCTGAAGCCAGGAGCCTGCCACTCCATCCAAATCTCACACACATGAGGGCCAGGGACCCAACTGCTTGAGCCATCACCAGCTGCCTCCCAGGGTGAGCGTTAACAGGAAGCTGGAATCCGGATTGGAGTTGGGACTTGAACCTAGAGGTTCTGCTAAGGGATGCAGGTCTTTCCACCTTCCCCGTGTTGTCTTCACCCCTGCACCAAACAAACCAGCCCCTAGCATCCTAATTTTCCAGACCAGGTTCAATGGCTTGCTCAAGGTCACCCAGCAAACATTGTTGGGACCACAACTGGGAATTGCGAGTTCATTACACTCTGCTGTCCTCTCTCAGGCCTGATCTTGGCTAGGAAGGCTCATCAAATCTGGTAAGTCCTGCTGTGGAGGGGCTGACCCGAGAGCAAGGGCAGGAGGAGGGGAGAAGCACTTTGGAGCACAGTGGCCCTCAGTTAGCTACTGCCATCTCCTGGACGTCAGCTCCAGAGCATCCTCTCTGCATCCCTGCTTTGAATTACAGGCATGATGGGATCTGGGGGCGGGAGCTGGGGTAGAGGTGGGGGGACCTCCCTACTCAGTGCACAACTATAGGATAATCTTGCCTACTTGCAAACTGGATTCATTTAAACTGTATGCAATAACATGTGATCAAAGGGATTACACTAAGTGATATAAACCAGTCGCACAAGGACAAATATTGTGTGGATCCACTCACACAAAGTACTCAGAACAGACAAATCCATAGAGAAGAAAAAAGTAGAATGGGGGTTCCCAGAGGCTGGGGAGGGGGAGCTGCTCATATTTAATGGATACAGGGTTTTCTGGTTTGCAAGATGAAAAACAGTTCCAGAGATGGATGCTTAGTGAGGGCTGTACAATGAAGGGAGTTCACGTACGCACAGAAGTAGTTAAAATGGTGGGGCTGGCATTGTAACGCATCAGGTTGAACTGCTGCTTGCACCACCAGTACTCTATATTGGGGCTCAGGTTCAAGTTCTAGCTACTCCACTAACACCTGAGCCCCCTGCCTAAGAAAGCAGCAGAGGATGGCCCAAGTAGCTGGATCCTCGTGGGAGACCCAGATGGAGTTCCTGGCTTCTTCTTCTTTTTTTAAGATCTATTTATTTATTTTATTTTTAATTGGAAAGGCAGATATACAGAGAGGAGGAGAGACAGGGAGGAAGATCTTCCATCCGATGATTCACTCCCCAAGTGAGCACAACGGCCAGTGCTGTGCCGATCCAGACCCAGGAGCCAGGAACTTCTTCCGGGTCTCCCACACGGGTGCAGGGTCCCAAAGAATTGGGCCGTCCTTGACTGCCTTCCCAGGCCACAGGCAGGGAGCTGGATGGGAAGTGGAGCTGCCGGGATTAGAACCAGCGCCCATATGGGATCCCGGCACGTTCAGGGTGAGGACTTTAGCCATTAGGCCACGCCGCCAGGCCCATGAGATCTCATTATTACTCCAAATTAAAATGCATAAACTTTGCAAGTTCATTTTCAAGAAATCTTCCTTTTTAGTTTAAAAAAAATGAGAGGAGAGGGAGCAAGAGAGTGATCCCTCCCATGCACTGGTCATCGCCAGATGTTTACACTGGGCAGGGCAAGCCAAGGCCAAACCTGGAAGCTGAGGGCACAGTCTGGGTCTTCCAACAGAGGTGGAAGAAGCCCAGTGGTCATCACTGCCTCCCAGATGCAAATCCAGACATCTGGGTGCCAGATGCAAATCCAGACATTCACATCTGGGATATGTCTCCTTAACCAGCATCTTCACCTCCAGGCTAACCACCTGCTCCCCACATCCCCTAGTATTTTTGTAACCAAGGAAGGGAAGCTCAGAATGCCAGTGCACCATTCAAGGCTACAGAGCCACAAATGGAGTTTGGATCAGCTGAGTGCAGCACCCTTGCACGCAGGGAGCACTCTCGGGAAGAGAGTCCGTGAGGGCTGGTTTGGAGAACCCTACACTCCAGCATCACTGGCTGGAGTCTGACTCAGTGGACAGCTGTGCTCTCCTCTCCTAATGCCTGTCAACTATGGAGCAGACACCTTCAGCAGAGGAAGTGGCCACAGCAAAGTCCCCCTCCCCCCCCCCGTCACTGACCCTGCCACCCATCCCTGCTCACCCCAGTTCTCACAAGTTGTTCTCTTTCCTTGTTCTTTCCTCTCACCTCCCTAGGATCTTGCAGATCTTGCAGGAAGATTTAGCCCACAGCCAGGGACATTAGTGAATACACAAGGGCTCAGAGGCGGCTGTGCAGGCTGGCCTGGGTGTGGTCCACACTGGACAAACACACACACAGGAGCCCCACACTCTATCTGGATGACTCAGGCCCCTTGGCTCTCTCTGTCCTTGTCGACCAGGCTATGCCACTTGTCTTGGCACTTCATGCCCTGGAGTCTTGGTCACGTGATGGCCTAAAGATGCTAGGAGCCATCTGTCCCCACGTATGCGCTCTTAGGAGGGACAGAGACGTCAGGTGCCTTGACATGAATGGCGGGATCTCATGCTGTGTTTATGTGTGTGTTTGTCCACATCATAGAGTGCTATCTCTGTTGCCATCACAAAATACCAAGACCAGGGCAAGTGTGAATTTTGCAAGCTGGGGAGTGCACCATGGCCAATAGAGCCAGAGGGCTGGCTCACGTGTAGGTCCCTTTCCTTGTAAAGCCATCTGTGCCATTATCGGAACCTCACTCTCTTATCCTAAGGACCTCACAAAGGGCCCCACCTTTCAATGTCACCCACATAGGACTTTGCAAATGAAGTTGTCCACACATAAACTTTTAGGGACACATTCAAATGTCAGCTGTGTATAACATGTCAAATAGAAATTTCCTATCCACTAGAGATAGCTTTGTGGCCCTACTGTGTCTGCCTGTCACAGGTCCTCAAGCCACATGTGGTTTACTACGGAAGTGTGAGCTGACCTAGCTTCCGTTCAACCAGAGTCCACTGGTTGCATGCTTGGTGGAGTTTCTTTCAGAGTCTCTGAATGGTTGCTGTCAATTTCTGTGCTTATCTCATTGTGCACCTGCTGTGGTTCATGGACCACATTTGGAATAGTGCCGGTCTATGAGTTGGTTGAGTCCCTTAAAAGGAACAACCCTATCTTTTTACTTTATCTGCCCTGTGCATGCCTCCAAATTCTTAGTAAATCCACCCAAAAGAAACCCTCTTCTTGTGTAGAAATGATGCCTACTTGCTAATTAGCTAGTGTTTTCCAAGTGTTTTCAGTATGGAAAGCTCTGCCAGTATTAAATACTATTATTGTTATTATTAGCCTCATGTCCACTATAGTGGATGTCATTTAATTAGAACTGCATAATAGGCAAATCTGCCTTAATTGGCTGGGAGGTGGCTAAGAACCCATTTCACGTCTGCTCTATGCTTCCTGTTCTGTGTTCTCCAGCAATGGGTCATTTTGGAGACCTTGGGCCGGGTTCAGGGAAGGTTATCTGGCTACTGATTAACACTTAATTAGCACCTTTTTCATGTAGCACAGCAGTGACTTTGTAAATTTAAAAATTTCAGGGGACCACTTAATGCAGAATTAAAGTACAAGTGCAATATTTAAGATGCATGAAATTGTTTTACGCATTACAGCATTAACTAGCTCTTAATTTATGCAGTGCATGCCAGCAAAGGGCAATTAAAGTGTAGCAGGGAAAAAAAATTATAGATCTCCACATTGTCCTGTCTCCTCCTTTAGCAATGCTTTTGAAGGCTTTTGCTACATTCACATCTTAACTCCTATTCCAGATTTAGAAATAACCGCTATCTTCTAAAGCTTGTTTGTGTCAGAGATATCAGCATTGCCTTAAGCTGAAGCCACCCTGAACCAAGATACCCTTGCCAGGGCCTAGAAATCCACCCAGCCTCAGTGACGGGTCCAGGAACAAGCACTCAGCTCAAGCAGAGAAATGTCAGAAGAAATTTGCAGTGGCCTTAATTGGTAAGTGATACCAGTGTGTGCCTTCCTTAATAGCTAGTGGAGGAAGTTGTTTTTTTCTTACCTTGGTTGGTATGGTGTGAGGGTGTAAGGTCTGGACCCACTGAAGCCATTTTGTAAGCACTGGGAACTGCAGGGGGAGCCAGAGTTTGGAATCTGAGAACGAATGCGACACTATGGAAGGCTGTAGATTTCACCAGATGAAGCGAAATCTAACCATGGGAGACACTGGAATGACTGGATTATCACCTCTGGATTTTCTATTAGATTAGGACCCTACAAGTATGCAATACATTCCCACTTCCCTGTATTTATCATAAATATTTATTTAGTTACTTGAAAGACAGAGTGAGAGAGAGAGTATGAGAATGAGAGAGAGATTGATCTTCCATTTGTTGGTTCACTCTCCAGATGGCTGCAATGTCCAGGGCTGGTCCAGGCCAATGCCAGAAGCTGCATCCACATCTCCCACATAGGCAGCAGGGGCCGAAATGATAAGGCAGGGGAACTAGGCAGGAAGATCAGGTTGGAATAGTTGAGCTGAGTTGAGCTCCCAACATTAGAACTCTACCTCTTAACCATTAATCCAGTACTCCCATTTTACCATGAGGTACCTGTGTCTCAGCTGGGCCCAGGAAGGAGAAAGATACCAGGATGGCCATGTGGGAGTTAAGCTCCATGTGAAGGTGCCACAAAACACTCAGAAGACTTCAGGCACACTAGGGTCCGTGTGATGGGTGTGGAAGACAGGAAGGTGTGAAGAGTATAGTTCCTTTGCAGGCAGGGTCGCAAGGAACTTCCTGCTGTGTGGCAAGGCCCAGCGGATGTCTCTACAACACCTGAATGCAGCTCTGCCTCCCTTTGCATGGACACCGGACAACCCCGCTGAGTATTCTGTAATCTATTTAGGCATTGTCTGCCTCTGCGGAGTTACTGTTAAATATCAATAGGAACTTAGAAGCTAATGATGCTGGTGCCGTTTTTAGCCAAAGAGCTATTATCGCTGTTAGGGCTGCATCCTGTGGCAATATGCTAATCAAGGGTGCTAACTCCCCTTTTGATCCTATGCTAATCAAAGGTGTTCTGTCTTCAGGTGTAGTGGAATCTATTCTTTCCCTCTTTCTTTGATCTTTTAGGTCCCTTCCTTCCTTGACTGTCTCAAGACCTAGCTGTAAAGTAATTGTGGTAGGAATGTGCTACTGACTGATATGCATCATCTATTGAAAACCTTTTCCTAGCCAGGCACCAGGTGGTTAACATCCTAGCCTTAGGTGAAACAAATGGCAGAGTTATCTTTAGAAACACCCACTTGACCATGACGTAAAAAGTCTGAGCCAGAGTTTGACTGATTTTGTATAAATAAAGCGGACAGCTTTTGTGCGTTGTCCATTATGATGATGAAGAGTTACTAGTGGTCCGTCTCTTTCTTTGCGCCTCATCCACGCACCCTTTGCGAGTTCCGAACTCAGCTGGAGCTGGACTCCGGCAACCCAGAATCCACCCGACTTGTACAGTCAATTAGAGAATCACCTACTGCCCAATGAGAGTGTTGTTACCATGAGAACAGCTTCGTTTGCTTTTTGGGCTTCTGAGCCTTGCTTCTGGGTGCTTCTCTACCCTCCCCCAGGTGCTGCCCTCATAGGCAACGCTCGGGCCCACTCATCCCGGGCATCACTCTGGGGAGGGTTGCTTACACTTGGCTGTGAACGTTTGTTCACTCTTTCCCTTGTCCTGAAATCCTACTCCTACTTGGACACCCCATTTATGGTTCCACTTTCGACTCTTATCCCTGCTGGGCAAAAAGTTGGAATACAAATTTTAAAACATAAGCCCCAGTGCATATATTCAGGCCATCCTGCACTGCCTTCCCAGGCACTATAGCAGCGAGCTGGATCTGAAGCAGGGAAGCTGGGACTCGAACCGATGCTGGTAAGGGATGCTGGCGTCACAGGTGGTAGAGCATCTCATTGTGCCACAATACCAGCCTCTCCACCTGCCTGCTTTCCTTTCACTGGAATATTCTTTCTTTCCTTCTCTGTGTTTCAAGGTCAAGGGTAAATGCCATCACAAGACACTTGCCTTTATCTGAACCATGACCTACGCTGGTCCAGAACCACACTGCCACTCCTCTGGGATGTGAATGCTGCTAAGTTGAACCTGTCCCCCAGCAAAGAGTTAGTACTGCCCAGAAAAACTGTCCCCCCCATGAGCAACTCTCACTTCTGTCCCTGGCATTCTTGTCACATCCAGCACACTGAGTCTGCAAAGTGCCAAAAACACGTTCCTAGAAAGGAATGTTCGCCGTATTAGGGTGGCACAGTCAGAAGAGGAGAATGTGAAGACGAGCAGATGGTCTTCCTAGCAAAAGCCAGACAAGAGGAAGCTGGATCGATGCTGCAGCTGGCTGGATTCACAACCCCTGCAGCTGCTGGGAGCATGTGAGGACTTGGGATCAGAAAGCGGGAGGAGTCACGGATGCCAGCCAATCAAAAGCCCTGTCGGTCCTTCTGTTGACAGCTGGTGTGCACAGGTGCAGTCTGCCTGGAGCAAGTCAAACCTTAGGAAGATACAAGATGCCCTGTCTCCTGGTCCTCACCACACCCTAAGTCCTTTGGACCAGGAGTGGCGCTCAGTCACTCCAACACTCCTTTAGGAAAGCACCCTCGCTCAGCTACTCTGAGAGTACTTGGCTGACAATGCCAGGGTCCAGTTCAGTCACCTTCTAGGCCGGGCAGTGTCTGGACTCAGAGCTGGCCGGGAGACTCATCTGTTGGAGACTTATTGCCTGGACCTTTCACAGAGCTGGCAGAGACTTCAAATTTGTTTTGTTGCTGGATGACCACCCCTACCCACCTTCACTGAATCTTTCTTCCTCTTCCCTTTCCCCCTGGGTGCACCTAACTCCACCTTTAGCATCTGCTTCCCAGACAACCCACCTGATGCCACCCTCCCTAGAGACATTGTAGATTAAACCTCAGTCTGCAGCACCAGAATCCTATATGGATACCAGTTCAAGTGTTGACTGCTCCACTTCCAATTCAGTTCCTGACTAGTAGCCTCGGAAAACAGCAGATGATGGCCTAAGTGTTTGAGCCCCTGCAGCCATTGGGAAATCCAGAGGAAGCTCCTGGTTCAGACTAGCCCAACTCTGACCATTGCAGCCATGTGGAGAGTGGACAAGTAGATAGAAGATCTCTCTGTCTCTCCTTCAGTACAACTCTGCCTTTCAAATAAATAAGTAAATATCAAAAAAAAAAAAAGGTCAGCCTAGCTTCTGACTTAAAAACAAACAAAAACTATTAACCCTTAGTTATGCATGTAGACATATAGACTTTTTTGTTTCTATTCCTTCACATACATGTAAGTAAGGACACCTTTAAATGATTGGCGATTTCTCCTTTCGTTTCGACCTATTTCACACTGTGCCTTGCAGATGTATCTACATTTAAAAAATTTTTAACACATCTTCATGGACATGAAGGATCAGGTTAAAATTTTTATCAACTTATTCATTTTGAAAAGCAGAGAGTGAGAAAGCTGTCACCAACTGGTTCATTCCCCAAATGCCTTCAACAGTCGGCACTGGCTCAGGCTAAAACTGGGAGCCAGGAACTCTTTCCAAGCCCTCCACATGAATGGCAGGAACTCATGTACCTGCTACACCCCTCCCGCCACCACACACAGGATATACATTAGCAGGAAGCTGGATTGGAAGCGGAGGAAGGACTCTGTCCCAGGGACTCTGAAATGGAATACAGGTGTCCTGAGCATCGGCTTTCCTACCTCCATGACTTTCTTTTTATTTGCTGTATAATATTCTGCAGTATGGCTATTGGCTTGTTCGTCAGTGTTTCTTATATTGAAGAAGAGATGGAGTGTTTTTCATTCCCATTAGTATCAGGCTGCTAGGAATATGCCACGGTTAAATCCCCAGAAACAACAATAGGCTGAGCATTATTCCAGCCAGGATAAACCACGTATCGTAAAAGGCTAACAGTAGGCCTGCATTACCCCTGTGTAATGGTCTTATTTGGTATTTCTATAAGGTAATACCCAAGGCAAGCTATTTCATGAAGAAAAGAGGTTTTGTTTGGGTTCACAGCTCTGGAGGTGCAAGGGCCAAACCACATAGCAGCAACTCTTATACAAGAGCCCCACCTTGGTGCATCACAGCACATACAGCACACCCAGCAGGAACCTGTGTGTCTCTGCCGCCCAGACACCCCCCACGCCGATTACCTCATCTAATGATTGCACGTGGGCAAAAGTTTAGGGGACAAAGCCTACAGGGAACCCTGGCACCATCTGGGTCCTTGTTCACTCTGGAGGGATGCATCCTGGGGAGAGTGCATAGCTGGGCCCTAAGCTTGCCTTTCAAACACAAAGCCACCAGCTCAGAGTGAGCCAGTATCTCAATCACTTCCTTTATTAGCAGAGAGCGGACTGTCATACTGGGACCCCCATTCTCATGCCCTAGTCACTCTGGAGCTGGACAGCACACAACAGAGAAGAGTCCCTATGCTGCAGGGCATGCTGGAGTTACTCCATGGCCAATCCTGCCCCCGTTACCTGTCCTATCCTGCAGTAAACCTCACGAAAGCTCTTGGCCACCATTTGCCTCTCTCCCTCTGCTTCCCTGTACGTTCTCCCCCACTCCATCCCCACACTGTAGAATGCTCTGGTCCCTCCTCCTCCAAGGATCTGGGTATCTATCAAACTCTGCCCCCTGCCCCATTATCTGTTGGCTTTACCATACTGAAATATAAAGTATGGCTATCTTTAAAAAAACAGGAGCCAGCACTGGCAAGACACATTTTTTTTTTCTTCCAAATATTCCAGGCTACTTTGGTTTATGATCTCTTTCTGGCAAACATAAAGTGCTAACAGGTGCTGCAAGACTGAAGTTAGACATAAGAAAGAACCTCCCTCTGGTAAGCAAGGCCTTTGGAGCTACTCTGGGTCTAGAAACCTGCCAATGGTCAGCAGCAACGAGGACACAGAAGAGCTGACTTCCCAGGAAGCAGGGGCTGGAAGCTGGCTTTGGGAACCCACCACCCACCTCCTTATACCCACTGGAGGCGCATGGCCACAGTGCTGGCTGAAGGAGGCCACAAAATCTCCTCCAGAGCACGTGGTGCCTGCCCGCACTAATGTCACCCTCACCTGAGCAGGGCACAGGGCTGGGCTCACTGCCCTCTCAGTTGCCCCTGGGGCTCCTGGCCCCATGACACGCACAGGCATCCTGGCGAAGGCTGGCCTATGTTCTTAGCTGCCTGCCGGGAGCTGGAGCCTGTCAGCTCGAGCAGCAGCCAGGGAAGATGTTTCTGACACAAAGCCCCAGGGGAACCCACGGAGGAGCTGGGCTGTCATTACTTATTAACAATGGGCCCGATCCCCAGCCAGGCAGGCCTGGGGAAATCGCTTGTGGGGCGGTCAGCCACTCCATGCAAGTGGATTAACACTTGCAGGGTAGGAGGGAGCTGGCGGGAGGTGGGGAATGCGGGTGGGGGGGGGGGGCGTGGAGGCACAGTTTTGCCTGTAAGAGGCAGCAACCCTCTCTTTCTCCTCCTCTTCCTCCTCCCCGCCCCTCTGAGTGGGTGCTTTCTTCTCCTTGCTGTCCCCTGCCCCTTCCGGTCCTCAGCAGACAAACCTGGGGGAGGTGGGAGACTGCTCAGGGAGCGAAAAGAAGATTGGAGAAAGCGTAGAAGCAGAAGCATAGGGGTCTAATGGATGCCCTGGGAGGGAGGCAGGCAGGGAAGAAGAGGAGCACTCACCTGGCCAAGGTCAAGGGAAAGCCTGCACCTTGAGGGCCCCACGTTTCAGGACCAGTGCCAGCACACTCAGCCTAACAGGGCAATGTCAGGTGCATTGCGTGATACATACATGTCCCCTTATAGCTGGGGCTTCCCGGGGGAAGCACATAAACAGCAAGGCATTTTTCCAGGGGCGCTCTTAGGATGGGCCCCTGGGGCAGAGTGAAGCTGGAAGCAGAAATGGGTGAAAGGGAGAAACTAGGAGACTACTGGGACAGATCTTCCAGCTTTCCTCCTCCCAAGTACCAAAGGCCATCTGATCTGGTGGATCCGCTGGGCTTAGAGCAAGTTGACCTGGACATGGGTCTGCCCTGGCAGAGGTGGGAGAGCAGGGAGCTCACTCCTCCAGCCATGACCTCACCTTGCTATAAAACCCCTTGGAATCTGCACTCCTTGCAAATGGCCATCCATGCAACAGCGGTTTCTTCCCTCTCTAATTAGCTGCTTCCAATCAGCCCCAATTGTGGCACTGTGTAATCAAACCTGCTCCATTTTATTTGTGTTGGCAAGGGACAAGACACAGTCATGTACTCTGTAATTCACAGAAAATTTCATGGAGATCCTTTGGTAGGTCCCAGCCCACATGGTGAGTCTCATCTGCTTTGGGAGAAGGACAGGAGCTAAGAGTGGTCCCCTGAGCACTTCCTCAGAGCCTTGCATGACCAACCCAAGCCCAATGTCAGTGAATACCGAAGGCTTTGGTCATTAGCACAAAGGCCTTAGAAATGAGTTCCCAGACCAGTGTGGTAGCCCAGCAGGTTAAGCCCCAACCTGCAATGCTGGCAACCCATGGGAGTACCAGCTTCAATCCCAGCTTCCCTACTTCTGATCCAGCTCCCTATTAATGCACCTGGAAAAGCAGAAGCAGGGGAAGATGCCCCCAGTGCTTGGGCCCCTGCACCCATATGGGAGACCCAGGTGCAGTTTCAAGACTATTGGCTTTGGCCAGACCGAAGCAGCTATTTGGGGACTGAACCAGTAGATGGAAGATCTATTTCTTTTTCTCTCTTAGACTCTTCCTCTCTATAATTCTGTCTTTCTGTAAAAAAAAAAAAAAAAAAAAAAAAAAAAAAAAAAAAAAAGAAGGCCTTAGAAATGAGTTCCCAGGGGTGAAGTTGATGGTGCTCGGAGGTTTGGACCGCTTAGAAACAGCAGTGCCATTGGGGCTTGTACGGGTGAGCATGGCTGTCTGAGCTTGGTGCCCATGTGCTCCTGAGTGCACCAATGTATTATTGGATGTTGCATCCTTCAAATTCAGCTAAGAGAATCCAGCTGCTGGGATCTAAGGGCAGCAGGATTATGCTGTACTACTGGAGATGAACCCAATGCAGCAGACCTTGGAGCATGACATTGGTTGCGAAGGTCCATGGGCCCTTTTAACTGGCAAGATAAGTCACTGTCAACATTCACTTTGGCCTCTGCAGCTGCTTTACGTGAAAGTAGTGCTGGACAGAGAGTCACTTCCCCTTGGGTGTGGCAATAGTCAGTCCTTCTTGCTGTCCGCTGACAAAAACTCTGTTTTGTTCTGCTATGTTCTGGGTAGCCATGTATCTGTAAAAGATGAACTCGACTCCAGAGGATGACCTAGCTACCCAGGTCAGTCATCCTGTGAACCCTACTCTTCAATCACTTCGCCTAGGGAATGTCTCTGTCCTAGCTGATAAAACCTAACAGGGATCCTGGTAATGCATTTCTTAGAAACATTTTTCTCCCTGAGAAATAAGAAATGCCTGAAGAAACTGCTGCTCCTATCATCAAACCATTTTCTTTATGCCTGGAAGGATATGAAATGCCGGGGGCAACAACAGCTACTTTGTAACAATGAGGGAATGACAGAGTCAGGAATTCAGTCCAGGTCTACCACATAGGATGCAAAGATCTCAGTATCTGAGCTGTCACTTGCTTCTTCTCTGGGTGCACATTAGCAGAGAGGTGATCAAACGTGGTGCTAGAGCTTGAACTAGGCAGTGTGATGTGGGATGCAGGGGTCTTAACTGGGGTCTTTTATTTATGTATTTGGTGCCTGGTATGGTAGTCTAGTGGCTAGGGTCCTCACCTTGCACATGCCAGGATCTCATGTGGGTACCAGTTTGTGTCCCGGCCATTTTACTTCCCATCCAGCTCCCTGCTTGTGGCCTGGGAAAGCAGTCAAGGACAGCCCAAATTCTTGGGACCCTGCACCCATGTGGGAGACGTGGAAGAAGCTTCTGGCTCCTGGCTTCGGACTGGCTCAGCTCCAGCCATTGTAAGCCGCTTGGGGAGTGAATCAGCAGATGGAAGATCTCTCTCTGTCTCTCCTCCTCTCTGTATATCTGACTTTGCAATAAAAATAAATAAATCTTAAAAATATATTGATTTATTTGTAGGCAGAGTTACAGAGACACACAGAGAGAAGGAGAGACAGAAAGCCTCTCCATCTGCTGGCCCATACCCCGAACAGCCACAAAGGCAGAACAAGGCTGGTCCAAAACCTGGAGTCAGAAGCTTCCTCTAGGTCTCCCATGTGACTGTAGTGGTCCAGGCACCTGAGACATCCTCTGCTGCCTTCCCAGCTGGATCAGATGTGGAGCAGCTGCAGTCAGAGGCTTCTTCCACTCTGCCACAGCATCTACCCCTTGAAGTGTGGCTCCACTGTTGTGCCACAATACCAGCCTTGGGTATTTTTTGTTATTGTTTTGGGGTACTCTGTTGAGAGCATCCCAGTGGGTCAAATCTCCATCTATCGGCTGAGAAAGCTAAGGCTTGGAGACAGATCTAGAATCTAGGGATTGCCATTGCCTGACCCCTTGGGTCAGGAGGGTGTGCCAGTGGCTGGGTCCTGACCCCTCCTTCCCCTCCTGCACACATTTGCTCCATCTCATTGGCTCATGTTAACATGCTGCCAGAAACAATAGTCCAGGAGGCTTTAAAATATTTGTAAATCATTGCCTTACCACTTACCCCTCAATTAGCACCCGTGGCCAGCTACTTGCCTCACCAAAGAGAAGAAACTGTGAAAAAAATGTCTTTTCTAAGGAGGGAAGCCAGAAAGAGCAGTATTTCATTTCTCGCCTTCAGCCGGGAGAAGCTGGCAAACTGCTGGCTCACGCACTGACACCCACAGCCGTCAGATGACATGCACACGTGCACCCTTGAGCCGAAGCCTTCCAGCACGCAACAGGTTGGGTGGGTGTTCATGCATTGGGCTCCACCAAGGTCTAAGGCTCAGGGACACAGTGATGGTTAGTGCAGGTGTGGCTTTCACACAAGTCCCCTGGAGGACCCAGCAGGCACAAGAGCTCCCACCTCGCTTCTGCAAATGGCAGCAGCCACAGCCAGATTTGTCATCTGCTCGTGTCTTCGGCTCTTCCGGGCTCTGAGCCGCATCCACTCTGAAGACCCAACTCCCCTTGGCTTCCTTTACTTCCTCTGCAGGTGCCCAGGCATGGAAACTTCCCCCAGCACAAAAGCTGCTGAGTGGGCTCCTCAGCACCCTGCGCACCCCCACCAGCCCTGCTGAATCTCAGCCAAAGGCTAAGCTGGGCCACCTCGCATCTTTCTCCCCTGGAGTGCAAATTGCTGATCCAATGGAAGGTTACAGGGAAGGGTGGAGGGGTGGTGGGGAGAGCAGGGCTTTACTCAGCGCCACTGCAGGCTCTGAGAGCACAGAGGACAGAGTTGGAGCCCACCCTTCCTCCAACTCCTGCCTCCTGCCTCCATGGCTCTCCTGCCTCCCCTTTCCTTCTATCCTCCTCCCGTCTTTTGCCTTCTCATTCTGTAAAAGTGCCCTCAATGGCTACTGTTGCACTTACCTACTGCTACATAATAAATGATCCCCAAGTTCTGGACCTTGCCGCTAGTGTTGTGGTACAGTTGGTTAAGCCACCACATGCACCTCCAGCATCTGTCCGGGATCTGGCTGCTTCCCTTCAGATCCAGCTCCCTGCTAACGCACCCGAGAGAGCAGTGGAAGATGGTTCCAATGCTTGGTCCCTGTTACCCATACAGGGGCCAGGCTGGAGTTCCTGGTTCCTAGCTTTGGCCTGGTCCAACCCTGCCTGTTGAGGCATTTAAGGAGTGAACCCATGAATGAAAAATTTCTTTCTCTCTGTCTCTTCGCCTATTCAGCTCTGTCACTCTTTCAAATAAACTGATTTTATTTTTTAAAAGGAGATTTTTTTTTTCAGCTTGTTGTGATTTAGCAGTTAAGCCACTATGTGGGATGCTTGGGTTTGACTCCCACTTCCGCTGCTAATGCACACCCTGGGAGGCAGCAGTGATGGCTCCAGTACTTGGGTCCCTGCCAGTCCCATGGGAAGCCTGGACAGAGTTCTCCACTTAGCTTGGAGCTGACACACCTTGCTATGGCAAATCTCTCTCTCTTGCTCTTGGCCTTTGAAATGGAACAGAGTAACTGTTCCAAGTGACACTGCTGGTCTCTTCAGGTCTGGTCATGAGAATCAGCACAGTGTCCCTTCTGGCATAGTCTATGGGCCCAGGTGTAGTCACAGAGCCCTTCCCAGATTTACGGAAGTGGACCTCGACTTCCTGGAGTGTCAAAGCCTTGGTGGTGCATTTGCCATCGGTGTAGTGGGTAAGATGGCCACACCGGATGACTGCATCTCAGATCAGAGTACCTGGGTTCACGTCCTGCCCAGTTCCCAAGTCCTTTCCCTGCTCATAGGCACCTGGGAGGCAGCGGGTGATGCTTAAAGTACTTGAGTCCCTGCCAGCCACACAGGAGATAGGGATGGAGTTCTAGATTTCTAGCTATGACCTATCCCTGCCCTGGCTGTTGTGGGCAACAAGGAGTGAACCAGTGGATGAAGGATTCTCTCTCTTTCCCTCGCCCTATCTCTGTCTTCCTGTATTTGAAATAAATAGAAAAACAGATGCAATAACATGAGACTATCATTTTGTTTCCTTTTGATTTTCACTAGGCTAAGCCCAAATCTGAAAGTTGGCATTCCCATTTGTTTAAGTTCCCGGAAACACTTAACCTTGTCATGGGAGTTTGTGTCCGTAGGAAGGGAGGAGTGTGGGGGGATGGAAACACCTGGGCAGAACGTAACGTGCATGTGGTAAGAAGCAGGGGAGAAGCCTGCAGCTGACAAGGCCAGAGCTGGGCTCAGTAGGGGGGCAGATGAAAACTCTGTTGGCAACTGTTGGAGGAAGGACTGACCTTGAAGCTGTCTTAGCCTTAGTTCCCCCCTTGCAAACAGCATCTGAAATGAAGATTTGTGAGCCAGGAGCTTATTTGGAAAGTGTCCAAAGCAACAAACTGGGAAAGTAAAACAAGGAAAGAAACTCTGAAAGAGTGTCCTAAGGAACACTCAAGCAACTGGGGACTCAGTGCTGTTGGGGAGCCTCCCCAGGAGACCATGGGGGACAGAGCCTAGGCCTCAGGGTGGATGTGGAGCCAAGAGCAGGGACATGGGCTACATCTGCACCAATTCCCCTGCACCTGTGAGAAAGTATCACCTGCGAGAGTTAGCCCCGGTGACCTCCTCTGCACCTGTAACTATCCTGGGAAATAGTCCCCGCGGCCAGCAGTTGTGTTCTCGAGGTTCCCAGGGTGACCTAAGGGGTGTCCATAATGACATTTAATATTCTTCCGCTGAGGACAGACACACAGAGTGCTATGTGAAACTCAGCCACCTGGGGGCGCCATAGTTGACTTGCCTTCCACGGGTTCCATTTTTTCAACCAGTCCCTGAGCAGACTCCTTGCTGGCCCACCTATGACTGTCACCTCTTCTCCCCAGCCACATGGGCAGCAGAGGACACACAATATCTCTTAGACTCCAGCAGCTGTGATGTGCGATCTCACGCAGAATACAGGAGGCAGTGCGTATCAATGAATGTTGGGGAGCTGAAAGCAGTCTACGGTGCGAGAGGGGTCCATTTGGCTTTAGGACTAAGATAGCAGTTAAGGCACCTGCATTCAAGTCCTGCCTCTGACGCCTGACTCCAGCTTTCTGCTGATGTGGACCCTGGCCAACAATGGTTATGGCTCTGGTAGCTGGTATTCTTCCAGTCGCTTGCCCATCAGAATACAGTTTCTGAATCCTAGCTTTGCCCTGACTCAGCCACTGAGCAGAGTGAACTGGCAGGTAGGGTTCCTTTCTCTCTGGATCTGTCTCTCAGATAACTTTTGAACACATTTTTGCAGTCCTGTACAGACAGAAAGTTTTCACATGCTTATGTCTGTTTAGCCACCACAGAGGTCTCTGTAGGAAATGGTCTCATCTCAGTTCATACTCTTGTAGAAGCCCTAAGCCTGTGCCCCCTTATCCTGCCCTACACGCCCCTGGCAGGACCTCAGTGTCCTCAACACCCATCTCCAGTGGTTATTTACTTTCTAAGATTTATTTATTGTTTTTATTGGAAAATCGATCCACAGAAAGATGGAGAGACAGAGAGAAAGATCTTCCATCCACTGGTTTACTCCCCAAGTGGCTGCAATGGTCAGAGCAAACCTGAACCGAAGCCAGCAGCCAGGATCCTCTGAATCTCCCACACAGGTGCAGGGTCCCAAGGCTTTGGGCTGTCCTCTACTGCTTTTCCAAGCCACGAGCAGAAAGCTAGACGGGAAGTGGAGATTCCAGGACACGAACTGGCATCCTTAGGCAAGGACGCCGGCACTTCCAAGGCAAGGACCTTAGCCATTAGGCCATCACGCCATGCCCTCCAGTGGTCTCTTCTTTACAGAGAAAGAGGATAACCCAAAGTCCCCCTAGCCTCAACCATATGCCCTGAGATGCTTTGGACCAGAAGCAGGCACAGAAAGGCAACTCTCCCTCACCAATGCAAGCCTTTAAAACTGTTTTGGTTTTACAGTTATCTACAGGCTGCCTCCTTAGGATGCTTTTAGCTGTAAGTATCAGACACCCCCTACTCAAGGGGCTTGGGGGGTGGGAAAGGATTACTGCCACATGAGTAGAAGCCCTAAACCAGAAGTGCCCAAAGACAGGAACCTCCAGGCTGTTCCTGTGACCCATGCGATTCTGCCTGCCTTAGTGTGTGGGATTCACACTCTTCTAGCACTGCAGTGGGCGATGTCCAGCCCACAGGCCATATAAGGTCCAGGAAATGTTTGCTCTGGCCCTGCCAAGGCACCTGCAGGTGAGACTCAGAATTCAGTGAGTCCATAATAATAGGTTCTCTTTCCAGTTGACCATTTTGTGTGGTGTGCACATGATGTTACAAATATACCCAAATGGCCCTTGGCAGAGAAAAGGGTTCTTTTTGCTCCAGCCAGGCCAGAGATGGCAGAGGCCAACAGTCTGTGGGCTTTCCAGGCTCCTGGCACCACAGCTGGCCCTCCCCAATGCTCCTTCTGCCTCCCTCAGCTCTACTGCTGACTCTGACCCTGGGCACCTGCTATGGGATCCCTTGCTGCTTTCTGCAAATGTATATGTTTTAGGGTTTGAAATGACCTGTCTCTTGTATACTCTCTGACTTGACCACTCTTCGGTTCAATTCAGGCCCATTGCATGGATGGACAAACGGAATGCTGTTAAATGAGTCATTTGGGAAAGCCTGGGAGAAGGTCGAAGGAGAAGGGCTTGTGACAAACAAGCAGCTATTGTTCAAGTGCCCGCCTTTCTCCCTCCTTCTCACCTGCACCCTTTCTCCTCTGACTTCATTGATAGGCAAATTATTGAGTATTTGGCCCGGCTGGGGGTCAGGAGGCTGTTTCTAGACTGTGGACCTTGCTTTTTTTTTTTTTTTAAACCTGGCTGAATCTGCCAGCAGCCATCAGATAATCAGCTGCTGCCCGTGACAAGGGCATGATGGATTTCCCCCATTACTCGCTATCAATGCTTTTGTTAGTTTGCATTTTCTGCGGTGCCTTTCCTCTCGGCAACTCAAGGCCTTTTGCGGAGTCTTATGTAATGGAAAAGAATTCTGCAAGGTAGGCAGCCCTGTGAGGCCAGAATACAGACAGCACATTCCTGACGCACATGCGCAGCAACCCTGCTGGGCCCCATCTGTGCTGGGGTGGTGACATTTGTGGCGCTTCCAGACAATAACAGAACATGAGCCCTGGTGGCATGGGGGCTGAGGGACATGAACTCCAGAGAAGACTCTCTTCCTGGGCTTGGGCCACTGGTTTTTAACTAAGGAAAAGGAAGACTTGAAGAAAGAGAAGGGGAGGGGAGAGAGAAATAGGGCAAGGAGCTCAAGAAGTAAGAAAAATGCAATATAGGTGTTCAGCACTGTTGATCAGCCAGGAAATGTGAATTCAAACTACCATGAGGTGACAGCACATCACTTGCCAAAATGGCCATTACAGGCAGACAAAATGGTAACACTGTGTGTTGGTCTGGATGAGGAACAACCAGAAGCTACTGCTGGCTGGATCCAGTGACATGGTCATAGTGAAGAATAACCCAGTAACCATGGAAGCTTGCCCTTTGACCCAGCAATCCTCCTCCTGGATAAAGAGCCTCAGCTAGGCACAAATCTTTCCCCCTCCCAAAGACCTATGAAATCATGCTCATCACAATGCCGTTCATATCTACAGACTTGACACAACTTGCCCAGATGACCATCAGAAACAAGATGGATAGATACATCATAGCTCACTGATGCTGCAGAATATTACACAGCCACGAAAAGGGATGCAACACTATTTCATGCAGTAACAAAGACAACTTTCACGTATATGACATGAGAAACAAACAGACATAAAAGAATGCATTGGTATGAAATCCAAGGCCAAGTACAAGCACTCTGGGATGGCAGAGATCCAAAAAAAAAAAATACCCAGTGAATGGGAGACATGAAGATGCCACCTGGGGTACTGGGAAGTGTTCTAGACCTTGACCTTAGTGGTAGCTAATGCGTGAGCTGACTTTGCAAAAATTCATTAAGCTGTACATTCTGGATTGTCACACTTCACTGTATGTTGTACTTCAACAGAGTTTGCAGTAGGATGGGAGAGAAGGAAGGAGGGGAAGAAAGATGCAGACATGCCTCCACTTGGGAACAGACTGGATTGTGATCACTGTTCCTGTGTCCAAGGGACTGCCACTTATTTTAGTTGTCGGGGAGAGCAGAGTTAGAACACAATTTCTTCAGGTGCTTAGCTTTCTATCAATGTTTGTGGGCCCAATTCTCATAAGTAGAGAAGCTTCGAGCAAGGTCAAGAGCACCAGAGAGTTAGGACTTCATTCATTCGCTCATCTGTTCCTGCGTTCTAGCCATCAAAGACAGGAAGGGTTCGTATGTGAAGCTGGAATGCTCTGGCCAGGGCTGTTCATTTCTAGCTGCCTTCTTAGTAGCAAGACTTTTCAGCACAACTGGAATAAGCTTCAGAGTTGAGGATGGGGACTGCCACTGTTGTTAAACACTGCCTCCACTTCCTCTTCCCCAAGATCCCTGAATTTAGGGGAGTGTGTGTGTGTGGCGGGAGGGGGGGGTAATGCTTCATAAAGTGGAAGGTGACAAAGCAGCAGCAACCTTGGAAAAGTGTATTCGTTTCCCATAGCTGCCAAAACAACACGCCAAAACCTGGGAGGTATAGATAGCAGTGATGGATCACTTCACTGGTTCTGGGGACTGCAAGGTCAAGTTCAAAGTGTCAGCAGTAGCAATTCCTTCTGAGAGATCTATGCTCCTCTCCTAGTTCTTGGTGATTTCCTGACCATCGTTGGTGCTCCTTGGCTAGTTGACACATTAGCCTGGTCTCCACCTTCAAGTTCACATAGCCTACTCCCTCAGGACATGTCTGCCCCTATGTCCCAGTGTCACCTTTATAAGAGGACACCAGTCAGACTGCATTAGAGGGTACTCTAATCTCACATTAACTTGATGGTCTCTGTAAAAGCCCTACTTCCAAATAAGATCACATTCTAAGATACAAGGTGGGCTACAAAATGTCCCTGGAAAATGCATAAGATGAAAGGAAAAAAAAAAAAAACCTCTACAGCGATAAACTTCTCCTTTGATTGCGTTTTCCACAAACTTTGTAAAGCCCCTTCATCCTAAAACTGAGGGCATTTGCAGAGATTTTGTGGGGCAGACACAATTCTGCCCAGACAGCAGGACCACACCTCCACACCCCTACAGTGTAGGGTACATCAGCCTGAAGAGGCTAATGAGGAACCAGCCACTTCTGAGGCAGATGTGGTACCAGTTTGCATGAGCAGAGGGGATGCAGCTGGCCTGAACACAACATGCAGGTTTTCTGCGGGACAGGATGAGGTGGCACAGGAACAGAACATCATGGCCACAGGCCAAGGCTCCGGAGACACACAGGCTTGGTCCCAGAGCTGGCTCCAGTCTCTGAACCCACATTCTTACTGTCTGGCTCTTTAAGCCTCAGTTTCTGCCCTCTCTAAATCTAGAGCTTTGGTTCCCACCTTGCAAGTGCTGTGATAAGACTCAGCTTCAATTGTGCCTGCAAATTGCATTGTATAGCAGGTATTAGGCCCAGTGGTTAAGATGCTCAGATTTTACATCAGAGTGGCCGGCCAGACTTTGATCCCTGATTCTGGCTCCTGACTCCTGCTTTCTGCTAGTGCAGGCCCTGGAAGGAGGCAGTGATAACTCAGGTAGTCACATCCTTGCCACCGACACTGGAGACCCAGATAGAGTTCTCAGCTTCTGGCTTGGGCTTGGTGCCGCTCTAGCTGCTATTGTAAGCAACTGCAGAGTGAACTTGCAGACAGAAAAACTCTCTCTCTCATAGATAGATAGATAGATAGATTTTAAATACAAGATTGCACTGTGCCAGGTGCTAGGAGATCATATAACACAGGGCAGGAATTCTTTTCAAATAAAAATAAACAAATCTTTTTTTTTAAGGTCAACCTTCTTGAAGGAGAATTGCTGGGTTAAAAGGTAAGAGAAGAGTTTTGATTAGGACTAAGGTAGAAGCCGGCAGAGCTCAGCCTAAGGGAAACCCAAATGGTAGTGAGAGGTCACTGAATCTTCAAGTCCCCCTCCCCCCAGCCCCCCAGGAGATTTCCCCGGAAGTCCTTGTGCATTTGAAGGTGGGCTTTGGCTGGGTCGGGACCCACAGCAGCAGAGAGGCCCTCCCCACCAGGTTCATCCCTCAGTGTCATGTTCATGCTCCAAAGCGTTGTTTTTCAAGTAAACAGTCCCCAATTTCATGATGAAAAACAACTTGTTTTGAGAGCACGCACTCCTGAGCTGTTCAGCCTCTTCCCCCAGGCTGACTGTTGAGGAGAAATTAATTTGGGGGGTAGGAGGAATGAGTGGGGAGGCTGGGAACGGATCCATAGCATGCATAGGGAGTGTTGTCTATAATTTGGTCTCTGCCCACTCACTAAGGGTTACAGTGTTTACCTGATCATCAGCTTGCTTAGAAAACAAATTTGAAAGCATCAAAATACCTCTTTGTCCTCCTCTCCAGTTACTTGCTGCCTACTGGCTGTCTACCTGATCTTGCCATAAGATGTAAAGTGCAGCGCCCCAGATCTTGCCACTTGGGGACTTGGAATGGCTGAGAGGTGAGGCAAGGCCTTGAACGAGCCACAGTGGCTACTGCCCGGGAAGTCAAGGTTATTGGTATAGGGCAGAGTTGCTTGCTTCCTTGTCTTTCCGTCATTTTCTCTTTCTCTTGCTTTGCCCTTTGTATGTCTTTGCTTTCCTTTCTGCCTGAAGGGGAAGCGGCGGGGGGGGAGGGGAGCCAAGGGGTAGAAATGCCACACACACACACACTCCCCTACACAAAGCACCTATCAGACGCTTGAGCCCAGGTTCGATTTTCCTATGCCCCCACTGCACCTATCTCTGTCTCCCACCTAGAGGTCTGAGCTCTGGGGTCTGGAGGGAAACTGAGGAATGGAGCTGCCCACCCTTACCCCCCAGCCCCAGCCCGCAACCAGCAGAAGTGGGAAGTCAGATCCTGACCTTGTTACAAAAGGTGCACAAAAAGCAAGGAAAGGGACCTGGCACAGTAGCCCAGCAGCTAAAGTCCTCGCCTTGAACTCACTGGGATCCCATATGGGTGCCAGTTCTAATCCCGGCAGCCTCGCTTCCCATCCAGTTCCCTGCTTGTGACCTGGGAAAGCAGTCAAGGATGGCCCAAAGCCTTGGGACCCTGCATCTGCGTGGGAGACCCAGAAGAGGCTCTGGGCTCCTGGCTTCGGATTGGCTCAGCTCTGGCTATTGCGGTCACTTGGGGAGTGAATCAGCAGATGGAAAATATTCCTTCCTGTCTCTCCTCCTCTCTGTAAATCTGACTTTGCAATAACATAAAATCTTAAAAAAAAAAAAAAAGCAAGGAAAAGATGCAGGCAGGGAGAGACAGCACTGCTGATGCTTCCCAGAGTGATTTTTACTGGAGGCTTAGCTCATGCCAAGCCCCAAGTGCTTTTTCTCAATATCCAGGTATAGGTCTGCTGCTGGGAGGATGTGGCTGAGGACCCTCTGGGCCACGCCTGCTGTCTCCACCCCCCTTAGTACTCCTGCCTTCCCATGAGAAGCAATAGAGCACATGGTTGTGAGTGCTGCCACAGAGCTGAACGGCCCAGGCTGGAGTCCCCGTGCTCCTGCTGAGCAGCTCCAGGAGCTTGGGCCGGTTCCTTAACCGCCCTGTGCCTTAATTTCCTCATTTACAAATAACAGTGTCTACTTCGTTTGGTTGTTATGAGGACCAGTATTTGGGAAGCAATTCTCACAGTCCCTGGTACCCAGTAAATATTTGCTTATTAGATAACTGCGAATGCGGCAACCCCCACCCCCCACCCTGCCATGAGAACAACCCTGTGAGACAGGCCCTGTTGCTCTTCATGTCACAGCTAGCAGTCCATGGAAATCAGCACAGAGCTTAGGTCATGGAGCTAAGAAATGGCCCCAGCTTTGGCCAACTGCTCCTAACTACTACCCCATACTACCTTCATGATGACAAAGCTATTTCTTTCATTTAAGAAAAAAAGAGATTTATTTTCATTTGAAAGGCAGGTTTACAGAGAGAAGATACAGAGAAAGAGAGATCTTCCACCTGCTGGTTCATTCCCCAAATGGCTACAATGGCTGGAGCTGAGCTGAGCTGAGCTGAGCTGAGCTGAGCTGAAGCTGGGAGCTTCTTCTGGGTCTCCCACACGGGTGCAGGGGGCCCAAGAACTTGAGTCATCTTCCACTGCCTTCCTAGGCCATAATCATAAAGCTTGATCAGAAGTGGAGCAGCTGGGACATGAACTCTGGTGCCCAAATGAGATGCTGGCACTGCAGGGATAGGCTCAATACACTACACCACTACACCATGGCACAGCCCCATGGCAAAGCTATTTCAAAGATCAACATTTGCGTAACTTTGCTTTACTCTGCATGACCAAGTAGCAGTTTCAGCAAAACATCACTGTATTTCTACCACTGTGGAAAACAGCATGGCAGTTTCTCTCAATTACCTAAAAAGAATGATCTAGCAAGGCTACTTCTGGCATATACACAAGTGAATCAAAAGCTGGCTCTTAAAGAGAGATTGCACAGCCATGCTTGTAGAACTATTCACAATAGCTAAGAAATGGAAGCAATCTGAGCATCCATCAGCAGGTAAATGCGCAAACAACATGTACTACAAGAGGTATTAGTTATCCAAAGGGAATCCCTTGTGTCATATCACTGACACAGGCTCCTAACACCCGTGTGTCTATGAGAAGAACCATGCAAGGAACTCCTCAAAGTTGCTTGTCCTGGCTTTGACAATGACCATCTCCACCAGTGAGCTAACATCAGCTTCTGCAAACACCCCCGGAAACAATGATCTTTGCCTGAAAACACCGTATGCGGGTTTCCCTCCCACTCCTTGTCCCAACCTATTTGAACCTGTGGTCTGGCACAACCTGTGGATCCCTGCTGTTCCTGAATCAGCTCTTCATGGTGGACAGTCCATTTCTGTCATTAATGATGGTGGTTGTCAGGGGCTAGTAGGCAGGGGAAAACAGACAGTTGTTGTGTAAGGGGTACAGAATTTCACTTCCACAAGGTATCAAAAAAGTTCAAGTGGGGCTGGTATGGTGGTATAACAGGCTGATCCTCAGCCTGCAGTATCAGCATCTCATGTTTGAGTCTCAGCTGCTCCACTTCTGATCCAGCTCCCTGTCAATGGCCTGGGAAAGCAGCAGACAATGCCTCAAAGCCTTGGAACCCTGCATCCACATGGGAGACCCAGAAGCTCCTGGCTTCGGATCAGCCCAGCTCTGGCTGTCACAACCATTTGAGGAGTGATGCGCAGATGGAAGACTTTCTCTCTCTCTCTCTCTCTCTGTGTGTGTGTGTCCTTCTCTCTAACTCTGACTTTCAAATTAAATAAATAAATCCTTTAAAAAATTCTGGAAATGTTCTGCACAACAGTGTCACTACACTTAACACTACTAAATCATACACTTGAGGGTAGTTCCGTTGGTGCATTGTATAGTCTGTATTATTGTGACGACTAAAAATTTTGAATTAAAATATAAAAAGCGCCACCATTGTTTCCAAAATGCCCAACTTGCTGCCTGCCCTCTGCCCTTGCATGACTGTTTTTAAGATCTCCTTTGCCAAACACGAGTTCAGGACTAGTAGATCTCCAATTCTGCCAGGAAATGGTTCAACCTTGGCCAAACTGTCTCCAAGCAAGTTGTTTGATTTGCCTTTTTGTTACAGTCCTAAGTAGCTCCATGATTCTTCATGCTTTAGAATCTTGGGACACTTTCTGAAATTGGACTAGAGCTGCCACACTCCCGCAGCCTTCACAATCCCAAATGCACATGTATGTTGACACAGATGAACCCCCAGAAAGCACAGGACAACACCATGGACCTCTGAGATCCCCACCCTACCTGTCACAGGGACTCCCCTGGTTGATTCAAGATTTCATTGTTAGTTCCTCAGTTTCCTAGTGAATTCAATGACAGGGAGAAGTCCTCATAATGAAGTTGTGTGTTCGGGCAAGTATTTAACCTAACTGTGAAGATATTAGAGTATTTGAGTAACCTGGGCTGGGATCCTACCTCTGGCTTTCTGCTAATGCAGATCTTAGGAAACAGTGGTGTTGTCTTGGGACTGGGTTCTTGCAACCACATGTGACACCTGGAATGAGTTCCTGGCTCCTAGATTCCAACCAGCCCAGCCCAGCCCAACCTAGCCCTGGCCAATGGGGGCATCTGGAAAGTGGACAAGTGGATGTGAATATGTTCTGTCTCTCTCAGCCTCCCCTCTTTCTTAGGTTGTCTGTCTCTCTCCACATCTCAAATAATTTTTTAGAAATAATTATAATAAACATCATGTGACAATTTATCACAACTGTATCATCTATGTGACAGTTTGCTCTATACATTCAGGATAAGAGAGAGAGAGTGAGTGTGTGTGTATAAGTATACTTACCCTAGGGGTAGTTAGCATTTCAAAGCTTCTAATAGGACTCCACAATCCAGAAGTGATTGCTCAGTGCAGTCTTAATCTGCACCGGAGGGCTTCTTAATTAGCATAGATCTTCAAAATATTCAGATGTATAGCTTCAGATCGCAGGCACCATGCCCCAGCAGGAATGAGGTTAGCGCAGCTTCCTGGACCCTCCAGAGCAACACCATGCTCTAGAGTGCCATTTGCTCCTTTGTCTCCTCCCCAACTGGCAGAGGAGCTTGGTACCTTGTCTGGCTGGTTCTGCCAAGAGAATACCATGGGGCCTTTCACCAAGTGAAGCCTGTGACTGGAAGGTCTACCAGAGGCCTGAGGACAGAGCAGGGATGCTTCCCAGCCCAGAAGAGCCAGCTGCACCGTGCTCCCTCTATCTGCCTCCTAACAAGCAATCATGAAGCAGGTCAGATTCCATCTGAGGACTGCTTTCATTTTAATTTGCCACCTGGCAGTGGGTGAGAGGGAAGGACAGGTACAGACCCTTCCCTTGCATGTGGCACACTGCCAGGGTGGCAGAATGTCTAAGGGATGCCCACAGGCTGCCCAGGTCTATTGAGGCATTACTGTATTCAGGAATTAAACTGTGTCACCAGACTCAGTCTCTCTCTCTCCTACAACCCTGGCTTTTTCCCATGGCTGTCTTCATTCTTGCACTCCCTACTGATAATGAGAAGGTAGCAGCATCTCCTCATCTCCTCTCTCATTCAACATTGGCATGGAGAGCAAAGAGCATGTTTTCCCAAAATCTCTAATGATTGCCCATTTGGCCTGGCTTGAATTGTGTGAGCATGGCTGATCCAATCACTGTTGCTGGAGACAAGAATTTCCAATGGGCCTCTGCCAGTGCCCACATGCGACAGGGCAGGGACTGTAGATTGCCCAGGGAAGGGCGTTTGGGGATATGTGGGAGTGACGGCTGCCAAGGGAGTGTTTGACAGGTGTGGAACAACTTCTAGGGAAATCCAAGGACTGGGTCACTTCACTTACAGGTGAGGAATGAATTTTAGGGGCTTCAATGGACCAGGCCACTACACTCACATGAAAATGAGAGAGCTGAGATGGAGTGATTTGGGAAAAGGAAACCAGAGGGCATTTCTGGTCTGGGTCAGATCAAGGCACCCACCCACTTGGGAGACATGGGCTGGACCTAATAACATTACCCACCATCCTCTAGCACACAAGAAAGCTAGTGATGGGGCGGGGGGCGCTCCTGGTAGGCCTAGACTGTGGTATCTGCCAGCAAGTATTGGAGCAGTGGGTGGACCAGGTGGGGCTGGGCTGTAGCACCAACCAGCTCACGAGAGAAACAGGTCTGGGGGAAGATTCTGTAGGGGACTTGTTTGCTCACCCCTTGAGACTGCAGCACCCAGTGGTTTGTGCGAGAGCTGGGAGTGGTGACGGGACAAACCAGGCATGAGCATGGAACTTGCCAGCA
This sequence comes from Ochotona curzoniae, assembly GCF_017591425.1. Classification (NCBI taxonomy): domain Eukaryota; kingdom Metazoa; phylum Chordata; class Mammalia; order Lagomorpha; family Ochotonidae; genus Ochotona; species Ochotona curzoniae. Next base: position 14,275,751 of record NW_024465023.1, on the reverse strand, counting down.
TGCACAGGAGCTGAGGTTGGGAGCAGACATGCTGCGTCAGGCTGCAACACCTGCCTGTACACCTAAGAACTGGATCTGGATGTAGGCTGGGCCAGGCTCCAGCATAGCATCTACCAACACATGCAAAGGCCGGAATTTGAGGCAGACCATGCCAGGCAGGGGCTTAGCACACACTGGCACATGTGAAATCCAGGTATGAGAGCAACCTGGCATGAGAATTTGGGGAACTCGCCTAGTAGTCTGTAGTTCCTGCTAGTGAACATGAGAACCAGGGCTAGGAATGTGCCACACAGGATGAGGCATTATTCAGCATATGCATGCGGATGGAGCTAGGGTCAGACAGGACCAAGCCAGGTCGTACCACCTGCTGGTTAACACAGGAACCAGGACAGACTGTGGCCCATGCCAGGCTAGGCAGCCACAATCACTAGTTCATTTGAGATCCATGGCTGGGAGAAGGTCAAGTTGGGTTAGGCTGTAGCATCTGCTGGCAAGTGCTGAGACTGGGGGCAGGTCATGCTAGGCAAGGTTGAAGGACCCACAGGCATGTGCAAGATTTGGGACTTGGAGCAGGCTTAGAAGGGGAACTATAGGGACTCCTCTGCCAGGTTACAGCTCCCACTGGTGAGCACAAGAACCCACGTAGGGGGAAGATCAGGCTGAAAAAGGCTGCAGCATCCCTCGGCATGTGTGTGGGCTGGGTCTGGGGGCAGGCCAAACTGGTTTAGGCCCCAACACCCGCTGGCAGTCTTGACAGCCAGAGTGTGCACAGGATGGACTGGGCTAGGCCACAGCATCTATCAATCCACATGAGAGTTGGGTCTGTGGGTGGGCCAGGCAGGGATGAGCTTCGCATCTGCCAGCAAGAGCCAGAAAGGGTGCAAGCTATCTGGGCAGGGCTGCAATACCCATTGGTGAGTGATGGAACCAAGGCAGGCCATGTCAACTTGGGCTGAGCATCCACTGGTGCATGTGAGATCTGTGGCTGGGGATGGGTGTGAGAGGGGAACTTGGATAACTGCCTGTTTAGGTAGCAGCTCCCACTAGTGAGCCGGAGAGCCAGGGTTGTGGGCAGCTGGAGAGCCAGGGTTGTAGGCATACATGTGGGATAGGTCTGGCAGTGGGACAGGCTGGGCCTGCCCACAGAACCCACTGGCAGCTAAGAGAGTCAGGCCAGGCTGTAGGCCAGGCTGGGTTGGGCTACAATATGCACCAGTTCATTGAGGGCCAGGGCTGGGAGCTGGCCAGGCTGGGCTAGGCTGCAGCATCCATTAGTATGAGCTGGGACTGGGGATAGGTCAGGCAGAGCCAGGTTATAGCATCTGCCGGTGAATGCCAAGCTGGGGTAGGCCATGCCAGACTGGGCTGCAGCACCCACCAGAACAAGTAAGACCTGGGGCTGAGAATAGGTCTAGTAGGGAAGCTTCAGGAACTCCCCAGCTAGGCTGCTGCTTTTGGTGGTGAGCGTGAAAGTCTGGACTGGGGGCAGACCAGGCACCAGGCTGGGCAAGAGCCAGAACTGGATGCAAGTCATGTAAGGCTGGACTGCAGTACCCCCTGGCAAGCACCCCCTGAGAGCAAGCCTGCTGGGGTAACTGTGGGCACTTCCCTACTAGGCTGCAGTTCCCACTGATGAGCACAAGAGCCAAGATTGGGGACAGACCAGGCTGGACAAGGAAGCAGTACCCATTGGCATACATGTGAGTCAAGTCTAGAGCAGAGGCAGCATGAGCTCAATCATAGCACCCATGGGTGTGTACAAGAGCTGGATGGAATGCCAGATGGACCAGGCCAGATCACAGCACATGCCGGCATATGCAAAAACTATTGCTGGGGGACAGGCCTGGTGGGGGTTATTTGGGGTCACCCCGGCAGGGCCACAGCACCTACTGCTATGCATGAGGACTGGCCCTATGACAGGCTGGGCTGGGCTAAGCCACAGTACCCATTGATTTTCATAAAAGATGGGGCTGGGATGGAACTGACCAGGCAGCTTTCATCCACCTGTATGTGTGTTGTCTGGTGCCAGTGATCAATCAAACCCAATCCTACACTAGCTGGCACACAAAAGAGTCAGGACTGAGGTCATCCCAAGTGAGTTTTCTTGAGGGACTCCCCAACTAGACCACTGGACTGAAACCTCAGTCACAGGGAAAATCACAAGATATGTGGTCAAACCTTGGAGTGCATGTGTCAAGACTGGGCCTCCTCAGCTGCTGATGTCCATGCAGTAGACAGCACACCCAAATGCCCATGGGGAATGACAGCCAGCTCATCTAGGCCAGCAGAGGATGTTGAGTGCCTCGTCAGAGGATGAAAAGTGGAACAGGTCAGATGGCTCTCCTGACCAAGCTTTTCAGCAAGTGTATGAGCATATGTATGTACTAAGATGGACTTTGTCAAGCAACAGACCTTGAAAGGATTTTTAACCCTGAAGCAATGAAATCAACTTCTCACAGTTACAAAATCCACTCAGGTATACCCTCGGGGCATGCTTTCCCACATCAGGGTCTCTAACACATCATCAAATGACTGTGCCCCATCCCCCGGGTGCTGATGTAGTTTGACAGCAAGGAGCAGCCCTCTCCCCTTCCCATGCTGTGGACATAGGAGAAAATAAATTTATCACAACCATCTTCCTCCATACCTTGACTCTTCTCACCCTAATCTGAATCATACATGGGCATACATCCCCCTTAACTTTGTCAACAATATTAGAAAAAAAAATAAAAAGAGGTTTTTATGTGTTACTTGCAACTTCAGGAGGAATGTCAGTTCCACCAGAACTGCATGACTCAAGGATAGTTAGGGGCAAGCAGTGGACTAAAGCCAGCACTCAAGTCTTTGTGTCTTATGCTATGCAGAGACACTCATTCTTTCTTTGACCATAGTCAACCCTTAAACGAGGAAGCCCACACAACCATGCTGAGAGGTCCATGGTTGGTGAGGGTGAAGGTGGAGAACTGAGACATCCCAAGCAATATCCCCTGCTGGTCTCCCTCCCAGCACCTCCTCACTGGCCAGCCATGTGGGTGTGCCATCGTTTGGCCAGTCCAAACCACCAAGGCCAGCAGATGACTGCAGTAGCAGCAGTTAACACAGTGAGCCGAAGAATCACGCAGCTGACTCCTGTTCAACTCAGAACTGTGAACAAAGGACTCCCTGTGGAAGCCAGGAAGACCAGGGCTACTTATATAGCTATGGACAGCCGAAACATGATGGCTCCCTGCTAACGTGTTGCGTGTGTGTGTGTGTATATGTGTGTGTTCACTCTAAAATCCATCCTATATTCCTGTATGTTAATCCCCAAGGCAACAGTATTTCAGAGGGTCAGTCTTGTAGATTAGACAGAGCTCTTAGCAACAGGATTAATGCCTTTGCAAGGGGCTGGAGCAAGTGAGTTCAGCCCTACCCTTTCTCTACCATGTGAGGGCTTAGCGTTTCTCTTCTCCAGGGGAAACAGCAAAAGACCCCATCTTGGAAGCAGAGAGCAGCCCTCATCAGACACCGAACCTGTTGGCACCTTGAGCCAGAACTTTCTATTTTTGGAAACGTGAAGAATAAACTTTGGCTTCATAAAATTACCCTAGTCTGTGTTGTTTTGTTATAGTGGCCCAAATGGACAAATGGTATGCCCTAAATGTAAGACAGAAGCTTCACCCAGAATTGAAAAGAATGTGGGCCAGATACACTACCTTGCGGAGTGCCCCCAGCTGCAGTGTGTAGCAGTGCCCTGGTGTCCACTCACCAGCGTCGCTAGCATCCAGAGACAGCTGCTGAAGAGGCTGCTCCTGCTTTTTGCTCACAGTGGCCTCCCTAAAGCTGTGTCTAGTGTCCCAACCCCCAGGATCTATGCCCAAGACCCTATTTGGTGGTAAAAGTCCTGCTTCCATAATTACTGTAAACACGTTGCGATGAGAACAGCTTGCAGTGCTGCCCTCCCTCCCTGAGGTGGGCCCCAAGGCCTTATAACATAGAGAAGAGGAAACGTAGCACACCAAGAAGCTGTGCAGAGGCCTGTGATCGGAAAGGGTGTCACCCTGCTCACGCCTTGCTGTAGCACTGCTGGACCCCAGAACTGGGAGAGCAGCAATTGCTGTAGTTTGGAGCCTTACAGTGAGCGTCATTCGCAGTCTCATGAGACAGTGCCTCTCCCCGCACTCAGTTTCTTGCTGCATCCAAAACATGCGGCAGTTTCTGTTCCTTGCACTGAGCCTTAACTGGTGCAACTTCCTTTCCACCCAGAAACTGGAAGACTAAGCCAGAATCAGCACACAGATTTGGGGGAGGAGCCAGGACTGAGGCTGTGCAGACTGGCATTTGAGGCTCACTCAGTGGTGCCACCCATGGCTCTGCTGGCAGCTTCACACGAATGAACCTTTCTCCCAGTTTGGTGGAGCCATTGGTCCCAATAGTGTATTTATTGCTATGGCAGCTAGAACTTTTTTTTTTTTAAGTTTTTTGTTTTGTTTTGTTTTAAGGACAGACAGAGATCTTTCATCTGCTGCTTCACTGCCCCAATGACCACAATGGCTGGAGCTGAACCGATCCAAAACCAGGAGCCAGGAGCGTTTTCCGAGTCTCCCATTTGGATGCAGACTCCCAAAGGCTTGGACCATCCTCTGCTGGCTTTCCCAGGCCACAAGCAGGGAGCTGGATCAGAGGTATAGCAGCCTGGACTCAAGCCCATAACCATATGGGATACCAACACCGCAGGCAGAAGCTTAATTTAGTATACCACAGCAGCGGGCACTAGAATTCTTTATTTATTACTAATTTTGATGAAAGAGAGATAATGTGTACTCGCATCGGATTGTTTACCCTGAAACTGCCCATAGCAGCCAGGACTGGGCCAGGTCAAAGTTGGAAACTAGGAACTCAATCTAGGTCTCCCAACAGTGGTGGCAGGAACCCAAGCACTTGAGCTATCCCCACCAACTCCCAGTGGACTCAAAGACAAGCTCTCAGGTGCTCTGACATGGAATGATGCCATATTAACTAGCATCTTACTTCTCAGTTTTAAGTGATTTTTTTCTTTCAATTATTCTTCAGCCAGCCCCTCCCCCCCAGCTAACTCCTGCCAGCAGCCCTGCTGACTCATTATTAGTCCAGGAGTTCACAGGCTGACAGTGCCTCTGTCATGCCCATATCCCTTTCCTTTAGCCCATGAAGCCCAACAAAGAGCTAGAAAGCACTGGAACGTGAGTGAGAGTCTTTCTTCCAATGCCAGTGGGATCACCTTGTATGGGACAACTTCTCTTAGTTTTCCTCTTGTTCCCAAGCCAGGATTCTATGTAGTAAAGGAAATGTGTGTGTGTGTGTGTGTGTATGAACCAGTGTGCACACCATTGACTCAATCCTGTGCCTCTCAGTGTGGGGTAGGGGAAGGGAGGGGAGTTTGTATTTCTGTGAGTTTGCGTTTGTGCCTGGGTGGGTCAAGAGGGGCTAGTGGGAGACGAAGTGAAATGACTGTGGTTACTGTTTGATACCATAAACCTGAACTACTGTTTTCATAAATAGGAGACTGGAGATTGCCTCTAGCTGCTATTTGCACTGTGCTGTTGGAGTTGTATTGGCATGGCAAAATTCTCCCAGTCTATAGGGGTGGAGCAGCCGGAACTCAAACTGGTGCCCTTCTGGGATGCTCGCACCACAGGAAGAGGGTTAACGTGCAATGTCATGGCAGTGGCCCCATATTGTATATTTCTATAAACTTTATGCAAGCCCCTTGTATCACAGACACTGGCTCTCCTAGGGGGTGCAAGTCCCAGACCCAGTCCTTACAGGCCTCTGATGTGACATGATTCTATCATTACCTACGGTGGGTGATACCAACAGGTACAGAGCCTGGCTAATTGGGGTGCAGTGATATGGTGGGGGTGTGGCAGGGAAGAAGTACAGCTAGGGAAAGCTTCCTGAGAGAACGGCACTGGTGGGGAGTGGGGAGGATAAGGGATAAGCAGGAATTGTCTAGAACAATGAGCTCTCAGTGCCAGCCGTGGGAGCTCTCAGTGCCCTCATGGAAGGGGAGAGGGTGGATTGGGCTGAACTGGAAAGTGTAAACCCATCTCCCATCTTCTCAAGCCCACCCAGGGGACACTCCCTTTGGCCGCTGCACCCCAGGAGGTGCCCCGTGTGGCTGGCCTCCAGCATCAGGAGATGGGGTGGGGGCAGGAGGATTTACTGGGCCAGCACCCCCACCAACCCCCCAGCAGGCCACCTGGCATTGTCTGCATCCTACCCTACCTGCCCTGTACTTTTTCTTGTGAGAGTCCGGAAGTCACCACTTGTGCTTCACCTCTATTTTCCACCAGAGAGCTGCTGTGGGCTTTGAGTGCAAGCCATCCCCTGTGGGGCAAGGCAGTACACAAGAATTCACAAAGCTCTGGGCCCTTCCTCCTGGAGCCCAGGTCGCCAGAGAGGGAAGACTGTCACTGGTCTTCCCAGCCAGTCTGTCACCTTTAACTTGGGCTTTTGAGGGAATCTTGCTTTTCGGGGCTGCTTATGCCAAAGCGACTGGACAGTTCTGACTCTGACTCATGAGGGCTGGGATCCTGCTGCTGCTGTCTCCACCCTCGTCCATCCTCAAGGTCACGGTCCTCTCACAGCTGGACCCCACTGAGCACAAAACACCTGCCCAGCTCGGCACCCTGATTCTCACTGAGTGGCTGGAAGTGCCCTGTAGCCCGGCTCCACCACACTTGCCTTCCCATCTGGGTTGTCTCCAGCTCTGGTCTGGCAGCTGCATTGACAGAAGACTCGCATCCAAGTTCAGCATTTACCAGCTGCCGGAAGGGCTCCTGGAAGGGTGGTGTTGCCTGGAAACCAGCCTTTGCCACACGGTCAGGTGAATACCACTATCAGGGCTCAGCCTTGGGGCTGCAGGAAAACCAGAGGTGGAGAGGGACACCCACATCTGCACCTCATCTCCTGCGCTCGGGGCTGGGGGGAAATCTGCACAGCAGGCACCCTTTGAACCAGGACAACTTGGGTGGCTTTGTCACGGTTAGCAAATGCTGTCTGGTGTCCAAATGTACCTTCTACACCCTGGGCCTCGCCCCACCCCCTTCCCTGCTATCCCTAGCCTGGACTTAAGGACCTGAGCCTGGATCCTCAGCTGCAATTGCATCCCAGCATCTCTGTCCCTCCACTTCCCCGCCCCCTTCCCACACGGCCCCCAATGTCACAGTCAGCAGTCAGGGCCAGAGTCCCGCAGCCTGTGTGCCTCTTCCATTCATCACAGGGGCTCTCTCTCAGCTTCTGCGCTGAGAAACAAATGTTCTACCCCGCCGCCACACAGTGAGTAAATCACGTGAGAGCCTCTTCCCCCACGGGAATAGCTGGTTCAAACACAAGTGGCTTACTATACTCTCTGCCAAGGTGAGCACGTGTAAGGCACGGGGCAGCGGCAGCCTTGGGCTCCAGGCCAGGGGCGGGGCGCTGTGTCTTCCTTCCCGGCCGTGTGCAAGGTTGTCTCGCTGGCTGGCTCCCTGGAGACAAGGCAAGCAGCGGAAAATGTAGCCTCATTGACTTCTCCTCCCTCATTCTCAAGACCAGAAACCTCTCAGACCTGCCTCCTTCCACAGTGGGCTGTAGGCAGAGCCTGTAGTCAAACTCCTGGAGCCCTTGCCAGGAAGCATCTTGTTGGGCTCTTTTTTCTACCTGTCTTGAGGATCCTGTAAACCTAGGTCTTCATCCTTTGAAATGTACACCAGTTGGCATACCGGTGAAGACATTCCTTGGGATGCTCATGGCCCATATCTCAGTCCCAGTTCTCCCTCCGACTCCAGTTTCCTGTTAATAGGGTACCCTGAGAGACAACAGGTCGAGTCCCTACCACCATGTGGGAGACCTGGATTTGAGTTCTAGACTGCTGCTGGTTTTGGCTTGGCCCAGCTCTGGCTGTTGTGGGTGTTTGGGGAATAAACCAGAGGATGAGATATCTCTGTGTGTGTGCGCGCATACACATACCCATTCTTTCAGCCTTTCAAATTAATGAAATGAATAAATATATTTTTTTAAAAAAATAAGAGAGAAACTTACTCTTTAGAATAAATCTATTTCAGGGTCCAGTACAATAGCCTAGTGGCTGAAGTCCTCACCTCACACGCATCAGGATCCCATATGGGCGCCGGTTCTAATCCCAGCAGTCCCGCTTCCCATCCAGTTCCCTGCTTGTGACCAGGGAAAGTAGTCGAGGACAGCCAAAAGCCTTGAGACCCTGAGATTATGTGAGAGACCCGGAAGAGGCTGTGGGCTCCTCGCTTCAAATTGGCTCAGCTCCGGTCATTGTGGCCGCTGGGGGAGTGAATCATCAGATGGAAGATCTTCCTTTCTATCTCTCCTCCTCTGTAACTCTGACTGTCCAATGAAAATAAATAAATCTTTTTTTGAAAAAAAATCTATTTCAGTCATTTACATGTTAGCATGAGTTGAAGTCAATGAAATAAATCTCTCTCCCAGAAGGATTGACATTTTAGATATTTCTGGATGAAAATTAGTCCACATTGACAGGGATATCAACTCACAACTCCCTAAGGGAAGAGAGGCATCTTGGAGGACAGACTGCCTCTGTAGACAAGAAGCCCACAGCCTCTTGTCTGTGTCCTTTCCAAGTAGCTGATGGCTCGCCTCGATCGCCGCTGGCTTGCTCCAGCTTTTGCTCCTGGGGTTTCCAGGCCTTCTTGAGTCATTTTTCTGATTCATTGAAGACTCATAAGAGTTTAGGTCTTGTGGGATCTCTGAACTGAAATAATCCAACACTTCAGTTTCTAGATGAAGTGACAGAAACTCAGAAGGGGAGAAGGGACATACCCAAGATCCCACAGGAAGCTGTAACCAGGCCAAGGGCCAGCCTTGGGGTTCCTGGCTCCCAGCAATGGCCTTTGCAGTCAGCCGTGCCAGGAGCCGTCAACGACGCTCAGCCCAGTGCCACAGCGATTCGCCAAGGGCCATGTGGAAAGGAACGGGTGGTTTTGGGACAACTTGCAAAGAATATTCCTAGAAGTATTTCATGTGGGGGGGGGGGAGGGGGAGCAGCCAGGGGGAGAAGCCCAGAGAACTCTGCCCAGGATCTAGAAGGCCAGAGTCAAATTAAATCAAACTCAGAACTGTTACCATCTGGGGCAAAACATCTGGCTTGCCTTTTGCAATAAGTACATTTGCTGGTATTTCCCGTGCTGCAAGGATGCATGCTTTCTTCAAAAGTTGAGCTGCCCCTGGCCTTACTCCCTGACCCTGCTGGTTTGGTTCTTCCTCATCGGGCAAAACAAGGGCCCTGAATGTGATTGAAATTTAGTCCAGAAGGGCAGACCAGAGAGAGAGAGGGCCAGAACCAGCAGGTGTCCTTGTAAACTAGCAGGCCAACAGGTGGGTTCAGCTCCCACTTCTGCCACCAGCTCTGTATCTTTGGCTTTGAACTTAACCTTGCTGTGCCTCTGAGTCCTTCTTTGCCAGGGGGACAATTGCTGGCCTGTTTCCCGTGTCCTCTCACCACTGGAATGACCTACAGGGAGACAACTTAGAATGGTGCCCACACAGAGTAAGTGCTCACTGCAACTCAGTAACCACGCAGAAGTCTCCAAGGCCTCTCCTACAACTATACACCATACACTTTAGCTTAAAAAGGTTGGGATCAGGCCTGCACCATGGTGTAGGCGGGTTAAGCCTTTACCTTAGGGATACCCATTAGAGTCCTAATTGCTGCATTTTTTATCGACTCCATGCTAATTTGCCTGGGGAAGCAGCAGAGGACAGTCCAAATGCTTGAGTCCCTGCACCCATGTGGGAGACCCAGAAGAAGCTCTGGGTTCCTGGCTTCAGACGGGCCTAGCTCTGGCCATTGCAGCCAGTTAGGGAGTGAACCAACAGATGGAAGATTTCTCTCTCTCTCTGTCTTTTCTCTCTATGGCTCCACCTTTCAAATAAAACTAAAACAAATATTAAAAAGATTAAAAAGGTCAGGATCAGGGACAGAGGAAGCATTAAAAGGCATATGAATGGAAATTTCTGAAATGTATCTCAAAAAACTGAGCTATACTGACCAATCCTTACTTTCTGCCTCATTGGGCTAAAGCAAACCAAGAAAACTGATAAGCAAAGTCCCAGAGGGTACGTGTGCGTAAGTGTATGTGTGTGTGTGTGTGTGTGTGTGTGTGTGTGTGTGTGTTGGTGAAAGATGCAATTGGGAGGTTTTTCTCCCCCTGGTTTGAAATTAGCATGACTTTCATTGCTACTGTCATCTTTATCTGATCCACTCCTCGTTCTGACACACAGCCTTGTTAGTGCCAAGAAACGCGGTAATGAGGAAGATGGCAGAGTGCTCAGAGCAAAACAGTGCCATGGAAATACTGAACATCTCAAACAAACTTGAGTTGTGTGCACCCTCTCTTGAATGCCACCCCTTCGTGTTGCAGGACAGCACATCTGTGAGACTCTGAGCCAGCCACCCATGCCACCAGTTCCCCCTCCACCCCCTTCTGTGTCATCTGTAAGAGGTGGGGCAGAAGCTGCCAGCCTGGCTACTTTTAGAGCCACAGTGGTGACAGTTTAGTGTTTATGAGTTCAGGGAAGACAGAACAGCCAGCTGTCTGCAGCAGGAAAGTCCCTTGAATGAAAAATATATCCCCTACTGGCCTGTGGTAAATGCCTGAAATTCCACCATTAGCAATGCATTCCTTTGGTTATGTCACACCATTCTGGGGCCACATTTTTAAAGGGAAAATGTCCCTCGGGGGAGTCACATGTGGAGACCCTGACACCTTGGATAAATGAGTACTTCAGGGAAGGGAGGAGAACACTGCTGTGTGGCTCAGAGCCGTATGGGTACAGTCAGGAGAGCAGTACGAACAGGCGGAGGGATCCAGGGCTGGGGCGCAGGGGTGAGGGTATTTGAACAGCTTGACCATCACAGCGCTTTTAGGGTGTGGCCTCGATGCTTTGACACCCCCTTCCAATGACAGGTGGGGTTACGACCTCTTCCCTTGAATAAACGTGGGCAAGGAAGGACTGCTTGCCGCAGTGTGGCTCAGCATAATCACAAGGCAGAGTCAAAGAAGGTGGAGGAGGATTGAGAGCTGGGGGTGGGCATGTACCAAAACCAGCCCCTCCCAAACCGTCGGCTGGAAAAACCTCTCAACCAGGCAGGGCTAGATCAGCCTGCCCTACCCTCCAGCCCTGCTGAGCCTCTAGTGAGGCTTCCAGAACAATCCATCCACCTGCCACCAGCTATGCGAACAGAAGAATGGCAGAGTCAAACTCCATTCCTATGCTTAACTACCAACTTGTAAAGTATAGCACAGCATGAACAAATAACTGGGCCGGCTCAGAGGTGGCCTGAGCATCAGTTTGACAGAGGCCTACATAGAAGAGGCCTGTTCATTAGGGAACATCCAGGTGCCACCTGTGCTGTGCACCTGCACAAGGGAGCGTCTCTACTCCTTGGCTTTGCTTAGATGTCTCGGTTTCCTCATCTGTGAAATGGGACCACAGAGGACACCATTCACAAGGCTGACATGAGAATGGTGTTCCCCTTGGCATCCTCTTCCTCCTTTCCATGGTCTATCCCCCCTCACCTGGCCACACGGGCTCTGGTCGGGAACACCTCACTGGGCTCTGTGCTTCATCCTGGCTCACTGTGGCATTTGGTAGGGATTGAGGTCAGGCATTCCCAGAGTATACCCCTTCCAGTGATGCATCAGCTCTTCTGACATAAGAGAGCCACAGCTTGCAGGCCTTCCTGTTACAGATTCAGCAGCAGGGCATTCCATTTCTTTCCTGGGACAAGCAGGGGTCAGAGCTGTCACACAGGGTTAGGGACAAGAAAAGAAGTAAAGCCAATACCAGTCCTCTCTGAACCAACCACACAGCCTGCCCACATTGGCCATGGCTCTGCACCCATGCAGGGCCCTGGCAGCCTGTCTAAACACTGTGGCTGGCATTGGGGCACAGCAGGTTAAGCCATGGGAGACCCGGATGAAGCTCTCGGCACCTGCCTTTGGCTTGGCCCAGCACTTGCTGTTACAATCATCTGGGAAGTGAACCCATGGACCCGTGGAGGGAAGAACTCTCTCCCTGTTACTCAGCCTTTCAGATTTAAAAAAAAAAAAAAAAGGACTCTAAGGATTCCAGATCCCTGACTTTAGCCTAGTGCAGGAATCAGCAAAGCAAAGCACTGGCCTGGCCTCGCCTGGCCAGCCTGGGCTGGGTGGGTCCTACCCAGAGGGCCGTCATTAGGCAATGTTTTCCCTGACAGCTGGTTCAGCTCTGTAAGCACATTGTTGTTGTAGAAAAACAGAGAGGGCTCACGAGCAGACAGAGATGAGATGAAACTGGGCATTGAAGAACCCATGACAGAGATTTTGCCAGCCACTAGCCACCCACCCACCCACCCACCATGGTACCCCTGTCTTTTGCAGCAATAGCTGCTGCCAGGAAGTGAGTTCATACCTCACAGGGGCTGCTCTGACCTTGCCCTGCTCCCCCAAACTCCGCCTTTCAATGCTGACCAAGTTTGGGCACCTGCAAAAGCAGCCCGTGAGACCACAACTTGAGCAGAACTGCTTTATCTGAGAGGAGACCCAGTGGAAGAGAGGAGGTAAGAATGGGAATGGAACGACCCAGAAGTAGGGTGACCAGTATGGGCTACAGAGAGAAAGGAATGGGGATGACTGAGCACTGGGAACATCCAGGGGACAACAAGGCAGGTGTCAGATCACTTTTCCTTAGTTGTCATGTCAGGATCTTAGACTGATTAAAATCTAAAGCCCCACACCGTCCTGGAAAGAAAAGCAGGGAATCATCTACCTGCCTTGGTCAATGGCAGACCCAGCCTTGGCAAGGGTCACACTATCCCCCCCACCATGTGGCTGTCCAGCATCCCTGTTCACAGTCCTTAGTGCAGCTGGTCCCCTGGGATCACCAGCAGCTCTAAGCCCCAGGGCCAGATGGAGGGTGATTTTGGCATTGCCCCTTGGGTAGACCACAGACCTCACCCAACCCTCGAAGCCTCCATGTCTGGGGGCAGCTGAATTTGTATGGCACCACACAGGCCAAGCTCTGACACAAGAGTGTGAGGCTTGTAGTTATTTGCTGATTTTACGGCTCCATCTCTCCAAGGAGGAGCGCACGGCACTGGGAAAACTGTCATTTGCTAAACAGGCATTCATCTTCATGTCAATCAAAAGAGGCAGGTAAAGCTGCTCCAACAGAACACGTGGACTGGTGATGAGCCTGGGGCTGGCAGGATAAGGCACCAAGGAATCCACTTCTCCGTGCCAGACTCTGGCGCCCCACCTCAGCCCCCTCACACATACCTGCAACAATCCTCCTCCCCTCTTCCCCCACCAAGAACTTCCCGATCTCAACCTTGTCCCTGGGCTGGCGCTGACCCAGAATGTTCTTGGCAGAAGTGCAGGAAAATCAGCCATGGAGTGCCTTCCTGCTGCTACGCCATGTCCTCTGCCTCTCCCCAGCCTTCCCTCCTCCACAGGATCTAGAAAAAGTGGCCTTGCCCAGGAGGAAGACAAACCTGTGTTTGGCTCTTGCTTTGTCATTTGTCGCCATTCAGCAAGTATGAATGGGTTTCCATTATGTCCTCAGCCCTTTTAGGGTCTGGGGATGCAGTGATAAATATTGGGGGTCTTATAAACAGACAGAGAAGTCTGAAAGATGGAGCTCAAAACGTTTTTTATTGCAGGAAAGGCTGTGTTGGCAGATGAGGCTTGAGATCTGTCACCACAGCTGTCTTGCTGACAGTCACCCTGGAATTGATCTCCCACACACAGCAATGGCAGGTACAGTTGCAGAGCACTGGGCCCTAGGATGTGTTTTTGCAGAGTGGACTACTTTCCAAAGGGGATGGGGGCATGCAAGCAAAGGAAACTGAGTGTCCTAGGCCTGAACTATTTGCCCAAACTTCAACAAATAGATCACTCTGTCTCAGTGTCCCCAAAGTAGCTTCTGAGATAAAGCTGTGAAGACGAGGAGGGGCATTTGAGAAAGTGATGCAATTGTGCAGGTTCCCCAATGGGGGATACCTGCAGGTGAGTCCTGCTGAGGACTCTGGGAAATGGTAAGGAGCCTGCACCCAAGAGTTATTGCACAGGGGCCAAAGTTCTGGCACAGTGGATTGAGCTAAAGCCTGTGATGCCAGCATTCCATGTGAGTGGCTGGCTCAAGTCCAATTCCGTGCTAATGTATGTAGGAAAGCAACAGAAGATAGCCCAGGACTTGGGTCCCTGCCACCCATGTAGGAGATCTGGATGCAGCTCCTGATTCCTAGCTTTGGCCTGGTCTAGCCTTGGTTGTTGCAGCTATATAGGGAGTAAACCAGTTAGATGAAAGATCTCTATCTCTCCCTCTGAAATTCCGCTTTTCTAACAAGTACAAAAATCTTTTAAAGACAAAATATGGGGCCCGGCGCGGTGGCGCAAGTGGTTGAGTCCTCGCCTTGCACGCCCGGGATCCCTATGGGCGCCGGTTCTAGTCCCTGCAGCCCCGCTTCCCTTCCAGCTCCCTGCCTGTGGCCTGGGAAAGCAGTCGAGGACGGCCCAAAGCTTTGGGACCCTGCACCCACGTGGGAGACCCGGAAGAGGCTCCTGGCTTCTGATCGGCATAGTATCGGCCTGTTGCGCTCACTTGGGGAGTGAATCATCGGACGGAAGATCTTCCTCTCTGTCTCTCCTCTCTGTATATCCGCCTTTCCAATTAAAAATAATAATAATAATAAAAAAAATAAATCTTAAAAAAAAAAGACAAAATATGCCAGGGGAGGGCTAAAGGAGCCCCCAAGTTGCTGAGTCTTTAGTGCTAACTGTTCCTGAGCCAGCCAGCTGTAACCTAGGGGCACCCAGCAGGCTTAAGAGGCCAGAGAAACCCTCAGGCCAAGAGTCACAGAGCCTGGCATACAACTGGTGCTCAGTAAAGGTTATTTCTGGTCATCCTTGATTCTGTAGGCAGCTACAAGGTAACTCCAGCAGATAGCAATCTGCCTACGTCCCATCCTGATGTAGGATGGGTAGGATGGGAAGTGATAGTACCGGCAGTGAAGGTGCTGGCTCTGGGGCTCCCCACCTGTGAGCAACAGTGACACAGCAAAGAGGATAGGCTGAGGAAGAAAGGCAGGTGCTTGTTGCTTGTAACTAGACACCGAGGGGCTCTGGAGACTACATTCTGCAGATTGTACCTCTAGTTCCTAAGTCTGGAGGTTTTAGACTGTGGCCCCAGATACATCTTCCCTCAGCACTATAAGACATCATAGCCTAGATGGGCACCTGCAGGCATATACGAGTATATAGAGGCATGGACAACTGCAACCATGCACATGCACAAACATCCCTCTCCGACAAGCTCACGTCCATGTAAGGCTTTCTACTTTGAGGCTGGCTGGCTGGCTGGCTGGCTGATGGCTGGAGCCAAGGACCTGGGCTTTCACCCTCCAACAGGCTAACCTGGGTTTTTTCACAAGGCAGCTCAAGGTTGTAAATGCAGCAAATGGACAATCACCAGCACATACAGTGCCGTAAACTTTCCTTACATTTGCAACTTGCCAATGCAATTTCAAGGTCAGAGGGAGCTGACTTCAAGGTCAGAGGACAAGGGCACTAGGAAGGATCAGGGGAAAACTGTGGGTTAATTATGTGACCAACTACAGACAACAGAATAAAACCCCAGATCCAAGTACCAGGTGGCCATGTAGAAAGAGGCTTGTGGGGGACGTGACTGGGAATTGAATGGAACCTGGGGTCCCAGCTCTGGCAGCAAGGTGGGCAGCAAAAAGACTCGGGTCCCATCCTGATTCTCCAAAGCACTTCTGCGGAGCCTTTCACCTCTCTCTCTTGAAAAATGGTTCATGTTTAAGGATTCATAAAACTCAGGGAATGCATCACTGAGCCTGTAACGCCGTGAAAGCCCCATGTAGAGAACGACTTAAAAGGAAGATTCATCAAACTAATTACTTCTCCCCACACCCCCCAGTCCCACCCCCGCCCCTCTTTCTGCCTGGCCTGCTCAGAAAGCTGTACAACCTCGGCGGCAGCGCTGCTTCCAAGCCAAGCTCCCAGGCCTGCTCGTGGAGGTTGGGGGGGAACAGGGGGTGGGCAGTGCCTACCCCGTGCCTCAATAATTCTCCAGCATTCTGGGCAGACAAGTGTTTCCTGCTGATTCATCTATTCTGGAGGCTGTGACAAGGCCAGGACACTCCGGGGTAGGGGGAGGGAGGGCACAGGACGACTGGGGCATAGGAAGGCTCCCGGCCACCCAGCTCTCTGAGGCAGACTGGACACACTCCCTGAACTGTGGCCCGCATTGGGTCCACTGGGCCCAGTTCTGAGTTCACCAGTGACAGGTGTTAGATAGTTCCCCAAGCTCAGATGGCACATCCCTAAGGGCAGCCTCGGCCAGTGAGACGGGAGGATCTGGATGACTATTCTGGCTTTGCCTCTGATATGGAGAGATGACCCTGAACAATATGAGGGGGCCCAGGGAAAACCCAAGGATCCTTAGAAGAGGGATGCAGGATGGGACACCCACATCCCATATTGGAGTGTCCGTTCAGATCCCAGTTCCTCTAACCAGATCCAGCTTCCTGCTAACGTATCTAGGAGGCAGCAGATGGTGATCCAAGTGCTTGGAATCCCCACATCTCCTATCAGAGTGCCGGTTTAAGTCTTGGTTACTCTGCTTCCAATCCAGTTTCCTGATAATGCCTCCTGGGAGAGAATGGATGATAGTTCAAGTACTTGAGCCTCAGCCATCAGAGGTTGTTCTGAGCTCCTGGCTTCAACCTGGCCTAGCTCTGGCTGTTGTGGGCATTTGGGGAATGAAACAGCAGATAAAAGCTCTCTCTCTCGTTCTCACTCTTACTCTCACTCTGTTTTCCAAGTAGATGAAAGTAAACAAATACATATGTTTTTTAAAGATCCTGAAGGAGCCCAGCATGATGGCTCAACTCCACTTCCCATCTAGCTCCCTGCTTGTGGCCTGGGAAAGCAGTAGAGAGTAATCCAAAGCCTTGGGACCCTGCACCCATGTGGGAGACCTGGAAGAAGCTCCTGGCTCCTGGCTTCAAGTCAGCTCAGCTCAGGCCATTGCAATTACTTGGGGAGTGAACCAGTGGGAGGATGATATTTCTCTCTGTCTCTCCTCTCTATAAATCTGCCTTTCCAATATAAAAGAATAAATCCTAACTTTAAAAAAAAAGATCCTGAAAGCGAGGATAAGCCCATGAAGGACAGTGAAAGGGAAACTCCTGGACCACTGCCCAAAATGGAATGCAGGTGCTTCTTGGCACCATGGGCTGCCGTAGTTATAGCCTTGGGATTGCAGCTACCCCCACATTTCCCCATGGCCCCCCCAGGTACCAAGGCTCAGGAGTGCCAGCAGTCCTAATGGGTAGATCAGGTATAACTGCGCACGGGTCAGTATACCAGGAGTAACAGAAGTACTTGTAAGCCAGGAGTAACAATAGCAATAGCTGCTGTCATCACAGCTCGGACATCACCAATGTTCCTGCCTTAGACTTCCATGTGCACCTCGTGTCTCCAGAGCCCTGCTCATTACCCAGAGTCCCTGAGAATGGCAGCCATGCTGACCACAAAGGCAAGTTCCCTAGAGCCCTAAAAGCCCTGCCTCAGCTGGCGCAGGTTCTGTGTGTAGTATACGTGTTGGGGGGAGGGCATAGGAGATTGCGCTGGATCTCAGAGCTACTTCTCGTCTCTCTCCTACCCTCTGATGTCAGACTCCTCCCCCACACCCCGCCCATCCCCTTTTCTCCCAGTGAGTCTCCCTCATGGCTCCATGGAGAGCTGGGGGACCACACAGCGACATGTACCTTTCATGAATTTTGAGCAGGTGTGTTCTTCAGAGATGTCTCAGCTTAGAAGCATGACTATGACAACTGCACTCATGTCCCCATACAAGGGAGTCCAAAGCTATGGGCAGCACGTCTTCTGAAGGGAATCCAGAGGGCTTCCCTGGCAGAAGTGGCACTCATGCTGGGAGTTTGCAGGAGTGAGGTAGGGAATTCTGGGAGGAATCCACGGGAGCAGAGGTACAGCTGGCAAGTGATCCAGGGAAGATTGGAAATAGCTGGCCCCTGTTACCTCACCCAGGGTTGGTCACGGGGGAGCCTTGTGAGTTCACCACGGACCCTGGCCTCAGCTGCCCAAAGCCCTGGCTACCCTCTACCATAGCAGCAGGGACCTCAAGCAGGCCACCAGCCCAGACAGGTGAGTGGCAGGAAGAGGGAAGCACTCTCTCCATCTTACCTGCAGTTGACTTGGCTTGCAGGAGCCAGCTGTGAGGCATTTAAGAAGGGAGAGGGGAGCTGCTCCACTTCTGATCCCGCCCCCTGCTAATGCACCTGGGAAAGCAGCTGAAGATGGCCCAAGTGTTTAGGCTCCTTCCATCCATGTAGGAGACCTGGATGGAGTTCCAGGATCCCTAGCTCCAGCCTGGTCCAGCTACAGTCATTGAGGTAATTTGGGCAGCAAAGCAGTGGATGAAGATCCGTGTGTGTGTGTCCGCACGTCTGCCTCCCACTCTGTTATTGTAGCAATTGTTGCACGGAACTCTGACATGGTGAGTTCATCATGGAGTTGTCTACAGCAGCAGACACACTGGCAAATGACTATTTCATCAGGTAGACCACATCCATACACCATAACACTGGGCAGTCATGAATACATCTGTGAAGATCTAGGCTTATTTAGAAAAAATACTCGAGTGTCATTGAATGGATCAAGCAGTTTTATGTGGTGTATCTTGATTTTATTGAAATGAATATTTCCAGATGCCCCTTGACTTAAAATGGGACCGCAGCCTGAGAAACCCAGCTGTGCCCAAGCCAGGGCACAGCTCAGCTCAGCTCACTTGTAAAGTGATGTTGCCAGCCCCTTGGGACCATATGCTTCCCATGAGAATGCTATTTGGAATCCCCTATTCCGGACCTGCATGAGCTTCCCTTGACAGATAACACTCTCGAGGAGGAAGGAGGGATGGCGCTGACAGTCCTGAAGTCCTGATTGGCCCAGGGGCGAGAATCCCAGTTGTAGTCATTGTCACTGAGGTCATGGCTGTCTGAGAGGCAAAAGGAGGCCATAAACACAGAGGGAAGCCACGAGGCTTAACAGTGTCTGGAAGGCATGAAAACCAGGTAAGGACAGACTGTACCAGTGGCTTCAGCTGTGTGACCTGGGAAGAGAGACCCAGAATTTTTCGCTGCTGTGCACGCAGGGACTACCTGGGGAGCTGGCGCAGGTCTTGGGTACACAGAGACGCTCCACAGTACTTGAACTTGACCCTCTCTGCAACTCCAGGGTGAGAAAGAAGGAGTTAACATCTGGAATCTACCAGTGGATGCTGCTTAATGCATAAAAGCCACAGTGCTGAGGAGGCGGGGGGGGGGTGGTGGGGTGGAAGCTCAATTTGATACTTGGAGAGCAACGGCATTGAGATCATTTCAGATTTGAAATGCCTGACATATTGAGACCTCCCTCTTTTCACTAGATCTTCCAAATCAGGTTGCAAGCTTGCCACACCACCCTCCGGGGGAAGCTTGGTTTCCTCAGCCAAAGTGATCCTCGCCGAGGATTGGAAAACACGACCCTGAGAGCTGCCAGGTGTCCCTTGGTGTTCTCCCAAGCAGCTCTTGCAGCAGCCTAGAGGAGGAGGATGTTTTTCTTCCTCTCTCGGGTAATGAATTTGATCTAATGGGACTGTCTAAATGCCCAGATAGCATGATGATAGGCACCCCATAAACACAGAGATAAACAGGTACAGAGAGATGTGGAGGCGAGCGTAATTTGCTTCTAAGTGCCTTTTCACTAGTATAAATAAAACAAGAAAATAAAGTTGGTGAAGGCATTTGCAATACTAATGTAAGGAGGAAATTAAGCGGTAATTATAGCATCCAGGATAAATGAAACGGTTGGCGTGCGTGGGAGGGGGTGGATGCAGGGGCGGCAGAGGTGAGAGAAAAAGTACTAGGTTTGCAATCCCTCATGGGTTCTGGAGCCAGTGTGGACACAAGCATCTCCCCAGACTCCACTCAGGAGCGCATGCTCAAGCAGTTTCCATAAGCCCACAGGTGTTTGCATCTCTCTGTCAGGTGTTTTCACACTGAGGACCTGCATGGGTTAGGTGTAGGGTCAGGTTAGCGTCCGTGCCCCAGAACTACAGGAATACCTCTCAACAAACAATGAATGAGAGTTCCTCAGAGAAGGGATACTCCAGCTGCTGGCCTCTCAAGAGTGACTGGGATTTCCTCCCAGGGTCCCCAGCAGGATTGCATGACAGTCACCCCAGGAATGATCCACTGATTAACAACCCACTACTCACTTCCCCATCCCTTCACTCCGCCTCCTGGGATCCCCTCCCAAACAACACCTCAGCCACGTGTCTATCTCCCAAGGCTGTTGTGGTCATCAGAGAGGATAAGCTCAAGCAGCAAGAAAGGACGTGGCACTACAAGCCATGGTGTGCAGGCCTGGAGGGCAGCTGATCCAGACTGGGATGAATCAAAATCTCCAAGAGAGTGTGTCTATTAAGACAGAATCACGAGAATACTTGACGTGTCTGAGTATCTTCAGATGAGATTGAGACATCTGGAAAAATTCACAGTTGTGTTATGGATGAGTATATTGAAAACCAAGGCAATAGTTACTAATTCCAGGGGAAGGGGATACAAGAAAAAAATAATAATAGCTATAATTCACTACATGGATTAGCTGTATGAAACATTTACAGGACATTCAATAAGATAAAAGCTGAATGGTGATGTGATTAAGAGAACAATATATCCATATTGGGAGCACTGGGGGCAGAAAGGAATCAAGTACGGAAAAGGAAGAAGGAGAAATTTTAAAAGATGAAATAATGAATTAAGAACCCTGCTTTCCTTTGATTGATGTAAGTGAAAAATTATTTATGACAATTTGTAAAACAAACCAAAAATATACAGTGATAATTATGTAGGAAGGCAGCAACCCTTAGATTGGGGTGAGGTCAGGGACATTTGGACAGAGCATTATTTCCTTCTCACAGGAAGAGCTGTAGAGTTCTAGAAGGAATAGAACTTTCTAGCAGATGAAAAATAAAACTTGTAGGGATTTTACTTTGGGGGAAGTAAAGGAAAACAGTAGTCAGTCCATATGACATCTATCTGTGTCTGCAGCTGGCAGCATTTAGGACTGCACATGACATTGCTCATGCCTCAAGTTCATTAAGTTCAATGCTGAGGATTCCTACTGCCGGTTGACACAATGACTGAGGGCTATAACAAAAGAGGGGCTAGTCAGCTCTAGACTCATAGATCCTAAATCATCTCCTGTGGCCAAGTTGGATGTTTATTTTTAATAAGACAATAACAAACTTTCCCTTTAAAAAAGCTAATTTGTAAGCTTCAGAGTACTTTCACACACCTTAACGAGTTTGATTTTTCACCTTCATCCTGCAGGCAGGAGAGGAGTTATTTTCATTAACTGTAGAAGCTCGGACTCAGAGAGGTTAAGTGGCACAGCCTTGGTCTCACAGTAAACTGTGGGCATGACCCACGTTAGAACCAAGCTGTTTGGGTCTTGTGCCTATGTAACAGATCATCACCCATTTAGCCGCTTAAAGCAGCTTGTCTCTGGCGGTGCTGCTAGATGTCACTCTGGCGGAGACTGTTCAAAACACCTTCCACTCCACATGTCTGCTTGGCATCACCCTCCTGGGGATTCCTCACAGCGGCCCCACCCCCAGGACCAACCTGCCTGGGCCCCCAGGTTGACAGAGATATATTCGGAAATCCATGTGGAGGCCTCCATTCCTCTGTTGGCCTCTGCGCACATGACAGCTTTCTGATGCACATGAGCTATATGCTGGTAGGCGGGCAGGTGACTAGCCCATGTAGGTCTTGCCAGATGTGGGTCACTCTGTCTTTTTCTTGTGTCCTGTCTTTGGTTATCGCCCCTGCCAGAAGCCTCCAACTCTGCAGCAAACCTCTGCCTGGGCTCCCCAGCTTTTCCATCTGAAGTCCCAGCAGGTGGTATTCAGGACCCCATAGGAGCATCCTGGAGGAGGCACCAAGCCTGGTGCCCACACAAGTAGCACCTGTGCTGTCTGAACCATGTCCACAGCCTCAGTGCGCTTTGCTGGTGGAATGTGGAGATGGTGGGGGTGGCAGTCAGGAGGAATGAATCCTCATGTGTTCTTGGGTGAGGCTGTGGAGAGTGCTGTGGAGTTCCAGGAAAGAATTCATGGGCAGCTTTGAAAGTCTCTGAAACTCCTTATTGAGAACATTCCCTCAATACTGCCCATTAGTACCAGGCTTGCTTTGCCTGCGCTAATCTCTTTAGCAAGTGGTTTTACCACCCACTCTCCTGACCCCAACTCATTCTTTCTTCACTCCTTCTCTGGCCAGTGCATTTTCCAAATCTTTCCACTCTGCTTCCCTTTTAATTACACTTTCACCTTCAGGTCAGCCGCTGCTCCCAGGTCCTACTGTCTGCCATGAAAAGCAACCAAACAGCGGCTACAAGGCCTGGTGGTTCAGATAGTCCCTCTTCCAGAGCTCTCAGGTCATCGCTTTGAAATGTGACCTGTGTGAGGCTCCAAAGAATGGAGTCTAGCCAGATTCGTTTTTTTTGCCACCAGAGGTCATTACCAACAGAATGCTCATTGGCATAGCCTTTACATATCTGCATTATCATTTACTCATCTATATATATGCATATACATACATAAAAAATGTAATTGTTTGAAAGGCAGAGTGACAGAGAGAGAGAAAGAAAGGATCTTCTGTCTCTTTGGTTCACGTCCCAAGTAGCCTCAATGATTGGGGATGGGCCAAGTTAAAGCCAGGCACTCACCTGTGTCACACGTATCACCCATGTTGGTACAGGGATCCAAGCACTTGTACCATACTCATTTGCCTTCTGAACCACAATTGCAAGGAAGTAGATCAGAAATGGAGCAGCCAGGACTCAAACCAGCACCCCTATGGGATGTCAGTATCACAGGCAGCAGCTTAATCCACTGTGACACAATGCCAGCCTCAGCATTCAGCCTTTCTAAGATATCAACAAGGTCACCCTTCCCACTCTGCCTTTAGCATTCTACACTTTTTTCTAGCTGCACATCCAAACTTCCCCCAATTTTTCCCAGGAAACCCATTCCCAAGGCTCCTCCACATTTTCAGATACAATCATAATAGTAATGATCTCATTCCTACTACCAGTTGTCCGTGTTAATCAGTTCTTCATGATTCTAACCAAATACCTGATGCAACCTAACTTTATTCAGGGAAGAGGTTTGTTTGCTTGGGCTCAGAGTTCTGAACACTCATGGTTCAACACTGAACGGGCCCCGTTAATTCAACCTCTGGCGATGGCACTCATGCTAGTAGTCTCAAAGTGACACAGACCCTCACGTCTGCCAATGCCTATGCCTATGAGGGTCCTTACCAGGCCACCAACATTCAGTCACAGCAATTCCACCCTAACAACCCAGTCCAATCCAATCGCCACCCCTGCAACAGCCCCACTTCCTAGCACTGTTGATGGATTAAGTTCTACCCTCTTCTGAGCACCATTAGCATATGATGTTTGGGTCAGAACCCCTAGATTCAGGGAGAAGCTTTTGGATGGCAGCATTATTTCCAATTTAGCTCATTGTGACAAAGACTGATAATATAATCTCGAGTACTGTTTCTCCATTGCTAATTTCAATACCTGATTCTTTTAGAAGAATCATTCACCAGAGATAAGCCAGGCATGAAAAGACAAATGCTGTGTGATTCCACTCACATGAGAGAGCCAGAGTGACAAAACTTATAGAAACAGAAAAAGCATGGTGGTTGGCAGGGGCTGGGGGAAAGAGAGAAGCAGGGGGCATTGAATTGACCTTGAGGTTCAGTTTTTCAAGAAGAACAGGCATGGACACTACTGAACTACACAGGGTAGGATGCTAAGTTTTAGATTTTGTGTGTGCATGTGTGTATGTAATTGTACATCTTTCAAAGATGTATTTATTTTATTGGAAAGGTAGATCAGACTTACAGAAAAGAGAGAAAGATCTTCCATCCGCTGGTTCACTCCCCAAATGGCCGCAATGGCCAAAGCTGAGCCAATCCAAAGCCAGGAGTCAGGAACTTCCTCTGGGTCTCCCACATGGGTGCAAGGTCCCAAGGCCTTGGGCCGTCCTCCACTGCTTTCTTAGGCCATAAGCAGGGAGCTGGATGGGAAGTGGAGCAGCTGGGGTACAAACCGGTGCCCATATGGGATCCCGGTGCATGCAAGGTGAGGATTTAACCATTAGCCTATCTTGCCGAGCCCTCACGTGTGTATTTTAAACCACAATTAGAATCAAAATGGAAAAATCTCAATGTTTTCTGTAATAAGAAGTATGCAAGAGTGCTCCAGAGCAACCTCAGGGCCAGGCAAATCTGCTAGAAGATTGGATATGAATATGGTGCAGTTATGCTCTTGTTCATTTTACTCTTGTCCACTCCTGCCCACTG
Source organism: Ochotona curzoniae (assembly GCF_017591425.1). Taxonomy (NCBI): domain Eukaryota; kingdom Metazoa; phylum Chordata; class Mammalia; order Lagomorpha; family Ochotonidae; genus Ochotona; species Ochotona curzoniae. The sequence continues at coordinate 14,251,252 of NW_024465023.1, read as the reverse complement.
TTTCTTGCTTTGTTTTGTTTTGTCTTTTTCCAATTTTAGTATATGTGCTGCCAAAGCGAGCACATTGTGGGTTTTTTTTCTTCATTTTCATCTGTGATGATTTAATAATAAATGTGGCAACATCGAACAGTAATGCAAATCACATTTTGGTGAACATGTTTAGTATCTCAATCTGGACAACACTAGCATTTCGAGTATTTGAAAAGCGAATTTCTTATTTACTGATTTATTTAAAGATTCATTCATTTGAAAGACAGAGAAAGTCTTCACAATCTGTTGGTTCACTCCCCCACATGGTCAAAACCAGGCCAGGCTAAAGCCAGGAGCCAGGCGCTCCATCCGGGTCCCTCATGCAGCTGGCAGAGGCCCAAATGCCCGGGCCATCCTGGCTGCCCTCCCAGGCACACCAGCAGGGAGCTGGATCAGCAGTGGAGCAGTCTGGACTCAAATTCGCTGGCCACACGGCAGCAGCTCATGCCATCCGTGCTACTTTAAACATTATTTGTAGCAATTTTACCCTACAGGAGTGCTCATGCAACCACTGTCCTTTCAGAGCTGCCCTGCTTGGAACTACATGTTTTCAATGTTTATCTTGTTACTCTGTATTTACTATGTTTCTCTACATTTGCCACTAAAATAATTCAAACTATTTGAAAAAGGTAGAGACCATTAATGTTCCTAATAATATCATACATTTTATTTTTGCCATGTCCATTCATTGCTATATTTTCTGAAGATCTGCATATAGCTGTCTTTCTAAACAATTCTAACATAAGTTAGAATCTCCTGCTTCAACTTCATCTCATCCTACCTCATTCCAGTGAAGAAGGATATGACTCCCCTTTTTTTATACAAAGATTGATTAATTTTTGCTTGAAAGAGTTACAGAGAAAGAAGGAGAATCTTCCATCTATCTGCTGGTCCACTCCCCAAATGTCCACAACAGCCAGAGTTGGAGCAGCTCAAAGACAGGAGCCAGGAGTTTCTCCTGACTTCCCCATGTGGGTGCAGGGGTTCAGGGTCTTGAGCCACCCTTTACTGCTTTCCCAGTCATTAGTAGGGAGCTGGATCAGATGTGGAACAGCTGGGATATGGATGAGATCTGGCGCTGCAGGCAGAGGCTTATTCTACTATGCCATGGAGTCAATCTCCTAGATCCATCTTTAAGGAAAAACAAAATGTGTATGTGCGTGCATGTGTGTGTGTATGAATATATATGTATATTCATTTTACTTTAAAGTCAGAGAGAGAAAGGCCTCCCATCTGCTGGCTCACTCCCCAAATGGCCACAGAGGCTATAACTGGGCCAGTGTGAAGCCACGAGTTTTCTCCAAGTCTCCCACATTGGTATAGGGCACAAGCACTTGGGCCATCCTTTGCTGCTTTCCCAGGCCATCATCAGGGAGCTGGAATGACTCCCTTTTTAAACTGTCTCTTAGGTAATAGATTTTCTTAAGAAACTGTCTTTAACTGGGAGTAACATGCGGTGTGATGAGCTCCCTAACCACTCCTGCTAATCAGTGGAGATCTCGTTGGAGAAAATTTCCCACCTGAGAAAAGGTGAGAGCAGTGAGGAGGAAAAGTTTTCTCATTGCCCGACTGTTCATGATCTCCTTTCCTTAAAATCCATTTAATGCCTGGAGCTGCAGCAGCTATGTTGGCACTAGAGGTGACAAGTGTGGGAGAAAAGGCCAATTACTGAGGACAAGCCCTGGAAATCTCTGTGTCTCTAGAGGACTTGCTCGCTAAGCAGTCAATTTAGTTCACTTGATTGGGGTTTTGGTTGCTTGAAGTCAAAATCCTCCCTAATACTAAGCGTACTTCAAAAAGTTCATGGATGGGCTGACATCGTGGCATAGTGGGTAAAGCTATCACCTATAGAACCAGCATCCTATATAGGTAATGGTTCAAGCCCCAGTTGCTCCACTTCCTATCCAGTTCCCTGCTAACGCACCTGGCAAAGTCACAGAGGATGGCCCAAGCACTTGCGCTCCTGCACCCACACAGGAGACCTGGAAGAAATTCCCATTTCCTGGCTTCAGATCAACCCAGCACTGTTGGTCATGTTGGCCATTTGGGGGAGTGAACCAACAAATGAGAGATCTCTCTTTTTGTCTCTCTGTCTCTTTCTGTAATTGCCTTTCACGTAAATAAATAAATCTTCAAATATTCACAGCCAAGCAGAAGTTAAAAGATAGGTTTATCTTAGTACAAAAAAATTTCAGAAATCCATGGATTTTTTTTTCACAATATGCATTTCCATAAACATTTTGGAACTCTCCCCGCCCCATACACCTAGCCTGTTGCTGATGCCTCTTAGCAGATGCCCCTACCCTTGACTTTGCCGAGAAAACAGATTTCCCTGCCCATCCAGCAGCCCAGCAACACATGAGCTTTCTCCCTTCCCTCTCGTGTCATGGTCAAGGCTCTGCTTATCTGATGTGAGATTATGCTCACCCTTGGGGCTCTGCCCTGAGTCACCTGCCATGATGTCTGTATGTTGCTGCCACCCCCTCTTGCCGGCAACGTTCTTGGGTCTCTGCTACAGGGCTCAATGACACACCCCTTCCTGAGGGACACGTGGCTTGTAAAGGACAAGCCCCTAGGACACGAAAGCAACAAGGTGTTAGCGGCCACCCCTGGGCTACCGGAGCACATCCTGCCCGCTCGCCCGCCACCGTGGGTGCTCACGCTCGTGGCCACCTCCCCACGGCGAGCCTCCAATGCCTTCTGTTTTTGCTTTTTTTTTATTGGGAGCATATTTTCTTTATCTTTAAGGTTTTTATGGCGCCGTGGCACTGCCTTGTTTGGGTACACGATGTGATTGTAATTTATGCTGCTTTCCCTGGCTCTTACATCCTCGGTACATAAACATGTTGAAGGTTTTCAAGTCTTTAAAAAAATACAAAAACCCTCTTCCTTGACCCTGGATTCTTTTTTCTCCTTCTCTCTCTCTCTCTCTCTCTCTCTCTCTCTCTCTCTCTTCCTTCCTCCCTCCATTGCCACTCATTCCTAAAACTGGACGGGCAGTTCCCCCAGCCCCCCTCGCCCCTATCAGTCTCCTTACTCCCTCTACCAGCTATTTGATGATGAGCAACTCATCAAAGCTCTTTGACCTGTCTCTGCACCTGTAAACTAGGTAATTGATGTTAGCACCTGCTGCTCAGACATGCTGTGAGAGTTTGAAACAGACTACAGGTGTGAACTGCTTGGGATGGTCTCGGCCCGTTCATGCTGCTCTAACACAATGTCACAGACTGGACCACTGATTCAATGGCAGACGATTGTCTCTCTGCTCTAGGGGGTTGGGAAGACCAAGGTCAAGGCACCATCAAGGTTCAGTCTCTGGTTCCATATGGTGTCCAGGCTCCTGCGGGCTCTGGAGAGCCAAAGTGCTGTATGCCCACGTGGCAGGAGGCCCACTTCAGGGCAGCCTTACTCCATTCGTGATGCCAGCACCCTAGTGACCCTGCAGGTGCAGAATCCCAAGGCTTTGGGTCATCCTTGACTGCTTTCCCAGGCCACAAACTGGGAGCTGGCTGGGAAGCAGGGCCACAGGGATAAGAACCAGTGCCCTTATGCAATTTCGGCTCTTGCGAGGTAAGGACTTTAGCCGCTAGGCTACTGTACCAGGTCCTTGTTTAACTTTTTCTAAAGGTTTATGTATTTATTTGCAAAGCAGTTACAGAGAGAGAGAGTTGACAGATCTTCCTTCTATTTCACCTTCCAGATGATTGCAACAGCTGGGACCAGGTCAAGAGGAGAAGCCAGGAGCCCGGAACTCCATCTGGATCTCTGACACAAATGGCAGGGGCTCAAACACTAGGACCATCTTCCCATTGCTTCCCCAGGGAGTGGGATCAGAAGTGGAACAGCCAGAACTTGAACCACCAGCCATATGAGATGCTGGCATCACAAGGAGAAGCTTAACCCACTGTGCCACAACAGCGATTCCATGCTACAAGATGGCTGAAGGCAGAAGTTACTGTTCAGCTTCCTGTCTCTCTCTGTCCATCCAGCTACCTATCTAGGCATCTATCATCCATCTGTCTGTCCGCCTAGCCATTTGTTTATGGCCATTATCTCCCACCACTTCTACTTCATAGTAAACACACTTTTCAAGTCTGGCAGCATTGGAGGAGGTGGGGCAACTTGGGGATATTCAGCTAAGGGGAAGTGGAGCTGAGGCTAGATATAATTTGGCTTCAATGGAGTGTCGTGTGCACGCTTTTAAGACACCCCTAGCCAATCTGAGGTTGGAGGGGCTGCCAGGAAAATCTTCACCCTCCACCAGGTTGAGTCTCCAGTTGCTAGGGCACCTACCACGCAGGCTCAGAAGGAACATCGCAAGGCAAAGACATCCCGCCGTGCCCAGAACAAGCAATGCACAGATTGTGGAGGACTGAGATATGAAAAGCATGGAGTCAGACACAGCTATTCCGTGGGTAAAATTCTCCCACTCATCAAACAGGGAAAATTACAGACCAAGGAGGATTCAGTTCTCAATGAGGCCTGGGTGACAATGGAAATTGTTTCCCATCGGGAATACATTCAGTGCTGCAATTACGAACACACTATCCACTTCTTCTCTTTTCTCAGGGAGTAGATAGGAGCTGGAAGGGATCAGCAACAACAGCAAGCAGGTATGGGCCCGGCGCAGTGGCGCAGTGGTTAAGGTCCTCGCCTTGTACGCCCGGGATCCCTATGGGTGCCGGTTCTATCCCGGCAGCCCCGCTTCCCTTCCAGCTCCCTGCCTGTGGCCCGGGAAAGCAGTTGAGGACGGCCCAAAGCTTTGGGACCCTGCACCCACGTGGGAGACCTGCAAGAGGCTCCTGGCTTCGGATCGGCATAGTATCGGCCCGTTGCGCTCACTTGGGGAGTGAACCATCGGACGGAAGATCTTCCTCTCTGTCTCTCCTCTCTGTATATCCGCCTTTCCAATAAATAAATAATAAAAAAAAATCTTTAAAAAAAAGCTGATTTATTGAGTCCATTTTTAACTCTTAAGCATACTTCAATTACATAATTATAGAGCTCAGTGCAAAGCAGTGGCAATTTCAGAAAACACTGGAGTTTCTCTTGTATTTTGCATGTTCTTGTTTCAGATTAACTTGATTTTGTCTGCAGCACTCTTGATTCAATCAAAAATTGATCAACTGATGCGCAGCCAGAAATGGAAGGGGAAAATGTACTGCTCAGACATGTCATGCAATTAACCAAGACGAACATGTGACCTGTTTGGATTTTTGAGAGGTTTGCATTACTCCCCAATACTTGTAAAAAAAAAAAAAGTCTAGATTTCTTGTGATTTCTTGTCCAGCTTAAATTTGCACTTGGAGTTTTCTCATTCTTTTCCTTTAATAGGGCTCCAGGTTCTGCAAAGCCTGGGTCCTCTTCTGGTGACAGACCTGTCACGTGTCACCTTCCACGTGCATGGTACACACTACACAGCACATTTTCACTGTGGGTCATGTTAACTCGGTGAGGGGGTGTGGGGACAGCAAGTGCAATATCTCTTGACAGAAGGAAGAAAGGGCCAAGTTGAAAAGGGTATGGCTGTATCCTGCAATCGGGCTGGGACTGGTAATCCACCAAGGTGAAACGGTAGGACAAATGCAACCAGTTGGCTCCACGTAGGGATGCTGGCTCCTTTTGGTAAAGAGGTGGATGGGGCAGATCCATCCAAGTAGGCTGCAGTTCTGCGTCTGACCACATGATGGCGGTAAAAGAGTGGGGCCTCCATTCCCTTTCAAAACTCATTAAGAGCTCATCAAGGTAATAGGAGGCTTTCGTGTTTCCTGCCTGTGCCTTCTCTCTTTGGCCAAGCCTCAGTGAGTTCACTATTGTTCCATTCCTTTTGGTTAAAATCGTCACAAATCTGCGTTTTTGTTTGTTAACTCAGCTGTAACCCACAGTTCGTCTTCTAGACAACTTCCCCTGCTTCTTATAGTTAAGGGTTATGTTTTTATTAACTATTATTAGAAGAATTTTCAGACTCAAAAGTTTCAGGACTTAAAGCGATCGTCTTAGTTCAGTAATTGCCTGATTATTTGCTGCTCGGCTTGGAACTTTCATTACCTAGCTTCTATTTCATGCGTATCCCCCACCTTCCCCCCTGCGGCCCTCAGTCAGGTCCCCGTGCAAAGCTTTATCTGAAAAACCAGCCATGATCCCACCTGTCTGGGAGAGATAGAATTCCATCTGGTTTTGCTGGGGCCCTGCGCAGGCTCAGTAGCTCCTGTATCAACCACCACAAAGGAAGCTTGCCTCAAGAACAATTAATAGGCATACAAGAGTTGACCTGCCTGGGGGCTGTCCTCCATTTTGTGAGCAGATTTTGGTAGCTTTTATCCAACATTGTTTATCCCAGATCCCGGAATACATCCCACAGAAAGCATGGGGTGGCCACAGGAACTGGCCACTTAAAAAAAAAAAAAAACTCTTTTGAGAGCATCATCATCAGTGGCCATTGTGGACCTGAACTTGGTATATTGGCACAGGGTCTTGCTGGGAAAGCAGGCTAACAATGAGAGGGCCAAGAGGACAGGCCACTGTGCTGCTGTCCTGAGTGTGCAAACACAGGAGCTGCTGCCTCTCCAGCACCTGAGACAGCCACCTGTGTCTTTGATGAGCTGCAAGTTTGTCTTTTCAAACCAGCACAATGGCCTAGCAAGCCAATCCTCTGTCTATGGCACCAGGATCCCATGTGTGTGCTGATTCCTGTCCAGGCTGCTGCACTTCTGATCCAGATCCCTGCTTATGGCCTCGGAAGGCAGCAGAGGATGGCCTAACACTTGTGACCCTGCACCCACATGGGAGACCCAGAAGTTCCTGGCTCCTGGTTTCAGATTGGTCCATTCCTGCCAATGTGGCCATTGGGAGAATGAAGCAGCAGGTGGAGGATCTCCATCTGTCCTTTTCTCTGTAACTCAGGCTTTCAAATAAATAAAAGCTCAACCCTCTTGCCCCATCCTGGGGTGAGTCCAAGGGCACGCTACCTCTCACACTGTCAGCTGCCTCACAGCTCAACTTCCCCTCTGTCACTTTTTGCAAGTGAATACCCCACCAGCCCTCCTGATGGATCTCCAACCTCATCTCAGAGCTCGCTTCCTCAGCAAACCAGGTTGTAACAGTGACCTCGGGACAGTTAAAGACCCTTTCCGGACCCTTTCCAGTTAAAGACCTGGTTGTGAGGATGTCCAAAAGCCACGGAACTAAATGCTTAGGTGCTACCCCCTCTGCCCCACCTGGGGTCATTTTTCACAAATGCCATCAGCTCTTGGCGGTGACTCCCACCTCAGAGTCCACTGCTCGGGAAGCCAGGGAACCCAGTTCCAGAGAAGGTCCTGCAGCAGGAGCAGCCGGCTGGCAGCCTGTGCTAAAACCCTGAGGATCCCAGCTCGGATCGGAAGACCGCGCGGCCGCACAGAGGGCAGGCCACAGGGAGGCCCCAGCCCAAGGAATGCATGCAAGCCTGTCGTTGGGCCAACAGCAGAGTGTCCTATCACAGATGAAGATGGCTACGGCACCACTTGCTGCCATCTTACAGGGTCACCGCCACCTTACGTAGCCCATCGCTCACCAAAATGTCATGTACAATGTCACTGTATTTGGTTCTCGACTCCATCTGCTACTTAGTGGGTTTTTTTTTCTAAGATTTAAAATCAAAATTGTTAACACACACAGAAGTTGTATTAATGGGGGATGTTTTGACGATGTGTACTCTGTGTCAGGTCAAATCAGGGTACATTTAATGTTTTTCTTACAATGAAAATATTACAATCCCATCTTCCATTTTTAAAATTAATAAATTATTAAATTCTTTGAATTTCTAGATTTCTTCTTTTTGTTTATTTGAAAACCAGAGCTCTCCTTACACACACACAAAGTGAGAGAAAGAGAGCAAGCTCTTCCATCATTGGTTCTCTCCGCAAATACCGACAGAGCCAGCATCAGGCCAGGCTGAGACTAGGAGAGCCAAGCTCCACCCAGGTCTCCCATGTGTGGGGCAGGGGCCCAAGCCCCCACTCGGATGCACTGGTAGGAAGCCAGGTTAGAAGCAGAATCAGGACCTAACCCAATAGGCCACAGCATCCACCCCACACAATCTATTTGAAAGTCAGAAGTAACAGAGACTGAGGCTTCCTGCCTTGTTCCTTTTGCTCACGGTAGTTCTGGTGGGGCCCAGTGGAGGCACAGCAACTTAAACTGCTGCCTGCATCCCATATAAGCATAGATTCGAGTCCCAGCTGCCCCACTTCTGATCCACTCCCTGCTAATGTGCCTGAGAAGGCAGCAAAGGATGGCTCAAGTCTTGGGCCTCTGCCACTCGAATGGAGTTCCAGGCTCTGGGCTATGGCCAGGCCAAACAATCTCAATCAATCAATCTCTCTCTCTCTCTCTCTCTCTCTCTTTCTCTCTCTCTTTCTCTCTCTCTTCCCATTACACCCTATCACGCTTTTTAAATAAATAAAAATTTAAAACCCTTAACAAGTCACATGTAGGTCCCGGTGCAGTAGCCTAGCCTAGGGGCTAAAGTCCTTGCATTGCATGCGCCAGGATCCCATGTGGGTACCAGTTTTAATCCTGATGGCTCCACTTCCCATCCAGCTCCCTGCCTGTGGCCTGGGAAAGCAGTGGAGGACGGCCCAAAGCCTTGGGACCTGCACCCACGTGGGAGACCTGGAAGAGCTCCTGGCTTCGGCTCGGCTCAGCTCTGGCTGTTACAGCCACTTGGGGAGTGAATCAGCAGACAGAACATCTCTGTCTCTCCTCTCTGTATATTTAACTTTCCAATACAAAATATATAATCTTAAAGATAGTCACATATGTAATCTCACACCAAAACAGGAAAAAGCAAGAGTGAAACTAAAACAATTTTCTTTAGTTAAACCAATTTCAAAAATACTACCTTTTCAACAGGCCATTGGTTCAAAAATGAGGCATTTTTAAATTCATGACTCATCTCAGTGTGGCCGAGTCCCACTGCACGCTCAGTAGGTACACGTGGTCGCCGCACCGGACAGAGCAGGTGCAGGTAACAGGTAAGCAGAGAGAATCACAGACTCCGGCTTATTAGAACATGGGATTTTGAAGCTGGGCACTTCTTTTTCTAAGGGTGAAGAATTTTTTTTAAAAGATTTATTTATTTTTACTGGAAAGGCAGATTTTACACAGAGAGAAGGAGAGACACATAGAGAGATCTTCCATCTGCTGGCTCACTCCCTAAAATGGCTGTAATGGCCAGAGCTCAATTGATCCAAAGCCAGGAGCCAGGAGCTTCTTCTGGGTCTCCCCCATGGTTCATCCTCCACTGCTTTCCCAAGCCATAAGCAGGGAGCTGGAATGGCAGGTGAGGCAGCCGGGACACGAACCGGCACCCATATGGGATGCTGGTGCTTGCAGGTGGAGGATTAGCCAATGAGCCCCTGTACTTGCCCCCTTTGCTTTTCTTTTCAAGGTCATTCTAATCTTTTCCCACTGTGACAGCCCATACATAGGCCCATGAGTCTCACCCCCACCTTCCCTGTGCCCTCTGCCCTGTGACTTCTCACAGCAGACAGATGGATCCACTGACTCAGCCACATGACTTGCATTGACCGATGGGCTATTGGTAATCATAACCCAGAGGCTGGCAACAGTTCATGCCTTGGAGCACACTTTACCAGCCTCTGCCATCTTTATGCTAATGTGCCCCCACCTAGCTGGCTGGACAATAAGGAGATGTGTGGGCAGAGCTGTGTGAAAGCCAGCCTAGATCCACCATCAATGAGCTAACCCCCACATGGTTCAGTGAGTCCAGCTGGTACCAGCCATGTGAATGCCCAAGCATTTAATGTCTGAGCTTTGAGTTGTTTGTTAGGCAGCGCTGTTACTGTAGAAGCTAGCTGATAGCATCCAAAAGGCTTGGGAGGGCCTGGCTTTGACTTTAGCACACAGGAAGGAGAAACTGGGTTTTCCCACACCTTCCAGTCGGTGTTGTCCCACCGATATTTCCAGTGTAATTGGTATAAATTTGTGTCCAATTGCCACAGACTCAACAGCACGATCCTGGGAGATTCCAGTGACCCAAAGCTGTCACAAATTATGCTACCTTGGAACCAAGCATGGCTTTATAATATGATCAGTCATAAAACCTTAAAAGCCCCTTAGAAGCATGTTTAACAGTCGCACACGGGCAGAAAGCTCTATGTGGGTAACTAGAGCCTGCTAATGTTTGTTTTAGAAACTTTCTTACTTTCTAACTTGCAAAAGTTCACCATTGCCTATTCAGCACGGTAATAACACTGGTACCTGCACTAATGTCCTACGCCTATAATTCGAATCTCTTGCCTCCGTGTAGAAGTGATTTCAGTAGTTCTCACAGCAGGATCGTAATTCTTAAATACTTAAAATATTATGTATGTTGTGTCTCCTGACGAATAGAACTTTTTTTCAGCCTGCTGTTAACAAACTTGGATTCTCTCAAGTGATTGAAAAGCACTTTGCAAACCTAAAGTTCTATAAAAAGTCTAAGTAATAGCAACAATAAAAGCTTATTAGCCGTTTCGGGCTCTGAATCAAGATTTTCAATCCTTGGCATCTAATTAAATGTTTTACACTCTAAAGGAACATGTAGCATTATACCTCTCTCCAAACGCTGCCTTTGCTGATTGGGATTAGAAAATCAAGCAAGACTTGGTAAGAGGCACACAGATGCAATTCTAAATAAAGACACTGGTGGCATTGCTTGCAAGTATAACTGTTGTAACTAACCGCAGAGGGCTCCTGGTGCTGGGACAGGCCATAGCACACCATTGCATCTTGCTGAAGCCTCACTCGATCCGAAGAATTAGCAAGTGTGGGATTAGCCCTAATTTACAGAAAAAAAAAAAGTCATGAAGACCAGCAAAAGCCTATGAGTTCAAGATTAAAATTCATCAACCTTAAGGACTGGCATGGTGGCACAGCGAGTTCATCTTTAGCTATAAACCTGCCCTTCCAATAAAAATAAAATCAATGTTTTAAAAAGCAAAAAGCAACAGCAATGATTGTCATCAAAGTTCATGACCATTTTGTCTGAGAAAAAAAAAATTTCACAGGCAATGCCAAGCTGGTGCCAACCCACTTCCTGCCCCCACCTCTTGGAACAATAGTTCATGGGCCCAAACTGATGGAAAACATTTTCTCCAGTTGTCTTGAGCTATGACAAATGTTGTATAGGTTTGAGTTGGACAGCGTGATTATTTTAACTTTGTTTTTAAATTTGTATTTACTTATTTGAAAGAGAGAGAGAGAGAAAGAGAGAAAACGCACTTCCATTAGCAACCTTACTCCCTCTATGTCCCCAAGGGCTAGGAATGGGGTGAGGCCAAAACCAACAAGTAGGAATGCAGTCCAGACCTCCCACCTGGGTGGTGGGGACCCGAGGACTTGAGCCATCACTCTGAACCTGGAGCTGGAAATCCAAGCCAGGTGCTTTCCACCATGGGGTGCGGGGGCCTCAATCACTAAGCTAAATGAGTGCCCCTCAACTTGACGTCTGGATATACATTGTCAATTCATTCCTCCAATCAAGCTCACTGTCCTAGCCATCACCTCACATTCTATTTTTTGATAGATTTTTGGTGACAACACTTAAGATACACTCTCTCAGTAAATTTCAAGTGCAGTATACAATACAGTAAACTCCTCCCACCTTTATGATAGTTTTGCTTTTGAAACTTCCAGTTAACTGCAGTCAACTATAGTCCAAAAATGCTACATGGAAAATTCCAGAACTAAACAATTCTTAAGTTTTAAATGACTGCAATGACAGTATATTGCAATCACTGTTATACTGGATAAGTGTTTTTCTTGTTGTTGATCACTCACTGTGCTTAATTTATAAGTTAAGCTTTATTGTAGGTTTTTTTTTCATGTTTGTGAAAAAAAAAAAAACATAGCATTCATAAGGTTTAGAATGCAGAGAGGGGCCCAGTGAGGTGGCCAAGTAGCTAAAGTCCTCGCTTTGAATGTGCCAGGATCCCATATGGATACTGGTTCTAATACCAGCTGCCCTGTTTCCCATCCAGCTCCCTGCCTGTGGCCTGGGAAAGCAGTCGAGGACGGCCCAAAGCCTTGGGACCCTGCACCTGCGTGGGAGACCCGGAAAAAGTTCCTGGCTCCTGGCGAAGCACAGGATCGGTGCAGCACAGGCCGTTGTGGTCATGTGGGGAGTGAATCATCGGGCTGATCTCCCTCTCTGTCTCTCCTCCTCTGTGTATATCTGACTTTGCAATAGAAATAAAACAAATATTTAGGGGGAAAAAAGAATGCAGAGAAAGCGGTGCCATACCTTGTTGCAAAGTATCAGAAAACGTCCTAGGAAACGTTGGACTTAGTTTTGACGGCAAAAAAAAGAATTCTCTCCCAATGTACCCCTTCCCAAACACTATACAAGTGGAGCCCACAGCGCCCTCTTGCGCACCTTTCGTGTAGTGTCTTCCAGTAGGAATACACTTCCCATAGAAGTCAGCCTCAGAAAGCTGAAGGGCACCAGTGGCAGGCCCCTTGGCCAGGTTTGAGGACTGACTCTGCTCTCTGCCATCCTCTGGGCGTCAGCTGGCCCCGTGCCAGGCCAGCACTCGTGCCCATCTGTCAGGGTGGCACCTTGCCCTGTTCCAAAGCAGATGGTTTTTGTTGATCTTTCCTCACCAGTCTTCCTAGCACTACACTCTTTAACGGGCCAGGCTTCGTCCTGGAACTTAATATGAGGGTGCTTCCAGATGTTCCTGGAAAAAGGAATCAGAAGAAGTTGATTTTGGTATAAGCAATTTCGAAATTCATGTATGAGGGTGTCTTCAAAAAATTCATGAGAAATACATATGGGGGAGAAAACCTGTGCATGAGTTCTAATTTTAAAAAATTATTGATTTATTTATTTGAAAGGCAGTCACAAAGAGAGAAACAAAGATAGAAAAAGAGATCTTCTATCCGCTAGTTCAATCCATAAATGGCAGTAACAGCTGGGGCTGGACCAGGCCAAAGCTGGAGCCTGGAGCTCCATCCGGGTCTCCCACCTAGGTGCGGGGGCCCAAGTACTTGGGTCATCTTTCGCTGCTCTCCCAAATGCTTTAGCAGGGAGTTAGATTGCAAACAGAGCAGCCAGGATTTGAACTGGCCCCCACATGGGATACTGGCACAAGAGGCAGAGGCTATAGTACAGCGCCGGGCCCCATGTGCAAAGGGTGTGAGGCAGAAGGGCTGGGAAGAGACTGGAGAGTGGGGTACCAGCGTGCCGCTACTGTGCTCTAGCAGAGTGGGATGCCAAGGTTGACAACTGACTCTTTTCAGAATAGCTTAAATACAAATATTTGCTATGTCAATTAAAAATACAAATACATAGTTGAAAATGTGTGGAGGGACATCCTGTTGTCATGCCTGGGATTGAGTCTGTCTCCATTTCCAACCCAGCTTCCTACTAATGTGCTTGGGAGGCGGCAGATGTTAACACAAGTACTTCCATTCCTTCCAGGCAGGTGGGAGACCCAGCCAGAGTTCTTAGCTTTCAGCATCCACCTGATTCAACTCTGGCTGTTGTGGGCGTTTGAAAAGTGAACCAAAAGATGGAAGGCCTCTCTCTCTTTCTCTCTCTGACTGTGTATGTGTGTCTCCCTGTCACTCTGCCTTTCAAACAAATAAATAAAACAGGAAAAAAAAGAGAGAGAGATGGAATAAGCTCCAGCCAACAGAAATAGAATGTAAAATACAGATGTGATTTAAAATCTAATAATCCTATTAAAAATAAGAGGCGGGGCTGGTGCCATGGCACAGGAACTAATCTTGCACCTACAGCGCCATCATTGTCTACGGGCACGGATTTGAGTCCCAGCGGCTCCACTTCTGATCCAGCTATGCCATCACCTAACCTTGCAGATATCCTCTGTGTGGTCTGATGTGGACCGGAATGTCTTTATAGGGTGCATGGCTGTATGTGAATTGCATACATACATGTATTTTAAATCGTACCTGATGCTTTTGTGAGTGATAATACTCAGTGCTGTCAAGGAAGACAGGTGCATCCCTTCGCCATTCACGGGAGCGTATGCCAACAGCACTGCTCTGAGCGGGGGAGAGAATCGGGACGAGTCTGCTTCTATGCTAAAGAAACGGCCTAGCGAGAGATCTGATGTGTTATGAACAAGGACGTTCATCTCAGCGTCTCAGTTCCACCCGGGACATCGAAGGCTTCCTAAGCGGCCGAGAAGCATGTCGCAGGGGAACTGCGCCCTCTGCAGGGGGAAGCTGCTAAACACAGGCGACCAAGGAGAAATTCTCAGTAGTCCAAAGCACAATGAATCAGGGGGTTCAGCCTAAATCCTGCACAGCAAGGTAATGGTTTGTCCGAGTGAGTCCCTATGGCAAGAGTTTGCTCGCACGAAGCGGCTGTGCAATGGACAATACATGTACCCTACACTGGCCTCACTTGCCATGATTGAAGAGACACACTAGAGTTGAAAGCAACTGCGAAAATGATGAGAGTACTTTCAAAAGCCATTGGAGGAGCCGGTGCTATGGCATAACAGGCTAAGTTGCTGCCTGCAATGCTGACAACCGCTTTTTGAGCCTTAGCTGCACCATTTCTGATCCAGCTGCCTGCAAATGCACCTGGGAAAGCATCAGAGGATGACTCAAATCCTTGGGCTCCTGCATCCACGTGGGAGACCACGGTAAAGCTCCCCACTCCCGGCTTCAGCCCAGTGCAGGCTGGGATGTTGCAGCCATCTGAGGGTGAACCCACGAGTGGAAGATCTCTCTCTGCCCCTGCTTCTCCATCTTTACAACCTGCCATTTCATATACATATATAAACCTTTTCTGTAATGTGCAGGGGGGAATTAGAAGGTAAGCGTAAGACTGAGTATCGGCTTGGTGGTTGAGATGTGGCTCAGGATACATGCATCCCACATTGGAGTGACCACCGGCTCCACCTCCAATCCAGGTTCTTGCTAATGAGCACTCTTGCCAACCAGCCAGCCAGCCAACCATTCGGGAGACCAAGATCGAGTTCTGGCCCAGCCCTGGCTTTTGTGGGCATTGGGGGAATGAGCCAAAGGCTGGGAAAGTCTCTCTCTCTTTTCTTCTTCCTTGTACTCTGTCTATGTTCTATATCTGCTTTCCAAATAAAATGAAAACAAACATATATATAAGCTTTTAAAAAGTTTGCTGTGGTGGCCTGGTGTAGTAGCCTAGCAGCTAAAGTCCTCACCTTGTATGTGCAAAGATCCCATATGGATGCCGGTTCTAATCCCAGCAGCCCCGCTTCCCATCCAGCTCCCTGCTTGTGCCCTAAGAAAGCAGTTGAGGACGGCCAAAGTCTGGGACCCTGCACCCACGTGGGAGACCCAGAGGAAGTTCCTGGCTCCTGGCTTCGGATTGGCTCAGCTCTGGCGGTTGTGGCCATTTGGGGAGTGACTCAATGGGCAGAACATCTTCCTCTCTGTCTCTTCTCTGTATATCTGACTTTCCAATAAAAATAAATAAATCTTGAAAAATGAACAAAGTCATTAAAAACGTTTGTCACAGTACAAAGATTTGAACATGCATAACTCTGTCCTAATATGCCTTTCCACGAGGTTTACGCGTGTGTAACCTTCCTCTCACACTCGCTCTTCAGAGTAAACCAACCACAGAATCGCCTGTCTTATTTAAACTTCTTGCTCTACAAATGTATCCAGTTTAGTTGTCATATTTAAACAGGGTACATGATGTGACTCTGCTACATGCTGACATGTACATGTCAAGAAGAAAGTACCTAGCATTGGTGCAATGGCTTAATTGGCTAATCCTCCACTTGCAAGTGCCAGGATTCCCTATGGGCACCGGTTCGTGTCCTGGCTGTTCCACTTCCCACCCAGATCCCTGCTCATAGCCTGGGAAAGCAGTAGATGATGGCCCAAAGCCTTCAGGCCCTGTACCTGCGTGGGAGACCCAGAAGGATCTCCTGGCTCCTGGCTTCAGATGGGCTCAGCTCTGGCTACTGTGGCCATTTGGGCAGGTGAACCAGCAGATAAAGTATCTTTCTGTCTCTCCTGTCTGTGAATCTGCATTTTGAATAAAAACTATATTTTTAAAAGAATCTAAAATGAGTTCCCCAAATGTTCCATATTTTAAAAGATTTATTTATTTTATTGTAAAGTCAGAGATACAGAGAGGAGAAGAGACAGAAAGATGATTCATTCCCCAAGCAGTGGTAACGGCCAGCGCCGTGCTGATCCGAAGCCAGGACCCAGGAGCCTCTACCAGGCCTCCCACACGGGTGCAGGGTCTCAAGGTTTTGGCCGTCCTCTTCTGCTTTCCAAGGCCACAAGCAGGGAGCTGGATGGGAAGCGGGGCAGCCGGGATTAGGACCGGCACCCATATTGGGATCCCGGGGAGCGTGCAAGGTGAGGACTTTAGCCACTAGGCTACCGCACTGGACCCTCAAATGTTTCATTTTTATCTCTGTGGGTCAGGGATAGCAATAATAAATTCTTTTCTTCTTCTTTTTCTTTCCATGTGTGTGTGTTTTACACAAGCAGCCTAAAAGAGTGCACGCTCTGGACAGCTTCTGTAATGTTACAGAGTCAATCTTGAAAGCCACAAGGTGACCCACCCAAACCAGACACATTACAGTCCCCTCAGATCCATGCCCCCACTGACCAGGCTTCCTCCAAAGGGAAAATGTGTTCTACTTTAAGTTCCAGGTACGTCGTGCTTGCCACCACATCTAAAGAGACTGGAAAGCATCAAAGACAGTCTTTTGCTTACAAAGATGTGGCCCTGCTGAGACACCCCCTCCCTTAACCCCTGCGACCAAGTTCTCCCTAGGGGGACATAGTGCCACTACAGCCCAGGACTGAAAAAAAATTAGAAAGTTATCCTACATAATGTAGTCCCACAGTAGGGGCAAGGAGGGTGGCAAATGGAGTGGAGCCCAGCTGCCTCCTCCTTTCCCATCAGGGTTCTGGTGAAGTTTATGCCTCCACCCTGTAGATTGCCATGCAATGCATGCCACCAGCTGGCCTATCCACTTTGGCAGCAAAATGGTTAGGCGCAGGCATCAAGCACACCACAAGGCTCAGGCAGCCACTTGGTGGCTTTCCCCAACAGCAAGCTGCAGCCCCTGCCCACGATGAGCAGGCTCACCCCAGAGCGGGACCATGTCTCCCACAAACTCCACGAGAAGCCTTCAGCAAGGCTTAGGTACCAGGAGACAGACCCACTCTCCTTAGCATCATGCTCGCCTGGGGAGCAGTCCGTTCCTGTTGTTACAGAAAACAGAGCTAAGAGCAGGTGACTTACACAGTTGATTTGGCTCTTGGCTCTGGATGCTGACACTAGCATCCACTAAGGGCCTTCCAGCTCTTACAGCCATAACACCACGGAGGGCAGCAACCCAGCCCCGGGTGGCTCTGCCTCCTCTCACAGAGTCACACATTCCAGCCCCGGGCGGCCTAAGTTCTGCTAAGAAGGGAGGTCAGGTGGTGGAGTCAGCTGTGATGCAGGCTTATAGATAACATCGGTCACCCCTGGCCTGGGGCTAGAGTGACCTTCTGCCTCTTACAGCCATCGGCAGGTAACCGGATGGGCATTGCAGATGCTCCAGTCCCCTACCCAGACTGGGGTCCTCTCATCCAGTCCTTCTAGAACAGATGAACACTTTCTGGAAGCCAGATGATAGTACTGGGAACAAATCATGAGAGCTCCCTGAGCAGGTGTTCCCATTACGAAAGCAATGGGATCCTTCACTTGTGCTCCAGCAATAAGGCAGAGGTGGAAACCTCCCCTTCAGCCCCCTGGGAAGCCAGTCTGCCCCCGATCCCCATCACCACCACTGCTGTCTCGGACATTTCCAGAACAACATGTACTTATCCCGAGGAATATTGTCAAAACCCAAAAAACCTTGCAAGGAAAAGCAAGAACATGTGAAGCACATAGTGACACGTAGGCAGGATGGTTTTCTCTTCCTAGACTAGCTTATCAGGCATTGCTAAGCCGATACACTGTTTCAAGACTGTTTCAATACACTGTTTCAATACACTGTTTCAATACACTGTTTCAAGACGCCCCTCCTCGTTTAGGAGGTTTGTATGCCTTTCCTGCAGGCACACTGGGTAGGGGTCCATGAGACAGCCAGTGGCTGGCTGCAGATTGCACAGAAACAGTGTGTTTCAGGAAGGACATCAGGTACGAAGTGAGAGGGGAAAGAGGCAGCCGTGGGATGGAGATGTAAAGGGCCCCTCGCAACCTTTGTCAGAATCCCTCTCTGGAGTCTCAGGCAGCTAGGGTAGGCTGTACCCTCACACTGTCAGGTGTCAACAACAGGAGCACATCATTGCAATGTGCTGGAGACTGGAGTTCAAGACCAAGGTGTTGGCAGGGTCGGTTCCTCCTGAGGGCTGTCCCTTCCCTGGCTTTTGGGGGTTGGCTGGCCACCCCTGGTGTCCCTGAGGGTACAGGTGCACCACCCTGACCCCTGGCCTAATCTTTTCCATGGTGCTCAACTATAATAATTTCTTTACCATCTCTATTTTTTTTTAAATTGATTTATTTGAAAGTCAAGGAGGTGTCTTCCATTTACTAGCTCACTATGGAAACGCAGGTGAGGTGGGCCCAGGGTGAAACCCAGGAGCCTGGGATTCCATCCAGGTCTCCGACAAAGGTGACAGAAAGCCAAGTATTTGAACCATTATCTGCGGCCCCTCGGGGTACACCTTAGCAGGAAACTGGATGGAAAGTAGATCCAGGACTCAAACAAGGCACTCTAATAACGGATGTGGACATCCCAAGGAGTGGCTTAACCACCGCACCACACCTGCCTCTGAATGCATGCTCTGGGATCCCATAAGAGCACCAGTTTGTGTCCCAGCTACTCTACTTCCTTTCCAGCAGTGAAGATACAATTATGAAAATACAGGGCCGGTGCAATGGCACAGCAAGTAAAGCTACCATCTGCAACCCTGGCATCCCATATGGGTGCTGCTTCGTGTCCTAGGCTACTCCACTCCCAATCTAGAACCCTACCAAAGTGCCTGAGAAGACAGCAGAGCACGGTCCAAGTTCTTGGTTCCCTGCACTCACATGGGAAAACCAGAAGCTCCTGGCTCCTGGCTTCATACTGGCCCAGCCCTAGCCACTGCAGCCATTTAGGGAGTGAACCAGCTGATGAAAGATCTCTCTCCTCTCTGTGTAATCTGTCTTTCAAATAAATAAATAAATCTTTTTTTAAGAGCAATATGAAAGTATAAAGGAGGGATTTATAGAAATGGAGGCTATAACGGACATACTAGCGTTTGGACTCTCAGAAAGGAAACACTAGGGAAAAAATGCAACATTTGAGGAGACAATGGCCAAGAATTTTCCAAAATTTGTGAAAAACAGGACTTCTCAGACCCATGGAGTCCAATAAGTCCAAATAGGATAAAAACAAATCCATGGGCCCAGCACGGTAGCCTAGTGGCCAAAGTCCTTGCCTTGCATGCTCCGAGATCCCATAAGAGCTCCAGTTCATGTCCCAGCTTCCCTACTTCCCATCCAGCTCCCTGCTTTTGGCCTGGGAAAGCAGTAGAGGACTGACTGTCCAAAGCCTTGGGATCCTGCACCCGTGTGGAAGGCCTGATGGAGGCTCCTGGCTCCTGGCTTCGGATCAACTCAGTTCTGGCCATTGTGGCCACTTGGGGAGATGCAAGATCTTTCTCTCAGTCTCTCCATCTCTCTGTATATCTGACTTTCCAATAAAAAAAATTTGTTTTTAAAAAATCCAATTTGAAACACATCACCAGGAGACTGCAGAACTACAGTAGGCACAGTTTGACTGTATCTTGCAATCTCACTCATCAGAGATGTATTCCTCCAAATCCTCATAGCATTTAGAGGTGGGGCCTTTGGGCAGGTCAAGAGGATTAGATGACGTCATGCTGGTGGGGCCCAAGACTGAAATGAGTGGTTTTATAACAAAAACAAGGGAGATCTGAGCTGGCACACTTGCTCTGTCTCAGCATGCAATGCCCTGTGCCACCCAGCAGGAGACTCCTCCCCAGATGCAGAGTCCTGGCCTTCCCAACTTCCAGGACTCACTGCTAATCAGTTACAGTACAGAAAATGGGTTTACAACACAAAGAGACGTTTCTACTGCAGCCTGGGTGGGGGAACAATTACCTATAAAATGTCAGCATAGGAACCAGCACAGTGGCCTACTGGCTAAAGCCCTCGCCTTGAATGCGTTGGGATCCCATATGGGGGCCGGTTCTAATCCCGGCATCCCTGCTTCCCATCCAGCTCCCTGCTTGTGGCCTGAGAAAGCAATCGAGGACAGCCCAAAACCTTGGGACCCTACACCTGTATGGGAGACCTGGAGGAAGTTCCTGGCTCCTGGCTCTGGATCGGCTCAGCTCTGGCCGTTGCGCTCACTTGGGGAATGAATCATTGGACAGAAGATCTTCCTCTCTGTCTCTCCTCCTCTCTGTATATCCAACTTTGCAATAAAAAATAAACACATCTTTTTTAAAAAGTCAGCATAATTCCCAATAGCATCTGCAGAAAGTAAAATAGGCAAGTATTCTTTAAATATATTATATATATAGATAAAAGCACACATATATATAATATATATTGTCATGTGTTGCTTAACAACACATTCTGCAAGAGGTGTCATCAGATGGTTGTGTCATCAGCACGAGGTGTGGGAGGCTGTTGCCAGTGTGACACGGCACACTGTGTTACAGCAAGGGTTTTTACAAGTAAAAGGAGGACACTCTAAAATAACAAAAGTCATACTAGGGTCGGATACCTCTCAGTCACATGGTGGTTTATCACCACGACCCAGTATTCTGTACGATAAGGAATTGCATGTGCTATGCTCTGCTGAGACTGCTAGCGTAGGCAGCTGTGTTTCCACTAGCGTCCCCACAAAGGTGTCACTGTACTATGTTACAGTGGTCACGAACTTAGGCGATCACTGCCATACATGCAGCCTGTTGCTGATCAGAATACTGCAATGTCATGTCAGTTTACCTACCACACTAGTCATGCATTGAAAATGTGCAATTAAGTGGCTTTCAGTAGTCTCACAAAGTTATTCAATCATTGCCATTATCTATGTACACAACATTGTTATTACCCCTAAAAGAAACTCCTACTTACTTACCCTTTAGTCACTCCCCATTCCCTTCCCGTCAGCACCTGGCAGGCAGGAATCTAGTCCCTATCTGTCTAGATTTGCCTGTCCGGGGCATTTCACATAAATGGAATGATGGCACTGTGTGGGCCAGTATGACTGGCTCCTTTTATTAGGCATATTTTCAAAGTCCATCTGTGCTAAATAGCATGCATCATTGCTTAATCCTTTGCTATGGCTGAATAATATTCTAGTCTATGGATAGACTGGATTTCATCGAGCCGGTCGGTTAACGGACATTTGTTCCATCCATCTTTTGGCTCTCATGACTAATGCAATTGAGGTACCTGCTGCATCATTTTCCAGAACAGCCACACACTACACATTCCCATCAGCAATTAATAGGGGTTCTGATTTCTCCACATCCTTGTTAGCGCTTGTTATTGTCTTTTTGATCATGGCCATCTGAATGAGTGTGTGAAGTATTATCTGTCACTTTGACTTTCATTTCTCTGATGGTTCATGATGTTGCATGCCTTCTTATGTGTCCATGGGTCATTTGGAGAAAGGGCTATTGAAATCCTTCACCCGTTTTTAATTGAGTTGTCCTTTTTTATTGAGTTGTAAGTGTTCTTTATATATTCTTAATCCAACGCCCTCATCAGATAAATGCTTTCTCCTATTCTAGGCATTGTCTTCTCGCTTTTTTGATGGTATCCTTTGAAACATGAAAGTTTTTACATTGGATAAAGTTCAATTTATCTATTTTTTTTCCTTTTGTGGCTCATGCTTTTCATGTCATACCTAAGAATCCATTGCCAAATCCAAGGCCATGCAGACTTACCCTTCTATTTTCTCCTAAGAACTGTAGGCTGTTAGCTCTTACATTTAGGTCTCTGATCCATTTTTTAAATTCATTTTTGCATATGCTATGAGGTAGCTTTACTCTTTTGCATGTGAATATCAACATTTATTGAAAAGGCCATTTATTTCCCATTGAATTTTCTTGGCACCAAATTTGATATTTAAAGAATCAAGAGAAAATAACCATCAATTTGGAATTTTATACTGAAATAAACCATACTTCAAAAAAAGGGTAAAAAACCTGACATTTTCATTATTGGTTGAGGTTTTACCAGCAACTGATCCTGTTAAAGGCGTAGTCTTCTGGAAGAAGGAGCAAATGTCTGGGATGCAGTAAAGAACATTTTGGGGCCAGTGTTGACACAGTAAGTCAAGGTGCTGCCTGCCACACCAGAATCCTCTAGGAGTGCCACACCACTTCCCACCCAACTTTCTGCCAATGCGTCTGAAAAGCACCAGAAGATGGCCCAAGTGCTTGGGCCCATGTCACCCACATAGGAGACCCAGATAGAATTCCAGGTACCTGGCTTTAGCCTGGCCAAGGCAAGGCTATTGCAACCATTTGGGGAATGAAGCTGTGGATGGAAGATTCTGTGTGTGTGTGTGTGTGTGTATAATTCTGCCTTCCCAATAATTAAGTCTTCATCTAAAAAAAAAAAAAAAAGGAAGAACATTTCAGCAGCAATACCTATCTACGCTACTAAGTCAAGGATCCTACTAAACAAAGGACCTCTGGAATGAAAGGATTTTCTTTTTTTACATTATTACTAGATGCTAGCCAGTAAGAGAACCAGACCCTGGAACTACCAGCAGCAAGGTTACATAGCTGTTAAACAAACAAACAAAAATGTCCACTAGACTTAAAGCTGTGGGTATTTTTAAACCAAAACTCAGAGAACAGGTAGACCCTCCCTTGGCCAAAGATAGGAGGGAGGATAAGGGCCTGCGAGGAAGGCTTGGGATGGAGGGCAGCCCTTCAGCAGAAATACTTGTTGTCTCAGAGTCCTTTGACATTAGCTATCTGGAAAGTTTCTGCGTCACCAGGGCAGATGGCTTTGATGGTATCTTAGTCAAGTTTCAGCACGCATTCTGGAATGTGAAACAGTCCCCCCCACAACCATTACATTGATTAACATCCCCTTTCTCTTGTCTGCGATCTCCCCTCCATCCCCACAACCGCTGGAATTCTACGGGAGAGATCTCAGAGGCTTTCTCCTACCACTGCTGATGCCCCCACCCCATGGCACGTCCCTCCTCCTTCCCTTTCTGTGGATGGAATCATGAACTTTTTTGCATTCCTTATGTGAGCCCCATGGTGACTGGCGGCTGAGGCTGTGCCTCCTATGTTTTCCACAGCCTGGTGCACCGCTGTGGACCTGTAATTTACCTAGACATTTTCCTCCCTGACAATGTCCTAGCATCCCGAGTGCACAAGCCTCCATTCTGGGCCCAGACTGAGGGGTGTACGCCCCACTTCTGCCACCTCACCTCCTCCCTCAGTGCCTGTGAGACCTTGAACTTGGGAGCATGGTAGTCCTTGCCCAGCCAGCAAGAGATCTGGAAGGAGTTGTTCACAACTGTGGATTCCCTTGGAGGTGGGATTGGGGGGCTGGGGAGGGGCAGGTGAGAGGTTAGTCACTGCCCACAGGCTTCGCCCAGTCCCACCCTATGCCTCCCCCAGTCTTTTTCAGCCAGCCTCAGCCATCTCAAACATGGGCCCCAAATCAAGCTGAAGGGCAGACCAAGGTCACCACTGTAGCTCATTTCCCTCTACCTCCGGAAGCTGCCTAGCTGGGTCAGCAGGTCTTAATCTTCATTTGACTTCATACTTTTCTTGTCTTTCTGCCAATTTTGAGTTCAGATCCCAAAATGGCTGTTTCCCACCCTACCCCCTTCCTGAGATCTCCTGCTGAACACACAGCCTTGAACTCAGGCGCCAAGGCTGAACAGTGTGAGGGAGGGAGGGCCACAGGAGGCCTCCTGGCCTGGCCCTCCACCTCCACACAGTTCTCCAGCCCCAAGCACGTTTCTCTTCACTTCTGAGGGAGACCCAGAGAACGGGAGGGACCCTGGGGCTGGTGTTCTAGGCACTGAACCTGAGGACCTGAGAGAACACAGTTTGGGGCTCCAGCCCACCTGCCTTGTTAGACTTCAGGAGCTGGGGACATAACCCTCAGCCAGTAATGACTGCTGTGTGATGGAGTGTTATAGCCACCTCCAGATCATATGGAGCCTTTTCTGGATTTCAATGAGAAAGCGAAACACCAAAGAAAGCTCATACCCAAATTCACAAAACCTGTTTTGTTTCTTCAAATCAAAGCCCATTGTAAATGAGCATGGAACCTCAGTGGGCTCAGAAAAAAAAAAAAAGATACTAGTACGTTTATCTCATTATGCACATGAACTTGAACTCTTTCAGACCTTAGCTTCTGCCAGTCCAGTCTTAGTCAGGGTCACCTGCCACTGGGGGTGCTTTGGGCAGAGGCAGCCATGCCACCTGGGCAGGGGCTGTAAATCTGCAATACACTGAGCCTCTATTCCCATGGCTGGGGCGTCTGCAAGCCCACCTGGTACTAAAGAACTTGGGCCCAAGCCGAGCAGTCCCCGAGGTGGGCTGATGTGAGGGTCTAAGACCAAACAGCATGAACCTCACACAGCTTAGCTGACTGGCACCAGGACAAAGTGACGGTCCTTCCCCAACCCACAAACAATGGTTTGTCCAGCACTGCAAAAGACAGGAAAATGAAAGACAAACCTTTAAAGCAAGAAAAACTCACAGTAAAGCCATACATCCCATTGGGCCCCAGCCTGACTGCCCGTGCGTGCACACATCATCCTGTGTGTTCTGTGTCCTCACCGCCAGTGCCTGAGTGCAGTCTGCGCAATTGGGCAGGCAGACCTGCACCCTGCCTCCACTGTCCTGGGTTGGGAAGATGCCCGGGCAGCCGGGGAGCAGGAGAAGGGAAAGGGGACAGAGGGAAGGTCAGGGTTCCTGAAGAAGGCTCAAGCATCCTGCAGTCCCAAAAACCTGAGGAGGTGCTAGGCCGGACACGAGACAGAGGGAGGCCTGTTCAACCCTGTCACAGCACCCCCTGAAACTGTGAATCAGATGCCAGGAGTGAGGACAGAGCCGCAATGTGACATTGCAAGCCAGGGCTAGGTGAGAGCTCTAGCTGTTGGGGCTACTCAAGGGTCCCTACCACAATGCCTCTCCCCCTACCTCAGCTTGTTGCAACCTACTGCTCTCCAAAATGCTGCAATACAGATCACCTTCAGGGCAGTGAGGGTCCCCAGGGCTGCCCCCACCCTCAACGTGGCAGAACCCTTTGGGCCAGGTGCTGAGCCAAGTTGCTCTGTTCCCCATCCATTAGTTGCTCCCCTGTCCCATCCCTGGGGGCCCCAGATTAGATATTGGGCCATTAGCAAATACTTTGAGGGAAAAGGAGAGAGAGATGTAAAGGAGGGGAGGGCGGGCTTACACATATTTTCTTTCATTGAAACTGGAAAAGGGATCATGTCCTGCTCTATGCCCTTGCCAAACAGGGACAGGGACTCCAGGAATGCAGTCCCACACTGGCCATACCATGGTCACTCATCACTTTGGGGTCATGTCCCTGCAGCATTTCGGTAAAGCAAAGGCAAGGCCGCAGGTCCACAGCCCTCCATGTCACAGAAGAGTGCTTCACCAACTACTGATCTCTCTGTGCAGGCACTCATGGTCTGTCTGTCTTTCTTACTTTGTTTCTTTGTTTCTTTCTTTGTTTCTTTGTTTCTTTCTTTGTTTCTTTGTTTCTTTCTTTCTCTCTTTTTTATTTCTCATCACATGGTTCCATAGGCTCAGGGATTGCCCCTTCCACCCTCCACATTTGGCATATATTCAGAATTCTAATAACAGCACCTGCTGGCATGGATATAGGGAAGGTACCCTCCTTCACTGCTGGTGGGAGTGTAGGCTGGTACAACCACTATGGAAGTCAGTATGAAGAGTGCTAAAACAATTGAAAATTGATCTAATGTGTGACCCAGCTATCCCAGTTCTGGGAATATATCCAAAAAATTGATGCTCAGTGAAATAAGCCAATAGCAATAAGACAAATATCATATGTTCTTTCTGATATAATCTTCATACAAAATGTGAGATCAACAGATATAGAGGTAAACATGCATGTACATATAGTCATCTAGAGAAATTTTTAATGGAGACTAGCATACCAAGAAGTGAAGATACATTGCAGCATGCATCTCTACTCCTGAATAAAAGGAAGATTCCCAATGAAACTGTTGAATATATCTTGATGCCCATGGTCTTAATGTTCAGCCACAAGAAACTGTGAGTTTATGAGCTCTTCATTTAAAATTTGACTGATAAAAATTATATGGTATTGTTTTCATTCTCAGATGTCATCACTGTAGTCACACTTGCATTCTCTATCCTTCCTGTTCACATCCTTTTGTTGAGCCCTGTCAACGCCCAGAACCACGAGAGACAGTAACAAAATGAGAACAGTTAATACAATAACAGTAACTCAATAATTTGTCTGCTGATTTATTAGGCAACAATTGATCACTGAGAGCCACTGCCTTATTCTGAAAGCCAATTCACCACAGGAAAAATGAAAGACTGGCAAGCCATACTGGTCATTCGGAATAGATAATGTCTCAAGTCTGAGCAAGAGACAGAAGTGTTAAACCTGTCTAACGGGTGCCAAATACCAGTGTCTCTCCTATCCTTAAAGCCTTAGTGGTATCATTATATCCATCCATCTCTTTCAAATCTGCATAAAAACAATTCAATCCACAAGAGCCACATCCATTCTGGGTAAACTGGTAACATAAAGTCTGGAGCTTGATAGATGGAACGTAAAACTGGAGCATAAAGCTGAGGATCCAATCCAGCCCACTCCAGTGATGCCATCCAAGGGGGGCTGCTCTCTAAGAGGGTGCCCATTTTTCTTCAGCTACAATATTTGCCCAAGACTAGGAAACTAGAGGGGCAGCAACGTGTAATACTTTTCCTCACTTATCACAAGGACCACAGCTAAACAACACCCTTATAACAAAAACATTAACAAGAGAAAAGCACTGCACACTTCTTTAATCAAAGTTTTACGAGTTGGGAGCCTTCAGAAGCCAAGGGCTAAGGGGGCAGGTGTTTGGTAAGGGCTAAGTGTTAAGCTGCGAGTTTGGACACCCATATCCCACATTGAAATGCTTCGGTTCAATCCCTGGCTCTGACTCCCAACACCAGCTACATGCGAATGCAGACCCTGCGAGGCAGTGGTACGGCTCCTGTCACCTACGCGGGAGATCTACATTGAGTGTCTAGCTCCCAGCTTCAGCTTGGCTACTGTGAGCTTCTGTAAAGTGATCTACTGATTGGCATCTCTCTCTCTCTCTCTCTCTTCCTCTCTGCTCTCTGTCTCTCAAATAAATAATTTTATTTTCTAAGTGAAAACAGATGTTTTTTTAAAGATTTATTTTTATTATTTTTTCATTGGAAAGGCAGATATACAGAGAGGAGAGACAGAGAGGAAGATCATCCGTCCGATGATTCACTCCCCAAGTGAGCGCAACGGGCCGATACTATGCCGATCCGAAGCCAGGAGCCTCTTCCTGGTCTCCCACGCGGGTGCAGGGTCCCAAAGCTTTGGGCCGTCCTCAACTGCTTTCCCAGGCCACAGGCAGGGAGCTGGAAGGGAAGCGGGGCTGCCGGGATTAGAACCGGCGCCCATATGGGATCCCGGGTGTGCAAGGCGAGGACCTTTAACCACTTGCGCCACCGCGCCGGGCCCGAAAACAGATTTTAAAATAATTTTTAGTAAGCAACCAAAACCTAAAGAAGACCCAGGGGTAACTGTCCATTCTTGAGCTTAGCTTTGATGAAGAATAGATGGTCATGCACCAACATGACTGTATGAAAGGAGTACAACCTAATGGTAACAGGCAGGGAGAAATGCAGCAAGGCCTGCCTGCTCACATTCTTCTTGACCTCTGTGTGCAGCATTCCTTCTGTCGGGTATGGGAAAGAACCACTTCTCAAGCAAGCTTCTTATGATCTGCTAGCAGACAAGGGAGACCAGAGAATTGTTTTATAGCCAGCTCTCACACAGAAAGGCAGGAGAAGGTTAGAATAATATTTCTAGGTTTTATAGCTAGCATTGGAATACAGCATTCTTGTCTCTATGACCTGCCTTGGGGAAGAAAGAGAAGCAGCAGAATTAAGGGAAGAAACAAGTAAATGCATATATTCTCATGGATGAACTGTATAATGGAGACTAGCACACCGGGAAGTGCAGGTATATTGCAGTAGGCATTTCTACTCCTACATAAAAGGAAGACTCCCAATGAAACTGTTAAATATACCTTGACAATAGGATACTAGATTTTCCACCACTGCAGATACCTACAATCTATGATGCACCTGAGCAACAGAGTGTTGGACCTGCGACTGTTGTGAAGGACTACGCTGTTGTAACAATACGAGAGGAAATGATAAGGGTGAAAGGGCAGGGAAAGGGAGGAATCCCTATACCTGCCAAACTGCAACACTGAAAATAATAAAAATAATAATGATTGTTTTCGAAAGAGAGAGAGAGAGAAAGAAAGAAAGAAAGAAAGAAAGAAAGAAAGAAAGAAAGAAAGAAAGAAAGAAAGAAAGAAAAGAAAAGAAAAGAAGGAAGGAAGAAAATTAAAAAAAGAAAGGAAAGGAAGACCTTCCTTCAGTCCATATAATAAGTGTGCAAAGGCACGGTATTCTGAGGTGTCATTTTTGGAGAACCAACAAAGTTTATGTTTGTGCAAGGATTTTAATCAGCTCAACACTTTTGGGGGAGTATTTTTGTTGGCTGAAAAACTTGAGAATGGACAGATCTAGGTTTGAAAGCTTTAAAACTGAGACTTAACTGAAATTTTTGTAAATTAACAAAGCATGGGAGAAAAATATATTCCCATGTTAGAGTTAGCAAGAATCTAATCTTCTCCAAAATAAATTAGCTGAAAGTACAAATTTCATATTTCTCATTAAGAAGTCCCTGATGCTTGAGACTATAAAATATCAAAAAGCAAATTCTACATAATAAATTTTCAGAATGAATTCTTCATAATACCCACTATTTTAGCAAATGAGATTCCAAATGAAATAGAAGAGTCATTAAAAAAAAGATGGTAGATTTAACTCATTTCCTGTTTTCTCAGAATACTAAGGACATTGAAAAATACTGACTGCTTTAAAAAAATAAGACAGCACAAAAATCATGGATTTTAAAACAATACAGTCTCCCACACATCCTTATTCTTCCAGGCATTCATTTAATAAATACTCTCTAAGTGCCTAATAGTAATGGTAATAAACATTGTCAAGCATTTATGTGTATCAGGAACGAGGCTACAAATCCCATATCTCACTCATCTTGTCTAATCCTTATAGCAAATGACACAGCTGGGGTACAAAATCTGGACGACTTGCCCAGGCAGTGGGTTGCTGAACCCAAATCTGAGCTGGTGGCATGTCCACAAGTTGGCTTCTAACCACTGTCCTCTATTGCCTCCATGTGCCCAGCCAGAACCTCAGAACTGAGCCAGAAAGATGCTGAAAACAAGCTCCTTCATCCAGGCAAGGAGTCAGAGAGAGGAAAGAGACCAACCCAGCTCAGAAGTAAACAGTACAGGTGCACCCATGGTGAGGCAGTTTTTGCTGGTTTGGGGTTAAGGAAATTCATACAGCTTTTAATTTTTTAACATTAAAACAACAACCAACAGCTCTTTCAGAGTTAGTCAAAACGAACCTCTTGTGTATCTATCACTCTGAGCAACTAGTTCCAATCTCCGGCCAGTCTAACTGCATCTGTGCCTCACACCCCTTTTCCTCCACCTGTCTCCTCCCCACAGGTTGTTAGGAAGCCAAGTCCAGACCTCATATTTTCACCAGATACTTCTGCATCTATCCTTTTGTTTTCTTTGTAAAGATTTATCTATTTATTTGAAAGGCAGAGAAAGAGAGATGGAGAGAGAGAGAGATCTTCTATCCACTGGCTCACTCTCCAATTGCCCTCAGTGGGAGGGGCTGGACTCCCTCCAGGTCTCCCACATAGAGAACAGGGGCCCAACCACCTGGGCCATCTTTTGCTGTTTTCCCAGGTACATTTGCAGGGAGTTGGATCAGAAATGGAGCAAGTGGGATTTGAATCAGTGTTGTTATATGGGCTCTTAACCTGCTACACCACAGTATGGGCCCCTATTTTTTGTTTGTTTTGTTTCATTTTTATAAACAGTTTATTTTCATTTGAAAAGTAGAGTTACAGAGCGGAGAGACAGAGAAAGAGAGATCTTCCATCCGCTGGTTCACTATCCAAATGGCCTCAACAGCCGGAACTGAGTTGATCTGAAGCCAGGAGTCAGGATATTCTTCTGAGTCTCCTACGCGGGTACAGGGTCCCAAGGCTTTGGGTCATTTTCTGTTGCTTTCCTAAGCTATAAGCAGAGAACTGGAAGTGGAGCAGCCGGGACATGAACCGGCGCTTATATGGAATGCCAGTGTCATTGGCAGAGGCTTAGCTTACAATGCCATCATGCATTTGTATATTTTAAAGATAGCAAATTCTAGGAAACACAGTACCAATATCAGCCCCCTTAACCCCCAAAATAGCTAGCAACAATATGTTACTTTTACATATTTAAATTAACTGCTGGAGTGTCCACATGGCCAGCTTAATCTAAAGCAGTTTCTCTCTCGGGGCCCCTCCCCTGGAGAATTATCCAAGATGTCTGTTAGATTCCATCCCAGTCCTGCTCATGTCTGGGATGGAGGGGAGGAGGGGCGGAATGGAATCGGAGCTACTCTCCAGCATGCTCCATCTTATTTGGCTGCTATTACTGCTCCAATCATCCTAATTCTATGCTAGTCCAGCTCCAGTGCAGGCCCCACAGGCTCCCCCAGAAAGGTTAACCCTTCCTCGGGCAGCCTGGGGACATGGCTTAGAACTGGGAGCCCTTCCAGTGAGTGTTTTTCTAAAACAAGAAGCTCTCATTTTCATACCACACCTGATGTCCTGCAGGCCCAACCCCACCGCGATAACAATCTGCATGCCGAGATGTTGACTTTAGAAGTCCAGCCTCTCCCTTCTCCTTGAGTTCCCCAAGGGTTTCCACGTCCCCTCCCAGGCACCCAACCCCCACCAGGACCCTCTCAACCCCTCCAAAAAGGCAGATTCCTCAACAGTTGAAGGGCTGGGGTGTTGATCTCTCTCATCTTATAAATCTCTTTGACCTCCAATGCCAACCTGCCTTGTATCAATCTCTGCATACCAAGAGCTAGGGGGAAAGGCTGGTCACACCCAAACCCAAAAAGTCAGCTCGTTCTATTCCTCCCCCTTGATAGCTGTCTGTCACCTCCAAGATTCATATAAGTAACAAGGGCAGACCAAGGTCAGCTCCAAGGTGACCTGCTGTTTCCTCCTAGGCAGCCAGGGTTGTTGTTATTTTTGCCTTTCTTTTCATTTGCATTCATTTTGTTCATTTAGTGTTTGAGCAGGTAATGTATTTGTATGGTTCCAAATGCAAAAGCTAACAAAGAATGCATGAAGTCTCTCTCTCACTCCTGCTCTTAGCCACCCAATTCCTGTCTCCTACAAACAGCCAGTGTTACCAATTTCTTCTGTTTCCTCCAGACACATTTCAGGTATAAATAATAGCCTCCCTCTGGTCCTCAGGGGCACATTCCAGAATCCCTGGTGCATGCTTGAAACCTCAGAGACTAACAGACCCTATACAAATATTGACTACTCTTTTTTTTCTTATATATATATGGCCTAAGAGATTAGCAATAATAATAATGACTATAATAATATACTGCAGTAAAAGTTACATCAATGTGGTCTCTCAAAATAGCTTATACTAAATTAACTCTTCCTGTGATGATGTGAGATGATATCAATGGCTATGTGAGGAGATGAAGTAAGGTGAGTGACATAGGCTAGCTCGGAAGTTACTGGACCATACACACTTTTATACTGCAAAAGTCGTTCTGACAGCCATGATGACTGCTGACTATCAGACAGGTGGACACTGGACAAAAGGGTGATGAACCTCTTGGGCAGATGCTACAGGAAGTGGGAGCAAGATTTCCCCGTGCTACTTACAACAGTGTGCAATGTGAGACTTGGGAATGTTTTAAGGATTGATTTATTTATCTGAAAGAAAGAGTGACAAAGAAAGAGGGAGAGATAGAGATCTCCTATCTACTGGTTCACTTCCCAAATGGCTAGGTTGAAGGTAGCTGTGGAAACTCCATCCTGGTCTCCAAAGCACTTGTTCCATCCTCCACTGCTTTCTCAGGCTCTTTAGCAAGGAGCTTGATCAGAAGTGGAGCACCTGGGACTTGAACCAACACTCATACATCAACATCTCAGGCAGTAGCTTAACCCATTGCACCACAATGTTGCCTGCACTCCCACCCTGATTTCTTTAGTTCCAGAATTTACCATTTG
This sequence comes from Ochotona curzoniae, assembly GCF_017591425.1. Classification (NCBI taxonomy): domain Eukaryota; kingdom Metazoa; phylum Chordata; class Mammalia; order Lagomorpha; family Ochotonidae; genus Ochotona; species Ochotona curzoniae. The sequence continues at coordinate 14,218,788 of NW_024465023.1, read as the reverse complement.
GTGTTTTTATACTACAGTTAACTATGGACAATGAAATCATGGGAAAGTACAACTTTGATTAAGGAAGGACTGTCCTATAACAAATATAATCCATCTGTGTTTTTATCTATCTGCCTATCCCCTTTATATAAATAACGGCATACAATTTACAACATCCTGCTCCTTGAATTTTTTTCACCAGTGTATTTTTAAATCAATCCACAGCATGTTCTGTTATTACAGCTGCAGAATATGAGTGGACTCTTAAGTTATTCAACCCAAAGTCTTCTAGTGGATGAACAAACAGGTTGCTTGCAATCACTTTACAAATAATACTATAATGTATAAACTTATAAACAGGGCCCAAATCACTTTTAACAAGCAGCTTGTTTGGTATAGAAAACAAAAATAAAGTTCCAACAAAAGAAGGTCCCCTGCCAAGATAAAGAATGACAAGCATTTTTAAGAGAATGATAAAATACCCTGGAGGATCAGAAAAGAGCTGACTTTCAGCAGGGGAGAGGAGCTGTACAGAGGGACAAAGGAATGAACCTGCAGGAGGAACTACCAATGGATTTGTTTAGAAAAAAAATTAGCTACACCGCAATATGTATAGAATGGACAGTGTGTGGGCCTGACACAATGGCTCAATTGGTTAATCCTCCCCTTGCAAGCGCTAGGATCCCATATCAACACTGATTCACATCCCAACTGCCCCACTTCCCATCCAGCTCCCTGTTTATGGCCTGGAAAAGCAGTAGAGGATGGCCCAAAGCCTTGGGATCCTGCACCCATGTGGGAGATCCAGAAGAAGCTCCTAGCTCCTGGCTTCAGATTGGCTCAGCTCTGGCCACTGCAGCCATTTAGGGAGTGAACCAATGAATGGAAGATCTTTTTCTTTGTCTTTCCTTCTCTGTAAATCTGCCTTCCCAATTAAAATAATAATAATAACAAATCTTTTTTAAAAATGGAGAATGTGAGCAAGTGGTGAATTGTGGTTACAATTTTCAAAACCTGGGGTAGTGCAGCAAGTTAAATTGCTACCTGGAATACCCACATCCTATATTGGAATGCCAGTTTGAGTCCCATCTTTACTTCCAATTCAGCAGGAATTTCTGTGAAGGTGCCTGAGAAGGCAGCAGATGGCCTGAGTTCTTAGGACCCTGCCACCAATGTGCAAGACTCAGATTGGACGTTCTGGCTTCTGGCATCGGTCCACCCCATATCTGGCTATTGTAGAGATTTGGGGAGTGAATCAGTAGACTGAATACCTCTATTGTACGTTCTCTCTCTCTCTCTCTCTCTCTCTCTCTCTCTCTCTCTTTCTCTCTCATTCTGCCTTTCAAATAAGTAAATAAATAATTTCAAAAAGAAAAGCCTGCTGCCCGATCCCATACAGGCACCAGTTCATGTCCTGGCTGCACCACTTCCCTTCTAGCTCCCTGATTGTGGACTAGGAAACCAGCGGAGGATGGCCTAAAGCCTTGGGACCCTGCACCCATGTGGTAGACCTGGAAGAAGCTTCTGGATCCTGGCTTTAGTTTGGCTCAGCTCCGGCCATTGTGGCCACTTGAGGAGTGAACCAGCAGATGGAAGATCTTTTTGTCTCTCCTTCTCTTTGTAAATCTGACCTGTTTTTACAACAAAAATAAATAAATGGTTTTTTTAAAAAAAGAAATTAACACACTCATAAAGAAGGGGAAGGAGCTCCCAGTCAGGATGAGAGAAGGTGAAAACAGTTGGTTTCCTGATGCTGGCAATAGATCAGCAAGTGGTGATTCACATTCCTGAGTCTAGGCTCTGTCCTCTTATGGTCAGCAGGCTGGATGTTCAATAGCTGGCTGGAGCCAGCCTTGTGATCTCCAAAGAGGAAGCAGAGAGAGAAGCTTCAGCTATAAAAAGCTGCAGGGCAGGAGAAAGGATGGGCAGGTAGGTTTGATCGCCCAACTGAAAGCTAATGTCTACAAGAGCAACCCACAGCCCATCATAGGAAAAGAAAGTAGGCAGCTACATACCACGAGAAGATCTGAGAGGAAAATGAATCAGGTTGTGTAAAAGAACAAGGAGCAGCCCATAGGTTCAAGGCAGAACAGGGGAGGCAGAAAAGGCAGAGGGGAACTGGTGCGGGAGACACAGAGCCAGAAGAATCCACTCACCTGTTCAAGCATCTTGGATTAGTCACCTTTCCATTATTCTAATAACATCCCGAACACAGGCTGCTTATAAAGCAAGGAGGTTTATTTCTGTGAACTGTTTTGGAGAGTCACAGCCCAAGATCAGGTGACTGTCATTGGTTTGGCTACAGCAGAGGGTGTGTGGAAGAAGGACCACCTGCTGGACCAGGCAGCAGAGAGGATCTGGGCCCAATTTGGCTTTACAATCAACTTTAGCAGCAACCCAAGGACCTCACACTAGGCTCACCTCCCGTATGCCACAGTTGAATCAAGTCTAAATCCTCCTAGGACCATCAACTCACAACTTTGTACAAATTGGAAAACTAAAGCATGTTCAAACTATAGTATGCGCCAAGCAGCTTCAGATACCTCCAGAGACTGTCCTGAAAAAGAGTTGTGGTGGAGACATGGCCTTGCCTTAGCTTTATCTTTGTAATTATCTGGAAACTGAACTTACTGAACTTCCCTCCACTTCATATTTCCTGTGTGAATAGAAACCATCATTTGTTAATTTGTTCACTGAGTCACTTGCTCCTGCATCCATTTATCCAATGGCATGTGTTTGCAATGTGCTCTGTAAATGCTGCAGCAGAACCACTTCAAATGGGACACAAATTCTTGGCTTATTTCTCTGAGTCAGCTCTAAGTTAACAGGGCCTACCATTTGCAGGACTCTATGAACACACAACGTTAGAAAAAGGGATGAATGTGAACCACAAGCACTTTCTATTTGTGTGAACTTAAGTATGTGTATCCACTAGATGCAAATTAAAAACAGCCCACCCCACTTTGAAATATTTTTAGGTATAATTTGCATGTGGTAAAATGCTTTATTTTTAAGTGAACAATCTGTTATATTTTCTTTTTTTGTAAAGATTTGTTTTTTTTTTTTTTTTTTGGAAAGGCAAATCTACAAAGAGAAGGAGAGACAGAGAGAAAGATCTTCCGTTTGCTGGTTCACTCCCCAAGTAGCCACATTGGCCAGAGCTGAGCTGATCTGAAGCCAGGAGCTTCTTTCAGGTCTCCCACATGGGTGCAGGGTCCCAAGTTCCTGAGCCATCCTTGACTGCATTCCTAGGGCACAAGCAGGGAGTTGGATGGGAAGTAGAACAGTCAAGACACAAACCAGCACCCATATGAGACCACAGAGCATGCAAGGCAAGGATTTAGCCTCTGGGTCATCACACTGGGCCCAACCTGCTCCCCTGTGGAAGCAGTGCCTGGATCAGATTAAGGTATGGATGATATTCAGCACTCCAGAAAGTTTCCTTGTGCCCCTTACAAATCAGCCTCCTCCATCCTCAGAGAAGAATGAACAGTCCACCTCCTAACATCATAAAGCCATAGGACACAGTGCTTCTGATTAGCCTGTTTTCTGGGAGTATTGAGAAGAACTATCTGAAAATCACTAAAGCCAACATGCAGTGATGCACTGAGATAAGCTGCCCACTAAAATGTGTACCTGGGAGCCGGCACCATGCAATAGCCAGCTAATCCTCTACCTATAGTGCTGGCATCCCATACTGGGCACTACCAACTCATGTCCCAGCTGCTCCATTTCCAATCCAGTTCCCTGCTTGTGGACTTTTATGAAAAGCGGCAGAAGGTGGCCCAAGTACTTGGGACCCTAAACCCCACACGGAAGAGTCAGAAAAAGTTCCTGGCTCCTCTCCTGGCTTCTCTCTCTCACTTGCTCTCTAAAACTCTGCGTTTCCAATAAAAATACATCTTAAAGATACTTGTACATGAAATGAAAGTTTCTTTTGCCAGGTCAGGATTTAAACTGGACCCAGGACAACAAAAGTATTCTCAGCAGCAGCATTCTATTATGAAAATTCTGAGGACCTCAGAAATTCACTGCAAGGGCCAGAGGAGCAGAAAGTAGGGCACAGTCTCTGCGCAATTTGTTTCAAAGTCACAGGAGTGTAGGGAATCACCGCTTTGTCACTACAATTGCTTGTCAATTCCACGATGGTCTCCCAAAGAAGCTTGGGACAGAACACTGAGATGTGGAGTCTGGTCCCTTCCCACCCACAGATGTGTCTGATTTGCTTTGTCAACACCACCAAAATAAATGGCCTCTGTCCAATTTTCACTGTCCCAAATATCACACAAGTGCATCTCATTGGTGAAATCCGAATCACATCAAGAAAATTCTAGTGCAAGGGAGTCTAGGTAATACATAGTTTCTAGCTTTCCAGCCCCTTAGATATGAGAAGAGGCACAGGAGGGGGTGGGAATGAATACTGATGGTTGGGCGCACTCTCAGAAGTTACTCTCCGTACATGACATGTCATAGACAAGTCCATAATGACAGTCACTGCAGAGGTGCTGAATGCTGTTGAGCCATCGTGATTCTGCTGATATTAAATCAAAAGTATTGTCATAGCTCAAGAAAGCTATTGGTTAGAAGGCAGAGGTCTGTCACTGGAAGTTTATAATAAAGAGCCTGGCGAAAGGAAATGAAGAAGTGCCATACTGAATAAAGCTGGCACATTTGATATGGGAATCCCAAAGGGGTGCTGGTTCCATTTCCTGTTGTTCCACTTCCAATCCTGCTCCCTACTAATGTGCCTATGAAAGGAGAAGAAGATTCAGATATTTGGGCCACTGTAACCACATGGGAACCCAGAAGGGGCTCCCGGCTTTATGCTTATTTATTTGAAAAAATGGGGTTAAAGGGAAGAGAGAGGGACAGAGAGATCTTTCATCTACTGGTTCACTGCCCACATGGCTACAATGAGTAGGGCTGGGCAAGGCTGAAACCAAGAGCCAGAAGCTTCATGCAGGTCTCCCACATGAGTGGCAGGGACACAAGCACTTGAGGCATTTGTTCTTGCTTTCCCAGGCACATTAGCACGGAGCTGGGTTAGAAGTAGACCAGCTGGGACTCGTGAAAGAAATCTATCACAAACAAATTCCAAAGAGCTTTCAACAATATTGTGCTGCACGTACACAAGATAAGCAGATTCCACCTGGATGAAACAGAGCAGTCACATTCTTAGAGACAGAAAGTAGAATGGTGGTTCCAGAAGCTGCAGGATGGGGGAATGGAGAATTATTGTCCAATGCACAGTGTCTGATTTTCAAAGTGAAGGGATTCTGCAAGAGCTGGCTGCACAGCTTCAATGCACTTCATGCCTTAAGTGGCTGTGCACTGAAAACGGTTACATGGCACATTGAATGTTACCTGTGTTTTACTACAGCTAGAAATATTTCTTAAGATTTTTTTTAATTGGAAACTCAGATATACAGAGAGAAGAGACAGAGAAGATCTTTCATCTGTTGATTGACTCCCCAAGTGACTGCAATGGCCAGAGCCAGGCCGATCTGAACCCAGGAGCCCGGAACCTCTTCTGCTTTCCCAGGCCACAGGCAGGGAGCTGTGGATTGGAAGCGAGGCCACCGGGATTAGAACTGGCACCCATGTGGGATTCCAGGGCACGTGCAAGGTGAAGACTTTAGCCACTAGGCTACTGTGCCAGGCCCTACACCTAGAAGTATTTTTAAGGGGCCAGCATTGTGACATAATGTGTCAAGTGATGACCTGCCACTGCCAATCAGGCTTCCTGCTAATGTGCCTGGGAGAACAGCAGCAGTTATCCCATGTACTTGGGCCCCTGCACCCATTTGGGAGACCTGCATGGAGTTTCAACCTTTTGGTTTCTGCCTGGAGCAGACCTGGCCATTGTCATTTTGGAGAAATGAGTCAGCAGATGGAAGATCTCTCTCTTTCTCTGTATCTCTTCCTCTTCTGTTAACCTGCCTTTCGTATTTAAAAAAGATATAGAATAATTTTATTTTTAAAATCATTTTTAGGGCCCGGCGCGGTGGCGCAAGTGGTTAAAAGGTCCTCGCCTTGCACCCCCGGGATCCCATATGGGCGCCGGTTCTAATCCCGGCAGCCCCGCTTCCCTTCCAGCTCCCTGCTTGTGGCCTGGGAAAGCAGTCGAGGACGGCCCAAAGTTTTGGGAACCTGCACCCGTGTGGGAGACCCGGAAGAGGCTCCTGGCTTCGGATCGGCATAGTATCGGCCCGTTGCGCTCACTTGGGGAGTGAATCATCGGACGGAAGATCTTCCTCTCTGTCTCTCCTCTCTGTATATCTGCCTTTCCAATGAAAAAATAATAAAAATAAATCTTTAAAAAAAAAATCATTTTTAAAAGATTTATTCATTTTCATTGGAAAGGTAGGTCCTACAGAGAGAAAGAGAAACAAAGAAAGCTCTTCTACCCACTGGTTCATTCCCCAAATAGCCACAATGACTGCAGCTGAGCTGATCTGAAGCCAGGAGCCTCTTCTTGATCCCCCACATGGGCACAGGGCCCTAGGACCCTGGGTCATCCTTCACTGCTTTCCAGGGCCACAAGCAGGGAGCTGGAAGGGAAATGGAGCAGCCAGGACACAAACCAGCGCCCACATGGGATCCCAGTGCACAAAAGGGGAGGATCTAGCCACTGACCCATGGTGCTAGGCCCTAAAGAATAATTTTAAATGAAAGATTGAGTTTTTATAAATTCTCAGGCTTCACATATAATTTTTATTTTTAGAAATCCCTATTCTTTTGATTTTTTTTAGATAAAAAAAATGTTTATTTGAAAGACAGAATTACATAGAGATCTCCAATTCACTGATTCATTTCCCAAATAGCCACAACAACCAGAACTATGCCAGACGAAAGCCAGGAGCCTGAAACTTTATCCAGTTCTCCTATGTGAGTGGCAGAGGCCCAAACATTTGGGCCACATTTCACTGCTTCTCCAGGTGCATCAGCAGGGGGCTGGATCAGAAGTGGAACAGCTGGGATTCAAACCAGAGCCCATATGGGACGACTTCATCCTCTGTGCCATAGAACCGGCCCTTTAAAACATAAACTGAATCCACATACAAATTATTTCTACTAAGTCAAAAGGAGGACGGAAGATCTTCCTCTCTGTCTCTCCTCTCTGTGCATCTGACTTTCCAATAAAAAATAATAAAAATAAATCTTTTAGAAAAAACCATTACAACAGTAACATCACAATTGAGTGTGTGTGTGTGAATAAGAGTGTTCAATCAACTATCCCACAGCAAGCTTCTGGCACTTCTTTGTTGTTCTACAAGTGAAATGCTTCTCAGTCCCAAGTGGGAAAGAGATTTCTCTTTCTCAAGATTTAAGAAACCCAACTGTAGTTTCAGAACCTTTCCCCTATAGAAAATGACACACAAATGAGCCAACAAACATCACTGTTCAAAGTATGGGTAATCAAGGTGAACACTAGCCACTACCTAGACTACATTCAGTATTCTCTAAATCGTTCTATGCGTTTCTTTTAAAAAAAACAAAGTTATCTTTACTTTTATTTGAAAGACAGATTTTACAGAGAGAGGGGAAATAGAAAAGGTCTTCCATTTGCTGGTTCATTCCCCAAATGGCCACAATGCCCCAAAGTTAAACTGATCCAAAGCCAGGAGCAAGGAGCCAGGAGCTTCCGCCATGTTTCCCACGTGGGTGCAGGGACCCAAGAAATTGGGCCATCCTCGACTGCTTTTCCAGGCTCTAAGTAGGAAGCTGGATGGAAAGTGTAGCAGCTGGGACATAAAACGGCTCCCATATGGGATGCCAGTGCCACTTCATAATTTTTGCCACGCTAGTGATGTGCTGTGGTATCTCATGTTTCATGTTTGCATTTCCCTATTTATTAATCCAGTTCATTGGCCTTTGGATTTCCTCTTCTGTCAAATACCCTACAGAAGTCAGTTGCCTATTTTTCTATCAGGCTGTCTTTTTCTCATGAATTTATAGGAATGATTTATATATGATGGATTCAATCTGTGATTTTTCCATTTTGTGGCATTTTCACTTTGTGGAGTCTTTTTGAAAAAACAGCTTTAGTTTTACAATATATATATATACCCAGTCTTCTCTAGCATCAACATGAGGATGACCCCTCTGGCACAATGAAAACCAAAATCAATGTCATTATCAATCACAGCCCACAGTTCATTTGGATTCCCTCTTTCTATTCTAGGATTCCATCCACAATACATTGTTATATTCTTTCAAATCCTACCTCTGAACCTCTAGTTTTATTTTGTTTTGTTTTGTTTTTAAGATTTGTTTTTCCTGGAAAGGCAGATTTACAGAAAGAAGGGGGTACAGAGAGAAAGATTTCCTGCCCACTGGTTCACTCCCCAAGTGGCCACAATGGAGCTAAGCCAATCTGAAGCCAGAACTTCCAGGTCTCACATGTGGGTGCAGGGAGGGTCCTCGCTTTCCCAGGCCACAAGCAGGGAGCTGGATGGAAGTGGAAAAGCCAGGATACAAACTGGCATCCATATGGGATCCTGGCACATGCAAGGTGAGGATTTAGCCACTGTACCATCACACCAGGCTCTGCACCTCTAGTTTTGACTCTCAAGAGCCCAGAATTTGACATCTGTTTCCTGGTTCTTCTCTGCTACTGCTCCTCTTGAGGCCATGCATGGGGGCCCTTTGGGCCTGGATATGGGAGAGGAGGCATGCTGAAGAAGAAGAAGGCTTCTTTTAGGCTACCAAATAGGTCATCACTTCAAGTAGCATCCAGTGGCACACATCAGTGCAGTAGAGGAAAGTAGTAGAGAATGGCCCAAGTCCTTGGTTTTTTTGTACCCACATGGAAAACCCTTAAGAAGCTCCTGGCTCCTCCTTCAGATTAGCCCAGCTCTGGTGGTTGTGGCCATTTAGGGGAATGAACCAACCACCAGCTGGAAAATCTGTCTGTGTTTCTTTCTGTCTCTGTAACTCTGTCTTTTAAATAAAAATAAATATTGTGGCTTGCACAATGTGTCTATTGGGTAATCTTCTGCCTGTAAGTGCCAGCATCCTATATGGGCACCAGCTCATGTCCCAGCTGCACTACTTCCCATCAGTTCCCTGCTTGTGATCTGGAAAAGCAGTGGAGGATAGCACAAAGCCTTGGGACCCTGTACTCACATGGGAGACCCAGAAGACACTCCTGGCTCCTGGCTTCGGATTGGCTCAGCTCTAGTCACTGAGATCATTTGGGGGGGCCCAGTACGATAACCTAATACCTAAATCCTCGCCTTGCATCCCTCAGGACCCCCATATGGGCGCTGGTTTGTGTTCTGCTGCTGCACTTCCCATCCAGCTCCCTGCTTGTGGCCTGGGAAAGCAGTTAAGCATGGCCCAAAGCCTTTGGACTCTGCACCCATTTGGGAGACCTGGAAGAAGCCCCTGGCTCCTGGCTTTGGATGAGCTCAGCACCAGCTGTCGTGGCCACTTTGGGAGTGAATCAGCAGATGAAAGAGCTTCCTCTCTGTCTCTCCTTCTCTCTGTAAATCTGGCTTTCTGATTAAAATAATAATAATAACAATATGTCTCTAAGTTGAGATTTTTGAAAAAGAGGTCATTTGAGATTTGAACCAGCAGATGCAAGACCTTTCTCTCCTCTCTCTGCAAAATCTACCGTTCTAATGAAAATATTTTTTAAAAATAAATCTTTAAAAACGGATTACATTTGTATAAGCCAGTCACGATAGAGTTGATATTTTGGAAATCAGTTGGTTTAGCCATTTTGTTTATAACAGTTTCACATTCCTAATGGAAAGCTCTTTCTTTCCACTTTGAGGTTTCTTTAAAGTCACGTTTGTGCAAATTCTTCCCTGAAGAAAAAAAAGTACAACCATGAGAGTCAAGAATTTTCCATTCCCTGGGGTTGTATGAAGAAACTCCCTGTGCATTCCCTAGCTTCAAAGTGGACACAACAAGCGTGTTCTAGAAGGCTCTCGCTGCATACCTGGGACATGTTCTGGCTCTACTTTCCTGTTGGGCCTGTTCTGCCTGGGGTGAGCCTGCAGCCTGGGCAAGCTCCTACAGCCACTCCTTTGACCCTAGTCTCCTAATTTTCTGCACAGTGGATTCCAAGGGACAAAGAATGGGGTGTGAGGAGTAAGGAAAGAGCAATACATTCTTCCTGCCATCCCCCAAAATTCTCTTAATAATGCTCAAAGACCTCCAACGGTTCTTCTATGTATAGTTGAAATTCTCAGTAAGTCAACCCCCAACTGCAAGTCTTAGCTCTGGATGTCCCTCTCCCCACACAATCCCTTCGGTCACTCTACGCAAGCCAGTCATGCTTCACGTGAGCAGGCTGGCTCCCTGCCATACCTCACAGTCCTGGGTACCTGGACTCTCCCTACTTGCTTCCAAAACCTGAGCCATCTGTTAGGTTTCAAGCTGGCACGTCATTTCTTTGCAACCACAGATGCTACACGGCGCCACTTCTCGGCAATAGAGTACAAGCTGTGGGAAGACAGAACTTTGGTGTGCTCAGAATGGCTAGCCATCACTCATCCTCACGAACCGCCTGCCCACACTGACACACCAAAGGCCAAAATGAAGCAATGGCTGCAAGAATGAAGTAATGCACGTTCAGTCCCACTTGGGCACTATGCATGAGAAAGTGCTTGGAGGTAGAGTTGCCAGTCTTAGCAAATCAAACTGCAGGATGCCCAGTTCTACCTGAATTTCACATAAGCAAGGAATGCTTATTTGAGTCTAATGAGGTTCTCTGAAATATTTGCAACATCCTAAAAGCGTTCTGAAGTTAAAGCTTAACAGGGTGTCTTGAATTTTATCTGGCACCCCTCTTGGGAGGACAGGAGTTACGCCACGGAACCGGCTCACTGTAGGTGCTCAGATCTGGGTAGAGCATAACCCCAAACTCGCCCCAGATCCGCAGCTGGAATTCCTGGCGGGCAGACACTCGCCCTGGTTGGAGATGTCACCAGCAGACGCAAACCAAAAGGCCGCACCTGGAGGCATTTCTAGCCCCACGGGTTCTAGAGACCCCTTGACCCTCTCCGGCATCCGCCCTGGGCTGACCACCCACCCTACCTCCATCTCGTGACCCGTCATCACGGGTCTGGGGACGGAACTGCTCGGCTGTTCGAGCCTTGCTTCCCACTGGTAGAGCCTTCGATCCGTCACTTGAGGCTCCGCCCATCAAGCTGACGACTCCCGAGTTGCGTCACCGCCGACGTCTGCGGCGTAGCCGCCGATTGGTGGAGAAGGAGGTATCTATCCCCGCGGAGGCGAGCGAAGGACTGGTTCAGGAGGTCGGAACGAGCCGTTTCGCGTCTCCTGCTCACGCAGCGGTTGTGGCTCGGCATCTCCGCGGGCTTACCTCGTCGCTCTGCAGTGTTGCAGCCACCGCGGGACCATGGCTGCACTCATTCTGCTCGTGTCCCTGCTGATGGCAGGTGAGGAACCCCGGGCAGACGGGGCGCGCTCGGGAGTGGGGGTGGGAATGGGGGCCGTGCCGCGAGGCTCGAAGGGTCGTGGGCAACCGCAGGTGGGCGGCGGCGGCGGCGGCGGGGCGCGTGCCGCAGTGCGGGGAGCCGACGGCGGCCTAGCTTCTGCACTGGTCTGCCTTCGCGATCGGCTGGGGCGGTGCGACTCAAGCCGCCTCCACCCTCCGCCTGCCGCGTCGCCGACCTCCGGTCAGCACAGCCTCCTTTTCCGGCTCCGGAGGCCCTTCGGAGGACGGGGATGCTTTTCCCAATGAACTGTTGAACCGTAGCCCTCTGCCACGAAGGGTAAGCCGACTTCCTAGCCTCCACGGGCTGTTGCCTTGTTTTGCGTTGACGTGGTGCCCTAATATCCAGTGGTTGTCGTTAGCAGTGGACAGAACGGCCTCCCCTCCCTTGTAGATGTCTCAAGACGTAAAAGTTGAGGTGGAGTCATTGTTTTATGTGATTATGTATTTTTTTCAGGCGAATATAGAGCACCTCGCACGAGTGTGTCACAGTTCCTCATTTTAAGGGAAAGTAGGATGTCAGTCGCCTCCTTAGGGTCACAAATACATGGCAGCTTTCCGATTGGAGCCCAGGTTGGCTACCATTTAGTAAAAGGAGTGCAAGTCCAGTAGTATGTGGCCTTTTGCTTTGTAGTGTGGTAACGTGTTTTCTTTTGCAGCAATTCCTAGAAGAGGGTATGGGCCTCATCTTTGCAGCTTGATCGAGCCCAAATACACTACCCAGCCCCCACAGGGAGTAAGCGGCAAGCCTGGATTTGAATCCAGATCTGCTGGCTCCCCGGGGAGGGGCCGGCGGATTTGAATCCAGATCTGCTGGCTCCCCGGGGGAGGGGCCGGCTCTTGCATTCGGCATGCTGTGGCACAGGTCCTAGGACTGTGCAAGAATGTGGCAGTGATGGGGGTAGAGCGGGCTGTGATGGTGGTGGACTGGGCTGACATACTTTCATTCATACTGAACAAGTGGTCAGGTTGCTAGCAGGCTGGCAGAGTGGGTGCACTGCTTTTGAAATTGCAAAGAATCTTCCCTCTGATAATTTCAGTTGAACTGAACATTTGTTGAAACTCCAAGTTTTCATGTAGGTTCGATAGAGCTGTGATTCCGTGAGGTTTGGGTTTTGCTGTTTACTTTGGGTCTGAGATCAAGAGACCAAGGAATTGGTCCTGTTGGGCGCTTTGAGCAGGCTTTTTGTATCAGAGTAGTGTCGTGCTCACAGAACAGGGTTCTGATCCTGTCGGCTTCTGCTTTGCCTGGGCTTGTCTGCCAAGATTAAATGGTTATTTTCCGCAATGACCAAACATGACTTAATGGAAAACATGGTTAGCAGCTCTGCCTTCTCCATTTCAGAAAAAGAATAAAAATCCTTCAAAACGGTGTTATGAGACTAGAGGGGAAACTAAGGAACGAGCGAGAAAGGGAACAAGAAACATAGGGAACTTGGGTGATGAATGCCAGGTCATGAGAAGCATCTGGAGAAAAAAAAAATCCCGATGTTTAGCCTGGAAAGGAAAGGTCAAGGGGAAACACATGGAGTCTGAAGGGTTGCCTTGTAGAAGATGCAGTTCATTCAGTCACTGCTAACCTGGAGGACAAAAGTAGGATCCATTTTGGGGATGTTCTTGGCTGATTCCATCCACCTGTCGTAACAAGCTCCTGATGGAATGCCCCCAGAGCAGGACACTGAAGAGCTAGCTGCCTGCGGGCAGTGACCCTAGGAGCAGTGTCTTACAAGTGCAGACATGCCAGAAGTTATGGTGGGAAGCAACAGCAGGTGTGGAAAGCTCAGGAGCGTGAGACCAAAAGAGCAGATGGTTTCGTGGGGCCAGGCTGTCTGGGCACTGGGTTGGGGAGGTCCCGGAAATAAGGTTGCTGAGGTTCCCTGGAAGTTTTTGGGATTTTGCCTTGAAGGGAATGAAAGTATGTAAGCCAAAATAATGACCCAGCAGATGTGTATTTGCAAAGTGGTGGGATGCTGGAACCAGGGAGTGACATTAATGGGGGCACGCGACAGGCAGTTGCCACCAACCTGGTGAGGCCCATCCAGGGAGGGGAGATACTTAGGGGGGAAAAGAAACAGCATTCAGGGGTCGGATAAGAGTGGTGCAGAATGCACCACTGGAGCAGCTAAGTGGAAGGTGATGTCATCTTGCTATTAGGGAAGATAGAGAAACACGTGGCGAAATGGTGACTTCAGTTGTGAACCTCCTGAGCCCATGGAAATGCTCAATAAACTGTTGGGTGTGTAGGTCTAATGCTCTAGGAAAATGGAGGCTGGAAATAAAGATCAGGGAGCCATTAGTATGTGTTTACTGTTTACAGCCTTAGGAGTGGATGGGCGAGTTGTAGACTGGAAAAGCAGCGAGGGTCAGAAGTGAAGTCCTCAGATCTCAGAAGCACAGTATGCTAGCTGGAGTGCCATGAGAATGTACTAGAACTTAGCATTTATGTCTGTTTTTTAAAATATTTGTTTGAAAGGCACAGCGACACACATGCATACATATAGAATAGTTAAGGGAAGTTATGCAACTACCACTTGACTCCCCAAATGACCACAACAAGCTAGGGCTTGGCCAGAATGAAGCCAGCATCCAGGAAGTCCATCTGGGTCTCCCACCTGGGTGGAAGGGGCCTAAGCACTGCTTTCTTAGGTACATTAACAGGGAGCTGGATCAGAAGCGGAGCAGCTGGGATCTAAAAAGATACTCTGATTTTGGGATGCTGATATTGGGCTGTCTTCCACCACTTTCCCAGACCACAAGCAGGGAGCTGGAAGGGAAGTGGAGCAGCCAGGATACGAACCAGTGCCCACATGAGGACCTTAGCCACTAGGCTACTGCACTGGGCCCCCAGGGTGCTTCAAAATGCTGTAAACATGTGCACAATGAAATTCTATTTTTCCACAGACTTTGATGTTATACACAAGATCTTCAGAAAGTTCACAAACTATATATATAATATATATGTGTATATATAGTTTGTGATATATATAATATATATATATATAATACCAAAAAAAGATGTGTGGACTTCAAAAATTTTCTTACTCCCCAAATAAACCTAATTCTGTGTTCCCTGAACTTTTTGAAGTGCCCCAGGTGCAGATGGGGACTGTGCTAGTGCTGTGCTCGAAAGGGGGAGGTGTATGAAGTTGGAGCAGCATGGCTGCAATGGCTGTTAAGGCGGAGAGCCTGAAGGCAGCAGAGTGGCTGGAAGCAAAACCAGGCACTCTGGCTTCCTGAGGCCCCAGTCAGGAGATTCCCACGGAGGGAAGGAGCTGCTGGTGATGCTTAGGGCTTTCAGCACTAAAAGATGGTTTTGGGAGTGGCTCAGTCATTTCAGTGACAAGGTCAGAGCTGTTCTAGGTCAGGGGGCACATAGGTGAGAGGCAGGAGAGAAGCCAGAGGTGGCAGACTGCTCCCCCTCTGAAGGGGGGTGGGGTGTTGGGAGGGAAGAGGCTGGGAGCCTGGGAGGACCACAGGAAGGGCCCTGTGTGGTTATAATGTTCGCATGACAGCACCCCCCACACCCAACATGCTTTTACGCCACAGTGCAAGAACCAAGTGAGGGCAAAGGAGGTGGCCGACAGGAGACTCCACTTCATTTCATACTAAGCAGTCAGTGAGCCCTGCTCCCCCTATGTGCCAGGCTACAGCGTTCCCAGCCCCGAAGTCCCAGCGTTCCCAGCCTGCTGTAAACAAGATGCAGGAAAATCCTGGCTTTCACAGAGCTTGTATTCTACACAGCTGCTGTAAACGGTGGGGGCGAGAGAGCAGGTGGTTCGAGGAGTTCTAGTGTCTCCCCCGCCCCCCACACACAGCCCACGAGACCTTAGTACAGAAGCTCTGGCAGCTGGCTCAAGGAGAGGTTCTTCAAAGGGCAAGAGTGTTGGGACGGCAGTGTTGTCTGCCAGCCATCATGATGCTGTCAGTCCGGTGGGGGGAATGGGGGTGTCCCCCATCACGGTGGTGTCCAGGTGGCTTCCTACCAGACATTCCCAAGAGATAGGATACCTTCAGGAAAGCAGAATTGCTGTGGGGATGGGTGTGGGCAGGAGGCCACTCAAAGGCTTTGTCAGGTGCTTATGCCCTGGTGTGCAGGCAGCCTGCAAGCAGACTCCCAACTATCAAGATGAGGCTACAGCCCTGCTGGAGTCTGCTGAGTCGGACCACAGCTCGACACAGTGGTTTTTCCAGGTCGGGGGGGGGGGGTGCGGGTTGTTCAAATGCACATGGAAAGTGTGGGTCTCTTGCTGTCCCATTTTCCTTTGCTTCTGCTATACCCCTGCTCAGTGAACTCAGATGTCTGTCTGGGTCTTTTTGGTGGTGGTCTGCCTTTGGCTAGAACCCTTTGGAAATTCCTGCTCTGGTGACTGAATTTAAACTCCTAACTCCTAAGGTTGTATCAGCACCACTGTGAGGCCTTTTATTTACTGTCAACATTGCAACACCCAGTCACTGCTGCTTTCAACTTGGTTCATACCCTTCAATGATAAGTTAGGTCAAGAGAATAACATTGTGAGTTAACTGAAGTCCAACTGCCCCATACTAGAGAACACCCCCCACCCTTCCACACTCCAATTTCTTCTGGATTTGCAGCTAATGTTTATACAGGAACTAAGAAGTCTGAGTTGGCTGCTTGACCCTGTGGACGCTACACATGACCAGGTCAGTACATAACATGTATGTGGAAGTCAGACACCTCATCCTGAGCGCTGGGGGCTGTGTAAAATAGCCCCTCCGCTCATCCTTCATTGTCTAATCCCAGCCCCCGGAGTCTTGAACGGGCTGACTCTCAACTGCAGAAGGCCTTTTCTCACCTTCTTCATGTGTCAACTGCAAATCCTCTTTCTGGAGCTTATTTCTAAAGTCTGATAACCCATTTGACAGCTGTGTTTCACTAGGTTCACCTAGCAAGAATGTGGGCCATCTTAAGATACGCAAAGCTGCTGCGCTAACTGGGTGATTTTGGATTTGGTTGGACTGATGATAAAAGTAATGAAGAGACTCCAAGCTTTCTTCACTTTTTTTTTTTTTTTTGTCTATGCCAGGACGGTTTTCTGTTTTGTTTTGTTTTCATTCAAATGCCATGGAGTTCTTTTCTTTTTTTTCTTACAGGTCTTATTAGCTTTTATTTTTGATTCTAGAGTTTGGGAAACACCTCTTTCCATGAAACAGATGAAGTGTTCCTGTCACCCATCTCTAATTCTTGCCAAATTTCTGTGTGCCCCCTGTGAAGGCTTCTAGAATCATCAGGGGAATCCTGCTTTGGAAATGATATCTTTGTTGCAGCAAAGTACATGGACATAAATTCTTAACAGGATCCTCTGAAAAGTAATGTGTTGTTTAGGATTCAGCATTTTGTCCAATCTCAGCTTGATGTGCTGTGTCATTAGAAAAGAAGGAAGCACGAATTACATCTCATAATCTTCCCAATGGGTTGCAAGAGGTATGTGGTGCTTGTGATTCACTTCTTAATCTGCTCTCTCCTCAGGTGTCCTAGGCAATGAATTCAGTATCTTAAAATCTCCAGCGTCTGTGGTCTTCCGAAATGGCAACTGGCCCATCTCAGGAGAGCGAATCCCAGATGTGGCTGCACTGTCCATGGGCTTCTCTGTGAAAGAAGTATGTGTGCCACTTTGGAATGGCTGCTGTTGCTTCTCAAAGAAAGCAACGAACCAACATAGCTCCATTTGCAACAGATAAACCCAGTGAAAAAGCCCCTTTGTAGAGCTGGAGGATTTGGTGAAGTGCCTCAAGCTTGGCTTCTGAAGCCAAGTCATAAGCCATGAGGCATGCCGTTGTCTAGTCAGAGTAGTAAAATCCTTTGTCCATTAAAAAAATGCCGCTGTCCCAGTATGAACGGCATGTATGAGCTTTGGCTTTGACTTCAGTGCAGGGCATACATCGATTTGCAACATGTGATATGGCACTGTGTCTACATCCCGCCTGAGGTTCTGCAGATAATGTGGTTGGTAGCTGCAGGGCAGCCTGGGACCTTCCTGCTCGGCTGGAACAAAACTAGAACCTATTGCAGCAGCTGGCCACGCACGTAGACTGTTAACAGAAGCGCCGAGATCCTGGCCTCCCGAGAGAGCTCTGGAGCTGAGGGCTTAAAAAGCAAGGACACAGCAATTGGCTCTGTCCTACCGTCATTGTTTCCTCCCATTTTCTAAGTGTGGTGCTTTTAATACAGTCTCTAGATTTCAGGGGTCACCCAAAGCAACTTTCTTCTCACGCTTCAAAGCAAAAGCTCTGCTTGGGAGCCCCTCTGTTGCTGTGCCTAAAGTGGAGCCCCTTAACTCTTTGCAGTCTCATCACGCAACCAAAGTAAATGCAACTGGTTGTTTCTACTTAGGGGTGAAATTTCTTTCTTTCCTTTCTTTCTTTCTTGATTTATTTATTCATTTATTTATTTATTTATTTGAAAGGCAGAGTTATGAACAGAGAGGTCAATCTTCTATCCACTGTTTCACTCCCAAATGACTATAAGGGCCAAAGCTAAAACAGGTAAAGGCCAGCAGCCTGGAACTCCATCTGGGTCTCCCACATGGGTGGCACGGTCCACGCACTTGGGCCATCTTCTGCTGCTTTCCCAGGTGCATTAGCAGGGAGCTGGATCAGAAGTGGAGCAGCCAGAACTCGAACTGGTGCCCAATTGGAATGCCTGCATTGCAGGTGGCTGCCTAAGCTGCTATACCACAAATGCTGGCCCTCAGATGAAATTTGTAGCTAATTCTTTATAGCCTTAAATATGAATAAAAATGACTGTTAACCTTTAGAAATAATTATCAGCAAACTAAAATGAGTTACTTTCAACAGGAATTTTATTTAAAATGAGCTTACTCTGAAGATAATGTTTTTTTGTTTGTTTGTTTGTTTTTAATTTTTTTTTATTTTGACAACCCTTACATATTTAATTGGGGTAAAAAAGGTTCAAGGGCTACAGGGAAGTGGGCAAGACCACCACTTCCATACCGCTTCTGAAGAGAATGTTTCAATGAAAATCTTGGGCCCGGCATTGTGGCATAGCAAGTAAAGCTGCTGCCTGCAGTGGTGGTGTCCAAAATGGGCACCAGTTCAAGTCCCAGCTGCTCCACTACCCATCCGGCTCCCTACTAATGGCCTGGAGAAAGCAGGAAAAAATGGCCCAAGTGCTTGGGCCCTTACCACCTAAGCAGCTGCTGGTTCCTGACTTTGGCCTGGCCCAACCTTAACTGTTGCAGCCATCTGGGGAGTGAACCAGAGTTCCTGTCCCTCTGTCTCTTCCCCCTCTCTGTGTAACTCTTTCAAATAAATATTTTTTAAAAAATAACTGTTGATGGGTCATTAAGAAAGATAAAGAAAAAGATCCTGCATATAAAGGGGAAGCTTATATAGACAAAGAAAGTGTCCAATGCTGGCTTAAGAAGATAATATTTTATAAGCTGGAATTTGAAAAGAATTTTGTTTACTCACCTTTTTCCACAGAAAATTGCAGATGATTTAGAGATTTTGTTTCAAATTTACCAAGGGAGGCAGAAATTGACATTCTTGCTGAGGTCACAGTGATGACCCTGAATGAAATGCTGCCTCTCCCTGGGAATTGGCTTAACCAGTGTCACCTCAGGCCCCCTTATAACTCTGCTCGGATGCTTTGATTGGGGAGGTGATTTCCTGCATTCATCATTAAGCACCATTTTTTACTTTTGCATAGGACCTCTCCTGGCCAGGACTCGCAGTGGGTGACCTATTCCACCGGCCCCGGGCCACTATTATGGTGCTGGTGAAGGGAGTCGACAAACTGGCTCTGCCTCCGGAAGATGTCATTTCATACCCATTGGAGAATGTGAGTACCAACTAGAAGAAATGAAGGGGATATAGTCTTTGATTTGGTCAGCTGTCATTATGAACTATCTTCTAAACATCCTCTTCTTGGTTTGATGCACAATTTCTTGAAAGCACAGTTTCCTTAGCATGATTTGGAAAACACTTTCTCTGAGAACATGACATGGTGAATGTCAATTCACTGAGACATGGCTGTTCCATACAGGTGAGAGCACTTTTTGAGATCAGAATTAAAAGATCCCATTCACAATAGTCTGTCAGAGTTTCCAGGAACATTGCCTTTCCTGCAGCGTGGCATCTCCATGTGTAAGGAGACTAGAGGCTTGCAGACTCACTTCTTCCGGGCTTTCAGTCACCGCAAGTGATGGAGCCAAAAGTGAGTGTTCCTCCCCAAGTGCCAGACAGAACTTGGCAAAATCATTTCTACAGGTGTAGCGAAACGGGAAAGCAAGAAAGGTATCGCACAGTGCCAGAGAGGAATAGAACACTTGGGGGTACGCAGTTGGTACAGCAGTAACAGGCTCTACTTGGGATGTGTGCATCCCATATCAGACCACCTGGCTCTGCTTCTAATTCCAGCTTCCTGCTCATGCGCAGCCTTGGGAAGCAGGTGATGGTTCAGGTAGTTGGGTCCATGCCACCTACATGGGAGAGCTAGATTGAATTCCCATCTCCCAGCTTTGAGCTGACCTAGCCCTGGCTGTTAGGACCATTTGGGGAATCAACTGCACCTGCCTGTCTGCCTACTTTACAAATAATAAATTTTTTTTTTTTTAAGAAAAGACAAAAAAAAAAAAAACTAGCTAGCTCAGAAGCCACAGTTTATCAGGAGCTAACGCTGAAATTGTGCTCTCTGCAGAGAGCTGGGGACCACAAAATGCTATCATCCTTCCTTGAAGACTAGTGAAACTCCAGCTGCTCCTGAGGAGCTGGCTTGCCACCCTTGTCTGTGAGTCCCAAAGAGTCACCTGAGAGAAGTCAGAATTATAGGATTTGTACTGTGTACAGACTGGGTCATCACAACTCAGGTGACCCCCCCCCCCCCATAAGGACACCTCCACAACCTGGAACTCCTTCGATAAAAACACTGAAGATGAGTCACATTTACAAAACTCTTGAAAAAAAAAGTCATGAGAGAGTCAGCAGGTGCAGCAAATAAAATCCATCCCTTTAAACCAATCTCCAAGAAAATTTTTAAGTACATATATTAAAAGTATCAAAAAATTGAAAGAATTGAAACTATGAGGCAGTTATAACACATTTATGTTATGTGGTACTTTTGTCAATACAAAATAACTACCAATTTCTAAAAGTCTAATGTCATGGCATTGTACAAGACTGTGATCTGTGTGATGCCAAGTTTTGGGGAAGACTGAATTGTTTTTTGGATACTGCTGTGGCCTAGGGTAAATTACTGCCAGGCACATATGGTGGAATGCTTGCAAAAATGACCTGTGTGCTGGGTCACAGGGCACATCTCAAGGATGAAGAATTCTACATCATGTAAAGCACCTGCTCTAACCACAGCGCAGCTAAATATGAGCATAATAACAATGGTTGTTGAGAAGTCTGTTCAGATCTAGCCTTTTCCCCTCCGCAGCCTCTGCTAACCACCAGTCTCTTCTGTACATGTGTAAGTCAGCTGTTTTCAATTCTGTGTAGAAGTGAGATCATACAGTGCTTGTCCTGTGCCTGGCTGATTTCACTTACCATAACGTCATCCTGGCTCATCTGTGTTGTTGCACTGTTAAGACTGAATAATACTTTGTTGTGTGGCTACATCACAGTTTCTTAGCCCATTCATCTCAGGACAGATGTGTGGGTTGCTCACCTGTCTTGGCTGTTGTGGCTATGGCTGCCATGGGCAAGAGTGTAGCCATCCCTTCAGCTTACTTCCATTTCCTTTGCGTGAAATTGCTGGCTCATGTTTTAGTATCGCACAGAATGGTGCAAAGAATGGTAGAATAAAAACACATTGTGTTTTTCACAGTTGCTTAAAGGGTAGATATTAGATGTTTTAGTTATATGCAAAAAAAAAAAAAAGGAAAAGTATGTGAGGCAGTGGATTTGTAAAGTAACCTGATTTGATCATTCTACAATGTGTCAATGTGTACATATCAAAACATCACTGTAGGTGTGTGGTTCTATGGTGTGATGGTTAGCACTGTGGACTTTGAATCCAGTGATCTGAGTTCAAAACATCACTGTACCTCATAAATATCTACAATGATTTGTCAGTTTAAGATGAATATATGTGTGGAAATGATAAGAACAGACCACAGCTGTGACTCCTCAGGTTTAAAGCATACTGAACACCCAGGAGGCTAAAGCCAAATCAATATCTAGATCTAGAGAAACTGAAGAAGGAAAGAGCAAACCTTAAAAGCTATCAGACAGGAAAGACATCAGGGTTACAAAGGAATGAGAGTTGAATGACAGATTTCTCATCATTGCTATTGCAGACCAGAAGAACCAGAAAGGAAAAGTAACAATTATTTAGTATAAGGCTAGGCTGGGAATATTATGCCTATAGATATAATAACAAAATGATACTGATATAGGGAAATCCCAATAGAACTGCTGGGAAGAGGAAGAGCCAGAAGCAGAGTACTGGCCTGAGACGGGGGAGGGGCTGTGGGCTGTAAACCTATATTTTCTATAATGGACAGTAACTGGGAAACATCAAGATTCAGCAATATGAGTGTCTTACTTAGAGATGGTGCTAAAAACAAAGGGAAGCAATTAGAGGATTGAAAAGTGAGTGCCTCAAAGGAATAGGAAATGAGGAAAGAGGCAAATTTGCATACGAAGTCTTAGGAAACTGTTTGTCTCTTTAAGCCATGTGTATATATAACTCAAATTAATTTATTTTAGAAAGTCAACAAGAAGAGAGTTGCTCCAGAAGAGAATAGATGCACTCGTGAATAATTCATGGCTTGAGGAGGAGATCACTGTGGAGATTTCTAAATTATTTGGAACTGAATAACAATGAGTGTAGTATATATTACAAAGTTGTGGGGTGCAGCTGAAGGGGTAAGAGAAGGGAAATGTATAGCCTTATATGTGTATGTTAGACAATGTAGATGGGCCAAGATTGAAAATTAGTGAGCTTCTAGAAACCAGAAGAATTTCACGGTAAATGCCAGTAAAGCAGGAAGGAACCATATGCAGATGGAAAGGCAGATTATTTTCACAAGTGGTATTTTTCCAATTTATTGTGCAGTTTCTGAGACAAATCAATGTAGAAGTGTTCCTTTAAATAGAAAAGTCCAAAATGCCATTTCAAGACTTTCATTAGCATATAGCAACAAAGTTAGCACTGGAAAGGGAACTAACCAGTCCCCTTCCACACACCAGGAAGTTGGGCAAGCAACTCTTTCTATTGCTTGACTTTTCATGGGCCGCTCAGAATATACTTTTCCTGACCAAAGCTGGGGAGTGAGATGTAAGGCTTGGAGCACAGACCCTTCAACAATAGTGTTTAAGATCTAGAAGTGTTAGCAGAGATGGCTGAGGTAGCTTCTTGTTTTCTCGCAAGAAGGAAGTCAGATGTGGGACAGCAATGGTCAGCAAGGTGTAGAGGGGCAGGGCATCCATCAGGACCCATGGGCACCTCTGCAGACAGGACCCAAGCGAGAGCACCCACTTCCTCAGGCCGGGGAAGGCAAGGGGCCAGGGCTGAATGAGGGAACACACCTGGTGGGCAGGCGGGCTGGGAGCTGAGCACGCCGTCTGCACTCAGCCTGGGCACAGGGTCCGTTCTCCCTCTTCCCCTCCTCCCTCTTCTCCAGGACAGAGGGGCTGCTGAGTGTGAAGCAAGAGACATCCCTGGCTGTTCCGTACTCGGTGCTCCCAAGCTG
This sequence comes from Ochotona curzoniae, assembly GCF_017591425.1. Classification (NCBI taxonomy): domain Eukaryota; kingdom Metazoa; phylum Chordata; class Mammalia; order Lagomorpha; family Ochotonidae; genus Ochotona; species Ochotona curzoniae. Next base: position 14,195,655 of record NW_024465023.1, on the reverse strand, counting down.
GCTAGCCCACCTGGCACCGCACAGAGGTGGTGCCTTCCTGGGGGAGGGCGGGGAAGGCTTTGTCACCCGATGTTGCCCAGCTGGCTGGGCAGAGGGGATTCTCCTGGGCAGCCTTCCTGGGGGGAAAGGCTGGGACCACCTGTAAAGTTACAGGGTGTGGGCAGGACTGCACAGTGGGCAATGCTGGGCTGCTGCCAGGCGGCTACTGCTGCTTTGTTTTCCTCATTCCCCTCTCACACACACAGGCGAATTTCTAACCTCCTACCTAACAGATGGTCTTAGAATTCTGCTTAATGAAGCTCCTGTTTGATTAGTTTGCAACTTTAATTAGATTTTATGTCATAGGAGTACAAAAATTCTGGGACAAATATGGACAGCCTTCTAATATGGGGGAGAAAATAGATGTTTAGCACTCAAGCCTTTTACTTCCCTAACTTAGCTGTGTATGGAGTCACTTCCTTTTTTTTCAGTCTGCCTTTCTTCCAGTTCATCAACTTCTCCAGTGTGATGGCTTAGGGACAGGTGACTTTTAATCTGCAACTTCCCTAAACACAGTGCCACTTCACCAGGCAAAATGTTGCTGGCGGGTTAGTGTCATTGCTCATGTACGGGGATACTTCAAAGTTTGTGAGAAATAGAATTAAAAGATGCTTGTTTTGATGGCTTCCCCACCCCCATAAAAGTCCATGCATGGGGCTGGCATGATGGCTCAACTGGCTAATCCTCCACCTCTAAGCACTGGTATCTCAATTGGGCACTGGTTCATGTCCCTGCTGCTCCATGTCCTATTCGGCTCCCTGCTTATAGCCTAGGAAAACAGCAGAGGACACCCACCGTGCTTGGGCCCCTGCACCTGTGTGGGAGACCTAGAGGAAGCTCCTGTCAGACCCAACCATTGTGGCCACTTGGTGAGTGAAGCAGCAGATAGAAGATTGTTCTCTGTCTCTTCTTTTCTCTGTAAATCTGCCTTTCCAGTAAAAATCTTTTTTTATATCCATGCAGTTTTATCCTAATACACATTTTTCATGACCTTTTTTTTAGTAGGCAGCGAGAGCACATAAGCTCCCATCTGCTGGTTTCTGCACCGCATGTGCACAATGGCCAGGACTGGACTGAGACTGAAAGCCAGGATCTCAGTCCAGGTCTCCTGTGTAGGTGAGAGCAGTCCAGCAGCTGCAGCCATCACTGCTGCTACTGAGGGTTCGCATTAGCACGAAGCTGGAACCAGGGGCTGGCAAGGGCCATCAGACCCAAGCAGGCGCTGTGATACAGGATGCTTCTATCTGCACCCCAAGGCCAAACCCCCACTTCTTCCATAAACTTTGTGAAGATCCCTTGTATACATATATTTCAACTTTAAACTTATTCGAAGTATCTTGTGTCCCTCCAAAGCTGAGTAAGAGATCTTTACAATGGCAAAACCACTTGCAGCTGCCTCAAGCAGGCTGGTTGTGGTATGATTTTACAAGTCTGAGCTCTCTGTAGTTACTCATTATCCCTCTTTAGTTACTCATCAACTCATTTTAAGAGAATTTTTAGAAGAGTTAATGTGCATCCTGAATAAGATAAGAAATTGATTTCATTTTGCAGTATCCTGAAATTGATAAGCTTAATTTTTACGCTGGGATTTCATCAGTAAGATGTGTATAATCACATTGATTCCTGCCTGTACTACATTAGCATTAATTTGCTACTTATGAACGTGAACTGTTAAATATTAAAGGAAACTACTGGGGGGAAAAATTACCATTTAAAAAACTACCATCAGAAGCCAGTGCAATGGCTCAAGTAGTCAATCCTCCACTTCCAAGAGCCAAGATCCCATATGGAAGCAAGTTCTAGTCCTGGCTGCTCCACTTCTCTTCCAGCTCCCTGCTTGTGGTCTTGGAAAGCAGTACAGGAAACGTAAAAAATTTAAAAATTGATTAAAAAAAAAAAAAGGAAAGCAGTAGAGGATGGCTCAAAACTTAGGACCCTGCACTCACGTAGTAGACCCAGAAGAAGTTCCTGGTTCCTGGCTTCAGATCAGCTCAGCTCCAGTCATTGCATTCATTTGGGGAGTGAACCAGCAGATGAAAGACCTTCCTCTCTCTCTCCTTCTCTCTGGAAATCTGCCTTTCCAATAACAAATAAATAAATCAAAAATAAAACCATTACTACTTGTTAGAATAATATAAGCAAGTATTTTTGAGAAGAAAAAAATATATATTAAGGATTTATTTCTTTGAAAGGCAGAATTAGAGAAAGGGGAGAGAGAGAAAAAGACCTTCCATCTGCTAGTCCACTCCCTCAAGCGGCTGCAACAGCCAGAGCTGGGCCGGGCTGAAGCCAGGAGCCTGCCACTCCCATGTGGGTAGTAGCTGCACTTGGACCTTCTGCTGTCTTCCTAGGGTGTATCAGTAGAGAGCTGGATTGGAAGTGGAGCAGCTGGGACTTAAACTGCTGCCCATAAGTGCTGTGGGCACAGGCAGTGGCTTAGCTTGACTTCTGTGACAACACTAGTTCCAATATATCTTTTTTAAATAACATAAAGCAAAACAAATATGCCATGCCAGAAGTCAGAGTGTGCTACCCTGGAGGGGATAAGTGGGTGCTCCCAAGGCACTGTTGGTGCTCTGTGTCTTAATCTGGCTGGGTGACTCAAGTGCATTCCTTTGTCAACACTTGCTGAGCTGGGAACTCAGGGTTTGTGCAGTCTATTATGTTATAATTTGCTTTAAAAAAAAAATCCAGTGGAAAAACTAGGTCTTAATCATAACTGGTTTTTTTCAGACTACTATTGTCATGTGGTCCTCACTTTTGCTGTGTACGTTACACTCCTTGTCTACAGATCTTCAGAAGGTCTGCAGACAAACCCCAGCTCTTAGGGAACAATTTTAAAGTTTCACAGAGAAAAATTGGGTCTGCATTTCTTTCTGTTCCGATTCCTTCTCTTCAGTGCAAGTTAATATTTTACTGTGGAATACACATTCGTTGTGGTACATTGAATCACTATTGAAACCAAATGTTTTGCTGCTCCGCATACACAAATGACCAGAAAATGATCTGTGGTAGACCTTAGCCAGTTAGTTCTCCCTTTAGGCATGTTGCAAAATATAGACTTAGACCTCTAGGGGGCACTTGGATCTTCCGTGCCCTGGAGCAGCGACTTGATTTGGAAATGATTTGCATCTTTATTACCATGGAAAGCCCCATTGCCCTTTTTAAAATACAGCTCCTGCTTAATGCCAATCTCCATGATTTTCCTTCCTATATTGGTTCAGGTAATAATTGTGGTTTTACTCTTAAATTTCAGGCCGTTCCTTTTAGTCTTGACAACGTTGCCAATTCCATTCACTCCTTGTTTTCTGAAGAAACTCCAGTCGTTTTGCAGTTGGCTCCCAGTGAGGAAGTAAGTAATAGTTTGTACTGATGCTTTGAAAACTAGCCTTTCATAATTTTTATAGTTTTAAAACTCAGGTTATGATCGATGCTGTCAGTCTTGTGTGTACAGAGATTCATCAGTGGAATGTAACTTGGTGTTTTGGATTCTCCTTGCAGAGAGTATATATGGTGGGGAAGGCAAACTCCGTGTTTGAAGACCTGTCAGTCACCTTGCGACAGCTCCGTAATCGCCTGTTTCAAGAAAACTCCATTCTCAATTCCCTTCCCCTCAACTCTCTGAGTAGGAACAATGAAGTAAGGAGTGTGTTTGCTGAATTGAATACATGAATATCATTATTCGTTTCCCATTCCTCATGCTGTTTGAAATGTTGGAAACTTTGAAATTTCAGAAAACGAAAGTTGTGCAATTATTGTGCCATACTAGAGTCTATATTGGTATGCTCATACAGGTCTCATGATTCGTAAGCTGAGCTGTAGGAAATAGTGTTACATTCTAGCATGAGGGCTGTGTCATTTCCCCCACCATCCCCCACCCCCAATTAATTCTGGGACAGACCAAAGATCACAGTGTCTCCTTACTGGCTGGTGAAACCTGCAGACATGGTTACACGGAAGCCACTATTCAGTGCAGTGCCATTGGTTCTGGAGTCACCCCTACCTTTGGCTCCTGCCCTGTGGCTTCCCCACCTGCCCACGCACCCTCATAACTGCAGAGACGTATCTGCCAGGAACCTATCCTCTTTATCCGCTGTGAATGGCTAAGACCACCAGCAGGGAAAGTGGTCAAAGGGAGTGAGCAAACTGGGCCACTGGCAGGATCTCAGTGCAGTGCAGCTGGAGGGAACCCCACTGTAGAATGCGGGTCTATGAAAAATGGAGTGGTGATCACCCTGCCAGGGCATGGCTGTCACCTCTTTCTTTGGAAACAGCATTTGAAACCTTTTGCAATGGAAGCGAATCTCTCAAGGGGGGCACAGTTGTATGCGTTCTCTTTCGTGACTGACATCTGTAATATCCTGTGCCTTATTTGATAAATGGCAAACAGAAGGGAACTTCAAAAAGTCTGTGGAAAAATGGAATTAAAAGGTAAATTTATTTCAGTGCAGAAAACTTGAAATCATAGCATTCTTTAAATAGTTGATGGGAAATGCACATTATGGAAAAAAAAACATGTCTTTTAATTCCATTTTCCATGATTGCTGAGGTCCCCTTGTACAGCTCTCTGATGCATATTTAAAATAACGCTCATTTCCTTTGGCTTTGAAGGTTGACCTACTCTTTCTCTCTGAACTGCAAGTATTACATGACATTTCAAGTTTGGTAAGTTGACAGCCCTCACGTCTTAGTTCCATTTTGTTTAGCTTCTAGAGGATCCCTGAATGATACTGGAGGACAGTAGGAAAGTTGATGTCTGATATTTAGGATCTCATGAAAACTGCAAAGTTAGGGAGTTTTAAATTCATCTCCTGTTTAGTCATTATTTTGCATTTATACTTTTTTAAAAAAAAAATACATTTATACCTTTAAGAGAGACAGTATATTCTCCAAGAATACAGACCTGGAAATAAGAAGAACACCTTGGTTATAGTCCTAACTTAGCCATCAATTTTTTTTCTAAGATATTAAGACTTGATTCTGGTATCTTTGGGCTGACCATGGAAATAATATTGGAGCTAATAGTGCTACTGACCAAGTCAAGAAGAGACTAAATCTGCCTGAATTTTTTTTTTTTCTGGTGAATGCATTTTACAAAATCATCCTTGTGGCTAAAATGGAAGCCCTTAGCTGTTTGCTTGCTGCCAAAATCAGTTCCTAAACTTTTCAGCGGGCGTCACCTTGGGGGAGGCAGAGGTTCTGCAAGCCAAGCACTGTAGCCCTAGGAGGCCACTGAGAGGCCAGTGGGAGGTGTGTTCTGCTCCAACCGCCGGGGCTCGGAGATTCCTGAACTCATCAGGCTGAGGCTGGTCTACCCTTCTATTCTTTCACCCCCTAGCTCATGTCTGAAGTCTTAAAAGCAAGGCAGGTTTTGAAGAGCTTTCATTAAAGATTCAGAGTCCAGGCACTGCTCCTAAACCTAAGATTGTGTTAGGTTTGTTTTTTATCAAAAACTCCTATTTCAAACCAGTTGCCTTTGCCCCCATTTTAGACTATTCGTGTACTGTGAGACACTGGCATGGGTCAATAAATAAGGCCTACCACTTGGAATGGCTGTGTGTGACACCTTACTTTGTCTGCTGCCGCGTTTTGCTCTCTTCTCCCCAGTTGTCTCGACATAAGCATCTAGCCAAGGACCATTCTCCAGATCTGTATTCGCTGGAGCTGGCAGGTTTGGATGAAATTGGGAAACGTTATGGACAAGACTCTGAGCAATTTCAAGATGCTTCTAAGATCCTTGTGAATGCCCTGCAAAAGGTAAATTTCAGTGTGGGTAAGAGTGTGGAGTGTGCCCAGGTCTCTTAGCCTCCACATGGAAAACTGCTCCAGGAAACATGAGTCAAGTCTCCTGTGCCTTCTGCAGGGTCCTCCTTATCACAGTGGCCAAGGGTAGAGTCAGAAGTGGGAATGCATAGTGGGAGTTTTTTTCCAGTGTTGGAAGGAGCAGCATTAGAAAGCAAGTGATACCCCCAGTGCAGTACTTTGCATATGTGGATTCTGCATAAATGTGTAAAACTTAGCACTGTAATCACTTTTTTAAAAATTTATTTTTACTGGAAAGCCATATTTACGGAGAAGGAGAGACAGAAAAAAAGATCTTGCATCCACTGGTTTACTTCCCAAGTGGCCGCAATGGCCAGAGCAGAGTTGATCCAAAGCCAGGAGCCAAGAACCTCTTCCAGGTCACTCACGCAGGTGCAGGGTTCCAAGGCTTTGGGGCATCCCCAGGCCACAAGCAGGGAGCTGGAAAGGAAGTGGAGCAGCTGGGATACAAACTGGCGCCCATATGGGATCCCAGTGTAGGCAAGGTGAGGACTTTAGCTATTAGGCTACTGTGCTGGGCTCAGTGGTATGATCATGTGTTAGTGGCCTTAAATACACTGACATATTGCACAACCTGCATCACTAGGACTTTCTCATCTTCCTGAACTAAAACTCTGTACATGTTAAACACTGTGAGACAGTCAAGGCAGAACACCTAGCATACTAACAGGCATTTAGTAGGTGCTTAAGAAATGCATTGTCTCCTCTGCCCTTGAAGTTGCTCATCTGAACTTCTTTAGTAAGGCCTTGCAGAAGTTTGTGATTAAACAGAGACCAGTTAGGAAGATTGGGTGTTATTGTGATTCCTTTTGATTCACTTGAAAGGCAGAGAGGAACAGTCTCCCACTCATGGTTTACGCTGTAGGTGCTCCCAACAGCACAGACTGCAGCAGGTCGAAGCCAGGCCTCAGACTCAGCCCACTCTCCCACAGGGGTGTCCGAAACCTAAGCATTTGAATCATTACCTACTGTCTCCCAGTGTGGGTGTTAGCAGGAACCTGCAGTTGGGAGCGGAGCCAGAACTAGAACCCAGCACTGTGATATGGGACACCAATTGTCCTAAACTGCATCAAAGGCCCCACTTCAGGAGGAGTTCTTCATTTCCCTTCCTTCTTCCCCCTCCCCAAGTTTATATGCCAACAAGTTCAGTCTCAAAGCAACCACTTTCGAAATTTTAGTAGCTGTTCAAGCTCAACGCTTTTCTGAATATTTTAACATAATCAAAACCTTGAAGACTTGGCCCTCTCTAAGACATAGTGTAGGGGCTAGCACTGTGGCATTATAGGTTAAGCTTTTGCCTATGGTGCCAGTATCCTGTATGGGGACTGGTTGGAATCCTAGCTGCTCCACTTCTTTTTTTTTTTTTTTAAAGATTTATTTTTTATTATTTTTTTATTGGAAAGGCAGATATACAGAGAGGAGAGACAGAGAGGAAGATCCTCCGTCCGATGATTCACTCCCCAAGTGAGCGCAAGGGGCCGATACTATGCCAATCCGAAGCCAGGAGACTCCTCCGGGTCTCCCACATGGGTGCAGGGTCCCAAAGCCTTGGGCCGTCCTTGACTGCTTTCCCAGGCCACAGGCAGGGAGCTGGAAGGGAAGCGGGGCTGCTGGGATAGAACCGGCACCCATATGGGACCCCGGGTGTGCAAGGCGAGGACCTTAACCACTGCGCCATCGTGCCGGGCCCAGCTGCTCCACTTCTAATCCACCTGAGAAAGCAGCAGAAGATGACTCAAGTCCTTGGGCCCCTCCCTAGGCCCACCTGGGAAACCTGGAAGAAGCTCCCAGCTTCTGACCAGCCCAGCTCTGACTATTGTAACTGTTTGGGGAGTGAACTAGTGGGTGGAAGATCTGTCTCTCTTCTCTTTACTATGCCTTTCAAATAAAAATAAATAAATCTTTGAAAATAAAAATAATAAGACATAGTGTAATTTGTGAACCACCAGTAAGTATATGGCTTATGGCTACACTAATGATTTATAAGCCATTTTTTTTAAAAAAAGAATGTGAGTGATGCATGTTAATTAGCTCAGTTGAGCCATTTTGCATAAAGACTTTGTCCATTTAAAAGAGATAAAGATGTATTTGAGACAAATAACATTAATAAGAGATTTTCAGTTTGCAGATGACATGTACAATCTGTATGGTGGGAATGCTGTGGTGGAATTAGTGACTATCAAATCATTTGACTCATCCGCCGGGAGGAAGGCAAGGACCATCCTTGAGATAAAACAAGATGTGAGTATGATTTTACATCCTGCTTTAAAACTTAGAAAGGTCACTTTAAAAAAAACAGATCCAATCCTGTAGCTTCTGTGGTGACACAAAGGTGAATCGGACAATCAATTTCAGTTGAAGGCAAGCTTTCTCATTTACAGTTTGCCAGTAATGCTCACTTCTTTGTGGGTGTCATCACACAACACAAGCAGTTGAGTCTGGGATGAAAATCAAATTTGTCAAAACCAAAAAGGCCATTCAGATATGGGTAGACACGAGGAGGCACCCGAAGTGCCCCTGAGGGGCTGGCGGGCTTCCACCGCCTGCGGATGCCACTCCTCTAGGAGGTGCCTCGTCTCTGTGACCCAGGTTCATTGTGACCCTTTTGTGCACAACTCTACTTTGACTTGACTTCAACAGTCTTTTGATAAGGCTCCTTCTTTGATCTTAAGCATTTAGTGGGTTGGAGGCATGGTCGGTGGCCATGGTAAAATATATGTGTGTTTGTCACTGGTTAGTTGCAGCCGCCATCTCAAATCCTTAGACCATTTTTGCTAAACACACTAGACCAAAGTGAATGCTCTGAAATGGGAAGTTAGTATGAAACGTGCTGTGGAATACTCAGCAGTCTCTGATTCCCTCTGTCGTGTCACAGACATCACTGTGGTACATCCAACCCTTCTGTACTCATGGTCTGTCCTGCTTCCCAGGGGAGAGAGGCCTCAGCATGAGGTTTCTTTGTAGGGTTCTGAAATTAGGTTGTGCCAATGACTGTACAGCTCTGTAAATACACTAAAATTCATTGAGTCATCCCTGTCAAAGGCATGGGAAAGGGAACCTGCTTATGAAGAGAAGCCAATAATCTTTCCAGGATTGGAGATCCTTCACTTCAACCCTAAGCTCCCTGCGGGTAACACACACACATACGTCCCCATTCTCTGCCCCGGCTGAAATGCCCAGCTTCCCTTAGTGTAAGGAGATGCTGATCGAGTCCTCCTAGTGGGACAGATAGAACCTGGGTATTCTCCATTTGCACTGCTAGGCACCATGCCCTCATTTCTCACACCTCACTATGGCACTGCCTTCTAAACTATTTCCCTGTTTGCTCTGCTGGCCTGTCCCAGATCCATCCTACAGACTGACATCAGACTTAACCTTTTTTAAGCCAAACCTGAGCCAAATCATGTCACTCACTTCCTGTCTAGAAGTGGCCCCTGACTTCTCCGTGCCCCTAGGCACAAGTCCAGATTCTCCCTGTCTTCTCTGATTCTATTCCCTGTCCTGCTGTCGTCCTACTGTTGAAGTGTTCAGGGCCAAAATGAATTCACTTTTATCATCAATGCCTTTGTCAGGCCAGGAACTGATCCTCTCTCCTCTCCTCTCCCCTCCTGTGAGGCCTGGCAGTTCCGGCTCCAAGACAGGTGATGGGATTGATGCACCATTTGTTTCCCTCTTTAAAATTATAAGCTAGTTAATACTAGTAAAAGAATGGAAATATTAACTCCCCGTGGCTTAAGAGAACAGTCGTGCCTGGCAAGAGCTCCTACCTTCTCGGTCTGTCTGTCCCCCTCCAGAGGTGACTATTAACTCTGTCATGCTCTGCTTTTCCTTATATATACTTGGGCTACATGTGTGCTATCATCTGGTTTCATCTGTATTTGAATTTTTTACAAATACAATCACACTGCACATCTTCTTCTGGTTCTTCGCTCAGTATTGCCTTTAAGAAAACCATGCCAGGTGATCAACATGGCTGTAGTTCTGTCACTTCATTGCTGTTACAACCCTTGTGTGCGTATACCACAACCATGCATTCTGTCGCTGTTCTCATGTGTGTCCTGGAATGGGTATAGATAGATGTCTTCCCTAGGCTGTGGGCTTCCTGAAGTGCAGCATATGCACACCTTCAACTTCATTCGGTGTTGCCAACTTTTCTCAAGCAGTTGGACCAGTTTATACTACGACCAGTACTGCCAATTACCCTCTCCACAAAGGTCCCCATTAGTTCCTCCTGGTGCAAGTGATATCTTCTGGGTTATGAATAAATGTCTGTTAGACAAATGATTCCTAGCCACTGTATTGAGATTATTTCCAATCTTAAAATTCTTCCCTTGAGGCAGATGCTGCGCAAGTGAAGCCTTGACTTGTGACACTGGCATCCAATATGGATGGCAATTCAAGTTTTAGCTGCTCCATTTCCAATCCAGCTCACTGCTGATGGCCTGTAAAGGCAGTAGAAGATGCCCCAAGTGCTTAGGCCCCTGGACCCATGTGTAGGGAATGCAGAACAAGTTCCTGGCTTTGGACAGGCCTACAGCTCCACTTGTTGTAGCCATTTATGGAGTGAACCAGCAGATGGAAGATTCTCTCTCTCTTGTGTTTGCTTTCTCTGGCACTCTGCTTTTCAAGTAAAAATAATTAAATCTTTGAAAAAGAATGGCTTTTGAAAAAAATTTTCCCTGTTGATTTTTTTTTCTTTTTTCATTATAGAATCCAAGTTCCTACAACCTTGCATATAACTATAATTTTCAGTATCCAGTGATTTTCAACATGATACTTTGGATCATGATCGCCTTGGCCTTCTCTGTGATCATCACTGCTTACAATATTTGGAACATGGATCCCGGATATGATAGCATCATTTATAGGATGACAAACCAGAAGATTCGAATGGATTGAACTTGTCAGGCTTAGGAAAGGAGTTTAGGAATTGCTTGTTTTATTAAAATGTATCTTTTAGTGTGGTTTGAAGTAGATACAATACTTTAAATTTGTTTAAAAAAATGTTCTCTATTTTGTCTGTGCCTGTGATATTTTTTCAGAGTGAAGTGTAGTATTGATATCAAGTGAACTCCGTGACAGATTCCATAATAAGCTCGACTGTTATGACATGCCCATGTAATATAATCTCATTCCATTTAATAAAGTTGGAAATATGCACTGAATGAAGATGTAAAATGCTTGGAATAGTCTGTGTTATTTAAGCTGGAAAAGTACACTGAATTTATTACAGAAACATCAATGCTCAACTTTCTCACACAAGATAGGAAAAAAGATCATGTTTGGGATGTTGTATCTATGAACCATTTATAAATGTCTTAATTTGATGTAAATATCTCTGAAACAAGAGAAAGGTGTTTTAACTTGTTGCAGCCTTCAAACGTGGGTGTGCATACACAGTCGCTTCGCCCTAGGACTGATGAACAGGGTAGCTGCTTTCTGAACTTCTGCAAGTTTGGTGCTCTATTATCTAGTACAGATATTGAAGCTACTGCAGTGATCTACGGGGAGACTAGCTTTGTGGAGTCTAGATGCTTACAATTATACTTTTAGAGCCAGATCTTTGGGAAAGATACCTTGAATCATGTTTTTGCTTCAATAACCTTTCACCTATAAATTTACTACAGTATGCATAAAATTTCATTCTGCAGAGTATTAAATGAAAATGGATGATTTTTACTTTTCATGTAAAAGTGGACCAATGCCTATAAGGAGTGACAAAGTTATGAATGATTCCAAATTTGTTCCACTTCAGTACTAAATTTTTTATAGTGTAAAAACCTGTTGGACAGAGCCCTATAAAGTAACCTAGCGGCTAAAGTCCTCGCTTTGCATGCACCAGGATCCCATATGGGCAATGGTTCTAATCCCAGTGGCCCCACTGCCCATCCAGCTCCCTGCTTGTGGCCTGGAAAAGCAGTCGAGGATGACCCAAAGCCTTGGGACCCTGCACCTGCGTGGGAGACCTGAAGGAAGCTCCTGGCTCCTGGCTCCTGGCTTTGGATTGGCTCAGTTCTGGCCATTGCGGCCGCTTGGGGAGTGAATCAGTGGACTAAAGATCTTCCTGTCTCTCCTCTCTGTATATCTGACTTCCCAATAAAAATAAATAAAATCATTTTTTAAAAAACCCCAAAAAAGGGCCCGGCGTGATGGCGTAGTGGTTAAGGTCCTCAGCTTGCACACCCGGGATCCCATATATGGGCACTGGTTCTAATCCCAGCAGCCCCGCTTCCCTTCCAGCTCCCTGCCTGTGGCCTGGAAAAGCAGTCAAGGATGGCCCAAGGCTTTGGGACCCTGCACCCATGTGGGAGGCCCGAAGGAGGCTCCTGGCTTCGGATTGGCACAGCTCCAGCCGATGCGGCTACTTGGGGAGTGAATCATCAGATGGAAGATCTTCCTCTCTGTCTCCTCTCTGTATATCTGCCTTTCCAATAAAAATAAAAATAAATCTTTAAAAAAATCCCTAAAAAACATTTATCTCATCAGAAATGGTTTTTTTTTTTTTCTTTTTGCTGTTGTTGATAACAGATGGTTTTACACTGGATTTTTTTTTTAATTTATTTCCTTTTATTGGAAAGTCAGATATACAAAGAGGAAGAAAGACAGAGAGGAAGAGCTTCTGTCCACTGATTCACTCCCCAAGTGACCACAACGGCTGGAGCTGAGTCGATCCAAAGCCAGCAGGAAGGAGCTTCTTCCGGGTCTCTCCTGCAAGTGCAGGGTCCCAAGGCTTTGGGCAGTCCTTTACTGCTTTCCACAAGCAGGGAGCTGGATGGGAAGTAGAATAACCAGGATACAAACTGGTACCCATATTGTTTAGCCACTAGGCTATTGCACCAGGTCCTTACTATAACATTTTTAAAGATGAAGGAATAGCTCAAATAGAGTCTTAAAGGTGTAGTGTTATTTCTTTTTTAAAAGATTTATATATTTTATTTGAAAGGTTTTATAGAGGAGAGAGAGAGATCTTGCATCTGCTGTGTCACTCCCCAAATGGCAGCAACAGCCAGACCTGAGCTGATCCAAAGCTGGGACTCAGGAATTTCTGAGTCTCCCACGCGGGTGCAGGATCCTAAGGCTCTGGGCCATTTCCAGGCCATAAGCAGGGAGCTGGATACGGAGTGGAGCAGTCAGACATGGATTGGCATCCCATAGGATGCTGGCTCTACAGGGTGGGGAATTAGCTTGCTGTGCTACCAAGCCAGCCCATTTAGTGCTTTTCTGAGAAGACATATAATGGGGTATAGTGTAAGCAGTCCTGTTACTGGGAACCCTCCTTAGGTCTAGGTTAGCTGTTTCTGTCTCTTCTTTGGAAAGTCATTAAATCATTTTTAAATAGTTGAGTGGCAAGTTTGAGAAGAGTCTATTTAGCTGTGTCTTCTGCCACTTCCAGCCAAATGCCTTTAATAATTAACAGCATTAAACTTCCATAAATAGGGGCTGGTGTTGTGGTATAATGGATTAAGCCACTGCCTACAAAGCCCATATAGGCATATAGCCCATCCCATATAGGCACTGGTTCAAGTCCTAGCTATGCCACTTTTGATCCAGCTCCCTGCTGGCACACCTGGGGAACAAGTGGAAAATGGCCCAAGCCCTTGGGCCCCTGCACCCAGGTAAGAGACCAAGAAGAAGCTCCTGGCTTCAGCCTAGGCCTGCTCTGGCAAATATGACTACTATATGGCGAATGAACCAGAAGATGGAAGCTGACTCTCTTGTCTCTTCCCCTACCCCCTCTCTCTCTAACTCTTTCAAATAAGTAAATCTTTTGCTAAACATCAGACTTCTATAGAATGGAGTCAGTTTTCGTTTTCCTCCGGCCTCTCACTGAAGTGTACGTAATAGTGTGAAGCAATCTCACAGGGAAGAAAAACTACCAAGTCACTCAAGTATTCTCTGCTCCTTACCCCTTGCCAGCTTGGTGGGGTGACGGCATTTTAGCTGCCTGGTCCCAACAGGGCTCACATTTGGGGAGCAGAAATCTATAATGCTGCAGAGCAGTTGGAATCCATTTTTCTTCCAAGTTTCTTATATATAAACATTGCCATAGAAGTTAGACTGTTATGATTAAATATGAAGTAAACCAATGCCTTTGTAATTTAAAACTGATGAGACTTTAAGTTCTAGGGGAAGAAAAAAATTAATTACATGACAGCACTAATCCTTATAGGGTAAATGGCATCAGCATCCTTCTATCTGTGTTAGGCAGAAAGCAATTAATTAAAATAAATGTTCTGCCAAGATTATTATACCTGTTGCTGATGATTTGCTCTTAAATTAAGTCTAATTTGTTCAGGAACATAAATCACAGTGCTGAGATCTGTGTGAGAGGCAGGAAAGGCAGACTCATGGCAGACTGTTCTGACATTGAAAGAGGAAATCCAATCCAATCACTTGGCAGCTAATTGGAAGATTCCAGGATTACAAAATATCAGATTCTATATGTGCTAGATAGTGCTTATGGCCTACTCTATTAGAAATAACACAGAATCGATTTTTATTTTCTTTGGCTATGTCTTTCTTAAGTGAGTGATAATATATTTTCATCGATCCATGTCATACGGAAGCTATAAACTTTTCAATGGACAGTCCAGTTGAGGAGCTGGGACCAATAACCATGCCTTCTGAATCTCACAGTGGCATCAAGCCTTCTAGCCTTGGACTTAGATAAAGTTTCTTTCTAGCCTTTTCATGTCAGAATGGCTGAATATGCCACATTTTCTTGGGAAAACAGAGTGGGTCAAAGGAGGTCAGGAGTAAGAGCCATTGTGGTCAAAATGCATCAGCACACATATCACTGAATTAGGCTCACTGGCTTCACCATTCTGTAGCTGAATAATCTCAGGAAAATCTTTTAACTTTGCTGAATGATGGTAATACCCCAGGTTTGTGGGAATTAGCACTCAAAGAGAAAAACACATTCTGAAGTTTGTGGATGGTTAATAAACTACAGTACACTAGTGAAGTAAAGTAAATTCAAGGAACTCTACTCAGACCAATATTATTATGCTCTTGATGTTCACTAGCCAGTCTCTTCCTGCAAGCCACAGGAGCAAACTTCAGTGAAATGTCAGCTGGCCTGTTCGTATCCTTAACACTTGTCCCCTTTAATCTTGACTGATGTTCAAGATTGTTAGCCAGTTAATTTACAGTCCTTCAATTTGGGCTTGGGCTTTGCTCAGGACTCAGTTCAGGCTATTTGTTTCTGGAAAGAAGACAAGTGAAGTGGTTGGTGGTGTGCCCATCACAATACATCCTTATCAGGAGACAGGGATATCAATGTCTCATTTTTGATGATGTAAACTTTGGTCAAACTGCCAAGTTTTTCCCCTTTAAAGTTACTCATTTTTTTCCTTAACATTTTAAACTTTATTATTATTATTAAACACTTTAAAGAATGAGCCTGGTTACCTCTAGCCCAGGGCTAATACAAATCACTTTTTAAAAATATTTATTAATATTTGAGAGGCAGATATACAAAACACAGAGACAAGGAGAGACAGAGATCCTTAATCCTCTGGTTCACCCCCCAAATGGCTGCAATAACCAGAGCTGGCCCAGTCCGAAGCCAGAAATCTGGGTCTCCCACGTGGGTGTAAGGGCCCAACAACTTGGACCATCTTTTGCTCTTTCTCAAGCACACTAGCAGAGAGCTGGATAGGAAGTGGAACAGCCAGGACTCGAACCCACACCTATATGGGATGCTGGCACTGTATGTAGGTGGAGTCTTAGGTTACAATGTTACCATACAGCCTCCATAATTAAATACCTTTAAAATATCATACTTCTAGGGCCCGGAGCGGTGGCGCAAGAGGTTAAAGGTCCTCACCTTGCACACCCGGGATCCCATATGGGCACAGGTTCTATCCCAGCAGCCCCGCTTCCCATCCAGCTCCCTGCCTGTGGCCTGGGAAAGCAGTCGAGGACGGCCCAAAGCTTTGGGACCCTGCACCCACGTGGGAGACCTGGAAGAGGCTCCTGGTTCCCGGCTTCGAATCGGCATAGTACCGGCTGTTGCGCTCACTTGGGGAGTGAATCATCAGACGGAAGATCTTCCTCTCTGTCTCTCCTCTCTGTATATCCGCCTTTCCAATAAAAAAATAATAAAAATAAATCTTTAAAAAAATAAAAAATATATCATACTTCTAACATTAATTTTATCATTCATTGATTTTTTTAAAAATTTATTTGTTTTATTTGGAAGGCAGACTTGTAGAGAGAGATGTCTTCCATCCACTGGTTCACTTCCCAGAGGGCCAATGGCCAGAACTAGGCTAGGCTAAAGCCGTGAGACAAGAGCTTCATCCAGGTTTCCCACATGGATGGCAGGGCCCCAAATACTCATGCCATCTTTTGCTGCCTTTTCCAAGCCATTAGCAGGGAACTGGATCATTAGTGGAACAGCCAGGACTCGAGCTGGTACCCATCTGGATACCAACTAAGTCACAATTCTGGTCCCCCATTTGATGATTATTATCCAAAACAATTATTACTGAGGTGCTTGTCAAATAATTATTCTCTATTTCCATCATTCCCTTTAAAATTTTTAATTGAAATTCTGCAAAGAACAGCTTTCTCTTCTCCCTCATTAATTTATTCTATTATTCATATTGGCATGAACTCATGGGTATTTGTTTTAGCCTCTGATAAATCTCTAAATTATGATTGAGCACTGCCACTTATTTTGTCACTTAACTGTCCCTGATGTGGCTCTTGGGAGCCCCTATACATTGCCTCCTGTGTTCTTTCAACATCCCACCATTCTTTGGAATACTCTGTGTTCTGGCAGCACCCGCCTTTATGGGCTAGATGTTTAACTTAACCAGAAGCTTATCTTTACACCAGGGTGATAAAGATGGACAGCGAGCTAGTTAAAGTGGTAATTACTAGAATAGATAGTGAGAAAATGAGTAAGGGAGTAGGAAGAAATGTTCTTGCTTTTGATGCCTCAAAGGGTAACAAGGTCATGGTTAGATTTCATGATTTTTTTTTTTTTGGTCTATTACTCAATGTTCCCTTAATCTTCAATTAACAGCTCAGCTAGATCTTCATTCATGCCAGTGGATCATGTGGGTTACTCAAAACGTGGCTTGTGGACCTGGTGCCAGCCCACAGCCTGCCATGTGGTAAGCACAAAAACTGAGATCAGTGTGTTGAGAAATTGTGATATTCCATGATATCCAAACTTAAAAACGGACTCATTGTGTTGAATGAGGTACAGAACAGTCTGGGTGTTGGGAAGCTTCTGTGGTGAGCCACATACAGAACAACCTGCAGCCTAGCCATGTACAACAAAGCCAAGCTGGAATACGGTGTGAGGTTGGTTTGCCAACTGTCCTAATCCCCAGCGCTGCTAATAGCAAAGTACTACAACCAAGATGTTTATTTTGGCTCACACTTCTGATCCAAGGCCACAACTATTCCTGGTCTTCTTGCTGATGGAGTTCTGAGGTAAGGTGAGAGCCAGGGAGTCCCTTATGAGAGCCAGGGAATGCACTCACATACGTATTCTGGTCTCTTTCATAAAGCCACTATCTAATCTGTTCACCTCCCAAAGGCCCTATCTCCAAACAACTGTATTAAAATGTCTGCCTTTAGAGCCTGGCGTGATGATGTGGTGGTTAAAGTCCTCGTCCTGCATGTGCCAGGATCCCATATGGTGGTCGCTGGTTCTAATCCCAGCGGCCCTGCTTCCCATCCAGCTCCCTGCTCCCTGCCTGTAGCCTGGGAAAGCAGTCAAGGATGCCCAAAGTTTTGGGACCCTGCACCTGCGTGGGAGACCTGGAAGAGCTCCTGGCTTCGGATTGGCTCAGCTCCAGCCGTTGCGGTCACTTTGGGAGTGAATCATTGGATGGAAGATTTTCCTCTCTGTCTCTCCTCTGTTCTGTATATCTGCCTTCTTTAAAGAAAATAAAATTTCTGCCTTTAAAAAATGTATTTATTTGAAAGGCAGAGTGTCAGAGAGAGAGAAATCTTCCATCAACTGGTTCCCTAATGGCCATAATGGCCACATCTGGACCAGGCTGAAGCCAGGAGCTTCACCCAGATTTCCCACGTGGGTAGCAGGACCCAAGGGCATGGGCTAGGGAGCTGGATCAGAAGCAGAGCAGCTGGGACTCCAACCAAGGCTCACACAGAATGTCCATGTGCCAAGCAGCAGCTGAACCCTTTCAAAATACTGGCCTTCAGTTTCCACCTTCTCAGTCTCTCACAATATGAGTGTCATAGGGGAAAACCCAAGTTCAAATGACTGCATCAACTGTCACCCAAAAGTATAAATATTCAGAATTTAGGGCATAGTATGATGGCACAATTGGCTAAATCCTCTCCTTGCAAGTGCCAGGATCCCATATGGGTGCTGGCTCATGTCCCAGCTGTTCCACTTCCCATCTAGCTCCCTGCTTGTGGCTTAGGAAAGCAGTAAAGGATGGCCCAAGTTGCTGGACCCTGCACCTGTGTGGGAAACCTGGAAGAAGCTCCTGGCTCCTGGGTTCAGATCAGCTTAGCCCCAGGCACTGCAGCCACTTGGAAAGTGAACCAGCGGATGGAAGGTTTTTCTCTCCTCTCCTTCTCTCTGCAAATCTGACTTTCCAATACAAATAAGTCTTTTTTTAAAAGTTCAGAATTTATAGTTAGCCCTAAGTTTCAAATTATAAATAGAAACTGCATGAATGTTTGAAGACATTCTGGGGCTAAATCATTATTTACTTCTATTCTGGATAAAAATTAAAAACAAATATCTTGGGGGCAAGCACTGTAGTACAGCAGGTTAAGGCATTGCTTGACACCTGAATGCCCCATCAGAGTGCTTGGGTTCAAATTCCACTTCATCTTCTGATCCAGTTCCCTCTTACTGTATACCCCAAGAGGCAAGGGATGATGGCTCGAGAACTTGGCACCCACACAGGAGAGCCAGAGGGCATTCCAGACTCAGCTCTGCCGGGCCCAGTCTGGCTGTCGGGGACATTGTGGAGTGATGGATAGATAGTTGCTTTGCCTCTCTTTCTCTGTCACTATACCTTTCAAATAAACAGAAATAAATAAACTTTTAAAAATGAACATCCTCAGTTTGCTGAGTTCCTTTAAAATGTCATCCTGGACTCCTAGAAACATACCTCTGAGGTACTGCGGCTTCACCCTAAATGTTCAGACAAAATGATGAAATACTTCAGCTACACATCATTCCCTGAAGGTAGGCTTGTCAACAGCCTGACCTAAATCAAATGCATTAACAAGTAACCAAGCACTTTATTTATCCCATATGGGTGCTGACTTCTGTCCCTGCTGCTCCACTTCCAACCCAGCTCCCTGCTAAAGGCCTGGGAAAAAGCAGCAGATGGCCCAAGTTCTTGTGTCCCTGCTGCTCATGTGGGAGACTTGGAAGAAGCTCCTGGCTTCAGCCTGTTCCAGCCCTGGCTGCTGCAGCCATCTGCTAAGTGAAAGAGCAGATAGATGGTCTCTGATTTCTTCTTCTCTCTGACTTTGAAATAAATAAGTAGGAGGGCCTGGTGCAATGGCCTAGTGGCTAAATCCTTGCCTTGCATGCACTAGGATCCCACGTGGGTGTTGGCTTGTGTCCCGGCTGCTCCACTTCTCATCCAGCTCCCTGCTTGTGGCCTAGGAAAGTAGCAGAAGATGGCCCAAAGCCTTGGGACCCTGCACCTGTGTGGGAGATCCTGCACCTGTGTGGGAGATCCACAAGAAACTCTAGGCTCCTGGCTTTGGATCAGCTCAGCTCCAGTGGTCGTGGCCACTAGGAGAGTGAAGCAGTGGATGGAAGATCTTTCTGTTTCTCTTTCTCTTTAGATCTGACTTTCCAAATCAAAACTAAATACGTAGGGGCCAGCAGCATGGCTCAACAGACTAATCCTCCATCTGCTAGCACCGGCATCCCATATGGGTGCTGGTTCATGTACCAGCTGCTCCATTTCCCATCCAACTCCCTGCTTGTGGCCTGGGAAAGCAGCAGAAGATGGTGCAAACCCTTAGGCCCCTGCACCCATGTGGGAAATGTGGAAGAAGCTCCTGGCTCCTGGCTTCAGATGAGCCCAGCCCTGGCCTTTGCAGACATTTGGAGAATGAACCAGTGGATGGAAAACCTTTCTCTCTGTCTTCTCTCTGTAAACATGCCTTTCAAACAAAAATAAATATATCTTTTTTAAAAAGGAAATCTTACCAAAAAAAATTTACTAATATTAGAATTTTGTCCATAGTGTGCCTGTAGGTTTTTAATACGGAGAAACTGCTTTGACTCCAACTTTCTAGTGCATCATATTTGGGAAAAGACAAGTCATTATCACGTGATTGCCTATTTATACTCTCCAAGACTAACCTTGTGTTTCTCCTGATTACTTACAATTTTATCTTTCAAATATAATAAAATCAGGTTTATGTTTCTATATCATGCTTTCAAATTTTAATTTTCAAAGTAAGTCTTATGTTTTATAAAATCACTGGTCCGGTATGGAACTGAAGTTAGAAACTGGTCCTTTCCCACACTCTGAGGACTATCAACTCACATCTCCTATGTGTGTTGGTTCGTGTCCCGGCTGTTTCACTTCCCTTCCAGCTCCCTGCCTGTGGCCTAGGAAAGCAGCAGAAGATGGCACAAAGCCCTGGGACCCTGCACCTGTGTGGGAGACCCAGAAGAGACTCCTGGCTCCTGGCTTCAGATTGACTCAGCTCCTGCTGTTGTGGCCATTTGGGGAATGAACCAGCAGATGGAAAAGCTCTCTGTTTCTCCTTCCCTCTGTATCTGCCTTTCAAATACAAAAATAAAATAAAATAAATCTTTTTGTATTAAAAAAAAATCCTAAAATCAGAAATGTCAAGAGACAGACCAAAAAACAGGGAATAAAACCCAGGGGAAGAACCTACAGGGGACAGACAACCATTTCAGAAATGAATAAATTACAAAGCACCCATGGGAGAGGAGGTTCAAATGAAAATTTAATATAGGCTACTGAAAACCCCCAACATATTGTTTCATTTTTAGAGTCAGTGAAGAATAATGAGAGCTAATTTTTAAAACTCTAAGGAAACTTCTCAGAAACAAGAGAAAACTGAAATCTATAAATGGAAAGGGCCTAGCCTGCACTAGAGGAAACTGACAATATCAAGTCGGCTCCAAGACAGAGTTTAATAAATTTTTAAATGACAAGAAGACATTTTCAGGAATTTCAGGCAAAAGGTCAGATTCCATATTTGAATGAGAAAATGTGGCTGGCGTCAGACTTTTCCAAAGTATTCCAAGAGGGGAGGGGCAAGGAAAGATCACGCGAGCCAAGAATGTTATACCTAGCCTGGCTGCCCCTTAAGAATCCTGTACACAGAGAATAAGTTTCAACTTCTTCACGTTTTACTCTGGTTATCCGAGAGGCAGTGGGACAAAATGAGCAAGAGCTCCCACCCACTGGCTCACTGCCCGAGTGCCTGTGGCAGGTGGGACGGACGGGGCAACTGGAACTTGAACTCGGACACCCCTCCCACAGGATGGCGGCATCCCTAGTAGCAGCTTAAGCACTACATGAAACGCCTATCTGAAACTTACACCTGTGAAACACTCCCCCACTGCAGACACGGCTCTCCTTCCTCACTGTGAGGCTCAAGGATTCACAATGACCCCTCCCTGGGCCCATCACCAGCGCCAGGCCTCCATGCAGGGCCTTGGGCCTGCTTCTGGTTTCACACATTGGCTGTACACTGCCCCCTTAGACTCTACCAGACTTCACGCTCTGCTGGCTCTGCTCCCGAATCCCCTGTCATCTAGTGCCTCGGATGCTCTGACAGATGACTGACACTGTGTCTGAGTCAAGGGACCAAGGAGAGCTCTGTATTATTCTTGCAACTTTTTGGAAAGTGTGAAATATTTCCAAAATAAAATAGTTGTTAACAAGTCACATTCTACACTTTTATACATTTTTTTAAAGTTTTAAAATGTTTGGGGGGAGGGGTGATGTGATAGCTCAACTAGCTAATCCTCCACTTTGCAGCCTTGGCATCCCATATGGTTCATGTCCTGGATGTTCCACTTCCCATTCAGCTCACCGCGTGTGCTCTGGGAAAGCAGAGGAGGATGGCAAAATGTTTTTGGGACCCTGTACCCATATGGGAGACCTGAAAGAAACTTCTGGCTTTGGATTGCTCAATCCAGCCATTGCAGCCATTTGGGGAGTAAAATAATAAATTGAAGATCTTTCTGTCTCTCTTAGTTTCTGTAAACCTGACTTTCAAAAAATAAATATATATGTATGTATGTACGTATGTATATATATAAATCTTAAAAAGAAAAGATTCAAATAGTGGATGATTCCCTTAGTAAAAATAAAAAGTTTTCCTGGGCCTGGTGTGGTAGCATAGTGGCTAAATCCTCACCTTGCATGCACCAGGATCCCATGCGGGCACCGGTTCCAATCCTGGCTGCTCCATTTCTCATCCAGCTCCCTGCTTGTGGCCTGGGAAAGCAGTCAAGGACGGTCCAAAGCCTTGGGACTCTGCACCCACATGGAAGACCCAGAAGAGGCTCCTGGTTCCTGGCTTCAGATCAGCTCAGCTCCAGCCATTGTGGCTACTTGGGGAGTGACCCATCGGACGTAAGATCTTCCTCTCTGTGTCTCCTTCTCTCTTATATCTGCCTTTCCAGTAAAAATAAATAAGTCTTTTTCAAAAAAGTTTTCCTTTTGGTGCAAAGACTGGGCACTGGTAGTACCCAGCAGCCTATTTCCTAGTACAGTGAGAAGTGGCAGAATCAGCCACCTGAAAACAAGTAACACCTGCTGTGAATTGCACCTGCAAGTTAGAGGCCGCACGAAAGCATTCCTAATCCTCTCCTGCTCCTGAGAAACTGACAGACAACTCCTATGTGTAAGATGTGTGTAAGATGCCCTTCCCACCGCAGGAAAATGGGGAGTCAGAGCCAAGGAGAGTCTGTATAAAGACTTTATCAAAAAAATAGTTCTCTTTGTAGAAGATTTATTTATTTATTTGGAGAGCAGAGACCAAGATAGAGTGGGAAAAAAGAGAGTCTTTGATTCATTGATTTATTCCCCAAATCTCACATGTGACAGTGGGTGTTAAGCCCTTATCTGGCAGTCTGCCCCGCCCCATGCCATGTCGGCTTTTGTGTGTGCTGATGGATATTTTGACCTGGCCCACTCCGCACCCAATTCTTCTACAGCCTCTGGACCAGCCCAGCCTGTTCCCAACCCCAGCAGCCATGAGTGTTAGTGAGTTCCATGGTCACATGGTCATGCTTAGCTTGGCCCATCATCATCCCCAGCTCCTGAGCAAATCAGCAGATACAGCAGTCCCATAGGGATGAGCCCACATCTTCCCCCACAGCATCTGTCCCCAGACCTAGTCTCTCACGTGCTGATTAGTGTCATGGCCCAGCCTAATGTGGCCCATCCTATGATACAACACTCACTAACAGGTATTGTGGTCAAGGCCTGCCATGCAGAACCCAAGCTCTACCTTACACGTGCGCCAGTGGGTGGTGGTTGGTGATAGCAGACACTAGCCCAGCTCAGGTCTCGCACATAGGCGAGTGTATTGGTCTGACCCAGAAAAATCCTCCAGTTTTCCTCCTCAAAACTACTTGGTCACAGCCCCCTTACTCACCTGCAAGTGCCATGGTCTTGTTGGTGGATGTCTCCCAGAAGTCATTCCTCACCCATCAGGGACCCAAGTGCATGCCTGGATCACTAGACAGTCACCGTGTGTTTTGGCTTGGGACCCTACCCCTCCACCCACATGGAACCCAAGCATGTTCACCATTCCCCACACCCAGTCCATCAACACACCACATCATGCCAGTCTCCCTTCCCCCCTCTGCACCATGCCTGTCCACCAGCCTGGGATCCAAGCACATGCACAATTCCCCAGGCCCCACATGCCAGTGCGAACCCCAAGGCCCCCCACAAGCCTGGCAAATCCTGCCACTACAAGCAAGGCGAACCTAATCTTTAGGGCAAACTGGGAACCTAAGAGCGGTGAGCTATCCAAACATGAATAAGCAAAAGATCGAGAAGGAGCAGTGGTTCCACAGGAGCTGAACACAGCTGATTCCCCCTGGCCCTGTGCCCTACCAAGGAACCCAGACCAAAGCACAACACAAGGAGCATTTTATACCTAAAAAGACTGAGGTGCAACGTTCTGAACTAACATTCTCATGGCTACCGGAAGATGCTGCACAACCAGCCAGCCTCCAGCCTCTGTCTTCACATGGGAAAAACCGCAACGAAGGCAAAAGAGTAGACTCAAGGCCACAGATGGCTCTCAAATTACTTTCAGCAGCATCTGGAAATAACACAGCCAATATACCCGCCTATTGTTTTATTCACCCTGCTTCTCTGGAGGCACAATGCTATTTACTCCCTTTGGTAGATTAAGACCAGATATTCCAAGGAAAATCAGCACAAGATATGGTAACATACACACACACAATTCTGAAAATACTCCAGTCCTAAACAGCCAATTTTCACAGTCCTAATTCACAAATAGTTATATGTTTTCATAAACGCTGGCCAGCATTCCAGGCCAAATGTAATGGAATCCATTTCTGCATTTTATTGCTTTAAACCCTCACGCAAAAAACCCATCTAAAAAATAAAACATTGAAGTCATTATAGTAATAGTGGATTCAGGCAAGAATCATCAATGGTTGCAAAAACTAGTGGGTTAAATATTTGATGAGGAAATCCATATGCACATTGTCTCAAAGTATCTCCTCACAAATTACATATTCATTGCAAAGAGGAAAACGCTGACTTCACAGTGGAGAAACCTGGTGACCACCACCTGACCCCGGCTAAGGAGACAACCAGACGGCACGTGACCCTGATGCGACGCACGGAAAACCCAATGTGACTTCCGTGCTGTTACTGCCAAAACGTAACTCCCGAGTCTGTTGCAGTGGCTGTGACAAAACACATTGCAGACTAGGAAATTTATAAACAATAGAGTGGGTTTTTTTTTCTTTTTTGCTCACTGTTCTGAAGGCTGGAAGTGCAAGCTCCAGGCACTGGCACCACTGGGCCACTGCTTCCAACACAGTTTCTTCTTGCGATGTGCTAACAGTGAGAGGGATGGAAAGGGGAGGGAGGAATTAGTGAGTTCCCTTTAACCTCTTACATTAAGGCACTAATCCCGCTCTAAAGGCAAAGCATGACTTAATCACTTTTCAAAGGCTCCACCTTGTCATTAGAGCTCTTTGGGGGTTAAGCTCTATCATATAAACTGGGGGAGTGGGGCACACATACACATTCAGACTATAAAAGAAGCAATGAGGAAGCATCAAACTAACTTCAATTGTAAGACATTCTAACAAGCTGGAACTCAGGCCTGGCATGATGGCTCAGTGGCTAAATCCTCACCTTGTAAACATAGGGATCCTGCATGGGCCCCTGTTTGTATCCCAGCAACCCCGCTTCCCATCCACCTCCCTGCTTGTGACCTGGGAAAGCAGTGGAGGACGACCCAAGACCTTGGGACCCTGCATCCACATGGGAGACCCAGAAGTAGCTCCTGGCTCCTGGCTTCGGATCTGCTCAACTCTGGTCGTTGCAGCCACTCGGGCAGTGAATCAGCAGGTGTAACATCTTTCTCTTTCTGCCTCTCTTTTTCTTTGGAAATCTGCCATTCCGATGGGGAAAAAAAAAAGCTACAACTCTTCTAACATCCAAGGTCATGAATGTAAAAGGGACAAAATTGTTCCAGATGAAAGGAGACTAAAGAGACATTAGAATTAAATGCCATGTATGATCCTGGACTAGAAAAATGAAATTGTTCTGTAGGACATGATAGGAATCATTGGCAAACTTTCAATGTAGGTTAATGATCACGGCATTGTAGCCACATTGAATGTCTTCATTTTGGTGGGTATACTGTGGTAACCTGAAAAAAAAACCCATGAATGTGTGTGAGCTCAGGAAACAGACACTGGAGTGAAGAAATGCCCTTAAGGGCAGAGGGAAGAGCAAAGCAAACGTGTGTGGCAAAATGTTAACGGCCTGCGATCCTAGGTGAAGGAAACGCGGGAGGATTTTTTTTTTTTTTGACACTTCTTGTTTTGTTATTCCTGTTTTAGACTCAGGAGAGTTTCTAATTACTTCCAAGTAAAAACTTTCAAAAAAATTAAAGAGCTGTGATTTCTACAGTCCCCTGCATGAGGGCACCCTCAGAGTAGCGCACGACCAGGGCTAGCCATCCCAAGCACGATTTCCTAAGACCAAGGATGAGGGTTAGAAGAAAACACGCAACAGCAATAGCATATTTCCAAGACTGGGAAAAGGGAAAGGATATCTTTGAATTTCTCTTTGTATTTGCTTGTATCTTCCCATAATTTGCTAGCCATGTCAATATTAGTGTCTCTTGGTCAAGTCCTATAAAAGATCCTGATGGCTTATGTCTGTGCAGCAGAACTATCACTTCCAATAATATCAATACTAAACAAACATTATTTAAAACAATGATAAACACATAGCTGCTTATTTTCAGCCACGAAGCCTGGTGGCCAGAGGCCAGTGTTGTGCTGCAGTGGGTCAAAGCGAAGCTTTTGCTGCCAGCACCCTATCCCAGAGGGCCTGGTAGAGTACTGGCTGCTCCCCTTCTTATTCAGCTTCCTGCTCATGCACCTGGGAAAGAGGCTACCCGAGTATTTTGGTTCCTAATAGTTACATGGGAGACAACAGAGCGCCTGACTCCTGGCTTCAGCCTACTCCATCTGGCTATTGCAGAATAAACCAGCAGAGGGAAATCAATCGCTCTCTCCCTCCTGTAATTCTACCTTTCAAATATATAAATAAAGCTTAAAAATATACAGCGAATAAATAGGACTAATTCATTTGCAGTGAGGAATAACATTACTGATGTTGTCTAACCCTGGAACTGTTTTGTCACTTACTACTTCCACTTCAGCCAATTAAAATTCTCTGTAGTTTTGTTCATTCCTAACTCTGCATCTTTTTCCATCCTTAGAGCTATTTCACTTCTATTTCTTCCTCTGACTCCTGCCCAAGTTCCATTACAACATCTGAATCCCCCATTATTAGTTTAGGTCTGGCCCATCCACTGCAACCACAACAATCAGCAAGTATCTACCAGGCAAAAAATGTTAAACAAAGGAGTGTGCCAGGAAAGTCACTTCTCCATTGTCTGTGCCTCCATTTCCCCAGCTGTAAGATGATCCAGTGCTTGGGGCTGCATCCAGTGATGCCTTAGGAAGGCTGGTGGGAATAACAAATATTTTAGATGGCTAAAGTCCCAGTGGCTAATGTCCACAACTTGCACACACTGGGATCCCATATGGGCACCAGTTCGAGTCCTGAAGACCCCGTTTCCCATCCAGCTCCCTGCTTGTGGTCTGGGAAAGCAGTCAAGGACTGTGTGGGAGACCTGGAAGAGCTCCTGGCTTTGGATTGCGCTCACTTGGGGAGTGAATCATTGGACGGAAGATCTTCCTCTCTGTCTCTCCTCTCTGTATATCTGACTTTGCAAAATAAATAAATAAATAAATAAATAAATCTTTTTTAAAAAGCCAAAAAACAAATATTTCAGGGATTAGCATGATGACTCAACTAGTTAATCCTCTGCCATGCACTATATGGGCTCTGATTCCTGTCCCAGCTGCTCCACTTCCATTCAGCTCCCTGCTAATGTGCTTGAGAAAGCAGCAGAGGACAGCCCAAGGCCTTGGGTCCCTGCACCTACATGGGAGATCTGGAAGAGGCTCCTGGCTCCTGGCTTTGGATGGGCTCAGCTCAGCTGTTGTGGCCATTTGGAAAGGGAACCCAGTGGATGGAAGACCTCTCTCTGTCTCTCCTCCGTAAATCTGCCTTTCCAATAAAAATTAAAATCTTTTTTTAAAAAGAAGAAGAAAGAATGCTTCATTTGGTGACTCCTTTCCCAGCCCAAAGGAATTTACATGGCTGAAAACGCCAAAACAGAGCAGAAGTTCCGGGCAACTTGAGCAGAGTTTCCTATTACGTCACTATGCCACCCCGATAAACGACGTGATCCCTTAAGGCCTCATGTCCTTCTCTGTAAAATAAGGGGAATGCATTGGATGATTAAAAAAACAGCTAAAATTCACTGGGCACTTATACGCCAGATCCTGTGCCATGGATTTAACACACTTAAACCTCATAGTGTATGTGAGATCTAGTCAACCCATAATTATGTGATTTCAAGGTAAGTAACATGGTAGACTGTGTTTTCTATAAGTGGTCACAATATTTCCCATTCCACCTGTTCTCTATTTCTTTATTTAAGCAGCCAAGAGACAGAGTTCCCACCCACTGGTTCACACTACAAGTGCCTGCAATAGGTAGGTCAGTGTGAAATCAGGGACCGGGTCATCCGCATCCCCATCACCTCCCAGGGTCTGCATTACCAGGAAAGCTGGAGTCT
This sequence comes from Ochotona curzoniae, assembly GCF_017591425.1. Lineage (NCBI taxonomy): Eukaryota > Metazoa > Chordata > Mammalia > Lagomorpha > Ochotonidae > Ochotona > Ochotona curzoniae. The sequence continues at coordinate 14,167,386 of NW_024465023.1, read as the reverse complement.
GGAGCCAGAACCAGGAGCCAGAGCCAGGCATGCTGATGAGGGAGACAGGTGCCATAACTGGGATCTTAGGCACTAGGCTTGATGCCTGCCCCATTTGCTTTTCATGAGGTATGATTTTGACACTCCTTTGGCAGGTGGGTCTATGTCCTCTCACATTGAAATCTGCCTGGTTTTGTGACTATGAACAAAGTGACAGCTGTGATTTCTGGAGCTGGCTCCATAAACAATATAGTTCATACTAGTTTTCCAAATTGCCACAAATTAATATTTATCTCTTAGCTGCTGCTGCTGTAGGGCAGACTTGTGGGGACAGCATGGCTGAGCTCTTGTTCTTGAGGCTCTCATGAAGAGGAAGTGAATGTGTTAGCTGGACAGAGTTCCTGGACAGTCAAGGGAAAACTTGCTTCCAAGTTCATTCACATTGTTTGCAAAACTCAGTTGCTTATGGTCATGTGACTGAAGTCCCTGTTTCCTGGCTACTTGTCATTCCTCACCTGCAAAGTCAGCTGACCCTCACAGCAAATCCCTCCGATGCTCTCAACTCTCCCTTCCTCTTGTCTCTGGCCTCTAAACCCCACTTTTTTTTTAAAGATTTGTTTATTTCGGGTCCAGCATGGTAGCCCAGTGGTTAAAGCCTTGCCTTGCATATTCTGGGATCCCATATGGGTACCGGTCATATCCTGGCTGATCCACTTCCCTTCCAGCTCCCTGCTTGTGGCCTGGGAAAGCAGTCAAGGCTGACCCAAACCTTGGGACCCTGCACCTGAGAAGGAGATCTGGAAGAAGCTCCTGCCTTTGGATTGGTTCAGTGCCAGCCGTTGCAGCCACCTGGGGAGTGAGCCAGCAGCCGGAAGATCTTTCTGTCTTTCCTTTTCTCTGTCTATCTACCTTTCCAATAAAAATAAATATATTTTTAAGGTTACAGAGTTACATACATAAAGAGGGAACAGTAACAGAGAGAGATCCTCCATGTACTGATCTACTCCCCAACTGGTTGCAATAGACAAGGCTGGGTCAGGCCAACTGCAAGAGCCAGGAGCTTCTTCCAGATCTCTCAAATGGCTGCAAGGGCCCACTGCTTGCCCAGGCACTTCAGCAGTGAGCCATATTGGAAAGGGAGAATTTGGGAATCCAATCAGTGCCCAGATGGGATACGATCGTGGTAGGTGGCGGCTTAATCTGTCAGGCCCTAGACCAGATACCAATGGCTTGTGTGACTAGGTTAGGCTGACTTGGAGAATCTTCCCTAGCCTTACACTGACTGATTTCAGACTTTTACATTTGCAAAATTCCGTGGTTTATTAGATCGTCACAGAAGTAGTATTATCTAATACTATTCATAGATTCTTCTCACACTCGAAACATTTTGCAAGAGTGAGGATCACTGGAGGGCCTCGTAGGATTCTGCCTTGCACAGAGATTCTGCTGTGCTGCCTGTCAGACTTCTGGAACTCAGCCACCATGCTGGGAAAAAGCCTGCGCACTCTGGCCACGTGGGGAAACCCTGCACCAGCACCCAGAACCCAGCAGCGAGGTTAGCGGTTTGCTAGGCGCATGAGCGACCAGAAGGTGGCGCCTGCAGCCTAGCTCAACGATCCCCTGGTGGTGATGCGCGGGGACTGTGAATCCTCCGTTAAGTTCTGCCCAAATTAGGAACTTTTCTAAGATTTTTTTTTCCCTTGGAAAGTCAGACCTACAGAGAGGAGAGACAAAGAGAAAGATCTTCCATCCACTGGTTCACTCCCCAAGTGCCCGCAATGGCCCTAGCTGAGCCAATCCAAAGGCAGGTCTGCAATGCGGGTGCAGGTCTCCCACACAGGGTCCCAAGGCTTTGGGCCGTCCTCCACTGCTTTCCCAGGCCACAAGCAGGGAGCTGGATGGGAAGTGGGGCTGCCAGAACTCGAACTGGCGCCCATATGGGATCTCGGCCAATTCAAGGCAAGGACTTGAGCCCATCAAGTCAGGCCCTGCATTATAGTTAAGTAGGAGACCATCTTTGTTCTTTAGGGACAGATGTTAAAATAGGGTTGAGGGTCCAGCGCGGTAGCCTAGCAAATAAAGTCCTCACCTTGCACGCCCGGGATCCCATATGGGCGCCGGTTCTATCCCGGCAGCCCCGCTTCCCTTCCAGCTCCCTGCTTGTGGCCTGGGAAAGCAGTCGAGGATGGCCCAAGGCTTTGGGACCCTGCACCCGTGTGGGAGACCCGGAAGAAGTTCATGGATCCTGGCTTCGGATTGGCTCAGCTCCAGCCATTGCGCTCACTTGGGGAGTGAATCATTGGACAGAAGATCTTCCTCTCTGTCTCTCCTCCTCTGTGTATATCCGACTTTCCAATAAAAATGAAATAAATCTTAAAATAAAATAGTCACGGTTGAAATGTCTCCTTTGTCTGGAAGGAATGCGTAGGTCAACTGTGCCAGGTGAAAGTCTTACCTGGTGGAGGAACTGTGCACCAAGGGCTGCTCCACCCTCTTCAGGCTCCTCCAGCACGGCTGAGGAGAAGCAGGCGGCCGGGGCCTCGGCGTCCCGTGGCGGCCACGCGACTTCCGGGTTAGCGGCTACAGCGTGAGGAAAGGACCGCCAGGCGACCGTACGCAAGGCGTGCGCGCGCCGGCACGTGCTAGCCGCTGCACCTTACGGCAGCTCGCAAGGGCCAGCAAGCCAAGGCTGTACGCCGCAAAGCCGGAAGCACTTAGGCTGGAGGCACGTGGCATTCCAGGCCCTTCGCCACAATGACCCGAGGGCGCGAGCAGCTCTGCGTCACTGGGGGTGCCACCGCTGTCGGGCCGTTGGCGAGCCCAGCAGCTATGGCGGGGCTGGTGTCCCTGTGGCAGAGGTCAAGAGACTATGTAAAGACTAAGGAATTCCGCAACTACATTACCAGCACCCACTTCTGGGGTCCAGTGGCCAACTGGGGCCTTCCGCTGGCTGCCTACAAAGACATGAAGGAGTCGCCGGAAATCATCAGCGGCCGCATGACGACCGCGCTCATCTTCTACTCCCTGATTTTCATGCGCTTCGCCTACCGGGTCCAGCCACGAAACCTGCTGCTCCTGGCATGTCACAGCGCCAACGCGACATTGCAGAGCATTCAGGCCAGCCGCTACCTGGCCTACCACTATGGCGGCGGCAAAGCATCTACCGCTGCCCAGGCCACTGTTGCTCCTCTTGCCGTCGCCACTACGGCTGCCGCCGCCACCGGGGCTCCCACTTCTGCTATTGCGATGGAGGACTGCGACCCTGGGTTCACAACCTCCAACTAAGGGGATCGCAAACTCCACTTCCGGGTCCCCGAAAGGGTCTCGAGGACCTGAACAAAATCTTTGCAGTTTACAAGCACTGGACTATTCGTTCCTGAATAAAGACCAATGAGGACTTATTTTGGTTTTTGACTCTCAAACAATGCAAAAATGATTTTTAAAAACCTGGATTGTGATCAATAAAATAGCTTTGAACTGTCGAGTGTTGTTGATTTCATAAACTGAAAATAAAAGGGTTTTTGTTCTTTTGTTTTTTTTTTTTTTTTTGAGGCTGAGGGGGGATTACCCAGGATTCCTCTGAGAAGCTTGGCAAACCTGAGGATTACTTCACATGGGGGGTGGGGGGTGGAAGACTTGGTTGTAAATGAAAAGTACATCACATTACCCACTAAATCATCACTTTTCCGTTTAATCTCTCTTGGCAACAATTCCCCCGATTTAGGTGTCCAGGGCAAATAAAGATATTTCCCTGTACTGAATGCTAGCTAGGGGTAGCCAATGAGGGTCAGAGGTCAGAAGCAGGTGCCTGGGGTAATTCCCCAGGAATCCACTGGCTGCTACTGTTTCTAAAATCAGGACGCAAGAGGGAAGAAAAAAAAGCGCTCAACTGCGTGGGAAGCCATTGCCTCTGTAGCAGAGGCTGCCCTCCAGCATTCCTCTTGCCCTTGACTGTGAAGGATACAGGAAGCTGCAGGTGGTTGGGGAACAGGACTTCTGATGTATTTATAAGTGCTTACACACATGCTTTCATTAACAATTTCAAATGTGGGGCTAACCCTCCCATTGCAGTGCCAGCGTCCCATATTAAGTGCTGGTTCCAGTCCCAGCTGCTCCACTTCCCATCCAGATCCTTGCTTATGGCCTGGGAAAGCAGTGGAGGACGGCCCAAAGCCTTGGGACCCTGAACCCGCATGGGAGACCTAGAAGAAGTCCCTGGCTCCTGGCTGCACACTGATCCAGCTCTGGCTGTTACAGCCATTTGTGGAGTGAACCAGCAGATCTGTCTTCTGTCTTTCCTTCTATCTCTGAAGCTTTGCAAATAAAAAAAAAATCTTTAAGGACTTCAGATGCAAACAAATTGAAAGCAATTATGAAAAGGGGCCAGAAGAGATCACCTGGGGCAAGGCAGGCACAACATTAGCCAGAAGACCCTTCTTGACCTTTGGTGGCCTCTCGGCACAACTCGTATTTCTGGGCAGGCTATGCCCCACAGTGTAAACAGGGCAGCAGGGCAATTTACAGGAAACTAGAGCGTGTTATCTTTTGCTACACAACAAATCATCCCCCAAAACTTAGCTTAAAACAATAAATATTAGACGATTTTTGAGGCTCAGGAATCTTGGAGTGACTTAGCTGGGTGCCTCTGGGCTCACAGACTCTCAGTTGTCAGATGGACTTGACTGCAAGCTTAGACTTGACTGGGGCTCAAAGACCACTTCAAGTGCACGTAATCCAGTTGTATGCAGAAGGCTCCAGTGACGATCATGTAGGCTTGCTTCCTAACACTGCTTATGACATGACATGGTTTGCCCCAGAGCAGCGTGCCAAGATGGAAGTCCCGCTTGGTTATTTCTTCTTTTATTTTGAAAGAACAAAGGGACTGATTTTCCATTTTCTGGTTCACTTCCCAAATGCCCCCCAACCTGCCAGGTCAGGGCTGGCCCAGGCTGAAGCAGGAACAGGTCACATCTTGCATTCTCAGAAAGCTGGATTAGAAGCAGAGTTGAGATGTTAGACCCAGGCACTCAGATATGGCTGCAGGCATGCCCAGCAGCTTCCGAATCACTGTGCCAGACACTCACAAGAGCCCTGCTCTTTCCTAGCTCATGTGGGCAGTGCCATCATCATCATTTCCGCTATTTTCCCCCAGACTGACTCTGGTACATTATGGGAAGACAAGCCAGGGGAGGGGGATACCAGGAAGCAGGGACCATGAGGGGCCATCTTGGAGACTGGATACCACACATGGTTCTGATACAAGAATTCTTAACGTTTTTCTCATATTCAGTAGAAATAAAGCATTAAGGTCATTGCCTACCTTCCCCAACAGATGTCACCAAACACCCAGTTTACAGTTGAGTGGCCACTGTCAATGTGCACACCAGGGTCTCAAAAAGTTCATGGAAAAATGGAGTTAAATGTTTCTAGTACAAAAAAAAAAATAAAGGTGAAATCCATGCAGTTTCTTCATGTTTTTCATGAGCTTTTTGAAGATCCCTCATATGCACGGATTTCAAAAACGTTTCTGCATCAATAATAAACATCTTATCATTTCACTTCATGCACTTTTTGAAGCACCCTTCATATTTCATAGAGCATGGGTCTGTGAAGTTTCTGAAAGAACACAATAGTTCTAATATTTCAGATAATTCAGATTACACTGTAGTAATAAAAACCAGTTTTTAAAGTTATGAAATGAATCATATTAAGATTTTTATTAAAACATTCAAGGACTTTTTTTTACTTTACTATTACATGAGTAGAAATTAATATATTTTAGGCTTATCTTGCCAGATGTATTTTTTAATTTGAGTGTATTTTAATAAGTGGCCACTGTCTGTTGAAGACATTTTGGAGCAGGTGGATTTCTAATTAACCTCCTAAGGAGAAAGGAGGTAATCTCTCCCGATAATTTCCTCTCATTTCTACATTTGCACTTTAAAAGTCAAAACGTTTATAGAAAATATTCAAAAGATTGCAAGTTCCCCACTCTAATGCGAAGCTGCACTTAGCCCATCTAATTCATAATGCGCTCACTCAGGTAGGAGAGCTAACTCTTTCTTGCCTAGGATATTAATGTTTCAAGCCATGTAATTAATGCTTTAATAAAAATGAACCTTTCAAATCATTAGGGTACTGATCATTTCATAATCTCCCCAAACTCTCCAACAGAATCCTTTCTGACTTTGGTAATTTAATTTAAACTGTCTACAGTACTTTCTGAATTTGCGGAACTAGCATTCCAGAGGTGGTAGCCGCCCCTGCCCCGACACTATGCACTTCCCACCATGCGGGTCCTTTGTGTTGAGTTTATAATATGTGACAACTCCCCCCCCCCCCCACCAGATTCTCAGAGCCGCCTGGTAAAGAACAGGCCAAATCCATAGTACTGTCTTATCTTTGCAACCCGAAGGCTAAGACCATTTTTCTCCTTTAATTCCTTCAGAATTCTGAGCCACAGACTGCATCCTGGGCAGAGGTCAAGATCAACAAGTCACATTTGCTGGAGGAAGACAAGGCACTCCATTATGACACACAGGGAGGCCCCTGTGCAAAGGAGTTCACCTACCAGGCTCTTCCCCTGACGTGTACCATTCGCAGGCCTCCCTGGAGGTGTAGCTACGAAACAGAGGCTAGCATTTTACAAGAAATGGGACACACATACCTTGCAGTTTGAATTTATATCATTGATATCTTTTTATTATTTCAAATGAAAAATTTTCATGCAAAAAATTTCAGCAGGACTGAGCATGTATTTGTAAACAACTCAACATGGGAGGAGACAAAACGGAAAAGACAAATTCCTTGTTGCTGGCCCTTTCACCCTCAGTTCCTGTTACAGGTGACACGACAAGCTTGGGAAAAACACAGCACGCTGCAGACTACAGCTAGCAGCAAACACAAGTAGCAGTAGGGCACACATGCATGATAAAGCATTGCTCTCCTACCCGACGGGCCTTGGAGATGACTCCACACTGCTGCAGCATCACTCCCTTCCTCTTTAACAGGTGCCTAAGAGCCTGGGGGACGGATGTGCTACCCCTTACCCAGCTCTCTGCTGACGGCTGGTTACCGATGCCACCGCGCACCTCCTTTTGTGCCCAGCCCTGTAACTGTGCCCACAGATCTGGCCGAGAGATATTCCCAGGCCAATGTTTCTGGGTGTGCTACGCATGTTCTTAAAGCCTTCTTGGGCATGTCTTCATTTCTCTGTCCCAGTGTAATTACTATAGCCAGTACAGTTTTCTGAAAGACTGCCTTTAATGATCAGAGCAAAGTCCCTAAGATGATCCTCCGCACGCATCATGCATGCCTTACAAGCCCGTGCACGGAGTGTTGGGCACACGGTTGCCCTGTGACAAATGCGTGTCGGATGGATAAGGAAAAACTAACTAGATAGAGGTATAACATCAAAGAGTTCATAACCCAAAGTTAAAAATCAGGTCTTAAATTAGTTCAAGATTCCATTTGACCCCAAGTCTTGTATCTCATAACTAGAAGCTAAAAAATATTTCATTAAGTCCTCTATGAAAGGAAGAGAATAAGAAAATATAAGACTAGGAGCCGGTGCTGTGGCATAGCCGGCACCTATGATGCCGGCATCATGTATGGGCACTGGGTTCTAGTTCTGGATGCTCCATCTCTAATCCGGTGCCCTGCTAACAGGCTGGGAAAGCAGCGAAAGATGGTCCACGTGCTTGGGCCCCTACATTCATGTGGGAGACCTGGAAGAAGCTCTTGCCTCCTGCCTCCTGGCTTTGGACTGGCCCAGCTCCAGCCATTGTCGCTCTCTGGGGAGTGAGCCAGTGGATGGAAAATCTCTCTCTCTCTGCCTCACTCTCTCTCTGCAACCCTGCCTTTCAAGGAAACAAACAAACCTTAAAAGAAAAAAAAAGAAAGAAAGAAAACATATGACTAAAGACTAAATGATAACAGGATATTTCCATCACATTTGCATTCCTCTGGATTTTTCAGTTACAGCAAAAGTTATCTTTTTAAATTTTTTTTTATTTATTTGAAAGGTAGAGAGAAAGAGACAGAGAAACAAAGAGAGACCTTTGTTCACTCCCCAGGTGCCTGCAATGGCTTAGGGCTGAGCCAGGCCAATGCCAGGAGCCTGGAGCTCAATCCAGCTCTCTCACATGGGTGGCAGGGACAGAGTAGCACTAGGACCCAAGCACAGGTGCTCTGGCACGGGATGCAGTTGTCCCAAGCGGCATCTCAACTTGTGTACCAGAATCTGTCCACCTTTGTGCATTTCAGTGTACAGCTATAGACGGCCATCCCCATGCCAGGCAGACATTCTGTCATTAGTGGGCAGCTGAGTGGGCAAAGGAGCACACCCACCTGACTCCTGGGCATGGGAGGGAGCACTTCCTCCAGGGGATGGGAAACATGGGATTTTGGTCCCTAAAGGTCCAGAGGTTGCAGGGGGCAGTGAGTCTGGCCTTGGAAATAAGTGGCTGCAGGGGAAGGGACAAGTAAGGTCAACCTCACAGACCACCACAGTGGTTGCACAGTTCAGGCGACAAACAGGAAAAAGTCAGGAGTGCATGGGCTTTCTGTTGGGGAGGGAGATAAAAGGGACAGAGGAAGTGTGAATACCTTCATTGAAAGAAAAGGAGGGGGCCCAGTGCAGTAGCCTAGCAGCTAAAGCCCTCGCCTTGCACAAGCTGGGATCCCATATGGACACTGGTTCTAATCCCGGCTGCCCCGCTTCCCATCCAGCTCCCTGCTTGTGGCCTGGGAAAGCAGTCAAGGTCGGCCCAAAGCCTTGGGACCCTGTGCCTGTGTGAGAAACCTGAAAGAAGCTCCTGGTTTTGGACTGGCTCAGTTCCAGCTGTTGCAGCCACTTGGGGAGTGAGCCATCGGACAGAAGATCTTCCTCTGTCTCTCCTCCTCTCTGTATATCTGACTTTTCAATAAAAAATAAAATATATCTTAAAAAAAAAAAGAAATAAAAGATCTCTTGTAGCTCCATAAGAATTATGAAAATGGATTCTTATGTTTCCTAATGAGGCCCCAGGTTCAGGAGTACAATTCACAGTCTTGCCTAGGCACACCCTGAGCCAGCAGGTGTCCGGCCTTTCTGGGTATGTGTGAGCCCCAGGCCCTGTGCTCCACACATAAGCGCAGTGACGGCCATAGCTCACTTGGTATAAGCACCTCATCCACAAGCTGCCAGGTGCGGAACTGTGCCCCTAACATGCCACTCGGCCCTCCCCTTACTGGCCAGGCAAGTTAACTGTTCTCCAGTCCTGATGTAATGGCCCACGCTATCCCCCCCCATCTCCCCACCCCCGCCTCTCAAGTCCTGTTGCCTCAGGCTACTCCAACCTAGTACTAACAGTTCCACATTAAATGGAAAGAGTTTGAAAATGACCCCTCAGCCTATTTTCCTTCTTACCATCCTGCACAAAGCGAGGGAGGATTTTTTTCATGGCTAGCGCAGCATACCTGCAGGCATCCGCCATGAGGAAGACTTCGGGCAGCAGTGGGGGCAGGCTATGTCTGCTGGGGATGGTGCAGGCCTGACCAAATTTAGCCTATACTAGCTTAAGCAGCTGGAGTTTGGGACCAGAAAAGAATGGCAGCTTTTAAGTAGCCCAAGATCCCTGAATGGTAACAAGTATTGGCACAAGAGTATGTCTTATGTTTGAGTGGTATAGATTATATAACCCCAAGTTTCTGGATATACATAGTGGGGGGGAAAAAAAAAAACCTTTTTCCCAAAGAATCAAAGGAAAGTCCAGGGGGAAGAAAAATCCCAGGAGTTCCTTTGTGTTCAGGTACCGGACTCCGAGATAGAAGCCACGCTGATTCTCACGGAACTCGCCTGATTTTTGCTGGAGGGCAACCTGAAATGAAAGAGGACGTTTTCTTTCTGGGGAAGAGGGGTTGTCTATGGAGACAGGCACTTTAACAAGCTTTCCTGTGGGAACTGAGCCCCGGTTAGAGCTGGTGGCCATCCCTGGTACTGTTCCAGTGCCCGAGGGAGCGTTGGCTATGGGATCAGGGCGATTAAGCCTCGGCCAGGGACTCTGGGCATAGCTGGTTAACCAGAGCTGCCAGGGAGTTGCTGGTGAATTGATTTGCATGGCTGTGGGAATTAAGAAAACAAGCCCAAAGCCTTCACAACCTCTCTCCCTGAAAGAAGGAGGTGGGGCCGCTTCAGGTCAGGCCTCACAGGAAAGAACGCAGTCAAAGGGCAGGGGCTCGGGACTGCATCCTCAGGCCACGCACCTTCGGTTGCACTTGCAGGCGGTTCCTCCCCAGGCTCCTCTGCCTCTGGTTTCTGGTGCTGTAGGTGGAGGCTGTCTAGCTTCTGCATGTCTTCCAGGAGACCGTTTCTAAGATCCTCATTGTTTCTCAGAAATTCCTTCATCGCTGCCAGTCGATCCGAGATCTGCCAGAGGAAAGCAAGCAGTGGCCGTTTGAGTTGACACTCCGGCAGACCCTGGTGGTTCAAATGACAACTTCCCGAGCTTCAAGCCTGGCTCCTGGACAAGCACCCACCAGGAGATGGAAATCGTGGCTACACGCAAGGTTTCAAACAGATGCAAGCAACTGTACAACAAAGCACCCCCTCCCTTCAAAAACCTGACCTAGGTGTTTGCTTGTGCTCCCCAATGTCATTGCTGAAAATGACTTGCATTAGTGTGCGAAGACTTCACTGGTACAGACGCAGAAGTAAGATGAAAACCTTTCATTTTAAGGTTAGGACCTGTACTTTGCCATCAAACATACGTACATACACATCTTGTTTAGGTAACTAACTGGTAACCCTGTGTATTCAACAGCAAATTCAAAATCAGGGAAAGGGAACAAGGCAAAAAGTCAGTTCTCTTCCAAAGCCTGTCCCTAGTCAAAAGTTCCTCCCCCTGCAGGTGACCCTTCATGACTCTTTGAGAACTGTATGTTCTATGTGTTCACGTCAGCATGTGTGCAGATACGCATCCTTAAAAACACAAAGAACATGACATGACACGAGGCTTCGGAACTCATCTCTCCTGTATGACACGACAGAGCAATCTCATTAGCGTCTGCTCACGGCTGATCGCCATCGCAGTTTGGGATGCTTCATATTTTCCCACAGTTCGGTACTTGTGTCTAGGTAAATCATGTCGCACTAACTAACCTGGGGGATGTCAGTTTGCCTTAGCAAGAAGCTGATTTGCGGGCCCCTGCTTTGAAGTGAAATGCATTTTTCATTTGGCTCAGGTTTTCTCAAAAGTTTGTTGTAAAATGTATTCATCTGCAAGGTAGAATAACATGGAGTGATCTTTCATCTAGTGGGTCACGCCTCACATGGACGTAGCAACGAGGGCTGCCCCTGCCTGAGGGCAGCAGCCTGGGGCTCCGTCAGAAGCTCACATGTGCATGGCAGGGGCCCACACACATGGGCCATCCTGTCTCACCTTCCTAGGTACAGCAGCAGAAAGCTAGAACAGATTGGATTAGAAGCAGAGCATCTGGGACTCAAAGCAGGCACTGCAATACGCAACCCAGGCAATCCCAAGTGGTGGCTTAAATAGCTGTACCACAGCATGCATCTTGTTTTAATCCTAACAGATGTTGCCACAACTACCATCTGCAGAGGTGCTAATCAATTTCAACTCCTACCAGCAACATGTTCATCAATGTGTAGGCTACCTGAAGTACTCACAAAACGGGACTAGGGGCACGTTTTCATTGTGCTTATCCCAGAACGCTCTGCACTGCGTTTGGGGAAGCTGCAACTCCACGCGAAGTCACGATCGCCTGAATGCAATGACGTGAGGTGTTTGCGACACTAGCAGAGCAGCTGTGACACAGCAGCAGCAGTGTTCACAATTGGCCACAGCATTAGAGGAGAGGCGGTCCTCAGCAAGTGACTGTGACATAAGTGAATGCACCTGCCGGATGCTGAGTGATGGCTGTCGGGGAGGGCATGGAAGTGGAGCCCAGCTAAGGCCATTCGGACCCTCCCCACAGGGCCTCATGCTTTCAGTGTTTTCTCCTTCACTCAACGTTTTCTGTAGAAACCCCTGCTCTCCACGTGCTGCCTGCCCTGGCTTTCACTTCCCTTCTGAATTATGTGTGCCTCTCCCTCTCACCGGCTCCAACAGGAGTGCCTCATAATTGACGTTGCCTGGAACTTGAGGCTTCTCCTTTGTGGGAAGCAATAAATGCATTTGCTCTTGAAATGTGCTTAAGAGGTGCTCCTGGTTCGGGAGATGATCTTAGCTTACAGGGGAGGCAGAGTCAAAAGGAGGCTTAAATTATCCACAACAGGGAAGGCGTATGCACAGTTTCATGTGGAGGGAGAGGAGGTGGTGGAGATGGAACATTGGAAAATGCACCCAGGAAAATCACAGCATGCAAGCATGCAGGCTTAGACATTGCAGCCTGCCCTTGTCATCGAGCCAGCTGTGTGACTTTGGGCAAGATGATCTGACCTGCCTGAGGTTACAACTGTGAATCAAGGATGATGATACCAACACCATCCATGAGGAGTAGAAACAACCATTGCACCCGGTACCTTCTTTCCTTCCTGCATCCATTTAACAAATGCTTAATTTATTCAGTAACTACTATGTGCCAGTCTATTGTTGTATGCGTGTTCTACCAGTTACTTAAGCCCAAACTCCTCGCCTTGACTTTGACCCCCTTCTCCTTTCACATGCTACGTCCACCTGCCTCCTCACCACCTCTACTCCTGCAGCCGGGGCAAAGTCACCATCATCTCACCTGGAGGACCACAGGAGCGTCCTGCCCGCCCTCTCCCTCACTCTGCTGCCCTGACCAGCCACGGGCACCCTCCACGCCACCTGCAGCTCCTTTGGGCCTCCCATGCTTGCAACTCCACCAGGCTCCCCATTCTGGAGGAAGTGCCTGCATCCTCCCAATGGCCCACAAGCCCAGTGTCATCTGCCGCCTCCCACACACCTCTGACTTTCAGCCCCCTGTTTTGTTCCTCCTTCCCACCCCAGCCACGATGCTCACCAGGCGCTTCCCCCCTGCAGATATGCACACATGGCCAGTCCTTGCCTTGTTCAAGGTCTTGCTAATTTCCCCCTCTTCATGATAGCACCATCTTGTGACCTGACATCTACATCCCATTTGGCCAACTCCAAGTCCCCTACTCTGTGTGTTTTCCTTCTCCTGGTTCTGTCCACACCATTTACTTACTAGGCTTAACTATTCATTGCCTGTCTCCCTCCACAGAGATCCCTGTCAGTTCTGTTCAACAATGCATACCCAGCTTCTAGAACAGTGCCTGGCACATGGTAGGTCTTGAACAGATATTTCTGGAACATAAGAAATATACTGCCATTTCCCATCTTTTCCCTGATGGCCCCGAGTACATTCTGTCACTAGCTTCTCCCTGAGCATCCCCAAGCTCTGTGAAATGGCTCCCTAGACAGGGTTTAAGAAATCAGTAACAAGCCCAGTGCTGTTACCCAGTGGTTAGGTCCTCACTTTGCATATGCCGAGATACTATATAGGTACCAGTTCATGTCCTGGTCACTCCACTTCTCATCCAGCTTGCTGCTTGTGGCCTGGGAATGCAGTTGAGGATGGCCCCGGACCTTGGAACTGTGCACCCACATGGGAGACCCAGAGGAGGCTCCTGGTTCCTGACTTCAGAACAGCTCAGCTCTGGCTGCTGTACCCACTGGGGACTGAACCAGCAAGCGGAGGATCTTTCTCTCTGTCATCTATGAAAATCCACCTTTCCAATGAAAATAAATAAATATTTTTAAAAAGAAAGAAATCAGTAACAGGACCTAGGACAATGCCTTGATTGGCTAATCCTCCCTCCTTCAAGTGCCAGAATCTCATAGGGGCACTGGTTCGTGTCCCAGCTGCTCCACTCCTCATCCAGTTCCATGCTTGTGGCCTGGAAAAATAGTGGAGGAAGGTCCAAAGCCTCGGGACCCTGCACCCGCATGAGAGACCCAAAGGAAGCTCCTGGCTCCTGGTTTCGGATTGGCTGAGCTCTGGCCATTGTGGCCATTTGGGGAGTGAATGAGAGGACAGAAGATCTTTGTCTCTCCCTCTCTCTGTAAATCTGCCATTCCAATAAAAATAAAAGGAAGGAAGGAAAGAAGGAAAGAAGGAAAGAAGGAAGGAAAGAGAAATCAGTAACAATCTTGTTTCGGCCCTGTACTGCGCTCAGTCTTCTTTGGTGGAGTTATAAACTCCCAGGCTCCAACAGAGCACTGAGGGGCATGAAGATTATGTGAGGGACACCTGGGAGGCACCTGAATTCTGAGACACTCGGGTTACCAGGGACACAATGCCATGAGCAGCCACTGCTCCCCTCTGGCAGTGAGGTGAAAAATGCCTTGCGGTCATAGCCACTTGCATGTGGTCGGCTTTCATGGAGCCCCTTCTATAGCGTAACAAAACTTTAAGATTGTCACACTAGCAGAAAAGAGCGCAAATGCCAAGCTCCCCAAAACTGTCATGCTAAATTTCCAGCCATGTTTCTCTGCTTACCTTTCCGACCTTGCTCCCCGCCAACCACTTCAAACAATAACCAGAAACAGCTCTGATTCAACACTCACCCCCTCCCCCCAAAAAATCCCATGGCCGTGATCCATTCACTGTAATTGTTGGTTCCTAGATAGATGTGTTCTTACATTCTAACATCCCTAGTAAGAAGGCACCTTAACACTGACAGTGCCTTACTACAAACTGGCAGCATTGCTGTTGTTTACAATTTATTTATTTGAAAAACAGAGAGAGGGAAGAGATCTTCTATCTGCCAGTTCACTCCCCAAATGGCCACAATGGCAGGCGCTGAGCCAGGTGGAAGCCAGGAGCTGCCCGTGAGCTTCCCACATGGGAAACAGGGGTCCAAGCACTTGGACTGTCTTCCAATATTTTCCCAGGAACCTACCAAGGAACTGGATTAGAAGCCGAGCGGCCAGCACTCCAATCAATACCAATATAGGAAACCAGTGTTGCAGGTGGTAGCCGTACTAGCACACCATCAGTCTTTGACTTTTCTTTCTTAGAAGTAAGTGACATAAAAAAAAAAGTAACTGGGCCCGGCGCGGTGGCGCAAGTGGTTAAGTCCTCGCCTTGCACGCCCGGGATCCCATATGGGCGCCGGTTCTATCCCGGCAGCCCCGCTTCCCTTCCAGCTCCCTGCCTGTGGCCTGGAAAAGCAGTTGAGGACGGCCCAAAGCTTTGGGACCCTGCACCCGCGTGGGAGACCCAGAAGAGGCTCCTGGCTTCGGATCGGCATAGTATCGGCCCGTTGCGGCTCACTTGGGGAGTGAATCATCGGACGGAAGATCTTCCTCTCTGTCTCTCCTCTCTGTATATCCGCCTTTCCAATAAAAAATAATAAAAATAAATCTTTAAAAAAAAAAAAAGTAACTGACATATGTTGTCTGACAACTGCTGGCATTTTAGGATCAATAAAATGTGGTCTGATTGGGGCCCGGTGCTGTGGCCTAGCGGCTAAAGTCCTCGCCTTGAATGCGCTGGGATCCCATATGGGCGTCGGTTCTAATCTCAGCGGCCCCGCTTCCCATCCAGCTCCCTGGTTGTAGCCTGGGAAAGCAGTGGAGCCTTGGGACCCTGCACCCGTGTGGGAGACCCAGAAGAGCTCCTGTCTCCTGGCTTCAGATCAGCGCAGTACCAGCTGTTGCGGTCACTTGGGGAGTGAATCATCAGATGGAAGATCTTTGTTTCTCCTCCTCTGTGAATATCTGACTTTGCAATAAAAATAAATAAATCTTTAAAAAACAATGTGGTCTGATTGAATTCTCTGTTGAAGACCAACCCTGGAGTACATGGATAACCTTTATACGGTATGGGCTTTCAGAACAGGTCAGAGGTCAAGTTCCACACATAAGCACAGCTGATCTTTAACTTCCTTCAAAGAACACGTCCATGAATCCCCACTTCCATTGCCATTAACTGACATATTAAGAGAAATGCCTTGATGTACTAGACATGGGAGTTAAAAAAAGAGAACTCCCGGAGGCTCTGCAGCCCCGGGCACAGGACGACAGAGATCTGGAGGGTACGAATTTGCCCTGGCCAGTCCTCAGTTACACCATGTCTGCAGCAGCGGGATAGCCTGTGGCAAACCACCTCACCAGTCCTCACAGCCCAGTGCGGGCTCCTGGGCCCCCTTCCTGGGCAAGCAGGGCAGACGCTGAAGGCCAAGTGCCCTTCTAGGGCCCAAGGGCCAAGGGCTCCCAGCTTGAGTGTGTCGCTACTCACAGCCTCTGCTCTTTGTCACACACGGACAGGGAAAGGACGGTGGCTCCCTCAAGAGAGAAGCCGGAACTGCTGATGGCTCAGGGGCAACGCACCTGCTCCTCCATTTGCCTTCACTTACTCTATCCTGTTTTTGAAAGCATCGGAAGCAAGAAAATGTGGCTGGTTTGATAGCATTTGAGAAGAAAGCCAGAGGAAACCCTCGGGTTTAGAAAAGAGAAGATTTGGAACTGGTGCTTGGTATAGCCCATTATTAAGCTTTGTTTGCAACTCTCACATCCCCGTATGGGTACTGCTTCCGGTCCTAGCTCCTCCACTTCTGATCCAGCTCCCTGCTAGAACACTTAGGAAAGCAGCAGCAGATGACCCATGTGCGTGTGCCCCTGCCACTCTCCTGGGAGACTCAGATGGAATCCTGGGCTCCTGGCTTCACAGCCTGGTCCAGCCCTGGTTGTTGCTGTCATGTGGGGATTGAAGCAGTGGGTGCAAGACCTCTTTTTCACTTTCTTTCATTCTTTCAACTCAACAGAATAAATCTGTTTTGTCAAAAGGAAAATCTGTAATTCTAATCAATCATTTTAGATATTTTTGATGTGCCAGGATGGGCACACAGACACCAGTGGGACCTGGTACTGTTGCAAAAAGAGCTCAGCCAGCTGAAGAAAGCATCTGGATCAATGTCAGAATGGCTAATTTAGGTATGTTAGCAGTGCTGAGCAGGACTTAATGAACGAACGACTCACTCTGCAGTGAATAAACATCCCCACTACGTTTCACATGCTAACCACAACTGCCTTTCTCAGACCAGAAGGACCAGGGAGGTGAAATGATTGTCCCATCTCCTGTGAGCTGGAATTCCACACCAGCCTCTATTGGAATGTTCTCAGCCTTACTAGAATACAATTCTGCTAACATTAGTTTCTTCCATAGCTTGCTCCCGAACTCCTATCCAGATCTGAGACCAGCACTAGCCTTCAGACCATAAGCTAGACACCCTGATCCTTTAACATCTTTCCCCCAAACACCTGTTCCCACCTCCATGCCATCCCCAAGTCAGCTGCCTAATCAGTAAGATCCAGCAGCTCTGCTCAAGCTAACGTGCCAGACTCGGGTCCCTGCCTCACGACCTCCAGTTTCTGCCCCCTTTCTACCACCCTCACCAGTGCCCCCGTGGCTTGTGCAACATCCAGCTAAGTTTGAGTTCACTTTCCAAAAGCCAACTCTCTTCTTCTCACTCTTAAAAAAAAAAAAAAAAAACATCTGCTGGGGTTGGCACAATGGCTCAACTGGCTAATTCTCCACCTGCAAGTGCTTGGCATCCCATATGGCCACTGGTTCTAGTCCCAGCTGCTCCACTTCCCATTCAGCTCCCTACTAATGGCTTGGGAAAGCAGAGGATATTTGCCCAAAGCCTTGGGACCCTGCACCTATACGGGCAACCTGGAAGAATCTTCTAGCCTTGGCTCAGCTGAGCTCTGGTTATTGTGGCCATTTGGGGAGTGAAACAGCAGATGGAAGGTTTTTCTGTCTCTTGTTCTCTCTCTGTAAATCTGCCTTTATAATAAAAATATTTTTTTTTTAAAGTCAGCTGAGTCCCTACCACTTTTTGGGAATAATGCTCAAACCCCTTGGCCATGGCCAAGAAACGTTTTTCAAACACGGCTTCAACCGCCTTTGCGGAACTCCTGGCTGAGCGTACTCCTATGCTAGCTCACCTGCTCACTGCCCAGGCTCAAAGCCAGTGTTTGACGCCTTTGCAAGGGCTGCTTGCCCTGCCAAGGATGCCCTTCTTCCTTTGCCAATTTGTCCCCACCTTGATTCTGTGAGTTCTAGCCCCACAGCACCTGTGCTGCTGGTCCTCTCCAGTCAGCAGAGAAACCCCAGGCATTTTTCTCAGGAATCCCATGGCTGCCCAAAGGAGCAGGTCACTCCGCTGTGTGGCGCTGACTCGGCACGCCTCCAAGGCTTGCTGATGGTGTGAACATAGTTGTTTGAAGCTAATATTTCTCCATGCCCCAAACGCCTGCAGTCCTGGAATCGAGTGGCTGGTCCTGTGTGAACCCTGCCTGGCACAGCCCTTTACCCACACGGAGGTCACAGGGCTTTATGCTTACCTCTTGAGGTGACACGTCTGGTTCTTCCGCTTGCATGTACAGCTCCTGAAGTTTCTCCTTTAGCAACTCCACTTCAATTTCATTCACTTGGCTGATGCTCATGTAAGTTCCCTCGGCACATTCACAGCCATCTAGCTGATCTCCCTCGGGGAGGTAAACTGCCCAGTCGGAAAGCAACAGCTGTGAGGTTATCACACAAACGCATGAGCCAACTTAAAGACGCTCCATGGGATTACTCAAAGACCTTATGCTTAAACGTTGTGGACTGGAGCTACCTCAACAACACACAAGTGACCGCAACAAAGTCCAGCATAATTCCAGATTTTACAACCGTGACTCTCCTCTGCTTACAGTCTAAAATTCAGCTTGAGCAGCCTGGTATGATGGCTCAATGGCTCAATCAATGCTCACCTTGCATGCACCAGGATCCCATATGGGTGCTGGTTCACGTCCCAGCTGCTCCTCTTCCTATCCAGCTCCCTGCTTGTGGCCTGAGAAAGCAGTAGAGGATGGCCCAAAGCCTTGGGACCCTGCACCCACATGGGAGACCCAGAAGAAGCTTCAGACTCCTGGTTTCAGATCAGTTCAGCTCCAGGCACTGCGGCCACTTGGGAAGCGAACTAGTGAATGAAAGAACTTTCTCTTTCTGTCTTTCCTTCTTTCTGTAAATCTGATCTGCCTTTTCAATAAAAATAAACAACTTTTTTAAAATTCAGCTTCAAATATCAAAGGTGAGACTACAGCTGTCATTGCTATCTTGCTTCATTCTCTATGCCACTGATTTTTTTTTTTTCGTTTACCTGTTCAATTCTGGAGTTTGCCGCCACAATCTCTGGGATAGTCTTGAATTCACTCAGAAAATTCTGGATCTTCACCTGAAAGTCCTGAAGCCACGTGGAGGATACTTTCATGTCTGAAGAGTGCATGATCTCATTACGACACCTAATCACCTACAGGAAGAATCAGAAGATACAAGGCTACAAACCGCGATCTTCGGCTTCCACAGGAGAAATTGAAGGAAGCCAAAGCTTCAGATGTTTGGCAACTAATTGGAAAGTTTTCTAGGAAAAAAAAAATCAGGCAGGACAAAAAAAAAATGACCACACCAAGGATTTTAGTCGAAGGACTCCAGGTAAGAGAACAACGAAAACTGAGCAAGGTTCGCTTGGCCTTTTCCGCTTTCCTAATCTCCGGAGCCGAGCAGCTAGCGATCCAGAGGCTGTTGACATGACCCGTGGGTCCCAGCAAGGGCCAGCGTGGCCTGAAGGGATGTTTAACCTTCTGCCTCTTGGAAAATCAGTTCATGAGGGTAGGAAACACAAACATGTCGACATCAGCTCTTGAAATCTTATCACCAGCTGGATATCGCACATTCCGTCAAACCTTTCAACTTAAAACACCCTGCCGGAGAGCAAGAGTAACGGGACTCGGTCTACTTCTGGCTGAGGCAGATAATGCAAACATCTTTTTTAAGTGACTGTAGAGCCAGCGAGTCAGATCAAGGGAGTTTTCTGATGAAACTGACTGAAGAGAATCAGCTCTTTATATGTTAAGAAAAACGGGGCTCTCTTGTGACACACTAACGTGCAATTCACACAGTGTTCCACATTTTGCGACTGAAAGATATCCAAGGGGTCAACTGCTGTGACAGATTTGTGCAATGTCACCGAGGATCCTCAATTTTTTTTTTCCGGCTGCTGTCATGCTGACCAGACACAGGTGCCTTTTCTGCAGGTATTATGCATAATTCAAGGACACTAGACACTCTTCTCAACGAGCCTCTGGTTACTGGAGAACTCGGACATTGCCCCGAGGAAATCTGATGCTCATGTTTCCTTTAGTTTTCTGTGCTTTGCTCTTGCAACTAACTGCTGAGTGTCTGACTCCGAAGGGCAGATGTCAAATGTCGGCACACGACACACAGAATGACGCACTGCTGGTTCCCGGAATGTGGGAAACGACTCTGCTGCTGGTTTTGGGAGGACGGGTAGGAGAACGCGGAGGCTCCTGCTGCGGTGGGGATCAGCACGATAACAAGTTGTCCTGAAACTCTAATTAGGGACAATCGATGGGTCAATCTTTTGATTGCCCCTGCCCAGAGGGAATCCTGGACGGCATGGCAGGTGCGTGTGATACATGAGCCCCGCTGGCCTGCGTGGTGATACCGACTTCGAGCCATAGTGCCAGGGCATCTACGGTGCCCTGTGCCTGCATGGCTGGCTCAGCCTCACAGGGCCGGGCTCAGAGAAGGCACCCAACTGACGCACGGTGCAGTGCTCGATCGGACAGCTCTTACCTCTGTAACTCTTTTTCGATCAACCACAAAGTGATCACAGGAGTTGATGAGGCTTAAAAGCGCAACTGCGTCACATTCCTCGGGTCCTTTCTTGCCTGTCAGTCCTCGGGGCATGAAGGCCTGTGGCACAAGGACACAGACACCTGAGTCTCCCCCAGACTCTATGCCTTGGAGAGAAGAAGTCTTCTGGCTTATTCCCCATATGGTGACTGCAAGTCTCCCACACACTGAAATTCAAGGGTCATGGCTGAGCCCCAACAAAGGATAGTAACTGAACCAGCGTGTTAGCTCTCTGCCACGAGCTATGATACAATCTAACTGGCCTCTGGTCTGCCTCCCCAGATAGAAGCAGAAAGCATGGGCGGAAGGTACCTTTTCCCTTTTCCTTAATGGAATTCCAGGGGTTGAATTTCTGAACATTTAAAACTAGCTTCAGTACAATTAGATTCTTCAATGTGAACACTTTGTTTTGTTTGCTTCTTAAAATTTATCTTCATTCACTTTGAAAGGCAGGGAGGAGGAGAGACAGAAATACTGAGATTTAAGACTGCTGTATCCCCAAATGCCTGCAGCAGAGCTGAGCCGGGCTCAGGCCAGGAGCTCAGGACTGATGCTCCCAAGTTGAGCAGCTGGCAGCCTGAGCACAAGGCTGCAGAGGTGAGGCACTCCGTGCTGTGCAAGCACCCCCCACCACCACCACCAGCGCTGCTCTGCCCAAGCCTTAGCCCAGCAAAATCTCCCTTCTCCGCTCCAGGCTCAGCCAAGCTTCCAGGCCACGCCTTTTCTTGTTTGCGAAACTCACTTCACCAAGGAATGGGAAATCTCTGCTGCCCCTGATCTTCCCTCGAGGGCACTTTCCCTGGAAGGACTTTTCCCTGGGGAGTGGAAGCCAGTGTAACTCCTGGGGGTTGGTCTGCTTGCCGGGGGAGTAGCAGAACTGTTGCTGCGACCCTGCGGGGGCACTTGGAGAAGCAGCTCGGGTAGTCGCTGGGAGACAGAGACCCGAACTGGGCCCACTCCCTGCCCCAGAAGCCGCTGCCGTGTCGCGGAGAGCAGTCAGTGCAGTCAAGTCCGTTCGCTGGACAGCGTGCGGTGCGGACTCCTATACCTGTCCTGAGGGGACAGTGGCCACGGTCTGCCCCCGCACGGAGGACCCTGGAAGCCGCTCCCACTACCCCAACTGCCTACTCAGGAGCCGGGGTAAGGAGGAGTTGGGGGTTAAAAATTCCGTTGGTTCATGTAGGGACCTCATACACTTTTCTAAATGAGTTGAGAAAGTTCAGTTGTGATGGTATTAAGAATCTGGGCTTTGCAGCATGACAGACCTGGGTTCAAATGCAAGTTTGGCCAACTGCCAGCAAAGGATCTTGGGCTACTTACTTCTTAGATTACTCCTCAGTAAGTCCTCATGTCCATTGAACAAGTAATGTGCTAGCACAGTGCCTGGCACAGAATAACGAACTAGTGTCAATATTGGAAATTACTATGGCGAGTAGGACCTTCAAGGGGTCTATTAAAAAGCTAGTGAGAAATGCAGATGACAAAAAATTATACAGGGATTTCCAAATATTTCTTGGTTGTTGTTATTGGCACCAAAATAAACTTACAATTCCATTGCTCCACAACTTTTTAGAGCTTCAGGACTTGACATTCCAAATGTCCCAGAAGGGCCTTCTTCTAGCACCGTCTTGCTTTCAGTTCAATTTTATGGCACACAATTTAAAAACTGCTATGACAGGAAAGGCTTGGGCATATTCCTGTCCTGAAATATTGCCAAACTTACGTTCTGTTCTGCCAAGAGCCAGGAGCAACTGGGATGTGAGAATTCAAAATAAAGAGTCTTGCTCCACTGACATGCACACGTTTTGGTGGGTAAGCAACTCCAGTGCCCCCGACAGTATGCTTTACTCTGCAGGATCATCTGAATGCTGCTGGGAGGAGCTCATGCGCCCCAAGCATATCATGATGTGGGGGCTGGGGAATCATACACCTGAGCCTCCGCGCACAGCCTGGATCAGAAGGCACAGTAGCATCACTCTGTTGGGACAGGGATACTTCATAAGTTCATGAAAAAAAAATAGAATAAAAAGATAAGTTTATTTTAGATCAAAAAACTGCTTTGATGTCCACGCACAGGTGTTTCCTCACAGTGCGCATGTCGCATGAACTTGTGAAGTCCTGTGTAGGTCCTGTCACGAATGCGCTGATCCTCTGACTGAACCTACTACGGAGGCAGGTGCTTGACACAGCAGCTAAAACATCACTTTGACCACTTGCACCCCATATGGGTTTGTATCCCGACTCTGCTTCTGATCCAGCTTCCTGCTAATGCTCACCCTGCACAACAGCAGATGGTGGCCCACGTCCTTGGATCCCTGCCACTTGCATGGGAAACCCAAATTGTGTACCAGGCTCCTGCTGTCGTCTTGGCCCAGCCCAGGTTGGTGTTAAGAATGTGGGGAGTTAAACCAGCAGTAACCTTTCTCCATTTCAAATAAGTTTAAAAAACTTCACTTTTAAAAAGTTTTTGCTGGATGCTCAGAGGTTCATAAAGAAGCTAACTTACCACAAGCAAACTAGGCCAATGACAGTGAAGGAAAAAGATCTTTGCTTACATCAGCTGTTGCAGAGAATACCCAGTTTGGAGGTGCCCAGGTGCCTTTCAGAAGAGGCATGGTTTTTCATCTCCGTGATGAGCCCTGGCATTTTCTCTGTTTTCAGTATTAAAAGCCAACAGGCAAAGCCTGGCAACTTCCTGACTGCAAAAACAGTTTCTGAAAATCATACTGCGTGCTCCCAGGCTCCAGCTGGCTAATGCCCAGGGCAAGCAAAGGGCACAGTCACCTGCTCCTGCCCTCTGCGGACTCTTCCATGGGTAGAAGATGAATCAGGGGAGACAAACTGGGCCCCGACATGCTGGCCCTTGCTGGCCTTGGAAAGCAGCAGGGAGTTAGGCAGAATCCAAGGGTTTGGGGTAAGGGAATGCAATGACCTAACTGCCACATGCAGGTGGCACACCCCGGCTAGCAGAGGTGCACAGGGCAGCAGAGGGTGCCAGAAGGGAAGCTGCAGTGAGGGCCAGGCAGGAACATTCTGCAGGGGGTAACTAGAGGGCGAGGATGAAACAAGACCAAATCTAGGAAGTTGTGGTGGGAATGGGCTGAGGGTGGAGGGAGGCGGAGAGGATAATGCCCACTTCAGAACTAAACATGAAGTGCCTGGGAGGCAGCCAGGTGAAGGGGACGGTTAGAAAGTTGGATCTGGTTTGGACGTGGGGTTGGGGCAAAAGCAGCTCCCTGCAATGTGGCGGCTGTGGGGGGTCCCCCAGCTGGGCCAGACCCAATGCTGGGGACTCAGGCAGTCCTAGGCTTTCTCCAGGCCCTGAGGGAACCTTGGGAACTGGATTAAGCTCCGCCCTGCTGCTACCATCTTGGGCAGGAAGAGTTTGGGCAGTGTTCCACCCAGAATGGGAGGAGGCTGGGTGGGGCTTCTCCCTTTGTTTCTCCTCTGACCCCCCACTTTCCTGTAGCCCTTAGCCCTTTGTACCCTAATCAACTATGTAAGATTATAAAAAAAAAAAAGTTGGATCTGGGCACCTAGACCTCAGCAGCAGGCAGGCGAAGGGTGTCAAATCTGGGAGGCACTGGTATAGACTCACCAGAAAGGGACTTCACAAAGTTCAAAGAATGGGGCTGGCGCTATAACACACCGGGCTCTACTGCTGATCCAGTTCCCTGCTAAACTACCTGGGAAAGCAGAAAAAGACAACCCAAGTGCTGGGGCCCCTGCCAACTACATGGGAGATCCGGATGGCATTTTAGGCTCCTGGCTTCAGCCTGGTCTAGCCGTTGCAGCCATTTGGGCATTGAAGTAGCATATGGAAGATCTTTTTCTGTCTTTCTTTCTCTCTATATAACTCTGCCTTTCAAATATATAAATCTTTTTATTTAAAAAAAAAGATTTATTTGTTTTTATTACAAAGTCAGATATACACAGAGGAGGAGTGGCAGAGAGGAAGATCTTCCATCCGATGATTCACTCCCCAAGTGAGCGCAACAACTGGTGCTGCGCCAATCCTAAGCCGGGAACCAGGAACCTCTTCTGGGTCTCCCACACGGGTGCAGGGTCCCAAAGTTT
Organism: Ochotona curzoniae; assembly: GCF_017591425.1. Taxonomy (NCBI): domain Eukaryota; kingdom Metazoa; phylum Chordata; class Mammalia; order Lagomorpha; family Ochotonidae; genus Ochotona; species Ochotona curzoniae. Next base: position 14,142,633 of record NW_024465023.1, on the reverse strand, counting down.
TGGGCCGTCCTCGACTCCCTTCCCAGGCCACAAGCAGGGAGCTGGATGGGAAGTGGAACTGCCGGGATTAGAACCGGCACCCATCTAGGAGGATCCTGGCGCGTTCAAGGCGAGGACTTTAGCCGTTAGGCCACACCACCTGGTGCGCAAATATATAAATCTTAAACAAACAAACAAACAAAAAACCTAGGGCCCAGAGTGATGGCTCGACTGGCTAATCCTCCACCTCCAAATGCCAGGATCCCATGTGGGCACTGTTTCTGTCCTGGCTGCTCCACTTCCGTTCCAGCCTCTGCCAGCAGCCTGGGAAAGCAGTGCAGGATGGACCAAAGCCTTGGGACTCTGCACCCACGTGGGAGACCCAGAGGAAGCTCCTGGCTCCTGGCTTTGGATCAGCTGAGCTTCTGCCAGTGCAACTACTTGAGCAGTGAACCAGCAGATGGAAGATTTTTCTGTCTCTCCTTCTCTCTCTAAATCTGCCTTTCCAATAAAAATAAACAAATCTTTTTTAAAAAAGAAACTAAACTTAAAATAAAAGTTTATGCTGGTACCAAAAATTGCAGTTGAAATTCATGCAAAGTTTTTTTCACAGTATAAAGATGTATTTGTTGTTTTTTATTGGAAAGCCAGATTATACAGAGAGGAGGAGAGACAGAGAGGAAGATCTTCTGTCTGCTGATTCACTCCCCAAGTGGCCGTGACGGTTGGAGTTGAGCTGATTCGAAGCCAGGAGCCTGGAGCCTCTTTTGCGTCTCCAGCATGGTTGTAGGGTCCCAAGTCCTTGGGCTGTCCTCAACTGCTTTCCCAGGCCAAGGAAGGGAGCTGGATGGGAAGCAGGGCAGCCAGGACATGAACTGGTACCCATATGGGATCCCGGTGCATGCAAAGTGAGGACCTTAGCCACTAGGCTACCGTGCTGGGCCCCACAGTATAAATTTTATTTATTTATTTATTTTTTTAAAGATTTATTTTTATTATTTTTTCATTGGAAAGGCAGATATACAGAGAGGAGAGACAGAGAGGAAGATCTTCCATCCAATGATTCACTCCCCAAGTGAGCGCAACGGGCCGATACTATGCCGATCCAAAGCCAGGAGCCTCTTGCGGGTCTCCCACACGGGTGCAGGGTCCCAAAGCCTTGGGCCATCCTCGACTGCTTTCCCAGGCCACAAGCAGGGAGCTGGATGGGAAATGGAGCAGCCAGGATTGGAACCGGCGCCCATATGGGATCCCGGGCGTGCAAGGCGAGGACCTTTAACCACTTGCGCCACCGCGCCGGGCCCACAGTATAAATTTTACGCAAATTTTTTACACTTGATTTTAGCCAAAAGGCCGAGAAGCAATTACACAAATTTTTTGTTAGACTCTGCACATCACTTCAAATTGTTTTGCACAAAAATTAACATGTCTTTTCATTTCATTCCCATGAACTTTTTGAAGTCCTGGTGTACCAAGCTCCCCAGGCCTGGGTACTACCACCAGAGAAGGAGGCCGGGAAGCGCTGAGGAAGGCTGAGGAAGAGGGGCCCAGGAAGCAGGCAGTAGCCTGGAGCGTGTCAGCCAACGGAGCACTCACTAGCACTTTGCCTAAGAAAGGTGAGTTTGGTAAAGCAAAGTTCATGGATGCAGTACAGTGGCAGGGGCCGAAGGCAGGGTGCAACAGACTGCAGGGTCTGTGGAAGTGAGAAGGAAGCATCTGAGACAGGTGTTTGGTGCAGAGGTTAGGCTGTCACTGAGGATGCCTGCATCCCAGAATCAGAGTGCCTGCAGCATCAGGATCCTGTCCTGCTTCTGATGCAGCTTCCTGATGTGAACCTGGGCAGGCAACAGATGATGGCGCGAATGCTTGGGCCCACATCACCCATGTGAGAGATCTGAATTGAGTTCCGGACTCCTTAATTCTACCTGGCTTAGCCCTGGTTGTTGTGGGCATTTGTGTAGTGAATCAGTGGACAATGGAATTCTGTTTGTCTCTCTGCCTCTTCATGAGATGAAAAGAAAATGTAACAAATTAAAAACAAAACAGCATGGCTTAACTGGCTAATCCTCCCCCGTCAGGCACCAGAATGCCATATGGGCACCAGTTCATATCCCTGTTCCACTTCCCTTCCAGCTCCCTGCTTATGGCACAGCACCGGCCGTTGCAGCCACTAGGGGAGTGAATCATCGGACGGAAGATCTTCCTCCCTGTCTTTCCTCCTCTCTGTATATCTGACTTTGCAATAAACAAATCTTTTAAAAAAAATAAAGCTAACTAACGATGAAGGGAATAAGATGGGAGGGGACAACTAAGACATACAAGTCCTTGGGCAAATGGTAGGGGCAAAGATCGAGACACACAAGGCTCAGCAATGGCAAAATGAAAAGACATCTTTCGTCCTTTGTTTTCTTTTGTAAACAAAGTTGTCCACGCAATTTCTCTGAGAGAGGCAGAATTCCCATCTGTTGCTTCAGTGTATAATTCCCAACTGCTGGAGCCAACATTGTTGCCTTTCGCCCATGATCTGCTCTGGGAGCCAGAGTGTTGATGTGAGTGCCTTGACTGGCATCATAACAGCCAGGCCAAATACTTCCCCCTTCTCCATTCCCTGCCTTCTTCCTTAGTAGCAGGAAGAAAGACTACAGTGCCCACAGAGGCAGGATGGCAGACCTGGCAAACAAGAGGAGGAAGTATGTGTTTGGAGGGTGTCTGTCAACTCCAGGAAGCGGGAGCAACATTAACAGGAGTGAGGGGGGAGGGAGGACTGGGCATGGCAACTTGGCAAGGAAAGGCAAGGAAGTGTCAGCTCCAGGAACAGGAGCCTGGAGGGTTCCAGAACAAAAGTGAAAGCAGTCAGTTCTCCCGGGGGAGAGTCCTTCCCCGGGCAGAGGTGGATGATGGTGTCGCCAGGGCTGGAGTGAGGCCTGGCGAGCTCAGAGCAAGGAGAAACAGGGCTGATGTCACTGCAAGGGAGCGACTCTACTGACGGACCGTGCAGATGAGGTCGGCTGAGCAAAGAAAAGGCGGCAGGAGTGTGTAAGCTGCTGGTTCTGTAGACAGCCATGAGACCTCAAAAAGATACAAGCAGTACAGGGGAAAGGAGTGGGGGTGGAGAATGGTGAAATAAGCATGCCAGAGGTGAGCAGGACATCGGCCACTGAGAAGTCCTGGGCTGAAAAAGGTCTACAGTGTGAGCACACAAGAGAGGGCCTGAAATGGAGTGGGCCAGAAAATGCTAGAACAGGGAGTCAAGAAACTGACGGATGGGGTGGGTGAGGTAACGCGGAAACACTGGGTTGCGCGAGGAGGTCTGCACGTGGAGCAGCATCAAGAGGAGGCCAAGAGTGACCTAAGCAGGTGGCCGGGCATTGGAGGGAATTCCAGACAGTTGAGGGGCAGGCACAGTTTTAGACAGAACCCTGTTTCGGTCTCTTCTGGGTCAAAGTGAAAGCTGACCACTTCGTGGTGGCAATGGAGTAAACAAAGGAGCATGGAGAACAGGGTGGAGGCCTTCCTGGTCCGTGAGAGCCACAAAAATGGGGACCACTGAGGCAGCCCAGTCCCAGTGTTTTTGAGATTAGGAGACAGAGGCTGGCATGTTAGAGCAGCTGAGCTGGGATTCGGGCCGGGAGCTTCACTCCCTGGGTGCCAAGCTTTGAGGCAAAGCAGCAGGCAGGCCGCCCCCAACAGCCCAGCAACATGGAGAAAGCATTTTTGATTGTCCCTCTCAGCTTCTGGAAAATATTTAAAAAAAAATCTATAGCTGAGCTAGTGAGTTACATTGGCAAGATCTGAGACAGGAATAAGAGGCTCCCACCCCCACTTTTTTTGAGGAAGCCACAGTCTGTTTTTAATTATTTTTTAAAATTAACATAAAGACTAAGTCTCTTTATAGCCCATCCCCGGCTCCCGACTTATTCCCTACCTAGGCACTTTCAGATCCTTTCTATTGCATTGGTAACCTCGCTCACCTTCCTCTGTCAGAGTCATGACACCTATAGCTAAAATCAGCTAGCCACTCAGTGCACAAATGTCCTCCTCCACACCTCAGGCTCTTGCCCCAGCATTTCTGGCTGAAGTGTTAGCTATAGCTTTCTAAGCAGGAGCCGCAAACTCGAATTCCTTCAGGAAGCAAACAGGTAGCAGAAAATTAAGCTTCGCGGCGCCTACTGCAACAGCGCCCAGAACACACACCCACCCACCCACCAACCAATCTCTGCCTTAGCATCTGTTTACCGGGCTCGGGTGCCAGATGAGTCGCTGCCTCCTTCTTCTGTCTCAGCAGCAGGTGCTTACCTTTGCCACCTCCCAGGCGTCGACAGGCCAGAGACCCGGTCGGCAGTTTCCCCAGTGCACGTCTCCATTCCGGTTGACGTGATGTTTCAAAATCTCCCGTTTCCACTCTGCGCACACCTCACACTGAGGCTGAAACTACAGGGGGCGGCGGTGAGGAGAGGTGGCATCTGGATCCCGGCCCGCGGAAGGAACGGGACGGGGATGGGGTTGGGATGGAGAGTGGTGCCCAGTGTCCCGGGCCAGGTGCTCACCTGGCGGGCGCGCGGACTGCAACGGGAGCCGCCGCGACAGGTGGCGCGGGGGCCGAGGCTGGGAGTTGCGGCGAGCAGGCTGCGATGGAAGGAGAGCACTTCCTGGCCGACGAAGCCCTGCAGGCAGCTGCGCAAAAGCAGCAAGCAGTGACCAGCCTTCACCCAGTTCTTGTACTCTGTACAGTTCAAGCGGATAGCCAACTCCGACAGCACCATGGCCCCTTTTGGCTCTGAGGTGTGGTGGACAAGAGCGCAGGCGCGGGAGCCTGGGAAACGGCTGATGCGCAGGCGCAGTTCCGCCCAGACACCGCCCTCTCGAGTAGCTACGGCGTGGCGCGTTGCGTCACACGCTCCGGGGGCGGGGCGTCCTGATTTCCGGGTCACGTCTGCCCGGCGCCACGGAGGTGACAACCGGTGAGTATTTCAAGTGTTATGAGGCAGCCGCTTCCCCAAACCCTTAAGCCCTGTCCCTCAAAAGCGAATCCCAAGTTCGACCCCCCTCTCCTGAAGTCCGTGACTGTGTAATTGAGATGCGGAAGTGTATATGTTCCTTGCGTGACTGAGTTCTAAAATCTAGTTTCTGAGGCCACAGACTAGCTGTAGCAAATCGAAGTGCTAGTGAAATCTAACTGCTGGCTGCCTATACCGCTCAGCTGTTATGTGTCTTGGGTGTGTAAGCGAACACAAAATTCAAAAACCTCTGCCAAGGGGCCACCTAGCAGAAACAAACAGGCCAGTGTCACCTGTGTTCTGGAGCCTGCGGAAGCATCGGGTAAAGCTCAGAAAGTATTCAGGGGTCTTAGTTACAGGATTCCCACTCCTTACGCAAGGCGTTGAAAGAAGCTGCAGAAAGCAGGAGCCAGGGGTCAGAAGGAATTGGATTGTCACTCCGAGTGACAAGCGGTCCAGTCAGCTTTATTTTGAGGAGCTGTTTGGGCTCAGAAAACATGGCAAGCTTGTTTGGAGGCAGAAAGGCCTCAAGGAAGTCTTACCTGGTGGATCTGCAGCAGGTCTAACGGGCTCGAGGCCTACAGTCTCCCAGGTCCCCTGTGGGGAGCCCCCCTGCCCCTGCAATGCTGGGCCCTGGCCCTGGACTCCGGCTTCCTGCCAATGCAGACCCCGGGGGAGGTAGAACAAGTGACCGGGTTCCTGCCACCCACGGCAGAGGCCGACAGTCCTCCTGCCTTTGGCCCTTGGTCGCTTCAGGCATTTAGCGAAAACCAGCAGATGGGAAGGAACTCTCTCAAGTATTTTTTTAAACCCAACACATTGCAGGGTTTCGCCCCGACTTCCTGCTTCACAACCAAGAGGCTCTGTGTTTCGGCTGACTGGCTCTGGACACGAGCTGCTCCTTAGTGCCTTGAGTTTAAGCAATCATAATTTAATCGGATTGAAGCAAATCATTTTCTTTTTCTGGGCCTCTGTTTACCATCTATTAAAAGGAGGATATTGATGCCGCATAGGATGGTTGTGAGGACTAAAAACACATGCAAATGCCCGCAGTTAGGACAGTGCCTAGCACCTGGTAAGCTCTCGGCAAGCAATAGCTGTTACTCTGCGTGGACTAAATGTGCCCTTCCATCAGTCATTTTCCTGAAAGAAGTCACAGGCCATTTGCAAGCGGAGGCAACCCGACAGGAAGTTGTGTGATCACAGTGTTCCCAGAGCGGGGAAGCACCTGTGTAAATGTCACAGTGGCACGGAATCCATCCTGAGCACATTCAGATCACCCCGAGACACACTGATCCCACAAGAGAGAGTAAAAAGTCAATTCCACAAGAAGGAATGAAATCTACACTATCATTTTTCCTCGTTGTATGCCAAGAACAGTTGGGTGACAAAGAAAAAAAAGCAAAATATAATAGTATTTCATCGTGGGGAGAAAAAAAAACCATGAAAGAAGGGCATGACTTTTTATGTTAACATTGGACGAGAAGTCCGAGTTACACTTCATGAAGTCAAATCAACCACAGCCCACAAGAGTATTCGGTGTTCCGTGGCGCAACGGGTGACCGTTAACTGCAACGCAGTGAAGTTATTAGTGCTACTTACATTGAAAATCATGTGTGCGTTAGTTGATGCTGACACAGCTCACTCAGAGTTAGTTATCAAACGTGAAGTTCAGCTCCCATTATTAATAACATGGTACGTTTTGTTGAAGTTTTTGCCTTTCACTTTTCTAATTCTAAAAGCCGTTCTGAAATGGCATTTTGGTGGATGAAGAAAAGGAGGTGGCGAATCAGGCCCATGGTTTCCTTTCAAGGATAACACTAATACTAAACCAGACTACAATCCAGAACTTCTACACCAAAATTAACTAGAGAGTTGGTAGTTCTCTGAAACGCGTATAACTTTTATTTATCATTGTAAATACTAAAATCACATTGAAAACATCTTAAAGTCAAGTCCAAAACCACCTACAAGGAAAAACTCGCTAGGGGTAGCCAGTCCCTTTTATTGAACCTGAGTAAACAAAAGAGGCAAAAGACATGGTGTGATGAAACTTAGGACTCAAACGCTAAATGGTTTCAAGCTTTAATAAGGGATATTAATTCCAAGTACCAAGCATGATATAAAATTCAAATTCAGGGGTTCATAATAAGCATCAAAAGCAAATTCTGTTCAATGAATCCTATCTTCGTTTGCATTTGCACAATGCATTCCGAGGAGAGTTATACTCAGGAGAAAAAAAGGTGTCCACTGAATGCATCGTGTACAAAACTGCAATTAACATTTCAAAACCACACTTAAAAAGGGAAAATACCCGAAAAGTGAACTCTATTAATAAAATTATTTTGAAACAATATTATCCTGCAGATAAAAATACATTTCTTGTATATACATGTAGAATTCTACATGAAAGACAGGATCCAGCTCCACACAAAAAGGGGCTGATCCTTGATAAAGACATCTCAGATTGCCAAACTGATGCGATTACCGTTGTAAGGAGAACTGCAAACAGGAGGAGGAAAAAGGCAGCCATAAAGGAAGGATAAAAGTTTAGTCACCTGCTCCTAATAGTGCAGAGTTGGGTGAGAAGCAGCAGATGAAAGCAGAAATAAGACATAGAAGAAGGGCAAAGAAGGCCTCAACTCTGACCGGAAGTGAATGGAGAACCAAGCGAACAGACATGATATAGTTGTAGTGAGATGCTTGAAACTAGAATCAGGTAGTGGATAGGCACAGAAGCTCAATTAAATCAGCTTAAAGTGGAATTAGACAAAGCATCCAAAATTTAATGGAGAACTATTATTACAGTGACCATAAAATTTAGCATGGTATAATCATTTTAAAAACTTTTCCAACAGCATCAAGTCACCAGAAGACCTTCACTTCAGATCATGTTCTTTGAAGCTTAACAAGTCCCCGACTGACTGGGAGAGACAGCAGAGTGCTCCAAAAAGAAACCTTGCTGAGATGTGTCGGTACCAGAAACTCCATTTGACCCTGGACCGGCCCTGGATCTTGATTCTTAAAGCTCCAAGAACTGGACCTGTTTTCTTCCAAGCAAAACAGTCTATTATTTTGTTGACAATGAACAACCCCAACTTGGGTGAGGAAGGCAAGAAGTTAAGCAAGATAAAGAAACATCACAGACACTTCATGCAAAGGTAGAGCATTAAAGTTCTTTGTTTCCTAATTAATGCTACATGCAGAAGTATCCTGTAAACTGAATTTGCCCAGCAAAAAAAGTTCTCATATCCTCAACAGATGAGAATGATTGCATTATCTGGGATCCTTGACCAATATGAACCACTTTCTGTCTCTATTTTAATAAAGACTGGGTTCTTTGTATTTTTACCCATATCCTATACTGAAAGAAAATTGAGGTACTAAATGTTTACCACCAACCAAATTAGGAACATTTGAATAAATTAACCTTACAACAAAGAAGATGTTTTTGGTCAAATTTCATAACATGTATTAATAAAAATGAATTACTGGCCCAACCAGGTTAAAATGAACAGAGGCCCTCAGAGGCTATAGAGTTTGTATACACACAAGTGAGTGTCATTTTTTTTTTCTTTTTCTTTTTTTTTTAAACCTAGTTTTATTAAATATTGCTTTTTTGGGATGTGTTTATAACAGCTCCCAAAACATATTCATGTAATGATTCAAAGCGGTCATATTAAAATACAGCTTCAATATAAAGTTTATCACAGTTTTACAGTATTCAAAAATGACAGACCTGCCTTAAAACAAAACAAAACAAAAACCAAAAAAAAAAAAAAAAAAAAAAAGACTATTACACCCAAAACATAAGAAAACAATTAAATAAACAAGTTTGGCATTTTCATAACTTTATAGTATAAAACAGATTATTAAATCTATTACTGGCAAGCGGACACTGACGTAATACCTAGTTTGAAACTGTGTCCCATTTGAACATACTATACAAGTTCACTATACAAAAAATTTGATGGTCTTTTTGATGAAAGAAGAAGTGCACCCTGAAAATTTTTGCCAGTTTATATTTAGCTCTTAAAGTTAAAAAAAAAAAAAGAAGTCCTTTTTCTTTTTTAAACAGAAGGCTGAATTCAGATTTTTGTATGTGTTGTTTTGTCTCATCTGTCAGCCTTCCTGGTTTAAAAACAATAGTGTCTATGGACGCCCACCAGGGGGCAGTGTAAGATTAGCCATTAAATCACGAACAGCTGCATATATTGTGCATTCACCTGCAACAGAGAAAAATGGTCATTAGCTATTCGCAATACAGGAAAGATGTTAACACACCGGTGGGGGAAGAGGGAATTAAATCTAAGATTAGTAAGAACTTTAAAGGTCAAAATAAAACACTAAATTTGAGCTGCCTAAACTACAGAGGATTAAGCTGTGGTTTTTAAAAATCAGATTATATTTGGTTTCAGTTTTGTTTTTCCTTTGCAAGAAAATTTTGAGCAAATGTCACTTAGGTTTGAATTTATGACAAAAGATGCCTTGACTTCTGTAGAAATACTGTAGTGATGGGTAAGCCTTTGAAGTTGGGCTTTTTATGGCTTTTGACTGCCTAAGTATTTGGGATCAAACAAAAACATCTAGTTTATATTTATGCTTTAGTTACAACGCTGGTGGTTAACTTCCAATGTTGCATTAACGGCCAGATAAAAATGTCCATGACAGCACTGTCCAATAGAACTTCTTGTGATGATGGAATTGTTGTATATCAAACATTTAAAATGCAACCAGTGTGACCAACAAGTTGAATTCAAAACTCTTCAACTTTAGTTCAATAACCATATATGGCTAGCAGCAGATACATGACAAACTACTGGAGGTTTTTTCCAAAGAATTTTAAGAAAACGGTTCAACATCTAGAGCTCAATATTAAAATCTCTGAATAAAAAAAAAATAGTGATTTCTCTAAGAAGCACTTCACAGAGGATGGAGGGACATGACGCATGTGGAAAAGGGGGGGCGGGGAATGGTGCACCAGTTATCATGAGAGTTTGCGTTGGGTGAGGGAACCTGATGATCCATCATATCAATTCCCCCTTTGCTCAAAAGAACCAAATATTCTCTCATTTCTCGTAATCGCTACAAATACCTTTAACCAAAAGGCCAGATCCCTTCTGCTAGGAACATGGTCTAAGCCTAGAGTACTCAAAGCGGGAGGACTGAAGACTTCCTGTGACACCCAGCCTTCTGGCAGAGGGTAGAATGTGCAGTGATCCTGTGAACATAAGTGCCAACCTTCTCTCCAACCACTGGAAAATTCAGGTACAGAAAGAAAAGGAAATCTAAACGTTTGCCCAGCTCAAAGGAGGGGGAGAGGGATGGAAACCAAACGACGTTCCCCAAACCTCACCAGTTTCTCCAATATAAGAAGTGATTTATGTTTCTTCTTTAAAAAAAAAAAATTTGTTCATTATTGATAAATAGAAAAACTCTCAACCCCAATAGGATCAAAACATTGTTCTATTACTTTTAAGTTCCGCAAGACATCATACACAAAACCATCTGTAAGACGGCGATGATCATCTGCGAGTGAAGGAATGGTGTCCATTAGCAAAGCCCTACTGCATGGCTACTTCGACAGTTCTGCTAGGGTTAAACTGTGATTCCTGAGGAACTAGTTTTTAGCTGAAAGAAGAGGGAAGTCAAAGGATGAAAGCAGCAAATTGTAAGAAGTAGAAGAAATGTTACAACAAAAGAAGCATACTCTACTGCCCGGTGTGTTCCTCACAAACTAACAGTGACAAGTTGTCTAGGTACAATATGTTGCAACAGCTAAAACTGTCATTTCTAGTAAACCTCTGACACTTGTAGTACTTGAAAAAGTTTCAGAGAACAACTTTTCCCTCATTGAAAAATAAAATGCTATTTCCAAATTATTCTAAAGAGGACTTCCTTAATATTAGAAATGGGCAAATTTTAAATGAAATTTCCTTGATATCAGAAATGAGCAAAACAGAAGAAAAATTCTCTTTGCTGAGCTTGATGTTTTGAAATCCCAAATTTAGCACTGCCAGGAGTTTACGTGTTAGGCGTAGGCTACTCCGGTACTGAAGGGACCTTGTTTCTTTAGAAACATTCTTGTTTCCTCGCAAATGTTCAGTTTGAGAGCTTCATTGTGCACTTGGTGAAAAGGTTCACTTGCACCCGCCTGACACTTATATAAGAAGCCCAAAAAGCAGTGATGCCATTTATATCAGTTTTTATTCTTCACAAAACATTTAGAAGATACAGAACTTTTAATGATAGTATTCTACTCATGATTGAACCATGAAATATGAGAAACCAACATGCATTTCAACTTTGTGATGTACAGAGTGGCAGGTATTGATGGTACGGCAGGAATTCACAGCCATGGAAATTTCTATCATCCTAACCTACGGCTTTGTGGCAAGGTGTGCTATAAATACAAGCTTCTGGCATTAGCAACTGGGTCAGTCCCAATAGTAAAGCACTAACAAAAATAAATTTCAGGCAGCAGAGAAATGGACAAAAATTAAGAACCAGTAAGAGAGGAAGACAGCGACAGGCAGACATTAGGAGGGTCACAGCAACCACAGCTCTATCACTAGGGCTTGGGGTGGAGTGGGTTAAGGAAGGAGAAGAGGAGAGAAGGGGTGTCTCTCACTTTTATAAACAACTTTCATAACATATATGCAATAAAACATCGTCTACCGGTCATGTACCTTGTCGTGGTGGATTCATCTCTGCAAACCTCTTCAGGATGTTGCTGACCATCATGGGAGCAGCAACAGAAGAGTTCTGCTGCCTGGGAATATCTGCCTGTTGGGTTGTACCTGAAGCCATGTCATAAATGATGGGAACTATGATACTAACAGGTTCTTGGGGAGGGACCGATGTTTTCTGTGTTAGCTGAAGCTATAGACACACAAGACACACAAAGAGAATAAAAAAAAAAAAACACGGTAAGAAAATAACTGTCGTAAAGTATCAAAGGTACTATGATTTACTATACTTTCAGATTTAAGACACAGTAAGCAAAGGAAAATATGGCAAATGACAAAACAACTGGATATTACAGTTCAGTTGCAACTGCACCACATTATTACCTGGTTCAACAAATTTCAATTATTGGTAAAGGAACCAGGATCTTAACAAACCTGAACTGACAAGGAATCTGGGCCTGGATGTGTGCAGCTAGCAAGAAGATACATTGTTATCCAAAAGTTGTTACTATTATTCTCACAAACCACTTCTTCCTTAGAAGCTCTGCACGCATGCGCCACACACACACACACACACACACAGAGATACTGGGTAACACTTACAAAAAATAGCATTTTGGATTTCAGCACCACAGCAGGCGTCCCAGGAGGTGCAATAGGGGGTGCACTGGGAGGGATCGTTAGACAAAACTGGACGTTCCATTTTAGCTGTGTTGCCTGGTCAGGGAACTGTTTTGAGGGAAAAAAAAATCATGATAAAAGTCATATCAGAATTTAAAATCATTTTCAGGAGTCTAAAAAATGAGAATGCTATTTTAAACCCAATTATTGGTAGAATATAAAATTGCTAACTCACAATTTTTCACAGAACTATACACATGAGGTTACTAACTACAAAGCTTTGTATATACTGTGTTTCCTTTCCTTCTGGCTCACTTCATTCATTCCCAAGCCTACGCATGCAGCTTGGGCAGTGGCCCTGAAACCTAGTCTCTTCTCCGCTCTCTTGCAGGGTTTCCTGCAACCCTTAACAGTCCCTCGCAGTGGCAGCCTTTCCTAGTCCATCCTTGAGCCACTGTCGCTTGGCTTGTCTACGGCCATACCGCTTCGGACAAGCCTGATCTCGCCCAGCTGAGGACCAAGACCTGGCGTTCAAGGTCCTTAACTGGTGTTCACCGAGACCTTCCAGTCAAGCCTCCAGTTCCTTTCCTAAATCAACTTTTCAGACTATAGTAGTGATTTAAAATTATACCCATGGGTGCTTTTCAGCCACATAAACATCTATTCCTTGACAAACACAAATGGATTTCTTCTCAACAAGTCATGCTGAAAGAAGACAAAGGTTGAGACAACTAGTGAAAGAACACAGCTGTCACAATCATTAACAGTAAAACCCCAACTGAAAAAAAAAAAGGAATGAGATATTTGAAGTATTCAAATCTCAACATCAGAAACATGAAAATAGAAGGACTATTTTGAAGTTGGGGAGGGGGGACCGAGAGGACAGCTCTTGGGACTCCACCTGTTTAACTGTATACTGTCACAGGAGAGAATTCAACATCCCCCCCAAAACCTGAAAAGCTGCACCCATATCTCTTTCCACACTGACAAATTTTAAATGGATCAAAAATTGAGTAGGCGATTTTAAAAAAATGACTAAACAGCATTTAAAGAAACTAGAGGAAGGTTTTGGTTTTTTTTTCCCCCCCAAACCTGGGATTAGGAACAGTCTCTCTGATAATGATACAAAACCAGGAAAGTTTCGACACCAATATTGATAAATATCATTATTTATTAAAAAGGAAATTTTGCATAGTAAAATATCCAAAAGTAAAGCAAAGCACAAATAGCAAATATATTTACAATTCACACCCCAAGGAGTTAACTTCTTTAAAATGCAGAGTTCCTACAGATAAAGAAGAGAAAGACCCAAAAGCTAAAGATTGAACAAAGCACTGCTGAGTGAAAGCAAGCATGCCCAGAAGTCACTGGTGGGAATAAAGTCAGCACAACCTCTATGAAGAACCATTCTGAGAATATCTACTCAAATTACAAGCATACATATCCTCTGTCACAGGAACTAATTCTAGAAATTTACCCTAAGATACACTGGCACATCCATAAAAAAGGTTCTTTACTTACACAGTTTCTAAAGACTAAATATCAGAAATATCCATCAAGAAGGTAGATTCTCAGCCATTTTAATGCATCCATAGAATAAAATACTAAGCCATTTTCTGGATAAGATATTTTTCATGTATAATGTGAAAAGATTTCCACAATATGTCCAGTGACTAAAGCAAGATGCGCCTCAATTTCAAGCAATACGTCAAGGTTAATATCCCGGAAATCATAGTCACCACGAATACTAACAAATACTGAGGGTGGGAAATGTTCTGTTCTTAAAAACTGATTTACTCCTTTAAAAGACAGAGTTACAGAAAGAGGAGAGACAGAGAGTGATCTTCCATACACTGGTTCACTTTCCAAATGGCTACAATGGTTGGAACTGGCTGATCCAAAGGCAGGAAGCAGGAGCTTCTTCCAGGTTTCCATGTGGGTGCAGAGAACAAGTACTTGGGCCATTCTCCACTGCTTTCAAAACAGGCCATTAGCAGGGCGCTGGATGAGATCCCACCTGTGGGAGACCTGGAAGAAGCTCCTGGCTCCTGATCAGCTCAGCTCTGGTCATTGCGGCCACTTGGGGAGTGAACCAGTGAACGGAAGAGCTCTTTCTCTGTCTCTTCTTTCTATTTGCCTTTTCAATAAAGAAAATAAATCTTTTTTTAAAAGATCTCTTTTTCTCTGTAACTGGTTTTCAAATAAATCTTTAAAAAATAAACCCAAAAGATACAAGAGAATTGTTACCTATTTAAAGATAAATTAAGAGAAAAATGAAAGCTCATAAATGAATGAAATAAACACTGCCCCATCAGTTTTAATGTCCTCAAATAAAACTTGCAAGAAAAATATGAGTTGCCAAACCCAGGTGAGTCAATCCCAAGGAAGGGGCTTGGGTTTGAAGACCTGAGCCAGTCAGCCTACTGGGTGTTTGGAGTCGGAAGGGGCCAGCTAGCCCCATCTCTACTCCTAGGTGGCAGGGCTTGGGCCAGGTGACCTGAGGCCCTTGCCCAGCTATTGGCACCTGTGGAGGTGAGGTCTTGAGGGGGAAACATAAGGACCTTTAAGCTTCAGGCCCAAGCACCGGCCCTTGCAGCATAGCAAAGCTGGGGTAGTTAGTACTGACCAATGCTGAATACCACTCACCAGTGCACACTAAAGCTAGGGCAGCGGGCCTACCTGACAGGGCTACATCACAGTACTCACCAATGACTGTCGAAACAGGAGACTGTAATGTTAGGCTGGGCCATGGCATTAACCAGCATGCAAGAAAACTGAGTACGGGGGCAGATTCTGTGGGAGTATGTGGGCCCACCCCTATGATCTGCAACTTTAGCTGGTTTGCTTGGAGCTGGGGGTTGTGACAGGCTGAGCTAGGCATGACCATGGAACCCCTGGACACTCATAGGTACTGGGGTTGGGTACAGGCTGGGTTGTTCCAGGTTGCAGCACCCACAGATACACCCAAGGATGTGGTGTGGGAGGGCTGAGCCACAACAACCACCACTCATATATATGAAGGACGGATGGGGTAGCCTATGACCTGGTAAGGGTCTAGCACCCACTGGCATGGGTGAGATCAGGGTCTGGGAGTGGCTCTGGTGGGGGGAACTAGGGAAACTCCTCTGATGGGACATTGCTCCCACCAGTGAACATGTGATTCAGGCCTGGGTGTTGGTCAGACCGAGCAGGGTAGATCCACCTGTCCACATGTGTGTGGGGTGGTTTTGGAAAGGGGTAGACTGGGCAGGGCCAAGCCAACCTTAGCTTACTGGCACGTGCAGAAGCCAGGCTAGAATATGGGGCATGCCAGGCTAGGCTATCATACCTGCTGATTTGCATGAATCAGGGATGGGAGTGGACTGGGCAGGGCCAGGCTATAAGCACTCATCAGCAAGAGTTAGGACTTGCGGGGCCAGCTCAGGCTAGGTCAGGCCAGGCTGAAGCATCTGATGGCAAAGGTCAAAACAGGGAGCAAGCTATACAGAGCTGAGTCAGAGCAACCACTGGGATGTGCAAGATCTGGAGCTGGGATCAGGCGTGGTTGGGGAGCTAAGGGGATACTCAAGCTAGGTTGTGGTTCCCACTAGTAAACATGAGAGTTGGAACGGGGGTGGTGGTCTGGGCTGGATATGGTTGCAGTCTCTCTCGGCATGGGTGTGGACAGGCTCTGGGGTGCGCCAGACTGGGCTAGACTCCAGCATCCACTGGTGCTAGTGAAAGCCAAAGTAGGTACAGGATGGACTAGGCTAGGTTTTGGCTCCCATTGGACCACATGAGAGCTGCGTCAGGGCATGGACCAGGACTGGCTGGGCTGTAACACACAACAGTAAGAACTGGGTTGGGTATGAGCCAGTTGGGCTAGGACATTACTCCTGCCAGGACAGGAAGTGGAATAAGCTGGGGTCAAGGACCCACCAGTGTGCACGAGATCTGCCACTGAGAGGAGATTCGATAGAGGAGCCCAGGGACAGGGCTGGGCTGGGCCACAGCACCCAGTGGATTGTTAAGGATGGAGGGCAGAACAAACTGATCAACTACCCCAGTGAAACCTGACAGCAAATATCTGGGCTAATGAAGAGGTGGACTATGACAGCCAATTGACCTTGGAAGGATTTCCTCATCTGTGGAGTGGCAGTGTCAGCAGCATCTCAGAACTACTGAAAACACATGAACAGAACCCTCAGAAAATGCTGCACAATGGGGACCCTGGATGACATCGGGTGGCAGTTCCCCATCCCCTGGTTAATGTAGCGGTTGGGAGGCTGGCTGTGATTTCTCTTTTTGTATCCCTCTCTTCTCCATATACAAGAAGTCCCCTGATCCTTGACCCTTCCCACCCTGATCAACTATGTAAACAGCGTCAAAAATAATTTTTTTTTAAGATGTTAGGAGGACTCTCAAGCTTGGTGACACCAGCTCCTGCTACACTCCAGGAGCCACTGCAAAAATAAAATTTTTTTAAAAAGAAAAAAAAAACATATATTTTTGATTAAAAAAAAAAGTCTGAGTTGCAGGCCCATTAAAGTAACCTAGTGTCTCAAAGCCTCGCCTTACGTGTGCTGGGATCCCATATAGGTGCTGGTTCATGTCACAGCTGCTTCATTTCCCATCCAGTTCCCTGCTTGAGGCCTGGGAAAGCAATAGAGGCTGGCCCAAAGCCTTGGGACCCTGCACCCATGTGGGAGACCCAGAAGAGGCTCTGGGCTCCTGGCTTCAGATCAGCTCACTGGTTCAGTGGAATGAACCAGTGAATGGAAGATCTTTTTCTCTCCTTCTCTCTGTAAATTAAATAAGTCTTAAAAACAAAAAGAAAGAAAGAAAAGTAAAGTATGAGTTGCTAACTTACCAGCTCTAGCTTCATAATATGCACACAATCCCTGAGGATGTGTGTGGGGGCTCCTAACAGCTTGGTGAAGGCTATTAGTGTATTGGCTTTAAATGGCGGTCCAGCAACCTACAAGAGTAAGTAAATCTAGTTACTCTCCATCATGCTTCTCTTTCTTCACATGCATTAAAAGCACACATTACTACTAACAAACACATACCCTTGTTTCAAAGAACTTTTCCAAAACCTGAAGTTCATCAGGTTTCCACTGGCCTGCATTTTCAGGTGTCACTTTTAGCTGAAGGGTCTGGTTGGTTTTGGGACTAAGGGCTACTCTACATTTTAGTGCATCAGTCTTAAACATAATCACTCCAGGTTCATTAGAATTTATCAGCTGCAGCTGCAAAACAAGACAACATCCAATTAACGTGTAAGACAAACAGAAAATGAACAGGCCACCGAAAGAACTGTTTCAAAGAAAACAGCTAAGCTGATACTAGTACCAAAACAAAGGCTGACACACAGAGCATCAACACTGCCTAGCAGCACTGCCAAGAGATGTAATCAGACATTGCATGTCCCTGTGAAGGATTCGTGCCAAACAACAAAAATTTTGAGCTTGAATTGAGTATTTTGACACAGATGACTTATCAAGATGACAGAAAACATAGGGTCAAATGAATTATGTTAAATGGTTCCAAAGAGAACTGATCAGTAAAGTCCAGATGGAGAACTCCAGAGAATGACCCGAGTTTCACAATAAATTTCATAAGATGCTGGGAAACAATCTGATGGATGAGCTAAAGATACACTGATATGAGCCAATTGTTGGTGATGAGAACACAGAAGCTGATTATACTATTCTCTGAGTACTTTTATATAGGACACATTTTCTGTAATGGCATGTTAGAAACAAATAATAATGAGCACCATTACAAAGATTACATCTGGATTGGGCCTGTGTTCTAGCCCACAGATGGACAAAGTTTTTCCATAAAGGGTCCTTGGATAATGAAAGGCTTAAAGGGCTGAATGGTCTCAGTGACTAGTCCTCAATGATGCCATTACAGCTGAAGCAGCCATAGACAATCTGGAAATAAATGGTGTGGCTATAACCCAATAAAACTTCACTTATGAAAACAGGTGATGGGCAGGATGTGGGCCCAGAGGCCACTGTTCACTGATTCCTGTTCTAGTCTAATATATTAACTACACAGATGAACAAAATGAGGTTCAAAGAGT
Source organism: Ochotona curzoniae (assembly GCF_017591425.1). Taxonomy (NCBI): domain Eukaryota; kingdom Metazoa; phylum Chordata; class Mammalia; order Lagomorpha; family Ochotonidae; genus Ochotona; species Ochotona curzoniae. Next base: position 14,124,277 of record NW_024465023.1, on the reverse strand, counting down.
TGAAAGCTTGCACAGACTCTGAGGGGGCAGAACAGAGGCTAAGTCACGGGTTGTTATGAATGGAAATTTATTCAACTTATTTATTCCACTTAAAATCTTTGGGTTTTTTCCTAGTCTGAATACAAAAGTTGCAAAATGACAATGCAGCAAACATGTAGTAGATATTTTAAGCATTTACCATGTTAACAACCTCTTTAATGCATGTATTGTTAATAACAAATACATTGTTAATAAATAACAAATAACAAAGGCATTATGGTAAGAATTTAACAAGCAATATCTCAAAATCCAACACTTGTAATCAGGTAGGTACATAACAGGTAGGTTGACTATTATCAGAAAGGAGAAGAAATTTACCCAAGCACACACTAGTATGTGGTAATCCTAACGACAAGTCCAGTGCTGTTGATTATGAGCTATCTGCTTAAGGCATACACAGGATGGGTCATAACTCTTTTTTCTATAAAGACTTAAAATAACTCTGGTTGTAAATGTTTCTACCAAGCAGCTTTCAACATCATGATCATAAAGCATTTTATTCCAATACATTGATTCTCTGCACCGTGCTGAACCATCTCCACACCCATGTTAGCCACACAGCATGTGTGCAAGCCACAGCACAACCAACTACAAAGTGCAGAAATCTGCTGACATTTGAATAGGGAAGAACAGTGGAGTCCATTTTAAAGGATAGGACAGGTGACAAGCACAATTCTACCCAGCTGACTAAAAGAAGTAATGGGATGTCACTTGAGTTCTGACATGAGCTGCAAGGCAAGTTAGCATCCTGCCTTTGACAATCACTACTTGGAAGACCACTAGATATCCATACCGTTTCTTGTTGAATAATTCTTTGAAGATGTCGTCTCATGATGACTGATCCAAGAAATCTCTCAAGTGGCGAACAAAGGTAACTACCTGCCAGGCCGGGCACGAGGCCTGGCGTTGGAGAGGGCAGCAGTAAAATGTTCAAGGCACTGTGCGTGAGGATGGTGGGTATGGATGCCGCCCAAGAGCGCTGAGGTAGTTTCCGAGGTGGAGGCATGTTCGTTGGCATTGTTTGGGAACCTTTTAGAGAGGAAAACATGTCATTTCATTGACAAACACATGCTATCTCACTCTTGTGCTGGCATTATAACTATTTGATATTCTAAATCAATGTGCACTACTTCAGTGACTTTGATGATGTAATAATCATATACTACTTCCTTGGTAGCAGGAAGTGCCACAGTTACACGCACACATACACACAATCCAATCCCCTGGCAATGTGACAATGCTGCAGCTCCATCAGAAAGAAGGGACAGTTTTTCCACCAGGGATCTTGGCTGGCCCTGTAACTTGCTGGTGGTCAAGAAAAGGTGGAGGAAGTGACACTGGGTTAGTTGCAAGCCTAGCTTTCTTTCTACTCACTCTTAGGACCCTGCTCAGCCATCATGAGAACAAGTACAGGATTAGGCAGGATGACACAGTGTAGAGAGAAGAAAACATGCCAACTGAGGCCATGTTAGAACAGCCAGCCCCTACCCAACCCACACACAAGCAAGTGCATGAGAGCCTGCAAACCCACAGGATTTTGAGCCAGTGTGAGCATAAGATGTTTGTTTTAAGACACTAAAAGTTACAGGTCTTCTCTTATGTGTTAGTTCTCTGTCATCTACCAGAATGTAACTTCAAGGTTCAATATGGTGACCAGAAGTCAGCAATCATGGCAGATATTCATAGGACTTCTGGAAAAGGTATTTGCCTTTCTTAAAATGTGGCTTACTTCTCAACTTAACTGACTTAGGATAAAAATTTCAGTTATTTAAAAAGTATCCCTTGGGCCCAGTGTAGTAGCCTAGTGGCTAAGGTCCTTGCCTTACACACACCAGTATCCCATATGGGCGCCGGTTCTAATACCAGCGGCCCCACTTCCCATCCAGCTCCCTGCTTGTGGCCTGGGAAAGCAGTGGAGGATGGTCCAAAGACTTGAGACCCTGCACCCACATGGGAGACCTGGAAGAAGCTCCTGGCTCCTGGCTTTGGATCGGCTCAGCTCCGGCCATGTGGCCACTTGGGGCGTGAAACAGCAGACAGAAGATCTTCCTCTCTGTACATCTGACTTTCCAATAAAAAAATAAATAAATAAATAAGGATCCCTATTCAAAAAGTAGGTCATTCTTTTCAAATAATAGGATGGAATAAAATAGACCATTTAGTGGTTATATTTTAAAAACAACATAAAAATGCTAACAGCACTCACTTGTTCCAGCACGAGGGGAATGAGAAGCATCTGGAACTGGAGAATGTAGGGATGGGTTAGCGGGTGACATTCCTGGCATGCGCGTTGCTGGTGAGGGGCCAGACACTTGTGGAGACCCTGGCCAATTCCCTGCTCGGCCACTTGGTGACACCATAGTGTAAGGGGAACTAGGGTCAAGAGCTCCTATAAAAAAGTAAACAAATGGTTCTCCAACTCTACATTTTAATAACCCAAAGTTATTTGACAGTACTCAAAACCTTACATGGTGATAAGTTCATTTTCTTTTGATAAGGCAACTCACTGGAGCCTGATGCTTCTTTACATATCAAGCTTCAGCTCTATGTTGTGTAGTTAATGTGCTTTCTAATGTGACACAAGAATCAGAAAAGACAGAGAAAGGATAAAACTTACGTTCACACAAGCTTCCACATATGCAATCCATGTCAGTCTATGCAATCACATGCTGAGAAACAGAGAGCAACAACCTCAAAGCTATTTTAAGGGCTGAAATACTGTACTTTTAAACCCTGATAAGATATACTTTCATTTTATTCAGAGAAGAATGTGAGGAAGGAAATGCCCCATGGTATTTATCTAGGGAAAGCTACATTGACAAAGAAATGATCAAGAATCAAGTTTTGAGAGCAGTGGTTTTCTGTGACTGCTAAGGCTGCCTCCTGCGATGCCAGCATCCCACATGGCTACCAATTTGTATCTTGGTTGCTTAACTTCCACTGCAGCTCCCTGCTAATGGCCTGAGAAAAGCAATGTTTGGACCCTGCTATTCACATAAGGAGACCCAGATGAAGCTCCAGGCTCCTGGCTTCAGCCCAATACAGCACTGGCTCTTACAGCTATCTGGGGAGTAAACCAGCAGAAGGAAGATCTCTTTTTCTCTCTCCCTCTTCCTCCAATTCTTTCCAAGTGAATAAATCTGTTTTTTTTTTTCCTTTAAAGATTTATTTTTGTTGGAAAGGAAGATTCACAGAGAGAAGCAAAAACAGAAGGAAAAAGATTTTCCACCTGTTGGCTAACTCCCCAAATGGCCACAACGACCAGAGCTGTGCTGATCTGAAGAAAGGAACCTCCTCTGGGTTTCCTACACAGGTGCAGGGTCCCAAGGCTTTGGCCCATCCTCCACTACTTTCCCAGGTCGCAAGCAGGGAGCTGCAGCAGGCACAACATGAACCAGCGCCCATATGGGATCCCAGCGCTGGCAAGGTGAGGTTTCAGCCACTGAGCCATCATACTGGGCTCCGATACATCAATCTTTAAAACAAAAAAAAGAGACAGCAATGATTCATAAACAACTTGAGATTTAAATTCCAGCTTTCAAACATGTTCAACATATTATTTATGCCCTTTAAAACAAACTGAGGAAATACTTCTACCAAATATATCAGACAGTAAATGGTCTTTACTTGCAAAAAGAAGTCTTAAGAATCAGTAAGAAAAAAAAAAAAAAAAACACATACAAGAGGGTCCAACGTGGTAGCACTAGTGGCTAAAGTCCTCGCCTTGCATCACCAGGATCCCATATGGGCACTGGTTCACATCCTGGCTGCTCCACTTCCCACCCAGCTCCTTGCTTGCAGCCTGGGAAAGCAATCCAGACAGGCTAAAGCCTTGGGACCCTGCACCTGCCATGGGAGGCCCAGAGGAAGCACCTGGCTCCAGGATTCAGATTGGCTCAGCCTGACCATTGCAGCTAATTGGGGCGTGAACTAGCAGACAAAAGATCCTCCTCTCTGTAAATTTGACTTTCCAATTAAAAAAAAAAAAAAAAACCCCACACACAAGGAATTGAGAAAGTATAAAAACTGGCAGGCACAAATTAAGATACACCAACTAAAGACCAATAAACATAAAAAATGGGTTCAACTTCACTAATAATCAAAGAAACACACATTTAACAACATCAATCTCCACCTATCAAAATGGCCAAGATTTCGAAAAATCTTAATAGCCTGTGCTGGCATTCATGCAAGAAAGCATATATTCTTGTATGATGCTATAGGAAACTGGCACAGCCTTTCAGGTGAGCAATTCACAGTATGTTTTGAAAACTTTAGAATTTCTCAAACCCTTTGACAGCAATTCCATTTCTAGGAACTTATCTAAAGAAATAACAACGCATGTCAATAGAGACAGCACCATTTTTAAAGGGAAACATTCGAAATGTATAATACTGACAAAGGGATAGTACAAAGCTATTTAGTATGATATGCAGAGTTTTTTACTGACAGATGTTCCTACAAATATTAATAATAGAACAAAGCAAAATTACAGGGGCTACACAGTCTATAAACAAAACTCTTTTTATGCTAGGAGATGGTATAGTATTCATGATATATTAAATGAAAACAGCACTGAACACTACGTACAATATGCTGCATGTGTGTACAAAGCAAACACATACATGGCGTGTGTGTACATGAAACAACACTGCAAGAATACACAATTAATAACATGAAATGACTCTGGGAAGAGGAAGTGATTGGTGGAATAAAAAGGCAAAATCAGTAGCTCTTCTATCCTCTTATGTATTTGAAGAATAGGTTTTCATCTATTTGAATCAGTTCTCAAGATTAGGTATTTTTTTTTAAGATAAAATGTTAAAATTTCAAATCTCAAAATAATCCATACGTCAGAGTGCCCCGTGGGGGTGCTGTTGGAGAGGACGAGACGATGGGTAGTGAGCAAGTGAGAGCAACAGAGATGTAAGCGAACATGCAAGCAGTGAGTGAGAGGAAGCGCAAGCGCAAAAGAGAAGACGCAAACAAAAGCCAAGGGAAACGAGCTAGTCATTCATCACCTCAGCTTGGTGGGGTCAGAAAACATTTCTATTCCAGCAATACTTTGGCTATTTCCTCAATAATAAACAAACACTAATTTGCAATAAGGGCACTTGTTAAACAAAAAGTTACTGTCACACTAAGCTCTTAAACTATAGCACTTCCATGCACGGACTCACCATGTGGACTAGCAAAACTGGCCCCTGGTCCTATGGAGATTCCATGCGAGGATGGGGGAGGAGTGGCAACAAAGGACGCAGGTGACGGGGCTCTCAAAGCCCCGCTGGGGGAGCTGGCAGCGTGCAGATTTCCTGGTAAAGGAAAATAATTACAGATGATCTTGCAGGACACAAACTATGCCCTGTCCAAAGAGCCCAAGCTAAAATCGTCCTACAGATTTAATGAATAATTAGTAAAGTGCCTGTAAGTAATGCAAGGAAAAACTAAAAAGATTCCACTATTAAAAAAGAGAGGGCTCGAATCCATGGCTCCGTAATTCTTAGATTGATGAAACTTTTTAAAAATCTGGTGCACTTTGTCCTTTACACTTTCAGTCATTCAAAAGCAGGTATAAACATGCTTCATGCTGAGCACTATTCTAGGCATCTGGGGATGCAGTAGTTAACAAAGGGCATAGCAATTCCAGGCCTTGGGGAGTTTATACTTTAGTAGAATAAGAAATACAATTATCTGCCAAATAACAGAGTAAATGAGAACAAGATAAGGGGGCAATTTGGTGTAGCGGTAGAGGTGGATATCCTAAGACCTCGCAAAGAAGGGGACATGTAAGCTGAAAGGACAAAAAAGTGAAGGATAAGGCAAAAGGATATTCAGGGGATAAGATAGTCAAAGCAAACAGAGAAGGCTCAAAAATGGAAAAGCAGTATCCTGAACATGTATGAGGCAGTGTGGCTGGGACAGGGCGCACGGGAGAAGGCATCAGAGATGTTCACCGCGGAGGGGCGGGGGAGTGTTTCCTCCCCTTGCAAGTACCAGTATCCCATATGGGAGCTAGTTCATGTCCCAGCTGCCCCACTTCCCCATCCAGCTCCCCGCAGTGGCCTGGGAAGGAACCAGCAGATGGAAGGCCTTTTTCTGTCTCTCCTTTTCTCCATAAATCTGACTTTCCAATAAAAATAAACAAATCTTTAAAAAAAGAGAGAAATGTTCACAAGACAGGAGTGAGTGCCAGATCACATGAGGTCTTGTGGGTCACTGCGGGGCCTCAGGGTTCACCCTGAATGAGTAGGAAACCAGTGCTGAGTTTGGAGCAGGAGCCATGAGCTAACATCCATGCCACGAGAGGACTTGAGCTGCTCTGGGAATATCAGTGCAGGCTAAGGGAAGGGGAAGAGACAGACATCACCAGTTAGAGACGTGTTTTAGTGACAGAGGACTAGGAGCGTAGAGGAAGGCTACAGCAATAGAAAGTGGTTGGATTCGAGGCAAATTCTGAAGTCACGGAAAGCCAGTTTGTACATGACTACAAGCTCACATCAGCCAGAAAGGAGGGTTCTCACCTACTGAGCTGGGGGGGGGGGTGTTTGGGTGGCAGGGGGAAAGAACACTAAGAACGAGAGCATCAGAGCTCTCTCTCTCTCTCTTTAATCATTATTTATTTGTATTGGAAAGGCAGATTTGTGGAAAGAAAAACAAACATTTTCCATCTGCTAGTTTACTTGCCAAATGACTGCAACAACTGGGGCTGAGCCAATCCAGTGCCAGGAGCCAGGAGCTTCCTCTGGGTCTCCCACGGGGTTGCAGGATCCCATGGCACTGAGCCATCTTCCACTGCTTTTCCAGGCCACAAGCAGGGAGCTGGATGGGAAGTGGAGCAGCCAGGATAGAAATTGGCACCCATATTAGATCCCGATGCATATAAGGTGAGGATTTAGCCATGAAGCCACAGCGCCAGGCTCAGGAATTCAGCTCTAACACCTGTGCAGCTCTGCATGTCAAGCGTCCCCGTTGGGGTGACAAAGCAGATAAGCGGCTGGTTCGAAGAGGGGTCCTTCATATGCCAAGCACCACAACTAAATATTTTATGGGAATTCTTTCATTCAATTCTCATAACCTCACTAAATAAAAGGCTTTAGATATTCCTACTTTACAATATAAGTAGCTGGTTAACAAGCGATGTCCCTACTTTACTCATCTACAGATTAACAGGTTCTGTTAGTCCGCACAAATTGCTAACACGGATGCACACATTTCTTTATTCTATAAATGAAAAGCAGGCCCTGCAAATTTCAATTTTCAGTGTGAACATCTAAAGCCAAATATATCTGTTGGCATAAATCAGAATTTTTTGCAGTTTCATAATGCGTCCTGTCTTCTGTTCAGGCCAGATGCACTTTGACAATGTACTTCACACAGCAACCAGCAAGGCCGTCTTGTCTAGACAGTACAGGACCCAATCCGGACGCTGGGGAGTCGGCTCACCTTCATATACACCAAAGCTGAGCCCCACCTTTTTTTGGGTATAAAGCATTGACACAGTAGGAAGGCACCCATAGATACTACATAAACAGACGGAGACTGATTTCCAATGCAATTTTATTTACAAAGTGGACAGGCTTTGACCCTCAGCCTTTAGAGGGCCAACCCGTAACAGGTTGCTGTGATTAGAATTCCTCAGGTTGTAGGGGGACAATGCCGTCACTTAACTGAAATCTTTTCAAGTGCTCCTGAGCCATTAGCACAAATTTCCCCAACTCTGCCATAATGAAGAAACAGCAAGTAAGTAGCCACAGACGGGGATGCACAGTGGCTCCAATCCATATGCGTGTGTGCTAGATTTGAAAGTTGTACATGACAAGAGAGTAAGATCTTACCTGGAGACTGTGTGTGCATCATAGAGGGAGACTGATTCACTGTGCTGTGGTAAGACGTAGGGGGTGAAGTAAGAGGGTAAGCGCCTGATGTTCCTGGCTGCTTTGGAAATGGCTGAAAGAACAGGACGAAACATTAAAACTTGACCAACCATCAACAGACTAAAGACTTTACAAATGAAGGGCTACACTGGTAGCAACTAAACTGCCTACCAAATAGGAAACATGAGTTAAGAAATGTGCAAAATAGATATCAATAAAGCAGTCCTTTAAAAACTCTTTCAAGGGCCTGGCGTGGTAGCCTAGTAGCTAAACCCTCACTTTGCAACCGCCAAAATCTTAAAAAAAAAAAAATCTTTTCTTAAAAGTAAACTCTTTTAAAATGTGTCAAAACAGCATCTTCCTTGTTTCTGATCTTGGAACATCATTCGTTCTCTCTCTCTCTCTCTCTTTTTAAAGATCTATTCTTCATTGGAAAGGCATATTTATACAGAGAGAAAGAGACCTTATATCCACTGGATCGCTCCCCAAACAACTACAATGCCTAGAGCGGGGCAGGTGCAAAGCCAGAAACCTGGAGTTTCTTCACCCTACATGGGTGAAAGGGCACAAGGATTTGGGCTATCCTATGTGAATTTCCCAGATACATTAGCAGGGAGCTGCATGGGAAGTGGAGCAGCTGGAACTTGATGCTCCATATGTCCCATATGTAATACTGGTGGTGGCTTAACCTACTACACAATGTCGACACACCCAAAATAATTGCTTTTCAATCTTCAAAGTGTTTTATGCTCATTTTGCATACCATATCACTGATTTTTCTATATCATTTATCCACTATTTCAATGATTCTAAGACTTATTTCCCCACACTTCAACATCGGTGCAATTAGTGTGCAGTCATGTCTTGTTACTTGAACTGACTGTGTTTACTTTCTTAGCAGTACATAAAAAAGTGCATCTTGTATTTAGTGGAGTTCTGAGTGAATAAAAGATGGTACTTCAGCCTGATCTCTATCATGTTTATCTTCATCTCTAGTAATGAAAACCAAGGATAGTCTTATTAGTCTGTATTTTTCAAAATTGAAGTCTAATTCACAACAAGTGCAGAAACCTTACATGTCCAGTTTGGTGACTCTTCTGTAAATGTTGCTACCACTGGACACAGACAAACTACTATCACCGGCAGCCCACAGGCCCTCATGTGCCTTCCACATCTTTCCCATCTCGCCAAAGATAAGCACTGGAGTCACTCTTATCACACAAGCTTAGTTTTCCCTGTTTCTGCATCTTCCCTAAATGCTGAGTTACTTTTCATGGTGTCTGGCTTCTCTTGCTTAACATTGTCAGTAAAATTCCCCCAGGGTAGTGCATGCAGCGTTGCTTTGTTTCTTCATTCCTATAAGATCCTCCATATATAACTATGCCCAACTTAATTCATTTATACTACTGTTAATGAACATTTGGGTTGTTTATAATTTTATGGAAAAATAATGCTGCCACCAACCTTTGTGGGCTTTTGACACATACCTATTGCATACATACCTAGGAGCAGAACTGTTGACTCACAGGCATGTGTAACATTCAGCTGGAGTACTGCTCGGCACTATTGCAAAGTAACCCTATCATGTGACACACCTTGCAGTAGTAAATGAAGAGTTTCAGTTGTTCCTACTACCAAAAATTGGCAGGAGTTATCAGGTTTTGGCCAAAATCATGTTGGCAAGTATTTAGTGTAATCGCACGGTGGTTTTAGTTGTACAGTTTTCTGATGTGAAATGTCAGAACATTTTTCTGTGCTCACTGGCCATTAGGATGCCCTCTTTTGTAAAATACCTTGAATCTTAAAAACTGCAGTTTCTTTTGTGTGACTGACTTGTCCTACTTTAAAGAAACTATAGAATTCAACTCTTAAACTCAACAGCTACAAAATCACCTATTCAAGTATACTCTTCTACCCAATAATGTAGTATGCACCTTTCTTTTGCACACTTTTTTTTTAATTTTAAAAATGAGTTCATTAAAGAATGTCCTTAGGAAGATAACAACTTTTGATTTGTCATTTTTAAAAAAGCTATATTTTCTTCATGCTGTGTAATAAAGATAATTTAAGAGGCTGCAGAGGAACAAGCTTCCTTCTGCTAGGATTCTGATATAGCACAGTGTACTCATTTCTGCAATGCTAGAATAAAGTCTCTTCTATGCGCTTCTTCAAAAAGCGATGAGTAATACCAGAAGATGGCATAAAAAAGCCATTTTTTCCCATTCATTCTGTAGTATTGGAGCCAATATCCTGAAATGGACTCTGTTCCTGACCCTCTGAGCCAATGCTGAGTCTATAGCCTTATGAAACTGAAGTAGAACTTGAAATGCAAATCGGGGGTGATCTGTTGGGACTGTGTGAGCTCGTCTGGGCTCTCCTGAAGACTGTTCCCCAAAGTGGTACTTCTGCATGCCGGGTATGCCATGGCTCGGGAGGAGGAAACTGTTCTTCTTTTTCAGGCTTGCATTGATGTCCACTTTCACCAAGGTGCTCCCAGCTGCAGGGTGGACAGCGGCCTGCAGAGCACCCCAACTTCACCCACCACCCCTGCTTCAGCCAAACCACAGCGCTGGGCGCACGGCCTAGAAGTGCTATTTTGCACACTTAAGCTATGTTACATTCTAACTAAACTTGTGACCTTCCCGAGCTGCTGTATATTGCTTCTTTCCTATGGACTGGCTTATCAACTAAAACTAATCATTTTATTAAAAAAAGGAAGTAGCACTATTTGCTAATATCAAGTAAAATGTACATAAATCCCTTACTGAATATTTTTTCTACACAAGTACCTTATCAAAGAGATTAACAGCTTACAAGACAGTATACAGCATAACTATCCAATAAAAAGAAAGGAAATAAAATTGAAACTGTTTAATAAAAAATACTCAGCCCTCAAGAGTCCCTAACATTGAAGCCACTGTCTGAAGACATTTAGTCAAGGCTGGTAAATACTATTTTTAAAAAATTCCAACTAGCATTAAAAAAAAATCAAACTTTCATATTTAAAAACAAGGTTTGATGAGACATTAAAAGCAGAAAATCTCCCAAATTGTCACTAATGATAAATTACAACTTTTACGGAATGCCTTATTTTTGTCTTCCATCTACCTACGTCCATCTTTCTGTCTTAGCTTGGAACAAGTTTCCTAATTATCAATCTCATGTTCGGTATGAAATGCTCCTGGTATATAGAGCTCATGGACGTGGCTCCTTTCCTGTTCCACACAGGTATAAGAGAAACATATAATGCAAGTAAGGGGGCTTCCACAAGAAAACTTATGCTGTGGCACCTGCTGGGTCAATGCCCTTTGCCCCAATGGTGGCTCAACTTTCTTAGAGCAAGAGTATTATATTCTAGTCAACATCTGTCATTACAGTCCCATAGCCTGGATACACAGAGACAGGTGGAATTCTATTGAACTTCTTCCTTCACCTTCATGAAGGCCAAAAAGGGAAGCAAACAATAAGGAGGCCAGAAATTCAGGGACAACATACCTGCCAGACAACCTTCCTTCAGGTAAGTCTGTTATTTTATCAAAAATGTTGACACTGAAAAGTTACAGTTACTAAGCTGCCAGAGCTGGGCATCCAACCAAGCTAAGTGGACACTGTAGGATGTTAGTTCCATGCAATGCTACTTTATGAAAGCTTTGCAAAGAGAAGCAGTGAGCTCTTTTACAGACCAAATCTGAAGGATGTGTCAAAGACACCTTTGCATATAGCACATACATGCAGCAAAAACGGAGCCATGGGAGATTTCAGGCCAGAGACAGAAGCTTTTCCAGAGCCAAAGGACTGGAGAAGGGGTGAAGGAAGGAGACAAGGAGGAATGAAGGATGACCGGTCGCCTGCTAGTCCAGAAGCCTAAGTGAAAAAACAAAGGCTCCCCTGGGGGCCTGTTCAATTATCAGAAGCATCAAGATGCAAAGATGACAGAGCATAAGGCTCTACAGTGGGCTCATCCAAATGGCCTGAAATGTGTACACATCGCTAGACATTTGGTTCATTTGCTCTACTTTAATAACATGGGCTTTTCAACACAACTTTACATCTCGTTAAAAAATGTATCTGGGATGACATTGGGTACCATTTTCCATCCCAGGCTCTGATGTGATTGAGCCGCTGGGAGTGGCCACCTGCCCTTCTCTCCACTTTCCCCAGATACAGGAAGGAGATTGGAAGCGGTTGTCTCATCGCTTTCCACCACCCTTGACCCTCTCCACCCTAACCGATGGTCCACAGGAGCATGAATCCCCCTCAACTCGGTAAGCATCAAAAATAAAATGGATTGCTATTAAATATATATACATATATACGTACACATACATACTTATTATTTTCTTTGGAAGATACCAGAGTTACAGAGAGAGATGGGGAGACAGCAAGAGAGAGAAATTTAATATCTGCTGGTTCACTCTCCAAACAGTTGCATCAGTCAGAGATGGGCTGGTTCGAAGCCAGGAGCCAAGAGCTTTCTCCAGGTTTCCCACATGGATACAGGATTCCAAGGCCATTTTCTGCTACTTTTCCAAGCCATGAGCAGGGAGCAGGATGGGAAGTGGAGCTGCCAGGACTCAAACTAGCAGCCATATGGGATGCTGCTGTGGGCGGAGGTTTAGCTCGCTACCCCACAGCATACTACCTAGTCTAATAACATGGGCCTTTCACGACGTGGTAAGGACACTCTCCTAAAGATCTCAAATCCCACAGCTGAAGTTTCCACTGCAGGAATCAAATAACATCATCTTAAGCACACAGGTGATCACAATGTCTGAGATTCATGCTGTCTCTGACACTATTCACTTTCCACTACTGGAAGCCTTGTTCCCCTTCAGAAGAATTTCTGAGGGGTTGGCGCAACAGCTCCACTGGCTAATCTTTCACCTCCAAACACCCGGTTGCCCCTCTTCCCATCCAGTTCTCTGCCTTTAGCCTGGGAAAACAGTGGAGGATGGCCCATGTTCTTTGGGACCCTGTACCCATATGGGAGACCTGAATGAAGCTCCTGGCTCCAGGTCAGCTCAGCTCCAGCCATTGCAGCCATTTGGGGAGTGAACCAAAAAATGGAAGATCTTTCTGGCTCTCCTCTCTCTGTAAACCTGCCTTCCTAATAAATAAATCTTAAAAAAAAGAAAAGAAAAAAAGAAAAGAAAGAACGAAATAAGCAAAGAAAAGAAATTTCCTAAGCACCGTGGGCCCACACAGACATCTTGGTCTTTCAACGAAAAAGCCCTGACACTCCTAGAACCTGCAAAATTACACCAATGTGACACTATATGGAACTTTGACTTGATATTTAGTACCTGTTGCTGGGGTGGTGGCTGTAGTTGTGATATTAACGAATCCATCATATCTCCTCCTATAGGAGACGGTGGATTATCATCCTCATTCACAGACCTTCTCCGAGCATCCTGATTGCTGTCAACAAACATATTCAGGAACGTCTACAAACGGAAACAGATAAAATTCAGGTTACTTACCTAACTGAAGGAAAACAGAAATAAACATATGTCCATCCCTGAGATTATTAGGACAATCTAAAAGAGACAGTGCACACTGTGAAGGAGGGTAATTGAGGAGGGCAATAAAAAACATCTAAGTACAAAATTATTCTCAACTAACAAGAATTACACAAGCAAAACACTGAAGAAGCACACCCTGGCACCTCTTAACACCAAGTCAAAATATTTCTTATTAACTTCTGACTGAGGGCCCAGCGCAATAGCGTAGTGGTTAAGGTCCTCGCCTGGCACGCCCAGGATCCCATATGGGCGCCGGTTCTAATCCCGGCAGCCCTGCTTCCCATCCAGCTCCCTGCCTGTGGCCTGGGAAAGCAGTCGAGGACGGCCCAAAGCTTTGGGACCCTGCACCCACATGGGAGATCTGGAAGAGCTCCTGGCTTCGAATGGGATCAGCTCCAACCACTGCAGCCTCTTGGGGAGTGAACCATTGGATGGAAGATCTTCCTCTCTGTCTCTCCTCCTCTCTATATATCTGCCTTTCCAATAAAAATAAATAAATCTTTTTAAAAAAAGAAAAGAAAAAAGAAAGTAGAAGAAGAAATTAACTTCTGACCGGAAATGGGGGAACAAATGAATGGCCATGTAACCACAATGTCAAGGTAGAAAATATGACATGAAAACTGAGTAAGAAACCTAAGCAACTTTCTTGTTTTTATTATACATGATTACATCTTGAAACACCAGAGTGGGACAGCCTTGTTTTACAGAATGTCATCCAAAAATTGAGCAAGACCACCTAGTTTGCATCTCAGGCACAGATTCTTCAATATTTCCCACCTTCATACTCCTAAAAAATTATCTATCATTACTTCATCAGAATCACTAGAGACCTATTCAAAGTGAATCATCCAACTTCCATATTGCCTTATAACACAACATATGCTTCACCATTTTCCGATACCTCACAAAAAGCACTGCAAAGAAAATTAAGGCAGTAAGACAAAAAGACAAAAAGGAAGGGAGAAAATGGCAATCTATATTGGAGGCAGCACAGCTGATGGATGAGTGGAAATTAAATCATCTGATGCAAGAAAACTGCATCCTAAGCAAGCTGTGGGGAAAGCCAAGTCACAAAGCCATTTCCAACCAGACCCCCAAGACACTTTGAAACTGGCAGATACCCTTGCAGCAGGATGAGCGTGAGGCTAATAACAGAAGGATTGCGTGGGGGGGGGGGAGGGGAGAAAAACTCTTCAGTGGACACAGAACTCCTCTCAGATCCCTTGCCACTTTCACTGAACTCACCAGATCTTCCCCGCCACCCTGGAGGAACATCTACACCACCCTGGGGGAATGCAAGATCAACTGAGAAAAGTATCAAATGAAAAATGAGGACTAATAATTCACATACTAAAAGTCGAAAAACAGTTTTCTGCTTTCATTTAACTTCACCTGAACTGGGAAACAGATGCATGCTACCTATATGGAAAGCTTATGCATTCTTTCTTGGTACTCACATCATCCCAACACAAGACCAAAAGTTCCAGACATCTGGAGTTAACCCCCAACAACAACAACAAGAAGCCCAAGTAAATAATCCTGCAATGAAGACCACAGTCAATATAGTTTTCCTTTAACTAAAAGTAAACTACCACTTAATATTTCACAAAGGACACCAATATGAACGGGATCTACTCCCCATTGTGGAAAGCACAGTGGCAGAAACCGAGATTGCTCAAAAAGAAAGGTTAGGGAAGACAATGTAGCCTAACAGGATGTCATAAAAGGATACTATAAAATGAAACATTTATACACAAAAAGATCTTAGCAAAAAAAAAAAAAAAAAAAAACAGAAGGATTAGAAAAGCAGAAGAAAGCTCCCAAAAACAGAGACACAGAGAAAACAACAGACAAAAATAAAAAATTTTAAAAAATTAAAGGACAAGGCCATGACGTTAAACATCAAAACAGCAGAGGTATCCAAATGAGCTAACAGAGAAAACAAAGCAAAGGAATCATGATACATAATGTAGAAAAATCTCCCAGAACAAGAGGATGCAAGCTTTCACACTGAAAACACAATCACGAAAGATTCAAGAAGTAGAACATTAAAGGATGCAGCAATCACAGTGGAACCTTGAAGACAATGAAGTGATACTTTCAAAATTGTTACAATAAATGAATCCACTTAGACATCCTCAGATTAGGGTAAACTAAGGACACTTTTAGATACACAAAGTCTCAACCTCACTGGAACATCTCCCTGAAACAAATGTCCTAGAAGGCAATGAAGTAAACCATGAACAAGATATGAGTTCCAAGTCATAGGATACAAGCCATGTGCCACCAGAGAAGTGACAGAACCTCCCCTTCGTCCTGCTGAAGAGTCTCGAGTCAACATTGTACAAAAGGCCTGGAGCACTAGCAGTCCAAATTGGAGCAGATGAGAGGTCCAGGGAAGATATTCAAGATGAGGCTGATAGGGCATCAGATATGCTTGAATGTACTTAAAGAAGAGTTACATAACTGAGAGACGGTAAGGCTGAGTTAGTGAAGTACAGGAAAAGCAATATTAAAAAAAAAAGCCAGTTAATAATTCCCAAGAAGTAAAATGTTGAGCAAGAAAGAAAAAAAGGGGAAAACGTCTGGTACAGCATTAAGTTGCAGCTTGGGGATACCCACACCCCACACCCCACATCGGAGTGCCTGGTTTGAGTCCCGCTCCTCCACTTCTGATCGAGACTCCTGCTAATGCGCATTCTGGGAGGCAGCAGGTGACAGGATGAATGCCTGGGTCCCTGCCACCTAGGTGGGAGACCCAGTTGCAGTTCCAGGCTCTTGACTTCAGCCTGGCCCAACCCTGGCTGTTGCAGGCTTTTGGGGAGTGGACCAGCAGATGGGAGATCTCTTTCATCTGTCTGTCTTTCACATAAAACGCAAAAAAAAATAATTTAAATAAATAAAAGTAATTATAGTAAGCTAAATGCAATGGCGTTTCCATATTCATCGTAATGCAAAAACTAAAAAATTACCTAACCAAATTGGTATCTAACCATATTGCTAAGAAAGGAGGAAAGAAGAGTATGTTGATATATGAGGAGCAGCCTGAATGTGGGAAGAAATGCACTAAAAAAAAGAAAATTGGAAAAAAGAAAAATTATTGCCAGGACCAGTGATATTATGGCACAGTACGTTAAGCTGCTGCCTAAGCCCATATGAAATCACAGGTTCAAATCCTGGCTGTTCCACTTGTGACCCAGCTCGCTACATGCCTGGGAAAGCTATGGAAGATGGCCAAAGTACTTGAGTCCCTGAATCTACATGAGAGAGCCAGGTGGAGCTCCAGGCTCCTGGCTTTAGCCCATTCCCGGCTGTTGCAGCCTTTAGAGGAGTCAACCAGCAGATGTCTCTGTCTCTCCCTCTCTGTCATTCTACCTTTCAAATAAATAAACTATATCCTTCAAAAATAAAATTGTCATTTCCATTCTGGAATCAGATAATGCACTCAACCAAAAAGTGAGCCAATAGTGGCATGAGCATGCTATTTAGAGATACAGATATAAATACCAAGAGAACCAGCTATTTGAGAACTGAAAACATGTGTCTAAGGAGCAGGACAATGACAAGAATGGCTGCAGCGGACTATTTTTCAAAAGCCTCTTGGACTCATTTAATCACAAACTATAAACATATACACATGCACTATCGAATCTCACCAGGAAATCTAGGGGCTCGGGCCCATGACCTTACATTTTAGAAAAGCATCAGAGTCAAGCTGATGACCAAACCTTTTTGATAATCAATGATAAAGACTACTTTTAAAGTTCCTTAGAGCTCCAAAGAGTAAGCTTGACTCTCTTCAGTAACTTTCACCTCACTTATCCACTACAGGGTAGGAAAAAAAGGAAAGGATTTTCTATCATTCTGTACACATTGGTGCAGAACTTAATCAGAACTTGAAGCTTAACAGTAAATAAATAAACACTGTTTCTTACAAGGTGGCTTGAAAAACTCTATGGCAAAAATGGCATTGATCAATAACATGCATTTTCCATTAACTGTTTGAAGCCCTTTCATGAAAAATTTAAATTAAAATGCATTGTTTTTGCTGAACACTGGCTGGGAACAGGCCCGGTTGGGGAGCTAAGGGGACACCCTAGCTGGGTGGAGGTTCCCACTAAGGGGGGCACATGGGCTGGAATGGGGGCTGCGTTCTAATTGTAGTCTCCCTTGGCACAAGTGTGGATTGGGATTGGACGCACCAAACCGGGCTAGACTCCAACACCTCCTGGTGTTCTGGAGCACCAGGGCAGAAGTGGGATGGACTAGGCTAGGTCACAGCCCCAACTGAGCCATGTATGAGCTGTATGTGGGTATGGACGAGCCGTGGCTGGGCTGAAACATCCAACAGTAAGAACCAGATTGGGTTGAAGGCCAGTCAGGAAAAGCCACTGTTCCTGCTAGGACAGGAGGTGAACTGAGTAGGGCTGGTTCATGGACTCAATGGTATGTGTGAAATCTGGCATTGGGAGAGGTTCTGATGGAGGAGCCTGGGCAACTCCTCTGGCAGGACACAGTCCCTGCAGGTAAGTGCAAGAAGCATGAAAGGAAACAGCCCAGAACAGGCCATGGAAAATGTCCCACTGGCATACATTTGGCATGGGTCGGGGGCAGACCAGGCTGAATCAGTTCATGTCATCCACTGGCAAATCTGAGCACCAGAACAGTGTGTGGGTGGAGCCAGGTTCAGTCGCGACAAAAGCAGTACACAATACGGAATGCCAAGGTGAGGTTGCCTGTACCAGATGTGACTGCAGCGCCCAACAGCACACATGAGAACCAGGAAGGGAGGGGGCAGAGCCAGCAGGGGGAATAAGGGGGGGGGTTACTTGCTGGACAGCTACTCCCACTAGAGAGTGTGAGCTTGGATGGGGGCAGACCAGACTAAGCAGGGCTACAACACCTGTGGGCTTCATGTGAGCTAGATCAGGGAAAAGCCAGGCTGGGCTGATTGATCCTACTGGTACAAACTACAGTTGGAGTGGGTGAGGGTTGTTTGGGCTTAGCCACAGCATCAGCTGGCAGAAGCTGGCACTGGGGCCTAGTTTTGTCAAGTCAAACCACAGAACCTGGAGAGTGCATAATCCCAGAGTGGGAGTGGCCTGGGAGGGAAATAGTGGGTACCTCCCTCTTGGGTTACCACCCCCACGGAAGGGCACGAAAACTAGGACAGGGGCTGGGGTGGCTAGACAGAGAGACACCCAACAACATCTGTGAGGGCTGGATAGTTGAGCTGGTTAGATGGAACTAGGCTTTAATACCCATTGACATATATGAGAGCCGAAGGGGGTGTGGGACAGACTGGACTAGTCTGCTGCACATACTGGCAAACCAGGGCAGGGGGCGGGCCTGGTGGGGGTTATTGTGAGTCGCTCCGACTAGGCTGTGGCTCCCACTGGTTTAAGTGAGGGCCAAGTGTGTGCTGGGCAGAATCAGGCTGGACTGCGGCACCCATTGGTTCCAGTGGAAAACAGGGCTGGAAACAGAACTGACCCAGCAACTGCAACCACCAGCTGATCGGGGCGGTGGACTGTGCCGGGCCTTGTACTTGCTAGTACATACAAGAATCTGGTCTGGGAACACCTCAGACAAAAAGTTTCTTTGGGGATCCCCCCCAATCGAACTGCCGGTGTCAGAACCCTAACCAAGAAAAGAAAGAAGACAGAACAAGTCAACCAGCCACCTCAGCTATATGTTGGCAGTGAAAAACTGGGCAAACAGAGACTATGTCAATCAGTGGATTCTTCAACGACCTCATCGTGCGTGGAGTGGCGAGACTGGCAGCAATTTAGAACTGTTGAACTATCAAAACCACTTGAGCAAGACCCTTGGAGCATGCCCCACATCAGGGACCTGGGGAGGGTGGGAAACTGGGTGGGGCTTCTCCCTTAAACTCCCCTTTTACCTCAGATATATGAAGGAACTAAATGTCTTACCTATTTTCCTGTAGCGCTTGAACCTTTTTACCCTAATTATGTAAAGATTGCCAAAAAATTAATTAATTAATTAATTTTTAAAAAAGAATGCATTACTTTCCCATTAGTTTCACCTCAAAGGAATTGTTTGAGATCATTTTTATAACTACTCATGCTAAGACGCTAAACTCTGTTACCTTTAGTCCTGGTGCAGGATAAAAACCTTCAACTAACTTGCTGTTATCAAAAAGACTATATGCACCATCTCGTATTGCCACAACACCTCGACTCCGGCAGTATATATCAATGCAATACATGTTCCTGAAGGCCAGTCTGATGTGGGTAGAAGATTGTGGCAGAATGGAGAAGCACTGGTAGGCAGTGTTGGTTCTCTGCGTCAAGCCTAACATTGGCACAGTGGGGAGTTTGTTGATGGCATTTAGTGGAGCCTGAGTATCAAATAGTACCTATAAGGAAACACACAGAGAAAGCAGTCAGTGTTTGTACAGTCGTTAAAATCTCAGACTTCTCAATATATAAACAAACAACACAAGAGATAATATCCTTCTAGCACATTCCAAACAGTTTCTTGAAAAGAAGATAAGGGAGGTCACTGTATCCACTTTGAATCTTAGGAAAATTCCACAAGAAGCTTTCGAGATGTACAAGATAAAGGTACCCATCATTGTTATTTTCACAAGTAAGTACGCATTTTTCTTTTAGCGTCTTTTGCCTGAAACACATCTCATTTTTTAGACAAAAAATAAACTGAATTACCTGTAATAGCTGAACCACATTTGGTGTTTTATTGAACATTTCTTGAAGCTGATGGAGAATGGTATTGTGACAATTACTGCAACCTGAGTTAGGGCCAACAGTTCCCAATGAAATGTGAAACTTCTGATGGATGGAATTCCATTGGATACTAATCTAAATCAAAGAAAAATTACAGAAACAAGGAAGCAACATATTAAGTTAAAAAAAAAGTTAACAGGCAAAATAACAACCTATTTAACTGAGATTAGCTTTTGAACACAAGCTTTAAAATAAAACTTGACGCAAATTCCAGATGTGCTAATATGGAGCTACGATAGTTCCTGAACACATGTATTAGCAACCTTTGACTCAACAGAGCACAAATATACTACAGAGAGAACACTGATAAAACGTTACTTGCTCAAACTCATTTAGTGTTTTGTATTTTCTATTTTTCTTCTGAAATGAAGATTAACTGCAATCTTAGTTCTATTAACCAAGGAGCACTATCACAGCACAGAAAGACACCCATCAAGAAAGCATTTCCTTACTAGATCTTAAACACTTGGGAAATGTGACATTACCTAAGTAACACAACAGCCCAAACAGAAGCTATCTGCCTGAATTTTCATACAAAAATTTTTTTATCATTTTACATACATGGAAGGGAAAAAATAAGGAACTGTAGATTACAAGGAATACCTTCAAGATGAAGAAAAAGACCAAACTGTGTTAACATTTATTGACCCACAGCAGACATAACACAGTGTTATCAGCTTCATAACTATTCATAATGTAATAATCATATTGTGACTTGGGATCAGTGAAGAAAAAAGTACAAACCCTCAAAGTACATGATCTCATCCAAAACTTTTCAAGATTGTATGCCCCATCACAGAGGGGCATGAAAAATTTAAGAATCAAGGCATATATTTTTTTAATTTATTTATTTTTATTGTAAAATCAGATACACAGAGAGGAGGAGAAACAGAGAGGAAGATCTTCCGTCCAATAATTCACTCCCCAGAGTGACCGCAACAGCTGGTGCTGCGCCAATCTGAAGCCAGGAACCAGGAACTTCTTCCAGCTCTCCCATGTGGGTGCAGGGTCCCAAGGCTTTGGCCATCCTCAACTGCTTTCAAAGGCCACAAGCAGGGAGCTGGGTGGGAAGTGGAGCTGCTGGGATTAGAACCGGCACCCATATGGGATCTGGCATGTTGAAGGTGAGGACTTTAGCTGCATGACCAGCCACGCCGGGCCCACAGCATATTTCTTTTAAAAAGCTCTGAAAAAGGTGCGGTGCAGTAGCCTATTGGCTAAATTCCTTGCCTTACATACACAGGGATCCCACATGGACAGTGGTTCGTGTCCTGGATGCTTCATTTCCCATCCAGCTCCCTGCTTGTGGCCTGGGAAAGCAATGGAGGAGAGCTCAAAGCCTTGGGACCCTGTTCCCACATGGGCCACCCAGAGGAGGCTCCTGGCTCCTGGCTTCAGATCAGCTCAGTTCCTGCCTTTACGGTCTCTTGGGGAGTAAATAACAGGATGGAAGATCATTCACCCTCTATCTCCTTCTCTCTGCATATTTGTCTTTCCAATAAAAACAAAACCTGGGGGGGAAAAAAGCCCTGAAATTTATCATTTTATCCTTTATTTTTGAGCTCTTATTTCAAGGTAGTTTTTATTTTTGACTTGAATCTTTAAAAAGTTATGAGAAACTCCACAGACTTACTGAGCTCCCTTTGGTGGTCCCATAGCACAAGATGAGCTTTCGGTAATTATAAACACGAACTTCTGAGAAAATATTTAAATGAGCAGGTATGTCTAAACAAAAGGAAACAAAAAAGGATATTAATAAAGTTTTAAAATATAAACTTGACAAGTGCGTTGCTGCAGTATTATATGTCTGGAGAGAAAATTCTCTACATAATAAGTCTTTAAAAAAAATACCCACCAACACAAGAGTCTACTTTCATTTCTATAAGAGGACAGAGAAGGAGGCAGAATGTAGCAATCAAGCATTAGAGCGAGTGAACTATACTCTAGCTCTGCCACCCTTTAGCTATGTGACCTTTGGTGAAATTCACTGACTGACTGTGACATGCTTTCCTCGCTAATAAAGAATGAAGGTCCAGCAGGATGGTTCAATTAGTTAACCCTCCCCGGGCAAGCACTGGGATCCCCGTGGTTCATGACCTCTCTGCTCCACTTCCCATCTAGCTCACTGCTTGTGGCCTGGGAAAGCCATAGAAGACAGCCCAAACTCTTGGAACCCTGCACCCATGTGGGAGACCCAGAGGAAGCTCCTAGCTCCTGGCTTCATATTGGCTCAGCTCTGGCCATTGCAGCTACTTGGGGAGTGAATCATCGAATAGAAGATCTTTCTCTCTGTCCTTCTCTCTGTATATCTCTCTGTATATCATTGCAGCCATTTAAGGAGTAAACCAATGGACTGAAGATCTTTCTCTCTGTCTCTCCTTCTCTCTGTAAATCTGCCTTTCCAATAAAAAGAAGAAATTTTAAAAAAATGGAGGGGGAGGGAATGATCCCTATCTTTTACATAATTATGAAGATAAATAAGTCAACAAAAATTGTTCATAATATAATATGGTCATTGGTTCCAGTGGAAGTCGGGAGTGAAAACAGAACCAACCCAGCAATTGCAACCACCAGCTGATTGGGGCGATGGACGGTGCCGGGCCCTGTACTTGTTACCACATACAAGAAGCCTCTTTGGAGATCTTCCTAATCTAAATGCTGGACTCAGAACCCTAACCAAGAAAAGAGAGAAGACAGAACAGGTCAACCAACCATCTCAGCTATGATAGACTATGTCAATCAGTGGATTTTTCAAAGACCTCATAGTGCTTGGAGTGGCAAGATTGACAGCAATTCATAACTGTTGCAATATCAAAACCACTTGAGCAAGAACCTCAGAGCATGCCCTACATCCGGGACCTGGGGAGGGTGGGAAATTGGGCGGGCCTTCTCCCTTAATACCCCCCTTTAAACATGAAGGTAACAATATGGAAAACATACTAGTATTATTCACTTTCCTGTAGCCCTTGAACCTTCTTACCCTAATTAACTATGTAAAGATTGTCAAAATAAATTTAAAAAGAAAAAATATATATAATATGGTATATAAGTATGTTTGTGTGTATATGTGTGCATTATCTGTATAAGTCTGAGGTACAACGGATACTCTGAGGCTGACATTGTAGCTCAGCAGGTCAAGTAAGCAGTCTGCATCCAAATCCTTGCTGCTCCACCTCCAGTCCAGCTCCCTGCTAACGCACCTGTAACCCAGTGAAAGATGGCCCAAATACTTGAGCCTCTGCACCCATGTGGGAGACCCTGATAGAGTTCCAGGCTCCTCCGGCCAATGTGTATATCAGTGAACACACCGGATGAAAATAAACCTTAAAATAAAAAATTTTAATGGCCACTTACTTTCATTAGCTACATTTTCTTCAGGTTGTTAGTTGTTTTGGGTGTGTGTGTGTTTTAAGTCAGAGTTACAGAGATACAAGGAGAGACACATAGAGATCTTCCATCCAATGTTTCACTCCCCAGGTGGCCACAACGACCAAGGCTGGGTCACGCAGGGCCAGGCTAGAATCCAGAGCTTCATCAGTGTCTCCCACACGAGTGCAGGGACTCAAGCACTTGGATCATCTGCTGCTTTCACAGGTAATTATTAGGGAACTGGATCAGAACTGGAGCAGCTGGGATTTGAACAGGTGTCCACATAGGATGTTGGAATCACAATCAACAGCTTTATGCACTATGCCACAATGTGGCTGTACTTCCCCATCTTTTTTTGGTTTTTTAATTCATCAGAGAAAAATTAAAGATTTTCAGGCATACCTGGCAGAGAACGTGCAAATTCCAACACACACTCGTAGAGTCGCGCAATGCTATTCCAGTCATTAAGGAACATTTCAACCACTTTTCTACCTCCAACAGGTTCGGACAATGAATTTTCATATGTCAGATAAACATGCCGGGATGGTCCTACAGGATTAAAAGGGAAGACTGATAGAAGTCAATACTTTAAACAAACCAAGGAACATGTGAAGGCAGTGTGAGAAACAGCTTACCTTGCTCCCTGGTCGAAGTGCCATTTAGTGGACAATTTGCAAACACCAACTCTGCCACCCACGTGCGATTATTTCTACCTTGTAATCGGAAAGTACAATCAAGAAGAGAGCGGTCCAGAGCCTTTTGTGTTTCCTCACTGACACCCTTACAGGGAGGAATTCTGGTGACAAAGGAGAGCACATTAAATGGATTTCACACAGCAAAGATAAAGCACAAAGCACATGCTGCCAGGCAGGGGGGTGACATTGGAGTCTCAAATTATACTTCTAGACACAGGCTGCAAAGGAAGGACGAATTCACAATTACTACTACTTTACCCATTTGTTTGCACATAAACATAGTTAGTACTCTCACTTTCACAAAATATTTGTCTTTACCCGTACTCTTGTTATTTCAAAAGACCACAACTTTACAGAATGGCAATCAAGAATAGTGCTTTCCTACAAAATCTGCCCAGAACATCCTCAAGGAGAAGCTAATGTGAACAAAATACTCTAAAATCACTCTTTGAAGACAGGATGATATGGTACAAAGAAGAGAGGCTTGAAAGTTAAAAACAAAAAACTGTATGTGAATTCTGATTTGGCCTCGTTTGCCTCTCTTAATTCAGCTTCCCAACTATATACATTAAAAAAAAAAACATTACTTCATAAGTCACTGACTTTTCTTTAAACAAAGGAAAATCATTAATGGTAGCTGATATGGCAAGGTTGTTAAGTCCACCCTGAAGTAAAACCAAACCCTGCTCATTTATTGAACTGCCACAACAAAATTTCAGCTGCCTGAGTCAGCCTGCTCCTCTGTAGAAGTAACCCTGTGATGGAGCGTCACATGAATTAACCCATTTAACAGGTGCATTGTCCGAGAAACACACAAAGGTTATTCGTAAAGCTTACTGAGGGGCTGCAGTTGTCACCACTGGTTAAGGGACTGCCTGCAATGCTGACATCCCATTACGGGTACTGGTTCATGTTCCAACTGCTCTGCTTCCAATCCAGTTTCCTGCTAATGTGCTGGCCCCACCTTCGCTGTCCTAAAATTACCTATCTCTGCATTTTTTCCCAAAGTTTTATAAAGGACCCTATTTATCACAAAACATTACAAGTTAAGTAACATAATTTCAATATTGAAATAAATAAGCCGTGCCTGTACATCAACATCATGTCAGAGGAGGCAAAGCAACACAATAGAAGAGCTGGAAAGCCCCTGTGGATATGGTCCCCAGACAGACCACTGCCCTGTCGGCAATGTGAACTCAGCAGAAGGAAAAGTTTACTTCAGAGCTCAAAACCAAGTATCCGGAGCTATGGGCTGTCCTCAGAACTTTGGTTTCAAGGCTCTTTTTAAAAATACATTTATTTTTAGTGGAAAGTCAGATATACAGAGAGGAGCAGAGACAAAGATCTTCTGTCTGCTGATTCACTCCCCAAGTGGCCACAACGGCCACAGCTGAGCCAATCCGAAGCCAGGAGTTAAGAACCTATTCCAGGTCTCCCACGTGGGTGCAGGGTCCCAAGGCTTTGGGTCGTCCTCGACTGCTTTCCCAGGCCACAGGCTGGATGGAAAGCGAGGTCACTGGAACACAAACTGGTGCTCATATGGGATCCCAGCACGTGCAAGGCCAGGACTAGCTGCTAGGCTATTGCGCCAGGCCCTGGTTTCAAGGCTCTTTTAAATCATAGGATCAAGATTCTTTTCAACCAGCACTATGACTTCAGAAGTACATCAAAGACATTTATTTGAAAAACAAAAAGAACTTTAGGAAAAGGTGCCCAATTTTAAAGCAGTTTAAACATCAACTCATATTCCTACTTAATATATCTAGAAATGAAAGCCTAAAAAAATAACTTCTTAAAATAAAATGCATTTTAGAACTCAGTGCATTAGCCTAGTGGTTAAAGTCCTCGCCTTGCATGCACCAGGATCCCATATGGGCACCAGTTCATATCCCAGCTGCTCCATTTCCCATCCAGCTCCCTGCTGTGGCCTGGGAAAGCAGTCGAGGACGGTCCAAAGCCATAGGACCCTGCACCCATGTGGGAGACCTGGAAAAGGCTCCTCCTGGCTCCTGGCTTTGGATTGGCGCAGCACCAGCCGTTGCGGTCACTTGGGGAGTGAATCATCGGATGGAAGATCTTTTTATCGCTCCTTCTTTCTATAAACTTGACTTTACAATAAAAATAAATAAATCTGAAAAAAAAGATAAAGTGCATTTTAGCAATTACATACTAATCAGACCAATGCAGGATTTAAATTTAATAAAATCATATTGACATCTTTTTTTCTCCTTTCTACACCCGATCAATAATGAACAGCATCTATTATACAAGAATGCATTAATTTATTCATTTCCACAAATGATCCTGTAAGCTTTAAATAAAGCAAGCAAAATCCAGGATTAGAGCAGATTCTTCCTTTAAGATTACTGCAAAAAGAAGCTAAACTACATCAAATGCTTTCTTCCTATGAAGGAGTCATGAGTTCAGAAAGGGGATTCTGAAAATCCTCTTGTAAAAATACTAATAAGATATTTCTGATATCTTGCAATCCAGGAAAAATAATGTCTCACGGAATAAAACACAAGAGAGACAGTGAAGCCAGTGGCCGCTTGCTGGGCAGGACCAACAAAGATGGCGGCGGCCCCTGCAGCTAAAGCTCCAACGAGACCTGCGACCTGCGGGGAGATAAGCCGGGGGCAAAACAAGGTGTCCCTAAGCTGGAGCCTGGCCCCCGCTAGCCTCCCTGGCCACCCCATGGGGAACAGGTCCAACCTGTGTTGTCCACAATGCCCCTGGCCTCTGAACATCGCCTATGCTGACATCCCAAAATCCAAGAGCCACCTCTTAGTGTCCAGCACCGAGTGGGATATAAACTACGACACATCACTTGGGTCTGCCGCAAGGAGCTCCACAAACCAGCCCTGGGCCAAACCCCATCTTATGACTTCAGCCTCCCCCGCAAGTCCTCCAGATGAATGGCTCAAAAAACTGGAGCTGGGTTCCAGGATGGATCTCAGGCCCTCGGACTGACCCGAGAGTTCTCTCTCATGGCTCGCCACGCCCAACTGCGGCTCTGCCTCTGCCATCTAAGATCAACCTAATCCGTTTTAAGTCAGAGCAATAGGGACTTGCATCCCATGGGGATTGCCTTAGGAAGGTACTGGGGTATTATTGGGCGGTGGTGATGGTGGCGGCGGAGGTTGCCCCGAGCCACCTGGCTCTGCGGCAGGAACCACCCACTCTGAGGTGCAGCACCTCCCTCCACCGCCTCAGAGGCTTCCCTGGTCCCGCCCACGCTGCTCAGCTTCCGGTCAGAGCCCCCTTCTTCCCAGGCTCCTTCTCCGTGGTATCTAGCTGGCCCTCTGAGCCTTTCTACTCTGATGCAAAAGTGACTCATCACATGCTGCTCTGGGTTCTGGTCACACTGGCCTCAAAATCTGGGAACCAGTGCTTCCTGACTGCCATGCTTCAGCGTTTGGACAAGACCCGGCTTCTTGGGACTTCCGGCAACAAGTGCCTGGGGGCGGTCCAGCTTAAGAACTCACTGCCGCCTTTGCAGACGTGACCAGCGCCTCTTGAACCATGACTCTTGCGAAGTTGTGCCCCTCCTAGTCGATTCCTAACCACCTTCCAGAAATATGTTCCCTCCCTCTCGGGATACAGCCAGAAAGATAACCAGAGTTCCTGAAGCGCCTCATGGAGCGACTGCACCTTGCAATCAACCACCGAACCTGCCGAGGTCCTGAAATCCTGGAGGGGCTCTGCTAGAGGAACCCGAGTTAAGTGATCATGAAGGAGCCAGCTTGACGTGGAAATGCTACCTGGAATGAGACGTCAGAAAGACTGTGAACCTATTTTTGGGCTGGCTGAAAAGTTGTCTAAAGGGTCAAGCCTGTGAGTATCGGCTCCTCGACCTTTTGAGGTTTTTTTTTTTTTTTTTTTCTTTTGGTAACCTGTCCCTGCCCATCCCCAAGAAAGCATTTGCTCAGGTCAAGGTGTCTGCAGAACTGTTTCAGCCGTTTCAGCAAGGAAGAAGAGGCAGAGTTGGAGTATGCCCTAGTGTGTGACCAATGTCAGCAAAACACGGAGTACCAAATAGTGTTCCCTGAAATCAGGTGCTCCATCTGAATCAATTTGCCACCTCCCAAGGCTCTATCAAGCAAAACTGCATAGGTGTAGACTTAAAACTGCAGCAACTGAACCTGGGAACTTTGCCAGTAACAAAGCCAGAAGCCCTGTATACCAGCTGTATGCCCTTTGCAAACACCTGGGCAGCATCCACCATGGCCACTACACAGCCCTGTGCTGGTGCCAGACTGGTTGGCATGGCTCCAGTGACTCTCGTGTATCCCCGATCAGTGCAAACCAAGCGGCCTCCAGTGAGGGGCTATGTGCTGTTCTACCAACTGAGGCAGGAGCCCTCCAGGCCCTGTGAGTGAGTGCCCCTTCTAAACCCTGGCACCTGTGAAACCTTTTCAATACCCTTAAGCCCCAGGCACCCCACTTACCTCAGAGACTTCTATTTTTGTGTATTTTTAAGTGTGTGTGTGGGGGGGGTCTGTAGCTCCTGTTATTATTACTATTTTTTTTTTTAAATAAAAAAGTATGCTGGGGTGGGGGAGGGGGACTAAGCTATTGTTATGGTATGGAGAAAACAGTATGGGGGAGGAGCAGAGGGTGGAAGGGGAAATCCCCGAGTCTAGAAACTATCAGGAAAAATAAAGGAGCTTTTTTAAAAAGCACACTTCCCACCTGGAGGATCTCGTTTCCCAGTTCCTTGTTCAAAGCGCACCAGGGCCCAGCCCATGTACAGCACCCAGACCTGATGCTATATTACTTTTCATGAATAAATTTATTATGAAGAAGTAAAAAAAAGAATAAAACACAAACATTAACATCATTGGCTTATTCACAGATGCCAATTAGAATGAAAAACAAACAACAAAATGCATCCCTTCCTGCCAAAATCCTGTATTTTGGACCCAAATTGTAGACTTCCGGGATGGCCCTCTAGTTTTGCCAAGTCCACACTGCATCACTTTATAAAGCACATGTAGCACATTCATTTTATTTATTTTTTATTTAAAAAAACATTTTAAAATTTCTATTTTATTTTCAAGGCAGACAGTAAGACAGACACAGATGGACATGTCCCATCAGCTGGGCCAAGCTGAAGAACTGAGACCCAACCACCTGGTGTCTCTCAGATGTCTCCCAGGTTGTTTTATTTTTAAACAACCTCTGGCTTCTTGCCTCTGTCCATTTGCACCAAACCCTCCTCCCATCTTCTCTATACGCCTACTGATCTACACCAACTCAATTACTATCACCATGGTGATGACTTGTCCTGACTGAACCTGCTATACCTGTTACCTGAATAAGCCTCACTTAAGACTCATCCCCACCTGCTAAAAAGATGTCAAAGAGCCTCTAACTTAGCAAAGCCCTTTCCAACTCACGTGGGCAAGGTTTCTTCTCTCGGAAAGCCCCACCTTCACCTGTTATTTCCCCAACATAAAACTAAGCAGCGTCTTGGCTACCCGCCTCCCTCTCATGCCAATACCACTGAATCACCAGTCCTTGGCTGCTTCAGATGGACTCTGTCATAATCCAAACCCGGGAGCTCTGGTTGGAACCACTTCAGCATCAGGTTTTGCTACTTTAGTCTTGTTCCTCTGCAATTCATTGTCCATGCTGTTATTAGGCTCAGCTTTCCAAACCCTCTTGTCGCTTGCCTAGAATTATCTGATGGTTTCTTAGTGCCATGAAAATAGTCTAAATTGGACACTTAAAAGCCCTACAGGACCTCACCCTGGCGCCTGTCAGGCAGAGTAACTCCTTCCGGCCACAGGCCACAGAGCTCTCTCATGCCTCCCAGCCTGTGCATCAGTAGCTAGCCCTTCTCCCTGTCCCAGCCCAGCTCCCTTTCCTCCGCTGAACCTTCACCTCTTCTTTAGTCCAAGTATTGCTTGTACTTTTCGGGGAATATCCATCCTGACTTATAAACCAGCCCACATCTACTTCCTGTAAGAACCCATCCTAAAAAACCAACTCGAATTCAAGCCTGATAGTCACACTTAGTAAATAGAATTTGCTTAAAATTCTATTTACTTATTTCTTTAAAATTTATTATTCAAAAAATTAAAAAATTTATTTTAAAAAGTTGAATAATTTTTTAAAAAGATACAGAGAAAAGGCCTCCTAAAACATCCAGTGGTGCCAGACTGCCGCTCCACATGTTATTTTTTTTTTTAAGATTTATTTTATTTTTTTTTTTTATTGCAAAGTCAGATATACAGAGAGACAGAGAGGAAGATCTTTCATCCGTTGATTCACTCCCCAAGTGACCGCAATGGCCAGTACTGCGCCGATCCAAAGCCAGGAGCCCGGAGTCTCTTCCGGGTCTCCCACGCCGGTGAAGGGTCCCAAGGCTTTGGGCCATCCTTGACTGCTTTCCCAGGCCGCAACAGGGAGCTGGATGGGAAGTAGGGCCGCCGGGACATGAACTGGCACCCATATGGGATCCCGGCGCATACAAAGCGAGGACTTTAGCTGCCACGCTACTGCACCGGGCCCATTGCTTCACATGTTTAAGGCACTTGTTCCCCAGACCTAGTAATTCTTCGGAGGAAGTCCATGACACCCACAAGCTCTGAACTCTACACTGTCTCATGGAAGGAGAACAGTTCTGGTGGTGTGACAACAGGGTACAGTATCAAGTAAGATATATGACAGAACTTACTTTAACAAGCGAATTGCATGACTGAAACCGTCACCTTCCACTTGTACACCTTGATGTGGAATCTCAAGATTGGACAACTGGAAAGAAAAAATGCACAATTGTTATTAGACTGCCAATTGTACAAAGTACTTCTAAGTACTGATATCTTCTTACCGCATCTATTCTAGAGCCACTCTTCTCCCAAAGTTACAACGTATCACACATGAGAACTAGTCCCATCACTGGATTTTCTGAATATTAAATCCAATGAAACTAAAAACTACCTCAGTTAATAAAAAAACAACAGCAAGTAAAAACACTTCCACAGGTGCAAATCTTCCAAATTCAGGAGACCGGTCTAATTTCTGGAGTGAGCCAACAGTAACGCTGGTTTTTCTAAATGAGGCACTAAAAATTAAGACCTTTTTCTTGTCTTAAAGACCTTTTCTTTTCATGCTTATTCTAAACAAAGATTTAAACCACAGTCATGTCTTATTTCTAGTCATCAAAAATATTTTTAGTGAACAACTTTTAAACTACATTTGAAATAAACCATTTACTATGTGAAATTGAAGATTTTAATTTATACACTCATGCAGAGATCTCTTTCCCAATTGAATGATTCAGAAAATTAAAAAGATGAATGCACAGACAGGCCTGAAACCCTTTCAAGGAAGTTACTAACAAAAAGTCACCTGATTTTACCAAAGAAAAGAATACTTTTAGTAGATACTGCCAGGGCTTTTATGTCAAACTATTTGTACTCACTTCATTCCAGAATTGAGCCAGAGACAGCTCTAAGCAGGAACTCAGCCTTTTGCTTTGGGGGCTGGGAAGGGCAAAAGTTTAAAAAACGACTCCTGATCATGTAGGCAATAAGGGTTCAGACTCAAAAGGAATTAAAGCATGGGGCAAGCGCAAAACTGTTGCCTCTGGGCTGGAGCTGTAACAGAGAGGTAAAGCCACCACGTGGGATACTGGCATCCCGTATAACCCAGTCTTACTCCTAGCTGTTCCATTTCTGATCCAACTTCCTGCTAGTGTGCCTGGGAAAGCAGCTGGAGGATGGTTCAATTGCTTGGGCTTCTGCACCCACCCATATGGGAAATCTGGATGAAACTCCTAGCTTCAACCTGGCCCAGCTCCAGCTGCTGAGGCCATACGAGGAGTAAACCACTGGTTGGAAAATCTCTCTTTTCTCTGCCTCTCAGTCTGTGAACTGTTTCAAATACCTGAATGATTTTTTTTTTTTAAATACAGATACAGGAAAAGAAGAGAATGTGGAAATAATGGTCTTACCCACTTTCCTGTAGCCCTTGAATCTTTGTGCCCTAATTAACCATGTAAAGATTGTCAAAAATAAAGAAAAAAGTTGAAAAAAAAAATGTTGCTACTATAGGCTGAGATGGGCCAGTCCACAACACATTACTGTCAGGAGTGACAGCCAGGATAGGATGCAGGCCAGGCCAGGCTAGATCGTAACACACATCAGTTCTTATGAGGGCTGGGGCTGAGTGTGGGCCAGGATGGGTAAGAGCTTGGACTGGGGGAGAACTGGGCTGAACCAGGCAATAGCACCTATTGTTGAATACCAAGGCTGGAGGAGGGCCGTCTCAGACTGGGCCACAGTACCTGCTGGCACACCCAAGACCTGGGGCTGGGAGTAGACCTGGTAAGGAAACCTTGGGGTTCCTACTGGGCTGCTGCATCCACTGGTAAACTTGAGAGCTGGAACTGGGGGCTGGCAGATCCAGGTAGGGTTGTAATACCCATCAACCAGCATTTCAGCTGGGCCTAAGAAAAAGCCAGGCTGGGCAAGGCTGCCATACCTACTGGCATAAGGGCTGCAAAACCAGAAGGCAAGTGCTGGGACTTGATGCAAGTCACATCAGGTTGGACTGCAGTACTCCCTGTAGGTACAAGATCTGGGGCTGGAAGTAGTCCTGGAGGGAAACTGTGAGCCCTGCCCTGCTGGGCTGCAGCTCCCACTTGTGAGCATGAGAGCTAGGGCTGGTGGTGGCCCAGGATGGTCAAAATGGCAGCACCAGTCGGCATACATGTTGGTCAGGTTTGGGGCAGGGTGGGTAAGCTAAGCTACAGCACCCAAAAGCATGCATGAGAACCAGATGCAATGCAAGATAGATTGGGCTAGGACACAGCACATGCTGGCACATGTAAAAGCCAGTGCTGGGGGCAGGCCTAACGGAGGTTATTGGGGTCACTTCAAATACGCCATGGCACCCACTGGTGTGAATGAAAACTGGGCCTGTAACAGGCTGGGGTGGGCAGGACTAGGCTGCAGCACCCATCAGTTCACGAGAGATGGGGCTGGAGGCGAAACTAGCCAGGTAGCTGCATCCATTGGTATGTGCTGATTGGTGCAAGAACTGGGCCTCCTCAGCTGCTGATGCCTGTGCAGTGACAGCGTGCCCAGATGCACACGGGGGACATGACAGCCAGCTCATCTAGGCTAGTAGAGGATGTAGAGTGCCATGTCAGAAGACAAAAAGCAGAACAGGTTAGACAACTCTCCTGGGCAAGTTTACAGTAAGTGTCTGGGTCTACGGATGCCCACTCAGGTGGACTTAGTGAGCCAATAGATCTTGGAAAGATTTCATCAATCCTGGTGCAACAAAGTCAACAGTGTCTTAGAACTATCAGAACATTAACACTCTTGGAACATTTTTCCTCTAAGATAGCATCAAATGACCATTACCCATCCCCATGGTGCTGATGTACTTCGACAACAAGGAACAGTTCTCGTCCCTCCACCCTGTCAGCAGACCATGAGAATAAAAAGAACTGAAACATGTGTTCTACTCACCTTCCTCCAAATCAATCCTACCCACCCTAATTGGAGCCCCATGTAGGCATGCATCCCTATCAACTATGTAAACATTAAAAATAAAATTTAAAAAAATGTTGCCACTAGTCTGTCAGAAACACAAATATCCCTGATAACATCTCAAGATAAATTACTTTAATTAGAAACATCAATTTTGTCTTTTAACACAACTAGAACTTTCACAGAAAAAAAAAAACCACAATTTTTTAAGACCTATACTGAGTTTAACAAGGAACTATAGACTCTTCTTATATGACCTATGTATACAACACATACAGGAATACAGTGAAGACATGTCAACAGGCATTAGACTGTATAGCCACAAAAGCACATTTTTACCCCCAAACTTTGACCTGCGGACTGAGGAGATAGGATACAAACATCACAATGCTCCAACACTGTATGTATCCTTCCTTTCTGCTGTAAAGGTAAAAGCTAAATTATATTCAAGAACTAATCCAGGGCCTGGCACGATAACCTAGTTACTAAAGCTCTCGCCTTGCACACGCTGGGATACATATGGGCACTGGTTCTAATCCTGCTCGCCCTGCTTCCCTTCCAGCTCCCTGCTTGTGGCCTGGGAAGCAGTAGAGGATGCCCCAAAGCCTTGGGACCCTGCACTCATGTGGGAGACCCGGAAGAGGCTCTGGGCTCCTGGCTTCGGATGGGATCAGCTCCAGCCACTGCAGCTACTTGGGGAGTGAACCAGCAGATGGGAGACCTCCCCCTTTCTCTCTGGATCTCCTAATCTCTCGGTAAAAGATTTCAAAATAAAAGTAAATAAATCTTCAAACAAGTAAATAAACCTTTAAAAAATAAAAGCCCTAGAACACAGCCAAACAGAAAACACGGATGTCCCTGCATTGTGTAGGGGCAATGGCCAATCACCAGCCGAGAGGACACTCACTCTTAGAGCTGGGGGCTGAGACATCGAAGACTTGAGTTGCCATTTTAGGTGCCTGTTTCTGGGTTGGTTTCTCTCTGGGTTATTGCTGCTGTTCACATTTTCACACCTATCATCCACTTAGAGCTTCCAAAGCCCTCTATTAGCAAACCACAGTCCATAGGCCAAATCCTGACTGCTGCCACTTCTTCAAAATAAAGTTTTATGTGAAACACAGCCATGCTCATTTGCTTAAACATCAATTATGGCTGGCTCACATTACTAGAGCAGATTTAAATAGCTATAACAGAGATCATATGATCCATAAAGCCGAAATTATTTCCCATCTGGCCTTGAGAGAAAAAGTTTGCTGCTTTTTGGTCTAAGACATTAAGCTATTTTCAGCAAGTCATCCCAAAGCAACCACATCAGCCCAACTGAAAAACTCCGCCTCCCCATTTAAGGTCACTGCTTCATTCACAGTATCGTACAAAGGAGGAGACTCTTACAAAGAGAAAGCTTTAAAATAGAGGGAAATAATAAGGATTTCATTTATTCAAGACTTATTTATTTGAAAGGCAAAGTGACAGAGGAAGAGGCAGGAAAGAAGAAAGACCAATCGCTTCCATCTGTTGGTTTACTCCACAATCAGTGGCCCTGGCTAGGCTAAAGCCGGCTACTTAGAATGCTCTCTGGGTCTCTCACAGAGGGAGCAGAGACTCGAAAACGGGCCATTATCTGCTATTTCTTACACATATTAGCAGGGAGCTATATCAGAAGATGAGCAGTCAGGACTGAATTGGCATTCCAATATGGAATACCGTCCCAAGAGGCAGCTTAACCTGCTGCACTGCAGTACTACTCCCTAACTAGGGTTTTAGTGCATCACTTCAAAAGGGCTACCCATCCTCCGGCAAAACCCTTTTAGAAATGTAAAAAACTTCATTTGTTATCTCCCTTTAATTTCATGTTATGGAATCAAACTAGATATTCTGAAGAGACACTACCTATATGTATATGCACAGATTCTGCCACGTACCAAAAGCAAAACCTTAATTTCATGTGGTTCAACTCGCTCTCATTAAAGAACCAAAATATGAGCACTCAACTCAGAAATACTATCACCCTATGTGATGACCTCTTTAGACTGAATAAATAGTTCTATTTCTTTTTAACTGAGAAGAATTGACTTTCCATTTCCATAAAGAGCAGTAGGTCTGGCATCTGAGCGCAAGGGCTGAAATCCCGGATGTCATGAAGTCCTCCCCAGATGGACAGCATCACAACCGTTCGGGTTTGTGTGATGAAATCCACGAAACTTCAGCAACAGGTTTTTAACAATCACTCTTCTCAGAATGACTTCAAAAATTACCTCTAACCGAAGTCCTACAAATGGCATATTTGTATCACACATAGCAACATAGTGAGCTAGAACTTTATTGAAGGCACACATTTCTCCCGATCGTTTGGTCTTCTTGGATTCTACTGGACATGGATCATCAGATAACTAGAATTTAAGCAAATAAGACATGTGAGTAAAAGAGTAGCAAATGTGATGCAATTCCTTCAGGCCGTTAAACACCACAATAAAGTTCAAGGTTAACCAAAACAAATGTTACTCTTCTCTTGCAGCAAGTCTTTACTGAGCAAATACTGATGTAAACTGAGAAAATTCTGACCTAAACACTGTAATTTAGTAGTAAATAGTCAGCATTTAACAAGTTTCCACATGGAAATGGTACACAATTAATAACTGAAAGAGAAACATTTTCAAGGAATGCACACAACTGTTACTAAAGCCTCATGCAGCCCAGTCTCTAAGAGCCATTGTATACCCAAGTCCTGGGCTCTTTTCTCCCTGCCGCCATACCTTCCGTTTGGTTCCAGTTCTGGTCGGCTTCCCGGTTTTTGTTTGAAAAACAAAGTCCTGGGCTTCCTTGAACTGCTGTAGCACCAGCGCCACAACAGGGCTGTCCTCACGCTCAGTGCTGTTCACAGACAGGAAGTAGTACTTGTACAAGAGTTGTGTGGGTTTATTGGGTACCTCCAGCATCTCCACAACCTACAAAGGAAAACTCAGAGATCAGAAACTCAAATCAGAAACTCAGAGATCAAGTGCTGGATATTTCTTTCCTCCTAGCAAATAGGGCTTTGAATTATAAATTGAACGTGTCTTTCTTTAAAAGAACAAGGACAAATTCATCATGATAGCACAAAATATTCCCAGTAAATATATATTTGCTTTCAAAATAATAGACCAGAATAGAGAAGAATGATGGGGCTCATCACGGTCGCCTAGTAGCTAAAGTCCTTGCCTTGCACATGCCTGGATCCAATATGGGAAATGGCTTGTACCCTGGCCGCTCCACTTCCCATCCAGCTCCCTGTTTGTAGCCTGGGAAAGCAGTACAGGATGGGCCAAAGCCTTGGCACCCTGTACCCGTGTGGGAGACCCAGAGGAAGCTTTTGGCTATTGGCTTCGGATCAGCTCAGCTCTGGCCATTGCTGCTACATGGGGAGCGAACCAGTGGATGCAAGATCTTTCCTCTCTGTCTCACCTTCGCTCTGTAAATCTGACTTTCCAATAAATCTTTTAAAAATTTGATTAGGGCTAGGGGAAATGACAACTATCATGCTTGCAGACATGTAAAAACAAAACGAGATTTTTTTTCATTTTTTTAATTTTTAAAAAAAGATTTATTTATTTTTATTTGGAAAGGCAGATATACAGAGAGAAGGAGGAGACAGAGAGGAAGATCTTGTGTCTGATGATTCATTCCCCAAGTAGCCACAACAGCCAGAGCTGAGCCAATTCAAAGCCAGGAGCCAGGAGCTTCCTCTGGGTCTCCCACGTGGGTGCAGGGTCCCAAAGCTTAGAGTCATCCTCAACTGCTTTCCTAGGGCACAGGCAGGGAACTGGATGGGAAGTGGAGCAGCTGGGATATGAACCGGCGCCTATATGGGATCCCAGTGTGTGCAAGGCAAGGACTTTAGCCACTAGGTTATTATGCAGGGCCCTTTTTAAAAATTTTTATGATAGTTTCATAGCCTTAGGGATTTCTCTTCCCCTTTCTCCACTCTCCCTGCCCTACTGATTTCTCCCACATGATTACAATAGGATAGTCCTTCAACAACATAGTTTTTCCGAGGCCATAACTGCTTCAACGGAAGAACAAGGTCACTGTGAGGATGAGCAAAATAACCCGGACACAGACCTTGCTATTTGCCAATTACAGAAGTGAACACACGAATTCCCAGCAATTTTGCGAGGTAAATGTTGTCTATTTTTCTGATAAGGAAATCAAGGAACCAAAAAGTAAATTATTTGTACCAAGTCATACAGCCATACACATATTCTGCTTCCAGGAACCTGGCCCAGACACCCTGCTCTCACCTACTATACCAGTTCACTATTTTCAAGGTACAATCAAAGTTTAAAAAATGGTCTCTAAATTCATTTTTTCTTTACATTTATTTTATTGGAAAGTCAGATTTACAGAGTGAAGGAGAGGAAGAGAGGAAGATTTTTCCACCTGCTGATTGTCTTCCCAAGTAGCCGCAATGGCCGGAGCTGAACCAATCTGAAGCCAAGAGCCAGGAGCTTATTCTGGGTCTCTCAAGTGGGTGCAGGGTCCCAAGGTTTATGGGCCGTCCTCAACTGCTCTCAGGCCACAGGAAGGGAGATCTCTGGGAAGTAGGGCCACTGGGATATGGACCAGTGCCCATATGGGATCCTGACATGTGCAAGATGAGGATTTTAGCCACTAGGCTACTGCACTAGGTTCTCTAAATTTGTTTTTTTTTTAATGATTTATTTTATTTTTATTCGAAAGGCAAAAGTACACAGAGAAAGAGAAGACAACCATCCTACTGGTTCATTCCCCAAACGGCCAGAGCAGCCACAAAGGAACCAATCCAAAGCTAGGAACCTCCTTCAGGCCCCCTCCATGGGTGTAGGGGCCCAATGACCTGAGCCATCTTCCACTGCCTTCCCAGATCATAAATGGGAGCTGGATCAGAAGTAGAGCAGTCCAGACTCAAAGTAGCACTCATATGGGATGCCAGTAGTACAAGCAGGGGTTCAGCTGCTAGGCAACAGCACCGACACGTCTAAATTCCTTAGTAACAAAAATGAATACCATTAAAAAAAAAAAGCTTCTGGGGCCCTACACAATGGCTCACTGGCTGAATCCTTGCCTCACACATGCCGGATCGCATATGGGTACCAGTTTTTGTCCCAGCTGTCCCACTTCCCTTCCAACTCCCCACTTGTGGCCTGGGAAAGCAGTCGAGGATGGCACAAAGCCTTGGGACCCTGCACCCACATGAGAGACCTGGAAGAAGCACCTGGCTTCACATTGGCTCATCTCGGGCTGTCACGGCCATGTGGGGAATAAACAGGTAGATGGAAGATCTTTCTGTAAATTTGCCTTTCCAATAAATAAATAAATAAATAAATCTGAGCAAAACTTACTCTTTCCATTTCATCTGCCCTGTTCCCCCACCTCCTCTTCCCTGCACACCAGCTTCAGAAAAGCGCCTCGCTCCTGAGGCTCCTCAGGAGACAGAAGAGTTCAGACGGCCACTTCACCAACAATGATATTTGGATACCAAGTAAGCACAAAAAATATGTCCCACACAAGTATCATCACAACTATGCCGAAATACCAGTACACATTGTCAGGACGTTTGAAATGTTAAAGTTACATTATAATTGCTAGGAAGAATGGAAAGCAGCTAAAACTCTCATGTTACTTGTGGGAATGCAAAACCACAGTCTCTTTGGAAGTTTCTTATAAACACAGAAACTATGTAACCCAACAATATTACTCCCAGTTTCTTATCCAAAAGAAATAAATTCATGCTCAAATAAAACCTATATGCATCTGTTTACAGCAGCTTGATTCACAACTGTAAACATTCCAGACACCCTTCAAAGGGTAACTCATTAAACAAACTCTGGTAAATCCAAAGCATGGAATACTATTCTGCAATAAAAAGGTCTTCTAGACATAAAGCAACCTGAATGAGTATCAAACTCATTATGCTGAATAAATACAGACTGTAAAAGCAAATTTACAGAGATAGGAAATAGGTAGCAGCTAACTAGTAGGATGGCAGGCTTGTTAAAAAGGGGCAAAATCTAAGATTTATTTCGGAGGGGTGCAGTAGCCTCGTGGCTAAAGTCCTTTCCTTGCAAGTGTCAGGATCC
Source organism: Ochotona curzoniae (assembly GCF_017591425.1). Lineage (NCBI taxonomy): Eukaryota > Metazoa > Chordata > Mammalia > Lagomorpha > Ochotonidae > Ochotona > Ochotona curzoniae. The sequence goes on along the minus strand of NW_024465023.1, from coordinate 14,084,407 downwards.
AATATGGGCACCGTTTCTAATCCTAAAAGCCCTGCTTCCCATCCAGCTCCCTGCTTGCAGCCAAAGAAAGCAGTCAAGGACAGCCCAAAGCCTTGGGACCCTGCACCTGTGTAGGAGACCCAGAGGAAGCTCCTTGCTCCTGGCTTCGGATCAGCTAAGCTCTGGCCATTGTGGACACTTGGGGAGTGATTCAGTGGACGTAAGATCTTTATCTTTCCTCTTCTCTGTCTGACTTTACAATGAATTTTTTTTTTTAATTATCTGGCTTGGCATGGTAGCCTAATGTCTAAAGTCCTCTCACCTTGCATGCACAAGGATCCCATATCAGTGTCAGTTCATATCCTGGCTGCCCTACTTCCTATCCAGCTCCCTGCTTGTGACTTAAGAAAGCAGTACAGGATGGCCCATAGCCTTGGGACTATCCACCTGCATGGGAGACATGGAGGAAGCTCCTGGCTCCTGGCTTTGGTTTGGCTCAGCTCTGGCCATTGTAACCACTTAAGGAATGAGCCAGCAGATGGAAGATCTTTCTCTCTGTAAATCTGACTTTTCAATAAAAATAAATAAAATGAATCTTAAAAAAAAAAAAAAAGCCACAGCACCCACTGGTGCATGTGAGAGCCTGGCTTGGGAGGCTGATCGAGGCTGCAGCACCTTCTGGTCCTGTGAGAGTGAGGGCTGGAGGGAAAAATGAACCAGGCAGCTGTATCCACTGGTACATGCATTGGCTGGTGTATGGGGGATGGCTGGCAGGAGGGTGGGAGGTGGGCAAGAACTGAGACCAATCCTGCACCAGCTGGCACACATGAGAGCAAGGTCTAAGGTTCTCCCAGGTGAAATTTCTTGGGAGGCTGCCCAACTAGACCACCTCGCTTGATGCCCAACTGCAGGGGGAATCACATATGGTCCAAACCCAGTGCAGATGTCGCAGGAATGGGCCTGTTCAGTTGCTGACCCTTATGCGAGAACGGAGAACAGACCCAGATGAACACACAAATCAAAACAGCCGGCTCATCTAAGCCAACAGAAGAGTTCAAGTATCTCATCAAATGATGGAAAGGTAAAACAACACTCCAGGTCAGTCTCTGCAACAAGCACCTAGGTCTGTGGACACACTAAGGTAGACACGATCAAACCAAAGGCCTTATAAAAGAAATTCTCACCTCTGGAGTACTGAAGCCAACAACTTCTCAGAACAATTAAGACCACCCAAGTGGCACCCTTGAACATTCTTCCCCACATCAGGGCTGATGCAGTGTGTGGGAGACAGTCCCTGTGCACCCACCCCAAACACAGGAGGAGAAACCGAAAGATTTTTCTCACCCACCTCCCTTCCTCCCCCATCTGCAACCCTTATAATAAATATTAAAATTGAAAAGTAAAAAAATCATAATATGAAATTCAAAAATCCATTTGCAAATTACATAAAAAATCGTCCTACACATTAACCACTGAACTTGATTCTTTTGAGTCAGTTACATACTTACAATGTAGTATTGAGGAAGACGGGTAAGTTTAATGAACAGCTTATTCTTAGATAGGTTTCCGATAGGATGAGTTGAGTAATTGGAAAGTTGCAATGTTTCACTGCTTATTGTAGGCAGATGCTTTATTGATTGTTTGCAACGCTGTTGTCCAAGCCAAAATCTTAATTGAAAAGAGACAGTCCACATCACAAAAACATACTTTTCTGATCAACTTATGATTTTTTAATAAACAATATGAACACCAATAACAAAAATTGAGTGAAATTTAACTGAACTAGATGGACACAAGACCATACTGACAGAGTCTCTCTCCAGTTTTGTATGGAACTATTGCTTCTTAATTTCTAGGTTAAGAGATTCAAAATGCAATGTCCTGTATCAAATGTCTAAAGTGTTCATAAAACAAAACAGCAAATAATAACTACAAAAATTAATTCATTTTCCTGGTATCACTGGAAATACAAATCCCAGTTTTTATATTTTTAATGTATAAATTTCTCATAGAAGGTCCAGCATTAATTATTTTCTTTCCCTCCTCCTTTTTGAGTATGTCACCATATGTTACATAGATGCTCTTTAAAAAAAAAAAGTTTATTTATTTGAAAGGCAAAGCATCAGAGAGGATTAAACAGAACATGAGAGATCTTCCATTCACTGGTTACTCCCCAAATGCAGACAAAATCCCAGGCTGAGCCAGGCCAAAACTAAGACCTGGAACTCCATCCTGGTCTCCAGCATGGACAGCAAGGGTCAAGGTGCTTGGGCCATCTTCCTCTGCTTTGCCAGTTTCATTAACAAGGAGCTGGATTAGAAACATAGCAGCCTGCATCCGAATCTGTGTTCCAGTAATTGGTGTCACAAATGGTAGCTTTAACCTGCTGAGCCACAAGCCCAGTACCCACCACCTGAATACTGATACTAGTATTCTTTTCTTATTATTGTCTATTCGGGAGGCTAGAATATCATATACTTAAACATATAAAAATGAGGACAAGAGGACTGGCTCACAAATGTTCAGTGCTGCACAATGAGCTAATTTCACAAAAGAAAAATTTTCACAGCAGTGCCACAACATTCCCGCTTGTTTTGCTAACAAACAGGGCACAGAACAGTCAGGGTATTTTACTATTTATACAGTGAATTGTACCTGGTACAAATTGTGTATGAGCCATGCACAATGAAATCATGTGTTCTAATAAATGATACTTTAGGGGTAGCTTTGCCAACTGCTACTGAGGATTATATAAAACCTAGAAACAATTTTTCCTGAGACAAATGTAACTACAATGTTACAGGATCAATCCTTCAAAGTGGTTACTGATTAAGAAGTAAACTTTGAACACATTGTATTACTTGCTTCACTTTGGAAATCAGTTCAAAATGAACATCCTGAACTTGCTAAAAATGCTTTCAGATCTCGACTTCCAGTCCCATCAACAGGCCTGTGTGAGAACACTATCTCTGCCATGCATGTTATTAAACAAACAACAACAACAAAAAAAAACACAGTTCAGATACATGTTATCTCACAGGAGTACCATTGCCATCAATATGACCTACATAAACTACGAGAAAGGAGCTCATTTGTCATATTAAAAATTTTAAATATCAATATGCACAGGTAGTCTTTTTTTCAAAGTATTAATTTTACTCCTGACATTTTCTGTATCTTTCCTTTTTCCTACATTATATTTGTTCCAACTACATTTATTAAAGTATAAAGTCAGGGGCTGGCATCATAGAACAGTGGGTTAAGCTACCACCTGTGACACTGACATCACATATTAGAGTGCAGGTTCAAGTGCCAGCTTTTTGCTTCTAATCCAGTTCTGAGCTAATGAACCTGGAAGACAGAAGGGCAGAAGATTGCCCAATTACTTGGACATGTGGCAACCACACCAGAGACCCGGATGAAGGTGTGAGCTCCAGGATTGTGTCCATTTGGTGACACAATTAGTAAATGGAAGATCTCTTTTCTCCACTTTTCCCTCTCTGTCACCCTGCCCTTCAATCAAAGCAGATCTCTTTTTAAAGTTAAAGTCTTAATTTTGCCTGTTGACTACAATAAAACAGGGTTATAAAGTTTGTATGTAGTTTTTCATTACTTTTTTCTAGAATTCACTTCAACTGCACATTATAAAAAAGCAATCATATGAACATTTGTTCAGCTTCATTAATCCTCAGGGAAATGAAAATAAAATTGCAAATAGACCTTTTGTCACCAGGATGTCTATATTCAATGATGGCAAGAACTCATGGCAAGGATGCAGAGCAATGGAAACCCTCATACATTGCTGTAACACGGGAGAAAAAAACTTGAAAACAGGATGTTAAACAAAACATCAGGCACAAAGGACTATACTTTATAATTCATGCATACGAAATGGTCCGAAAAGGCCAAGTTACAGAAACAAAAGGTATATTCATAGCTCCCTGGGGCTGGGAACTGGGGACAAACTGAGTCATGGGAGATGACAGAAACATTTCAAATTTCTTACAACTGGATTGTGGTGATGATTGTAGAACTGAGCAAATTTCCTACACTTAATACATGTGGATTTTACAGAATTAAAGAAATACCTCAATTAAGTTGTAGCTCAATAAAATTTTCCAAAAATTTGACATTTCCAAACAGATTAGTGATATACTGGTTGCTCACCAGATCATTCCAGAACACTATTGAAAGTAGCAATCAGGAGACATTTCTAATAAATAATTTGTCGGGTAAAGTACAGACACATAATTGTTAAAAAGCTTTTGAGGCTCAGCTTTCCAGTTTAGATTTTATTTCTGGCACTGACCAATAACCTCAAGTTATGGAGGATATATTATTGGGTTTATCAGATATTTAAACCTTGCTTATTTAGCAAAACACACAAAATGATGCTAAAACACTAAAACTTTTAGAAATTGTTACTGAGACTATAATTTCTCCATCACCGGATATACTGAACAGCCACTGCCAAAAAAGCTAAATACTTGAATCCACTTCCTAAATTTAAAAATCATGCCACATTAATGAAAAAAATCACTTGGTTATAATGAAATCATTAAATATTTTAAAAAACAAAATTTGTGAGGCTAAAAGATTGCAACAACCAAAGACCTCCCCTACCCCCAACGAGTCTGTCTTTGTCTTGAAACCTCCATGTGACCCCTACTCTCCATTTGTCAGTTGGGTTTTGATTTCTGCAACATTTTTTCTATGATGCCTTCATACAACAGATTAGTAATGAAACCCCAGAGAATTATCTCTGGCTCCATTTTCAATTGTATTTGATTTAACAACTTAAAACATTGAACAGATTTTTAAGACAAATGGAATGATGATATTAGAGAAGCAAAAATGACTATTGTGAAAGTGTCAGCTCTCGGATCCATACTGTGAATATTATCCTAGATAAAGAACAAGTAAGACTCCACTACAAAGAACATTTGATACAATGAAGGCTATTGTGCAGGACATTTGTAATGTGCTTACACAAGAGAAAATATGACAAGGAATAAAAGTTGAATGTCATGCCCTTCATATCTATATTTGTTTTAGATGGGAATCTGACACTGGGCTTTACATAGCATATTTTGGAAATATTTCAAGAGAACGTAAGATTATAAAGTACTAAAAGGTGCTCCAGCTTCCTGTCACAAACCTTAAAGACAGTGATTAATCAAGAGTAATGATGAAAACAATACCTCTTTTCAAAATAACTTTCCACTTTTAGTTTTGAGTGAAGTAAATAAACTTACTTAAGTTGTTGAATCCAAGGAATGATCCGTTTCATATCATCATTCACAGACTTCTCCATGTCATCCAGGGTGGCCTGGTCTACAGAAGAAAGCATTGCATTGACTGCTTACATGACAAAATCTAGGTAACCCAAAACTTAAGGAAAAGTTATTACTCCAGATTGAAAATGGTTTTACTTTAACAACAACAAAAAAACCCTAAATATATCATTAGCTATCAATCTGCCTAATTCAATCCCCTCCCTCTTTAACATAGGAGACTCACAGATAACGAATATCAAGTGCACACTGGCAAGAACAATTCCAAAATACATTAACTTTTTACCTATAGTTAATTTCCCCAAATTGTTGATCTAGTTAATTCACATATTATTAAGGTTTAAAATTCTTAACTTATTCCTATTGTTGATATTGTTGTATGCCTATTCATTTACGGAATGTATAGTAACTGTGTAATGGAGACTGTCATATCCAGATGTGAAGATACAACACAGTATGCATCTTTACTTCCAAAGATACATTCCCAATGAGTCTGTTAAATACATCTTGACAATAGGATGCTGGACTGTCTGCCACTGTACCAGCAATGTCAGGAGACAATTAGATAGCAGAAGGATGGACTTAGGACTACTTATGAAAGATTATACTATCATTAGAGTATGGGGAAAATCAATGGGGGGAAGGCAGTTTGGGGAGGAGGCAAGGGACATTCCAAGCATATAGAATTGTGCCATAAAATAAAAACTAAAATTAAAAAAAGATTTACTTATTTGAAAGGCAAAGTTACTGACATACAGAATGAGGGCAGGGGAGAAGAGGAGAGAGAGAGAGATCTTCCTTCTGCTGGTTTACTCCCTGAAATAGGTCAGGTCTCACCTCACCTAGCCTCAGCCTGGCCCAATTTAGCCGTGGTGGCCATTTTGAGAGTGAATCAGTAAATGGAAAGTATCTTTCACGTTGCTTTTCAAATAAATAAGTAAAAATTTGAAAATTTTGTGATTTTGCATTCATACCCACATAATATTGCCAGAAAATCCTTATTTGTACGAATCTATCTTGCTTAATTTCAAATAGAAACTATACGTAGTCAAGAATAGTGTTGTAGCAATATCACAAAAACACTAAATTCCTAATATTTTATCACCTCAGAATGTCAACTCAGCAAGAAAATGAGCTAGAAGTCAACTTTAATTTCCACTGTGTGTAAGCCAGAAAACAAAAATCCGATTCTCCAAGACTGAGTATGCCAAGTGATCTTAGACATTTGGACTATTATAAAAAATTCCTTTAGCAGCAACTGACAGCAGAAATCTTTATGGTAATTTTCTTGTTACTTACCTACTAAGCTGCTGAATTGACAAGTTAATCTAAAAAAACACCAACCATCAACATAACTTTCACATGAAAGAAACAGCACAAATGTACTTTATATTGGGAAGTTTATCTTCTGATAAAAGAAAGCCTAGAATTAAAATAGGGCCCTTAAGGGTCATACATAAGCCACTTATTCCTTCCACACCAACTTTAAGTACTGTGCATATCACCCCTTCCAATACTTAATGGCAAAATAAATATTGCCTTTATTAAAAGTATTTTTCTTATGTTACTTTTTTTTAACTTACCAAGTCCATAAAGCATCAATTGGAACATTCCAGAATGCAAATCGACAAAAATGTGCAGACATTCCGAATTACCACAGGGTTCTAAGATGGGCACAACAAGTGCAGGAAGTGCTGACTCTATGAAAGCTGAATGGTTAAAAATTTGAATTATTTTTCTATCTGAATGTTTAAAAAGAATACACTCAATCAATAAAAACAAATCAACCACAGAAAGATTCTAGATGTAAGAAGTAAAGCATGACTATGAAATCTGGAATCGTACTAAGTTAATTAGTAGTTAAAATGGAAGAATGTAGTTTTCAAGTTGACTTGAAACAAATACATCCATCTCAAACATTACAGCAAAAAAACAATCAAATATTCCTTAAAAAGGATTAAAACAGCTACTACAACATCACTGAGTTCTACTTTTACTCAATAGTTAGTACAAAGTCAACTTCTAAGGATTTTCCTTTTGGTCTTATTTAAACAATATTAAGGAGAAAATTACTTTTAGTAAAACAAAATAATAATAATAAATGTCATTTATGTCCTAAAGAGAGGCTCTTCAGCATTCAGATTTCAAGTATATAAATAAACATTTGAAAACTATTAAGTAGTATGACCATATAGAAAAAAAATTTTTAAGTCATTTATTTACCTCATTTTCAAATCATAGATGAAGTGAGACTATAGGCAACAGCTAAACAGAAACCCCAAATACTAACACACTTTATCTTGTCCTTCATGCTATATCCACCAGGCCCAAATAACTTTTCCCTTAATCCCACGAACTGAAAAAGCAAAGCACTGAAAAGCTCAGAGTGTGGACCAGACTTTTGTTGCAAAAAGACATATATACACTCTTTTTTTTTTTTTTTTCCTTTTTACCAAGTTTCTCTAAAGCTACAGCACAGAAGGCAGGCAAAAAGACAGGGAGGATAATGGCCAAGTGAACAAGTTAAAATACAAGCCTTACAGTAAAGAGCCAGCAGGCCCTTGCCGGGTGGGGGACCCACAAGTCCTCATTTTCAAAACTGATCTCATGGGAAGCAGGCCTAGGAAGATCCACAACACAAAGAAACTCTTCTTGCAAAGCATAATACTCAACGCACTTTAAACCATTAGGTAGGTAATCTGGGCTCCTCCCCAAGGCACTTTAACACCTAAGACTCTAAAGACCCCTGGAGCTTTAAAACCACAAAAGTTATATACTCCTCCTAGAGTTAGAGATCTAAGCAGGTTAAAGGGGAAGGAGCCTCCCAACATCCTCTAATACAGATGAGGCTATGAGGTCAAAGGTGTGTGAACCATTTGTCAGGAATACAAAGGGAACTCAATCTTTCTGCTACTAAGGCAGTAACATCTACATAATGCTTAGAAAGAGAAATCTCCGTGACACAGACTAACAAACACAGAAATTATTTCTATGTAAACATATGCTTACAGTCTATTTTTCTAAGAAATCTAGCCTCTGGGCGATCATACCAACTTCTTAAGCTTACTAAGTCTTGCTTACAATGATCTGGAAGTAAGCCAGAGCCTCCCAAAAGAACAGAAATCTCTTTTCTGGAATCTCAAAAAATAACATTTTAGAATTTTTCTCTGGAAAAATTAGAAATAAAAAAAATTCAAATTTAAGACTGCAGAAACCTATCACCAATAAGGGTAACAAGACAAACAGGGGGAAACCAGGCATCAACAGACGTACTACAACTGCGTATCTTTACAGCAAAGAATGCAATCAGATCCACCTTTCACCAACCACGAAAATAACTCAATATGAATTAAAGATCTAAACTTAAGAGCTAATGTTTTGGCTGTTTCAGATTTCCACTTTTCAGCTTTATTCTTTCACTTTCCTTGAATGATTACATGTCCTTTTCCTCTTGATTGACACATACTTACACATATTTATTGGGTACATGTTTCAATACATGTATATTTGTTGGGTAATGATCAAAGCATGAAATTAGCATATCTGGCACCTTAAGCATTTACCATTTCTTTATAATGAGAACATTCAAAAGCCTCTCTTACAGCTATATGGAAATATAGTATTAACTGAATGAATCCAATGATGCAACAGCATACCAGAACTTCTTCGAGAGAATATTCTAAACACAAATTTATCTTTCGGACATTCTTTCCTTCAAGCAGTATTTTTATCTACTTTGACTAAAACATTTTAATCCTGAGTTCCTGGTACATATCAAAGAAGTTGCTTTTATCGAGTGTATTGGAATGAGCTGGGCTCGTTGATGATGCAAGGCTATGCCTTTGCTACCAGCATTATTAAGACTTAATAGTCTTAATACAGTCTTAGTCTTAATAGTCTTAGAGCTACTTAAAAGGCTATACCACCTGAATTAAAGACTGCACACTCTGGGTACAAAGTAATCAAGACCACAAACAACTGAGCCAGGAAGAGTAAACACGCTCACTACAATGTTGTGAAACCATATTCCATAAAACGAAGGGGCTTATTTCCTAAATGATGGACTGTTCCCCAAAGATCTTGACATACTTATTAGGTAATTAAATTTGGAAGACTTTTCATTATGTGTTTATATCTGCCTTTCTTATTCTAAATCTTATTAATGTATTCAAAAGAATTATTTCTTGGTCTAGCAGTTAAGAAACCCTATTCCATATCAAAGTGCCCGAGTTTGGTCCCTGAATTTGGCTAAGATGTCATCAAATGACTGCACCCCCCTCCCCCGCCATCCAGGATGCTGATGTAGTTTGACAATACTGAGTCCCTCATCTTCCCCACTCCAACCCCATTGCCCCCTCCCTCCCCCAGACACAGGAGGGAACGAATATAACTGAAACATTTATCTCACCCACCTTCCTCCACACCTTGACCAGTCCCCACACTAATCAGAAATCCACATAATATGCAAGACTCTCAACTACATAATCAATATTTTGAAATATATACAGAAAGAGGGCAATCAAAAAAAAACCACCACAATGATTCATACTAAAATTTTTAAATATCTTCCGTTTCAAAAATGAGACTAAATAAGAAAATATGGAAAAATTAAGAGAAGTTTACAAGTGAAAACACACCAATGCACTCTCTCTGCCACAAAAACTATATGGGGGGAAAAAAATCTTATAAATACATTTTATAAAAATAAATATGGATACCAATTTAAACCAAATAAAAACAGAAATCGCAATTTAAAAGAACATACAGTTTTCATTGGAATTGAAACCTCTAAGAATAGCCTTCAGTTCCTGGAGCTTCTGATGAGCTCTTGCATGGACACTGTCAATCAACAGTTTTTCTATTGATAAATGTTCAATCTGCATAAACAAGACAAAAAGGCACATTGTGCAACTTAAATATGGTCACTTTAAAAACCTAAGATATTACTGCACTTCAAGATACTCTTTTTAGAATTACACTGTTAAGAAAAAGAAAGTAAATTTGTAGTTCAAAATAAACATATGATACTGGTAACTTAAAAACTATAGTTAACATTTTGAGAAAATAAAACAAGCCACACTATATATGTCAGTTAACAAAATGCTCAAATATAAAGTGATTCAATCCAAATACTATAAATTTAAAAGAACATCTTATTAGGGTCAAGTGTTTTAAAGATGTAGGAGCATAATATTCACATACATTTCATAAAAAGTCTTAGGAACAATTAGGTATTTTAAAGAATTGGCTAAAACTATTAATGCAAAATTTTATTTATCTAATCAAACAACATTAAAATATATTGAAATCTTTTACCCTCATAGCTCTTTCTGCTAATTTGGAATCAGATCCTGGCAAAGGAGGATCATGAAAAATCTGTAAAGGCTTGGAAACATCATTCTCATCAATTTTAATTGTAACTTTGTGAACAGATGCTGTCCCTGTCTTTCTCCCAAGAACCTGTTGACTAAACAGGAAAAAAGAAATATTAGTAAGTTATTTCAATAGAGATTGTTAACTATTGGAATAAAACAGTCTATTGTATAGCCTACCAGAGAGCATGAACTATGATAAGCTCTCAATGATTATGGAAGGATTAAGTTAATATTAGGAAGATACCCCCAGTACAACCTTTGATTTATTACATTTAAAGGAAAACACACTTACAATTTAAAGATAAAACAAACCTACACACAAAAAAGCCCCCAAGATAAAACAACTTGGACCTGGCACAATGGCTCAAATTAACTCTCCCCTTGCATGCACTGGGAACCCATATTGGTGCCAGTTCATATGCTGGCAGCCCCACTTCCCATCCAGCTCCCTGACTGTGGCCTGGGAAAGTAACAGAGGATGAAACAAGGCCCTGGGACCCTATATCCGCGTGGGAGACATGGAAGAAGCTTCTAGCTCCTGGCTCCTGGCTTTGGAGCTGCCGGGACTAGAACCAGCGCTCATATGGGATCCCGGGGCGTTCAAGGCGAGGACTTCAGCTGCTAGGCCATGCCGCCACGCCCAAATTTGCCAGTAGTCTTGACACAGAGAAGTGTACTTGTATACAACATATGCCATGTTCTAAAAAAAGTGGTGGACATGGATAACTCACTTGGTTCTGATGGGTATTAAATGGGAGAAAAATGGACAACAAGCATTTACAGTCATAGCATGACTCTAACAGAATCATCTTTACTTACTTCCAAACTGAGAGAGAGAGGCACTTTCCAGCATGGTACCTTTCCACTTGCACGAGGTCTCCCCAGCGCTCTCGGATTAACATTAGAGTTTGGGAGTGCAAAACTTCTAACTGCAGTGATAAGCAGAAGGAATCTGATAGTTTTGGTTAAGCAAATCTAATTTCTTACTTCAACAACCCATCAAGTAAAGGCAAACTATAGTTAACAAGGCTGTGTTCCCAAAAAGCTGGCTATGAAGAAAAGTTCCAGGATCATGTTTTCCCAATCTCATCATAAAAAGTGTTATGGCTTGAGGCATAATTTTAGAGAAATGGTTCGTATTTAATTTTGAACCAATATCAACAAGCCACAGATCCAGAAAGCTCTTCAATTCATTCATGGTATAGAGAATGAGAATTAACCAGATAGTATTTATTTCTAAACAGTGCTATGTTTAATCATTTTCTGCTTTTACTTAAAAGGTCAACAGTAAAACTTTAAATTTAGCTTATTATATATGCACCACTATTTCACATAACTGGACAGTTACCCAGCCATATTTCTATCCAAAAAAGTAGCAATGAGGCGGGGAGAGATGGGGTGCTGTAACTCATAATTAAGGACAAATGTGAAAGAGGGATACACAAAATCCTTACATATGCTTGTCTCTAATTTCAGAAGGATACGTAAGCAGTTGTACATGTCTTGCAGAGGTTTCTCATCAGCAAAGAGCCTAGACTGTACCAGCTGATGGATGAAATTGATTTGCATACTGTGAACCAAAGCTCGTCCGTCTTCCATTGGCAGGAAAAAAAAGCAGTTAGTCAGAAAGGTGTTTAGTGTGTCATAGTACCAGCTAAGAAAGCATCTTCTATTAAGGAATTGCTAATGAAATTATCTGTGGAAATCTCAAGAATATTATACTGTGAGAAATACTGAAACTTTCAGTCAGTGAGTTCAATGACTGTCATCAAATCACCTTCCGTTATACACATTTAATATTCTGCAGGGATATTTTCATAATATGAAAATGCCAAAACACTTAAGGCAATACTTATGATTTAAATAAGCATTTATAAAAAAAAATAAATAAATAAATAAGCACTTATAACTTACCTCCTGTTTCTTTATCCTCAACTAGAATTTCGAGCTTGAGAAGACGCCATGGAACGTCAGGGTCATCTCCCATCACAGTCAAGGTGGCTTCAAATTCTCCTTCAACTCGGAACTTGACCCGGCCATTTGCTTTTAGAAAAAGAAGTGGTATATTCTGACAGAAAACAAGCAACTTTCTGCTAACCTACAATTTCTACACTTGCTTACAAGGAATTTTATATAGGTTGAAGCTTCTTTTGTAAACATGCAAATCGTTCAGCGGTTCCCACATAAGCCATGGCCAGCCTCCAGATCAAAAAAAAAAAAAAATCATAAAGCAAATCCTCCAACACATATGAACAAAATTTTCAGGAGGCGCAACTGTAGGCCCACCGCCCCCCTCCAGTCCCAGGGGGTCTCTCTCATTCTTCAACTTTAAATATCATCACTGCGTAAATATTAAAGGGCAATGATATGGCTGACAATCAGATTCGACCGCTACCAAAACTGTGGCCCAAAGCTTCATACTGGCAGCTTTTTTTTTTTTTAATGAACCCCAAAGAAGCTGCTTAAGAAAATATGGTAACAACTCTTAAAATAACAAACTTCAGTTACTTACCAACTGTAAGATTTGCTAACTGAGGAGGAAGGTCTGTGGTCACAAGACGATGTCTCAGAATCTGATTCAGCTGATGAAGTGTGGCTTGTTTCTCAATCTTGGTAATTGGGTCTGGAGGAATAATTTTATCCTACGAAAAAATTGAAGTGATTTAGAAATAACATTCAGGAATATTTTTAACCTGTGTTTGCTTTTATACATTTTTTTTCACTTTACACAAGAGAATCTTATCCATTTCTACGGTCCACGTTCAGTGTCCATTACTACCATTCATTACAAAACCAAAGCTGCAACCCAGTCACTGAGTTACAACTCCATTGCAACCTGATCTTCAAGCTCTACTTCTGAAAGCAATTCTATGCCATTTAGATGACTTTCACCACTTCTTAAAAGCATAAAACACAACTGCACTAAGTCAATAAACTACTACAACCATAAATTTTTAAAATATTTCCAAAATATAACTAGCATGAGGTATTTTGACATCTGAAATAGATGTTAACCTATTAAGTCCCAGCATTTCAACTGTGCCTAACATTTATTCAAACGTCCCACGAGTGGTGCATTTACTGCTCAATTTGTCTTTTCAGGTGTCCTATATACGGGACAAAGGGACATAATAGGTTGTTACATTCCCGTCTGCTCACAAACCAAAAAATGGAACACAGCTCACTTATTTTTATACCTACTCACATCCTATCCCCAACCTATCAAAAAACCTGCCATCTGCGTTGTCGCGGAAAAAAATGAACTGTACAAACTATTTGTCTTAAAAATGTCTTTTACTGGGCTTCCTAATACAGTAGAATCCAATACCAAAGCCATTTCAGCTTTTAAGAATACTGAGGCAAAGCACTTACCCTAATGCAGGTTGGCAGCCGTGGGTAAGACCCGGTAGTAAGCACATCAATGGCATATGGAATGGCAAAACTAGGCAGGCGCGCATGGACCAAAGCATCTCTAGCTAATGAGGCCAGGCGGTCGGCAGTGTCCACAAACAGGATGGCTTGCTGGTCTAAAAAGCTCGAGATCATCTTCAAAGCAAGGGTAAAGGTATTAGGCAGCCTTGAACACTACCTGTACTAATTACCATTTATTCAAAGTAATCTCCGATGTGAATTAAAAGTAATTCTACCATATTTTAAAATATTTCTTCAAAAACTTTGCAGGAGCTTGCAGAAAAAAATATTTAATACATTTGCATTTGATATTAACAAAGTAATGTTTTATTACTTTAAGTAAAAGGTTTTCCAATTCATTTTTCCATCTCAAATAGTATATATAAAATATCAAAAGTTAGGAAAAGGAAACATAAAATACTTTTTACTCATAGGAATTTCTAGATCTGATTGATAATGAAATAATTAATGGCAGAGACTCCTGAACTTAGATTGCCTTGGTTCCAATATGTTTACTTTTAAATTTAAAGAGGCAGAGAGACAGACATAAAGGGGTCCCACTCCTTGGTTCAATCCACAGACACCCAGAAGGCTAAAGCCAGGGCCTCAGTCCAGGCCTCCCCTTCAAGCCCAACTCCTTGAGCCATCAATGCTGACTCCCGGGTTCTGCATCAGCATATAGCTGGAGTCAGAACTAAAGCCAGGTATTAACCTGTGATAAAGGCTAGCCCAGCTCTCCCATCATTCAGCTCACCATAAAAATGTTTTCTGACCAAAGTCAGTAAGTACCAAACTTCAACAGTACCAAATAATTCTATCCAGGAAGACTTGTGCCAACCCTATGGGGAGGCCACAGTTAATCTAGCCCAAATTGCTCCACCTTGAACATAGGTCTTTGGGGTTAGCAACATGGCATAGCAAGTAAAGCCACTGCCTGCAGTGCTGGTATCCCTTATAGGCTTCTGTTCCAGTTCTGGCTGTTCTACTTCCAATCCAACTTCCTGCTATTTGCCTGGGAAAGCAGTACAGGATGGCGCAAATATCCAGACCCCTGCACCCACACTGGACACCCAGAACAAGCTCCTGGCTCCTGGCTCCTGGCTTCTGACCAGCCCAGTTCCAACTACTGTAGCTGTCTGGTGAATGGAAGTTCTCCGTGTGTCTCTCCTTCTCTATCTGTAAATTCTACCTTTCAAATTAAAAGTAACATAAAATCTTTTAAAAAAAAAACAAAACATGGATCATTAATGAAACCCTCTCTAAGCTAGCCTGCTGAACTCATAATACATTAACTTAAGCTACATTTCTTCAACTTATCTAAGATAAAACTTTAGTTTTGAATACCTTATTAATGAGTCAAAGTAGGTTTCTAATCATCACCATGTCCCTTTTTTTAAAAAGAAAAGATTATTTTTTTTCATTTGAAACGCAAAGTAGGGTCCAGCGCAGTGGCCTAGCAGCTTAAGTCCTCTCCTTGCTCACGCTGGGATCCCATATGGGTGCTGGTTCTAATCCCGGCAGCTCCACTTCCCATCCAGCTCCCTGCTTGTGGCCTGGGAAAGCAGTTGAGGACAGCCCAAAGCCTTGGGACCCTGCACCTGCGTGGGAAATGCAGAAGAGGATCTGGGCTCCTGGATTCGGACGGGCGCAGCTCTGGCAGTTGTGGTCACTTGAGGAGTGAATCATTGGACAGGAGATCTTCCGCTCTGTCTCTCCTCCTATCTGTATATCTGCCTTTCTATTAAAAATAAATAAATCTTTTAAAAAATAACAAAAGCCAAAGTAACTAGCGGTGGCGGGGGAGATCTCCCAATTGCTAGTTCACTCCCCAGGCACTCACAACAGTCAAGGTTTGGTCAGGCCGAAGCCAGTAGCCTAGAATTCCACTTGGGTCTCCCATGTGAGGCAGAGGCCTCATTCATTCCCTTTCTGAGTGCATTAGCAGGAAGCTGAATCAGAAGCAGAGGAGCTTGAAACTCGAAGGAACACTCAGCAAGCATCCCATGAGGCAATTCAGGCCACTGTGCCACTTTTTTTTTTTTTAAGATTTACTTTTTTTAAATTGGAAAGTCAGATATACAGAGAGAAGGGGATACAGAGAAGAAGATCTTCCATCCGATGATTCACTCTCCAAGTGGCTGCAATGGCTAGAACAAAGCAGATCTGAAGCCAGGAGCCTCTTCCAGGTCTCCTGCACGGGTGCAGGGTCCCAAGGTTTTGGGCTATACTTGTCAGCTTTCCCAGCAGGGAGCTGGATGGGAAATGGGGCCACCAGGATTAGAACCAGTGCCCATATGGCATCCTGGCGTGTGCAAGGCAAGGACTTCAGCCACTAGGCTACCACACTGGGCCATATTCTTTCTTTTTTAAAGTATTCACAATCCAGCTATTAATAGCTAACAATACTCTCCTTTAGAATTCTTTTACATTTTTTCATTCTGTGATAATAACTCTAATCTGTCTCGACCCCATTCTCAAATACGGATGAAGTCTGCAGGCACGGTGGCACCGCGAGCTAAACTCACATCCCCCATCAGAGTATCTAGCAGCAAGTCTCACCTTCACTTTCAAATTAGCTTCCTGCTAACATACACCCCTGCACTGCCGTGAGACACCTATATGTAGCTCCAGGCTCCTGCTTTTGGCCTGGCCCCGTCCTGGCTGCTGTGGGCATTTGATGAGTGCACACGTAGATAGAGTTTCTCTCTCCCGCACAAATAAGTAAACCTTTAAAAAAGGAGGCTGAGGTGAACAGGAGTAATTGTGCGTCTCACCTATTAACACACCAGCCTCCAAGTTACAAGCTCAGTGAGCTAACACAAGAACCAAATTGATGTTTTTCCTCTTTAAAGCTCCTTGAGCATACATTCAAATTCTGAGGATGGGGGAGTAAGCATTGTGGCAAAGCTGGTTAAACCAACACTTGCAGCCCCAACTTCTCACATCAGAGCACAGGTTCGAATCATAGCTGGTTCACTTTCGACTTGGTTTCCTACTAAAGGAAAAAAATTATTTTTGGTAGATTTTAACCACTTTGGTACACTTCCTTGCACGTCACTTCTTTGACTTCAAAAGAATGATTCAAGGTCCAGCGTGGTAGCTTAGTGGCTAATGTCCTTGCCTTGCATATGCTGGGATCCCATGTGGGCACTGTTTCGTGTCCTAGTAGTCCCACTTCCCATCCAGCTCTCTGCTTATGGCCTGGGAAAGCAGTCAAGGATGGCCCAAAGCCTTGGGACCCTGGACCTCTGTGGAAGACCCAGAAGAGGTTCCAGGCTCCTAGTTTTGGATCGGCTCAGCTCCTGCCATTGCAGCCGCTTGGGGAGTGAATCAACAGATGGAAGATCTTCCTCTCTGCCTTTCCTCCTCCATGTATATCTGACTTTCCAATAAAAATAAATGAATCTTTAAAAAAAATGGAAAATGAAGTATAGAACAAAAAAAATTAAGAGAAAGAAAATACTTCAGGGGCCAGCACCGTGGTTTTATAGTTTAGGTTTCTACCTATAATGTTGGCATCCCATAGGGGAACCAGTTTGAGTCCCGGCTGCTCCACTTCTGATCCAGTTCCTTGCTAACATTCTTGAAATGGCAGTGAAAAAAGGCCCAAGTTCTTGGACCCCTGCACCCATAGGGCAGACCCAGAAGAAGCTCCAGCCTCCTGGTTTTGGATCAGCTCAACTCTGGCCGTAGTGGCCACTTACGTAGTGAAACAAAGATGGAATCTGTCTCTCTGTAAATCTGCCTTTCCAATAAAAATAAATAAACCTCAGTGATTCAATGTCAAAAGAATGCATGTTTGCAGTGACTTTCTCCTATGCAAGCCGCCACCTGCCAGGTCCTACAGCCTGTGCTCAACAGAGATTTAGAGAATGAGTACAGGAACAAGCACACACACACAAACGGTGTTATCAGATAAGGTCTGTGACCTTCAACAAGCCCTGAATTTTCTAAGAACCTTATCTCTTCTCACCTATAAGATACAAGGAAAATATTCATTGTCATTTTCACAGGATTTTCAGGAATCAATAAGCAAAACTAAAGGAAAGAACCTTGCAAATTCTATGAAAGCCTACAGAAACGAACCACTTTCCTTCTGTAGTTCCAGTCTCCTATGTCAAGTCCCTCTGTTACGATGTCTTTTTGAGCAGGCAACCAGAGATATTAAGTTTCCCTAGAAATTTTCTATACCTTAATATACAGAAATAGGAATACTTACATAAGTAATATCATCAAATCACAAATGAGTCAAAGCTATAATTGGAAACCATATTTACATCACATATATTTGTTATAATTAACATTCCAAAAGCTATTTTATACAAAATAAAGTTAAAACTTGAACTCACCGCACATTTTTCCACTTTGCCAGCATTATCAGCCCATTTTACTAAAGCTAATAACCGAACGAACAGTTGGCGGGTTCGGCTTGCAAACTGCACTATTTCTATTTTCCTATAAAATAAAACAACTGTCAATGAACCAAAATATCAGACAGTCTTTCACAAGCTACTTCATCTGAACTTAAAAACAAATTAACCTTTGCTTATAACCACAACAAAATGACCCACCTAAAACACTTCTAAATATGAATTACTATCACATCTTTCGCACCATCTGCATGCTTTATTTTTTATCTCAGTAACAAATTCAACTGTATATTCTAGCAATGAATATTTTTAAAATTAATTTTATAAAAGTAGCTTACTACATATAATAAAAGTAGCTTACTAAAATATACTCAATACATAGATATAGACAGGATCAAATTAGGGGTTAAGAATTATGAATTTCATAACTGAAACTTGTAATTAGTGATGCTTTTTTGGTAAGGGAAAGGAATGAATACAGACCTTGACCAAAGCTTGAAGCTTAAGCCTTGCTATAAAAACAATGGCCCATTTTGATCTTATAAGAACCTTTCCTCACAGAGCCTTAGAAGCCTGACTACAAGTTTGAGGCTGTCAACCAGTGTTTCAGCTGGCTCTGTCAACTCCACAGCAACTGCGAAACTGATCATCATTACACCTCATGGTTTACCTTGAGGAACCGAAGACAACACTCCACAGGCCAGGACTGGTGAAGGATACTATGCAAGCTCCCTCTCCGTGGACTCCGACCTACTAATCTTAGGACAGCTATTCAGTGACCTATTGATCCAAGCCAACTCTGTCTCACCAACACCACCACAATGCAGCGTGTCAAAATAAAAATTCCTGCTGAAGCACAATGCTGGCTGAAGGCTACAGAGCCCAGCTCCTGTGCAGAGTGTAGGCAGCCCACAGACAACCTGCAGGACTTCCTCAGACATGAGCCAGCAACCTGACTAGGGGCCATATAAAGACTGTTCCAATGTCCGTGGAAGACTGTAACGGATAAAACAGTATAGCATGGGTGAGACTGAGACACAACAGAAATGTTAGAGGGAATACTTCTAGCAGCTGCCTCAGGGAAAAGAACAAACCCTAAGTTACACTTTCCTCCCAGTCGGGGAGGGAGGAAAAAAAAAACTGACCAATTATGCCATAAAACAAGCTTATTTCAATTATCTCTTCCATCTCTAACTTTCTGGCTTCTGTCTAATTCTATCAAAAAGGTCACTTAGGCTTGGCAGGAGTATAGCCACCAGTAATGCTAAAAGCCTTCCCAGTAGCTTGGTATTGAGGGGGTCGGGGGAATCAAGAAGCCGCAGTGTCAACGAGAGAGCCAAGTAGCTTGTAGACAGTCATTAATATAAATTTCAATCACATGATCTCTTTGAAGTCTTATTTTAGCTTGTTCCTTTGGCTTACAAAATCATACCAGTGTCAAGTCTTCAGCCTCAACTTTCAGCTGAACCAAAATTTTCTCAGCTGTAAAACAGTAACAGCAATAGGCAAATGCCAGCCAGCCCTCTAAAGATATTTGCTAGCAACATTATAACAAGTTGGTAAATTAGTTACCAACTTTTGAAAGCCAGCCTGCTTCTCAGCTTTTTCCACTACAAATGTATACATCTTCCTATACCCCTCAGGAGCTTGACCCAGTTAGTCATTCAATCAAAGTTCACAGAATAGAAGGTCCAGAACTGGTCTCACTCCAGAAGTATTGTTAAGAGTCAACTGCATTTCCCTGGTGCTTCCTAAACACAAAATGTAAGAGAACAATCACCCTAGCCCACACTAATCATATTCACACATCAACACTCAAAGAAACATCAGTAAAAACACAAACTTAAAGCTTTTCATACCTTTCCACATCAGATTTCCTTGGCAATCTAAGAAAAAAATAATAAATTAATTAAATATATGTATGCTTTCATAAAGGCATGACAATATTCCTTTGACCCACATATCAGCATTAAAAAAAAAACCTGAGTAAATGGTTACTCAGAAGATGCTACCTACTTTTTAATGAGCTTCCAGCAAAACAGCTATAAAGGAAAAATCAGCAAAAGAATATTTCTGTCCATTGAAAATACTTCAAAAGATACTGCATGAACCACAAACATTGAAAAAGCCCAAGTCTCACAGCAGCATGCTGTTACAGAAATTTCAAGAAAACATCCTCTTAGTCTTCAAAGGAGTACCAACCTCCTCAAATCCAACAGATATCTTACTTCGAAGCAATAATCTCTGTTTTGTTATTGTGGATAAAACTGGAAGCTAATCACACAAAGGGACCAGTGTCAGACAAGGGTTTTTACAGTAATTACAATTTGCATGGTGGTTAAATGGAAAGATACATTACTTTTAAATTTGTATGTATTATTTGAGAAACAGAGATAGCGCTTCCTTCCATCTTCTGGTTCACTCCCCAAGTGCTTGCAATGGCCAGGGCTGAAATTGGGATCCAGGAACTCAACCCAGGTCTCCCATTTGGGTGGCAGGAACCCAATCATTGAAGCCATCATTGCTGCCTCTCAGGATCTGCATGGGCAGAAGCTGGCATTGCCAACGGAATCCCAGGAGTACAATGCAAAAAGTGAGCATGTTAACTGCTTGGCTGAACATCTACCCTTGCTTACTTTTAAATAGCTCCAGTTTAATATTTTGGCTGGCTTTCTAGTATTAATAGTCAGCAACCAATGTCTACTTCTCCCTAATAACATTAACATACCCAATGATGCTTAGAAAGGTCTGATCTGCCTGCTGAATCACCACGTTTTGTTAACTATTGCTTCACGGTCCACATCTCAACAGTCTGAACAACACTCTATTCCGCCTCCCTACTCCAAACTATCACTTCTTGAATGATAGGTATGGGCCCCAATCTTGGAGTGCATGTATTGGAACTGCGACTCATCAGCTGCTGATGCCTGTGCAGGGGACAGCACACCCAGATGCACTCAGGGGACGTGACAGCCAGTTCATCTAGGCCAACAGAGAATGTCAAGTGCCTCATCAGAGGATGAAAAGCAGAACAGGTTCTCCTGCCTAATCTTTGCAGCATGTTCCTGGGTCTATGGATGCACATTGAACTGGACTTGGTCAACCAATAGACCTTGGAAAGATTTTCTTAACCCTGGTGCAACGAAGCTGACAGCATCTCAGAACTACCAAATCCACTCCAGAAACACCCTTGGAACCCTTTTCCCCCACATACTGTCTCTAAGGTGTCACTAAAGGACTGTTCCTTATCACCAGGTACTGATGTACTTTGAAAAGGGAGGGGGGAGGACCTCCCCTCCCCCTCTGCAGACAGGAGAAAAAAACTGAAGAATTTGCACCACCCATCTTCCTCCACACTTAATACTCCCCACCCTAATCAGAGATGCACAAGGGCGTGCATCCCTCTCAACTATGTAAACAACATCAAAAATAAAATAAAAATTAATAAATAAAACCCCTTTATGTAAAATAAATCCAGGGCAGGCATTGTGGCACAGCAGGTTAAGAGTGCAAGTTTGAGTCCCAGCTACTCAGCATCTGATCCAGTTCCCTGCTAATGAAGCAGTGGCTAATGGCTGTAGTTCTTGAGTTCCTGCCACTTACATGGGAGACCCAAACAAAGTTCATGGCTTCAGCCTGGCCCAACTCTAGCTGTTGCAACCATTTGGGAAACGAACCAGTGGATGGAAGATCTGTCACTCTGCCTTTCAAATAAATAAGCAAATCTTTTTTAAGAAAAAGAAAGCCTATCATTTGTGGTTAAAAACAACAAACAAACCTAAAACGCAAATGTTTAGAAGTAAGGCACACACTTAGTTACACTGAAGTACAATGAGTTTACATGACTGAGATCCTGGAATTTGATATTTAACTAAGTTGTTATTTTTTTCCCCAGAAAATAAATTGAAAGCATGTATGTTTAGGGGAGGGCAAAGTTGAATAAGCAGAAGGCAAAAAAAAAAAAAAAGAAAGAAAGAAAGAAAAAAGCAAATCTGAGACCAAAACCAAACCACTTAAATTTCAAATTCAATAGTTCACAGACAAGCACCAGAGGCTGAAATAACTAACCATGTCCCTAAGAAACTCTCATCAAAAGCTTACCTACAATACTAGCTCTACATGAATGAGTTAACTGTCAGGGATTCTACCTGAAACAACGAAGAGCAGGCTACTTAAGAACTTTCATAGTACATTCCTAAATTAATTTTGGTTACCATAAACTAATAGTGAGGAAGGTTCATTTATATACTTATTTATCCAAAGCATTAATTTGTTAAAGATTTACAGGAGAGCCCTAAAAATTCATTCATTCATATATTCAGTCAATAAACATCTAGTTAACCTCCAAGTATGTGCCAGGGAAAATAGCAAGCAAGTCAGAACCCCAGTCCTCACAGAACTTATCCCTAACGAGGGATAGGGCACAATTTACTAATCATGTCAGGTGGCAATCAGTGCTGTAGGGAAAATGGAAGAGCAAGCCAGCTCTACGGTGGGAATGTGGCAGACACTATCAAAAACATCAAGAGGGGCAGTAAAGGTGGAAGAGAAGTGAGGAAGAGACAATCAGGACTTCAAATTAAAGAAGTAAGGTCATTTAGGCACACATCACATAGGGTCTCAACACTAAGATGATCACATGTCTTGGTTTGCCCAAAGTAGTTCCAGTTTATGTGTATTGAACCAACATTAACAGCACCGTCTTCACAAAAAAAGTTCTGGTTTGGATCATAACTTTTATGGTCACAGTACATACAAGTGAATGTAAAATGTTTCTAAGCCAAGATGGTGAGCTATAAGAGAGTTCTAAGAAGCCTAAAATGGGGCCCAGGTCATTGGCTCAATTGGTTAATCCTTCCTCTTACAAATTGCCAGGACCCCATATAGGCAGCAGTTCATGTCCCAGCTGCTCCACTTCCCATCCAGTTCCCTGCTTGTGCCCTGGGAAAGCAGTGGAGGACAGTCCAAAGCCTTGGGGGTCCTGCACCCATGTGGGAGACCAGGAAGAAGCTCCTGGCTTCAGATAGGCTCAGCTCTGGCTGTTGCGGTCACTTGGAGAATAAACCAGCAGATGTAAGATGTTTCGTTCTATGTCTCCTCTCTGTAAATCTGACTTTCCAATGAAAATAAATCCCCCAAAAAACCTCAAAGAAAATACATGCCCCAAAAACATTCTGCATGGATTTCAAAATGCTTCTAAACCACAATAAAATATCTTTTAATTCTATTTTTCCATGAACATTTTGAAGTAGCCTCGTGCTGTTTTGAGATGGGAAAGGTGGCTTTTGGGGGAGAAAGAGTGTTGAGTGGAATCAGGAGTTTGGTTCTGGGCTACAGAGGTTGAAACACCCATTCAATAATAAAATACGGGCAATTGGATATAGAATCTGGAATGAAGGAAAAACATACTGAAAATACATGCATCTTAGAAAGTCCATGAAAAATGCATAGTGTGAAAACAGCAGCATGCCCAACATGGTAGCCTAGTGGCTAGGTCCTAGACTCACGTGTAGCAGGAACCCAAATGGGCACCAGTTCGTGTCCCAGCTGCTCCACTTCCCATCCAACTCCCTGCTTGTGGCCTGGGAAAGCAGTAGAGGATGGCCCAAAGCCTTGGGACCCTGCACCCACGTGGGAGACCCAGCTGAAGCTCCTGGCTCCTGGCTTCAGATTGGCTCAGCCCCAGCCACTGTGGCTACTTGGTGAGTGAACTACCAGAGGAAGGATCTTTCTGTGTCTCTCCTTCACCCTGTAAATCTGACTTTCCAATAAAAATAGAACCTTCTTTTTTGAAAGCAGCATTGTGATTTCAAAATTCATCTTTTAATGATGCTTTTCCATTAACCTTTTTAAAGTATGTGAAGTGTGTGTATACTCCTATATGGTATATAGAAATCAACATCATAGAAAGGCATGGAACTAATACTTTTTCTCTGACAATAAAACAGATGTTCCTCTCTTCATAAGCCACATCCTGAAGTGTTAAAATAACACAATATTATTCAAGAAATTTCTACAAATCCTTTATGGAAAAACTAATTACCACAATCATTAACAGCAGCAGTTCTCAACATGTTTTTCCCATAGCTCTATTCAGGGTACGTGACCTTCACACACATGAAACTTTCTCATGGACCCTCTTAGGTTCTTGTAAGACTCAACAATGAACAGTACAGAGATGTGTACCACTGAAATCATTTCAGTGATGACAGCTATTTCTCATAAATTTCTCCTTAGACAGAGGCGGGCTTATTTATATCTGTCTCATTCAGTAAAGTACAGTACATCAACACTGAGAATGGTTTAGAGAAATGGAAGCTATTTTAATTTTTGGAGTCACCTGCAACTATTTTAAGTCTCCAGTAACCAATCACTGTGACACTGAACAGTCTAATTTTTGCATACTGATGTTTTTTGACAAAGACCCCTGATTTGCAATCTTACCATTAGGGAAGAAAATTAATCTACATTAAATATTAATTCTGAACCTGACTTATAACGTGCAAAACGCAGCCCCCAAATTTTACAGAGCCTTTTCTTCATATACTGAAAAGCATTAGTATATTATGTTCATATTCTGGAGGGATTAACACCCTAACCATGCCCCCAAGGCACTTCACAGGTAACTAAGTAATTTACAAACTCCCTACAACAACAGATTGGCTACAAAAAAAATTTTTTTTGATACATACGACTCAAGAGGACTTGCAATTCTTACCATCTTCTAGGAAAGAAAGTACTTAAACATACAATGTTGCGTTATTTTATACACCATCTCCTAGGTTGAAACTTAGAAGCAATTACACACCCTACATTCAAAACATATCGTCCAGAGGCTCTAAGACTGAATGCATGCCTTTGGGATTTTCTTTTCATTCTAAATGTGGAATATTCTTAAACCCTGAACTGTAATGCTGGAAGCTAAAAAGGTTCCAAGTCGGACAAAAATCCCAAAGACAATTTTCAACCCAAGTGTTAGCAATACGCCAAATGAACAGGTCTCCGTTGCCTGCACGCCAGAAAGCCCCTCCAGTACAAAGCTTTTCAGCCACCTCTACTGAACGAACCCCTTGAGTTCCGAAATTCTCGACTAAGCCGCGCCGGGGAGAAACACGGTAGGGAGGGAGGCGCAAACCTCTCAATCGGTTGCGCGGGAAGAGATGGCTGGGAAGCAGGCTGGGGTTTCGCGGCACTTACAGATCCGTTAACACCAAGAGCTCTGAGTAGGCCCGGTGGAGCAGAAATTCGATCAGAGTGCTCAGTCGATAGCCAGGGCTAGCTGCAGCTGCAGCAGCAGCCGCCACGGCGGCTCCGGGAGGAGGAGGAGCAGGCGCTGAAGCCGGGCCACCGCTGCCCCCGCCGCCGCCGCCGCCGCTACCGCCGCCGCCTCCTCCGGGCGGGACCAGCTGGTGATTCTCCAGCTGTACCGGGGCCATGGCGGCAAAGGGGCTAGGATCGGTGCAGCGGCACGAGATGTAGCCCCGGAGCCTCCCGGGCAGTCGGTCACCGCGCCTTCTGCGGCGGGGCGCGGGCAGTGGAGCCGCCGCCTACCGCCGGGAAGCTTCAGAACAGGAAGCCGCGCTCCGCCCGCAGAGGCCCGCCCCCATGGATCGCCTAGCCGCCGGCCTCGGGGATGGAGGCGAGGGGCGGGGGAGGCACGGAGGGCGGGGAAGCCGTGTGGCCGCAGCCCGGCAGCGCCGCGCCTCCGCCACTGCTCAGAGGCCGCCCGGCCCCGCAGCCGCCGTCTCCATGTTGACGGGCTCAAAAGCGGAAGTCGTTAGGCAGAGCGGAAAGAGAGACTCCGCAGAGGGGCCTCCCGAGAGCAACCCGAGCCGGTTCGCCCGGTCGCCCCGCGCGGTAGTGTTCGCGGAGGGTGGGGGTGGGGGGTGGGGCGGGGGCCGGCATTCGGGGGACGTGGGGGAGGGGGGGCGAACGGAAGAGCGCCCCGCGAGCCGCCGGAAACGGGGTGAGGACCGAGCGATTCGTCACCGTGGACGTCACCCGCCGCCCCGCCCTGGCCGCCGCCGCCGCCCCAACCCCTCCCTGCCTCCCAGGCGTTTGTTAAGGTCACGATTAGCCCTGAGGGATCGATCAGCAATCTCGAAAGTGGGGTACGGGTCCCACGGAGAAGCGGGGTGTATGGGAGGGAAACCTTCCCTAAGTGTGCGTGAGTTCTGGTGGCTTCGGAATCGCGAAGAAACCGTAGTGGCCTCGCCACGGGTGATTTCTCAAGCCTTTGCCCTTCCCACAGACAGACGTCCCCGGCGTCTAGCGTGGGAGGACGCACGACGCAGTCCTCCCCCTCCCTTTCTTTTTTTTTAAGCTGTGGGAAAAAAGGGGGGCAGGGAGAGAAAATAGGATTGGGGTAGGGACAAGGCTAGCGGCAGGCTAAACTTTCAGGCGGGCTGGGTGTATGTTAATCTCCTTCCCATCCCGCCCAAATCCACTCGGTTTTAGTCCCTCCACGCAGACGAACCGCCCTGTCCTTCTAGAGCTTTCTATGCCTCCCCCTCCCGCTCCCCTGCCGTGGGAGACTTTGCCCCCTCTTTCCAAATGGCGATCCTCTGGCTAGGCTGGCATTTTGTAAGCCCCCGGGGTATTCCGACGAACAGTGGCTGCCATCCGACAGATATTCAGACAATTGATCTGCTGGGAAGTCTGGCCTTGGGTCCCGGGCACTTCCCCTATGCAGCGACCATTTGGCGGTTTCAACCTTCTGAGTCTGAAAAGAGGGGCTGGTGCAGTTCTCTAAAGGCTGGGACACTCCCCGTGGTCCCTCGTGGTCCCTCCTGGTCCCTCGTCAATAACTGATCCTGAGAGCTTGTAAACATTTTTTCCCTCTTTTGTGCTTCTAAAGCCCATTTACACACAATCCCGTCATTGGCATTGTTTGTCTCTCCTGAGAGACTTTGCTGCAGGGCAGGGACTGGCAATCCTCTGCAAACTACCTCAGGGAAGAACACTTTCTTAACTTTGCAATTGACCTTTCTATTTGTAAGTACACTTGAGAGGAAGGAGGATACTTAGTGACAGGTGCAAAATGCGCTACTGTATCTTATCTCACATTCTTACTTCCTTGGGCTTTTTTTTTTTTTCAAAGATGTATTAATTTTGAAAGAGAGGGAGGGAAAGGCATCTTCCGTTCCTGTTTCATTCCCCAAATGGTGGCAAATGCTGTCCTAGGCTAAACCAGACCTGGGTCAGGAGCTTCATCTGAGTCTCCCACGTGGGTGGCATGAACCCAAACCCAATGGGGTGGGGATCCTCGGCTTGCTTTTCCCTGTGTTAATAGGGAATTGGATCTGAAGGGGAGAAGCCCCAGGCGATACAGGGACAGCATTATCTGCTATCCCACAGGCTAAACCCACATCCAGACTTCTTTGTGACGGAAATACTTACATCTTGGTAACACACAGCTCAGCAGTGCTGGCATCCCTCATAGGTGCCGCTGCAAGTACAGGCTGCCCTACTTCACATCCAGTTCCCTGGGCATGCCTTGGGAAGGCGGTAGAGGACAACCCAAAGTCTTGGAACCCTGCACCCACATGGGAGACCCAGAAACTCCTGGTTCCTGACTTGGAATCAGCTCAGTGCTGGTGACTGCAGCCATCTGGGGAGTGAACTCATGGATGGAAAAATCTCTATCTCTCCTTCTCTGTAATTCTGTGTTTCCAACGAAAAGAAATCATTTTTAGAAAATCCATCCTTAGCGATTTTGAAATATGCAATGTAGAATTCACTACAGCCACCGGGCTGTTGATCTGAAACTATCCTTTGAAAGCATTTCTCCTTTCCCTGTTAGCCCCGTCCCTCCCAGTCTCTGCTAACTATCCTAGTACCCTCTACGTGTTCAGTGTTGTAACACCCAACATGTAAGAGAGATCATGTGGTTTTTAGCTCCCCGTGCCTAGTTAATTTTACTAGTGTTCTCCAGAATCATCCATGTTGTCCCAAGTGACAGTCTTTCCTCCTTTGATAAGGCTGGGTAGTATTCCATTGTGTATACACCTGTATGTCACCTTTTTAAATCCATTCATCTGTTCGTGAGTTCTTAGGTAACTGTCATATCTTGGCTACAGTGAAAAATGTTGGAATATAATTGGGAATGCAGACAGCTTTGCAACATGACTTCAAGCCCTTGCATATATAGCTAGCAGTGGGATTGCTGGATCAATATGATAATTCCTTTTTAAAGATTTATTTATTTATATTGGAAAGGCAGATTTATAAAGAGAGCGACAGACAGATAATCTGCCATTGCTCATTCACTCCCCAAATGGCTAAAGTGGCCAGAGCTGAGCAGATCAGAAGCCAGGAGTCCCTTGCAGGTCTCCCACAGGGGTGCAAGGTCCTTTGTTGGAAAAATATGCTATCTCTGGTTTCATTTTTAAGTATATAGCTACCTTCAGACACAAAAGGGCAGGGAAGGGGCCAGTGCTGTGACTTGTGATATAGCTGGGAACGGCCAGCTGCAGTGCTGGTATCCCATATGGACACCAATTGGAATCCCAGCTGCTCTGCTTCCAGTATACTCCCTGCTCATGTGCCTGGGGAAGCAGTGGAAGCTGACCCAAATGCTTGGGCCCCTGTACCACTGTGGGAGACCAGGAGAGATTCCTGGCTTCTCAGT
This sequence comes from Ochotona curzoniae, assembly GCF_017591425.1. Lineage (NCBI taxonomy): Eukaryota > Metazoa > Chordata > Mammalia > Lagomorpha > Ochotonidae > Ochotona > Ochotona curzoniae. Next base: position 14,055,348 of record NW_024465023.1, on the reverse strand, counting down.
CTAGCCTAGCCCAGTTCCGGTCATTGGGGCCATTTGGAGAGTGAACCAGCAAATAGAAGATCTCTATTTCCCTGCTGTGTAACAATGACTTTCAAATAAATAAATAAATTCTTTTTTTTTTCTTGGAAGAGAGGCAAGAAAAAGAACTGGAAATTTTTCATTTTCTATAAAATTCTGCCATCAGTTTCTCCAAAATTGAGAGCAAAACAATGACTGTATCCATTCAACAGATGATACATTCATGGTGAATTTGAGAGAGAGAAATCACAGTGCTATGGGCGTGGTTTCACCCATCTAGAAACAGATGAAAATACTTCAACAGCTCACACTTATCCCTGTGGTCCCCAAAGACTTTTAGCACAGTGGTCCTTTCCTGCTGCCAAGTGCACCCATCTCATCCTACTCGCACCCTGACTTACTGTAACTCAGTAGGTCTAGAACATGCCATTCCTTCCCACCCTGTGACTTGTCCATTGTCCCACATACTTGGAATATTTTTCCTGGCCCCTACAGGGCTGACTTATTTTTCAAGAATCAGCTGAAATGAGAAAGCGCTCAGAGGCCTTTCTCTGTTGTATTAAGCATTTACAAGGTAGCCCATGGCAGCATTGTTTATAGAAGCAAAAAAAGAAAAAAAAAAAAAACCTGAACAGTCTCTCAACTACAAGGAAGGATAAGTAAATTACTGTATTTTTTATTATTATTAATTTTTCTTTATTTTTTAAAGATTTATCTATTTTCACTGGAAAGGCAGATATACAGAGAGAAGGAGAGACAAAGATCCCCTGTCCAATGGTTCATTCCCCAAGCGGCTGCAATGGCTGGAGCCAAGCCAATCCAAAGGTTTCCCACATGAGTGCAGGGTCCCAAGGCCTTGGGCTGTCCTTGACTGCTTTCCCAGGACACAGGGAGTTGGATGGGAAGCAGGACCGCTGGGATTAGAACAGGCGCCCCTATGGGATCCCGGGCGCATTCAAGGTGAGGACTTCAGCTACACTATCTCACCGGGACCAATTACTATATTTCTACATAACTCTTCAGATGAATTAGAGCTCTCTGTACCATAGATGAACATAGAAATATTCATAGATTTCTTAAAGAAATGGTGAAAGGAAATACAACAATTTTAAGAACTTGGAAATTTAGAAAGAGAGGACTGTCACTGATTTTGAACTATTTTGTAATTTTAAGATATATATTGTTGATAGTATAATATATTCTAGCTCACCCTAACCCTAAAATCTCAGCAACTCAACACACAGTTTATTTCTCTGGCTCACAAGGATCAATGAAGGCACACCTGATTGAGGAGGGGGCGACTGTCACTCAAAAAGCTATAATTCAGATTGGTTTATGTCCACCCTTATTCCATTACCCAAATGAGTCACACCAGGGACCTGGGAAATACCATTTTCTTAGTGCCCAGGAGGGAAACAAAATGGATTGACAAAACATTGTTTTTAACATAATGTTAATCATCTCCCCTCCCCAGCTGCCCACCCCACCTCGCCCTGCAGCATAGCCCCTGAAAGCAGACTGCCAAGATTGACATCCTCGCCCTACCACATACCATCAGCTGTCCTGGGTAAGTAAGTTCTCCACATTTCATTTTCTTCAAGTGTAGCAGTAGTGTTCAGCTCAGGGTGATGGCAAAGAAGGACTGAGTTAACATTTGCCAAGGGTTTAAAACCACAAGTGATCTATAAATATTGACATCATTGTCATCTCAAAGCTTTAAGTCAAGCATTTATTCACCTAATTACTGATTGGCGTTCTGTCTTTTCCTGTCCTGTGTACAAGTCTGTCTCGCTGATATCCCAGCACCAAGCATAGTGCTTAGCTTTCTGGCTTTAATTAATAAATGGGTCATTTATATTCATTCATTCATTCATTTGAAACATTTATTGATTTTCATTGGAAAGGCAGATTTACAGAGAAAAGGAGGGACAGAAAGAAAGATCTTCCATCCACTGGTCCACTCCCCAAATGGCCACAGCAGCCAGAGCTGAGCCAAAGTGAAGCCAGGAGCCATGAGTCTCCCCCAGGCCTCCCCCAGGTCTCCCGCACAGGTGCAGGGTCCCAAGGCTTTGGGCCATCCACCACTACTGCCTTTCCATACCACAAACAGGGAGCTGGATGGGAAGTAGAGCAGCCAGGACATGAATCTGTTCCCTCATGGGATCCAGGCCCTTGCAGAGGGAGGATTAACCAGTTGAGTCATTGTGCCAGGTCCCATGTTATCCTTTCTTAACCTAACCACATATTTATGTCCAAACACATTAAAATCAAAAGTATATTAAAAATTAATCAGCAAAACTGTGTAACTGTGTACTGTGTCTCTCCACAAAAGAAACTAATGCACCTGTCCAAATCACCTTTTACAGATCTCTGGAATCTAGTCAAACATACCAGCCAGGGGAAGGGTCAGTAAAGCAAAAAGCTGCTGTGTTAAGGTAGGAGCACCACCTCCAGTGCCCCACACTTCATGGGGAGGATGGCCATCGCATTCCTAGTGCACTGGCTGGTGCCAAGGAGGGTACCATGCACCATCTCCCCAACACTTGTTAGGTATTTCAGCTCATCCAGCAGCTGCTTAAAGGGCTGTCATGAGGCTTAGCTTTGTTTCTTCCAACTCAGAATGTGCTTAGGGCTGAGGTAGTTTCCCCAGAAGTTTTTGCCAAAAGCATTTCAAATATTGGCTGTGGCAGCCTAGGGCACAGGACAACGGTCAGGACAGTAAGTTGGTTAGCAAACTTGGGAAAGATAAGATTGGCAAAGGAGTTATTGGGAGGGGGAAGGACTTGCAAAGCTCTTGTATGAACCTCTGCCACATGCCTCTTGCATGCCCAGAGCTGAAGAGACCCTAAACTTTCACTTACAGATTGGCCTCCAGGCTCTATAAATGGCCGGCTGAGCACTGACGGAGTGCCGCAAAACAGAACCCATGTGCAAAGAATGAGAGATGGAGAGATGTGGCCTTTATTTTATTTTCCTCTTCCTTCTTCTCCTGTTTCTGCCTCCAGGTGTTTTAGAAAACAGTATCAAAACTGACTAGAAAGCTAACACAACCGGAGACTTGTGGCAGATAATACAAGCATTAACAAAACTCATTTTGAAATATCACTGGATAGGCAAACAGCAACATACAAGTATAGATCCATGGCATAGAATCTAGAGTCCAGAAATGATCCCATCTTCTGTGGCCAGTTAAGTTTAGATCAGAGTGCCAAGATCATCTGATGAGGGGAAAAAAATGTCTCTTCAACAAATGGTGCTAGACAATTAGATGTTGACTTTTAAAATTTAATTTAGACCTTTACTAAAGTTTTAGAAGAAAATATGAGGATATCTTAGCTTTGGTAGCAGATTCTTAGATATGACACCAAAAGTTCAGTAGTAAAAGAGATAAATCAGACATTAAATCTAGAAACTTCTGTATACCAAAGAACACTACAAAAAAAGGTGAAAAACAAATAACTTATAGGGTATAATAAAATGTTTGTAAATCATATATCTTGTAAGGCTCCAATATCCAGAATTTGAGTTCTTCAAAAGGAAAATAAGTATTCTGAAAACCTGTGTGAATTTGAAAAGTTTTTGCACAGTTCACAACATTGTTAATGTACTAAATACCACTGAATTTGACACTTCAGTTAATTTTGTTTTGTGAATTTTCACTTGTAAAATAACATTAAGATTAATTTTAAAAATAATGATAAAGGTGTATTCAGTGTGTAGACCTGTTTATTTTAAAAGGCTTGTAAGTATTTGGCTGAAAAGTATTGCATAGGTGATATACAAAAAGAGTAAAAACTAAGTTTGGGTTTTCTTTTTGAAAAACTAAGTAATTCTAAACCTGGATAAAAAGTTCCTGTGGTGACCTGTTTAAATGTCTTAGGACCTATTTAATAAGTCAAAAAAACATTCCTTTACTTATGTATCTGGAAAACTCTGGCGTAATTTTGACAACAGTTTCTCGTTTTTAAGTTCCTTAAAAAAAAAAATCACTGTTACTTAGTGTGGCTTTAAAATGTTCTGCTATATGTTAGATTTTTAAAACTCTGTTAATGCCATCTGTCTTCTGACAATTCTTGATTTTTTTTCTTGGCCTTATCAGATCCAGACCATGAAATAATAAAACTGAAATAGCTTTTCTACCTAAACTGTCTTTGGATTTCCTGGATTGACGTCAAAAGATTTGCTACTTCAAGATAAATGGGGGGGGGGGGGGGGGGGACAGGGGCAGGCATTTAGCACAGTAATGAAGCCACCACCTAGTACGCTCAAATCCCTCACTACAGCGCCCGAATTGGAGTGCTTACTCTGCTCTGCATTCCTGCTTCCTGCCTATGCACTGCTTGAGGGAGTGATGGCAGGTGATGGCTAAAATACTTGAGTTCCTACTCTATAGGTGGGAGACTTGGATTAGGTTCTGGATTCCTGGTTTTGGCCTAGCCTAGCCATGATTACTGCAGGCATTTGGGAGGTGAATCTTCAGATGGGAGATCTCTCTTTGTTTCTCTGGTTGCCATAAATAAAAACTAATTAGTAAAAAGGAAGAATAATAGAGGTCATTCGATTTTATTTGGCCTTCTCCGCGTTTAAGTAACTGAAGATTATTGTGACAGTTCTTTTGTTTCCCAACGTGAAGATGCTTATAGAAGAATGAAAAGGGAGTTACAGGAAACTGATGAATGGAAAGTCCAGTCTTCCTAAATTACTTCTGTGTAAATTATGTAGATTGTAATGAATGTGCACTTCCCGGGCTAAAGGAAATAAACTCCTGTTTTAACACAGACTGGTACAATAGCTATCTACAAAGTTATTTTCTCTGAAGGCTTCACTTTTCTTGTCAGTCAGGGATGGACCCCGTGCACTTTAACAGATGAATCAAAAGGTACTGGAATCGGTTGATGTCCTCACTGTCCTATGTCCTTCACTCCCCATGTAATTTTGAGTGTGCCCTTATAAATTAATTGTGCTATCCCCCAAGAGAAGGTGCCACTCTCTCCTATTTTGCTAGTGCTGATTAACAACACATCAGCTAGAGATGTTCATTTTCTCAAGGCAGAAATAAATGAACTTTTACTTATCCTTTGAACTACTTTTATATATGCCTTTATTGGCAAAGCAGAAAGACGAGAGTGTGCTCCTAACCACTAGTTCACTCCCAAGATTTGTGCAACAGCTCGAGCCTTGCCCAGGCTGGAGCCAGTAGCCAGGAATTGAATATAGGTTTCTCATGTGGGTGATATGAGCCAAATTATGTGAACCATCGCTGCTGCTTCCTAGTGTCTGTATTAGCAGGAGGATAGAGACAAGACGCCAGAGCTGGGAATCCAGTCCACATGTTCTGATGTGGGACACAGACATCTTAGTGACTGGGTTAACATCCTGCTGCCTTGACTTTTTAAGATTTTTTATTTATTTATTTTTTGTGTGGGTAGGACTATTATTTTCATATTGTTTCTTTCATGTATCTGAGGTAAAGGGGGATATTGAGGGAGAAGCCCCACCCGGTTTGCCACCCACCCCAAGTCCCACATGTGGGGCATGCTCTGAGATATTCGCTCAAGTGGTTTCAGTAGTTCTCCAGTTATGAATTGCTGCCAATCTTGCCTCTCCAGACACGATGAGGTCGTTGAAAAATCCACTGATTGACATTGTCCATCATAGCGTCTCTATTTGCCCGGTATTTTGTTGCCAACCTATAGCTGAGGTGGCTGATTAACTTGTTCCATCTTCTGTCTTTTCATGGCTTGCCTTGACTTTTAAACCAGCCTTTGTAGGAAAACTAAAAACACAACTGAGGCTGTTTTTGGTGCATGTACTCTTTGCCTTTGCCATGTAATTAATTCTGTCACAATTGTGAAGATATGATCTCCAGCCAAAGCCTCAGGCCTCTAGAGATCTTTGTGATTATCATTATTGTGACTCTTTTAGTTATTTGAGAAAGAGAGAGAGAACACACAAGCACTACCATTCCTGGTTTGCTCCCTGCATGCCACCAGTAGCTAAGCTGGGCTGGGGCCAGAGCTGAGATCCAGAAACTCAATCCAGGTCTCCCACGTGGGTGGTAGGATCCCAGCTGCTTGAGCTGTCATCACTGCCTCCCAGGGTGAGCATTAGAAGGAAGATGGAGTTACAGCCAGGGATCGAAAACAGATATTCTGACCTGAGATGCAGACATCCTGACATCTTAACTGCTAGGCTAAATTCCAACCCTAATTTGTAGAAATTTTTGAGCAAGAAATAGCCCTAAGGAAGTGAAATGCCTCTTTCTTTCTTCCTTTCTTTCTTCATATAAAGTGGACAAATGTCACATGTATTGCTATGCAAATTTAGGAGCTTACTGTTACTAAGAAGTACCAATTTCTAAGCTAAAATTGAAACAGAAAACAATGGCACAGCAGCATGTTCATTAAAACTGAGGAGCCCACAATTACTAAAAATTGTGAAGTCAGTTCTTCAGCAATTCCATTTATGTTTTCTTAATTTTTCCAAGTTTTATCTTTGTGCCAAACCAAACAATTGAAATTATATTTCTTGTATTGAATTTAAACTATTCAACTGTGAAGGCCACCAAGATATGAAAAAATACATATGAATGAATCTGTACCTTGAAATTTGACACTAAGTTAATCATTTATCCTCTTCTGGATTCATTGTGTAAATTTTTTTCCACTGCAGGAACTTATACTACATTGTATTATATCTGGCAGCAAAGTAACAGTTGTGTCATGTTGAATTCCCTTATCGGGGGAATTCTGACATTATTCTGACATTGTAGGGTCATTATTTCATGTCAAAGCATTTTCTCTTTGATGACAGAACATGCTTTCAGACAGAACAAATAACAAATAGATTTAAGAGACCACACAGAAACCTGTATTGATGAGTCATGGCACTGAATATTAGCCCACCTGTCTCTGGTATGAAGTTGTCAGAGCCTGTTTACAGATTTTCCCAGTCCAAGGCTGACGTCAGCCAAATACTAGATTGTGTTTCAAAATCATTAGGACTGTGGGTTCTGACTTGGGGATTAAAAAAAAAAAAGAACAAACGAAGTCCTGCCCGAAAGAAAGCATTTCTGCTTTCTGTCTTCAGTATCTCCCATTGTTTCAGGAGTGATTTGGGCCACCAGGACAGGAAAGCTGGCTCACAGTGGATACTACGTTCATTTTTTTTTTTTTTTTGCTTGCTTAATAAGGTGTCTGGAGATTTGTGGCTGCTGGGGTCTCAGCTATATCCGAATCTTCTGCTGTATAAATTTGTTAAATGGAAAATTCCTTAGACCAGTTAAAGTCAGTAGAGTTTATTAAAGCTACAAAAAAAAAAAAAAAGGCAGGGGGGACGGTGAAGGAAGGAATCGAGGAATCACAAATTGGGTAGCTCCCAGAATCAGGGCATTCTGAGAACGATAGTCAACAAAGTGATCAGACAGCATTTATAGGAAAACAGCTCACATGGCTGCAGCCTCATTTTGCCAGCTAGTTACAGTGTAAGTAGTTCTTGTTTACAGCCTAATGAGTTCATTGGCTACAGAGCCTCCTGCAACCAATCAAAGCTCAGTTACTGTAATTAAACTCCATACTGGTTTGGCCTGCTTGGTCCAGTGCAGGTGTTCAGTCCAAATCCTGACCTCAGAAAAAATCTTGAACAATTTCATGAGCACAAGATGGTTGCTGCACCTCCAGACTTAGCAGTGGGATAAGAAATTGTCACAGGATGTTTGTTCTTTGATTGTAAGGCAAACCTTTCTCAGAAGCCTCCAGCAGAGCACTACTGCAGGGGAAGCTGGGAAGGCTTTTTTCTTTCTTGCTTTTCTTTTCTTTTCTTTTCTTTCTTTCTTTCTTTCTTTCTTTCTTTCTTTCTTTCTTTCTTTCTTTCTTTCTTTCTTTCTTTCTCTCTTTCTCTCTTTCTCTCTTTCTCTCTTTCTCTCTTTCTCTTTCTTCTAGCTCCTATAATGGAGACCAGGTGGCCATGGAAACAGCTATTAACAGATCTCAGGTTAGATTATGAAAACATACAGAACACTTTTCAGTGAACACAGGATAGCAATGTTAAGGAGGAAATCCAAGTAGTTTGTAGGGAGTCAGAATATCATTTATCTTGCAAAGTACAAATCAAAGCCATTGTTTTAAGTTTTACTTGCTGGTATTAGCTTTAGCCTACTGTACCATGTGACCCAATTTGATTTCAGGTGTCCATACATTTCCTCATGCTCTTAGCTGGAACGAACCTATGCCCCATCTCTACACATTAAACAAGTCGTTCCCCACAGCTTAGCTCAAATATTACCTCTTACAGGAAAGTTTCCCTAACCTGTCTACATGGAAGTCATCAATCAGCTGGCAAGGCAGGTTACCTTTGTCTAAAGTAACAACAGCTTCAAGTGTTTCACAAGAGGATGGTAATCTTCACAACTACTCAGAGTTAGATACTGTTTCCATTCAATGGCTGGTGTAACCAGAGCTTAGAAACATTTAGCAGGGGTCACACAGCTACTCAGTGAGGGAGCTATGAATGTTTCCATTCTATGGCTATTGAAACCAGAACTTAGAAACATTTAGCAGCAGGCAGCACAACTACTCAGTGAGGTAGATACTGATGTTTCCATTCTATGGCCATTGAACTCAGAGCTTAGAAACACTTAGCAGGGGTTGGTGCTGTGGCGCAACAAACTAACCCCCTCCACTCTGTGGCACCAGCATTCCATATGGGTGTTGGTTTGTGTACCAGCTGTTCCACTTCCCATCCAGCTCTCAGCTTATGGCCTGAGAAAGCAGCGAAGGATGACCTGGGTTCCTTAGGACCCTGCACACATGTGGGAGATCTGGAAGAAGCTCCAAGCTCCCAGCTTTGGATCATAAGTCTTTAAAAAAAATAAAATGCAGGGCCGAGCGTGGTAACCTAGCACCTAAAGTCCTCGCCTTGCACATGCCAGGATCTTTTATCAGAATCTGTTCTAATCTCAGCAGCCGCGCTCCCCATCCAGCTCCCTGCTTGTGGCCTGGGAAAGCAGTTGAGGACGGCCCAAAGCCTTGGGACCCTGCACCCATGTGAGAGACCTGAAGGAAGAGGTTCCAGGCTCCTGGCTTCAGAGCAGCTCAGTATCGGCCATTGTGGCCACTTGGGGAGTGAATCAACAAACGGTAGACCTTCCTCTCTCTCTCCTCCTCTCTGTATATCTGACTTTCCAATAAAAAATTAAAAATAAATCTTTAAAAATAAATAAATTAAATAAAATAGAAAGATTTAGCAGTTTGCTCAAGAGCACCCACAGCTAGTAAGGACTGGAGTGAAGATCCAACTCTAGGAACTCTACATGTCAAAATCCATTCACGAAACTATGCAATACTGCTTTTTTCATAATAGGTTGAAAATGAGTAAATTAAGGTAGGAAGAGCATCTTATTCTCCTCTAACTAGTCCATCCTCTTCCCTTCCTTTACTTACCCAATAACTTGGTATTCTGATTTCAAAGAAATGAATAAGGCTCTATTACATGGTAACAAAACAGCACATGATAAAGAGCTCTGAAATCATTGTCTGAACTCCTGACTAAGACAAGTAATTTACCTGGACTGCAGCACTCTTTTTCACCAGTAAAACACAAGTAGGAATAATAACCCTTTCTGCTGTCTCCTACAGCTGTTTCATTAGGTTGAAACCAAATCAAATGACAAGATCAAATACAAAACGTACACAGTTTTGGCACATAGAAATTGCTCAATAAATGCTTGCTTCTTATATTAGAATTTATTCATGTTTTTAATAGAATTTATTCATATATTTGAAAGGCAGTATGACAGAGAAAAAAAGATCCACTGTTTTGCTTCCTAAAAGGCCATAACAGCTGGGGCTGGACCAGGCCAAAGCCAAGAGCGCAGATTCGACTGGGTCTCAGACCCAAGCATTTGAGCTGTCTTCCACTGCCTCCTCAGGATGATTAGTAGGGAGCTAGATTAGAAGCAGAGCAGCAGGAATCAAACACTCTGATAAGCGTAGACAATGTTTCCATTTTAACCCTCTGAGCCACAATGCCAGCCAACCCTGAGCTTTCACTTTTCCCACAGCCTTTTTAGAATTTTCATTTAAGAGACAGGGTTCCCATCTGCTGTGTTGTGTCACAGACACATACAATGACCTGGACTGGGCTAGGTTGCGGCTGGGAGCCAGAAACAATCTAGGATGGGTGGTAGGAACTCAGAACCTCAATGCTTCCTCCCATGGTTTGAATGAGCAAGATTCTCCCATCAGGAGCCAGAAGCAGGTACCCAGCGTTGGGAGTCCAAACACAGGTGTCTCAACCAGTGTCTAAATCACTAGGCTACACTTGACCTTGGCCGAAAGGCCAAGAAGCGATGAATTGCTAGGCTAAAAACTTCCTTTTCAGCAGACTGTTTTCAAATTGATACGAATGTCCTAAGAATATTGGAACCATTCTCAAATAGGCATAGCAGCTTTCATGTAAATGTAAATGGCACACATAATTTGCTGAGTTGATGTGTTTCTGTCGTATAGTTGTTCTGTTACATTATTGGCATTTTCATTAACATTTAGGATTAATGAATATCTCATTTCTCCACATCCTACACAATAAAAGAAAGGACTTTAACATTCATTGGCTTCACTCTACCCATATTCCTAACATTCTGCCATTTTTTAAAGATTTTTATCTTTATTTTCAATAGAAAGTCAGGTAAATCTTCCATCTGATGATTTACTCACCAAGTGGCCTCAACGTCCAGAGTTGAGCCGATCTGAAGCCAGGAGCTTGGAGCCTCTTCCTGGTCTCCCACGTAGGTGTAGGGTCCCAAGGCTTTGTACCGTCCTCAACTGCTTTCCCAGGCTGCAAACTGGGAGTAGGATGGGAAGTGGGACCACCAGGATTAGATGTGGTGCCCATATAGGATCTCGGAGTATACAAGGTAAGGACTTTAGCCACTCGGCTACCACACCAGGCCCGCCCCTTACATTCTGAAATTGCAGAGGAATTGAGTTAGAATGATGGTGTTACTGCTTTTTTTAAATTTTTTTTTTATTGTAAAGGTAGATCAGATTTATGGAGAGAAAGAAAAAGATCTTCCATCCACTGATTCACTCCCCAAGTGGCTGCAGTGGCCAGAGCTGAGCTGATCCAAAGCTGGAGCCTCTTCCAGGTCTCCCACACAGGTTCCAGGTTCCCAGGCTTTGGGCCATTCTCGACTGCTTTCCCAGGCCACAAGCAGGGAGCCGTAAGGGAAGTTCAGCAGCTAGAACACAGGCTGGTACCCATATGGGATCCCAGGATATGCGGGGGGAATATTTAACCATTGAGTCATCATACGAGGCCCAGTGTTGCTTCTGTTAAGATTCAGCAATGTTTACTTATATTTATTTTCCTTTTACTTCTCTCTTGATTCTTTTTTTTTTACTTTTTCTTCTTCTTTGAAAGGCAAAGATCCAGAGGCCAAGAAGAGCCATGGGACCCACGCTGGTCACGCTGCATATTCTGCTGGGTGGCTTCTTCATGTTCACTGGGACAACCAAGATTATGTGGATGCCGCCGGTGGAGTTAGAGCACCTGGAAGCCCTGTTCAAGCAGCTCGCTGAGGTGTTCCCGTCGCACTTGATCAGCCACCAGGCAGATCCCCTGAGCTACTGGGAAGCTATGGGTTGGCTGGAACTGCTATCTGGGTTCCTGCTGGTCGTGGGCTCACCGATACTTCAAGAAATCAGTAAATTGGTCTTGACCCTGCTCATGATCGGGGCTGTCTTCGCTTTGATGTGTCTACAGGAGCCACTGAGCACCTGCATCCCCACCATCATCTGTCTGGGATTCTTGCTGCTGCTGGATATCTGCCAGCTCTTAGCCCAAATCAAGAGCATGGTGGGACCCAGCAAGAAGAAAGCTTCAACCAAGGTGAAGTAACAGCGGGAGGAGAGAATTGCTCCTGTCTGTGTCACGTCACTCGCACAGCAGGAGCATGGTGCACACAGACATTACCACCTTGCTACCCAAAGCGCCCGAGCCCGTGGATGTTTACCTGGCCCTGTGTGCGTGCAGGCTCTCTCTGTTTAACTTTCCCCCCCCGGGGGAAAACATGTTACACGTACTGACATTCCTCGTGTCATGTGAAAATAAGAAATAAGCACTTTTAACACCTTGTTGTAACTACCTCTCGTTTTCTATGACTTTATACAAATAAAATTTTTCAATGAAAATGAGACCACATATCCCACTGTATTACTGCTTTTTAAACCCCATTTACTGTTGCTAGTGCATGCTAAAGAAAAAGTGAGAGTGCATTAGTATAATTTTCAGAAATAGATTGCATTATCTGAGTGCTGAGTTATTTTTCAATTCTCGGGGTCTGGGAGAAACAATTTGGAGGTCCTGCCAAGCAAAAATGTTTTCAACTAACTTTCAAGGTTGAATATTAGGGAAGCTGAGTATACAATTCTAGGGTCAAAATAATTTTACCTCAGTTTTTTGCAAGATGCTATCTTATTGCTTCCATTATTGCCAGCTTTACAAGTGAGCAGTTTGTTTTTCCTATGATTATAATATAATACAACTTTTACCTGGAAATATCTAGGTGAAGGTTTTTGTAAAACTCATCTGTGCTCTCAGAAGTCACTAGTGACCTGGAAACTGCTTTTATTCTATTTTAAAAAAAGAAAAGATTTATTTTTTTATTAGAAAGTCAGATTTACAGAGAGTTAGAGAGACAGAGAGGGAGATCTTCTGTCCAATGATTCACTCCCCAAGTGGCCGCAACACCCAGAGCTGGCCAGTCTGAAGCCAGGAGCCAGGAGCCTCTTCTGGATCTCCCACACGGATGCAGGGTCCCAAAGCTTGGTACTTTCTTCGACTGCTTTCCCAGGCCACAAGCAGGGAGCTGGATGGCACGGTTAAAGCAAGGCCTTTAGTTGCTAGGCTATCGTGCTGGGCCCCTTACCTCTATTTCTAAAAGTTCTAGGTTTGTTTTGGGTTTTTCTTTTTTTTTATTTGAAAGATAATTATGCATAGAGAAAGAGATACAAAGAGACATCTCTCATCCACTGATGATCACCCATGGCCCAAATGGCTGCAATAGCCAGAGCTGGGCTGGGCTGGAGCCAGGAGCCGGGAGCTTCTTCAGTGACTTCCATGGGCGTGCAGGGACGTGGGCCATTCTTCCCTACTTTATTAGCAGGGAGCTGGATCAAAAGTACAGCATCCAGGACTTCAACTGGCATTCGTATGGAATGCTGACCCTGCAGGCAGAGGCTTAACTTGTACACCACATTACCAGCCCCCAAAACTCTAGCTTTATCGTTATCTTCAGATATTTTTTGTGTAAAATAATCTCTGGGCATTTTACACTTCATTTCAAAATCTTGTTTGCTATGCTAGCTATTTCCTCTGTTCTTGGAGTTTGCTAACTTCCTTTAATGGTTCTTTGGGATTTTGTGCTTATGCTTCCTTGAGAGACTCAGTTATCCTGCCTGTAGATTTTTGTTCAGTGCAATAATGGCTTTGAAGTGGGTAGTAATGATAAATTCTACTTAGGTTTGTGAATTCGTCTATTGCATAGCTACAGTATTTTTTTTAGGATTTCTTAATAGAGTTTGTTCAGCTATATAACCATACAGCATAGAAGGGGGACCTGCTCTCTAGGTAGGCAGCACTCTATTCAAAAAACTTGGAGGAGCAAGAGTCTCCCCTGAAAAATCAAAAACCATATCTCAAGAAGATTCCTCTTCTGAGATTGAAGTCCAAATATATACTACTCGTGGGGTTTAATAATCTCAAATCATGAAACACAGGCGGAGCCAGTGCGGCACAGCAAGCTGAATCTCCGCCTATAGCGCCAGCACCCCACGAGTGCCTTTCCAAGTCAAAGCTGCTCTATTTCCTATTCAGCTCCCTACTAGGATGTCTGAGGAAGCAGCAGAGGATGGCTCAAGTGCATGGGCCCCTGCACCCACGTGGGAAACGCAGAAGAAGCTCCTGGTTCCTAGCTTCAGACTAGCCCAGCTCTGGGGAGTAAACTAGCTGATGAAAGATTTTTCTCTTTGTTTTGTAAACCTGCCTTTCAAATTAAAAAATAATCTTACAAATAACCTTATTATTACTGTTTTTGGCATGGGGCAGGTATTTGGTGCAGGAGTTAGGACTGCTAGGGATGCCTGCCTTGCATGTCAAACTGGGTTCAAGTCTGCTCCGGGGACGCAGCTTCTGCTGAAGGTGCATCCTGGGAGCAGCCGTTTATGGTTCACATGTGTAGCCATACATTGTAAAAGCACTGGAAACATTGGTCCTGGGTCATTGGTGGCTCCTGGAGAAGCTCATGTGCCAATCATCTGTTTGTTGTCGCACAGCTACAAATCCACCCTTTGCCTGCTTGGTCCTTATACACATCTCCCTTTCTCTCTCTCTCTCTCTCTCTTTTTTTTTTTTTTTTTAATTTTTTATTTTTTTGCCAGATAGCGCAATGTCATACTTTGTCAGGTGAGGGTGCTGGAGGAACACTGCAGAGCGTAGCTGAGAGGAGCTTCTCCGTCAGGCTCAGTGTATTTTCTTTGCCTGGCTCTGTGGTGTGAGGGAGACTTCAGAGGCCCCCTCAAGGTTCGGCTATCCTCACCACAGTCCCAGGATCAGGGCCCATCCTGGCCAGCAGTGGCACACACTTTCTTGTGACTTTTCTTGGTACCTAAACAGACAGCTCCCTGCACACCGATACCAGGGAGCAGCTACTTCATCTCCTTGGCCCTGGCCTGCCAGCTGTGGATCAGCTGTGGCTCTGCTACCATCCCAGGGCAGCCACCACCCTCTCTCTAGCCAGGTCTGAATCTCAGCCTGCACGAGGGCAAGACGCAAGGGCTCAGGTTTTCTTTTTCTCTGCCTCCGATCCTGTCCCTCCACTCCGAAGCTGCTCCTTCCAATGCTGTTTCTCTGTTCTGTGGAGCTTTCTTCTATACTGACAGTGATCACCTTTGTAGGTAGTAATTAATATTCAAATGATGGGCGTGGCTTCCATCTCCACACTGAACCCTAATGGATAGACTGGGCAAAAGGAAATGCAAAGAGCCCCTGTTGTGCTGAATTCACATAGGAAAATCACCATCTTGCCACGCTTCATACGAAACCTCACTACACTACTAAACAGCCCCAGTGCACGCAGAAAGCAACAGCTAGAGGAAGTGGGAGGTTTAGACCCCACCGCCCCAAATGGTTTCAGGCCTAAGTATCATCATCTTTTCGCTGGGTTCAGGCATAACACAGTGTATGAGTGAGAGCAAGATTTATTTCCGAGACGGAGAGAGAGCATGCGTCCATGTGTGAATGTAGGCCATCTTACACGCAGAGATGCCCAGCAAGGATGCTCCAATACTCTCAAGAGCAAAAGGAGGGCCTGCCCCGTATTACCAGGCTCTGCTACAGTGGAGGGGGACGCCTTAATTGAATACACAACCAGGGTGGGCTTTAGCACATATAGGCCCTCTGGGATTTTCAGGGTACTTTGCCTTGGAATTTCACTTCCAGTGTGGCCATCGTGACATCTACTCCTTCCTGGACCTGGATGAGACACGCTGCATCATGGAAAGGTGGCAGATGAGAGAAAATCCAGCTCACTGACCCCAACTTCCTGGCTAGTTTCCCTGTATCAAAACCAAAGATACCCAGACTCTACAGAATTGTATCATAAAACTCAACAGTTAAAATAAAAATTTAAAAAAACAAAGATAATAGAACACACTTCAAAAGAGAATATATAACATCAGTATATTTCAGACAATTAAAAATCCAGGAGAAAAAGAACAATTCAAAGAAAGTAACCATAGTAATGTAGGGATTTTAAAAATACAGGAATGTGGGGCCCGGCGCGGTGGCCTAGCAGCTAAAGTCCTAGCCTTGAACGTTCTGGGATCCCATATGGTCGCCGGTTCTAATCCTGGCAGCCCCTCTTCCCATCCAGCTCCCTGCTTGTGGCCTGGGAAAGCAGTTGAGGACGGCCCAAAGCCTTGGGACCCTGCACCTGTGTGGGAGACCTAGAAGAGCTCCTGGCTCCTGGCTTCGGATCAGCGTAGCACTTGCAGTTGCACTCACTTGGGGAATGAATCATCGGACAGAAGATATTTCTCTTTTTCTCTTTTTCTCTCTATATACCTGACTTTGCAATAAAAATAAAATAAATCTTAAAAAAAAATACAGGCATGTATGTAAGCCTCTCTTTGACATATCGATTTTATTTCCTTTAAATACATGGGAAGTCTTTGAGAAGATCATACAAAATGCATGATTAAAAAAAAAACTATGGATTTCAGATTTCTTTCCCTGAGATAAATATAAATGATTCCTTTTTTTCCACAAAATTTTAATTTTCCCCCCCCCAAAAAAATTTTTGAAGTACTCTCATAGTGAGATTGCTGGATTGCATAGTAGTTCTATTTTTAATTTTTTGAGGGCTCTCTGCACTCGTTTCCATAACGGGGTCTCCAAGGCGACATCAAACTCCGTCCCCAGGTACTGACGTAATCTGAAAGCAAGGGCTCACACTTTCTCCCCTTCCCTGTCATCCACCCAGCCCCCTCCAGGAGCACACAAGGGAAAACAAACCTTTATTCCCACCCATCTCTCTCCCCCACCCAACCCTCTCCATCCTAATCAGAGGCCCACGTGGGTCTGCACTTTTGTAATAAGTATTAAAAATTTTAAAAATAGATCTCAACAAGTTTAAGAGGTAAAACGCACAAGTCACAGAGCTGTGTTTGCAGCTCACTGCTTGTCTGTGTCAGAAAAAGGAAAAAAAAAAAGACCTTGCATTCATGCACCCCTCCATCACAAAGGGTACACCCCCCCCAAAAAAAAGAATGGGTGGGGGCAGGAAGCCGTGCGCCTGTTTGCACGTGGGGGGAGGAACAACAGATGCGGAGACCAGTGCGAATGCACACGTTTTGTGATTATGGAATTTACAAACCATGTATCTTCTGACAAGCAAAAACTAAGATGGGATTTGGTGCGCGAGGACTGGGGGGGGGGGGAATGATTAGGAGGCAAAAGAGGAGCCGACCCCAGGAGACAGGAAAAGCTTGGGCTGCAGGGCTCACACCTGGGGAAACAGGGTTGCCTAGGCAGAGCCTAAGACTGCTGTGTGGGGCTAAAAAAAAAAAAAAAATCCAGGCAGCTGCTGGGCTGTGCTGAAGCCAAACAGCCCATTCCAGGAGTAACACGTCTTGCAGGAATGGGCCCACCCTCTTATTTCTGTCAGGCATAGACTGTGCAAAGTGTGGTCTCCATGCTAATGTGGTGAAAGAGACAGAGAGCAGCAGCCGAGGCCATCTGTCAATTCTGCTCCCTGTAGCAAGAGATCTGAGTGGCAGGTTTGCATAGCTGCCACACCGAGGGATTACATTTTGTATTCAACACAAGGGCCGCATGAAGACAATGCCAGACACAGGTGGAAGGAACTTATCACTCATAGCCTGTCACCCCAAGGACACCTTAGCAGGATCTTGAGTCCTGAAGGACAGCGGGGGGTGCAAGCAGCCATGCTGAATAGTAATTGGTAAACAAGTGGGAAAGCAACTGGTAAATACTTCACTGCCTGAAAAGAGGCGTGAACTATGGAAATAACGGTGACATAATGATTCCTTTGTGTGTATGAAAAACAAGGTACAATTAAAATACTGGCTATAAAATAAAATAAAAAAAAAAGAATACTGGCCATAGTATGTAAACTGGGAAGGAGAGGGTTTTAAGGCTCATGCACTAGTCAGAAAGATGAAAAAGCCATTGGATGCACTGCAGGCTTCAAACCACCAAGAATGTTAAAAATGTAAGGGGGCCCAACGCATTAGCCTAGTGGCTAAATCCTTGCCTTTGAACTACCAGGATTCCATATGAGTGCTGGTTCATATTCCAGCTGCTCCACTTCCCATCCAGGTCCCTGCCTGTGGTCTGGGAAAGAAGTGGAGGATGGTCAAATGCCTTGGAACCCTGCACCTGCATGGGAGATCCAGAAGAAGCTCCTGGCTCCTGGCTTAGGATTGACTCAGCTCTCTGGCTGTCGTGCCCATCTGCGGAATGAACCAGTGGATGGAAGATCTGCCTCTCTGTCTCTCCTTCTCTGTGTAAATCTGCCATTCAGGGCCCTGCACGGTGGCCTAGCAGCTAAAGTCCTCGCCTTGAACACGCTGGGATCCCATATGGTCGCTGATTCTAATCCTGGCAGCCCTGCTTCCCATCCAGCTCCCTGCTTGTGTCCTGGGAAAGAAGTAAAGGACAACCCAAAGCCTTGGGACCCTGTACCTGCATGAAAGACCCGAAAGAGCTCCTGGCTCCTGGCTTCAGATCGGTGTAGTAGTACTGGCTATTGTGCTCACTTGGGGAGTGAATCATCGGATGGAAGATCTTTCTCTCTGTCTCTCCTCCTCTCTGTATCTGACTCTGCAATAGAAATAAATAAATCTTTTTTAGAAAATCTGCCTTTCAATATAATAAGACCGCCCAAAGCCTTGGGACCCTGCCCTGCGCATGAGACCCTCCTGGCTCCTGGCTTTGGATCGGCTCAGCTCCAGCCATTACAGCCACTTGGGGATGGAAAATGTTCCACTCTGTCACTTCTCTCTGTATATCTGATTTTCTAATAAAAATAAATAAATCTTCAAAAAAAAAATGGACAAGTCTTTAAAAAAAAAAGTCAAAATGTGGGAGTGTCGTTGGAGCCCAATTTAAAGAAAGTTTTGTGGAGCATGATACAGAATTATAAAGGCAGATTTACAGAGAGAAAGATCTTCCATCTGCTGGTTCACCACCCAAATGGCCACAATGGCCGGAGCTGAGCCAATCCAAAGCCAGGAGCCAGGAGCTTCCTCCGGGTCTTTCAGGTGGGTTCATGGGCCCAAAGACCTGGGGAGCCATCCTGTACTGCCTTCCCGGGCCCTAAGCAGCCAGGGCTGGGAGGCCAGTGATTCCAGGTGGATTACATAGTTGAGAGAGCGTGCACCTGGCTCCTCACCTTAGCCCAGCTGCAAGATAGATCATTTTATTTCAGCTAGCTTCCAAGGCGTGTCCCTTCGCTGCCTCTGGGCAGCAGCCTCAGAAAAGGCATGAACTCAAGCGGATTTGTGGACATAGTTTCCATTTGACAGAGTAAATTCTTAGAGCGAGCACACACAGAGCCTGCAAGCTTCTTGAGAAACTTTCTATCCGCAGAAACGCTGTCAGCCCGGCCTGAAAGAAACAGTTTCAAGTGAAAGGATACTGTCTAATCCCCAGAATTTTTGTGGCAGCAGGAGGATTGATAAAACCACTCAGCTGTAAACACACTGTAACTTTGATAGAAAAAAGCGAAGACTGAAGACTCGGAGGTCGGAGGGAGGGCAAAACCATGAGCCACGTGGGATCACTTCCAAGTCTGGGAATCTGAGGGCGTTTCATAACTAGCTGGCCTTTACAAAGAAATAAAAGAAAATATGTTTATTTGAAAGGCAGAGGAGAGACAAGAAGATTTTCCCTCCATTTGATTCCCACCCCAAGTGCCCACAACAGCCAGCGCTGGGTAAGGACAGAGGCAGCGCAGCCAGGAGATGCAGGCAGATGGAAGGGACCCAAGCACTTAACTGGAGCCTCTCCTGCTGCTCTTCCAGGTGGATTAGCAGTGCAGCAGGACCCAGGGCTCCGGCTCAATTGGCTAATCCTTCCCGATAAGCGCTAGGATCCCATGTGGCCACCTCTTGGTGTCTTGGTTGCACTTTGAGTTGCACTAGTGATGGGATGAGGCCCTATTTGGGAGGGGGTGAATGTAGTTTTTATTTAGGAGGTAACGGGATTTTTTGGAAAAAGGTTTATTCATTTTTTTTTCTTGGAAAAGCAGATGACACAGAAAGGTTTCCCTGGTTCACTCCCCAGGCAGCTGCAACAGCCAGAGCTGATCCCAAACCAGGAGCAGGAGCTCTTCCGGGTATCCACACGGGCGCGGGGTCCCAAGGCTCTGGGCCGTCCTCCATTGCTTTCCCAGGCCGCAAGCAGGGAGCTCTGTATATCTGACTTTCCAATAAAAACAAAATACACCTTAAATACACACACAAAAAAAATTCGTGTCAGAAAAGTCTGGCGTTTGAGTCATTTAATGTCTCCAGCGGTTACGACTGTCCTTGTATTTGGTGTGATAAAATCATATTGGATTGTAACTTCGGTTTTTTGAGTATTACATTGTGACTCTCTGGATGTTATTTTGTTAGCATATCGCTATCCTGTTTAGGTAAAGGGAACAAGGCCAAATTTTTGTCCATTGATAAACCTGGATTGCTTTTTAGGGTCTGATACAGCGGCGCAGTGGCTAAATGCCCACCCTGCAAGCAGTGGGAATCCCATATGGGCACTGGTTCGAATCCCGGCTGCTCCACTTCCCATCCAGCTCCCTGCTTGTGGCCTGGGAAGGCAGTTGAGGATGGCCCAAATTCTTGGGACCCTGCACCTGTGTGGGAGACCCAGAAGAGATTCCTGGTTCCTGGCTTCAGATCAGCTCAGCTCCGGCCGTTGCGGTCACTTGGGGAGTGAGCCATCAGACGGAAGATCTTCCTCTCTGTGCATCTGCCTTTCCAATAAAAATAAATAATTCTTAAAAATTAAAAAATGGATGCTTTGTTATGAAGTTGTAAGAGCTCTTTGTATATTCGGAATCCCCAATTCTTCTAAATATTGCATTTACAAATATTTTCTCCTAGTTTCTTGCTTTTTTTTTTTTTTAGTAATAGTATCTTTGAAGTATACAAGTTTTTCCAAAGGTGTATTTATTACTTATGGGAAATATGGAACAACAGAAAGAGGAAGGAACAGAAGGAGAGGCTTGCCACCTGGTGGTTTGCTTCCCAAATGGCCACGGCAGTGGGTTGTTCAAAAAGGCAAAGCCAGGAACTCCAGCCAGGCTCCTGCCCACCTGCTTGTACCATCCTCCCCTGCCTTTCCAAGCTCATTAGCAGAAAACCAGATCAGAAACAAGGTAGCAAAGACTCCCAACCAGAGCTTTGATTTGGGATCCTGGCGCGTCAAGCAGGGATTTAACCTGCGAACCACAGCACAGTCCTTGCTCTTACAGTCACTACCTTCTTTCTTACTTTTTTAAGATTTTTTTTTTTATTGGAAAGTCTGTTATACAAAGAGGAAGAGAGACAGAGAGGAAGATCTTCCGCCTGCTGATTCATTCCCCAAGCGGCTGCAAGGGCCACAGCTGAACTGATCCGAAGCCAGGAGCCAGGAGCCTCCTCCAGGTCTCACACATGGGTGCAGGGTCCCTAAGCTTTGGGCTGTACTTGATTGCTTTCCCAGGCCACAAGCAGGGAGCTGGATGAGAAGTGGAGCAGCCGGGATTAGAACTGGCACCCATATAGGATCCTTGGGTGCTTTCAAGGAGATGATTTTAACCACTATGCTATGGTACTGGGCACCACTAACATTTCTTTATGGCTAACAGTTTTGAAGTTGTGTCTAGGAAAATTTGCCTAACTAAGATCCTTCAGAGACTCTTGTGTTTCTATTTATTTATGTATTTATTAAGTAAATATTTTATTTATTTATTTATATTGGAAAAGCAGATTTACATTGAGAAGAGACAGAGAGAAAGATCTTCCATCCATTGGTTCTCTCCCCAAGTGGCTGCAATAGCTGGAGCTGCGCTGATCTGAAGCCAGGAGCCTGGAGTTTCCTCCAGGTCTTCCACACAGGTGCAGGGTCCAAGGCCTTGGTTTATTCTCTATGGTTTTCCCAGGCCACAAGCAGGGAGCTGGATGGGAAACAGGGCCACCAGGGTTAGAAATGGCACCCATATGGGATCTCAGTGCATGTAAGGCTAGGATTTAGCCACTAGGCTATTGCACCAGGCCCTCTTTTTATATTTTAATATTTTAATTGACAAATAATTGTGTATATTCATGGACTACAGTGTTACATTTGATGTTTACATTATGGAATGATGAAATCAATGGAAATGAAATAGTATGAGACAAACAAAATGAAATCCTATACACCAAAACTTACAGGATGCTGTAAAAGAAATTCAAGAGAGGGTTCCAGTGCAGTAGTCTCTTTGGGTAAATACCTGCCTTGTATCTGCCAGAATCCCATAGGATTGCAGTTCACATCCCAGCTGCTCCACTTCCCTTCTAGCTCCCTGCTTGTGGCCTGGAAAAGCAGGAGTGGATGGCCCAAAGCCTTGGGACCCTGCACCTGCGTGGGAGACCTGGAAGAAGCTCCTGGCTCCTGGCTTTGGATCAGCTCAGCTCCGGTTGTTGCAGCCAGCTGGCGAGTGAATCAGCACATGGAAGATCTTTCTCCCTTTATCTCCTTTTCTCTGTATACCCGCCTTTCCAATAAAAATAAATAAATCTTTTTTTTAAGAGAGAAGTTCAAGAGGGAAGTTTCAAGCAATAAATCCCTGTACAAAGACAGAGAGAGAGAGAGATCTCAAATAAACAGCCTAACATTATATGTTTGAAACTATAGTTGGTTAATCCACTGTCTGCAGTGCTGGCATCCTGTATGCTGCTCCATCTCCTATCCAGCTCTCTTTTTATGAACTGGGCAAGCAGTGGAGGATGGCTCAAGTCCTTGGGCCCCTGCACCCACATGGAAGAACCTGAAGAAGCTTCAGGCTTCAGCATAGCCTAGTCCTGGGCTTTGTGGCCATTTACGGGTACACGAGCCGATGCAAGATCTCCCTTTGTTTCTCTCTCTCTCTCTCTTTTTTTTTTTTCCAGTCTGTAACTCTGTCTTCCAAATAAATAAAATAACCCTTAAAAAAAAAAACTACTAGAAATCCAAATAACAGTTCCTTTGTACCATAAACTGATTTGTAAGTATATATATATATATATTCAATTGTAAAAACATATATTTAAAAACCTGTTATGATGTACGATTAGAATTCTCAGCAACTAAAATAGAGCTTTTCCATTTTTGAAAGTATAATGTTGGTCTTTGGATATTTCAAACCCTCCTCCACACACACTATTCTTATCCTGAGACTTATTTCAGCAATCAAGGGACATCTTAAATTTCCCCACAAATAACTGTATGGCTTTTGTCTTTGAATCCGTACGTGTTCAAAATCGTGCATTTTGAATCTTTTAAAAAAAAAATTCCTAGTGCACTGCATAATTCAATACTACTCCAAATGTGGGAATTTAACTGCTGCTTGTTAACTGAAAGTAACTTTTGAAAACTTTACAATAGGGCCTGGCTTGGTGGCCTAGCAGCTAAAGTCCTTGCTTTGCTCCAGGATCCCATATGGGCATCAGTTCTAAACCTGGCAACCCCGCTTCCCATGCAGCTCCCTGCTTGTGGCCTGGGAAAGCAGTCGAGGACAGCCCAAAGCCTTGGGACCCTGCACCCTAATTTTGGATCAGCTCAGCTCTAGCCATTGCAGCCGTTGGGGAGTGAATCAGCAGATGGAAGATCTTCTTTCTCCTTCTCTCTGTATATCAGGTTTTTCAATAAAAATAAGATAAATCTTTAAAAAAATTTTAGCAACAATAGGACAGGATTAGCCAATGCCTTAAATTCTGAGCCGCCATTTGAAAAGAGTAGGGGACATGCTTCTCTCGTCATTATATTTAATGTAGCAAAGACATAGAGGGAATCCTTACATTGAAGATATGTAAAACGCATGTACATTACTAAATAAGTCTTGAGGCTGTAGTTGTACAGTAGGTAAAGCTGTACCTGCAACGGAGGCATCCAATATGAGTACCAGTTAAAGGCCTCATTGCTCCACATGCGACACAGCTCCCTATTAATGGTGTGGGAAAAACAGCAGAGGGTAGCTCCTGCCACCCACGTGGGAGACTCCGATGTAGCTCCTGGCTCCTGGCTTTGGCCTGGCTCAGCTCTGGCTGTTGTAGTCATCTGGAGAGTGAATGAGCAGGTGGCATCTCTCTCCTTCACTGTAACATTTTTAATTAATAAACAAATCATTTTTTAAAACCTTAATTTATGGTGGAGGTGTGGTGACTCCATTGGTTAATCCTCCACCCCAAAACTCCGGTGTCTCATGTAAAATCTGGTTCATATCCCGCTGCTCCACTTCCCATCCAGCTCCCTGCTAACAGCCTGGGAAAGTAGTAGAGGATGGCCCAAGTTCCTTAGACTCCGACACCCATTTCAGGGTGGCAGACCCTGAAAACTCCAGGCTCATGGCTTCAGATCAGTTCAGTCGCGACTGTTGCGGCCACTTGGGGAATGAATCAACAGACAGAATATTTTTCTGTGTCTCCTCTCTGTATATCTGACTTTCCAATAAAAGTAAATAAATCTTTTAAAAAAGGATTGCTTTGTTTAAGGAATTTGCTTGAAGAATTGCTTTTGTTTAAAGATGCATTTATTTATTTTGGAAAGGCAGATTTATGGAGACAAGGAGAGACACAGAGAAAAATCTTTAATCTACTGGTTCACTCTTCAAGTAGCTGCAATGGCTGGAGCTGAGCTGATCTGAAGCCAGGAGTTTTTTCTGGGTCTCCCATGGAGGTGCAGGGTCCCAAGGCTTTGGGCCATCTTCCACTGCTTTCCCAGTGCACAAGGAGGGAGCTGGAAAGGAAGTGGAGCACCCAGGATATGAACAGGCACCCATATTTGTTCCTGGCACATGCAACATGAGGACTTTTTAGCTGCTAGGCTACTGTACAGGGCCCAAATAAATATGTCTTTAAAAGAATTAATTTGAAAATCAACCTGGCTTAAAATTATGAGATCAGTGGCTTTACTGAAGAGAATGAAAATATTGCAGAATGAAGATGTCCAAATAATTTGCAAATTCAACCTAAAGTTAGTGTGCCAGTGCCTCAAGTAACATCATCAAGCAATTATTTTATGTTTTAAAAATTTACATTGATTGCTTTTGGATATATATGTATACATTTTTTTCAAGTTTTTTATTTGAAAAGTGGAGTTTCAGAGAGAAGCAAAAACACTGAGAGATCTTGCATCTGCTGGTTCACTCGCAAATGGCTGCAAAGGCTGGAGCCTTCCCTAGGTCTTCCACATGGGTGCAGTGGCCCAAGGATTTGAGTCATCCTCACTGCTTTCTCAAGTTTATTAACAGGGAATTGTATGGGAAGTGGAGCAGCCAGGAGTGGAACTAGGACTCACATGGGATGTTAGCGTTGCAAGCAGCGGGTTAGCTTACTACACCATGCACTGCCCGTGTGTGTGTGTTTGAACACAAGATCACTTAGGCAGAGCTGTCGGAATATGTACACATTGAGACTCAGGGTGATATGAGAGGCGATTCCTCATCCCTGCGTACTGGGACATTTAGAAAGTTATGTGTGGCTTCCCCTGTTTTCTCTCCCTTTCCCCCAGAAATAAAAAGAAACAAAAATAGCAAACTTGGAAACAAGGAGTTCACACAGTTTTCCCTCAACCTCGATCTTCCCATCCTGATTAACCATGTAATCATAAAAAATAAAATTAATTAAAAAAAAAAACCCAAGATGACAGGGGAGAGGAAAATGGAGAGCAAGACAGGAGGTGAGGGAAGGAAGGAAAAGGGGAAAGACAGAAAGATCATTCATCATCTGGTTTACTCCCCAAATCGCAGCAGTCACTGGGGCTTGGCTAAGCAGAGCCAGTTAGCCAAGGTCTCCAAGTGGGTCTCCCACAGGGGTGACAACCAGCAAGGTGCCTGAGTCAGAAGCACAGAGTAGCCAGGATTTGAACCAGGCACTCTAAGCTGGGATGTGAGTGTCACAAGCAGCACTTAGTCCACTGCACAATAACGCCTACCCGCCTTGACTTTTTAAATTTTTTAGATTTTTAAAAAATTTGTATTGCAAAGTCAGATACACAGAGAGGAGGAAGATCTTCTGTCTGATGATTCACTCCCCCAAGCGGCCGCAATGGCTGGAGCTGAGCCGATCTGAAGCCAGGATCCAGGAGCCTCTTCCGGGTCTCCCATGCAGGTGCAGGGTCCCAAGAATTTGGGCCATCCTCAACTGCTTTCCCAGGCCACAGGCAGGGAGCTGGATGGGAAGCGGGGCTGCCAGGATTAGAACCGGTGCCCATATGGGATCCTGGGGTGTTCAAGCTGAGGACTTTAGCCGCTGGGCCACGCTGCCAGGGCCCAATGTTTCTTATACAATTGACTGAAGCTGGTGTGGCCCAGCGACCCTCTTATCCAGAACATTGAAGCAAAAGTCAGATTTTCTTCTCTAGCTTGGAAAAGTGAAGAAAGGGCATATTCTCGGAAGTATGTGATACTTTCTGATACTTACAAGGATGACTTCTTTGAAAACAATACAGGTAGGATTGCTAGTTAAAGGCTGAAGCGGACACTGCTTTGCGCTCCAATGTGCATTGCTCAGCTAATGAACGGACTCCAGTGTATGTGGTACATTTATATCCTTAGAACAGCATCATGAACACGTGCTTTTCCTGTCCTCAATGAAATAATTGTCATCATCATAAGCTGTTACAACTGAATTCATTATCTCATTCTTACAGGGCTGCCATTTTAATAAAAGAAAATGCTACACCAATTTTTATAAATCGAATAGAAGTCACATCATTAAAAAAGAAAAGATTAATTTATTTGAAAGGCCGAATGAGAGAGAGAGAGATCTTCTAGCTACTCGTTGTTCCCTTCCCCAGGTGCTTGCAACAGCTTAGAGCTGGGCCGGGCCAAAGCCAGGAGCCTGGAGCTTCATCCAAGCTCCTGACTCGGATGGCACTAGAGCCATGATCTGCTTCCTTCCAAAGCGTGCATTAGCAGGAATTTGGATCAGAAGCAAGACTCAAACCCAGACACACAACAATGTAGGGATACTTAGTCGACCCACGCAGCAGCTTCACTTGCTGTGCTACAGCGCCCCCTTCCTTCGACATCCATGCATGTTGTGTGGATCAATATTTCCATTGTTGAGTGGCGCACCATTATGCAGATGTGGCAACATTTACTTGTCCATTCATGAACCAGATGAGATATTTGTTTCTGGTTTTTTTGTCATCTATAAATAGGACCCCTGTGAACATTCACGTACAGATTTTTGGATAAATATAAATTTTCACTTCTCTAGGGTCTGTGCCTGCAGTGGGGATTGCTGGGCCATATGGTATGTTATATTTAACTGTATCAAACATTGCCAAGTTATTTTTCAGAGTATCTGTACCACTTTAGTATTCCAACTGACAGTGTCTTGTCGGTATTGCCGGTAATCTTGGTCTTCAGCATTCTGATAGGTGTGTCTTGGTATTTCATTAAGCTGTTGATGGGCATTTCCCTCCTTCCTGCCTGATGATGTGGAACATTTTTTTCCTGTGCTTTTTTGCCATCCTGAATCCTCACTTGGTGGAATGTCTCTTCAAGTCTTTTGCCATTTAAAAAACCCTTCTTATTATGAAATAATTGCACGTTCACAGCAAGATGGAAAGTCTTGGGTATCCTTCCCACACCTTTCCCTAAGGGTTCTACCTTACATAGTTACAGAATAATGCCAAAAGCAGGAATTACAGTAGAATGTGTGTGTGTGTGTGTGTGTGTGTGTATTTGTGTGTGCAGTTCTATATCAAATTATCACATGTGCAGCTTTATGTAACTAACTCAGCAGACAGATTCAGAACCATTTTATCATCAAAATTCTCTCCCTTGCACTATCACTTTATAGTCACACTCACACACCTCCCCAAGCATCCCTCACCCCTGGGAAACCAGTCATCTGCTTCCTGTCTGTATACTTTTGTCTTTTTGAGAATATTGCATAAATGGACTTACACAGTATGAGACATTTGGAGATTGGCCTTTTCCATTCAGCGTACCATCCACATTGTTACACGCATCCATAGTTCTTTGCTTTTTATTGCTGAGTATTTGTTCCAGGATATGCTGTATCATGATATGTTTAACTTTCAACTGTTAGGGGCCATTATGTTTATTCCAAGGTTTTGGACATTGCAAATGAAGTCGCTGTGATCGTTTATGTGACACTCAGGACTGGAACTATTGAGTTGTACTTTTTAAGCTTTCGTCCATTTTTAATGTATATATTATTTGAGAGAGAGAGAGTGGGTGCGACTGCTCTTGTCTTCTGGTTCACTCTCAAATACTCAGAATGGTTGAGATTGGACTGGGCTACAGTGGGGTGTCAGGAATTCAGTCCAGGGTGGCACATGGATGGCACAGACCTAGCTACTTGGGCCATCACTGCTGCCTCACAGGGTCATCACCAGCAGGAAGCTAGAATTGGGAGCTGGAGGTGGAACTTGATCTCAGACACTGACATGGGACACAGGAGTGAATGTGGGCCTTTGGTGCTTTACCAAGCACCAAATCCTTGCCCATTTTAAAAATGGGGCAGTTTGTTTTCTTACTTTTTGTTTTAATAGGTCATACTTTTGATGCCATGTCTACGAAATTTTCACCTATGCACCAATGATTACTATTTCCTCCTGCTTTTTTTTTTTTGAAGGTTTACAGTTTCATTTAGCTATCAAATCTATTTGTGTTAATTTTTGGATAAGGTGTGAGGTTAAGATCTAGGTTGACCATTTTGCACATGAATATCCAATTCTGCTAATGCCATTTGTTGAGTAATCTGTTCTTTCTCCATTGAACTGCCAACCCAGGCATATCAAACTATAGATTATTTTGTGTTAAAAGGAAGAAAGTACTGATGCATGCTACAACATGGATGAATTCTGAAAATATGCTAAGAATCCAGTCATAGAAGATCCCATACTATACTGACTCCATTTATATAAGTGCTCCAAACAATCTACAGACATGGCTGGTGCAATAGCCCAACTGCCTAAAATCCTGTCTGCAAGTGCCCTGAGCTCATACAGGCACCGCTTCATGTCCTAGCTGTTCCACTTCCCATCCAGCTCCCTGCTCATAGCCTGGGAAAGCAGTGGAGGATGGCCCAAGGCTTTGGGACTCTGCACCTGCATGGGAGACCCAGAAGAAGTCTCTGGCTATTGTGGCCATTTGGGGACTGAACCAGCAGATAGTACCTTTTTCTCTCTGTCTCTCCTTTCTGTAAATTTGTCTTTCTGATAAAAAGAAATAAATCTTTTTTAAAAAATCTATGGAGACAGAAAATACATTAGTGGTTGATTGCCTAGGGTTTGTGGATTTGTGGTAGAATGAGGAATGACTGCTAATTGCTCCAGAATTGCTTTTTGCTATGATAAAATGTTCTAAAATTGGTTGTGATGGTGGTTACAGAACTTTGTTAATATACTGAAAGCCATTAAACTGTATGCTCTTAAGTGTTTTATTTTTGAAATATAATTGAATTGTATTTGAACTATAATTTTTTCAAATATAATTTTTGAAATACAATTATTGTGACACATAGTTGCTATAAATTTGTTTCCAGAAAGAAAAAGAATGTTAAAGCAAGCTAGCATAGCAACAAGTAAAAACTAAGAAAATCTAAGCAAGGCATGAGTAGGTTTGGAGAATGGTTTGAGCAAGGCAAGAGGCACTGTTAGTTGCTCACACAGCAAAGTACTGTTAGGTTGGGAGGTGCTCAGACACAGCTCAGTCTAGTAAAAGGCTTTATTGTTGGGAGAGTCTGACCACTTCCTCAGAGAAGACAGCCCAGGACCGCTTCCATGGGAGGCCGGAGGAGGTCAGGTGTCTGCAGGAGGAAAGACGCCGCCGAGGGTCTAGGGTGTACGACACTGGGGTGTTAAACATTTTATGCATTGGGTTGTGCTCTTCAGTTTGCGCATGCACGTGACCTGCAGCACAGGGTGTCAGCCTCTTCACACTGACACAAGGTCAGGGTGACAGTGCCTCCCGCAGAATGACCATCCTGGAGACACTTCTGTTTCTTTCTTTCTTTCTTTTTTTTTTTTTTTTTTAAGATTTATCTTATTTTTATTGAAAAGTCAGATATGCAGAGAGGAGGAGAGACAGAGAGGAAGATCTTCCATCCGATGATTCACTCCCCAAGTGACCACAATGGCCAGTGCTGTGCCGATCCGAAGCCAGGAACCAGGAACTTCTTTCCAGGTCTCTCACATGGGTGCAGGGTCCCAAGGCTTTGGGCCGTCCTCAACTGCTTTCCCAGGCCACAAGCAGGGAGCTGGATGGGAAGCAGGGCTGCTGGGATTAGAACCGTTGCCCATATGGGATCCTGGGCATTCAAGGCAAGGACTTGAGCCGCTAGGCCACGCTGCCAGGCCCTGTCCGGTAAGTCTTTAAACTATATTCTGAAGACAAATCCTTCATTAGATACAGGATTTATAAATATTTGCTCCTAGTCTATAGCTTATCTTTACATCTTGACAGTGTTTTTTGAAGGGACACCTTTTTAAACTTGGAATACAACTTAATAATTTTTTTTTTGATAGATTTGCCTTTTGGTGCCATTTCTAGGAAATCTTTGCCCAACTTAAATCGAAGTATGTTAGCATTTTTGGGAAGTTGTAGTTTTGACATTTCATTTCTAGATTTATTTTGAGGTATGAATCCAAGCACGTTCCACCATAATTTGTTGAAAGAGTATTTTTTCATTTAGCTGTATTACACATTTATTTATTTATTTATTTTGAAAAGTGCTTATACCTGTATGTGTAGGTTTATTTCCGGGCTCCAAACCTGTAATGTTGATTTAATGATCTATTCTGACAATATCACATGCTTTTGAGAATTACAGCTTTAAAATAGGTTTGTGAAATCAAGGAGTTTAATTTTTCTCTTTTCCAAAGTGATCTTGATTATCCTAAGGTCCTTTGTGCTCCTGGATGAAATTTAGAATTATTTTGCCATTGTTTACCGCAAAGCTTCTTGGACTTTTAAAATTGGAATTGCATACATGAATTTTACATTTAATGTATAGATGAATTTGGGGTAAATTAGTATGTTGCTAGTATAAAACTTTATGACCTATGAATAAAGGTGTTTGTACTTTTTAGGTTTTACTTCTCTCATTAATACTTCATGGCCTTTAGCATACAAATCTTTTATATTTTCTGCTAGATCTATTGTTAAGATGTTTGTATTTTTTATGCTACTCTAAGTGGCATTTTTAAATTTTAATTTCTGAGTGTTTGTTGTTAGTATAGAGAAATAAATGTGAATTTGTATATGGATACAAACTTCCATTCTTAAGACCCAGCCCCATCTGGTCATAGTACGTTATCCTTTTATGCACTGTTGGATTTACTTTGCTAAAATGTTGTTAGGTAGGAGGTTAGAAATTCGCCTGTGTGTGTGAGAGGGGAATGAGGAAAACAAAGCAGCAGTAGCCGCCTGGCAGCAGCCCAGCATTGCCCACTGTGCAGTCCTGCCCACACCCTGTAACTTTACAGGTGGTCCCAGCCTTTCCCCCCAGGAAGGCTGCCCAGGAGATTCCCCTCTGCCCAGCCAGCTGGGCAACATCGGGTGACAAAGCCTTCCCCGCCCTCCCCCAGGAAGGCACCACCTCTGTGCGGTGCCAGGTGGGCTAGCCAGCTTGGGAGCACCGAGTACGGAACAGCCAGGGATGTCTCCTGCTTCACACTCAGCAGCCCCTCTGTCCTGGAGAAGAGGGAGGAGGGGAAGAGGGAGAACGGACCCTGTGCCCAGGCTGAGTGCAGACGGCGTGCTCAGCTCCCAGCCCACCTGCCCACCAGGTGTGTTCCCTCATTCAGCCCTGGCCCCGTGCCTTCCCCGGACTGAGGAAGTGGGCGCTCCGGTTCTGTCTGCAGAGGTGCCCATGGGTCCTGATGGATGCCCTGCCCCTCTACACCTTGCTGACCATTGCTGTCCCACATCTGACTTCCTTCTTGCGAGAAAACAAGAAGCTACCCCAGCCATCTCTGCTTTTTGATTTAGAACGTTTTCATCTACTCACATTAGGTATATATTAATCAGTAGGTTTTCCCTTCTTGTAATGTCTTTGTCAGGTTTTGGTGATTAGAGTGAACTGAAAGACAGTCCTTCCTTTTTGTTTTTCTCTACGAGTTTGTGAAAAATTGATATCATTTCTTCCTGAAATATTTTTGTAGAATTCACCACTGAGGACATCTGGGCCTGGAGTTTTCTTTGCAGAGAATTCTATTTGCTTAATATGGTACAAGGAGCTAGCCGAGCTAATAGGCAGTTTCGCCAGGTGCTTGTCGGGATGAGAAAAAGGGCAGAGTCTCTTTAAGAGTGGAGAAAGTGGTTACCTCCTGCCGGAAGCTGCCTTTAACAACACTTATTTTTTTTTAATCCCGAGAACGGCACCAACTGGATTATGGGAGCTGGGTTTGTAGTTTTATCCTTAGCCTACGCTAGACCGGATTACAAATTGCAGGCCTGATTGGGGTTTTATCCCTGCCACGGATTGGTTGTTAGTTGTTTTTCTGCTTTCCCCCTGATTGGTTAGATCTAGGCAGCCATTTTTGTGCATCGCTGGAGCCTGTGCCGGCAGACTCCCTAGGGCAGCCCCCACTTCCGACTGCTGTGGCATGCTGGAAGTGTCGCACTGTCACAAATCTTGTTTGCTCACTGACCCTGTCCCCGTGGAAATTCTTAGATGTGAGTGAGGAAAGATCTTCCGTTGTCCCCCAACAATAGTGCTTTTGCAACTTTGTTTCTTGAGTGATCTCTGGTCGTTATGATGTTCACACAATTTGAACAAAAGGAATTTATACAGTAACCTTTTAGTATATGCAGGATCTATAGAAATAACACCTCTCTCCTGCCCTGGTGTTGTAATTTGTATTTTATTCCTTTTTTTTTTTTCTGATGAATTTGATTAAAGGTGAAGCATTTAAACATTTTTTTTTAAATTTAGTTTTCTCTATTTGAATGAAAGAAAAGCAAGGCTGGCTGTTTTCTCCTTTTTTTCTGTAACCTTGATTTTCAAAAACATAAACAATTTTTTTTTTTTTAATTAAAAAAAGAAGCAGGGTCAGAGACAGGATGAAAGAGCCCTAAGTGTTCTCAGCAGGAGGTGCTGGGTCGGGTTAAGCCAGGGAGAGGAGCTGGGACTAAAACCCTAAGGACTGTGATCAGGCATGTGGGTGCCCATCTTTAACTGCTGTGTCCAATGCCCACTCAAGCAATTTTAATGGGTTCAAAATAGCTTTTTGGGGGGGGTTTGTTTACTGTTTTTCTGTTGTCTATTACATAGATTTCTGCTGGATGTTCATGATTTCCTTTCTTGTGCTTACTTTGGGTATAACTGGCTTTTCTTTTTCTAGTTGCTTAATAGTGGAAGCCGAGGTAACTGATTTGAAGCCTTTATTTTCCAATAGAAGTGTTTAGTGTTAAAAAAAATTTCCCTGTGATATTGTCCTGCTGTTGTGGCATCCCAACAACTTAAATATATTGTGCTTTCATTTTCATTCAATTCAGAACACTTTTGCATTTTCTATTTGATTTTTTTTTTTTTTTTGCTTTGGCTCATGGGTTATTTAGCTTTGTGTAAGCTGCTTTTCAACTGTTTATAGACTTCTCCAATATGGCGAGTTCAATTTCATCATGGCTAGAGAATATAGTCTATGATGTAGATAATTTTTTTTGAGATTCGTCTTATCGCTGCTAACATGGTCTTGGTAAATATTCTGTATATATTTGAGAAAAATGTGTATCCTGCTGTTGTTGGATGGATGGGATGTTCTGTGACTGTCGTTTTCTTAAAATGGTGCAGTGTTGTTCGGTGATTTTCTGTCTACATACCTCTATTGATTGTTTACAGAAGGCTATTGAAGTCAGTCATCGGTGTGGGTTTGTCTGTTTTTCTCTTGCAGAGCTCTCAGATTCCGCTGCAATAGTTCAATCTCTGATTCTAGGTGTATAAACATTTTGTACTAAGGTCCTTCTGATGAATTGACCCTTTAACTGTACAAAATGACCACTATTATCCCTAGCAATGCTCTCTGCTTTTGAAATCCACTTTGTCTAACATTAGTCTGGCTGCTCAAGTTTTCCTTTGATAGTACTTATAGTATTTTTTGCATGCTTTTGTATTTAGCCTTATTGAGTCTTTGTGTTTACATTTAAAAGCAACTTTCTTTTTAAAATAAAATTGAGATTTTTAAAAAATTTAAAATCATATGTATTGGTTGGGGGGGTGGAGTGAAATGGAGGCAGAAATCTCCAATTTCTGACTTCCTGTGCAAATTCCTAGAACAGCCTAGCCTGGTTCAGACCGAAGCCAGGATTGGGGAAACTCAATCTGGGTTTCCCACTTGGTGACAGGAACTCAAGTACTGGCTGCATCCCAGGGTGTACATTGTTACGAGGAAGCTAGCATTAAAAGCAGAACCTGAACCCAGGCACTTGAATGTGGGATGCATGTGTCTGACATGGCAGCTTAACCATAATCTCAAATACCCAACCCAAAGTATATTTCTTGACCTGATTCCCAAGAGAAACACATTTTACCAACCAGGGTATTTGCATGCATTAAAGTTTAACTCTTTTAACTGTGAGGTTTTATACAGTTCCAATTTGTCATCATATCCATTGTCTCGGTGCCATACACAGCATTTCCTTCACCCTTTGAAGTACATCCCTTTCGAAGCCAACAATTCCCATTCTCCCCGTTCCCTGGCAATCACTCAGTTGTTGTTTGTCCTGATAGCTTTGTATTCTCCAGAGTGTCGCATGAATGAAATCATACAATATGTAGCCTTTCTCCTCTGGTGCTTATGCTACATCTATGTTGAGGAATAAACCAGTAATACATTCCTTTTTAGTCTCTACCCAGGAGTTCACTGCATGTACGTACCACAGGTAATTTACTGTTCATCTGATGAAGGATAGCTTCATCGTTTCCTGTTGCTAGCTAGTAAGAATAAAACTGCTACAGATATTTCAGGATTTTGTAGGCAAATAACTTCTCAAATCACTTTACATTGATGCTGGGGTTAAACAAATGTGTACATGGACGGTTAATGGCATGTTCAGGTTTCCCACTGTTAGAGGGGGGAGAGTTAGAGATGAACAAGGAACAAAGACTGCAATGAGCCCTGTTATTGCATTGGAGTCTGAGACATCTGTACAGATGTACATGTGGCTGAATTCAAGGGTACCTCAACAGCTTAATGGAACATTTGATTAAAAGATTATTTTTAGTATGAAAAACATTGGAATCCATGCGTATAAAAGATCTTCAGAAAGTTAATAAAAATGTATGAAGTTCAACATTGGTCTTACAAAAAAAGTATGTTTGAATTCCACTTTCCAAAACATTCTGAAATAGCCAGTCCACTGAGAAGGCTTGGAGGCAATTATGCCCAGTTGCAATAAGAACACCCCAATCTCGATTCTAAATCTTGTTCTCTTTTCAAAGGAACTTGGAATCAGTCAAGAGATGACTCATTTGAAGACCAGGGCAGAGAGAACTAGACAGTATCAGAAAGTACAGAAGTACTCAAAACAAAATTAAAAGTTGAAGGTCAAAATGACACAGAAACCAACCTGAAAGAGCTACCATGACCAAAACCAAGAAAAATGGACTGTTTTTTGTGATTTCATTTTATTTTCTCTTTTTTACCACATTAGTTTTATTTGTTATTTTTTAGTAATTGTTTTAAGTTTGATAGGTCTTTAACATGTTGCTGTCAACATTCTAACAATATTACAAATTTATATAGTTGATCTGCCTGGTATAAAGTTTTCATTTTCTTCTTGCTTTTGTGCTATTATTATCCTACACTTTACTTTTACATACATTATATGGTTCATTCTTTGTTAACTATGGCTGCTTTTACAGTCAGATACCTTTTAAAGATACTTAAAGATGAAGAAAAAATATTGGCTACTTTCTACCATGGTCTGAATGTTTCTTTTCTCCTAAAATTCGTATGTTGAA
The DNA here is from genome assembly GCF_017591425.1 of Ochotona curzoniae. Lineage (NCBI taxonomy): Eukaryota > Metazoa > Chordata > Mammalia > Lagomorpha > Ochotonidae > Ochotona > Ochotona curzoniae. Next base: position 14,019,586 of record NW_024465023.1, on the reverse strand, counting down.
ATTAGTTCCCAGGGGCTGATATGGTGGCATATCAGGCTAAGCCTCTTGCTGCAGTGCCAGCATCCTATATGGGTGCTCCACTTCCCTTCCAGCTCCCTGCTGGTTGCCTGGGAAAACAGCAGAGGATGGCCTAGGTCTCTATCTCTGTGTTTCTCTTCTGTCTGTAACTCTGCCTTTCCAATAAAAATAAATTAAAAAAATTTTAAAGATTTATTTATTTTATCAAAAAGAAAGATCAAATTTATGGAGAAAGGGAGACAGAGAAAAAGATCTTCCATCCATTGGTTCACTCCCCCAAGGACTGCAATGGCCAGGAGTTTCTTCCAGGTCTCCCATGTGGATGAGTGCAGGATCCCAAGGCTTTGGGCTGTCTTCCACTGTTTTCCCAAGTCTTAAGAAGGTCTTGAAGAGAAGAGGGGCAGCTGGGATATGAACAGGTGCACATATGGGATCTTGGCTGTTGAGGGAGAAACGGTTACCTAATTGAGCCACTGCGCCAGACCTTAGCAACATTTTTTTGAGATACTTAGAACTCCTTTGTATAGGAGGACATAAGAAGCCCACATGTAAGTTAAGCATCTTGGTCCACTTGGACTGCTCTAGCAAAATGCCAGAAACTGGGTTGCTCATGAACAGAAAGTTAATTCTTATAGTTCTGGTGGCTGAAAAATCTATGATAATGACTCGGGCAGATTTGGTGTCTGGTGGCCCCGCTGCCTTACAGACTGTCATTGTTTCACTGTAGCTTCACATGTAGTGGGACCCTGCACCGGTGTGGGAGATCCAGAAGAAGCTCCTGGCTCCTGGCTTCAGATCGCCTCAGCTCCATCCATTGTGGCCATTTGGGGAATGAATCTTTCTGTCTCTCCTTCTCTCTGTAAATCTGCCTTTCTAATAAAAATAAACAAATCTTTAAAAAAAGAACATAAGTAACATAAGTAAAACATATCTGAAAAAAAAAAAGCTACCATTGCTTGATTTTATTATTGCCGAGTATAGAAGTTTAGGGTGATTTTGTTGTTGTTGTTCTTTTAGTGCATTGAAGATGTTTTCCTATTATTGCGTTGACTTGTTTCTGCTGAGAAACATGCTGTTTGTTGCCTTTCTCTTTGTTCCATAGAGCATTCTGTAGGGAGGGCAGATCACAGGCAGAATAGAATTCCATAGGCATAGGCCACAGCTCTCTTTCTCTTTTTTTGTTTAGAAAGATCTTATTTGTTTAGTTGAAAGGTAGAGTTACAGAAAGATAGAGATACCTTTCATCCTGGTTTACTTCTCAAATGGCACCAAGAGTCAAGGCTAGGCCAAGTCCAAGATGGGAGCCAGGAATTCCCATCAGGGTCTACTACATGGACAAAGTACAGCAAGCTGGATTGGAAGGACTTGAATCAACAGCCATATAGATGCTGGCACTGAGGGTGGCAGCTTAACTCCCTTACCATAGTGCTCGCCCCATAGGGACTTTAGTTATATTCACAATATCCCTTCACAACAACAACTATGTTTGTTTTTGCCAGATAACTTGGGCCTAGCTATGCTGACACATCCAAAAAAGCCACCACAACAACCATTTTCAGTCCACTTAGGGCTAATTATTCACTATCAACAAAAAAAGACTCCAGTGAGCACTCTTAAAAGAATGATTTATTAAAAGGGCAGGTTTACAGAGAGAAAGACAGACAGGGGTGGTTTTTCATCTGCAGGTTCACTACCCAAATGGGCACAATGGCCAGAGCTGAGCTGATCTGAAGCTGAGCATCAGGAGCCTCTTCTGGATCTCCCACATGGGCCATCCTCCGCTGCTTTCCCAGGTCACAAGCTGGGAGCTGGATGGCAAATGGAGCAGCTGGGACACGAACCTGGCGCTCATGGGATGCTGGTGCTACAGGTTACAGGATTAATCTGTTGAGCTTTGGTGTCAGCCTCTTCTGAGTACTAATGTCAGGTGGATTGTGAGTTCCTGTCAGGTCAATGGGAGTAAAGTCCCAGTCCTTTGTGGACACTGTGTATACAAGGAGCTGAGCTGATGCCTGTGACACCAGTATCCTGCATCTCAGCTCCAGTTCTGTGAGGAGTGAACCAGTGGATGGAAGTTCTCTTTCTGTTTCTTCTTTATGTCTCTGTTGCTCTGCCATTCAAATAAAAATTCTAAGCAATCTTTGAAAGCAGTAGATATTTTAATAAGATGGTTGGTGGTTTTAGATAATGGAATGATGAGAATAAACAATAAAGTTCAAAGCCACCAGGTTTTAAATGAAAAGGCATGTAAAGCCAATATAATAAGCACCTGTGCTAGCAAATAAGTATTTAGAACTTTGATTTGTTGAGAACTTCTTTTACAGATACAGGTGGCTATGTGACCATGTTCTGAGTAATTAAATGTCTGCAGAAGGTTTGCGTGGAGAGTCTGAAAAACTAGTTTTATGAAGGGGTTCACTCATCTGACAAGGATCCAGCTCTGTTTCTCTTCTCTCTTCCCAATCCTCCTACTTGGGATGCAAATATAGAGTTGCAATGGCCAGTCCCTGGCGCAATGGCTCAATGGCTAAATCCTCACCTTGCAAGCACCTGAATCCCATATAGGCAGCAGTTCATTTCCCCATTGCTCCATTTCCCATCCAGCTCCCTGTTAATGGTCTGTGAAAGCAGTAGAGGGTGGCCCAATGCTTTGGGACTCTGCGCCTACATGGCCATTTGTGGAGTGAACCAGTGGATCTTTGTCTCCTTCTTCTCTCTGCAAATCTGATCTTGCTTTCCAATAAGGAAAAAAAATTGAAGTGGTCATTTGACAACAAGCAGGCCAATGCAAAGACAGAAATCTGTTAAGAAGGGCAAAGCAGGGCCCAGTGAGATAGCCTGTGACTGAAGTCTTTGCCTTGCATGCGCTGGGGACCCACATGGGTGTCAGTTCCTATCCCAGCTGCTCCATTTCCCATCCAACTTTCTGCCTGTGCCTGGGAAAACAGGGATGGCCCAAAGCTCTGGGTCCCTGCTCTGGGTCACTTGTGTGGGAGTCCTGGAAAAAGCTCCTGGCTTCGGATTGGCTCAGCTCTGGCTGTTGTGTCCACTTGGGGAGTGAGCCAGGGGATGGACGATCTTTCTCTCTGTGTCTCCTCTCTGTAAATCTGACCTTCCAATAAAAATAAATAAATCCTAAAATAATAACAACAACAACAATAATAAAAGCAGGGTAAAACAACCTGGGAGTTGGATGGCTTCTTGGAGTTGCCATGCTGATGGCACCTGTGCCTCAGCGCCACATGGCCGACCATTAAGTCACTGCCTGAGACCCTGGAATCCTGTGTGGGAGTCAATGTTGGAGTTCTGCTGTGATTCAGCCCCCTGATGATGCACCTAAAAGTGGCTGAAATGCTTGGACCCCTGCCACCCAAGTGGGAGATCAGGATGAAATTCCAGGCTCCTGACTTTGGCCTCCTGCACCCCTGGCTATTGAGGCCATATGGGGAGTAAAGCAACAGATGGAAGATTTTTTTTCTCTTTCTCCTTGCAAATAAATAAATAAATCGTTAAAAATATAAAGAAGATTATTTAACAATTAACAGGGCCAGCACTGCCAGCTTCCCACAGTTTGAGTCCTGGCTGCTCTGCATCTGCTCATTTGCCTAGGAAAGCAATGAAAGATGGCCCAAGTACTTCGAATCTTGCCCACTCATGTGGGAGATTCAGATGACGCTCTTGACTTTTTTCCTTTTAAAGATTTTTTTTTTTAAATTGCAAAGTCAGATATACAGAGAGGAGGAGAGACAGAGAGGAAGATCTTCTGTCTGTTGATTCACTCCCCAAGTGGCCGCAATGGCTGGAGCTGAGCCAATCTGAAGCCAGGAGCCAGGAGCCTCTTCCAGGTCTCCCATGCGGGTGCAGGCTCCCAAAGCCTTGGGCCGTCCTTGACTGCTTTCCCAGATCACAAGCAGGGAGCTGGATGGGAAGTGGAGCTGCCGCTGGGATTAGAACCAGTGTCCATATGGGATCCCAGCTCATGCAAAGCGAGGACTTTAGCCACTGAGCTACCACGTAGGGCCCAGCTCTTGGCTTTTAACTTCAAGGATTTAGCCACTAAGGCGTCATGCCCAGCTTTTTTGAACTGTCCCAGCTGAGGTCTTTGGAAACCCTTTATGTATGTATGTATGTATGTATTTACTATTTTTTATTTTGTTTCTTTGGGAACCGTTTAGAGAGTGGATCAACACATGGAATCTCTCTCTTTCTCTCTTCCTTTGTAACTGCACCTTTCAAATCAGTAGCAATTACCATGTACACTAGAAAGTAACTAAGAGAAGGTGGCATAAATTTGAGTATAGGAACCATTTCACTGCATATATGTTAATTAAATACCATGCTTTACATCTTAAATAAATACAATAATATATGAAAAAAAGAGGCTGGTATTGTGGCACTGAGGGTTAAGCTATAGTTTGCAACACTGGTATCCAATATTCTAGCATTGGTTCCTGTCCTGGCTGCATCACTTCCTAAGCAGCTCCCTCCTCAAGCGCCTGGGAAGGCAGCAGAAAATGGCCCGAGTGCTTCGGATGCATGTCACCCACATGGGCGACTCCGAATGAGTTCCAGGCTCCTGGCTTTGGCCCAGCCCAACCTCAGCCATCGTGGACATTTGGGGAGTGAACCAGTGGATAAAAGATTCTCTCTCCTCTGCCTCTCACTCCATCATCTGCCTTTCAAATAAATAACTAAAATGACTATTTAATTGACTGATTTAAAAAGAAGGGATTATAGTTCTGTGTTGGTTTTTTTCTTTACTGGGGGTTATTTGTGGCTGCTGTTCATCTCTCACCTCTTCTGCCCATTAAAGTACAAAGTCTCAGCTGCTTAATCATTTGTGCAACTATCATTCAAAATAAAAGAACCTATGTAAATAAGTCATTAGCATATATGAATGCATAAAGAGCAAAGAAAGAAGGAATGCACCCATGTGCTCACAGGTGACACCAAGAATCAGTAGTGGCACTCTGAGAGGTCACCAGGTCAAGGGCAAACCATGAGGGAGGGATTGCTGCTGGAGCAGATGTAGACTATGCCCAGCAAAAGCGAAGTGAGAAGAAAAGCCTTGCACATCATAATTTCAAGACTGCAATTTGCAGTGACCTGGATTGCTAGCGTCTGCCTGCCCGTGTTCTTCCTTCGCCAAGGCTGCAGCCAAGGACAGTATAATTGAGTCAGCCCTGGAAGCAGAAGGGTCTGGAGACCTCGTCTGCATGGGAGAAAGCACTACACTTTCGATACAATAGAGTGTAAAATTTCTCATTACATCTTCTTGAGACTTAAAGCCAGAAACCTGTGGCTCTGACATTCCCGAAGTGTGTTCCTAATTGAAACAATCCGTGGCATTTGCTAGAATAGTCAGAGGCAGCAGGGCGGACTCAACCGAATGGAGTCCTGAAGAGTCACGTTAGGACTTGCTGTCCTTGCTCTGTCTCTGACTTTGCCTATTATGACTTCACCTCTTGCATTTCATCTTGCCTCGGCCTCTCTCTTTTATACATGTGAGGGTTTTTTTTTTCCTATTTATAATTCTGCAAATATCTAATCCTATAGAGAAGTTGTCAAAAGATGACCATGAACTATTTGTCTTGGGCTACATTCACCACTTGTTAACATTGTACCAGATTTGTGTCCTATGTGTAAGTAAAGGCACACAGATGTACCCATACACTGTTTTATGAATATTCTGAGATACTTAACCATAAATTCCACATATCTTAATGTTTCACCCATGAATATTTTAAGCATATTTTTTCCTAAAGCACATTCATAAATCACACAATAAATAGATCATTTTTTAAAGGAAAATATTGGTTCTATTGTTCTCGGGAGACTCTATTGATTATCTGGCTTTTTCTATTTATTTACTTATTCATATTGGAAAGGCAGATATACAAGGAAAAAGTTCTTCCATCTGCTGGCTCACTCCCCTAGTGGCTGCAACAGCTGGAAGTAAGATAATCCAAAGCCAGGAACTTCCTCTGGGTCTCCCATGCAGGTGCAGGGTCCCAAGGCTTTGGGCCATCCTCCACTGCTTTCCCAGGCCACAAGCAGGGCACAAACTGGTGCCCATATGGAATTCCAGCCTATGCAAGGTAAGGATTTAGTCACTAGACTATTGCAGTGAGGTAGTTTTCTTCTAACACCAATTTCTCCCTCCCATCCCCTTAGTTCTTTTTCCCCTCTTCATCTTTTTTAAGAGTAGTATCATTTGGAATGCTTTTTAAAACTGACTTCATGACGATCGTTTTTCAAAATAATACTGCTTCAAGATGTTCTGAGACAGCTCTGATATTCAAATGCTATAGTCTATTTTTATTTGTTTTTTTTCATTTAAAAATTTTTGTTTTTATTTGAAATTTGGAACTACACAGAAAAGGAGACAGAGAGAAACATCTTCCATGTGCTGGTTTACTCCTCAAATGGCTGTAATGGCCAGAGCTGAGCTAATCCGAAGACAGGAGCAAGCCAGGAGCCAGGAGCCTCCTCTGTGTCTCCTGTATGGGTCAGGCACACAAGGCCTTGGGCTATCCTCTGCTGCTTTCCCAGGCCACTAGCAGGGAGCTAGATCAGAGGTGGAGTAGCCAGGACTTGAACTGCTAGTGCCACTACACTATAGCCAGCCCCCCAAAATTAAATCATTTTAATGAAGTCAAGCTTAGCCCTTTGGTGTTCTTCCTTCCTTCCTTCCTTCCTTCCTTCCTTCCTTCCTTCCTTCCTTCCTTCCTTCCTTCCTTCCTTCCTTCTTTCTTTCCTTCTTTCCTTCTTTCCTTCTCGTCTCCCTCTCTTTCTTTCTTTCTCAAAGATTTATTTTTTTGTGCCTGGGGCGGTAGTGTAGTGGTTAAAGTCCTTGTCTATTGGAAAAGCAGATACCCAGAGAAGAGGAGAGACAGAAAGGAAGATCTTTCATCCGATGGTTCACTTCCTAAGCGGCCACAACAGCTGGAGCTGAGTCAATCTGAAGCCAGGAACCAGGAGCTTCTTCTGGGTCTCCCACTCAGGTACAGAGTCCAAAGGCTTTGGATCATCCTTCACTGCTTTCCCAGGCTACAGGCAGGGAGCTGGGTCCTTGGTGTTCTTTGTGAAATATTATGATGAGGGCCCGGTACGGTGGCGCAAGTGGTTAAAGGTCCTCGCCTTGCACACCCGGGATCCCATATGGGCGCCAGTTCTAATCCCGGCAGCCCCGCTTCCCTTCCAGCTCCCTGCCTGTGGCCCGGGAAGAGTGAAGGAGATAAACAGAAAGATCTTCCATCCATTGGTTCACTTCCCAGATGGCTGCAATCATTGGAACTGAGCTGATCCCAACCCAGGAGCCTCTTCTGGTTCTCCCACACAGGTCTCAAGGCTTCGGGCCGACTATTGCTTTCCAGACAGTGAGCAAAGAGCAAATGAGAAGTGAAGTAGCTAGGACACGAACCAGTGTCCATATGGGATGACCCATTTTACAGAAAAACAAATAAATTTGTTCTAGCATATCTTAATTTATGCCCTTTAAGCACTACTGAAACACAGGAAACTAGATTCTTAACAGAGAAATAGTTTAGAAAACAGATAATTATGTTAAAGTGTCAACCCTTCATCCCTCAAACTTATTAGGGTGTCCATTGGCACATGCTTATTTAATGCAGGGCAAAAATAAAAATCTTATAGCATTCATTTGTTCTGTCTAGTTTGGGATATGCAAAAGTCAGTATTCTGGAGAAGCTTTTAATAGTCCTGCATGAAATCTTGGACTTTTTGGTACCTTCAAAGAGTTAGTTGTCTTCTTATTCTTAGGCAAAAGAAAGATTTTCTTACTTATGATCACAAGTCTTTAGGAAGTTCAGCCAAATATTACTGTATCTTTCCATGGGAGCACATGCATGTTTGTAGTCACGGAGAATACATAGCAACAGCAAATCCCGTTTTTATATTCCAGGATCCCAAAGGAGGCTCCATCTCACCCCAGTCTACAAAAGGAGCTAGTTTGATCGTTTAAGCCTTCATCTGACACTCTATACTCTTCCTCCTGTCCTTGGAAAGAAACACAAGTTTAGGGCCCTGCTTCACTCTCATTGGATCCTAGAACAGATGGTGCAGCCATGCCCTGGAATATGTCAATTCCAGACCACACACACACACACAGTCATCTGACTTCTCTCCTGTCTCTTCGCTTCCTTGCATGAGTTACAAATCTCAGTTGGAGGTTAAGAACTGCTAAACGTTACAAATTTTCTCAGTTCACAGAGTTCAGGAAACCCTCTGTACCGCATGCCCAAATAAATACCTGATAGCTATGTTTAGTAAGTAGTTGAATTTAAACACTTTAATAGAGATTCACATTCTAACAGCATGCCAATCCAAAAAACCCACATAAATTGAAATAAACAGTATTTTAATTTCATCCTTATAAAACTGTCGTTAGCTGCTAATGGGATATGTCTGGTTGTAGGCTCACCCTCACAAAGATATGATGCCATCACTAAATGGAATGTGGCATGAGCTCCATGTTACAAACTTTTTAAAAATTTTTATATTTATTTTGAACCCAGTGTGGTTGCCTAGTGCTAGGTCCTTGCTTTGCATGTGCCAGGAACCCTTATGGGCACCTGTTCCTATCCCGGTAGCTCCACTTCCCATCCAGCTCCCTGCTTGTGGCCTGGGAAAGCAGTCGAGGACGGCCCAAAGCCTTGGGACCCTGCACCTGCGTGGGAGATCTGGAAGAAGCTCCTGGCTCCTGGCTTTGGCCCGGCTCAGCTCTTGCCATTGTGGACACTTGGGAAGTGAACCAGTGGGCAGGAGATCTTCATTTCTCTTTATGTCTGTAAATCTACCTTTCCAACAAAAACATTAAAAAAATAATTTTAAAAATATATTTATTTACTTTTCCTGGAAAGGTGGATTTACAGTAAGAATGACTGATAGAAAGATCTTCCATCCACTGCTTCTCTTCCTAAATGGCTACAGCTGCCAGAGCCGAGCTGCTCCAAAGCCAGGAGTCAGGAGCTTCTTCCTGTGCCCTAGTGGGTTCCTGGTGCTTGCAATGGGAGGATTAGGCAGCGGATCTATTGCACCGGCCTGGATTTATTTATTTAGTTATTTAAAAATAAAAAATTAAGATTTTTCTAAAATTTTTTTTTAAAAAAGACACTACAATTTATTAGGGTGAGATTTCCCTACCTATTGTTTATCTTTAAAATTTTTTAAAAATTTATTTACTTCTCTATTAGAAAGTCATATTTACAGAGAGAAGGAGAGACAGATCTTCTATCCACTGGCTCATTCCCCAAGTTGCTACAACAGCTGAGCTAATCTCATGTCAGGAGCCAGGAGCTTCTCCTGGGTCTCCCACACAGGTGCAGTATCCCAAGGCTTTGGGTCATCCCCAGGGCACAAGCAGGGAGCTGGAAGGAAGTGGAGCAGTTGGGATATGAACTGGCACCAATATGGGATCATGGTGCATGCAAGGTAAGGATTTCTGCCACTAGGTTATCACGCTGGACCCAACTCTTTTTTTTTTTTTAAAGATTTATTTTATTTTTTATTGGAAAGGTGGATATACAGAGAAGAGGAGAGACAGGGAGGAAGATCTTCCTTCCGATGATTCACTTCCCAAGCGGCCACAATGGCTGGAGCTGAGCTGATTCCGAGCCAGGAGCTCTTCTGGGTCTCCCACGCAGGTACAGGGTCCCAAGGCTTTGGGCCGTCCTCCACTGTTTTCCCAGGCCACAAGCAAGGAACTGGATGGGAAGCAGGGCCACTGGGATTAGAACTGGTGCCCATATGGGATCGTGGCACTTGCAAGGCAAGGACTTTAACCACTATGCTATCGTGCTGGGTCCTTCATTTGTTTTTTAGAGAGAGATTTACAGGAGAGACTGAGAGTGTGTGAGAAAGATCTTCCATCTGCTGTTTCACTTCCCAAAGGACCATGATGATCAGAGTTGTGCTGATCTGGAGTCAGGAGACTCTTCTGGGTCTCCTACGTGAGTGCAAGGGTCCGAGGACTTGAGCTATTTTTTTGCTGCTTTCCCAGGCCATACACAGGAGTTGGATCAGAAGTGGAACAGTTGCGTCAGAAACCAGTGCACATATGGTATGTTGGTACCCAGGTGGAGGATTAGCTTGCTACACCACTGTGTGGGTCCCAACTGACTTCTTAATGTTTATTTCTGCCACTTCTCCTTCGGTTATCTTGGTCTATGGCTGAATTCAATCAATCACTGACATTCTTCAAAGTCTTTGCCCATGTGGATAAGTCAGCTGAGAGAAATTAAACCCAGGGGTGGGGATTTTAGTACGGACATCACTATCTTTTTAGGCTCTGTGTTAAAATACGTAATTGCAAGAACTACTATGGATTTTTAGTTGCCAAAATAACGTATTCTGAACTTCATATATTTTAAATGATCCTTTTTGTTTATTCATTTATATGAACGACCAAGTGACATAGAGAAGAACCAAGGAGTAAAAGGTCAGACACAGCTGCTAGGGTGTTGAAGAGTGTGTAACAGCCAGGGCTGGCAACTCCGTCCTGGCCTTCCGCAAGGCCGGAACTTGCGCTATCATCCGCAGTGTTCCCAAGGGCGTTGGTGAGAAGCAGGATGTGAAGCAGAGCGGCTGTAGCTCACACAGATACTCTGTGGGATGCTGGTATTTCAAGCAGTAACTCAGTCTGCCATGATGCCCGTTCCCAAGTGATCCTTTTTTTTTTTTTTAACACTGGAAAACAGAAGGGGCGCATCGCTATTGGGCTGTGAGAATAGTCCTCACAGTAAGGTCAGACTTAGACTTACACAGAGAGTTCAGGCAACCATGGTTCTATTTGTAGAGAAGGACTAGTCTCCCATGAAAAGATTCTCCAACGTGCGGTGAGCGCTATGATGTGCTGTCCACATCCCGCTTCGACGAAAGAACTTTTTGTCCCAGCTGACAGAAGGAGGTGTGTACTTGAAGTTGCCTGTAAGGCTTGTGGACAGATAAAATGAAAAGATCCATTGGAAGGGATTTTGGTATGGAGATTAAAATATCGCTTGGGGAATCCGCATTCCATTTTGGAGTGCCCGAGTTTGAGTCCCACCTCCACGTCCCATTTCAGCTTCCAGTGGGCGCATACCCTGGGATGTAGCAGCTAGTGGCATGTGTGCTTGCATTCTTAACAGCCCAGCTGGGAGACTTGCATGGAGTCCTGAGTTCCTGGTTTCCGCATGGCTTGGCCCTGACCATCGGAAGCTTTTGGGGGAGTAAACCACTGAATGGGCGCTCACTATCTTTGCCTTTCAAATACATCATTTTTATTTCCAAACTAAAAATAAGTTTATTATGACACACACACACACACACACACACTCACACACACACACAAATGCTTGAAATCCATGCCTAGAGCTTTCGTAATATACATTTCCCATGGGCCTCTCGAGGGCCTCTTCTAGTTTATAAATATCTACTGAGGTCACCGCCTGCCCCAGGCCGCGCGTATGCAGTGACTAATCAATGCAGAGACACGAAGGCCTTGCCAGCTCAGTTCACAGGGAGACAATTTAGCTTTGCAAGCTCCCCTTGGAGTTGACCAAGGGTGTTGTGGGGACTGCGTCATTGTCCAGCTTCCGCCCACCCAGCGCGGCATGCTTCAGTCGGTTTTAGTCCCAAGGGCACTTCTTAATAAGCAGCCCACACATGGAATCCAGCTAACAACAAAATATTGCCTTTTTTTTTTGAGTAGTATTCTAGATATCTGGTAGCTTAATGTTCACTCTGCAGGAGACCTTGCTGTGACCAAAATTACTGTCACTTGTCTCGTTTTGTGGATTCTGTCTTTAAAAAATTAATCACCTCTGAGAAAACCAATTTGGCAGATTAGATATAACGGTGCCAAGTGTCACAGTGAGTTTATCTGTCTAAGAGAATTTCAGAACGTTCTTGGAAAATGGAATTGAAAGATAAGCTTATTTTGATGCGAAAAAAGGAAAGTCTGTGCATAGTTTTTCTGTAAGATGCAGTTTCTATGAACAGCTGTAGATAGCTAATAAAAAAGCAATTGTAGGCACCAGTTATCTCCAGATATTCCATAATCTTTGCTGCATTCCTCAGTCCTTTGTAACTAGGCGGAATCATGGGATTCTGATGTCACAGTCCTGTTCTCCCTCTGCCGGGGGACCATGGGGCTGCGTGGTCCATACATGGGATAGACCCTGGTGGCTGAAGCCTGTGACAGCCTGGATACCTGAGTGACCGGGACAGGCTTACGTTGTATTAGACCACTGAGTGTGTTCTCTCGCTGCTTATAATCAGCCTTGCTTGCTTATTATACTTCATAAAGTGGATTAACTATTAATAACATTTTCAGCTAAGCTAGGCATGTCACCAGCTAATTCCCTGAGCTGCTCCAAAGTCTTTATTGTGATTCATTTCTATTTCAAAACCTTACATGCACCTGATAGTCTCTAAAGTCATCATTTTAGGTGCTCAGCCATATACTGGGGAGCTAGGCAACCAATAGGTACCCTGGACTGTGCCTGGTCAATGGGCCCAGCACAATGACTCATCTGGCTAATCCTCCCTTTGCAAGCACCCCGATCCCATATGGGCACCGATTTGAGTCCCGGCTGCTCCAGTTCCCATGCACCTTCCTGCTCGTGGCCTGGAAAAGCAGTGGACAATGCTCCAAAGCCTTGGGCCCCTGCACCTGTGTGGGAGACCCCAAAGGGGCTCTGGGCTTTGTTTTGGCCTACCTCCGGCCGTTGTAACCATTGGAGGGGTGAACTCGTGGATAAAAACATCTGTCTTTTCTCTGTAGATTTGCTTTCCCCAATAAAAACAAATAAATCTTAAAAAAAAAAAAAAAAAAAAGCTGTGCAGATCAGTCCAAAAGTAGCCAAAACTCCCTCTGCTTTCCTGGATACTAAGATGGCCATGTCAGAAGAAGCCTTGCGGCCACAATGGACAACTACATGTGAACTACACCTGCGCGTATTTGTACCTAACCGCCTACATGGGATCACAAGAATTTCCTCTTTTATATATTCATTTCCTTATAAAACAAAAGATAGACATGTTCTCCTGCTCCTGAAGCCAGTACAGAAATGATTTTCTGTTGTTTTCCTATTTGTTGCAAATAAAGGACTTTGTGACAACGCCTTCTGATAAATTTCTTAGAATTCACCAGTAAACAGGCCCACAATTTTGTGTGAATAACAATGATCTTATATTGAATACATGTATAAGGATATATACCTATCAGAAATTAAATGTGCATTATGAAGAATACAGGATTTTTCATAGATTTATATAAGTAATATATGAAATATGTATATTATGTAAATCTACTAGACATTAAATGTGCAAATGACTCATACCTTAGTTGTGACAGCTATTATTTGGCTGACTTAGATGCTTCCAGATTTTTTCTATATAAAATAAGACATGACAGGATTAAATGTTTAGGTTTCATATGGCAACTCTGTTGCCCAGTGTCAAAATGTACCTTGATTTACCAACTCCACATCCCTGTAGTGGAAGTCAAAGCCCTTTGCAGAAGTTTCTCTGAAGTGTTCTTACAATGTGGCTACTTATCCCTCCTCCCCTTACCTCAAATGGCTGTTCTTTCTTAAGTGAGTTGTTTTCTAATCACTGGGCAGATGAGGAACATTCTATCTCCCTGCCTGCTGACAACTGCTTCCTTTTGCCATAAGGGTTCAACCAGAAAAGAAAGAAAAACAACAAAAAACACAACAGGCCTGATGTGGTAGCCTAGCAGATAAGATCCTTGCATTGCACGCGCCAGGATCCCACATGGGCACCGGTTCTAACTGCAGCGACCCCGCTTCCCATCCAGGTCTCTGCTTGTGGCCTGGGAAAGAGGTGGAGGACCTTGCACCCGTGTGGGAAACCTGGCTTCTGACTTCAGATTGGCTCAGCTCCGGCTGTTGCGGCCACTTGGGGAGCGGGTCAGTGGACCGAGGATCTTCCTCTCTGTCTCTCCTCCTCTCCGTGTATCTGACTTTCCAATAAAAATAAATCTTTTTTAAAAAAATTAAAAGTAGAAAAACAACTCCAAGCCACCATGTCCGGAAGCATGGCCCAGGCACCAAGAGGGACTTTTCCAGTATATTCTTGGTTTCCCTATGCCCCACCGCTAGGTAGTCCGAGCAGCCAGACTACTCTAGAGGCCACTAGGTCCCATTTTCCATGCAGAGGTCACCGAGCGCATTCCCCGGCCACGTGGATGCCTCGCTGTATCTCTCTGGGTTTCGCTCAGGACCCAGGAACAAGGGAGGGAAGAAGCAGATAACAGCTTCCTGGTCCCCCAGTGGGCATCTCTTAGCTAAGTGGTACTCCCTGTTCCCAGAGGGACCCCTGCTGCATTGAGCCTCCGTCATCCAAAGCCGTTAGCTGCTCCATGCCACAACCCTGGTTTGCTCCCCTCCCTGGCTTGTTACTCTTGCACGTTCTCTCCTTGCACTTGCTGGACTCAACTCCTACGCAACTTACTCCCCTCCAAATCTTTTGTGTTCACATCTGCTTTGGGGAGGAAGACAGCCACAAGGAAACATGATGATCTCAACACTGCCTTACACTTCTAAAGGGCAGAATTCACAACTTTTACCACACTAGGTGTTCTTGCCCGGAGACATCAAAGAGATGTGTTAGAAATACTGAAATCTGTGAATGAATCCCTCGAGAAGTCACTTCAGAGTCACCCTGCTAACATAAAAGTGCCATACTATCTCAGTGGGCCTAGGAGGGGACTGACCGCAACTGATCCCACACCCAATACACAGATTTCCAGGCAAGTTTCCAAAGAAATCAAAGGAAATTAAAAAAAAAATTTTTTTTTTCTTTAAAGGTTCTTTATTCAACCATTCAAGTTTTTTTTTTTTTTAAGTACTAGGCACTATGTTGGCAATGCATATCCTATTAAAGGCATTAAAAAATTTAAGCCTGCCACCATCTCTCAGGCAGCCACGCAGCCTGGCACCATGGGTTACATGGGGAGCCAGTCCGTGTCCCTGGGCTACCCATCCCTACAGCATGCAGAACCTCATGAGCACCCTCCCACGCCAGGACGCGTCCCTGGCACCCCAGCAGCTCCCATACCAGCAGCCGGCACCCACCAGCGGCCTTCCGCAGCAGTAGCCCCCTGTGGCCCCGCAGCCTCCTGCACAAGGGCCGCCCATGCAGGCTGGCGAAGCCCATCTCATTTCCTTCCACTGACCCAAACACTACGCTGTGCCAGCCACCCTGTGGGTCAGCCCTGCGCCCCCAACCCTGCTCAGGCTCTCTGTTTCAGTGTCCGACCTCTTTCCCCAGGGCTGGGCCTCATGGATGAGAGAAGGCCCCTTGTCGGACCTGCGAGGGCGGTCAGAGTGGGCAGCACAGCCCTGGCCCGGCGGGCCTCTCTCCTGGGTGGCCTCTGGGTCTCCTGCTTCTCCACTTCCTGCTGTCGTCTCCCCTCCAGTGCCACGGTGGAAATAAACTAAACATGTTCCAGACCAAAAAAAAAAAAAAAAAAAGTCTATAGGAGTAGTTGATAACTGCAATATTTGACTTTAGAAACTTTTGTGGGATTCATATACTTCATTATGTTCTTTTATGCGTGCTGGAAAAGTAAGGACTATTGATGGGGCAGACACTGTGAGCTGTCTGTCTCACTCCACTCCCTTTCCAAGACTGCTGGTGTGTCAGTTGGAATTTTCCCATGGAATGCTTGTGTATTTTTCCTGGCTACGTTATTTCTGGCTGAGTCATATCCAATCCCTGTCTGAACTAGCTCAAATGAGTCCTTTGTCCCCTAGGAAGCTTGGGTGATAGAATGTAAGCGTCAGGTTAGGGAAATGTTGCTGACGATACATGCGCTGCTTCAAAGGCAAAAAAAAAAAAAAGACATGACGATGTGGATGAGAGGGCCCAGAGAGCGTGGACTTCTGCGTTTCCATTGCCAACCACCCAGGAACATCCCCAGAGGTACACAGCACAGTTTGACCTGTGGCTGTCAGCCATCCTCTTTCCTTGGCTGCACAAGTGAACAGAGAGGTCATGGTGACACTGATGGAGGCTCTACAATGGGGCCAGCCGCATGCGTTCTCTTTCCCTACCCAAGGTTGATCTACCTCCTGTCGTACTGATTTTCCAACCTCCAGTACTAGAGATCAGTGAGAAGCCCTCAAAACAGGCTATCACCCTGGGAGATCAGCCATCCAAGGGCCAAGGCGAAACTTTTCCCTTTTATTTTTTTAAGATTTATTTATTTTTATTGAAAAGGCAGATTTACAGAAAGAAGGAGACACAGAAACATCTTCTGTCCGCTTATTCACTCCCCCAAGCAGTCCCAATGGCCAGATCTAAGCCAATCTGATGCCAGGAGCCAGGAGCTTCTTCCAGCTCTCCCTTGTGGGTGCAGGGTCCCAAGGCTTTGGGCCATCCTCAACTGCTTTTCCAGGCTACAAGCAGGGAGCTGGATGGGAAGTAGAGCAGCTGGGATGTAAACCAGTACCCATATGGGATCCCAGCGCATGCAAGGTGAGGATTTAGCCACCAAGCCACAATGCTGGGTCCAAATTTGTCACTTTTTAAAAAAGGTTTATTTATTTATTTCAAAGGCAGAGTAAGAGAAAAGGGAAACATTGATCTTGCATCCAAATGTTGCTACAAGCCCGGCGGGACCAAGCTTAAGACTGGGACCTGGAACTCAATTCTGGCCTCCCACAGGGACGTAGAATTGCAAGGACTTGGGTCTTCTGTTTTCCCAGATGCATTAACCGGGAGCTAGATCAGAAGCGGAGCTGCTGTGACCTGAACTGACACTGGCCATTGGTAGCGGCTTAAACCGCTGCGCCACTGACCTGCTGATCTTGTGGGTGAGAAAAGGTGTCCTCCCGGTGTTAATTACTGATGGCTGCCGCGGGTGCAGGAGCGGAGCTGGGCTTATTTTAGACCTGGGCACTCTTGCCTCAGCCTGGTACCAGAAAGCCAGACACATCATAGGACTAGCGGGGTTCCAGCCGGCCAATGATGAGCCTAGGCCGACATTCCTTCCCTTATTAGGGCTCAAACAGAGTCTGAGCCAGTTTCCATCTTGGAAGGGGTATAAAACCCTCCCGCATGTCCCTCTGCCTGCCTTTGTTTCCCTGCAGCTCCCCAGATCTCTCTCTTGCCTGTCTCCTTTTTTCCCTCTGCATGGGGTAAGAGCCTCTGTGCATCTTTTTTCGCAACCCTCAGATGTTTTACAGGTGGCTGACAAATCTAACAGTTACCATTTCACTGCCTAAAAAGTGAGGCTGAACATCTTGACATGTATCTAAGGGTCATTCATATTTCGGTTTCTGTGAACCATCTGTCCATATCTGTTACTGATTTCTATTGGTTTACTGATCTTTCCCTCTCAGTTTAAAGAATCTTAATGTATTGTTTTTTTAGTTTACATTTGAATTAACTATGAACACTGAAATCTTTTTTTTTTTTTTTTTTGGAAAGACAGATATACGGAGAGAAGGGGAGCTAGAAAGATTTTCCATCTGCTGCTTTACCTCCGGGTCTCCCACACGGGTGCAGGGTCCCAAGGCTTTGGGCCATCCTCAACTGCTTTCCCAGGCCACAAGCAGGGAGCTGGATGGGAAGTGGAGCTGCTGGGACTAGAACTGGCGCCCATATGGGATCCTGGGGCGCTTTCAAGGCGAGGACTTTAGCTGCTAGGCCACGCCGCTGGGCCCAGTAGCTGCAATTATTAAGAATACGTAGCATGAATGCAACTTGCTGAGAGCTGATTCCAAGTGCTCTTACCACAAAACAGGAATGTCAGTGTGAGATAATGTATATGTTAAATAGCTCAATTTAGCATGCTACAATGAATACATATTTTCAAAGCTATTTATACAATAAGTATCTCCAAAATATATACATTTAAAAAAAAAGATTTATTTATTTTTAGTGCAGTCAGCTATACAGAGAGGAGGAGAGAGAGAGGAAGATCTTCTGTTCAATGATTCACTCCCCAAGTGATCTCTCTGCTTTTCAAATACACACTGAAATAAAATAATTGTAAAAGCTTATATACACACATATCTAATTAATAACCAATTAGAAGAAATAATGAAGATACCACTATAGCAACATAAAATACCTAGTTATAAGGCCAAAAAAATCTTCATGAAGAAACATTCCTAAAAGCCTTGAAGAATTAGATGATCACATTGTTTGATAGAAAAATTCAACAACACAAGCATGTCAAGGCTTTTCGGGAACTAATCTGTAAATGTGGCAGAATGTGAGAATTTCAGTAATCTTTCTGTTTTTCTCAGAAGCAGAAATGTTAATCATAAAATAAATTTGAAAGAACACACAAGCTGAAATGGACATTCCTGAGCAAACTAAGAACAATAAGGAAGTGTTGAGCTAACAGATGCAAACACATAAAACTTCTAATGAAATCAGTGTTTTCGCACATGAATTACCAATGTGGAACAAAATATAAAAGGCAGGCATAGATACTCATGCACATGAAAATAATGACTATGGTAAGGGTTTATTACAATTGTGAGGAAAAGAAAAATTTTTAAAACAATTGGTATTGGAGCAACTGAAAAGCTATATGGGAAAGATAGGCTGTGGCATTCTTTATATTTGGATGAACTTGAGACAGATCAAAAGTCTTAACATGAAACATAAAATTACATGAATGAGAAGGAAAAGCATGGATGAAGTCCCTTAAATGCTGGGTTTAAGGAAAACACTCCTAACCTGGAAGCAAACTCCAGCAGACATAAGAAAATAAACTGGGGGCCCAGCGCGGTAGCGTACTGGCTAAAGTCCTTGCCTTAAATGTCCCAGGATCCCATATGGGCGCTGGTTCTAATCCTGGCAGCCCCGCTTCCCTTCTAGCTCCCTGCTTGTGGTCTGGGAAAGCAGTGGAGAATGGCTCAAAGCCTTGGGACCCTGCACCTGCATGGGAGACCTAGAAAAGCTCCAGGCTCCTGACTTCAGATCAGCTGTTGCAGTCACTCAGGGAGTGAACCATTGGATGGAAGATCTTCCTCTCTGTATATCTGACTTTGTCATAAAAATAAAGTAAATCTTAACAAAAAACCAAACAAACAAAAAACCCAAACAAACAAACTAAAAAAAAAAAAAACAAAAACCCCAAAACTGGGCCCAGTGATGTAGCACAGTAGCTCAGCTGCTGCTTGTGAAGTCGGTATCCCACATTGGTATCCCAGCTCCACTCCTGGCTGCTGCACTTCCGAAGAAGATAAGTTAGATCATATCAAAACAAGCTGTGCATGACAGAAAAGCTCAAAGGAAAACTGAGAAGACAAATGACAAGTGGGAAACATATTCACAAATTGAAATCCAGGCGCAAACATCATTACTATTCAATAATCTTCTCAGGCCCAAGCCAGTAGCCTAGTGGCTAAAGCATCACCTTGCATGTGCTGGGATCCCATATGGACACTGGTTCAAGTCCCAGCTGCTCCACTTTTTGTCTACCTCCCTATTTGTGGCCTGGGAAAGCAGTCGAGGATGGCCTTGGGACCCTGCACCCGTGTGGGAGACCAGGAAGAGGCCCTGGGCTCTTGGCTTTGGGTAGGCTTAACTCCAACCATTGCAGCCACTTGGGGAGTAAATCCACAAACACAAGATCTTCCTCTCTGTATCTCTTCTCTGTATGTCTGCCTTTCCAATAAAAATAATAAATAAATCTTAAAAAAAAAAATCCCAAAGCAGGAGCCTGTTATGGGTCTCCCACACGGGTGCAGTGTCCCAAGGCTTTGGGCCATCCTCTGCTACTTTCCCAGGCCACAAGCAGGGAGCTGGAAGGGAAGTGGAGCTGCTGGGATGTGAACTGGCGCTCATATGGGATTCTGGCAATGCGAGGGCTTTAATCACTAGGCTATCACACCAGGTTCGCTTTTTCTTTTAATAATACTTCTTCCAGCAGGCATGAGATAATACCATGATTTTAATTTGCATTTCTCTGATTACTGGTGATTTTGAGACCTTTGCTTCCATATGCCTGTTAGCCATTTGTGTGTCTTTGTTTGAGTAATATCTGTTCAAAATCTTTGCCCATTTTTTTCATTGAGTTCTTTTTCATTGATTTTTTTTTTGGAATGTTAACAGCAGCATTCAAAGTGTGAAGATCAAATCAAGTTAGTTAGCATTTTCATCTATTTAAAGATTAAAAAAAACCTTGACACTGATAATACATATTCATGGGGTACACTGTGACATTTCAATAAATGTATACAATATGTACTGATTGAATCATGGCAATTAACATTTCCCTCTCCTTTCCATCACTTTCAGATTGGAGTCTTTGAGCTCTTCTATTTGTACATATATATATGCATATATATATAAATTTATATATGATTATTGTGGGGGCCGGCAGTGTGGCATAGCTGGTAGAGGTGCCACTTGCAGTTTGGCATCCCGTATGGCATTCCATATGCCCATCTGGGTGCTAGTTTGAGTCCCTGCTGCTCCACTCTCATTGTTATATTTCTACATGAACTTTCTGGTCTCGTGGCATTGGCTATCACCCACCATGCAATCTTTGAAAGCAGGGAAGACAATGGGCTTCCTTATCTTGGTCAAGATTTGAGAATGAAAGCCTCTATTTCTCTATTACTATTTCTCTTACTTAAAATGTTGCACTTTGGGGTAATCAGGTTAAGCAAATGGTCTTCAAGTTTGTTTTTGACATAATTAAAAGCTCCAGAATACTTACGTGGTGGATGCCGTGTGACACAATCACCGAAGGGGATCTATGGTGTGGAGTAGGGACCATGTCTGTAATATCGTGGTCCTTCAGTGACAAAGATGTGGATTTTATTCCTAACTCCGCTCCTGGCATCTTGGGCAAATTCCTTAGTCTCTCACAGAGCCTCCCGTGCCTTTTTATAACATAGAGACAATGATAATGGTTCCTGCACAACACTTTTCCTGACATTGGAATTTACAACCTAGCACATAATAAACGCTCGTTAAATGGTAAATATTACCAATACCAACCCAAGGTAATGGACACGGCAAGGGCTCTCTGGGTAGGGCTTGAATTCAGAGAGGGTGGAGAAAGACAAAAAGCAGATGTTGATTTTAGCCTAGTGGGTTCTTTACCAGCAGCTTCGAATCCTGGCTGCTGTGTTTGCAGTCTTGGCTTCCTGCTGCTAGGCATGCGAAGTCAACAGAAGATGACTCAAGTCATTGGACTCCTGCACCCACGTGGGAGAGCTGGCTGCAGTTTCTGGCTTTTGGCTTCTGGTTTCTGCTTGGCCCCACCCTGGCAGCAGTGGATATTTGGGGAGTTAACTAGTGGATGGAAGATCTATCTGTCTCTGTTTTTGTCTCTCCTTTTGCCTTTCAAATAATAAACAAGTCTTTCTTTTTTTTTTTTTTTTGTAAAGGTTTATTTTTATTGGAAAGGCAGATTTACAGAGGGAGACCTGGAGGAAGCTTCTGGCTCCTGACTTCGGATTGGCTAAGCTCCAGGGATTGTGACCACTTGAGGAGTGAATCAACGGATGGAAGATCTTTCTCTCTGTATTTTTGATTTTCCTATACAAAGAAAACTTTTTTTAAAAAAAGAAAGCAATATTATGTAAAATTTGATTGGTTCTCATTACCACCTGCAGAATATTTGAATATGAATATTATGTATCATTATGCATATGAGAGCAAACCATTTCAAATCAAATTTTGTGCTATTTATCTTAAGGCCCCACTGGCTTTTCCATGCCAGATAGTTTATTTTGTATAGTTGTTATTTTGCATTTTAATTTGAGGCCTTTATTTATTTGCAGTTAATACCAAAATTCTTTTGAAAATTAGATATTTCTGTGTGTTTCCTGGTCAGTGTTTGCTGACTATTTATTAGTGTAATGGCTCAGAATAATACACTGCATCCTATATCCATCCTTGCATGCCATTCTTCATGGGGTCTGACTGACTTCAGTGTCTTTAAATGAATATGCAATTTAGGGCCCAGCGCGGTAGCCTAGTGGCTACAGTCCTCGCCTTAAATGAGCTGGGATCTCATATGGGCGCCGGTTCTAATCCTGGCAGCCGCACTTCTCATCCAGTTCCCTGCTTGTGGCCTGGGAAAGCAATCGAGGATGGCCCAAAGCCTTGGGACCCTGCACCTCTGTGGGAGACCTGGAAGAAACTCTTGGCTCCTGGCTTCGGATTGGTTCAGCTCCAGATGTTGCGGTCACTTGGGGAGTGAATTATTGGACGGAAGATCTTCCTCTCTGTATATCAGACTTTACAATAAAAATAAAATAAATCTTAAAAAAAAAAGAGAGATTTTTTTAAAAGTGCATATGCAATTTGGCAATTAGATGAATGGAAAGAAAGACAACGGGCATGTAAAGGTGGCGAAGTGAGGGAGGCAGCGGTGGCCTTGAGCAGGGCACTGGCTCCCTGACCAGCAGTGTGTTGAATACTGGAAGCTTTCCCTCTCCTACCTCTCCACCCTGCATCCCATGCATCTGCACTTGACCTTAGCCAAAAGGCTGAGAAGCAATTAACCCATGCAGCTAGATGAGTGGGAACTTGCATTGATCTCTGTTCCAGATTCGAGTTGAGAGGTAAAGTATGAACAGGCACCGGTACAACAACCACGAAATCAAGCTTCAAGTGCCAGTAGACACCTAGAAAACATGAGCAAGGAGAGGGGTTGGGGGGGGGGGGCGGGAAGCAGAACAGGAAAGAGAAGGAAGCTAATGATGGGTATGTTATTATCAAGAACTATAAAGAATGACTCATTTAAAATACCAGTAGGCCAACCACTTGCAATGCCAGAATCCTTTATTGGCATGCAAGCCACAGCTGCATTGCTTCTGATCTAGCTCCTTGCTACATGCATCTGGGAAAGCAACAGAATGTGTGGTTTAGGTGCTGGATTTCCTGCTACCCCTGTGGGAAGCTCCGCATGCAGTGAGAGTGAAAGCTGTAGGTGAGATCATAAGCAGGTGTGTGTGTGGCAGGGAGGAAGGTTTAATGCAGAGAGCTGGGTCATTACATAAGAAGGGTTAAAGGAATTAAAGGGGTGAGTGTGACTCAGGCACAAAGGAACTGCTTCTTTCCCAGGCGGAGTAGGTGTTGGCCAGATCTTTGGGATTTATGTTTGGGCTAGTGTTGATTCTACTAAGGCAACAATGGCGGGAGGTGGGGGCAGAAGGGAGGAGCACACATGATGACTCAATTGACTAATCATCCACCTACAAGCGCCTGAGTCTCATATGGGCTTGTGTCCCAGATGGCTCCACTTCCCATCCAGCTCCCCGTTTGTGATCTGGGAAAGCAAGGGAGGATGGCCCAAGGCCTTGAACCCACATCAGTGGCCTGGAGGAGGCTCCTGTCCGTGGCTTCAGATTGACTCAACTCCACCATTGCACTGGGAGGGAACCAGAAAATGGAAATGTTTATCTTTGTCAATCTACCTTTCCAACAAAAATGAATAAATCTTTTTTTTTTTCAATAAAAATGACAACAAAAAAGGGCAGAGGTCTGCTCCATTTCAGACCTTGGCAACTGTCCCCGCTGAGGGTCTAAGGAAGGAATTGTGTAGCTCCGATCAGTTCTGATCCTCACAGAAGGGTAGAACCAGGGGGAGTACCTGAGTGAGTGAAGCCCGCCTCACATGGGAACCTAGAACTCTTGAATAGAGTCCTTGTCTCTTTCCTCACAAGTTCATCATTTCAACTAAAAGACAGAGAGGGTTGTGATGCTGCAAATTCAACCACTACTTATAATGCAGCATCCCATACAGCACTGGTCTGAGTCTCACCTGCTCCAGTTCCAGTGCAACTCCCTGCGGATGCACCTTGGAGCCCTGACACCAACAATGGGACACCACCATGGGGTTCCTGGCTGCTGCCTTTTGAAATACGTATTTTTTAAAAAGCAAAATAAAAGGGAGTAAATTGACATGTGAATATAGCAGATACCGCGTGATAAGTGGAAACCATACAGGAATTTGGACCACTGTGATCTAGTGCTTGCCTCCCTTCCTTATCTCTGAACTTTAGAAGGATGGCATGTATGGAGAGAAACTAGGCTGCCGCGAAAACCGAATCCAATGCCACACCAATTTATTGTGCATTGTTACCCACTGTGCCTAACGCTTTCCTTGACACGGCGCCTCTGGACACAGCTTTGTGAAATCAACTGTTTCACAAAAACTGGCTTGGGCACGTAAAACAAGGTATGCTTACCTTGACATTAAGAATGCAGGCGGTTCAATTGGTGAATCCTCCACTTCCAAGCGCGAGGACCCCATATGGGCACTGGTTCTTATCCCGGCTGCTTCACTTCCCTTCCAGCTCCCTGCTTGTAGCCTGGGAAAGCAATGGTGGACGGCCCAAAGCCTTGGGACCACTGCACCCGCATGAGAGACTTGGAAGAAGCTCCTGGCTCCTGGCTTTGAATCTGCTCAGGTTCAGCCATTGCGGCCAACTGGGGAATGAACCGTGGCAGATCTTTTTATCCCTCCTTTTCTCTGTAAATCTGCCTTTCCAGTAAAAATATTCACAGCTGAGCTGATCTGCAGTCAGGAGGCAGGAGCTTCTTCCTGGTCTCCCACTCAGGCACAGGGTTCTGGGGTTTTTAGTCCTCTGCTACTGCTTTCCCAGGCTACAAGCAGAAAGCTAGATGGGAAGTGGAGCAGCCGGGGTACAAACCAGCACCCATATGGGATCCTAGCATATGTCAGGTTAGGATTTAGCCATTAGGCTACTGCACTGGGCCCTAAAATAAAATCTTTAAAGAGTGCGGATGATTTTTCCTCTGTAGATAGCTTCTGCCCCAGCCTTGAGCACATGGCACAGAATCCAAAGAGACCATGCGGGGAGTGGAGCAGTGTGTGAGAAAGAATGCCTTTTTTGTCTGTGGCATGCACAATCTGAAAGAAATGGATGAAAGGAAAGCTGAGTCCCTCCTCCAACCTAAATTCTCCTTCCCTGGTTTGTCTCGAGAGAGAGGAATAAAAGAGGCATACTTGTGTTTGACAGTGTCTTTTGTCTACCTGGAATTGATTTTTGTGCGCACTATGAGATAGGAGCCCATTTATATATTTTTTCCTTTTGCCCAGAGATAGCCACTTGTCTCAGTTTGTGGAGAATGCATCTCTTGGCACTGACGGCCACGCTGCAGTGGCTGCGTATCCTGTCCAGGATCCTGCAGGCCTGCTTCTTGGTTGGCTGATCTGGTCGCCTGGCTGCCTTGGCCAGCAGTCTACTAGCATCTTGCCTTCGTCACTGCACCTTTATCATGGCTTCTTACCCAGGAGGGCAGTTCTCCTGGGCTTGTCTGTCCTCAGGAGTAATTTGGCTATTCTTGTCTGCGTGAAGTTCAGCTTCCCATGTTTCCACAAGAACGCCCCTTGGAATTTTGGTTGAGTTTGCATTCAATCTTTCAAGCAGGGGCAAGAGTTGAATGACATGTTTACAAGATTCTTCTATCCCATGAGCACGGTATTTTCTCAATGACTGCAACTTCTGGAGTTGGTCTATTTCCCAGAAGTCAATATGTGGGAGCTTTTCCCACATCGGTGCAGGATCCCAGTCACATTAACAGGGAGCTGGATTGGAAGTGGAACAGCCAGCACTTGAACTGGTGTCCCATGGGATGCTGGCATCTCAAGCACTGACTTCACCCACTAAGCTACAGTGCTGGTCCTAAATGTTTAATTTTATTTGAATTTCAGACACACACACACACACACACACACACACACACACACACAGAGAGAGAGAGAGAGAGAGAGAGAGAGAGAGAGAGAGAGAGAGAGAGGCACTGATTTACTCTCCAAATGATTGTTGTAGCTGGGTCTGAAGCAGCCTGAAGCCAGATGCCCAGAACTCATTCCGGATCTCCCATGAGGAGAGAAAGGAATCCAATTTCTGAGCCATCCCTTGCTGCCTTCCTGGGTGCACATTAGCAGAACTCTAACTCAGAAGTGGAGTTAGCTGTATTAGAACCAGGCCCTTGGATGCGGGATATGGGTGCCCCAGTGGCATCTTAAACTATTGCACCAAATACACACCCCTGGGGAGAAAGTCTTTGAGTGGTATCTTCATACTGTTCCACTCCTCAAAGACAGCAATCACATTTTCAATGATTATATTGTAGACAACATTGTGAATGGAGGTGTGTTTCCTGGAGTTCACTACTGTGGTTTGGATGTAGTTTGTCCCTTACAGGTTCATGTGTTAGAATCTTATTCCCCAATACGGTGAACGTGGAACTTATTAGCAGGTGATTGGTTCGTTGAGCGTAATTAGCAGGTGATTGGTTCCTTGAGGCAGGTTCTGAGTAAGTTCTCTTGGATCCCAGTTAATCCTCCAAGAGTGAGTTGCTATGATTATTATTTTAAAGCAAGCCAGCCTGTCCTCGCCTCACTCTCTGGCTACCTGTATCACCATGTGATTTCTTGGTCTTGCATGTTATTACCACGATGCCATTCTCCATGTGGTTTTCGTCAGAGCTGGCCGTCTGCTGCTTGGCCTTTCGGCTTTCAAAGGTACTGATTAAGCCTTCTCTGAGTTACCGTTGTCAGGTGTTACCTTTGTAATGTTGTGCACGGGGTAGTCCTGCCTGTGGTGTGGTAGTCTTATACAATGAGTTGCCTGTTACTTATGTTCTATCTTGACAATACCCTGGCTTTTCTACTCCTCTGGTATTTTGGAATTAATTTTCCTACATCAGAACTCCTTACATTGCTATTTAGATCTGTATAAGAATATTTTCTCAGGGCCTATATCTATAAAAATGAAAAATAGGAAGGAGTGGGTATTGAATATATTTCATTTTAGGACTAAATAATTGTCATCCGTGCATACATGGACTATAAAAAGAGCTCATTCAATTTATTCAGTGATGTGTTTTAAATAAATTCAATAACTAATTTTTAATTCATTAGTTTATGCTGTTTTGGTCAACTGAACATTACTAAATATAATTATGGCTTAATGTGTAGTAATAGCTTTTTTAAAAAAGCTTTATTTATTTTTTTGGAAAGGCAGATATTCAGAGAGGAGGACAGACAGAGAGGAAGATCTTCCATCCGATGATTCACTCCCCAAGTGACCGCAACGACCGGTACTGCACTGATCCAAAGCCAGGATCCAGGAACTTCCTCCAGGTCTCCCACGTGGGCGCAGGGTCCCAAGGTTTTGGGCCGTCCTCCACTGCTTTCCCAGGCCACAGGCAGGGAGCTGGATGGGAAGTGGGGCCAACCGGATTAGAACCAGCAACCATATGGGATCCCGGGCGTGCAAGGTGAAGACTTTAGACTCTGGGGATGAGTGGTGGTTGTAGCGCAGTAATGTGAAAGTACTCAATGTCCCTGAAGTGTACACTCAAAACATAGTAGATTTTATGTTTATTTGTATTTTATCACAGTTATAAGGAGCTTTTTAAAAAAATATTTTATTTTTATTGGCAAGGCAGAGTTACAGAGGAGAGAAAGAAAAATCTTCCATCCACTGGTTCACTTCCCAAGTGGCCTCAATAGCTGGAGCTGAGCCACTCCAAAGCCAGGAGCCAGGAGCTTCTTTCAGGGCTCCCATGCGAGTGCAGGGTCCCAAAGCAGTCACCCTTTGCTGCTTTCCCAGGTCATGTGCTGGGTGCTGGATGGGAGATGAAGCAGGATGGACACAAACCGATACCCATGTGAGATGCTGGCACTTGCAGGTGGAGGATTAGCCAGTTGTAACAGTGTGCTGGCTCCGCGGTAAACTTGCAATTATGTTTTGGCTTCCGCAGAGTAAAAGCAAATCAGAATCATGGCAGAAAGGAGTGATCAAGGGTCCCTCAGTAGAAGGATGGCCGGGGATGCACCAGCATGGGACGTGGCAAAGGCACTTGTGGACTCATGATAGACATTTGTTGCTTCCCTGTCCCCAGCCCCAGGGTTGGTGAACAGACTAACAGTATCTGCAATGTGCCCTTCTGGCCAGAGGGTGTCTTGGCATGAGTAGGATTTGTCTCTGATGTTATCATGATTGACTGAATATAGATAGCAACTTGTTCTCATCCCCGGGAGCTGGTGGGAGGCTTTGCATCATGCCTTCTAGATCGTTCTCATGGGAGAACCATTCAGCCTACATTGTCTCCTTGCCAGGGTCAGGCTTCATAATCCACCCAATTGTGGGGTTGCCCACTCCAGCTACAATCTGCAATAAATGTTTTCTTTTCAAGAGAAAGTCCCACCAGGTATTTTAGCTAAAGCAACTGAAAGCAGACTAGCACATTGGTACAACTCAGTATTCATGGTTTTGTTGTGACACTTGAGTCTATAACCCATTTTGCAGAACTTGTCTGGGAGCCCAGCCTGTTCCAGTGGGGTGACATTTGTCCAGTGTGTTATGAATTTTGCCATTTACCCAAGATGCCAGACACCAGCAAGCCACACGGGAGATTTTTTACTTGGCACAGAAGGGGGCGAAGGCAGAGAGGGGACAGAGAGAGGAAGAGAGGGGACTTCAGCCATAGTGGCAGGAGGAAGGCTCCAAAGAGAGAGGGGCCAGTGCGGAGAGGGGCCCCCTGCAAGTGCATGCAAGGAGCAAAAAGAGAAAAAAATGGAAGAGAAAATGATAGCGAATGAAGGGGTGGTTATTGGGAGTGCATAACCAGGAGCCAGGAGCTTCTTCCACATCTCCCATGTGGGTGCAGGGTTCCAAGGCTTTGGGCCGTCCTCTACCGCTTTCCCAGGCCACAGACAGGGAGCTGGATGGGAAGTGGAGCAGCAGCGACATGAACTGGCACCCACATGGGAGCTCCATGCGTGCAAGGCAAAGAATTTAGCCATGAGGCTACTGTGCTGGACCCATGGCACGATTATCTTTTTTAACACTTCTGTCTGAAGCTGGATGGTGAGCACACAGGGATTCCTATATAAATTTGTATTTTTTGGTATGTCAAACATTTAAAAATTTTGAAACAACAAACAACAGAAAGAAAATTCATAATTGATGCTTCTAGCATTTTGGGGAAGAGTGGATCACATTGGCAATGAAGCACTAGAGAGCTACTGTGAAACTGTTTCAAGAATCTCCCACCCGGGACAAGTGCCTAGGCCCTGAACTAGCTCTGTTCCTTCCTGTCCCCGGGCCTTTGCTTCCGCAGTTTCTGTTCTCTGGAGGGCCTTTTGCCTACTTAGCCTGGTTAATTTGCATTACCCTGCCTTCTAGCAGCTTAACTTTAAAGCCCTCAGTGAAGTCACTTGTCACAGCCTTAGGGCCAGCCTCAGCTTCTTTCTGGAAATCAAAAAGTGGAACTAAAAACTGCGTGCTCACGGCTTCTGGAGGAGTCGGTTTCCACAAGCAGATGCACTTGCCGCGGTTTGAGCGAAGGCGGTGGGACAATGGCTGTCTCCGCAGGGCAGCAAGCTTGCAGCGGTTTGTTCTTTGTCTGCAAAAGCCTCATGGTTGGGCGTGGCCTGTGCTGCTGCACAGCAGGTAAGCTGCTGCCTGGAATGCCAGCATCCCAGATGAGTGCTGGTCCGAGTCCACCTCCCCGTTAATGCCCCTGCGATGGGCAGTGGAAGACGGCCCTAGTACTGAGCAGCTGTCGGTGTAAGCACCAAGTTCCTGTATGAAATGTCTAACGTACTTCCGGTCTCCTGCACTCATCCTTGGTTAAACGGTGCATCACCTGCCACTTGGTGCGCATTTGTCCTAGGATTTTCTGGTGCTGGGTTATGTTCCTAAACAAGAGCAGAGAATTGATTTGCCATTGCCTGCTACGTAGTCATTGGCTCAATAAGTCCATATGAAGTACAAATTGATAGATTGAAATACCATAACATGGTAGGCAGGATGATGGGCATCTAAAACCGTCACACCATAACCCTAGAAGCTGGGAGTTTGACATTTCATGGATGGGATTAAGTGAGAGGTCTGAGACAGGGAGATAGTCTTGGACTGGCTGGGTGGGGCCAGACTATTCACTAGAATCCTTTACAGGGGAAGAAGGCCAAAGAATAGATTAGTGAGATGTGCTTTGAGAAGGACCTGAGCCACCATTGCTGCCTGAGAAGGTGGTGGTGCTGTGGGGACATGACTCAAGCATGGTGACCTCTGGAGTGCTGGATTGGCCACCCTACAGCCAGTGAGAGAAACCGGGACTCAGTCCCACCACCGCAGCCTTCTGCTGATGATCCAAGTGAGCACGCACCTGCAGTTCCCTCTAGGCCTCAGGCAATGGAAGCCCCATTGACACCTTCAGTTTAAAATTTTATTATATAGGGCCCGGCACAGTAGCCTAGCAGCAAAAATCCTTATCTTGAATGCGCCAGGATCCCATGTGGGCTCCAGTTCTAATCCCGGCAGCTCCACTTCCCATCCAGCTCCCTGCCTGTGGGCTGGGAAAGCAGTGGAGGACGGTCCAAAGCTTTGGGACTCTGCACCTGTGTGGGAGACCCAGAAGAGCTCCAGGCTCCTGACTTCGGATCAGCATAGCGCCAGTCATTTCGGTCACTTGGGGAGTGAATCATCGGATAGAAGATCTTCCTCTCTGTCTCTCCTCCTCTTTATATATGTTTGACTTTGCAATAAAAAATAGATCTAAAAATATGTAAATAAATAAATAGATCTTCAAAAATTATCACATATAATTTTATTTTTAATAGTATATTCATCTTTACTTTTGATGATGTGGGAAGGGTCGAAGAATGGGGTGCAGGAAAGTGAATGATAACTGTCTCCAATTTCCTTTTTTTTTTTTTTTCTGGTATCTGGGGCAAGTGGAAAGAGAAAGGAAGAGAGCTATTCCCAGCATTCCAACCGCATCAGTACCCAGGAATGGGGGATGGCCGCCTGATATCATCCCAGGGTCCCCTATGTGGAGCATGTTCCAAGGACACTGTTTGAGTGGTTTTGATAGTTCTGCACATCCACTGGTGGTTGCGGATTTACAGAGAAGGAGGTCTTCTAGCCATTAACTCATTCAACTTACTCCAACAGCCACAGAAACTGAAGCTGGGAGGCAGGAACTTATTCTGGGTCTCCCATGTACATGCAAGTACCCAAGGCCTTGGGCCATCTCCCCACTGCCTTTTCAGGCCATAAGCACAGAGCTAGAACAGAAGTGGAGCGGTCAGTACTCAAACTGATGTCCATGTAAGATATTGGTGCTGAAGGCAGAGGATTAGTCTACTATGCCATGGTGCCAGCCCTGACATTTTCGTTTCAATCTGCTAAGACTCATGGTGGACTTCCAGCCTTCAAAACACTAAGGAAGTAAGATTGAGTAGCTCTAAGTGACTCAATTTGTGGTACTTTGTTATAACAGCATTAGACATAAAATACATACACTTTCAAATTGCCATAATGGCCCAGGCTGTTCTAGGCTGAAGCAAGTGTCAGGAACTCCATCCAGGTGTCCCATCTAGGCAGCAGGGGCCTGTGTACTTGGGCCATCTTTTGCTTCCCCAGGTACATTAGCAGGGAGTTGGAACCCAAGTGAGTGCCTGGCAAATAGCAGTTTAGCTTGTTGCACCACAGTGTTGGACCCAGCACACAAACACTTGAGATAGAGCCCAATATGTGATTTTCCATGCTTCATGATCATATGATTTCAAGTTGACCACAGTAAATGCATATTAGAAAATGACTCTTTGGGCCCGGTGCCATGGCCTAGCAGCTAAAGCCCTTGCCTTGAACGCACCAGGCTCCCATATGGGCACCAGTTCTAATCCTGGCAGCTCCACTTCCCATCCAGCTCCCTGCTTGTGGCCTGGGAAAGCAGTCGTCAAGGACGTCCCAAAGCCTTGGGACCCTGCACCCGTGTGGGAGACCCAGAAGAAGTTCCTGGCTCCTGGCTTTGGATCGGCACAGCACCAGCTGTTGCGGTCACTTGGGGAGTGAATCATCTGATGGAAGATCTTCCTCTCTGTCTCTCCTCCTCTCTGTATATGATTTTGTAATGAAAATAAAATAAAAACTTTTATAAAAAGAAAATGATTCTTTTTGCAAGTAATATATGTAAATATCTTGTTCCAAGAGGCATCCATGTCCTACCCGTGACACAAGGTTAAAGATTCATCATTGCATGACAGTATAAATTTTTATTTCTTTTCAGGAGAGTGTTTGGCACAGTAGGATTTCAGATGTAAATATGCTTTGGTTCAGCAATATACTTCTACGAATTTGTCCTATTGATCTGTTTTCATAAGTCAACACTAATGTGTGGGCATGAATCTCTGCTAGTGTGGTTTATAATAAGAGATGGCCAATTGCTAAAATCAGTTTTATATACACACACTAACATGTCCATTGTATATTAATGAAACAAGGAAGTACCGAGCAGTCCCCATAAGATTATGTCATTAAAAATTTTATTCTTATTGGGAAGTTAGATATACAGAGAGAGGAAGATCTTCCATCCACTAGTTCACTCCTCAAGTGGCTGCAATGGCCAGATCTGAGCTGATCTGAAGCCAGGAGCTGGGAGCTTCTTCCGGGTCCCTCGTGTGGGTGCAGGGGCTCAAGGCTTTGGGCCATTTTCTACTGTATTCATAGTTCATAAGCTGTCAGGACTCAAACAAGTATAACAAACATAAATAAGGAACTTGGACAGTGGTATTAGATAGTGCCAAGATGTCACCCTGAAGGTCGAAAAGTGAAAGGGGACTGCGTCAAAGGATGTCTCCAAGATGCACTTCTGCTACTGCTTTGTCAGGAGGTCAGGTTGATCAACTCAAGGTCTCAAGGTCCAGACAGATGAGTTACTCCAAGTTCCCCCAATGCAGGTGGGTGAGAGGGATCCATACTGCCCAGTAGAAGCCAGGCAAAGGAATTGGAGACCTGCAGCACCCCCTGCAGGCAACCTGTTGACCTCAGTGGACACCCTTTGCCACTCATCAGGCCTGACCCCTGCAGCACCGGCTCACTGCTCACTGACTTTACAGCCCTCCTCTCACTGAATTCTGGAGGACTTGACACAAGTACATGAACTTGTGTGCCTAGTAAAGGGCACAGAAGATGCTAGAGGGTGGAATGCATCTTTACTTACTTATTTATTTTTTATTTTGAAAATCTCTTTTTAAAAAGATTTATTTTTACTGCAAAGTCAGATATACACAAAGGAGGAGACACAGGGAGAAAGATCTTCTGTCCGATGATTCACTCCCCAAGTGACCGCAACGGCTGATGCTGCGCCTATCCGAAGCCAGGAGCTCGGAACCTCCTCCGGGTCTCCCACACGGGTGCAGGGTCCCAAGGCTTTGGGCCGTCCTTGACAACTGCTTCCCCAGGCCACAAGCAGGGGGCTGGATGGGAACCGGGGCCGCCAGGATTAGAACAAATGCCCATATGGGATCCTGGAGCATTCAAGGTGAGGACTTTAGCCGTTAGGGCACCGCCTTGGGCCCTATTTTGATAATATTACTTAGTTGATTCAGGCACAAAGGATCAAGGGTTTCAGGAAAATGGGTAAGATCATTGTTTCCACATTAATATCATGGTTTTTTGTTGTTGTTGTTTTTTGTTTTTGTTTGTTTTTCTGTATCTGGGGTAAGGGGAGAAACAAAGGGAAAAGCCCCACCCAGCCTCCCACCCATCCCAGGTCCCCAATGTGAGGCATGCTCCTAGGGTCCTGCTCAAGCAGTTTTGATAATTCAACAGCTCTGAATTGCTGCCAATCTTGCTATTTCCAATCACGATGAAACCTATTAAGAATCCACTGGCTGACATAGTCTCTTCATGGGTTGCAATCAGCAGTTCAGTTGGAGGGATCTCCAAAGAAACTTCATTAGAGGTGATCCCAGACCTGATTCTTGTGTGTGAATGCCAGTACAGGGTCTGGCACAGTCTGTCACCCCAATCAGCTTATGCACATGCTGGTTGTTGCAATTGCTGGGTCAGTTCTGTTTCCAGCCCTGTCTTTCACGCGAACCAATGGTTGCTGTAGCCCACCCCGATCCTGCCTGCTTCATACTCGGCCCTCACGCAAACCAGTGGAAGCTGTAGCCTAGTCGGGGTGACTCTCCATAACCCCAACCAGGCCTGCCCCCTAGCGTAGTCCCCATGCTTGCAGACTATGTACTGCAGACTTGTTCAGTCTGTCCCACATCCCATTTAGCTCTCGTACATTTCAATGGGCATTGAAGCCTATTCAACCCAACCAACCAGCTTTACTATCCAGCCCACACACGTACTGGCACGTGCCTTTCTGTCAAGCCGCCCCTGCCCCAGTCCTGGTTTACATGCTCTCCAGTAAGAGTGGTAACCCAAGAGGGAGTTGCCCACTATTTCCTTCCTAAGCCATTTCCACTCCCGGATCCTGCACTCTCCAGGTGGTGCTGCGGTTTAACTTGACAGATTTAGCCCCCAGTGCCAGCCTCTGCCAGCTGATGCTATAGCAAAGCCCAACCAACCCTCACTCACTCTAATTTATGCTTGTACCAGTTGGAACAGTCAGCAGAGCCTGGCTTTTCCCTGATCTAGCTCACATGAGGCCCACAGGTGTTGCAGCCCTGCCTGGTCTGGTCTGCCCCCATCCCAACTCACGCTCTCCAGTGGGAGTAGCTGTCCAGCAGAGGAGCCCACATTCCCCTTGGCGGCTTTGCACCCTCCCTCCCTGGTTCTCACGTGTGCTGTTTGGGCACTGTGACCACATCACCTTACCTTGGCTTTCCATAATGTTCACTGGTATGTGTTGCAATCGAACCTGGCTCAACCCACATTCTGTTCTGGTGCTTGGATTCACCAGTGTATGATGTGAACTGGTTCAGCCTGATCTGCCCCCAACCTTTGCCAAATGTATGCTGGTGGGTATCTTTCTCTGACCTGGTCTGGGTTGTTCCTTATCGTGGTTCTTGCTCTCACCTGTAGGGACTGTCCCGACAGAGGAGTTTCCCAAGCTCCTCCATCAGAACCTCTCCCTATGCCAGATCTTGCGCATACTGGTGGGTTCATGGGCCAGCCTTACTTAGTCCACCTCCTGTCCTGGCAGGAACAGTGGCCTCTCCTTGCTGGCCTTCAATCCATTCTGGTTCTTACTGTTGGATGTTTCAGCCCAGCCAAGGCTCATCCACACCCAGACACTGCTCATACATGGCTCAGTAGAGGCAGAGACCTAGCCTAGTCCATCTTACATCTACCCAGGTTCTCCAGTGCACCGGATGAGCAAAGTGAAATTACAGCCATATCCAGACTAGAATGCGGCCCCCACTCCAGCCCCCGCATTCACCAGTGGGAACCCCCAACCTAGCAAGGGTGTACTTTCACAGCTCCCCAACTGGGTCTATTCCCACCCCTAGATTACATGTGTGCCAGTTGTTGTTCTGACCCAGTTGGCTTAGCTAGCCCTCACCTGTCTCAGCCTTTGCCTTCAATGCTGTGGCCTGGTATACCTGGCTTATGCAGACCTGTCGGTGTAAGAGACTAGTTCGGCATGACCTGTGCTCCAGCCTGATTTCTGTTCTTCCTTGTGAGTTAAGGTTTGCTTGGCCCTGCCCAGTCTGCCCCCTTCCAGTTGCAGCTCAGCCTACCCCACATCCTGTTTTAGGATGCACATTTGAGTGCTGCTGCCTTGACTGCCTAGACTGTTGTTGGTTCCTTTACCTGTAAGTGGCAGGTTCCATGGTCACACCTAGCTTACCCCATCACCACCCCAGTTCGTGAGCTAACCAGCAGGACTTGTATTTCCACAGGATTGGGCCCACACTTCCCCCACAGAATCTACCCCCGAACCTGGTTCTCTCGCATGCTGGTTAGTGTCTTGACCCTGCCAGGTGTGACCCTTCTACTGTTCCACTACTCATTCAGGTTCTGGTGCCTAGCACTGCCAGACAGGCCCTAGCCTTAGCTTTCATGTGGACTGGTGTGTGGCAGTCAGTGATGCTCTATGCTAACAGCCCATCTCAGGATTCCAATGTGGGCTGACAAATCAGTCTGGCCCAAATAGATCTCATGGACTCTCCCCTCCAAACCACCAGGTCTCAGTTCCACTCTTGCCAGAAAGTTCTGTGACCCCTTCACTGGGAATCTCCCAGGATTCATCCCTCACCTACACTCACCCTGGGCTTATCCACGGATGTCCCTAGGCAGCAATTACATGCCCTAAAAACCCCAGAGCTCGCCACCGGGCAGCCAGCAGACAGAGCCTCGTGCCAATAGGTGCACTGGTTGCCCAAAGCCTAGGACTTGGTCACCACTTGACAGCAGTGACTATGGTCTGAGTCCCCTGCATTGGGTCCTGCCTGGCTGGGGCACCCCCTACAGCAGCCAGCTGCAGGAGGCTTCTTTAGCCCCAGCCCCAAGGCCGAACACTGCCCCGGCTCTTCCTGCTGCAAGACGGTTGCGGCAGGACAGAGCCCAGGCCTTAATTCAGTTCCCAAGCTTCCCTCATTGTGTACTTACCCTGAGGGAAGAAGTTCCTCAGGCCTGGAATCGCCCAAGACTTGGTCACCATTTGGCAGCAGTGACCATGGCCTGAGTCCCTAGCATTGAGTCCAGCCTGGCTGGGGCACCCCCTGCAGCAGCCAGCTGCAGGGGTCTCCTTTTACCCCATCCTGGAATGCATCTTTAAAAGCTCCAGGTCTTGTCTAGGGCATTGTCCAAGGTCTCCACTCACCAGCTCCAAAGTGTCAAGATGCTGGCTGGCACTGCTGTAGCTCAGCTATTTTGTCTTCTCTAGTGCTTGCTTCTGGACATTGCCTCCATGAGTCCTCCAGGATTTTTAGGAGTTTGAGAATCTTCCTTCCAATTTGTCCCTGGGGAATAACTGCAGTGGCCAGCATAACACCTACATCAGGGCTGTTCCTCAGGGCACCTTTGTTTGATGCCTCCTGGGCCTTCACTTTGTCCTCCATGACTGCCCAGGATTTGCTTAAGCCCTCTGCTTTCCTGAAGGCCTCCTGCACTTGTGACAGCAATTCTCCTGAAACCCTTGGCAATAGCCTCTTTGGTTGCAATCACATCAGTTCCCCAAGGCCTTGAGTTCTGCAGGTACATTTCCCCACAGAACTCATCCTCAGTGAGGGAACCAGCAGGTCCCAAAGGGGCCCTGCAAGAGTAGGGTCACTGGAGCCCCAGTGGAGACATCTTGTGCAGGGTCTCATCAGACACAACCCACAGGCCCTAGGTGTCTTTCACTGCTGCTCATGGGACAATTCTGGGTGTAGACCGGCCAGTGGCGCCAGT
This sequence comes from Ochotona curzoniae, assembly GCF_017591425.1. Lineage (NCBI taxonomy): Eukaryota > Metazoa > Chordata > Mammalia > Lagomorpha > Ochotonidae > Ochotona > Ochotona curzoniae. The sequence continues at coordinate 13,982,435 of NW_024465023.1, read as the reverse complement.
CATCTCGACGTCAGTTGCACATCTTATTCACTCCATGTTTGTGTCATTTGTGTGTTGACACGGCTCCTTTGGCCTTAAAGTAAAATGGAAGCCTCTCAGAAGCAATCAGTGATTTTTTTCTGTTCTGCTTTCCTGAACTCTAGATTCAGGGTGAAGTTCAGAATGTGGGAAAGTTATATGGTTGTTCCTGACAGTTCTCATGTGGGGCTCATCCATAACCAGCTGGTCCTGGTCCCCCACTTTCAGGTTGGTGTAGATCGGTCCTGTGGGCAGCACATCAGGTTCCTCCTGGTACCTGAATTTTTTTTACTATAGACTGACTTTGGTCCTCAGTGCTGTGTCACCAGCCTTCATCAGGTGGCCTCCCATCGTGGATCTACGTTTTTGTTTTGCATAGACACCAATTTTGTCCAGCACCACTGGACGCTTCTGGTCTGTGGCTACCTCATCAATGAACAGCTCCTAGCTTTAGTGGCCCTGGCACCGTCGACCAGACATTGTAGCCTCACTTGCCAGCAGTAGCATAAATGTCTTGCAGAATAGGTCTTCCCCACCAGCTTCCTTGCCCTATAGTTCCATTTTCCTTGCCTTTTCAAAGTCATCCATTTCTACCACCAGACCCTTCCCTGCACCAATCAGTACAAGGAGATCCACCAGGGACCCATAGATGTCATAGAAGAGCCACACCTTGTCTCCCAACTTTTAAAAGTTCCTGTCCAGCATGGGACGCCCTCTGCTGAGAATCTAGAGAAACAGCAGTTCTTCTTTCAATAGCCTGGGCTCTTTGGTTCAGGAAATGTAGCCTACGCAAACTAACTGACAGTATCTAGTAATGTAGCCAAGTGCCCATGTATTTCCTATGTCCTGCTGTATGGCTTCAATGCAAGGGATCAAAACATCAATGTCATAGTTGTACATTTTATTCACTCCATGCTTGTGTCAAGATCTTTCTTTGGGTCCCTGAACGTTGGTCTAGTGGCTAAATCCTTGCATTGCAACCACCAGAATCCCATATGGGCATCAGTTCATGTCTTGTCTCCCTCATTTCCCTTCCAACTCCTTGCTTCTGGCCAGGGAAAGCAGAGGAGGATTGCCCAAAGCCTTGGTACCCCGCAGCCATGTGGGAGGCCTAGAAGATACTCCTGGCTTCAGATTGCATCAGCTCAGCTCTGGCTGTCACAGCCGCATGGGGAATGAACCAGCGGGTGAAAGACAATTCTCTCTGTTTATTCCCCTTGTAAATCTGTTTTTCCAATAAAAATGAATATTAAAACAAAAGATTTTTCTTGGGAAACTGTTCACAATGCCATCCATTTCCCTGTTGTACTGGATAAACACAAGGTTCCGTGTCTGAAGCATCTTGGTAGACTCCAAGTGTGGTACCCTTACCACCAACCCAATTGTTGTTGATCCTGCTGCGTAGACTGCAGGGACCAATGTCATCCATCTCTCAGAAGTCATCCTTCATGTTTCTAGTGACGATTTTATTTTCACCCAGTCCCAAATTCTCCCAAACCTGTTCGTACTCTACCACAGGCTCTAAACTTGCTGTGTCATGCCCACTGAAGTAAGTAAAGTTGTTCCTTGAAATATGCCTCAAGATGGAGCCCAACAAATCTAGGGAGATGTGACAACATATATTCTTGCCCACAATATGCAGCTCATTGTGTATGTTTGCCACCAGCCTGGATGCATTTCTGGGTATTAACAGCTCTGTTTAGCTTTTCTTTTTTCTTTTTTAAAGATTTATTTATTTTTATTACAAAGCCAGATATACAGAGAGGAGGAGAGACAGAGAGGAAGATCTTTCATCCGATCATTCACTGCCCAAGTGACCTCAATAGCCGGTGCTATGCTGATTCGAAGCCAGGAACCAGGAACTTCTTTCCAGGTCTCCCAAAGCTTTGGGCTGTCCTCCACTGCTTTCCCAGGCCACAAGCAGGGAGCTGGATGGAAAGTGGGGCTGCTGGGATTAGAACCGGCATCCATATGGGATCCTGGTGCGTTCAAGGCGATGACTTTAGCCATTAGACCACGCCACCAGGCCCTATTTAGCTTTTCTATGAGGTGAAATGGGTTAACAGTTTTTTGTTTGCTTGTTTTTTTTTTGTTTTAAAGATTTATTATATTTTTATTGCAAAGTCACACATACAGTGAAGAAGGGAAACAGAAAGGATTATCTTCTGTCCAATGATTCACTCATCAAGTGACCACAACGGCTGGTGCTGTGCCAATCCGAAGCCAGGAGCCAGGAACTTCCTTCAGGTCTCCCACACAGGTGCAGGGTCCCAAGGCTTTGGGCCGTCCTTGACTGCTTTCCCAGGCCACATGAAGGAAGCTGGATGGGAAGCACAGCTGCTGGGATTAGAACCAGTTGTATGCAAGGTGAGAACTTTAGCCAATGGACTACCTCGCCGGGCCCAAGATTTGAACTCTTATCTGCCCAAATTTGATGTCTGGTTTTCTTCTAGAGTTAGTGTAGAGATAATGTCTAGGGGATGGTATTGTGGCCCAGTGAGTTAGGCTGCATCTGTACTGTCCTAATGCCACAGGAATACCAGTTGGAGTGTGATCCAGCTCCCTGTGAACGCACTTGGGAAGGCAGTGGAAGATGCTGTAGGTACTTAAGCCCCTGCCGGTCACGTGAGAGACCAAGGTAAAGTTCCTGGCTCTTGGCTGTATCAGCCATTTTGTAAGTGAGTCAGTGGATGAAAGAGCTTTCTCTGGCTCTTGCTCTCTCTCTCTCTCTCTCTTTCAGTCTCTCTGTGTATGTTTCATTCTGTTTTGGTACTTCTACCTTCAAAAAAAAGGGTAGCCTTTCTTTCTCCCACAGACATACAGTTGTACCCATTTCCATGAACATTTTGAAGTCCCCCTAACATTTTTATGGTTGGAACATGCCACATTGGTGGTAGCCAGAAGTAGGCTCATGAGGAACCTGAATTGTGAGACTTCACTGCGCCACTTTGTGGGTTGGCTTGGGCAAACCCCTTCACCTCTGAATCAGTTCTTACTAACATACATGGACAGGTCTAAATTGAGGTTCTGGATTTATTTTATAAGCCATAAATCTACGTACAAAAGCTCAACATGAGCAGAAGGATGGGCATTGAACTGTGTAACATGCAAGAGTGATCCTGCCTCTTGGTCAAGCATCACCTACTGTCCCAGATGTCTGGGTTCTGTGTATTCCAAGGTTGGCGACTAACATGGTTTTTAAGTCTCTTGCTGACCCAGGCCATTTTTTCTCGGTCTGTACTAGAAATTCGTCTATAATGCTAACTTAACTCCTCCCTGGACTCAGGTGAATCTTTCTGCTCCTGGAACCTTATTTTCCTGCCAGCGATGGACTAGCTGCTGGTACCCGCTGTGGTGACCTTCGGACACTCAGAGGGGAATGCAGTCACCCAGCCTTGGTTTGTTGTAGACTTCAGAAATTCTAACCACCAATCACTAGTCCAGAATCTCTAAGTAAAGCTTCTGATAGTTAACGGTGAATGGAAATGTTCAGTAAATTCTCCACAGTTGAGAAAAAGTGTTCTCTAGCTAAGTCATATGTCCATGCTTTGTAGAAAATCAGTGCCAATAGATTGAGTATATACAACTTTTTTTTCCAAAAGATATACTTGTCTATTTGAAAAGCAGAGTGACAGATGGGGAAAGACACAGAGATGGAGATCTTCCATCTGCTGCTTCACTTCCTAAATTTCTTTAATAGTTTTAATAGGTATACCAAGCCAGGCTGAAGCCAGGAGCTCAGAACTTCACACAGAGGTAGATCTTCCATGCTTTGGTTTACTTTCCAAATGGTCACATCAACTGAATCTTGGCTAGGCCAAAGTCAGAAGCTAGGAACTTCCTCCAAATCTCCCACATGGGTGTAGGGGGATAAGCCATTTTCAGTTGCCTTTCCACACACATTAGTAGGGAGCTGGATTGAAAGTGGAGCAGCCTGAACTTGAAGCAGTTGCCAAAATGGGATGCTAGCATTACAGGCAGAGGCTTAACTTGGCTTGTCATATTGCCAGCCCCATGGATGACTCTTAAAAGTACTTGCTTGGGGTTTGATGTGGTTGCTCAATGGCTAAATTCTCACCTGGGATCCCTTTTGAGTGCTGCTGTGTGTCCTGGCTGCTCCACGTTCTCATTCAGCTCCCTGCGTACAGCCTGGGAAAGTAGTAGAAGATGGCCCCCAAGTCCTTGGGATCCTGCACCGTGTGAGTATTTTGGGAGTGAACTAGCAGATAGAAGGTCTTTCTCTCTGTCTCTCCTTCTCTCCATAAATCTGATCTACCTTTCCAATGAAAATAAATATTTAGCGGGAAATAAAGTACTCATATGTTTCAAAAGCAGAGGGAGGAATGAAGCATCATAGCAAAACCCCCTTACTAAAAGTTTCTACAGATCAACTTTAGAGTTCGTGGAAAATGGAATTAAAAGTACAAAAAAGTTTTTTTTTTTAACTCATGCATGTAAGGCATCCTCATCAAGTTCATCAAAAACTACATATGGATTTCACCACTTTTTGCTGGAACTGAAAGAAATTAATTATTTGTCATTTTTCCCCCATGACATTTTTGAAGTATTCTTGTGATCTTGGTTTTCAAACTGCACTCTGCAATCCATTAATGGGTGGGGGAATCAAGTTAACAGGTAATGATTCCACTTTTACAGTCAAACAGATTTGAATAGAACAAGAAATGTTAAAAGGACATTTCAATAGAGCAAGGGCAAGCATTGCTTTATATTTTAATAGTCTTCATATGCCTTCTCTCTCTCTCTCTCTCTCTTTATTTATTTTCATTGGAAAGGCAGATATACAGAGAGAAAGATCTTCTATCCACTGATTCACTCCCCAAGCGGCTGCAACGACTGGAGCTGAGCTAATCCGAAGCCAGGATCATGGAACCTAGTCTGGGTCTCCCACGTGGATACAGGGTCCCAAGGCTTTGGGCCATCCTCGACTGCTTTCCCAGGCTCTACGTGGGGAGCTGGATGGGAAGTGGCGCAGCTGGGATACAAATTAGCACCCCTATGGGATCCTGGCGCGTTCAAGGCAAGGAATATTATGCTAGCACATCCCCCCCCCCTTTTCTCTTAATCTAGATTTATTGTTATCATTTATTTTAAAATGATACTGATTTTACCCTTTGCATACTCACCTTGTATTGCTGAGACCCCATATGGGCACTGTTTCTTTCTTTCTTTTTTTTTTTTTTTTAAGATTTATTTTTATTATTTTTTGATTGGAAAGGCGGATATACAGAGAGGAGAGACAGAGAGGAAGATCTTCTGTCCGATGATTCACTCCCCAAGTGAGCGCAATGGTTGATGCTATGCCGATCCAAAGCCAGGAGCCTCTTCCGGGTCTCCCACGCGGGTGCAGGTTCCCAAAGCTTTGGGCCGTCCTCGACTGCTTTCCCGGGCCACAGGCAGGGAGCTGGAAAGGAAGCGGGCTGCCGGGATTAGAACCGGCGCCCACATGGAATCCCGGGCGTGCTAGGCGAGGACCTTAACCACTTGCGCCACCGCGCGGGGCCCTGGGCACTGTTTCTTGTCCTGGCTGTGCCACTTCCCATCCAGCTCCCCGCGTAGAGCCTGGGAAAGGCATAGAGGATGGCCCAAAGCCTTGGGACCCTGCACATTGATGAGAGGCCCAGAAGAAGCTTCTGGCTCCTGGCTTCAGATCAGCTTAACTCCGGCCATTGCAACCATTTGAGGAGTGAGGCAGTGGACAGATATTTCTGTCTTTGTCTCTCCATAAATTTTATCCACCTTTCCATTAAAAAATAAATAAATCTTTTTTAAAATTACAAGTATCTCTAAGGAATTTTTTAGTCATAATACAGATTAGGAAACATTGTTTTTATTACTTTAAAAATATTTTCTGGAATCCAGATTTTGACATAATGGGTTAAGCCACCATCTGCATCCCATACTGCTGCTGGTTCAGGTTTTAGCTGATCCAGGCTCCTCCTAATGCTGTTGGGAAAACATCCAAAGATTTCCTCACTTCTCTTGCACCCACAGTAGAGACTCTGTGGATGCTCTTGGAGTCCGCCTGGCTCAGTGTCTGCGATTTGTAGCCATTTGGTGAGAAAACCAGCAGATGGAAAATCTTTCTCTCTCACCTTTTGTAACACTGCCCTTCAAGGAAATAAAATAAACCTTTAAAAATATGTTTGATGTGTGTAGCATCCTGGTTCAGTCCGTCCCGCATCCCATTTGTTTCTTGTACATTTCAATGGGTGTTGGAGCCTAGCTCAGTCTGACAAACCTACACTCAAGCCATTGACTGCCACTACCTTCCAGCCAAGTCCACCCCCAACCTTGGCTCCCATGTTCAGCAGTGGGAGCTGCAGCCCATCAGAGAGTGCCCTAATAGACCCACTCTCAGCTCCAGATCTTGCACTTGGAAGTTGTTGTACAGTCTAGTTATTTCATGCCCTTACTCCCATTCCTTGATCCTTTATTGTTTATCTACTTTATATTTAATAAGTAATTGTATATTTTTCAGATTTTTAAAAAATTATTGCAAACAAATGTAACTACACTGTGGTCATATAACACACCTTCGATGATTCTGATTATTCTATATTTATGAGATCATGCATGTGGTCTGTAGCTAGGTGGAATAAAAGTTTTATCAAAGTCAATTTGGCCAATTTGGCTTTACCATGTGTCAATCCTCTCTGTCCTTCTTTAATTCATATCCATTTGTTTTCTTCAATACTGAGAGAAGCATGTTAAAATCATATTCATGAATATGGCATAATTCTCCTTTTCATTCTGTAAGTTTTTGTTTCACATATTTTTTTAAAGATTTATTTTGTTTTTATTACAAAGTCAGATATACAGAGATAGAGAGGAAGTGGAGCTGCCAGGATTAGAACCGGCAACCATATGGGATCCCGGTGCATTCAAGATGAGGCCCTTAGCCACTAGGCCACGCCGCCAGGCCCTGTTTCACATATTTTAAAGTTCTGTTATTGGTTACATACATACTTAGGACTGATAATTTGTCCATGTGACTTGACCCTTTTGACCATCATGAAATGTAAAATGAAAAAGAATAATAATAATACTAATAATATTCTTTTGCTATCAACTTATTTGTTTATTTATATAAAACGTCTATATTGAAAACAGGAGATAAAATATCTTTTTTTTTTTAAAGATTTATTTTTATTATTTTTCATTGGAAAGGCGGATATACAGAGGAGAGACAGAGAGGAAGATCTTCCGTCCGATGATTCACTCCCCAAGTGAGCGCAACGGGTCGATACTATGCCGATCCAAAGCCAGGAGCCTCTTCCGGGTCTCCCACGCGGGTGCAGGTTCCCAAAGCTTTGGGCCGTCCTCGACTGCTTTCCCAGGCCACAAGCAGGGAGCTGGAAGGGAAGCGGGGCTGCAGGGATTAGAACCGGCGCCCATATGGGATCCCGGGCGTGCAAGGCGAGGACTTAACCACTTGCGCCACCGCGCCGGGCCCGATAAAATATCTTTTAATCTCTTCAGACAATGTCTTCCTTTCAACTATAATGCTTCAATCACTGAAATAAATTTCATTATGTAATTTAAATGTGTAATCTTGTTCTTTTTTTTTTTTCACTTTATTTGACAATAGCAATAGAGAGAGGGAGAGAGAGACATGTCATTCACTGTTTCTCTCCTCAGCCACATGTAAAATTAGCTGGTGGGGGGGACCAGGCTGAGTTGGAATTCCATGCAAGTTCATCTATTTCGTCCTGGTGTGTGGCAGGTGCCAAGGACTTGAGCTTTCATCGGCTACTTTCCCAGGCATCTAAGCAGGGAGCTGGACTGGAAGCAGAGCAGCCAGCACTCTGCCATGGAACATTGGCTTCACAGCTTGTAGCTTAACCACCTGTGTTACAGTATCAGCCTCCCCTCTTGTTTTTTAATTTCATGTCCACTTTGTTTTGCTTATTTTGGGAACTGCATTTCATTTCTAAGTTTCACCTTACTAGCTATAGCTCTTGTTACTTCAGGTTTACCAGAAGCACCTGTAACTTACCATATTGCAGCTTCAAATGATTGTGTACAACTTCATGTGTGCTAGTGTTTACTCCTACTTGGGCATATATCATCTAATATACTTTTATTATTTTTGCTTTAAACAGTCAATATTTTTCAGTAAGTTAAAAAAAGGAGGGAAAAGTATTTTACATTTATATCATATTTCCCAATGTTGTGTTGTTTATTCATTTATATTGATTTCAGCACCCATCTGGCATTATTTTCCTTCGGAATGAAGAATTTTCATTAGAGACTCTCAGCTGTTTGGAAAGGACTATTTCACCTTCACATTTTAGCTGTATTTTCTTTGTGTACAGAATTCCAAGTTGACATTTTCTTCTCGAGTGTTTTAATGATGTCATTTATTATGGTCTAAACAGTAAGGCTTATAAATTTAAGTTTGTTGCCCAGAGTCATAATTTAAAGTTTTGTTTTTAAAGATTTTTTTAAGATTGTTATTGAAAGTCAGATTTACAGAGAGGAGAGATACAAAGATCCCCCACCTGCTGGTTAACTCCCCAAGTGGTGAAAACGGCCAGAACTGAGTTGATCTGAACCCAGGAGCCAGTTGTTTCTTCCAGGTCTCCCACCTGGGTGCAGGGTCCCAAGGCTTTGGGCCGTCCTTGACTGCTTTCCCAGGCCACAGGCAGGGAGCTGGATGGGAAGCTGGGCAGCCGGGATTAGAACTGACGCACTCTCTCGGAGGTAGCAGCTGATGGCTCAAATGCCTGAGTCCCTGCTAACCAAGTGCAAGACCTAGATCAAGTTCTGAGAGTAATCCAGCAAACAGAAATTTCTCTTTCCATATGTATGTATCCCTTTGTCTTTCTTTTAAATAAAATGAAAAAAAAATTAGTTTTAAAATGTCTGGAAACTTAATCCAATTTGTTGTGTTGAGGATGTCAGCGTATTTGGAAGTCCATGGACATTGGGAGTGTGTCCTCAGAATGCCATTTCAAGAGAGAGGATTGCTTAGATGGCCAACCTACTGTCGGAGATTTCTGCCAGATCACGGGTTTTTCTCTACACACTCTACCATTACCCTCATGAGGGGGTGGGATTTCCTAACCACAAAGTGCAAATTTCCGTACTTTGGAGCAAAATAAACCTTCTGATTTCCTTAAAAAAATTGATTGAATGGCTGTTACAATGAGAGAAGGGGAGAGAAAGATCTTCTGTTTCATTTCCTAAATAGCTACAATGACAGAGATTGGATCAGAGCAAAGCCAGAAGTGTAGAACTCCATCTGGGTCTTCCTTGTGGGTGACAGGTGCCCAAGTTCTTAACGCTTCTGCTGCCTTCCCAGTTAGATTAGCAGGAAGCTGGTTTGAAAGTAGAGCAGTAAGGACTCTGATGTATTGCCAGCCTCACAAGTGGTAGCTTAATGTACTATACCCAAACACACCATCCCTGTTCTTTTTTTTTTTTCCTTTGTGGTAAAGTATAGACAACAAAGTATGTGTATATGCAGTTGCTGAAGTTGTGAGTGTTGCTATCATTCATCTCCAAAACTCTGTCACCTTCCCAAATTGAAACTCAGTGTTTATTAGACACTATCTCTCCACGTAATACAGGGTCCCAAGGCTCTGGGCCGTCCTGTAGTGCTGATGGAAAGTGGAGCAGCCAGATTCAAACCAAGGCCCATATGACATCACAGTGCTTGCAAGGTCCGTTAAACCATCACGTTATGCCCAGGCTGAGCTTTTCTTTTCTTTTCTCTTTTCTTTTCTTTTCTTTTCTTTTCTTTTCTTTTCTTTTCTTTTCTTTTCTTTTCTTTTCTAAGATTTATTTATTTTAATTGGAAAGGCAGATATACAGGGAAAAGGAGACAAAGATCTTCATCTGCTGGTTTACTCCCCAAGTGGCCAGCAATGGCCAGAGCTGAGCCAATCCGAAGCCAGGATCCAGGAACTTCCTCCAGCTCTCCCACCTGGGTGCAGGGTCCCAAGGCTTAGGGCCGTCCTCGACTGCTTTCCCAGGCCACAGGCAGGGAGCTGGATGGGAAGCAGGCTGCCAGGGTTAGAACTGGCGTCCATATGGGATCCCGGAGTGTTCAAGGGACCCAGGCTGAATTTTTCAAGGCTTGTGTTTGTGCTCTCTTAGGGCATGTCTAGAACAGACTTTCATCTAGACCTCTAACTCAAGCTAAAATCTTCTGGGCTTGGGCCCAGGGGCCTGAGAAAGCAGTTGAGGATGGCCCAAGACCTTGGAACCCTGCACCCACGTGGGACACCCAGAGGAACTCCTGGCTCCTGGCTCCGGATTGGCTCAGCTCCAGCCGTTGCGGCCACTTGGTGAGTGAATCATCGGACAGAAGATCTTCCTCTCTGTCTCTCCTTCTCTCTGTATATCTGCCTTTCCAATAAAAATGAATAAATAAATATTTTTAAAAAAATAAATAAAATCTTCTGAGCTCTACTGAATAGCCCAGGTGTCTCTTCACTCTCAAGTTCCCATCACTCAAACCATCTTCCAGTGTGCGGAAAGCTGTGCGCCTACTGTAGCTAACAGCTTGCTGGTAATTGTTGCTCCTGTAGTACTTTGCCCTTGTGCAATCCCACGTCTTGTAGGCATGCACTGCCCTATGGTCAGCACAAGAAGACTCCATGGGCATTTCTCTGCCCAGTTTTTTCTTCTATTCTAATCCCAGCTACTTTGCTCAGCTCTGCTTGGGAATTGCACATCTTCCACCAGAGCCTGGGCAGCTCCTTTACGCGGTAGGCATCTCTGCCTTTGTTTCCTTACTTTCTGACATCCCAGGTCCATGCTGCTGGTATCTGGTGTCTACCAGGAGTGGCTTTGTGTGTTTCTCTCTGTTTTTGTCGCCGACATCAGTGAGGGAAGCTTGCTCCCAGTTGTTCCTTTGTGGCTGCCTGAGGAATGCTGCCCACCTCTCCCAGCTGATGCTTGCAGTGCAGTTTCTTTCCCATCAGTTTCTTCTGTCTTACTGCTTATATGTTTCTGCCAGCCAGCACTCCCTCTTTGCAGCACCATTGCTACTTCTGTCAAGCCAATCTACATTTCTCAAAGTGCCTTAGCGCATTTTATTACAGTCTTCATCTCTCTTCTGTCTCTTTTATTTTATGATTTAGTGATTTTCATTTGGAAGGAAGATTTTAGAGAGAAAGAAGGAGAGATGGGAGGGTGGGTCTTTTCATCTGGTGATTCACACTCCAAATGATTGCAATGGCCAGTGTGTCCCTGATCCAAAGCCAGGAGCCAGGAGCTTCTTCCAGGTCTCCCATGTGGGTACAAAGACCCAAGGATGTGGGCCATCCATTGCTTCTCTCCTAGGCTATAAGTAAGAAACAGAGTTCGAGCAGAATCAGAGCAGAATTAGAGATGCTAACACCATGGGGGTGGGGGGCACTTAACTCCCTGTGCCACTCGCCAGGCCCCATGTCTTCATTTCTTTTGCTTTTTTTTTCCTAGTCCACGCCATGCTCCACAGACATCAAAATGATTATGTTACTCCATTTTCTGTTGCTATAGTAACACACCTGAGGCTGAATAATGATGGAGAATAGAAGTTTATTTGGCTCAGTGGGCAAGGTATTGCTAGTGTGCTTACTGAAGCCTCTCTTCCTCACCTGTTAAACCTTCGAATGCCAGTAAGATCACAACCCAAGAACGTCTTTTAATCCTAATTACTTTTTAAAGACCCCACCCCCAAATAGCCTGAACACACAAAGTAGTTAAGTTTCTAACACATGAATTTTTGGTATACATGTTCAAGCTGCAGTATTTTTTTTAAAGACTTATTTATTTGAAAGGTGGAATGCGGAAGATAAAGACAGCTTCCATCTGCTGGTTCACTCCCCAAATTCCCACAACAGCTACAGCTGGGTCAAGTCAAACCTAAAATCTTCTTCCAGGTCTCCTACGTGGCTGTCAATGACTTAACCACTTGAGCCATCTTCTTAGGTCATTAGCAGAGAGCTGGATGTCATACAGAGCAGTCACATTTCAAAGCACTACCAATGTGTGATGTTGATGTTTCAGGTGGTGGCTTAGTTGCCCGTGCCAGAATGCTGGCCTCAATTATCTTTATAAAACATAAACATGGGACCTGGTATGATAGCCTAGTAGCTAAAGTCCTCACCTTGCTTGCACCAGGATCCCTTGTGGTGTCAGTTTGTGTTCCAGCTGCTCCACTTTCCTTCCAGCTCCCTGTCTGTGTCCTGGGAAAGCAGTCGAGGACAGCCCAAAGCCTTGGGACCCTGCACCCATGTGGGAGACCCGGAAAACGCTCCTGGCTTCATATTGGCTTGGTTCCGGCCATTGTGGCCACTTGAAGAGTGAACCATTGGATAGAAGATCTTTTTCTCTGTCTCTCCTTCTCTCTGTAACTCTGAATTCCCAATAAAAATAAATAATAAAAAAAACCCCACAAATATGACCCTGTCGGTCTTCAGATTAAACCTAATAATGACCCTTACTAAAGTTCTTTCTTTTTTAACGTAGTTTACAAGGTCCTTTTCTATTTGTTCCCATTTGATGTAGGACCCTCTTTTTTCACTCCGTTACCCTCCAGCAATACTGAACTTCTTGCTGTTCCTTAATCATGGTGTTAGTTCAGGGACCTTGCAAAGCAGAAGCCAAGGATGGAAGTAGATGAGGACGAGTTTATGCTGGGAAACACCACCAAAAGTTCAAGGGCAGAGGAGGCAGAGCTTTCAAGTTGGGATGTGGTCATAACATCTGGGAAAGCAGAGGAGGCAGGAGGGGAGAAGAACTGGACAGGAGAGCCTATCCAGGTCAGCCTACACATGTGCCCCCAGGGAAACATTGCCCGTTAGGGAAAAGACTGACTTTACAATAGCGTTCCTGCCATGCGTGCTCACTGGCTAAAGCCGACCAGGGAAAGTGTGCTTGCAGTGCCATGATGGATCCTTAAAGTGAGGTCTTTGGAAGTGGGCAGCCAGCAGCATCTGCCTTGTAGTAGTAAGTCGTTCTTGAAGGGACACCTGAGTGAGTGGCAACTGCATCTTTAAGCTTTTGGGCGTTTCCTACCTTATACACCTGACTTCTTCCTCCTTTTCTCCCAAGGTATACTTTGGTGATGGGCATCCTTCCTGGACACTCACAATCATTTATGTTAACACTCTTAGCTGTAAAGACAGTCTCTTTACAATTAACCTTCTCTCTTTGCTGTAAATTTTTATCTGTGAAGGCAAGAACCTCGAATTGTTAGATTAAAGACTTATTCATGCCCTTAGTACTAACTTAGCAAGTCAGGTTTATATCATACTTGTCTCCTCTGTATTTTAGTCTCTGTCCTTTATTCTGAGGAACCATTTCACTGGCTGTCTGGGACCTAGCTCAGAACCTGAAACAATGTAGATAATGAATTGAACTTCACCTTAAAATTGTTGCATTTGGTCAGCCTTGTTGAGCAAATGCAAGAAAACACTGTTCCACAGGGTGGTGTTTTCAATTACTAGTCTGTAGAGCTCACTGTAACTTCAATAGTATTAGGGCAGGAAGAGATCCCAGGGCCTTTTAGTTTGTATGTGGGCCCTTTGGTTAGACCAAGGAATCCAAGTATTTAAAGGCTGATTAGTAATGTCATTGAAATAAAGCATGGAAGAATTTTTTTAAAAGATCTATTTATTTTTATTGGAAAGTCAGATACACAGAGAGGAAGAGGGACAGAGAAGAAGATCTTCTGTCCACTGATTCACTCCCCAAGTGACCGCAACAGCCAATGCTGTGCCAATCCGAAGCCAGGATCCAGGAACTTCTGGGTCTCCCACGCAGCTTCAGGGTCCCAAGGCTTTGGGCCATCCTCAGCTGCTTTCCTAGGCCACAAGCAGGGAGCTGAATGAGAAGTGGGGCTGTTGGGATTAGAACTGGTGCCCATATAGGATCCTGGTGCATGCATGGTGAGGACTTTAGCTGCTAGGCTACTGCACTGTGCCTAAAACATGGAACTTTTATTAAATTTACAAACACATGCATCTCTACAAGTGAGTAAAGTCCTGTGTCTGATGTCCTGCTATGGATTATGCCCCTCCTGTTGACACTGGAATCCCATTGCTCTAGCACAGATTTGAGTCCTGGGTGCTCCACTTCTGATCCAGCTTCCTGCTGGGAAGGCAGCAGATGATGGCTCAAGTAGTTGGATTCTTGCCATGCATGGTGGAGACTCGGAGAGAGTTTTGGCCTTGTTTCTTGGGCCCACCCCAGCGCTAAATTGAGGTCATTTAAGAAGTACACTGGCCATATGGCTCTAGTCCTTGCCTTGTATGTGTGGGGATCCCATGTGTTCTGCTTCCCATCCAGCTCCCTGCTTGTGGCCCGGAAAAGCAGTGGAAGACGGCCCTAAGCCTTGGGGCCCTGCACCCATGGGAGAAACCAGGAAGAAGCTCCTGGCTCATGGTTTAACTCTGCTGTTGCTGCCCCTTGGAGAGTATGCCAGCAGATGGAAGATCTTTCTCTGTGTTTTTCCTTCTCTCTGTAAAAAATCCGACTTTCAAATAAAAATGAATAAATCTAAAACAAAGATGGTGAACCAGCGGATGGAAAATCTGTTTCAGTCAGTAAAGCAAAAAAAAAAAAAAAGCCACATTAAAACTATGGAGTCTGAAGAAAAGTTCAAACCATGATGCTTTGTGTTTTTTACAACAAGAACAAGTGTTCAATTTGGCAGCACATATACTAAAATTATACCAAGAACAATACTTTGTGAATGGATGACAGAACAAAAGGATCTAGGATCTCGTACTGGAGTAACAAATTCTAGGCATGGTTCTAAGCCAAGAAAGGGGTTGGTGCAGAAACTGGTAGACACGCTCTGTGGTTTAAGCTGTCTGCAACGCTGGCATCCCATATGGACTGTGATTTGAATCCTGGCGGATTCACTTCTAATCCAGCTCCCTGCTTATGGTCTGGGAAAGCAGCTGAGGATGGTTTAAATCCTTGGGGCCATGCACTGTGTGGGAGACCAGGGATAAACTCCTGGCTTCCATTCTGCTGAACTCGGCCTTTGTGGCCATTTGGAGAGTCAACCAGCCAACGGAAAATTTCAGTCTATACAATCTGCCTTCCAAATAAAATAAGTAAATCTTAAAAAAAAGTAATTCAGTGTAATAGTGGGGCGACTTCAAGGAGTTCGGGTTTTTAAATTTTATATATTTGAAAGGGAGATAGAGATCTTGCATCCCCTATTCTGTGTCCACATGGTCACAGCCAGGAGCCATTAACTCCACCTGGGTTTTTCCTTATGAATGGCAGCGCCCAGAGCATCCAGGCCATCTGCTGCTTCCCCCTTATGATTAGGTAGGGGATGCTGGCATTTGCAAGCATCCTCCTCTTCACCTTCCCAAGGAGTTTACTCAGGTTCTCCGCAGTCCCAGTGTGCAGTCTCTGGTGATCAAGGCTGTTTTACAGCTTTGCCCTATGAACCCCCTGAAGCATCTCCAGGGTTGGCTGCTTGTAGTAACAGACAGGCTGCACTGCCCCTTTCTGATGCTGCCATTCCACTAGTGAGTACAGCTGGAAATCAGCAACATGCCAGCCACTTGTATTTTGAGATGGTCCTTAACTCCTTCAGTGCTTTGTTCTAACATTTTTTTTTTTTTTTTGGTATCATATCTCTGTGTGCAAGACTCCATGGCTAATCTCTCACCAAGTGACTGATGGGACAGGAAATAGCACCCCCACTTTGCGATGATTTGCATTTAAAAGTGAAGTCTGAAAAGCAGAATTCTTTTGGCCAAAAAGGAATGTCTGGCATGTGAGTCTGGCCAGCGAGGTGAACAATTTTTTCTTTAAAGGGGCCAGAGGCCCTTTCTGAGAGGAGCTGGCAAATCAATTGCTGGAGCGGAGCGATTTCTTTGGGGTACCGTCTAGGAATTAGAACGCTCCTAAAAGGGTCAAAGGAAGTCCCTAAGGAGGCCTGAATCTGCCGAGACAATGAGAGGTAACATAGTGGCATGGAAGCAGGCGTTTGGTGCTTTCCATTTGCTGGAGTTAAAGGCGCTGGCTGGATCCCCGCCCTTCCCCCATGTTTTTGTCTGAGATGCTTCCACCAGCAGAGCAGGGGATTCTGTCCAAGCTGCGTGCTGTCAACAGCATCAGGCAGCAGGAACGCATAATCCTCCTGCCCTTTGCTTCTCCGGGGTAATATTCGCTAAGAAAATACTCCACATTTTTCTGTTCATGTCCTGCAAATCACTCACCATCTACCATGTCAGTAATTATTTACTATATATGAGGTAGTTTTTCTTTCTTTCTTTTTTCTCCTTTTTCCTTTTTTTTTTTTTTTTTTTTGCAATGCAGTCTTCCGTCTCTCCCAGGGCAAAGAGGCAGCTTTGCAGACTGCCACACTCCTCTCTCTGCAATCATCCCTGCAAGCTGAAGGGGCACAGTGACCTGGAGTTTTAACATTTCTGAAATCCAATGTACTAGCTGGTTTTTTTTTCCACTTCTATCCACTATGAGAAGCTATTAAAATTGATGGTCGATAAGTGACTCATTAAATTGACGATCAATGAATGACATGCCCCCAAAATGTGCCCACTGTCAATTCCTGTCCTCCTGATGAGAATGCTGCCTCCATCACGAGCCCTCCTCATCTCTGCTGCAAAACAAAGCAAAAAGACATCTGCACTATTCAACAGCCTTGTTCACGGCAAAAGAAAAAAAAAAGTATTGAAGATTTATTATATGCCCAATTCCATGGTGTATATGGAGCTGAATAATTTAATCCAGGCAAAGCATATTGAGGCTGACATGAAGCTGGCTCTAAGGCTACAGGGAATAAATCATGGCCCCTCGTTTAAGTAGTTCTCTGTGGTCCAGGAGACAGTCTATAAACAAATAAGAAACGCTACAGTGGATGTGCCAGGGAAAGAAACAATACAATTTCATGTACATTTCATGTCGAATGTTTCTTATGGAGCAGAGTAAATAGCTTTCAAATGTTTTGCTTTGTTCTACAGTGAGAAATACACATCTTTAAAACCTTTTTAAACACTTATTTATTTGGAAGGCATAGTTATGGTAATTGAGATCTTCTATGTGCTATTTCACTTCCCAAATGGTTGCAGTGACCAGGGCTCAATAGCAAGAGCCATGAACTCCATCTGGGTCTCCCACGTGGATGGCATGGACTCAAACACGTGGGCTCCCCTCACGTGACAGCAGGGAAGCAGAATGGAAGTAGAGTAGGGAGGACTTGAACCACTTTTCAGATATAAGATGTTAACGTCACAGCCAGTAGCCCAACCTCCTGGATGGCAACACCAGCCCCATGTTTTTATTGAGAAAATTGTGGCTTTAACATGTAGTGGTAAGCCATGTTAGCCAGATCTTTGTACAATTTTCCCAGTTTCTAGTTTCCCCCAATGTTAATATTATAGAACACCTCTGTTACTGATTGGAGCAGTTGCTATGAAGTCCTCCATATTGGGTCCTCTTGCCCAGTGGACAGCAGGGCAACCACTGACTCCAGGGTGGTGGAAGAAAGGAGGTGTTTATTGCCAAACACAGAGCAAGGATCCTGGCAGCTACCACTTAATTTCTCCGGCCTCTCAGGTAGCATAGAGATTAAGATTGTGTCACAAACTTTCTTTGGAAGTTTTGACTCAAGACTTTAATATTTAAACTGTTTTAAAGAATTCTAAACTTGGGGATCCTTTGTGGAGGTCATTTTCAGGCTTGTAAAGTGCTAAACAAGAGGGGTGTACTTGCTGTGAGATAGAAAAGGCAGCGGGAACGAGGAGAAAGAGTGGAAAAGAGGAACAGAGAGCTCCCCTTGCTCTTGCTGCAGTCTGTCCTTGACACCCACTCTTGCTGCAGTCTGTCCTTGATGTCTGTGAAACAACCAGGATTATAATGTCCATTTTGGTTTAAAGCAGATGGAGACAGGAAAGGATGGGAAAGAAAAAGTAATCCTGCTGATGATTTCTGTCCTTTCGAAACTGAACCCATGGAGCAAGGGGACTTTGGGATGTTTGGAAAATGAGTGGTACTGTTTTTTGGAATTTAATGCTATCAAAAATACTATGCATGGATTTAAAATTTGTTTCGCAACAAAATAGTTACATTTTCATACACATTTGTTATTTATTTGAAAGGCCGAGTACCAGATTGAGAAGGAGAGAAATATTTCCCCAAATATCAGAAATAATGGGGACTGGGCCAAATCTAGAAGCCAGGAAACCTATTTTGGCCTTCCTCATGGGTGGTAGAGGGCAATGACCATGAGCCATTGCCCCCTGCCTTCTCAGGCGCATTACCAGGCAGCTGGATTGAAAGCAGAGGGTCTTAACCTAATGTATCACAAACCGAGCCCTAACTTATGTTATTTCCATTGTCCATGAACTTTTGAATTCCCCTTATTTTTCAATTTTCCAACACATTTTTCTAAAGTAGCAAACAGATAGTGTATTTTAACAGTATTTCTTTTTAACCCAATGTTAAAATGTAAGCATTTCATCATGCAACAATATTTGAATTTTAAAAATTACCAATGTGATTCTCATTGAAAAGTTAGTTAAAAACATGTGTTGCTTAGGGCCCAGTGCGATAACATCGCTTTGCACGCTCCAGGATCCCATATGGGTGCCGGTTCTAATCCCAGCGGCCCTGCTCCCCATCCAGCTCCCTGCTTGTGGCCTGGGAAAGCAGTCATCAAGGACGGCCCAAAGCCTTGGGACCCTGCACCCGCGTGAGAGACCCAGAAGAGCTCCTGGCTCCTGGCTTTGGATCGGCATAGCACTGGCTGTTGCGTTCACTTGGGGAGTGAATCATCGGTCAGAAGATCTTCCTCTCTGTCTCTCCTCCTCTCTGTATATCTGCCTTTCCAATAAAAATAAATAAATATTAAAAAAGAAAGAAAGAAAGAAAACATGTGTTGCTTAAAAAAGGCTTAGAAATCGATCTTGCAAGTTGTGGCTGAACAAGGAAGAGTCCCTGTGCAGGCTAACCCCTGGGTTTCTATAGAACTCTTCCTTAGAAGCTCTATCCCAGCAGGCAGATCAACAAGGTACAGGTTTGCACTTGCAATGAACTTAACCCTGAGATCCCTGCTAAATAAGTGTGACTCTAGTTAACCTTTTTTCTTTTCCAATGCAAGGTGCCTAAGGCTTAAACTCAAAACTTCCAGTTTACATGTGAATTCTGTTGAAGAATAAAATGAGTCAATCAATCTTGCTTCTTTTAGTATATATTTTTGCTCTTAAGTTTTGGATATATATGAGCCAAAAGAACTTCTAGTGTCATAGGCCTTTCTCCTTCCTGTTCTAGTCATTTGGGAAAAATCAGAGATCTTTTAATTTCCTCATCGAACACACTCACTCCCCATCCCCCCATGTCAGGAGTGATTTCCTCTGCAGCATACATATATAATTTTATACAGTGGCCCTGGAAATTGCTTTTACTGTTAGAAAAAAGAACTCCTAAGGTGATCTGTAAGTGGGTTTAGCTGGAGTCCACCCAAAACCCTGCAGAGCTAAATGCTCCTGTTATAATGGGAGAGAAAAAAATAAAAGAAAGAAAGAAAGAAAGAGAAAGAAAGAAACAAAGAAACAAAGAAAAAAAGAAACAAAGAAACAAAGAAAGAAGATAGATCAAGCTGGAACTGACTGTAGAAAACATCCACCAAAATCTTTCTTTAATATTGCACCCCAAGCACCTGGGCAGTCCAGAGCTGCACAGGAGTTTGGCCATATTGCTTTGTGCTTGCTTGCATGCCTGTCTCATCTGCTGCCCTCTGAGATCCTAAAAACAGGGATTAAATCTCCCCCATCCAAATCCCCAGCATGGTATTTGCTACAGAGTAGGTGGTGAGTAGATGTCTGATAAATGAGTGAAATGCTATTGGGTTTGTAATAGTCCATCATGATGTAGTATCTGGCATTCATTAAAGATCAAAGCAAGGTGTTTAGTTTCCATCGTTTGTGTTCTTAGGACTCCTCTGTTTTCTCTGTTTTGGCTCTTCATGGGACTGAGTTTCTATAAAATGTGGCTGACATTTTCAATGACATTTAAAATATGGTTGATTGAGGTCCCAGGCATAATGTGAAATATAATTTTCTGGTGGGTATTTGAAAGTACTATGAAAATTTAAAAATTCTCCACATACCACACCTAGCATGGCCATTTTCACTTCCAGGTGGAGAGAGCCTGCTTGGGAATGAAGCCTACAGGGAGGAAATCAGCAACAAGTGAAGTAGATAAGTGTTTTTTTCTGATGCCATCTGCTGAATACCTGGATCCAGCAGTATGGCACATTGGCTTGAACAAAGTCAGTGTACCTGCTCTTCTCTCAGGTAACATCTCATGCATCGGTTTTTCATTTAAACCAGGCTGAGTCAGGCTTCTGTCATTGTCGCCACAGGAGCACAAGTAAGTAGAATAAAGAGAAAATAATTAGAGAACAAACAGTGAATGTCAACATGCATGCAGTGCTTTGATAGTATAGTGGCTGTAGTATAGTATAGCTTAGTCTTTTATAGTATCCCATCACATGATATAGTGTAGTTATGCTATGGTATAGAACATATAGCATAGTATGGCATTGCATAATATGACATAGCAGCACAGTATAGCATTATAGAGCATATCATGCTATGGCACAGCATAACATAGCATAGCCTAATACAGTATTGAATAACACAGTATAGTATGGCCCAGCAATATATAGTACATCATAGCATAG
Organism: Ochotona curzoniae; assembly: GCF_017591425.1. Classification (NCBI taxonomy): domain Eukaryota; kingdom Metazoa; phylum Chordata; class Mammalia; order Lagomorpha; family Ochotonidae; genus Ochotona; species Ochotona curzoniae. The sequence goes on along the minus strand of NW_024465023.1, from coordinate 13,961,731 downwards.
TACAGTATGGTATGGCAAACTACAGTGTAGCATCATGTGGTATGGTGTTGTAAAGCAGTTTGGTGTAACAGTATATCATACCATAGTATATGACAGTGTAGTATGGAAGAGCATATAATGGCATATTTAGCACAACATAGTATGGAAGAGCATAATATAGCATAGTATAGAATGATGTAGTACAGTACAGCATAGTATAGTATATATTGTTTCCACAGTATAATAGTATCATATCGTAGAGTATCATATAGTATATACTGGGTATTGCACAGATTAGCATAGTATACTTTGGTAGAGTATACTACAACACAGTATGTCATTGTATAGTATAGTATTGTGTTGTATAATATTGTAGCTTCATATAGTATGGTACAGCATAGTATATTGTAGCATAGCATTGTATGGTATAGTATAGTATAATAAGGTATAATATACTATGGTGCAGTACACTATGATGTAGAATAATATATCATAGCATGGTGTGGTAAAGTATAGCACAATATTCATGGTATGGTGTAATATAGTATTATAGTATAGGAGAGCATGGCACAGCATAGCATTGTAGCATATACTACAGCATAGCATAGTATTTGAAATATATGGTAACAGTATAGTGTGGTAGAGGACAGTACAGCCTAGCATGGAATATCATAGCATAATACAGTATGGTAGAGAACAGTATAGCATAGTATAGTATTCCATAGAATAGTATACTACGGTATATTGCTTTTAAGACAAGGACCTAAATATTCAACATAGTCTCTTTTTCAAAATTCTTTTTTATGATTGGAAAGTCAGGTTTACAGAGAGAAAAAGACAGAGACAAAGATCTTCCATCCACTGGTTCACTTTGCAGGTGGCTGCAGCAGCTGGAGCTGAGCCAGGAGCCAAGAGTTTCTTCCAGATCTCCTACACAGGTACAGAGTCCCAAGGCTTTGGGCTGTCCTCCACTGCTTTCCCAGGCCACAAGCAGGGAGCTGGATGGGAAGTAGAGCAGCTGGACGACAAATCAGCATCCACATGGAATCCCAGCACATGTAAGGCAAGGACTTTAGCCACTAGGCTACCATGCCAGGTCCTCAACATAGTCTTTTTTTTTTTTTTTTACAACACCATGAAATTTAATAAAATGATTCTGGATATGAGTGTCTCCATTGCACAGTTATTCAACATAGTCTTTAAGACTCCTGTGCTCTGGCTGCTATCCCTCCTTCTCCATTAGCCGCATGGCCTTCCTTCCAGCCTTTCATGCTTGTTGTCCCTCCACCAAAGCTCTTTCTCTTCTCACTGTTATTTATAGTATCACCTGCTTGTCACTCAAGCCTTACCCCTTCCGGAAAGCCCTGTGTGACCTTGGTAAGTCTGGTTCATAAAGCATTATATATTTGACATCGCTTTGTGTGATCATTTGATTGATATTGTTCACCGTCCCTGCAGCTCACTATCATGTAATCTTCAACAGGGCCGAGGCTGTGTCTGCTTTTGTCATCACTGTGTTCCCACTGCCCAACCCACAGTCTGGCACACTCCTGGCACTTGGTGCCTGTTTGTTAAATGAATAACTTGATAAATCAGATACTGTGCTAGAACATCTTTAGAGTCATGTCAACTTGAACTTCCTGGACTCTTTCAGGTTCTGCCTGTAGGGTAGAGGGATGACATGGAAAGCAGCCAATGGTGGTAAATGAGCAGCCTCTGCCGGGTCAAAGCTATGTGTTAGGGCAGCACGGAGCTCTTTTCTAAGGATCCTGCTAAGAACAATGGAGCAGGCGCCAGCACTTGACTGAGCAGACAATTCTCCAGGAATGCATGATACCAGCCAGAAAGCTGAGTGCCAAAAATCCTATGACAGAAGCCTTCTGCCAGGAGATTCCCCGCCTTGGTGAACTGTGGTGAGCGAGAGGTGGCTTCCACCGTCAGATTAACCCCCAAGATGTTCTCAGTCATTCCAGATTTCACTTCCATTCCTTTTCAAGTCTCTGCCCCTTCTAGAAGGACTGCATGTGATGGCTCTCGTGAAACTGCAGATGGTTGGCTTGGCCGATGCCCAGATATGCCTTGGCTGGTATGAGGAGGGGGATGGGACAAGGGACAAGATTGTCTTCCAGTTCTTGTATCATATGATTCTGGTACTCTACATTCTAAGGATTCCTTTATTCTTTTAAAGTGGGAACATTTTGAAAACTTTGGTTGGACTGTGGCCAGGGGGAGAGAGGCAGGGAATTCCAGGGCTATGATTCATTTAGCTCACGAGGGGTGCCGGCACTTTTTGCAGTCCTTCTCCCATAGCAGGGAGAGGTTCTCTCTCAAGGTCAAATCATTTTCAGATCCTATACTCCACCTGGCAACTGGCAATTTCAAATGGCAGCTCGGCCTGAGGGTTAGGAAGATGGCCTTGGATGAAGAAGAGAGAGGATGCTCTGGTCAGGGATTAAGAATCCCACTTCTGGGCCCGGCCCAACATCTCAGGTAGCTAAATTCTCCAGCTCCAAGTGCTGGCATCCCAAATCGTCGCTAGTTCATGTTCCACTGCTTTACTTCCCATGCAGCTCTCTATTCGTGGCCTGGGAAAGCAGTGGAGGATGGCTCAAAGCCTTGGGACCCTGCACTTGTATATTGGGAGGAAACTCCTGGCTCCTGGCTTTGGATCAGCTCAGCTCTGGTCATTGTGGCCACCTGGGGAGTGAACCAGTGGACAGATAGTATAAATCATTTCATAAAAATATGCATCCTGGGCCCAGCGTGGTAGCCTAGCAACTAAAGCCCTCACCTTGAACGCTCCGGGATCCCATATAGGCGCCAGTTCTAATCCCAACGGCTCTGCTTCCCATCCAGCTCCCTGCCTGTGGCCTGGGAAAGCAGTCGAGGATGACCCAAAGCCTTGGGACCCTGCACCCACATGGCAGACCTGGAAGAGGTTCTGGACTTAAGGCTTCGGACTGGCTTGGCTCCGGCTGTTGCGGCCACTTGGGGAGTGAATCAATGGACGAAAGATCTTCCTTTCTGTATCTTCTCCTATATATATATATAGGAGACTTTGCAATAAAAAATAGATAAATCTTTAAAAAATACATCTTTATGAATCTCTAATAAGCTAGAACTTCCGTAATATTTATAATGTATACATATGTGTAGCCCAAGTGTAATACAAGAAGAAAAACTCACATGAAAATAATTCCAAATTTTTGATTGTCTTGGGGGCATCTGAGGTGTTTTGCATCTTAAGATAAATGTTGGTTCTATGGTTCATTATACTCACTGTGTGTCTAAAATAGCCCAAGATCCTTTTTTTTCCCCCAGTAGGGAGAAAGGTTCAGATTCAATGATGTTATTTGTGTATTGATTGGAACAGTCCCTTAATTATGACGGCCCAAGTCATCAATGTCGTGTAAGCAGAATCAACCCTCTGTTCTGGGAATTTCCAACCCACTGCAGCTGAGGCTTATAAACACTCTCATTTCCCTGCCTCATGGCTGGGCTGATCCTGCTGTTTCCTTTCCCCTTTCTGTCCCTGCTGGGAAACCCCTGCCTCCACTTCGAGCCTTTGGATGCCTTCCAACTAATTTTCCTGTCCTACACAAATCCCACAAGTTACAGCCACTTTCAACTGCAGAGTAGAGGAGGAGAGAGAGTGAACTTTGAGTGAGTATCACCAGGGAATAACACTCTGCCTCCACAACGAGTTTCTTGGCCATCATTAGTACTCAAGTCCTGTTTCCTGTGGGTGATGTGGGCTCTGGTGACCAGCTGGGGGCCCGAAGTCATTCATGGGAGACTGAAGAAAGATCTGTTCTGAATGTGACGACAAATGTTCCAACAATCTTTTGGAAAAGCACCCAGTTGGAGTTGTCAGTTCCCCTGGAGGGCCTTGGAGGTACGTAGAAGGCAAGCTTGCTGATGGGTGAAGTAAGGCAGGGGATTTTTGGCGGGGAATTCCAAAAAGAATTTCCTGGGAAACCAATTTACTGCAGAGCTCACCTCACCTGCTTGTTGAAAAGTGTCCCTGCTTCTATTGAAAAGCCCTTTTTTTTCTCCCCACAGCCCTACATTTTAAGCATGAACAGTATTAACAAACTGCAGAGCAAAGAGCTGATCATTCACCACACAATGTGATTTCTAATTGCTTGAATAATATTGCACAATGGAATAATTTCTTACCCAGTAAAAATGATTTCTCTTTGCCTGAGTGATAATATCCTGTTGAAATATAATGCTGTTCCAAACTGTGACTGCAGAATGCCCGAGTCTTCTTTTTCTATATATATATCGTTTAAATGCTAAGGCTGAGCAACAAGGTTGTGGCGAATGAAAAGACCAGTTCTGCAATGAAGAGAAGTGTTCTGGGGGTTTATGTTGGAATTTTCTAATCATACAATGACCTTGGATCAAATGATGGCTTGATAAATTTATAATGCACATATGGTCTTTGCTGTGTTCCTTTAGAGCAGATCAGCTGTGTGTGACTGGAATGGAAATGAATTTTTCCATAAAGTGATGTGCAGTGTAGCAGGCATATTTAGAACAGCACACGCACACCATGTTGTTAATTTTAATGTACCAATTTAATAGTTGTTATGGGAATCCCTGGACCCGTATAAACAGATTTTTCTTTGGAAAATCAAATTATGAGACATCTGTTGTCCAGTGGCCTACTGTGCTCCTAAGTCTTGACTTTAGGATGTTCCCGGGGAATACAGGAGAAGGAAGCTATGTGGCTCTTGTTTTCAGGGACTTTGGAACACAGGAACATCCAAATTCAGGCCAGAAAAATGAGGCCTAGGGCAGAGGAATGAATCCACACTGTGTCCAAGAAATCCTCTTGGGAAAGATTTAGTACTCTCCCAGTTTTCATAAATAACCTCCTCTATGACCATGACATCTTACTTCTGAATATGTTCCTATGAAGACCATGGTTTCATATTTACCAAAAGACATGTGCTAGAATGTTCTTAAGTATTCCTGACAGCCTCTAGTTGGAAGATATCTGCTTTGATTTTTTTTTTCATGCTGCTGTATCACACAGCCACAGACTGGCTTATTTATAAAGGAAAGAAAATTTTCACAGATCTGGAGTCCTGGATATCCAATATAAAGGTGCCAGCAACTGGCAAAGATCCTCATGCCTTCCCATGATGGAAGGCACAGGGCAGGAGTGTGCGAAACGACATTGAGGGCCTGAACTCACTTTTTACAATAAACCCCTCATGTTCGCTAACCTACTCCCTCAACAACGGCATTAATCCATTTAGGAAGGCAAAATCAACATGATGTTGTAACTTCTTTATATTGGAGTTTCCAATAGAAGAACTTTGGCACAACCCAAGTTGGTTTAGTGGATGAATAACTCATGGAATATTTATGTAATGGGATGTTCTACAGTAGTGAGAATAACCTGTTTACAGCTACATACAACAAAAAGGATGGAGCTCTTGAATGTAATGTTAACCAAATGAGGCCAAGCTCTCAGCGTGACTGTAATGTGGCCATTCATGTGACGAATGAAGAGACACAGCTTGTCTATGCTATTAGAGGCCAGGATGGTAGTTATCCTGGAGTGTAGCAGGGACTTAAAGGAGCCACAGGGGCCTCTGGGATACTGGTAATTAATGCTGGAGTTTCTTGAGGGCATTCTGTTTCGGAACATACACCGTGTTGTTAATAAATTGTGCACATTTTAATATGGGTCTGTGTTTCCAGAAAGGTCGACAAAAGGAAACTCCAGCAGGACTCTTTCTTTCCCTCTTGATTCCCACCTGTTGCTGTTCAGGCTATTCTGCCTCCACCTGAGCTCCCTAACAGCATGGAACACACAGCGACCTTTTTAAGGGGTCCTCTCTCATTACCCCACCCCTAAAACTTCTTCCCAAACCCTCCTTTCCTCTCTCCATGCTTTCATTGCTGAGGCCTTTTGAAAGTGCCTTTTGTCTTTGTTTTCTGTTGCTGTAACTGGATACCATGAACTGGGTAGTTTATAAGGAAAATGATTTATTCAACTCATAATTCAGGGAAGTTCAAGTTCGGGTGAGTGCATCTGGAGAGGCCCCTATCTCTGGTGGGGACTCCTGGCAGTGTCCCAAGGCTGGAAGACCTAGCCCAGGTCTCTCCACTTATAAAACCACAGTCCCATTGGATTAGGGCCCCACCCTTAACGCCTCAGGGAAGCTTAATTGCCACTCAAACATCTCCAAAGACCAATCTCAGATTAAGTTTCCACTCTTATTAAGAGGGGATTACATTGCAACCAAATTCTTAGCAACCAATCTATCGCCACATGTAGTTTGGAATATAAAATCTCTGGTATTAGTGCAAAATAGCATTGGGAAACTTCCATTTCAGTGTCTTATTGTATAGATAAATAATAGACCCATCCACTGTATTCACTTATTACAGTCACACTGAGTTTGCAGCCTAGTAAGAAAATTCAGATCTAGTACCCTGGTGAATATTCACAGCAGTAGAGGTTACTATTCTCATGTTAGGAAGGAGAGCATTGAAGGGGGGTAGCTATATATCCTAGCCACATTACGGTCTTTGGTATGTATTACTGGCTCCTGCACTTCTTTTTCTTCATTTTTAGTGGAAAGGCTGATCTACAGACAGAAGAAAAGACAGAAATAAAAATCTTCCTTTCACTAGTTCACTCCCCAAGTGGCCATAATAGCCAAAGCTGAGCCAATCCAAAGCCAGGAACTTCTTCCTTGTCTCCCACATGGGTGCAGGGTTACAAAGCTTTGGGCCATCCTCTGCTGTGTTCCCAGGCCACAAGCATGGAGTTGGATGGGAAGTGGAGCAGCTGGGACAGGAACCAATGCCCATAAAGAATGTGTCCACTGAAGGGGAAGGATTAACCAATTGAGCCATTTCAGCAGGCCCTGGTTCCAGCACTTAATCACTGTGTCCTGCCAATGCAGGAGGAGGCAACAGTGATAGTATAGATGATTGGACTGTAGCCAGCCACGAGGGAAATCTGAGTTGTGTTCCCAGATCTTGGCTTTGTCCCTAGGTCAGCTCAGCTCAGCTCAGCCTGTTGTAGGCCAACTAGGGGAGTGTGTTAGCAAATGAGAACTCTGTATCTGTCTGTAAAATAATTTTTTAATATGGAGTCTTGTGAGGAATCAGTCCCTCCCCTGCTGAGGATCATACAGGTAGTTACATTGAGGAACCAAGGCAGATGTTCTGACAAAGCCCAGGTGGGGATATACCAAAGCAGAGGTCGGGGGCAGGAAACTTCTGCTTCCTCCTCAGAAACCTGAGTTGTGTAAGTGTTTAGCAGATATACTACATACCAAGTGCATGATTTGGCCTCAGGTTATTTCTTCTCCCTGGGCGTTGGATGATAATATCTGTACCTTACGGTTCTTTGTGCCAATCAAATAGCATAGCCATGTGAGTGGCCAGCTCAGACTCTGATGAAAGGATTTTGCCTGCACAAAGCCATGTGCTCTACAACAGTCGTAATGGGATAGCAAACATAAGAGGCAGTTCTGAATAGCTGATATAGATCCTTGGGGTACACAGGGGAGTGAAATTGTAAATCATGACTCCGCATCAAGTCCAGGCAAAGTTTATCCCTCTATGACACATAATGTTCAGTATGTGCAATGAATAATTTAAACCAAACTGCAAAACTGGGCTCAAGTACAAATCCTTGTAGCCAGCTGTCTAGAAGGTATATATATATATATATAGAGAGAGAGAGAGAGAGAGAGAGAGTGTGTGTGTGTGTGTGTGTGTGTTGGGGAGTAGGGGGAGAGTTGCAGGTAAATTGAAAGAGAAACATTAAGTCACAGGTAAAACTTTGTATGTCAAAAGTTAGGAAGTATTCTTTGAAAGAATGGGGAAAATTGCCCAAGGGGTACTTTTACCTTATTTCAAGACTTTCCAATGTGTTTTTTATGTTTGCCATAGTTCAGTAGTAGTAAATAGTTGTTTCCTTTATCTACGAGAACAGTCAGTTGTGATTGGAAACTATTAAATGAAAGATTCCAGCAATAAATAACTCATAGTTTTAGATTATATGCTATTTCAAGTTGTATGAAGTGTGCCATCCCCTGCGCGGCAGAAGAGTAACATTTGTCCAGCGATGCCACACTATCGGCTACATGCTCCTTAGTTACTCAGTGGGCATGTCAATTACAAGAGTGCTATCCTAACGTAGGGTCATTTCAGTGTGTGCTATTAATCTCATCTCATTTCATCATGTAGGCGGGCCATCATCCGGCATCACCACAAGGAGGGTGGGTGAATCCTGTCAAATAAGACATTTTGAGAGATTTTTTTTTTTTTGCTGAACTTTTATCACAGCATATTGTTATAGTCATTAACGTTTTATTGTGCTGACGTCATAAATCAAACATAGGTATGAATGTACAAGGGAAAATTTCGCAGAGTTAGTTTGGCACTGATCCTGGTTTCAGCCATCCTTTGTCGGGGGTGTCTTGAAATCTGTCCCCTAGATGAGTTTGGGGGTAAGGTCAGATGTCCAGTATAGGAGACACATTAGTCATCTCTGGATCTACTTACTCCCTCCCTTACGATAGCCTGGACATTTTAGCGAAGTATTCTCTGGTTCCAGCCAAAATTTTTTTAAAATTACACATTTTTAGATGACACATAGACATTGTACATATTCATGGGATATGATATGATTTTTCAATTCGTGTATACAATGAACTATTATGAAAGTCAATGTATAAATCTCTATTTCCTCCAACCTTTATCACTTATTTATAGTAAATACATTTGAAATCCTTTCTTTGAGCTTTTTTTTTCTGGTTGAAAAATGTTATCTCATGTCATATTTTTATGCAACAAAAAGTTCAGAACTTTTTGCTCCCATTGAATTAAAATTTAGTATCCATTCATCAACCTTTCCGCGACCTTTTTTCTCAACTATTCTTCCAAGCTGCTGCCCTCATTTCTCTGAGATTGACTTTGTGCATTCCATCTTTGCATGAGATCATGCAGTATGTGTCTTTTTGTGCCTGGCTTATTTCACTGAGAATAATGACCTCCAGTTTCATCCATGGCATTTTAGATGGAAAAGCAAACATTATGACTAACTCATGCAGCAAATACTTTTAGTGCCATATTGTTCTTTATCACTTTATTACTACTTATTAGATGATGCGCTGGAACGGATGCCAGTCAGAGAAGAGGGAACATAGAGTGCCACTGCAAGAAAAGACTTATCAGGTCCTAGAAACAAGGTGCCCAAAAAAGGGTGGAAAGATGGAAGGAATTGTCTTCCCCAGACTGTGAATGACACTAATAGAAAGCCAGAAGCATTCTATAGAAAAACTTCTGGCAGTACTTCCCCTCAGCTATTGGGGTAAATGTACATTTTGTGGATCAGAACACCTTTTAGAGAAGTTACAGTATCTCAAAATAGACAGAATCAAAACCCTAAACGCTAACTGAGAGTCAGAGCCAGCACAGTGAAACAGCAAGCTAATGCGTCCTTTGCAGTGCCGGCATCTCGTAAGGGTGCTTGTTCAAATCCCAGCTGCTATACTCAGATGAAGCTGTAAGCTCCTGGGTGGGCCTGACCCAGCCCTGGCTGTTGTACGCATGTGGGGGAGTGGACCAGTGGATAGAAGATCTCTCTTTCTCTATCCTACACTAACTTTCTTTTTAAAATATTTATTTATTTTTAGTGGAAAGTCAGATATACAGAGAAGAGAGACAGAGAGGAAGATCTTCTGTCCATTGATTCATTCCTCAAGTGACTGCAATGGCTAGAGCTGAGCCAATCTGAAGCCAGGAGCCAGGAGCTCTCCCACGCGGGTGCAGGGTCCCAAAGCTTTGGGCCGTCGTCGACTGCTTTCCCAGGCCACAACAGGGAGCTGGATGGGGAGCAGGGCCATTGGGATTAGAACCAGCGACCATATGGGATCCCGGAACGTGCAAGGTGAGGACTTTAACCACTACGCTATCACACCGGGCCTGATCTTAACTTTCGAGCAGATGAAAATAAATATTCTTTATTTTAAAACCAGTGTTTCTTTTCATTGTATTCCACAATTCTTAGTATGATTGAATCCAATTGGTTCTCCATATTTTCCCTCCATAATGGATGAATGATTTATTTTGTAATGTTTATGTATTTTTATATAGTGAAAAGTCAGAGAACGAGAAAAAGTGAGAGATAATTTTTCATTATCTGTCTCACTCCCCAAAGGCCCACTATCACTAGAGGTTGGCCTGACATTCCATCAGGATTGGCCATGTTGGTAGTATGGGCCTGCGTGCTTCTGCCATCATCTGATGCCTCCAGGATGTGTTAGGAGGAAGCTTGGCCAGAAGCAGAACAACCAGGACTCCAAGTGTTATTCCGATATAGGATATGATGTTGTGGCTTGAAGAGCTATTCTACAGCACTTGCCTTTAAAACGTTTTTTCTTGGGCATCCCAAGAGGCTGTTCCATCCACTGCACCACAACGCCTGCCCCTATAGTCATCCTTTTTAAAAAGTAAAATTTCTTGTTCTTTTTTTTTCTTGTTCTTTTTGATTGTTGTTAAAGTAATGGACTCCTTTTCACAGATTTCAGTAGAACTGACATTAACTAGGTTTGTGTGCATGTGTGAAGCAATACCTTGTAGAGACAGATTGGAAAATTTTAGAAGCTGAGAACCACAAGGACAAATAGTTGCTGACCCAGTAGACGGGAACACGCCGAGTTCTGTTTTTCAAGGGGGTCAGAGAGACCCAGGAACAAGCTGTTTTAAATCTCCACAGAGAGCCTGGAGATTTACAGGCAAGCACGTCTGCGAAAGTGGGATGTAAGTGGGCCTGGAAAACACGACGCAGGTGCATTTTTCAGGATGTGGCCAGGAGACAGAAAGCAGAGCAATGATCCCAACAGAAGGTATTTAATATGAAGAAGGATTCATGTGACCACCGGAAGGTATGGAGTCAGTAAGTGCAGGAAGCAGCTGTCATTCCCTGGACTGTTAGCCAAAAAAAAAAAAAAAAAATCAGAGGAAGGCAAGGCTGCAACTTGAGAAGCCTTGGGAAGCTCTCCCTACTTCCACCCCAAGATGCATAGACCGGTGCTCTCATTGGAATGGGTGCCTCTGGTATGAGTAACTTGGGTGGGTGAACCTTGGAGGAACTACATTTCTGGTTTGCAGCTCACAGTAATAGGAAGCCAGGTGAAGAAGTTTGTCCCTCCTGATTTCCCTAAGCTTCCAGTTTTCCTGTGTTGCCCTCTATGGATAGAGCCCAACAGGGAACCGCTTATGAAAACCACCTAGTTTGGAAATAACCAGTCCCCATGTCTCAAAGCATGAGTGTAGAAGCTGGGGCTTTAGAGCTTGGAGAGCATCACATAGTACTACCGTGGCTTCCAGATGTGGTGCTTTCACTCATGCAGGAGTGTGAACCCAAAGCCATTGGTTAACAGTCCCAAGAGGGCTTCATGTCAGGATGCTGGTTGCAAGGTTCATCCTTTGGAGGTAGTTAGGTGGTACAGGGCATACTCCAGGAAGGCCGTTTTTCCAAAAGGCGTGTTAGAACAGACCACCAGGCTCTCACTCTGCTGAAGCCCCAGGCACCCCGGCTGCATCCCCTCAGCAGAGGTCAACCAAGTGGCTTGCCTAATCTCAGACTTGAACTTCCTGAACTGTGAGCTCCATAAAGCTTTTCTTCTCATAGAAAGTTATTTTTCATGGGTGTTTTGTTGCAATGAAATAAAGCTGATGAATACCCATGGCTTCTGGCAGGATGGGTTTCCAAAACTTCATGCTCCTCCAGTCCTGCTGAATGGGGGACAGACTGACAAAAGCCACCACACTATCCGGGCACCTGATGTGGAACTCTTACAAGATCAGAGACAAAGAAAAAGATCTGTAAGCTGCAGGACAAAAACTATTTATATCTGGTTGGGGCCACACTTAGAAATACTTATTAGAGACCTGTGCCTGTTGCCCAAATTCAAGTCAGATGGCCCTTGCCCCATTTTACAGATAGGGCCTGTAGAGTATGCAACTTAAATATTTTCATGTGTTTAAGTAGTCTTAAATAGTCAGAATTAAGACCAATATAACTGAGAAATATTATTTAATATGTACCATATGCCACATGCCATGCAGAAACTGGTGGGTGCCCTTACTTGCAAGCAGAATTTTAATTATGTCCTTAGAGCCATACCTCAAGAAAAGTGACCTTAACCTTCTAATGTGACTGTCCAAACCGCTCCGGGTGATTGTATTTTCTTTTTGCGAAAGAGTGGATTGAAGCTGGGTTATGAGAGCTTTGCTCAAAGATGTGGGAAGCAAAATCAGTGAAGAATTTATGGAAAAGGTTTTCTCATTCTTTAAAAAAAATACAGAAGAAACAATGACTTTTTTATTCTATACATTGTGGAATCTGGATGTGACTGGTGCCATAGGTAAAGGATTAGCCAGTTCTGCCACCACACCAGCCACAACAAATCTGTTTTTAAGATGGGAACAGGGGACTAAATGATGAAAGTACATGGTAGACACTGGAAGTTGGTCCAGCTGTTTTTGGGTTTTTTTTTTTAGATTTATTTTTATTATTATTATTTTTTTATTGGAAAGGCGGATATACAGAGAGGAGAGACAGAGAGGAAGATCTTCCATCCGATGATTCACTCCCCAAGTGAGCGCAACGGCCAATGCTATGCCGGTCCGAAGCCGGGTCCCCCACGCGGGTGCAGGGTCCCAAAGCTTTGGGTCGTCCTCGACTGCTTTCCCGGGCCAGAGGCAGGGAGCTGGAAGGGAAGCGGGGCTGCCGGGATAGAACCGGTGCCTATGTGGGATCCTGGGCGTGCAAGGCGAGGACCTTAACCACTGCGCCACCACGTGGGGCCCTGTTTTTGTTTTTTGAAAGAAAGATGTAGGGACCAAGAACTAACAGGCTGGGAGAAGTAACCACAGCTGTTGAGATGCAGTGACGTAACAAAGGACAACCAATAGGGAACATTGCTGTTGTCAGTGAAGTTATTGGAATGCTTGAGCTATTTGAACATACTGAAAGGAGAATCAAGTGATTGTAGAAGATACGGAAGATTCATTCTAGGATAGATGAAGAAACTACATCCATGAGAAAAGCTGATAATTATTATTGAGCATGGTAATATTTAGTAAGAGGTCATGGATTTGGGTTGGCTACCTGCACTAGAACCATGAGACCAAAGCAATATCAAGTCTAATCATAGAAGCTGAAGTTTGGTTGCTGAAGGCCTTGGAGCCTGATCGGGTTGCATAGCTAGTTAAGCTACAACCACTTGACTGGTTGGTTGACTAAGCTCAAACAAAACTAAGTTGCTTTCTGTGTCTCACTGGTTTTTGCTATGTTGCTGTGATATCCCGTTATTGGTTGGAAATCTCACATCTCAGAATGTGCTCTGGTTCTGGAAGCTATCCCATTTGTGAGTTGCTCTGGATTTTTTTGTTTGTCTGTTTTGTTTTTTGCCTTTATTTTTCTCTCTTTAAGTAAGCTCTACTAAATTCAGATAGTCTCAGGAATTTTCCTCTTAAAACCAGGAAAAAGGAAAAAAGCAAGCCAGAAAAGTTAACCATGAGGTATTACATAGCCTAGCCATGAATCATGTTTACATAATCATAATATTATTAAGGGTGAATGTTGGCTTAGTCAAGACTGTGATGCAATTACCTTGAGAGGGCTGGGGAATGGAAGTGGGGCTATTTGTGGTGAATGAGGAGAGGGAATTCATGAGTGACCAAATCTGTTCATTCTTCAAGTTGAGACATTAATAGTCAAGGACCTATCCTTCATGAACTGTTAGTGTCTTTCATGCTGCAGATGGAAATAATAAAAGAACCAGTGGCACCAGGCGACAGGTTCCCTTGGGGAGCGGAACGCATTGGGAATGGGCCCAGAGCATTGTTTCATTCCTAGCTTTGGAGAGCTGTTGGGCTATTTCAGACATTGAATAAAATCTTGAGAAACCCCAGAAACCCAAAGAGAAAGCAGAGCCAATTATTCCCAGGAAAAAGTTCTTCCAGAAAGGCAGGAACTCTAAGTGCACTGAGCTGTGAATAATAATTGCCTAACCCACTGGCTCCCTTCTCCTTGCCTTCCAGAGCCATCAACACTTCTTCCTCTGTTCTGCAGACTGCCTTGTGGTTTGCAGGTGGGTGTGTTCCCTGGGGAGCCTCAAGCAGGAGATGGGAGAGGGAGAGAGGAGAATGGCTTGGGGTATATAGTTTCCTGGCTCCGTTTACTTCATGGTATTCTTAGGCTGCCTAGGTGCTTAAACCATCCGTGCAACAGTCTCCTGGTTTCCTCCCAGTTGTGTCCCTTGTGGTTATCCTGTGGCCTGCTTACCCTTTGATTAACCTCTTCTCCCATTACCCAATTTGAGGGTGCCATCTGTTTTACCGGGACTTTTGCTGATGGATAACAACCATACAAACAATGGACAATCAAAACTTTCATTAGGAGATATGTAAACACATGTGTACTTGAAGAAGGTATACAGGAAGGACAGGAAGAACAAAATCCTCATTTTCCATAGAAAGTGTTAGAGAAGTACACATAGAATGGAAGTAAAGAGGTAACAGTGAAAAAGAGTTGAGGGAAGGAAGATAGTGTATTTGAATGTCTATGTAGCAGTTTCTAAAACTTTCTTTTGACTGATTCAAGCCCCACTTAGAAGCTAGCACATTGATATTGTGGATATCAGTTGATTTTTTTTTCCCAAATTGGAATAAAGTAGAAATGATCAGCATACATCACAAGCTATGAAGGTAGATATTATTCTGTTGAGCCTCTGTTGAGCTTTATAATTCTCTGTGTGTGCATATAATGTAAAATGGACATGTTACTGTGCATTGGGCTGAGGAGCTTGCATGTCGGCATACACGCTTCTTCAGCTGAGGGCTGAAGGCAGCGCAGCAAGGCCGCTGCTCTCCTCTCTGAGGATGTGGCTCCGTGGAAATGGCTGATGGTAGTAACAATTGCCTATGCTGCTGTGAGGCCCTGCCAGGTCAACAGTTCCACATGCAGCTCTTATTATATTCACCCTGTGCATTATCATGTTCCTGACTCACCAGCTAATAATGAAATAAATCCAGAGCCTCTCTGTGGGAATGATGGATTGCTTTATTCTGGAAGCCATTACCCACAAAGGAATGTAATTGTTCAGGATAGGCCTGGGGAAACATCACAATAAGAGGAGCAAGCAAGAATAGAAATTGCCACCAGTACAGTAGGAAATGGGATGAAAACCCAGCCGTATTTGCAATTAAAGGAGACTTCAGCTACATGCCAGGTACTTCAAGAGCTTGTGCTGTCAGAAGCCTTTGAATCTAAAAGGAGGATCATCTCATAAGAATAAGCATGGTGCTCTCTTTGCTAGGGACGATGGAAAACAAGAGCTATAGGAGTGGAATAATCAAGAAAGGTTGTCATTTGTTCCCAACCTAGGAACGAGGTGTGCTGAAATGTAATAATTGGAACATCATTGGAACACTGTAATTCTGGGATGCCTACTGCAGTATATAATTTACATGAGCATATGAATATGTACATTGACAGAAAAATGAAATAGTGAACCACCATTTTTCTCACCAACTGAAGTCAAT
Source organism: Ochotona curzoniae (assembly GCF_017591425.1). Classification (NCBI taxonomy): domain Eukaryota; kingdom Metazoa; phylum Chordata; class Mammalia; order Lagomorpha; family Ochotonidae; genus Ochotona; species Ochotona curzoniae. The sequence goes on along the minus strand of NW_024465023.1, from coordinate 13,946,155 downwards.
AGCAGATGGCAATGAAAGCCCAATTGTTCCTATACACTGAAATTCCCATCCAATGAAATGCTTCAGATTAATTTAAAGTTTATTTATTTTTATTGGAAAGGTAGATCCAGAGAGAGAGAGAGAGAGAAATGATCTTCCAACTGCTGGCTCACTCCCCCGCTGGTTGCAATGTCCATAGCCTAGCCAATTTGAAGACAGGAGTACCTTGCAGATTTCCCACATGGGTGCAGAGGCCCAAGGACTTGAGCCATCCTCCTCTTGTTTTCCTAGGGCGGAAGCAAGGATCTGAATGGGAAGTGGAGCAACTGGGATGTGAGTCAGAGCCCATATAGGATCCCAGCAATTACAAGGTGAGGATTAGCCAATTGAGCCATTGTGTTGGGCTCAGATTTTTTTTTTAATATATTTGAATGACAGAGACAGAACCAACTCTAGAACCAGAGTCAGAACTTGCTTTTGCTGATTTATTTCTTAAAAGGCTGCACACGTGTGCAGCCAGAAGGCAGGAGCTTCTTCCACGTATCCCCTGTTGGTGTAGGGGCTCAAACCCTTGGACAATGTCAGAGTTCTTAAATGATTCATATAAGGTTTTCAGTAAGTTGATTGCAACTAGTTGTGAATGAATTATCAATTCAGAAGTTGATGCTTATGCAAGATCTTTGTTTTCCTTTATTTTTCAAAGTGTTTGGTTAGTATGGGATACTTGTAGTACACACTTGTTGGATACCACATAATAGTTTAATGGATGTGCAAGAGTTATAAGCTGATCGTCCCAGACAATCCGTATCCCAATCCTCCTTCCAGGTTTGGAGCCTGCCAGCCCAACTCCTCCAGTTCTCTGTACAGTATAGCAGATATCATTGTAGACTGACATCCCTACACCCTCCTCTATGTTAAGGATCTCTAGAACGAATTGCGTTTCTCCAATGCTGGCTGGTACATATTATCCAGCCTTGCTCTGTCAAACCCACCATCACACACACACCCTTCTCCTTGCACTCATCTTTTTACTTGCATTATCAGCTGGTTCATTTGTCTTTCTGTGACTGGCTTATTTCATGCAGCATAATGGTCTTTGGTTCCACCCATTTCTGTGCACAACAGCTTTCCAATTCAGTAGTATTTTCTGGCCTATGTGACAAAATGAGGGCAAAAAGGAATCTGAGGGGTATCCACCTGGGATGTGCACATACAGTATCGGGTGCCTCCCTGTTGCATGTGCTCTTACATAACGGAGCACATGGTAGGCTCTCTGTGAGCCTGGCAGCACAGGGAGCCAAAAGAGGAGGAGATTCAATTATACTGTCTTTGTTGGTTTCACTGAGTACTCCAGAAATACCCAGAGAGAGGGGGGCATCAGATGGCACTTGGCAGAGAGATAGCTGACAAAAGGGGAATATCAGGCTCTCTCCATCCCAGAGGCCTCTTGCCGGGTGTGGCAGGCAAGCTCGATGTTGCAAACTATGACCATTTCAGTTGCTTTCATAAAAAGGAAACAAACCAAGGCCTGGTCAGGAAGCTCACAGAATCCCCGGGGTAGTGAAGCTATCATGTGCTATTTCTAATGGCCCACGACCAAGGCCCACTGTTTGTATGTTACATCAATGTCTCAATCCCAAGGCAAGAATTGTTCCTGTAAAGGGCTTTTATATTCTTGCCGTTTTCAGACTTAAAATGGCTTCTGTGTTTGTAAGCCTACACTTTTCAATATAGGACAGCAGGGGGCAGTTTGATGAGATATGTTTAAAAACAGCAAGTCAGCCCATCTTGAGCTACACATTGTACTGTTATAGGTCGTGTCTGCTAGCAGATGTAAAAGTTAGATTTCTGTTTGTATATCCTCAAGAGTATTTATTTATTTGCTCAGGGAGCAAATAAACCTGTTCCAGGTTCCCGTGGACAAAATGCAACATGTTAATTATTTTAAAAATTGCAATATAAATTGCAATATAAGTTTCATTAAAATTTGATTAGGCTGATCAACAAAACTCATATTGGTAGGATTTCTATTCTCCAGTATTTAGCAGCTTAGTAAACTGAAAGAGACATTTTCTTTCTTTCTTTCTTTCTTTCTTTCTTTCTTTCTTTCTTTCTTTCTTTCTCTCTCTCTTTCTTTCTTTCTTATTTTTTTTTAAAGATTTGTTTACCCATATTGGAAAGTCAGAGGAGGAAAGAGAGGAAGATCCTCCATGTGCCGGTTCACTCCTCAAGTGGCCCCAAAGGCAAAGCTGAGGTGATCTAAAGCCAGGAGCAGCTGCATCAGGCCCAGAGAGACATTTTCAAATATATTTATTTGAATGGCAGAATCAGACATCTTCTAGCTGCTGTGTCATTCCATAGATGGTCATATTGGCAGGGGTTGGGCGATGCTGTATGAGGGGCAGGTGTCCCTGTACCTGGGCCATCCTTCACTATTTTCCCAGGTGCGGTAGTATGGAACTAGATGAGAAACAGAGCAACCAGGAATCAAACTGACACTTATGGAATGCTGCTGTGGCCAACAGCAGGTGAACTTATCACACCACAAGGCTGTTCCTAAGATACATTTTTGCATTTATTATATTCCTTTAAAATATGATTTATAGGACCCAGCATGGTAGCCTAGTGGTTAAAGTCCTTGCCTAACATGTGCCGGGATCCTATATGGGTGCCGGTTCTAATCCCAGCATCCACACTTTCCCATACAGCTTCCTGCTTGTGGTCTGGGAAAGCAGTTGAGGATGCCCCTAAACCTTGGGACCCTGCACCCGTGTGGGACACCAGATGGAGGCTTCAGGCTCCTGGCTTCAGATCAGCGCAGCACTGATCATTGCGACCACTTGGGGAATAAATCATCGGACGGAAGATCTTCCTCTCTGTCTCTCCTTATCTCTGTATATCTGACTTTGCAATCAAAATAAATAATTTATTTAAAAATATGATTTGTAAAACTATCATTTTGTGGTTAGCTCATATTTGCAAATGGAAGGAGTTAATGTCCCTTTTAAATCAGATAACAGTGGGCCCAGTGCAATAGCTCCAATAGCTAAATCCTCTCCTTACAAACACCAGTATCCTACATGTGCACAGGTTCATGTGCTAATGGCTCCACTTCCCATCCAGCTCCTGCTTGTGGCCTGGGAAAGAGGGCAGTGGAGGACGGCCCAAAGCCTTGGGACCCTGCACCCACGTGGGAGACCTAAAAGAAGCCCCAGGCTCCTGACTTCTGCCTCCTGGCTCCTGTCTTCAGGTCAGCTCAGCTCAGCTCCAGCCATTGTGTCCACTTGGGGAGTGAATATCAAATGGAAGATTTTTCTATCTGTTCTTTGAGTTCTGGGGAAACAATGCAGGTTTCCTACATATATCACACACATGAGATATCAGAGTGGTGTTTATGATCCTGAAAGTGTTTTTTATTCTGTTAAGGAATTTAGCATGAGTGCTAATGCAAATTTTTCTCAAACCTGCAGAGTTAATAATCATGATATAGCAGTGGTCATTTCTTTTTTTTTTTTTTTCTTAATTTTAACTTCTTTTTAAATCATTATCCTCATTCCATGTTACAGTTCCGTAGACACTGGGATTTCCTCTGCCTCTCCCCAAATCCTCTCCCACCCACCAAACTCCCCGACACTACCGCTATAGCAGAGCTCTTCACAGTCACATGTTCATCATTGTGGGCATGGACAAAGTCCAGCCTCCCATTATCAAGATACACTAATTAATTCATTAAGTTTGCTTAGGTCCTTGCCTTGCGCTTACCAGAATCCCATATGGGTGCCGGTTCTAATCCTGGCTGTTCCACTTCCCATCCAGCTCCCTGCTTGTGGCCTGGGAAAGAGGTCAAGGACGGCCCAAAGCCTTGAATCTTGGGTCCCTACACCCGTGTGGGAGACCCGGTAGAAATTCTCACTGCAACTAGAGCAGAGGGAAAGAGAGAGGAAGGTAGAGATAGGATGGAGAGTAAGGTATGTGACCTGGGGCAATGTCATCATTCTGACTCCAGCTAGCCAAATGGAGATAATGCATTTATAGGAGGGACATTGGATATTCAGGTTTGGTTCTGTCTGTGATGTTAGCATCTGCAGGGGCCTTGAACTTACTCCCCGTTACCTACTACTACTCTGGTAGTCCTCTTCGACCTCTCTCCAGGATTTTTCCAAATGACAATCACTTGGTCACTGTTTACTCCCTGTGACACGTAGGACTATCTATTGTTCCACACACACAGGGCAAACAAGAGACACAACCCAGACCCAGGCTGATGCCCAAAGCTCCCTTCTGATTTGTAACCAAAGATGTGTGCCTGAGTCATCTGTAACACTTTTGACAAGTAGAAATTTCCAGTCTCAGCCCTCACCCCTGCTGCACCAGAATCTCCAGGGGGAGGGGCCAGCGATTTGATTTTTAAAAGGCCCCAGCTGATTTTACAGTATAACCATGGAACAGGAAATAACAGCCTCTTGGGAGGCTGGCTGAGCAACCCAGAGCTAGAGTGCACCAGCAAGCCATCCCACCCAGGACTGAACTCTAGTTCTACCCCTGGGATTTCCTTCTGTGTCATTTTCTATTCCCCCTTTTCAGTGTGTGCAGTTAGGAATTGAATTCAAAAGACGTCCTCAAGCAGATAACTCGGGTTAGCCCCCAACTGGGCTCCTTCTGGGTGACAACGAATCGTGCTTGATTAAGGTGGAGGAAGAAACTAACATCCTTCAAAATATGATTAGTGCTGTTAGGGTTCTAAGTGCCTCTGTATTTACATCAGCACAGTTCTCAGCTGGCTTCTCAGGACCACCCAGGGTGCTGGATGACAATTTCAGAGTTCAGTCAGAACTGAATAGATTTAATTCATTTTGTACACAGCAAACCATATTTTCACTTGTGCCAGTTCCCACAAATTCCTAAGCCCTCTAGGAACAGAGACCAGGTTTGTGGACCTTCAGATTTCCAACCTTTTTTTTTTTCTTTAAAGATTTATTCTTATTACAAAGTGAGATATACAGAGAGGAAGATCTTCTGTCCGTTGATTCACTCCCTAAGTGGCTGCAACAGCTGGAGCTGTGCCAATCCGAAGCCAGGAGTCAGGAGCTTCATTTGGGGCTCCCACATGGGTTCAGGGTCCCCAGGCTTTGGGTCATCATCAACTACTTTCCCAGGTTGCAAGCAGGGAGCAGTGTGGAAAGTGGGACCACCAGGATACTAACTGGCACCCTTATGGGATCCAGGTGCATGCAAGGCGAGGACTTCAGCTGCTAGGCTATTGTGCTGGGCCCAAGGTTTCCAATCTTATTTGGTCCTTGATAAACAGCAGGTGCTTAATACATATTTGTTAGTAGATGAGAAGGTTGGCCCTGAAACAGTGCTGCCATCCATGATCTAACAGCATAACTGACATGATGTCTGATGGGTTTCTTTCTTTTGCTTTGAGAACAGTTACCTGGGGACTTTATCCACTGTATCACCAGTTAACAGACTATTCCGTAAAACCTTTACCTCCTCACTTTAATTTCTCCTTTTTGTTCATTAGTATTTGTTTTCTTATTCTTCTATGCCATTCTTTATGTTCCTATGAAAACTAACAGATGCTTATGTATTTGTTTTCTCTAGAGAAATAGGAGTGTGCGTTTGTGTAGACAAATTCCGATGGGCTTTTATTTAAAAAAAAAATAAATTTTATTTAAGAGCAGTTTTAGGTTCACAGCATGAACAAGCACAAGCAGCAGATCTTCCCATACAGCACCAGCCTCCATCCATATGCACAGCCTTTTCCATCACCAGCACCCACCCTATTGTGGTACTTTTGTTAGTCGATCGACTGACACTGACGCAGCAAGATGAGCCAGAGTCTATTGTCTGTATTAGAGTTTCCTCTTGGTCTTGCACATCCTATAGGTTTGGATAAGGGTGCAATGGCCTACATCCAGAATCCCAGTATCCTATAGAGTCGTCCCACTGTCCTGCATGTCCCTTATGCTCTACTCATTAAACCCTCCGTTGCCTTTCTTAGCGTGTCACTCAGAACTATAGTATGAAACCTTTTGAATGGAGGTTTTTTTTTTTTTTTGCCTTACTAAGATGTGTTTAGTTTTCATTGCTTTTTAGTACTGAGTAATATTCCAGTACCTGCATGTACCAAGGCCATCTTATCTCTCTTGCTTCCAAGCAAGGTTTCCAATAGATTTGTCATGGTTGCTTTCATTTCCGCTCTGATGAGCTCTAGAACATCTTTTCTTCTGCTCATTTGCTATTTGTGTATCTGTTAAGATCTTTGGCTCTCTCTTTTTCCTCTCGTTAAAAGGTAGATGGACAAGCTCTTTTCCTGCCTTAGTATCAGGAGTTGTGCATTAGGAAACACAATAGTAGCAGGAAATTGCAGTTCGGTGCCTGGTTGTTTTCTTGCTGTTGAGTTTAAGACTTCTTTGTGTATTTTACATAATTTTTTTTTTTACAAGACACGGTTTTTACACAAGTTTTATCCTAGTCCCTGGTTTGTTGTTCATTCTGTGGACACTATCTTTGGTGGAGTTACGTTTTCCAATTCTGTTTATTCTTTCCTTTTAGTCTAGTTTATTCTTTCCTTCATAGATCATACTTTTGATGTTGCATGTACAATCTTTACCAATTCCACAGTCATCTGGATCTCTTTTATTATCTAGGAATTTTATAGTTCACATTTTGCCTTTGGGTTTATGATCCATTTTGATTCAATTTTTTTGTGAAAACTGCCTAGATGCACGTTTTTGTAGGTGGATACACAGTAGTTTTTCTATCACTTGTTGAAATTCTAACGTTTCTCCTTGTAGTGGTGTGGCTCCTTTGTCAAACGATCAGTTTTATATGGGTCTATTATGGTCTCATTGTTCTTTGAGACATTTGTTCTTTCACCAATCCACTCTGCTCACTGGGCTTTATAGTAAAGTTGGACACTGTTATTTTAACATTGTTTTACTCCTTCAGTATTCTATTGGCTGTTCTGGGTTATTTGTCAATATCTACAAAATAACTTGATGATGGGATTGTACTGAATTCAGCTATCAGTGATTGGATCAGTCAGGGGCATACAATAAAAAAGAAGCACTTTTGGTAAAATTTTAAAAAATTTTAAATTTGCTTTTATTGGAAAGTCAAATTTACAGAGAGAAGGAAAGATCTTTTGTCCGCTTGTTCACTTCCCAAGTGGCAGTGATGGCTACTGCTGAACTCAGCCAAAGCCAGGAGCCAGGATCTTCTTCCAGGTCTTCAATATGGATCCTCGAGCATGCAAGGCAAGAATTTAGCCACTGAGCCATCAAAAGGAAGGGATCGAACAAGAGAGATGTACTATCCACTGGTTCATTCCCAAAGTGGTTGAAAGGGCAAGATGTGACCCAATCTGAAGCTAGGAACTTTATCCGAGTCTCCAGCATGTGTGCAGATGTCCAAAGATTTGGGTCATCTTTTGCTCTTTTCTCAGATATATATTAGGCAGCTGGATTGGATGTGAAGCACCCAGGAGTCTTTCTGGTGGCTATAGGGGGTGTCAGTGCTCTAGGCAGTGGCTTAACTAGTCATGCCCCAGAACTGACATGTTGATAATACTGATTTTTCCTATCCATGAACATGGAACATCTCTCCATTTATTTAGTTCTTCCTGAATTCCTTTCATCAAATATATACAGATACATTTCAGTTACAATATCTGTATCTTACACAAGATTTATGCCAAGGGATTTTATTTGGGATCATACCTTGTTGTGATCACTGTTTTGTTTTTGTATTGATACTTCTGAATTTTCTGCTTAGATGATCGTGTCCTTTACAAACACAGTTTTATTTCTTCCTTCCTAGTATGTAAACCTTGTATTTCCTTTCTCATTGTGTTTGCTGGAACTTTACAATAATCTTGACAAGCAGAGGGTGTGGACAGGACAGAGACAACCTTGCCTTGCCTTCTTCATGATCACGATGTTCCTAGTTTCTGGCCAAACATGGCTTTTTTCTTTTTATTTCTTTTTTTTTTTTTTTTTAGGTGTTTGCTTAAGAGTTTATATGGGCTGAGAACCCAATGTCTCAGTTTAGGTAAGATTTGACCTCAATGTCAAAATTCCATAAAGTGTGCCAAATGCATTGGAAACTCAGACATAGTTTCTAGGTTGTGGACTTTCTTCTAGGTTGCAGTCTTCGTCATTACAGAAGGTCATGGGCTTTATTCTGATCCGGCTGGTTGAAATGTTAGACATGTCTTAAAAATTCTTTCCGTCCCTGTCCCAGTTTAATAAGGACTTGCTTCTTTTGAGAAAAAAAATTTCCCGGCATCAGACTTTTTTTTCACAAAAATGATACACAGCATCAATTTTAGGAAGTGAATATTCAGAATATTACACTATTTCCTTTCTGGAAGAGGCATCTGACACACCATCTCTCATTCACAGAAATGCCTGGCTATGATTGTGTTTAACAGACTCACACAGCACTTTCACCTCTAACACAAGGTGCTCACAGGTGCTACGCAGCTCAATGAGATGGCCTGTGCAGTGAGGACATAATAAAAAGAGACAGCTCCTGTCGATCTGCTTTCAATTTTTTAAAGATTTATTTATTTTTATTACAAAGTCAGATATACAGAGAGGAGGAGACAAAGAGGAAGATCTTCCGTTCGATGATTCACTTCCCAAGTGGCTGCAATGGCCGGAGCTGAGCTGATCTGAAGCCAGGAACCTGAAACCTCAGGCAAGGGAGTAGCCTTTTCTTTCAATACAGGTAGTACCACTTTGACTACAAGTTTTTCCAATGGATCAAATTCATATTGTGCCAACAACTGTGATACTTGAGCCCATGCCTTCTTTGCCTTCTCAGACAACTCTGCTATGTTGAGCTCTTGGTGATAATGGGCCTAGAGAAGGAAAGATTCAGAATCAGTTGGAGAACCCCATAATGATCCTCTTCATTTCCTGATGTGGCTGCAGCAGCTGTTGGGTGCTGTAGCTTCACCCTATGTGACAGGGAAAGGACCAAAGCCTGAAGGTAGTCCGGGAGAGCTGAGCAGGAGCTGCTGTGGGCCTGGGTGGGCTGGGTGGACACACTGGCTGGCCAATGGCATCGTGACAAGGTGCAGGCACAGATGTTTGGGATCCCAAAGGAAGGACAGTGATATACATGGGATAGCAAAAGGGTGGCTAGTGACATCTTTTTTACCTTTCCACCCTCTATTACAAATTCTTTACAGCAATTCCAGGTGTGTGGATGCAACTGGCTTCCACAGTGTTCTCTAAGTGTTTTCTTTATTTTGCTTTTACAGAGAGTAACATACCATGTGTTCTGTGCAACTTGAGTTTTAAATTAATTATATGGCTAATAAAATCTCATACTACTATCTCTAGTTCAATCTTGAATATACATTCCTCACTCTTTTAAGTAGCTGTATAATATTAAACCATTTTTCCTTAGGTGGTTATCTCTGGTTCCGGCTATTGCAAAAAAATAATAATAATTCATTGTGCTTACCTACTCAGGCATTTGCTTTTCTCAGAAAAAAAGTTTCTTCTTATTTGAAAGCCAGAGTAACAGAGAGAAAGGGAAAGATCCTCTCTTCTCTTTTCAGGTTCATTCCCCACATGGCCACAATGGTAGCAACTGGTCCAGGTTGAATCCAGGAAGTAGGAACTACTTCCGGGTCTCCCATGAGGCTGGCAGGGCCCTGAGTCCTTAGGCCATCTTCTGCTTTCTCAGGTGTGTTAGCAGGGAGCTGGGTTGGAAACAGAGGGTAGCCTGAATCCCTGTCGCTTACACAGGATGTAGGGAGCCCCACCATTTGACTGAATCCACTGTATATCAACACCCACTGCTGGAATATTTATTTTCACAAACCAGAGGCCCCAAAGTGGCATTATTGTATCACAGTATGTGCTATTGATTTTCAATATTTCCCTCTAAATTATTTCTTTTTTTTCTTTCTCTCCACCCTTCTGCTAGATACAGGAAGAAAAAAATATATCAGATGCAATTGTCTCATCCACTTTCCTCTATTTCTCGACCCTTCCTACCCTAATCAGTGGTCCCCATGGGCATGCATCCTTCTGAACTATGTAAACACCATCAAAAATAAAATAAATTTGCAAAAATAAAAGAGAGATTCGGTTACTTACTTGAAAAGCAAGGGGGAAGGGGAAAAAGAAGGAATTTCCATTCTCTGGTTCCCGTCTCAAATGGCCACCTCAGCCAGGGCCAGACCAAAACCAGGAACCCCAAACTCCATCCCATCTACAGGGTTGGTAGTGGTCCAAACTGGGGGCCATCTCCTGTTGTTTTCCCAAGAACATTAGTAGGGAGATAGATCAGAAGCAGAACAGCTGGACTCGAACTGGCACTCATATGGGATGCCAGTTTTGCAAGTTATAGCTTAACCCATTGTGATACAATGCCAGCTTATATAATTGCTTATTTACATATGATGTGGCATAGTAGGCTAATCCTCTACCTACTGTGCCGGCATCCTGTATGGGCACCAGTTGGTTCTCTGTCCACTCTATTTCTGAAACAGCTTCCTGCTAATGGCCTGCTAAAACAATGGAAGATAGCTTGAATTCTTGGGCCTCTGTACCCATGTGGGAGCCTTGCATGATGCTTCTGACTTCTGGTTCCACATTCACTCAGTCCTGGCCAATGTAGTCATTTGGGGTTTGAACCAGCATATATTAGATCTCTTTTTTTTCTCAATAAAAATATATATATATTTTTAAATCAAGCAGATATGTAGCAAGAGCATGCTCTGCCTTCCTATTATATGAATAGCCCCCTTAAGCATATGTCTTATCTATCTGTTTAGGGCATGTTGGGGAACAAGTTTGGGGCCTGCAGAACCGGGCCTTTGCCATGGACCTAGAGTCAGCATTCTCTGGCTCAAGTATCAGTACCTTTTTTGACCCTGGAATGTGAACAGAGAGAATACGTAGTATCTCAGAATCCCAGCACAAAGAGGACCAAGGTAGGCTAGAAATACACGCTGTCCCCACCAGCGTAGCAAACCTGGGCACAGCCATCTTCCCTTGATGCACCTCCAGATCCACTCCATCCTTCTTTCCTTCCTACTCTGTCCCAAGAGCAGCTCTCTGCTCCCCCATCAAAGGGCTGCTATGTGCGTGACTCTCTGACAGGGGCGCTGTGAGGAGCCAACCTTCTCACCGTGTGCCTGGACAAAAAGCCACAGCTCTTGTCCGGAGGCCCTGTTCACCAAATCCTCAGGTTTCCCTGTAACTGCTTTGTCCTCCTGCTCCTTCTGGCCTGTGGTTTCCCTGCACCCTGATAGGCCTTTGCAAATCCTCTTGTAACCTTCTCAAGTTACCCAACCTTAGGGTACCATCTGTTTCCTGCCAGGACCTAGAGATGCACATGGCCTTTCTGACAGGTCTTAGTGGCAGAGTCTGTTGTTCCAGTCCAAGGTGAGGGAGCCCGCAGATAGTCCAAGGTTACCACAGGTGCCTGCCTGGCTTTTCAGGGGCCCATAGAAACCCAGATTTCTTGTCTTTCTTCAGATGAATTTTGCGTCTCATTTAGATCCTCTTTTCTGATGTTGCTGTCACTGTATCATTGTGTTGTGCATGATTTTGAGCCAGGATCAAAGGAAGCGGTGAGTCGTTAGGGCAGGATTTGGAGGCCAACACAGAGGATGGCAGGGGTTCAGGAGGTAATGACAGGGAACAGAGCTGAAGGAGGGAACGAACAGCCTCCAACAACACCCCACCATTCCACAAATTTGTGTAAGGGTGGAGGTCTGGGCAAGGTGTAGGCCAGCTACCTGCAAAGTTTGAAGACTTGGAAAGATTAGGTCTATACTGGCTTTTTTTTTTTTTTTTTGAAAACCAGGGTATGTCATGAATACAAGTATGCCCAAATAATTTGACAGAAGTTTGGAAGACAAAACAAAACAAAGCACTATGTTGCACTATTAAGGTTAGAGAAGAATTTTCTTCCTTATATGGCTAATCTAATGAAATTTTTTTTAAATAAAATCAAGACATGTGTATAGAACATTGAGCAAAGTACCTTATCAGCCTCCATTCCCTTTTCTAGATAAGAAGGAGGTTAACAGTCTCCTTTCGAGGCTGTTCCAAGTTTCAAAAATGTGCTTGTGAGGGTAGTTAGTTAAGTTGCCACTTCGAATGCTTGCATCCCACCTCAAAGTGCCAGTTTGAGTTCTGGCACTGGGATGTGACATGGCACCTCCTTTGACAGTCCAGTTTCCTGGCAGTGCACTGAGGAAGCAACTGAAGATGGCCCAAGGCCAAGAGTTTTCCAATTCATAGCAAGGATTAATATTTTTATTAATGTATGCATATATGTATATGAATTATTTAAGAGCAAGCATTGGAATCTTTGAAGACCTAAATACAGAGAATAAGCATTTTGGACGAGAAAATATTTAAAGGAGTAATGGCTTTTTCAGCCATGTAAGGTCATTCCCTCCTCAAAAATCAACCACCCTATAGATTTTAGGACCTAAGTAAACCCCAATCAGGGCAAAAAAAAAAAAAAAAAAACAACCCACAACAGTCTAATCAGACCTCAAAAACTAGATGTTAATTGCCCACCACAGATTCTCTGAAATTTTTAGATGCACAGCACAATATGATTAACACATAAGCACTCCTGGCAGCTGTGAATTATTTTGTCATTGTGTTTTTCACTTTTATTTTCCTTACAACTAGTGGGACTAAGAATATTTTCATATATCTGTTAGCCATTTGTACATCTTTTTATGTTTTTTTCTCATTTTTCTTTCTTTTTTATTTTTGATGATGTTTACATAGATGATCAGGATGGATGGATTGGTTAGGATAAAGTGGGTGAGACCATTGTTTCCAAACTCTGTTTTTCTTCCTCTTGTATCTAAGCTTCACCTAGCCTCCCAACCACCCCAACACCCAGTGATGGGGAATGGCCACCCTATATCAATCCAGGGTCCCCGATGTGGAGCATGCTCCAAGGGTTCTGCTTAAGTGGTTTTGATGGTTCTGAAATGCTGTTCATCTCGCCGATCCAAGGATGAGGAACTCCTTCCAAGGTTCTTTGGCTGACACAGTCCACTCAGTCTCCATTTGCTCAGATATTTGCTGTCGATGCTTGGCTGGGGTGGCTGTCTAATTTGTTCTGACCTCCTTCCTATGCTGTGGTACCAGATGTCCTCTGCAGACCCCACTGGGCTACCATATTCTCCATGTGCATCTGGGCATGCCATCCACTGCACTGTCCTTTTGCACTGAGGAGACCCAGTTCTGACACATGCATTCTATGGTCAGTCTCCCAATCCTGCAATTCTCCCCATGACTGGGGTTCTGAGTCTCAGCAGCAGAGTTGAGAGCATGCCCAAAACACCTCATCTCAGGTGATCACAGACCTGAATCTTGTGTGTGCTTGCCAGTACGGGGTCTGGCTCAGTCCATCACCCACATCAGCCTACACACACACTGGTAATTGGCAATTACTAGGTCAGTTCTGCCTCCAGCCCCATTTCTTACACAAACCAGGATGATGCAGCCCAGACCCACCCAGTCCACTATACACTTAGCGACACCCAATAACCCCGCCGGGCCCACCCTTGGCCCTGCTTCCTGTGCTTGCCACTATGTACAGCAGACTGGTGCAGTCTGTCCCACATCAATGGATGTTGGAGCCTGTTCATCCCAACCAACCCCACTGTGCAGCCCACACACATGCTGATGGGTGCTACCACCTGTCCAGCCAGGTTCTACCCCAGCCCTGGTTTTCATGCTCAGCAGTGGGAGTTAAAGCCCATTAGAGAGTTGCCCATAGTTTCCCTTCTGAGCCCACTCCCATTCCTATATCTTGCACATTCCAGATGATTCCGCATCTTAGCTTGACAGGATTTTCCAAGTCCCAGCAATTGCTAGCTGATGTTGTGGCAACGCCCATCCAGCCTGCACTTACTCTGGCTCATGCATGCACCAGTGGATACAGTCGGTTAGCCCAAGCTGGCTCTCCCCTTAACCTAGCTCACATGCAGGCCAACAGTGTTGTTGCCATTCTTGGAAAAATGCCTCTTGAAGCCCTTTAATGCTTCAGATGGTAACCTCTTATCAGATATATAGTTTGGACATAGTTTTTCCCTTTGCATAAGATGCATGCTCTCTCTTTATTTTTTCCTCTGTTATGTAAGTGATCTTAGCTTCATGTGGGCTTACTTTCTGTTTTTGTTTGTTTGTTTGTTTGCTATTGTTGTTGTCTGTGTCTTTGGAGTCATATCCAGGAAAGCATTGCCAAGATCAATGTTACCGAAGTTTTCTCCAATGTACCTTTAAATCTTTAGTATCTTCTGTGTGGATGTTTGTATATGATATAAACAGCAGCTTTCCTCATTAGCGTGTAGGGGTCCAATTTTCCTTTTACCAATTTGTTGAGATTACCACCTTTTTGTATGTATCCTTTTTGTGTTAATAATTTTATTTGAATTTAAGAAAATATTCCTTCTCATTTATCTGTAAGACAGAGTGAGAACAGAGAGATCGAGGTCTTCCATCTTCTGTTTTACTCCGGAAATGCCAGGGTTGAGCCAAGACAAAGCCATGAGCCTAGAATTCAATCGAAATCTCCCACGTGGGTTCACAGAAACCCCTCCCTGCACTGGAGCCACCTTGTGTTGTTACCAAGAGTTCGCAAATCTTCTACCTCTTTTGTTTATTGCTAAGTATCTCATTCCTTATGTTGTTATTATAAATTGAAGTTTTGTCTTTTTTTTAAAAGAGAAAGCAGCGCCAGCCTTGCGTCGTGCCAAATCTGTAAATCTAAATGTATTCTTAAGTCTTTGTTACATGGGTGAGGGGATTGCAAGGTAGGATGGGGTGGGGAAAGTTGAGTGAGGGAAAAGTCCCTACTCTCGCTCTTGTGACCCGGGCAAGGGGCAGGGGGAAGTTGTGCTATTCCTTGGTGTCAGAACACATCAGTGACAGGGGACAGAGATGGTCCCCTGATTTTATCCCAGGAACCCTGATGGGGAGAACAACATCCTGCGAGAGTTACTTTAGTAGTCTCGATTGTTCAGAGATAGCGTTGGCTTCCTTGCACCCGGTATGAGATACCACTTCCCACACTTGCCAGCTGGCTATGTTTTGGTGCGTCCACAGCTTTAGGTGCCTGGTGGAGGATTTGGCCCTGTTAGCTGCTCTTCTTCCCATTTATTCATGAGGCACTCAAGATCCTGCGTTGAATCAGGGAGGCCGGCTGTCCTGTGTATCCCAGTATGTTGTCTCAACAAGTGTGGACTTAATTTCTTTTCGTGATTGTTCACTATTGTTTAGAAACGCAACTGGTTCTTGTATGCTGAAGTGTAATTTTTCTTACTAGTTTTTCCTCAAGGTTTATTTTTATGAAAAAGGCAGATGTACAGAAAGAAAGAGACAGAGAAAAATATCTTCCTTCCACTGGTTAACTCCCCAAGTGGCTACAAAGGCTGCAGTTGAGCTGATCTGGAGCCTGGAGCCTCTTCCAGATCTCCTATGTGGATGCAGGGTCCCAAGGCTTTGGACCATCCTCTGCTGATTTCCCAGGCTACAAACAGGGAGCTGGATGGGAAGAGGAGCAGCCGGGACATAAGCCAGTGCCCATATGGGATGCCAGTGTGTGTAACATGAGGACTTACCCTTTAGGCTACTGCATCAGGCCAAAGGCTTTTACTAGTTCTAACAGCTTTTATGTTTATGTGTGTTTGTGTGTCCTTTATGGTTATCTGTGTAGACAATCAGATCCTCTGTAGAGGTAATTTTTATTTTTGATCTTAGAATCTTTCCATTCCTAGTTTGGGTGTTTAACATGAAAGAGTGCTAAATTTTGTCATGAGCGCTCACCACCTCTGGTTCAGCAGAAGATGGAGGGCAGAACAGTCTGGACCAGTCTCTTGTCCAAGGGTAGCTGTGTGTACCTAAGATTGTGGATGTAATGGATCTGCCAGTGGATCTGGAAGGAATTTTCTGAACCCGATGCGCAGAAGCCAACAATATCTCAGAACTATTACAGCCACTAAAGTTAAATTTTTAGAACACTCGTCCTCACCTCAGGGTCTTTGAGGCATGTTCCCCATTCCCCCATTCCCGGTGCTGATGTAGTTTGACAGTGAGGAGTGGCCCCCTCCCCTCCCCTCCTTGTAGACACAGGAGAAGGGGAAAGTTGAGGCATTTGTCAAACTGACCCTCCTCTGTTCCTAGTTGCTGCCCACCCTAATGGGGGCCCACATGGAGGTGCATCCTTTTTAACTATGAGAACAGTGTCAAAAATAAAATTAAAAAATTTAAATATGCTTTTGTAATTTTAACCTTTGTATTGTAAATGCGGGGATCAATCCCATTAACTAATTTGTGTATATGAAGCCATCTGTGCATGCAATGGATACATCTTACTTTTTTATTTATTATTTTTTATTATTATATTTTTTACAATCTTTACATAGTTAATTAGGGTTCAAGGGCAATAAGAAAGTGGGTAAGACTATTATTTCCATATTGTTTCCTTCATGTTTAAAGGGGGGGTATTAAGGGAGAAGGCCCACCCAATTTCCCACCCTCTCCAGGTCCCGGATGTAGGGCATGCTCTGAGGTTCTTGCTCAAGTGGTTTTGATAGTTCATCGGTTATGAATCGCTGCCAGTCTTGCCACTCCAAGTTCTATGAGGTCTTTAAAGAATACACTGATTGACATAGTCCATCATAGAGTCTCCGTTTGCCCTGTATTTCGCTGCCAACATATAGCTGAGATGGTCGATTGACCTGTTCTGTCTTCTGTCTTTTCTTGGCTAGGGTTCTGAGTCCAGCATTTCAATTGGGGAGATCTCCAAAGAAACTTTGTCTGAGGTGTTCCCAGACCAGATTCTTGTATGTTCTAGCAAGTACAGGGCCCAGCACAGTTCATTGCCCCGATCAGCTGGTGGTTGCAATTGCTGGGTTGGTTCTGTTTTCAGCCCCGACTTCCATTGGAACCAATGGGTGTTGCAGTCCAGCCTGGTTCTGCCCAGCACATACTCGGCCCTCGCATAAACAAGTGGGAGCTGCAGCCTAGTTGGAGCGACTCACAATAATCCCCACCAGACCCGCCCCTACCCTGGTTTGCCAGTATGTGTAGCAGTAGTCCAGTCTGTCCCACACCCCATTCCACCCCAGCCACTGTCCTGGTTTTCATGCCCTCCCGTGGAAGTGGTAACTCAAGAGGGAGGTGCCCACTATTTCCCTCCCAGGCCTCTCCCACTCCAGGATTATGCACTCTCCAGGTGGTTCTGTGGTTTGGCTTGACAGAACCAGGCCCCAGTACCAGCTTCTGCCAGCTGATGCTGTGGCTAAGCCCAAACAACCCTCACCTACTCTGACTTTGTTTGCACCAATAGGAACAATCAGCCCAGCCTGGCTTTTGCCTGATCTAGTTCACATGAGGCGGACAGGTGTTGTAGCCCTGCTTAGTCTGGTCTGCCCCCATTCCAGCTCATGCTCTCCAGAGGGAGTAGCTGTCCAACAAAGGAACCATCCCTTATTCCCCTGCTGGCTTCACCCCCTCCCGTCCTGGTTCTCACACGAGCTGGTTGGGCGCTGCAGTCACATCTGGTACAGGCAACCTCACCTTGGCATTCCATATTGTGCACTAGTTTTTGTTGCAACCGAACCCGGCTCCACCCACACTGTTTTGGTGCTTGGATTTGCCAGTGGATGACGTGGACAGATTCAGCCTGGTCTTCCCCTGACCCGTGCCAAATGTATGCCAGTGGGGAACTTTCCATGGCCTGTTCTGGGCTGTTTCCTATCATGCTTGCGCTTACCTACAGAATCTGTGTTCTGCCAGAGGAGTTGCCCAGGCTCCTCCATCAGAACCTCTCCCAATGCCAGGTTTCGCACATACCAGGGGGTCCATGAGCCAGCGCTACTCAGTTCACCTCCTGGATTACATCTTACTTTGATAGCAGCATCATTCTTGGAAGTGTTCCATTTTTGGATGAGTTTTAGAGTTAATACTTCTTTAAATGTTTGGTAGACTCCCTCAGAGGAGCCATCTGTTCTCAGGTTTTTCTTTGGTTTGGAGGTTTTTACTACTGAATCAGCTTCATTCATAGGTGCAGGAATGTTCAGGTTTTCTATTTGATCATGACAGAGCTGTTAGATTAAATATTTTTAGAAATTTATATGTCTTTTTTTTAAAAAAAGATTTATTTATTTATTGGAAAGTCAGATATCCAGAGAGGAGGAGAGACAGAGAGGAAGATCTTCTGTCCATTGATTCACTCCCCAAGTGAGTGCAACGGCCGATGCTATGCCAATCCGAAGCCAGGAGCCAGGAACTTCTTCCGGGTCTCCCACACAGGTGCAGGGTCCTAAAGCTTTGGGCCATCCTCGACTGCTTTCCCAGGCCACAAGCAGGGCGCTGGATGGGAAGTGGAGCTGCCGGGATTAGAACCGGCACCCATATGGGATCCAGGTGCGTTCAAGGTGAGGAGTTTAACCGCTAGGCCATGCCTCCGGGCCCTATACATCTTTTCTAGGTATCTAATTTGTTGGCATTTCATTGTTCATCATATTCTCTTATATTTTATTTGAGTCTTTCATTCCCTCCAATTACCAACTTTCTGTTCTGGTCTTCCTCCCTATTGAAACTTTTTCCTGGTTACTGGCCACCTCTTAGCCTCCTTGGGCACCTGAGCTATAACTGTAGCCTGGGCCCTTATTGGCATGAGCAACTTCCTGAGCTTGGGATTACTGATGCTGGCGAGTCCCTGTAGCTGACACACTTTTACATTCCTGGCTTTGCTTCCTTGAGCCTGAAGGAAACCCTCAGCATGTTCCTTCATACCCCTGGCATTGTGGGCTGTGTCTTCTCTAGTCGTTTCATGTGCTTCTTGACAAAAGGCATATTCCTCAGGAGCTCATCGTCCACCTCCTTAAGTGATTTTTTTCTCCTTAAGATTAATTTATTTTCATTGGAAAGGCAAATCATTTTTATGCAGAACTAGACAGACAATGTGAAGGATCTTCCATCCTCTGGTTCACTGCCAGAGCTGAGCAGACCCAAAGCCAGGAGCCAAGAGCTTCTTTCAGGTCTCCCACATGGGTGCAGGGTTCCAAGCACTTAGACCATCCCACTGTTTTCCCAGCACATAAGGAGAGAGCTAAATGGGAAGTGGAGCAACTGGGACTTGAACTCATGACCCTATGGGATCCTGGCACTTGCATGGTGGAGAGTTAGCCATAGAGCCATTTTGCCAGGACCATTAATGATTCACATCTTTGTGGTCAGGGTTTCTTGATGCAGGGGGACTTGTGTTTGTGTTGTGGTCCTTGGCCTTGACCATGTCTGTACCATGATGTGCAGTTCCTAAATCACCTGACAATAATAGAGGAAGAGCTGCATTGCTTTTTTAAAAATTGTTTTCTATTCTTTATTATTATTTCTTTCCTTTTACTAACTTTGGGCTTAAATTGTTCTTTTTCTAGACTGCTGAGGTGAAGAGTTAGGTTATTTGTGTGTCACTACAAATTTCCATCTTAGAAGTGCTTTTGCTGTATCCCATACATTTTGGAAGTTTTATGTTTTCATTTTTGTCTCAAGGTGTTTTCTCATTTCCCTTTGGAGTTCTTGTGTGCCCCACTGGTTGCTTAAGGATATGTTTCATTTTATATACCTTTGTGAATTTTGCGGTTTTCTTTTCCATAGTGATTATTCCTTTTAGTCTCACAGTCAGAAAAGAACCTTGGTATACATTTCATGTTCCTGAAATTTGCAAAGCCTTGTTTTGCTTTTCCAAGTAGTGACCGATCTTGGAGAACATTCCAAGTGTACCTAAGAAGGCTGTGTGCGATGGTGCTGTTTTGTGAAATGCTCATTATATATGCATGAGATCTGTTTTGTCTATCATGTTTCAAATTCCCTTTGTCCTTACTGATCTTCTGTCTGGGTGTTCTACCAGTTATTGAGAATGGATGCATCGACAGCTCCGTCTGTTATTGCCTGCTGTTCGGCATCTCCCTTGAGTTAGGTCAATATTTGCTTTGTATCCTTAGCTGCTTTGCCATTGGCTGCCCAAGTAATCACAGTTATTACATCTTGCTGTTGAACTGACCTCCTTATCATTATGTACTGTCTTCCTTCGCCTCTACCGTGATTAGACCTTCCTTAGGCTCCCTGGGTTATCGTTCGCCTGCACTGTCTCTTTCCATCCTTTCACTTGCAGCTTCTGCGTGGCCCTCCGGCACAGCAGCGTGTCACAGTGCTTTTTCTTTTGGTTCCTAGTCTCAGTTGCTCTCAGGCATGTAGAACTTACTGTATTCTGTCGGTGTTCCAAGACCGGGAACATGAACATCAGGATTTCCTGGTGCAATCCCTGAAAACCCAGCCTGTTGCACACTCTGTCTCCTCCTGACGGAATGGCTGGGACACTTGCTCTGTCTCTGTGGTGCTGAGTCCACTGTATTTTTTTGCTCTCAGGGGTCACCCAGGGCATCCATGACAGTCCTCGTCCTGACAATTCTCCGAGAGGCAGGACCCAAGCCAAGCCCTTCACTGTCCAACCCTTGTCCAGGGAGAAGCTGGCGGCTGGGAAATGTTTTCTCATGCTTACATGGCCGTGTGCAGGGACTGTGGCCTGAGGTGCCGTGTGCCATGTGCTTGGGGTGGCACTCAGCTGGGATGCAGGAGCATCTTACATGCTCTTTAGGATTCTAACAAGGAAAAGTGGCCCCTGGGTTCTTGAAGCAGCTGGAGCCAAGGCCATGCTGTTGGCTAAGAGGCATGCCCAGGGCCACTCCTGCCCATTTCTCTCCTCAGCAGTCTTTACTCAGGAGTTGCCCACTGCACTGAGACTCGGTTGAATCTGTATGGCAATCTGTCACTGGCCCTCCCTCCCCCAGCCTGCGTTTTGCTCCTTTTTTTTTTTTTGGTAATCTTCACTATTAACCACCTGACTGATATTGGTCACTTGACAAACACCCTCTGAGACAAATTGTTTCTGTCTAATTCAGCCTCCATCACCACCAGTTTGCTTATGACAAACCACCTGTCCATCAAACCTCTTCCTGTGAACACGGAAGACTCCATTTCCCAGCCTTCCTTATCTTCCCAAAAACCTGTGTTCATTTTCTTCTCATGATACCGGCAATGTTTCGGGTTTTTTTTTTTTCAAGATTTATTTATTTTTATTGGAAAGTCAGACCTACAGAGACAGGACAGACAGAGGAAAAGGTCTTCTGTTGGCTGGTTCACTCACCATGCATATGGAATCCTGGCACATGTAAGGCGAGGGCTTTAGCTGCTAAGCTACCGCGCCAGGCCTGCTCACTAAGGTACTTTAAAAACGTGGTGGCAAATAATATTTAAAAGAAAAAAGTTGGTTTTTTTTAAAGCTCTCTCTTTTAAAAAATTTATTTATTTTAATTGGAAAGGCAAATCTACAGAGAGAAAAAGAGACAGAAAGATTTCCATCTGCTGGTTTATTCCATAAGTGGCTGCAAAGTTCAGACCTGAGTCGATCTGAAGCCAGGAGCTTCTTCCAGGTCTCCCACTCGGGTGCAGGGTCCCAAGGCTTTGGGCCATCCTCGACTGCTTTCCCAGGCCACAAGCAGGGAGCTGGATGAGAAGTGGGCCACTGGGATTAGAACCAGCGCCCATATGGGATCCCGGGCACATTCAACACGAGGACTTTAGCCTCTAGGCCACCACACTGGACCCTTAAGTATTTTTTTAAGGTTTATTTATTTTGTGCTTACTTCAGCAGCACAATTACTAAAAATAATATTTATTTATTTTTATTGGAAAGTCAGATTTACAGAGAGGAGAGAATGGGAGAAAGATCTTCTGTCCACTGGTTCAATTCCCAAGTGGCCCCAACAGCTAGAGCTGAGCCAATCTGAAGCCAAGAGCCTGGTGCCTCTTTCAGGTCCCCCATGTGTGTTCAGGATTCCAAGTCTTTGTGTCAGCTTCTATTGCTTTCTCAGACCACAAGCTAGAAGCTGGATACAAACTGTTACCCATGTGGGATTCCTGTGCACACAAGGCTAGGACTTTATCCACTAGGCTACTGTGCCGGTTCTAACCTAGGTACTTTTTAAAAGATGTATTGATTTTTTTTGAAATGTAAATTTACAGAGTGGAGAGACTAAAGATCTTGCATCCACTGGTTTACTCGGAAAATGGCCGCTATGACAGAAGCTGAGTAGATCGGAGTCAAAAGCAGGAGCTTCTTCCAAGTCTCCCACGTGGGTGCAGGGTCCGAAGGTTTTGGGTCATCCTCTACTGCTTTCCCAGGCCACAAGCAGGCAAGCTGCATGGGAAGTGGAGCAGTTGGTGCTAGAACAGGAGGCCGTATGAGATGCTGGCATTGCATTCAGGGCAGGGGATGTGTCAGCTGAGCTATTGCGCCGGCCCCTTAATTCCCATTTTGCAGGATGTTTTTGAAGTCCCAAGCATTGGATCTGAGCTTCCTTTTCCTTGGTTCCCTCCTTGAAAAGTGACCATGTGTCAATGAACTTTTTCAAAGTTGCTCTGAGAGACTAAGTGGCGAGGCAGGTGTTGGGCTGCCATGGAAGACGTTGTCCTGTTCCTTTGGGAAACCTGACAAGAAGGGGAATTAGAGTGGTGCGACGATTTGGGGGTAACATTCGAGCATCCATTGCCCTTGTCAAATTGCCTGAGCTGCCGAGGCCTGGGACATGATGACCAGAGAGAAACCCCATGTGGCATCAGCCCGCCAGGGCCAGACCTCTTACGGTTTGGAGGAAAAGCTTTAGGCTTTGCTTAGGAAAACTGAAAATAGTGTGTGTGCCCTCTGGGAGTGACTTCTAGTCCTCTGATCTCACTTATGCCAGATTCTCCATGAAGATCTGAATGGCTTAATTAGTAATGGCATCCTTGAGGCATTGATAGCATAAAATCATGCTGCTAACGGCATGCCACGTGACCTTGCCCCGGCGCCCAGAATCCTGACATTTCTCACTGAGCCACCACAGCAGGTCCTTGTGCAGGCGCAAGCAACATGCTATCATATAAGCTTGACAGCAATGGGTTATAAGCTGACAGAGGTTAATCACCAGCCTAAACCTTACCTGAAATGGCACAGGCATTTCTGCCTTTATTTTACTGTTCGTATCAGTGCTGGCTCAATGTTAAATTCTCATTTTTGGTTTCTAAAAATGTGCTGTTTAATTGTTTGGCTCCTTGGCAACTTTCAAAATTCTTATATGGAAAAATGAATTTTCTTTGGTATATGAATATGAAGTCATAATTTGTATGCATAGCTTTCATTTTTAAAAAAGATTTATTTATTTTTGGGCCCAGTGCCATAATAGCCTAGTGGCTAAATCTTCACCTTGCAGTCGCCAAAATCCCATGTGGCTACTGGTTCCTGCTGCTCCACTTCCCAGCAGCCCCACTTCCCATCCAGCCCTCTGCTTGTGACCTGGGAAAGCAGTTGAGATCTATCCAAAACCTTGGGACCCTGCACCTGCATGGGAGACCCAGAAGAAGCTCCTGGCTCCTGGCTTTGGATCAGCTCAGCTATGGTCATTGCACCCACTTGGGGAGTGAACCATTAGAAAGAATATTTGCCCTTCTTTCTCCTTGTAAATCTGACTTGCTAATAAAAAATAAATTATTCAATTTTGAAAAAGACTACTGAAAGGGCCCAGAATGGTAGCCTAGTGGCTAAACTGCTGGCCTTGAATGGGCTAGGATCCCATATGGGTACCAGTTCTTGTCCTGGCTGTCCAGCTTACCACTCAGCTCCCTGCCTGTGGCCTGGAAAAGTAGTTGTGGACAGCCCAAGGCCTTGGGACCATGCACCCGCATGGGAGACCCAGAAGAGACTCCTGGCTCCTGGCTTTGGATTAGCTCAACTCCACGATTGACTCAACTCCAGGCATTCATGCCTGCTTGGGGAGTGAATCAACAGAGGGAGGATCTTCCTCTCTGTCTCTCCTTTTCTGTATATCTAACTTTCCAGTAAAAATAAAATAAATCAGAACCATAAAACCTCTTTCCTGCTACCTCCCCCTTTGCAGTCATCCTTAACACCATTGATCTGCTTCTGCCTCTGTGGCCTGCGTGTTCTTGAGAATGTCATTTAAACCCATGCTATTGTATGTATGTTTCTGGGAATGAGTGCTTTCCGTAACGTAGGACTTTTGAGATTCGTGTAAATTGTTACGCAAAGCAAGCAGTAATTCCCTTTTCTTGGGAAGCAGAAGGCCTTATGGTGCATATATCACACTCAGTCTGTCCATTCCTCAGCTAAAGACCTTTGTGTTGTTTTCAGTTTGGGGCAAAACAGGGAGCAAAAATTCTTGTGGTTTGGGGATGGGCATCTATTTTTATTTCTGCAGCCCAGAGGTGGGTTTACTTTTCAGTATCTCAGGCCTCCTGGGGCACTTGGTCACAGGCTCTTAAAAAATAAAACACAACAAAACAAAAACCAGTTCTTTACAAATGTCAAAGCATTTTTGGCAGGGGGCCATCTAGAGAGGTTCCTTGGCAGGATCTGGCCTGCCTGTCCTAGTGAATGATCCTTCCTGCTATAGGCTAAATACCCAGAAGTGGTGTTTTTAGGACAAATGCTTAACTTGATAAGAAACTTTACTCTTTTCTGTGTCCTTGGCTTTATTTTTTGCCAGTCCTAAGCTAGAGTTCCCTTAATGTCATTGATATTGTTATTGCTGGCTTTTGGGGATTGTTTTTCTTTTTGATCCATCCCCTACTTCTTTCCCAGACTACAAGCTGGGAGCTGGATGGGTAGTGGAGCAGCCAGGACATGAACTGGTACAACCACGTGTGATCCTGGCAATGAGATGATTGACCAAATGAGCCATGATCCTGGTCCGGAACAAAGAAGATTACAGAAGAAGCTTGAAGCCAGCAGTCTTGTGTGACGTTGTCTGTTAAGCTGCTGCTTGCATATGGCATCCCAATGGTTCCTGCAATTCCCTGCTGCCCCAGTTCCAATCCAGCACCTTACTAATGTGCACTATAAAGCAGCTGGCTGTGATCCAATTGCTTTGGTCCTACTCCCAACTTGTGAGATCTGACTGTTACAATATACAGCCATCAGCATCGAAGGAAATCTTGAGAAAAGTGAGCAAAATGTCATGTTTTCAAAAGTTTAGAAGGCCTTAAGAGAAAGTGATGTACCTGGAGAATAAAGGTGATGTACCACATGATGATGCATGCTTCTGAGTAAGAGAATGGAATCATGAAAGAGCTATGTAACAATGGCCTCGATGTCATGGCATCCTTTGTGACACCACTACTCCACTTCTGATCTAAGTCTCTGCTGATGTTCCTGGGATAGCGATGGATGTGCTTGGGCTCCTACACCCATGTACAAACCCAGAGGAAGCTGGAAAAGCAAAATGTGGCCCTTTGTGCTATGGGAGATCCAGATGGAGTTCCAGGCTGTGACCTGGGCCAGCCTGGTTGTTGCAGGTGTTTAGAATCAACCAGTGGATGGCGCTCTTGCATTCTTGCTCTTGACAGACTCCCTTTCCAAAATTACAGGTTATGTCAAGAAAGAGACAAAAGTTCAGTTAGATATCCATTAACATTTACTTTTTCAATATTAAGTTGTTTAATGATTGAAGTGTTTATTGGAAAGCAAGGGAGGAAGAGAGAGAGAGAGAGAGATCTTCCATCTGCTGGCTCACTCCCCAGATGGCTGCAACAGACCCCCTTGTAGCCAGCAGTGAAGAACTTCATTCTTCACTGTGCATGGCAGGAACTCAAAGTACAGGGGCCATTATCTTCCGCCTCTCGGGTCCATTACCAGGAAAGTGGTACATACAGTAGGCTGGAATCAAACCGTGTTCTCATAAAGAATATGGGCATCCCACGGGGCAGCTGAATCCATGTGCCACAACTCTTGTCACATCATTTTAGATTTATAGACAGAACAGGAAGATAGGACAGAGTCATCTTGTATACCCTTCTCTCGGTTATCTCCAGCACGAAAACTTATATAACCATGGTGCATTTATCAAACTAAGAATTTAATGTACTAGTAATACTGAGAGCTAAACGTTGTGCTTGGATTTCCCTTTCTATTTCAGGATTTGATCTAGAATAACAGTTGCATTTAGTGAGCATGTTTGCTTAGCATTCTCTCATCTATGACAGTTCCTTGGTCTGTCCTGTCCTTTGAAACACACATAAAGGTAAAATGAATAGTATAATGAATCCGGATGTACTCATCACTCAGCTTCCAAAACGATTAACATTTTGCCAAGCTCATTTCATTCATCTACCCCAATTTTTTTGTGTTGGAGTATTTTAAACCAAAAAGCATGAACATATCATTTTCTTCATAAGCATTTCATTCAATGCTTCTACCTACGCAAGCCGTTGGAAATAATATAAATACCATGATACTGTCACACATTCATTCAGAACCGAACAATAGCTCCTAAGATCACCTCATCCTAGGCTATATTCTCTCAAACATACTGCATTCAGAGAGTGGGTTCATATCACGACCCCAGTATGATTCATATGTGGTATTTGGTTTTTTATAATACATAAATGCCTTTCAGTGTTTCACCTCTCCCCCCAATCCCACTGCCTTGATTTGTTGGCAGAACTGGCTCATTTTGCAGAATGCCTTACACAGTGAGTTTGGTTGATTGCTTCTGCAGGTTGCCATTTAAATCTTTTCTCTATTCCCCATGTTCCTGAAAATTGCTTGTTAGAATTAGATGCTTTATTAGATTATAGGGATTTTATTTATAGGCAAAAAGCTCAATAGGCAACGCAGTACGCTTGCCATCCTGTTGTCATCTCACTTATTGTGATGCCGAAATTGATTGGTAGGGTCAGGTGGCGCCAGGCTGAGTCATCTCTAGAAAGTTTCCACTCAACCTTTACCTAAGTATTTTAGAAACCACTGATGATGATCTCCGAGATCTATTCATTTATTAGGATCTAGAACAATGGCAATGTTCTGTCATTTCTTTGGCATATCTGCTGGAATTGTCAAAGAAGGATATTCTTCATCAACTATTTGGATACCTGAGAGTTCCATTTCATATACAGGAAAGGCATGGTAGTAATTAAAATTTAATTCTTGGCGCTGACACAATCGCATATCATACTAATCCTCCACCTCTGATGTTGGCATCCCACATGCATATTAGTTCATGCCCAAGCTGCACCACTTCTGATCCAAGTCCTTGGGACTCTGAGGGTTTAGCCAACTGAGCCATCACACTGGGGCCGGGCCACTGCAATTCAGTTTGATGACATTCTCTGGCACTGGGGAAGTGCTTTACTTAGTTTGTACATTTCTACCTTTTGACTGGTATCAGCCATTTTTCCAAGAGGCCCTGTTTCTTTGGGTACAAAAATTAGAGGAGGGACCAATGCCATAGCCTAGGGGCCAAAGTCCTCAACTTGAACGTGCTAGGATCCCATATGGGTGCTGGTTCTAATCCCGGCGTCCCTACTTCCCATCTAGCTCCGTGATTGTGGCCTGGGAAAGCAGTCAAGGATGGCGCAAAGCCTTGGGACCCTGCACCCTCATGGGAGGCCTGGATGAAGCTCCAGGCTCCTGGCTTCAGATCAGCTCAGCATCGGCTGTTGTGGCCGCTTGGGGATTGAACCATCAGACAGAAGATCTTCCTCTCTGTCTCTCCTCCTCTCTGTATATCTGACTTTCCAATAAAAATAAAAGTAAATAAATTAAATAAATAAATCTTTTTTTTAAAAAAAAAGAAAATTAGAGAAATGTTCTTTGAGAAATCCATTGAAAGGGTATACTATATACAACAAGTGCATTGATTCCACTTTTTTCTAACAGATCTTTACTTCCATTGTTCCACAGACTTTCTGACATCCTCTTACACTGCTTCTATTTTTTTCCATAAGTCGACTGGAATGTTAACAGGTTAATCTGTCCCAGGGACAAAGGTCAAACCCATGGAGACTAATTGTTCAACCATCACCAGTGAGACATCACTTTATACTGAGAATATACCTGTGGCTGTTGGGAATATAGATTAATGACTGTGAGTATGCCTATGAATAGCCTGTGGAAATTGAAGTAGGGTAGCCATTCGTGAAAGTAATCTGGTGATATCTGTTAATATTCCCAAGAAGATTGGTCCTGGCAATCTTTTCCATGGGAGGGAACACTCCAGCAAGTAGCAGCAAACATAACACGATGGTTTTGTGCAGTGTTGCTCATAGTTGCACGAAACTGTGGATCAGAGAAGAGTTGCCTGGATCGTGGTCCATTTACATTATTTACAGCTCCAAAAAAGAATCAATTGTTACTGCTATCCCACATGGTATGAGTGAGTTCTGTGAGATATTTGTGAGTTGACAAAAGCCGATCTGCAATCTGGTAAAATGGAAGCAATTCATGAACAAGAAACGATGCCCAGGCCCCACACTGGAGGATGCCAGCTGCCTAACACTGCACACCTTGAGTAGTAACAGCAATGGCTCCTGAAGGTGGGTTTCTGCCACCCACATGGGCGACCGGTCCCAGCCATTTTGGCCATTTAAGGCATGAATGGGGAATAGGAGCTTGCTCCCTGCTGCATTGCAAAAAAACAAAACTGCAAAAATCTATCCATCAGTTTCTGCCATTAGCCCTTATTTGGACTTTTGAGTCAAATAAACAAGTTAGTTTTGTTAAATGTACACTATTTGTTGGAAAGTTGGAAATTTGCTATTGGTTGCACTTGGATAATATTTAAGAATTATTGCTATTTTGTCCCTATGGCTTTTGTGGGGCAGGGCGGGAGGGGTAGGACTAGTATGCTAATAGTGTTGTGGTTTAACAAGAATCCTTATCTCTCAGTAATGCGCATGAGTTATGGACAGGTGAAATGAGATGATGTTTGACATTTGCTTAAAAATGAGAAAAATGGGGGTGGTTAGAGCAAGTGGGGATATAGATAAAATGCAACTGGCTCTAGGATGATAACAGTTGATCCTGGAAGCCGGGCATTTGAGTTTATTATGCTGCTCTTTTTTGTTAAGATACATTTGAACTTGTTCTCTGATCATTTTTTTGAAAACTGTCACAGGATGGCTGCTAGCTGAATGCCATTTCCCCCCATGGGTATATTCTTGATCCTTCCTCTGTGCTTCAGGGCTGGACCTAGGGAGAGATTCAATAATCTTCCAGAGCCCTGGTTGTTTTTGGAAGTTAGAGTACCCACAGGAGATGGCAGGAGCTGAAGGGAGGATGTTGAGAGGGGAGGGAATGATGTGAAAGAAATGGCAACTGCAGACAGAGCCAAAATATGTTGAGGACTGCACCCAGCAGTTAGCGTGCAAACAAGCTGCACTGGGACTAGCACAGACTCTCAGGGGTTCAGACTTGCAAGACAGGACTGGTAGGCTTTCTGGAACTCAATTTTCTCAGATGGCTGGAGTTGATCTGTTGATTAGCTTGGCTCACAGACTGTCACTTCCCCAATGGGAGAGTTGCAATGGCCTCTGGGCCAGCCACTGGTCCCTTCTGCCCAGGGACCTGGACTGAAAGATGGTAGTGCTGATTCCCATTGGAGGAGAGAGCTCAGAAGGCCAACTCCCAGCAGGGCTTGGGAGAGGAAGGGCTGACATCTGGGTCCCAGGTAGCAGATGACACTCCTGGGATACTGCACTCTCTTTCCTGCAGCCTAGCTCGCTGACTCTGTGTGACCAAAGGCTCGGTTAAAATTGCTTTCATTTTCGATTATGTGCATTGAGCATGTTTCCTAGCTGATCAGAATGAGAACTGTGGAACCCTGTGATGCCTGGCGCCATCTGTCCTTCCTTGTCCGCATCAACTAGGCAGACACCTGACCCTTTTCAAGCTTTTAAATACAGATATGAGTAAAGAACAAAGGAAGTGAAACCTGATCTGCACCTAATTATTCCTGTCTTTATTTTTGCTTTACAAATATTTATTTATTTTCATTGGAAGCTGGATTGTAAGTGGAGCAGCCGTGACACAAACCGGCACCCATGTGGGACGCCTGTGCCTGGCAGTGGAAGATTAGCCAGGTGAGCCAACGTGCTTGCCCTAGGTGATTGCATTCTAATAGAAGCATCATTATAGAACAAGAGCATTGTAGAGAAAGGTCACATGATCTAAGCTCTCTACTATGGCATCATTTTTCTGAGATTCATTCATATATAACTGTAAAATGAATAATGATACAGCTATACTGATGTCCTCATTTCATTAAACCTTTCCCTTGAGATATTGATACGTTCCCTAGAAGTTGCAAAGCTGCTTCGGAGAGAGGCCCTGAACCTTGCAAGCACTTGTCCCTAGTGGTTGCAACCTAAACAATTATAGCACAGGGTGCAAGCCTGCCCTTGGCACAATGGGTGTCCACCATCCTGAACCATTTGTGTCGCATGTGTCCATTTGGAAACCACCACCACCCCTGCATTTAATTGATCTTTTCAAAAAAATCCAGCTATTTGTCTCATTGATTTATCTGGGTTTTTTTCCTCTTTTTTGTTTGTTTTTTCAACATGATTGATTTTTCTGCTCTTGTTTTTATTATTTCCTTCCTTTGCCTGCTTTGGTTTTCTTTTGCGAAGCTCTTGAGGTTAGAGCTCAAGTCATCAATTTGAGACTTTCCCTCTTTCCTAATGTCAGCATTTCATGTGGAAAAATAGCCTTCTCGGCCCTGCTGTGTACTTCGAGGTTGCTAGGGTGATTATGGCGTCTCTGTGTGCCCCTGCCTTCCTCAGGGCCACATGGATCATTTGAAAGTGTTTTGTTTTTATTTCCAAGTCTTTGGAGATATTCCTGTTGGTTTTGTGTTACTGATTTGCAGGTAGATTATGGTATGGTCAGAGAACGTGCTGTTTTTTAGTTCTTCTCAATTGGCTAAAGTTTGTTTCCTGTTCAAGCGATGGGCTGTCTGGCTATCTGCTTCACATGTATTCTAAAAGAATTAATTGGGCTTGTGAATTGTGTCCTATAAATATTGATTGCAGCCTATTGGCGGACAGTGTTTTGCTTATCTGTGTCCTTGTTGATTTTCTGTCTCTCTTTTCATTAGTTGATAAGGGAGGAGTATTCCACTAGCACTGTGTGATCATTTGGGAGTGAACTGGAAGATGGAAGATATTTCTGTCTCTGCAAATCTGCCTTTCCAATAAAAAAAGTTATTTTCTGAAAAGCAAATAAGTACATCTTAAAGAAGAACCAGAATTTGTCTTTAAGTGCTTAGAAGTGTGACTATGATATGTATTGATTGATATGTATTCCTTTTTCTAAGATTCGTTTATTGCAAAGACAGATTTATGGAGAAGAGATACAGAAAGATCTTTTGTGTCGCTGTCCCGCAGCGATGGACTTGGTGCATGGAGCTGATAATAACACGCATGGACCCTGACTGATGGTCAAAGCCTAAGTTTATTAGTGGCATAAGACTTTATACACTGAGGGTCATATGGGATAAGGGAGGAAGTATTGAACTCATCAGCAAAACCCAGTAACAGTTTCTATGCTTTTGTTTGGAACTCCTTTTGTCTTGTGTATTCCACCAAGTGTCCTCACACATACTGTCCATTCAACTGTTCCTATACAAATGATATCCAATCAGGTATACAAAAGGTAGCCATTTGGTTGTTCTCATGCAAATATTATCCAGTCAACTGTAATCCTGTGCTCGCTGACCCTCTAGGGTCACAATGTCCTCTTACACTTTTGTCTGAGCTTCTTTCCATATAGATTTTGAGTGTGTTAATTAATGTCTTTTGTCACGTTTGAAATGATTTTAGGTTAATACTTTTTTCTTCCCAGATGACAATATTTTGGTTCAGTCCTATATAACCTAAGGATATACTTGTTCAGATTGTGTAATTTCATTTTATGTCTCCTTTTCTAAAGATTTTTAAAAATTCTTTTTAAAAAAAGATTATTTTTATTGGAAAGTCAGATTTACAAAGAAGACAGAAAGATCTTCCATCCGATGGTTCACTTCCCAAGTGACCACAATGGCTGGAGTAGAGCTAATCTGAAACCTGGAGTCAAGAGCTTCTGCTGGGTCTTTCCCAGGCCACAAGCGGGGAGCTGGTTGGGAAGTGGAGCAACAGAGACACAAACTGGCACCAGGATGGGATCCCAGCAAGGCAAGGAGTTTAGCTGCTCGGCTACCATGCTGGTCCCCATTTTCTCTCCTAGAGGTAACTAACTGATTCTTGTTTTCTCCACTGTACTCTTAGGCCATTCATTGTGTTTTTTCAGCTTATATTTTCCTTTTTACAATGTCCATTTAGTTATTCTCTTCTTTAACTTGGAAAGGCAGAGTTAGGAAGCGAGACAGAGAGGAAGAACTTCTGTCTGCTGATTCACTTCCCAAATGGCTGCTGTGGCCAGAGGTCGGCTGCCTCCAGAGTGGCAGAGGCCAAAGTCCTTAGACCATCTTTTGCTTTCCCAAGTGCATTAGCAGGGAGGGAGCTGAATGGGAACAAACCAGCGCTTAAACTAGCATTCCCCTATGGGAAGTCGGTATTGCAGGTAACCCGCTGCACCATCATGCTGTCACCTGTAATTTCTTATCTAAGCAGTGTTATGCTGGTGGCTTTTTAAATGCTTATCAGATAACGCTGCTGTCTCGGTTATCTCAATAGAGGCAGTTAGCGATCAGCTCTCCTCTTGCGGTCTCCCTGCTTCTTTGTAGGGATTCTTTTCCATTGAAACCTCACACTAGGCGACTGAAAGCTGTGGTTCAATGTGGGAACAGTCCTCTGTACCAGCTACAGCTACCAGCTACACAGAAGCAGCCTCACTCCCTATTTAGCCAGTATTGGCACTGGATGCCTGCTGAGGTCCGTGCAGTGGGTGTGGATGACAGGAAGGTGTGAAGAAAACAGCTCCCCTGCTTGGCAGGGCCTGGGGGAGCTTCCAGCTGTTGGGCAGGGCCCCGCGGATTTCTCTCTGACCACCTTGATGCAGTCTCACCCCCTGTTTGCATGGACACTCAAGCACTCCACTAAGAATTCTGTAATCTATTGAGGCATTGTTATTTGCCCCTGTGTGGTGGCTTCTGTAACTGATGTGAGAGCTTGGGAGTTAATGTCGCTGATAATAATGTCTTGGTGAGCGGGCCTTTGACAATTTACACACAGGAGCACAATTAAGCCCATGCCATATTTGGACACCTTATTGGGTACTTAACTATTGCCTCACAATTTGGCCCAGACATGTAGCATACCTTCTGGGAAAGGGCTTGATAAATATCCTAAATATTAATGCAAGTGATGGGAGTGAGAGCTGAAACCACTATGGCAATAAATATAGTTACTGTTATCTCAAAGGCTAACCTGTCTTTGCAATTTCTTTGCAGCATAGACAATGTAACTGTTCTAGCCACTTTTATAATTTTTAGCTAGAGGAATTAAGGATGCTTTTATTAAAGAAATATGATTTTAATTATTGTTTCATTATTTATGGGGTTGTAGCGCCTATAGTTGTAGGGGGAATTTAACATTTGAAACTTTTTGTCTTGGATTTTTATGTTTTTTTCCTTGTGACATTTTCCCCATTAAATGATGGGTAAATTATAGAAACAGAAATGTGGTAGGAACGTACTCCTGATTAGCAGGTAATCACATGTGCCTTGGCCTTGGAGTCCTGGCTGTCGCTCCATGGCTACTGTTGAAGAATGAATAATGGCTTGCTTTGAAGAATATGAATACAGTATTTTGCAGAATTATCTTTAAGGGCACCTGCTTAGCCCTGAAGTGCAGACAGAATGACCAAATGTCTGTACATGCCCCCTTAGTCTTGAAGCAAAAATAGAACAACCAGTTGTTTGTGTAGAGTGCATGAAGTGACAGTGTCCGTGTCTTTCTTTATCGCCGACTCCACACACCCTTCCCGAGCTCCGAACTCGGCTGGAGCTGGACTCTGGCAGATGCCCCTTTGTGTCTGCTGGGGAGAAATGTGACTTGGGACACCTCCTGAGGCTCCACTAATATCATCCTGGCCATGACTGGGAGAGGAGGACATGTTTGTGCTGTGTACAGGGGTGTGTGTGTGGGGGGGGGGGGGTTGCTGAGCAGTGCTTAACATCCTGATTCCTTTGTTGCCTTTCTAAGACGCCACTGCAGCCGTGAGCAAGACAGATGGGCTGTTTGTGACTTGATGCATGAGGGTGAATGTCCAGGAACCCGTTATGGCCTCCACTGACACCAGAGAAGGAGTGTCCCTTGGCACTCACTGAGGGTGACATTTCTGGCCTTCTCTGGCACCCCCTGACGGAGGTACAGAGCCTCTCATTACAGCCTGGAGAAGGTCAGTGTTCATACCTTGCCAGCTTCTCCAGTGCCCAGAGTTGAAACATAAAGTTTCAAAAAGACCACACCATGTGGTATATCATATCTCCAGGCTGGTACCAATCAGTCTTTTGTCTTTTTCTGTTTGTCTTCCATATAAGGTCTAGGGGGAATTCACTGCACTTGGTGGAAGATATGGAGAAACACATTTTTATTCCATCTTTCCAGAAGCAGATAGCATAGTAATCAAGTTTATATTCTGTTTCCGTTCTTGGACAATGAGCTCCATGTTGGCACGGACCATCCATGTTGCCACATTGCCATTACTGCCGTCTGAATACAGCAGGTGGCACAGAATGGATGGTCTACAAATACTTTCAAAATGAACAAGTATTTGACCAAGACAAGACAAAGCTTAGAGGAGGGCAGGTAGTTTCCATTGAATTGCTAGGGAGTTTGTATTTGTCAATTACTACCGTGAAATAGCTAAATTAAACCATCTATGTGGGCAGCAGACTAGGTCAGACTCACTGTTTTGGCAGTTCACAGCCCACTATTGGACAGTCCCATTGTTGTCAGCGTTGCTGTTTGTTCTGCCCCAACCGCCCCCAGCCCTGGGGAGTACTTGCAGCAACCGCCCATAAGTAAGTCCTGGCTGGTCCCGGCAACTGGCCCACCACCTCTGGACAAAAAAACCTAGGCTTTGACTGGATCAGGTGTCCCAAAGATTCCTCCAGTTTATCTACTTCTTATTTCTTTGTTGGCTCCTGTCATCCCAATGCTGTGATTCTCCTCTTTCTGAGCTCACAGAGTGGGATACGTTTGGAGGAGATGAGGCATGGCAGTGTGTTGTTGGAGGTTGCGTGCAAAGGCGATGCTTGCTTATGAGCCAAGTGTGATATTAAAAATAGCGTTGTCAGTTCTGGAGAGATTCATTATGTCATGAAACAGTCTTCCATGGAATCACCCCAACCTATTCATGTCCTTTCAGAGGCTACTTGGCAGATCTTAGATGAACTGAACCCCACACGGGGTTTGGGAGCCAAGAAGTTTTTTTTGCCTTTTTTTCCCCCTGCACATTGAGCAAGTATTTAAGCACCCTTTTCTCAGGGTGTGTGTAAATGAAAAATGTATTCCAAAGCTACCACGAGCTTTCTTTCTCTTTATTTTGTAGCTCTTTACTTACCTTTTCCTCTCACCACGCTTATTTGCTTGGATTTTGATGTTGTTTATTCCTATTGCAACTTGACTTTCTCTTACTGACATTTCTATGACTTACAGCATAGAAGTTTTTGATACCTCTCCTATTCCAATCGGCATCAGCTATAATAAGATATGAGAAGAGCTTCTTGGGTTCTGGAGACAAAACAATCTGCAAGTGGGTTGTCAAAGGTAAATTGCTTTTCTCTGAGAAGTTTGGAAATTTCCATATGGGCTTCACTGTCCCTGAGTCTTTTGGATCTCTGGTCTCTGGAATGATGAGTAGGTAACCATGTTCATCAGGGCTCATGAATTGTCGTCAGTGACGTTGCCAACAAAATGCAGCATGTGTGGATTAAAAACCTAGTTCTGAGCCCATATGCCATAAAAGTGGTTATTCGGCCTCGGACCTTGACACTCTGCTAGGTAAAGACTTTATTACCCAAATGCTTAACCTAGGCACTCTGAAATTTCTCTTTTGGCTTAAAATGGAGGAGATAAGGAAAGGTTTTCCATCTGCTGGTTCATTCCCCAAATGGCCACAATGGCCAGTGCTGGGCCAGGTGGAAGCCAGGAGGCCTGGAACTCTCTCCAGGTCTCCCACGATGCATCAGAGGTCCCAAGTACGTGGCAATCTTAGATGAAGCCTATACCCAGTCCATAAACAGAGAGCGGAACACCCAACACTTGCCCACCATTGGACTGCTCGTACTGGCCCGCGGATCGTTGACCTGTGGCCCCCCGCTGCGGGGGGGGGGCAGGCCTCACCCAGCCACATTCGTGCCCGCAGCCCACCGGCCCACAAAAACTGATTTCCACTTAATCTGTTACCCCCTTTGCAGGCTAGTGGTCTTTAAACCATACTCTGTTTCTACGCAAGCCACCCTTTGTGGATCTATTTTTTCCCAACCCCTAAATTCAACCCAGAGATCGATTTCACTCTAGTCGGATAAACTAAGTCTGGGTGTGCTACACACTGTCTTGGAGGAGGGCGCGCCCATATAGGAAAGACCACTGTGAGCTGTGAGTGTAGAGCAACAGCTTGAGCGGTAACAGCAAATGCACTTGCAGCTTCCCATGCTATGCCAGGGCAGCAGCCCTGGGTCCGACGTCTTACCACCTACGAGATGCTGACGGTGGAATGCGCAGGCTACACGCGGGGGCGTAGTGGAACTGGTTTCCCTCCCGGTCATTATCGAGCCACTGCACATGTGCTCCACTACATCAGACCCAAGGAAGTTCCACATCAAATGGTGCTAGCAAATCGGCAGTGACACCTGGCTGCGCGGCCCCGGAGATTATCTACACTTGCTAGTGTTTCGTATGCTAGCATTTCATCCGACAGTCGAGTTCCATCTACAATCCGGAACCCCTAGTCCCCGGCCAATGATAGGCACTCATCATAGCTTATCTCCAAGCACCTCCCATGCGAACGCCTCCTACTAATTCGCCTCGTTCCATCCGCATGTAGTTGGAAACAGAATGGACAACGTACTGGGCCAGGGTATATGAATAGGATTACTCACGCTCAATAACGTAACTCTGAATACTTATACTCATAGATCTTACCCGACCGTACATCACTCGCGCCTTTTCGCCCTGAGAAACATTTCACTTGACTCGTCCCAGACCCCTCCCCAAGCAACTTCTCAGTATGTGGACCTACTCACTGAATCCTGTGAACAAATCCTCTCCTCTGACCCCCCTCGCACACCCACCGGGCCTTAGCCCCACCCCTCCTATACTGTGAGGCAATGAACCGCCAACGCAGCCAGTACCATTAATGCAGCCGAGTAAAATACTGTGAGTGAACTTGCCACAAACAAGAACAAGTTAGAAGTACTTGCATGTAAGATACTGAAGAAAACAAGCCACTGTGAAAAAACATTAAGAATGCTTATCAGTTAGGAACAACTGATCGGGTAATTGCTGTCCTCTGAGGACTGTGATTGCCACTAACAGGGAAGCAGAGGAAGCGATGATCTTTTGTCTCACCCTTAAGTTCCATGAGCAGAGGATTTGTAGAGAGGTGATCAGGAAGGCAGATCTCCCATGTGGGTAGCTGGACCCAAGGACTTGAGCCATCATCGGCCCCCTCCCAGGTTCCGTAAGAGAAGCCGGATCAGCAGCAGAGCTGGAATTCTAGCACACACACTCTGTGATGGTACGTGGGTCTCACAGGGGTGCCTTGACCCACCGTGCTACAGTGCCTGCCCCAGGCACAGCTGTCTTGCTGGCAGTCTGGAAGTGACACAAAATGTCACGGAACAGAGATCATATACATTTTTATCTATCTATCTATCTATCTATCTATCTATCTATCTAACTTTGATCCTTTATAAAACCACCAGGTTGCCTTCTCAGGAAAGTGATTCTATGCTTGACCTTGAACATGAGATTTGTTTTCCCCTAATAGCAGACGCCAAGACAAGGATGTGAGCCCAAATATAAGGGGCTAGGATTGAACTGAGCTCAAAAGACACAGGTTAGTGAGTGGGTACACAAGACAGGAAGAGCAGAGCTGAAATGGGTCAATTATCAAGCATGCGCACTTAGGGGCAAGTGAAGCTTCCCAGCACTGGGACCTCTGGGAAACAGTGTCAGCCAGGCCTCGGGGCTGTCCAGTCCTACATCCCCCTCCTCACACACTGACAGGTAGCTCCAGTATTGACCTCTCCCTCTTTTCCTAGAGGTGTCCCCGCTGGGGCCCTGGGACCTGCCCTGCCCCCAGCTGAGAGGCAGGGGCCCAGGTGCAGAAAGCCTCGCTCTCCTACTGCGAGAGCCACTGCCACGGGCATAGAGTAGATTGTTGCTAAGGGCTGCAGCGTCTCTCAATTCCTCTTGTGTTTTTCCTAGTCTCTTGTTGGATTCAGTGTTGATAAATACACAGCCCTCTGAGTAAAATATTTTCTTTTAAGATATCGAACCAAAATGTTTCCTTCATGTATCTTTTTTAAGCCCATGCCATTGCGTGTGACAGCTATACCAAAGAACAACTGACTGACACAGGCAACATGTAGAAAGATCGAGACTGGGTTAACACACTGTTCCCAAGGGCACTCGGAGAATGTGATCACATGCTGGGCACAGGCGGCTCTCACAGATGGAAGAGAGCAGACGGACAAGGGGTTACAAGAGCTGTTGGTGGGGAAGACAGCACCTCTGGTTTGAGAGCTCTCTCGGGAGCAGAGTGATGCCCAAGGTAGAGCCTTAAATATAATAAAAAGGACAAATCCAAGACCAAGAGAGGGTCAGTATTGGATCTGTGGCTTCCAGATACTGAGTCCAAAAAAAAAAAAAAAATCCAGTGTCTGCAGAGGTGTTTGCTTTAGTCAGTTGACACACCTGCGTTCTGACAGCGTGCCCAACGCTGGGAGGCCATGGTGATGGAGTAGACATGCTCCTGCCAGCCATGTCGGAGACCTGCACTGAACTCTTGGCTCCCAGCTTCAGCCTGACCCAGCCCGACTCCGGCCCTTCTGGGCATCTGGGATGAGGGGGTGGGAGTATTGAAGCAGGGCATCTCTCTGTCTCTGCCTTTCAAACAAATATATAAGGTCAAGGTCACATAAGCAGCAGAGCCAGAATCCCATCCACCGGCCTTGAAATTGGCTGACATCTCGGTCTGAAAAACATAGGAACCAAGCATTCCTGTAACAGCACCCCAATACTCTGCCCTCCGTCATTCAAGCCGGTACTGGCATTTTGAAGGCCTCCTTTTTGAATGTTTAAATTCATCTCTCCACATTTCTCCGTTCCTGCTGGTATACACGGCCTTTCTCTTCCTTTCCCTTCAGCTGATACTGTGCATTGCTATTTTGGTCGATTTCCTGTTGAAAGTGCTTGCTTTCTTCCATTCTAATTCCTCAGCCATCTTTTCCCCTGCACTCATTTATTTGCTAGCTGGGGTGCTGCTGCTGTGCTTCGCCCTGTCCGTCAGGAGATCAGGATCTTTCCACGTCCACCGCAACACCAGCTCTCTGCTCCCCTTTGCTTCCCCTGTTTCCTTTTTCCTTTTGCTTTGGTTTTAATCCTTCCCAACGCAGCTTTTCCTGGCTAATGTCCAGGACTAAACTGCATATTTTTCTCTTCAGCTTCTTTCATTTTTCCAATCTGGCCTTGACATTCTTGAAAGCGTGCCTCAGGGATCCATATATTCTATCTCTCTCTTTTTTTTAATGCCTATAACAAATACTTCATTTACTGTTCTGAATATGTGCTGCTTTTCACCTAACGGAGGCCTTGTTTCTTTTTCAAAAATTGTGCTAGAAAGAAGAGCTAAACTCCTGATTTTTTTTTTTCTTTTTGTTACACATTCTGGTCACTGAATTCCAAATATGTGGTGGCATCACACATATTTGGAGGCCGACTTCTGCCAACACAACCCTCCATCAGCCGCAGTCTCTTACTGGGTTTTTCTATCAAAAGAAACTTCATGTAATAAGACATCCCAAGTGTTTATTCTAGACAACAGCCTCCCAATAGCCGGCGTCGGGGAAAGCCAAGCATGCTGGCAGAGCCTGCTCCTGGGAGACGTCTCAGCAGTGCTTAAACGCAGAAGGTCTCATGTCTGCACAACTTTCACTCGCTTCTCCAAAGACTCCTGACCGTGTGTGTCACAGCCAACATGCTTAAAATGTCATTGTCTCCCTTCAGGAATTATAGGGAGGCAACCACACCCTGTGGCCAGGAGATCCACAAGAATAAAACTGACAAAACACTTCAGACTTCTTGTATATATTGTACCAGGATCAATTTGGCAAACCGCTGCACCAGATTTTAGCCATTCTCCAATAGAACACTGTTAGGGATGGGGGATGGTATTGTGGCACAGTGGGTTAAGCCACTGATTGCACTACTTCCATGCCATATCTCAGTGCTGGTTCAAGTCCCAGCTACTTCTGACCCAACACTCTACCTCTGCTGTTGTGTCAATATGGGGAGTGAACCAAATGAATGAAAATTGATCTTGCTCCTCCCCCTCCCCTTTTACTCTTCTCCCTCCTCCTTTTCTTATCATCCATTGGTCTCTGCCTTTCTTGATTTGGAAACCAGATGCCATGAGTTTAGCACCTGGCTTGTCCATGGGATAGCACTGTGACCTTAGACAAGCCACCGCTCCAGACCACAATTTTCTCTCTGGAAAATAATTTTATAAAAAATAAAGCAAGTTACTATTTGCAAAGCACCTACTTGGAGAAGTGCCTGTAATTTGGTGGGTAATATGAAGTACTTGTTCAATAAATCGTTGTCCCCGAACGTTTTTAATGTTATGAAATAGTTAAGTGAGCTGTAACAAAGCTCCTTTAAGAGGGCCTTCCTGTCTGTAGCATAAGGGATGGAGTGATGCGGAAAGCAAAGCAGAAGTAGAGCAAAAATGAAGTTCTGCAGGGAACCATATGACCATCAAAATATGACCCTGCTGGTATCATGCAATTCTTGTGAAATAAGAACTCGCTGATGGCTGTGTTATTCGTAACTCTGGAGAAGAAAGGGGGCCTGGCACAGACAGGAGCAAAGGAGGAGAAAGACACTAGACGCAAGAGAATCCTGGGAGAGTTTGATTTCTTTTTCAAAATGTAGATCCAAGATGATTCACCCAGGGATGTGGGCCAATATGCCTGCACCCCCGGGCCCGTCTTCCTGCCCGCCCTCTGTGCTCTTCTCTGAATGTGAAATTGACACGCTTCTGCCCTGGGGAGTGGACTCTCCTCTGCTCCGACGGCTGTAGTATGGAGGAGGTAGGCCAGGTCAGAGAAAGGCTACAGCTTCGCTTGTGCTGTCTCCCAAGATACTTGCACTTGGAGCCAGCCACCATGCTGTCTGGGCTCCGGGAGAAGGCCGCAATGACATGCAGATGTTCTGGCTGCCAGCCAGCGTCAGGCCGCAGAACAGTGAGTGTCTTGTGTATTTCACTAACTCCATCGAGCGGGAACTAGGGAGCCTTCCAATGATCCCAGCTCCTAGGCACTGAGCTTTCCTGGCGGCGGCCCAGACATTGTGGAGCAGAGACGTGCTGTCTGAAATCCTTGACCCACAGAAACCATAAGAGACAAAAAAAAAAAAAAAAAAGATTACTGTTGTTTTAAGCCACTATGTTTTAGAAGAATCCCTTCTGCAGTGAAAGATCCCTAGTATAGAAAATCAGAGCGTAAAGAATGCAGTTTTCCACGGATAAGGGAATGTTTCCATCCAAGTTCCCATTTGAGTCTTTGGGATCCATAGTACTACATATTTGAGTCCTTTCTCCTTCAATGAGAAAAGTCACCAGGCCCAATGCTTGTCAAAGGAACTCCCCTGGCTCCACGCGGAGTTAGGAATCTCAGAGCAGGTGCTGTAGGTGGGGCTGCTGAAAGCCCTTCAGTGAGATCCAGTGCGATCTGGGAGCCCAGCTGCCACCAAGGACTCTGTGCTCAGGGAACTTCTCCGCGTGAGCATCGGTGTGAGGTGGAATCCGACACTGGCACATCCAGTAATGTTTCACACGCATCTCCTGTGGTGCTGTAGATATATACTGAAAATGTAAGGCACACACACACACTCAGAGCCAATCTTCCATTTTATTCCCTAATTAAATATATAAGAAATCTGTATTTCATTTTTGACAAATGTAAAACTCAAAAGTAAGAAAAAATATCTATGATGTTGTCTCACAGAAAGAACTGCTCGTAACACTTTGGTAATATTCTTTTTGTTTCTTAATTCCCCCCCCCCTTTTTTTCCTTAGAGCTTCTATTCTCTGGTTCACTTCGGTGGGGCAGCCTGAAGCCAGGATCCAGGAACTTAATCTGGGACTCTGAGTTGGTTGCAGGGTGCTCACCTACTTAAGTACTATGACCCTGGATCAACATTAGTAGGAAAAGGGGATGAGAAGCAGAACTGATGAGTCAGTGCTGTGACGGAGTAGCTTAAGCCAGTGCCTGCAATGCTGGCATCCCATCTGGGCATCACTTCATGTCCCAGTTTCAGCACTTCTCATCCATCTCCCTGATAATACACCTGGGAAAGCAGCAGAGGATGACCCAAGTACTGGAACCCCTGCCAACCATGTGGTCAACCCCCAAATTCATCCTGACCCAGCCATGGCCATTGTGACCGTTTGGGGTGTGAAGCAGCAAAGGAATGGTCTCTCACTTTCTGTAGCTCTTTTAATTAAATACATGAAAATATTTAAAATAATATTGTAAGGAGAAAAATATTTAAAATAATATTGTGTTTTGAAATTCTACTTCCTTTTAGTATTATCATTTTATGATACAGTTTCATAGATTGTGGGATTTCTCTTATCCTCTCCCCAGTTCCCTCCCCCCTCTCTGAGTTTCTCTATATCATTACTATAGTATAGTTCTTCATACAGTCATATGTCCATCATTGTGGGCATGGACAATAGCAGAGTCCAGCATCCTATTGTCAAGATATAGTGAATAATTTCATTGGGAATCCACCTTTGTCTGGAAGTAGAGATGCATACTGCATTATATCCTCACATCTGGATATGATAGTCAACATTACACAGTTACTATGCATCCCCTTAAATGAAAAGCCACAGTACAAAATCAACAACAGGATGAAAAATAGAAATTTACAATGCCATGAAGTTAAATAACATACTAATGAATAGCTAATATGTCGCTGAAGAAATGAAAAAATGAAAAAGAAAGTCAGGAACCTTCTTTAAGAAAATAATGCTACTGCATGATCCATGAGTCATTGAAGAATTTACTGAGAAGAAAGTGTTTTGAATGGGTCCGGTGGTGTGGCCTTAAGGCGAAAGTCCTCACCTTGAACACGCCAGGATCCCATATGGGAGCCAGTTCTGGTCCTGGCAGCTCAACTTCCCATCCAGCTCCCTGCTTGTGGCCTGGGAAGGCAGTCGAGGACGGCCCAGTGTTTTGGATCCTGCACCCGCGTGGGAGACCTGGAGGAAGTTCTTGGCTCCTGGCTTCGGATTGGCACAGCACCGGATATTGTGGTCACTTGAGGAGTGAATCATCAGATGGAAGGTCTTCCTCTCTGTCTCTCCTCCTCTCTGTATATCTGACTTTGTAATAAAAATAAACAAATCTTTTTTAAAAAGTGTTTTGAAGAAATTAAACTAACAAAAATAATCAAAATCCATGAGATATAGTTTCCACTGATCTTTGTTGGTAAGATATGTCTCCTGTAGGCAACAAATAGATGGGTTTTGTTTTTTAATCCAGTCTACTAATCTATGACATTTGACTGATGAGTTTAACCCATTTACATTCAGGGTTAATACAAATACATGGTAATCTGGTTCTGTCATTTTATCAATGGGTTGTTCATTGATTTAGTCTTCTATGGTAAGGAGAAAAATATTTAAAATAATATTGTAAGGAGAAATGGAGTCAAAAGTTGAATCCTGATACTGCAGTATAGGATGCAGGTATCTCAGAGGATGTTATTATTATGCAGGTATCTCAACCATTAGGCCAAATACTAATGCCAATTTTATCTTATTTGTAGTTATCAAATAATACTTGTGTATGTTTGTGGCGTACAATGTGGATGTTTTGATACATTCGTTGAATGGGCAAACCAGGCTAGTTAAGCTTTCCATTATCACACAGACTTTCTGATGAAAAATATTTATCATCTAAGGTTATTTATTTTGCTCACTGGAAAGTCAGATTTACAGAGAAAAGGAGAGACACAGAGAAAGACCTTCCATCCACTGGCTCACTCCCCAAGTAGTTGCAACTGCCAGAGCTAAGCTGATCTGAAGACAGGAGCAAGGAACTTCCTCTGGGTCTCTAATGCAGGTACAGGATTCCAAG
Source organism: Ochotona curzoniae (assembly GCF_017591425.1). Classification (NCBI taxonomy): domain Eukaryota; kingdom Metazoa; phylum Chordata; class Mammalia; order Lagomorpha; family Ochotonidae; genus Ochotona; species Ochotona curzoniae. The sequence goes on along the minus strand of NW_024465023.1, from coordinate 13,901,949 downwards.
GCTTTGGGCTGTCCTTGACTGCTTTCCCAGGCCTCAAACAGGGAGCTGGAAAGGAAGTGGAACAACCGGGATACAGATCAGTGCCCATATGGAATTCCAGGGCTTACAAGGAGAGGACTTCAGCCATTAAGCAACCTGCACCAGACCCACGTTGTATTTGAGAAACACAAAATACATTGTTAGCAATGTTGGTTACCAGGCTCAGTAGTCCATTACTAGTCCCTGGTTTATTCCAACTAAGTACGTTGTAACTAACATGCACCCTTGCCTTTTTACACCAGCCCCTGGTAACCACCATCCTACTATATACTTATGTGAGTTTCACCTTTTTATGTTTTTCATGTAAGTGAGACTGTAGGTATTTCTGGGTATTTTCTTTAAAGAAATTTTAGGATCTATATGGGATGTATAGATCTTTATATTAGTTCTATATTTCTTTAAGATAAGTTTCTAGAAGTCGTGTTATAGGATCAAAAGCTTAGAACTGCCTAGATTTTCTGACAAATAGTGCCCCATCTTCCTGCAGATAGGTTGTGATGATTTATACATATGCTGGTTTCTGAGAGCACCCTTGGTAACCCTTAGGTTTACAATTGTTTCAACCCATTAATCTTATGAGAAATTCATTGTGGATTATTGTTGTAAATTGTACCTTTTTTAAAAAAAAGATTTATTTATTTATTTATTGGAAAGTCAGATATACAGAGAGGAGGAGAGACAGAGAGGAAGATCTTCCATCTGATGATTCACTCCCCAAGTGACCACACGGCTGGAGCTGAGCCAATTCGAAGCCAGGAGCCAGGAACTTCTTCCGGGTCTCCCATGCGGGTGCAGGGTCCCAAGGCTTTGAGCCGTCCTCCACTGCTTTCCCAGGCCACAAGCAGGGAGCTGGATGGGAAGTGGAGCTGCCAGGATTAGAACTGGTGCCCATATGGGAACCTGGCGTGTTCAAGGTGATGACTTTAGCCACTAGGCCATGGCGCCAGGCCTGTAAATTGTACTTTTAAAGGTGAACATGTTTGGGGCTGGCATTGTGGCTCAGTGGTTTCAGCCACCATCTATAACACCGGCATCCCATATCAGACCTGATTTACTTCACATCCAGCACCCATCTAACGCACCTGGCACAGCAGCTGTAGATGGTCCAAATGCTTGGGTTCCTGTACCCACAAGGAGAGCTAGGTGAGCTCTGTTAACGTTGCCTACTCTCTCTCTCCGCAGTTTTCATTAATGAACACATACTTGAAATTACAATAAAAGCAAGGACAAGACCATCAGTCCGTAATAACCAAAGGCTTTCAACCAGTAAAGTGAATTGATAAGATCTGGTTAAAATGGAAGAAATAAATCAGATTTGGAAATGAAGATGCTTTTGGTGATGCTATCAATTGTTTATGACCACAATAATACTGTGCATCTACCACATAACCTCCGTGATAAACAGCTGTGTTTCTTGCTTACTTGTTTGAGGTCAAAGGGAGGCCAGCTAGGCAACCCCTCTTGTCTTGGTTCTGAAAGGCAGACTGACAGATAAAGAAGTTGTCCATCGGCTTGTTCACTCTACAACTTACTTGTTCACAATCCCAGAGGCAGAACTGGGTCAGAAGTGGAGCAACCAAAACATGACCTGGCGCACACAGGGCATAATAGCATCACACATTGTTCCCACTATGGCCTATGTTTACAACAAAGTCCATGTGTTGGCATAGTGTAGTAATCCTCTACTTGCAATGCCAGCACCCCACATGGATACTGGTTTATGTCCAAGCTGTTCCACTTTACTACCAGCCATCTGCATAAGGCTTGGAAAGAAATGGGAAATGGTTAATGTCCCTGCATGGGAGACTCCTGGCTCTTGGCTTCGGATCAGCTCAGCTCTGGCCATTGCAGTCATTTGTGCAGTGAAACACTGAATTACAGGGAAAGACATATCCTCTTTTTTCCCACCCAGATGGAGCTTAGGCAGTGACACTCCTTCCACATCTACCACGGTGTAGCAGGACCCCAAGGTGCTGGGGCCATGTTATCCATGTTGGCTAAGGGAGCTGGATTGGCAGTATAGCAGCCAGGATTCAAACCTACACGCTGATACTTGGGCTCTGGCCCCTCCTCAGTATTTGTTCAAATAATGGCTTGTGAAAGCCAATGTCTCTCACATTTTAAGGCATTTTGACATGGTGCCTGATACAGGGTTTCCTTATACCTGAAAGAGTCACGCATTCATTGATACTTATGGATATTATACCATTGTTTCTCATATTTCTCTTCATGTGGTCTCGGAATTCTTATGAAAAATTTCCCTGTAGCTTTTAGAAACGAAACTTGCATCGCTTCCATTCTGCTTGTCATTTGGATCACAGACAATTTGTCTTTGGGGGAAGAGTGGGGAAGCCCAGAAAGCAGAGTGGGGGATGTAGAAACAGGGAATCAAGAGATGGTTAACAAAAGCAGAGAAAGGTTAACACAACTTGTCCATTCAACTGTATTGTGCAAGCTAGCTGTTGCAGCTGTCTGCTCAGCTGCTAAAGTCTGGGTTAAAGTTCAAAGGAAAAGATCTCCATGCACATCTTTTCCCATTAAAACCAAAAGATATAGTATTTGCATCTCTGATCTTTTCATATTTTTACAAAATCCTGTGATGAATTTTAATAAGGTACAGAAGCAGGCTGGAAGTCATTTCACTCAGCTTTCAGCATCATCCACGTTTCAGCTGTGTTAATTTAAAGCTTTCAGCCCTGGCACCCCGCGAGAACCCGCTTCCTCCTGCTGACTTCGGCAGCAGGCTCCGGGTGCGCCGTGAGTCATGACTTTGACACTGCAGACAGCTCCACTGGGGCGGGGCTTTCACTTCTCCCTTTGGCTCCTGTCTGCCTGTGGAAAGGAGACATACAGGAAAGCAACTGCCAGAACAGGGCTCTCCTTGCTTTTCAAAGGCTGTAGATGAAGAAATATTAAAACATTTTTACAAACAGAAAGACAATGTAGTCCCCTTTAATACATACAGTAATTAGGAGTCTATTAACCTGTATTTTTTTTTTTACTTTAATGCAACAGAATTTTTAGCAGTTCTTTTATTTTTAAAGATCTATCTTTTTTATTATTATTATTATTGGAAAGTCAGATATACAGAGAGGAGGAGATGGGAAGCCTTTCATTCGATGATTCATTCCCCAAGCATTCGGAGCATTCAGAGCTGCACAGATCCAAAGCCAGGAGCCCAGAGCCTCTTCCTGGTCTCCCACATGAATGCAGGGTCCTAAGACTTTGGGCAGTCCTTGACTGCTTTCCCAGGCCACAAGCAGGGAGCTAGATGGGAAGTGGGGCTGCCGGGATTAGAAGCAGGGCTCATATGGGATCCTGGCACTTTCAAAATGAGGACTGTAGCCACTAGGCTACTGTACCAGCCCCAACAATTCTTAAAATACATAAATATCTAATTATTTTATTTGACTGAAAGAGATCTAACAGCCACGGGACCAATCTCTAGATGACACAACAAAGTGAGTAGTCAGGAAATGAGGGTCTCCCAAATGGGTGGGTGAGGACCCAGTGACCTGAGCTGCAAGATACACATCAACAGAACTTGCAAATCAAAAAAGAGCTGGGTTCCAACAGAGACAGTCAAATATGAGATCCAGGCATCCCAGATGCTGTCATAACTACTGTGATGCCAAAAGCTTGGCCCTGTAATGGATACTCAGTGGCACAAGGACTTGTAAAATGCACTCATGGCTAATGCTCCACTTCCTAGCCAACTCCCTGCCTGTGGCCTGGGAAAGCAGTCGAGGATGGCCCAAAGCCTTGGGACCCTGCACCCGCGTGGGAGACCCAGAGGAAACTCCTGGCTTCTGATCAGCTCAGCTCCAACCATTTCAGCCACTTTGGGAATGATCCAGTGGATAGAAATTCTCTGATAATCTCTGCTTCTAAAATAAAAACATATTCTAAGGCCTCTCTTTCTTTCTTCAGGTGCCTTCCTGATCTTATTGGTGTATTTTCTTGATTAAGGTTTGCTGCACATTTAGCAAAAATTAAGGGAACAGTATCTCAACTAATAACTGAAAAGAAATTTGCAGAATTTATTCATAATTTTTGCAACACTCAGCTGCTAATAACACAAAAAGATACAACCAGACATTGTGCATCCACTAAGGAATGAATTCTGCACCACTCATAATTCTGCAAAACAATTCATTTTTCAGCATAGGTGAAAAAACCAGACAAGATCAGAAATCTTGATTCCACAAATGAGGGAGGTGACCCAGACAAAATCCACCTCTGTGCTGGGAAGTGATCCTAATCCAGCCCACGTGCTTCCCCGGCCACGTCTGGAAAGACACTGCTAATTTCTTTAAACCGTGACATCCTTGCCTAGAAATATCAGGGGGCTTCAAAAAGTTCATGCAAAATGAACTTGAAGAAGTTTTATTGGGGCTCACAGCAAGGCTAAATAGGTTAATCCTCTACCTCCAAGCACTGACATCCTATATAGGTACCAGTTTCTCCATTTCCCAGCCAGCTCCCTGCCCACGTCCTGGGACCCTGCATCCATGCTGGAGATGTAGAAGCAGTTCTGGCTCCAGGCCTCTCTTCTGCTCAGCTCTGGTTGTTACAGCCATGTGGAGAGTGGATGGAATATCTTTATCTCTCCCTCTCTGTAAATCTGCCCTAAAAGAAAGTGAGAGAGAGAGAAAGAGAGAGAGGGAAAGAAAGAAAGAAAGAAAGAAAGAAAGAAAGAAAGAAAGAAAGAAAGAAAGAAAGAAAGAAAGAAAAGAAAGATCCCTAATATGCCTAGGAATGCAGTGTGGAATATGGCTAGGAATGAGTGTGGCCAAGGCCTTGAGCTCCTGTACTTACATGGAAGACGTGGATGGAGTTCTGTGCTTGGCCTAACCTGACCTCTTATTGGTTTTCTTTTAAGTTTTATTTTATTTTTATTGCAGTCAGATATAAAGAGAGGAGGAGAGACAGAGAGAAATATCTTCCATCCAATGATTCACTCCCTAAGTGGTCACAATGGCCAGTGCTAGGAACTTCTTCCAGGTCTCTCACGTGGGTGCAGGGTCCCAAGGCTTTGGGCCGTCCTCGACTGCTTTCCCAGGCCACAAGCAGGGAGCTGGATGGGAAGCGGGGCTGCTGGGATAGAACCGGCGCCCATACGGGATCCTAGTGTGTTCAAGGCGAAGACTTTAGCTGCTAGGCCACCACTCTGGGCCCTTATTGGTATTTTTTCCAGCAGATGGAATAGCTCTGTCCCTCCCTCCCTGTAACTCTGCTTTTTAAATAAATAAATCTTTTCAAAACAGAGATTCAAATTATGAACCAAGTTTTTCTTGAGTACTAGAGTGTGTGAGGACGTACATTTATATGATACAATCTGATGAAAGTATTGTTATCAAAATCATGGAGTAAATGAGTAACAGAACGGTTTATATACCACTTGGGCCATCCTCATCCATATCAGACTGTTTGGGTTTCAGTCTTGACTTGAGTCCAGATTCCAATTTCCTACCAATGTACATCCTGGGAAACAGGAGTCTCAAGGACTTGGTCCCTGACACTAAGCAGATTGCAATCCAGGCTTCTTGGCTTCGGCCTGGAACAGTTCTGGCTGCTTCAGGCTTTAAGGGGACTGAATCAGCAGTTGGAGGATCTCTCGTCTCATTCATCTACCTTTCATATAAATTAAACCATTTTTAAAAATCAGGGGTAACTACATGGAGGAGGTCCTTGTAGTGTAAATGTGTTATTGTCTGACCTGAATGGTAGTTATGAAGGTGTTACCTTGTAATAATTCCTTCTGTACGTTTGGTTGGGATGCTCTGCTGTGTTTTATAATGCAATTGTAGTTCAGTGGGACATCGAGGATGAATTGTAGTGGAATGAGTCACCCATGACTGCCAACTGGACAGGGCCAGCTGGTCTGAGAGGATAATAAGAGAACGGCTTTAGTCCCCAGAGTCCACAGCAGGGCCAAGAATTTGTTCAGCTACATATGGGCTGGTGACAATTAAATTGTATCATGGGTATGGGCCAAGACATAGTTTTGAATTCCTGGCAGATGTTGCATGGGAAGTAATGCAGAAGTTGTTTTGAGCAAACCATACTTTAGTTCCTGGAGCATCGTAGTTCTCTGAACAGCATAGCTTAGGCCAGCCTATTGCCAACAAAAACTTGGAATTGCACCTTCAGTATTGTACCTGTGAAATACTGAGAATGAGAAAGTACCAGCTCACAAGACGATTTTTCATTACATAGAATGTTCTAGAATCTTATACAGCAAGGCACAGTCTACCTGAGGCCATATCCAAGACTGCAGCCTACTCTTTCCCCCTAAGAAATCTTGAAAAGGTGCAGACATTATTTCATGAATGTTACTGATATTTGCAAGTAGAAACTCCCAAGAGGAGAGAGACATTAGGGGCAGGCGTGATAGCCTGGTGTCTGAGGTCCTCACCTTGCATGCACCGGGATCCCATGTGGGCACCAGTATCCACTTCCCATCCAGCTCCCTGCCTGTGTACTGGGAAAGCAGTGGAGGATGGCCCAAAGCCTTCGGACCCTGCACCTGCGTGGGATACCCAGAGGAAGCTCCAGGCTCCTGGCTTTGGATCAGCTCAGGTCTGGTCATTGTGGCCACTGCGGGCTTGGACCAGTTTCTTGTAGAGTCAAACACAATCTTAGTACACAATCCAGCTATTATACTCCTAGGTCTTTAACCAACTGATTTGAAAGTCACATCCACACAAAAACCTCTATGCAAATGTTTATACCACTTTTTAAGAGATTGGTTTATTAATTTGAAAATTGGAGTTACAGTGTTATCTTTCATCCATTGGTTCATTTCCAGATGGCAGCAGCATCCAGGGTAGGGGGACAGGCAGGAGCCCAGAGCCAGGAGCTTGTTTCAGGCCTCCCACATGGTTGGGAGGGGCTTACCACTTGGACCATCTTCTACTGCTTTTCCTAACAGCATTAACAGGGAGCTGAATAGGAAGTTGTGCAGCTAAAACCTGAACCAGTCCCCATATGGAAGGTACATATTTCATGCGGCAGTTTTACCTACTATACGATAACACCAATCCCTGTAATTTTCAGAAATTGGGAGCTACCATGAGGTCTTTTAACAGAAGAATGTATTAAAAAGCAACAGCAACAACAACACTATGATCTATACATATGATGACATATGATTCAGTGATAAACAGACGTGTTCTGTCAAGCCAGGCAAAAAAATGGGTAAAACTTAATTGCCAATTGCTCACTGGAGTCCTTAGTCTGAAGAGGCTGTTTGTAGTTTGGTTCCATTTCACATAGTATCTATAAAAGGCAAACTAGATATAAAAAATTTGAATGGTGGTTACCAGCGATCTGGGGAAGAGGAAAGGGTTGAGTTATCGAAGCACTGGGCAATCAAACCGTTCTGCTAGACCTTCTAATGGTGCATGCATGCTTTTATGCGTCTTTGAAAAACCTGTAAAAGTTTATGACATAAAGTGGCCTAGCAGCTAAAGTCCTCGCCTTGAACGCCCGGGATCCCATATAGGCACTGATTCTAATCCCTGCAGCTCCACTTCCCACCCTGCTTGTGGCCTAGGAAAGCAGTGCAGGACAGCCCAAAGCCTTGGGACTCTGCACCCATGTGGGAGACCTGGAAGAAGTTCCTGGCTCCTGGCTCCTGGCTTCGGATGGGCATAGCAGCGGCCATTGCACTCACTTAGGGAGTGAATCATCGGATGAAAGATTTTCTTTCTCTGTCTCTCCTCCTCTCCTCTCTGTATATCTGACTTCCAATAAAAATAAAATAAATATTTTTTTAAAAAAAGTTTATGACACAAGAAGCAAAGCTTCATGCAGGTATCTTTGACAAATGCCGTTTAGGAGAGGAGATGTCAAGAAGGAATGCAGTCAAGCTACAAACAGGGAACACTGCAACCCCGCCCCCCATGCACAGTCACAGGAAGTCAACAATTAAGAAAATGAAAGGCTGGAGTTGGAAGCCAGGTTTGTTATGGGTGGGAGAAGGCTAGGCTGAGCTAGGGAGAAATCAAGAGCTGGAAATGATAAGAGATATACGTAACCCAAGGGACATCTTAGTCACTGCACCTTCCATTCCTTGTGACGTTGCTATCCATGCATACATTTATTCACAGCTAACACATCTATCTCTTGAAACGTTTATCGTTTGTGGGTAGAGTAACAGAGGGACGAGAATAGACGGAGACAAAAAGGGAGAGACTTTCCATCTTCTGGTTAACTCCCTAAATGTCCACAATGTCACAAACTGGGCAGGTCTGAAGCTGGGAGCCAAGCGAGTCTCCTCTGGGTCTCCCACATGAATACAATTACCCAAAGTTGGGCCACTCTTCCCTGTTTTCCCAGGCCAGAAGGAGGATGCCGGATTTGAAATAGAACATAGGGGATGCCAGCACCTCAAACAGAGAATTAATTTGCTATGCCACTGCACAAGCCCTTCACAATCTTCCCTTGCAGCTTTTTTTTTTTTTTTTGGTAGTGGGGGTTCTATGCATTTTCCATGGGCCAATCAAATAGTGACTTGTTTCTCTCATCACTGCAAGTGTTTTCCATCCCTTCATCATACTTAAGCAGAGCCTGCAGGTGGTCTCCCACTTTCCATCTTATTTCTTATAATTGTCTGGAGGTATAATCTCCTTTGCAGAGTCCTGAAAGTTTTGCAAATTCAGCCTCGGGGGCAACAATCCATTGAAGACTAATCCCTAGCTGAGAGTCTGCTGTGCATGGCTCCATGTCAATATTTGTGATCCGCAAAGTCTTTCCTTCTTGCTCCAAGCCTTCTGTATCTGACCCATTAGTCAGACTATCCCTAACTTGCCATTACCTTAAATCATGATTATTAAGGTTTATAAATTACAGCATATATTGATAGGCATTTCATCTTATTCACGTTCTCCTTTCTTACTGACAGAAAGGCAAGCATTTTTCCTAATGGTATTGGTGTGCCAGGGTTCAAATCCTGGCGCTGCTCCTAATTCCAGCTTTCTGGTAAGGTAGGTTTGGGGTGGTCACTGGGGAGTCGTGCATGGAGCCTCAAGTTGCTGTGTTTGCCCTGATCTTAGTCCTCCCTGGTGCACACACTGAGGACTGACCCAGTGACACAAGATCTCTCCTCTGTCTCTCTTGTTTGGCCTTTCACAGACAATAAATGAATTTCTTATTGGAACTGCCTAATTCCAATCATTGCCTCCTCACTGCCTCACCTCTACATCTCATACATTTATTTGTTTATCAGGCCTGCTACATCAGTCCAGTGGCTAAGTCCTTGCCTCACATATGCCAGGATACTATCTGGGTACCAGATGCTGTCCCAGCTTCTCCATTCCCATCCAGCTCCGTGCTTGTGGCGTGGGAAGGCAGTAAAGCCTTGGGACCCTGTACCTGCATGAGAGAGCCGATAAAAAGAAGCTCCTGGCTCCTGGCTTCGGATCAGCTCAGCTCTGGCCATTGAGGCCTCTTGGGGAGTGAACCAGTGTCTCTCTTGTATAATTTGTCTCTGGGTTTTTATTTTATTTTTTATTTTAGATTTTATTTATTTTTATTGAAAAGTCAGATATACAGAGAGCAGGAAAGAGAGGAAGATCTTCTATCTGATAATTCACTCCCTAAGTGACCACAATGCCCAGGGCTGCTCCGATCTGAAGCCAGGAGCCAGGAACTTCCTCCGAGTCTCCCACACGGGTGCAGGGTCCAAAAGCATTGGGTCATCCTTGATTGCTTTCCCAGGCCACAAGCAGGCAGCTGGATGGGAAGTGGAGCTGCCAGGTTAGAACTGGTGCCCATATGGAATCCTGGCCATTCAAGGTGAGGACTTTAGCTGCTAGGCCACTGCGCCGGACCCAGGCACATCCAGATGTTACAGGATGATTTCCTCTCCAGATCATAACTGCCAAGTACTCTTCCACAAAAGGAGTAGATTCCAGGGCTTGAGTTGGCACATATTTCTGGGAGTCCACTATTCAGCTGACCATAATTTGATTCACCATCCCAAGGAATGAAATAGTGCTGCATATGAATGAAATAGTGCAGGATGAATCTTCAACTATTACACTAAGGAAACAAAATCCAGCAAAGGCTACATGTTGTGTAATTCCATTTATATGAAATGTCTAACATAGGCAAATCAATAAAAACAGGAAGTGAATCAATGTTTGCCTAGGGCACTGGGTATGTTAGGGGAGGTGCAGCGATATAGGGTTTCTTTCTGGCATGATGAAAATATTCTAAAATTAGATTATGGTGATTGTTGCACAACTCTGTGAACATGCTAAAAACTGTCTCACTGTACCATTAATTTGGTTGACTTGTGTGTGAATTCTTTCTAGACAGAAATTTTTAAAAGTGAAAGAAAAGTGAAGGATGAATGCAATGGATTGAATAATCAGAGATGTTTAAGGACTCAAGTGGTGTTTTTACAAAAGAACCTTTTGGTCACAGTTGGACAGTGCAAGGAAAAAAATAAGTTTCTGAAAACTGGTGGCTGAACAAATCATTGCTAATTGTGATTTTCTTATATGAAGTACATCTTGGTGTATCTAAATAGTTAATTAGAAAGAGATTTTCATCATAAAAAAACTTTGATGTGCAAAATCAGAGGAAATGACAGAATCTAACAAGTTTGCAAGCCCTAATGAAATAATGAATCTAAGCGATGCTTTCCATTGTATGACAGGATGGTGGGACCTTTGAAGGACCTGATTCCAAAGGTTAATTTTGATGTCACTAAAAATGTGAATCCAGACATTGTGTGTCCCTTGATGTGACGTGATAGGAAAGGCCCAGTACTATCTATGAAATATTCTTGGAGGGCCTGGCGTGATGGTGTAGTGGCAAAAGTTCTCGCCTTACATGTGCCAGAATCCCATATGGGCACTGGTTCGTGTCTGCCTGCTCCACTTCACTCCCAGCTCCCTGCTTCTGGTCCAAGGCAGAGAGATCTTTCTGTATTTCTTTCTGTAAATCTGTCTCCCACCGCCCCCCCAAAAAAAACATAAATAGATCTTTAAAAAAATATATGTATATATATCCTTGGTAATCAATCAAGTCAAATCAGATGTGAAGCAGCAGCAGTTCATAGAAAATATGAGGCTTAAAAGAGTATATTAAATGACATTAGCTTAGTAAAGAACTGTATAAAATGTTTTCTAGAGCAAGTGCCCCAATTTTTTTCCACAAATAAATGGCAGGAATACAATGGAGAAAGTTCACCCATCAGAGGCACATTAAACATATAAAAGAATTGATCTTTTAAAAAGACATACTTCAAGACTATTGCTTCTAATTTCCTTTTTCTTCTTTCTATTTCTCCGGGAAAGAGGGGAGAGAAGGATAGAAGCCATACCCAGTCCCCTAACCACCTCAGTACCCAAGGATAATGAATGAAAACCTGATGCCATCCAGGGTCCCCAATGTGGAGCATGGGCCAAGGAAACTGCCTAAGTGGTTTTGATCATCCTGAAATGCTGCTGCTCTCATTGCTCCAAGGATGAGGAAATCCTTCCAAAGTCCATTGGTTGACACAATCCACCTTAGATTCTCCCTTCACCCAGATACTTACTGTCAATACTTGGCTGAGAGCGTTGTCCAATTTGTTCTGTTCCTGATCCTTTGCTATGACACCAGCTCTCCTCTGCAGGACCTAATGGACTGCTATGTCTCCTAACATGCATCTGGGCATGCCGTCCACTGCACTGTCATTGTGCACTGAGGAGCTCCAGTTCTAACCATGCACTCTATGATCAGACCACAGATCCTGCGATGTTCTCCATGGTTGGAGTTGTTAGTCCAGTGGTTCAATGTGGGGGCAGGGGGTTCTCTAAAGAAACCTCACTGGAGGTGACCCCACACCTGAAAATTGTGTGTGCTAGCCACTATGATGTCCTGCTCAGTCTAGACTAAGCAAAAGTTTTTGAGAACCATACATGTAAAATGTCTTCCAAAAGTTCGTGAAGATACATGTGAAAAAATTATGCATGATTTTTAAGTGCACCAAAATTTAAATGATTTAGTTCTTCTTTTTCAACTAAGTCTTTGAAATACTATCATACTCACAGATGCAAGGATATGATGTCTTTTATTTGTCTTAAGACAATTTCATGGTGGTGAGAATGAATTCTCTTGGAAGATAGGTGGCTAAAGTCCTTGTCTTGCATGCACTGCAATCCCATGTGGGAGCCAGTTCTAATCCTGATTGCCTCACTCCCAATTGTTTATTGTATGTTGACTGGGCTCAGCCGGGAGTTTCCTCTATTATGTTTTGTGGTCAACTGGGCTACCATTGTCTGGTGCTTGAACCAAAATAGCAACGCACATAGAGCATGCAGTTGACAGCAACTGTTGGTTCGGAGCTCAGCTCGACTTGTTGTGCACACCACTAACACTGGGCTGTTCAGTGTGTGGCAACCATGTTCCAAGAGAAAATACCACAAAAAGAAAGGTCTAGAAGCAAGAAATTGGAAGCTGCTTTAGTCCTCTTTGCCTGGAACCAACTCAGTATCATTTTTGCACATTCTGTTGGTTAAAAGTCACAAGGCACAAGACCCAGCATGGTAGCCTCGCAGCTAAAGTCCTCACCTTGCACATGCCTGGATCCCATATGGGCACCGGTTCTAATCCCAGCAGCCCTACTTCCCATCCAGCTCCCTGCTTGTGGCTTGCGAAGGCAGTTGAAGACGGCCCAATGCTTTGGGACCCTGTATCCGCATGGGAGACCCGGAAGAGGCTCTAGGCTCCTGGCTTCGGATCGGCACAACTCCAGTCATTGCGGCTGCATGGGGAGTGAATCAGTGGACAGAAGATCTTCCTCTCTGTCTCTTCTCCTCTCTGTATATCTGATTTTCCATTTAAATAATAATAATAAAATAAATCTTTTAAAAAAATGTAAAAAGTCACAAGGCACTATGGTTTCAATGGGATCTGGCCCCTAATTTCATGAAGACAGTGAAATGCCAATGTTGTAACTTGATGGTAAATAAAACAAGTGAAAGTAATTCAGCTATGATGAGTAGAGAAGCAGAGCGTGGTGGGAGGTTTTCAGGCAATTGGGGGTACACCCTCAAAAGACAGTTCTTGAGATATCCCAATTTCTCTCTGCCTCTGGCCTCACCTTTGCCCTCTATAGCCAACCTCATCAGAGACCAGTCCAAGTTTGGATTTGAACCTCCCAAACTGAGGGAAAAAAGCTTTTGTCCTTAAAGGAAGTTATCTTCCATATTTCCTGCTGTGTTCAAAAGTCTGACCAATGCACAACATAACCTGGCCAGATACAATGAAAGGAGAAATAAGTTCCCCCTTCTTTGTAGGGAGAAGAGCAAGGATTCCTTTCCCACCAATAATAATATAATCAGGAATAATAATTGAACCATAGATGGAGGTGGTGATTTCAGAGAAACACCTCCAGAGTGCTCGGGCTGTATCCTGGACAGGTGCTCTTGCAAGCCTCCCTGGCTGCCATGCTTCCTGCTGCTCAGGTGACGCAGTCTGGGCCTGGACAGGGAGATGGGAAGCAAGAAGCAGAGCACGAGGGAGCTTCCCCTGCACACACCTTGGCATCCATCAGTTGCTCTCAAAAATAATTTATGAGCCCAAATTAGGTCATCTATTTTTAATTATTGTGGTTATTAACTTGACAAATTGTAAGTCAATACTGCTCTTCCATGCAATACTTCTTGAGATTTGAGAAACTGTTAGCATTACCTTCCAAAACATCCTTTACTCTGAAGGCACAATCTTTTGACTATTTCCTCCTATTATCCCTTTCACCAGTTACTGATGTACATACTTTCTCTGACATACCTAAAACACACTTTTCTTTTAAGGATTTTCTGTTAATGTGCATTACAAACACACATACAATGGCCTCTATTTTGGGTAAGAAACATTTCCTAGAGTGAAAACACAAAAGTTAATAGCAAAGTTGGGCAATGTCTAATTACAGCATTTACAGCAAACAAATGATTGAACAAAGACACCCAGACACCTCTGTAAATAAGGAAGTGGAGCCACAACCATGCCGATGGCTCTGTTTATTTTTCACTGAAAAAGGATGTAAATTGCTAATCATTGGCATGCCACAGTTTAATTTTTTCACAACAAGACCTCTTCCTGTTTTTTTCTGTTGAGGAAAAATAGCCATTCATTTTGCTCCCTGAATTTCTTTCTAAAAAATTCTGAAATAGGATCAATTTTAACAGATTGTTGTTATTTGAAAAAAAAAAAAAGATAGGTCTGAGGTGCTTCAAAGCTTGGATTCATTTTGCTGTTAAGATGATCCCAACTGAACGGGAGGGGTGGGGGGAATCCCAGTGCCTATAAAACTGTATCACATAATACAATGTTATTAACAATAAAAAAAAAAGATGATCCCAGCTGACAGCTGTGAAATAAATGCACAGAGAAGGAAAGAAACAGTGGGTCTTTCACTGTGTGACCTGGAAGTTATGTCAAAAGAGTTTGGCATTCTATTAACTTGACCACAAAGCAAATTCCAGGGCAGGGGTGGTGGCAAGATGGAGGGATATGAAGGATGGACGATGAAATAGCCACATCTATTTAGCTCTTTCTGAAATTCTTGGCACATCAGAGTAGACAGAGAACCAGGATCTTTTAAGGTATTAGGTGAGTTGAAGCCATTTGTTTAACAATGTACTAGCTTTTTGTAAGTCCTCACTGATATTGTATCAAATGGGTGCCTATTCATGTCCCAGATGCTCCACTTCTCATGCAGCTTCCTGTTTATGGCCTTAAAAAGCAGCTGAAGAAGTCCCAAAGCCTTGGGGCCCTATTCCCAGGTGGGACATTTGGAGGAAAATCCTGGCTCCTGGATTGAGATTAGCTCAGTTCCGGCTATTATGGCCATTTGATGAGTGAACCAGCAGATGGAGTATCTTTTTTTTTTTTGTATCTCCTTCTATCTGTAAATCTGACTTTCCAATTAAAAAAAATTAATCCTTAAAAAATAAAAGAATATATTAAAAAATAAAACTTTAGTAGGGATCAGGAGTAGGTTAGGCATAGCAGTTGAGATGTTATTTGAGATGCCTGAATCACCTATGAGAGTGCCTGGTTCTGTGTCTGTTTCGGCTCTTCTCTGAATTCCAGCTTCCTGCCTCTGTACCCTGTGAGGCAACAGAAGACGACTCATGTCCTTAGGTTCCTGCCACCCACGTGGGGGACCCAGAAGAATCTCCTGGCCCCTGGCTTTGGGCTGGCTCAGCCCTGGCCATTATGACCACTTGGAGAGTGAACCAACGGATGAAGATCTTTCTCTGTATCTCCTGGACTGAGTTCATAGCTTCTGGCATTCAGCCTTTCCCAGCCCTTGATTTTGTAGGTATTTGGTGAGCAAACCAACAGATGCAACTGTTTTCTCTTTGTGTCTTTCAAAGAAATAGCATGTATAACCCTTCTGGGATTACTGATTGCAGACACTTCCTCATTTGTTGGAGATGATCCCTGCCTTGCTGGAGATCCTACCTGCCCTTCCATGCTGTGTTGGAGTCCCTGTTTGTTCTGCTTGAACCAGTTCCGGACTTTCCCTGGCATGTTTGAACTCCTGGTGACTTGTTGGCAAGTCTGGCCAACAAGTGAGAGAACTTGACTGACTGAGATTCTTCCTGACTGTAGAAAGACGGGAGCCCCGTTGGGGACTTAGTGAGCCTCTTCCTCCCCCAAAGCTTGCCTGTCTGTTTGAGACTCTTGTCAAGATACTGTGATTCCTTCCCGCTGTTCTGGATGTGTCTTGAAATGTTCATTCATGTTGTCTGTGCTCTTCCTTGTGACTTAGATATTTCTAGAATTCTGGATCTTTTTGAGATTCTTC
This sequence comes from Ochotona curzoniae, assembly GCF_017591425.1. Taxonomy (NCBI): domain Eukaryota; kingdom Metazoa; phylum Chordata; class Mammalia; order Lagomorpha; family Ochotonidae; genus Ochotona; species Ochotona curzoniae. The sequence goes on along the minus strand of NW_024465023.1, from coordinate 13,886,093 downwards.
CTCTTTTTCCAATCTTTCCTTACATGGCTGAATCTTGGCTAGCACATTTCCTAGTCTTCCTGTTGCATATGAACGCCCGCCTGAATTTCCACACTGTTTGCACCTATGAACTGCGGTCTTGTATCTGAGATGCTTCCTTTCTGTTTGAATTCCTTCTTACCGGCTTAACTGTAATCCCCCTTCACTACTCTGAGAACTTGTTTGAGATGCTTCTCCTGGTATTTAGGAGACTTCATTTCTCTCCTGGTATATTGAGCCCCTTCCTGGTATGTCTGAGATTCTGCCTTATGTGTTTAAGACCTTGATTGTGATATTTTAGATCCTTTCTCATGCAATTTAACCCACTCCTGATATCAAGAACCTCCATGACACAATAGATGTTTACATAGTTGAGAAGGATGCATGCCCATGTTGACCTCCAGTAAGGGTGGGGAGGCTTGAGGGAATGGAAAAAGCGGATGAGACAACTGCTTCCAATCTTCCTTTCTATTCTTCCTCTTTCTAGGGGAAGAAGAGAGAGAGGAAAGAGGAATAGAGCACTCCCAGCAGCCTGACCACACAAGCTCCATGCTTGTGGCCTGGGAGAAAAGTAGAGGATGATTCAAAGCCTTGGGACAATGCACCAGTGTGTAGGAGACCCAGAAGAAGTTCTTGACTCCTGGGTTTGGATCAGCTCAGCTGCGGCCTTTGTTGCCACTTGGGAAGTGACCCAGCAGACAGTTTTATTTACTTGCTTGGATGGTTAGAAGGTTCCTGACCAGATCTTTGAGACATTCACTGCCTGTTTGAGATGCTGTCCTGAATGATCTGTGCCTCTTCTGGATTACTGGAAACCTTGGCCAATGTGTTTGTAATCCTTTCCGACGTGTTTTAAGCCCATCCTGATTGCTTAAGATCCCTTTTGACTTGACCTGAAAATTTCCCTGACTTTTTGGAGATCTTTCCTCCAGAAGTTGAAACATTTGCTAATGTCAAACTTTTCCTGATGTGGTCATTTCTCTTCCTGATCATTTGAGATTTTCTGACTATCGGCTTTGATTCTCCCTGCTGCCTTTGAGAATGTGCCAACCAAGTTATATACCCTTCCTGACTGGATGGCTACTAGTTCTCATTCCAGACACTTGTGAAATGTTTGAGACCTATCCTGATCAGCAAAAGGTTCTTCCTTAGAACTCCTAGATTCTTCCTGATTTTTTTTTAAAAGGTCTATTTTTATTGGAAAGTTCGACATACAGAGAGGAGGAGAGATGGAGAAAAAGATCTTTGGTCTGTTGATTCACTCCCCAAGTTGCCACAATGGCCAGAGGTGAGCGAATCCAAAGCCAGGAGCTTCTTCCAGGTCTCCCACACAGGTACAGGGTCCCAAGGCTTTAGGCTGTCCTCAACTGATCTCCCAGGCCAGAAGCAGGGAGCTGGATGGGAAGTTGGGCTGCTGTGATTAGAACCGGTGCACATATGGGATCCCAGCACATGCAAGATGAGGACTTTAGCCACTAGGCTATTGTACTGGGCCTGATTCTTCCTGATTTTTAAAAATATATTTATTTTGTTTACTTGAAAAGGGGACTACAAGAGAAATAGGCAGACAGAGACAGAGCAAATGAGATGGTCCACCTGCTGGTTTACTCCCCCAAATGACTGCAACAGCCAAGACTTGGTCAATTCAAAGCCAGAAGCAGAAATTTCATCCAGGTTTTCCTTCTGGATGGCAGAGGCCCAGGGGCTTGAGCTAAGTTGGTCTGCTTTCCCAGACATATCCCTGTTTTCCTCTCTCTCCAGCCTCTGTAAATTTGCCTTTCAAATAAAAATGATATCTTTTTGTTTAAATTAAATATTTGTGTTCATGCATCTAGTCCAAACGAGTCTGTTACCACGTATTGAGAAGAATCATGGCCACTCCACTTCCAATTCAGCTACCTGCTAATGTACCTGTGAGAACAGTGGAAGACGGCTCAATTCCTTGGGCGCCTGTCACCTGTGTGTGAGATGGCTAGGTTTCCAGGCTCCTGGCTTCATCCTGTTTCAGCACTGGCCATTTTGGCCATCTAGGGAGTGAACCAGCAGATGTAAGCCCTTTCTCTTGCTCTCCCTTCTGTATCTCCTTTTCTCTCTCTAACTCTGCCTTTTGAGTATATAATTGTACCTGTTTAAAGAAAAAAAAAAAAAAGAAAAGACTGCCTTGGTCCATTAACCCAGAACCTTAAGATCAATCTGGATTTTGTAACTGTGCACCCATCCATGTAGCAAAAACCTGGAACATTCTGAGATGTAAAATAATATCAGATCACCATCTGGACAGTCAATAATTTACATATTTTATCAAGTTAGGATTCACATGGGTCAGGAATAAATCACAGTGAGGAAAAAAATAATTCCAGACTTTGTGAATTCCAGCCTAAAGTCTAACAGCAAATGTGAGAATAAAATTTAAATGCTGAAAAGCTCCCTGTTGCTTATGCAAAACTAAATTCACTTTGGTCTTGAAAAACATGCAAATGAAAGATGATGGAATTAAGCTTACCTGTCTGTGATTCACTCATTTGCCGGTTGGGAGGGTGGCTAGAATTGAAATTCACATCTAGCATTATAGATGCTCTCATGACATGCTGACCCAGTACAGTGGGTCCTGAGTTTGTGACTTAAGAACTCTGTTCAACATCTTTGAAAGGATTCGCTGAGGTATCTGACTCAGCAACTTTTGAAGAAAGACAGAGCAGAGCCTAAGGAGATTCTGGTTGGACGAGGCAGAACACCAGGCCAGCCAGATCCTGTAAGTGGGGCATAGCCTTAGGCCTGGTCAAGTTGAGCATTGCCAGACAGTTTCAACAACAACCTCTTTAAGAATAGAGCTAAGAGCTTGACAGCCTAGAAATGAACTATGCCTTCTTGAGATAGCAGCTGAAGGTTTGCACAGATGTAGCTTTAGCATTGTACTCCCTGGGGTGAATTCTAATCCATTAACTGGGCATTTTTCTGTCTGATTGAGAAATGAGCGATTCTAAGCCCCTGGATTAGAATGTTTGTGGACACAAAGACTTGGTGCTATGTGATGAAATGAAATGGATCATGTGTGGGTTTTAAACACTTAGAATCTTTATTTTATGCTTATTACAAAAATTCTTAAACTTATTAGATATTTTTCTCAAATATCAGTTGAAGATATAACACATTTCTGACATTTCTTCATATTCAAATCCCTAGTGTTGGAAGTGGGCTTTTTTTTTTTTTTAGATTTATTTTTCATTGGAAAGAGACAGATCTTAAGGTAGATTCTGAGTTCTGCTGGGTCAGGCTGTAGATTTACCAGTAGGAAAGATTCTTTGAGAAATGGTCTTTGAAAATCATTTATGGGCCTGGAACAATAGTCCAATGACTAAAATCCTCGGATTGCATGTGCTGAAATCCCATATGGGCACTGGTTCATATCCCAGTTGCTCTACTTCTATTCAAGTTCCTGTTTGTGACCTGGGAAAGCAATGGAGGACAGCCTAAAGCCTTGGGACCCTAAATCCGTATGGGAGACCCAGAAGAAGCTTCTGGTTTCAGATCAGCTCAGCTCCAACCACTGTGGCCACTTGGGGAGTGAACCAACAGATGGAAGATCTTTCTCCCTCTGTCTCCCCTTCTCTCTGTATTGACTTTTCAACAAAAATAAATCTTTTTTAAAAATCATTGATTGCATTTACTAGTAGGACATTGTTGAGGACCTAGCCTAATGGGTATTTTAAAAGATTTAAAATTTCAATTGAAAAGCAGAGTTATAGCAAAAAGGAGAGACAGAGAAGGAGAGATCCTCCTTTCACTGGTTTATTTCTCAAACAACTGCAGCAACTGGAGCTGCACTGGTCCAAAAAGCCAGGAGCTTGGAGCTTCATCCAAGTTTTCCTTGTGGGTTCATGGTCCCAATGCTTTGGGCCATCCTCCACTGCTTTATAATACCACAAACAGTGGACTGGAGGTGGAGTAGCTGGGAAATGAACCAGGGCCCATATAGAATGCTCTTACTGCAGGTAGTGTGGCTTTATGCACTAGACTACAGCTCTGGTAACATAACTTTATATCTCATAGCTATCTGCAATCTATGTAGATTCTCACTTCTCCACATTCATGCCAGCTTTTGTTACTTTTTTTTTTTTAATTCTATCCATTTTAGGGGCATGAAGTTGCCTCCTTGTGGGTTTTGATTTGCATTTCTCTAATCCTAATGATGCTTAACATCTTTTTATGTGCTTCTTAGTCAATTGTGCCTGTCAGTTTTCTTTGGTGAAATTCCTATTCAAATCCTGTGCTGCCCTGCCCTGGCATTGTGGTACGGCAGGTTAAACCATTGCCTTCAGTGCCTGCCAGCATCCCATAGGGAACCTGATTCAACTCTTTGTGGATCCACCTCTGATCCACCTCCCTACTAATAAGACAGGGAAAGCAGCATAAGTCAGCCTAGGAATTTGGACTCCTGTACATGGAGACCCAGTTGAAGCTACTAGCTCCTGCCATTACCCTGGCCCAGCTCCTGCTGTTACATTCATTTGGGAAGTGAACCAATCTCTGCCTCACTCTGTCTCATTTATTTTTGTTTTTAATTTGAGGTGTAGAGAGACAGAGCTCTTCCATCTACTGGGACCATTCATAGGCTGTTTCCCAGAATACATATAAGCTGAAATCTGAATTTGGAAATAGAAGAATCAGGACCCAAATCAGTCATTCCACATGTGACACAGACATTCCACTGTACCGAATGTCTGCTTGTTTTTGGTACATTTTTAATTAGGTTTATTGTCTTTTTAATACTGAGTTGTGAACCTTCTAGGTTGAAATTTAATATAAAACTGTACAGTCTTTCTGGAGTAAATTGTGGCATTCTATTTTACATACACTACAATTCTTTTTTCTTTTTTCTGGCCTTTGCATCCAAGTGGATATTGTTGTAGAAATAATCATTTGCTGGACTCTATGCTTGGTATATGCTTGCAATGAAAGAATCTTGACTGAATTTGAACTGTAATACTGTACTGCACCAAGGTGGAGAAATCCACCACGGGGCGAGGGTTCGGGGAGGGGTTGGGGAGAATCCCAGAGCCTATGAAACTGTGTCACATAATGCAATGTAATTAATTAATTTAAAAAAAGAAGAAGAAAGAAAGAAAGAAAGAAAGAAAGAAAGAAAGAAAGAAAGAAAGAAAGAAAGAAAGAGTCATTTGCTTCCTGCATTCCCATTCAATGAAAACCATCCAAATGCAAGAGTTGGGTCAACAGAGAGCCCTCAGCTGCCAGGGCAGCCACACCCAGCCTCTGAGAAACCCGATAGTATGAAGGTCTGGTCATCGTCATCTGACTTTGGACACTCTGAAGGCCGGTGTGAACTCCAGAACTTCCTGTGAGGTCAGCCAAATGTGTCCTCAAGCCTTCTGCGAAGCTGGACTTGTCCTTCTTCCCAATCCTTTCTCTTTCCCTACCTTCTTTCTGTGTTGATCCCTAGGAGATTTTGTAATAAACGCCCTTCCCAATAGACTCCATCTTAGTCGGCTTCCTGCAGAACCCAGTCTTCAACAGGCAACTTCATCTTCATTCCCCATGCGTCTCTGGCACACACGTAGCATTTCTTGTTGACTGGCCCAGACCTGAGTGAGCACCTGGCCCATGACCGACCAATCACAGGTTTTCTCCAGGTGTGTGTGTGTGGGGGGGGGAGGCAGTGTTGAACTCAGAATCAGAGAGATTAAGTTACTATCCGTATCTGGTGTAAAGCTGGAGAGGAAAGAGTGATATACTATGTCTGGGTGCTCACTCTTTGTACCTCTCTAAGGAACCCTAAAAGCATGATCCAAACTTACGCAATACCTGGGAATGTGGCTCTCAGAAGATTTTTTTATGTTAATGATTGATGATTTCATTGCGCACACATAGAGCAGTGAACCATGCTGTACCAGCTTGTCTGGATTGCTTTGTCCAAACATGAAAATTGATAGCGTGCACCTGATGGGAACCAGCTGTACAGCCAAGCACTACAGGAAGATTAAGGGAGGTAGCATGTCCATCTTCAAGACTCACCTTGATGCATGCATGCTACCACTGAGATGTTATCCGTCTGTTTGTTTTCTCCACACTGCCATGAGCTCACACAGGCTCCTGAGATCCTTTGCGCTTAGAAAACCAGAATGCAAAACAACAGGCAACAATGTGGGGACAACAGAATCTGTGCCTAAATAATCAATTAGGCTTTTCTCCTAGCGCTCACCTACCACATGAGTTAAAGACACATCCAAATGCTCCAGAATCATCTTGTTTACTTGCGAATTTTTAACCTTGGACCCTTTAATCCTCTTCTTGGGTACTCACAGTGTCTTCAAGAAAAGCTAATTGGTTTTAGGGTCAGTCAGAGCAAAGTATTTGGAAAGCAATGGTTTTGAAAAGCACGTAGACTTGCTTTAGGAAATTATGGTCATAAAAATGGACAGGGATTTTAAAAAGGGAACAAAAATCCACTCCATTAAATGAGCTGTTTACCATTCTAGCAAAGTATGACCTGCTCACCCTTTGTAACTTAGAAACCAAATGGATCTAATCATAAAATCCAAAATAATGAGGAATTTATGCCAACACAATGAAAAAAAAAATGGTTCTGTTCACATTATAATTTCTGGATCACAGAATACTGTGTCGATATTAGAAATATTTATGGTCATCCATTCATAATAGCTTTTTTTTGCATATTTTCAGGGATAAACGTATTTTGATTTTGTAACTGTAAAAACCAATGAACTGTATTGAAATAGAGAATTCTGTGATTTTTGATCTCTGCGCTAGTCACCCTTTTGTTCCTACAACTAAAATACCTGAGAGAATTTCATAGAAAACAGGAAGGGGTATTCATGCTTATGGTTTTGGGGGTTGCTAGGCTAATCTCAGGCAGTCCCATTAGTCTGGTGTGACCTTCTACAGAGAGCAGATCACATGGGGAGCTTAGGAAGCAGAGAGAGGGAACATGCGGGCCAAGCATGATTTATATAACTAACCTTCTCATGGGAACTCCCTTCTGAGAGCAAGCTTCCCGTAACCCAAAGACCTCCCGCTAGGTCTGCTTCTCAGAGAAGATACTTAGATCAACCCTCCACCTTGAATTCATCAACCATTAACATGCAGCCATTAACTGTTAACATAATACTTTGGGGATTTAAATGTCAGCATTGAGAAGCCAAGTCATATTCAAGCTATAGCATTTTCCAAGATATGGTCAAGGGACTGGCACTGTGGTTTGAGAGTGAACCCACTGTCTGTAGTGCTGGCATCCACTCGGTGCCAGTTCCAAGTTAAGACTCCTCTAATTCCAATCCAGTTTCCTGATAGTGTGCCTTGGAAAGTAGCGAATTGTGGCCCCCTACCATGGTGGGAGACCTGTAGGAAGTTCATGGCTCCCAGCTTTAGTCTGACCCACCTTAGCCACTGTTGCCAATTGGGGAATTAACTATCCAATGGATTTTTTTCTGTCTCTCTCTCTCTCTCCCTCTCTCTGTAACTCTGCTTTTCAAATAAATCTTTAAAATACAAAAAGATGTATCTGAGTTGATGTGTTAATAAGTCACCATTTCCAACAAATTAAATTCGAACCCTTCCAAGTTCTGCCCTTCCATAACCTCACCTCAAGTCTTTCAAACTCCCCATAGAAACATTAAGTATATATTAAATATTCAAGATAAAATGAATCCAAAAACATCCCTAGAATTGTTAGAAACAACCTACATTCTCAGCATAATGTATCTAGTTAAATAAATTGTGTTATGCCCAATGATCCCAAGGCTTTGGGCTTGGTCATCGTCAATGGGCTAATGTCATTAATGGCAGGAGTGGATTCACTACTTTGTATGAAGGTCCTCTCCTCTCTTACTCTCAACTTCAGCAAGCATCAGAGTAGGAACAGAATTAATCTTCACCTCTGCCTCACACCATACAAATGATTTCAAGGTGAAATAGCAGAACGTTATCAGAAGTATAAATACTGTGCAGTTAATGAAGTGGGTATACATTTAGCCCTCCCACAAAGAGCCTTGTCTTGGGGAGGTCATTTGATCTCCAAGTTGATTCAAGGACTAAGAAGGCTGGTTCTCTTCAAATGCCAGTGTTGGTAAGCTACGTGCTAACATGAAAATAATTGTATTGCCTGTCCTCAATCATTTTATCAGTAAAACATACAAATGATGAGAAGTGGAATACAAATCATGAACATTTGATTCTCTTTTTTTTAGCATTTGTTGCATTCTCTATTATTAGAAGTAATTTTTACTAAGTAAAAATCTCACATAACACAGAAAGTACACAGGTGAAAAAAGATGTTATATTTTCCCATAATTCCAATATTCAGGGACCATAATTTCAAAGCTACTGTTTAATATGGTTTAATTATCTCTCTTCAATCCACAAACCCTGTTAGCTTATGCAAGGTACAACTTCATTCCAAATAGAATCACCATCAAAGTCCCTACAGTTGCTTGTTTGTTTTTTCCTTAAGATTGATATTATTTACTCAAAAAAGCAGGGAGAGAGAGAGCTTCCATCCAAAGGTTCATCCCCTGCCCAATTGGTTGCAGAGGTTGGGGCTGGTCTGGAGGAAGCCAGGAATCAGGAACTCCATCAGGGTATCCCATAGTGGGGGCAGGAGTCTAAACACTTAGGCCATCCTCCCTTCCCAGGCTTATTAGCAAGGATCTGGTTCAGAAGCAGAGCAGCCAGAACTAACCAGTACTTTGAGCTGCTGACATCAAGGTGGCAGCTTATCTCACTGCACCACGATGCCAGACTCCCCCCAACCTTATGGGGGCTTCCAACTTTTGAAGACCCAGCCCTCCGTGAGCTGAACTTAACTTCTCCTAGGTTAACCCTCAGCAGGTGCACATTGATAGATATTGGAGCAGATTAACTCTCAGAAATGGAATTACTACTTGGTGATAAACTAATCTTGCCTGTCACCCTCCGGAGGGATGGACCATGCTGAAGCCCTTTGCCACCAGCAGGGCTGCACTGTAGCCCATTCTGAGCCTTCATGCAAATGGCTGTAAAGGTGATGAACAGGATGGGAATTATCCTCTTTATTCACTAACCAGAAACTTCTGAATTATCGTGCCACAGATGAGGAAGATGTTCTTCTAGCAGCATCTATGTTTGAAAGTATACCCCTACTGAGACCTTGCTTTTTTTTCCCCTGTGATGCCAAGTCATGTCCCTTCATGAATTTGCTCACTTCAGAATTGGAGTGTGTTTCATGCATAAGCTCTAAACATGTGCTAAGCTCAAGAATAGTCCTTGAAATAAGGGGATTTACAGCCTTCATGGCATTTAATAGTTTCCAAGGTACTTTCACTTCCGTTTTGGCATTTAGGATCATACAAAAGCCCTCTGAGTGTGACTGCCCTTTTCGCAAGTGAGGAAGGCACAGAGGGCTGGCGGTGACCGGTAACATATTACCTATGACTCACAGCCAGGGCTCACAATGCTATGAGCGTCTCAGTGTTTTCTGCTCTCCCCACAAGGATATCCAGCCCACCACCACCAAACGTGGATCTCCTCTGTCCTAGTAAGAAGGCTGACACAGACATGCATTCTTAACGCTGACCTAGGGGACAGTCCAGCAAAGGAGTTATTTTAAAATGGCCTTGGCTTAAGCTGGTGATGTCATTTTGGTTATCTTGGCAGTTGCCCGTGTTGCTGACTTATGCTGAGGGCAGCTGGAGGAAGGCGGAGCACTTTACTTCTAGGAGCCCCTCCCTTGAATGGTTCTGGATTAGGGTTGGTCAAAAGAGAAACTTGTGTGCGAGCTGCAGGGCGGAAGGAGAGCAGTAGTGGCTGCCCTTGGCAGCTTTCCCGTCAGATAGCATGAGTGACAGAGACAGAGGTACCCCGCGGCTCCCAGTTTGTCCATCTCTCCGTCCAATTCACATTTCTTACTGCAAGCACTGCTCACCCACAGCTGCCTCGCGTCCGCCACAAGGAGCTTGGCTGTCACCCCCGCAGAGGTGACGGGAACTGTGCCCAGGTCACAGCTTCCCATAAACCACTGCCCGGACTCCCCCTTCATGGGCCCCTGGTTCAGCAGCCCAGTGTGCTTGGTTTCTGGAATTTTCTTGCAAGCTCAGATTTGTTTAGCTGCACTCGTGCTTCTGGCAGCAACTAGTGACCCCTTCCAGACGCTCCCTTCCCCAGCTCTGCCCACAACAGAGAAGGACAGAATTATTATTCCTACAATACTCCCAGTGGTTCTGCCTCCTTGTCAAAATCCTCACACACACAATTGATTCCAGATTGCTGCTTAATTTTAAATGAAAACAAACAGCAAAAGCAGATTTAGGGCTAGGGGTTGCAGGGTGGTTCTGTGGCATAGTATATTAACCTTCTACCTGTGGTACCAGCATCCCATATAGGCACCAATTCGAGACCAGGCTGCTTTACTTCCAGTTCAGCTCCCTGATAATCGGCCTGGGAAAGCGGTGAAGCATGGCTCAGGTGTTTGGGCCCCTGTACCCTCATGGGAGCCCAAGAAGAAGCTCCTGACTCCTGGTTTCAGATTGGCCCAGCTGTGGCCACTGTAACTATTTGGAGTGTGAACCAGTGGCTTTCTGTATCTTTCTGTCTACTGAAACTCTGTCTTGCAGATAAGCACATCTTTAAAAGAGTTTTTTTGTTTGTTTGTTTGTTTTGAGGAGAAAAAAAAAAACTGTGGATGGAAGTTTGACCTAATGGTTAAGTCGTTGCTTCTACCTAATGCTTCCAGCTTTCTGCCCCTCCAGACCCTAAATAAGAAGTGGGTTGGCTCTGCCACCCATGTGTGAGATCTGGATTGAGTTTCTGTCCTGGGGGTGGAAGCAGCAGTTGGCACTGTTACCTCTTATTCCCTCTCTCAAACACATAGATACAAACTTCATTAAAAGAAATTTTAAAAATGATTTGTCTGCATTGTAAGTCAGAATCCCATCTGATATTTATAATCTACATATCTCATAGGCTTGATTTCTAGGCTGGTTGTTTGGATGATAAGGAAGGGAAGAAAAGAGCTCAATGGAAGGTGAAGCAGCCAGGACCGGAACCAGAACCCATATGGGATGCCTGTGCTTGTAGGTGGAAGATTAGCCAATTGAGTCATCTTGCCAGCCCTTGTCTTGTTTTATAAGATAGAATGAGAGAGATCACTTCTCTCACTCTCTCTCAGTTGAAGCCATCTGTATAGTATAGAAATTGTCAATCACTTTTTAGCATCATTCTTTAGGCCACAGCCTAAAAAATAATAATTCTGAGCCATCTAAATCTGTTACTGGGTGCGAGTGAGATCACAGCAGACATGTCTAAGGTTTATTAAGGAGTCTTTATTAACCAGGCTTGGTGATAATAGAGCACACTAGAAGTAGCAAATCACAAGTCCATATGGCAATCCAACCAATCATAATCCAACCAAACATAATCCAAAGGGGAACAAGTGGTCATCACCCTTAAGTCCATCCGTTAAGCTGAAGACCTACGTCCCAGCTTCCCCAACAATATAAGTTATCCCAAGAGACATGCAACGAATAACCTGGAGACACTTACAAAGCTGCAGACATTCACCTTGCCCTGGCTTCTCTGCCCACATTCCATTGCTGCTAGGCCTCACCTCTCCTGGAACTCCTGACAGCACAGAAACCAGAAACAACATTATTATAACCATTGTTCCATCTAAGCAGTACACAGGGACCATGCTCAGGGGATTACCTGTCCTGGGTCAGCCAGGAGTCGAGGTATCAGAGTAATGGAAGATGGAAGCACCTGTCCAGAAAGAGAGCGAGCCCTCCCCCGCATCACCAGCCTTTTATAGAGCTTGTGAGGGGGAGTGGTTACACAACAATGCAATACCGTCCCCTCTCAGATGATAGGCGAGTCACAGGTGGGCAAGAGTGAATGCCTAAGTGATGGGGGGAGTGGCTGAGGGCTTCCTAAAGATGGAATTAACATTCCATTGCTGTTAGGCCCCACCTTCAGGACAGAGGGTAGGAGACACAGCCATATTCCATTTGCCCACTGTCAATGGGTGCTGGCTATCACTGGCTGCACCCTATAACATTCCCCACTTTTCTTCTAACACCTGAGTCAAATCATTGACTCGGTCACTTAAATCTTTATGAATTGAAAGAGAAAGGAGTGATCCTTGCTAGGAAATCCAATTATTTCAACAAAGTAAAAATACATGTGTACAGGCTGGGCGATAGCCACACGGCTCTTGCTGAGAAGCATTATCAAGGCTTTAATGTCAGTAAATAAATATAACAAAGAAAGGTCCGTTCTCCTCCTTCTTATAGCTGCCTCTTTTTTGTAACAAAGACATTTGAAAACAGCTTCCAATGGAGAATGTTAACATTCAGTGCTGGTCTTTGGAGCCTGAGTATATGAAGACATTCTGTCGAGTTGTTCTTGAGAAATCAATCTTGCTTTCCAAACCCTTCCACTCTCTCGCTCTCTCGCCGGGAGCTCTGTTCTTCCCTCCACCCCCACTCTCACCACTGTCTCGGAAACGTGACCAGCCTCAGGTGGCTGGTCCCTTTAGGAAATAAGAGGTGGCTGGCTGGCTTTGCCAATTTCCTCTCCGTCCTCGAAATTCATAAGCCTGGCTCACAGAACAGGAACATTTCATTTCCACTGAGCAAACACAGCCGGCTTCGGCCAAGTCTTCTCCCTCTCCTTTGCGTTTAGGCTATCTGCTGAGCTCCGCAGTGCTGAGGGTGCCAGAGTGGCCGCCGCCCAGCGCCCCTGAAAGGTCAGCAGTCTACGAATGCCTCTGCTGCCACGGTTCATGGGAGAACACGTGGGGGCCCCGTGCAGGCTGGACAGCCACCAGCTCGTCCTCACTGGAACTCTAGGCAGTGCCGCGCTTTGCCATCCAACTTGTCGGGATTTCCGGAGGAATCCTCAGTTCCTTAGGGCTCCTGTAACAAGCCATCGGAAATGAGTTGGGTGGTTCCAAGTGACAGAAATGCATTCTCCAGTTCCTGTGTCTCTGCTTGTCTTCTTCTTCTTTTTTTAAAAAATATATTTATTTGGTATGCAGATAGCATCTCCTATCTGTCCTCTAGTCAGGGCCTGGCCCAGGTGAATGACAGGGACTCAGGTACGCGAGCCATGTTGGCTGCCTCCCAAAGATGCAGTTGAATACTGGTTAAAATGCCCGTGTCCCATGTCTGAGGACCTAGTTGGATTTCCGGCCCCTGACTCCAGCTTCCTCTTCCTGCTAGTCTGCACCCTGGGAGTGATGACTCAAGTGACTGGGGCCCCTGCCACCCCTTTGAGAGACCCAGACTGAGCTCTAGGCTTCAGCCTGGCCTCATCACAGCCATAATGGGCCTTTGGGCTGTTAAGCAGCAGATGGGAGCTTGATCTCTCTCCTTTTCATTCTCCCTCTCAAGTGAGAAGTTCAAAAAAACAAATAAGCCTCCTTATCTCAAGGACTGGAGTTTGCTCTGCCCATTTGAAGGCTCAGCCCGGGTGTGCTCTCTCAGCCCCGTGATATCCACAGCTTTATTATTTTTTTTCTTACATCCTCTCTTCTAAAAAAATTAAAAGATTTAGTGATTTTTTTTTTAAAGATTTATTTTTTTATTGGAAAGGCGGATATACAGAGAGGGGGAGATCTTCCGTCTGATGATTCACTCCCCAAGTGAGCGCAACGGCCGATGCTATGCCAATCTGAAGCCAGGAGCCTCTTCTGGGTCTCCCATGCGGGTGCAGGGTCCCAAAGCTTTGGGCTGTCCTCGACTGCTTTCCCAGGCCACAGGCAGGGAGCTGGATGGGAGGTGGGGCCACCGGGATTAGAACCAACGTCCATATGGGATCCCGGGTGTGCAAGGTGAGGATCTTAACCACTGTACCATCGCGCCGGGCCCAAGATTTAGTGATTTTAAAGGCAGAGTAACAGAGAAAGAGAGTCATTTACCTGCTAGTACACTTCCCCAATGGATGCAGTGGCTGAGGGTGGTGCTGCATTTGGGTCTCTCCTGTGTGGATGGCAGGAGCACAAGCACTTGGGCCATCCTCTGCTGTTTCTCCAGGAGCATGAGCAGGGAGCTGGGTGGGGATGGATCCACCGAGCCATGAACCGGCACCCATAAAGAGTGCTGCTAAGAGCCACTATGCTGCCCGTCCTTCTGTTCTTCCACTCAACTTAGCTGGCCCCAGTTTTCCACCTTCTGTAGCTAGAAATCCTTTTTTCCCCTCCCGCATCAGCAATTTAGTTACTTCAAAATATATGCCTGCATTATCCATCATCCTCCTCAGATCAAGCATGCCCTGTTAGCAGAATCCACTGGGAAAGGACCTTGACAAGCTTTGTACCTTTGAGGTGTCTTTTCAACATTTGATTTTATTAAAATGAAATTCACATGAAATCAAATGAACATCTCTTTGTTACCTCATTTTTTTCCATGTTAATGTGATATTATTACAAGGAGAACCCATACAATGTAGTTCATAGGTACCACTCTAAGAATATAATGATATTGCCTTTTCCTCTGGCTCTCCCTTCTTCTGTCCCTTCCATCCTCCCTTCTTCCCTCCCCTGTTCTCCCTTCCACCCTCCCTAAAATGAAACAAAACAAATAACTCGATGGTATTCAGGACATTCACAGTGCTGACCAGCCAAGGCTCCAGCCTCCAAAACATTTCCAGCACTGCACTCCTCAGGATTCTCCCCATTCTGCCCTCCCGTCTGTTTTCTCTTGCCACGGATTTGCCTATTGTGTGTGTTTCATGAAAATGGGATTATACAGTGCGTGTTTTGTGTCTGGTTTCTTTCTTTCCTTATGTTCAAGAGTTGTCCATGTTGACTGCTTGATTCCTTCTTCCAGCTCCATAACATCCCGTGCATGGGTAGTACACACTTCCTTATTCATTCACCTGTATTTGATCACATTTCTTTTTCCAGCGTTCCTTATCACAGAGTTTTCTTCATTCTTTTCACAAATATTTACTGAGTGATGATTCTGTGCTAGGCACGGATCGAGGAGTTGGGGAGTGCGGAACTTGACAAAACAAAAACCTTGACCTTCCCAAAACATGTATGCTGGTGGGGACACAGAGTATAAATATGATAAATAACAAATACATATAGGATGCCAGGGAGAGTGGCTCACAAGAACACATGAAACAGGAGTGAAGGGTTGACTGGTCAGTGGATAGAGGGGCAGTTTCCATTTCTTGCTTTGATTGCTGGTTCCATGGCCATGCTCCACTCGTGGACATTCGGTGAACGGTGCACTGAACCTTTGTGCACTTTTTATTAATGTGTCACACTTCAATGAAAGGCTTTTGAAAATCAGTGTCTTTCTCTTATTTGAAAGGCAGCTTACTGTGGTATTGGTGCTGACACCAACAAAACTAATTGTAATGACCCAGTTGGCTTGCCGTCCTTAGGGGTCCAGCTGACCCTGTTTCTGAGTGGTTTGGGGACATCACCAGAGCACGGTGCTGGTTTCAGCACTCTGCCTTTCACTTACGTCCTTCAAGTTTCTGGATCATTCCAGCTCTGTGTGCCTAACTGTGTCAGCAGATAGTCAGGGTTTGTAATGACTGAGTAGGCGATTTCCGCTTGCTACCTTCTTTCTTTTAAAGCCCACTTCCGCCACTATCTTGAGCTCAGTTTTGGTTCTTTGTTTTTAAATGCTAGCCTTAAACAGAACAAACATCTTATTTTTAGGGAGAGAGTGACTATGGGATCACAAGAGTGGAGGAGGACAGCAACAGGCTGCAATGAAAGGTCATTTTTTTTTTTTCCAGAGAAAGGGATCATTCTCGGGCATCAATTAAAGAGAAACAGTTGAGTTTCTGTCTCCTGATGTTGCACCGGCATAACTCAGCTAAATCAAGATGCAATCCCTAGTAGGCAGCCAGTAACTGGTAAATTGAATTGATCTGGGGGACAGATGAATGAGTCACAGCAGCAACTGTCCTTAAGTGGGACCCACACCTCCCACACACGATTAGCACTTTTGAGTTCGTTCAGCCAATTTTCTGTGGCCACAGACACAAGGTAGCTTGATTGAGTCACACTGGGACAAAGGACTTTTCATTACGCTGAGAGTCATTGTGCCTCCATCCTTAGGATACAGAGGTGGGTATGACATTCACTGGCTATGAGGCTGCTGGATAACAGAGTGGAGGCTTATTTTCGAGGCTGACATTTCAGAGAAGAAAAGACGAGGAAATTGAGTCTTTGAAAAGTCAGAAGCAGAGGGGACATTTGTTAATACAAAGTGGAAGGAAGTTGGCCCTAGCAACCAAGCTGAGATGGGGGTGAAATTTAGTTAATAAAAGGAGAAGCCTGAAGTACTGATGTTCCTCTCCCCAACTGCAAGTCAGGCAGCTTGAGGGAAAAGGAAGTTGGAAATGAACTTGTTGAACTTGCCTGTTCAGTTGTCTCAAACTCTATTCAGGGACTAGACAAAGTTCCTGTCAGTCACAGACAAGACAGAGCTTCCAGATCAAACTTCCTTATCTTTTGTAAAGAACAGGTGTTGTGCTGAATGAAACGGTGGGACTGACACCTAACGGGGACGAAGCCCTTTAATTCTTCAGGTTGGGTGATAGAAGGACAGGAGGCTACCATAGGAGGCCTTTGCTGAAAACACACATACTTAATCATATTTCTGTCTCAGGTTCTAGGTTAGAGCTGGATGCCATTTAGGTATATAGTATTGTGTTTAGAATAAATAATCCGAGTGCCTATGCAAGGAGAAGCCCCAAGGAAAACAATGCAGCTCACCAGATGATTTACTTAAGCCTCTTGCAGTCATTTCTCCACCCCCTTACCATGAGAGTTCAGTCAATGCATTAAAATAATTCAACCCTTGTACTTCATGCTATTTATTGTGAACGAAGTATGCTGGGCAAGTCCTCACTCCATCACTTTCTTAAGATTCTGGTGAGACAAGATGCCCTGAAGGCCCAAGCCTTGGCTAGGAAGGAGATCACTAAGAAGGTGTTCACACTGGAAGCTCCCAGCTATGTCAGTGTCAAGTCAGTGCAATACCCTGAGGCTCTTATCACTGCTGAGTCCAAAGTCAAGCAGATACTGAGTGGCAGTTTGTCCCAGGACAAAGTCCCACACAGAAGGGCTTGCCTTCACAACTGCAACCTTCAGTCAAAGAATGTAGTCACACTAAAGTGACCCTGCAGGGAGAAAGCCAGGGAGCTAGAGCCCTGCCTTCACTCGCCCCTCTTATTTCTCAGGAGTGTTCCTCTTGGGAGCCAGAGGGACAGACAGTGGTCTGGAGAAGCACGGTGACAGAAGCCCTGTAGCGGTTCCCAAGGCAACCGGAATTTTTCTTTGTGAATGCAAACTTGTATCTCACAGCAGCCTTTCAGTTAGCTGTCCCAAGCCTTGGAGGTAAGTGATCATTTTTCCTCTTTTAGTTGTGAGAAAATGGTGACCAAGAGGCGGTTAAAGGACTTAGCCAAGGTCATTTGATTCATAGGTGTGACCCCAGATGCCTCATGCCTACACTCTCTTAACTGGCACTTCGTTCAGCTTTCCCACCATCTCAGAAGTTATAAAGATAACTTCAAGAGTCAAATCAGAAGGCAAAGGAGATGCTTCTGGGTCACAGGAAGCGTTCATGTTTTGAAACCCTTCAAACAAAGACATATATATCATCTTCAGAAACCTCAGCTAAGGTGGCATTGAGGAAGCTGGCCATATGTTTTGGTAGTGGGAAACCAGAGAGAGAGAGAGAGAGAAAGAGAGAATTGGGAAGCCAAGCTGACTTTTCCTGGGGAACTAGAGGAGAGGCAGGCCATTCCCCCTGGGAGCAGCACCTCCAATCACCAGCTAGAAGAAGACTGAGGTGGGGAGGGCCTCAAAGGGTGGGCATGCAACTCGCAGGCCACCAAACAACTCTGGTTTAATCCCTCTTGCAAGCTGGTGACATAGAAACATAAGAAACATAAGAACTACACGTCAAAGACGCTGGACAGGTGTATCCCCTAGTCAGGGTCCATCTGTGAGTCAGCCCAACTAGAAAGAGCTGCTCACCCTTGGGGATGCTTCTAGCCCATTAAGGACAAGAGTATTCAGTTTCACAAATGGCTTGCCACAGGGATCAGTCCTCCATTTGACTCCCCCATTACAATTTGACCCCCACCTACTGATTGACGGAGAAGAGAGACAAGCCCTACTGGCCAATTTTTCTTGTTTTTTTTCTACCACTGAGCAAGGAAGGTGTGCCAGAGCAACACTTACTTATCTAGCCCTGTGAAACTGTTGCATACATCATATCTTCTTATTTAAATACCAGTCACCCTATTAGTAAAAGATTTTAGTTTCCTTCTGCATAGAGGACTTGGAGGCAATGGAGAGTTTAAGTGTCAAGGTCACAGTAGTTACTGAAGAAGTTGAGTTTCTAACTCAGTTTCCAGCATCCATTAATAGTGACTTAAAGGTCACAGAGGACAGGTGTTTGGCTTGCTGGTTAAGCCACTAGCCAGTTAGGGCACCCACATCGTACATCAGTCTTGCATTCATGTCCCAGCTCTGGGTCCTAATTCCAGTTTCCTACAAATGCGCACTCCAATAGCCACATGGATGGCTCAAGTATTCGAGCTTCTGTCAGTCATAGGAGACCCTTCTGGCATTCCTCTGGCTTTGACCTGATCCAGCACAGACTTTGGGAAGTGAATCATAAGATGAGAGCACTGTCTCTCATGTATGTGATTTTAAAGAAACTTTAAAGCAAAATTTTGGAATATGTGTACTCTGAAAACGTATGCATGATTTTCAAACATTTTTGTTTTGCACCAAGACAACTATAGCTTTTCATTCCATTTTTCTACACACATTTTGATGTCCCCTCCCACACTCTGTATTTATGAAATTCACAGCATGAAATTCAGCCAGGAGGAGGGATGCAGTCATGCAAATTAGGTGGGAACATCTTGAAGTCTCAATGACAATGTCACTGACCCTTAATCCTAACTGTAGAGTGCGTACTTCCTGCTTTTCAACTGCTTCTCATGAAAGCAGCCAGGAGCAAGCATTGCAGTACAAGGCTTTCAGCCAGAGCCCTTCCATCTGAGAGAGCAGTCCCAGCTGCTCTGCTTCTGATCTAGCTTCTTATTCATGTGAGCAGACCATACAGCTTGGGCCCCTGCCACCCTTGTGATGGAACTCCTGCTTGGAGTTCCTGGCTCCTAGCTCCAAGATGGCCAAGTTCTGACTGTTGCGGGTATTTGGGGAGTGAACCAACAGGTGGAAGATTTTCTGTGTGTGTGTGTCTCCCTATCTCTTCATCTATCCCTCTGCCTTTCAAATAAATAAATAAATAAATAAATAAGATCTTACATTTGAACAATTTAAATTTGGGGTCCAGCATGGTAGCCTAGGGCTCAAGTGCATGCCTTGCATGTGTAGCGATCCCATGTGGGCACCTGTTTTCATTTTGGCTGTTCCACTTCCCATCCAGCTCCCTGCTTGTGGCCTGGGAAGGCAGCAGAGGATGGCCCAAAGCCTTGGGACCCTGCACCCATGTGGGAGACTTGGAAAAAGCTCCTGGCTTCAGATCAGCTCAGCTCTGTCCTTGCAGCCACTTGGGGAGTAACCCAGCAGATGAAAGATCTTTCTCTCTGTCTCTCTTTCTGTAAATATGACTTTCCAATAAAAATAAATATTTTCAATTTTTTTTTAATTTTAAAAAAATGAAGAAAGGCAAATATCCATAAATCCCCAAAATAAGAGTACACCCAACCCCCGTGTGCCTCATCTAGGTTCCAAAAGCTTTCAACATTTGTCAGGGGTTCTCTCACCTTTGAATGCCTGATAGAAACCGACCAGTCCTATCTGCTACTCCATGCCCCAAGACAATACTGCACCTTGCAATTGTGACTCCTTTCAAGTGGTTTGTGGGCTCCTTTGAGGTGCATAGGGATTGCAGATAAGGAATCTTGTGCTGCAAGGCCCTAACATTGTACTGACTCCCAGTCAACCCATGTGCAAGTTTCTGTTGTCCTGGGACTAGATCCCGAGAAGGCCCACTTCTTGCGTTCCCTGCTGCCCTAATCATTGCTTACCAGGATTTCTGTAAGCACTCCATAACTGGTCTAAGAACTCAACTCTTGCAGCTCTTGCGGACCGGACAGTACTCTCCACACAGTGGCTAAAATCATTAGTCAGATCTTGGTGCTTACCTACTTGAAACCCTTCAAAACATTCTTACTGCTGGGTGATTGACATGTGAAGTCCTGCCCTGGATCCCAGGGCCTCCATAGCCCTTTGCTCTCATCTCACTACTCTCCAGTCACCTGAGCCTTCCAACAAATTGAGCAATCCAGGCTCTCCTCTGCCTAGGATACTTTGCACTTCCTGTTTCCCAAACCTAGATATCAAGTTTTTTCCCTGACTTTTGTGCATAATAGCCTCCCTTGAATGGTAGCTTACTTGTAACTTCTTTTTTTTTTTCAGATTCATTTTTTATTGCAAAGGCAGATATACAGAGAGGAGGAGAGAGAGAGAGTACGATCCTCCGTCCGATGATTCACTCCCCAAGTGAGCGCAATGGCCAATGCTATGCCAATCCGAAGCCAGGATCCAGGAACTTCCTCCAGGTCTCCCATGCGAGTGCAGGGTCCCAAAGCGTTGGGCCGTGCTCGACTGCTTTCCCAGGCCACAGGCAGGGAGCTGGATGGGAAGTGGGGCTGCCGGGATTAGAACTGGCACCCATATGGGATCCCGGGTGTGTTCAAGGCAAGGACTTTAGCCGCTAGGTCACTGTGCTGGGCCCTTTCTTGTCACTTCTTCCATTAACACCCCAGTTAGAATATCTTTTCGGGCCCGGCGCGGTGGCGCAAGTGGTTAAAGGTCCTCGCCTTGCACGCCCGGGATCCCATATGGGCGCCGGTTCTAATCCCGGCAGCCCCGCTTCCCTTCCAGCTCCCTGCCTGTGGCCTGGGAAAGCAGTCGAGGATGGCCCAAAGCTTTGGGACCCTGCACCCGCGTGGGAGACCCGGAAGAGTTTCCTGGCTTCGGATCGGCATAGTATCGGCCCGTTGCGCTCACTTGGGGAGTGAATTATCGGACGGAAGATCTTCCTCTCTGTATATCCGCCTTTCCAATGAAAAAATAATAAAAATAAATCTTTAGAATATCTTTTCGTCTTTCTGTTCCCATACATATACAGAATCTCCATCACAATAGCCGATAGTTCCAAAACTGATATTACTTTTTATTGATTCATGTAATATTAGCTATCTTCCAAATAGGATTCATGCTTAGGACAGCAGGCCCTTGACAACTTAGTCCTCAGTCTGTGCTGTACCTAGAGCAGTGCCTATGACGAGTCGAATTAATAACCATTTCTGGTGATAGCTCATCCTGCCTCCTGCCTGGATTTATCCTGATCAGAGCCTTAGGGCATTGCGTCAAGTCTGGTATCACAGATAAAAACTGAGAAGCTTCTGAAGATGCAGGAGGAACAATGTACTGACATTCATCAGAAAAGACCTTTTTTTTTTTCTTCTTTGTCTTCTTTTTTCATGTGTAGACTTTAAGCTTAGACACAGTCACCCTTACAAACACCTGTGGAGTGTCCACTATAAACCAAGATTCTCATATTGAATCTTGGGGACATAAGCAAGCGTGAAGATGGTGCTGGCTTCCAATAGTCATGTAACCAGTAAATTAAAGATGTATATTAAATATCAATGGACATGCCCTGATGTGAGTGCTTAGTGGCTAAATCCTCACCTTGTATGTGCTGAGATCACACAAGGGCGCTGATTTGTGTCTCTGTTGCACCACTTCCCATCTAGCTCCCTGGTTGGGGCCTGGGAAAGCATTAGAGGATGATCTAAAGTCGTGGGATCCTGCACCTGCACGGGAGACTCCAAAGAAACTCTTGTCACTTGGCTTTGGATGAACGCAGCTCTGGCTGTTTCAGCCACTGAGTGATTCAACAGATGGAAGATCCCTTTGCTTCCTTCTGATCTGACTTTCCAATAAAAATGTATAAATCTTTTCTAAAAATATCATTGGAGTTCAAAATAGAGTATGACACGTTTTACCTGGGAAAGAGAGAGAAAATCTTTACTGAGTTTTTTGCATGTGGGCCCTGACTTCAACTATACATGAGAGAGAGAGTTCACCAAACAGAAATGCAGGACACAGTATCGTAAACAGCAGCAGCAGAAATCTCTGGGCTGTTTTTTCCTTTTTTTTTTTTTTTCCTTTTTTTCTTGTAATTTATTCATTCAGGAAGTGGAGCTTTGTATGCTGTAGCCTGATGTACTTCTTGCACCTAAGTTTGCCCTAACCGGGGTCGCCCATGCAGGAACAGGGTGCCAAAGCTTTGAGCCGTCCTCAACTGCTTTCTCAGGCCACAAGCAGGGAGCTGGATGGGAAGCGGGGCTACAGGGATTAGAACTAGTGCCCATATGGGATCCTGGTGCGTACAAGGCGAGGACTTTAGCCGCTAGGCCACTGTGCCAAGCCCAGACATCTCTTAATGGTTAATTGTGACTTGCAATTTGAAACCATGTCCATGAACTTTTTGATATGCTGTCAGATTAAAATGATCTTGTACTTTTTTCCCAAAATTTGCTTTTATTGCAGTTCAAACTTTTGAAAACCAGAATAGCTATTTCCCCAAGTTACATACCAAAATATCCAATGTTTTCATATTTCTTTCCCAGAAGTTATTGTGCAAAACAGTTCTCTGTGCACAGTAACTTCAGCTCCTTGACCTTAGTCTTCTAAAGCATACTTGAGAAACTTGTTGATGCTTTTTCTCTGGGTCAAATCATACAGACAAAAAGAACTAAAGTATAAAAAAAAAATCATCATTCCAACTACTGATTCTATAAAAGACTGGTGTCAACCTAGGAAGAGAAAAACAACACAGCTAATTTCTGACATTATCAAAATGATTGGTATAAAGTGCCTTAGCATAGAATAGTTTGCCAGTAATTTTATGTAGTACACCAAATATTCTTATACTTTAAGTTGATCATTTACCTATCCCCTATTTTTAAACATCATCTATTAGTCATTCTGAAAATATCTCATTGAGCTACAAGTTCCAAATGCTGACACATTTCATTATGCAATATAAAAAAATCACATTTATTACCCTTACTGCCAATCTCATCAGAAATGTCCGTAAATGTTCAAAAGATGCTAAATTCACAGCAGTAGATACAAGCTTTTCAAAAATACTTTTTACTGGAAAGCTTGAACTTGATCATCGGCAACAAAACCTTGCTTCCCTTGGTGAGTCTAGTCACTTCTTAATTATCAAAAACATATCTGCCCAACATCACTGAGTAATCAGAGTTTTAACTGTCAGTGGTCCATTCAAGTAAAAATGGTTTCTGCAGGAGTAAAGTGGCTAGCTCAGCCCTCAAATAATTGCACAATTGCATTTCCTTGAAATAGCTGTTGTGTCTAAGAGCACAGTGGGAGCACTTCATGAGTGCTCCCATCTCAACAGATACTAAAACGACAGGCATTTGAGGGTTGAGAAGGAATCAAAATGATAATTTGTGCTGCTTCAACAAGGACAGTAGCTGCCCACACCTGGATTCCTCCTGAGACGGCCACAAGGTTTTCACCATCACCGCATGTCAATCTGCTGAAAATGGGAAATAGCTACTTGGGAATATTATAAAAAGTATCTGAGCTCATAGGTGTCCCCACCTCACTCCCTGGCCAGGAAAAATCCTGGAACTTAGACGTTAAGAACCATTGTCCTGGGCCCTTTACGATGGCTCAGTGGACAAATTTTCGTTTTGCATACACTGGGATCCCATAGGGGTACCGGTTGGTGTCCTGGCTTCTGCACTCCCGATCCAGCTCCCTGCTTGTAGCCTGGGAAAGCAGCAGATGATGGCCCAAAGCCTTGGGAACCTCAACTGCATGGGAGACTCGAAAGAAGCTTCAGGCACCTGGCTTCACTTCGGCTAAGTTCGGCCATTGTGATCAAGTCTGGGCAAGGTTGAAGCCACAAGCCAGAATCAGCATTTGTTACACAGGCCATAGCTTTTGATCCGCTTTCCTCTGCCTTCCCAGACAAACTGAGTGGGAGCTGAACAGGATGCTCAGTAGCCAGGACTCAAAACAACACTCTCATATGGAATTGATGAGTCCCAAGAAGCAGTGAACCTGCTTGCCACATCGTCTATCCTTGGCTCTAAAGCTTTGTCAGTAGAGATGGCCCAAGTGATATCACAGAAAGCAAGGATTTTTTTCCCCCTTTATTCAGTTCATCCTCGCTCGTTAGCACTGGTAGATTGTCTAGGAGCCATTTCCTGCAGTGTGCAGGAGCCGGGAAAACCTACACACAATGGCTTTGCCAGATATCCCAAAGGGTGAATTTCTGCCATGTTCCGCGAGGCAGATCTCCAGCAAGTTTCAGAAGCTACTAGGTAAGGCCCCACAGCAATTACTGCATCATTTCCTCAGCCTCCATGGGTGTGACCTCCCCAGGAGCACACACGGACTCCATGGGGTGATCCCACTCAGCTTACACATAATGATGTTTCCATATTTAGAGTTCTCTCTATTTTTTACTTGACAATCCCTGGTCACTTGAATTAATAGCAATTGATATTAAACTTTCCCTGTTCAAATTATGGTGAGGTTTTAACTCCACTAGAGCTAGACTCTTATTAATTCTCAATACTACTGGACTCTTCCTTTTTCTATAAGGATATCCATTGCACATGGATAGGAAATATGTATTAATATTGTATCCATTTTATTTGAAAGGCAAGTCAGAGATCGTGCATCTTCTGGCTAACTTTCCAAATGTTAGCAACAACTAAGGCAAGACCAACACAAAGCCAGGAGCCAGGATGTCTCACATAGGTGTCAGGGACCCAAATAATTGGACCAGGCACTGCGCCATGGCTCAATGTCTAAATCCTACCTTACAAACACCAAAATCCCATATGGGCATTGGTTCTTGCTCCACTGCCCATCTGGCTTCCTGCTTGTGAGCTGGGAAAGCAGTAGAGGATTTCCCAAATCACCTCATGGGACAAATTAGCAGGAAACTGGAATGGGGAACTGAGCTGAGATTTGAGCGCAGCCACTGATTTGAGCTTCAGGCATCTCAAGTGGCGACTGAACCACCAAACTGCAAAGCAGTCCCAGAAAGATGTAGTGATTTACAGAGAAAATACATCATCAATTAATTCTGTTAGTACTTATTCATATGCATTAGGAGTTTAATTTTAATTTTTTAATTTTTTGTTTTCCTCCTCTATGCTGAAAAAAATTAGTTCCTAAATGTATTAACAAATTGTAAGCTTTATTTTAATATGTCTTGTATAGAACATTGTCAGATAGAAACAAAATAATATTGCTATCAATTTGAGATTTTGTGTGTTTCTTTTTTGCCATGAGGTATATCTCATTAATTTCTTGGAGTCAAATTATTGTCTCTTTAACGTTCACTTGAAGTAATTTGTCTCTGTGTGGTTAAGCCAGTAACTCAACCAATAGCTCCATTATTAGTTTCATTTTGCTTTTGGCTTTTAGATAGCTTTTTGAAATTTCCATTTAATTTTGCGTTATAGTTATGAAAAATACTGACATGAGCCTAAAATTGAATCTGTAATCCACAGTGGTTTTGGAAAAGTCTAGGCTGTTTTCCTCCATGGTATTACCCTCTGCCTTCTATACGTAATCATTGTCTTTATTTTACGCAAGCTGTTTACATTTATTTAAAATATAGACACATCCAAATATGCATGTTTGTATCCTTTCTTAGATAAGTTTGTAGACTGTTTCCTTTTATTTTCCCACCTTACTGGTTTTTCTTTTTCTTTCACTTTATCTTCTGTCCTGAAGGGTACTTTCTACTAGTGCACGGAAATATTTTATTTTCTTAAATAGTATTTAATCATGTTATCCTTTCATAGTTTATTCAACAAAGACCCCAAAAGGTACTGCTGTTGTTGCAATCTTTTGGTACTTTCATTAATTTGCAATAAATAGACTTGTGCGATCAGCTTTTTATAATGTACTCTTGGGATAGATTCCTAAAAGTGGGAATTCCAACAGAGAAAGCTATCAAGCGATTGGATTTTTACTAATTTAATAGGAGGGCAATGTTTTTTTCATTTGCATTTCTCTCCTGGCGAGGAAAATTGAACAGTTTTCATCTGGTAGAAAATCATTTGCATTTATTTCTCTTACATTTATTTCTCACATCTTTTACCTGTTTTCAAAAATTAGTAGTCTTTTGCATTTCTATTTTTAAATGTTTTTCTGGGTCTCCCACGCGGGTGCAGGGTCCCAAAGCTTGGGCCGTCCTTTCCCGGGCCACAGGCAGGGAGCTGGATGGGAAGTGGAGCTGCTGGGATTAGAACCGGCGCCCATATGGGATCCCGGGCGCGTTCAAGGTGAGGACTTTAGCAGCTAGACTACCACTGCACCAGGCTCTCTCTATGGTGTTTTTACTTGATAGTGTATGCAATGGATTATTTTTGTATAACCAAAGTTGTCCTTTTATTTTTTTTCCTTATTGCTTTTGCACTTTGAGTCACAGTTGTAAAAGTTTGATCCTCTCCCAGGTTATAGGGCAGTCTTGTTAGCCTCGGTGTGACAGCCTAAGAAATACCTGAGTTGTATCAGCCATGTAGACTCTCACGGCTCTCCCAGAACCATCAAAGCCGATGCTTGGAACAAAATACCCCCAGACAATTCCTGTGTACTTTAAAATGTCTGAAGCACTGCCCTAGAAAACCTCACCCACATTTTCTTCTAAAATTGGTGAGGTGGATGATGGTCTTTTTTTTTTATTGGAAAAGCAGATTTACACAGAAAAGGAGAGACATCTTCCATCTGCTGGTTCACTCCCCAAATGGCCACAACAGCCTGAGCTGAACTGATCCGAATGCAGGAGTCAGGAACTTCTTCTGGGTCTCCCACGTGGGAGATCCAGGACAGAAGCAGGGAGATGGATGGGAAGAGGAGCAGCTGGGACATGAACCGCGCCCATATGGGATGCAGACGTAATATTAGCCTGTTGGGCCATTGCACCAGCCCCAGGATGGATGATCTTTAATTGGAAGCCATTGGTGAGCTCTGATCCACAACTGTTAAAGACAAGGAGAAAGGAGGCCAACTTCAACAAAAGATGTAAATTAAGGCTAGATGACTAATATTGTTAAATGCAGGTATTGGATCTTCTATTAAAAGGGTCTTTAAAAATGCATCTTTGGCAATGCTAGCATTCTATGATTGACATATTGATCCATCAAGTTTATGAAATATGTGTGAACACATTTTCCAATGAGTAGCACTTGGAGCTTTTGGAGATTCTCACTACCATGGATTTGGCAGAGCAAAAAAAAAAATTAATAATAATAATAAATAAATAAGTTAAAATTTTTTTTTAAATCACATCAGACTTGCTGCTCTATGCAAGCAAATTCTATTCTCTCTTGCAAGCTGCAAAGAGGGTAACGCGATTCGCACTAAATAAATGGCCAGGCAAAAGATTCTTGTCATGCCTTTGCCTCTAGCTCCACGGAGATGTTTGTCACTAATTTTAATTTCTACCAGAGTGTTATTCAATCTCCTTTGCCAGTAGGTTACGTAGTGCTTATTCAAGAAGGGTAAGCATACTGGAGTGTTAGACCTTGACTCAGCTGTTTGTAACAGCTTTTTGCATTTCTCATTGTCTTGGAATGCAAGTAGGTTTTGCAAGAATGATTAAAGCAGGAATCGGCCATGATAATGTGGTGCTGTCATTCATTTTTAATAGATTGGCTTGGATTCAAGGGCCACTGGGAGTTCCCAACTCTATCAGAGAGAAAAAGAACTACTTTGAAGTGCAGAACTGAGCCCGTGGACATGAGGAATATGCTGGCATAAATTTGACAAATTATTTCTTGCTCTACTTCACTTTTGACTATTTCTTTTAAAAAAAAAAATATTAATTTGAAATGCATAGAGACAGAGAGTAGAAAAAGAGTTTGCGGGGTAGGGACAGAAGGAGAGAGTCACAGCAGGCTTAAGCTAGGAGCCTGGGACTCCATGAACACCTTCCATGTGAGTGGCGGGGACTCAAACAGGCCATCCTCTTGTATCCCACGTCTATTAGCAGGAAGCTGAACTAGAAGCAGAGGGGCTGTGACCACAAGTTTAGTGGTTCAAGATGTGACACAATCCAAGCTTTGGTTTAACCTGCTGTGCCACAACTTCTACCTCCATTCTAGTGTTTCTGAAGCTTGGAATACACTGTGTCAGTTTAAACCTCTATTTTATTTTTGGCGGTTTGTTGAAATATATGTATATGAAAGGATGGGTGGTGTTCTGCAGCAAGTTAAGGCACCAACCTAAGACATCAGCATCCCATATGAGTACCATCAGTTGAGTCCCAGCTGTTGTATTTCTCGTCCAGCTGTCTGCTAAGGCAGCAGCAGATGTCCTGAGTGATTCGGATTCTGCCACCTGTATGTGCCATGGATTTATTTATCTTCCTATTTGAAAGCCAGAGTTATGGGCCCAGTGCAGTAGCCTAGGAGCTAAAATCCTCGCCATACATGTGCTGGGATCCCATATGGGCACTGGTTCTACTCCCCGCAGCCCCACTTCCCATCCTGGCAACCCTGCTTGTGGCCTGGGAAAGCAGTCGAGGACAGCCCAAAGCCTTGGGACCCTGCACCCGCATGGGAGATCTGGAAGAAGCTCCTGGCTCCTGGTTTTGGATTGGCTCAGCATCGGCTGTTGCACTCACTTGGGGAGTGAACCATCGGACAGAAGATCTTCCTTTCTGTCTCTCCTTCTTTCTTTATATCTGACTTCCCAATAAAAATAAAATAAAATCTTTAAAAATAAAAAAAGAAAGTCAGAGTTATTACAGGGATAGACAGAGAGTGCTTCCCTCCACTGCCTCCCCCCTGCCGGATGATAGCATTGACTTTGGTTTTCACCTAGAAGCTGTGGCTCACATCTCATCTTGTGTAAAGGCAGGTAAAGATTCTTTAGGAGGGCCCAGTGTGATGGCTCAGTGGCTGAGAGCCTCACCTTGCACATGAGAGGGTCTCGTGTGGGCACCAGTTCATGTCCCAGCTGCTCTACTTCCCTTCCAACTTGTGGCCTGAGAAACTAGTTGAGATCGGCCCAAAGCCTTAGGACCCTGCACCCACGTGGGAGACCCAGAAGAAGCTACTGGCTCCTGGCTACAGATTATCTCAGCTCCAACTTGTTGTGGCTACTTGGAGAATGAGCCATAGGATAGATCTTTCTTTCTGTCTCTCTGAAAATATGCCTTTCCAATAAAAAGAAATAAACAAGAATTTTTAAAGAAATAAAAAAGAAGGTTCCCAGAAACAGAATTAAAAGATAAGCTTAGGGCCCAGCGGCGTGGCCTAGCAGCTAAAGTCCTCGCCTTGACTGCTCCGGGATCCCATTTGGGCACCGGACCTGATCCCGGCAGCTCCACTTCCCATCCAGCTCCCTGCTTGTGGCCTGGGAAAGCAGTGGAGGACGGCCCAACGCTTTGGGACCCTGCACTCGTGTGGGAGACCTGGAAGAAGTTCCTGGATCCTGACTCTGGATCGGTGAAGCACCGGCCGTTGCAGTCACTTGGGGAGTGAATCATCAGATGGGAGATTTTTCTGTCTCTCCTCCTCTCTGTATATCTGACTTTCCAATAAAAAAAAAAAAAAGATAAGTTTAAAAAATGATTGTTTCATGAACTTCTTTAAATAGTCTGTTACTGACAACTTCATGAAAGATATAATACACCTGGCTTCAAGCTTCCCTGGAGACCTATGTTTGCACAAACCATTTTCATGAACTTTTTCTCTGTTCCCATAACATCAGCCTTTTTAGACAGATAGAATACACAGTGAAAATATTTAGTTGCTAGGTATTCTCATGAATTGTTCATGGAAGTGTAAATTGTTAAAACCACAGAGGTTAATTTTGCAGAATCTAGCAAAACTGCAAAGGCATAAATCATTTGGCCCATCCAGCCCATTGCTATTGTGTCATCCTAGTAAAATATTTACACATGTGTGAAATAACATATATATAGTCTATTTTGAATACCGCAGATTGAAAACAATCTAAATGGTGACACTGTAAGAGCAGTTACATAAAATACTTCTGGGAAGCCCTCTACATGGTGATATGGAAATGTATTCAAAATATATACATATATGATTTTTAAGATTTATTTGATCTTCTGGTTCACTCCCCAAATGGCCACTGTCACAGGTGGTGAGCCAATCTGAAGGAAAGAACAAGGAGCTTCTTCCATGAATTTTGGGATCCATGGCTTTGGGCCATCCCCCATTGCTTTCCCAAACCATAATTATGGAGAAGCCAGGACATGAACTGACGCCCATATGTGATCCTTGAGCTTAAAGAGGGAGGATTGTAAGAAGAGGAAGGCCCAAGTCCTTGAAACTCTGCACCCACACTGAGGACCTGGAAGAAGCTCCTGCTTTCAGATCAGTTGGAACTGTTTGCAGAGTGAACCAGCAGATGGAAAACCTTCTCTTTTCTGTTGCCTTCTCTGTAAATCTGCATTTCAAATAAATATAAACAAATCTTAAAATTTTTATCTTGTTTTTAATACAAATGTCAGACAGAGAAGGCGATATAGAGAACATTTGTAGCATTTTACATTTTCAAGTGTTATAAATAAAGTGGTATTTGTCATATATCGTCTATAATAGTCATAATTTTTCTTTTTTTGTTTAAGATGTATTTATTTTTATTGGAAAGGCAGATTTACAAAGAGAAGGAGAGACAGAGAGAGAAAGCTCTTTCGTCTGCTTGTTTATCTCCTAAGTGGACACAATGGCTGCAGCCAGACTGCTCTGAAGCCAGAATGGTCCCGTTTGGATGTGAAGCATCTTGGACACAAATTAGCACCTATTTGTAATGTACTGGCTCCACAGTCGGAGGCTCAGCCTACTATGCCACAAAAGCATCACCTCCCTGCAAAACTTGTGGGCACTGGTTCTTGCCCCAGTTATTCCACTTGCCATCCAGCTTCCTGTTTGTTGCCTGGGGAAACAGTAGAGGGTAACAGAAATCTTTAGGACACTGCACCTGTGTGGGAGACCGGGAAGAACCTCAAACCTCCTGGCTCTTAGCATTGGATCAGCTCAGTGCGTCCATTGCGACCATTTGGGAAGTGAACCAGCGGATGGAAAGTCTTTCTTCCTCTTCTTTTTTCTGTAAATCTGCCTTTCAATAATAATAAATAAGTCTTAAAAAAAACCCGTACATCCCCCTGTTGGTGTTAGACACAATGACGGAGATATGAGCATGGCATATCAGAGTGAATGCATTTGAGTCCCAGCACCACTGCTAATGTGTACCCTGGGAGGCAGCAGCTGACAGCCCAAGTACTTGGGTCCCTGCCACTCATAGGGAATACCTAGATTGAGTTTCCAGCTCCTTGGCATTTAGAACATGAATCAGGAAATGAGACTTCTATTTTTCTTTTTTTCTGCCTCTCAACTAAAATGTAACAGCAACATGGAAAATACTATGTTGTATTTTAACACACTCATCGTTTATATAGTTTGTAATGTGTATTTCCTAATTCTTGCTTTTAGCCAACTAATACCAATTAGCCAGGAGCTAGGAAATTCATCCAGGCCTCCCACATGTGTGCAGATGCCCAAGCACTTAGATCACTTTCTTTCGTTTTTTTTCCCAGACCATTAGATTCGAGCTGGATCAGCAGTGAAACAGCTGGGACGTGAACAGGCACCCATATGGGATGCGCACGTCACAGGCAGTAGCTTTATCTGCTATTCCACAGTGTTGGCCCCAGAAATGGGCAATGATTAATCTGCCTCTGCCACAAGGCTTTATCTTTACCATCCCAACAAAGACTTCAGAATCCTTTATGCTGTAAAGTCAGCAATTTTCCAAAGTTAGTTTGTGGCCAGCTCTCTGTGTCCATATGAGGGGGTTTCAAAATGTTCCCAGAGAACGTGTGTTATGACAAAACTCTATAGGTAAGTGTCAAATATTTTGCACCAAAATATCCTTGTTTTCAATTCAATTTTCTCGTTAACTTGAGAGGGAGAGAAACAGAGCGAGAAAGAGAAAGAGCCCCCTTCCCTTGTTTTATAGGGCCTCCGCTGCAAGTGGGACTGGGTCCAGGTGTCCCGCAGAGGGGGCAGGAACTCAGTTATTTGAGCCTTATTGCTGCCTCCCATGGGCTAGATTTGTAGCAAGGTGGAGCCAAACCAAGAAGACTATAAATCCCAGGCAGTGTAGACCCGAGCATTGTCAACAGCTGGACGGCACACTGAGCCCTTGGCGAATGCGGTTAAATTATGCTTGGATAAGCTCTGTTCCTGTCCCATCACCCAGCCAGTGGGAATAGGTGTAATGAACGTACTCTTGGAGGAAGCGGAGATTCTGAATTATTGAGGTTTTTTTTTTTTTTAAGACGTATTTGTTTTAAAAATCAGCTACACAGATGGACACGCACAGAGAGCAAGAGAGAATTTTCCAGCTGTTGATTCACTGCCCAGATGGCCATATACCTGTGGCTGGTCCGGGCTGAAGCCAAGAGCCAGGAGCATCTTTTGGGTCTGTCATGCAGGTTCAGGGTCCCAAGGAGTTGAACCATCCTGTGCTGTTTCCCTAAGCCATTAGTAGGGAGCTGGATTGGAATAGGAGTAGCTGCAACTGGATCTAGCACCTCCATGGGATGCTGCTGAGGCAAACACTAAGTCACAATGCTTGTTCCTCAACATATTTTTACCAGTAAAAGTGATCTAATGTGATACTGGTTACATATTTGTGCTTATATATTTGTAGAAATATTCATTTATGTCTACTTTTTAAAAAAATTTATTTTATGCCTTTCTTTTAAGATTTATTTTTATTGGAAAGGCAGATATACAGAGAAGAGGAGAGACAGAGGAAGATCTCTGGTCTGATCACTGTCCAAGCGGCTGCAACGGCTGGAGCTGAGCCAATCTGGAGCCAGGAGCCTGGAGCTTCTTCAGGGTCTCCCACGCAGGTGCAGGGTCCCAAGGCTTTGGGCCATCCTCGACTGCTTTCCCAGGCCACAAGCAGGGAGCTGGATGGGAAGGAGGGTGCTGGGATTAGAACCAGCGCCCATATGAGATCCCAGTGCATTCAGGGAGAGGACTTTAACCACTATGCTATTGTGCTGGGCCCTATTTTATTTTATTTTTATTGCAAAGTCAGATATACAGAGAGGAGGAGAGACAGAGAGGAAGATCTTCCATCCGATGATTCACTCCCCAAGTGATCGCAACAACCAGTGCTGCACCAATCTGAAGCCAGGAGCCAAGAACTTCCTCCAGGTCTCCCACGTGGGTGCCAAGGCTTTGAGCTGTCCTCGACTGCTTTCCCAGGCCACAAGCAGGGAGCTGGATGAAAAGCAGAGTTGCCGGGATCAGAACTGGTGCCCATATTGGATCCCGGTGCATTCAAGGTGAGGACTTTAACCACTATGCTATTGTGCCGGGTCCAGATTTCTTAATTTCTCTTTCTGTTTTCCATCTTTCTCTCTACCTTTCAAATAGATAAGTGAATATATTTTTGAAAATCTAGTAAAAACCATATTAATTTGAAAATACTCAGAAGAAATGCAAAAATAAATATAAAAACAGAAATAGATAACATAAAAAAATGAATGAGTTACAAACTAATGGTACTTCTTGCTGCCGGATTGAAAATACTAATACACCCAAAAAACTCATAGAAGGAGTCATCCAGAAGTCAAACCAAGATTTGAATTATTATTAGGGTAAGAGGGTGCACAATGCAAATCATTATGAGCATGTGTGCATGTGTAGTGTACCCATAGTTATATATAACCAAAATAGATGACTCGTTAATAGGAGAAAGATGTTTTCTTGTGAATCTAGTTTTAAAGAAAGCCCACACTCACGCATGCACAATTCAAATGATTGCCTCTTGGAGAATGCATTTTCCACAAAATTCCAGCACAGAGCATCAAAAGTGTTCAGAGCTCTGGAGGAGTGCCGCTCTGAGTCATCATGATGCAGTCAAGCCAGATCTGGCAATGACTGCCTTCTCTTTTTATCAAAAAGGATATGTTGATTTCAGAAGCCCAGGATTGGTAAATAATTTCAAAATGAAGGTTATTCACCAGATTAGCCAAATAAACGAGCACAATTACACGTCTCTCCCCCAAAATGCCTTAGAAGCGTTTGCTACGCGTCTATTCCTGATAAAAGTTCTTAGAAAGCTGCTGACAGACCTGCGCTTCCCTAGAAATGACTCGTTCGAAAAATCATGCACAGATAGCATTTCTGAAAGCTTTCAAATCCAAACAAGGCAAGATTTTCTACACTCACTATTCAATCATCATTGTAATGTAGTCCCCAGCCCGTACAGTACAGCAAGAAAGAATGAGAATACATCATGCCTGCTTTGCAACAAGCAAAACTGTCACTGTTAACAGAGATTGTGGAGGTGGGGAATTTTGTCTTTGAAAGGTTGGCAAGGTGGAGGATAAAATGCCAGTGTGAAATATCAGGTCCATTTTTTGTACCCTCAATAATTAGGAAATACAATTTTAAGACCAAACATCAAATGTGGAAACATCAAATGTGGAAAATAAATCCCCCATGATAGTGCAGAAGTTCTATAGAGTCACCTGTAGGTATTATCATTAAGAGAAATGCACGGAAATCTAAACTAGAAGACTTTGTATTGCAAAAATATGAATTGCCTGTTAAGGTAACCTCCTTACCTGTGTACTGATCTGTGCAGGGACTGGTTGGTTCAATCTTTTTGTTGTTGTTGTGAATAAGCATTAGGTTATGAGGTTCCCTAAGCAATTACTGAAAATATTAAAACAGTGTCCTGCATGTTGAACTGATTAAAGCGGCATTTGGAGAAAAAAAAATATATGTAACATTTTATACTTTCAAGTATTATAAAAAAGAAAAGAACAAAGTTTACTATCTGTACTGGTACAGAAAAAACATGTCGCATTTTATATTTTCGGTTGTTATGAATAAAAAAGAATAAAGTGATAATTATCGTATCATCTACAATAACCACAGTTTTTCTTTCTTGAAAGTATTTTGAAAATGGGGTGGGACTGTTGTTACGACATAATGGCTTAAACTGCCACCAAGCAACACTGTTAATCCTGTGCCAGCTGCTTCATTGCCCATCCAGCTCCCTTCGAATGCGCCCAGGGATGAAGCACAAGATAGCCCAAGTGCTTGGTCTTCTGTACCCATGCGGGAGATCCCCGAAAATGGAGCGCTAGGCTCCTTGATTTGGAGTGGTCCCTTAGATATTATCACCATGTGGATATCTCTTTCTCTCTGATACCCTGCTTTTCAAATCAAAACCTTCTTTAAAATCTTTTTTTTTTTTAAGTACAAACAATTACAATGGGAGATGTTCAGATATATTCTTGTGGGGAAATCAGGATTGGAGGTGCCAGGATCACCAGGACAGAAGGTCCTAGGAAATTTTCCAGTATCAGATTTGGGTGTGCACCTCCTATCTGGAGGGATAAAGAACTCCTACATTCAATATGATGAAGAGGGTGTTGCCGTCCTCTGGAATTCACAATTCATTTTCTTCTGCATTGTTCAAAAGCTACAGATGCCTGTTCCAATAGATCTTTGTATCTGGTAGAGAGAGTGTGCCAAGGTTTTCCGACTTGGAACCCAAATATTACTTAAGCATTTAAGGCACTTCTCCAAATGTATTAAATTTGCTTCTCCCTTTTGCCAAACGTACGTCATTCCCTTTTCAAAAGCCATCGTAATTGCATTTTTCCAGCAGTGTAGGTCACACACAGAGTGGCGCTTTGGGCTTTGGTAATCATAGTAGAAAGGTACTCCCCGTTCCCAGGAAGGATCCCTTCCAGGGCTGAAATTAGCTGCGCCCAGACCTTGGCAAGGAGCACCCTTCTGGTGCCATGGCAGAATCATCCTGCTGGTATAAACAGAATCAGCATAAAGCAGTCCTCCGAGGCAAAGCTCTGCAGAAAAGCCTGGCTCGTTCCTCGCTCTCGTCCCCATTCGGAGGCACCTCAGTGCCTGGGATATCTCTTCACGCTCTCCCCACCCCTCACCCTCTCATTTGCCTCTGGAATAGTCTCTTTCCCAACTTCCTTGTGGGTTGCTTGGATTCTTTTTTTTTATTATTATTATTCTATTTTAATTTAGCTGTTTGCATGTATCTCTGTATAGAATTTCCAATTGTGGCTCTGGCACAGTGGCCTAGTGGCTAAAGTAACAGCCTTGCATGCGCTGGGACCCCATATGAGCACCGGTTCATATCCCAGATGCTCTACTTCCCATCCAGCTCCTTGCTTGTGGGAAAGCAGTCAAGGATGGCCCAAAGCCTTGGGACCCTGCCCCCACATGGGAGACCCAGAAGAAGCTCCAGGCTCCTGGCTTTGGTTTGCCACAGCTCCAGTCGTTGTGGTTATTTGGGGAGTGAATCAGCAGACAGAAAATCTTCCTCTTTATATCTCCTTCTCTCTATAAATCTGACTTTCCAATAAAAATAATGAATAAATCCTTTTTAAAAAGCATTTCCAATTGTTACCTGCAAGATTTCATTGTATATATGTAACAATATACTAGTATCAAAATTTCACCATTTTGAGTGAGGTATAGAAGCCTTGCTTCTTTTTATAACTCTTAGCTCTCCCACATTTATATTATACGTGTTTTAAATATTTTCTCTACAATCACATAAGGCATTTTTACATACTGTCAAAAGAGAACAAAAACCTATTGTATCTATCCAATCTTTTTCTGTGTCATTCTTTTTTCTTCCTAGATGGGTCAAGATTTCTCATTTTCTTTCTGTTTAGAGATTTTCCTTGAGCCATTCATTAAGGGAGATCTGCTGGCAGCAAATGCCTCTTGTTTTTGTCATCAGAGAATACCTTCATTTTCTCTTCATTCCCCAAGGATATTTTTGCTAGTTCTACCCTTCTGCCCGGAAAGTTATATTCAGTACTTAAAAAAACGTTTTGCTATTTCCTTGTCGCCTCAGTGGTATCAGATGAGAAAAACTCACCAGCATTCAGATAGGAAGTCACGTGTCACTTCTCTCTGGCTCCTTTGATGATTTTTTTAATTTATTTTAATTTTCAGAAGTTTGACCATGATGCATTTTGGCATGGATTTTTTTTTTCATTTTGTCCATTTGGGAATTTTCTCAGCTTTTCCCATCTATATGTTTGTACCTTTTACCCAATTTCAGAATTTTTAAAAAAGATTTTTTTGGGGGCGGGGGCAGGGAAGGCAGATTTACAAAGATTTCTATCTGCTGCTTTACTTCCCAAGTGGCCACAACAGTTAGAACTGAGCCAGTCTGAAGTCAGGAGCTTCTGCTAAGTCTCCCATTGGTGCAGGGTCCCAAGGCTTTGCGTCATCCTCCACTGCTTTCCTAGGTCACAGGCAGGGAGCTGGATGGGAGGTGGAGCAATGGAGACCCAGATCAGAGAACATGTGGAATGCTGACACTTGAGGGTGGAGGATTAGGCTGTTGAGCCACAACACTGGCCTCAATTTCAGAATTTGTAGCAATTCTTCCTTCAGATGCTATTTCAATACTGCCTTCTTTCTCCTGTCATTATGAAATTTTTATGACCTAAATATAAATTTTTTGGTTATGCCTTCACATATCCCTAATACTCTACTAATTTGTTTTCTGTCCTATTTCGTTCTTGTTGTTCAAATGGAGATTCACTTCTATTTGATCCTCAGATTCTGACTCTTTCCCCAGGCCTCTATGCTATGCTCTCTAGTGAATAAGTTGAGATTTTTCTTTCTCAGCTCGTGCAAGTTTTAGTTTAAAATTTTCCA
This sequence comes from Ochotona curzoniae, assembly GCF_017591425.1. Taxonomy (NCBI): domain Eukaryota; kingdom Metazoa; phylum Chordata; class Mammalia; order Lagomorpha; family Ochotonidae; genus Ochotona; species Ochotona curzoniae. The sequence continues at coordinate 13,848,263 of NW_024465023.1, read as the reverse complement.
TTTGATTCTTCCTTATCACTTCAGGGGGGGGGGGTTGAGATTTTGCATTTTCTTAATTTGTTTCAAGCATTTTTGCAGCTGTTTCCCGGTGTGCATTTTTTTTTTTTTTCTCGAAGTCTGCTTCCAAGTTCTTGTCTACCAGGGTGAATTGTCTCTTCTCGTTCTGCTTGATAGCTCCCTGGTTCTTACTAGATGAACTTCTTTTCTCTCTTTTTTTGTTTCTTTCTTTCTTTCTTTTCTTTTTGCTTTTTCTTTCTTTCTTTTTTTTGTTTGTTTGTATTATAAACAGGACGTTTTGAGGAACGCATTTACAAGATTCCAAATGCTATTTGAATCTTACGTTTTAGCTCGCCTCTGCTGATCCTACAGGGGACCTGTAGACATTGCCTTGCTACTGCCAAAGGAAGGTCAAAGTCCAAGTTCTCCACTCAGCTTTTGTTGACTCTTGTGTGCATGCGCTGGGCTGACTCTGTGGATTGAACGTGCTTCATTATTGCCTCCACTGACGCCATAACAGGAGGTGACCTTATTACTGGGGAGCAAATGTCAAAGTTCGAGCTCTTCAGGTCTCATCTGACACCACCTGTGGGACGAGGGGGAGGAGCACCTGTTTCTGCCTGGCTGAAGAGGAAGCCTGATTTCAATTGACACAGGAGTGGGCACTTCTGCCTGTTCATTCCACTTTTCCCCATTGCACTTGGGTTCAGAGAAGTGTGTGTGTGTGTGTGTGTGTGTGTGTGTGTGTGTGTGTGTGTGTGTGTGTGTGTGTGTGTGTGTGTGTGTGTGTGGCTGGAGTAGAGCAATTATTCTCTAAAAGTTTTCTGGCTTTCTAGAGTGTCCTCTTCCTGGTTCTTTGGCTAAAACAAGTTGGCTTTTCTTGGAGGTTTGGTATTCTTTGGTTTTGTTTTTATTTGATTTTTTTTTTTAAGCAAATTTTACAAATAGAGAAGGAGAGGCAGAGATGTTTTCCATCTGTTGATTCACTCCCTAAATGGCTGAAACAGTCAATATGGAGGCAATGTGGAACCAGAGCTAGGAGATTCTTCTAGTCTCCCACGTGGATGCAGGGTCCCAAGGCTTTGGACCATCCTCCTCTGCTTTCCCAGGCCACGAGTCAGGAGCAGGATGGGAAGTGGAGCAGCTGGCTTCAGATCAGCGCAACCAAGGACACAAACTAGCAGCCCTATGGAGCGCCAGTGTTACACTGAGGAGTAGCCTACTTCCCCATGTCCCAGCCCTAGTGTCTGTTTCTTTTTCGCTTTGGGTTGTGCTTGTTGATGTGCCCTGTTTAGCTGGCTTCACAACTACCCAGTCTGAAAGGTAAGTTACAAATTAACACAGCCATGTTGTTCCTCACATCCCCTAACTGCCAAAGAACCTGCTTTTTTCTTTTCCCCCTTTCAAAATTTCCTTTGGCTTACTTTACCTATGAAATTTAGGATTTTCAGCTGTACTTGGCAGAAGGAATGTGGGACAGTATACTTATTCAATCCATCTTGCCAAATACCAAATAAGGCTACCATTTGATATTTCACTAAGGTCAAGAAAATGTTATTCCAAGCTCCACAGCTCTGTCTTAGGTTGGGTGGGCTTTTTCCAATGCAAAAGAAACTTTGTTTGAAAGAGGAATAGCCTGAGAAGATTAACTGTTAGGTTAAAAAAAAAAAACATGAAAATTCCTACATAAATTTTTCAGTTTCCCTGCTGGCAATATTGTGTAGGACATGGTACAGGCACCTGGCATAGCAGTTAAAATATTGTGGGGCACTCGGGGAGGTGATCCCATGGCATAGTAGGCTACATTTCTGCCTGTGGTACCAGAAATCCATATGGGCATTGGTTTAAGTTCTGGCTGCTCCATTTCCAGTTGACCTTCCTGTTTGCCCCTGGCCCAGTCCTAGAAGATACAGACATTTGGATAGTGAACCAGAGGGTTGTAAAAGCTCTCTCTGTGTCCATCTATGTTTCTCTATACCTTTCAAATAAAATGAAAATCATTCAAAAAATTTTGTAAATATTTTTTTTGGCCTAACCCAGTGTCTTATTTCCCTGTCTCTTTGTATGAGAAGTTATGTTTGACTGAATGGCAGACATTTTAAGTTTTACCTTGCTGTTTGCTGGATGCTTTTGTATTCCTATATTTTTTTTTAAAAAAAAATGTTTTTCTTTGAGGGAAAAACAAAAAGAGAGAGAGCACTTATATCTGTTGATTCATTCCACAAGTGCTTACAATAGCCAGAGCCATCGCTTCGGCAGCTGGAGCCCAGTTAGACGGGGCATCATTGCTACTTCCCGGAACCTGCGTTAGTAAGTAGCTGGAGTCTGGAGCCGAAGCCACGTATTGAATTCAGGTGTTCTGCTATAGGACATGCGCTCTTAACTACTAGTTTACATGCCTTCTCCTTATGGAATCTCTGATGTGGTGAGATATCAATCTATCATTTATTTTTGTGTTCTTTTTATTGTAAAGACAGATTTACAGGGCCCGGCACGGTGGCCAAGCAGCTAAAGTCCTCACCTTGAATTCACTGGGATCCTATGTGGGCATCGGTTCTAATCCCATCAACTCCACTTCCTATCCAGCTCCCTGTTTGTGACCTGGAAAAGTAGTCAAGGACAGCCCAAAGCCTTGGGACCCTGCACCTGTGTGGGAGACCCTGAAGAAGCTCCTGGCTCCTGGGTTCAAATCAGCTCAGCTCTGGCTATTGTGGTCGCTTGGGGAATGAATCATTAGATAGAAGATCTTCCTTTCTGTCTCTCCTCCTCTCTATATATCTGACTTTGCAATAAAAATTAAAAAAACCTTTAAAAAAAACAGAATAATAGAGACTACCATATTCAGATGTGGGGATACAATGCAATATGCATTCCTGCTTCTAAATCAAAGATGGACTCCCAATGAAACTGTTGGAAATGTGTAGACAATGGCATGCTGGATTGTTTGACATTGTACCAGCAACACAGGGACACACTTAAATAACAGACTGATGGAATCATGACTCCTTATGAAGGACTATACTATTGTAGCAACATGAAGAAAATCTGTTGGGGGGTGGAAATTTGGGGGGAATCCCAGTCTATATGAAATTGTACCATAAAAATAAAAAATTCAAAATAGAAATTTAATAACTACAAAAAAAAAAACATTTACAGGTAAAGAAGGAGAAACAGAGAGAAAGGCCTTCTATCTGCTGGTTCACTCTCCAAGGCCACGATGACCTGAGCAGAGTCGATCTGAACCCAAGACCCAAAAGCTTCTCCCAGGTTTCTTACAAGGGTGCAGAGGCCCAGCGCTTTGGGCAATCTTCCTCTGCTTTCCCAGGCCAGCATGCAGCTAGATGGAAAGTGGGGCAGTTGGAACACGCACCTGTGCCCATATGGGATGCAGTGCTTTCAAGGTGAGGATTTAACCATTGAGCCGTTGTGCTGGGCCCTTGTTGTTTGTATTTTATTTGTCTTATCTGCTCCATTCACTTGTTCCCCTTTTTCTGCTTTTGTTTTTAGAGGGTAGGCATGGGATCTGCATCAAGCAGTTTATATGATTCCATTTTATGAGTTAGTTGGTTAATAGCTAAAAAGGAAGTAACAGACTCAGTGCACAGGAAGGATGCAATATATTGTTGATAACTTGGATGCTAGGTACCACGTGTCAAGGGATGTGAGTAGCCTTTAGATACTGAGAGGGGTCCCAAATGGGCAAATCATAAAGGAAGTACATTTAAAGCTGGGTTTGACAAACACAGGAAATGACGTCTGTCAACAAGAAGCGGATTTTTCCTCAGAGCTGCCAGACAAGAACCCTGTGTCGCAAACGGCTTGATTTTAGCCTTGTCACACCCCTAAGCTGAAAACCTAATGTACCATGAATTTATGAACTAACAACTGAGTATTGTTTGAAGCTGTTGAGTAGATAGCAATTTGTCATGCAGCAGTGCATAAAAATACAGTTTTTAAATGAAATTTTAGTGGTTGTTGTAGGGTTTATAATAAGCTGGATAAAATTAAACCACCCTCAAGTAATATTCCATCACTTCACTTAGAGTAAACATGTGCTGTTCTCCCCTTGGCCCTTATTCCAATGTTGTCATCCACTTCACTTTTATATATGTAAGAATAAGGATACATTTTATATATTTTGTATATGTAAGATTAATAAAATATAGCTATTGTAAACATTGTGATTGTTTTTCATTTCAATAGTCAACTAGCTGTGCTGGAATTTACATAATGAGTCTTTATCCCTTTGTGTGGCTGCAGGTTCCCATTTGGTGTCACCTTCCTTCTGTCCGAAGGACTTCCTTTAATATTTCTTGTGGTGCAGGTGTGTTGATGATGATGATGGATACTTCCAACTTTCATATTTTGGAAAATGTCTTTATGTTGTCTTATTTTAAAAAAGAGAGATGTATGTATTTTTATTGCAAAGTCAGATATACAGAGAAGGAGAGACAGAGAGGAAGATCCATTGATTTACTCCCCAAGTGGCTATAACAGCTGGAGCTGAGCTGATCTGAAGCCAGGAGCCAGGAGCCTCTTCCAGGTCTCCCACACAGGTGCAAGGTTCTGAGGCTTTGCGCCGTCCTTGTCTGCCTTCCCAGGCCCTCAAGGAGCTGGATGGGAAGCAACGTTGCTGGGATTAGAACTGGTGCCCATATGGGATCCCAGTGCTTGCAAGGTCTGGACTTTAACCTCTAGGCTACAGTGCCGGGCCCTGTGTTACCGTCTTATATGGGAGCCATATTTCCCAGCTTCAGAATTCTCATTTTATTCTTGCTTCTTGTGGTTGGAGTTTGGTGAATTTCTAGGATCGATGGGTTTCTCATTTTTATCAAGTGTGTGATATTGGCTGCTGACATCTTCAAATGTTGTTTCTGTCCTCTGTGCCCCTTTCGGGGTTCCTACTATCATAGAATAACCACGCGAGGCTGTCAAACATCTCTCGGATGCTCTAATGTTTTTTAAATGACTTTTTATCTTTCTTTGAAATATGTATTTATTTCTTTCAGAAATGTATCTATAGAAAGGCAGAGAGAAAGAGGGGGCAAGGAGCCCTAGCTTGCTGGACCGAGCCAGGTGGAAGCCAAGCTTTGGGAATTTAATCCTGGGCTCCCATGTGGGTGGCAATAGTTCAGTGACTTGAGTCTGCACCACTGTCTCCCGTAGTCTGCCCTGGCAGGTAGCTGGAGCCAGGAGCCAAAGCCTACGGTGCACGTGGATATGCATGCACTGGAGTTGTGAGCTAAGTGTTGACCCCTACGTGCTGCGTCTCTGTGTTTTTAATTTTGGATACCTCCTGCTACTGGTTCTTCCAGTTCACTAATTGTTTTTCTTCTCCAAAATGATCAAAGATACCTGCAAGAAACTGATAGATTACAGTATAGGTGATGGTGAAAGACTGAACATTTTCTCCTTGAAATCAGGAAAAGGCAAAAATATTCATTCTTCCACAGTGTAAAGAGTTTTATTAATTTTAATTTTATTTTCACTCTTTTTACATATTTGAGAGGAAAGCACACCCATGTGGGTCTCTGATTAGGATAGGACGGTCAAGATATGCAGGAAGATGGATGGCACAGGCATTTAAATAATTTTTTTTCCCTCCTGTGTCTACGGTGAGGCAATGGGAGGGGCTCAATCCTTGTCATCAAACTACCCCAGTAATGGAGGATGGGGGACAGTCCTTTGGTGACAACTGAGAGACCCCGATGCGGAGAGGCGTTCTCTTCACTTTTGGTTAATCTTATACTAGAAGTCTTAGCTGGTGAAACAAGGCAAGACACACAGAGTATCAAAGAAATAATAAAAAGTCATGATTTGCAAGTACAATGGTTATTTGCTAAGAAAACAAACATTAGAGATTATACTCAACAACTGTTATGTTTTTTCAAAGCCACAGAACTCAAAATTCATGGTTGAAAAACTCAGATATATAGCTGTATGTATATATTTTAAAATATTTATTTATTTTTATTGGAAAGTAAGATTTAGAGAGAGGAGAGACAAAGAGAAAGATCTTCCATCCACTGATTCACTCCCCAAATGGCCTCAATGGTTGGAGCTAAGCTGAGTCGAAGCCAGGAGCCAGGAGCTTCTTGCGGGTCTCCCACGTGGGTGCAGCATCCCAAGGCTTTGGGCTGTCCTCAACTGAAAATGTAAAGTAAAATCTGCAATGAGTGCAAAAAAGAACAAAATTTGAGAGCTTACATGAACTAACTTCAAGAATTTTAAAAAACTGTGATCATCAAGATTATTTGTTTATAAGTTGATAAAGCAGAATGCTCAAAATAGACCCATGTGCACATAATCATTTGATTTTGACAAAAGCACCAAAGCAACCCATTGGGGAAAAGGCAATTTTTTAAAGACTTATTTTATTTTTTATTGGGAAGTCAGATATGGAGAAAGGAAGGGAGACAGAGAGGAAGATCTTCCGTCGATGGTTCACTCCCCAAGTGACTGCAATGGCTGGAGCTGAGCCAATCTGAAGCCAGGAGCCTAGAGCCTCTTCTGGGTCTCCCACATGGGTGCAGGGTCCCAAGGCTTAGGGTCATCCTCAACTGCTTTCCTAGGCCACAAGCAGGGAGCTGGAAGGGAAGCAGGGCCGCCGGGATTAGAAGCAGCTCCCATATGGGATCCCAGCAGGTGTGGGAAAGAATTTTAATCACTAGGCTACTGTGCCAGACCCGGGGAAAAGACTATTTCATGCAACAAATAATGTCTTTACAATTGGATATTGTAATGGAAAAGTATGAATTTCAGTCTTTATCTCATGCCATTCACAAAATTAATTTGAGATCAATCATAGACCTATATCTTATTGGTAAAAACCATGTATATATTTAGAGGAATCCTCAGAAGAATATCTTGTTCATGATTTGAAATAGGCAAGTTTCCTTAGCAGGTCCCAGAAAGCAGTGCAAATAAAGGAAAGCATCAGTTGGAATTCATCAAGGTTAAATTTTCTCCTCATGAAAAGGCACCATTAAGAATAGTGAGAGATAAGTCACAGTCTGGGCCAAATATTCACAGAACATATATTTGACAAAGTGCTGCTATTCAGGAAATATAAAAAAGTGTATAGCTCAGAAATAAAGACAAATAACCTGACTTCAAATTGGCAAAAGATTTCAACAAACACCTCCTGAAAGAAAACCGACAAATGGATACTAAGCACTTGAGAAAGTGACCAAGGTCATTAGTCATTATAGGATTAACACCATAATGAGACGCTGCTATTAGAATAGCTAAATTTAAATGAGAAACCTAAAGTAGGTGAGGAGACACAGCAAATGGAACTGTCAAGCCCTGGTGATGAGAAGGCGTAATTTTACCACTACTTCGGAAACCTATTTGACAGTTTCCTGTAAAATTTAGCATTTACTTCCCAGTGACTCGGCAATTCCATTTCTAGGTAATTACTCAAAAGGAGTAAAAAGCATTTGTGTTCATGAAGACTTGTGTATTAATTCTCTTTGTAGCTTTTTTTCATACTAGCCAACACCAGGAAACAGCCCACGTATTCATTAAAAAGACACTAAATAGACAAACTTTCATAAATTCGTATTGTAGAGGAGATAAAGCTTTACCTCTCTCCTCTTTGGATCTCTAGCTATACCAGAAAATTAATTGTGCAAAAGATAGATTAACACGGGTCCAGCACTGTAGCCTAGTGGCTACAGTCCTTGCCTTGCATGCACCTTGATCCCATAAGGGCACTGGTTTGTATCCACGCTGCTCCACTTTCAAATCCAGCTCTTGCTTGTGGCCTGTGAAAGCAGTAGAGGACGGCCCAAAGCCTTCAGACCCTGCACCCACGTGGGACACCTAGAGGAAGCTCCAGGCTCCTGGCTTTGGTTTGGCGCAGCTCTGGTTGTTGCAGCTGCTTGGAGAGTAAATCATTGGACAGAAGATCTTCCTCTCCATCTCTCTTCCTCTCTGTATATCTGAGTTTCCAATAAAAATAAAAATAAATCTTTAAAAAATATTTGTAGTTGTAGTAAAACGCAGGTCACATTCAAAGTGCCATGTAAGCGAATGTATTTAATGTACATTTTTGGTGACAATGGAAACTCCATGGTAGTTTAATCACGATTCCAAGAACTGACAAAGCCTAAATATTTTTAACTGGGTAGAACAAAAAAAGTAACTAAGAAGAGGAAGAAGTAAGGGGAAGAAAAGTAACTAAAACATAGGGAAAATTTGAGGAGAATAAAAATTACTTGAGCAGGACTGTTTGTATAGAATTTTCTGTTTCAATTTCCCATCCTAGATGGTAAGAGTTTTTCTGTATTTTTTAGACAAGGAGACTTTGATGTCAAAAGCTGAACAAACCAGACGGTAGGAGAGAGAGAGTCTTCTTTTTGCTGCCTCACTCACCAAATACCCGTAAGAGCCACGTCTAGTTCAGGTGGAAGACCAGAGCCCGGAAGTGTGGGCAGCAGAGATCCAAGTACTTGGGCCATCATCTGTTGCCTCCCGGGTGTGTTGGTAAGAAGCTAGGTCAGAAGCAGAGCATGAACTTCATTCCATTTGGCAAGTGGGCATCCCAAACAGAAACTTAACCTGCTGTGCCACAATGTCCAGCAAGTGTGTTTTTCTGTCAATATAGCAGAGGCGGTTGTCATGCAGAAATTTCATCCAATATTTTTTTTTTATTAAAGATTGATTGATTGGAATGATCAATTTACAGAGAACAGAAGAGACAGAGAGAAAGATATTCCATTCACTGGTTCAGTTCTAAAGTGGCTACAAGGCTGGAGCTGAGGCGATCGGAAGCCAGTTACATAGGTGTAGGGTTCCGGGCTTTTGGCTGTCCTCTACTGCCTTCCCTGGACACAAGCAGGGAGCTCAAAGGGAAGTGGATTAGCAAGGACAGGAACCAGTGCCCACATGGATGCTGGTGCATTCAAAGCAAGGACATAGGCACTGAGCTATCACAGCAGGACCTGTTTATATTTTTACAGTTTGCACTTTTTATGACTTATTTAAGAAAATTTCCCCTATAATAAGATCATAAACCTATTCTTTTTATATTATCATCTAAAATGATTCCCAGATAAGTTTGTGCAGATCCATAATCTGTATCCTAAGGAAACAAAATGACATCATGTAGACTGTTTTATAACCTGTTGTTTTGTCATGTAGCAATATATTTTCAACATCTTTTCATTTGAATAAAAGGATCAGAAGTGTTGTGGGTGGAGTTTCCCAGGAAACAGACTGTGAGACAGAGATTTGTGTGCTGGGAAGCTTATCAAGGAGTGCTTTCAGGATCAACATTTGTGGGGGGAAGGGGACCAAGTAGAATGAGACCAGAGGAAAAGTCGCGCAAGTTTGCAATAGCATCAAGGGTTCCTGCTTTGTGTCATGGAGGGGCCCTGCCAGGAGACTGCTGCACTGTTTGATAAGGGCTGCCCCAAGGGGAAGAGGTGGGTGTGACAATGGGCAAGGCAGCTGACTTGAACTTTCTTGCCGTTTCCATTTCCTGAGACAGCTGACAGAGGAAGGCTGTCCTAAGCCCGAAGTTCTCAGAAGGGGGAAATCACAGAATTCATCCGAGTTGGGGACTCTGTTGACTGCCAACAGCAGAAAACCTCCCGATCCCTGTTTAACAAGGGAGTTAGGCTCAGCAGGTCTCTGGTAGGCCATGGTTGCATTAATGCTTCTATCCCCTCAGCCAGGAAAGAACAACCTTTCTAACAAATCACCTGTAGATTTTTCCTGACACCTTATGGAGCAGAACAAAGGCACCCAGCCCTAGGTACAAGGGAAGCTCAGAGACAGAGATCAGCATTGTCATTCCTGTGTGCCTGCAATAGTGAAAGGTTTTTGCCTGAACAAACTTCTGGGTTCTAATAACCTGGAAGGGCTTAAGGATGTACCATCTCAACAGAAACCGAATTTTATATCGGTGATTTCAAGCTGAAACCACTAACGAGTTGTGACTTCATACAGGGCCACTTGGTCTCTTCTGCGTGCCACAAGCTGTAAGGATTCTTCAGGATTGGGGCTGCTTGATGGCTCAACTGGCTAATTTTTTGCCTATAAGAACCAGCATCCCCTATGTACTTCTGTTCATGTCCCGGCTGCTCCACTTCCCTTCCAGCTCCCTGCCTGTGTCTTGAGAAACCAGTAGAGGATGGCCCAAGGCCTTGTGATCCTGTACCCACAACAGCGGATGAAAGAGCTTTTTCTCTGTTTCTCTTTTCTCTCTATAGCCCTGCCTTTCCAATAAAAATGAATAGATCTCTTTTTAAAGATTTTTTTTTTTATTGGAAAGGCAGATCAGATTTACGGAGAAAAGGAGAGACAGATCTGCTGTTGTTTTTCTCCCCAAAGACCACAATGGCTAGAGCTGAGCCAGGAGCTAGGAGTTTCTTCTGGGTCTCCTACGCAGGTGCAGGCATCCCAAAGCTTTGGGCCGTCCTCCACTGCTCTCGCAGGCCACAAGCAGGGAGCTGGATGGGAAGTGACGCAAACAGGACATGGTACCAGAGTCTGTGTATGTTATCCCGGTGCTTGTAAAGTGGGAATTTGGCCTTTGAGCCATTGTGCCAGGCCCTAAATAGATCTTTATTTAAGGGGGAAAAAAAATTCTGTCGGCTGGCTGTCTTTTGCCTGCCAAGGCCAGAAAATAGCCTTGACCACCAGACTGCTAATCGCTGCTGCAGGGACCTTGAGTAAACAAACCTGTTGTAACAACCTTTGTCTTCCCTGGGCTTCCACATCCCAGCCCTCCCCGCCATCTCTTAGAGTAATCCCTAGAATTTTCTGCCCTAGCCCAGAGATGCATTTCACTAACAATCCTTTTATAAACTTTACTGTTCTTGGAGTAAAAAGTTATAGAAGTGGGCTTGGCGCCATAGTCTAGTGGCTAAAGTCCTCGCCTTGCATGCTCCAGGATCCCATATGGATGCCAGTTCATGTTCTGGCAGCTCTGTTTCTCATCCAGCTCCCTGTTTGTGGTCTGGGAAAGGAGCAGAGGATGAGAAAAAGCTTTGGGATCCTGCACCCACGTGGGAGACCCGGGAAGAAGCTCCTGGCTCCTGGCTTCCGGTCAGCTCAGCTCTGGCCCTTGTGGTCACTTGGGGAGAGAATCATGAAACAGCAGATCTTCCTCTTTGTCTCTCCTCCTCTCTGCATATCTGACTTTCCAAGAAAAGAATAAATAAATCTTGGGGGAAAAAAAGTGATTTGTTGGGACCGATGCAATGGCATAGGTGCTAATCTTCCACCTGTGGTGCTGACGTCCTAGTGTGAGCTCCCGCCTCTCCAATTGCAATCCAAGTCCCTGCTTATGGCCTGGTAAGGGCAGAGGAACATGGCCTAAGTGCTTGGGTCCCTACATCCACATGAGAGACTCAGAAGCAGCTCTTAGCTGTTGGCTTTAGTTTAGCCAGCAGGCTGTGTGCCATGCTATTTAGCCCAGCCCAGGTCTCCTACATTGGTAGGTGTCTTGGTCTGACCCAGACATGCCCTCCAGCTTCCCTTCATTAAGCCACCTGTTCTCAACTCCCTTGCCTAACTGTGAGTGCAGTGGCCTGGTCTTTGGACGCCCCTAGAAGTCATTCCTCCCCTGTCAAATATGCACCCAGCTGCTCCGATTCCAGTAGGTCCCCAGATTGCCTTCACTGGGCAATCTGCAGTTCCCCCTGCCTGGTGGCCAGTGTGACATATCTCTCACCTTGCCCACATATCTCAAAAGGTAACTAAGCTGGCACATCTGTGTAGTTAACATAAATTTGGCATTAACCAGGCCCAGGATGCCCACCTGGATGCTTTTCTCCCAGCAGTGGAACACTTGCCTAGGTACAAGCTAATGTAGGAAGTTGCCTTCAACTGAGGTGGATATTTTCTTTGTCTTCTTTTTTCTTTTGCATCATTTATATATTTATTTATTGTAAAAGTTACTTATTTTTATTGGAAAAGCAGATACACAGAAAGAAGGAGAGACTGAGAGAAAGCTCTTCCATCTGCTGGTTCACTCCCCAAGTGGGTGCAACAGCCGGGAGCCAGGAACTTTTTCTGGGTCTCCCACACAGGTGCAGGGTCCCAAGGTTTTGGATCATCCTGCACCGCCTTCCCAGGCCACAAGCAGGGAGCTGGATGAGAAGTAGAGCAGCTGGGACCCAAACTTGCACCCAGGTGCTATCTTGGGCATAGGAGGAGAGGATTCAGCCACTGGACCATTGCACTGGGCCCAGGGGTGGTTAGTTTCTACGTAGCATGCCCTACCCCCACCGTCAGAGGGATCTGCTCTTGAGCCTTGCAGGGTTTCAGGAAAACAGCTCGGTGTTAAGAATACCTAAATATATATTCACAATTAGTATTCACAAATAACTGCAGCAGATAGATGAAAAAATACTTTGTTATATGAATAAGTGTTTTATGGCCTAAAATTTGTATCTGTATACCTAGCAAATGTCTGAAATATTTTTTAAATATCACACAATAAGGTAGAAGGGGAAAGATGTGCTAACTAAAGGCAGAATGATGACACTTGAGCCTGAAAAAGACATACCACACCTATCGGGATGGGAAACATTGTTTCCAAAGCAGTGCCATTTCAAAAACATTACTGCATATGCACTTCACAAAAAAGCTCCATTTTATATTTTCTCAGGAAAAAAAAAATTAACAGGTATTATCCTAGCCAAACAAACCCATAATGCTTCAAATTTGACAAAATACCATGAATAGGTATTGGCCTTATATGCATTGGAATTCCATATCGGTGCCAGTTCGTATCCTGGCAGCTCCACTTCCTTACCAGCTTCCTGCTTGTGGCCTGGGAAAGCAGTCAAGGATGGCCCAAAGCCTTGGGACCCCGCACCCGTGTGGGAGACCCGGAAGAGGTTCCTGGCTCATGGCTTCGGATTGGCACAGCACCGGCTGTTATGGCCACTTGGGGAGTGAACCAAAGGATCGAAGATCTTTCTGTCTCTTTTCTCTGTATATCTGACTTTCTAATAAGAACGAATGAATCTTTCCAAAAAATATCTTGAATATATTATTCTTTCTAAATATATGACAGTATTATATGAAAATTGCTGGAATAAATTTTTTGCAAAAAATTATTGGTTATATAATCATTGTTGAACTTTACAATTTGTACAGATTTTATAGTCCTGCATGTGAGCACTGACTGGCATTTACTAGCTGACAAAAGTATTCTGCAAGTTCCCATGCACTTTGCCAAACATATAGAAAAATAAAACCGTCAAGAGTGGGATTTGTCATACATAATATAGTTTCTAACATAAGTTGTTACTGAACCAGTCACAAAATTACTACTACACTATGATGTGAAAATATACTAAAGGTGTTCAAAAGTTCATGAAAATGTATACCAGGATAGTACTAAATATTTGTTTAGTTTACTTGGAATGTCAGATTTACAGAGAGTAGGAGAGACAGATTTTCCATCTGCTGGTTCGCTCCACAGGTAGCCTCAACGACCAGAGCTGAGCCGATTCTAAGTAAGGAGTCAGGAGTTTCTTTTGGGGTGCAGGGTCCCAAATCTTTGTGCTTTCTTCCACTGCTTTCCCAGAGCACAAGCAGGGAGCTAGAAGGGACTTGGAGCAGCTGGGATACGAACTGGTGCCCATATGGGGTCCCGGCACCTGCAAACCCAGGATTCAGCTTCTAGGGCATTGCACTGTGCCCTGCGTCTGTGGCTGCAGTAAGGTGGATTTAGTGGGCCCATAGACCTTCAAAAGATTTTGCTCAGTTCTGCTGCAAGGAAGCTGACAATGTCTGAGAACTACCAAAACCGCTCAAGAAACTCTCAGGGCATTCTGCCCCTCGTGAGGAGCTCTAAGGTGTCATCAAATGACTGTCCCCTTTTCTTGGAGTTGATGTAGTTTGACACAATGGAGCAACCAGCTCCTTCCTCCTCCAGCAGATAGGGAGAAAAAAAACAACAACCTGTACACTTCATCCCACCCACCTTGCTCCTTATCTGACCCTGCCCGCCCTAATCAGAAGCCCAGGTAGGTGTATATCCCTTTTAGCTATGTAAACAATATTATAAGTAAAAAAAAAATTTTTTTAAACATGCAAACTGGGGCCCGGCGCGGTGGCGCAAGTGGTTAAGGTCCTCACCTAGCACGCCCGGGATCCCATATGGGCGCCGGTTCTAATCCCGGCAGCCCCGCTTCCCTTCCAGCTCCCTGCCTGTGGCCTGGGAAAGCAGTCGAGGACGGCCCAAAGCTTTGGGAACCTGCACCCGCGTGGGAGACCCGGAAGAGGCTCCTGGCTTCGGATCGGCATAGTATCGGCCCGTTGCGCTCACTTGGGGAGTGAATCATCGGACGGAAGATCTTCCTCTCTGTCTCTCCTCTCTGTATATCTGCCTTTCCAATGAAAAAATAATAAAAAAATAAATCTTTAAACATGCAAACTGAAACGAAATAATTCTAATTCTATGTCTTGTGGGCGGCTAAGCTACACAGATAATAATTATTTCAAGTGTCTTAAAAGCACAGTCTTTTTACTCTATGTCTCTAGTGGGCTAGATTTTAAGGACAAAAATAGCTGTGAATAAATCCTAAAAGGCATTCAGTGATCTAATTGTTATTAATAACCTTGGTATTATCATCTTGAAACTATTCTAATTATATGATGGAATAAAGCAGGTATTAATAATAATATCATTAAGAAACAAGATTTTTTACACATGAGAGAATACACATGTAGAACCATGAAAATAAATAAAAACCTTTCAGTCTTCAATTTAGATTGCAAATAGCAGTACTTATTCATAACTTCCTTTTCTTCTTCTGAAAAAAAGTCTGTCCTAGCTCTGTGTTCTCAAAAGAGCTGAGAGAAATGACAACATCAAAACAACATATTCCAAGCATCCAAACTGTGGTAATTTAATATAATTTAAAACAAACAGAGATCCTTAGGGAAATGGTACATCCCAATTAGGAGGCTGGAAATGCAAAAGTTGAACCTGAGGTATCCTTTGGTATTTGAAATTTGGGGAGAAATTCAAATCTATAAAGGTTACATTAAAAGGTTAGGGAAACAATTTTTTTTTAAGATTTATTTTTATTATTTTTTTTTTTATTGGAAAGGCGGATATACAGAGAGGAAGATCTTCCATCCGATGATGATTCACTCCCCAAGTGAGCGCAATGGCCGATACTATGCCGATCCGAAGCCAGGAGCCTCTTCCGGGTCTCCCACGTGGGTGCAGGGTCTTGGGCCGTCCTCGACTGCTTTCCCGGGCCACAGGCAGGGAGCTGGAAGGGAAGAGGGGCTGCCGGGATTAGAACCGGCGCCCATATGGCTGGTGCTGAGCACATCTTAAGCCAGGAGCCAGGAGCTTCTGCTGGGTCTCCCGCACAGGTGGATGGTCCAAGGCTTTGGGCGGTCCTCTGTTGCCTTCCCCAGGCCACAAGCAGGAGCTGGATGGGAAGTGGAGTAGCCGGGACATGAACCAGCGCCCATATGAATTGCTGGCATTTTGCAGGAAGAGGGTTCGTCAGTTAAACCATCCTTCCAGTTTCAACTGTTACATAGTGGTACCCACTTTTGATTGGGGGGTGGTTAGTTCTTTCCATCCACATTTCTACTTAGGCAGTGGCTTCCTCTTAGGGTCCGCCTGACAGGCAGGGGGCGACAGAGAAGAGAGACCACTAGACTGTTCGAACTGGGCGTGGTCCTTCTTGATTCCTTCCGGTTGCCGTACCCCTGGAACCTTTTTCACATCCCACGCCACCGGAGGCGTGGGCAGCGGAATCCAGTGGGCAGAAACTGCCTACAAGGGTTCACTGGCAAACAGCGGCCTTGAGGTGAGCACCCCTCTTCGGTTCTCAGAAGCACCTGTCTGAAGGCCCTTCTGAAAGTGTTGAAAGGGCTCCCCATCCCACCCTTTTGCCTTTACCTCAGTACTGGGCTCGGATGTCATTTTTTGGCGCTACTATCGCCATGTTGCTTTACGGTTCTTTTGTTATCCTTCGAGGTGATTTAACTTTATCCCTAGTTAACATTTTTGATATGAGATGTTGTTTTCGTAACCCTTGTGTCTTCCTTCTGGCTAGGCCGCCATTGCTAGCCTTAGCGACGCCATTTTGTCGTGGTGTGGGCCACTTCCGGTGGCCTGTGGCGGCGGCGTGGGGGAGGGGCGGCGTCTGTTCTGAAACGGTTCCAGTCTGTCCGGCCCACTGGGGACGAGACCACGGCGCCGTGGCACAGCAGGCTGGGTCTTTCCTCCACTTCCAAACCTGCCACCAAGCAGATGTGAGCTCCATGTTTTTATCTTTGTTTCTCTTCCTCTGCCTTTCAAATGAAATAAATATAAATGGAATACATGATAAAGTAACACTTTATCCTTAGGCCTGAGGTAAAGTTCATCTCCATCACAGTTCCAATCCTCATTCCTTCCCCAGAAATAGTCATCATTAGCTGTTATCACTAACTTATGTCTTTTAACATAGGAATACGCATTGAAACATGTCGTAATTTTGTAGGTTTGGGGCTGTATTTCGTGGAAGATGTTTAGTTTTGCTTTGTTCAGTAAATATGTCTTGGGAATTCATTTCATAATGTGACCTAGATGCCCCTCATTCTGTTTAACTGCTTCATAATTTTCTGAGTATACACATACCATGGTTTATTTCAGTGTTGCCATGTGTTCACTACTGTGTTTGTACCTGTTTAGCAATAGAAACTGTAGTAGAAATTGCATTAAATGCTTAAAATGTCCTTTGAGATCTTGTTCCAATTTTCGGTGTGCTAATTTGAGTGCCCATGCCCTCCTCACTGTACGATTTGGTAGCACTACCTTAGCCTACAGCCATCGCTTTGGGCAGTAGTGGCTTTGTTGATGCCATGTAAAATCACAGGCTTATCCCAAGCCTGGCATGATGGCTCAGTGGCTAATCCTAGCGTTGCAAGCACTGGAACCCCATTTGGGTACCAGTTTATGTCCTGGCTGCTCTACTTCCCATCCACCCCCTTGCTAAAAGCCTGGGAAAGTAGAGGAGGGCCCTGTGTGGCTCCTGCTTCGGACCAGCTCTGCTCCGGCCGGCCGTTGTGACCACCTGAACAGTAAACCAACAGATGGAAGATCTTTGTCTCTGTCTCTCTTTTTTTGTAAATCTGCCTTTCCCATATAAGCAAATTCTTTAAAAAGGTAAATAACTGTTTTAAAAAAAGAAGATTTTACTGTTAGCAGGTAATGCCACCAGGTAACATGAGGTTACCTGGTATATTACTTTATAAGATCAAGCTAAGCCATAACTTATGATGTCAGCTCCTCCTATCTCTAGTCTAATGGGATGACCTTGAACCTCGAGGAGTTGAAAGACCAACCACCTTAAAGCTAATCTCTTCACTGTGTTGTAAAGAAGCCAGTGCTAAAGTAGACTACCCCCAGAAGGCTCTAGTGTGCACCTGCTGCGAAGGAGTTGGAACCAGGGAGGGAGATGTCTCAGAAGTGGCCTTGTGACTGTCTGCCACAAGATTGGAACAGGAAAATACCTCAAACCAGTGCTTGTCCTTATCATAGCTTGCCGTAGGAGGAATGACAGGGCATAGGCCAGCTTTGGGTCGGACTGCATTCAAGCTTTGGTCATGTGGCCTTCATGAAGATGTGCAAGGTCACCAGCCTGCCACAAAGGAGCTATTCACCTGACTTGGTGAAAGAAAGCCTTTCTTCAGTCCATTCCCTTCCTTCCTGATTTGGGATACAGAAGCAGTCTGCTTTTCTAACCTTGTTTTTCATAATTTCCCAACGCTTACTGATTTTCATTTTTGCTCTTGCAGCGACCAAATCTTGCCTGGGCCTTTTCTCTTGCTTGTGATGCCTTGCTAAACCTAGCATGGAACTGCTAATGCAGATCTTACGTTGCTTTCCATTCTGTTTGCCTGAAATTACAGGCTTAGGAGTCACTTGGTCTGACTTCTCATTGATCACAGGTGACATTTTAATCAAGAACTTTGTTACTTTTTTGTTTAAAGATTTATTGGAAAGGCAGATATGAAATGGCACACATGTGGCATGCCAGCGTTGCAGGCAGAAGCTTTACGTGCTATGCTGCAGCAACAGCCCACATCCAATTATTATTATTATTTTAAAAGATTTAGTTTTTTTTGGAAAGGCAGATTTACAGAGAGAAGGAGAGACAGAGATTCTCCATTCGCTGAATCATTCCCCAAGCGGCCACAACAGTCAGAGCAGAGCTGATCTGAAGCCAGGAGCTTCTTTTGAGACTCCCATGTGGGTCCATGTAGGCTTTGGCCCATCCTCTACTGCCTTCCCAGGCCACAAGCAGGGAGCTGAATTGGAAAGTGAAGTCACCAGGACACAAACCTGGGCTGATGCATGATCCCGCACCCAGAGGAGGAGGATTAGCCAGTTGAGCCATTGCATGGGACCCTGCTTCTTTTCAATGTGAATTTTCATGTTTCTATCCTCCAATATTGATTTCCTCAGGGCTCACTGAGTTAAGCACAGGAATTACGTTATTGCTGATTTTGTAGTGCTGAGCGAGGGAAGCAGGTCAATGGGAAGTCCTCCTCCATGCAGTCATTCAGGGACACAGGCCAATAGAGGCTGTGCTAGTGGTGACACGGAGCCACCACCGGCATCCTCAGGGGCAAGGTGCACCTTCCTCTGTTGCGACAATGAGTGTCCGAGGTAGAGGAAAGCATATAGGGTTGTGTTTGGGAGTTCTATAGGAACAAGCTGAAAGATAGTGTGTGAAATTTATTCTCACATTGCTTTTTGATGATTTGGGTTGTAACTGTATGGGCAGTTGGGAAATGTGTGTCCAGGAAGAATCGAAAATCAGGGGAGTAGCCTGCGGTCGCAGCCCCGGGGGCTGAGGAACAGCACACTGTACTAGGGGCAGGGAGAGGCGGCCATGTTTTGAATTTATCTTGACGGTACAAATGTCAGCATTTATTGACCCAAGATTTTTCACCTTTAATAATTAGGAGAGTAGAATTGCCATATGCCAAGATAGCAAAGACTATTCAGAAAAATCTAGAGGAGCACAGACAGTGGGGACTGGTAGCTTAGGTCTGTGTTCTGGCTCTGGCCTTTCTAATCGTGTTTCTCTAGCTAAATGCTGAACTTTTCTGGGCCATAGTTTCCTCATGTCACCTGGGTTACTAGTACTATCTCATTTATAAGTTTATGGGAACGATGAAAAGAATGACTGCATGTAAATTAAAAGTGCTCAAATTGTTTCATGTCAAGGCTGTTAAAATATGGGAAAAACATAGATGGGTGAAACAATTCATTGTGGTATGCTCTTTAGTGCTTTTTGTTACCATGCTTGTGTTTTAGAGATTGTATTCTGAGAAAAAGAGATTGTCTCCTAAATAATGACAAAAGAAAAAGAACGTGCACGGTGATACCCCTTGGAACAGTTTTCTGAAATTATTATCGTTTATTCCAGCTTTATTTTTCTAACAGTTTTCACTGGCACATAAAAATTGTACATATTTATGAAAACATTCAAAATCCTTTATTTGAGCTTTTTTTTAAAGAAAAATATATAGTGCCTTAACATTATCCTTAGCTACCCTACTGTGCAATAGTTTGGGTTTTCTTCATTAGTATTTGCCATGGAATATTTTACTCCATGCCTTTAATCTGTGTCTGTACTTGAAATGGATTTCTTACAGACAACAAGTGTTTTTTTAAATTCCTTTTAACAATTTCCATCTTTTGTTTGGTGCATTTAGACCATTGATTTGTAACGTGAATAGATAGCTGTTCCTGTTGTCTACTTAGTCCTTGCTGGTTGATCTGTCCTTTCCTTTCCTCCCCTCACTCCTACCTGTCTCCCTTCTCGTTTTTCTGCCTTCCTGGGTTTTAATTGAGCATTTTGTAGGGTTCCATTTTCTCTTCTTCATATATTAGTTGTACTTCTAGAGGTCTCAATATACATTTACTAGTAGTTAAAGTTCACTTTCAAACAGCAATGTACCACTTCATGGGTAGTGCAGGTGCTTCATAACAGATAATTCTGAATTCCTCTCTTCTGTTTCTAATAGCATTCTTTTTTTTTTTAAAGACTTATTTATTCATTGGAAAGTCAGATATACAGAGAGGAGCAGAGACAGAGAGAAAGATCTTCCGTCTGATGATTCACTCCCCAAGTGAGTGCAACAGCCGATGCTATGCCGATCCCAAGCCAGAAGCCAGGAACTTCTTCTGGGTCTCCCACATGGGTGCAGGGTCCCAAGGCTTTGGGCCGTCCAGGCCACAAGCAGGGAGCTGGATGGGAAGTGGAGCTGCCAGGATTAGAACCGGCACCCATATGGGATCCCAGCGTGTTCAAGGCAAGGACTTTAGCTGCTAGGCCACGCCGCCAGGCCCTCTAATAACATTCTTGCTACTCATATTAGTTATCCACAAGCTATAACCACTGACTGCATTGTTGCTAGTGTTATTATGTTGAACAAACTCTTTTGTTAGGTTCATTATAATATTTTAGTTTCATTCATTTCTTTTCCTGAATTTTAATGGAGACCTGAGTTTCTGATCTATATAATTTCTTTTTTCTCTGAAGCATTTTACTAAAGCAAAAAAAGAAAAAATTCTTCCAATATTTCAAAGCAGCTTTACTAGAACAAATTCTGGTCAATATTTGTTTCTGCAAGTTTTTATTTGCCTTTTATATTTGAAGAATAATTTGGTAGGATACAGAATTCTATGCTGTTTTTTTTTTCAATACTTGAAATATTCCACTCTGCTGTTCTGGTTTTCCTAGACACTGAAGAAAAGGATGATGTAATGCTTGCCCTTGCTTCTTCAGAGTTAATATTTTTCCCTTTATGGCTTCTTTCGAGACTTTTCTCTGTCATTGTTTCTGCATTGTGAATGAGGTGCTGTGCTTGGGTATCCTTTTTTCAGGGGTGGGTGTTGGGTTGGGGTTGTTCTACCATTCCTAATGTGTTCTGAGCTGCCTTATCTATAGTTTGGTGTCGTGTTGAAAAATTCTTCACCGTTTTACTTCAACTGGTTTTTTCCTGTTCCTTTATCCATTTCTTCTTTTTTAGTATTCTCATTATGTGTAAGTTATAACTTCTGTAATTATCCCACAGGTCTTGATTGATCTGTTCAGTTTATTTCATTCTCTATATTTTTCTATTTTTGAAAGATTTGTTTTATTTGTTTGATAGGCAGAGAGGGAGGGACAGAAGGAATCTTCCATCTGCAGGTTCACACACCAAGTAGCTAAGGCTGGGCCAGGCTGAATCCAGGAGCCTCCACTGCTTCCACATCTCCCACATGAATGGCAGGGATCTAGCTGCTGCTGCTTGGACCACTTGCTGTTGCTTTGCCAAGTTCATTACAGGGATATGGATCAGAAACACTGGCAGTTGAGATTCAAACCAGCTGCCAAGTTGCAAGTCGCAGCTTAACCTATTGTGATGCCTGCGCATTAAAAAAAAATCTATTTTGTTTTCTGTTTGTATTAAAGCTTTCAACATATCTGTTGGCTTATCTTCCATTTTTTTCCCCCTTGATCACATACAGGCTACTAATAAGACATTCTTCATTTCTGATACAGTTTTCTTTTCTAGCTTTCTTTTGTGTTTTTTCACTTGCATGCTGATATTATTTAGTTTTCACTAGAACCTTAGCAAATTAAGCAGAATTCCTTTGGGCTTAGATAATCGCTCGATTATTACCCCACTTCAAGCATCGGAATCCCATATGGGCACTGGTTTGTGTCCCGGCAGCCCCACTTCCCTTCCAGCTCCCTGCTTGTGGCCTGGGAAAGCAGTTGAGGACGGCCCAAAGCCTTGGGATGCTGCATGCGCATGGGAGACCCGGAAGAAGCTCCTGGCTCCTAGCTTCAGATCAGCTCAACTCTCGTTGAGGCCATTTGGGGAGTGAACCAGGGGAAGTAGGATCTTTTTCTGTCTCTCCCCTTTGTAGATCTGCCTTTCCAATGAAGATTTTTTTTTTTTAAGATTTATTTATTTATTGGAAAGGCGGATATACAGAGAGGTGGAGAGACAGAGAGGAAGATCTTCCGTCCGATGATTCACTTCCCAAGTGAGCACAACGGCCAATGCTATGCCGATCTGAAGCCAGGAGCCAGGAACTTCTGGGTATTCCACACACGTGCAGGGTCCCAAAGCTTTGGGCAGTCCTCGACTGCTTTCCCAGGCCACAAGCAGGGAGCTGGAAGGGAAGTGGAGCTGCCAGGATTAGAACCAGTGCCCATATGGGATCCTGGGCGCATTCAAAGCAAGGACTTTAGCTGCTAGGCCATGGCACCAGGCCCTCAATGAAGATTTTAAAAAAAAAATTTAAACTGCTGGTCTGTTATTTCCGACATCTGTACCATATCTGAGCCTCATCCTGGTGCCTATTCAGTCTCTTCAACCTTTTTTTTCCCCTCTCAGTATGCCTTTTAATTTTTATTGAAAAGTGGACACAGTATCAGTAATAGGAACCGCAGCAGCTAGTCATTTAAGGGGAGTAGGGAGGGGTTGAGGGGAGAGGTGCTAATGTGGTGGGAAGGAGAGGCAGTTTCTAGTCCTAGCAATTAAATATTTTTTTCTTAAGATTTATTTGTTTTTATTGCAAAGTCAGATATACAGAGAGGAGGAGAGACAGAAAAATCTCCCATCTGATGATTCACTCCCCAAGTGACTGCAACAGCCGGTGCTTCACCGATCCAGAGCCAGGATCCAGGAACTTCTTCCCGGTGTCCCACATGGGTGCAGAGTCCCAAGGCTTTGGGCTGTCCTCCACTGCTTTCCCAGACCACAAGCAGGGAGCTGGATGGGAAGTGGAGCTGCTAGGATCAGGTCCGGTGCCCAAATGGGATCCCGGAGCAGTCAAGGCGAGGACTTTAGCTGCTAGGCCACGGCGCCGGGCCCCTAGTAATTAAATCTTAATCTTGCAGTGGCCTATGCAACTAGCTGAGCCAGTGGACTTCACTGGGGCTTCTCGTCCTTTAGGGGGCTAGAGGGGGCTGAGGATGGGCATTTTCCTTTCTGGAAGGCTAGAGAATCCCCCCAACCCCTCTGCTGCCTACAAGTTCCTTTCACCCAAGTAAAAAGCCTTCCCTAGACGGGGCATGTTTTAAGAATACTCTGGGTACATTTCAAAATGATTACTTCTCTCCTCCCAAGGAGAGATTATTTCTCTTGTCTACTTCCTGAGAACCAAGTAGGCGCCTGTACATAAAACTCACAAGACTGTAGCACCGGGCTGGCACAGTAGCCTAGTGGCTAAAATCCTCATCTTTCAGGTGCCAGCATCCCATACGGGCTCCGGTTCTAATCCCGGCAGCCCCACTTCCCATCCAGCTCCCTGCTTGTGCCCTGAGAAGACAGCTGAGGACAGCCCAAAGCCTTGGAACCCTGCACCTGCATGTGGGATACCCAGAATAAGTTCCTGGCTCCTGGCTTGGGATTGGCACAGCAGCAGCCATTGCGGCTACTTAGGGAATGAATCACTGGATGGAAGATCTTCCTCTCTGTCTCTCATCTTTGTATATCTGACTTTCCAATAAAAATAAATAAATATATATATATTTTAAAAAGACTGTTGCACCTTCTAGGTGTGGGGCTCTCGGGAGTTTTTACTCTGTCCATGTTAGTTTCATTCATTAATTACAATCTGCCTTTTCTGCTCTGGTACAGGTTCCAGCTGGAGGCGTCTGTTCCACGTCATGTGAGCTGGTAAGCTAGGCTTTGTTAGTATTCACCTGTGTCTCTGATTGCGGGGTACATTACCCTGTGACCTTGTATTTCTATATCTGAGAGGAGCTGTTGACTTTGAATTGGGTCAGCTTCTTGTTGTTCTTATTGTTGTTCTGAGGTCTGGAGTGATGACTTCCACGTTCCTTAGTTGTCAGCCCAGAAACCGCAAGTCAGTACTTAGAATAGCAAAAGATTAAGACATTCAAATGTATATCACTATAGGACTGGCTCTCTATGGTACACTGCATGCACCCAATGCTATACTATGCAGTCAAACATGTTGGTTCTAAATGTCATGATGTAGAATGATCTGAAATATAATTTAAGTGGAAAAAGTGAAAGATGAAAGGAATAAGAGCATGCTGGTATTTCCTGGATGTTCCCTGAAGTGATGAACGTTTCTTTTGAATAAGGATATGTCTATCCACCTGTTATTCTTCCGAATCAAAGAAGTAAAATTGAAAAAACGTAATGGGAAATACATCCAAATTGTAGGAATTACATTTTTTAGCTTGGTACAGTACATTTTCCTTTATTTCTTAATTTTCCAAAGTTCCTCCTCAAGTCTGTTACATTATTTTTGTAGTAATTTTTTTGTGTGTGTCAGGATGGTTTTTAAAGATAAACTTGGAAGAATACATACAAAAATGATACTGGCCATTGGTTTTGTTGGTACAATTAAGGACAGTTTCTCCTGAGTGCCAGAAATTATACAATGCCATCATGTTTACAATGCTGTATTTTTGTGTATGCCACATATGGAGGCTTTGTTTGGCTAAACCCCTGATGTCCAGATTAAGTAAAGTAAGTGAAAAGTTCTTTTATCCTGTGGTGCTTGAGTCAGGCTGTTTCTGTTTAGTTAAACCACCTGTTCCATTACCGTTTCTTGCACACGTTTAAAAGCCATCTTACATAGCTATTTCAACATGCAATCCCATGTTTGCTGGAGGACTTGAGTAAGCAGAAAAGACTGACTGGGTTGGAAACTGTCGTTTTTTTCTCCTGTCCTTAAACAAAGTGTGAGAGCACGGTGCAGCCATAAACAGCAGCACCTTCTGGAATCAGCCTCTTGAGTCAGCAAACCCAAGACAGGAGCTGCCATGTCCTGCACTAGCCAGGTCCTTTCCTCAAAGAGGTAAGATGCTTTGCAGTGAACTCAAAAAAATATGACAAAGGAGAGTGGAGCCTAGATGGTTGACAAATCCTTGTTTAATTTTTCTAAAAAGAAAACATTTAACCTTTTTAAAGGTGGTAGAAGGGAATATGCCTAAGATCCAAGAAGGAATTGCTATTTCAAAAAAGGCAATGTTTAGAATACAAAATTTAGCAAAACTCTTCAAATCTCATCAGCTTCAGTTGAAAGCTAGCCTTTTGGAAAAGTTTGCAGCTCAGAGTATCTTTTGAGAAATTACACTTTGTTGCTCTGTGCACGCATGTGTCTCTCCATCTATGCTTTTAGGCAAGGAATGCTGTTTTAGCAGTCCAAAAGGAAATACATTTCAATTTTTGGTAACCTGCAACAGACTCACCCAGGGGTCTCCTCTGACTTGGATCTTGTCCCAGTTCTCTGGAAAGATCTGTGTGAAAACAGAGCCTTTAGGTCATTGCTATGCTGAATCCAGACTCTGTAGAGAAGTAACTTTAATTACTACGAATGATGTGTGAGTTTAGTATTGTAACAGATTTCTCTGAACTATTCTAAGCAGCTGTGTTGAGACGAAAGTGTCAATAATTCTTTTATGGTTTTGCTTGTGCTGTTGATTTGAATAATACCTTCTTTTATTGTTCTTTTTGCCAATGGTGGGGCAAGCGTAAAATTCAAGACGGTTTCTATCTAGAGAACCATGTTTTAATTTAGTGAGATTGAAATTAGTGATGGTGTACTACAGGCATTGATATTAAATAAGCGTATTTATTTGTGAGTTTGAAAGTGTGCACTTTTTTCTGGGATATGGAATAATATTTCCAAAGAGAGTAGGTTTGGAAGAATCTCTAATGAAAGGAAAAGATGGTTGAACGTGTCTTTTACAAAACTGACAGGCTGGCCAAGAAAGAAAAACAGTGTGTACTTACAGCAGAAAGCAAGATGGAGGTGAAGCTTTCCAGGTTGTAGTGATATCCGGAGAGAATGTAGCAGAAATTTGACTTGATGTCTGACTTGAGTTACCGACTGTGTGGTCTGAGGGGCTGCAGGGCAGTTTTCATTGTGAGAATGGTTGGAAAATCAGGGTGTTTGCTGTATATGTTTAAATCATGCAGCTTATAGTTTAATGACGGCTACCTGAACCATTCGGGGGCCCTCCAGACATGTCCATGAGCAGAAACTGAGCTATCCCACTGTTCAGGGGCATTGAGTTTACCAAAACTAGCATAGGGTCAGGAGTCAGGCATGGTTTGTGTCACAAACAGGAGCTATCTCCTACTGGGAAGATACATATTTCTTAGGCCTAGACAAAATAAGCAAGACTGTGCTAGTAAAAACAGCAGAATCAAATGATTTTTTGCTGTGATGGAGTACACAGAATACAACTGTTCACATTTTAAACAAAACCCAAGAGATCCCCAAATTCCAAAGTTGAAAAGAAGTTCAGGGCCTGGCGCAGTAGCATAGTGGTTAAAGTCCTCGCCTTGCACGTACCTGGATCCCATATGGTCGCCAGTTCTAATCTCGGCAGCTCCACTTCCCATCCAGCTCCTTGCTTATGGCCTGGGAAGGCAGCCGAGGATGGCCCAAAGCCTTGGGACTCTGCATCCATGTGGGAGACCCAGAAGAAGCTCCTGGCTTGGGATTGGCTCAGCTCCAGCCGTTGTGGTCACTTGGGGAGTGAATCATGGGACGGAATATATTTCTGTCTCTCCTCATCTCTGTATATCTGCCTTTGCAATAAAAATAAATAAAATCTTTAAAAAAAGAAAAGAAGTTCAATAATACCTAAAATGCTGGCTGATATACTCATTGGTGACATAAAATGCTCATTGGTGACATATTACCAGTGTCACTTCTTGGGATAATGTGGAGGGGGGAGGATGGATGCTGAGAAATCACTTGGCTGGAAGTCAGCTCTGTGGTTCATCCAGCATTTTTCACATCTCCTTCCTCAAATCTTTAATACCCAGATATGACCAGCATCTAGTGATAACCTTGTATTAGCAGGTTGCAGGTGAGCCTTACAGACTGCTCACAATTGGAATGTGTTGATTTTCATTGGAGTCCCACTATTCCACAGCATCCACATTTTGGAATGCCAGTTGTAGTGGAATCACCATCCATCCGCTTGGGTGGCAGCCTGTAAGCATCCTCACTGTCTGGTCCTGTCTTTGTATATGTGACCTGTCTTGTCCCCTTCTCTGTGTCTTTGGAATTCCTGTAGGGCCATTCAGTTGGATACCCAAGCCCTTTGGGGCTTATCTTCTACTTCACAGGGCTCCCAGGGTTCTTTTAAAAATCAGAATAAAAAATGATTTTATCATCTGTCTTAATAGAGCAGACCTGGGTTTGGTAAAGCCTGACACTTAGAACAATCTGGGGAATCTACCTTAACAAAAACATTTTAGAATTACAAATGTAAAATTAGGTACAATTAGATCAAATATTTATGACGAGAAAAGAAATCATCACTAATTACAAGTTTTTAAAAGGTGACAGGTTAAAGA
The DNA here is from genome assembly GCF_017591425.1 of Ochotona curzoniae. Taxonomy (NCBI): domain Eukaryota; kingdom Metazoa; phylum Chordata; class Mammalia; order Lagomorpha; family Ochotonidae; genus Ochotona; species Ochotona curzoniae. Next base: position 13,820,918 of record NW_024465023.1, on the reverse strand, counting down.
GTACAACATCCAAAATACCATCATGATTGAACACAGTTGCTTTTTAAGAAAAAAGAATTAATAATCTGGAACTTTCTTTGCAGCTTCACAACTTGCTAGTACTAAGAAGTACATGTTTAAGATTATCATCAAATATATGACCTGCAAGTTCCCAAGTGTAGTTATTAAGAGCAAATTTGAGGGTTCTGTAAAAAGCATATGGAAAATATAAAGTATATGTTTATTTTGCTGTAAGAGTATTTTGAAGTCCATGTGTAGCTTTTTTATTATTTGCATTTTCATGAAGGTTTTGAACCTCTTGCATGTGCATGGATAAAAAATGTCAAAACCAAAATAAATTAATCTTTTAATCCCATGTTTCTGAAGCACTTTTGCATTCTTTGACTTGATAGCGTTAAGTGACTTGTCCTTGATGCTCTGCTTGTTGTCCTGGCATTGCAGTTGGTCAGTAACCACGCATAGTATGCTGACTACCAAGCACATGATTCCCTTCGAGGGGGGCTGTTAGAACACTTTTGCTACAGGCCCCTTTATGTTTGTGGCACAGAGGGATGATTCAAGCTTGGGGTTACTTCTGATGTCCTTGAAGGACTTCACATTCAATTCCTTAGCTGGGAATAAGTCATTTTCAGGAGGGTTCCACAGGGCTTGAGGGACACACTGTTTCTAAGCATTCTGTTGGGTCCTAGTGTCTGAAGTTCAGTGGATCTCCAAGCACAGTAGCTGTGATCTTTCATATTGTCTCATTCGCCCTAGCTATGGTTTCTTCCTTTTGTCATGAAGGATGATGAGAATGGGACCTCCTACTTGGTTACTGCATTTTTATATTAAAAATAGTGAGTGTTGCAAACTTTCCTTATTTCATTTACTCACAAAACCTTTTGTTGGGGACAGAGTGTTCAGATTCCTCCCCTCTTTTATTTTAGTTTTTCCATTCTCCCAGAAGGCATTCCCGCAGGTATCAAGCTGCTTGTTCTTTGCTTACAGAATTGCCTTGCAGTTTGCAGCCCTGAAAGTATTCAATACTGTCAGTTTGTCTAGGGAATTCTGTGTATTCTTTACATGTCGTAGCACACAGTGAGTGTGCTACATATGAAATATTTCAGGGGCAGGAGAAGGAAGAGAGAGTGTAACAGGAAATTTTATGAGGAAATGTGACATAATAAGGTTTTGACCCTACGAGGCAGAAGCCGGAAAGAAAAGGTTGTACTTTTAAAGCTAAGGGACTGTTGTTAGGAGAGAGAAACCAAAACAAAGGAAGGATAATTTGTGGACTATACGAATTTTGATTTAAGTACGGTGCTGCAAGCAACGTAGGACTAAGTGTATGGTGAGCTTCACTTGAAACTGTAACCAGAACTGCTATGGACTAAGCTACGTAACATTGCCAATAATTTGGCTGGATTTTTTTCTCTCTAGTTTTTGAGTGTGCTAAAATGTGCATAACACCAAATTTATAAGCATGCCATTCAATGGTAGTGTTGTTGAGCCACTGTTTTTTTTCCCCCATTCCACAATTATTCATCATCCCGGACAATAACTCTGCATCGGTTAAACAAGATTGCCCCAACTTCTTTCCCCCCAAACCCTCATAGCCTCTGTGCTTCGTCTCCAGGAGTTTAACTATCTTAGGTGTGTGTGATCTCTCGTGGCTGGCTTCTTTCACTTAGAAGAATGTTTTCAAGGTTCATCTGCTTGACAGAATTCATTCCTTTTTAGGGCTGAATAACATTCCGCTGTGAGTCTATACCTCGCTTTTGTTTATCCACTTACTTCTTGGTGCATATTTGAGTTGGTTTATACGTTTTGACTACTATGAATAATGCTGTTTTGAAACTTGGTGTTCAAGTATTTGTTAGTGCTCCTGCTTCCAATTCTTTCGGGTATATAGGTGCTCCTGAAAGATGATTTATAAAGGTGTTATGTCCCAGTATGCCCAACATCAATTAAGACTATCCTGCAAGTGGAGAATGTGTGGAATGCCCTAATCCTGGGCATATTTCAGCTCAGCTCAGCTCAGCAGCACCCTGTGCTGCAGTGGTTGCTCCTGCTCATGACTGCACACACTGCTGCTGCCCAGTCGTAGCAGACACGAGCAGACCACCCAGCGGTAACCCAGAAAAGAACAAAATGCAATGCTGGAAGTGAATTTCTGCTAATGATGATCACTTTCCCACCATTGTAAAGTCAAGAAATCCTAGGGAGGACCATCTCAAGGGATTGTACTCCTACAAGTGGAATTGCTGGGGCATATGATAATGTTATGTTTATTTTAGTAATCTTATATTTTTGAGGGACTGCCACACTGTTGACCACAGAGAGGCTGTGCAGTTTTATATTCTCAACAGCTGTGTGTGAGCGTTCCAATGTCTCCACATCCTGGCTGACATTATGATTTTCCTTTTTGATAATAGCCTTCTAATGGGCGTGAAGTGGTATCTCATCGTTGTTTTGATGTACATTTCCCTAATGACTAGTGATTTGAAACATCTTTCCATGTGCTTATTGCTTTTTGCTCATTTGTGTGTCATCTTTGGAGGAGTTTGTTCTAATCCTTTACCTGTTTTTTTTTTTTAAGATTTATTTATTTTTATTGGAAAGGCAGAAATACAGAGAGGAGGAGAAACAGAGGGGAAGATGTTCCATTTGCTGGTTTACCCCCCAGGTGGCCACAGTGGCCTGAGCTGAGCCGATCTGAAGCCAGGAGCCAGGAAAGCTTCTGCCTTGTCTCCTATGCAGATGCAGGGTCCCAAGGCTTTGGGTTGTCCCTTTTCAAAATCATGATGTAGGAGCCATTCAACTTTTTTCTCCTTTTTCAATATTGTTTTGGCTATTCGGTGGGCTCTTGATTATTTATATGAGCATGAATTTGGTCATCATCTTGTCCATTTATGCTAAAATTTTCTGCTGGTATCTTGATAATGCATAGGAGTATTGTTATCTTAACACTATTACTCTTTTAATCCTTCCATATGGGCTACTTTTTCATTTATTTTGATGTTTAAGTTTTTGATGATACTACTTTTAGCATATAAATGTTGTACTTGTTAAATTTATTCTTGCGCTATTTTGATTCAATTGTAAATGGAATTTCTTTTGTTTTCAGATTGCTTATTGCTAGTGAATAAAAGTATAATTGAATTTTTGCATCAAAGTTAGATCTTGCAACATTGGTAAATCCATTTATTAGTTTTCAGAACTTCATATATTTGATTCCTATTTTCTGTTTGTAAGATCATGGCATGTGCAAGTAAAGATAGGTTTGTTTTCTTTTCCTAACGCCTTGCATTTCTTTTTCTTGCATTGACTATAACCTCAAGTTCAGTGTTGGGAAGAATTGGACATTCTTGTTAAAGGTGCACTTTCGATAGTATTAAAAGACCTGTATTTAAATGTGTTTGGTAGTCAGGGGCAAATCATTTCCCCCTTTTGTTTCCTTATGTACAGCAAAGCTACCTCAGAAGGTTCTGAGGAGGAAATCAAGCGGTATGTACTTAACAAATTTGTAGTCTCCGTGGGTGGCAGTGTCTATTCTTTTTGAATCCGTAAGATAGTGGAGAAAGCAAACCATTCACAGAAATAATTATAAAAATAAGATTACACAGGCTAAGAGTTACTAAGCAACGAATGATGTGTCTTGGACACCTCATTAGATAATTTTCTGAGGTGAAAAATGTAGACGATTTAGTGCTGTACAGAATAATGGTTTCAGAATTTATGATAGCAGTAATATTCTGGCACCGTGTCACCTAGTTTGGATTCTGTTTTAACATTCTTACTGTACATTAGTGTAATTACAACACACCGAAAGCTTGCTTACACAAAATGTCAAATTTTGTATGGTTTTAGTGTGGTTTTGTGAGCAGTTAGTGTCCACATGCATTTTTAAGTCAAAGGAGACTAGTCTTTTAGTTAGTACATGTTACTTCTGATTCATTTGAGCATCTCAGGTGCATTACATAGAATTATCACATGTTCCCATTTAGTTGAGATGAATCTGATGAGTTTTTTTCCCACGCAGTTCCCATTTTGGAATAGAAACATAAAAAATAGTCCATGATATAGCGGATGGGTTTATAAGGCCCTTCTGGGTTTTCACACCAAAATCGTGCTGGCGCTGTAGCCACAGGCTTATTTTGTACGTTTATTATTGCAAGAATGTCGTTATGCTGTCCTGGACAGCTTGCAATGCTTGGCTTTGTTGGTGTGTTTTAAGGGCGCCGTGGCCACAGACGAGAAGCTCTCGGGTTCTGATGCTGCCGCACCGTGTGAATGAGATTCTCACAGCGCCTCCCTCATAGGCTGGGGAGAGTGCCCCACTTCCCACTGCCCCTCCTCCCGCGGCTGGAGCTAGCCACACCTTCCCCCTATCGGCGAGAGCAGGTGGCCGGGCCCGGGAGACCTCGCGCCGCCGCCCCTAGTCGCGCATCACGTGACGCGGGTCAGCTGCGCCGCCGCGACCCCCCGCGCCTTGGCGGCGGGCGCCCGACGACGCCGGGTCTCAGGACCTCAGCTTTTCCCCCGCCCTTCCCCCACCATCCCGGAAAAGGGGAGGTTGGTGACGTCATCATCCGGGTACTCGCCGGCCGGGCCACGGTTCACAATGGAACAAAAACAAGCGGCCCGAGTCACACTCTGAAGGAGGCGGCGTGAAGCCCCGGCGGTTAACCCTCTGCTCGCCGGATTCCCTGCCGCTCTCCCCAGCCCGGCCCCTTCTCTTGCTTGGTAGGTTCCTTCTCACGCCTCCTGCCTCCCTCGGGCTCGTCCTCTGGCCACTTCAGCCCTCGCCCCGCTCCCGAGCCCAAGGCTCGGGCGCCTAGGTGCCGGAACGTGACCCGGCCGAGAGCCACCGGGTCCGCCTGAGGAGAACTCTTTACCGCATTGTCTGCCCCTCCCCCCAGCTCTCGGGGCTCCTGCCGTCTCACGCCTAGCCCTGCCTCCCGACGGCGCGCTGCGCCCCTCCGGGCTGAGGGGGGCCGGGGGGCGGGCCGCAGGGGGCGGGGCCGCAGGGGGCGGGGCCGCAGGCGCCTTTGGGCGGGACTCGGGGTAGTGGGAGTCTGCGCCGCCGCCGCCGCCGCCGCCGCTGCTGCCGCGGGCACCGCCGCGTCCGCCGCCGCCACTGGCCGAGCGGTTTTTTTTTTTTTTTTTTTTGCTCTGTGTATGTGTGTGTGTGTGTGTGTGTGTGAGTGTGAGCGTGTCTGTCGGATCCGCCATATTGACGAGGACGGGCATCCGCGGCTGCGGAAGCTAGTCTCCGCCGCGGCCGGAGCCGCAGCCTCTGCACCCGGCCCCTTCGGGCCGCTGCCGAGCCCCTCCCCGCCGTGTACAGCTCACAATCGTCGCGGGAGCCCGCTCTTGCCGCCCCCTGTCTCTGCCCCTCTCTGCCCCTCTCCCTCACTGTCTGTCCGTCTGTCTCTCTCGTGAAGCGGTCGCCTCAGCGCCCGGTGCTCGTGTCAGCGCCGGCAGCGCGGAGGCAGCCGCCGCTAAAGCGGCGAAGTCCCGAAGCGGGGGGACTGAGGCGGCGACTTAGGGGAAGGTGAAGTCGCCGCTGCAGGAGGAGGAGGAGCAGGAGGAGGTGACGCAGGAGAAAGCGCACCAGCCGGAGCCCGTGAGAGCCCCAGCTTGCGGGGAGAAGGGGGGAAGCGGGCCGTCGGCGGCCGGGGAGGAGGAGGAGGCGGCCGCGGGCAGCGGCGCTGCAGGGCGGGTGCGGGGAGGAGCGAGTCCGGCGCCCGGGTGCAGCCCGTCCGTTTTCACGCTTGCAGCTCGGAGCCCGGCGGCCGCAGCTTGGAGACAGACTTTGTCTCCCGGTCCCCGTCCCTCCCCCGGGCCGGCCTGGGATGCACCCCGGCTAGACGCCGTGGCCCCCAGCCTCGTGCCGCTGCCCGCCTCCGCGTGTCCCGGTTCTGAGGAGAAGCCCGTGTCGCGCGGTGAGTAGCCGCCCGCGGCCGCGCTGGGGCGACGCGCCTTTCCGGGACTGGCGGGCGGGCGGCAGGGGTTAAGGGAGGGGGCAACAGCTGCTTCGGAGGGCAGTAGGTGTGCGGGCGCGTGCGGGGCCTGAGGCGGGGGGAGGGGGCTCCCCGCTGCCAAGCGCTCGGTGGCGCGGGGCTGCGCCGGGCACCGCGTCGGGGTCCCGAGAGCGTGTCTGTGTGTTTTGGACTGTAAGGGAAAATGGCTGACGGCTCCGTCCCTCCCCCTCCTCCCCCTTCTCGTCCTGTCTGGGGCCCCGAAAGGAGGAGGAGGAGGAGGAGGATGGAGGCTCCGGGCGGGGTGTGCGGCGCCCTGCCCCCCCTCCCCGGTGCCCCCTCCCCCCCGCCCCGGGGGGCCGGGTCAGCGCGGGGCTCGGGGCGCCCCCCGCCGGAGCCGCCGCCGGCGCTCGGCCAAGTCGGGGCCGCCCGCCTCCCCGGGCTCGTTCCACTTGACACCGAACGCCATTGCTGAGGTGGAACGATTGGGAACGGCCGAGCTAGGCCCTGGCGCGGCGGGGCGCTCGGGCCCGACGCCGGGGCCCCCGTCCCCGCCCCCCGCGCGCCCCCGCTCCCCCGCAGCTCCTCGGCGGCCCCGCGGTCCGCGAGGCGAGGCCGGGTGCTCGGCCGGCTCCGCCCCCCGCCCCCGCCCGCTCCCGCCCCCGGCCCCGCCACTCGCCCGAGCCCGAGGCCGCCCCAGACGTTGGGATGCCGAGCGCCCTTCCAAGGCAGCTCGGACGTGCCACCCTCCTGTTTTTAACTATTTCTGCAGAAATCTAAGGCTGTGTGAGTTTCTTGATGTGAGGTCCTTCAGATACTCGGGATCTGGGGTTGGAGGCTTGAAAAACGGCTGCCTTTTCATTCATTCTGAAATACACGGAGTTAATAGAGAAGGCGGATCTTTGGAATTTTGTAGGGGCTGCAACCTTCATGGGCGTTTGTGACATCTTTTATCGAAGCTGTTTAAATGAAGCGTATTCTTTTCGAGAAGTTGCGTAGTTCTAGTATAAATTGAATTTTCCACAGTTCACAGGTGTGTTCAGTTGCTTCCGACCGAGGTTTGCTAGATGACTTGAGCTTTAAGCTGACTAGCCATACTTGATGGGGTGGGGAGAAATATTGATGGTATTCTTTAATCTACAAACCTACGGATTTTCTGTGTTTTCTTTATGTACTTTTCACTATTGAGGAAGAATAATTTTCGGTGCTTTGTTTAGGAAACTTTTCAGCAGGTATTTAATCATCACTTCCAGCTCATTATCTACTGTTAAGATAAGGACTCAACTAAAACCAGCTTGGCTTTCTTAACCTGTTCGTGTGAACTTAAAGAACGTAAACTCTTCTTGCACTGGTGTACTGATTTCAGTGGGTTGCCATTTTGGTTTCAGCAGACGCCTTCCAGATTCTTGGAAGATTGATATATTAAATGTACAAAGATGTCTGAGATTGTAAACTCAAATGCTTTGTCATACTTTATTTTAGCCCTTTAAATCTTACTGTTCCTGTGTTTAGAGGGGAAGCCTTAAGTGTTGAAATTGGTCTTCCCAGGGCGATCTCAAGAGGATTTTTATATTTTAGTTCTTTTGTTTTTCTCTAATTGGTGAAGAAGTCAGTTGGACTGTTTGGATTATCTTCTCTCTACCGTCTTTATTGTGTTTTTGCTCAACTGCATTTCTTAATGTTCTCCTGCTGTTTTCGTTTTTTGGGGGTGGCGGGTTTGTTTTTGTTTTTTTTCTGACCTTGATAATTCCTGAGAAGATTTCTGGAGGGAATATGTACCTTTGGAAACATCCTGTGCAAGTGATATATTCTTCAGAAAGTAGCTTTGAAGGGCAGAATTCTCTTTTTCAGCAGATTATTTCAATTTCTGATGTTAGATTCTCCTGTAAGTGCAGTGCCCGGATAGGATTTACTCTGCATCTTTTTTTTTTTTTCAGGATCTTGAGATTCAATTTGTGATACCTCAAGAGGATACAGGATTTTGTGGATAGCTCCTTATATAATTTCTCTTTATAACATGGTAATTAATACTGCTTATACTTTGGAAATCATGTGTTTTTCTGGAACTTGCCAGGCATCTAATTGTTCACTAATTGGATACATGCAAGCATTCGTTCAATCTTTTTACTTTATCAATTTTTAGTGTTTTTCATGCTTTCAGAATTTTGATATCAGACCAATCTTTAAAGCAGGTTAAAGTTGCTTGAAATTTACAGGGATATACATTAAAGATTTAGTCCTCTTGTAAGACTTCTGGCAGTAATCGGAGGAGGGGAAATCCCACCCTTGCGGGTATGGAATTAGTTGGTTTTTATTCTAAAGGAATATTTTCATAATTGCATTGTGTTGTCTCCCCTGCCTGGTTATACCTTCTGAATATTAAAATGTTGTGTTTTTTTTCTTTGCTTTTTAAATTTGTTTTTAAAAGAAAAAAATCTGAGAGATGTGATTTTAGTTTCCATTTGGTTCTTTTAGGAGCTATGTCTTTGAAAGTCATTTTTATTGCTGTGTTTCTGCATTTTAACCCAGAGACTAATGAGAAGTTAGTGCCTTGGACAGCAACTCTGATTGCATATTGGAATCACTTGGGAGAATTTAAAAAAAATACACTCATCTCTGTGTTTCAGCCCCAGGGACTGATTGTACTGTTCTGATAAATGAAGCATGGGTAAAGGTATATTTTTAAAGCAATGTGGATTATTCTTACATGGAGTCAAAAGTTGAAAACCACTAGCTAACTAGCTATTGTTCTAAGTTTGTTATAGAACTTTCAAATGGATAAATAAGGTGATTTTTCCTCAAGTATTTTCAGTTAGCATATTTTCAGTTAGTGATTAAATATGTCATAATTGATAACCATTTTCCAGTATTACCTTATATAGGTAGTATTATTACCATTACAAATTACTGAGAGCTGTTAATCAACTAGTGATGCCTCAACTATTGTGCCTTATTAGTGAAATGACAATGATTGTTCTTTTTATAAACCAGGTAGGATTTTTTTGTCTGCTGCACTGTTCTTTATAAGAATATTGAAATTGTTTGCAATTTGAGGAATACCTGGATTGGCCAAGGGCTGTATTAAAGCTTTACAGTAAACAGGTTTATCGCCTTTCACATTTTTTCCAATCTTTTCAGGCTGATAGTTTAGTTGCTTAGTTTGTTTAGAATTAAAAGTAATGTTAGGCAACTTAATATTCATTAAGGATATTTATAAAAAATAAGTATCTCCAGTTTAAGTCATCGATAAAGGAATAGTTGATTTCACATGAAATCGTTATTGAGATAATTTGGGATTTCTGAATTTTGGTTAAAAAAATCAGCTTAATTTTCCCAAAAACTTTCCAAAACTAAGTTTGATTTTGCATTTTGTAGTGTTATTTGGCAACTTTATTGGTTGAGAATTGTTTTTGCAATGGACAAAATAACAAACAATTTGTTGGTCCATTGTGCTAAGTTCTGTGTAAAGAGTGGAAATCTGAGCATTTTTAATGTGATATCAAATTCCTAAAGATGTTTCTGTACAATTTCATTCTAGAAAATAGGACTTCAGTGATCATTAAAGTTTATGCTCTTGAAATTATGGCACATAGTATCTTGGGGCTTGATTTATTCATTACTGTTTATAACATAATTACGTGATGTACTTTTAAGGAAAAAGGTGCTAAAAGACACATTCTTAGGATGAGATACTGTATGTAAGGTTTTTCAAACCTGCCTCTGCTATATTCTGTGAGCTTCAAAGGATTTGCACACACCCCCTGTATACCCTATGCATACATCCATCAGCAAATGGGTTTCCAGTGTTGCTCAGTAATTCCCTGAAGGTGATGTTATCAGAATCTTTGGTTCTGCTTTTTCAAAATATTTGCCTAGGTGTTACGCTTCTGACATTGTAATTGAGTACATTTGTGACTGGAACTGGGCCCTAAAAACCCCACACAACAGGGGCTGTGTGTCGCAAGGTTTTTTTTGTTTTGTTTTCAAGTTCATTTTGGGATAAGGGAAGATTTGAGCTCCCTTTGTCTTCAATGTCTATGCATAGTTTTTTTTTTTTAATATACATTTTCATGAACATTTTTGAAAAGATTTATTTATTTGAAAGGACAGATGGAGAGTTTCCAATTTGCTGGTTTATACCCCAGATACGGCCAGTGCTGGGCGAGGCTAAAGCCTAAAATTTCATCTGGGTCTCTTACATGGGTGGCGGGAGCTCAAACATTTGGGCCATACGCTGCTGCTTTTCCCAATTAGCAGGGAGCTGAGTGGCAGGTGGAGCAACGGGCACAAACTGACACCCACTTGATGCTGGCATTGCCATGGGTTGTTTTTGCTTGCTATTCTGTAACATCAGTCCTTCCTTAAACTTTTTGAAGACCTCTTATGCATGAACTTCAACTTCATTTTACAGCAAAATAAAATTAGCTTTAAATCCCATTTTCCTTGAACCGTTTGAGATACTCTGATGTATGTACTTTATGGGAAACCGAACATTTTAAGAAGTATTTCTTGTGCTACCACATAAGCCAGTGGAATTTCTCTGCTACCTCTTTTTAGTAGTAGAATTTCATTCTTAATTGTAGTGAGCCCAAAGTCAAGTTTAGGAGGAATAGTATCTTAATTTGGGGGGCAGAAATGGCATATTCTGCTACTTTTGCCATTCGTTTTCTGTATTGACGCTGCTATGAGTAAAGTTGCTCCAATGAAGTAATTTGGCCAACGTAGCATGTATAGACTGTCTTCTTCATGAAATGATTTCTGTGGCTAACATCGTATTAATGGTTAAATTATTCTAGCCATTACCTTTGTAGGACTCAAAATTTGCAGTAAATTCGCTAGTTGGCGTAATAATAATGCCAGGAAGGGATGCTGTCCTTTACCTTTGTGTACTGTAAACTAGTATTCTAGACTAATACTGTTCAGAAAAAATGGCGAAATCTCTGGTTTTGTGTATATATATAGTACTTTGAACTGTTCATGTAGAATTGGTCCATCTTTTTTTTTGAAGATTTTATTTTTATTATTGTTTTATTGGAAAGGCAGATATACAGAGAGGAGAGACAGAGAGGAAGATCTTCCATCTGATGATTCACTCCCCAAGTGAGCGCAACGGCCGATACTATGCCGGTCCGAAGCCAGGAGACTCTTCCAGGTCTCCCACGTGGGTGCAGGGTCCCAAAGCTTTGGGCCATCCTCTGCTGCTTTCCCGGGCCACAGGCAGGGAGCTGGAAGGGAAGTGGGGCCGCAGGAATAGAACCGGCGCCCATATGGGATCCCTGGCGTGCAAGGCGAGGACCTTAACCACTGCACCACCGCCTGGCCCGTAGAATTGGTCCATCTTATGATATCTTGCAGTTTATCCATTCTGAAATTGAGCTGGAACCTGTTAGACCCATGTTAGGAACTGTTTCCAAAGGAATTATTTTCTTTAGGATGATTTTGAACTGTAGACTTGGATATTTGGTCCCATCTATCATCTGAATTGGGAAGGCGAAGGGGGAGTAGGAAAAGGCTGTCTGTATATCCTGTAGAGCCATCTCCTTCTTGGCGAGTTTTGTAGCCATTGAAAGTTTTAAGTTCAGGTTGTCAGTTACATCTCTCTTTCTGGTCTTGTCTCTGAACTACTTAGTTTTTTCCTTTCAACTACTTAACACCTTTTCTTCTTTTTTGTAAGATTTATTTACTTGAAAGGCAGAGATCTTTTATCGCCTGGTTACAGTTCAGAAGGCCTCATCTGGTGGGGCTGGGCCAGGCAACCAGCTCACTCTGTGGGTGCGTTGGGCCATCCTTTGCTGCTTTCTCAGATGCATTAGCAGGAAACTGGATCAAAACTGCAGCAGCTGAGAAGCGAAGCAGCACTCTGGGATTGCAGGTGTTGCAATGCCAGCCCCTGCTTAAAACTTCTGAGTGAGCACAGAAGATGCCATGTTGTCAGACCTGTGTTCTACCTAATAGTATTTTGTCTGGTACAAGATAGTGCAGAAAGATTTAATTACTCTGCTCGGTAACATCTCCAAAGATCAGAAAGCTAACTTTTGTAAAGGGCCAGATAATATTTTGAACTTTGCTGGGAAAAGAGACAAAAATGAGGACATGGGACAAAGTTGTTTTTTTTTTTTAAATCAAATTAATGATATAATGACAGTTGAGTTAAATTATATAACTCAAGTCTAATGAGACAGTTTGGTATGTGCGTGTGGATGATACAGTTGTTTTGCTTAATTAGGATTTAAAGTTAGTATTGATTGCAAATGCTTCTGTGTGAAATCCTTCGTTAGCTATGGCTATCCATAAACAGTAGGCTGCATTTAGTCCAAGACCTATTTGGCAGGCATTGTTTATACTATCTGTTCTCAAACCTAGAGGACCTGTTAAAACATTGCTGGGGCCTTCTCCCAGAGTTTTAGTGGAACCCTTGAATTTCTAATAAGTTTCTTAGCTGGGGACCACTAGAATTGATGATTAATTTTTAGTTGGGTTTTATGATGCAACCAGTTAAGCTACCTGTTTGGATGTCTGCATAGCATATTAGGAGTTTGAATCGTTTACCACCTCCAATTCAACTTTCTGCTAATGTGTCCTGAGAGGCAGTAACTTAATGGCGCAAGAGCCTGTCCCTGCAACCCATGTGGGATAGCCGGATAGAGTTCTGGACCCCAGCCTCGCCGTTGGGAGTATTTGGGGAATGAACCAGAAGCTGAAATACCTGATTGTGTGTTGCCCTCCATTTACAGTAGATGGAAAATCTGTTTTTAAAAGTTTTCAGCACCTCCTGCTTTTCTTCAGGTTTATTGCTTTGATAATGTCTTGAATCTATATTTCATTTTAAGTGCAATAACTACGTTTTAAAAGGCTCACTGTGTGCTATATTGTATACAAGGTAACTGAATACAAGGTAAGTGAGATAGAATGGCTCATACGATACACAGCTTGAAGTAGTTTAAAAAATAGGCATCGGAGCTGATGTGGCACCTGTGTTAAGCTACCACCTGTGACGCTAGCCCCTCGTGGAAAGTTTCCTAAAGATACATCTTAGAGTTTTTAAGATCTGGTTATTAAGTTACTCTGTTGTTTAAGATGTTTGATGGAGCTGACATCATAGCACAACTGTTTAAGCTGTCATGATGCTGACAACCAGTGCTGTCCTCTACTTCCTATCCAACTCCCTGCTAATGAACCTGGGGAAGGCTGTGGAGGATGGCCCACGTATTTGGGCCCTTCTTAACCACATAGGAGAACTCAGATGCAGTATCAGACTCCTGGTTTCAGCCTGGAGCAGTCCCCTTCCTTCCTCTCCTTTGCTATGGGGTAGCAGATATCCTTTTTTTTTTTAAAGAAGTTTTTTTGAATTATGTGGTACAATTTCGTGTAGACTGGGATTCCCCCCCAAACTCCCACCCCCAACAGATTTTCCCCATTTTGCTACAAGGTAGCAGGTACCCTAAGTGGCTGCTTCAGCCACTGTGCTGTAACACCTGCTCCAGCTTTTTGGAATTAGCTTTTTTCCCCTAAGATTTTCACTGTGATTTGTTTTCGTTGTTGTAATTTGTGGTTCTAGTTTGTGTTTTCTCTCTTCCTTCTAATGTGTTGTGGCTTGGAAAATGAGATGACAGTGCATGTGTTACAGTTTGTGTGTAGTTACGTACAGTAGAGTCTATTTTAAGAATTTTGTAATTAGCTCTGCTTTCTGTTTCTTTACTTTTTTCCTACTATAAATATTAACTAGTCTTCTCTGAGGTGTATTTGAATTTTGTGGTCTCTTTCATGTGTTATAATAATATAGTACTAATCTTTGCCTCCCTTAAGTCAGTCTCGGGCTTCTGTGCATTAACTGACTGAAGGGTTTTTTTTTTTTTTTTATTGCAAGATGATAAATGCCTGTTGGAGAACAATTTGGTTTTTGCAGCCTCACTAAATTTTTGCATCACTATCTTACATATTTATTTTCCATTTTGTATGTAGTTGTATATAAAAGTAAAAGAAAAAAGTAAAAATGCATCCTCTGAAGGTCTTAAATACTTGATTTAGAACTGATAAGGGATGTGAATCTTTAATCTTACTAGGTTAGGTTTTGCTTGTTAACCTTGTTCAGTGGTGGACAAAATATTTAGAGTAAAATAGGAAATTACAGCAAATAATATAAAGCCTGTGTTTGAAAAGTGACGGTAGTCAGGAATTTTATAATGCTGTTTTGTGCTCTGAGAATGGGACAATCTTTTAAAAACTTGACTCTGGCTTTGAAATATTTGTCACATCTTCACAAAGGCATTGTGTTTTGAAGGAGGATGCTATACTGTATATACCATCTAGATTTTTATGGGAATAACTAGAGAAAATACTTATATGTATTGTTTCCTTTGTAGATATTTATTATCCCAAATTCTTGCAGCTTACTCAGTTTTGAGGCAGGAGGAATTTTGTGGTCAGATGAAGGGTTACAGGAAGAACCTAACATAGTACCTAAAGTTGTATTCTTTGTTTGATTTCAGTACATGTCATTATCTGAGCTATATAAATGTCAGCCGAGGATTTCTTTAGTTATTCTCAGTGCATCATCAGAAAGGGAATCATGTCAGTTAAAAAATCATGGGAAGATATTTTGGCTGCGTTTCAACTATACAAGCACAGAATCATGTTCCTGGGCCTGGCATGATGGCTCCGTGATTAAAATCTTCACCTTGCCACTGCTGCAGTTTCATGTCCCAGTTGCTCCACTTCCTATCCAAATCCCTGCCTCTGGCCTGGGAAAGCAATAAAGGATGGTCCAAAAGCGTTGGGACCCTGCACCCACATGGGAGACCTGCAAGAAGCTCCTAGCCCCTGGATTTGGATAGACCAGGCTGAAGCCAGGAATTGGGAACGTAGTGCAGGCTTCCTGTATGGGTTCCTAGGGATCTGACTGCTTGAGTCATCACCTTGCTTCCCAGGGCCCACATTAAGAAGGAAGCTACAATCAGCAGCTGGAGGCAGGGATTGAATCCTAACTCTGATATAGCATATGGGTGTATTCTGTGGTGTCCATCATAGGCCTGAAATGAGGTCATTTTGATGTGGTTTTCTTTTTCTTTTTTTCTTTTTTTTTAGTTTATTTTGACAGTCTTAACATAGTTGATTAGGGCACAAAAGGGTCCAGGGCTACAGGAAAGTGGGTAAGACTATTGTTTCCACTTATTTGTCTGTGTCTGGGGTAAAGGGGGAGAAAAAGGGAGAAGCCCCACCCAGCCTCCCACCCATCCCAGGTCCCTGATGTGGGGCATTCTCCGAGGGTCTTGCTCAAGTGGTTTCGATAATTCAACAGTTAGAATTGCTCCCAATCTTGCCAATCCAAGCACGATGAAATCGCTGCAGAATCCACTAGTTGACATAGTCCACTTACAGTCTCCGTTTGCCCAGATTTTGACTGCCAACACATGGTTGGGGTAGTTGATTGATTTGTTCTGTCCTCTATCCTCTGTTGTGGTGCCAGGTGTCCTCTGCAGGTTCTGATAGACTGCCATAGTCCTCCATGTGCACCTGGATATGCTGTCCACTGCTCCATCTGAGCGTCTGCGGAGGGTCAGCTCTGGCACTTGCACTCCATGGTCAGACCATGGAACCTGCACTTCATGGTTGGGGTTCTGAGTCCGGCAGTTCGATTGGGGAGATCCTCAAAGAAACTTTGTCTGAGGTGATCTCAGACCAGATTCTTGTGTGTGCTTGCCAGTACAGGGCCTGACACAGTCCATCACTCCAATCAGGTAGTGGTTGCAATTGCTGGGTCAATTCTGATGTAGTTTTCTTACATTATTTTTTATTCTTATACCCAAACTGTCCATAATTGATATCAGTGCTGAAGCTTTTTACATCTCAATGGCTTTTTTTTCCCTTGAAGCTCCTTTTCTGCCTTGTCTGTGGTCTAATGTTTAGCTCACATACTGTCTTCATGAAATATTTTCCAATTCTTTCCAGTTGGAAATGCTAATTCTTTTCCTGATTTTTATTAGCAAGGGATTTTTAAAGATATTTTATAGGGAAGGCAGGTTTTACTGAGAGGAGAGACAAAGATGTTCCATCTGCTAGTTCACTCCCCAAGTGGCTACAATAGCCAAAGCTAAGCTGGTCCAAAGCCAAGAGCTTCCTCTGAATTTCCCACACAGGTTCAGGGTTCCAAGGCTTTGGTCCATCCTCTACTGCATTTCTGGGCCACAAGTAGGGAGCTGAGAGGTAAGTTGGGCAGTTGGGATACGAACTAGTGCCCATACACAATCCCGGTAGATACAAGGTGAGGATTTAGTCACTGAGCTGTTGTGCTGGGCTGGGCCAGATCAGAGCTAGGAGCTGTTAACTCGATCTGGGTCTTGTAAATGGATGGCAGGATCCTAATTACCTTAGCTGACAACTGCTGAGGGTGCACTGTAACAGGAAACTGGAATTAGAAGCAGAGTCAGGACTGGAACTCAGGTATCCTGATGTGGGTATCCACTTAACTACAACTGTGGTGTGAAATTCCTGCCCCACATTCTGTTTCTTTGTGTTTCTTCAGAAACAATCCCTGAGAAGATGACTCTGGGAAATTTCCTGAGACTTACCTTGTCTACATCTGAACTATCCTTTGTTGATGACCACAACTTCTCTCAGCCCGGTTGAGTGTAGTGGGTAATAGTAAAAAGCCCTGATCTCAGTTAGAAGGCTTGGTTCTAGTTGTAACTATCTTACCAGCAGGAAACTAAAACAAAGCATATGGGCTGGATTAATTGCTGTCTTATTCTAACAATTAAATAATTGGATTGATTACTTTAATGCTATCTTAGGCACAGTGATATATAAAGATGATTAACCTCTGTTTTGAAGACTATAAGGTTTAGTGTGCCAGACAGTTAATTATTCCGTGTAATAAGAGCTGTATTAAATAGGGAAATGTAAAGTTCAGTGGTCAAAAGAGATGAAGAAAGCAGTTGAGTAAGATTTGTTGGTTTGGAGAGTTGTACCATTTTGATGGCCTTATGAATTAGAGCAAGAGTTTTCAGGCAAATGGAACAATTTGAGGTTACGCTGGTTTTCCTAACCTTGAAACTACTGACAGTTTCGGCCAGATTATTTTTTTCTTGTGGGATGCTATCCTAATCATCTTTGAAGTCTCTGCCCTGTAGGTGTCACTAATGTACCCTCTGTCCCCAGTGGAGACAACTAAAAATGTCTTCCGACATTGCCATATGTGCCCTGGAGGAAAAACTGAGGGTCATTACTTATAAATGGATGCCTGAAAGTATAGTGTTTTAGAGGAAGAACTAGTAGAATATGGAACTAACATTGGAGATTGGGATAGGACATATTGTGGAAGAAACTAGAGAATTTGAGTTTGTCTAACACCACAAGGAGGAACGTAGTGCCATTTTAGGGGACTTGGGTTTAAGTTTTATGTTTGCTTATTTGCATCGTATTTGAAAAGCAGAGAGGGACCTGTACTGTGGTGTAGTAGGCTAAGCCTCCACCTGCAGCATCAGCATCCATATGGGCACCCATTCGAATCCTGGTTGCTTAATTTCTTTTTTTTTTTAAGATTTATTTATTTGTTACAAAGTCAGATATACAGGGAGGAGGACAGAGAAGAAGATCTTCCATCCAATGATTCACTCCCCAAGTGAGTGCAACGGCCGATGCTATGCCAATCCCAAGCCAGGAGCCAGGAACTTCTTCTGGGTCTCCCACATGGGTGCAGGGTCCCAAAACTTTGGGCCGTCCTCGACTGCTTTCCCAGACCACAAGCAGGGAGCTGGATGGGAAGTGGAGCTGCCGGGATTAGAACCGGCGCCTATATGGGGTCCTGGTGCGTTCAAGTCGAGGACTCTAGCCGCTAGGCCATGCCGCCGGGCCCTTAATTTCTGATCTGACAGCCTGCTAATGACCTGGGAAGGAAGCAGAGGATGGCCAAAGTGCTTGGGCTCTTGCAGTCGTATGGAGACCTGGAAATAAGCTTCTGGCTCCTGGCTTTGACCTGGTTTAGCCCTGGAGGTTGCAGTAATGGGAAGTCAAGCAGCACATGGAAGGTCTTTCTCTTTGTAATTCTTCCTTTTTAAATATAAGTAAGTAAATCTTTAATAAAGAAAAGCAGAGTTCTTTCATCCATTGATTCATTCCCAAATGCTCATAACTGCCAGACCTGGGTCAGGACAAAGCTAGGGAGTCATTCTAGGTTTCCCATGATCATTGCTTCCTCTACCTCCCAAATGTGCAGGGACCTGGAGTCAAGTAGATGTCAAACTTGGGCTCAGAATTTTGATGTAAAATACAGGCCCCTCAGGTGGTTGATATAAGTGTCATGAGTTAAGTTTTGGAAGATAATTGTGCTAGGTTTGTTGGAAGAGATTTGGATAGTATGGGAATTGAGACTGCAACAGTATTTTACCAGTTGTGTTGAGAAATGGTAAGAGATAGTGGTGTAGGGAATAAAAGAATGGTATTAATGGAGCTCTCATGTGAGGGGGTGCTGCTGTTTTTGACTTGGGCTTCTTGTCACTGAATGGAGTACTAAGTTAAAAGTGAAACACCTCTGTTGTCTTTGAGCACTCTCCCAACCTCAGTTCCTTCATCTCACAGACAGCTGCTGTCTGTCGATATCTGTTGAAAGGTCATGGAGAAATGGAAACTGGGTTATAGAAGGACTGTACTCTCCCAGTGTGCCAGTGTGGTTTCTTTTGCTTAAGCAGTGGGATATCAAAGCATGTCTGTTTTTGCATAACCCTTGCCTCCACTCCCAAATGTACATGATAGAATCTGGCATCCTGAGATTATTACTATAGTTTGGTTGTATTTCTCTAATTTTTTGAAAGGCAGAAACACTGAGAGATCTCTTGCTGGTTCACTTTCCCAGTGCCTGCAGTAGCCAGGTCTGAGCCAGGCTGAAACTAGGGGACTGAAAATCAGTTCAGGTTTTTCACGTGGATGATGTGAACCTGACTACCTGAAACATCACTACTGCCTCCCAGGTTGTCTACTACTAGGAAGCTAGACTCGGGACTTGAGCTGATTTCAAACCTCTAGTATGGGATACAGCCGTCCAAGGGACGTCTTAGCTGCTGAGCCAACCATCTGCCCTTGTTTTTAAAATAGCTTGATACAAAGGTAGATAATTTTTATTGTTTAAATAGTTCCTTCAATTTTTTTTTCCTTTTTAAAAGATTTGCCCGTTTTTATGTGAAAGGCAGATCTACCAACAGGAGAGACAGTTTCGCTCTTCAAATGGCCATAATGGCCCGAGCCAAACTGATCTGAAGCCAGGAGCTTCTTCTGGGTCTCCCACGCGTGTACAGCGTCCAAATGCTTTCCCTAGCAGGGAGGTGGATGCAAAGTAGAGCAATTGGGACTAGAACCAAAGCCCATATGGGATGCCAGCATTAGGTGGAGGAGATGAGCTTGTTTAGCCATGACAGCCTGATAATAGAATTTTTCTTAATGTCCTTTCTATTTTTGTTACCACTCTCATCCAACTCGAGAGTTTTTTTTTTAAACATTTGTTTTTATTGGAAAGGAAGATATACAGAGAGAAAGATACTTCATCCGCTGGTTCATTGCCCAAGTGGCCACAAGGGCCAGAGCAGAGCTGATCTGAAGCCAGGAACTTCTCCTGGGTCTCCCACGAGGGTGCAGGGTCCCCAGGCTTTGGACCATCTCTACTGCTTTCCCAGACCACAAGCAGGGAGCTGGAAGGGAAGGGAAGTGGAACATCCACTTCCACATGAGATACCATCTCCTAAGTTTATGACTTTTATTATACTATTCGACATGAACACATTATTTTGAACTACTTGGATGTTTGCCTAATTATAAACAACAGTCACATCATTTCAATATTTTAGTTACTTTTCAATTGGAATGTCTTGGTGTTCAGTTGTACTATTTAATTTGTGACCTATTAAGAGCAACAGGGGTGGGCTTAGCATGTGAGTGCTATGTTTGATGTCAGGGGCAAGTGTGTAGAGTGGTAGGTCCAGTGATTCAAGTAGAAGAAAGCTGATTCTCCCATATGGCATATGATTGCAGTAGTATAGTGATACAAAACTCAAAGGAACTCATGCTTCAGGAGCTGACAGTTTTCCATCTATCACATTATATTAACATTAATATGTTTATTTGTGTTTAGTTTATAATTTTTGGTTTGCAGTTATGTAATAACTATGTATAAAGAATTTGATCCTGGTTTACTTGATAATTAAAGCAACATTAAATTAGAAAGGGTTTTAGAAATTTTGTTAGGGTAGGACTGGGATTAGCAAGCTTGTCAGCTTAATATTAGTAGAGACCTGGCACTTGGAATCAAGTGACTTTCTCTAATTATTAAATGATAGAGGTATTTCTACCTAAAAGTGTTCATCCTTTTACCCAACAGATAATTAGTAAGTTTTATAGTACTGCATAATTTTGGTGTTATTTATTAATGGTTTCCTGAATCTCCCTATTGTCGCATTTTCTTTAGAGCAAGTACAAAATATCTTATATACGGTGAGTTATCTTGGGCTTGAAACTTAACTTTTTTTTTAATTCTGTGAAATTCAGGAGAGTGGGAGAGAGAGAGAGTGCATCTGCTGGTTTACTTCCCAGATGGCCGCAAGAGCCAGGGCTGGGCCAAGGCAAAGCCAGGAGCTTCCCAGGCCTTTAGCAGGGATCTGCACTGGAAGCAGAGCAAGCCCTCATTCAAACTGTCCCCCTGTGGAATTCTGGCATCGAAGGCAGCAGATTTTTACCTGTTACATTATGATACTGTCCCTGAAACTTGCTTTTTTTTTTTTTAAGTATGAAATGTGCTTTTTCATATGAATATTTTTTTAAAGTTAAAGCACTATTGTAAAAAAAAAAAAAAGTGATGTTTCACCAATATTTCATTCTATTCTTAATGCAGAGGTCATGCCAATCTATTAATCCAGTTCACCTATTTGCTGCTAGAGCAGGCACATAAAATTTTGGTTTTTGGTAATAGGGTAATAAATGGATTCAAACTATTGAAGTTGTTCCTGTCTTTAAAAAAATCAAGGCAATTATGTATATCAGGAGCAGAAAATCCTCATAATCATTGTTGGAAGAATAATTTTTCCCTGGCTGATCTAGATACAATATTCCATGGGGAACCTCTGAAAGCTCAAAAATGAGAGTTCTCTAGAGTGAATGACAATCATCAGTTTCAGGAGCTTGATTGCTAACACTTGCTAAAATGCTTTCCGTTTATTGTGTGCCTTCTCTGTACTTGGGACTTTATATACATTTTCTTACTGAAGATTTCCAGTAGTCTGGAGATAACAGTTTCAACCTATATCATCTTAAGATAGAGAAGATGATATTTGGAGATTATGTATCAGTAAATTGGCTTGTTATATTGCAACATATGCGCTGCTTCAAAACTTGGTAGTTTCAAATTGTGCACCAGAAAGTAATGTGATTAAGCATAAAATTGATTGGGGCCAGTTCTGTTGCACTGTGGGTTGTGCCATCGCTTGTGACGGTGGCATTCCGTATTTGACTACTGGTTTGAGTCATAGCTGTTGCACTTACCACTGCGGATGTGTCTAGGAAGGCTGCAGAAGATAGTTGTAGCCCTGCAGCCCAAAAGGGAGAGCTGAATGGCATTCCTGATGGATTCAACCTTCTCTACCATTTGGCTAGTGACTCAGCTTATGGAAGATTCTTTTTTGTCTCTCCTTGTCTCTGCAACTCTTCAAAATAGTCTTTTTTTATATATGTATAACTTTTTAAAAAGATTTATTTTTATTGAAAGGCAGATTTAGAGAGGGAAGAAGACAAAAAGATCTTTTGTCAGCTGGTTTATTCTCCGAGTGGGGACAACGGCCGCCGGAGCTGAGCTAATCCAAAGCCAGGAGCCAAGCACTTCTTCTGGGGCTCCCAATGCAGGTACAGGGTCCCAAGGCTTTGGGCCGTCTGCTTTCCCAGGACACAAGCAGGGAGCTGGATGGGAAGTGGAGTAACTGATATATGAACTGGCACCAGTATGGGATCCTGGTGCTAGCAAGGCGAGGACTTAGCTGCTAGGCTATTGTGCAGAGCCTGTGAAGTCTTTTTAAAAAGAAAAACAAAACTGCTCATTATTTTGCAAATAGGAGCATCAGCGAAACACTACAAATTGTAATATGTAGCACAGTTGAAAAGATCGCAAATTGCTGATAGGTTACAACTAACGCAGTACTTTTTTTTTAATTTTTAATTTTTATTTTGACATTCTTTACATAGTTAATTAGGGTAAGAAGGTTCAAGGGCTACATGAAAGTGGATAAGACTAGTATGTTTTCCATATTGTTACCTTCATGTTTAAAGAGGGGTATGAAGGGAAAAGGCCCACCCGTTTTCCCACCCTCCCCAGGTCCCGGATGTAGGGCATGCTCTGAGGTTCTTGCTCAAGTGGTTTTGGTATTGCAACAGTTATGAATCGCTGTCAATCTTGCCACTCCAAGCACTATGAGGTCTTTGAAAAATCCACTGATTGACATAGTCCATCCTAGCTGAGATGGTTGGTTGACCTGTTCTGGCTTCTCTTTTTTCTTCGTTAGGGTTCTGAGTCCAGCATTTAGATTAGGAAGATCTCCAAAGAAACTTCTTGTATGTGCTAACAAGTACAGGGCCTGGCACCGTCCATCGCTCCAATTAATGCAGCACTTTTGAAAAAGTAAACTGATGGAAGGAGAACATGTGTCAGGAAATAATGTGAGGTGATGGTCCCCACTCATGCTGCATTCAGATTGTTACTTGCAAGTACACAATCTTACTGTTTTGGAAAAAAAAAATTAGCAATCACCATTCTGTTGTCCAGGATTTTTTTCTTTTGTTGATTTATTTTAGTCATTCATACAGGAAAACAGGTAGAAACCAAGTTTTTTAAAAAAGATTTATTTGTTTTTATTGGAAAGTCAGATACCGTGAGAAGGAGAGACAGAAAGATCTTCAATTTGCTGGTTCACTCCCCATGTAGCCACAGTGGCTGGAGCTCAGCCGATCTGATGCTCCTGTGTCTGCCAGGCAGTGCAGGGTCCAGCTTATTATTTATTATTATAGTAATTCTCATAGGTGTAAAGTGGTATCTCAGTAATTTTACTCTTCTGAGAAAGAAAGCCCTTGTCTGCTGGTTCGCTTCTGGGCTGGAACCAAAAGCCAGGAGCCAGGAACTCATTGACTGTCTGGCAGGTTGTTGGCAGCAACACCGTCACATGAGCCATCATAGCTTTTGCCCGGGTTCTGCATTGGCAGGAAGTCATGGTTAGTCTGAGTTGGGAATTGGACTCTAGTTCTCAGATATGGGCTGCAGGCATATTTAACTGCTAGACTTGATTCCTGCATGTATCGTTGTGGCTTTGATTTGGAGTTCCCTGATAGATAATAACTGTGTGCTTATTAGCTGTTGGTATATCTTTTGAGAAATGTCTGCTTGGATCTTTTGTCCATTTTTCTATTTTGTTTTCTACCTGCGTTGTGTGATGCTTTTATATTTTTTGGATACATGCTTTTTTTTTAAAAAGATTTATTCATTTTTATTGGAAAGTCAGCTTTACAGAGCAAAGGAGATGGAAAGATCTTCCATCTGCTGATTCACTCCCCAGGTGGCCACAATGGCCAGAGCTGAGCGAATCTGAAGCCAAGAGCCAGTTTTCTTCCAGGTCTCCCACGTGGGTGCAGGGTCCTAAGGCTTTGGGCTGACCTTGATTGTTTTCCCAGTCTGCTGGAAGGGAAGTAGCGCAGTTGGGATACAAACAGGCACCTATATGGGAACCTGACACATGCATGGTGAAGATTTTAGCCACTAGGCTACCGCAATGGGCCTTGGATATGTGATTTGTAAGTTTTCCACCTTCTGAGGGTTTTTTTTGTTTTCTTTTTTAACTGCCTTTATGTTGTCCTTTGAAGCACAAGTCTTTAATTTTGTTGAATTCTGATGTAAGTTGTACTCCTGTTTTTAGTGTTATATCTATAAGAATATATCGTCAGGGATTGGTCTTGCAGCATAACTCGTTAAGCTGCCACTTGCAACACTGGCATCCATGCAGGCGCCTGTGTGTGCCCCACTTCCCATACAGCTCCCTGCTGATGACTTGAGAGAAATGGAAAGTGGCTTGAATGTTTGGGCCTCTGTCACAGGTGTGAGGCGAATGTTGTCCTGGCTTTAGGCAGTCCGGGCCAGCCCTGCTCAGCCCTGGCCATTGTGGCCTTCTTGGGAGTGAACTAGCAAACGGAAGATGTCTTTCTCTTTGTTACTTTCTAGTAAATAAACAATCTAAAAATAATTGTAACGACACACTGCCAAATCCTATGTCATTAACATCTCCTATGTTTGATTCTCAGGGTTCTATAGTTTTTGATCTTATATTTAGATCTTTGATTTATTTTGAATTTGTTAATGACTGTGGGTGGAAATATTTGTATATGCGATAGACACTGTTTTTATAATTTTGTAATTGGAATCAATAGTGCCCAATGCTTGGGACTTTACTAAAGCTCTCCGTGCTGTCATGCTGGAAGCTCATCTTTTACTTGCTTTTTGAAAGAAGTTTAAGTTTCCTTTCAAAACTTTAAATATGCCATCTTCTTGCCTTCTGACCTGTGTTCTCTTATGAGAAATTGTTGATCTTACGATAGATTCTTTGTTCCAAGGATACACCCGTTTGCTTCTTGCTATCATGCATTGGAAATGTGAGTAAGGCAGACATGTTTGGCGGTAACGAGGAGCACAGGCTCCATTCCTCTCGTGGATGTGAGAACGTCAACCAGGGGCAACACAGTTGTGTTACTGGCTCTACTTGCCCAGAATGCCACAGGCTGTTCTTAGATATGCTTGGTTTTCTTGAATAAATGTATCTTCATGTTCCTATATCCCCCTTAGAGCAGTTTCTAGATACTTTACATTTAAAAAAATGATTCTGCCAGTTAAGGGTTTATTTATTTATTTTTTAACTGGTATGAGAGTTCATAGAGCTGCTTCTGTTGTTATTCCAGAATCATTTTCATGTTGTTACTCAAAATGAATACAGCCAGTTCAGAATTTTAGATTTCCTTGTAAAGGATGCCAAAGTTTACCAAAACTTGTATGTACATATTAAAGCTTCCACTACCCTAATCATGTACATATGACTTGATGGAAACTGTATGAAGCTTTAAATAAGAATAACCAAGTATTTTTAAGTGAATGACATTCTGTTGCCATGAAAAATTTCAAATACAAGGTATAGATTTATTGTGATAGCTTCTAGGAAGTATCCATGGGTATACATGGTGATTGAGTAACAAAAATCAGTGATTTGTGTTGTGTTTTTTGGTGGCTTTGAAAATAAGCTACAGTCAGCCCAGCACAGTAGCATAGTGGTTAAAGCCCTTGCCTTGAATGCACCAGGATCCCATATGGACGCTGGTTCTAATCCCTGCAGCCCTGCTTCCCATCCAGCTCCCTACTTGTGGCCTGAGAAAGCAGTCAAGGACGGCCCAAAGCCTTGGGCCCCTGCACCCACGTGGGAGACCTGGAAGATGCCCCTGGCTTCGGATTAGCCCCAGCTCCAGCTGTTGCTGCCGCTTGGGGAGTGAACCATCCGATGGAAATCTTCCTCTCTGTATATCTGACTTTCCAATAAAAATAAATACATCTTTAAAAAAGAATAAGCTACAGGTATTTAAGGGGTGGATTTCTTTTATTTGCCTTTTCTCCCCTCTTAGTTTCCCCTACTCACATTTAAAGAAACAGCATTATTTTGAGAGCTATACAGAGCCTTCATAATATAATGGATACACGAAGGACCTTGGAGTATTAAGAAATGTTACTCTGATTTTGCATAAGTCTGTATTATTCTCTTAGCTTCTGTTTATCTGTTGGGTTGAACTGATGACTGTGTGGGATAGGTACGACGATTAAATGTGTTTACAGATAAAGCACCTACTGTAGTGACTGATACACAGCTTTTCTAGAGTAATGTGGAAATTAAGGAAGAACTGGAAAGGAGCCACTGCAGAGAGCATTTGAATGGTATGGAATCAACAAATCCACAAAAGAAAAATTCCTTAGGTAGTGTAAATACTAAAATGTGTTTTTCCTTGCTTTCAGTGTCTGAATAATAATCAATTATAATGTTTGTCATAAGCAATAAAATCAAATTTTTCCCCTAAAATAATTATTTTGAATTATTTTTCAGATTTTGCTAGCACAAGAAAACATTCTGTAGCTCCAAATTGTTGTGCAAATAATCAATTGCCTAAAACTATTAACATTTACAATTTTTAATTTTGTGATTACTTCATACAGTTTTGATTATTGACAATTTCTCTGTGCTCCAAAGGTGTGTGAAGTTTGCAGTGCCCTGTGAGTGTCCTTTCTGACATTGTAGAAAAGCTGTTGTTGTATATGATACTTTTTTTCTAGATAAGTTTATAACCAGGTTACCTTTAAAGGCATATTGACTGTGTCATAGCAATAAAAACTTAGTTTGAAATTTAGTAAAGTCTGTATTCTTGAAAAATAAGTGTTTTAAGTCCTAAAATTGTAGTCATTTTGAAGAGGCTTAGTTGCTTGAAAAATTTAAATTGGATTTTGATAATGTTTATTCATTGTGTGTTTAAATTTGTTTCCTCCATATGATATATTCATTATAAAATAATTTATAAACATCTTGCTAAGGAAGTTGTAATTATAGTTTTAAAAATTAGTTGGAAATCTAGTACCTCATGAGGGCAAAGTACTGTTCATGTTGTATGGCTATCTAGTGAATCAAATATTTTATGAATAGAAATACAAGAGTTGTGACTGTCAGCTAAACAAAATCCATTTGAAAAAAGACAACTAATTGTTTTCTCCCTTTGATTTTTTTTTAACAGAATAGCTAAAATTCATGAGTTAAAATAAGTTCCAGATATGAACTTAAGGGCAATGTTCCAAATTGTTAAAAAAAAATTTCATGTTACTTTGTCCAGTAAAGGAATGATTTTATGAAATATTGGAGCTTCTCTTGTTTTTCTCAGTCTGTATGTAATGTTAGTCCCACAAGAGCAGAAATATTTGAGGTACTGAGCACTGCTATATCTACCCTTTTTTTTTTTCAACTTACTTATTTTTATTGGAAAATCAGATTTTTACAGAGTGAAGGTAGGGACAGAGAGAAAGATCTTCCATCTGCTGGTTCACTCCCCAAGTGGCTGCAGTGGGTGGCGCTTGGGCCACCTGCAGCTTTCCCAGGTGATATAGCAGGGAAATGGCCTGCTGTATGCGATGCCAGTGCCTGTATGGGATGTTATTGCAGCAGGTGGAAGCTCCCTGCCACAGTGTTGGTCCCCTCCTCTATGTGAATGATGTGTGGCCCATTGAAGATGTTCAATGAGTATTTCCTGGATGACTGGGAACATTGTCCAGCTGTTAGGTAAAGATGATGCTTCTGCCGTTATGGAAAATGCTGGGACGCTATGTTGGAATATGGGGAAAAAAGTATCTAAAAAGGCAGTCTAAGATTACCATTTTATTGTATCTTGTAGAAAATTCAAGATGCATTGTATTTATACATTCCTTTCTTTGTGAAATACTTGAACCTTCATGTCATAAAATTTCACTGCATTATTTATTGAGGATTCCTATTGGAAATGATTGTTACTGTGTCATTTTAAGTGATTTGACTAATTGTTAATTTTGTCATTTGTTTGAAGGGTTACTGCTGCTTAGACTTTGTATTAAGACTGCTTTTAGCCCTGCTATATACCTAAATTTGTGATGCTGAAAATAAGCCCTGCCAGAGCCATGAGATGGCTCCTGGAAATGAAGTGAAGCAGTGTGATGTCCACCTATTTGCCCAGCTTGGGCTGAATGAGGTTTATTAAGAAAAGTGTAGTGGTAATTCACCTTCCCCAAGCCTTTCCAAATTGTGTCTGCAAACAGTTATTTTCAAATTTACTCATCAATTACACAAGAATATCAACCAGTAAATTATAGAAAGAGAAGGAAAAAATCACATTTTAGAATTACTTTGTGGTTTTTATTTGTGAGACAACCTTTTATTAAATAATTTTCATTCCATTTTTGCGAGTAAGGGCATCTGAGTTTTAAGGACTTTTGGGGAAAAAAAATAAGAGGCATTGTTACTTTGATTCTGGCAGATAGTGAATGACCGAGGTAGGGGTTTGAATGAGTTGTGTTTGAATGCTGAAATTATTTTTAATTGCTCCAAATCTCTTTATTAGTGTTTAACTCACAACCTCACATAGTTAGGGAAAGATGTTAAGTTCTCATATGGTAGTAGAACAAGATGGCTATTCAGAAGCAGAAAACAGCAGCAGAGTGTGTGATGTTGAGACCTGGCATGCTTGCCTACCTATACTGGAAATGTAGAAATGAGGACAATTTGACAAAAGTAGAACAGAGATACAAAGGTGAAATTTTGCAAGGGATAGCAAACAGTCTGAGACTGCTGATTGACTCTCTTGCAGGAAGTAAAGTGATTTAGAATTTTTCCATTTACTTTAAAGTTCCTTTTTTCAAAGGGATAGTCTTGTATTTATCCACATAATGCTCTTCTCTGGAATAAATCTTCCCTAGGCTTTTGCCATATGGGCTTTTTTTTTTTTTTGGAAGGGGGGAGATAAGATTTTATTTTTGATATTTACATAGTTGAGAAGGATGCATGCCCATGTGAACCACTGATTAGGGTGGGAAGGGTTGAGAAAAGGGAAAAGGGCATACGACCATTGTTTCCAATTTACTTTTTTTTCTTTCTGTATCTGGGGGTAGAGGCAAGAAAAAAGAAGCTATACCCAGCACCCTAACCGCATCAGTACCTGGGAATGTGGGATAGCCACTCTATGTTATACCAGGGTTCCTGATGGAGCATACTCCGAGGGTACTGCTCAAGTGGTTTTGATAGTTGTGAAATGCAATTTATATAGTTTTGATTTTTCTGTAGATGGAAGGCTGCTGTAATACATATAGGTGGAAGAAAATTGTTCTTAAGCTGAATAATACAAGGGAGATTACGAGGCAAGGGAGCAGTTTCTGACATGTTTGTAATTTTATAATGGCAAAATATATAGATAAAATAAAATTTTCTATTTAACCATGTTTAAGTGTGCTGTTCAATGACATTAAGTCTGTTCACGTACAACTGTCAGCATCAGCCGTTTCAGAACCTTTTCATCTTGTCACACTGAAACTGTCCATTAAACAGAAACTCCCCATTCTGCCTCCCCCACTGCCTGGGAAATACCATTCATTCTGCTTTAGCTCTGTGATTTGGACTATTTATTAGGTACTCAAATGGAATTATGCAAAATTTGTCTTTTGCCTTTGCTTACGTTATTTAACAAGTCCTCCAGGTTCATCCATGTTGTAATGTATCAACATGTTTTTCTTTTTAATATGGAATAATCCTTTATACATCACAGCATTTTGTTTATTCATTCATCCATGGATAAATAATTGGGTTGCTTCCTGGAAGAGATGAGGTGATGACTTAGTTGACATGGTGGTAGAATGAATTCTGTGTGTATACTTTTCTAATTCTGTCAAGTGACTTCTTAGAGCAGCCTCCATTTTTTAATTTATGGAAAAAATGCTATTGAAGAAATAAATGGTAAAAATTATTACTTTAGTTTTGGTGTGGCTTAGCTCCTACCCTATGGTGACTTTGATACATACCTGGAAATACATACATTGCTGCTTCTACCATCTTCCAAACTGACTCTTTGTCTCAAAGATGATAAAGGATAAAGGGTAGAGATTGTTTTGAAAAAGCAGACTCCCAGCTGATGCTAAAAAAAAAAAAAAAACAAAACTATTATTTGTCAGCATTTTATGCGTAATTAACTCAAAATTTTCCAAGTTTTGCTGAATTCCAAACTTGTGAAGTTAACTAGTGTATTATTTCGTTTTAATTGTTGAAAACTACCTCACTACCTCACCATGTACATCACTGTCTGCCACCCACAACTTTTCCTTTTGAAAAGCCACCATCCCATATGGGTGTCAATGTTAAGTCCTAGCTGTACACTTTGAATGTAGCTCTCTGCTAATGGCCTGGACAAAGGCAGTGGAAAATGGCTCAAGTGTTTGGGCCTCTGCCACTCATGTGAGAGAGATGAAAGAAGCTTCTGGCTTCAGCCTGGCCTTTCCATGGCCATTGTGGCCATCTGGGGAGTGAACCAAGAGATGGAAAATTCTGCCTCTCCAACTCAAATTTTCAAATTTTTAATTAAAAAAAAAATTCTTTTCATCGGAAGGGCTGATATTGAGAGAGAGGGAGAGAGAGAGAAAGAGAAAGAAAGAAATCTTCCATCTGCTGGTTCAGTGCCCGAGTAGCTTCAATGGCCAGAGCTGAGCTGATCAGTAACCATTGTTTCTTCCTGATCTCCCATATGAGTGCAGGGTCCCAAGGCTTTTAGGCCACCCTCTACTGCTTTCCCAGGCCACATGCAGGGAGCTGGATGGGAAGTGAAGCAGCCAAGACAGAAACTGGCACTCATATGGGATCCAGTGCTTGCGAGGCGAAGATTTAGCTACTATCCTATTTTACTGCACCCATATATATATATTTATTTTTTAAATAGGAAAGAAGGTCTGAGGTAGCCTTGTGGCTAAATCCTCTCCTTGTATACCTGGGATCCCTTGTCAGTGTTGATTCAGGTCCTGGCTGCCTGAGAAAGCAGTAAAAGGATGGCCTAGGGCCTTGATATGCTGCACTTATATGGGTGACTTGGAAGAAGCCCACTCCTGGCTTCTGACTTCGGATCGAATCAGCTCAGCTCTTGCTGTTGGGTCCACTTAGGGAATGAACCAGTGGACCTGGAATCTAAGATTAGAAAAGCATGATAGCTTAGTAGCAGCCAGTTGTGTAAAGAAACCAAACAGGATGGTGCATACTGAAATGAAGTCCTTTGATGTGCTCATTAACAGACCAAACCTTCACATCCTTCCTCCACTACACATACACAGCTCTACCTAATTTTACTATTTATGTATGTCACACCCATCTGTTTAATACAGTTTTGCTATATTGGTCACAATAAAAAGAATTGGAGGAGTGGAGGCAGAGATGTGATTTTATTATTAAAAACTGGAGGTATAAGAGATTGATAATTTGCAGAGGCATCCAAAAGACTGAAGGGATGGTGCTGATTAAATACCATTCATTGGAGAGGGTATGTATTCATGAAATTTTATGAGTTTAGGTTGGATCCAGAGGAGGAAATTGAAGCAAGTTAGTAGAGAAGAATGAAATTGAATTTGTTAGATGATGTTTCCAGTGGCAGGAAAGAAGATTGGTCAAATAATTGGTCAGAATGGCCAAGATTTGGTTAAGGAAAATGATATACAAGTTTTTCCAGGCCTCTCAGATTGTCTACTTAGGATATTCTTTTTGCAATGTAAGATGTATAAAATGGAAAACAAAGTGAGACTGCTTTATATCTTTGTATATCTCTCCTGTGTATGTTAGACCCACGAGGCTAATATCAATTATCAATCTAAAGCATTTTTTGTTTTGCAAATTTAGTAAGTGAAATAAAATATTTGCATTTTTTACAGTTAGAAGATTGAGAGGTGAAGTAGTTCAGCACCTAAGAACTGTGGGCTCCTAGGCTTAGAATCTCATTTTGCAACCACATACCGATACAGGTGATTTACTTTCACTGTCAATACAGGTTATTTCACTGTCGCAGCCTTCTTTTTTCTTACCCAGGGAAAGAGAGATGATAATAGTGTCCACTGAATAAATTTGTGAGCCGTAAAATGTTTCAACTGGTGTGTAATATGAAGAAAGCTTTTAAAATTAGGTATTTTCTTTCAGTTCCACTTAAGTAGAAAGTACCTTTACAGAAGTACTCTTTGTTTTGAATATGATTGGGAACTTGAAGAGGAGGAAGAAGTGATCTGAATTAGAGTCGGCTCTGTATAACTTGGACAAGCCCCTGCAGCTCTTAACTTTTTGACTCCGTGAAATACAAATTATAATGCCCTGCCTTCTGTACTAAATAGACTGAGTGTGAGAATCAAATTACAGTCTTGGTGAGGCACTCAGTAACCTCTTGTATTTTGTAAATGGGATGTTTTGCTCTTTGTAGTATCTGGTAATTAATATTACTAAAGCAAATGATCCCTGGGTATGTATTATATACAGAGTTAAAAATTTCATCATTAAGTCTTAAACCAGGTTATCAGTGGAAACCTTGGGGATGAAACATTTTTTTGGTCTCTTGAGTTGGTAAATTACAACTTGTCTGTAAGCTATAATATTTAATTTTAGCTAAACTTGGACTATTCTGAGAAAAAATATGGGAGATTGGTGGGTTAAGTATTTGGTTCTAAGTAGGGCAATCAACTAATGTCTTGATTCGCTGGCATTTTAGAATCAATAGAGATATTTTTTGGGAAGCACTTAAGTTTGGGCTTCACTTCCAAATATTACACCTTACTCTACCTGGAGAAGAATCTGCATGGTGGTGCTCTTAAAAGCAGCTCTGGTGATTTTACTATAGTGTAATTAAAGGTGATGCTTACTGGTCTAATATAGAACTGAAGGTTTTGTGACATTTTTACTTTGACTAGTCAGAGTGCAGAATTGTAACAGTGCTGTTGTGTAACTCTGGTATGGCTCCACAGAGTGCCTGTGGCCAAAACCTTGCCTAACCTGGAAAGTTGAGATCACTTGAGAAATTCAGATGTATTTGTATTCCTAGTATATGGTTTTACTTCTGCAGTGAAAATTTCTCCCCATAAAAATTTGTTTTGTAATTCTGGGATTTTGACTTAGAGATGTTGCTTAAACAACAGCAAACTGGTCACAGTTCTTGGAGCTGGAACTTCAGTGTCAAGCTGTTAGATTTGACTTTGCTGAGGCCTGTCTTTGGCTTGCAGGTGGCTGCCCCCCCCCCCTTTTTTTTTTCTCCTAAAATTTCATAGTCTCAATGTTGTATGGTTGTGTTCCGGGAGTTTGACCCTAGAGTGTATGTTAAAACCTTGTCTAAGCTTGTTTCATTTATTGATTTGAAAGAGTTAGGGGAAGAGACACTAACATCTTTCAGACACTGGGCTGGCTCACTAAATGACCACAACGGCCAAATCTGAGTCTGGTCCAAAACACTTGGGCCATTCTCTGCTGTTTTCCCAGGTGCGCCAGTGAGGGAGCTGGATCCCAAGCACAGGAGCCAGGACTTGAGCTGTTTCCCACTTGGGATACTGGTCCTGCAGGCTGTGACTTTCCCCCCCTGGGCCACAATGGCTTTCGTGTAAGCTTGGTTCTTTTTTTTCCCCCGTTTTATGACAGTTTCGTGGGCTCTGGGATTCCCCCATTCCTTCCCCCGTGGTGGATTCTTCCACATTGTTGCAGTAGTACATTTCAAATCCAGTCATGGTTCTTTCATTGCAAGCATATACCATGTATAGAGTCCAGCATCTTATTGTCCAAATAAATTCAACAGTTTCCTTGGGAGACCATCCCTGGTCTGAAAGTAGAGCTGGAAGAATATCATCCCGTCCAATGAAAAGCCATAACATAACAACAACAACAATTTTCTTGTGAGCTTGTTTTACAAGCACTTACTATGCCCTAGTATCCCTGTGTGTTAGCTGTGCAGTCTTTTTTTTTTTTTAAGATTTATTTATTTTTATTGGAAAGTCAGAAATAGAGAGAGGAGAGACAGGAAGATCTTCTGTGAATCAACAGACAGAAGATTCACTCCCCAAGCAGCCAGAACAGCAGGAGCTGAGCTGATCCAAAGCCTGGAGCCTGGAGCCTGGAGCTGCTTCTGGGTCTCCCACATGGGTGCAGGGTCCTAAGGCTTTGGGCAATCCTCGACTGCCTTCCGAGACTATAAGCAGGGAGCTGGATGGGAACCAGGGCCACGCTGACATGTACCTGTGCCCATATGGGATCCTGGCATGGGCAAGGCAAGGACTTTAGCCACTAGGCTATTACGCTCAGCCCTTGATGTATAGTCTTACCTGAAATGTTTTGTTTCGAGAAATTTAAGCAACTGCAACCTACTGTTCCTCAAAAACCCATCCCTACCCAAATGTTAAGTTCCTGTATGTATTGAACATAAACATTTTTACTACATATTTAGGTTGTCAGCAAATCATAAATAGCTTAATCAGATTCCAGGCAAGCATTCAGTGGTGTCTTTGGAGCCAGTTTCGGAAGAAAACAAATTTTATGTAATAAAACTATGGTTCTGTCTTTTCTTGGTATAATGTTTGATATGTTGTTACCAGTGTATTTAATTGAATGTTATATTAATGGAATGTCAGCTTTTCACTTTACCCTTTGACTTATGTAGCTACCTTCTAATTATATTCAATTGTTTTAATAAATTTGAAGTTGTTGAACAAATGTACTTTCCCTTCCCTTTTACTTGTAGGTTATGCAATGGTCTCTGCAACATGGTTTATTCTTGAATTGGAGCTTTTTAAGACTGACAAATGCTGGTACTTCATCTTCTATAAGTGGAATATAATTTCTTTTCTCAAGACAACTACATAAGCAGACAAAATTGCAAAAATCTGCCCTGTGTCGAGTATGACAGCCACGACTCGTGGCTCTCCAGTCGGAGGGAATGACAGCCAGGGCCAGGCTCCTGACGGACAGTCTCAGCCCCCCCTCCAGCAGAATCAGGTGGGACATTGAAAATGCCAGTTAAAGCTACCATTGATGCCTGCTTTGAGAAGTTATTTGACGGAGCATGTTCTGCATAATTTGACACAAATGTAAAACAGGTGCATTCCTGGCACCTGGCTTTGGCCTGGCTCA
Source organism: Ochotona curzoniae (assembly GCF_017591425.1). NCBI lineage: Eukaryota > Metazoa > Chordata > Mammalia > Lagomorpha > Ochotonidae > Ochotona > Ochotona curzoniae. The sequence goes on along the minus strand of NW_024465023.1, from coordinate 13,786,222 downwards.
GTCCTGACATTTGTGGACACTGGGAAGTGACTTGCAGATGTGAGCTTTGTCTCTTAAATAAAAATTGTATTTGTTTGAAACAAAGAGACAGAGGAAGTGACTGAAGCTTTCCATATGTTAGTTCACGCCCCAAATGACTGCAGCAGCAAGGGCTGGACCAGACCAAACCTAGGAGCTTCTTTTGAATCTCCCACATTGGTATGTGGTGGGACCCAAGAATTTGGGCCATCCTCTGCTCCTTTTTTAGGTATGTTAGCAGGATGCTGCATTGGAAGTGGAGCAACCATACTCTGAACAGCTGCCCAATATGGGATCCTGGGGCTTTATGTACGTTTATCATACATAAGGGAGAAGCTTAGCCCACTGTGCCTCAATACTGCCACTGTCCTCAAATTTTTAATTATTTACAATAAAAATAATTAAAACTTGAGATTTCCGGGAAATAAGGCCATTAGCAGTTTATCTGTTGGTATGTTATTAAAGGCTTTGCCTTTATGTTTTCTGTGAGCATGAGTACAATAAATAAAGGAGAAATGCCTTTTTTTTTTTTTTTTTTTTTTTGCTTCTTCCTGTAAAATTATCTGAGAGACAAAACAAAATGCCAATTGCTAGATCATTCCTCAAATGGCCACAATTAGACTGGGCTGAAAAAACAGGAGCTATGAATTCAGTCCAGTTCTTCAATGTGGCAGGAACCCAGACACTTGGGCTGCTTTGCTTCAGGATCTGATTTAGAAAGCTGGAATCGGAGTTTGGATCCAGGAATTTTTTTTTTTTTTATTGTAGAGTCAGATATACAGAGAAGAGGAGAGACAGAGAGATAGATCTTCCATCCGATGATTTACTCCTCAAGTGAGCCGCAATGGACGATGCTATGCCGATCCGAACCCGGGAACCAGGAACCTCTTCTGGGTCTCCCACGTGGGTGCAGGGTCCCAAGGATTTGGGCTGTCTGTGACTGCTTTCCCAGGCCAAAAGCAGGGAGCTGGATGGGAAGTGGAACTGCCGGATTAGAACCGGCACCCATATTGGATCCCAGTGCGTTCAAGGCGAGGACTTTAGCCGCTAGGCCACGCTGCCGGGCCACGAATCCAGGAATTTTAACCCAGGCACTTTGCTATAGGTCTTGGACCTTTCCTAGCTGTCGTTTTAATGCTAGACCTAGTATACTTGCCACAAGCTTAAAGAATAAGAGCCTAGGACATTGATATGGGCCTTAAGACATTGTAAGGCCTAAGAGTCCAGCCTGATGGCTCAATGGCTAAATTCTCAACTTGGAAGCACCTAGGTCCAGTATGGGTGCCAGTTCCTGTTCTGGCTGCTCCACTCCCTGCTTATGGCCTATGAAAGTAGTGCAGGATGTTCCAAAGCTTTGGGACCCTGCACCCACTGCCTCCTGGCTTCTTATCCGCTTAGCCCTGGCCCTTGGGGCTATTTACTGAGAGAACCAGTGGGTAGAAGATTTTAATCTGTCTTAAATCTGATCTGCCTTTCTGATAAAACTAAATAAATCTTTAAAAAATTTTTTTCTAAGAAAACAACTTTAAAAGTTCAATGCCCAGCATGATGGCCTCATGGCTAAATCTTCCCCTTGCATGCACTGGGATCCCATATGGGTGCTGGTTTGTGTCCTGGCTGCTCCACTTCCCATCCAGCTCCCTGCTTGTGGCCTGGGAAAGCAGTTGAGGATGGCCCAAGGCCTTGGGACCCTGCATCCATATGGGAGACCCAAAAGAAGCTCCTAGATCTTGACTTTGGGTCTGATCAGCTCTGGCCATTGTGGCCACCTTGGTATTAAAGCAGCAGACGGAAGATCTTCCATCAGCTGGTGTGATCGTTGCTTCCAAATTTTCTGTTTCTTCTTCCTGTCTCTGGGGAGAAGAGGGAGATAAGGGGAGAAGCCATATCCATCCTCCCTACTGCCCTAGTGCCCAAGGATTGGGATTGGCTGCCTGATACCAACTCAGGGTTCTGATGTGGCGCATGCTCTGAGGGTTCTGCCTATGTCATTTCAATAGTTCTGAAATGCTGTCAGTCTCACTGATCCAAGGATGAGGGACACCCCCCCCCTTCAGTCTCCTTTGGCTGACATTGTCAACCTCAGAGTCTTCATTCACCCAGGTATTTGCTGTCTGAGTTTATTTTCTCATCTCATAAATGGCAGTAAAATACTTAAGACTGTTGAAGATTAAATAAAATTTTTTTAAAGCACTGTGTCACAGAGGACCTGATCAGTAATGATACCTTTTGTGAAGATTTAGTTAGATTTTTAGACTAATTTGTATTACCTAGATATTGTATGTATGTTATAGAAACTTAAGTCTGGAATATTTAATTTTGTATTCAGACCTCATCACCTGATTCTTCAAATGAAAATTCCCCGGCAACTCCTCCGGATGAACAAGGTCAAGGTGATGCCCCACCACAGATTGAAGATGAGGAACCTGCATTCCCACATACTGATCTGGCAAAGTTGGATGATATGATCAACAGGTGGGTTTTGTTTCTCTGTGAATGTATGTTTTACGATTTTTGTTATATTTTGAAATGCAGATTTTATAGAAATAGAGAATGAAAGATCTTCAGTATACCGGCTCACTCCGCAGCTAACTGCGATGGCTGGAGCTGAGCTACTGTGAAGATAGTAGCCTCCTTTGGCTCTCCCATGTAGTTGCAGGGGTCCAAGGACTTGAACCTTCAAAGCTTGCCCTGTGAGAACCATTGAGAAGTCTGAGACATTTAACCATTGTAGCTATTAGTTTTATTGATGTTCGATTCAGGGAACAGTAGCTCAGAGTATAAATTTTTCATTGAGAATACAAACAAATCTCCTCATCCACACATACTTTGATTATGCTGGGGAAGTCTCCAAGAGAGTAAAGATTTAAGGTTTAAACTTCTGTGCAAGGGGAAAAAAGATTTTAAGAGGATAAGGGAAGAAGAGCATGCCAAAAAATCCCATGTAATTGTGGTATTCATTGGGGAGATATGACACATTCTCTTTGTCCCCAAAAGAAAAGTAACAAAAACGTGCATTTTATAGGCACTTGTGTTGCCTTACTTTGTCTTTTGTTATATTTTCCTTTCTAAAAAGTAGTTAACACTGTTAATGAGTAGTGTTGGGGGAAAGTAGAAATCCTTTGCATTAACAATATGAACACATACGTAAGTAATTAGATACTCATATTTAAAACTGAATTTATTACATAAAATTTTTGTTTCCCCTTTGTTCACACGTCCCAGTCAGAATTACTATTAATAATCAAAACATTCTTCCAGATTGTCTTTGTGTTTAGTATCACTTGTATGTAGTGATTGTTTTATTTTTTTTTACAACTATAGGAATCTTTTATTTATATAACTTCCTGAGTTCATTTATCCTTCATTACTGACTGACTATTTAACTGTGTTTTTACTGATATATTTGAAAGAACACATGGTGATTCTGTCAGATGCCTACAGTGATGGTATACAATAAATTACAGTTGAAGAAAAATTGTGGTCCTGACCTTTCTATTTCACAGAGGCAGAACAAAAAGTTGGATTGCCTTTGATTTAGTCTGGTTAGCGATTATTATTACTTTCCATGCATGTTAGAAGACTGAGTTGTGTATTAGCTAGTCTTATTGGGAAAACAATACAAAGCTTTCTTAATATAAATTTAAAAAATAGGAAAGGTAGTACATATTTGTTTGTAATTGTCTGTTAATGGAATGGCTTTGATCTCAACAAAGTATTTCCAAATTTGCCAGCTGTTTGCACAGTCATTAAGGGATCGATGATAGGAAACTGATGGCTAGATTGCCTGTGGGACCATAGAAAAAATGCTGCTGGTTGCACCCTTTGCAAACAAAGCACCTGAGAAGATACGCAGACTCATGAGTAACTCTCAAAAGAATGAATTTGAATGAATCAAGACAAAATCAGTCTTTTGCATCCTTTATTATTATTGATAGGGAAATGCTTCTCTAACTTGAATCAGAAGAACCCTTTCCTTTGAACTTTTAACACTAGGTATCAATGATTCCTAATTGATACTTGATTATTGCTACAATATTAAGCTCTATTGAAGTTAGTTTTCTCTTAATGCTGTATCATTTGACAGTACCATCTAAAAAGTGTCCAATCAACAGATGATACTGATTCGTAGCATATTTTCTTCCAGGCTTTTTAAAAATTTAAAGTATAGTAATATTAAATATTTAATAGTGTAATGGAATTTAACTAGAATTAGTAACTTGTTTGTAGTACCATGCCTCTCAGTATGTAACTAGTAAGCATCTTTTTATTTTGTGAAACACATTTAGGCCTCGATGGGTGGTTCCAGTATTGCCAAAAGGGGAATTGGAAGTGCTTTTAGAAGCTGCTATTGATCTTAGTAAAAAAGGTAAGTCTAAATACGTGTTTTGTAATTTTACTTCACTTCCAAACACTTTGTTTTTCCTCTATTGTGAGCACTTTGCTACAGCCTAAGAGCAAAGAATCAAAACTTCTGGATGGTCTTCAAAGGTGTTTATAAACTTTCTAAAATTAAAAAACCGTAGATTTTACATATCTTGAATTCTGATGACTGGATTTGTCTAGATCTGCAAAGGATCACGGGTTAAAAAGCATTCTAAACCCCGTGACTTATTTTTTAATGGGAAATAATTACACATACATACAAACATTTTGAAAGAACCATTCCAAAAGTAATCAGTTAGGATATATTTGGACTTGAGATTACATCTACTTTGCTTGCTTGTTTTGGTATTTCTCTTGCCATTTCTGCTGTCATGTATTGTATAAATCTAGAGATGTTTTATACTTAACTGTTTCTCTGATATGTTAAAGTTTGTAAGGATCTTTCTACTGAGAATCTTTTCTGACAGTTTTTCATGAAAATTGCCATTTCATTAATATTGTGTTTCTATAACTACCTTGCTAGTTTGTAATACACAGCAAAAAACGTTTTCCTGAAGAAATTACTTGAATCATAAGTTCTATATTTGCAAAAACCAATGAAAAGAAAGTGTTGTTCAGCTGTCCAAAAGTATAAATTATTTTTTTTTTAACAATTTGTACTTCAGGTACATTTGATCTCATCAGCCTACTATATTCATTTTTTAAAAAATCTGTATTGAAAGATTTTAAGTTGTTAATAGTGAAACTGGCTTTCCTGGGTATTGGTTGTAAAATGTTTTAAGATTAAATCCTATTCTTTATATAAGTTGGCTTTTACTACCTTATGTTGTAAAATAACCAACCTCCCAAGTCATAATAGTCTGACATCAACAAAGGTTTCATTATTCATTCACGGTATGAAAGTACTTCAAAAAGTGTGTAGAAAGATAAAAGTATGAGTTAATTTTATGCAAAAACAGTTTTTTGCATTTAAAATTTTATATTTGATGTTTACATAGTTGACAAAGATGTATGCCCTTGTAAACTACTGATTGGGGGTTGGAAGGGTCAAGGAATAGGGAAAAGTGGAAGAAGACGTTGTTTCCAATTTATTTTTTCTTCTTCCTGTGTCTGGGGGGAGAGGCGCAGGAAGGGGAAAAGTTCACCCAGCATCCTAACCGCAGCAGTGTACGGTACACACTGTCATGTGCAGGAAATAGGGCTTAGGGGCGTGCCTGGTCGGGGTAATTGGGAGTTGTTGTGATTGGGCTGCAGTTCCCTCTGGTGTCTATGAGGACCAAGTGTGTGGTGGGCAGCGTGGGGCCAGGGCACCTCATCCTTTTGAAGATTTATTGATTTTCCCCTGAGTCTCAAAGAGAGCTTCCATCCGCTTATTCACTTCCCAAATGACCGCAACAGCTATATCAGAGCTAATCTTGAAACTGGAAGCCAGAAGCTTCTTTCTGGGCTCCCACATGGTTATAGGTTATCCTCTGCTACTTTGCCAAATCATAGGATTGGGGTTGGAAATGGAGCAGCCCCGACTCAAACTAATGTCCATATGGATTGTAGGTCCTGGCTGGCTGTTGCATTTTCTTAAATAGGAAGTATTGCAACTACCAACAGGCACTATCACAGTTGGAACATTTCATTTATCTTTGAAGAATTACTCTTTCTTTTTTGGGAATGTACCTTTATGCCTTATTGATAATTGATAATTATTTGTAAAAATTTAATATGCTATGAAAATTATTTTCCTTTGCTCACATTTCATTTGTTCACTTAAACATTTACTTGTCAATTTAGCACATTTTTTAGGACTTATGAGTCAGTCATATTTCTAAGTACTGATTATAAAATAGATAAAAATGGGTGGTGATATTTCATCTAACAGTATTGATATTCAGAGAATATGTATCCCTCCCTCTTCTGTATTTCTTGTGTCACAGTTTGTTTTAGACAATGTATAAAATTTTCAGTTTAGTTATTATTCATTGTATTAGTGAAACAAATATTCCGTAAATATTGAATAAATTATTATCAGTTAAGAGTTTGTTCTTGGCATATGACTCTAGCTTTTCTGAAATTGGATGAAATTAAAGATATAGATGGATAAGTTGAGCAATCAAGCAATCTAAGAATGACAAGATAGACCTTATTTTTTGTTAAACACTCTTAAGAATATTGATATTGACTCGGTTTTTCAACAGAAAAGATGTTAGACATCGTAAAATGTTAGTTTTTTTTCAATCTTGGAAAACAAAATGCTGCAGAGTACATCTGATTCCCTATTACATCATACTAATAACCATTATGTGTGTTTAAAGTTGTCATAATTTTCATAATTTGTAGCATTTTCAATTACTATTATAAATAGCTATGATTAGTATTTTTTTTTACACTTAATCGTTTTCTAAGTTTTATCTCTTAGGATAATACATTAAGGTTTTCTTCAGAGCTACTTGGCAGTGAACAGTTGCTAGTTATTCTTTATCTTGCAAAATCAGACATTGTAAAAACAAAGGTAATTACTTACATTATAATTAATAACAATTGGCTTTTCTCTCCTTTTTTTAGGCCTTGATATAAAAAGTGAAGCATGTCAGCGATTTTTTCGAGATGGCCTAACAATATCATTCACTAAAATCCTTACAGATGAAGCAGTGAGTGGCTGGAAGTTTGAGATTCATGTAAGTCTTTGTTTGACTTTCAGCACATAGATTTACATCATGATGCCTTTGGTTAGGAAAGAATGTTGGTGTTAGTATATGTGAATTCAATTTGGTTTTATGTTTGGTATATTAATGGAACTAAAGGTTCTAAAATCAAAGTTATGAAATAACCTTCAGAAGTTGTGTTTTTTATCTGAAGGCAAGCATGGTCATTTAGAATTAGCATGAAATATAAACTTTGATTTAATCTCTTGGGTTCTCAAGTGCTTATGAATTTGGGCAAGTTATCAAATTTAATTGAAAAGATTGGTTTTTTTTTTTTCCAATTTTAAGAGCACACTTTTATATACCTTTAAGGAATCAAAACGTCCAAGATTAGAACTTTTAGCCAAGTCTGGGAGTCCAAAGGGTTATTGTAAATGTAAATGAGCTGAGCTTGCCTTGCAGGAAAAGGACTACAAAGAAATATGCATGTTTCAGCCTGGTGGAGGGCAGCATAAAAAACCATCTGCTGTAAATTTAAACCACAAGGCACTATGCAGTTTTGTGATCTGAATTCAAATTGTAGTCATGGGAAGTGCAAAATTTCGCATGTCATCAAGGGAAGTCAAGATCTGTATTGTCTTTGAGTTGGAAGAGACAAATATAAATCTCCTTTACAAACATCTTTAGTGTAGGAACATAGTAACATTGAGTATAGGATTTAATTAGATTGAGGCCTAAAATTAAAAAAATATACCTTAGCCTGAAATAAAAATGCTGTGTATTACTACAATTTTTTGTTCTTTGTTTATGCTGTGACCATGGTTGTAACATAAAATACAGTATTTTTGTGGTATATGAACAATTTCCCAAATACAGCCATCACATAAAACTCCATATTCGTTTGTATATAATATATAAATTTAGATATGGAAACTTTGCAAATGGTGTCAGACTTCATGCTGAGGTTTAGATAGTAAATCTCCATTTTAGATAATTGATTATTGTTTAAATTTTAGGATTGTTGCCTCTGGTTTACAAATTCTAAAGAGAAAACAAAATATCTTCAGTCTTTTGTTTGTGAATATAATAGCAGGAAATTTAGATACCTCGTTCATTTTATATTGCCATAATGAATGATTTTAGAATGTAGATACCATGTAAGTTATGAAATAGGGGCTGATTTGTTTTGATTATTTCTGATACTAATGAAATTAAATGAAGCTCAAATTAGTATAAAAATGGAACAGTCATTAAAATTAGTAGATAACTTTTGTTTGCAATTGCATTTTTTTTATCTTCTAAATCACCTTTTGCTCTCTATATAACAGAGATGTATTATTAATAATACTCATCGACTGGTGGAGTTGTGTGTGGCCAAGTTGTCCCAAGACTGGTTTCCACTTCTAGAACTTCTTGCCATGGCCTTAAATCCTCATTGCAAATTCCATATCTACAATGGCACCCGTTCATGTGAACCCGTTTCCTCAAGTGTTCAGTTGCCTGAAGATGAACTCTTTGCTCGTTCTCCGGACCCTCGATCACCAAAGGTGTGTTGGTTTATTAATTTCAAAATGAAATATTAGTCATTTAGTTATTTTACAGAACTCATTTTAATATGAAAAGTAACTTCATATTATTAAAGGAATTCTGAGTTAATTGTGTATTAGATGCTTTGTTTTATACCAAGGCTATTTTTGTTTCTGTGGCTGTTAACTTTTTCAGTGATTAAACACTTCACGTGTGAGGCTCAAATTGTGACTCTAAAAACACACAGAACCGTGAGCCCTGTTCATAGCAGCTGGCATCCTAGTTCACTGCTAATGGGTCTCCTTTTCTTGCTTTTCCCAGGCATAAGTCAGTCCTTATTTTCTTTTGCCTTTTGTTTTTGGAAATAGTCATACTTTGCTTTGGTTTCAGGCCATATTTTCCTTTGAAATAAACTATGTATTTTAGGATTTTTGACTCAAAAAGTAAGTGTTCTGTATCAGCGTAAACATGCTCTACATTTTAAAACATGTATCCTTCAACTATGCTGCCTTAAATACTAAAATGACACTGTACAGTTTTTAGATTTTGATGTTAGACATACCTTCATCTACTGGTTTACTAGACGAAAATGAATGCCTCTTAACAGCCAGGGTTGAGCTAGCATGAAGCCAGGAGCTGGGAATTGAATCCACGCCTTTCATGTGGGTGATAGCTACACAAATATGTGCTTTTCCGGTGCCCCCTAGTGGGAAGCGGTGGTGGAGGGCTGAGCTAGTATCAGACACACTGATACTGGGTGCAGGCATCCCAAGTGGCAAAGGCCTGCCACAGGAGAGACATTCTTAGTGTTGTGAGTCTTACAGCAATTTTCTTGTTCCAAACCAGACAAAAATCTGAAGTAGAGTGCTTGTCTTACTCTGTTAAAAGCACAAATCATCAAAATGTGTTGACGTCAGACTTGAGATTTTCTGATCTAGCTAAGCTAGTTCATATTGTTGCCACTAGGTGGCATATTTTTGCTTAAGTAGCACATATTATATCTAAATCATGACAGCCTTCAAGATCAAAATTTTTGTCTACACCAGCATTTTCTTTTATTTTTTATTTTGTGAGTCAATAATCTGTAGTCTGACAGGAAATAACTACTCAGTTTACCATAGATAAATAAAGGTTTGGATGTCTTCTGGTCAAAGATGTTTTCATATCGTTGAAGCCTTATTTTCACTATTAAGCTTATAGCAACTATTAGGATAATTAACCTTTCATAACCTTTAAGAATATAATTTATGGGTCTGGCATGTTGGATCTACGGGTAAATCCTCGCCTTGCACATGCCAGGATCCCATATGGACACTTGTTCGGTGTCCTGGCGACCCCACTTCCCATCCAGCTCCCTGCTTGTGGCCTGGGAAAGCAGTCGAGGGCAGCCCAAAGCCTTGGGACCCTGCACCCACGTGGGGAAACCCGATAGAAAGAAGCTCCTGGCTCCTGGCTTCGGATCAGTTCAGCTCTGGCCATTGTGGCCACTTGGGGAGTGAACAGCAAACAAAACATCTTTCTGTCTCTTCCTCTCTATCTGCTTTTCTAATAAAGATGAAAATAAATTGAAAAGCATATTTATGTGTTACAAGTCTTCTGTTTGCAGTTGTTAACACTAATACAGTTCTCAATTTGAAGAGCTCTCAGTATTACTAAATATTTTTTATTGATAAGCATGCGTTTCAGGTAAAGAAACATGGAAAGATTAGCTTTAGACTGTTTCCTGTCTTGATTATTTAACCTTTTAGTATCCAATGACAAGGAAGATAACCATGAAGAATTTGAATTGCATAGTTATATTGGATTTACTTAATTACAATTCTTTTAAAACTGTTAGAAGACTACCATTTGCATTCCTATTTTCTTTGTAAAACAAACATTACAAAGTTTTATTTGGCATTTTCTGTTTTTCTGAAACTTTAAAAGTAGGTAATAGAAATTGTATTTGCTTTAGGTAGAGAGATTGCCTCTTTACCCTTTACTTTTCTTCTTAGTAGCTTTGAAAATGTGTCCTTTTAGAATAAGTAGAAAATACTGTTTTAAGTATGTTACCTTTTAGATAATATTTTACTTCATAACTATATAACCTTTTAATTCACTTCAAGATTTTAAATAATAGCCATACTTTACTAGCTACCCAGGTGTTTTTTTGTTTTTTTTTTTAAGATTTTTCAGCCAGTATGGTGCCTAAAGAGGCTAATCCTGTGCCTGGCAGCACCAGCATCCCATGAATTACAAATCAGTGTGCTGGATTACCAAGTGATTTGGGTTTTTTGCAGATGCTTTTTAATCTGTATTAAATTACTTTATTCTGTAGTATTTTTAAATGATTAGAAGGTGTTCATGCTCTGTGACATGGTTTCTGAAAAAGTGCTTGCTTTAAATTCTGATGTGTGTGCTCTGTACTTTATACTGTTGCTGAGAGATGAGACTGTTATGAACAAGGTGTGATATTCTAGTTTACAAAAATGATGTGACATGATTTGTTTTACTGAGTTTAATGTTTTGGTCAAGTTACCACTCTGTTTACCTAAAAGCAAGTAGTTAACTGTGTTTCATTAATATTGCAGGGTTGGCTAGTGGATCTCCTCAACAAATTTGGTACTTTAAATGGGTTCCAGATTTTGCATGATCGTTTTATTAATGGATCAGCATTAAATGTTCAAATAATTGCAGCTCTTATTAAGTAAGTTACATTTTTTAAATATTCAGTATCTTGTAGAACAGATTGTAGTTATTCAGTTGTGATTCCCATTTATTACTTAGATTTTTCTTTTTCAGTTTGAGGGATCAGTGGAGGCAGAGGGCATCCGTACCATCCATAGACTCGTTGCTGTCAATCTAGCTCTTCCACATGGGTGGTAGGAGCCCAGTTACTTAAGCCATAATCTAGTCTTCTAGGGCTTGTTAACAGGAAAGTAGGGTTGAAAACCTGAGTTGGAAATCAAACCCAGACACTCCCAGGTCGAATGGCAGACATTTAGCTACTGTGCCAAATGCCCACTCCTGGATTTTATTTTATTTTTTTTAGATGAGTGTTTAGTCCTAATTGATGTTAAGTAATTGAGTACTAAAGTAGCTTGTGTATTTTTGTATTTGTTTCAGACCATTTGGACAATGCTATGAGTTTCTTACTCTTCATACAGTGAAAAAGTACTTTCTTCCGATAATAGAAATGGTTCCACAGTTTTTAGAAAACTTGACTGATGAAGAACTGAAAAAAGAAGCAAAGAATGAAGCCAAAAATGATGCCCTTTCCATGATTATTAAATCTTTGAAGAATTTAGCATCAAGGGTTCCAGGACAAGAAGAAACTGTAAAAAATTTAGAAATATTTAGACTAAAAATGATACTTAGGTAAGCTACTTATACCTAAAAATGAAACTTAGATAAGCTACCCATTTAAAAGGATTTTACATTTTTAGCATCATACTGACTACTGAATTTCTTTCATAGGTTATTGCAAATTTCTTCTTTCAATGGAAAGATGAATGCACTGAATGAAGTTAATAAGGTGATATCTAGTGTATCGTACTATACTCATCGCCATGGTAACCCAGAGGAGGAAGAGTGGCTTACAGCTGAAAGAATGGCAGTATGTTCTTTTTATTCTGCTATTCGGAACAAGAATGTACTTTAAAATAATTATTAGAAAAACTATACCTAAAATGATAATAAGCATTTTCAAATAAATCCTGATTGGGGAACATTTTGATTTTAATTCCATTAATGTTGGTGAATTTTTTCTGGTGGTAACATAGTTTATTATTTGGTAGTTTTATTGGTAACTTAGTAAGTCTTTAATAAACTTATTGTTGAATGTCATTTTCTTAAGTATTTACTAGTGTGGAGTTGGTTGAAATAGATTCACTAGAGGTGATCTCTTGAATTAAATTGGTAGCTTCTGGCATCTTATGAATGAAGTGGCCTATTATTCATCTGATCAATTCTTGTGACAATTTTTAAATAGAAAATAGAATTATAAAATAAGGTTTATGTGGAATTTTTATAATTTTGAAAATTTCATTTTTGAGGCACTTAACATTTTGATATTGAATGTTTAAGAAACATTCATTGTATTTTATGCATACTATTGTTTTAAAATGAAGCCATATATGTTATAGGTCAATGTGTTTTTGTTTGTTTGTTTGCTTTTTGGGTTTTTTTTTTTGTGACAATACTAGGAATACAATTCTTTGCCTTCAAAGATTCCTTAAGTTTAGTAGGGGGAAGAGATTAGAATGTGGGTAAAGATACGTGGAGAACGCTTAGACACAGGCCCTGTGGCAAGGCGACAGTCTGCTGGTAAGATGTCTGGCTTTATAGGCAGGGTGTGCCTTTCTGTCTAGTGTAAAATTGAGCAGAGCTACTGAAATGGTGCTAGTCCTAGGTAGGACAGAAAAGCATTGAGTGCCTAAAGAATTTTGAAGCCATTTATCATTGTCACTTTTTTCTGTATTTTACAAGATTATTAGTAGAAGTTAAAAAGCTCATCCTTTACCAGGTGAGAAAGTGCACTTGTGTAGCACATGTTAGATTTTTGTTTTCAAACTCAATACTGTAAAAATCAGACTGGATTCTACCTTTTTGTATGAGCAGTTAGTGAATTCTGCTGTGGATATTAAATAAATGCAGGTCTAGCACTGTTAGTAAAGTTAATTCTGTGCAAACTTGCTGACTTGAGATTTTAGATGTAGCTCCTGTTTATTTTCTGTAGTAGTATAATTTGTTACTGGGATTATTCAGAAGATTTGAGAACTAATGAATAACCAGGAATAATATATCTGCTGCTTCGTAATCAGTTAATAAAAATAAAAGAAAAAAAATGCCTTTTCACCTAAGATCTTAAACATAATTCTGAGATAAAAACCATATGAAGGGTCTGAACATGTGAAAATTGGCCCTGTGCTACCCTATCTAAACTGTGGTAACTGTAGAGGTTTTTTTTTTTTTTTTTTTTTTTTTTTTTGTTAAATGATTTCAGTGTTTCTCACTGATGTGAGCATTTCTATTTGTGCAATATTATGTCCTTTGAAATTATTGTGTTTTTTTTTTTTTCGTAATTTTCTGTTGCATTTTTGTACACTTGCCAATGTTTTTGGCATCCAACTTAGATTGCTTGTTAAATGTAGAGAGTTATTACATATTTTAAAAAAAGTTTCTGTGTTTTAGTTTCTGCTTTGAACCAATTCTTTGAATTTTGTTTAGGAATGGATACAGCAGAACAACATCTTATCCATAGTCTTGCGAGATAGTCTTCATCAACCTCAGTACGTAGAAAAGCTAGAGAAGATACTTCGTTTTGTCATCAAAGAAAAAGCTCTGACTTTACAGGATCTTGACAACATTTGGGCAGCACAGGTAAGGAATTTAAGGTGATGCTTATTTTTTTAAAAGAATGGTGGTACTTGAGTAAAGCAATAAGTGAAAATAATCTGTCAACTGTATTTGGTAAAAGTTGGCTATTTATACATTAAAATAAGAGTGTAAAGTTGCCTAATTGGTTCCCTTCATAGACTTAAGGGAAGAACTTGGGATGTCAGGAAATTTATTTTTTTTTTAAAGATTTATTTATTTTTATTACAAAGTCAGATATACAGGGAGAAGGAGAGATAGAGAGGAAGATCTTCCGTCCGATGATTCACTCCCCGCTGGTCCGAAGCCAGGATCCAGGAACAACTTCTAGGTCTCCCACTTGGGTGCAGGATCCCAAAGCATTGGACCATCCTTGACTGCTTTCCCAGGCCACAAGCAGGGAGCTGGATGGAAAGTGGAGCAACCGGGATTAGAACCGGTGCCCATATGGGATCCCGGCACTTTCCAGGCGAGGACTTTAGCTGGTAGGCCATGGCGCCGAACCCAGAATATCAGGAAATTTACATCACTTGTTTAGAGACTTACAATGACTAATCTTAAAAGATTTATAGGTTTTCAAAAGTACTGCTAACTTTGACATAAGGGCTGAAAACTTGAGTTATTGTAATGATATACTTCACTCATGAATCACTTAGATTACAAAGCTTGCCCTTTTTTTTTTCGTCTATACAAACCAGAAAAATAGTTTTATCTTACAGTGATTAGTTTCCAGTTTGTGAAGAAAGCATTGGTGTGCCTTAGTTTTTTCCTAGTTGCAGTGTTAAAATTCAAATGTGTTATTACATGAATTACCTATGTACATATTTACATTCGTAGATCAAGAAATTGAGGCTGTTTTGCCTAATGTTTAGTTTGTCCGTATCATGTATTAGAATGCTTGGGTTTGAATTCCTGCCCTTCAACTTCCGGCTAAGGTAGATCCTGAGAGGTAGCAGTATGTGGGAGGATGTCATTGCAGGCTGTTGGGAAGTAAACCAATAGATGGGCACTCTGTCTCTCTGCCTCTAATTTTTTTTTTAAATGAAATTGATAGTTTTTAGAGCACAATTGTAATGCACTTATATAGTTAGGAATTTTCTTGCATTGCTTGGTTAAATTAAGGAAACATGCTTATCAGCAAGTAGTATACACTAAACTGATGATCAAATTCTAATGTACTATGATACTTGTTTTTGTTTCTTTTTCAATAGGCGGGGAAACATGAGGCCATTGTGAAAAATGTACATGATCTTCTGGCAAAATTGGCCTGGGATTTTTCTCCTGAACAACTTGATCATCTTTTTGATTGTTTTAAGGTAAAGTTACCTTTTATTTTAAATGTAACTAATTCATTAAATATATGATTTTTGTTACCTAATAAAAACTTAATAGAAATCTCAGCCTTCTCTGGTAGGAAGGAATTTGACCATAGCTAAATCAATGATGATTTAACAAGGAATGGGTGTTCATAGGTTTCTTCTATGTGATCACCTTCTTTTTAGGCCAGTTGGACAAATGCAAGTAAAAAGCAACGTGAAAAGCTACTTGAACTGATCCGTCGTCTTGCAGAAGATGATAAAGATGGCGTAATGGCACATAAAGTGTTGAACCTTTTATGGAATCTGGCCCACAGTGATGATGTGCCTGTTGATATCATGGACCTGGCTCTCAGTGCCCACATAAAAATACTGGATTATAGTTGCTCCCAAGTAAGCAACTGCTGCTTTTTTCACTTGTGACATATCTCCTTCACAGTTAGAATGGCTCCATTACAAGGCAGTTCCAGGCTATTCAATATTTTTTAAATGATGTGTGAGAATTTACAGGCCTTATTCATACAAGTCTGCTTTTCTTTATGTAGATCTCTGCATCAGGGCTTTACAAATCATCTAAAAAACATCTTTACTCTTCTTGAGTGAAGAGTGTCAGCTCAGGTTATTTAATGGTGGTATGTCAAATGTATGGTACTGAGATACATTATAAAATAGTAAAGCTGATAGGCGATATTCAGAAATGAGAAGTTAGGTTTTCTTTGCTCATAGGGAAATGGGGGGGGGGACGGGGGCGGGAAGGTCAGTTGGCTTTCCCAAACAATGAAACCTTTAGTTGATATGTTAAATGTTAATGCTAGATTCTAAGAGAATCTTAGAAGTCAGTGTTTAATTCTGGCCAACATTTAAAACCAAACTGTGAATTTGCCAAATATTTTTGGATAGGTATATTTGGGTCCCTGTCATGCAGAACTTTTACGTAGTGCTGTCTGGTTTGAAGTTTTGATAGTAAACATAAGACTAACATGTACTTAAAGCTCTTTTTCATTACTGAATTGTAATACAGGAATGTGATGCTAAAATAAAAGCTTTTATTGTATTTTCAAAATAATGATAGTAAAATTCTCACTGCTGGCCTATATTAAACATTAAAATTGTATGTTTCAGGATCGTGACACACAAAAGATCCAGTGGATTGACCGTTTTATAGAAGAACTTCGCA
This sequence comes from Ochotona curzoniae, assembly GCF_017591425.1. Lineage (NCBI taxonomy): Eukaryota > Metazoa > Chordata > Mammalia > Lagomorpha > Ochotonidae > Ochotona > Ochotona curzoniae. The sequence continues at coordinate 13,769,807 of NW_024465023.1, read as the reverse complement.
CAAATGACAAATGGGTTATTCCTGCACTGAAGCAAATCAGAGAAATTTGTAGTTTGTTTGGTGAAGCACCTCAAAATTTAAGGTAGTGTATTTAATCCCGGGACATGTAAAATCTTTCTGCCAGTGTTTTTGAAAGAAACACCAAAATTTGCAGAAGCAAATTTAAAAGAAAATTAGTGAGGTGATAGAAGACAAAAACATTAGATTTTTTTTTGTTGTTTGTTTTTTGAAAGATTTCTTAGGGCCCGGTGCTTTGGCTTTTGGTACAAAGAAGTTTTGAAATCTTTGCCTAATTTTTTCATAATAAGCATTTTCATGTCTATATGTAGATTTAAAACTATGTTGACATCAGCGTGTGCTCTTCCCCTTTTTTCCCACAAAATTTTCAACATTTAATGGGATACATTTGTCCCAAGGCTGAGTAGAAACAATGTGAAATTGCAGACATTTATCTTAATTACATTTGGGCAAATATTTTGATATATTTGACCTGCTATTAACGTTGATCTTTTAGGCAATGTGAAATTTTTTTTAATTTAAGGTTTATTTATTTTCACATGATAAGAGTTACAGAGGAGAGTCTGGAATCTGCTGGCTCAGACTCCAAATTACCACAATGGCCAGAGCTGAGCCAGTCTGAAATTGGGAGCCAGGAGTTTCCTTTGGGCGTCTCATGTGGATACATGGAGCCATAGGCTGCTGCGCTCTCAGCTCGCCAGTGGAGAGCTAGATTAAAAGTTTTAACAGGATCAACACCCATATGTGATGCCAGTTGCCACAGGCACATAATCAGCCAGTATGCCTTTGTGCCTACTCCAGCCATTTCTGAAATCTTTTTTGCGGGTAAACCTTCCACACACACTGCAAAAAAGTGGCCTAATATTCACTATTAATAGTCACATCTGTAAAAGTTGATAAATTTCAATGAGAATGACAGATCCAAAGGGCTGTAGACCTTTTTGTTGTGAAAGGAGCCTACTTATCTAGAAACTAAGTACCTGCGAATGCACCTTGAATACCAGTCTTTGAAGTAAGCTTCCCTGGGGCAGAGTTGGAGACAACATGTAAAATAAGGATAATGACTTGTTTTTTCAATCACTCAGTATTTTGTTGATGCATTGTTTTGATGTCATTGAAGTCATTGGACAGATGTGTAAATTTTTTAGGTTTTAAAATTAGTAGCTGAGATCTTAAGTAGTATAAGCTCTTTTGATTAAAACAGAATTTAATTGCCTAATTATATTGTTAAGTTCTTCTCGTTTCAGTCAAACTCAGCGAAGCCCCCATGTATTTTATCGCCATGATTTAATCAATCAACTTCAGCACAATCATGCCCTAGTTACTTTGGTAGCAGAGAACCTTGCAACTTACATGGAAAGCATGAGATTGTATGCCAGAGGTATGAATTATGGGAAACAATAAGTGATGATTTTTTTTGTGTGTGTTTTTTTGCTAACTGCTTGTCTTTGTCATACTTCTTGTTAAACTGTTTCTCATTCAGTATCTGAGAAGCTCTGCCTGCTTATTTTAAACCTGCTTTTACATAAGGAATAATGGTGTGGCAGCTTGCAGCTTTACCTGTTCTTCCACAATGCTGGCTGATAGGGCTATTTTCTTTTTTTAAAGATTTATTTATTTCTAGTGAAAAGGCAGATTTACTGAGAAAGATCAGAGAGAAAGATACAGAGAGAAAGGTCATCTGTCAGTTCACAATGACCTAAGCTGAACCAATCCAAATCTAAGAATTTTGAGCTTCTTCTGGGTCTCCCAAGTGAATTCGTAGTCCCAAGGATTTAGACTATCCTCCCCTGCTTTGCCAGGCCACAAGCAGGGGGCTGGCTGGGAAGTGGAGCAGTGAGGATATGAACTGGTACCTATATGGGATCCTAGTACATGCAAAACATGTGGAACAGCTGGGTCAAGAACTGGTGCCTATATGGGATCCCAGCACTTGGAAGTGGAGGATTAGCTAGTTGAGGCATCATGCCAGGCCCTGTTTTTTATTTGGTTATGTATTTTATTGACTTGTCTAAGTCTTTTGAGTATTTATTACAGGTTTTTCATAATCCTAAATTCATACTTTGTAAGAGCTTCAAGGACTGTGGATTAAAAATTTTGAAGATTATACAAGGGGCTATAAGAATTTTGAAGTTTATCTTGTATTAAAAATGTGAAATTGTTTAAGCACATGTGGGTATATCAACAAACGATTCTTAAGTGCCTGTTATCTGGAGTTCTGTACTGGATATTGGATTTTCTTTTGAATAAACCTTTTTCCTTTAAAAGATTTGTTTATTTGTAAGAGTTACAGATTGATTTTCCATCTGCTAGCTCCTTCCCGAAATGGCTGCAGTGGCAGATCTGGGGTAGTCTCAAACAGGAACTCCTTCCACGTCTCCCACATGAATGGCAGGGGCCCAAGACTTTGGTTCCTTCTTGACTGCTTTCCCAGGCCAGAAGCAGGGAGCTTGGTGGGAAGTGGAGCAGCCAGGATCTGAACTGACACCTGTATGGAATGCTGGCACATGCAAGGATTTAGCCACTAGACTGTCACATACCAGGCGCAAGATATCAGAACTCTTTATGGGGGTTCTTTGTGATTTAAAGAATTAGTTAATTTTACTCATTTTTATGAAGTTTCTATCTGAAGAAATAATAGATGGAAGTTGTAAAACAGTTTTTAAAGATTTACTTATTTATTTAGGAAAATCAGAGTTATAGTGAGTTGGAGAAACAGAGAGAAAGATCTTCCACTATTGGTTCACTCCCCAAGTGGCTACAACGGCCAGAGTTGAACTGATCCAGAGTCAGGAGCCAGGAACTTCCTCCAGGTCTCCCACGCGTGTGCAAGATCCCAAGTCTTTGGGCCATCCTCAACTGCTTTCCCAGGCCACAGACAGGGAGCTGGATGGGAAGTGGAGCAGCCAACATACGAACTGTTGCCCATATGGGTTCCTGGGGCATGCAGGGCTTTGACTTTTAGCCACTAGGCTACTGTACCAGGTCCAAAATGGAATTCTTTAAAATAATTTTATTTTGGTGACAGTGCTTCAGAATTATGAAAATGCATATTATTTTTTAGAATGTTTGTTTTAATGTTCCTGTTACATTTTCCCACGGGCTTTTTGCAGTGCTCTTGCAGATCTTTATAGCCTTGAGACAGGAAACGCACGAGATCATTAAACATCTTACTCCGCAGAGATCTTATGTTGTGATGTGGAAAACACACAGGTGTTAGCTTTCTTTCTTAGCTTAATTATGTCAAAATAAATGATGAAAGTAATTGCACCTGTTGAGTACATCAGTTTTCGAGTTAGAGTAAACTACTTAGGAACCTTATATTTTGTTTGTTTTTTGCAAGGTTTGTTTTGTTTGTTTCAAAGGCAGAGTTGAAAGGAGAGAGCGGGCTTCGTGGGCTGGTTCCTACCCCATAGTGACTTGTGCGCATTAGGCAGGAATCAGGAGCCTAGAAAACTCCATCTGGGTTGCCCATGTGGATAGCAAGGTCCCAAGTGCTTAAAAGCCGTTTTCTACTTCCCCACATTCATTAAATTGTCTGATATTTTCCTGAGAAGATAGGGCAAAAATATATATATTTTTAAAAAGGCATGGGATGGGGAAAGCATTTATGCAATATCATCTTAATTGTCAGACAAAAAGTAAGAATTTGAATCTTTGAGCCACAGCTATTTCTCAGCTGCAGCTTTTAGAAATACTGCTTACTGCAGCTGTGAGTAAGTAGAAGGGTTTTCCTAGCTGCTACTTTCAAAGACTACTACTACTACATTGTCTTTCTCTGTACTGTGTTTCAAAAGGTCTGTTCCAGTAGGCATGGCTAAGAGGACTAAGACAGGCTGAGAACACTGGGCTGTTTACAATACGCCAACCAAACTTGCCGCTAAAGTGGATGCTGTTTATCAGGAAGGCAATCTAGAAAATGAGATGCTTCTGTACCCAATTTCTAGCACATAATCATAATGTACAGGAATATTTTTCTGGTAGAAGGTGGCACTATCTGGCCTCTTGCTGCTGCTCAGTGGGTACAGATGTTCTTCCAGAGGAAGAGAGAAAATGTGAAGGCCAAAAGCTTACCGTCTGTACTTGGAGTGGCTTCATTCCCAGTGCATGCTGTGCCTGAAGATGGTATCCATATTAGAGATTTTGGTGTAGAACACTTTAAAAGGGTGCCCATAGCTCCCCTGTACTGATATATGGAACACCGAAACACCCAGAAGATGTAGTCAAAGAGAAAGACAAGAGAGGCTCCCTTGGAGGTCAGGAATGCTGTGTTATATTCATTAGGCTGCATCCACTCAAAAACAAGAGTGGAACAGAGTCAAACTGAAAACTGCACATAGATCCATAAGCAAGGGCTAAAACATGACCAGTGGGCCCGGCAGTGTGGCCTAGCGACTAAAGTCCTCGCCTTGAATGCCCCAGAATCCCATATGGGCGCCGGTTCTAATTCCAGCAGCTCCACTTCCCATCCAGCTCCCTGCTTGTGGCCTGGGAAAGCAGTGCAGGATGGCCCAAAGACTTGGAACCCTGCATCTGTGTGGGAGACCCAGAAGAGGTTCCTGGTTTCCGGCTTCAGATCGGCACAACACCGATTGTTGCACTCACTTGGGGAGTGAATCATCGGATGGAAGATCTTCCTCTGTCTCTCCTCCTCTCTGTATATCTGACTTTGTAATAAAAATAAATAAATCTTTAAAAAAAAAAACTTGACCAGCATAGATAGGGTCCCAAGATTCAGTTTCTAACCAAATAAAACTAGGTGAGCAATAAACTACCTTGATTCAGGGCCAACTCCTTGGAAGCCAGGGTGAAAAATTGGATGTATTCCTGGCAGTATGTGTATATACACAATTTCCTCATGTCTGGAATGATTGAAAAGGGATCATGCATTCTGCTAATCTCTGAATCCAGTGCATATATGTATGTAAAGGGTTAAAATGTAACTAGATAAGAGAATTGAAGTAGCCTTTGACCAGTAAGAAACTTGTATTTAATCAGGAGGCAACTCCTAATTAGCCAAGATAAAAGATAAAAATGAGGACAGAGTTGCCATAAGTTGTATAGGGTAGGATGAATAAGCTTCATAAAGTTTATTCTGCCCAGTCATTAAACAACGAAGCAAATACCTTTAACTGGAAGGAGTGGGATCAAAATCCAAATAGCTGTTACGTGTCTACAATGTCCTGGTATGAAGAACATGTAGGCACCAACAGAAAGATTTGACCCATACTGCAATTGCCTTTGAAAGGAGTCCAGATAGGCTTGGCGGACATGAAAGCTGTTATAAATGTCCTTCAAGAACTGAGTAAAATGATGCTGTAATTAAAGTAGGATGAGAGTGTTTACATATCAGTGAACATGTAGAAATTAATTTTGAAGAAGAACCACTTTAAAGTATACTAATCCAAATGAAAATTGACTAAATGATCTCATGGTTAGATTTGAATTGATAAAAGAATCTGTAAACAGGGCCTGGTGTGGTGGCCTAGTGACTAAAGTCTTCACCTTGCATGCTTCGGGATCCCATATGGGCGCTGGTTCTAATCCCGGCGACCCCACTTCCCATCCAGCTCCCTGCTTTGTGGCCTGGGAAAGCAGTTGAGGACAGCCCAAAGCCTTGGGACCCTGCACCTGCATGCGAGACCCAGTGGAAGCTCCTGGCTCAGCTCCAGCCGTTGCAGCCACTTGGGGAGTGAATCAACAGATGGAAGATCTTCCTCTGTCTCTCCTCCTCTCTGTATATCTTTCTAATAAAAATAAATAAATCTTTTTTTAATCAGTAAACAACAGAGAAACAAGGGTGAAGGAAGAGCACCAGAATTTCAGGGAAATATGGGGAACTATTAAGCATTCTGATCTATATAATGATACACACACACACATACACACACACACATTGCATCACGGTAAACCTAACAAATTTCAAGAGCTGGCTTCTATAGATTATTGGAGGTCGGTGGATAATAGTACAACACATTTATAGAGTTGGAGTCAGTGGGAGGACTGATCTGACAACCAAGACTTTTGCTTGTAAAGATCTGCCAAAACAAGACAGACACCTCCAATGTAATTAAAAGTTTATTACTATCAGATTGACCTCGCAAGAAATCTAAAAGGAGATAAATAGGCTACAGATCAAGTGGCAGCAGTGACTGGATTCTGAACAAAGACAAAAGACCGGAACAGAACCAACCTCTAAGGTGTAACAGACATCTGTAGAATTCTTCGCTCACCAGTTGTTGAAACTACTAAAACTACATGATCATCTCAGTAGATAGGGAAATAGCATTCAAAAGTGCTTCGCATTGTCATAAAAATGCTCAGCAGGCTAGAAATTGAAAGCTTTTTCATCTTGATCAAAGGTATTGGCAAAACAACAAAGAAAACCACTGGAATGTAATGATGAAAAATAAGTCAGGAATGAGAGAAACCACTTCTAATTTTTGTTGTTAAACATTAATTTATTTGTTTGAATAGCAAAGTGAGGGGGAGACAGAGGTCTTTAATGCACTATTAAATCCACTCCTCAAATAGCTTTATTGGCCATTGCTGGACCTGTCTAAATCTACAAGCCTGGAGCTCCCATTTGGTTTCCCATGTGGGTGGCAGATGCCCAAGCACTCATCAATCCATCTTTCACTGCTTTTCCCAGTGATTAACGGAGAAATGAATCTGAATTACAACAGTGACAATTTTAAGCAGTGCTGGTATGGGATACCACCTTCAAACAGCAGGCTAGTCTCAACCACTTGTGTTTGAATGTTATACTCCAGATTCTAGTGTGGGTAAATAGGCAAGAAAAAGAACTAAAAGGCATCCACATTGGAAAGAAAATCAAACTAAATTTACTGTTAATAGAAAATATGAGGAGTTTACTACAATGTTAAGTTGAAGTGTTTACAAGTAGCATCATAAAGTACCAAATAGGGATAAACAGTCGACACAGTGGTTATGACACTGCATGAGATGCTTAGATCCCCTGTTGTTGGTGTACCTGGGCTTGAGTCCTGGCTCCCCTTCTGATTTCAGCTTCCTGGTAATGTGCATCTTGGGAGGCGGCAGTGATGACTTAAGTTAGGTCCCAGCTACCCACATGAAATACCGTGATTGAATCCCAGGCCCCTGGATTTGGTCTAATCCAGCCTGGCTGTTGAAGGCATTTAGGGAGTAAATCAACCAGTGGGATCCCAGCTCTTGTGCTGTATCCCTTCTCCCCCATTTATATCTTCCTCCTTTTCTTCTCCCTTAACAATTGTTTGGAAAAAAGGTAAATAACATACTTGGTTGTAACTGTTAGACAACATTGGAATTTGTATCCCCCAAAATTTGTGTGTTAGAAACTTAATCACCAGTGTGATTGTATTAGCAGTTGGAGTCTGAAGGAAGGTGCTTCATTCATTAGGGGTATGTTCTCATGGATAGATTAGTTATGTTAGGGATTATAATAAGTTCAGCCACTTCTTGCTTTTACCCCGTGTCTCCTTTCTGCCTTTCATGGAATGATGATACTTCAAGAAAGTTTTCATCAGATGCAGGCCCCTCAAATTTGAATTTGCCTGCATCTAGAACTGTAAGGAATAAGTGTGTTATTTATAAAATACCCAGTCTGGTTTTGTGTTATGGTAGCACAAATGGGCTTAAGGAGATAATGCGCCCTGAGTGGCTTTGGAGATTCAGTACAGTCCTGTAAAAATCCTTGCTTGTGCTTTTCTTCTTTCTTCCTTGCAGAAATTCGCAAAGCTAACCCTAAAATTCATAGACCATGGACTCAAACTACTTATATCTAAAAATATTCTTTCAAATCAATAATTAAAATACTAAGCAATGGATGAAGGATCTGAGTAAAGGTTTTTCCAAAGATGGGCAATATGGCCAATAAGCACTTAGAGGAAAAAATGCTCTATATCAGTAGTTATTCAGGGAAGTGAAATCAGAACCATAGTAAGATATACTAGTGCATACTAGGATGGCATGACAGTGGTCTCATTGAGAATATGAGGGATCATAAAATTGTACAACCATCTTTATAAATAAGCAGTTTCTTAAGATGAATTTACCATGTGAGTTTACCATATGTCCCTTTCCTAGTTACATTTCCAAATGGAATGGAAATATGTGTATGAATATTCATCGCAGTGTTAATGGGAAATAAGTAGAAATAATTCAAATGTCCATCACTTTATAAATGAACAAAATTTGATATAGCCATACAAAGAAAATACCAGTCAACAATTTATAAATACATGTGTTATGACATGTGAGCCTTGAGAATTTTATGCTAGGTAGATAAAAGCTTGGTTAGAAAAAAACATGCTGACTTTATTATCTCATTTGAAAAATCTCAAACTAAGGGCTGGGTGAGAAGGCAAATGAGAAAAGAGAGTTTGTCCAATATGTTAAGATTGTGTTTTATAAGTGTGTGAAAGATGGTTTTTTTGGGCTGCCACGATGCTACAGAACTAACGACTTTTTAACTGAATTCATTCGATTGAAATCAACATTGATACAAATATCTGTGTATATAATGCATATTTTTCTTGATTTATAGACCATGAAGATTATGACCCACAAACTGTGAGGCTGGGAAGTAGATACAGTCATGTTCAAGAAGTCCAAGAACGGCTTAACTTCCTCAGGTTTGTTTTATGTAGTTGGCGTTGTTTGGGACACCTTAAGATACAGATTAAGGAGTGCACAGTTAATGGGTTGGATAGCTAAATCTTTTCCCCTTGCCACCATAAAGTTGCCTGATGTTTCCAATCACTGAAAACTTACAAAATTACTGTCTGAATTTTAATGTTCTTTTTTGTAATCTTTGATGAGAATACATTTTAAACATCTAGGTAGCCTTCAAATTTTTGTGTTTGTTCATGTTAGAAATCATTACTCTGATTGATTGTTGCTTGTTTGAAAGGCAGCACAGCGGAGAGGGAGAGACACATATCCCATCTGATAGTTTACTCCCCAGATTGATGCAACAGCCAGGACTGAGCCAGAAATCAGGAATTCCATCTAGGTGCCCTACATGGGTGGCAAAGGGTCCAAGTATTTGTGCCATGATCCACTACCTTGCTAGGGACATTAATAGGAAGCTGGATCAAAAGTAGAGTAGCTGCAACTTGGACTGGCACTTTCATATGACAAAATTGTGTTTCATAGAAGTTTTATCAGATTTAGAATCTGAAAAAAGTAAACTGTCTTTGACATGTGGTAGACTTAGGCTTATGGAATGAACAAATTGGTCCTAAACCCATTTGCCATGTTAACATTTGGAATCAGACTTAATTGTAATCCTATTCTTAGTACTTATTTATGTGACCTATGTGTATTAGGCTTGTGTTAAATACTATGTATACTCCTCGTAGCAACATATTGAGACAGGTCCATTTGTGCCAGTGTGTGACAGATGCACTCACCCAGGTTACAGCTTTTCCTTTTAGACTAGACCAATAATTTCAGAAATCAACCTAAGAGCTTTTGTGCTTCTGAATAGGTGCTTGGATGATTTCTGGATAAGCAGTGGAAAGTTTCATTCATATTTTTTTCTTCCAGCTGAAGTAGTTCTGCTGTCATAAGGGTACTTCAAAATGTGGAGAAATGCAATTAAAAATGTTTGTTTTGGTGCAAAATATTTTTAAAAATAATATAAATAACAAATCTTCAAAAAATTGTCCATGAATTTTTTTATAGTACCCTTGTATTTTTATATCTTATTTTCAAAATATTTAGTCTTATTTGAATGGCAGACTTAGAGGAGAGACAGGGAAAGATCTTTTCATCTGCTGATTCACTCCCCCAGATGGCTACATGGCTGGAACTGAGCGAATCCAAATCCAGGAACCAGGAGCTTCTGGGTCTCTTAAATAGGTGCAGGGGCCCAAGGACCTGACCCATTCTCCACTGCCTTCCCAGGCAGTAAGCAGGCAGCTGGATCAGAAGTGGAGCAGCTGGGACATAAAGTATTGCTTGCATGTGAAAGATTAGCCTTTTGAACCACCAATACCAGCCCCTGGTACCCTTGTATTTTATTTTTTTTTAAGATTTATTGTATTTATTGGAAAGTCAGATATACAGAGAGGAGGAGAGACAGAGAGGAAGACCTTCCGTCCAAAGATTCGCTCCCCAAGTGACCATAACAGCCGTGCTGTGCTGATCCGAAGCCAGGAACCAGGAGCTCTTCCAGGTCTGCCATGAGGGTGCAGGCTCCCAAGGCTTTGGGCCGTCCTCAACTGCTTTCCCAGGCCACAAGCAGGGAGCTGGATGGGAAGTGGGGCTGCCGGGATTAGAACCGGCGCCCATATGGGATCCCGGGGCGTTCAAGGCGAGGACTTTAGCAGCTAGGCCACACTGCTGGGCCCCGAATACTTCATTTTTCTTATGATGTTGTATGAGCAGGATGTAAAGTCTCTTAAATTCAAAACCCCTATTAGAAATACTTTGAATAAGGGAGGTTCCAAGTTCAAACTTTTTGGGGAATAAATATTTTATTTGTAATCACATAGCAGAATTCTGGGTGCATCGTACCTAGCATATGCTAATTGAATTAAATTTTTTGGTGGTGCCACAAGAAGGTTGAGAAATGGGTCTTTTTCAAAGAACTTATTTTTATCTGTGGTTAACATATGATTGTGAGTGCATTGTGTACATTCAGATGACCTTTCTGCTTAAAAATTGTATCAATCTAATTGTTTTGTTTTCCAAGATTTCTCTTGAAGGATGGCCAACTGTGGCTGTGTGCGCCCCAGGCAAAACAGATCTGGAAATGTTTAGCTGAAAATGCAGTTTATCTTTGTGATCGTGAAGCCTGTTTTAAGTGGTATTCCAAATTGATGGGAGATGAACCAGACTTAGATCCTGATATTAATAAGGACTTCTTTGAAAGCAATGTGCTTCAGCTTGATCCTTCTCTGTTAACTGAAAATGGAATGAAATGTTTTGAGAGATTCTTCAAAGCTGTGAATTGTCGGGAAGGAAAACTTGTAGCGAAAAGGAGAGCTTATATGATGGATGACTTGGAGTTGATAGGATTAGATTACCTTTGGAGGGTAAGTAAAATGCAAGAACCGTGTTAACTTTTATCTGATTTGATGTTTTGCAAATATTTATTCTGCTCTGCTAATTGTACTAGGAATTTGAAGGAAGCAATTGTTTGTTTCTATCTTACTGTGTCACAGCCAGTGAGCTTTCCTTTCCCTTATTCCTTACCTGCTGCTGCTGTTATTGTTAACTTAGCATCTGAGTGTTCAGATATGTTTCGAATTTAACCATAATAATCTCATATATAACCAATGGAAGTTAGTGGTCCCCTCTCATTCATTCATTCAGTGTAGAACTGTTTCATCCCCTTCAGTGTTAACTTGGTTTACATTTAACACTAACATAACAGAGGACAAAGACCATTTACGATGGATTGTGAATGTGAATTTGTTGGTGCCTTCTAAGGATATTTTTGAGTACTTGCATGAGTAAATATCATCTGTATGGCTAATATTTCCATCTGTATAACAAAATGCTTTTTTAAACAGAAAACTCCTTTGTTATTTTGTTATTTTGTGTTACTTAAACAAACTGCAGAATAGAAGCCCTTGTTGAAGATAGGATAGCTGTGTTTTTATGCTCAGCCTTTCCGTATTTCTCACCCTTCCTCCTCCCCAAGCCTGTTGTCAGTCTTGATAAGTGTTTAGACATAGTTTTAAAACTATTACTACAATTGCATGAATGGTAAAGATTCATAAAAACTGGAGGTAAAAAAAAAACCAGCCCTTTTATGCTGAGTCATTTGATATAATATTTCCTTTCAGCTAATTTTACGTTGATTTTTGGAAGCTTCACAACTTGGTTATGAGTGCATTAAATTATATTTGTCAAAGCTTATTTTATCCTTAGTAAAGGATATCTCATTCCTAAGTTGCTTTATTGTACAGATTTGGCATTTAGCATTTATTATTTTGTTTCATTCATTTTTACTTCAAGCTTACCTTTAAATAATTGAATGTGTTTAAAAATAACTGTTGGTATGTTTTGGATTTAAATGCCAATCTTAAATATTCCTTGGGACTGAAATTGCTGCACAGCAAGTTAGGCTCCCACTTCCAACTTCCTACACTGCTCCCTACTAATTCCATTGGGAAATCAGCAGGGTGCTTAGCACCCACATGCCTAGACCCCTGCTGTGCATGTAGGAGACCTTGAGAAAGTTTCTGGGTCCCTGCTTTGGCTTATCCCATTCCTACCCACTGAAGTTGTTTGGGGAATGAACCAGTGGATAAAAGAGCTCTTTCTATAACTCTTTAAAACAAATCTTTAAAAAATAAATAGAGCCCAGCACGATAGCCTAGTGGATAAATCCTTGCCTTGCACATGCTGGGATCCCATATGGGCGTTGGTTTGTGTTCCTTTTGCTCCACTTCCCATCCAGCTCCCTGCCTGTATCCTAGGAAGGCAGTAAAGGACAGCCCCCAAAGCCTTGGAACCCTGCGCCTATGAGGGAAACCTGGAAGAAGCTCCTGCCTCCTGGTGATGGATTGGCTTAGCTCGGGCTGTTGGGGCCACTTGGGGTAGTGAACGATCAGATGGAAGCTCTTTCTCTATATATCTCTCTGTGTAAAATCTGACTTTCCAATAAAAATAAATCTTTAAAAAATAAAGTATTTCTTGACAAGAATTAACACTTCAATCTTCTTGAACTTAGGTGGTTATTCAAAGTAATGATGATATTGCCAGCAGAGCTATCGATCTTCTTAAAGAGATATACACAAACCTTGGTCCAAGGCTACAGGTCAATCAGGTGAGACTTCGCATTGAAACTTCTACTATTAGACTTTCAGTAGAACTCTATTGCTTTAAAGAGTTTTTGTTTTAAGCTCTGGATGAACTGGAAATTGTTTCAATTTCTGCCTAAGTATATGTAGAGTAGTCTATTTTTCTTGTACAAAATACAACATAGGTTGATTGGGTTTATTTGAATTTAATTATTTATGTTAATGGTAAAACGACTGTACTGAAGTTACATTGATACTAACAGCCAGTTTTCAAGAGGATTTTTTAAATTACCTTAATACTGGTTTCTTTTTTAAAAACTGACTTGTCTTATCAGCATTATCCTAAGTTGAGGACAGTCTTTAAATTAGCTTATTCCCATCTTTAATTGAATTAATGCTTTATGTTTCCTTGTTCTGTTTTGTAACAACTTGAACAGTCTTATTTGGCCCATTACTTGTAGGTGGTGATCCATGAGGATTTCATTCAGTCCTGTTTTGATCGCTTGAAAGCTTCCTATGACACTTTGTGTGTTTTGGATGGTGACAAAGATAGCATTAATTGTGCAAGACAGGAAGCTGTCCGAATGGTTCGAGTATTAACTGTTTTAAGAGAGTATATAAATGAATGTGACAGTGATTACCATGAAGAGAGAACAATTCTACCTATGTCAAGGTTTGTGAATAACTGATATGTTAGTGTTTATTCTGAATATAGTCTTTTCCTAGCCATTTCATAAAAAATAAGAAATGTTGCATACAGATAAGGAGAGTGAAGAAAATGTTAGTGTCTTGCCCATTAAAACTTATCATTTGATTTTTTTTTTTTTAACATTTTATTTCTTTCACTTGAAAGTGTTTCAGGGAGGGAGGGAGAAGAAGTAGAGTCTGTCTACTGGTTCACTCCCCACATGGCCACAGTGGCCAGAGCTGGCCAGCCCAAAGCTGGGAGCCAGGGGTGTCTTTAAGGTCTACCATGTTGCTGAGGGATTCCAAGGCATTGGACCATCCTCCACGGCTTTTTTAGACTATTAGCAAGAAGCTGGATGGGAAATAAGGTAGGCAGGGCTTGTACCAGTGCCTGAGTACACCCACATAGAATGCTGACACCCACATAGAATGCACATGGGGAGGGTTAAGCTAGTGTGACACCACACTTGACCCTACATCATTTGCATCCTACAGAATCTTTGTAGCCTACAGTCTACTTTTTAGTTTGGTTTGTTTTTTTGGAAGGTATTTTCATTGAGTCCCATTTCTTTGCATTTCTTGTGGATTTTTGTTTTTCCCATTGATATTGCTTCCCATTAAATGCAGCAGTGATAGTTTGCAGTTGAAGTGTCTTTGTTTTGATGTCATTCATTTAAATTTTTTAAGATAAAAGGCATAGTAAGGCTAGAAAGTAATTTAAGAAGAAATCTTAAAAAGATGCCTTGATTTTAGATGATTTAGTAACATTTTTGTTTAGATACCACTTGTAATTTAAGTGACATTTGTAGTGTAGATATCTTCATGAGTTTTTCTCTTAAGGACTCTTTGTTAATCAAACAATTATCTATAAAGCTGTTCCTGGAATCCAATAATCCATTATTTACTAACAATCATATATAGAATGAATTTCGTATTAAGAATTTCTCAATAAATCCATATTTTACTGTTGATGTTTTCAAACTGAATTTTATCTTTAACAGTAGTTTTAATTGGAATGTGATAGTGTAAAAATAAAGTGTTACTCATGTCACTGTTTTAATTTTGTGTAGTTGGATACTTCATATGTTTAACTCACTTGTTTAATAAACATGCTATGTGGAATTTTTCTCAGATTAATATTTTTGGGAGCAAGATTTTTAAAGTCTACTGAATATGATGATTTCATGCCTTTTTCCCTCCTTTTCCCCCAGGGCTTTCCGTGGTAAACACCTCTCTTTCATAGTTCGATTTCCAAACCAAGGCAGACAGGTTGATGACTTGGAGGTATGGTCTCATACAAATGATACAATTGGTTCAGTTCGACGATGTATTCTCAATCGTATTAAAGCCAATGTAGCCCATACGAAAATTGAACTCTTTGTGGGCGGTGAGCTGATAGATCCTGGAGATGATAGAAAATTGATTGGACAATTAAACCTAAAAGATAAATCGGTAAGTATATATAGTTGCCAAGTTTCAGCAAAATCAAATCTGAGACTTTATTTAAGAAATGCTAGGTCTAATTTTATGGCACCCAGTTCAGCTGCTGCTTTACATGTCTACATGGAGTGCCTATTTTGAGTCCTGCTACTCACCTTCTGATTCATCTTGCTGCTGGTGCACCTGAGATTGCAGTAGATGATAGCTCAAATACATATGGAGCATGGATGGCATTATGGGCTCCGGGCTTCTGTCTGGTCCATCTCCATTGACTGCAGGCAATTGTTGAATAACCCAGAGGATGGAGTATCTGTGTGTCTCTCCCTCTTTCCCTTTCCTTTTCTCTTTACCTTTCTTTTTTTGATGTGAATTTAGGATTTGTTATAATGCGCTGTTTGGGGGCATTTAGATTATAACCCTAAATAGACATAATGACCCCCAACAATAAAGGAAAAGTTTTCTAAAACCGTAACAAGTTGTTTTAAGAGATAGTTCTTTTTTTCAAGTGTATTTCTAAATATGAAGCGTGTTTTTTTGGATTTTTAGGTTGGTGTATCACTAAGTTCTTTGTTTCATGGTTTTTTTCCCTAGTGTTTAATATTAACATAATATGTTATTTTCAGCTCATTACAGCTAAACTTACACAAATAAGTTCCAATATGCCTTCAAGCCCTGATAGCTCTTCTGATTCCTCAACTGGGTCTCCTGGAAACCATGGTAATCATTACAGTGATGGTCCCAATCCAGAAGTGGAAAGCTGTTTACCCGGAGTGGTGAGTAGAGAAAGTTTGGAACTACTACATTTAGCGCATTTTATTAGTGTCTGAGAATAAAGAACTTACATAGAATAGTTTTGTTTTATTTTGTTTTTTTCTTCAGGAGCTTGCAATTTATGAGGCAAAGTATCAGTTAACCATCAGCTTTAGAATGATTTCCTCTAATGTGACAGCAGTTGTGGTATAGCGAGTTAAGCAGCCATTTGGGACACCATTATCTGGTGTAAGAATGCATAGATTTGAGTACTTTCTATGCTTCCAGTCTAGCTGATTACTGTTGCATATCTTGGGAGGCAACAGATTATGGCTCAAGTACTAGGGTTTTATGCAACTTATGTGAGATTCAGATGGAGCTGGCTTGAGCTTTGCCCAGGCTGTGCTGTTTAGTCTTTTGGAGAGGGAACCAACAGATAGAAGACCCCTCTAAAAGATGAAACAAAATTTCTTTATAGATACAGTGTTGTTGTAAATGTAGAATTAATCTGTTGTAGAGAATTATAACATTGAATATATACATTTAGAAAAATTATACTCTTGCATTTATACTATGAAATATGTCCTTCCTTTAAAACTTTTTTATGTGTGGAAACACCTGCAGTCTTTCTCAGATCATTTATACATTTTATAAGCGAGGAAACCCAAAGAGACCAATGATTAAAAAGGATTTTTTTTAATGGATATGCTGTAAAGAGAGATCATTACTGATTTGTTCCTTAAATGGCTGTAACAGCCAGGACTGTAGCTTGGAGCTTCATCCTGTTCTCGCACAACGGGTACAGGATCCCAAATACTTCCACTGCTTTCTGGGCACATTCCCAGAGAACTGGGTTTGATGTGGAGTACCTGGGACTGGAACCAGATGTAAGCATCTCACCAGTGACTTAACTCACTGGACTGCATCACTGACCCCTCTCCACAAGAATTTTATTAGCCAAAGTAACTAGCTACTCCAGTATCAAGAATGTGGCTCCTCAAAATTGGATTAGGTATTTAGTATTTTGCCTGGCCACATTTTATATGTCAAGCTGCATGTGTGACAGCTATAATTTAATAGAACAATGAAAGAACTGTCACAAATAGCTAGAGGTGATTCGGATGGCATATTATTCATCATGAAGGAAAGACATGTCTCATAACTGTCCGATTTTTATTGTTTCTAAATAAAACATACCATTTGAAAAAGAATGAGGGAAAGCAGACCATTTCAGAGAGTACAAATGGTATAAGCAGGGGCCGGCATCCAATGTGAGTACATATTTGGGTCCAGACTGTTCTAACTTCTGATCATACTGCTTGCTGATGTGAATGGGAAAGAAGTAGATAGCTTTCTGAGTGCTTGAGCCCTAGCCCCGGACATGGGTCACCTGGATGGAGTTCCAGGCTCTTGGCTTTGGCCTAACCCAGCCTCATACATTGCAGCCATTGGAGGAGTGAATAGAGAATAAGCAAAATTGTGAAGATTAACAAATAGAGACTTTTTGGAGCATTTTGTGTGTGACTAATTTTTAGGTAATTACTGTTTTTATTTTATATTCCAGATAATGTCACTACATCCCAGATACATCTCTTTCCTTTGGCAAGTTGCAGACTTAGGTAGCAGCCTAAATATGCCACCTCTTAGAGATGGAGCGAGAGTACTTATGAAGCTTATGCCACCGGGTAAGCATTTAAAATGTGATAAAGTACAAGCTGGACAAAAAAGGGATATATTTTCAAACTCTGTTTCCTGATGTATCATGCTTTGTGGCATAGACTGCAATAAGACTTGGCAAACTACAACCCCATACTTTGACACGTGGTATTTGTGAAAAAATATATAAATTTTAAGGTCCATAATTAAAGTTTATTAGTACATATCAATACTCAACTTGTTAACATATTGTCACAACTTATGTTGTCTTAAAATAGCAGAATCTAGTAGTTGTGGCAGAGCCCATACGGTTTTTATGCCAATAATACTTAGATACTTACCGTGGAGTATAGTATGAGTCATTTGTGTCATCCAAAGTGTTGCTTTTGTTCTTAGAAACAACCTCTTGCAAATTTTAGCTTTTATTCTTAACATCTGTATATTCCATTATATTTACCAATAGCATCCTGTTACAAGTGTGTTTACTTTTTCAGTAATTTCTATATATCCTCTTGTAATCTCTACATAGTTTTCATCCTTTGCATTATACAGTCTGTCAGTTTCACTGTTATTCTGGAACTTCCCCCAGAGGTGTCTACTACACCTCTGACATTTGGGAACTTCTTTCAAGAATTTTCTGGTGTCAGATCTGTATTTAGTGGCTCCTGTGTCTGGGCCTATGCTTGGTACCTTCAAATTCTGTTGAAATATAGCCTCGTTAGAAAGATATGGGATTGGGCCCGGCACCGTAGCCTAGTGCTAAAGTCCTCACCGTGAATGTGCCAGGATCCCATATAGGTGCCGTTCTAATCCTGGCGGCCCCACTTCCCATCCAGCTCCCTGCTTGTTGCCTGGGAAAGCAGTTGAGGGTGGCCCAAAGCCTTGGGACCCTGCACCCTCATGGCAGACCTGAAAGAGGCTCCTGGCTCATGGCTTCGGATCAGCACAGCTCCGGCCATTCATTGGATAGAAGATCTTTCTCTCTCTCTCTCTCTCTCTCTCAATATATATATATATCTGACTTTGCAATAAAGAAATAAATAAAGCTTTAAAACAACAAAAAGAGACATGGATTGCTTTTATTATTTTCTTCTTTGAGATGAATGTCCTTTGAATGCAGCCCACTGCTCATGTTTCATTTGTAGTTTAGATACAGGATTCAAGATCGAAACTATATACCTCCTAGCTGGTAGTGTACTGGTGAGAAGACCAAAGCCCTCCTGGTTTCTGTTTCTTTGCAAGTGAAATTTGGGGTCTCTTTGAGTTTTGAAATTTCATGGTAATATGCATTGAGATCGGTCTGTTAGTGGTGGATACATAGTGGACTTAAAGATTCCACACTTGTGAGAGAATTGTATTCTTGATACTTACATTGTCAGTATTTTGCTTTTTTGTCCTTGAAAAGTCTAAGTATGGTGTTGAATCTAGTAGATTGTATCATCTTGCCTTTTTTCTCTCATGAACCATATTCTACCTTTGAACTAAAGTCTTCAATGTTACTGACTTTTCTGTCCAGATGTTTTAATGTTAAATTTTTAAGATCTCTGTCTACATAATCCTTTTTCATAGGATTGTTTTTATGAGTACATTCTTCAGCATTTCTGTTCTGACACGTATATTCCTCTCAAACCTAATAATCCACACAGTATGCACTACAAGTAACAGAACTTGAGGAGGAAAATTGATACAGATCATTCAGTTCTGTGCAGCCTGTAAAAAACTTGATAAACCTTATAGGGTGGGGGGTTAGGGCGGGGCACAGCATGTAGTACAGCAAATTATGCTGCTACTTTGGGTATCAGCATCTCATGCCTTAGTGTCCTGCTGGCTCCCAGTTTCCTGCTGATGTGCTTGGGAAACACAGGTATTCAGGAAAGTGGCCCAGTGAAGGGGAAGATTGTTCTCTTTTTCCCTCTGTTCTCTCCCTTGTTTTCCCCTCTTCCATCACTCTACATTTAAATAAATAAATACAATTAGAAAATTGGCAGTAGCCATTATTTTATTATGTATTTCCTACAAGCTGATATGTGTTTGACCAAAATTGCAGAAAGTTAAGGTTGATTCATGGCTATCATCTAAATAACAGACTCCGCGCCACCCCCCCCCCCAGTCTCTTAAATACTGTGCTTAGTTGACAACCTTGTGTCTGTTCAAGATTACACACACGTTTATATGGAAAATATCCTTCATTTTACACTTGTCTATTTTATCATAGTGCCTCTTGTGCAGTGTTGGCAGGACTACCACACAAATGATACTGTTTTCATTGTGTCCTCTGGTGGTATGCAGTATTTGTTTTTCTTTTATTGACAATTGTCATTGAATTTTTTGCCTGGTTACTTCATTGTAAGTTTTTATTTTTTCCTTTTGTAATTTAGGATTTTGTGTAAAGGTACTGGGAAATTGCCCAACTGTACTGTTCTTTACTAGATTTTTCATTCATTTGTCTGTATTTGTGGTAGACTTTTGATTTCTTGTTATATTCAAAATGTTGTGATGTTGCTTTCATTTGTTTTGGTGTTGGAATTAGCTAATCAACCAGCTCGAGCTCCTTCAGGCAGTTATTTTCTTTACGTTCATATGTTCCCCTTATTCTTTGAGAACTTTCGTTCAAGGTTCCAGGATAGTATCTCATATTTTCTAAAATTTCTTTGAATTGGCCGTTAGGAACTCTAATTCCTTGAACTGGAGAATGGTGTTTAAACGATCTGGACACTGCTATTTGCTATTGATGTATTGTTCCGAGGCTAAGTAGAAAGAACTATGGAATGTATGTGTGTTCTGTGCTTACATTTATCATTACTTGCTCCCATGTATACATGAGTGCATTTAAAAATTGTAGAAACATCAGTTCCTCCTAGTTCTGTCTGTTATACATTCCTTCTTGTTGTCTCCGTTTTTGTGTTTATAATTTCCTTCCTTCCTGGCTCCCACCCTCCTTTAAAATATTTTCCTGTTTAATGGATCCTCTTTGCTAATCAGTTATCTGTGCCATCCACCCACCTTTCTGTGTGTAAGACTCCAGCACTGAGTTCTGAGCCTTACTCCAACCCAGGAACATTGCCCTTATTTGCTGGAATTGAATCTTTTTTTTTCTTTTTTAAGATTTATTTAATTTTTTTTTGTTGGAAAGGCAGATATACAGAGAGGAGAGACAGAGGAAAATCTTCTGTCTGATGGGTCACTCCCCAAGCGGCCGCATCGGCTGGTACTGTGCCAATCTAAAGCCAGGAACCTCCTCCAGGTCTCCCACACGGGTGCAGGGTCCCAAGACTTTGGGCTGTCCTCGACTGTTTTCCCAGGGGGTCACAGGCAGGGAGCTGGATGGGAAGCGGGGCTGCCGGGATTATTACCGGCGCCCATATGGGATCCCGGGCGTGCAAGGCAAGGACCTTAACCACTGCGCCACCGCGCCGGGCCCAATAAATAAATCTTAAGAGACTTATTTTTTTTTAAAGGCAGATTGCAAAGAGAGAAGAAAAAGATCTTTCATCCTCTGGTTCACTTCTCAAATGACCACAATGACCAAAACTGAGCTGATCCAAAGCCAGGAACCAGGAGTTTTTTTGGGGTCTCTCGCATGAGAGCAGGGTCCTAAGGCCTTGGGGCTTTCCTGCACCTCCTCCCCTGTTTCCCAGGCACATTAGCAGGGAGCTATGTAAGTAGAGCACCCAGGATTCAAACAAGCCCATATGGGATGCCAGCACCACGGAGTTAGCCTATTATACTACAATGCTGGATCCTGCATAAATTTTTTTAAGGAAAAAACAAACATGACTGGAATAGGGCACTGAGTTCGTGGTTTGTAGACCCAGTTACTTGAGCAAACACCACTGCCTCCAAAGTTCTGCATTAGGAAAGTAGAATCGGTAGCTAGAGTGTTGGACATGGGCACTTTAATCACTCAGCTAAACACTCAGGTGTCCACTGAACTTTGATACTCCAAGATGTGGTCACTGGAAGCACTGAATACAGACTGTACCCAACGCCTTTTTAAAAATACAGTTTCATTTTCCCCCAAGCACTTTGTCTTTCTTAAGCAAATGTTTAAACTTGTCTAGGTATTTCTCATTTTTCTCAACCATTTCTCATTTTGGTGAAGGAGGGAAAGTGAAAGTAAAAATCTGATGGCTAACTTAAATTAATCCTGGGATGCTGTTTTTGTTCAGTAAAGTGAGAAACCTTCGACCTTCTTGGCTTCATCAATCTGTTGGCGGGGTAGAAACTTGCTTGTTAATCAGACTTCAGTCTCTGTTTTTAGTCCTTGGAGTTGTCTGTTCCTTCTCAAGTGCTTGTAATTTTCAGATGTCATCTTTTCTATGGTACAGTGGGGTGCTACGTTACAGGATGCCCTCTCCTCTTCTTTACCTCCAAAAGCATTTCGTGGTTCGAGTAAACCTATCTTCTAACCTGTCTGTACCATTGTGAACTTGGTCACACCTCTTTGTTGTTGCGCCCCCTCTTTTGTGTCCTTTTGATTTTCTGTTTTTATATTTTACTTTAAATTTTAGTATGGCTTTAAGGATGCATTCCTGATAAAATACAGCTTGTTGCAGCATTTTTGGGGAAGGTTTATTTTTATTTGAAAGGCAGAACAGAAGAGGTCTTTCATCTTCTGGTTCACTCCCCAAATGGCCTCAACAGCCAGAGCTAAGCTGGTATGAAGAAGCCAGGAACCAAAAGCTTGTTCCAGATCTCCCATGTGGATGAAGAGTTCCTAGGACTTGGCCCATCCTCTGCTGCTTTCCCAGGCTGTAAATAGCAGGTTGGATCAGAAGTGGAATAGCCAGAACAGGAACTAATACCCATATTGGATGCTGTCACTGTGATTGGAGGTTTAAGATGAGACAATGCTGTACTTGTCCGTGACAGTATATTTTATAGGTTTAGATAATTCTCTTTTTTTAAAGATTTATTTATATTGGAAAGTCAGACATAAAGAGAAAAGATACAGACAGCGCTTCCATCCACTGGTTCACTCCTTAAGTGGCCACAACAGCTGGAGCTGAGTGATCCAAAGCCAGGAGCCTGGAGCTTCTTCTGAGTCTCCTATGTGGGTACAGGGTTCCAAGGCTTTCAGTTTTCCTCAACTGCTTTCCTAGGCTACAGACAGGGAGCTTGATAGAAAGTGAAGCAGCCAGGACACGAACTGGCATCCAAATGGGATCCTGACACGTGCACGGTGAAGACTTTAGTCACTAGGCTACCATGCCTGGTCTTTAAATGATTCTTAAAACCTTGCGATTCTGTTATTTCCTTCTTCCAAAGTAAGCATCTTGTTAGCCATTTTCATCTTGTTTTCTCATTCCTATGAACAGAACCCGTTTACATATTAGATTCTGGATCCTCTCATTTCACTAATGCTTGTCTGTTATACTATTTAGAATTTACATATTACTATTGTTTCAATTTACTTAGTGACAATAGTTACTTCATGTGTATTCAGTTTTCGCCCTCACAGCATACTTTAAAACAAAACCCACTGTTTGGAATTTAGTACCACTAGATGGCAGGAGTTAGCTCATTGCCGGCAGCTGAGTTAGAAAACCTGCCAGTCTTTTTTTCTGCATTTTGTATAATCAGGTAGCTTCGTTTGAAACATTCGGCCTTTGGAAAAGACTGATGAATTCAACTTTGAATTCAGATAAACTTGAATACAAATTCTGATCATTGTGGTTGTTACTCTGTAACCCTAGATGTAAATTTTCTTAGCTCTTCAGAACTTTCTTGCCTATAGAAGTGGGCTGATATGTTGTTAAAGTAGATGAATATGGGACCTCTCGCCCTAGTGACTGACACTTTTAAAATGCTAACCCACTCTTGCTGATTCATAGGACAGCTATGCAAAAGGAGACAGGCGCTCTTCGAAAAAATAGTTATGGATTTTGTACTAATTAAATATATGTGAATTGTTTTGTTTTTAGGGAATAATCTGGCAACATGTCACATCTTCAACTTTACATTGAATTTTTTAAGCTTGTATTTTTTCAAAGCTTTATTTATTTTTATTGGAAATGCAGATTTTACAGAAGAGGAGACAGAGAAAGATCTCCCATCCATTGGTTTACTCCCCATGTGGCCACAATAGCCAGCGCTGAGCAGATCCAAAGCCAGAAGCCAAGAGGTTCTTCTGGGTCTGCCATGCGAGTACAGAGTCCCAAGGACTTGGACCATCCTCTCCTGCTTTCCCAGGCCACATGCAGGGAGCTGGAAGGGAACTAGAACAGCCAGGACACAAACCGGCATTTTCAAGGCGAGAATTTAGCCACTTGAGCTATTATGTTGGACCCTGCTTACAGTATTTTTTATGGTAAAACAATTGTAAGGATATAGTTTCTAGAATCTTCAGTTAAAAAAAAACCGGGGCTGATGATGTGGTACCATGATTAAAAGCCACTGTGTATATATTTGGGTGCCAGTTCTAGTCTGTTTTGTTTCAGAAGATCTGTACAGGTTTGGTTATGTCTTAAGAACTTGGAGCCTATAGATCAAACTCACACTCTATTTGAGAAGTCTAAATTATATCAAAATTGAAATGTTCTGAACAAACAAAATTACTTTTTATTTCATGCCATGTCTCTTTTTCTTACAGATAGCACAACAATTGAAAAATTAAGAGCTATTTGTTTGGACCACGCCAAACTTGGAGAAAGTAGCCTTAGCCCATCTCTTGATTCACTTTTCTTTGGTCCTTCAGCCTCACAAGTGCTATACCTAACAGAGGTTGGTTTTTTACTTTTGAATCTATTCCACTTGTGCATGAAATCAAAATATTTTTGTTAGTGATGATGGGAAGGAAAACAAAGGAAATTGTTAAATTAGTTTTTAGAAATCTTGTAATACAACATGCCTCTCCCTTTTTTCTGCTTTTTCCAGGTAGTCTATGCTTTGTTAATGCCTGCTGGTGCACCTCTGGCTGATGACTCCTCTGATTTTCAGTTTCACTTCTTGAAAAGTGGTGGTCTGCCCCTTGTCCTGAGTATGCTAACCAGAAATAACTTCCTACCAAATGCAGATATGGAAACTCGAAGGGGTGCCTACCTCAATGCTCTTAAAATAGCCAAACTCTTGCTAACTGCCATTGGTTATGGCCACGTTCGAGCTGTGGCAGAAGCATGTCAGCCAGGTGTTGAAGGCGTGAATCCCCTGACATCGGTAATACACACTTTTAAAAAAATCTTTTTATTATAATAGATAATTTTTTAAGTCAGGTTTCTCAGCAGCTCCACAGTCCAAGATTGACTTAGAGTGTTATAAGTTTGTTTCTAGAGTTTAAAGATTTTCCTTTGCTCTATTTGTGATATAGCAACATTCTTCATTTGGCTGTGCTATTGATTTGAGAAAATGTTTTCTTTCTTCCCACTTAAATCCTCCTTCACCTTTCAGCAACCCGAAAACCTTTTCATATAACTCACCAGCTTGAGTAAGGCAGATGTATAAAGATACAAATAGTAATTAAGACATATCATTGATTGAGCCCATTGCCAAGCTTCCCTTCTACTTTAGTGGACTGAACTTCCAAGTCTGAGCTTATTTTGACCTCACCTTTGCCTTGGTGGAACCCTTGATTCGTGTCACCAGACATTCTCAAATACATATAACAGAATTTGATGCTTCTCTATTAGAGGTCAAACTATGCGAGTAACTATAACTGAAATCTTAGCTCTTTTGTAAATGTCATAAATGATGGTTTTACCCAGTTCTTGGTAGAAGATAAAAGTTTCAGTAATAAAGATTTTCTTTAGAATAGCTTTGGTCTTGAGGCGATTGCAATGTTGATAATTACAATTGTCACATATAATTGTTTAAACAATGGCTGAAGTATTTCCAGGTGGAATTATAATAGGATTTACTTGAACAGTTCTGAAGTTAGGGAAGGGAATAGGTGAAACAGTTTTGATCCATTGGTAATAGTAGTAGAAGCTGAACGATGGTTACATAGAAGTTTATTATACTATTATTGCTCTGTTTTCATATTTAGAAATTAGGAAGTGAAATGTTATATTGTTTTGCATTGTTGGTGTCTTTGTTAGCTTTTTTTTTTTTTTTTAAGATTTATTTTATTGGAAAGTCACATTTACACAGAGAAGGAGAGGCAGAGAAAGATCTTCATCCACTGGTTCACTCCCCAAGTAGCCACAGTGGCCAGGTCTGAGCCCCGTCTGAAGTCAGGATCCAGGAGCTTCTTCTGGGTCTTCTGTGTGGGGGCAGGGTCCCAAGGCTCCGCTGCTTTCCCAGGCCACAAGCAAGGAAGCTGGATGGGAAGTGGAGCAGCCAGTGTGGGATCCCAGCCAGTAGGCTGCCATTCCAGTATGGGATTTAGCCACTGGGCTGCTACTCCAGGCCCAGCATTTTTTCTAAAACTATTGTTATTAGGTTATAATAAGATTCTTGTTAGGAATAAAAAGATTTGATCCCTGAGAGTGGTGCTTTAATGAAGTATACAGAAAATATTTACCTTTCTCCAGTGTTGATTCTAAGATTGTGCCATGCTGAGTAAAAGGTACATAATAGCCTTTAATCTCATGGAGCTCACAGTAGGGAGTTAAATGTAAAATTACTAGTATAGCAATGTCTTAAATAACGTTTTACATAAATTTACAATATATAGGAAAGGAGTTACAACTTGAAAGTAATCAGAATTGCTTGGCTACTAGCTACTTGATAGAATTCCTCTTTTTTTTTAAGATTTATTTATTTTTATTGGAAAGGCAGATATACAGACAGAAGGAAAGACAGAGAGGAAGATCTTCCATCCAATGATTCATTCCCCAAATGACCGCAACAGCCAGTGCTGCGCTGATCCGAAGCCAGGATCCAGGATCTTCCTCCAGGTCTCCCACACAGGTGCAGGGCCCCAAGGCGTGGACTATCCCTGACTGCTTTCCCAAGCCACAGACAGGGAACTGGATGAAAAATGGAGCCACTGGAATTAGAACCTTAGGCACTAGGCCAACATGCCAGGCCCAGAATTCGTCTTTTTCTTTATCCTTCCTTCCTTCCTTCCTTCCTTCCTTCCTTCCTTCCTTCTTTCTTCCTTCCTTCCTTCCTTTTTTCTATTAAATTTTTATTTATTTATTTATTTTTGAATTCATCTTTCTTTCATGGCCTTGAGCTTAGTTGGGAGCCCATTTTGTGGTAATGGCTCACATCGTATATCGAGTACTATTTCAGGTTCCAGCTGCTTTTGTATCCCATCTAGCTCCCTGCTAATGTGCCTGGGAGAAGAACAGCAGAGGATAGCCCAATTGCTTGGGTCCTCGCCACCCGCATGGGAGACTCAGGTGGAATTCCAGGCTTCTTCAGAGTTTTCAGGCCATTGCAGCCATTTGGGAAGTGAAGCAGCAGATGACAGAGACCTCTCTCTCTCCCTGCTTTTCGAATAAATTATTTTAAGACTTAATTACACCATTAAGCTAAAGCACTGGTACTTTTTATATACTGCTCCTGTTAAGAACTTAATAATAATGAGGAATTCAAGCCTCTTCTGTCTAGCCGTATGTATGTAAAAGATGTATGATGGCTTTTCTGAATTTTAGCTGAGGTTGGAACCATTAAGTTCATTTTCTCCTTTATCTCTTACAATTTAAACAGAGGCTGGATGCAGAAATGTAAGTTGGATTGCTCTATATTGGAGGTTTGCAGAGACATGTGGCATTCCAGTGTAATAGAGAAAGAAAGCCCACTCTTGCGGCTGCTTCAAATGCTTTCTGTAAAAGTCACCACAGATTCTAGAATGTGTATATGGAAGGTGATCATCCTGAAGGAGTGTTGATGGATGAGAAGCAAATTACTTAATCTGTTTATATGGAAATTATTTACTCTAAATAAAATGGTTAACTTTTTCAGGTCAACCAAGTTACTCATGATCAGGCCGTGGTGCTTCAAAATGCTCTTCAGAGCATTCCTAATCCATCATCTGAATGCATGCTTAGAAATGTGTCAGTTCGTCTTGCTCAGCAGATATCTGATGAGGTTAGTATTATAAAGTATTTTATTACATCTTATAAATTACAAAGTATTATGTGTGTCAGGTTTATTGTGTTGTATGTTATAAAAGTTATAAGGACACTTGAATTCTTCTAGATCCATTTATCTATCACTCCGATCTGAATGTCAGTTTTATCCATTAATATCAGTACTTTGTTCTTAATCAACTTGATGTGCAATAAACAGAGTCCCTTTAAAGCACACAGGTCAGTGAATTTTGGACAAATAAAATGTGTAAAACTGCTGTCACAGTCAAGACAAGAGTCTTGCCATCACTCTTGATGCCCCTTTGCAGTCTTTTTTTCCCCCTTCATTTATAACCCCAGAGAACCATTGGTCTTTTTTTGGCCCTATGGGGTAATTTTCATTTTCTACAATTTTAAATGAATTCTATGGTGTGAAATTTTTGTGTATGACTTTTAAGAAAAATAATACAATTAACTATTTTCTGTGAGTTAGGTCTTTTTTGTTTAATTGGTGGTATCATAGTGAATATTCCACACTTTGTCCATATATTTAAGGAAGAATGCTTGAATGTTTTCTCCTTCGTTTTATCTGAATAAAGCTGCTGTGAGCATTCTGAACAAATATTTTTGTGGACACAGTGAAATGTCACCTTTGTGGTGTTTTCTTTTTTAGAACTTAAGAAAATAGTGCAGGACCAGATACTAAATGGAAAACCATTGCTGCTTTTTTTGCCTTTTTGTTTCTATTGGAAAGTCAGATTTGCAAAGAGAGGGAGAGACAGAAAGATCTTGAGTCCACTGGTTCACTCCCCAACTGAGTTGATCCAAAGCCAGGAGCTGCTTCTGGGTCTCCTCTAGAGGTGCAAGGTCCCAAGGCTTTGTGCCATTCTCTATTGCTTTTCTGGACATAAGCAGGGAGCTGGAAGGAAAGTGTTTAGCAGACGGGATAGGACACATGCAGGGCGAGGATGTTAGCCACTAGACTACCCCTGTTTTTGTTTTCTTTTTGGGGGGTTATTGTGTTATTTTTGTTTTTGTTAATGTTTACATAGTTGATGAGGGTGGGAAGGGTTGAGGATCAGGGGAAAGTGGGTGAGACCATTGTTTGCACATTTTTTCTTCCTGTATATGGGAATGTTTTTGTTTTCAATGGGAAAATTCAGTTAGGGAAACCAGAGACCATGTTACTCATTCATAGCAGTTCCAGTTTCCTTTATAAGAAAAAATGATTTTTATTTTTGTGGTGATTATTGTACTCCTATATTTTAACAGCAGTTTTGAATTCTGTTTTGCAGGCTTCAAGGTATATGCCTGATATCTGTGTGATTAGAGCCATACAGAAAATTATTTGGGCATCAGGGTGTGGGACATTGCAGCTAGTATTTAGCCCAAATGAAGAAATCACTAAAATTTATGAGAAGGTAAGAAATATCACAGAAATATATTCCTTTTAAATAATGTATCTTAGAAATAGTTCAAAATTAACTGGTAGGTGTATTCAAAAATTTAGTAAAATCTTATTTTGAAAATAACTTAAATTTCTTGCCATGTAACTGCTTTTTAAATGAAAATGCCATTTTGTGCTTCTTACTAGCATTGTAGATAACTAATACTAAATTTTTTAAAATAAATTTTAAAAAAATTTTTTAATAGGAAGATTGTTTCTCTCATTCTTTATTCTTGCATTATCTTTCTGTCCTGTGTAAATATTGGTCCAGTCACCTGTAAGTTGGTGTCATGGAATTTTTTAAACTTGTTTTCTTAAAGCAGTCTGAAAGTGGGAAGGGTGCCAGCCATTTAGGTATCATCCATGGCATTCTCTTAGATCACCTAATTTGCAGAAGTGAAGCTGTGCTTGGTTCATTGATTTCCTGTCATATGTACCTAGCCCTGATAGCCGCTACTCCAATATTTAGAAGAAATTGAGTCACGTTTCTTCTGAAAATCTTGATTTGCCCACAATACATATTGATACCCATTATAACCTTTGTTGTACAGCCTTGGGTATTCAGTCCACAAATGAATGAATGAATGTTTCATGTACTAGAGTTAATACATATTTTTAGCTTTAAAAATCTTTCAGAATCTTGTCCATGTCATTTAATTTTGAATAAACTGACTCTAAAAGCAAGCTAGATAATGAAGTAGTCAAAAAGTACCTAACCAGTAGGCCAGAGTAGTTCTTGAGAAATAATGATCATTGATGGAGACGTACACAACTAGGACAAAATAGCTGGTGCGCTCATTGACTTCCTTCAGTCTTTCTTCAAATGCAGCACAATATTAGAATTACACTTAATGTATTTGCCATCTTATTGCAGTAATCCTTACCTTTGCCCGTGGGAACACATTCAAGACCCCTAGTGGGTGCTTAGGGATATTACTAAACCCCATATACACTGTGTTTCTCTTCATATATAGGTTTAGTCTATAGGTACAGTGAGAAACATAAAAGTAACCTTATTATGAAATAGGCCAGTTTCATCAAAAATTATGTGAATATGATTTCTCAAATTATCTATTATACTAATTCTTCTTGAATATGAGATGGTATGGTCCCTACACAAGATGAAGGCTGGTGAATAGTGGACTTACTATTGTGATACTATTAGGCTAGCTGCTTAAAATTTGTTTGAGCACAGCACTGCCATACAATAGTCAATCTGATAACCAAGACAGCTAGCTGTAATTATTAAATAATAGTAACATTCACAGTGGGAATTTGCTGGACAAAGGAGGGGAAGTTCACATCTAGTGGGACAGAATGGGATGGTTAGTGATTTTTATTCTGATTATTACACAATTTTAAATTTATGGATCACTTATTTCGAGGTGTTTTCCCTTTAATACTTTGGAACCATGATTAATGACAGGTAGTATAACAACCATAGAATACAAGCATGCAGATAAGGAAGGGCACTGTGATTACTATATAATCATTTCCAAACCGGTCCAAAGAAGGACCTCAGGAGTTGCAGTAAACCAACTGAAGCCAAGTGGTCCATATGAATAACTTTTAAGCAGTAGCCAGAAATTGTCTGAAATTTTTCTTAAGTGCTTTTCGAGATGATTTATTCCCAATTAAAATTTCACAGACTAATGTAGGCAATGAACTGGACTTGGAAGATGAGCAGGTTTGCTGTGAAGCATTGGAAGTGATGACCCTGTGTTTCGCCTTGATTCCGACAGCCTTAGATGCTCTTAGTAAAGAAAAGGCTTGGCAGACATTCATTATCGACTTACTGTTGCACTGTCATAGCAAGTAAGTACCTCCTTTAAATATAAACAGACTGAAGAGTAAGCGGAAGTATTTCATGTTGGCATAATGCATTCCAGAAATGGAGTATTTTTCTCTGTAGCATGTTGATTCTAAAGAAAATATTATTTAACAATTTTTTTGCTAATTGTATATTTGTTTGGCTTTCGTCTTTGCAGAATGCCAGCATATTCTCAAAGTACTTAGAATTCTAGTTTCCAAATTTGGTTTACAAGATTTTATTAATATGTCATTGGTTGCCTATCTTGAATTTCTAAACTGCAGGGTTTTTTAATTAAACTTAATTTGTAGTGGAATCCATGAGCCTAGAATATTGTGAGAACTTTTGCAGTATCAAAATCTTCATTTCCATTTCAGAGACATTTAATCAATGACACTAATTTTGCTTCCAGCTTGGTTTTCGTATAAATTAGATGTACAGATATATAAATAGATAAATTTGCATAGTCATAGTTTTGACCCTCATGTGTATTTAAGACAACTTGGATTCTAGTTACTATCTTCATTGTAATTAATCTCTCTTGTATTCATTTTGTGAAAGAATATTTACTTTAGTGTTCTGCCACATGCCATTCACCCACGAATTCAATAAAGAAGGGTTAGTGTTAAGTCAATATAAGCAGTTTGCAAACGTGAACACTAGTGATTAATAAGTAATGTCCCCCAAAGACATTTGACTTGCTACTCCTGGCATGTTACTTTCAGAACAAAACATTCCGATTTCATGCATACATCAGTGAAGGATAAAAGGGTGAAAGGAGGTTCATGGAAGTCAGGTCAACAGCCAGAGGCTATGAGATGGGCTATTAGACTAAATGTGTAACATCAAGTTCTTTTTATTTGAACTATAAAATTGGATTCTGAACTTCCTTAGAGCTAGCAGAAATGCCCCAGATGTAGTTTGTGATGGCAGTAAGACACATGTCCACTTATTTTCTAGAAAGTTTATTCTTTTATGGAAACAGGCCACCATCTTACAAATAATGCAGTATGTGGCCCTCTTCCCCAGTGTTTGTTTCACCTGGCCTGAGGTAGAAACTGAAAATAGGCATCTCTAACAGGTTTGCAAATAATGGTCATCTAGAGACCGGGCTTTTGAAACTACTAGTATAGTACAAGATACATTTATAGCAAAATGCTCAATCTGATTGTAACACAATTCCCACAGATCAGTTCCAAAGTACCATGAAATGGAAATTCTGTAAACAGCTAAAAGGATGTGTGAAGATTACTCTAGAGCATTTTGTATATAAAGGAACATTTCTAGCCTATTGTGAAAGAAGCTTTATTAGGGCCCAGTGCGATGCCTCAGTGGCTAAATCCTCCCCTTGCAAGTACCAGGATCCCATTCTGGTCACCAGTTTGTGTCCTAGCTGTTCCACTTCCCATCCAGCTCCCTGCTTGTGGCCTGGGAAAGCAATAGAGGATGGCTGTGGCTCTGATCCAATCCCAGTGCCTGCTCTTGCAGGCATTCACCCTGAAACAGCCAACAGGAACATTTATACAAATTTTTCTCTTCCCAACTCCTCCCCTCCCTTCCCTACCTTAAAAAAAAAAATGTGTTGAGGCCAGCACCGTGGCATAGCAAATTAAGTTGCCACCTGCAATGGCAGCATCCCGTATCAGAGTACACGTGTCCTAGCTACTCTACTTCCAGCTCAACCTCTTGCTAATTTCCCTGGGAAGGCAGTGGATAATGATCTGAGTGCTTGAGTCCTTGCCACTCAAATGGAATACCCAGATGGAGTTTAGATAGGACAATCCCCAACTGCTGTGACCATTTGGAGAAGGACCCAGTAGATGGATGAAAAATATATTTCTCTCTCTTTTTTTTTTTTTTTTTTTTTCTCCCCTCTCTCCTCTCTCTGAGCCTTTCAAATAATTAAGTGAACTTAAAACAAAAACTAAATGAAGTGTTTTTCTTACAGGACTGTTCGTCAGGTGGCACAGGAACAGTTCTTTTTAATGTGCACCAGATGTTGCATGGGACACAGGCCTCTAATTTTCTTCATTACTCTGCTCTTTACCGTTTTGGGGGTGAGACTTTTAAAATACGCTTATCAGTATGATCTGTATCCTTAGAATAACACTCAGGAACTAATTGTTCTGTTTGCATTGAAATTAGATCAGTCTTTGTTTAATAAGATAATTTCTCAACGTTATTTTAGCCTTCTGTTGTTAACTGTGGGTTTCTTAAAGGTTGATTGTATCCATGACCTTATAAATCTGTGTTGATTTGATTGCTTTCAGAGCACAGCCAGAGAACGAGCTAAACATTCAGGCGACTACTTCACTCTTTTAAGGCATCTTCTTAATTATGCTTACAACAGTAATATTAACGTACCCAATGCTGAGGTTCTCCTCAACAATGAAATTGATTGGCTTAAAAGAATTAGGGTAAGTTGTCATTATACTGTTGATCGTATTATTCATATTTGCTGTTTGATTATTAGGTGGTTCATGGTTTTGTTAAATAGAAAAAATAAAACCGACAAGAAAATAGTCTTCAATGTTGAATACATGATCTCCAAAGTAAATGCTTTAATTGTACATAAAATGTTTTGCTTGCTTATGACTTGGAGTACTGATGTTCAGTTTCCTCCATTGTAGTATTTTAACCCTTTTGTAAATTCTCATCTTTTTTTAGAAATACTTTAAATTTTTTTTGATCAAAAATGAGTAAGATGACTTAGAATTTTTTTGATCCTCAGCTGCACACTTACTCTTGGGTATAATTATTACAAGAATTAATTAATTGATTTTTGCATCATTCAGCCTTTAATGTCCAAAAGAGGCAAGAATGCAGAGCTTAGATGTGGCAGGGTGTTGGCCCTGCTCCAGAAATGAGGGAGATGAACACAAACCAGACACTTCCGAACAAAGATTTGGACATTCATTAAAAAATAAAACCTAAAGTCAAGCATTCAAATCTTGTTCCCACTGAGGGGTTTGATAGCACCACCCCAGTGTCCACCCTCCCTTGCTAGCATCACAGAGAAAACTCAGCACAACCTAGTTAGGGGAGGGCGCATTCTCTGGCTTCCCCTCCAGCCCCAAGAATGGACTGGGAAAATTAAGAATGAGCTGGATCTGGGCCCGGCGCGGTGGCGCAAGTGGTTAAAGGTCCTCGCCTTGCACGCCCGGGATCCCATATGGGCGCCGGTTCTAATCCCGGCAGCCCCGCTTCCCTTCCAGCTCCCTGCCTGTGGCCCGGGAAAGCAGCAGAGGACGGCCCAAAGCTTTGGGAACCTGCACCCGCGTGGGAGACCTGGAAGAGTCTCCTGGCTTCGGATCGGCATAGTATCGACCCGTTGCGCTCACTTGGGGAGTGAATCATCGGACGGAAGATCTTCCTCTCTGTCTCTCCTCTCTGTATATCCGCCTTTCCAATAAAACAATAATAAAAATAAATCTTTTAAAAAAAAAAAAAAGAATGAGCTGGATCCCCACCCCACCCCCAATGTCAACCCTACGTACGAGTTTTGAATGTCTTAAGAATTGGCAATTCAATCAGCAGTGATTATCCCGAACCCCACCCCATCAACAGACATGAATTCCCTTGCGTGTTGCTTGGAATCTCTTCCCATGCACAACCCTGTACTAGTGTCTGCCGTCACCACTCCAAGACTGACCTTCCTTCCAAAGTTCCCTTTCTCTGTCCACTCTGTTTTTGAATTCCATCTTCCATCCCCACCTCCCAGAGGCTGTAATGACTGAGACAAGCTCCAGGGCAGATGGGGTGTGGCCAGTTCTCTGGGGGTCCCCCTAAAGCCTTTCCAGGAATCAGTTGGCCATACAGGCAAAGTGTTGGGCTACATGACTGAGGGAAGGGGCGACACTCATCTTTACCCCCAACCATCTCCAGAGGTTCCTAACCATATGCCTTTGAGATTCTATACTGTCCTGCCCCCTCCCTCCTCTTTATCCCAAACCCACGCACACATGTGCACACACACACACAAACACATGTACACACAGGATGATCAAGGGAACCACTGATTTGATTTGATTGCTAAGAGCTAACTAAGAACTAGTGACCAGAATTCCCTTGCTAGCCAACTAACAACAGGGGCTGCTCAAAGAGCACTCCAGAGGAATGAGAAAACTGAGGGCTAAGCAGGGAACAGACGGAAGGCAAGAAGAAAAGAATGTAAAGGGAAAATGTCGAACAAATCTGAACCCCCAACATGTTCCTAGCATCATCTCTAGTAGGAAGAACTGAAGACACTCCACGAAGACGCTCAGCCCTTACTTATAAATTCTGACAGACAAATTCTGCAAAAAAAAAAAAAAATTGTAGTTTTTTTTTGCTTTCGGATAAGCACTTCTTTATTCATTTGTAAAGCCTACTTTTAGAACGATTCTGAAGAAAAATTTGCTTGAATAGAAGGGTTTGGAGGAATTTTCTCATATCCCTCAGCTCTGACTCCTTCCTCCTTTTCAACATCCCTTAAAAGAAACTATTTGATGAGCCCAGTGTGATGTTTTAGAAGCTAAATCTTTGGCTTGCACGACACACTAGGATCCTGTCTGGGCAACAGTTTGTGTCTCAGCTGCACCATTTCCCATCCAGCTCCCTGCTCATGGCCTGGGAGAGCAGCAGAGGATGACCCAAAGCCTTGGGACCGTGCACCCGCATGGGAGACCTGGAAGAAGCTCCTGGCTTTGGATCATCTCAGCTCTGGCCATTGCAACCACTTGGGGAGTGAACCAGTGGATCTTTGTCTCGTTTCCTCTGTAAATCTGCCCCTCTGATAAAAATAAATTTTTAAAAAGTTATGTTTCTTTGACAGGATGATGTTAAAAGAACAGGCGATACAGGTGTTGAGGAGACCATCCTGGAAGGCCACCTTGGGGTAACAAAAGAACTATTAGCCTTTCAAACTCCTGAGAAAAAATTTCATATTGGTTGTGAAAAAGGAGGTGCTAATCTAATTAAAGTAAGTTCTGTGTTCCTAGCCCAGAAAAATCATAAAACCTTAAATACTTGTCATCTAATTTATATGATTAGTTTATAGTATCATATATTTCTGTTGTCTTGACCTTTTTTGTTAAGTGCTATAGTTCTTTCTTAGTATGTATTTTTTTTAATCCTGGGGAATTGAATATATTTGAGTAAGGTATGTTTTGAAATAAAATCTTAAGTTCTGTGCAGTAATGTAAAAACCATTGCCTTCTAAGACATTTCTTTCTTTGCCTGAAAGTATGTATCTTTGCTAACGTGTAATTCTTTTTTCAACTCCAGGAATTAATTGATGATTTCATCTTTCCTGCATCTAATGTTTATCTGCAATATATGAGAAATGGAGAGCTCCCAGCTGAACAGGCTATTCCAGTCTGTAGTTCACCAGCTACAATTAATGCTGGTTTTGAATTAC
Source organism: Ochotona curzoniae (assembly GCF_017591425.1). Classification (NCBI taxonomy): domain Eukaryota; kingdom Metazoa; phylum Chordata; class Mammalia; order Lagomorpha; family Ochotonidae; genus Ochotona; species Ochotona curzoniae. The sequence goes on along the minus strand of NW_024465023.1, from coordinate 13,733,884 downwards.
TTGTAGCATTAGCTGTTGGCTGTGTGAGGAATCTCAAACAGATAGTTGATTCCTTGACTGAAATGTATTACATTGGTACAGCAATAACTAGTAAGTATTTCACAATGTAATAAATGATTAGTAATTCTGTTATTTCAAATTCTTTTCTCATTCTTATAAACGTGCTTTTGTTTCATCAGTTAAACTATTTTTTACAAGTCAGTATATAACCAACCATTATAAGCAAGAGAGCCTGTATTAAGTTAATTTTTCAAATTCATTAAATGTTTTCTTGTCAGTAACACAAATATTTGGCAAAGTAAACATCATTCTGTTAAGTCTTAATTAAAACCCAAACTCCAGAATAATAAGCAGCCAAATTCCCGAGTTCTAATTAGAAAGCTTATTTATGCTTGCTTTGAAAAGGTCCCCACTCAGAAAGTCTTCAAACATTGTTTTCTTGTGAGTTCTACGAATATCTGAATCTGAAAGATTAGAATGTATGCTTTATGTTCTCAGGTAATAACAATAACAAGCTCCTGAAATAGAGCACAACACAGATGCTAGACCTTTCATGTAAGGCACTTAACGCTCACGAGCGTTAAGGACAGGGAATCAGAAAAAGAAATGAACACAAAAGCGAAGCAGTTTTGTTTGTTTGTTTGTTTTTGTTTTCTTTAAAGATTTATTTATTTTTGTTGGAAAGTCAGATATCCAGAGAGGAAATTGTGGCCACCGGACCCAAGCTGAACTGAAGCCATATGGGAGCCAGAAGCTTCTTCTGGGTCTCCCACACGGGTGCAGGGTCCCAAGGCTTTGGGACGTCCTCGACTGCTTTCCCAGGCCACAAGCAGGGAGCTGGATGGGAAGTGGGACTGCCAGGATTAGAACCGGCGCCTATATGGAAATCCCAGCACATTCAAGGCGAGGACTTTAGCAGCTAGACTACCACACCGGGCCCAGAGCAGTTTTTAAGAGAAAACCACAATCTATAGCACAAGAATGTAATTGATTACAGTGGGCTTTAGAAGATCAGATTATTTTTTATATTTCAGAATATATTTCAGAATATAAGAAAGTTTACAGTAACCTCTTGGGAGCTTCTGATTAAACTGCTTAAAAGTTTAAAGATTTATTCTGTCAAGTCTGTAGTGATAGGGGTCTTTTGTTTTAAGTAGTGTGTTTCTATGGTAAAACATTTCAATTACTAAAGAGTATACAGTACGAAGTATTCCTGCCCATTTGTTCCTTCAATTACCTTTGATATCTAAAACCACTGTCAGCAGTTACAGGTCTCATGGGCACAGGGGCCAAGCCTTGGGCCATTCTCTGTTGCTTTCCCAACCCATTACAGGGACTTGGATTGGAACTGGAAAGCAACATAGGCAGAGGATTAGTGGACCACGCCAACATGCTGGCCACCTCACTGAATCTTGGCTTTGTTTTTTTTAACCACGGATTGGTATATTAGCACCACACAATGTTCTTTGTCTTTGTTTTCTGCCAGTGATGTATCTGTCATTATTCCCCATCAGCCTGTTAATGATTGGCCACACATTTTTCAGTTTAATGTAATTAGGTCCTACACAGTGACGTTATTTACACTGTTTCTAGACTTATATTATACTAGAAAGAGATGGAGAAGTGAGATTTATACTTCTAACAGAACTTTCAAATCCACTATCTCAATTGCTTCTCAAAATAGCACTATCAATATGGGCAAAACAAGCATTACTGCCACATTTACTGAGAGAAACAAGCTCACCTGAAGGTAAAAGAAAAAAGTCTAAGTCAGAATGAAGATGTAAACCTAGGTGGTCTTAGAGTTATTTAAAACTGAGAACCTTATGTGTTTTGGTGTATTTATATTTCATGCTCTGATATGTGTAAGGACATTCTTAAAGCATGCAGAAGTATAGAATATTAAGGCAGTTATTAAGCAAAGATAAATTAAAATTAGCACATTGAAGTAGTTAACACACATTGATGTCAGAGTGCCACAGAGTGAAGTCATCAGGTAAAACATAATTTGTTGGTACTTGGGTAAGACTCTGCAGTAGTGGTTGTTGCTGCATATCTCCGATTTGAAGGAGAAAACAAACAGTACACTGCTTCTGTTCATATGACAAAAATGTGTTCTTCTCTCAGCTTGTGAAGCACTCACTGAGTGGGAATACCTGCCACCTGTTGGACCTCGCCCCCCAAAAGGATTTGTGGGGCTGAAAAATGCTGGTGCTACTTGTTACATGAATTCTGTGATTCAGCAACTCTACATGATTCCCTCCATCAGGAACGGTATTCTTGCAATTGAAGGCACAGGTAGTGATGTAGATGATGATATGTCTGGGGATGAAAAGCAGGACAATGAGGTAAATGTTCATTATTGTTTGTTTTCTTTGTTCAAAGTTTTGATCTCAGATGTTGTTTCTTTAAGAGAACTATTGTACTTCCTTTTATTATTACTTTAAGATTATTTGTTTATTTGAGCAACAAAATTACGGAGAGGTTGCCTTCAGCTGCTTCATTCCCAAATGACTACAACAGCCAGGACTGGGCCAGGTGGAAGCCAGGAGTCTAGAACTCCGTTCAGGTCTCCCACATGTGTGGCAGGGACTCTAGTGCTTGGGCTGTCTTCACTGCTTTCCCAGGCTTACTAGCTGTATCTGAAGTGGAGCAACCTGAACTTGAAACCTCCACCCGTACAGGATGCTAGCATCCTGGGTAGCAACTTTCCGCTTATCTCATACAGTGCTTTCAGCAAGCCTGTTAGCTGTGTTTTAGAGGTAGGAGCTCACTATCTACCAAGCTTTAAATTGAAGTTACGATCATTTGATCATTTGTCTACATGTCTTTAAAGCAGTAACTAATTTGCTAATCTGTTTTCAGTAGAATTTAGGATTTGTGTAATGATAAGACTTGTTAATAGTTGAAATTATATTCACTTTTCCATTTCATGAAGTTTGTTATGTGCCCACTAATTTTTGTGAAGTTATAGGATTTTTTTTTGCTCAATTTTTTTGTCAATATTTGATATTTTAGGTTACTTTTTTGTTTCCTTTTAGATCATAGTTCCAATTGCTTTGGAAACTTCTTGCTTAGCATTACATGGTCTTATGGCAAAATCCAGGCTGCCTCTGGAGTATCTTTACTTCAGAGTAGTGAACACATTAGGTTGTACTTGCAGAGCAGAGTTGACCTAAGAATCATGTGGTTCCTCAAAAAAGAGACTGTGGCAAAATTTATGCTGTGATCATGTTATACTCTTTTGTTTTTTATTTTTACCTTTTTCTGTTCCTAGTGCGCTAGATGCAGAAATGAGTTCCAGGTGTCATAAATATTTTTAGCAGTTTCTTTTCCCCCTCTTCCTGTCAATCAAAAGAACTGGTTTTCCTCTGTAGAAGTGGCTTATCACTAGCAGGGCTTTTGAACCTTTCCTAAAACTCTTCCCCAAAACTTCAGGATCAGAATTTGAGGTCTGAGCATCTTCATTTTGTTTTAAAAGCTTCTTGGGGCAGGGAAGCGCATATGCTTATGCCCATACCTGGTTGAGAATCACTGCTCTGAGGGAAAAATTGGAATTCAAAATAATCTGAATGTTTAGTTAAACACAAATGCAGCTAGCTGTACTAGCAAGAAATAAGTGAGGCACAAAGAATATAGAATTTCATTAAGATACCTGTCCTTCACTTCTATGCTACCTTCTTGCTTTGTGTTGTCCTAGCACCTCGCTGTCCGGTGAGTTTTTTTCTTATGTTTTTGTTTCTCATCCTAGACAATAAGTTTTCTAATGGACAGGGAGTAGTTACTGTCTATTTGTATAGCAGAGGTTTGGGATATATAGTTCCAAGAATACAGAAAGACATTCAGATAACTGTAAAAACAGCTAAATTCTGCAACTGCCACGGTTACAGATAAAATACCCAGAAAAATTACTGTCTTAACCATTCTGAAATTGGTTCAATTTTACTGAGTGCATTCATAATGTTGTGCACTATCACCACTGCCTATCTCCAGAATTATTTCCATATTGAAACTGTATACCAATTCTGCAACTCCCTGTTCCCCCAGAACCCCAACCCCTGGCAACCACCTTCCTGTCTTGATACTCTTCTACATACCTCATATAAATGAAATGATGCCTTTTCATGAAATGTGCCTTTTTATAAGTGGCTTATTTCATTTAGCATGATATTGTCAAGGTTCATCCATGATGCATGTGAAAGAATTTCCTCTCTTTTAAGGCTGAGTAACCCTCATTTGTATATACAGGTCTAGTATCTCTTAGATAAATGGACCACAAATGTTTGAAATGTTCAGTTCCTGATGGTCATCTGAACATTCTGCGTTTTTGTATTAGTGGTGCTTGATCTGTACCCCATTTGCTCATGTGTTCATTCGTTGTATACTTGGGTTGCGTCTCTGTTTTAGCAATTGTGAATAAGGCTGCTGTGAACATGGGTGTATAGATACTTCTTCAGGACCATTTTTTGGGGGGTGCCTGTCCAGATGGAGAAGCATTAAGTCATACGGTGATTCTGCTTATTTTATTGAGGAACTGTTTTAACACTGATCATGATTTTACATTCCCATCAACAGTGCACAGATACTCATCAAAATTTGCTAAATTTTTATTGTAACCATCCTAATTGGTTATAAGGCAGTATTTCATTGCTTACATTTCCTTAATCATTAGTAATGTTGAACATATTTTTCTGTGCTTACTATTTGTCATTTTGTATGTCTTTGGGAGAAAAATCTCAAATGATTTTCTTTTTTCCTGTTGTTAGTTGCCTTTTTATTCTGTTGATAATATCTTTGCACATGAAGTTTCATTTGTGTTTTCCTTATTGCTCGTGTCTTTAATGTTTCCTCCAAGAAATCACCTGCCAAAGCTAATGTCTTGAGCCTTTTACCCTGTTTTTACTGGGAATGTTGTAATTTTGGCTGTTAAGATTAGGACTTTGATCAATTTTAAGTCAGTTTTTTAATATAATGCCACATAAGGGTGCAACTTCATTTTTTCCTTTGTATATCCAATTTTTCCAACACCATTTAAGAATACTAATATTAATATCAGTACTTTATTGAATTTTTCAAGCACTTGATATATGTTCTAATTGGTGGGAGCCAGGAGCCTGCTTTTGTTTCCAGTTCAGTCTAGCTTAATCACTACACTAATTTCACTGTATTAAACTATAATTATCTATATCGCTAAAATACATGGTCAGGGTTGTTAGGTGTGATAACTTATGTGAAATGCTGAGGACAAACACTGATATTATAGATTATAAAATTGAAAGCTACATTTGGTGAAAATAGGGAAGTTGATAAAAAGTATAAATCATTTTCTGTTTTGGCATTTGTCAGAACATGCTTATTCTGGATTTGTTCATTCACTGTTTTATATTTTTGCTTTTTCTAGAGCAATGTTGATCCCAGGGATGATGTATTTGGATATCCTCAACAATTTGAAGACAAACCAGCATTAAGTAAAACAGAAGATAGGAAGGAATACAACATTGGTGTCCTGAGACACCTTCAGGTCATCTTTGGTCATTTAGCTGCTTCTCGACTACAATACTATGTGCCCAGAGGATTTTGGAAACAGTTCAGGTAACTATGATTGGATACTAATAACATTACTTCTTAAAACTTGAGAAACATCTCAATATTCCAATGATTAACGTCTCAAATATATGTTGGGAGCCATTTTTAGGTTTAATGTTTAAGTGGTCATAATATTGGAGTTGTCCTTAAGTTTTCTTCCCTCATTGTCTCCATGGGAGTTAGGAAACTGTCCTGTTTAAGGAGGAGCAGCACTTTTTTTCCCATCTTAAAATTTTCAGTAATGAGCTTATCATATTTTAATAGCATAATCTTCATAATTTCCAATGGTATACATTCAGTGCTCTGTTGATAGACACTTTGGTTTTTTGTTGTTGTTAAAGGGACAGCATTCTTTAGTAAGTTTTTTATTATGAAAACATCATAATAGATGCAGGAATAGCGAGAATAGTGTGATCCCTTTCAGCATTTAGGCACTAGATCCCATGTGGGCACTAGTTCGTTCCTTGGCTGCTCCACTTCTCCTTTCCTGCTTGTGGCCTGGGAAAGTAGTGGAGGATGAGCCAAAGCCATGGAACCCTGCACCTGAATGGGAGACCCAGAAGAGGCTACTGGTTCCTGGCTTCGAATCAACTCAGCTCTGGCTGTTGTGGCCACTTGGAGAGTGAACCAATAGAAGGAAGATCTTTCTCTCTGACTCTCCTCTGTCAATTTCTCTTTCAAATAAAAAAGTAGACCTTTATGGGTATTGCATTTGCTGGTTCACTTCCTAAATGTGCAAAATAGCTGGGACTGGGCCAGACCCAAACCAGAAGCCAGGAACTCCTATCTGTGTTTCCCAAGTAAGTGAAGGGATCCAAAGATTTGGGCATTATCTGCTGCCTTCACAAGTGCGTTAGTAGAAAGATGAATTAAAGACAGAGGAGCTATTATTACTCCATCTAGGATGTGGGCATCCCGTGGCAGCTTAACTTGCTGGACCAGCATGCCACCCATCCATTCTGTTTTGAAGCAAATTTTGGATATTGTTTCATCCATTAATATTCCAGTGTGTATGTTTAATGTTAATTTTAAAACAGCATTCTATCATCATATCTTTTAAAAGATCACTCATGTCTGTCAAGTGTTTGATTTTACCCAGTTATCTGATAGTTGTTAATTGGTATTTTTAAGGTTAAGATAACACATGGTTGATAATGACTCTTCAGTCTCTTACCCCAGCCCCCCCTGCCCTATCCCTCTTTACAATTATTTATTGGGGGAAAGACTAAAAGCAGAAAGTTTGTCTTATAAATTTTTTCACAGTTTGCATTTTGTTGATGAGATAGGTGCCCATCCTGTTTTAATATTTTTTGTTTTCATCAATCCCCTATTAATGACTACTGAGATCTGCAAGCGTTGATCAGGCTGAGGTGTTATTTTTCTTTATTTGGATAAGCAAGACTGTGTGCTGATGTTTACCTCTTTCGGAAGTGGCACATCTGTTTATATCCTTTTTGGGTTAATTACCATGAATCACCAGTGTCTTAATAGTGCTTCACCAGGATCACAAAATAGCATTCTAGTTTTATTTGTTTGTTAACTGGAATAACTTTTTCTCAACAACTATTTGGCTACTCTAATAGTAAAGTGAGTATAAGAAGGGAAGGACTAATTTTTGTTTTTGCATCAGTGCCAATTATGTATCGTTTGCTGTGCCAAAATGGACTATTAAATACCGTATAACTCTTTACTGTGTATAGAAAAGTTTATATACAATCTTTCATAGCAGTGATTTCAAAATATTTTAAGGTACCTCCCAAACTGGAGAGAGGAAGGGAGGGGAGTGTCATCCAGCACCGACAGTGCTCTCCATTTCCCCTGCTTTTGGCAGAGCTCCTCCCTTTACCTGAAAGGATAGTACTTGAGATTTAATTTGAAATTCTTGCTTTTATAGTACAATAGCACATACATTCCCAACTTCTCGTTTCGGTTCTTTATTATTGTGTCTGAACCCCCTATTTAATCTACCAGGTCTTGCAGGCATCTCCTTCCTCCTAGCTGTGCTTTTGGCTTTTCAGTCATTTAACTCCAGCTCTTTTTTTTTTTTTCTCTCTCTCTCTCTCACTTAACACTATCTCTGATATAAGACTTTTCTAAATAGCCCAGCGCGATAGCATAGTGGTTAAAGTCCTTACCTTGCACGTGCCAGGATCCCATATGGGCACCGGTAATAATCCTGGCAGCCCTGCTTCCCATTCAGCTCCCTGCTTGTGGCCTGGGAAAGCAGTCGAGGATGGCCCAAAGCCTTGGGACCCTGCTCCCGCATGGGAGATCCGGAAGAGCTCCTGGCTCCTGGCTTTGAATTAGCTCAGCTCCAGCTGTTGCGGCCGCTTGGGAGTGAACCAGTGGATGGAAGATCTTCTTCTCTGTCTTTTCCTTCTCTCTGTATATCCACCTTTCCAATAAAAATAAGACTTTTCTAAATTGCTGTCAAACTTTTTGAGCTTTTATCTTAAAATTGATCACCCACTTTATAATTTTATCTTTTAATGCCTTTAATTTTTTTTTAATTTCCTATTCTAGTATAGCTCAGTATTTTTTTTTAAGATAGCACTTTGGAAACACTGCACTGCAGACACATAATCTAATCTACTCCTGATCCATATGGGTTACTTAACCATACTGCCTCCACTCCTCTGATTTTTGTTTTTTAAAATTCCAGACCTTAAATAAGGTTTAAAAGTAACATGATTGTCACCATAACACACACATATATATATATATATATATTTCTGTTTTTATTGAAAAGGTAGATGTACAGAGAGGGGGGCAGGGGGAAAAGATCTTCTGTCTACTGGTTCACTTCCCAGGCAGCCACAATGGCCAGAGCTGAGCTGATCTGAAGCCAGAGGCCAGGATCCAGGAGCTTCCTCTGAGTCTCCCACGTGGGTGCAGAATCCCAGAGCCTGTGTCATCCTCGACTGCTTTCCCAGGCCACATGCAGGGAGCAGGATGGGAAATAGAGCAGTCAGGACATGAGCCAGTGCCCATATGGGATCCCGGTACATGTCAGGCGAGAGTATATCACTGACCCATCACACCAGACCCAGTCACCTAAACTCTTTATCCAGATTTACCATCTGTTAACATTTTACCATATTTGGTTATGTACACATTTTACCATATTTGGTTACTTATATTTCGTTTAGTTTTTTTTCAAACCTAATTGAAAGGTGATACTTAAACCTGAGTTTTGACATATATCTTTTGATAATGCTGTGTATATAATAAAATTATTACAGCAAAAAAGTTAAGCTTGATTTAATGGTCTATAATATTCATTGGCATACTGATTTTATTATAAAATTATAGTCTTAGATTTTTTTCCTTATCCTAGTTTGACATTCAGGAAGCAATCACAATAATCTGGTTCTTACTTTGCTCATCTTTTAATATAAAATTTCTCTTGCGACTTTCATGGCATTGAATTTCTAAGAAGAAAAAATTCTGCCTTGGTTTGATTGCATTCATGCTTAAACTTTGGGGAGGACGGCAAGAAAATCCAATAAAGTTTGTTACATGCTTCTTACTATGCTGTTTCTGATGGATCATTGGGTATCAACCTCTCATTGTAAAGGGTATCATTTTCCTGTGTTAAATCATTGACTGTATGTTTGAAAGTAAAGACCTGATGTCATTTCCAGTGATAAAAGAGTGATTTTAACAATGATGTATATGATTTTAAGCTTACTATGTACAAATGTCATGTCTATAACTAAGATGACATTATTTACTACATAGAAGTGTTATCCAAAAAATTCTGACAATTTTTCATTTTATTTGAGACATACATGCACACGCACCCCTCTCATCTACTGGTTCACTTCCCAAATGTGTGCTACAGCTAAAACTAGGCTAGGCTGAAGCCTGGAGCCCACATCTCAATCCTTGTATGTCACATGATAGGCAAGAACCTGTCAGTCGTCTGCCCTCCCATGTATGCATTAGCAGGAAACAAATGGTGCCTAGAGTTGGAACTTGAATCTAGGCTCTCTGATATAGGCTTCAGATATCCAAACAGCATCTAACCTTTCTCATTTTACTTGAAAAAATCGGTGTAAGAATTAATTTTATGTTATTACTGTCTATTCCAAAAATGTAAACAAAATGAAAGAAAATTCCAATTCCTACATTGGAGTAATATCTAGCAACTCAGTTTTACTTGAAAGGCAAAGATTACAAAAAATAAAGATCTCCCATCCACTGACTGACTTCCAAAATGGCCACAATGTCTTGGACTAGGCAAATTCAAAGCCAGGAACCTAGAACTCCCATTCAGTTATCCTGTGTGGGTGGCAAGGGCCCAAATACTTGGACCATCTTCATTGCTTTTCCAGGCACATTGGCAGAGAGCTGAATTAGAAATGGAGCAACCAGGACTTAAACTGGGGCTCTCACTGGCTACTGCCTGTGCTGACAACAGCCCATTTTACTTGCATTATCAATTGGAATAAAAACCTGTTGGCCTGAGATTAAAATGCCAGTTTAGAGACCCACATCCCATGTCAAGATCCTTGTTTTGTTTTTAGATTCTGACTCATTCCAGCTTCTTACTACTGCATACCCTTGGTGCCAGCAGTAATATGTCAAATAATTGGGTCGCTGCCACCCATGACTGGCTTCAGCCTTAATAGAGGCTTGTTGTGCTCATTTGGGGGAGTGAACCAGAGGATGCAGGTTCTTTCTATTGTCTTTTCAAATAACCTTTTCTAAAAGCCTACGTGGGGCAGGCATTTCTAAGAGTATGTATTGAGAAAGTCATTTGCAATGTTTCATTCATTTTTAGGCTTTGGGGTGAGCCTGTTAATCTACGTGAGCAACATGATGCTTTAGAATTTTTTAATTCATTGGTGGATAGTTTAGATGAAGCTTTAAAAGCCTTGGGGCATCCAGCTATGCTAAGTAAAGTCTTAGGAGGTTCCTTTGCTGATCAGAAAATTTGCCAAGGCTGCCCACACAGGTAAGCAGTAATGACTTGTTGAAAGTTTGTGTTCTCTCTCTGTGTGTCTGTTTAAACAAAAATAAATTTTAGTGAACTAAAGTAGAGAATAACACTAAATACTTAAAAGCTTATACTGAATGAATTACATTGCGTATACCTTACTACTAGCAAGCTTTTCTTTTTTCTAGATAACTTAGATTCTTTATTTTACCTAACCATTTAATATTTCATACGGTTTTATGTGAGATTGTTCTTGAGGGAATAATGTTATTTTGCATATGATTATGTGTTACTTATACATTTGCCTTTTGTCATAGGATAGAAGAATTGTTGCATTAGTATAAACATTAAATGTAGAAGATAAATTATCTGAAGAAGTATATCCTATACAAATGGAAAAATGGCTTGAAATGAGCACTAATCATTATTATTCTTTTGATATATTTGTATAGAAAATATTTATGGCAGGAGTTGGCAAAATTTTGTTAAATTATTTAAGGACTCCAGTTGAAAATTAAAAAATCAGTCCATCTGTAACAAACATTTTATGCTTATTAGAGAATTAATACTTTTAGAACTTGTGTTATTAGTAATATACTGTTTTGTATCCCTTTTTACCAAATATGCATAGCGATTTTTTACAAACCAAAGTGTGTGTGTGTGTGTGTGTCATTATTTTTTCACAGTACAGAAATGTTTGGAGGAAAAGTAATTCAAGGAACTTTAGAAAACTCATAGACAGAACATATTACAAAAGAAGAGTATGTGTAAGTCAGCAAACTAGATCATGAGCCAGACCATCTAAAGTTTCATTGAAACATACCCCACTCATATGCATACTATGTGGCTTGCATTAATGGTAAAAATTGAGGATTTGCCACAGAGACCAAACTGCCTACAAAACCTAAAATACTTACCATTTGGCCCTATACAGGAAAGATGCTGACCTCTGGTTTTAGAATGTTCTACTTTGGGGCATTGTGGCAAAACAGGTTATGATGCCACATGTGCCACCAACATCCTGTGTCCAAATACCAATCCTGCTCAGTTTCTTAGTAATGTGCATGGGAATACAACAGATGATGATCCAAGAACTTGGACCCCTGCTACCTGTATGAGAGATCTCCATGGAGTTCTGTCTCCTGGCTCAGTTTGTTCTAGGGCTGGCTCTTGCTGCCATTTGGGCAATGAACCAGCTGATGTAAGCTTTTTGCGGGGGGGAGGGGGTAGGTAAGAGTTACTCATTTTTAATTGGAAAGTCAGATTTACAGAAAGGAGAGAAAGAGATCTTCTATCTGCTGGTTCACTCTCCAAGTGGCTACAGCAGCTGGAGCTGAGCTAATCCAAAGCCTGGAGCTAGGAGCTTCTTCCAGCTCTCCCATGTGGGTGCAGGGTCCCAAGGCCTTGGGCCGTCCTCTACTGCTTTCCCAGGCAACAAGCAGGGAAGCTGGAAGAGAAATGGAGTAGTCAGGATACAAACTGACACGTATGTGGGATCCCGGCCTGTGCAAGGTAAGAACTTAGCCCCTGTGCTACTGCACCGGACCTTAGCATTTCTGTTGCATGCTCTGTCTTGCACATGAAAAACTTTAAGAAAATCCCATTTTTGGGAGCAGACATTTCGCTTAACATTTAAGACACCATGTTCTGGACTCAGTGCAATTGCCTAGCAGCTGAGGTCCTTGCCTTGCACGTTCCAGGATCCCATATGGGTGCCAATTTTAATTCCAGTGGCCCTGCTTCCCATCCAGCTCCTTGCTTATGGCCTAGGGAACTCTGTGTGTGTCTCAAGTAAATAAAAAATGTTTTTAAATCCCTGCCTAGAACTTTATAAATTTGTGCTTTGGCTGTGACATGAATTACAGCCAAATTATAGTAAAGTTATTGTGATACCAGGTAGACCTCGCTTTTAGAATTTTGCTTAGCAGTCTTGACTAATTCTAAATGCCAGTTACCTCATCTCTGTTGCAAGTATAATATTTTTTGCAATAGATTTGTTGTAAAGATAACCTAATACCCATAATATTAGACAATATATTGCCCAGCACAGAGTAAGGAACCAATAAACATTAGCCATCATTTATGATTTATTGATTTGGTGTTACATAATAAGTATTCCAAATGTAAATATCTGTAAATTTAGTAAACTAAAGGAATAATCCTTTTTGATCATTTTAGGTACGAATGTGAAGAATCTTTTACGACTTTGAATGTAGACATCAGGAACCACCAAAATCTTCTTGATTCTCTGGAACAATATGTCAAAGGAGATTTATTAGAAGGTGCAAATGCATATCATTGTGAAAAATGCAATAAAAAGGTAAGGGTTGTGAAGTTTTATTTAAAGTAATTATGAACAAAGTTGGCTATTCATCCTCAAAATCTGCCCCCTATTTCTGTTTACTGCTTTGTTATAGAGCTAGCAGGGATTGTGAAGATGATGTGTCAGGGAAATGCTGACAGTGTTACAGGAACTAGGGAAGATAAGCAGATAAAGGTGAATGATTTTAGAAATCATACCTTAAAAATTTCACTGCCATGTGAGTTGTACATACTTTTAATCTGTTAAACCCATCAAACCTACAGAACTGTATAGAGATAAACATTCCCTGGTATTTATGGTCACTCATCAAAACAAATTTACTGAAACTTAATTAGCATGTGAAGTTTCTTTTATTGTGTTTTTAAGCCATTTTAATCAGATTTCTAGGCCAGTCTGATTTTTTCAATCTGTTGGAACTTAGCTCTTTGAGAGAATTCACACATGGGTGTATGGGTACTTCAAAAAGTTTGTGAAAAACTGAATTTAAAATGTGGGCTTATTTTGATGTAAAAAGTTCTTTTCATATGTTAAAATGCATATTAGGAAAAATTACTCTGTGGACTTGATTTGTTTTTGTGCCAGAAATAACTCATAACACTAAATTCTATTTTTCCATGAATTTTTGAAGTATCCTTGTATGATGAATTGCGTGTACCTTTTGAGGTTTCCAGACTCTCTAATTTCCAAGTCTTCTGTGTTGTTTTGATGTTGCACACTACTTAGACAAGATCAGGCGCATTCAGGGTGGTAAGACTGAGGTTATGGGTTTTAAAGCCATACAGCCTGCCACCCACAGCTCAGACTTAAGTCAGGTTACTTAACTTCTCTCTGTCTGTTAACCCTCATCCTTTAAAATTCAGTAGTACTCTGATAAAAAGGATTGTAAGTAATGTTATTTGTTCTGCAGCCTACCGTGTTACCTGGCATCCAATTGCTCAATAAATATTAGTTGCTTGTTATAGTGTTTGTTCAGTTATTTTCACAGCAAACCATCTACAGTAAACAGAGTAAACATCAAGTAAGAATATTCAAATAGCAGTGACACTCTAGAAACCAGACCACAAATGTCCCTGTGGCCAATTTTTGCAGTTTGTAACAAATGGCATAGGCTGTTTACATATTATTAATTTTAGCTAATGTCATGTGCTTATTTGCACTTACAGATTCAGGTAAGTATTACAGGAATGTAATTCCATTTAAAAGGTTAATATTTAAGCATATGCTTGGAGGAGGTATATGCTAAGATTCACACTTCTCACATTGGAGTACCTTCATTCATTTCCTGGCTCTAGCTCCTGGCTGTAGCTTTCTGCTAATGTCCCTGCAAATGCTGGAAGGCAGCAGTGATGTTTGAGTAGTTGAGTTTTTTCTGTCCTTGTTGGTGATCTGAATTAGGTTTCTGACTTCAGGCCATTGCAGCTAGACCTTTGTGAACTAGCTGATGAGTACAAGTGTTCTCTGTGTGTGTGTAACTCTTTAAAGGATTTTTTTTTTTCAAAGTTTGGGAGTTTTTATTGTTGAGTTTGCATGTTTGCAGTGGATTATAATCAGAATGCTCATCCAACCACCTTCTTTGTTTATTTCAGGTTGATACTGTAAAACGCTTACTAATCAAAAAATTACCTCCTGTTCTTGCTATTCAACTAAAACGATTTGACTATGACTGGGAAAGAGAATGTGCAATCAAGTTCAATGATTATTTTGAGTTTCCCCGTGAGCTGGACATGGAACCTTATACAGTTGCAGGTGTCGCAAAGCTAGAAGGAGATAATGTAAATCCAGAGAGTCAACTGATACAGCAGAATGAGCAGTCTGAAAGTGAGACAGCAGGAAGTACAAAATACAGACTTGTAGGTGTGCTTGTGCACAGTGGTCAAGCAAGTGGGGGACATTATTACTCTTACATCATTCAGAGAAATGGTGGAGATGGTGAGAAAAATCGCTGGTACAAATTTGATGATGGGGATGTAACAGAATGTAAAATGGATGATGATGAAGAAATGAAAAACCAGTGTTTCGGTGGAGAGTACATGGGAGAAGTGTTTGATCATATGATGAAGCGCATGTCATACCGGCGCCAGAAAAGATGGTGGAATGCTTATATACTTTTTTATGAACGGATGGACACAATAGACCAAGATGATGAGTTGATAAGATATATCTCAGAGCTTGCCGTCACTACAAGACCCCATCAGATTGTTATGCCATCTGCCATTGAGAGAAGTGTACGCAAGCAAAATGTGCAGTTCATGCATAACCGAATGCAGTACAGTTTGGAATATTTTCAGTTTATGAAAAAGCTGCTTACTTGTAATGGGGTTTACTTAAACCCTCCTCCAGGTAAGTAATGGTACTAAAGAACAGTGTTGCATTTCTTAAGTTTGTAAAATTAATATTTTCATCGGATAAGTTCAAATATTTGTTTTTTGTTGTTATAGAAGTTACATTTGAGATGACTCTTAACCTTTGAGAAGTACACATATTGGCTTCTTGTTTGGAAATAGAAACTTATTTTTAACAGTCCTGATTTTTGTCTTGTAATGGTTTGAAATATGTACTTAAGTAAGCTACTAAAGAATAAAAAGAGTGATCTTAGAAGTGACCTAAGAAAGGTTTTTAGCAACTTTGGAATTCTCAAAATTAGTGAAAATGCACATTTGTTTGAGAAATAGGGCTTGACAATAGTGGTTTGTTTAATTGTTTTTAATGTTTTTTTTTTATTTTTAATAGGACAAGATCACCTATTGCCTGAAGCAGAAGAAATAACTATGATTAGTATTCAACTAGCTGCTAGGTTCCTGTTTACTACAGGATTTCACACAAAGAAAATAGTCCGTGGTTCCGCCAGTGACTGGTACATTGTTTTGATTTAACATACTTAGACTAAACTTTCTTTTTAGACTTATTTATTTTTACTGGAAAGACAGATCAGGTTTTCTGGAGAAGAGAGACAAAACTTCGATCTGCTGGTTCACTCTCCAAAAGGCGGCAGTGGTTAGAGCTGAGCACATCCTAAGCCAAGAGCTCAGAATTTCTTCAGGTCTCCCACACAGATGCAGTGTGGTGCAGTATCCAAGGCTTTAGGCCATCTTCTACTGCTTTCCCAGGCCACAATAGAGAGCTGGATGGGAAGTGGAGTAGCTGGAACATGAACTAGTGCCCATGGGATCCCAGCACTGACAAGGGAAGGATTAGCCAGTTGAGCCATTGTACCAGACCCTAAAATTTTGTGTCGTTCTTTTATAGACTACTTTGTATTTTCCAAATCACAAGACTTGCTTCAGATTTGAAATGAATAAAAAATTCACTTCGTAGTGGATGGTGGGAGGAATCATTTCAACACTTAAATCTAGACATAGCTTTTTTTTTATCAGAAGCTAACTGTGCTTCTGTTAACCTTGCATCCTATTTTTGCCATCCTTTATAAAATGTTCAGAAGAGACTGAAAAAAATCTAAGTTATTTGATCATGAAAGTAATTTAGCTTCCCCAGATTAAACTCTGCTATAAAGTAAAAGGATGACACTTGGCAATGATTTTGGAATGGATGTTTGGCCATAGCAGTTAAGATACCACCTGAGACACCTACATCCCATATCTGGATCTCTGGGTTCAATCCCCCCCCCCCCTTCTGAACTAGTTTCCTGCTAATAGGCACCCTGGAGGGTAGCCGATGATTGTTTAACTCAGGGTTGAGGAATCTTTTCTTCAAAGGGCTGTTTAGATATTTGTATCATTTGAAGACATACAAGATTATCAACTTAGAAATTAAGCTGCTATAGATTTTTTGAATTTTGAGTAGTGCCCACAGTTACCTTGGCAGAGCCAAACATTCCCTATTCCTGACTTAAGTAGCTGGGTCGCTGCCATCTGTGTGGAAAACTTACATGGAGTTTTTGACTTCTGCTTAGGGGCTAATAAGCCAATGGAAATCGGTGTGTATGTGTGTCTGCTGCACCCCTCAAGTGTGAAGTCAAAATGGTTTTCTCAAGCCTAATTGTGCAAGTATAGAGGCTGTTAGGATACCTTGGTTTAACAATTTTTGCTTGCTCATCCAGAAGTAAAATATTAACAGAAAGAGAGGGGTATTTTCTGATTAGTTAAAAAAAAAAAATTTGGTAGCAGGGTTTTAGAAAACAGTACACACGTCCACCAGTTTTTCACTATCAGTTGGCCGAGTCATAGTGTGTTCATCTAGGAGCAGGAGCACCCGTTGCAGATTCTCGCCACAGCAGTAGATGTCTTTCATGGGCTTGTTTATTTCTTTTAGGTATGATGCATTGTGTATTCTCCTTCGTCACAGCAAGAATGTGCGTTTTTGGTTTGCTCACAATGTCCTTTTCAATGTTTCAAATCGCTTCTCTGAATACCTTTTGGAGTGTCCTAGTGCAGAAGTAAGGGGTGCATTTGCAAAACTTATAGTTTTTATTGCACATTTTTCATTGCAAGATGGACCATGTCCTTCACCTTTTGCATCTCCTGGACCTTCTAGTCAGGTAACTTGTAGTTTTCTTATGAATTAAATGTTTGCCAAAAAAAATGTTCTGTGAAAGTCAAAATCACAAACATACATGTTTATTTATTAAGTATGTTTACCAAGCTAATATATACATGCCAATCCTCTGAGTTTAGTTGAAATTACAGCATTGCATGAAGGAAATTTCTCAAAAACTGACACTGAAAGATTTATGGTAAAGTCTACCTCAGGTGTTAATTCACTCTCTGAAGAAGAAACTCTTTAATGGATTTTGTGATCAGTTCTCCTAGAAATTGTTTGTATTCAACATGTGTATGTTAATGTCTTTAAACACATATAGAATTATATCTTTACCTTATCCTTTCCTTGACATCCTTGAAAAATGTTTTATACTTCACAGGCTTACGACAACTTAAGTTTAAGTGATCATTTACTAAGAGCAGTCCTGAATCTGTTGAGAAGGGAAGTTTCAGAGCATGGACGTCATTTGCAGCAGTATTTCAATCTGTTTGTAATGTATGCCAATTTAGGTAAGATTGAAATTTTCATAATTCTCCTATTTTGATGTTTTATATTAACCCATTTAGATCAAGTGACAAAATATGACTAATATGGTCTAAATTAGAAATACTTTTCCAACCTGTTATTCTTTCTGAGCATGACGCTTTTTGCCTTGTGCTTTGTAATTGTGTATGTTTCTTAACTGCTAAGGCATCGGTACCAAATCCAGCTTCATTTTAAAATAGTAATTCCCAGGCACCATTCCATTGAATCAAAATTTCTTTCTAAAACTTATGCAAGAAATCCATATTTCAACAGGTTCCCATTTGGTCGTCATTCTCACCATGTTAAGTAAAAATGTGTACATGAACATAATGCAGGATAATAATACCCATTTACTAGGTCATTTAAATTACCCTGTTGTTGATAATGTTTCATCTGACTACTCTCCTCATTTCCTTTCAATGATTGCTAATACTTAGCTAAAACTTAGGCAGTAGTGTCTTACACTGCTGTGTTTTGACAGCATTCAGGTTATTCTATATCCTCCCCAACTGGATTTCCACAATGAAAGCTTTGTACAAATGATAGTAAATGTTTGTTGAGTGGCTAGATAGGTGGATAGCTAAGAAGATCAGAAATCCTTCCATTGTCATTTGAGTGGAATTTCTCTAATTGCCGGGGTGGGAGGCCAAGGTGTAAATTTATTTGAAAATCCAAGTTTGAGAGAAAGAGATCTTCATCTGCTAATTCACTCTTCAAATGGCTATAGCCAGGCTACAGCCACCGAAGCTTGGCCAGTCCAGAGCCAATGGCTGGTGCTGGGTTCCCCACATGGGTGTGGAGACCCAAGGGCTTGGGACGACAGCCTGGCCTGAGACTTACAGGAACCTTTAGTCTATCTGGGTCATAGAAAGTGTTTATCCCAGTATGATTGAAATGTCATGGTCAGCTGTTTAACAAATACTTTAATTTATGCTCAGTGAATGTTGTTATGGTATAGTAATTCTCTAAATATTCTTTATACTATAGACAAGTGTTTTAGAAAGCTACTTTATTATTCATGGGGCATGAAGCTCTTGACATCCTAATTTTTTCCTCTCATATTTTTCTCCCTCTTTTCCTGCTTCTCTCTCCATTGTAGGTGTGGCAGAGAAGACACAGCTTCTGAAATTGAGTGTGCCTGCTACTTTTATGCTTGTATCTTTAGACGAAGGTCCCGGTCCTCCAATCAAATATCAATATGCTGAATTAGGAAAATTGTATTCAGTAGTGTCACAGCTGATTCGCTGTTGCAACGTCTCATCAAGAATGCAGTCTTCAATCAATGGTAAAGTACAGTTCTTTTTAATCATTTTGAAATACTACCCGGTATATATAGTACTTGATTAATTGTAATTCTAAAGAAAGAATCAGTATTTGGAGTATTTGATGCTATTTTGGAGTCCTCTGTCTTTTTCATATGTTTTGATTAGGAAACTTAATTTAAAATACTTTTCTAAGAAAAAAAAATCCACAGGTGAACGTATGTTGTACAGTTATTGTGGAGAGAAGTGTACTAGTTTTTCATTGATTACCAATCTGTATTCTAGGTAATCCTCCCCTACCCAATCCTTTTGGTGATTCTAATTTATCACAACCCATAATGCCAATTCAGCAGAATGTGGCTGACATTTTATTTGTGAGAACAAGTTATGTCAAGAAAATCATTGAAGACTGCAGTAACTCGGAGGAAACAGTCAAATTACTTCGCTTCTGCTGCTGGGAGAATCCTCAGTTTTCATCAACTGTCCTCAGTGAACTTCTCTGGCAGGTTAAAGAAAAATAAATATTCATATGATTCTATAATTTGATTTGTTACTCCTGTAGATTATTCACCATATCTTGTTTTCAGGTTGCATATTCCTACACCTATGAACTCCGACCATATTTGGATCTGCTTTTACAAATATTACTGATTGAGGACTCTTGGCAGACTCACAGGTGGGTACTCTTTCTGTTACGGAATCATTAGATGGCCAGGTGTTACACATAACTGAACGTGCTAGTCAGGAAGACATTGGTCTTAACATTGACAATATTGAAGGTAAACCAACTTTAAGGGGGTCAGTATTATGGCTAAACTTCTGCCTGCAGTGCCAGGATCCCATGTGGGCACTAGTTCATTTCCTGGTGGCTCCACTTCTGACCAAGCTCCCTGTTAATGACCTGAGAAGGAGAAACTGAGAAGTCTTTCATCTGCTGTTTCTCTTCCCCAAATGGCCGGAGCTGAGTCAATCTGAAGTTGGGAGCCAGGAGCCCCCTCTGTGTCCCCCATATAGCTGCAGGGTCCCAAGGCTTTGGGCCGTCCTTCATTGTTTTCCCAGACCACAAGCAAGGAGCTGGATGGGAAGTGGGGCAGCCAGAACAGGAACCGGTTCCCATATGGTATATCGGCACTTGCAGGTGAAGGAGTAGCCTTAATAGACCACTACAGCAGCCCCAAAATTAATAAATCTTTTTAAAAAATATTTTTTATTAAGTAGTGTTTCAGTTTAGACATCATGAAGCCCTAGATGTGGTGGTTTTGTCTAAATTCTTAAGCTTTGTAAAATTTCTGACCTCAGAAATGCAGTTTTATAAAAGGAACAAATGAGCTATTCTCAACTGCAGCAGCCATACAATTAATTAATTAATGTTTTTTTTTTAAGATTTATTTTATTGGAAAGGCAGATGTAGAGAGAGGAGGAGAGACAGAGAGGAAGAAATTCCGTCCTATGGTTCACTCCCCAAGTGAGCGCAATGGCTGGAGCTGAGTCAGTCCGAAGCCAGGAGCTTCTGGGTCTCCCACACGGGTGCAGGGCCCCAAGGTTTTGGGCCGTCCTCGACTGCTTTCCTAGGCCAAAGCAGGGAGCTGCCAGGATTAGAACCAGCAGCCATATGGGGTCCAGGCGCGTTCAAGGTGAGGACCTTAAGCATTACACTATCACGCCGGGCCCAATTAATGTTTCTAAAGATTACATTACTCATTAAAAATTAAAAGTTCTTTTAAAAACAAAAGAAAATGGAAAGATTACCTCATTTTCTGATCTTTTCACAGGTTTCGTATTCCCTCTTGTTTAGGGTTAGATTAAATGACGAAAGTGGGATATTCAGTGAGTAGCATGTTGTACACAGGATACATGTTAGATTTTAGTTTTTGTTTTATCTCATTGTCTTTCAGAATTCATAATGCACTTAAAGGAATTCCAGATGACCGAGATGGGCTGTTTGATACAATCCAGCGCTCTAAGAATCACTATCAGAAACGAGCCTACCAGTGTATAAAATGTATGGTAGCTCTCTTTAGCAATTGTCCTGTTGCTTACCAAATCCTGCAGGTAAGGATTCTTTTGAGGAGAATCATGATGATTTACAGTTGTCATTTAAAACTTTAAAATATTCTAAACCTAAACTATGGCTTTATTTTCCTTTTGAAGGGCAATGGAGATCTTAAAAGAAAGTGGACCTGGGCAGTAGAATGGCTTGGGGATGAACTTGAAAGAAGACCATACACTGGCAATCCTCAGTATACTTACAACAATTGGTCTCCCCCAGTTCAAAGCAATGAAACATCCAATGGTTATTTCTTGGAGAGATCACATAGCGCTAGGATGACACTTGCAAAAGCTTGTGAACTCTGTCCAGAGGAGGTAAAAAAAGCCACCAGTGTGCAGCAGATAGAAATGGAAGAAATCAAAGTAATTGTTTACTTTATAGGCCAGTGTTTATGTATTATAGTGTGGGGATAAGATTTTATTTGCTCTATTGTTTGTCATTCTGTGTTAATGAGGGAGCCTTCTCTGTAAATTACCTAAAATATGTACTATTTCTAAAAGAATCCAAAGCAGGGTTTATTATTTCAATGGCTTTATCTGCAGTTTTTGTAGATTTTTAAAAACTTATGTCAAATAGAGAAGGTTACAAATGAGCTTGAATTTGCCTGCATTAATTCTCTGTCTTTAAAATTAGGAGCCAGATGACCAAGATGCCCCAGATGAACATGAGTCACCTCCACCTGAAGATGCGCCGTTGTACCCCCATTCACCTGGTTCTCAATATCAACAGGTAAGTAAGCATCGGCTTAAGGATGGCTATTTTGTGTGTGACTGTGAGAGGGTTTACTTATACTAACTTTGGTGTATGTGATCAGAGAGAGGAATGGTAGTTCTGGTATTGTAGCACAGCACGTGAAGCTACCTCCTACATTGCTGACACCCATACTGGGGTGCTGATTGGAGTCTGCTCCCCTGCTTTCCAGTCCAGCTCCCTGCTGATGTGTCTAGGGAAAGCAGCAGATGACCAAAGTGGGGTGATGCTGCACCATTTTAGAATTTTTCCCCAATTAGTTATAGTTTGCCATCAGTGTGAAATGATAATCATTGTCTAGCACAGAGAATTATGATATTTCCTGTTAAGATGCGTCTGTAGAGGCATTACGGCAGTGAAGTGTGAGAAGTCCTTGGCCCCAGATTGTAGTGACAGTGAGGATGACAGAAAATAGTTCTCTGGGCAATAAGCTAAAAAGTCATAAGTAGGTTGAAAGGACTTGGAGCGCCTTGGCGAGACTGCAGTCCTGAGTGTCCAATTCTTTGGGTGTGCATGGGGCCAGGGACTGTACACACCTTGAGAGACATTGTTTGTTCTAGTTCAGGGAACAATTAAAAGCATACTGAGTAGTTAACGCATATTCATCATGTTTACCAGAGTGTAAAGCTTAAAATCATGGCTTGACTGGTGGGGAGGTACAGAACAACACAACACTTACAGGAGTCGGGTCTTTAATGAACATTGTGCTATATATTTTTTTAAGATTTATTTTTATTGGAAATCTTCCATCCACTAATTCACCCCCCAAGTGGCCATAACGACCAGAGCCAGGAGCTCCTTCTGAGTCTCCCACGCGGGTGCAGGGCCCCAAGGCTTTGGGCCGTCCTCTACGGCTTTCCCAGGCCACAAGCAGGGAGCTGGATGGGAAGTGAGGTAGCTGGGACATGACCTGGGATCTGTATGGGATCCTGGCTCATGCAAGGTGAGGATTTTGAAACTACGCTACCATGCCGGGCCCATGTGCTATATTCTTGACTATTGCTTCTGCAAGATATCCTTAGTCCATTAGCTTTTAGCCTAGGACAGAGTCGGAATAGACCTGTTACTGTTTACATGTCCACAAACTTTAGCCTTTGATTTTAAAGTTTTCTTTACTGTGTGAGCAGTTTTACATGGAGATGTCTTCTCTCACAGAATAACCATGTGCATGGACAGCCATATACAGGCCCCGCGGCACATCACATGAACAACCCTCAGAGAACTGGCCAACGAGCACAAGAAAGTTATGAAGGCAGTGAAGAAGTGTCCCCGCCTCAGAGCAAGGACCAGTGAAATGCGCGCAACGAACTGGCTCCACCAAGACTGTGCACCCAGGCCTTACAGTCCAACCTTTTTCTGTGTCTGGCTAATATTTAAAACTAGAAAAACTATTCCTAATCAACATGGAGTGGAGAGTTTATTCACTGTCTTACCTGCAGAAATTTGCTGTCAATATATAACCCGCCTGCAGTGGAAAGTGTATAGTGTTTTGTAATAAATGGCCTGATGCTAATGTGTAAATGGCAAAGGTGTATATAGTATATTAATGTTTGACTGTTAATTCTTAAGCAAGAAACTTTTTTCTTGATGAGACACAAATCTACAAAATCTACAAAAGTTAGTTTTCTTGTTACACCCACTGCATTCTGCAACCAGTGTTGCCTGCCTCGTGGCAGGTGGATCGACTTTATAAAAACAAAATAAACCAACAGCAACAGAACAGCCCATCCATGTCCTCTACACCGGTAATCTCATGTTAGTTCTTTGCCACTGAAGTCAGTTTTATTAAGAGCAATGTTAAGGCTGGTAACCTTTAAATTATTTGGTTGATGTGGAAAATTGGTGATGTACCATTATTTCTAGATCTTTTTTGTTGCCTTTTTATTCTGATATTAGGTTAATCACTTTGAAGCTATAGTTATGCTGTAACATTTAGCATGGCTTCACACCAAGTTAGTGTAGCCAGTGAGGAAAAAAAAGTACCATGACAGCAGTTGTCTCAAACTGACAGCTGTATTGCTCAGAGCTTTTCATTCTTACACCTAGACTATAAAAAATAAATGAGGGGAAAAACGTGACAAACAGGCGTTTTCAGTTACACCTATGTTCCTTACAATGTTCGACAGTTCAGTCTCTGGGTGGGATAAGGAACACTTAAGTATCACTAATGAGAATTTTAAACGTTTTAAAAACAAATATGCAAAAAAATTGCTATGCCAGGATGCTGGAGCATAATAGAAGACTGTATTTGGTGTGCTTGTTTTGTTTCTTTGGTAGCGCTTATTAGGTGAAACTTGTGAAACTTTCCTCCTGCCGGACGCCAGGGACGTGGAGGTCGTCAGTCCCATCCCCCACCAAGACGCCTGGCTGATTTTCTGCTCAGTCACAATTTTACTTGAAAGCAAGAATTGTCCAAGCTCCTTTTCCATTATTCCAAAAATCTTAACCTTCAAAGCAGGGTCTAATTAAACTACTGGCTAGTTAATATAACTGAGATATCACAATTTCAGAATAACATTTGATTAAAGATAAGGAACTCATCGGTTAATACTGTACTTAAAAGAGAATTGATAACTTGAATGTGTAATTTTTTGGAACATGTCTAAAAACCAAATACCCCTGCAAACAGATACAACCCACCCTATTCTATTTAAATATTTTGCTGTTTTATTTTATAGAAATTATTTTGCTGAATTCACAAATAGAATTTGATTTAAGAAGAACTTTTTGTCCTGTGGTGTGTTTCTGGTGGTTTTTTTGTTTTTTGTTTTTGTTTTTTGGTTTTTTTTGTTTGTTTTTTTGGTTACCCATTTTGTCCTATTATTATTTTTTTTTTCAGGCCCACATATTAAAATTCTGTGCATAGCGTGCCGCAGCCTGACACTGAATTCAGGATTTCAGTTACATTGAGTTTTTGCACAGAAAGAGTTGACCTTTGGCCTTTTACTAAAGATTTAGAGAAAACAGGATGTTGACACTGTAAAACTTTCCTAACATAATCTTGTAATTTTTGTATGTTTTTTATATACATGTGTATTTAATGAGCATAAGCTTGGTTGTATTTTTTACAATTCAGTTAACAGGAAAATGTGTTGTCAAAAGGCTGTGGTTGGAACTGAACGAAACAGAAACAAAACTGAGCATTTGCGTTATTTTGTGATTAAAGGAGGCAGGTGTTTAAGATAAAGCATTGGGCATCTTATTTGCAATACAACATAGTCAATCTTTGCTTCTAAGTTTGCTGTAATGTTAGGAAGTGTTGACACCAGATAGGTTCTGTTTTTATGTTGAGTGTATTACGTTGCTTTTTTTTTTAATAGTTTACGTAGCAATCATACAAACTCGGCGTCTGAGTCCAGTCGGTAGCTCCTTGATTACAAGCCAGCTCAGTGAGTGAAGTTACCTTGATTTGAACAAGTTGCGGTTGTTGAATACACCACTCACCATTGGAGAGGTGATTTTACACTTCCTGCTCCTTAACAGGAGTAATTTCCTTAACTTAAAAGTGTCCGTGGCTCTTTAGATAAGAAAAACTTGACATTTTAAAAGGCTGTGAATTTTTCCCACTGGAGGGAAATGCCAACTTTGATCACTTTCAATGTACCATCTATTGCTAAGTGAGGACTTGTCATTTTTTCCCTCCATTTGGGGAAGAACGGTCTTTTTAACAAGGAGCAAGAGAAAGTGAATAGTTACTTTTATTTGTGCAAATTGTTTTCTACGTTTAATTCTTAAGCAATTGCATTTACCTGGAAGTTGGAAGATGCATGTTACAAGTCTTTTCTGAATGTAAATGGCACATTTTAAATTTCAAGTCTTCAATTTTCCTCTGAAGATCATTCTCCCTTAACTGATTTTTTGAGCTTCACAGTTCCTAATTTAAATATTTGTTGCAGAATTACTAGTCTCCCTTTGAAAAAAAAATGCTCCCAGATTTCTGAATGACATCGTTAGTACTCTGTAGAAATGGGAAAAAAAATATCTAGTAAAATGTGTGAATTACGGCTTTTCCCCATTGGAGCAACTTGGCAAACCCTGGTGCTGTTCCTGAAGGCCCCGCTGGCCAGGCGCCCATGCTTAGTACCTGGCGGTGTCAAGGCAGAGGATACGCATGCTTAGCGCCTGGCGGTGTCAAGGCAGAGGATACGCATGTTTGGAGGGTTTTTTCTGTTGTGACTTTTCTGTCAGTGGCAGTGTCTTTTAGCTACTGTGTATACAAATTTAGAATTATTAAAATGTTTTCTAATTTTTTCATGATTAACTGTTCTCAGTAGATAATGAAGTTACCTAAGTCCTGGTGTTGGTTTAAGACATGAGGGTACTGTTTGAATCACATTTGTAAATGAAAGTAATGAACTGCATATTCAGATGAGTAGTTCTCAGTTTTTTAGGACCTTTCCAACTTACACACCCAGGAGCTATTTTACTGGCTGGATTTTCTAGTTCATTTGGTATAAATCATTCCCTGTTTAGAATCATAAATGCCCAGCTCAGATATCTGATTTGAAGGCCCTGTCCCTAAAAGGACACACTGCTGCCCCTCCCCAGTTTTTCTGTTACCAAGAACAAAACCGTTCAGCACCACATAGGGCTTAGCCAGAAGTGGCTCTCACCAATACAGCTTAATATTTGCAGATAATGTTTTGCTAAGTACATTAAGAACCTGCTACCCACTGACCGTATGACAGTGACAGCTACTGTGTGTGCACAAAGGTGGCACTTTTCTGATAGATTTGTAGATACAGGAAAAACAGGAAATTGTGCCACATTTTCAAGACGCAAACGAGTGAAAATTTTTTGAAATCCAGATTCTCAATTCACCGCCCAAACACACTTCTTAGGTTTTTGCAAGCCTACAGATTATCCACAATTGTTGATTTAGCACATAGCCGAGAATATAACATTAAATTATGGTTTTTCCTTTTTAAAGATTTCTCTGCAGAGAAGTAAGGTGATTGATACATCTGAAGGAAACGTAAAGGAATTGTCCTTCCAAGGAAATGAATTTGGCTATCATGTTGTATATCCAAGCTATTTTCATATGAAGGTGATTAAGAGGTCTTCCATCCACGCTTTCACCCTGCAAAATGGCTACACTGGGCAGGGCTGGGCTAGTCCAAGAACAGAGACTTCAGGGTCTCGCACATGCGTTCAAGAGCCTCAACACCCAGGCTAGCTTTTGCTGCTTCCCTAGGCACTTAAGCGGGGAACTGGATGGGAAGTGTAGCAGCCAGGACTCAAGCTAGACTGCAGACGGCTTAATCCTCTGTGCCACAGTGCTGGCCTCTCAAAGCTTAATCTGAGATGAAATGGGTCATATTTGGAGGAAAATCATTAAAGATTCAGTTTCATTCTCTGGCATGCTCCATTTGCTGTTTTTTAATATGAAAACTTGCCACTTACGTTCTAAGGAAATAGGACTTGGATTACTGCTTCAGAAATCTCAAAATTTTCATTTGAAATTTTTTTAAAATTTATTTTTATTGCAAATGCACATATGCAGAGAGGAGGGGAGCCAGGAAGACCTTCTGTCCAATGATTCACTCCCCAAGTGACCACAACAGCTGGAGCTGAGCCAGTCCGAAGGCAGGAGCCAGGAACTTCCTCGGGGGTCTCCCACATGGGTGCAGGGTCTCAAGGCTTTGGGCCATCAACTGCTGTCCCAGGTCACAAGCAGGGAGCTGGATGAGAAGCGAGGCCCCCGTGGGATCCAGGCACATTCAAGGTGAGGACTTCAGCTGTTAGGCTACTGCGCTGGGCCTTTTTTTGTTTCATTTTGTTTTTGTTTTAATGTGAAAGATCTTCCATCTTGAGCCAGGCCAAAGCAAGGAGCCTGGAACTTCAGTCTGGACTTCTCCCAGGGTGGCAGGGCCCGAGTACTTGCGCTGGCTGCTGCTGCTGCTTTCCCAGATGCCTTAAAGGGGCAGCTGAGACTCGAAATGCTGCCCTGGGAGATGGCAGTGACAACCTGCTATGCCTCAACCCCAGCCCTTGAAGTTGGATTTTAAGTACAGCTCTGAGTGTTTGTTTTGTTTTGTTTGTTTTTCTTTATTTAGCTTTGAGTGTTTAAAGCTGAAATATTTTGGACCAGGCCCTGTACAGTGGCTCCGTTGACTGCAACGCCATCACATAGAATTTTCCACCTGTGTAGGTTTGCTGGTTCAAGTTTTGGGTGTGGAGGCTTTTCAGGTTAGGGATGTTGGTATCATCTTACCTATGACAATATGTGTAACAAAGTACATACAGCACCAACCTAAGATTGTGTTTTACAGAGAAGGAAAGAAAGATCTTTGATCTGCTGATCATTCCCCCAAATCAGCTGGAGCTGCGCTCATCAGAAGCCAGGAGCTTCCTTCAGATCTCACGTGGGTGCAGGGTCCCAAGTTGGGCCGTCCTCTGCTGCTTTACTTTTAGCTCAGTCTCAATCTCTTGAGGTTCTCGTGTTTTCCCTTGGAACATGAAATCTAAAAAATATTCCGCGGCGGGTGGCCCTGAGTCAGGCCTGCCTAGTTGGGGACCTCTCACCTGCCCTCTGCGCAGCACACTCTGGGGACTTGGGGGTGAGGGCTTCCAGGGGATCTGGGGGATGGCACAGGTGGGGCTGAGCAGGGAGCTGAGGAACACTACTGAGGGACTTCCATAGACAAGGCCATTGTACTGGCAGGTAAGCAAGAGGGCTGAGACCAAGAGGTTTGGAGGGGCGAACAGGAGGACCTTTAAGGGTCAGACCGAAGTTCCAGCACACATGCGAGACCTGGGCTGGGGTAGTAAAGCACACACTGGCGCACACCAAAACTAGGGCCAGGGGCCTACCTGACAAGGTTGGATCACAGTACCCAACAGTGAGAATTGTGACAGGAGACATGTAATGTTAGGCTGGGCTGTGACACTAACCAGCACATGAGGGAATCCGGTTTGGGAGCAGATCCGGGAGGTGGGGGCATTTGGGCTCACCCCTGTGGAACTGCAATTCCATTGACAAGATGGTTGGGAATAGGCCTGGATGGGCAGGACATGGCTGCAGTCTCCCTCGGCATTGGTGTGGACTGGGTCTGGAGAGTGCCAGACTGGGCTAGACTCCAGCACCCATTGGTGCTTATGAGAGGCAGGATGGGTGTAGAACGAACTGGGCTAGGTCTTGGTTCCTGCTGAACAGCATGAGAGTTGTGGGTGGATGTGGACCAGGCATGACTGGGCTGTAACACCCAACAGTAAGAACAGGAATGGGTGTGGGTCATTTGGGCAGGGATACTGTTCCTGCTGGAACAAGAGGTGGACCCACTGGTGTACGCGAGATCTGCCACTGGGGGGAGACCTGATAGAGGAGTTTGGGGAACTTCTCTGTCAGGATGCAGTCCCTGTGGATGAACACAGGAACCGAGTCTGGGAGCAGCCCAGACAGAGCAGGCCGGGTTACAGTACCCACCAGCATACATGTGGGTCAGGTCTTGGAGCAGACCAGATCCAAGAACCAGGATGGGTAGGGTCAGGCCACAATACCAGCCAATTCACATTATGGCTGGAACTGGGGCTGGTTGGGTTGGGCTAGGCTGTGGCACCCACTAGCAAGAGTTGGAGCTCGGAGCAGGCTGGACCGAGCCAGGCTGCAGCACCTGCTGGTGGATGCCAAGGTAAGGCAAGCCATGCCAGTTGGGGCAGTGGATGCTGGGTCCATGAGCCCTGGAGAGGGGGGCAGGGTGAGTGTCCAGTGGGACCCAGTTGCCTGGTCCGGATTCCGGGGCCCATCTGTGAGAACTGGTCCTCCTCAGTGGAAAGATGCCCAGATGCACATGGAGGATGTGGCAGCCCAGTGGGGCCTGCAGGGGACATCTGGTACCACAGCATAGGAAGGAGGAAGGAGGACAGAACAAATTTGATAACTACCCCAGGCAAACGATGACAGCAAAAATCTGGACAAATGGAAACTCTAGTGTCTCTTGTGTCAGCCAATCGTCATTGGAAGGGCTTCCTCATCCGTGGATCGGCAAGATCAACAGCATTTCAGAACTATCACGACACCTCCGCAGAAGCTTCAGAGCGTGCACCACATCGGGACCATGGGCTGATAGCAGGTGGCCATTCCCCATCTGGGGCGGTTGGGAGGCTGGCTGTGGCTTCTCCCCTTATCTCCCCTCTTCCCCCAGAAACAGGAAAAAGAAATAGAAAATTGGAAACAATGATCACACCCACTTTTCCCCTAACCCTTGATCCTTCCCACCCTGATTAACTATAAGCATCATCTAAAATAAAAATATAAAACTTCTATAACAATAAATAAATAATAAAAAAATTTAAAAGGAAATATTGGGCCCGGCACAGTGGCCTAACAGCTAAAGTCTTTGCCTTGAACTCGCCAGGATCCCATATGGGTGCTGGTTCTAATCCTGGCATCCCCACTTCCCATCCAGCTCCCTATTTGTAGCCTGGGAAAGCAGTAGAAGATGGCCCCAAAACTTGGGACCCTGCACCTGTGTAGGAGATCCAGAAGAGGCTACTGGCTCCTGGCTTCAGATCAGTGCAACTCTGGCCATTGTGGCCACTTGGGGAGTGAATCAGCAGAGGGAAGATCTTCCTCTCTGTCTCTTATCTGTATATCTGACACTCTGATAAAAATAAATAAAATCTTTTTTAAAAAAGAAAATATTGCAGCACGCTTAAAATATTTCCTCAAATCTCAGATCTATGTGAAAATTAGTTTTAAGTGTACAAAAATCAAGAATGAAATGGGAATAATTTGATTCTGAGGTAACGTCAAGGTCAGGCTTTCAGAGGCACTAGGAAATCCGCCCAGGAATAACCTATCGTGGCAAATAGCTTCTTGCACCTGGAACAGATTTTGCTGCTGGTGGGCTTTTCTCACATTTTTTTCATTAGGCTGAACTTAGAACAAAAATCTCACTTTTGTGTGATTGCTTCACAAAGCTGCCGCTGAAAGATCATGGAGAAAACGCTGGGCGCAATGGAGCTTTCAAGGAGCACGCGTCTTGGTGACGGCCCCAGGTAAGCGGCTCTGCGTCCAGTGCATCCCTGTTTGCACACACCAATTCGGCCTCTCTGCATCTGAAACTATTCGGCTGTCCTGGCCTCCTCTTCACACCGCAAAGCCCGGGCCGGCTTCCTCCTCCCGCCCCCAGGGACAGGCTGCCAGGGCCACCTCAGAGAGAATTGTGCATCATACCGAGAAGCCCTCCCCTCGCCTCAGACACCAGAGGGTTTCCCCAGAGTCCTTTGCTTGTGTGAGCAACAGGAACGGTGAAGGCTCTCGCTGCGGCTCTGAGTCCCGTCGTGTGCCCTTAAGTCTGTCACGTGTCTCGCCCGCACGATGGAACATTGGATGCACCTGTACAGCTCAGCGGTAAAGCGTTTGCCTGGTGCTTCAGGTGGGGTCTGAAAGCAGGCATTTGCTTCATGCCAATTCCAAAGGTCCCCTTCACCCCTCTGAATGCTGCCTGCATGACAGCTTGATCAAGAGAAGGCATTTGCAGGAAACCGGGCAAGTCCTTCCGATTCCATTTCCCCGAAGTGTCTGTACCTGTACGTCTTGGATGTAGTCCCGATCTGTTTCTTTCCTTTCTTCTTTTTTTTTTAAGATTTATTTATTTTTATTGGAAAGGCAGATATACAGAGAGGAGGAGAGACAGAGAGGAAGATCTTCCGTCCGATGATTCACTCCCCAAGTGAGCGCAACGGCCGGAGTGGAGCTGATCCGAAGCCAGGAGCTCTTCTGGGTCTCCCACACGGGTGCAGGGTCCCAAGGCTTTGGGCCGTCCTCTACTGCTTTCCCAGGCCACAGGCAGGGAGCTGGAAGGGAAGTGATTAGAACCAGCCAGGATTAGAACCAGTGCCCATATGGGTTAGTGGTACATTCAAGGCAAGGACTTCAACCACTACGTTATCGCTCCGGGCCCTGTTTCTTGATGTAAATCCGCAGACTATTCCTAATGACTTAGGGGATCGACTTTTCAAGCTGTAGTTAAAATCACAAAGCTGGAGCAGGCGAAGCTGTTTAGACTCACAGTTAGAACGCCAGTTAAGACACCAGTGTTGGGCCCGGCAGCGTGGCCTAGCAGCTAAAGTCCTCACCTTGAACATGCCGGGATCCCATATGGGCGCCGGTTCTAATCCCGGCAGCTCCACTTCCCATCCAGCTCCCTGCTTGTGGCCTGGGAAAGCAGTCGAGGACGGCCCAAAGCCTTGGGACCCTGCACCTGTGTGGGAGACCTGGAAGAGGTTCCTGGTTCCTGGCTTCAGATTGGCACAGCATCGGCCATTGTGCTCACTTGGGGAGTGAATCATCGGACGGAAGATCTTCCTCTCTGTCCTCCTCTCTGTATATCTGACTTTCCTGTAAATAAATAAATAAATAAATCTTTATTAAAAAAAAAAAAAAGACACCAGTGTCCCCGGGGTTTCCAGCTCCTTCTCCTGCCTGCAGCTTCCTCCGCTTTGACGCAGCCCTGGGAGGTGGTGTCAAGGCTCACGCAGTGGGACACCTGAAGCGACACACCGAGGCTGAGCTCCTAGCTCAGGCAGCACCCGTGCCCGGCCCACCCTCACTGCGGCGGGTGAACCGGGGGTGGAGTTCACGCTCTCTGCTTCTCATATAATAATTAGCAAGACATGAGTAAGTCACAGTCTAAATGATTACATGAGACCAGAAATCTCAACAGTGATTGGTGAAATTTGATGAGTAATCTCTCTTATTGAAAATGAGTAGTACCAGTGATTCGTTCCTTTGGGTATCTACTTTCAGAATGAACTTTTTAAAAAATGTGTTAGGTTTTCACGATATAGCCATAAACTCAGGGATTTCGCCTTCCAGCCTCCCTAGCCGCCCTGCCCCCCACTGTGTTCACCCATATCATTACAGCAGTACAGGCCTTCGCAGCAGGCACAAGCTCATCATTCTGAACCGTGGCATTACAGGCAGAAACAATGGCAAAAGCTCCAGCATTTATTAAGAATCCATTCCACAGGGTGGCGCAATGGTTCAGTTGACTAATCCTCCGCAAGTGCTGGGATCCCGTATGAGCACTGGTTCCTATCCTGGCCGCCCCGCTTCCCATCCAGGTCCTTGCTTATGGCCTGGGGATGGAGTGGAAGATGGCCCAAAGCCTTGGGACCCTGCGCCTGTGTGGGAGACCTGGAAGAGGCTCCTGGCTTCGGGTCAGCTCAGCTCTGGCCTATGTGGCCGCTTGGGGAGTGAATCAGTGGATGGAAGCTTTTTTTCTCTGTATCTCCTTCTCTCTGTAAAATCTCTTTCCAATAAAAATAAATTTTGAAAAATTAAAATACTTTAGATCAAACTCTGGCAAAAAGGGCCTTATACAGCTGCCCACTTACCCATAGTTAGGAAGTCTGGAGGTTGGGAGTAACTTTGTTGCACAGCAGGCTAAGCCACATGCAGGAACAGGCAGGCCATGCAGCAGTGGCAGCTTGAGTCTTGGCCGCCCTGCGCTTCCCAGGGTGGTTTCCTGCTAATGTGCCTGGGAAAGCAGCAAAAGATGGCCTAAGGGCGTGGCAGCTGACACCCACGTGGAAGAAGCTCCCGACTTTGGATGGGCCCAGCTCCAGCCACGGAGCCCATTCTAGAGACACAGCGAGAGATGGAAGCTCCCCCCACCCCGCCTTCACTCTGCCTTTCAAATTAAGAAATCTCAACTCTTTTGCTTCCACAGTGCAAGCCCTGGGCGCAGTTCCTCTGGGGTCTGCAGCACTGGTGTGAGCTCTTCAGGAACCAGGGCCACGCAAGCTACGTAAGTCGTGCTTCTCTTAGTTCTGTGGAATTTGAATTTCTGCTTTGCAGCAAATTGAGACAGCAGAAGGGAAAAGATCATACATTTGAAACATGCATCAGTCAAATCCCATTCACTAAGATCAAGTATCAATAATAACCACCTCAATCCTTACAGCTTGGTTTGTTTTCTTTGTTAATTTTTGAAAAGATAAGACAGCTTCAAGGGACCAGCACTCCGTGTACAACCAACTGAGGGCTGCCATCCCACTTGGGCACCAGTTTGTGCCCTGGCTGCTCCACTTTCTTTTATTTATTTTTTTAAATAAATCTTTTTAAAGATTTATTTCAAGTCAGTTTTACATAAAAAAAAGAGACAGAAAGATCTTCCATATGCTGGTTCACTCCCCAAGTGAGCCTATCCGAAGCCAGGAGCTTCTTCTGGGTCTCCCACATGGGTGCAGGGTCCCAAGGCTTTGGGCCAGCCTCTTCTGCTTTCCCAAGCCACAAACAGGGAGCTGGGAGGGAAGTAGAGCAGCCGGGATATGAACCAGTACCCATAAGGGATCCCAGAACGTGCAAGGCAAGTACTTTTGCCACTAGGCTACTGCACTGAGCCCAAAAACAAAAAAATTTAAATGTATTACATGAGCCTGGTGTGGTAGCCTAGTGGCTAAAGTCATCTGCCTTACACGCGCCAGGACCCCGTATGGGTGCCGGTTCTAATCCCAGCAGCCCCACTTCTGTTCTAACTCCCTGCCTGTGGCCTGGGAAAGCAGTTGAGGACGGCCCAAAGCCTTGGGACCCTGCACCCACATGGGAGCCCCAAAAGAGGCTCCTGGCATCAGATTGACTCAGCTCTGGCTGTTGCGGCCACTTGGGGAGTGAATCAGCAGAGAGATCTTCCTCTCTGTCTCTCCTCTCTGTGTATCTGACTTTGTAATAAAAAAAATGAATCTTTTAAAAACGAATTTTATTTTTGATGTTGTTCTCACAGCTGAGAAGGCTGTATGGTGATGTGGACCATTGATTAGGGCGGGAAGGGTCGATGAAAGAGGGAAAAGAGATAAGACAATTGTTTCCAGTTTTGTTTCTTCCTGTATCTTGGCAAGGGGTAGCGAGAAGGGGAGCCTCACACTCCCATCAGTAGCCAGGAATGGGGCACAGCCATGCAATGTCATCCCAGGGTCCCCGGTGTGGAGCATGCGCCTAGGGTACAGCTCAGGTGGTTTCAATAGTTTTGAAATGCTGTTGATTTCACTGCTCCAAGGATGAGGAAATCCTTCCAAGGTCCACTGGCTGACTTAGTCCACCTTAGAGTCTTAATATGCCCACATTCTTGCTGTCAGATTTTGACCAGGCGAGTTGTCCAATTTGTTCTGCCCTCCATCCTCTGGCATGCTCTTAGCCGTCCTCTGCAGGCTCCAATGAACTGCCATACCCCCACGAGCATCTGGGCGTGCCGTCCGCTGCACAGGCTTCAGCAACCGGGGAGACCCTATGCTGACACCTGCATTCCATTGTCAGACTACAGATCTGTGATTTTTCCCGTGGTTGGAGTTCTGTATCCAGAAGTCCAGTTGGGGGTGGAGGTGTCCCCAAAGAAACCTCACCAGAAGTGACCCCAACTGGGGTCTGACTCAGTCTGTCACCCGCATTAGGTTACATGCAATGGTGGCTTCAGTCACCTGGTCAGTTCTGTCTCCTGCCCCATCTTATATGCAAACTAGTGAGTGCTGTGGGCCAGCCCAACCCTGCCCACCACACACTTGGCCCTCGAGTACACCAGCAGGAGCTGCAGCCTAGTCAGAACAACCTCCAATAATCCCCACTAGGCCCACGCCCAGCCCTGGCTCCTGTGCATGCCGCTACGTGCAGCTGACTGGTCCAATCCATACTGTATCCCATCCAACTCTCGCACACACCAAATGGTGCTGCTGCCTAGCTCAGTCCAACTGACCCCACACTTAGGCTGGTGGGTGGTACCACCTTGTCCAGCCAGGCCCGTTTCCAGTCCTGGCTCTCATGCTCACCTGTGGGAGCTGGCTGCTCCACTTCTGATTTAGCTGTTTGCTTGTGGCCTGGGAATGCAGTGGAACATGGCCCAAGTTCTTGGGCCCCTGCACTCATGTGGGAGATCTGGAAGAAACTTCTGTCTTCGGATCAACTGATGAGCTTAGCTCTGGCCATTGTAGCCATTTGGGGAGTGAACCAACCGATGGAAAGCCAGGATGACCTAGTCATTTTTGCCTTTGATTTATTTCACGCACCAGCAGTGGATGAAAGCTTTGACCAGTCCTTCAGAGTCCTGTCCCATCCCTAAGTGCCAAGGCTCAAAGACAAAATCAAGGGCATCAGCTGT
This sequence comes from Ochotona curzoniae, assembly GCF_017591425.1. Taxonomy (NCBI): domain Eukaryota; kingdom Metazoa; phylum Chordata; class Mammalia; order Lagomorpha; family Ochotonidae; genus Ochotona; species Ochotona curzoniae. The sequence continues at coordinate 13,697,853 of NW_024465023.1, read as the reverse complement.
GCCTGCTCTTAATCCCTCAATCCCTCACTGAGCATTGAGTGGAGGCAGCCCTCCTCCCTACCCCCCACCGCGGGGAATTATCTGACTCCCAAATGAGGGCTCTTTTTTAAAAAGATTTATTTTTATTTTTATTGGAAAGTCAGATATACATAGAGGAGGGGAGACAGAGAGGAAGATCTTTCATCTCTTGATCACTCCCCAAGTGGCCGCAGCAGTCAGCCAGAGCTGAGCCGATCTGAAGCCAGGAGCCAGGAGCCTCTTTTGGGTCTCCCATGTGGGTGCAGGGTCCCAAGGCTTTGGGCCGTCCTCGATTGCTTTCCCAGGCCACGTGGGAGACCCAGAAGAAGCTATTGACTCCTGGCTTTGGGCTGGCTCAGCTCTGGCCGTTTCAGCCATTTGGGGAGTAAGCCAGCGGATGGAAGAGCTCTGTCTCTCTGTACATCTGAATTTCCAAGGAAAATAAATAAATCTTAGAAAAAGAAGAAAAGGAGGAGGAAAAAGGAGGAGAGGGAGGAAGAGGAGGAGAAAACTCGCACGAGCGCCAACCTGAACTTGAGCGAGTTAGCTGGCATGCCCTCGGCAGCCCCGCCCTGGCACGCGCATGCCTTCCAAGGCTGGCAGACGGATTTCCTGCTTGCAGCGTCCCGCACCACGCACCCAAAGTCCCCGCCAGAGAGGCCAAGAGCGACGCCCCCGAATTCTCCTTGCCAACTGAGCCCACGCGACCGCCCTTGCTCGCCAGCTGCCGCGGGGTCGTCCATGAGGGGGACGTAGCACCCTCTATAGAGACCACTGGCTCCCGCGGCCCCGGAGAAGGTGGGCTAAGGGACCGAGGTGGCGACTTTGGTATTCCGCCCTGCTTTGCTAACTTGCAAAAGGAAAGCGGCAAACCAGCTCACCCTCGCTGCTCATTCACACACAGACACAAAGAAGCTGAATTAAGCATCAGGGCCCCTTTGCAAAACGGAACTGTTTCAAATGGGACTAGCTCGGGCTGCCGGCCACCGTCTCTTTCCACTCTCTTGTCACATTCCTTGGGGCGGGGTTCAGGAAGCATTAAAGAGACAGGGACGCTAGCACTTGGCCAAGGACAAGTTCAGTGCGTTTGGCACGACTTCAGCGCGGTAGGTTGGCCACCCTGGGGTGGGAATGCTTTTCACTAAAATCCCAGCGCCCACGTCGCAGCATGACACTAAGTGCTACAGCAGCTGGGGCGTGGGTGCTGCTGGAGGAACGCCAAGGGGGGGGGTTGAAATGTGGGGAGCCAGAAGCTCATCTGCGCAAGAGCTTCCGCTTACCATATGCAGAAACGGGTCAGAAGACCAAAAGGGAAGCTTGCCTGCCAACAATGCAAGCAGAGGCCGCGGCTGCCCAGTTGAGGGGCCACTTGGGATGCCTGCAGCACACAGCATAGTCACTGGGTTCAAGCCCAGCTCGCCCTCAATTTCAGCTCCCTGCTTGTGGCCTGGGAAAGTACTAGAGGGCGGCCCAAGGGAGCCCCGCACCCATGTGGGAGGCCCAGAAGAAGCTCCTGGCTCCTGGGTTTGGATCTGCTCAGCTCCAGCCATAGCTGCCACTTGAGGAATGAACCAGTGGATGAAAGATATTTGTCTCTCCCCCCTCCACTCTGTCTTTTGATTACAGAAATAAATAATCTTTTAAAGTAAGACCTGCCCCCCCATCATACCAAAAGAGGAAGAGATATTCTGAATAGATATAAAACTTGGATTATTTAATAATCTAGCTAATAAAAACATAACTGAGGCTGCCACAGCGACATAGTAGGTTAATCCTGTGCCTGCAAGTGCCACATCCCATGTGGGTACAGGTTCTGGGCTGGGCTGCTTCACTTCCAACCCAGCTCCCTGCTTGTGGCCTAGAAAGCAGCCGAGAATTGCTTCTTCCACATCTCGTCTCCCACGTGAGTGCAAGGTCCTAGTGTTTTGGATCATCCTCGACTGCTTTCCCAGGCCACAGGCAGGGAGCTGCATGGGAAGTGGGGCAGCCAGGACATGAACCGGCGCCCATATGGGATCCTGGCACATGCAAGGTAAGGACTTTAGCCACTAGGCTACCGTGTTGGGCCCTGTAAGTTGCTCGAAAGAAGGGAAGGAAGGAAGGAAAAGAAAGAAAGAAAGAGAGAGAGAAAAGAGAGAGAGAGAAAACAGAAAGAGAGAGAAAAGAGAAAGAGAGAGAAAAGAGAAAGAAAGAAACCTTACGAACGCCGCAGCAGGAGCGATCGGCTCCCCCAGTGCCTTGGGTTCCTTAAGTGTCATCTCCGAAAAAAACGGCAGAGGGTGTCTTCCAGGCGCATTTCCATCCTCAGACAGAAGGGGCGCTCTTCTTCCTCCTTCATCTCTCAGGTATTTTAAGATGATCATCATCTGTATTGTGAAAAAAAAAAAATCGAGCTTCCACTGTTTATGTTGAAGCTTGCTGAGCTAAGCTGCCTTTATTTAGTTCTGCTGACATTTATGAAAATGAGTTTTCTGTTTCTCAAGTCTGTTGCTCCAAATTAAGTGGATGTGATGTGAAGACAGGACCGTGCGGCTAGGAGGGTACCCCGAGATGGTTTTTATGTTGATTTCTACGAAAGGCTGGGAGACAGAAGCACAGAGAAAGTTTGGTCTTCTGGGTGCTGCTTGACTCCCCAAATGTCTGCAGCAGCCAGGACTGGGCCAGGCTGAAGCCAGCGGCCTGGGACTCCAGCTGAGTTTCGCACACAGGTGGCAGGGACCCAGGGACCTGCTGCTCCCCAGGGGCACGGCAGCAGGAAGTGAAGAGCGGAGACGGAGTTTGAACCCAGACACGAGGATATAGTAGGCAGGTGCTTTGAGTCCTGCCTTAAGCACTGAATCACCACACTCCGCCCCCACGAGGGTTTTTTTCCTATCAGATTGTCCTAGAAGAACAAACCTAAGAGGCAGAAGGCACTGCCAGATGGCGAAAAATAGGTTCACAGCACCGAAAATAGTGTTGTTTTTATTATAAACCAGGCTAGCATTGAACACCAGAAGGCGCAATCCAGCTCTGAGCAAAACACTCCACATTTAGCAGGGATCTTGGCCCACCTGACCCTCCCACAGGGCACGGGCCCGGGGGCCCAGCAGTCCATCTGAGGGTAGTGCTGCGGCCCGCCGCTGAGTCAGTGGCACCAACACAGGCCCGGGGGCTGTGGGAGGGTCCCATCCCCTTCCTTCTCGCTCACCCCAACACCACCAGACCAGAAGACCTCCGCCCTACACTCTGGCTCACCTGCATCTCCTTCACGTCGGCCTGTAAGAGCCAGCCAATTGTAAGGCTGAAACCTGCACTTCCAAGAAGCCCTAGACTTTTTCAGCATCTCTGACCATGCGAGCTTTTAGCCAAATTCGGGAGTTAGAGTCTTTCTCTTTTAACTAAAGAAGCAGATTTACAGAGAGAAGGAGATACAAAGACCTTCCATCCACTGGTTCACTCCCCAAGTGGCCGCAACGGCCGATGCTATGCCAATCCGAAGCCAGGATCCAGGACTCTCCTCCAGGTCTCCCACACGGGTGCAGGGTCCCAAGGCTTTGGGCCGTCCTCAAATGCTTTCCCAGGCCACAAGCAGGGAGCTGGAAGGGAAGTGGAGGAGTGGGGCATGAACCGGTGACTATATGGGATCCTGGTGCATGTAAGGCAAGGACTTCAGCCCCTGAGCCATCACACCGGGCCAAGAGTTAGAATCTCTAACCACCAGGGCCCGGTGACGTGGCCTAGCAGCTAAAGTCCTCACCTTGAACGCGCCGGGATCCCATATGGGCGCCGGTTCTAATCCCAGCAGCTCCACTTCCCATCCAGCTCCCTGCTTGTGGCCTGGGAAAGCAGTCAAGGATGGCCCAAAGCTTTGGGACCCTGCACCCGTGTGGGAGACCTGGAGGAGAGTCCTGGATGCTGGCTTCGGATCGGCACAGCACCGGCCGTTGCGCTCACTTGGGGAGTGAATCATCGGATGGAAGATCTTCCTCTCTGTCTCTCCTCCTCTCTGTATATCTGACTTTCCAATAAATATTAAAAAAAAGAAAAAGAAAAAGAATCTCTAACCACCAAAGATCATAGGGCACCATCATGCTCCAAATCATGTGGTTTTCACGACAAAATCAGCCACCACGAAGTTTGGGGACTTAGATACCCACTGTTGGTTTGACTTTTGATTCCACGGACTGACAGTGTGCCCTGAGCTTGGCTGGTACACTCATTCACTCCTGCATCTGCCACGAGCTGCTTGGGCACCGGGGGACTGGCTGGTCTGGGAGGGCCTCAGCTGCAGAGCCAATCTTTCGTCTACATGGCCACACATGCCCAGTAAGCTAGCCTGGGTTTGTTCATGGGAAGGTGGTGCGGTTCTAGGAGACAAAACACACAAGTTTATGTTTTATTTATTTGAAAGGTAGAGAGAGAAAGAGAGATACAAAGAGAGAGATCATTCAGTCACTATTTCACTCCCCAAATGGAACTCCTTCTGGGTGTGACAGGAAATCAAGTTCAGGGCAGCCATCATACGTTGCCACCTAATACGTGCATTGGCAGGTAGCCGATCAGAAGTGGCGGTGCGGCTGGATCCCAGACCTTCTGATGTGGGATACAGGATTCCCAAGTGGGAGCTAAACCCACCATGCCAGTGTGTGTCTCCGTTGGTTTTTTTTTATCTTCATAACAACACAATTGTGATAAAATACATCGAACATTACCCGCGCCATTCTGATTGCTGGTAGATATATGCTTCGGTGGCATTAAGCACACGTTTGTGCTGTAAACCATCACCACATCCCCAGACTGAAGTTCCTCACCCATGCCACAGCAGCTCCTGCTTCCTGTCTGCCCACTCCTTGTTGCTGCTCTTCTGCTTCCTGTCTCTGTGAGTTCAACTCTTTAAAAAAAAAAAAAGATTTATTTTATTTTTATTACAAAGCCAGATATACAGAGAGGAGGAGAGACAGAGAGGAAGATCTTCCATCTGATGATTCACTTCCCAAGTGGCCACAACGGCCAGTGCTGAGCTGATCTGAAGCCAGGAGCCAGGAACTTCCTCCAGGTCTGCCATGAGGGTGCAGGGTCCCAAAGCATTGGGCCGTCCTCGACTGCTTTCCCAGGCCACAAGCAGGGAACTGGATGGGAAGCGGGGCTGCCGGGATAGAACCGGCACCCATATGGGATCCCGGCGCGTTCAAGGTGAGAACTTTAGCCACTAGGCTACTGTGCTGGGCCCCCCAACATCTATTCTTAAGAATAGGTAGCTTTGGGGGTGAGTGTTTGACACAGAGGCTAAGAGACTTCTATATTGGAGTCCTTGGGTTCAAGGCCTGGCTCTGTCTCTGGTTGCAGCTTCCTGCTTTGCCCACCCTGGGAATTCAGAAGGATGTGGCTCAACCTGGCCTGTCCTAAACTCTTTCCTGGTTCTCAGATCTGCCAGTGGGTGCTATGGACTGGCCCAGCCTGACATTCCCCCAGACATGACCCATATGGGTATGCCACTGGGTACCGAAACCTGGCCTGGTCTGAGCTGCTTCCAGCCTTGGTTTTTGTGTCAGCTGCAAGGACTACATCCTGATAAAGGACTTTCACAAGCTCCTCTATCAGGTCTCCTCCCAGTCGCAGATCTCGCACACACCAGTGGGTTCTTGGCCAAGCCTGACTCAGCCCACCTCCTGTCCCAGCGGTACTGTGGCCTTGCCGGACCAGCCTACCCCAAATCTAGCTCTTACTGTGGGGTGCTACAACCCAGCCATGCCTGCCACGCCCCAAGACCCAGCTCTCATGTGGTTCAGCAGGTACCACAATCTAGCCCAGTCCATCCTATACTCATTCTGGCTCTTTGAAGCATGAGCGTGGGCTGGAGCCTAGCATAGTCTGGCATTTCCCCAGACCCAGCCCACACCAATGCCGATGTATACTGCAGTCATGTCCAGCCCAGATCACTGCGCCCATTCCAGCTTTCGCACCCACCAGTGGGAACCACAGCCCAGCTGCTGTACCCATACGGGGTCCTGGCACTTGCAGGGGGGAGCATTAGCCAATTGAGCCATCACATTGGGTCCAATCCTTTCTTTTTCATAAAGTGAGTCGCCTCAGGTATTTCACTGTAGCAACGTAAATGAAAGCTAGAATCTGGTACCTACAGGGAGGATGACAGAGAGACAAAGAGGTTTTCTACCTGCAGGTTCATCCCATGATTGATGGCAGTGGCAGCTGGCGCTGGGGCAGGTGAAGCCAGGAGCCTGGCGCTCCATCCACCGCACAGGCAGGGGGTTTAAGCACTTGAGCCATCTGCTGCTTCCCAGCCGGCAGAGCAAGGAGCTGGATTGGAAGCACCATAGCCGGGACTTGAACTGGTGCTGGGATGGAGGGGGCATATGGGCATCCCAAGTGGCAGCTTAACGTGCTGTGCCACAGTGGGATCCAAGAATTCAAATAAAGTCATTTGTGCTGTGCCGTGGGTGGCACAGCCTGTATGCCACCGCCCTGCAGAATGCTCGCTGCTTCTTGGGGATGCGGAAGGAGATGAATGGCTTGGCCATGAATGTGACAGTTTAAAAAAACAGCTGCACTGTTAGACCTGCATATTTTATCTGTTGGGAATATGCAGCTGTTTCCTTCTTGAATTTCAAATATCAAGGTACTTCAAAAGGTTATAATGAAAGGAGTTAAATGACGATTTTGGTGCCCCCAAAATGGAAATCTATGAATTCTTTGCATAATGCATGTTTTTCACGATTCTTCTTGAGATACATTCTAATTTATCTGAAAGGCAAAGAGAAAAGTATGGAGACAGAGAAAGACACAGAGAGACCTGCCAGCCACGGTTCATGCGCAGATGCGTGCAGGAGGTAGGGCTAGGCCGGGCTGTAGCTCGGAGCAGGGAGTTCCATGCAAGTGACCCGCAAGCACCGGAGCCAAAATCCTGGGTGCATATTAGCAGGAAGCAGGAGAGAACCAAAGCTGGGACTCAAGTCCAGACATCTGACACGGGATGCAGGCATCTCAGGCAGCAGGTGAATGGCTGTGCCAGATGCCTGACCCTTCGGGAACTTCTAACATTTAAAAGGTTTTATTTATATATATATATATATTTATAGTGTAAAGGCAGGTTTACAGAGAGAAGGAGATGCAGAAACATCTTCCATTCGCTGGACTATTGCCCAAGTGGCTGCAACACCAGAGCTGAACCCATCTGAAGCCAGGAGCCAGGAGCCCCCTCCAGGTCCCACGCGGGTACAGGGTCCCAAGGCTTTGGGCCGTCCTCAACTGCTTTCCCAGGCCACAAGCAGGGAGCTGGGTGGGAAGTGGAGCAGCCAGGACATGAACCAGTGCCCATATGGGATCCCAGCTCACGCAAGATGAGGATTTAACCACTGAACCATCACGCAAGGCCCAAAATAAATAAATAAATAAATCTTAAAAAAAAAAAATAGCAAGCAAGCCAGCCAGCCTCCTCCTGAGGGTGACTGTCACCCCTTGCCTGTGCTCCCCGTTGACAAGGCCAGCTCAGGCCTGCCTGCGGCCGCTGGAAACCCACACCCTCTTATGCAACCTTCTGTCCTTGCTTCCTGGCGTTTGCCCCAGAGGAGCTGAAATGCTGTGTGCACAGGAAAGGCCGTGCTGGGCGCCCACAGGAGTCCCCTGGGTGTGTGCCACCCCGGAGGCCAGCCAGATGGATGCCTGCAGACCATGGCTAGGATTCTGCGACGAGACAACCCGAGCTACCAAAGCAAACACCCCGCACAGGGCGCTCAGCAAAAGAAGCCAGTCTGAAAAGGACACACCGGGTCTGATGCCAACCCCGGCCACGAAGAAAAGGCCAAACTGTGGGCACACGTGGCCAGAGTGTACCACACACCTCTCCAACAGAGAGAGGCAGAGGGATTTCAGTTGCTTCCACTGGAGAGCTCAGACTTGCTGAGCCTGATGGGCCTCTATGCAGTGTACACCGCACAGCACTGACTGAACCCTGGGCAGGCAGCGGAGACTGGCTCAAGCTCGTGTGTCCTGCCCCCTATGTGGGAGACCCGGATGCAGATCCTAGCTTCATCTTGGCCCAAGCCCCAAGCTGTTGGGGTCATCAAGGGACGAACCAGGTGATGGAAGACTTTTTTTTTCTCTCTTTCTCTGCTTTTGGAGTAAGGGTAAAAATGATTTTTAAAAATAAATAGGGCCTGGTGCAATAGCGTAGTGGTCAAAGTCCTTGCCTTGAACGTGCCAGCATCCCATATGGGCGCCGGTTCTAATCCCAGCAGCTCCACTTCTCATGCAGCTCCCTGCTTGTGGCCTGGGAAAGCAGTTGAGGACCGCCCAAAGCCTTGGGACCCTGCACCCACGTGGGAGACCTGGAAGAAGCTCCTGGCTCCTGACTTCGGATTGGCACAGCACCTGCTGTTGCGCTCACTTGGGGAGTGAATCATCAGATGGAAGATCTTCCTCTTTGTCTTTCCTCCTCTGTATATCTGACTTTCCAATAAAAAATAAACAAATCTTTAAAAACAAATAAATAAATAAATAAAAAGGAAAGATATAGGGAGAGGGGGACATTTACTATACAGGCTTGATCCTGTAACATCTTTAATTGGCTGTATGTGATTATACAACACGAAGGCAATGAGTGACCGTACCAGAACCCCAGGTGACCCCTCAAATACCATCCAGTGCGCCCAGCAGTCGGGGAGTGGGGGGGGCAGGTTCATTTCTAGGTGTGTCTCTTCGTAAATGAGAAAGGGGAGGACCATGTGGCCCTGTTTCTAGAACCCAGCAGGATGCAGACAGGGCGGGAACCAGCGGCTCCTGTGCACCTGGCAGCCTGGCCGGGGCGCTGAAGGGGCGGGGGCGGGTGGAGGAGACAGCAACGCCTTCAGTGCTGCCGGGCGGACGGGTTCCACGCAGTGCGCTTATCCAGGTTGCTAACTGCTCAAACCAACGCCCAGGCCCGCCTGGACAGTGGGGCTACTACTGTGAAGGGCAACCAGGTCCTTCCGGGTAACGACCATGGAAAAGGCGGGCCGACCGAATTACAAACTCGTGCCACCCACTAGGGAGGGGCGGGGAGCTTCTTAGTCCCTCGACTCGCGCTTGGTGCGCAGCGCTGGGACTCGTGGTGGGTGGCGGGCCTCGGGGAGCCGGGAGCCTCCTTCCCTCTAGGAGCACGCTTCGATCGTCCACACAGTGCTACCCCCGCGGCTGGGGGCGGGACGGGCGGGGCCGACAAGCATCCCCGGGGGAGCGTCCCCGAGGTCCTTTCCTTCCAAGGAAGCTCAGGCCCCGCAGCAGGAGGAGGGGATGGGAGGAGCGCCGGGGGGGGGGGGGGGGGGGCGGGGGAAGAGGAGAGAAAGAGAGAGAGGGAGAAATAGAGAGCCAGAAATGCGGCGCCTTGGCGCCATCGCCAAGCGTTCAGCTGCCTCAGGCCAGGCTGCAGAAAAAGGAGCCCTGGACTGGATCATCAACAAGGTTACTTTATGGCTTTGTTTTTATTTTCTACCCCCGAATTCATACACTACTTGCTGCAGGTAATGGAACCGGACTGATGGGGGCCCCATAGCTGGCGCTGGGAGACTCCGCGACGTGGCCGAGGCGCTCATCTGACAGCTAGAGGGAGCCCCGGGTCTCGCCGCAGCAGCCGGCTGTCCGGTGCACCTGAAAGCCAGCAGCCCCATCCTCCTCTTGCTGTCCCGTCTTCACGCAGCCTCATTTTCTGGAGGGGGCGGGCGTTTCCTTTGTAGCTAGCTCCTCCTCCTTGCCAGGAGTGGAGGATTGGGACAGAGTAAAGACCAACCGTGTGTGCTGATCTACAGGGCAGGGAGAGGCTGCAGGCCTGAGGAGCCAGCAGGGACAGCCTAGGACAAAGAAAAGAGACACACAAAGAGCGGTGGGGGAGAGGAGAGGGAGACACGTGGGCTGCGAGCCAGAAGAGGGAGGGGGAAAACCGGGAACAGGGATGGGGGCGGGGCAGGGGAGGAGGCAGCAGTTCCATCAATGCTCTCGCTGCCTTCCAGACCTTTCTGAACCCCACCTAAGGGTCCTCTTATCACCTCTGTGCTCCTAATAACACCCATGTATCAGGCTAATCCTCTGCCTGCGGTGCCGGCATCCCATATGGATGCCTGTTCCTGTCTCCCGGTGGGCCTGCTTCCCATCCAGCTCCCTGCTTGTGGCCTGGGAAAGCAGTCGAGGACAGCCCAAAGCCTCGGGACCCTGCATCCGCGTGGGGGACCTGGAAGAAGCGCCTGGCTCCTGGCTTCAGATCAGCTCAGCTCTGGCCGTTGCGGCCGCTTGGGGAGTGAACCAGTGGATGGACATCTTTGTGTCTCCTTCTCTCTGTAAATCTACCTTTCCAGTGAAAATAAATATATAGTTGAAAAACAAAAACTTCTGTTCCTTGCATCCAGCACAGTTTTTTTTAAAGATTTATTTTATTTTTATTACAAAGGCAGATATACAGAGAGGAGGAGAGACAGAGAAGATCTTCCATCTGATGATTCACTCCCCAAGTGACCGCAAGAGCCAATCCAAAGCCATGAGCCAGGAGCTTCTTCCGGGTCTCCCATGCGAGTGCAGGGTCCCAAGGCTTTGGGCCGTCCTCAACTGCTTTCCCAGGCCACAAGCAGGGAGCTGGATGGGAAGTGGAACTGCTGGGATTACAACCGGCGCCCATATGGGATCCCGGGGCATGCGCGTTCAAGGTGAGGACTTAAGCCGTTAGGCCATCGCGCAGGGCCCCAGCATAGTTCTAAGTAATAGGCCCTCAAACCCATGTGTGCTTTTTCATTTTACTTACCAATAAATGAATACAGGCAGGCATTTGATACATGCCCACACGCCGTGTTGGACTGTGTGGGTTTCTGGTTCTACTTCAGGTTCTGGTTGCTTGCTAACGCAGACTTGGGGAGGCAGCAAATGCTGGCTGCATCAGTTAGGTCACTGCCACCTGCCTGGGAAACCTGGCTGGAGCTTCTTGGTCCTGGCTTCAGCCTGCTCCAGCCATGCCTCTTGTGGGCATTCGAGGAGTGAATCAGATAAAAGATCTCTTTCTCTGTTTCCTTCCAGCTTTTCACAAACAAATAAATCTAAATTTAAAAAAAATAGATGCTGTGGAATTAACACAAATATTTGTCAGCAGAGGAATGGATAAAAGAAACTCTATGGAACACTGTTCAGCCAGAAAAAAGAGTTTAAACTTACTGTTCGCAGTAATGGTCCCAACTGGAAACCAATTTGCTTAGTGAAATAAGCCAGTCCCAAAAGGACAAATATATGTGTTTTGTTTTTTTTCTGATATGACAGCCTTAACTGTCGCCCAGCAGCGACACTAACGGCGAGGCACACTCTTGAGGGTCTGGGAAAAGCTGGAACCACAACTGGACCCCTTACTGCCAAAAGTGGCTGTGTTTATACCCTTCTCTCCGCTGCCTTTTTCCCTGTCCCCGTATCTTTGTCTCCATAGGTCTTACTGCTTTTGTAGCCCGTCTCTGCTTTTTCTCCCCATACACCTTGGCTTTTCCACCCGAAGATCTTAGCTTTTCTACCCCTCTCTGCTGCCCCGTTCTTCTCATTACAACCGTCCTTCTTCTCCTTGTCAGTCTTATTGCTTTTAGCGGCTGCTTTTATACCGTTCTCCACCAATCACTTCTCCCCATGGGTCCACTTGGCACTATCTGATAGGTCAGTAGCAATGACATAATCGTAGCGGGGGCATCAGCCTATCCCTGTGACTTCCTGTTTACCTGCTGGTGAGACCAACCCCGCTGCCTGGGCCAGGCCAGCTGCCATCCTGCGACAGCCTTTCCTATTCCTGGGAGCAGCTCCGGCACCCTGCTCCCCACACTTAACACAAAGTACAAATAAATAGATACAAGTAGATATGTACACACATTCTCATAGATTAACTATACAATGGAGTCTAGCAAACTGGGAAGTAAAGAAACTGCAGGCCAATGTATTGGCTCAACAGGCTAATCCTCTACTTTATGGTGCCAACATCCCAGATGAGCTGCAGGTTCATGCCTTGGTTGCTCCATTTCCCATCCAGCTCCCTGCCTGTGGCCTGGGAAAGTAGTAGAGGACAGCCCAAGTCTTTGGGACCCTGCACCCGCATGGGAGACCTGGAAGAGGCTCCTTAGCTCTGGCTATTGGGGCCATTTGTAGAGTGAACCAGCAGATGGCAAACTTTCTCTCCTTTTCTCTGTAGATCTGTCTTTCCAATAATAATAAATATTTTGTTTTTTTTAAAAAGAAACTTTGCAGGTAAGCATCTTTACTCCTGAATGAAAATGAAACATGTAATGTTTCAAATGAAATGTTTAAATATAACTTTACAATACAACACTAGATTTTCTACCTTTGCCTATACCTACCATGCCATGATATATGTAAATAGTGGAAAGTTAAACTTGTAATTGCCACTAAGGGACTATACTACTGTGACAATAAAAATGACTGGACAGGAAAGCAGGGAGCGAACAAAGGGGAGAGGAAGGGCTGAACCCCTATACTTACAGAACTGTATCAAGGAAAGCAACGAAAAACAGATGTTGAGGGCCGGCGCTGCGGTGTAGCAGGTAAAGCTACCATGTGTGATGCCCACGTCCTATGGGGGTGCCGGTTGGCCGGTTGGAGTGTTGGATGCTCCACTCCCAATTCAGCTCCCTGTTTTTTTTTTTATTTAATTTATTCATTTTTTAAAGATTTTTTTTTCCCCTTGGGAAGGCAGATATACAGAGAGAAAGAGATGCAGAGAGAAACCTTTCACCCACTAGTCTATTCCCCAAGTGGTCACAATGGCCAGAGCTGAGCCAATTCAAAACCAGAAGCCCGGAGCTGCTTTTGGGTCTCCCATATGGGTGCAGAATCCCAAGGCTTTGAGCCATTCTTGACTGCCTTCCCAGGCTACAAGCAGGGAACTAGGTGGGACACAGAGCAGCCGAGACACAAACCAGTGTCCATATGGGATCCCTGCAGAAGCAAGGCAAGGATTTAGCCATTAGGCCGTGTCCGATTAAACTTAATTTTTGATGCTGTGACCAAGAATGCAGGCCCATGAGGACCACTGGATAGAATGGAGAGGGTCGAGGTAAGGGGAAAGGTGGATGGCGCAAATGTTTTCAATTTTCTTTTTCTTCTTTTTTCTTCTGTGAGGGGGAGGAGGGATGAAAGGGAGAGGACTGCTGCCACCTGCCAAGCTACATCAGTACCCGGGGATAGGGATGTCCACTTGATGTCATCTTAGAAACCCCAGTGTGGAGAAGAATGTTCCAAGTGTATTGCTTAAGTGGTTCTGAGAGTTCTGAGATGCTATTGGTTTTGCTGCTCCAAGTTTGGGAAAATCCTTTTCCAAGGTCCATCGGCTGGCAGAGTCCACTCTAGTGCATCCACACACCCAGACATTTGCTGCCTAATCTGCTCTCCATCTTCTGACATGGCACTCACTGTCCTCTGCAGGCCCAAATGAGCTGGCTGTCACAGCCCCCTCATGCACCTGCGCATGCCATCCACCACACAGGCATTAGCAACCGAGGAGACCCAGTCTCAATACATGCATTTCAACGTCAGACTACAAATTCTGTGATTCTCCTTGTAGCTGGAATTCTGAGTCCAGTGGTTCAGTTGAGGAGACCCCAAGAAACCTCGTGACCCCAGACCTGACTCTTGCATGTGCCAACCAGTACAGGACCTGGTTCAGTCCAGCACTCATATTAGCCTATGCACACACTGGTGATTGTAGTTGTCTGGTTAGCTCCATCCCTAGCCCTACTCTCCATCCATGCAAACCGATGGGTGCTGCACTGCAGCCCAGCCCAGTGTGCCACACATCTGGCTCTTGTGCATGCCTGTAGCCTGATTGGAATGATCCCCAAAAAACCCTACCAGGCCTGCCCCCAACTCTGGTTCCTGTGCATGCCAGTATGTGCAGCAGACTAGTCTGGTTTGTGCTGCATCCCAATCAGACTCTTGCATATATATACCCATGGGTGCTGCGGCCCAGCTCAGTCCACCCCATCCCACAAATCAGTCCACATGTATGCCAAGGTGTGCTGCCACCTTGTCCAGCCTGGCCCGCCCCCAGGCCTGGCTCTCATGAACACCAGTGGGGAGCTGCAGCCTAACAGAGGAATGTGCACAATTTCCCTAAGAGGCAAAGATCCTGTCCTGGATCTTGCACTTTCCAGGAAGCACTGAGATCCAGTTTGACATGACTTAGACTCTGTCCTTGCACTTGCCAGTGGATTCTGCAGCAAAGCCCAGCCAGTTGGCACTTATCCTGGCTCTTGCATATGCCAGTGGATGCAGTGGCCTGGCCTAGCCTGGCCCATTCCCAAATCCAGCTCACATGCAGGCTGATGGTTGTTGCAGCTCTGCCCAGGGACTGTTGTAGCCCAGGGTCTGTTACAGCCCAGTCTGTTACCTTTCCCAGCTCTCACACTCACAATAAGAACAGTGGCCCAGTAGGCCACTCCCACAGCCCCCCAGCCAGGTTTGTTCCTGGTTTGGGGTCTTGAGTGTGCTGGTGGGTGCTGTGGCACAGTCTGCCATGGTCTATCTCACCTTGGTGGGTGCTAGAGCCACTGGAGGGTACCACAGCCTGGCTCCGCTTGGCCTGCCCATTATCCCAGCTCATGGTGGGGATGTTTCAGCTTAACCCAGCCCGGCCAGCCCCCAGTCCTGGCCCTAAGGTGAACTTGCGGGTGTTGCATCCCAACCTGGCCTGGCCTGCACCTGGTTCTGACTCTTGCACCTGCCAATGGGTGTTGCAGACTAGCCCAGTTCACCCCAACCCCTCCCAAACCTGATCCACATGTGTGCCAGCAGATACCATAGTCTAGCCAGGACTAGACTGCCCCCAGCCTTGGTTCTCATGTTCACCATCTGGGGCTGTTTCTTAAAGGGGAGTTCCCCAAGTTCCCCTATCAGACCAGTTCCCAGTCACAGATCTCACCCACACTGCTGGGTGTTTGTCTCAGCCTGACTTGGCCCACCTGTAGTCCTGACCTTCACCGGTGGGTACTGCGACCTTGCCAGATTAGCCCACTCCCATTCCAACGCTCTCACACTGGTGGGTGCTATAGCTCAGTCATGCCTGGCCTATCCCCATACCCAGCTCTCATTAGAAGGAGGATGGGGTGGGCTTTTGGCGCAATGACTAATGCTCCACTCAGCATTCCTGGTTTGAGTCCTGGCTCCACTAGGATTCCAGCTTCGTGCTACCGTTACCCTAGAAGTGAGCATCTGATAGCTCAAGTACTTGGGTCCCTGCCTATCTCCTTTAGAGAGCTCTTTCTCTATGTGTCTGAGAATTTTAAAAAGAAGAGAGGGTGTCTTTCTCTTCTTTCAGGAGACACCCCATTTCCCCTCTCCCCCCAGAGCTGCTTTCCTTTTCTTTTTTTTTCCTGTTCACCTGTTCACTTTGCAAATAAAACTCCGTCTGCAACCAGGGAAAAAAAATGGCACCGTTGTGGGTTTTTTGTTTTGTTTCTGGTTTTGAAAGATTTCTTTACCTATCGGAAAGTCAACAACTGTTACCTCTCAGGGTGTGCCTTAGCAGGAAGTTGGACTCAGAAGTGAAGTGGCCAGGACCGAAACATGGGTTGTACACATGTCAAGCAATGGCTTGATCTGTCACAGTGGCAGCCCCCAGGCTGTCAGCCAGGTGTGACTGGCAAGCTCTCCTGTGCCGGGCTTCCGTCAGGTTCTGGCACAAACGTCAGGCAGCCTGGACTGTGAAGGGGAGACAGTTCCCACGGACGATGCAGGAAGGGTCACAAAGCAGAGCCACGTGAGCTTTGCCTTGTGAAACTGGGACGTGGCCAGCCAACTTTTACAGTCAGCCTCACCTGCCGTCCCACGCAAGAGGTCATGGTCCACACTTTCGGCCAAGGATTCTGAGTCATGGCTAAGGTCATGATGGTGGTAGTTTCAGGGCCATGGTGGTGTGTGTGGAAGAGGGCGCCGCCCTCAGTAAAGACCCCACAACCACCTCTGGAAGCACGAGCAACAGAGCTGGTGGTCGCGGGGCTGCCTGTCAGGGCTCCCTGGCCTTCTCATTCACAGGATGTGCTGCTATTTGTACAATTTATTTGGTAGTTCCTCCCAGAGACTGGATAAAAAATAAAATGGACCACTACAGCTTCTTTAAATATAAAATTATGGTAATAAAATAATATTGGCAATGATATAAAATAGAGTTTGTATAAAATTTTCAAATAAAATTGTCACCAACTTGACAATCAGCATCTTGGGGCAAGCCTGTGCGTGGGAAGTTTTGCTCCCAAGCCTACCAGCCCAAAGAGAAAGGACTTTGGGGAGTGTCTCCCATGTCAGGGGCAAGGGACAAGTATGCTACAAGGTCCCCAAGTAGTGATGCATTGACGAACAAGATCAGTTAGCTTTGCTGTGTAAAAACCCTTAGCAGCACAATAGGCTAGTGGTTAAATCCTCACTTTGCATCCCCTAAGATCCCATATGGGCACCAGTTTGTGTCCCGGCTGCTCCACTTTCCATCCAGCTCCCTGCTTGTGGCTTGGGAAAGCAGTGTAGGGTGGCCCAAAGCCTTGGGACTCTGCATCTGCATGGGAGACCTGAAAGAGGCTCCTGGCTCCAGGCTCCTGGCTTTGGATGGGCTTAGCAACAGCCACTGCAGCCACATGGGAGTGAACCAGTGGGCAGAAGATCTTTCTCTCTGTGTCTCCTTCTCTCTGTATATTTGTCTTTCCAATAAAAATAAATAAATCTTAAAAAAAAATAAAAAACCCTAGCAGCTTAAAACAATGTTAAAGTTACAGGAGACTGGGGCAAGCATTTGGTTCAGTGGCTAAGACAAAGCTTGGGACACCCACATCCCATGCCAGACTGCCTAGGTTCAAATCTCAGACCTGCTTCTGACTCCGGTCGCCTGCAGGCACCCTGGGAGGAAGCAGGGTTCGAGTTCTTGGTTGTCTGCTTTCCATTTGGGAGACAGAGATTCAATTTCTGGCTCTTGACATTGGCCTGACCCAACCCTGGCTCCTGCAGGCGTCTGGGGAATGAACCAGAGGACGGAACATTTCTCTCCGTCCCTTTCTCTCTGTTCCTCTGCCTTTCAAATAAAATGAAACTAGACAAAATAAAGAATTGTGACAATTATAGGAAGCGCCATTGTTTTGGAAAAAGCTCTTGCATCACATCCCAACAGACCAGGCTAAAAATCCAAATGCAGTCGTGCTTAAGTTTCAGCCACTAAGCTGAAGAACACACCTGACCTGAGGCGTTCAGAGCAGGGGGACGATGGCCAAATCTCCCACACAGGTCACTTTCTGTTCTTTGATCACACATGCCTTTCATTCCTACACGGAAAAAGTGACACACAGTAACCTGGAGGGGACTAATCAGTTACTGTCCTATTCCTTCAGTCTCTCTGTTCTTGTTTTAGAAGGAAAGTAACTTTCTTTTTCCAAGTTTTTATTTATTTTTGTAAAGACTTATTTATTTTTCTTCCAAAGGCAGACCTACAGAGAGAAGGAGATACAGAGACAGAGAGATCTTCCATCCACTGGTTCATTCCCCAAGTGGCTGCAAAGGCCAGAGCTGTGCCAATCTGAAGCCAGGAGCCTCTTCCGGGTCTCCCACATGGGTACAGGGTCCCAAGGCTTTGGGCTGTCCACCACTGCTTTCCCAGGCCACAAACAGGGAGCTGGATGGGAAGTGGAGCAGCCGGGACTTGAACCAGTGCCCATATGGGATCCCGGTGCTTCAATGGGGAGGATTAACCAATTGATACATTGTGCTGGGCCCAGAAGGGTAATAACTCACTGTCTTTTGATTTTGTTTTCCTCAGCCTTTCTGTCTATAAAAGTCTCCTCTTCAGTTTCATCCTTTGGAATACTCATTCTATTGTGTGGAATGAAGTGTTGTCTCATTTTAGAATAAAAAGAAAGCCAATTAAAATTTTTAAATTGAGGCCAGCATTATGGTATAATGGGTTAAGTCACTGTCTTGTGACCCTGGCATTCCTCCAGGAATGCCAGTTCAAGTCCCAGCTGTTCCACTTCTGATCCAGCTACTTGCTAGTGCACCTGGGAAAGCAGTGGAAGATGGCCCAAGTCCCACATGGAAGACTCAGATGAAGCTCCTGGTTCCTGGTTTTGGCCTGGCCCAGTCTTAGCAACTACAGCCATTTGAGTAGTGAACCAGACGGAAGATCTCTCTCATTCGCTCTTTTCCCTTCTCTCTATAACCCTGCCTTTCAAATAAATAAATAAATCTTTAGAAGGCCATCTCCACACTACATGGTTGTGATTTTGACCTTGGATAAGAACATAGAGAACTGATATCTCACAGTGTCAGTGGGTCAGGAACCTGGGAGTGGCTTGATGGTGGATGTGGGGGCTCACTTCCGGGAGAGTTGACTCATTTCCGGGAGAACGGACACACATGGCTGATGAGCTGCTGGTGGCTCTCAGCTGGCTGCCTCGCCTTCTCACCATGTGAGTCTCTCCAGGGGCTGACCGCAGAAGTCCCACACTGCCACTTCTGCAGGGTGCGGTTGATGCCACTGTGTGCTGTTGTCCTACTCGTATCAGAGGGAGGCACACTACGCATCAGAAAAGGAGAACCATCAGGAGCATCTCTGAGGCAGATATCAAGAGCTCTGGATCTGTACACACCACAGCTGTGTGCACTCTACTCTGCACTAATTTTCTCTGTATTTCTTTTCAGTTCTTTAAAAGATTTGTTCATTGCATAGGCAGCCTTACAGAGAGGAGGAGAGACATAAAGATCTTACTTCCACTGGTTCACTCCTCAAGTGGTTGCAACGGCCAGAGCTGAGCCGATCTGAAGCAGGAACCAGGAGTTTCTTCCGGGTCGGCCATGCAGGTGCAGGGTCCCAAGGCTTTGGGCCGTCCTCCACTGCTTTCCCAGGCCACAAGCAGGGAGCTGGATGGGAAGTGGAGCAGCGGGACATGAACTGGTGCCCATATGAGATGCTGGCACTGCAGGCCAAGGCTTAGGCTGGCCCCATCAGTGAATCTTAAAGAAAAAGAAAAAGAAAAAAAACAGAGACTTGTTTATTTTTCACATACAAGAAAGTCCAGACCAAGACCCAGGTTCTTTCCTGTTTCTAAGTCCTTCAGTCATAGGCCATGGCCTGCACCCTTAAAACCACACAGCAGCTGCGCGAGATCTACTGTGACGGCCACATTCCGGACAGGGAAGGGGCATGGCAGGTAGCACAAGGCCTTCTTTAGAAACCCCATCCATCAATTTCCACTTACGACTTGGTGTCCATCCCCAGCAGCCAGGGAGGCTGGGAAACAACCCAGCTCTGCCCAACACCGCTCCAAACAATGGAGGGAGAATGTGAGTGAGGGGGAGGCAGAAAGGCAGCTACAGCCACCGCGGTCTAGCACTTCGCCTCGGGCAGTTCCTCAGGAGACAAGCTCCTGGCTCCTGCATGCAGAGCAAGAGGGTCTTTTTTTTTTCCTTGCCTTTCCTTTTTCTAAAGATTTGTTAGTTTTTATTGGAAAGGGAGATTTACAGGGAGAAGGAGAGGCAGAGACAGATCGTCCATCCTCTGGTTCACTGCCCAGGTGGCCGCAATGGCCGGAGCTGAGCCCATCCGAAGTCAGAAGTCGGAAAATTCTTCCGGGTCTCCCATGTGGGTGCAGGGTCCCAAGGCTTTGGGCCACCCTCCACTGCCTTCCCAGGTCACAAGCAGGGAGCTGGCTGGGAAGTGGAGCAGCTGGGATATGAACCTGTGCCAACTGGCATGTTATAAGAAGAGAACAAATAATTGAGTCATCGGGCCATTCCCACAAGAGGGTCTTTTTTTTAAGATTTATTTTATTTTTATTGGAAAGTCAGATGAACAGAGAGGAGGAGAGACAGAGAGGAAGATCTTCCGCGCGTGTAGTGTTCCAAGGTTTTGGGCCATCCTTGACTGCTTTCCCAGGCCACAACTGGATGGGAAGTAGGGCTGCCAGGATTAGAATTGGCACCCATATGCGACCCTGGCACATGTGAGTGAGGACTTTAGCCACTAGGCTACCATGCTGGGCCCCACAAGTGGGTCTAAATGGGGCGGGGGGAGACACAGACACTTTGGATGCTTGGAAATGTAACAGAGGCAGCCCTCCAAAGCACAGGCTTGCACCCCCTGATAGAATCCTCTTTGAGAGGACTTGAGCACCCACAGATTCTGGTACTTCTGTGGTGTTCTTGGGACCAATCCTCCCTGGATTTTGAGAAAATTGTATATGGGCTCCTCGCCTACATCTCAGTGTGGGGGCCCTTAGTTCTCCCAACACAGTGTTGGAATGCATGTTCAATGCAAGCTTGGGAGCCTTGCGGCCTGAAGTTCAATCCCTCAGATGTGCCACCCAGCCTGCTTTCTTGTCTCTGACTACCCTCTCAAGGTCACTGCCAACCTCTATGCCCCCCTGCACTCCTCACCATTTGTTACACAGAGGAGTCTCAGCCTGGGTTTTTCCTAAAGGCTGGGAAGAAGACACGCTGGGAGCACCTCAGCTTTCATGTCTCCCAAGTCTTTGAGTCAAGGAGCTAGGCAAGCCTGGTTGGATCTGCTCATAGAGAAAACACAGCAAAGGTCTAAGGGGGAGGTTGGCTCAATTGGCTAATCTTCTACCTGCAAGTGCCAGCATCCCATAGGGGCACTGGTTCATGTCCCAGCTGCTCAACTTCTCATCCAGCTCCCTGTTTGTGGCCTGGGAAAGCAGTGGAGGGTGGCCCAAAGCCTTGGGACCCTGTACCTGCATTAGAGACCCAGAAGAAATCCCTGGCTCTTGGCTTTGGGTTGGTTCAGCTCTGGCCACTGTGGCCATTTGGGGAGTGAGCCAGTGGGTGGAAGATCTCTCTGTCTCTCCTTTTCTCTGTAAAAATCTACTTTTCCTATAAAAAAGAAAAAAAAAAAAAAAACCCTCAATTACCCTGCCTCAAGCTGTTGGGCTAGGACCAAACTGGGAATGCCTTGGAACTTAAACTTTATTCTGTAGGCATTTCAGAAACCACTGAGGTTTGTTTTAGAAGAAAAGTGTCCTGACCAGATGTGCGTTTTAGAAAAATTATTCTAGGTTGAGGGTGGGAGGGCCTTTGATCTAGCAGTTAAGACACTGCATTCCATTTGGGAGCACCAAGTTCTGGCTTCGGATTCCAGCTTCCTGCTAATGCGGACCATGGAAGGTAGTGGTGATGGCTGAAGCAAGTGGGACCCTGCCACCCTCATGGCACAGAGTTCTTGGCTCTGCATTCTGCTTGACCCAATCTCAGTGTTGTGGGCATGTGGGGAGGGAACTAGCAGAGTTGGAGATCTCACTGTCTCTCTTTCCCTGTCTCTCTTGCCTTTCCAATAACTAAAATAAACTATTTTTTTTAAGGCTTAAAATGCTCCACCCCACCACATGAGCAGGTTTTAATTATAGCCAGAGAAAAGGAAGTGACATACAGAAACAGAAATGAGGTCCAGAGACAGCGAAATTGGTCACAGCTGGCAGCTAACTTGAACCTGGTTAAAACTGTTGGCCACTTGTGATTGGCTGAGACCCAGCTGCTTCTCATAAGAGTGAGCCACAGTCTGTTTACACAGAAACCTTTAGGTCAAGCTTAAAATATGTATGGGGGCAACTTTAGGCCAAATGCAATGAAATTTAATATTGCCAATCTTCACACCACTGGCAGGTTTTTCTTTCCCCCCAAGATTTATTTTTGTTGGAAAGGCAAAATTACAGAGAGAAGGAAACACTGGAAGATCTTCTGTCTGCTGGTTGATTCCCCAAATGGCTGCCACAACCAGAGCCAAGCCAATTAGAAGGCAGGAGCCAGGAGCTGCTTCTGGGTCTCCTCCATGGGTGCAGGATCCCAAGGCTTTGGGCCGTCCTCCACTACTTTCCCAGACCACAAGCAGACAGCGTGCCAGGCCCTGTTTTGTTTGTTTGTTTGTTTGTTTTGGGGGATTTTTTTTGTGGAACACCTGACTCCACCCTTTCCCCCTTGCAACCAACTGTTTCCCAGAGGGCACTTGATGAACTAGGTATATCTACAGGTTGAGTGGCACCCTATAAAGTGTCCTGAAAGAGTAGATGAGTCTGGCCCAAGATTTTCTCTCACTTTGTGACTGAAGCAAGGATGCACTGTAAGGCTAGGTTAACCATGGGAGCAGAAGCCGCAGGGCCGTGAGGCGAGCAGGCTGAGTAAGCAGAGGTGAAGGAGCAGAAAGGAGGAATGCGAAGGCAGAGGGCATGCTCAGCAGGAGAAAGCTCACTGTCAAGGAGTGCAGGAGACGCCATGAGAAGAGCATAGCAGGGCCGGCCTGTCTGCTTGCTTGACCAGCAGTGGACCTCACAGAGGAGTTGCTGCTTCCTGTAACTTACAAAGTTCCAACTAAATTAACGATGTTGCCAATGGACACAGAGGCAAGAAGGAGAGTTGCTGAAGCAGATGTTCACAGGGGACTTGGGAAAGCTGCACAGAGTTCTGGAAAGCTAGAAGGGGACTAACATACATAGGGCCGTGCACAAGCCCAGAAAAGACCCGAGAAGGTTCAATCTCTCCCCTTGGATTGACCTTCAATCTCTCTCTGTTTTAAAGATTTATTTATTTTTATTGGAAAGTCAGCTATACAGAGAGGAGGAGAGACAGAGAGGAAGATCTTCCATCGATGATTCACTCCCCAAGTGACCACACGGCAGGTGCTGTGCCGATCCAAAGCCAGGAGCCTGGAACTTCCTCCAGGTCTCCTACAGAGGTGCAAGGGTCCCAAGGCTTTGGGCCGTCCTCAACTGCTTTTCCAGGTCACAAGCAGGGAGCTGGATGGGAAGTGGGGCTGCCGGGATTAGAACCGGTGCCCATAGGGGATTGTGGCGAGTTCAAGGCGAGAACCTTAGCTGCTAGGTCACCGCACAGGACCCTCTTTTTTTTTTTTTAATTTATTTATTTTTATTGTAAAGTCAGATATACATAGAGGAGGAGAGACAGAGAAGAAGACCTTCCGTTTGATGATTAATTCCCCAAGTGACTGCAACAAGCCGTGCTGTACCAATTTGAAGCCAGGAGGCATGAGCTTCCTCCAGGTCTCCCATGTGGGTGCAGGGTCCCAAGGCTTTGGCCATCCTCAACTGCTTTCCCAGGCTACAAGCAGGGAGCTGAATGGGAAGTGGAGCTGCTGGGATTAGAACCGGCACCCACATGGGATTCTGGCACTTTCAAGGTGAAGACTTCAGCTGCTAGGCCATTGTGCCAGGCCCGACCTTAAATCTCTGTGCAAGCAGGAAGTGAAAACGAAGGCAGAGTTGTTAACTGGGTGGTTGAATGAGTGTTCTCCAACACCCACAGTAAAACCGACCAAGCTTGGGAGACAGCTTCAAGATATTTAAGGAACCTAATTCCTTTCATTAGCTGATCATTAAAGCTTACCCAGCAGAGACTACAAAAGCCACACGTGACAAAGAATATACATTACAGAATTCATCCAAACAATGGGAATAAACATTAGCAGTAAATATTCCCTGGAATGGGAAGAGACTGATTTCCAGCGTTGCCACATTGTGTTATTTAAAGCGGCTAATGTCAACAAGTTCATGATACATAAAAAGATATGTAAATGTAGACAGTCGCAAATACCTGAGACTATCCTCAAAATCACTGGTTGGAATACTTTAAATGGGCAGAATTTGGTATACACAAATCATACCTTAATCAATTTCTTTAAAAATTGTGTTTTCTGTGCTGGGTACATCCGACACAGTGGACACTTCTTGGGATACCCACGTGCTGTATTGAAAAGCCTAGGGTCAAGCCCCAGGTTCAGTGCAGATGCCAGCCTCCTGCTGATGCACACCCTGGCAGGAGACAGGTGATGGTTTAATCAGTTGGCTCCCTGCCATCCATATAGGACACCTTGATGGAGTTCCTGATCCCTAGTTTTGGCCTGGCCAAGTCCTAGCTGTTGTGGGTATTTGGAGGAAAGAAGCAGAAGCTGGAAGCTCTATATTTCTTTATCACTGTCTTTCAAATAATAATAAAAAAGTATTTACTACCTCATACTGTTGCAGGAATTTTGACTCCGAGTATGGCAGCAACCTCAAATTCTTGTCTCGCAGGAAAGAAGAATTTTCATGTGGACACAGTTTAGTTTTAAAGCAAGATTTATTAGAAAAGTTGAGAAGAGAAGACTCCCGTCCTAGCGACAGGAGGGGGTTTTGAGATAGAAAGGACCCTTACCTCCTGCCATAGTGGCAGGAGGAAAAGTAAAAAAGAACCCTAGTGCTCTGCCATAGTGGCAGGAGGACAAGAAGCAAAACCGGTATTAATGGTGGGGAATGCACCTTTTAAAGGTTTCCCTCAAAGATGTTTCTCATGAACAAAGAAAATTCCTGGTTTCCATGGTACCTGGCCTTGGGACAAAAGGCCACAGAGGTGCCAGACATAGGACATTCCAGGCCTTGGGCAGATGTGTATTACTTCTTCCTGCTCTCCTTTCAATGATAAAGAGATCGGCCTGAGGCCTTCCCACAGTGGCCCGAGGTAATGGCCGATACTTCAGGTGGGGAATTGATATGCTAATAGCACCCCTGTCCCTGGGAGAGTGAGTTCAAGACATGGTGGGGAAATTCTCTTTTACTCAGAATACCCTAACTGCCTACTACCCACTCTAACTCCTCTCTCAATACTATATACTTAATTTTTTAAAGTGCTAATTTGAAAAAAAAATTAACAAGCATAACTACTACTACAATTTCTAATTTAAAAAAAAAAATTATTGGATCTTGGGCCAGGCTAGGAGCGAGAACCAGGACTTCCACCCTGGCAGCCATGCCTAGTTGTGGCTGGCAGGAGGGAGGGCAACCTAAACTCCTAACCCAGGATTTCCGCCCCTCCATCTGGATCTTGGGGCACACGCTGGGGACTTGGGGGTGTAGGCCTATAAGGGGTCTGGTGGATAACACAGGTGAGGACGTGTAAGAACGTGAGGGCTCATGTCCAGGTGAGGAATGACTTGCAAGGGTTTTCCACGGGCATTGCCACTGTTGTAGCAGGTAAGCAAGGGTGCTGAGACTGACTTGTTTGGAGCAGGGAACATGAAGACCTTTGGAGGCCAAATCAAAGTACCAGCTCGCTTGGGAGGCCTGAGCTGAGGTAGTTAGCATCAACCATCACCAAACACCTTTCACAGGCACACACTGAGGCTGGGATGGGGGCCCACTTGGTAGGGCTGGATCAAGGTGCCCACCGGTGAGAGTAGGAACAGTAAATGGGGAACGTGTGGCTGGGCCATGACACTGAGGAGCACGTGAGTGATTCAGAACTGGAGGCAGAATCTGTGGGGACATATGGGTGCTCACTCCTGCTGAATAACAATCTCCATTGGCACGCACAAGGGCGGTTCGTGCCCTGGCTGCTCCACTTCCCATCCAGCTGCCTGCTTGTGGCCTGCGAAAGCAGTCAAGGACAGACCAAAACCTTGGGACCCTGTACCTGCGTGGGAGACCCAGAAAAAGCCCCTGGCTCCTGGCTTCAGATAAGTTCAGCTCTGGCCATTGTGGCCATTTAGGGCCAGTGGATGGAAGACCTTTCTGTCTGTGTCTCCTCTCTTTAACTCTGCGTTTCCCATCATAATATGTTGAGCTGTCAGCTGCATAGCCAGCATCCTATATGCTGCTGGTAGTGGCTGCTCCAGTGTTCATTCAGCTCCCCACTGATGCTCCTGGGAAAGCAGCAGATCATGGCCCAAGTACTTGAGCCACATGTGAAGTCCGAATAGAACTCTGGGCCCCTAGCTTCAGCCTACCCATCCGTGGCCTTTGTAGTCATTTGGAAATTCGATCAGCAGATGAAGATCTCATGCTCTCTTTTTCTCTGTCATTCTTTCTTCCTCCCTCTGTCCCCCCCTCCCTCCATCCCTGCCCCTCTCCTTTCCTTCCTTCCTTTCTTTTTCAAAGATTTATTCATTTTTATTGGAAAGGCAGGGTTTATAGAAGGAGATACAGAAAGATCTTCCATGTGCTGATGCACTCCCCGAGTGGCTGCAACAGTCAGACCTGAGCCAATGCCAAGTCAGGAGCCAGGAGCTTCTCCTAAGTTTCCCATGTGGATATAGGGTTCCAAGACTCTTGACCACCCTCCACTGCTTTCCCAGGCCTCAAACAGGGAGCTAAATGGAAAGTGGGACAGTTGGGACATGAAACAGCACCCATATGGGATCCCAGTGCTTGCAAGATGAGGATTTAGCCATTGATTCATTGTACCAGGCCCAAGACTGGGTTTTTTTTTTTTTTCTCTTTTCTCTCTCTCTCTTTTTTAAAGAATTACTTATTTTTATTGGAAATGCAGACTTATAGAGAGGAGATAAAGATCTGTCTGCTGGTTCATTCCCCAAGTGGCTATAACGGCCAGAGCTGAGCCAATCCAAAGCTTCTTCTGGGTCTCCCATGCAGGTACAGGGTGCCAAGGCTTTGGGCATGCTCCACTGCTTTCCCAGGCCATAAGCAAGGAGCTGGATGGTAAGTGGGCAGCCGAGACAAACTGGCACCCATATGGGATTCTGGCTCTTGCAAGGCAAGGATTTTAGCTACTGAGCCATAGCGCCATACCCCAATACTGGTTTTTAAAAAAAGAACATAAAATGAAAAACAAAAAACAAAGGTAGGGGATGGGAGCAAAGTAGTTTAACTGAGTTAGCCTCCAATTTCAAATGCTGGCATCCCAGATGGGCACCAGTTTGCATCCTGGCTGCTCCATTTTTCATCTAGCTCCCTGCTTGTGTCCTGGGAAAGCAGTAAAGGACGGCCCAAAGCCTTGGGACCCTGCACCTGTGTGGGAGACCCAGAAGAGGCTCCTGGCTTTCAATCAGCTCAGCTCTGGCTCTTGCGGTCATTTGGTCATTTGGGGATTGAACCAGCACATGGAAGATCTTTCTCTGTCTCTCCTTCTCTCTATAAATCTGCCTATCCAATGAATAAAATTTAAAAGGAAGTTAAAAAAAGAAAGAACATAAAATGCTTGGGGAGGCATTGAGAAGACTTAGAATTAGGAAACGGCTGTCAGTGGTGTTGGCAAGGAAACGGCAAAAGTCTAAACTAAGGACAGATTGGGATTAGCGTTTTTCACAGACAGGGTATATGGATCACATTACAATTTGGGAAATGAAGTCTGCTAAAGGAGAGAGAACCTACGAGAGGCGGTGCAAATCAAGATAGGCCTCCAACATGGGAGATGCATAGGGCGGGCTTGGGGCACAAGTTTGCATTGGCCTTGGGCAGATGCATAGGTATTAGGTGGATGTTGACACACACAACAGAGAGGCCAAGGTAAGGCCAATTCAACAGACCTCAGAGAGAAGGAGGGCTCCCAATTAACTGCACTGTGGGGACCCGGGCTGGGGGCAGAACAACAAAGCTTTGAACCCATTATTAGCAAGAGCAGGGAGCCACCTGGATCAGGATCAAGGCTGGTCAGGAAGCAAGCTGGAGCTCATTAATCAGTAATGAAACCTGTTAGGCTGTTCATGGATTTTTCGCTAGCAATCTTGCAGCAAAAGGGAGAAACAAACCCCTTCAAAGCCACTGCCCTCCCTGGCCCCCTGATGTCAGCCGCTCCCATCCGAATCCTGGCTGCTTTACTTCCAATCCAGCTGCCTGCTTATGGTTTGAGAAGGCGACCAAGGATGGCCCAAGCCTTTGGGCCCTGTACCCAAGTGGAGACTAGGGAGAAGCTCCTGTCTTTAGATCAACTTAGCTCTGGCCATTGTGGTCATTTGGAGAGTGAACCAGTGGAATAAAGATTGTCTCTCTCTGCCTCTCTCTGTCTGTAGCTCGGCCTTTCAAATAAATAACTAAATATTACTATTATTATTTAAACATTTCTTTATTATTGGAAAGGCACATTTACAGAGAAAAGGAGGGACAGAGAGAAAGATCTTTCGTCTGCTGATCTACTCCCCAAGCTTCTGCAACGGCCAGAGCCGAGCCGGTTTGAAGCCAGGAGCCAAGATCCAGGAGCCTCTTCTGGGTCTCCCACGCGGGTGCAGGGTCCCAAGGCTTTGGGCCGTCCTTGACTGCTTTCCCAGGCCACAAGCAGGGGGCTGGATGGAAAATGGAACAGCTGGTATATGAACTGGCACCCAGATGGGATCTCAGCACTTGCAAGGCAGAGGATTAGCCAATCGAGCCATGGCGCCAGGCCCTATTATTACTATTTTTTAAAGCAGAGAGTGAGCTGGTTAGTAACAACCGGGGAACCACTTACTTTGTTAATCTGTGTATAATGATTCGGCACAAGAATGAAATTTCACATTTATTATAGATAGATTTCTCAAAGCAGCCTTGGAGCACATGCAACGGGCCAAGGGAATCGAAGAGGTAGCAGCTATCTGGCCTGGCACAAACTGTGTAATTGAGAACCTGCGAACCCCTGGATTTGAAGTGGAATATTGGCACTTCTGGGAAGAAGATTCGTCTCATCACATTCTCAAAAGAGTTTGTGATACAAATGACAGAGAACAAAGGAGCCCTACAGAGCCACCATTTAGCTATTTGTCTTGATTACAAAAGCATTCTGCATTCGCCATAATATTGGAAATAAAGCAAGCACAAAGCAAAGTACGAAACCAGTCCTGGTCGCACCATCTAGAGATAGGTATTTTAGCATTTTGATACCTATTCCTCTAATCCTTTCTCTGCACAAATGCAAACAGGTTATTCCTCCTAATCTGGGGAAGATGTTCCTTTGGGATCTGCTTCCTCCTATTGAAGATACCATGGATATTTTTCCAAGTCATTAAATATCCCACCACAACTTCAACGACTTAAAAGACTTCGTAAAGGGCCCGGCACCATAACCTAACAGCTAAAGTCCTCGCCTTGAATGCGCCGGGATTCCATATGGGCGCCGGTTCTAATCCTGGCAGCTCCACTTCCCATCCAGCTCCCTGTTTGTGGCCTGGGAAAGCAATCGAGGACAGCCCAAAGCTTTGGGACCCTGCACCCGCGTGGGAGACCTGGAAGAGGCTCCTGGATCTTGGCTTCAGATCAGCGCAGCACCAGCCGTTGCAGTCACTTGGGGAGTGAATCACTGGACGGAAGATCTTTCTCACTGTCTCTCCTCCTCTCTATATATCTGACTCTGCAATAAAAATATAAATCTTAAAAAAAAAAAAAAACAGACTTCATAAGATTTAAAAGATTTGAGTGCTCTTTATTGTTTTCTTTTAAATTTTTTTTTTGCTATCATAAATAATGTTTAGATAAACTTCTTCACATACCTTTTAAGAATTCTTTTTCTTTTCATGCAGTGCAAGAAGTGGAGTGCTGTCTGTTCTCTCTCCACATTGCAGCCAAGTTCTGCATCAGCAGAGTTTTTGAATGAAAGGGTGTACTAGCTTTTTGTTGCTTCAAGTTAAAATAACTGAGAGGGGCTTCTAGGCGAGAGGGAAGTTGACTTTTAGGGTCACAGCTCAGGGTCAGGCAGGCCTATTGTGCTGTTGTCTGCGGAGGATAATGAATAGAGCCAGGAGGCAGAGACTGGGGAGGCCAAAGTACAATAAACAACCCTCTCCAGAGAAGCATCTTCTGAGAACAAGCCCCCAGGGACCGGAAGCCCTCCCACTGGGCTCACTTCCTGCATGCCATAAGCAGATCAAGTCTCTACTCTCAATGCTTCAGTGACTAACCTAAGACTCCAAGGACTAGATTCTCAATTCATGGGCCTTTGGGGGGAACTCCCAAACTATTATTCAAACCACAACATTCTGCCCCTGTCCCCCAAAGGCTCATGTTTACCTCATAATGAAAATACAATCAGCCCTCTCCCAAAGTCCTAACTCAATCCAACATTAATTCAAAAGTTCAAGGTTCAAAGTCTTATTTGAACTTCCAGCTAAACTCTCTTATCTGTCAGCCTGTATACAACTGAATACAAATTACACACTTCCAAGATACAATGGGGATGCAGGCACAGGGCACACCACCATGCCAAACGGGGAGTAGGAGGCAAATAGAGAAGATGAATCAAGCCAAAATAAGACCCAAATCAAGTGGGGCAAATAGTCCACCCTTTAGGATTTAGCTCTAGCAATGGCAAACGGCACAGCATGGTAGAAGACAAACTCCTAAGGGTTCAGACAGCCCTGCCCCCATGGCTCTGCTGTCTGCAGCCCACCCTTTAGCTTTCACAGGTGGGAATCTCATCTCTACCGCTCCACCAGGCACTGCCCTGGTGGGGGCGCTCTGCAGCAGCATTGACCCCACATATCTGCTCGGCATTGGCCATGTGGGGGCGCTGCAGTAACTCTTCCTGTGACAAGTGCGTCTGGATAATCAGTTTGTCCCAAACATCCTCTGAAATCTAGGTGGAGTCCCCCCACCCCTACCCCCTGTACCTCCACAGCTCTGTGGGACTTTGCCCACATGGATAGTCTCAGAGGCCGCTCACTGATGCCTGCAACTTTCCTGGCACACTGCTTACAGCCTTTCACACTGGGTGTCTTACACTGATGGCACCTCTACTTTATTGGGGCCTCCTGTGCAGCTCTACTCTCACAGATTCACTACACTGCTGCTAGCAGGGGCTCCAACCCCATGGCACAACTCTGTCTGGTCTTTCAGGTTGTCCATTGGGGTCTAGTGTTTTGCACAATTAAAAACCCAGTTTCGGGCCCAGCACGATGGCTCAATGGCTAAATTCTCATCTTGTATGTAACAGGATCCCATATGGGCACCGAATCATGTTCTGGCTGCCCCACTTCCCATCCAACTCCCTGCTTGTGGCTTGGGAAAGCAGTAGAGGGTGGCCCAATGCCTTGGATCCTGCTTCCATGCAGGAGACCTGGAAGAAGCTCCTGGCTCTGGATCGGCTCAACTCTGGTCTTTGCAGCTATTTGGGGAGTGAATCAGAAGATGGAAGATCTTTCTCTCTCTCTTCTCTGTAAATCTGCCTTTCCAATAAAAAAAAAATCTTAAAAAAAAAAAAATTCCCAGCCGAGGGCAACTGCCTAGGTTGCATTCTACCTAGGTAAGTGTTACTCTGCTCTGATTAAAGCAGCTAATAGCTGGTGGGCATTCGGGGCCTGCTTAATGCCACATTTGTGTTAACTATACAGGTGTGCCAGCATAGTTGCCTATTCTCTTCTCTTTTCTTCTTTCTTTCTTTCTTTCTTTCTTTCTTTCTTTCTTTCTTTCTTTCTTTCTTTCTTTCTTTCTTTCTTTCTTTCTTTCTTTCTTTCTTTCTTCCTTCCTTTCTTTCTTTCTTTCTTTCTTTCTTTCTTTCTTTCTTTCTTTCTTTCTTTCTCTTTCTCTCTCTCTCTCTCTTTCTTCTTTCTTTCTCTCTCTCTCTCTCTACAAATATGTTCAGCACAGATGCCTGAACATCAGCAGACAAGGTCTGGGGGCCAGTGTGCGAGCATGCACGGGCCCGGGATAGGCAGGCAGAGCCCCAGATTGGCACAGCACACCACAGAAGGACCAGGCTTGGGGATCTGAGTGCTGGCATGCATGGGGGGCTGTGATTGCTCAGAGAAGCAGGTCTGGAGATGTGTGGGAGGGAGGACTGCTGAGGGGGAACGTGACAGGTGAGGAGTGACTTCTGAGGGACTCTTCCATCAACAAGGCTGCTGCGCTTGTAGCTGAATAAGCGAGCTGAGACTGTGTAGTTTGGAGGAGGGAAACCAGAGGAACTTTTGAGGCCAAACCGATATACCTGTCCATGTGGGAGACCAGAGCTGGATTTGTTGGTATTGACCACTGCCTACCAGTCAAAAGCTATGACTGGGGGTGCTGTCTTGCAGGGCTTGACCACAGTGCCTGCCAGTGAGTGTCAGGGTAGGGTGTGGACCATGTCAGGCTAGGCCATGACACTAACCAGCTCATGAGAGAACTGGCTCTGGGAGCAGATTCTGTGGGGAATCATGGGTTCACTCCTGTGGGACTGCCATATCAGTTGGTTTGGTTGAGGGCTGGGGGTGATGATGGGCTGAGATAGGCAGGACGGTGGTACTCAACAACACTCATGGGCACTAGCCCTGGGAACAGGCCAGACTGGTCCAGGGTGCAGCACCTGCAGGGACACTCAATAATTGGGTGTGAGACAGGCCAGGCTATAACATTCAAAGGCCAATACAAAGGCCATACTGCAAGGCAGAGTGCTGGGTAAGGGCCTAGCATCTGCTGGCACTTGTGAGGGTTTGGGAATGGCACTGTTGGGGGAACTTGGGGAACTCCTCTGGTAGGCCATCACTCCCGCTGGTGAGCATGTGAGTCAGTGCTAGGTGTTGGTCAGGACAGGCAGGCTGTTTCACTTGTTAGCAGGTGTGTGCGTTGGCTCTGCGGAGGGGCAGACCAGGCATGGCCAGGCCAAACCAGAGCCCACAAGCATGCAAAGGAGCCAGGATGGGTGCAGGCCATGCTGGGCTAAGCTGGGTTATCACACCTACTGTTTTGCATGAGAGCCTGGGATGGGAGCAGGGCTAGGCAGGGTTAGGCTATAGGACCTACCAGCGAGAGTTGGGACAGGGGACAGGCTGGGCCAGCACATGATGGCAAAAGCCAAGATGGATGCTGGGTTATGCTGGGCTGGGTTGGAGCAACCACTGGCACACGCAAGAGCTGTCGCTGGAAACAGGCCTGGTTGAGGAGCTAAGGGGATGCCCCGGTTGGGCTGTGGTTCCCACTGATGAGCACAAGAGCCAGAATGAGGGTTGTAAACTGGGCTGGACATGGCTATTGTATCCCTTAGCACGACTGTTGACTGGGTCTGGGGTGTGCCAGATTGGGTTAGGCTCCAGCAACTGCTGGTGCTTGAAAGAGCCAGAGTGGGTGTAGGATAGGCTGGGCTAGGTCTTTGTACCTATTGAACCATGCAAGAGCTGGGTCTGGGGATGGGCCAAGCAGGGCTGGGCTGTAGCGCCCAACAAGAACAGCTGGAATGGGTATGGGCTGGTCAGGCAATGTTGTCATACCTGCCAGGACAGGAGGTGGGCCAAGTCAGGCTGGGCTAAGAAGCCACCCGTGTGCATGAGGACTGCTACTAGGAGGAGACATAATGGAGGAGCTTGAGGAAGTACTTTCATTAGGACAATCCTTGCAGGTGAGTGCAAGAACAAAGTCAAGGAGCAACCCAGACCAGGCCAGGTTTCAGTACCCAGTGGCATACATCTGGATCATGTCTGGGGGAATGTCAGGCTGGGCCAGTCCATAGCACCCGCTGGCAGATCTGAGAACCAGGACAGGGTTTAGGACAGACCAGGTTGGGCCACAACACCAGCCAGTTCACATTAGGGCCAGGACTGGGGGCTGGTTGGACTAGGCTAAGCTGTAGTACCTGCCAGTATGAGCTGGAACTGGGAGTAGGCCAGGCTGGGCCAGGCTGTATCACCCACTGGTGAATGCCAAGATGAGATAAATCATGCCAGACCGAGCTGCAGCACCCACTAAAACACATGAGACCCAGGACTGGGGGCAAGCCCAGGAGGGAGCTGTGAGAGTTCCCCTACTAGGCCACTTTTCCTGCTGGTTAGCGTTAGAGCTGGGACTGGGGGCAGACCAGGCTGGGCAGCGCTACAAAGCCTATTGGCCTGCGTGTGAGCTGGATTAGGGGGAGAGACAGC
Source organism: Ochotona curzoniae (assembly GCF_017591425.1). Classification (NCBI taxonomy): domain Eukaryota; kingdom Metazoa; phylum Chordata; class Mammalia; order Lagomorpha; family Ochotonidae; genus Ochotona; species Ochotona curzoniae. The sequence goes on along the minus strand of NW_024465023.1, from coordinate 13,664,267 downwards.
CCAGGCTGAGCAAGCATATCCGCTGGTGCATGCATGAGCCAGAGTGGGTGTGGGCTGGTTGGGCTTTGCTGCAGCATGAGCAAACAGGTGCTGGGACTGGGGCAAGTCCTGTCAAGTTGGACTGCAAGAACCATTTGGAGAATCAAGATCTGTGAGTAGGTGTGGGCCTTGTGGGGAAATTGTGGGCACCTCTGATGAACTGCAATTCCCACTAGTGAGCATGAGAACCAGGGCTTGGGGCAGGCCTGGCTGGACTGGTTCTGACACCCACCAGTATGAACCTGGGTGAGGCAGTGGGGTCGATTGGGCTGAGTAAGGCTGTATCACCCACTGATACATACAAGCTCCAATGGGATGTAGGATGGACTGGACCAGTCTGCTGCACATACCATTATATACAGGCACCAGGACTGGGAGCAGATTTGGTGGAGGTTGTTGGGGGCTGTTCTGACTAGCGTGAAGTCCTGCTAGTCTGCGTGAGGTCCGACTGTGTAGTGGACAGGGTTAACCTGAGCCACAGCATCCCACAGTTTGCATATGAGATGAATCTGGGGACAGAACTAACCAGATTAGTGCAGCTAACACTGTGCATGTAGGCTGATGTGAATGATGGACAGAGACAGACTTTGCACTGGCTGACACATACAAGAATCATGTTGGGGTCACCTCTGGAAAGGTTTTTGAGGACCTGCCACCTGGATCACGGGACACAGAATTCCAACCACGTGGTCTGACCGTGCAGTATATGTCAGAATTCGGTCTCCACAGCTACTGAGGCCTGTGCGAAGGACGGCATGCCCAGATGCTCATGGGGGACATGACAGCCAGTTCACTGAGGCCTGCAGAGGACGTACCTGGGTGAATTGATACTCTTTTTTCTTTTTAAACATTTATTTATTTTTATTGCAAAGTCAGATATAAAGAGGAGGAGAGACAGAGAGGAAGATCTTCCATCTGCTGATTCATACCCCAAGTGGCCACAATGGCTGGAGCTGTGCCACTCTGAAGCCAGGAGCCTGGAGCCTCTTCCCAGTCTCCCATGCAGGTGCAGGGTCCCAAGGCTTTGAGTCATCCCCGACTGCCTTCCTAGGCCACAAGCAGGGAGCTGGATGGGAAGCGGAGCACTGGGATTAGAACCAGTGCCCATATGGGATCCCGGCACATGCAAGGTGAGGACTTTAGCCATTAATCTATCATGCCAGGCCCCTGCATTGAGATTCTAAGGTGGACTGTGTCATACAATGGACCTTGGAAGGATTTCCTCAACCTTGGAGCAACAAAATCAACAGCATCTCAGAACTATCAAAACCACTTAGTCAGTACCCCTGGAACATGCTCCATATTGGGGATGACATCAGGTGGCCGTACCCTATTCCTGGATACTGATATGGTTGGGTGGCTGGGAACGGCCCTCTCCCCTTCTCTCCCCACTTTCCCCAGATACCAGAAGAAAAAAGGAGAATGGAGGCAGTTGCTTCATCTACTTTCCCCTATTCCTTGACCCATCCACTCCCCATCTTGATCGATGATCCACATGGGCATGCATCCCTCTAAACTATGTAAACACCAAAAATAAAGATGAGTTATTATTAAAAATAAGCAAACAAATAAACAAGAACCCAGCCTCATGCAGATGATGCCAACATCTGCCACCACTAAGAGCCATGCCTGGATATGTCTGAATCATAGCTACTGTGACCTGGAAGCACTTTGTCAGCAAACTGGAACCTGGAGCGGGCCCTGGGTAAACATGGCACACCAGGGTCCTTTCCCAAAAGGATTCTGCCCTGGAAGAAATCTGACACAATTTTGCACTTCTAGGTAGGTGATGGGCTCATGACGAGAAAAACAACCTCAAAAACCTCTGAAATGCCTTCAAGATATTTTTCCCACTGCTTTACCCATTGGCATATAGCTAGCTATCTTGTACCTGGGCTCATCTCTTTAGCAGGCTGTTTCTCTACAGCTTGTTCCTTCCCAAACATAACATTCCTTTCATTTCTTTGGCTAGGGTTGCAAAACTTCCAAATCTTTTTGATCAGCTCATGTTTGCTCCTGACTCGCACTAAAAAACTGACCCAAAGCAGCCAGTAAGACCCATGCTGCAGGCCACGTGCTTCACCAGCTTGAGATCTGCTCCACCAAACAAACCAGTCCGCTGTATTTAAGTTTGGCATCCTAGAACATCTCAGCACATGGACGCGCTATAGTCTAAGTTCTTCGCCACCATGGAACAAGGATGGCTTTTAGTTCAATTACCACCAGAATCCTTATTTCCATCTGAGATCTCATCAGCACTGCCTTTACTGTCCTAATTTCTACCAGCATTCTGGTCTCCAAAGCCCTCACCAGCCCTCTAACACTGCATTCTAAGCTTACAGCATTCTAAGCTTTCTCCAAACACTTCACAATGACACAATTCCAGGCCCAGTGCAGTACCCTAGTGGCTACAGTCCTTGCCTTACACATGCCAGAGTCCCATATGCGCACCAGTTCTAATCCCGGCAGTTCCACTTCCCATCTAGCTCTCTGCTTGTGGCCTGGGAAAGCAGTTGAAGACGGCCCAAAGCCTTGGGACCCTGCACCCGTGTGGAACACCTGGAGGAAGTTCCAGGCTCCTGACTTTGGATCGGCGCAGCATCAGCCGTTGTGGTCACTTGGGGCGTGAATCTTCAGACAGAAGATCTTCCTCTCTGTCTCTCCTCCTCTCTGTATATCTGACTTTCCAATAAAAATAAATAAATCTTAAAATAAATAAACGAGTCTTTAAAAAAAATAATAAGATAAGGCCAAAGGCTCTTCTACTTCTTCAGGTATAGTCAACAGTAACAACCGTAGGTCCAGCACCAATTGACGGTGTCAGATCTTTGTGATGTTAAGATCTGAGACTGTGCTCTCTCATCTCTCTGCTTCCTGGCTCACCACGAGCTGCTCCCTCTGCATAGGTTCTGCAACTCTCATCAGAGGTCAGACTAATGGGGTCCCCTGACCTTGGCCTGAGAACCTCCAAAATCGCAAACTGAAATAAATTTTCCTTCCTGAATATCTCCTTTCAGATACCTGGAGTAGTAAAAAGCTGACTAACACAATGGGGTCTAAACACTTTCGCTGAAGGATGTTGATGCTGGCAGACTATTCTCTGTAAAGGTTGACTGCCACTGACTCTCCCAGTAGTAGTTTATGAAAGTAAGAGGGAAAAAAATAATTAAAAAAAATAAAAGAAAAAAAGTAAGAGGGAACTTTGAAATGTTTGTGGACAGTACAATTAGAAGTTTATTTTGGCTTGGGCCTGGCAGTTTGGCCTAGCAGCTAAAGTCCTCACCTTGAACACCCTGGGATCCCATATGGGTACCGGTTCTAATCCCGGCAGCCCCACTTCCCTTCCAGCTCCCTGCCTGTGGCCCGGGAAAGCAGTCATGGACGGCCCAAAGCTTTGGGACCCTGCACCCGTGTGGGATACCAGAAGTTCCTGGATCCTGGCTTCGGATCGGCATAACATCGGCCGTTGTGCTCACTTGGGGAGTGAATCATCGGACGGAAGCTCTTTCTCTCTGTCTCTCCTCCTCTCTGTATGTCTGAGTTTGTAATAAAAAGAAATAAATCTTTAAAAAAAAGTTTTTTTTGGCACAAAAAGAATTGGCAATCCGTGCAGGTTTGTTTCTCATAATATTCATTTTTCTAGAAACTCTTTAAGACACAGGGATTCAAAAAAAAGAGACATATATAGACAGAAAAGGCTCTCATTTGTTGGCTCATTCTCCAAATGTATGCAATGGCTGGGGCTGGGCCAAGGCGGAAGCCACAGCTGGGAATCTGTGTCTTCTAGACAGGTAGCAGAAACCCGTTTACTTGGGTCATTCCCACTGTCTGCCAGGGTCTGCATTAGAAGGAAGCTGGAGTCAGGTGCTAGAGCTGAGTACTGAATTCAAGCACTCAAAAATGTGACATGGGCATCTTAACCACCAGGCCAAACATCTGCCCTTCCGTGAATTTTCTGAAGGCTCTTCATCCTAAATCCCTTGAACCTCTTGCCGTTGGCGATGAGGCGGGCAGGTGGGCGGGGCAGGGGGGTGTTATTTGCAAGCTGAGAGGTGAGACAAGCGGCACCCCAGGTTTCACTGGAGCTTGTTGTGAGAGCTCATCAGTGCTCCAGCACTGCACAGCTCATGTTCCCTCAGAATTTCCCCAGATTTTGGCAATCCTCTCACAGATGCCATCCAACAGAGCATGATTCTGGCTTTCTTTGACTTTTTCAGCAGAGCTAGACATATGATGGCAGCTTTACTTCTGGCAGCCACTAGTGGATAGCCCACGAGGTGGAGTGGCAACAAATAAATGTTCAGTGGCTTTTTGAAAAGATTCCTTCACCTTGCCCTCAGCCTAAGTCAAAATTTGTATGTCCCGTGTGGAAGGTGTAAAGCATTGTGGCTCATTCCAGAGCTCCCCCCGCAGGCCCAAATTTTCTGGATAATTCAGTTGGAAACAAGCATGTCTGAGTAACAACCACCCATAAAGAACAAACATCTGCATAAAAGCATGACTTATTTTACATAATGAACAAGTTGGGGATTCCAGACTATTGTGCGTGACTGGAATCCTACTTCTGATTGCTCTAGGATCGTTCTCAAAAGGAAGCCCAGAAGTGATTCTTCTACAAAATGTTTCTTTTCATCTACAGGAGACAGAGTGAGAGAAACATCTGCATCCAACAGTCTATTACCCAAAGGTCTGCAATAGGGTTGAGTCAGGTTGAAACCAGGAGCCCAGAACTTCATGCTGGTCTCCTGCGTTGCTTGCAGGGCCCCAGGCACTCGGGCCATCTTTTACCGCCTCTCAGGATGCATGAGAAGGGAAATGGATCGGAAATAGAATATCCAGGACTTGAACTGCCCCCTTCGGGATTCAAGCCATCTCAAGCGGTGCAAATAAACCAGCTGCACCACATTTTTGCCTAGCCGGAGCACTGCAATTCACTCACCGAATAGTTTCTTTCCAGCTGGGAGCTGTTGAAGGGATTTTGATTTCTGTTTTTAGTCCTCGATCCTGTCTGTCAGGGCTTCACTGAGGAGCATGCAAAGCGCTCACGGCAGACATGGCCCTACAATGCTGGGGTTGCAGATAGTAATAATGAGTATCGCAGGTCTGCTACCTCCTCTCCTTCCTGCTGTGTGTACTCCAGGTCCCACTGTCCCACTTCCGCTTCTGATGCAGCTTCCTGCTATCGCCTACCTGGGAGGCAGCAGTCATGCCTCAAGTGGTTGGGGCCCTGCGACCCACATGGGAGACCTGGATTCAGTTTCTGACTCTAGACTGGCTCGGCCCAACCCAGTCCCGACTGTCGCAGGCATTTGGGAAATGCATCAGCAGATGACTGATCTCTATTTCTGATAAATACAAAGAAAGAAAGAATAGGGTAAGGACATGTTTAAACAGACAAACATTAGCCAGTGTGAAGCAGAGGGGGCCCATTTCAAGAAATATGAGAGGACAGAACAACAGCAGAGGGGTACCTGGACACTGACAGACACAGGAAAGCAGCGGACACAGCGGCGTGGTGTTGCAGTGACGGATACTCCAGCAGCATTCAGCAAGTGGCGATCTGAACTGCACTGGCAGCCAGAACTCTACGAGCAACAAGGTGGAAAGGGCAGTCACCGGGAGCTCAGCAGGTGAACCCAGACAAAGAACTGCTCGTCCTGCTGGTCTGTTTGATTTGACCAGGAGAAGTCTACAGCCATACCGCCCTGAACACGCCCAATCTCGTCTGATTTGATCAGGAGAAGAGACAGAGGGGCAGATCCCAAACGGGCAGTGCAGGAACAGGGTGGATTTCACAGCCCAGTCTGCCCCGGAGAGCTGAATCGGGCGCTACATTAAGGAGGCAAAGGCTATGGGACAGGACTGAGCATGCACTGAGCTGGGAGTGAGCTCATTTCTGGCTCAGAGAACTGCCACAACGTGGCATCCCACAGGTTCCACTGAAGGTAGGTCCTCAGATCTGATAGCCAGCAGATCAAGAACTCCAGTAGTGGCTCATTAGGTGCCGTTTTGTACAGTGAGTGAAAAGTTTAAGATGCAGGGACAACAGTGAGCTGGGCATGCGCTGAGCTGAGAGCAAACTCACAGTCCTTTGCACTGCACACACAGGGAAAATAATAGCAACTTTCACATTGAATGGGTCAGAATAGGTCCATGAGGCCCTCGGACCTAACAGCCAACAGGTTCTGGCAAGATCAGCACCACCAATAATCTAGTTATACAGAACATCTCCCTAACCCTGGGAATTACTTGAACCGGAAATGGGAGAAAAGTTTTACAGACAGCAGTGCAGCCTCAGCACAGTACCACAGGAGAGTGGCGAGCCAGGAGCTGGGGCTACGGGAGATCATGGTGGAAGTTTAACATAAGAACCCAGACCTGGGGGCCTGCGTATGCGGTGACCTAGTGGCTGAAGGTCCTCACCTTGAATGTGCCGGGATCCCATACAGGCGCCAGTTCTAATCCCAGCGGCTCCACTTCCGATCCAACTCCCTGCCTACGACCTGGGAAAACGGTTGAGGACAGCCCAAAGTCTTGGGACAGTGTGGGAGACCGGGAGGAAACTACTGGCTCCTGGCTTTGGTTCAGCGCAGCACCAGCTGTTGCGACCACTTGGGGAGTGAATCATTGGATGGAGGATCTTCCTCTCTGTTTTTCCTCCTCTCTGTATATCTGACTTTCCAATAAAAATAAATAAATCTTAAAAAAAAAAAAAAAAAAGTCCTGGAGCAATGGCCTAGCAGCTAAAGTCCTCATCTTGAATGTGCCAGCATCCCATATGAGTACCGATTCTAGTCCTGGCTGCCCCACTTCCCATCCAGCTCCCTGCCTGTGGGCTAGGAAAGCAGTCGAGGATGGCCCAAAGCCTTGGGACCCTGCACTTGCATGGGAGACCTGGAGAAGGCTCCTGGCTCCTGGCTTCGGATTGGCACAGCACCAACTGTTGTGGTCACTTGGGGAGTGAATCATTGGATGGAAGATCTTCCTCTCTGTCTCTCCTCTCTGTATATCTGACTTTTCAATAAAAATGAATACATCTTAAAAAAAAAAAAAAGAACCCAGACCTGAAACTCACTGGAGGGAGTGGCCCAAGTAACTACAAACAAAGAGCTATGTGCCAACCACAATAAGGAAAATTGAATTGTAAACCTGTGGGTGACAGAGCTTAGAAACCTGCCCCAAGGAGAAGAATCTGCTAACCAGAAGTACAATGACCAAGAGCAAAAGAGGAGACAGAGGCACAATGAATATTTCTTAAGACTTCCCTGCAAAAGAGCAAAACCCTTTGCTAACCTCAAAGTTCAATGAGGAAGACATTGAGCAAACGGGAGATACAGAATTTAAAACACTTCTTATAAAACTTCTTTCTTTTTTAATCTTTATTGGAAAGGCAGATATAAGGAGAGGAGAGACAGAGAGGAAGATCTTCCAACTGATGATTCACTCCCCAAGTGAGCGCAACGGCCGTTGCTATGTGTCTTCCGGGTCTCCCACACGGGTGCAGGGTCCCAAAGCTTTGGGCCATCCTCGACTGACCTCCCAGGCCACAGGCAGGGGGCTGGATGGGAAGCGGGGCCACCGGGACTAGAACTGGTGCCCATATGGGATCCCGGGCGTGCAAGGCGAGGACCTTAAGCACTGCACCATCGCGCCGGGTCCCTTATAAAACCTCTTATCGACAACGAGAAGCACATAAAGCAGGTATTCAACAAATTTAGGGAAAATGTCACACAGGAAATGATTCAAAGGAAAGCTGAAACATCAGAAGTGACTCATATGCGGGTGCAGGGTCCCAAGGCTTTCAGCCGTCCTCCACTGCTTTCCCAGGCCACAGGCAGGGAGCTGGATGGGAAGTGGAGCTGCTGGGTTTGAACTGGGATGCCAGAGCGTTCAAGGGGAGGACTTTAGCCACTAGGCTACTGCCCTGGTCCCTGTTTTTTCTTTTCTCTTCTCCTCTCCTTCCTTCTCCTCCCCTCCCCTCCCCTCCCCTCCTCTCCCCTCTCCTCTTTTCTCCTTTCCTTCATCTGCCTCTTTCAGACCACCATAACACTAAAACCACTCTGGTTTAGTTAGCACCAGCTTTATTCAGTGACATGGTTTGGGCTTGTAAGTGGAATTGAAAGAGCAAGAAGTTTTACCGAAGCACAGGTTGGAAAGAAGCTCTAGAAGATGTAAAAGTACAAGGTGAAAGCCGACGCACGTGGAAGGAGACAGGGCGGGGAGGAATTGCGGCCCCTGTGCTGTGGAAGCTGGCGGTTAGGAGGATGAAGCATGGTGAGGCTAAGGGAGGCTTGCACCCATGGGTGACCTAAGGCTGCAGAATGACTGGTAATGCCTGACAGCTTAAGTGCCGTACCTAGCACGTTAATAAAAGGGTGGAAGGTCCCGTATGTACCCGGCATTCACACCTGAGACCTGCTTCACTAGCCAGTGTTTGAAATTCAAGCCATGACCTGCTCTGGAATACCAGACTAGAAGGAAATCTAGTCATTTCCAAGAAAGGTGGCTATTCAGACCCTTGGCTCCTGGCTGACTCTGGGACTTGCTGTTTGGCAAGGAGAATTCCTCAGAATGATGCTACATGACTTCCGAGGCCAGGACCCAAGACGTCTTACAGCTACCACCTGGCTCTTCTAAAATCTGTGCTCAGCATGGCAAGTGGCTTTCCGGAGTCCAAGTCTCTGAAACTGCTGTGTTGGAAGACAGTGGTTTTTCAGCCACTCCATCCCAGGTGACAGATACGTGAGAGAAGATTCAGGTAAAGGCAGTTTTATCCAGCATCCAATCACAACCAAAATCAGAAGCTCAAAGAATCATGCAGCTGAGCTTGTTATCAAAGAAACACGATGGGCTCGGCAGCATGGCCTAGCAGCTAAAGTCCTCATCTTGAAAGCGCCAGGATCCCATATGGTTGCCGCTTCTAATCCCAGCAGCTCCACTTCCCATCCAGCTTCCTGCCTGTGGCCTGGGAAAGCAGTCAAGGATGGCCCAAAGCCTTAGGACCCTGCACCCGCATGAGAGACCTGGAGAAGGCTCCTGGCTCCTGGCTTCGGATTGGCATAGCACCGACTGTTGTGGTCACTTGGGGAGTGAATCATTGGATGGAAAATCTTCCCCTCTGTCTCTCCTCCTCTCTGTAAAAATTTGACTTTGCAACAAAAATAAATAAATGTTTTTTAAAAATGAGATGAATAGGGCCCGGCACCATGGCCTAGCAGCTAAAGTCCTCGCCTTGAACGTGCCGGGATCCCATATGGGCACTGGTTTTAATCCTGGTGGCTCCACTTCCTATCCAGCTTCCTGCTTGTGGCCTGGGAAAGCAGTCGAGGACGGCCCAAGGCTTTGGGACCCTGCACCCGCGAGGGAGACCTGGAAGAGGTTCCTGGTTCCTGGCTTCGGATCGGCACAGCACCGGCCATTGTGGTCACTTGGGGAGTGAATCATCAGATGGAAGATCTTCCTCTCTGTCTCTCCTCCTCTCTGTATATCTGACTTTGTGATAAAAAGAAAGAAATCTTTTTTAAAAAAATGTGATGAATAATAAGTACATATTTTAAATAAATAAATTTTAAATAGATAAATTTTATATACCCACACATCAGTGGAACTGAAAGTAATCTCAACAGTTTTTTTCTTATGAAACACATCAACATTTAATTCCCCAAAACCACCTGCTGCCATTAGGATGTGTTGACCCATCTTCACCCACTTAAATGTAAGAAGACACCAAGAACCTTCTAGCAAACTTACTTTTTATGCCTCATAACTGGAGAAACTCATGTTTCTCCTGAAATCACACTTTGGGTCCTTTGCAAGGTTAGAAATCTTGAGATTATAATGAAGGAGAAAAGAGAATAATGATCACGCACTATAGCACCAGGCTTAGCCTGTACAGTAACCATGGTAACATTAGCTATTTGTAGCAGTCCAGTGGGGCAGCCTTGATGGAACGACCAAAGCAGCGCTGAGCCAGTGCGCCATAGCTGACTGCGGAAACTGTTTGTTGTTTCTAAATTAGAACCTCTTACGTGTTTATGGCCTTCTAAGAACTTGATGTTTCTGGGGACAGAGCAGTGCAGGTGTTTCCTCAGATAATGGCTTAAGAAAATGGGTAAAGAAAGACTTTCAGGATATCTTGTCTGGGATTCCTTGTGTTGCTGAAATAACTTGAGCAGGGGTGAGTGTTAGGTGCTGGGATTAAAATATTGTTTGGGGACCCAGCACAGTAGCCTTGTGGCTAAAGTCCTCACCTTGCATATCTGAGGATCCCATATGGGCATCGGTTCTAATCCCAGCGGCCCCACTTCCCATCCAGCTCTCTGCTTGTGGCCATGAGAGCCAAGCGGAGGAAGAAGCAGATGCGCAGGCTGAAGTGCAAGCAAAGGAAGATGCGACAGAGATCCAAGTAGATGCTGGCGGGAGGAGGGAGCTGGGCCTGGCACCACTCCGCTGCCTGCCCGCCCCGAGGGGCTGCTCCGTCTCCGCCAGCCAAGACCGCAGAGACTGCCTTGCCAGCCCCAGAACCAGCAGGCTGCCCCTGCCCCCGGGGCCTGACATGAGGACTGTGTCCCCACTGTGGCCCAGTGGAGCGTGTGTACAATAAAGCCTACAGCGGCCAGAGAATCAAACTGCAAACAACAACTAAAGAGTCTCTGGGCTTGAGACCTGGTTCCACTTCCAATTTCAGTTTCCTGCTAATGTGTGCCTTGGAGACAGTGCATATATTTGGGTTCCTGTCAACCATGTGGGAGACATGGATTGAGTGCCAGGCCACTTCTTTTGGCCTGGCTCAATCTTGACTGCTGCGGGCATCTGGGGAGTGACCCAGATAATGAAAGGTATCCCTCTTTTTCTCCCCCCCCCCTTTTTTTTTAAATGAAGTGACTTGAACAAAGCAATCATCTTCTTGATGAGTTGCTTCTTATGACAGCACCGGCAGACTCACTGTTGAACAGTTACACACACTAAGCCATGAGGGTCACACAGTCACCAAGCGAGACGGCAGCTGGACTCATCGCTCCCTCTCAGAAGAACAAAACAATTATGTTGAGGTGCTGCTAAAACACAGTGAGTTTGTCCCGAGAGCAGTGCCCCCTACAAGGATGCAAACCAACAGGGGCTGCTTTCCCTCACCTCCTGGGAATGCTGGCATGCAGCACAGACGGAACTCAAGGCTGCTGGCCTAGAGACTGAGTCTATGAAACTGAGTGACTTGGAGTTGGGTAACCCACAGAGATCCTATAAATAGCGAGGCTGAAAACAGCTCCATTCATGCTGCAGTTGAGCCATACACTCTAGTTAGCCACACAGTGAGGGAACAGGTAAAAATATAGAATGGCATCAAGGACAACTTCAGGAAAAACGAATAGAATCTACATTTCTGGACTTCGTGGGCACTATATATATATATTCATTTATTTGGAAGGCAGAATCTCTCTTTCACATACACACACATAAAGGAGAGAGAGGCTCCCCAAATACTCCCCAACAGCCAGGACTGGAGCAGGGTGCCTCGTGTGTCTGACCATTAAGCACCCCCAGTCTTTGGCTGCTTTGGTCCCCGGGGATAATAACGTGTCTCTTTTGGTTGTTGTTCTGTATGGCTTTGTGCGAAAGTTGGATGGCTGTCACAGACTACTGTCGGCGCCGCCAAAGATGTCTGGGAGCTTGCTGGTGACAGCTGATGCTCTTGGGCTCCCAAGGGCACAGGAAGTTCCCCAGCAGCAGCCAGGGAAGCCTGCGGACAGCAACGCAGGAGTCTGTCCGCAGCAGAGAGCTGGGCTCTGTGCTCAGAACAGGGAACTGCCTGAGTCCACCCTCGCAGGTGCGGGCTCCTAGGTCTTGCTGAAAAGACACTTGCCCACAAGGGGCTGCTTTTCTTTTCTCTTTGCTTCGCCAGCCAACCTGGTACTGGAGGACCTCAAGCTGGAGGATCTGGGAAAAATGTTTACCACTTGTCCTTGTGATGAGATAGAAATAACACCAGGAAGCTGTGATTGTTGTAGGCTTTTCGACCCTGAGAATGGCAGCAACTTTAATTCTTGTCTCACAGGAAAGAAGAATTTTTGAACAGACAGTTTAGTTCTAAAGCAAGATTTATTACAAAAGCTGACCCCGCTACGATAGTGTAGTGGCTAAAGTCCTCGCCTTGAATGTGTCGGAATCCCATATGGGCGCCGGTTCTAATCCTGGCAGCCCCACTTCCCATCCAGCTCCCTACTTGTGGCCTGGGAAAGCAGTCAAGGATGGCCCAAGACATTGGGACCCTGCACCCGCGAGGGAGACCTGGAGGAGGCTCCTGGCTCCTGGCTTCGGATTGGCACAGCACTGGTCATTGTGCTCACTTGGAGAGTGAATCATCGGACAGAAAATCTTCCTCTCTGTCTCTCCTCCTCTCTGTATATGCGGCTTTCCAATAAAAATAAATAAATCTTAAAAAAAAAAAAAAAGAAAAAGAAAAGAAAGAGAAAAGCTGAGAAGGGAGGCTCCCGTCATAGTGACGGGTGGGGGCTTTGAGAGAGAAAGAACCTGTACCTCATGCCATGGGGCAGGAGGAAGAGAGAGAAAGGCCCTAGACCTCTGCCACTGTGACAGGGGAAAAGACAGAAAAACCTCCACCTCTTGCCATAGTGGAAGGCGGAGGAAAAAGAGAAATGCCCAAATCAATGGTGGGGATAGCGTCTTTTAAAGGTTCACCTTGGGCCCAGCGTTGTGGCTTAGCAGCTAAAGTCCTCGCCTTGAACACGCCAGGATCCCATATGGGTACCAGTTCTAATCCCAGCAGCTCCACTTCCCATCCAGCTCCCTGCTTGTGGCCTGGGAAAGCAGTCGAGGACAGCCCAAAGCTTTGGGACCCTGCACCCATGTGGGAGACCTGGAAGAGGCTCCTGGCTCCTGGCTTCGGATTGTTGCAGCACTGGTCATTGCGGTCACTTGGGGAGTGAATCATTGGATGGAAGATCTTCCTCTCTGTATATCCTTCTCTCAGTATATCTGACTTTCCAATAAATAAATAAATCTTAAAAGAAAAAAAATAAAGGTTTACCTGCAAGATGTTTCTCCATAAACAAAGGAGAATTCCTGGTTTCCATGGTACCTGGCCTTAGGACAAAGACCCTGAGGGCGTCTCCTTAGTCCCTTTTTAATGATAAAGAGACCGGTCTGAAACTACCCCTTTGGCAATCGGGCTGAGGCTTTAGATGGGGAATTGGTATGTTATTGTCACCCAGGTCACTTGGGGAGGCATGTTCTGGCTATGTTAAAATATGCAGTTGTCTCTGGTGAATCCAAGACATGGTGGGGAAAATACCCTTTTTCAAAATTTGAGAAAAAAATGATGACTGCCTCCTACCCAGTCTCACCCCTCTCATGATGACCAAGTAAGCAGCCTTCCCTGCTACCAATCACAGGTTACTCAGAGAGCAAAGTTGTCTGGTAAACCTTTGGTGGTGATACCAAAAGGGAAATTCAATACATACAAGGCCGGCTAGTTTACAGTTCTAGACACTCTGGAGGAACCTTCCAGAATCCTCAGAAACACTTCAGCCTATCAGGAGAGTTTTACCAAGCACAAAGATGACTTTCACACCCAGGAAGTAAAGGAGAGGGGAAGAAAATGGTAGTGTGCCTTTAAAAGCTCCCACTGTTATCATTAGCAAACAACAACAAAAGGATTCAAACTTTAATCATACTGAATGATTCTTTCTATACTTTGATTGCCTTGATGTTCTTACAACTAGTGATGTAATGAACAGTTTTGAAGACAGGGCATGTGTAAAAGAAGTTGCAAGTCAGAGATAATGACTAATTTCATTTCTTAAAACTTCAAATTCTAAAATAATTATAGACCAACAGGAAGTTGCACATCCATCTACAAAAGGATGGGGCTGGCCTGGTAGCCTAGCAGCTTAAGTCCTCTCCTTGCATGCATTAGGATCCCATATAGGTGCTGGTTCTAATCCCGGCAGCTCCACTTTCCATCCAGCTCCTTGCTTGTGGCCTAGGAGAGCAGTTGAGGACGGCCCAAGGCTTTGGAACCCTGCACCCATGTGGGAGACCTGGAGGAAGTTCCTGGCTCCTGGCTTCAGATCAGCTCAGCCCTGCCACTGCAGATACTTGAGGGGTGAAACAACCAACAGAAAATCTTTCCTCTCTGTCTCTCCTCCTCTCTGTATATCTGACTTGCCAAGAAAAATAAATCTTTCCAAAAAAAAAAGGGCGGGGGGAAGCCAGAAAATTGACTGCTACAATTCACAGCCCTTATTCCAATTTCACCAGTATTACGTGCATTCATTTGTGTGTGGGTGTTTGAAAGGCTAAGAGACACACAGACGGAACCATCAGCATCTATGACCTCACCCCCCAAATGCCAACAATAGCCAGGGCTAAGCCAGGCTAAAACTAGGAGCAAGGAACACTATTTGGTCTCCGACAAGGGTGGCAGGGACCCAAATTACTTGAGCCAACAACTGCTGCCTCCTAAGGTGTACAGAAGCAGGAAGCTGGAATCAGAAGCAGAATTGGGACTTGAACCCAACAATTCACATATAGTATGCGGCAATCTCACATGGCATTTTAACTGCTATGCCAAAGACCCACCCTGATGCAATTTTATCATATGTAGTTTATAGTCATCAAGAAACTTAACCCCTCCATTACCACAAGGCTCCCTTGGGCTGTCCTTCTACAGTAATACCCACTCCCCTTCTCTTTGTCACCCCCAGCCACACTAGGCTCTTTTTCTGTCCTAGAATTATGTTGCTCAGTGAATGTTACATAAATGGAACCATGAGTTAGAAATCCTTTTGAGATTGGCTTTGATTTCTCACTCAGCATAACATCCTCGGGTATCATCCATGAAGCTGCTTAACTAGTTTTCTTTCCTTTCTTCCTTTTTATTTTTCTTTAAGGATTTATTTTTATTGGAAAGGCAGATCAGATTTATGGAGAGAGAGACAGAGAGTAAGATCCTCCATCCACTAGTTCACTCCCCACATGGCCACAACAGCTATAGCTGAGCCAATCCAAAGCCAGGAGCCAGGAACTTTCTCCAGGTCTCCCACGCGGGTACAGGGTCCCAAGGCTTTGGGCCATCCTTGGCTGCTTTCCCAGGCCACAAGCAGGGAGCTGGATGGGAAGCGGGGCAGCTGGGACCAGAACCAGTGCCCAAATGGAATCCTGGCACTTGCAAGGCAAGGATTTAGTCACTGAGCCATGGCACTGGGCCCTCTCGAGTTTTCCTTTCACTTCTGAGTATAATTCCATGGCATTTATGTAACACCGTTCCTTTAAACAGTCAGCCATTGAAGGATATATAGAAATTTTCCACTCTTTGGCTATTATAAATAATGTCGTTATCTACATTTGTGTGAAAGTTTCTATGAGAAAGTAAGTTTTCATTTCTCTGGGATAAATGCCCAAGAATTAAGTGCTGGGTCATATGGCAAGTCTGTTTTTAGTTTTCAAAGGAACTGCCAAATCACTTCCCAGAGTGGCTGTGTCGTTTTACATTCTCACCGGCAATGCAGCCTCGATCCAGCTGCTCTGCATCCTCCCAGCATTTAATGTTCTCACTATGTTTTTAATTTATGCCCTTCTCACATCGTAACTTTCATTTATGTTTCTTTAGTGGCTCATGATGAACATCTTTTCATGTGCTTACTTATTATTTATACAACTTCTTCAGTAAAATATCTGCTTGCATCTTTTGCCTGTTTTCTAATTGGGTTGTTCATTTACTACTGTTGAGTTTTGATAGTTCTTTACATATGCTAGATATGAGTCCGATCAGATTGTGACTTGCAAACCTTTTCTCCCAGTCTTGGTTTTCTCATCCCCTAACAGGATCTCTGGCAAAAATGTTTTAAATTTTGATGTGGTTTCATTTTTTTTTTAAGTGATTAAAAAAACACTTTAAAAGGCCTGTTCTGTACTTGTGCTGGATGAGGATACGCTGTGGTTCAGGTTGAGTAACAGGTGCTAGTGATCTGAAACTGAATCAAACTGTCTCCTGCAAGGATTCATCATCTTAGTGGGGCAGGGATGTGTGAGCACCAGCCTCCCACTAGAGGATGGTAAAGGATGTAAAGCAGTCTGTGGAGGACCAGGACGGAACACCTGCTCTCACTGGGGAAGAGGGAAAGGATGCTTTTTGTTTGTCATTATGAACCATTTGAATTCTGAGAGCTATTCTAGCTTTATACAGGTCAGAATATATTCTCTAAAAACATTTTTTGGGGAGGTTGCCACCATGGCATAGCACATTAAGCCTCCGCCTGTGGTGCCAGCTTTCTATATGAGTGGTGGTTCGAGTCTTGGCTGCTCTACTTCCCACGCAACTCCCTCTTGACGGCCTGGGAAGGCAGCAGAGGATGGCTAAAGTGCTTGGGACCTTGCACTCATATGGGAGACCCAGAGGAAACTCCTGGCTCCTAGCTCCTAGCTATGGAGCAGCCCAGCTCTTGTCGTTGCATCCATTTG
Source organism: Ochotona curzoniae (assembly GCF_017591425.1). NCBI lineage: Eukaryota > Metazoa > Chordata > Mammalia > Lagomorpha > Ochotonidae > Ochotona > Ochotona curzoniae. The sequence continues at coordinate 13,647,749 of NW_024465023.1, read as the reverse complement.
GGGAGTGAACTAGTGGATGCAACATCTTTCCGTCTCTCCTCTGCCTGTAATTCTGCCTTTCAAATAAAAATAAATAAATCTTCAAAAAAACAGATTTACATCCATTCTTATCATAATTACCACTGTTTTATTTAATGGAAGTTCTTTCCCCACATCGAAAAGGATTAATACCAAAACTAAGATCCTGTGAGACTGATGGAGAATTAACCCCCCAGAAATTATTATTTTTCTAAACTACAGTGACGTCTGTTAGTTCAACAGGTGGTCTTGGCTGTGAAGCGCAGGCATCAAGGAAAGGTATAGCCAGGTCTGTTGCATAACAGTCCTTGGTCCTAATATAGCAACATTCATCTGAGAAGCTTAAAGGACTTGCCTCACATGACAAGCAGCCTCCTTTTGCACTGACTCTTCAAGGAAGGCAAGACGAGATTTATTATGCAGTGGCCTATATTCCCAGTACAATATAATGCTGTCTACCCAGAGAAGTAGAAAAGAACATCCATTAGGAAAGGACCGTGAGACCCTAAGTGAGAAGAGGACTGAGCCTAGGGCCGTAGGGACCAGTCATCCTCCTTCAAGTATGAGGTCTGACCTTGCTCATACAGGCATGACAACATGATCACATCATAGATGTCTGAGCCTCTAAACCTAAGAATGCTTTTTTTCTCATGCCTCATCAGGCCTTATCCTCTTGACTGTCCCTCAGTGACATACTCATCCATAGTCTCCCTTCCTTCCTTTTCCTATCGAAGATGAATTCCAGGACACTTGATAACTGGTTGTCCAGCCTCAGCTTCTCTCTTCCCTCACCCAGTGTATATGACTCTGACAAATTAATATTGCAAAGGTAACATTTCTCCCATCACTCTCTAACTTGGAACTCTTCAGTGACTCCCACTTGCTTACAGAATACAGTCCAGGGCCTGGTGGCCTTGCGGCCACCTTGAACACACCAGGATCCCATGTGAGCACTGGTTCTAATCCCGGCAGCTCCACTTCCCATCCAGCTCCCTGCTTGTGGCCTGGGAAAGCAGTTGAGGATGGCCCAAAGCCTTGGGACCCTGTACCCCTGTGGGAGACTTGGAGGAAGTTCCTGTCTCCTGGCTTTGGGTCGGTGTAGCACTGGCCTGTTGTGGTCACTTGGGGAGTGAATCATCGGACAGAAGATCTTCCTCTCTGTCTCTCCTCCTCTCTGTATATCTGACTTTGTGATAAAAATAAATCTTAAAAAAAAAATATAGCCCAAGTACTTACCTCAACTTATCTTTTTATTTTCCATGATCATCCACTGAAATACCATGGTCAGCAGATGGTCAGTTCCATGAGGCCAAGGACTGGCATCTTTCTTGCTCACCACAGCGTTCTCACCTGTTGGGATAGTACTTTTATCAGTTTTGCTAAGTGAATGAATCAACTATCCCCTCTGATCCTTGTTGTCCAGACTCACCACTTCCCAAAGCTACTTGCCCATTGTCCTCCCCGAGTTTCTGAGCACTAGCCATTTCTGCCTTTATCCACGTAAGCTACTTGCACCAGAAATAACCTTTTTCTTCTCCAATTGACAATGTTAACCCTATCTCCATCATCATGTTTGGTTCGAACTCCACCTTTGAGGGTTTCCCAAAGTTCCTTCCTCCTTAGGACAACTGCGGCATCTTTGGTACCACGCATGTATTCATCCACTCTGTGTTTACAAACATGAAGAGCATGCAGGCCCGATGGTAAAGAGGCTCATGGTCTAAATGGCATACCTCACATACTGTCTCATCCTGTGTTGGGATCTTTGTATGTATGCCTGTGTTGTCTCCCCACTCTCAGGACAAATTTGTCTTCCTCCCCGCCCTAACTTAGCATGGTGCCTAGTCAACATTTCTTAAATGATTAAAATATCACTTGGCTATTTGCTAACTTTCCCTTTATCATTTTCCTCCCACTTACATAAAACAATTGTCTATCATCTCTTTGTGGAACATGGGAGGTGGCTCTCATTATCTTTATTTAATAAATGAGGAAACTGAGGTATAGAATAGTGAAGTGACTTGCTTCAGACTGCAAGTGAATCATGACTGCTTCACCAAAAATATACAGTGAACAGCTTTGGAACCAAAGATAGTTATTCAAACATGTCCATGGTGCTGTATTTAGACAGCTCTTTTAGATGCAGAAGTTCAAATTGTACCCTAGTTCATTCACTATCTTAGTTACTTTTCTGTTGCTGTAACAAAATATCTGAAACTGGGGAATTTTTTTGTATTTACATATTTTTTGGAAGGTGGAGTTGCACAGAAACAGAAAGAGACAGAGAGAGAGGTCTTCCACTTGCTGCTTCACTCTCCAAATGGGCAGCGTTTCACGCTGTGACAGGCTGAATCCAGAGTTTGTTCTAGGTCTCCCAGGTGGGTGCAGGGGCCCCAGCATTTGGGCCATTTTCTACTGCTTTCTCAGGTGCTTTAGCTGGGAGCTGGAACAGAAGTAGCACAGTTGGGACTCAAACTGATGCTCATATGAGATGCTCTGACAAAAATGGTAGCTTCGGCCCAGCATGGTGGCCTAGTGGCTAAAGTCCTTGGCTTGAATGCACCAGGATCTCATATGGGCACCAGTTCTAATCCTGGCAGCTCCAATTCCCATCCAGCTCCCTGCTTGTGGCCTGGGAAAGCAGTCGAGGACAGCCCAAAGCTTTGGGACCCTGCACCCGCGTGGGAGACCCGGAAGAGGCTCCTGGCTTTGGATCGGCATAGGATCGGCCGTTGCGCTCACTTGGGGAGTGAATCATCGGACGGAAGATCTTCCTGTCTCTCCTCTCTGTATATCCGCCTTTCCAATAAAAATAAAATAAATCTTAAAAAAAAAAAAAAAGAGAGAAAGTCAGATATACAGAGAGGAGGAGAGGCACTGAAGTCCCACCCTCCTAACCTCTTGTTATCCTAGTCAAGTCGCAAAGGCAGGTGGTATTAGCCCATTGTTTCAGTGGGTGTTGTGGCACTGCAGGTTTGGCTGTTGTTTGGGACTCCTGCATCCCAAGTCGGAGTGACTGGGATTGGGTCCTGCCTTTGCTTCTGCTTCTAATCTAGCTTCCTGCTAATGACTTAAGAGATGGCAAACAATGGCTCTGCCATTTATCTGGGAGATCTGAATAGTGTTTGGAGCTCTGGCTTTTCGCATGAACCAGTCCAGGCTGTTGCAGACATTTAGGGAGTAGGTCAAAAGACAGAAGATCTCTCTGCCCCCTGTCTCCCCCTCCCCGTCGCGGTATATGTGTATGCGTGTGTGTGTATGCATGTGGGTGTCCCTCATTTTCTCTGGTATTCTATCTTTCAAGCAAATGCAAATAAATAAATAGCCATTAAAATGTGCAAACCCTTGGAGGATATAAATCACATCCAAATCCTAGCACCTGCTATGAACATGGGCATATGAACACCTAAAAAAAACCCAAAACTAAAAAAAGCAAGCAAAAAAAAAAAAAAAAAAAAAAAGGAAGACAAAACAAAACAAGACACACAGCCTAGAGATTCACAGGATAATGACCTGATTCCACATGGGAACAAAAAGCATCCCCAGGCTTTGAGGTGTTTATTAGAATGATCATTTCACTAGGCTTATAGGAGCCAAATCCCAATATTATTGACAGAACTTTGAGGATTAAGTTTCTAACACATGAATTTTGGCTCCATATTCAAAGCACAACACTCACAGACTATCAAAATCATAAAGAAGAATATGCATATGTTTGAACTCAGAGTGCAGTTTACATAGGACAATTAATTTCTTCTGATATTCATCATCAAGTGATGCAAAAGGTAACATATGATGCTGCATAAAACCATTTCAGAGGGGAAACAGTGGGTGGCAAGTGCTCAGCTGCAACACTGTTTTCCTTTCATAGAACAATCCTCCTGGAGGAAAAAGCATTACTGATTTTTTTTTTCTATTTTCAGCACAAAGTAACACTTAACTAATTAATCGCTATTTAAGTGATGGTACATGGCAAGAAACCTTCACCTGCTCTGCAACAAAGTCACAAACTGCAGAAGATGCCAACGGCTATTTATTTTTTTAAAATATATATTTATTTTTATTGGAAAGGCAGATTTACAGAGAGAAGGAGAGACTAAGAGAAAGAGCCTCCATCTACTGGTTGACTCTCCAAGCCACAATTGCTAGAGCTGAGCCAATCCGAAGCCAGGAGCCAGGAGCCAGGAGCTTCTTCTGGGTCTCTTATGTGAGTGCAGCGACCCAAGGCTGTTCTCGACTGCTTTCTAGGCCACAAGCAGGGAGCTGGATGGGAAGCGAGGCAGCCGGGACATGCAAGGTGAGGATTTAGCCACTAGGCTATCACACTGGGCCTTAAAGGTTTTTCAACTTCATTCTGAATACATATTCTTACGAAAGGGCATTTAAAATACATCTATAAGGCAAGAAAAATACAGGGACCATACTCCTGTACCCATCAATCCAGCTTGAGAAACAGAACAGTACCAATAGCCCTAAGGTCTCCCAGATACACAACAGTGTGTTGAAATCATCCAAATTAGCTGCCAACAGTTCATCACTGGAACATTTCATACACAAAAATTCTGCACTTCTCATTGCTCTTGAAAAACTAGAGCAGCAGCCAGGACTCCTGTAGGGTATAAACGCCTCGTGGGCCCTGTGCTGCGTGGCCTTCTATTTCATCCCTCCCTCATGGCCTGCCAGGACCTGCAGGTGTCACGCTCTGTAACCCTCAGCCCAGGCACTTCCTTCTGGGTTAGCTCTCTCCATGATGAAGTTCCAGAGCTCCATTTCTCCATCTGTCTACCTCTGCTTTGGGGCATTTTTTTCCTGGTAGAGCAGGTTCCTTAAGGGGCAGTAGGCTCCATGAAGATGCACAGATACGAACCTGCATTTGGGGGTGGACACTGGCATTGGGTTTGCTGAGCTGGGGGTGCTCAAGGGTCCTGGGCTCATCCAGCAGCCATCTAGGTCCATAGGCCAAGGACAGCAATAACCACTAAGTAGAAAAGAATGAAGCAAAGACTGAATTAGCTTTGGCAATGCAAACACAGGACCGATCTGTGAGCTATGGCCAGGCTTCAGATTCTACCATCGCCAGAGACAGTTATTGCTAAAACAAACAAGCAAACAAAACAACCCTCAAATGCTATTATTATATAAGACCAGCATGGACTCTGGAGAGCAAATGACTTCCTTCAATATACTCTTTCTTCCAAGACTGTCTTCTTCTTCTTCTTCTTCTTCTTTTTTTAAGATTTATTTTTATTGCAAAGTCAGATATACAGAGAGGAGGAGAGACAGAGGAAGATCTTCCATCTGATGATTCATACCCTAAGCAGCCACAACAGCCAGAGCTGAGCCAATCTGAAGCCAGGGGTTCAGAGCTTCTTCCAGGTCTCCCACAAGGGTGCAGGGTTCCAAGGCTTTGGACCGTCCTCGACTGCTTTCCCAGACCACAAGCAGGGAGCTGGATGGGAAGCAGGGCGGCCAGGATTAGAACCGGTGCCCATATGGGATCCCAGAACTTTGAAGGAGAGGACTTTAGCTGCTAGGCCATGTTGCGGTGCCCAAGACTGTCTTCTTATCCCTGGGAAGACTCCTCCCCCTTTTTCATTCAATTGCCATTCCTGGTACTACCCAGGAACTTTGCCTGAACAGTGGCAAAAAGTGTACTGGGTTTTTCTATTTGCAACTTTGTTGTTGTTATTTTAGCGGCAGAGAAGATGCCCTTTGTTACAATTTTTGATGTTGGTCTTGCCATCCCTGGTGGCAGGAAAAAAGCTTCTAGGTCAGCTCTGCTATTTGGGGGAACAACTGCCAGAAACATGACTGGTATTGCAGGTTCCAGTTGGCACCTCTGGAGAGGGAGGTCCGGGAGTGACCTAGAGTCTAAGACCTCCTTTGTTCCCTTTGAAACTTTTATCAAGCCTGCATAGTAACATTCTCCTAATTATCATCCATTATCTGGCATTTGAAGCTAATCTGCTTTATCTGAGACAACAACAAAAACAAAAATTTGAAAAGCCCATTACATCTGAAAACATAAAAGGAAGCTCAGTAAGGGAACTGCTTTTACTTCCAGACCTATAATTACCCTTCTGATTACAGGGCGGTTCTGCCCTCTTTGAACTTCATTCCCAATCTGCACTGGAGGAAGTGTGGTCAGTTGGACCCAGGAAGCTCTTCCTGTGGCAGAAAGATGACTGCTAATCACAAAAGTTCATGCCAGGCTCTGCCATTCCTTTCTTCCAGCTGCAAAAGAGTTGAGTTACCTTAGTGCCACATTTTAGATTTCTTGGACACATTATTTCTGTGCACTGTGATAACGTAATTTCAAAAGTGATAAGTTGTCAGCGATGAGGAAGTCTCTGCTTAAAAGTCATCCATGGACAGGGAGGGGTAGTGGCCGGCTCAGTGGTACAGCAAGCTAATCCTCTGCTCTGTTATGCTGGCATCCCAAATGGGTGGCTGGCTGTCTCACTTCCAGTCCAGTTCTCTGCTGGGAAAACAGCAGAGGACAGTCCAAGCTCTTACGTCTCAGTACCCAAGTGGGAGATTGGAAATAAACTAGCTCCTGGCTTCAGATCAGCTCAACTCTGGCCATTGTGGCCATTTGGGGAGTGAAACAGTGGGGAAAACCTCTCTTTCTGTCTCTCCTTTCCGTAAAATCTGCCTTTCAAATAAAAATCAATAAATAAATCTAGGGCCCGGTGGCATGGCCTAGCAGCTAAAGTCCTCGCTTTGAACGCCCCGGGATCCCATATGGGCGCCGGTTCTAATCCTGGCAGCTCCACTTCCCATCCAGCTCCCTGCTTGTGGCCTGGGAAAGTAGTCAAGGACGGCCCAAAGCTTTGGGACCCTGCATCTGTGTGGGAGACCTGGAGGAAGTTCCTGGATCCTGGTTTCAGATTGGCATAGCATCAGCCGTTGCGCTCACTTGGGGAATGAATCATCGGACAGAAGATCTTCCTCTCTGTCTCTCCTCCTCTCTGTATATCTGCCTTTCCAATAAATATATAAATCTTTAAAAAAATCAATAAATCTAAAAAAATTGGGGAGGGGACAGCAAAGTGGTTCAACAGGCTAATCTACCTGCAAGCACCAGCATCCCATGAGTGCCAGTTTGTATCCCAGCTGCTCTACTTCCCATCCAGCTCCCTGCTAATGTGCCTGAGAAATCAGTGGAGGATGGCCGATGTCCTTGGGACCCTACACCCACCTGTGAGACCCGAAAGAAGCTCCTGACTCTTGGCTTCAGATCAGCTCAGCTCCAGCTTCAAGTTGGCCATTTGAGGAGAGACCCAGCAGATGAAGGCTCTTTCTCTATGTAAAGCTGTTTCTGCTACTAGCTGCAACAGCCGGAGCTGAGCAGACCTGAAGCCAGGAGCCAGAAAGCTTCTTCTGGGTCCCATGTGTGAGTGTAGGATCCCAAGGACGCAGACCATTCTCCAGTCTTCCCCAGGCCACAAGCAGGGAGCTATGTGGGAAGTGAAGTAGCTGGGATATAAACTGGTGTCCCTATGGAATTCTGGCACTAGCAGTAGGAGGATTAGCTTGTGGAGCCATGCTGTCAGACCCCCTAAATAAATCTGCAAAAAACAAAACACCTTTTTAAAAAAAATTATCCATGGGTGTGACATGATGGGTTTAGACTTCTTTCCACATGACAACTTTCTTAGTGCAGGGATTTGCACCATTCACCTATCATTCAGCAGCTGTTACGCTTCAGGTGCCCCACCTGAAGACAGTCATGACAAGCGCCCCCTTCTCTGCAGGATTACCCAGTGCCAGAGCGGAAGTCTGAACAGGGGGTGCTATGGCAGCCCAGTGCCCAGAACCAGCCACTTCCCTGTCCCCTGGGCTGCCTCCCAGGCTGGGGGTGCTGCAGTTTGAGTATTTGCTCCAATATGAGAGCAATATGTCTGGCGATGAAATAAGGGGAGGGAAGGAAAACCAGTTCCCCAGATTCCAGTCATTTCTAATCCTTTTTAGGTCATGTCAAATAAAATTTGCAAATGACTTTCATGCAGAGAAGATATGCAAATGATCCCTTAATGGAAAAGTCTCTTGGAGCGTGCTGTGAAAGTTGGGCTCATTCAGCTGCCTGGAGTGTGTACCATCAATCTTGTTGGGGTGTGAATGTGTTTGAAGACAAAGCTTTGTATATTTTCCCACTTCCTGTCCAATTTGATATTCCAATTATAACATATTGATTAACAAAACACCCTGGGGGTTTGAACTGATTATGACTATGAGCAGGGGTTAATTGAAAATACGAAAGTGCTGTCTATTTAAATCCTTCAGGCACTCCCACGGCAGTACTCTGTATACTGGTGCTTCTCCAAAGGAAAACAAAAGGCCACAGCCAGGGCAGCCAGACACCTCGTGGCGGCTGTTCGCACAGTCTGAAGACCAGTCAGAACCCACAGCTTTTCAACGTCACATTTCTGTTTAGCCTGGTCTACAAGAGAAGGAAATGGAAGTAAAACTGGGACCACAACTTGCTCCATGACAATTCACGCATGTCAGAGCAGGAAGCAATCCCAAGGATCTATAAGCCTAGGGGGTCTCCAAGGGGCACCAGGGCTGCGGGTTTTTCCTTGTGACTGAGCAGTGAGGGCTGCAGGCCTTTTAAGTCAGCAGGAGTGCTCGATGTTTTTCATGCTCCTGCACTGGGCACTCATGCAGCTCACAAACGGGTTTATCTTCATCTAAGCCGAGAAAGTAGCTCTGTTTTATAGATACTCTTCCCCAGCTTCCATACACAATAAATTGTGGGTAAATGCAACATTTTGGGAAAAGAGGTCACGAACAGCAACACTGTTCACAGTACTTGAGTTTTGTGGAAACAGTATACCTGCCCAGTTGGCCACCTGTGGCTGCACTAGGGCTGTAGCTATTGTCAGTTAGTGTAGCTGTAAGGGAACATTTTTGAACAGTGTTGGTAGGTGTAGGTTAAAAAATGTGGAGCAACTTGCTTTAGGACAGAGTCAACATTCTCTCCCCACTGCCTTAGAATTTTCGGTTTCAATTTAAAAAGTTGTAAAGGGAAGTTAAGTGTTTGGTCAATTATATGATGAGAACATTTAAACTACTTGAATTCTGGCGGAAGACCTTTTGGGGCATGAAGGAAAATCTAGCGTCCGACCTATTCAATTGTGCCACGAGAGTCGAGACAGGGGAGTCTGCAAGAGCTGCTTTTGTGAGGCAACCAGCTTAACTTAATCAAAGCCCGTGAACCACTGGACCTCAAATTCTCTTCTATTTAAGGGACTGTGTCAGAGAAGCCGGGGACTAGAGGTGGCCTGCCCGAGGGGGTGGTCACAAGCAGAAACCGGTTGGTTTTCATTCCACCCCCTACCCCCCTCCTCTGCCCCGCTTTCCGCAGCGGCCTGGGGGATGGGGAGCCTCGGATCACCCCGGGCCCGGGACGCCAACCCTGCAGTTGCCCGTCTCAGGTTGCACCCAGCCACCGAGACCCCCGACTTTGTCAAGGGCGCTGAAAGCCCCGTTTACCACCGGTCAGGGTGCCCGCCGCGCCGCTGGGCGCTCGGCTGGGGCTGCCCGCGTTCCGATGCAAAGCCCGGGTCCCGGGCAGCTCCAGACCAGCCGCGTGACCGCCTCATTGTTCCCTAGCAGTCGGGGGGAGGAGGGAGGAGGGAGGAGGGAAGGCGCGCGCTCCCGTGCGGGGTTGGGGGAGGGAGGCCTCGGTTTCTAGGCGGCGCCCCTTGCTGCCTAGGCAACCGCTCTAGAAGCCTTCGGCAGGCGGGGATTCCCTTCATTTTCCCCCCTTACCCTTACCGGAGTCGCAATTCCCTCTCTACCCTCCTCCCCCGCCTTCTCGTTCCCCCTCTTTTCTCGCTTGTCCCCCATTCGCGGCACTCTATTCAAGCTACCGTTTCTTGCTTCACAAAATGGCCACCGCGCGCGACACCTGTGGTCACGTGAGCAACCGAGCTCTCGGGTTCGGGCCTCTTTCTGTCTCAACTTGAATCTCAGGGCAGCACTGAGAAAAAGCGAGAGCTGCTCACACCGCAGCAATCCCACGGCATCTGCAGGTCTGGGCACGGAGAGAAGGGAGAGCAAAAGCGCTAGAAAGCAAGAGCGGAAGCGGGTGGAGCAGACTAGGGTGGAAAGGCGAGCGTACGGGCCTGGGTCAATTTTAAAGCCTCGGAGCTGGCGGAAAACAGGCTGCGAGGAGATCTCGCGAGACTTGCAAGCCTAAAGAGCAGGGTAGCGGCGGAAAGCAAGCAAAGAAGGCAAGTGCAAGGCTAAGAGGGGAGCACTTGGCCCTCTAAGGTCCCACATCCAACTACGAGGGGCGACGGGACCGCTTAGGAAATCCCTGGAGGTTAGGACGAAGAGCACGCGCAGTAGCCGGGCACAAGTGGTAGCGGCAGGGGGCGCGCAAGTCCGAAAGGGAGGGCACACGTCTTACGTGCTGACGTAGCAGTCTTCGGCGTAGGTATATTAGCTCTGCGGCCGCGCCGATCGCTCCAGAGCCGCAGTTCTCCCGTGAGAGGGCTTTCGCGGTGAACCAAACACACTCGCTCGGCAGAAGACTCCCGAGGTCTCAGCACTCTTCAGGGATGAGTCATGTGGCGGTGGAAAATGCGCTCGGGCTGGACCAGCAGGTGAGCGGCTCGGGGCTCTGTGAGGGTGGCTGCTTGAATCGCTCCTCTGCCCTGAGCTAGCTCGTGGCGCAGCGCGCAGTGCCGCCGGGTTTGCACTCCCTGAGCGGCTGGAGTTGGGGAGCGCCAGCGTTTCGGGGCTGTTGGGGGACGAGGAGGTGGCAGGAGTGCTGCTGATTGCGGCTGTCGTGCGCACCCGGGCTCCGGCTTGGCCCTCGGTATTGTCCCCCGGCCCGAGCACAATGGCGGCTTTTGTGTGTGTATATATGTGTGTGTGAATGTGTGTATGTGTGTGAGTGAGTGCGCGCGCATGAGCGTGCGCGGGCGGGCGTAGGGGTGGGGGGGAGGGGTGCGCGCGTTCTCCCGGGAACGCGCACGCGCCAAAACGCGACTGATTAGTGACCCTGCGGGGGGGGGAGGGGGAGGAGGCGGGAATGGGGACCCCGGCGGCCGTGGGGGCTTGGTCCCTGGCGGCTGGCGCGGCCGGGATTCCTGTCCCGGGGAGGCAGCAGGCATCCGGCGTTTGCGCGCGGGTGAGGGAGATAACGCGGCTCTGGAATGTGCGAGGGGGGCGGCGGGGAGTGGGGGTGGCCGCTCCGGGTAATGGCGGCGACCTCCTTTGTGTTGGGGCTGGGCGGTGCTATGGGCCATTGCCGGGAGAGGCCCGGCCCGCGGCTGGCCGGCACCCGGAAAGGAGGTTGGAAAAGGGGCATCTCGTTCCTCCCGGCTTTCTTTCCGCAGACCCTTTTTGCTTTTGCCCCGTTTCCGCAGGGCCGTCGCAGGCCCGCCGCTGCGGCCTCGTTTCCGGAGTGGAAAGTTTTGTGACGCAGAAGATTGAGGGAGGACTGGGCGGGCGGGCGGGGAGGAGAGGGGGAGGGAGGATGGGCCGCTGCTTCCGCGGTGGCGCCGGGCTGGGGGGGGTGCACAGCAGGGCGGTCGAGGGACCCTGTGTGGCGGTGGCTTCATTTGCCCCACATACCGCTGCTCGCCGTGGCCGCTTAGCCTCGCGCCGCCGTGTTTCATAAATTCCTGAAAAATGAATTAGGGAGGAGAAAAAGAGTCTTGAGGCAGACTTGTTGCTGTCCAACAGAGCAGAATTTTGCAAGAGGTCACAGAGGCCCCCGAACAGGTTCTCTTACCCGGAAACCCTCTCCAGGAAAGAATGGGGCACAGTAGAGGGGGTGAAGCCCGGGGGATCTCCGGGGCTTTGCCGCCAGGTAGTGCGCAGCCCTCTGCATTTCCCACTCTCCCGTCAGCCTTGCGATGTGCGCTGCTAAAGTTCTGCCTACTCAGTGGGACAGGGAGTTGTTTTCAGGAACTCCACAACAATCCAACAAAGCTGAGTGACCCCGAGTTGATCCGTGTTTTTGCGGATTTAACTCTGTTCTTTTGGGGCATTTTTCCCATTAACAACTCAATTGCGTCCTCCGCATTGCTGGCATTGCCCTGTGCTACACGGAATACTGATCTGAAGCCTGCCTCCTCTCCAGGCCACAGCGTACCGCACTTTAACGTTTTTTCATAACTCGTGCCATTTTTATGATTTTATCATTAATGCACTTACAGAAGAAAGCATGGCCGAGTTCAATTCTAGAAATGAAGTCCCCAGATTTTTCCTGTACTGTTCTTATTTATGGGGCACATCGTCCACTTCCTGTTTGCAATGCCTCCGTCGATGGTGCCTACGATTTGGCAGTGTTGTGTTGAAACTTTAACAGAAGATTTATGGACATGTTTTGATGTCTCCTGCAAAAGACAAAGCCATCTTTTATGGTTGTTTTGAAAGAAGTAAGATCTGATTCCCCCCCCCCCACATGTGTAGTTTGTTTGAGACCCCCCTCTGCCATAATTCCTGATTAGTTATAGTTATAGAATGTCATGAAGATAACAGGTAATTGTTCTAGAATTTGAGGCGTTGAGCTACCAGTGTAAGATAAGTGTGGATGGCATATAGCTGATTTTTCTCTCCCTAAACAGTACTGCCATAATTAATACTTGGAGGATAAAGAGATTAAAGAATGGGTAATTCAGAATGTGTCCTAAGCCTTTTTAGGTGTGCGATTTAGATTTAGAAAAATTCCCAAGTTGAAAGTAGCTTTGGAAATATGTGTCCCTTGGTCGTGGGGGTTCAGCGGCCCCCTCTGTGTGGTTAGTGTGTTGTCTTCTGCAGTGTATGCCCTGGGAGTGTTTTGCACGTGCTTGGAACATTGCATCTTTGTGGCAAGCACCGTGGGGTAGACAGGGTGGTAAATAGTACATGCAGGACACGTTTTAGTACAGTGTTTCCATGTGTGCCCTGATAACCCACCTCCTTTCTCTTCTAGTTTGCTGGCCTAGACCTGAACTCCTCAGATAATCAGAGCGGAGGAAGTACAGCTAGCAGTAAGTAAAGCAAAGCGGGTGCGGGATTTGCTCAACACTGGGGCTTCAGTATCTCAGCTTTAGAATGGATGCTTAGAATTTGCCCTCTGATTTTTCTTGTATAAAGAGTAGCATACTGTGGCCTTTAAACAAAGGGGACCGGTTGGTTCTCTTAGCAGTAGCAGTTAGCCAATAAGGAGACTCCTGCAATGCTCATTTTCTAAAAGGGTTTGATGATGTCCATTTTGAATTCTAATCCTGGTTTACAAGTGGTGGGATGTGTGCATTCCTAAATGTGACTGGAACTCACGCACTTTGATCAGCATCTTTCTTAAGAACATGAGACCTAAGAAATACAAGACTACTTAATTTGGGGGTGGCTGTGAGGATTCTGTTTGGCAAGAGATTAGGTGCCCAAGCTTTTCTTTTTCCCCTCTCCCCAAGGGGATTTATCTGGAGACCAGCTTTTTCAGGTCCCTGCTAAGGTAGGGGAGCCTGGGAAATTTGTTGTCAGCAGAGTTCTACTTAAGCTCAGATCTCCTGCCACCTCTTAGAAAAATGTCACAGTGATGTGTGCACACTGCAGTTGCAGGCCAGAAGGGCCTCACTGGGCACAAGGTTACTTTTGCAGTTGATTTCCTTTAAACAACAAGCCTTGAGTTAAATGCCCACTTCCTTGAAATCCATGCCTTTTTGCAGTCTTCCCATGTGTATGTAGATTGTATGTTTTGGAACAGCTGGGTAGAAACACAGAAGCATTTTGTGGCCAATTTTGATTTACTATGTTGCAGTGTTTTCTTTTTGGTTGGTTTTTATACTAAGGCTGTAAGCCTTGATGTTTACTATAGTTTCCTTAAATTGTAGCAGACCCTTTGGGAGAAGAGAAATGTTAAATAATTGCTAGGAGCCAGTTACATGTATCAAACTTGTGGATTTCAACTAATAGGTTCCAAGTTGGATTTTTGCTTAGGAAACTCGTTTTAAAATCTTTTTTCAAACATTTACTTGAACTTGAGAGCCGAGTAGGGCGCATCTACTAGCTAGTTCGCTCTGCAGGTGCTCCTGGTGACTGGGCTGGGGCCCCGGCTGGGCCTGCTGCTCCTTCCAGATTTCCCATGCAAGTCTCAGAAACCCAAGGAATCTGGTGGCTGGGATGAAAAGCCAGAGGCAGGAACTGAACCCGATTGCTCTGAGAGTGGGAGGCAGGCATCTCAACTGCTTGCCCTGCCACGGTTTTTTAGAAGTTTTTCTTAGAATGCAATAACCTCTTTAAAGTAAGACCTTCCTCCCCCCCCTCCCCCAGGTTCCTCAGAATGTAGACTGGAAGCAGAAACACTTTTTACTCTCATTTTATTTGCAAGGCAGAAGGACAGAGATCTTTTACCCATTAATTGATTGCCCAGGTGGCCTGCAGCAGATGGCAATAAGGCCAACTCTGTTGGGACACAGGAACTCGGCTCTCCCACTTTGGTAGGCGGCGCCCAGGACTGGAGCCTGTGTCTGCTGCCTCCCAGGGTGTGTAGCAGGAACAGGCTGAATTGGAAGTGGATCTGAGAGCTGAGCCTGAAGCAAGTAGGCCCTGCTGTGTACCTGCTATGTTCAACTGCAATGTAAAATGTCCACCACAGATTTTTTATTATTATTACTTTTAAAGAAAGTGTTTCCAAGGATCATTTTTTAATAGAAGGCTTTAGTAAAAGCTATAGTGTGATGTGTGGGTTTCTGTTTTTTTTGCATTTAATTGATGTTTTTTACTATTTATTTTAGAAGGACGCTATATTCCTCCTCACTTAAGGAACAGAGAAGCTACTAAAGGTAACTCATAAACCTTTATAGATCTCAGCAGCAGTTAAAGCCTGGGGAAAATGAAGAATACCAAATACCAAGATAGAGATGGGCTTATTGTATAATACTGACCAGGCTGTATAGCATTGAAACTGCTCTAGTAAGTTGGGAGTGACTGACTGGTTTTATTTCCTTGCCTTAACGGCTTCGTTTGAAAGTTTATAGATGGTCTGTAATTTGGAGGAAAAGGGAAGGTCAAGAGGAAGGAAGATGTTGGAAGGGCTGGCGAGACCCTGGGAGGAGCACACAGTCTTGTTGCTCCTCCTCCAGATCGAGTCCCTGCTGACTGCCCCTGCAGTGCATGGGTATGGCATCTGTCGTATTTGCACCAGAAGTTCACTTTAACAGTGCAGTTCATGCAGAGTTCATAATCACGGGTGTTGTCACTTTCCCTAGGCACACACCCGAAGTTGGCCCTCATGTATTTAGTAGTTCCTCTTTCTCCTTTGTTGCAGTGGCAGGTATGGTAGGGTAGTATGATGAGGGGTTTTGGAGCTAGACAAAAGCTAGACATTGAATTCACCTCTTCATTGCTAGCAAATGCTGTTAACCACGTGGCTGGTAATAGTAGAGGCAGAAGGAAAGTAACTTCACTCGGAAATCATCTGCCTGTTGAATAAGGTCTCGCTGAAGCTTGTTAACTCATCTGCTCGTCCTTGGGCTCATTTATGTCTGTCCACCGAGAATAATGGGAATCACGGTTTACCTTTGCCAGGTACTCCTGATCTTCATTAAGTTCAGACGAGATGAACCATTAAATTGGTGTCTTAACAGCATTATGTTTCATATGTATAGAGTACTGTTTTGTCCTTGCTAAAATTGAGAAAAGGAATTGAGCACACTGAATACCATCTCTAAGGGAGATAGAAACCATGGTAGCTATTTCCCAAACCCATAAACACGTGTAAAATAAATGCAGATTAAAGCGTGGTAGTCTTGTGGTAGTAACATAACCATGTGTTACAGGCAGGGTTGTTGAGCTCCAGGAGGTGGCATTCACCTTCTGGTGCCATGGTAGAGCCCATGATTCAGAAAGACTGATACTTTAGCAAAGATTCTTATTTCTAGATTAATAGTAAATTGGTTTGTGGTTTGTTTGTTTTTTTTTTTTCAACTGAAGGCTTCTACGACAAAGACAGTTCAGGGTGGAGTTCCAGTAAGGACAAGGATGCATACAGCAGTTTTGGATCTCGTAGCGATTCAAGGGGAAAGTCGAGTTTCTTCAGCGACCGAGGCAGTGGATCAAGGGGAAGGTGAGCGAGTTACCTTTCCACGTTGTAATAGCAGTTTAGGATGTATTCTTTTGGAAGCCCTCATCCTGACCACCTACATGGATGATATTCATGGTACTTTTTTTAATTGAATAGAAATTAGATGAAAGTACAAACATAACTATACTCTGGTATAATGAATTGTTATTTTGTTTGTGCTTACTTAAAAGTATAAGTTTGTCCAGTAAATGGCCTGATTTGTTTGACATTTTTGTGGACTGTTAATTTTTAAACTCAGTTTTAATTATGCAACTGTGGTGAACTGGCCTCATGAGCAGACAGGTCTAAAACTAAAAACATCTTTAATTCAGGTAAGGACTGTTTTACCATTTACTCAGAATCTGTCACAGGTAACCTGTTAAGTGACAGGCTGGGATAGTTGCTACTTGGCGGGCGTGCTGTTTTTCTTTCCCCTGCCATTAGATATGTTTGGATGAGCATCTTAAATGAAAGTATGAGCTATATGCTACACATAAGGCTTGATTCTTAATTAGCCTCTGAGGCCTGCTTAGGCTGTATGATTGTAGAAATGTGGAGGCTATGAATGAGCTTACATAAATAATACCTATGCTCTGATTTAAAACATTTTGTTGGT
Organism: Ochotona curzoniae; assembly: GCF_017591425.1. Taxonomy (NCBI): domain Eukaryota; kingdom Metazoa; phylum Chordata; class Mammalia; order Lagomorpha; family Ochotonidae; genus Ochotona; species Ochotona curzoniae. The sequence continues at coordinate 13,631,046 of NW_024465023.1, read as the reverse complement.
CAAATAGGACGAGGCCAGGTTTGGAATGTTGGGGTATCCTTGTGGTTAGCCACAATGACTAATTGAACATTCCTCCAGATAGTGCTAGAGTAGTGGCAGGGATCTGTTAATGGTTAAGTGGTATGACTGCGAGTGATTGTGCTGTTCAGGTTTGATGATCGCGGACGGGGTGATTACGATGGCATCGGCGGCCGCGGTGACAGAAGCGGCTTTGGCAAATTCGAACGTGGGACCAGCCGCTGGTGTGACAAATCAGATGAAGATGATTGGTCAAAGCCACTCCCACCAAGTGAACGCTTGGAACAGTAAGTTTTTTTAAAATGTACGTTCAGTGTATTAAGCCTTATTAGCTAGTATAACAAACTTAACAATTGTTTGATCCTAGGGAACTCTTTTCTGGAGGCAACACTGGGATTAACTTTGAGAAATATGATGACATTCCAGTTGAGGCAACAGGTAACAACTGTCCTCCACATATCGAAAGTGTAAGTATTTTTACTTAACTTTTTCAAGATGGCAGAAGGAAGCGTAAAAGGGTTCATGACCCATCAGGATGAGATGGGGGTATATACCAGATGCCATTGGTTTGTTGAAAGCGAAGGGAGAGGTTGACTTCAATGTTGCTATCATGAATAATTCATTTGAAATAGGTTAACGGCTGTGGCTGTGAAGAGCCCAGCGTCTTTTCTGATGTGTAACTCTGGGGGTTGAGTTTTCTCAAAATACAACATGATTTAAGTTAATGTATTGGTAATGTAAAACAGAATGGTTCTGATGATGACATTTATACCTGTTGAACTCCATTTAATTTCTTGACAGTTCAGTGATGTTGAGATGGGAGAAATCATTATGGGAAACATTGAGCTTACTCGTTATACTCGCCCAACTCCCGTGCAAAAGCATGCTATTCCAATTATCAAAGAGAAAAGAGACTTGATGGCTTGTGCCCAAACAGGCAAGTTCTTTTATCAAAACTATAAACATCCCTCTGTAGAAGAAAAAATGGCATTTCTAACTTTTGTGGGCCCTGGGGTATATGTTGCAACAGTTAGCTCTGTTATATTATGGTGTGGGAGGAGCTGTAAATATATATACATACACACACATCATTGGGCTTGGCTGTATTTCACAACCAAGCTTTATTTACAGCAGGTTGGACCTTTCTGTGACTCTTAGGTAGATGGACCAAAAAAGTCGCTTGATGCTGTTTTTGGAAAATTTGGCTATTTGTGCTTCCCTCCTTGTCTGTCCCTTCCTGTCCCCTCCACACATAAGGACGATTAAATTGGATATGCTTTTTCTTATCAGGGTCCGGAAAAACTGCAGCATTTCTCTTGCCTATTTTGAGTCAAATTTACTCGGATGGTCCAGGCGAGGCTTTGAGAGCCATGAAGGTAAGTCTTCATGAAATGAGAATTTTAGAACTTGTAAGTGGTTATTGAGAAGTTTGTGATGCTAAGACTTAATTCTAACCCATCTAAGTGGTTTTCAAGTATAATCTGTAAGTTATAAAATTGTGAGTTATAAAAACGAATTACATTATACACTGTTGAAAAAATGGTGAGTTTTAACCTGTAGATGCTTGTTTCTTAGGAAAACGGAAGGTATGGGCGTCGTAAGCAATACCCAATCTCCTTGGTACTGGCACCAACAAGAGAATTGGCAGTACAGATCTATGAGGAAGCCAGAAAAGTAAGACTCCAATGATTATTACCTTCCTCATTGGTTCTGATGAAATGTTTTATGACCACGTTTTCTTTGCTTATAGTTTTCCTACCGATCCAGAGTTCGCCCATGTGTGGTTTATGGTGGTGCTGATATTGGGCAACAGATTCGAGACTTGGAACGTGGATGCCACTTGCTAGTAGCCACTCCAGGCCGTTTAGTGGATATGATGGAAAGAGGAAAAATTGGATTAGATTTCTGCAAGTAAGTTCATTTTTTTTTTCAAAGTATGCTCATTTTTAAATGTATGGGATGCAACATTAGTTTTTAGATAATGGCCGTGAATTTTGTGGAGTTATTAGCATTATCAAAATTTTAAGATTGATTTATTTTAGCCATTAACTTCTACAAAGTTTGTTCATACTTTCAGTATGGGAAAGAAACAAGACTGAAGAATTGCTGAGACACTTGGTGTGTGATCTTAGGGGACTTTACAACCCTTAGGTGCTCTTTGTATATGTGTCAGAGCATGTGGTGTGAATCATTTAGCTATTTTAATGAGTGTATAATTTGTGATCACTCCTAGATGCCCTTTTTCTATTATCCCCCATTCTAAACTAAGCTTTGATTCATGACAGATACCTGGTGTTAGATGAAGCTGATCGGATGTTGGATATGGGTTTTGAACCTCAGATCCGCAGAATAGTTGAACAAGATACTATGCCTCCAAAAGGTGTCCGCCACACTATGATGTTTAGTGCTACTTTCCCTAAGGAAATACAGGTAATATGTGATGCAAATCTTATTTATTAATGAATTTGTTTGTATCAACGGATAGTAAGGTTTTTTTTCTTTCAGATGCTTGCTCGTGATTTCTTGGATGAATACATCTTTCTGGCTGTGGGAAGAGTTGGCTCTACTTCTGAGAACATCACGCAGAAAGTAGTGTGGGTGGAGGAATCAGACAAACGGTCGTTTCTGCTTGACCTCCTAAATGCAACAGGTAAAATGATGAATACTTTTAGCATCACTCTGGTAGCTTAGGTAATGAGGATCCATTTGAGTTTATTTTCTTCCTCATTCGAAACATTGTGAAAAGACTTTCACTGTGTATACTTTGTATGCTTCCTAAATACAAAAACAATTAAGCCACTATTAGTGACAAAAACCTTGTGATGTTTTTTAAATCCAGGGAAGGAATCACTTACCTTAGTGTTTGTGGAGACCAAAAAGGGTGCAGATTCTCTGGAGAATTTCTTATACCATGAAGGATATGCTTGCACCAGTATCCATGGAGACCGTTCCCAGAGAGACAGAGAAGAGGCCCTTCACCAGTTCCGCTCAGGAAAAAGCCCAATTCTAGTGGCTACAGCAGTATGTATCAATAGCAGTCTTTATTTTCACTGAAGTTCAGTTTGTTGGAATGTTTTTTTCCAGAAGTGGCCGATATGTAACAAGAGCTATTTTCCAGGTAGCCGCAAGAGGATTGGACATCTCAAATGTGAAACATGTCATCAACTTTGACTTGCCGAGTGATATTGAAGAATACGTGCATCGCATTGGCCGTACTGGACGTGTAGGAAACCTTGGTGAGTGTTTAGTTCCTTGGTGGTCTGTTTTTCCTAGTCATGCATCAGGCACACAATTTTTCCAGATCTCAAGTATCCGAATCCATTTTGCAAGGAATGCCATTAAAACAACTTATATTATGAGTTCAGGTATTCTTCAGAGCATTCTAAGTTGGTTGAATAGGAGATAATGTCATAGGAAAGTTAGTATTGAAAACCGTTGTTCACTGTACTTTGTGGAATTCTTCTTAGGCCTTGCCACCTCATTCTTTAATGAGAGGAACATAAATATTACCAAGGATTTGTTGGATCTTCTTGTTGAAGCCAAGCAAGAAGTGCCATCTTGGCTAGAAAACTTGGCATATGAGCATCACTACAAGGGCAGCAGCCGTGGGCGTTCTAAGAGGTGAGATGCAGGTGGTGTGGAGTAGGAGGGGGTGGCGCGGTCACCTGAATTGCCCAGCTCTGGCCGTACCTCCAGTCAACTTGAGCATTGTGCAACCTTTCATAAACTGTCTGGAGTAAGGGGTGCAGCTCTCCCCTGTTCAGGTCTTTGGGAACTCTATGAAGGGAAAGATGGCTAAATGGGGAACTATGCTATTTCATCTTGAAGTGAACCAACATGAATATTTCCTTACAGTAGCAGATTCAGTGGGGGATTTGGTGCCAGAGACTATCGACAAAGCAGTGGTGCGAGCAGTTCGAGCTTCAGCAGCAGCCGCGTGAGCAGCAGCCGCAGCGGCGGAGGCGGCCACGGGGGCAGCAGAGGATTTGGCGGAGGTAGTGTTAATTTTCAATCTCTTTGTCTTTGGGAAGGGCTTTTACTTTGGGTCATCACGGGGGAAGGAAGCTCAACACTGCAGATTACCTTTTGTACCTTACAGCTGAGTTCTTCAGGAGAGAATTGTATTATCGAATGTCTGAATTAATTTCTTTCTTTTTCAAATCTCTCACCAGGTGGCTATGGAGGCTATTACAACAGTGATGGATATGGAGGAAATTATAACTCCCAGGGGGTTGACTGGTGGGGTAACTGAGCCTGCCTTGCCGTAGGTCACCCTGCCAAACAAGCTAATATGGAAACCACATGTAACTTAGCCAGACTATACCTTGTGTAGCTTCAAGAACTCGCAGTACATTACCAGCTGTGATTCTCCACTGAAATTTTTTTTTAAGGGAGCTCAAGGTCACAAAAAAGATGGAAGGAACAATCAGCAGCCCTGTTCGGAAGATGGTTTGAAGACTTCATTGCTGTCGTTTGGATTAACTCCCCTCCCGCCTACCCTATCCCAAACTGCATTTATAATTTTGTGACTGAGGATCATTTGTTTGTTAATGTACTGTGCCTTTAACTTTAGACAACTTTTTATTTTGATGTCCTGTTGGCTCAGTAATGCTCAAGATATCAATTGTTTTGACAAAATAAATTTACTGAACTTGGGCTAAAATCAAACCTTGGCACACAGGTGTGATACAACTTAACAGGAATCATCGATTCATCCATAAATAATATAAGGAAAAAACTTATGCGGTAGCCTGCATTAGGGCTTTTTAATACTTGCAGATTGGGGGGAAACAGACAACAAACGTCTTGAAGCATATTAATGGAATTAGTTTCTAATGTGGCAAACTGTATTAAGTTAAAGTTCTGATTTGCTCACTCTATCCTGGATAGGTATTTAGAACCTGACAGTCTTTAAACAAGCCATTCCAGTCATGATGAGGTGATGTATGAGTAATACATGCATACATTCAAAGCACTGTTTTCAAAGTCAATGCAAGTAAATACAGCAATTCCTCTTTCAATGTTTAGGCAGATCATTAATTATGAGCTAGCCAAATGTGGGCATACTATTACAGGGAAAGTTTAAAGGTCTGATAACTTGAAATAGGTTTTTAGGAGAATTCATCTACTTAGACTTTTTAAATGCCTGCCATAAATGAAACTGAAATGGTAGAATGGCTGACCACAGCAATGACCAGCCCTCACTTAGGGCCCTGGATGATTTTTGGTCTAATAACGCATGCTAGTGTTAATGTTTTTTGGTCAAGAGGGTATGAACAGGAAGAATTATGCAGCAGGCTTTATTTTAAATGCCGATTCACATTACTCTGTTCAAGCTGCGTTGAGATGTTAAACTGGCTTACTATAGACTTTGTAAAAATGGCTCCAGAAGAGTAACAAACTGAAATCTTTGAGATCACACAGGTTGGAAATATGTACATAACTGCACAAGGTGTCAATTCTGCTCTACAGTGCAGTTCAGTCAGTTTTAGTTGCATAGGTTTCCATTGTATTTATAGTCTGTTTATGCTAAATCTGGCCAAAGATGAGCATTGTCCACCACTAAAATGCCTCTGCCACTTTGAATTCTGGGCTAATTTTGTGGCCAGAATGCGGTGATCAAAACGCTCAATCTTTTTACAGTGGCATAGGAAGACGGCAAAAATTTCCTAAAGTGCAATAGATTTTCAAGTGTATTGTGCCTTGTTCTAAAACTTTTATTAAGTAGGTGCACTTGACAGTATTGAGGTCATTTGTTATGGTGCTATTTCAATTAGTCTAGGTTTAGGCCCTTGTACATTTTGCCCATAACTTTTTACAAAGTACTTCTTTTATTGCACATTCAGAGAATTTTATATATATGTCTTGTGTGCGTGTCCTTAAACTTCCAATCTTATTTTGTCTCTTGGAGATTGTTGAACGCAGCTTGTCTAGGAAGGGGATGGGACTAGATTCTAAAATTTATTTGGGACCATGGGAATGATAGTTGGGAAGAAAACTATTTGCACACGACAGATTTCTAGATACTTTTTGCTGCTAGTTTTATGTAATATTTATTGAACATTTTGACAAATATTTATTTTTGTAAGCCTAAAAGTGATTCTTTGAAAGTTTAAAGAAACTTGACCAAAAGACAGTACAAAAACACTGGCACTTGAATGTTGAATGTCACCGTATGCGTGAAATTATATATTTCGGGGTAGTGTGAGCTTTTAATGTTAAGTCATATTAAACTCTTAAGTCAAATTAAGCAGACCCGGCATTGGCAGTGTAGCCATAACTTTCTGATGTTAGTAAAAACAAAATTGGCGACTTGAAATTAAATCATGCCAAGGTTTTGATACACTTGTCTTAAGATATTAATGAAACACTTCAGAACACTGAACTGAAGTGTCCAGATTCTCAGATGTTTGTTGTGTGAGTTTTGTTTAGTTGTGTGTATTTTTTTTTTCAGTGAATGTCTGGCACATTGCAATCCTCAAACATGTGGTTATATTTGTTGTATTGGCATAATCAGTGACTTGTACATTCAGCGGTAGCATTTGAGCAAGTTTTATCGGCAAGCAATATTTTTCAGTTAAATAAGGTTTCAAAAAAATGTAAGAATGGATTTAAACTTGCTGAATGTAAAGATTGAACCTCAAGTCACTGTAGCTTTAGTAATTGCTTATTGTATTAGTTTAGATGCTAGCACTGCATGTGCTGTGCATATTCTGATTTTATTAAAATAAAAAGTTGAACTGCACAGTCTCCTTTTGTTGTCAATTGTTTAATTTTAGAGGTGGAAATAAAGTTGTGCTTTTGCCTGAAAATTTGTAAAATGTAGTTCTTTCTGATGGTGCTATTGAGATGCTTAGGACAATGATTGTAGTACTGAAGCGTAATGGAAGATGAAGTGAAGCAGGATTTCTGACAAAAGTCTTAAAGGCCCTTACTGATGCGCAAACATTGCAAACTGGCCTATGCTTTAATCCACCTGCTGAGACTACTTGGGTGAATTTGATATGAAAGGTAAACACGAGGAGTGGGTTGGATATGTGCGTTTTTTTACATGAGTGTTTCAATAAGGATGCTGAGTATCTGCTTAGGGATGCTATTGAAATTACAGGTTAGATTAAACTATACGAAGTGTTTGGGGGGTCAAATATTGGTGATTTTGAGTGGCAGCACTTTGGACAGTCATGGTCTAAGACAACATTTTGGGACAGAAGTTTGAAGCAATCGATATTGGGCATGAAAGGGAAGGTAGGGTCTTGGTGGAAAGAAGTGTTAGGATTGCCGGATTGAAGATCTAGTGGGAGGCGACTCGATGAAATGGAGTTCTAAGGCTAGATTAAAAGGAGTGAAGTTCTAGTAGAGATGCGATGATTGGTCTAATGTAAGCACTAGACTTGTCTTAACCCAAGTTCATGCGGGATATTATGTCGGTACATACTGAGGCCTATTGTCATGGTTCTTTTCATGGTGTTTTCATGTTGGCAAGAAAGTTAAGGTTTTTAGTTTTAAATTGGGATAATTTGAAAAATGGATGGGCAGATTTATCTGCTGCTTTTTGGATGGCCACATTGGGAACCATTTGCTAGATGGTGCAATCCGGGAGCTTCATGTGCTCTTCCATGCAGGAGTCAGGGGTCCAACACTTGGGCCATCTTACCTGCTGCTTAGGGCATTGGCGGGGAGCTGTATTATTTTTGTTACTAAAGGTTTATTGGCTAGTCAGAGAGGAAGATTTGTCCAAGTGGCTGCAATGTCCAGAACTGAGCCGAGCTGAAGCCAGGAGCTTCTGGTATGCCACATGGGTGCAGGGTCCCAAGACTTTTGGGGCATCCTCAACTGCTTTCCCAGGCCAGAAGCAGGGAGCTGGATGAGAAGTGGGGCCCATATGGGATTCTGGGGCATGCAAACCAAGGACTAGCCACAAGACTGCCGCAGCCCCAGGCCCAGGGAGCTGGATTATAAGTCAGCTAGAACATGAAGCAGTGCCAATATGCATGCTTGCGATGTAAGCTGGTGGCTTTATGCACTATATCCCAACACTGCTTGAAAGAGGGATAAATCGCCAGTTTACTCCCCAGATGGCTACAATGGCCAGAGCTGGCCCAGTCCAAGGCCAGGCACCAGGAGCTTCTTCCAGGGCACCCACGTGGGCACCGGGCCCAAGGCTTTAGCCCTCTGCTGCTTTCAAGGCCATTAACAGGGAACTGGATTGGAAATAGAGCAGTTGGGACCCAAACCAGTGCCCACATGGGATATCAGCCCTGATATACCACCATGTGGTACCCCCCCCCTTTATTTAATAAAGGTTTATGTATTTGAAAAGGAGACTGACAGGTTTTTCCTCCATCGGTTCGCTCCCCAGATGGGAAGCCAGAAGCTTAGAAGGATGCAAGCACTTGAGCCATCATATGCTGTCAGGTGCATTAGCAGGGGGCTGGGTTGGAATTGGAGCAGCTGAGATTTTTAACCAGTACTCTGATTTTGCAAGAGGCACCTTAGCCCACTGCACCTGACCTCAAAAGCTCCCTCAAGCTTTTATTTAAATGCTTTTACATCAGAGCTGTGTTCGTGCACATTTGAAAATGTCTAATTGTTGAAATGCTTAAGCCTCAGCCTTGTGCCTTTGCCTTGCCACTGTGCTCTGAGTGCCTGCTTCAATCACCATCCACAAGCTTGCCCACAAGCTTGAAGTCCCATGACTAGTAGTATTGTTGACACTCCCTGTCAGAACGCAAAAGTTCCAATTTTGGCGGCAACAGCACTTGCAAAGCTTAAGACTATCTTTGAGGTGTTTTTTTTTTTTCCTGTTCTAATCAGACATAATTCTAAATATGTTTCAGCTTGCTTTGTTTCATATCTTTTTAAAAAAGATTTATTTATTTTTATTACAAAGTCAGATAAGATATACAGAGAGGAAGAGAGACAGAGGAAGATCTTCTGGCCATTGATTCACTCCTCAAGTGGCTGCAATGGCCAGAGCTGAACTGATCCGAAGTCAGGAGCCAGGAGCTTCTTCCAGGTCTCCCACGCGGGCGCTGGGTCCCAAGGCTTTGGGCCGTCCTCGACTGCTTTCCCAGGCCACAAAGCAGGGAGCTGAATGGGAAGTAGGGCTACCAGTATTAGAAGCAGTGCCCACATGGGATCCTGGCACATGCAAGGCAAGACTTTAACCACAAGGCTACCATGCTGGGCCCTATAACAAATCTTAAAGTTGAGTAGAGTGATTCTTCCTGCTAAACTATAGTTTTTGCAACATTCATTTAGCCCTTCCAGTGCCTTTTGCTCTCCATATAGATCTGTGAATAAGCTTTCTGTATCCATAAAACTTGTGCTGGGATGTTGATGGCAAATGTGCTAGACCTATAGGTCAGTGTTGGGGAGAGCTGATGCTCTTGTGTTGCTGAGTCCAACCCTTAGTTTTAAGTTGTGTGTCTCACAGGCGACACTCTGGCCTGTTCATCTGAGTCATGTTCCTGTTTTGGATACATGTTGTGGAGCAGGTGACTCCATGAAATGCCACATTTTTGTGAAGAAAGTTCCTGCAGGAATCTTCACAAGTCCAGTTTTAGTCTCGGCGATCTTGGGCACTTCAGGCTAGCCCTCCTCCTCCCAGTGAACGTGACCATGAAAACTCAGGCCAGTGTTTCCATTGTGAGGCCCTAAGCATCTTGTGGAAGGTGCTCCTGTCTGGGCAGAAATTGCAGTACCAGTTTAGCTCAATCGTGGAAGAAACTTCATACCTTTTCTATTTATTTCTTTATGCAGAGTTATGGAGAGAGAGAGAGGGTGCTTCTGTCCACTGGTTCACCCCCGAAATGGCTGCAATGGCTGGAGCCGAGCTCATCTGAAGCCGGGAGCCAGGAGCTTCTTCTGGGTATCCCATGTGGATGCAGGGATCCAAAGCCTTAAGCTATTCCCTGCTGCTTTCCCAGGCCATAAACAGGGAGTAGGATTGGAAGTGGACCAGGTTGGACATGAATCAGAGCCTAAATGGGATGCCTGCACCACAGGGTGGAGGATTAACCTGATGTGCCCCTGTGGCAGCCCCAGGTGGATGTTGTAATAGATGGTATGTAGCCAAATGCGTAGAAAGTGTTGGCTTTATATTGTCATCATCTGATACCAGGAGAAACTCTAAATGGACTTTTTAAATTAACGTGAAAATATAATCAAAACTGTAATTGTAACACATGAAAAAGAAATCTTTTATGATGTGTTGGAGTAGAAAATGAAGCAAAACTAGTACTCAATAGACTAATAGAAAAGATGGATGAAATAAAGTTCACTTTAAGGCAAAAAGAAACTTGTGTGGATAGTACCCCCAAACATGCCCCACCCGGACAAACCACCAGGAGCAAAACATCGATGTAGATAAACAAAGAGTGTCTACAAACAAAACAAGAAACAGATCAGTCATGAAAACCAAAAAAATCAGCAGGGGATGCTTATAAATATTCACAGGGAAAGGATTTAAAAATGCATATCGAAGATACGGGAAGGTGTTTAAGCTCCGTCAGAAGACACCTATACTTCCTTATCGGATGAGGTGAGATCGAGAGCCGTGTCCCAAAGCAAGCAGGAGGCCACGAGCACTGTGCTGGTCAGCTGGTCAACTTCAGCTGTGGATCACAGCCACGCCCTTGTCTCAACGCTCCTCCTTGTTGGGCTTGAAACTACAACAGCCCGCTTGTTAAGAGTGCTAACAGTTGTCTTTGGTATATACATATGAATACCTTATCTCACTGCCCACATTTAGAGGCAACTTTCCGATGGATGTCCCTAGGAGAAAATGAAAACACCTGGGTGGGGGTAGCAGGAAGGGAAGGAATAGGTTAAGGGTCATAAATACCTAAAGCCTTCACTCCTGGGAATGGGCCAAAGTAGAATCAGGTGGAGTTTTCCTGATGTGTAGGACAAAATCCTGTTTCTTAGAAGCCAAGCCTTTTGAGTCATTGATGCCTAAGGGCAATTGCTCTCTGCAGTTCTCTTACAAGCAGTATTCAGAACACTAGATTTCTTTAAGGTCCCTAGAGAAGAAAGAGGATTGTGATTTGCACATGGCGGTTGCCTCTGCATCCCAAATGAAGGGAAGACCTAGGTGTGTCCCATTTCACAAACGTCTATAGGAAGTTACAATAGTTCATGCAAGTACCAGGATTCCTGAAGGAACTTGACATTAAAATATTTCAAGTGTCATTAAAATTCTCAGATATTATGGTAATTAAGGTGATGTGTGTTGAGAAATTATGCTCAAGTAGCACCTCAAAGGTAATCTTAAAATATAAATAAATAAATCTTTAAACACATACACACATCAGGCCTGGCACAATGGTTCAATGACTAAATCCTCAATTTGCAAGTGCCAGGATCCCATATGGGCAACAGTTCATGTCCTGGCTGCTCCACTTCCCATCCAGCTCCCTGTTTACGGCCTCGGAAAGGAGTAGAGGATGGCCCAAAGCTTTGGGACCCTGCATCCACATGGGAGTCCCAGAAGAAGCTCCTGGTTCCTGGCTTGGGTGTGAGCTCAGCTCTGGCCATTGCCACCATTTCGGGAGTGAACCAGCAGATGGAAGATCTTTTTCTCTGTCTTTCCTTCTCTCCATAAGTCTGATCTGCCTTTTCAATAAAAATAAATACATCTTTTTTTTAATCCATCTTTCCTTCTCCATATTAGTTAGGTTAAGGCTAAGCTATTGGATTTTATCCAAGCCTAAGCCTTGGATTTTATTCTTTGCCTTTAGGGCAGTGGTTCTCAAAAAACTGCTCTCTCAGGGCTCGGCAGCATGGCCTAGCAGCTAAATTCCTTGCCTTGAACACGCCGGGATCCCATTTGGGCACCGGTTCTAATCCCAGCAGCTCCACTTCCCATCCATCTCCCTGCTTGTGGCCTGGGAAAGCAGTCAAGGACAACCCAAAGCTTTGGGACCCTGCACCAATATGGGAGACCTGGAAGAAGTTCCTGGCTCCTGGCTTCGGATTGGCGCCACTTAGGCCATTGCGCTCACTTGAGGAGTGAATCATCAGATGGAAGATCTTCCTCTCTGTCTTTTCTCCTCTCTGTATATCCGACTTTGTAATATAAATAAATAAATAAATAAATAAACAAACAAAAACCACTGCTCTCTCTACCAGGACACACAGCACTAACTCCAGGGAACTTGTTAGCAATGGACAGGCATTGGCAGGGGATTCTGGGTGGCTCCTGTTTGTTTGCGAACCACTGCTTTAGGACATGTTATCCCCACCACTAGACGACAAAGCACGGAAGCCTGCAGGGGGCTCGCCAGCTGCCCCCACATGTCAGGACAGCGACAGCACGCATCGCTTTCGCCACTATAGCAAAAATTGCGCTGCATGACCACATGCCATGACCGCAAAGGAAGCCGGGAAGTGTAATCTAGCTGAGTGCATTGCAATACTACAAAGAGGAGAATGTCTTTGGGGTTAGCCAACCATCTCCAAAGTAACCAGCAATTAAGGACACCACGTTTATCAGATAACAAACCCCCTGCAATAGAGGTGGCTTTCCTGGAATTTCCATTTCTGCTAGTGCTGGCCTCTGGTGTCACGTGCTGGAACCACATAATTTTCATGATTGAGGCCTTGGAGCAGGTTTGGCATCTTCACCATCTAGTCTTCCGACCTCATCACTCTCTCATTGACTTTTATTTCGTTTTCCTCCTCTTGCTTATTTTTTCAAAACCTACTTAGTGTCTGTTCTAAAGCTGTTAGAGGGTTTGGGATGACGTTAATTTACAGATTAACTCAAGGGTAACAGACGTACACAATGAGTTCAAGTTGTCCTTTTCTGATCTTTTTTGTTTTTAAGATTAATTTTATTTTTATTGGAAAGGTAGATTCACAGACAAAGAGAAAGACCTATCCACTGGTTTATTCCCTAAGTGGTTATAATGGCCAGAGCTGAGCCCATCTGAAGCCAGAAGCCAGGAGCTTCTTCCGGGTCTCCCACGTGGGTGCAGAGTCCCAAGGCTTTGGGCCGTCCTTGACTGCTTTCCCCGGGCCACAGGCAGGGAGCTGGATGGGAAGTGGAGCAGCTGGGACATGAATGGATGCCTGTATGGGATACTGACACTTGCATGGTGAGGATTTAGCCGCTGAACCGTCGTGCTGGACCCTGGTTTTCGAATCTTCAGTGATGTTTTAAAACTTTTTAAAAAAGACATATTCATTTATTTGAAAGTTAGAGCATAGAAAGAGACAGAGAGATAGAGGGAGAAACAGATATCTTCCACTCACTGATTCACTCCGCAAACGTCTGCAACAGTCAGAACTGAGCCGATCTGAAGCCGGGAGCCAGGAGCTTCTGAGTATCCCACGAGGGTTCAGGGACCCAAGGCTTTGGGCCGTGTTTACTGCTTTCCCAGGCCACAAGGAGAGAGCTGGATGGGAAGTGAAGCATCTGGGACACGAATGAGCACCCATATGGGATGCCAGCCTTACAAAGAGTCAGTTTTACCCTGTATGCCACACTGCTGGCCCCTTGTATGAAGTTAGTTCACACATATTTTATTCAGTTCTATTATAAATGAGGCCTCTTGGGGCCAACACAGTGGCCTAGCAGGCAGATTTTCCACCTGTGGCAATGGCATCCCATATAGGTGTTGTTTCATATCCTGGCTACTCCCAGTCCCCATCCAGCTCCCTGCTTGTGACCCGGGAAAGCAGTGGAGGATGGCCCAAGTCCTTGGGACCCTGAACCCACGTGGGAGATCCTGAAGAAGCTCCTGGCTCCTGGTTTCTGCCTAGCCAAGTTGCAGCTATTGTTTCCATTTGGGTGGAAGATCTCTGTCTCTCTTGCTCTCTCTTTCTGTAGCTCTGCCTTTCAAAGAAATGAATGTATGGGGTTTTTTTTTTGTTTGTTTGTTTGTTTTTTAAAGTTTCAAAACTCCTGAAGATCTGCAAAAGAAGCTCCTAGCTTTGGATCAGCTCAGTTCTGGTCCTTTGGGCTATTTAGGGAGTATGCAGTGGCTGGAAGATCTTTCTCTCTGTCCATCCTTCTCTTCGTTGAGCTGCTTGGGCCCTGGGCCAGCCTCTTGCCTGTGGGAGATGAGGCAAGAGCTGCTGAGACTGCTGAGTCTTGGGCCATCTCAGCTTACATCAGGTCTTGGTGGGGAGTGGTGTTCCCATTGTCTCCTGGTCATCAGGTGCAGGCCAGGCCAGGTAGGTGTGCTTCCTGGGCCTCCCAGTGTCATCGTGCCATGAAAGGCTCTAGAACATGGCGCCAAACTTTTACTTTTGCTAACCAACAAACGCCGCCTGGCGGGCGGACTGCAGCAAAGGCCTTGACTTCTGTGCCGTAGTGCCTTACTGAGAAGTCACAAGGCTGCTTGCTTCAGTGTCTGCCCTGTGCACTTGCCCTGTACAATTAAGGGATGATCTATGTGTGGCGCCATGTTACAGGTCCACGGTCCCTAAAAACATGTAAGAGTAGGCTGTTGCAATAAATCAGAGGCCGCCCCCACAGCCCTTCCTTTACTCCTGTGGAAGAAGGAAGCTCTGCTCCACCCTGAAACTCTCATGTCACTACCACTTACGACTGCTGCTTGTCTGAGGCTGCCCTAACATTGCCCATGTCCCTTCTTTAGCAGAGACCTCGGAAACAGCTACCCTCCCTGCTCCCCTTCTGCCTCTGCTGTGACCCATGTCCATTTCTGCTTCCTGCTGGAACCTGTCTGTGGCCATAACTGGGGCAGGTGGGTTGCACGCGTGGCTGGGCCTCCCCTCCCCTCTGCACAAATGGTGGGTTACGTCGCCACCCCACTCAGCTGTTTCCTCTGCATCTCTTACGATGCCTGAAAACTAAACCCCTGTGCATCTTGGCTATCCCTCCTGGGCTGCCTCTTCTTGCAACTTCTGAGGATGGTTCATGGTTTTTCTCTCAAACATTAGGGTGTGGGGGAGCCTATAAGCTAGAGGGAGAGGCAAATCCAGTCATCTTGCGAGACACAAAAATATTCTCACATTTATTTTCCATCATATGAGAAATGCCTTGCATGATCCTTTCTGCAAATATTACAAAGTTTCATGTTTTAAAACAATATTTTCCTGCTAAAGAGCACACACCCTCCTCCCAGGGGGTATTTGAAAGGAGGGAGATAGAGATCTTGCATCTGCTGATTCATGCCCCAGATGTCTACAGTAGGCAGGGATGGGCCAGGCGAAGGCCAGCGAGCTGGGAACTGGATGTGGGCCTCCCACGTGGGTGGTCAAGAGCCAAGTCCTTGAGCCAGGACTTGCTGTCTCCCAGGCTGCGTATCGGCTTCAAGCTGGGAGTGGGAAGCAGAGCAGGCACTCAAACCCAGGCACCCCTATATGGGGGCAAGGCGTTTGAGGCAGCAGCTGAACCACAGTGCCAAACGCCTGCCCTGACTGTAATGTATTTAGCAGGAGACGTGGGACAGCAGCTCTGTGTGTGGGTGTCCTTGCTGGAGGTACAGCTGGCAGCTCAGTCCCGGCACACAGTGCGTGATGAAGCTTGGCATGTGGGTGGGAACATGACGTTTAGTCCTCCACCCGAGCTTTCATCATTCCTCACCCCCAGCCCCCGTTACACGGTCACTCCAGCCACCCTGCCACACTGCTTTCTGATCTGGTGGGGTCTTGCTTATCGGCTTTTGCACAACCTGTTCATTGCTGTAAAACACACTGTGCCTTCCCCTCCCTTGGTCGATCTCCAGTCTTCAGCGATTGGATCAGTCAGGAGCCTGAGAGGAAACACAAGCATGTTCTGCAAGATTTTTTTTAAAGGATTTATAAACACAAATAAATGAAACAAATTTGAAAGTCATGTTTTGCAGAGAGAGAAAGAGGGAGGAAAGAGACAGAGATTTTCCATCTACTAGGTCACTTCTCAAATGCTGGCAATGGCCAGAGCTGAGCCAATCCAAAGGGGAGGCCAGGAGCTTCTTTTGTGTTTCCCATATGGATGCAGGGACCCAAGGCTTTGGACCATCTTCTGCTGTCTTTGCAGACCAAAAGCAAGCAGCTGGATCAGAAGTGGAGCAGCCAAAGTACGAACTGGCACCCACAGGGGATGCCAGTACCACAGGGCGAAGGATTAGCTTATTATGCCACCACACTGACCCTTGGAAAGACTTTTTAAATCAATTAATCTGAGAAAGGCAGAGAGAGAGAGAGAGAGAAAGAGAGAGAGAGAGATCTTCCTCCATCTGCTGATTCAGTTCCCAAATGGCCACACTAGCCAGTTTGGGACAAGACGAAGAGAGGAGCCAAGAGCTTCATTTGGTGAGGTTTTCACCAGTGTGTTGCTAGTAAATGCCCTAAAATTTTTTTTTAAAGATTTATTTATTTTATATTGTAAAGTCAGATTTACAAAGAGAAGGAAAGACACAGAGGAAGATCTTCTGTCTGCTGGTTCACTCCCCAAGTAGCCACAATGGCTGGAGCTGAACCAATCTGTAGCCAGGAGCTTCTTCTGGGTCTCCCACACGGGTGCAGGGTCCCAAGGCTTGGGCCGTCCTTGACTGCTTTCCCAGGCCACAGGCAGGGAGCTGGATGGGGAGTGAAGAAGCCAGTGGAGTCCTGGTGCATGCTAAGCGAGGACTTTAACCTCTAGGGTACTGCACCAGGTTTGTAAATTTTTTTTAATTTTAATGTTTTTTAAGATTTATTTATTTATTGGAAAGTCAGATATACAGAAAGGAGGAGAGACAGAGAGGAAGATCTTCCATCTATTGATTCACTCCCCAAGTGGCCACAATGGCCCGAGCTGCGCCAATCTGAAGCCAGAAGCCAGGAGCTTCTTCCAGGTCTCCCACATGGATGCAGGGTCCCAAGGCTTTGGGCCATCCTTGACTGCTTTCCCAGACCACAAGCAGGGAGCTGGATGGGAAGTGGAGCTGCTGGGATTCGAACCAGCACCCATATGTGATCCCAGGCATGCAAGATGAGGGCTTTAGCTGCTAGGCTACTGCGCCGGGCCCAAGATCTATTTATTTTTATTGGAAAGGTAGACTCACAGAGAGAAGGAGAGACAGAAAAATCACCCATTCACTGGTTAAATCCCTAAAGGGCTGCAATGGCTGTGCTGAACTGATCTGAAACCAGGAGCTTCTTCTGGGTTTCTCATGTGGGTTCAGAGACCCAAGGCTTTGGGCCATCCTCTACTGTTTTCTTAAGCCACAAGCAGGGAGCTGGATGGGAAGTGGGGCAGTTGGGACATGAACTGGTGCCCATGTGGAATTCAGGCACTTGAAGGTGAAGGATTAGCCAATTGAGCCATTGCACCATGGGCATCTTACCCACCCAATCCAAAGCTCACCTTCCCATTCTGTGTTCCACCACCTATACCACCATCAACACAGACAATGTTTTCATCGGCCCTGTGGGAGCTGCAGCCCCTCTCCTTTCTGTTTCGCCAGCCCTGTGCTTTTGACTTTTCTGGAGCAGCCTGCCGATGGAATCGACCGTGTGGATCCTCGTGCAGGGCCCTCTCTCCCTCGGCGTGCCTTAGTTCTTCCACTGTGTTGCTAAGTGCTTCACAAGGCTTCCTTTGTAGCGTTGGGTAAATATTTCCTTGTGCGGTGTCTCCCAGTTAGGCTTGTCTACGGATACAAGGAAGGCTGTTTGAGCGGTCTCCAGGTGTGTGCGCTTGTGTACACGGATGTTCTAAGTGTGTGTGAACAAGCTTCTCTGTGAAAATAATTTTTACTTCTCCAGGGTGAAATACTGAGAAGTGACACTGCTTGGATCATGTGATAAATGTTGGTTGAACATTTAAATGTTGGTTCTAAGAAATGAACAGTAGTTTCTGGAGTGGCTGGACCATTCTAATGTCTGGGAGTTCTAGCTGTCCTGAGACCTCAGCAGCACTTGGACGGTCAGTGTGTGTGTTTAAAGGTTTCTGTACTTGAAAGGCAGAGTTACAGAACCAGTTACAGAATCAGAGAGGGACACACACACACACACACACACACACACACACACACACACACAGTGATATATACCCCTGCTTGTGGCCCGCGAAAGCAGTAGAGGATGACCCAAAGCCTTGGGACCCTGCACCCGCGTGGGAGACCAGAAGCAGCTCCTGGCTCTTGGTTTCAGATTGGCTCAGCTCTAGTTGTGGCAGCCATTTGGGGAGTTAACTAATGCGTAGAATACCTCGCTTTTTCTCCCTTTGTAATTCTGACTTTCAAATAAATAAATACATTGTTTTGAAAAGATGGGAGGGAGAGAGAGAGAGAGAGAGAGAGAAAGAGAGCTTCCATCCTTTGGTATGGATAAAGGGCTGGGCCAAGCCAGGAGTTCCATGCAGATCTCCCATGTGGGCACAGAGGCCCTGCACTTGGGCCATTTTCCATTGTTTTCCCAGGTGCATTAGCAGGGAGCTGGGTCTGGAGCAGGGCAGCTGGAACTCCGATATGATGCCACAGGTGTGTGGCTGCTGCACCACAACACCGGCCCCTCTGGTTATCTTTCTAAGTTTGCTTTGTTGATATAAATAGAGCTGCTCTAGCTTTCATCTGATCAATAATTGTACAGTTTTTTTTTTTGAAACTTTTGCTTATACCAACACATAGAAAATAGATTCTTGGGCCCGGTGTGATAGCCTAGCAGCTAAAGTCCTCGCCTTGAATGCACCAGGATCCCATATGGGTGCAGCTTCTAATCCTGGCAGCTCCACTTCCCATCCAGCTCCCTGCTTGTGGCCTGGGAAAGCAGCCAAGGACGGCCCAAAGCCTTGGGATCCTGCACCCGTGTGGGAGACCTGGAGGAAACTCCTGGCTCCTGGCTTTGGATTGGCGCAGCTCCGGCCGTTGTGCTCATTTGGGGAGTGAATCATCGGATGGAGGATCGTCCTCTCTGTCTCTCCTCCTTTCTGTATATCTGACTTTGCAATAAAAATAAAAATCTTTAACAAAAAGAAAAGGAAAATAGGTTCTTTACAGATAGGATAGACTTTGTTCTTTTTCTTTTTTTTCTTTTTTTCCCTCTCTTTTTTTTAATCCAACCTTATGGGGTCAGCACCGTGGCTCAATAGGCTAATCCTCTACCTTCAAGCGCCGACATGCCATATAGGCACCAGTTTGTGTCCCGATTGCACTACTTTTGATCCAGCTCCCTTGCTTGTGGTCTGGGAGGGCACTGAAGGATAGCCCAGTCCTTGGGCCTTTGCCCCCATGCGGGAGACCCGAAGGAAGCTCCTGGCTCCTGTGTTCACATCAGCTCAGCTCCAGCCATCGCGGCCACTTGGAGAGTAAACCAGTGAGTGGAAGATCTTTCTCTCTATTTCTCCTGTCTGCAAATCTGCCTTTCCAAAATCAATGAATAAACGCAGCCTTACAACTTTTTGCTTTTAACCAGTGGATTGAAACTATGTGCATTTAATGTCATTAAGATCCGGGTCTGCCATGTTATTTTCTGTTTGTTCTCGCTGGGTTTTTGTCCTTCGGTGTCTCATTTTATGCTTCTCTTTGGATTATCGTCAACCATTTCCATTTAATTAATTAATTTATCATTATTATTATTTTTAAAGATTTATTTTTTTATTGGAAAGGCAGATATACAGAGAGGAGAGACAGAGAGGAAGATCTTCCATCCAATGATTCACTCCCCAAGTAAGCACGATGGCCGATGCTATGCCGATCCGAAGCCAGGAGCCAGGAGCCAGGAGCCTCCTCCTGGTCTCTCATGCAGGTGCAGGGGCCCAAGGCTTTGGGCCGTCCTCCACTGCTTTCCCAGACCACAAGCAGGGAGCTGGATGGGAATTGGAGCTGCCAGGATTAGAACCGGTGCCCATATGGGATCCTGGTGCGTTCAAGGCGAGGACTTTAGCTGCTAGGCCATGCTGCTGGGCCCCTCCATTTAATTTATTTACTGGATTTTGAGTGTATTTCCCTGTAGAGTTTATTTTATTTATTTATTTATTTACTACATCTAGGGATTGAGACACATACGCGTGCGCACGCACACACACACACATTCATTCTCCTTCGCAGTCTACTTAGAAGTAATATTTTACCACTTCCCTGGAGTGGTGAAAGCTTCCCACCGGCTTTCCCGTGTTCCGCTTTATGCTGCAGATAGCCTCCGTATTAAATTTTGATGCTTTCCAAACTCCGGGCGCCGCTTTCCTGTACTGCGCTGCTGGATGTTGACCCAAGAGGAGAAAAACAGCCCACTGTGCTTACTCAGTTGGTTACCATTTCTATAGTTTTTCCTTCCTTCCTTAAGTTCCCCTGGTATCATTTCCTGCTTGCCTGAGAATCTTCTGTTTGCCAGCAGCCTACAACGGCTTCCCTTCGCCTGAGGACGGCCTCATTCTGCTCAACTTCCCTGAAATCAATCTCCAGCAGAGAGAGCATTGCGGGTCAACAGTTTTTCTCTTTCAGCACTTTACAAATGTCATCTTGAAGCCTTCTGGCCTCAGGGTTCCTAACGAGAAATCGAGAAATCGTGGCTCATTTGAGTCATTGTTTCAATTATTATTTTTTTCCTTGGCTTTCCAGAAGTTTGGTTGTGGTGTATCTGGATGTGGAGGTCTTTGGGTCCGCACTGCTTTTTGCTTCCCCAACCTTTACGGATCTTTAAGTTCATGCCCTTCATGGCATTGATGAAATTTTCATGCATTATTTCTTCAAAAAGTTTTTTCTGTACCACGCCTTTTCTCCCTTTCTTGGATTTCCAGGACATGAACATAACACTATTGTCCTCTGAGGTAGATTTATTTATTTTTTGAAGATTGATTAATTTGGACTCAAGATTACGGAGAGGAGGGAGACATAGAGAGAGCTTCCATCTGCTGACTTGCTCTCTTGGCTGGCTGCAATGGCTGGAGCTAGGCTTGGGCAGAGGCCAGGGGCTAGGAGCTGCATCTGGATGTCTCCCATTTGGGATGCAGGGGTCTAAGCACTTGGCCCATCTTCTGATGCTTTTCCCAGGGCATTAGCAGGGAGCTGGATCAGAAATGTAGCAGCTAGGACTTAAACTGGCACCTATGTAAGATTCCAGCATCTCAAGTGGTAGCTTTACCTGCTATGGCACAAGACTTTCTTAGAGATCTGCTAAGCCATGAAACTTGCTATGTTACACTGCAGCCCTTGAGCTAGGTGTTAGGGTTCTAGTGCCAGTTTGTTTTTCAAATACCTTACTTTTTTTTTTTTTTTAAGATTTATTTATTTTTATTGGTAAGTCGGAGAGAAATATCTTCCATTACGCTGGTCCACTCCCCAAATGACCACAACGGCCGATGCTGCACCTATCCAAAGCCAGGATCCAGGAGCCTCTTCTGGGTCTCCCACGCGGGTGCAGGGTCCCAAGGCTTTGGGCCGTCCTCGACTGCTTTCCCAGGCCACAAGCACAGAAACCAGTGATCATCTGGGGTGCTGGCGCCTGCAAGGGGGAAGGTTAGCCAATTGAGCCATCCTGCTAGGTCCTCAGTAAGGAAGCGATTCCAATCTGTTCTGTGTGCTTGCTGCCCTGAGGCCTGTCTGGGATCCAGACAGTGGTCTGACCTAGGTCAGGTTCAGAATCACTGGTGTGCTCTTGAGACCCACGGTGATCCATTTACCATTGGGCTCAGTATTAACTTGATGTGTAGCTTGATCATGACTGTTAGCTATTTAATAAGGATCATGGCACCAAATGTTAGTTATTTAAAACAGTTTAAGTTCTAGTTCATACAATATTATATTATTATGCGCAGCTAATTCCCACAACCTGGTTCTTTACCGTGAGCTGAAACCATGAGACGCAACGAGGTATCTTAGGAGGTTTAATCCAGCGGGGCAGGAATGGGTGTGTGTGTGTGGGGTGGTGGTGGTGGTGGTGGTGGTGGTAGAGCGGTGAGGAGGAAAAGGGGAAGGGGAAGGGAGGCCGGAAGGAGAAGAGAGAGCACCGCACCCGGAGGCCCTTTTAGTCTGCAAGGTGTAGGGGGCGGGGATTGGGAGGGATTGAGGGCAGGCACCAGGGGATTGGTGACTGCAGGTGAATGCCTGGGGATGATTGGTGAGTGGGCGGGGCTGAGGAAGGGGCTGGGAGATTGGGGGTGGGATTCTCAGGTGGAATGCCAGGTTACATCTAATTGGTAACATCTGGCTGGACTGGCGCGAATTCGTCAGCTGTGAGGAAGAAGAAATGGCGCCGGGTCCAGGGTGGGATATTCGAAGGAGTTTCAATGACCCCTTGCTCCAGTCCCCTTCTCTTTGCAATCGCTCCACTCTCCCTACCTTCAGGGGTACTTGTTAGGTTTTAAATGCATTTAAAGTTCTTATTTGCAGCTGATTCCCTCCGCTGAGTCCTCTTTTACCTTAAGCAGAAAACCCCAGATGCAATGATGTACCTATTTAGGAGGTTCTTTTATTCCAACAGGGTAGGAACGGGAGCGGGGGTGGATGCGGAGAAAACCAGAAAGGACACATCTCCTGCCATGGTGGCAGGACGGGGGCTGTCAGGGCAGGGGATGGGGACAAGATGGAGGACAGGGGAGAGCCAGGTAAGAAGGGAGGGGGACAGAGAGAGGGGAGGAGAAGGGAGGAGCTGTGAGCGGGCCCCATGGACTGGGGACTGAGATGGTCTGGGTAGGTGGGTGGGAACTGGGGGTGGGGGAGGACTTTGAGAGATGGGGGATGGGATTATCAGGCAAGACACCAGATTACAGCTCATGGGTGGATAAGCGAATTGCGTGAGCTGTGAGAAAGGGAAGCAGGAAGCGCTGCCAGGTCCAAGATGGAATGTTCGAATGACTGCTCACATGTACCCCAGTCCTGATCCAGCCAGTGGCAAGAAACCCTCTGGATCTTAGACTCCCGGTGCCGCCCCACATGAGAAATTCCTGCAACTGAATCAGCTTCCCAGGTCACACTGCAGAAGAAAAAAAAATCACCTACGAATTTTGCCATGTTCTTTCCTTTTCTTTCTTTCTTTTTTAAAATTTTTCTATTTTTTTTTAATTGGAAAGGCGGATATACAGAGAGGAGAGACAGAGAGGAAGATCTTCCATCCGATGATTCACTCCCCAAGTGAGCACAACGGCCAGTGCTATGCCGATCCGAAGCCAGGAGCCTCTTCCGGGTCTCCCACGTGGGTGCAGGGTCCCAAAGCTTTGGGCCGTCCTCGACTGCTTTCCCGGGCCACAGGCAGGGAGCTGGAAGGGAAGCGGGGCTGCCGGGATTAGAACCTGCGCCCATATGGGATCCCGGGTGTGCAAGGCAAGGACCTTAACCACTTGCGCCACTGCGCCGGGCCCTTCTTTCTTTCTTTAAAGATGTATTCATTTTAATTTGATAGTCTGAGTTACCGAGAGAGTGCCAGTCCCAGATCTGTCTGCTGGTTCCCTGCCCCAAATGACCACAACAGCTGGAGCTGCACCCAGGTCTCCTACATGGGTGCAGTGTCCCAAGGCTATGGGGGCCATCCTCTTCGGATTTCCCCAAACTATATGCAGCCAGTTGGAAGGGAAGTGCAGCAGCCGGGACACAAACCGGCACCCTTAGGGGATGCCAGTGCTTCTAGGCAGAGATTAACCTGTTGAGCCACTGTGCTGGCCCGTGGGATTTTTTTTTAATCTTTTTTTCTTTCTTTTGAGATTTATCTATTTATGAAAGAGAGAGAATGAGATCTTGGTTCACTCCCCAAATGCCCGCCATGATCAGGGCTGGACCATTCCAAAGACAGGATCCTGGGACTCCATCCAGGTCTCCCATAGGGTAGCAGGGGGCCAAGTATTACACCTCCCAAATGCTTTATCAGAAAGCTGGATTGGTATCAAGGAATAGCCAGGATTCAAACCAGGCACTCCAGTATGGAGCATGGGAGTCCCAAAGGACCCCTGCTTCCATTATGCTGTTTGTCTTCAGCTTCTTGGGGTGCGGGGAGGGGTGAGAGGTCCTTTGGCACCTTCTCATCTGCTGGGGGAACTGCAGCTGTAGACTAGGGGTTGCTTAGTGGCCAGGGTTGGAGATGAAGGCTACTTCTCTATTAGCTCTGTTTCCTGCAGGCTTCCTTCCTGTTCCTGGGTCACAAACAGGATGCTCAACCGGGAGCTCTCTCGGCCTCCATCTGCTGCCTAATTCTGGGATTTGATTCCAGGCCAGGAGACCTGGGTGGTAAAACATCCTTAGGAATGCTCTCCTCCTCTCCCCTGGCCCACCCCGCCCCAGCTGGCTAGGGCATCCCTTCCAGCTGGTGTCATTGTGGGTTAGCCTGCCATCGCTTCCCTTTGGCAGGCCTCAGAGGAGTCTTCATTGCCTCTGGTGGGAGACTACACCAAGGGAGACTCATGGCCCAGCATTTTATGTGGAATTCAGATGGACAAGAAATTTGCAAAAAAGCAGAGCCCGGGGCCTGGCGCTGTGGCCTAGCATCTAAAATCCTTGCCTTGAACATGCTGGGATCCCATATGGGCACCAGTTCTAATCCTGGCAGCTCCACTTCCATCCAGCTCCCTGCTTGTGGTATGGGAAAGCAGTGGAGGATGGCTTGGGAGATTTGGGACCCTGCACCCACATGGGAAACCCGGAAGAGGCTCCTGGCTCCTGGCTTGGGATCAGCGCAGCACTGGCCATTGTGGTCACTTGGGGAGTGAATCATTGGACAGAAGATCTTCCTCTCTGTCTCTCCTCTGTATATCTGACTTTCCAATAAAAATAAATAAATCTTAAAAAAAAAAAAGAGCCCTCCTGTAAATCCTTCCCTTGACTTCCTTTCATGTCCCTTAGTTCAACCTTTTACATAACAAAAGGGGTCTTAGTACCGGGCCCAGCATGACAGGGTAGCATGATAAAATAATGGTTAAAGTCCTCACCTTGAACATGCCGGGATCCCATATGGGCGCCGGTTCTAATCCCAACTGCCCCACTTCCCATGCAGCTCCCTGCTTGTGGCCTGGGAAAGCAGCCGAGGACGGCCCAAAGCCTTGGGACCCTGCACCCATGTGGGAGACCCAGAAGAGCTCCTGGCTCCTGCCTTCGGATTGGTGCAGCAGTGGCCGTTGTGATCACTTGTGGAGTGAACCACCGGAAGGAAGATCTTCCTCTCTGTCTCTCCTCCTTTCTGAATATTTGATTTTCCAATAAAAATCTTAACAAAAAAACAAACTAAAACAATGTTAGCACCGTGAATCAAAGCCAAGAAGATAATGTCCATATGATACCAATAATGAAGTTACGCTTCTAATGTCAATTTTCACTAGTGTCCTTTTTCTTTTCCTTGTTTCAGTATTCTATCCACATTGCATTTATTAGGTCTCCATGGTCCCTGCCAATCTGACAGCTGTTCGCTCTTCCCTTCGTTTGTTGACATTACAAATTTTGAGAGACACAGAGAAATAGACACAAAGGACTCTTGTCCGTTCGAATCCCCAGGACTCACCATGATTGGTGCTGGCACAGAGTGGAAATTGGGAGCCAAGAACTCCAGCTCAGTCTCCCACAGGAGTGGCAAGAACTCAATCACTGGAGCCATCACCACTGTTGGCCCTCACTTCCCCAGGGCCTGTAAGGACGGGATGCTGGAGCCAGGAGCCACTGAGGCTCAGGTCCCCTGGAGGAGGATGTGGCCCGTTTAACTGCTATGCTGAGCACTTCCGCCCACTGAGAGACTGAGACACAGACAGAGGGACAGATGGCGAGAGCACCTATGACTGGTTCCCTCCTCAATATGGTGGAGTCTGGGCCAAGCCAAAACTGGGAGCCAGGAGTTCAATCCAGATCTCCCACAAAAGTAGCAGGAACCCAAGTGCCTGAGCTGGCACTGCTGCCCCCTAAGGGTCCATATGAGCTGGATGCTGGAGCCAGGTGGCAAATTCAGGCACTCCACCATAGGAAAGGTGCATTTCTTTAAAAAAAAAAAAAAACTTTATTTTATTTTTATTGGAAAGTCAGATATACAGAGAGGAAGATCTTCCATCCACTGGTTCACTCCCCACATGGCCACAATGGCTGGAGCTGAGCCAATCCGAACCCAGGAACCAGGAGCCTCTTCCAGGTCACCCACGTGGGTGCAGGGTCCCAAGCCTTTGGGCGGTCCTCAACTGCTTTCCCAGGCCACAAGCAGAGAGCTGGATGGAAAATGGAGCACCTGGGACAGGAATCAGTGCCCATAGGGGATCCTGGTCTGTTCAAGGTGAGGCCACTGAGGCATCATGTTGCCCCCCTTTTTAAAAAATACATGCATATATTTTAATCATGTGTATGTGCCCAGGTAAGCTACATCTAGACAAGCCACATAATATTCCAGCACTCACAAGTTTCCTTTATCCTCTTCTTCTTCTTCTTCCTCTGCTTCTTTTAAAGATTTATTTATTTGAGAGCCAGAGCGTCACAGAGAGGGAGGAAGGGGAGCTGGGTGAGACACTCTTCCATCGTTTGGTTTACTATCTAAAAGTCTGCAACGGCTGGGGTTGGGCAAGGCTGAAACCAGGAGTCAGGGAGTCAGCGCAGGTGTCCCGTGTGGGCAGCAGGGGCCCAAGCACTTGGGCCATCTTGCACTGCTTTCTCAGGCGTGTTAGCAGGAAGCTGGGTCAGAGGTAGAGCAGCTGGGACTTGAACTGGTGCTCCGATAAGGAATGGATGCCCTAAACACAAGTGGTGGCTCAGCCTGCCATGCCACAGTGTTGGCCCACACACATTGTCTTCACAGGCCTGCATGCCCTCTGAGTAACATCGGTCCAAGAGGCCAAGCTGCTACGGTACAGGTGGCCCCCTGAGGGCTGCTGCTGCCCTCTTGGTAAAGGCATCGCTGAGAAGCCCTTAGGAGCCTTCTCAGAACCCTGCCAAGTGCTTGAGCTTACATTGTTAGCCCTGACGCTTTGTCCCCTGGCCCGTGTAGTCGAGCTGATTGCTAGGGAGGTATAAGCACACGCACATGCGTGAACATGTGTGTGTGTGTGTGTGTGTGTGTTGGGGACACCAGCCAGTTACTTGTTTTTTCAGTTGGTTGACTTTTAACAACAGAAAAGATTTATTTATTTCTGTTACAAAGATTTACAGAGAGAAGGAGAGACACACACAGAGAGAGATTTTCTATCCTCTGGTTCACTCCTCAGATCATTGCATCAGATGGAGCTGAGCTGATTCAAATTGGGAGCCAGGAACCTCCACTTCCTCTGCCCCCTGGGTAGCAGAGGTTCAAAGCATTGGACCAACCTGTGCTGCTTCCACAGACCATGAGCAGGAAGCTGGACAGGAAGCAGGGCAGCTGGGACACAAGGCAACACTCATTGGGGATGCTGGCGCTGCAAGTAGAGGATTAGAATACTATGCCGCTATGCCAGATTCTTCCCACCCTCCTCTTCCTTATAACTCCATTTTTTTCCTCCAGAACTGTCTCTCAACTATGACCATCCCAGAGGATGTCCTGGAGTCTGAGGGTGGCAGGTGCCAGGTGATAACTGCTGGCAGCAGCTGGAAGCTGCCTCTTCTGGGAGGGAGTGGCCATCAACAAGTCAAACTGGGTGCCCAGGCCAGCTGGGAGGACAGGAACAACCCAAGCAGTAGCTCCCAGGAAGTGAGTGGGGGGTGCACTCAGGATCGGTTCTCAGGCCACACAGCTCCTGGCTGCCTCTTCTGAGTGGTGGGGTGGGGAGAGGCTGGCGCTCAGCTCATGGGTTCCTCTGGGGGAGAGAACGCCATTGCTTCCCCTTGCTAACGGCTCTGGGAAGCTTGTAAACATTTGAATTCCTCTCTCTCTCTCTCTCTTTAAAAGATATTCTCTATATTTATTTTTAAAAGATTTATTTATTTTTATTGCAAAGTCAGATATACAGACAGAGAGGAAGATGTTCCATCCGTTGATTCACTCCCCAAGTGACCACAACAGCCAGAGCTATGCTGATCTGAAACCAGGAGCCTGGAGCCTCTTCGAGTTCTCCCAAATGGGTCCAGGGTCTCAAGGGTTTGACTGTTTTCTCAGGCCACAAACAGGAAGCTGGATGGGAAGTGGGGCAGTTGGGACATGAACTGGTGCCCATGTGGAATTCAGGCACTTGAAGGTGAAGGATTAGCCAATTGAGCCATTGCACCATGGGCATCTTACCCACCCAATCCAAAGCAGGGCTATCAGGATTAGAACCAGTGCTCAGGCCCAGCGGCGTCGCCTAGTGGCTAAAAGTCCTTGCCTTGAACGCGCCAGGATCCCATATGGCCGCCGGTTCTAATCCCGGCAGCCCCGCTTCCCTTCCAGCTCCCTGCCTGTGGCCTGGGAAAGCAGTTGAGGACGGTCCAAAGCCTTGGGATCCTGCACCCACATGAGAGACCTGGAGAAAGCCGCTGGCTCCTGGCTTTGGATTGGCGTAGCACCGGCCATTGTGGTCACTTGCGGAGTAAACCATCGGAAGGAAGATCTTTCTCTCTGTCTCTCCTCCTCTCTTTGTAATAAAAATAAATAAATTAAAAAAAAAGTTAAAAAAAAAAAAAGAACCAGTGCTCAAATGGGATCCTTCCCAGCACATTCAAGGCGAGGACTTTAGCTTCTGGGCTACTGCACCAGGCCCTAAAGCCTTCTTGGCACCCCCCAGTCTTGGATCAAGTCACCTACCCCTCCCGGGAAGTGCAACACAGTGTCCCCGAGGCCCGGAGAGGCCCGTGCCTGGCGCGCGCTGGGGCCACAGTCCCCTCTTGCCTCACTCTCATTGCTCTTGAGCCTGGGTGACTCAACACCGTTCCAGGAAAGGACAGGATCAAAGGTTCACACGGCCTTACTTCCGGCTGGGCTCTGGAGCAGAAGTTGCAGGCAGTGCAAAGAGGGCTGGCTGAGCAAAATGTGGCAAAAAGCTGGGGAAACAACCCAAGAGGAAGTGACTAGAGGAAGCATTCATTTGAAAGCCACCAACGAACAGATGCCATCTGCTTGCTTCCCAGCCCTGGGGCAGGGAGGGGGCACAGCTCCAGGAAGTAGAAGGCTGCTGGGCTGAGAAACACGTGTGTGTGTGTGTGTGTGTGTGTGTGTGTGTGTTGTAGGGCACACGTTAGCTTACTCTCAGGGACTCACACAAGTTCTGGGATTGGCTGCTGTTTATGTGGTCAAAAGGAACATAACTCAAATTTCTCTAACCCTACTTTTGTTTCTTGGCTGACATCAGGCCACGCATTATGTCCCGGCTCAGTCTTTCCCGGGCCTTAGTGTCAAGCTCAGGGTCAAGCAAAAGCTGGATCTCTGACCTACTCCACAGAGAGTTCATGCTGAACAGAAAGAAGAAGCAGGTCTTATGATTTAAAGAAGAAAGAGAGAAAGAGAGAAAGAGAGAAAGAGAGAGAGAAGGAAAGAAAGAAAGAAAGAAAGAAAGAAAGAAAGAAAGAAAGAAAGAAAGGAAGGAAGGAAGGAAGGAAGGAAGGAAGGAAGGAAGGAAGGAAGAAAGAAAGAAAGAAAGAAAGAAAGAAAGAAAGAAAGAAAGAAAGAAAGAAAGAAAGAAAGAAAGAAACTGAAAAAGTAATGTGGGTCTGGCAGAATGGCTTAGTGGCTAAATCCTTGCCTTGCCAACATCAGAATCCCATGTGGGCGCTGGTTCATGTCCCGGCTGCTCTTCTCATCCAGCTCTCTACTTATGGCTTGGGAAAGCAGTGGAGAATGGCCCAAAGTCTTGGAACATTGCACTCACGTGAGCGTGTGGGATACTGGAAGGATCTCCCGGCTCCTGGCTTTGGATTGGCTCAGCTCTGGCCGTTGTGGCTATTTGGGGAGTGAACAAATTGATACAAGATATTTCTGTCTCTCCTTCTCTCTGTACATCTGCCTTTCTAATAAAAATTAAAAAAAAAAATCTTTTGGGCCCGGCGTGGTGGCCTAGCAGCTAAAGTCCATGCCTTGAATGCGCCGGGGTCCCATATGATTGCTGGTTCTAATCCCTGGTGGCTCCACTTCCCTTCCAGCTCCCTGCTTGTGGCCTGGGAAAGCAGTCGAGGACGGCCCAAAGCCTTGGGACCCTGTACCCGTGTGGGAGACCCGGAAGAGGTTCCTGGTTCCTGGCTTTGGATTGGCACAGCACCGGCCATTGCGCTCACTTAGGGAGTGAGTCATTGGATGGAAGATCTTCCTCTTTGTCTCTCCTCCTCTCTGTATATCTGACTTTTCAATAAAAGTAAAATAAATCTTTTTTTAAAAAAAGTAATATATTTAAAGGTACACACACACACACACACGCAAAGGGGGTAGGGGGAATCTCATTTGCTGGTTAACTCTTCAAGTGCTTGCCGTAGCCAGGGCTGGGCCAGGTCGAAGTCATGATGCCTGAATTCCCTTTCCATCTCAAGTAGGTGGCCAGGACCCAACTACTCGAGCTGTCACCTGTTGCCTCCCAGGGTGTGCGTTAGCAGGAAGTTGGAACCAAGAGAGTGGAGCTGGGACTTGAACTCAGCCACGATGCTATAGGATGAGGACGTATCCCAAGCAACATATCCCCAGCTTGCTGTACTGAAGGCTGGCACAAGGGAGCCCAAGGCACTTTAGTTTCTCTCCGTTAAAAACAAAACAAAACAAAGCAAGACAACCTTAACCCTCATGGTCCCCTCGAATTGAGAATTTGAGTAACAGACTGTCAGTGTGTGCCCCACACCAACTGCTCAGTCTCGGTTTGCGACCAGGTCCCGGAATGCTGGGCGTCGATATGAATTCTAGCCTTTTGATTTCAACACCTGTCCTTGGTGGGGGTGGGGAAGTATAACCACTTCCAGATAGGAAGTTATTTTGGCAAAACACAGAAAGAAGATGCAGCTTAGCCTGGGAATACTAAAGCAGTGCCACCTCGGTCTGACAGTTCCCTTCAGAGAGACAAGGAAGCCAAGAGCAAAAGTCCCAGCTGCTCAGGTCAAATGGAAGCTTCCTGTTTATTTTTGTTCCTTACAGCCTGGAGGGCGGGGCCGGGGCTGGGGCGGGGCCCGGAGCGGAGAGAGAAGCTGTCCCATCGTTGTTCTCAGAATGAAAACCCGTGGGATCGGGCCAAATCGTGGTGTGGCCTGCTGCACCTGCCGCGCCCTCTCCTCCCACCGGAGGACAAGGCGGGGCTAAAAGCTCCGCGATAGTGATGGTGTGTGGGAGTCGCCCAGATACCGAGAGCGGGCTCATTCACACCAACCAGCGTCCTGTGAGATGGAGGGGCAGAGGCAAGCTTGTTATTTTTTATTTTGTATTTTTAAACGTATTTCACTTGAAAGGCATATGTACAGAGAGAATCTTCCACCTGCTGTTTCACTCTCCAAATGACTACTGTGGCCAGAGTTGGGTTGGTCCAAAGCCAGGAACCGGGAGCTTCTTCCAGGTCTCCCACGCTGGTTCAGGGTCCCAGGGACTTGAATCATCTTTTGCTGCTTTCCTAGGCCATAAGCAGGGAACTGGACAGGAAGTGGAGCAGCTGGGACATTCACTGGTACCCCTATGCGATGCTGGTGCCTCAGGTAGTGGATGAGCCTGTTGAACCACCACACTGGCCCCTAGTGTTTTTGGTTTTCTTTTACCCGTCAGAGCAGTGCTGAGAGTCTAAATGATGCAGTCACCGTCAAATAGGGACTCACAGGCTGAGTCAGGACCTGGCTGACTCTCGGGTCCTCCCCCGCCCCGAGCTACTTCCTCCTAAGTGTCTCTAATCACTCGGCCTCCTGCACCTCCAGCACTGCTGCTGCCATGTCTAATTCCTTGGCAATCCTCACACCCATACCTGCGCCATTTCTGCCATCTCCACGCTGGGGCTCTCTGGGGGGCAGGTGATCCCCTTGCACCTTCCAACATGGCAGACAAGCCCAGGTCATTGTCAAGGCAGGCGTGCTCCACCTTGGTCACACCTGTGGCGCAGGGTGAAAATCCATCCACCTAGAACGCGGGGATACTAAAAGGCATCATTCAGGACTGGACAGCTTGGGAAATGTGGTGGCTGCTTTTTTTTTTTTTCTTAATTTCTTTCTTTTTAAAAAGATTTATTTGTATTGGAAAGGCAGATGTGCAGAGAGAAGGAGAGACAGAGAAAGATCTGTCCACTGGTGCACTCCTCAAGTGGCTGCAACGGCCGGAGCTGAGCCGACCCAAAGCCAGGAACAAGGAGCTTCTTCCAGGGCTCCCACGTGGGTGCAGGGTCCTAAGACCTTGGACCAGCCTCCATTGCTTTCCCAGGCCACAAGCAGGGAGCTGGAAGGGAAGTAGAGCAACTGGGATACGAATCCCACCACCCTTTATAGGATCCCAGCACTTGCAAGGCGAAGATTTAGCCACTAGGCTACTGCTTTGAGCTCATGTCAGCTGCTTTGCAAAAGCGATTTGGCATTTTTGCATAAGGTTAACCTGAGATTTTCCATATGTCCAAGCAATTCCACTTGTCGATACCTCCCTGAGAGAAATGAGAACATAGGACCACACACAAATCTATGCAGCAGCAGCTGCAATAGCATTCCTCACTAGAACCCCAATGTCACAGCCACCCAAAAGCCTTTCAACTGATGAATGGATACTACACTTGATCTTAGCCAAAAGGCCGAGAAGCGATCAACTGATGAATGGATAAACAAAATGTGCTGCAGCCACACAATGACCTATTACTTTGTCATGAAAAAGCAAGGAGTGCACATGGTGAAACTAGAATGTAGTGCTACATTTTTTGGCATAAATGGCCACCCATTAGTGTGACTCAATTGATATAAAATGTCCAGGATAGGTGAATCTCAACTGACAAAGCAGGTTAATGGCAGCCAGGGACTGGAACTGGGGGTGGGGTGGGAAGTGTTTGCTAATGGGTATTGGCTTTCCTTTAATGGAGATAAAAATGGCTCTCAGATTAGATTTGTGGCCATGCCACAAAACTGAGTATACTAAAATCCACTGACATGTATTTTATTGTTTTAAAAAAGTGGTATTATTTGAGAGAGTGGTGAGGTGGTGGTGGCGTGCCCATCTGTTGGTTTGCTCTCCACCTGCACACAGAGGCTGGGACTGGGCCAGGCCAAAGCTGAGAGCTGGACAGACAATGCAGGTCTCTCCCTGCTGGGTGGCAGGGACTCAACAACTACTTCAGCCATCAGGAATGGACCCCCTCCTGGGGTTGGCATCAGCTGGAAGCTGGAATGGAGAGCAGAGGGGAACTCAAACACACTCCAATAAGGGATTTGGTGTCTTCCTTCCTTCCTTCCTTCCTTCCTTCCTTCCTTCCTTCCTTCCTTCCTTCCTTCCTTCCTTCCTATCTCTCTTTCTTTTTTGGAGATTTATTTATTTTTGTTGTAAAGGCAGATTTATAGAGAGAAGAAAAGATAGAAAAATCTATCCACTGGTTCACTCCCCAAGTGACTGCAATGGCCAGAGCTGAGCCAATCTGAAGCCAGGCGCCAGGAGCTTCTTCTGGGTCTCCCACATAGGTGCAGCGTACCAAGGTTTTAGGCCATCCTCCACTCCTTTCCAAGGCTACGAGCAGGTTGCTGCATGGGAAGTGGAGCAGCCAGAATATGAACTGGCACCCATATGGGATCTCGGTGTGCAAGGTGAGGATTTTAGCCACTGAGCCATCGCGCTGTGTCTCCCAAGTGGTGTCTTAACTGCTGTGTCAAATGCTTGCCCTGATAAATTGTATATTCTAACAAGATGAATTTCATATATACACTTGGTAAACTGTTACCAAAAGGTATCTGTGCTTTGGCCCACCTTCATAATTCTGATTCAGCATATTTGTGATGGGAGGCAGGAAACTGCGTTTTCACTATATCTCTTCAGTCCTGGAGAGAAGGTAGTTCCTAAGGAAGCAAGTAACATCCCCTAGGTCCCCGAAGAGTGCACAGTTGCAAATGGAAACCCAAGGATTTCTTAGTGAGGTTGTGGAGGTCAGCACACAGAAGGCCAGGAGAGGGCTAGGGTGTGCCCTGCAAGGGCTGGGTGAGTCCATCAGAGCCAGGGGTATGGACTGTATGCACACACAGGACGACCACATACCAAGCCTGGGGAATGGGCTTGCTATGCTGGAGAGGCTATGGTGTGTGCTGGGGACCGTTTGGGCACTGCTTGTACTGACCTGGAAGCTGAAACTGGAGGAGGTAGGTTTGGAGGGAACGGGATGAGGTCATTTCCAAAAGCCAGGATGCGTTACAGCAGGGGCTGTGGCGTCAAAGGCCGCTGCAAGTGACATAAAGAAATCAGAGAATACAGGCACAGGACTAGCCTAAGACTTGTGTAAAATTGCATCATGGGGAAGGACTGGCAATAGGCAGCTGGTTGAGAAACAGGATGGAAAGCAAGAAGTGACATGAGGAGGGGTTAGGTCGAGGTACTTGGTGGGGGACTGGAGCAAAAATATCCAGCTTACAATGAGGATGGGAAATTGTTGCCAGATTGGCAAATCAGGCATGTAGGAAAGGGAAGAAGCAGCAGACCACATGCGTGGTCACGGGTGTGAAAGAAAAAAAATATATGCCTGCTTCCAGGGCGAGGCCAAGACCTGGTTTGAATTTTACTTCTCAGGCTTGGCACAATGACTCAATTGGCTAATCCTCCCTCTTCAAGCGTCAGCATCCCATATGGGTACCAGTTCGTGTTCGGCTGCTCCACTTCCCATCCAGCTCCCTGCTTGTGGCTTGGGAAAGCAGTGGAGGCTGGCCCAAAGCCTTGGGATCCTGCATCTGCAGGGAAGACTTGGAAGAGGCTCCTGGCTTCAGATCAGCTCAGCTCCAGCTGTTGCAGCCACTTGGGGAGTGAACCAGTGGATGGAAGATCTTTCTCTCTGTCTCTCCTCTGTCTCTGTAGATCTATCTTTTTTTTTTTTTAAACAAAGATAAATACACTTAAAAAAAAATCCCACTTTTGTCACCACAGCTGTGGGACTTGAGGCAAGTCCCACGAGCCCTCTAGATTTTCCTTTTTCCCAATTATAAAGCTCAATTATACGAGCTACCTGCTAGGCTGTATTGAAGAGCAGCTGAGACCATCTGGTCTCTCTGGCATTCTCCACAAATGACGAGCTTCCCCGGGGCAGCCTGAAATCGTGCACTTGAGAGCAAGGAGTGGTTTTTCTAAATTTCTTGGGCAAATTCGAAATCACTACTGGAAAGCTCACATCCTGGCAGCACTGTGGTGATAGAGGAGGTAGCCCCTCCTATTCCACCGCTCAGGTCACATGGCTTGTTTGCGCGTGAGGAGAATCTGATCTGTGGAAAGCGAAAGTCCAATGGTCACCCTTTCTGGGTCCCAGGAATTGTGGACAAAATCATGGCGGCTGGGCTGGAAGGAGCGTGGCCATGAGTCCCAAGGTCACTTTCCTGGGCTTATGGCCAAAGAAAGGGTGGAAACTTGCATAAGCTGATGGGAAAACCAGAAGCAAAGGTCAGATTCATGTTAAGGACCCTAAGAGGAGACTATCCCACGTCACATCACCTCCCCCCAAGCAGCCACCTGGAGTGGCTTGGGGGTACAGTGTGGTGATCTACAGGAAGGCAGGGGTGTTACTGTCCAGGGCTGCCCCCCCACCTCATGGTGCTGCATGCCCTGGACAGAAGGTTACAGACTGACACTGAGGAATCAACATCTGTTGAGCTTCTAGAAAGTACTGCCCTGGGAAATAGATGATAGGGGTAAAAAAAAAAAAAAAAAAAAGAATTCTTGGAAACTCCTTGAAGCCAAATTTGGTGAGCTCACTGATGAGCAGGGTGGAGAGCCCCATAATTAGGGACGGCTAGGGCAGAAGCCTGGGATGCTCCCGGGCGGAGGAGAGGCTGCAAGATGGAGAAGGTGTGGCCGAGACAGGAAATCCAGCAGGAAACTGGCCTAAGTGCTGTGTCGAAGAAGGCTGGGGTGGCAAGAGCTTCAGATGTCCCGTCCGGGGAGAGTTAGGCTGATCCCTAGGGAAAAAGGCTGTGTTCAGAGGTACGCCTCTGGGCACTGAGGTCTGCCGTTGGCTGGTGGGGGTGGGTGTAAGCGGACACTCCCACACTCTCCCCCCGCAGGCCCCCCCCCCGCCCCCGTCCTGCCAAGCACTTAAGCAGTCTGTTTTGTGCAGGTGCCCAGAACAGTGCAGCTAGATCCCAGGCTGCCAGGAAAGCAGCTCTTCTTTCTGTGTCTCTTCCAGGCTCTCACTGGTAGGGCCAGGGCTAACGCAGTCAGCAGATACTGGCTCCTGGCTACAGGGCATCAAAACACCTCCAGTCGCTGCCATTGTCATGGCAACCAGGGTGGAGTGGCCCGATTCCGGTGCCAGTGTGGCAGAGGCCATGGGTGTGCCCAAACGGCCACACCTACTGACCCAAGGGCAGTGGGCAGGTCACCTGCACTGTCAGGCCTACCTAGTCCAGATCCGTAACTGGGCCAGGAGCGTGGGAGGGACAATTAAGCAAGGATGGCAGACAGTGACTGCACACACAGCACCCCATTCCCACATGACTTACTGCCACTTGTTCTTCCTGTGTGCGGTGCTGATTTTCGTTTTGCCCTGGCAGTTCAGCTTACAAAAGAAATGAAAGAGAAACAGCTCGTGCATTTGGCCTGAAAGGAGGTTTTGGGGGATGGAGTGACAGCAGCCCATGAGTGGGAAGGGGACATTGAGGGAGTCACTTCCTGATGCTCCCAGGTGCAGCCAGTGTTACAGAAATGCCACCTGCTTTCTGCGCGGCGTACTCACCCCGTGACGCAGTGTGGAGGTGGGAGAGCCAGCCTTGGTTTCCAAGTCGTTCTAAATTTCGTGATGTGAAACTCCTGTGTCTTCTGCCAAATTCTGTGTGTGAACGTTGTTTTGTCAAATCACTGACAGTTTCTGACACCATCCAAAGCTGCTGCCATCTGCTCCTAGTACCCCCAGCCTACCTTCCCCTTCAGTGCCCGGTAACATAATCTCCAAGCTCAGTTTATTCAGCCGTTTAAAAAAATTTTTTTAATTTGAAATACACAGCGACAGGCAATTATGTATATATGTATTTTCATCTAGAGGAGCTGTATAAGGAAGACTGACATACCACGAAGGAAGATACAGTGCAGTTATGCGTATGTACTTCTGAATAAAAGGTGTATCCCTACATGAAACTTAACAACATCGTGATACTAGGATGCTGGACTTTCTGCCATTGTCTGTATCTACAATGTCAGGATGCACTTCAATAGCAGAATATGGACTTGCGACTGTTGTTGAAGGACTATATTGCTGTAATATAGGGGAAAACAGTAAAAGGAAAGGGGGAACGGGGAGGGTGGAAGGGGAAATCCTTGAGCCTATGGAACTGTATCATGGAAAATAAAAACAATTGGCCCAGCGCAGCAGCCTATTGGCTAAAGTTCTCGCTTTGCAACTTTCAGGATCCCATATGGGCACTGGTTTGTATCCCGGCTGCTTCACTTTCCATCCAGCTTTCTGCTTGTGGCCTGTCCACTACATAGTCTGGAAGAAGCTCCTGACTCCTGGCTCCTGGCTTCAGATCAGCTCAGCTCCGGTCATTGCGACTGCTTGGGGAGTAAATCAGTGGATGAAAGATTTTCCTGTCTCTCCTTATCTCTGTAAATCTGACTTTCTAACAAAAATAAAAATACAAAGAAGAACTACAAAGTGACAGAGAGAGCGGGAGAGGGAGGGATGAAAAATACAGTCTATGGAGTAGGGAGGACATTTTAAAAATTAATTTATTTGATTGTTGATGCTATTTACATAGTTGAGAAGGATGTATGCCCATGTGGACCACTGATTAGTGTGGGGACGGTCGAGGCATACGGGAAAGTGGATGAGACTTCTGCTTGCCACTTTTTTTCCCCCTGTGCCTGGAGGAAGGGTGAAGAAGGTGTGAAGGTTACTCCCAGCAGCCCAACCACATCAGTACCTGGGGAAGGGGGATGGCCACTCACTGTCATCCCACGGTCCCTGATGTTCCCAGGGTATTGCTCAGTGGTTTTGAAGGTTCCGAGATGCTGTTGGTTTTGTTGCTTCAAGGATGAGGAATTCCTTCCGAGGTTCATTGGCGGACACGGTCCACCTTAGAGTCTCCATTCACCCAGGTACTTGCTGTCAAAGGTCTAATAGGCCTAACTTACTACACATCGCAGCTTAGCCTGACTACCTCCAATAAATTCAGAACATGGTAGCCTACTATTGGGCAATATCATCTAAACCCCAGCCTATTCTATAATGAAATGTTGAATGGCTCATGTAATTTGCCAAATACTAACAACCAAAATGGCTGTATGAGTGCACCCATACACCATTGCAAAGTCCAAAAATCCTAATTCAAATGATCCTCAATCAGGGACCATCTGTACTTTGCAATGGCCAGATCACAGGACAGGCACATGCTGTGAGAGGTGGCAGGGGTGGGGTGGGGTGGAGCTGCATCCTCTGTGCAGCCCAGTTTGGGGTCCATGCTTAGCCAAGTCACTTCTCAATTTCAAAAGCAGTCCTCAGTGTGCCAGCATCCTACCCAGAGTTCTTCTTCCGCTGCCACCTGCTAGAAAACAGATAACACCTAATATGGAAATGTCAACTTTTAAGACATGGTTTGACAAACATAAAAACAAAATCACGTTTCTGTGTTAATGGACAAGGTGGAGGTAGGAGGGGCATGATTAAGCACTGATTAATTGTGTGGTAAATCTTTATGGGGCACCTACTGCGCATGCAGGGTCGGCACCAGGAGGTGGCAGGAAGTGGTTGTTACAGTTGGACATTTGCCTGAGGAGCCACAGCACTGATACCAAGTAGAAGTACCGTTAGGCACCGCAGAGCAGCGCCTCTGCCAACAATGGACCATAAGCTATATTGCTGAGTGATGTCACGGCCATCTCAGCTGAAGAACACTCCCCGTGATGTTCCCACAGTGATGGAATTGCCTAGCAACACAGACTTCTGAATGTGTCCCTATCATTAAGCAACACGTGACTATATTCAGCGGAAGAGAGGGAGGCAGCAGTAATTCTTGCCCTACTCTCTCGATCAGGAAAAAAGGAACTTTATTCTCTTCAGTGCCCGCAAGGGCAGAGCTAATCACGTTCTTTATCCCCGTGCTGATATTTCGGAGCAGGCAACACATACATCTTTTCCCAGGAGAAAGCAGTTTCCCTCCTTTACGAGCTCCTTCCCAAAGAGAACTCGTGGGCCTAGTTTCTTCCTTATCTTTCAGAGGTTTCCTATGCATTTACCAACATATCTAATTACACCTTTCTTCTTTGTCTTCTATAAATGTTAGCCTTCCATATGCTTTCCTAAACCTTACAAATCTTTCTTGCCTCAGTCTAGCTGGAGTGGCTTCATTACACGGCCATACCACGGGGTTTGGGGCTAGCCTCGGATGGCTATTTTGCTTGCATACCAGACTTTATTAGAAACCAAGTTGCAACATATGTGTCTGTTTCTAGATTGTCCCACACATGCCTACATGCGCTGGCATCCCGTAGGGGCACCGGTTTCCATCCAGCTCCCTGCTTGTGGCTTGGGAAAGCAGTAGAGGATGGCCCAAGCTCTGGAACCCTGCACCTGTGTGGGAGACCCAGAAGAAGCTCCTGGCTACTGGCTTTGGATTGGATCAGCTCTGGCCATTGTGGTCACTTGAGGGGCGAATCAGTGAAAGGAAGATCTTTCTCTTTGTCTCTCCTCTCTGTATGTCTGACTTCCAATGAACATTAATACTTTTTTTTTAAGGACGAACATTTAAAGGTGGAGTTAGCAAGTAGAAGGGATGAACACAGTAATTTTCATTCATCTTGTTAACTTGCTCTCCACGGAGGTCATGCTCATTTACATGCAAAGCAGCTAGAAATGAATGTGTCATCTTTCCCACAGCCCTCTAAACACAGTATATCAGATCTCTGTTGCTGTGTAACGAATGACCAAAAATTCAGTGGCTTAACACAGCACCCTTTTATTAGCTCACAGTTTTAATAATTTTTAAAGATTTATTTATTTATTTATTTTAAAGATTTATTTTATTTTCATTACAAAGTCAGATATACAGAGAGGAGGAGAGACAGAGAGAGGAAGATCTTCTGTCCACTGGTTCACTCCCCAAGTGACCGCAACAGCTGGTGCTGCGCCAATCCGAAGCCAGGAGCCAGGAACCTCTTCCAGGTCTCCCATGTGGGTGCAGGGTCCCAAAGCTTTGAGCCATCCTCGACTGCTTTCCCAGGCCACAAACAGGGAGCTGGATGGGAAGTGGAGCTGCTGGGGTCAGAACCAGCACCCATATGGAATCCTGGCACGTTCAAGGAGAGGACTTTAGCTGCTAGGCCATGGCGCCAGATCCAGATGTATTTATTTTTATTGCAAAGTCAGATTTTTACAAAGAGGAGGAGAGATAGAGAGGAAGATTTTCTGTCCAATGATTCACTCCCCAAGTGAGCGCAACGGTCGGTGCTGCGCCAATCTGAAGCCAGGAGCCAGGATCTTCCTCCAGGTCTCCCATGTGAGTGCAGGAACCCAAAGCTTTGGGCCATCCTTGACTGCTTTCCCAAGTCACAAGCAGGGAGCTGGATGGGAAGTGGAGCAGCCGGGATTAGAACCAGCACCCATATGGGATCCTGGTGCATTCAAGGCGAGGACTTTAACTGCTAGGCCACCGCACTGGGCCCTAGCTCACAGTTCTGTAGGTCAGCAGTCTGCCTGGCATGGCTGGGTCCCCTTGTTAGGGTATCAGAAGGTTAAAATCAAGGTGTTTTCCTGACTGAGGTTTTGTGTGGAAGCTCTGCGGAAATACTGCTTCCAAGCTAGTTTGTGTTGGTTGGTGGGATTCTGTTTGCTCTGGTTTCAAGTCTGAATTCTGTCTCTCCTTGTTGGCTGCCTGTCAACCAGGGGCTGGTGGTTTGCAGCTCCTAGAAGCTTCCTGGATTCCTTGCCATGGGGCCTCCATCCTCAAGGAGCCTCAGGTTTTTGTTGTCTGACTTCCCTACTCTGACTTGTAAGCTCAGTGTTTGGAGGATCTGTGTGATTGCGTCAGGCCTGCCTGGACAATCTTACAGTTGCCTGATTTGGAGACCGAATCACAACTGCAAAGTCCCTTCTCAGCACCACACAGGTTAGTGTTTGAGCAGGTAAGTGGGAAAAAGTGCACTTAATAGCAGCAGGTGGTAGGCTGCTATGGGCCCAGCTTGGAATTTTACCTGCTGCACACACTGTTCTCATACATTTTGGGTCTTTCCCACTATGAGAGCCACAAATGAAACTCATCCATTCTTTCTATTATGCCTGAAAGTCTTCACATGTTTAAGATCCATTTGCACATGTGCTTTTTTTTGGGCAAGTACATTTATATATTTTTCTTTGTTCCTTTTCCCACTAGATGCCTGTGAGAAACAGCTTCACCAGGCCACCCAAAGGGTACGCTCAGACTCAGAAAGTGCAGTGAAAGCTGGATGGCATTAATGAGTCTGTGAGATTGAATACCTGATGGGCCAGCACACCTCGGGTGATTTACAAGCAAGCTGTTTATTTTCACCCACACAGGCCCCGCCCCTTGTTCCTCATTGGCTGAGTACTATAAGGTTACAATCTTCCTACATTTGCTTCAGCTGTTTTTGACACTACCCTCCTGTTTGCCCAAGAATTTTCAAGTGCACGTAACTTAGCTGTTAGGCCAGATGGTTGTCTACTCACAGCTAAATACCTTACATTGAGAAGGAATCAAATGTTTCCTTCTCCTAGTTTGTTTGAGTTGCCTCTTGAAACATTCATTCTTTACAACCCAGGTCAAACTTGTACTACGCAGGGGACTTCATCAAGCTCGCTCATTAACTCCACTTGACCGCTTTCTTGTGTTATTCTGGGCTTTAGGGTTTATTACTTATTCTTGGCTCCTGAGCTGAGCTGGTAAGCTTCCTTATTACAAAGATCTAGTGAGATGCAAGTACAGATTGAGTATCCTTTATCCAAACATTCTTGGGACCTGATTGGATGTTTCTGAATCTATGAATATTTA
The DNA here is from genome assembly GCF_017591425.1 of Ochotona curzoniae. NCBI lineage: Eukaryota > Metazoa > Chordata > Mammalia > Lagomorpha > Ochotonidae > Ochotona > Ochotona curzoniae. Next base: position 13,589,212 of record NW_024465023.1, on the reverse strand, counting down.
GGTACATATAGTGAGCTGTATTAGGACCCAGGTCAAAGTTCAGCCCTCACTGATATTTCACAAACACTTTATACACATAGGCTGAAGGTAATTTTATGATATGTTTTAAATAATTTTTTGCATGGGGTGGCCTGGCATGATGGCTTAGTTGGCTAATCCTCCCCTTGTAAAGTGCCGGGATTTCATATCAGTGCATCTCAGTCACTTCACTGATGATCCAGTTCCATGCTTGTGGCTTGCGTAAGCAGTGAAGTACGGCCCAAAGTCTTGGGACCCTGCACCCACGTGGGAGACCTGGAAGAAACTCCTGGCTCCTGACTTCAGATCGGCAGAGCTCTGGCCATCGCAGCCGTTTGGTGAGTGACCCAGCAGATGGAAGATTTTTCTCTCACTGTCTCTCCTTCTCTCTGTAAATCTGCCTTTTCAATAAAAATAAATAAATCTTTAAAGAAGTAATTTTTTTTTTTTGCATGAAACAAAGTTATGTGGTATGGCATTTTCTGCTTGTTTATACAGATAGAATTTTGGATTGTCAGATTAGGGATGCTTAATCAGCACCAAGCTAGCATCTGCAAATGGAGAAATCGATGCCTTGAATAGGAAGCTGAAATTTCGCCTTCTCACCACATTTCCCACGGCAACACACACCTCTGACATCCTTGTCTTTGTAATTTCCACCAATTTTTATAATTACTAAGTGAAATCAAAACATGTTGATTAGGTGTCTGCCATATGATCACGTACAGATTTGTTAGTTTTTTTTTTCTCTCTCTCTCTTTGGCAAAGGTTCATTGTGAAATTTGTCTCCAAATGTGTGTAACATCGTTTGATTTAGCTTATGATTAATATCGGATTTTAAAAAGGAAACACAGCTCATATGTTTATTAGAAAGACAGAGAGACCCTCAGCGACAGGGAAGCCGAGAGATCATTCCTCCGTCTTTCTGCTCTCCAATGCCTACAATAATAGCTGGGGCTGGACCAGGCCGGAGTCGGGAGGCTGAAACTCAATCCCGTTGTCCCATAGGGTGGCAGAAGCAAGCGCCTGAAGCATCAGCTGCCGTCAGGTATGTATCAGGAGGAAGTAGGAGTTGGGAACAGAGGTGGGACTCGATATGCAACGCAGTGTGCCAAGCCACATCTTAACCACCACACCAAATGCCTGCCCCTAATTTAAGATTTTTGTCGGAGAATATGTATTCATTTAAAGAGTCAAGTAGAATGAAAAGGGCTGTAATGAAGCCCTGGCCTAGCCTTCCCTGCTTCCTGTCTCTTCTCTTTCAAAGACGATAGTTTCAGTCCTTTGCTCTGTGTGTGTGCATAGTATGTGCATATGTTTGTACATAATAATGTGCATTGATATTTATTTTCTTTCCCTTCCTTCCTTCTTTCCTTCTTTCCTTCCTTCCTTCCTTCCTTCTTTTCTTCCTTCCTACCTACCTTCCTTCCTTCTTTCTGACAATTATAGAGAGAAGGCGAGACAGATTCTTCCATCTACTGGTTCACTCCTCAAATGGCTGCGATGGCCACAGGGTTGGGCCAGGCCAAGGCCAAGAGCCAAGAGCTTTTTCTGGGTCTCTCACATGGGTGACCGTCCTCTGCTGCTTTCCCCAGGGCATTAGCAGGGAGTGGAGCAGCCAGGACTTGAGTAGCCACAAATGGATGTTTTACCCACTACATCACAACACCAGCCTCTGTTATAGCCTTATCCTTTAGGTCAATTGTTCTATCATGTCCTTTCCATTTTGCTCATATCATGACCTTTCTTCTGCTGTTATAATCTTGCTTGTCATTATGTTTTGAACAGGACTTGGTCCTTCAAACTCATGTAGACATGTCAATCCCATTATGCTAACAGTTTCAGTCAATCAATGCTAATGCTTGATAGATGAGCAGCAGAGACATGATCTGATCCATGCATCTCAGAAGTGAGCCATATGCCAGGTTGTTATGTCATCGGGGTCGTGCCCTCGAAAGGTGGTTCTCATGAGAGGGGTGGCTATTGAGGCTGAGTCTGGCTTGCCTTCCCCTCCGTGCTCCCTGGCCCACCATGTGATTGTCCCTGTACCACCCTCTGAGCTCACCTGATGCCTAGTGCAATGAACCTGCTGATCTTGGACTGTGAACCTCAAATACGCCTTCAGCAATTGTGCCTTTCAGCTATTTCAGCTAAGAGAACGGAAAGCTGACTAACCCACCCACCCTCTTTGTTCTTTGGGCTCCTTCTATTTAAACGTCTTTTCAAAAACCACTTTAGGAAGGTTTGGGTAAGTGGAGGAGGGGAATACATGTGGTTGTCACTTAAACCAGAATTCCTTAGTTTTGATTGTGTAGCACCAGCAACCCAACCCCAACAAAGACTGTCTCAATGATTGGTTTCCTTTAAATTGGGTCATCTGACCCCTCCTCATAGAAGCCCTTCCCCCTACTCTCGCCCCTTGCTTCCCCAAGGTCTGTATCCCATATGTGCTTAGTAACGTCCATAGTGGCTGTGGGTCTATGTCCCAAGTTGGAAGTCTGATCACATAACCAGACAAACGTTTTCACACTTGATTTGTGACTGTAGCGAGCTGGCTTGATCTTTAAAACTCTCATTCCTGCATTTGAAGTGGAACATGCTTGGTTTCCAATATATGTCTGTTCCCAGTGCCAGCTGTGGAAGCAAATCATTTCCTGGGCTGTGTGTTGAGTTACTTTGTAAAATCAATCAGGATGATAATACTCATCTCCTAGGGTTGTCAGGACTGAATGCAATAAAGCGCGTAGTTCATCAGTGCCATTCGGAGTGTGCTAGAATCCTTGGTCCTGTGCTCGGAAATTGTATACATAGAATACCAGGTTTAGTTCTATGTTTAATGCATGACCTACATTGAAGTGAAAAACACGGATGAAAATGATTATAAAGCTCAGCAATAAAACACATGCTGCCAAGTACATTATTTGGGTTGTCTTGTTTTTTTTCTACCATTTGTCATTATGGGCCTAAAGAAAATCCATATGGGTCCACACAGATTTGTTGGGAGAACTCAGCTTGCTTGACAATTACTTATTCTTCCTCACAAGTTCACAGGGGTGTTTCACCCCTTTCTGAGTAATCAATCTGAATTCTTAGGGGAGGTTTTTTTTTTAAGATTTATTTATTTGTTTTTATTACAAAGTCAGATATACAGAGAGGAAGAGAGACAGAGAGGAAGAGCTTCTGTCCGATGATTCACTCCCCAAGTGACCCCAAACGCTGGTGCTGCACTGATCTGAAGCCGGGAACCCCGGGTCTCCCACGTGGGTACAGGGTCCCAAAGCTTTTGGCCATCCTTGACTGCTTTCCCAGGCCACAAGCAGGGAGCTGGATGGGAAGTGGAGCTGCTGGGACTAGAACCAGTGCCCATATGGGATCCTGGCGTGTGCAAGCTGAAGACTTTAGCCACTAGGCTACTGAGCAGGGCCCACAAAATTTTTTTAAAATCTTTTTCTAAAGACAAATAATGTATTGCTTCTCAGTCTTTTGGCTAGGATCAAGTGTAAAGACAAATAACATAAAGATAATGTCAGTATGGTAAGAAGGAAGAAATATTTAAAAGAATCCAAGCTTTATTTGTTCCCATTTGAAATTGGAATAATCAGCGACTAGCACAATGGCTAAATAGCTCAATGGCTACATCCTTACCTTGCAAGTGCTGGGAGACACAGAAGAAGCTCCTGGTTCCCAGCTTTGGATCATTTCAGCTCTGGCCATTGTGGCCACTTGGGTTTGAACTAGCAGATGGAAGATCTTTTTCTCTGTCTCTCCTTTTCTTTTCTCCGTAAATCTGATCTGCCTTTCCAATGAAAATAAATAAATCTAAAAAGAAAAACACAGCAAGAGATTAGAACAGTTAGAATGGGTGATGGGTGCAACAGTTAAGCCACATGCCATATTGGAATACATAGATTTGAGTCCTGGCTCCATTTCTGGTTCCAACTTCCAGCTAATGCATTCTCTAGGAAGCAGTAGATGATGGCTCAGCGGGGGTTGCTGCTACCCATGTGGGAGACCTGAATGAAGTTCCCTGCTCCCAGCTTCAGCTCCTGCCCAACTCTGGCGAATGTCGGTATTTGGAGAGTAAACCAGTACATGAGAATTTTATCTATCTGTCTCCTTTCTCTCTCTCTGCCTTTCATACAGAAACAACAAATGAATAAGTGAATAAATAAATTAGAATAACCAATAGATGCTCTCCAGCAATTGTTCCTAAGAACTACAAAATTTCAGATTTTCTTCTAAATTCTGTTCCAACTTTCTCTGTCTCTGTCTTTTTTCCATTGTATTTGAGAAGCAGAGAGGCATACAGAGAGAGAGAGAGAGAACATTTTTCTTTTTAAAAATAAAATAAAATTTTATTTTAATAATGTTTACATAATGTTATATCCAGATTTTGAGATCCCCAGACATCATCAGGAGTCTGAAGTCGATGCAAATGCTTGAGGGTGGTTTATTCAGGCTAGCCTGTAACCCAGCTTAGTGGGACTGGGGAGGGGGCAGCAGCAGCAACAGCAGCAGTAGTAGTTGAGATGAATAGTTTTCATCTATTGGTTTACTCCCCAGTCACCCTCAACAACCAGGGCTGGGCCAGGCTGAATCGAGGAGCCCAGAACTCAGTCTGGCTCACCTGTATGCATGGCAGGGATGCAAGTGCTTGTCATCATCTGCTGCTTCCTAGGTGCTCATCAGCAGGTGGATGGGTAGGATGTGGAGGAGCCAGAACTTGAACTAGGCGCTCTAATGTGGGATGTAGAAATCCCAAGCGACACCTTAACAACGTGCTAAGCATCTGCCTCCTGTCTCAACTTTCTTTTGTTTCTCCAAACTCATCATTAGCATTTTGAGCAAACTCATCAGCACTCTTGTGTCCTTTATGGAGCAAGACAATGAAAACATTTATTTAGTCAACCAGTTAACTTCTACGGTAGCAGACAAAGTTCAAGAGTTTTCGTATTGACTATAGCATTTTCATAAAATCTTTTTGTAATGTTAGAAATTACTTTTAATGTTTCAATTCTGTTAAGTCAAAGAGAGCAAGTTTTACTCAATACTGCTTCTTTTGAGGTTGTCAAGCAAACCTTTCTGTAATTACTCTACTTCTTGTTGTGCTGATGGAACTATGGGTTTGAGCCATGTGAAAACTGATGTTTGCATGACCTGAAACCGTTAGCATATAAGGTAATAGGGCAAGTGTTTGGTCTTGATGGTTGAGACACCACTTAGCATGCCTGTTGTTTGCACCTGGCTCTGATTCCTGACTCCAGCTTCTTGCTGATGTAGACCCTGGGAGGCCACGGTGGTGGTTTAAGCAGTTGGGCCCTTGCCACCTACCAGAGACTAGGACTGAGGTCAGGATTTCTAGCTTCAGTGCAGCCCACTATAGGCTCGGCAGTTGAGGGCATCTGCGGAGTGACCCAGCATAGGGAAATCCTTTCTCTTTCCCTCTAGTTTTCCATCTCTCTGCCTCTCAAATAAATTCATTGAAAGAAAAAACTTCTTAAGAAAAGGTATCTTTTTTTCCTGATTGAAAAAATACTCTTCCATTTTAACAGAAGAATTTCATGAAAGTTTTTTCCCACAGTCTACAGGGGCTCCAGAACAGGCAGAGAACTGATGCTTCTTTGGTTCTATTCATGAAGCCTCATATCCTACTGGGCAAAACATGGAGTCTGTTTATTCACTGAGTAAACAAAATGTCAGCTTCTAAGAATGATATATTCTTCTGTTATAATTTTTTTTTCACTACTAAAATAAAAATGATATCTGAATGTTTCCCCCAGTACTTCTAGCAGTCTGGCAACTCTTGACCAAATGAGCCAGGTAGACTGACAGCACCCTCCTGCCACATGGCAGGCAGCCAGTGGAGGTGCTGGTGCGGACTCCGAGACGCCCCTGTTTAGTCAGTAGGGCATTGTCACTGCTCTCTGTGCCTGCTGTTGATCTTAGCGTCCGTGTTGTGGCTCCTGACACTCACTTTTGCCTCTCAGGTCTCCTGCTATTATTTTCCCCTGATCTTTTCCTTGATGCTAGGTATCTCAGCTCGGGTTTCAGATTTTCCCTGGGTTGACCTTGACCCTGGCTGGCTCTGCTGTAGCTGACTTGCAGGTGTCCTGCTTGGGTCTGGCCTGAAGATGGAGCCTGCAGTATTGGACTAACTGGCCATGTGTTCCCAAGGGGTAGCAGTGTAAGGGACACGCTCTGTTTGTGATGGGGTCAGCGGGCTGGAGGCTCTCAGACCCCAAAAGCCTGGCCTTGTGAGAGGCCTGCCCTACCACCCTGCTCCATGCATGCACGCTGGCTGAGGACAAAAGGCTCGTGGCCCTTGGTCACAGAGCATCTGTAAGAATTGCCTGGTGCCTTCCCCATGGGCCTAGTGCATCCGGCACTGCAGCGTTCTCTGACCCAACTCCACCCAGCCTGTTTATCTGAAAGCCGTGCCACCTCCACAGGCCGCTTCCACTGTGTTGCCCAATGAGGCTGCACTTCTCCATCATCAGCCTTCACGGAGTGCTCGCTTCATGCCAGGCACCGCACTAAGCATTTTGCACAAATCATCTCCTGAAGCCCAGTCACAAGCCTGCGAGGGATTTCCCTTCAGGCCATTTCACAGAGGAGGGCACAGCACCTTCTGGAACTTCCATCGTTGGGCAGCAGTCACCAGAGAGCTGTTTGATTCATGTCCCCCAGCCAGACAGAATGACTCATCTGTCTTAATGCTAACTCATCATCCAGGTCATAGGTCACCTCTGAATTTACCTCCTTCTGCCCAGAACATTTCATTCCTTGGTCACTAGAGCTTTCACCCTGTTGTCCTCTAGCCCCCTCTTAATGCCTGCTGCCTGTTAATATTCAGCAAGAATTTTCCTTGTCTCAGTAGGACATGACTTGTGTCAGATAGAAGGGAGGACTCTGGGATGCCATACAACGTGGACCAACAGTCATTGTGCTCCAAGTTGGGGGGTGGGCAGAGGAGAGAGCCGAGCACTCCTTTCCCCACTTTCCTTCCAAATGTTTCCGTTCTCCTTGTTGAAAGACTGCAATTCATTTTTTAGCACATGCAAGGTCATGGCTTAATCAGCTGTCAATGTCCTCTGTTCTCCAAAAACCACCTACCATCCTTGCCTCAGCTGATTTGTGTAATAGCCTGGCCAACTTCCTCCCCTATGGGGTTCCTGCGGCTGCTGTAACACGTGACCACAGAGTCAGTGGCTGCAAAGCACATCCATTTCCTGTCTTTTAGGCAGAGAGCTTAGCAGGCCTGTCCCCAAGGTGGTGGCTGCATTCATTCTGGAGACTCTAGGTTCATTCATTCTGGACCCAAGGCCCTGGTTTCTCCAGTGACAGGTGGCCCACGTTCTTTGACTTTAGTCTCTCCCTCCATCTTCAAAGTCAGCAGCTGGGATCCTTAAATTTCCCCCTCTCTGTCTCTCTGGGACCTCTGCTTCCATGGTCAGGTTGCCCTCTCTGCCACTCATCCTTCAGCTTCTCTCCCTCAAGGACTCTGATTACACTAAGGCCTGGCTGCATAATCCAGGATCATCTTCCCATGGTCAGATCCTTCCCTTAATCACATCTCTGTTGTCACATAAGATATTTTATTTACAGGTTCCAGCAATGGCCCAAGACAGGAGACAGGAGGTAGGAGGACCTTGGTAGGTACCAAGAACCTGGCCAACCCTTTCTAAAATGGACTGTGGGACCCTGAGAATGCCAGCCAGGCATGAGAACCCTGAGGACCTGAGGAAAACTGCCCTCCTTCTCAGAAAGCTAAGGGCCTTTCCTGATTCTGCCTCTCTCTGCCCATCTTGCCCTGGCAGGGGCCGGGAGGACACAGAGGCCTGGGTGCTGGCTGTAAACCAGATCGTCTTACCCCTTCCCATCACAAGAGTGATGATTTGCAAAGAAAGTCAGCATTTGCACACGTGCACCTACCCCGCCTCTTGGCCTTGCCTATCTGCTAATTCTGCTTCTCACCTGGAGACTTGCCTATTGACCTGATGCCCATCCTTGGTCTAACTTGTCACTTAATCAAGTCCATTCTCTAGCTCTTCCTATATCAGGAAAAATCCATGTGCCATCTGTGGTGCCCTGGATGCCAACCACTGCATCCTAAGGATGTGTGCGTTGCTCAGGGAAAATGGGCTGCAATTGTTTCTCCACTGTTCTCTCAGCCCCTCCGTCCCTCCTAAGGCATTCTGGTTGTAATGTGTGGCATGCATCCATGTCCCCCAAGTAGGGCCTAGATGACTCACTTAGAGCTCAACTTTGTGGATAACTAAAGGGCTGTTTTTTTCTTTCCTTTCTTTTAAAAAATGATTCATTTATTTTGATTGGAAAGGCAGAGTTACAGAGAAAAGGAGAGACACAGAGAAAGATCTTTTACCTGTTGGTTCACTCCCCAACGGCTGGAATAGCCAGAGCTGAGCCAATCCAAAGCCAAGAGTCAGAAGCTTCTTCCAGGCCTCCCAGTGGGTGCAGAGTCCCAAGGGTTTGGGCCATCCTCCACTATTTTTTCAAGCTGCAAGCAAAGGGCTGGATAGGAAGTGGAGCAGCTGAGACAAAAACAGGTGCCCATATGGGATGCTGGTGCTTGCAGGTGGAGGATTAGCCACTGAGCCATTGTGCCAGCCCCTTGCATTACTCTTATATGCATACACACACTCCTAGTCTATAGGAACTATGAGACCAGCTCTTCACGGTGGAACCTATTCAGACGTTGAACATGTGTTCAACGTCATAGGTTTAGAAAAATGCAAGAATGCAAAAAGTCATAGGTTTAGAAAAAACATAAGATTTAATTCAATCTTCAAATTTACACATCATTTCAGCTTGAATTAAGTCATTTTGACTTTAAGTTCTAATATGTGCATTTTATTTTGAAGTTTTATTTATTATTATTTGAAAGAGAGAGAAAGAGGGAGAGAGATTGAGAGAGAGAGAGAGTTCCCACCCACCAGTTCACACCTTGAAAGCCCACAGTTGCTAAGGCTGGGCTAGGTTGAAACCATGGGCTGGGAATTCCCATGTTGCTGGCAGGAGTGCATGACTTGGGCTACCACTGCTGCCTGCCAGGATGTGCACCAAAGGAAGCTGAAATCAACAGCCGGATGCAGCGTTGAACAGGTGCTGCAAGCCCCCAGGCCAAATGCCCACTCCTGTGCATATACTTTCAATAGTGACACATGGATGTGAGAACCTGGAAATGGGGAAGGCCTCACCCAGAGGTTGACCCTGTGGGACAAACTGTAATAATAGAGCTCAGAGTAGCTCAACAGTTACTGTGAATTGCAAACTGCTTGTTTTCAAGCTCCAGCCTTGGCCTGGCCGCTCCCCTTCGAAGATGCTACGATTTTTTTCGGTCTTGCCTTTTGTTTCTATTCTATTGTTTCAGTGAACTGAACACAGCTTGTTTGATGAGTTGAAAACCTTCCCTTTTAGGATAGCCTAAAGTAGTAAGATAATAGGATTTCTATTCTTTCTGGTGTTTTTTTCTGCAGCTTCCAAATTTTCAACTTTTTTCTCCGCATTTTTGGATTTTGCAAATGGCTTTGGTATTCTGGAAAAGAATTCGAAAGACAGAAAATGGAGAGGTTTCGGGTGTTGAGCAGGGTAGAACTCTTATGGGTCAGGAGGTGGATTCCTATAAACCACAGCACATTTTCAAAGAGCGGATTCAGTCATTCAGTGGCTATTTACTGAGTGCCGACTGGGTGCCAGGCGGGGTTCTGGAAGTCAGGGGTAGCGCCAAGCTTTGACTTTCTGAAACCAAATATTTACAGTTCTCTCCTAAAAAAGCCCACAGAGAACTGCAGGATGGAGCCAGATGGACAACGGTTGCCAATGAGGAGAGGCTGCAGGAGGAGACTGACTTAACTCTGAATTGTCTTGGGATCAAAAAACTGCATCTTAACCTAGCTGTGAAGCGCTCCTGACATTTTGCACACAGGCTTAAGTAACAAGCTACGTTTCCCCCGGTTCATCAGCATCTGTCAGGATGACAGTTTTTGAGGTGAGTGTTTGTCACATACTGATACAGTACTTAAGTTTTTAAAAGTCCATTAAAAAAGATATATTTTATTATTATTCTATATTTGTTTAATTTTGAAAATCAGAGTTACAGATAGGAGAGACCAAGAGAAAGATTCCCTGGTTCACTCCCAAAATGGCCAAAATGGTGGAACTGAACTGATTCGAAGCCAGGAGTCAGGAGCTTCTTCTGAGTCTCCCATGTGGGTGCAGGGGCCCCAGGCTTTGGGCCGTCCTCCACTGCTTTCCCAAGTGCATAACAGGGAGCTGGTTCAGAGGTGGAGCAGCGGATCCTGAAGTGGTGTTCATACGGAATGCTGGTGTTGCAGGCTGAGACTTAACTTGCTGTACCACAATGCCACGACCCTAGAAATACATTTTGCAAAGCCTAGGGGTGGGTGGGGTGAGGGCAGGTGTTCAGTGGCCTCTGGTGCTCTGGTATTTGGTACTCCCCGAGCTGCCATGGGTGGTACTCTGGGTAGCTGGATTTGTGGGGCTCACTCAGGTGGCAGTCAGGGTCCAGGTTGGTCAGGGAGGGTCATGCAGGGCTCGCATCACACCTGCTGCTCTTGAGCTGCTTCTTGCGCAAGAGATGCAGGAGTCGGGCCTGAATGTGGACTCCTAATGCTCCCAGCCGGGTCAGGCGTTTTTTGCAGTGTGGCTAGTACTTTGAAAACCTGGATGACCTGCCTATTTAGTGCTTTATTCACAAGACTGAAGCTTCCCATGTTTGTCCTAAGCATGCAAGCAAAGCCCCTGGGGCCTACCGAGGGGCCCAGCCAGGCCCACCTGCAAGCAGGAGAGCCTTTCCCTGCAGGTGTGAGCGGGCTGGTGTTAGAGTTTTAGCAGTGTCCTCCTGCCTCAATTCCAGGCTCCTGGCTTCAGTCTGGCTCAGAGCTAGCTGTTGCAAGCATTTCAAGGGAGGAAACCACTGACATGCAATGTCCCTTTGTTTCTGTCTTGTGGTTTCAATTATAGATTCACAGGGTAGACCAGTAGCCATCTCCTCTTGGGTAAATCCAATACAGGAATTGCAATGGTAAGACTATTGCTCAGGGCCAAGAGCAAGGGCTAAACTGATTTATCCTCCCCCTGTAAACCACCAGCATCCCATATTGGCACCAGTTCTAATCCCTGCTGCTCTACTTTCCATTCAGCTCCCTGCTGGTGGCCTGGGAAAGCAGTCAAGCAGCCTAAAGTCTTGGGACCCTGCACCCGTGTGGCAGACCTGGAGGAAGTTCCTGGCTCCGGATTTCAGATCGGCTCAGCTCTGGCTGTTGTAGCCATTTGGGGAGAAGATCCGTGGATGGAAGATCTTTGTCTCTTGTAAGTCTACCTTTCCAATAAGAATAAAATCTTTTTTTAATTAAAAAAGAATATTGCTCAGAAAGGATTCTAGAACCCCCCTACACCTGGGGAAGAGAGTAAGGGATGTGACTGAGGCAGCACTGATGAAGCACAGAGAACTTGCCAGCTGCTCAATTGGAATGGAATTCAAATGTGAGAAGGAAGGGCAGGGTGCAGAGCCGCAGGCAGCTGGCAGAATCAAGCTCAGCCCAGGCCTGATTGCTCCGCTCGCCTAGCTGCCAGGGGCCTGGCCCCAGCCGTTCAGACTTGAAGCTTTCGGAGACTGATCCCTGATCTCAGCCTGACCGGGCGCTTCCTACAAAGGCTCCGTTGTTGCCACGTGTTTGTATGAGCGTGGACCGAGAGCTCACCACATTTCCTCCTGTCCAAGTTCTGGAGGCCGCCTGCTGCTTGAACTCATGTTGATGTGGTCAGTGTCCCACAGTTTCCCCCTGAGCAGCAGGCCAGGCCCCCCAAATTCAGAGGGCCGCATGTATCACTGACACCCACAAAAACCCATTGATCAACAAACACATTGGCTCACCGTCAGCAGGTCAGCATTAGTAACGGCTGATCCATGGCCATGAACGGCTGCTGTGATGATCCGATCCTGGGGTGGCCTTCTGCCCCGGGCTTGTGCTAGGTTCTTCAAGCACAAATGCAAAGACGCCCAAGGTGGGCAACACTTCAAGAGTTGAGGAGGGCAGTTGGAGGGGCTGAAGTGCTTGGTGAGAGAGAAGGCAGCGTTGAACTTGTGTCCACTTCTCCCGCTCAGGACGTGTAGATATTTTTTGCTTCTCTTGGAGTTTCAATTCATGGTTCTGGAGGTGCTCATGGAGTGGAGTGATTTTAATTTTCGTGGCCTTTCAGAAATATTCAGCAACATTAAACAATTTATATGGTTCTTCTTTTGGCATGCATGTAGGTCTGGTCATAGTGTGTGAAATATAGCAGCCTTTTAAAAATATTATTTGACTATTTAATGCTAATTAAATTTTCAAATGCTCAAATTTAAAGGCCGGCATGGTGGTATAGCAAGCTAATCCTCTGCCTAGCAGTACTGGCATCCCATATGGGTGCTGGTTCATGTCTCGGCTGCTCCACTTCTCTGACAGCTTCCTGCTTGTGGGAATGCCAGAGGATGGCCCAAGGCCTTTTGCCCCTGTACCCATATGGGAGACGAGGAAGATACTACTGGCTCTTGGCTTTGAACTGGTTCAGCTCCAGCCATTGTGGCCATTTCAGTAGTGAATTAGCAGATGGAAAATTGCTGTCTCTGTCCCTCCCCCTTCTCTCTATGACTCTTTCAAGCAAAATAAAAATAATCCTTTAAAAAGTCAACTTTATTTTCATAAAATTTGATATTTATAAATAATATTTGCCACTTAATTTAAAAATTTTAATTGTGGTACATACACATAATAAAACATCTTAACAATTTTTTTTAAAGATTTATTTATTTTTTATTACAAAGTCAGATGTACAGAGAGGAGAGACAGAGAGGAAGATCTTCCATCCAATGATTCACTCCCCAAGTGAGTGCAACGGCCGGTGCTGAGCTGATCTGAAACCAGGAACCAGGAACTTCTTCCAGGTCTCCCATGTGGATGCAGGGTCCCAAGGCATTGGGCTGTCCTCGACTGCTTCCCTAGGCCACAATCAGGGAGCTGGATGGGAAGTGGAACTGCCGGGATTAGAACCGGCACCCATATGGGATCCTGGCGTGTTCAAGGCGAGGACTTTAGCCACTAGACTATGCTGCCGGGCCCTTAACAATTTTTTTAAAAAGATTTTTTTTATTTACTTGAAAGGACGAGTTACAGAGAGAGACAGAGAAACAGAGAGGTCTTCCATCTGCTGGTTCATTTCCCATACAGCTGTGACAGCCAGTCCAAAGCCAGGAGCCAGACCAGGAGTTGCTTCTGAGTTTTCCACATGGATGTAGGCACCCAAACATTTGGACCATTTTCCACTGCTTTCCCACACACATTGGCAGGGAGCTGGTTTGGAAGTAGAACTACCAGGATTTGAACCAGTACCTATATGCAATGCCAGCAGCACAGGCTATCCCACAGTGCAAGCCCTATATATCTTTTTTTGATTTATTTACTTTTTTTATTGGAAAGTCAGATATACAGAGAGGAGGAGAGACAGGAAGATTTTCCATCCAATGATTCACTCTTCAAGCAGCTGCAACAGCCAGAGCTGCACCGATCCGAAGCCAGGAGCCAAAAGCCTCTTCTGGGCCTCCCACTCAAGTGCAGGATCCCAAGGTTTTGGGCCATCCTCGACTGCTTTCCCAGGCCACAGGCAGGGAGCTGGATGGGAAGCGGGGCTGCCGGGATTAGAACCAGTGTCCATATGGGATCTTGGCATGTGCAAGGCAAGGACTTTACCAGCTAGGCTACTGCACAGGGCCCACATGTCCCTGTCTTGACTGTGTTTGGCATATGGTTCACTGGCATTAAGTACTTTCACACTGTTAGGTCAGGCAGCACTCCCTTCCAGCTTCAGAAGCCTGTCATTGGGCACAAATCAGCCCGTCCGCTTTAAACATTAACAAGCCCGACAACCACTGCTGTTTAATTTTATTACATAATAGTGAACCATTTCTCTCTCTGCTTTCTCTTTCAAAAGACAGTTTATGGGGCCGACCTGATGGCTCAATTAGCTAATCCTGTACCTTGCAGTATCAGCATCACATATAGGTGCCAGTCAGTGTCCCAGCTGCCCTATTTCCCTTCCAGCTTCCTGCTTGTGGCCTGGGAAAGCAGCAGAGGACGGCCAAAGTCCTTGGGACTCTGCACCTGCGTGGAAGATCTGGAAGAAGCTTCTGGTTCGTTCCTGGCTTCAGATGACCTCAGCTCTGGCCATTGCGGTCATTTGGGGAGTGAACCAGCGAAACGGAAGATTTTTCTCTCTGCAAATCTGCCTTTCCAATGTAAACAAACCAACAAACAAGGAAACAAATAATGACTTATTTATTTAAAAGGCCAAGTGATACAGAGAGAAGGGGGAAAGCCAGCTGCAGAACTTGCTTTTGCTGGTCCACCTCCTCAAATGGCCTCATGGTCAGGGCCAAAAGTCAGAAGCTGAGAACTGCATCCAGGTCTGCCACGTGAGGGTCAGGGGCCCGAGCACTTGAGCCATCCTGCTGTGTCTTGCGAGCAGCACCAAGAGGGAACTGGATCAGAGGCTGAGCAGCCAGGACTCGAACCAGCACTCTGACATGGCACGCTGGGGTCGCCAGTGGTGACTCTACCAGCTGAGCCTCAGTGTGCCCCCACCGTGGACCGTTTCAAAGAGAAATCTTACTGAAATATAGGAAACTATTGAAGTATTTTAATTTCACTGCCTACTTTATATAAAATATTTGATGTAAATATATTGAAGGTATATATGATTATAATGCAGTTATATTTTACTTTCAAACCCTTTAGATAATTATGAGAAGAACATAAATTACGTGAGATTTTTAATTATAGTAGTATATTTTGTAAGCTTCTGAAAAAGATAATGATGTGAATTTTATGGCATGTGTATGCTAGCCTGTGAATTATGCATGTCTTTATTTTATTACTTACACAGACTCACAGGACACATGGATACATAATCATAATTCATTCTCATACTCGATGATATTTTACAGACTTCCAGCCATATAAAAATCACAGCTTTACATATATATTGATTAGTTTGATCTCTGTGGATATATACTTGTCAAGATAGGAGAACATGTTTTACGTTAGTTTGCTAGGCTGGTGTATGATTGAAAGACTTTCAATACAGAGCACAGCTGAAGCGGAGCTTTACCAATACATCAGGCATAATCTGTAAAAGAGAATATATACTACCAAAGGAAAAAAAATAGAATATAGTTAGAAATATATGCAGTATTTCTAAATTAATTTTTTTTTTACAAATCACATGAATTTTTTTGTTTCTGAAGATGGATTGTTTATGCATTTTTTTCCTTTTTTAAAATTAATTACATTTCATTTTATGACACAGCTTCATAGGCCCTGGGATTACCCCAACCCCTCCCTGGACCCTTCCCCCACTGTGGATTCCTCCACCTTGTTGCAGTATTACAGTTCAAATCTAGTCAAGATTCTTTTTTATTTTTTAAGATTTATTTTATTTTTATTGGAAAGTCAGATATACAGAGAGGAGGAGAGACAGAGAGGAAGATCTTCCATCTGATGATTCACTCCCCAAGTGACCACACGGCTGGAGCTGAGCCAATCCAAAGCCAGGAGCCAGGAGCTCTTCTGGGTCTCCAGCGCAGGTGCAGGTTCCCAAGGCTTTGGGCCGTCCTCAACTGCTTTCCCAGGCTACAAGCAGGGAGCTGGATGGGAAGTGGGGCTGCCAGGATCAGAAGCAGCACCCATATGGGATCCCGGCGCATTCAAGGCGAGGACTTTAACTGCTAGGCCACGCTGCCAGGCCCCAGTCAAGATTCTTTCATTGCAAGCATGTACCATGCATAGATTTAAGCATCTTATTGTCCAGATAAATTCAACAGCTTCTTGGGGAGACCATCTCTGATCTGAAAGCAGAGCTGGCAGAATATCATCCCGCAGGGTCCTCTTTTTAAATTCATGTCATGGACAGTTGCCAGAACACCAAATAAAAATGCAAATATCCAGTTACATTTGAATTTCAAATAAGTAAGGACTATATTTTTTTAGTGTATGCTTGTCCCATGCAATATTTGAGACATACTAAAAAAGAAGTATTCATTGTTTGTCTGAAACTGAAATGTACTGAATGTCCTGGACTTTATCTTGCACTGTGACACACAGCGGCCTTGCCCCAGTCAGGCCTAATCCTGTGCACATTCTTACTGTAACTCAACTTTATGCAATCTGTTAGCGGTTTCATTTTGGAAGCCTTTTCACTGTGAGCTGATAACAGAAAAAATACCTAACGCTTCTGGGTGTGGTTTAGCAAACGTTTCTCAAGTGAACATACATGTCAACAACACCCAGAACGGCACCCACATCGTGGGAGTCCCTCAGGGGTCTCTGCTGACCACAGGCCCCACCTGTCTTCTAGAAAAACTCACTTTGGAGTAATCATTTCCTTGCTTTTCTCTCTTTTTTTTTTAAATAAATATTTATTGCTTTCTTTTTTTTAAGATTTTATTTATTTTTATTGAAAAGGCAGATATACAGAGAGGAGGAGAGACAGAGGAAGAAGATCTTCTGTCTGATGGTTCACACCCCAAGCGGCCGCAATGGCTGGAGCTGAGCCAATCCGAAGCCAGGAGCCAAGAGCCAGGAGCCAGGAGATTCTTCTGGGTCTCCCAGGCGGGTGCAGGGTCCCAAGGCTTTGGGCCATCTTCCACTGCTTTCCCAGGCCACAAGCAGAGAGCTGGATTGGAAGCAAGGCTGCTGGGATTAGAACCGGCGCCTATATGGGATCCTGGCAGGTTTAAGCCAAGGATTTTAACTGCTATGCTATTGCGCCGTGCCTGCTTTCTTACTTTTTAAAATATTTATTTTTATTGGAGAGGCTGATTTAAGAGAGAAGAGATAGAAAGATATTTCATCTACCGATTCACTACTCAAATGGCCGCAACACCCAGAGCCAAGGCAATAAGAAACCAGGAGCTTTTCAGGTCTCCCATATGGGTGCAGGGTCATTAGCTGCTTTCCCAGGTCATAAGCAGAGAGCTGGAAGGATGGGAAGTGGAGCATGAGGGACATGAACTGCTGCCCAGATGGGATGCTGGTGCCATAGGCAGCGCATTAGCTTGCTATGCCACCATGCTGGCCCCTCCTTGCTTTTTCTTTATGCTGGAATCATCTATGCACACGTTCTAAAACAGTGTGGTTTAGCTTTGGTCAGTGTGGCACGTTTAGGAAAAAAAATAGTGTTGTGTGCAAATTTTCTTTTTTCAAGGTTTATTTATTCCTTTATTGAAAAAGATACACAGAGAGAAGGAGAGACAAAGATCTTGCGTCAGCTGGTTCACTCCCCAAGTGGCCACAATGGCTAGAGCTGAAGCGACCTGAAGCCAGGAGTCAGAAGCCTGGAGCCCCCTCAGGGCTTCCCACATGGGTGCAGGGTTCCAAAGCATTGGGCCATCTTCCACTGCTTTCCCAGGCCACAAGCAGGGAGCTGGAAGGGAAGCGGAGGACCGGGGCATGAACCGGGCATGAGCCAGTGCCTGTATGGGATCCTGGTGCATGTAAGGCAAGGACTTTAGCCCCTGAGCCATTACACTGGGCCAAGAGTTAGAATCTCTAACCACCAAAGATCATAGGGCACCATCATGCTCCAAATCATGTGGTTTTCACGACAAAATCAGCCACCACGAAGTTTGGGGACTTAGATACCCACTGTTGGTTTGACTTTTGATTCCACGGACTGACAGTGTGCCCTGAGCTTGGCTGGTACACTCATTCACTCCTGCATCTGCCACGAGCTGCTTGGGCACCGGGGGACTGGCTGGTCTGGGAGGGCCTCAGCTGCAGAGCCAATCTTTCGTCTACATGGCCACACATGCCCAGTAAGCTAGCCTGGGTTTGTTCATGGGAAGGTGGTGCGGTTCTAGGAGACAAAACACACAAGTTTATGTTTTATTTATTTGAAAGGTAGAGAGAGAAAGAGAGATACAAAGAGAGAGATCATTCAGTCACTATTTCACTCCCCAAATGGAACTCCTTCTGGGTGTGACAGGAAATCAAGTTCAGGGCAGCCATCATACGTTGCCACCTAATACGTGCATTGGCAGGTAGCCGATCAGTAGCCGATCCAGATCTGCGGCTGGATCCCAGACCTTCTGATGTGGGATACAGGATTCCCAAGTGGGAGCTAAACCCACCATGCCAGTGTGTGTCTCCGTTGGTTTTTTTTTATCTTCATAACAACACAATTGTGATAAAATACATCGAACATTACCCGCGCCATTCTGATTGCTGGTAGATATATGCTTCGGTGGCATTAAGCACACGTTTGTGCTGTAAACCATCACCACATCCCCAGACTGAAGTTCCTCACCCATGCCACAGCAGCTCCTGCTTCCTGTCTGCCCACTCCTTGTTGCTGCTCTTCTGCTTCCTGTCTCTGTGAGTTCAACTCTTTAAAAAAAAAAAAGATTTATTTTATTTTTATTACAAAGTCAGATATACAGAGAGGAGGAGAGACAGAGAGGAAGATCTTCCATCTGATGATTCACTTCCCAAGTGGCCACAACGGCCAGTGCTGGAGCCAATCTGAAGCCAGGAGCCAGGAACTTCCTCCAGGTCTGCCATGAGGGTGCAGGGTCCCAAAGCTTTGGGCCGTCCTCGACTGCTTTCCCAGGCCACAGGCAGGGAGCTGAACAGACCTTTAAGCCAGGACACAAACTGGCGCGTCTATGGGATCCTGGTGTGTGCAACGTGAAGATTTAGCTGCTGAGCCATCACGCTGGGCCTGGATATCATGTGGCTTTAATTTCAGCTTGTCTGAAGTTTCCAGTCTGAAGAAAAGGGAGTGCAAAGTAGCCATCCTCCATGTTCTTGATCTGCCTTTTCTTTGGCCTGCCTTGCGGCATCTGCCGGCTTACGTCTATCCGCTCAATTGGATCCACCTGCAATGATGGTGCGTGCACCTCCAGGAAGCAAGGCTGGAAGAGGAGGTGGAAACAGTTCTTGCTGACCCACATCAGTGTTTTTTTTCCAAGTGCAATATCTATAATTAGGCCCCTAATGACATTTTTCCTGGAGAAAGAATGAAGTCAATTTAGGAAAAGGGTTTTACAGCCCCAATGTGCCTGTTTCTTGAGATTCAAGATAACTTAAGGCTGGGTCAGTACTTTTCCACCTTTTCTGTAGGAAACCTATTTTTGGTAACACCAAGTCTGTTCTTCGTGCTTGGTTCCTCTTAAAGTAAAGAATAGAAAAGTTTTTGAAAGAAATATGTAAAAAGCTATTGTTTGGGAAAACACTTTTAATAAGAGAAAATCTTAGAAACTGAAGTCTGCCAAGCACAAGCCCTCATAGTCTTGATTCCATAAAATAAAAAAATATCAGAGCTGGCGTGATGGCTCAATTGGCTAATCATCTGTTGTTAGTGCCAGCATCCCATTTGGATTCCAGTTCATGTCCTGCCTGCTCCACTTTCCATACAGCTCTTCTTGTGGCCTGGGAAGGCAATAGAGATTGAGCCCAAAGCTTTGGGTCCCTGCGCTCACATGGGAAACCCAAAAGAAGCTCCTGGCTCCTGGCTTTGAATCAGCTCAGCTCTGGCCCTTGTGGTCACTTGGGGAGAGAATCAGCAGATGGAAGATCTTCCTCTCTGTCTCTCCTTCTCTGTGTAAATCTGCCTTTCCAATAAAAATAAAAATAAATAAATATTTAAAAAATGAAAATATCTGTGTGAACAAAAGTCCCATAGCTAAAGAGATAAATGAAGGCTCTCCCTCTCAAATCTTTGAAACAGATGTTAGATCACAGGCTAATCTCTTGAATATGCAAAAAGCTCTGACTAATCAATGAGAAAAGCAACTAGTAACAACAGCAAGCCGGCAGTGGCCAGGTACAGGAATAAAAAAAGAAAAAAGAATGGGCCCGGAGCAGTAGCTTAGTGGCTTACCTTGCATATACCAGGATCCCATATTTGGTGCTGGTTCATATTCCAGCTGTTCCACTTCCCTTTCAGCAATCTGCTTGTGGCCTGGGAAAGCAGCCAAGAATGGCCTAAGGTCACAGGACCTTGCACCCACGTGGGAGACCCAGAAGAAGCTCCTGGCTCCCGGCTTTGGAGCCGGTCAGTTCTGGTTGTTGTGGCCACTTGGGGAGTGAACCAGCAGATGGAAGATCTTTCTTTCTCTCCGTCTTTCCTTCTTTCTCTGTAAATCTGACATTCCAATAAAAGTAAATTAATCTTAAATAAATAAATAAGATAGGTCTTGGGGCAGAATCTATGTGGGAGTACGTGGGTTCTCCCATGTGGAACAGCAATCTCCATTGGCACATTCAAGATCTGTGGCTGGGAACAGGCCTGGATGGGGAGCTCAGGGGACGCCCCAGCTGGGTTGGGTTCCCACAGACAAGAGCAAGAGTTGAAATGGGGGCATTATCTGGGCTGGACATGGCTGTAGTCTTCCCCGGCATGGGTGTGGACTGGGTCTGGGGAGTGCCGGACTAGGCTAGACTCCAGCACCCACTAGTACTCATGATAGCCAGGGTGGATGTGGAATGGGCTGGGCTAGGTCTCGTCTCCTGCTGAACCACATCTGGAAACCGTCTGAGTGTGGACCAAGTGTGGTTGGGCTGTAACACCCAAAAATAAGCACCAGATTGGGTATGGGCTGGTTGTGCAAGGCCACTGTTCCTGTTAGAACAAGAGGTGGACGAAGTCAACCTGAGCCAAGGATCCGTCAGTGTGCGCAAAATCTGCCCACGGGAAGGTGATCTGATAGAGCAGTTTGGGGAATTCCTTTGCTAGGATGCAGTCCCTGCAGGTGAATGCAAGAACAAAGGCAAGGAACAGCCTAGACCAAACCAGGCTACAGTACCCCCGCAGCATACAAGTGGATCAGATCAAGCGGACAGGCCAGGCTGCTACTGGGCCAGGCCAGTTTATAACATCCACGGGCAGATCTGAGAACCAGGACGGGGTGCAGGAGGGGCTGGGTTGGGCCACAATCGATCAGTTTACGCTGGGGCTGGGACAGAAGGCTGGCAGGGCTGGGATAGGCTGTAGCAACCACTAGCAGGAGCTGGGGGCAAACTGGACTGAGCCAGGCTGCAGCACCTGCTGGTCTATGCTGAGGTGAAGTGAGCCATGTCAGTCTGGGGGTGTGGGTGCCGGGACCTTGAACCCTGGGGACGGGGGAATCATCGGGGTCCAGGTCTCCTAGCCTGGGTTTTTGAATCTGCCTGCCAGTGGGTGCCTGGTCCATGAGCCCCGGGAGTGGGGAAGTCCGATTGGGTCCAGATCACCTGGCCTGGGCTCCTGAGCCCACCTGTGGGAACTGGTCCTGCTCACTGGAAAAGTTGGTGCCCTGGACGGCAGGCCCTGATGCACGTGGAGGATATAGCAACCCACTGGGGCCTGCAGAAGACATCTGTTACTATAGCAGAGGAAGGAGAACAGAAGATTGGACGACTACCCCAGCCTAACGATGACAGCAAATATCTGGGTGAATGGAGACTCTAGGGTGGACTATGTCAGCCAATGGACGTTGAACATGTTCCCTCATCATTGGATCAGCGAGATCAACATTTCCAAACTATTGAAACCACCTGGGCAGAGCTCTCGGAGCATATGCCCATCAGCACCATGGGTCGATATTGGTTGGCATTTTCCCATCCCTGGGTGCTAGGGTGGTTGGTAGGCTGGGTATGGCTTCTCCTCCTTGTCTCCCTCTTCCCCCCAGACACAGGAAACAGAAATGGAAAGCTTGGAAACAATGACCACACCTACTTTTCCCTGACCCTCAGTCCTTTCCACCCTGGTCAACCAATGTAAGCATCATCTAAAATAAAAATAATAAAATAAATAAATAAAATAGAAACAAATGCATTTTTAAAAAAAAAAAAAGAAAAAGGAATATGAATGGTTTCTAAAATCTGGTAAGATACTAAATATAATTCGTACTTAAAGACCTATAAGTGAAAAACGTTTTAATGCAGCTAATGGGCAAAAAATCACATGATAGGGAGAAGCAGTTTTTGGTGTGCATGCAAAGTTGCAACTCCTTCAAGAGGTAGTTTGCCGATATGTAGCAATTCAGCAATATTTAACAGAACTTTTGAAAAGCACCCTGCTGATTCATGTGTGCTCTGGGAGATACAGGTGGTGGGTGGCTGAAGCACCCGGGTCCCTGCCCACCCACCCACAGGAGAGACCCAGCCTGAATCCTGAGCTCCTGGGTTGGCTCTGTGTACATTTTGGGGAGTGAATCAGTGGGTGTCTCTCTGTCCCCGCCTTTCAAATAAACAAAATAATTCAAAATTTTAAAAGACACCACCTCTTTGACCCCCAAAAATCGATTTCAAAAAATTTGGTGACTTTTTTTTTTCATTCAAGAAAATGGGTGAACATAGCTGTGGAAGAATGTTTGTGGAAGTACTGCTTGTACTGTTTGAATGACAGGGCTTGGTTAGTTACAGCACGCGTGTGTGTACTGTGGGAGCTCTAAGGACAGTGATGTGGAAAAATTTTAGTAGTGATCTTCGTTGAAGCTTTTCTCGAATGTTCTTCCTTACTTCCCCCTCCCTGCTGAAAGTGGGGCTGCACTTGCCGCCACCCTTTGAAGACAGGTGTGGCCACACACTTGCAGCCAGTGATATCTGAGCAGAGAAAAGTACACGGATCCTTTTCTAGGTGAACACCTCACGTGCTGACGTGTGACATTCTGTTTTCCCAAATCAGCGAGTGCGGGGATGTGTCTTAAGATGGCATAGGCTTTCTGAAGGACTCTGTTGAATATAGATGCCGCCCATCCGTCCGCCATTGGACATACACCACGAGTGAGAGATCAACATTTGCAATTTTTTTCTTTTGAAAAATTGATTTATTTGAAAGATAAAGTGACAAAGGCAGCCAGAGATCTTCCTTCCCCTGGCTCACTCCTGAAACAGCTGCAATTGCCAGGGCTGAGCCAGGCCAAAGCTGGGAGCCTGGAGTTCCACCTGGGACCCGCCCCACCGTGTGGATGGCAGGGACGAGTGCTTGGCCATCACCTGCTGCCTTCCAAGAGCATCAGCGGCGAGCTGGGAGGGAAGGACAACCAGCATGCAAAGTGGCACTCTGACGCGGGATGCAGGCATCACAGGCAGCAGCCTTAACACGCTGAGCCATTTGGAGTTTGAGATTCTGAATGCTTTTTCTTTGAGTTTGAGATTCTGAATGCTCGGCATATTCTGGCCTGTCCTGACTAATACAGTCTCCAAGGTAATTATTAAATGCAAAACATTGCAGTGCAAAAAAAGGAATTTCGTTTCAAGTACGTGCATGTGTGTTTGTATGCATAAGACATTTCTGGAAAGATTCGTGGGAAACAACAGGGCTTAACAAAAGGGTTGAAAAGAAGCAGAGATGGACTACACAATCTTTTCTTTTAATTAATTTATAATTTATTTAAGTATATAGATATCTGAAAGGCAGAGTGACAAGAGTGGGACACACACAGATCTTCCATTCACTGATTCACTCACCAAATGGCTGTGATATTGGAGCTGGGCCAGACTGAAGTCCACAGCCCGGAGCACTGTTGTGGTCTACCATGTTGGTGTAGGGATCCAAGCACTTGGACCATGGATGGTTGTGATATGGGATGCAGTCTGGAACTTCACCTGCTCCACTACAACATTGGATTCCCTTTAATTTTTTTTTAAAAGATGTACTTATTTGAGAGACATTGGTATTATGGTGTGTTGTGTTGGCTTTGTAGTTCATTACTAATAGCCTGCTATGACTATTTTTGTTTAATATAGTTGCTTTGTGTGGGTAGGTGTTTGGGAGGGTTCTCTAAGCTATATTTCCCAGAATAAAATTACTCGGTTAAGGAGTCTGGATACTTTTATAGTTCTTGCTATTTATAATCATTGCATATGCTGCATTGTGTTTTCAGTGTCTAAAAAGTATTTTCTTGGGGCTGGAATTCTGCTGCATCAGATTAAACTGCCACTTCTGACATCAGCATCCCGCAGCAGAATGCAAATTTGAGCTGTGGCTGCTCTGTTTTCTAGCCAGCTAGTGCACCTATGATAGCAGCAGAGGATGGTCCAAGTGCTAGGGTCCATGTGATCTCCCAGAAGGAGAGATGGGACATGGGAGATTGCCCAGAAAGAGTTCCAGGCTTCTGGCTTTGACCTGACCCAGCCCTGGCTCTTGGGGCCACATGGGGAACAAACCAGAGGATGGAAGATCTCTCTCCCTCTCTTTTGTCTCTCCTCTTTAACACTGCCTTTTAAATAAATATATATATTTTTAAGCAAAGGATCTAAGTGGTCAATTTTATTCTGTGGATTTCTTACCACATTTGCAAAAAGGGAGGTAGAATTTCTTGACTCCAACAACTGGATCCAGAGCGCCTAGACACGCCATTAAAAATCTGATTTTTAGATTGTAGAATTAAATGGTATGTGCAAGATCAAGGGCTGGGAGTGGGCCCAGTAGGGAGTCTGTGGGCATCTCTGATGGGCTGTGACTCCCACTGGTGAGCATGAGAACCGGAGCTGGGGGCGAGCCTGGCTGGAAAGGCAGTGGCACTTGCTAGTATGAGTGTAGGCTGGATAGTGGGGTTGATTGGGTTGAGCTAGGCTCCAGTATCCATGCAATGTGTATGAGAGCTGAATGGGATGTGGCACACGCTGGACCATCTGCTGCACATACTAACATGCACAGGAACCAGGATTGGGGGTGGGCCTACTGAGGGTTTTAGAGGGTCGCTCCAACTGGGCTGCAGTTCCTGTTGGTGTACGAGGGCAGAGTGTGTGGTAGGCAGGATTAGGTTGTGTTGCAGCATCCATTGGTTTGCGTGTGAGATAGGGCTGGGGACAGAACTGACTAGGTGATTGCAACCACCAGTGTGTGTAGGCTGATGTAGGCGATGGACTAAGCTGGACCCTGTACTGGCTGGCACACACAGGAGTCAGGTTGTGTTTACCTCTGGTGAAGTTTCTTTGGGGATTCTTCCCAACTGGATCACTGGACTCAGAACTGCAACCCCAGGGAAAATCACGGAATCTGCGGTCTGACTGTGGAGTACACGTGTCAGAACTGTGTCTCCACACAGCTGCTGAGGCCTGTGCAGTGGAGGGCATGCCTAGATAGCTCATGGGGGACATGACAACCAGTTCACTGAGGCCTGCAGAGGGCATCTAGTACCACGGAGGGCAGAACAAATTGGACATTTCTCCCGGACAAGGATCTGGGCAAATTGAGATTCTAAGGTGGACTATGTCAGCAAACAGATTTCCTCATCCTCGGAGCAATGAAATCAACAGCATCTCAGAACGATCAAAACCATCTGAGGGTCTTCACATCGGGGACCCTCAGATGACATTGGGTGGCCTTCCCCATTCTGGGGTACTGATGCAGTTGGGCTGCTGGGAGCAGCCCTCACCCCTTCTCCCCCACTTTCCCCAGATATCAGAGGGAAAAAAGAGATTGGAGGCAAGTTGTCTCACCCACTTTCCCCCATGCCTCGACCTTCCCCCCTCATCAGTGGTCCACATAGGCATGCATCCCTCTCAACTATGTAAATTTCAGAAATAAAATGTATCTATTATTTAAAAAAAAAAAACAACTCTGGCCTTTCTGCCTCCATATCTTAGTTCTTTTTTTCCTGTGGGCTTCAAGCTCAGCAGCCTCTTCCCAGGAGAGTTGAAATGGCCGCCAGTGTCTAACATTCTGTCCTCCTTAACTTTCAGAATCTTGGCAACGTTACAGACCCTCTGATCCCCAGGGTTCCACATCACTCTCTCCCAACCCCATTCCAGGAAGAGTTAACTGTCTTTAGGAACACGAGCTGGTCTGGCCAGCTGGTCGGCTCCTTATCACAGCCGCACAGGGTTGAGGAGGGGAGGGGAAGTTCCTGTAGGAGTGCAGAGACTGTCTTCAAAATCCGGCACCCTGGAATGCGGATGGTTTTAAATTATAAGAACCCTGCAACAGATGTCTTTCTTCTGAGCGTCTCCTTGTCTGCCTGAAGGCTGAACAACCAAGGAAGAAAACAGTGACCTCTGGTCCCTTCTTGGAGTTTCCATTGTCACAGGAAGAGCAGCTTAAGTCTGTCAACACACCTGGAAAGAATTTTTGTCACCACCATTGTTCTCTATTTTGATCTCATAGACCATCATTTACAATCCATTGTCTACTCTGCAAGCCAAACAAACTAGGTCTCAGGCTGTTATATAGTCTCCAAGTCCCCCGAGCTGTCCCAAACATCATTACGGCTCCCCTGATAGTCCCTGGCCTCTGCCCCCCTGTAAACAAGGAAGCATATGGGAATGGATTTTCAAAACTTGTGCGTGCTTTGCAATATTTGTTTTTGCACTCAAACAAACTTATATTTTAAATTCCACTTCTTATTTTTTTTTATATGGAATGCTTCACGAATTTGTGTATCATCCTTGCACAAGGGCCATGTTAATCTTCTCTGGATCGTTTCAATTTTAGTATATGTGCTGCCGAAGCAAGCACAAATTCCAGTTCGGAACAGAGTTTTTGGAGTCCCCTTCTTGAAGTTTCCAGATAAGTTTGAGCTGTTAGATTATCACATGGCTGTGATTTTTTTTCCCCCTCTTTACCACCTTAATCAATTTGTATGGCTTTGTTTGTATTGAGCTCTTGTTGACAAATCTTTTTTTTTTTTCTAGCAAATCTTCAGAGGACAAAAATTTCTCTTCAACCATACATCCCCTAAGGTGTTGTTATCTGAAGAAAAGGGTGAGATGGGGACTGGAGCAAAACAACAGATGCCCACTGGATTTCTTATAATCCAAGTGCTATCAAAGGCAGAGGTTAAACGTTTCAAAACAAACCGGTGTGATTTACTGCTTGTTTTTATTTTTTAAGATTTTATTGCCATGTGTTTTGACCATTTGGTAGATGGTGCTTTTGCTTTTTCTGTGAATCCAAACAATCTAAGTTGGTGAATAAACACTGTAAAATTCCACAGAACTAAGGAAAGGATGAATCTTTATTGTCTAGCGTAGGATCACAGTTTTTTTTAATACGCTTGTTTGCGAATGGTGTGATATGTGTGCACTTGAAAAGATTATATTAACTTGTTTCATGTTTATTCTTTCTCTGTTAAACTCCATCGTTTATGGAATTGTCTTCTAGAAGTCATGTACAATTACTTATTGAATAAACTATCAATCACATAGTATTTTCCAATTTTTCTTTTTTGCCTATTTTTTCCAGAAGTGGAATGTTGAAGATTCCTATGAAAAGAACATTTATCTTTTTTTTCCCCCTTGCCTTTTGGCCATTATCTTTTATGGACATTGTTGCAATGGTTTTTGTAACATGAACATTCAGTGTTTTTTTTTTTAAATTTTGAGTCTCATAATTTGATATACATCTGATCATTATGTAATAACCCTATTTATTGATTGTACTGCCTTTTGCTATGACATCTACTTGGTCTGCTCCCAAAAGAGTGATCCCAGCTTTTCTTCTGTTCATGTAGGAATATCCTCTTACCCTGCGCCTCTCTCGATAATGTTTTGGGTTTGCATGACTCCTGCAGGCAGCACATTATTGGATTTTGTTGTTCAGGAGTCGGCAAACTGCTTTTGTTTTACAGGAAACTTCAGCCTGTTTACATTCAAATCCTTTAAGTGATGACATTTTGCCACGCCCCAGTTCCTTGTAAGTTTACTTGAGTTTTTATTTGTTCTCTTCCTTTCCATTTATGGTATTTCTGTAGGGTACTTTCAACTTTTGGTTTCCTTTTCCATTAGAAGACAACCTTAACTAACCTGTTTTTCTAGCATCTTCAATTGTACAGAGCTGTTTTGTTCTAACATTGATGTAGCTATTCACTCAGGATACTTGGAATTCTTGTGTGGAGGGTTTTTTTAATTGCATAAATTTTATTTTTGATACTTTTTACATATTTGGCTAAGGTGTGAAGGGTCAAGGGCTTTAGGAAAGTGGGCGTGACCATTGCTTCGATTTGCTCTTTTTTCCTTCCTGTATCTGGGGGGGAGCAGAGACATCTCTCTAGCCATGCCTGTCCCAGTCCTGGTTCTCATGCTCACCAGTTGGAGTGGCAACCCAGAGGGAAGTAACCACTGTTTCCCTACTGGGCCCACTCCCACTCCTGGATCTCGCACTGTCCAGGTGGTATTGCACTTTAGCTCAACAAAGTTTTCCCTCTGTGCCAGCATCTGCTAGCTGATGCTGCGGCAAAGCCTGACCAACTCTCACTCCTTCTGGCTTACGCATGTACCAGTTGGTACATTCCACCCAGTCTGGCTTGCCTCCGATACAGCTGCTCAGCACGGTCAGTGCCGCTGTTCAGACTTACCTGGACTCTGCCCTGTGGAGATGTTAAAAGCCCAGCTCTCTGCTTCTCCCTGCCCCATCTATGGTTACTAGGTATTATTATGATCAATTTTATAATTTAATATTTTATCCTAAAAGAGATTTATTTATTTGAAAAGCAGAGTGACAGAAAGAGTCAGATCTCTTATCTATTGTCTTACTCCCCCAAATACCTGTCACAACCAGGCTGAAACTGGGAGATGGCAACTCCATCTAGATCTCCCACATGAGTGCCAGCAGTCCAGGCACTTGGGCCAGCTTCCTGCTTTCCCAAGCATATCAGAAGGGAGTTCGATCCAGAGCAAAGCAGCCAGGACTACAGCAAGCACTCGAATATGGGATGCCAACGTCATTGGCAGTGGCTTAAAGGGCTGTGTCACAGTGTGCACCTTGAGATTTTATTTTATTTTATTCTGAAAAAGGCAGAGAAGGAGAAGAAAAATCTGTCTTTCCAATAAAAAATAAAAATGATTGCTTTTAAAACTTATTTGTTTAGAAGAGAGGGAAGAAGAGAGAGAGAGGAAGAGGAGAAAAAGAGATTATCTCTCATTCAGTGGTTCACTCTCTAAATGTCTGGAACAGCTGGAGCTGGGCCAAGATGAAGCTGGGACCTTGGAACTCCTTCCAGGTCTCCCAAGTGGGTGGCAGGAACTCAGCTACTTGGACCAGCACCTGCTGCTTCCCGGGGTGCCCATTAGCAGCAGCCTGGATCAGAGGTGGGAGCTGAAGCCAGGTACTGCGATACCGGATGCAGGCATGGCAACCAGCATCGTCACTGCTCTGCCAAACACCCGCCCTATGATCAAAGCATTCTTGGATGATATGGAATAAAGTTCTGTCTTTGTTGGAAAAGCAGCCCGTGGGCCATTGAGGTGGTAGAAAGGCAGCAGGTCTAGATAAGGACAGAGCTGAGGCAAACAGGGAGCGTGAGAAAAGACCACATTGGGCCAGTGGGGAGCAAGAAACCACAGAACTGAAGGAGGCGGGGATGTCCTTAGCCATGGCTGGAGGTAGGCTGGGCAGAAGAGATGGGCAGAGGATGCTGGAGAGGGTAGGGGAAAGGATGGCTGATGGCTGCTGCCATGATACGCTGCATCACAAGACACTTGGGTTAGCAAGGGACAGCATCTAGGACAGTGCTTCCGGAAGATGGCTACACAGCCAAAACCTTCCTGAGCCTTAGTGACGTCATAGCTGTCCCTCACAGCACAGCCCCACGCATGAACAATGCATGTGCGGTGATGCTGGTGTGAACACCTGCCATGCTGGGCATTTTTTATAAAGCATGGTGTGGAGTTGTTTCTGTGCAGGAAGTACCATTCTGCTGCGCTAAGTATGTGAGTGCTTTATGTTGCTGCTATCCTACACTTTTCATGTTTACGTTAGCCTGTGCGCTCTTGGACTTAGGGCAAATTTTTGTTGTGAGGAGAATCCTTGTGTGTGCTACACCGGTGTGTCTCCTATGCACCTGCCTCCAGAGGCCACAAGGAGCGACCGGACGGCACTACCTGGTTCGGGCACTCTAGATGTTTGCACTGCAAAGCGGCAGCCTGATAGTACAACCCTGGGAACCGCTTCTCCGTACTTAGGCAATGGGGGCTAGCTTGCTTCAGACTCCTGGGCCACGGCCTCATTGTTGGCGTTGGTGAATCCATCCGCAGCGGCCACACCTGGCGGCTGGGGCAGAGTCTTGGTTTGGAGAAACTACGGATGGCGAATTTCAGAATGCGTGGGGGCTGAGAAGCATAAAACAGGAAGTACGGTGAACTCTGGAGCAGGCTGGATAAGCAGAAAGTGCTGAGTCACACACAAACATGCCTTGCACCATCCCCGCTTTTCGGGGACAATCCCTGAAGATGGGACAAAGCATCCCAGGAGTTGCCACTGCCAGGAGCTTCGGGCTCTTGGAATCCCAGTTCCAAAGAGTATGCATGCCTGGTGCACTGGGGCGGGCGGCTGGGTGCTGGATGCTCAGAGAGAGGCTGTCTCATTCCTTGCCACGTTCCAGGAGACGGCGACATCGTGCTCACCATCTGGTTTCCGGGGAGGTCTTAAGACACTGGGTACAAATGTCTGGGGGGAGGGGTGGTGGTCATGGAGGCAGTCACGTTGCTGCCCGAACACCCTAGCTCAGCATTTCACTTGATCGCAGCTGCTTTCTGGAGTTTGCGCAATGTTTAATGCCCACTCGCTGACCTTACAAAGAGAAAAAGGCAAAAAAAAAAAAAGGCTTGCCTTTTCCTGCATACATTTGCTCTCATCTGGGGAATTGGGACTTAATGTGGTTCATACGTTTTAAAAGTCTGAGCCGGAGTTCACAAGTCTTTGGAAACTCTCCAACTTTTTGGATGAAAAGCCGCGATCGGTGGTTATGACGTCATTACTTTGAATTACGCCTTTGCAGAAATCTGCCTGGCCGCAGAAAGAGGCAGGCGTGTCGACGGAGGTATTTAACGTGATGATTAAGGTAATTAATGATAGTTTTCACTTCTCTAGCATGGTACCTCTTCAGGGTCCTCTTTAAAAGTGCTTCCACAGGTTTTAATTAGGGCGAAGTCAAACAGCTCCATTTTACAAGAGGAGAATAAAATGTGAGAAGGGTCTGCTTGGGAGGATTTGGGCCCAACAACGGGCTGAAACCTTCTTCTCTTTGGTCAGTAACTGACATTCACCGGCTGTAGCATCAAGACAGCACAGGTTAGGGTCCGTGAGAAACCACTGCTTCTTCCGCACGACCTCTTACGATGATGTCGTCAAACAAAAATGAAGGCGAACAAAACCAATAAACCCACAAGGAATGTAATGCGCCCGCAAGGAGATTCTGATTCCCGGGTGCCCCTTTAATTGAACCGTTTTGCTTTCTGGGTTACGGATGAGCTCGTTGCTGATTAAACAATGGAAGGGAGACTTGCTGATTGGACCACTTTTTTAACGGATCATTTTCACTGTTGGATGAAAGAAATATGGGAGAGTTCATAGGACTGTATGAAAGGAGATACAGAGAACATAGAAACGTTTTGGGGGCAGGCATTTGCCTATGGACTGGATCACAGTGTCTGCTGCAGATTTCAGCTGTGGGAGTGAAGTGTGGGTCCCGGGGGTGGCAAGAGATGGCTCAAAAGGATTGCGTTCTTGTGGCCCGAGTGCGAGGCCTGGCTTCAGTGCCCAGCTCCAGACTTTGGCTCCACCAGGACAACTGCCAGCAGTTGGGGAGTGAATCCGTGGACGGGAGCCCTCCAGCTGTCTGTATCTTCTCTAATAATAATAATAATAAAAATTAGAAATGTTTCTTTATATAAAATATATTTAGCTACATATTTGAAAGGGGCCAAATGAGGAGAGCACACTTTAAAATGTTTACTCTTTTTTGTTTATTTGGAATGAAGAGAGAATATGTATCTTATTTCTCCTGTTTCTCTCTGCCTGGGCCTGCAACAGCCAGGGCTGGGCCAGGCCAAAGTAAGAAACTTGGAACTCCATTTGGGTCTCTCCTGTGCATGGCAGTGACTCAAGAACTCCAGCCAGGATGTTGCTTCCCAGGATATGCGTTAAGAAGAAGCTGGATGAGAAGCACGAGCGGGGCTCGAACCTATGCACTCCCGATATGGGTTGCTAGCATCCCAAGCAGCAGCTTATCTGGCTATGTCACAATTTCCACCCCACAGAGTCCACTTCTGAAAAGTTACTACAAAAACATTTCACGGGACACAAAAGCAGCAAGACCCCATTTGCTCACCACCAAGTTCCCACAGCTAAACAACTTTCTGCTGCTGTTAGTTTCCACCCCCCCCCCCCTTCCGGCTGCAGTTGGAGCATTTCAGAGTGCGTCACAAACACCATCTCAGTTCACCACAGGTATCTTTGTGCTTTGTCCTAGCGAGCAAAACTTCCAAAACTTTATGCACTCTACAAAACAAACACCATTAGCGCACTCTACACAACAGTTCTTCAATATCTGATATTTTCTTTTGAATAGTGTGAAACTGAGTAAAAATGGAATTGTTTGTTACGTCTTTTTTTTTTTAAAATGAAACAAGGTATATCCTTTCTTCCTCCTTTCCCCATTCCATTCATTTGTTGGGGAAAAAAAAGTAGAGTTGCCCGAGGAACTTTCTAGTCTATATGTAACTGATTGTATCTTTCATATCTTTTAACATGTTTCACCATCTCTCCTACTTCTTTTTTTTTTTTTTTTTTTTAAGATTTGTTTGTTATACAGTCAGATATACAGAGAGGAGGAGAGACAGAGAGGAAGATCTACCATCCGATGGTTCACTCCCCAAGTGAGCGCGACGGCCGATGCTATGCCGATTCAAAGCCAGGAGCCAGGAACTTCTTCTGGGTCTCCCACGTGGGTGCAGGGTCCCAAAGCCCTGGGCCATCCTCCACTGCTTTCCCAGGCCACAAGCAGGGAGCTGGATGGGAAGTGGAGCGGCCGTGATTAGAACCGGCACCCATATGGGATCCTGGCACATTCAAGCGGTGGTGGTTAGAGCCAGAGGTTTGATTAGCTCAGGGTTCTTTGTGTTTTGCTTTGTTTGGGGCACGAATAGCTCAGAGGTACATCACATCACATCAGGAGGCCCGTGTTGGCTGCTGGGGCCACTGTGGGAACATGTTAAGACTGATGGGTTGTGCGCCCAGCACGATAGCATAGCAGTTAAGGACCTCACCTTGACTGCACCAGGATCCCATATGGGCACTGTTTCTAACCCCGGTGGCTCCACTGCCCATCCAGCTCCCTGCTTGTGGCCTGGGAAAAGCAGTCGAGGACGGCCCAAAGCCTTGGAACCCTGTACCCGTGTGGGAGACCCGGAAGGAGTTCCTGGCTCCTGGCTTTGGGTCAGTGTAGCACTGGCCCGTTGCGGTCACTTGGGGAATGAATCACTGGACGGAAGATCTTCCTCTCTGTCTCTCCTCCTCTCTGGATATCTGAATTTGTGATAAAAATAAATAATCTTAAGGAAAAAAAGACTGATGGGTTGTAGGATCCACGACCTTTATGCAGGAGAGCGAAACTGTTAGCGCACTGCTTCCGGGGGAATTGGCTGTGACTTTGATAAAGAATCACGGACTACTGCAGTTGGCTTCCCTGAAACACCATCCATGAAGCAAAGGCAGAAGAGATCCGGGATGCTTTCCTTTTAGTTAGCAGTTTTCAGAACGACACCCAGGAAGTGGCAATGTCGCCACATCAGGGTTTTCCTGTTTAAGTATTGTTATAACCTCATGGATGTAAAATAAGTATTAATTTTCTTTGTTTTTTTTTTTTTTTTTTTTTTTAAATTCATCGCAGTCACTCTTCTTACACATGATTGTCCCACCTTTGGCAAATTTGGGCAACCTTCCATCGATCCTGTGGGTGTCTCCGATGTCCCATCCTTTGAGATAACACGCCTAGATTCCAGCATCGTGTTGTAGATCGCCTGCTCCCGAAGTGGCCAAGCCGTCTTTTCTGTAAGAAGTTATGGTCCCTTTAACTGGGGAATGATGAGACACCAACTTTGGATGAAAAGGAAAGAGTCGTGTTTTCAGATGATGTTCCAAGGAGGTGTCTTGGGGGTTGGGTGGGGGGGGGGTAGCGAGCAGCGTCCCTTGAGGAGGATGCCAGGTGACAAACGGGGTATCATCCTGGCATCGGAGCTACCTGCTGGGTCAGGAGGGCAGGGCCCTGGGAGATCATCCCCAGGGTGTGTGACCTTTGGCAAGTCAGGCCCTCCCTGGCAGCCCTCTTTCAACCAGCCCTACTGCGGCTCCAGGTGTATGACTAACATTTCCGGCTCCGGAGCACCCTGGGACTTTTCTGTGTGGGTGCAGCACCAGCGCCAGGCGAGGGAGCAGGCAGGGACCCCGGGACCGCCCCACCCTTGTTCTAGAGCCACGGCGCCCTCTGGCGGCCGCTCCTGGCATGGCGCCCGGGAGCCCCCGCCCCCTCGGCTTCCGGGGGGTGAGGCTAGGACATCGTGGCAGAGGTTTCGCAAGGACGTGACCTTAAAGGGGAAGATTCCCCTTGTTGTGGTTGCCAGTCGGGGCTAGCGAGTTGAACTAGTCTTCGGAAGGCCGGAAGGGGCGTGGGTGGGAGGCACTGGTGCCGAGACGCCCAGACCTGTGGCTCTCCCTGGCCCTCCAGCGCTGCCGCGCCACTGCGCCCCAAAATGGAGGCTGAGCTCGCACCCGGAGCGCGTCCCGGCTTGCCCTGCGGGCGACGTCACTGGGGCGGGAGTCAGAGGATCCTGTCGGCTGCCTCTGCCCCTTTCCCTCTTTCGGCTGCAGAAAGGAGATTGCAGCGCTAAGCGTGTGCCTGGGAACTGGGCTTGACGTTGCAAGGTTGCTAAAGAGACAACAAAGGAAGCAGTAGGGTGTGCGAGTAGAGTTGGGGATTCTAGCCACGCAATGGGTCCAACCCAAGGTCCAAGAGGAGTGAGTGCCTCTCTCGTCTTATTTTGTGCATCTCAAGCAGGCGGTGGGGCTGGGGGGTGTCTGTGCGGTGGCCATCGCTGTCTCTGGCTGCAGTCTCAGAAAAAACCAGGGCTTGGGAGGCACGAGGACTGATCCAGGCTCCCCTAGCGCCAGCTATCACCCTGGGGACACCCTGTCATCCTTCTTGAACTTCTCTACACATGAAAACTGAGGGGGGTGTGGACCAAATAATGGAGCTGTTTTCTGTCCCCTAAGAGGCGTAAGAACTGAGGGCTCCTGTCACCATCACTCAGCGACAGCACCTAAAAGGTCAGAGCCAAGGCCAGGGGCCAGGGGCCACGTCGTCTCTCTCTCCCCAGTTCTCCTTGAACTTGGATTCCCTTCAGCAACCCCCGTGGTGGCACCTGGGACAGGAATACACGCTCATGTACCAATATTTAAAAGTTGTCGCTCAGGCTAGTCATTCCCTAGAATATGTTCTAGCTTCCTGCCTTGGCAGATGTGCCCGGTCACGCTCTGAGAGACAAGCCCAAGCCTGGAATTCGTATATTTCTCAGTGTTCTGTGCTGCACGCTCAAGGTCATGGTCTGTCTGCCTTCTCTAGCCAGACCCTTAGCTCCAGTGACTTCTTGGCCCCGGATCTTCCTTATTGCTATCTAGCTTGAGGGCAGTACTGGGCAGGCGTTGGAGGGAGCGGGTGAAGGGTGATGGGGGTGTGGACTTGGTTCAAATGCCACCATCTTCAAAGAGCTGCAGGGCAGGTGGCTAGCCCTGAGCAGACAGAGCACTGGGAACGGACCATTTTCCCGGAAGTGGTAGCGCTTGTGCTAAGCCTAGCAGGAGAGCTGAGCGATCGGCAGGTGCAGTTACGGCACAGAAAAAGAACAAAGTCCCAATGACTATTCATTTGGGGGCAGGATGTCTGAAAGGATCACCAGGGCAGGAAGGCCAGAGGGCCAATCTATGTCTTCCAGGCGGCCAAAGTTTTGGGTGGCCACCAGTGGCAGTAACCCTGAGGGCCAGCCTCACTTGTCGGAGCAGGTTGAGACACCGAAGGCCACCCAAGGCAGCTCTGTAGCAATCAGTTCCCATGCCCTCCCTACCCCATGTCACCACCGTACCCAGCACCTCCTTACCAACAGCAAGGTGGAAAGCTTAGCTTCTCATGCCTTTCATAAGGTATTTTGTCTCCCTTCAGCAGGGCGTGCGCTAACAGATGCGCATAGAGAGAAATTCTCTCCTGCTTCTGTCCTTCTTCCTCCTCTTTCTTCTTTCTTTCTTTGTTTATTTGAATGACAGAGAGAGAGAGAGAGAATGAATTTGTCAGCTGGTTCACGCCCCCCAAATGGCTGCAATAGCCAGATGTCAGCCAGTTTTCAAGGCAGGAGCACGGAACTCCATCCGAGTCTCACCATGGGTGCAGGCGGCCAAGCACTTGGACCATCCTCTGCTGCTTTCCCAGGCACAACTGCAGGGAGCTGGATGGGAAGTGGAGCAAGTAGTGGACGCGACCATTGATGGCTTTACTTGCTGTGCCACAAGTCCAGCCCAAAAGTTTCCTTTGAGAATTGGCGCATCCACATCGTCCTGCCTGGCAGCCAGAGGTTGCTGTCAGATTGTCAGCCGCTCACCTTGAGCTGTGCACTTAGCGTGGGAACTGGCGGGGAATACCGGCTCGGCTCTGCAGCTGAGCTCGGTTCTCGGCAGGATGACATTCCAGTTGCCTACGGCAGTGGATTGATTGACAGCTCCCTTTGTTTCCATTGGCTTTCCCAGGATCTGTTTCGGGGGCGGGTGGGGGGGGGTTTAGGGGGTCCAAACTGACAAGAAGGGTTTTTCCTAGTTTTCTGGGCCCAGGTTTCCTTTTTCTTTAAATAAAGGCATGGAAGTGTAAGGCAGATAAAGGCATGGGCTGTAAGGAAACATGCGGAGGGAGTGACTGTAGAAGTTCCTTCCAGGTCTGGGCGGAGTTGGCTTCGTGGGCCTCTCCTTGGATGAACACCCAGGGTTTAGGCTGAAAACTCTTCCTCACCCATGCAATGGCTCTGTTTCCATGTGATGTGCGTATGCAGCTTTTCCAGCAGGTGACCTGTAAAGGCCAAGTGGGGGTTTGTGGGCCACCTGGATTTCCCATGCTGGCTCAGCACGCGCCTCCTCTCTCTTCCTGCCTCTTCAGGGGCGGGCGGGGGGGGGGGGGCGGCGGGCAAGTGTGTCAGCACCAAGTACCAGTGTGGGGCGCAAGACTACCGCAGCAGCTGGGGCCGGCTCCGAAAGGAAAGCCCTTTCTCTGATCTTTGCCAACAGGGTCCCCCTGGCAGTGTCTTCTTGGGGCCCCGTGTCAGTCAGTTGCAATTCCTATTCCGATCCTCCCTTTCAGAACACCCTCTAGCCTAGCCTTCCTAGCCCGGCCCCTGTATTGTTTTCTGGCTAACAGAGGTTGTAGGAAGCCAACTCCAGGGCAGCCAGAACTTAGCAGTTTCGCATGGGTACCTGGAAGCTCCGGTCCCACTCCCAACCCCTAGGCCTGGTGGATCTGCTGGGGCCAGAACAATGGGTGAGGGGTATCCAAACTAACAGATAGAAAGACCAGAGGAACCCCTCCTTCCCCCCTTGCCATCCTGGATACTATTCCATAAAGCAGTGCTTGTGGGATGTTAAAGGCTTCGGAATTTCCGTAGAGCCCTCTCTTGTTAAGATGCCCTTACTGAGTGCAGGGGTACAGGGTACTGACCCTTGAGATTCCAGCCACAGTTACGGTCGCGAGGGTCTCAGCTCAGTCCTGGTGGAGCTGAGAAAGCTCAGCCCACTTGAGAACAGGGTCCTGGTGGTGGTGGTGGTGGTGGTGGGTGGACTCAGACCAGGCGTCTAGTGTATTGGCATGGAAAGCCCCCCTGCAAGATCATCTACCACCAGCCAGCCCGCAGCAAGGAAGTCAGTCCACAGCCTCCATTTCGGGAGAGCATCAGGCACTTAAAACTGCCCTGACCCTCCTCCAGCTCTCACAGTTACATAACTGCGTCCTTGTTGAGAATGCTGACAACGCTATTTGGGCGGCAGGAAGCCAACTGATGGCTCCGTATTGCTTGTGGCTGGAGTTGGGGTCAGGGAACTGGGACTGGCGAGGGCTTTTGGCGGGAATGGGCCAGGCAGATGGAGGGGGCAGGAGGGCTGGGGCGGCCGAGGCCTGGGGCTAAAGCCGATTGGTGTTGTCAGCAAAATCTGTCCCTGGCTTTGGTGATTCGAAAGGCAGACACATTCTTTCATCTCTGTTAATCCTCATCTGATATAGAGGATTTTCCTACCATTAAATCAGAGAAAGGAAAAAAAAAAAAAACCACTCAAACCTGCACAAGCAGCTACCCATCTCACTCCCTGGATCCCCCTAAACCCACCTTCATCTTTCATCTGTTGAATCATTAGGAGTCTCTGTGGCTTGCCTGATTCAGGACATGGATGGGCTGGGATAGCGGAGGAGCGCTTCCAAGGAGGAGTAAACAGGTGGTTTTCCAGGATGGTAAGCAATGTTCCAGGGTGGCAGTGGGGCGAGGTGGGGGTGGGGTATTCAGGAAGGTTCTGGCCGCCCAGCATTTTCTTGCTGGCTGGAAGTGATGCCATATGAATTACTGTCAAGATTTACACACATGATTAGGCTGTTGGTTTCGGGGGTGGGGGAAGGGCAGGAGCTTCTGCCTGGCTGTTGCTATTGATCCCTCTGACCCCCTCCAGCCTGCCCCTCCCTCAACCAGGGTCATGAGCTGGGGTGGGGGAGGAAAGGATGTGGAGAAAGGAAAGGAGGGGTTGCCAGGGCCCCCAGGTCATCTGTGCTTTGTTCTCTCAGGTAGGGAGGGCCGCACAGCCAGGGGGCGTGAAAGGCCGAAGGATGCTGCGTCTGCTTCTGCTTCTGGGTGGTGAGTTCTTGGGAAGAATCAGAGAAAGCAGTGGGTAGACAGATTTGTTTGTTGGCAAAAAAAAAAAAAAAAAAAAAAAGCTACTGAGCACATGATAGGATGGGTGGCTTCTTGGCAACTTTCTTACTTAAGTTTCAAATATGAATTGATAGGTTGCAGTAAACCCAAATGACAATGGTTTTTAAACATGCTATTTTAAGCTCATTTGGTTACACACACACAAAAGTCCCTTAAAGGAATTACCATTCTAAAGGAAAAAGAAAAGGTGAAGTATAAATTGAGATCGTGGGATTATGGATGCTTACCCTTCTGCTCAAAGTTCTTCTTTGCCCTGTTGCTATAGGCAAATTTGATAAACTAAGCAGACCCATCAGAGAACATTCTCCCCGATTTGGGGCTGCTCACATCTGAGATACCAGAAGGAATAAGCTCTTGTTCTTTTTTATTTCCAGCAAACAGTTCTACAGAAAGAACATTATTATTTTTTTCCCTGCCCCTTGAGGGTGAATTTAATTATTTGACGTTGTAGTGGTCTATGGCACGGGCTGCTATATGGGTTGCTGGTAGAGACATTTTCCCAGCTCATCCTAAAATGGTACACATCAGATTTCCTTATTCTCTTTATTCCATCTTTTCCAAAAGTAGAACTCGCTGTATGCAGCCCATCAGCCAATGGGTATGCGCTGTGTACTTTCAATTTTCTCCAGGGATATTTGGAGGACTATAAGCGTATGGTCTTTGTCCTTGAGAAACTTGCATGCTTTTATAGGTGGTGTAATAAATAGATGAGGAAAAAATTGGAACAAGGCATAAGGAACACTGCGAGAAGTAGGACACGACTTCCTAGCTCCAGGGACTGCCAAAGGACAGGGGTTGGCATTTTGATAATTACTAGCAGCCAACTTCTTGCCATCATCTCTACCTAGAGATGATGGGAACCATCACTGACTCATTGGGACAGAACGTTTGCTTCTAAGACTCATTTCTCTGAAATGTGCACCAGGAACTCAGCCCTACGGGTCTGCACAGAACGGAGGTGATGCTCAGAGCCTGCAAGCTGCAGAACCGGAACTGTCCCCGCTACAAGAAACCTGAACTACAGCCAGGCTTCTTGTGACCAGCCCCAGAGCTCGGCGGTGACATCATTGGCTAACAATAGATGCACTTAAAATGAATGAATGCCTCCACATCCCCGAATGCTTTAATTTCAAACACACTGGAGCCATGCAGAGGCTGATCCTCGGAGTTGCAGGCAGACAACTTGGTGCTGCAGGAATGATTGGTGCCCTGCCCCCTTAACTGAATGAGTCTCATACAATTCCTTGGAGGGAGGGGATCAGAAGCGACACAGCAGGGGAAATCCTGACAGCAAGAGCAAAACGGCAGTTCTCCTGACCCAGCCAGGCTGGTCTCCTGGAGATGATGACAATCATCTCACTGAAAAGAAGAAATTTCCCCAGCGCCTCCCTCCACCTTAACCCCTTACTTTGCTTTCAGGACCCTTACATCTGGCTTACTCTACACTGTTGAGTCTCCCGAAAAAAAAAAGTGTGTTTATTTTTATTTTATTTAAGAGAGAGAGAGAGAGAGAGAGAGATATTTTCTATATGCTGATTCATTCCCCCAATTGTCTGCAACAGCCAGGGCTGGATCAGGCCAAAGTGGGGAGCCAGGAACTCCGTCCGGGTCTCCCATGCGGCTAGAGGGGCTCAAGCATTTGTCTGCTTTGGCAGGGAGCTGCTGCCTTAGCAGGGAGCTGGATTCAGAGTGGAATAGCCAGGACTTGAATTAGGCACTCCAAGAGGAGATACCAGCATCTGCAGTAGCATTTTAACTCCTGTGCCAAATGCCTGTCTCTACCCTGTGGGTCGTTAAAGAGAAACCAGATCTGTGTTTCTTCACCTTCCTGTCTTAGTGTTTAAGGCCCCAAATCTATATGTAGCTTTTCCATGAAACACGATCCCATTAAGTTTTTGAACAGCCCTCTATTCATAGATTTCTATATTTTTTTTGCACCAAAGTAGTTATCTTAGTCAAAAACATTTTTATTATACATTTAACAGACATATAGACTCATTACATATATATGTGGTCCTATATGATGCTTCATTGTATACAGTTGTGTGCAATGTCCAATCAGAACAAACACATTGATTTGACTTTTCAAGTATCTGACATTTCTTTGTAGTGGGAACATACCCATATCCCATCTTCTAGTTCTTTAATAGAGAAGTATAAATAGGTTAATATTATCTATTTTCACCCTACTGTGTAATGAGACCCCAGAACTTCTAAATCCTGTTGACACCTAGTATGTGTCAAGTGAAACTTCTTATCTCTCCCTCCTTCGTCTCTGATAGTCACATTGTATTTTAAACAAGATTTATTTATTTTTATTGGAAAGGCAGATTTATAGAAAGAAGGAGAGATAGACAGAAAGATCTTTTATCTGCTGGTTCACTCCCCATGTGGCTGCAATGGCCGGAACTGAGCTGATCTGAAGCTAGGTGCTTCTTCCAGGTCTCCCATGAGGATGGTTTGGGCCGTCCTTCACTGCTTTTCTAAGCCATAAGCAGGGAGCTGGCTAGGGAGTGGAGCAGCTGGGGCACAAGCTGGCTCCTATATAGGATGTCAGAGCAAGAAGGTGGTTATTAGGCAATTGAGTCATTGTGGTGCCCCTCCAGCTGTATTTTTACATATAATTGAAATCACCTCCCTTTTTTGGTTTGATTTCCATATGTGAGTGAAATTATGTGATGCTTGTATGTGTGCTTGACTTCCTTAACATCATGACCTCCAGTTCCATCCACGTAGTCGCAAGTAACAAAACTTCATCCTTTTTCCTGGCTGAGTCATTGAGCAATATACCACATTAAAAAAAAATTAATTCATTGGTGGATCGACACGTAGGTTTCCACTTCTCGGCTGTTATGAATAGTGCTGCAACAAACAAGGGGGAGCAGATGGATTTCATTTCCCTTGGGTGGACAGCCGGGAGTGGGGCTGCTGCATCATCTGGTAGTTCTATTTCAGCTTCTCAGCGAACATCCATGCTGTGGTCCATAAGGCTGCGCTGTTTACATCGCCCCTGACAGTGTGTAAGGCTTCCCTTTGTCGCGGTCCCTGCCAACAGTTTCTGTCTCCTTGCTGACAGTTCATCTTACTGGAGTGAGGTGATGCCTTGTGGATTTCAATGTGCCTTCCTCTGAGGAGGGGTGACGTGGAGCATTTTCTTCACCTGTCTGTTGGCCATTTGGATGTCTTTCTTTGACAAATGGCCCTTTAGATCTGTTGTACTTTTTTTTTAAATTGGGCTGTTCCCACCCCCCACCTTTTTTTTTTTTTTTTGCTATTGAGTTTTTTTTTTTTTTAAAAGAGATTTATTTATTTATTTATTTTGGAGAGGCAGATTTAACAGAGACAGAAGGAGAGACAGAGGGAAAGAACTTTCATCCTCTGGTTCATTCCTCAAATGGCAGCAATAGCTGGAGCTGAGCCCATCCAAAGCCAGCGGCTTCTTATGGGTCCCCCATGTGGGTGCAGGGTCCCAAGGACTTGAACTATGCTCCACATGCTTTCCCAGGCATGTTAACAAGGAGCTGGTTCAGAAGTGGAGCAGCCAGGATACAAACCAGTGCCTATATAGGATGCTAGCACCACAGGCGGAGGCTTAGCCACAGCACCGGCCCTCAGTTCTTTCTATATTCTAGATGTCAACTAGTTGTCAGATATTTAACTTCAAATATTGTCTCCTAGTCTTCAGATTGTCTTTTTGCTCTATTAATTATTTTCTTTGCTGTGCAAAAGCTCTTTAGCTTGTTGAAATCTCATTGGTCTGTTTTTGCTTTTATTTCTGGTACTTTTTGCATCTAATCTATAAAATCCTTGCCCACCCTCAAAAATTTCTACATTTTCCCCTACAACTCCCAAGTTCAGGTCTCACATCTACATGTGTAATCTATTTTGTGTGTAAATGGTGAGCTAGTTTCCCTCTTCAGCATGTATGGTATATTCAACTTTTCCAACACCATTCCTGTGTCAACAATTTGCTATAGATGCATGGATTTATTCCTAAGGTCTCTATTCTATTCCTTTGGTCTATCATTGATCTATGTATACGTTTTGTGCCAAATACCATGCTTTTTTTTCCCCAAAAGATTTATTTATTTTCATTGGAAAGTCAGATATACAGAGAGGAGGAGAGACAGAGAGGAAGACCTTCCATCTGATGATTCACTCCCCAAGTGACCACAATGGCTAGTGCTGCGCCGATCCAAAGCCAGGAGGCAGGAACTTCTTCCAGGTCTCCCAC
Organism: Ochotona curzoniae; assembly: GCF_017591425.1. Lineage (NCBI taxonomy): Eukaryota > Metazoa > Chordata > Mammalia > Lagomorpha > Ochotonidae > Ochotona > Ochotona curzoniae. Next base: position 13,546,180 of record NW_024465023.1, on the reverse strand, counting down.
GTGGGTGCAGGGTCCCAAGGCTTTGGGCCATCCTCGACTGCTTTCCCAGGCCACAAGCAGGGAGCTGGATGGGAAGTGGGGCTGCCGGGATTTAGAACTAGCAACCATATGGGATCCTGGGCGCATTCAAGGCAAGGACTTTAGCTGCTAGGCCACGCCGCCAGGCCCAAAAGATTTTTTTTTTCAAGGCTTACTTATTTTTATTAGAAAGGCAGATTCATACAGAAAAGCAGAGACAGAGAAATTTCTTCCATCTGCTGGTTCACTCCCCAAGAGGCCGCAATGGCCAGAGCTGAGCCAATCTGAAGCCAGGATCCAGGAGTTTCTTCTGGGCATCCCACATGAGTGCAGGGTCCCAAGGCTTTGGGCCTTCTTTGACTGCTTTCTCAAGCTACAAGCAGGGAGCTGGATGGGAAGTGGAGCAGCCGGGATTAGAACCAGTGACCTGTATGGGATCCTGGCACACACAAGGCAAGGACTTTAGCCACTAGGTTACCGTGCTGGACTCAAGCATGCTGTTTTAAATGTTTATCTAGTTATTTATTTTCATCTAATTGAAAAGATGAGCAACACACACAGAGACAGAGAGAGAAGGAGAAAGAGAGGTAGAGAGATTCTCCGATTTGTTGGTTCACTAACCAAATGCCTTTTCATCTGCTTCTATTATTCTGTCTTTCAAGTAAGAGAACATTCATAAGAGATAGCTTTGGCTATTCAGGGTCTTTTGTGGTTCCACACAAAAGAGAGAGATTGTCTCATTTGTTGGTTCACTAACCAAATGCCTGCAATCACCAGGGCTGGGCCATTGCAAGAAAGAGCCCAGAACTTCATCTGGGTCTCCTACATGGTTGGCAGAGACCCAAACACTTGATCCAGCATTGCCACCCTGCCAGGATGCATTAGCAGGAAGCTGCATTAGATGCAGGACATCTGAGACTGAAACCAGCATGCTGATGTGGGATGTAGGCATCCCAAGCAGTGGCTTAATCCACTGTGCCAAAATGTGTGCTGTCTCCTTGTGCATATACTGTTTTAATTGCTGTAGCTTCGTAGTGTAATTTAAACTCAGACAATATAATGCCTCCTGCTTTATTCTTTTTGCTTAAGATTGCTTTATTTGGGGCCAGTGTTGTGCTGCAGTGGGGTAAAAACCTCCTGTGGCGATGCTGACATTCCCTATGGGAGTGCTGGTTTGAGTCCTGGCTTCTCCACTTTCAATCCAACTCCCTACTAATGTGCCTGGGAAAGCAGCAGAATATGATTCAAGTGCTTGGACCCCTACCACTCATGTTGGAGGCCTGGAAGAAACTCCTTGATCCTGGCTTTGGATGGGCTCAGCCCCCACCACTGGAGGCATTTTGAGGAGTGAACCAGTGGATGGAAGCTCTCTCCTCCTCTGTCTTTCCATCTGCTTCTGTCATTCTGTCTTTCAAATAAATACATGAACATTCAAAAGAGATAGCTTTGGCTATTCAGGGTCTTTTGTGGATCCACACAAAATTTAGTATTGACTTTTGTCTAATTCTTCAAAATGTCTTTTGGGGCCAGTGCTGTGCCATAGTGAGTAAAACTGCACCTGAAATGCTGGCATCCCATATGGGCACCAGTTCAAATCCTGGCTGCTTCGGATCCAGCTCCCTACCAATGACCTGGGAGAAGTGGCTATAACAAAAAAAAAAAAAAGACTTGACATGATAACAAAATTAAAGTGATTATAAAATAGGGAAAGAGACCAATGAGAAAAAAAAATCAGTAAAGAAGTCTGTATTTGTGCCCTGTTCATCCCCATATTTTGAATTTCTGATGGCACAATTGACCTCTTTCCATGTTACCTGTCTCTTTAACTTTTTTCTGTAGTAGTTATAATTTATTTCAACCTTCATGATAAAGACATGCATATTTATATACCATGCTTATAACATCAGAATCTTCTGAAATGGTTTGCATAGTTACTCTTACCTGTGAGTCTACCTCCTGATAGTTTCTTCTTCCTTGTTAACATCTTGCATCTTTTCTTTTTAAGATTTATAGAAAGAGAAACGGATGGAGGAAGGGAGGGAGGCAGAGCGCTAGAGATATCTTCTGTCTCCTGGTTTGCCAGGAGGCAGGAGCCTCCTCTGGCTCTCCCATGTGGATTCAGGGTCCCAAGGTCTTGAGCCATTTTGCGTTGCTTTCCTAGGCCACAAGCAGGATGGAAAGTGGAGCAGCCAGGACACAAACCAACACATATGTGGAATGCCAATGCCACAGTCAGAGGATGAGCTTGCTATGCCACTGTGTTGGGTCCCAGGCGTCTCTTTCTTTCCACTTGATGAACTCTCTTGGCTATTTCTTGTAACAGAGGTATGGTGGTTAAAATTTCTGCTTTTGTTTGGGAATGTATCTTTCCCTCCAGCATATCTGAAGGATACCTTTGTGAATTCAGTATTCTTGGATGGCATTATTTTTATTCCACTACCATAAAAGTCTCATTTTATCCCTCCCTGAACTGTAAGTTTTCTGTCCAGAAGAGTGTGGTCAGGTGAACTTCAGCCTTGGAGAATCCCCTTCCCTTGAACTTGGAGCTCTTGATTATATACATCTTGGGGACAGATTTGCAGTGATATATCTGATCAGTGGTCTTTTTTCCCTTAAAGTTTTATTTCAAATTTATTTTTATGGGCTCAGCACAATGGCTCAGTTGGCTTATCCTCTGCCTTGCATGCACCAGCATCCCATATGGGTGCTGGTTCCTGTCCCATATGGGTGCTGGTTCCTGTCCCATATGGGTGCTGGTTCATATCCTGGCTGCTCCACTTCCCATCCAGCTCCCTGCTTGTGGCCTGGGAAAGCAGTCAAGGATGGCCCAAAGCCTTGGGATCCTGCACCCATGTTGGAGACCCAAAGGAAGCTCCTGAATCCTGGCTTCGGATCAGCTCAGCTCTCGCTGTTACGGCCACTTGGGGAGTGAACTAGCGGATGGAAGCTCTTTATGTCTCTCCTTCTCTGTGTAAATCTGCCTTTCTAATAAAAATAAATCTTAAAAAAATTGTTTGAAAGGCAGAGTGAGAAGGAGACAGAGATCTTCCATCTGCTGGCTTATACCCTAAATGGCCACAACGGCTGGGCCTGGGCTAGGCTGAAGCCAGGAGCCTGGGGCTTCATGCGGATCTCCCACAGACATGGCAGGGACCCTAGCACTTGGGCCATCCTCTGCTGCCTCCCAGGAGCATGAGCAGGGAGCTGGCATAGAAGCTGAGCAGATGGGACTCAGACCAGTGCTATTGCATGGGATGGCACCATAAAGGCAAGGGGTAGTGGCAGGGAGGCTCAGCAGGACTGAATTTTACGGGCCTGACGCTGAGGGGCAGTCCGCTCTCCTTTCTCCCCACTCCACACCCCTTGGAGCTGGAAGGCGGCTGACGCAGGCGACTGTTCCCTCTTCCTTTTTTTAATGTGAGCTTTCTTCTAATGAGGCACTGGACTTGCTCAGCTGGCTTCTCTAGCCATTGTGCAGGTGACGTGATGTGTGTCAAACTATTCATGTTGGTATGCCTGCACGGAGGGCATCGCTGGAACCTCCTACGCAGCCGTCATCCTGGCCCTGCCCAACTCAATTCTGTTTTCCACAAACGTTTTGAAGTGTCACCATAATAGTTAAGTGGATGAAGCCACTAAGAGTAGGTAGAATTGCTATTCAACCTGATAACACCCATTCGTAGTAAGTACTGGTGTTTCAGTGAAAGCTTGCTTATAAGGGTAAGTTTTGCATTTAAAAAGCAGTTGACAGGAAAGTAAAATCGCAGTTAGACGCCATTCACACACGCACTAGAATGGCTAAATCTTGAGTGTAAAAACTTTGTTTTTATTTCAAAGAGCAACAGAGAGAAACAGAGAGGCAGGGAGAGAGAGAAAGCAAAATCTTATCTTTTGGGATTCATTCCCCAAATGCAACAACTGGACTGTACAGACCGAAGGCAGGATAAGTCCATCTGAGTCTCTCACAAGAGTGCCAGCAGACCAGCTGTTGGAGCCATCACCTGTGCTTCCCAGGGTATGTGTTATCAGGAAGTTAGGTTTGGGAGCTGAGCCAGGGCTTGAACCCATGTACTTTGATATGGGATGCAAGCATTCCAATTTACATCATCACTGCTGCCTAAATCCCTGCCCCTAGAAATGCTAAAATTGAAGACGGTCAAACACCAAGCGCTCGTGAGGATGTGGTGCAATCGCAGCTCCCACGCACTGCTGGTGGGGATGTTCAATGGTGCCAACACGTGGGGGAAGTGTTTGGCAGTTTCTTCGAAAGCTAAACATATTCTTGTCATAAGATTTGGCAATCCCACGCCTACAAAAATGACACATGAGAACACATGTCCATAAAAAGCTTTACATGGGACCTGGCGCGGTGGCCTAGCAGTTAAAGTCCTCCCTTGAATGTGCCAGGCATTCCATACAGGCGCCAGTTCTAATCCCGGCTGCTCCACTTCCCATCCAGCTCCCTGCTTGTGGCCTGGAAAAGCAGTCAAGGATGGCCCAGGGCTTTGGCACCCTGCACCCGGCAGAAGAACTGAAAAGAAGTTCCTGGCTCCTGGCTTCGGATTGGCGCAGCACTGGCCGTTGTGCTCACTTGGGGAGTGAATCATCACACGGAAGATCTTCCTCTCTCTGTCTCTCCTCCTCTCTGTATATCCGCCTTTCCAATAAAAATAAAAATAAATCTTAAGAAAAGCTTTGCATGCATGTCTTTATATCAGCTTTTGTCACATGATGCTACCAATGGGAATGTCTATCAACAGATGACTGAAGATGAAAGGGCTCCCGTGTCAGAGAGCACTGCTCAGCAGGAGAGCAGCCACTCACACTCAGGACAACATACGCGAATCTCACAAGCACGTCGCGTTCAGTAAAACAAACAAACAAATAAACCAAAAAACAAAAAAACTTTTGAGGCAGGCCATTGATGAGGTTCTAGAACAAGTGGAACTAATCTATGGGTTGGAAAGCAGATCAGCAGTTGTCTGGAGGTGGAAGGGTTTGGGGGATGGACTGATGCTAAGGCGGCAAGTGGCATGTCTGGCAGTATGTGTCAAGTTCATGAGTGTCACGGCATGGATCAGTAGTTCCCTGCTTTGAACAACAGTACTCCTCCGTAGGAATGCGGTGCTTTGCTTAGTGTTCCTGTTACTGGGTATTGATCCCAGGTTGCCACGTGTCTTTGTGCATTTTAGGCTGTGGCAAAACAAGTGCAGCAGCCTACTTGGTAGAGAAAAGAGGTTTGTTTAGCTCACACTTCCACAGGTTCAAGAGCATGGCGCTGCCATCTGCCTGGCTCTGGTAAGGGGACTCACGGTGAGAGCCTGCCTGTGCAAGAGGGAGAGCTTGCCATGGTGAGGCAGGAAGCAAACCAGCTTTGGGGGGCATGCTGGATTTGCTTGCAACAACCTGTTCTTGTGGAACTTTGAGAGTGAGAGGGCCCTGCAGGATGGCTCAGTGGCTAAATCCTCGCCTTGCACATGCTGGGATCTCATACAGGCACCAGTTTGTGTCCTGGCTGTTGCACTTCCCATCCAGCTCCCTGCCTGTGGCCTGGGAAAGCAGTGGAGGATGGCCCAAAGCCTTGGGACCCTGCACCCACATGGGAGACCCGGAAGAAGCTCCTGGCTCCTGGTGGCAGAATGGTTCAGCTCTGGCCATTACAGCCACTTGGGGAGTGAACCAGTGGGCGGAAGATCTGTTTCTCCTGTTTCTAAACCTGCCTTTCCAATAAAAATAAATTAATCAATTAAAAAAAGCGAGGGGTGCATTAATCCCTACTAAATACTACTCCCCTGCTGCATCACCTAATGACCTCCCATGAGGCCCTGCTTAAAGATTCCACATCTTGGGGTGGGGGGGAAGAACAACAAATTCCACATCTTTCAACATCATCACACTGGGGACCGAGCTTCCAGCACATGAACATGAGCATGAATGCAGGGAACATGCATCAGTTCGGGGACTGATGATCGCCATCTAGTTCCCAGAGCCTTTCTGGGAAATTGTCTTCTACTCTTCAGACAGAGCAGGTCTCTACCCTCGGGTTCCAGATGTTTCTATGCCTCATGCCTCCCTTTAGCCAGCCAAGCTACAGCTGGAGTCCCTGAAGTTTTCTTTTTGTGTTACCAGAGCCGGTTGCATGATGTGAGGAGCGAGTTCTGGGGTCATGTGAGGCCGCAGGCTCTGACACAGCCTCCCCACGGGCATTTCTGTTTCCCTCAGCCAGTTTTGCTTTGAACAATCCAGCACGGGGTCTTGGCGTGAAAAACCAGTCAGGGGAACATTTGCCAGGAGTGGGAGGGGAGCGATCTCAAAAGCCAAAGTGGCTGAAAAGATTTTGCTGAGACCAGGAAAGTGACCATATTTTCCCATGCTATTTTGGTTTCACGAGGCAACGGCTCTTTGAAAACAATGAGGACGGAGAAACATTCCAGTCAGCCTGTGGTTGGAAACTCCATGAGTAACCATTCTCCAAGCAAAAGCTCCGGGGTGAAAAATACATATTTGCAGGGGCAGAGGGATGACTAGAGAAGCCTCTCTCTCGGTCGCTCTGTGTTAGAGGACATTGTTATATGGGGCACCCGAACACTGCTGGCACCACCTTCATGCAGGGCCGAGGGTTGACCAGTTGACACAAAAGCTTGGCCCTGTTTCTTGTGTTTGTTCACATTCAGAGATATCTTGTAATATTTGATTAAAATTAAGGTAAAATTCACAAGAGATAACATTTACCATTTTAAAGGAAATGACTCAGTGGCATTCAGTACCTTGACCATGTTGTGCAACCTTCACTCCTAGTCCTAAGACATTTTCATTTCCCCAAAAGGCAACCCCAGATCTGATAAAGTTACTCCCCATTCTGCCCTGCCCAGCCCCTGGCAACCACGAATGGTTTCTGTCGCGTAAGGACTTGCCTGTTCTGAACATTTCCTATAAGTGCAATCATACCACAATTTGTGGTCTTCTGTGACTGACTGGCTTGTGTCACTCAGCACGATGCTTTCGTCCTTATTGTACCATATACCAGTCCCTTATGGCTTTTAAAGGCATAGTACTGTTCCACTACATATAACCCTTGTCTGTTTTTTCACTCACTGGCTAACGAGAATGTGCTGTTCCCACCTTTCTTGGCTATTGGAAGCAATGCTGTTGATTCAGGTGCAAGCATTTGGTAGAACATCCACCTTGCACTGCCTTGGGCGTGGACTTGCTAGGTCACATTGTAAATCCGTGTGACACCTTGTGACATTTTACACCACACAGACGAATGCCATCGTTATACGCACATGTAGCATACTTTGACTTCTGCATTTTCACGGGCTGCGTGTTGGAGCTTTAAAACTACTGCTGCTCGACCTCGTCCCTGAAGATTCTGATGTAATTAGTTTGGTGCATGGCCTGGATACGATGGGTTTTGAAGCTCTTCATGAAGAGGGGTGAGGGAAATGGGGGAGGGTGGAGCAGTGGCATAGCAAATTAATCTCCTGTCTCTGCCCGCACACCGGTATACCAAATGGACCACCATTCGAGTCCTGGCTGCTTCACTTCCCATCCAGCTCTCTGTCTGTGGCCTGAGAAAGCAGCGGAGGATTGCTTAAGTCCTTGGGCTCCTGTATGCACGTAGGAGACTCAGAAGAAGCTCCTGCTTTCAGATCAGCTTAGCTTTGGCTGTTGCAATCATTTGGGGAATGAACCTGCAGATGGAAGATACTCTCTCTCCCTCTTCCTTCCCCTCTCTCTGAACTCTGACTTGCAAGTAAAATAATACATTTTTTAGGAAAAAGCTCCTCACGGGGCAGTTGTTTGGCACCTGCATCCTGAGTGCCTGGCTCTGCTAGTGATCCACCTTCCTGCTGATGCACACCCTGGACGGCAGCGGTGACAGCTCAAGTACTTGGCTCCCTGGTACCCACACTGGAGACTGGTGTGAGTTCCTGGCTCCTGGCTTCGGTCCATGCTGACTGTTGCAGGCACTTGGTAGGAAGGGCAGGGGTGGAGGTGAGCCAGCACCTGGAAGATCTTTCTTTCAAATAAAAATGAAAAGAAATACTTTTTAAAAATTGCTGAGATGATTTTTTTCAAAAAGTATTATTTATTTGAAAGGCAGGATGATTGCTTCTCGGCCTTTTGGCTAAGATCAATTGAAAATCATGATGCTATAGACAAGGTGAGAAAGAGAGTGTGTGTTCCTCCCTCTGTTGGCTTATTCACCAAATGGCCATAGGGCAGGAGCTGGGTCAGGCTGAAGCCAGGAGCCTGGGACTCTTTCTGGGTCTCCCACGTGGGTGGCAGTGGCCCTTGCACTTGGGTCATCTCTCAGTAATTTCTCGGGCTTACTGGCAAGGAAGCTGGGGTAGGAAGGGGAACAGCCAACACCCAAATCAGCACAGGATGCACGTGTCATAAGCAGTGGCTTCATTCACCGCATCATATTATTTTTTAAACATTTATTTATTTTATTGGAAAGGCAAGTGTACAGAGAGGAGGAGAGACAGAGAGGAAGATCTTCCGTGCAATGATTCACTCCCCAAGTGGCCGCAATGGCTGGTGCTGCACTGATCCGAAGCCAGGAGCCAGGAACTTCTTTCTGGTTCTTCTGCCGGGTGCAGGGTCCCAAAGCTTTGGGCCATCCTTGACTGCTTTTCCAGGCCACAGGCAGGGAGCTGGATAGGAAGTGGAGCAGCCGGGATTAGAACTGGCGCCCGTATGGGATCCTGGTGCGTTCAAGGTGAGGACCTTAACCATTACGCTATCACACCAGGCCCCACATCATATTATTTTTACTGGAAAGTCAGATATATAGAGAGAAGGAGAGACAGAGAAGAAGATCTTCCATCCGCTGGTTCACTCCCCAAGTGGTCGTAATGGCCAAAGCTGAGCTTGATCCAAAGTCAGGAGCCAGGAGCCTCTTCCAGGTCTCCCACGTGGGTGCAGGGTCCCAAGGCTTTGGGCCGTCCTTGACTGCTTTCCCAGGCCACAAGCAGGGAGCTGGATGGGAAGCGGGGCTGCTGGAACACAAGCCACACTCGTATGGGATGCTGGCGCTTGCAGGTAGAGGATTAGCCAATTCAGCCAGAGCTTCCCCTTCTCCTGCTTCAGGTGATTCTAACCCACATCCTTGACAGTGAACTGTCCTGCACTTTTCTTTGCAGTCTACTGCTGGCAAGTGTCAATATTCTGACTGTTGATGTGTCATTTTCCACTCACAGGGAAAACTTTCCATACGGTGCTCTCAGACATTCTGCCTCAATGAGGTTTGAGCCTGGACCAAAGGTGGCGCATGCGGCCTCGGCCCGGCGCTTCTGCAACTATCTCAAGCACTTGTAATGCATCTCTTCCTTGCCACTGAAGATGAGGAGATGAGAAACATGTTGAGATTATAAAGCAAACGCTGCATGAGAAGACAACAAGAAGGGTGGGAGTGAGTGTCCTTAGGGTTTCTGAGAGAATGAGGACAGGAGGACACACCCTCAGAGTGAGTGTGTTAAGATGGAATATTCTGGAAATCCCCACATTTGAATCCTGGAACTCTGAGGGAGGCTGAACAGGGGCCAGGGCTGAGCCCAGGCGCCTAGGGCTCCACGTCTGCCTTCTCCATCTAATTCCTCAGAGTGAGAACAAAAACACAGCAGTGACTTTGAAGTTCCAGATGGGTCCTTCCCCAAGATAGTGGCATGAGAAGAGAGGACTAACTGCCAAATGAGTTTAGCCTTCTCACAAGCTGTAGTTTCTGTGTTAATTTTGTAAATGTTCTCTGGCCAAGGTATTCCTACAGAACTCAGCTTTGCATAGCCAAGATTTGCTTGTGGGATGAACAGCACTAATTCTGGGAGAGGTTGCATTTCACTTGAAATTGGAAAAATCAGGGCTGTCCTAAAATTTGGTGATTAAATCTTGTATGTCTTTTGTCAATGAATGTCAAGGATTTTCTTTTCTTTTAATTATGTATTTGAAGGGGGGGGGGAGAGAAAGAGATCTCTTATCTCTTGTCAAATGGTTATTGTAGCCAGGGCTGGGCCAGGCCAAGTTGGGGACCTGAAACCCCATCCAGGTTTCCCATGTGGGTGGCAGGGACCAATGGAGAAGGGAGCCTGTCTTATTCTGGCTCTTATTCAATACTCTATTTTTTTAAAAAGATTTATTTATTTTTATTGGAAAGACAAATCTACAAGAAAGGAGATACAGGGAGAAAGATCTTCCATCCTTGGCTACAATGGCTGGAGCTAAGCTGATCCGAAGGCAGGATCCAGGAACTTCCTCTGCATTTCCTATGCAGGTGCAGGGCCCCAAAGCTTTGGGTCATCCTTCACTGTTTCCTCAGGCCACAAGCAGGGAATTGGATAGGAAGAGGAGCAGCGAGGACACAAACCGGTGCTGATCCTGGCACATACAAGGTGAGGATTTAGCTATGAGGCTATCGTACCGGGCCCTTGTTCAAGAATTTTGTTGCAAAGCACTGACTCCTTGCTAGGTGGTTGAAGTGGAGCAGTTTGTTTAGAGATGTTAGGTGTTCTCAGGCTTGCTGATTGGGAGCCATACTGCTCAGAGCAATCCTGTACACAGATCAGTACTTGAACGAACACCAGTGCCTTCCACGGTCTGCACTGGCAGGCAGCTGGAGTCAGGAGCCAGCACCAGTATCAAATCTAGGCGCTCTGAAATCAGTGCAGTGGCTTAGCACGCTAACTTTCTACCTGCACACACTGGGGTCCCAGAAGGGAACTAGTTCTTGTCCCGGATGTTCCACTACCCATCCAGTTATCTGCTTGTGGCCTGGGAAAGCAGCAGAGGTTGGCTCAAGTCCTTAGGACCCTGCAAGAAGTTCCTGGCTCCTGGCTCCAGATCAACTCAGCTCCAGCTGTTGCAGCCATTGGGGAGTGAACCAACAGATAGAGGATTTTTCTCTCTGCCTCTCCTTGTTTCTGTAAATCTCCCTTTTTAGTAAAAAGTAAAATTTAAAAATATACAGACACTCTGATATGGGATTGCCATGGCACTGGGCACCCCAATCAGTATATTAATTACCAGATCAAATGTCTACCCCTGGTGCCTACTTCTGAATTCAGGTGACATTGGGTGTGTGACTGAGAAAGCCGAGTTACATGCTGGGGCCTTAACTGCAAGAAAAGTTGGGAAGGGAGCTTAGACCTCTGTCTTGAAGATACAGGACTTACAGTGTAGGAAATGTGCCTAAATGTAGAGTGTTTAAAAAAGGCTGGACCAGGCATGATAGCATAGTGGTTAAAGTCCTCGCCTTACACACGCCAGGATCCCATATGGGCGCTGGTTCTAATCCTGGGGGCCCCACTTCCTATCCAGCTCCCTGCTTGTGGCCTGGGAAAGCAGTCGAAGATGGCCCAAAGCCTTGGAACCCTGAATCTGTGTGGGAGACCTGGAAGAAGTTCCTGGCTCCTGGCTTCGGATTGGCACAGCACCAGCTGTTGCGGCCACTTGAGGAGTGAATCATCGCACGGAAGATCTTCCTCTCTGTCTCTCTTCCTCTCTGTATATTTGACCTTCCAACAAAAATAAATAAATGTTTAAAAATGGCTGAGTTGAGTCCAGCATGACAGCCTGCCTAGTGGCTAAATCCTTGCTTTTCATCCATCGGAATCCCATATGGTTGCTGGTTTGTGTCTCAGCTGCTGCACTTCTTAATCCAGCTCCCTGCTTTTGGCCTGGGAAAGCAATAGAGGACAGCCCAAGGCTTTGGGACTTAGCACTCACATGAGAGACCCGGAGGAGGCTCCTGGCTCCTGGCTTCAGTTCAGGTCAGCTCCAGCTATTGTGACCACTTGGGGAGTGAACAAGCAGATGGAAGATCTTTCTCTCTGCTTCTCCTTCTCTCTGTATATCTGCCTTTTGAAAAAAAAAAATCTTAAAAAAAAATGGCTGAGTTATCAGAACAGGTGCTTAGCATGCAACATAAACAGAGATGGTTTGATTGCAAGAAACCAAAATGCACTTGTCCCTGCAGGTGGCTTGGGTGGATTCTGAAATGGAAATGGAAGTGTTTCAGCAACAAGTCCAGCCAGGCCTTCTGGGAAGCAGAAAGTTGGCCAGCAGCTTCCCGTCCTATGGGCTTCCTGAACTCCATGTCTGAATTGTTCTTGTCAGATCTCATCCTCTTAGCCTGGGCTACCGGCTGCATGTTTGTGTCCAACTCCCCCTCGAATTCATATGTGGAAACCTGCTTCCAGGTGAAAGGGTAGTAGAAAGTATGCCTTTGGGAGCGAGGTCACAGGCAAGCCGCCCTCAGGAATGGGATTAGGGTTGAGGGAGACTCCTTGCCTTTGCTACCACATGAGGATGCTGAGAGAAGACACTGTCTCCGACCTGAGAAGCACAACTTCCCACCCTCCAGAGCTGTAAGCAACATGCGTGTCTTGTTTACACGCCACCAGTCACTGCTCACTTGGTCCCTTGCATGGACCAAGATTGCACATCCCAGATTCCTTGCCTGTCCCTTGGCTCCTGTCGCTCCATGACATTGGTCTACACTTGGCTTGGGTGCAAAGCCCAGCCTCAACACAACACGGATTTGTGCTCATGGGCCCTCACAGCCCTGTAGCTCAGGCCTATTCCATCTGCAGGGAGAAGGAATGAGTCTAATTAGTTCTGCTTGGGTCAGAGTGCTCACCCAAGGGGCTGACAGCTGTAGTTTGGAGGCAGCAGCAGACACATGTGGTTGTAAGAAAGCATGTTTATTGTTACAAGAAGTAGCCGGGAACAGTTGCAGTGCAACCCTCAAAGACCAGGAAATGCAATTCTTTCCATTCACAGTTGAAGAAACAAAAGCTTAGAAAGCTAGGCATGGGGCTACTGCAATGGCTCAGTTTGCTAATCTTTTACAAGCAAGCACTGGCATCCCATACGGGTGCTGGTTCATGTACTGACTGCTCTACTCCCCACTCAGCTCCCTGTTTACGTCCTGGCAAAACAGTGGAGGATGGCCGAAGTCCTTGAAACCGTGCACCCACATTGGAGATCTGGAAGAAGCTCCTGGCTCCTGGCTTCGGATCAGTTCAGTTCTGGTCATTGCGGCCACTTGGGGAGTGAACCAGCAGATGGAAGATCTTTCTTTCCCTATTTCTCCTCTCTGTAAATCTGACTTTCCAATAAAAATAAAGAATATCTTCAAAAAGCAAAAAGAAAAAGGCTAGATGTGTAGGATGGAAGACAGCATACTGTAGTGGGTGGGCAGACAGGCCAAGGTTGGCATCATTGAACAACTCTGAATCCTTCCCTTCTGTTGCAGTGCTGTTGCTTCCAGTGAAATAATGCATGTAGAAAATTTAGCCCTGAGCAAACGCTTACTGAAATCTGTTTGTTATGGAGCAAGGGAAATTTAGAAAGTTGAATTTGGGTAGTGTTACACATGCTCATTTCCCCAAGATAATATGTTTCACCATGGTTCCTAACCATGTCCATAGATATTCATTGTTAGTTAGAATTGAGTCCATTGTGTATGGCACAGGGGAGGGATTGGGTTTCTTTTTCACTTTCTGGGGATTACAATATGCAACTTTCGTTTATCATGGTCTATGTTGAATCTTACACCTCATGTTACTTTATGTATAATGTCAGATCCTTTATGAGTGCTCTTCAATTGAAGCCCTTTCTCATCCGTTATGCTGTGCTTGTCAAACTTCTCATTTACATATGTTATAAATTCCATATTACCTTGTCACTTTTGCTTTAAACAGTCACTTCTCTGTTAAGCGATGAAAGTGAGAAAAGAGAAGTCAGTTCTATTTTGTGACCTGTTAACCATTTCCCTTGCACTTCCTTTTCTCTTGCAGATCTGATTTTCATCCAGAATACATTTCTTCCAGCTGAAGAACGTCTTCAGTTTTTTGTTGAGCAGAAGATCTGCTGGAGATAAATTTTCTCAGATGGTGTTCAGCTCAAAATGTCTCTATTTTCCTTCATTTCTAAAAGCATTTTCACTGGATATAGAAATCTAGGGTGCTAGATTTTTACAGGTTTTTTTTCAGCATCTAAATTTATCATTTTATTGTCTTGTGGCCTGGGCTGGGACAAAAATCATCATAACCTGGGTGGCTTATAAATGACAAGCGTTTCTCAGAGTTCTGGAGGTTGGAAAGTCCAAGATCAAGGCTGTGGCAGATTCAGTGCCTGGTGCCTAACTCTATTCTCTCTTGAGTCTCTTTTGTAAGGACGTTAGTCCAAGTTCTGAGAGCTTCTGGATTATCTCTCAAGGTCCCTATCTTCTAATGCTTAATCTTAAGGGTTAGGATTTCAACATAGGGCTTTTGAAGAGGATACAAACATTTAGACCAGAGCAGTCATGTTTGTTTTGACTATTATTTATATAATTTTGTTGTTCTTGTTGTTGTTAAGTGATTTTAACAATTTTCTTTTGTTTTTATCAGTTGACTATAATGTGCTTAGGTGTTTGTGCACTTGTGTGTGTGTGTGTGTGTGTGCATGTATGTATGCACACTTTATGCTACTTTGGGAATTACTGAGTGTCTTTTTAACCACAATTTGGAAATTTTCTTTAGTCATTTTCTTGCCACATTCTTTGTCTTCTCTCCTCTGTGACTCTACATAATGGACTTTAGTCTGTTTGATATCCCATAAGCCAGTCAGGCTGTTAGCTCCCCCACTCAATGTTCTTTTTTGCTTTCTATGTGTGTTTCATTTTGGGTAAGTTCTATTGACCTCTCTTCAAGTTCATCAATCTTTTCTTCTGCAGTATCTAATCAGCTGGTTATCTTATTAAATTATTTCTAAAAGTTTTAGATAGCATATGATTTCATCATTAAGATTTCCACTAGGCTCATTTTTAGTTTTCAGAATGCTTCTAAAGTGCAGATTTTCTAATCACCTCCCTACTATACCTATCTTTCCTGTAAAATTGTTAACATAGTTAAAATGAATCATTGTTTGGCAATTCCAACATGTGGGTTCTCTGTAGGCCTGCTTCTGTTCACTGTTTTATCTTGATAAATGTCATGTTTTGCTGCATCTTCACATGTCTAGTACTACTGAATTAAATGCTGGATACTGTAAATGGTAGTTGCAGAAATTCTGTGTTCTCTTGATTTCCTTTGAAGAGCAGAATTTCCTTCTGGCATCCAGTTGAATCACTAGCAGATATTCTTGGCACTTGAAAGGCTTGGTTTTAGGCTTTGTTGGGGTGAGCCTATTTCTGTTTTGTCTTTGGGCTTGAGAAAATGTTCTTTACCTCTAAGGTGTGGTTCTTTGGGGTTTCAGTTGAAGGCCTGAGGCATTTTCCAAGCTCTACTAATAAACTGGTGAACCTTGAACTCTTCATTTTTTCCCCCATGCCTGGTCAATCGCTTCAGTCTGTGTTGGTACTGACCTTTAGTACTTGCTTTGGGATTCTACCAGGGTTATAACAGAGGAGTCTCATTTTGTGGCACCCCCCCTTTTTTTTTTTTTTTTTGCTGTTTTCCTTCCTTAACCTTAAATCACTGTGCAGATATAAATGCTGACCTTGACCTTGTCAGCTTGCTTTCTGCTGGAGTTCTACTCTCTATTAGCTGCATGAGTTGAAAATGCCCTGAGAGGGAAAGTCAGTTAAATGTAGATTTCACCTAGTTGGTTTCTTTTTTTACAAAAGTTCCACCCACACTGGTTGCTCCCCAGGGTTCTTAATGGGTTGCAATATTTAATCATTTATTTATTTATCAGACTTAAAATGAATAAATAAAATTGTAGAAATATCATATACAGTTGGTTTGAGATTAAGCATGAGAAAGTTCAACCTGAAGTTTGACTAGGGAGTGAACATCCGTTATCAAACATAATTAAAGCATCCCAATTATATTTGACAATGACAAGTGATGCAAACTGAACTTCACTTTGTTCTGGCCCATGTGATCTGCGGAGCCTGCAAGCATCTACAGTTTCACGCTAAAGAATCTGGAAATGACAAACGTGTAAAATCTGGGTGTGGACTTTCACTTTAGCACTTCCGTCATGAGTGCTCTAGGTAGCTTTTAGAAAAACTCTCCAATTGTTATTGTTTAACACATACCGATGCAGCAAGCGGCATGATCGAGTTTGTAAATACCAAGTTCTTGAAGTAAAATGTAAAATACAGAGTATCCTTTTTCAAATAGTAAGTCCCGGAATACTTCATTCATCCTTTAGTTTCAAACCCATGCAGTGAACTCATAGGCCATTGAGCGCATTGAGACAGAACACTGTACGTGTCTTGGGGAAGGAGGGAGGGTTAGGTACCATGGGACTATCAAAGCATGACATTATAGAAATACACATGGAAACAAAAATACTTTCTGCATGGGTACTATAAACATGCATTCCAAATAAGAATCAGCACAGCCCAAATATCGTCTTCTAGGAAACCAGAATCTTCTCTCTTTTAAATCACATGCATGGATGTTTTTTGTTAAGAAAAAAAAATGGGGCTTGGCATGATGGCTTAGTGGCTAAAGTTTACAATCCTTGCAAGTTCCAGGGTTCCATATGCATATCGGTTTATGTCCTGGCTGCTCCACTTCCCATCCAGCTCTCTGTCTGTGGCCTGGGAAAGCAGTGGAGGATGATCTAAATCTTTGGGAGTCTGTACATGCTTGGGAGACCTAGAAGAAGCTCGTGGCTCCTGGGCATCAGATCGGCTCAGCTCTGGCCGTTGTAGTCATTTGGGGAGTGAACCAGTGGATGGAAGAACCATGATCTTTCACTGTCTTTCTTTGTCTCTGTAAATTTGCCTTTCCAAAAAAAAAAAAAAAAATCTTACGGGCCCAGCAGTGTGGCCTAGTGGCTAAAGTCCTCACCTTGAATGCGCCAGGATCCCATATGGGCACTGGTTCTAATCCCGGCAGCTCCACTTCCCATCCAGCTCCCTGCTTGTGGCCTAAGAAAGCAGTGGAGGACAGCTCGAGGCCTTGGGCCCCTGCACCCGCATGGGAGACCTGGAGGAAGTTCCTGGCTCCTGACTTTGGATTGGTGCAGCAGTGGCCATTGCGATCACTTGGGGAGTGAATCATCAGATGGAAGATCTTCCTCTCTGTCTCTCCTCCTCTCTATAAAAATCTGACTTTGTGATAAAAATAAATAAATCTTAAAAAAAAGAGGCTGAAAAATAAGCAACATATTCACCTGGTCCAAAATTTCAAAGGTGAAAAGGATAAACCTACATAAAATAAAAGAATAATTAAGTTTCCTCTTATCCCTCTTGCATGTATTTTTTTAAGCACTGGCAGCTACTTTGCTGACTGCTCGCATCGTTTTTGAATAAATGACATCCTCTAGTGGTAGCCCTCGCAGGGGAAGGCATTGCTTTTACTGGACTCTGCAGACAGTTATTGACCCCTGATATGATGTACCTGCAGCTGTGCTAACCATTGTCAGGTAAAAACGGGAGTCATATAGTTGAGAGCGTGCTCTTCTTAATTAGAAAATAGTGAAGGACTACTGGTTAGGGAAGTCTGATGCCTTTGGCTTCACCAGTTGGAGAAGTTGAATAAAAAAATGTCGGGCCTCTGTCCAGTTGAGGTCTGGAGTTGAGGTTTTATTCTTGGCCTTGGCTCCCTAAAGGGGCATCTCCCTAGCTTAGAAGTGACCCTGTTCACAGCCAAATTCAGTATAGGCTTCAAGAAACTTTGTTGGATACTTGGTAGAGGGAACAGCTAAGTCTGAGACTTCCTGAACATTCTAACAGTAGAGCAGGTACAGCTTTCAACGGAACACTCAGAGGTCTGAGAGCGGCCCAGTGCAGTCTGCAAGGGGTCCAGTCTCCTTGCAAGCAGCTGAGAACACAGAGTGTCCGCAGCAGCCTGAAGAGACACTAGTGCTCAACAGAGCCGCAGAAGCAGCAGCCAGTGGAGTCCACGTGACCCTTTCGATGGTCGCACTTCCGGGCTGCTGCTGGGGGTCGTGTCTTTCCTACTAACACTTGGGTCTGGCCTTGGGGGACCTCCAGCTTCCAGGCCATGCCTTTAGGCTTTGCTGCCTGCAGTAAACCTACTTGGGGGCATGGAGTAGGGCTTTTACTAAAAATTTGTTTATTTTTATTGGAAAGACAGATTTTCCAGAGAGAAGGAAAAAGGGATCTGCCATCCACTAATTCACTCCACACATGGCTGCAGTGGCTAGAGCTAAGCACATCCCAAGCCAGGAACTTCTTCCAGGTCTCCCACGTGGGTGCAGGAGCCAAAGGCTTTGGGCCATCCTCAACTATTTTCCCAGGCCACAAGCAAGGAGCTGGATGGAAAGTGGAGCAGCGGGGATAGGAACTGGTGCCCACGTAGGATCCTGTTGCTTGGAGGTGGAGAATTAGCCAATTGAGCCATCACACCTGGCCTGGGAGCAGGGTTTTTGAAGTTGTTATGAGCCTGCTCTTCAAATGCTCAGAGCAAAGTCATTTATAAGCACCCTTCTTTGCTGGGATGATGTAAATGCATTTCTAGAGAGCAAAGGCTAAAGAATGGAATTCAACTGCATGATGTCCACAGTCAACTGTGATGAGATGTACAAGAAAGGTCACCGATGTTTTAGTATGCTAGCCTTACCGCTTAAGTTTTGAGTATTAAAACAAATTAATAGGCTTTTTTTTCATTCATAACTTCCTGCTCCTTAATTCTTCCTTCTCCATGGGGCTTAGTGGACTCAATGGGGATTTTCAGGAATTGAATTTTTACAGGGAGAGGGACTGTAACAATACTAACAGAAACAGAACACACGCCACGCTGGTCTATGTCTTCCCAAAAGGTACAGTAAGAATGTCAGAACGGTTGACATTTATTTTGATATTTGACTTAACCCAATCTATCTAAAATGTCATTTCCACATGCAAACAATATAAAAGAGACAGACACAAACTGCTTGGGACACACAGTGTCCACATTGAGGTGTCTGGCCTGAGTGCAGCCTCCGCTTCAGACCTAGCTTCCTGCTAACACACATCCTGAAAAGCAGCAAGTTCTGGCTCCAGTTTTTGGGCACCTTGAACCCCTGTGGGAACTGCAGATTGAATCCCTGGCTCCCAGCTTTGGCCGTGCCCAGCCCCAGCTGTTAAGGGTCATTTGGGGGAGTGAACCAGGGGATGAAAGCTTTCTATCTCACCTTACAGACAAAAACGGGGAGATAAATGAACACTTTGTGCAATAACACTTTGACACCTAGTGCATCTTGGAACCTCACAGCACATCGCAGTTCAGACTGGCCACATTGTGAATGCCCAACAGCCTGCGGCGGCTAGTACCTCTGTCTTGAGCCTAGCACAGGCGCGGCAGGAGGCCACCGCGATGCCCTTGGAAGATTCCTCACTGGGCATGCAGATCACAAATGGCCGCCACAATTTAGGAGCACACAAGCGATGCCAGGGCAGGCAGGAGCAAGTTCAGGACACGCCCTGACGCGGGGATTAGCTGTAACCGCAAAGCAAATGGGAAGCATCAGGGATGGGGAAAGGTGTGGAGCCGAGGAGCGGGCAAGATGCCATTTGCCGCAGAAGTTGGTGGGCAGCCTGCTGCGACCTGCATAGGTAGGATTTTATGTGATTTTTAACATGGGTGACTTTTGACTAACTGTTGCTTTTTTTTTTTTTTTTTAAATCTTTCCTCCTTTTTCTCGGCCACCTGCCCCACACTCTCTGCTCCCCACCAGTGGTGTCCTTCTGCCTGCCTAGCGCCCTGGCTGCGGGGTCCTGCACTCGCACCTGCCCGTCTGCCTGCTCCTGCAGCAGCTTGGAGCGCGGATGCTCGGTGCGCTGTGATCGCGCGGGCCTCCTGCGGGTTCCAGCAGAATTCCCGTGCGAGGCGGCCTCCATCGACCTGGACCGGAACGGCCTGCGCATGCTGGGAGAGCGGGCCTTCGGCACGCTGCCATCACTGCGCTGCCTGTCGCTGCGCCACAACAACCTGTCCTTCATCACTCCCGGCGCCTTCAAGGGTCTGCCGCGCCTGGCCGAGCTGCGCCTGGCGCACAATGGCGACCTGCGCTACCTGCACGCCCGTACCTTCGCCGCGCTTGGCCGCCTGCGCCGCCTGGACCTGGCCGCCTGCCGCCTCTTCAGTGTGCCCGAGCGCCTCCTGACCGAGCTGCCAGCTCTGCGTGAGCTCGCCGCCTTCGACAACTTGTTTCGCCGCGTGCCGGGCGCGCTGCGCGGCCTGGCCAACCTGACGCACGCATATCTGGAACGCGGTCGCATCGAGGCAGTGGCTTCCAGCTCGCTGCTGGGCCTGCGGCGCCTGCGCTCGCTCAGCCTGCAGGGCAACCGAGTCCGTGTGGTGCACGGCGGCGCCTTCGAGGACTGCGTTGCCCTGGAGCACCTGCTACTGAACGACAACCTCCTGGCCGCGCTGCCAGCCGACGCCTTTCGCGGCCTGCGCCACCTGCGCACACTCAACCTGGGTGGCAACGCGCTGGACCTGGTGGCGCGGGCCTGGTTCACGGACCTGGTCGAGCTGGAACTGCTCTACCTGGATCGCAACAGCATTGCCTTTGTGGAGGAAGGCGCCTTCCAGAACCTCTCGGGCCTACTCGCCCTGCACCTCAATGGCAATCACCTCACCGCACTCACCTGGGCCGCCTTCCAACCCAGCTTCTTCCTGGGCCGCCTCTTCCTCTTCCGCAACCCGTGGCGCTGCGACTGCCAGCTGGAGTGGCTGCGGGACTGGATGGAGGGCTCTGGGCGCATAACTGATGTGCCGTGCGCTTCCCCAGGCTCTGTGGCCGGTGTAGACCTCCGTCAGGTGACCTTCGGCCGCTCCTCTGATGGCTTCTGCATAGATCCCGAGGAGTTAAACCTCACCACGTCCAGCCCCAGCCCATCCCCAGAGCCAGCAGCCGTGACCGTCAGCAGGTTCAGCAGCCTCCTCTCCAAACTGCTGGCCCCTAAGGTTACCCTGGAGGAGGCTGCCAACGCCACGGGGGGCCTGACTAATGCTTCCGTGGTTGACAGCTTTCCCTCCCGTGGGGTGGGAGGCTCAGGTCAAAGGTCGGCCTTTTTCCTCACCTCCTGTCTCCTGACTTTGCACGTGGTGTTTGGCTTGCAGAGGGACTGACTGAATCTGCTACCTTGGGATGTCCCAAACCGTCTTAGCCAAAGGGGGAAAGTGTGGTTAGCTGGCTTGGGCGTGTTTGTGCTGAGAAGAGGAGGGGGCATAGGTTGGAGGTCCATGGTGATGGTTCGAGTACAGAGTCCTTTCTGCTGAAGGACAGTTTCCTTCCAGAGATGGCCCTAGGCAGGGGAGAACCCTGGGAAATACCACAGGATGGAAGGGGGAGGTCATGGATTTCCACTTTTGTCACATGGTCGCTTGTTGGGAAGGAGGCCCTCCAGTGGGAAGAGTAGGAACTCATAGTTCCTAGGGCTGGTCCTCATCCTTCCCCCATCTTCCAGGCAATAGTGCCTGCACCCTCTGAATTAGACAATCAAGTCACTGGCCAAGTCCTCAGAACTGTAACAATTCTGCAGGTGGGGCTATTAACCCCAGTCTTTTTGTTGTCTACCACAGTCAGCTCCCCTCCCCCTGTTCGTGCCCCTCCCCCAGGGCTTGGGAGACAGTACCATTTGGGGAAGATGGAAAGGATGTGAAGGAAGACAGGTGAGAGGAGTTAAACTTAAAAGGTTGGTGGTGATTCCTGGATTAGGAAGGGGGTGTTTAAAACCAAGATCCATTTCATTGACTCCACAGTTATTCAAGGGGAAAGTCTGCAGGCTGAACCAGAAAAGGAGTCGCGATAAGGAAAAGAGAGGCAGTGGGCTGTGTTTGTGAAATGCTAACATTAGAAGGGGAAAAAGAAAGCTCAGCGGATTTCTCTTCTGCACAGCTGTCCAGAGTCTTTCATAAGGTAACATGCACTGTGGGAAACCTCTCCAGAAGCTACAAAATCCCTCTTTCTTGGCATTCAGAAGACACAGAGATGTCACATTTTGGGACAGGGAGTTGCCAGCCCCTGCACTGATCCCATTAGGCATGGGGCATTACTATGGGCCACACACTTTGGGACTAGCAGCTAAGAGGCATGGTGGCAGGCAGTAAGTAGCAGGGAAGGTGAATTTGGAGATTTCTCAGGATGAGAGTTGGCCAGCTGCATAAGCCAAAGGGTGCATGCCCTGAGTGTGCCGGGTCTGGGCACAAGCTAGCCCTGTGTGCCACCCCAGGGGTCCTGCCGAGCGGACTTTTCTTGGGACAGAGGCTGTATCCTCAGCTGCAGCATTAGCAGCTCTTTCAGCCCAGGGCAGCAAGGGCAGGCTCTGCAGGCTTTTATTTATTTGCTTTTTTTTGGAAAGGTGGAGTTGCAGAGTTGAACGCTGCCTCTGCTGTCCTTCCACACCCATCTCTGTCACCAGTAGCTGCTCTGTCCCAAACTGCTCATAACAGGCAAACGCTCCTGGTAGACTGGGGCACCTTTGTTTGCAGGGATGGCTGCATTTGTCAATATTCTGGAAATCCATCATCTTCTTAATGTTCCGAGTTCTTCTCTGTATATTTGAAAAGGTGGATTTTCAAAGCCTCAAGGATTCGGGGTGCACCAATCTGCCGGTTCTTCCTGGTGACTGTATTCTGTGTCTCTACATAATAGTAAATATTAGCCATGCGGTAGGGCAGAAATGTTCAGTTGCCTGGGTCAAGACCAGCATTAAGAAGAAAAAACAAAAACAATAGAATGGAAAAGACACAAAAGAAGCATGTAGTGTTATAAGATTAAGCATGGTCTTGTGAAATCTATTTAGTTTGTATGCATTTGTTCCAACTACGTATGAGTGTGTGTCTACTGGGTTGCTGTGGGTTACTGTGTATAATTTAGATTTTACTGTGAGTTGTGATTAGGCAAATGTGAAAGGAATTGATCTCTATAGTATATGATTTTTTAAAAAGATTTATTTATTTTTAATGGAAAAGCAGGCATACAGAGAGAAGGAGCGACAGAGAGAAAGATCTTCCATCAGCCGGTTCACTCCCCAAGTGGCTGCAATGGCTGGAGCTGAACCAATCCAAAGCCAGGAGCCAGGAACTTCTTCCAGGTCTCCCACACAGATGCAGGGTCCCAAGGCTTTGAACCATCCTCCACTGCTTTCTTAGGCCACAAACAGGGAGCAGGATGGGGAGTAGAGCAGCTGGGATACAAACTGGTGTCCATATGGGATCCTGGCAGGTACAAGGCGAAGACTTTAGCCACTAGACTACTGTACTGGGCCTGTGTATGATTTTTTAAACTTTTTATTTTGAAATTTACAAACCTATAGAAAAGTTACAAGAATAGTAGGACACTCACCTAGATTTCCCAATTGTTAACATTTTGCCATATTTGTTTTCACTTCCCATGTTCTTGTTTCGTGCTGCCAGTTTGGGTGCATTGCAGAAATCATGACTCTTTACTGCTAGATGCCTCAGTGTGCAGTTTGTAAAAACATATTCTCTTATTCACTGTGCCAGGATCAAAATCAAAAATTTTATCCTCCATACAACACTGTTATTTAAAATACTATATATTAAAATTTCAGCAGTTGTCAAAATGATGTTGAAAGCAACCATTCTTTTCTATATGGGTGGAAAATGAGGTTACAAGATCATGGGCTTTTTGGGCACAACACTCAGAGTTTTAAACCCTTTGTTTGCTTTTAATCATGTTGCAACATGAATTGGTTCTTCACAGATGTCTTACTTTTCAAATGCAGTAATCAGTTGAGGTCAGAAATGTTGTTTGCTTAAACCATCTGTTGTGGCCATGGTAACGGAGCAAGGTGCTGAAGACTCCAGGAGACCAGATGTCTGCATTTGGGTAACCATGGACATGAACTGCAGATATGCAGCCTGGCTGACTGAGGACTGAGTTGCTCCTGGGAGAGAACTGTCCTTTATTTCATTTGGGAATAGGTTCTTGCGGATCAGCCCCTAAGCACTGCTCCAGTTCTGCCTGAGTGGTGAGATGGCCAAGTTCATAATGAGTGCTTGCAAGGCTGGCTGGTTTTGAACAAGTATCATCGCTTAAAACAGCCTCTGGGGAGACAGATTTTTATAGAGTTACCCAGCCTTGTCAAATTCTGGGAACGTGGGAGCTGCTTACTGCCAAACACATCCAGAGTGGCCCGGAATGCGTTTCCAGTGAATGTGCGTCTATTCTTGAGCTCTCTGGAGAGGAAAGGGTGAAGAGAGTTCCCGTTTGAGCTCATTAAGTCTCTTACAGGGTCACTGGCCAGTTAGCACCTTGGGCAATGTTAGGGACCAAGGATTCTGCGAAGCCAAGGTATGTGTATAGTTCACAGGGGCCACATCACACTGTGGTAACAAACAACAAACATCAGTTGCTTAATGAAGTTTGTTTCATCCTCGCGCTATATGGCTGAGGCGGGTTCCCTTTGGGGAGTGCGGGGGCAGCTTCTGCTCATTGCAGTCACTCAGAAACCCAGGCTCAGGAAGGATCTGCTGTCTCGGGACATCGTTACCCGAGCATGAGTCTCTAGGGGCTTGCCACAAGAGAGGAGAAGGGCTCGGAATCATGTATCCCTCTTATAGATATTTCCACCCGGATGAGAAGCACATTGCTAGTCACATGTCATCGGCCACAAAGTCACCTGGTGACACTTCATTGTGAGACGGAAGAGAACTGGGGATATTTCTGAACACTAGTAATGCTACAGCACATGAATGGCTCCAAACTAGTGGTTCACCTGGCAGAACCAAGTCTGTGCTTCTTGGAACTTCCAGAAGAAGTAGAGCTTGAGGGGGAGACCTGGTGTGGGTCCACCAGTCTCTGGCTATGCTGCTGAATGCAATATTTAGCCAATGAGAAGACTGGGGCTTCCTTGTACTGATTCAGGAAATTCAAAGGCCAAAAGTTTGTTTTTCCTTAAAAAAAAAAGTCTGCCAGCAGTGGACATCCGGTCTCCTGGTTAAGACACCACTGGGGACACTTACCTCCCCCACTGGAATGTGTGGCTTTGAGTTCCAGCTTCATCTGCTGATGCCAGCTCTCTGCTAATGCAGACTCGAGGACTTGGGCCTGTGGCACACACACGGGGCACCTGGACTGAGCTCCCGGGCTTCCAGCCTTGACCTGGTGCAGCCATGGCTGTCACAGACAATTGCAAGTAAACCAGCAAATGGAAGCTTTGTGTACATGCCTGCCTGACTCTGCTTCTCTGCCCCATGGATAAAGCAAACAAACAAATAAATCTGTACAAATTACTCAATTCCTGGATTGAAAGCTTTGGTGTACGTGTGCCTTCTTAAAAGGTTCTTTGTGGGTTTCTGGAAGGTTCCGGGCTGTGAGCTCCCTAAGAAGGCCAACAGCCCTCCCACCCACCGTCCTCTTGGTCATGAATGCTGCCTTCTAGAGGATGCTGGCTGCTGGTCCTTATCCCTTTCTCAAGGGAGGGGCCTCTCCTCTTTATTTATTTTTTAAAAGATTTATTTTTTTTTATTGAAAAATCAGATATACAGAGAGAAGATATACAGACAGAAAGATCTTCCATCAGCTGGTTCACTCCCCAAGCTGCCACAATGGCCAGAGCTGAGCCAATCCGAAGCCAGGAGTCAGGAGCTCTTCCGGGTCTCCCACGCGGGTGCAGGGTCTCAAAGCTTTGGGCCGTCCTCTACTGCTTTCCCAGGCCACAAGCAGGGAGCTGGAAGGGAAGCGGGGCAGCTGGGACATGAACTGTTGCCCATATGGGATCATGGTTCTTGCAAGATGAGAGCTCCTGTGCCGGGTCCTACTGTTTGATTCTCAGTCTTTAAGATGGCTTAGGTCTTCCTTTTTCATTGTTCATAGTCCCAAAGAGAACATCAGAGATGTTCATTAGTACAAAGGCCGTCCACTGGCTGCTGCACATGGCTGTTGGCAGAACCTGAAGGCCCAGGCCCTGCAGGGGCTCCTGCAGCCCCATGGCCTAACATTCTTCCCCACCTGCATGACCTGGGAATGCTACAGCCTTGCTGTGTTGCTAAGAGCAAACCCTAGAGCCTAAGATTCATTCTCGGCCTTTTGGCTAAGATCAAGTGAAGATTCGTTTGATTTGATTTGAAAGAGTTACAGAGACAGAAGGAGAGAGAGAGATTTTCCATCTACTGATTCACTCTCCAAATGGCAGAGGCTGGTCCAGGCTGAAGCCAGGAGCCAGGAAGCAGCAGCCAGGAACTTCTTCTGGATCTTCCATGTGCATGCCAGACTCCAACCACTTCAGCCATTCTCCACATTAGCAGGGAACGGACAGGAGGTGGAGCATCCAGAATTTGAATGCAAGCCTGTGTGGGATGCCAGAGTTGCAGGTGGTGGTATAACGTGCTGCATCATAATGTTCAAGACCAAACTCTCAAGGTGGACTTCAGTCTGGTGTCCCAGTGTTGGGGGGCCCATCTCCTCGGCCCCACAGAGCGTGGGGGCTGGCCCGGCCTGCAGCGCTCTGTTCCGTGTGGGCTGTCAGGAACCAGGACACAGTGAAGTCCAGCTCCTCCGCCTTTCTGCCTGCTAGCCTCAGGTCTGTCTCAGCCACGTGTTCTCCTTGGGAGCCTTTCAGGACTCTGAAACAGCAGACACCAATTCAGGGGACACGAGTGAGTCTGAAGAGACGCAGAATCAAGTGACATGTCTGGCCTTCAAAGGCCCCCAGCATCCGGGAGGCAGGGAGACGCGGCTCTACAAGCTACAGCAAAGCCCCTCTTCGTAAAATACTGTGAGTGTGACCCAAGTTTCCATATTCCAAAGCGCGCTCTGGGCCCTGCCGCTCAGGGCCTCTGCTTGGGTTGCCTAGCGAGCAGTGGGCTCCGCCCTTCTCTTTGCCCTGGGCCTGTCTGATGGCCTCACGGAGCCAAAGTCCAATTCCCACGTCTCCGCCCCAGGAAGGCGGAAGCTGCTTGCATCGTCACGCGAGCTCCCCAGGTTGCAGCCCTCTGAAATCTGCGCGTCTGCTCTGCTCGCCAGCTGCGCTCGGGAATGTCTGCTGATGCGTGTGGAGGCCAGCTCTGCCTTGCCCTCAGCATCACGAAGAAGGGGGGAGGGGCAGGAGCCGCGCTCCAGCACGTGGCCTGTGCTGCTTCTTCTTTTTTTTTTTTCCTTTCTCTTTTAAAATATTTATTATATATTTGAGAGGTAGTGGGGGTGGAGTGTGTATGTGTGTGTGTGGGGGGGAGACACACACACACACACACACACACATAGACCGAGAGTGATTGAAATCTTCCAACTGCTGATTCACTGCCCAAATAGCTGTAACAGCCAGAGCTGGGTTGATCTAAACCTGGGAACCAGGAGCTTCTTCCAGGACTCCCATCTGGGGGCAGGGTCCCAAGCACGTGGGCCATCTTCTGCTGCTTTCTAAGGAGCATTAACAGGGAGCTGAATCAGAAGTGGAGC
Organism: Ochotona curzoniae; assembly: GCF_017591425.1. Lineage (NCBI taxonomy): Eukaryota > Metazoa > Chordata > Mammalia > Lagomorpha > Ochotonidae > Ochotona > Ochotona curzoniae. The sequence goes on along the minus strand of NW_024465023.1, from coordinate 13,518,841 downwards.
AGCTGGATGACCATAGGTTGTTGTAGGTGGAGGCTTAAGCTACTCTGCCACAGCACTGGCCCCGTGTGGTCTGTGTTTCAAGCAGCAGTAACGGCTGGATCACTAGCTCCTCAATCTCTTCGCTTACACACACACACACACACACACACACACACACACACACACACACACACTTGGGCTGGGCTGATTGGAGAAGGAGTCTTCTGTCTAATTCCCTCCTTCCTGACCCAAGCACAAACTGGTCTTTGGCATCAAGGAACCTTCTTTTGGGGAGAAGGGCAGGAGCGAGGCACAGCCTTTCCTGGCCGACCACAGCTCCCCCTTGAATGGGAGTTGTGTCCCTTCCGTTTGGGTTCCAGGCAGAGAAGGTTTCAAAGCAGTTAGACAAACATTTGAGTTTCCCTTGAAAATTGGCTGACATCTACAACCGAGATCCTGAGAGGAGCAAAAGAAGTTTTGTTCACAGGTGGCCCGCATCCCGATGAGAACAGCCCACAGGGAGGCCAGGGGCCCCCGCAGGAACGTCCCAGTTGCTATGTTAGCTGCCTGGAGGCTGTGGCTTACACAGGGCTCACTCTCCATCCAGGAGCAAGCCATGGCATGGCATCAGCAATTATAAGCAGCATGGGAGGATATAGATGAGGACTTTTTAGCACGCATGACAGAGAATAGGGAAAGTATTATTTTATTTGACTTCTGCTTCAGCTGTGTGTGTGTGTGTGTGTGTGTGTGTGTGTGTGTGTGAAAACTTCATCTTTCCCTGTGGATTGAGAGCATGCCCATAAGCCATGGCCGTAGCCTGATTTGATTTTTCGTTTTCAAAAAGCTTGGAGCTGAAAGTATCGTGTCAGGGCTGCTTTGCACTGGTTGCTTATTCTCCTTCCAGCTAGTTGATTCGCTCGTACTCCCACTAAAAAGAGGACTGGCCTTACACTCTGTTGCAAGGCATGGTGAAGGCCAAAGAAATCAGACGGGGAGTTTTGAAGGTCACTTGCGCAACTCGCAGTTATACTTGTGGTGTGTTTGGCCCGGAAAGTCAGAGTGAGTTGTTCTGTACAGACCAGGCCACTAATGAGGGCTGCACTCCCACAGTGAGATTCTGTCTCTTTCCATGAATTAATTAACCATTAATGAGAATGTCCTTGGATGACTCTCTTGGTGTCTTGCCATGATACCTATTATTAAAGTGCTCCATAACATAAAACAAAAACAAAAACAAAAAACAGCCCACCCAAACCCAACAACCCCCGGGGTAACTGACTGCACAGGTTGTGCTAACGCAGGACAGACCTTCAGTCACTGTTGTGCCCTGTTCCTGATGTTATCTGATACAACTACCCTTCCTAAATGTCATTAATTCTAGTTCAAAATGTGTCTTTGTTCTGTAAATCAAATGGTTACTGTGCTAGGTGGGCAGTCCACACCTTTCATCTTATTTTTTTAATAATCTTTTTAAAAAAGATTTATTTATTTATTTTTATTACAAAGTCAGATACACAGAGAGGAGAGAGACAGAGAGGAAGATCTTCTGTCCGATGATTCACTCCCCAAGTGAGCGCAACATCTCGTACTGCGCCGATCCTAAGCCAGGAACCAGGAGCCTCTTCCGGGTCTCCCACACGGGTGCAGGGTCCCAAAGCTTTGGGCCGTTCTCAACTGCTTTCCCGGGCCACAGGCAGGGAGCTGGAAGGGAAGTGGAGCTGCCAGGATTAGAACCGGCACCCATATGGGATCCTGGCACGTTCAAGGTGAGGACTTTAGCCGCTAGGCCACGCTGCCGGGCCCCTTTCATCTTATTTTTATAACAATGCCTTTCATCTCATTTTTATAACAGTTCCGGGATGGAGGCATGGTATAGGTGTGAAAATCAAGGTTTAGAAAATGGAGTGATTTGGGGTGAACACAGTGGCTCAACAGGCTAATCCTCCACTTGCGAAGGCCAGCATCGTATATTGGTGCCAGTTCCTGTACTGGTTGTTCCACTTCCCGTTCAAGTCCCTGCTTGTGGCCTGGAAAAGCAGCAGAGGACGGGCCAAAGCTTTGGGCCCCTCCACCTGCATGAGAGACCCGGAAGAAGCTCCTGGCTTTGGTTTGGCTTAGTTTTGGCCACTGGGGCCATTTGGAGAGTGAACCAGAAAACTGTGGAGGGCTCCTTAAACAGAAAAATCTTTTTCTTTCTGTTTCTCTCTCTCTGCCATTTTGCCTTTAAAATAAATAAAATAAAAATTTTAAAAGACCCATTATATTTCTATATACTAACAAATGCATGCATGAAAAACAAAACATATAATATCATTAACAATCATTCTAAGGAAAATGAAAACTTAGGTATACACTTAATAAAGCATCACCAGGATCTGTGCAAAATGCTGATGAAAGAAATCAAGCAAAGCCTAAGTAAGTGGGGAGACCTAGCAGGTTCATGGACTGGAGGAATGGACCTGGTAAAGCAAACTAGCTGCCACTTCTCCCTGACATTTTCTAGAAGAGAAATAAAATTCCTTTCATAAGCCCAGCAAGGATATTTGTTGACATCAACAAGCTTATTCTAAAATGTGTACAGAAAGGAACAGTTACAACAATCTTGGCAAATAATATAGCGAGAGGAATCACTCTATGTGATACTAAGTCTTGTTATATAAAGGTATTTTAAACAGCTTAGGGGCCAATGTGATGACTCAGTTGGCTAATCCCCAGCCTGGAAGCCCTGACATCCAATCTGGGAAACGGTCATGTCCCAGCTGCCCCGCTTCCCATCCAGCTCCCTGCTTGTGACCTGGGAAAGCAGTCAAGGACGGCCTAAAGCCTTAGGACCCTGCACCTGTGTGGGAGACCTGGAAGCAGCTCCTGGCTCCTGGCTTAGGATCGGCATAGCTCGATGCATTGCCGCTACTTGAAGAGTGAACCAGTGAGTGGAAGATTTTTCTCCCTGTTTCCTTCTTTCTATAAATCTGCCTTGCCAATAAAAATAAATAAATCTTTGAAAAGTTCACGCAGAAATTTCACTGAAGATGATCTGTGGTCAGCAAATCGGTCCACAGAAAGCTATTCAACATCAGTCATCATAAGAGGGAAGTGCCCATTAAAACCACAGTAAGTTAACACTACACACTTATCATAATAGTAAAAAATGAAAATTGGTGACAACACGAAATGCTGGCATGGGCAGGGAGAGACTGGGTTACTCATAGACAGCCGGTGGGAATACACCAGGGTACAGCCACCCTGGAACAAGTCTAGCAGTTTCTTACAAAATTGAACATGCAACTGCCATATGATCTAGCAATTACCCTTCTGTGTCATTCATCCCAGAGAAATGAAGACTTACATTCACACCAAAACCTACGCCTGGATATAACAGCTTTATTCATAATAGCTAAACATTGGGAACCAGCTGAATGCCCTTTAATCGGTGGCTGGCTAAACAAACTGGCATTGTGTTTTGTTTTTGTTTTTGTTTTGGCATCCCCTGGTTAGGAGTTGGTCTCCAGATGAGTTAACGCACCATGGTACTTGCATAATTTCAGGTTACGAATTATTTGGAGTGACTTGAGCTCTCTGATTTCCCTAGCACATGGCTGACATGAACAGGACTTATGTGTGATTAACACAGCAGCTGCAGTGTTCTGGAAAGACAAACCCAGCATCATTTGTCTCACCTCGTTGTTGAGTGGTTGGGCTCCCCCTTTCTCATTAGGAAAATTCCTTTTGCCTCCAAGAGCTATTGTGGGGAATGCAAGTAGAAATAGCAAGGAAGCTGTGAGCCAAGGAAGCATGAGTCAACACTCCTCGAGGCTCTCGCAGGATTGGGCTGAGCTGTGAGTAACGTAAATCCCCAAATACCAGTGGTTCAAACAAGGTAGAAGCTTATTTGTCTTGCACCATGAAGTACAGGGATGAGATGGGGTGGATGAACTTGGAGGACATTACACTAAGTGAAGTGAGCCAATCGCAGAAAGACAAATACCATGGGCTCTCACTAATGTGTGGAATCTAAAAGGAACACAGCTACCTAAACAGAGGGCAGACTGGATGGTGGTTGTGAGAAGTGGTGGGATGGGGAGATGCTGGTTGGTCAAAGGATATGCAATTTCAAGCCCACAGGATGAATACATTCTGGAGATCTAATGTCCAGCATGGGACTCTGGTTAGCAACGCTGTTCATGTACTTGGCGTTTGTTAAGAGTAGAACTGGGGCACGGCACCATGGCCTAGTGGCTGAAGTCCTCAGCTTGAACGTGCCAGGATTCCATATGAGCGGTGGTTCATGTCCCAGTGGCCCCTCTTCCCATCCAGCTCCCTGCTTGTGGCCCGAGAAAGCAGTTGAGGATGGCCCAAAGCCTTGGGACCCTGCACCTGCGTGGGAGACCCAGAAGAGGATCTGGGCTCATGGTTTCAGATCGGCACAGCACTGGCCATTGCAGTCACTTGGGGAGTGAATCATCGGATGGAAGATATTTCTGTCTCTCCTCCTCTCTGTATATATCTGACTGCAATGAAAATAAATAAATCTTAAAAAAAAAAGTAGAACTGAACTGTTCCTGCCTCCCCCAGGAAAGGTAACTATGGGAGATGATAATGGAAATGTTAATTTGTTTGACTTTGCCACTCCACAATCATTATTAGTCAGTTTTTGGTCACTATAACCAAATACCTGACAAAAGCTTCTTGTGAACAAAGGATGTCAACTTTAGTCCACAGTTGCAGATCAGGCAGGCTCCTGCATCTCGCATCAGATCAGGAAAGTGGATGGAATTAGGATCACCTGGTGAGCCAGGAAGCAAGGAGACAGGGAGCACGGTTGCTCATGTAGCATCTTAATCCAATGGGATCATTTCTCAAAGACCATACCTGCAGCTATCACAATTGGAAAAAAACTTCCACTCTTAATTCCATTAGCCACAGACATTCAGGGATGCTATCTGCTGGTTCATTCCACAAATACCTTCAAGGATTGAAATTTTGGGTTTTGGCTGAGCTGGAAGCCAAGAACTCCACCCAGGTCTTCCGTGTGGATGGCAAGAACCTGGTGACTTGAGGCCTCACTGCTGCTTCCTGGGTCTGCATTAGCAGGAAGCTGGAGCCAGGGGTTGAACTCAGGCACTGTGATGTACCGTGTGGGCATCTTATTCATGCAGCCAAATGCCTGTCCACCTACACACTGTTTGAAGCTGTCTCGTTTTATATGTATACATACAAAGAGAGAACCCAGGACAAACTGATACTAACAAGTGCATCTGGGAGGGCTCATCCAGGGTTCACTGGAATTGTCTTGCAACTCTTCTGTGCATTTTCAATGCCTTAAGAATAAGTTTTACTAGAAGTAGGAGGAGAAGGAGAAGAAGCAGGAGGAGGAGAAGAAGAAGAAGAAGAGAAACTAGAAAAAAAAATGTGCTTAAAGATTTGTTTCTCCATCCGGCCCATTTTGGAATGCCTCTTACTCATATGTGAAGGGTTTTAAAGCAATGCTTAATTGTTGCATCCAACCCAAACCTCTCCCCAAGAAGTTCAGCCCAGACAACTCTGCTAAGCCGCAAGGCTTATTGAGGAGGCAGGTAAACCAGCCAGTTGGGATCAGCTCTCCTTTCCTTGAGAGAGTGCCCCCATGTGAGAGTTAGATGGGTTTTTATGGAAAGAGTTACACAGCCTTGGGAACCAGGTGAGTTGGGCAGCCACAGGGAAGAATGGGTGGACAATGGGTAGGCTATAGCAGCCACAGGAGGCTGCCATAGGAGGGAACAATGGGTGAATAAATTCTACAATATTGATTCCTGAGGTGAAGGTTACTAGCAGGGCACGTTAGCAGCGTGATCTGGCCTAAAAGGCACGAAACTGGCAAAGAAGTACAGAAGTATAAAGAGCAGGTTAGCAAACTTAGGCGGGCCTGAACCAAAGTGACTCCAATTTGTGACAGGATTTTACATAATGATCAGCAATTTTGAGAAGGTACTCTAAAAATGCAGAGCACTAAAAAGTAACGTTCTCTCCCTCAAAGGAAACCTGCGAAGATTAGAGGAAACCTGCGAAGATTAGATCTGTACTGGTGGTACAGATGAGGGAATATCAAAGAGAGGTGTAAAAGGTGAAAGTTATTTGACTTGGCTTTGAATGTGGCAAATGGGGGAAGGCATGCGGAACATTGGGATGCATTTCAGTTGGTGCTGTGACTGATGGGTGGATGGGTGGGGGTCATACCAAGAAAGGGAAGATAGAAGGAGAAACTGAGTTTAGGGGTGGAGGCAAGAAAGATGAAGAGGTTGGTTTAGGGTTGTTGAGTGTCATTTTGAAGCCAGCAAAAGTAATATTCTTCCTCATGTTTTTCTCTGAAATGTTAGGGATTAAGCATCAGCACGCACTTGTTTGGGTGGGTATTTCCAGGTAAGAAGGGGAGCCCTGCTTGCTGTTGTTGGCACTGAAGAGAAGAAAACTCCTTACTTCTCTCCCCCAGATCCAGCAGGTGGAGGTGTGACCGAGTATAGTTCAGGGAAACTGCTTTGGAGTGCCTTCAATCCCAAGAAAGTGACAGAAAGATGGAGGCATTCAGAGATAATTCAGCAAGTGATGCAAATGAGCTCACAAGAATGGGCTCTGGGTCCAGGCAGAGCAACCAACACTGAGACCACAGAAAAGAAACATTGACAAATTAAGCATTGCTCATTTCCAAGTAGACAGTATCACGGTTTCTGACATTTATGAGCTTTGTTTGGGAAAGCCATCATGATCTGTAACTATTTATGAATCAACTGATCATTTACAAAATTAATCTCTACCTGGAACCATTCTACCAAGAAGCCCTCATTGCCCTTTGCCTTAGTACACTGTGCACATTGATTGTGAAGGGAAATTGCAAAGGTCATGAAAAGATAAAAGATTTTATGGTATCGGTGAGTATGATGCTGAGTTACATTGCAAAATCCTTGCCAGATGAACATCTGATATCAAGAGAGACTCTTGGGAAAATTGATAAAGCCCCAGACCCTTTGCTCTGCAGTGACTTCAGAAGTTATATGTAATAACACCCCCTCTCTTCTCTCCTCTCCCTTTTCCTCTCTTCTACTTTTCCTCCCACTCCACCCACCCACCCCTCTCGGCAGAGACAGAACAAAGACAAAGAGAGGAATTCCATTCACTGGTTCGCTCCCCAAACGCCTCAAATGCACAGACTGGGGACAGGCCAAAGGCACGGTTTGCTGGCGTGTCCTGTGCGTGTGAGGGACCCAAGCATTTGAACCGTTGCGGCTGCTTCCCAAGGTGCCCATCAGCAAGAAGTGTGCAGTGTGGAGTGCACTAGGGACTCAAATTTGGGCAATTGATTTGGGATGAAGATATCCAAAAAGATATATATTTTTTGAAATATTTATTTGAAAAGCAGGGTTGAGAGAAAGAGAGAGAGAGAGAGAGAGAATCTTTCATCCAAATTACCAAAATGGCCAGGGCTGGACCAAGCTGATACAAGGAGCTTGCAGCTTCTTCCAAGTCTCTGAGTGCAGTGGACCAAGCACGTGGGCCGTCTTCTGCTGCTTTCTCAGGAGCATTGGTAGGGAGTTGCATTGGAATTGGAGTTGCTGGGAATCAAACCAGCACCCATATAGGATTGTGCTACCACAGACAGAAGCTTAATCTACTATACCACAATGCTGGCCCCACTCCAAGCAGCATTTTAATCATTGTGCCAAACATCCCCCACCCCATGCCATCTTTCTATTGCAAATGTCATCCATAAAGTAAAAGGTTTAATATCACACCATACAATTTTGTAATCTATCTATATACATACACACATATACATATATAAATATTTAATTCATCATTTTTGTTAGTACTACAGCGAGTTACAATCAAGCCATATTTTTGATGGGCAGAGGATCAAATGTACTTATTGTGTAATTTCCAAGTTCCATTCCCAGACAGTGTTTCCATCAGATCTTTTCTCCTTATTCCTTAGGACACACTTGCTATTTGCTTTAAGTGGATTAACTTTTATTCATCTTTTCCTGGTACAGGTGATCCAGGTATAATGAGCTCCCGGGACTATCAGGGGTTTTCCCAGAACGTACTACTTAAATTGCAGAAGATCTGCATGATTATCTCAGTAATGGCCAAAGCAATTACCTGATTTTCAAGACACCTTCCTGAGAACCATTCTTGGCAAACCAGGAATAGAAGATGAGTCAGCATCCTTGAATCATTCCAGCTTAAAGTGCTGAAGGATGTACTCGAGGCTCCTGGCTTTCGACAAGGTAGGTATTAATTGCAAAGGGGAAAATAATAGCTCGAAGGCTGGCACACGCTGCCTTAATGACGTGATTGACGCTAACACCATCTCACACGGAGCAAAGGGACGTCACGCTCCACGACACAACACACTGGGGAGAATCACAGAGCTGCCATCTCTTGCGTACAATCATGAAGAGACATTTAGGGACACCCCAAGGGAAGGAAGTTTGGGAGCTGTTCCGCTTCAATGACAGACCCAGGAATTGGCCAGACTCCTAGGGACAGGGCAACTAAAGATGACTTTTGAAGTTGATCCAGCACAAAGAGCACCAGTGGGGCAAGTGGTCAAACGTAAGTGTTCGGGATTAGCTCACACTAACGTGTCAGTGTTACTTTCTCGATTTTTAAAAACTATTTATGGGCCCGCTGGCGTGGCCTAGCGGCTAAAGTCCTCACCTTGAATGCACCCAGGATCCCATATGGGCGCCGGTTCTAATCCCAGCAGCTCCACTTCCCATCCAGCTCCCTGCTTGTGGCCTGGGAAAGCAGTTGAGGACGGCTGCACCCATGTGGGACACCCGGAAGAAGTTCCTGGATCCTGGCTTCGGATCGGCATAGTATCGACCGTTGAGATCACTTGGGGAGTGAATCATCGGATGGAAGATCTTCCCTTCTGTCTCTCCTCTCTGTATATCTGACTTTGCAATGAAAATAAATAAATCTTAAAAAAAAAAAGGATTTATGGGTCCGATGTGGTAGCCTAGTAGCTAAAGTCCTCGCCTTGGATGCACTAGGATCCCATATGGGCGTCAGTTTGTATCCCGGTGGCCCCACTCCCATCCAGCTCCCTGCTTGTGACCTGGGAAAGCAGTTGAGAACGGCTCAAAGCATTGGGACCCTTTTTCCACGTGGGAGATCCCGAAGAAGCTCCTGGCTTCGGATTGGTGCAGCTCTGGCCGTTGCGCTCACTTGTATCCTGTCTGTTCCACTTCCCATTCAGCTCCCTGCCTGTGGCCTGGGAAAGCAGTGGAGGATGGCCCAAAGCCTTGGGACCCTGAACCCATGTGGGAGACCTGGAAAAAGTTCCTCGCTCCTGGCTTAGAATCAACTCAATTCTGGCTGTTGTGGCCCCTTGGATAGTGAGCCAGCAGATGGAATATCTTCCTCTCTGTCTCTCTTTCTCATGTATATCTGACATTCCAAAAAAAAAAAAAAAAATCTTAAAAATGCTTCTGCCTGATGAGTGAGGCATATCCAAATTCCTTAGCTGTTTACAATTACAGAAGGGGACTTTTTAAAAAGTTCCTGCAGAATGGAATTAAACATGAAGTTTAGGGGTGCATGTTTGGGAGTGGCCATTAAGATGCTGTTTGGGGTGTTTGCATCCTGTGCTGGAGTGCCTGGATCCACTCCTGGCTCCTCTCTGGATACCAGCTTCCTGCTGATGCGGACCAGGAGATACAACAGGTGATGGCTTGAGCAGTTAGGTTCCTGCCTCCCAGTTAGCTGACTTTCAAGCATTAAATGAGTGCTATCTTCCCATTAACTTTTCTAACTTCCTTGTTAATATTTTAAAATGTTACTGATTTCTTCAGCCCAGTTCAGCCCTGATCATTGCAGGTATCTAGGGAGAAGTGAACCAATGGCTGGGCCAGCTGTGATGCAGCATCCTTAGCCACTGTCTGTGATGCCGGGGCTCCCCTGTGAGTGCTGGTTTGAGGCCTGCCTGCTCCATTTTGGATTCCTCTTCTTGCTAATGTGCCTGGGAAAGCAGCAGGTGGTCCCTGGAAACCCATGTGGGAGACCAGAACAGAGTTCCTGATTCCTGACTTTGGCCTGGCCCAGCCTCAGACATTTTGACCATTTAGGGAATGAACCGGTGGGTGGAAGATCTCTCTCCCCACCCCTTGTCTCTCCCCTTCTCTCTGAAGCTCTGCATTTGAAATCAATAAATCTTTTTAAAAGGAATATTTGAAAGAGAACAGAATGATAAAAGAGAAAGCAGTTTTACTGATGATTTGGATGATCATCAATCCGCTACTGTGTGAATTTGGGGTATTTACAACCGAGAGCTCAGTGGTCCGTCGGCTGAGGACACCTGCAACTGGGCTACTCAATCAGTGGGCCCAACACTTTCTACTAATTTTAGATTCTTCGGTTGGTTCAGAGAAGCACACTTACTATGTAACAATACAAAACCTTTATGTTGATGGTTCTTGGGTCAACATACTACTGCTGTATTATATTATGGATTGGAGCAGTGTCTGAAAATACAAGCTTACTGAATGTGCTTAGACATTAGCTTTGGGTGTTGTCTTTTTAACTGAAGTGGTCATTCAAGGGTTTCCAAACATTTGACTTGCTTGAGGCCTGAGACATCTTTCCATGTGATTATTTTTTAATATCAATTCTAGCTATGGTCTGTTAAGTATTCATGTCTCTTGTTCATACATTGGGAAGAGGGAGAGAGGCAAAGAAACATCCTGAAGTGTGTTTACTGCTAAATTTACTTGTAATGGCTGTGATTGAACCTGGGAGCCGGGAGCTCCTATGCGGGTGGCAGGAACCCAACGACTTGAGGCAGCACCGCCGCCTGCCAGGGTTGGCATTGGCAGGCTGCTGGAGCCAGGACATTCTGATTCCTAGGTGAAATGCCTGCTCCTCAGAGCTTGACAATTTTCTATGACTCTAATGGTTCACTCCTTCACTTGGCTGAAACTGATTTTGATGTATGATGTCTTGTTTCTTTCGGAACAGGTTGATATCTAGATGAGCTTCTCATTTACTTTTTTCCTCCTAGGATTTCCTTTTGTTTTCTCACTGCTTAATTTCCTAGGTGAGCAGCCTTTTTAGACAGGTCCAAGGATGTATCCCTTAGAATTTGACGTGGTGTTGTGCAGTAATTTGGAAAGTACTGATGCTATTAAAATGTTTAGTGCTTTCCTCCAAGATCATGCTTCTGTTGATTCCGGTCTCAAATTCTCAATGCAGCTTTATCTTTTCAAAAATATAGATCCTGTGGATTTTCTTAGTTTTTTTAAGTTGCTGTAATTGATGAAATAACTTAATCATAGTAAACAATGTGCTTAGTATGACCCCGACCTGCCTTTAAACACACACGCACACAATTACAAGCATCCTTTTGTTGTTTCCGTTTTCTCACTTTATCGTTAACAGACAAGAATGCTATTAATGCCTGTTTCTTAAGTGCCCTTCAGTGATTCCAGCGGCCGTCCATGATACTGTTAGTGAACAGGGACAATTTGATGATGTCTTTTTTCATATTTAATATTCTGTTCTTGAGCAAGGGTTTTTTTTTTTCAAAGTTATTTATTTTTATTGGAAAGTCAGATATACAGAGAGGAGGAGACACAGAGAGGAAGATCTTCTGTTTGCTGATTCACTCCTCAAGTGGCTGCAATGGCAGGAACTGAGCTGATCTGAGCCAGAAGTCAGGGGCCTCTTCCGGGTCTCCCACATGGGTGCAGGGTCCCAAGACCTTGGGCCGTCCTCCACTGCTTTCCCAGGCCACAAGCAGGGAGCTGGATGGGAAGTGGAGCTGCCAGGTCTAGATCTGGCGCCCATATGGGATCCTGGTGCGTTCAAGGCCAGGACTTTAGCCACTAGGGTACCAAGCTGGGCCCGCTGAGCAAGGTTTTAAAAGCACTAAGAAATAAGGAGGAGGCAGGAGACTAGTCGCTAACAGAACAATGTGTTTAGTATGGCCCCGGCCTGCCTTTACACACACACACACACACGCACGCACGCACGCACACACACGCACAGAATTAAAAAAAATTTTGTGAAACAAATGGAATAGAGTTACATTTATTATGGTACACTTTTTCTTTCATAAGATGCATTTTTATGAACTTTTGGAAGAGCTTTCCAGTGCAAGGATCGCAACATCTTTGAAGCAAAGCAAACATTGTTGCATTCTACTTTTCTAGTTTCATGTAGCACCCGGTAAATTCGTGTTGGGCTTCTAGCCTGACAGGTGCACCCAGAAGCGTTTGTAGCAGTTGCTTCATAGAAGCAGAATTCGGTTGAATCTTTTGTTTGTGTTTATTCGTATGACTGAAAATCATGTATTATGTAGGTAACTAAGAAATAACAATGCTAATGCTTTTACTGTATCACTTTTAAGGTGAATTACACTGACTGTGGGTTAAAGCAATTGTTGATGGGTATTTTATGTATTAATTTATTTCATTTGAAATACACACACACACACACACACATCTTTCCCATATGCTCATTCATTTCTAACAACAGCCAGGGCTAGTTGGGGCTGAAGTCAGGAGTCCAGACCTCCATCTGGGTTTCCCATATGCGTGGAATGACCCAAGTATTTGCGTCTTCATTTGCTGCTGGCCTAGGTGCCCATCAGCAGGATGTTGAATGGCAAGTGGAGTAGCTGGGATTCAAACCAGGCACTCCCATAAGGAATCTGGTGACGTCACCTGCTGTGCCAGACACCTGCCTCTCTTGAGAATATTTTCCATGTTATTTTTTCGTAGCGTTTGATTTGTTTGTTTTCCAGTTGGAACTGTTAAGAGTTTCATTAGAGGCTCAAACATTTTCTCTTGCTTTTTTGCTAATAGGTATTCATGTGATGTGTTTTGACCATTGTAGCCACCCATGTCTGCCACCCCAAGGAAGAAATAGGATGCTTCTACTGCCATGGAAAGTTCTAGGGAAAATTTTGTAGTGAGCTGCTGTTGATTGGCATGGCTGAGCCTCCCACGTGCTCAAGTTTAACACCTTGTGGCCTGAAGTCATCTGTGTGGTCCCTATAGAATGTCCCTTCAGCCAATTCCCTCCAGCATATGAGGCAGCATTGGGGCAGAGGTGGGGGTGGGTGCAGTTTGGGCGCTACTGCCATAAACACAGCAGTTGGTTTGTAGGTTCCATGTCTTGTGTACTCAGTCACAGACAATGTCACATATCCTCTTCTGGAATATTCTCTGCTAGAGCACTTCTCTCTGGCTGGGTTGCAAACTTGCACTACAATATCGCCGTTATCGGAGATTTGCTGCCATCATGACCTTGAACTCAAGCTCACTGGCTGCTAGCCTACAGCCTTTCTGCAGGCAGTGAGTGGCCGCGACAGTAGCTCCCAGAAGGACACCTAGTGTTATCTAGTTAGCTTATCAACTGGGAAGAGGCTTGGGCACACACATTCATATTCATTTCTACCAGCTGCACACTGACATGGTGGATGTGTTTTCAACACCATGAAGTTCAAAATCGCTCCATGGTAGCAATAGGCTTTCAGTCCTCCGTGTCTTTAGGCTGAGACATCTGAGGCAAGGTGCCGGGATTTCTCAAACGGGCTAGGGGCTCAGTTTCTCATGTCTGAATGTGGCCTAGATTCTTGGTGATCTATTTTGGTACCATGAAATCCGCTTGAGTAGATACCACTCATGATTTAGGTTTCCTTAATATGGGTCTTTTCTTTCTTCCTCTTTTTCTTTAAATAAACTAGGTAAGCCCCCTTCAGCCCAGGCTTTTTCTGGGGGTGTGTGTGTGACACATGCCAGTGTGGGACTCAGAAGTCAGTATGGTTCTTTGCTTGGGAAACGGCAGGGCGAAGACAGTGAGTGCACCAGGTGAGTGTGACTGTCAGGGCACCAAGCCCAGACTCCAACCAGCAAATATGTCCAAGCACCAAGCAGCAGAGGCACCAGGCAGAGGGACGGTTCTGGGGCAGGCTCCCCCCTACAGCGTTGGAAAGACATGTCAAACAGGCGCCTACGCCACTACAATCAATGTGGACTCCTATTTGTGGGAGACATCACAACTTGGGAATTTTCCCCTTTTCGTTTATACCAATGCTGTTTTGAATCTGTATCCCACCACAAGCAACTGAGCTTGAATTTCTCTCAGGATGCAGTCTGACAGCCATGGGCACAGACTGATGCTTCCAAGACCCACCCCAGGAGCCTGGCACGTGGTCCCTATGACCCCGGCCCCCAGTGAGGGGAAGGCCTGTGAGGGGCCTGTAGCAACCAGGCCATCTTTTTTTCTCACACCACTGTATTGTTGCTTGTTCCCATGTTGTTTGGCCTACAATCTGAGGAGACGACTGACTTTTCATGTTTTATACATTTTATTCATACATTTCTCCAACTTTGAAATGACAAAAGCCCAATTCTATGGTTTCCCATTACACAGCATCCTACAAGTATGTATATTCTACAAAGAATACTATGGGGTTTTTTTCTTCTTCCCCTGTCACACAAGAGAACTGATTGGGGTTTCAGCAACTTGGGTGATGCTGGCAGCGCACCAGCCTTCCAGTGCTCCGGGCGACAGGGTGCAGGGATCAGGACGGGAGGGCATGTGCTAAGGCATGTAAATAGATACACACAGAGAGAAAGAAAAGCAGGACATTTACAGAGAATCCGAACCTTTCCGACCCCTTCAGCTCCTGGCTGTTGAAGGACACCTTCACAGACGCTCTTGCAAGCTAAGGCTTTGCTGTACCCTGCAAATACTTACAATGGGAAGTGGTGAAATATACAACAACCATTCACATCTCTCTCGTTTTATCACTGAGACAATACTTCGAAACCTTTTATAAAAAGGCAATAATACATACAGAAAAAAGAACACGTTGGCGAAAGTTGATGCAAAACCACCCCAGAACTGGGTTTCAAAGGCGACGCGTCTACTCTGCAATGAAACGCCATGGGCTCGGCTTCTCAGCCTGGGAGGGTCGTGGCGTGTGTGGCCTTGGTCTCAAGTCACACTGCCTGCTGCACCAGGCAGCCGGCCGCCCACCTGTACACATGACTTTCCGGGACTCAGCTGACAGCTGAGACTGGAAATCAATTCTCCCTTAGTCTTTCTTTTAGTCTCCGTCTCCTCCAAATGAGAGAGAGAGAGAGAAAAAAAAGTAAATGGGGCCACTCACTGTGGAGGAGTTTTTACTCCCAAACACAAGTGTGTGCCCGGAGGTTGTGTATCTTCTGGGTGCATGGATGGTCAGCCCAGGCCTCCAGGAAGAAGGTTGGAACCCTGACAATGTTGCTTCAGTCACACGCCAGCCAGAGTGCAGGTGGCCCCCAAGTGTGAGCAGACCTCCAAGTTTCTAAGATAGCATTGTGCTTGGGGCTAGAAATGAGGTCTCCATGTGGTGACAAAAATCTCTCTTTCCATTTTCGTTTGCTCCGTCCATTTGCACAGGTTCAAGGGAGTTGATGGAAGGTTGCGTGAAAGGTGATGGGAATTCAGGAGTCCCTCTCCCTGCCCCCACCCAGAAGAGCTAAGACATGGGGGTGCCTGTGCTAGAGATGGGGCTGCCCTCTTCTTGTGGCTGGGCCTTGGGCCTTGGGCCATGTCTGCTCATCTACCCAAGCCCCAAAATGGCCAGGTAAAAGGCCGGATGGAAAGAGGTGGCAAGCACTTCCCAGATGGATGTGGCAGTAAGCCTCACTCCCTAAGCTGGACAATCTGATGCTTTCTGTTTCCAGGTTTAAGGCAAACTGAGGAGCAAAGCCCATCATGCACTAGGCCTTCACTGGTACAGCACGGTGAAGGGGACAGTGGACCGAGGAGGAGACCTTATTTCTAAAGTGATAAGAAAAGGGTGTGCTCCAGCAAATGAAGTGAGCCATGGGGAAGGTAAGGGGGCCCTTCTGTAAGCTGCTGGGAAAAGGGAAGGATCTTTCTAAGAGAAGAATCCACTAGAGGTGTGGAATGAGAGAAATGTGCAGGGACCGGTCATAGGTGGGATTGTAAGCCCTTGAAAAGAGGATGGAATTAGGCTGCGTTCAGTTGTGAAAAGTAAGACACACATCCTCCCTCCACACATGTGCATGCACACACAGTCACACCCAAGCCAGAATGAACAAGGAGGAAGGAGCACAAGGGGCTTGCTTTTGGAATGCTGACTGCAAGGTGCCACTGCGGTCAAGAATGTATGAATCGGGCAGTTTTTTCCATAGCCATGGCAGCAAGTTCTCTTTGCCCCAAACAAAGAAATGGGTCTGAAAGGAAAAAAAGGATCATTTTATCAGAGGCAAGAAAAACAAACAAACGAAAAAGCTCTGGGCTGCCTTGTCTCTGAAGGGTTACTTTCTGCTTCGGGTATCTCTGCTGTCCTGCTTCCTGGATGGTGGCTCAATCGACTGAACTTTTGCAAGAAATAAGCTATTGAAGGCTTGATGAAGAGGTAACTGTAAGTGATGTAAAGACAAACATAAGTCCTCCGTGGTGATGAGATTAAATGTTTTAAAAAGATACAAGTAGCACCCAGTGCAGGCCTGGTTGGCCCCAGCAGCCAGAGAAGGAATTGGATTCAGGAAGCGCTTTGCGTGTTGCGTTATGCGCCAGGGGACTCTGCCCATCTTCTGATATTCTGCCACCAATAGGATGGCCCGAGACCATGTCTTCTGCATGCAAATAGCCAGAAGTAGGTCAGCTATTTCTTTCCTCTCTGAGCAAATATTTCCAACTGTTTCACGTGACAGGAGACACTGAATCGCATTTGAAAAGCCTCCTGTGTTGTCTTGACACTGGGAAACTTCCAGATGAATTTAACTGAGCAACCTTTTTCCTTTTTAGTGTGAAAACTGAATATGTTGTATGTGCAAATGAACTGCTATCTTATGATGAGAAAATCAGGACATTTAATCATTTTAGCAAAGAATCTAACAACACAAACATTCCTCTTGCTTGGGGAGTGGGGCTCAGGATTTCAACTGACCACTCCCCTGATTTAGGAACCAAATCAGTGGCTCTGGTTTTTAGAAGGAAAAAAAAGAATGGTTTTGCTGATGGAATGGGAGCAGTAAAGAAGCTTTTTAGCAATTTTCTCTAATTGCTTAGTGCACGATTGTAATACAGCGGCAGCAGCAGTGGTGGACTGAAATTACTCCGAATTCGAAAATGTAAGTACTTCTGCTAGCTCACAGACACTGCTTGAGGGGAGAAGTGGATGAGTTCTGGGTGCAGACATATTGCCATCTGCACAACAGCATCCTACCATCAAGAGACGGAGAAGAGAAGACAGGCCGACAGGGCCTCTGGGTTTTGGGGCCACATCTCTCATGTAGCCTTGCTTTTTCTCTCCTCTGCTGAATGCACCCTTCCAAGCTTGGTGACTGGCTTTCTCAGAAGGGCATCATCAGCGTCCTGGGAAGTTAGGTCTCAAAGAGGCCAGTGGGCGCATGGGACTTCTCCCAGAGGGAATCAAGTTTTGGTTTTCCATATGCAGTTGTATTCTTTGTGCTTCACTGCTAAGAGGTAGAGGGGGCGCTTCACACTGAGAAGTGCCCAGATTGTGGTCTGCCTCCTTATAGGAAGGACCATCTGGCCTTGGCACTGGTCAGATTGAAATCAGCGCTGTACAACTCTTTGAAGGTGCCTCTCTATGTCAGGTGAGACCATTGTTAAGCCTGTTTCTGGTCTGGTGGTTTGGTCACCTCTCTGACTGACAAAGAGCATTGGGGGGTGGGGGTAGAGGAGGAATGCCAGTATGGTTTAATAAATCATAGGTGGGGGCTAGGGTGTTGACAACATAAAAGAAGCATACAAATGCCTTTTCTGCTTGGTCCTTCGAGAGGAGCCGCTCAGCTCAGGCCACACCCTGTACATCCTGCCAAGGCACAAAGTGACGGAGGCCATCTAACCTACAAGAAGCCAAAAATGATGGGATGTGTTCAAGGATCATGGGTTACTGTAAGCACCTGGCACCCTCACATGCTCACAAAAGACATCCTACCAGCCTCTGGCGAAGAGTCTGCGAACCCCCAGCCTCGATCTCCTGTGCTAAAAGCATATGACTGCATGGAAGGGTGATGAGATGGTGAATGTCTCTAGAGCCACAAGGACAGATGGGTCCCCTGTGCCAAGGGATACAGCAAGAGGAAAGAGAGACCACAGTGGCCCGTGGGCGCATGGCTCTCTGCGAGTCAGACAGACGTGGTCTGAGCTGTGCCCTGGCAGGCTGCTTGGTCGCCCTGCCAACCGATAGTCATTCGTGGGCCTTCGATGGTTCCGTGAGCATCTAGCAAATTATAAAATTGAAAAGATGATCACCTTGGAAACTGGAACAAATCACTTAGCGAAATGAAGGACCCAAAGGCATTGAATTATTGAACACATAAAAGGAAGTATATTTTTTAAAAAATTGGTCAGACTGTCCCGTTAGTGATCATTTTAAAGGAATTTACAGGGCTGTTATGGATTATCCTTTTGGAATAATTCAGTTTATAGCAAATGCCTAAACTGTTTTCTTCATTGCACAGTATTTTCTCTTAAAATGGGTGCTTTAAAACAATTACATACAGAGTAAAAATCCTCATTTCTTTGCTTAATTAAAACGTTAATACTCTTAGACAACACAGATCTGAAATGGTGAAACCAGCAATTCCCCCTCCCACCTTACAACAAATTAAATTGAGACAAAATTACAAACACATTTCACTACATGATTATTATTAATAAAAATCAGTTTCTTTTTTTTTTTTTATAAAGTTGCCCGAAATGCAAGGGATGTGCATAGGTTTACAACTTAGTCATAATAGCAGTTTATTCTTATTCCCCTGGTGTGCCCCGTGAACGGAATGTACTTTGCTGTAGATTACAGATTGCTCTGTCCAGCACAGACACACCGACAGCACAGACGCTCGCGACTGTCCACATGCATTAAGAGTCAAGACCCAACTTCAAATCTCTAAAAGGTTTACAGGGTGCTTCAAAGAGACAGTATCACATTATCTGGATGTTACATAAAGGACTTAAAAAAAATACTATTCTAAAAAAAAGAGAGAGAGAAAGAGAGAGCGAGCGAGAGAGAGGAAAAAAAGGCCTTTAAAAATTGATGACAGTTTTGTAATCACTAATTATTTCAAATAAATAAAGGAAAGAAAGATATCCAATTCATAAAATCAGACTCTAAAAAGAATGTAGTGTTCCACCCCCAGTCAAGGTAACAGAATCATTGTTTATTATTATTAAAATAGATTATAGAAAGCAGCATCTATTTTTTTGTGCAGTTTTTAGGGGCCTTGGAAATAAAAAGCTATGATTTCCAAAAATATAACATTCCAAAGGATTGAATAATACATACATTTAAAGATACATTTTATTAAAGTTTAGGAGAACTGATTAAAAAAGATACTGTCTCTTTAAATTAGTGTGTAATTGTTTTTTTTTTTTTTCCTCCTCCTACCTATTCGGACATGACAATAATTATAAATGTAGGTCACACTACAACTAGGTAGTCTCTAGGGACCACGACCTGCTGCCATGAGGCCGATAACAAAGAGGCTTTTCCATGTATGAGGTGGCTCCCAGTTATGCTCAGCTATCTGGGGAGAGGCCTAATAGACCCAGGAGACAGGGACCCACTGCGGGGCTGTGCACACGAGCTCCACGGCTTCCTCCAGATGTCTGATTGTCTCATCGATTTCATTGTTGATAATGGTGAGATCGAAGTAGTGTGCATATGTTCTCTGCAAGATGTCAGACTCCTTCTGCAGACGCTGAAGAGATTCATCCTGCACAGCGATGGGGGCGGGCCGGGGGCGGGGCAGGGGGAGGGCAAGAGCAAAGAGAGAAGAGTGGTTAGTGGGATGCTTTCTCTGCACAGGCTGCTTCAGCTGGGTGTTGTGAGACGTCAAGACAAACCCCGACGGCCCACCCCTGGGGACGAGGCCAGGGCTGCTGCTCCCTGACTGAGGAGAAGGGGGACCCTGTGATGGCAGGGTGACAGAGTTCCTGTGGGCAGCTGTGACCCTTCTATGGGCCACACGGTGGTCTGCCATAAACCACTAGAACCAGTTGCGTTAGACACTCTTCTGCAAACGTGGCAGCCTGTTCTGAATCACTTGCATGAAGGCCCACAGGGGCACGGCTCACCAAGAGCTACCCTCGACTAAGCTGTTGCCTCGTTTTGCTAAGGAAGGCTTGCAGGGCATCATCCTCTCCTTTGCCTGGGGACAAGGCCTGAGGTTTTTCAGCCTCCACACTCTGGGGTCCAGCTGTGTTTGCCACACCCCTGCCTTTTGACCACAAACGGAGTTCTTTTTTCCTTTTCTCTTTAGACATTCAGCATGTTCCAGGAATTCCATTACACTGAATGGCCTTCACGCAACAGGAATGGAGGCTGGGGCAAAAGCTTTTTGGATGTCACCAATAATGGAGGCAAAAAAAAAGCCATTTCCCAAATATCATAGCCAGAGGCACCTGCCCTCCCCCTCCCCTCTCAACTAAGTTGCACTGCAAGTGACCCAAAGTCTGCTCACAAGGACTCACCTGTAGCACAGAAACAAAAACCAAAACAAACAAACAAACAAACAAATCGCTAAAGGAAGAGAGAGGCTCAGCACCATGAAGGATGCTCCCTTGGCTACAGCTCCCAGGAGAGCTCTCAGCAGGTGGGACTGGGGGAGGGACCCAGAACTTTCACAGCAAAGGGGGCTGCTCTGCCCAGACAGGGCTCTCTTAAGGACCCCACCAGATAGAAACCTGCTTCTTGGACCTTCCCAGTTCAAGTCGGTGATGCTGACTGCCCCAAGGACGAACTCAAATTGGAAACCAGGAAACTCTGTCAGTCGAATTTACCATCCCCTCATCTGCCAGTCACCAGTAGGTGAACTACTGGCCTGAGTCTTGCACCTGTGCAGATATAGTTCAATACCTGTTGATTTACTGTCTTTCTCCCCAACTAGGGTTGTCTGTGTACCCTGAAACTGCTTGCCCCAGCACCAGGTACTGCTTTGCTCCTAGTAAGCGCATAAGAAATGCTATGGAAAGGATGAGCACTTGGCTGATTGAGACTGGGCATTACTGGGTTTTGTGAGTGTTACATCCCTAGTTGAGCCATTGAGCAAATGTAGCAGGAAGTACAGCCACAGGGTGACCCAGTCTGCACTCTACAGAGAATATAAGGCATGCTTGCAGGGCGCCGGAAGCTGGTATGCACAGTGTTCCTTAAGACTCCTCTCCTTTGAGGTCCCCCTGTTCTTTGCAAAAGATTTCTCTTGATGAAGCTGGGTGCCATGAGTGCAGCTCTCTATGAAGGGGATCAGAAGTGAGACAGAGAGAGAGAGGGAGGGCTTGGCCCCGGTGCTGCCTAGGGGATGGGCACACAGCAGAGCCGAGGATGCTCTGAAATGCGAATGTCCTCCTTATAGTACTGTCCTCTGCAGGAATTCCAAGCAGGACCAAGCATTAACTGCTGCATTAAAGGCCTCAGTTAACAGTCCTCTTCTCAGGTCAGATCAACAACATGTTCTGCTTGCACTTACATAATGCCTAGCATTTCCCCTGTGCCTTGACTTTGCAATATACACAATGCAAAACCTCATTCTAGGAGGAGTGCATTCACCCAAAGACCTGAACGGTGTTTCCTGCCAGCACTAAGGGGGGAAGGGGAGGGGCAGATCCTACGATGTCACTGTCTGCTCTGGGGGATTCTATGCTCATATCCAGTCCTGCACCGCCAATATCACTGGCAGAGGTTAGAACTTGCTCCAAACGCTGGACTGAGGAAAACAGTCAGGAAAAACGCATGGCTGAAAACTACATCAAAATTTTAATGTAGTTCTCTTAAAAAAAAATTAAAGCTCTCTCTTAAGGATCTTTCAAGATGAAGCTATATTTGTCAGTTTCTTCCTCGACAACAGTTTGTCTGCATGCTTGACGCACATGTGAGCAGGGCTTAGCTCAGTGACAGCAAAATGCCTTTGTGGGAACAGCAAAAGCAAGGATTTGGGGGAACAAAGTATCTACATTCTAAATCTATTAAGGAAACCAGGCACCATCACCTCCTAGCTGGTACTTACAGGCAATTTTCTGCACCATTTTGGCAGCTATGGAAAATTAGTAAAAGAGCAGGAAAATAGGCAAAACAAAAACAAAGCAAAGATGATAATTCAAGAAAAACATACGGCAACAAAAGGATAAAATTTAACCGCACAGCTGGGTTTCAAACATGCTTGTGTATTCAGCAAGAGGGGAAAAGAGACTGGTACACAGAAATTTAGCTTTTGCCAATGAAATGACCGAAACAAAAATCACTGGACACACGAGTAACATAGGTAAAAGTAAATCTTTCATCTTTTTAAAAGGCACATAAATAAAAAGGTCGCCATTTAGCTGTACTATAAGCGTGGGGGAGTTTTGGCAGGTGTTCATGGAATGGTCACTAATTCTCTGTTGATTTCTAAAAGTTGCACTTTGCATAGGAGACTTCATTTCTGTGTTTGGCAATCTCTAGGGGCCTGGGTAGAAACGCTATATGGGTTTCTCCCCAGGGGCTACCCAGGTAAACCAGCCAAGGCCTTCATTATAGCTATCTTCAGGCAAAGCACTGCTTGACTTAGAGCTGGTTGTGAGAGCTGCTTTAGCACAAGCCCTATCCGGGAAGGGTGTGGACTGGCAGCCAGGGAAGGCATGAGATGCCTGAGGAGCCGTGCGCTGCGGGGTGGGAGAGGGTGTACCCTATTGGGAAGGTCACAGGCTACACTTTTTGACCTCAGCAGACTTTGGCTACAAATGCAGATGGATATGCTCCAGGCTGTGCAGGGATCTTAGTAAGACTGGAATTTGCTGACTGTGATCTCAGAAGAGCTCCAGTGTTAACACTGGCTAATTCTTAAATGGAAGGGGGACTTTAAGCTCTGGCACTCAATAACAAAACAGCCTTGTGTAGATGTCTTACAGATGGGAACTTTGGCTCTGAATACAAAACACACAGGGATCCTTACAAAGGGGCATGCGGATTTGGGGCAACATGGTTTATTCTTACCTCATTTAAACCTGGAGTGATAGTAGGTGCGGCAATAAAAACAACAAAAGGAGCGAATTCCGCGGTTCTCAGGACCTTCAGTGCCTGTGTGGAAAGAAAAGTTGACCCCCCAATTGAGGCTTAAAAGAAGAAATGGCCAATGCAAATTTCATACAAGTCTATCCAAAGATGGACACAATTTCAAGCCCTTGATTCAAAACTTTGGTATTCTTAGATTTCCCAACTTTATATATATATAAAGTTATAGATATATATATAAAATTTCTTTTATTTGTTTTCTTTCCAAGGATGGACAACAGCTATCAGAAAATAAAATATGACAAACTGGACATTTTTTCTCATGAATCAATTGGATTTCTTTTTCTTTGTAAAAGTCGACACTACTTTGGTTACTGTTCATTTAAGCAAAGTTATGATTTAGAGCCTGAATTGAAGCGCATTGGGCAGAGATGTGGACCTGCAGATTGGCATCACAATGATCTGGAGTCCATTTCATCACATTTCAAATTTCAAGTCACTAACCAAGGAGCACCAAGTGCGGCCACCGTAGCCATGTGTGCTACATTCATAATTCGATAAGGCCTTTCACAGGTGCCCTATGGCATTCACAGGGGAGGGCACCCTGCTCACATCGAGAGCTGGAACCCTGGGCTTTTTGTCTTAATCCTGCCACTATAGCTGCTGTGTGCTGGGGGTCACGTGTAGGCCCACGAGAAAACACTGCACTCTGGGGAGTCCTGTCCAGTCCCCTTCCAAGGCATCATGCAGTGAGGCCCTGCAGCACCATGACCAGAAAGCTGGGGAGCCTATTTTGCTGAGGGATTCCTGCTTGAGCTGCATCCACAGCAGGACATGACACTCTGGGCAGGGGGTGGAGGGGAGTGGGGTGATGGTGATACAAACTCCCCTCCAAGGGAGAAAATTCAGCACACACAGGTGCCCAATGCAAAGTGATCGCCATGGAACTGATATGTATGTGCACATTTCTGGCTGTCCCTCACACAAGAATCTCATATGTCTATTCTGCTACCCTTCGGTTTGTTTCCTGAAGGGTCTTTCCATGTGGCTTTGCTCTGTGCTCGTTACTTCACCTTCTGCTTGCTTGATGGGAACAGTGATTACACAGGTTTCTTGTCTTGGATTTTGCTGCTTTCCCATCCAACCTCCCCCCTTCTACGGGAATGATCTTTTCTGAAATGCCAGTGCTATCAATCCCCTGCTGAAAAGTCTTGCATGGTTCTAAGACCAGCGATAAAACATACACTTCCTTAGCATGAAAGTCATGTTCTTTCCTCACAAGCTGGCCCAGGCTTAACCTCGCTACCTCTCCCAGCCCCTTCTCTAGGGGCGGTGGCGAGGTGGGGGGTGCTCTTACTGAAGCACTTTCAGCTGCAGAAAGGGTCGCCTGACCTTTGCTTTTCTTGCTCCCCTTGTCTGGCCCTCCTGTAGTCTTCCCTTTCCCTTTGGCTTGGCTCAGTCCTGAGTGCCATTGAATACACCCATCACCCTGGAAGCACAAGTCCCCAGGGGCAAGCAGCTGTGTCTCCCTCAGCTGTCTCCCTTATGCCGAGATGGCCCTTGGCACTTCACTACCTTCCTGATCAGCTTCCGAAGTCAAAACCGTACATCTCATGTGCACAATGCTGATGCTGCCTTTTGAGGCTGGTGCAACCAACCAAGGCACTCTGCTGTCTTGGCTGAGACAAACCCTGTGGCCTCTTGGGGGCACATACGCATGTAAGAAGTAAATTTGCTATTGAAGGTTCTGCCTGTCTTGTCTGGTGCAAGGCTCGCCTTCACTAGGGCTCTATTCCTGAACTGCAGTCACATGGCTCTCTTCCGGTGAGCTAAGGGAACCTGCTGTGTGGCACACTGTTTTATCCATCAAAGTTCCGGAGTCATTAAAGTCACATGGTTCACAGTCCCTTATAAGAAAGCTCTTCAGGCTTGTTTGAAAGAGGTATAACCCATAATTTCTCTGCCAATCCTTTTGTGATCAAAGACTTTGGTAGGCAACAGACAAAATGCCAAAGCCCATGTACAGCTCAACTGAGCTGAACAGCGATTTTCACTAAGAAATGTCCTTTTTGTCAATAGCATCTTGAGCCTTTTTTCCTTTCTGCCTGTGCCCATAAATCAGTTGAATGAAGCATAAGACATAAGGTTTTTCTCATCACCCCCACCCTGCTATGCATACCTATCCGCCCACAGCCAGCCTGTGGGAAATTGAGACGGGAGAAAAATCCTGCTTGCGTCTGTCCCTTAAGCTTTTACCCAAGTGCAAGATGGAAGTTCACACAGCCTGCATGCTGAACAAAACCCACGGATGAAGTTGAGAATGACAGCCCAGGTATAACAGGTGTTTTCCTCTGCTCAGTGACCCAGCCTGCTAGCTACCCAGTCCTTCAAATGCTTTCCGATATAGCCGGTTATGTGATGACCGAGGAGCAAACTCCTTGCTAAATATTACCTCCAATTGCGTTTATGCCCTCAGTCTACATATGTAAATATGAGGGTCGCTCTGCATTTACCACCAAAACCCATCAACGACGGCCATGTTCTTCACTTTGCCAAATGCCTCTTAGGTCTAGAAGTTGGGTTCTAGCACTCGAGCCCCTCTTCTTTGCTCTGGGTGCCTGAAAGTTTGGAGCCCAATTGAATGCTTATCACAGTCACACTGGTAGCCCCATGGTGAGCATATTGGCTTTCTACCTTTTTTTCATGGCTTTACCTTTTCTATTTCTTGCCTATATGATTTTATTTCCTCAAATTTTAAGGTGCTTCAAATTGACTGTGATTTTTTTTTTTAGCAGATTTCATTTCTTCAGTAGAGTCACCACACCACACCACACCACACCACACCACACATTTCCTCGCTTACCGTCTCAGACTTTGCTCTACTTATGAGTTTCAAATGGCATCTTTCCTTTTGCTGTAGTTTCAGCATGGCTGAGACTCACAGTCATTTTGGGGGGACAGGAAATGGAACTGTCTATCCCTTCAGGGACTTACACATGAACTCTAAATGTTCTTCCTCTCTGACTTCAAGTGAGACACAAATTTGCTAAATCAACAGGCAAAATTTTCAAACCCCAGTTTCTCTCTCTCTCTCTCTCTTTCTCTCTCTCTCTCTCTCACACACACACAGAGTTTAGAAAGATCATGAGAAACATTCTGGATTCAAAGGGCCAAAGCCACATTAATTTAACATCTCAAACTAAATCTTCAGTTTTCTCTTCTGGAGAGAAAAGGATTTTGTGGCTCTCCTCACCCATGGTCAAGAATTCATCTCAGGAATAAAAATTTACTTGACCAGGGATCTAAGGTGCAGAAATCCACAACATTAACTTGGTCTGGAAATTCCAAAAGAGAACACAAATATAAGTATCTGGGACATTCCGTACAAAGATCTCAGCATTTAAGGGAGAAAAGCTCAGGGATCCCAGAATCGATCTCAAGACACTCAAGCTATTTCTCACAACTGCGCCTGGTTTAGACCCTGGCTTGTGTATAGACCGTACTGATGCTGAGCAACACTGGGAGCTCTCTCTGCATGATGACCTTTCCTACCCTGGCCAAGAGAGAATCCACAAATATTCTGCAACTGGTCATTTTAAATGCTGAAAATGGATAAATAAGACTAAACTTACAATCAAAAATGCTTGCATTAAGCTGCGATGACACACTACAGCTATGACAGCTTCAGCTTAGGGGCGTGAGTTATTGGAGAGTCACAGCTCTGTCTCACTGAGAAATAAGTTCTGCAATTTTTCTCGAGTTTGAGTGTCTTCTATATTTTTCTCTGTGTTATAGAATTTAAATTGTGCTTCTACACAGAAGGTAGATCATCTTGATGATCCCAATGGTTACCTCTGCTAGGATGGTACAGCTTAAAGAGCTTGAGGTTTATCATAAAATAATAAAATAAAGAAAGCAACACAAACAGACCTCACTTGCAGTTGGCTATAAAACCTTGATCAAGCCACGATTACATTAAGTCTTAACTTCTTCTTGGACAAATGTATATAATGATCTCTACTCCTAAAGGGTCGGAAAGATCAGGCAAGGGGTAGTAATGCTTGGTAAAATACAAAGCACTGTAAGATAAGAATATAATCTATGATTCAAGTGAAGCAGGTTACTAAAACTAATGTCTTTACAATGCTTTCCTACATTTAAAGTTGGACCATAACACCTTAGTTTATAGTATTATTAGAGGTGGCCAATTTGATCTTAACTGTCCACAATAGCTTAAGATGGCACAGTGTTAAGTCTACACTAAGCAAGCTAACCTACAGGGCTGGGTGGACTCTATGAGTTCCATACAGTGAAAGTGGCATTGGCAGAGGTACAAGTGAGAGAATTTAAGAAAAAAAAAAAGTTAGAAGGTATTGTGTTACGTGCAGCTTTGGATGTGTGTTAAGGCAGGAATTTTGTCCTCACCGGCTCATCTTCTTAACTGTATTCTGAACTCCTGACACAGGGCTGGGCATATAATAACTGCTTAATAAAAGGCTGTCAAATCAAGTTGTCTGTAAGATACAGTAGAGGGGTTCGTCTAACAAGCTGGGGCAGGAAAAGGCATGGAGGAAAAGATCTTAAAGACAAAGTCTTCCTGTAGCAATGCGGCTCTCTGCTTGAAAGCAAGTCATTCCCTGTTTCCAGCCACAGGCATCCTGCCGCCAGGACAAGGGCCTTGGCTGGCTGGGGAGCATGGGCAGAAGGCAGAGAAACCCAAGTGGAAGTCCAGTCAGTGCACACTGTAGGCTAGCTCAATGGTTTGGCTGCAGGCAGCTGTGTAAGATCACGCCAGGACATTAGGCCAGATTGGGCAGGGTGGGGGTGCCTGGGATCAGGGTGGTTGAGCAACCAGACAAAAGGAGCAGGCCTTGACCAGCCCTACCCCCTGCCGGCCCTAAGAGGCTCAGAGACTAGGAAGCCTAGGGCCTGCACCCATGTGTGGGAGGACCTGAGAGATCACTATTCTGA
The DNA here is from genome assembly GCF_017591425.1 of Ochotona curzoniae. Taxonomy (NCBI): domain Eukaryota; kingdom Metazoa; phylum Chordata; class Mammalia; order Lagomorpha; family Ochotonidae; genus Ochotona; species Ochotona curzoniae. Next base: position 13,490,871 of record NW_024465023.1, on the reverse strand, counting down.
GATGTAGGGGAGACACAGAAGCAGGAGGGAAAAGTGCAGGGGAGCTCATCCAGCAATTGGGGGAGCAGGGAGAGTGGGCCCAACGGGGCACGGGGGTGCTCAGGGCCCAAGTGCAAAGGGGAAGTCACTTCTGTGCTGTCCTGATGAGGTCGAGAGAAGGATGTCTCGCTCAGCAGTGCAGAGCAGTGCATGGCTGTGCAAGGACAAGGAGATGGGGGCAGCTGGGCACCATGAGGAGAGCGGCAGCAGCAGTGGTGGTGGTGGTGGTGGCAGCAGTGGTGGCGGCGGCGGCAGCAGCAGCAGCAGTAGCAGCAAAGGCAGAAAGCCCTCGAAAGTGGATTTAGGGAATGCAGAGGGAGTCTGAGGAGCCCTGCAGCCAGCATACTGCTAGAGACATTACTACCAGCAGAAAACGACGTTCAGGTGAAGACCAGTGTGGAACCCAAGGAGAGGATGTCGAAGACCAGGACCAGGATTGAGACTTTGCCTCTAGCCACCCCTGGCCAGAAGATTTTTCCAATCCCTAGTAAGGAGGGATTAGTAGTTAAACAAAAATCAATCTGTTATACAACATATATTTAGTTCTATATAGGTCCATGTTCATTGACTATAATGTCCACCCTATACTGCTCTCTTCCCTAGGACCCTCAGCATAATCTTTGTAGTTCCCCAAAGTTCCAAGTTCAAGAAGCCCAGCAAATGCTGTTAGATGGAAACAGGTTAACCCACCTGGCCATGAGCTAGGATCTTGAAGCCCAGCAACTGAGGTTCTAGGTCATACAGATCTTAGGTCACACAGATTCTGGCCATGCAGGTTCTGACCTCATGGTGGGGAGAGTGAGGGGCCCAAGCCTCATACGGTGGCCCTTGAACAAAGATATGTACTGCCCAGGCCAGGTAAGTCTCCTGATGAAATGGGAGCCTGCTGGAAGTGAGTAGGTCTACCATCTCAGTGAGTGTGGATGGACTCTACAGCACAAGGGACTTTTGGTACAGATCAGTCTTAGAAACGGCAGACTGGCAGTCACTAGTGCCACCCACAGCCTCTCCTCTAACTTCTCCTGACATCTACCCTTCCCAGACCCTTCCTAATGTGCTTTAAATCCAACTTTTATTTGGTTTATGCTCAGAGATTAAAAAAAAATTAGAGACTGACTGTCAGTATTTTTTATGTGAAGTCTTAAGCTTTTTCTTTTTTACGTATAATACATTCCAATTGCTTCTAGCATGAGACTCATCTACAAATCTCTTGCTTGTCTGCATCTGGCTCTGCTTTTTGCATCCCCTCCCAAAAGTCTTCCACCCCCCCCCCCCCCAGTGTTAGCTCATGATCAGGAGATAGCAGAGGCTGAGAACCACCACGGCTCTCCACCCTTGCTCCATGTGGCACCTGAGCTCACTCTCATGCCTGCCTTCATAAAGCCAGTGCTGGCCCTTGGGTCAGTTTCTTACTGCTGATTAACATAAGATGCTGGAAGAGGCTCTGGATGAGCTAGCATGAGCTTTGCCAAGAGAGGAAAGGTGGCTATTAGGGTAATAAAGGGCCACATCTCACCCTGAGATCAGATAACCGCACGATTTCTGCTGAGCACAGACCCATTCAGGAATGTTACTGAGCTTCTGAGGATAATGAACTTCCTAACAGAATGATCTCTGCCTCTTCAACAGATGGTATGTGTACTGAGTCCATGGTTAGATATTCTGCATTCTAGACCTAACCCACAATGCCTTGATTACTTATGCTTTCCTGTTGTTTATGAAATCATTAGGCAACCGATAACTGTCTGATAGCATTTTGGGGCTCAGAATCTGAGTTTATCAGCATGCACACTGGACGACAGGCGATCAGGGTGACAAGGGATTACCTGAGGCTCCACATCCAGTATTGCAATCAGCCCCTGCTCATGGATTTTTCGGATGGTCTCCAGTTTTGTCCCATACATTGCATCCTCATGGCTGCCATACTCCAAGTACTCATTATTAGAGATGTCTTGCATCATTTGGTCATGGGACACAAAGTAGTAATTCTTTCCATTTTCTTCATCTTTCTTTGGAGGTCTGGTTGTATCTGCAAAGTTACATGTCATCAGAGGTTTAAAAGGCTGAGCTGATGGCAACATCACTCACCGTTTGCCTTAATACAGTAGGGTAATTGAGCACAACAAAAACAAGACTGAAAAACAAAAGGGAAAACAACATGTGGCTATTTAAATTTAAATAAGCTGTCATTAAATAAAGTTAAATTTAGCCTTTAGTCTCATTAATCACATTGTAATGGTTCAATAATGACATACAGCTAGCTAATGGCTTACTGTCCTGGACAGTGCAAAAACCAAAAGCTGTCACTGTCACTGCAAATTCTACTGGACAGTGCTGGTCTTACCAGTACCTTGCAAAAAATAAAATGCTAGAACATAGCAAAAGGCAAATGATAATGAAAACCCAATGGACCTTAGTTGGATGTGGTCACACATTTATTATGGAAAACCCAAACCATGAGGGAGCAAACTGCCTTTGTTAATAAAGTTAACAAACTCTGGTAATAAAGTTTTATTGGGCTGCAGTCAGACATATTTGCTTACATAGCACCTATGGCTGCCTTCATGCTACAAGGGCAGAGCTGAGGAGTTGGGATAGAGCCTCAAAGCCTGTCACAGAGCTGCAAAGCCTCAAATGTTAACTATCTGGTCATTTTTAGAAAAAGGTTGCTGACCTCTGACTTACAGAAGTGTATATTAAAGTACATGCCAATAAGCCCTCACTCTGGGATACTAACAGGACTACCATAGTCCAGAAACCTAGTTGAGGAAAAGTTTTTCCAGATGAACCAGGAACATTAGTTTTAATTTCTTTTTTCTCTCCCTTCCCTCCTCTGCTCCACCCCACCTCATTTTTCTTGATGTCTGTCTGTTTTTTTTTTGAATCTTCTCCTTTCTTCCCAATTCCTTCTCCTATTCCTTCTCCTATTCTTATTCACTTTCTTCTTTCTTTTTTTTTTTTTAAGGACAAATTTATGTAACTTCTTGTTGTGCACACGAGCCCAAACCAGTGGGAAACTTCTCCTTTCCTACTAACTAGGTCATTAGAAATACCTATGTGCTCACAGCTATCAAAATGTGGCTATTTTAAAGAGGAACCACCTTTCTCTGGGCACGTCAAAAGCTCAAGAAATGGCAGAATCTGTAATCATCGCATGAATTTGTGTTACATAAATATCTGGGACTAAATGAGTAACATTATCAAAAGTAGGATTTCAAACCAAGCTAGCTAACTGGCCACTTAATAACAGCGAAGGTCATTGTTTGTGATCAAGAAGAATAAGACGAATATTAGCCATGCTTGCTATAGTCATGATCTAGACATAAGCGACCTTCAAAGGCCATTTCAAGGCATCTTATTTGAAAATCCCAAATAGCATGAATGGAAATGATGTCATAGGCATCTGTGTAAATCACACAGGGTTCTGGGATAAGGGTGGTTTTATGAAAGCATTTGCAAGCCCTACAGGATGGAGTCAATCTACGTTTTCTCCTACTGCTCTTTAAAATTGTTTCCTTTAGCTCTTCCCACCCTAAACACGACTCCATCTGCTAGAAAACTTTTGGAATAGAAATGTTAGACTTGAAAATCATGCTGATAATAATGACAATGCTAAGACAGCTCCTCCTTATCCACAATCTGCTAAGTGCTTCATATCATGAGCCCAAATCCTCGTTGCAATCTCTGGATAAGTTCACTTTACAGTTGAGGGAAAGAGGGGAGGAGATAGAAAATAAGAGGAATGGACAATTTGAGATTCGTGATTCTTCAGAGGAAACAACTAAAAGCAAACTGGGTTTTAAAAGTTAGAAGAACTCAGCAGCCTAGACATGAATTAAGGGAAAGACTGTCATATCAGAGAACTATACAACTGTTAAAAACTTTTTGGAGAATAATTGATGCAAGTAATGTTTAAGACATGTTGTTGGAAAAATTAGGTCATAAACGGAATGAATGAGCCTCATGGCATTAAAGAAATACAAACAGAATACATGTGCACACATATATACCACATATGTTTGCATTAATTCTGGAGGGGTATACAGCAAGCTGTGTAGAAAGCAATTATTATCAGGAGGGAAGGGCTAGGATTATTGTTCGCTAACTTCTTTTGGTGTTCTTTTGTGGGTTTTACAAATTTCCTATAATACTATTACCTAAGTAACCAGAAAAAATATACAATTTCAATTTTACAAAAATGACAGGAAGAGTATAAAGAGATTGAGACATTTCTTACGTGGAATAGGGTACGCAAACCGGTCTGGGTGCTTCGTGATGAGGGTGTTTTTTATGTGTCTTCTCCCAACACCATGTGCACCTGTGTCATTTTTTTTTAAAAAGAATGTTAAAATTGACAACTGTTAATAATGTTCACAAAATGATTTGAAGGGGAAAATAAGCAAGCCACTTACACAAGCTTACCTAGTAAGACAAGTGTTTTCCTTTTGAATGCTGGCAGTTTTACTACTTCTTCATATGTGACAAGATCTAATTGATCAAACACTAAAATATAAAGATTTAGAAGACAGGTAAATTTATGGAATGAATATTTCCCATATGTTACCTAAAACTTTACTGGCAACATTAATTTAGAGTAAAATCATGTCTCAAAGATATAAATCCAGCTTCTGATATAAGGCTTCCATGTGATTAAGTCATACAGCCTTGAGAAGAACATTTCATTTTTAAGCCCATGAAAGTGCATTTTAGAATCAAGTGCATCCAAAGATACGTTACATGCATAAAAGTCCAATTTCAAAAGATACTGCATGTTTTTTCATGCAGTATCTAACAAATCATATGAATTCACTCAAAAGCACATGCTGTTCATATTTCTACAATTCTAAGGAATCAGCAACACTAAGAAGAAAAAAGTCTAGAGACAGTGACTGACATGAATAGAGCATGAATGTAAAGTCAATCAAGAGAGGGGCCAGCTAGGTAATTTCTAGAGATGAATAAGAATGCATGGCCAGCTGGTCTTTAACTTCATGATTCTTTCTTTTGACAGAATTGAATGAAGGTGGCATGCTTGATTCTTTCAAAGTCAAGTTCTGTAATGATTTCATGAGTTTTTAAATGAGCTTCTCATGAGTTTTATTGTAATCCAGATATCCACTGGATGGAAAGTCATGGGTATATGAGCAGCAGAATATGAGTACCAGGCTTCCTTGGGCCTGGAACCCCGTTTGCTGTGACAATGGTGATCAATCAGGATGGAAAGAATCATGAAGTGGAGTTTGAGCTTGGAGACCTTTGCAAAATGGGAGTTCTCGAATCATTGCAGACTGAGAAAAGTACTTTATAACAGTAATGGTTTTTGGAAGCCTACCTCTTAACAACACTGTTACCAGAACAATTGCAAGCAATGTTTGCAACTTTCTTAACACTGTTACCAGAACAATTGCAAGCAATGTCTGCAACTTTCTTGAGTGGATGGCCACTCCTGTTGAAACTCAATATGTTTCCATTCTCACACACATTTGAAAATTCTCACAAGGCGGCTAACATCATACATTTATGTTTCCTGTAATACTTTGTGCATTGTCATACCCAAATGTTGTCAGGGACATGTTGAAGTTTCTTTTTTTTTCTTTAAAGAATAAGCCCTGGCTCTCAGAGGGTTTGCAATAAATTCAATGAAATTGATTTCATAGTGTAATAGAGGAATCTGGGATGCTTCAGGAAATCATTAAGAGAAGCTTCTACTGCCTGAAACATTATGGCCAAATGATTGTGACTATTAGCTCAGTCCTTAACATTTGTGATCTTCCCAGTAGCAAAGAACCTTAAAATGCAAAGTAAGATACTCTGGAATGGAGTAGATCAGAAACAAACAAAAAGCATCATAAAACACATATAAAAAATACAATATATTGAAATAAAGGTTAGTGCATATTAACGGGTATTTGGGCATTGCTTTTCTTTTGATAATCTGATTTCATTAAAGTTGACTGAAACTCTTTGAGGCACATTCTCTAGCATAGCTAAAAACCAAGAAATGTTGTCTATGTTCAGAATGGCAGTTTCATGAAATTAAAATGAATATGGGCTCTCTGTAGTAGAGCTAGCTAACTGTACTGCAGTGGTAATGGAGGATGAGAGTTGTAGAAACAAAAGCAGGAGTGCCTTTGGCATTTGCTTTTTGTACTGAGAGAGAGTTCCTTCAAGAAAATGTATGGTCATCAAAGAAGCTGATGTTCAGCAACAAGCTGATGTGTCTTAATATATAAAAATAATCAAACATCTCACAAAAGAGCAAAATGACGGTGACACAAGCTCTCTGAGTGGCATATACATCGTTCTCCCTCTACAGACCCTTAACTAATCCTAATGAGTTAAGACCTGTCATTTTTTTAAAGCACATAAGAATGAGTTAGATATTAACACTGAATGCCACAAACAAATGAACAGATAAGTTAAACATCAACATCTGAACTATGAACAAGTACCACGATGAGGTTACTCTGGTCTAAATGAAACCTTCACATGGACACAGGGATGAGAGGCAATGCAAAGGGTACTTCAAAATAAGAGATAAAAGGAATATTAGAGCACTTAAGGACTTTTTAAAGGTATTATGTTGCTTGCTAATAAAATAAAAAGGATTTAATAAAATAAAACTGTCAAAAACACAGAGGCATAGTCATTCAACAGGTTACTTACATGCACAGAGGCCATTGGGAGTGAGACAGCATGAAAAATGTACAGGGGTCATTGAAATATGGTTTTTCATATATTAGTAAAATAAAAATATAATATGCACAAAATAAACTATATCATGCAATTTTTTAAACACAAGGCAAATAAATCACATTAAGAAACAAACTCACTTTAATAAAAATTCCATAATATCCTTAATACAAAAGCCAGCGGGATTTATATGGTAGCATATGCATACAATTTTATTTGGGAATAGTTACAAGGAACTCTCTTCAGAGAGTGTAGATGAGAAAGTCTTCAGGTTTTTACTATGTAGCTTCCTGCACTGCCTGCGATTTCTAATCATGTGTATCTATGACTTCTGTTCATTATTTTTAAAGGCCAACAGGGTAGGGAAGTTACGGTTCATTTTTTGTTGTCCAAAGAGTGTGTTGTATTCAAGAAAAAGGAACAGCTCACTACGATCAATAGTATGAATCTACCTATGTGAGCAGAGAAATAGTGCATTCCAGGGCGGTAACATAAAAAAAACAAAAAACAAAAAACAAAAAAACTTGAATGAAGGTCCCACTGCTCCTTTAAAAAAAAACAAACAGACAAGGTAACAAAACTTAGCATAGGTTAAATTGATTAGTTTAAAACTGACTCTTGGAAATCTTGGTGCCAAGCAATGTTAACCTGTCAAGAGGACATTTTCTCCTAGCAGCACGTCAAGGCCTTTCACACTAAATGTATGTGGCTAAAAGTCTTTCATGCATTGCATAAAACATTATGTAACCTAAATGCACTATGGCCCATAATCATATTGATTTCCCAAGGATTCAAAAACACTACCTCAAAATGTTCATTCATATTACCCTGATTTCCTGGTAAGCTACTCAGTATTTCAGATATTGCTTTTAAAGATTCAGGTAACTACTATTCTAGTTGAATCTTTTTCATAAAACCACTGAATCTTGTTTCAGTTTAGAAAACTACCAATATCTTCAAATAATGTAAAAACTTCCAATTGCAAAGGGCACAGTATACTGGCAGCGTTGAGCCCACTAGTGCACCAGAATCCCTGCAGTGGTCAAAGCAGCCACCCAGGGTTGAAAGGAATGGGTCAGGAACAAAAACAGAGTGGTGGGGATGGTGGATGATGAAGGATTATCATCCACCCCAAGAGGGACAGAAACAGCTTAGAGTTGCTAAGATAGCAAGTGGATGTGGTATTGTCACATTCCCTGCTCCTCCAAGTCAAAGTTGTGTGCTAAATAACCCGACTTTCAAATGTGATAACAAAATTTATGTATTGGTCAAATTCAGTTTCCAGGCTAACTTTATAATGTTACATGCAGGCTACACTGCTCAAACTAAAGTCTGCTTTATCTATGCAGGTGGAATGTTTTGGTGACGGGAATGTAAATAATTCTAGTATGACTGTTCCTGTTGCAGATATCGAGAGAATTTCCAGCCTTCATTTTTTTATCACAAGCATAAATAAGTTTAGAATGTGATGATAATATTGGAGTCTTGCCAGAAATATGATGCACTACCAAAGATGTAAGCAGGAAACAAAAACACATGAACTTTAATTCATTGGTTACAATGGGGATAAGAAAGAAACCATATTTTACAACCAACTTCTAAAAAAGCCAAGCAAACCTTTAAGAAATACATGCTCATCTAGTTAGTACTTGAGGCAAAAGACCATGATATTCCCAGAGGTCTTAGCATCTGCCTTACCAACAAAGGTCAAAAGTAGAGACCTTCTTTATATGGGCAATTCCACATGTTGGGATGAAATTTCATCACAGCTAAGAGCAGAAGAGCTGATAAAATATCTGCCTTTCCTTCTCAACAACCGGATCTGTTATAAAGGCAGCCTTAACCAAGCACATGGGAAGGGTTGGATGATGAAGAAACAGGAGGAGACAGTGATAGCAAGGCATGCCAGGGTTGATCAGGGAACGTTACTCCAGGCAGTCCAGGGGAATAATGCTGGCCATCTGCTTCTGACCACAGATACTAAAAGCAGAGCTCTCCAAGGGCTTATTTTGTGAGGGTGGGAGCCTTCACAAAGTGATACCATCTGAAGAATCACAAACAAGCCTCAACACAAAGTTCAAGAAAGAAACTTAAAGTGGCTATGCAACGACTTTTTAAGGAGAGGTGACAAATGGTGAAATGTAGAACAGCCCCTTAAGCATGATGAGGAAGGCTCTGATGGCCTGAAGACCACTGGTCAGAAAAATGCAGAAGGTGACAAAAAAGTGATGATGGTAGCTCCCCTCTGTAGCCCTTCTTTGTCTTAAAAGGTTACCAGAGCTTGCACAGGCCAATGGTTTTGGATAGGAGGTAAAATGGCAAATGAGAGGGAAAAAAGTGATTTTGTTCTATCTCTGTTGCATTTCTATATCAAGGGCCACCCCTTTTAATCTTGATAGACAATGTCTACCAGAGTGCTAAAGTCTGAAATAAGGGCCAGTGCCTGGGTTCTGTGCTTCATTACATGATAGCCATTGGTCAGGCCCAGTGAGAAAAGAACCTTAGAGAGAAAAGATTCACTTCATTGGCTAAACTAACTCCCTCATTCTGAGGACCACAGGTGGTAAGTGAGTTATGGGAGCTGCATGGTTACTCAGGTGCACTAACTCCTGCGCCCACCCAGGCTATTAGCCTCTTAAGTTTACAGGTGCATTGTGTGTGACCCATGAGGTATCAGAGAATGGGCATAATGAAAGACGATCAGTGACGATTCTGCTCATTAAAGACTGGAAAAAGTGACCGTGAAAAGCCATTGGCTACCAGATTGGTTAGTGAGTCTCTGGCAAGGTTCTTTTTATAAAAAAATTATCTGCAAGAGAAAGAAAAAAGGAAGCAAAAGAGAGGAAGAAACAGAGAGAAAAGAGGAAGAGAGAGTGAGCAAGAGCTCTTCTGTGCTGGTTCACTTGCCAAATGCCTGCAATGACCATGGCTGGGCTGGGGCTAGGGACAGCAGCAGGCATGAAATGTAGTTCATCCACATGGGTGGCAGGAACTCAATTATTTGAGCCATCACTGCTGCCTTCCTGCTGCACTAGCTGGAAGTTGGAGTCAGGAGCTGGAGCCAGGAACCGAACCTAGGCACTCGGATGCAGGTGTCTCAAGCATTAGGGTAAATGTTTCTGCCCTGGAAGAATTTTTAAAGGATTGAGTCAACTGATTTCTTGGACAGCATTTGCATAGGTCCAGTCTTCTCCATTCATCTGCTTTTTATTTTTCTTCATATCTGATTTAAAGAATATTGCAAAATTGAATACTCAGGTTTACATGTCCTTCATTAATAGAGTATAAAAGTAATGATGAATTGACAGCCTTAACCGGTCATTTCTTCACTTGTCTAAGTCTAAATAAATTCCAGTGCCATGTGTATATCTATGTATCATTTAACGTTATAAAGTGAAATAATTTGTAACAAGTGTATGATGTGTATATATACATAATACCACATTATGTTATACATAATACCAACATATCTCCGTGTGAGCCTGTTAGACTGAGAAGCTGACAGCAACATTCTTCTGATACTGTTAGGGCATTTCTTTCAATACTAATACTTGAGCATTTGTACTTTAAAAAGTGTTACATTATCTTGAATTAGTTCACTTTAAATACTTCTATCCTTCGTAAAACAGCAAACCAAGCCATTACGAGACACTATCGCTCTAACAGTACAAAATTAGAAATGATACACTATACTGGAAATGAGAACCTAGTGCGGTATAAGTAACGTAAAGACTCATTTAAAAGAATCATTTCACTTTAACCCATATGGCCACTCACATTCATTCCACATTTCAAAATGTTTGCTTTTTATCTCTGAGAAATGAACAGTTTAGAGTTTCCAGTTTTTTTCCTAGTGAATGCTACTGCATGTTATGATACAAAGAAAAATGCATTTCCAATTTGTCAGAAAAATTACAGGGTTGAACTGGGAAGGCATGATTGGATTCACTTGCTTTTTTTGGCTGCATGTTTTATTTTTGGAGTTATTTCTGAAACCTTGGGAACTACTCCAATGCCAATGTCAGGGCTTTCAATTCCTCAGAAAAAGTTCCTTACAGAAGGAGGCATATTAAGGAGTTACAGAAAATAAGTATATCACCATGTATTTTTGTTAAGTTAGAGCCTATGAGTCTTCTGAGACAAACCATAGTTTTCTTTCTTTGTTATTTACTTCAGTTCTTAACAAAACAAATAAACATCTTGACAAGTTGAATGCAAGCTTCCACATTGACAAACATAGCATGAAGGGAAGGCCAAGACAATGTCCTTGGTCTTTCAGGAGCTTGGAAATACCATGAGAAAAACACTAATTAGAGAAACTGATTCAACTTAGTTAGTAGCCATGTCATTTATGCTCTTTCACATCAACCACTGAAGCATTTTTAGTATAGCTTTCTGTAAGAGTGTATTTTTACCCTCAACTAGCTGTCATGGGGCCACATCCAACGGCCAAAGACCCAGAGGGAGGTATTTGATCAAGGCAGATGCCAGCCCAGGAGGTGAGAGCTCTAGTGACTCAGTGGCCTTGTAAGAGTACATTTCTTGGGAGGAAGATTGCATGTGGTGGGTTCATTTAGTTCCAGAGGGCACTATTTCAAAATAGTATTTTTGTCCTTGGAAAGTATAGCTTTGCAAAAAAAAAAAATCTGGCAAACAGCTAAAACTTTAATTGGAGGTAGAGGGGTGTTAAAGGCTTTTGCAGGTCTCACAAGCTGGAATCTTTTGGACTGAAAACTCTGAAGACTGAACTGAAATGTTGCATAAATGTGTGCTTTGGAGACGGTTAACCAAACCTTGAGTAGCAGCTGTGCTTTCCCCTACCTGCATTGTGCTTTGCCAAATATTTATCCTTGTACTGCTTCTTTTTCTTTCCAAACCAAGTACAGCTGGCCTGCTGTTCCTGTTTGGTCTTCTCCATGGCAATGCAAGCTACTCGCCTAGTACACAAAAAAAGAAACAGCAAAATTAATAGCTTTTACAGATGAAAGTGAAAACAACCACTGCTTTGAAGAGTTTATATAAAATAGCATTGGAACCTTTTGAATCACTCACATGAAGGCTGCTCTTTGCTTTATATGATAATTTCCTAGAAATGCTTGAAAAATATGACATTGTATTCCTCAAGTGTATACTAACTGATAACATGGATTAGAGAAGCCTATAATGTACAGTGGAATGATTAAGGGATTTTGAGTAAAGCTAGATTATGGTCTGAACCCAAGCTTTGTCACTCACTAGCCGGTATTGTCAGCCATTTTTCTAAGAAGCTGATGTGGATTAAGTAAATTTTCCTACTGATACACAGAATTACATGATCATTTTATAGATGAACGGAATGAAGGAACAGTGAGGTCCAAATCACGTAGGTAATGCTGAGAGTGGGGAACGTCTGGTCCCAGGGCCTGTCATTTTATCCAGAACATTCCATTGGTAAGGTCTAGAGCCTCTCAGGGTCTGTTGTACAGGATTAGAACAAGAAAAAAACGTAAATTAAACAATGTTCCTAGTACAGTGCTAGGTATAGAGGGGGCACATAATAAATGGCACTACTGTATTTTGCTCTACTTGAGTATAACATCCATTATTGGTAACATAAGCAGAGTTACTGTTAAAAAAGTTGCTCTCTTTGGGTTACGTTAAGCAAATGCTTGCTGTCATAATGGTTTTACTAGTGAGCCATCCAGGAGCCCAGAAGTCATGCACATTTAAGGGTCCAAAATCACTATCAAATTACCACATAGTCCTGTTATAAAAGTCAAGTTATCTTCCAGTGAGGCTTTATTGATATATATCCCCTGCCAGCACCATATAAGAGTTCCTATTGTTTCACTTTTTGCCAATACTTTATTCATCCATTTTCAATTTTAGGAATCAAGGCGGGTAAATAATGAAACACTGCTGTAATTTTTAGTTAACATTGCATTGATTACTAATGAGATTGAATGTCTTTTCATATATTCAATGGCCATTGGATTTTCTTTTTTTGTAGTTCTGTTCAAATCTTATGCTCATTCTATTCAGTTGTCTTCTTCTCAATGATCTAGAGAAACTCTTCATATGGCCTAGATATCTTGCCTTTGTTAGTTCTTTCTGTTCCAAATATCTTCTTCCATTGTGTGGCTTGCCATTTTACAGTTTGGATTTTAGGATTTTAGTTTTTAATGTACCAGAACTCATTTTTGCTTTTTATGTGAAGGAGACTAATTTCCTTTTCTTCCCACTAAAGGATACCTAATTGTCATAACATCATTTATTGCAAAGTCTACCCCTTTCTCACTGGTTGTAGGGCTATTTTTGTTCTATCCCAAGTGTCCACTTACTTTTACAGTAGTGTTTTGGGTTTTCTGTTCTATTTAGTTAGTCTAATTGAACATCTCTAAACTTATACCTTATTTTCTTATGTAAGTTTTAAAATTAGCTTGTCAATTTCAAAACAGTTTGAATTGCACTGAATTTATGAAGCCAATTTGGGAGGAACAGACATATTTAAAATATAGCACCTTCCAGCTCATAAACATGGTGTATTTATTTATATCTTATTTAATCTCAATACATTTTATAATTTATTCTGCAAATGTTTTAAAATCTATTAGATCTACTCCTAGGTTGTTACTTAAAAACACGGCTTATTTGGTTTTATTTGTATTCTATTGTAATTATTTTGGAATAAATCCAAGTGCTTCATTTCCTCCTTAGTCTTAAGTCCCTTCTGAATTCATAGTTCCCCTCTCTTTGTTTCCTTGCAATTTAGTCGTTGTAGAAATTTTCCTGTAGTTTTGGTAGAGCCTGGATATCCTTGAGATATTTTTAGTATGTCCTTCTGTTCTTTGCATTTCATGCAAACAGGTAATTAATCTAGAGGGCTAATTTGATCCAGTTTCATTATGCAAGGATACTTTGTAGTACTGTTGTATTGCTTAAGATATGGGCAGGATATATATGGTGTCTTTTGAAAATTTTACTTTGGTTGTGGCTAGCAAACAGAAGTAGGGATTTTGGATATTTATTTTGTATTGACATTTTGCTAAGCTATCACAGTAATTCTATGTATCTGCAGACTTCTTTGAATTTCTACACCAAATGATTTTATCTGTAACATTTCCTTTAACAATTAATTAATGGTAATGTTTACTTCAGATGTTCTATTAACGAAGTTCCCTTCAATTCATACTTCGCAAAAGCTGTAATCATAACTGGGTCGGGGGGTGGGGAAGACTTTAAAAACTGACATAATACTTATACCAATCTATGGGCACAGTATTATAACCTGATACAGGCACAAAGTGAGTAATGACAAAATCAGGGTAATCATACATGCATTCCTTCTATGTGCTGGGAACCTTCAGACTCCATCAGTTACTCTGAAATGTATAATCAATTCTCCCAGTAACCCTTGTGTGTCATACAACTCTAGCACTAATTCCTCCTAGTTATCTGTATTCCGGCATCTGTTGTCTTAACTTTCTCTATTTCCTTTTCTTCTTGGATATCAAATTTTATCAAATTCCCTTTCTATATCCACTGATATTACCATGTGAATTTAGTGTTAAAACAGCAGATTAATTTGACTGGTTTTCAAATGCTGAACCAGCCATGCATTATCAATAGAAACTCTACGGGGTCCTGCTATACTACCCTTTTCATTTATTGCTGGATTTAATTTGTTCATATGCTGAGGATTTTTGCATATGTGATAATGACCGTATGTACTTTTCTATTCTTGAGTTGACTTCAATTTTGGTATCAGGGTAACAATGGCACCATAACCTAAGTTGAGAAGTGTTCTTTTTTCTTTTCTTAAAGGAATTATCCTCCATGTCTCTTACTCTTTCTTGTTCATCAATATATTTATCATTTTTGGTTGCAGGAAAAGACATATGCCAAACAATAACATGAACGGTCAGTGGCAGCAATGAAGTCAATCTCCATATATTACCAACATAGAATACAGAAGAGGTTGATGCAGGCTTTGCTTTGAGGATTCTTCTGGTACAAGCCAATATGTGCTGTCAGTCAGAACTATAGCTTCTCTGAGGCATACAATCTTTGGAAAAACACACAGAACTGAGGAATTTTTAGCCAGGTTAAAAAGACAAACTCCTGACCTTACCTTGCGAGGCTATATTATAACACACGTCAAAAACTCGGTGTTTTTCAGTTGAAAATTTAATAACAAAAAGTTTCCAGTAAAAATTTGTGGTGTGGCCCATGTGGCATACCAGAGGAACAGAACTTAATTATTATTATTTTGTCCGTCATTCAGGAAGTACATATTAATTCTTACAGCTTAGCAAACAGAAACCATGGTAAGGTTAAGGTTAAACTGGAGAGAAAACCTGAACACATATTTACCATTTTATTGATGACTTGGATGAAGATCTTATAGGCAAGGAAAGGGATGACAGATCCAGGGATTCAACATATATATATATATATGTATAAAAATATATATAAATAAACTAGACTGCTGTGCTTAGAGTAAGGAAGATGGGTCCAAATAAAACTGATTTCTCATTTAGGGGATGTAAAAATATGAGCTGGGTAGCAATAAATTTGAGAAAAACTCACAGGCTTAGCGGACAGTATGGTTTCCAATCTTTCTACGTAGCATCACATGTTTGCTAACAACCTAGTGACCAATGCAGTTTGCCAACAAAGCAAAATACTTTTCCTCTTTCGCCTGGAATGTCTTCCTGCACTTTCAAAGTCCTGCTCAGTGGGCCTCTTCCTCTCACCTTGCATCTCATTCTGCTTCCTGCAACTTTACTGGGTTCAACATTTTTTTTTGTGTGTGTGTGTGACAAAACGGAACATGATTAAAATGAATGATTTCATCCATTTTGACACGCATGTACAGCTCATGAAGCCATGATTAGGACCAAAGCAAGTCTTTTCATTATCTTTTGGATTTCCTTATGCCCCTCTGTAGAACCTCTCTTGCTCTACCTTGTCCCCAGGCAGCCACTGTCACTATGCACTAATTTGCATTGTCCAGAAGAATATATAAATGGAGTCACACAGTATGTCTTCTGCTTTGCCTGTCTTTTTTCGCAGAGTAGTAATTTCTGAGTTTTACCTGTATTGTTGAACATATTCATAGTTTTTTTCCTTTTTTTAAAAAACGATAGGTGGCATTCCATTGGGTGCATATAACATGATTTATTTATTCACTTACCCACTGTTGAAACTAATGAGTGTGCCTGCCGAGATTTTCATATTATTTTTTTACCCCTGGAAGTTCCTTTGATTCTTTTCAATTTTGTTATGACATTTAGCATTTTTTCTCCTGTTTCCTAAGGCTATTTTTTCAAGTTTTTGTTGATTTTAAAATCTAATGAGCCTAGTTGAGAAATCTTTCCTAGCTCCTAATTCCTGTAGGTGAGGTAGGTTTGTCACTTCTGTCACGTCCTACTTTCTCCTTTCATGCTGGTGATTCTGGCTGGCCACTGCAAAGGAAGTCTATGTGGAGGAGACTGAGTGCTTGTAATCACCCGATATTGTCAATGTCCCTTTTATCACAGTTATTGCTGCTGCCCATAAGTAACGATGTTCTAGTCCTTATTGTACTCTCATCAGTGCCACATGGGACACAAACTGGCATTGATTCCTATGTGAAGATGCTGGACACTCTTTTTCACCACCCTAGTGTTACACTGATACCTTTGTTCTATGTTAGTCAACCTTATGTGGATGAGGGTTCACTATTTTTTTCCCTCCCTGCGGTGGACTGTACCTAAGGGGATGCATAATGGAAGTGTATCGGTAGTTAATATGTTCATAGGTGGAAACAGAGAGAAATGTGTCTTCACGCATGCAGTAAAAGGATGGACTCACAGTGATACGGCTAATCATCTCCTACATTGCTGGGAGACACCTCAGTGGCAGCACAATGGACTTGTGAAAATTTACAAAAGACGCCCATTGTAAGACTGGAGGGGAGAACAGGGAGGGGAGGAAACGTGGGGAGGGGAAGAGACTCTAATGCCTGTTAAACGGTGCCATAAAACCACAAAAATAGATAAATAAAAGAACAATTAAAAGAAGAAGAAGAAGAAAAGACTATGTGGAGGGTGAGGATGAGGTTAGGGAGCAATTTTCTCCTTGTTTATACCATCTATTTGAATTTGTAGTACACAAAGGGAAAATTCCAAATCAAATGCATGGCTTGAGTTTCCCTGGTTGCTCTTGACTATGTGTATCTGGGCGCAAATCCATTGAAGGCATACCAGTGGCCATAGTATTTTTTTAGGGGAAGTATGTTCCCTTTTTGCTGTCATGCTCTGCTTTGCTTGGTACACGCTTCTTTATGGTTCCCCTGGTGTTGAAGGGGAGGAAGGACATGCTTAGTGTTTGCTTCTAATTTGGGAGTATCATCTTTTTGAAGTCGTAGTAATATGTGGGTATATTAGTAGATTTCCCAGCTAGTATAGGAACTAGGTGCTTTTGTTTGTAAAATAAAAGTTGACATTAAAAATCTTACCTATTTTCATATTACTTGAAACAGAGGGAGAGAAGGAAGGAGGGAGATAGATACTTTCCACTCCACAAATGCTGGGCCAGGCTTAAGGCAGAAGTCAAGAGCTCCATTTGGGTTGCCCATGTCGGTGGCAGGGTCCCAAGTCTTTGGGCTTTCTGCCTCCCATGGTGTGCATTAACAGGAAGCGGGGTAAGAAGCAGAGCTGGGACTCAAAGCCAGGCACTCCAACATGGGACACAGGTATCCCAAGACGTGTTTTAATTACCATAACACCTACCCAACCACCCACCACAGGCCTTGGGTCATAAACTTGGTTCTCTTGCACAGAAATATTCAGTAACAGCAAATGTTCTCTTGACAAAATGGGCATTTAAAAAAATCATTCTGATGAAAGGCTTTCATCTAAAAACTGGTCCGAGTTCCCCTAGTACCTTTCTAGCTATTCAATGCTTTCAAGGTCATTAGAAAACCATATTTCCTGCGGTACTTCCCCCTTTGTTATGGCAGAAGGACTGATCCAAATAACCTAGTCCACCATATGTGGGAACAGGAAGTAAATCCACTTTCCCCACTGCTCTTCAGTTATAAGTTATGAGAGAAATATGACTTACATAGAAGATCCGACTTGGGAAAAGAGGTCTAAAAGCCTCATATTTAAAATGAATGCCCACGATGTATGGCAATATTCAAGAAGACATTTATGAAATGTAAACATCAGCAAGAGCATAATGGCATCCTTATCAAAACCCAGATATCACTTCCCTGCTACTGCACCTTAAATTTGTTTCTGAAACAACAGTGTGAAAGACAATGCCAGATGGGAGGATGCTGCCTCGATATTTGGATCCACATTTCTTAAGTGTAAGAAGAAAGTCTAAAATTCCAGAGCTCTATATGTAAGAATATATTTGGGGAACACAGGATAGCTGAAAGAGGCGATCAAATATGAGGTTAATGGAAAAACATCTCTTTGTTAGTGGGACAAAGCAATTAGAAATGCTTGTGGATTCAATGCCTTTGGTCTCCTTTAGCTAGGTTCGAGTATTCAACAGGGAGTAGGAACTGGCAGCATACTGAACTCCTGGATATTTTGGGTTACATGAAACAAAACTTAAACATTAATGATCTTTGATATATTGTCCAAGGACCAAGAAAGGTCAGGTCACCAGCATTTTTCAAGTAACAGCTTAACTAAGCAAACTGTAACAACAGTACAAATATATTTTACTAAAATACAGGAAGGTATTTCAAAAAGTTTGTGGAAAAATGGAATTAAAAGGTGAGTTTGCTTTGGTACAAAACACTTTCAAGCCCATGCATGTGAGGGGTCTTCAAAACATGAGAGATGTGTATTATGAAAAAATTTATACACAGATTTCATTTTTTTTAAAACCGAAGCAAATTTATCCTTTAACTCCATTTTTTTTTCTGTGAACTTTCTGGAGTCACCACATTTAGTGATTTGTGACTCCTCTTAGCTGAAAATAGGGTTCAGGGGAGGGTACTGTGCTGTAGTGGGATAAACCACAGCCTGGGAGGCCCACATCTCATATCAGAGTGCCTTATTTCCTTTCTGATCCAGCTTCCTGTTAATGCACCTGGGAGGTGGCAGAGAGCAAGCACTTGGGATCCTGCCACCCACAGAGAAGACACAGAGTTCCTGGGATCTGGCTTAGAGCTGGGCTCCTGGTGGTGTTGTGGGTATTTGGAGAGTAAACCAGCAGATAGAAGATCTCTGCCCCTGCCTTACCCTGCCCCCATTTGTCACTTTTCCTTTACTTAAAAAAAAAAAGTAGGGTTTAAAATCCCTGTGTAATGTCAGCTTGCTTTCAGAGTTTAAAGCCATTTTTGAAAGAGAATTGGCAAAGCAAACAAAGCAGCTTTTGACTTCTCTTTTCTCCTAATGATGAAATATATTTTTCTTTCAAATACTGCCTAAGGAGCGGGCATCAGGTGCACTGGCTTTACTGACCTCTTGGGATGCTGACGTTGAATCCTGGATAGTCTGCTTTTGATCCAGCTGCCTGATGTGAACCCTAGGAGGCAGCAGGTGATAGCTCGAGTATTTGTATTTGTGACACCTGTCTGGAGACCTGGATTGAATTCTGGCAGTCTGGATTTGACCGGGCTTAGCCTAAGCTCTTGCAGCCATTTGGGCAGTATACTGGGGGACAGAGGATCTCTCTTTGTTTTTCTGCCTTCCAAATAAGATTAAAAAACAAAAACAAAAACCCAACCTGAGTGACATAGAATCACAGCACGAAAGTCGGCAGAGAGGCAAAGAGAAGGTACATTTAAGTAAAAACACCAGTCTAGAAGGAACTGCAGCAGTACACAGGAGTGGCTGTGTGGTAAGACTGCTGTGGTCCAAGGCTAAGTCACTTGACTCTCTCCAGACCTTCTTCCTTTATGTGTAAAACCAAGACCTGATTCTACGCCTGGTTTCTCACGGGACGCTGCGGACTTAGAACTCTTGGAATGATTACAAGTTTGATGGCCTAGCAAAGCAAGGAATAGCTCAAATGCTGTTTCACACCACAAAGCGAAGTTTCATTTCTATTATAAAACAAACAGAACAACAACAACAATAAAACATACCATTCCTGGAGTTCAGGGGAAGGAATGAGACCTGCAGTTCCATTTTTGGAGTTTTCCAGTTTACCCTGCCACCAATTGTGATCATCCTTACTAATAATCTGGATGATGTCACCAACTCTGAATCGAATGCCAGCTTCTTTGCAGGGGATGAGGTCATCCTTGGCTGGATCATATTCAAATTGTGCTCTTACATAGATCTATAAAACAGGAGTTTGTAAGAAAGGATGCCATGGTGCTGTGAAACAAAACAGTTAGCTCTCACCTAATAACCACATGTCACCATTTACAATACAAACAGGACCTCAGATGGTAAAAACAAAAATGATGCATGGAAATACAATGGAAAAAAAAAAAACACCACATCTACTACCAGAAACAATGTAATACCTTTAGATGTGTGCAGTTTCAAAACTTTGCTATTTTGATTTGGAGGGGACACTTAAAATACTTGTTTAGTAGAAACAGTGACTTAATTTTTAGTTATACTACAATGGAATAGGCCTATAAATGATTACCGTTTTTAAACCTGTCTAGGTTCTTTGGATGCTAAGCTGTAATGACCACACACATGTGGCAGCTTTAAGCTAAATATACCAGCAATCACAGTAAGCTTTGGCTCTAAAATAGCACAGGATAAAAAACTAGCAAGAATTCTGGAAGCACCTTACAAAATGCCTACATGACAATTCGAAGTGTGTCTAAACACTGCAGATAAACTTAAGTGTAATTCATGATTCTTTAAAAATTTTAAAAATGATTTATTTTTAAAAGATGAATTAGAGCTTATGTTTGTATTTTACTCTTCAGAGACAATAAAAATGAATTTAAATCTCTACTTTACCAATTGGAAAAGTGAAATCACAGAGCTCCAAAACATATATAGCTCAAACTCTGAGTTTTATGTCACATAAATTTACTTACAAACAGATTAGCATATAAGGAGTTAGCATATGGTAGTGTTTCGTGAATTACTGGATTTCTAAAAGCTTTAAAATAAGGCATTACATATCCAATGTTGGTCTTAACACTAAAGTGAGTGATTTCTATGAGGTGCTAATTTATGTAAGTTAACTTCAAATCTGATTATTTTTTAATGCCACATTTCAAGAAAAACTTGCACAAAAACCTAATATTTTGAATTAAATTTAAATATTTATGTTTTAAGTCACTGTAAAACCAACCTGAAGGTTTTGGAAGTGTTGTGTGATTTTTCTTTTTATTTTCTGCAAAAACAAAATCCACCCTATAAAATGAACAAAGCTCTCCATTTGCACATGAAATCCATACTTTAAAAGTGCAAGCAATTTGGAAGTTACTGGCTATTATTAGGAAGCACTTAACTTCTTGTTTCAACTAACAGGCATATCACGTTGTAAGGCCAAGGGATTTATGTCCTTCTTATTTTTCATTGTAAGTGGTTCTTACACAAATGCACATACAAATTGATGACAAAGTTTTCAACTTCAGGGAAGTAATGCTTAGAAAAGCTTCCCAGCATGTACTTTGTTTTAGCTACTTTTAAAATTCTGAGAATTTTGCAATCTTCAAAACTCTTCCATGCCCAGAGGCAGGCCTATAAGACCTCCAATGACTGAATTCTCAATGATCAACACAAAATTATCAGGTTGAAATTACAATAACCACCACAGCTACAAAGATGTGAGGGAAAAAAAATCTGTATAGAGAATTAGTCATGTGTAATGTGTTAAAATGAAATGGTACAAGCTTTCAATGCTCAAATGTTATGGTCCAAAATGCAGACATTATGGGATGGAAAGGGTTAATAAGGGATTGGCTATTAGCAGCTCAGTTTAGAGAAGTTTCTAGAGAGGATATCTATTCACCTGTCGTCCTTTTGGTTGGGTAGTTGATGGCAAGTCCTGCAGAATAAAGCCAACCCAGGAGAAAAATTTTCATTTACTTGTCAAGAGCACAAAGTAATTTGTGTGTTCTGTTACAATATGGTTAAAAAATGAGCTAGATTTAAGTTGTAGAGAGATAATATACATTATTCCATTTCTCAGAAATGTTGAGTTATCAAAAAGTCAAACCCCAGGCCATTGAGCAGCAAGCTGAAGAAAGCAGGTAAGTTTAAGCAGAGAGAAAATGTGTTCTTAAGAAATAATTCAGCATCTTCAACACAAAAGCCACTGCAAGTTAAACAGCCTATTAAAAAAAAGTTCCCAACTAAAAGGAGCTATTGCCCTTTTCAACTCTGTCACTGCAACCACTTAGATTTTCAAAAATTCCATTGCTGTATGGATTCTCACCATCTCAAAAGTATGAAATATTAACTTATCAATGAATTCCTTTGGTAGCCTATTTTAAAGGTAAAAATGATGCTATAAACAAATTTATTCCATCATTTCTTTTACTGACAGAATCAATACTATTCCATTTGAGATGATCTCTATTTATAATTTTACCTGATATAAATCTTGGCATATATATTTAAAGGGCAAATGAAAAGTCAGAAAAATGGCAATACTGCTGCATCATTGGAACCCTAATAATTTCAGCTGGGTCATAAACAGCAGTAGCAGCAATTTAGAGATTTGCTTACCCCCAAATATTGCAAACCTACAAGTGCTTCCATTTGTTTAAAATAATTAAAGACAACTCCTTCTCTATTGCAAAATAGATAGTTCTGAAAAATGTTACATTCCATGTTCAAGTTCAACATAAAGTACTTTGTGTTAAAGATGTGATAACAGCGTGGCTTAAGTGCAGTGTGAAGCCAGTTCCTTTTGCTTTTCATATCCAGGCAAGGCTTATAATTCACAAAAATATGTGCACGTACCACAATAACAGAGGGCACACCAATTCGTACACTTAGATAGCGGAAACTAAAACACGTTGCTGATATCACTTCGAATAGAAAATCATAAAGCCCGAGAATACCCAGACATCTACTCTGCAAAACCCTCACATTCCTTTGTCTTTCCCATAGGAAAACAGATATGTTCTGCAATTTAAAAAAATTTCCATTTGTTTCCTTTGCATAGCTTTGAGAAAAGTCTTACATTATATTAGGATGGCACAGAAATACTTTGGGAGTGACCAGAGTGGTCTTCAAGTATGTTTCTTCAGATTTAACTACTAGAAGTTTTTTTTTTTTGTAAGTGAGAAGAAAATGTTGCAGATTTTCCAGGAGTGAACTGCACTGTCGCTGTAGTAGCCTTGTGGATCTGCAGAAGACAATCTTTCCACTGAACACATGTAACTAGAACACTTATGGCAGGTGAGCACCAACAAAATTGTCACACTTGGCTGTGTGGGAGCTAGAGTTCTTACCGAAACAGAATTGTTAGTGCTGCTATGACCATTAGCTGGGGACTGTCTGGAAGTGGAGGGGGAATCTCTCTGAAATAAGACACAAGGTTCATTAACATAGAACACCGGCACAGAAACAGAAATTTACATCAACAGTTACAATCAGTCTGACAACCATTTCCTTTGAGGTTTGAGCTGTAAAGGTGTCACACTGACTTACTTGCATGATTTCACTGAAGTAAAGAAAAAAATTTTGCATTTTGAAGATTCACATATTTTAAGCCATGAATATGTCATTCAGTTATCATTTGTTTCCTGTCTGCTGTATTACATGGCCTCTGCTTTCTTTTAATGAGACCCAAAAGAGTGACTTGATATTAAAGCCCTATTGTGCTGAAGTGCCAACTGCTTAATTGTTAGTAAAGATTAGATTTGGAACTTTTTTTTTGGCAATTTTTAGATACTTTGGTGGCAGTAATTAACAAAAGGCTCAAAATGAAGAGAAACAAACCTAAAAGAAAGACTTCTCCACGTTGTAATCATCTTAGACTCTAGAACAGGTAATACTGGTAAAGGGTGAAAGATAGATTCACACCAGAGAACAGCTCTTGTTTTGTTTTAGCTCATCTTCACAAACTGATTAAAATAATCATCTTGAGCCTTAAACAATTTTACACTGCTAGTAAAGATCTGAGAAGCCACAGCCTCTCTCCCTACATCCATGCTCCTAGGCCGTGCTCCCTCTATTCAAGACACTCCAGAATCCTTTCCTGGCTTCATTCTCATAGTGTCTAAATCACCTTAAGGAGAAGAAAATTTGTGCAGTACATTTTCATTTCTGGTTTGGTAGGGTTCTTTTAAGCCCTTGCAATGTACATGTTTGCCAGATTTAAAGAGACTGTCTGCAATTTGTTCAAATGAAAGGTGATGGGATTCCTTAGAGGAGTGCTCTCACACCGCTGAGTGGATCTACCTCCAGGTGGCCCCTCGGAGCATCAAGTCAGCAGGGCCAAGGTGAGAAGCAGGAGTTTAATCGTTGGCCAAGGGCCCGGGTACGGTAGAAACAAGCCACAGAGCCTTTCTTAGAGAGGTAGTGCCCTAGTATGGAAGCAGGAGGGTCACAGAGTTGAGGGTGTGGCTAGCAGCAGCAATATTTTCTCTTCAAAGGTGAAGAAGGGAAGAGGGGTTTCTTACTCAAGAGAGCATAAACTTGACATGGATAATACTGGTCTTAGCCCCAAACTAGTTGAATCACTTCCAAGACAAGAGAAATTTGTGTTAATAACTAACAACACTTTCTTGTTAGTTAGCCAGGGATAAAACCCACTTGTATTGATCAGATTTCTTCCACAGATGAGAGGTGATATGAGCAACATCTGTGACTTTAGAATATTAAAATTATTTACATAAAATGTATGCATGACATCCTCTTTTTTCCCTAATATGGTCTGTGTCCTAGGCCACACATTTCAAGAATTCAAATTCTGGAGCAGAAGGAGTTCTGCATTTTGTTTTGAAACACGCTATTAATTGAAGTTCCATAGGAAGCCACCAAGAGGAGCTCAAGCCCCAATATAATGGACACCCCAATTTGTAATGCCTCACTAAAAGTACATATGACAAAATGGCAAATGCTTACACATATCTTCAATAGGTTAAGAAAAATATATAAAGCCTGGCACTTTGAGGGTGAAATTTACAGCTTCTCTAGAGGGTGCAAGAAAAATTCTAATGTTTGCTTCAAATTCTGCAAAGAATAAATCTAGTAATTTCCCATTAGCCTTAGAATTAACTTCAGAAAATGTGCACAGCAGTGGATAGGCACATGGAAGACCAAGCTCCAGTAAGTAACCTCAGGCTCGATGTGCATAAACCAAAGAGTAATATTGATCATGCCAGTTCATATTTCCGAAACAAAAATAGATTTTTGAACCTAACTTAATAACTAATACCATAGTGAGTAATATAGGTTAGAAGAACTACAGATTCTATGCAATAAACCTATTTTAAGGAAAAAACTTGCTTACGAGTCATATTCCAATTGTAAACAATTTTACAGAAGGTTACAAAAGCCTACTGCCCTCTAGTCAAGTGAGTTATCAAGTTATTACAGATCTTCCCATCTACAGACGTGTCAAATTTATTTGAGCAGCTCTATCTCAATGCAAATAGATTACTTCTCAGATTCTTGGAAAGAAGAACTCTCTGTGTGATTTCCTAGCAAGGGAAGTGAATGTACTTCCTGGAAACATTGCAATTATGTTCTTTGTTTTTTTTTTTTTTCCCCCTAAGAGATTTCATTTTTTTTTTCTAGAGTGAGTCTTAGGCTATTATTTGTAGCTTCTCTGTATTTCGCTTAGATTTCAGCCTGCAAAAAGTTCAAGTGCTGGGGAGACTGAAGGAAGCAGGGCTGAGTAGGTGGATGGGACCTACTCTGTTCCGTTATCTTTGTTGTAAAATTGGTGTGCAGTGATCTAACAGCACAGGCAGAAACAATTTCCCAGAAAGCAAAAACATTCAGCCATCAGCAGACAGTTAGTTAAGAACTCAGGAGAGATGGGGGTGCTTTGTTAAGAGTCATTACCTCACAGGATGAAGACTGAGTGCGGTAACTTGGCACGATCTTGAAGGTAATACTCCCCCGCATTTCCCTCTGGAGAGAGAAAAAGGAGAGCTCGCTTATAAACAAAAGTTTCACAATCAAAACACGTGAGAAAGTACTCACAACATGTGAAGGAAATCTCTTGGAGTGCGCTGAGAACACAGGGTCCTCAACCCAAGCCTCCTTAGAGAGTGGAGGCTGCTAATGTTAACAACAGAGGCAGCTCCCTGGGAGAAGCCCAGCAAAGTGAAGGCTGACTGCCTCGTTCAGATGGCAACAGCCTCACAAATCTTCCATGGCTACGTGTTTTTTTTTTTTTAGACAGGGATGCAAAGCGGTCCAAGTGACACGCCTTTCAAAAAGTAAATGTTTTTAAATTAAACTAGACAACAGAATAAGTAACCACATAAAAATTACATTTTGGATGCTAGATTATGATGGCATATTCCATCAAATTTGCTTCTGACTTGTTCATTTCAGCTGTATTACTGCGGTGAGTCTTGGTGCTTATTTCACACTAGATAGGCATTCGTAACATGGGCCGCTGCTATGCTGCAATGGGAAGAAGCACAAGGGGTCTGAAACATTTCCCTTTGGGCTCTCTGACAATGAACACAGATAAGGGGCTGCCATTCATCTTAAAAAAAAAAAGGCCCAAATCTGCATTTGAACACAGATATTGGTTATGTATGGCCCAAACTGGCCTGGTCTGCTACGACTTTACTCCCTTCTGTGCTGGAGACAAATGTACTGCAGCAGGCTGTGACTCAGCAACAGGAAAGTGGTTTCTGACATTGCTGATGTCAGGAAAGTTGAGGTCACTGAGGAGCCGGTTCGCACGTCTGTCTACTCACACACTCTGCACAGGTTTTCTGTACACATCTGCTAGATATGAAATAGAAAGTAAGGAATGAAAGGAGGGTGTTAAAGCCCACATTGCCAAAGGTAGGCCAAAGGGCTTGCAAACTACTGCATGGAAGCATTTTCCTAGTTGTTAGTTTTTACGACTACTCTATAAGTTCAAGTCCTCCCAAGTGGTGGTAGCAGAAATACTCTGATGACAAAGAAATGCCCATTATTTGTATATGGAAAAATAAGCGCAAGAACTGAAGTTAAATGCAGAAAGGAAAAAAAAACACCTTTCATTTACTTACAAGCATTTTTTGCAGCTGTTCCACTGTTTGGTTAGCCACACTGATGCCATTGATTTCTCGAATTTCATCACCAACATGAAGTGTGCCTAGGAAATTAGACAGATTTATTAAATCCAAGGCAGTGATGTAATTTGAGAAATTAAGTGAACTACTGAAGGTCAATATTCCAGAAAGATGTAGGTTTGGCTGCAGCAGGGCTATCTAACTCATGTAGCCAACTCACCAAAAGAGATATACCTACTTGCGGGAAGGCACAGCAGTATTGATACATGGCCATGGAATCTGCTTACTTTTCTGAGACAGCTAATGAGAAAGCATTTGGGTTCCGGACTGGGTTCAGATCTGAGTTTTTTTTGCTTCACTAGCTTTAAATTCTTGGAGAATTTACAAGGAGACATGACTCATTTTTCAGATATATAAATGGAGATGAAAACAGTACCCATGCCTTAGGATTGCTTTGAGGATTAAATGAATTGAACATGAACTTAAAAACAATGAGAAAACCCAATGCCAAAATGACAAGACCAAATCACTACCTGTTGAAGCTAACTCTGAATGTAAACGGCTTAAACTCAATCAAAAGACATAGGTTAGCGGACTGGGTCAAAAAAACAGGACCCATCTATCTGTTGCCTATAGGAGACATATCTCATCAACAAAGATAAGGGAAAGGACAGAAAAGGATATTCCAGGCTAAGGAAAGTAAAAACAAGCTGGTGGTATAGCCATTCTAATATCAGGTTAATATAGATTTCAATGTGAAAAGCATTAAAAGAGATGGAGGACGCCACAAAACGATTAAGGGCTCTATTCAGCAAGAAGAAATCTTGATAATAAATGCATATCCACCAAATGCCAGGGTACCTAGATACATGAAACAAATATTAATGGATATTAATGGACTTAAATGGAGAAAAGACTCCAATACAGTAATAGTGGGGAACCATAACACCCCATTAACCTCAACAGACATATCAATGGGACCAAAACTTAGCAAGGAAACAACAGAAACACAAAGACAATAGAACAAATGTACTTGTTATCTATAGAACCTTTTGTTCTATAGACACAGAACACACTTTTTTTTTCATCAGTACATAGAAAAGTCCAGGACTGACCATATTACATCCATAAAACAAGTCTCAGCAAATTAAAAAAAAACCTGAATCATACTATGCATCTTCTCAGACCATAATGGAATGAAATTGGAGAACAACAAGTCAAAATACCCCAGAAGATATGCAAACACATGGAAACTGAGCAACATGCTGCTAAATGAACAAAGGATTACGGAAAAAATCAAAGAGGAGATTTAAAAATTGCTTGAAATGAATGAAGGCATCAATACACTATGTCAAAACTTGTGGGACAAAATCTAGGTAGTATTAACAGGAAAGTTCATTGCAATTAGTGCCTATGTCAAGAGAGCAGAAAGGCACCAGGTAAATGGGCTAGCCATATATCTAAAGGAGCTAGAAGAACAATAGCAAAATAATCCCAAGGTTAATAGAAAAAAATAATCAAAATAAGGGAGGAAATAAACCAGAGACCAAAAGATCAACGAATCAAAAAGCTGGCTCTTTGAGAAAATCAACAAAATTGATTCCCTAGTCAAAAAAGAAGGAGAAGATATGAAACAACAGAATCAGAGAAAAGAAAGGAAATGTAACAATGGATAAGTTGAACAGACATAGAATAATCAGGAATTATTCCAAGCAACCAGATGCCAGCAAATTGGAAGACCTAGTAGAAATGGACAGATTTCTGGACACATAGAATCTACCAAAATTGAATAATAGGATAATCAAATATCTAAATAGCCCTATATCCAGGATGGGGATGTAGTAATTAAATTCACAACAACAGCAGCAGCAGCAGCAACAACAACAACAATAACAACAGCCCAGGACCAGACAGCTTCACTGCTGAATTCTACCAAATATTCCAAGAACTTACCCCAAACTCAACAAACTATTCAAAACAACAGAAAGAGGGCCCGGCAGCGTAGCCTAGCAGCTAAAGTCCTCGCCTTGAACGCACTAGCATCCCATATGGGCGCCGGTTCTAGTCCTGGCTGCTCCACTTCCAGCTCTCTGTGACCTGGGAAAGCAGTCTAGGACAACCCAAAGCCTTGGGACCCCGCACCCGTGTGGGAGACCTGGAAGAAGTTCCTGGCTCCTGGCTTGGGATCGGCATAGCATCGGCTCTTGCAGCCACTTGGGGAGTGAATCATCAAACAGAAGATCTTCCTCTCTGTCTCTGCTCCTCTCTGTATATCTGACTTTGCAATAAAAAAAAATTAATTAAAAAAAAAAACACCAGAAAGGAGGCAATGCATCTAAACTCCTTCTATGAAGCCAACATCACCTTAATACCAAAGCCAGATAGAGACACAACAGAGAAAGAGAACTACAGACCAATATTCCCGATAAAAATAGATGCAAAAATCCTCAATAAAATACTAGCTAACAGAATCCAACACTACATCAGACAGATCATTCACCTGGTCAGGTGGGATTTATCCCTCCTATGTAGGAATGGTTTAACATGCACAAATCAATAAATGTGATACACCATGTCAACAAAATGAAGAATAAAAACCATATGATCATCTCAATAGATGCAAAAAAGGGATTTAGTTAAATCCAACATCACTTCATACTAAAAATCCTAAGCAAGGTAGGCACAGAAGGAACATTTTACAACACAAAGCAATATATGAAAAACCCAATGCTAGTATCATAATTAAAGACTGGATGCTTTTCCCCTAAGATTTGGAACTACACAAGGATGCCTGCTATCACAACTACTATTCAACATGGTATTGGAATTTCTCATTAGAGCTACTAGGCAAGAAAAAGAAATTGAAAGAATTCAAACTGAAAACAGAATTAAAATTATCCCTGTTTGCCGATGAATGTTTGAAAGAGATACACTCAAACATACACATAAAATGATTGGAAATAAAAGGATGGAATAAGATATGTTAGAATAAATTTCACATAGAAAGTACTAGTAAGGACAGAACTGGTCACTAAGCTTTTTGTATCTATCTAATGCAATAACTTCAATAACATAAGCCAAAAGTGAATACTCCGTAAGTAGAAAACAAAAAAACTATCACAATGATAGGCCATTTCAATGATTATTGATAGGTCAAACAAACAAAAAAGTAGCCACGGTATGAATGCAAAAAACAACCCTAAACCAATTATTCTGTAGGGAATGCTGTGTTCAATAATCAAAAAAAGAAACATTCTTAAGTATACATGCCCCATTTACAAAAATGATTAAAATGCTGTGTCTAAGCAAGTTTCTGAACAACTCCTTGAAATGATGTCATACAGACCACATTGCAATTGGGTTAAAAGAAAATTACAAAAAAAGAGATAGAGAAAATCACCTTGAATAAAGACTATAAGAAATACTTCCAAATAAGAGCCAACGAAAAATATTAGAAATACAAATATATTTATAACTGAATTATAATAAAATTGGTGACTTTAATTGCCTTATATTAGAAAAAGAAAGAGGGGCTGGCATGGTGGCATAGCAGGTTTATCTTCTAGGTGTGGTGCTGGCATCCTAGACAGGCAACTAGTTTCGTGTCCCAGATCCTTTTTTTTTTAGATTTATTTATTTATTTTCATTGGAAAAGTAGATTTACAGAGAGAATGAGAAACAAAGGGGGAAACATCTTCATCTGATTGCTTACTCCCCAAATGGCTGCAATAGCTGGAGCTGAGCTGATTTGAAGCCAGGAGCCAGGAGCTTCTGGGACTCCCATGTGTGTGCAGGGTCCCAAGGCTTTGGGCCATCCTCCACTACCTTTCCAGGTCATATGCCAGGAGCTGTATCAGAAGTGGAGCAGCCACTATACAAACCAGTGCGCATATGGGATGCCAGTGCTACAAGGCAGAGAATTAGCCCGTTGAGCCATCATGCTGGCCCCATCTCTACTTCTAATCCAGCTCCCTGCTTATGACCTGGCAAAGCAGTGGAGGATGGCTCAAGTCCTTGATGTGTTGTACCTGTGTGGTAGACTCAGACAAATCTCCTGCCCTTTTTGGACCAGTCTTAGTCTGGCCATTGCGGCTATTTGGGGAGTAAATCAGTGGATAGAAGATTCTCTCTCTCACTCTATAACTCAAACTTTCAAGTAAAAAAATAATCTTTTAAATAAAAAGAAGGAATGGAAATAAATGAACTCCATGTCTAACTTTAAAAGTCAGCCCCAAACCAACAGAGGTAGAAAGGAGATTCTAAGAATTAAGATCATAAAAAAAAATTGAAAGAAAATAAACATACAAGGGATAAAATGAAAAAGAAAAATCCCAAATAGGTTTTTGAATAAACCTTTCACAAGGATTATCAAGAGGAAAAAAGGAAGGGCCACATAAAACACAAAGGACACAGTGACAGCACAGAGGAAAGGGTGAAGACTCCTTGTGCAATGATATTTAAAAGCTTAGAATTTTTTAAGGAAACTGAAACAGATGCAAAAACAAAAATAAAATTTCTCTTAAAAAAAAAAAGAGAGAGAAACAAGACCAAAACAACAGGTCCTGATACTTTCATAGGCAAATTGCATGAAGTTTTCAAAGTACAAATCGTTCCCATATTATACAGTCTTTCAGAGAACTGGTGAGAAGACACTGTCCAAGTGGTTTCTGGAGGCTGCAGTGACTATGAAACTAAAATTAGAGAAACACAGGAAAGCAAAACTAACTACACGCCAGACTCACTGATAAAGGCAAATATCAAAGTCCTAAACAAAATGTCAGCACACAGAACTGAGCAGTCCACAATGAAGAGAAAGCATGATAATTAACCTGGGTTTGGTTGAGAAACATAAAAGGGTGAGTTGGACATCTTTAAAGTTATTGATCACATTAATAGGTGACAGGAAAAGACAAGATTGTTTCAAAGGACACAGAAAATTCATCCGATAAACTTCAAAAGCTACTCACAATTAAAATGCTTAGTGACTAAGAATATTTAAGAAACTTCCTTAGTCCTAAAATGAGATGTATACTAAAAATCTACAGTACACACTGCTTTTAATAGGAAAACATTGGACCAATTCCTTTTACAAACAGCACTAGGATAAGGATGTCTATCATACCACTTGCTAAAGTCTACAAATTCTAGCCAGTGAAGGAATGAAACAAGACTTTAAAGAGATGATGTGAGCATCATTTTATTGAGCATGTAGTCAATTATCAAAATTAACACAGGAAAAAAAATATAGACTGGAATTTAATTCCAAATATCCTTCCATGTGAGTGCTGATCACCTCTAAGCCCATAAAGATTCCTCTGAGGGCCCAGCGTGGTGACGCAGTGGTTAAGGTCCTCGCCTTGCACGCCCGGGATCCCATATGGGCACCGGTTCTATCCCAGCAGCCCCGCTTCCCTTCCAGCTCCCTGCCTGTGGCCCGGGAAAGCAGTGAGGACAGCCCAAAGCTTTGGGACCCTGCACCCACGTGGGAGACCCGGAAGAGGCTCCTGGCTTAGGATCGGCATAGCATCGGCCGTTGCGCTCACTTGGGGAGTGAATCATCGGACGGAAGATCTTCCTCTCTGTCTCTCCTCTCTGTATATCCGCCTTTCCAATAAAAAAAAAATAATAAAAATAAATCTTTTTTTTTTAAAAAAAAGATTCCTCTGAAAGGAGCAACGCTGCGAGGCAGCATTTTGTATTCACTGTGGTTCCTCCAAAGAGAAGGCGGCACTCAAATGTCTTACTTCCTGCTCTCTGGGGATAAGAAAAGAGGTTTTTAAGTACAAAAATAACTATCTCAAAGTAAGTAGCCTGCCAGGAGAGCCATTTTTGGAACATTCCCTGTATTCTAAGTGCATTTAACTTCAGTGCTTTCTAAGAGAAGCCTAGATTTACATGTCTTAAATCTCAGCCATTCTTGAGAATTGTCTGAACTTCTTTCTCAAAACATCATTCTTCATCCATTTCAATTCTTAGTGATCTCCCGCCTCAGAATGATTACACGTTACTGCCGCAGGTACTAGGAATTTAATCACTGATTTGATATTTTTATTTAATTGTTAATATATTTACCCAACTCTATGATGTCCTAATTTATCAATAGCATCTCATTCCTGAATGAGGGCAATTCTCAAGCTGTTATTTAATTTTATATCTATCCATCCAACTATCATTCCAGAACATATGTCTCTCCTACATTCCTGATATGATACTTTATCTCCCGCAATCTCTAATAAATCATAGTTAATACAGAGGGATCCACAATGCTCCGAACAGAAGAGCTGTTATCCACTCTCATCATTATCTCTACATTGGAACACGTTCAGATGGAGCAGAATAAGCGGAGGCCAGCAGTAATTAAAACCGAAAATAATTCAAATAGATCTTTTATATGGATCAAAAAATATTTTCTTTGGTAGGCTACAGGAAAAAAAGAAAACAAAGGCAAAGAATGAACTATAAACGAAGCTTACCTTGCCTGTGAATCATGCCCCCATGCATAATTCTTGCAACAATACAATGATTCAGTTCATTCATTTTTAAAGTGATTCCCTGCGAAATAGTAAAAACAGAATTATTATGAGAAAGTGCTGCTTCTTGAATTTCTTATTTTGCTTTAGATACTTTTAATTAAAGACATTGGGAAAACATTAAAGAAAATATGTCCCATGTAAGTAGCAGGGGCCCAAATCCCTGGGACATCTTTGGCTGCTGTTCCTAGGACCTTGGCAGGAACCAGGATCAAAGTGGAGCAACTGAACATGAACCAGGGCTCACATGGAATGGTGGTGGTGCTGGCAGTGGCTTTACTCACCATGCCAGCCTCATGATTGTTCTTTTTTAGTTTTTTTTTTTAACCTGTAAAATAGATTTTAAAGAGAAAGGAGAGACAAGAGAGCTTCCATCTGCTGCTTCACTTCTCAAATGGCAGTAACTGCCAGAGCTGAGCTGCTCTGCAGCCAGGAGCTAGGAACTTTCTACAGACTTTCCACAAGAGTGCCAGGTCTGAGGATTTGAGGTATTTTCTGCTGCTTTCTCTGGCCATAAGCAGGGAGCTGTGTGAGAAATGGAGTAGCTGGGACATGAGCTGTTGTCATATGGGATACTCACATCGTAAGTGCAGGATTAGCCTACTATACCATCACACTGGCCCCAATGACTACACTTTTGACTTACAGTTCAGCATATGTTTTGTCATAGTTCCACAGAGTGATGTACAAATACTGTCATTTATGATTGTATTTGATTTTTTATCAATTAATTTTTCAGTTACTATAGAATTAATATAAATTTTCTTACAAAAAATATGAAAGATGGAGCTGACCATTATTTCACACACAAAAAATTGCCTTAGACAAATACACTGTTTGGAAGTTTTAATTGCTATAATATATATATATATATTTCACATCCTGCTTTTTAATAACAATGATCACTTTCCATTTTTCTGATTGCTTTCTAAAATTTATAGGTTTTCTTTTTAATTTGAGAGGGAGAGAGAAAGAAATAGACAGATCTCCCATTTGCAGGAAGCTGGAGTTGGGAGCTGGTGCTGCTAAATGAACTCTGTTATTCTAATATGTCATGCACATCATGACATATATGTCATGCTATGCTAAATTCCCTGTTCTTTAAAATCAGTTTTTGTGTAGCTGAATGCGTATTTAAAATGCACAATTGATAAACCTGACCTATGTATACCTATGTGAAACTCACCACAATTAGGACAGTGAATATATCATCTTCACATGCAGGCATCCATTTATCCCCATCCATTCCCTCCTTTCCATATACCCAAGTGATCACGAAGATGAATTTGCATTCCCTAGAAATGGAACCATAAGAGTGTGTGCTCTTTTTTTTAAAAAAAATTATTTTTGATGATGTTTACATAACTGACTGATCAGGGTGGGAAGGATCAAGGGTTTCTCTTTCTTTCTTACAGTGTAATCTGCTGAGTTCTTTCAGTTTTGGTACATGTAAAAATGTTTTTGCCTTTGTTTTTGAAAGATATCTTTATTGGGTTTAGAATTCTAAATTGAGAGGTTTTTTAAAAAACATTTTAAAGATATCATTCTTGGGTCCAGTGTAGAGGCTGAACAAGCTAATTTTACATCCATGGCACTGGGATCCCACATAGGCAGTGATTCTAGTCCCTGCTGCTCCACTTCCAATCCAGCTCCCTGCTTATGGCCTGGGAAAGACCCACAGGATGGTGCAAAGCCTTGGGAGCCTGCATCCAATTGGGACATCCAGAGGAAGCTCCTGACTTTGAATTGGCTCAGCTCCAGCCATTGTGGCCATTTGGGGAGTAAGTGAACCAGTAGATGGAATATTTCTCTCTGTCTTTTCTTTCTGCAAATCTGTATTTCTAATTAAAAAATCATTCTTAAAAAAAAGGACACAGTTCTTGTTTGTAAAGTTTCTGGTAAGTAATTGATATCAGAGGCTGGTGTTGTGGCATAGCTAGTTAAAAAGCAACCTGCTACATCCCCTATGGTGGCCAATTCAAGTCTCTGTTGTTTCAGTTCCAATCCAACTCCTTGTTAGGAGATCCAGGAATACTGCTCCCTGGTAGAAGATGGCCCAAGTACTTGGGCCCCTGCTACTGACATGAGAGATCCAGATGAAACTACTGGCTCCTGGCTGCGGCCTGGCCCAGCCCCAGCCATTGCAACCAACTGGGGAGTGAACCAGCAGATGGAAGACCTATCTCTCCCCAGAACCCTTCTCTGTAACTCCGCATTTTAAATAAATAAGTAAGTAAATAAATATGTTTTTTTAAAAAGAAACAGATATTAATCTTATCTTTACTCTTTATATAATATTTCCTTTTCATTGGCTGTTTTTAAGATTTTATCATGGGTTCTCAGGAGTTTAATTATGATATATCTTGGTATTGTTTTCTTTATTCTTTTAGTGTGCACAGGTTCACTGTGGTTCTTAGGTCTGTGTTTATGGTTTTCATCAAGTTTAGGATATTGTCATCTATTATAATTCTTTTTCTTCCTTTCTCTCTCCTCCCCTATAGGCTCCGACCAACTACACATATTAGGCTGCTTGAGGTATCCCACAGCCCAGTAATGTCCTTCTCATTTTTGAAAATTACTTTTCTCTGTTTCACTTTGAAATGAAATGTTGCTATCACTTTGAGTTCACTATTCTGAAATATCTCATCTGCCATTAATCCCATAGTACATTTTTCAGCTAATTCGAATATCTGTGGCAGAGCTATGTCATTTTTGATGGATGATTTTCCACACTATCTTTCACATTTTCTGGCCTTTAAAAAAAAATCAAAGGTAACTAGGCATGTAGCTTCTTTATCAGATGCAGATATTGTACATTTGATTTTGCTGAATGTTGAACATGTCTGCATTCCCATGAACATTCTTAACCTTCGTTCTGAGATGTAGATCAGCTTCTGGAATTACTTTGACCCTTTAAGGAGTTGTTCAGGAGGGTTTGGAACAATTCTTGGTCTGAGGCAAGACCCTCCCTGGCATTCTACAACACCCCATGAAATGGGAGGCTTTCCTGTCTGGCGTGGACAGGTGGTGAGCATCAGGCAGTGCTTCCTCTAATGCTTCTGCATGGTTCCTTCCTGACACACGTGGATTATCGCTGGTCAGCACTCTGGGGAATACCTGTGGGATCTTACATGGATCTCTGAGCTCTCCTTTCTCTTCCACACTCGCGCCTGTGAGCATCAGTTCCCTTTATCTGTCTAGACTCCCCACTGTTTTCCTCAATGCAGGAATCAGCTTGCTCTGCCTCCATTTCCTTCCCTACGATGTGGCCTGGAAACTCAAGGCAGTTAGGTAAAGCAGTCATGGGGATCACCTGGCATGCCTTCTGTCTCATAGAGATGGCTAGCTATCCTTTGAGGATAGATGTTCAAAGCGTTGCTCTTGATTTTCGTTTCCCCATGTAATTTTGTGTATGTTTTTGGTTGTTTCACATGAGAGGGTAAAATTAAACCTGGTCACTGTTCTTCCATCATGGTGAGAAATGGAAATTCTATAGTCATATTTAATGCCAGAATACTAGAGAGTAAATAGATCACATATTGTTTTCTAGTTACTATTGAAAGCTATTAGAATTAAACAATTTTTTTTTTTTTTGGTACTAGACCTGGTTGATCCTAAGAATCACAGAGGGAACATTTAAGCAATATTGCTTTTAAATTAATTTTACATTTAGATTCAGGGCCTTGACTGGAGCCTGGAAATCCATACTTTTGAACAAGCTCCCTCAATGGACAGTGATCTTGAATTTGAGACTATTGAGGGTAGAGACTATCTTTGTCTTTTTCATTGAAGAAAAAGCTGTCAGAAAGTTACATGAAAATATCTGAGACTTTGACTTATTTGGATCATTCCACAAAAGATGATTTTTTGCATGGTTCCTGTTTTGCAGTTCTTGGAACTGGTAGGTGTGCAATGTGAAAAATGGGTTCATCAAAAATATTTCTAGTTCTAACATTCAGTTGTAATATTTAAGTTTTGATTCCAATTTGTACAATTAGCACAATGGTTTCTCAGAGAAGTGTTCCTAGAAACATACTGTACCTGATTGTGTAAGTCAAATCTAATTTTATAAGGGAAATGATGGTACAAAGGCTGTCCTACCTGTGAAACTGATACAATTATGCATCCCACCAACATTACTGTTAACTTGTTATGAGGCAGACATTCTGTTAGGGACAGTTGTGAATGAATGAGGCGGATGTGATCTTTCATGATTAGTTATATAGTTCATTCACCTCAAACAAACTGAAGTTAACATCTATTACTTTGTCCTAAACATTTCTCTGTAGAGATGAACTGACTTAAGTTTTCTCTAAATCTGCAAATTCCAGGGAAGGAATTAGCTCAGCTCGAGTTATGTGCTTACTCCTGAACCTACCAGCTTGCGGATGGGGTGGTAGTAGTGGAGGGTATAATCCTGGTATATTCAAGGTTTTTTTTAGGTCGCTTATAATTATGGCAGTCCAAATCAATAGAAAAATAACTGAATATAATGTTGCAAATGGGGAAACATAGGATATAATGGGAGAGGAGAATGGGTACAGTGTATGGGGCCCAAAAACCAAATGATATTCTATAGGGCTATCTTGCAGTGAGTACTTAGTCAAGTAAGGCAACTAAGCAAGCAGAAAGAGTCCGATTAAATATAATAATCACTTTTGTAGAAAGCAAAAACTGCCTTGAGTCTCCTTCGAGAAAGCCTTTTCCCTTTTGCGATCATCTTAGCTTTCTTCTTCTACCTGGTCTGTTCCTAGGTGGTCAGCTCTCATACCACAGATCCAACAGCTAACAGGTTGCTTCAGAACAAGATGATGGACACTCAGGGCCCTCCTTTTTGGGTCCCCTCCATCTTACATTCTACGTTGCTTGGCTGCACATCACCCCTTGCACCTGCTTCTCTGTCACGGTCTTCCCCTTGCTAGCTTTGCCATACCCAGGCAGAACTAAGTTACAAGTCTGTCTGCTTAATGGAGCCAGCCTGTGGAAAGTGAACTTCTTATGTGCCACTGCTGCTCTGGCATGTAACACAGTGATTTGCACACAGTATGGGCTTACGAAGCAAGTGCTGGACAGATGATGCAATCTATGAAATGGATAAATGGAATGTTAGACTTTCAGAGCTAGGAGGAATATTGGGGATCATTTCCTCTGCTTTTGCAGATGAGCACACTAATGCCCACTGAATGTGAAGTGATTTGCATGGCTGCTGCCACCCATGCTTTTAAGACACAAAGCTGCTTGCCCCCTGTGTCAATCCTTCATTAAAGATTTAGCTTATTTTTATTAACTATATTGTTTATAAACACTGTATGCCATATTATTAATCTCTATTAATCCTTTACTAAGTAAGTACAATTTGCTGATTGTACTTATTTGCTATTTCTTAAATCTGCTTACTTCTTCCCGTCTTGGCCCTTGCTCAAAGTTCCATTATCTTGTGCTTATACTGCTGCAATACCAACAGCCTATTTGCTAGTAATTTCCCTACACATACTCACTTAAGTCCCCTCAAATACAGTCTCCAGAGTGGTATTTCTCAAATAAAAATTTGATCTTATCTCTCTGTTAAAACCCTTCTCATAGTCTCTCACTGCTTTTAAGATGACCAGAATTGTTTATGTGTCTTTGTGCTTCTGCTGTTCCCACTCATTTGGCTGCCTGTGGACCAACCACGGTGCCTTCTTCTCATTTTGAAACTGTGCTAAGCACCTTTTTCCTACCATGTTTTTCCTCCCATGTTATTTGGTCTGCCTGAATGGCATTCCCTCTTCCCTGCTCTATTCACTTAACATTAAGGAGTCTTTCCCTGACCTAGGAGAACTCTGTGAGCATGCAGTAAGCTTTCACATGAATTCAATTCCAGCTCTACTCCTAGTCACTGAGCAAATTATTTCAAATTAAGAAGGTAGATGTGAATTATGGGAGTTTTAACATGGCAATGTTAATCCTCTAGATCTTTTCTGAATTAGTCTTCTAATTTTGTTGAAGGCAAAAGGTATGAAAAGGAACACATTTATAAAATGATTTTTTACACTGTCATAGCAATTCATTTGAATACCAATATCAACACTTGAAACTGTCCCTTTGTTCGCTACCCCCAGAGGCTTATTGTACTTTGGAGTATTCTAACACTTCTCTCTCTCATTCTCTCTTTTAAAGCTGAGAAGCATCTGTGAAAGGTGGGGTGAGCAAAAGCTGCATCGCAAGACATGGTGTTAGGTAGAACAAGTCTAGGACGGGCACATGCTGTGAGGGAGATGGGAGTGGAGGGAGGAATGAAGATCTGGAAACTGATTTCTTTAGAACTTCGGTGTCCTCCTTTGCTCCTCACCTCCTGGAAAAATAGGTTTGAGCAAGAAGTATAGAGTGAAGTCCGCTGATCCAACCATGCTGGGATGCCACAAGATTAGAGAAAACTTTTTTTTCCTGCTTACCATGGGTTCATCCGTATTCTTTTGGAATTGCACCAGCCTGACTCTGGTCACATTCTCCATGTCCATGTCTCCATTAGCGCTTTCTGGAGAGTCGCCATTTAAATAGGGCGAAGTGGGAGGAGGAGTGACCCTCAATGCTTCATCACTGTAAACTTCATGGGCTACTACGTCGTGAGTCTGAAGTAAGGCCTGGAATTGTAGGAAGGAAGGAAACAATGACATTGCTATCCCAACAGAAATCTATTATGTAAACACATTGAAGGTTATTCTTCACCTCTCAAAGATATCTGTCATATAAGGTGAATTCAAAGCTCATCTCACATCTACACACAACTAGGAACCAATTACCTTGTAACAGTCATTGACAGAAGGATACTTAATGAAATCAATGAATGAGTCAGACTGACTCAATGAACGGATATTTTTGTTGATTGCCTGAGGTGAAGGTAATTGTCTGATATTATAAAGGTACGCTTGTATAAACTGACATAGAATAATTTCAAATAATTTAGCAGAAAGAATCACTGATGAATAGAACTGGCAAATTTGCATTGGAAACAGTAGCCTAGTGGCTCAAGTGCTTGCCTTGCAACCGCTTGGATCCCATATGGGCACAGGTTCTAATCCTGGCAGCCCCGCTTCCCATCTAGCTCTCTGTTTGTGGCCTGGGAAAGCAGTCGAGGATGGCCCAAAGCATTGGGACCTTGCACCCATGTGGGAGATCTGGATGAAACTCCTTGCTCCTGACTTTGGATTGACTTAGCTCAGATTGTTGTGGCCACTTGGGGAGTAAACCAGTGGGCTGAAGATCTTTCTATCTTCTGTCTGTATATTTGCCTTTCCAGTAAAATAATAAAATAAGTCTAAAAAAACCAGAAATAGTGCAATAACTGGTGTACTGGGGCCAGCATTGTGGAGCAGTAATTTAAGCCACTACTTAGGATGCTTTCATTTCATACTGGAGTGCCTAGGTTGAGCCCTGGTTGCTTAACTTCTGATTCAATTTTCTGCTAGTGTGCCTGGGAAAGTGGCAGATGATGGTCCAAGTGCTTGGTCCCTGTCACACATGTGGGAGACCAGGATGTAGCTCCTGGTTCCTGACTTTGCCCTGCTCTGGCTATTGCAGCCATTGTGGGAGTGAACCAGCAGATGGAAGATCTCTCTCCCTGAAACTCTGCCCTTTAGGTAAATAAATGAGTACATCTTAAAAAAAAACCTGGTATGTTGAGCAAATACTTTTTATCAACAGTATCAACAATAACACTTTTGGATAAAGATAATTTATAACACAGGATTTAGTGAAAGAAATTAAGCACACTTAAATGTGCCTGGAAAATATAATCTTCCAAATGATCATGTGTGATATAGAATTCAAAATCTAAATGTACTTAATGTTTTTGTTACTATCTGTTTTTCTGGAGTCCTTGCCTAAATGAAAAATAAGTTGACAATGATTATTGTGGATTCTTCATGCAAAGCCCATTAACAAAAGGAAAGTGATTTCTTTGTATTGATATGTGCATATTCATCTTGGTGAACTTGGCTAATAAATGTTCCTTGTTTCTCTAAAAAGGTATGTCTTTCCACTCATGACACTTTTGTACCATCATAAAAAAATTTTTTTAAAAATAAGCATAAATATTTGAACACCTCTGTTTTAAAGAAAATTTGCAGCTGAGAATCAGTATGTTTAGAGATTCATACAGATTAGATTCTCTTACATGCTAACTATAAATTCAGTTCTATTTTATTCTGTGATCTGTGTGGTAATTACCTGTAGAGGATGAAATGCAATTAGAATTGCTTTGACAGTATAAATCTTTGTGTATGAAATTAACTCATTTAATCAAAAAGCTTATCAAAGTTACAACTTGGCTAATTTTAAAGGCATACACACTAGGCAAAAATGGGCTATCAAAGTGATAATGTGAGAAAACAAATGATGCTGATTTACCACCAGCAGAGAATAGGCTCTGAGTAACACAAGAATACTTCCAAAAGGTTATGGAAAAATAATTAAAAGATAAGTTTACTTTCAAAATTCGTGTATATGAAAACTTTTTTTTAAAAATTTCATTTTATGACATAGTTTCATAGGCTCTGGGATTCCCCCAAACCCTCCAAAAAGCCCTCCCCCCATGTTGGATTCCTCCACATTGTTACAGTAGTACAGCTCATAACCAGTCATGCTTCCTTCAACATCAACAACAAGTTACAACATCATGGAGTTAACTGACATGGTATTGAGTGACCAATATGTTAGAAAATGCAAGTTCTTAACCACATCCTGTGACTACTTCATTGACATTTCAATTTTAGCTTATACACTGCTGGCTGCTATACACCTTAAAATGGTTATAGGGTACCATTCAGCTGTCTTGTGCCTATTTTCATTTTTATATTTAGCAGCTGATAGTATTCAAGCATGATTTTTTAAAAAGTGTATGAAAAATGTATATTATGAAAAGGCCATGTACACAATTAAAATTTTTTACATCAATATATATATACACATATATAATAATGAAAA
The DNA here is from genome assembly GCF_017591425.1 of Ochotona curzoniae. Lineage (NCBI taxonomy): Eukaryota > Metazoa > Chordata > Mammalia > Lagomorpha > Ochotonidae > Ochotona > Ochotona curzoniae. Next base: position 13,448,538 of record NW_024465023.1, on the reverse strand, counting down.
ATAAAATAGCATTATAATATAATATAATATAATATACTATAATATAATATAATATACATATCACAAACTCTATATCACCTAGTCTTGTGTAAGTATACTCTACAATGCTCAGTTATGAAATGCTCAAAGGACGCATTTGTCAGAATGTATCTCCATTGTTAAAGCAATGCATGATTGTGTATGGATAAACGTGTATTTGATAAAACTGGCTATACCTTATAAGGATTACTAAAAACTTTCTGAAAGTGGAATTTTAGTTCCTTGGAACCTTGTTACTTACCATGAAATGAGGTTGTGTTAAAATACGCTTTAGCTCCTTTGCGTCATTATTCTCAGGGTAACATGAAATTTCTTCCAATACCTGAAAAATAAGCAAGATATACAATAGTGCAAGTGTAACACAATATTTACAAAATGTGAAATTCTTGTAAATTAAAACTTATGAGTAGATTTCTATGGAAGGCAAAACAACTATTTTGAAAAATTATTTTGTTAAAATTTTATATATGAAAACGATATTGATGGTAAGGGAAACAAATTCCCATAGTAGTTTTGTATTACTCAACTATAAATCAAAAGTTTGTAGACAGATACAAAAGTGACAAGCTTATGACACATATCTATTACAGGTTCAAGTAACTTAATTAATTGAATGAGAATAGTGCCACAAATACTCTTCTAAGCTTGTCATCAAAAATCAATCTGCACTAGACATTAATAACAGCTTCCTTACATTTTAACAAGTATTGTAAATTCCTTTGAGAAGGATGACAAAGGCTTGAATAAAAATTTAAAGATGAGTACTAGCTAGAATAGTCACTTAATTGAGAACAACTGGGAACACTTTTCTTTGGAGCCTGGCAGGATTACTGTCATTCTCCCTACCCAGAGAAAACCAGGTCTCTGCCAACGGCTCTCGGTATTAAAAGCCAGGGAATCCAAGCCAACTGGCTTAAGAAACGGTCCTGTCTCTTTCCACTCAATGTTCTTCACTAATTAGTTGCATAAGTAAAAATAATGGTTTTAAAATAAAAAAGGTTCTTCCAAACCTCTCCCCTACTACCAGGATAGAATTGGTTTGTTTAATTTGATTATGTGACATGAATATTGTCTTTAATAAAGGTAGCAAAGCAATGATACCAAATACTTTCACAAAAGATATCACTTACCTCTTTGGCTCTCTGTACCGCATCGCTGGGGGGATTTCTGATCTGTGGCGATGACTTTGTGTTAATCTTGTCATACAGCTAGAAAGCAAAGAAGAAAATCCAATCAACACTCTTACAATTCTTTGCTAAACTGCAAAGCTTCACATATTCACTATTTCACTAACTAATATTTTAGCTCCAAAAGGAAATCTGATGAGTTCAGTGGAATCCCTTTGTTAATAATGTCTCAATAATGAAACTTGTCAGAAAATTAGTCTCAAACTCTTCTAAAAGATTACTTTTAAATAGGTAGACCAAAATTTGGACCATGTGGCAATTTGCTAGGCGTTTTAAATTGGTCAAAATTTTAGCAACTAGGTCCCCCCCCCCCCGTTCTGATCGAAGCAACATTCATTGACATGAATACCAAATAAGATGGGAGAACACTTTTTGGCCAAGGCATACCTGAAAGAATTCTTACAGAAACCTAAATCTTGAGAAAGGGCAAATTTTCTCACAAAAGTTTAATGCTTGTTTTACTAGGGCTGCTCTTTAACATGACTAGACTCTTGAGTTCTTTGACATTAGGTGTAAGCACCTAGCATGGGGCTGATTACACAGATTTTTAGTGTTTCTTTTAGAGACATTAACAATAGGGAAAGCTGGTATAGTTTATTAGGGGGAATTGGGTGTGGGGTATATGGAAAATCCTCGTAGTGCTTCACAATTATTACTCTGTAATTGCAAAATTATTCCTAAATAAAACATTTATTTAAAACTATTTGAACTAGTATGTAGATTATGAAAGGACAGTTATAAAAGAATACTTCTTTAGCTTGTTTCTTTAGAAACCAAATATCATTTTCCCTTGATTCTGCTTATGGAAGAAAACAACTTTATCTCAAAATTAAGAAATACATTTTGATTATATGTAGGTCTTTGAAAATTTATTTAAAAAATTTTATTACAGACAGCGCACTCCTACCAACTGGCTCACTCTGGGAACATAATCCAGGTTTTCCACATGGTGACAGGAACTCAAGTACTTGAACTATCACTCTTGCCTCCCAGGGTCTGCTCTGGGGGGAGCTGAGCAGGAGCTGGAACTGGGAGTTAATTCCAGCTACTCTGATGGATTAAATGTCCCACCACCCCCCACAGATTATTTTCTTTGCAGCGAAGTCTAGAAGGTGACATGCTAACACGCTGTGCTTTTGTTGAACACCAGATCACTGCTTGAACCACAGTTCACTATCACACAAAACTTCACGTCAGCAATACACCTTTGGTAAATATTTGGGAGAAAAAAAACTGTAGACAATGCTGCAAGGGAAAAATACAATGAACATGATTTGTACAGTATCAACCTGTCAGTTGCAAGCCTTAGCATATTAAAGGATGTTAGGATACCAATCCTATCCTGGCCAGACAGAAAATATTTTAGGCTTTGTGGGCCATTCCATCTCTGTCACAATCACTCAACTGCTGTGCTGTGCAGAGGCAGACATTAACAATCCATCAAAGAATGGGCATGGCCGTGTCTGATTAAACCTTATTTACAAGCACAGGTGACTGGCTGCTTTTGGCCTGAGGGCTGTAGCTTGTCAACCCTTGCTCTAGAAGCTTAAATCTGAGGTGGAATGGAATGACAAAATATATTTCTCATTTTGGTATTTGTTTTCCTGAAACTTGAAGCATACAAGGGAGCTTCAAAAAGTTCATAAAAATTAGAAATAAAAGATATTTATAATTATTTTGTTGCCAAAATATTTGAAACCCAAGTGTCATTCTTTCATAATATGCATTTTCTCATGAACATTTTAAAGACTTTGTATTGTGCATGGATTTCAACTTTTTTTGGCATGAAAATAAACTTATTTTAAAATTTCATTTCCCATGAATTCTTTGAAATGTCTTTGGATTTGTAAAGCTGTGATATGCTGCAGAGAGGGAAAAATGTTAATAAATTTTCCCTAGAGGAAACCCAGAAATTAATCTATTATTGTTTGTTTTCTTTTTCTAATGGAATTAGTTATCCCAGCTTAGCACTTTTTATTAGTTCCCCTCCTCCCCAGTGCAAAGGCAAAACAAGGAAATGTGACCAGCTATTGGGGGAACAGACTGTCTCACATGGCCCGCAGACAGGCCTGCCCTCTGCTAGTCTCTGGCCCCAGTTCAAATATAACCACACACAGCGACACGGATGTGCTCTATCAGTCTGCCTCAAGGATGTCAGCACAGTTCCATTTGGAGGTCACATTCCATTTTTTAAAATAGGTGTGTTAAAGAAAGCAGAATAAAGCTGCTGGTGGAAATACTGCATTCAAATCTTCCGAGATTATACTTTCCAGTACAAAGGTGAGAAAAATCAGCTCATCTGCCACTTTGTATATGCATGTATTCAAAGCATGAACTGTCACTTCTTATCAGATCATGATATCTCACTCACTAATGAGTTCTTAGCACCCAAACAGAAGCCCTTGTCTTGCTAACAGTTTCTTGTGCAATGTTTATCAAGATCAACACTTAAATTGGAATAGATGGCAAGACATGGGCTATGTGTCTCACTAACTTACGTACAGAGAAACCCAAATCTAAGGACCAGAATTTATCAGTTCAGACAAAACTATAACTTTTGGTACTAGAGTTTAGGCCCAGGGCCAAATAATGAATGGGCCTGGAGGGTTACACAGAACATTGAAGTTCATTAGCAATTACTATTTTATCACTTCACAGACTCTGAAAAAGCTTCCTGCTGGGAGTAAATTAAAGTTTGAGAAAGTAAAATATTTAGCTACAAAGTATGCAGTGAAATGTGTTTGTGATCTTCCCAAAATTTGTAATAACCATATGTACAGGACGTCAACAGTAAGAATCATGCTGACTTGCTCCGGAAACTGCCTTATCAGAAACTCGCTTCAGTTTCTGTGAAATGCCTGTGAAGAAGGTGGCTGAAAAGGACCAGAGTTACTGAGCAAAATAATTGTCTATATGCAACAGTATGTACATTTGAAATCCACCAAAATATTAAGGAAAGGTGAATTACTACTAACTAGGGAACTGACATTCTACCACTGTATGAAAGCATATTTTCTGAAGTTAGAGATGGGAACAAGTGTTTTAGAGTTTGAAAAAGGATTTTTCCTGCTTAATTTCTATAGAAACTCATTTTTAGATAAAAGAATATGAACATTCCCTTTTAAAGATCTGCCTGGATCATTATTAAACCTGACAGTTCAAATGTCAAGAACATCAGTGTATCTAATAGCAACGTAAAGATTGTGCTATGGCAATGCAGGTGTAAAAGAAACACTAAAGAATTTAAAACAGTCTTTTCAAAAGCTTCAGCAGTGGGCCTGGCACGACAGCCTAGTGGCTAAATCCTCACCTTGCATGTGCTGGGATCCTATACAGGCCCTGGTTCGTGTTCCCGCTGCTCCACTTCCCATCCAGCTCCCTGCTTGTGGCCTGGGAAAGCAGTAGAGGACAGCCCAAGTACTTGGGCCCTGCCACTCGAGTGGGAGACCTGGAAAAAGCTCCTGGCTTTGGAGTGGCTCAGCTCTGGTCGTTGTGGCCATTGGGAGAGTGAACCAGCGGACAGAAAATCTTTCTGTCTCCCCTTCTCTCTATAAATCTGATTTTCAATAAAAATGAAAACATTCTAAAAAAAAAGGTTTGAGTAATTATAATTATTGTTCATTTAAGGATGTACTTTCATTTTCTTGAATCATTATCAGTACAATTTGTACTATGTACTAGCTTTCCTGTTAAAAGTTCTGAAAACATGTAACTAGTCAAATTTTACAAATCTTAATCTGAACTTGTTTCTTATCTAGAAACTGTCAAATCCATGAATCTAGGGATTAAAAGCAGGAGAAGTCCCACCCTAGAATTTAGGTTTTCTCATCGGTAAGGGCTTAGGGTGGCTCATCATTATGGCCCAGTATATACTGCAGAACTCAAGTTAAAAACAGAGACATATGAGTTGGCATTGTGGAAACAGTATGGATATTTCTTTTAAAAATTAGACACAGGCTTGTCACATGATCCAGTAATGCTGCTATTGGGTAGCATTTAGCCAAAAGACTTGAACACAATAAATCAAAGAGGTACCTGTGCTACCATGTTTATAGCAACTCAGTTCACAATAGCCAAAATTTGCAATCAATCAAGATGTCTTTCAAGAGATGAATGGATAAAGAAATTGAGGCATAGATACAGATGGAGTATTATTCAGCTACAAAATGAATGAAATTCTATCATGTACAGCAAAAATGAACTCAACTGAAATAAGCTGGATCTAATAAAAATATAAAAAGGGGGGGAAGAAAGGGGATGGGAAATCTCTGAACCTGTGAAATTATATCATTAAAAAAATCATATGTTCTCCCTTATATGTGGGAGCTAAAATTTAAAAAACAAAAAAAGAAACGCCTGTGTGTATCAGTATTGCTGAAAATATGGTTTTCTTAAACTTTGTTTTTAAAGATTCGTTGATTTTAATTGAAAGAGTTACACACACACACACACACACACACACACACACACACACACACAGAGCACTCTTATGTCTGCTGGTTCATTCCCTAAATGACCACAATGGCCGGATCTGAGCCAATCCAAAGTCATGAGACAGGAGCTTCTTCGAGGTTTCCCACATGTGTGCAGAGGTCCAAGGACTTGGATTATTATCCTCTGCTGTTTTCCTAGGCCATTAGTAGGGAGCCGGTTCAGAAGTAGAACAACCACAACTAAAATGCGTGTACACATAGGATGTAGGTGCTGCAGGTGAACTAGCCTGCTATACAACTGTGGTGGCCCCTAAATATGGTTAATATGTTTGTTAAGCCAGTGGTTAAGAATGTTATGGTATGGGTCCACGTGATGGTGCAGTGGTTAAGGTCCTCGCCTTGCACGCCTGGGATCCCATATGGGCACCGATCCCGGCGGCCCCACTTCCCATCCAGCTCCCTGCCTGTGGCCCGGGAAAGCAGTCGAGGATGGCCCAAAACTTTGGGACCCTGCACTCATGTGGGAGACCCGGAAGAGGCTCCTGACTTCGGAGCATTGGCCGTTGTGCTCACTTGGGGAGTGAATCATCAGACGGAAGATCTTCCTCTCTGTATATCCGCCTTTCCAATAAAAATAAAATAAATCTTAAAAAAAAAAAGAATGTTATGTTATTATGGTTTAACGATTTGTTACATCAAAATTTACTGTATATGGGTGAGATGGTCATTTTTCATCCAATTACTGTTTATAGTTGTGTATAATTCTATAACTTAGGTCTTTTTGCTTTTTTACTTGTTAAATTCCTTATTCAGTGAAGTATTAAGAATTTTACTGTGGTGTGAATATAAAACATGTTATCTCAAAACCTAAAAGAAAAAAGAAGGGAGTGGGAAGGAGGGTAAGAAGAGAGGGGGAAAGGAATATCGTTATGTTCTTAGGATTGCATCTACAAATCACACAGAATGTTAAAACCTAATTAAAAATTAAAATGAAAATAGAAAAAATCATAAGACTAATTTCTAGTATTGCAGTGAATGTTAGCAAGAAAGTTTCTAGATTATTAGTTATCTAATTACGAAGGAAAATCACACTGCTAAGTCTTTGGTGGCAATAAGACCGTAATGAACTTTGAGGTGGGGAAGCTTCTTCATGTCTTACTTGGTTTCTATGTCCTTTTTTTAAAATAAATAAGTAGTTGCTTTTTTTTTTTACTGAAGAAAGAACATTTCTAGAATATCATTTCTTGAGTTATATGTCCCGAGAAAGCTTTAAATTCATGGCTTAGACAGTAAACAAGGTAAAAAGTCAGTATGTGAGGGCCAATTCAAAAATTTCTGAGAGAGTTCCAAAACATTTTGAATCTTGACAGCAAAGTTCTCCTAGGAGGCCCTTGTTTGGAGCTAGGTTTTTATTTGAGTGTGTACAAGGTGTCTTTTGCTTCAATCTTATTTCAAACATTGTACTTATAGGGATTTATTTTTGAATCTACGAAACTAAAACTCATTTGGCCACTTAGTTCAATCTAAAAAGACTCGATCTGTTGTGGAAAGTAAGAGGATATCACAAAGTCTGGCAGAAGTGGTTTTATGGGCTAATGTTTGCAGGGACACAAAGAGAACGCAGTAGCTACGTTCTTGGACTATGAATGTGGCAGGCCATCATATCAAGTATTCTTTGAGCAAACTACATTACTTGTAGGGGGAAATCCCTCCTTTCCTTGAGGATAGAATAAAGAACCAATGCTTGCTACACTTGGAAGGCATGTTGAAAATTCCCTTGCCTTCCGGTAAAATCACCTATGGTTCCATACAAAGAGAATGTGCAAACTAATTGACTATTTTTGATTTTCTAGAGTAAATTTCTAACACTGATTTCTGAAGTAATTCATGGAAACAATATGGAAAGTAGCCAATAATACTTTCATGAAAATCACACATTCCCTTTGCAAAGCTGTAGAACATTGTTGCTAACTTGGGATGCAGGAAGAACAATTGCATGGAGGCAGAACTAAGACAGTACTCCCTGCTACTGGACAGTCTTATTCTGAAAATTTGATTTTTCCTATCTTATAACTTTTTAACAAACACTGATACTGGATGGACAAACAAAATGTGATATGCATATACAATGGATTCTTAAATCACTTAACAGGAAGGAAATTTTGACAAATGTTACAACATGGACAAACTGTGAAGACATTATGCCAAGGGAAATTTTAAGCCAGATCATTCCAATTTGGTAATATATAATGCTTTCAAATATAAAAAGATACCAGATTTCTTTCATAAGAGATCTTTCATTAGTTAATAAAACAATTAGCAACAAAAAAATCAATGTTTCTAAGTTAGTAGAGTTAATAGTAAGTTCTTGGGCACAGAGTTAAATGTTAATTGAGTGTAATGGCCTTGTGATGTGGAATATTTTGGGATGACCACCTCTGTGGGCTTTTGGCAGTCTCTAGGGAAGACAATCTGGATTTGTTGTATTGATGTTGGGTCACATGGAAAATGCCAAGAGGAACTACAACTGCTGTCACAGTGGAAGCCATGCATTACAAATGACATTATGTGACCCACAGTAGCTCCAAATCCATGCAAAAAGAATTTTCAACTTAGAATAGCACAAAAAGGATGAAATGGGTTACTTTTTAAAAGAGGGAACATATTATTTCCTCTCTCCTGTACTTTAAAAAGCCTTGTTGAGATATCATTCATGAACCATAGACTTCATCTGTTGTAAGTACAAAGTTTGATGTTTAATTTATACAGTTGTAAAAGCCATCTTTTCAATCAAGTTCTAGAACATTTCTTTAATCTTTCAAAATTTTCTTGTGTCATATCTAAGAACTCTTCACTTAACCCAACATAACGAAGATCTACCCCGTTGTTTTTCTTAAAAGTTTTATAATTTTCAACTCTTACAAAGGGCTATATGATTCATTTTGAGGTCATTTTTGATATGTTATGGGACAAAGGCCTTAAGTTCATATCTTTGCATATGAATAATCAATTGGTTCAATACCATTTTTTTTTTAAAACGACTACTTTTTCCCCATGTTATTGCTTTAGTACTTCTGTTGAAAAACAACTGACTAAAATGTGATTCCTGTTTGGTCCACTGATCTATATGTCTATTCTTACACCTTTTATAATTTTGATCACTATAGTTTCACAGCAAGCTTTGATAGCAATTGTCTGACTTTATTCTTCTGTTTTCAAGGTTGAGAATTTCTATAGCAAATTTTAGGATCACTTTATCAACTTCCATAAACAAATCCTCCTGGGATGTTGCTAAGGGCCGCAACGAATCTATAGATCAATATGAAAAAAATTGTCATCATAACACCACTGAGCCCTCCAGCCCAGATCTTTACTTTCTTCCAGCAATATGTGATAGTGTTCAGTGTGCAAATCTCACACTTCCTTTATTTCATTTATTCCTGTCATATTCTTTGTGATGTATTTCTTCACTTCTAATTTCAAATTATTTGTTGCTCACATGTCAACATGTAGATATTTTATATCTATTTATCTTCTATTCTGTGGCCTGGCTGCATTTGCCTATTAGTTGCAGTGTATTTTTCGTAGATTCCTTAGGATTGTTATACATGTGAAATCATATTATTAGAGCATGCTTGCCCTTCTTCCTTTGCAACCTTCATGCTTCGAATTTCCTCTCTCATCTTACTGTACTAGTCAAGACTGCCAGCAAAATGTTGGGTATGTGTGGACAGTCCTTGTTTTGTTCATGTGATGCAAGTTTTCTACTGCCGTTTAACAAATAATCACATGTTTAGTGGCATCTTCCCCCTTAAGCTATTGGTACCTATATGAAAGAAAGAAGAAAAGCTACTTTTGAAACGCTTGTGACATAAATTTCTGGCTTTCAGGAATTTTGTGTCACATAGTATTTTTTCACTGACACTAATACTCCAATACATCCATGGAAACAGATATGGGACTTTCTACACTTGGATGAAAGACACCAAAGCCAAAGTAAGCAGCAATGTCCTTAGACCAACAGTCCCAGGAAGCAAGTAGTGAAAAGACCGCCGCCACTGGACAGGGGTCCACTACCCTGCTGCTTGCACACCAGCATTTGCCAAAGTTGACTCTAAATGCGGTGGGACTCAGAAAAGCTATCAGTGTCTCAGCCTCTGAAGGTCCCTAGACAGGATTTATTCCGGACATTTAGGCACAAATTGATAGGACTAAAAAGTCATAGGAAACTTAGTTTTGGAATTTCCTGACTGGTAATCTCTGTGAACAGCCAAACTTAACTTTGTATTAACTTATTTCTCAGTTCTCAAATTGCTCAAAACATTTTAGCAGATTGTGGTAGAATTTCCATATTTTTTCCCTTTAGGAAACTGTTGAGTTCCAAAAATATGCTTTTTGAAATATGACTCCTAACTTGATGTCATCTCAAAAAAATAAAATAGTAAATTAAGAGTTGTAGTTTTCCACTCCTAACTGTAGACCAACTGAAGAAATTTTATTTATCTTTCCTTAAACAGTAAAAAAAAAAATAAAACAATGTCAGTCATAAAAGAGAGGGAGAATTACAAGTAGCAACTTATTTCTAATACAATATTTTATAATATCAGCCTATTATAAAAGTCTATTTATAACTTATCCTAAAAATTTCTAAACTAAGTTGTTACTTGCAGGCAGCTTTTTGTTTATTAATATAATCATTGGTTAGACTTTCTAGTAAACACAAATTTCCCTTAAAAATAATCTAATTATTATTATTACTATCACTATTCTGGCAGTGTTTTTTTTTTTTCTTTAAATTTTTTTTGGTTTGCTTTCTGTTGTCCAGTTTTGTCGGCATAGGGCTTCCCCTATGTTTCCTTTTCTCTCTTTTCCCAGCTCTCCTTGCATTTCCCCTTTTATTTGATCATAGGATAGTCCTACAGGGTACCAAATATTTGGAGATCTCTAGACTTATTTCTAACTACAGATTCAACTACAATTATGTGCCTCCAGCAGCATTCAAATCCAGAAGCATTTTCCTCTCAGTAGAATTTGTTATTTTCCCCTTTGATGAAAACTATTCCAATAGAGCAGAAGCTGTGTCCCCTACAAATAAATAAAGTTGACTTAGGTTTTTTTTTTTTTTTTAATTATTTGAACTTGCTATGACTTTAAAGGTGAGTCTAGGAAAAATGATGACCTAGATGACTGATATTCTTCCTTAGTAGCTTTAAAGTAATACTCACTGTCTTTAACAGTTCAAAAAAAATTATGGCTTAGCTTGTTTTTAACAGTTCAAAACATTATGGCTTCAAATTTGGCTTCTTAGAGAGTTACTGGATTAACAGGAATAACATTAATATACTAAATTATACAAAATGGCTCAGTGGGATTACATAACCCTAATAAATTCATGGTTCATAAAAGGAATCAGTTTTGATTCTGCAAAAATAATGCAAAACCAAGCATGGATGACAGGGCATCAGAAGGAAGAAAAATGAATGGTCAGTCTGAAGTTTCTCAAGAGTTAGTCACATTATATTTTTTACACATATATATCAAACATACTTATTAAAATTTTTCCAATGCTTACCTTTCTCTATGTGGCAGTCACTAGTACAGCTAACTGATGATATCGTATTATCAGCATGTACCTCGTAGGCTATGACATGAGAGGTTAGCAAGCCCTGCTATGGGATGTAGAGTATGAAGGCACACTCTAATAATAGCTTATGCCATTCATAATTAAGCTTTCATTTAATGATGGCTTAGTTTGGAAATTCAGAACCACCTGCATCCAAACGATGCCCAAGCTTATGACCAGCCATATCAGCAGATTTCTGGGGCTCACGTGCAACATGCCACTAAGGCTGGAAGACACTCTGTCCTTTTAATGGACATAGGTTATTTTCAGAGTAACACAGTTTGTTTTCAAATTGAGCAGGATTGATGGGGCACATGCTAATCATACAAGAATTCAAATAGAATTTAACAATGTTCTCCCTAAGATCGACGAACCTCTTCTGAAATTGTGACAATGTCTACCCAAGAGTATAGTAGTTTTTCAAAATTAATGCTTCCAGTTAGCTCCAAGGATTCTGCTTGGGGAGAAGCTAAGTGACAGCCCGATTCAGTCTGAAACTCCAATTTGTACCTCAATGTCTGATTCTCCCTACACAAGCCAGCAATGCCCTTGTATCTTCTCTGCAGTCTCTAATGCCTTGTGTTCCGACACCTTGTTGTCTTAACAAAACCCCAACTCTGAAACCAATTTGGGTTTTCCTAAGGTCAGCAAATCTCCTCACCGATGACTTAACCACTGACTACACTGAAATAAATAAATTGCCACACACTGCTGTGGTGTCCTCCAAATTCCTCATTAACCAGCTTTACTAAACAGTCTGACTTCTACGGGGAATTCATAATTAGGAAGTTTCTGCATCCTGTGACTCAATGAGAATGAACAATAGATAAATATCAATGAACGGAGGTCAAATTTCAATTCAAATAATATATAACAATGATCATAAGATCAGGATAAAGGGGTGTTATAACCTATCCACAATGTAGAATGAATTTCAGGGTCTTTTTGGTACCCAAGAAAATTATAATAATTATTTAAAATAAATGTAATCTGAAATGTGGGGAGGGGAGTCCTAGACTACACAGAATTGTATGATAAATTTCAAAAATAAAAATTAAAAAATGTATTCTGAAATGTCCTCAATTTAAAGTATTTTAAATTCTGTAATGAGCTAGTTCATTATCTTCCTGAATATATTTCTTCACTCTATTTTTCCCACTATCTTGCATCTATGTAGGTACCTAACTAGTACTTGCCAATGGAGACTGGGCTAAAGTTGTAGAGCCCATTTCCAACCCTGACCCTGCAAGACTCTCCATGTTCTTTTTCATTTGCTGGCTCAGTGGAAAGGATGCAGTTCAAGATTTCATGACACTGAGAGATAGCAGACACACAATGGAAGGGACCCAGGTCTCTGAATGGCTTGTGTGGCGAAGAGATCTCTGTTACCTATCTGTGCTGGACCATGACATGAGAAGGAAGTTAGCATCTCTCTCTCTTTTTCTCTCTCTCTCCTCCTCCCTCTCCAGTAAATAAAAAAGGTCTAATTGTGGAGACCAGTATCATAGCATAGCAGGTTCAGCCTCCACCTGTGGTGCCAGCATCCCACATGGGAGCTGCTTTGAATCCAGGCTGCTCCACTTTCTATCCAGCTACTTACTAATGGCGTGGGAGACAGTAGAGGATGGCCCAAAACCTTGCTCCCCTGTACCCACATGGGAGACCTTGAAGAATCTCCAGGTTCCCAGCTTTGGACCAGCCCAGTTCTGGTCAATGTGGCCATATGTAGAGTGAACCAGTGGAGGGAAGATCTCTCTATTTTTTCCCTAACTGCCCCCTCACTATAACTCTTTCAATTAAAAAAAGATCCACAACCCCCTTTTTAAAAAAAGCCAAACTATAAACACCTAGTAATTACTTTGATTTGACCAATGTTATGAAATTTGGGAGATGCTGTCAAACAATAAACAGGTCTCTTCACTTTAGGATATCCCAGAGCTGTCAATATTTTAATATACACTGTGAACCTGTATAAAAGGTCCAAAGAACACAGTATTTCCTAAACTTAGTCAATAAATAGCCAATAAATTTAAAATCTACTTCTCGTTTCTACCACAGCATCCTTCTCATGCTTACACACATTTTAATATATTAGAGCAAGGTTCCAATAGGGTATGTTCTGGGAAATTTTGCTTTAGTGTAACTTGTAACATAAGGTGGATTCATCCATTAGCACTAAACAAGTTTAGGCACCCCAAAGCAAACAATTCTGTTATTAAGGGAAGGTTTATCTATCTATCTATTTTTGAAAAAGGCCAACATGTATTAATAGTATCAGAACCGCACAGTAAGTTTTCATTGCTGAAGTGTACCCAGCTCTGTAAGAACAGTCCAGGACGTTGGACTTTCCACCATTGTCTATACCCTACAATGTCATGATACACGTAAATAGCAGAATGATGGGCTGGTGGCTGTTGCAGAAAAGCTTATACTATTTTAATAATAAAAACAGTAGGAGATGGGGATTTGGGGAGGGTGGAAGGGGAAATTCTTAAGCCTCTGGAACTGTATCATAAAAAAAAATTTAAAAAAGAACATTATTTTACTTAAAATATGGCTTCAATGAAGGCAAACATAAATGAGAAATTTCTGTTCTGTTTTTGTATTCCAATTTGCAAGCAACACAGCCTGTTGTATTCAATGGTGGAATATACTTTTTTCTTTTTTAAAATTAATTTTATTTTTTAATAATGATTATATAGTAGATCATGGTGGGAAGGGTCAAGGTTTGGGAAAATTGAGTGTACTCATTGCTTTTGAATTTGCTATTTCTTCTTGTTGTTTCCGGGGGAAGGGGAGAAACAAAGGGGAAACCACTCATATGACTTTCCACACGTCCCAGTACCCAGGGATGAGGAACTGCCACCTCATATCAACCCAGAGTCTCAATGTGTACATATTCTGAGGGTTCTGTCCACGTGGTTTGGATAGTACTGAAATGCTGCCAATTTCACCGATCCGAGGATGATGTCACTCTCCCAATGTCCATTGCTCCATTCACCAAGATTTTTTGTTGTCATCGTTTGTTTGGGGTAGTTTTAGGGAGATATTGAATCTATGAAAACTTGGTAATGTCAAGTATGAAATACATGTAAATATAGTCTATGGCCTAACATCTCATTTCTCTCTTCTTGAACTCACACTTCAGGCATAATACTTAAAGATAACATTTAAAGCAATAAAAACTGGCTGTTGCTATCTATGGGACCTGTTGCTATTTGTAGATTCAATCACCCGTGGATTCAAAATACTTGAAAAAAAATTGTGTTTGTATGGAACATGCACAGATGTTTTTCTTGTCATTATTCCTTACATAATACAGCACAACTATTTACACAGCAATTACACTGTCTTAGGGATTTAAGTGATCTAGGGATGTGTTAAAAACACAGGAAAGGACATGCCTAGGTTCGATGCAAATACTATGCCACTTGATAAAAGGGACTTGAGTATCCACGGATTCTAGGGGTACTGGAACCACCTCCAGCAGGCATGCATGGCTCTAATCACCACAAAGATCAATGGATTTATCCAACAGAAATAAAGATACTTCAATAAGTTAGGGTTGTACTCTACTCTTTCTAAAAACTCACTACTTGCATATGTATGTATATATATGCTCTCCCTGCCCCATGGTTGGTTAGGTTATACTGTGTTTGTACTATACATACACCTTCTTTTTTGTAGCTTGCACCTTTAAGGATCTTTTTCAAATATGCTTTTTAAGTTTATCAATGTAAAGAGCAGATTTCATGAGTTCCACAGATATGATGCCAAGAATATGATACTTTCCTTCCTCCTTCCTTTTTTCCTTTTTATTCTTTTCAATTATTTTCTTGGTGATATCATATTTTCAGTTTACTTTGTAATCACAGGATCTGTACTCCTCTAAACAAAGAACTCCACAAGTATTTGAATCACAAATCTATGAATGGCTGATCTCCCATATACCTCACAAAGTTAAAGCAACTGTAAAAAAAGAGTTATGATAGACATCTGGGAATTCAGTTAAAGTAAAAAGGTAAAATATATTCTATTTATATATATATATATAAAAAGAAGGTGGAAAAGACAGACTTACATCTAGTAGTGTGTGAAGATGCTGATCCTGGAAAACACTGTGTAGAAAATCTAGGTCCTTTTCACTGCAGTCTGTGAGTGCGTGAATCTCTTCCAGGCTGTCCAGCACCTGTGAGACTGCTCCTAAGTGGGGAACAAACAGAAAACAGCCAGGGCAGAAAGTCAGTGTCAAACTAACCTTTGTCACTAAAATATTAACGCTTAAGAGCAATGAACCGCCATCAGAACTTGAAAGGCTAATCTCTTCAATGAAGGGTAAACTTCACTGAGTTTCATATCATGTAGGGACAGAACATTTTCAGAGAATTTAGGTTTGTAACAGTACATTTGTGTGTTGTTTATTAAAAAAAAACACTGAAGTTTGTATTGTTTGAATGAAGAAACTGAGCTCCTAGATGATCTGGGTGCTGCAAATTACATAGCAGGAAGAGAATATGGGATTCAGAACCCCAAAATGGATTTGAAACATTACACAAACAACATAATGGATTTTTTTTAACCGAATTGCATTCCCTCTAGCACTGGACAGCCAACTGTAGAACTGGGGACAAACCTTCAATTGGGAGCTCCTGCTTTTTGAGAAATTGGTTTAGAATTTTGAAGGTTCAACCTTTGGTTAACAGACATCTCAGTCCATTCCTCTATTTCTTTACATAGAAAGAGAATACAAGTTCTTCTCATTCTGTAAGGCCCATCTTATTTGGAAGACAAAGGCAAACAGAGTAGGCATGCTGAATAATACTTCCAAATTCCATGCTAAATTTAAAGGCTAGTCATTTTTGCAGTATATCACATATGAAAGTGTTGTCTTTTTGCTTAATTTTTTCCCTCTAACTAGGAATCCTAGTAGTTACCAGCAGGGAAAGATACGTGGAGAGCAGCAACAGAATCATTCCATATAGCTTTCAAGAAATGATCAGTCTAATTTACCCCCATAGAAAAGGCACTTATATGTACTCCACAAAAAGAGTCACAAGATGCTGGGCTATGGGACATACATGCATCCACCAGAGAAACTGAGAGTGAAGGGTCCCACTGTACATGTAAATTTTTGGATCAGTGAATCTCAACCAGAGGCAATTCTGCTCCCCAAAGGAACATTTCTTAATGTCTGGAGATATTTTTGTGTGTCACAACAGTAGCAGGAGGGTGACTATTGGCATCCAGTGAGTGGAGAACAAGGATGTTGCCGAGCATCCTACAATGCCCAGGATTGCATCCTTATAAAAAAATTATCCATTAAGGAACTCTATTTATAAAATCAACCTGAAGGAAAAATAGGGGAAGAAGATTCAGATGAGATTATTTATCATAAAAATGGAAAATAAATGCAATAATTAAGATTTCAAAAATTGTAAGATATCTATGTAAGATTAAATAACCAAATGTTCAACTGTTTGTGAAGAATTTTAAAAACATAAGGAATTCTTTATGATGTAAAATTTAAGAACACAGAATGCAAAACAATATGAGCTTTTATTCTTCTTGCTACATATACAAACACTCAAGAAAAACAGTATAAAATATACTAAAAAAGGAAACAGTAGTTATCATTATTTTCCAATTTGCACTTCATTCTGCTTTTGTCTATATGTTCCAAGTTTTTTTTTTTTTACAATATCCCCCCACCCCTACAAAGGTAAAGAAAAGAAAAGCTATACAAGCTACCAACTTTTTCATCTCTGTTTAATTATGTTAAAGATTTGGAGCTTGAACTACAAGTCATATGGCTATCCATGTAGAAACTGCTGTGATTACTTTAAAAAATTCCTTTGGGACCAGCACAATGGCTCAAATGGCCAATTCTCAGCCTGCAGTGCTTGCATTTCATATGGGTCATATGGGGTCTTGCCTGCTCTATTTCCAGCTCCTTGCCTGTGGAATGGGAAAGCAGTGGAGGATAACCCAAAGCCCTGGGACCCTTTCTCTCTGTCTCACCTTCTCTCTGTAAAGCTGCCTTCCCAACAAAAACTAAACAAATCTTTTAAAAAAAACTTATGATTTATTTATTTTGAAACAATTACAGATTTACATGCAGTTATTAAAAAACCCACAATGATTTCATGTACCTTTTATCCAGTTTCCTTCAACAATCTTGCCAAATTGTAGTACAATATTCCAATCAGGATACTGATGTTGACACAGTTGAGCCATAGAATATCGCATTAGCACAAGGATTCCCCATGCACATGCTATTGCCCCTTTTGTAGCCATGCATTTCCTTCTCACCTTCCTCCCATCAGTTGGCCTGTGAACTCCCTAAGGTGTACCACCAGACACTTCCTGGGTCACTTACTGTGTACTGTGTATACTTTTTGTTAAAGCTATAAGGTCCTTATGGCAAGTTCATACTTACAATATGAAAAAAGTGTACACTGAATTCCTAAGTACTTAAAAGAGCCCTCAACAAGAGTTAAGTGTGCTTTCTGCATGAATTTGAAGATGAGGAAAGCACTTGAGCACTTTGACCCTCTTGGGTCAAACAATAACTAAAATATTTATCAAATTTCCCTGTTTTCTTGGCCAGGTGCTGGGGAGGGGCTTCAGAGAAAACAGATGGGAATTCCCGGCTTCAAGGAAGGGGCTCTCCGGCTGGTGTGTCTAGCAGGCATATGACACCCTGAAGTAAATGACAGGGAAAAGTAGTGACATGTAAGCATGCTGCCAAGAGAGGAGCTGGGAGACTGCAGAGAGGGGCTGGGCAGACAAGATTTCACCACCTCCACATAGTTAGGAACCTGTGCTGCTAGTTCGAGTGGAGGCACAAAGGCATCTGTCCACTAGTACTTTCAGCAAGCAACACCCACAGTCTCAACAGGTTCAGCCCTGGCTGCTGCGACTACTTGGGGAGTGAATCAGCGGATGGAAGATCTTTTTCTCTGTCCCTCCTCCTCTCTATCAATTTGCCTTTCCAATGAAAATAAATCAATCTTTAATAAAGGAAAAAAAAACCCCACCAAAACCTCCCTCTGGATAAACTTTTCACTACCACAAAAGAAGTCAATCAACAAACAGGCCATGAGGTCACCTCAGAAGTTATGCCACACAATGGCTAGACTGTAGGCATTCTATTCATTTCTATATTTTGGGCAGCATTTTGCAGAGTATTGTGTTGAAAGAGACACTTGTTTAATTTTTTTTTCCTGAGAGGTTCTGCAGAATGATCAGATTGAAAGATTTAGCCAGAAAATAATTGCTTTCATTTTATAGCATAAGATTTCCTTAAAGTCCTAATGAGAATCAACTTCATGCTCATATCTGTATAGCAGTTTATAATCTCCATAATATTTTTATTTTCACTACCTTATGTGACCTTACAATAATCCTGTCCAGCAGGCAAATATTTTTATATCTGACAAACTGGAAAACCAGTATGGTTAAACTGATCTGTCCAAGAGACACAGGCGGTGAGCAGGAGCGTGAATCTTGGGCCTTGGGTCTGACTTCTAGTCCAGAACTCCTACCACATATGGGATTCCTTGAAACATGTTTTACCCTCAGTAAAAGCCCTGGAATAAGTTGCAATTGGTAATGAGTGGATGGCCAATTTCTACTTTCTCTTTCATTTAAATTTCACTGACCTAAAAGGTGAAATCTAGCTCTTAGCTGCAACTTGCACACTGTACTAGAAGCACTCATGGTCTGACTCGCGCAGTAATCAAGGTGGCATCTCAAAATCAGGCTGATAATCATACCTTTTCACTTTGAATACTTCTACTTTTTCATAGAATCTCACTGATATAAGCAGGGTTTGTTTTTTTGTTACGAAATGAGTCAAAAAAGTATAAATGTCAACTGCTTTAAAGTGTTTGCCAAGTCTACTTCTTTCAAGAGAAATATGCTTTAAAGGCCAAGAAAAGCTTTGGGTTTAGAACAATTTCATTACAAGAATGGAAAAAGTCTCATAAAAAAGTTGACTTAGTAAAAATATCCCAAAAGGAGGACAGAAAAAATAAACAGTAAAATGTTTAAGCTAAAAAGTTCTTAGTGTTAAAGGACACCGGATGTCTTAAATTTTTGCCTCTACATTTTACTACGAAAATTTTCAAAACCCTAGCAAGTTTGAAACAAATTACAAATCTACTGCCATGATCAGTTTGCTGTAGTTGGGTTATCATACATTTATCTGTCTATCCTTTCATTCATCAACTTAACGGGTTTTCATTTGTTCCCAGTTGATGACAGAGCAGCTAACATCAGTGCATTTCACCCCTGCACACTTCAGAAAGGATTTTAATATTTCTTTCTCCGTCTGGGGTAAAATTTTTGAAGAAAGAAAAAAACTGTTATATGTATTACTGGATAATTTTGATAAAACCATAACTTTTCTGCAGTTATTTCAAAAAAGATTTATCTGTATGTATTTCTTAACTTATATGGTGAACAATGAAAACCCTTATTACTGAGCAAATGCAGCATCTGAATCTAGTCTAGCTTCTCGTGGAAAGCAATCAACAACCTCTCTTTTATATCGTATTAATGATGCATCAACACAGCCCTACATTCCTATTTATATATATATTGTTATCGTCTACTCAATCAAAGCCTGTTCTTGAAAGCAGGATGCTTAAAAAATAATTTGCTTTTAAGTTACAATTCACAAATTTCACTGCATTTTGCCATTACTCCCCCCCCCACCCAAAAGTTATCTTCCCCCTTCAGCTTCCCTATCTCCTGTTCAACAGTTTTTATTCCCACTGAACAAAGAAAATTCTGGTTATCAATCAACTTATAAGCAATAACGGATTCTGTAATGCAAACTGTATTTTGGATTCAAGCATTTGTGCTATATCCAATTCAAAACTTACATAAAAACTTATATACAGGGATGAATATTCTACATTCTTCATGTATGGAATTACAGTACAGACCTCTCATATCTTACAGGTTAAAGGAAGCAAACTCTGCAGAATTACAGATTCTATGATTCTGCTATTATTTTTATTAATACAGTCTGTCTCCAGGGATAGGTGTTGTGGTGCAACACGTTAGGCTGGCACATGGGATACCATAGCCCATCTTGATGTAGCTGGTTTGAGCCCTGGCTACTCCTTATTTCCAATCCAGCTTCCTGCTAATGCACCTGGGACGCAGCAGACGATGACCAAAGCATTTGAGTTCTTGCCACTCAAATGGGAAAACTGGATGGAGTTCTTGATTGCTGCATTAGGCCTGGTCCAGTTCCAGCTGTTATGGGCATATGGGGAGTGAAGAGCCATTACAAAAGATTTTTCTTTCTCTGTCTACCTTTAAACAAGCAAATAAATCTTAAAGAAAAAGAAACAGTCTGTCTCCAAACAGCATAAATGTTCGGAGCATAATGTTCTGCTGGTTATTAGGTGCCCACTTTTATAACCAAGGCAAGCACTAGTAATACTTCTAATGTGGTCATTCGCAAATGATATGACAGGTCTGCTGATTTGAAAAAGGGGGCGGGGATGAGGGAGGGAGAGAGAGTGAGCGAGAGAGAAAACAAGAGTGAGAAAGAGTTAAATATAGATGAAAAGAGCTTCAAAATTTGAGTAGTTCTGTACAATGGTGGGCAGCCTCTAAGATGAACCCTCCCCATGTTTCCTGTCCCCTAGTTTTTGCATCATTGTATAATCAATTGCTTCCCCATAGAATGTGAACCGAACCTAATGACTCATTTCTGATTCTCAGAAGAGGGTACGGGGGACTGAGTCTTTATTGGCCAGTGTCCCACTTTTGCCCTTTTTGGTCACTTCTGCTGGGCACGCATGCTGCCGTATTGGGAAGAGCTCTCTGCAGAGCCCTGCAAACGATGTGAGTGAGCTGCCAGGAGGATCACCCTGCAGAGATCCTGGGTCAGGCACCCAGATGAGCTACAACTCTCCTGACCCATAGATACTGTGGCTTGACAAACACTGCTGATGGCAATTTATCACAAAGCAACAGTAACCAGTATCCTGCAAGATTCTGGTATTAAGTTATCTGCGGTTTTAGATATAAGCAACTAATGCTAAAAATATGACAATGAATTCAATCATTAGCATTCAGATTTTCTTATTATCTCTGAATCTTCTTGTATACTTTTCTTGCAGTAAATATAGCATGAACCTAAAAAGCTTTCCTGATTATTGAGATTTTTATGGAGATAATTATAGATTCACATGCATTTGTTAAAAGTAATATAGAGGGATCCCTTGTACAGTGTGTTTTACTCAGGTTCTCCATTGGTAATGCTTCACAGACCTGTAATATACTGAATTATCATAACCAGAATGCTCATACAATTCACCCATCTCATGCTGACTGCCTTGATTTTACATGTATTCCATTGTGTGCGTTACGTATTTTTTACATTTTAATGCTTCCACATATTCAAGTTACACTCCTCTGTAACTAAAATCTTGCCATTATGCTATTCCTTTATAAACCTTTCTGATGGCAAAGTTGTTAAGACACATCACTTCAGAGCTCCAGATTAATAAACTGAAAATGGACTCAGTAACAGTGGAAAATAAAAATCAATTAAGTCTACGTAATTGTCAAAGGAAAATTCACTTACCCTGACAGTTTTCTTGAAAGGAAACTATAAAACAAAATGTTACCCTTTTCCAAGAATTAAAATATTCGTGTTTGAAACTCATTTGTGAGATAATCAATATTAAATATAGTTAAAATTTTAACACTGCCTCTTTTTCCTCTGATGAAAGTTAAGAAGTTAATACTATTTGTGTAACTGTGCTTAAGGAAATCAATATATCCAACTTTTTATTTTACAATCAGGCAGTGTTAAAATTCATACTTCATATCTAAACACAAACAGCGAAGGAAGAAGTCAAGCTAATTATGAACCATGCAAAGCCAAACACTTTTGCATAAAAGATAAACCTGAGAGGAAAACAAAGGGATACCTACTTTCTGCTGCTAGAAGTCCTAGGAGGAAGGCAGCATATGGACAAACAACAAACAGTATGAATTTAGAGCAAGCAGGTTATCAAGCAATGCTTGGACCCACAGGAAGCTTGAGCCCCCAGCTGGCCCCAAAGAATCTTTGTGTCCCACGAGTATGAGCACTGGGACTGCTCACGATCTGACAACAAACACTGGGTTCTGATTCCGATTGTTTTGAATTGAAAAAAGGCAACAGAAAATTTGCATACTGTAATATTAACTAACAAAGCAACAATATACTGTTGATCCTGAGATTAAATTCAATGAATCTGTACATGCATGACAGATTGAATTCCAATAATTAAACCCAAAAGTAGCCTTAAAAGAAAAATTGTCTCACACTGTAAATAATGAAAATAAACATACTTTCCTTTGCTTTAGATGACAAATTAGGAAGCTGATGAGTTTTAAAATTATCATTGTAAATATTGAAATTTTCTAGATGTACATATTACTTTCAAATTAAATTCCTTTAATTAAATAAGATAAGGCTTAATTTATAGAAATAATAGTCTGCATTTTATGAGCAGGCAACTTTATCACTTTTCTTCAGACTCTGGGATTTCAGAAATCCACAAAATGCTAAGATTTTTGTTTGGAGCCAAATTAGGACTACCAAATTTGATTTTTGCCAATAAAAGGCATTAAAAAACTCAACCTTCCTATCATTATCATTTCACATGAAGAACAGAAAAGGTATTAGGCAAAGAAGGAAAACAGTGCATCTTAAGGGCAGCTGGTTGACCTCATGCTGTGTGTTCATTCTCTTTTGTCCTTTCCTTCCCCATTCCCCGCAATCCCACCTTGTAAACAAGCACATGTTCTATTATTTTGGTCTTTTTGTCATTGGCTTGGACAACCTTTCAGGCAATGATGAAAAGTGCTTGGTGTTCTGTGTTGTGAAACAAACTCACACAAATTTAAACAGAAAGACACTGGAAGGAGTAACTTGGCGAATATAAATGACACAGAACTTTAGCACTGGTACAAAACAGAGAAGAATTTAGGGTTGAAAATCATGAAATCATGAAAACATGAAAATGAAATGAAAACATACATGCTTTAATTTAGGAAAGCATAAAGCTATATATGATTCCAGATAAAACATACTACCAGTTTTCTGCAACAAATCATACGAGCATAATTTTTAGTTGAGGAAAATCAATAATTGCTGGCAACAGCTTTTGATAATTAGGACTAACCATAGTAGTAGAATGCTTCCTTTTAAGTGGTTTTGGTAATAGAAATTACTTTTAGGAATACGTGAATAATTATTCCTGATGGCTATGTGAAATTAGAAAAATATAAGGAATCTCCTCAAAGTATTACTTTTCATGTAGTGTAGGTAATTAGTATTTGGTATGTACATACTATTTTATCTTTTAGTTTGTGGTATACTTTAATATCATCTAAAGATGCTTATGACAGACACTTAGCATGCCAAATGAAGATAGGAACTATTAGAAGATCCAGAAATTTAAAAAGAAGTGGGGTGTCAATGCAAAAAAGGAAAGGGAAGAAGAAATATCTAATTATAAACTACTAATTTTAATGCTTACAGGCTACCTGGAAGATGATAGAAGAAATTTGTTGTTTAAATGATAAACTACTGGGGGCAGGGCTGGCATGATGACTCAATTCGTCAATCCTCTACTTTAAGCACTGGCATCCGATATGGACACCTTTTTCTGTCCCAGCTGCTCCACTTCCCATCCAATTCCCTGCTTATGCTCTGGAAAAGTAGTGGAAGATGGCTCAAAGCCTTGGGACCCTGCACCCATGTGGGAGACACATGGAAGAAGCAACTGGCTCCTGTCTTCAGATCAGTTCAGCCCTGGCTATTGTGGCCATTTGGGGAGTGAACCAATGCATGGAAGATCTTTCTTCTCTGTTTCTCCTTCTCTCTGTAAATCTGCCTTTCCAACAGAATAAAAATAATAAACTATTATAATCAGGAACTATTTCGACCACACCCTTTAAAGATTATTTTGAAAAACATAAGAGAATTGAGGAGTAAAGGTGTATTGACTGGAAGACATACACATCTATCCCTCTAGATAGTTCCTTTCTCCAAAGCAGGAGTGGGGAATGTCAGGCTCAAGAAATCATTTAGTCTGGCCCTACTAAGGTAATTGCAGATAGGACCTGATATTCAGTAAATGCACAGCAAGCTAATTTTTAAGTCGATAATTTTGTATGGCTTACAAAGGATAATATAATTACCCAAATGATCCTTGGAAGAAAAATTGTTCCTCACTCCTATAGGCCTATAGGATACATCTGACTCTTCTCAAAAGCAATGGTTAAGAAAGAGCTTATTAGTTCCATGCTAGGCTGAGGAAAAACATTAAGGGACAATAATATCTGCCTTTGAAGTCATCTGCAAGGACCATATTGCACTTTAGGCTCATTTCTGAAGCTGAAAATGGTAGTTAAAATCTTGGAGAGATGTATCCTAAATATATTAGAAGTATGCAACTGCATCATTTAGTTGCAATATGACATATGAACCATTACTGAATCTATGCTCGTGAAATAGATTCAACTATAACTTGAGTCTGAGAAGAAGATAGAACAGTTCTGGTTAACCGAACAATTTATTACAAGTGCAGGAAATAAAATAAATGGGAAGAAAAAAGACAAATACGAAATAATCAGGAGTGCTGGATATAACAACTGTCAACATAACTGTGTCCTTGTCCATCACACGGTAGGGACTCTGGCTATTTGCCAAATGAACATAAGAGCAAATACCAAGAGCCTCTTCTCTAAAAAGCCTTCTCTAAGCGAAGGTTTTTGGAAATCACCTTCATTCAAAAGAGGAAGAGCCACATCCTGGTTGGTAAAAGTCAAAAGGGGGAACTAGACACCTGCAGGAGTGGGAAATTTGGTTGTCTCATTTTGCACAAGGAATAAGCACATACTGATTGGTAAGAAATTCTGAGTTGCTAAATGTGTACATAAGTGACTGTGTATATACGTGGATAAACAGGAAGGAAGAAGTATAAACACTGACAGATGTTCATGGGCCCAGCAAGGGCAAGGCGTCAAGGCACCAGCACATTATTTCTCTTGGTGTTGCTAACTGTGAGATGGACACCTAACTCAGGCTTCAGGAACAGTCCTTGGCCTGGAGTCCAGTGTGAATATGTGAGTATTGAAGAAGTCAGATCAAGAATAATAAAATCATATGAGAAGCACAAAAGTCAACCACACAACTGAGCTGAGGCCAGAAGACACATAATTCAGGAGTTTAGTAAGTAAATATATAAATAAAATGTAAAAACTCAAACACACACACATGCATCAATATCTGCATCAAGTAGTGCTATCCTGAAGTCTGATGTAATATAGTCGACATGGGGGGAAAAAAACCTTACATCTGAAGTTTTTGTTGAGGAAGAAGATAATCAGAAAGATCCAAAAAGCCCAACTACAATGTTGCATTAGAGGAAGTGAAGTGTTGGGTCTGGAATGTGGAAAGGGGAAGAAATATTACTGAGGTAAAAGGAAAAAAGTGAATGTTGGTTTTGCTGTATAGGGAAAAGCAACTTTGGTATTAAGATGAAAAGGAACAAGACACATGTAAACAGAATTTGGTTGCTGACAAACTTCCTTAGTACCTAAGAGGATTTGCCTAAATTTACAGAAGTTTATTCAGAAGGGTAACAGAAAGGATGTGGATGTCAAAATGATTCACATAAAGAGGTGAATGAATACATGATCTCATTACCTGAGGAGGTAGGGTCTTCGGAGAAATCTGGCAACTCTTCAGGGGGATCCCCATAGAATGAGTTGAATTTGTGACTTGAAACAGCGGCTAGTACTGCACCCTAAAGCCAAGAGATGAAAAGCATATTATTAAAGCACAAACATTAAAAGATTCATTAACAGACACTTAAGGAGTATTCAGAAAGACAAATACTCACACACTGGAAATGATGGCTAGAAGAGAGGTGGTTTTTAAAATAATGTTCAATTCCCTTAAAATACACGTGCATATATCAAATACTACTACTGGGAGTTGCCAAAGTGTATGAAAGCACTCAGACCTTGAACTCAAGCACATACCACACAATGGACTATTCTGCAGTAATTATACAATGCTACTTCAGAAGGCTGTTTAATGAAAGAGAAAGATGTTTGTGACGAATTGCATGAAAAAGGTTTTAAAGCAATATATAGCACGATCTCATTTTTTGGGGACGACGACAACAATAACCCTGGTAATAAGGATGTTATAAAACAATGAACACCCATCGGAATGTTTATACTATTCATCTATTCTGGGTGGTACAATTATAAACACTTTTTTTTTTTCAATTTTTTTTACCCTTTTTTCTTTTGTAACAATGACTATGTTTGTCTTTTATAAGATAATTCTCAATCAGGCTACGTATCAGAATCAACTACATGTGACTCTTCTAAGTCACCTACAGCCTCCTGACTCTTAGTTGCGAGCCATGGCCATATTGAGTGCCTGCCTCCCCTTAGGACTGTTGAGTGGGAAAGGTTGGGAGTTGCTATTTCAGGGGCAGGAAGAACAATGAAAGTGCTGGTTTGGCTGTCCAGGTTTGTCACTTTCCAGTTATGTGATACTGAGTGAATAATTTAACACCTTTACACTTTCTTTTCTTTAGGTACTTTTTTTTAAGTTGTAAAGATGTCAAAACTGACATACAGAAATAAAACACAACAAAAATCCAATGTGTATCTTCCTCACAGGAATGTCAAAAGTCCTAATGTATTTGGGTATGCTTTGAAATGACAAAGGGTTTTGTAAATGCCCATCATTACTAACACTACTAACAGCTAGAACAGGAGCCAAGTTTTTTGCTGGTCTATGTAGAAGTGCTCTTTTACCATTTAAAAACAAAGTCACTTAAATATTATTTTAGACATTAAGCTCTTAAAATTTTTCTGAAAGGAAAGAGAACTCTTTTATGTTGAAGCATTTGTTAGTAAGTATCTATAAATAAAAACACATTTCCACAAAGCTCACTCTTTGGGACATCATGTCATAGTTTCTTTATATAAACCAAAAAACAGACTGTCCAAAGAGAAGCACAGAAACAAAACAAAACACAGAAGTGATCCTAATGCTACAATCCCAGGCAACTGGTAGACTGCCAGGGTTAACACACAAGTTCTCACACAGGATTAGGGCTACCACACCGAAGAAACAGTACTGTGTCGAGTTCTTCTTTCTAGAGAAGCTTGTTTTCACTTTATGTAGTATACATGTTCCCTAAATGCTGGGTTGAAATGGAATTTTTACATATCATAATCTTTCCCACGCACTGAAACCAGAGTTTTAAAGATGTTTTGAGCTCCAAATGAATGTCAACTGAGCTTAACTATGCTTAGTATTTCGAAGTCTGTACTCACCAATATTACAAAGATCCACAAATATTTATTCCATTAACAAAATACTATTTAATAATCTGCTGAGAGGCAATTTTTTGGAAACAATGGCACTAACTTCCTAATTCATGTGATTTAAGGGTACTAGTTTTGTTTGTTTAGTTCTCTAAATAAGCTCAGCAACCACACATGGCTCAAACATCCAATGCAAAATTACTACGTAAAACAGCTAAAATGATTCTGAAATAGTGCATGGATCCACAGAATTTTATTAGAATTTGAGAATCAACTTAGAGATGACTCACAGTGAAGATGAGGAAACTGAGGCTGAGAGGCACAGCATTTTGAGGTGTCACCTTAGACCTCAGCAAGGGCAGACAGAACTGAGGTGCATTGGCCACTCCCAGAATTTAAAAAAAAAATGTCTGCTACATCAGAGGACAACAGTTTTTACAATTTTAAAAGTAAAATTTTAATTTTATTTCACTTTATCTTTTTTATTAGGGATTTATTTATTTTTATTAGGCAGATTGATGGAGAGGAGGGACAGAGAGAAAAAGCTTTAATCCGCTGGTTTACTCCTCAAGTGGTGCCAACAGACAGAATTGAGGCCATCAAAAACCAGGAGCCAGGAGCTTCCTCTGGGTCTCGCACATGGGTATAGGCTCCCAAGGACCTGGGTCATCCTCCACTGCTTTCCCTAGCCACAAGCAGGGAGCTGGATGGGAAGTGGTACAGCCAGGACATGAATTAGCACCCATATGGGATCCTGGAGCTCAAATGTGGAGAATTAGCCAATTGAGCTACTGCGCTGGGTCCTATTTATTTTAGTTTAGTTTATTTAGTTGAAAGGCAGCTTTAAAGAGAAAGGGGGAGGGAGGAAGCGAGAGAGGTCTTCCATCAATTGGTTCACTTCTCAAAACAGAGGCAACAGCCAGAGCTAGTGAATCCGAATCCAGGAGCCTGGAGTTTCCTCTGGTTCTCCCACATGGATGCAGGGGTCCAAGGACCTGAGCCATCCTTCACAGCCTTCTCAGACTATAAAAAGGGAGCTGGATCAGAAGTGGAGCATCTGGAACACCAACCAGTGCCCATATGAGATGCTGGTGTTGTAGGCGGAGCATTAGTTTGATAAACCATTATGCCAGGTCTGGGACACCAATGTTTTCAAGAAATATTTCTTTATTGAAAGTCAGGGTAAGAGAGAGAGAGAGAGAGACGCCTGATGACAGGTGCTGGGAAATTTTTCTGGGTCTCCCACAAAGGTGGCAAGAACCCAAGCAATTGGGCCAATTACCTGCTGCTTTCTAGGTGAGCTGGACTGGAAATATTGGCAGGACCCTGATATATGATGCATGTCCTAAGTGAAAGATGAAGGTGGTGCCACATCTGCACAGTTTTTCTTCTATAAAGGTCTAGACAGTGAGTATTTTAAGCTTTGAAGGTTATGATGTGATTTCTTCTGTAATTATTTAACTCTGCCATTTTAGTTATAGACAATATGTAAATGAACGTACAATGCTGTGTTCCAATAAATATTTATACAAAAAAAAAAAAAAGAGCAGAAGTTGGATTTGGCCTTCTGGTTCCTGCTTTCCAATCTCTGTCTTACATTCTCACAATTGTACAGCCTGTGAGAATTACGATGACATAAAATCACATTGTATGTAAGTAGTTCTTCAACTTCTGTGGTTTATTAAAGTCCTGACAAAGAAGTTTTCTACTTGAAGGTATACTTCAATATATTTTAAGAGTGAAAATAAAGTTAAGAAGACTATTTACAATTTGTTAAAAAAAAAAACCTGAAGTTGTAATTGCTTATTATTAAAGTATTGGAAAACAGCATTGCTAAACAAACTTTCTCCGGCTGTGCACAGTTCAGGAATACAAAAGACCAATTAGTAATTCAGAGAAGCATGCAGCTCTAATTTTACAATTTTCAAAATCAATGAAGGAAAATTGTAGAAAATTACCAGAAATTTCCCTTGTTTTTTTTTTTTTTTAACATATGGAGAGAATAAATGGGCTTTATACTCTAAATTCAACTGCATGGTTTCAATTCATCATTTTCTAGACTGGTTACAATCATGTCACCTAAAGACAGAATATTGCATCCATTTATAGAGAATTTCTTCTGACATACTTCACGGCAAGGAGACATGCTTTCTAGGGTAGAGATAATTCACGAAGCAAAAACAGATAATTTGTCGGAATGATTTCCTCCTGATACACAACCTTGGACCCTCAGACTCCCCTTTGATGAATAAATTCCTTCAGGAGGTGACCCTCAGAGTCAGAGCTGGGATATTCTCCCGTGGGGACCCACGGATTTCCCATGCTGCCTACATCACAGTCTGTCCTAAACAACATACTTTATATCTAGTTCCATATTCAGGATCATAGGAATTTTTGGGGAAGGAAGTATTGTTTCTGGATAATTTCCACTTTACTTAAGAAATTAGAATGTCAGAGCTTAGTATGAAATACAAGGAGGAAAACCTTCAATGTTGGAAGTGTCTGGCAACTAAAAGGGAAAAGAAATTTTCCATTATTCACAGAGATAAGATAAAAAAAGAAAAGGAGAATCAAAAGAAGTGTGCAATAATAATTCACACCACATGTGGGGTTCTTTAAACTCTATGCTTTTGAAGATAATCTGAAAATGATCTTAATGTTTTCTGATTATCCAAATAATTTTAGGAGTTTGTTGCTTTCTGGAGCCTGTTGGGGCGGTTAAATGCCAAAAAGAAATGAATGAATACAAACAGGAGTAACTGCTGACTGTGGAGCACTGGTACTATTATAACCAATAATGAGTAATTATTGACATTTCAGCAGAGGCAGTTAGGTGAGTCAAATGAATAACTAAGACTTTCAAATTGAGGAAAAGGTTCAACTATGCTAGTAAAACAGCCACTATCTAAGAACACACAAAATGTACTTCTGCTAGGCAAAATCTAGACTCAGCTGCCACTTGCATCAGTTGATAAATTATGATTTGAACATACACTGAGATATCATATAACTATTAAATTTGTACTTGACAATAATGACTCTTACAAAACTCTCCATACGGTGGATGTAACAGAATTACCCACGGAGTTTTCTCAAGCTATACAACTTTACATGTACCCCTAGGGTTGAAGCAGACGGGATCCCCTGATTGTGTGGTACAGTTATCAACTGCTACTGATGGCAACGTGTCAAATCTTGGCAAGTCTGCTGCAGTGGAAGCCTGTATTTAAGAATATTCTGTCATAAGGTAGAAAAAGGTGGATTTTGTGAAATGTCCATGAAATGAAACTTATTATTTTAGATGTGTAATCAAATAATTTTATGGTGTATAACTCAGAGGTATTTAGTTGAAAAGACTACTCTCTCCATTGGCTTACCTCAGCATTTTTGACCATAACAATCTTAGAATGAATTAAGAAACAATTCCATTTTCAACAGCATAATAAACCAAAATAGTTAGGAATAAATTAAAAAAAAAACCCCTAACAAGTTAAACTAACATTCCTGAGAGAAATTAAAATCTAGAGAAAGAGATAACTAATGCTCGTGGGTTGGAAGACTCAATATTGTAAAAATGACGATTCTCTCCAAATTGGTCTACAGATTCAATATAATCCCTGTCAAAGGTTTAGCAGCAAATGACAAACGGATTGTGAAATTTACACGACCGTATAAATCTTCTACAGTATCCAAAATACTCTTGAAATAAGGGACAAAGATGGAGTACTAAACTTTCAACTTTAGTATCTCCTAGGGAGTTACAGGTAGCAGGGCACTGTGGTGCTAGTACAGGGCTACATATGTAGTTAACTGGAACAGAATTGAGAGTTCAGGAATAAACCCTTATATTTCTTGTCAACTGATTTTTGTCAGAAGTGTTGATGCCATTCAACAAAGATATAATAGCCTTCTCCACAAATGGTGCTGGCACTCATGTACCACAAGAGACTTTATCTCTATTTTCTATATGACAAAATGAAGCAGAAAATGGAAATAATTTGCTCAAAGTTACACAGCTACGATCAGACCAGAATCCATCCAGGACAATGAAGTGACAGAGTGTACTTAAAAAAAAAATGCTGTACTCTTCCTATTTCTTCTTGCCATTGACACCAAACATTTGTTTTCTCAGGCGAAATAATGAAAATAATTTTCAATTGACATAAGTGAACTTCCCTTTTAATCACTTACAAGCTGCTGTCTGCCATCTGAGGAGCAGATGCCGCATGGGTGGCTGTTCATTTGTGAAAAGGAGCTCTGAAAATCAGGGCAGATGCCAGTTCCACTCCAGAAGCTCTCAAGGGTGACAGAATGGGAATTAGCTCCTTGAGGACAGTGAGTGTAACACTGCAACACTGAACTACTCATAGGAATACAGACTCACTAGAGGCTGAAATAAATGCAATTATGATCCTGCTGATGTTCCTAATTCCAGTTGTTTGGTGGGTCTCAAGGCTTTAAATAGCCGTGCAAAGGGATGTGGTGAATCCACATGACCCCTCTCTGCTTGGCTCTGGCCAAATGAATCTTAGTCACCACTTCAGCTATTTTAAGTCCAAGTCTGATTTTGTGGCACTTGGAGAGGTACAGTATGTGCTTCTTGGGATGGGTCAAGTATGAGTGCTTGGGTGTAATGTCTGAACTTGGGCAGTGAAAGGTTCAGCCCCACAGAGCTGTTTCATATAAGGCCAAAAGCAGCATTAGAGTTAAAAAAAATGGTATTTCATCCACAGAATACCCTATGGTGATGGAAATACTGTTTCCTGCGCTGTCCAGAAGGGTAGCCAGTAGCTACATGTAGTGGTTAAGCACTTGAAATGTGTTGCTGTGACTAGAGAACTGGCTTGTTGTTACTCTTATTGGATTTTTATTTTCTTTAAGGGATTTATTTCATTATTTGGAAGAGTTAGAGGGAGAGGGAGAGAGAAAACCTTTTAGTTTGATTCATTTAATTTAAAATAGCTGAATGTGACTAGTGGATACAATGTTGGACAGTTCAGCTCTATAGAACAAAATTTTGCCCTAATAGTTTCCAACAAATTCACATAAATGTTCTTACAAATTTAGCGTAGTATACAGTCATTCATTAAATCCATTAAATTCATGAGTTGAATAATGACAGACAGGTCTGAAAATACCTAACAACCTCCAGCATTTTCTCCCACACCTGGAAACACTCCACTATTTTACATTGGGTCTTTCTCAGAACCTTTAAAAGTCAATAGTGCTGGGCCTGATATGGTAGCCTAGTGGCTAAAGTCTTAGCCTTGCACACCCTGGGATACTGCATGGGCACTAGTTGGTATCAGGCTGCTTCACTTCCCATCCAGCTCCCCACTTGTGGCCTGGGAAAGCAGCCGAGGAAGGCCAAAGCCTTGGGACTCTACGCCCATGTGGGACACCCGGAAGAAGCTACTGATTCCTGGCTTCGGATAGGAGCACAGCTCTGGTCATTGCAGTCACTTGGGGAGTGAAGCAGCAGATGGAAGATCTTTCTCTCTGTCTCTCCTTCTCTCTGTAAAATCTGGCTTTCCAATAAAAGCAAATCTTTAAAAAAAATGTGCCACAATAAACTTTTAAAAAGCCATAAAAATAAAAAATAAAAAGTCAGTTGGGCTCCTTATATCTGTGATGATAATCATTCTGTTTTTTGCTTTTTTAGTGAGGCGGAGAAGGGGGAGAATGGTAAGTGGGGAGAAAAACACATAAGAAGACTTAACAAAGCACGGTGAGAAAACTGATCCAAAAAGATTTTTTCGCAGCTCAAGATAGTCGGGGATTTTATTTACTGTTTTTTTTTTTTAAAGACTTATTCATTTGTTGGAAAGTCAGATATACAGAGAGGAGAGACAGAGAGAAAGATCCTCCATCCAATGATTCACTCCCCAAGTGAGCGCAATGGCTGATGCTATGCCGATCCGAAGCCAGGATCCAGGAACCTCCTCCAGGTCTCCCACGTGGGTGCAGGGTCCCAAAGCCCTGGGCCATCCTCGACTGCTTTCCCAGGCCACAAGCAGGGAGCTGGAAGGGAAGTGGAGCTGCCGGGATTAGAACCGGCGCCCATATGGGATCCTAGCGCTTTCAATGTGAGGACTTTAGCCGCTAGGTGACACCACCGGGCCTATATTTACTATTGTGTGATGAATAGTTATTCAATCCTACTCCCAATTCGAAGCCCGTGCTACATCATTGAACTTAACTAATAGTTTCTGTAAAAATATCTGACGAAACATAGCTTGATTCATATTTGACAATAATGTAACTATATTTCTGCTATGAATTTTAAAGAGAAATTTAAAACATGACTTATTGCACATGCATCATTTAGTTTTGTGATTCATACTGATATACAGGGATAGCCAATTTTTAAAATGCAAAATCTCACTGAAATGGTTGGTAATGTTGGAAATGAGAACTTAACCGTAATGAAAAACAATGGGCAAAACTAGAATATGTTTATGTGCGCTAACTAAGAATAAAAACACTGCCAACAACTGTATTTTTCTGGTGTTTTGTTGATTTGTTAAAGTTTACCTTCAGTTTCCTCCTTGCATTGAATTTCCTCAGTTGCTCTACTGTTTCCGGCAGATGAATCTTGTAGGCATAACGATCCCGCTCCTGGAAAGAGAACATGGGTGTACATAACCATTTAGAAAAGCAAAGCAGTTTCATCTGCAACTAACAGTAAAGTTCAAATTTGTAAATGTAAAGTTTGTACTGAATCTAGAAGATTAAAATTTTTATCCCATGATATTGGTGAATAATCTGAAATGAGAGAGAAGTGTTGAAACTGATAGTAAAATAACATTTTATTTTCAGCAACAATAAAGAACTGAATTAATAGTCCATTTAACTTTTTTTCATCTATGGCTACCTGGCTAAAATAGACATAATTATCAGGAAGGTATGAAATGACCTATGACATGATTTGCAAGCTAAAACAAGTATTTGAAGAATGAATGCTACAACTGACTTGACCTCCTATGCTGTCAGGAATAATTACACTACAAAAATATCATTTTGGAAGTAGGACAAGTCTTACAAGGCCATCCGATTTAACCATTTTCCTCACGTGGAATCCCCTTCAATTCATATGTGTTTGATTTTGCCCCAGCAAAAGATCATCATTTTACAGAAGCTCATTACAGTTGTAAGAAAGTATAACTTTGAAAATGTTCTTTTATAGCCTGGGCCTGCACTTGGCTTGTTTAGGCTGGTTCTAAGAGCAAATATATAACTTTTTCCGTAACAATCATGCTTCTATCATGAAGAGGGGAATTATGGATCTAATGAAATCCATTCTGAGCCAATACCTCCAGCTGCCCCAACTATTCCTTACATATGTTTCAAAACCATTGTTGTTCTTATCCCCATTTTGCAACTACCGTAATTTGTCAATGTGTCTTGAAGCTTGATGTGTGGCAAGTGCTCACTAATTTCACAAGTTTTTCTCCTGAGAGCAGACCACGTGCCTTTACGCCCTTGGGTCACGCAAGTTAACCTCCACACGGATATCAGTCCTCATGTAGCTCACAGTCTAGTGGGAAAGGATGAGGAAACACGTAAAAGGTGAATTACAGCACATGTAAAGGGTACCATGGAAGAAATTAACAAATGTAAATCAGCATAAAGGGGATTGAGTGCACTGCAATTCAAAACAAGGCGGTCAGAGTAGGCCCTGCTGAGAAAATGGCATTCAAAAGATGTGAGGGAGCATTCTGGGCAGAGAGCAGCCACACTCCCTCCAGGGGAGGAGTGAGTCTGGAATTTGGGGGAAGTAAGAGGACATCAATGTGAGTGACATCAATGTGAGTGAAGTGCTGGGCTAGATGCAAGGGGTCACAAGGTTGGGTTAGGCCATGAAGGCCTGTAGCTTTTATTCGAAGTGGGAGAACTCACCAGAAGGGTCTTGAGCTGGAATGATATGATCTGAGTGAGTTTTAAAGAAATATTCTATGTGCTTTGCTGAAAACAGATTAGAAGGCAAATAGGGCTGGAAAAAAAGACAAAACCAAAACCAAAAAAACAAACTCAGATAGGTGCGGCCATTGTATGGTCCTGCACATTAAGCTGCCACCTGTGCTGCCAGGCATCCCATATGGGTGCCAGTTTGAGCCCCACTTGCTCCAATTCTGATCTGCTAACAGACTGGAAAACAGTGGTGTATGACCCAAGTGCTTGGGGCTCTGCACCCACATGGCAGACTGGAAGAAACTCCAGACTCTTGGCTTTGGCTTGGCATAACTCCAGCCTTGCAGCCAGCTGGGGGAGTAAACCAGCAGGTGGAAAACCTTTCTCACTCCTTCCTTCCCCAACACCCCGTCTCTGTAACTCTACCTTTCAAACAAAAAATATTAAAAAAAAAAAAAAAAAAGAAGAGAGAGAAAGAGAGATGAGTCAGGAGACTAATACAGTCATCTAGGAGAATGATGGTGGTACATGGAGAAAATAAAACAGGTGAAAGAAACCACAGAGAGTGAAAACACATGTTTTCCCCTAAAAGTTTTACTGGGGTAAAAACTCAATAAACTTCATATTTAAAATGTGCACTTAAGGGCCTGATGCGGTAGCCTAGTGGCTACAAGTCCTCACCTTGCATGTGCCAGGATCCCATATGGGCACCGGTTTGTGTCTTGGCTGCCCCACTTCCCATCCAGCTCTCTGCTTGTGGCCTGGGAAAGCAGTCAAGGACAGCCCAAAGCCTTGGGACCCTGCACCCACGTGGGAGACCTGGAAGACGTCCCTGGCTCCTGGCTCTGGATCTGCTCAGCTCTGGTCATTGTGGCCACTTGGGGACTGAACCAGCTGATGGAAGATGTTTCTGTCTCTCCTTCTCTCTGTGTATCTGACATTCCAATAAAAATAAATAAACCTTTCAAAAAAAAAAGGATACTCAAGCAAGTTATGACATTATGTCTACAAATATAAAGCATCCCCCGTGACGGTGCTCATGCTCACTGACCTCCTTTGCAATCCTCCCTCCCTGTCCTGGGGCAGTGGTGGATCTATTTTTTTCTTTTGCCAACAGAATTTTATACAAGAAAAATCATTCAATATGTGCTCGTAACTGTCCAGCTTCTTGCACTCACTCTAATGATTTTGCATTGAATCCTTTGGCTATGTAAGTCAACTGCTCACTTCCTCTTGCTGCTAAGTGGTATTCCTGGGCTGTTTTCATTTTTGTCTTGCTACATATAAAAAGCTGACAGAATCATCCATGTACAAGTATTTGAATGAAAATATCTCATTTCTGTTTATTAGGTATTAAGGAGTACAATGAGGGGTCATATGGCAGAAGTGTATTAACTTTTTAAGAAACTCCCAAACTGCTTTTTCGAGATGATTGTAATATTTTGTACTGCCAGAAGTAGTGTGTGAGTTCCAGTTGCTCTACATCCTGGTCAACACCAACTTGGCATGTTTTCTTTTTTTATATATATTTTTATACTTATTAATATATAGAACACGTTTCATGGATTTCATTAGACTCACATCATGAGTGGATTCCAGAGCAGCCAATGGCATTGCAGTGGATTGTTAAAATAGTCCCTATTTAACAAAATAAACACTTTTCCCTCCAAATTTCCCGTTTTAGTCAGTTATTGATACCAAGGAATCTGATGTTCCAAAAACATGATGTGTTAAAATGACTACCCAGTCATGAAACAGAATGAACAGATTGCACCTTATGCTACCACTAGTGACAACCGAGAATCTTAGATGCTACATACAAAAGCAACTAACTAACTCTCAAAGCTGGAGCAAAGGAGATAAACTGGGTAGGGATCCCACGACTTGAGGAATAACCTTGTGGAACTGCCGGAATTTCTCTCCCCTCCTAACATATCCTGGCTTGTGTGTGAGCCGCCTAGAGCTTGCCAACTTCAAGGACATGAAACACAGACAAAATGAACTTCAAGAAAAGTCCACCCCATTTAGCCAAAGGACTGAGAATAAGAGAATGTTCTGTGTCTTTATGTTATATTGGTAGCATATCAAAATCTATTTCATAGCCTGGACATGTCTTTCTCTAACAAACTGGAAAGTTTACTTAATATCTGATGATGAAATCTATTTTTAGTAACTTTTTTTTGCTTTCCATTCACTAAAGTGAAGTAGTGAGAAAGATATAATGGAAAAGTATGTTTTCTATGGAATTATTCTTCAATTATGACTTTTTCCTCTTGAAACTATTATTCAAATGAAGTTGTTAAACAGGTATACTGTATTCATAAGACATTCACATATTACTTGGTCTAAAACTCAATTTTTCCTTTGATATAAAACAGTTTTTGAAGAGGACTTTATTTCTTGTGATTCTACCAAAGACAGATGAACACCACTTACAACCACAGTTAATGACTTACAGATGTACATGACCTAGTGTTGAAGTACAACACAACTCTGCTCTCACCAATTAGACAGCAATTTTAGGAAATTTTTCCATCTTCATCTGTCACAAGCAGTGACGTGAAACTGTAGTACAGATATCACTATAACATTGAGTGCTAATAATCTTCCAGCGTTTTCTCATGGAAGTTACTGATATTGTCTTGTCTTTTCTGGTGCCAGAATCTGTTACATGTTAAGCTTAGATTACTTAGTACAGGAACTATAATCAGTGGTTGGGACAAGAGTTTCCAAAGATAAACACGTTATACCCAAGAGAAGCTCTGATAATGAAAGCGATACAGTGACACATACTTTTTTCCACATGATTTAAAAAGTGAGTATAGTGACTGCCATTTTCATTGTGATTTCACATTTAGACTAGTTTCTAATGAAGAAAATATTCCCATTATGGAGACATGGGGAAAAGCAAAGTGGAAGAAAAATGGGAACCCATGCCCCTCAAAAGCCCTGTTCATTTTACACCTAAGAAAAAATAATAGGCATCGAAGAACTGCTTATTTATTCTATTTTGGAGAAAAATTTAGGATAGTTTGATTGGACAGAATATCAGAGGGCTGAAAGCCCATTTAAGAAATAACCTTTTTTTAAAAAAGATTATTTATTTGAAAGTATGACAGAGAGAGGGAGACACAAAAAGAGATCTTTTATTTGTTGGTTCAATCACAAATTGGTCACAACAGCTGGGCTGGGCCAGGTTGAAGCTGGGATCCTGGATCTTTATCTGGGTTCCCCAGGCCAGTGGGAGGGACCCAATGACTTGAGCCATTTTCTGCTGCCTTCGCAGTTGCATTAGCAGGGAGATGGATCAAAAGTGGAACAAAATGGACTTAAAGTGGTGCCCAAATGGGGTGCTGGTATTGTAGGCAGCAGCTGAAACTGCTGTGCCATGTCACCAGGCCCTATAAAGACATACAGTGGGATCCAAGAGCGATCCTGACAACCTCTTAACAGGTCATTTGCACAGAGCAGGAAGGGGACCCTAGAGTGGAGCAAGAGGACAGCAGGAGGCTTGTATCCCAACCCTGGAGACTCCCGGATCCTCACCAAGGACTATATTCTAACGGCCAAGGAGACTACAGGGAAGTGGAATGCGCTCATAGACCAAGAACTTTGCAGTCATCCATTCCCTATTGGATCTCCCACATGGGATGGAAGATGCCCAGATCCTTCCTCGTAGGATATAACGTCATCAGAACAACAGTCAGGAGCCCTGAGCGGTCCTCAGAAAAAGAAGACCAGTAAACTTCTTTTGGGACTCGGGAGAGGAGCTTTTTCTGGTCCTTACTTAGTTCCAACTTTGGCT
This sequence comes from Ochotona curzoniae, assembly GCF_017591425.1. Classification (NCBI taxonomy): domain Eukaryota; kingdom Metazoa; phylum Chordata; class Mammalia; order Lagomorpha; family Ochotonidae; genus Ochotona; species Ochotona curzoniae. The sequence continues at coordinate 13,409,163 of NW_024465023.1, read as the reverse complement.
CCCCACTCTCTCTTGCAATGACCATTAGGGTCGCTTCGGAGACCCCCAACAAAAATTAGATCAGATAGACAGAGACCAATAAGGAAAGCTTAGAACAGACAGGGAACAGCTTAAACTCCCATATACTTTACTAGGTAGGACACAAAAATTAGCTACTCTTCACTAAAGTATTGAAGATTTCTCGGCACACTCCTCCTAAAACTGTTCTGCTCCCCAGTTGTTAATATATGTCTTGTCTGAGTTATAAGCCTGTTTGGACTAGCCTAAAATTTGTGAAGTTCAGTAGAAATCATGCTTGAATACTATAAGCTGCTAAATATAAAAATGAAAATAGACACAAGACAGCTGAATAGTACCCTATAACCATTTTAAGGTGTATAGCAGCTGGGTGTGTATATACTAAAATTGAAATGTCAATGAAGTAGTTGCAGGATGTGGTTAAGAACTTGCATTTTCTAACATATTGGTCACTCAGTACCATGTCAATTAACTCCATGATGTTGTAAACTGTTGTTGAAGTTGTGTAGTAGCTTTTCATTGGAGAGGATGATATTCTGCCAGCTCTACTTTCAGATCACGGATGGTTCCCAATGAAACTGTTGAATTTATCTGGACAGTAAGATGCTGGACTTTATGCATGGTCCATGCCCGCAATGAAGGAATCATGACTGGTTATGAACTGTACTACTGTAACAATATGGAGGAATCCAATATGGGGGGAGGGCTTTTTGGAGGGTTTGGGGGAATCCCAGAGCCTATGAAACTGTGTCATAAAATGAAAAAAAATGTACTAGAATTTCAAAATTCTTTTATAAATATTATTTCATTAATATTGCTGCCATTAAGATATATTACTAATTTACATTTTTATAAATCTTATGTTTTATATAATCTCTGGGCAAGTAGCATGGTACAATATGAAATCACTCATATTCACCGAGGACCTATCATGTGCCAGAGACTTTCAAGGCAGTAGATCGACATGAACTAAGAGAAGAAAAATTGTACCCTTTACGAAGCTTTTATTTTTGGGGTAATATCTAGTATCCATTTGAAAACAACCAAATATTGTAAAGCTGACAATCGCACCTGAGATACAGATGAATACGCTGGCAGATGTTGTGCAGCAATAACAAGATGAACCAAAGGAATGAAAAGTGCCCAGGAAGAAGCAAAGGGCCACCCCACTACAGAGCAACGCAGTCCTGCCACTGGGAGTGTTCAGACAGGCATGCATGGTGATCCTATAAGCCCACGTACCTTCAGCCAGGGGTGATTCAGCGCTTCATAAACAGTGATCCTTTCAGCTGGGTCCAGCATCAGCATGCGGCGTACAAGATCTTTGGCACTTTCAGAGATATGGCTCCACTGCCTCGGATTCATCTAATGGGAAGGAAAAGAAAATCATATTACCACCAGTGACCTGGCAACTCTCGCTACTATGCAGCAGTTCCTATAGAGCTTCCACGTGACTCAGATAGTCAAGGAACAGCAGGCTCTTCCCTAAGGTCTGTTTTCTATGGAAGAAAGGGACAAATGCATTTCATCTGCTCTGATCCACTACAGGAAAATTTGCATGAGTAAACATCTTGTACATGTGTCCTTAATTGAAGCACAGAATATTCATGATTCTAGTGTCTATCTTTTAGATCTTCAGCTAAAGAGACTAGAATATTTTTATTCAGGAAGGAGTGAAATAATTACAACTCTAGTCTCTGCTATCACTCTGCCTTCCAAACAAATAAATCTTTAAAAATAAAAGAAAAACTTCAGGTAATATTTAAAAAATGTTTTTAGAAATTATGATCAGCAGTAGCTGTGAAGCTATGAAAAGTTATCAACGGGATATAAAGAATGAATTATCCCAAAAATGTACATTTGAAAGGAATATTTATGGAGAAAGAAAGAGACAGACAGACAGACAGACAGAGAGAGAAAAAAAAGAAAGAGTTAGAGACACTTCACTCCTTAAATGGCTACACTTCTGAGGCTGGGTTGAGTGGAAGTCAAAATCAAAAGCCCAGAGCTTCATGTGGGTCTCCCACATGGGTGGCAGGGATCCAAACACTTAGGCCATCATCTTCTGCTGATTTTCTAGGCCTTTAACAGGGAGCAGGAGCAGAAGTAGAGCAGCTATGACTCAAACTGGTGCCCATACAGGATGCTAGTGTCATAGGTGGCATCTTGATTGGTTATGCCACAAGGCCCCCATAGAATAAGTAATTTGTCTACTCAATGATTTTGGTTTTTTTTTGCATCTCTATCAGGAATAAGGCAACTAAGATACATGGTATCTTAAAAATAACAAAATGAATTATGAGTTGGTCAAAAGGCACAGGACTTGTGAGAAACGTGGCAGCCCTGTGAGGAAAGTGTTAGATGGCTCCTGGGAAAATGGACTACATCTGAGACCAGGAAAAAAAAAAATTCAAAGAGAGTGTTTAAGCTTGGGATTGGGAAGGCAAATGAGGACAGGAGACAGAGATGGGGTAGGGTCTGACTCCCTGTCCAACATCAGTAAGCTTACTTACTCTGTGAGCTTACGTGGGCTACCTGGTGCCCGGAACTTTAAGCAATGCCATAAGTCAATTCTGTGGAAGAAACGTGGAGAATAACTCCACAACAATTTAAATCCAAATGAAATCACTGTACAAATAAGTCTTACAATTTAGTCAAGCGTTACACACAACTCTGGCTGATGTGAGCTTTGCGCTTGTATAGGGGGAATGAGAAGTATCTCCATGTTGGAGACAGCACTTAAAACTGGAATGTGTTCCATTTCCTTCTTTCTGACAGGCAGAATTCCAAATGGCAGTCTGTTTTGCTTGTCAAACTGCATTAAGATGAATGTCATGACACTGGTTAAATATTGGCATCCTCCTGAAATTGTGTTTCATTCACCAGTTTGAAATGAAAAGGTGAGTGATGAACAGGGTGTGGCTGTGTTCTGTTTTCTCTGCCAGAGCTGATGTGCTCCTTGAAGCCTGAACAGTCTCAGCTGAACAGAGGATGAGCAGGAAATTCCCTAGGTCTTTTTAAGAGGGAACCCAATAGTGTTCTTCAGGTGAGAAGCTTGGTTAAAGTTAGTTTGGGAGGTGTGGAAACAAAACAAGGCTACAAAACAATCTCACTTTTTTGAAGGCATAGCAGCTTAGAATTCTCTGTGCAGATAACAACTGGCTATCTGTAACAATGACATAAGGTGATGTTGCATCTTTTACACACATTTGGAAAGTATGGTTTTGTTCTTTATTTAAAAAGTTACTTTAGGTCAAATGTTAGCAGACATCCCTGTGAAATAGTACAGAGAATACTATCAAGTACGGTAGCAAATGGGAACAAATAGTTCAACTAAAATCACATAAGACTAGCCATAGCCTATAAACTCTAATTATGTAAACTTTTAGACTTTGAGTAATTTTATTTTTGAAATATTATAGTGGACCTGGCATGACAGCTCAGTGGCTAAAGTCCTCGCCTTGGAAGCACCTGGATTCCACGGGAACCAGTTTGTGTATCAGCTGCCCCATTTCCCATCCAGCTCCCTGCTTGTGGCCTGGGAAAGCAGTAGAGGGTAGCCCAAAGCCTTGGGATCCTGCACATGGGTTTGGTTCCTGACTCCAGTTTCTTGCTAATGTATACTGTGGGAAGCAACAGATGATGGCTCGAGTTAATTGGGGTCCTGCCACCCACATGAGAGACACGGACTGAATTCCTGACTCCTGTTTCCCACGTCAGAATACCTATGTTTCATATCCAGCTTTGGCCCTTGACTCTTATTTCCTGCTAGGAAAGATCCTGGGAAGCAACAGATGATGGCTCAAGTAACTGGATTTCCGTCATCTATGTGGGAAACTTGGGATGCGTTCCTGAATCCCAGTTGTAGCCTGAGCCAGGGATCACTGTAAGCACTGAGGAATGTAGAAGCGGATAGGAGGTCTCTGTCTTATCCCTTTCTCTTCCACTTTCTCAAATACATACATACACATATAAATAAAACAATGAACCAGTATGTTGAGAACAGATAAAGCAAGGTTGGCTAACTGTTAACTATTAAAGCTTGGGGCTCATTATGTTATTATTTCTACTACTATGGTTTGAAATTTTCCATGATAAAAAAGTCAGAATAAATGCTGATACAATCATATCACTGTATATTAAAGAAGAAATAAACAGGGCCCTTTAGGTTCATCATAGTAGTAGAGATGAATCTAAACTTGAAACGAAGCTGCTGAGAACCCAGGTTTTTGAAAGCAAAGCCATTAAGATAAGTAAAAGATGAATTTATTAGCCCAGTACAAGAGCAAATAAGTTATTAAAGAGTTCAGAACCCATGTACATAAATTCTGATACAGCTGTCACTTTGTTTTTTCAATTTTAAACTATGTTTATTTATGAATTTATTGTTTTACATATAAGAAGATGAAAAGTTGCAATGCAACACAAGCTTCCATTTACATCAAGTAGAAACACAGAGGCTTTTCAGACTGAAAATCCTAAATTATTATACATTCAGTATTCCCTGTTCAAGGAGACAAAGACATAGAAAAGATATGTTTGCGTACTTTCTTTCACTACCATTTCTCTGACTTACATTTGAAATGAATTACTTCAATTATAAGAAAAAAATTTATTAGTGCAACAAAGTGGCATCCATAAAAATATTGAACCTATAAAACATAGCTATAAATTTTTAAGCAGTTTAATTCACTGATTCAAACAAGCTATAAAGTAGTATATACTACATTGTTAGGGCACCATGGGGGAGATACTTGTATTTGCTCCTATTTACTTTTGTTGATGATTTTGGAAAGATCATACTAGCCATTTCTGGACTGCATTTGTGTGTGTCAACATAAAGACAATCATGAGACCACACAAGCTCCCAACAAGTACAATTTGTTAAAATTTTCTGATAGCATGCGTGATGAGTCTGAAAAGAAAAATGTAAATAAAACATAATGGTTTGATTCGATTGTAAAACAGAGGAGTATCAATAATATGTTTAAGAAAATACAGTTTTCCTACAGCTGTAACTTTGAATCCGACTTACTGTAACAGTGTAGCATAGAATGGAGAGAATTTAAAATAAACTGATTTTTGGACATGTGCAAGTAGTCTGTTTCTTATAGAGAAACAAACATAATGATCCAATGTTTTAAAAATAGACAAAATAAAACACCAGACTCTGTTGGAATGAAGCACATTGCCTTGGAAACCAGGAAGTTAGCAACTCAACAAACACAAAAGAAGAATTCTATTATTAGCAAATGCTTGTAAGACAAAAAGGAGGTGGGAGATTTTCTTATATGGCACCTTCATCAGAAACTGCTGTGAGGATTAAATAAGTTAATATAATTAAATAAGCTTATCTTTTAATTCCACCTTCCAGGTACTTTTTTCAACTACTTCACATCTGATTTCACCTGACACAATCCAACAGGAAAGCCATGCTTATGCATTCCTCATAGTTATTCACAATTTCCAGGGATTGATGGGGTATGACTACTTACAAATATTTCCTGGGAGATTTAATTACCTTTTAAGTATTCATTTTATCCCCAGTTGCCAACTCACTCTAAGCCAACCAGAACAGCCTACATTCAAAATGACTCTGAAAACACAGTCTTGGCATATGGGTTTTCTTATTTTATTCCAGTTTTTAATTTATTGAAGAGACAAAGAGGGACAAAAGGAAAGGGAAGGAAGGAGAGATGGAGAAGAGAATGGGAGAGAGTGATCTTACCCACTGGTTCACTTCCCAGATGCCTACAATGGCAGGGGACATAGTGGTCCAAGTTGGGAGTGGGAACTGGGAACTCTACTTAGGCCTCTCATGTGGGTAGCAGCATCTTAATTACCTAGCCCAACAACATTACTGCCTCCCAAGAGTTCCATTAGCAGGAACCTAGAAGCAGGTGTCCTAATCAATGGCTTAAGTGCTAGCCCAAACACCCACAGCTGGCATTTATCTTAAATCAATATGCAGACAAATCTATAGGTACTTAAGGGATGGTGGTGTATAAGGCAAACAAAAGAACAAGTTTGTGTTAATAGCTTTAAAAGGAAAAGGCTGCAACTGTGAAACTACTTTACCTTTCATCCCCCCGCCAAGCTCCATGTATTAAGAATCTAATATGGAAAACAAAACTTTAGGGGCCTTCCAGTTTTGGAGTCTATAGTGTTAGGAAAATGAATGTCTGGTTCTGTGTATTCAGGCATGGCTGAAAATGAAACAGTGATTCTGCTAGATACAAAATATCACTTTCAGTAATTACGGGAGGAGAGGGAATTTCCCCCACATACACTGCCTCTATCTGATATGCACTCACACACTCCTCCATGCTTCCTCCTCCTGCATCCTGCAGGATGTGATGGCAAAGGGCAGAACTTTGAAGAGCTGGGGCAGTGAAGCCAACCTTTGGAATATTTATTTCCAAGAAATAAGGATTTTCTGACACAATCAATCACAATCAATGATGACTTACAACTTTGGAAATTGATTTACTAATATCAAGTCTGCCATAATACATGTGGCATGTAACACACAGCAGCCAAAGAACACGAATGTTTAAGTCACATTCAAATGTTTTGAAACTGGATTATGAAATGTAGTTTCAATATTGGCATTTTCAGTTTATTCTAAATGGCAAGAGTTTTGGCATATATTTTTCAACAACAAAATGTACTTATTTATGTATTTGAAAGGTTAAGTGACAGAGACAGATTTTTTTCATCTGCTGATCATTCCCTAGCTATGGGCCAGGAAGAAGCTGCAAGCCAGTAACTCCATCTGGGTCTCTCACAACAGCCCAAGTACTTGCACAATTACATTCTGCCTTCTCGGGTGTATTAGAAGGAAGCTGGATTGGAAGAGGAGCAGCCAGAACTTGAACCAGCACTCTCATGTGGGATGTTGGTGCTGCAAGCTTAACTTGCTGCACCATGGCAGTGGTCCTTGGTACACAAGTCAAATTTGGATGGAATTTCCATTTCACTTAACAAATTAAGCAAAGAACTTTAAAAATGAAGCTCTTCTCTGAAATTATACATAGAAAGCTCTTAGAAGTTTTTTTCTTCTGGATGATGGTAGAGCTAATAGGGAGTCAGAAGTTTATCCAAGGACTGAGTTGCCTCACAAGGCTACCGAATCAATGATGCAATTAAGCACCTCTCTTCTTCTGAGTAAGTTAGGAGCAGTCAGTCAGTGAGCAAAGACAGTAACCACAGAAACATTTTTCAGGACAATTGAACTACAATGGAAAAAGTAAGCATTCCAAACACACTACCTTGTATTTTCCCTTGATGATGCCTTCAAACAATCTTTCCTTGGTTCCGTAGAAAGGCAAGCAACCACTGAGCAGGATGAAGAGGATCACGCCACAGCCCCAGACATCCACAGGCTTTCCATAAGGCTCTCTTTTAACCACTTCCGGGGCCATAAAATGAGGTGTTCCAACGCGCCCTGCATTGAAGATGACAACAACAACAAGATTAAGGAAAAGTGTTTACGTAATACAGGGCTTTCTGCTTGAAAACTGCAAACAGAATAACAATCAAAATGAAAAGTTTACCAATATAAATACCCTCTCATCTCTCCCCTCCGCATAAAATGAAGCTCATAGATGGGACAACATTTAGCTAATTACCTCTTTGAGATATTGAGCCCAGCATATGATACTGGTGCACCCTATAGCATTATTTGCATATTTCTTGCTTCATAAAGGTAACGTTTTCTCAGTTGGAGCCGAGGCAGGTGGAAGAGGCAGCAGGCAGACTGCTGCCTAGAAAGGAGCTGGGAGGCCTGCCCTGGGCTGAGGCAAACAGGGGAGGAGGCAGAGGCGAGGAAAAAAAAAAAAAAAACACTGGAAAAAAGATAACTCTGATTGCCAAATGGAAATTCCCCAGTGAAACCTAATGCTGAGAATTTTTATCTGGAATAGGAATTTGAACTTGAAATCCTGTTCAACTGATTCTATGAGCTGACTGTAGCCATCAACAATGGGCTATAATAGGACTTTTTTCCTTCCACCTAGAATGGGGACAACGATCACATCACCCAAAGGTGAACCACGAAGCTTATCGCTATTGAATCTTCTCTGATCCTCATCTTTTTAAAAGAGCCTTTACTCCCTCACACAGAAAAACTAACTTTCTGGAAGGAATCTGTTATTAGATTCAACTCAGTATCACAACAGTTTTCTCCTCCACTATGAAACTAGCAACTAGTAACCCATAGGTTGGGCCCGGCGTGGTGGTCTAGCAGCTGAAGTAACCCATAGGTAATTCTTGTGTGACAGGGTACTACTTAGTAGACTTGGCAGCTCTTCTAGACGCATGCAAGCCCCCCTCACTTCCTCCTCTGTCCTCTCCCCATTATACTGAGTCCAAGATATTTTTTATTTTGAAGATTGCCCAATACTTTATCTAGAGTTCAGAACTGTGGTTTGGAGCTTAAAAAGATCTCACAGGCCTTCTGGTTCTGGTAGAGAGACTATCACAAAGTCTTCTTACTGATTATGCAACTGAGCGCTGGAGAAGGAACTAGTAGTGCTTAGCCTGCATTTCAGGCCTTTGCAGAATGCCATTAGTTTACTTTCCTACTCCACAATCTCAGAAAAGATTATGTTCAAGGTTCTAATGGTGAAAATATTTTAATTTAAAATGTACAGATCAGTGAAATGGTACCAGTTAGAAGGCCATACAGTTTTAAAAAGACTTCTGTATTGCCCCAGTTTGATTCCTCAAACAATGCAAAGAAGCTGCAATGATGGGAGCTAAGCCCCATTTATTAGCAGCCTGAACAGGGACAGGTCATAGAGAATGAGCCTTATTCCTTTGAGCAGCAGCTGGCAGGAGTCAGCAAAAGCAGTGCAAGAGTGTAGGGTACTGGTAGCAGGGCACCAGTCAGTTCCTGTTAATACTTCGATGTGGCTTTGAAACTCAACTTGACTGCTACCATTTCCTCCACAAGAAAGGGTTGCATGGCTCAAAACTAGGGCCTTCCCTTGGGAATAACCACAGCTACCATGTTCAGTCCCAGCCATCCTGATGAGTTTCTCTCCATTTATATGGCTTGAAGGCCAACCAATCCTACAGAACTAGTCATTTTTCTTGGGGGAAAGAGGCATGTCGTAAGGTAAAAGAATTTGTTCCTAGGTGATATGGGGAAAGACTCTTTTAGTAGAATGTGAAAAGGACCAGAGTTAGCCTTAAATTTACACCAAACTACTTGCTTTTGCTGTAGTAAGTTTTCCTTCTTTGTGACCATTTGACATTGGCCACAAAATTCTAAGAACAGGAAACCAATGACCAAACCAAATTAAATGTCACTCTTTATGAGATATATGAGATACGTATAAAACAACTGTATGTCATATTTTGTTAATAAAACATTTATAGCACCCCAGGGAGTTGTTCTGAATAGCTACATTTTCAGTAATTCAAGATTCGAGTCTTTATGCACAGTCCTTTTTTTACTTGATAATTTTATATGGAAACCTTTCTGCAATGCCTTAGCTTCCGTTACATAGAATGTTGTATGCAATTTAATTTTCTTGATGATGACTTGAGTTGTCATCGTGGATCTCAATTAAGAGCTATATAACACAAAGTACGCCCAGAAACTTTAGCAAGCTTGATGTTTTTATTTTTTTTTTTGTATTAAAAGTCTGTGCTTTTCAAATTTTGGTTTCTGCTCACTTTTTTTCCTGTCAAGCTTTCATTTTTATCTTTCATGAAACTTATTCCAGTTCTGGCTTTGTATAACATGTTGTTTATAACCTGCTATTAACTGGAAACTGACTAGCAACCAGAATCATTTATTAATAACAATTTTGTAAATGCTTGCAAGTCCCCAGACACTCGAATGCATGCTGGGGACATACAGAAGGATAATCTGTGGTCACCCTTGCCTTTCTTTGTAAATCTCAGTTTTGAAATGATTTTAAGTTCCTGTATCAAATGCTACATGGAAGCATATACCCAGCATATCGCCACATGGTAACAAAGAAGAGAAGGAAGAGAGCTACTCAACTAGGGATGATGTAGATCGGCCTGCTTTGAAGAAGGGAACATCATTGGCTTATTCTTATACAATAGTAGGAATTAACCAAATGACAAAAGGCATTCTAATGAGAGGGAACATTAGGGGCAAGGTATGAAGGATTATGCATCTGCACAACTATAAACAAATAACAGCAGGTCAATGTCATGCAGTGTCTTCAGAGATCTAATTGAGAGGATAATGAACAGGTTTTAAGTGCAGGAACACTTTTGCTGTTCTTTTAATTACTTTCTAGGTTTCTGGTTGCAGTCCGGATAAGAGAGTTACCCAAATAGCCAAGCTTAGGTAGGGGAAACAAATGTACTGAAACGGTTCTTACCATATATAGAGAATTTCTTTCTATTTAGAGGACTGAGTGATTGAAGTTTCCAAATGACAGGTTTTCTATCTTAAGGCTGATAAATACCAGCAAAATTTCAAAAGCACATTATAAAACAGAAGAGCTTTTTCTAACAAATCACTTATTCCTTGTTTATCTATATATTTTTAAAAAACCACCATAATGTTCAGTTATTTCAACAATATAACAAAAAGTATGTATGTTATGCAATGATACTATTGTGACCATCAGAAAGTATTTTAGTTCTAGAAATACAGAGAACAGTCAATTTTCTTTTCTTCTTTTTTTTTAAGTTTACTTTTGGGTTTTGGATGCGTCATTACAAACAGGCATGCCAACTACAGGCTTCCCCAGCAAGGTCCAGGCTGCTGGCCACTTCGCATGGGGCACACTACCACTGCCTGAGTGGGGTAGACCCTGCTGCTGGCCAGTGTGCCTACCGGTACATCGAGGGTCGCTAGGGTTGCCACCGGTGGTGATGTTCTCGCCCACACCAAGTCTGCCACCTCAGAGGTAAGCATGAGGATCAGGATCTCTCCAGGGCTAAGAACAGTCAATTTTCAATAACTAAATGAGTGGACATTCAAAACTTTGTCACAATATACAATTTAGGGGAAAGTTGATGGATTAACATGAAGAAAGTGCCCTGGTAAATCCCATGAATCTGTTTTTGCTGTTTGTAAATCAAGAGGCAAAATACAACAGAAGTCTACGACATTCTAAATACAAATAAGATACTGATTCACAGAAACACAAACAAAATTGTTCTGCATGGCTGCTCCATTCCATTCCACTGTATCTAATTAATTGAAAATATAACCATCCAAAATTACTCATCATCATTGGGTAGTCTTAACATAGTGGATGATCTGTACTAATACTGGAGTTGAAAGAATTTGTTTAACACCTTTTAAAAACTGAGAATTATTAGTTGACTGCAAGATGAATATGAGCCAACTCTCTCATAAAGTTATTTGAATAGCTCAGGCCATCTGAGAAGCCTGATGGAAAACTGAGAATCAGACTGAAAGAAGTAATATAATAACGTCATGCTATTGTGCATCAGACTAGTTGTTACCTGTAGTTATGGTGCTGTCTGGTTCTGTGCTTCAGATTCTGAATCAGTTTATATGAAGAATGGCTGAATTAACCTAGGGAAGTTAACTTGGATAAAACTTCGGGGGACATACTTGTTGTATTCAAGCATTTGGTATGGCTGTCATATAGCAGGATGAAAATTCTTCACAGTGACTTCAAAAGTAAGACTACTAGGTAGAAGTTACAGAAAGATTTTTGGTTAAAATAAGGACTGACTTTTCAATTCTTAGGGAATATTTTAAAATGAAATGAACTGTCCTGGTACATAGTGAGTTCTTTGCTAGCTAAAGAGTTAAATCACAGCTCAACCTTTTGCTGGGAGCACTATGCAAGAATTCAATCATTAGTTCAAGAGCAGAGAAGACATGATACCTTGTAATCATCAAACTGAATAACTCCATGATTAAAGTATGCTTTGCTACATGACTGGCTATATGCTCAATCTTTCAATTATGAAACAAAAGTTTTGAATTAGGAGATAAAATCAACAATCTGTGAAACTACACTGAACTTGCAGTTTTGTATATTATTGGAAATTGCTAGCTGGAGAATGTGAAACTAGAAGGAAATTTAAATATAGTTTAATTTGAGAGCAATGTCATGAATAGATGATATGAATAATGTAACCATGACCTCTGGAACATGTTTAAGATTATCTGTTATTGCTGCTTGATGTTCTACCTACAAAGAATGAGATGAAATGAGTCATCCTGTGTAACAAGTTATTATTTTGGTATTTGTTACTGTCAGCTATTGAATTTAACTTGAGCATTCTTGAAGCAAGACAGGTTTTAAAAGGTTGTGTTGATACTTTTCACATATTTCCTTTGTGAAGGCTGGCAGCACTCTGAGATGGAAGAGAAAGTACTGACTAGAGTACTGACAGTTTGTAGAATGGAGGTCTAAGAATCTGCTCAACTAAAGAACAAAATGAAACACAGGACAGCATTGTGGGCTGGACTCTACTGAGAGTAATCAATTAAAATCCAAGCATTTGAATCTGTCCTTAGCATTCACCTCTCTTTATTGGTGAAGAAAAGTTTCTATGTCTCTTCTGGATCAGGAATTTTCAAATTATATCTTGTCTCAGCTAATAGTAAAATCAGTCAGCATTCATATGTGCTGGCTGTTGGCAATTGATGGCTTTTAGCATAATTATTTAATAAATGAAAAAAAAAAGCAAAGAGAAAATGGCATCTAATTAAAAATTAGCCATAGATGTAAATTTTAAAGTGCTTTAGATTTTATTTCGTTTGGCCACTTCAACATCAGAAGCTTCTGTGCCCTAAATACTACCTTGAAGCACAGTTTTAATCTCTTTATGTAGGGCCTGTTTTTTGTTAAGCGCTGGGAATGCAAAAAGTAAAATGTCAGTGTATTCTCCAGGGACTAGAATTCTAACTATGACTGCAGAGTTAGTAAATTCAAAACTATCTGGTGGTGCTTCTTTGGGCATAGCTTGGTGGTATGAAACACTGAGATTAGGCCAGTATTTACTTTGAAAGCTTTATACCAGGCTGCAAGTCATCAGGTTTTAAAGCAGTATTCTAAAAATGGTCTTACCTCCAGCTACAAGTCCAGACTCTCCTAATTGAATAGCCACCCCAAAGCCCCCGAGTTTAACAGGTGCTGAGTTTTCTTTTGAGGCAAGAAGAACACAGTGGGGCTGAAAAGAAGAACAGATGAACAAAGACAAATAAAAAAATTAATTTGGAGTGAACAATTCTATTTACAGAAAACGGAACAACATGACAATATATGGCACCATTTTTAAAAACTTCTAAATTATTTTGGATGCTTGTTCCATTTCCTATTTTGGATTATTTACCTAAAGATTTACCAGTTATACTTAAAAATTTTCAAGAATCATTTGCTTCCAAGATTAGAATATGGTGCTAATAAAATTACTCAGCATGTATGTTCAAGAAATACAGACATACTCTTTTTTTGAATGTGTCAAACGATCACCCCTATTTTCTGACTTTAAATGTAGTATTTTCCTTCCTTTGAATAACAGCTTAGATTTGTTTAAGGAAACATAAGTTTTACACCCCCTGCCAAAATGTTTCTTAAAATTTCTGTCTTTATGTACAAAACTGCTATAACTTAGTCTGTAGAGGAAGCTAAAGAACTTTTTGTTGGTTCATCCTTCCTTGTCCCCTTCCTTTTCTTTATTCATTCCAAACCTGAGAGGAGTACTAAAAGGGTGGCTCAGATTTAATGACTCATAGCTTTTAAATGTTTCTTTATGTTCATCAACTTGAAAGACAGAGCTAGAATGAGAATGGCTAGGATAGTGGGCATGAAAGGAATCTGTGCAATAAAAGCAGGCTAAATCACCCAGAGAGGTGATTGGTGATATATGGAAGTGGGAGAGATCTTTACTCTTGACTGATGAGAACATTAGGATTCTTTCTGCCAAACAGATTTAAAGAGCTTTACAACAGTCTAGTACAAATAAAGGTGGACCCTCAAGTATAAATGTGTTTGAACAAACTGAGTAAGAAAGCAGCATCCCTAGTATGATTCTTATGTGGGACACAGCAAAAGGGTGAGCGAAGGAGAAGATGGGCATGTTTAAGCAGAAGGACATATAACTAAGACCCAGCCAGGGTTTTTGTGGAGCTGGGGTGGGCAGAGGGGTGTGGCAAGATGAGAGTGAGGTAGTTTGTTCTCCATCTGTGGTTCATTCCCCAAATGGCTAAAAGGGCTTGGGCTGGGTTGGGGAGGTCAAAGCCAGGAACTAGAGACTCAATATAGGTCTCCCATGTTGGTGGCAGGAATGCAATCAACCACCTCAGCCATCATCACTACTTCCCAGGGTCTGCATCCGCAGAAGTTTGAGTCAGGAGCCAGAGGTGGGTATCAAATCCAGGTAGTTAGATACCAGACAAAGACATCTTTGCAAAAAAAAAATATATATATATATGAATATATATATAAATATATATAAATATAAATATATATAAATATATATAAATGAATGAATTTGAAATGCTAAGTAACCCAAAGAGTGAGGAAGAGGCAGAGAAACAGAGATCTTCCATCTGCTGGTACACTCCAAAAAGGGCCATAAGAGCTGGGACTGGACCAGGCTAAAGCTAGGAGCCTGGAACTGCAATGGGGTCTCCCTCATGTGTAAGGTCCCAAATATTTGGGGCATCTTCTGCTGACTTTCCAGGTACGTTAGCAAAGAGCTGGACTGGAAGCAGAGCAATCAGGACTCTACTCAGCACTCCAGTGTGGGATGTCAGCCCAGCAGGACACAAACCCTTTAATTGCTAGGTCAAATGCCTGGTTCCTATGGACATGTTGTTATTATCTTCTTGCCAAAGAGAAGTAGAAGCTTCAACAGGCACCCCAAAGTACATCCTTTATAGTTTGTTGACTATATGCATGCTAAAATTAATGTTATACTGAAACCTATAAAATTTTCATCAAAGTGTGGAGTTGGCTATTCTCAAAAAATTATTACGTGAGAAGTTAAAATCGGAATTTAAGCTATTAAATAAGCAAGAAATCCATAAATACAAATGAATTGAATGTAAATCTGTGTAGTATTAAGTGTTAGATAAAACTACAGTGGTAAGCAGATGAGTCCTGGAGGGCTGGAGCTAGAGAGCTGCGATTTTAGTTGGTGGGGAAGTTAGAAAATGGGGAAATACCTGAACAGAAACAAGAATGAAGTGAAAGAGCAGGAAGTAAAATCCCAGGTTGGCAGGGCAGTTGATGCAAACACCCAGAAGCACAAAGAGGGCTGGTATGTCTGCAGAGTAGGAAGGAAGTTACTCTGTCTGGAACAGAATGAGCAAGGGACAGAGTGGTGGGAAATGTGACCGGAGAGCTGAACAAAGGCTGAACACCATGGCCAAAACTGTGCTTTGCGGTGTGAGATGAGAAACCACTAGAAAGTTTTGAGTAGGGACCACTATAATAAACTTTTGTTTTTGAAAGGATCAATACGGTTCCTCCATGAAAACTGTGGGAGCAAAAGAGTGGAAGCAAGGAGACAAGTTAGGAGGCACTGTTAGTTGTCTGGAGAGGGTGGTGAGCTGGACTGGAGTGAGACAATCAGAGGTGGTAAGAAGTGGCCAAATTCCATTTATGTTCTGAACATGAGTGTGGGAGAAAGAGTGCAGTCAAGTATTACAACAGGTTTCTATTCTAAGTGACTGAGTGAAAATGAAGATGCCGTTTACCAAAATGGGGGCTGCTGAGGGAGGAGTTGGTAAGGAGGATTAAGAATTTGATCTCATATATACCTAGTGTGAAATCTGACAAGATGGGTAGAAGGGAGGCTGGGATTAAATACATAAATCTAGAAATCAACAGCATATAGTTGATATCTGCAGATAATGTCATGAACAAAACTGTTTAGGGAATGATTACAGGTCAAGAGGTCAGAGGATTGAGGCCTGGTACATACCAGTATTTGGGCATAATGATGAGAGCAATCCAGTGAAGGGAAAAAAGCCAGAATGTCTAAACATGGTGGAGGAGGAAAACCAGAATTTAATGCCTTGAAGCCAAGTGAAGAAACATTTTCAAGAAGGGACAATTAATGGCGATCAGTGTTACTAAGGTCACTAAGGATGAACTGCGAATGGGTCACTAGTTTTGACAACTTGGAGGTCACTGGTGGGTAAGAGTGGTTTTGGTGGCATGATGGAGAGAAAAATTTCCATCGAACCAGGTTCAGCGGAAAATGGAAAGATGATGTGGAGATAGTCAATGCAGATACGTTTCAGAGTTTAATTGCATTAGTAATGCAGAAATTCAACGTAGATAGAAGAGAATGTGAAGCTTAGAGAATTTCTTTTTAAATTTTTTAACACTGAAAAGAGGATAAGCTAGATTAATAAACCCCCATCTACCCATCACCTGACAAGTTACAGTCATTCTGTTATTCTTTCTTCACTTATCCCTATTTATCATTTTTCTTTGCTGAAGTGTTTTATAACATCTTATTATTTTCCCTGTTAACAGTTTAGTAATTCTAACAGAAGGCTTAGAAATATCCATAATATCATTATCACATCTGATAAGAACAATGAACTTATTTTTGGGAAATACAGAAATAAATTGATAAATATAGGAAGAATAAGCAAGGATAAGCAAATGTACACAAATGTTCACCCATGAGGGAATCTGAGTGAGAGGAAGCTGGAGTTCTTTACCACGGTTGTAACATTTTTGTACATAAAATTATGTAAAAAAAAAAAAGTCCCATCCTATTTTAAAAGTTACCTAAAATAATTCTCTCTGTGGTTATGCTTTCACTTTGTCATATAGCGAGGAGGTTATTAGTATTATTTTTAATTTGAGAGACACAACAAGAATGTTTCCCATCAGTGGAATCATTCCCCAAATGCCTGTAACAAACCAGGGAGACTCAAGAAACTCAATCCCAGGATCCCATGCGGGTGGCAGTGACTCAATTACTTGAACCATCATCATGGCCTCCCAGGTGTGCACTAGTAAGAAACTGAATCAGGAGCCAGAACTGGCAACTGGATGCAGGTACTCCAATGTGGAACATGGGTGTCTTAACGAGCATATTAACTTTTAAGCCAAATATCTGCTTCAATCTGTTTCAATTAGACCTTGATTTTATTGTTTTAATTAAATAAAACGTGTATAAGTCTAAAGTAAAAAAACTATAAAATAGATACAATTAAGAAAGATCTGGCTTTTCTTTCTTTCCATCCTCATCTCTCTTTCTCCACTGGTAACTAGTTCTTTTTTAAATTTAATTTCTGTTTTATCTTTCATTAAGAAGCCATTTGAATAAGATTTATTTTTAAATAAGATACATACAAATATTTAAATGCTTCTGGTATTAATAGATAACTCCATAGAAACCTTGATGGAAGTTTTGTTTTTATGTTTTTTTAAAGATTTACTTCTTAAAAAATTTTTATTGGAAAGTCAGATATACAGAGAGGAGGAGAAACAGAGAGGAAGATCTTCCATCCGACGATTCACTCCCCAACTGGTCCCAAGCAGTGCTGAGCTGATCCAAAACCAGGAACCAGGAGCTTCTTCTGGGTGTCCCACACGGGTGCAGGGTCCCAAGGCTTTGGGCCATCCTCGACTGTCTTCCCCAGTCACAAGCAGGGAGCCTGATGGGAAGTGGGGCTGCAGGGGTTAACCGGCGCCCATATGGGATCTTGGCACATGCAAAGTGAGGACTTTAGCTGCTGGGCTACTGTGCATGGCCCTTGTTTTTATGTTTTAAAAACAGTAATTAGTGGACTGATGGGAATGGACTATAGAGAGGGCAATGACTGGAGGGAAGACAGGAAATGGGATGAAATAGCCAAAGAAGGTGGGGGGTGTCTCTAGGGACAGCAGGGAAGACAGATGCTGGGGTTCCTACAGAGGTAAGCAAATGAGGATGGAGAAAGATGAATTCTCTCCCTAGTATTCGTATAAGCTCAGTGAAATAAAAAAGCGATCATCAGGTCGAAGCGAGAAAGGAGAGAGTGTTGGTAGCAGTCTGAGAAGAGTGAACATGTGAAAAAAGTATTTTCAAAAATCACATAGTGAACTGACAAAGACAGTGGTTCTCAAACTCTAACAAGGGAATCACACAGACTGCTGGGTCTCTTCCCCAGTATTTCTGGCTCCTTAGGTCTGGGATAAGATCAGGAACATGCATTTCTATCAAGCTTGATGTTAGTGCCACTGCTCTAGTAACCATGCTTTGAAAATTGCCGGACTAAGGAAACGTCACAATTTCTGGCAGCACCAGGGGTCTGTTTCACAACAGCGAAGAGTTGTGAAACATTCTTGACTGATGAATGGATAATAAAATGTGATACATACATGAAATATTATGTAACCTTAAAAAGCAAGTCCCATGACAATGCTACAACATGAACGTTCCTGGAGCATATTACACAAAGAGAGATAAAGCATTACATACATGCACTATTATCATGATATCTTCTCAATGAAACATGTGAAGCAGCCAAAAACCATGGAAACCAAAAGGAGATCTATGGTTGCCAAGAGTGGTGTAGGGAATAGGAATTAGTGTTGAATGTATGGAGTTTCGGATCTGCAAAATGCAAAATTTCTGGAGATCTGTCATACAAGAAGGTGAATACACACAACACTACTGAGTTGTGAGCCTGAAAATAGTTAAGATGGTAAATTTAATATTATATGTTCTTGATAATAATAATAATGATAATAATAAGCCTTGCGGGAAGGAGGGAGTTATGGTTATGTTCTCAGAACCATACCTATGAAATCTGTTTTTCCTATATCAATAAAAATATTAAAAAGTGAAAATAAAAACCTGCCAGAACACCACAGTAAATCACCTTCCTTCCTGGAGAGGAAGTAAAAGCTATAGAATATTTCTATTGTGGTAATTTACAAAATCTTATCCCAGGTATCAGACGTCTAACAAAATAAAACCACTGGAAAGCTTTCCAGATACTTAGGGTGTCAGATAAAGCCCAATGAGTTAAATACTGCTTAGTATAAACAAAACTGCAGGATATCAATTATGAGAATAAACACCCTTCTTCATGTCAAATGACAATACAAAAAGCGAAATGACATTAAACTGCAGGAACAGCAGTTAAACAGATGAATAGATAATGGTTAAATATGGGACTAGGATCAAACAAACGGCAGAACCCCATCATTACTTTATTCAAACATGCAAAGAGATTGTTTTACTTTTGCTGGGAAAGCTTATTGCGGCAGAAACGGCGAATGTCATCACAAATCTCACCTAGTCTTTAAAAATTATAAGACTGTTTAGGAAAATCAACAAGGTCATAAAGAAATAAAATCAAACTAAAATGAAACAAACACAATTGAAGGACAAAATAATTTAATATAGGAATGTCATTTTATGTGAATAACAATTTCTAAAACAAATCCAGAAACAGAAATCCAATGCTTGTGCTTTTAAAAGTCCTTTGAGCATATCGTGTGTCAGTTCTTAGGAAAGATAGAAGCTGTTTATTTCAGCTTATAATTTCTAAAACTTTTTCATTTTGGGGGTGGTGCGGGGATCTTGCCTTAACTGTCAACTTAAAAGATATTTATCAACAAGGCAGCAAAAGATTGCTTAAATTTAAGTGTTGACTGAGGTTCAAGCTGTTGCATGACAGTGGAGCTTTACAGTATCTTCAGGGTTATCATTTTGAAAAAAAAAAAAAAAAGAAAAGGGGAAAAAGCAGCACTATCACCACTTGCGGATATAAAGAAGAGAACCCCAACCAATTGTACCACGACCGGATGGAAGAGCCAGCTGACTCAAGCGAGCTGAGTGTCTAGGGCAGCTTGGGGCTCAGTTCCTTGTACTGCACGATCGCCTGAGTCCTTGTGAGTACTTCTTGCTTTCAACTACATAGATGATGAGTCTTATTTAGTTAGCATATGGTTATCTCAGTATTCAAAGTGAAACCTTATTTGTGGGGCTAAGGCTGCTCTAATACGAGCGATTTTTTGCTTTTGGAACATAGGGCGAGCTCCTGAATGACACCCTCTGCCTCCAGCTGAAATGGGGCTGTCTTTGCAGCTAGTTTAAGTACTTCAGGGTATTCAAGCTATTTATGCGCCTGCTCTTAATGTGAACACTGCATGTGATGTCCTGCATGTGGATGTTGCTATAATGACTTGCAAGTCTACTTAAACTGATTATTTTCAGATGTAGTATTTTTCTAATGTATTACAAATTAACTGTAAGTTACTAAGTTGTACTGCCTCAATATTTAAAACACAGTATTACTGTCATCATATAATTAATGGCAATTACCAGACGAATGAAATTATTAAGTTTGGTATCCCAGAAATAAATAGTGACTATGAGAGAAAAGAGAAAGCGAAGTACACGCCAGTTAATTCAAATAACTAACTGAAAAAAAAATCAGGTATAATTAAGGTTATAGCAAACACTAATGATCATACTCTTATTTCCAAACTAATGCTGCTTTGAATTTTCATTCTGCATGTAGCATTTAATGCAATGTTTGAAGCTTGGTCTGAATAGATTCCATCATTACCGTCAAAGAAAAAGCAGTGAAAAGTTGATGCAGTTTCCCCATAGGTATGTATTTTAACTGAACATGATGTTTATGTAAACATAGCAACACATACGGCATTTAAAAAATCTTCTGTTCATCTATAGGGCCACAATGGAACCCGCTGGTCTGGCCCTGCTGCAGAGCAATGAAGCTGGTGGGTAGGATGGTGGTGGGGGTGGTTGTAACATGTTAAAATGAGGTCACCAACTTATGAAAATAATTTGGCAAGTAACAATGTTAAAAAACACTTTCAAAATACTGCGACCAGTTTAATATAGCACACAGGCCACAAGTACTGTCCACAGAGAAATTAATCTACTCCAGTGACACAGTGGTTTGCTTCCTGGCTTCTTTGGCAATTTCTGAAAACTTTTATTTACTATCAATAATTGTACAGATTGTGTGACAGTTCAACACATATATGCAATCTGTACTGCCCCAACCAGGGTAATTAACATTTCCTCTACTTTGTTATCACTCTGACTGGAGCCTTGAAGCTCTTCCATTCGCTCAGGAATATAGAAACAAGTATTGTGAACTGTAGTGCTATGCAATACCACAAAATTCTAATTCTGATGTGGCCCCTGCTTTCCAAGCTCCCTCTACCTCTCCGCTTTCTGTCCTTGTCTCTAGTAACTGCTCTTCTATATACAGGTGGAGATTTCTTTATCTTGTACAATGAGGGAGAATATGGAGTATTTGTTTCCTGTGTCTGAATTATTATTTCACCAACATAATGACCTCTAGTTACATCAATTTTGCTGAAAAATGATAAGATTTTATTATTTTTATGGCTGAATATGTTTTTCATTATACACATACACATATCGCTTTTTTCACATATTATAATTTAAATCCATCATCTGTTGATACAGATAAAGCAATCTCACTATTAGGTAAGTATCTAAAAGAAATGAAATTATTGTATTAAACCAGCTACTTGCTCCTCCACATTATTATTGCAGCCCTATTCACAGCAGAGAAAATACGGAATTTGCTGGCTAATTCCTAATACATCAAGCAAGTGCTAAAATACCAATATGTAGTGTTAAGAATAGTGAGTGAAGGACAATACGATGTGCCAGTCTACTTTAAAGGAGACAAAAATCAGTGATTAAATTTAAGATAGAAGCTAATCTGATAATGTGTTAATACAAATAACTGAATACTAGCTATCTAATTCATGGCCCTAAATGATAGCCAATACTACCAATTAAACATGTGTACTGCTTTTGTTTTAGTCTCTCTAAGCTTGAAACTAAAGCAAAGTGAGAAAGGTTTTCTGGCAACCTTGTTTACTATTAAATACTTACTTTACTTGACTTTGAGGGCAGGCAAATGGTTTCAGAATATGTGTTTAAAAGTAAGTTTGAGAAGACACTGTGGGAAATATGTTGAACATTTTGACGAGTGGTCTGTGATTCCATAGACTCTAGACTCATTTCCAAAGAAGTAAGCCAAGTGGTATAGTCTCCCAAAGGACAATGTAGACACTTTAAAAAGAACTGTGCCAAAATACTGATGATAGAACACACTAGATGAAGAAAATGCAAATTGTACACATTAGGAAGGAATAAGAATAACTGGTTCTAAAAGTCAGCTCTGAGCCTCAACCTGGACACTGCCATTTAAGAGTTATGTGGCTGTGGGTAAA
The DNA here is from genome assembly GCF_017591425.1 of Ochotona curzoniae. Taxonomy (NCBI): domain Eukaryota; kingdom Metazoa; phylum Chordata; class Mammalia; order Lagomorpha; family Ochotonidae; genus Ochotona; species Ochotona curzoniae. Next base: position 13,386,955 of record NW_024465023.1, on the reverse strand, counting down.
AATCATACCCTGTTGTTCTTTCATTACCTCTTTTATAGACCTACCTTTCACGGCTACTGTGATAATTATGTAAAAGAAAAAAATACAAAAAAAAAATGTGCTTGATACAAGATTAGGTATACAGCAAGCACTAAACAAATGTCAGTTAGTGGTTTGGCTGTTACAGTTCAATTCTGACTGTACACTGGGACCTCCTTGAAGAGCTTTGAAAGGTAATGAGTGCTGAAGCCGATTCCATTGCAATTAAACCAGAGTGTCCGGGGAAGGAGTCAGAAAGTGCTATCTTTAAAAAGCAGCACGGGGGTTCTAATATGCAATCAGGAATGAGAAGCTCTGAGAATGCCTCCTACAAATCGCTTAACTGCTGGCAGTCTAGATCCTTACTGCCTTCCAAGACACCTTCTTTATACAAATGCCATCTTTTTAAAGGGAGACAGTATCTGCCCCTTCAATTTATGTCACTGGTCCTTACTCTGCATTTTCTTTTGGAAGTTAAATTTTTTTTTTTTAATTTGAAAGGCAGACTTAAACATAGAGAGGAAGAAAGACACAGAAAGAGAGATTTTCCATCTTGTGGTTTATTCCACAAATGCCATAATGGCCAGAGCTGAGCCTGTGTAGAGCCAGGTACCTAGAGACTCTTCCAGGTCTCCCATGTGAGTAGAAGGTCCCAAGGCTTTGGGCCATCTGCTGCTGCTGCTTTCTCGGGCCACAAGCAGGGAGCTGGATGGGAAGTGGAGCATACAGGACTAGAACAGGTACCCATGTAGGATGCTAGCACTGCTGGCAGCAGCTTAATCTACTATGCTGCAGTGCTGGCCCACCTTGCTTTTACAGCACGATCTGAGTTCCTCTTCTCTATTCGGCCGATGGCCTTTACTAAGTATGCTAAAGATGAATCACCACATGAGGTATGAACCTATCATCTTGCGGACAGAAAGATTTAGCAGTGACAACCTTTACCTAGTGACATGATACATTCAGGAGTTCAGAAATACAAACTACAGAAACCAGTAACTAAACTTAAGATAGATAATTTGCTATTAAAAAAAAATAAAGATGAGGTTAATTTTGTCATAGCCGCAACAGACTGCTGATATATCAATTGCTTCTGTTAATCTGTTAATGCACCTAAAATTTATTGACTTGGCAGAGAGACAGAGGGAGAGAACAATGCTTGTAACAGGCCTCGCATGTGGGTGGCAGGGAGCCAAGTACTCGAGCCTCTGTCTGTTGTCCCCTGAGCACTTTAGCATGGCACCAGATCAGAAGATCAGACACAGTGCAGTAGGTAAGACTTGCGCCAGGCACTTCTGTGTGGGGTGCAGGTATCCCCAGCAGTGGCTTAGCTTTCTGCACTGCCATGCCCACCCCAAGCTTTTGGATTATATATCACTGATTTCTACTATTCTCATGGAGAGTTTACATGTATATTTCTAGTAATATAATATAATTTTTAATTCAGCAATATTTATTGTGCTAATTGACTTGGTTCTTAGCCCTAATGGGGTTTAAAATCTAACATGGCAAAGCGGGGGTGGGGCGGGAGAAAGTCCTTCCATTTCTTTTTAGGTAAGTTTCATTTCAGCTCCCTGAGCTCTTTTCAAAATGATACCACTTCTTGTGTGTCAAGTTCCTTTCACCAATAGCTATGACCTGTAGATACTTGAGTCTCTGAGCCCTCTTTATGTAGCCACACATCACAGATCTATATACAGAAAACCCCTTTCCTCTTCCTGGTCATGCAGATCATGTTATCAGCTCTGGCAGCCTGCCTCCTTCCTACACTGCCCTTTGCTTTTACAATCTCGGACCACAGGAAACATGCCTGCTCGTTTCTATAAACTGTGTGAAATGTGTCTTCCTGCAGCTCAGACCCTGAATAGACTAGAGCCATTTCTCTTCCCTCTCTTCTCCAGTTCTGAGAACTCTGCAAATAAGCTCTTACCAAGGCTAGTGTAACTTCCTCTTCATTAGCCAGTTCCACTTCCTTGGACCCAATTCTCTTTCCAGTGTCCCTTCACAAAGCTTCAAACTTGACTGTTACTACCTACCAAAAATGATTTCTTACTGAACAAACTGAAGGTGGAGTTTGAAGAAAGGCTATATTCTTCAAAAGAATTTTCATTGTATATGCCAAATCAGGAAATGACTGTACTTCAGATCCAAGTTACCTTTATATCGAATGTGCATGCCTCTAAAAATGTGGACTGAGAGCAAGGTCTCTGTCCTATTCATTTTGTCTTCCAACTAATATTTGGCCAAGAGGGAAATATTTGCAGCAATGAGACTGAGCCAACAGCATTTTTAAAAGCTAATTCCTGTGAGTACCTGTTATATACCAAGATTACACTTTTCATACGCATTTTTCATTTTTACAAAGGAGAAAACAGAAAAGAGTAAGTTACTTGCCTGCCATTGGTCACAGAGTTAGGGCTGACTTAGAAAACCTTGATCTGAACATCTCCATGTTATGCCTGCTAAGAGGCTGCTGTAGAGAAATAGAGCAGCCGCTCTAAGAAAGGAAGTGGACACCTTCTGAACCCTCTCTTTTAGACTGAAGTCTTCACAGAAGTTAAATGCCCCGGAAATGGCTACCAGTAAGGGGTCCTGAGAATATTCTTTGCAGCCACAAACAAAAAACAGAATTCACACTCCATCCCTTAGCAGATTCTAGCAATTGTCTTCAATATCCTCAGGATATATATTTACGCTTCGGTGAGTTATTCTTAAAATCCTGGAACACACATCCTGTTTCCCATCTACCCTTGTCACTCTATGCTTCTAGTTCAGTGGTAGCTAATTGGCTGCAGCCAACTGATTTGTTTTTGTTTGGCAAATTTATTCTGTGCAGGAGTGTTAAGAGTCTGTGAAAGGAAACAGGTGCTGGTTCTCTTAGTCTATTGTTAACTGCACATTCTTGTTGACAAATGCTTTTTATATCCTTTTAGGCTGAAAAGCAAGAAATCTAAAAAGTCCCACATGGAAGGAGAGATCACTAGTTTATCTGTTGCATGCGATGTGTTGAAATGAATGAATGAATGAATGCAAATATGAGAGAGAAGGTTCAGGCAGAAGATGGTCCTTTAGCTGGGGTGAGCCAGAAATTAATGCTCATCTATGAAAAACATGAGCTGTCATTTCTTTTCAACTCCATCTTTATTGCCATAAACAACCTACTCGAGAAAAAATGATCTTTTGGTCTAGTTATTGCTTTCAATGTGACAACTGAAATAAGCCTGGAATATATGTCACAATAACAAGAGAAGGCTAGATACAGCATGACATATCATGAGATCCTCCTATATGTGCAGCCAGTCTTGGCGACACATTCATGCCACTATACATACAGTTGTAAATATCCAAACGGTTCACGGCAGTACACAAAGCCAGAAAACAAAGCAGTTACTGTTTTATCCTTTGAATCAAAGTGACTATCATTAAAATAGCCAAGGACTCAACATTTGTTGTTTCGTTGCAGGAAAAGTCTGAAGAGAACTAAGAACAGAAATATGCTATCTCATGACCTTACTGTCTGATTGCTAGAAGACACTGAAGTCACACTATAACAATGGCAACTACTTCGGTCAACAGCTGGTCTTGTTCCTCACAGAAGATGCACTTTCTAACCAATCACAGCAACCAATCACCACAAAACTTCTCCGGAGCCTCAAATGCTACCACCTGTCCCATGGATGAAAACTTACTATCTACTGTGTTAGCAACATTCTACTCTGTTATTTTCATCGTGGGATTAATTGGGAACATAATCGCCCTGTACGTCTTTCTGGGTATCCACCGCAAAAGAAATTCCATTCAAATTTACCTACTTAATGTTGCCATTGCAGACCTGCTACTCATCTTCTGTCTCCCTTTCCGAATAATGTATCACATTAATCAAAACAAGTGGACACTAGGTGTGGTTCTCTGTAAGGTTGTGGGAATGCTATTTTATATGAACATGTACATTAGCATTATTTTGCTTGGATTCATTAGTTTGGATCGCTACATAAAAATCAATCGGTCTGTACAACAACGGAAGGCAATAACAACCAAACAAAGTATATATGTTTGCTGTATAGTGTGGACAATAGCTCTTGGTGCATTTTTAACTATGATTATTTTAACACTTAAGAAAGGAGGGCATAATTCGACAATGTGCTTCCATTACAGACAGAAGCATAACGCAAAAGGAGAGGCGATTTTTAACTTAATTCTTGTGATAATGTTCTGGCTAATTTTCCTACTAATAATTCTTTCATACATTAAGATCGGCAAGAATCTATTGAGGATTTCTAAACGAAGGTCAAAATTTCCTAATTCTGCAAAATATGCCACCACAGCCCGGAATTCATTTATTGTACTTATCATTTTTACTATATGTTTTGTTCCCTACCATGCCTTTAGATTCATCTATATTTCTTCCCAGCTACACGATTCGCCTTGCTACTGGAAGGAAATCGTTCACAAAAGTAATGAGATCATGCTGGTCCTGTCGTCTTTCAACAGTTGCTTAGATCCAGTCATGTACTTCCTCATGTCCAGTAATATCCGTAAAATCATGTGCCAACTGCTTTTTAGACGATTTCAAGGTGAAGCGAGCCGAAGTGAAAGTACTTCGGAATTCAAGCCAGGATACTCCCTGCCTGATACATCTATGGCAGTGAAAATACAGTACAGTTCTAAAAGCACTTGAAGTAAACGTACTGAAATGAATGAGATCATATCACCGCTTAATTCCTCGAAGAACTGAAAAATTATGAAACAAAACTCTAGCATTTACAAAACTAAGATCTCCAACCACTGCTCACATTTTGTGGATTTTTTTTTTTTTTTTTTTTGCTTACCTGTAAAACAGTTCATGGCAAAAAAAAAAAAAGAGCTTAATTTCATCATTCAATTTTAAAACTACTTAAAATCTTTTCCAGAATACACTGTTAAGCTAACATTCTAATTATAGGCTATAAAGTTAAATTAAATTCATGGCTTTAACAACAACATTGTTATAGTGACAGTCTTCTGAAATCACTGAAATAGTTATTAAAATCAAGCACTTAAATATTAATTTGTAGTGTGTTTAAAAATAAGTTAAGAGATTTGGGACTGACTTGAACTGTCAGAAAATCATATATTCATTTGCCATTTTAAAAGCTTGTATAATTTGCTGTTGCATTCATTTATGCCTAAATCTCTAACAGATGAAATGATAACACAATTCTAGTAAAATGTGATATCAGCCATTCTCTAGCACTGCTTAGAAGGAAATGGAATTTAAATAATAAACAATAAAGTTAAAATAGATAAGCTAAAAATCCATTAGTCTAGTGGCAATTGTACCTTACTTAAATTAAAAAGTTTAAGCAATTCAGCCATCTCAGCCTGGCTTTTGCAGAATAAAATTGAAGATGTATATATTCTATGGCCCAGCAAGTCCACTACAAGGTATATAATATTACAGGATTAGCCAAATATGTGCATAAGAAAGTATATGTAATGATGATCAGTGAATTACTGCTTCTATTCCTGAACAACTAAGTATGTATCACTGAAAACAGAGAAGTAAACTAATTTATTTACAAAGCAGAGCTAGCATACAGCACATTCCAATGAAACAAACCACATCTACATATACTAACAAGGGAAAAATCTCAAAAATAATGTTGAGAGAAAAAAACACATGTGCCTGCATGCGCACACACACCCACACACAAACTGCAAAAGTGGTATCACATAAAATACAAAATATAGACAAAAATCTCACTCTTTACAGATTTCATATGCAATATAAATAAAATATGTATTATCACACAACACACACACCAACATAGAATTAGTATTTTTACAGCTGTGGAGATTTGAAGCAAAAACACAGCAAAATGTCTATTAAATGTCTCAGTCTAATTGGTAGGCATCTAAGTTTTTGCTTTTAATACTACCTTTGGTAAGTTTCTAAGTGTCCAAAAGATTTCACAATAAAGAAAACCTATAGATCAGAAGTAAAAGCAGCAAACTGATATGTTCATATATGATCAAAAATAAAACTAGATGGTAAACTCTAAGAGAAATGTATCTTTTATTTGGTTCACAACAGTCTTCTTGAAGCTTCCTTAGTGCATTGTCTGCTACACAGGAAAGTGATACACATTTGTTGAATAATTAGCTGAATAAATTAAAAGATAAATGGATGAAGGAAACAGAGGAAATGAAGAAATGGGTGCTCATTAAAAAAAAAAAAGCAATGGGGGCATACCTAGTTTCCCTAATAAACCTGGATATGGCTGTGTAAAACACCATCAAACTGCAAATGAAAGGGGAGGTGGTGTTCTCATTAAGCACGCATTCTCCAGTTTCATGAGCATCTGTCCACTTCTTTGGTCACACATACAACCAGAATGCCACTGGCTAAACATGTAAAAGCCTATAATGACAAACTCCAATGAGCCATCCATAAGTTTTCAGAATATAGTTTTTCTAGTCAAATTGCTTTTAAATGGAAAGGAGGCTATTCATTGGGGAATCAGTGTTAAACACCATTAAGATTTTTGTTAGAGCTAAATTTATTTGAATGAGATTTGGTTTACAGTTATTACTTTTTTAATTATATCCCAACAAGTACACACAATTGTTTGAATAAAGAACTGGTCAAAACAAAAGTGAGGGTTTTCAAAAGGTTTATGGAAAAATGCATATTATGAAAAAATTCTGCATGGATTTCAAACATTTTTTTGCACAAACAGAAAATCTTTTAATTTCATTCTCTGTACTTTTTGAAATATATGTATTTTTAAAAGTATTAGAGTATACGAATTAAAATTTGTAGAAAAATTAGAAGAAGGCAATAATGTTATTTTGCCATGAAAATGTTAGCTAATATCATTTAACATTTGGACAATAAGCTCTAAGAAAAAAGGATCTTTTTTTAATTGAAATTCCCTACTTTTCTAAATGCAATTCAATATTCCTGCTTATATGATGTAAAATTATATATTTATTTGTTTTATTTGAAAGGTATAAAGACAAAGACACAGAAACAGATTTTCCATCTGCTGGTTCACTGCTCAAATGGGTTGGATGAGGCCCGAAACTTCAGTTAATGTCTCCCTCATGGCTGCCAGGGACCTGAGTACTCCTGCTATCCACTCTGCATTCCAGATGTACGTTAGTAGGAAATGGGAAACAGAAGCAGAGCTGAGATGTTAACCGAGGCACTCTGATATGAGATTTGGGATTCCCAAATGGCATCTTAATGACTGTGCCAAATGCCTACTCTATGTTTTTTAAAAATATAGTTGTGTATTTGTTTTTTTGCCCTTTGATACAGATTTACATACATAGGAAATCATCCTTCTCCATATCATCTTTCATCTCTTATTTGTCCCCAAGTTATTTCAATGGTAGTCATTCATTTCACTGTTATAGGATATGGACGTATATATGGTTTTAAATTGTAAAAACCTTTCTTTTCTTTCATGTTCAAAATTAAAAATATTTCATATAATTAAACATTTAATAATCCCACATGTCTTTATTGTAAGCATACTGGTTGAATGGTTATTAACTATTAGTTTCAAGGAACATTAAAATACACATATTCCAAGTTTGAGAAATTCTCATTTTTAATTAAAAGAGATGATTTCCATAATTCCTAAAGAATAAGTATCAAATTAATTTTTGGTATAACATCACTAAAATGTATTTTGAAGAAAATCTGTCAATTTCATAATTGATAGTTGATTGATAACATGCCTCAGAGTAATGGGAGTCTTGAAAATGTTTTGAGATAGCTAAAAAATACGCTAAATTTCATCACATTTAAGTGTATTTGTTAAGAAAACCTTTTATTTTTTTTTTATTGAGCATTAGTGTATGCAAGCAGGAAATACTGTTTCTTAACCTTCCCCAACCTAAGGTTTAGTTCTCAAAACATACAGAAAAAGGAAATACACACGTAAATACACATTTTCGCCTTGCAAAAGACCTTTAAAACAAGTTTCTAAATAACACCTCACATATGCAAAACCAAACAAGGGCAAAATGAAGTGGCAGTAGAGTGAGACATCAACATCGGCCATTGTTAGTTTTGGCAAAGTATTCTGTTTGATGCTGCTTGAATTTCCAAGATCACATCAGTGGAAAAAGATAATTATTTTCTGGTACATAAGATTTTGGTTTTAAACATCTGAGGTTTTTAAAAAGCATCCCTTTGAGAAACAGAAGGGACAGAAATGGCGGATATGGGGACGAGTGATAGAGAAACACACGAGAGAGAGAGAGATAGAGAGAGAGTGATTGAAATTTATGACTCCCATCTGCTGCTGCCCTGCCAGAGCTGAAGGGCTGCTTTCAGGCAGGGGCAGCAGGGTCCCCACTACTTGGGCCATCACCACCATATTCCAGGGTCTGTATTAGCAGGAAGCTTGAGTTATGAGGCAAGGCTGAGTATCCAATGCAGATACTCTGATGTGAGATGCAGGAATGTTAACTGTTGTTTTAACCGCTACAGTAAATGCTTGCCTGTCTCCAGCTTTAAAAACTGTTAGCCTATACAAACTAACAAAAAATCTAAAATAGACAGACAACAACAAGGAAAGCTTAGAATCAGACAGGAAATGGCCAGCATGGATTCACTTATACCTCACTAGGTGGGACACAAAGATTAGTTACTCCTCACTGGGGTATTGGGGATTTCTCTGCACACCCCTCCTAAAAAAAATGTTCTGTACCTAAACTGATGACACATGACTTGCTAGAGTTATAAGCCAGTTCAGACCACCTGAGAAACAACCAAGGTCAGCAAAATCATGCTTCAACACTATAAACAGCTAAATACTAAAATGAAAATAGACACGAGACAGCTGAATAGTAATCTATAGCCATTTTGAGGTGTATAGAACCCGGTTGAATATAACCAAAGTTGAAATGTCTATGAAGAAGTCACAGGATGTGGTTAAGAACCTGCATTTTCCTATTAACATACTGGTTAATCAATACCATGTCAATTAATGCCATAATGTTGTAAATTGTTGATGTTATGTTGGGGCTTTTAATTGATTGGGATGATACTCTGCCGGCTTTACCTTCAGACCAGAGATGGTCTCACCAAGAAATTGTTGAACTCACTAGGATAAGATGCTGGACTCTATTCTTGGTATATGCTTCCAATGAAAGAATCTCAACTGAATTTGAACTGTAGTAATGCAACAAGGTGGAGAAATCCACCATGGGGAGAGTGTTCAGGGAGGGGTGGGGGAATCCCAGTGCCTATAACCTGTGTCACAATAATGCAATTAATAATAATAAAAAAACCTGTTAGCCTAGAGTAGTCATGTTGACATAAAAGTAGCACTAATATAATCATGACTAAGCTTAAAAAGTCATACATGAGAGAAGCACATGAAATAGAATTTTCTCAAGACAACACAAATGCTACCGATACATGTTAATTAGTGAATTCATTTTTAGGCTTCTGAAATATGGGTATTGAGTACTCAAAAAGTTTTAGATTTTGGAGTATTTCAGATTTTTGATTAGGGATGCTCAAGTGGTAGAAATATTCCTGAATTTGAAAAACTCAGAAATATGAAACACTTTTGGTTCTAGGTATTTTGATTAAGGGATATTCAACTTATATATTGGGAAGTTATATTAGTAGATATTAAAATATATTCTTATCCTTCAATAAAGAAAATATGGTGGTCAGGCAAAAGGACAAACTTATTGATGGGATAGAATACACATCTCTAAGCAAGCCTAGATTACATATGTTTGAGAACAGTATATTACATATTAATGGCTCTCAAAAGGGTAGAAGCAGGAACAAGTTGGAAGGAAAGCTAGCACTGTTGGCCACAGTGTGCTGGAATCCTGCAAAGGTGGAGTTATGCGTAATTTTGAAAAGTTTCCCAGGTGACCTCAATACATTCTCCTCCTTTATGAAAAAAAAAATGTCTGCTAATCAAGGTTCCATCACAAAAAGCATTTGGGAAGGAAGGAAGGGGTTAATAAAAGGTGGTGTACCTATTTCAAACAAAGCTAATTTCCATCCTTACCTTGTAACCACTAAAACATTTATACATAAATTGATTAAAGACTTAAATGTAAATAACAAGGCAAAAGTTTAAAAGTGCATAAGTGACTGTCTCATTTAAGGGTATAAAGAACTTTCTGTTAAAAAAAATAACACGAGTAACTACAAGGCAAAAATTCCTAAATCTGCCTGAAACATTGATGTTCTTGGCCTTACGCAAAGTACAAAGCAAGAAAAACACAACAGATATGACATTTACTGGAAAAGCAGTGATGAACATCATAAATTTATCAACATACCTGTGGTAGGTTTTTTTTTTAATTGGAAGGACGTATTGAAAACTTGGACTATAACCTGGATTATGTCCACACAAATGAGAAGGGAGCTACAGCATGCGCTGATTGGATGAAGGGGCGCTCTTTTGGCATTGCATGGCTCAGTTAAGTGACTGCTGTAGTCTTCTGATTAGTTTTCTGATAGACTTGGTTAGTTGGTTAGGAATGATAACAATAAGTCTAGGGTTAGAAAGAAGGTAAGAGGCTTCCAATAATTGAACTTTTACCTCTCATTTCCCTCCTTCAACTTCCCACACAAGGGGACGGAAATAAGGTAAAATTTGTGTGTCCTTCCTTATGCAAAGAGTTTTGCAGGCATTAAACAACTTCATCTTCATTGTATTGTAATGCAAGCTGGAACTGCATTTCAGGTTTGAATGGAAATTGATGGACTCCCACTCTACAAATGCTGTCTCTGCTAAGGCAATGTCTTTCATGTCAGTTTCATTCTACCCAAGCACAACAGTGATCACTGGGATGCCTTTTGTTTTGAAAAACATAACTTGCCTTCATTAGAATTTTGGAGCAAAAGCTTCTATTATCATTCATCAAAATGGTCTGGTGTTAATAAAATGACCAAAAAATCCTGAGGGCTGGTTTTCTAATGACCACACCTTATACACCATGTGAAAGCTCTATCTTAAATGTGGACAATGACTTAGAACAAACCAAAAAGTTGGATCTATTAAGGCTTATCTCATATCCTCCCTCCTGGAAGTTCCTTACCAGAAGTTAGCCTTCATTATGCTGGTGTGCATTTTCATACTTTTATAATGTATGTATGCACAACAATATGTACCCTTTTTGTTTTAGAAATTCACACAATTGCTGTGTAATACAGTCTCTTGTATTTTCCATTTAAATTATGTGTAACCGTGTGATACACATGCATGTTACACATCTTCACTGATGCAGCGCTTTACTGAATGAATACACAAGAGTTCATTTTGCCTTTTCCCCTAGCAATGGGGAAACCACTTAGGTGGTTTCTAGTTTTTCCACTATTATGGACCTACTTAATTGAAGACTTCTGTACACTTTGTGCCCATGTGTGGAGTTTCTCTATGATTTGTATCTAGAAGCTGAAACGCATGGTTGTGAGGATATGAACATCTTCAGTCTATCTCAATGTTGAAAGTGGACTTTCCAAGGTGATTTTACTAGTTTATACATCTATCCCACCACAAGTCAAAAATGACTTCCTGCTTACCCACATCCTCAGTAACACTTGGCTTTGCTAATTTTTGCCAATCTGGCAGCTGTGAAATGGCATCTCACTGTGATTTTGATTTGTACTCCCCTGGTTACTCGTGAAATGGAGTATCGTATCATTTACTTCTTTAAGTTCTTTCTTGAGTGAATAGTGTCTTTATATCCATACCTCTGTGACAACAGATTGCTTTCTCTCCACCCCCCCCATCTTTCCTACTTCTTTTTTTCAAATGTTTTAAGCAGTTCTTTACACATCCTGGATAGGAACCAATTGTTATGGGTTGCAAATACAGGTCATCTCTGCTAGTATGTTGCTGTCTTTTACTTTGCTATTGTTTCTTTCCCTGGGCATCTCAAGCAAAGTAAAAAACAAAAATCTAATCAATAAATCTAAAAACATGGATCCTTCCAGACACATTCCTCAAGGATCAGCCTAAAAAATTTACAAACAAAATTATAACTACACAATTTCACATTTTGCTTTTGGATGGTACAGCAGTCTAAACTGTTCTTTGAAAAATATGAAAATAGAAATGTTTTCTGAGTATAGACATATACAAGAATTTTAAAAAGATAAACAGTCTCTTTGATTGGAGATGATCTGATTAAATGTTTTAGCATAAACTAAAGACTTGGTCATTAGCTAGGGGGATGAGGGAAAATTGAAAAGAAAAAGAGTCCCCCCAAAACGTTGGCATTGTCTATCGAGCAGAGTCCAAAGGATGAATCTTAGCCAATGGATACGGTATCGTGAAATGGGGGTAGGGTACCTTTACTACAACCCGGGTTCAATACTATGATCCCATTGGTAAGGCCATGGCAAGAACCATGGTAAGGCTGAATCAAAAAGGTGCTTTTTGTTGTTGTTGTTTGCTTTTTTTAGCTCAGTAACATTCAACACTACTAAACAGTGAACGGAGAGGCAAACAGGTTAAAAGAGGAATCAGACTGCCTGTGACCAATTCCTGGCTCCATAACTTAACAATGTAATTATGGAAAAGATCTGGTTCTTTTATTGAGAAAACAGAAATAACAACACCCAACTCATGGAGCCTGTGGACAACTAAATGACTTAATAAATGCACCTGACAGGCACAAAGCATTCACTAAATGTTATCCAGACACCCAAATGCCAAAGGAAAGGTCAGAAAAATGCATACAGTGCAATGGCCAGGGGCTGAGAGTAAACATCTGAACTATAGGAGAAGCTGATTTGGATCAAATGAGGTAGAGGAAACAACTCTAGAAGGGCAATTTAAACTTCATTTTCATTATCAACAGCTGGGTCTTACGACAAGCGAGGCAGCGGATCAATTCCGTTTTATGCTAGTCAGACCCACACTCTGAAAACTCGAGCAAGTAAAAGAGCATGAGGGGCATCTGACAGGAATGTTAGATGAATCACATATCTGATCCTTGACTTTCTCCTGTATAGTCAGAGTGGTCAAGCTGATAACCACCAGGCATTGTGAGACACGGTCAAGCCACCTCCACTATGAATCTGCCACAACAAACAGCAAGCACTTAGGTGGGAAATGGCAACCACTATAATGTGTTAGTTTCAAAGTTTGCCCAAACAACATGTTTCAGAATGAAAGGATCTTAAATGCCTTCCATTAACACTGCTGCCTTCCACTAACACTGCCGGCTGAGGCCCTTCTAGACAGTTCTTCTCTACATTGCCTGCTTATTCCTGTGTCCTTTTACTTACTGAGTCTTTCTAGCACCTTCCATACCTCCTTCAACTGTTTTCCCTTCATGTACTCAGGAGGACCTCTTTCTCTTCTCCAATTCAGTTTTGTCTCTGCTTTTCAACCTTGTTAGAATTGCCTTTCTCACAATTTAGTGCTCTTTTCCTTTGTGTTCTCCAATCTGCCAGAAGCAAAAAATGCTTCAGATCTGTGGAAATTTGATTCACACTCAAGAACAACAGTGTTTCTTCTCTATTACTTGCAGCTGGCTGCAAAGGGAACTGATGAGGTTTGCATGCATGTTCACATTCAGTTCCCCTTTGCGGCTAGTGAGACTAGAAAAACACAGGAACACACCAGGTCAGTACCCGTCTTGTGGGGACAGATTACAGAGTTCCAAATATATGTGGCAAGTAGGGAGAGAAGGTAGTTTAAGTAAAAGTGAGTCTTATGGTCAACAGTTTTGACATTCAAGACTCCAAAATTCTAGATTAAAAAGTCCATAGATAGAAAAGGAAAAGCTGTTTACGGAGCAGAGAAAGTACAAAGGAAATAGGATGGGTTCATGCACACATTTAATCAAAGGAATAATCAAAACAACACGGCAACTCATAGACACAGCTGCCATGCTGCTACGAAGGAAAATTTCCTTTTCTTTTAGCAGCATTACCCTGGAAATAATGGACTCTGAGACATACATACTATATTAGTTCCCAAGGAAACAGCTAATTTTCTGTACTTCAAGGAAAAAATATTAAAGTCAGAGTAGAATATTAAAATTGTAAGTGATTAAAAGTAATGTGATAGACTAGAAATAGTCTGATTCCCCCTGGTTCCTGAGCTGAGGTCTATTACCCAGGCCTTAGAAGAGCAGGTATTTAGATATACTTAGACAAATACAATGAGTAGATATTACATGACACCTTAGCGAGACCTTCCAAATTCATTACACCCTCTCCAAATCCTGTGACTGTCACAATGTAAATATGCCCAGGGTGAAGACTACATGGAGGGGCTGGCACAATGGCTCAACTGGCCAATCCTCTACCTCCCAGCATGGCATCCAATATGGGTGCTGGTTCATGTCCTGGCTGCTCCACTTCTCACGCAGCTCCCTGCTTGTGGCCTGGGAAAGCAGCCAGGTTCTTGGGACCCTGCACCTGCGTAGAAAAGCTGGAGGAAGCTCCTGGCTCCCAGCTTTTTATCAGCTCAGCTCCAGCTGCTGCAGCCATTTGGGGAGTGAGCCAGCAGATGAAGATCCTTCTTTCTGTAAAATCTGCCTTTCCAATGAAAATAAATAAAGACTATGTGGAGAGAAGTCAGGACAGTTCAAGGGCACCAGGTTTCCAGACATGTGAATGTCTGCACCACCCAGCCTCAGCTGAGCTGTCAGAGGCCAAAGCGACCACAGTGAATGGATCCCCAAGTGAGACTGACACAAGAACTGTCTGCCTGAACTCAGAGAGCAAATTGCAAAACTGAGCGCAAATAAATGATTTTTGTGTTAAGTCACAAATTCTGGATATGGAGTAATACAGAGAAGTAGATAAATAATGCATATATACTATTGATGTGGAATCTGTGCTGCATTAATGTCTAAAAAGGCAACAATGAATACAGCTAATTTCTTTAATAGCAAAAAGGATCATGCTGGGACAGGTGGTTTAGCCTAGTGGTTAAGACACCCATATGCCAAAGTACAGTATCCAGGTTCACATCTTGGCTCTGCTCCCAATTCCAGCTTCCTGCTAATGCACATCCTGGGAGGCAGCAGTGAAGGTTCAATTAGTTGGGTCCCTGCCACCCACTTACGAGACCTGGACTGGGTGCCTGGTACCCAATTTTGACCTGGTCCAGCCCCAATACTGGGGGCACTTGTGGAGTGAAGCAATAGATGAGAGTTACCTCTGCTGTCTCAAGTGATAAATATAGATTTTAAAGGACAATGCCATCACCTACTTTATTCTGAGAATGTGTGGACATGCCTGTGTGATGTACTTTCTGAACCACTGTGTGGTGGGAAGCAGGGACGTTACGAAAGATTGACTAACCAATGAAAGGATTTCAGAAATGAAAGCACACACTCCCCAGCTGGAGAGAGCTGGGTAAGGAGGCGACCAGCTCTAGGAAGAAGTGAGGGCAGTGGAGCATAAAGGGGATTTCTCCCATACTTTTCTCAAAACGTGAAATATAATTTAAATTACATTCATTAGCAGACAGAACAGGTTCCCATTATTTGACTTTTAAATAATATCCATCAATTGCTATTATTAAAAAGAAATTAAGGGAAAACCAAAAAACAATGAGAATTTTCATATACTAAAATGTCAGATTTTTTTTTATCATTAACATAACCATTGTTGTCAATATTCTGCAAAGGTGACTCTTGTGATAATTGCTAGTAGGAAACCAAATAAAGTGAAACAACCCGCTAAGGATACATCTTACAGTAAAGGCACACAACTGGCACTGAGTTTGCACCTTACGGCCCCAAACCTGGGGCTGGTGTCATGGACAATGGATTAAGTAACCGTTTGTGACACCAGCATCCCAAATCTTAGTACCAGCTGCTCTTCTTCTAACCTTGCTCCCCTGGTAATGCACCTGGGAAGGCAACGGAAGACGACCCAAGTGCTTGGGCCCCTGCACCTGGGAGAAGTTTCTGGCTCTTAGCCTCTGCTTTATCCAAGCCCCAGCTGTTGGGGGCATTTGGGCAGTGAACTGGCAGATCAGGACTATCTCTTTTTCTATCTCTGCCTTTCTCTTAAACGTTTTTAAAGATTTAACTGGAGGAGGAATGAATTAAACTTTTAACTTTGTTCTTGATTACAAAACAGCACGATAACACAGGAAGCTCAGGCCCGGGGAGGGGAGAATCTTTTGTCACCTTTCTCTGAGACACTTCTGTGGTGCCAGTTACTGTACTAACATTGAGTGGAGAGGTGGTATTTCCCCCAAGTACACAAGAGGAGATAAAAATTGCACACACAAAAAAGTGTATTATAAAAAGCAACTGCATGGGGCCAGTACTGCGGCATAGCAGCTTAAGCTACCACTTGGGATGCCTGCACCCCATTTCAGAGGGCCAGTTTGAGTCCTGTTGTTTTTCTGTCCCATCATCTCTGCTAATGTGCCTGGGAAGCAGCAGATGGCTCAAGTCTCTGGCGTCAGTCTTGCCCAGGCCTGACTGTTACAGTCATTTGGAAGGTGAACAAGCTGTGGATGAAAGATCTGTCTTACTCCCCTCTTACTTTGCCTTTCAAATAAGTAAGTAAATAAGTAAGCAAGCCTTTAAAAGGGGTCACAATCCATGATCTAAACAACTACTTTTATTCTACCACATTTAAAGTGGTTTTGACAATGGTTAGGAGAGATAGTTTTGAGGATTTGTGATATTTTAAAAATGTATTGTATATAAGTAAAATGGAAATCTTTTCAACCGATTAGTGTTTACAGGCCTCGCTTATATGCCTCCTGAATCAGCCTTTTTGCTCTTTAAATTACTGAACTATTTACTGCAGTACCAAGCCTTTGATTATAACATAAATTAAAAACACATCACCTCAAACATGAAGGACGGATTGAAGAAATTGCGGGAGGATGGACGAAAAGGGAGAATGAGAAATACCGTTACAGTCTTAGATTTTTATATAGAAACTATGTTGAATCTATTCTTCATATTAAAGTAACAATATGAGAATTGATGAAGATTTTGTCATAGCAATTATCACATATTTGCTGTGATTCTGAGAATCTACTGTATCAATATATTCATTTAAATAAGTGTTTTTAAGCTACCAGTTTTGTCATTTTATTGGAGCTTAAAAAGAACCTAACCAAACTTCTCTATTGCCCTTCAGTTGGAAAATCAAGCTTTATGCTTCAGCTTCTGACAGCAGGTTTAATTTGGGCTAGTCTTGCATTGCCCTCTGCTGGCCAAAGCACCACTACAGAAGTGTCTCTTCAAGATTTGTTTTTCCCCAGGTTCAATGTTAACACAGGTTTCTTCTTTCAGAATGCTTCCCACCCTCCCAGATATTTCTGGAGACAAAAACTATAGATCTGCTATTATTTCCCAGCTTCAGTATTTTTTTTTAAAGTTAATGATGATCAGGTGAAAGGGGGGCATACTTGTTCCCATCTGCTTGTTCACCCTCCGAAAAGTCCACAGCAGGATCTGGGAACCCCATCCAGGTCTCCCGTGTTACAGCCAGGATCCCAGACAACCCAGCTGTCCCCTGCTGCCTGCCATGGTCCACGCCAGCAGTCAGGAGCTGGGTTCAAGGGCCGTGATGTGGGAGGCAAGCATCCTAAGCCTGCATCTTTAGGTGAAATATCTGTCGCCCTGCTTCAAAACTCCACTCTGTATGTTTACTAAAACCCACATTTGAGGCTGATCTGCAGTAAAGTGAAGGGGAGAAGTAGTAATGCGAAAATATTACAAACTATGTCAGCTACAGGACCATGTGAGAAGTACTTAAAAATAACAAGTGATAACTTAAATCTTAAAATCTAAAGTATCTCCATCCACAAAAAATTACCAACGTGCAACCATTGATGAAACAGCTGATTCAAAGAAAGATCATCAGCAAATGATAAAATCCAGTGGGTGAAATGGAAACAATAGATTCACAGAGTATGAAAATGTAATCTTTGGAGTACTTAGTGATTGAAAATGGATAAGAGCATATTTACAGTTTACAACAGAGAGCTGATAAAAGTTAAGCATCAGAGTGAAAAAAAAATGAAAACAGGTGCATTAGTGACAACTATTTTTGGTTCTTAGTGATACTTAGTTTTATAAAAAGCAAGGAACTAGATTCTGATAAGTATTCTCAGATATGATCATTATCAGTATAAAGCAGCATCTAAGAATGTAGGCTGTGGAGAGCGGAGCCGCGCCTCAAAGATGGCGCTTGCTGACCATTGCTTCGTGGCACAAAGGTGGTAAACAGGTTTTGGGAAGTTACTGAGGACTGGGCCGAGCACGCAGGGAAGCTACGTGACCTAAGTCATGATTGGTGTGTTTATCGCATGACGTGAGGAGCTGTGTATGGATTGGTTTGTGCTATGTAAAAGGGTGTGGGTAAGAAAATGGTTAAAAGGAGATTCCCCTGGGCATGCTTCAAGGTTATGCTGTAATCGCTTCACTGTAATAAATCTTACAACTGTTGCAACTTTTTCTTTCTTTTCTTTTCTTTGCTACTACGCTTGAAGTCTTGACCAATAAACTTTTTAAAGAGTCTTTACTGTATCGGGGTTTTGCTCGCGGGACGAGGGACCCCGATAGTAGGCTGAGTTTAATTCTAGGCCTTTCAATACACCAGCTGCAGTACCACTTATTATTGACTACTATATTATGATTTATCCTCTATACGCTAAACCTATTACCTAGAAAATGATAGTAATAATAGTACCTATATCCAAGATATGTTGAAATTACCTATGCAGTTTAGTAGCTATCATTTATTATTGCTAAATTTCTAAAAATGATTCTCAGGAAAACTTATGATTTCAATATTGGAGGACTTAATGAGACCTTATCTTTTCCCACATGACTAGGACAGGAAATGACATGGAGGAGAGGGCTTAACTTTCAGACAATTTGATCTCAAAATTTAAAAGAAGTAAGTGGTAATAGAAGGGCCAGGAAACTTTAGTTCTAGAAAGACAGTCGGAGTGGTGAGACTTCTGAGCTGGCATATGATGTCTTTTTAATTCCCTAAGTGTCACTGCCATCCAAGTTGGAGGGGGTGGTGTGTGTGTGTGTGTGTGTGTGTGTGTCCTGCAAAAATGTAACAGACCACATCAAAGGCTTCACATTCAGAACTCTATCTACCTCTGGCTTTTCAACACATTAACCAATTTGTCCTAAATGGATTAATTGAACTTCAAAATGTATACAGTATCTAGAAAATAAGAGGTACTGGGAAAAGTAAACATTGAGTTATTCATCATGTTTAGAATTTGGCAACAATGACTCTTACAAGAGAAAGTAAATCTCCTAAGCATTTGTTAAGTTTTTGGTTTGATTTTTGGCCACAACATTTATAAATTGGAATTGTAATTACATTAATAAGGGAATAATTTTACACCTTATTGTACACAATATTTTTGTTATCTTTCGAAACACTGTTATTTCTCTTTTCTTAAAAATGAGGAACTTAACTAATACCTATGTAATGAACATATTTCATTTGTTTCTCAAATTCCTGTAACCATGTCTATAGTAATTAACATTCATTTAAAAATCTGTAATACTTTTAAAAAAGCAAATTTATTTTTATTGGAAAGGCAGAACTACAGAAAGGAGAGACAGAAAGATCTTCTATCCGCTGTCTGATTCCTTAAGTGGCCACAATGGTCAGAGCTGCGCTGATCCGAAGTCAGGAGCCAGGAGCTTCTTTTGGGTCTCCCATGCAGGTGTAGAGTTCCAAGGATCTGGGCCATCCTCCACTGCCTTCTCAGGCCACAAGCAAGGAGCTGGATGGAAAGTGTAGCAGCTACCGGCATCCATATGGGATCCCCATGGATACAAGGCGAGGTTTTAGCCACTAGGTTTTCGTGCATGGCCGGAAATCTATAATGCTTTTGACACGGTTGAGTTTACTTTAGCGGTAATCTCTGCCTTTTGAAAATTCTTCAGGATTCTTTACTTAGGATTTTTTTCTTTTTTGAAATATGGCTAATTTATTTTGCCAAGGGCACATTAGAATGTGAATTAATTAATACTTCACCTTGTGCTAATGTGGTGTATCAAAACTGAACTCTTTGAATTTATAATCCTTAAAATATTATAATATGATGTGGAGCATTTTCAGAATCATTTCTGTCACATTTTCAGTTTCTGATACTATAGGTACGTTTATAATATGCTTTGAGTTTGTAGGCTAATATTTAAGCTAGTATGGCTCACATTTCAGATACAGAGCTGAACCCCGCTGATCTAAGGAAGACTGAGAAAAACACACAATTTGTTGTTAACTTCACGTCATAGCGCTTGACTACTCTACAGGCATCCGTGAGTCTAAACTGCTCTCTCTCATTCTGTGCCTATGTGTGTGTACTGTCAGTTTCCCTTTTCTTTCTGTATTCTGATAAACTCTTATATTATTTTTGTCTTTGTTTTGCTTTAGAATTGCCTGATTTTCTTTTAAAAAATTTATATCTCTACATGATCTTGTCCAATGTATTTTTCTACATTTTGACTGTGTTACTTGTAAATGGTGTATAATTGTGATAGGTTTTTAATAATAGTATGAATATGTTTGGATTTTAATTGGAAATTTTAGCCTGAATTAATATAGCATTTAGTGAAATCAATGATTTATCATTTTAAAAAAAAGGATACATAGAAAAGAATGATTGGTTCTGAAACATGATGTGAGCCAAGTCTGACTGATTCCAAGATTTCAAGTTTCAAAACTTGACAGTCTGCAAAGGGATTTTTGGCTTATCTAATCCAATACAGAAGTTTCTCCCTTCCCTAGATCTGTCCATTTCCTGTGTTCTCCACATGCCACCTCTGAGGGGATAATAACTCCTGAGACTCCAGTGAGGCTGCCACTGCATCTCTGTGCAGTGCGTTCCTCAAGACAACGACTCCACCAGTGTGTTCCAGCCTAGATAGCAGGAAAAAGGCTGAAGCTGAAGGCGAGCCAAATTTGGATTACTGGGTCCCTTTAGGTTGGGTCATTAGCACTTTCTTAAAAGGCTAATTACTAGTCTATGTTATGACACATTTCCAACCTTTGGGCTTCATCCTGTGCTGTTTTTATATTTGTTTTGAGAGCAATACTCTCCATCACTGGCTGAGAAACAGGTCTGTGGAATAAGTAGAGGTTCTTCTTCACACCCTAATTAAGGGTGGGACGCCCATGGTTAGAGCTGCTTGTAGCAGGTGGTAAGGGCCACAAGCAGTGCAACTGGAAACAGGGCTGTGGCCAGACACCACATCCTGAGAGAACAGGGGGCTCAGCGGGCCTTTAACAAACCACAGTTCTGAGTGACAGACAGAGCTGTGCCCCACTCCCTCTCAAAGTGAACCCTGGCTTGGGTGTGCATTGAACTGGATATGGCTTACTACTGGCTCACTTTGGAATGTAATGTTTCAAGGTTAACTATGGCAGGCATGTCTTCTCTTCTTGCATATTAGGCTCCCAATGCTCTGGGCTTCTGATTGGTCAGAAGACTTCTCAAAGGACCAACTGCAGCCTGTTTGGAAACTAGCTTGGATAACCTAAAATAACTTTTTGGTTGAAGCACAAAGATTCAGGTGTGACGAAGCTGTCAGGTGTCTTCTGAGTTCCGGCTCTGTGGCAAACTAGAAAGGAAACTGAATTCTAATCATGTGAATCGGGAAAGCTTTCACGCACCTTTGCTGTATATAGCCCTTCATGGATTGTCAAAATGACGATCACATGACTACTCTTTGAACTCTTCCAAGTAAATTCTGGGACCAGATTAAAAACTGCAATTGCTAGTCATACAAATCTATCTCAAAAGCAGAAACATAGCACAAGGAATTGAATGGTGGAAAACTAGTGTAACATCTCAAGGAGGCAGATAATAAGGGGTCAGAGCAGAACACTTGGGTGATGAGTGCTCGGCAGATGATACAGGAAGCCTTTAGAACTTCTGGGTAAAAACACTTGGACTTGGACAACAAACAGAAGCAGAACTTTGAAGAGGAGAGTGACGGGAAAGATGAGAACCATAGAAAACTACTGGTGACCTGAATAAGGAAACTCTAAAGAGGGTTGGGTGACCAACCGAAAACTGCAGAAGTGACAGAGCTGATTTCAGAGTCTAGATCAAGAAGGGCACTGTAATTATGGGTTTGTTCTTTGGAACTACACTGAGGGAAGCTAGGCTCTTGGAGAATCTACATGGCTTTACGATTCTGGATATTTTTCCCCAATTAGTCATGTGCTTGCTAATCTAGTATTTCCAGAAATTTATTCTTCTCCAGCAAATGCAAGGGTATTTCTTAGTTTCTTGGGAAATATTTTGATTTGGAAACTTGAAATGATTAAAATAAAAAAGTCTTTATATTGATACAGTTAGACTAAATATGTAAATCACAAATAATTTATAATGATATTGTCAGAAGAAACTGAGAGACATCATCTGAATAAAATCCAGAATTGTCATAGTTGCCATTACCTCCAAGTCTGGAAGGGAAATTCCACTTGAATGAAATTAAAAACTAGACCATACTTTTACTATCATAAAGTACCCTTTATTTATTGGCAAGAAAACCAATAATCATTGCTTTCTAATGTATCAAATGCCATTGTTTTAATTTGCTAGTTGTATCACTATTGGCATGCTAATTAACTTCTCTGAGCTTCAGTTTCCTCACATGTTCCTCAAAATGCGACTCTAACATGTCTGTTGGCTTCTAACACTTGGCACCAAACTGCTGCTGGCCACACATTCTCCTTCTTCCCCGGGATATTCATGGAGACTTTCAGAATCACTCTGACTCACTATTTCTTCCACTTTCCAATCACAAAGCAGTTGAAATTTGCACCATAAGTTACATATTAATCTAAATTTTTGGTTATGGACTCTAATTTCTGAGGGACTCCAAAAGAGCTTGTGGCTAATGCACTACTTCTGTGACCAACAGAAACCATTCAAAAACAGCAGAAATGCCAATAAATATTTATTGGATGAATTAACCCGTGTAAGAAAAATACGTAGCATTAATAACCAAAATAGTATATGAATTGGGTAGACCTAACATTTTCTAGGCATTCCTTCCCAATAAATAATCAGTGGGCTGATGGTGATTTTTAAGCTGTATTTCTGATTCCTCCTTTGCTTCAGTGGTTAGTATCTGTGGCAGCTAGTTTTTCGGATGGCTTCTTTGGTCACCACCTCCTGGTACTTGTCCCTCCCACACGGAATCAGAACTGACTCTAGGAGGTCAACAAAATGCAGGAGTGACAGTGGTGACTGCAGAGGTTATATCAAGAAAAGGTACTGTACATACGGGCTTGTTCTCCTGAAGAACTTGTTCTGAGGGAAGCCAATCACCATGCCTGAATCAGGTGATACTGAAATGAACTTTCAATCATTTTCACAGTGTTACGCTTTGAACAATAGTTTGAGTGTCTTCCAACAGTCCATGAGATAAAGGCCTTAAGCCAGAGTTTCATGTTAATAGATTAAGGATGGAATTTAATGAATTTATGCTGGCTGAAGGTTGGGCACTGCAAAGTGACTAGATTGGATCAGTATGTTAGAACGGGGTCGCCATGTCAGAGTCCAGGTGGCTTTTTCAGAAGAGACCACAGAGGGTAGACAATGAGTGTTCTCTTTGCCTCTCTGCTTCTTGACTTACAATGTGATGCTCCTTTCATGGGCACCCCACCATCTACTGCCCTCATCAGATCCCACATTAACAGGATGGCCCAATTGTGAATCTCCAAAATTGAGCTCAAATTAACTTCCCTTAAGAAGTGGTTTCTCTTAGATATTTTAATAGTAATGAAAAGCTAATATAGCCACATCTCATTTTCATTCTCTAAATTCTACAAACTGCTTTTGTTTGTTCTAAGTAATTCCTTCCTGGAACATGATACATTATCAAAGTAAATTTGATAGGCATTCTAGAAGCTAAATTACTCTGCAATCAGGAGTCTCCTGGATGAATCACTCTGCTTAACTAAATGATAGCAAGCATCCCAAAACGAACAGCAGAGTAAAATCCAGATACTTCCGGTAGTTTCACTTTTGTTTTCAAAATATCAGCAAGCCTTAGGGAGAAATCAGGCAACCGATATGAAAACAGGTACACACTGGGGATTACGAAACGGCAAAGTGTTTTTATTAATTTTAGATAATGATTTTTCTGGTTAAAGTGATCAGGCTTGATTAAATTAGATTTTTATTAACTTTTCGGGCTCCCACTGCTTTAGCTATGCAAGGAAGCGTAGCACTTCATGTACGTCTGGTACCTCTGTTGCTTCCCAGGCAGATCAGACAATCCCGTACATAAAATGGGCTCTTTAATTCTTTATGTCAGTGGAACTATTCATTTAGTCAGAGGCTTATTAGGTACTTCTTAGGATTGCCCACATCCATTATAAAGTGCTCCAAACAGCGTGTGAACATGCAGAGGAAAAGGAGAGGTAGAGGAGGTCAGCTCAGTTCAGTCTGTGCTTCCAGCGAGCCTCTGTGGGCCTTAGCTTCTTCAACTTTCAAATAAGGGGTCAAATAAAAAGAAATACATCTTTAAAAATAACAGAATAAAATAAGGGGTCTCAATCCATAAGTGGTTATAAAATTCTATTCCAGCTCTACGATGTTCAATAGGAAAGCTGCTGAGTGAGGAAACTTTTGAATGTCGTTTCCCTCCATTCTGGATGAAGATAGATCACAAATAAGTCTCATTCACCAATGGTTTTACTGTCTGCACCAACCGGAGAGTGGTAGCTCTATCATTAGCTGTGAGGAGTTAAGCCTTTCAATGCAACTTAGCCAATCATGCTAAAAATAGAGCTGAGATGTAACTAGTTCACGAAATAATCATAAGGAAGTACAGTATGTATATTGTCCACTAACTTCCTCCCTCTACAGAAATAGAGAAATGAGGGCTTTTTGCAGAGGTCGTTGCTACGTTTACCATAACTATTGAATTTCCTCAATACCCTGTTTAATTTCCTTTTTTTACTGACTAGAGTTGCTGTCATACAAGAATCTATTTACACTGATTAGTGATATTGAACAGTGAAGAAGACCAGAAAATTATCTGATATTTGGCATCACCACTTTGAACAATATCACCTTAGCTGGCATAAACTACACAATCAGGTAAGGCTGATTATCTCTTCATTTTCAGCTTAAACATTAACTGTAAAAGTTCTTGATAGGATTAAAATTTGACCTTTTTTTGAAAACTGACCAAGAAAACATACTGAGTATATCGATTATGTAGGCAATCGTTAGTAACTGTTAAAGTGGCAGAACACTGCCCTTTTGTCCAATCAGTAGAGATATAATGTGTGCAGGGATGATCTGAGGCAGACTTTCTACTGAAGGGAGTGTGGGCTTGGAGCCATTTTCTGGAAAGCAATTCTGCATCTGTAGCATGTACTTTTTATTTGATTTTCTAAGTACAGTGTTATTTTCTAAGGTTGAGAAACCAATTATCTTGTGGTTCTTATATCAAGACTTTCTTTTAATATAATCATAAAGGAAGCTGCGTTTATTACATAAGATCAAAATGTAACATTCACTATGTAAAATCAAATTTAACATATGATAACTGTTTCCTAAGAAATACACTGGCTCCCTTCACTTTCTCCTTGATGAATTTTTAAATCAGTGAGGTTACAGATCAAGCCCTGCATATTTATGATTGGGTCCAGAGTAGCTGCACCAGGATTCTAGCTCATCAGGGTGCACTGGATTCTGAGGCAAGCTCACTGCGAAACGTGGACTACTGTCTAAGTGAAAACTCAGAGACATAAACTAAAATAACAGAGACACTGATTAGGAGTCAAGGGCCTCAGTATTTGAAGTAAGACACTGTGCAGCCTTCAAGATTTCAGATCTTTGGACATGGATTATTCGGGTTAAAAACTATTTCAAAATTGTAATATACCATATATATTTTTTTGGAAAATCCCTATTTCCATAATCCAAGATGCAGAAAATAAATAAAACTTTGATTCTAAAGAAGGGTGGAGATTATAACAGGTGTGAGCATATGTGAATCTCAGGAGGTGGTATATGGTAACATGTTTATCAAAACAGAGAAGATGATTTCAACAAAACAGACGAAAGAGGTGGAGATGCTGTGCCCACAGGCTATGGTGAAGGGATTCAGAGAAATGCAGAACATTCTGACAAGAGCTTATGAGTATTATTTATACCGAATCTCCTTATTTCTCTTTGTTATTCTCAGTTGAAAGAAATAAGGAGGAAAATCAGAATCAAAAGGAGTTTATATGTACCTCTTCACTTCATTTGTATTCTTTGAAGGAATAAAGATTTAAAAATATAATTTAAATAGTAAAAACCACATCTACAATTAGGTTGAGATTAAAAGATCTTATCTGCTAAAAAAAAAATCTACTGAAAAATCTAGATGTGAAGTTGCACATGAGGACACATGAGGGCGCCCTAACCAACAAGTACAGTGACTAGCTTTGATAGGCATTTAAAGTTACCTAAAATATGATGGCTTAGCACTAAATATACTAAAACAGAAATAACTGATGCACTTTGGCAATGACCCTGGGTCTATCTTTGGTTGCTGTCTTTTCTTTATGTTCAATTCAGGACCCTGCCTGAGTTTTCATTCATATGGAATTGAGTATTTTGAAATATGCAAAGAGACCCTTTTTAATATAGGTTTTTTAATATAGATTATTGGGAAGTGCTCCCACCTCGTCATGAATTGACATCATCCTAAAACTACTTATGTTGAATTAATGTGCTTATTAAAAAGTAGAGTTCTCTTTCTATTATTGTAGCTACAGAATATTTTTATAATATTTTCCCTGGGTTTATTTTTAGGTCTATGCAAATAGGGGTTTTTTTTTTTAGGAAAAAAATCATCATCATTTACACATTGTTATACAAGCTAAGAACTATAAATTCCTCTAGGACAAAATGATAAATTTCAAGTACTTAACTATTTGCACCAAATTTTATTTTTTAGACAAATGCATTATCAGTTTCAATAATCAACCATTTGCTTTTACTTCAAACAATCGTGACCAGCAAAGGTAAGAAGACATCTATAACTTTCCCTTTTCACCCAACACATTTTTTCAATGAATTCTTCCCTCATCTGATGCTTCTTGTCTATTTTTTTCACTTTCAGTGCCAATCATGATTTTAGTAAATGTTTGCAATTTTGTTCTAGCTCCTGTGACATAATTCAAGAAGATCTGACATAAATGAGTTACAATTCAACATGTATTCAACCATCTACGATCTCCTCTGTGGCTTTACCAATCATTTACACCTTCCTTTGTATTGTTGGTCTCTTTGGAAACTCACTCTCTCAATGGGTGTTTTTAACAAAAATAGGTAAGAAAACCTCAACACATATCTACCTGGCACATCTTGTGACTGCAAATTTACTTGTGTGCGGTGCTATGCCATTCATGGGCATCTATTTCCTGAAAGGTTTCCAATGGGAATATCAATCTGCACAATGCAGAGTGGTCAATTTTCTGGGAACTTTGTCTATGCATGTAAGTATGTTTGTCAGCCTCTTAATTTTAAGTTGGATTGCCATAAGTCGCTATGCTACCTTAATGAAAAAGGATTCCATGCAGGAGACCACTTCGTGCTATGAGAAAATATTTTATGGCCATTTACTGAAAAAATTTCGTCAGCCCACCTTTGCTAGAAAACTATGTGTTTACATATGGGGACTTGTACTGGGCATAATTATTCCAGTTACTATATACTACTCAGTCGTAGAGGCAACGGAAGGAGAAGAAAAACTGTGCTATAACCAGCGGATGGAAGTAGGAGCCATGACCTCTCAGACCGCAGGCCTTATTGGGAGCACATTTATTGCATTTTCATTTTTAGTAGTGGTAACATCATACTACTCTTTTGTCAGCCATCTGAGAAAAATTAGGACTTGTACATCCATTACGGAGAAAGATGTGACTTACAGTTCTGTGAAAAGACATCTTTTGGTCATCCAGATTCTACTAATATGGGGGATATGGGGGGGGGGGCGGGGGGGAGGGGGGGGGGGGGGGGGGGTGTGGGGGTGAGGAGGGGGGTTGGGGGGGGGGGGGGGGGGGGGGGGGGGGGGGGGGGGGGGGGGGGGGGGGGGGGGGGGGGGGGGGGGGGGGGGGGGGGGGGGGGGGGGGGGGGGGGGGTGGGGGGGGGGGGGGGGGGGGGGGGGGGGGGGGTGGGGGGGGGGGGGGGGGGGGGGGGGGGGTGGGGGGGGGGGGGGGGGGGGGGGGGGGGGGGGGGGGGGGGGGTGGGGGGGGGGGGGGGGGGGGGGGGGGGGGGGGGGGGGGGGGGGGGGGGGGGGGGGGGGGTGGGGGGGGGGGGGGGGGGGGGGGGGGGGGGGTGGGGGGGGGGGGGGGGTGGGGGGGGGGGGGGGGGGGGGGGGGGGGGGGGGGGGGGGGGGGGGGGGGGGGGGGGGGGGGGGGGGGGGGGGGGGGGGGGGGGGGGGTGGGGGGGGGGGGGGGGGGGGGGGGGGGGGGGGGGGGGGGGGGGGGTGGGGGGGGGGGGGGGGGGGGGGGGGGGGGGGTGGGGGGGGGGAGGGGTGGGGGGAAGGGTGGGGGGGAGGGGGGGGGGATGTGGGGGGGGGGGGTGGGGGGGGGTGGGGGGGGTGGGGGGGGGGGGATGGGGGGAGCGGGGGGGGGGAGGGGGGGGGTGGGGGGGCGAGGGGGGGGGAGCGGGGTGGGGGGGGGGGGGTGGAGGGGGGGTGGGGGGGGGGGGGGGGGGTGTGGGGGGGGTGAGGGGGGGGGGGGGAGGGGGAGGGGGGGGGGTGTGGGGGGGGGGGGGGGAGGGGGGGGGGGGGTGAGGGTGGGGGGGGGGGGGGTGGGGGGGGGGGGGGGGTGGATTGAGGTTAGGGGGTGAATGTGGGGTTTGATATGGTGGGGGTGGTTGTGTGGATGGTAGGTGTTTTTATTTATTGTTGTATAGTTTTGTGAGTGGGATTTTGAGTTTAGTATAATATGTTTATTGATGTTGAGTAGGTATTGGTTTATAATATATTTTATTTGGGAATGTCATTGGTGAACTGTAACTGTAGGATTAACAAGCAGGTTGTTGCTTGGCTGACAACAGACACCAAGAAATATTTTTGGTTTTTAAAAACAAATCAAATAAATATATTCATAAAGCCCATTTTACAGTTTTTCTTATACTTGGAAGTAGAGATGGCAGAGACTTTAAGATCAAGCTTATGGAAAGGAGGCAACTGCATGTGAAACCAACAGATCATTTTCTCAACTGTGGATGCTTCTGACAGCGCACAGTATTTCACAACTGCAGGATAAAGAAGCAAATGGTTTATGACTTATCTGCTTCCTAATAGTTAAAATACATGAGTCTGTTGATGGCTAGTGTTTGCTTTCTTGTGAACTTAACAAAACTTTGTAAACAATTTGTCCCGACTTAAGTCCTATTCTAAATGCACAAATAGTAAATTCAATGTAAAAATCCAAAGTTTTATAAACCTTATTTATTTGATATTATCTGGTTCATGCTACTGGGAGAAGTAATAGTCGTTGACTCTAATATCTATTAAGCAGATATAACATACATATTTTTAAAATATTTAAATTAGCCATTGTCAAAATAAAAAGTTGTCATTGTATGCCCATCTTTATCATATTTTGTGTACTTTCCTCTGTATTCAATATTAATAATGCTGTTGTTAATGGCTAATGGTACTTGGCATGTAGATATGTTAATTTTTGTGCCACGAATGAACAAATGATAAAGCAATGTAACAGTACTGTAGTTAAGATACTGGTATTTGAACTCAGACTCCTGGGGATCAGTCCTGGCTCCACCTCTTACGTGTAGGCAAATCATTTCTCCTTTTAAAGTGTTGACTTCTTCATTTGTAGAACAGAAAATTCTGCTTCACTCATAGGTACCATTCTTAAATCAGATGATGCTACTACTCCGAGTAGCTATCACTTAGTGAATGCATGTGCCAGGCACTCCGCTTGTATGCTCTATTACTATAACCCTCACGACCCTAAAGGATGCCAATTTTAGTTAGGAGTGTTGCCCAAATGTTCCCCAATTCTTAAGTAGATATTTAAAGAATAAGACTTTTCTTAATGTTTCTTTCTTCAATGTTATCTTGTCAGTAAGACAACTGAAGGTGAATATATTCTGTGTTATACATATTATAATAAAAAATGTAAACAACGAATGTGTGCTCTATCTCCCCAGAGATTATAGGCAACTCTGAACTATACTAATTCTATATTTCTATTCCTGTGTGATACCTGCAATCTTACCTCAGACTGGAAATAAACAAGAACAGCTGAATAAAATCAACCATTAAGTGAACTGCTTGAACACTCAACTCTTTTTGCAGATAATTAATTCCTTTTACCCTCAACAACAACAACAAATTAAGTTTGCATACTACACGCTCAATAATCTTATCCAAAATACCTGGGATCAGAAGTATTTCAGTTTACAGAGTATTTTGGGTTTGGGGATAGCTGCAAAGATTTTTGCCCAGTGATTTAATCAGAAAACTGGAAATGCTTCAAAATATGTAACTCTTTGAACATCATGTCAATGCTCAAAACATTTCCAATTTCAGTGTTCAACCTGTACATTCAAGACTTTAATAATCTCAAAGCATGTTTTGTTCTAGAATTAGAACTGTAGAAGCAATTCTCTGAACAGCTTTCTCAAGAGCTAAATCACTAGCGGCTATTCTGGCACACTTGGGAAATTTTCACTAAAAAGGAATAGGGGGGAAGAAACCATTTTTATTTCCATGGTTCACTCAGATATGAAAATGTTGAGAAAGAGCCGAGCACATTCTGGCTCTAAGAACTTACAACGTATATCCTTTCGTAGTAGTGGCTGGATTTGTGGCTCATTAATTTTCAGAGACACTGGACAACTGGGAACTCCAAGTGACTTCCCTGGCTATAAACCCAAGTGTCCAACCTTGTGACTTCTTAGATGTGTGACTCACAGAATAACTCAAGGTTCACCAGGAGACTTCCTGAAATGCCCGGATTTCGCCACAGTTATAAAAGTAGTTTTATTTTTACCCAGGCTGTAAAAGCAAAACTCATCAGTCTTAAAAGACACTAAGAATTTTCAATAAATTGAAGCTACACTCTATTAAATCTCATCACACATAAGAGTTAAAGAATTACATGGGAAATTTCTAAAACTCATTAGTGAAAAAAATTCACCTTAGAGTTCCATCTCCTACTTAAAACAAAATAGAAAAAGGTACTAGCAAAGTAGCATTTCCTAAATGTCAAAGGGGCAAGCAAAGAGGTATGCAATTGCTCTTTATTTTTTCTGATAGAAAACTCCCATTGCCCAGTACTGACTCATGATCATCGTGTTCATTTATACATTACAGGGACCTTCTTAAACAGCTAACTGTAACTTCTCTTGTGTAATGGAAGAACAAGCTAGTTAATGTCATAGTATTTCATAGAAAATACCACTCGTTACATTTACCCCAATGCTAAATCTTGGATTTCAGGGTGTTTTCCATGTATGAGTTATAGTTAAAAACAATTTTAAAATTAAACATAAAAACTCAAATTTTGACATATCAGCCAATAAGATTGTACCCTAACTGTAGAAAAAGAGGGAAAATATTTATGCTCTTTATTCTATCTATATACACGGGCCATTAAGGCAGCTTTCAAGCTATTGATCAAGAACACAACCCAAAGATTAAGACTTGACAAGCAAAATTCAGGATAAACTACTCAAACTAGAGGTCAGCGTCTACTCCTCAGACGGAGGAGGCAGACGGTTCATCACTGTGCTTTGGGGAGCACACAGAGCCTCTCCCTGACCTGCAGTTGCCCGGGGTGGGAGACGTTACTGGCAAGTGTGGGAGGACTAGCTGAAGGAAACCTTGCTAGCAAACCACAAAAGGGAATACAGAGGAGACACTGGCAATTTGCCAAGCATCTCAACGGTGTAGCCCAATGCAATGGGCCTTCCAATCCAAGTGACACCACGGCGAAGACATCCAGCCAGCGATGTTTTACCTATCTGCGGAAAACATATCTCTGGCTGTATCAGACATGCTACTCTTGGCTCAGAAAACAGAACAGTGAAAGGATTCACTCATATTCTCTCTCTCTCTCTCTCTCTCTCTCTCTCTCTCTCTCACACACACACACACACACACACACACAGAGATCAAGGAGTTGATTTTTTGAAGAAGGCATAGTTAGGGAAAAGGGAATCATAGTAGTCAGAAACGTAAAATAAATTTGTGATGATTTTGTTTTGTAATTTTTCCTGAAATTTTTTTCCAAGCATGACTATAAAAATCTCACACTCACACTGCACGTACATTCAACAACCTTACAAAGCTGTGCCAGTGACTCATCAGTGCTAGCTAACGAGTAATGTATGTAAGTCATTGTTTTAACAAGAATTTGACTTTCTTTGTGCATCATCAGGGACTTCGGGGAGTTGATGGTATCAGATGTAGAAGAAACATCAGTGACCCAGAGCAATAGAGGAAGGAATACTTTGAGAAATCCACAATGCCATGGTAACCAGCGTTACGTGATGAGCATGCATTGAATAAAGTGAGGGCCTGTTTGGGGGAAACGAGAACCAAGACCAGGAGGGGCCTGAGGAGCAGTCAGGCATGTTCACAAGGGTTACGAGGAAAATCATTTAAAGGAAGCATACCAGAAACCCTTAGGTGGAAGGCCTCTTCTACTTGCATGTATACGCAACTGGGGTTTGCAGAGTTCTGAGAACTAAGAATTGAGCACCCAAAGTTTCTGGGTACAAATCCACTCAGAATGGAAAATGAGTGCGTGGGCAGCATGCCACAGCCTCAAGAGCTGCTTCACTTCAACTTCACTTATGGAAAGTGTACCAGAGGGCCTGGTTCAATAGCCTAGTGGCTAGTCCTCGCTTTGCATGCACTAGGATTCCATATGGGCATTGGTTCTGTCCTGGCTGCTCCACTTCCCATCCAGCTCCCTGCTTGTGGCCTGGGAAGGCAGCAAGGGACTGCCCAAGGCCTTGGCACCCTGCACCCGTGTGGGAGACCTGGGTTCGGACTGGCTCAGCTCCAGCCGCTGCAGTCACTTGGGGAGTGAACCAACATATGGAAGCTCTTTCTCTCTGTAAATCTTTCTGATAAAAATAAAACAAATGTTTAAAAAATGTGTGTAAGAGTGGGTCAAGGAGACAGAGGGTCTAAGGGATTCAGGTGCTGCACAGTCAGGCCCTCTGCAGCAGCTAGGGGAGATGAGAAAAAAATCTTACAAACTCTCAGCAGAGCCAATGACGGCACATAAGGAA
Source organism: Ochotona curzoniae (assembly GCF_017591425.1). Classification (NCBI taxonomy): domain Eukaryota; kingdom Metazoa; phylum Chordata; class Mammalia; order Lagomorpha; family Ochotonidae; genus Ochotona; species Ochotona curzoniae. The sequence continues at coordinate 13,353,686 of NW_024465023.1, read as the reverse complement.
CCAGGAGCTGCATTCACCTTGATACTTGCTATTTCTTTCTTTTTTTAAAAAAGCAATTTTTTAAAAAGATTTATTTCTTTATATTGGAAAGGCAGACATACAGAAAGAGGAAAGACAGAAAGATCTTCCATTTGCCAGTTCACTCCCCAAGCGGCCACAAAAGCTGGAGCTGCACTGATTCAAAGTCAGGAGCCAGGAGCCTCCTCCAGGTCTCCCATGCGAGTGCAGGGTCCCAAAGCTTTGGGCCGTCCTCAACTGCTTTCCCAGGCCACAGGCAGGGAGCTGGATGGGAAGTGGAGCTGCCGGGATTAGAACCGGCGCCCATATGGGATCCCGGAGCGTGCAAGGCAAGGGCATTTAGCTGTTAGGCTACCACGCCGGACCCAATACCTGCTACTTCTTTATAACAGACACTGAAACAGAATGAAAGCTCTGACACTATTTTAGAAGAATTAAGGGGAAGATGATTGAAAAAACAGAAAGTTGGGCCCAGTGCGGTGTGGCCTTACAGCTAAAGTCCTCACATTGCACATGCCGGGATCCCATATGGGGGCTGGTTCGTGTCCTGGTGGCCCTGCTTCCCATCCAGCTCCCTGCTTGTGGCCTGGGAAAGCAGTCAAGGACAGCCCAAAGCCTGGGGACCCTGCACCTGTGTGGGAGACCTTGAAAGGCTCCTGGCTCTTGGCTTCGGATCATTGCAGCACTGGACTTTGCTGCCACTTGTGGAGAATCATCGGACGGAAGATCTTCCTCTCTGTCTCTCCTCCTCTCTGTATATCTGACTTTGCAATAAAAATAAATAAATCTTTAAAAAAAATAGAGAGTTGCATGTACATCTTAATGTTTGTTGTGCGGCAAAGCATGCAAATTATAACATTACGACAGCAGGTTTAACCAGGGGCAACTTTTGTGCCCCAGAGGTTGTTTGACAACGTCTGAGGACATTTTTCATTGCAATAACTGGAGTGGGGATACTCTTGGCTTCTGGTGGGGGGCAGGATCCTTTGAAGCATCCTACAATATCCAGGAGTCTCCCCCAACCATCTGGCCCACATGTTGCCACTGTGGCTGGTAGGCGACTCTGTACTATGAAGACACATCTCCCCAAATCTCAGGGAGAAAGTGCTTCTCCACAGGTTCCATTACAGGCCATGTGGCATTATTCACTCAAATCTAACCAAACAATCCTTTTCAGAAGCAATGAGGATGATTTCAAAAGAAACGCCACCCAAGAATTTCACTTCTTCTTTAGGGTAAGGGACAGCATATTTTTGGCTATATACAGAATAGCTGCACTTTGCTAGGCCAATTATTACTTTGTGTTGTCTTTATGTAGAATTAAGTGCAGTGTATGGAGATGCATACGGGCAATAAGTTGACAATGGGTAGATTTGTGATTACTTTCATGGTACTGACTTGATTTAATGAAGTTAGTATCTAGAAACCTGGAGAAATCTTGGTTTTGGTGTGTCTGAGAGGGTGTTTGCAAATGAGATTAGCATGTGAGTCTGAGAGTATTGGATGGAAAGACCTTGGGGTCTGCCCAGACTAAATGGGAAAGTGACTTGGGGCTTTTGTAGAGAAAAAGAAATGTGTGCATGCTCACACACTGGGAATTGCTCAATTCTTGTCTCGAATGTCAGTTGGTGACCTCTGAACTCCAGTTACCCCCTTGCTAGAACTTACATTTTAGTCTCAAACTGACTCCCATTCTTGGCTTGTCTGACACCAAGGCCTCTGGACTTGGATTGTGCCACTCTCGTCATCCCAGGCCCTCCAGCCTGCAAAGCACCTGTTTTAGGGCTTCTCAGCTGCCACCGTCACCTCAGTCAAACCCCCTTATAAACTCCTCAGATGCTTAAAAAACAGAGCAATGCCTATCAAGTAGAGAAAAATAATGATCACAAATGGTAAGACCTTTGGGAACTCTTAACACTTCGGAACCATGGCTAACAATCAATCAGGAGACAAGGTGGGAGGGAGCGAGAGAGAGAGGAGCAGGAGGAGGAAGAAAGGAAAGAGGGAAAGGGGAAATTGGAACTAATGTGGGAAGAAAAATGAGAATATTATTTTCTAGATAGACTGCTTTACTGGCAAAGACACTAATAAAACAGATTAAGTGAAAAAATCTAAATTATTAGCCATGTGAGGTGTATTGCATTCAAATTTTCACAAAGCTCACTATGTTTGAATACCCCTACTAAAAAGTCCTGAGTAAGTTCTACTCTCCGGAAAAAGCTATATTAGAGAATACTGCTGAAGTTACCTTCAAAATCCATCTGGAATCTGTCTTTTTTTTTAACCACCCGCATTGATCGTGCTCTGGTCTGAGCCAGGCAGGTGCACCTGCTGTCTCCCCTACTCGTGAGCAGAAAGCCAAAGAGTGCCACTAAAACAGAAAGTCAAATCATAGTCTGTCATCGCTCCAAACTGTGGCGACTCCTCATTTTTTTCTCCCAGGGCCGCTTTGAGCCCCTCTTGTTTCCTCTCTGATTTTACTCATTTTTCCTTAGTGACACTCATCTCTCTGGTGTCCCTCCAACAGGCCGCCTAAGTTCCTGTCTTAGTGCCCCAGCATCCGCGCTTCCTTTTACTCAGAGCTCTCTTCCTTCAGACAAGTCTTTGCTCTATGTCATCTCCACATGGCCTGCTTTGCCCACCCTATTTTAAACTGCAGCTCCTCCCTAGCATTCCTTATCCTCTGACCACTCTAGTTTATTTTTCTGTAGTATTTTCATCTGCTACCCCACTATACCAGTATAGTTTCCTTATTTCCCTGAACAACAATGTCAGTTCCATGAGAGTACTGAGTTGGGTTCACTGATGTATTTCCAATTCCTAAGACGCTGTCTATACAAGGATGAATGTCATAAGAAAAATATACCAGGGGCCAGTGTTGTGGCGTGGTTAACTAAGCAGCTGCCTACGATGTCAGCATGCTATATGGGTACCAGTTGGTGTCCTGGGTGCTCCACTTCTGCTCCAGCTCCCTGCAAATGGCCAGGGAAAAGCAGTGGAGGATGACCCAAGTCCTTGGGCCCTGTCACCCATGTGGAAGACTAGGATGAAGCTCTTGCTCCTGCTTTGACCTGGCCCGACTTGATCTTAGCCAAAAGGCCAGAAGTCATAAGAAGTTTATTCTGGGCCCGGCGCGGTGGCACAGTGGTTAAGGTCCTCGCCTTGCATGCCCAGGATCCCATATGGGCGTCGGTTCTATCCCGGCAGCCCCGCTCCACTTCCACCTCCCTGCCTGTGGCCTGGGAAAGCAGTCGAGGACGGCCCAAAGCTTTGGGACCCTGCACCCGCGTGGGAGACCCGGAAGAGGCTCCTGGCTTTGGATCGGCATAGCATTGGCCGTTGCGCTCACTTGGGGAGTGAATCATCGGATGGAAGATCTTCCTCTCTGTCTCTCTTCTCTGTATATCCGCCTTTCCAATAAAAAAAAATAATAAAAATAAATCTTTAAAAAAAAACAAGTTTATTCTTAAAGGAACTCTGAGAAACTATCTTATTGGAGACAGGGTCACCTGTGAAGAGGGAGAAGCCTTAAATGAGACCACTCCCAGCTGTTCTAGCCACCTCAGCTGAGGGCAGAAAAGGAAGCAAAGCCTTTGTGGAAACCAACCACATGGCCTCAGCCAGCAGCGTATGACACAGAAGTTAGCAGTCCCTTGAAGTTTTGCCCCAACTGCAGAAATGCAAGCAAATGAATGGCAGCTGTTGCCTGAAGTCACTAAGCTCTGGCATGCGTGTGTCTGGTATAGGGGGGAGCATATACACTTGCTTTATCTCCCTACTACCCCGTAATACTTCATGGCTCCAAGAACTGTGGTCTGCATCAAGTAAGAACTCAGATATTTTGCTGAATAAATAAGTCAGAAATTAAAATCAGAGGTGAAGTAATCTATTTGGATTTGGTTTGGGGTTATCATTATTTCAAATACTCATCAAAAGTTGACCTTATTTACCAGAAGAATCACAGTTTTCTATCAATAATTACCATATGATATCGATACACTGATCTTTCAAGAATGATTCATTCAAAATAAAACTGCCTTGAGCAAAATAATTTCAAACAGTGCTATTACACAAATCGATAATTTCTGATACATTTTAAGCCTACAGCTTATATACCTTATAATGCATACAAGGAGATATATTTCTGTACCTGAGTATCTCATAAAGCTAATGGAAAATGGAATTAAAAGCATGGATTTACTTTGGTGTTAAGGTTATTTTAACAATATATGAAAAATATATATTATAAAAAAAATCTATGCAAGGATTTTTTTACATCAATATAAACTCATGCTCTGTAAAAATATACTTATTTTGAGAGGCAGAGGAAAAGAGCGAGAGGAAAAAAAACAAGCCCGATTGCTGTTTCCAAGTGCCAACAGCCGTGGGCTGGGTCAGGCCAAGGCCCAGAGCCATAACTCCATCTGGGTCACCTGCCAAGAACACCAGCTGCATCCAGGGCTCCACTAGCAGAGCAGGAAGCGGAATCGGGTGGAGCTGACACCTTTACCCCAGCTGCTCCAAAATGGGATATTAGTGCCTTAACTGCTAGGTCAAAGGCCTATCACTAAACTCTTAATTCCACTTTCCACAAACTTTTTGAAGTCTCTTTGTATCTGTACTTTCCTACAGTAACTATATACAAAAGAATACCACAGCGTGCCACTAAAGTTGACAATTTCCTCCTTTTACCTTTCTGTACTTATTCTCTTTGGATTACTGAAGAGCACTTTTTAAGTAAAAGAGCTATGTATCCATTGGGTTTTCATAACAGTAGTATTATTTCTTCAGAAACTTCTCAAATATTTATGGAAACTTTAACTAAACTTTACTTGTTTCTAAAAAAATTTTAAATGCACTGGAGAAACCAGGCCTTTAGTAATCTATCGTAAGAGAACAAGCATCTCGCTTGGAGAGAGGCTATTGTCAAAGTTAGCCCATGGCCAGAGAGGCCTCAAGTGTTTCCTAGTCATTCTAGGCTTTGGAAGGGATTGGGGCTCAGTAGAAAGGCCTACTGGTCTGCCTGCCTGTCTCTATTTTCTGCTTGACACTGTTATAGCTGGGAACACAAAGTTTTCAATATATTTTCAATGGCATTAAACAGACAGGCTGAATAACGATAATGCTGATATTAATGTTTTCAAATTACGTTTAAAAGTTATCTGCAAATACAATGCCAACTATTTACATGATAATGTAGAAATATAAGCAATGGTTAAGTTCTATTTAAGATAACATTTTAATTTTCCTTCCAATTAATATAGTATACGATATTATTTAGTTTTCTCATTTTTATCTCTCTCACACACAATGGTTAAAAAAAATAATAAAATTTTAGACTGCTTGAAAGTTTTAGTAAAAACAAAGACACAGAAATTATAAAGAATGTTCCTATTAAGAATCAATACAGGGGGTCATATATAAAGCAGTTCAACAAAATGGTATTTGTAAGTAAACTAAAGATGCCCTCTTAAAGAGATCTAGTGCAGCTTTCCTTCAGATGGTGAAGTAAGAGATAAAAAGGACTTACTTTCACATCCCGGTGAATGATGTTGTTATCATGACAGTAGCGCAGAGCTTCCAGGATCTGTCTCATGTAATGGCTGTAACAAACAAAAGAAATCTAAAACTGTAAATATTTCTTATCTTTAGGAGCTTATATACAGTGATCTCCCATCTTCTGTAAACTAAAAATTTAAACTTAGGACAGCAAAAATCCACATTTTTCTAATATACATTTACTAGATTCCTATTAAGGAAACAGTGCTTGGAGCTACCCCAAAGATGCTGAATAAAGGTATATTTGCCAGCAAAGTTGGCTTTCTACCTTATTTACATTTATCTCGGAGGCCACACGATGGCAGAATACTCCCCTGTGTACAATTTCTTTATGTAACAGTCAAGTTTCAGTTGCAGGAATCTTTGAACAAAGCACAGTTGGAGGTTCATGTCCTAGTAGGTGTGGCTCCCCACAGAGCCAGCTGGGCCCTATGAGGCTCCCTTATCCGGAACAGGTGAAGAAAAAAGCAGGGACTAAACAGTTTTTTAAAGTCATTAAAAAGTAGTAATAGGATGCATTAGCAAAGGAGTGTGACAATACAAATGTTCCTTGTCTTACAATGGGTTTAATAACATCCCAACGAGCCAATTGCACAGGTTGAAAATGTATTTAACACAGCCAACCAACTGCACATGGAAAGTCAGCCTAACCTATTCAAAATATTGTCAAAAAATTTAGATCAACTTCCGATCTGACACTGAGAGAAAGCACTGTACCTCATAGTACCAGTTTGGGAAAAGACAATTCAAAATTTGAAATATGGTTTTTACTGAATTTGCACTGATTCTGAACTAACATAAAGTAAAAAAAAAAAAAGTAAAGAACTATGGCAAGATATGAAGTGTCTTAATATATTCATTACCACTTTAGAATTTTCCTTCTCTACCAAAGTTGCTCTATTTCTCTACTCAGTGCTCCATCTTTTCTTATCCAGTTCATTCATTTTGCTTCTGCCTTTCTCTTTTATTTCTATTATCCCAATTCCTTTCTCATTTTTTTTCTTTTTCTTCCCAGCCAGCCATGACAGAGAAATGCAAGAGACTCAGCACCATTTATTATAGTCACTGATTTCTTTCTTTCTTTTTTTTTTTTTTTTTCGCTTTCAGATCTTGTATTTCTGCTTTAAAATATAAACCACTATGGCGTGTGTTTGACTCTGTTCCTCCTTATAAGACTTCTCACAAGACTTTCAGGATCAAGAGATCTCTGGCAAAGAAAGAAAGCAAAAGCACCTCATTCCCCAAACTATTCAGATGGAAACTGGAAATAAAATCAGTTGCAACTCTAATAGAAGACATCAGGAAAGAACCAAGTTGGTTCTACAAGGAATTGCACATAAGATGGCACACCTACTAATGCTGTATCAAGGCCACTGTCATGTTATCATATCAAGCTGAAAATGTCTCAACAGTTGCCCATGTTTTATTGGGAACATAATTTTTCTCTCTGCTTCTATGGCTCTGTATTAGTAGGTTGGGTTAGTAATAAATATGTGAAAACTTTTGGAAAAAAAACTAGGCAGGTTAACAGTACTCACAAATCACTTTATATGTATGTTTATGATTCAAGCAAAAAATAAAATTCTCTACTTCTGTTTCATAATTGAAAGATATTTTAGGGCTATTCCTGTTGCCCAGTGGGTTAAGCAACTGTCTGTGATACTGGCATCTCATAGGAACACCAGTTTGAGTTCTGGCTGTTTCTCTGCTTGGGTCTCTGCTACGCACATGGGAGACCCAGATGGAATTCTGGGCTTCTGCCTTGGGTCTTGCCCAGCAACAGCTGTTGTAGCCATTTGCGGAGTGAACCAGTGGAGGGAAGATATCTCTCTCTCTCTCTTTCTCTCTCTCAGCCTTTCAAGCCCAGACTGGACTACTTAGATACGCAGTATACTATCACATCTAAACTAACTGTGCTCAGCCTTCCACTCAATGATTTCTTGGTGACACTGTATTTATATAGTACGTAAGCAGAATCAAAAGAGAACCAAAATCTAAATACATATTCTGCAGAGTTGCCAACTAAACTTGGCATCTAAAAGTTACATTTTCTGAAGCACCATAGTGATTTACACTTCCCTGAGGGTCAGAAAAGATAATTCTGGAAGAAAACAGCTGGCCAGCCAGCAACACATTGACCTTTCTCAGAGGGAGCTATTATGGGGGTGAGTGGCGGAAAAAGAAGGTCCCCCTTGCTAACTGTGGGTAAAAAAACTAACGTTACTTGCCAGGCAGACAATATCTTACCCCTGCATTGCCCTTAACAGAATGTGTCTGGCTAATTGCTGTGAAACACAGTCTAGGATCTCTGAGACATGGATGCTTTCCTAGAGAATGCCACACAGCTGTCCACCTTGGAGGGGTATAAAATGGAGACGTTCAATAACTGAGATGTTGCCCTGTGCTCAGGGAGAGGCTTTCTTCTCTGTGCCAGAAATGGATTTCATTCTTTCTTTTAAAAAGGCTTATTCATTTTAGACCAGAGTTACAGAGAGATACGAAGAGATTTTTAATCTGTTGGTTCACTCTCTAGATGGCTACAACAACTGAAGCTAGGCCAGGTTGAAGCTAGCAGCTCACCCACATGGGTGGCAAGGGCCCAAGCACTTGGACCCTCTTCCTCTGCTTTTCCCAGACCCTCAGCAGGGAGCTGGATTAGAACTAGAGCAGCCAGGACTTGAATCAGTGCCTATAAGGGATGCTGATGCCAAAGGCGGCAGCTTTACCCACTATACTACAAGGCTGGCCACTAGAAGTAAAATTTTTGATGGGAAAAGAAATGACATGCGAGAGCTGCCCTTGATGGCTCAGATCTCTTTTTGTTTTAGCTGGGATTTTGTTTCCCTATATCCTTGAATTACTTAGCTGAGCTTGGTATGATGTAAGAAGAGGTCTCTGATTTGCCAGGTTGATCTGATAATTTGATCCTGTGTGTTAGCCCACTCCACGACTCATCACCCATGAAAGGACAAAGGTAATCACTAATTGGGCTATACTAAGGACGGAACACTATGTTATTTTATGCCATGCTTTGCTGCTCCTCTTGATGCTCAGCCAGTTGGAAAAAAAACCTCACTGATTTGATTACTTGCTATTTCAGAGCCTTCTTATGAACTTTGTATCACTGGAATACTGATGTAACCTGAATTTCCTAACAATGAATTAGAGTTATAGAACAGGAAGTAGGTTAGACGTCATCTGACCAAATGCTATATACACCAAAGGAAAAATCTACCTGCCCTTGCTGCATGATCAAGAGTTCTCGGTAATAGAGGACATCCTTAACAGTATTTTTCAAGCCTTCCATCCCTCCACACACCATTTTATTATTATTAGGAAGAAAATTCTAAAACGAATTATCCAAACAATATCTTACTGCAATGTTAGTTTTTGGTGGTTCATTCTGAGAAATTCCCTTTGCAAAATCATTTTTTTTTTGTCATAAAACTCAAGGTTAGGAGAGACAAGAAGCAATTTCATTGTTGGGACATCACCTCTATGCAAGTATCATTTTACCTATCTTTGTTCAGTGGCAAAGCCAGGCTTAAAATCAAGGAGAAGCAAAAGAAAAAAAAGAAAAGACTCACGAATAGAATGAAAGTGGTGCTGGCTTACTAGCAACTTGATCAGTATATATGCCAGGAACCCCAGTATTACTGTGGTTTGAAAGAAAAAAAATACTATATTATAAAATTTTGGATCTCTGGCTGTTCCTTATTTTATGCTGCTCCTGCAAGTTAGCAATCAATATAAGAAAGTACGAAAGGTGAATCTCCCTGAATTCCATAAGAATACAAACTTCAAATTGGGTTAAGAGCTCCCAAATTAGGATGTACTTTGAAGATGGTACGATAGAAAAGAGGGTATTTTAGCCTTGTTCTACCACATATACTCTAAGATTCTAAACTAGTTATAGTTAACATACACATATATACAAACTTTCATTTGCTTCTTTTTGGCTTTAGAAGTATAAAAAAGTAGCTACTGCACATTGAGCATATTCTTCATTCTGTGCTACAGATATGGTGGCTCCAGCCTTAAGACTGGACCCTTTGTTCCTCAGCCAGGAGGCTGTGTGGCAATGAATTTGCAGATAGTCAAGCCACGTCAGGTTCAAAGGTGTAGTAAGACGATTTTGAAGTTGTTTCCAGCTATACCTATAATGTTATAATGAAAAAATTAGAGGAGGGGCAAAGTTATTATCCTTTAACATACATGTTTCTGAAGTGCTAAAAGTTTAGTAAGTTCTAACGTGTTTCTGGGTTCAAACCCTTCAGTACGGTTGGTGAGTGAGGAGGGGTGATGTATTTCATGTATTTACAAGGCAACCCACTGGAGTAGAGATTTATGATATGAGGGAATGTAATCAAAGCAGACAACTGTACTACTGTAACCATATAAGCTAGAGGCTCAGCACATGCTTGGCTCCTGAGATTTTTCATATTTATTTCTTATCTGGAACCATTAGGACTTTATAGCAACTATACTACTTTGAAACTGGCCATCATTTGATTGGGAGAACACACTGGCCTGAAGCAAATTTATTCAGCAGAAAACAGCACTTTAATTTCAGTTGCTTTGACTGTACTGTGCTTTCTCTCGGATTAACTGATCACATAAAATTTTGCTAACATTAAAAGGCAAAATGATGAACTAATGAGGCACATCTTCCAAAAAGTAAAAATCAAACAAAACCCCCAACTTGAATTCTACATGGTTCCTGAGCTGTCAGATCTTTACTTGTACAAAAGTCCTCAGAAATGAAAAAGATAGGCATACTGATGTGAAAATGTAAATGTATGCTAAAAGAAATAAATTCCCTGGTGCAGCATGTTGCATTTCTAGGAATTGTTCAGTTCCACTAATACATTCTAAAATAGATATGCACATTCCTTACAGCAAAGAGCAGCGGTATGCTCATTGTCACATTGCAGGAAGGTCTCTTCATGTGACGGCTCTGTCGTTTCCCTCTTCTTTGTCCACCTGTACCCATGGGGATTAGATACAGACTACATACCTGGCTACAGCTTCACTGTACACAAAACCAGCATCAGCTCGCTTCACAATTTCAAAACACAGATCCGCTCCATCCATACTGCAGAGAAATATGAAAAGTAAGTAAGAACAGAGGAATTTTGGGATAACATGGCAAGTGATACACTGTAACTAAATTAATAGTTGACTGATTAATAATAGGAAGTACTCAAAATTTTTCTTTCAAAGAAAAATAGACCAAAATTATAAAGTCATTATAATCGTGTTAACATTAAAAGTTTACAGGGAAAGAGGAAGAATAAATAACATTTGTTTGAATCCAATAACACGAGGTATAGAAAATTGACTGTGAATCTTCTTTAGGCTATCGTAATAAGAAGTCTAAGAAAGAAGGCTGTGGGCATAGTTTAAAGGCAAATTCCCAAATTATCTATGTCTAGTCACATAAAGTAATACTAAAAAATATTTTGCTTTAGTTACCTTAATTAAATGGGAAATTTTGTCTACATGCTGTAGACTTAAAAGATGAACCAATCTAAACTAATTTTTGCTTATACTTTCATTATCAAAGTTAACTGTTACACATTCCAACATATTCATATATTGGTGACACAGTGTCACTATCTTACTCTAAAACTTAAAACAGTGTTCCATCTTGCCGGACAGGTGAGGCTTCTGGTCTTGCCATACCTCTACTATCCTTACCTACCTCACCCAATGCTTTAAGAAAGTCTTATTCTGTAGGCAAACAGTCCTATTATTACTCCCTGAATATGTCATTTTGTTTATTTATTTTCCCACATGCTTCTTATATTTAAAACCAACCTGGAAGCTCCCTCAATGAAGCCAAATTAATGCCTTTGCTTCACTTTAATAATTCTATATATTCCACATCATAACAGTTCACATTTTCATACACATAGAAACATATATTAATAACTTATATTTTTATGCTTTAAGGCTTATAAAATGTTTTAACATCCATTATCTTATGCTTTCATTTATTCAGTAGCTCAAACTCTAATATAACTGTTCTAAGAACTGTACTGAGGAAACAGAAAGTTCTACAAGGGGTAATAAAAGAACTGTCTAAAATATCTCTTGGGAAACACTTCCTGCTTTGTTTCCCTTCCCACAAGCCAGCATCATCCTCTTAGGTCATTTGTCTAAGTGAGTCCAAAAGAATGTAATAGGGACAGGATTCAAATTCCAATCTAGTCATTTCCACTGTTCTTGCCATTGACTGCAGCTATACTAATGGAGTGTGCAAGGAACAAATTGCAGACTCAAGGCCTACAGTAATTCAACAATAAACCAAATCACAAGAATACTAATATTCCTCCTTCAATAGCCAACAGAACATTTGGTACCCAATAGATAGTTCATGAACAGCTGAGTGTGTTATTTGGGTCTTACTGTGATGTCAATGGAAGTACCTTCTCATTTACACAATGTTTTAAATGTTTATGTAGTTTCCATTTCATAGCTAATGAACATGTTCCAATGCTGGGTAGGATTCTTCTTCAAAATAAGGTTTAGGATAAGTTCAGTCTGAAGTGTGGGAGCCATCAGTTTCCACCACCAGAAAGAAATCCTGGAAAATGTGATCATGTGAGCTCTGATCACCCACACTATCCCTACCAGAAGAGTTTTGGATATGCACGCAGCTGAAAACATTTTTAACAATTCATGCTCTCACTACCCAGCAGGTTTATCTTTGCCTCTCCCTCTTTGTTACTAGAGAGGCTGTATGTTTCTCATTTCTTTGTATTGTGGGGAGAAAAATAAATGTTATTTGTAAAACTGGCTGCATATTCAGCTGGTTAGCTGATATGTAAAGGGCTAACAATCATCTCATAGTAAAGATAGTAGTTCTGTTTAGGTGTTTTCCTTTTTAATTGTGAAATGTGAGTTGAAGTACTATTCAAATTAAATAAGAGAGGAGATAGGCAAAGCACAGTGAGAAACTGTTTAATAAAGCAGTAATAATGTGGGAGTTATTTTGAGAGCTAGAGACTTGTAGAGGGATCTGGAAGGTAAGAGATAAAGGAGATGCAGGGCAAGTAACAGCAATGGTGGAAGGTTAAAACACAACACAGAGAACCAGTTCAGTCTGTGAGAACTAACTGGGAATTATTTGCTGCTCTGTGCTACACTGACCACCATGGATCAAGCCAATTTGTTCAGTCATGTCTGAGACAGCAGTAAGTCAGATGACAGTTTCGACAAATATGCATGCACACACATGCTAGTTCGGTTTCTACTCTCGCTGACTGACCTAGTTATTCTTAGATCTAATATCGTACGATTTTAAAATCTGTAGAAGTACATATTTTCACATCTGGCAAAACAAACCTCATCTCATTATTCTTTGTCAACATTTTGTTATGAATTTTTCTCCCAAAGGAACTTTCAACCTGCAAAACTGAAGATTTTTTTTTTACTCTGATGGCATTATATTTCTATATTAACTTCTAGGTGTTTGTATCTTTTCTAATATTCTCACCCATGAACATGCTATGCCTTCTTATTTCCTTTCATGTCTCTGCATTTTCAGGTTTTTTAATAGACTTGTTATTATAAACGGGGTCTTAAAAAAAGGATTTATTTATTCAAAGTGAAAGTTATAGAGAAAGAGGGAGACGGAGACAGAGAAATCTTCCATCCTCTGGCACACTCCCAAAGTAGTCACAAGGACCACTTAAGGTAGGAGCTCCACTTGGGTCTCCCATGTGGGTGGCAGGGGCCCTCTTCTTGCACCTCTCTCAGGTAAGTAGTAGGGAGACGAATCGGAAGATAGGAATTGGGAAACAAACCAGTGCCCATGACACTGCAGATGATGGCTTAACCTACAACACCACAAAACTAGCTCTACAAATATTTTTCGAACATTTTTGGAATATTTATAATCCAGTTCATAAGCAGGGATATTCTCCATTGAAGGGTTATTCTACAGGAAAGTCATCACTGTGAAAGTACTTTTCTCTCACTACAGCTATCTGATTAATTATTACAACATTAATTGCTAGTAAAGTAAAAGAAGTAACCAATTAATTTTAAATTTTATGATACAAAAATAAATGATAGACCAGTGTTTTGGTTTGTCTGATTAATTTTCCACCTCCAATTGTCCAAATGCCATATGGGCCACCAGTTTATGTATCAGTTGCCTGACTTCCCATCCAGTGTCCTGCATATGGCCTGGGAAAGCAGTTAAGGATGGCCCAATGTTTTACCCTGTACCCATGTGGGAGACCCAGAAGAAGCTCCTGGCTTCTGGCTTCGGATCAGCTCAGTAGTGGCCATTGTAGCTGCTTGGGGAATGAATCAATGGAATATCTTTTTGTCTTTCCTCCTCTCCATATATGTGACTTTCCAATAAAAAATAAATAAAGCTTAAAAACACTAAAATACTGTTATTTATATGAATTCTATTCCTCACAGAAATTTAAAACACACACACACACATTCATAACACACATAATCCTAATAACGGCATTCTGAACAAAACTGATGACTCAATTTACTTGATAACAGAATTAAAAACAATGACAAGATTCTTTTATTGCCTTCCTCTTTCTCTTTCCATCTTTGGGTGTTTCAAGTGTGCTCAAGAACTTTCAGACAACTTGTTCTGAATTACTCCACTTTAGTTAGAAGAAGTAAAATGAGAGGAAAAAATCTGTTTATGTAAGCTTACAGGGAGGGCTTCAATGCTGCTCACATGAAAAAACCAAGGCAAGTTTACTCAGATTTATCAAAAATGAGACATAAATAAGTTGATTCCCCTATTATTTTGTCTATTTGATTTGATAAAGTCTTTATAATAAACAAGCATTTTTTCCCACATGAAAGACCTGGAAGGAGCTCCTGGCTCCTGGGTTTGGATTAGACAAGCTCCGGGGATTGAACCAGTGGATGGAAGAGCTCTGTGTCTCTCCTCTTGCTCTATATCTGCCTTCCAAATAAAAACAAGTAATTTAAAAACATGTAATATCTATTTAATTAAATACCCCCAAACCAAATAAATCAACCAGACTATACGTCTAGATGCACAAACCATGAATATCCTCTGTACACTAAAGGAGATCAGAATACGCCACCCCAAAATATGCTGTCTTAGAAGTATTACTTTAAGCTGAAGGCAGAAACTCATGCCCTATGATTTCATAGCAATGTCAAAGTGCTAGAGCAACTTCTAAATATTTACTCTCAATTTCTGTACCTATGTCATCACTGACCAGTAACAGATGGTAGACTGGCACTCGTGCGAACTATTCTTTTTCAAACATGGCTGTAAAGGACAGACCAAACCTGGATTTCTCTGAAAATGACAAATGCAACAACTATAAACTAGACAGTTTTTTTTAAAAACATAGGATGCAAATTTGAAAAACCAAGCAAAAATGCCATCAGAATGGAGCTAAAAGAAAACTGAGCAGTCTAGGAAACATAGTAATAATACCATCTTGCAATCATAAATAATTAAAGCTAACATTTTTTGAGTGCTTACTGTGACAGGTATTTTCTAAGTTCTTTACATGCATTAACTTAGTGAATGGCTATAAGA
Organism: Ochotona curzoniae; assembly: GCF_017591425.1. Lineage (NCBI taxonomy): Eukaryota > Metazoa > Chordata > Mammalia > Lagomorpha > Ochotonidae > Ochotona > Ochotona curzoniae. Next base: position 13,338,544 of record NW_024465023.1, on the reverse strand, counting down.
AATCTAGGAGGTAGATATTACAACCATCCTTATCTTGCTTATGAAAAAACTGAGAAATGGCAGAAGTAACTTGCCCAAGAAAGAACAGTGCTAGCATCAGGATTCCAACTCAGACAACCAGACATGAAAATAATAATCATCACCTATTCCCAAAATGGTTACAAAGAAGGATGCTCCCTAACTCCTGCTCAAGGCTTACAGCTACTTCATGAAAGACAAGAGAGAATAATTAACTGGGTAAAATTCTAAATAACTAATCCATTTTTTGCCTATGAAGGAAGAAACTGGATTGGGGGAAAACTCTAAGGTGAATTAAGCTCTCCTCTCCATCCATACACCATGACTGGGATACAATCGTATTCTTCCACTTTGAACCTTGCAGGCATCACAGAAATACTTAGATAAGATTGGTAACTACAACAGGCAAGCAGATAGGAACATTCAACTTTTCAATGGAGGAAGGGGTTAGTCACTGTAATTGGAACTTAATTGCTTAATAAAGCAATTCTGATAGATTGCTAAAGATATCAAAATGACTGAGCATATCCCCAAATGCATATTTACCAATTTGATTTCTTTCCAGGGGAACTCATAGTTCCCACCCTTGCCCATTTGTGTATGAGGCTTATTATCTCCCGCTTCATCTGAGTGAACTCTTTTTAATCAACGTTCAAGAGAACGTAACCCTTTTATGTGACTATTGAAACAAATTAATTTTATAGTGTTCTTAATTTTTGTTAAAGCTATTGATGTTTCCCTTTGTGAATCTTAGCCTTTTGAAGTTTTAAAAGCTCTCCAAAGATCTGTTAAATAATTTCATTTTTTGCAAGCTTTCCTATGATTTGATTATCTTACAGAAACTATTCTGTTCGTAGTTTTCTCTCTCTCTCTCTCTCTCTCTCTGTGTGTGTGTGTGTGTGTGTGTGTGTGTGTGTGTGTGTGTGTTGGGTGAATGTAAATTGACTTCTGAATAGCTAAGTAGTTTTCCTAACGTTATTTCAAGAATCCTGTTTTCCTCATTTTATACATACATAAATATTGTAAGGGTTTATTTTATTTATTGGAAGGGCACAGTTACACATACATACATACTGAGAGAGAGAGAGAGAGAAAGAGAGAGAGAGAGTCTTTTGTTAGCTCATTGGCTATAATGGCCAGGGTTTCACCAGGCCAAAGCCAGGAGCCAGGAACTTCTTTTCAGTCTCCCACATGGGTGCAGAGGTCCAAGTACTTAAGCCATCCTCCAGTGTCTTCCAGGCACATCAGCAGAAGTGGATCGGAAGTGGAGCAGTTGGTATGACAACTGACTCCCACGTGGAATGCTGGCTTTGCAGGTGGCAGCAAAACCTGTTAACACCACAATGCCAACTTCTTTCCTCTGTTTACTGAACTTTGCCATGTACTGCTGGAAGGATTCCTACTAAAAAGGAAAGTCTGCTGCTGCCTGGCTAGACAGTGTTTTTCCTGTCCTGCACTGTATTTAAAGCTTCACTTATTCATTTATTTACTTGAAAGGCAGAGTAACAAAGAAATAGGGAGAGACAAGACGATAGACCTTCCCTGCATTGGCTCATTCCCCAAATGGCCGCAACAGCTGGGTCTGGACCAGGCCAAAGCCAGGAACCTGGAACTTCAATCTGGCCTGTGGGTCACAAGACCCAAGTACTTTGGCCATCATCTGCTGCATTTCCAGGTGTATTAGCAAGACACTGGATTCGAAGTAGAATAGCCAAGACTCAGAATCAGCCCTTATATATGGGATGTGAACCTTGCAAGTGGTGGTTTAACTGGTTACACCACAATGTCTCCCGTTTGTAACCTTCTAAAGGAATCTCACATCAAGTATGATCAATGTTAGTTTTATGGGTCTGAGTGTATGTGGGTGCTTCAGATTAGTGATGTAGCATGGGTTTATCTTTTATACCAGAAAAAATTACCTTTTAATTTCATTTCCACAAACTTTTTGAACAACCTTTGCACACAGTGATATATTTTGGGAATAGAGCTCAAGTCCAAACATAAGATCCATTTATATTTCGAATACATATATTCCAAGTACATTTATATTATATATATATCCTGAATATAACTTAATATAATATTCTTAGTACACCTGCAATTTCACTATGATCCATCACCTGAGGTCAGCTATGTCATTTGCCACTTGTGATACCATTTTGGAGCTCAAAAATGGTTGGATCCTGGATTTTTAGAGGTGAGCAACCCATATAACAATCTTACAAACTGCTAAATATGTCCTAGCCTTCCACTTTGACCGCAAGGTAAGATCTTGAGAACCTGGAAGGTGAGGTTCTATGAAGAATTCTTGGGTTCCTCAGAGTTCTGCTCATCAGAACACAGCATCTGGGATATCTGGCTCTTTGCCTGCCTCACTTTTTCCCCCAGTGCCAGCTACATCCCTAATCTTAGAGTGAGTTTTCCTAGGCCATGGTTGTTATCTCAAGGTGTAAGAGGAGCCAGTCCAATCACATACTTGACAGTTACTTTACAAGGCTACTTCTCCACACATAAGAATAGAGTCTTCCGCTATCCTTCTTCTATTCATTGCCGGTATTAAACTTTGGGACACTTCAGGTTACTTGTTACAGGGGACAAAAAATCAACTCTGGCTGAATTAAGCAAAAAAGGATTTCATTAATAGGACACTGAATTGTTCACAGAATGGTACGGAGGACTCTAAAACCAAAACTGGTGTTATACTTAGAAACCAAACACTAAACTCATTTCATAGGGACGTCACTGCTGTCCTACACAACTGCTGGTGCTCACACCACTGTCCCTGCTAATAATGTTATTTGTTAGATAATACTCTGAGAACCATGAGTATTACTCACCTACTAATCATCCCTTGTACCCAAGTGTTCCACAGGGTCCTATTCTTCTCACTGGTTATTACATCATGGGTTGGTAAGATTGACTCATGAAACCCGTGTCACATGCCATATGCTAACTGCTAAGGTAAGCAAACAACTGGCATCTTTGGCTTCTGTAGTGGAAGGCAGGCTTCTTCACCCATCAAGACATTTAGCAGAATTGATACTTTAGGTATTGGAAGAGGATTCAGATGCTAGAACAGGCAAAAACAATGAGAAATGGCACCTCCATTCTGGTTCTAAACCCTAATCTACACTTTACTAACTGATGGACCTCGAACATGATACTAAACCTTTTGGGGTGGACAATGACTTCTCCATAAAAAGCTAGGATTTGGCTTAGTGATCTTTAAGATCTTTTCATATCCCATAGAATTTTGTGTTTATGGAAAACACAGTCATTTTTAAGATTTTTAAATTTATTTTTATCGGAAAGTCATATATAGAGAGGAGGAGAGAAAGATCTTCCATCTGCTGGTTCACTCCCCAAGTAGCTGCATCAGCCAGAGCTGAGCTGATCTGAAGATAGGAGCCAGGAACTTCTTCCAAATCTCCCACGCAGGTGCAGGGTCCCAAGGCTTTGGGCTGTCCTCGACTGTTTTCCCAGGCCACAAGCAGGGAGCTGGATGGCAAGCAGGGCCACAGGGATTAGAACCAGCACCCATATGGGATCCAAGCATATGCAAGGCGAAGACTTTAGCCACTAGGCTATCATGCCGGGCCTGGAAAAACAGTCTTTAAAAAGAATTTTCTCATCCTAAAATTGCAATAGAGGCTGGCATTGTGGCTTAGTGAATTTAGCTGCTGCTTTTGATAACAGCAGCTCCTATCAGAGTGTCAATTTGAGTCCTGCTGCTCTGCTTTTGATTCAGCTTCCCACTAATGTACGTGGAAAGGCAGTGAAGGATGGCCCAAGATCTTGGGCCTGTGCCATCCATTGTGGGAGACCAGGACGGGGTCTCTGGTATCTAGCTCCAGCCTGACCCTGACCTGGCTGTTGCAACAATTTGGAGAATGAATCAGCAGATAAAAGAAATTTCAATCAATCTCTCCCCCATCGATCAATCTCTTAGCTCCTGCACCCCACCATCTGCTTCATATCCTTTCCCTCCTCCTCTGGAACTGTTTCAAATAAATAAATCTATTAAAAATCAAATTGTGATCTAAGATATTATCAAGTTTTACAACTAAAGAGTGGCTCTATATCTGTCTAGATATCAAGGACGGATCTGTCACACTTTCCAAGATCTTATGTTTACTATTCTTTTCTGAACATTATTTTTTATCTAATTGTTTCAAGGATCTAAATTATTCTAATCCATGTAGTTTGACAATGGTGCCTCCTAGTGGGTGAGGAAATTTCAGCTACAAGGGATTGCAAATGATTCTAAGAGCAAGGCAGTAGATGACTGGTTTTGTTGTTTATAAAATGCCTCTGTATAGTTTTATGAAACCACTTCCCAAAGGCAGACATATGACAACAGCTGCCCTGTTCTGTTCTACCATGGTAAAAATTTTAGTGTTAGTCCTCAGTGTTCTCACTAATCCTTGCTGCTAAATACTCAGACTCTAACATTAAGGTGAGTCCTCCAGAAATAAATTATGAGTCACATTATAGAATCTTGGAAAACAGAACTTTAATTAAAAGAACTTGCATTAAAGGGTAGACATTTAGTGCAGTTGTTAAGTCATGATTCAGGACACCTGCATCCTACATCAGGGTGCCTGGTCTGAGTCTTGGCTACCCAGAGTCCCGTTAATATGTACTGTGGGAGGTAGGAGATGATGGTTCAAATGGGAGGTAGGAGATGATGGTTCAAATAGTCGAACTCCTGCTACCTATATGGGAGACCCAGGTGGAGCTGTGGGTTCTAGGGCCCAGCATGGTCCAACTCTGGCTGTGGTGGGTGTCTGGGAGTGAATCTGCACATGGAAGGTCTTTTTTTCTCTTAGAAAAGAAAAAAGAACAGGGAAAGGGGGAGGGGAGAGGTGGGAAGCGGAAGGGAGGGCAAGGCAAGGCAGGGCAGGGCAGAGCGGCAGAGGAGAAGGGAGGGGAGGGGATGGGAAGAAAAGCAGTGGAGGGGAGCAGAGGAGAGGGGAGGGAAAGGGAAGACTTGCTTTAGGTTGGTAAGGGGGCTAGCATCTCAGTCTCTTGATTTTCAGACCACTATACAGCTCCATGCTTCCTCTTCACCTTTTAAAAAAGATTTAGAAATTTTTTTTTAATTGTAAAGTCAGATATACAGAGAGGAGAGACATCTTCCATCTGCTGGTTCACTCCCCAAGTGGCTGCAATGGCTGGAGCTGAGCCAATCTGAAGCCAGGAGCCAGGAGCCTCTTCTGAATCTCCCACACAGGTGCAGGGTCCCAAGGCTTTGGGCCATCCTCTACTGCTTTCCCAGACTACAAACAGGAAGTTGGATGGGATGTGGAGCAGCAGGGATTAGAACCAGTGTCCATATAGGATCCCAGGGCATGCAAGGCAAGGACTAAACTACCACGGCGGGTCCCCTCTTCACTATTTTGAAAGAAGAATTTTCCCTTGCCCTAACAGTACTTACGGGGATGTTGAGAGGATGGTGACATTCTACTTCTTTAGGAGGATTTTTAAAATATTACTACAAGTCATCACAACTTCTTTCCCAAGTGGCCAACAGGCACATAGGCTACCATGGTGCTAGGTGGAAACTGAGTTTCTAAGTTACCATTATTAAATGAAGCCAGTGGAATTGAATGGAGACACTGCTTGGTAAATGGTCCCAGTTACATTTGCATTAGGCAGCCTAAGGGCCCATATTCTCGAACTCACTCGTTTCTTCAGATTATGAGACTGACATGCTGCCTACTGCACCAAGGAGGCAGCTCTAAACTCACTCTTTTCTACACAGTCATCTCCGCTCAACCTTTTAATATCATTGCTTATAATAAATACCTGTGGTGTAAATGTCTTACACATAATTGTCTATCTATAAGATATATTAATGCAGCTGGCTTAAATACTTTTTAAAAGTTTTTTAGCCCTTTGATTAGTCTTATTTTTAATTATTTATTAATTTAAAAAGCATGTTGACCGAGGGAAAGAGAGGTAAGAGCAAAACAGGGAGAATGGGAGAGGAGGAAGGAGGAAGAAACTCCATCAATGGTAGCAGGGGCCAAAGTACTTGGCCGTCATGGGCCTCCTTTCCAGGTGCGTTAGCATGGAGCTGGAGCCAAAGAGAAGCAGCCTGGATTTGAACCAGAATCATGACATAGAATGCATAGCTATTACAGGATTAAGAAGATTAACTTGCTGAACTATAACACCGGTCCTTGCTTACTTTTACATATATTGGAGCTGATATGGAAACCACAAACCGAATCAGTTTGCTTTGTATTCCTAAGTTTTTATTACTCTGGTGTGTATTTATGTTTTTCTTAGTACCCCTTAAGTTTGTCTTTACATTTCTCTCACTAGAAATAAGTCCTCCCTCTTGCTTCCTTTTGAGACAAGTACATCTGTCCCTGCCCACAGCAATGTTCAGTAAAGCTCCTGGCCTCTAAAAGAGGGAGCACCCTTCATTTCAAATGAAGTAGATGTGAAAATGGTAACAGATGCCTTCCAGCTGCTAGTGGAGTCCAAGTTTTAGGATCATTTTGTAACAGTTTCACTTATAATATGTTTCCTGTTTATCTGTCTCACAGAACACCTAAAGAACTGTAAATGAACACACCAGCCCCAGTGTGGCCTGGCATGTGCGGAAGATAATGTTAATGCGGAGAATGATCTCACCTGAAGCAAACACCTTGGGAATTACAAAGTAATCATGGAGTTCATGACTGGCTTTCAGTTTCCATTCTATTGCCATTTGTACTCTGAAATCAAACTAGCTGGTGCTACTCTTTATTCTAGGCAAGTTTTGAGCTAAACTGAAAATGTTAATGTTGGCATTTATACAACTGTAAAAGTTTATATATACACACACACACATACACACACACACACAAAAGCAGAGGTGTAAACATAGGTATCTGCCCAGGATTGAATTGTTCCAACTTAGCAAGAAAAAAAATTACTGTTTCCCCACAAGAACATTGCATATATCTGTGAATGACTTCCACATTGTAGACGTTATAACGAAAAAAAAAAAAAATTAGGACTCCTTGAGTATTCAAATAACATCATGGCCAATCTGCAAACAGCAAGAAACTCTTTATATGGAAAAATGAAAACCAGCAGTTAACCAAATCGATCCTATGAGATTACAGAAGACATAGACATTGAGATTTATTATTCTCACAGAGTATGACTTTTGTGCTATTCATTCCTCTGAGATTAAGATATTGAAATTTCCTGTTAAGTGCAGGTACGCTAATAGCAAAGATTTACTATATTGAACTCTTTGCCAAGCACCCACCATTTTGTTGTACAAGTAATAATTTGTTTAATCCTCATAAAAACACTAGATGTGCTATTTTGTAGTTGAAGAAATTAAGGCAACTGTTACATAAGTTGTTCAAGGTCAAGAATGGTTACAAAGAAACAGAACCAGGATTTGAACCTAGGCAAACTGGCTCTAAGATCTTGGGCTTTTAACCTCTACTCCTGAAACTCTACAGTAAGCAACATTTGTTAATGACAATGAAGATGATAGTAGGACAATCAAATGTTGTGATTCTCAGAGTACTTTCATTTTCATATCATTCTCACAAGTTGGTAGGGTTGAAAGTGAGGTACCAGGCAGTAAAGTGAGTCCTTTGCTAATAGTAGTGACTTCTAAATTCTATCTCTAGTTCAGATTCTTCCTCCGGGAACAGACTCACATAGGCAGCTCATACTGGACATCTGCAGGTAGGTAGCCTATAATCACCACAAACTGATTTTCTCTGCCCTGTCTGATTTCTGAGGGGGAAAGGTTCTTGCTTTTTGTCTCTTGGAGTAAGGCCTCTCCTTTTTATTATATTGAGTTAATTACTGCTTATTCCTGAACACCTAGAATAGTACTTGGCACACCATAGGTGTTCAATACATATTTGTTGGATGGATTAAAATCCTTCACATGGTGTCAAAAACTCTAGACACAGAAACTTCAGTTTTCTCACCAGTAAAATTGGTATGCCACTTGAGTCTGCCTGGTTGCTGACGCAATTAAGAGATAACAAAAAAGAATACAGCGTAGCATGTAGCTGTCCATGTTACCAATGATTTTATTATTACAAATCCAAATTCATTCTCTTATCTTCTATCCTGTCCAAAGCAATAACCTACCATCGTTAGAAGTACCCCAAACTACACAAGCTGACTTGGATTTTTGGCTATTCCACATGCTCTTTGCCATGTATTTGCTTTCCACACTATACTAATTCTCCCATTTAGAATTTAGGACAAGCAAGGAAACAGCAGTGGGCTTTTATTTGCCTCTGGCTGGACATGGGACAGACCTCTGAATTTAAAAGAAGTTTATCTATAGTGGGTCAGACCAATAATTTTGAATACTCAGTTCTAGAAATGAAGAGAAGTTGGTATTTGGCATGGCAGTTAATGTAATACCTGGGACAACTGCAGTCCATACCAAAGGGCCTGGTTCAAGCCCTGGCAACTCTGCTTGTGATCCAAGTTCCTGCTAAGATGAACTCTAGAGGAAGCAGGTGCTGGTTCAAGTATTTGGTTTGCTGGACTGAATTAAGCGCTCCTGGTTAAGTCAGGCACATGAGGAGTAAACTAGCAGATAAAAGACCTGTCTACATAGGCACGAAGGTCATACAGATTTTGGAACTGAGGAGTCTGCTTTAGGGCACTGTGCAAGCCCTGAAATAAACAGGCAAGATTAGTCTCTACAGAGTAAAGAACAGGTGAAACCCCAAGGAAAGAAGCAAGCAGTAACTTCAGTTCCTCAGCTCTTTTTTCCCCCTTAGCTCCTATAAGCTCTGACTTCCAGGTACAGAGAGAGGAGAGGAAGGGGAAGAAGGAAAGCAGAGGAGAGGGAGATGGGCAAAGAGAGAAAGATATCTCCCCTATACACTGGTTTGCTTTTCAAACAATCACAACAGCTGTGACTGGGCCCTGTTGAAGCAAGGAGCCTGGAAATCCATCCAAGTTTTCCCCCTGGGTGGCAGGGATTGAAAGTGGAACAGCCTAGACTCAAATTGGTACTCATACAGGATGTCAGCATTGCAGACAGAAGGTTAACACACTGCACCTCAATGCCAGTTCAAGAGATTTCTACATGCTTATATCTGTACTTCTTTATTTAGTTACATCCTTGCCATATCACCTGGCAAACTCCTGGATAACCTTTAAGTCTGTCTCACCTCCTCTAAAATGGCTCCTTTCTTTTCCTCCCTTCCTCCCTGAATTGTAATCACTGTCATGTCTAGCCATTTCTGTCCCAAGCTTCCAGCCACATCTCATAGATAACAGGACAACAGTACAGATCTCTGTTTTTCCTTTAATGCTCTTTCGATCAATGTGACACTCACTAAGGAAACAAGGTATCAAAGACACTAAATGGCACAGAGCAAAGAGAGAGCACATATCAGCAAGGAGTCAGAATGGGAGTTGTGCACTGCATGAGCACCGGGCATCGTGTGAGGAGTAAAGGAATACAGTGAAGGGTGGCGCGCGGAAGTACTAAAACCCTTCAGCTCCCCATGAAATTGTTCATGACTGACTCTTTCCTCGGCTTCAGTGACCCCATACTGCTGTGGTTTTCCTTCCATCTCTTCAGCTCTTCCTTCTCTATCTCATTTCCTAGCTATTTCTCCTGTTGGACAACCTTTAAAATTTGAAGCCAGTCCTCAAGTCCTCTTTTTCATCTTCCTCTGAAGATTCTTCTAAATTATCTAAGTCACAGCTGCTTCCAAATCCTCATATCAATCCAGGAACTTTTTTTGTGTTGCTAATCCACACATCCTACTTTCCATTGAACAAGTTCATGAGATGTCTCACAGAGACTTTACGCTCAATATGTCCAAAATGTATTCTACCACTTACTCCCAAAGTTGTCCAATGTGCTCAGTGGCACCAGCACTGGCACTAGCACTGGCACCGAAATCAGGCAGAGACTCAATGACTCAGAGACTCAATGCTGATTCCTCCTCCTTTAACTCCTATATCCAATCATTAAACCCTACCCATTCTTATTCCTAAATATTGGTAGACCCAGTTTACTTGCTCTGTTCTCTGCTGACACAGAATTATCCCAGCCATTAATGTCCAATATTGAGCCCCTGTGATGGCCTCCCAACTCTCCCCACACCCAAATATGTTCTTTCCAATCCTATTACCATAATGTAGCTCAAATAATTTTTTAATATCTAATCTGATCATAACCTTGTGCTAGCATTTATATCTTTAAAATAAATCTAGAGTTCCTGCCATGTTTTAAAAAGCCCATACAGATTTTGCCCCTACTTCCTATGAACCACTTGGTCCCTTAATGGTGTGCAAAAGTAACATGAAGCACATCTTTTTAAAGGCTAGAAAAAAAAAAAAAAGAAGAAAGAAAGAAGAAGGAAAAAAAACAAGCATATTTTCTCTCTCTCCTATTAAAACTCAATGACACTGCCTACTATCTTTTCTTAAAAAAGTAAAAATCCTTTTCTACTTTTAAGTATTGCAAATTCTCTTGGACTCAGTGACTATTTTATGAGTATAAATAGTCTCTACTTAATAGCATTCTGTTCACGCACACAGATATGGATGAGGACCATAAAATGAATCAGAATTTATCTATGACTTTCTTTGTCTAGACTTATCACAGATGAATAATTTTAAAGTACAATACAGATGAATGCTAATTAATGTAACTGAGTAGTTCAATCCTTTACACCATAATTTAAAATGAAAGCCTACAAAGCTCAAAGTTGATGGCAATGCATAGTAGCACAATATTTATGGAAGGAATCTGACATTAACAACACTCTGAATTGCAGGTATCAGTAGGAACGAAAAAGGTATGTGTATGTTACTATGAAAGGATCAATAGTGTTTTCATATTGTTAACTTACAAAGAAAATAAAGGTTCAGAAGAGAATATTTGAGAATATATAATAAATTGGGTAATAAATAGATACATATCTTTTAAATAGAAGGTCACTTGAAAAGTTCCTTGAAAATGGAATTAAAGGATAAGTTTATTTTGGCACAAATTAAAAAAAATTTTATGTAAGGATTTTCAAAATCCCCAAAGGACAAATATCATATGTTCTTTCTGATATAAGGCAACCTTCACGCAAAATATAAGATCAAGAGATATGTAGGTAAACATGCATGTACATATAGTCATCTAGAAGAACTGTGTAACAGAGACTATGAGATGTGCAGATATAACGCAGTATGTAGCTCTACTTCCAAATCAAAAATGGACTCCTAATGAAACTGTTAAATATATCTTGAAAACAGGAAGCTGGATACTCTACCATTGTCCATACCTACAAGGTCAAGATACACTTAAATAACAGAATGATGGAGTTATGATTGTTTTTGAAGGATTATACTATTGTAATAATACAGAGAAAATCACTGGAGGGAAATCCCAGAGCCTATGCAACTGTATTGTAAAAGATAAATACTATAATTCATGAAAAAAATACATCTGACAGAAGAAAACACTATGCAGAAAATGAAAAAGAAACAAACTGAGCAGAGGAGCTGGCCAGCACTGTGGTGTAGCATGTTAAGCTGACTCCTGCAATGTTCCCATCCTAAACAGAGTGGGTTCATGTCCTGGTTGCTTTGAATTCAGCTCTCTGCTAATGTACTTGGGAAAGCAGCAGAGGATGGTTCAAGTTGTAAGGCTATTGCACCCACATGAAAGACCTGAATAAAGCTCATGGCCACTGTCACCATCTTGGGAGTGAACTAAAAAGTGAAAGATATCTACCTCTGTCTCAAACTATGTACAGACTTCAAAATTCTTTGCATCAAAATAAACTGAACATTTAATTTCATATTCAATGAATTTATGGAATTACATACATTTTCAAATGAGAATAACAAAAAAGTAAAACAAAAATGAATGAAAAAGGTATTTTTTCTAGGTTACAGAGGTGACTAGGGACAAGGATGCAAACCACATCATTCCAAATAAATGTTATTCATGGTTTGCTGCAATCATGTACATGTTTTTTTTTTTTATAATCTAAAAACAAATTCAAAGCAAAAAGAAGAAAGAAAATCCTGAAAACTAACAATAAGCTGATTCAGATAACATCATAAGATTGGTGGGACATATCAGCATGGATATCATAGCTGTGATATTATACTAGTTTTGCAGAGTGCTTATGTTGGAAGAAATAGACAAACTCTACAAGAACTTCTGTTTCATTTGTGATAGTTACATGAGAATCTACACTTTGTTAATAAAAACAACAATTAAATGGGACATATATAAAACAAACTAAATCCATATACATCGAGCTTGTAAAGTAAGAGAAGAGATATTTAGAGTGGCTTTCTAATCCAGGGTTTTGATTGTGTATGTCTGTGGGATATAACCAAAGGATGAAAAGAAGTACCAAAAAATCCTTATCTGCATTCAGTAGCCTTATTTTTACTGTGTGCTTAAACAGGACGAAGCAAATAGATATGGCAAGAAATCCTTATTTTTTAGAGCTACAATAAGCTAATATTAAATTTTCAGAATGAATCCCTTATTTTCAGAGACACAATATACTAATATTAAATTTTAAAAGTAAAACCCCTATATTACAGAGAATTTCAAAGTAGAATGCAGAGTCTCATATCACTCTGCTCTAACAATGAAAAAGTCATTGGTCATTCTTATTTTACTCATATGCTATTACAGTATTCACTCCTCTACTAAATTGGGGACAAAATTCAAACACCAATTAAATGTTATGCATAAATATTTCAATATTTATCTCCACAAACTAAGGGCACTTTTGTAAAAGCACTGCAAAACTAAAATTTCACATTAAGACTCAATAATTTCTTATTATCTAATAACAGTCTTGTAAAATATATTATATAATATGTAAAAATATGGGATTTGGGGGAGAAGAAAATTGGGGTGATGATCCAATCATATCTAGGGGTATAAGATTTCCATATCTGGGAAATCAAGATGTCAGAATAGGTTAAGAACAAGTTTAAACAGATGGACAAAAATAGCGGGCACACTCCAGGAATAGGAGAAGACAGAACAACAGCAGAGGGGTACCTGGAGACTGACAGACACAGGAAAGCAATGGATACAATGGTGCTGTGGTGCAGTGACTGATATCCCAGTGGCATTCAGTGAACGGCAATCTGAAATGGCAGCTGGAAATCCACCAGCAACAAGGTTCCACCCAAGATAGGTCCGGGTAACCCTCCGACCTGACAGCCAGCAGATCAAGAACTCTAGCAGTGGTGCATCAGGTGCCATTCTGTACAGTGTGGAAAAACTTTAAGACCACAGGGACAACAGTGAGCTGCTCATGTGCTGAGATTGGTGAGAACTCACTGAGCTCAGTGTGTTGCCCTGGTCCCAAGTTGAAAATAATACTGACTTTGGCATCGTATGGGTCAAAATAGGCCCATATGGCCCTCAGACCTAAGAGTCAACAGGTTCTGGCAAGATCGGCACCAACAACAATCTAAATATATAGGATACTGGATGTCTCCCTAATCCTGGGACCTGCTCCAACCAGAAGCAGGGGAAAGGTTTTACAAACAATGGTGCAGCTTCAGCATGGTATCATAGGAGGTGGAGAATGGTGAGCCAGGAGCTGGGAATATGGAGACTATGGTGGAAGTCTAACATAAAAAGCCAGGCCTGGAACTTGCTGGAGGGAATGGCACAGGTGACTACAAACAAAGAGCCATGTGCCAACCACAATAAGTAAAATCGAACTGTAGACTTCTGGGTGACAGAGCTTAGAAACCTGTCTCAAGGAGAAGAATCTGCTAACCAGAAGTACAATGACCAAAAGCAAAGGAATAGACAAAGGCACAATAAGTATTACTGAAGACTCCCCTGCAAAGGAGCAAAAAGCTTTGCCAACCTAAGAGCTAACTGAGGAAGACATCAAGAAAATTAGGGCTACAGAATTCAAAATACTTGTTATAAAGCTTATTATCAACAATGAGAAACACCTTAATGCAGGAATTCAAGGAATTCAAGGAATATGTCACATAGGAAATGAATCAAATGAAAGCTGATATATCAGAAATAAAAAATACAGTGGAGCAAATTAAAACTACAGCAAAGTGTCTCCAAAATAGAATGGAGGAGGCAGAAGAAAGAATCTGAAAATTAGAAGATATTTGCTGTCACTAGGAGGAAACAAACAAAAACCTGGAAGCAGAACTGGGTCAAGCTAAAAAAAAAAAAGTATTCAAAACCTGAAAGACATCATTAAAAGGGTCAAATATAAAAGTTACAGGAGTCCTAGAAAGTGTAGAAAGAGAAGCTGGGCTTAAAAATGTCTTTAATGAAATAATGAAAGGAAATTTTCCTAATCTGGAGAAAGAATTGGGAAACAACATCCAGGAGGGGCACAGAACTCCCAACAGGGGAAACCAAAAGCAATCTTCATCACGACACATGACAATTAAGCTCTCTTCAATCAAACATAAGGAAAAGATCCTTAAATGTGCACATGAAAAAAATCAATTGACATATAGAGGAATGGCAATCAGACTCACAGGAAACTCTAAGGCTAGAAGAGAATGGAGTGACATACTCCACATTCTAAAAGCAAAAAACAGCCAACATAGGATAACATACCTAGCCAAAACTTTCCTTTGTCTTTGAAAAGGAAATAAAATTCTCCCACGGTCAAGAAAAGTTAAAAGAATATGCCTCTTCCAAACCTGCCCTACAAATGATACTTCAAGATGTTCTTGACAGAGAAGAGGAATAGCAACCACCAAAACCAGCGATAAATGTGAAGAACATCCCAGTAAAATAACAACAGAAGACTAAACCAATGAACAACCCGTTGCTGAAATGACAGGACCAAATTACCACCCATTCATATTAACTCTGAACATAAATGGCTTAAACTCATCAATCAAGTGTCAGATTAGCAGTCAGAATTAAAAACACAAAACCCATCTATTTGTTGCCTGCAACAGATATATCTCACCAAGAAAGATCAGCGGAAACTGTATCTCATAAAATTTGATTTTTTTAAGTTTCATTTCTTCAAAACTGTTTCTCATTAAATTTTTCACTGACTCATAGCATAATTTTCCTCAAGAAAGTCCTTGATTTTCTTTTTCATTTCTTCAGTGACACATTAGTCATTCAGTAGCATGTTATTTAATTTCATGGCGTTTTTAATTAGTTTTTTTCTTTCTGTTGTTGGTTTTGTTTTGTGACTTTTCATTTAAGGGGATGCATAGTAACTGTGTAATGCTGACTATCATATCCAGATGTGAGGATACAATGTAATAAGCATCTCTACTTCCAGATCAAAGATGGACTCCCAATGAAACTGCTTACTATATCTTGACAATAGGATGTTGGACTCTCTGCCACTGTCCATGCTCACAATGATGGACATATAACTCTTTATGAAGAACTATACTATAATAATAATATAGGGGAACTCAGTGGGGGTGGGGGAATAGGACTTGAGGAGGGAGGAAGGGAAATCCCAGTGCCTATGGAACTGATTCATAAAATGATAATAATGAAAAAAGTTTAAAAAATAATTTCCACATGTTATCACTGAAGATGTTAAGTTGATCACTTGGTGAAGGCAGCATCTGCCAGGTCTCTGCATGGCAAAGTGACTATTTTCCCCTTTTCATACATTGTTAATTGAAAGTGAGTCACTAAGTGCAGTTCACATTCTAGGGTAGAAGGAAATTATTGACATACAGTAGAATTTGTCTGAAATGCTCCCCCACTTATGTACTTAACTGTCTATTTTTTTAATCACTATGAACTCGTATATATTTATTTTGTGCTGTGAGATATAACCCAATACTATGTTATTTATTTTGCCACTCAAGTTGCTCTATTTTGGGCTATTGATTGCTGTGTCTCTCTGACATACTTCCATCTTTTTGAATATCTCTTCACATTTAAATCCTCTAAGATGCCTTCGGCTTCTCATATTTTCTCAGCCTAACCCTATTAATAATCATTTCTTGAAGGACATCTAGCTTCTTCTATGAGGGTACTTGAAACAGTTCACAGCAAGCAAAATTAAAAGACAACTTTGTTTTGGTGCCCTCAAACTGTAAAATTCATACATACCAAGGATCTTAAAAAATGCATATGATTAAAAAACCATGAATTACAAAGTGTTTTTGCAACAAAATAAACATCCTTAAATTCTGTTTTCCGCAAGCTTTTCCAAGTACCGACATCTTAGAGCAGGAGATTTAAGTGAAGACTGGACATGAGTATTTTTACTACCAGTGGTGTGTCACTGCTTTAGCATCTCTAAAAGAACACAGCAAATAAACATATGTACACTATCTTTTATATGTACAGATTTCGATAATCATTTCCTATGTATCTTACCAGTGTGAATACATACCTCTGTGTTGACACATAAGATGAATGTGAGTATATTATAGCTTCTGACTCTAATTCAGACCAAATTTCATTCTAGCCTTCCCTCTTGCCTATTTGTAATTTCTCATAAAGAATTTTAATATCCCATATATTTTTAAAAGATCAATAAGCAAAAAAATCATAAATATGAGTACTAAACAATACTTAAAATGGCAAACTAAAGAACATGGAATGAGGTGAAATAAATACTCACACTTTTAAAACATTTGACCACATTAGTAGCAAAATAAATGAAAATTCAGAAAAATGAAAATACAGATACTCTCATTTACCACAGATGTGAGCAAAACTGGTAAATCTTTATGGAGAGTAAAAAAGAATTTAAATATACTGTCAGACTTATGCTTCTAATAATGGTAGACAAGGTAAATCTCCCATTGAAGAAACTAAAGTTGGAAAACCCATTCTTGAAGGCTTCAAAACTTTAATCAAATTGTCAAGAACGTGGTTTAGCACCTTAAAGGCTATGAATCACAGCCCTGTTTGCCCTAAGGACATCTGTGCTTACAAAAGACATCTTTAAGGAAAAACAAGTCCGAGTTCAGAGGAATTAGATCAGCTCTACCAACCAATACAAAACTGTGGTCTCAGAGAGGGACAGAACTGAAACCAACCAATCTCTTCAAAGAGTTGCAACCCGGCTTTAATTATGGGTGGCCTGAAACACTCAGTCTTGAACCTTGATAAACTAGTGCCTGAAGATCCTTAATACCAGCAAAGCAAAGTCCTCTCTAGACAAAAAAAATGCATCATACTAGGCCAGCAGTGGGGAACCGCCAGCTCTCGGGCTGTATAAGCCCTGCACAATCACTTGCTCTGGCTTTGCTCAGAAAAACAGACAGGAGTCAAAATCTGATAATTTTCTATGCTTGTGAATCACATGCAAATATGCGAACAGCCCCTGGCAGAAAAAGGTTAGCTACTCCTATATAGATTATAACTTTCAAACAAAATTTTCTGCATGAAGTCAAAATGAATCAAGTACAAAAATGGCTAAGAGATCATGACCAAAAACTGGCAAAACTGACAGACAGTAAAGGTAAACAAACTCATGGGGATTTTGTGTACTGAGTTTATCCAAACAGATGATGAAGCAATAAAACATACTATATCCCAGAACAAAGAAAAAACCTGAACTTAAATTTTTCTTGCAAGAAAATAGATTAAAAAAATACATACAAAAACAAAAAAGAGAACACAGGGATCAGCACAGTAGGCCAGTGGCTGAAGTCCTTGCCTAGGCTACGTAGGGATCCCATATGGGTGCTGATCCATGTCCGAGCGCCCCATTTCCCTTCCAGCTCCCTGCTTGTGGCCTGAGAAAGCAGTAGAGCACGGCCCAAGATCTTGGGATCCAGAACCCACGTGGGAGACCTGGAAGAAGCTCCTGGCTTCTGGCTCCTGGCTTCCCATTGGCTCAGCTCAGACTGTAGTGGCCACTTAGGGAGTGAACCAGTGGATAGAAGAACTTTCTGTCTTTCCTTCTCTCTATAGATCTGACTTTCCAATAAAAAATAGGGCCTGGCATAGTAGCCTAGTGGCTAAAGTCCTCATCTTGAACGTGCCCAGGATCCCATATGGGCGCTGGTTCTAATCCTGGTGGCCCTGCTTCCCATCCAGCTCCCTGCTTGTGGCCTGGGAAAGCAGTCCAGGACTGCCCAAAGCCTTGGGACCCTGCACCTGCGTGGGAGACCCGGAAGAGCTCCTGGCTCCTGGCTTCGGATCAGCTCAACTCCAGCTGTTGCGGCCACTTGGGGAGTGAACCATCGAATGGAAAATCTTCCTCTCTGTCTCTCCTCTTCTCTGTATATCTGCCTTTCCAATAAAAATAAATAAATCTTTAAACTTAAAGGCTAAATGAACAGCAAATTAGTGCTGAAGAGAAAATTAGAGACCTGGAGGAGAGGACAAAAGAAGCAAAGGATGAAGCATGAAGAAAAGACATGTACAATGCATAGAAAAGAAGAGAAATGCAGAATACTACAAGGTATGCTTCTATCTATATTAAACAGGGTCACAAAAGTGATGACAAGGAAAGAAGCAGAGGTAACTGAAGAGATAATGACTAAATTTTCTATAATCATGGATTATACCAAAACACTAAGAAACTGAAATAATCAAAAGCAAGATTAAAACACAAGTACATACACACTCCAAACAGAGAAAAAAAAAAAACTATAGAAAACAAAAGATGAAGGAAAGGGACAGGTTGGTAGCTGAATTTGCAAAACCAATATCAGCCAGAAGATAGTGGAATAATACCTTATGGAGATATTATGCCACTCTCAAATTTTCTTTATAATGAATATTACTCATGATTGAAGGAAGCATATGGAAACTCAGATCTACCCCAAAAAATCAAAAGTTTGTACCCAGCAGATTAACACAAGGATAAAGAATTGATAAAAAAAATTAGATACTGAATGAATCTAAATGTGTGTTGATCTAAATGATTAAAAGTAATTAAAGAAATTCATGTGTTCCTATATACAAATATAACTTAAATATATGAAAATAATAGCCTATTAAAGAAAGCATTATATGGAATTGTGTGTTCTACAGTGCTCATAATGTTCAGGAGACCAATAGTTATATTAATATCAGAACATAATGAATGATGGCTGTGCAATGATGTAACAGAAATGAACGCTTAAACTTCAAAATTCAGAAGGAAAATGCAATAAAAATGTCCAATTGATAAATACAAATCAAAGAGAGACAAAGAAATATGCAATGGACTATATAAACTGAAAGCACCTAAGAAGATTACAGATGTAAATCAAAATATAAACAGAAGAGAACAAAGATCGAGCGGCAGTAATAAAAAAAAAAGCCTAGCTATATGCCTTCAATAAGAGATATACTTAAGATATAATGATACAAAAAAGTCAAAAGTAAACCTATGAGGAAGAAAAAAGCTCCCAGAGGATTAACCTAAACTAGACAGATAGAAATAATAATGTGTAGAAATTGCTGAAATGGAAACAAGCACTAAAAAACAAAAACAAAAACAAAAAACCCACGATAAAAAGGTACAAAACCACAAGCTGTCATTTAAAAGGAAAATAATATCTAGCAAAGCTCAGAAAGAAAAAAACACAAATTACCAGTATAAAGATTGAAAAAGACATGACTGCAGATCTTGCAGAGATGTTATCCAGAACTTTATGTCAAAACTGTTTTGAGAATTTAGGTAAAATGTATTCATTACTAGGAAAATGCAATTTAATAAAAGCGACATAGTAATGACTGTAATACCTAAATAAATCTATAACGATATGCAGAATTGAACAGGAAATGAAGTAAAATTATTCTCACAAGAAATTCTTGCCCAACTATGGAGTTGTGTTCTACCAATCGTAAAAAGGACAAAAAAATCAGAGACCAAATCTCAATTTGATGAGGTTAGTGGAATCTAGGTATTAAAAAACTGATATGGACAATACAAAAAACAGTATAATCTTCTCAAAAACATAAACATAAAAAGGGTCAGACAAATCTAGCAATATAGAAAAAGGATAATGGAGATCATATACTATGAGCAAAGTTGTTGACTTAAGAATTATGACAATTCATTGCATCAACACATTGAAAGAGAATATCAAGATCATTTCAATATATACAGAAAAAAACATTTGAGAAACTGGTCATCCATTTATGCTGAGAAAATGCTTAGATCAGAAATAAACAAAGGTAAATGCTATCAACATCACATTGTATGTTTTATCAGTGGTACTAAAGGCAAAATAAAATACAAAAGGTTTGAAAAGAAAAACCAAATTCTCAACACATATGATATGATCACCTATGCAGAAAACCCAATGATTCTACAGGTTAGTTATTAGAATTATTAATCAACTCTGATCAATAGAAAGGAATCCAATATTAGCACAAAGGAGGAGAGAAAGAGGGAGGACACAGGAATAGATGGCTTTCTCTTAAAAGTAAATGCCTGGGCGGCCATTTGGCCTCCTGGCTGAGATGCCCATTCCCTCCTAGCAGAGTGCCTAGATTTGGTGCCAGCTCTGATCCTGATTCCAGCTTCCTGCTAATGCAAACTCTGAGAAATAGTAGTAATGACACAAATAACTGTTCCTGCTTCCCACATGGATAACCTGGTTTGAATTCTCAGTTTCTGGCTTTGACCCCTGACCGTTGTGAGCCATCTGGGGAGTGAACCAGCAGACTGGAGCTTATTAGCTTGTGCATGTACGTGTGTTAATTATCTCTCTGTGTGTGGGTCTAATAAACAGAAACTTTAATGAAACCAAATATCTGAGAAAAATCCAGCGTAAATGCTGCTGTTATCTAACAAAGACATCAGGTCAAGAAAAAAAAAATGTAACATACATGTACATAAGCTCTAAGAGAAAAGTGTAGAACTTTATCAAAAGAAATGAAAGAGCTAAATAAATGGGAAGATACAAAATATACTCAAGAATTGGAAGATTTAATAGTGTAAAGATTTCAGTGATTCTGAAACTGCTTTAAAGCTTTGATAAAATACTTTAAATTAAAATTAGAAGTCAGAAGGACCTAGTGTACAATATGCCAGAAGTTACAAGGCTGTAACAAATAAACAGCATGTTCTTGGCATGCTAGACAAACAGGCCAATGGATTGAAACTGAATTTGGAAGCAATCACTCAGCATACACCACCTAACAATGCTTTGGTCGATGATGGGTTATATATATATATATGAGGTCATTTAATAACATGGGCTGGTGATGTTGTAGTCATCTTAGTGTAGGTTCATTCTACAACATTTACACGATCACCCAATGACACATTCCTCAGAATATATCCCTGTCATTAAGTGACACTTCACTGTATTTTATTTATGGATATTTCATTTATGGTAAACAATGAATTATATTACTTGAGGATGCTTATTTGGATGAAGGAGATACAGAAACATGTAAGTGAAGTCAAGCATGAAGTTATTTCTGAGAGGAGAAGGGGGCTGTGATCAGATGAGGGAAATCAGGGGTTGGTGAGCTGTAGGATTTTTTGGGTTATAGTCACATGGTTGTTCATTTCACAATACTTCCCTGGGCTGTATATGCACATGCATGCATTTTTTCAACATGTGCTATATTTTTAAAAAGTTAACTCCATGGGCTGTGATGGCTTAATTTGTTAATCCTCTGCCTGTAAGCGCCAGCATCCCATATGGTACCAGTTTCTGTCCTGACTGCTCCACTTCCAATCCAACTCCCTGTCACAGCTGGAGAAAAGTAGTGGAGGATGGCCCAAGTCCTTGGGATCTTACACCCACATGAGAAACCCAGACAAAGCTCTTGGCTCCCAACTTCAGAAGAGTTCAGCTCTGGTCATTGTGACTGAGTGAACCAGCAGAAGGAAGACCTCTCTCTTCCTGTCTCTCCTCTTAAACTCTGTTTTTCAAATAAAACTAAATAAATCTTTTTTTTTAAGTTAAATCTATGTGTGATCCATGTGTGCATATTTATATATATATTTTTTACTTAGTAATCCCACCCCTAGAAACATATTTTGAGAGAATAAAGCAGTTGGGGTAAAGAAGTAATTACATTTTAGGCTATTCATCGCAACATTTCTAAAAAGAAAAAAATCAATGTAAATGTTCAAATATAATTGTTTAATTAAATATAGCAATACATAAATTTAGACATGTTAATACAGTCTTTAAGATATCATGTTCAAAATATTAATGGTATAGCAAAATGGTTAAAATTAAGTTGAAAGAATCAAGCAAAAAGTCATATATAAAATGACCTCAAGTTAATTGTAATAATGAGCAGAAATATGAGAGCATTTCAAAGTTCGTGAAAAATAGAATTAAGAAGTGCTACTATTTTAAATGGCAAAAAATTTGAAGTAATTTTTTTCAAAATACACATTTCTCATGAACTTTCTAAAGGCCTCAGCATAGAAGCAAGTGTTTATGCTCACTAGTGAACTTTTGTGAATGTTACTGGTGTTATCATAATTTCGTATTATTTCTAAAAGTATATAAGATATGTATACAGTCAAGGCTCTTTACACTAAAAACTGCCTATAATTTTTATTTCTAAATGAACAAATCATATTTTCCAGATATTAGACGATTAACTGAAATGCCATATTTTATGTAGGTATCTGTTTATTGAAAGCTGATTTAGGGAAGGCATTTGGTGCAGCAGATGCTACTTGGGAGCCTGTATCCCATATCAGAGAGCTCAAGTTCAAACACTGGCTCTGCTCATAACACCAGCATCCTGACAGCGTGCATCCTGCAAGACAGCAGGTGATGCTTCAGCAGTTGTGTCACTGTCACCCACATGGGAGATTGTGATTGAACTGCTGGCTCCTGGTGTCTACCTGGTCCAGCCATAGCTGTTTTGAAGACATTTGGTGAGTGAACCAGCAGATGAAAGGTCTCTCTCTTTCTGCTTAACTTTCAAATAGAGAATAAAAATTACGTGCATAGATGTACAAGTAATAAAAAAAAAAATCAGAAACAACCCAATACCAGACATGCTTTAAACAACAACTAAAATAAAGAAAAAGATTATTTTATACTTTACTTCCTTAAAATCAGGTTTTACAGATAAAAATATTGGAGTGACAAGTTCAAAATGTATTTCTAGGAATATAATTTATTTTTAATGCAGGATCCACATTTTAAAAATCTACTCTAGGGCCCAGCGCGGTGGCACAGTGGTTAAGGTCCTCACCTAGCATGCTCAGGATTCCATATGGGCGCCGGTTCTATCCCGGCAGCCCCGCTTCCCATCCAGCTCCCTGCTTGTGGCCTGGGAAAGCAGTCGAGGACGGCCCAAAGCTTTGGGACCCTGCACCCGCGTGGGAGACCCGGAAGAGGCTCCTGGCTTTGGATCGGCATAGCATTGGTCGTTGCGCTCATTTAGGGAGTGAATCATCTGACAGAAGATCTTCCTCTCTGTCTCTCCTCTCTGTATATCCACCTTTCCAATAAAAACATAATAAAAATAAATCTTTAAAAAAAATCTATTCTATGCTGTAACCTCTCAATCCAGGATTCGTTTACAAAAAGATATGGCTACCTAAAATTTGTTCTTCCAATACACATCCAAATTATACTGTAAGATAATTCAGTTTTTTTAAAGAACAATAAAAATCCAAACCCTAGAGTTCTTTATAGGCAGTTATATTTTTGTTTGCAGATACAGGCATTTATCAACTCAAAACCCTTTTTCTATTTAGTTTGTGGAGAAGAGTTAACAGAGCATGCCTAAACTGCTTTCTCATGCAAGGTATGTTTCTAGGGCTGATCCTTGATGGCCATTTGGGAATTTAGGTTCCTCCCTTCCTAACACAAAAGAATAGCTCCCCATGTCTAAACTATGAAAACATAATTTATGATGAACATTTGCTTTTTTTCTAGGACTCTGGAAATTTGACACATATCAGCTAGCAAGTGCCAGTATGGCTGCCCTCCAAAGTGTGTGCCCTGAGTCTCTTAACGTCTCACACGTCATCATAACCCAGCTGACAGAGGATCTCGGGGATCCTGTGCCTGGTTTCTCCTGGACTTCTTCCAATACACCTTTTCCTGCAGCTGACTTCACTTTAAACCCTTAGTTGTAATAAATCCCAGCTATAATATGATTATATACTGAGTCTTTTGAATCCTCTTAATGAGTCATTAAGCCTGGCGGTGGTCTTGGGGATTCCTGAAAAATAATTCTTCTCATTTTAACTAAAACTAACTGAACCTTTTGATATGGTGAGTCAAGACAATTTTTAATGTGTTGAATGACTTAACAGTGACTTATACCATCACTTATAAAAGCAAAAAAAAACCCAAAAAGATCAGACAAGACTAGCTAGCTATAAAAATATGAGCATGTTTTCAAATGAATTAAAATGTTTCAGCCCAGATATTTATAGTGTTATTTGAGAAAAACATATTTTTCCTTAAGTGGCAAGTTTCTGGTGAAAAGTAGTCAGTTTTTTTCTGTCAGTATAAGTAAATTTCAAAAATAGTCCCTTTTCCAACTGCAAGTAAGTGACAGATCAAAAATAATTGTAAAATAAAAGAACTTTCAGTTTATTAATTCCTAAGTTTCAAAAACATAAACTGTTAATATTATTTTTAAAAATATCAGCTATTGTTTTCACATCAGATGTGTTTTTAATCTGTAATTAATTGCTGTAAAAGTCCCCACATAGTATATCTAAGTATTCTATAATAAGATAATTAAACTCCTTGGAATGCTAATTTAGGATCTACAGTTTAACTCAAGCACTAGACATTACTAAAAATAAGCCTGAATGTGTTACTTCAAAACAAAAAAATAAAAGAGCCTTTAATTTGGGGGGAGTGAGGGGATGAAGTATCTATCTTTGAAGCTGAATCTGCCTTTTAAAACGTGTTGCAGCAAATTGCTGCCAACAAATTGAAATTCAAGTGTAATCCCAAAGCCATGGGATGTAGCTCACACACGTGCATATATCTAACAAACTACTGTATGTGTTGGGTGAATGACAAAGTCATCTCCCAGTAGTATTCACACCACTTTACAGGCCAACCATCTCTCAATCTGACCACGTCTGCTAAATGCACCACATCTGCTGACGCTGAGTAAGGCTGTGGCCAGCTTAGCCTGTTAAGCAAGCTGCACAAGGGACTTTCTCATCTATATTTTGAAATATACTGCTCTAATATTTTCCAGCTCAAAGATTCTGGTACTGTGAGTCTCTATATCAGCACGGATTAAACTTACAAATCATTTGTAATTGAGTGGGTATCAGTCAGTTGTAAGGATTTTGCAACATGCTAAGTTAAGTAACATGATCGGGGCATACATTATATCCCTAGGAAGAAAACAGGAATGCTGGTTAATACACAGTCTGTGGCACGGATATTGACGTCACATTAGGAATCTTGCTGATAAACCAAATATGTTGTTTTGTCTAGACTTTACGTAAAAGATAGGGGTTTCCCTAAGCAGTCAATAAACAGCAAAATTAACTGATCATTTCTCCTTCTTTGTCTATTCTGTGTCAGTATGATGTGAGAAAACTATGAAAGCATCCAGAGAACTCAAAACCTGAATACCAGGAGTAATGGCAGTTATTGCCACCAAGGTGAAACTAAGTCTAGAGTTGTTTAGCCTACATCCTAGCTACAGAAGTAATCTCTCACCTAGCCAGTAGGGGGAGGCACACACAAGCGTACTTGCTTTGCTCTTTGATGCACATGACATCACATAATTGATGTTTTTTGTTTTGCCTGAAACTCAGAGATCAGAAGGAAGATGTGAAAAAAAAGGGGGAAGCACAACTGTTGAAGCAAAGTTATAGAAAAATGGAAGAACAGTCATGGGTTTCTACTTTATTTCTGGTTCTTTGAAGAACTAAGCTACTGTAGTTACGAATTTGTAATCTACCTCAAGATTCCCAAGGAAAATAAAATAATTCGAAGTTTAGAAATGTAATTTAAAAATCAAAGTCAACGAGGGAAAATTGAAAAGTAAATGTATATAAGATATTATGAAATTTACTGATACTGCTGGGAATGACACTATACTAGTGGAAAACAGTGAGGAGAAGCGGAAATGGGGACTGTAACATGGAACTGCATCATGAAAAATGAAAAGAAAACTGAAGTCAGCATTGTTGTGCAGCAAGCTAAGCCACCACTTGGTGCACTGATTCAAGTTTTAGCTACTCTATTTCCAGTCCAAAATACTGCTAATTTGCCCGGGAAGAAAGTAGAAGAAAGTTGGCCCAAGTGTGTGCATTCCTGCCACACACATGCAAGAGCCGGGGAGAATTCCTGACTCCTGCTTGAGCTTGGCACAGGCACAGCCACGGTGGTCATTTGGGGCAGTGCATCAGTGAATGGAAGAGTTCTTTTTGTCTCTCTGTCACTCTGCTTTTCAAATAATTTTTTTTTTGAAAAGTCAAGAAAACTGAGGCTCAGAGAAGTTCAAGACTTAGAGCAACACAATTAGAAAAAGTAATAGAATTGGGATATTGACACAGGCTTTACAACACTGGAGACTATCTCTCTACTACACTATCACTCAGGCTCCTCTGACATAATAGCATACATGGTAACCTTTAGGTGAATCAAACATGTTTATTGTTTTAGAGAATGGGTGGAGAAACATCTAATCCACAGGCCATATAAGAACCTGTAAAATTATTCAGTTTGTTCCTGCCAAGGCTACTGCAGGTGGGACTTAAAATCCAATAAATCTATACAGCAGGTTAATTTCTCAGTTAATAATTATGCATGGCCTCTAAATGATGTTATAAGTACCCAAATGGCTCTTGACAGGAAAAAAAAAATTCCCTACCCCAGCTTTACAGTAATAATAAAACCTGTTATTTAATTTTTGTGGCGAATACTAGAAACAAATCTCCTGAATAATGAAAATTGTAAACCAGAGTAGTGACTTCAAAAGAATTACAAAGGATGGGTGTTTGGACTATTGGTTAAGTCACTGATTAGGATGTGCACACTGCACATTGGAGTGGCCGGGCTTGACATCTAGCTCTAGCTTCCGACTGAAGCTTCGTGCTTCTGTGCATTTGGGGAGGAAGAGGTGATGGTTCAAGTAACTGGGTATTCGCTGCCCATACGGAAGACCTAGACTGAACCCCTAGCTTTCAGGCTTGCTATCTGCCCCACGCCTCTCCCAAATGTTGCAAGTATTTGGGGAGTTATCCAGCAGATGGGAAGGGTCTCTTTTTCGAATTACAAAAAAAATAAATAAATAAAACAATTATAGCATCTGTGCAGGCGCAGTGGCTCAATGGCTAAATACTAGCCTTGCACATGCCAGGATCCCATATGGGTGCCGATTCATGTCCCAGCAGCTCCATTTCCATCCAGCTCCCTGCATGTGGCCTAGGAAAGCAATCGAGGACGGCCCAAAGTCTTGGGACCCTGCAGCCACGTGGGAAAACAGGAGGAGGTTCCTGGCTCCTGGCTTCGGATTGGCCGAGCTCCAGCCATTGTGGCCATTTTGGGAGTTAACCAGAAGATGGAAGCTCTTTGTCTCTCTTTCTCTCTGTCAATCTGCCTTTCCAATAAATAAATCTTTAAGAAATGAATTATGGTATTTTAAAATAGGAAGGGGCACCAGAGGTCCTCTCCAGCCCAAAATTAAAACCTTATTTTTTGTCCCTATGGAAAGACCACATTTTTTAGCTTCTCCATTTCCAGGGAGGAACTACATCTGGAGATGGCTTGTGAAACCACCTATTCATTCACAAACTAAGCACAATTGTGAAAGAAGCTTTCTTGACTTACAGGTGAAATATATCACTTTCTGATTCTTGTTAGAGTCTCTGACACTACACTGAAGAGCACATACACTTCTTATATCAGGTGATCTTTCAAATAGCATTGTTTATGTCCTACCTGTAGGTTTCTGCTATGAGGATTTGTAGCAGAATAAGAAAACCAATACATCCACGGTGGGATGAAAGACTCTAATTGTTTCTTTTTTTTTTTTTTTAAAGTATTCATTTATTTATTTGAAAGGCAATGACAGAGAGAGAGAGAGATGGAGGAATGGAAGAAAGAGGAGAGAGGAAGGAAGGGGCAGGGAGGGAAGAGGAGGCAGCGAGGGAGATTGAGATGTTTCATCCCCTGGGTCACTCCATGAACGACAACAGTGGGGCTGTGCCAAGCCAAAGTCAGAAACCTAGAGCTTCTTTCAGGTTCCCACATGGGTTCAGGGGCCCAAGCAGTTGGATTATCTTTCACTGCTTTCCCAGGCACATTAACAGCGGACTGCATCGGAAGTAGAGCAGCTGGGACTCAAACTGGTGCCAATATGGGATTCTAGTGCTGCAGGTGCTGATTTAACATGCTATGTCACAGCAACCCCTGCCAAGTTTTTAAATAAATTTCTGGGGTCAGCATTCCATATGAGCACCTCATTAAGTCCTCTCCGCTCTACTTCTGATCCAGCTTCCTGTTTATGCACCCAGAAAGGAAGTGGAGGATGGCTCAAATGTCTGAGCCCCTGCCATCCATGTGGGAGACCTAGATGGAGTTCCAGGCTCCTAGTTTCAGTCAAGCCCAGTTCTGCCTTTTGCATCCATTTAGGGAGTAAGCCAGAGAGTTGAAAATTAATCTCTCTCCCTTTCTCTTTCTGTTTGTTGCACTAAGTCTGCTGTTTCAATGTATATATATATATATATTTTCGTTGTTTTTATTGGAAAGGTAGATCAGATTTACAGAGAAGGAGAGACAGAAAGATCCTCCATCTGCTGGTTCATTCTCCAAATGGCCTCAATAGCTGGAACTGAGCCAGTCCGAAGCCAGGAACCAGGAGCTTCTTTCAAGTCTCCCACATGGGTACAGAACCCCAAGGCTTTGGGCCATTCTTTAGTGCTTTCTCAGAACACAAACAAGAAGCTAAATGGGAAGTAGAGCAGCTGGGATATCAACTAGTGCCCATATGGGATCCCAGCACTCACCAGATGAGGATCCAGCCATTCAGTTATTGCACTTGGCCCTCAGTCTGCCTCTGCCTTTCAAATAACAGTGGTGTGTGTGTGTGGGGGGGTGATGGAGGAGCGTGGAAGGGGAAACCCTGTGCCTATGGAATCACATTATGAAAAATAAAAAATAGCAATTAAAGAAAATTAAATAAGTGTTCAAAAAATGAGGAAAGGAAGGAAGGAAAGAGAGAAGGGGGGACAGGAAGGGAGAGGAGAGGAGGGAAGAGGAGGGGAGAGATATGGAGAGGAGGGGAGGGAAAGGAAAGGGAGGGAAGGGGAGGGGAGGGGACAAAGGAAAGAAGGAAGGAAGGGAGGGAGGGAGGAAGGAAGGAAATGACTCATGCTTATGGTCTTTAACTTGGGAGTTGGGTATTTCTGGTAGTGTCCAAAGGACCTTCCAGGGACTATGGTGCAAAGCTAATTTTAAAGCAACCAATTTCCCTATCTTTGTTTGCCATCATTTGACTTGTATGAAAAAAATGCCTGTGGTCTGCCTATTTGCTTTTGTATTATCTTCTCTACAATCTGTGTCAAAAGACACAGGTGAAGCCTCCTTGTGAAGCCTGTGCCACCCATGGCTGAGGAATGCACAGCTCTTCAGAGAATGGGGAACCCTAGAGAATGAAACAGAGTGTGGGAAAGATAGGTGCCACCTTAATTCATCCGGGCAATATCCTCATGACAAAGTCGGATCCATTTGAGAATTGGCAATCGATGCTAAGATGAGTGTCTTAGGGATGTCTCTTTCCATTTTACTTATATTTGGAAAATGAAGTCCTATATTCTTCTAATTGACCAGGAGTCTGCTCTGACTGGACAATGAGGACTAGCTTTACTGTGGAGGTTGCACAGCAGACATTTTCCAAAAGGAATGAGATAAATGTGCAGCTCCATAGTTGTGACAGAAGCACATTTAAAACAATACTCAAGACCCTGAAAATGGCATTCTCACAGTAGAAACGTTTCCGTAGCAGCTTAAAATGTTCTGTCAACATTTTTCTGTAGCACCTACTGTTGAGGTGGGTACATGGGTTTTCACAAGTCTTTTAGCAGGGTTCCTGGTGCAGGTGTCACTCTGCAACTCAGTTTCCAGGCTCTTACTCCTCTGCAAGTGCTGCAGTGTCCTGCTTCTCACTGCGAGAACTCATGGGAGAAAGAGCATCGCACAAAGGCCTTGTGGCCTTGCTTGGAACACTGCTGACTCCTAATGAACGCTCAGGGTTTTGTAGACTGTGGCAAACAACTAACTGGAACATTCATGTCGTCTTCACCTCAGTAGTCACAACTAAAGCCACGGTAATCTAGACCTCATGGAAGGTGTTGGTGTTACTTTGTCTTAAGGGCCATCTTAGTTTCAGCTTCTTTGCTTCAAACCTGCATATCTATGAACTATGATGAACATGGGTGATGCCTCTTGCAGGGGTAGCTTATAAAATGATTCCTATATTTAGGTCTGGTGAGGGGTGAATTCCCCTGCCTTGGTGGGTTGGATCTGTTGACTTCTTTCTAACAGAATTTGCTGAATGTGATATTCAGAGATTAGATTGTTAGGTAAAAGCCTTCACTTTGTTCACACTGTTTCTCGACATGGTGGGTGGCTTGCCTGCTCTGATGAAGTTAGCTGCCATGATACGGGCTGTTGTATGGATAAGAAACCAAGGGAAGCCTAGGCCAACAAGCTCATAAGGAACTGAGCTCTCAGTCCAACAGCCCAGGAACAACCCAAGACTGTCAGCAACTACCTGAGTACGCTTGGAAGCAGAACCACACACATCTTTTCGCCTAAGAGAAGCCTTGCAAAGACTTCAACCAGGGGCCAGTGCAGTGGCACAGCATGTTAATCCTCCAATGGGCACCAGTTCACATCCCAGCTACTCCACTTCCAATCCAGCTCCTTGCCTGTGGTGTGGGAAAGCAGAGGAAGATGGCTCAAGTCCTTGGGTCCCTGCACCCATGTGGGACACCTGGAGGAAGCCTCTGCTTTGCATTGGCTCATTTCTGGCCACTGCAATCATGCTGCCATTTGGGGTGTGAATAAGCATGTGAAAGACCTCTCTCTCTCTCTCTTTCTCTGTGTAAAACCTGTCTTTCAAATAAAAATAAATAAACCTTAATAAATTTTTTTTAGCCCTGGCTAACACCTTAATTTTACTGCCCAGGAGAGACGCAGAGTCAAGACGACTGGGCTAAGTTAGATTCACATCTTAATGTACATAGACTGGGATGGATGCATATTGTTTTTTTTTTTAAGATTTATTTTTATTTTATTTTTTTTATTGGAAAGTTGGATATACAGAGAGGAGAGACAGAGAGGAAGATCTTCCGTCCGATGATTCACTCCCTAAGTGAGCCGCAACGGCCGATACTATGCCGATCCAAAGCCAGGAGCCTCTTCAGGGTCTCCCTCGCGGGTGCAGGGTCCCAAAGCTTTGGGCCGTCCTTGACTGCTTTCCCGGGCCACAGGCAGGGAGCTGGATGGGAAGCAAGGTTGCCAGGATAGAACTGGTGCCCATATGTGATCCCAGGCGTGCAAGGCGAGGACCTTAACCACTTGCGCTACCGCACTGGGCCCGCATATTGTTTTAAGCCACTAAGTTTTGGCGCAAGTTGTATGAATAATACTTTCCAGCTCTGGAATCTAAGTAAATCTTCCTTATTCTCTCTCAGTGAAGACCATGGATTATAAGTCTGGACAAAAAGTTCAAAGACAAAACCCTGGTGGATGTACTCCCACAAATTTTACCCAATCTCTTTGGACAATCGTTCAACCCAGTAGTACTACCCTCAGCTCACATTCCTCTGTTTTACTAATAAAAATTCAGAAATGTGTCAAGGGGCTTGTGCCAGAATTTTCCTCCTCACTTGGCAAAATGGTGAGTCTATCGAAAGAGGTAATGAAGTCAGTTACTACTTGATTTGTAGCTACCAGAGAGGACTGCTACAGCGAAGCTTCATTCCTCATCTAACCCTACTTCTCTTCATTAAGACTCCCATGTTTTGAGTCCACTGGGTCCTCTTAACCCTCTGAACTTGATTTCCTTTTGCAGCGTCTTCTCTCAAGAGTGCTGGAAGTATGAGGGCAACTGAACTTTTCCTGTGTTAGCTTCCTTTGCCATGGTGGTCCTTGACATGAAATCATTTTTTTCCTGTGACTTGAGGCCTTTCTAGACAGATGAGTTCACCACTGGCTTGAAGCTTTAAGAGAAAAGTGTTAGCATTACCCAAATCCAACGCTGTTAAATACTTTACCCTTAGGAAATTAAATGTACACTCACAATTCAAAAACCATGTAAAGCATTCCATCTGAGCTATATGTCTCCAATAACTCTACAATGTGTGGATGTTTCAGCATATGACAGATACTGGCTTCTCGCTTTAGATCTGCAAAACAAACATATAACATGCTTCATTAGGTAGGAACAAAAGACAAATAGAGTGAATGATGAATGAATGGATATGATCTATGGGAACATGAAGACTTCTCTAACTAAAGAGATGAAATCCCCCATTTAACTGAATCTAACTTTTAACTCCTTAAAAATAGTTAATATAACTTTTAATATTTTAGATAGTTTAATCTCATATACATTATAGAAACAGCTCTTATAAGAAATGTTTATATTCTTTAGTACAAATATTTCCCTCCAAATTAAAATATATTAATACACAAATACTTTCCCCAAACTGTTGTAGTCAAGTTTCAGCCTCCAAATTTTTAACTCTTCCATGATATGCTAAAAATTAACTCAGTATATTCAATCATCATTTTTTTAGCTTCTCTAAATCATATAATCATATAGGAATGTATTATCTGTTCTTTAGCCCAAAATACAGCATTCATAGACACAGCAGGATACTTATATGGAATCAAAAGCAAAATATAGTATGGTTTAGAAAGATCAGGCACTCTGCCTAAAGTCAAAGCTAGACTGTTTTTTTTTTAAACATCATCCATAAAATGTGTTAGATAATTCAGGATTCTATCTAATTCAAAGTATAATTCTAAGGAACAAATTCGAATAATGTTGGCAAGACAATTGTGTAAATACCATAATACTAAGAATTTGCTCATGTGCATCATTCACTGTGCCTATGTAGAGCAAGATAATCAAAGCTTTCTAGTACCAATAATGTGATGTTTTACCTGGTTGCTGAGAATAAAATCCAACAAAATATTTATGTATCAAACAAAAAGGGACAGAATAAGGAAGAATCAAAGCTAATGATGTACCTTACAAGCAAAATCGGTATCTCTTTTCTGATTCAGCAATTCAACTAAGTCTTGTTAACAAGAACAATAGCTATAGATGGAACCTTGGAAGACATATAAGGGTAGAATGAAGAAAAAAAGTCGGTAAATTAGACAAAAGAGAAAAACCTCCACAAAAAGAATTAAGACAATATTATGAAAGTTAAGAGAATATGGGGAATTAGTAGATGAGTGATCAAAGATGAATGAAAGCTGAGAAAGGTCAGCAAGATTCAACTGTAACAGAATGTGAGCATTCCGGGTAAGACCAAGTCCTATGAGGTCAAGGTCAAAGTTAATATTCACGAGATGATTATATAATAATAACTTAAATTGGAAGGAAGGACAGGTTTTGAGGGACAGAGAGAGGAAGGGAGAGAAATATGGTTATCTTATAATTGTGTTCTATGAAATGAAATCTACTCTAATTAATAAAAATTTAAAAATAAAGTTTAGCACACCCCTCACTGAGCTAAGTACTTAATGATCATTGTATTTTAATATCCCAACCACCCTAACAGGTAAGTCTTTTACAACTGAAGAAACCAAAGTTTAGACAAAAGTTAAAGATAACATAGCTATCATGGGGTAGGCTTTGAACTCTAGCCTCCCTGATTTGAAGTCAGCAATACTGTCAGAATGCCACACTGGGTTTCAGTCTGATCACATTTGAAGAATCTGTCATTAAAAAAAGAGGTGGCAGGGTCAAAGATTTTACTTGTCTGTTTTTGTTGTTAATTTACAGCAGGACTGGAGAATATCTGGCTTGTGGGCCATATTAGACCCATGAAATCAGTTGCTCTGCCCCTGTCAAGGCAGCTGCAGGTGGAACTCAAAATTTAATAAATCTATAGCAGATACTTTTTAAGTTGACAATTTTATATGGCTTGTGAATGATGTCATAAATATCCAAATTGCCCCTGGCAAATAAAAGGTTCTCCCTACCTTTGCTTTTTAAAGGAAGTATTTGTTGTGCAAGTGACAGTGATGGGAAATGCACAGGATCCAGAATCAGAAAACTTGGTGCTAGTCCTACCTGTCTCTGCAACTTGATGGCTGGATGTTCACTTTTACAAATGGCTTCCTTACAGCCAATGAGTGGGAATAGTGACAGAGTCTACTAATCAACTCCAAAGGGCAGCAGTAAGATTCACATGAGAGGCTGGATTGAAAGGACTATGTAGTGCACAGCACGTGGTGCTATAGGCTAACAGGGCTCAATGTCAGCTGCAAAGGAGATGAGAGGGACAGGAAAGATGCCTCTACATTCAAAAACAACTGGGAAGGCCCTGCAGAAGAGTGAAGTGGGATACAGCTGCAGGGTCTGTGCTGGGAAGGCATAGCCACAAGAAAGGCTGTTAATAAGTGTGCTGGAAGACCAGGCTGGGCAAGACAGCATCAGTCAAAATGCCTGCAACTGTTTCTCTCCCTACAAGAATGTTCTGCCTCCTGATTCTATGAAAAGCTTACAAGCTTTATCTCTCCTTTTACTGTTTACCTCAACTTTCTCAACTTATTAGAAGCTGCCCTTTCATCTCTGTTTCCACCTTAATTTATTATTTCATTCTTCTCTATTATGATCAAAAGCCCAATTTTTAACTCAATGCTCTAACAATGAGATCACCAAGTACACAGATTTAGTATTTCCCACAAGGAAGGCTGAGCTTTTTTCCTGTTTTCACTTTATTTTCTATTTTTCTCCTTTCATGTTAACTACAGTGTTTCAATTCCCACATTTACTATTTGCCATATGATATATCTGTTATAATCAAAGCTTGAAAGCAGAAACAAATGGATGTTCAAAAGACTCGTGTATTGAAGCCATACATTTCTCTCAGTAAACAGCTGAGCAAGTTCTTGGTCTAGTCCCTTATCACATGCTCACCCTCACAAGAAAGGCAGAAATTGCTGAGAGTCCTGCCTTCAAAGACAAAAGTGATTTAAATGTCACTAGATCTGACATTTCTGGAACTACAATTAGAACGGAGATTGGACTGGAGTAACAGCATAAAAAGGTACTTGGAATATTAAGAGACAAGCAGGCAAAAGACAGCTCGCATCTGAGATAACTATGGTACTATTTTCCAGAATGCAAGCAAGCATCAATGAAATAGCCCAAACAGCAATTCAAAACTAAAAAAACGAAACACATTATTTAAACATTCAAACTATACATTCCAAGATTATTAAATACAAGGGGTTTATTTCAAAACGTGAATGTGAATTACAAGCATTGCTACCGAGTGCTATTAAACCCACACTAACATGGGTACCTAAAGTAATATTTGCCAGAAAATAAACTCATGGGGCAGAGAGAAAAATGGGCATTAACAATATGATTTAATTTCATTATTTGACTACTTACTGATACTAGCACAGAACATGTCTGCGAGTGACATGGCCCAGAGTCACCTCACCAGCTCTATTTGGAAGTGCTAGATCTGTTTCCAGTAACTGCTAATTCTCTATTATCCCTGGTACATATTTTATGATCTCTCAAGGAATCTTTTAAAGATTTTTTAAAAAAATATTTCTGCTGGGTCCAGCATGATAGCGTAGTGGTTAAAGTCCTCACCTTGTGCGCCAGGATCCTATATGGGAACTGGTTCATATCCTGGCTGCTCCACTTCCCCTCCAGCTCCCTGCCTGTGGCCTGGGAAAGCAGTTGAGGATGGTCCAAAACCTTGGTACCCTGTACCTGCATGGAAGACCCAGAAGAGCTCCTGTCTCCTGGCTTCAGATCGGCACAGCACCAGCTGTTGTGCTCACTTGGGGAGTGAATCACTGGACGGAAGATCTTCCTCTCTGTCTCTCCTCTCTGTATCTGACTTTGCAATAAAAATAAATACATCTTTAAAAAAATTTTTCTTATTTGAAATGTAGGTTGGCAGAAGACAGAAACAGAGAGATCTCCAGTCTGCTGCTGGTTCACTCTCCAAATATCAAACCTGAAGCCAGACCCAAGTCACGAGCCGGAAACTCCATCTGGATCTGCCATGTGTACAGCAGGGACCCAAGTCTCACAGCCATACCTGTTTCCACCTAGAGTGTACGTACACTGGCAGAAGTTAGAATCAGAAGCAGAGTAGCCAGGACTTGAAGCAGGTACTAAGACATGGGAGGTGGGCATCCTAGTACTACAGTATCCTAATTGCAGTGCCAAATATCCACCCCTAAAAGTTTTAGTAATCATCTAGTTCTATGTCAAGTGTCCTAAATTTATGTCCCTATAATTATTCAATCAATTTAATTGTCTTTAAAAGGGGCACTAGTAATACTGAAAGTAATATTTGATTTCCTGACCCAGATTGGAAGCACACTTATGTGGATAAGTCTTAAGTGTTCCAAAATCTGAAATGTTTTCAGGGTTTCAGAGTTTGGATGCGTGCATTAGTGATACTCAGGCTGGACTAATCTCCCAAGAAATCTGGACTGTCCAGCAATACTGAAGTGAGTAAGCCTCCCACAGTCTGTCTGTCAAACTGTCCCAGAAGTAATGGAGAGTTGGGAAGGTCATTTCAGGTGGTCTATTTTCAAAATAACTTTCCTAGAAAGTATTCTTACTATCTATTTTACTACTATTTCTTCTTCTAACAAAAAAATTCTTTATAGTGTCTTTAAGGAGTAGTAGTTGGATGCTACCTTCACAGTATTACAATTCTGCAGCAAGCATAAATAATTTGAGTATTTGCAAAATACAACATGAAACCACCTATAACATTTTAAATTTTCCACTAGCCATGTTATCAAGGTAAATAGAAAAACAGGTAAAAGTGATTTGAATAACATACTCATCCAATCTAATACA
Organism: Ochotona curzoniae; assembly: GCF_017591425.1. NCBI lineage: Eukaryota > Metazoa > Chordata > Mammalia > Lagomorpha > Ochotonidae > Ochotona > Ochotona curzoniae. Next base: position 13,301,604 of record NW_024465023.1, on the reverse strand, counting down.
TATAAACTATTGCCTCAGCATATCCATGTTAAAATTAGTGAACCATGCTATAGTTAGATGGCACTGTATATTTTGATGTGTTTGAGATCCAGTTTGTATTTTATACTCAACAACACATCTCAATTAGATTTAGGGGAGAGAGGGAGTGTGTGTGTGTGTGGGGGGGTATTTTTGCATTTACATATCAAGTGGTTTACTCCTTAGAAGGGAGCTGGATGAGAAATGCAGCAGCCGGGACTCTAAGGGGCACTCTGACATGGGATGCACTCTAAGTGGTGGCTTAACACGTTGTGTCACAATGCTTGCCTCTATTTTATTTCACTTCTTCTTTTGATTTGCTTGAATTTATATGCTTTCCCAATTGTAGGTTCTTCTGTAACTGTTACAAAGATACGCTGTCATTCAAAACAGTATGTAAACTCAAGAAAGTGTTTTTTTTTTAATCTCTATAGACAAGATCTCCATTTTTTTTTTCTAAAAAAAATTCTATCATGTAATAACTAAATGTAGAACTTGGACATGCTTTTTTAGCCAAACCCTTCACTTTTTCTGTAGTTCTAAATTAACTTCTTTGCCTAATTTATTACTCAATAGTTTTCATCCACTATAGAATAGTATTAACTAGCCCTCTGTATACTCCAAAAATTTATAGATTTTATTACTAGTCTAGGCAAGCAACATTTGAGAGTCTACTATGCATTATTTGAAACTTCAAAGTGCCCCTGTTAAGCTGTCATTTAATGGGGAAAAAAACCCACCTATAATCAATCTACCTATCTATAACTTTAATCCCCATCTTAGAGGAAGAAAACAAAGCTGGGTGTTCAAAGATATTGATAAAGTAAGTTGCTGAAAATCACACCACCAGCAAAGTAGAGAGAGCTGAACTATTAACCACAATCCCAGCGCTTGGATCACGCCCCAGGGGCCCCAGGAGCTGCACAGTTTTTATCTAACTAACGCCATTCCCCTGACAGTGCTAATGCAGTAACAGGCTATCAGGGCAATTGAGCAACAGGCTATCAAGGTGGTGACAGAGCCAGTTTATTCCAGCTGCACTGTCAACAGTGATGGTCAGAAAACAACACATCGATTTTTTTCCAGACAAATATGTATCTGTGTTAATTCCTAAGCAACTTCCAATTTCAGAAATTTACATTTAAATAAAATTCAGAAAGAACTAGTTTCCAAATGCAAATAAGAAACACTCCAATCTATTCACAGATTGTATAAGCATTATTGTGTTCGTTTAAATAAATATTAATAGCAAAATAAGGAAAGTCACTAATGATTGATTCAAAACCTTTTCCTTGGTCTACTGAAATTATAAAATTTCATAAAATTATAAAAATATAAAATTCCATGTGATATTTTAGGAAAGGGTCCATGCAGAACCCTACAAGAATTATAGTAGGAAAGTCAGTTTCTGCTGCTGAGTTCTACCTTCATCTAATAATTAATTTGAAGACTACAGATCCCTGCTGTCTTTGGTACTACTACAAGTCAGGTTGGCTTTAATGAGTTTATCTTCTTATGAATCAGGAAAGTTGATCTTCTCAACTATGGATCATCAGACGCCCAGATAAGTCTAGGCAAGAATCTGGATTAACTGTAAGCTTGTTATTTCTTTGATCTTTTACATATTTTCCTACCACTGCTATACATTTTATCTTTTTTTTTTCTTTTGCAAATACAAAGGAAATCCAAAGCTTCTGATTCTTTGAATTCTCGCCCATTTTAAAAATCTTATGACCTAAAATTTTATCTGGCAGACAAATAAAAGGAAGGACCCTATCATTGAGAATGCTGGATCGTTTTTTAAATTCTTTCTTAAAAAGTTCTCTCTCTCTCTCTATACACACACACACACACTCTCTCTCTCTCTCTCTCTCTCTCAAGATCCCAATGACATTCTTTACAGAATTAGAAGAAACCAACCCTAAAATTCCTACAGAATCACAAAGACCCAGGATAGTCAAAACTATCTGAATAAAAAAGAAAATCAAGCTGCAAGCCATCACAATACCTGACTTCAAATGCAATTCTAGTAATTAAAACTGTATGATAATAGCATAAAAACTGACACAAAGATGGATAGAACAGAGAGCTCAGATATTAATCCATGTACATATGCAGCCAAATGATTTTTGATGAAAGTGTCTAGACCATACACTGGAGAAAGGATAATCTCTTCAATAAGTGGTGCTGGCAAAATTGCATGTATGTATATACATACACACACACATATATATACAAGAATGAAATTAGACCCCCTACCTCTCACCATATATAAACCTCAAGATGGATCAAAGACCTAAATTTAAAAGCTCAGACTGTGATGCTGCTGGAAGAAACTACAGGTGAAACACTTCAAGACACTGGTGAAAGACATGGACTCTTGGATAAAACTCCAAAAGTACAGGCAATGAAAGTGACACTAGATGAATGGGATCACACCAAACTCGGAAGCTTCTACACTTCAAAGGGAACAATCAATAAAGGGACAAGCTGCCAAACAGAATGCCCAAAAATATTTTTTTTTAAACTACCTGACAAACACTAATACCCAAAATATACCAGCAACTCAAAAAACTCAACAAAAAATAAAACTAACCCAAGTAAGAAATGGGCAAAGGACTTCAACAGTTCTGGAAAGGACAAATACATCAGCAAATACATGAAAAAAATTGCTAAACATTACTAATCATCAGAGAAATGCAAGTCAAAAACCACAATAAATGGTTTTTCATTTGTATATATTTTTTCTATAATAATAAATCGCATCATCAGAAAAAAGCATGACATTTGTCTTTTGGGACTGGCTTATTTCACTCAGTTGGCCTATTTCTCCAGTTGCATCTATTTTGCTGTTTTGATTGTTGTTTCTAGCCCTTCTTTATACTCTGTGGAACTGCATGTTTTTTCTGCTTTTCATGTGGTAGAAATCATAGTTAGTGGTGCATTAACCCTGTGATTTGACAGTGGATTTAAATTACATATTTATAAAAATTAAAGAAAAAACAAAAGGAAGGACGGAAAAGGACTGAAAGAGGGAAAAATGAAATAGTTATTGTCTTAGAATTGGACCTGTTAAACACATGAAATCTGTTCTCCTTATATTAATAAAAACTAAAAACACAAGATGGTCACCTCACCCTTGTCAGAATGGTTATTATCCAAAAGATAGATAGTAATAAATGTTGAGGACACGAGAAAAGAAAATTTTTATCTGCTGTTGATGAAAATGTTGGTGGAAACACAGCCACCACTGAAAAACAATATGGAGATGTCTTAAGCAACTAGGAATACACTTGCCATCTGAGCCAACAATTCCACTACTGGTTATAAAATCTAAAGGCATGAACACACTATATCAGAGAGGTACCTGCATCACCATGCTCATAGCAGCACTGCACTGTACACGATAGTCAAAATATGGAGCCAGGCAAGGTATCCATCATTAGGTGAATGGCTAAAGAAAATGTGGGATGTGCATACAGATGCAACATACACATTGCTTAGCTTTTAAAAACTGAAATTCATCATCTGATTCCAAATGGTTCTAACTGGAGGATATCACATTAAATGTGATAATAAGCAAGACACAGACAGTATTGCATGTTTTCCCTTACATGTGAGAGCTAAAATTGGAAAAATAAACTTTAAAACAGGGGGGAAAATGTTTTGCTGCAAATACGATGTTTGATCAAATCAATTATCTTAATTAGGTTAATCATTTGCAAATTAATGAAGTTTGGTGATATGTTACTCAATGAGTTTTAACTTCCAAATGTAATGAATAGCAAAGAAGCATGCCCTGTTTAATGCCAAATTTAAACTATCCAGAACACCATGTATAAATAGATGTCACTTGTAAAAGATAATCAGGCCAATTATGGGAGAACTACTTGTTTTCCCTCTCATCTTTCATTAAGATGGGTTGGCAAATAATTATCTAAAGTGCCTTTTATTTCCTGGAGATATAATTTTTAAAATTATAGGTCATTCCTAATCAATGTTAACATATTATAAATCATTAAGCTTACTAATTAGATATTAATAAAGATTCCAAGTGACAATTTAATAATCCTTACTAGTATTTATCTTCTTAGGTATTAAATAGTCCTGAAAGAAAAGGCCTGGTTTAAAGAAATTTACAATTATTATAAAATCAGAAAACATTACTATTATAAAAACTAGACATCTATTTCAATACTCCCTGCTTTTCAAAGGGAAATTACTGAGATATCAGTTGATACCTCATTTAATTCCAGTATTAAAATGCTAAAAATCACACATGTTAAGATACGAGGAGACTTTGTGTGATGGTAGAATGCACAGATGTAAAAATCCATTAAACTGTACACAAAGATAGGTTCATTTAATTGTGCATACATTATTTAATAAAATTTATAAAGCCCAAAAAGATAATGCAACCTGTCAAACAGTATTATTGTCATGCCTGTGTTTTTGTGTCACTTCCATTTAATTTGTAATTTAATTCACGTTCCGATAACTGAGGAGCTCAGTAAAGACATCCTTACTACTCACTTCTCCCATAAACCTTTCTCCAGTACAAGGTAAACACAGACAACAACGGCAGCAGAGTGAAACTCCCCCCAGAGTACAAACTATGGTCTGTTGCAATATATAAATAAATGAATGACAGAAACCATGATTCCCTAAGGCATGCTGGTAATAATTATACAGGGTTTCTTTTTTTAAACTGTTTTATTGGAAAGGCAGATTTACAGAGAGAAGGAGAGAAAAAGAGAAAAATCTGTTAAACCATCTGATGGTTCACTCCCCAAGTGGCTGCAATGGCCAGGAGTCTCCCACGCGGGTGCAGGGTCCCAAGGCTTTGGGCCATCCTCTACTGCTTTCCCAGGCCACACACAGGGAGCTGGATGGGAAGTGCAGCAGCTGGGACATGAATCAGCACCCATATGGTATACCAGTGCTTGGAGGTGGAGGATTAGCCAGTAAAGCCAACATGCGGGTCCCTATAAAGGGTTTCTTAAAAAGATTCATTTACTTAAGAAGAGGTAGAGTTAGAGTGAGTGAGAGAGCAAGAGAGACAGAGAGGTGTTCCAACTACTTGTTTACTCCCCAAATAGCTGCAAAAGTCAGGGCCGGCACAAGCTGAAGCTGGGAGCCTGGAACTCCATCTGGGTTTACTATGTGGGTGGCAGGGGCCCAAGGACTTGGACCATCTTTCACTGTTTTTCCAGTCACATTTATACGGAGCTGAATCAGAAGCATAGCAGCCGAGATGCAAACCGGTGCCTATATGGGATGCTGGCACCACAGACAGTAGTTTTATCTGCTGCCCCATAATGCCGGCCCCAAGGCTTTTCTTTTCTTTTCTTTTTCTTGTTTCTAATAGACAAAAGTTTCTCCAATCAGTTGTAGAATCCTCCATCAACAAACTGGATAAAAATATTTTTTGAAAGTTTGTATTAAAGGAAAAAAAAGCTAAGTATCAATGTGAGATACATTTCAAAAAGGACCAAGAAAATCGGTAAGTGGTTTTGATAAAAGATTTAAAAATATCTTAAGGGATATGAATAACTGCACACTAATGGCCGAATCACTAAATTACTTTCCATATTATATTTCTTGTTCTACTGATAAATAGTAGAACAGTGGCTAACAGGTATGCAAACCTTAAAATAACTGATTGAGAGGCATCAAAGATTAGTAGCAGAAACTTTTTGTTCCAACGAAGAATCACTCAGAAAAGTGGCAGAGAGGATATTTGTTGTTTGAATTGGATTTCTAGACTAAGGGAAACAGAGCATTCTGAAATGGTCAGATTTTCCCTTGTTTTAACAAGATTTTAAGAAAAAAAAAAAAAAGAATATACTGTCCTACCCTTAGAGCACTGTTTTCATTTATTCTTTTCTAGAAAACCAGGAAGTACCATACTTTCACACCTGAACATGAAGCAGTCACCGAGATCAGCGGATACTAGGTGTTGGAAGGCAGCAGCAAACACACACAAACTATTCTATCCATATCTATTATACATCCTCCACTTCATCTCAAAACCTGTGTCTCACTGAATCTAAGACCTTCAGAAACAGGTGACAGTTAAGATAGCCAACATCACATGTTTTTCAATAGTCTGATTTGACTCGGAAGGAAAATGGGGTTCGAAGGCATGAGATGTCCTAAGCCATGTGGCCAGGCAAAGCTTGAATCCAAGATGAATGCAGATTTCTAATCTCCAACCCGGCCCTCCTTCATCATCCCACTGTCTACATGCATGAGCATGCTGAAAAGGTCCACATCCTGAGGCATTCTACTACAGGTGGCATATTCACACTGATAAAACACTTTTCAGTCAATGACCCCCAAAATGTCACCTATGAGGACACTCCAAACAGTTCATGTAGAAAAAAGGAAATTAAGAGACTATTTTGGTTCAAGAAAATGGAAATCTTCATATAGATTCTCATAATACATATTCCTTGAACTTTCTTGAACTCTAGTACTTGTGGCTAACTGGTAAACAAAATACTCCTTACTTACTAAAGCAAAATCACTGACATATCAATCTATACCTGATTTAGCTGAATGGGAAGTGGAGCAGCTGGGATACAAACTGGTACCGATATGGGACCCTGGCAGCTGTTAGGCAAGGAGTTAGCCACTAGGCTATGGTGCCAGGCCCGCTACAATGTATGAACATGTTCTAGTCAGAGGCACTGGCCCACTCTCCAAATGGTCAGGGCTGCATTGATCTGAAGTCAGGAGGCTGGAAGCTTCTGGTCTCCCACATGAGTACAGGGTCCGAAGGACTTGGTTCATCTTCCGCTGCTTTCCCAAGAGCATTAGCATGAAGCTGGATTGGAAGTGTAATAGCCAGGACTCAAACTGGCACCCATATTGGATGTTTGCACCACAGGTGGAGACTTAACCTGCTATACCACAGTGCTGCCCTCTGCATGGTTACTAAAAATGTTTTTGCACCAAAACAGATCTATCCTTTGACTCCATTTTCTCTGAACATTTTCAGGTACCTTTCTGTAGAGAGGGGTGAGAACACAGAAAGCAAATTTGGAACAATGAACAATGTTAACAACACTCACATGAAGGAATTTGGGAGAACATATTCAAGAATTCTTTGTGCCACTGTGCTATTTCTAACATTTTTGTAAGTGCAAAATTATTCCAAAAATAAAATGTTTTAAATAAATGACAAAGAAACATATCCCTCAGCTTTTCTAAATATATAATTTATTATTAACTATACCAAATTTATTCTTTCTGGCTGTAATTTTGTATGTTGACTAAGCATTCTCCCTTATGTCACTATTATCAATGACACGCTCCCAAAGTTTTTCTTTGAAAGAATAATCAAGATTCAAAATTTAATTTAAGCTTCAACATAATCTCTTAAAATCAATATATATATATGTATATGTATATGTGTGTGTGTGTGTGTGTGTGTGTGTGTGTGTGTATGTATATGTGGATCTTGTCTTTCGTTAATAAATCAGGAAAAATTTCCTTGGGTTAAATGATCACATTTCTTTTCACGAAAAATGCACATATAATTTCTTCCACTAGAGGGAACAAAAGATCATATTATAGCCAGTTCAGCACTAGAATATCACTTAAGATCTCTGGCTAAAGACACTAATGTATTTTTGTCTTGACGCTATTAATTCCTAACACAGAGACAAAATGATTATTTCTTTCTAATACATTTAATAGAGCCATCATCTAATTTATTGAGTACCAATTATGAATCAGGTCCTACTTTAGATATGCTGACAATTTAACCCTTACAACTCATAGATAAATGAGGAGATTAAGACAGAAAGCAATTTAACTTGAAAACGGAATTAAAACACTGTGGAATAAGGTGGTTTTGGCCCCAGTACCTATGCACCTGCCAGTATGCTTCTGAGGTATATAAGTACTCAATTTAGAAGATGATTGTTACAGGAAAGCTATTTCTCTATACTTACTGTAAAAATGGAATCATAAAGTCTTTTTTAAAGATTTCTAGATCAATTTTTCTGGTTTGTATTTATTTCTAATTAGTGATTATTATTATGATTATTATCATCATTTTATGATACAGTTCCATATGCTCCTGGGATTTCCCTTATCCCCTCTCCAATTCCCCTCCCCGACATAGTTCCTCTATATCATTACTAAAGTATAGTTCTTCATACATAGTCATAAGATTTCTAAATTCATTTTTGTTGGAAAGGCAGGTCTGCACAGAGAAGGAGACACAGAAAGGATCTTCCATCCACTGATTCACTCTCCAAGTGGCCGCAACAGCTGCCTGGAGGCAATTCAAAGCCAGGAGCCAGGAGCTTCTTAGTCTCCGACGAGGGTGCAGGGTCCCAAGGCTTTGGGCCGTCCTCCACTGCTTTCCTAGGCCACAAGCAGGGAGCTGGATGGGAAGTGGAGCAGCCGGTGCATGAACTTGTGCCCAAATGGGATCCTGGCACATGCACGGTGACGATTTTAGCCACTAGGTCAGAATCATAAAGTCTTGATTACAGCAAAGCTCAATCAAAGCAAATTTCAGTCATGAAATTGTAATAACTTAAAAAAATAGTTTAGATATTTCATTTCAAGCAAATTAATTATATTTTTGAAAAACCAGTTTTCTATTCAGACACAAAATCATTAAAAGTACAATGACTAGGTCCTGGCACTATGGTTCAATCGCTAAAACCTTGCCCTGCACACTCCTGGATTCCATACAGGTGCTGGTCCGTGTCACAGCTGCTCCACTTTCCATTCAGCTCCCTGCTTATGGCCTGGGAAAGCAGCAGCAGAAGGCTGAAAGCCATGGGACTCTAGGTCCATGTGGGAGACCCAGAAGAAGTTCCTGGCTCCTGGCTCCTGGCTTTGGATCGGCTCAGTTCCAGTCATTGCGGGCACTTGGAGAGTGAATCATTGGATGGAAGATCTTTCTGTCTCTCCTTCTCTCTGTAAATCTGTCTTTCCAATAAAAATTAATCTTTTTATTTTTAAAAAAAATATTGTGACTAGGTGAGGCTTCTAGAATGGCTATGCAGCATGGGGGAATGTAGAAAAGCATACACAGTTGCCCCTTGATATTGCAAGGACATTTAGATCCTAGACACACACCCTCAGATACTGAAATCTACTGATGCTCAAATCCCTTATATAAAATGGTATAACATTTGCAAAGAACGGGCCCGGCGGCGTGGCCTAGTGGCTGAAGTCCTCGCCTTGCACGCCCCGGGATCCCATCCAGCTCCCTGCTTGTGGCCTGGGAAAGTAGTCAAGGATGGCCCAAAGCTTTGGGAGACCCTGCACCCGTGTGGGAGACCCAGAAGAAGTTCCTGGCTCCTGGCTTCGGATCGGCATAGCATTGGCTGTTGCGCTCACTTGGGGAGTGAATCATCAGATGGAAGATCTTCCTCTCTGTCTATCTGACTTTCCAATAAATAAATCAATCTTAAAAAAAAAAGTTTGCAAAGAACCATTCAACACACATCTTTCCATGCACTTTAAATCACTTGTAGAGTAGCTAATATCTAATACAATGTAAAACTGTATTGTTTAGGGGATTATTACAAGGAAAAACAGCTGTACAATTTCAGTTTAGATACAAATTTTTTCAAGTATTTTTGATCTTCTACAGTAACTCGCCAAGAATAATGAAAGGCTATGACATTCAAGATACAGACGGCAGAGGGGTGAATCTATTCTTTGGGGGCTTAGCAGTTGAATGGCACAGGAGCTCCTTGAGGTGGAACAGTAGTACCTCGGGGTAGATTGGGCAATTGGTGAACACTGACAGATTCCGTTTTTCACAGCTTCTTACTGTAGAAGGTCTACACTGAGCGGCTGAAGAAGTGCATGGCAGCATCCATTCCTCTCACGGAAGTCCACCTAACAGCAGAGCATTCTGGTAAGAGGGCAGGTAGCTTCCCTCACCCACACAGTTCTATGTCGCAAGAGGACTAACAGAGATAGAGTTGTCAGCCAAGCAGTTGCTCCTATCTCCTTCAACTTCTTAGGGCAGAAGTATTTAGCACTGGCAGATGTCATGCTGCCTCAATGGCAGCAGAGCAAGAAGAGAAAACCCAAACTACAGCTTCACAGGAAAGGTCTGAGTTGAAGAGGCAGTGAGGAGTGAGTTCTGCATTTTCTGCAGCTCCTACTCCATGCTGCTGAGATGCTGTTGAGGAGAGGGTACAGCTCCCTGCTAATGACCTGGGAAACAGTAGTGAAAGGCGGTTCAAATGCTTGGAACCCTGCCACCCTTGTGGGAGACCTCGGTGAACCTCTTGCCTTCCTGGCTTTGGCTTGTCTCAGCCTTGGCTATCGCAGTCAATTGGGAAATGAAATGGCAGATGGAAGAGCATTGTGTCTCCCTCTCTCCGCTAACATCAAACAAATCTCAATAACAAGCAAGAACAATAAGGCCTGCAATCTCCTTCCCCTCAATGGCTCCTGGAATCACTACAGTTTTAGATATTCCCTGTTGACTCATCCCTATCAATACATACACCTCCTATCCAAGGTAGACTATTAGAAAATTTGTCTATATCATACTGATCTGCTAAAGGACAAAAGACCTACACATATGGACTTGCGTTAGTCTCTTAGAAAATGTCGCTGTCCTTGTATGATCACCTATAATTAATTTACTTGTATTCACAGAGTACACAGGCAACTAACACTTCACTCTTAAAAAATAAGAGCTAAGAATCACCAGATACTTGAGGAAGGCCTCTAAAAACAAAAAGCCTAAGATAAATAGGGGGAAACAACCTGTTTTATGGGAGAAATATTTCCTGTGTAAGCAAGGCAAAGAAAAAAACTCGTTAAATGTACAGTATTTTGAGATAGCTAGAATGGGGGTGGTGAGCTGGTGCTGTGGGTTAAGTAGATGCTCGCAATATCAGCATCCTATATGAGCACTGATTCTTATCCCAGCTGCTTTACTTCCAATTCAGATCCCCGTTCAGGTGTCTGGGAAAGCAAAAGAGATGATGGCCCAACTACTAGGGTTTCGATCACTCAACTGGGACGCCCAGATGGAGTTCCTGGCTCCAGGCTCCTGATTTTGGCCTGGCCCAGCACTAGCTATTGAGCCATTTGGGGAATGAACCTGTGGATGACAGATCTATCTTCCCTTTTCTCTCTGTAACTCTGCTTTTTCAAATAAAGAAATATCTTTAAAAATCAATGGTATAAAACCCACAAACCAAGAGTATGGAACTATGTAATAGCAATAATTTAAGAGAACCATCAAGTTAAAAAAGAAAAGCCTTTAAAAAATGAGTCAAAACAAGACTTAGTAGAAGGGTTAGACAATCTATTTCAGGAAATCTCTCAAAGTAGAACAGAAAAATAAAGAAATAAAAAAGGGAAAGAGGGCCCAGAGCAGTAGCCTAGTGGCTAAAGTCCTTGCCTTGTACACACTGGGATCCCATATAGGTGCCAGTTCTAATTCTGGCAGCCTCGTTTTCCATCCAGCTCCCTGCTTGTGGCCTGGGAAAGCAGTCAAGATGGCCCAAACCCTTGGGACCCTGTACCCACGTAGGAGACCCAGAAGAGGCTCCTGGCTTTGGATCGGCTTAGCTCTGGCCATCGTGACCACTTGGGGAGTAAATCAACAGATGGAAGATCTTCCTCTTTGTCTCTCCTCTTCTCTGTATATCTGACTTCCAATAAAAATAAATAAATCTTTTTAAAAGGGAAAGAAATGAAGATCAATTCTGTAAGTCCTGCCATTATGTGAATAATGCCAATTCCTGAAAGAAGAAACCTTAAAGAACATTATCTAAGAAATACCACCCTTCCCACCAAAAAAAAAATCTCTGAACTGAAAACCAATGAATTTCATTTTAAAAAGATTTCTAGATTTCTAGGGCCAGAGCAGTGGTGTAGCATGCTAATTCTCCACCCCGCAGTACTGGCATCCTATATGGGCACGGGCTTGTGTTTCAACTGCTCCATTTCCAGTCTAGTTTTCTGCTTATGGCCTGGGAAAGCAGTGGAGGATGGCCCAAGGCCTTGGGAACATCCATCCATGTGGGAGAACTGGAGAGGACTCCTGATTCCTAGCTTCAGATCCCTTCAGCTATGGTTGTTTCAGCCATCCGTGGAGTGAACCAGTAGATGGAAGACCTTTTCTCTGTCTTTCCTTCTCTCTCTGCAGAATCTGCCTTTAATTACATATTAATAAATCTTTATAAACAATAGTATGGTACCAGAACGTTGGCATAATACATTAAGCCATCACTTGTGAATTCCATCACTGGAATTCCACATATGAGGGCCAATTTGACTATCAGTTGTTCTACTTTTGATATAGCTTCCTATTAATGAACTTAGAAAGGCAGAGAATGATGGCTCAAGATTTGGGCTCCTGCCACCCATGTGGGAGTCCCAGATGGAGTTTCTGACTCATGGCATTTCCTAAGTGTTGCAGCCATTTGGAGAGTGAACTAGTCAAAGGACGATATTTCTCTCTCTCAAGGGGCCACAGTAAAGCACATCATTGTAAAATTTCAGGGTGCAGAGGTAAAAGTATCATGAAAACATTTTAAAAAGGGAAAAAGGGTGAAGCACCATTATACCTTTAATATGTTATTCAATTAAGTATGGTAATAACTTTAGAGGTAGATGAGCTATTATATGTGATTATTAGATAAGGGAACTTGGGCACAGAAAGGTCATACAATACGCTCATGTTTCTCAGCTGGTAACCAAGTAGACCAGTTACACTGTTCAAGCTTTTATCTGTACACAACATTGTAAAAATAGGCTGAGAGAAAGTGACTTAGGATTTAGGATTCCACACCCAGCCAAACTATAAATTAAACTGTAGACAACAATAAAAACATTTTTTCAGTTATCTTAAATAGTATACCTTTTTTTATTTTCCTGGAAGGCATATTCTCCCAAAATGAAAATAAAAACAAAATCTCACAATAAACATAGGAAAACAGAGACTCCAGGAGAGAAAAAAGGCAAAGAGAATTCCCATGAGAGAGCCCAGCAGTTCCAGACAGCAACAAATTTAGAATGAAACAGATGACATGTTCACAGGCAGGGTGTCATTTGTTGCCAAGAAAAACATTAGATGTGGCAAACTATCCAATGTGAATGAATGCGCTGAGAGAAGTTATAGGGCTCAGTGTGATGGTCTGGTGATGAGTTAGCAAAAGTACATAAGCACCTAAGCAATCAAAGAATACAAGTGAATTATTTATTCCAAGCATAACCAAATGGTAAACAAGAAATCAATAATCACATTATATTAATGACCCAGACATGCATAATATTATTTTAAAAATGGGGGCAAGAAAATGAGGAACCAGGAAGGGGGTGGGAACAAGAAAAGAAATATCTTTCTATTATCTTTACTATTATGTAAGACAATAATTGATTAAAACTATAAAACCAAGAAGTAGTAACAGAAACAGATACTGGTTACCAAAGGAGGGGTAAAAATGCTGAAAATGTTCCTCTCACATTACTTACTTGTAATCCTGGAATGAATTAGGGTAGTGACTGATTTTTTTATTGTTACTGTAAGTACTATGATATTACTTATAGTACTTGGATAAATGTAATGCTCAACTATGGAAAGAAACAAAAATTACTTTCTATTCAATACATAAAAAGTTATACATTTATGAAGACTGAAGAGAAACATGACATAATATGCAATTGGTCTCTTTTCTCTCATTGATTTTGTGTAACATACTGAGCACTGGGATTGTTGGGACTGGGTTCAACCATATCTTTACACAGGTGCTTCCAACTACTAAATATTTATCTACATATACATGCACAAACAGCAACACACAGATTTGAAATAAGAGAACACACACAGAGAGATACACAAAAAATAAATATGAAAACAAATGAAAAGAGGCAGAGTTGTGACCTATATCCTGACAAAGTCCATCTTCCTTACGAAATCTACTAAGGGGACACCAGGGAGGTCTGGTAAATTTTGTTGTACGTAGTTCAGCACTGTCATAGCCTTCACCTTTTCTTGGACTTGGCATTTTACATTTTACAAACTATAAAGGTCCTTGTCGGTGGTAATAAAGTTGATAGCTGCAAAAGTATATTACCAACAGTAAAAGTAAGTAATTTCTAGCTCTTTTATTTATTGCTTAACTTCATTTATTAGTCAATTTAGTGTTTGCTCTCTTCTATGATATTACAAAAAAATTTTTGTTCAAACAACAAGACATCTTAAATGCATTGTCTAAATGGTGGCAATGCTCATTCAGGTCTGGGATACTTAGCCGTAAACAGAAGCCATGGCAACAGCTCAGTGCTGGCTCTTCCACTTTAACATAAGCACCTCTTTTTACTGTCCCAATTCATAAAGAATTTGATAACTGTTAATAGAGTACTAAAAACCACCACTAAAATGGTCTTTTTCGTGTTTCATTTCTTGGTTAATTATAATGTTCAAACAGACCACTGGAAATAACTTCCTTTTGAAATCTTCAGTCTTGCCCATTTTTGTATTCTCTCTCTCTCTTTTTTTTTAATACAGCCTGAGTCTCATTAGTGTCATTAGTTGTGACGCCTGCTGAGAGAAAATGCTGACTGCATGACCATGGAATCATTTTTGTGAATTAAGAAAAGGGTTTTGTGAGATTAGTTCTCTTATAGTATTTATTTTCTGAGAAGCCTTCACAGTAGGAAATGCTTTAAAGCAGTATGGTTGGTCCTAGATTACCAAATGAAATGAAAATTCTTGAACCCAGTTCCCCTCTCTTCTTTCAGCCTTTTAACCTCTGTGCAACATATAATGCACAAGGAAGCACAAAAAGACCTTAAGAAGCTCCCTTTCCTGGGCAGACTAGACAAACAACATTACTTAGATTTAAGGACAAAGGTTACTCTTGAATGAACCAATATAAAATGAGTAAAAAGAGATTAGGAGTCACAGAGGGCACATGAGAAAAGGGGAGAGAGAGGAAGAGAGGGTATCATATGCAGTGGTCAAGAGCAACTGCTTTAACAGGTCCAAGACAGAAGTAGCAACATTATCATGGATAGGTTTCAGGGCCACGCTCAAGAGAATAAACGAAGAAAAGGAAAATCCAAGGTCTAGTCACAGATACTAAGCCAGACCCAGGACACTGGGACATACTGAAGACCAAGACTGTTCCCCTAAGAACCAAGACAGGGGGCCTGATGGCGTGACCTGGTGGCTGAAATCTTTGCCTTGCACGCCCCGGGACCCCATATGGGTGCCAGTTCTAATCCCGGTGGCCCTGCTTCCCATTCAGCTCCCTGATTGTGGCCTGGGAAAGCAGTTGAGGACAGCCCAAAGCCTTGGGACCCTGCACCCATGTGGGAGGCCCGGAAGAAGTTCCTGGCTCCTGGCTTTGGATCGGCATAGCATCGGCTGTTGCGCTCACCTGGGGAGTGAATCATCGGACGGAAGATCTTCCTCTCTGTCTCTCCTCCTCTCTGTATATCTGACTTTCCAATAAATAAATAAATCTTAAAAAAAAAAACCAAGACAGGAAGGATGATGCTTACCTAACACAGATAACCAACTTGTGACAAAGGATTACAAATTGGGTTGTTTTCAAAAATCTGGGCTGGTAACATTACAGGCCTGCCACAGAAACCTTCAAGGGCAAATTCGGCACCTTAAGAAGAGAGGCTGTTAAAAAAAAAAAAAGACGATGAAGAATACTGGAGTGCAGAGAAGTGAGGTATAGGGAGGAAAACTGGTGAAAAGAAAGTGGCTGGAGTACCACCAGTACACCTTAAGAAGAAAGGGTCCTGAGCATTTACAAGGAGAGTGTCATCAGAGCAGTTCACATTAGCTGGTGCATGCTGACTTCACAGGGGCTGACATGAGCAAATATTTAGAAATAGCACATATTGATGTGACATATTTTCCTGCCTCACATTTTATGATATCTAAATATTTTAAATGTTGAGATGTATTTACTAGGATGTTTACAAAACTGAAATGACATCATACTTAGATAAACAGCAGATAGCAAAAAAAGCAAAACACAAAAAACTTTCTTCCTAATGTTCTTCACAAAGGAGATAGGGAAAATGGTTTATGCTGGATCTTTTGGTCTGGATCAGGAAAAGGTATATGTTGAAAGAGCATTTTTAAGTTCTAAAAATTTATTTTTTGGAAGAGAAGGCTGAAGGAAATAATGTTTATTTCTGTTTACCCCCACAATGTCATGCACTACACTTGATAGATGGTAAGCACAGTACACAACACGTGCTTACCAAATGTTATTTGCAAGATTGCATCCCACGGGAACATCCTAGAGCTATTAAAGAAACTAGGGGGTACAAACCAAGAAAAAGAAGAAGAAGAAGAAAGAAAAAAGAAAAGAAAAGAAAAGAAAAGAAAAGAAAAGAAAAGAAAAGAAAAGAAAAGAAAAGAAAAGAAAAGAAAAAAAGAAAGGAAGAGAAAAGAAAAAGGAAACTGGTGGTGGGCATTTGGTGCTTGGGACCTGTGTGTCCCACATTGGAGTACCTGGGTTCAAGTTCCAGTTCTGTTTCTGATTTCAGCTTTCTGATATTATGCACACCTTTGAAGTCTGCAGGCAATGGTTCAAGTACTTGGGTCCTTGCCACCCAAGTGGATGACCTAGATTGGGTTCCTGGCTCCCAGGCAGTTGGGAAGAGAACCAGCAGAGGGAGCTCTCTCTGTATGTATGTTTTTCTGTCTTTCAAAGGAAAAAGATCATCTAAATATGCTATGGAGTGAACTTAAGAATAAGTATCACTTAGTGAGAAGGCAAGATACAGAACAGTATGTGGAATGTGCCATCTTTTGTCCCCAAAATAGGGAACTGTGTGTATACATGAGTGTGGGTTACACAGCACTTAGAATTTTAAAGAAAAAACAATGAGGAAAGAACAAGGATAGAGAATACACAGCTCTGGCAGTATCCTGTTTTATAATTTGCCTTTGAAAACATGCATTTTTTTTAACCAAATTATAAAAAATTAAAACAAAGACTTCAAAACCCTAAAAATAGAAAGCAAAGTAAAACAAATAGTCTGATAATATTTAGCAAGTTGACAGCTAAACCTCAAGTAGAAACATTTAAGTAAATTTTTATTTTAAAACCTTTTTCCACTCTGAAGTAATTTCAGATTTAGAAAATCACTGAGATTTTTGCTTTTGTAAATCTAACTACTACTTTGCCTTAATGTAATTCTGTGCTCATAGTACTTTAACACTCTTAAAAAAAACTGTCTAAATGCAGAGACACAATAAACATGATGACCAATGACAAGGCTCCTAACTGAGCCTTTTGAGATGTCCAATCAGGTGCAGATAAAAAGAAGATGCTATCAGAGCTTTTCCACAAATGTTGCTTTAAAATATACCTGATTTGACCATTGGGGGAAAGAAAAGCAGTGAAACTGTGACTCAAGAAAGACTGTTCTATAAAACCTGGAAATGAGCCACAAATGTGCTGCAGCCCAGACACCCAGTTCTGAATCCAGTCCCTTGGTTGAGACAGCAGCACATGCATGTCAAAGGCAGCACAGTATGATGGTGATGAACGAGAAGCTGTAGGAGTTCTACAATTTGCATGTGAGCTTGAACAAGTCTCTCCATCTCCTTTAAGCTTCAGTTCCTTCACCACAAGAATAGACACACCATGGCCCTGTCATAATGATAGGACTGTGATAAGAACTGAAGAGGTATCAAACCATCTCACACCACTAAAAGGCTAAACAAATATCAGCTATAGTTAGCATATTTTTTGTATTATTAAACTGCACCACTGAAAACCTCTATTTCAACCTCACAAATTTACGTACTTAGCCACACTGGAAATACAGCAAAAATCTGTCAACCAGAACATTGATGTAAATAAATTAAGCACTGCATTATATTTGACCAAATTCTGTCATAGTTTGGCTCTATTTGATAGTGAAGTGATTAGAAATGAGATTCAATGAAATCACCTTAAAATCATAATAAGGACTTCCACTTCTAATGACGAAAATTTAATTAGAATAGAATGTTATTGAATTAGAAAACTGAACAAAATGTATGCATCAAACATTGTCAGACATTGAGGCCATAGGCAGTAAAGCACTGTGATTCCTATGGGAAGGGAAATAAACAGAGTGAGAGTCTAATGATAGCCTGGCTTCTTCCTGGAAGCCATTTGCAGTCTCCAGCACACAGGGAGCTGACAAGGCAGAGCATGGCAGCATCGCTGGGTTGACAAGACAGAGAGCACAGTTCAGAGAGCATGAGAGAGATGCGATGCTCAGGCCAGAGAGAAGAGATCTAGGCACAGGGAAAGCTCAAAGATCTGCACAGAGAATACCATGACTCTTAATAATAATTTCTGCATTTATTCCCTGAAATGCTATATATAAGGCTTGGGAAAGAGAGCTAGGAAATATCTGAAAGAGGTGTAACCAGACATCACAGAAAGAACTTGCAGTGTGTGTGTTTCTAGTTCTGAATAAATGATGGACTCCCAATGAAACTGTTAACATATCCTGACAATAGGATGATGGACTTTAAATCAATCTCTATACCTACAGTGTCAGAATACACTCAAACAACAGAATGATGGACTTGTAACTATTGTTGAGGGACTAAACTGTTGTTACAATATAGCGGAAAACACTGGGGGGAAGAGGAGGGAGAGGGGGGAAGGGGAGTT
Organism: Ochotona curzoniae; assembly: GCF_017591425.1. NCBI lineage: Eukaryota > Metazoa > Chordata > Mammalia > Lagomorpha > Ochotonidae > Ochotona > Ochotona curzoniae. Next base: position 13,282,930 of record NW_024465023.1, on the reverse strand, counting down.
CCCTGAACCTAAGGAACTGTATCATGAAAAATAAAGTATTATTATTTTTAAAAATAATGCCCAAGTATTTCTCAAACATAATGTAAACTATAAACCCAAGAAACCAGAAGGATCTCAAGCAGATTAAAACAGGAAAAAAAAAGCATGAAGTCACAGCAGCAATAAACCGCTTAAAACTAGTAAATAAAAAGGGATATACTGCATAAAGGTAAAAGTAAGATAAAAAAAGTCACCTATTAATGATGACAGTCAATTCATCCAGAGGACATATCATCAGTAAATTTATATTCACCTAAAAGAAGAGCTTCAAAATGCATAAAAGGCTCAAAAAGTAATACAAGTGTATGCAGAAAAAAATCCACACTTATAATTGATCAAAAAATCAAGATACAGAATAGTAGAATGATGTCATGAACTAGAAATAACTGATATTTATATGATACTACACATAAGGGCACATTATATGTTCTAATCAATTTTTTAAAATATTCTATTCAATATTACATAGAACATTTACCAATATAGTTCATACTCTGGGTCTTTTAAAATGTCTTGGGGCAGGCTTTCGTCTAGTGGCTCAGTCACTGCTTGGGATGCCTGTATCCCATACTGGAGAGCCTGTGTGCAAGTCCCAGTTCCCCGGGAAGCACTGACAAGTGTCCAAGCACTTGGGTACATGACATATCTGGATTGAGTTCTGGGCTCCTGCCTGCAGCCTGGCCCAGCCAGTCCCAACTATTTTGGGCATTTGGGGAAGGCACCAACAAATGGGAGCTCTGTCTCTCTGTGTTTCAAATAAAAAAATTTGCTGAAAGCCTCAATAAATTTAAAAGAACTCAAGCCATACAAAAGATATTCACTTACAGCAATGAAATTAATTCAGAGTACAATATTTGTGTTTAAATATTTGAAAACGATATCAAATATTGCATGCTAAGTAACCCATGGGTCAAAGCAGAAATCTGAAAGGAAACTATAAAGTATTTTTAACTGAGTAAAAACTAGAATTTTACTAAATCAGAACTTGGCCAAAAATGTATGGCACTAAATACCCATAACAGAAAAAAGAATAAATCTACAATTTAACCTTTCAAAACTAGAAAAACATGAGAAAATTAAACCAAAATAGTTCATGACAGGACAATCTAAAGATCAAAGTGGAAATAAAGAAGACAGAAAAACTAAAACAACAAAATTGAGTGAAAGAAGATTGGTTCTTGAAATAGATCGGTGAGACTAATAAATGTCTACCCAGACTGATTAGAAAAAAAGATATTAACTAATAATATTAAGGACAAAGAGATACAACATCACTAAAAGTTTTAGAGTATAACAAAGATACTGTTACAGACAACTTCATGCCAATAAATTTACTTACTTAAAGGACAAATTTCATGAAAAACAAAATACCAAGCACTTTAAGGAGTAAAGTGAGTAAACCCGTATTGCAAAACATAGAATTTTTAGTTAAAAACCATCCCTCAAAAAAAATTTTAGAAATAACATCGATGATAAAGAAATCTTTCCAAAAAAATTGAAAAAGAAGGAAAACCTTTCAGCTCACTCTATGTGGCCAGCATTATCTTGTTACGAAACCAGGGCTGGTGTTGAGGTACAATGGGTTCAGCTGCCTCATGCAATGCTAGAATCCTGTAAGGGAATGGTTTGAGTTCCAGCTGTTTCACTTTCAATCTAGCCCCGATAATGTAACTGAAAAGCAGCAACAGAAGACCCTAGCTTTGGGTCCCTGCACCAATGTAGGATACCTCAGCAGAGTTCCTGGTGCCTGGCTTCAGCTTGGCCTGTTTGCCAGCCACTGTGGTCCACTTGGAGGGGAGGAGGTGTGAACCATCAGATGGCAAACCTCTCACTCTCTGTTTCTCCCTCTCTTTGTATAACTCTACCTTTAAAATAAATCTTAAGAACAGGAAAAAAATCTGTAGACCAATATGTACTTTCCAGGAATACATGAAAAAACTAGAAAATCAATCAATATGGCTCATGTTAATAAATCAAAGAGAAAAAAACCTATGATTATCTCAGTAAGTGTAAAATGACAAAAATCCAACATCCATTTATGACTTAAAAAAAAACTCTAAGCAAAGTAGGAACAGAAAGAAATTTTTTCAACTCACAGCCAAATAAAAATTTAATGGAAAATGGTCAAATGTTACTTCTTCTAAGATTAAGGAATAACAACACAACATTTGCTCCAATGACCTCTACTCACCACTAAACTGGAGTAGTGTTTTAGCCAGTGCAATAAGTCAAGAAAACCAGACAAGAGGAATTCAGAATGGAATGGAAGATGTTGTGCTGATGTTAAGACTTAATAATCTAGACATATATATGGATTCAGAATAGAAAGTGAAGGCATAAACCAACACATTATTTTCATAAAGGTGTCAAAATAACTCAATAGGGAAAGGGAACAACTGGCTATTCATGAGTTTGAACCTTTACTTCACTCAATATAAACAACTCTTAAGACAAAGTGGATCACAAACTTTATAGAAAATATGAAAATGATAATTTCAAAAGAAAATCATGAAGAACATCTTCACAAATTTGATATAAGGGGAGTTTTTAAGACACTGAATCCATGAGCTATGTGAAAGGAATACAAAGATAAACTGGACTTCAAAATCCAATACTTCCATTTAGTATTTTTAACAGAAAATGTGAGGCTGGGAGAAAATACTTGCAGCATGTGTATTTGATAAAGAAATATATTTAGAATATTTAAATAATTCCTATATCTTGACATAGAATACATATCTCAAATATCTAAGGTCTGAAAAGGTCCTTCAATAATGTTATATAAATGGCCAATAAGCACAACATCTTTATAGTTATCAAAGCATTTCAAATTAAACCTATAAGAATTGCCATGGCATACTCAGCAGATGATGGTATCATACACAAGGATATAGAAAAGCTCTAACTATAACTCCTAAACATTAGGGATAGTAACAAAATAGTACAAGCACTAGAGAGAAAAGTTCGGCAATTATTTGATAACCTAGTAACAGCACTCTTTATATTTATATAAGAGAAATGAAAATATCTATCAATTTAAAAGATTTGTATGTAAGCATCCAAAGCAACTTTACTCATAACCTCAAACTGGAAATAGTTCATATTTTTCAACATAAAAATGGTTGTTTTATACAATGAAAAGAACATTATTCTCCAATAAATGAACTAAGTATTGATATACAACCAGATATGGGGATGAATCTCAAAACCGTTAGGCTGAGAAAAAAAAATGTCTTTCACAACATTCACTTTTAGAACTCAGCTACTCGATGCTATGAGAAAGGCTTTGAATGGAGAGACCATATAAGTATGGCTAAGGGTCTCAAATAAGATCTCTTATCAACAGTCAGTATCGGTATCCGGATGGAAGTTATTGAGCTTTCAGATGATTTAAGTCCCTAGTACTTTTACCTTCCCAGTTCATGCCCCAGATATCACGGAAAGAGAAATATCTATTGCTGCTGTGTCCTATTGAAACTGTTGAGCCTCAAACTTGTCAACACATTCAATAGCTGTTTTATGTCATTAAGATCTGGAGTAATTTGTTATGAAGCCATAGTCCCCGGAAAATCACACTGGGAAGCAGTGAAAGTTATGATGAAAACTAGTTATTACAGTCCTATGTGAAAATTACAGATGACCTTAATTTTTTTATGCCAGTATGACATCTTTAATATAATTCTGCATCTTTCCATTTCTTGAAATATTACTTTATTTTAAATGCTTGTTGAGCATTTACTATGTATAAAAATTCAAGCTCACTTAGAAGTAACTCTCTCAAGATCAAACTAAATTAATGGCAGAACCATTATATGAACTAGTCTTGCTGAAATCAACTCCCTTGTTCTTACAGCACTGTAGCTCCTCTTTCAGTAATGTCACAACAGCTATTGGGACTGTTGACTAGACTGACCAACTCGAATATTTTTACCACACCTTTCAAATCTTCCTTGTCTAGCCAGTCCCATGAGTCTCTTGTTCTTGCTATTGCTTTTCTTTCTCAATTCCTTTTTCCATCATGTCTGCTATATGTCATGCCTCCCACTCTGGTACAATTCACCCATGCAATTTTCCTCTCCTAAGCTGTAGGCTAATTAATGCTGCTGTGGGAAATCATAGCCGCATGTTGATGAGTGCTGCTACAAACTCCTCGCATCTGGCCTCAGTTAGGCCCTTGAGGCAGCCTAGCAATTTCTGCTCCTCACTCCCTTCCATTCCTCTAAGGTGCTATTACAAGTTCACTTATCTCCCTACTACCTACTCTCAGTAGGTGGCTCTGCTTCCCACTTTACCAGAGAAAATCAGGCCACCACCTGAGGGACTTCCTCTGGTTCATCCTTCAGCCTCAGGCCCACTCTATCTATACCATCTTTCCTTTGATCTCAGTGGAAGAAGAGCCCATCCCCTACCCACTGCCTATCAGACATCTCATTTATTCAGTATATCATTCTCCTTCCTACTAGCTCTTTCTCTGCAGCATCTAGAAAGATACTAAACTCCTACCCGATTTAAAACTGCACTCTTCTTCCACATGTCCTCCACCTGGGACTGTTCCTCTCTCCTCCCTCTTTCCATTCCAGCCTCTTGAGAATTAGCCCACACTTCCCGTCCCCTCTCCATCACTCTCCAGCCCTTCTTTAGTATACTACAATCTGGATCTGACCTCACTGCAACATGGAAACTGCTCTGAACAATGTTCCCATTGTGCCCAATTCCTCAGACAATTATGCCTTCCTTCATAGCAACTGACACCACAGAACATCTTTTCTGTCCTAGCTTCTCCAACAGCATCCTCTGAGAATTCTCCCGCTTCTCTCTTCCTCTTCTTGTTCCTGTCTGTTCATCCTTTCTGCATTCCTCTTGATCCCGACCTTCACCATCTGCCTTTTCATTGTGACCCCTTTAGGTTTTTCCTTTAAGCAATCTTGAGTATTCCCAGGGTTTCCTGCGCTTAACCCACAGGGTAAAGATTTTCCAAATCTTGCTATCTTTTGCTCAAACCTTGGTCCTAAGTTTAAGACTAAAATATCTGAGCAGCATGTATGTATTTTAACGGCTCTTCATGTGTGACATGTTTAAAACTCATATATTATCCCTTATCCATCCTTACCCTTCGATAGTGCCTATTTGAATAAAATCGACAGTATCATTAAGCAGTTACATCAACAAGAAAGATGAGCACTTCCTAAAATTTTTTAAGTCCTATTTCACCAAGTCCTAGGGATGGACTCTCGTTAATGTCATCTTTTAGTCCCTCTCATCACTCAGAGATGCTGCCAAAGCTTTCATTCAGGTACCAATTTCTTGTGCGGACCACTGCAATTTCCCAGCTGGTTCTCCCTTTTTATGCAGCCTTCTGCACAATACTTCTTGATTGGACTACCTAAAATACAAATTTGTGTGATTTTTTTGCTTGAAAGCTACTAACAGCTCCTCAGTGTCTGGAGAACAAAGTTCAAACTTTGTAGCCTTGCACACAAGGCATTCATAACCTTACTGATGGACTCTTTCAGTCTCCTCACATGTTCAACTTGAATAAATCCAAACTACTCGCACTTTCCTAAAACATCATGCTAATCATTCGCTGCTCCCTGCCTCTGCACACACTGTCTTGCCCTACCCTTACGGAGTCCATTTGTGAATTCCTTGTCTCATTACAACAGAAGTTGTCACTTCTTTGTACTATAGTGGAAATGCTTACATTTATATATTTATTATACTATGTGTGACCTGATTGTTGCTCTAACAAACTACCTTAGACCTTGTGGCTTAAAACAATAGAAAGCTATTTTCTCAATTTGTAAAAGTCCAAAGTCTGCAATGAGCCTTAAAGGGCTAAAAATCAATGTGGTGGCAAGACTGGTTCTTTCTGGAGACTCCAGGGCAAAATTTGTCTTTTGACTGTTCTAGATATCAGAGCCTGCTGATACTCAGTGGTTTGTGGCCACATCATCTCAGTTTCTGCTTCTTTTATCATACTGTGTTCCCCTGCATGCAAAACTGCCTCTACTTTCCTTTTGTAAAGACCCTTGCAATTTACCAGGATAATCCAGGATATGCTCCCCCATCCCAAGACCCGTAATCTAATCACAACTACCTGTTACCCCATAGCAGCAGACCTTTGATTTAATCACACGGTCCTACTGCCATATAACTTAACATTTTCACAGGTTCTGGGGTGAGGACATGAATAACTTTTGGGGACAGAGGAGCATCATTCAGCCCTCCACACACTGTAGCCATAACATAATGACAGCAATAGCATCCCTCCCCTGACTACACTGTGAGGGTAGCTTCATTTTTGTCTTCTGCATATTTGACATACAGTAGGAAGTTAATAAAGGTCTGTAAAATCTAACAAATATCTCATACTGGGAAGTAAAAGGACTGGCTTTGTACCATGGGTGTAAATAACAACCACTGGAAAATCAAATGTCTGAATTTCAATTCAATCCTAGGGCAACAGGGAGAGCCACTGTTAATTATATGTCACTAAGATCGGAAAAAATGATGAAAGCAGTAATTAACAAAGATAAAAAATGGCAGTAGTTAGTAGAATACATCAGAGGTGGGGTGGGACTGGAGAACATCCCATAAGAAGAGTCTTCAGTAGTTTTATAATGAGAAGATGAGGGCCTGACTTAGGCTTTGATCACTGAAAATGGAAAGAGAAAGAAAGATGTGACTGATATTATTAAAAATGTCAAATCATAAAATTAGTTCTTGTAACTGTAGGGCAACATTACAATGTGTTGGCTAGCATTTATATAATGTACACCACTAAGAAGATCCATCTGATCACATCCTTTACTCACACTATTCTTTTAAAATTCATTTTCTTTTCTAAAACTTGCAAGTTGAAAGTGAGAGTTAAGAAACATCGAGGGAGGAAGAAGTAGAAGAGGAGAGGAGGGAGGGTGATTAGAAGAGAGAAGAGAGGAGAAGAGGAAGAGAAAGGAGAGAAAGAGAGAGACAGAGAGAGAGAGAGAGAGAGATAGGTAGGCAGGTAGGTAGGTCAATGTTCCATCTGGGGGCTTGCTTCCAACAAAGGCTGGAATGGCCAGAGCTGTCCAGGATGAAGTCAGGAGCCATTTCTTAGGCCACTAGCAGGGAGCTGGATCGAAGCAGAGTAGATGGGACAAGCACCAGCACTGATACGAGATCCCAGTGTCCCAAGTAGTGGCTTTACCTGCTATGCTACAATGCTGGCTCTAAAATTTACTTTATTTTCAAAGAACCACTATATTAGCCATTATTTTAACATACAGATTGTTACTTTATTTTACCAAAATTCATTCAGACATTCAACATTATTTTATATGTTCAATTTAAGTAATATGTAAAATCCTAGTACCACAAGAAAAACATAAACGTACTTCCAAAAATTCATTAAAGAAATAAATTAAATCTATTTTTGTACAAAAAAATCTTGAAATACAAGCATAACTGTTTTGTTACATTCAGTCCCATGAACTTTTTGATGATCCCTAACATGCAAGGTGGACTAATTCAATACTCTAAATTAAATCATTACTTTATTGTAGGAGATCATTTTTCAGGATAATTTGATTATAAAAACTTAACTTGGGGGTTAGCACTGTGTACGCTAAGCATCTACCCACAATACTGGCATCCCATATGGGTGCCATTTCTGTCCCAGATGCTTGACTTCCAATCGAGCTCCCTGCATATAGCCTGGGAAAGTACCAGTATCTGGGTCCCTGCACCCATGTGGGAGACCTGGAAGAAGCTTCTGGCTTCACAGTGGCCCAGACCTGGCCATTGCAGCCATTTGGGGAATGAAACAGCAAATAGAAGATTCTCTGTCTTTCCTCCTTGCTCTGTAACTCTACCTTTCAAATAAAATCTTTAACAAAAAACACTTAATTTTGCTTAACAGATAAATTCAAAGAATAATTCTTGATAAGCTATGTTACTTACTTATTAATCATTTAAGGGAAATAACAAACAGGAGGAAAAAGAAAGCAAAATAAAACAAAAACAATGCTAAGTTTTATGGATGGGGCTACTTCATACAATATTACAGTATGTCTTCAAAACTACAGTGGCTAAGGTCCTCGCCTTGCATTCGCCAGGATCCCACATGGGCACCAGTTTGTATCCCAGCAGCTCCACTTTCCATCCAGCTCCCTGCTTGGGGCCTGAGAAAGCAGTCAAGGACGGCCCAAAACCTTGGGACCCTGTACCTGTGTGGGAGACCCGGAAGAAGTCCCCTTGCTTCAGATTGGCTCAGTTCCAGCCATTGCAGCCACTTGGAGAGTAAACCAGCAGATTATTTGTCTCTGTCTCTCCTCTCTGTAGATTTGATTTTCCAATAAAAAATAAAAAATCTTAAAAAATTATACTTCTGATCATATATACATGCCAGAAGTCAATTTATTGTCTCTCAGCAGCAAATCCACCCTTTACCAGCTACTCTGCACTATTGGAGCTGGATTGCACTGCAAACATTTTCCAGCTATACAATAATAAGCTTTGTAAGATGGCACTAGAGTGGCACTGGAAGAGGGGCGTTTTGCCCTTCTGGTCATAGAGCTTTCCTCATCACGCTTGTGTAGTTCGTACTTCATTCACAGTGCCCAACAGCTAGCAACACCTTTTCACAGGCGGCTTCTTTCAGAAAACCCTCTGGTGGCAGAATCCCCTGGTCAGTGTGCAGCATCTATGGAGGTCAGGCCTGTCTGTGAGCACTGCTTCTCTCAGACTCCAGAGGGCAGATCTGCAACACATCCTACCGGCATGGTGTCTCAGAAAATCTCTCTCATCCCATGAGCCAAGGCCATACTCTCTCCAACAAGGTTCCCACCTAACCCTATAAGGTGGAAAGTCAAATCTCTTCTTTGATTCTAGTCCTTGGGGTAGTGGCTGTTCCTGTATCCGTCAGATTTCTCTAGTTCTTATTAGCCAATTCTTCATTACAAGTCCCTTTAAGTAATATGAAATTAAATGTTACCTGTTCAAGTTGAATTGTTTCATTTCTATAACTTCAGTGGACCCACTGATAAACTATTGATATCCAGAAAAAAATTGCAACCCAAACTGCTATTATTGGGTTGTAAAAGGACTTTGATGAGACTAGTTTAAAGTTATAAAATACTCTCTCTTGGGGCCAAATGTGATGGTTGAATTGGCTAATCTTTCCCTTGCAAGTACTAGGATCTCTTATGGGCGAGATTCATGTACCAACTGCTCCACTTCCCTCCCAGCTCCCTGCTTGTGGCCTGGGAAAGCAGCAGAGGATGGCCCAAAGCCTTGGGACCCTGCACCTGCATGGAAGGCCCAGAAGAAGCTCCTGGGCTTTGATCAGCTCAGCGCTGGCCATCGTGGCCATCTGGGGAATAAACAAGAAAATGGAAGATCTTTCTGTCCTTCCTTTTCTTAGTAATTTCTGCTTTTCCAATAAAAATAATAAATCTTCAAAAAATATTCTCTATAGACATCCAGTAAATTCTTTGATTGCCCTGAACCATAGAAATTAAACTGGTCAAATATAAAATCAAAGAGAAATCTTTTTATTTATTTTTATTGAAAAGGCAGATTTACAGAAAGAAGGAAAGAAAGATCTGCCATCCACTGCAACAGCTGCCAGGAGCCAGGAGCTCTTCCAGGTCTTCCACGCAGGTGCAGGATCCGAAGGCTTTGAGCCATCCTCAACTGCTTTCCCAGGCCACAAGCAGGGAGCTGGATGGGAAGTGAGGCAGCTGGGGTACGAACCAGCGCCCATTTGGGAACCCAGTGCATGCAAGGTGAGGACTTCAGCCACTAGGCTACCACTCTGGGCACAGAAGGCAACATTTTAAAACGCATTATGAAACCAGCACTAGTAAGCAGGCCTTTTTTCTTTTCTTTTTTTTTTTCCACTTTGTCCATCTATATTTGCCTATTGTGATGAAATTAAACAGTTCTATGCTCAGCTCCAAGGATTTTTTTCTTACATGAGAATTTTATGTTGCATCCCAGGCCTTGGCTGACTGGTCTGTTCTTCCAGACTGCTTTATACACCTACACCTCCTACTGAAAATGAACAGCACTTCACAGCCACAAGGTAAGTGCTTGGCATTCCCCTACTATATTACTCTTATGAGACAAATGCTAAGGCTGCATGATTACAAACTGCCCGCCTAAAATAATCTCCTATCATTTGATTACCAAAAAAAATTAAAATTCTGTTTTAATAAACAGTGCCAGACTGGATTTTAAATAGTCTTTTTCTAACTGTAGAACACATGTCCTTATTTTAGTCTCCTATTCACAGCGACTAATTATGCACTGCTGTAGTATGTATCCTGAAATGCTACTTAATAAGGGCATTCGATCCTGTGGTAGAATTTTAGTACTGTCTTGGAATGCCACAGCACCAACTAATAAACCTTACTCAAACAGTAAGGCAATAAAATTTAAGTTTAAAAATTACTTGGTGTAGAGCCCAGTGCGTAGCCTAGCAGCTAAAGTCCTTACCTTGCACACACCAGGATCCCATATGGGTGCCACTTCTAACCCTGACAGCCCCACTTCCCATCCAGCTCTCTGCCTGTGGCCTGGGAAAGCAGTCAAGGACTGCCCAAAGCCTTGGAACCCTGCAGCCATGTGGAAGACCAAGAAGAGCTCCTGCCTTCGGATTGGCTCAGCTCTGGCTGTTGCGGCCACTTGGGGAGTGAATCATCAGACAGAAGATCTTCATCTCTGTCTCTCCTCTGCTCTATATATCTGCCTTTCCAATAAAAATAAATAAATCCTTTTTTAAAAATTACTTGGTGTAGCAGATTAAAGATGGCTAGAGATTTTTTTGTCATCTCTCTCCTCCAGAAGTGACAGCTCTTCTCTTTACCTTCAATCGAGAGGGTGCTCTGTGACTTCTCTAACCAATAGAATGCAGCTTAGTAATTATCAAATTGCATTTAATTATTCTTGGCTTACCTTTAGTAATTATTATTATATAATACGACCTCATGAATAATTTCGATCATTTTAAATTTACATTGGTAAAACTATTATTAATTTTTTCTCACTGAAATGTTAGTAGTATATTTAGGCAAATAAGTTTTTTAAAATATGATGTCATGAATGTACTCTCATTAACAGAAAACTCTAAAAAAATTGAAGGACACTTAGTTAATACCTGTTAATAATCTTTTTTTAAAGATTTATTTATTTTTATTGGAACGGCAGATATACAGAGAGGAAGAGAGACAGAGAGGAAGATCTTCTGTCCACTAATTCACTCGCCAAGTGACCACAACTACCAGTGTTGAGCCAATCTGAAGCCAGGAGCCTGGAGCCTCTTCCAAGTCTCCCATATGGGGGTGCAGGGTCCCAAGGCTTTGGGCTGTCCTCGACTGCTTTCCCAGGCCACAAGCAGGGAGCTGGATGGGAAGCGGGGCTGCTGGGATTGGAACCAGCACCCTTAGGGATCCTGGTGCGTTCAAGGCGAGGACTTTAGCTGCTAGGCTATCATGCCGGGCCCAATACTCTTAAGAATTTTATTAGCTAGCTTGCTGTTAGAACTTGAAGAAATACAGTAACTCCCATGGGCCTGTTTGACTTTCTATTTAAAAATTGTTTGAAGTTTGTTTTCTGTAACAGTGTTAGAAGATAAACAGTCATGTCTTCACATAGCCTAGAAAAACTACCTTCCAGCAGCTTCATTTCAGTGGCAGGGAGGAAGGGTGAGAGGAAGATGAAATAATTAAAATAAACTCTAGGAAATTGCTGAGAAGGGATTGAGGTAGGCAAGATGAACATAGCTCCAGAATTACCAAAGAATGAGTCACAGCACAGCAGAGGGAAATTACTGGCCACCTACAGCGTGCCAAGCGCTAAGCAGGGGTGCCTGCCAGACACGAGCATCTCTAGCCCGGCTCTCTGAGTGCAGGCTTACCCCTCCTCATTTGATGGCTAGAAAAGCACGGGTTTATGGAATGAAGGTCACACAGTGTAGGGGAGATATGGAATGCATGGTATGTCTGTCTTCAACTCTTACCATGCTTTCCCTACATTGATGGATCTGTAAGAAAACTCGCTAAGCCTTTGGCTTATTCCCTTAATACTTGACAATCTCAAGCTTTCTTTGGACTTAATGAGAACTCAACAGATAGCAATGTTCTTCACTTAGTCTCATGCAAGAGACGGGTACTGTCCAATGACTTAAAACAAGATGACCGTATAAAAAACATAAAATGGTTCGTTTCCAAAGGTCAGTGAAAAACAGTGAATGAATTAATAATTAAGGAAGGAATACAGGAGAAACTTTGTAATATTTTCATTCATGTGTTAAAGGTAAAAACAAATACATACATGTAGTGGAGACAAATTGGCAAAGTGTCTCAGAAAACCAGTGCTGCTTACTGACTTTATGCACTAAAACATGAGTCATTTGGCAATCATTCCTCAAAGAGTAGTCTTAAAATCCCCTGGCAGTTATTTCTAAAGGGTAAACAAAACAGATAAAAATCTACCACACTGATAGGAAGGAAATCTGAGGGCGCCAAGACAAAGGCAAATACCAGGGATGATGCTAGACCAATCAAATAGACTAGTAAAAATGTTTATCAAATATTTCAGAAGTAGCACTTCTATGTTTTATCTTAAGATTCACATTGCCAGTACTGTGGTACAGTGGTTAAAGCTGCCTCCTCAAATCCCAGCTGTTCCACTTCTGATCCAGCTCCATGCTAATGCGCCTGGGAAGGCAGCAGCAGATGACCCAAGTGCTTGGGCCTCTGCACACATATGGGAAACCCAGAAGTTCCTAGTTTCTGGCTTCAGACTGGCCCAGCTTCAGCTACTGTGACCATTTGGGAAATAGGTCAGCAGATGGAGGATTACTCCCCTCCTCTCTCTGCCTTTCAAATAAGTAAATATATCTTTTGTAAAAAAGATACATATTGCCTCATTTTGAAACAAATGCCTCCTGTCATTAATTTTCTATATTATTAATAAGGATAACAAAACATTTACCTGTGTCTTGTGTCATTCTTATTCCTTAATTTTTACTATTGGGGATGAGTATTTTATGTCTTAAAGGTTACTAGTTTTATATAATACCACTGTTTCTTTCCTATTTTTGCCCATCTTAGTACTTAGCATCACATACTGAACTGGCATTTAATGAGATGCCCCCCTTCTCAAGAAAGAATGCTTTTGTGAACTGACAAATCAAACCCCCAATATGCAAAATCTAAGTATCGAAATAGTCTAGACATGTCTTTATCCAAAGTTTCGTGGCCTGACAAAATGAAACTGCTTCATGTTCTTGCCCTTGGGACAATAATGCCTACAAATGTTTGTTGGCAGAATTGCAAGTGTCTAGACAAATGATGTTTCAATGAATTCATTTATACAACGCACGCCCAGGAGCAGGAACTCAGTAGCCTCTGCTGTACCCCTGTGCCGCCTCGTTCTCCCATAGTAACCATCATCTTCACTGCAAGCATCATGGTTTAGTTGTATTGTTTTGGTGTTTTAGAGAAAATGGAATTATAATTTTTTATGCTTGGCTTCTTTCAATTATCATTACGCTCAGAAAAATCATCCCTATTTTATGTGTAACAAAAGTTCACCCAGTCTCATTCTTTGTAGTGTTCTATTGTAAGAATATATGACAATTTATTTATTTGTTTTTTGTTTTTATTAAAAAGTCAGAGTTACAGACAGGGAAGGAGACAGGAAGAAGAGAGATCTTCCATTCATTAGTTCACACTCCAAATGGTCACAACAGCTGGAGCTGGGCCAGCTGGAAGCCAAAAGCAGCACTTCTTCCAGGTTTCCCAGGTCATAAGCACGTAGCTAACTGGAAGTAGAATAGGTATCCATGTGGGAGTGTCGGTGTTGCAAGCAAAGGCTTAATTTGCTATACCATGGCACCATCCCCAACAATTTATGATACTCTATTGCCACTGGATATTTCAATTATTTCTAATTTAGGACTACTAATTTCTGTTAGGAATTCTGCTACAAGCAGTCTTGAATACTATTTTTTTAAGATTTATTTTTATTATTTTTATTGGAAAGGCAGATATACAGAGAGGAGAGACAGAGAGGAAGATCTTCCGTCCGATGATTCACTCCCCAAGTGAGCTCAACAGCCAATGCTATGCCGATCCAAAGCTAGGAGCCTCTTCCGGGTCTCCCACGAGGGTGCAGGGTCCCAAAGCTTTGGGCCGTCCTTGACTGCTTTCCCGGGCCACAGGCAGGGAGCTGGTTGGGAAGCGGGGCTGCCGGGATAGAACCAGCGCCCATATGGGATCCCGGGCGTGGAAAGTGAGGACCTTAACCACTGTGCCACCGCGCCGGGCCCCGAATACTATTTTTTGATAGAAATATGTTTAGGCACTTCAGTTGGGTATGCCTACGAATGGAAATACTAGGTAAGTGTTGGTGGGTATTGTCAGTGTAGAATGTGGCCAAACAGCTCTACATTTTCATTGACACTTGCAATTGTCTGTCATTCTCATCCTCTAGCAATTTTCTTAGAAATATAGTGATATGGGCCCGGCGCGGTGGCGCAAGTGGTTAAGGTCCTCGCCTAGCACGCCCGGGATCCCATATGGGCGCCGGTTCTAATCCCAGCAGCCCTGCTTCCCTTCCAGCTCCCTGCCTGTGGCCCGGGAAAGCAGTCGAGGACGGCCCAAGGCTTTGGGACCCTGCACCTGCGTGGGAGACCCGGAAGAGGCTCCTGGCTTCGGATCGGCATAGTATCGGCCCGTTGCGCTCACTTGGGGAGTGAATCATCGGATGGAAGATCTTCCTCTCTGTCTCTCCTCTCTGTATATCCGCCTTTCCAATGAGAAAATAATAAAAATAAATCTTTAAAAAAAAAAAAGAAATATAGTGATAGCAAATTATGCCTTTAGTTTGCATCTCTCTGATGACTAAAACTGTGCATTCGCTCATCATTTGGGTACTTTTCCTGAAATCTCTCCAATCTGTTGCCCATTCCTGAGACTTCCTGATCTTGTTTCTGGGATTTCTCCAGAATTTGCTTTAAAGATACCTAAGCTTGACTTCTTATAGTTTGAGAAGCATGGCCTACTACTATAGCAAATTACATGACCTCAGTAGAGCAAGTTGCAGAACAAGTTTGCACAACAAAGTGGTTGGACGAACTAGTGTGTTAGCCAGTTAAGAAGGGGCATACAGGGCCTGGCGTGATGGCGTAATGGTTAAGGTCCTTGCCTTGCACTCACCGGGATCCCATATGGGTGCTGGTTCTAATCCCGGCAGCTCCGCTTCCCATCCAGCTCCCTGCTTGTGGCCTGGGAAAGCAGTAGAGGATAGCTTAAAATCTTGGGACCCTGCACCCGTGTGGGAGACCCGGAAGAGCTCCTGGTTCCTGGCTTTGGATTGGCACAGCTCCAGGCGTTGTGGCCACTTGGGGAGTGAATCATCGGATGGAAGATCTTCCTCTATCTCTCCTCCTCTCTGTATATCTGACTTTCCAATGAAAATAAATAAATCTTTTTTTTTTTTTTAAAGAAGAGGTATACAAACCTAATACAAGAACCATGTGTTTTTATAGTCCATCTTTGGAGTCCTAGCCAGGAAAGTTTAACATCACTTATTTACCTAGTACTACTGATATAGTCTTTGCAAAAGACAGAAACTTTCCTTCGTTCATCAACTATAGTATCATTTCAACTGCCGCCTTCCTGGAATCTTGCATCAATGCACAAAACGTACACACATTTCTTTACCTATTTTATGACAGGCACAAATGGTCAAAGCTGTTAAAAACAAACAGCCAGAAAAATTAAATTCTTGCTTCACTTCATACACATGCACCACTTTTCTGATTGAACGTATGGGGCATATAATGTCCAGACTAGCTAAGGGGCTGGCATTGTGACACAGTGAATCAAGCCTTCAACACGGACATCTCACATCTGAGTGCTGGTCAGCTCCCTGCTAATGTGCCTGAGAAGGCAGAAGATGCTGATTATTTGGTCCCTGCCATCCACATAGGAGTCCTGATGTAGCTCCTGGTTCTTGGCTTCAGCCTGAGCCCACCCTTGGCCATCATGGCTATTTGAACAATGAACCACCATGTGGAGACCTATTTCTCCATCTCCCACCTTGCCTCCCCCCCACCACTTCTCCTCACCACTGTTACTCAGCCTTTCAAATTAATATGAATCTTTAAAAACCAAACCAAACAAACAAACAAACACAAAAACAGTAGTTGAGCACTGGGATAAAATGCATGCAGACCAGCAGCTCAAATTTGGGGCAGGGGGGGAATGGATTTTGGAATTCAAAGGACAGACCAACTCAGATTTACCTAGTACTATTACTTACTATGCATCATTCAGTAAGTTTTCAAAAATTTTTAATACTCAATATGCTCAACTGCAAAATGTAGATAATGGATTTTTTAAGGGTTTCTCATAATATGTAAGGAAATAAACAATAGCTAACATTAAGTCTGGAATTTAAATAGTCTGTTATCAGTGCATGGCAGCACTTGAGAACATGCTTACTCACTTGGCCCATGTAGGTACCAGTTCATGCCTCAGCTGCTCCACTTCTGACCCAGGTCCTAGCTTATGGCCTGGGAAAGCAGTGGAACATGACTCAAGCAACTGGGACCCTACAAGCACATGAGAGGCCTGGAGAAAGCTCTTGGCTTCCAGCTTCAGATTGCCTCAGCTCCAGCCATTGCAGATATTTGGGGGAGTGAATCAGTGGCTGGAAAAAGTGAATCGCTCTGTCTCCTTCTCTCTGTAAATCTGTCTTGCAAATAAAAATAAATAAATCTTTTTTAAAAATTAAAAAGTACAAATCCACTTTTCCCTATAGTTACTGCTCTCTTTAATGTGCACTACTAAAATCCTTTATAGTCAATTATTCATGCTACCACAGACATATTACAAATAGAACAGTTCATATAAAAATATCAACTTAAAAAAAAAAAAAACACTTGGCTTAACCCCACTTGCAGGCTCATCAACTTTCTACGTAAGGCTTAAACTCTCGAGTAAACCTAATAATCTGACCACAAAGGAACCAGGCAATAGCAAACTGAGGCAGATTGTGGAAAGCTAGTATAATGAACAAAGAAAGGAATCCACTCTAGAAAAATTATAAATGAACAGCTTTGAATTTTCTTGAATGTGTTGACTTTTTATACTTGGACATATCTCTCTTCAGAGTTCCTTGGAGGCTATGCTTATAAAGGTGTCACAAAAGATAATATTTCCCATGTGCTATAGGCATCGAAGCCAGGGCAATTCCTGCATTTCTGCAGCAAGCCTCTCATTTTCTTGCACCTAGTACAATAAATAAGAGTTCAGCACAAATTCTATCCCAATGTTTATTTCTACAGATGTAAACACAGAGGAACATTGTTCACAAAAACAGGCAGTTGTAAACTCTATGACTTAGCAATTCTAACAGGTGTGTAACCAGGAGAAATGAAAATACATGGTCACACAAAAGCATGCATAATTCATTTCCACTGTTTGCTGCAATTATGTTTTATAAATACAACAAGGATACTGAACGAATAAGTACTGAACCACTTGCCCCTTAGGGAAAAACAATTGTGTTCCTGTGAATTACCAGTCACAATATTTTTGTCAAATGATCAATACATAGCCATATTCTATGTATGTTTATTCAAGGACACTTTATGTCACATACTATTGACAGAATAATATTGAACCGATGCCAGCAACCCCCCAATTCATGCCTGAATAAAGCTTATCTAACAAATACTTTCCCTGCAAGCTGAGTCATAGCCTTCTTGGACTCAGGAACACTAGACAGCACTGCTGAATCCAGCACTGCACTTTGGGGCCATTTTAAACTGTCAGAAGCACAAAAATGCAGCACTAAATAAACCTTAAGAAGGGTACTCATTTACATTATGACAGCCAAAACCAAAAAGCAAAATGCCCCTTTCTTTTGAAAGTGCATGCTAAATGATTTTTTTTTGTCACATTACTCATGTGTGTGAGTGACCACAGAATACCATGAGTATTACTTCGGAGGTCACAAAAAAAATTTGTGAGTAGACAAATTTGTAGATAGAATTTGTGAATAACGAGGATCAACTATGCATCAATGTTCACTGTAACATTATGTATATCAGCTAAAATTGATAAAACACAAATGTTTATCAACTAAATGCATATACAAAATCAGATGTATCCACATCTAATGTCATATTAACAGACAAGGAGAATACATGTTAAGTTAAAGACATCAGACACAAAGATCTCATATTATGTAATTCCATTAAAATGAGATGTCCAAAATAGGCAAACCCATAGAGGCAGAAAGTAGGTCAGTGGTTGCCAGAAGTTGGGGAAGGTGTAAGTAAGGGGTACATGTGAAAAGCAAAAAGTCTTCTAGAACTAGACAGTGATGACAGATGGACAACTCTGAATAACAAATTCTGAAAGCCACTAAAATTGTAAAATTTAAAGGGATAAATTTTATGGGATGCATATTATAGCTCAATAAACTTATTATTTACAATAAACCCTGAACAACATCTTTTAGGGTCATCTCTTTTTGAATTATATGCCATGAATCATATGATGATTTAACGGAAAAACTACTTTTAGTGATCAGCTAACAATTTGATATAGTCTTCCACTAATTTTGTGGAAAGCAAAGCAAGCATCAATTAAAGTTGAAAAATTCAATATGTGTTTGAGAGTTACTTTTTCAAACAGCAACACCAGTTTTCAAACTTTCCCTTTGTTTGGCATCCTGGAGGTTTCTACACATATTGTAACACACTTTATACCACAATAAGATTCTGGATGAGTAAGAAGCAGCTCTATTGAAAAGTAAAAGAACAAACTATCAAAGGGGCTATGAGAAAAGATGTGTATCCATTACAAGCTTTTCTTAAGGCTTTTTTTTTTTACCAACTATAGAAAGGAAAAATAGAAGTTAAGAATTTGGAAATTGGTTCTGGAAACGCATCCGTGCCGGGTATTGTGTAGAAGTGGTCGTGACCACTCAGGAGCACTTGTACCCAGTCTGGAGAGCACTTGTTACAAAATGAAAACTCAAATGTTAGTTCTCTTCCCTTCCCCTTTCTTTTCACCAGCAACATAAATCCAGCTTCTATTTCTTGGCAGGTAACACAGCTTACCACTTGAAATCTACAACTCTCATACTATCTCAAATATGTTTTAAATGTCAAGCCAGTGGACTGCCTCCTGGATTTCTTTGTGTTCCCTTCAGAGCACTAATCACAGAATCTAAAGGTATTCAGTACTTCAAATCATCTCTAGGTTACTGATAATACCTAACAGAATGTATTTGCTACATGAAGAGCTTTTAAACTGTATCATTTAGAGAATAATGGCAAGGGGGAGGGGGGGAAGAATGCACATGTTTAGTACAGATGCAATTTAAAAAAATTACCCTGTAGCTAATTGAATCCAGGGATGTGGAATCCATGGATACAGAAGGCCATCCGTAAAACCTAAAATTTTACTAACAACTACTCTTTTCAGAAGAGACATAGGCATAGCAATATTCATGTGTAAATCAGGAATGAAATAATAGTGAACATATGAAGTACTTCAAAGTTCTCATAAATAGGTGTTGAATTTTACCTCAAACCGTCTGAGCCCGAAAAAGCATTAAAAGATCCTTGCATTCTGTGTGCTCTGGAAAATAGTTCACTGAAAAGACAGACCTTCCACACACGACCTAGTTAAGACTCACCATGGCTCCTGCATTACTTATGATACGGCCAGTTACAGATGCTCCAAATTCCTATTCTTTGCCTCACAAATCATTAGTCAAACTGCCCTGTCTCCACTGATAAATCAAAACAAAATGCTCACTAACCAAACCTTGCTTACATTTCTCTCTTTTCCTCTTTTCTTTCTGCTCTTGTTTATTCTTCCCCATACAAGAAAAAACTGTTTTTGGTCTAACCTTTAAAAAGGTTCATATATCTTAGTTTTCTCTATTAAAGTAGACCCCTACTCCCTATTGCAATAGTTTCTTTCTCCCTTTGTAGTTAACTATTTTGAATAAATTTCCTCCTTACTAAGTCAGAAGCTGTTTTTTATGACATGCATGAATTGTATAACACAGATTTCTTACAGAAAAACAACCGTAATATTAAAACCCATTTCCATACATAGGAAAATGGCAACTCAACAATTCCATGTGCCCCAAAACTGAACCTCATCTGCTTGTTCAACTATACTCCCAAATTCTTCTCATACCTACCAAACAAAACTTTGTATGGTATACTGTCACCTATATATTTAAGGGTTATGTATCTATCAAAAGACACAAATGTCCACTATTATCTATCTTTATGGATTCCTGAGGAATTCTCTAAGTCCTATAATGTAAAGGCTAACACAATACAAATATGAAAGAGAGGTAACTATTTATATAACAGAACAAAAAAGCAGCTTGAAAAACAAACACAATTCCCACATACAGTGGAAAATGCTAACCTGCTTTACTTGAGGATAAAAAATGAGCAAACTCTCTCATTCTCGTATTTTTTATACTGTTGTATTTCCTGAATGTGACATTAAGATGATATTAAGATGAAACTGACTACAGAAGCCAAAAACTCTGAGAGTTCAAATATATAAACCTGACAGCCTCTTCATTTAAAGATACCTAAGTTATAAGAGATGAAAGAGCCAGATTAAGCGGCATTTATGAATAAAATGCTGCATTACAGATATGGACAACATATTAAATGTAATATCAAGCATGTTTATATCCATAATAAGATTGAGTCACTTTAGCAGTCACAGGCTTTTAGAAGCAGGTATCGGCACTAAAGCACACTCTATTTGTTCTGAAAGGCAAAATAAGAAAATAGATAAAAATGAAATAAATCTGGGTGTTCTTTATGCAGCTAATGGAGCTCAAGGATGTCATTATAAATTGCATCAGCTCTAGAGATTCCTCAGCAGTTTCGCCCAGGGTAGCAGGATGTAATCAACAAGGTGATAAACTTCAGGTTGGCAAACTTTGTGCCCAATTTTAGTAATGCAGAAATGTGTGCCATGCTTACAAAAAAAATTTAATCATCAAGATAGTTGCATTTGATCTAAAGTTGGCTCTTTCCACTGAAAAGATTCAATATTTCACTTCATCCCGAAGCCCATCATTAGCAAAACAGTGAAAGATGCACCATTAAGGCTGTTTGCCAGAACAGCACTTACACTGTGTCTATAATCTACAGAAATACACAACTTTCTACACACAGAATGTTTGCCTAAAAATAAAACCAAAAAACCATAATGGGAAAAATCTGCTTCAAAATCTATTATTAGCAAGTCCTAGTACTACAATCAGAAACTGTGAAAAGGAGGTGTTTCATTGAGAGTTATTCCACTAGCTGGAGGCTGGTCTCCAACAGTTTTGCTCAAACTTCCCATGATATACAAAATATTTTAATGTTTTTGAAGAATCACTACTAAGGAAAATAATTTTAAAATATTAGTCTAGTTTAGAGATTGCATCATTTTTTTAAAGATTTATTTTATTTTTATTGGAAAGGCAGATATACAGAGAGGAGAGACAGAGAGGAAGATCCTCCATCCGATGATTCACTCCCAAAGTGAGTGCAACGGCCAATGCTATGCCGATCCAAAGCCAGGAGCCTCTTCCGGGTCTCCCACACGGGTGCAGGGTCCCAAAGCTTTGGGCGGTCCTTGACTGCTTTCCCGGGCCACAGGCAGGGAGCTGGAAGGGAAGTGGGGCTGCCGGGATTAGAACCGGCACCCATATGGGATCCCAGGCATGCAAGGCGAGGACCTTAACCACTGCGTCACCGCGCTGGGCCCAAGATTGCATCATTTTTAAGAATTATGGTAAATAGGTGTTGCTGCTGTGTTACATGGAGTTAAGTCACTGCTTAAGATATGGGGTTTCACATCAGAGTGGACTGTCAGTTCCAGTCTTGGCTGCTCTGCTTCCAATCCAGCTCCCTACTAATGTGCTTGAGAAAGCAGTGGATGATGACACAAGTGCTTGAGCCCCTGCCAATCATGTGAGACCTTGTGGTTCGGGTCATTTGCAGAGTGAGAAGATATCTCTCTCTCCCCCCCTCCTCTCTTATTCCATCTTTCAAATAAATTAATAAATCTGAAAAAATTATGATAAACACCAATGCTCAAAAATTATCTGATAACTCAAAAAATAAAATGGAATTGATTTCACATGGATATGACATGGTGCATAAAGGGCAATTTATTAATGTATGGAACTTGTAAATCATAATTTAAGATACTTAATCTGTCATCAGAACTTAAAAATAGATGATCATGGCCTAAAGGCTTAAGTCCTTGCCTTGAACACTCCGGGATCCCATATGGGCACCAGTTCTAATCCAGGCAGCTCCACTTCCCATCCAGCTCCCTACTTGTGGCCTGAGAAAGCAGTCGAGGATGGCTCAAAGCTTTGGGACCCTGCACCCGTGTGGGAGACCCGGAAGAAGTTCCTGGATCCTGGCTTTGGATCGGCATAGCATTGGCCATTGCGCTCACTTGGGAAGTGAATCATCGGATGGAAGATCTTTCTCTCTGTCTCTCCTCCTCTCTGTATATTTGACTTTCCAATA
The DNA here is from genome assembly GCF_017591425.1 of Ochotona curzoniae. Taxonomy (NCBI): domain Eukaryota; kingdom Metazoa; phylum Chordata; class Mammalia; order Lagomorpha; family Ochotonidae; genus Ochotona; species Ochotona curzoniae. The sequence continues at coordinate 13,260,306 of NW_024465023.1, read as the reverse complement.
AATAAATAAATCTTAAAAAAATAGATGATCAAATTTTTCAGCAGCTAAATTCTATGGCATATCTATTGCAAAATTTAAAAGATAAGCCTTAAGAGCTTGAAATTTACTAGATGACTTCTAACCATGTCAATTACAGGCACAGAGGATGAAATGGTAACACCAAGAAAACACAACTGCAAATAAAAATTTCTGGCAAATGTTTTCTGTATGCAAAAGGAGGAGACAGAGATTTATTAGCTAGACCAGCAATTACTCCACAAAGAGAACATAAATTCCCCATGTAAATTAAATCTATTAAATATTCATGTTTCCTGAGGAAAGCAACTGCCAGTGTTTGATGATGGTATCAGTTACATCAATCAGGGTTTGCCTGTGCAGAACAATTTGGATTATTTGGAAACTGAAACCTGTAGTTGAAGCATTTTGGTTTTTTTAGGGGCTTTTTCTTTTTTTTTTTTTTTTTTTGGTTTGTTTTACATACACTTCAAGATATTTATGGTCTATTTTTTTAATGGAGGAGCACACAGATCTCAAGAAAATTTCCTAAAATAATTTAATTTTAAAATAACTGTAAATGAGCAGAACGTTTTAAAAACAGTACAAAGGAGCTTTGTGTACCCTTCACCCAATTTTCCGCTAATGGCAATACTTCATGTAACTGCAGTACAAAATCAAAACCAGGAAACTGACATCAGTTCAAGCAAAGGCCTTACTTTGCTTCCACCAGTATTAAAGCCGTGCAAGTTTAAGTGTGTGTTGAGCTTTTCAGTTTCATTACCATGTAGAAATTCACAGGACTGTTTGTGCCCCCAAATTTCCCCACGAAGAGCCATACACTAAGCCCTTTATAGTCACATTCAATTCATCTTGCTATGCTGCACTCAAACTCTGAAGTGCCACACACCTGACAATCACTGATTTTTTTTTCTCTAGTTTTGTTATTTCATGACTTTGAAAGTTAAATAAATGAGCTCATGGAAAACATAAAAAAAATAAGGCTCATGAAAAGATAAGGCTTCCAAATTTGAACTATTATGAAAATTTGTAAAAATTTTATTAGAGGTCTTGATGTGAACATAAAGTCTCATTTCTCTGAAATCACAATTACTGGGTTTTACGACAAGTTTATGTTTAGCATTTTAAAGGAACTGTCAAATTATTTTCCAGGGTAACCACACACTTCATATTTCCACCAGCAATGAATGAAACATCTCTGTATCATTCCAGAATATGGTATTTATCACTGTGTATGGTAACTCTTCTGTACACAATGTTATCATTGCAGTTTTAATTTTCTTAATGAATAATGATGTTGAATCCATTCTCATGTACTTGCTTAATTTGCATTCTCCTTTATGGGGAGGAGCGATGTTTACACTGGATACTTTGCTTTTTCACTGCTGAGTAACTCTCTTTTGTCATCTATGAACTGTGCATTTGGTGTCCTGTCTAAAAATTCTTTATTTTCCTCTAGAACCCAAGCATTTTCTTTCAAACATTATGTGGTTTTATGCTGTATATTTAAATCTATAATCTATTTTGAATCAATTTCAGTACAGGACATGGGGTTTAGTTTGAAGTTCAATTTTGGCCTAAGGATGCCCAATAGCTCAACTACCACTTGCTGGAAAACATTATCCTTTTTTCAGTTAAATGAGCTTCAACCTTGGTCAAAAATCATCCAGATGAACTTGTATGAACAATCTTATCCATATGTGTCTATCCCTTGGCCACTATCATACTGTATTAATCTGTGTGTGTGTGTGTGTGTGTGTGTGTGTGTGTGTGTGTATAATGATTCTTCCCACATCATTATAGATTTCAAAATCATTTGAGCTATTCTTGTTCTTTTTCCTTTCCAAAAATATTTTAGGGTAAGCTTTCTATATCTACAAGAAAATCTTTCCAGAATTTTAATTGAAACTGGGTCAATCCTAGAGATAAATTCAAGGAGAAATGATAACTTTACTATGCTGAGTTTCCTAATCCATACACAGAGCATATTTATCCTTTCTTCAGAATTCTAATTTCTATAATCAGAGTTCGTGGGTTTTATCATGCAAGGTTGATATGTTTCTGCAGGATTCATATTTAAGCTTTTCCTTTTTTAAGGCAATTACAAGTAGGATTGTGTTTTGAACTGTGATTTCCAATTGTTCTCTCATAGTTACCTGAAAACATATTAAAAATTGAGTATTGAATGGACCAGCACAGTGGTATAGCAAGTTAATCCTTTACCTGGTGCCATCAGCATCCTTCAAGAACAGTCATAAGGCCATCATTGTGCCTTAAGCATATACTGACACTGTAGGTACCAGTGTCAGGGCAATGGCAGGGTCAAGCATCCTATCGCCAAGATATATTTAACAGTTGCACTGGGGGCCCACCTATTGATTTTTAAATTTTATTAGTGTATGATTCATTTACAGAATTCATACATTGCTCCATCATTTTTATTTTCAATGTCATTATTGATGTTTTCTATTTGGTAAGATTGTTATCACACTTTTTAGTTTTTCATATAAAGCTTCCTTTGTTTCTTCAAGCATATTTAGAATACTAACTTAAATGTTTGTTTCAGGAAGTCGAACATAGGTTTTATCAGGGATAGTTTCTATTTATTGCCTTCTTCCTTCTTGCATGAGCTATATTTCTTTATTTATTTGCATTCCTTATAAAAATTTATAGAAAACTGTATGTTTTAAATAATATATTAATATGTATTCTAAAAATCAGAATATCTTTCTCCAGGGTGTGTTGTTGCTATTTATTGTTGTTCTTTGTGCAGTGGCTTTTATGTGTATGGGAGGAACAAATTCTGCAGTCTGCATTTGTTGTGTGTGGCCACTGCTTGGTTTTAAGTCTTTGCTCAAGGGCTTTGCGTAAGTATGAGGCACACCTTCCATGCTCAGTCAGGGAGCTGACATGTCTACTTCTCTCACACAAGCTGTGAGCCACAGCTGAATCTTGAAGGCCTTCTTAAATCTCTCAAGAGCATGTCACACAATCCTGATTTTCCTGATTCCTTGAAAGATGTTTTAGATTTTTCCATAGACATTTCACTCATCAGTTTTATTTTAAGCATTTGCTTAGTTTTGGGTTTGCCCAAACTATTACCTTACACCTCAGGCAACGGTGAACTTCTAAAACGGTTAACTTTTCAATCTCTAACATTTTCAAGAAATGCGGCTGCAGTCAAAGATTTTGTTGTTGTTGTTGTGTGCTTTGTTTGTTTTTACAATGACCATGTAACAACAGCCTTGCAAGGGAACTACAGGGAACTCTTCCAGAGAACTACCAGACAAATTCCAAAAAATAACAATATACTAAGAGTAAGGTTTTGAAGGCGTCCCTCCCTGTTTTGCCTCCTCTCATGGCTGCTAAGGTGCTGGTTTTCACCAGGATTGTCAACTGTCTGTTTTCAAGGTTCCTGAGGGAGCCACAGAGGGGAAAGGTATGGGCCAAATCTGAAGCTCACTCTTCTTACCAAGAATCAGCCACTTTCTTGAATAAATTCTTCCTGGATGGCTGTAGGAATTACCAGTTTCCAGAGTTCTGAAAAGGTTGATTGTGGAATTTTCCCTGGATTTCTCCTTCTTTTTATAGAGTTAAGAATCCTGAAAGAAAAAATCCTTCATCTTCTAATTTTACTGGTATTACATGCTATTCTGGGACTTTTAGAGGAAGATATTTTTGGAGCTTTAGCAAACTGGAATCTAATCCATATTGTTTCTAGAATAAAACGAATCATATTCTAAAATAAAAACTGTCATTTGTAGACATTTACAAAGAAATGAGTTCTATCGAAAACTCGGGGGAAAAGCATTTGCTTTAGCAGTAAAGAAGCCTGCATCCCATTTAAATGCCTGGGTTTGAGCTATGCTTCTAGTCCCCGATTCCAGCTGGCTACTAAAGCAGATCAAGGAAGGCAGTGAGGAAGACTCAAGTAACTGGACTTCTGCCGTCCATGTGGATATCTAGATTGAATTTCCAGCTCCTGGCTTCAATCTGACCCAGCTCCAGCAATTGTGGGCGTTTGACATGTGACCCAACATATGAGAGTGCCCTCTCTTTCCCTACCTCTCAGATAAATGATTTTTTAAAAAACCTTTATACAAAAGAAATAATTCAGAACTCTGACAATTCAGTTTTCTAGTTCTATTCATCTACTTTCCTTTAATTTCCTGATAATAATTTGAATTAATTTTGACACCTATTTTTAAAACACAATGTCTATTTTAATTAGTGGCTCAGTAGAGTAAGAGACAAAAACTGTATTAATTAAAAGCTCTCAAGATAATAATCTAGGAATTTCATTTATGGAAGCTACTCACGTATTAGTATGAAAAAATATCCTCCAATCCAAAAATAGTATCCTAATACAAATTTATTCAGCTTTAATTTAAAAAATTTCTTATCCAAAAACATCAATTTCACTTTTTCATACGTGTAGAAGAAGAGATTCTGAGCCATTTCAGGAATGTTATAAAAGCTGTGGCATCTCCGGGAAAATGTACATATGCAAAAAGTCTTCAAAGCGTCTATAGAAAATGTGTACTATGAAAAAAACTATCTGTGGATTTTAAAAAAACAAACTATCTGTGGATTTTAAAAAAACTTTCTGCACCAATATAAACTTATGTCTTAACTCAAATTTTCATAAAATTTTTTAAGTAAGCTTGCTTATAGTTTCAAGAGATTACTGGATACTGGATATTCTTACCCTGAAAGTTTAAAACTTCCTATTGAACAAAATAATTTTTTTAATTGAAAATAGAGAAGCTTAAAATAATTATCTCATTTTCAATGAAACAATAAGATTTAAAAATGCTAAAACAAACAGTGGTCTACAACTAGTATCAATATTTTAGAAGTTACTTTAAATTATTCTGGCAATGTACAGGAAACAGGGCTGGGGGCAGGCTTGGTGGGCATTACTGGGAGTTGCTCCAAATAAGCTGCAGTTCCCAGGGGCGTGTGTGAGGGCTGTGTGTGCTAGTCAGGGTTGGGCTGGACTGCAGCATCCACTGATGTGCATATGAGATGGGGCTGGGGACAGAACTGACTTGGTGAGTACAACCACCAGCGTGTGGATAACTGACTGAGCATGACTCTGCAATACCTGGCACACACATTTTTCCATCAAAAAGCATTCTATAAACAATGATTGGAAACTATTAAAATGTCTCTTAAGAACAGGTGTCCTATTTTATTAGCCTTGCATTGATTTACCCAAGTAAATATTATATGGTGATTTTAATGAAGTAAATATATATGGGGACTTTTTATGAAATTCAGTTCACTCAAAAATACACAAAAATACTGAAATAATGAATAAGATCAAATAAGCCACAAAATAAAAAGTAAAACAAAATAAAACACAAAATGAAAGAAATAGACTTTAAACAAAATGTTGCTTGAGAGACTAGCATAATTCAGGAAAAAATAATAGTAAATATACACAGTTGTAAATCTTATTTGAATGTATTGGCTGTCTTTTAGTATGCTACATCTAAAAGACTATTTCTTCCTAATACAGCATCTTTTTCTATGTTCAGCCATGAGTGAAGGAATTAATTCTAATAATATTTAAATGGACTGGAGAACAAGTGGATTTCTTTTATGTAAGAATGTACGTATGTATGTATTCATTTATTTACCTACAGTGATTGGAAAGATTTACAAGTATGAAGGCTCAATGAAACAGACAGGCTTTTTTGCAGAACAGGACTGAAAGGGATTGATACAGTCAAAGTTACAACTTCAGTGATAGGCTCCCCGACATTAACTAAAGATAAGACTTAAAAGAGGAATACCAATTGTATGCCAAGCTCTCACTTTCTTCTTAACCCTGGAGTTTGAATCCCTGAGTAGGTGACAATGAACAGAGGGTTTGGCCTCATATTCTGGATCTATAGCTCCAGAGATCTTCCTGAGAAAAAAACTGTCAATAACTACAGGCAAATCTGTTGCCAGCCATATCTGTATGTACTGGCTACATGCCGTACCCAAAATGGCGCCGGCCAGAGAGGCTAGATCTTGGTGCCTGGTGGATAGTCACGTAGCTTTGGCAGTACCACGCATGCGCCTAACGCATGCGCAGTGAGCTGCGGCGCGGCAGGCACGTAAACACTGGGACTGACGAATCCAGTCGCCCAGAACCCTGCGTAATCATGACGCCGACCTATCATCGGCGGAGGCGGGGCCAGACAGCACATAAGAGCAAAAGGCCTACCGGGATTCGCGCTTCCCTCTTCATGTTAGTGTGCACAATAAATTTTACCGCAGGAGACTTCACTCGCGTCTGCGTCTTATTGCTGGGCGGTAAGACACGTGGGCGCGACAACTGGTGCCGGGAACTCGGGACCTGGAGGGGGCCTCCCGTTTCGAACGGGTGGAAGTCAGAACTGCGGCCAAAAGACAGGTAAGGAGCTCTGAGAGGGAGAACTTTCGGGTGACTAGGAGCATAAATCGGAGGTATAGGAACCACCGCTTCTGGTTATAGACATGGGCGCACGGTTCTCTCTGGTGAAATTTTTGCAGAGGGTTTATGCCCTCCGTAAGGGAGCGGTCAGAGAGAGTGACAAAGCCCTTCAGTCTGCCCAGGATAGTCTCTCAGAAACAGAGCGGGAGAGGAGAACCGGTTTGAAGCAAAAAATAGAGGTGAAATTGAAAGCAGTATCTTCCTCATCAAATTCGGAGACGTCCGACGCGGAGGAAGGGTACAAGCGGGATAGGCGGCATAGGCGCTTAGAACGCAAACCCGCAGGAGACAGAGGAGGATCAGAAAAGGAGAAGAAAGAGAATGGCGGTGCTACTGCGCCGGCCACGCTCGGCCCATGGCCTCAGGGCTCTGGAGCCATTACACTAATGGCTCCTCCTGCTGTGAAGCCATCTGCCCCGCCCATGAGTTGTGGCGCCGGCTCCTCCTTCATCGATCCAGCCACACGCCGGGAACTTCAAAATATGTTCCCCGTCTTAGAAGAAGAAAGGGAAAGAGTTTACAGACAGGTAGATGCAGCATTAGTGCGAGAATTGGCCATGTCTGTAAAGCAATATGGTCTTCATGCCAATTATACTTTGTCCCTGTTAGAACGTATGGGGGGAATGAATATGACTCCCTCTGATTGGCAATTTGTGGTGAAGGCTGTTCTCCCTAATATGGGATCATATCTAAATTGGAAGGGCCTATGGCAGGAGCTTTTGGCTGAGACCGCCCGCGCAAATCAACAGCGCGGCAGTGAAGCTTTGTCATGGACTTATAATATGCTTTCCGGACAAGGCCAATACTCTGATGATCAAAATAGATATCCATGGCCAGTGTATACCCAGATCTCTACTGCAGCTATAAAGGCTTGGAAGGCCCTTTCACTTAAAGGGCAAGAGAAACTGGGCATTACACAGGTTAAACAGGAGCCGGATGAGCCCTTTGCTGATTTTGTGGCACGTGTAATGCAGAAACTGGGTGTCAAATTAGTGACTGGCATCCCTTATAATCCACAAGGTCAGGGGATAATCGAACGTGCTCACCGCTCTATTAAGGAATTGTTGCAAAAACAAAAAACCACCTGGGAATCGCTTGGCCTCGCCAGTCAGAGCCCTCGGGCCACTCTAGCCCTGGCTCTCTTCACCATCAATTTTTTACAGCTGGATGAGAAAGGCCTTAGTGCTGCAGATCGTCATTCCCTCAACACGGCGCAAGAGCAATCTTGGGTCAAGTGGAAGGATGTTCTGGAGTCCAAATGGAAGGGCCCAGACCCAGTTATTAGGCAGGCTCGAGGAGCCATTTGTGTGTTTCCACAGGACGCCCCAGTTCCGGTTTGGGTTCCAGCTCGATTGACTCGTTCCTGTCCATCACCGCCTTCTGACGTTTCTGCAACCGCTGGAGTGCTTACACCAGGATCTGACTTGGGGAAGATTCATGCAACCCCGCAATCAGAAACTCCTCCTACAATCCCACAGGACAATGGTGCCCCGCCCAGTGCAAACATGGCTGATGGTGCAACTAAGGGTCTGTATGGCGCTTGTGAGGACCGTGATTGCTGAGCCACGATGAGGAGTTCTGAGTGTTTTTCCACGACCCTTACCGGTCGCCCACTCAGCCCGAGTGTTTCCTTGATTTTTTCTTCTTTGGATTTGCCTTTTCTCCCTTATGATGATATTAAGGAGAATGTGAGTAATTTTTTATTCCCCCTACAGGACACGCTTTATTTTCAAGCATTTCCTGAGAATTTTAGTGTCAAGGTTTATGTGTTATTCCTTTTCAAAATGTTTCAACGGCTGCTAATCTTTCTTGCCAGCTTTCTTCTTATCTTTTAGGAAATTGGACGAGAGAATTTGATATTTTACAGTTGGAGTTGAGAATTGCCATTGTCCAGATTAATTCTACATGGGTGGATCCTGTTGTTGCTGAAACCCTGGCCACTTGGATTTGGAACATCACTTCCCATATTAAGGAATGGGTGGGAGTGGTTGTGCTGATTCTGCTCTTGTGTGCAGGCTGTGCCTTATGCCTTTTTTGCCTGTGTCGTCTGAGACACCGCACTCAGCGAGATCGTGTGGCAATACATCAAGCCCTACTAGCCATGCAGTATGGTGACTCCCCCATGGTATGGTTGAGCATGCTTCAATGGGTTTAGTTAAGAGCATGGACATCATGGCTCCTGCACCTCAGGCCATTATGGCATTGCACTGAGTTCGAGCATGATGCACCTGACTAGCCCTTGCACCTCGCAGGACTTATCCATTGCACGCGAGAGGGTAGTCAATCTTATAACTAACTTGTCGAGACATTGCTCTTTACAACCACCGTGGTTGTAGCCCATGACGGGTAAGATAGACCCAGACAATTATCGGTCTAAGACAGGGACTACGTCAAGCCACGCAGCCTCCCTATGACGGATCGTGCGCCTTGAGTCTACAACCTAAGACAGGCCCATACCAGCTTATTTTTCTATTGTATAAGAAGGAGGGAGATGTTGCCAGCCATATCTGTATGTACTGGCTACATGCCGTACCCAAAATGGCGCCGGCCAGAGAGGCTAGATCTTGGTGCCTGGTGGATAGTCACGTAGCTTTGGCAGTACCACGCATGCGCCTAACGCATGCGCAGTGAGCTGCGGCGCGGCAGGCACGTAAACACTGGGACTGACGAATCCAGTCGCCCAGAACCCTGCGTAATCATGACGCCGACCTATCATCGGCGGAGGCGGGGCCAGACAGCACATAAGAGCAAAAGGCCTACCGGGATTCGTGCTTCCCTCTTCATGTTAGTGTGCACAATAAATTTTACCGCAGGAGACTTCACTCGCGTCTGCGTCTTATTGCTGGGCGGTAAGACACGTGGGCGCGACACAAATCAGCAGATAATTCTCTCCCCAAAATTTGTTTAGCTTGCAGAGACTTAGGATTAGATATCATGACATAAATCAAGATACGAATATTTTATTATTTGCGGTTTTTTATTATTTGTAACAATTCTCAAGGGAATTTGGTCTATATTACTCCAATTTAACATAGTTAATTGAGTAACTAATTAAGGCTTATAATTGTAAATTGCAGTCTTACTAAGTTTATAAGCAGTATTGGAACATTTAGCGGTAATAAAGGCTCAACACATTTCGATGTTTAATGAAAGCTTTATGCAAAATTATCTCCACAGGAAGATTTTTGTTTATTAGATAACTTAGGTACAGGAGAATTCAAATACAAAACAAAATTAAAGGCAGTTAAAAGTTTAAAGAAACTTAAATTAGCTGTAAAGTCTACTTAAAAGGAAATTGTGAATTTTGCTAAATTTTAAAAATAATTTATATTCAAAAGCAATTATAGTTCATTCCATAATATTAAATCATAAAATATAAAATCTCTGATACTGCTACAGGATTTAATTGATATATTTCAACACATACATGAAAAAATGCACAGGTTCTCTAGCAATTAAGGAAATTCAAATAAAAACTACAATGAAATTCCACCTAACTGTAGTGAGAATGGCCTGCAAACAGAAATCTACACATACAACAATTGCTGGTGATGTGGGGGAAAAAGCACCCTAATCCATGGTGGGTGGGAATGTAAACTGGTACCATCACTATGGAAGTCAGCACAGATTCCTCAAACATCGGAAGATAAATCTACCACATGACCCAGTCATCACACTACTGGGAATATATCCAGATGAAATGAAATCTGTGTAACAGAGAGGTACCTGCAACCTTAAGTTTACAGCAGCACAATTCATAATGCCAAAGACACGGAAACAACCCAGATGCCCATCAACAGACAAATGGATAAAAAATATAGTTACTAATCAACCATAAAAATGAAAAATGAAATCTTGCTGTTTGCAAAAAAATGGACCTGATTCAGCTGAAAACCACCGTGCTTAGTGAATCAAGCCAGTCCCCAAAAGACAAATGTCATGTTTTCTGATATGTGACAACACTCAGGGTACACACACAAAGACACAAAACTAAAAACTCCACTAGGGAGATAAGCATACTGGGAAATAAGAGATGTATTTAACATGTATGCTTACTCCCAAATAATAGAATTCTCATGACTATTATTAATTACACTTTACCCTTTTCCTACATTTGTGGTCTCAAAACACATTTATAAACATTAGAAAATTAAGTCTGTATCAGTGAAATGAATAACAATGCCATTGTAGCAAATAATAAGAGAAATAACTAGAGGGGACAAATAATAAGAGAAGGCTAGGAGGGGAGCAAGGGGGGGTAGTGTTGGGGGGAAACGATCTTCTGTGCATGTAAATCTGTATCAAAGGAAAAAAACTATATATATTTTAAAAAGATTTAACAATTCAAGTGCTAAAAATAAATCAGTTAATGATTCTTACAAGTAACAACTTCTAAGAATCTTCCATTATCATTACATGGATAATAGTATGTCAAAGGATCACAATGTTTTCACTAATCCATGATAATACACAGTAGAAAAAGTGTAATCTATAGGCATGAGAGTGAAATTCTGAAACATGATTACTGCATATAGCCTTTGTTTATGCTCCTGAGCAACAGTAGGTTTTTCTGATTTTTTTGTTTTCTGGGATTTTGCTGTTGTTGTTCTTTGTTATTTTCTACTTGCCATTTGTTGATATGACTACCTACCTAACAGAATGTTAAAACCTCTGGGGAAAAATAAATAAGCCAAAAATAAACAAACAGATCAATAAATAAATAAATAAATAAAATAAGGGTTTTTTTAAACTAACAATTGTGCAAAAATATCTGCAGGGTCAGATTAATCTGGAGCTCAAAATATATGGTGCTCTTTAGCAAAATAAGAGAACCAGAGAGAATATAAGTACGTCTTAGGTTTCAATCTAAACCATCAACTGCATTGTTCCTGGGATTTAAAAGGAAAGGACTAAAGAACTATTTGTTTTTTCTTGGACTGTGGAGAAGTCTAAAATTAAAGTCTATATTTTTCATGTTAACATCTTGAAACAAAAAAAGGTTAAAACTTGATATTCTATTTATTTTTAAGATACCAATTTGTAATTTAGACTACACTCAAGGATTTAATGGTGCTACTAAAATATGTAAAGATTTCAACAGATAAATAGTAAAAAGACCAAAGTCTAGAAAGAAAATAGGCTAGAGTTATAAGCAATAATCAAATGAAAAATATACAACTTCACTCACATAAATTTTAAAATAGTCACAAACTCTTAAAAGTTGTAACAGTACAGATCTTTCAAAAATTTCACATATACATCCTATATGACTTAGTTACAGCAGATTATAATTCCAAACATAGTAAGTTATTCACTTGAAGGTATCTTAAATCCTTCTGAACGAATCTGCAATTCTCACCTTTCCATTATTTCCCTCTTCCCTTCCCATTCCATGTCCCATTCACCCTAGAACTCAAGCCAAACCCCAAAAACCACTAGGTGCATATTTCAGTTTTTGCCTAGTCAAAGAAAAACCTAATTGACATTACAACTCTAGGATTTACTTTTTGAAATACTAGGTTCTAGAACTCTGACTAACTGTAAGAGTTTATACTGTCTCCACCCTCTTCCCTCTACATCACCCCCTCCACTTTCCCACCCCCAGATGAAGGTTAGGTTGATAAATGGATTTGGGAGGTGAAATAAAGCCAGACATCAAATAACTTACTTGAAATCCATCTCTTACCTTCTGTACTTAACCCTGGACTTGATGTGAACTTGGCTACATCAACAATTTTTACAGCAAATTGCTGCCCAGTTTCTCTGTTGATACATCGCCGTACAACACTGAAGGGACCCCTAAAAAATGAAAAGTCAATTTTAATTCATTCATTTTTCTTAAGTTCTTATTTCCCATCATCATCATATTGTGTTTATTTATCTATTATAACCATTCTATCTTAGCTTCCTGATGGAATACAGCTTTCAAAATAAAGTTTAAATAATGCAAGTTTTACTATGCTTTTCTATAATTCACGAGGTAAATCATATTTTTAAATATTATTAAATCAGAAACACAGAAGCCAAATAATTGAATTTACAATTCAAAATCATTTTTTGAAACTCTGAATAGAATTCTTACATCCAAAGCAAGAAATCATTATAAAAGTGTATACATATTGTAAACATATTATACAAAATAAAAAGACTATAGACGTGGCAGTGGATAGAAGAACTTCATTCTTTTGAACCAAAAACTGAAGTCACTCTGGATATCTTCCTCTTGTCTTTGCCACCACTTATCTAATCTTCAATAATAAGTCCTAAGGAAGTTATCTCAAATATTTGTTGAAGTTGCCTCCTTTCCTCTAGGTTCCATAGCACTACCAGGATTACTGGATTCATTCTTACAGCAATGTTCTGAAAATGAAAATTCCATACTATGTCCTTGTTTAAAACAAAGAATTTGAATAATGTGTATCTAGTTAAAAATCAAACTACATAAATGTTTTACAAATAAAAATAAGAAAGAACATACTGCAATGAAACATAGGCAAAAGACTTGCACAGGCACTTCACAGGGAAAGTTTTTCATAATCTGGTCTCCAATCTCATGTGAAATCAAAGGGAAATCCTTGATCCTCCTAAAATGTCCAGTGAGAATTGTTTTCAATTGCTACAGGAAACGAAACTATTTCTACCAGCGAAGTTACTGGTCCAACTATTCGCTAACCTAATCCTCAAGGTAATCCAAACTGGTAGCTATCATTACCCGTGCTGCAGTTGGATAAGCTGAGATGACTAGGTGGGAATGTCTGGGCCCAGGCAATACACACACATGGTCCATGTGATTTAATACTTGTCAAGTAATTTATCTCACTTGATCTTAGCCAAAAGGCTGAGAAGTGATAAAATAATTCATCTTAATTAAGATAGTCCAAAGGACAGATTTTTGTATTTGAATCAACTATTAATGTAAAATGCCATAATAATATGCTATTGTAATTTATTTGAAGGCTAGAGTACGTTCTGAAATACGGGTTTTTTCCACATTCTACAAGGGTTAGTTTCATATTTTTTTAAAATCAATCCATAATATTTATATAGCACATACTGATCAAATCATGGTGATCTGCACTTGGAGCCTTTGAGCTCTTTTAATTCTTCATATGATACATGAAGTTCCTAGTGAACTACAGTCACCCTTTGTTGTGGAAAACTAGAACATGTTACCTCTAAGGATGCTCTGGCATCAATGAACTAATCTCCCTTTACCATCTTCTCCATCCCCCTCCTCCCAGCTAAGATGGTTGCAGTCATTGAATACACACACTCATGTATGTATACATGTGTACATTTCTCCCTTTCTTGAGGGGGAAAAAAAGCCACACTCTTCGGGTAGTGAAATACACCTGGATAGAATCGCTCAGTCAGCACAGAGTGAAGTTCTTCATTTACAGTAGAATGATTGCAATACTGTCCACGTTAAAGCAAAGCCTGTCCTACTTTCAATTAGACAACACATGAATTTACTCCAACCCCAACTCAAACATTTCTCCAAGACCACATGAATGCCTTCATGAGGATATCAATTATACTGCAGCTTCAAATCTCTCTTCAAGAAACCTAACAAAGCTAACGTGGAAGGAAAAGAAAGCATAGCAGTGCACCTTTCAGAATTCAAAAGAAAGAAGACCTTTCAGTAACTACTCAAAACTGTTCAAAGAAATTCCTTTGTAAGAAGACAACATAAAAAGTAAAGTAGGACTCCCACAAATGTCTTCTTTCTCAACCTGGGTGTGTTACACATGATTATTTATCTGGCAATAGCTAGCAGTTTCAGTAAATGCTTAAGGTAATTGGTTTTTGTCCACACATATAAACCCTTGGGATTCTATTTACATATCCATTTTGTGAGGTGGTTTAATTCACTACTTCTTCTTTGAAAACTTTCTGAAAATTGTACATGGAATTGTTCAGGGTCAATCGAATCAATTCTTTGCTTTTTTCCTGATTGCACAAAGGTCAAGAAGAAAGCATAGCTCTCCCTGCCATCGTTTTAGTAATAGTAAAACGAAGTGAATTAGGGAGAAAGAAGGGAAAAGGGAACACCAAGACAAAAAACATAGAAATGCTTTTAGGATCTGTGAATAAAAGTAAAACAAAAATCCTCAGTGCTTTAAGCTAATTTTATGTGGCAAAGGAAATCCGTCTATCTATCAACTCTTGGGGACTTGAAAACAGGTCACAGACAAATCATTTTTAAGGAGGGTCCATTAACAATATCCACACAATTAATAAAGGTGACTGAAATTCAATATCCTACAAAGATATCAAGTTAAATTTTAAAGTTTTCTTTGTGATTTAATTTATCAACTAGAAACTCAGTAGAAAATCTGGCTTCATTTCACATCTTATAAAAGGAAAGAAGCGAGAAGGCATGTGTAACCACACCTAACATATCATACCTATTAAATTATACTTGAATGAGAATTTAGGGAACAGTAAATTTCAGGAAGCCTAGGTTTCATTCTGGCCCATACACTTTTTATCTTTGGGACACCCACAACCCACATAGAATGGCTGGCTCAAATACTAGCCATTAGGTCCCAGTTTCCTGTTAACCCACATCCTGGTACATAGCAGGTAATCGCTCAGGTACTTGGGTGCCTGTCACTCTCATGGAAAACTCAAAGCAGTTCTTAGTTCTGGGCTTCAGCTTGGCCCAGCCCTAGCTGTTGCAGGCATTTGGAGAATTAACCAGCAGATGGAAGATTTCTTGGCTCTTTGCCTTTCAAATAAAATGAAAAATAAATAAAATTCTAAAAATAAATAGATCTTTCTAGATCTACGTTAAGTGAATCCTTGAGTATTTATATGGAAGGAAATATTGATACACTTCTATGCTATCATCGCAAATTTCTTTCTCATATCTCTGCTAAGGCCAGAACACTAAACAAAAAGTAATATTAACTGACAGGATTTTAGATTTGGTTAAATGTATGTTCTTTACCAACTTTTTATAAACACTAAATATTGATTGGGATTGTAACATAAGGTTTTACTTGAGGCAGATGGCTGCTTACAGAAGTCTATGTTTTTAAGCAAAAGGTCAATTAAGCCAGAATATGCTGCAAGTGAATAAAATCATCACATCTTGAAAGGTTTTAAAAAGAATACAACTACGTCCCTATGGCAGACAAAGAATCATTTCTAGGTTTCATTTATGTGAAGAAAGGTTAAGTCTTGGAAATAAGCAATTCAGATTCCAAATGCAGATTAAATCAAAACAGGAGAGCAGAACTAAATTCCATAATTTGCTGGCTTGCAGGATAATAGGATAGACTGATCACTATGCATCTAACTTATGTCCCACCCAGATCCCCACTAGAAAGATACAAAAGGTTTAAATAACATAAACACAGGGCAAACAAGTGAAGTGGCCTCAGTCAGAACAAGAGTGAGAGGCAAGAATCAGAGGGAGTAATATTAATTGATATAGTAGACTTCAGGGAAATTGGAATGCAATTAGAAAATAACTACAGACCACAAAAAGCTCATCAACTGGTAGCACCAGGGTAGCTGTGGAACAAGAAGTAAAAGGACATGGGGTCGAAACAACAAGGTTTGTATGAAATGGGTTAGAGAAGCTACACAGCACAGGTGAGGGCAGCTCCCTCATCCAAACATAGGCATTCTCCGGATGGGGTAAAATGGGGGTCTCAGTGCTATACAAACAAGGTCACTAAACTGGGGACTACACAGAAAACAAAAGGATGGTGTGGTCACATGCACACAGGATGCAGACTTCAAATGATCATTAGTAACCTCAGATATTACAACTGTGAAACTAAAAAAACTTTCAGAAAACGAAAGTTTTTTTAAAAAAAATAAATACACAGGTACCTGCAGGAGAATGCATCGAGATCTTGACAGCAACACTACAAGCAAGAAAATTGCAACACCTTCATAATCACAAAGGACAATAATTTCTAACCTTGAATTCTACATCCAACCAGCCAACCAATCATAAAGACAACAGACATAGAAAAAAAAAAACAATCATCCACCATGTACAATTTTTAAGGAAATAATTGTAGGATGTGTTGTTATAACAAAAGAGCAGACCAATATTCAATGCAAAGACAAGTGAAGAAAACCCCCAGGGGCCTAGAGTGATGGTTCAATTGGGTAATCCTCCCCTTTCAGGCACTGGGATTCCATATGGATGCCAGTTTGTGTTCCAGCTGCTCCACTTCCCATCCCTTTCTCTGTTTGTGGTCTAGGAAAGCAGAGGAGGATGGTCCAAGGCTGTGGGACCCTGCACCCATGTGGGAGACTAGGAAGAAGCCCCTGTCTCTAAGCTTCAGATCAGCTCAGTTCCAGCCACTATGGTCATTTGGGGAGTGAACCAGCAGATGAAAGATTCTTTTCTCTCCTTCCCTCCGTAAATTTGCCTTGGCAATAAAAACAAAATAAATCTTAAAAAAAAAAAAAAGTCCCCAGAAGTGTAAGGAGGGCAAAGCATAGGCCAACAGCCAGAAAACCATCAATTCAGATCCAGATCTGTGGATTCCCATGACCATTGATAACATTTGCAACCCGGAAGAAACAACGACCACCAAAGGCTAGCAAAACTGGATCCATATTCTCTTGGCTTGCTTTTCCTAGCCATGAGCTGATAATAGTCCTACTCTTCTGTGCTGCTGGAGAGGCAGAGGACTCTTATTTCATTCACAGCAGCTTCTGCTTTTCCAATTCCTGAGGGCTGAAGAGCCAGAAATGCAGGGCAGCCTATGTCCCCCACCACACTCCTGCTGGATGCTCAGTAGCTAGCCCTACCTTGCAGTGATGCTCTGATGGCCTGCCTGGGAAAACGCCTAAGTCCTGGATTTACCGTGACCTTGCCAACAGAGTTCCCAAAACAGGCCTCTTAAACACTGTCAGTGTCTGATGCAAACCTGCCAAGATCCTCTTTGGCTTCTCTTCTGAAAGGCTTATAAGCAGCAATACTACCATTTCTTTAAACAGTTAAGTCGTGTTTGCCATTCAGTTTTTAAAGGTTAAATATTATAATATTTAGGGATACACACATATGAGAGAATGCTATAGAAATAAGACCTGACAGAGATATTAACATTAAAACTAGAATAGCAGTCTGAGAAAGATGAGGTTTGTGATTTGGGGAAGGGCTTTTGAAGGCACTAGAAATACCTATGGGACTTCAAAAAGTTCATGAACAATTTGCATTATGTACTTTTTTTTTTCATTTCATTTTAGTTGAAAGGCAGAGAGGGCTTCAGAGATCTTCATCTGCGAAATGTCCACAGCGCCCAGGACTGGGCCAGCTGAAGCCAGCAGCTGGGAATAAGCCGGACCTTCTGTGGAGGTAGCAGGCACTCGTGTACTTTAGCCATCATTGCTGCCTCTCAGGATGGAGCTTGGCAGGAACCTGGACCAGGAGCAGAGTAGCTGGGACTCAAACCACGGACTGTGATATAGGATACAGGCACCAAAAGCAGCATATTAACCACTGTGCCAAATGCCTGCCCCCACTTCATTTTAAGACATATTTATTTTCTTTAAAAGGCAGAATTACAGAGAAAAGGAGAAAGAGAGAGATCTTCCATCCATTGGATCACTCCTCAAAAGGCTTTAACAGGCAGAACTGGGCCTTTCCAAAGGCAGGAGCTTCTTCTACATTTCCCACATGGGTGCAGGGACCCCAGAGCTTGAGCTGAATTGGAAGTGGGGCAGCTGGAACTCACACTTATGCCAATAGGGGAGCCAGTGTCGCAAGAAGAGGATTAACATGGTATGCCACAGCACCAGCAGCTCCACTTTATACTTTAATTCCAATTTTCCACACACTTAAAAAAAAGACATATAGAGAGAGGAGAGACACAGAGGAAGGTCTTCTATCCATTGATTCACACCCCAAGTGGCCACAATAGCCAGAGCTGTGCCGATCTGAAGCCAGCATCCTAGAGCCTCCTCCAGGTCTCCCACATGGCTGCAGGGTGCCAAGGCTTTGAGCTGTCTTCCACTGCTTTTCCAGGCCACAAGCAGGGAGCACCAGGATTAGAACCAGTGCTCACACTGAATCCCAGTGTGTGCAAAGTGAAGACTTTAGCTACTACACTACTTCACCGGGCCATCCACACACTTCTTAAATTTCCCTCATAGCATACCTGTATTTTTCTCTTCATCACAGGTTCATGGGTTTTCCTTTCATTGTTGCCATTATTTAAAGATACACATACATAATTTTACACACACCCCCCCACACAAATTTCCTCGATTTTTTAACGTGTTTCTAATGGTGGAAGGAAGGTGCTAATATTTTGCTATTCACAGTATCAAAATGCTTTCATTTCCATACTTTTTGACTTCTATAAAATTTGTACCTCAAATATAATAAAGTTCAAATCATTAGCTGTAATATTTTCTCTACTTGAAATAAAGTTATAATAATATTTTAAGTTGCTACATTTAATCTTCGGGATGACATCTTTAACACAAAATTCTAACCCCTAAGAGTTTTACAAGCAAAAACAGATCATTTCTTAGGAAACCATTAATAAATGAGGGGAAGGGCTGGTACTATGGCCCAGCAAGTAAGCTGCCACTGGTGATGATTCTGGCATCCCATCTGAATGCCAGTCTGAGCTCCACTCCTGGCTACTCTGCTTTCAGTCTGGCTCCCAGCTCCTTAGGAAGCTCCCTGGGAACAGTGACTCGAGTCCATTTGGCCAAAAGCTTGGACCCTTATCACCCCTGTCGGGGACGAGATGGGATTCCTGGCACCTTGCTTCAGTGTGGACCAGCCAACTGTTGTAGCCATTTGGGGTGTCAATATCACAGGCCTTGAAGTTCTATTACATTTATAATGAACCGTATAAATACATCATGAGATATGTAGGAAAACAGAGTTAAGAACAAAAAGTTTCGAAAAGGGTAAGGAAGCAAAGCCCAAGAACCCATTCTTACACACACACCATCAACAGGCTCAGCTGATACAGATTTGACTGGCACTTTAGATTACATATTTGTGAATTCACCTACTTAGAAAAATTTATTTGCAACCTTAAAATTAAATCTCTAGTGCTTTGGCAGTTATTTACAGACATGCATTAAGTGGGGGAAAAAAACTTCACCTGTTACACGTTTCCAGATGAATTCCAATAGAGGATGCTCGGCCTTCTTATTCCCACTCTCTTATGATAAAAAGTTACCTTTTGAATTCTTTTTAGTTCATTTAAAAATGATTTTTGTTGGGTCTGGAGTCCTTGCCTTGCATGTGCCAGGATCCCATATGGGCACTGTTTCTAATCCTGGAGGCCCCACTTCCCATCCAGCTCCCTGTTTGTGGCTTGGGAAAGCAGTGGAGGACAGCTCAAAGCCTTGGGACCCTGCAGTCATGTGGGAGACCCGGAGGAGGTTCCAGGCTCCTGGCTCCTAGCCTTGGATCGGTGCAGCAACCGCCATTGCAGTCACTTGGGGAGTGAATCAGTGGGCGGATGGAAGACCTTCCTTTCTGTCTCTCCTCCTCTCTATATCTGACTTTGCAATAAAAATAAATAATTTTTTTAAAAGAAACAATTGCTGTGAATGAAAGCACTTAAGGGTACAGAAGACAGAGCTCCATAAAATCTACATAATCTCCAATCCCTCCCTCAAAGGATTGCTGGGAATACATCTACAGAAAAACTCTAAGAAGCCCAGAAAGAAATAAAAAACAAATGAATAAGGCAAATTTATGGTGCACAAAATCTTGCAGAAATATAAACACAAGCATCAAATGCTATCAGGGCCTGCCCTACATACATATACAGGGTTTTCCCCTACTAGCTTTAAAGTTGGTCCGAGAAAAGCATCATTTTGATTTCTAAATTAAGAGTAATACAATTCACATTTTGTTATTATTTTCTTTTTTTAATTTTTATTTTTCATGACACAGTTCTATAGGCTCAGTAATTTTTCCTTCCATCCTGTTCATTCCCTCCCATCCTCACTGTTATTATTTTCTAAATGTGGGCCCATAGTTCAAAACTCAGACCAAAGAAACTACTGAGTACAGAAAAATCTTGTTTGAAACTTGCTCCTTTCTCTTCTTTTCTCAAAACGATTTATTTATTTCTATTAAAGAGCCAGACTTATAGAAAAGATACAGAAAGACTTTCCATTCACTGTTTCACTCCCCAAGTAGCTGACAAAATGGCCAGAGCTGAGCCAATCTGAAGCCAGGAGCTTGTTCTGGGTCTCCCATGTGGGTGCAGGGTCCCAAGGCTTTGGGCTAACCTCTACTGCTTTCCCAGGCCACAAGCAGGGAGCTGGATGGGAAATGGAGCCTGTGAGACAAAAACTGTCTCCCATGTGGGATCCTGGTGCATACAAGGCGAAGATTTAGCTGCTGAGCCATTGCATCTGGCCCTTCTCCTTTTCTTCTAGTGTACATGAACTTAATTACTTAGTATTACCCTTACTGCAATTGTCAAGTTCTCTGTGCATAATCCTGTCTTCATAAACCAAAACTATAATTATGAAAGTCTAGAAGTATGAAATTATATTGCAAATCATATTTTAAAGGGATATGTTCTATTAATAATGCCACAACACAGACTGTTTTCCAAATGCTACTTTATCTTATAATATTATAGTTGCAAGCCATTAATCACAACTCTTCATCTAAGGTTAGGATAGGTTAATATTTGGCTTAGAAACTGCTCTCTTCATTAACAGCCTCCCTCCACCCCCGCCTACAATGTTACTTCTATGGAATAGTGCTGATCTCTTCCTATTCAAAACCATGTTTTAAATATTTCTGTGACCAGCTAAACCCACTTTTTAATCAAATAAGATTAAATTATGTACATAAAATTCAGTATGTCAGGGAACAAAATCTAAAAGCCTGTCAATACCTCACTCTCTGTTCATTTTAGTTGTGTTGGGAAAATGCAAAAGATTGCAGGAAACAAAAATGTGATTAGCTAACACTCTAAAATCAGCTTTCCCAAATTGGCTTCTTGTGGAGTTCTTTAAAAATGAAAGCTTTCATGGGCTGACACAGTGGCATAGCAAGCTAATCTTCCACTTGTAGTGCCAGCATTGTGTCCAGATTGCTTCATTTCCTATCCAATTCTCTGCTTATGGCCTAGGAAAGCAGCAGGGAAGGCCAGGGACCTTGGGTCTCTGCACCTATGTGGAACGCCCAAAAGAAGCTTCTGGCTCCTAGTTTCACATCAGCTCAGCTTCGGCTGTTGTATATATTTGGGGAGTAAACCAGTGGATGAAGACTGCTCTCTCTCTCTCTCCTTTACTCTCTGTAACATATGACTTTCCAATAAAAACAAATAAATCTTAAAAAATGAAAGTTTTAGTCACATCAGTCTGAGGAACACCTTAATAAAATACCCTCCTCTTACCCCATATGCATAAACATGTTAGTAACGTGGCTTTGTGTTCAAGAACAAGCACCTGCCCTATACTTCCTGCCAAGAGAGTACTTATTAATCAGCAGTGTTCCCTGACAATCACTTTGGACATGATGATATGAACTGTAATATTCATAACAACATATGCAGATTATGAAGTCAGAAGAATCAGATCCTAAATAACTTTTTTCTGTAACAAATATTTTCCCACCCAAACATGGCACATAAATTGTTGATTAAACTCTTAAGAGGGAGTAATCTGATTGTTTGCTTAGTAAAGAACAGAAAAGATTTACCCATGCAATTAAAATGCTTATTCATTAATACTCCCAAAAGCAACTTACTTTAGTACAATTGCTAATACAAGTAGCACATTCAGCTTGTCTTGGTCTTTAAACCAAACAGAAAAATATAAGTAGTAGAAGAAGAAAAAGAAAAGAAAGAAGAACTTAAAGGCAAAGCATGCAAAGGAAATAACCATTTACACCCAATCATTTACTTCAGTGCAGGGCAGTACAACATTCATTTTTATCAGAATTTCAGTCATCAGTTTTAGGTCTTAAAAAATAGATGATCTGGAAAATAACAGCTTTAGGAAGAAAAATCCGAAAATAAAAAGTTTAGTGGAAATAACCGTCTAGAAAAGATATTAAAATAAAATATTAAAGCCCTTGGGGAATCCTTAGTTGGGCAAGAAAGCCTGTGCATGTCACAGAGTACACTAGTTAGTAGTGCTAGTCAGTAACCAGTTTGCCAAACATGGACTAACTTTTCTTTTTCTTTTTTTTATTTTTTTTTTATTGTTGTTAACATTGTATTATGTGATACAGTTTTATAGGCACTGGGGATTCCCCCCACCCCTCCCATACCCCTCCCCCCATGGTGGATTCCTCCACCTTGTTGCATAACCACAGTTCAAGTTCAGTCATGGACTAACTTTTCAATACTCATATAATGATTTGCTTCTCATCAATGAGGTGCATAATGAAGCAAAGAGGATGAGAGGGCCAGGGCCATCACATGTTTGAAAACATCTGGGAGTGAACTCCTGAGTCTACTTATCTCCTCTTTGCCTATCGCAATTGAAGGAACTTTGTATTCATTCCAATATATAACCAAAAATTATGGTGCCATTCATGACCCTTTTCTTTCTTTTATATTCCAATTCTAAATCATTAGGAAATGTCAAGATTGTCCATCTTTTAGCTTGTTTCAGGAAAATTTGCAACTGATTGTTGGAACAATTTCATGACAGCTAAATTAAAATCCTCATCAGATAATTCCTGTATCTAATTCAACTCAATTAGGCATCAGTTGAAAGTCTTTTCTTATTCAAATTGTGGCTTTCAATTGTACCCTGGGTATTTTGGCTCTTGTCAGGAGACTCTTGATCACAGGATCCTTCCATTATATTTTTCATAGCTTTTATTTATTTATTTATTTATTTGAGAGACAAATGGGTGGAGAGGAAGGGAGGGAGGGAGGGAGGGAGGGAGAGGAAAAATTTGAGGGAGAGGGGAGAGAAAGAGATGAGGGCTTGATGTGCGTGTATGTGGGCTGGAACTGAAGTCCAAAGACAGCAGGTCTTAAACAGGAGTGGCAGGGACCCAATCACTTGAGCCATCCATCACTGCCTCTATGAGTCTGCATTATCAGGAAGCTGGAGTCAAAGCTGGGATCAGGAATTAAACCCACTGGGATATGGGCAGGCACTTTAACCTCCAGGCCCCCTGCACTGAAGTAAATAATTGGGTGTAAATGGTTGTTTCCTTTGCATGCTTTGCCTTTAGTCATTCTTCCTTTTCTTTTTCTTCTTCTATTTACATTTTTCTGTTTGGTTTAAAGACCAAGACAATCTTCTATTTTAGCAGGCAGTTACCTTACTTAGTTTTAGCATACAGGTTCTAGGCTACTTTTGTTGGTCTTAGTTTCAGGGACAGTTTAGTTTTCTATGTCCTCGTAACGCTATCTGGATGCTCCTCCTTCTGGGGCTGTTGGGATTCTCAATCAATCCCTGTTGTGGGGGTGGAGGGGAGGGGTGGGAAGGTATTTCTCAGGGCCACTTGCTATCACTGGGCAACTCTGAAGGAGAAGCATCAGAAGCCACTATGCCCTGGTGTCCCTTTGTCATTGGGTAGAGAGCAGGGAGACACATGGCTTTAATGTCCAACTGCTACCCAAACCCTCTGCTGCCTGCTTAGGCCAGTGAGGGACAGAAGAGGGCAGAGCTTATTCTTCACTTTTGCCACTACTATGGGGCCTGAGTTATGCCACCTGGACTGAAATGGTCAGAAATTGGCTGTTGGTGGCAGATCAAACCTCCTGCTGGGGATGGGGTTGTACAGCAATTTCTGGGACGGCCAAGCTGTGCTGTTCCTGCTGTAGGCAGATCAGACTGAGCCAATGCTGAGCCTTGGGTAATGAATGCTCTGAGAAGGTCTCTGTTAGGCTTCTCCTTTCTGATCCTTTCGCCAGAGAAAGCAGGTTCCCCCCCTCCCTTTTTTTCTGTGCCTAGTGGTAATTCCGGATGGCAGGCCTTTTTGGCATTCTGTCCAGGAACAATCAGAAATTGAAAGAAAACCCAGCAAATTCACTATCATTGTCATCACTCAACTGCTGAGGTTCCTAGAGGCTCTTGCTTTCTTCTTTCCAATTTCCAGATTCCTTCCACTGCTATCGGATAATTTCCAACGCAGCTTAGCTGCTTCTACAGGGGAGAGTACATGGAGGATTGTGGCATTCTTTAAAAGGAAGTCCATTTGAAGCTAGCATTAGGAGTATATTATATTTAAATTTAGGGGACAAGTTATAGTTCTTCTCTGAGTGACATATCCAGTGAAAAACAGGAGCCATTAACTCATCAGATCCATTATGTAGTTTTCCGTTACTTCTGGCTCCATCACTCCCCTAAAAGGGCCTTCAGACAAATATTATGGCACAGTGGGATGAGCCTCAATTTGGGACATCCACATCCAAAATCAGAGT
Source organism: Ochotona curzoniae (assembly GCF_017591425.1). Lineage (NCBI taxonomy): Eukaryota > Metazoa > Chordata > Mammalia > Lagomorpha > Ochotonidae > Ochotona > Ochotona curzoniae. Next base: position 13,235,463 of record NW_024465023.1, on the reverse strand, counting down.
GTGAATTCAAGCAAGTCCTGGCTACTCCACTTCTGACTGAGCTCCAAGCGTATGCTCTTAGAAAAGCAGACTCCTGTCATCCACATGGGAGACCCAGGTGAATTTCCTTGCTTCAGTCTAACTCAGCCCTAGCTACTGCAGTCATCCTGGGAATGAACCAGCAGACATAAAATCTCCCCGTCTTTTCTATCATGCTGACTCTCGAATAAATAATTGTGTTTCTTTACACAAAGAATTTTAGGGTCCCAAATAGGTAATCAATATTTGTCAATCTTTCGGGGCATGGGGAATACCAAAGGAACCAAAGCATGCTGGACTGTTCCTTCTGCCATCTCCAGCAGCGCGTGGGGACATACGCACACACGTACACTTTCATTCTCCCTCCCAAGTTTCCTGAGTCTAAGACACCACAGCCCACTAGGCTACTTCTCACGTTACAGTCATGGCACACTGTTTAATAACAAGCTTACAATATTGTTTTATATATTACACCAAGAGTGAAGAAAATTGGGGGTTATGAAATTCTACATAAATAAGGTCACACATAATATAACCCAAGATCACTGTTAATGAAGATGTACTGATTGATTAAACTAGTTCTGGGGAGAAATTTTCTGCTACTCATCTAATGTGTAAAACTGTGCCTGCTATTATATTGGAAAGTTAAGAAACACTTTTGGATGGACAAATAGGTAGATTCATTTCAGGATGTACACTTAACAATTTTGCAGTGATTTCTGTCGATCTAAAAGTACAGCTCTTTTAGGAGAGATGTTCATTTATGAGAAATAAAAAAGGTTAACTGATTGATGCCAACTACCAAAAGCTAAACAAAAGTTGTAAAATCATGTTAACTTTTAAATACTTCTTTAAAAATAAATTATACTCTTTAGTGATGTTGACTGCCAAATAAAAATCCTTATAATGTTACCACAATTAAGATTCAAAAGGTAGATAATTTTACTTTTAACAACACCTTTAATGATTTAAATCAGGTCTTCTAAACTTGAAGCATTTTGTAAAGCAGTATTTTATAATGGCGGAGAACCAAACAGCTCCTAAAATTCAGGAAAATTTTCAATCTAAAGATTTATAAAAATCAACAGTGAAAATGACTAGCTAGAATTAATTCAAATGTTTCATTTGTATGTTTCAACAGTTAGCTAAAAACTATTGACTTTGTGTTATTGGGCAAGACTAATTGTGAGTCCTGATCAGAACAGACTATCACTAGAAGACATAACTGAGAATAAATTACTTCTATTATCTACATGATTATTTTCTTGTGAAATTATAGGAAGACAAACTCAATTTAGGCAAAATTTCATGGTTCCTAATTAATGTTGAATTCAACACTGTGCATAAGCTTAAATCATAGACATTAGATAGTATATAATACATAGACATTAGATGAAAGAAGATGAAGGAGCTGTACCTGACACACATGCACAACAGGGAACTTTTGAGGGGGTGATCTGGTAGCAGAAAAGTACTTCTTTACTAGTCCTCTAAAAAATATCGTCTCTCTCAAACCAGAAATGTCTCACCTCACTACCTACCAAGAAGAAGCAGAGAGAACTCTTCTTCAAATCATAGGCAAACAGGACACCCAGACCAACCTTCCCACTGCAGAGCAAAAGAGAATCTGATGTGCACCCAGCATGCACGTGCACATACACACAGCTCACGTGCTTTTTGGAAGAATCAACTATCTTACACGTTATTAATAAAAAGAAAGTCACACCTAGACACATCATACAAAATAAAGACAAAGAACCTTAAAATAACCAGAGCTAAAAAAGAACAGACTTTTTTGAAAGCAGAGACAATTTGACAAGTGACAGATTTCAGAAGACAACTGAATGATATATTTAACTGACATAAAGTGCCATTCAAACAATCCTATACCCAGAGAAAATATTCTTAAATTATGGAAACAAAGACAAACACAAGGAATTTGTCACAGCATACCTACCCCCAAACAAATCTCAAAGGATAGTTCAGTGAGACAGAAGGTCAGAAAAGCAGCAAAGAATAAAGAGTACAATATGACAAAAACATGCAGATAAATCTAAACATCAGCTGCGTAAAGTGATTATAATAATGTTTTGAACAAAGAATCAGAGCATAGGCATTTTAGCCTAGCAGTTAGGGTAACATATGTCCCACATCAGAGTACTGAGGTTCAATCTCCAGTTCCAGTTCCTAACTCCAGCTTCTTGTTGATGCAGACCCTGGGACACAACAGTGATGGCTCAAGTCATTGGGTTCCTGCCACCCATGTGACAAACTTGCATTGAGTCCTGGCTCCTGGCTTAGGGGCCAGCTTAGCTTTGCCTGTTGTAGACATCTGGGAAATTTATCACTGGATGAGACTGATCTTTCTCTGTCTCCCTCCTCCAACTCACTCCTCTCTCTCCACCTCTCAAGTAAACAAAAAAAAAATGTAGTAAGAACTGAAATACATAGTAAAAATTAATATCTAAATCAGAAAAGGATAAAGTTAAAATGTCCTCACTGCACTGGCTGAGATAAAAGTGATGAGATTTATTAACATTATACTTTTGATAAGTGCATAACACACACTGTTTTCCTAAGGGTAACTCCTCAAAGAATTGAAATACACTACCTAAATTCCAAACTAAGTGGGAGAAGGAATGCAATGATGAGAAAACAATCACTGAGAATGGAGAAACTAAAAAGTGAGACAGAACAGACAGGAAAACAAAGTGCATACTAAGATGGGAAGTTTAAATCCAAATATATTACACTACTGTGTGCCAGCAGCATAACAATACACGTACAATAAACACAATATAAAGTACATAAACAGGATAACTTTAAAGGAAAATGGAATAATGTAGAAGAATTAGAAATACTAAAATAGGTTTGGGAAAGATTTTCATAGTAAATGTGGAAGTGTGGGGGAAACCTCACTAAGAAGGTGGCCTTGCTCAAGGACTTCACACTCTGGGGTTGACTGAAAGGCGCATGGCCCCAACCACAGCTCTGCTGCTTGCCTTGGCGCTGCTCGTTATCTTCAATATATTGAATGCTTCCTACATTTCTCACCCCTCCATTCCCTTGCAAGCCTCCAAAAGCATTCTCTCACTCAGGACTTGCCCTAATGGTGACAACAACAGCAGTGCTACCAGTCACTGGAATGCCAACCTCTGTACTAAGTGCTCTGCAAAAAGTCTCACACAATTTTGTTCACAGCCCTAGAAGAAACACGCTATTATTCCTGGTGCTCACTGCAGAGCTAGAATTTTAACATGAAATCTGTCTGCCCTTCAGCTCTGTGAGCTTTCCACTATCAAAACTGTGTCTTGTGCCAGCCACTGTTGCCAAGGATAAAGAAAAATAAAGTTAAAGAGATAAAGGTTACATAAATGGTCAGTAGATGCTCTTAGACACATTACAGACACTCAACAAGCATTTGGCTGCCTGAGGATTCACAGAGGACATTTTGTGATCAAGGATTAGCTACCAAAACCAAACAAAAAGAGCCACACAGAGTACCGCAAGGTTGGCAGCCCACAGAGTAGAAAGCTTTCAATAGCTACACCTGGCATCTTTTGGCCTTCCTTGGCCTTGGCTTTAGTTTGTAATGGTTATTTGTTTTATCATCCTGGCACATCTAAGAAATGTTACTTTCTCTTAATCTGTAGGTAATAATGTACTGTTCGGTGTCACTCCCTTTCCTTAGGCTGCATGTCTGCTTTTGGAGAGATGTTCCTCACATAATGAACGTTTCAAGGCTACTATAAAGGAAAGCTGAACTAACTTCTCCAGGCACAGTGGAGTCATGAGACTCGTAGGTGATGGCTTATCCTGTCAAGGTATAATGTACTAAATCAGGAACATCTCCAAGACCTACAATTAGGCTATAACGGAACTACTTGGCTCTCCCAAAACACACTCGTTCTCTTTGGAGACAGTAGTGATGTCAGGGACAGAGGACACAGTAGTCTCCAGTAGTGTGAGGAAAGGTTAGTAAGAATGAAGTTAGGTTTTCCAACATTGTACTAACAAATTGCAACAAATTTAATGGCTTAAAAAGAAGGTATTTATCACCTCACATTTCCGTGGGTGGGGAGTTTAGACAGCTCAGCTATGTTCCTTGTTTAATGTCTCACTAGGCAGTAAGCATGGTGGTAGCAGGACTGGGCTCAAAGACTTGGCAGAAGATGATTTCTAACTTCATTCTGGTGGGTGGTAACCGTGGGACTAATAATCCATTCCCTTGCTGGTGATTACCAAGGGTCCCTCATGGCTCCTAGAGCACACCTACAACCCTTGCCATGCAGCCCCTTCAAGTCAGCAATGGAGATTTTACATCAAATTCCTCTCACCATCTGGATCACTTCCATCAAGAAATGTCTATTTAGCTGATTGTCTTATAAAGTTAACACAGCAGCTACTAATGGGAAACAGCATCATTGCCAGACATGGAAGGTAATCTCAAAATCAAAACAGAGGCTGATGCCATGGCACCAGCAATCCATATGGGTGCTGGTTCGAGTCCCAGATGTTCCACTTCCAATGCAGCTCCCTGCTTTAAGCCTGGGCAAGCAATGAAGAATGGCTCAGGTCCTTGAGACCCTGCACCCACGTGGGAGACCTGGAGAAGGATCCAGGCTCTCGGCTCCTTGCTTCTGGTTTCAGATCAGCTCAGCTCCTGCCATTGCAGCCATTTGGCTGGAAGATCTCTGTCTCTCTTCTAAGTCTACCTTTCAAATAAAGATAAATAAATCTTTAAGACTCAAGTAATGGCACCACAAAAGTCTACAGAAGCACTGTTGCCTTCCAAAATATTGTGAACTTGAGAGGTATTCTTACGTAAGTATATAGTCTTTGAAAAAAAAAGACTACTGATAAATCAGTATTAAGTAAAGTCCATCTCTTGTTCAGATTTCCTGTTTTTTTTTTTAAGATTTATTTTATATTTATTGGAATGTCAGATATGCAGATAGGAGGAGAGACAGAGAGGAAGATCTTCCGTCCAATAATTCACTCGCCAAGTGACTGCAACGGCTGGTGCTGCACCAATCTGAAGCCAGGAGGCAGGGACTTCCTCCAGGTCTCTCACATGGGTGCAGGGTTCCAAGGCTTCGGGATGTCCTCAACTGCTTTCCCAGGCCACAAGCAGGGAGCTGGATGGGAAGTAGGACTGCTGGAACAGAACCAGCATCCATATGGGATCCTGGCGCTACAAGGCAAGGACTTTAGCTGCTAGGCCAGCACGCTGGGCCCTATTTCCTGGTTTTTTACCTAATTGTCCTTTTACTATTTCAGGATTCTATCCAGAATATCACATTATAGTTAGTTGTCATATTTCCTCAGGTTCCTCTTTCCCATGTCTATTCCTCAAACATACCTTATTTTGGATGACCTTGACTGTTCAGATCATCACATGGGACTAACCTAGAACTAGTTTTATATAAAGTGTCTGACAGAACAGCTGATATACCAGGAACTTTCTACATATTCTTTATATATCCTGATATGATCAGTCACTTCATGGCTAAAGAATAAAATAAATAAAAAGCTATAGAAAAGTCTTTTTGACAAATAATAAATTAATAAGGCTAAACTGATGCCATGTGAATAACATCTAAAACAGTTTTTGAAAGCTTTTTATCCCAAATATTTAGCCATTTTACAATTACCCTCACATTTAGTAGGAAGAAAGATGAAATGAGCAGTTTGACCTTGACCCAACTCTGACTCTACTCAAGAACAGCCTGAAAAGAAAATGCAAAGTTACTGCTGATCTTGCTTTCTTCCTCAAGAAAAAATGAGAATCCAATTATGCTGCCTAGAAAGACACATTTATACTACTTAACATTAAGTGCTCCAAACAAAAAGCTAATACTTAAGTAATACTTCAGAAAAATGCATGCCAGGAACCAAGACTTTAAAGCAGTGTATCTGTTGTGCAATTTATTGCAGGACTGTAAGCAATTAGATTTTTCTCAAACATCTTTTTTACAGAGGTGGTTACAACAGAGGAGAAAAAATGTGTTCTGCTGCACAACCCTATTTTGTTTGTGTGGGATCATTATTAGTAAATAACACTGAAAGTAGGAAGTAACAAAGAGTTTTTCAGCTAAAAAGATGGTAGATCACAATTCTCCCTCATAATAGATCACAAAGGCCATTAGCATTCCAGTTGTAGAAAAATCCTGCTACTTACATAGTATTCAACTACCAAGCTACAATCCTTAATGATACTATAGCTTGTTACTTTCATGTAACAGAGTAGACTTTTTTTAAACTTATACTGATTCCCTACAAATACTGAGCTGATCAGTAATATAAATAATCTAAGTACTATTTATCTGCTGCTTTCATTGCTTGGACAAATTAAGTAAATCCAATACCAGCTAAGGAAATCACATTATGCTAAAAAAAATTCACTCATAGGTAACACACTATTGGCTAATCATTCTTTTTTAAAATTACCACTTAGCTTTAACTTTCACTCTGGTAGATAAAATGTATTAGAGTTTTTGGAAAATATGGTCACTTGTGTTGACTTAAGTCCATTTTAGAATGCCTGGGTTTGATTCTCAAATCCACTTCTGATTCCAGATTTCTATGATTTTATTTTAAGATGTATTTCATTTCTTTGAAAGACAGAGTGACCGAGAAAGAGATCTTCCATCAGTAGGTTCATTTTCGAGATGGCTGCAGCAGCCAGGTGTGGGCCAGGCTGAAGCCAGCAGCCCAGAACACAGCTTCCTACTTACTGCGCGCGCTGGGAAGTAGTTCCTGGCTCTCAGAGCTTTGGCCTGGCCCAGTCCCAGCTACTATGGGTATTTCTAGTGAATCACAAGATGGAAGGTGTTTCTGTCTCTCTTTCAAATAAAATGAAAAATAAAAAAGACAACTGTAAGGCTGTGTCAAATTAGCAAAAGGGTTGTTATTTCAACCACTGTTCAAGATTCTCTAGCCTTGACATATTTCTTTTTGCAGAACAGAGACAAGCATGACTGGCAACAGATACTTATCAAGATTAGTACCAGGTGCAAGGGTACAATGTTTAATGCTTCACAATCTTAACAAACCATTAAATAAATTAAACTATCAACCACAGTACATAATGTTAAAGTCATTACAGCAAATAAGTGTTTACTGCTTTATCTAAAATCTTGAAGAGATTTCTACCCTAAGCCAAAAAGTCACTGCTCATTAAGATAATGGTTTCAACAGCATATTCTTCGAAAAGCAAAATTCTGTATTTATATATTTATCTGCAGGGAACTAATCAGAGACAATCAATATCTGAAAACCACCAGACTAATGCTTGCTAGTTCTTTTGTAAGTTTCCATGAATTTTTTTTGTCAGATTTTCTCTTCATGACTCAGTTTCTGGAGAACTTTACCCATTCAGAACATCTTCATTTACTCTACGTGATCGTCCCAGTCCTCAATTACATCAGTCTGCTGCCGCTTATGCTCTCTGACTGCAAATTACTAGGATGTTTTGAAGAAATTGTGTTAACAATACTATCAAAGTAAGGGGATGTTCGTCAAGAGATCAGAAGGGAAACACAAACACATTTTAATTGAGATGTAATAATTATGAAGGTATAATTAAGTCTTTTCAAAAAGATTTATTGATTTATTTAAAAGACAATTATAAATAAAGAGGGAGAGAGACTAAGACCTTTCATCTACTGGATCACTCCTCAAATGGCTACAAAGGCCAGGTTAAGGCCACACTAAAGCCAAGAGCTAGGGAACTCCATCTGGGTTTTCCACAGGGGTGGTAGGGGCCCAAGCACTTGGGTCATTTTTCACTGCTTTTCCATGCGCATTAGCAGGGAGCTGAACTGGAAGTGGGGCAGCTGGGACTTGAACTGGTCTATACGGAATGCTGGAATCACAGATGGTGGCTTAATCTACTGCTCCACAACACAGGTCTCTAGGCTTTGTTTAAAGCCCAAAGCCTTGGGATTCGCCACCTGCATGGGAGATCTGGAAGAAGCTCCTGGTTCCCAGCTTTGGATCAGCTCAGCTCCAGCTGTTGTGACAATTTATGGCGTGAACCAGCAGATGGAAGATCTTTCTCTGTGTCCTTCCTTCTCTATGTAAATCTGCTTCTGCAATAAAAATAAATAAATCTTAAGAAAAGGGAAATTAATATACCGGAATTTCACTACAAAAGAAAACACACAGTGGTGGAATCCATAATTAATAAAATTTTATACTTAAAAACCATCAGGGCTGGGAAATACTCTCTCAAAAAAAAATAACGAAATACTGATATTTACATCTAAGTAGTCAAAAACTTCCATAAGTCTAAAGTGTTAGACTTCTCAAGGTGTAACAGGATTACCCATTGACATGTTTCCTTTACCTTAGTCTTCCAACAACATCACATTAAGAAGGACAACATTATCAGTAACTAGTACTGTATTAGTAGTATACACTAATATATTATTAGGTGCTGTGGTTTGGAAACTTAATTCCCAACACAAAAGTGTTGAGAGGGAAGGCTTGTAAGAAGTGATTTGATCATGAGTGCTCTGCTTGCAGAAATGGATAATGCCATCGTCGTACAAGTAGGTTACAGGGACTTGCTGTAGCACAATCTGCTTTTCTCATGTGTATCTTCTCCTGCCACAGATGCCTTCTTTCACGTTATGATACAGTAAGAAGTCCTTTCCAGATGAATCACCTCAATGACTAGCCAGTCTCTAGAACCATGAGTCATATATTTGCTTATTATAAAGTACTAGAGCTACAATACTCTGACATAGCAGCATAAGACAAAGACAATACAGATAGTGAATGCTCACTAAGTGACAGTTGTTTGTTACATAACTGGTACTGCCTACCAATTGCAGGTAGCATTTCTATGTCTATTTTCTGCCGCCGTCCAGCAGCGACACTAAAATGGCGAGGAACACTCTCGAGGGTCTAGAAAAACAGGAACCGCCACCGCAACAGCACACACACCAAACGAACACACACACAAACGAACGAACGAACAAATGAGCGAATGAAAAGGGCCTTACTGCCAAAAGTGGGCTGCTTATATACAGTTCTCCACCAATCATTTCTCCCCATGGGTCCACTGGGTACTACCTGATAGGCCGGTAGCAATGACATAATCACAGTGAGGGCATCAGCTTATCCCCATGACTTCCTGTTTGCCTACTTGCGGAACCAACCCGCCTCCTGGCCCTCAGCCAGCCACCATTTTGTGACCGTCTATCATACATGTGGGGTCAGCCACTCCCCACAATTTTCAGCTTTTGAAAAATTTTGTTTGGGGCCAGGCTGAGCATGTAAGGCATTCTACCATCCCATGTGGAAATTTCAGTTGCTCTGCTTCTAGTAGAGCTTCCTGCTGATACAACTGAGGAACAGTGGTAAGGCTCAAGTACTTGAACTCGTACCACAAATACAGGAAACACACACGGAGCTTCTGGCTCCTGGATTCAATTTGACCCTGCCCTGGCTCTTGAAAGCATTTGGGAGTGAATCAGCAGATGAAAATTTTTAAATTTCTTTATTTCCTATACTTATTTAAGAAGTACACGTATGTGCACAGATATACACATACACACAAACACACAAAGGAACTGAAACAGAGACAGAGACAGATCGCATGCTCCCTAAATCTGCCAGTTCAATCCCCAAATACATGAAACGGCCATAGCCAAAAGCAAGAGCCAGTCTCTCCAGCATGTGTGGGAAAAACTTGAACAAAAGAACAAAGTAGCTGTGAAAACTCTACCAAGTATCTTTTAGGCAAGTAAACCACTAGAAGTACACACAGAAGTACATTATCATATATGTGGTACTGGGGAAATTTGAGATACGAGTGTCCAACTCTAATTTTGCAAATGACTGTTATGTATATATTTCAGCTAGTCACTCCATTCAAAATTAGCTCATTTTTAAATGGATAGTGTTAGAACTGGACAAATACATCCATTCTGATGTAGCTTTAAATTCTGATGCATAATCGAATTCTGTCTTCCAGAAACACCATGAGGCACTAGAGGTATTCATGGATTTTTCTTCTGAGCCTGTCCATTCCACAATAGGACAATCACTTTCTCTGAGCAGAGATCAGAATTTATGTGTTTCAGTTTTAAATTCATTACTATTAGTTCCAACTCTCTAAGGCTTTCCTCAATTAGGGAAATTAGACTGACCTCCAATCTATTTTTGTAGGGGTGAGTAACTTCATTTACCCAAAGATTTAAGATTAACAATCAAGAGCCAAAGAGAAATCTCATGAGACGACAGCATTTCCAGAAGTGGAGAAAACATGATCAGATTCCATCCCCAGTTTCCCAACAGATACTAAAAGTAAGAGAGAAACCTATGGAAAAACACATGAGACCACTAGATAGATCAAAGCTCTGAGGAAGAAAGTGTGACAGTAAATATTAGATATACTTACACCTCTGTTTTACCTTAAATACTCATTACCTTAAGGACCCTGTGATACTGGACCACCTATGCAGAACAAAAGCAGCTATTCAATAAGATACATGCTGAACTGAACACTGCTAAATTAGACATAACCACAATGGATTTGTTTAATACAGATAGAATAATCTGAAGAAATTATTTAACCACTCTACACCATCAGTTTTTTCCCTCTTCCCATAATACCAAGGTAGGTAATAGAACACAAAAGTTCACAGTGAAGATTGTTTTACAATACTGTGAATTACAGTTGCTTAATTGTATACATAAAAATGGTGAATATGGCAAATTTCATGTTACAAATAATTCACTCTAAATTTTGAAAAGCTTAGCACAAGCCAGCATCTGCCCAGGTTGTCTTGTAACTATGCTCCTACGTCCACAGGCAAGAGCTGTGACTAGGCGCAGGCCGGGCTGAGCCAGGCTGCAGCACGTACCAGTGCATGCCAAGATTGGGGACAGGCCATCTCACACTGGGCTGCAAAAAACACTGGCACAAGCAGGACCCAGAAGTGGAAGTAGGCCTGGTAGGGGAACTTAACTGACTCCCTTGTTGGGCTGGTGCTCCCACTGCTAGGCCTGCCAGCTGAGATTTGGAGAAACCAGTCTGGAATTTGGTCAGTGGGGCTAGGTCACAGCACCTGCTGGCAAGTGCCAGTTGGAATACAGTACCCTGGGGCGGGTGTGGAATCTGGAGCTGGGAGTGGGCCTAGTAGGGAAACTGTGGGCACTACTCTGCTAGGCTGCAGCTCCCATTGTAAAGCACGAGAGCCAGGGCTGTGGGTAATGTAGGTTGGTAAAGGCAGCAGCAATGAAGAGAATGACATCTCTGAACTATCAAAAACATTCAAGTAACACCCTCATAGCACTCTTCAAATCAATGTTTCTCAGGTGTCATCAAATGACTAACTAACTCCATCCCCAGGTCCTGATGCAGTTTCATAGCAAGAGTGGGCCCCTCCCCTTCCTCCTCTGTGGACACAGGAAGAGAAAAAAAATAGAAACATTTGCCCCACCCACTTTGGTCTATATCTTGACCCTCCCCACCTAAACAGACACACACACAGGCATGCATGCCTCTCAACTATAACAATATTAATAAAATAAGAAGTTTAATGGGAAAGGAACAAAAACATATGGCAGAATGCATTTTATTTTCATGAGACATTAAAATATGTTTTTAGGGAGGGGCCAAGGCAATGGCTCACTAGGCTAATCCTTCATCTGTAAGCATCAGCATGCATATGGATGCCAACTCATGTCCCAGCTGCTCCACTTCCCATCCAGCTCCCTGCTTGTAAGCCTGGGAAAGCAGTCGAGGACAGCCCAAAGCCGTCCTTTGGGACCCTGCATCCACATGGGAGAAGCTCCTGGCTCCTGGGCTCTGGATAAGCTCAGCTCCAGCCACTGCAGCCATTTGGGGAGCAGACCAGCAGATGGAAGATCTTACTCTCTGTCTCTCCTTCTTTCTGTAAATCCCTTAAAAAAAAAAAGATAATAATTTCAAAATTAACTACCACATATTTTAAGTGAAATAAGTATAATTCTTGAATCATAAAGGACCAACTTTTTCACTATTAGAACTAATCATTATCAAATAGCACAAAGCCTCCTTAGAATCATGCTAGGTTTCTGAAAATTGTTACATTTACATGTTATGAATTTTTTTAGACTTTTTTTTTTATTGGAAAGGCAGAATTACAAAGAGGAAGAGAGACAGACAAAGATCTTCTATCTGCTGGCTCATTTCTCAAATGGCTGCAATGGCCAGAAATTAACCAATCTGAAGTCAAGAGTTGGGAGTCAGGAGGCTCTTCCTGAACTTCCACGTGGGTGCAGTGTCCCAAAGCTTTGGACCGTCTTCGGCTGCTTTCCCAGGCCACGTGCAGAGAGCTTGATTGGAAGTAGAACAGCCTGGACAAAAACCAGCGCCCATATTGGATGTCCACACTTGAAGGCAGAAGATTAGCCAATTGAGCCATCACAGTGTCCCCATATTATTATTTTTTAAACATTGTGAATTATAAGAGAATTTACAGAGAAAAAGACCCCACAGTGATTTCTCCAAAGTAAAGGATGTTTTTTGTAAAGCGAACTATTTGAAAGGCAGATTTACAGAGAGAAGGAGATACAGAGAGAAAGATCTTCATCTGCTTGTTCACTCCCCAGATATCTACACGGCCAGAACTGAGCCAGTCTGGAATCAGGAGCCTCTTTCAGATCTCCAAAACGGGTACAACGTCTCAAGGTTTTGGACCATCCATTGCTTTTGCAGGCCACATGCAGGGGACTGGATGGAAAATGGAACAGCCGGGACATGAGCTGGCACCCATATGGGATCCTGGTGCTTGGAGATGTAGGATTAGCCAGTTGAACTACATGTGGCACCAGGCCAGGCCCTATCTCCTATTTTTCATGTACCTGAAATTTTCAATTGCAAAATGAAAGACTAGATCAGGTAACATCTGGTGTCATCTATATATCTAACACTTAATATATTGTTAACTGTGGCTTACTTTAGGAAAACCATGTAGAAAAGCCAGAATTACCCCCACAACACACACACACACACACACACACACACACACACACACAGAAAGAGAGAAATGGACACAGACATACAGGCACTCTAGACCTCAAAGCAACTGTTCTTCACTCCATGCTGTTCTTTATTTTTTTCAATTTATTTATTTTTATTGGAAAGTCAGATATACAGATAGGAGGAGGAGAGACAGAAGAAAATCTTCCATCCGATGATTCACTCCCAAAGTGGCTGTAATGGCCGGAACTGAGCCGATCTGAAGCCAGGAGCCAGAGAAACAGTCTTTCTGTTGAAGTGATTATATAGGTTTTTGTGGCAACCTAAAGTGATTATATAGGTTTCCTGCTAACCTATGGCAGCAAGGTTGTCTGAGCCTACACTAAATAATCAAAACACCATTTTGTTAGCTTTTGTTAACTTCTGTCAAGTACTGAATTTGTGGAATTTGATATAAAATATAATTATATATATCTGACATAATTTGAAATGTTCCTTCCATTTGTAGTAACCTAAAATGGCAAGCTGTAGTGCATTTGCTGTAGTTACTCCCAAACTTTTTGTCAGTCATGCACTAGATAGCAGGGCATGTTTTTAAAAATTCTTTTCCAAGTGTAGGCACTTGTTCCAGCACTTAAGATGTCTATGTACTGGGCTCAGCGCAATGGCTCTCAACGGTTAAATTCTCACCTTGTAAGCACCAGGATCCCATATGGATGTCAGTTTGTTTCCTAGATACTCCACTTCCCATTCAGCCCTTTGCTTATTTCCTGGGTCAGCAGTAGAGGATAGCCCAACTCCTTGGGAACCTGTACCCATGTGAGAGACCAGGTAGAGGCTCCACGCTCCTGGCTTCAAATTGGCTCAGCTTTGGCTATTGCCTCTATTTAGACAGTGAACCAGCAGATGGAAGATGTCTCTCTGTCTCTCTTCTTCTCTGTAAAAATCTGCCTTTCTAAAAAAAAAAAGTCTTAAAAAAAATGTCTGTGTCCAACATAAGAAGTCCTGGGTTGACTCCAGCTTTGGGTCAATGCAGACTCTGGAAGGCAATGGTGATGGCTCAAGTGATTGGCTGTCATCCTTGGGAGAGACTTGGCTTGCATTCCTGACTTCTGGTTTAGCTTGACCCACCCCCAGCCATTGTGGCCATTTGGAGAGGGAATCAGCAAGTAAGAGAGTTCTCTCTCTTTCTCAAAATATTAGGCTCTCACTGCCACTGTACAAACTGTTTCCTCTGCTGGAACATTCTTCCCCTTGTCCAATTCTATTTTACTAATTCTGTAACATTTAAGTATATAAAAATTGTTTTTAATTCCCCTCAGATCAATTGAAGCTCTCTCTCTCCTCTTGGTGTACACAAAGCACAGGACCACAGCATGTTAACAGAAAGAACAATGCATCAAGAATCACAAAACTCACTGACAAAAGATTAAAGTCTGTTGTGGTGTTTGAAAACTATCTCTACTCATCAGGTAGCTATCCTGTAATTCTCGCTCTTGAAGTAGGTTCAGATCTCTCTTTACAATCTGTCATAGCACCTCTCTAGCTCTGCTTCACAGCATTCAGTACCACTGAATTTTAAACAACTGTTTATAGAATTATTTAACATCTGTCTTCCTCTAGAGATTGCCAGTTCTATGACAGAAAGGGCAGAGTCATTTATTCACAGCTTTATCCCCAAGGCCAAAAGAATCTGGAACATAGCAACTGCTCAACAAATTGTCTGGAATGAACGTTCCCCAAAGAACCACATGATTTTTTAGTTACTTGACAGGCCAACAAGGATCCTTGAAAATTAGTCTTCTGACTTACCATGCTTCAAATATGCAATTTAATTTTTCATATACATTATGACCCATAATAATGACCAAGCTAAGAATGTGAAATAATTCCATTTATTACTTTCATGTTTACCTCACTCGTTAAGTTGATCTCCCAATGAAGAGACTATGCAATTGCTCATACATTATAGAGTCAAACTTCTTAGACTCTCAGCTTTATTTCTATAGATACTGATAATCCTGGCAAGTGTTTTACACCGCCGAGCCTCAGCTTATATCTATCTATAAAGGATAACACTATCTACCTTCAAATTGTTGTGAGCATACCATGAATCAAGTGTAAAATGTTTACATTGTATCTGTTATTTAATAAGCACTCAACTTCAAAAAAAAAAAAAGTATTATTCAAGAGACAGGACTGTGGTACACTGAGTTAAGCCACAGCTTATATTGCCAGCATCCCATATTGTGCAAAAGTTCAAATTCAGTTGCTCCAATTCTGATCTTGTTTCCTGCTGACGTGCCAGGGGAAAGCAGCAGAAGATGGGCAAACTGCTTGGACTCTGCCACAAATGTCAGAGACAAGGGTAGAGTTCCTGGCTCCTGGCTTTGGCCCAGCCCAGCCCTAAACTTCACAATCATTTGGGGAACGAACCAGTGGAGAGAAGACCTCTTCTGGATCTCTCTGTTACTCTGCCATTCAAGTAAGTAACTATTTTAAGAATTATTCTTAGCTATTATTAAGTCCTTCATGCCAGATATAACTGGTGAAAACTGATATTCAAATATTTATTCCCTTTGCATCTCATATAAATTGGAAAGACTTAAAATTATAGCAAATGCTCCAAATTAAGGGCAGATACTTATGTCTCTGACACATTCATTTTTCAAAATTAAAAAAAAAACACAAAGTGAAAACATTGAAGAAACCTAATTACAGAAAGCTAGTAAGATAGAGAAGTTATATTACTGCACAGCACATAAGAATCCCCATTGAAATTTGTCTTTTGAGGTCAATTTTCAGGCTAGGATACTGCCAAAGGCAGAGTTTATGAAGTCTACATCTTACTAAACTTGAGTGATATTGATTAAAAGTGCATAAAGGTAAATTTAATAATATATGGATAGCTCTAAAAGTATTTATTTTTCATTTACATGAGAAAAAAGTTACATATCATCCAACACATCCCATCACTGGAGAATATAAACTACTCATTGTAGGTTCGCCTCAGTGCAGATGATAATCATAACCACAGGCAAAGTACATCACCTGGTGGCAGAAATTAGAAAGTGGCTGGCATCATCATTTATTCTATTTTAATAGGACCACATAGGAACTGCACTGACCATTTTTTTCTAGACCATTCATTCATCCATTACTGATTAATTCCCTTTTTGACAATTATGCACATGTATTTCTTCTCCCATAGTTTTCCTTGCCTTTTTCAAATGTTCCTGCACTTCCCAAAATCACTCCCCAAGTCCTAATTTCTCCCAATTTATGAGTCTAAACAGTGAATGTACCCCAAGCTGCCCATCAACTCTTGGTATATTAGTCTGTTTTTCATTACTGTAAAAAATGCATGAGGCTGGGTACTTAAAAAGAAGCACAGGTCTATTTAGTGCACTGATTTGGAAGCTGAAGGTTCAAATAGCACAGCACCAGCTCTGGTGAAGGACCCTAAGCTGCACCACCTCATTGTGGGTGGCATCTCAATGAAGGGAGTACATGTGAGTATTTAGGATCACATAGCCAGACAGAAAACCAAACAGCAACTCAGGCTCAGGCCCTGGCTTTCATAACAACTAACTCTGGCAAATAACAGTTCAAGAGACCCATGAGAATCACCTTAATCCCTTCCAGAGCAATGCCTCTAGTGACCTAAAGACCTCCACTAGGTTCTATCTCTTAACAGTCTGCCACCTTCCAGCACCACTACCCTAAGGACCAAGTTTACAACATATGAATCCTTCGTAGACATGGTTAAACTACATTCAAACTCAAGCAGTTGAAAAAAAAATGGAAAAGCAAAAATTTTCAGAAAAATTAGTTTTAAGAACGAACACTTCAGTCTCTCATCAATGCATGACTTTTCAAATTAGTTAATCTTGTTAGCTGATCGTAAAAACAATGGTAATATATGCCAAATGCGGCTGTAGTTTATGGAAAAATAGGAAAATTTGAGGATATGGATATCCATTGGTTTCCTCTCTCAGCTTTTGAATTCATTACTACGAAAGACCAAATAGAGCAAACTATTTTATGCCTGCAGTCAGCCTAAACTGAGAGTCTAATTACAAAGCTTGTGAGGGCTGCAAACATCAACAGCCTCAGTACCCTCAAACTTGGATAATTATAAGCAATAACTCAGAGAAGTAACTGTCTTAGCAGATGAGTCCACAGCCTCAAGCTGTTTTAAGACTTCTCTTCAGGACAAGGAAGAAAATCAGCCAGCAAAAATCAGATTAAGAGGACTGCCTACCTCAAGGCAGCTGCCTATTAATCTAAAACCTAAAAGAAAAGGGCAGAGAGGAGAGGACAGTAAACACAAGAATCTTCAGGCTAAGAAACTAGGTCTAGACGGTGGCTTCTCCCCTTTGGAGCTTCCTAAAAACAAGATAAAAAGTCTGTATGGTTCTTTTGGAAACACTATGGTCATGGAAACCCAAAACTATCCCACAGCAGCCAGCAACTATTACATCTCTAAAAGAATTCAAAGCTCCACACTCTCACAGTATATTAGCTGTAACAAATGGATTTTTCAAGAAAACCATGTTCTCCAATGAGAGGTCAGATGGAACCATGAATGAAGGATGGACAACAAAGAAGCACCAGAGAACAATCTTAAATCTATTCTTGGACAAAGGAAATTCCCTTACATTAGTCACACCATCTGATTTCTGCTTTGAATCCAGAGTAACCACAACTACCCTGCCTTTGGCAATGACGTGACACAGGGAATTACCGTCATTTTATTTTGGTTTCCCAATCAATGGCAAAACAGTTCCCACTATCATTTCTTTTGTTGCTGTTGTTGTTTTAAGCAGATTTAGTGAGAGAAGGAGAAACAGAAAGCTCCCATGTGGGTCAGTCCCCACATGGCCCCTAAGGCCAGATCTGAGTGGATCCAAAGTTGGGGCCAGGAGCTTCTTCCACACGGTTACAGGGTCCCAAGGCTTTAAGTCATTCTCCATTGCTTTTCCTGGTCAAAAGCAGGGAGCTGGATGGGAAGAGGAGCATCTGGGCCATGATCCAGAGCACATAATGGATCGCAGAACATGTAAGGAGATGATCAACCAATTGAGTTGTCACGCTGCACCCCCTCCACTGTCATTCTGATTAATCACAGGGGTCTCCAAGAATGCTGGGTCCTCCTCAACAGTTTATTTCCCAGGAACAGTGAAGTCCCCTGAAAAACCTAAGGGCTGTCAGATAGGCCACCCATGACGCCAGGGCAGGGAGTCTACTTTTCCTGCACAGTAGGATCTGATAACTACTATACTTCTATTCTCTCCTTTTGGGAAGGAGAACTTTTATTATCGTTATTTTTATGTCTTGTAAACAATGGAGGGGGATATTTGTAGGATAATAAAAAAGTCATGCCTAGACCTAATGAATAGGACTATATATATATCACCAAGAAACCGAGGCCTCAAAAACTGGATACAGTAACTAGATAATACATTTGAAAAAGTTTTATTAAGAAAGCGGTTGGGCCCAGCACAGTGGCCTAGCAGCTGAAGTCCTGACCTTGAACACGCCAGAATCCCATATAGGCACCAGTTCTAATCCCAGCAGCACCACTTCCCATCCAGCTCCCTGCTTGTGGCCTGGGAAAGTAATCAAGGATGGCCCAAAGCCTTGGGACCCTGCACCTGCGTGGGAGACCCAGAAGAGCTCCTGGCTCCTGGCTTCGGATCAGCACAGCACCAACCACTGCAGCCACTTGGGGAGTGAATCAGAGGACGGAAGATCTTTCTGTCTCTCCTCCTCTCTGCACATCTGACTTTGCAATAAAAATAAATATTTTTTAAAGGGGGGGAGGGGTTGGAGCCCAGCACATTGGCTAATCCTCATATTGCAAGTACCCGGATCCCATAGAGGTACTGGTTCGTATTCTGACTGTTCCACTTCCCGCTTTGGGACTCTGTATTCACATGGGAAACCCAGAGGAACCTCCTGACTCCTGGCTTCAGATCCACTCAGCTCCTGCCACTGTGCCCATGGGAGACTAAACAAGCAATGGAAGATCTTTCTATCTTTCCTTCTCTCTGTAATTCTGCCTTTCCAGTAAAAATAAATAAATCCTTTTTTTTAAAAAAAAAAGGAAGGGTTGGCATGTTTTTTGCAAGGGACAATGAATGAATGATTGTGTATTAAAGTGGGGTACTGTGGCAATTGTTAATTATCTATCCAATAGTCATTATATCTTTTCTCCTTGTAATCAGAATCCAAATGTTGTTTGGTTCTGGTGTGTCCAAGCAAAATTTCCTAGCTTTGTTGGATGAACTGGTAGTATGACATACCCTAGAAAATGATATAAAAGTCAACTTCACTGGGTGTGATTTTATGTCGAAATTATTTAAAGAGGTCTTACTCAGCTGGCAGGGCCCATTTTGCTCATCCCAGTTTTCCAAAATGCCCTAAACACAAATTGGATGACTAGAGAGTCTCAGAAGCTATTTTGTAACCTGGAATGTATAAAAATTATGAGTGGTTAGAGGGAAAAGAAATAACTAGATTTCTATTCATATTAAGTAATTCAAATACATGAGCCAATTCTACAATTTTGCCCATTCAAATTTTATCAAAATCTGTCTTTTCATTTGGAAAAGATAGGAAAACCTACTTACCTCATACAGTGGATGTGAAGACCATAAAGAAAATGAGCAAAAATTTCCATGAACACAATAATAAATATAAAATATATATTCTATTACTTAAAACTAGCATTAATAATTTGTTATCCATTAGCAGGAATACTCAACATCTAAAATTCATTTTTTAAAAAAGAGGTTTTATCATCATTTGAGGAGGTATAGAGAACTCTGCTAATAGTTCATTTTTTATGATTTTATGCCAAAGAAATAATGAATCAGAGTGGAGGGAGCACAAAATTATCATGAGTGTCTTCCAGTTATCTCTACTGCTTTTTACCAGGCAGAAATAACACCTGAATGCACATAAGAATTCAGCTTTTAGCCTTCTGGAATAATCTTTCAAACAGAAACAAGAAACAGTAGTCCTCTTATGGTGATGGGAGTTTATCACACATACGAATGCTTCCTTAAGAAAACAGGAGACATCACTCTAGCTCTACACTCTAGCAGTTACAACAATGTAAAAACAACCTACTATATAGATTGCCTACTAAATATAATGATCTGTCGCTATTACGATGGGGAATAACAGATGGGGAATAACAGAGAGCTTCTGACGTAAAGGAAAGAAATAAAGTGACCCAAGAAGTTTTTTTGAAGTTTCAGGGGTTAGAGAGGTTTTGGTAATAGAAAAAAAAAACTCAATTAACATGTCCCTATTGGTGGTGATTAAAACAAGAGGTCTATCATACATTTTTCCAGCTGAAGTCTACTATATTCATCAAAACTTACTTTGATTTATTTTTCAATACTATAAAATCACTTGGAAAATCTAGAAATACAAGGTGAAAAAGACTTTTTTAAGAAGAACTGTGACAATGTGGAACAAGGCACAAAAATACCTTTAAGGTCAAGCCTAAACAGATCACTTTTGGAACACATTCCACACTCAATATATAAATGCAGCAAAAATCCCAACTGCAGAAAGTAAAAGGCATATATACAGGTAGCACAACTGATAAATCTAAATGCTAAAGGATCACAAAGTAAAAATAAATAGATACACATAAGCAAGCAGAGTTAGGAAATTTCAAGTTAAAACCTGGTTATGTGAGGGCCCAGCACAGTTGCCTAACAGCTGAAGTCCTCACCTTGAATGCACCAGGATCCCATATGAGCGCCAGTTCTAATTCCGACAGCCCCACTTCCCATCCAGCTCCCTGCTTGGGGCCTGGAAAAGCAGGCAAGGACAGCCCAAAGCTTTGGGACCCTGCACCTGTGTGGGAGACCTGGAACAATTTCCTGGCTCCTGGCTTCGGATTGGTGCAGCACCAGCAATTGCAGCCACTTGGGGAGTGAATCACTGGATGGAAGATCTTCCCGTCTCTCTTCCTTTCTGTATATCTGACTTTGTAATAAAAAAATAAATCTTAAAAAAAAAAAACCTGGCTATGTGAAAAGAGCTTCCTTCAGAAAAGTAGCTACCTGCCAGAGAGAAAATCACTAGATAAAATATGTTGTCTAATCCATCTTCCTTCTTGGCTTACCTGGACAGAAAAGTCTTAGTAACTTTCTAAAAGCCACTCTACATAATAGATATGCTGTAGGAAACCTTTGACATGACGCTCATAAACCCACCACTGAGAGACATGCTAGTAGCTCTGACACACATTTCTCCCCTTCAATGACTATTCACAATGACCACAATCTGAGCTGATTTAGCATCACACAAGTACAAACAGGTTTAAAATATATCATATATTGTCCTATTCAGACTTATGTGTATACAACTCTCTAACAAATTGCATTAGATTTCACCAAACTAAAAGAAAGTGCTGAGAAAATAGGTCAAACATTGAAAGCTGTATCAAAACTTGACAAAGAAATACTGCATGAGTTTCGAGATGAGTTACACAGAAGAGAAATCAGAAGGCAAGTTTTTCGTTACAGGTATAAACCAAACCAAGTTCTCATAATTTTTTCCGGCTCCCTCCAACTCTGGTTTCTAAGCAGGAGGCATTTATTTTTTTCCAGCTCAGTCAGTGTCTTTCTGTCTATTTGTACAAATGCTAGATTCCAAACCAAACACTCAAATATTTAACTCTTTAATACCTAAGCAAATAAAACTGAATATGATACAGCTCTACATTTCTAAGATAAAAACATGTATATATTCTAGATACGTTCAGGCATAGAGTGAAATGCTAATTTATAAAGTTTAAGAATCAGCTTGGATTCAAAAGATGCAGTAAAAAGATGCAGTAAGCAATATAGCATGCATGGAAAAAAGTTAGGCCTTTTTATTCTTTTCATTAAAACATTTGAATTTATTTCAATGTGCCAGGCAAACATTTAAAGAAAAGTTTAAACAACATTCTTTTTCAGACCCATACAAAGCAGTGTTAGTTTTATAACGACTTTAAGTCACCAATGACACAATCATGTTTTATGGTATCAAGAAAGACACCACTTTTCCTCAACTAATTCCAGGTAAATAGATCTGGTTCTTTAAAAAGAAAGGAAAAAAAAACATGCAAAGCAGAATATATTCTGCAAAATATAAATATTTCAGTACTTCACAGATTTTACAATCTCTAATACCTTCTTTTTCCATTTCATTTCTCCTTCTGTTAGGGGATGAAGAAAATAAGAGAAAAGAAGATTCTGACATCTTCTAAAGATACATGCTCTGAAGTTTCAGACTTCACAGCAGCCACAGGTATCTTCAGATTGTCTGATAAATTTGGGGATGCTGGCTTTGTGTCATTCACTCATGCTCTCTAACAAAATCCACCCAATAATCTAAAATCAGGAGAATGAAAAGGGGACTTGGAATTAGTACTTTAATGAGCAAGGGAAGAAAATTTTAAAAGAAGGCCCTTGAGCTAAAATAAAAACAAAAACAAAATCACCTCCCACATTATTCTTTGTTATGGTGCAAACCTGGCATCACTCTGAAGTGACTTATAATACAAATAAATATTGAGAAGATGAAATAGAATCCATGAACACCAAACAATATTTTGAAAGTAAAATTTATACAATTGTCCATTTAAGGATAAGAACATTTTAATACAAAAAAACTAACATAAACACCACTGAATGAAGTTTTCCACCAGCAACATTTGCTTCATAGCAACTTCTATTAAATATTAATCCCATATGTTTCACACAATTCTTAAGGGTTGTTCATAGTATTGAGCAGTATAATACACGATATTTCACTAATTGATCTAATGCTATGGCCCAGGAAAAAGCAATGTTACATCAAAAGCAATAGATTTATTCTAGAGAAACACTGGCATGAAAAACACCATAATTCAAGGGACTGGGGCATTATCATAATGAATTCCCCAATAAAAATGTAAAAATGATGGTGGCAAACTATACTTTCAAGCTTGACAGCTCTGTAAAACCTGGTTTAATTACTTCCTTGTTAGAACACCCTGTATTAATAAACTGCTTAGTAACACCTTGACATGCATTAAACTGCCTAGAGAACCACTATTATCCAGATCATGTCCAGCTGCCTTCAAATTTGCAGTTGGGGAGGATTTGGGTTCTTTTTTCCTTTTTTAAAAGATTTATTTATTTTTACTGGAAAGGCAGATTAGATTTCCACAGAGAAGGAGAAAAAGATCTTCCATCTGTCAGTTCAATCCCCAATGACTACAATGGCCAGAACTGAGCCAGGCCGAAGCCAGGAGTCAGAAGCCTCTTCCAGGTCTCCCACACAGATGCAAGGTCCCAAGGTTTTAGGCATCCTCGAGTGCTTTCCCAGGCCACAAACAGGGGGCTGGATGGGAAGTGGAGCAACCAGAACATGAACCAACGCCCATATGGGATCCCAGCACTTATAAGGTAAGGCTTCTTCCATCGTGCTACTGTGTTGGGTTCCAGGACTTAGATTCTACAGAAGGGTTCCTTGAAAAATACCTGCTTCTCAAAAACTCTGTTCTTACCCAATTTCCCAGTTCTCTTTGCCTCATGTGTGTGTAAAATTGTAATTTGTTTAACCTACCTTGTCCCAATTCCCAAGGACCTTATTGACCTTCCATTTCCAAGACGTGGGTCCATTCAATCCCTATTCTAATTATTAAACTAAAAAGGTCACTTTTCATCTATTGCTCTGAAGAGTACTTGTTACACAGGAACAAAATGAGAACCTTACCTAAGGGTGCAAAAATCTATTTAGATCCTTACATTCTCATCTCATACTGGAAATCAAAATGAATTTCAGATGAATCAAAGAATTAAATTGAATCAAAACAAAAAAATGTGGGTGCATTCTCACATGATTCTCTATGAGAAGGACTTTCTAAGCATGAAAGAAATCAGAGAACTAGTAAAAGAAGCGGGCAATGCCATGGTGTAGAAAGCTAAAGCCTCCACTGAAGGCGCTGGCATCCCACATGGGCACTGGTTCATACCTGCTCCACTTCTAATTCAGCTCCCTGCTTATGATCTTGGAAAGCAGTGGGAGATTACTCAAGTCCTTGGAACCCTGCACCAATGTGGGAGGCCTGAGAAAAGCTCCTGGCTCCTGGCTTTGGATCAGCTCCTCTCTGGCTCTGCAGCCATTTGCAGAGTAAACGAGTGGATGAAAGATCTCTATCTATGTATCTTTCTCTCTCTGCTTCTCCCTTAACTCTAACTTTCAAATAAAAATAAATACATTTTTAAAAACAAGGAAATTGTAAATATTTATAATTATGACTGGTGGAAGCTCCGTTAATCATCTTTCACTTAACAAAATGCCACAGACTTACCCATTCTCTGGTCCCTCCCTGGAAACTTAATGAATATGCACAGTGTGCGGATTGCTCAGTATTGATAGGCCACTATGTCATACAGCTGCCCATGAGCCCCACACATTAAGCTGTCTCATCAAAGGTTATTTATGTTTATCCCCACATGTCCTGCTGTTTCTGCCAGTTCTATAGGCGCTAAGGTAATTCTTAATTATGTTATCAAACATAAAAATAAAGGAACACACTGCAAAGATCAGATCAGAAGTGATGTTTAAATAAACGTGAGTGATCAAACTGCATAAGAATTTGGTGGAGGAAGATGGGATCTATAAAATAACTGAAAGAATGCTGCAATCAGCTAACAGTAATTTATAACTCCACTTTAAAGACATTAAAACTGGAAATTACTATGCACTTTGAATTATATACTAAAGAATACGTAGCAGCTGTCTAATCAAACTTATTCAAAGTAAAGGATGGCTTAATATCAAAGGATGGGTGATTAAATGTGTATACAATTTAAAGCATCAAGTGAAAATGTTGAATACAATGCTGAAATAACATACAGGTTAAATTGTTCAAGAGTTTTGGAAACCCATCCATTTTCAGCTATGAGATCACATCCTATCCAAGAGGATTCTTTTGCATTGTTGCGAGTTTTTACAAATGCAAACTCATTAGGAATAAGAAAAGAAAATTAGAAAACATACCAATGATAGTAAGAGATTAATATCATTGGTGTATACTTCAGGTAAGTTAGCAAGAGCAACACTAAGCAAGTGAAAGAAAAATGGAGGGAAAAGCAAATTGCCTATTTATAAAAAGTACACAAAAAAGAAGTGTGAAGAAACTAAGTATTTTCCCTGGTTAATATAAAAAGAACAAAATAGTTCAATGACATAAATTTTTTTGCCTACAACGTAAGAAAACTTACGCTATATTGTAAAACACACAATGCACCAGAGAACATTGTCTGCTGTGGAAATAAAATATTTTAGTAGGACTTTTCTAGAAATCAAAATGGCAATCTGTATCTAGAGGTTTAAAAATGTTGACACTGCTTAACCAAGCAATCCCATTTTAAAATTTCTTTATAAGGAAATAATCCGAAATCTGAATAAAGCTTTGCCTGTAAGATATATCTTGAAGTATTATTTACAATATGTTAGAAACTGGGGAAAAACTTTATTTAGCAAAAATTATTATGTCAGGCAATGAGGATGAAGTAGTAAACAATACAATCCCAGACTTCACCGAGTATACAGCCTGTTGGGAAAAGCATACAAATTATACAAATGATTATCTTAACTCCAACAATAGGGGAATTACCAAATAAATTAGGAGACATTCAAATGATAAGCTGATATACAGCCAGCTGAAGTTACTTAAGTAGGATTATCAAAGACATGAAGGAATACTTACGCTTAATTAAAAATCTATCAAATTATAAATGGATATAATTAAAAATCTATCAAGTTATAAATGGCTATAGAAATTCACTGAGAATCTAAGGGGGAGGACAATATTCATGCAATGGTAGAGTAATGACCTCAGTTACTGATACTAGCTAGGTGAGAGCAGCAAGTTCCACAATTTAAAAAGAAAGATTTATTTTTATTGGAAAGTCAGATACACAGAGAGAAGAGACTGAGAGGAAGATCTTCTGTTTGCTGATTCACTCCCCAGGTGGCCGCAATGGCTACAGCTGTGCCAATCAGAAGCCAGGATCCAGGAGTCTCCAGGTCCCCCACACAGGTGCAGGGTCCCAAGGCTTTGGGCCATCTTCGACTGCTTTCCCAGGCCACAAGCAGGGAGCTGGATGGGAAGTGGGGCTACTGGGACACGAAACAGCCCCAATATGGGATTCTGGCACGAGCAAAGTAAGGACTTTAGCCATTAGACTACCATGCCATGCCCAAGTTCTACAACATTTTAACTCAGGGCTGCTTCTATCCCCTCCAACCACAATTCTACAGCTTTGCAGAAGCCAATGTGGAAGCTGCCAATCAAGGAAGCTGAATCAATTTGGAGTTCAAGAGAAAGCTCCATGGCCAGGAGCAATGTTGAAAACAATACAATTATTAGTAAACAATTCAACATCAAAGCTGCATGAGCCTGTAATACTGGTTAGGATAACCAAGACAATAAGCAAAAAAGTAAAAGTTAAATCTGAGAAATGAGACAATCTACGGCCATACCATCCTGAACGCGGCCGATCTCATCTGATCTCAGAGAAACGAGACAGTCACAGGGAGCATTAAGCTCTGATATATTCTGGGGGTTCTACAAAGTTGTATATTTGTGCATGACTCAGAGTGTGCTCAAGACAGACTGAAAAGGGTCCATTTCTCTACTACTCCTAGCTGACTAAGATCTTACACAAGTGCAAAGTGAAAGACAAATCAGTTGTCCAAACTTCAAATGTATACCAATACTCATACAGAGACTCCCTACAAGAAATGACTGAACTCTTACTAGCTCAAATTACTTAAGGAAAACTAGTCCATTGCCACCAACCATCAAGCATGGAACCTAGGGGAAACCTCTAGCAAGTCATATTTTAAAACAAAATCAAGAATTAAAGAATAAATAAATAAATAAACTTAGCAGACTTCAGCGGCCACACACTACAGGAAATACAGACTGCAAAATTAGTCCAGGCAAGTCATTAACCAAATAACACGAAAACAAAGGAAAAAACAACAATTAAACAACCAGCTCTTGAAAGGGGGATCAGGATCCAAAATTAATATATTCAGTTTTCTAAAATATTCACATATGAATAACAAAAAACATGAGATGTGCAAACAAATAAGAAGAGATGACCTAAATATAAGAAGCAGCTAAAATAAACTGTCCTTGTTAGTGCCCAGATGTTGGTCTTGGAAGACAAACACTTTAAATTAACTTTCTAGATATGTTCAAAGCACTAGAAAGAAACAGTTGTAAATAATCAGTGGAAAGTGTGGTAACATTGACTCATCAGATAGAGAACAGCAATAAGGAAAATTATATACTTAAAAAAGAACCAAATAGAAACTGAACTTAAAAGTACAATAACTGAAATGAAAAGTTCACTAAAAGAATTCAACAAGTTTAAATTCCCTAGCTGCAGGAAACTACCTCAGTTGGTTTGTACCTAGGCAAGTGTTACACTGTTGGGTGAAAAGCAGAGAATAGCAGGCAGGTATTCTGGGCCTGATTAATGTCAAATCTGTGTTAACTATATTAGTGTGCCAAAACAGGTGCCTATTTTACTTTTTTTTTCTAAAATAAGTAGATGTGGGCCTTGGTAGGGGAACTGGAATTTGTGGAACTACCTTGCTAGCCTGCAGCTCACACTGGGAAGCACAAGAGTCAGGCTTGAGGGAGGGTCAGGCCAGGCAAGGCTACAGCACTCCTCAGCATTTGGATAGGCCAGGTTGGGGGACAGGTCAGGCTGAGCCAGCCCACATTACCCACTGGCATACATGACAGCCAGGACAGAGTGTGGGAAATGCCTGGCTGTGCTAGGCTGCCACAGCCACCAGCAAGAGCTGAGAATGCAGGTGGGCCATGTTAGGCAGGTAGAAGCACTCAGCTGCAAGTGCAGGATTGGGGACTACAGATGGGCCTGCAAGGGGAACTCCAATGGTGAGCAAGAAGTGGGACTGTGGGTGCACTGGGATAGGCAAGGCTGCAGCACCCTTCAGTATGCATGTGGTTTGGGATAGGCCAGACTGGGCTAGGCTCCAGCACTCACCAGTACTTGCAAGAGCCAGAATGGGTATGGTTCAACCTGAGCTAGGCCATAACACCTACCAGTTCACGTGAGAGCTAGGTCTGAGGGTAAGCCAGGCTGGGCTACGATATAACACACCAGTGAGAACCAGAATGGGTACAGCCAGTCAGACTAGGCTGTGGTACTTGCTGGTGAGCACCAGGACTTGGGGGCTAACCTTGTCAGGCAAGACCACATCACCTGCCAGCACATGTAAGATCCAGGGCTGGGAGTGGACCTGGTAGGGGAACTTGGTAAGCACAAGAGTCAGGACTGAGAGTAGGACATATCAAGCTAGGTTTGGCTGAGCCCCATCAACCTATGTGTGAGCCGGGTCTGGCAACAGGCCAGGTTGGATTACAATACTCACAAGTTTATATGAGAGCTGGGTCTAGGGATGAGCTGGATTGGACTAGAATGATACACCCACTGGCAAAAGCTAGGACTAGGGTAGGAACAGACTGAGTTAGGCAGCAGCACCTGCTGGCAAATGCTGAGACTCGGGGTAGGCCATCTCATACTGGCCGGCAGCATTCACTGGCACACACAAAACTAGGGTTGGGTTAGGCCTGTTGGGGGTTACTGGGACTTCTCCAACAAGGCCATGGCACCTGATGACGTGTTAAGACCATGCCTATGGCAGGCTGTGCTGGGTTAGGCTGTAGCACCCATCAGTTCACATGAGAGATAGGGTTTGGGGCAGAACTGACCAGGCAGCTGCATCCACCAGTATGTGCACTGGCTGCTGCAGGTTTTAGACTGAATCTGATCCTGACCTCCCCCCGCTGGCGCAAACAAAGAATCTAGGCTGAGACCAACCCAGCCAATGTTTCTTGGGAGACACCTCAACTAGACTGCTGGACTCAAACCCTGGCCACAGGGAAAAATCGTAAGATATATGGTTCAATCTTGGAGCGCATGTTTCAGGACTTGGCCTGTTCAGTTGCTGATGCCTGTGCAGATGCACACAGGGACATGACAGCCAACTCATCTAGGCCAGCAGAGAATGTCAACTGCCTCGTCAGAGGTTGGGAAGTGGAATAGGTTGGATCACTCTCCTGGCCAAGCTTTGGAACATGTTCCTGGGCCTGGGGATGCACTGAGGTGGACTTGGTCAACCAATAGATATTTCAAAGATTTTCTCAACCCTGGTGCAACAAAGCTGACAATGGCAACAAAGCTGACAATGTTTCCAAACTAACAAAATCACTAAAATAACAACTTTGGAACACTCTTGGTCTCTAAGGCATCATCAAATGACTGTTCCCCATTCCTGGATACTGATATAATATTTCAGCAAGAAGTGGCCTTCTCCCCTTTGCTTCTTGCAGACACAGGAGGAAAAAAAAATGACATATGTCTTACCCACCTTCTTCCTTGCCTCGACCCTCCACAATCTAACTGGAAACCCATATGGGTGTGTACCCTCTCAACTATGTAAACAACGCATTTTTTAAAAAGGAAAAAAATTAAAAATAGGAAAAGTAAAAAAAAAAAGTTTAAATTTATGTAAGAACTCAGCAAATCTCAGATCTATAGGTTATGCAATCTAAAAAACAAAATCTGTAAGATAATACAACAAAATATAGGTAGCATATGGTGGCATTACTAATTTTTAATCTACATAATTTTTTAAAAGTCAGGAATTAATCCATTTGTTGTTCCAATAAAACTAAAGACCAGAGAGGTGAATAGACTTGTCCAGGTCACAGTAACATTTTGAGCTTTCCATGTACTAAGAAGTTTCACAATCAAGAAAAAACCAACCACAAAGAAAAGAGTCCCTTCAGACATCACATCTGTTGTACCAAGTATGAGAGTTAATATTTAGAATCAAAATAGGGTTACTTATGTCAAATGGTGAGACAATTGAGGGCCATGAAGGCAGAGTGAGGGGATTGGTTTTCACGCATATTGCATCAAACGATGAGAAATAGCATTAAAGATTCTAGCAAAACCATAATCTTACACCAAACAACTTCTATGAGAACTCACTCAAAAACTATTCAATCTTGAACTCATACTATTCTTGTTGCTGATTCTTATGGCCAAGATAAATTATTTCAACAATGAATATAACCTTCCTCATTTGTATCCTTTGCATCCTTGATTATGTCCATGCCTCACCACACAGGTCATATCCCAGGTTGCAATTTCCTGTCATTCCTGAATAAGTTTTGGAGATCTAGCCTCTTTTGAGGTTGACACAAGCATGTATGATCCCTTTAATAAGCTGTTGGTTTCACTTTGATTGATAGTAGAATACTGAGGATTTTTACATCTATTTTCATCAAGAACTTTAGCTTCTGATTTTTTCTTCTTCGGTCCTTTGGAAGTGGCATCCTCTTCTCTCCTGGTGTGCGAGGTTTCTGCTAAGAAATCTTCTGTGACTGTACTATCTTTACAGCCCTATGCTACGGGGTTTCTCTTGCAGGTAACAAGTTGCTACTCTCCTGGTTCTATCAAAATTATCCTCAATAATTTAATTAAATTGTGTCAATAAAGATCTCTTTTCCAGGGTTCTTTAGACTACAGAGATCTGAACATTCAATTATCTCCTCACACTTGGTATGTTTCGTTTCCTAGCATTCCTTTCAGTAAGTATTTTCTTCTTTTTTGTTTCTTCTGAAAATCTCATAATGCACACATTATTTTACTTGATAATGCCCCATAATTGTTGCAAGCTACATTCACTCTTTTTAATTTCATTAATTAACTTAATTATTTGCTTATTTATTATGAGCTGCTGAGACAGAGCATTCCCATTTGCTGGCTAATTTCCCAAATGCTGGGGCAGTATCAGGCTGAAGCCAAGAGTCAGAAGCTCAACATCGTTTCCCATGTGGGTGAGAGACACCAAGGACATGGGCCCTCACCTGCTGCCTGCCAGACTGCACATTGGCAAGAATCAGGAAATCAGTGTGGCCTGAAACCCAGGTACTCCAACATGGGATGCAGCCATGAGTGGTATCATAGTTTCTAGGCCAAATCTCTGCCCACCCCCCTTTTTATTGTTTAATCCTATAACTGGGTAATTTCAAATGATCTGTGATTAAGCTTATTGGTTCTTCTATTTCACTGAATCTTCCATTGAGATTTTTCTGTACAGAGATTTTTCAGTATAGTCACTGTTCTTCAGATCAAAAATGTTTACTTCTTTTTGGGGAAGGGGGAGAATGTTACATGTATTCATTAAATCTCTAATTTTGTTCAGTTGTCTATGTTCTCTTGTAGCTCACTGAA
Source organism: Ochotona curzoniae (assembly GCF_017591425.1). Classification (NCBI taxonomy): domain Eukaryota; kingdom Metazoa; phylum Chordata; class Mammalia; order Lagomorpha; family Ochotonidae; genus Ochotona; species Ochotona curzoniae. The sequence goes on along the minus strand of NW_024465023.1, from coordinate 13,204,110 downwards.
CTATAAGACAATTATTTTGAATTCTTTAGCAAGCAGTTCATAGATACTTAATTTTTAAAATTGGTTACTGTGCTTCATTCTGCTTCTTTGTGGTGTCATGTTCCCCTGATGTTCTATCCTTGCTGCCTTGTGTTGCTATATGCACATTTGAAGAAGCAGTATCCTCCTGCAGATTTTACAGACTGGCTTCAGCAGAGAGTGCCAGGCACAATGAACTCATCCAGAAACTTTCAGTGGGATTCCTGCTGTAGTTTTCAGACAGGCTGGTCTGGAGCCTGGATCTACTGGGGCAGGTCTGGGGTTAATGCACTACAACAAGGCTGGAGTGAGATCACGGGAGCCAACCTGGAGCTGCAGTCTACTAAGATGGACCTGATGGCGGAGCCGATAGGATCAGGAGTGCAGCCTGTGTTCACCGGGCTCAACATGAATCTTGCGTCCACGGGGTCAACCTGAAATTTGAGTTTCAATGCTCAAGAGTCAGCCTGAAACCTGGATCTGCTAGCATGGGCCTGGAACAAAGTCAACTTGAGACAACAGCCTGCAAACCTGATATAGCATAATCATCTCCTTAGTGGGTAAATATCTTTTAACCTTGGGAATATTTAGAAATTAACTACACAAAAAGAGGTTTAAAAAAAAGCCTATTAAGATTATAAACCAAATTTACAAAAATATGCTTCCACTATGCTTTCAGTTAATTTGGTCAGGTAAGTATATAAACATTTACACCCTAATTCTGGAAGAAGGCTGAAAAAGCACAAAAAGAATTCTGCACTTATGGTGCTTTAACCAGCTCTACTGGACCAGCAACAAAGTAGGAGTCAAGGATACATGGCAAGAAAATCAAATGCCAAATCCAGGGAGATACTATATAACATAGAGGCTAAGTGTTTTTTCTATAACATAGCGAGGTTAAACACTTGGCTCTGCCCTCACTGGCTATGAAAATCTCTTAAAACTCAATAAATCCTAAATTTACTTATAAAACATTAAGTAATTTTTTAAAGATTTATTTATTTTTATCGGAAAGTCAGACAGAGAGGAGGAGAGACAGAGAGGAAGATCTTTCGTCCAATAATTCACTCCCCAAGTGGCTTCAATGGCCGGAGCTGAGCCGATCCAAAGCCAGGAGCCAGGAGCTTCTTCTGGGTCTCCCACAGGAGTGCAGTATCCCAGTGCTTTGGGCTGTCCTGGACTGCTTTCCCAGGCCACAAGCAGGGAGCTGGATGGGAAGTGGAACTGCCGAGATTAAAACCGGCGCCCATATGGTATCCTGGCATGATCAAGGCAAGGACTTCAGCTGCTAGGCAATCACGCTGGGCCCAAAACATTAAGTATTAATGGGACCTACCATATGCATTGTATTTGTTTTGAGACTGAAGTGGAAATAATTTTGGATCTCCTAGTATACCAATCAGAATGCAAAAAAGAATAAAACTATACAAAAGTAACATTTCCACCAAAGCATAATCTGCCTTTCATCCTCTCTGGAGTTTTTTGACTGTGGTCCATGTCTGTGAGTGAATGAGTGAGTGAGAGAGAGAGAGAGAGAGAGAGAGAGCCCCAGACGGAACCTCAGTACCTGTAGATTGCTATTGTGTAATAGAATTTCCTGTGATGATATAAATACAGAAAAGTTCTAAATCTCCATTTCCTATCATGGTGCACTATCCACACAACAGTTACTAACAGGCTACAATGTGGCTGCAGTGACTAAGGCACTGAAGTTTTAAGAAAATAATTTATTCAGATATAATTTACATTCCATAAACTTTACTCTTCCTTAAAGAATCCAATCCAGTAGCTTTTTTTAACATATTCACAAAGTGATGGCTCATTCAGCAAACTCTAACTCCAGAAAAAAATTTTTGTAAATTCAAAAAAAAAAATGCAAACCCCTAAGTAGTCACTCCCAATCTACTCCACTCCCCCTTTCCCTGAGAACTACCAATCTAGTTTCTGTCACAATACATTGACCCATTTTTAACATTTTCTATAAATAAAATGTCTTCTTTTGCATCTTCTTTCACTTAGCATCACGTTCTCAAAGTTAATCCATATTGCAACATGTACCTATTTCATCCATTTGATGCCTGAGTAATATTCCTTTGTGTACAACTACCACATGTACTTATCCATTCATCTACAGACAGACATTTGTGCTGTGTCCACATCTTAGCTTTTATGGATAATGGCTGCCATGAATTTTTGTGCAAATGTATGTTCTCAATTACTAAGTATAAATCTAGGAATGAAACTGCCATAAAAGCATATAGAAAGTCTATATTTAGGGCCCGGCATGGTGGCCTAGCAGCTAAAGTCCTCGCTTTGCACACACTAGAATCCCATATGGATGCTGGTTCTAATCCAGGCAGCCTGACTTCTCATCCAGCTCCCTGCTTGTGACCTGGGAAAGCAATCAAGGACAGCCCAAAACCTTGGGATCCTACATCCGTGTAGGAGACCCGGAGGAAGCTCCTGGCTCCTGGCTTTGGATCGGCTCAGCTCTGGCCATTGCAGTCACTTGGGGAGTGAATCATCAGATGGAAGATGTTCCTCTCTATCTCTCCTCCTCTCTGTATATCTGACTTTACAATGAAAATAAATAAATCTTTTTTAAAAAAGAAAGCTTATATATAAATGTCTAAGGAATTACCAGCGTGTTTTCACAGTAACTGCAGCATTTTACATTATAACCAGAAATTTATGAGAGAACCAATTCCCCTACATCCTAGGCAACACTTACTATTTTTCCATCTTTTTTATTCTTTGTTATTCTAGCTGGAGCCACTTTTGTGGCATAGCAAGTAAAGCTGCCACCTGCTAGGCCAGCATACCAGGGCACCAGTTCAAGTCCCTGTTCCACTTCAGATCCAGCTTCCTGCTAATGCACTTGAAAGCAACTGAAGACTGCCCAAATGCTTGGGTAGCTGTATTCATGTGATAGACTTGAACGAAGCTCCTGGCTCCTAGCTTTGGCCTGGTCCAACCATGCCTTTTGCAGCCATTTGCGAAGTAAAACAGCGGATGGAAGATCAATCTCCCTGACTCTAAATTTTAAATAAATAATCATTCTAGCCATCCTAAATGGCACATAATTGTGGTTTCAATTTACAATTCCATAGTGACTTGATGATGAATACCTTTTCCTGTGTTTTGGCTATTTGTAAATCTTTGAAGAAATGCCTATCCAAAGAATTGTAAATTTTACTTAATTTTAATTAATTTGAAATAGCCACATCTGGCAGGTGGTTAACATATTAGCCAGCTGCTAAAATCTGGCTCCTTCCTTTGCTCAAAATTGACTAGAACTGGCTAGGTGATTGAAGATGAAGTCCAGCTCCGTAACTCACTGTTGACATGCCTCAAATGGAACCGTGAGTAAGTCAGCAAGGAGAAAGCAAAAGGCAATCACTGCAACACTTGGAATGAAGAGGGGCTCAGCCCAAAGAAACTCAGGAAACTTTCAAAAATTACTATTGATTTTGAAGATGACTCAAACATGTCCAGCACTTGCAAGATTCCAAGTACTGTGTTCCAAATTCGCAGTCCTACTTCTTTTACACAACAACCCTATCTGACAGATTTCACTACCTCCATTTCACAAATGAGTGAAGTTTTAGACTGATACAGTAAGTCTGTATTAGTATTAGTAATGTATTAGTAAGTCTGTTATTATTAATTTACTCAGTATAAAAATTCCATTTCAACTTTACATACTTCATCTGATTTAATTATAACAATGACCCCAAAGATTTCACTTACAGAATCCAAGTATTATTTAGGATTCATCAGTATGCTCGGCAGATACTATATAATTCTATTGTCTCCTAACCTCTCTCAAAGGGTTAATGTAAGAATTACATGATTTTCGAGCAGCAAAATGTATTAGCACTAAAGGAAAATATGAACTCCTGACTGTGCACCTTATGAGCCAGAATTTTCTTTTGCAATGTGTTTGCCTACTTCCTCCTCTTCTTTCAACTGATTAAATAATTATATATTGAACATCAACTATGTACTAAATATTACCCTAGATAGTAGAGGTACTAAAATGACTATAACAGTCAAAATCTTCACCTAATTAAGTTTAAAATACACATAAAAGAAGTAATATGATTTTAAAAGAACAGACGATCCAATAATTTTATACCACACAGTGGCAATAGTGCAGGATCTATTTCATAATGAACCTGACCTGATACTGAAACATAAGCACCCTTAAATGATACTCTCTGCCTAGAAAATCTTGAGTATGAATATTACAGTCTTTAAAATGGCTCAAAAATCACACATTTGGCAAACCTTGTCTACAGCACTTTGGAAGTAGCACCTAGTTACCAAGCCTGACCAGTGAACCAAGGCGAATTATTAAAATGTATCTCCAACTCCGTAGGGTTGTCCCAGACTCATATACAAGGAGCTTTGGGGAAGAACAGCACAACAAGAATCATTGGACTGTGTCTCTTGCCTTGAACGCAGCATGGCTTACCGGGCTTTCATCACCACCTGCCCCAATCCCTGTTTCAGGAGGGTAAAAGAGAAATGATGAGGTTGTTCATATTATTTTTGCAGGTGGCTACTGTGATGGATAGAACAATAACATCACTTTCTTTAAGAGAGTTCACGTGTTATTCACTGCTAGAAAAACAATTTTTTAAAATATTGCATGTCAACACTATATTGCAGAAAACAGTAAAGCTCAGATTCTATAGAAAGGAACTGGTCTTGGTCTCTGCTCAATTCTCTCTTTGTACCTCATCTCTGGAATGAGCACGCTGGGAAAAAGGTATGAATTAATAGGAAAGCCTGAATGAAAGGACTAAATCATGTCCAGTTTCAAACTCATTGACTATCTTCCATGTTTTACCTAATATTAACCCAAACATTCAACCCAGATTAACTGAAAGAAATCATGGACCAAAACAAAACAAAAAAACCAGTAATATAGCTGAGTATCATTTAGCTTAGAAAATATTCATAGAAAATGTAACTATAGGATGACAGCTGCAAACCAACCTTTTTACCTGATCTTGTTGCTACAGCCAATGGAGACTATCAGAAGGCCTTTTTTCAAAAGCTGCTACATTTGCATCAGCGATATGAGTAGAAAGACTGTATTAATAAGAACAATGGCAAAATTCAGTTGCTGTATTTTATATGAAGCCAACTACCAATTACCTGAACAAGAGAAAAGTACAAAGGAAAAACCAATAGTGCAACATGACGTTACAATGACAGATAAAAACAGCGATCCTTGGCTGGAGACGGGAAAGCTTAAAGAAAACTCCTAAGAAATATTCTAAAGTTGCCCACAACACTTGTAGTATCTGTAAGGTTACTTCAAAAGGTTCATGTAAAATGTATATTGTGAAAAAAAAACTATGCATGGATTTCAAATGTTTTTAGACCAAATTAGTTTATCTTTTAATTCTATTCCTCTACACACTTGCAGAAGTAGTCTCATACACGCAAATATCCTAGTAAAATACAAATGACTATTATATTTCAAGATGAAGACAATTAAATAACTTATAGCTCACATCCATTCCTCAACTTCAGTCACAAGTTGGACTTTCTTTGGAGGGAGTAAAATGGCAGTGAGACTTGTGAAGAAAAAATGAAGATTATAATAGGTGATTACATTAGATTACACTAAAGTACGGGAAGATCGAGGACATCCTGGCTCAGCATCAGTGTGGAAAGGTCACAGGATTGTTAAACAGGCTTCTACCATTACCAAACAGAAAAGGAAAGGGCACTGCAGTATATTATTTTCACTCACAAGGCTCTTGTCACTGAATTAATACTTTGGAATAAGAGAGAGAAATGGGCTTGTAGAAATAGGATGGTTTGGCGTAAAAGCAAAGAGAGGTGTTCAGATGATTTCAGGTGCTCACAATGGAGAATTAGGGGCAAGAAAAAAAGCACCAAGGCTGATGTCAAGCAGGGATCAGCAGGCTTTTGTGTAAAAAGTCAGATCATAAATAGTGGGGCTTTGTGGGCTCTACCATCTCAGTCGCAACTATTGAGCTCTGCTCTGCAGCAGGAAAGCAGCCTTAGCCATCCTGGAAGAAACGAGCATGGCTGTGTTCTGAAAAACTCTCTGCAGAAAAACAGGCAGCTGGCCAATTTGGCCTATGGCTAAAATGTACTGATCCTAGATCTAGAGTGCCAAGTTGGCACTTCTCAAAACTCAGTGAGCCTCAGAAATCCATTCCAGGGCCTGTGAAAACAGCGATAGCTGAGCCTACCACCAGAGCTTCTGATGCTGTGCAGCTGCGACGGAGCCCAGGGATCTGCATCTTTATCAACTTCCCAGCTGTTGCTTATGACTCAAGAGGATGCTCAACGTTTTAACTAACTGTCAAAGTTTGCCTCCCATTGGCTAGAAGCCTGGCACTCATAGTCAAGTTCCAACTTGAAAACTCAATCAAAATCAAATAATTTAAAGAGAAGCAGGGGAAAACACAAATGCTTGGAATTTTGTTCATTCTTGTTACTTCAGTGTAAATTTTATCATTGCCTCATCAGTAAAATAAACACAATTCCCCCTCAATCTCTTTCTTCAACATTTACCCCAACATGCTCTTAAGTCCAATAGATTTGAGAAGTATTAACATCTATGTCATGGGTTGAATAGGATTTGGCTCCTGAACTAATGCAGGATTTTAAAGTCCTAAATTAATAGTACTAAGAGGGTAGAAACGTATGATGCTTGGGAGGTGGCCATAGTGGGGAAGTACTGAGGTCACTGGGGTTGTGTGCTTAAAAGATATTGTCCTCAGAAGGTTGGTTATAAAAACCTGAATCAGGGGTCCAGTAGCTCCCCCTACACCCTAGTTCACCAGGTGAACCTTCATGTATATTCCACCATTGTTATCCACTGCCCTCATCAAGGCCAAATCAAGGCACCACCCAATCCTGAACTAAAAACCCTCCTTTCCTTTCTAAGTAGACTTTGTCAGTTCAGTACGGTAACAAAAAGCTTGGCTAGTGCAGTCAATAAATCAACCCCAAAAATACAATCAGATTTAAAATTAGGTTTAAACAAAAAGGTAAATGATGCCAGCAAAATCGATCTCTAATTCAAAAAGCTTCATTTCAATAAAATTGAAACACATATACATTTATAAGGCAATGTAAGAATTTTTTTCAGAGTTGCCATTTTATGTCCGCAAGAATCCCATGAGGCAGATAACACAGCAATTACCATCCTTCCTTTACAAGATGAAGAAACTGAAGGAAATAAACCAAATGGTGATGACATGCAGATTACTTAAAATTTTTTCTTCAAGCACTAACTTTGCCTATCAAGTCTTAATTTGCATTTTTCAAATCCAAATCAAACGAATCTCTTTAGGACTGTCTACAATGTGTCTTCCTTGGGAAAACTATTCCAGTAAGATCTATCGGTCCATATTCATATTTGTAGGTCTAATGCTGAAACCACCCAGGCAAGTCTAACCAAGATTTCTGAACTTGAATCAAAGGGCAATTTAAAGCCCACTCAACCATTAGCGCACGCAGGTGATAGATTATGGAAGTGTGGTGATCCAGCAATATAACAGAAACGCTCATCAAAGAGCAAAATATTAACTTAGATAATCCAAAAAGTAGAGCAGCAAGCCTAGGATGAGAGCTCTCCAGATTTCCAGGCTCTTTCTGTAATGATAATGAAAGTGTTTGCATTTGAATAGGAATTTACGCAAACCACTTTCACACCCACAAGAGGCAAATGTTTCAAAAATAAATAGAAAAGCATAACCCATGATATGCTGGGTGGAGACACCAAAATACTATATACACTAACCATAATGTTCAATAACGATACTACTCTCACTCTAACCTGTGATCTGAATAGGCCAGTAAAAATTTGTAAGTTTATACAAAATGATTATAAGAAAATCCTCACTGAAAATAGTGTTTTGTGTTTTTCATTTTACAAGCCATCTAATTATATCACAAGTAACTAAATTAGAGATAAAAATGACTTCTTAAAAAGATAATCTCAAATTTAATATGACATTATACTGCTGGAACAAAAACTCAGTTAAGATATTAAGCCTAGGGCTCGGCACAGTAGCCTAGCAGCTAAAGTCCTCGCCTTGCAAGCACTGGGATCCCACATGGGCACCGGTTCTAATCCCAGCGGCGCCGCTTCCCATCCAACTCCCTGCCTGTGGCCTGGGAAAGCAGTCGAGGACAGCCCAAAGCCTTGGGACCGTGCACCCACATGAGAGAGCTGGGAGAGGTTTTGGGCTCCTGGCTTCGGATCAGCACAGCTTCAGCCATTATGGCCACTTGAGGAGTGAATCAACAGACAGAAGATCTTCCTCTCTCTCTCTCCTCTCTGTTATCTGACTTTGCAATATAAATAAATAAATCTTTTTTTAAAAAATGTTCATTTCACTATATGCTCCTGATGGAACTGAGCCTGTGTTTAGCACTGGGAAAGTGTACATTTGGAAATTGCCGGAACTTACATATGTAATTGTCAAACTAGTTTGAGTTATCTTGGAGATGCTCTAGAAATAAAAGTAAGTATGCTGCACTTTGTAATCACTCACCCACCCACGCGATTCGCTCCTGAGGCAGCTAACATTTCTTGTATAAATAAGGAGACAATGGCTACACTGTTCCCAAAGGTTATCAGATAAGGTCTTAGAGGTTTGCCTGATGAGTCACAAAGCAATGGCGATTCATATATTTAGGATCACGTGTAGAAAGGTAAAAAAAAAAAATCTACAATTTTTAAAGATATATCTATTTTTATTGGAAAGTCAGCTCTACAGAGAGAAGTAGAGACAGAAAGATCTTCCTTCCATTGGTTCACTCCCCAAATGCCCACAATGGCCAGAGCTGAGCCGATCTGAACCAGGAGCCAGGAGCTTCCTCAAGATCTCCCACACGGGTTCAGGGTCTCAAGGCTTTGGCTATCGTCTACTGTTTTTCCAAGACACAAGCAAAGAGCTGGAAGAGAAGCAGAACAGCTGGGATTAGAACAGGTGCTCATACTGGATCCTGGCGCATGCAAGGCGAGGACTTTAGCCACTAGGCTACCATACCGGGCCCTACAATGTTTTCTAAAAAAACAATTTTTAGTCCGTAAGGTGGCAGGAATAAAATAGTAATCCATACACCATTACCACAGTGGGACTGGAGACCTCTCATTTAATAATAAAATCTGCATCTGGTTAAATAATAATACTTCCATTCCACATTTAACTATAGCTAGATACTTTATACTCAGGGTTAAAAGCCTGAAATACATACTCAACACATATTTTGGATATCTTTTAAGCAACACAAGAAAGAGAGAGAGAAGAATACAATTACAGTGGTCATTCCTGTTGAGAATCCAAACATTCAAACCAACCATTACAAAGCCAAAAAAAAAAAAAAAAGGAAAGAAATTATATTAAAAGAAAGCAAAAACTGTGTATTGACATCCAAAAAAAAAAAAGTAGTTTAAAAAGTAGCTTAAGTGCTATAAAGTAAAAGTGTCTTATTATCAACAGATGCGGATGACGCAAAAAAGCCAACCAACCAACTTAGTTACAGTGTGGAGGCAGTAGGACTAGGAAGCGGATAATACACCCATCCATTCCGCAGAAAAACAGGAAGAAATTCACCTCCCCAATGTGGAGGGATTTACATAAACAATGGTTTAGCAAACATCAAAAAATTAAATTTAAAGTATCTAAAATTCACTTTGTCACATCACGTAAAGCTCCCATTTAATTGACACTCAATCACAAGGTAGGGAATGAAAAGTACCTGATCTTAGGAAACCAAATTATTTCATATGAAAATTATCCTTCAGGATCTGCAAACTGTAACTGTAATAGAAAAGAAATCTACTTTTCAATCCTAAACACGTTCATTCTGAGAGATTCACAAACAGATAATACAAAATGACCGACATCTACTAAAATGAAACCAGTACCTCGCTTTTCAGATACATCATGCACTGAATACTAAGCATTATATTCACTGTGATGGATGCCTTCAATTACCACCTGTCATCATCACACCTTTTCTTAGTCCTCACCCAGTGTATTGGCATTTCATAATTATTGGTCTTCCCTATTTTGAAGCTTCCATGTTATCCATCCATTCTAATTCTTCCATGAGTTACACTTCAGTTATCCAACTCAGTTAACCCCCAAGAACTCACTGACCAACAGTTTCACTTCCACACTGATGACTCCCAAAGCTTTAGTTATTCCATACTTTATATTCCAGTTCTACCCTGGTATTTCCAACAATGCGCAACTGGAAATGGCTTGCACTCAAAGTGTTGCTGCAAATCATGAATACTAGGCAGCAGTTAAAAAGCAGAGACAGACACACTGATTGATATGGAAGTATCAATAGATCTGTGATTTAATTTTTTAAACAAACAAGTTCCAGAAATATGTTTTAAAAACTGAAAAGGTACCTCTGGAAGATGGGACATAAATATTAGGAGATTGGAGAGTTACCATTTACCTTTGTACTATCTATGAAGGAACTGCTAAAGTTTCGGAAAACATGGAATTAGCAAACAAGCTTATTTTTGGAACAAAAAAAATTTGAAATCCATGCACTATTTTAGCATTCATATTTTCGATGAGATTTTTAAAAGCCATTTATATGCATAGATTGTAAAAACTTGCACCAAAACATAATTAGCTTTTAATTCCATTTTTCTAAATACTTTTTAAAGTATATTCATGTTCAAGTATGTTCATATTTTTCAATTTACTATACACATTACTTTTTTTTTTTATTGTTGCTTACATTGTATTATGTAGTACAGTTTTATAGGCGCTGGGGATTCCCCCCACCCCTCCCATACCCCTCCCCCCATGGTGGATTCCTTTTATACTTCACTTTATAAAATTAATATAAAGAAAATTCTTACATCTCAAAACTGAAAATACACATTGCCTTCAAGTCAAACCACCTTCCAAATTAAAATCTTCTCCATGGCAAGTCAAAGGGAGGCTCTCATTATACTTGCTTGGGATCTACAACCAGTAATAGCACAGTGGTTGCAGAATAGAAAGGAGAACAGGTTCTACATCTTCTCGAACCCTGTAGCACAAACCCAGAGCCATGAGTGGTGATTCTAGAATCTGTCCTATCAGTTACCACTACAAAATTTTAAAAATGTGGAAACAATACATTCCATTAGCTTGTTGGCTGCAGTCAAGTGCCTGCTCTGTCTGCAACAATAATTCAGTCTTGGAATTATTTAGGTGTGCAGTGCTGATGGGCAACCAAGATGCCAAGACTCAGCAGCTGTGGGAGTAGTTTTCAGAGATAATTCTGGTATTCTTTATTACAAGATGTAGGAATAATTAATCCATGGAAACCACACCAAATCCACCACCTACAAATACCTATCTCTGAAATCTCATTACTTCTGGTTTGGCATGTGTGGGAAATTAACCAACTATTCTGTGTACTGGTTCAGGAGAATTAGAAGGAGAGCCAAAGAGGTAGAGAAAGTTAAACAAACTATATATTGAGTAGATGTCCAAGATTTCCATATTTCCATTGTTAAAGCATACAAAGATTATGGCTGGCTCCATAGCTCAACAGGCTAATCCTCTACCTTCAAGCACCAGCATCCTATATGGATGCCCGTTCATGTCTTTGCTGCTGCTCTTCTGATCCAGTTCCCTGCTTGTGGGCTAAGAAAGCAATAAATGGCAGCCCAAGGCCTTGGGATCCTGTACCCATGTGAGAAACCTAGAAGACACTCCTGGCTCCTGGCTTTGGATGAGCTCAGCTCCAGCTGTTGCAGCCATTTGGAGAGTGAATCAGCAGATGGAAGATCTTTCTGTTTTACCCTCTCTGTAAATCTGCTTTCAAGTAAAGATAAATGAATATTTTTAAAAACACAAAGCTTTATCAATTAGTTTGGTCATAAGCATTGAGACTTCCTTCACTAAAGACCCAAAAATTTTATCTCTGAAAGAATGAATTGTATATACAACTTTTAATAAGCAGTAGTAAATTTAATTAGAAAGTCAAACAACTAAAATTTACAGTAAACAAACTCTGAAAATTAAGACATTTTTAAGGGAATCCAATGCAGCATTTTTACAATTTGAATCAAAGCGGAATGTAACCTGAAATGAACAGACTCTACAACCAGTTAGAATCGTACGTGATTTTGGGCAAATTACTCACCACCCCCTCTGGATCACAGCGTTGTCTATAACGTGGGTACAAAAGATGAAATAAAGCATGTAAAATGTCTAACATTAGAAAGATAAATGTCAATTCTCTTTATGAAGAAGGTATTAACTTATGAAAGTTTTTTTGAACATTTAAATGCTCAAAGTTGCTCTAAAAAGTGCCCTTACCACATTTAAAATGTATAAACATTTAAAAAAATGCAGTAATTGAAGAACAATTTCTTTCCTTTTTTTTTTAAGATTTATTTATTTTATTGCAAAGTCAGATATACAGAGAGGAAGATCTTCTGTCCAATGATTCACTCCCCAAGTGAGCACAACGGCCGGTGCCATGCCAATCCGAAGCCAGGAACCAGGAAACCCCTCCAGGTCTCCCGCGCAAGTGCAGGGTCCCAAGGCTTTGGGCCATGCTCGACCGCCTTCCCAGGCCACAAGCAGGGAGCTGGATGGGAAGTGGAGCTGCCGGGACCAGAACCGGCACCCACATGGGATCCTGGGGCATTCAAGGCGAGGACCCTAGCCGCTAGGCCACGCCGCCGGGCTCAAAGAACAATTTCAAAAAGTACGGTATACTTGTTTGTTTATTTATCGACAGGAGCTAAAATTAGAAAGGGAAAAAAAAATTCAACTTAAAGGAAATATGCAGGAACATGATTTACGGGATATTGGTGAAACAGTTCATCAGGTGAAATCATCGTGCATACAAGAAAAAAAAATGGAGAGAGGGTGTATAGAAGTATCCTATGGTCATGGATGTTAAGGGAGTCCACAGAAAGTATTTACAAGGGCAACTTGTAAATGACATGTCCTAAGGCAATGGATTAGAAGCAGACACAAAGACTTGGAGAAGGCGGTACATGTACTGAACAGTGATGGAGTTAACTCATATCCCTATCAAGTGGTCCCACAGTGGAACTCCATCATCGGGAATCAGCGTGGCTTCCCTATGCCCAATGATGTCTGCCATCTGTAGGAATCCACACTGTTCTGGTGAAAAGGTGTTTTCCTCTGTGGAAATGCAGCCTAGTTCCCACCACCTGGATTCTTCCCAGGCTACCAGCAACGTGCATTCCTTTACCTTGTGAAATGGTTGTCGCTGCAATCCTTTTCATGATGCATCTACTCAGTTCTGGAAAAATCTCGGCTCTTTTGGTTCTTTCCTAACCAGTTTACCTACAACGTACAGCTCTAATTTCTAGGTAAGACTTTCCAACATCATGTAACATTCCCATTATGACAGTAGAAACCCAAATAACTGACTCAATGAATACAAGCGAAAGCCACAGTAATTAGTACAGGTGAGTATAGCTTTTTTTCTGTCAAATTACATATATTTACATATTAATCTAGTATTTAACATAAAGGGTGCATCTCACTCAATTTTCTGGGAGATGGCATTCTTGGAATTACAAGAATGTAATATAAGGCCTACAAGCAACTTAACAATTCTTCTTTAATTGTGTACAAGCACAATTCATACAGACTGATTTTTTTTAAGGTTTATTTTTATTCGAAAGGCAGATTTACAGAAAATAGGAGACACAGAGAGATACAGGTTCACTCATCAAGTGACTGCAACAGCCAGAGATGAGGAACTGATCTAAAGCCAGGAGCCAGGAGCTTCTTCCAGGTCTCCCACATGGGTGCAGGGTCCCAAGGCTTTGGGCCATCCTTGACTGCTTTCCCAGGCCACAAGCAGGGAGCTGAAAGGGAAGTGGAGCCTCAGGGACAAAAACCAACACCCATATTGGATCCTGGCGCTAGCAAGGCATGGATTCAGCCATTGAGCCATAGCACCAGGTCCAGGAGTGATAGCTTAATATTAAATTAAATCACTACAGCAGAAAGCCATCAACTCCTATTGAGGCAATCCTTGTTCTGTATTGTTCCAAACATCAGACAATCATCATGTTAGCATGAGATGAATGTCATAAATCAATGTGAATCTTAAAAGCCCAAGAAATCAAAGCCAAATACAGGCTAAAACTAAAATCTTCCACAAGGCTAAAATGCACAGAAGGTAAAAATCCTGGTTTTAGTCCATTAGCTTCATTAGCTTTAGTCCATTACCTTCCCCCAACCAAAGAAAAAGCTTATCCTACTTTGTAAAAAAAAAAAAAAAAAAAAAAACAATTGTAAGCCTCCAAAAAGCTAACCCCCACATACATAATCTAAATTTTAAGCCCATTAACTCTCAATCATAGATGCACATAAGAGTCACTTAGCTTTAAAACACATATATGTTCAGCAACCCTAACCCACTCCCAGAGTTTCTGCTTTCACTGCTCTGACACAGGGCACCTGTACTGATCTTTCTTCGAAGCTCCCTTGGGGATTTTAACATGCAGCCAGGTGGAGAACCACTACATTAAACTTACGTAGCCTATGGTGACAAATGCTCTGAGGTTGATAAACACACTCCTTGCCTTTTAATGAGATCTTATTAAAATGACTCAATTCATTCCACAGCCAATTAAGTGACTCCCACATTGCAGGCAGCAGGGTACGTGGTTTAGAAAGATGAGAGACCCATTCCCTGCCCTCAAGAAGCTCCCTATTAGCTGGGTACAGAGGCCCATAAATAAGTAACTGGAATTAAATACTGTGAGTACTCGGGAGGTGTAGGCAAACACAGCATGCCTCACCAAAGTGCTTGTCTTCCCGGTGAGCAAGGGGCATGCTGCAGCACTCCAGTTGCAATAGAGGGTCTACCAGAGCAGGAAACTCACAAGTTCCAAGTTACTAAATAGCCAAACAACCAGGGCAAACATTCACCTACTCCAGGTGAAAACACTGTGCATACTCTCTCACAAACTGCGCTACAAGAAAACAAGCATTTTTCTAGGTTTTAATTTAGATGAACTGTCTTAAAATTTCCTTACTGTATTACTTTTACTTGCACACTTACCTATAAAAGTATAAATTTGTAAAAAGATACTATAAATAATCCTGATCAAGAAAAAAAAAAATGAGTCCTTAAGCTGTATTTGCATAATACCTTTCCTTTGCAGTAATTGATACATTTGCTAAAGAAAGTTTGAGGAGTATAAAACATCATTAAGGAAGACTGGCTGGTTTCAGTCCTCTGAAAGACTCTACATGGAAAATGTTACGGAAACAATGATATTCAATGGATTTTAAATTTTTGTGTGTGTGTGAAACTGAAAAGTAAGAAACAGAAAAACCTGAAAGAATGGCATCCTTCCAATTTACAAATCAAGTACAAGAGTCCCGCAAAGGTGGTCTGCACAGGAGTAAAGGCCACAGCCCTTGCGAAGAAAACATATACCCAATGATGATCTAATACTTTAAACACTCATCAATTCTTTATGACGTCCCTTTCAACCCAAGAAAAAACTCACAGTAGTGAGTCTAGATTCAATGAGAACTTCCATATATGCCACCCAAGTAAGGCCTAGTCCGGAGCAGGTGAGTGGGTAGTCAATTAGTCTTGAAAAGCGAAATTTGTTTTAAAATAGCTTAGCGAAAATTTAAACCTGTTAAGACCCAGTGCTGAAAAATGACTTGCGATACTAATCTAATAAAAAAAAATAATAAAATAGCATTGAGCTTAGCTAAAAATCAACAAAAAGGTTGTCATTGCAAGTACACATCTTCAATACT
Organism: Ochotona curzoniae; assembly: GCF_017591425.1. Taxonomy (NCBI): domain Eukaryota; kingdom Metazoa; phylum Chordata; class Mammalia; order Lagomorpha; family Ochotonidae; genus Ochotona; species Ochotona curzoniae. The sequence continues at coordinate 13,188,289 of NW_024465023.1, read as the reverse complement.
CTGGTTTCTCTTCAGAAAACAAATACACATCTTCAAGGCTTTTCTGTTGCGATCCAGACTGAACAAATTCCAAGTTAAAATGTGTGCTGTCAAGGTCCCTGCAAGAAAATCTCAAGCGAATTTCAATTTCCAGATCAATATATACTGAGACCATTTACCAGAGAAGCCTTCAACCTTTACACAGGATGAGGAACACTATCATTACATTCTTTTAACACCAAGGCTGTCTTGGACTCATTATTTCATGAAATGGCATTTTATAAACGGCACTGACCAAGTCAGATTTTGTAGGATAGGAATGAGATTTCTCAGTTCACAGTAAAAGTAGCCATATAATACCTGTTACCTCCAAATGAGCCCGCTCCGACTGCTAAGGCCATTCTTAAACATCAGAAGAGATGGAGTCAATTCTGGCTGAAAATGCTTGATCAATTGTAAGTCAGCAGAATGCTGTCTGTTAATGTGCTGCTCATCACTTCTCATCACTTGTGATATCCGCAGATCACACTGTCACCTTCCCAAACCATAAGGAATCAGAACCAGTTACCAAAACTGATTCAGCGATGACTATTTTCCATCATCACAATATAATTAATGTTTTAATTTCACATTTTCTAATTATGACTTTGCTGGTTCATTTACATCAGCTACAAACTAACACACAAAATACATCACTCACCCACACACAGTCTCATTTGGGGGCTTCTGGGAGACACCTAATTTCCCTTTGCTGGGTGCTCCTCAGAATGAAGAAACTAAGGGAATTCTTGATACATATTTTCTCTCCAGAATTGTGCTATTTACATGTGGCTACTGAGCACCTGCACTGTGGCTGATCTAAGGAAGTGAATTCTGAATTGTATTCAATTTTCATGAATCATAAATTTAAATTTACAAAGAGAGACAGGCTTCAGGTACTGGAAAACTTTCACCTATGTTTGCAAGAACCTGGGTTTGTGAATCCACTTTCACACATGCAAATTTCATTAAACCTAAATACAGATCAGGTAATTCTGATGAAAATTTAGCTCCACAGGAGAACTGAGACATGCTGTTAGTGTAAAATGCACATTAGGCTTCAGAGATTGAGTGTAAAATAAAGGATGTAAAACGCCTCATGGAAGGTCTTTATATTGATTACATGCTGAAATGATAACAGTTTGGGATCTACTGGGTTAAAGACAATAATTGATCTAAATGAATCGCACATTTGTTTTTAAATTTGTTTCAAGTGGCTACTAGAAACATTTTTTAATTGCATATGTGGCTCTCATTATGTATTTTTTTGGACAGCACTGCTCTTAAGAGCACTTCCACAATCACTTTACCAGACACGTTTGGAAATCCTCCTGCTGACAGACAGGCTGGTGCTATAACAATAGGGGCAAGGAGTATCATGTCCTCCTATCAACTGGGGCTGAGTAAAGTGTGTAGCAAGCTCTAGGCACAATTTCACCCTGTGAAGCAACATCGTGATACTTCAAGATGGAAGGAGGGGGGAAGAAAGAGTTATCAGCACTCAAACAAATTGAAATTGAGTACTGCAGACAACTTAAAAGAGAAAGAACCAACTGCTCTAAGGTCTTGGTTTCATTTCCCAACTGCAGACCTTAAAATAGACAACAAAGCACCGCTTGGGGAAAAAAAAATAATAATAATAAAGGGGGGGAATGTTCCAATGTTTGCTATCAGGCAATGCTTATGAAATGAACGAAAACTGCTCTTAAATCTTATCCCCTCAACTTCGAAAGCCCCAGAATAGATCTGAGCTAGGAAATCAACTTCAGCTCGCCAGCATTTCCTTCACGAGCAAATCAGCAGGATTGTGCACTTGGAATATTGTTTGACAAGAATGAAAAGGAAACTATTCAAAACAGATTTAGGGAATGGACAATTAGATGAGGAACTGCAGATTTAATTCTCAATCAGCACTGTGATTAATCTGATTCCCCGCTTTTCCCTAGTGTAATTATACGACACAGATGAAAGGATGAGCATTTGGACTGTCAGTTCTATATTCTAGACCAGCCCGGTGACTCAAAGCAGACGGCTCGACCACGCTAACCACCAGCCCAACAACAGTCGAGGGGAGCCTCGAGCACTGATTGAACAGTTATTGCATAACGAGGCATTAAAAATTCGAGTGTCCCCCAACTCTTTCCACGGTCGTCTACACCCGGTGGAAGATTTTGCTGAAACGGAATGCACCCCGTCTTGAAATGACCCCCCTCCGATCCGGGCATAGGGTGAACACAAAGGCATCTAATATCCTGCACAATAGACACACACCCCACAATTAAAAAGCCCGGACGCTCTTTCTTTCTCCCTGCACGCGAGCAAAGGAAATGCAAACTGCTCTTTTCGCAAATGGTCTACGGTACCAGCAAGGTAACAATAACCCCAACTGTCCCCAGGAAGCAATTATAAAATCATTTCTGCCTCGTCCCTGTACAACCGTCAGATAAAATGCAGGCAGCCGGCCCTACGCCTTACGGGGTGGCCGGCCTCGGCTCGGCTCGCCGAGAACCCCCTAGACCCCCGCTTGGCAGGCGATCCAGGTACACGTCTATAAATACTCCAGGGTGAGGAGGACGAGGAAGGCAGAAGGGAGAAGGGAGGCAGGGCAGGGGGGCAGGCCCGGAGCGGGTGCGGGAGGACCCGGGCATCATTGAAATGCATTTTTCCACACTCCCGCTCCCTCGCGTGGAGACTCACTTGCCGATCACCTCGCACAGCTCGTACACGTCCTCGAACAGCACGTCGTCGTCGGCCATGGTCCGGAGGGGGGCAGCGGCCGCAGCGTGGAGGGCTCCGAAAACGGGGAGTGGGGAGCGCCTAAGAGCTCAGTGCCCAGCCCGGGCTTCTCCTCCTCCCTCCTCAGGACCCGCGAGCCCCTCGGTGCTGAGGAAGCTCGAACGGGGCGGCGAGGCCAGAAGAGACTGCAGCGCCTTCCTCTGCGGGCGACCGCCCCGGCGCGGGCGGCGGGGCCGGGGCGCGGGAACGAGGGCGGCCCGGGCCCGGCGCCGCCCGCCCGCCCGCCCGCTGCTCCTCGAGCTGCTCGGGCCGCGGTGCCCGGCGTCCGGATCCTCGGGGAGGGGAAGGCGCGCTGCCGCGCTTCTCCACTCGTCAGCCCCACGCGGGCCGCGAGGCCGCGACCGCTCCCTCTGCCCGAGAGCGGCTCCGGCGCGGCGCGGGGCAGCTCGGACTACAGCGGGGGCCGCAGCAGGACCATGGAGGGGAGAACTGCCGCGGAGGGAGGTGGCGGCGGATCGGCGCTGGGGACCAGGAGGCGGCGGCAGAGGCGCTCCCTCCTCCTTCTCCTCCTCCCGCCGCCGCCCGCCCGACAGTGGGTGGGGGCTTCGCGGGCCGAGCGCTCCGGGCGGACGGGGAACCGCGGCCGCCGCCTCCGGCTCCTCCCCCTCGGCCTGGGCAGCCGACCGGCTCGCGAGCCCCGCGCACCCGCCTCGCGCAGACACGCCCTCCTCCCTCCCACCGCTCCCGGCCCGCGCGGCCGCCCCAGCCTCAGGCCCCGCCCACTCCACCCCAGAGGGAGGCGGCGGCCGAGGGAGAGAGCGCGTCGGACGGCAGCGCGCATGCGCGCGGCGGCGGCCACGTCACTGGGAACGGTCGGCCGCTCTGAAGCTAGAGGGCGCGGGGTGGCGGGGCGGGGCGGGGGGTTGGCGAGCGAGGTGCGCGGGCTGCGGCTACCGAGGCGGGGCTGCTCTGGGTCGTTAGCTCCGCGGCCGGCCGTGAGCAAGCCGCGAACGGGGCCAGGGACAAAAGGTGTACGGTGGCACGCACGTTCTCCGACGAGATACTGAGAACTCCGACCGCTGCTGTCCACACGACCCCCCGCCCCGCCTCCTTCTTTTGTAATCCCCGGAAGCCTTTCCCAGTTTTAGCTTGGGGGAGAAAAAGGCAGGAAGAGGGTGCTAATGAATGGGAAAGCAAGGTGGAGAGAGGGTGTCACTCCAGACCCTGTTTGGCAGCGGGAAGCTTGTAGGTCCACCCTTGGCATTCTTTAAGGAAGATAAGGCTTGGGGGCGGCAGCGGTGGGGGTCGCCCAAGCATAGGATCCCACCAAAAACTGTCTAGGAAGGTGTGCAAAGACAAACGGTCGTGCACAGAGACAGCCTCTCCCGCGTTCTCCTGCAAAACTATCCAGCACCTACCGCCACCACAGACAAGGTACAGAGAGGTCAGCCAAAGCAGGGACACATCAAGACTTTTCAGCCCCTTGATGTTATGGGAAGCCGAAGTTCCCGGCACCTACTCTGCTCTCCATACTGCCTAGACATGTTAGACTTCTCGGGATGAAAATGCAACTACAGGATCAGCCAGGGAGTGAGGTTCTGGGTGTTGCCGCTGTGCTAGATTGCATTCAATATGAAGATTGCTGTTCAACTGAGCATGTGCGGAATGAGTCAACGCCATCAGACAGGTATATGCCTTAGTTGAAGACCAATAAAAAAAAAAGTCTTTGTTCCTCCGCACAGCAGAAGTGTCCAATTAGTTCATAAGTTCGCTTGCAGAAATCATCTGGTAAAATCCTCCGTACGGTAATTAGAAAGTATTTGCAGGGTGCAGCGGATGGAGTGGAAACTCGCAGCCTATTTTCTGCTCAGAGATATTCCGTGCTAAGCCTTGACCACTGCCTCACTGTTTGTCTGCTAAGGATTTGGGGTGCTAAATCTGTTTTTGATACATGCAGATCAGAAGAAAGATAAAATCGCACGAGGTTTTTCTTCTTTCCGGAAGAGCTCGTGTCTTCTCCCAAGAAAGGAGCCTCCGAGCGGGTGAACGCCCGCTGCTCTGAGAGTAAAGCAGTTCCAAGTCATTCCCCCCGACTCCAGGCAACCTGTTCACCTTTCACCTACTGAATAAGGTGTCACCCCATTCTGCCGCGGCGTGCACAGCTACCCTCAGAAGTCACCTTGTCAGCTTCCCTTGCTCCTGGCTCAAGTCTGAGTTATGCCAACACTTGGAGACTTCAACCCAGCGTTTGCTACCTTTCTTAAGGACCCACGCTCAGAGCTAGAAAAATATGGTTACAAAGCAAAAGAGCAGGTAGAGAGGGAAACAGCATCTGCAAGCATAAGACTGATCTCTGATCATGAAATCACAGCTGGTTTCTGTCTGGGAAGAGCCTTAGAGGTCAGCTAGCCTAACTCCTTCGTTTCCAGATGTGCAGGATGCGGTAGAGGTTCTGCTAATAGCCATACGCCCACCCCTCCATTTTTGGCTCACAGCTCTGGGTTTGAGATGTGATCAGAATCACCTTCAACTGGAGAGGTGAGCCCTACCTAATTCATTACATCAATAAATGTAGCCCCCTCTTGCCACAGTGGTTGCAGTAATTTAATCAGCTCTTGGCATTCCCAGGTCACATGTCTGGAATGCTTCAGGGTCTTTGAATCCGCATGGAACTTGTGACTTTCCTCGTCTAATTTGAACTTGAGCCTCCCTGCTTACAGGATGGAGTAATACAGAAATTTTCTGCAATGCACATTTCTCTGACCTTGGACCTTGTATGATGGCTGCTGAAGTCACCTCACTGCTTCCAGGCCTAAAATAATCAAACTTAGAGCAAGCATTTGGCCTAGTGGTTAAGATACCTGTGCCCCATATTGTACCACCTGAACTCAATACCTAGCTCTAGTTCTTGAGTCAAGCTCCTCCTAGTACAGATCTGGCAAAGCTGTCTCAAATACATAGGTCCCCTTCTCCCACTTGGGGGGCCTGGATGGATTGCCCACTCTCAGCTTCATTCAGCCCTGGCCATTGAAAATATTTGAAGTATGAGCCAGCATATGGGGGAGGGCTCTCTCTCTCTCGCTCTTTCTCCTCCACCCCCACACAGCCTAATAATAACTAATCATTTTAAAAGAAGATAATTCCTCTCTGGGTTTTTTTTTTCCCAAAAATCCAATACTTTTTCAGCAAATAAATGCCACTATAAATGGTCAGTTGTCAATGATTTTGTTATTTTAGTTTTCACAAAGGAAATATTAAACATAACATGGTCAGATTTTTTTCAGATATTGAAAACTGAATATTCAAGAGTATGAACAAATGATACAAGATGTCTTTCAAGTAACAAATGTGGAGATTGGTTGTTGCTAGCATTAGATCAGCTATTCAAAGAATTGTGAATATAATCTAGGTTCATTCTTTCCGTTCTACAGTCCTTCACAGGTAAACATCTCAGCTTCACACTTGTCGCCTTATCATCACAAGGGGGCTGCTAAAATCTCAAACATCAAAGGCAGGAAGCAGCAGGGCAGGTTGAGAACTTTTTGCCCTTTCCCATACCTTAATTCAAACAATGCAGAGAGAAAATGTGGTTTTCCTATCTCACTAACCTGTGCAGAGTCACATAGCAACCATAACCTGCAAGGGGAGCTGGGGACAATGGTGTTTAATTTTTCCTGCTTCCTCTGCTAAGGTGGGCAAGACAGAAGGAGCTGGGGAATGGGCTTCAGCGGTCAAGCAGCAGTATCATGGTTTGAACAGGACCTGGCTCCCCAAAGTCATGTAGACACTGAAGCCCCAAAGTGTTTTGTTAGTGTCTCTGTGTGGTTGATCAATGAAAGATGGAGGCTGGATCCTGTGATAGTAAAGGAAGCCATCTTTTGGGAAGTGGCTGGATTGGACAAGGTTGCTAGGGTAGAGGGGCATGATCAAATCATGATGCCTTGTAAAGAGAGACACTATGAGATGGAAGAGTGTGCCTCCTGTCTGTCTGCTTCTTGCCTCACCATGCGATCACTCTCTCTACCAGTCCTGTCCTAAAGAGATTCCTGAACCAATGGAGGTACCCTGGTGTTGGACTACGAACCTTCAATCTGTAATCTGAAATAAGCCTTCTTCCCTTCTAAGTGGCTTCTCTCAAACAAGTTAGTTACACTAAGAAAAATCTACTGTCAAAGCAATATTTCTCGAGCTTCGTCATAACATAGGTGTAACTCTAGGAAACACATGAAAAGCTTTTACGAAATTTAGAAGCATCAAAAAAAAAAAAAAAAAAAAACCAAACCATGGAGACGCAGCTGGGGGCACACAAATTTGATTCCCACTTGTCAGTACAAATCCTTGATGATTTTGAGGTGTTGGGCTTCCTCAAAATCACATTGGACACTGAAGTTGTAGGACTCCCACACAGTTGCAGCAGTGACAGACACAGAGAAGGGAAAAATACACTCTGCAGAGAAATATTAGCAGGAAAGTCACTCAGAGGTCAGTGTGGCACAGGGCTAATTTAGGCAATTTGAGTTCAACCTCACTCTGTAGCCTGATTCTTTTAGTATGTAAATTATTACTGAATTAATGAATAAAATTAAGAATGACACTGCTCTTCACCGGCATAAATAAAGTTAGTGTCTCATGGTATAAACAGGATGTTCTAAGCTCAAATAAAAGACATCATTGTCTCTCCAGAAAAAGCTTTGTATACAAGGGTATTTCGGAAGTTCATGAAATACAGAGTTCATGGAATTAGAGAATTCAGAGATATGTTTATTTGGATGCAAAAATATTTTTCATAAAAATTTCATGAGAAGTAAATTATGGAAAAACTATGCATGGATTTCAAAATAATGTTTGCACCTAAATAAAAGTATCTTTGAATTCCATTTTCCTGTGAAATTCTTGGAGTATCCTGGTATTATTGAACTTACATTTGATATCATGTTCCAAATTATTTATTTTATATTTATTCAGTGAATGTCTGTGTTAGCCGGGGCTGTAAGTACAAATAAGGCACTGTTCCTGACCTCTCTGAGGTTCCTTCTAAAAGAAAACAAGGATCAGGCAAGTAATTACCCAGACAGAGTGATGGTGATTAGCATTTGGGAAGCCTGGAGCGCAAATGTCCTGGGGATCTATGGGTCAGGAAGGGCCCAACCAAGGGAATGTTGAGACAAAGCTGAAGAAAGCACTAAAATTAACCCAGTGAGAGGCTATTTGGCTGTAAGTAGATGGGAAAATGTGATGTCGTAGACGTGAGCAAGAATACACTCTTCTGGAGACACAGATTAGCTTGGATCACAGAATATAAGAAAAAGACACCAGAGGAAGCTGGAAAAATAGGCAGGAGCCAAGTACCACATGCATCAAAGAGCCCAGCCGCTAAATGACTGCAGATTTCATCGTTATTAAAGTCTTAACATGTATACTGAGGGACATCCCCCACCCAAACCCCACACATGAAGGGAATTCTGTTCTTGGGTCATTCTTTCGTGCGTGGTGCATACTGTCCTCTCCCTTAATTACTTTTAAAACTGCAGCCACTCCTGTCGTAAATGTGAAATTCTTTAGAATGTTCCATTCCAGTCCTCCCTTTCCCCCCTCCGTGTGCCCCAAGCCAGGTTCAGTACCATCTTACTTCAAAAGCTCATGTCTGTGACTTCAGAGGACTTTCCCAGAAGCTGTTGGAAGCATTTTCTCCATCCTGACTCCTCCCATCTGACTCTTAGTCATCAGCCAGCTACAGGTTGTGCAGGAATGTGAAAGCCCAGCTCCCTTGCCTGGAGAAGAAAAGACAACTCGGAGAGGTCACTTGCTCTCCAGAGCTCCCCTGTGGGACAGGATCAAGTTGCCCTTCACAAAACATCGCCTGAGATTGCAACATTCTGCCATATGCCATTGGGACTGCATCACTCGGAATTCTTTTCATGCCAAGTTACAGAAAACTCAAACAAACTAAAAACTATGTGGATAAACTATTGGCTTGCAAGATGACAAAATTGAGATGTATGCTAGCTTCAGATGAGGCTTGAACCCGCACTTGGAGGATGTCACTGAAGACCCACGCCGTCCCAGTCTCTGCATTCTGTGATACTGGCTTTATACTAAGGTGCCACAAGGTAGCCCCCACCTCTAGGTGTCCTCTTAGGTAGCAAAACAGATGCTACTGTTGAAAATTCCTTTTTTTTTTTTCAATTTTTTTTTTATTGGAAAGGCAGATGTACTGAGAGAAGGAGAGACAGAGAAAGATCTTCCGTCTCTTGGTTCAATCCCCAAGTGGCCACAACAGCTGGAGCTGAACTGATGTGTAACCAGGAGCCAGGAGCTTTTTTCAGGTCTCCCACACAGGTGCAGAATCCCAAGGTTTGAGCTATCCTCTACTGCTTTCCTAGGCTAGAAGCAGGGAGCTGGAAGGAGAGTGGAGCAACCAGGACACAAACTGGTGCCCATATTGGATCCTGGCACATGCAAAGCAAGGATTTAGCTGCTAGGCTACTGCGCTGGGCCCAAAACAGATACCACTGTTTCAGATTTCATTTCTTCATAGAGCTGCTTCATGAAAACCTCAAGGGAGATAATGACAAACCTTCCCCTGCTGCTAGGCTTGTATTTTATCCTGGTGACTTGTTAATCACTTACCCTTTTCTGCAGTGTACCCTCCTCAGATACTATAGCAATCCACTGCTCCACTTTTTCACATTGAGTTCTTGCATCCAACTGCTTGTTCTGTCCTGCTCATCGTGGGGAACCCCAACACACATCCAAGAAAGAGAACACTCGGCATCTAGGACAATGCCTAAAGTGAAATAAGTATTCATGTTAGCTTTTTTCTGCAAGCCCAAGATGCAGGACACAGCAAGCGAGCCACACAAGAGGCCTTTATTTCAGAGAGGGAGTTAGCATGGAGCCGAAGTTGAGAGCAGAGAGAGAGAGCAGAGAAGAGCTGAGAGAGCAGGAGGAAAAGAGAGAATCAAGGAAAGAGGCAAATTTATAGCCTGGAGGTGGGTGTGGGGAATGCCAGGACAAGGATTGGCAGATGCAGCTGTGAGTAGACACCAGGGAGAAATGCCTCAGGGGACTCGTGGAGCGCGCAGTTTAAACCTGAAGGTCTATAAGCCTAATTAGGCAAGTGGGCCTTAAGGGGGCTGAGATCTAGGAGGTTTATGGTAGCGCTTAGTGACCAAGTATTCAAGAGGATCAAGACCTATAGGATTTAAGGCGGCACTGGGTTAGCAGACATTCCAGGTGGCGCTGAGGCCAAGGTTCAGAGTCCCTCCTTACAATTCTAATGGCATTTGTTAGGGTGAGTGTTTGGCCTAGGCGTAACCCACCAGTTAAGATGCCTGTGTCCCGCATGGGATGTGCAATGGGTTGGAGGTATCCCATCCATTTTTCACTGACATTTTAAATTTACGATGGGATCACTGGGAGAGTGAGCTCACTGTATCCAGAAGCAACTATAAATGCTTCATGTATTTGTTTAAAGAATCACTACTACACAGAGAACAGAGAGCTAACAGAAATAGCTAAGTGATGAATTCATGGAGGCAAATGCTTAACTCAGAAGGAGCAAGATTTTCAGAGAGGAGGGGAGATTCAACACTATCAGAGATGAAAAGAAGCCAGAGTGCATGGACAGATTAAAAAAACAAAACAAAACAAAACAAAAAAACAAGAAGAAGCAGGCGGCACTGAGAACAGGGGCATGTATTTGGTGCACTGGTTAGGAATGGCCACACCCCATATGGCAGTGCATGGCTTTCACCGCTCCCTCTGCTTCTGATCTAGGATCCAGCTTCCTACAGCAAGTGATGACTTATGTGCTTGGCTCTCTGCTGTCCACATGGGAGATCGGCATTGACCCTGGACTGCTGGCTTTGACAGGGCACCACCTCAGTTGTGGACATTTGGGGAGTAAACGGGTGGATGGAAGAATTCTGCCTCTATTTCTTGTCTCTCTCCTTCTCTCTTTCTCTCTCCCTCCCCCATCCTTCCCCTCCCTCTTTCTCTTTCAAATTCAATACAAATTCATTTCTAAAAGTTAAAAAAGTAAGGCATTGGATGTATTTTGTCTACTTGAAAATTGTTAAACTATCTTTTGTGTGGAAAAGCAAATTAAAATCTCACACAGCAGTGGAATTTTTCCTTCTGTCTTTATGAGAAATTTCAAAAGGGAGCATAGGAAATTAAATCTCCACCTCAATTTCTTTTGCTTGTGCTTCCTGATGCAGTCTTTCCGGGATTCCATTAAACTATCATGGTAAAAATGTGCCCTCATCTACAATATGTACAATTGGTGATATGTATGGAGCTCAAGCTTGACAAAATTGCTAGGGGTCATGTATGTCACCAAGGCCCTAATATAAAGGAGTGTAATTTACTATGCTAAGTGCTCTGTGGAAAAGATTAAGTCACTAATAAGTCACCAGCATAAAATACACAGGAAGCTTTGTCATTATCCTCCCTGAGACTTGCATAAAGCAGATCCTTTTTGGGAGGGGAAAGTGATGACTCTGGTGACACAAATCTATGAAACTCCCCAAAAAGCATTTACCATACTATCATGCTAGATTTTCTTTTGAAAAATGGAGTCTCTCACTGAAAAAAAAAAATCTTTATTGGGGCCCGGGGTGATGACTCTGGCTAAATCCTTACCTTGAAAGAACTGAGAGCCCATGTGGATGCTAGTTCATGTCCTGGCTGTTCCACTTCCCATCCAGTTCGCTGCTGGTGGCCTGGGAAAGTAGTAGAGGATGGCCCAAAGCTCTGGGACCTGCACACACATGGGAGACCCAGAAGAGATTCCTGGCTCCTGGCTTTGGATCGGCAAAGCTCCAGCCGTTGCGGCTCCTTGGGGAGTGAATCAATGGATGGAAGATCTCTCTCTGTTCTCTCTGTAGATCTGCTTTTCCAATAAAAAATAAATAAATCTTAAAAAAGAAAATTCTTTACTTGCAAAGATGTTCTATAATGTCCAGATCATCACTAATATGATGTTTTTCATTTTGGCATGGGAAAAAAAAATAACGACTGTTGGCAGCAATTTTCAGGTCTGATAGGAACCCTTCAGTGATACTTTGCCTCAAGTGTCCTAATCAAATATTTCCCATTCAAGCTTATTTACCCTTGTTATTGCTTCTAAATTGTCTTGTAAGTGGAGACAATAACCAAGAAAGCAACCTTTGAAATGATGACAACAAAACCAAACTCAGGGAAAAATAAAGACTGTAATGTCCTATAAAGATGTAATGGAAGAGCCATGCATTGAGAGCTTGTTACAACGAACTCACATTCTGCAGAGACGTCCCACATATCTCATTTAATCCGTAGTGCAACTTTATAAAGTTGATATTAGCACCCTCATTTTACAAATGAGGAAACAGACTTGGGGAGAGAGGTTGAATAACAAATCAAGGATCACACACATTTAAAAGTAGGCCCAGTGATTTAACCAAGTCTGCCACATCTCAAAGACTGAATCACCATGCACTCTGTCATTAGCTTTCTTGTGTTTCTCTAAGACAGTACATCTTATTTTCACTTTTCTTTCAGATTAAGCAAGTATGCCCTAGGCAAAGAGTACAAAGAGTTGAATAACAACAGCAATAACTATAAAAGTTTCTGCTTATTGAAGTTTTATTTAGTGTCAAGTGCTGTGCTAAGTGCTTGTCAAGCATTTATTTGCTCATTTAATGTAGCTTTATTGAGCCTTTAATGTGTACTAGGCATTGAATGAAAATATGATTCTTATCCTCCTGAAGCTTCATGTTTGTGAGGGAGGAAGCCATAAATCAAACAATCATAGAAATAAACGTAATTATCTTGACACGAATCCTAATGCCATTCAACTAGGAAAAGGGTAGTCATTCAACAAAATGGCATTTAGACAACTATATCTTCACAGGCAAAAGATTATAATTGGATCTTTACCTTACATCATATTCAAAAATTAACTCAAATAGATCTAATATCTAAATATCAGACATCAACCATACAAATTTTAGAAGAAAACATGGAAAGATTTCATGATATTGAATTTGTCAGACATTGCTTGGGTATGCTCAAAGCACAGAAAGAAAGCAAAATTAGGTAATTTGTGTGCATCAACATTTAAAGCTTCTGTGTATCAAAACTCACTATCAGTAGAGTGAAAACAATCTATGGAATGGGAGAAAACATTGGAAAATCACACATCTAGGTGATTAATAGCCAGAATATGCAAAGAACTCTCACAACTCAGCAACAACAAAACTGAAATAACACAACTAAAATTACACAATGGACTTGAACAAATGTATTCTTTTTTTTTTTTAAGATTTATTTTTATTATTTTTTTATTGGAAAGGCGAATATACAGAGAGGAGAGACAGAGAGGAAGATCTTCCGTCCGATGATTCACTCCCCAAGTGAGTGCAACGGGCCGATACTATGCCGATCCGAAGCCAGGAGCCTCCCACGCGGGTGCAGGTTCCCAAAGCTTTGGGCGGTCCTCCACTGCTTTCCCAGGCCACAGGCAGGGAGCTGGAAGGGAAGCGGAGCTGCCGGGATTAGAACCGGCGCTCATATGGGATCCCGGGCGTGCAAGGCGAGGACCTTTAACCACTTGCGCCACTGCGCCAGGGCCCTACAAATGTATTCTTCAAAGAGTATGTACAGGGCCCGTGTGAAAGCCTAGTGACTAAATCCTTGCCTTAACTATGCCAGGATCTCATAATGGGCATTCCTTCATGTCCTGGCTGCTCTACTTCCCTTCCAGCTCTCGGCTTGTGGCCTGGGAAAGCAGCAGAGGATGGTCCAAGGACTTGGGACCCTGCATCTGAGTGGGAGACCTGGGATCTTGGCTTTGGTTTGGTTCAGCTCTGGCCATTACAGCCACTTGGGAAATGAACCAGCAGATGGAGGATCTTTCTCTCCGTCTCTCCTTCTCTGTGTAATTCTGACTTTCCAAAATAAATGAATAAATCTTTCAAAAAACAGAATATGTGCAAATGAACAAAAATATTGCAAAGGAGGCTCAATATCACTTATCATTTGGGAAATGCAAATACAAACCATGATGAGAAAAAATAGATGGAAGAATGAAAGGGGTGGATAGAGAGAAGGACAGGGGAAAGAAGAAAACAAGGATGGATGAAAGGAAGAAAGGAAGGAAACAGTGAGAGATTCAGGGAGGAAGAAAAGAAAGGAGTGGAGGGAAGAAAGTTTGTAAAAATGCAGAGAATTGGAACTCTTGAGTGCTGTTGATGAGAGTGTAGACTTGCATCTTCTGTTAAGACAGTATTGTGCATTCCTGAAAAAAATTACAGATAGAGTTACCAATGATTGAACAATACCATCTGAGTATATATCTAAAAGAAGTGAAGGGGTGGGCATGTAGCTTAGTTGGGTTTGATACTCAGCTCCAACTCCTGACTCCAACTTCCTAATTTAGATCCTGGGAGGCAGTGTTGAATCCTGTAATTCATGTGGGAGACTTTGGGTCCCTGGCTCCTGGTTCCAACTGTAGCCCAGTCATTGTGGAAATTTAGAGTGAATGAATGGATAGAGATCTCTCTTCCTTCCCTTTCCTGCCACTGAAACAGACAAGTAATTGAAAGCAGGATCCAAAAGAGATAGTTGTTATGGGGGAAGCAGTTGAAGGTGCAGAATGGAAAGGGAGGAGATGGAGTGGAGGGGGAATCCCTACATTTATAAAACTGTATCATGGAAAATAATAATAAACAAACAAACAAAAGAAATATGTGTAAGCTCTTATTAATAGCAACATTATCGTAGCTAAAAAGTGTAAACCACTCAATTGTCCTTTGGGAGCTGAATTATTGGCAGAATGTGTTATGCCCATATATGGAATATTACCAAGGGGTTCTTTAATATATTGTAACATGAATGGATCTTGAGTAAATTGTGCTAAGTGGAATAAGTCAGTCATAAAAGGTATATTTGGGTGTATGATTCCACTTACATGAAGGATTTAAAATAGTTATATTCGTAGAAAGTAATGTTGTAGTTGATGGGAACATGGAGAAGGAAAGAGAGAAGGTTATTTCATGGGTGTAGAGTTTTGCAAGATGAAAAGTCCTCTGATTGGTTGCACCACAATGTGACTATATAATACCACCAAACTATACCCTTAAGACTGGTTAAGATGGTAATATTTGTGTTCTATGAATTTATTATAAATAAAGTATAAAATATTTTTAAAGATTTATTTATTTTTATTGGAAAGGCAGATATACAGAGAAGAGGAGAGACAGAGAAGAAAATCATCCGTCTGATGATTCACTCCCCAGGCGGCCACAATGCCTGGAGCTGAGCCAATCCGAAGCCAGGAGCCAGGAGCTCTTCTGGGTCTCCCACAGAGGTGCAGGGTCCCAAGGTTTTGGGCCGTCCTCCACTGCTTTCCCAGGCCACAAGCAGGGAGCTGAATGGGAAGCAGGGCTGCCGGGATTAGAACCGGCGCCCATATGGGATCCTGGCGCGTGCAAGGCGAGGACTTTAACCACAATGCTATGGCTTCGGGCCCAGTATAAAACAATTTTAAGAGTATGATGAAAATATTTACCTCCTTTAATCTAACTACCTTTATGAAAAGGCTTTTTTTTTTTTTTTGTGGTCCTTTTATAGAGCTTTAGGGAGGCCAAGCCACTTTCTTCCCAAGGTGACACAGTTAATAATGGAAGGACATTTTCCAAGCCTAAAATTCATGTAAAAAACTGTTACTCAAATTACTAGGTCTTCAAACTAATGAGCAAAACTACCTCTTGGATTTGATCCCTGCAGTTGATGAAACCATAGAACACCAAATTTAGAGTGGAGTGTGGGTACTAGTGGGTGTCAAGGTTGCTGAAAATGGGCCTGTCACATGTAAGTATGTCAGTCCCTCTCCTCACCCCCGCCAATGAAAAGTGCTTCTAAGTGTGGAATCAGGATAGCAGTTTGGTTTTCCCCGTTTTTATTCCAAAGACTTTCATTCTGCACCAAAGATAACACCTTAAACCCACATGGAGGTGGAGCCAAGAATGTTTTAGTACAATCTGCCTTAATAGCTGGTTGGCAGGGCAGAATGACAATCTAGGGGAAGACTTCATAAGACAGAGCCTTTTGTTATATCCCTGGGTTCCAGTTTAATCACAGATTGCATTTTGCTTAAATAAAGGAGCTGGTGGAGGTGAACTAGGGAACATTTTGTCTAGGGAAAGGAGATAAATAGTAACAGATGTGCTGGCTGGATGATCATGGAGGCTGCTTGGGATTACGACCTATCACAGGTGCTTAGGTACTTCTGAGCAAAGTCACTATATTGTTCAGCAGAGCCACTCACATGGAATGGTTGAGCAGATCAAAGTTGAAGCTATTGTGAGGACTGAACTCTGGGTCAAAGAAGCACACTCACGGGCCCGGCGCGGTGGCGCAAGTGGTTAAAGGTCCTCGCCTTGCACGCCCGGGATCCCGTATGGGCGCCGGTTCTAATCCCGGCAGCCCCGCTTCCCTTCCAGCTCCCTGCCTGTGGCCTGGGAAAGCAGTGGAGAACAGCCCAAAGCTTTGGGACCCTGCACCCGCGTGGGAGACCCGGAAGAGGCTCCTGGCTTCGGATCGGCATAGTATCGGCCCGTTGCGGTCACTTGGGGAGTGAATCATCGGACGGAAGATCTTCCTCTCTGTCTCTCCTCTCTGTATATCTGCCTTTCCAATGAAAAAAAATAATAAAAATAAATCTTTAAAAAAAAAAAAAAAAAAAAAAGAAGCACACTCAGGTATCCAGGAATGCTGCAGTGTATCACAAGAATGGAGCTGGGATGGGCAAAAGTGCTATAGGCTTAAGTGAGACAAACAGGAGCTGAACTTTGTTCCAGTGATGGAACGTGGCCCCACCATCCCATCATTTTACCAGAGGAAAATGAAAATCGTAGCTATAGCTCACACTTGATTTCACAAGCAGATTATAGCTTCATTCCCAGAAAGCCCAAATCTCTAGAAATTCTTTAGGGCCATGACTTGAGAATATAAAAAGGATGGGAAAGGATTATGAGTATTTTGAAAATGCACTTTTCCAATCTAATGTGATGCTTTTCAGCCAGAAGAAAAACAAACTACTCTTAGCCTGTGAGCTATTTTTCTTACAATTACTTGTTCTGAAAGCAATGTACCAAACATTTAAAAGAATGCTAGACTCCACGATGATCTGGAATGAATGTTTTAAGAAGACAAGGAATGTAATTTGGGTAGATTTATCACATAAAAGGCCACATAGACCACTTGAAATAGTAACTTGTGGCTCTCAAGACAAATAGTGTCTCGTTGCTTTGTGAGTACTTCAATTAAGTGAATTAGTAGTAGGCTTGTAGAACGGTCTGCTAGAGTGCTCAGCATTTAGCCTTCTAAGACATGAAGGGTCATTTTTTCAACCCTTGGGTTATTGAAAGTCATAAAACCCACCATTAAAAGTCACTACATACCATCATACACAAAAACACACTACCTAGGACTTTGGTCTTGCTTAGGTCAGACTTGAATAAGAGAATTTCACATTGCAGCTAGCTTAGAAGCTGAACTTTTAAGTCATTAATTCTTTTTTTTTTAAGATTTATTTATTTTTATTGGAAAGGCAGATATACTGAGAGGAGGAGATCTTCCATCCAATGATTCACTCCCCAAGTGAGCGCAATAGCCGATGATATGCCGATCCGAAGCCAGGAGCCAGGAACTTCCTCCAGATCTCCCACACAGGTGCAGGGTCCCAAAGTATTGGGCTGTCCTTGACTGCTTTCCCAGGCCACAAGCAGGGAGCTGGATGGGAAGCGGGAGTGCCAGGAGTAGAACCAGCGCCCATATGGGATCCTGGTGCATTCAAGGCTAGGACTTTAGCCGCTAGGCCATGCTGCCGGGCCCAAGTCATGAATTCTTATTCTTTGTGACCCAGAAACAGGACAAATACTGAGAAGGGAAGTGAAAGACTCCCAGTTAAGTCATCCTTTATGACTAGAGTGCAGAGGCAGTTTTGCAGCACCTTAGCTGACACTTGCGGGAGGTCCTGGCTGCTCTGGGAGACCGAGTGCTGAGGCTGTGCTGGAGAACATGGTTACAGGAGAATGATGGATGCAGCATCACTCTCAGGAATGAAGAGATGGAACACATTTTGGCAAGGACAAAATTGCTTTCTTTGGCAGATTCCTGTGAAACCGGGTTTGAAAGCTAATTTTGCTTTCCTTGTCTACCTAAACATTTCCTTGGGTTCAAAGAGTTGAACTTAATGTCGATGCGATTTGCTAATATTAGCCTTTCATTCTTTCTTTTAGGGCTTACTAAGTGCCTGACACAATGATTAGCACATTGAGACACGTTGGGAAGAAAGACACAGAGGAAGAAAACTTCATCCAAAGATCCCATGAAATGGGTTCAGAGTTATACATTAACACATGTGCTAGAAGGGAAGAGACCATTGTGTGTAAAATGGGAACTTGATTTAGGTTATGTAGACTGGGATTGTGAGAGCAGGAGATCAGGTAAGGCTGCCCCAAAGGAGGCATGAACTAGGTCAAGGGTTGAGTTGGGGCTGGGAATGTACAGGCAGAAAAACAAGTATGCACGAAGGCTCCAGGGGATGAGAGACAAAGTCCTCAAATGTTGAAATCCCGATAGACAAGAAAAGAAACCCTGCAGTCTAAAAGATAAGAACTACAAAATAATATAATTCCAGAAAAGTAATCTTAAAATTATTTGGAAGACATTTATTTAGATTTGTAAAGAAGGGTATTTATATGAGAAACAACTAAAATCTGCCAGAATACTTCTTAGGTCACTCTACACAATGAAATAGGCAATACTAGTACATTTTTCTGTGAGCATCAGAATTTGGGTATGCTTACACCAGGCAGGCAGGCTTAACAGAAGCAGACAAACCACATTCAGAAGGAAATAAGTCAGAAAGCAAAGCATAGAAACACTTCTCAATGGTTGGTAGCTATGTATACTCAGCTTTATAACTGTGATCATCTGAAACTCGGCATTGAACAACATAGGTTTTTTTGACAAGAAATGTCTATTCAGATCTTTTGTCTATTTCATGACTGACTTCTTTGTTTTTTTGTTGCTGAGGTTTTTTTTTTTTTGTTCCTTACAATTCTTGATATTAATTCTTTGTCAGATGAATGGTTTTCACATGTTTATCCCATTTCATTCACTGTCTTTTCACTTTGTGAATTGTTTCCTGTTCTGTGTTACAAGCTTCTCAGTTTGATCTAATCCTATTTGCCTATTTTTGCTTTTGGTGCCTGAGTTTGGACATCTTGCCCCCAGAATCACTGCTAATGTCTTGAAGTATTTCCTGTGTTTTCTTCTACTAGTTTCAGCGTCATGGCTCACATTTAAACATTTTACCCGTTTTCAGTTGGTATTTGAACATTTAAAAAATATTGTTTATGTGGGAAGCAGAGACCAAGAGTGAGACAGGCAGGCAGATGATGCTCATCTGTTTGTTTCTCTTCTAAAAATGCCACAATTGTAGGAATGGGTATGGGTTGAAGCCAGGAACCAAGAACGCCTCTATACGGGTAGTAAGACTCCAGATTCTTGAGCTGCTCCCCTGGGGGGTGCCCATTAGTAGGCAGCTGGAATCAGAAGCCAGAGCCAGCATGAACTCCAAACACTTCAATGTGGGATGTGTATGTTTCAGTTGCCTGATTAAACAAAATGCCTGTTCTTCGAGTTGAGTCTTGTCAGGGGCACAAGGTTGTCAAGGGGAGGACCAATTTCCAACTTTCTACACATGAGCATCCAGTTTTCTGGCACTGTTTGTGGGAATAAACTGTCCTTTTTCAAGCTATGTTTTTGATCAAAAACTGCAACGTGTCATTGCTGTACATACAGTCATTCAAAGTCAGATACAAAATTTTATCTTTCCCAAAAGCTGACCTCCACAAAGGATAGCTCTTCATTTATGGAGGAACTTCGAGCATTTTTACTTATTCACTGTTTACATACAAAAATCAAATGTTTTAATAATGGGATTCAATGAAATCAAATTGGCTTTACAAATGCATAAAATGGGTTAGAACTGTCTACATGTCTTTCCACAATGTAGGCCTTCAGTATTACAATGACACAAAGGTGAAATACATAATAAATTGTAAAAAAAAAAAAGTGCTGGTAATTTAAAATATTGGGAAAAAATGAAAAAAAGACAACTAAAAATAAAATACAGTATTGCCAGGGTTAGGTTATGGGCACATAAGTAGTCCATGCAAGATGGTCAAGTTTTCCAAACATTACCTCATTCTGAGGCCTGGCATAGCAATGACTAGGGCATGGCTCTCCTGGGAGAACATGTTTGCATTCATTTTCTACATGGCTTTGCTCTTTTGGAAATTATCTATAATCCCATTTACATTAATATGAACATTGTCTATTAAATTTCCCCATGTTCTGTGCCATGCTTCTGTGCTGTTTCGGGCATGCAGGAATCCTGTTTTGCATGTATTCATACATAGACCTCAAATTTGGCAGAAGCAATATTGATGATGGAATAGCAACACTGTTTTTCTTAAGTGTCTCCTAATTCTACTGTGTTACATAATTATTTCAAACCAGACAGTAACTTCAAGCAAATGTGGCTTTAATTAATTAAAAGCTCCTGGAATTTCATTAGCTGGAAGGAATGCCAATATAGACAAACGCTGCATTTTAAACCAATGTGTTCACGATCACCACATTGTGTGGCCAATCTTTTCCCCAGATTTCAGCTTTTTATCCATCTATATAAATCTTTTTAATGGAAATCCAGATTTTTGTTTTTTAGGATTTTGGCTATCAAGATTTCATCGCTTGCGAATTTAGTCTCTTGCGATTGTGATTTTTGACATTTTAGACTTTGGGGATTTTGATGTTTGGGGATTTCAGCATTTGAGATTCTGATATTCAGAACGGTATCTTTCACCACCGTGAAGACATAAGATGTATTGTAGGAACTGAAGGAAGCCTATCGTGGCAGAAGCAAAGGTGCATGAGGCAAATGACCCAAGGTGAGCTTAGGGACAGAGTAAGGATTGTGATCTTTCTGGGAAGCCACTGATGAGTTTTAAAGAGGGAATTGTCATGATCAGATTGGCATGTTAAAGAGATCGCTTCTGCTGGAATAGAGAATATATCCAAGGGGATCAAAAATGGATGGTGAGAAATCATTGACGTTTGCAAGTAATACAAGCTGATGATGAACTGCGTGATGGTAGTGTGTTAGATGGTCTTCATTTCTTTTCAGGGCCCTGAGAAGCTGAACTATATGAACAACAGAAACAGAAGCAGGATTCCATGCCCTCTGGTTTTTGGTTGACTTTGGTCATGTGGGGACACTGTAGGAATCTAGACATTTGGGAGAGAATGAGGTTAGCATATTTATTTTCCCAGTTCCTTTACTTCTACCTTCTACCTATGACTCTTTCTAGGTTCCTGCAACTTCTACTTCAATTCTTCCAGGCCCAGGGGTGGTGACCGCTGTGCTCTTATTGCTAAGAGTTTCTGTATTTTCTACTTGGTTGTAGTATCTCTGCCTTCACCCCTTTGTATATAAACCACCCCCCCCCATAATTCTCCCTGTTTGTGTTTATCATGTATTTCCTTTTGGTACCTTCACTAAGGTAGGTGGTAGTTATCTATGAAGAGAAATGAACAGGTAGAAAAATAAAGTTAAAAAGTTAAGATCAGGGAAATTGTTACTTCAGATATAAAGTATTACAGTCAAAGCACCTATATTTTTATTATTAACTAAAAAGATGTCATAGGCTATGAGGTTACACGAATAATATTCATGTTCTGAAGATATTCTGGCATTTCCTTCATGTACATTTTAGAATTTGTCTTACTGTTGAAGGTTTAACTAGAGCATTAATCATCACAGGAATTCTGACTTTAAAAAGGTGCAAAATATTAATAACAAGAATGACCAAATAGTGATAGGAAAGTAATATATATGGGTTGCACTTTAGCATTCCTTTTTTCTTCTTCTCAGTTTTCCTGTCTTCTGTTTCCACAAGTCTGTTAAAAAACATTTTTATGTGTGTGTGTGTGTGTGTGTGTGTGTGTGTGTGTGTGTGTATTCTGTTTACTAGCATTTGAACAAGTGTTTTCTGACTGCTAGATTGGAAGATGTGATGGTAACCTAGTCCCTAATATGTCCATTCCCTCTGTGACCTCCCCACGCAGCTCCAAGGAGGTGAATTGAGCTATGAAGTTTTATAAGCTTCTTGGGGGTGCATGGAGAACATCCAGCTCATTTTCAAGTTTTCATTGCTCTAATTATTTCTTACATTATTAAAAAAAATGTTCAGCATTCTTATGGATCTTCTCTGTATCCTTTTCAGCTCCCTTTAGTTCTGGAAGCGAATACAGACAGATTACTGTAATAATATTTTAAAAATGTGTTTGACAGGCACAGTGTGGAGGGTGAGAGGCTCACACCCAGTCATTCGTCCACAGTGGCCGCCGTGACCGGGGCTGGAATGAGGCTGAATCCAGGAGCTGGGAACTCAGTTCAGGTCTCCCACAGGAGTGATAGTAACCCGATTACTTGAGCAAGCATCACTGCCTCTCTGTTGTCTGAAATAACAGAAAGTTTAAATCAGGAACCACAATTAGGTATCAAAACCAAGTGCTCTGATCATGGGATTTGGAACATCTCAACCTCTAAACCTAAACCTACTCTTTAATTTCAGTCTAAATTTTTAGAAAGTCAAGAGACTTTAGGAATAATATCTTTGCAATGACAGAGGAGGCATGATGAAGAGATTTCTGAATGATTTATACTTACCAAGTGTGTTACAATGAACATGTAGTATTCCAATTAAATAAAAATGCAAGCTAAAAAGGCAAAATATTTTAAATTTCCATGTTTTAAAATGCATACTCCAACATTAACAATTAACTCTAGATTTTTGCACAGACTCAGAGAACCAATCTGCTTCACAGATGAAAAAATTGTTTTGAGCCAGGATGGACTACGCAATTTGTGGGACACAGTATAAGGTGAAAACATAAGTCCCTTTTCAAATATTACACAAAGAGAAAAAAACAGCAGGGAAGATATAAAATGGAGTACGGGCTCCCCTCTCATCACAGAATATTATACATCTGAAAAGATGGCCTGCCTTGGAGCTAGCCTAAGAGATTATTGCTACACACAGATAACAATGCATCAGGCAAAGTGTATAAATTCAGACCAAGTTTTGCAAATTTAAGGAATGAGAAATAAGCTACACATGTGGTGATAGTCTCCTTTGTTACTTTTACTGTTTTCTTTTTTTGTACAGTTTTGGTAATAATTGTTAGTCTGACTGTTTTCACCAGATATCAACATTCATTTAATTTTTTTAATTATTGTTTCATTTTATGACATAGTTTCATAGGCTCTGGGACTCCTTCCACCCCTCCAAAAAGCCCTCCCCCCATATTGAATTCCTCCATATTGTTACAGTAGTACAGTTCATAACCAGTTATGATTCCTTCATTACAGGCATGGACCATGCAGAGAGTCCAGCATCTTATTGTTCAGATGAATTCAACAGTTTTACTGGGAGACAATCTTTGTTCTGAAAGTAGAGCTGGCAGAATATCATCCTCTCCAATGAAAAGCCACAACACAACTTCAACAACAGGAAGAAACATGGGAATTTGCAACATCATGAAGTTAATTGACATGGTACTGAGTGATCAATATGTTAGAAAATGCAAGTTCTTAACCACATCCTGCAACTACTTCATTGACATTTCAGTTTTAGTTTATACACACCCAGCTGCTATACACCTTAAAATGGTTATAGGGTACTATTCAGCTGTCTTGTGTCTATTTTCATTTTTATATTTAGCAGCTTATAGTATTCAAGCATGATTTTCACTGAACTTTGCGAGTTTTAGGACAGTCCAAACAGGCTTATAACTCTAACAAGCCATATGTTAATGATTGAGGAGCAGAACAGTTTTAGGAGGGGTGTGCCGAGAAATCTTCAATACCTTAGTGAAGAGTAACTGATCTTTGTGTTCTACCTAGTAAGGTATATGGGAGTCCAAGCAGTTCCTAAGCTTTACTTATTGGTCTCTGTCTGTCTATCAGATCTAATTGTTTTTGGGGGGCTCCACAGCAACCCTGATGGTCATTTGCAAGACAGGGTGTGGAGCCAAAGTTGGAACTAAGTAAGGACCAGAGCCAACATTCATTTTTAAAAATGTGAAACATTCAATTGCCTGGGTCTTTCCCTAGAGTTAGACAATTCATATTATGTAATAAACCAATTGGGATAAATAACTAGACTCAATCTCTGTTGTTTCTGCAATCACTCGACCTTCTCAGGTTACCATCAGCTAATAGAAATATTTTAATGAACTCTTAGAAAATTTCTTTCTCTTGAATTAGTGGCAAATATGAGCTCCCAAGACTACTGACGCTTCTTCTTGCTGTGTTTGAATGACTTTGAGTAGCTTATTTCATCCTGCTGTGAAAAGCAACTACTTTAATTCTTTAAAATCTCAATCCAAATTGGTACCAAACAAAGCCAACACTTGAAGAGCCTCATATAAAAAAGGCCTGAGGTTCTGAGGATGCAAATCTCCCCCCCCAGTTCTTTACCCTCAGCTTCTCTTCAGTTGAGGGGTCACCTCTTTTCCAATTCCTTTCTTGGTTCCCTCCCTGCTCCAGTCACTGCTCTGTGTTTCCATAGCAACCTGAACATACATCTATCATAGATTTTCCCACATTATGATAGAATCGTATCTGGGTATGTTCTCTGCACCAGGCTGTTGTAGACACAGAGATGAACTGCTTCAATCCCCCTACAAAGAAAGGCTTTTCTCTCCAACCTGGAGAGATGCACTTTATCCCAGGTCATATTCTGCAGAGAGCCCCCTTCTTTTTCCCTGGCAGCCCACAATCAAGGAATGTCCAAGCTTAGTGGAGTCCAGTCCCAACCAGTTTAACCAGGTGTGGGACAATTCTTGCTCCAGAGCTCCCTGCTGGGTTGGGGGGAGACTATCAGACTTGGGTTGCAGTTCAACTTCTCTTTGGGCTCATTCTCACTCCTGCCATGTTCCTTTCACAAATATCAATCCCTGAGACCTCCATGTGCTAACTTCCATTTCCTCATTCCCTTTTAGAGAATCCAGCCTATAACAACTCTGAGTTCCTTGTCATATTGCCTCTGTGTTTGTAACTTTCAGTATAGTACTAAGCCTCTGTACACACCCAATAAACGCTGATTGAACAGAATAGTTTACTCTGGACTTAAAAAGGTACAGCATATTTTCTCTCTGTCACAGGGAATCATATGATGAAAATCATTGTAAAGCTTTTTAATGTTGTTAAACACACAACCAATAAAGAAAAATGTAATAAAGTAGTACTGAAACATCTTTAAAGAAATTTTTCAGCCAAAATAATCTTTATGTGTTGTCTGTGTAATTTTTTAACATGATAACATCAGCACTTTAATGTGGTATCAGACTTTGCCAGTTTCTTTATATACAGTTACAACAGTATCTTTGTTTAAGCTTTGGGATAATGTTTATTGTTAGAAATGGAGGCAATCCTCAAAGGGCTCTTTAATGTGAAGAATGTAGCTTGGGTTCTGAGTTATGGGTTTTCCTTATAATACATTTGTGTTTGTTTGCCTTTAAACAAAATACGTTAGAGGAGAAATCAGATTGGGGAAGATTGAATGAAGCAGCGAGGAGAAGAGAGAAACAGGAAGCAAGAAGACAAAAAGTCAACAAGTTGTTAGCAATGTCAAGAGGCTGTGAATGACATTTTAGTTGCTAAATCCACTCCTGCTGCAATTAGGATCAGGAAGAAAGTTGAAAGAAAAATCACAATAAAACAAAGCAAGTGTCAAGCGACATTCCCCCAGCCACCCTTTCTGGATATGTGTTTCACTAAAGCCACACAAAAAAAGGAACTAATAATCTAATATCATGCTAAGTACAATGGCTTTGACTGTTAATTATTGGCAGTAAATTAATCTAAACTCAATGAATGTTGCAGCTCAAAAGAAGCCAGAACTCAGAACCCAGGGGAGAAGGATGTTTGAGTGCAGAAGGGTGAGAAGAGACAAATTGGGGTAAGATTAAGTCTGTAAGAATTAAAGAAAAAGGATCTGAGGTAGAGCTTGTCTGTTCCTAAAAGCAACTTTATCGGTTTGCAAAAATAATATCCATGTTTTCCTTTCAAAGGATGTAAATTTGGACAAAACTAAATGTTACCATTTTCAAATCTTTTGCAAGTGTTTACTCAAAGCTATGTTTCAATTAAAGGGATAGAAGCAGTAAAAAGACAGTGTTTTTGAGGCTGGAGGGAGGGGAGGGAAGCATGTATAGCTGGAGGCACAGGGCATGTTGAAAGCAGGAAAATTGTTCTGTATGATTATGTCCTGGTGGATATACGACATTATGCACGCAGCAAAGCCTACAGAATTGTACAACACCATGAGTAAATCTTAAGCAGGGAGCTGGATGGGTAGCAGGGCTGCTGGGACTCGAACCGGCTCCCATATGGGATCCTGGTGCTTGCAGGGTGAGGACTTGAGCCACTAGTTGACTGTGCCAGGCCTGAGTCCCTTTCTTCTTAAGCTTCTTGGAATAGAGGTTGTCTGTGACAGCTAACCAGCTATTGGGCACTAAGAGGTAGGCACTTTGGTATATAGTATCTCATATGATTTTCATAGGAAATTCACCAGGGAACGATATGGTATCTGGAACAAAATTGGGCTCTTGAGAGATTAGGGAACATGCACACTAATCAGAGGCAGGATTTGACCCCAGGTCTGAGTCAAGACAAACCCCGTCTTATAACTAGTGTGAAAGATGCATACAATAGACCTTTATTACCGACTGAAGCACAGTTGATTCAACCCTGAACTACATCTCTTGCGCTCATTTTTGAACCCTGAAACTATGTTCTAATCTTGACTCAAATTCCAGCTCTAATGTTTACTATTAAGTTCAACCTTGTGAATTGCTGATATTTGACTGTTTTTAGCTTATAGAAATTTCTTTTACTTTGACCTGATAACTATGTAATGTGGTAATGTATTGTTAACCTAATCATTTAGGGTTTTTGTTTGTGGGCTATCATTGTGGTATAGTAGATTAAGCCACTGCCTGTGATGCTGCCATCCCAGATGAATGCCTGGTCAAGTCCCTGACACTCTTCCTATATGCCTCCTTGCTAATGCACCTGGGATAGCAGTGGAAGATGGCCCAAGTGCTATTCCTGATAAAGCTCTTTGGTCCTGGCTTCAGCCTGGCCTAGCCCTGGATGTTGCAGCCATTTGGGTCTCTCTCTCTCTCTCTGTCTCTCCTTCTCTCTCTGCTTTTCAAATAAATAAATAGCCGTAAAAGTCCCATGTTCTTAATGTATTAAATCATACTTTTGTGGATTAAGTATATAATGAAATAAATATTTCGTTATGAAAGGTGTGATGATGAACAAGTTACTGCTGTGGGTAACTGGGGTGCATCATGTACATTCTGAGGGACTATGTAAAACATGCCTTAAAAACAATCTGGAGAACCAAGCAAGGTGTCAATTTATCCATTGATCCCTGTCACTTATTGGAAGAAGAGCATTCCCGGGTTTTTCCAACTTATATCTCATGTAGTTCAAAAGTGTTCTTACACCCAGAGGATGTCCTCAAGAAAAAAATGAAGGATGCAAGACCTGTATTGGAATTCTTAGGGATAAACTATGGCTGGGGCATAGGATGTGAATAGAGAACTGACAACTACCATTACATAAAGTGTGACCACTAATTCTATGGGATTTTGGTAAGGGTGAGAAATATGAGGTATCTTCAAAAAGTTCATATACAATACTTACAATGAAAAAAACTATACATGATTTTGCTTTAATTCCATTTTCTCATGATGTTTTTTTGAAGTATTTCTGTACATAATACAGAACTGTCAAAAAGTCACTTTGGTTGGAGGATAAGAGTTAGATTGAATAAAAAGATTGTATGTTGTCTCATAGATTTGGAAACTCAACGGTTTGATCTGTAGGCACTTTATCTGCAAATATAAGCACACCTTATATTGGGTATATTTGACCTTCCCTTTGTGTACATAAATGGGATCCTACTGAACACATTGTTTTGCATTTGAGATATATATATATCTATGCACTAATAGGTTAAAAAACTCAAGATATATATATATCAACATCTATTATCAAGATATATATATATATATATTGAGTTTTTTTAATCTGCTAGTGCACATGGCTGTTCTTCATTCTTTTGGTTATCCCTTGTGGGTAATTATACTCTAGTTTTTCACTATAACAAAATGCTGTAATGGAGATCTTATATTTATACTGCTGTAGCCTCATGTAAGTATGTCCGCAAGATAAATTCCTACCTATTGCGCTCATTGTGTCCAAAAACACGTACATTTTCAATTTTGATAAATATTGACAAATTGGCCTCAGGAGATTTGCTTCTGTTTGCACTCCTACTAAGAATGTGTACATTGCTATTTCTTCACACCCTGGGCCATACTGCTCAGCATTTTCGATGCTATTTTGAGAGGAGAGTACATTTGGAAAGCATTTCAAAATCGTGCGATGAGCTCTTGCTTCTTTTCAGTTGAAACCATAGTGATAATAGATGACATAAACTATTTATTGATTTGGTCAACCACTCTAAAAGCATTGTTTTAGGAGCTCATGTGGCAACGTTGACTGAGAATTAGGTACCGATAATTGCATTCTTGAGGATTTGAAAGTAGAAGAATACTTCAAAAAGTTCATAGAAAAGTGAGTGCATGAATAAGCTGATTTTACCAAACAAAAAATTTTGGAACCTAATGTACAGTTTTTTCCCATGGACTTTTAAAATATTCTTCTTTGGCATAGATTTCAATTTTTCTACTTCAATATAGCTTTTATTTTAATATAGCTGTTTATATTTTTATTTATCTGCCTCAAATATGCTAACATTAAAATGTTCCATTTCCATGAGCTTTTTGAAGTATCATCATAGCGTCAACTCATGCCACTTCAGTGGAAAGCAGTAGTGTGCAATGAGAGAAGATAGCAGCTTGCTATTGGTGACCTGCCTAAATATGGTCATCTTTACCACCTTGTAGCAATCCATCCAAGTAGACTGGAGATACTGGGAAATTCATGTTCCCCTGAAGTATCAAATAGTCAATAAATGAGAGGAGTTGGTGCGCAAATAACCCAGCTTCCTAGCCTCTTGTGTGGAATACTAAATGTATGTGCTCCATTGCTTCCTACGATTCCCCAATGAAGTTTGCCCAGAATTCTAATTGCCCAGAGTGATGACAGGCAGTTTTGTTGGCCCTTTCTTGTCTCAATTCACCACTTGTACCACTGGGTGTTTCACTTACCTTCCAAATCCCCAATTTTGCAGCACTAACCCCCGAACTCTAAATCTGAAATGCTCCAAAATATTGAAATTTTGAGCATAGATGACACTAGTGGAAAATTCTATATCTTGAAACTTCTTTTCATGCACAAAAATTACTTTAAAATATTGCATAAAATTGCCTCCAGGCTATGCGTGAAATGTGTGTATGAAACGTAAATGTATTTCATGTTTAGACTTGGATATCATCCCCTTTGCATGTATTCCAAAATAATAATAATAATAAAATCCTGAAATCTGTTTCAGAGTATTTCTTTTTTTTTTTTTTTTAAGATTTATTTTTATTATTTTTTCATTGGAAAGGCGGATATACAGAGAGGAGAGACAGAGAGGAAGGTCTTCCGTCCGATGATTCACTCCCCAAGTGAGCGCAACGGGCCGATACTATGCCGGTCCGAAGCCAGGAGCCTCTTCCGGGTCTCCCACACGGGTGCAGGTTCCCAAAGCTTTGGGCTGTCCTCGACTGCTTTCCCAGGCCACAGGCAGGGAGCTGGAAGGGAAGCGGGGCTGTCGGGATTAGAACCGGCGCCCATATGGGATCCCGGGCGTGCAAGGCGAGGACCTTTAACCACTTGCGCCACCGCGCCGGGCCCCAGAGTATTTCTAATCCCAAGCATCTCCGATAAGAAATACTCAACTTGCAGTCTTTTGCTCAGGATCTGTTTCTGACTTCAAATGTAAGACCTATGCCGAAACTACACTTCGATGTATTGTCCTGTAGTTAATGTTTACCCTTACATGAAATTTTCATAGTCTCTGCAATTTATAATCCCGGAAACAATTGCAAAAGAGTGAACTCCTAAGAGCCTACTTTTAGAGGATCTCCTGAATTCAGAAAGTTTTGTAATCAGCAATGGAAATTTTAATCTCAAATGATTAAAGGATGTTTCTCAAAATATTCGCCAGGCTATTTATTCTTCCAGAGCTCAAACATAATCTTTCTCTTAAGTGTCGAGATTGTCACTCTCATTTGAATGTTGCGCCTTCTCCCTCTAGTCTTCTGGATGTGACAGATGCATGTGCCCTTTGTCCTCCGCAAGTTTAAAGTATACAACAGTTAGTACACACGGCTTCCACTTTTAAATCTTTACAGTCTTGTATCTCTCTACCTGACTGCTTTCTCTCTTTCTTTCTCCCTTCCTCTCTTCCTCCTTTCCCTCTCTCCACCTATTCTGCTCAAGCAATGTGCGTGCAAATATTTCGGGTTCATTTGAATTCTCCAAGCTTAAACCCATCAAGTAAACAGTCAGTGACCAAACTGAAAAGGTTCTTTGTCTGCAGTGGATTGATTAAACATGGAATTCCATAAAGCTACTATACTCCTGTGAACTGTAAGGCTACAATACATTGAGTTAATTTGTTCTAACAAAACTTTCTAGGTTCCTTTATATGTCATGACCTTTAGATACAGTGCAGTGGCATGTTCTGTGGTAAAATAATTTCATTTGAAAGAGAGAATGCAAATTAGAAATTTTCTTTTCCAATTTTAATTACTTAAATTGACTCTCCTCAGGGGTTGTGAGGTAGAGGAAGGGCCAAAAAGAGAGGGCACGTTTCAGAAATTGAATTCTTCTAAACAGTGTGGGTGGAAAAGATGTATGTAATCGTAGGGGCAAACACAGATCTGAACCACTGTTGTCATAGCACCTACAGGGAAATTTTTAATTTCCGCCTGAAAAATAGGCTAAAATAAAGAACTTCTCACAGCAGTACTGGGGGAGGGTGCTTTAGAACAGATCACTCACCTAGTAAGACCTAAAACTACCCATCAGGCTGTACTAGATGGTTGAGTTAATGAGCAAACACAGAAAGGCAGTGCTGCAAAGACAGCATGGCATTCTCAACTGAGGGCTTTTCCATAGTAGGCACTTTCTGGTTTCAGCTAGCCTCAGAGGGCATAATCCAAATGCAGTTAAACCTGTTTTTTGGTTCAGAAAGAAAGCAAGATGCCTTTAAGAACAGAGCAAACAGGGGAAAAGAGGAGCATCTTATCTGACCTGCAGGGCCTGCTGCTTTATTTATGCTTGCAGTTTCCATCCTCACCTGGCCCTCCCCCTGTAGCGTTAAATACCACCAGGCTGCCTTGGAGAAGAAGGGATCAAACAGACCGAGATCCACAGAACTGTCTGTGTGTAAATCCTGGAAGCCTTTAATGCAGATGCAGTCCGCAAGCCCTGAGCTCTGAAAACCTTTGTGCTGAAAGTTTTAGGAAAAACTTAGTTTTCTTGTCACTAGATAGGCACTATGTGGGGCGTGATGACTTATACCTAAAATCCTTTTCTGTCTCATGTTTTGCTATTAAGTCAGAGACAACCTCTATACCACATTCACCTTCCAAGGTTTAACTCGAGAAAACCCCAGGATGGTTACTTTCTTTATGCTCTAGTTAAAAGCATAATGACATAAGGGTACCCAGAAGTTCAGGCAAAGATGCGGAGAAAAGAGAATGCATAT
The DNA here is from genome assembly GCF_017591425.1 of Ochotona curzoniae. Classification (NCBI taxonomy): domain Eukaryota; kingdom Metazoa; phylum Chordata; class Mammalia; order Lagomorpha; family Ochotonidae; genus Ochotona; species Ochotona curzoniae. Next base: position 13,156,670 of record NW_024465023.1, on the reverse strand, counting down.
TCTTTATGAATTTTTGGAAACCATGATTATGCAAATGTATATACAATACATGAATGTATTTGTTAACTTTCACGTGCATAGGATATCTTTGGAAACACAGCAGAGACTGGTGAACTGGGTGGCTGATGATAAGAAAAAACAAAAACTTTTCACTACTTGTATTCCTGTAAGCCTTTTGAACCATGTGAGTATGAATAAATAAATAAATAAATATAAGTGTATACATATGCACACAAGTATATGCACCTGCAAGTTTCTTTCCCTTAGTTTTACATATATGGCAATCTGCATCTTGTTTTTCCCACTTGACATTTGAAATCTATTTTGATGTACTAAAGAGCCCCTCATTTTAAAGGGATTTATAGCATTCTATTGCAATGCTTTATCATGGTTTATTTAAACAATCCTTCACTGATGAATAAAATTAGAACATGTCCATTCTTTTATTTTACAAATCCTGCTGAACAGTATAACTGTATGCATTTCATTTTTCTAGGAACAAACATAAAGGTACTTGAAAAAGGTCACAGAAAATGGAATTACAAGTATGAGCTTATTTTGGTGCAAAACATTTTTTTCCCACAATATGTGGACAATGCACATTATGCCAAAGCTACTCATGGATTTAAAAAAAAATTACACTAAAACAAATTCAGATTTTTATTTCATTTTCTACAAACTTTTGGAAGTGTCCTTGTATCTGCAGGATACATTCTAACAAGTAGAATTCCTTGGTTAAAGGTCACATGCTTTCATGCTTCTGATAAATATGGTCCAATTGTACTCCCTAGAGTTCTCACCATCTGTTGGTGCTGTATTCTCTTCCAGACACCACCATGTTTGAAACAAGGAGTGTGCTTTTGCCTGCTTTCTGCTTATCTGCCATATCTAGGATGTGTTAATGAATAACTCTACCCTTTTTGCCATGCAGCACACAGGGTATTTTGTTCTTAGTCTTGTTTTTTAAGATTCATTTCATTTATTTGAAAAGCAGAGTGACAGAAAGAAAGAGATAGCCTGTCTGTTGACACATTCTGCCAAATGGCAGCAAAGCTAGGTTAGACTGCAGCTGGGAGCCAGGAACTCCAGCCACGTCTCTCATGTGAGTGGCAAGGATGCACCTATTTGAGCCACCTCACCCTGAGTTCCCAAGTCAGGAGCTAGATTGGAAGTAGAGTGTGACTCAAGCTGGCTCTCCTGTATGGGATGTTGATATCACAGAAGGCAGTTTCACCTGTTGCACTGCAATACTTCCCTCTTTGTTCTCATAATAATTTAACAAAAGAAACAAAGGATATTGCAATCAAAAATTTAGCTAAAACCTTGGCTGAATAAACGTACTTCAAAAATTCATAGAGTTACAATTTTTTTTTAATTTTGGTGCAAAAATTCGAAATCTGTGACCAGATTTTTATGATATGTATTTTCCATGATGGGCTATTAAACCTATAAGTAATGTATAGTGTATGTTACAGTTAGCTTTAAGAAAGAGCGAGTCTCCCTCAGTGGAGTTGACCTAAACCAGGAAACCCTGTAGAAGCTAAGGATTTTCTCTGGCTGGTCACAGAGGGGAGGAACAGAGTGAGACTTGGACTGACTCAAAAGAGCAAGCATCCATGTAAAACGTCCATGGAGCTGCATGTCTGTGAAGTCTATGGGATGGCTCCAGACAATGCGTAGCACGAAAAGGGAGATATGTGTCCTACAAAGCAAGTGCGAGGCCAACAACTTGCCCTGCTAACAACTAGTGTGTCATCACCCTGAGCTCCAGGTGAGACGTGTAGCTCCAGGTGACACTTCACTATGATCCCGGTGAGGTGACACTGAGCAGAGGAATCCAGGCATGCTGTGCCCAGGCTAATTTGCCACATTGCAAGTTACTGAATATATGTCATTTTAAGCCATTGAGGTTGCAGTAATTCATGACATAATGCTGCAAAACTAATAAAGTGCATGAATTCTGTCTATGTGATAGTATTTGCTGTGTTTTTAACACAAAGCTAGCATAATTTAATTTGCGATTCATTTTATCTAATGCTTATCTTCCTTCTAGGAATTAATTCTTTAAAGCAGAAGAATGTGCAAAGAACCTTACTATTCACTCCTTTTATACATTTAGAGCCTTGCATTCACTAAATGCCCAAAACTTGCTGCTAAGGAAATATATTTTCCTTTCTTAAAAATAATTATGTTTAGGCCCGTCGTGGTAGCCTACCAGCTAAAGTCCTTGCCTTAAACGTGCCAGGATCCCATATGGGCATCGGTTCTAATCCCGGCAGCCCCTCTTCCCATCCAGCTCCCTGCTTGTAGCCTGGGAAAGCAGTGGAGGACGGCCCAAAACCTTGGGACCCTGCACCCGTGTGGGAGACCTAGAAGAAGTTCCTGGCTCCTGGCTTTGGATCAGGGCAGCTCTGGCTGTTGCGCTCACTTGGGGAGTGAATCACTGGACAGAAGATCTTCCTCTCTGTCTCTCCTCCTCTCTGTATATCTGGCTTTCCAATAAAAACAAATAATTCTTAAAAAATCATGTTTAGTTTGTGAGTAACTTAATTGTTCTAAGTGACAAAATCTGACTTAAATAGCACTTGTGTGACTTTTGCTAAATTTTATTTCTCATGAAAGGCAGAACTAATCTCAGCTGAAGAGGAATCTGGGCATTTTATTTTCTGATTTCTTCAGTTTTCTCTTTTATCCATTCCTTCTGAATGCATTTGGTATATTTGCTATATCCTGTAAGCCATTCATTCCATGTAAGATGATCAGGTGGTAGTATGTTTTCTAAGTAAAAACCCATTAGGCGGGCCTGGCGTGGTGGCCTAGCAGCTAAAGTCCTTGCCTTGAACACGCCAGGATCCCATATGGGCGCCGATTCTAATCCAGGCAGCTCTACTTCCCATCCAGCTCCCTGCTTGTGGCCTGGGAAAGCAGTGGAGGACAGCCCAAAGCTTTGGGACCCTGCACCCGTGTGGGAGACCCGGAAGAGCTCCTGGCTCCTGGCTTTGGATCAGGGCAGCTCCAGCTGTTGTGGTCACTTGGGGAGTTAATCATCAGACGAAGATCTCCCTCTCTGTCTCTCCTCCTCTTTGTATATTTGACTTTCCAATAAAAATAAATAAATCTTTAAAAAAAAAAAACCCCATTAGGCAACTAGGCTTTAATTTGATACTAGTAGTATCCATAAGAAAAAATTATGAATCAAGAGAGCATATAGAAGCTTAATTTGAAAGTTTATGAGGGATATAAGACCAACCATTATATAGTAATAATTATCTGTGAGTCAAGTGTGTTAAGTCTGCTGCCTTAGAGTCTTAACTGCTGAAATTATTGCTTTAACCTATTTTTTTTTAAAGATTTATTTTTATTGGAAAGTCAGATATACAGAGAGGAGGAGAGACAGTGAGAAAGATCTTCTGTCTGATGATTCACTCCCCAAGTGAGTGCAACAGCCAGAGCTGCCCTGATCCAAAGCCAGGAGCCAGGAACTTCTTCTAGGTCTCCCACACGGGTGCAGGGTCCCAAGGTTTTGGGCCGTCTTCCACTGCTTTCCCAGGCCACAAGCAGGGAGCTGGATGGCAAGTGGAGCTGCAGGGATTAGAATCGGCGCCCATATGGGATCCTGGCACGTTCAAGGCGAGGACTTCAGCTGCTAGGCCACGCCGCCGGGTCCTAAATGTTGAAATTATTGCTTTAATCTGTTTTCTTAAAAAGTCTTAATGAATGATTATTTATTAGAAACGTATTTGAGGAAATGGGATTGTCTTATAGCAAGTTAACCTATGATCCATGTGTTGCCATCCATGTGGGGGAGACCTGGATGGATTTTCAGGCTTCTGGCTGTGACCTGGCACAACCCTCAACTACCATTTGGGGAGTGAACCAGTGGAACAAAGATTCTCTCTTTCGCTCACTATGCCTTTCAAGTAAATAAGTAAATCTTTGTAAAATATATTTAGTGAAAACAATATAATAAAACACATTTGTTTACTTTTTAAACCTGTGATTTTTAGCATGCACTATTTGCTTGATGCATTTACAACTTTGTGTCCTAGTTCCACAAGATAGCATGCATTCTTATGCTCTGAGACATTGGAAAATATCTATGTGAAAACAGTTGAGAGAGAGAGAGAGAAATGGTTGTCCCTCCCCAATGGTTGCAATGGTTGGAGCTGGGCCAATCTGAAGTCTGGAGCCAGGAGCTTCTTCCAGGTCTCCCACTTGAGTGGCAGGGGGCCCGCTGCTTTACCAGGTACATTGGCAGGGAGCTGGATTGAAAGTGGGGCAGGCATGGCTCAAAGCATCACTCATATGAGATGCTGGCATCATCAGCAGTGGTTTAACCCACTGTATCACAATGCCGAATCCAGTACCGAGTCATTTGAATAGCTTGAAAGGGTTTTTCCTTGGGTAATAGCTAACTCTCATATGAAGATACTTCAAAAAGCTTGTAGGAAATGGAATTCAAAGATAGGTTTATCTTTGTTGTGAATTTTCAAACACGTGCATATTTTTCCATAATATTCATTTCTAATAAATTATTTGCAGGTCCACTTTATACATGGATTTCAAAATCCTTTTAATTCTTTTTCCATCAAAAAACTCACCTTTTTATTTCATTTGTCCATGAGCATTTGAGGTACTCTTACACAAGGTTCAAGAAATATGAGGAGCAAATTTCTGGAACCCACTTCTATTCCTGGATTCCTTGATGGATTGAGTCTAACCTTATACTTGTGTATAAAGGCATCAAACATGGTAGTGACTTCTGTGTGTATTTTTTTTTATCCCAAGGCTATTAACTATTTTAAAAATTGTGTTTGATGATTTAAGTTTGCTAAACGCAAGGATGAAAGTTTCAATGCAATATGCTCCTATAGTGGTCTATTAGCATCTAGGCAACAGATTTTGGCTGTTACCTACATACCTCACTTTCCCCATTGGAGTTTAGGGGATTTTGCAGTTAATCCTCTGAACGTGCATTTACACTTGATTAAGAACAGGTGGTGGTGTCTTCGATTCCCGAGTAAGACTCTTATACATACAGAGGTTAACGATTTGCTGACAAGCCAGCAACAAAACCGGGACACCAGCCCTCATGGCTGCTCTCCCGACCCAGTGTTCTCTGCTTCCCCCCGTCATGCTTTCGCCTTCACAGTGATACTCTCAGGGAAACTGGTTTTCATTATAAACCACATGCCTGCTTTGGGGGACAAAAATGGAAAAACAGACAAAGCAGATCCTTGATCATGCTATTTTTACTGTACTATTCACATCGTCGCTGATCAAAGCTTTCATCTGTAAAACCATTGCTATTTAGTGTGTCTCCTTTTGTCTATGTGAAGATGTTTTTGAGAATGAAGTGGGTGCTAATATTTTTATTTTTGACAAATACCTCTGGAATGCTGTTGCAATCACAATATACACAGTTTTTTTAGCAATCTGCAATTTAAAGGTGAAGGGCTGCATGCAATTATCCTCCCAGTAAAATTAAACAGAACAGAGTAACAACGAAAATGTGTTTTAGGCGCTGAGAATTACATGAACGGAGCTCCCTTTTATAACAGGGTTAAGACTGCTAAGACGCTGGGAGGTTTTATGCAGTTATGACTGTCAAACAAAAGTCTTAGAATTTGGGGATCCATCAAATTGCCTTAGGACCATGATGTACAATTTGAGTAGCCCCACTGGTACAAAATTTAAAATGGAGAGGAGTAATTGCAGGCCCCACTTTGAAGATAGCAAATAGGAGAATTTCACTCAAGCTGCCACCCCTCTCTCCAGCTGGCAGCCTCATCTCCAGAATCACAAACAACAGCAGGTAACTTCAACAGAGTGTATCTCAGGGTCTCAGCTGTGAGAGAAAAAGAACGTTCAATTGTACCAACACATGAGAAAAATGTCACAAATAATGTGGCATCAGTTTTGTAAAGAATATTTGAAAATTGTTATTGGACTTGGAAAAATACAAAATCGATCCAGAATATGGAAAAGTCATCATTATCTGTTGTGACTAGGAATTGGACAGCTTTATAAATTAACATTTTGATTAACGGAAGCATCATGGTACCACATGAAGATATGTATGTGATTATGAATCTGAGGAATGACCTCTGTCCATTCATTTGACCTCTCTGAATTAATGTTTTCCTGTGAAAAGGGACAGTGCAGAATGCAATACGGATTTTTTCTGTATCACAAGCTTATCACAAATAACAGGAGTGATTATATAGTATAAGATTCGGTCAACCTTGTACTTAGGTGACACAAATACACATATAACATGAAAGCTAAACTGTATGTAAATACATCCTTGATAAAGCAAGCATGTAGCAATAATGAGTTGCAGTGCACAAACCAGTGGGTGCAAGGAATGACCTTGGAATTTTTCTGAAATGTCACTTCAGTCACTTTTGGCTATCCCTTCCCTAAAGGCTGTTCCCTATGGCTGGCGGCTTACCCAGTCAAGGTATTGCATGTGTGGCAGTGGCTGTCTGGTCCTCTGTGACTTATCCACACGGAGACTGAGGCTTGACCCTGACAAGTGAGGCATGGGCATTGATGGGGAGCAGGGAATATGTGGCCCAGTTCTAGAGATCCATTCAAAGTTGCCTTCTAATCCCTCTCCTTTTCCCTATATGTTTCTTTAAGAAACTCTATACAGATCTACCAATTTTTTTTAAGACTTAAGTTTTTGGAAAATGAAAACCAGGAAGATTTGCAGACTTTTTTTTTTTTTAACTTTCTGTCTTCCTCCTTACTTCCTCTGAGGCACAGAGCTGGTTATCTGATTGAGGGTGGAACTAGAAGACAAAGGGCAAATTTCAAATTAGTTCTGCAAAACATCCCTAGTCATTTATTGACTTAATTTATGGCTAGGGAGCAGCTACTACAACAGAAGCTCTCAAAAATGTCATGGAATATACATGTTAAGAAAAAAGGCTATTCTTGGGGTCAACATCATTGTGCATCAAGTAAAACTGCCACCTGTGATGTCGGCATATCCAGTTTGAATCCCAGCTGCTTTTCTGCCAATCCAGTTCCCTGAGAAAGCAGCAGCAGATGATCCAAATGGGCCCTTAATACGTCTGTGCAGACTGGGATGGAATTCTAGGCTACTGGCTTCAGCCTGGCCCTGCTGTTAGCCATTGTAGCCATTTAGGGAGTGAAACAACAGATGAAAGATCTCTCTTTCTCTGTAACTCTGCTGTTCAGTTACGTAAATAAATCTTTTAAAAAGCTATTATAAATTAATTTTTAAAAATTTGGCAAAATTTTAACTTTCCATTATTTTATGTTTTTAAAGATTTTTTTTTTTTTTATCGGAAAGGCGGATATACAGAGAGGAGAGACAGAGAGGAAGATCTTCCGTCAGATGATTCACTCCCCAAGTGAGCGCAACGGCCGATGCTATGCCGATCCGAAGCCAGGAGCCTCTTCCGGGTCTCCCACGCGGGTGCAGGTTCCCAAAGCTTTGAGCCGTCCTCGACTGCTTTCCCAGGCCACAGGCAGGGAGCTGGAAGGGAAGCGGGGCTGCCGTGATAGAACCGGCGCCCATATGGGATCCCGGGCGTACAAGGCGAGGACCTTAACCACTGCGCCACCGTGCTGGGCCCTATTTTATATATATATTTTTAAAAAGATTGATTTATTTTTACTGAAAAGGCAAATATACACAGAGGAGAGACAGAGAGAAAGATCTGTCTGCTGGCTCACTCCCTAGGTGGCTGCAACGGCTGGAGCTGAACCAATCCAAAGTCAGGAGCCAGGAGCTTCTTCCCACATGGGTGCAGGGTGCCAATGCTTTGGGCCGTCTTCAACTGCTTTCCCAGGCCACAGGCAAGGAGCTGGATGGGAAATGGAATAGCCAGAATGCGAACTGGAACCAAAGGGGATCCCAGTGCTTTCAAGTGAGGACTTTAGGCTCTAGGCCACTGTGCTGGCCCCTCTTATATAATTTTTAAGGATTTTGCCACATTAATTTCAAATGCAAACATTATATTTGTGCACATATACACCATTTTTTCCTTGAAATCATACATATTAATATCACAAGATGAGAGATTCACAACAGTGACAATAACATAGGGAAAGAAGAGTACCTTGTCATTATATGGTGTGATTCAGTGTAAGAGTTTATACCTAAATATCAAATTTTATGACAGTCACACAATTTTTATACTCTATATTATTTTCTATAAATAAGAGAAAGTGTGCTATTTGTTTTTCTGTGTCTGGCTTATTTCCCGCAGCATATTGATCTCTAGTTTCAACCATTTGCAACAAAATAGCTGAATAGTGTTCCATCATGTACATATGCCACATTTTCTTTATTCAATCATCGGTTCATGGACCTCTAGCTTGATTCCATATCTTTGCTTTTGTGAATTGAGCTGCTGTAAGCGTGGGAGTGCAAGTATCTCTTTTATATTCTTATTTCATTTCCTTTAGATATATTCTCACGAGTGAAATAGCTGGATAATATGATAGATTTTGTTTTCTGAGGAATCTCCAGGCTGTTTTTCATAATGGTTAGAATCAATTTTCATTCCCATAAACAGTATATTAGGGCATTTTTTTCTCTACAACATCTGCAGTATGTATTAATTTTGGGTTTTTGAATGATAGCCATTGTACCTGGAGTGAGGTGATACTTCATTGCAGTTTTTATTTGCATTTCCCTGATGACTGGTGAACATTTTTGTCTGTGGCCACTTGTATTTCATTCTTTGAAAAATGTCTGTTCATATCCTTTGCCTGTTTCTTAACTGGATTGTATGTTTTATTGTTGTTGAGTTTTTTTTAGCTCCTCCTATATTCTGGATATTAATCCTATATCAGATGCATAGTTTTCAAATGTTTTCTCCCATTCTGTTGGTTGTCTCTTTGTTAATTGCTTTCTGCTGTGCAGAAGTTTATCAGCATGATATAATCTCATTTGTCTATTTTTACTTTTATTGCTCATGTTTCTGGGGTATTATCCAAGATTTTTTTTTTTTTTGCCTAGACTGATTGATTTTACAGTGTTTTCCTCTAGTAATCTGATGGTTTCAGATCTTTTACACCAAAATAAATATATTTTAATTCAAAATTTTCCATGAACTCTTTGAAGTTTCCTTGTATATTGGGTACTATGCCATAACCCTTGGGATACAGCAATTGAACAAGACAGATGTAGTCCTTGCGGAGTTGCTTACATTCTTGAGAAGAGAGACATTAAAGGGTAGCTTAAATCATGGATTCTATAATTACAGTTTTGGTAAAAGTGCCACAAAGGATTGTCAGAAATGATTACAAGAGAACTCACTGAATCTTGGATCAGTGAAGGGTTCTTTGAGGCAGTACCACTGATGCTGAGCTCTGAAAGACAAATAACAGCCCGCTTGGGGTAAGGTAGGGTGTCCAGGCAGAGAAAAGGGTAATGGAAGGGTTATAGCCTATTGAGGCTAGCAGACATTTCACACCATGGCACAGGTGTGTGAAGAAATACAACATTGCTGGGGAGAGAGGGGAATCAAACTCAGATTTAAATCAAGGAAATGATCTAACTAAAGTACATAATGTATACCATCTCTCTCCTGTATGCTTGATCCTATTTATTAAATCTTTTTGTCAATTTCATGACTGCAATTTGTCACTATCCAATATGAAACTATGTCAATTATCATTATTTGTCAATATCCAAAACCACTCCAGATGTTCTTGGATTTCCACACAATTATGTGAGAGTTTCTGGCTTTCTCCTTTGCCCAGATTTTAAGCCCAACATGGAGTGGGAGTCTAGGAACTCCTGTGTAAACGTGTATGTTGACTTTTCTTCACTCGATACAATCAGAAATGATGGAATGGATGTAGGAGGACGTAGAAGGCCAAACACTAGGCTGGTACAGCAGTCCAGGTGAATATGGCAGTACTGGGATGATACAGATAACAGGGATTATGTGAAAGTAGGTGCATTTAAAAAATACATAGGAGGGAGAATAAATGGAATTTGCCAGTTATTCACATGCTGTGTGGCACAGTTAGGAGGTGTGGACATTTAGGGAGAAGATAGTGACTTCTGATGGTATTACCACTGACTGAGATATGGAACACTGGAGGAAGTCCGGGTTTGGAGAAAGAGAGCTGGGGAAGATTTTCTGTAGGAGGGTGCATCATTAAAACAGTATTTTTCTGTTGAGGGTTGACATCCTTGGAATTGAAGCCTAGCAATTACTTGGCTAGACTGCTTGCTGGGTTGATTCATATCCTGATAATTTTCTACAAAGTATTTGCTTCCTTGATATGTCCTTTTAGGTATTCAACATCTCACAGTTAACAGGTCCCTAATAGAGTTTCTGGTTTTCCTACTCCTCCTCTAATGTCCCTCATTTCACTCAATAACTGTTTTTTCCAAGTACTCTGGCCAAAACCCTGGAAACATCCTTAATTCCTTTCCTCTATACCACTCACATGCAACTAACCAGCACATATTACGGTTTCTAACTTCAAAATATATCCAGAATTCAATGACTTTTCATCTCCACTAATACCCATTTGTTCTAAAACATTGTAATTATAGCATTTCTTTGCTGAACTATTCCAGTATCCTCTTCCAGGCCTTTCTTCTTCTACTCAAGCTCCTCAAGAGCCCATCATCCTCAAACCAGTCCAAGCTAACATAGCAAAATAAACCTGATCATTTTATTCCTCTGATCAAAACCCAGTGAGATTCTCCACTCTTATCAAAGTCAGAATCCTCATAATAACCTGCAAGGTCCTACATGACTAGCGACTTCTCTGATGCCATGTTCTACCATTCCCTCCATTATACACAACTCTCCATCCACATTTGGCCTCACTATGTTTCTCAAACACATGATCATGTTCCCAGCTTCAGGTCTTTGCAAAGTCTACTCTTTGTGTCTAGAATGCTTTCTTCTCTACATGTGCATGGCTAATTTCCTTACCTGCTACTCAAAGGATACCATATCAGTGAGGCCTTCCCTGACACTCTATTTAAAATAGCAGCCTCATCCCCAAAGTTATCTTTACCCTCTTTCTGTGCTTGATTTTTCCCTATAGCATTAATAACAATTGAATAATTATATATTAGACCTACTTATCTATTTCCTTCTCCTTCTCGCCATTAGATTAAATGCTCCTCAAGGGTAGGATTTTTTTCTCCTTTATCATGTCTACAGGGCCCAGCTTGGTCCTTAACATCTAGAAGGAGTTTCACCAGTTCTTACAACCAGTCTGGCTGCATCTCAGAGTTGGCCGTAGATTTGGAAGAATCATCACCTTTGTCCAGCTGGGAGGATCAGGGTTTTGGAAAAGTCTCAGGATTCAGAGTTTCAAATTCTTTTGGCTCTTCTATAACATTCCTATCTCAATGAGTAAAATTTGACTCTTCCAATAGAGCCTTAATTGTAACAAAAGGATCAGAGCATAACATAGAAATCAGTGCTGTTCAACCAGCTGTATTCAGCTTGACTCATGACTCTCTCCTCCTCTGGATCCCAGTGGATTAGAATCTCTACTGCACTGGGTCAGTTTTAGCTTAAAATCAGTAGGAGAAGGTTTTATGAGCCTTTGTTATGCATTCTTTTCCAACCCGGTAAGCCCTCATGAAAACAGTATTGGTCTTGGTTTGAGGATGGCAGAAGCCAGCAGTGAAATCACATTATTCCAGTGGGGTCCTGGGCAAAGCCAGGTGCTTTGCAGATCTAGAAAAAGATCAATTCAATCATGAACTCTGGAGCAAAAATTGCCATTAGAATCCCTCATGATGCACAGTTGACCAGTTACTAGTCTCTCTGTGACGATGAGTCATGGGCTGGAGCTGCCTTAGAAGATCTTGGCACCAACTCCAAAGCTGAGGGGGATACTGATGGCCCTGCAGCTGGGTGCTGTCAGTTGACTGTACTCCTTGAAGCTGAAGAGCGAATTCTTTCTGGGAGGATGATCTGAACAGCATACCTCTACAACTGCCACATTTATTTACTTAAAGGTTATTTTGTCCACCGTTTGATCTCCAAGTTGGTCTGTCATAAGGAAGTAACAAAACTTGTGTAATGGAGTTTGTAGGCCTGACTTCAGTTGAAATGGTTGGTAGGAAGATTTTCTTTTCTCTTTTTAATTACCCTTTTTGGTTGAGGAGACAACAACCAAAAACTAACTGGGCTTTATAAATTTGCTTGAGATAACTGCCTCACCAATAGGAACTTTTGTGCATTAACCAAAGCCTTGTCTTTTAAGTGACAGGTAGGGAGATCCAGCGCTCAGGGAGAGCATCAACCTTGATGATACATTTTTAAATATCTCTTACAACAAATGCAAATGAAAGGTTTTACAATTTTAAATCATCCCCACCAATGCACACTTCAAACAACCGACCAGCAGTTATTACATCATCTTAAAAAAATCCTCTTGTAATCAATTATACTCATTACACCTGAATAATCATTACCAATGATGTGTAATTTAAATAATTTCTGCAAGATGATTTATTTATGACTGTCAGGCCTGCTAACAACTTTCCAAAGCATTTCTCAGGAAAGTGATATTAAGTTCTCATTGCAGACATTTCAGACCTCAGGGAAATTTTAGTATTGCCTTGGGATGACTGTTGCAGAGGAAGAGCTCATGAAAACTGCCTGTGCCTTGCTGTTCCTTATCTTCCTCTAAATGGGTCATGTTGGGGAGGAATTGTCTCCTTCTTAATGCTCTTTATGTAAGCTACCAAATGTAACTTACTCACTCAGATATCATTACATTTGGCTACCAACTCCTCCTCAAAGGCATTCATCCAGAAACCCATGTGACTGCTGATTATGGCTTTAAGCAGTTGCTTTGCCCTTAATACATTGGCTACCATTTTCCTAGGCTAGGATTGGAGGCATCTTTTTTTATGACTGATCTAATCATTATGGTCAGATTCCAATAATCTCATAGGAGCTACTGTATGCAGCTTCACTCCTATTTAAGCATGATAACAAGAGATTAAATTTTGTTCAAACTACCTTGAAGTAAAGCAAGATTTATTGGCACATAAAATGGTACAATTAAATGAATGGGTATTCAAGGATAAGAACCAGACAGGCATGGAGACTGGGATTGTCAGACACAAAAGAGGTCTTACCAACTCTCATGACCCAGTGCACACTTTCTTTTCTTAGTAAGGTGGTTTGATACTGCCTGGCATGTTTTTTTCACACTTCCAGAATTTCAGTTCATGTGTGGCTTTGTCTCCTTTCTTGTCTTGATTTGATTTTCTATCAAATATTCAGTTTCTCAGTGTCCTGATTTCTGAGTTCGACTTCATAGTATCCCATTTACCAAGAGAAACTACCTGATTGGCTCAAATCGGGTTAGGAGTAAACTCCTGATCCAATCAGCTGGAACAGAGGATGACAATGATGTAACACTGGACATAGTAAGCTTGTCACTTTTATCATGGAAAATAACCCAGGTTTTCTAAAGAGAGAATCTGGGTGGTGAAATAATAATTGTGGTGTCAACTCAAAGTTAGGATTCAGTTTCTTGAGTCCCAGAAAGCAATTAGAAGAATAAGAATTTGCATAAATGTGCGAATAACTGTGCTATGAAAAGGTAGTGTAAGCATAGTGTCTAATAGTATGGAGTCTGGAGTGAGACCTAATTATATCTATGTGTTTTACCTGTCTCTGTAATTCAGCTTCCTCTTATGTAAAATGAGAGGTAATGATACTTTTAATGTTGCTGTCAGTCAATATATATAAAATATGAAACATGTAACCCATTTATTTATTTAGGGTTGCTGACACAGACTTTATTGGATGACTAGTAAAGCATGTATGCTAGCGCCTTCCTCATATTAAGTGCTAAATAAGCCCCCGGTTTTATGATCTTAGCTATCTATTAGTAGCAGTAACAATTATTTACATTTTACTGTTCTAATTTATACAAGGTAAATATTATTCATGTTATCTTATTGGTATCAACTGGTTGACAAATTGTGTGTGCAGACAGATATCTCCAGTTCCATGGTTATTTGTGGGGCATTTGTGTTATTGTTTGTCACAAGCCACCTTTCTTATTTTAATCACAAAAGTTTTGACTTTTGTTATATCCACATGTCATATGCCCTGTTACTTAAACATACTTACAGTTTCTTAAAAGAGGAAACATTTTGTCACCACAATAAATGAATACCCTATGTTTCCTCTTGCCTTAAATAGATTATCATAGAGACAAAACCAATGGAAACAGCATAATATTGTTGGATTCTAACTGGAAGTACTTGCACCTTAGAGCCTGAGGTTGGATTTTTGTGGGTTTTTGTAAGTATTCTCAAGTGTTAGAGAGTATTAAGGACTAGCACACTGAGTTGAAACTTTAGTGATGATATAATCAGAGGATTAAAAAGAATTGAATAGGGAATAATGCACTCAATGTGTGACTTAATGTTACTTAATGGTAGGTGTGAGGGCTGCCAAAAGCCATCCCTGGAATTAACTCTCTTACCACCAGCAGTAAAAGTTTTACACAATAGAAAACCACAGTTCTAAAGGAACTAAAAGCCTAGAAGCAGGGAAAAAACAGGAATGGTGCTTTGTTATTTTTCCTTTTTTTACTTATTTTTTATTATTATTATCATTTTATGAGACAATTCCATCAGCCCAGAAATTTCCCTTATTCCCTCCCCAATTACGCCCCCCCCCACTGAGTTCCCTTTTATTATTACTACAGCATAGTTCTTCATACACAGTCATATGTCCATCAGTATGGGTTTGGACAATGGCAGAGTCCACCATCATATTGTCAGGATATAGTAAATAGTTTCATTGGGAGTCCATCTTTGATCTGGAAGTAGAGATGCATACTGCATTGGAACCTCACATCTGGATATGATAGTCTCCTTTACACAGTTACTATACACCCCCTTAAATGAAAAGTCACAACACAAAATCAACAACAGGAAGAGAAATACAAATTTACAATGCCATGAAGTTAAATAACATGCTGCTAGATATGATAGTCTTCATTACACAGTTACTATACACCACCTTAAATGAAAAGCCACAAAATAAACAGTAGGAAGAAAAAGAAATTAACAAAACCATGAGGTTAAATGACATGCTTCTAATGACTAATGTGTTGCTGCAAAATGGAAAAGAAAATCAAGAACCTTCTTGAAGAAAATTATACAACTGCATAATCTATGAGTCATTGGGGAATTTGATCAGAAGAAAGTGTTTTGAAGAGATGAAACTTACAAAAAAAAAATCAAAATCCATGAGATCCAGTTTCCGCTGATCATCATTGGTGAAATGTTTCTTCTGTAGGCAACAAATAGATTGGTTTTGTGTTTTTAATCTAGTCTACTAATCTATGATGTTTGATTGATGAGTTTAACCCATTTACATTCAGGGTTGGTATGAATGAATGGTAATTTGGTCCTGTCATTTCAGCAACAGGTTGTTCATTGATTCAGGCTTCTGTTGTTATTTTACTGGGATGTTCTTCATACTTGCCTTTGGTTTTGGTGGGTGCTATTCCTTTTCTCTGTCAAGAGAACATCTTGAAGTATCATTTTTAGGGCAGGTTTGGAAGAGGCATATTCTTTTAACTTTTGTTTACTGTGGGAGAATCTTATTTCCTTTTCAAAGACAGGGAAAGTTTTGCTAGGTACATTATCCTGGGCTGACAATGTTTTGCTTTTACAATCTGGAATATGTTGCTCCATTCTCCTCTTGCTTGTAGAGTTTCCTGTGAGAGGTCTCCTGTGAGTCTGATTGCCATTCCTCTATATGTCAATTAATTTTATTCATGTGCACATTTAAGGATCTTTTCCTCATACTCAATTGAAGAGAGCTTGATGACCATGTGTCTTGGTGAAGACTGCTTTTGATCAAGCCTGTTGGGAGTTCTGTGCCCCTCCTGGATGTTGTTTCCCAATTCTTTCTCTAGAGTAGGGAAATTTATCTTATTATTTCATTAAATATATTTGTATACCCACATGTCAATTTTGAATCCTCTTTGTCACCTGCTTGATGGTGTAGAAGGCACGGGAAAGAACATTTCAGTGCCTGTCTAGCACAATACCTCATCCTGTAAGTATTCAATAAATATTTATTGAATGAGTGAATAGCTTTGTGTTCCTGATCATCTTAGAGAAACTTGAGCCAGGCATTCAGGTGTGGCAGGGACACTATCTGGGAACGAAGGCACCAACAAACTTGGTCATCAACAGACAAACCAAGTCAGAGACTAGTGGGCAGAGACAGGGATGGAACTTCATGGTTGCCAAGTGGAGTCAAATACAATTAATAGCATTGTTGCAGGTATTAGTGGAGGAAAAAAATTTTTTTTGAAAGAATCCTTACAAAACATTCCATGCCCTTGGTGTAGCACCATAAAAATGGAATGGTTCACCCAAGTTTATGATTCCATTACAAAAGGAAAATAAAGCCATTAGTAAATCCAAGGAAAGATATTGGCTATACATTGTTTTGTCCAAGTTAGTTTACAGAACATATTGAATTGGGTTATGTGGCCCTCAAGAGCAAAACCTATGAATTATTTTTAGTGGAGTTAGAGCAAGTCTAAATAAAGTACAAGGCTGTTTGCTTTAGGTTGCTCTTTCTGTGTGTAGTCCTATCAGCCTCTATATATACTGGACATGCTCGCAAGGTGCAGTGCTTAGAATGTAGGCAGCATTACAGGTCAAAGAGTTGTGAACTGAATATTTTCAGAGCAGTGGCTCAAATTGATTTGAAGTAGTTCCAATCAGGTATGGACTCTGTTATTTGAATTCTGGTTGTGTCTCATCTCAGCTGTGTTTATTAGTCTTAATTTTGCTGAAATGGTGCTGTATAACAAGTGACTGTCACATCTTCCTTTTTTTTCTTGCTCCCAGGCTAGTCTGTTGGGTTCAGCTAGGAATAGCTGGGCTGGTTTCCAGGGTACAGGTTGGATTCAGGTCTGTTCTTTTTCCGTCTCATTCTGGAGAAGTAGCTCCCGGTATGTTCTTAGCAAGTGGCAGATGTCAAGAAAGTGAGCCAAACTATACAGGCACATTGAAACACTTCTACTTGTGTTATGCCAACTAGTATTCCTTTGACCAAAACATATGTCAATGTAGCAGGGAAATATACATCTCATGTAGAGTGGGATGTGGAAATATGGAAAAAATTGAAAGCAAATAATGCAATCTATCATATGAGATCGTAGTGGAGATAACAAACCTCTTTGTGACTCGGTTTTCATCGTCTATGAAAATGGGCATCATAATGTTGTCTGGTTCAAGAGGATTCTCATATGAGTTGGAAACTTACATGAGCCAATACATGTAAATGCCTTTGGAATAGTGCCTTGCATATAGTAAGCACTCAACCAATGTCAACTTTCATACTTCAGCTATTTTCTAAAGGAAGAAAATGTGAAAGTTATTGATTTCTAGGGCTCCAAATTCCAGCAAGTTTTGATGTGATTATATTGTTCTTACCAAGGGACATAGGAGCAATATTAGCCAAGATGAGAAAATATACATGGAATAATAAAAACCTTAGATTAATCAGAAGTTAATTAGCTTGGCTCTAAAATTTTTTGAGACTATCAGGGGACATTGGCAATTTTGCTTTCTCTGTAAGACCATAAGACTTGGTTTGGAAGACAGGGCTAGGATGATGTTTCCACTATTCAGGTATGTCCATGAACCCAATTTGAAACATCTGGTACAGGTGAAATAATGAGATTGCTATTATCATCAATTAGGTAACATAGAAATGTTGCACTGATAAACATAAAAGCACTATATTAACAGTATTGCTCCTATTTTCATCTCGTTTGTGTTATGGAGAGAGGAATTAAGACTTAAGAAAAGACCCAAATTGCACAAGCTTACTTGTAGAAAGCAAAGAATATGATAGTTGTCTTCTATCTCAAAGTGTTACATTTGCACTTGAACAAATTTCCTTTAGCACAACACCTTTTGGGGAAAAGAACAACAACAACAAAAAAGGACAAAAATAGGTTTATACCAATTATATAAAAAATTGCAAAAATTACTTTCCAGTGTATGTCCCAGTGTCAGTAGCTATTAACCCAATTTATTCTCTTTTTCTGTATAATTTTAGGGAAAATACCCTAAGACCCTCCTAGAAGAAAATACTGAATTGTCTAAGCATCATTGATATTCTGAGAATAGCATCATTGCTATTCTTAGACAAGCAGAAAAACTAGAATATTTTCCAAAGATGTTGCAAAATTTTCTAATTCATCTCCAAATTATATGTATCCTAATAATGCAGGTGTTGCCATTCATCAAAGTTACAACACATTCATAAAATGTGACAGTTTTAGTATGTGTGAGAAAATGTGAGTTACTGTCACGACAGAAAATGGTTGATTCAGTACAGAGTGTTTAAGTGTTGGAGCCAGAGAATCAGATTCAGATTCTAGCTCTGGTACTTCACAGCTGTGTGACTCTGCAGAGATAACTTAAATTCTCTGGGCCTCTTTGCTAAGAGCTGGTGCTCTAGTCCGGGATCTCAACCAAGGCCAGCCTTGGGATCATCCCAAAGCAGGTGCAAAATGAATGAATGGAGACACCTCCAAATAATTCCAGCTCAAGTGCTTTGAGTCATCTCCAGCTTAATCTGAATCTGTGTCCCTCACTCCCAATTGCAGCACATAAACATGTCATCATTGCTGACCCCTATTCAGATTCATTGCTAAGTCACAGAATCTGTGAGCGTTACATGTTAGGTTCTTGGGAAAAGTAGAGCCAACAAAAGAAGGTTCAATAGAGTTATTACAGAGTTTTGGCACACATTGTTACGGCAGCTGAGGCATTCCTTCAAGGTGCCCTGTGCTCCTGGAGACCCAGGAGTAGGGTGGGGTCCAGGAGCCCGAGAACAGAGAGCTGAAGGTGCAGATGCCAGCCAGGGCCCAACACTCCGACAGTCTAGAGCGGCGAGGGTGGCAGAAGACCCATGTACCCTCTGGCAAGCTGACAGGCAGAGCGCCCATCCCCCTTCCTGGGCCTCTGTGCCTGCTCCAGGCCCTCGCTGGACTGGGGCGGCCACCTGCCTGAGGAAGGAGCAGCTGCTTTTCTCAGGCCTCTAGTCCAGATGCCAATCTCTTCCCTCGCAGACACACCTGGAGATAATGGCTGAGCAACTACACCAGTGCCCTGTGGTCCAGTCAAACTGACACACAAAATGAACCATCACAAGATGTTTTGTTACAAATAGGTAACTTGAACACATGTTAAAAGAGAGAGAGAGAGAGAGAGAGAGAGAGAGAGAAGAAATAGAATTTAACAACACCCAGAGGGAATCAGGAAAGTGACTAGGCAAAAATCATTCCAGAGTGTCTTGCTTGAGGGAAATGGCCATCGTTACTCACGACATGTGCATGGGAGAATCAGAGAGGGAGAGAAGCATGAGCATCATTAGGACAGAACCCTTCCGTTTGAGATGAAAAGCTTGAGAGCAGACTGCCTAGCAACATGCTCAGCACCATGAGAAGCAGCCCTGTAATTCTCAAAGTCTCAGTTCACTGCAGTAAAGATGGCCCCAATAGGAGTTGAGCAGTCCACAAAAATTGTGACTTGGCTCAAATACAGTCCTGCATGTGGAGGTGCCAAAGAAAAATATGTACCAACATATTGAATGCTGATGAAAACCTGTGAAATAATGAAAATGACTACTGATGCCTTGTTGCAAGCCTATACACATGAGCTAAATTATGACTATTCAAGAAATACAAACTGGAAAAATTATGAGACTGAAGAATTGTGTCCAGAATGAATCCATTCTGAGAGGAGCCAACAAAAATGCGCTCATAGCCAGCAGCCTTAGTATTCCTCAAACACTACTTCAATAAAAAACAATCAGCTGAGATGCAGGTTAAACCAGGAGAACCTGAGCTTTAACAAAAGATTTTTCAAAAAGAGCATCACAACAGGCAAGACTTCTTCCTTTTTTTATTTTCCAGTTTGAGAGGCACACACACACACACACACACACACACACACACACACACGGGCGGGGTGAGGAGAGCAAGCCTGCACTCAATGATTAACTCCCTATATGTCTGCACTGGGGTCAAAGTTGAATCTCTGTGTTGGTAACTGTATCCACTACTATTTGAACCCGAAGTCAAGAGCCAGAGCTGCGATTTAAACACCGACATTCTGATAGTGGACATATTCTAAACAACTAAACCAAACGCCCACTTTCTCTCCTTTCTTTTTTCTTTTTCTTTTTTTTTTTTAAGATTTATTTTTAATTGGAAAGTCAGATATACAGAGAGGAGGAGAGACAGACAGGAAGAGCTTCCGTTTGCTGATTCACTCACTAAATGACTCCAACGACCAGAGCTGAAGCCAGGAACTTCTTCCAAGTCTCTCACGTGAGTGCAGAGTCCCAAGACTTTGGGCCATCCTCCACTGCTTTCCCAGGCCACAGGCAGGAAGCTGGATGGGAAACAGGGCTGCAGGGATTAGAATTCGCTCCCACATGGGATCCCAGTGTGTGCAAGGCGAGGATTTTAGTTGCTAGGCTACTGCACTGGGCCCTCCTTTTTTCTTTTTAATTAGTGGTGATTACATCAGGCAGTAACACTTATATTTTTTAGACTCCTCTGGAATCTGCATCAGGAAGCGTATCCTTTAAGAGCACTATTTGGAAAAGACTATTTGGTGAAAGCAGGGATACACATCAACTTTTATTCTTTACTGCTCATTTCTCTACATTAAACAATTTGGCCTTTTAAAATCCTTTTTCTCTTACATTCTGATATAGTACATTGATTTGTATTCACACCATACATACAATATCCACAATACAATGTAAGTATTCCTAATAATGATTTACTCATCTTTATGTCTGCATTTCCCAGTTCCTTTAACTAAACACTCCTCAGTTCACCTCTTCACTTAACTGTTTTTGCCAACTAAAGAGAAAGCGAGAGGGAGAGGAGAGAGAGGAGAGCCAATCCATTATGTAGGGTGCTTTGAAAGAGTTTTAAGCGCGAATGAGCATCAACCCTTTCAATTTTAATCTAATTAATTTGGTTTGTGACTTTTGTTGCCAGTAGTAACATTCAAGTAAGTGCCTGATAAGCTATTTTGAATTAGTATGATTTCAATTATGAAAAGTTTGAAAGGAAAGACAAAGTCAATGTCAGATAACCTGAATAGTATGTTGCAGACTGTGGAGGAGGAAAATTGAAATTTTTTCACATGCGGCTGAGAAAATTGGGATAGACTGCTGTTTGTTAGATTGGATTACATGAAGAGGAGGCGTTGTAGGCCCTCCCCTCCGGAGTGCCAGTGGGGAGAGAGGGAGGTGGCACCCAACAAAAGATTCTCCCAAATCTTGTTCCTCACCAGTGTCTGTCAGCGTCATCCCACAGCAGCCCTTTTTCATATTGGGAGATTTTGCACGTACAAAGGTATCTGAGTCTTAATTTCTTTTTGTTCGAAAATTTGCAAGCTGGCTGATCTTTAAGACCTTCTTTAGTTCTTATATTCTGTGGTTCCTTCAAGTCATTGAAAAGAGGCTGCAGGATGAGAACTGGAAACAAAATAGTTTAAATACATCTTCATAATACGCCTTCATGCATTAGACAAAGTCAGGAGCAAGTGCAAGGGCACTTTATTGTATTATATTGTTCAGCTCTTCTGATACTCTTGGTTTGCAAGGGTAATAGCACTTCTGTTCTGCTACAATTCCTCAGCAAAATAAACAGTGGCGTATTTCAGAATCACCTGTGCCTCTCAAGGCATCTTTGGGCTTTGAATAGCTGGACATTGGAGACTTGGTCCTCAGTGCTTCGTTGTTGCTGCCCACACACATTCTTGCTCTCACCATTCTTATGCATGCTCACAGCTTCTTGCCATACACGAACAATACTCTGCCTGGGGATTTTCGCCAGCCACCGGCGCTTGCTTAGTCTTTGCACAAGTGAGACTGGAAGTGCTGAGGTGTTATTGTTTCCAACACTATCCTTCAAGAAGTGAAGGACAGGAGTCAGTGGATAATTGCTTCAGCTGCATAACCCTTGATTGGGACAACTGTATCCTAAAGGGTCATCCAGTAGTCCCCAGTAAGGGTTAAACCTAATTGTTAATTCAAGTAACTTCATTAATTCATTCTGCATTGCCTTCCGCTGCTTCCTTGTCTCTCCTACACAGGTTCTTTTTTGTGATCAGCACCCACTAAAAATACTCCCAAGTAGACGAGTTGCATTCCTGTGCTTCTTTTCAAGTTTTGCTCCTATGGAGAATCCAAGCTTATCAGTTGGGATCCTGTTAAGAGACAAAAATCCCATCAGATATTTTAACAGAGAATTTAATACAAAAATTGTCAACTAGGCATAAAATTGCTGAGTAGGTATTTGTATTCATTTTCCTGGAGCAGCTGTAATAAAGTATCACAGATCCAATACTAGAGTGTTGAGTGGTTCAGCAGGAGAAAGGTGCTGTGTGCAAGCGCTGGAGGCAGCAAATCTGAAACCAAGGTTTGTTTTTTTCTGTGGCCCATAAGGGGGACTCAGTCCCAGGCCTCACCTAGTTTCTCGTTGCCTCAGGCTTTCCCTATGGATAGAGCTTAACAGGGAAGAGCTAGAAAGCAGAACTGTGGTTTGTAGATTTCCAGTATCAGCAAGTGAAGTGTAAGAAAGGTTGGCTTTGGAGTTGAAAGAGGAGAGTTTCATAACTGCCACACCTACCGTAGACAATGACCCAATTCAGAAAAGATTTCTATTCAAAGGAAAGTAAAGATTAGGACTAACAGCATCAACATGTGTGCTTGATTAATGGTAGTTAATGAGACAGTATCTGAGTGAGAGAGAAACACCTTATGCTAGGGGTATGGCTATAAAGTGATACGATTGAATTTTAACAACATAACAGGACCTCAGTGCACGAATGAGAGCTGTTCTCTTCGAAGTAATTTCAAGGGGATTTTTTTTTCAACTCATTTTTATCAATATAGTTGTGACTCAAAAAAACCTTTGGAACTCCCTCTTTGTGAGCTTGTGGCCCGAGCTTTCCAGTCAATTCGTGTTGTCATTCATTTTTTGGAGGGCGAAGTAACTTTTTTGGAAATAAGTTGTAGTGGCATCTCAAGCTAAACACGGTGGAAGTATGTGACATGATTACCTGATCAGGTTCAGTCTACTTTTCTGACAGATTGGAAAGTGGTTTCTAGGAGGCGATACATCAAAATCAAGGTGTAATTTCTTATGTTAAAGTGGTATCTGGCTGGTGGTCTCTGAAGTTATAATTCTCAATTTGTCAGTAAAATAAACATGAACGTAGCAAAAGATGAAGGCTTGCAGTCAAGGAAATCAAACCTAATATTTTGTAATTTGTCAACTCTGCCTAATTTTACTTAACATAAGGGTGATATTCTTGTCTGAAAAATAGAATTTGCGATCTACTGGTACTTCTCTGTCAATTACAGAAAAAAATCTGCCAAGGTGGTAACGGAGGTCATTTCACACTGTCTTCGCTGCTTTTTCTGTGACAGCATAATCAGAATGGGCCTACTAGAAAACATAACAAGTGGGGAGCTCTTATGAGACAGAGCATTCTTTCTCACTTAGGTCCTTTTCTGTTAGTGTAGCTCTCCTGTTATTTAGTAAAGATCAAAAATCTTTCAGAAAACTATTGACAAGGAAGTTGGGGGAGTTGAGGGGCTTAATCATATCTCATTGCAGTTGAACAGACTGGAACAATTCGTTCCACAATGAAAACTGGTAATTATAGTTTTCCATGTTCTTTATGGACTTAGAGCAGTTCAGGGATAGAAGAAGGTTTCAACTTAACACAACAGAGATGTCCAGGGTAAAATATCTTATGGGCATTGAAAACTGGATGGAGCACAATGAACATCAATGCAATTGAACTTTGAAAAAGGGAACTGAGAGACAGGAAGGGGAAAAGGAGAACTTTTGGTAAGAACTGGGCCAGATTACTTGTGTTCAATCTCGGGATGATCAGACGGAAAAACCGTTACACAGAGAACTGTGAAGAAACGTACTTGAAGACAAGAAAGCATCACCCTGAAGTCTCCCGAGAAGAATGCACCTGTGAAAATGACATAATATTAAAATCGGTCAAAAATTATTTTTGTCAAGATGTGACTTCTGTGAAAGAGGAGCAGATCCTTCAGCGAAACTAACTGTAGAAATAAACTGTAGGAGAATACAAGGAGCATTGTTATAAGAAAGAAAAAAAGCTTAAAATCCAACTTAGAGAATAGCGCAATGGCAAAACAAAAGAAAACTCCCCTTTGGGGATGGAAAAGATCAGGATTTAAACTAAAATTTTAAATTAATAATGCAGAGAATGAGCATAATTTTCCCCAGAATATAGGGATTGCATAGAAAAAGGTGGACGTGTCTGACAAAGGGAACAATTATAAAACCTAAAAATTGTAGAAAACTGCAGAGAAGCAGACCAGTATGATTAGAACACAAGCAACACCCAGACATAATTGGATAAAATGTTCATCAGTGGCAAGTGATCTGATTATGCAGATTGAGAGTCCAGATTCTTTGAGGGAAAAAAAAAAAGTAAAAAGAACCATCTAGTTAAATCTATTGTGAATTGTAAGGAATTAAGCTTATCTTATAAATATCTAGATATTTCATTAGTTTACTTAAAAAGAAAGGGTAAAAGGCAAGCCAACTCTGGAGTTTTCAGCTAGAGTAAATTCTGAAAGTACAGAGCAATGACTGAAATGCTTGAAAATAAAAATATTGGGTTCAAATAGTCAGTTTTCTTCTTAAAGGATGTGGAAAATATGTTATCCATGGTACTTACTGAGAAGTAATGACTTGAAAAATGTATTCCA
This sequence comes from Ochotona curzoniae, assembly GCF_017591425.1. NCBI lineage: Eukaryota > Metazoa > Chordata > Mammalia > Lagomorpha > Ochotonidae > Ochotona > Ochotona curzoniae. Next base: position 13,131,840 of record NW_024465023.1, on the reverse strand, counting down.
CTGGTATGCACATTCACTATTTGGGTTATGAAGGCTTATCATATATATGTATATATATATACACACAATATATGTAACTTATTAAAATCCTGTAATTAACAACATATAATAAGAATTGGGAAATGGTATGGTAAGTGGGGAGAAATTTGAGACAAGATATCAAAACATAATTTTACTTAGAAAACTAGAGTGCTAGTTTAAAGATCGTTCTTTCAAATTCAAATATTCTGCCTAATATGAATGTTTATGTTTTCTAAATGGCCAAATAAGATGAGCACAAACAATGCATAGATTATATGTGACTAAAAAGGAAAAGAAAGAAAATGAGAAAATGTCTCGAAAGCCATAAAACATCAGCTATAACATAGATTGTTAAAACTTCTTCATATCGAAATGTGATCAGATTATAGCATAAGATCCACCTATGTATTGCTTCAAACAAAAACATTAAATCTTAAAAATAAGAAAGATGGGAAAGAATTTGTCTTTGTTTACAAGTACAAATAAAACACAGGCAGCTTTATTAATTTTAGACAAGGAAGAGTTCAAGGCCAAAAGCATTATGAAAAGCAGAGATCTAACAATTATGAACTTTATATACAGATTTATTTAAGTGTCAATACCATATAGCAGAAATTGGGGACTGGCACAGTAGTGTATCAGATTAATCCTCCACTTGTGGTGCCAGCATCTTATATGGGCACTGGTTCTGCTCCTGGCCTCTCCACTTCCGATCTAGCTCCTTATAAATGGCCTGGGAAAGTAACAGAGGATGGCCCAGTGCCTTGGGTCCCTGCATCCACATAGGAGACTCAGAAGAAGCTTCTGTCTGCTAGCTTTGGATGGACTCACCTCTGGCCATTGTGGCCATATGGGGAGTGAACCAGTGGATGGAAGAAATATAAAGTAAAAATTGTCAGAAACTTATTGACAAACTCACATAAATAGCTTTGATATCACTGATATCAGAGAAAACACAAGATGTATAAAATTTAAATAATATAATAAAATAACTAATAAAATATATAAAACTTCATAACTTACAGGAAACAGATTCTCTTCTGAATTAGGAACCCCATAATTTAAAAAAATTAGTATTACTAAGCTGCACAGAACTTTTAAGTGTATTTCAAAAGAGAGAATTATGCCATACCCTTGAGCACAATGCAAGAAACCTAGAAAATAATGACAATAATTTAAACAATCCTTAAAACATTTGAGATTTCATGGTAGTCTATTAAGTTACTCTTGTTTCAAAGAATTTCTTAAGTCAGCTCTAACAGTAATGGTACTGGCACAGTATTTATTTCCACCCGTTTCCTGTGACCTCATTTTTCAATTGGCTTAAGTCTTGGGAGGGCAAAATGTACCCTCTAATACACTAAAAAAAAAAAAAAAGAAAGAAAGAAAAAAAAAGTGAAAGGAAAAAGTAAATTTGGAACTCCCAAGCCAGTTCATTTGGGAGACTTTATTAAGTGAAATTGCCAGGCGTTTGAGAAATCATTTCTTCCCCAAACGTTTTTTGAGTACTTTTGACTACCAGGTTTTAAAAGCTGGAGACAAAATGATACCTACACTCTTAAAAGTTAAGCCACGCTTTTGCTCAAATTTTTGGAATCTATCAGATTAAATTAGTCAGAATCAGAACAAAAATTTAAAACCTTTATTTTGTTGTTAAACAGCAGTGGGGACCCGGTGCATAGCCTAGTGGTTGAAGTCCTCACCTTGCATCCACCAAGATCCCATATGCGTGCACGTTCATATCCTGGCTGCTTCACTTCCCATCCAGCTCCTTGCTGGTAGCCTTGGAAAGCAGTGGAGGACCGCCCAAAGCCTTGATACCCTACACCTGTGTGGGAGACCTGGAAGAAGCTCCTGGCTCCTGGCTTCAGATCAGTTCAGCTCTGGCCGTTGCGTTCACTTTGCGAGTGAATCAGCAGATGGAAGATCTTTGTCTCTCCTTCTCTCTGTAAATCTGACTTAAAAAAAAAAATCAAATAGCAGTGGAATTTTTGATAAGAATACATGTTATATAAGATAAATAACATCTTATACAAAATAAAATAAGTGATTATATAGGGTATATAATGGTATATTATTATGTATAGGATACACAATGCTATATATATGTAATGCTATATGCCCTATATATAATATATCCAATATATTTTTGATAATATTTGGATTTCATGTAAAAATAATATCTTTTGGGGAATGGTTAAAATTGTGAACATTTATTCAAAAGCACATTGTTTTTACTTAAATAATTTGTTTATGGTGAGAAATATGTGGAATTAACATACATCTGGATCATTGGGGAAATTATCCATTATCTTCTCTTTTGGGAAAATTTTCATATCTTTTCAAAGTTGGAAAACTATAACAGAACGCATATATCTCTAGTATCATCAATCATACATGATCGACTTTCTTTCTCCTCTTCTCTTTTTACATATAATTTCCCCTAAACAATTTGAAAGTAAATTGCAGACAGATACAATGATGCTTTACTTCTAAATACGACAGGGTATGGCTCCTAAGAAGAGAACCAGAACTTGCATACATAATTACAATGCTGTGATTATACTGAAGAAATTAGTATCTTTAAGATAATATGATCTAATTTGAAGTCCACATTGAAAATATCCCCAGTAATGACCTTTAACAGCTGTTTTCTTTTTTTAAAATCTAGTATGCTTTCAAAGATCACACATTGCATTTTTAAAAATCTAAAACAACCATTTTAACTATTTTCTGAGGCCGGGCCAGTGGGGATGGCAGTGAAGGGTGGGGCGGTTACGACAACAACATTCTTGAGGAGTCAGACAAGTCTTGTGAAATATCCTGCAATCTACATTTATCTGATTGCTTGTGTATGCTTAGATTCAGAGCATACATTTTTTTGGCATGGAGTTGCCAGGGTGTCATGCTCAGTACGTCACACTGAGAGGCATGGTGCCTCAGGTTTCCCGTCATTCATTGCACTAAGTTGAAGCTGGCTAAGGTAGTGTTCAGCAGATTGCTTCTTTAGACCTTTTGCTCTGTTGTGCATATAGAGTGATGTGTGCTGAAGGCAAGGCTGTGTGTGTACTGTTCTCCCACAACCTGTCCCCAAGGCTTGAGTCAGTTACTACAATGGTAGTGGTAAGATAATAATGTTCTCATTTTTATCCTTTTTTCCCCTGCATTTACTAGCTAACATTCTTCTGGGGGGGAAAAAAGAGGAAAACGGTTTTTTCCCTTTATTTTTGATAAAAGTTCGGTGCTATAATTTATTATTATTATTATTATTCACTTTTATGTTAAAATTGGCCCAATTTTTTTTTGCTTGTTTGTTTGAAACAGAATACAGGTAGGAGTCAAGGAAATACAATTGGTCCTACAGTAAGGAAGGAACGATCAGATGGACCCAGTGTGATGGCTCAGTGGCTAAATCCTCACCTTATATCTGCCAGGATCCCATATGGGCACTGGTTCATGTCGGTTGCTCCGCTTCCCATCTAGCTCCCTGCTTATAGCCTGGGAAAGCCATGAAGGGTGGCACAAAGCCCTGGGACCCCAAACCCACATGGGAGATCCACAAGAAGCTCCTGGCTCCTGGCTGCAGATTGGTTCAGTTCTGCCCATTGAGGCCATTTTGGGAGTGAACCAGGGGATAGAAGATCTTTTTCACTGTTTCTCCTTCTCTCCATAAATCTGATCTGCTTTTCTAGTAAACATAAACAAATCTTCAAAGAAAAAAAGAGATGACCAGAGATAAATTCCTGAAAGCCTCATGATATATTTCAACCCCATCATGCTGTAGAGCCTAGGATTGTTCTTTTTGCTCGTGTCAAGCCAATGAAGGTTCAACTCCCACTTCTCTCAGCTTCTTTAAGGAAGTCTTCCCATACACCTGCTCACATAGACTGCTGGGAGCTACTTTGTTTTCTTTAGGGTAGTCTGGTCCTGCCTCTAGACCCGGGCTTGGCCCATCCATCTAACACAGTAGCTTGTTTTTCTCGTTTGCTCTCATTCTGAGCATGCTTGAGTCTAATCTCAGATTCTGTTACTTTAGTATGCCACCAGGCTGATTTTACTTAGAAAACAAAAAGAAATTAGAGTCCTCCATATCATGGGTTACCCATCCACGGATTCACCCAACTGTGAATCAAAATTATTTTTTAAAGATTTTATCTGTATTGAATATGCAGACTTTTTCTGTATTACTTCCTAAACAATATAGTCTGCTTACTATTTACATAGCTGTTGCATTGTATTTAACATTATAAAGAATTTAGAGATGAGTTGAAACATATAGGAGGTTTTGTGTGGACTATACACAACTAGAATATCACTTTATATAAGGGACTTGAGTATCTGTGGATTTTGGTGACCTTGTGAATATAAAGTATTTGTACTAGTTAGGATACTGGTACAACTGTTTTAACAGAGGCACACAAGCTCACAGAGACATAAACAAGATGAAAATCAATTTCTTCTTATTACAAAAATCTTTGCAGGCCACTGTGGCATGTTGGATCCACAGTCATCATGGATGTGGCGTCTTCTTTCTTGTTAGTTCTCTACATTCTTTGCTTCTGACTTGTGTGCAAAATGTTTGCTTCAGCTTCTATTGTCATATCAACATTCTAGTAAATAAGAATGAAATTAAGTGCAAGGAGAGAGCAGACTTCTGTTCCCTGAGGGCACAAGTTGAAAGTAGAACATAGTACTTCCATTCACAAATTGTTGCGTAGAACCAGATCACTTATTACATCTAGCTGCAGAGGCGGCCCGGTGATGTACTGCGGGTACGTTCTGCACCGTGGACGTCAAGGAGAATGGGTTTAAGGGGATAAGTGACAGCCCGTAGGCACAACATCTTCTCAACAGAAAATTTAAAACACAAACATTTTAATAATACAATAAACAGTGCCAGTTTTTAGTCAAGCTCCACACCCTCCTGCTCAAGCTCATGTAAAGGGGATGCAAGATGGAAGCTATCAGATTGCATTGCTATACAACTAACTTGTTCCTTTTCTGACCCACAGCGACTGTGCGTATTCCTGATGTTCACTCAGATAATCTGTCCGGGGAGTTATATCGAGCGCACTGGGGATAGAAGAACTATGAATACATCACATACCAGCTTTAGAGAAGTTACTTTAAAAAAAAAAAGATTTATTTATTTTTATTGGAAAGTCGGATACACAGAGAGGAGGAGAGACAGAGAGGAAAGTCTTTCCTCTGATGGTTCATTCCCCAGGTGGCTGCAACGGCTGGAGCCGAGCCAATCCGAAGCTAGGAGCCTCTTCTCGGTCTCCCATGTGGGTGCAGGTCCCAATGCTTTGGACCTTCCTTGACTGCTTTCCCAGGCCACTGGCAGGGAGCAGCATGGGAAGTGGGGCTGCTGGGACAAGAACTGGTGCCCATATGGGATCCTAGCGCATTCAAGGTGAGAACTTTAGCCACTAGGCTATCACGCTGGGCCCATTACAAACTCTTTTAAGTTTTTGCATTAGTGTGGGTTTTACAGAAAGAAACTGCCACGTCACAGTACAGATGACCCTGGCTATCTTGACCTAAGTGAAGAAATAAGTGGGTGGGAGCTGGATTAGTCTACACTTCGTGGGGGTGAGTCACCATCAGTTAAATGTCTTTTTGTTTTCCTTGGGCCACACCCACATAATATTCAGGCTGATGTATGCATGAGCACAACCCTCTCCCTTCTCTGTGTGTTTCCTCAGCTTCCTTACAGTTAGAACGTCATTTCTTTCCTCGCATTCCTTTCTCTGCCTGTTGCCTTCCATTTCTTCTAGTTCCAGTAAAACTGCTGGGGAATATTGGAGCTAGGGCTGGTGGCTGAAACCGCTGAGATCATTTTTTTTAGATGATGGAAATGAAATCTCAAGACAGTTTTTTGGCGTTGATATGACTGCGAACAAATATCTCGTGCCCTACCCCTATTGCCAAGGGCCTTGCCCAGCCGTTCCTTCTCCCTCACAGGAAGGGCAGGGGTGATAGTACTGATAGGTTGTCATAGCAAACACCTGAGAAGATCAAGGACTTTACAGATGAAAATTCTTCGCTTGAATTAAATTCAGTAGGAAACTAATGTTGGGGAAGGTTTTGCTTCCATTACTGGGTCCTAAAATAGTGAACCTCAATCACGAGCAGCAGTCATGAGTCATGGAATGAGTAAATTAAAAAAAAAAAATGAGTCAATTTTTAAAAAAATAAAAAATAAAAATAACAGTCTAACAAATATTCCACATTTAAGGGATAGCTTTCTTCCAATAAAGATAGTGATTTTTTTCAAGAATTTGAGGTGAAAAATCTATAGCAATCTGTAGTGCTTAGGCACTGTTTGCATGCTTAATGAGTACAGGCTTCAAACTTACATTTAAAAATAATTACAGGGGGATATAGGGAAGAAGGAAAGGGGAGGGAACCTCCATGTTCCTAAATCGGTATCTTGAAAAATGTGAAATCTACTCCTTTTGTGTAATTTAAAAATAAGAAAAAATTAAAAAATTAGATTTCAGGGGCGAAGTCTTGCAGTTCAGTGTCGGATTCAATAAGCAACCTGAGTAAGTTTTTAACGGCTTAGTGAGCTAGGTGAAAAACAACGAAAACTCACAGTGTACTTTCAACAACGCAGGACAAGTGTGTGATAGACCTGACCACATTCCGGTGCTGTTATGGGGCTGGTTGTCAATATGAGGATTCTGTGTTGTCAGGAACATGAAAGTAGAGCGAAAGGAAGCATGAGGACACATCCACTTCAATTGTTCTTTCACGTGACATTTATTGGGACCTCATTGACAGACATGGTGTCAGGTTGCGGGGATAGATTAAAATTCTCCACGTGCCTGACAATAACCTGGAAAGCTTGATTGAAGCATTTGCCCAGATGGAGCGCATTTGCATGGCACGGGGGTCCGTGATGAAGGAATCATCTGTTTCACCTGAAGGTGATACTTCAGGCTGACTTTCCAAACCTAAAGTAGATATACAGAAAAAGGGTAAGTGGGGTGCACAAGTAGAAGAGTATCATGAAGGATCATATGCCATGTTAAGGAGTTGAGATTTTATCCAATAGGCTATGAAAAGCCAGCACGAGCTTTAACCAAGGAAGTCAGAAATGTAGATATTTGAAGAATTTTCCAGTGAAAGGACAGGCAAGGAGACAAGTACAACTGGAATATAGTGAGAGAGAACTGTGCCAGAGTGCTAGTTTATGGGGTCAGAAAGATTGCCAGAGACCGGACCATGTAGAGCACGATGGGTCATAAAGACATTGGATTGTATCTGAAGCCTGTTGAGTGTGGGTAAGACATGACAGCGCAGATCTGAAAGTATCATAGTGACTACTAAGTGCACTGTACTGAGCAAGAGCGGAAGCCAGAGAGAAGGCAGAACACTGCAGGAGTCCAGGGAGGAGCCGATGGAGGCTTGAATATAGGGAGTTTTGGTAAATTCATCTCTTTATATATCTACCACTCTAATCATTACATACAATAGTTGTATTATTCTTAGGATGTCCTCGAGATGTCTTTTGGCAGTCACAACATCTCTCTAATACCAACCACTGTAAACTACCGACCTGCCTTCCGTCCCTAAAGTATGTTTTTTTCCCCATAATTTCATGCAAATAAAAAATGGGAACTTATAGCCTTTTTTTGGTGTGTGGTTTCTTTCACTAAGTAAAATGCCTTTGACATTCATCCGTGATAAGCATGAATCAATAGGTCATTCATTGCTTTTTTTTTAAAGATTTATTTTTATTATTATTATTTTATTTTTATTGGAAAGGCAAATATACAGAGAGGAGAGACAGAGAGGAAGATCTTCCGTCCAATAATTCACTCCCCAAGTGAGCACAACGGCCAATGCTATTCTGATTCGAAGCCAGGAGCCTCTTCCGGGTCTCCCACGCAGGTGCAGGGTCCCAAAGCCTTGGGCTGTCCTCGACTGCTTTCCCAGGCCACAGGCAGGGAGCTGGAAGGGAAGCGGGGCTGCTGGGATAGAACCGGCGCCCATATGGGATCCCGGGCGTGCAAGGCGAGGACCTTAACCACTGTGCCAACGCGCCGGGCCCCATTCATTGCTTTTTACTGCTGATTAGAATTCCGTTGTGCGGATGTACCACAGTCTGTTTCTCCATACACCAACTGGAGAGCACTCGGATTATGTCCAGTTTTTGGTGATTATGAATAAAGCTACTATAAACATTTGTTTTCAGGTTTTGTATGGATATAACTTTTTCATTTCCTTTCAATCGATACTGGGAAATATGACTGAATTAAGTGCCAAGTTCATGTTGAACTTTATCAGAAACCACAAAGCCATTTTGCATAGTAGCTGTGCGATTTGCATTCTTGTTAGCAGCGTCAGAGTATCCCAGTTGTTGTGCAACATCTTCAGCATTTCATTTTATCATTTCTTGCTTTAGCCATTCTTTTCTTCTATTTTTATTTTTTCTTATTTTTCTACTTTTTTTTTCTATTTTCTATTTTTATTGGAAAGGCAGATCTACAGAGAGGGAGACAGAGAGAAAGATATTCTATTTGCTGGTTCACTCCCCAAGTGGCTGCAATATTCAGAGCTGAGCTGATCTGAAACCAGGAGCAAGGAACTTCTTTTGGGTTTCACACATGGGTGCAGGGTCCCAAGGCTTTGGACCATCCTCTGCTGTTTTTCCCGGCCACAAGCAGTGAGCTGGATAGGAAGTGGAGCAGCCGGGATATGAACTGGTGCCCATATGGGATCTTGGCTGATGCAAGGTGAGAACTTTATCCACTAGGCTACCGTGCTGGGCCCTGCCTTGTTCTAATGGATAGAGTGACCTTGACTTGAATTTTCCTAGCTCCCAATTATGTTGAGCAAAGTAGAGCCACAAATACTTATGCAATGGATTGGGGATGTGAAAATGAGGCTTTAAGTATGATTTCAAGGTTTTTGGCCTTGGTGAAATAATAATGAAAGAGGTGGATAGACCTCAGAAGCAATTAATGTGACATGACTTTTGTGACTTGGAAACAGTCATTAGCAAAGAGAAAATAGTTATTGCTATTGGGTAAAACAAACAACAAAGAAAGTGAGAGCACATTCCTATATGCCAAAGAGGATTTAAAAAAAAACTTTGATGGGTGGTGTGTGGGTGGAAAATGAAAGGTGTCACCTTCAAGGAAAGACATGTCAGTCTTGGAAAAGGAGCTTCTTGTAACATCTCCAAGATATGATTCATTATGAAAACCTGAAACCTGTTTTATAGCCTGGGTGGGTGGTGGCTGAGGCAGTTGTTTTGACTGACACAGAGAGTAGAAAGAAGCGGATGGATTTGGATAATGGAACCTGGGCCCTGGGCATAATGAACCATGATGTCATCTCAAATAAACAAATCTAAGGAAACAGACTGGTCTGCACCCAGCAGAGTTACAGGAAAGTTGACAAAGCAAGAGGAGTTTTCAGAAACACTCTGTTGCCCAGTTCTCCACCTGATTTCTCAAAGGGACCTGTGCGACTCATTGATAAGCGGACTTTGAATCACTGTTGGTTCAAATGTACGTGAGGGTAATTTAAGAAACAATAGAGATTATCTGGGAGTACTTGAGTGACACCATGGTAACCTGTTTTCAATCAAAGACCTAGAGATTTTCCCACCATGTCTCTGGCATAACGAACTGCCTGGTTTCTAATTCTGCTTTAGCTTCTTTATCAGTCCCCTTTCTTCAACTTCCTGTTTTTGTTTATTTTAACCACACACACAAAAAATAGTTTTGTTGCTTCATTTTACTTTGCCAAAAATTCGAATAATTTTCAAAAACTATGGAAGAAAGTAAAAGATTCATTCTTTTACTTTCATCAAGAGATAGAAGGTGTGCTATGACCCTATCTGTGTGTCAAACAAGAACGACAACTGGGCAGACATCGTGAGATTAGCATAGATCTCAAACACAGACCTTAGAAATGGTTCCTGCAACGGAGCTGGAATTGCAATTAGTAGAACTTAAAAACCGGTGTGGTCAGAAAGGCAGACTGCTGAAGGGAGCCCTGGGAAATCAGTTATCCCAGGAGTGACAGTGATCATATCCAAGCCTGCATCCTGGAGGAAGAACATCAGAGACTTCACACCACACTGAAGGAGGGAATAAGATTTTTTAAAAATTTATTTATTTTTATTGGAAAGTCAGAGAGGAGAGACAGTGAGAAGGATACTCCGTCTGCTGGTTCACTCTCCAAGTAGCTGCAATGGCTGGAGCTGAACTGATTCGAAGCCAGGAGCCAGGAGCTTCTTCCAAGTTTCACACGCAGGTACAGAGTCCCAAGGCCTTGGGCTGTCCTCCACTGCTTCCCCAGACCACAAACAGGGAGCTGGAAGGGAAATGGAGCAGCTGGGAAATGAACCCATATAGGAAGATGGCCCAAGTATTGTAACCTGTGTGGGAGACTCAGATGGAGCTCAAAACTCTTGGCTTCAGCCTCAATGGGGAATGATGCTTCTGGCTCCTGGTTCCTGTGGCCCAGCCTAGCCATCGCAGGCATTTGGAGAGTGAACCAATTGGATGGAAACTCATTCTCTCCATCTCTTCTCTGTTTTTCAAATAAGTACATCTTAAAACAAACAAACAAACAAACCACAAGTTAAAAGGGAAAATCTGCATCAGAAACCAAAGAAACGTAGGTAAGTTGGATTTTATTAGGTTAAAACCTTCTATGAGTGTGCTTCAAATGTCACTATCAAGACAGTGAATAGATATTTCACAGAATGGGAAAAACTAACAACTTTTGGATCTGATAAGTGATCTGCTTCTAGAATATACAAAGAATTCCTGCAACTCAATAAAAACAGAAAGATAAATGACATAATTTAAAACAGGTAAGAGATCTGAATAGGTATTTTTCTTTTTTTTTTTAAGATTTATTTATTTATTGGAAAGTCAGATATACAGAGAGGAGGAGAGACAGATCTTCTGTCCGATGATTCACTCCCCAAGTGAGCGCAAGGGCCGGTGCTATGCCCATCCGAAGCCAGGAGACAGGAACCTCCTCCAGGTCTCCCACGCGGGTGCAGGGTCCCAAGGCTTCAGGCCGTCCTCCACTGCTTTCCCAGGCCACAGGCAGGGAGCTGGATGGGAAGCAGGGCTGCAGGGATTAGAACCGGTGCCCATATGGGATCCTGGCACGTTCAAGGCGAGGACTTTAGCTGCTAGGCCACACCGCCGGGCCCATGAATAGGTATTTTTCTAGAGAAGATATGTAAATGTCCGTCAGGCAGATAAAGAGAAATTCGACATCACTGTCTTCTTCGGGGAAAACCAAAGCAAAGCACAGTGAGATGCCAAAGCATACACACCAGGGTGACTGCACTCAAGAAGTAAGGCAGGGACAAATGCTGGTTAGGATCTGGAGAATTTGAAATCCTCATACAGTGCTTGTGAGAATGTAATATGGTACAGCAGTTTTGGAAAACAGACTGTAAATGCTTTCATGGCTAAACACAGAGTTAACCTACGATCTGGCACTCATGCTCCAGGCCATATATGCACAGAAAATGAAAGCTTTCTCATGCATGTTTATAGCAGCACTATTTATAATAGCCAAAAGGTAGAAATCACCCAGATTTCTTTCAACTGAAGAATATGTAAAAACAATGTAATATATCCATAAGATAGCATATTATTTGCTCGTCATACGGAATTGAGAACTGACATACTCTACAAGTGAATGAAACTTGAAGCTACTATGCAATGTGAAAGAAACTAGCGCTGAATATCCCATATTAACTAATTCCAGTAACATGATATACCAAGGATAGGCAAATCAAAGAGACATGAGATTAATATTAGGATAGAGTTGGGCAGGATGGGGAGATGAAATGATGGCTAAAGATGATCAAGTTTCTTTTTAAAAAACATTTATTTTATGATACAGCTCTAAATGCTCAAGAATTTTCCCTCCCCAATTCCCCTTTTAGCATAAAAAAGTTCAGTTAAATGTGAGGGTGACCCATGCCTGTAAGTATACTAGAAACTATCAAATTACAAAATCATATATGAACTACATATCTTCCATTAAACTGTTACACAATTCTATTTTAGTGTCCACAGAATAGATTAGAACAAGCATACCTGACATGTTATAGCTAACCTTAAACAAATACTTTTCTCCTTTGTTTTGTAAAGTATTCATTTATTCAAAAGGCAGAGTGATATCTTTTGTCTGCTCGTTTACTCCCCAGATGTCTTTAAGAGTTGGGGCTGGGCCAGGCCGGCGCTGGGGGCTAGGAACTCTGAATCTTCCACATGGGTGAGAGGGACCCAAGTGCTAGATGCATCATCCGATGCTTCCCATGTGCGTTAGCAAAAGTTGGATTGGAAGTGGAGGTGGGACTTGATCCCAGGACGTTGGTGTTCAAAGTGGCAGCTTAACTTGCTGCTCCGCAGTGCCTGTCACTTTTATTTCTTGAACAGTGTAAGAATTTTAAAGCTGTGTAAGAATTTTATAGGGAAATCCCAGAGCTTATGGAACTGTATCATAAAATAATGATTAAAAGAATTTAATAACTCATTACCTCATTTTATTCTTTTCTGTATTTTTATGTTACTGATGTCAATATTTAGTTCTTCATATTAAGTCTTTGCAAAGAATATTAAAATATTGTTTGAATGTTAAACGAAGCACAGTCATAGTTGGTCACATATTTGTTCTCCCACATGTTCTTCATTGCTTTTTGCAGTTTTCTGCTTCCATCGGCAAGATCCTTTAGAATTTGTTTTGGTGGGCTTTTGCTTGAACTTTCTCATTTTTATTTGCTAGAACCTTTATTTTGTCTTATTTTCTGAAATAGCTTTGCAGAGTGTAGAATTCTGTGCTGCTGCTTCTTTTGTAAGCACTTTAAAGATGTCATTCCGTTATCTGCTGGCTTCCATGATTTCTTTTGAGAAGACAGTTATTGGTGTTATTGCTATTTTGGTTGTATTGTGTCTTTACCCCCTTTTCTGGAAGCTTTTAATGTCCTTTCTTTGTGGTGAGAGAGTCTTATTATAATGTTCCTTTGTATTTATTCTACTAGGAGTCCATAGAGATTCTTGAATTGATAATATTTTGTGTATGTATTCAAAAATCTTGTTATTTCCTTTTAATTAATTTATTCAAAGGCACAGTTACAGAGATGGAGGGAGGGAGAGAAGGAGAAAGGAAGGGAGGAGGGAGAGAAAGACTTCATTTGCTGGTTACTCCTCAAATGTCCACAGCAAACAGGGTTGCCCTAGGCTGCAGCCAAGATCCTGAAACTCCATCTAGATACTTCATATGGGTGGCAGGGACCCAAATCCTTGGGCCATCATCTACTGCCTTCCCAGGTGTATTTGCAGGAAACTTGATCAGAAGCATGGAGTAGCGGGGACTTCAACTGCCATTTTGATATAGGATGTGGGCATCCTTAAGAAGTAGTTTACCCTGCTAAACCACATTGAGCACCTTTGGCTAGTATTTCCTCAATCGTGTTTTTCATTTTCTCTCTCTTACTGGGACTCAATTACACATCTAAAATTCTTTCATTTTATCACATCTTGGCCTTTTAGATTAAGATCAAGTTCCATATGCTTAAAACGTTTATAACTTCTTTGGGCAATCTTTGAATTCTTGTCTTCCAATTATTCACAACATACAACAGATTACTGTGAGCTGTAGCCCCCTACTGCCCTGTGGCGTATTGGAATCTATGTCTCCTGTGCAGTTGCATTTTGGTACCCATTTTCCAACCCTCTTCTGTGCCCCTCCCTCGCCCTCCTGTTAGCCTCTGGTGATCACTGTTCTCCTCTATGACTGCATGAAATCAGAATTTTAGGTTCCATTTATGAACAAAAAAAAATTACTATTTGTCCTTCGGTGTTTGACTTATTTCACTTCACACCATGTCCACCAGCTCTACTTGTGTTACTACAAATGGCAAGGTTTCATAACATCTGCTGAATTCTTAGTTTTATTGAATGTACTTTTCTGTTTCTAGAATTTCTCTCCCCCCTCCTTCTCTGTCTCTAATCTCATCTCAGTTTGCTGGAAAAAAATTATTTGTTCTCTGCTTTCTTTCTTTTTATACATTAAAAAAATTTAAAAAAATTAATTACATTCATTTTGTGACACAGTTTCTTTTTTTTTTTTTTTAAAGATTTATTTTTTATTATTTTGTTATTGGAAAGGCGGATATACAGAGAGGAGAGACAGAGAGGAAGATCTTCCATCCGATGATTCACTCCCCAAGTGAGCGCAACGGGCCGATACTATGCCGATCCGAAGCCAGGAGCCTCTTCCGGGTCTCCCGCGCGGGTGCAGGGTCCCAAAGCTTTGGGCCGTCCTCGACTGCTTTCCCAGGCCACAGGCAGGGAGCTGGAAGGGAAGCGGGGCTGCCGGGATTAGAACCGGCGCCCATATGGGATCCCGGGCGTGCGAGGCGAGGACCTTTAACCACTTGCGCCACCGCGCCGGGCCCGTGTGACACAGTTTCATAGGCTCTGGGATACCCCAACCCCTCCCTGGGCCCTCCCCCCTTGTTCTTTGCTTTCTTAAATGTATAGTTCAGAGTTAATTTTAGGTTTTGATAACACTAACATTGAATCACCTATTTATTTGAATCCTCATTTTAACCTAGTTTTTCATTATTTTCAGGCATTTATTCATGTGGGTTTTTTTTTTTTTTTTTTGGAAATGTTAAGAAATTCTTCTTTAGGGAGGGCCTTGTGTGTGGTGCTTTGCATCACTGCTGCAGACACCCACATCCCAGTTTGGAGTGCTGGCTCCTCTGCTTCTGATCCAGCTCTTGCTACCGTGCCTGCAAAGCAGCGGATCACGGCTGAAGGACTTGAATTGCTGCCACCCCCCGTGGGAGACCTGGATGTTCCTGGCTCTTGGTTCCAGTCTGGCCCATTCCCGACTGTTACTAGGGCCATTTGGATAGTGAACCAGCAGATAGGTTATCCTTTCTATACCTCTCTCTCTCTTTTCCTTGCCGTCCCCACCCCCACAGCACTGGTCTGTCTTTCTTCCCCTCTGTGATTCTGCCTTTCAGTGTTAGAAAAAAGTGCATTGAAAGGTATTTTTAATTGAAGGCATGCCATTGTACATGAAAATTATGGATACTTTAACTGCTGTTAAATTTTCCCTGGCAGGTAAACACCATCTTGTTGATGGTCTAGTCTTTGTCATGGTTGGTCTATTTTCATTTTTTTTCTTACTCATAGCATACCATCCTTATGTTTTCGGGGTTTCCTCTTCTGGAATGCTGTTATAAAATTTCATGTATGTTAAGGCACATGCCACTTTGTTGAGCCTGAACTTCGTTCTCCAATTCTCTGGCTTTGTTAAACTGTTGAAATATTTGATGAGCTCTTTTGCTTCCTCCCAGATGTTTTTGTCAGGATTTCTGGGACTCTCACCTTGCGTGTGTACACAGCTCAGGAACCAGAAAACGTGTCAAGGTAAGATGGCTCCAAGACTTTTGGTTTACTTTGCTCTTCCTCATTTGAGTTCTGATCTTCTTGGCAACACCACACGCTCTGGTCTGCAACCTGGAGGGATGTCTATAAGCCTCTGGCCACTGCTTTCTGCTGGGCATCTACTCTCAGGTCAGTTAATTAGCAGATGCCCTAAAGGAAAAGTCACAGGCCAATGTGTTCACCTCAATATGCCTCTCTGCTCACAGAATTTGACCTTTAGAGTCTTGTTTGCCTTACTGTTCACCAATCCTTTCAGATACTTTATGCATGCAACTAGCTCTTATAATGAATCTTGGCAGGAAGATTATCACAAGACAAGTTTTAGGACTAGAAGATGATGTCCCTTACTTTGTGTTTTGTGATATTTTTCTTTCTTCATTTTCCACGCCGGAAATATGGATCTCTTTCTTTTAAAAATGTATTTATTAACATTTTATTTCTGGACAATTTTAAATGTATAAAACATAAGTTGTTGGGTATAGTATGAAGAATTCTCATATACCCTTCACCTCATTTCTTCTATCAGCATCCCAGTATATGTCTCACACTCTCATACTTAACAAAACCTGCCAAGCTTTCCCTATTTAATTTTATCTACACTCCTTTTATGCTTACCACCCCTCCCAGCCTCTGATAACATTCTGGTTTCAGATTGAGAGTTTTTTTTTTTTTTAATTTTAACTTCTACATACAATGGAAAGCATGCAGTATTTGTCTTTCTTCATCTGGCTTATTTTACTCAACATGATGCTCATTTTTTTTTTAAATTTAAAATGTAAAAAAAGCCACATTTGTTGATCCCAGAAGGTCTGTTTTTTTTCTTTTTTTAACTTTTTGCTCATCATTAAGTATTCTGCTTCCCCATGCCATTACCCATGTCATTTAGCTTCGATATTTCAGTTCCTCTCTGGCCAATTGCCTGCTCCTGTAGAGGTACCAGGAAGAAGGCACACTGTTTCCTATTTTTTAAGACTGAAGGATTAGTGGGGGGAGGGGTTGGGGGCCTTACCTCCAGACTCAGCTTTCCCAGAGTTTCTTTCTGCACTGTTTTTACTGTGGTTTTCACTGCTCAAACCTATCTCCGGAAACCGTTCTAGTTCTCCCTCCCCAAATTTCTTGCCGCAAAAATTTCCTGGCTAAGCAAAATGCTGGACTGTCAGCTCCTTCCTCCCAGTTCCAGGGTGTTTGGTCAGGGACTTTCCTCATACTTTTCAGATCCTGCCTGCCCTTGGGGCCTGTGACTGCACCTGTGTAGGAGAGCTAAAAGGCATTAGGATCGGGTGTTGTAAGACACAGGGCAGTAAGGATACATGTTTCCACAAGTCTTTCCAGAATCCCCTGCATCCATCTTCTCATATCTGAATTTAGGAAGCACTCCCAGAAAACTGGGTCAAAAGGTATCGATGCGTAGACAACCATGTTCTGATGTCTAAACAGTGCCTCTCATGCCAGTGTTCCTTGGAATCCTGACTGATTTAAAATTCTGTGTCAAAGACAACTCCCCCCAGAAATCCTGCCTCTGTCTCGCAGACATGGATGACACTGTTTGTTCAATGTGCTATTATGCCACTGGTTAGAAATTAGTGCTCTTTTCTCGTGCAATTTCTTTCCATGGCTTTTAGTTATTTGTATGTGCAGGGCATCTTTCCTGCCAAGATGCTTTAGCTCTGAAAAGATATATGCATCTTGCTCATCTTTTTAGATCTGCAGCACATAACATAGTGGCTGTGCACGACAAGAGCCCAGTGAATGTTTTTGAGTGAGTGAAGGTCTTCAAATTCTAGAACAGAGCAGTGTTAGCACAGCATGAATTAAAGTGTGAAGAATTCAATTGTTGCTTCTACCAATAAGAGAATGGCTTGAATTACATATTCTTCTTCTTCTTTTTTTTTTTTTTGAAATAGTCATTTGTTGGAACAAGATTGTATCTGGACAGCCAGACATTGAAATGAATGCCAGGAGGGACTGGGAAATTTCATCATTCCATCTGTACTGCAAGACACATGTATGGGTGGGTCTGTTCTGAAGTCATGCTTAGAAGTCGATAAGTATGTCCTTGGGAATTTTCTGACTTAATTCAGACAGATGCTTTCTCTAAGTAGTATCGGCCTTTGTTTAGACAAACTAAAAGTCAGGATGGCTCCATTTTGTCTTTTTTTTTAAAATAAACTAATCTGTGTTTTTTTCTGCATTCTTAATGGGTGTTTATAGTCAGTTTTATATATTAAATGCTATTAATCAAGAGAAGTAATTTGAGTTAAGTTATTGCCCTAAATAAGTAAAAAATGAGAGCGTAATTGGAAATGGCTTCCCTTTTACTATTTTTGTACTGTTCTACTTAATATTTGGCAGATGGAGTATGAATAGAAATGCTTAAGTTGGAATGCTTTATGGGGTTTTAAACTGTTGTTAATTAGTCGTGAAATAATTTTAATTACTTAAACATTCCATTCTGACAGTGCTTCAAATATGTGCCACATTTTGGCAAACTATTACAGACCATTATTTTGTAGATTATTTTACTTACACTTACATTGCTGGGAAGGAAAATAAGGTGAATATATTTACCATATTTATCGAGAAGGGATTTGACAGAGTAAAGAAAAACTGTTTACCTCAAATTGGGCTGTACAAATCTTGAAACCCTTGAGATTTTTGTCAGCAGCTCAAAGCAACCACATTAAGAAAAATGGAAAAAAAGTGTGAATGAGTAAGACTAATTGAGTCTAAGCTGCTTCTGAGCTTGTGTTACTCTTTCTAGTCTTTATTTTGGCTTTTTATTTTTTTGTTCTTAGCCTACTGAAGAGGTGATAGCAAGAGTCATCAAAAGTAGCCTCTTTACATTTTTTCCAGCTTTATTGAAGTATGATAGACAAATACAGATTGTGTGAGTCAATTCATATAGTAACTATTTTGTGTGCGTGGTAAGAGTACTTGAGATCTACTCAGAGAAAATTTCGAGTATTCAATACAGCACTATTTAGCTCTAGCCCCTGGGAACTATCCTTCTACTCTCTGTTTCTATGCATTTGACTTTTAAGAATTCCAAGTGCAAGCGAGATCAGGCAGTATTTGTCTTTCTGTGTCTGGTTTATTTCACTTAGCGTAACATTCTCCAGGTTCACCCATGTTGCACAAACGGCAGGATTTCCTTCTTCTTTAAGGCTGATAAAGTAGACCCTTTTTAATACCTCTGGGAAGAGTTGCTGAGGAAGGATAATGTTATAAATCAGGCACTGGGGAGCAGAGAGAGATTCATTCGTTTGTTTATTCAATCAGTCAAATATTTGTTGAATGAATAAATGAAAGATCAAGAAAGCCTAGCTTTCAGTTTTAAGGGATTCATAACCTAGTGGGAGATAGAATATATGTAGTCAAATGACTATACATCAAAATGTTTGTGGAAAAATGGAATTAGAAATGGTTTATTTTGGTGCAAGGGTTTTTAAATCTGTGCATTTTTCTTTTTCATGATACACATATTCAATGAGGTATTTGAAGGTCCCTGTTGGATCATTTAAGAGCCAGTTGAAGAATGGGTGTAGAAGCTTGGAGCACTTCTTAAAAAATGATAGTATTTGAGATCTGGAAGTGTTAAGCCACTGTTTACAAAGCCAGCATTTCATATCAGAATGCCTGTTTCAAGTCCTGGCTGCTGCACGAATCTTGGGCCCTACTAATATGCTTGGGTAAGCAGGGGAAGACGGTCCAGGTACTTGGGCCCATATCTCCCCCACTGGAGAACTGCATGGAGTTCCTGGCTTCTGGCTTGGCCTGGCCCAGCCTGGACCTGTCTGTTGTGGCCTTTTGGGGAGTGAACCAACAAACGGAAAATCTGTCTCTCTCTGTCTCTCCCTGCCTCCACAGTGATTAGATCTTCAATGAACTCTTCGTCAATTTCTCAGATCTGTTCATTTCTCTATTTGCACTGTTGCTGTTCCAATTATCTGCATTGCTTCCCATCTACATAGCTGTAATCCCTTCCTAATTTGCATCCCTAACTGCCATTTGATCCCTCCTTGGATTATAATGTCCTTTTAAAGACATTATGATACAATCAAGATATTCCAGAACTTTGCGTTTAATCACTCCTCAACCTCTGTCTGTACCCTCTTCATCTGAACATATAATGGCTTCTTAAATGTGACAATATTCTCTCCTTATGATGGCTCTTTGCCCTTAGTGTCCCTTTCTATGTCCACATGCTATGCCCCATTCTTCTCTAGAGAGTAGTTTTGCACCTCAATTCTCAACCTGCAGAAGCCTCATAGTAGATTACTGTGAATATGGGGGTGAGCACTGAGCAATAATAGGGTGTCAACTGGCCTGGGGGAGGAGTCTCAAGAGACATGGTGCAAGGCCGAGCCTCTATTCCAGGTTTTTCCCCAATTCTTTTGACACTGACAGTGAGTGGAGGCAGGGTATTGAACAAGTGGACCAATAACCAAGGTCAAGTCAGCCAGAAATTGGAGTGTAGAGGGATATGAACTCTAAAGCAATCTGGAACATTGGAGCATTATAAGAACGGCAAAGGGGTAAAGGCTGTGGCTTCTCAGGTCTCGGCTGTCTCCTGGTTTTGTCTTGGCTAGCTTCTCTGTACCACTCCTGCCTCCCAAAGGTGGCCAATGGAAAATTATCCCGATGCTTAAGAGGAGTGTTTTGCATTATTTTTGCATCTCGTTGTGAAATTTAATAAGTGCTTCTGCAGTTTGAAAAAGTTTATATTTGAGAAACTTTTCCAGTAGCCTTCATCTCTAAATTAATTTTGTTTTATAGGTAGACAGGGCTAATTAAATCATTCATAAGCATGAGCTTCTAGAATAATTCCTCTTTTGCCTCATGCCGTGTAGAATTTTAACATAGTACCAGATAAATTAGTTCTGCCTCTGTGGTGTTTTCCATAACGAATGTTTTACAACTGTTCAAAAACATAATCAGTCATTAGAGGACAGTAGTGTTCGCAGCTGCATTACAAAGTTGCGTGGCCTAGATTTGTCATGTTACCAGCTTTAATGTTGTTGCTATCAAACTCATATTAATAAAGATTGAATAAACTCATTTATTCAACAACTGTTTATTGAGCATTTAGTGTAAGCAACACATTGTTTTAGGTACTGGAAGGAGTGTAAGGATGTAGAAGACTCACTCTAGCTCCTAGGGACAAACTGAGAGGCAAAATAAGATACACAGAAAAAATTAAAATGGAAAAAAAAGAAAATGTAATATGTCTCATTACAGAGATATACAATTCAGTAGTTATTACACTGAGTGATTCTTTAGGTATACAGAGGGATGTGCGATGAAGGGCGAGAGAAGGAATGTCTAGGGAGAGGCAGATCCATGAGCAAAAGTTCAATGGTAAGAAAGTAATGGGTTTATTTAGGGGAGTGATGATAGAGTCTGAGAAATGTTGATTGCAGAAGATCATCCCATTTAAAAAAATTATTTATTAATTTTATTAATTGCATTGCATTATGTGACACAGTGTTATGGGCATTGGGATTCTCCCCCACCCCTCCCTGAACCCTCTCCCCATGGTGGATTTCTCCACCTTGCTGTGTTACCACAGTTCAAATTCAGTTGAGGTTCTTTCATTGGAAGTATTTACCAAGCATAAAGTCCAGCGTTTTATTATCCTAGTGGGTTCAACGATTTCTTGGTGAGACCATCTCTGGTCTGCAGGTAAAGCCAGCAAAGTATCATCCCAATCATTTAAAGGCCCCGACATAACATCAACAGCCATTTACAACCTTATGGCATTAATTGACATGGTATTGATTAATAGTATGTTGATAGGAAAATGCAGTTGCTTAACTACATCCTGTGACTTCTTCATAGACATTTCAATTTTGGTTTATATTCATCCTGATTCCATACAGTTATCAGTTTAGCCACAGTACATTTTTTTTTAG
The DNA here is from genome assembly GCF_017591425.1 of Ochotona curzoniae. Taxonomy (NCBI): domain Eukaryota; kingdom Metazoa; phylum Chordata; class Mammalia; order Lagomorpha; family Ochotonidae; genus Ochotona; species Ochotona curzoniae. The sequence continues at coordinate 13,110,446 of NW_024465023.1, read as the reverse complement.
GCTGGGTGTGCAGAGAAATCCCCATAGCCCAGTGGGGCATAACTAATCTTTGGATCATCCCAATTTCTAAAAAAGATTATTTATTTTTATTGAAAAGTCAGATATACAGAGAGGAAGATCTTCTGTCCGATGATTCACTCCCCAAGTGGCCACAATGGCTGGAGCTGAGCCAGGCCACAAGCAGGGAGCTGGATGGGAAGTGGAGCTGCCGGGATTAGAACCAATGCCCATTTGGGATCCTGGTGTGTGCAAGGTGAGGACTTTAGCTGCTAGGCTACCATGCCGGGTCCACAAGGATTTTAAAACATTGAAGTGTGAGATGATTTTGTTTTCCACAATATTTCTTGAAATGAGGTCTATAGGAGTGATGTACAGGATTTATGTCTTTACTCTGAGATAATTTTTGATGACTACAAAGAATTATTTCTACTCCATATAATCATCTACTTTCTGGGTCATATGAGACTCTGCTTGGGTTTTTTTTTTTGATATTTATTTTTATTGGAAAGGCAGATATACAGAGAGAATAAGAGAGAAAAAAGATCTTCCATTCGCTGGTTCACTCCCCAAGTAGCCAGAATAGCCAGACCTGGAACGATCTGGAGCCAAGAGCCTCTTTCAGGTTTCCAATGTGGGTGCAGCCAAGGTCTGCTCTGCTTTTCAACCCAATCTTTTACAGCAGCATTTGTCTGGAACATTGCTGGTTGGCAGGACAGGAGAAAAAAGACCATGGAAAGCCATGCCGTGTGCTTTAACACTTTCATTCGGAAGTTATGCTTTTCATTGGCCATTGTATATTCAGCATGATCTGAACATTAATTTCTAAACTCAGAACAGTTATCATTTCTGAGTCCTTGATGTCTCAGTGATTAGATGACACCAAATAGCACCACAAGGCCATCTTATTAGCACTCCCCAGGCAATTAGAAGCTGCTGGAAAAAGATGGGATCCTGATTTCTTTGCTCTAATGAAAGCCAAATGACATCATTGGTGTACAACAAAGATGTTCCAGACGTTTGAGTAAAGATGTGGGATGAGTTAGTCATTACAGGTGCATTTTAGCAAAAGTGTGCCAAAAGCAACAATGACTACCACTGCTGACGCTAAGCCTATACCACAACATTCAGGCTCATGTTTAAGTTTATGATGGAAATTAAGTTTAAGCTAATTATTGCTTATAACATTAAATTAGTATTGTTAATTTAACTTTTATTGGTTTGGTAATTTTTATTTTATTTGATATGTGAAGTTAGTTTATGGCTGTATAACACATTTTTATTTACTTTTTAAAGCTGAGTTTATTTATTTGTATAGATACAGGTCTGAGTGGAGTGTTCTAAATTAGATAACAGTGTCCAGCATTGTTTATGGAATTTCCTCTGATAATTTGGTTGAATTACAGATTAATTAAAACTTGATTTTGAGTTTGACTTTCAAATTTGTCTCTTTCTCCTGATGTACCAACGAGTGATGCCAAATACATCATGAGTTTCTAAAAGAGCAGCTGAGGAAGTATGTCTTCATATATTTCAGTTTGTTCTTCCTAGGAAGAATTTAAAATACAGTATGCACAATGAGGCTGGAATAAGGTTTGAGATGAGATTAGACATTTATGCCTAAATCTGTGCTGGACCAATGACATGAAATGACTCTCATTTCATTTTCAGAGTTTCCATAGTTGCACCAATGATCTCTGAGCGATTTTTTTTCCATATGAATTTGGATGAAATTTTCTGGATCAGTTGGGAACTCCAGAGTAGTCAAGTGGGGCTACAATATTGCAGGTGGCATAAAATGTCCTTCCCTTCTCTCTCTCCCCTCCCCTCCCATCTCTTCCCTTCCTTTCTCTTCCATTCTCTCTCTCTCTCTCTCTGTCTCTCATTCTCTCTTTCTTCTTTCTTTTTTTATTTCTACAGATTTATTTATTTTTATTTGAAAGGTGAGTTTATACAGAGAAGAAGAGACATAGGGAAAGATCCCTGATCTGTTGGTTTTCTCCCCAAATGGCAGCAACGGCCAGAGCTAAGTCAATCTGACACCAGGAGCCAGGATCTTCTTCCAGGTCTCTCATATTGGTGGCAGGGGCACAAGCACTTTAGGCATTTTCTACTGCTTTCCCAGTCTATAATCAGGGAGCTGGATCAGAAGTGGAGCAGCTAGGACTAGAGCTGGTACCTGTATGGGATCTCCTCTTTGCAGGTGGAGGTTTAGCCTGTTGAGCCACCATGGCAACTCCACTTTTCTTTTGAGTAAGCATGCACAGATGACCTCAAATAAACCACTACAGGAACCATAAGGAGCTGCACCTCAACAGGTTAGTTTGCACTTTCTGATTCCCCACACTTCAGAGATACACAACCTTTCTTTGAACTAGGATGCTTCTGTCCATTTTCTTTTCATTGCTTTTTTGAAGATGTATTTATTTATATGAAAGGTGATGTTACAGAGGGGTACAGAGAGATCTAACAATTAGCCAATTCACTCCCCAAATGGCAGTAATGACTGTGTATGTGCCAGGCTGTACCTGGCACAAAGCCTCAAGTCTACTGCTTGTCATCTTCTGGTCCCAGAAATCCGTTGGCCCTGCACTGGCCAAGTTACTCTGCATCCTCCACGTTCCCTTGAGTGGAGCCCCTGTTTGCCTCCAACACCATGTAACATAAATGTAAGAAGTTATGTTATTCCTGTGTTTGTAATTAACTAAAACACTGATAACATTTAGCATTTTTCCTCCTTTAAAAAGATACCCATACATGACTAAAGATTGAAAAATAATGAGCCAGGCAACTAGAATACATCAAGGAATCTTATGGATATGAATGACCTGGTTGGAACTGTGCGTAAAAAACTGATCTGGAAACAATTAGAATGTTTACTAGAAAAAGAAAGAAGTGGAGAAGCGGAAGAATTTGATTCAAAAATTCAGTTGTTGGGCCTGGCGCGATGACTCAATGGCTAAATCCTCCCATATGGGTACCTGTTTGTTTCCCAGCTTCTCCACTTCCATCCATGTCCCTGCTTGTGGTCTGGGAAAGCAGTAGAGTACAACCCAGAGACTTGGGACCCTGCACCCGTGTGGGAGTCCCAGAAGAAGCTCCTGCCTTTGGATTGGTGCAGCTCTGGCTGTTGTGGCCAATTGCAGAGTCAACTAGAAGATGGAAGCTCTTCCTCTCTGTCTCTCCTTTTCTTTGTAAATCTGATCTGCCTTTCCAATAAAAATGAATAAATCTGTTTTTTAAAAAAGAATTCAGTTGTGTTTCATAAAGACTTTAAGAGAATGGAAAGTACTATGGTTTGAACGGGAATTAGATCCTTGACTATGCAGATGTTTAACCCTCAAATCTTACATTAATAGTGAATTAATGCTAATGGTTGATGGATGCTTCAATTATGATGGCTTCTGGGTGGGACTAGCAGCAGGTTCTTATTAGGGGTGTGTTGTTGGAAAGTAGTTCTCAGGAGAAGGTTGCACAAACAGAATTGGGCCTTGCCTCCCTCTCAGCTTCCTGGATCACCATGTGGTTCCTTAACAATCCTTACAAGATGCCGAAGCCATTAGGGCCAAAGGAACTGGACTGTGTGCTTCTAATACTGAAAATAGAAATAAGCCTTGTTCCGTTTTAAAAAGGAACTCATTTTAGCTTATTTTCACTGTAGTGCTAAAATCATATTAGTAGAGAAAAAAAGGTTATGTGGAAGAAATGCTGATAGAAGAGAATTAATGAGAAATTTGAAGAGGCTAATTTGATGTGTGAATGCAAGGAGAAGGAGTCAATTCTCTTTTGAGAGTTCCTTTCTTTGTAAAGAAACAAAAAGCATGAGCAGAAACTGGAAAAAGGGAGAAGGAATAAATTCAGTAAAGACAAAGTTTTTGATTCTAGACATGAGTTTCACTGTTAATAAGTTTCAAATAGGTTAATAACTTTAAAATATGTAAAATCAATGGAAAAATTCTTTTTAGTGAGGGGTATTAATAGAGTAGTTTACCCATAAATAATCTAGTTTTTCTGTCTCTAGCGTGTAGTTTATTGTTTTGCATGCAGTATGCAGTAAATAAGTGTTAGATGGATTAAATTTGTTGATGTGCTGGAAATAAAAGTATTTCAAAAAAGATTCATTGCCTGATTTCCATTTCTGGCATTGTGGCTAAATAATAGCTTTGATGTGTCCTGTTGCTTCAGAGTAACTGTTCTTCATAAAACACCATTGTTTTGAGACATTGTTGGCATTACTCAGGGTAAGGGGGTATTTTGGGGATCACTACTAACATACCATGAAACAGAGCTTAGAGTGGCAAGTCCTGGGTGTGAGAACCATTGTGAGGGTCACAGATGCCCTGATGGTATATAGTAGTGGCATTGCAGCTGTAACAGTTACATTTTATATTTGTATTTGCATATTTATGTTTTATATAAATATTTATGTTTATATTTGCTGTTTATAATAACTAGTGTCATTTTAGGACAATGAGAACTTAAGGAAGATTACTTAGAGATACTGCCCTACACTGAAGCAATCACTTGGCTCCTGAAAGCAACAGACACAAATGCTAGCTAGAGAAAAATCTCGGATTTTGCTCTCAAAACCCCCATTGAGTAAACTGAAGCAATCAGCTTACAATCAAAGATTAGGAAACCTATGTTGAGGAAATTCAGAGTGAGCCAAAGTCAGCATAAACACCGTATTCGAAACTTTGAAGGATGTAAATATTAGAATGATCAGGTATTGAACACAGAATAAGTGAATATGAAATATGTAAAGGATTGAAGTACACAATAACAAGTCTAAGCATTCAAGAAGATACTATCAAGAGTGACCAGGAAAAAAATGAGGAATGAATTATACCAATTAGAAATGATGGTTGAAATAAAAATCTTAGTGATAGATTAAAGTGCATGTTAGAAAACTTAAGAGAGCTTTAGTGACTGAGATATAGAAAGAAAAGGAGATGGAAAATACAAAGAAAATAAAAAAATAGATTGAGGAAGTAGTCTTGTAAGCATCTATTTTTGAGTAATAAAAGTAGAGAACAGGTAAGAAGAAGGGGAAAAAAAAACATCGAAGGGCTGACACACATGAATTTTCCAGATCTGATTAAAAAGTATATATTCACAAACATGGGAAGTATGACACACTCCGAACAAGGTAAATTGAACACTATTAAAATTACAGTGGACTTCCAACAGCAACATTGGAAATCAAAAGTAGTGGAATAATATCTTCAAACTACTAAAGAAAAATATTTTGTCAACTTAAACATGTGTTGCCAGAAGATTACCTTTCAAAACCAAGAGTAAATAAGTCATTTTCAGTAAAGAAAATCAAAGAAAGTCCACCTTTAAGATACTTGCATTAAAAGAAATTCTAAATTATGTTTTTCATACATTAGAAAAAAAATATATATGCCATAAGCAAAGTATGAAAATCAAGAGCTATAGTGAACAAACATGATCGTAAACAATAGAAAGAATAAAGTAAGTGGAGAACAGTACCTTATCCAGAAAGGGAATAATCAACATTAAAGTGTTCAAGAAGTGTGTATCATTACACTTTGCATGTTAAATGGTAATTCTAAAAATTCAAGGGCAAGTACTAAAAGAATAAAATATAAGGTGCAGAAATTCCACACCAGTGGAAAGTTAAAATGGAATAAAAATTCAATGGAACAGACTCAATCAATCTGAAAAGCATTAAGAGAAAAAAGAAGCAAAGTGAATGCAAGTCACATAGAAATATAGATGTAAGGAATATACAGAAAAATGTTCATTTATATGAATGAATGAATTAAACAACTGATAACAAAATTGATAAGATATAAAAATCCTGAGCTTTTATGCACGTAATCTGAAAATATGTGAGTATAATGTGAATAATTGGTAGGGTAATAGGAAAAAAAATGAAAAGATTACCATCATAGTGAAAGATTTCAATATACATTTCTCAATGTACATAAATAAATAATTATATGACAGTTTTGAACAATTTGTTAATGAACTTTACTAGGCACTTAGAGAACTTCACACTTAATATTTCCTTATGTCATGTGAAATATTCACAGAAGTTGGCGTAGAAAGCAAGTTTTAACACATATCAAATTGATACCACATAGGCCACATTTGTTTACTGTAATGACATTGACCTAAAAGTCAATAATGTAAATTTAAGAAATTCTAATATATTTGGAATTTACCAAAAACTTTTCCAAATGAATCAAAGTAGAATCCTTAATGGAAATCAAAAAATACTTAAGTAATAATATATCATTTGGGGGATATAGAAAAGCCAGTAATGAGTACAGAAAGTACTAGAGCCTTGAAATATTTATATTAGGAAAGAGAAGGGTTTTAAATCAATGAGCAAAATAATGAACTGAGCAGCTAGAAAAATGACACTATTATAAATAAAAAAAGGAGATTAAAAAGTACAGTAGGTGATTAATGAAGACAATCTTAGTTCGTAGAAAATACTAGAAGAGAAGGTAAGCCTTTACCAGATTAAGAAGAAGGAGGCATTAATGCTAGGAGTTGGATTAGGCATAAATCTCAAAAATGAAAAAGTATATACAACTGTAGGTACAGTAGAGACAAAAAGCATTAATAAAATATTATAAGGATTTTTATAAACACTGTTTCCAATCAGTTTAAAAATGCAAAATGGAAAAATTACCAGAAAAACATAACTCATCTAAAGTATTTAAAAAAAAATTGTTGCATAATTACTCAAGAAATTGGTTAAATTAAACATTTTTTTTCCATAAAAAGTGTCTCTACATGATTTTACAGCTGAGGTTTTATTTTCTTTTAAAAAACTGTAACAAAATCATTCTAATGCCTCACAAAGTTTTTTAAAATGTAATTTTTCTGGAGCATAGTAAAAATTACACCTGCAGTGTTGGAATCCTATTTGGATTCATATCCTAGCAATTCCAGTACCCATCCAGCTCCCTGCTAATGCACCAGGGAAAGCAGTGGGAGATGGCTCAAGTGCTTCGGCCCCTGCACCTGCATTCGGGAATGAGGAAGTGCCTGATTCACTTTGGATAGGCCCAACTCTGTTGTAGCCACTTGCGGAGTGAACCACAGATTGAATATCTCTGTTTTTCTTTCTTCTCTGTGCAACTTTGCTTTTCAGATCAAAATAAAATTTTAAAAAGCAATATATTTAAGACACAGGAGGAGACAAAAGAAGCTCCATATAATAGTTCGCTCCCTCAGATGTTTGCAACGCCAGGGGCTGTTCCAGGGCGGGCAGCAGGAGCCGTGACTGCCATTGGTGTCTCAGGTCGTGCAGAGACCCAGGCACTGGCGCTATCACTGTTGCCTCGGAACTAGAAGGAACCTGGAGTCAGGAGGCTGAGTTAGAAATCAAATCCAGGTACTCCTGTGTGAGACATGGGCACCTGGGCCGCGAGACTAAATGCTCCCTTCTTTATTTCATACAAAGACTGATGAAGTCTTAAGAAAGTGCATATAAATACCCTAAGTTATTCTATACGTTTAAAATTGGACAAAGATATTACAACAATAAAGAATTAGAGACCAATCTCATAACTGAATGTTTGCAGAAAGCCATCTCTCTCTCTCTCTCTAAATGTATATATATACATATATACATATATACACATATACACATATACATATATCTAAATGTGAATACATGAAAAACTGAAGTTCAATAAAATTCCTCAAAAAACAAAGCAAAAATCCTCAGAAAGAAAAAACAAGTGAAATTGGAGCCCTACCTCACAACATACACGGAATTCAGTTACAGATATGTAAATTAGGCAAATAAAAAAATCAAAACACATTTTTTGACATTAGATGTTAAAGAATATACTTCAGATGTAACAGCATAAAAGGATCTCTTAAACAAGACAAAAAGTTCCTAATATAGGAACATAATTGATATAATTTTCTTAATATTAAGCATTTTTGTGTATCCAATGACAGCTTAAAAGCAAATAAGGCCCCAGCACCATGGACTAGCAGCTAAAGTCCTCGCCTTGAATGCGCCGGGATCCCATATGGGTGCCAGTTCTTTTATTTTAAGTATTTTATTTATTCTTTCATGTGGATAAAAGGCCATATTAAAATTGAAAGAAAAATACAACATTGACAGTTAATGATTCACAATTCTATTTTTCACACGTGAGTCTTCTGATTGCAATTTGTATCTAGAGTTCTTGAATAATCCATTATTTCCTCATTACAATTCTTGTGTTACATTCCTGTATTCCGAGAAAAACGTTCCCAAGGAAACCTTTGATCATATTTGCTTAATAGTTTTCCCTCAAGAAATGCCAGTCAGCTGGGACTGCTGTAAGATTTAAAAAGCTTCCAATCAAAAAGGTTTCACCTTGGGAGGGAAAGCCTTTCTAATGCACGTCATCTTTCTTCCCCTTCCGGGTCTATAACCACCCCTTCCTCTTTAGTTTGGACATTCTGGGAAATGATTTTCCAAGAAGTATCTTTAGTTATAGACATCTTTTGAAATATTCCAGGGTTTTTCACTCGGGCACACAATCTGCTAATCACTGCTGAAAAAGAAATGCTACAACCTTGGGGACACCATCATAGGTAATAGATACTAACAGTCCCTGATTTGAGCTGATCATCAACCCACCTTCCGTTCTCTTTCCCTTTGCTTTCAATAGCTGAAATGCACCTACATTTTCACTGAGCAAATGGATCCAGGTAGGTATTAAGTTCTTCATGTGCACACTCCGCCTCTGTAAGTCTAAGGTTTTCCAGGTCTTCTTTCACTGGAGTTCCCAAAGTATGCCTTACTACTGAGGATGCTGTGCAGGTAACTTCAATAAGCACAGAGAACAAGAGGGAAAGAACGAGGAGTTTGGGGACTGCGTGCATGCCGAGCTGACTTGGGCTGTATGAGAATGTGAATTCAAGTCTTGTAAGTGTTCATTAAGACCTGAAGCTCTCTGGGTGTTAATTAGCTGCTCAAATTCAGAATCATTTATTCCTCACGACCTCCCCCTATTGTGAAAACTCCCACACGCTATGCTGATAGGGCAAGGCATGCATTGCTACTTCGGCCGTAATCATCTGACAACATCTCCCCCACCTCACTTGCTGTGATCTTTGTTAGGATGCTGGAAGCAGTCTTCAGAGTTGGAAATCAGATACATTTGTGTGTGTGTGTGTGTGTGTGTGTGTGTGTGTGTGTGTATAAAATGGTGCCCTTAGTACAATGTTTCAGGTACATTACGGGTTAAACAGACTGTTCTGGTTTTACTTGGAAATCTAAACAACCTTTCTGTGACATTTCTTCTAGAGGAAAATGCACTCAGAGTTCCAAATAATTGACTTCCAACATGATTTTTAAAACACAACCAGTGCCTGAGATGAGAACTGCCTGTTCTGAATGCTACAAAATTAGTTGGTTTGAAAAGTGACTTTTTCCCCTTCCTTCTTTCCTTAGGCTGGCCATACTTTTTTGATTCTTATTTCATGGGTTTCTCTACATTAATTAAAATAGATTTTTCTCAAATTATGCCAGAACATTTGTCTTTTCATGCAACAATATTGTCCAACAGCTTCTTTGAATAATATGCTCATGTTAATGCACTATTTACACAGTATTAAAGAATTTCCACTTTAAACAAAGAAACTTTATTTATTTGAAAATCAGAGTTGCAAAGAGAGGACACACACACACAGACTTTCATTCATTGCAACAACTGAAGTTGTGGTAGACATCTTCAGGATCTTCCACATTAGTAGCAGGGCCCTAACAGTCGGGCCATCTTTCACTGCTTTTTTAGGCCATTAGCAAGGAGCTAGATCAGAAGTGGAGCAGCCAGGACTTCAACCAGTGCCCACATGGGATAATGGCTTTGCAGGTGACTGCTTACCACATTGCAGCACACTGCCAGCCCTAGCATCTCCACTTTGAAACTGTAGCCCTACTTGCTAAGGGCTTTTTGCTTGCAGTGATTATATGGAGGTTTAAAGTATGAAAGCTAAATGTAAAATCCCACTACTTTGTAAGGTTCTCCATGGAACTTTAGGGTTCCCCAGCACAAGACTGGGTCTAGTTCATCTTTCCTTTGCTTTTTTTAATGTGATTCTGCCCCATTCTAAGTTAGCAAAAGATATATATATGGCTGTGAGAAATTTAACTCATCATAATTGTCTTTCCTGACTGGTGCAATTAATCAGCTTAAAAATCTGGATTATGTGATTAGTATTTTCAGGAATAAGAAAATTGTTTACATCTTTGTGATAGAGACTGCTGGCTTACTCATTAAACCCACTTAAAGTGCCTTTCCTAAGATTCTCTCTAGTAAGAAATGCTCTAAATTCTAGGCAGTGTCATGTGAGTAGAAGTAAGTATATCACAACTACTTCTCATGTACAGTGTCCGACATTCCTTCCCTATTTGTTGGATAAGTATAGAAGATTCTGAGACCCAGGAGAGGATGGCCCATCTCAAGGTAGAAGGCCACCTTTCTTTCTTTTTTTATAAAAGATTTATTTATGTTTATTGGAAAGGCAGATCAGATTTACAGTGAGAAGGAGAGACAGAGAAAGATCTTCCATCTTCTGGTTCACTCCCCAAATGGCCAAAACAGCTGGAGCTGAGCTGATCCAAAGCCAGGAGCCAGGAGCTTCTTCCAGGTTTTCCAATGCAGGTGCAGGGTTCCAAGACTTTGGGCTGTCTTCTACTGCTTTCCAAGGCCACAAGCAGGGAGCTGGATGGGAAGTAGAACAGCCAAGACATGAATCAGTACTCCTATGAATTCCTGGTGTGTACAAGGTTAGCATTTAGCCACAGAGCTATATTGCTTGGCTTGCGAAGGCCACCTGCCAAAAACATTGTTATAGCCACCAGATCATTTGAAGCTGAGCCTCAGTTCATTTTCAGTGTGGCTTCATTACACAGGAAAACTAACTAAATCATGGACCATACGAATGAACCTTGTCTCCAACTTGTTCCTTCTCTCAAGGTCAAGTACTAGAGCTGAAAGTTCCAATCCTCACCATGTGCACTGTCATTCTAACCATAAGCCCCTTTCTACCTCCACCTTGAGACTATCTAAGGGTCTCACCATCAGTCATGTCAGTATCATGAACTAAAAGTATGAATGAAAGGGGCTTATTATGAATAACAAAAGAAAGCCCTATCAGAGATTTCCAAGGGTTTTTGAAGTTTTGTGCCAGGAACAGGGAACAAAGACCAGATGTATTCTTCATCACATCTCAGGGGCAAATGACAAGGTCAACCTTTTAACTATAAAAATGTGTTGTTTCATTTTATTGGTGAAGGAGTTTTTGGGCTGGGGCTTTCCTCTTCAAATTCATGTTAAGAGGGAAGTTTACATTGGTTTGTGACTGATCATTAGCCTGCTTAACTATTTTAAGTTCACTCTTGCTTTGTATCATCTTGCACCCAGAATTCTTTACTTGTTGAAATAGTTTTTGTTGTTTTTATTTTTCTAATTATAAAATGCTCATATGTTAACAAGGACATTACAGTGAGAGACAGTTGTTAGTAACATTATGGCATGCCACACAGTGGTTAATCTGATGCTTTGGATGACTGTATTACATATTGGAGTGCTTCGATTTAGGTCCTAACTCTATTTTTCACTCCAGCTTCTGGCTACTGCTTGCCCTGAGAAGTAGTGGGTATTGGCTTAAGTATGTGGGTCTTTGCTTGTGAGGACTGAGTTTCAGGATCCTGTTGGGGGCATCTGGGGAGTGAACCCATGAATGACTGTCTCTCTTTCTCTGTATATCTGTCTTTTAAAGAAAAAACTGGTATATTTATATAAAGTATTCTTGTATTTACATATTTGCATAGAAACATTTTTTTTCTGCTTGCACAATTGGAATTATATTGCAAACAGAGCTTGGTAATGTGTTTTTTCACTTACCTTTGTATTACAAACATTTCTAACATCCCTCAGTAATACTTGAAAATATTCTCACAGGAACAACATGTTCACATATATACTATATTTATAGATATATGCAGTTTGCTTAGATATTCTCCAGGATCTCAATATGTTTATTTTTATATGTTCAGTGGTATAAACAGTAATAAGGTGACCATTTTTTAATGTAAGTAATTGTGTGTACTGCAGCTTTGTTTAGGATAAATTTACAGGTGTCTCCATTCACATTAAATGCAAAAATTTAATTTGCCTGGCTATTTATATTTTCAGCAAGCTGTGAATCTTCATAAAGAATAATTTGGCACTAGGATGCAAAAATGAAAACACCGTATCTTCTAACCTGGATATCCTACATTCGGAAGAAATCCTGGTTAAATTATATAAAACAACAACAGCAACAAGCAATTTATGTAATGTTGTCTATAGCACTGCTTACTTGTAACAGTGAACCATGGAAAACTACCCAAATATGTCAAATTAGATATGTGAACTCATGAGTGTTAAACAGAAATGGAAAAAAGTGATGTGAGTATATAGCTACTTGAAAATATGTACACAAATAATGTTAAGCTAAGAAAAAGAACAATGAACATGAAATATACATAGGAAACTAAGGTTAAAAGTGCAGTGATAAATATTAGGAGAAACTTTAAAATAACATCAGTATTGAAGACTTAAAAGTATGGGAGCTTTTTCTGCCAGCTTGCTCAAGTGTTGTGCTATTTTGTCTTTTAAGCTCATTCCCTCAAGTCATGTCAAGCAAAAGGAGAATTTATTGCTTGGATAGCTGCATACTGGAAGCAGCAGATGGACAGACATCAGCAATTAATGTGGTTCCAGGAATACACCTTCCTCCCTTAGTTCTGTTAGTCTTTGTGTATCACTTTGCCTCTCACAAAGATTTCACCTAACTTGGCCCTGATTTTGTTTGCCCATCTTCCAGCCCCTGCTTCCCATGACTCTGTCAAGTATCCAAGGAACCTTTGGGAGAGCAGAATTTGGCTTGAAGTTTGAGAATCCTGAGGGGATGACCCATCAAGTCCTCCTACCTGGTTTTATCCAAATCATCCTACCAATGAACACCGTAGTACATGGTCAGCTTGGAACTTCTCATCTGTGGAGCTATAAGGGATGTAGTTTCTCCAGAAGTTAATGAGGGTACACTGATGTTTAGCCAATGTAAATGTGTGTGTGTGTGTATAAGTCATTGAGTCTCTAGATGTTTGCAGTTGAAGTATATCAAGAAGATACTTGGTGTGAGACTTGTCCTTATGCCATTGAACCATCAAAATCTGTATTCTGTAAGAGTTTTAATGACTGAGGCATAGTATTTCGCTGGATTCTCTATGGGACAAGGTGGTAAGATGAAAGGTGAGGGGCCCAGTGTGATGGCTCAGTGGCTGGGTCCTTACTTTGCATGTGTCAGGATCCCATAGGGACACCAGTTCATGTCCCAGGTGCTCCACTTCCCATCCAGCTCCATGCTTGTGGCCTGCAAAAGCAGTTGAAGGATGGCCAAAACCTTGTGACCCTGCATATGCATGGGAGACCTGGAAGAAGCTTCTGGCTCCTGGTTTCGGATCAGCTCAGCTCTGGTCTTTGTAGCCAATTGGGGAATGAACCAGAAGACTGAAGAATTTTCTGTCTCTCTTTCTCTCCATAGGTCTGACCTGCCTTTCCAATAAAAACAAATAAATCCTTAAAAAGAGAAGAAAAGTGTAAAGAAATGCTGAAAACATGATTTGTCTTATTTGTTTGAAAGGCAGGAGTAACTGAGAGAGAGAGCGCAGAATGCAAAGAAAATAATCTGTCTGCTGGTTCACTGTGCAATGGCCATGAGGTGAAGGCAGGATTCCAAGAACTTGGGCCTTCTTAAGTCCACTTGTCTTGCAATAATTCTACACCACGGAAGCAGGGTAGTTGTAATGCTCAGTTAGTTGTCTTTATGAAATTCTTCTAGCTTGTTTGCTGGCCTTCTCTATCTTCTTAATTAAATCTAGCTTACACATTAATAAATAATGAATTAAGCAGCTCTAATTATATCAGTTAATTGCTCAAAAATTCCATGAGTCTCCATTGTCTGCCAACTCCTCTCCCTGATATTCAAGCCCTCAAAATGCATCAAAGGATGCATTTCTCTCTGAATTTTGGGCCTCGTTCTCCCATATTTTCTTACCTTTTTCAGGAGTTTCATCCAAAATAGACTACTTGCTGTTCTTCAAACACAGGATTTTTTATTCATCCTGTGTTCCCATCTGCTGTACTACCTACCTCACCATTTTGCCTCTTATGGGAAGTATACATCTTAAATGCATTCTGCATATTTTCCTTATTTTATAACTTCCTGAGTCCTCTAGTGAGGAAAATGACTAAATGCTAAACTGTCAATGTCAAAAATTATGTTCCTATTGAGCATTACAGCACTTGGCAGCAGCAGGAGGCTCAGCCTGCCAGCCCAAAGAACCGGGTCCTTTCATTGACATGTTACAATTAGCACCCATGGAGACAGCAGCTTACGCACATTCCACGGTAACTAGTAGTTGAGAGTGTCGTTATGAAGTCATTTCCTAGGGTTTAGTGCCTACCAGCTAGAAGGCAGAATTACACTCTGTAAAAAGCAAAATTGAGGGCATTTCCTGATAAATACAAAGACCCGTCAGGGTTAAAATAAACAAAGTTGAGGCAAGAGGTCATATACAGAATGTAAAAGACAATGAAGAGAACAGTGTAGGAAAGAAGCAAACAATTATATGAGGACATCTGAAAAGAGCTTTCTAACCTTGTCAGTGTAGGGTTCCTATTGCCAGAGAGCTTGTCTAGCTGCTGACACTTGGTTGCTTTTATCTCTAACAAGTCAATTCACTAGATATTTCTAGGCTTTCTAGTTTGAAATACTGGGTAGCATTGCTTTCTAGGCATGTAGCCAAATTCATCAGTCTATGCAGCCAATCTTTTTTGTAGGCATCATTTCATTCCGCCAGAATGACCTCTGCACTCCTCTTGGAGTATCGGAGTATTTCTCCTGATAATGTGGATATTACTTCTGTAAGCTGCCTTTTCAACACTCACTTGACTGCATCCTGAATCCATTTCGACTTGGCAGTCTCACAGAACCTACTATTTTCATAATAGGTAAGCTCTCTTGCTTAATATTCAGTTGTTAGGTTGAAAGGAATTCTGGAAATGTATGTATTAAAAAGTTATATTTGACAAAGTTTTATTGTTTGTCTTCAAGGCACAAAGTAACAGAACTGATATCCAACCTCTCCCAAGTAAATTCTGTGCTGGGAAAATGTTTGGACAGTGACCCTCCACATCGGTTCTGTCGATTACCTATCCGTGCATTGGTTCCTGTTTGCACACTGTATACTCACTTTTCTAACCACTCTACTTGATGTTCCCACTCAACTCCTTGGCTAAAAGAAACTGGAAGTTTCTTTTTTATTCTTCTTTAAAGATTTACTGAATTTATTTGAAAGGCAGAGTTACAGAGAAAGAGATGTGGCCCGGGGAGATCTTCCATCTGCTGATTCACTCCTTGAATGACTACAAATAGGCTAATCTTCCAGAAGCCATGAGCTCTCTCTGGGTCCCCCTTGTGGATGTTAGGGAGTGAAGCACAAGGACCATCTTTTACTGCCTTCCTAAGTGCATTAACAGAGAGCTGGATCAGAAGTGGAGCAGCTGGAACATGAACTTGCACTCTGATATTGGATTCTGGCAATGCAGACAGAGGCTTAACCCTCTGTGCTACAATGCCAGCTCCACTCAACATTTATTCTATTCTCTTTTTCCAAACTCCTCGGTATTTTTTTAGTTGCTCTGCTTTGCTTTTAGCCTTGATCGTTGCCAAATTAACAAGAGTGACTCTCTTACTTCCCTGATTAAATATCTTCAACATCCTTAAAATTAAGTACAGTATTTGAAACCTCTTTGATGATATAGGCGCAGTGAAGTACAAATTTCTCAGTTTGACTTTCAAAACCCATTGTCACGTGGTTCCTACCTATTTTTCCTGGCTTATCTTTCAGTCTTCTCTTGCTCTTATTTAATCATCCTAACTTGTCATTCCCTAGATCTTTGAAATTCACCCTTATATGCCCCACTGCAAGATCGTTCCTAATATGATTCTTATTCTCTTCATGCCTTTCATTAACTTCCTTTGTCAAAATTCCCATCACTACCAAGGATCTGTTGCAAAGGATGGGGCTTTAAATTTGCACCAAATCCATGTATGTCTCTATGTGAATTTGGATAGTATTTGATATGCTATGTGTTGTGTACATCTCTCAAAGTAGTTGTTAAATATAAAAATAATTTTCAAAAACAATTTCTCCCTCTAAACAAGGACAATATTATTTAATTATTGGACCTCTGAGAACATGTAGAATAGTGGTACGCACAATTAAGTTTGCAATTAATGTTTGTGGGCTTACGTAGCCAAAGTCCAGTCAAGTAAGATTAGTAAGGAGGGAAGTATACAGCCAGGGAAGAAGGGAGAGATGCTAAAGCCCAGCTAGAAAGCTATTGTTGTAGTTGAAAAATTTATAAAGCAACATTTGAGTCCCACCCATGATGGGAATGGAAACGGGCAAGGGGATGAATATGAATGTCCAGGCAAAGAACGCATTTTAGAAGAAGGCAAAAGGAATACAAATAATACTGAAGGCTGGGTAGATTGAGGGCTTCTTGAATGAAAATAAGAAAATCAGAGAAGAATGGTTTTGAGATGGGAACAGGGACAGGTTGGAGATAGGAATGCTGTGTTTTAGGTAGTGAAGAAGAGGTATGAAAGAATCAGACTGAAGGGCACAAAAATATGGCATTGCAGCCTTGGAGGGCCACCAATGTGGTGGTGCTGTTTGGGAATACCAAGAGTGAAAGAAATTTCACAAAAAGAAACCCTGTAATGCCAATGAGGAGAGCTGGCAAATACACCCTAGTAAATGTTCATATGAAGCAAATTTTGTCATATAATTTTCCATTTTATGTTAAGATTTTCTTATATAAATCATACCTGGCACATAGCCATCGGTTTTATTGTAGCTGTTGAGATGAACCAGCTGTGAGTTTTCTCTCTTTCACCCAGATCTTAAATGTGAGTGCCGGAAACTACTTTCTGAAACTTCTGATGTTGCCTCTCAGAAGGCACCAGATAAAGTAGTTACTTTTTAACTAACAAGCAAGACGGAGTGTACAAATATGAGTATTAGAGATAATGAGTGGAATTCTGCATATCAGAACGAAGTGTACTTTGAACTTGGAGTTGTAAGTAAGGAAGAATGCGTAACTGGGATTAGAAGTACACAATTGCATTGGGACCTGGCAAAACAGTCCTTGCCAATCCTGTGTTTAGGTGTGAGCCAGTTGAGAAACTCTCAGCT
This sequence comes from Ochotona curzoniae, assembly GCF_017591425.1. Taxonomy (NCBI): domain Eukaryota; kingdom Metazoa; phylum Chordata; class Mammalia; order Lagomorpha; family Ochotonidae; genus Ochotona; species Ochotona curzoniae. The sequence continues at coordinate 13,093,144 of NW_024465023.1, read as the reverse complement.
TTCTGGAGAAACGTCAGAAAGCTTTCTAAATAGATGCAGGAAGCATTCATTAAGCATCTATTATGCTGTAGGCCCTATGATCATTTTTTTTTCACATTTAATTTCCTCCCAAACCTTGTGAAACAGACATTTCTTCAACTTCAGAATAGAGAATCCTAGAAATTCTGAGCTAATGCATCTTAGACTATCTCTTCTGGAACCACTCTCTTCACTACCGTACTAGAGTCCTCAAATCTCTGGCTCAATGGAAACTTCTGATTGGCTGAGCCTGAGTCATGTGCCAGTGTTCCACTTGCCAGGATTGGGTTTTGTGGCTTTGTGCTTGTTTCCTTTAAGGCTCATACAGTAAGACTGCTTTTCCCAGTAGAAAAGAAATGGAATGTTGGGAAATCTCTAAACTGTCCATGAAAAATCTACTTAATTGAGGAGAGTGGGTTTATAAGTTCAAGGACACCGATCAGCACAGGGGCTGAACACAAACCATGGTCTTCTAATTTTGATTTTTCTGTCCATTATACTATAGCTGCTTTATTCTATTTGAAAGAAAACAGATAATTCATTTCCCTCTCTTTTCCAGAATTTTTTTTTAAAGATTTATTTATTTTTAGTGGAAAAGTAGATCAGATTTACACAGATAAGGAGAGACACACACACAGAGATCTTCCATCCACTGGTTCACTCCCAAAATGGCCATATCAGCCAAAGCTGAGCTTATCCAAAGCTAGGAGCCATGAACTTCTTCTAGGTATCCAAATACTTTGAACCATCCTCTACTGCTTTTCCAAGCCATTAAGTAGAAAGCTGGATGGGAAGTGAAGCAGCCAGGACAGAAACCAGTGCCCATGTGGGATCCCAGCACTTGCAAGATGAGTCATTGAACCATTGTGCTGGGCCCCCTTTTCCGGAATTCTTACACTGAGTAAAACATTTTTCTGGGTACTTATAATGAACCAGACACTGTGCTGGTTATTTTTCATCTCTATAGATACCTTTGAAGATGGGTATTACTGGGAAGCATTAGTATTGCCAGTTTTACAACCTAAGAAAATTGAAGTTTAGAGAGGTTATAAGAATTGGTCTAAGAGTTTCAGCAAATAAGGACCTTAGTTTTTGTTTCTGTTAACATGGTGTCATTAGTGGCTAGAGCCAGGTAAGGGTTTGAGCCTTATTTGTCTCTGCTTTTTGTGACACATCTAGCTCCTAATTTAGTGACTGGCACATTGCAAGCTCTCCATCAATGTCTGTTGGAAGCGTGAGTGTATATGCCTGAGCTGACTAGAGGGGCAGGGCAGAAAAACTTTAAAGAGTGATAATGAGTACTATCAAGGAGATGTTTGGAATGGAGGTGAGAGGAAATCCTATAACAAGGTGGGAGTGTCTTTCAAGAAATTGAAAACAGGAAGGCAAATAGGCTGTGAGTTAAGACACATTTAGAAAGCTTCTCCTGTGGGAATTCCACCTAGGAGTAGCAAAGCCCAGTCCTGTCATCTTAGGTCTGGGAAACCCTGTGGTGTCACTCATGTGCCAGAGTTCATGTGCGGGATCTGAGAGCAGCTACTCTCTAGGGGGCTTTGCCTGACACTATCCCCTTCCTTGGCTTCCTCCCAGCCCCTGGCCTGCTTCCCTCACTCCCTTTCCCAGCTTTGCTGGAGAGCAAATTCTTATGAAATCATTAACACATGAATCCTCAACTGCTCATGGGAAATCCACCTTAAGCCTGGAAATCATTTTAAAACAATATGTTTGGCATGGGTGAATGAGTTCTTGATCGTTCTCTTTTCTTTATGTCAAATATCCATTGGGCTTCAAGTGTTGGAAGCTCTCCTTCATGTATACTCATTATCTCTCTCCACTACTTCCTTTGCCACTGCCATTGACCAGGCTTGCCTTACTCATCTCAATGATAGCCAGCACCTCCCTATGTTTTTTTTGGTTCACTCTAGTTCATCCTCTTCATTGCTTTTGTAAATTCTTCATGAATTTTGAAGTTCAAATGATTTGTCACTCCTCTTCAATTCATCTGAAATTTTCAAATTTCCTCCAATTATTAAAGTCAAAGTCAAGTTATTTAGATTTGGCTCCCTCTTGCCTCCTTTCAGTTTCCAGTTCTAGGCACACCCTTTGCTCCAGGTACAAGAAACTATTTTCAGTTTTATAACCATAGCTGTATATATTTAGGACTTGATCCATTTTGGATCAATTTTTCTATATTTTATAAATTAAGGGTCGGAATCTGTTGGCATGTGGACACACAGTTTTCTTGAACATCGTTTGGGGGGAATGGTGTTGTTTTCTCATCAAATGGCCTTGACACCTTTATTAAAAATTCATTGGCCACACATATGAGGGTTATTTAAGACTCTGTTCTATTCAATTGGTCTATATTTTTATTATTGTGTTAGGGCAGTGAGTTTTGATTATTATAGTGTTTCAGAAAGTCCATCAATATTGTTTTGACTATTTGGGTCCCTTAGGATTTCATTTGGTTTTTAACAACATCTTTCTGTTTCTGTAAAAATTTTCTGTGATGTAACATTTATATTTTAAAAATTCTTGAGATAGATGGAGAAACATTAGCCACTGTGAAGCAGAGAAGGCACGTTCCAGAAAACAGGAGAGGACAGGAAGAAGGCAGAGGGGGCACCTGTAACTGACAGACACAGGAAAGCAGTGGACAGAATTTTGTGGTGTTGCAGTGACTGATATCCCAGCAGCATTCAACAAGTGATGATCTAAACTGTACCAGCAGCTGAAACTCCACCAGCAACCAGGTGGGAAGGGACTTTCACTGGGAGCTCAGGAGATGAACCCAGACAAAGAACTGGCCATCCTGCTGGTCTGTTTGATTTGACCAGGAGAAGAGACAGAGTGGTGCAGGAACAAGGTGGATTTCACAGCCCAGTCAACCCTCTAGAGCCGAATTTGGCACCATTTTGTTTAAGGAGACAAGGGCTATGGACAGTGCTGTGCATTCACTGATCTGGGAGTGAACTCATTTCTGGCTCAGTGAATCGCACAATGTGGCATCCTATAGGTTCCATCCAAGATAGGTCCGAGTAGTCCTCAAATCTGATGGCCAGTAGATCAAGAACTCTAGTAAGTGGCACTACAGGTGCCATTCCTTACAGTGTGGAAAAACTTTAAGACTGCAGGGAAAATATTGAGCTGTGCTGACCTTGGTGAGAACTCACTGAGTTCAGTGCATTGCACTGGTCTCACATTGAAAATAATACTGGCTACAGCATCATATGGGTCAAAATAGGTCCGTGTGACTCTCAGACCTAAGAGTTAACAGGTTCTGTCAAGATTAGCGCCACCAACAACCTAATTATATAGGACACCTGGTGTCTCTTTAATCCTGGGACTTGCTGAACCAGAAGTGGGAGAAAGCTTGTACAGACAATGGTGCAGCCTCAGCATGGTATCACAGGAGGTGGAGAGTGGTGAGCCAGGAGCTGGGGCTATGGAGACTATGGTGCAAGTCTAACATAAGAACCGACACCTGGAACTTGTTAGAGAGTGGCACAAGTGACTGCAAACAAAGAGCCATATACCAACCACAGTAAGCAAGATTGAATTATAGACTTGTGGGTGACACAGCTTAGAAATCTGCCCTAGAGAGAAGAATCTGATAACTAAAAGTACAAATAACCAAGAGCAAAAGAAGAGACAGAGGCACAATAAATATTACTGAAGACTCCCCGGTAAAGGAGCAAAACCCTTTGCCAGCCCCAGAGTTAACTGAGGAAGACATTGAGAAAATGGGGCATACAGAATTCAAAACACTTATTATAAAGCTTCTTATCAGCAATGTGAAACACGTAAAACAGGAGTTCAAGGAGTTTAAGGAACATGTCACACAGGAAATAAATCAAATGAAAGTTGATAATCAGAAGTGAAGAACACAGTGGAGCAAATTAGAAGTATCAGTGAAGAGTCTCCAAAGTAGAATGAATGAAGCAGAATAAAGAATTTCAGAGTTGAAAAATATTTTCTGTCACCAGGAAGAAACAAATAAAAAGCTGAAGGCAGAGCTAGGTCAAGCTAAAAAAAGTATTCAATAATTGAAAGACACTATTAAAAGGCCAAACATAAGAGTTATGGGAGTCCCAGAAGATGCAGAAAGAGAAACTGGGTTTACAAATATATTTAATGAAATAATAAAGGAAAATTTCCCTAATCTAGAGAAAGAATTGGGAAACAACATCCAGGAGGGGCACAGAACTCCCAACAGGGGAAACCAAAAGCGATCTTCACTACGACACATGATCATCAAGCTCTCTTCAATTGAGCATAAGGATAAGATCCTTAAATGTGCACATGAAAAAAATCAATTGACATATAGAGGAATGGCAATCAGACTCACAGGAGACCTCTCACAGGAAACTCCACAAGCAAGAAGAGAATGGAGTGACATAGTCCAGATTGTAAAAGCAAAAAAATCTTTGGCCCGGCTAACATACCCAACAAAACTTTCTTTTGTGTTTGAAAATGAAATAAAATTCTTCCACGGTACGGAAAAGTTAAAAGAATATGCCTCTTCCAAACCTGTGCTACAAATGATATCAAAGATGTTCTCTTGACAGAGAAGAGGAATAGCACCCACCAAAACCAAAGGCAAATGGGAAGAACATCCCAGTAAAATAACAACAGAAGCCTGAATCAATGAACAACCTGTTGCTGAAATGACAGGACCAAATTACCATTCATTCATACCAACCCTGAATGTAAATGGGTTAAACTCATCAATCAAACATCACAGATTGGTAGACTAGATTAAAAACACAAAACCAATCTATTTGTTGCCTACAGAAGACACATTTCACCAATGATGATCAGCGGAAACTGGATCTCATGGATTTTGATTTTTGTTTGTAAGTTTCATCTCTTCAAAACACTTTCTTCTGATCAAATTCCTCAATGACTCATAGACTATGCAGTGGTATAATTTTCTTCAAGAAAGTTCTTGATTTTCTTTTTCATTTCTTCAGTGACAAATTAGTCATTCAGTAGCATGTTATTTAACTTCCTGGATTTTTAATTTCTTTTTTTCTTCCTGCTGTTTATTTTGTTGTGGCCTTTCATTTAAGGGGATGTATAGTAACTGTGTAATTGAAACTATTATATCCGGATGTGAGGATACAAGGCAGTATTTATCTGTACTTCCAGATCATTGATGGGCTCCCAATGAAACTGGTAAATATATGTTGACAATAGGATGCTGGACTCTCTGCCATTGTCCATGCCCACAGTGATGGACATATTACTGTTTATGAAGAACTATACAATTGTAATAATATAGAGAGGGGAGAGGGAACATGGGGAGGGGGTAAGGGAAATCCCAGGGACTATGGAACTGTATTATAAGATGATAATAATTATAATAAAACTGTTAAAAAAAATTCCGTATCAGTGCTACTTTAGCTGCCTACCTATTCCATCTTCACTTATAGTTATTACAAAATAATTAAATTTTATCTTTTGATTTCTTTGCTTTGTTGATTATCTTAGGAGCTTGAAGTTTAACGCTCATGCATTTGTGAATTTTCAAAATGTTCTATTATTTATTTATAATTTTGTTCCATTGTGTTTGAAGGATATGCTTTCTTTCTATGCTTGTTGATTTTTGGATTTCTGTTTTATTGCCTAACAAGTGGTCTTTACTTGAGAATGTTCTATATGCATTTCACTGTTGTTCTGTTCTTGTTGGGTGGAGTGTTCAGTAGATATCCCTTTTTAAAATGTAAATACTTTTGTTTCAATAGCTATCTTTTAGATGCTGATTGATTTATAGTGTTGATCAAGTCTTCTACTTGCATTGATCTTCTGAGTAGTTGTTCTTTCCATTATAGTGACATACTTCTTGTCGCTTTTCATTTCTGTTCATTTTTGCTTCATGTATTTTGGTACTGTGTTGTTAAGTGCATATATGTTTACACTTCTTGGATATTCCTGCTGGCTTGACATTGTTATCATTATGCTCTCATCATTCTCTCTAGTAATATCTTTTGTGTTAAAATCTTTGTTCATGATGTATTAGTAGAGCCACTCTAGCTTTCTTGTGGTTGCTTTTGGGCATGTAAGTATATTATATACTGGACATTTTAGGTAATGTATTGTAATAACTTGGATATCATTTCTCTCTTCCCTTGCTCCAAAGCTTACTATTTTTTTTTTGTTAAAAAGATTTATTCATTTTTATTACAAAGCCAGATATACAGAGAGGAGGAGAGACAGAGAGGAAGATCCTCCGTGCGATGATTCACTCCCCAAGTGAGCTGCAATGGCCGGTACTGCGCCGATCTGAAGCCGGGAACCAGGCGCCTCCTCCAGGTCTCCCATGCGGGTGCAGGGTCCCAAAGCTTTGGGCGGTCCTCAACTCCCTTCCCAGGCCACAAGCACGGAGCTGGATGGGAAGCAGGGCTGCTGGGATTAGAACCAGCAACCATATGGGATCCTGGGCACATTCAAGGCAAGGACTTTAGCTGCTAGGCCACGCTGCCAGGCCCCCAAAGCTTACTATTGTTATCTGGTTGTTTACTTAATGATCAATTAGATATTTCAGTAAAATTCATTTGCCTCCCCACTCCCACATTTCAGTGGGCTCTGTCTTGTGAATGTCCAGGAAGTGGGGGAGTGGGGTTTAATTTTTATCCACGTTCAAATTTGAGATTCTAGGTACTGACATATATCAGGTAAATTTATTCAAAAAATAAAAAACAAGCACACAAATGCATGCGAGCATGAGTTGTAACATCCAGGGAGAAATCCATCATTCATGAATGGGAAGTGGACCCGAAAGCCAAAAGGAAGAAAACACATAGAGCATCCCAGGACCTCCTCCAGTTGTGGTCTCCGAGAGAGAGAGAGAGAGAGAGAGAGAGAGAGAGAGAGAGAGAGAGAGAGAGAGAGAGACTTCTACAGCAATAAAACCACCTTGGAGTATAATGTAGCTCCATAAAATTACATGTGAAACTGAACATTCTGGCATCTTCCCTCCTTAGGATGCGAAGGCATCCTGAGAAAGGAGAGTTTGATTGACAAGCAGGAGGATGGAATTACATGGAGCAGGAGGTAGGGAGTGGTGGCTCCAGCTCAGCAGATCCCATGCTAGCTGCCTGCCTATTCCAAATCATCCACAGTCCCTGTGTCATTCCTGGATGGCAATGGCTTTGAAAAGGCTTTTTAAAAAACTCTTCTTCCCTGAACATACTCAACTCTTAGGCTTTTCTAATTACCAGCTAAATGTTGTATTGTTTTCAATGATGTCCTGGAACATAAATTGCTTCTGACTAATCCAATCAAATTTAGATTCCTCTAATGGGGTAGTTAATGAGGTCAGTGTCTTAGATTTGTTCTGACCCAGGGAGAGCTCTGCTCAACTGTTTTTATGCTTTTCCCTAGCAAACTATTTGGCCTACAATTTAGCCTATATCTTCAAAGAATCTGGCAGTCCTTTTCCAATCAGCTTTCAGTATAACTTCTAACGTTTGAGAGTGCCCCTCAGCCTGAATTTATCCACACTCTGTTTGGACCAAAGTCAGTTCCTTTGGTATGGGAATTGGAACTCTTTTCTATGACCTGCATCTCTCCTCAGACGAAATCTCCTAGTGAGAGCTCTGCTTTAGGAGCTGATTGCTTGGTGGATAGAGTTGAGGAAGAAGTCTCAGTTCCCCAGTCCTGTCTGTTTTGGTGTGGAAACCTCTTTTGCAGGAGCTATGGCAAGGACAGTTGTGTTTCTAATATTCTCAGTAGCATTGAGCCCAAGGTGAAGCCTCTATTCTGTTATTGGGTGTTGGAAAGGAGAAAGTAGAATGTGTATCACTTCCTTCAGTCACCTGGAATTCAAGTTCAATAGTGGCTTGTTAGGGGTAATATGTGCATTGCTGTTGTGCACCTGCTGAATTGTAACCCTAACCCTTCCCAGCTCTCTCCATTTAACATTGAGTTCACAAACTGCAGACAACAGATATTAATTTGTATTCTTAACTTTTCTAAAATCAAATCCAAATCTGATTCTAATCTCCATCCTACCTGATGAGAAACACTACTTCAGATATGCACAGGTGCTTGTCTTTTAGGATGGATTGAAGACTGATGTATAAATCATGTGATTAATATTGCACTGCTCTTTAAATCTAAGTTCCTTTCAGCTCAACAAGCCACTGAGTATCATTCCTGGTATTTTGGGGCCATGGGATGTATCCCTGTGTAGTTTGTTAGCCTTTCCTGTTGAGATTCTCTACGAGTGAAAGATCCAGACTTGCTGATTATGTCAGCTTGGCATCACTGTAACTGCATACTTGACATAGGCTGCTTATGAAGAAAGAGGCTTGTTTTGGCTGGTGATTTTGGAAGTTCACAGTTTAAGCTTCGGTGAGTCCTATTGGTAAAGCCATCTGGTGAGGCTGGAAGTTGACAATTGCAGGTGTGTGGAGGAAATGTCAAATGGTGAGACAGGAAGTAGACAGAGGTTAGGCCAGACTCTGGTTTGTGTAATAAACCCTCTCATGAAAACTACCTTCCACAGGCACCCCCACCATAACCTTAGAACTTCCACTTAGACCAATTTCCTGGACACCACATTTGGATCAAGTTTTCTTTTTCTCTCTCTCTTCTGTCCCATCTCCTTCTTTAAAGATTTATTTTGTTTGTATTTGAAAGGCAGAGTTACATAGAGAAGAAGAGACAGAGAGGTTTTCCGTATGCTGGTTCACTCTCAAACAATGATCAGAGCTGAGCTGATCTAATGCTGAGAGCCAGGAGCTTCTTCTTCTTGGTTTCCCATATAAATACAGGGGCCCAAGGACTTGAGCCCTCCATCACTGCTTTTTCAGGTTATAAGTAGGGATCTGGATTGGAATTGGAGTGGCTGGGACATCAACTGGTACTCATATGGGATGCTGCCACCACTGGGGGAAACAGTGTGTTACACCATGCAGCCAGCCCCAAGCTTTACTCTCTCAGTACTATCAACACATTACTTGAGGTTTACACTTATTATTTCTATAAGTTTTGAAACCACATAATTCTGTATGACTTAATCTCAACTTGATTCCATATTTAAAGACATTACTTAAAACTGAGATCACAATCACAGGTGGAGGACACAGTTGAACCCACAACAAAAATGAACATTAAATTATTATCAGTAACTTATAGATGAATATCAGGGAACCTGACTTTCTCTGAGAGGGAATCTTCAGAATCTCAGGAATAAACTGATGGCAGGGGTGCAGGTGGCTAGAAGAGAATGGGGTTGTACTACTCATAGCACTGTGTATGTCGAGGATGGGTATGCTTTGGCCCTGTGATTATCTGCCACTTTGAGCATAATAAGGAACAGGGAGCTAAGAAGACAAAAGAGCTACCACTAGACAAAGAAATAGGAACTAAGTAACTTTAGTAAATTCCAGTTGAGTACAGAGCAAAAGAAATCCTGGTACAATGATCCGTGATTTGAGTCAAATGTCTCTATTTTGAATAATTTTGAGAGGTGATTGAAATCTTGTATTCCTAAGTTTATAAATTTCTTCTAGTTTTTTTCTTCTTCTTTGGCTGTTCTGTAATTGAGCTACTAAAATTTTTAGCATTTTTTAAAAATAGGATTTTCTTTCTAATTCTGAAGAACCCTGGGTTTTAATTCTTTCTCAATTGTATCATCTTAAATATTTGAAGATTAGAAAAACTGTCAAAATAAAGTGTTAAAGAGAAAATTAAATCCGAGGCGAAATTAACAAAGACTGTTTATTCATCAGCTTGCAATAAGGGAACTCTTGTGCAGGTCCCTTTCATTTAAACGGGAGTTCAAAGGTGTTTGAGAGGAACATCAGTTTTGTAGTACAAACAGGAGATACTGCGACAGCCTCTGATTGATGAGATTAGTTGGGAGGGAAAGAGATTTTCTAATGGTCTTTAGGTATACAACTCACGGTCCCTGCTGGTTGTAAGGGGACAAGTGGACAAGAAGGAGGATTGTTCCTTGTTGTGACAGAGATTTCTGTGGCTGGTCACTTCCTGGAAGGAAACAACATACGGGATTTTTTTCCAGTCAAACTGTCCTTGTGGCTCTTATGGGAGTGATGACAGTTTCCCCCAAGTAGCGAGAGCTACAGGTAATGCATATTATTGTAATGGGATGTAAAGGATTGAAAAAGAAAGGCTGCTAAATGGCAGGTGGAAACAAAGCTGAGTTTATTTGCTTGCCCTGCAACACTCAAATACTAGCTCAGCAAGACTCTCTACAGAACTTAGGGTTTCCATAAAGAGAGAAAAAGAAGAGAGCGCACCAAAGGAAAAAAAGATTCTGAACTTAAGTTCCCAGTTGACTTATAAAATAGAATATAAACACTTGGACACTGGGGTGATCAGTTTCGGATGTCCCATCACTAAGTGGCAGAAAACTGAGTTGCAGACAAGTCCATGATGACATGTGTTAAATTTCAAAGGGTTATTCATTCAGTGGAATGCTCACATACAATGGCCCAGTAATTTTTAAAAACAAGATAAATTAATGTGCCAAAGTTAAAGGAAATTAGAGCCCCCCCCCCCAAATGCGTAGTCTTCCAAATGTAGCCTCTATACAATGCTTTATTTTGGCATACTGTTTTTTTTTCAAATTTTCACCAAATGCATTTCTATTAGCTATAAGCACACTGAGCATACAATAGCCAGAGATATTTTCCATGTTTTTACATGATCTTCATTTATTAGGATATAATGGCTATGTAATATTTTCTCATTCTTATAATTTATTTATTTGCATCTCCAATTTTTGAGCCTTTAGTGTTCCCAATTACCTGTCTATATAATATCTTTGTTGATTCATGAATATTTCTAATCTTGCTTTCTTTCCTTAAGATGAATGCCCTGAAAGTGAACATTCTGTATCAAACAACATTAGAAGGGCCAAATTTCTTTCCAACTTTCAGTGAACATGGATGTGTAGCAATTTTAGCCCAACTTTGCCAGCACATGTTGTTCTTGTCATTAAAGAAATCTTGTGGGAGAATCAAGATGGCGGAATAAGGCAAGGACACATTTAAACGGATGGAAAAACATTTAATCAGGATGAAGCAGAGAGGACACATTCCAGGAAATAGGAGAGGACAGAACAACAACAGAGGCTTACCTGGAGACTGACAGACACAGGAAAGCAGCGGACAGAATTTTGTGGTGTTGCAGTGACTGATACTCCAATGGCATTCAGTAATGGCAATCTGAACTCCACCAGCAGCCAGAATTCCACCAATAACCAGGAGGGAGGGACTTTCACTGGGAGCTTGGTAGGTGAACCCAAAGAACTGACCATCCTGCTGGTCTGTTTGATTTGACCAGGAGCAGAGACAGAGCAGCAGATCCCAGACAGGCAGTGCAATAACAGCGTGGATTTCACAGCCCAATCTGCCCCCTAGAGCTGAATTGGGCACCATTTTGCGTAAGGAGGCAAAGGCAAGGGACAGGACTGTGCATGCGCTGATCTGGGAGTGAACTCATTTCTGACTCAGAGAACTGCATCAATGTGGCATTCTACAGGTTCCACTCAAGACAGGTCTGGGTAGCTCTCAGACCTGATGGCCAGCAGATCAAAAACTGTAGTAGTGGCACTACAGGTACCATTTTGTACACTGTGGCAAAAGCTTTAGGACTGCAGGGGACCACAATGACCTGTGCATGTGCTGAGCTTGTGAGAACTCACTGAGTTCAGTGGATTGCACTGGCCCTGCAGAAAAATAATACCATCTGTGGCATTGTACGGGTCAAAATAGGTCTGTGTGGCACCCAGATCTAACGCTGAACAGGTCCTGACAAGATCAGCACTACCAACAACCTAATTATATAGGATCCCTGGTGTCTCTCTAATCCTGGGACCTGCTCCAACCAGAAGTGGGAGAAAGTTTGCAGAGACAACAGTGCAGCCTCAGCATGGTATCACAGGAGGTGGAGAGTGGTGAGCCAGGAGCTGGGGTTACAGAGTTCTTGGTATAAATTGAACATAAGAACCCAGATCTGGAAGTCACTGGCAGGAGTGGCACAAATGGCTGCAAGCAAAGAGTTGTGTGCCAACTGCAATAAATAAAATCAAACTGTAGACCTGTGGGTGACACAGCTTAGAAACCTGCCCCAAGGAGAAGACTCTGATAACCGAAAGTACAATGACCAAGAGCAAAGAGAGAGAGGCACAATGAATATTACTGAAAACTCCCCTGCAAAGAAGCAAAACCCTTTGCCAACCTCAGAGTCCACTGAAGAAGACATAGAGGAAATGGGGCATACAGAATTCAGAAAACTAATTTTAAAGTTCTGATAAAAAATGAGAAACACATACAAGAGTTTAAAAGAATTTAAGGAAACAATGTATCAAATCGAGGCTGATATATCAGAAATTAAGAACACAGTGGAGCAAATTAAAAGTATCGATGAAGAGTCTCCAAAGTAGAATGAAGGAGGCAGAATAAAGAATTTCAGAGTTGGAAGATACTTCCTGCCATCAGGGGGAAGCAAACAAAAAGCTGGAAGCAGAGCTGGATCAGGTAATAAAAAAAATATTCAAGAATATTGTCTTTCAAGACAATATTAAAAGGCCAAACATAAGAGTTATGGGAGTCCCAGAAGATGCAGAAAGAGAAACTGGGTTTACAAATATGTTTAATGAAATAATAAAGGAAAATTTCCCTAATCTAGAGAAAGAATTGGGAAACAACATCCAGGAGGGGCACAGAACTCCCAACAGGGGAAACCAAAAGCGATCTTCACTACGACACATGATCATCAAGCTCTTTTCAGTAGAACATAAGGAAAAGATCCTTAAATGTGCACATGAAAAAAAATCAATTGACATATAGAGGAATGCCAATTAAACTCACAGGAGACCTCTCACAGGAAACTCTACAGGCCAGAAGAGAATGGAGTGACATATTCCAAATTCTAAAAGATAAAAATTGTAGGCCTAGGATAACATATCCAGCAAAACTTGTCCTTGTGTTTGAAAATGAAATAAGATTCTTCCACGGTACGGAAAAGTTAAAAGAATATGCCTCTTCCAAACCTGTGCTACAAATGATATCAAAGATGTTCTCTTGACAGAGAAGAGGAATAGCACCAAACAAAACCAAAGGCAAATGGGAAGAACATCCCAGTAAAATGACAACAGAAGACTAAACCAATGAACAACCCATTGCTACAATGACAGGACCAAATTACCACCTGTACATATTAGCCCTGAATGTAAATGTAAGTTCAGTCAAATGTCATAGATCAGTAGACTGGATTAAAAAACAAACCAATCTATTTATTGTCTAGAAGAGACACACTTCACCAACAAAAGTCAGTAGAACCTATATTGCATGGGTTTTGATATTTTCTGTTAGTTTCATCTCTTCAAAACACTTTCTTCTGATTAAATCATTCAATGACTTATAGATCATACAGTAGCATAATTTTCTGCAAGAAGGTTCTTGATTTTCATTTCTTCAGCTACAATTTGGTCATTTTGTAGCATGTTATTTAACTTCTTGGTGTTGTTAATTTCTTTTTTCTTCTTGCTGTTTATTTTGTTTTGTGGCTTTTCATTTAAGGGGCTATATAGTAGCTGTGTAATGGAGATTCATATCTAGTAACATGTTATTTAACTTCATGGCATTGTAAATTTCTATTTTTCTTTCTATTGTTGATTTTGTATTGTGACTTTTCATTTGAGGGGTTGCATAGTAGCTGTGAAATGGAGACTAACATATCCAGATGTGAGGATACAATGCAGTATGCATTTCTACTTCCAGACAAAGATGAACTTGCAATGAAACTGTTGACTATATCTTGACAATAGGATGCTGGACTCTCTGCCATTGTCCATGCCCATAATGATGGACTTATGACTGTATATAAAGAACTATACTTTAGCAATGATCTGGAGGAACTAGGTGAGGGGCGTGTGGAAATTGGGGCTGGGGTAAGGGAAATACCACGAGCCTATGGAACTGCATCATAAAATGATGATGGTGATAATAATAAAATGTAAAAAAGGAAATATTGCAATTTCATATGAGCATAGAATGATACCTTGAGACTACTTTAAATTGTAATTGTGCATTTTGGGAAGAATAGGATTTTCACATGTTTTCCAATGTTAATTACCTCCTTATGTACTTTACTCATTTGATACATTCAATCTTGAACCTAAGCAACACTGAATCTACCTGTCTCAATGGAGACTTCTGTTCTTTACTGTCTGTCTGCAGTCATTATTTTTTAATAACTTCCTTCTCTCAGTTCAGCACCTGCAATGTATCTTTAAAGATTTATTTTATTTATTCATTTGAAAAGCAGAGTGACAGAGGGAGACAGAGGCTGAGGCCAGGTATCAGGAGTCAGAAACTCCGACTTATTCTCTCACATGAGTAGCAGGAGCCTGACTCCTTGGGTCATCTTCCATTGCGTTCACAGCTGCATTAGCAGGGAGCTAAGTCAGAGGCAGAAAACCTGGGACTCAAAATGGCACTCTGCTATGAGATGCTAGTATTAAAAATGGCAGCATAAACTTGCTATATCACAGTGGCAACCCCTACCTGTGTAATAGAAGTAAAATTCTTCATTGTGTTTATCCCTGATGGAAAGGCAGAGTCTCACTATCAAAATAGCCCTTCAAGAAAATGCAAATGTCTTTCACTTTTGGATTTTTTTTCAGCCAAATTAAATGGTAGGCTTTAACAACTAGGATCTGTTTAGTCAACATGGGTGCCTGTTAGCAATGCCCTCTACAAAAGTGCTTCTCTTGAATCTTCTTTGATTTGCCAACATTTGCAACCCATTGATCTCTTTGGATCATTACTCTTTGTGTCTCTCTACCCAGCACCCCTTCCTTACCCTCATGTAGAACCATTGGCTTATTTTTCTGCAATGGAGGGGATAGATCGGTGATTAACCGCAAACACTTTTCCCAAATATTTTCACTTCTCCACAAATTCTTTGTTTCTGTGATGATTGATTATCCAGTATTTCTGCTATAAGAGGAATAAATGTGCATGGAGTCTTGAACATTCAGCCTTAGTTTGTGATTTCACATAAATACCATTATTCAACCACTTCCTAGTGGGCACCCCAAAGTCATAAAAAGTCAGACAATAAATATTTTGGGCTCTGCCAACTACATAAGAATCCTGTAATTTTTTTTCTTCTCCTACCTGCTCCCATCAATATTGTTCTTTGTAAATGGCCCTGAAAAAAATTAGGACCTGTGTTGGGGTGCTGTGGATTGAGCCACTTCTAAAGATGCTGGCTTTCTGTATCAGAATGAGAATTTCAGTCTCAGCAGCTTCTCTTTTGATCCAGCTGCTTCCTAATACACCTGGGAGGATAGAGGATGTCTCAGAACTTGAGCCTCTGCCACTCACGTGGGAGACCCAGAGCCGAGTATCAGCCTTCTGACTCTTAATGGCCATCTGGGGGATGAACCAGTGAATGGGTAGATCTCTCTCCCTTCCTTTCTCTCTCTCTCTCTCTCTCACACATTCTGCCTTTCAAATAAATATTTTTATATGTAAAGATTTATTTAGTTATATTTGCAAGACAAATTTATAGAGAGAAGGAGAGGCACATAGAGAAGGGTCTTCCATCTACTGGCTCACTTCACAAATGGCTGCAATGACAGGAGTTGAGCCCATATAAAGCCAAAATCTTGGAGTTTCTTTCCGGTTCTCCCACGTGGGTGTGAGGAATCAAAAACTTAAGCCATCGTCCACTACTGTTCGAGGCCATGATCAGGGAGATGGATCAGAAGTGGAGCAGCTGGGCCATGAACTGGTGCTCATATGTGGATGTGGATGCAAGCATTGCAGAAGGAAGATTAGTCTGAAGTGCCACCACACTGGAACAAGGAGATAAATGGCCCTATCAACTTTGAAAGAACTAGAAGACATCTCTGGCTAGAGTTGCTCAGTACTGAATGAGCACAGCGCTAATAAATTCTTATGATGATTAAATCAATCTGGAATAAAATCATTCTCTTGTTTAAGCAGACAGCAATGCACTGTGTTTTTGGTAGGATAGTTTAGGACAAGTAATGTGATTTCTCTGAATGGTAAACCCTTAATTCTACAGGAGAGGTCCTGAACCATTGCTAGTGGCGTTTCCTGCTGGCAAGCAGGGTTTGGAGACCATACTTCCAAACTGTCTGCTGTCCTTGCTCTTCCCCTTTCTCTCACCTCTGCCCAAAAGTAGCTTACTCTTGTCTGGGTCCTGACATCTTTTCTATCCTCCCCCCAAACCTTTGTTCTGCATTTTAGAATGCCAAATGGAGTTTTATGTTTTTTTTTCCTCAGTTCTCTGTCTTTCTAGCTCCTGGGGGATTAGGGTTCTGTAAAGCAATGCCAGTGAACTTAGACTGGTTTCAGCTCTCAGCCCAACCCCTCTCTCTACCCCTGTTTCATGCCAGAAACTTAAAGCTTACTCTGACCTTGAATGGGGAGAAGGGTGAAAAAACCTCTTGGAAACAAAGAACACCCACCCATTGCCTCTTGGACTCTTCAATGCAACCTTTTGAGGTGGGGACTGTCAGCATCCTTGCTTTCTACAGTAGAAACATTGAGACTCAGAGTTTTGTTGCCGAAGGTCAAACAGCTGCTAAACTGGGAGGTGATGGAGGCAGGATCCAATCTCAGTGTTCTCCGTTGCTGTGCATTCTCACATGGAAGAGGGGCGTCTCCTAACTAATGCGATGTACCTTGAAGAAATTGATTCTGCATGAATTTTGCTGCTTAGCAAGTAATAGGTGCTTCTGCAATCAAAGTTCACAGAGCTCATATTTTCTAGCAGCAAATATGGAATATGGAAATGACTTTTCTGAGAAATGGAGCTTGGCAACCAGAGCCAATGTCAAAACATGTAGATTGAGTGATCATGTGACCCAAATGGTTTGAACACTAAATAACATGGTAGATGCATCCAGAAATACATCCTAATTGTACGAGTCCAGGGACAGTATTTAATCTGATTTTGTAAACAAAATGATAAGCAGCCAGCATTATTCAAAATTAACTGCCATATTCTGAATTATGCAAACTAGCACTATGAGAGGAAAACATTAAGCAGAAATGTACCAAACTCTTGTCAGCAATACTTTTACACAATCTGAGTCTTCGTGGCTGCCTTTTACAGTGTTTTTCCTTCTTACTTGTGTCCATGGTTTTCTTCATGTGCAAGTTGCTGTGGATCCCAGCTGCAAGAGCTGGAAGCCCCACCAGGCTGAAAAGTTTAGGCTGGCATTACTCAGGGGCCAAGGCTTCATTAGTGGCAATACCTTGCAACCATATGGCAATAAATAAATTCTGTAACAGGAAAGAAGCACAGAAAGCAAGTCATTAGCTCCCTGGCTCCTCCGTAGGAAAGTTGTGTTAGTCATGCCAGTAAGGAAAATCCCCCCTCCCTTTCTCCTCACCTTTGTATAAATCCTGCTCAGTTGAGTTTCCAAGGCCACTGCAAACTCGGAAGCAGCAAATAACTTAGATGGTGAGTTTCTTATGGAATTAGAAGTACCACCAAACACAAAGACATAATGAAACAGAAAACAAGTGGCCACACAGCTAGTCGATGGATTCAGAGGCCATCCTGTTGCAGTCCAGGTTTCAGAATGTTTCCAAGGATGAAGTAAGGATACAAACAGACAGATGTGGAAATAAATAAGACTTTGCTTAGTTTCTATTTTTGAAGCTGGGCAAAATAACAACAACAAACAAAACAAAATGTAAAAATAAAGGTGAACTTGGTCTGGGCATTTAATGTTAACTGAAGCATGGCTTTCCAGTATTGAAGGATTTCAAGGATAGAAATTCATTCCATTATAGAAAAGGGCTCATTATCTCCACTACTTCTCCGTTTAACAATTTGCTTTAGCTTGTTCTTCAACATGGAAGGAATGCATGGCACCTCAGACTGGATTGTTGCAGCACATCCATTGAGGTCCCCATAGCTAAATCAGGTCAAATATCCCTTATATAAAATGTTTAGAACCAGGTATGTTTTAGATTTGGATTTTTCCCCCAGATTTTGGAATATTGGCATATACATAACAAGGTATCTTGGCAATGGGGTCAAAGTTGAAATGTGCAATTCATTTATGTTTCATAGATACCTTACACACAGTGCCTGAAGGTGGTTTCTTTTAAAAGGCTTATTTATTTCATTGGAAGAGAAGCAGTGGGAGGGAGAGAGGGAGGGAGGAAAGAAGAGAATGAGAGGGAAGAATGGAGGAAAGAAGTGAAAGAAAGGAGAAGGTGGAAGAGAGAAGGATATGACTTATTCCATCCAATTAGCAATTGATAAATACTTTGAAGTCATAGATTTTGCTCATTATGTCTTGGTCAATGCCTAGTTCAGTAGCCTGTAAGCCATGGTTTACCTTCACCTATAAGGAGACCCAAATCACTTTTACCAGGCTACTCATGGGATCGTGTCAACAGCTCTGTTGTCACATATAACCTCACAGGCAAGACTTGAACCACACCTAACTTTGTCTATGATCATGGACATGACATCTTGCTCTAGGGAGAAGCAGTCAAAGCGTTTATTGAGGACATATAAACACAGAGGACTTTACAAAAAGGACACAGGCCATTGTTTCACACAAAGTCCTAGGTTCTACCAGCTCAGGTAAATGCCTGATGTTGTCTGGACCAATGTCTCCATCAGCACCCACAACTGCAAAGCAAGCCCAACAATTTTAGGCCTTTTAGGGTTCTACAGGCAATACATTCCTGGTTTACACATTTTTCCCTAAGCATATGTGTATGGCTGCTTCACAGATTGGCTCACCTTGAATTGGATCACCTTACCCCAAAGATGCAGAATCTAATTTGTAATGCAATAGGAACTCCTGCTTTTGCCTTTCTCCCATTCCTTCGCTGGAGAGGCTTTGGCAACTCCTTGTTAGGCCTCCTAGAGTCCTGGAGTCTTTGTACCACTCACAATGGTTCCAAACTGTTGATGACTCTGATGAAATTATGACATATGCCATTGGAAGAAAAAGTGCAGCTTGTACTCCAAGTGGCCTCCTGAGGATGGAGACTGTCATGCCCTGAGCCTTTGACTTTCCATACCCATGTCCCTATTATGCCTTGGGTCATGGAAACAGCACCTGAAAGCTTGGCATGAAAACTGAAGCCTCCTTGCTACTAGATGGAACCAAATCTGAGTTTTCTGGTATGTTCCATCTGCACGAGATAGTCACTTCATCTGTCTGCATTGATTACCAGATGCCATGATGCTGCAGGAAGTCATCCATCTTTAAGACCCAATTGGTTACCTGGGAAGCCCCTTGAGATTGTCGAATAAATAATAATAAAGGGCTTTGATATGCCTGGTATTTGCATTATTGCAAATAAGGGAAACTGCTGCTTTTCATCTCTTAGCTTGATGCTAACTGACCAAGGATGTTATCTCAGCACAGCTGGTTAAACTTAATAATGAATGCCCTGGCCAGCAATTATCCACATTTACATGTTTATACACTAACAGTGTATTATAATGCACTAATGTTTGCACACTAATAGTGTATTCTACATCTTTATATACTAATAGCATATTATTATACAATAATAGTGTATAATTATACACTATTGTCATTGACAATAATTTATCTCTTTGCTTGGCTCATGGCAGCAATAGCAACTCCTTGCCCAAGGTTGCCCTCTTTGGCGTAAGGAACTCTGAGAAGTTCTTGCCTCATAGATCCTCAAAGCATAAATGAATGCTGCCCATATCGTTGTACATCCTAAAGCCACGAAGTAATTCCTCACCAAGATATTCTTTATCACTTTCAGAGGTGAAGGAGTTACCGAGAGTGACCAAAGTACTCATTCTGCTTCTCAAAACATGCAACACTGGCTTCTTGGATAAGATAGCCAATAGAACTTTCACTTCTTTTTCTTAAAGATTTGTTTTTTATTGGAAGGTCAGATTTACAGTGAGAAGGAGAGATAGAAATATCTTCCATTTAAATGGCTGCAACAGTTGGAGCTCAGCCAATTTGAAGCCAAGAGCCAGGAGTCTCCTCTGGGTCTCCCACACATGTGCAGAGTCCTAAGACTTTGGGTCATCCCATCCCACTGCTTTCCCAGGTCACTAGGAGGGAGCTAAATGGGAAGTGGAGCAGCTGGGACAAGGAACTGGCACCCAAATGGGATCCTGGTGCTTGCAAGAGGAGGATTAGCCAATTTATCCATAGTGCCGGATCCCAAACTTTCACTTCTTACACAGGCTTCAGGCTACAGGTCTCCTAGAATATCATAATGGCTTACATATATAAGCTCAATCAACTAAATGAATCATGGCAATTCCATTCATCAGTCAAAAATCAAGTATGAATTATAATAAATGGTAGAACTCAATTTTTGATGTATGACTGCTGAAAACTTTCCTTATAATACGGCACTGTTCTTTTCTACAGAATATTTGGGCAGGCCAATAAGAAAGCCTGAGAATGCCCTGCTTTGGTGTTGGTGAGAAGATCAAACTATATAAGCCCTGGCTCATGTGTGAGAGCCATCCCTGCCTCATTCACTAACCAACACTGAATTTCAAGCCAGTTTCCCCTGCTTACTCTCAAGCCATTTTTGGATGTCCTTTGGCTCCTTCTCTACTCTCCTCAGAATGCCTCATTACATGGAGCAATAAATCTTGTATGCTTTCAGCGTGTGTGTGTGTGTGATTACCAGTCTCCAAACCAAATTTTGCAAGGGAAGTCCATATTTTTTTTTTTGATAGGTGACCACAGCATGTATAATGGCCTCAGAATAGCATAAATTTATTTCTTGGTCATTCGTATTTCAACTGGATGTTTATCACTAATTATTAATCTTCCTCAACATACAGAATCATTGCACCTTATGATTCTGCTATGTCCTGACACCTTATCTTCATTATCTGCAGTTAGCCGTGGAAAGGAAAAAACAGCATGGAGAGGATACTCCTGTTTCTTAACAGTGTTAGTCCTGAATGAAATACCTCACTTTTGTTCATATTCTTTTTAAAAAAGATTTATTTTAAAAAAATATTATTGATATACAGAGAGGAAGAGAGACAGAGAGGAAGATCTGCTGTTTATTGATTCACTTCTCAAGCGGCCATGATGGCTAGAGCAGTGTCGATCCGAAGCCTGAAGCCCCAGAACCTCTCCCAGCTCTCCCATGCGGGTGCAGGGGCCCAAGGCTTTGGGTAGTCTTTCGACTGCTTTCCCAGGCCACAAGCAGGGAGCTGGATGGGAAGTGGGGCTGCCGCTATTAGAATCAGCGTCCAAATGGGATCCTGGAGTGTGTATGGTGAGGACTTTAGCCACTAAGCTCTCATGCCAGGCCGTTTGATTCATATTCTGTTGGCAACAACTAGTCATATGGTCTCAGATAGATGATAGAGAATATTGGGAAATACAGTTCTGTGTGTCGTAGTAAAAATTCTACACTACTGAAGGGGAATAAGAATTTTAGTGAACAACTAACCATTCTTGCCACAAAAATATAATCTATATCTATATAGGCTTGAAAATCTGAATGGAGTATGACCCTACCTTGGCATAATGGAGAATGTGTCTAGGACAGCCTAGTGTCCAGGAAGGGGACAATTTTTATAGTGAAGTTCTTGGTCACAGGCGTTTCAGGTGTTTGCATAGCTCAATCTTTGCTGTTCTTGAATTCTGTGTTCTTACTGTCTCTTTATTTTCTCTTCTCCTTCCAAATTCATAAAGGCTGAAGTGTCAGAGAATGGGGGAATTGGGACAGTGAGACGGGGGTGTCAGTCAGACTTATTTGACCATATTAACAGGGGTATGGGCTAAGAGAGGAGGACCAATTCTTCCTTAGATCTCTCTCGCAATCCCCAATTCAAATTCCTGGGAGGCTTGTTAGGAAAGTGCTGGTTGCTCTTCTCAGCTACTTTCATTCCAAGGGATCAGTTTTGGAATGAATTTAAAGACAAATATTCCTTCTACTGAGAGGAACACCCAAAGAAATACTGAGTTATTTATTCTGAAAAAAAATTTAGAATTAAAAAAATGTCTATGTGAAAGAGATCCCAACTGCTAGTTCACTTCTCAAATGCTTGCTACCCCAGAACTCGGTCTAGATCTCTCGTGTGGGTTGTGCAAATCCAACTGATTGAGCCATCGTTGCTGTCTTCCAGAGTTTGTATAAGCTTTAAGCTGGAATCAGGATCCAGAGAAGGGAGTTGAAATCTAGCACTCTTTCCAGTATGGGTTGCTATAAATATAATATTTATTATAACATATTTTATACAATATATTGTATATAGACTATATAAAATCATAATATGTAATACACAATCATATTCATATGTAATATGCAAAACATGCAATATATAAAAATTAATTTGAAAGGTAAAAGGACACACACATGCACACACACACACACACACACCCCACATCTATCCTGTGGTACAGTCTCTAAATGACTACAACACCCCAGGCTCTGTCAGGCTGAAGCCAGGAAACAGAGACTCCATACTGTTCTCTCACATAGGTGACAGGTACTCAAGCACTTGCGGCATCTTCTGGTACCTTCACAGGAACATTTGCAGGGAGCTGGACTGGAAGCAGTGCAGCAGGGAGTTGAGCAGGCACTAGGATCCAGGATGCTGGTGTTGCAAGTGACAGCAGAACTTACTGCACCACAATGCTGATCCTATGGGCGCATTGATCTTAACTAGTATCTTAAGCACTAGGTCAAACACCTCCCTCAGAAACATTTATTCTATATTTGTGCCTTCCCATATCAGCTCTCCTAGCATGTATATTTTATTTTTTATTCCTTGATTTTATTTGCTAAGAGCCCGAAAACAAAAGTGCTCTGAGGCTCCAAGATCCCTGACACCGCCACCCAGATTATCCTTACCTTTACAGGGCTTTCGGTTGCTGTTCAAGTAATCACACCCATGGTGTTCACGCTTATGTAACACATTTGAACACTGTTCGATGAAGCAAGATATCAATAACAAGCTAACAAAATCATATCGAGTTGGGGTTGAATGAGGGGAATCAGTGAACCACAGGCCTCTCTCCTGCTCTCTTTTGGCATATAGATTTAACATCACATCTGATTTACATCCACGCAGTAGCTAAGCCCACCATATGCTGGTTTCAGTTTTTCAGAAAAACATCCTCTGCCGACCCATCTTCCCAGGCCTGTCTCTTTTTCACTTTAATATCCTTTCAATGATTGAAAATCAGATTTTCCCAGTGACTGTGCCTTTTGTCCCGAATGATAAATGATGGTTTCTGTCTCCTCCCCTCTCTGTCTGGTTCTGAACGTTGTTCAAAATAAGCCGGCTCTTTGTGCTGAATTTTTTGCTGCTGTCAGGGGATTTATGTAGGATGTGAGCTTAGCTATGGCAACTGCAGCGATTGGATAGCGGCTCCTTCTGAGCTGTGTGCATAGCACAAACCCTTGTGGGGTGTTTCCTCCCCCCATTAGCTGCAGCTCTTGTTTGGGGATTTAAAACCTTCATGTATTTCCAAGTAAGAGAAAGCATGAAGAAATTTTTGGCAGTGTATGGTTTGGCAAATCTATATTTCAATTTGCTAGATGTGTGACTTTGGGCAAAACACTTAACCTTTTTGGGTCTTAATTTATTTATTTGTAAGATGAAGAGATTGGGTTTGGGAAAATTTTAAGGTCTCTTCCATGTGTGACATTCCACGTTCTCATATTTGGGGCCTTATGTGGCTTGATTCAAATAATATTTAACAGCTTTTTTCTCTAAGTAGGGAATCCAAGTGAGGGAGGGAGTCCTTTTGTATCCCATGTCCAAATAGTGAATATATAACATTCCCTCATACATAGAAGTATCCAATTTGAACTCATTGTGTTCTTTCCAAACCCTTTCATTCCTTAGCATCTTTTATCTTGGATAACTGCCCAATATTCACGTAGTTTCCCAACCTTGAAACTTCTGAGTCATCCTTACTTCTCTCAACCAGCGCCTTCCATGTCTTCTGACCTTGCCATTAGCAGTTCTCAGCATTTGCCCTGGTGAAATGAGTTTCTTGGAGACTAGGCCCACTCTGCTCATAGCGTGCTCACATAAGACAGAAATCCCTAGTTGAAAAAAAAAATGCTGCATCTAATCAGATGGCCTGCGCTCCCATGCTAGCTCTGTCCTTGGCTACCTGCTAAGAGACTCATCCTAGCTTGACAGGGCAAAAGTAGGAAGTAAGGACAGAATGAGCCCCAGGTATGAGTGTGACAGTACAATCAGTAGCCTCATGAGCTTTCCAAGCCATAGTGCTGTTTTTAGAAAGTATTCGTAATTATAATATCAGGCTCTCTGGTGCTTAATGCATGAGAAGTTCTTAGTCCAGTGCCTTGATGCATCCTAAGTGCTCAACCAATGTTATTAATTATCACCACTTGTTTGTAGTTATTATTAGTGCAGCAGACTCATTACCAGTGTTGGCTTCCACAGGGAGTGAGGTTGAGAACAGCACACTGCTGGTCCAAACCTTCTCTTAGTTGCCCAGACATGTACTTTAGCCACCTTTGCAGTCATAAGGCTTTGACTTACCCCTGCCACCTTTTCACGGGTTTCTATGGTTGTGATGATGTTAAGCACTTCTCCACCTCTTCTGACAAAGCTACCATATTGTCAGCTAGGCCTTGCCCATTGAAGCTCATTTTCCTCAGGCCCTCATCTGCTGGCCTTAGCTTCAGCCCTCCTCTCGCCAACATTGCTAATTATGCCAGGCTGTGTTTTCCAAAGATGGTGGTGACCGAAGCTGCAGTCTCCAGGCTTTTTAATGACAGGAGCTGCCACTCCTCCCTGAGAGGTGCAGTAACATTCCCCCTCTTCTTCTTAAACAAATGTTTATTTATTTTTACTGACAGAAATAGATGGATAGATGATGGACAGATCTTCCATCTGCTGATTCACTCCCCAAATGCCTGCAATAGCCAGTGATAGGTCAGACTGAATCCAGTAGCCAGAAAGTCTTTACACATCTCTGACATGGTTAGCAGGGAACAAGCACTTGGGCCATCATTCACTGCCTTCCAGGATGGTTTAGCATGAAGCTGAGTTGGACACGGTGTAGCTGCCACTGTGATATGGGATGCTGGTATTGCAAGCAGTATCTTTAAAAAAAAAAAAAGATTTGTCTACTTTTATTGCAAAGTCAGATATACACAGAGGAGACACAGAGGAGACACAGAGAGAAAGATTGTCTGTTCAATGATTCACTCCCCAAGCTGCCACAATGGACAGAGTTGCGCTGATCCAAAGCCAGGAGCCAGGAGCCTCTTCCAGGTCTCCCACATGGGTTCAGGGTCACAAAGATTTGGGCTATCCACACTGCTTTCCAGGCCAAAAGCAGGGAGCTGGCTGGGAAGCAGGGTTACTAGGACTAGAACGGGCATCGATATGGAATCCTGCCCCATGCAAAGTGAGGGCTTTAGCTGTCAGGTTACCACGTGAGGCCTGCAAGCAGCATCTTAACCTGCTACAATACCTGAGTCTAAGTTTCTTCTTGAATGCGAGAAGTTCTAACTGACTCACTTAATATAATATTTTATCATTGATTTATGCATTAAGATTAATAGTTTATAGAATGTGGCAATAATGATTGCTGATAGCTGGAAAGGGCCATGCAGTAATTGTCTAGGTGTCTTGGAAACCTCGCTCAGTGGGTGCTCCTTTCCAGGGTGCTTCCTCTCAGAGCCTAGTTCTCCAGTTGTGAGAAATGGAAGCAATATGCAAAGGTCACCTGTGGGTGCTCCACACAACAGATTCAACTCAGTCTGTCATCCAGCCACAATAGGCTAGACTGTAGCCATACGAATTCAGAAGTTACTTGGAAGAGGTTCCTCCAGCCTCAGCTGTTAGAGTCCCTCTCAACTCTCCAAATCATTCCATCTAGAAGTAAAGAAGAGATTGTTTCTGGGACTGGCATTGTGATGCAGCGGATTAAGCTGCTACTGCAATGGCAGCATCCAGATTGGAATGCCAGTTCATGTCTTGGCTACTCTACTCCCTGCTAATATACCTGCAAAGGCAGCAGAGTGTTCCAGGTTCTTGGCTCAGCCCAGTTCTATGATGCTATTTGGAGAGTGAGCCAGCAGATAGAAAATGCATTCTCTCTCTGTATCTCTCTCTCTCTTGCTCACTCTTGCTCTCGCTCTGTCACTCTTATTTTAAAATTAAATAATAATTGTTAAAAAAAAGAGAGATGACACCATTGGGGCTGGCATGACAATCTGAGCAGAGAATCCACATGCTATAGAAAATGGAGGCTGTCTTTGCCACTTTATTTGCCCTCACCTGATACCTGTCAGTTCCTGGGTGTTAGTCCAGGTCTGGGTTCTTTCCATCCTCCATCTCTACTGATTCTTGTTTCACTGGAATCTATGCCAAGGTTTCTTACCTTCCAATTCAGTTTCTCCACTACCAGGTTCATTTTTCTTGAAAACAAGCCTAATCACCTGATCATGTCTATTTGAAAGTGCTGAAAGTAGCCTTTCTATTCCCCACACTCCCTAGCTTGGCAGGCCGCCTCCTTTATAATCTGCTTTCAAGCAAACTCTCCTGGCTCATCTACCTGACACTTAACAACTAGAATTCTGGACTTCTGCATCCAAACTTCCCCCATTCCCTGCACACACAATGCTCTTTCGCCATCTGTGATATCACACTTGGTATTGCCTGTTTGGAATGTCTTTTTCTCTTCTTCCTCCCTCCTTCCCCCCCTTCTTTTCCTAGTTAATACTCATGTCTTAGTGTCCTATTGTCAAATGGCAAAGAGCTTGAAAGCTCACTGGCTAAATGCAGCAATCATTTATTATTTGTCACAAACCTCTGGGTTAATTGAATAGTCTCATCTAAACCCTCTGATGCAACTACAATCAGCTGGCAGCTCAACTAGAGTAGCAAAGTCTATGATGACTTTGCTCACATATGCAGGGGTATGGCACTGGCTAGCTGTGTTGCGTCTCTCATCATCCATTGTCTAGCATGGGCTTCCATACATAGCAGAAGAAGCATTTAAAGGAATCAAAAGTGGAACGTACAAGAACCTTTAAGGTATTGGTTCTATAACACTGAGTCCTTTCTGTTGGACAAAACATGTTGCAAGCCAGCCAGATAAAAGTGACAAAGAATGTGAAGGCTCTTCAACATTTTCTTTAAAAAATGCGTGTTACCAAGCTTATTTTCAACTTTTTGCACAGATATTTTAAAGTATTCCTGAAGGCTCCAAATCTTAGTGGAAAGGGATGCAACATCTTGATGCTGTACTTATCATAGTCTACATATCCTTCAAGTTAAAGTTCATTTGTAAGCATTTCCTATTCATGAATTATGCTTTAATTCAGCCCTTCATTCTTTCATTTACCTAGGTAATGAATCACGCAACTTCATTTGTTAAGGATTTATTTATTTTTTATTGGAAAGGCAGATTTATGAAGAGAAGGAGAGACAGAAAGCTCTTCCATCTATGGTTCACTCCTTGAATGGTCACAATGTCCAGAGCTGGGCCATTCCAAAGCTAGGAGCCAGGAGCTTCTTCCAGGTCATCCACACAGGTGTAAGGTCCAAAGACTTAGGGCCATCTTTACAAGCAGGGAGCTGGATGGGAAGTGGCGCAGCCTCGATATGCACTGATGCCCATATGGGATGCCATGCTTGGAAACGGAGGATTAGCCAATTGAAGCACCGTGCCAGGCCCTAGGCAGCTTCTTAATAAGCAGAAATAAAGAACAAACGAAGAAGCAATTTTCATGGTCTCCATCATCTCCAGTTGCTACTTCTGCATAAAACTTATCATGCTATATTGTAATTGTTTGTCTATGTATTTAAATATCCTAGTAGACTGTAAGGTGCCAGAAGGAAGCAAAAGTGTCTCATCTCATTTTTGATAGGATGACAAAGTGCTATTTTAAGGCTAATAATATTGTTTGTTTCTTACTGTTCCTTTCAGGGTAGTGGTTTCATCTACAGTGGAAGATTGATTTTTGATTTAGGGAGAGACATCCTGATGAGCTTTTCGTCTTTGCAAAGCCTGAACTCTCACCCATTCCACAGAGAAGTTAAAGGCAGAGCAGAATTGCAAATCTGAACATGCCTCTTCATCTAATAACTTCTTTAGTGGTGTTTTCCATGTTAGGAAGGAAATTAAATCTCTAAATTAAGCCTTAGGGGAAGGCTGAGAAGGTTTGTCCATAGAAAAACAGCGATCAAGGTTCTTTCTTCTTTGGATGTCATAATCACATTTCCTATAGTGAAATGTTGTTTAAACACGATGACCCAACAACTGAAGTGCACAGAAACTATTTCTTTCCTGTCCTGAGAAAATACGGAAGGATGTTTGTACTGGTTCTATAGTTTACACAACCTGTCAGGTAGTTACACAGTGGCAGGGGAGGTTGAATGACTTTATTTTGCATTCTGCCTTTTTCTTTGACTTCTCTTTTTCGTGTTAGCTTCTCTGATTATCAAAAAAGCAAACAATTCATGTTGCCTAATGCACAGGTACATACACAGAGAGATGTAGCTATATATCTCAATATATACACATATTATAATAACCTATGCCAAATAAAGATTCATACTTCTCTTTTTACATTCTAGTAGAATGGCGATTCTAGCATGTAAAAAGTCAATGCACACATATTTTCACTTAGCATTATTAGGAGCACTTTCTCGTTTCATTAAATGTTCTTTGAAGAAGGAATTTCCAGTAATGTAGCATAATTTATTTAAACCTCTTCCCACAGTTGAATCATTTGTAGCTACTGTGAATAGTGTTCCAAAATATTTTCATGAGTGGATTTTGTGTGTGTGTGTTTATCACTATTTCCTTTGTGTGTTTCTTGACTCAAAGGGCATGATCCTATGCAGGCAATGAATTCACTGCACAGAAAGTTTATAAAAATCCACATTGTTTTTTGATTGAAATATTAATTTTAACTCACTTGAGTATATATCCATAAGTAAGGTTTCTGAATCATATAATAATCCCATTTCTATTATCGCTATTTGACAAACCATGAACTTACATTTCAAGAGGATTGTATTTATTTATGTTGTATCTTTTCCATTTTTCTTCATGGCCAATGCATTAAAGTTCAGTTGATATCACATTGTGATTTTGATTTGCATTTTTCTAATTATTAGATATTTTGAATACTTTTTCATATATCTGCTGGCTATTTGTCTTCTTTTGCAAAATGTCTGATCAGGTAACTTTGTTCATTTTGTTTTAAGGTTATTTATTTTTATGCTACTGACTAGTTTGAATTCCTTCTGTATTTTGGATGTTACCATATATCCACTATATGATTTGCAAATATTTCCCCCTTCATTTTGTTTCTCTTAGCTTTACAATGACTAACTTTGCTATTAAGTTTGCTTTGCTTGTTTTGTTTTGAATCTTCTTTACATTTATTACAATTATTATCATTATTATTTTATGATACAGTTCCATAGGCTCTGGAATGTCCCTTATCTTCCTCCTCAGACACCCTCCCCCCACACACTGATTTCTCCTATGCTATTACAATAGTATAGTTCTTCATAAGCAGTTAAAATCCACATCTTTCAAATAGAGTAGGAGAACCAATTTCTAAATATGTTCTTCCCATATATTGCTAATTCCATTAAAAATCACGTTGCTAAAGCAATAGTGAAAATAGCATGCTGCTGTTTTTAATTTGCTCTTTTTTCGGATGTATTGATGTAGAGTCCCTTTCAATAAATCTTGGTCTTCATCCTTTGCAGCTTTACAACCAGATAGATCACAGTATGTCTATCTCCTTAGGTTCTAAACATTTGTATTCACATTTTCTGAGCTAGGATTTTGCTTTTTTTTTTTTTTTAATGAAAAGTTCAGGCACCAGGTATTTCCACGGCAACTTCTCTAATCTCTCCAAGTGAAATTTACTCACACAGAGCAAACAGTGCACACCTACTGAAGAGCCTGCAGGGGTGACAGCAGGGAGCCAATAGTGACACCTCACTGCAAATGACTTGAAATCTTTGAGTGTCTTGCTTACTTCCAAGCTTCTCTTTCCCCTCTCTGTCGCTCCATGGTCTAGAGTCCTCTTTGCATCCTACATGTGACATTAAATCTCACCAACTACTCTATCGTCTTTGTCTCTTCACTACCTCACCTAACCAGAGACCCTAATTTGTTAATCAGTTAACCCCTTTTGAGTCTGCACCACCATCTTCACACTTGCAAATGATCTATTAAAAATATTTTTTCATACTATAGTAGAGTGTGTGTGGTGGTGAAGAAGTCTGATGTAGCAGCTATTTAAAAAGCCACATGTTTTCCACACTGTTTCAAAAAGTATTATGTAAAAATTAATAGCAACATTTTAAAAAATTTTATTTGTTTTGGAGCCCAGCTCAATGACTTAGTGACAAATCTTTGCTTTGCCTGCTCTGGGATCTCATATGGGTGCTGGTTCGTGTCCCAGCTGTTCCACTTCCCATCCAGCTCCCTGCTTGTGGCCTGGGAAAGCAGTGGAGGACGGCCCAAGGTCTTCAGACCTGCAGCCACATGGGAGACCTGGAAGAAGCTCCTGGCTTCAGGTCAGCTCAGTTCTGGCTGTTGCGGCCACTTGGGGAATGAAACAGCAGATGGATAGCTCTTTCTCTGTCTCCTTCTCTCTATAAACCTGCCTTCCCAATAAAAACGAATTAACCTTTAAAGATTTTATTTACTTTCATTTGAAAAGGCAGAATTTACAGAGACAGGAGAGAGAGAATGTCTTCCATTTGCTGGCTCACTCTCCAAATGGCAGCAGAAGCTGGAGATGAGCTGAGCTGATCCAAAGCCAGAATCCAGGAGCTTCTTCCAAGTCTCCCACATGCAGGGTCTCAAGGAGCTGACCTTCTTCTGCTACTTTTGCAGACCACAAGCAGGGAGCTGAATGAGAAGTGGAGCAGCTGGGGCATGAGCCAGCTCCAATGTGGGATGCTGGAATCACAGGGCGAAGTATTACCTTCTTGTGCCACTGAACCAGCCCCAAATTATTAGCAAATTTTAAGCTGACATATTTTTTTAGAGTAGGTTTTGAATTTTGAATTTATCTTCATGGTGTTACAGATGTTGTCTTTAGTCAGATTTGGCAAATGGCAAAATAGGTGGGACCACAGGGTTGCGTTGTGGTGTAGTCACACAGAAGCCCGAACCGATTCTGTGGCGAGCAGTGAGACTGACAGAGGCATTCTGAAGTAAGGGGTCAAACCTCCACATCCATTCACATGGACAAGCTCTTGGACATGATTTCCCTTGAGGAAGTGAGTATACCTTTGAGAAGTTTCTCTTTACCAAGGGCAAGTCCTGGGTAGGAGACTCAGCTTCCAACTTTAAGCAACCAGCTCTGGCAAGGGAAGGATAGATGCCTTAGTTCTGAAGAAGAATCTAGAAGATTTTCCTCAGGGTCTTTATTGTTTTTGAGATTTGCTTATGTTGTAATCAGTTGTTTTACTCTAAGATATGCTTAAGAATTAAGGCTAGGGCTGGCATGGTAGCATAGCAAGCTAATCCTTAGCTTGTGACACCAGTATGCCGTATGAATGCTGATTCAAGCTCTGGCTGCTCCACTTCTGATCCAGCTCTGTGTGAATGGCCTGGGAAAGCAATGGAGGATGGCCTAAGTCCTCGGGCCCCCACGCCCACTTAGGAGATAGAGAAGAAGCTCCTGTCTTCCGGCCTCAGATCGGCTCAGCTTTGGCCATTGAAGCTACTTGTGGAGTGAACCAGTGGATGGAAGAACTTTCCGTCTCTTCTCTCCATAAATCTGCTTTTCCAATAAAAATAAATGTTTTTTAAAAAAGGATTAAGGCTAAATATAGGTTTGGAGTGTAAAATTAGGGAGTTTAGAGCTGAATAGAATTTGGATCGGAACCCTAGTACTGGCCATTTTGCCTGCATGAATTTGTGTAAGTCATACTCTTGGTGCCTTGCCTTTCCATCTGTAAAACAGTGTTAATTTCTGTCTTTCTCCTTCAGGACAGATGATGGAGTTTAAGTGAGATTCCAAATAGTAGATATTTAGCACAATACGTCTTGGTACTACATAGGTGCTCAATTCATGCTGCTTTTCCGTCTTCATCCTTACCCTCTATAACATTTTTGAACAATGTATACAGTCCATATACCTAGTATTCTTTTAAACATGCTTGCTTTCATCTACTCAAAGGTGGAGAGTAGAGTCTCTCTCTCTCTCTCTCTCTCTCTCTCTCTCTCATACACACACACACATTTGCCTCTCCCATATAGGCAGCAGGAGCCAAACTACTTGAACCAGCATCTATTGCTTTTCCACACACAACAGCAGAAATTTGCATTAAAGCAGAGTAGTTGAGACTTGAATCAGTACTTTGATATGAGATGTGGGCACTATAGTGACACCTCAATCCTCTATGCCACAATGCCTACCCTTACTTAATATTATCAAACATTAAGAATTAAGTTAAAGAATTCAGAAGCTTGGGTTGTAAAATTAGTAGCCTGGACCATATGATCACTTAAAATATTTGGAATTGGGGACAGGGAGAGAGCACTTTTATCTGCTGGCTCACTTCCCAAATGCCCACAACTGCCAGTGTTCCCAGTCTGGGAGCTGGAAACTCAGTTCAGGTCTTCCATGTACGTGGCTGGAACCAAATTACTTGAGCTAACACATTTGACCCTCAGGAGCCACATTAGTTGGAAGCACAGTCAGGAGTCAGAGTTGGGAGTCAAATGCAGGCAGTCTGATACGGGAAGCAGGAATCCCAACCAATTTCATAATGTCTAGCCCAAACACCCACCCCCTGATCTTGAAGTTTTATTTCAGTATTTCAAAGTTCTGTCCTCATGTTCTTTGACTGAATGAATTAGAGCGCAGCATAAAATTAATTCTTATCTCATTAGTATTTTCATTACCATACCTTGGTTTTAACGAGCTGCAGTGGCTATTCTGGCACTCTGTTTATTCAGATGTTTCTGGTAATCGAAAGAATTACATGAAGAGAATCTTTTTGACAGTTTCAGGACCAATGGCACCAAAACGATAATCCTTTGCTGCCAGCTTCTTGTGAAGGAAATACTGATCCTGTATCTTAAAAAAAATCCTGCTGCATTAAGAACACAATGAAAATCATTAACTGTTTTCCACACATTAGTTTTCTTTCCATATCCAGATCATATGCTATTTTGTTGGCAGGAATGGTCTGTCCTATTTCTTGTAGGGGAGGCCATTGATTGGTCATGTACAAAATCCCTGTGGGTGTCATCATGAGACTCATACAAACTCTATGTCTACCTTAAAAAAAAAGATTAGTTATTTGAAAATCAGAGTTAGAGAGAGAGAGAGAGAGAGAGAGAGAGAGAGAGAGAGACCATATGCTGGTTCACTCCCTAGTTGAACGCAATAGCAGGAGCTGAAGCTAAGCCAGGCTAAAGCCAAGTCAGGCTGAAGCCAGGAGCCTGAAACTCCATCCGGGTACAGAGTTTCAAGCTCTTGGACCATTTTCTGCTGCTTTTCCAGGAACATTAGCAAGGAGTTGGATGGGAAATGGAGCAGCCAGGAATATGGGGCACAGAAGTCACTGGCGATGACTTAACTCTCCAGCTCCCATAGCATTCTCTTTCACATGCATTGATTAGTTGCTGTTATAGCAACTGAGTCAATTAACTCAGTGTGACCCTAAAGATAGTCTATGTACTATGTGGACTTCCACAGCATCTCATGGCACTCTGCTTGGGCTGTCATGAGAAGATACCACAAAGTGGGTGGCTGCTCATAGTTCTGAAGGCTGCTGAAGCCTTTCTTTTTGGCTTGTAGATGGTCAACTTCTTATATTCTCATGTGACTTTTCCTCTGTGTGCGCATATGTTTGTGCCTGAGGAGACAGGGGATGGAAAGACTTGTGATATGGACATTTGTCCTTTCAGGTCAGAGTCCTGCCCTTATGAAATCAATTTTATTACTTTCCTAAAGTTCCTGTTTCTACATACAGTTACATTTTGGTTATTGCTACAACATTGGTATGAAGGACACAATGAAATCCATTACAATCCCTAAACTTGTGTTTGGGACTAGTTTTCTTGGTACTCAGTAATCAAGTCAATTCTTCACTGTTGTAATCCAGGGACAGCATTGCGGCATAGCCACTTGGGCTGCTGCCTGCAAGAGCAGTTTGAGACTTGGCTGCTCCACTTCCTATCCAGTTCTCTTTTAATGTAATTCTGCCTTTAAAATACATTAAAAAATAAATAAATCTATTTTTTTAGGAAAAAAAGAGTTAACTACACATAACTTCACATGCACCAAGTTGCTGTTTACTTCTAGAAGAACTATTCAAGAATAATAAGTATAT
Source organism: Ochotona curzoniae (assembly GCF_017591425.1). Lineage (NCBI taxonomy): Eukaryota > Metazoa > Chordata > Mammalia > Lagomorpha > Ochotonidae > Ochotona > Ochotona curzoniae. Next base: position 13,058,782 of record NW_024465023.1, on the reverse strand, counting down.
GTAGACCCCACATTGTCAAAAGGAAGAAAAATATCTTCAGACCTGTTATATTTGGTTATTCTCAGTTGGAGATCCCTTCTGATGGTTACTTGTGTGCTGTTTCAGTCTTCATCTTTTAGTTCCTATTTTCTGTTCAAATTTCTTTTGTCATGATTTGCTATGTTGTGACTGCTTTTCAGAGATACAACTTTTCTGTTTCATTTAGGTTGAAAAGTTGCTGTGTGTAGCTGTTTTATGTGAATTTTGCCTCTTCTCTCAGAGCAAATAAGTTTTGTTTATTTATTTTCAAGGGAGCTGTTTCTCAGAAAAATGATTCCCTACAGGTTTGTGATGGTTTTAATACATCTATAAACAAGGCCATTTCCCCAGAATTGCCATTGTTACTTAAGAGAATTCTCTTATTTGTCTCTATTCAAACCTATATTTGAAAATAATTGATTTTTATTTTACTTATTCAAATCTCACTTTAGGTGATATTTACCCATTTCCAAACCCCATGGAAAATTTGACAGTAGGTGTCCACAGCTGGGTGAGGCTACCTGTTCTGAGCTTTGTTTGATGTTTTCCCATTCTGTTTGTATGGAGCCGGGTGGCAGAGCAAAGAAGAAAAGATGTTTGTACTTGATCCCCAACATAAGAGTCTCTAACAAGTATTTACTTCATTTCACCCTGAACAAAGGATTCGTGAGAAAGAATCCATGCTCATTGTGCCCTCAATTGCAATACCGATTGCTTGATATCTGGGACAAGAATGGAGCTTTATAAACCAAGGCTGCTCAAAGGGAGGTTTATTCCATGTGGTTAGGGAACTAGTTTCTAATAGTTCACGGTGAGACAAATAAATTTCAACTGCAAAGATACCAATGTGCATATTCAATCAAACTCATCTTCAACAGTCTTTGGCCTTGCGCTGTTTAGTATGGTGGCTACTACCTGCACATGCCTAACTAGCACTCAGTATGTAGCTAGTTTGAATTGAGATGTATTAAATGTAAATTAAACACTGGATTTAAAAAATTTTAGTATGGTAAGAGAAATAGAGACTATCTTATTAGTAATGTTTTTACATGTTGCAATGTTATTATTCCACATATTGAGTTAAATTAAATACACTATCCAAGTTAAGGGGTCATTTGTTTTGTCTGAGATGATCCCAGGCCTGATTCCTGTGTGTGCATGCCAGTACAGGGTCCTGCACAGCCTGTCGCCCCAATCGGCTTACACATATGTTGGTGGTGCAATTGCTGGGTCAGTTCTGCATCCAGCCCTGTCTTCTACAAGAACCAATGGGTATTGCAGTCCAGCCTGATTCTGCCCACCTCACACTGGGTCCTCACACAAACCAGTGGGAGCTGCAGCCTAGTCAGGGTGATTCCCAATAACTGCCACCAGACCCACCCCCTGCCCTGGTTCCCATGCTTGCCAGTATGTACCACAGACTGGTCCAGTCTGTCCCACATCCCATTCAGCTCTCCTACATGTCAATGGGCATTGAAGCCTAGTTCAACCCAATCAACCCCACCATCCAGCCCACACACATGCTGGTGGGTGCCATTCCGTCCAGCCACTTCTGCTCCAGTCCTGGTTTTCATGCCCTCCAGTGGGAGTGGTAACTCAAGAGGGAGGTGCCCATTGTTTCTCTGCTGGGCCCACTCTGGGATCATTCGTTTTCCAAGTGGTTCTGCAGTTTAACTTGACAGAATTAGCTCCCAGTGCCAGCCTCTGCCAGCTGGTATTGTGGCAAAGACCAACCAACCCTCATCCACTCTGATCTATGCTTGCACCGGTAGGCACCATCAATCCAGCCTGGCTTTTCCCTGATCTAGCTCACATGAGGCCCACAGCTGTTACAGCTCTGCCTGGTCTGGTCTACCCCCATCCCAACTCATGCTCTCCAGTGGGAGTCTTCCACTTCTTAGCCTTTTAATAAGACTACTAGAAAATTTGAACTCCAGTGTTGTCTTTCCTGTGAAACTACCCCACTCCCTTGCCCTAAGCTAGGCCTTCTGTCACATGACTTTTGCTGGCACTTCTCTCCTTTCCCTGCATGGGAACATACTGTCACATTGTTAATGTGGTCCATGAGGCCTTCTTTACTCAAGTCCCTGAAACTCAGCACGTTTGCTTTCTTCATCATCATAATGATAATCTCTAGTCAATTGAATGCATAATGTAATACTTTACACTATTCCTCAGATTGGTGCTGCAAGTCAGCAACACAGTTTGAAGGGCCAGTATCAATCACCTAATCAGCAAGCCATTTTTGGTTATTTCTGTTGCAAAATGGTTTCTTTGGGAAATTACAGATGTAATTTTCCTCCTCTCTAAAAATGTTTCCTGGTTATAGTTTTCTGTCCCTCAGCCTCTGAGTCATTTTTAAAAAGATTTATTTTTATTGGAAAGGCAGATATACAGAGAGAAGGAGAGACAGAAAGAAAAATCTTTTCTCTGTTGATTCACTCCCCAAGTGGCTGCAACAGCCAGAGCTGAGCTGATCCGAAGCTGGGAGCTAGGAGTTTCTTCCAGGTCTCTCATATGGGTGCAGGGTCCCAAGGCTTTGGGCTACCCTCTACTGCTTTCCCAGGCCACAAGCAGGGAGCTGGATGGGAAGTGGAGCAGCCAGGACATGAACCAGCACCCGTATAGGATCCGGATGCATGGAAGGCAAGTATTTAGCCACTAGATTAACTCTCCAGGCCCCTGAGTCACGTTCTTGGCTTCTTATGTGTGGCCTTCAGAATAGAGGCCCCCAGAGGCAGTCCCTTAGGGAACAGTCACCCTCTCCAAGAGGACTGTGGGTAGTTCAGCAGCAGTGTCCTGTACGTGGGGGTAGTAGCAGCAGAATCCTTTCTGGTCTGTGGAGGGATTTGGGGTATTGTTTTAAGCCGAGTTTCCCAGGCCTCCTGGCATTTCTATGAGCCACCTAATATCCTTTGGATAAATTCCTTTTCAGTATAAATCAGCGTGAGTTGGTTTCTACTGCTAACAACTAAATATACCGATTGATTCAGGATAATAAGAAATAAATACACAAAATGAAGTTACAATTCAACATGCTACTATGAAAAATGTCACAAAAGTGACAGATTCATTGCAAAGTGAGCCATGTGGGAAATATGCTATTATTGAAGAGGTAATGGTCCCAGCTACTTGCTGCAGTAAGCTCAGAGGCTTTGCAGAGGAGGTGCCTTGCTGCAGGCTTGGAGAGGGGGTGGGCACATAGACTCGCTGCTGCAAGGGATATTAGAGAACTGTACTCTGCATCCAGTCATGAAGCAGATGTAACTCTAAAGCATCCACAAAAAAAAACCCATTAAAACAGAAAAAGCCGATATGTATCTGAAAGGAGGCTTGCTGTCTAACAAATCAAAGTAAAGAATGCCAGGGCAAATGTTTAGTGAAGTGATTAAAACATCATTTGGTATGTCCATTTTCCTAAATATGTGAGTGCCTGGATTTGAGTTCTGGTTTTGTTCCTGATTCCACTTTCCTCCTAAAGTTCACCCCCCTAGAGGCAGCAGGTGATGGTACAAGTAGCTGGCTCCCTGCCACCCATAGGAGAGATTCCAACTGGGTTCATGGCTCCTGATGCTGGGCTGGCCAGGGCCGAGCCTTAGCTATTGTGGCCACTTGGGCAATGAACCCATTTAAATCTAAACTTCAGATAATGAATAATTTGTGTGCTCTAAACATACATTTTATATTTTTCATAATTTATTGTATTATTTAGAAATTTATGATCTTATAATTTTTAAATTTAACTGCAGACTTAAATTATTTGATAATCTTATCTGAAAGACAATAGAGAATTTGGCCAGAAGAGCCTGGAATTATAAATAAAAGCTTTGCAGAATTACTGAACATTAAGTTTGGGTTTGAAGGAAGCCTGGAATATGGGGGAAAAGTTGATGAATGAAATAAAGAGGGGCAGGCAATTAAGATGTCATTGGGATGCCTGTACTCCACATCAGAATGCCTGAATCTGCATGTTGGCTCAGTTTTAGATTCTAGTTTCCTGCCAATTTGCAACCATGGAAGGCTACAGGAGATTACTCAAGTAGTTAGGTAACTTTCATTTCTGTGGAAGACATGGACAGAGCTCCCACTTCCTGGATTTGACCTGACCCATCTCCAGTAGCTGTGGACATTTGGGGATAAATTGGCAGATGGAAGATCTCTTTCAAATATTCAAAATAAATAAATTTTTAAAAAATGATGAAAAAAGCAAATTGTTTTTTTCTTTTAAAAACTATTTATTTATTATTTTATTTTGATAATCTTTACATAGTTGATTAGGGCACAAAGGGTCAAGGGCTACAGGAAAGTGGGTAAGACCATTGTTTCCACATTCTTTTTCTTCTTTTTTCTGTATCTGGGGTAAGGGGGGAGATAAAGAGAGAAGCCCCACCCAGCCTCCCACCCACCCATCCCAGGTCCCTGATGTGGGGCATGCTCTGAGGGCACTGCTCAAGTGGTTTTGATAGTTCAACAGTTCTGAATTGCTGCCAATTTTTGCCATTCCAAGCATGATGAAATCTCTCCAGAATCCACTAGTTGATATAGTCCACCTTAGAGTCTCCGTTAGTCCAGATTTTCACTGCCAACACATGGCTGGGGCAGTTGATTGATTTGTTCTGTCCTCCATCCTCTTTTGTAGTACCAAGTGTCCTCTGCAGGTTCCGATGGACTGCCATATCCTCCATGTGCACTTGGATATGCTGTTGATGAAACATACAATTTTCTGGATGATTTTCTAGACACTTTATTGCAATACTTAGGGATAGATATAATTAATCTTTCCTTTTTATATTTGTAAAGCAATTAATATCCAAGTTCAATAATTTATCTAAGATCATGTGACTGTGAATGGCTGAAGCCAGATTCATACCAGGGAAGTATATTGGTTAGATTTTTACACTACAGTGAAATATCTTAGATAATCTATTTATGAAGAAATGAGATTTATTTTGGTTCATGGTTTTGGAGGTTCGGGTGCAAGACTGGGTAGACTCCAATTATGGTGGCATTCTTGGCAAAATTCCAAGGTGGACCAGGTTGTCAAATTACAAGAAGGCTCAAATATATCTAAGTCTTCTCTTACACAGCCACTAGGATTTAATCCCGAAGGTTCCCTGCTAATGACCCAATCAAATCCAATCACCTCCCAATGGCCCCCACCTCCAAATATTATAATTGGATTAAATATCTACCCTCTCAGTATTATTACATAATGTTAACACAAGACTTTGAAGACCAAAATTTCGTGGGCTTTTGGAGACATTGAAAATAACATGCAAGCAATAACAGGGAGACTCTCTCAAAGCCTCTGATCATGAGAAGGAGATAATACACATGTAGAAAAAGACAGGCTTTCTTGTATGAAGCATTAGATCCTATATATTGGGTATGTTAAGAAGCGCTACCTTTGAAAGCCAAGATGTGCTTTTAATTTGATTTGATGTGCAAGAATAAGGATGTTGGGCCCGGCGCGTGTGGTTAAGGTCCTCGCCTTGCACGCCCAGGATCCCATATGGGCGCCGGTTCTAATCCCGGCGGCCCCTCTTCCCATCCAGCTCCCCGCTTGTGGCCTGGGAAAGCAGTCGAGGACAGCCCAAAGCTTTGGGAACCTGCACCCGCGTGGGAGACCCGGAAGAGGCTCCTGGCTTCGGATCGGCATAGCATCGACCGTTGCGCTCACTTGGGGAGTGAATCATCGGACAGAAGATGTTCCTCTCTGTCTCTCCTCTCTCTGTATATCCGCCTTTCCAATCAAAATAAAATAAATCTTTTTAAAAAAAGAATAGGGATGTTATTTTGTGCATGAAATATACAGTTTGGTATCAGATGGATAAGCAGAAAGAACACAGAAGCATCTTTTTTCAGTGATTTCCATTTGAGTTGATGTGGGCTTGGTATGGAGTGAAAATGTGGAAATAACAGAAAAGAGACATGGATTGCTGGAAAATCCCTAATGCTGAAAGTGAGACAATGAAAGAAGAGAGACAATGAAGGTGAGAGAAGGATGCACTGATTCTTACATACATTATTTGTAGAATGTTGTGGTGGCTTTAAAGTAAGGTCACATCGTAATCTAGTTTTAGTGTTTTTGCAGCTGTTTTGTGTCTTGACAATTACATAGTGTGCTGTGGGTCCTGACTTGTATGCTATGCCTTCAACGACTTTTGGTCATGGTCTTTATTTTTCCACTGCAATGAATTCCAAAGTTACTGTTTCAATCACTGGCATTTTCTTTAGGGAAAATTAAACAAGTAACCATTTATGTTTTTTAAATAGATGGAAAATGATCTAAAACCACATGCTTCTTTCCTGGAGATATCCTTGCCAAATTCTTGGACTGATCATCTAAATATTTTGACTCAGTGTTTCCTATTGGATCCTGCTGTCTTATGACTGGAATGTTTAAACTCCCAGATGTGGAATTTACCCAGCAATATATTATTCAACAAAACTGTTACTCTGGTTTATCCACATGCCCTAAAGGCTGAGGGATACAATGACTTTGGGGTTCAGTGCATTTTAATACTGTCTCTTCAATAGGAAAACAGACTACATTCTGTTGTTGGACAAGTGAAATGCACTGAATACTGTTTTTGCATGGAACACCCAGAATAGCTTCCATATTTGACTTGCTGTGAACATACCAAGTCTTTAAGCCTTCACCCAGAGTTCTCACTTTCAGGAAATCTTTCCTTGGTCCCTTAACTCTGTGACACTACTGTTTGCTATGCTTGTTTCTGGCATATGTGTTCTCTGTCCTGTTAGATCTTAAATGTCATGGGAGCAAGGGCCACATTGTATTCCTTACCTGCATCAGTTCACATTCATTGAGCTAATGAAGAGTTCATTAAATGTCAAAGATTGCGCTCAGCATCAGGGTTGCAAAGCAAATGAGGCATGGTATTTGTTTTTAGAGGAGCTCGCAGGCTGGGTGTGAGGGGTGACTGGTATAAATGAGTATGTGTGTCCATCTTAGTGCCTCAAACATTAATGAGTAATAAAAGATCATGAGAGTACAGAGTGAATGAAAGTAGAGAGGGAAAGTTTTCCTCAGTCTTTTCCCTGCAAGTGCCTGGAAATTACTTTAGGGAAATAGTTTTTGGGGAAAGAAAACAAAACCTAATTGGATAATGGTGAGAGGCGTTCTGCACACCTTTCTTAGGGATGGGATGATTTAGGAAAGAGCAGATACACTTCAAAATCAGATTGGTCTGAGTCTGAATTCTAGTTGTGCTGATTCACAGTTGTGTGATCTTGGGTTAGCTACTTACTTACTTTCTTATGTATAGAACAGACAATGCCCAACGAATACCCTAGTTGAGATAGCACCAGCACAATGCCAAGCATGTATTTAGAACTTACTAGATATCTGGTAAATAATGCAATTATCCTTGCTGTTTTTGCTTTTCAAAAAGAAAGATTTTGGATTTTTTCTCCATCCATACTAGAACAGTCTGTTAAGAGGATGTTGATTTTCTCTGCCTAACTTGAAGATTTTTAGCATTCATTTCTTTTATGTTTTGTTTTTTCAATTTCCATATCCATTTGGGGTACTGTTAGACTCAGTGTTTGGTAAGGGGGAGAAACTGGCCTTCATCTTGAGCAAATAAAGAAAGACCATTAGAGAGAATGATGCTTTGAATGTAGAGATTAGTTTTAGAACAGAAATGACTATATTACTGTGAAAATATGGGAGATAATATGGTGGTGGGGGGAATCGGGAAGGAAGAATGGAGGAGTAGGGAAAGATGCTGTTTATGGTGTTTTGGGATGGACTTTTTCTTTATTTCTACTCCCCACAACAATGCCAAATACTGACTAGAGAACAAAATGTTCCTCACATTTCCCTTACGTTTTCTCATGTACCCTACAGCCTGCTTTGGTGTAGACTGGCATTGAACAGTATAACTGCACAGATAAGTCTGTGATCCTCAACGTTGAAGAGAAGTGGAAATGAAACTACAGGAAACGTTGAGTCCTGTTCTAGGCAATAGTGTGACTTACAGAACTTTCTGGAGGAGGGAGGTGCTAGAGTTGATTTGTATTTATTAGTGGAACATGGTGATGGGGCAAAGGGAAATGGAGCAGGCATGGGCATATCAGAAGAAGGGAATGGCTTATGGGTGCACCCTGAGGCTGGTAGGGGTATGACCTGACCCTGGAATGGGAAGGAGAGTAAGAAATGGGACTATAGAGTTAGTCGAGGGTCTGGTGGGCTATGGGAGGTATTGGTTTTTATGGGAAATTCTTGAAAAAATATTTTAAGCAGGCAGATGCATTAAGATTAACATTTTGGGGAAGTTTTTTAGACTATTACATGGAGAACTAATTGGAGGAAGGTCAGTAGGGAAGTTAAGAGAACAGCTAAGTTAAACCAAGTGAGACTCAACATTAGCTTAATTTGAGGACTAGATTGTTTAAGCAGAAAGAAAGGGATGGAGTCCAAAGAGATTTAAGAACTGAATGTGACAGTATGAGGTGATGGATAGACTTTAAGGGGTGGGGACTGACTTGTGACCTTTTCTCTTTAATCAGTAAAGCCCTTAGAACAGCACATTTGCCAATGACCATTCTAGATATCATGTGCAGCTTAGACATGTTCTAGGGTGATCAAGGGGCCCAAGTGAAGATTAGGCCAGGTTGGAGAAGGAAGGACACTGTTTAAAAAGATTAATCTTACTTGGAAGGCAAAGAGAGAGAAAGAGAGAGAGAGAGAAATTATTTTCCTCCTGTTGGTTCACTCCCCAAATGACCACAGCAGCTGGAGTTGGGCTGATCCAAAGCCAGTAGCCAGAAGCCTTTTCTGGGTCTCCCACGTGGGTGTATGTTGGGCCCAAGCACTTGGGCCATCTTCTATTGCTCTCCCAAGCAAATTAACAGGGAGTTGGATCAGAGGTAGGACAGCAAGGACTCAGAAAAAGTGTTTATTTGGGTTTCTGGCATCACAGGAAGCAGTATAACCCATTATGCCACAACACTGGCCCAAGGAGGGCACTTTTCTAGGTGAGGGATCTTCAGTACACATAAACTAGTGATATCCTCTAACCCTGAATTTTGTCACATGTAAATTAAATGGTTTGTATTAACATGTGGGCTGCATATAACTGCTTATTCTTTGGGGGCAAGCAAATTTTGGACTTTTATCTTAACTTTTCATTTCCAGAAATCTCTCTCCTTGCTTTCTCTTGGTCTCTCTTGCTTTCTTATGAAAGACAATCCAGTTTTTCATAACAACCTTGTGTTCTTAAAATCTTTTCTCCTTCATAGCCATAAAACGAGAGAGCCAGGGAAATTAGGAGGTTTGGGTAATATTACTAATTATTGGCAAAATTAAAGGCCTTAGATTTCCTAATTCCTTTTGTGACCCTTTCCTATTTTACTTTATGTTTTGTGCTGCATATTTGTGTGCCCCAATCCCCTTTATTCCTATGTTATTCCATGATTTTTGTGTATTGCATCTGGAGAGGCAGAGTGAGGCACTGTAACCCAATGTAGATCCTTTTGATACTGGTTTCAAATTGTAGGCTCATTTGAAGCTTGAGACTTTTTTTGGATTATTCCTGACATTCCTGACCCAATTACTAAGAATAATTAATAATTTGGGCAAATTGCAAGAGTTTGTATAGGGAAAATACAAGTAGACATAGAGAACATAAAAGAGTGGCCTGATTAAGACCAAGTCTATTATTACAGTGCTTTTCAACTTTTGCTTCCAAAGCTGAGAAACTCGCCATTTTACAAGTGGGTTTGGTTATAATACAATCTTGTAAATCGTGGTGAATATCTCAACTACTCATTTATGAAAATGACTTGACATATTCTGTGTCTTAAGTGATTCAGTTATGAGCAAAATCCAGTCCAATGAATGAATCATTGGTATAAGAGAACTTCAAAAATTTCATAGAAAAATGGAACTAAAGAATAAGCTTATTTTGGTATAAAATGTTTGAAATCCATGCATGCCTTTTTTCCCCAAAAAATGATAGTTTCTGTGAATTTTCTAGGAATCCTTTGTATTTGAGGACAGTCTTTTTTTCCTATTTGATTGGGTTGGGCAGCTATGAAGAAGGTCATTTGATCTTCACGCAACAACCACCCAGCCAGCCCTGATGGTTCACTAACCATCTTACTTACCAGGTTATAGTACCCATTCCAGAGTTTTGGAGCAGGTTTGGTTCATCACCTGCACCAGCCAATGCACATACTGGTGGATGCATCTGCCTAATTGGTTCTGTCCCAGCCCTATCTCTCAGGCAAACTGATGGGAGCTGAAATCTAGCCCAACCCAGCCTGCCACAGGTCCAGTCTTCATGCACACCAAAGAGTGCCACAGCCTAGTCAGCGTGATCTCTGATAACCCCCACTAAGCATGATCTCAGCAGTGGTTTTAACGTGTGCTGGCATGTGCTGCAGCCTAGCCTTGTCTGTCCCACATCCTATCTGGCTCTTGTGTACACCTATGAGTCTTGCAGCTTAGCTACTCTCAGACTTGGCCACATGTATGCCACTGGGTGCTGCCATCATGACTAGCCTGGCTCATCCCTAATTGAGGCTCTAATGATCACCAGAAGGAATACCCACAGTCCCCCTTTGAGGCTTGCTCCCAGTCCCAGACCAAAATGACCCACCCCCTGCTCCAAAACTCTGGAATGGGTACTATAACCTAGCCCAGACAGGCATGTCCCCAGCCCCACTTTTGCATGTGCCAGAGGTAGGCTTGGAGTTACAGCATAACTTCTCCCATCGTTTGTTAGTGAAAGGAGTCACAGTATAGGCTAAATTTAAGAATTAGAGAAATAGACCTTATCTCTCAGTAGAAGATGTAGTGAGAATTTTTGGTCATATTTAAAAAGTACACTTCTCTTTATTTCACCTATTTGAAAGACAAAGAGGGAGAGAAAAACAGACAGAGGTTTCACATTTGCTGATTCACTCCTCGAATACCTATAATATTAGGGGCTGAACCAGGCCAAAGTCAGTAACAGAATTCAATCCAGGTCTCCCATGTGATAGGGATCCAACAACTTGAACTAACACCTCTTAGGGTTACTGGAAGAGTATGATGAGTTTTAAAGAAAATCTTATGAATCTTTTATACAGATGTTAGTGATTTTTTTCTGGTAGATTTTCAGGTTGTATGACAAAAGCAAAATAAAGATAGAAAGCATCTGGAAGCGTCCTTCTTGAATACAAAGTTCCATCCGCACTGGTTTTAATTAAGTTCTTCAAATACATCAGACTCTTCCCACTCCAAGAACTTTGTGTAAACCTTCCCCCTTGCCTGGGACAGGTTGCCTGCCCTCTTCTCACTAACATCTGCTTAACCTAGGGATTGCAGCTTGAAGGACATTCATCTACGTTCAGTGTTTTGTCTAAGTTGGTCTCTTTGTTTTTGGTCTTCTAGCCCCTGTTCTCTTCCTTCATAGTATTCATTACAATTTGAAATTAGAGATTTATTTCCACATTAGTTTCTGTAACATTTTCCTCTTCCATGACAGGTAAGTTTTTTGAGGGTAAGGATCATCTTTTTATCACGACTATATTGGTTCAACAAACATCTGTTAAATGAATGAAGTGTGTGTGTGTGTGTGTGTGTGTGTGTGTGTGTAGGTGAGTATCATATAGTTAGGCTATTCCACTCCAAATCATGCCTTCTGCTTTTTTACAACAGTTCTCCTGTCTCATTACTTTAAATGCTCAGAACTATTTCACAGAGCTAATCTCATGGTGATGGTAGCAGACTGTGTGGTTTGGAGGAGGTCATTTTTATATATCCTGGTGAGGCTGGAATTGAACTTTTACCTAGATTCTATCTCTCAGATTGTTGAAAGTGGAATTGATAGGAGGACAACAAAGAATCTGTGGACAATTAAGGAGAGTTGCTTCTGAATAGTTTTTTTTTAAAAAAAGATTTACTTATTTTTATTGGAAAGGCAAAGCATATTTACAGGGTTAAGGAGAGACAGAGAGGAAGATCTTCCATCTGTTGGCCCACTCCCCAAGTGGCTGCAACTGCCAGAGCGGAGCCAATCTGAAGCCAGGAGCTAGGAGTCTCTTTCAGATCTCCCATGCAAGTGCAGGGTCCCAAGGCTTTGAGCCATCCTATATTCCAGGCCATAAGCAGGGAGCTGATGGGAACTGGTACCCATATGGGATCCTGGTACTTGCAAGGTGAGGATTTAGGCAATTGAGCCATCGTGGTGGGTTCTGCTTTTTCATAGTATCAGGATTTTTTGCTGGTCATGTGTTGTTTGGAAACTCGAATATATTTCTCAGCCTCTCTTGTAATTGTCTGTGGCCATGTGTCTATATTCTGCTGAACACGATGTAGTAAGTATATTACTTAACTTTTACAAATCATTCCTTTGTCTATGCTGTTTCCTACATTCCAGCTATTGCCACCTCAGATTATGAAAGCAAGGATGAGCTCTTTAGGATGAGAGAGATAATTTGTACAACTGAGGACTTAGTAAGCAGAATTTTCACAATGTCTTTGGCATACATACATCCAGGACTTATAGAAGACTAAGATAAGGTTTTACCTTTTAAAAGTGAGGTGGTTTCTGTATATGTTGTCTGTCCATCTCTGGCAAACTTAGTCTTAATGGGTACAAAATTAAGTCTGACATTAGAGTATTTGAAGCTGAGCCTCAACACTATCAGAAAAAAAAAAAAAACCACAGGATAGGAAAATACCAATGATAGGACAGGGAGAATATCACCGATTATGGGCCTCTTGATGTGACTCCAAGTATTTCCAAAGGTGAATTTTAATAGGAGAAAATGAATCCTCATTTCAAGTTCTTCTTTCTCGATGGTTACAAAGGACTGTGAAAATTATCACACTCCTAGAGGGTTTTCTGATTTCACCAGGAATTTCTGCTATATCTTAAAAGCACAAATTGATTCTTTTATTACTGTTGGAAAGTTCACCTGTCAGATTATACTGATTTCCTGAAGTCATTTTGGACAAAAGAAAGGTCACATTGTGTTTTTTTTTTTTCAGTAAAGGTATGTTTTTCTTCTTGTATCAGTTGCTTGGTTTTCTTTTTTCAGCTTTTCTTTTGTGATAAATGTCTTAAATAAGAGGTTTTCCCAAGACAGTTAAAGCGATAATACTTAAGCTTTGAACAACCTCTCCTCCTCAAAGTCTTTTGCAATGGATACTGAAGTCACAAAACCTCCTGCAAAGGATATTAGTCCTACAAATGAGTAGGGAAAGGGTTTTGAGTTCACAAACTATCCGATACAAATTTTTAAAGACATATTTTATTTATTGGAAAGGCAGGTGACACAAAGGGAGAGACACAAAGAGAAGAGTTCTATCTGCGATTTAAATCTCAAGTGATCTGAATGGTCAAGGATAGTCCAGGCTGAAGCTAGGAGCCAAGAACTCCATCCTTGCCTCCCAGATGGGATTCAGTGACTTCCAAGTACCTGGGTCATCTTCTGCTCCCTTCCAAAAGGTTGGATTGGAAGCAGAATAGCTAGGACATGAACCAATGCTCCTATATGGGATGCTGGTTTCATAAGCAGCAGCTTAACTAGCCGCACCACAAAACTGGCCCCTAAATCTAGTTTTAAGAGTAGCAAAAAAGTGTTACCAAGAGGCTAGTTGTGTGAGATGATGCAGAGAACTCTGACCCCTAAAGTATCTTGTCTAATAGAAAATTTCACGTGAATATGTCTGTGAGCACTCGGAATAGATGGTGGTAGCAACTCTCTCGTGATCACTGTCATTTTGGTCCTTTCCGTTCACCCTCCTTTTCTCTGCCCCTCTTTCTTTCCTAACTTTATCTTTGTAATCATTTCACCTTCAACTTTCAGAGATGTCTTCTGTAGTGGTCTTAGGCAGCATTTCTTTAGAAGTGGACCTTCAGACAAAGATTTGAGACCTAGAATATGTTTGAGAGGTGATATAATTAGAACTAACAAGAGAAGAATGAAAGAAAGATAAAGGAAGGAAAAACGAGCGGGTGTTTGGTGTGGGTAGCTGAGACTCGTTCTTCCTGGAAACCTCTGGGAGTCAGTCAAAGATGAAGGAGTTATGCCCTTTAATCTAAATAAAGCGGGAAAATTGTATTTGAGGACAACTGAATATTTATAAGCTGTAAAGAAAGCATTTATTTATTGTTTATTGGAAAGTCAGGTTTACAGAAAGAAGGAGAGACAGAAAGATTTTTGTCCACTGGTTCACTCCCCATATGGCTACAATGGCCGGGCTGAGCTGATCTGAAGCCAGGAGCCAACAGTTTCTTTCAGGTCTCCCACACAGGGGCAGAGTCCCAAGAACTTGGGCCATCCTCCACTGCTTTCCCAGTCCACACACAGGGAGCTGGATGGGAAGTGGGGCAGCTGGGACATCAGCTGGGGTACATAAGAAATGTCAATGCTTGAAGATGGTGGATTAGTCAGTTGAGTGAGCAGGCCCAATACTTACAAATCTTGTAATACTATATGATTTACTGAGCTTCTGCATGTATAAGCTAATAATATTTAGAAATTACTAATAAGATCTGTATAAATTTGCCAACATCGAATATACAACTTGATAATTTGAGCATTATAACAAGGGCCTTTCTACTTCACCTTACTAATATGTATTATTTTAAATGTGAGGCCCAGCGGTACGTGTGAGCGCTCACTGAGTATGTGGCATTAAACTAGTCACTGACAGGTAGGAGAGGGATTTTGAAGACAGAGGGAATTTAGTTTCAGTTTTGTAGAAATTATAACTTAGTAGGGAAAGAGTTCTGTGCTTGAAATTATAGGGACGAATTTTATAATTTATTAGAAACGAAATTTAAAGTTATATATAAGCTGATGTAAGGCAGTGTCATGCAGGATATATGTTGTAATGCTGCAGGAATGAGAAAAAGAAATAGCACTGTAGAGTAAGGTAGCACAGGGGCAAGTGAATTTAGTGCAGCCATGCATCACTTAATGACGGGAACATGTTCTGAGAAATGCACTGTCAGGCAGTTGTGTCATTGTGTGAACGTCACAGAAAGTATTTCTCGAAGCCTTGATGGTGTGGGTAAATCACTTGGCATGACCTTGGCTGCATCAAGAGATTCAATCAGTACCACTTAAAGGGGGTTGCTTCTGGCACATGAGGCCCTGTTTTGCAGCAGACTTCTGTAATAAGTGAAAGTACACTTGAAAATAAGGATTAAAATTGTAGCACAGATGCTGGTGTTGTGCCACAGCAGGTTTGAGTCCCCGCTGCTCTGCTTTCAACCCAACTGCCTGCTAATGTGCCTGGGAAAGCAGCAGGTGATGCCCCAAATGCTTGGGTCCCTCCCACTCATGTAGGAGACCAGGGTGAAATTCTTCACTCTGACTTTTGCCTGGCTCAGTCTCAGCTCCTTTCAGCTCTTTGGGGAGTGAATAATTGAATGGAAGTTATCTCCTGCCTCCTTCTGTCACTCTGCATTTCAAATAAACAAATAATATCTTAAATAATAATAGTACAGTCGATCCATAAACCAGTCACATAGTTTATTATCATTACTCTACATAACTGTACATGCTATGCTTTATACAATTGGTAGGGCACTGGGTTTGTCCACACTGGCTTCACCACAAAAATGTGAGAAATACATTAAGCAGCGATGATGACCACAGTGCCACTAGGTTGCAGAACTTTCTCAACTTCATTATAATCTTTGCAGAAGGCTGTTTTGCAGTACATATTCATTTCTTTGGAGTCACAGATTGGGAGTGGGGTCAGGGTGTCATAGATTGAGTTTATTATTTTGTTTATTTATTTTTTATTGGAAAGGCAGATTTACAGAGAGAAAAAAGAGATAAAGATCTCCCATCTGCTGTTTCACTCCCCAAGTGGTCACAACAGCCTGAGCTGAGCCGATCCAAAGTCAGGTGCCAGGAGTTTCTTCCAGATCTCACATGTGGGTACAGGGTCCCAAGGCTTTGGGCTACCTGGTACTGCTTTCCCAGGCCACAAGCAGGGAGCTGAATTGGAAGTAGAGCAGCTGGGACATGAACTGGTGTCCATATGGGATCCTGACATGTGCACAGCAAGGACCCAGCCACTGATCCATCGTGTTGGGCCCTGTAGTGTGAGTTTAATTTTAGTAGTTACTGTCAAGTAGGTTTCCAAAGTGTTTGTAACAATTTATACTCATACCAAGAACAGAAGAGAGTTGTGTTTGTTCCAAAGACTTATTAACACTTGGTACTGTCTGCTCCTCCAATTTTTATTTTTGTCATTTGGTTATTTTTTAGTAAGACTTTTAAAAGATTTATTTTTATTGCAAAGTCGTATATACAGAGAGAAGGAGAGACAGAGAAGATCTTCAGTCTGCTGATTCACTCCCCAAGCAGCTGCAATAGCTGGAGCTGAGAGCCGATCTGAAGCCAGGACCCAGGAGCCTCTTCCAGGTTTCTCAAGTGGGTGCAGGGTCCTAAGGTCTTGGGCTGTCCTCCACTGCTTTCCCAGGCCTCAGAGAGCTGAATGGAAAGTGGAGCTGCCAGGATTAGAA
The DNA here is from genome assembly GCF_017591425.1 of Ochotona curzoniae. Lineage (NCBI taxonomy): Eukaryota > Metazoa > Chordata > Mammalia > Lagomorpha > Ochotonidae > Ochotona > Ochotona curzoniae. The sequence continues at coordinate 13,042,259 of NW_024465023.1, read as the reverse complement.
CTGGCTCCCATACGGGATCCTGGAGTATGCAATGCAAGGACTTCAGCCACTAGGCTACTGCGCTGGGCCTGGTTGTTTTATATAACGGAATATAAAAAAGCATGCTCCAGTGGTGCAGTCGGTTAGCACGTGGTACTTATTCAGCAGTATATAACAGAATATATATATATTTGTCATAGCAGTTGAACACACTGTGTAAGACACCTGCATCCCACCCTGGAGTGTCTGGATTTAAGTTCCGGCTCTACTTCTGGTTTCAGATTCCTGAAAATATTCACCTTGCGATGCTGCAAGTGATGGCCCAAGTAGCTGGGTCTCTGCTACCCAAGGGGGAGACCTGGATCGAATTCCAGGGTCTGGGCTTTGCCCTGGTCCAGCCTCACTTTTGCTGACATTTGGGAAGTAAACCAGCAGGCGTTAGATTACTGTCTGTGATTTTTAAAAAGAGAGAAAGATAAATGATCTAGCTAGTCAGGGATGGATTGGGTCGGGAAGAGATCAGACGCACAGGTCAGTGAGTTACTTACAAAGCTGTTTTTCTAATACCACTGAGAAGGCTCCAGAGTCTGACCTGGGGCAACAAAAGAACTGTGAGGAGGAAGGGTTGAAGCTGAGGGACCACGGTGCTTGACAGAGACTCAGAGCTCAGTTCTCAGTGTGCCTTATCTGTCAAGGAAAGTCTTTAAGCCTGTAAGTCAGCATTTGCTATTAACCGTAGCCAGAGGGGGTGGGGTCGCCTTTAATTAATCTGCCTGAGAGAGATCTGATTGCATTGTAGACACTGCAAATATTTGCAGAAATGTTCGAGTAGAGCCTGAAGAGGGTTTCAGCAGTCCTCGCCATGTGATGTTCATAATGTGCTTTTCTGTCGGCTGCCTGCCTGGCAGAACTGGTGTTAGGATCTCCTCTTTCGCCTCTTGCCCATCCCCCATTCCTTCCTTCTGTTAATTCATCAGTGTATACGTACTGCTGAGTGCTTTGATGGATCCAAAAATGAATTTGACAGCTTGCAGTCCTCCAGGGGCCTGGTGTGTTCTCTGAAGGATTTGACACATACACCAGGAACTACAGTACCAGACATTGCCAAGCAAATCCTCACCAGCTTCAGTCCGTGATCACCTTTGTCTCTCCCCTGCCCCTCCCACCTCCCACCCCCGACACCTTGCTTGGGACTTCAATGAAAAGAGAGTGAATTTGTTTCTTGATTTACAATGAGGTTATATCCTGATAAACCTATTGCACATTGAGGCTATTATTATGGATAGGGAATGAGTGTGATTCCTTAACTCAGAGCTCAGTAGAGTTTGCTCTGTAGAGCAGCAGTGGTTTCCCCCTGTGACAGTGGGGCTGCTTGGGAGCTGCCCTTGCTACCGTTGCCCAGCATCATCAGACTGCATCCAACTGCACAGAAGTAGTCTAGGGAAAGATCCAAATTCAGTATATGAAGCATGCTTTCTGACGAATGTGCATCACGTTTGCACCATTGTAAAGTAAAAAAAAAAAAATGCTAAATCAAACCGTCGTAAGTTGGGGACTGCCTGTACCTGGGTTGAGCAGATAACAGGGAAAGCTACGAATCTGAGGTGGCACCTAGGTTCAGGCAGGCATAGGCTGGCGTTCAATAGCAGAGATGAGGGAAGCGTATGATGATAATGAGTACTAGCCTGGGCAAAGGTGTGGAGAGATGAGAGTCAGGGTGCAGTGAGGGAACTACTAAGATAGAATTTGGCCAGAACATATTTGAGAATTTGCTTAAGAAGGGAGGATGCCCTGTGGGCCAGCACCAGAGCCAGTATAATCCATTAAACAGAAGCTGCCTCTACAAAAAAAAAAAATTAATCTGTCATCCCATTTCAGAGTGCCAGTTTAAGTTCTGGTTCCTCTTCTTCTAAGCCAGCTTCCTGCTAATGCATCCTGGTAGGCAGCAGATGATGGCCAGAGGCCTTGAGTTCCTGCCACCCTTCTGGAAGATCCCGCTGGAGTTCCTGGCTCCTGGCATTGGCCTGATCAAGTCCTGGTTGCTGCAAACATTCGAAGAGTGGTGGAAGATCTCTCTTTCTTCCCCCATCCCTCTTTCCACCTCTGTCTTTTAAACAAACAAGCAAGCAAACATATCTTTTTTTTTTTTTTTTAAAAAGTGTTCAGTGGTTTTCCATTGTTTTTTGAACAAAGACTGCAATGTTCATCTGGCTTTGGAGGCTCTACAAGGGCTGACCATTACCATTGATTGGTATTGTCCAGAGCATAGTAAGAATTCAATAAATGCATATTGAATAATCAAATAATCAGGCAGGTTGAGTCAAGCATATTGTGCTGGATCTCATGGAGGGGTGCCTACAACAACTTTTCCATTACCAATTCTAGGCAAGTATGTGAAAAGGCATTAAAACCACAGGTTGCGAATTGGTGACCCTTGGCCACAGAGAACCTGGTAAAATGTTTAGCTCAAGCTGTACAATTATTGAGAAAATCTTGAGCCATATGTGAAACTTTAAGGTATGGAGATTTCATGTAACATGAATTTTTGATTTGTCCTGAAAATTAGTTGTGGTATCCCTGGGCCCACATTTCCTTGTGGCAATATTGACTGGAGTTGAAAAGGAGCTGCTTTGTTTCAATGGAGTATTACTTCTTCAATTCACAATTGTCTCCACCTAGCCTCTCTCATTTAATTACCTGTCTGGCCTGGAGAGGTAGGCACCTCTTTGCACTTACTGCTCTTGCTTCTTTATCAGAAATCATTGGACCCAGCTAATTGGCTGATTAAAAAAACCTGATTTGTTGCCATGGAAAACAACACCATAAATTTGTTTTCTTTAATTATTAAGAGGTTCTCTTAGAAATGAAAAATTCTTTTATCTAACACTTTCATTTCAGAGACACAAGAGTAGAGGGCCAAAGTAGGTTGTGACTTGACCAGGTTCAGAAAGCTAAGTCTTTGTTCTCACGGTTGATGTGTTTAGAGATATTAAAAGAAAAGAGATGTATATATAAACATATATATATATTTAGGAAAATATTTCTGCTCTGTAAATATTATCATTCAGATATGTATCTTCTTTAAATGTAGACACAGTTAAACACAGTAAATGATCTCCAAAATCTGAAGTTAGTAGTGTTGATTGAGAAATAATGTTGGCTTTCAGTAAGAAAAGTAGAGGAGGAAGAGAAAGAAGAGAATGAGGAGGTTCTCACGCTTACCAGTCGGAGTGGCAACCCAAGAGTGAGGTGCCCATTGTGTCCCTACTGGGCCTACTCCCACTCCTGGATCTTGCACTCTCCAGGTGGTTCTGCAGTTTACATGGACAGAATTTGCCCTCAGTGCCAGCCTCTGCCAGCTGATGCTGCAGCAAAGCCTAACCAACCCTCACCCACTCTGATTTATGCATGCGCCAGAAGGAATGGTCAATCCAACCTGGGATTTCCCTAATCCAGCTTACATGAGGCCAACAGGGGTTGCCCCCCTGCCCAGCCTGATCCGCCCCATCCCAACTCACGCTCTCCAATGGGAGTTGTGGTCCAGCAGAGGAGCACCTTGCAGTTCCCCTACCAGCTTCACCATCTGCCCCCCCTTGGTCTCATGTGTGCTATTCGGGTGCTGTGGCCCAGTCTGGCATGGCCTGCTTCACCTCAGCATTTGCCAGTGGGTGTTGTAGTCTGGCTGGGCCCTTGCCTACCCCCAATTCCAGCTCGCACTGGTGAGAGCTACAGCCTAGCCTAACCCAGCTTGATCCCAGTCCTGGCCCTCATGGGAAGTGGCCTGTGTTGCAACCTAACCCAGTCCATTCCACACTCCATTGTGACGCTCGGATTCACCAGTGGGTGATCCAAACTGGCCCAGCCTGGTTCACTCGAGCTTGCGCCAAATGTATGCCGGTGGGTACCATTTCCTGGCCTGGTCTGGGCTGCTCCCTATTGTGGTTCTTGCTTACCTACAGGGACTGTGTCCTGACAGAGGAGTTTCCTAAGCTCCTCCATCAGAACCTCTCCCAATGCCAGATCCTTTGCACACTGGTGGGTCCATGGGCCAGCCCTATTTAGTCTACCTCCTGTCCAGCAGGAACAGTGGCCTTTCCTGACTGACCTTCACCTGCTCCAGTTTTTATCATTGAGTGCTACAGCCCGGCCAAGCCTGGTCCACAACCAAACACAGCTCACACATGGCTCAGCAGGGGCAGAGACCCAGCCTAGTCCGTCCTACACCTACCCTGGTTTTCATGAACATCATTTGGTGCTGGAGTCTAGCCCAGTCTGGTGCACTCCAGACCCAGTCCACATTTGTGCTGAGGGACACTGCAGCCATGATCAGACCAGATAGCAGCTCCCACTCTGGCCTTTACACTCACCAGTGGGGACCACAACCCAGCCAGGGCATCCCTTTTCATCCCCAACCAACCCTGTTCCCAACCACATATCTTGCATGTGCCAGTGGTTGCTCTTACTTAGCTTGGCACAGTCCCTCACCTGTCTTGGCCTTTGCCTTTGGAAGATGTAGCCTAGCCTGACCCGGCCTGCCCCAGTTACAACTCTCACTGGCAGGTGCTGGAACCTGGCCCTGCTCAGTCTGCTCTCAACCCTGCCTAGCCCAGCCTTACCTGTGCTCCATTCTGGTTTCTGCAGTTGCCGGTGAGCTAAGGTTTGCTTGGCTCTGCCTGGTCCATCCCTTCCAAAACTGACCCACACATTTGCCATCAGTTGAAGCTACCTTGTCCAGCTTGCCTGACCCCCAGGCCTGGACCACGTGCTCACCAGAGGGAGCTATGACCCACTAGGGGAGGTTCCCATGTTCTTCCACTAGGCCCACTTCCAGACCCAGATCTTATACATCCCAGCAGGTGCTTGGCCCTTGCCGAGCATAGCCTGCCTCTCCATTTTGGCCTTGTATGAGCTGGTGAATGTTGGGACCTGGCTTGACCAACACTGTGTTTTAGAATGCACATGTGAGTACTGCAACCTGGACCTACCCGGACTATTCTCGGTCCCTGTACCTGTGAGTGTTGGCAGGTTCCATGGTCACACTTAGCTCAGCCCATCATCACTCCAACTCTTGAGTTAACCAGCAGGACTTGTATTTCCACAGGGTGTGGTCCACATACTCCCCATAGAATCTACCCCCAGACCTGGTTCTCTTGCCAGCTGATAGGTGACATGACCCTGGCTAATGTGACCCGTTCCCTGTTTCGACATTCAGTCTAGTACTGGGATCTAGCCCTGCTAGACAGGCCCCAGCCTGAGCTTTCATGTGGACTGGCATGTGGTGGTCAGCAATGTTCCATGCTAACAGGAACTACTCAGGACTCACATGTGGGCTGGTGTATCAGTCTGACCCATACAGATCTTCTGGTCTCTCCCCTCCAAACCACCAGGTCTCAGTGCCCTTGCTTACCTGCAAGTACAGTGGCCCTGTCGTTGGGACTCCCTCAGGATTCATTCCTGATGTAAACATACAGTGGCCTTATCCATAGATGTCCCTAGGTAGTAGTTCCACCCCCTCAAAAGCCCAGAGCTGGCTGTCTGGCAGCCATGGTGAAGACTGGCCAGGTTGGTGCTGTGGTCACCCGCAAGCCTTGAATTCTCCCAGCACTTAGCAGTGGCTGGGGCCAGGGCCCCAAGCATTGAGTCTGACCTGTCTCAGATACTCCCAGCAGCTACCATGCTAACAGGTGGTCTGTTCATCCATGCCTCGAGGACGAACTCACCTGAATCGATTTTTAACTTTTAAAAAAGTGTGGTAAGACACACATACATAGTGATAAAAATTTTTCATGGCAGTGATTTTATTTTATTTTCATTTTACCTTATTTTTTTGATAATCTTACTTAGTTACTTAGGGTACAAAAGGTCAAGGGCTACAGGAAAGTGGGTAATACCATTGTTTTCACACTAATATCATTTCCCCCCCTGTATCTGGGGTCAAGGGAGAAATAAAGGGAAAAGCCCCACCCAGCCTCCCTCCCATCCCAGGTCCCCGATGTGAGACACACTTCGAGGGTCCTGCTTAAGCAGTTTTGATAGTTCAACAGTTCTGAATTGCTGCCAATCACTGCGTTCCAATCACGATGAAATCTATTCAGAATCTACTGGCTGACATAGTCCCTTCATGGTTGGGGTTCTGAGATCAGCAGTTCAGTTGGAGGGATCTCCAAAGAAACTTCATTTGAGGTGATCCCAGACCTGATTCTTGTGTATGAAAGCCAGTACAGGGTCTAGCACAGTCCATCTCCCCAATCAGCTTATGCACATGCTGGTGGTTGCAATTGCTGTGTCAGTTCTGTTTCCAGCTCTGTCTTCCATGTGAACCGATGGGTGTTGTAGTCCAGCCTGATCCTGTCCACTTCATACTCGGTCCTCACACAAACCAGTGGGGACTGCAGCCTAATTGGGGTGATTCCCAATAACCCTCATCAAGCCTGTCCCCTACCCTGGTTCCCATGCTTGCCAGTATGTACTGCAGACTTATTCAGTCTGTCCTGCATCTCATTTAGCTCTCATACATGTCAATGGGCTCTCGTACATGTACTAGTTCAACCCAACCAGCTTTACTATCCAGCCCCCACACACACATACTGGCCAGTGCTGTTCCGTCTAGCCACCCCTGTCCATGTCCTGGTTTTCGTGCTCTCCAGTGGGAGTGGTAACCCAAGAGGGAGTTGCCCACTATCTCCCTACTAGGCCACTCTAACTTCCGGATCCTGCACTCTCCAGGTGGTTTTGGAGTTTAGCTTGACAGATTAAGCTCCCAGTGCCAGCCTCTGCCAGCTGGTTTGTGGCAAAGCCCAACCAACCCTCACCACTCTAATTTTGCTTGCACCAGGCGGAACAGTCAGTCCAACCTGGCCCTTCGCTGATCTAGCTCACCTGAGGTCCACAGGCGTTGTAGCCCTGCCTGGTCTGGTCTGCCCCCATCCCAACTCACACTTTCCAGTGGGAGTGGTTGTCTAGCAGGGGAGCCCACTTTCCCTCTGCCAGTTCTGCCCCTTCCTCCAGGTTCTCATGTGTGCTGTTGGGCACTACAACCACGTCTGGTACGGCTCACCCCACCTTGGCATTCTGTAACGTGCACTGGTTTGTGTCGCCACCAAACCTGGCCTGACCCACACTCTATTCTGGTGCTCGAATTCACTAGCGGGTGATGTGAACTGGTTCAGCCTGGTGTGCCCCTCACCTATGCCAAATGTATGCCAATGGGTATCTTCCTCTGGCCTGGTCTGGGTTGCTCCCTATTGTGCTTTTTGTGCTCACCTGTCGGGACTATGTCCCGACAGAGGAGTTTCCTAAGGTCCTCCACATGGTAGTGATTTTAAAGTATAACGGTGGAATTAAGAACATACCAATGTTGTGTAACCATTGCCTTTATTATCTTTGGAGATTTCACCACCTAACATGGAATCTTGTACCCATGTCTCCATTTCTGCCTATCTCCTGTCCCTGGTAACCACTAATCTGCTTTTGTGCTTATGGATTTGCTGACTGGGACTATCTCACATAGAATGATACAATGTGACCTTTTGTACCTGACCTGTTGCACTTAGCACAATGCTCATTCATGTTGTAGTATGTCTCAGTACTTCAGTCCATTCTATAACTGAATAAAGTCCCACTGTCCTGAAAAAGCACATTTTGTTTATCCATTCATCTGTTGATGGATTTTCAGGTTGCTGCCACTTTTTGGGTTATGGTGAATAAAGCTGCTGCAAACAATTATGTAAAAGTTCTTTGATTCCAGTTTTTAAAGTTTGCACTTATGGAATCAATGTACCATTTTCTGAAAGGCTGCCTGACTGTTGTGAACAAAATTTTAAAAGGAGTTGCCAGGTCAGCTGGGTGTCAATTTCTATTGAGTTCTCTTCTGCATCTTTGGCTTGAAATTGTAGTTAGATTTTCAGGCAAGAAATAGTAGTTCACTTTCAGCAGGCATTTACCTGGAAAACATCAGGTACTTTAAACATGTTGTAAAGATGACCCCAAACTAACCAGGTGAGATGTCCATTGTAAGCTGTAAAATCTTACAGTGAACAGTGTGGCTCTTGCGAGTGGGTGATCTATAAAAGAACAACTTAGTTTTTGAGTCAGGGAACATTTATTGAGCCTTTTACTTTCACCAACAAACATGTCTCGAGTACCTATAAACCTGAACTATGCATGAACACAGCTGAAAGTCTGGAGAGGAAATGGATGAATTAATGAAACAGTTTCACATGTGATTATAAACAACGCTGGAAGAAACTGCAAAGGAGCACGGCAGTACATGATGGGGTCACCTGTACTCTTCTGGTGAGGAAGATAAGGTCTTGCTGAGGATGTTTGAGTGGTGTGGGAGTTAACTAGGTATTGAGTACTTCATGTGTATTAATGTGTACTAGGTATTGAGTACTTCATGTGTATTAATTACTGCCCTAAATGTTTTGCCTTTAAGGGTATGTATATATATATATTTTTTTTTTGAAAGATTTACAGATATCAGGAAAGTAGTCTGAGCTGCTTTTCCAGCTCATTAGCAGGAAGCAGGATCATAAGTGGTGCAGCTGCAACTCAAACTGGTGCCCATATAGGACGCCAGAGCCACAGCTGGAGAATTCGCCTGCCTCACCACCATGCCAACCCAGGCTTCACATAGTCTCTGCCCAAAAGATGGACACCTCTTGCTGACTCATCCTTTATCATTCTCGTTGTCCCAATGAGTGGCAAAGAAGGACTCCTGATTGGAAAACTTCCATTTTCCTGGGAATTTTCAAAGAATGTCTCAGGAACAGATTCAGTGCAGGGGGAGTCATTTTGACAAGGAAAGTTTGTCCAATTATGCTCCAGATCTGAAATATATTTCCTTCAGGAGGTTAATGGCTGATTCCAGGTCATTTTCTTGAGCAGTTATCAGGATAATACCTATTACAAATTGCCCCCCAGACTCTACACTGTTGAAAAGCCTATTCCCTTATTGAGTGATCTTATCAAAATCAGGCCAGACATGATTGTTTAAATGTGCAGATGCTGGGCAGTATGTATAGTCACACATCAATAAGTAGTGGGCTGAGCCGGCTGAAAACTTCTGCTCAATAAAGGCATCTTACCATTTGTACTGACACTTTGTGCCATGTGGTGTCACAGTGCTGCTGAATAGAATAATGAGAAATGACCACAATAATGAGAAATGACAGGCTGTTTCATCAACAGTGAAACTGGGTTAATTAGCATGTCAGATCATGTCAATCTGCATTGTTGAAAATATATCTAGGATGAAATATACCATTCTCATGGAATGGTGCCTTTCTTTGATGATAAGTTCCTAAATGATTTTTATCTCTATCAGGGTTTGCTGTGGAGTCTAGATCTTTCCCCTGCTCTTCAAGCATTAGGACTCCTTTGGGTGAAATGATATTCCTAATAATGTTGTAGTATTTTGAACATAAGGACACATGTTAGATTTCAGAAGGATGTCTTCTGTAATGTTCACGCAAATGCAGTTCGGGGCAAATAATATGGGACAGTTTCCATTTAGAGGATGAAAAAATTGAAGTCATTATTGGATTTATAAAAGGCCTCTCACTAAGGTCTCTCTGACAGGCTCTCTAGTGCATTTTAGATATGATTAAGCTAATAGCAATTTGTCTTAAAACTTTTCAGGATCATCTTTACTGAGAATATGGCTATTGAGAGCAAATGATCCTTTATAGGCTCCTATTGTGATCCTAAGTCAACCAAAAGCACTACTCATTACTGGCCTAAGACCCTCTAAAGAAACAAGGTATTCTGTTGAAAGGACTTGGTAGTCTTCTTCAAAGAACAGGGAGAGGGGAGTAGGGAAATGGAGTGTGAGAAAAAACATAATGTGAGAGGTGGGTGCAACTGAGTACTTTGAGACATTGTATTAGTCAAGCTGAGCTGCAGGCAAAAGTGAGTTTCTGAGGCTTAGGGCTGGTGAAACTGCTTTTTTAGACTAGGTTGTTCTAGCAGAATCGCTTTGCAGAGAGAGACCTGGAACTTTTTCAGCAAGAGTAAAGACTGTCCCTGGCAGTGGAGGAACCCAAAGGGAAACTAGGAGAGGGTACATGTTTTGTTCAAGTGTGTGTGTGTGTGTGTGTGTGTGTGTGTGTGTGTTGAGAAGGTGATAATGAAGTTCCGAATTTGTAGTCTAACTCAGTGGGGTTCAACCTCAGCTCTGGTCCATGGGATTTTGAGATTTTTAAACCCTGTTTTGGTTTCTTCAGATTGAGAATGGAAATCATCATCAAACCTTCTAAAATTTTTATTTATTTTTATTGAAAAGACAGCTTTACAGAGAGAGAGACAGAGACAAAGATCTTCGATCTGCTGGTTCACTCTCAAATGGCTGCAATGACCAGAGCCAAGCCAACCTGAAGCCAGGAGCTTCTTTCTGGTCTCCCATATGGGTGCAGGGTCTCAATGTTTTCGGCCATCCTTAACTGCTTTCCCAGGCCACAGGCTGAGAGCTGGAAGGGAAGTGGAGCAACCCGGACACGGACTGGCACACACGAGGGATCCTAATGCACGCAAGATGAGGATTTAGTCACTAGACTATCATGCTGGGCCCCACCATCAATTCTTGTTCTTGTGCTTCACAAAACCAGGACTGGGCACACTTTCCTGTACTCATGTTGCAAATACCAAGAGCAAGCAAACATTGCACAGATTCCCTGCTCCAGGAAACAGTAGTTCCTAGATTAGAATATCAGACTATTGACTTGCTGGTGAAGATGAATTCTTTACTTATTGCTGTGCCCATCAAGCCAAACCTATCATGGCATAAATTTAATCCAATTCCAGTGTTGCACATTGCAAAAAGTTACTTTACAATTACTTAGATCAGGACCTGAAACTCCATAAAGATTTTCTTCAGGTTACTCCTGAGACACTACTGAGGCTGCCGATGCAGCACTCTATCAGAATCTAATGTGCTGCTCTGCTTGGTAACATGACATTGAGGGACACTTTTGAGTACTTGACAATATGTAAAATGGATGCCTGGATCCCCCTCCCTTGGAAGGACCCTTTCTCTCTCACTTTCTCAGATTCAAGCTGTGACTTTTCTTTTTTCTTGCCTCTCTTAACCATCTGAAACACTAATCTGACTTCAAACAAGAAAATCTATCAAATAAAATTCAGTTATTTTATTGATTTTTAAAGATTTATTTATCTTTATTGGAAAGGCAGATATACAGAGAGAAGGAGAGACAGAGACTAAGATCTTCCATTTGCTGATTCACTCCCCAAGTGGTTGCAACAGTTGGAGTTAATCCAATCAGAAGCCAGAAGCTAGGGACCTCCTCCAGTTCTGCCACATGGGTGCAGGGTCCCAAGGCTTTGGACCATCCTCTTCTGCTTTTCTAGGCCACAAGCAGGGGCTGGACAGGAAGCGGAGCTGCCGGGATAAGAACTGTCACCTGTATGGGATCCTGGCATATTGAAGGCAAGGACCCTGCACCTAGGCATTGCACTGGGCCTCCAAATTCAAACTTATTTTGTTTGTGGGAGATTACTGAAGAAAAGATCTCAAAGTGTGCTACCAGATACAATTTCCTGCAAGTCCTTTAAAAAACTCTGTCCTCCCTTTCTCCTCAAAGCAGCTGCTGTTAGGGCCAATGGCAGGTGTTTGAGGCAGGAAATGGGATGCTGCTTGGGATGTCTGCATTTCGTATCAGAGTGCCTGGTTCAAGCACTGCCCCCTCCATTTTCCAATCAGTTTCCAGCTAATGCACATCCTGGGAGGCAGCAGTAATGGCTTAAGTACTTGAGTTGGTGCCATCTAAGTGACAGACTCAGTGGAGTTCCTGAGTTTTGACTGGAGCCTGGCTCAACCCTGCCTGTTGCAGCCATCTGGGCAGTGAAGAGTGGATGGAAGATCCCTCTCTGTCTCTGTATGCTTCTTTTCCAAAAACCAAAAATAAACAAGTAAAAACCTTCAAAAAGAAAAGAAAATATGATACTCTAAGGTATCATAGAACAAAAGGTATAAGAGGTTTCAGGATCAATGGTCTCTGACCTGTTTCTGCTTTCTTTCTCTGGATTTTTTTTTTCCCCATGAAGTACAAGAAAAGGAGGACCTTACTATGAAGTTCCCTTATCTAACTCCAGAAAGAAAGTAATTGTCCTGTGCCCTCTCCCTATAATCTCTTCAAACCAGAAAGATTAACTCCCAGGGGACCAATTGTTGACACATCCTACTGTGTGGATTGCACCCGGAAAGACCTGTATCCACATAAGGCAACCTTTGTTCATCATGTGTTACCTTCCCTGTAACCTCTAGTCACTCCACCTCCCTGACCAAGAAATCCCAAGCCCCTATTTCTTTCTGCAGCTCAGGACACTGTATAAACATCAGCCATCTGGTGCTTCCTTGAGTCTTCTATTTTGTGTGCACATGCATGTGATGAGTTCGTATGCCTTTTCTTCTATTATTCGGTGCTGTCAGTTTATTCCACAGAGTCAAATATCAAATCTTGAGAGGGACAGAAGTAAAATTCCTTCACTCATCTACTGCTGTGTTAGCAAGCTTTGAGCCCTGGAGACTGAGATGAATGAAGGGGAGAATTTCCTGGCTTGGCTCATAGCTGGGCCTCTTAATGGACTTCAGGCAACTACCTCCTGCATCAAGCACTCTCCCAAGGGAGGACTAAAAGGGACACTTTTCCACTTGATCAGAATGGCTAAGTCCTTGCCTCTCTTAATGAGTATGTAAGACAACTGGATTGATGTTTGTAAATTTTGAGATATGAGGGTAGGGTTAAAAAAAACATAAAAGGATAAATAGGAGAAAAGATAAATAGAATATTCCTTGCAGTGGGGTGCACATGGAATTTGGTTGGGAACTCCAGAGTAAATTGAGCCACACTGGAACTCAGTTTTCTTTGCCTTTGAATCTGGACTTTACTTGCTCACCTCCAAAAGAGAAGGCAACTTGAGCGTTGGGTGAGGGTAGAAGACTTGTCTCCTGGCTTCCCCTTCAAGGGTCGTTCCAGAATCCTTGACTACTTCTATCATTGGACTCTTGTTGATTGGCTGTTCTCTGTTCAGGCATATGGGGCTTGATGTGAGGAAGAAGGATTGTACCAGTTGCATTCAATTTGATTCAGTTTCTTGGTATTCAATCTCCTTCCCTGGACCTGGTAATTTTTCTCCATTTTCAATTCCCTCTGAACAGGTGTTGGGTCCTGGAGAGGAGATTTAGTAGTCAGGAACAAAGAGGGGGCAGCGGGAGAGAGAGAGAGAGAGAGAGAGAGAGAGAGAGAGAGAGAGAGAGAATGAACCACACGTAATTGGCGTATTGGTTCACCTGGCTAATCCTCCACTTCCAAGAGCTGGCATCCCATATGGGCACCAGTTCATGTCCCAGGTGCTCCACTGCCCATTCAGCTCCCTGCTTGTGGCCTGGGAAAGCAGTGGAGGAAGGCCCAAAGCCTTGGGACCCTGCACCCACATGGGAGACCCAGAAGAAGCTCCTGGCTCCTGGCTTCGGATCAGCTCAGCTCCAGCTCTTATAGCCATTTGGGAAGAGAACCAGCAGATGGAAGATCTTTCTCTGTTTCTCCTTCTCTTTGTAAATCTGCTTTTGCAATGAAGATAAATCTTTCAAAAGAAGAACAAACGAAGCACACCTGTTTTGTCTGTTCTTTTGCTCCAGGCTCTGTTGGACCATTTCTTCAAACATGTTCAGTGACCTGTCACCACAAGAATTTGCTGAGTTAGCCCAGTGGAAATAGTTTGAAGTTATTTGGGATTTTAATTTCAACTGCTGACACAACCCAGAGAGGTCAGCATTTTAGTACTTATAGCCCAAGGCTATTGCAAAACGTTTGGAACAAACAGCAGTGAAGATGTTCTCTGCAGTACAAATATGAAATGCGAAAACAAAATGTTTACACTTCCGGTCTTCAGGTACAATATCATAAATAAGGGACAATGCTCTGTAAACATTTTGTTAAAAGTTTGCTTTTTAAGATTTTTTTTATTTGAAAGGCAGATTTATGGAAAGAAGGAGAGGCAGAGAGAGGTCTTACAGTTTTGGCTCCCTTTCCAAGTGGCCACAATAGCAGAAGCTGAATTGATCCAAAGTCAGGAGACAGGAGTTTCTTCTGAGTCTCCCCCATGGGTGCAGATGCCTAAGAACTTGAGCCCTCCTCTACTGCTTTCCCAGCAGGGAGCTGGATGAAAGCTGGAGTGCCTAGAACTTGAACTGACACCCATATAGGATGCCAGTGCTGCAGGCGGAGGATTAGGCTGCTATACCACCATGCTAACCAAAAGTTTGCTTTTTGTTTTTCATTCCTGGAGGAGTAAATGGGGTGGATGTGAATAAGGGGCAGAAAGGTGACTGTACTTGGATTGCTGATGGCATCCAAGAGGTGACAGATTTCCTGGGCCTCAGCCTCTGAGATCTGTCTGAGCATTTGGGTGTATTGATAGATAGCTCTTAACTGATTAGATTAAAAAGTTTTGCTCCCAAGAATAACACCTCCATCCCCCAGGAGAAGGTCATCACTGTGGAGCACCAGTGGGAAAGGAGATAATCCATCTGGAAGATTCTTCTCCACACTGCTGGACCTCCACACTGCAAGGGTAGACAGGAGCCTTTGCAAGTGGGGAAGTGGGGGTCTCTTGGATTATTTGCTTGTAGTGTCTGTGGGTGGCTACCCCTGGGTTGCCTGTCTGCTTGGGCTCCACCAGAGGCCTCTTAGATTTCAAGCTTGAGCACCTGTGGGATTTGCTGCCTGGTGTTCCCTGGCTGCTGTCAGCTGCCTGGATTGTACCAAGAGCACACCCGAAATGTCAGAGGTGCTTCCCACAGCATGCTGTCTCCACAGCGGTTCCATACAATGACTGCGGTGAGTTGCTGAAAAGGTCTCCAACTTTCTAGGCCCTCGACAGGAACAGTTCCAAGGTGGTGGGTTTTTTCGTTTTTTTAAGATTTTCCTACTAGAACATGCTCCATTTACTTCTACTCCGTTACTTTCATTCCCTTATCTCTCTCTTAAAAAAAGGTCAGTTATTTACTTAAGATAAATTCTTGCAATGGCTCAATGGCTCAGGGCCAGGAATTTAATCCAGGACTCCCACGTGGATGGCAGAAGCCCAATTATGGCAGGTATCACTGCTGCCTCCCAGGATCCACAGTAGTCAGAAGCTGAAGTCAGGAGCCAGCAGTGGGTATCAAACCTAGGCACTCATGCAAAAGAACCCCTGGGTCAAAAGCCTGCTCCTTCCTTCTCCTCTCTGGCACACACACACACACTCTCTCTCTCCTGGTGCTTCTTGGGTTTATTTTCAAAATAAATGAGAAACACTTGAATTTGCTCTCAAGGTCTGCTTCTGGAGGAGGCTAGCACAAGACACATCCTTTGTAGCTGAAACAATGTGAGCTACAAAAAGCCACTGGCACTAACTCATCTTATGTGAATAGCATGGTAGCACTTCTGTATCCCTGAGCAGCTTAGCAAAAAGCCATTTGAATGAATGACAGAGGGCCGGAGGATGTCTCAGTGTTCCAGGTGGGGTCTGAGCACTTGGGGTCTGGCACAGCCACCAGGCAATCAATTCCCTTCAGCAGGGAGCTCTGATAGGGCTATTTTTTTTCTTTGTTTCTTTTTTTTTTCCTTAAAGATTTATTGTTTATTTGAAATGCAGGGTTACAGAGAGAGGGAGAGATAGAGAAATCTTCCACCTGCTGGTTCATGACCCAGATGGTCATGATGGCTAGCACTGGACCATGATGAAACTGGGAGCTTTTCCAGGTTTCCCATTTGGGTGACAGAGGCTCAGGTAGTTGTATTGCTTTACCTGGCCATAATCAGAGAGCTTGATCAGAAATGGAGCAGCAGGGACACAAACCAGCACCCGTAAGAAACAGTGATATGGCAGGTAGTGACTTTACCTGCTGTGCCAACAAGGCTGTTTTCTTTTTAAAAAATATTTATTTTTATTTGAAAGGCAAATTTATGGAAAGGAAGAGAGACAGAGAAAGATTTTTCTATCTGTGCACTGCCCCAAATGGCCACAACAGCCAGACCTGAGAGAATGCAGGATCCAGGAACTTCTTCTGGGTCTCCCACATGGGTTCAGGGTTCTCTACCTACAGCACTAGCATCTCATATGGGTGCCATCTTCCACTGCTTTCCAAGGCCATAAGCAGGGAGCTGGATGGAAAGTGGAGCAGCTGGGATACAAACCGATGTACATATGGGATCCTGGCACGTATAGGCAGAGGATTAGCTTGTTGAATCATGGTGCCTGTTTGCATCAAGTGAAGGGCAGAACTGCTAGGAGTCTAGGAGACTTTTTTGGGGTTTCTGCTGCCCTGTGAGGTCTCACTTGTACTTTCAAATTCAACATGGGGTGCTGTGAGAGATGTGAAGATGGCAAGTCTTCTAGCAGTTTCTAATTCTGCAGGATAGGATGAGGTATGTTTTCAAATAACTCTCTTCCATGGCAGAAAGAAATAGGAGTCCCCAAACTTTTACGCCTTGAGTGTTGCTCACCAAGCCTTTTGTTAAGCACCCCAAGCTGTGAAGGTAATTGCAAATGAGCAGGAACTAAATACAGAAGCCACAAAAATTCATTTCCGGAAGACCCCCCAAAAATTGTTGGTAATGACCAAGTAGTAGAGATGCAGAGTGAGAAACATATTCCTGAAGTGTTCAATTCAAAAGTTGCTATTGTATTTTATCTTAGTGGAGAGAAGAAAGTTGCATTCTTTTTAATTATTATCATTATCCATAACAATACTTGGAATTCATACTACACCTTTCTCCTGAAGAGCTTGAAGCATTTCACATATATTATCTCATTTATCTTTTATAATATCCCAGAGGGAATATGTATTATTAACATTCTATTGCCATGGGATTGTGTTTTTGTAAATTCTTCCTCCTGGGAATGAATGAAATGGCATCCTAACAGAAGTGGATGTTGGCTGAAAGTCCCCTGCAACTTACTACCAATTCCAAGTTAATTACAGTAGCTCCATATTCTGTCTTTTCTTTGGGAAACCAGTTTGCTTCTTTGTGTCTCAGCTTATAAGGAAAATGTGTGAGCCTCATTTATCAACTTAGTTGGTTTGAAATCAACCATAATTACAAGAAAAAATAGAAAAATCTCATACATAGTTAATTAGTACATATGGAATTTGCTGCTTACAGCTAAATATTGGTATAGTGTTTTCAGTAGAAAAAAGATTACGTCATGAACTTTCTCTACCACCCACTTTCAAGTTGGGGAGCAACCTCTACTTAGTAGAAACTATCTGGTTTGGGTCTTATTTGAAAGGTGAATTTCTCCTTTTTTAAGCTAAGGAACACTCTTGTCCAATTATTAATGAACAGCAGTGTTTAAATCCCATTTCTACTGTGCTCAAGAGGGAAATTTAGATACGGTTTTTCTCATTAATTTGAAACACTACAAAGTTCATACATGACTTCTTTGCCATAAATTACTCTCTAGTAAGGTTTGCCAGAAGAAGGAAAAAAGAAACAAAACTTTTTCCAAGTCGTGTCTGAGGACAGCACGAGGCTTCTGTGCAAGAGCCATTGTCACCTCTGAGTGACAGATGATGGGGATATGAAGGCTAATGATGATGGGGCCCCTGCTTTGGCTGGGGAGAAAGACTATTGTCCCATCCTTTCCCCGTAGACTGGTCCTGCTTTCAATTTGTGTGGAGGCTTTTAGGATTTGGATAAATACCTCATTAAACACATGGAAACAAAATAAAACAAAACAAATACTTCCCACTGCAATGATTCTAAAAATCTGGATCAAGAGAAAGCTTTTTAATTCTAAATGACTGTCAGGTTTACCAATGGAAACCTGGGGACACCGTTTGAAAAGTTTAATTGCTGTGTTTCCGCAAGGCAAAGAATTCACCTATTCCTATTCCCTAGAATTTGCCAATTCCCCGTCTCGTGGAAAGGTACGCCAACACAGCAGAAATGGGCTCCCTGTGAAATATGACAGAAAAAGTTCCACTTTACAGCAAAGCTTGTGCTGATCCTATTGCCTGTTTAAACAGGATTAGGTCCTTTAGTTGATATCAGCGCAGGCATTTTCTTCCCCATCTGATTAATGGAGGTGTTTTGCTCCAATCTTATGCCAGGGCTCATCTTGTATTTGGGCAGAGAATTCTCCAATGGTCATATTAGCTCCTTTGCCAGGTTTTAAACAGATAACTTTATAAGCATCATATTTTCTTTTCAGTTGCCTCATAGTCATCTATAAAAATGATTAAATGAATCTGGCTTCTTTTAGTTCTTTTGAATCAACAGAGCTGTCTCCTGTTTATAAATCCCTTTCCGTAATCGAATCCATCTGGCCATCCCATGTAGCCTCTAGACTCCCAACAGCTACCAAAACTGTAAATAAAGGACCTCTGGATACTTAAACAATCCCTTTCTGCTGTCAAGAAACATGTGCTTTATAGAAACCATGAGAGTGAAACATCAGGAAAAGCAGGCAAGGTAAAAAGTGAGAAGAATAGATATGTCAGTGCCTGGAACAGAATATGCATACTCTAATTATGTAGCAACTACATCAAAAATAAAAGTACAGCCTGCCACATTGGTCAGGCCTTTTAGCTCCTCAGTGCCTGAAGTGAGGGTTAGGATACATTTGGAATGGTGGCAAATGGGTCCAAAGGGCTAGTGACAATTTGTCACTTGTTTGGGCAGCTTGGTTTTTGTGTACAGGAAGACTTTGTATGTGTTAGTTGTTTGGTTCTCACAATATTTCTGACAGTCTCAAGAGCTGCTCGGGTGCCCATTGCACACAGGATGTGGCTCACATTCCAGTGGGCAAAATATACACGCGGGGTATCATACAATTGAGAGACATAATATCATTTCATGGGATGGAAAAAAAACCCCAGCAATTACAACCACACTTAGGCTGCCTCAGTGCCATCATCACTTTTGAATAACAGGAAAAAGTAGAGCATGCCATTTGGAAATGATTGATACTCTTACCTGTTTACATGTCTAAGAATTAGCATGGAGGAAAGCACACAGTACTATTAGACCGCAGTAAAGGGGAACTTCGCCCACTGTAAAAGTGTGAGGAAGGCTCCCTGGCGTAGGGGAGAGAGACAGGCTGAACTAGGTCCTGAAGGATGCTTTAGAGTCAGCTGGGTCCAGAATAAGGTAGGAGCTATATGTTCCAGAAATCTAAACAGGAGCAAAGGCCTTTGCATAGGACACTCTCAGTCTTTCGGTTTCACTAGAGGGTAGGCAAGGAGGTTGGATACTACTCACAGAGGGATTTGTATTGGTTCACCTGTTTTCTCTTTTATTCAGCCAATAGTTGTTGAGAGTGTGCAGTGTGGTAGGCAGTGTTTTCAAATAGGACTGACAAAGTCTGATTCTCAAAGAACTTGTAGATGGGAGAGGCCTTGAATGCATTCCAAAGTTACTAGGGCTTTATCCAATAGATTAGACATGGGAGCTATTGGAAAATGTGAAGTAGAGAAATGGCATGATCAAGTCTGTGTTTTAGAGAGCCCACTCTAGTTTAGATAGGCATGCATGATTCCACATACTTGGAGACTAATCAGAGTAGTTCAAACACTGCCACCAGTGTTATTGTTGATGATTCACTTATTTGTTAACACAAGACAATTGGTTTACATAAGAAAAAAATTGCTGATGAGAAAACATTGATATATGGAAGGGTTTGTCATTATAACTCATGAATTGTAGAAGAAAATGTTTATACTTTTTCTATGAAAAATATCATAATGTCTTGAGTGGTTCAATTACTTTCCTAACTAAAGTGAGAATGTTTAAAAGTGTAAAACATGACCTTTCAGAGTTGCTTGTGGTTTTATTACTTTATGACTTATGAAGTGAACACAGCTACGGTATAAACTATGCACATGAGAATGAAAGTAAGGGTGTGATCAAAGTTCTGCAAGCCTTGTCAGGGTAGGAGGCTTAATTTTTTTTCCTGTTTTACAGAAAAGCTATTTACAGAGAACTTAGAGTAGCCACCACATGGAAACCCTCAGTCTATATTAGCTATGGTCATTGTCTCTTCTCCATCTTCCCTCCGTCCCACTGTTTTCATTTGTCCTAGAGGCATGAGAACCCTTTTGCCATATTGCTATGTTTGATTTGAGTGGGAACATTAGCAAAGCCTGATGAACAGATTTCATTTCTACTCATTGTGAATGACTGACTGTACCATTACGCCCAATTCATTATTCAATCATGCCTTCCCTATAAGAGAATTCTATATCCTTACCTATAAACTAGTCACATTCCCCAAGGAAGATGGTATTTCGCTATCTCATTGTCACTTATTTTGGCCAATGAAATATGAGCAGAAGCATCGAGTGTCTTTGTTGGCTCTCTGACTCTTTGTACTCGGTCCCACAGAGGGTGTGCTCCTTCCTCTTGAGTCCTAAAATGAAAACAGAAAACTGGAGCCTGTTGTGGTGGAGAAAACCTCAAGTAAGAAACACTATGTTGTCATAAACTACTGTAGTTTTGAGGTTATTTGTTACCACAATAGAATGCAGTAAAAGCTGCTTGATATACATAATCAGTAGATGTTTAATTTACGATGAAAGATAGCAACAATGAAAATAATTTTTACAAGTTCCAAGGCTTAAACAAGGATTTCATTTCAATGAAATCCTACATTTTTACCATCCCAAATTTAGATCTTTCCTTAGTTAAAGTGACTCATGATTATATAGATAGACATATACACATATGTAGAGAGAGAAAGAGAGGGAAGGAGAGAGAGAACATATATTAAATGACTACTTGCTATCTATTACTGGAAGAACATTTCCTCCATCATCTTGGATTCAACTAGTGAAAGCCTGCAAATTAATTGGTAACAGATAGATTAATAAGAGAAAAGTACATGTCATAGACATGCGGGCATAGTCACTGATAGTTCTCTTGCTGAATATCCAAGAAGTTTATATACCAGCTTCACAAAAGGAGGGTTTTTGGATTTCAAAGGAAAAATAAGAAAGACCCTACTGGGCTTTTTCAGCCCTGTGTCAATGGACAGTCTTTTTCCAGCTGGGAGCTCTCCCTTCCTCCAGGACAATTTATGGTAGCTGAATTCACACATCTCCCGGTGCAGAGGGTCAGTAACGTCCCAAACAGGAAACTCCCTCTGAAGAGGGATGTGGGGTAGAGGGATGAGGGGGCGGTGTTAATGGTGGCTGCATTTTCATGAGGTTCTTAAGTTTAGACAAGGTTTCTTCCTGTGATTGCTATTTGTTCAGATGTTTCAGTTGAAAGCAGTTTCCATGCTGACTCTATCATTCATGTATGTATGTACGTGTGTATGTATCTAATCTGTTTAAAATCACTTGTAAGTTTAGAGATCGAACAGCCTGAAAAAAGGCCACCATGGTTGACCCTATTTGTCTTTCCATCTTTCTATCCTTCCATGTGAGAGATTTACTCTCTAACAACTACTAACTCCATATTTATCTTCCGTCATCTGGGCAGCTCCAACAGAGGGAACACCTTTTATCCCATTGCTTTGGCAGCAAAATCCCAGGAAGGATGCTGGTTTACCTGACAGATGACATGTGCCCATCCCTTACTCAGCTGTGACCAAGTGGAAGGACTTCCCTAACCTAGTCTGGAGCACACCTATGTACGGGCAAGGAGCCACAGAGAATGAATTTTCCATTGAGTTCTAGGTAAAAAAAAAAAAAAAAAAAAAAAAAGGGTAAGGGAAGGAAGAGAGTCCAGGCTCCTGCTACTCCTCTTCTAGTTCCTTTGTCCTCTTTGCCAAACCTCTTTAAGGAAACTATGGTAAAATAGCTGAATGTTTTAGAATGAACAGAAGGGAATAGTATAAAGGCAGGGAGATGAAATAATGCCTGAAATCATGTTCAACAATTTGTTTTTTTGCCCAAATGTCATGTTTCTTATATAAATCTGGATCTTCTGCCCCTGGAGTGTCCTTTTGAGTTTTTGGCTTGTTGCTGAGACATAAATAAGCCAGTTCACTTTTCTACCTGATGATTACACAAGCTTAAATTAAGATAATGAGGTCTAATTAATTAGGGCCTGTAAAACTCTTGGAAATCCTTGAATCTAAAGCACTTTATGAATTTATAAAATGGCAGATCAAGCTCATGATAATGAACTTCAAAGTTTTTGGATGTATTGAAATTGGTGTTGAGTATCATTTGAAATATTTGGCCTCAAACTTGGAAATCTTCTTAGTATACAGAGAATATTCTGTGTCACGGTTTGAATTGTCTCTTAGCCTCTAAATAACTGTGAGCTTCTCTGACAGATGTTCAACTGAGGCAGGCTATCTAATGTATCTGAAAATTAACATTGGCAGCTGTTCCTGCTAAAAAGATAATCTGTTTCTCAAACTGAGTAGAGCAAGGCTGACCTCTTTTCAACTCCTTTCTTACAATTGTGGGCAAATGACAGTTTTCCTAGAGCAAACACTAACCTCAGAGTCATGCTGGGCTTTTGTTTTAGGTCTGGACAAATGTAGCTCCAAAGCTTTCCTCTATGGCAACAGCCACTGAGGGCGGTTCTTGTCTGTTGTTAACCCTGCACTGACTATAGTATTCACTGAGTGAGTTAGATGGTTGCAGCCTTATCTTCTGTTTTACCACCATCTGAAATTCTCCCCAAAATCTTCAAAGTAAAACTTCCAATCACTCTTGTTTGGAGAAATACCTGTTTTTGATAGGCTCCCTGAAAGCTGACTGTGAGATGGAAGTTCTCATACAAAACATTTACTGGCATATGTAGGAGTGAGGAAAGCATTGTCAGAGAGAGGGAGAATTTGGGCTTCAATGTACAGTAGTCCAAGATTCCAGTGGATGCTTGAGACTGCGGATAGTAGTAAACCTTATCATTTCATTTTAACATACATGGCCATTGTACCTTCCGCAATCTAAGCCATGACATCCAAACCACCACAAAATTCTCTTTTCTTCATGATTTCAAAGACAGAAGAGTCATCTTTACCAAAGAACTTAGCAATCTCAATATATGCTTTTTCTTTTACTGACAACTTCTATTTTTTCCATTAAACTAACTACTTTATAATCCCTCTTTAGCATACTCAAATTGCCAGAGTCACTATTCTTGTGTTTTGAAGACATTTGCTAAGAAAACTAAGGATTGTTTGAACCCAAGCGCTGCAATATGTCAACAGCAGCCAAGATGGCTACTGGTAACTAACATGTGGTTAGGGTATAACTGTTTGGGTATACTGGACAAAGGGACGCTTTATATCCTAGTAAGAATAGAGAGGGACACAGACTTGGATTGTGCAATATTTCATCATGCTATTAAGAACAGTGTTTATTATCAGTTGCTTATTTCTTGAATTTCCCATTTAATATTTTCAGATCAAGATGCATCCCAGGTACCTGAAATTGGGAAAAACAAAACTATCCATTAGGGGAGTGAGTGCGATTGTAGCTGTAACAGAGCCCTTAGATGAAACTGTGAGGAGTTGTGGTGTTGGCTTGGATCTTTACAGATATTTCAAGGAAGCTGGGACAAATCTGAGGAGATTGGATCCCTACATTGGCTAGTGATTTCATGAGGGTTGTTTCCAGAGAAGGAGAATAAATAAAGTTGAATGAAGTTGTTTCCTTCAATAGACAAAAAAGACTAGAGAGAGGTTTAACTGTGAGCCATCAGCAGCCAACATTCTCAAGCAGTCAACATTCCCAACAAGTATCTTGTCCGGAAGGGGAGATGTGGTAGAATGCTGCAGGCCACAATGACACACGCAAGTACAATGATACCAAGAACCATCACCCCTATTCCTTTTACATAGCATAAATTTTGGTGACACTTCAACACAGTTGAGTTCTGTTTTTCATCTGTGTAGTTTTGTAAAGATTACTTGAGGAGCAGTTAAATGGGATGCCTGCATCCAATTTCAAAGTGACAGTTCAAATCCCAACTATTTTGCTTCCTGTTTATGAACCTGGAAAGGCAGACGATAATGATTTAAATACTTGGTTTCCTCCCACTTGTGTGGAAGACTTGCATGGAGTTCTGAGCTCCTGGTCCCAGCTGTTAAGGGCATTTGGGAAATAGATCACTGAATGAAATGTGTCTCTCTCTCTACCTCTCCATCTCTCTTTGTTACTGGCCTTTCAAATAAATAAATCAATATTTTCAACAAAGATTATTTGAGTGTACAGGGTACTTAGAAAGATTATAGAAAATAGAATTAAAGATAATTTTATTTTGCTGTAAAAAAATTTTGAAAGCCATGCATACTTTTTTGATAATATACACTTGCATGATCTTTTAGAAACCCCTTCATAAATGAACATAATTTTTTTTTGGTAAGGCAGATTTACAGAGAGGAGAGACAGAAAGATCTTCCATCCTCTGGTTCACTTCCCAAATGGCTGCATGGCCCAGAGCTGAGCCAATCTGAATGCAGGAGCCAGGAGTCTCCTCTGGGTGTCCCAAGTGGTTGCAGGATCCCAAGGCTTTGGGCCATCCTCTACTGATTTCCCAGGCTATAAGCAGCGGGCTGGATGGGAAGTGTAGCCTGTGGGACACAAATCAGTGCCCATATAGGATCCCGATGCTTGCAAGGTGAGGATTTAGCCATTGAGCCATTGCTCTGGGCTGATGAACATAATCTTTTAAGAGTTAGGTCATTACAAATGAAGTTCCTCACACCACATCTTCTTTTCTTAGTCCCAATTCTGTGACTCCAGAAGGTAAGGGCTAGGTAAAGCAAGTGAGAGACTTGCCTCAGATGCAACATTTATGAGGTCACAAAAGCTCAACCATCAAGACACATAATATTTGTCATCTTTTCCTTACTACATAACAAATACCTGAGAAGAACTATTTATAAAGAAAGAGCATTAATTCCGCTTCACAATTTGGAGATTCACAGTACAAGATTGGGCAGCTCCATTGCTTCAGGTACTTGGTGAAGATGGGATTATAGAGAGAATGATTCTATGCTCTGTCTTATCCTGGGAACCACCTTCTGAGGGCAAACCAGCATTGACCATTTGGGTCCATCTCTCAGTCATCATAATCGTGTGTCAAGTCTCCAATCTTAATCTGCAAACTAACATTGATTCCTTAACCATTAACATAAGCTTTGAAATTTAAATATTTTTATGGACTGGGGAGCTAAATCCTATTTAAACCATAACCTTATTTAAAAATCAAAATTAGTGCAAAAAAGTTTTCAATGAACAAAATATCAAAATTGTTAAATAATATAGGATCAATATCTATGCTGTGGCCAGACGGAAAATCAATAATACTTGTTGTGAAACTGAGCCCCTAATACAGTGCCTTGAATCCCCATGCTAGACACTGCCAGGGCCCACTCTCCCACAACCTCCCAGCTTCCCTCCTTTACCCTGAAGTTTCTTTGTCCCGATTTTATGATTATGAATCCTGTTCTTACTAAAACAAACCTACAGAATTAGGGGAGTGATGCAACTAGCCCTACAGGATCCTGCTTCGCTGGACTTAGGACATCACTTTTTTCTCCTAGAGCAGAACATCTTGATATTGGTTCTCAGGGATTTCTTTTCCAAGAACTTCAGTCTCCAAGCAAAAAGTAAGTACCACTTGAATGTAGTTCTCAAACTGATTAGGGTCCCCTTTGCCGTCATCACGGTTCTCAAAAGGATACACTATTGCTGACCAATGAAAAGAGTGCACCATAACCACTGTAGACCACCCAGGGACTGGGACACAAGCTGGGCATAAACCTCTCAGCTCCAACTTCAATCTATAAGAACTTTATTCTTAACCCCTTGGGAGCTCTGGAATTCAGAAATTGCTTCCTTTCTCCTTGCTTCACTCTTTACAATAAAGATGTGCTTCCTTCCACCACCCGCGAGTGTGAGCGACTGGCTTTCTGTGTGTTGGGTTAGTGAATCGAGTTTTGGAGGTTCTGTACCAACTCCTTCAACCAGTTTTGAGGACTTTCTATATCAATTTTGCCTTTAGAAAATTTGAAATAATTTCTCAATGTGAATTATTGTATTGTCTGACTTAAAAAAATGTATTGAATTGTTATCTATATTGATACCCAAATCTATTGTTATTCTCTTAACTTGTGAGCCTCCTGAATAAAGTGCTTCAGGCTCCCAGTCCTGTTCCCAGTCCTGAGATATTAACTGTCCTTATCTGTTTAGAGTATAATCTTCAAGCCCATTTAAGACATTCTTCCTATAGAGGTATGTGTGGCTATCAGCAATTCTGGTGACTTCATCTCTGAGACACATCCCTAGGCCTTCCACATCTCTGCGTCTCATTACGTCTCTGATCAAACCGGCACCTCTTACTGCGACGTTGGCAGTAGCCTCCTGATTGCTCTGACAGCTTCCACTCTGGCTCCTCTGGAGCTGCTTCTCCACACTGCTCAGTGGCGTTTTGGAAAAACCACATCGTGTCTGTACTTCAGTAACACCTTCCCCCAATGTCTTCCCATTTCCCTTAGAACACAAACTACCAGTATGGCCCATCAAGATCAAATATGATCTGAGACCTGCCTATTCCTCTGTCCTGGTTGCAATTCTTTTTCCTCCAGTTCAGTGAGTTTTAGCCAAAGTGACTGCTCCTTTAAAAGGCTTTCTTGTTGAACCCATCTTGGGCCCCAGGACTGGTTCTTCTTGTCTAAACAGCCTGCAGTCTGTGGTCGGCTTCGTAGACTCCATTCTGCTATCATTCTGCCTCAAGCCTTCTCTGAGAACCTGATCTTAAAGTTTCCCAGTCAAATTTGAGCCTATCATCCTGTTTTGTTTTCTCTGTACTTACTGCTGCCTTTGTGTGTGTGTGTGTGTTTATATTTTGATTATGCTTTTTACAATATAAGCCACCTGACAACAGGACCCTGCTAGGATTTTGTAGTCTTGCTTGCTGCCCATATCTCCAACATTTAGTGCTGAGTCTGGTATACTTCATGTTTCATAAATGCTTCCTTAAAAACCTTATATGAAATAGTGGCTTATTTAACTTTTAAACTACTTTTTAGAATATTTTAATGATCGCAGCAAAATAGAATGGAATATATAGAGATTTTTCACTCACTCCTGATCTTCACACATACGCACCCTCATCCACTACCCACAATCCCTCACTAGAGTGTTATTTATCCTGTAATCAATAAGCCTACATTGATACATCATTATCCAGAGTCCATCATTTACATTAGGATTCCTGTTTGGTTATGTATATGCAATGAGTTGGACAAATTGCTGGACTATTATTCCCTTCCCCCTAAGTCCCAGTACCCTTGATCTTACTCTTTCCATAGTTTCACCTTTTGTAGAATGTCATGTAGCTGGAGTGATGCAGTAGGCAGTATTTCCAGATCGGCTGATTTCACTTAGTCGTTTAAGCTTCCTCCGTGTATTTCCATGGTTTGATAGCACATGCAGAACAGTGAATTTTTAATTGCTTTTAACAAGTTCAGCTCCGATTACCTGTAATTTCATTTCCAGAAGAGCTATGTTCCATTTGCTAGATCTGTCTGAGGATATTTTTCTTTCTTTTGTTACAAAGTGTTTATTGCTTATTTGTTTGAAAGGCAGTTAGTTATTCCATTTGCTGGTTTACTTTCCAAAGTGATGCGGTGATCACAGCTGGGCCAGGCCAAAGTCAGAAGCCAGGAGCTTCATCCCATCTTCCACATGGGTGGTAGGGATCCAAGTACTTAAACCATGTTACATTGCCTTCCCAGGCACATTAGCAGGGAGCTGGATTAGAGGTGGGATATACAGCTTGCAAACCATCACTCTGATATGAGATGCCAGTGTCACAGACAGTGGCTTTAACTGCTGTGCCTCCACAGCAGCCACGATAAGGTTTAATTTTACTGAGGTTTAGTTTGTGGTATCTACAAAGTCATCACCTTATCTACATATGCTAGGTTGTCTATTATTTCTCCTATGTTATATGTTTTTAGAGATTTATTTATTTTTATTGGAAAGTCAGATGTACGGAGGGAAGGAGAGACAGAGAGGAAGATCTTCCATCAGCTGATTCCCTCCCCAAGTGGCTGTAATGGCCGGAGCTGAGAGCTGATTCAAAGCCAGGAACCAGGAACCTCCTCTGGGTCTCCCATGCTGGTACAGGGTCCCAAGGCCTTGGGCCGTCTTCCACTGCTTTTCTAGGCCATAAGCGGGGAGCTGGATGGGAAGCTGGACCTCAGGGATTAGAACTGACATCCATATGGGATCCTGGTGTGTGCAAGGATAGGACTTTAGCCACTAGGCTACTGCACCGGGCCCTCCTATGTTATTATTTTTTAAAGAGTGTTATAGCTTTACATTTTACATTTATACCAAAGCTATGTTTCTTAAAGAATCATTTCAGTTATTAGGAAGCCAAACTTCCATTGTACACTGTTCTTCCTAACAATGATGGATTAAATGAGTCATTGCTCTCTCTCTCTCTTTCTATATATAAAAAGGTAAGCAGGTACAAGGAATAAATGCAGGCATATAACAGTACATAATTAGGTAAAAGCCTTAATTTGATATTTAAAAACAGCATTATTTGGGGCCCAGCACAGTAGCCTAGCAGTTGAAGTCCTTGCCTTGCATGCATCAGGATCCCATGTGGGCTCCTGTTCATGTCCCAGCTGCCCCACTTCCCATCCAGCTCTCTGCTTGTGGCCTGGGAAGGCAGTCGAGGACAGCCCAAAACCTTCGGACCCTGCACCTGCATGGGAAACCTGGAAGAAGCTCCAGGCTCCTGATTTTGGATTGGCTCAGCTCTGGCCATTGTGGCCACTTGGGGAGTGAACCAGTGGTTGGAAGATCTTTCTGTCTCTCCTTCCCTTTGTATATCTGCTTTTCCAAGAAAAATAAATAAATGTCTTTAAAAAGGTGAGTCTTAGCTTGCAGGAGTATGTGAGAATGCAGATATTTCCACTACACCGAGTTAAGGTCAGTGTTGCACCTGCAGCAGGTCTGCAGCTGAGCAGCTCCACGAGGTTGGGAAGAATGTCAGAAGCAAGCTGAGCAGTGTCACTATGTTTATCACCACAAATCTCAAGAGAGCTTCAGATTCACTCCCAAGCTCTCCCACATGTTCTCTTTCATACCCCCCACCTTGCTCCTTTCATCCCTTTTCTCATCTCAAATCTTGAGTGAATTTCCTGTGACTTGAAAAAAAAATAGAGGCAATGAGAGGAGAACTTTCAGATTTGACTTCCACCAATTCAGTAGCATATATATACAAGCACAGCATTGCAACGGTCAATTGTTGATCTCTCCACCTAAATTTAGTTTCTCCCTGTTATCTGGGAAGTCATTATTATTTTTTTAAATCCAGGTCTGGTCTCTTGCAGAGATACATGTACTAAGTGGGGACTGATTTTGTGTGCACATAGAAAAAACAATTTCATTGCTAGAGGAAGAATAAGTATAAAGTCATGAGTGAGTATGACCTGACGTACGCAGAAAATACATGACGTGATTGGGTCAAAGAGATTCCCAAAAAGCCAGGGAGGAAGAAGAAATCGAAAATGGTACCTGTAGAAGTTTAGGTTTGAGAATAGGAAGCTAAGGTAATGAAAACACCTTATTAAAGTGCTGAAGGATGGGAGAAGTATCTTCAACGGATGTCCAAGGTGGAAAACAGCATTCTTCTGCCTCCCATATTCATGTATTTCCTATGCAACCATGTCCCGAATATAGTAGATGCATCATGGGAAAAAGGACATTTTTGATTAGCACATAGGGTACATGGAGAGGGAAGCAGTGATTTGCAACTTCCACCTACACGGAACTTACTAACGGCTGGCTTGTTTATCTGACTTCCGGACCTAACTAGCAGCTTGATATCCCACATCACTAGTGCTTGGTTCCATACCATTTTACTCAGTGGCATCTTTTTATAGTTTTCCCCTTTATCTCTTGCATTTAGACCTT
Organism: Ochotona curzoniae; assembly: GCF_017591425.1. NCBI lineage: Eukaryota > Metazoa > Chordata > Mammalia > Lagomorpha > Ochotonidae > Ochotona > Ochotona curzoniae. The sequence goes on along the minus strand of NW_024465023.1, from coordinate 13,012,372 downwards.
TCATCTCTTGGCATTTTCTCTCTCCCTGCTTCTCCATTCTCTCTGATGTGAAGTCGTGTGAGCAACCTGCTTCATCTTAAAATTGTGCTGCCTTGGTTCATAACGCATTCCAGCCACCACCTTCCTGCTTCACTCTACAGCAAAACTCATTGATAGACTTTTCTAAACTCCTTGAGCTTCCCTGTTTCTTATTTCTTTAATTTCCTATTCACTCTTCAAAAAGTGTTTTGTAAAAAATTATCAGTTATTTTCATTATCCTTGACAGAGAGAGAGAGAGAGAGAATATCCTATCTGCTGGTTCACTCTCCAAATGGCCACAAGAGTTCGCTGAAACCAGGAGGTGAAGTTTCCACAGAAGATGGCAGAGGCCTAGGTAGCTGGGTCATCACATTCTGCCTCTTATCCCTTCTCCAATACCTCCTGTTACTTCACGGATGCTGCATTTCTCAGGTTTCTACTGTCTCCATGCATCTTGCTTGACCAGTCTGCGGTATCCTTTCCTTGAAATACTTCCTAACTTGGTTACAGGGACATCATCCCTTCCTAATTTTCCTCTTATCTCACTGTCTATTCCCTCTCAATGGCCCTTGACAGGATTTTCCTCATCTTTCCAACCTGTCTGTTTTGAACAGCTTCAGGACTGAGTCCACAAATTTATTTTCATCTCGTTCTCCACTGGATTTGTATGTGCTCTAATCTAATGGTAGTTTTTGATCCCAGGATTCTCTCCCTGAACACAGACATAGACGCCTAACTGACTGTGTGCTATCTCTACTGTGATAGCAATAATTAAATTGCATTTCATGTTTCCCATATGCCAGGTTTCATTGTAAAGCCTTTGTGTGTGCGTGTTCAAACACTGCATGTCCAATAGGCATCTGAAATTTAGCACATCTAATTAGTCTCCGTTTCTCAGCCCCACCAAAACCAACTCAAAGGCAGCACCTCTGATCTTGTTGTTAAGCCCCCAAACCTCAGCACCATCCTAACTCCACTCTTTCTCTTATGCCCCACCACCCAATCCATTGGCAAATCCTCCCAGCGTGTTCTGGGACTGTGTAAAGAACCCAGAAGAACAAATCGCTGTTGTCACTACCACCTGCTCCACAGCTCTAATAGATTGATTGGGATGATTGTTTACTGGTTCTCTTTGTATTTTTGTCCTCTCTCCAAACAGTTTCCACCCACATGGTCCTTTAAAGACATGTCTGAGTAGTCCTTGCTTTGCTTAAAATCTTCTACTCAATTCCTATTTCACCCAGGGAAAAACAACTTTTAAAATTTTTACTGCAGGGCCCGCCTCACCTTGCACGTGCCAGGATCCCCCATGGGCATTGATTCTAATTCCGGCGCCCCTGCTTCCCATCCAGCTCCCTGCTTGTGGCCAAGGAAAGTAGTGGAGGACGACCCAAGGCCTTGGTACTCTCCATCAGTGTGGGAGACCTGGAAGAGGTTCCTGGCTCCTGACTTCAGATTGGCTTAGCTCTGGCCCACGCGGCTGCTTGGGGAGTGAATTATTGGACAGATGAACTTCTTTTTTTTTCTCTCATTCTCTCTGTATATCTGACTTTCCAATAAAAATAGAATAAATCTTTTTAAAAAATTTTACCACAACGTATCAGGCCCAAAATAACTTAGTCCTCATTAACTTGCTCCCTTCATTTCTTTTCATCTTTTGCCTCTTTCATTATGTCCCACTGCATCATCCTCCCATCTGTCCTTTGAGCTCCCTCCCTGCGTAGTTATCCATTTGAGGATTTGCATACTCTGCTCTATCTAGCACACAGGTGGACAGGGAAGCCATTGTGTCTAACTAAAAGTGCTCTTGAGTGTGGCTCACTAGAAGAGTTCTACTTAATGCATATATTCCGATAATCTTGAAATAGCAAATCCATGAAGTTATTATTTTTGCATCATCTTTTCATAGAAACAGACATCACCTGTACAGATGTGAAAATGTAGGAACAACAATAACAAAGAAGAACAACAACAAAAATCAAAATAGGAAAACACATTAAACACAGAATAGCAGCTAAGATTCTATCTTCCTACTATTCAACTCAACAATGATGATTTAGCTCAAGCAAAGCAATGTAATCCATCATTTTTCACTAATGCCGATCACTTGAATTGTATTAGCTATGTTTGTGTTGTTTGTATTTATTTTGTAACATAGGTTTTCTACTTGCACATGAGTGGCAAGCACACGGAGTTTATTTTTAGTGTTTGGGGGGCTCCTTACACATATTATAAGAGACATGATGAGATAACACAGGAGACTGCAAGCACAAGTTAAATTAGATGAATACATTTTGAATGACTATATGACGATTTTCACTACATAATTCTTTATCAGAGAAAGTTGAGGGGCCCTGCATGAGAAGTTTTATTTCTGCTCAAAGTTAGAAAATCAGAAAAGTCATGACAGTTTGTTCAGTTAATAAAGAGATGACACAAAAAGAAAGTAATGAAATTGAGACTGTGTTTCTTGGCTTATGAATTCTTAAACATTTAGAGCCAGGAAAGAGGTTTTTATTAAGTTTGCAACACAGTCTATGTTGCAGTGTGGAGACATCCTATGTGCAGATCCCACAGAGTTGGGAAACCACCAGCTTCTCTCTCTGGGTGTTTGCCACCATTCTGGCTCTGGCCATCATCCTGGAAACATTTAGGGTTCCTCATGGCCATGGGTCCGAGTAGGAAAAGGTCAACAGAGGTGAGACTTGTATGATTCGTGAGACTACAGCCATGGCATGGGCTTGTCTCTGAGAAGAAAGCAGAGTTAGTGAGAAGTCCAGGTGTCCCCACTCATGTCTCTGCTCCCCAGTGGACAGGGAAAGCCATTGCCCACGGTGGCAGATAAGTCATCATTCTCCACTTTGGCTCTATACTAAAGGGAGTTGATCCAGAGTCTGGCTGGTAAACTGTTTGACATTACTGGATGAGAGATCCAGGCACGGAAATGAAGGGTGTGAGAGCAGTGCAGTGCTAGAGGCCCACTTGGAGGGAGATGATGAACTTACTGTCTTCTAAGGGATCTGTGTGTGTCATCTACATTTCTCTCCTGGGGAAGGCTGGCTCATCTCTGTACAAAAGGCACCTTCATGGGAACCAATTTTCCTAAGAACCCTCTGTCCTGGGAATGGCGGAGGGAGAGGGTGAGGGGTGCTGCTTTATCCATGTTTCCCCCTGTGGAAAGCCTAGTCCTGCCTGACAAGCTGGAAAGTTTCCCCAAATCATTGCGGACCGCTGTTACTGTGTTTAAGTAAAAACCATGGGGCCATTCAATATGTAGCTCCTAGACAGGAGGGTGCTCATCTCTACACTGTGTAGTGGAGAGCTGTAAGTGTGAATCCTGCTATGTACCTGTCAGGCCCTCAGCTTTCTATCCACCCACCGTGAGACACAGACATACATTTTAGATGTGGCGCCAAAGATCATAGTGTGGCCATTGAGAGGCTGCCCTGACTCCAGCCAAGCACAATCGCAGACCAAACATGCTTCATCACTGGGACATTATGACATCTCACGGGGTGGGGCCAGGCTGTAGGGAGCACAACAGCAGCAGCGGTCTTGGCAGAGCACCAAGAGTCCATCCTGGCTACCCCAGCTAGTGCCATAACATCGCCACCTTCATCTTGTTTCCTCTTGTAACTAACTAACTGGGAGCAATAGCCAAGCAACAGCAGCCTGCCAGCATCCAACCAGCCGCCAAGCCCAGAAAACTCAGAACATCTACAAGCTGACTGCAATTTGGCACAGACACAGAACCAAGCAGTGAGATTGCGTGCCCACCCACCAAGTCCAAGGCTACCAACACTGGCAGAGACCTCTACTGTCCACTAACTGTCACCCTCCTCTCTAATCGTGCCCTGTGCCTACAGCCAGAGCCTTGAGTCTTCACTACTCCAGTGCCTACTGTTGAAATTGCTTCTTCATGGATCTTGGCCTGGGCACCAGCACTAGCTCCAGAACCCAGCACCTAGTGGGAGGTAAATACAAGCTACTGAATAAGATCGGGTCTGGTGCGTTCGGGGAAGTTTGTCTGGCAGTTAATGTCATCAATGGTGAGGAAGTGGCAGTGAAGATGGAGTCCAAGAACATCAAAAACTCCAGGTTGTTGGTTGAGAGTGCCATGTATGAGGAGCTTGGTGGAGGAATAGGCATCCCACACATACAGTGGTTTGGGCAAGAAGCAGGTCAAAGTATAATTGTCCTGGATCTTCTGGGACCCAGCCTGGAAGATCTCTTTGAGTTCTGCTCCAGAAGCTTCTCATTGAAAACAATCCTTATGCTGGCTGATCAAATGATTGGTATTCTGGAGTATGTGCATTCCCAGAATGTAATACACAGAGATATTAAACCTGAGAACTTCTTGATGGGACTAGAAAGACACTGTAATAAAGTTTACCTTATTGACTTTGGGTTGGCCAAGAAATATCAAGATAGCCACACTAGAGAACACATACCATGCCAAAAGACTGAATACATCGTTGGGACTGCACGGTTTGCCAGCATCAACACCCATCGTGGAATCGAACAGAGTCGTCGTGATGATTTGGAATCTCTGGGATATGTCTTCACATACTTCAATAGAGGCAGCTTGCCCTGGCAGGGACTAAAGGCTGCTACTAAGAGAAAGAAATTTGAAAAGGTCGGTCAGCAGAAGATATCCATCCCTCTTGAAGAGTTGTGTGGAGGATTCCCTGAAGAATTTACTACATACCTGCAGATTTGCCGCAAGTTGGGCTTTGAGGAAACACCTAATTATATGTATTTCAGACAGATCTTCCAAAATGCGTTTAGGAACCTTAATTTTCAATATGATAATGTATTTGATTGGGCGATACTTTCCCAAAAATCTTCTATAAAACATAACCGCAGTAGCACCGCTACAGCAAAGCTAAGTAGAAAAGACAATAAGAAGGGTTTCTGAAGACCAATATTCAGTTGCGTTTAATTCACTGCTTTGAGTTAAGTGGTCAGTAGCCCGTTAGTGCTTGTGGACAATCATTCATATAGAGTAAAACCTTAACCTTAGCATAGTCTATAACCTGGACTATGTTGCAAGTTGTAAGCTCCTATATTGTGCTATTAAACCAAGGACTAAAGCATGATGTCTGGTTTTCCAAGTGATTTTTTTTCTTCCAGTGGGAATGTTAAGTAAATTCCTGTTCATGTGATTTGGTGGGGATATTGTGCATGTGGCAATATCTGATTTAAATCTTTTGTTTGGTGTAGTAGGCTTTGAGATCTCATTTCAGAAAATTGGCACCAGCATCTTCAGACACGGTTTTGATATTTTTAGATGCTCATGATTGTGCATGCTTAGGGTTTTTTCATCTCTGGGGTTTGCCAAGTTGTTTGCTTAAGACCCTCTGAAACCAGTGGTTTTCTTGTTTGCAAGCCAGCTGCCATGATAGCAACTGAAGATTCCAGTGTTTGGGTGAATGGCATATTCTGTGCACTTACCTGCGCTGGAAATAATAGCATCTCAAGTGAAATGCTAACTTAAACTTGGTGTCTCGTGTGTGATCCTTGAGACAATGCATTGATTTTTTAATGTTCTAGGTTAGAAAGATATCACAGTTGCCACAAATATAGCTAATGTTTTCATTAACATCTTTAATTGCCAAACTGCCTTGCTAACTCAATATGAAATAAGAATGTCCCCCAAATTTAAAAAAAGATGTATTCACTTGAATGACAGAGTTTCAGAGAGAGGGAGAGATCTCCCATCTGCTGTGTCACTCTTCAAATGAACAAGTGGCCAGTGCTGGTTTGGTTTGAAGCTGGGATCCAGGAACTTTTTACCGATTTCCTGTGTGAGTGCTGAGGCCCAAGCACTTGGGCCATCCTCTACTCTTTTCCTAAGCACATTAGCATAGGAGGAGCTGAGACCCGAACTGGTCTCCATATAGGATGCTAGAGCTGCAATTAGTGACTTTGCCTACTAAGCCAAAGTGTTCTCCCCAGTCTCCAGTATTTTGATAGACAGTTCCAAGCTCCAAGTAGATACAAACTAGAGCCTTTAGGAGGTGATTTGATTTCGTGAATGGATTCATGGCAGTTTGTCACGGGAGTCGCATTGTTAGATAAACCCTTTGGGGTAGTGGTTTAGTGCGGTAGTTAATATAGTTGTATTCCACATCAGAGTGTTTGGGTTTGGTTTCTGGTATCAGCTCCAGGCTCCAACTTCCTGTTAATGTGTACTCTCAGAGGCAGCAGCAGTGACTGGAGTAAACAGGTTCCCATCACCCACACTTGAAAGCAGGACAGCACTGTCCTGCACAGCCTTGGGACTCTCCAAGGCAAGAAGGACTTTATCAGTGACAGCCACATGGTGGTGAACTCTCCAGCCCTCAGGACTGAGAGTGGGGTACATCTTAGCTCTTGGTAAGTCACTCAGTATGTAGAAAAATGAAAGGTTGACTGAGGAGTCTCCGGGCTTTAGTAAAAGCTAGGAACGCATTCCGTTGCAAGTGGAAGAAATTGTGACAGCCATAACTTAAAGAAGCAGACAGTTTTTACTCTCAACTTATCTAGAAGTCTAGAAGTGGATCACTGACATTATTTTGGCAACTTAGGCCCTTGCTAGCATTTTTGCTGCACTATGTCTACTGACAAGGTTACTAAGTAACTGCAGAATCTTTAAGTGTCACATCTGAGTTTAAATCAGAAAGAAAATTTTGGGAATTGGGAAAGGGAAAACCCTGAACCTATGGAACTGCACCATAAGAAAATAAAAAATAAAAAGGTTTTAAAAAAAGAAAATTAAAGGAGAATTTGTTTTCTCTTCTGAGTGTGTATTTTTTTGTAGTGGGCTGGTGGAGTGGAGGGGAAACTGCACAGTATTGGAAGGCTGTCATGTGTGTGGATCTTAATAGCCAGAAATATGTCATGGAGCAATGGGAGGTTCATAAAAGTCAAAGGACATGACAAGACCACTTAATACATTGTCCCCTGAAGCTGGGGAAGGGAACTTTCTTTTTCTGAAATCCCTGAACCTTTCCTTCTGTCTAGAATAAATCAGAGTTTCTTTCATAGGAAAGTAGGGAACAGGGAAGGGTGGTTGAATATGGGTGCCACAAAGTGCTCTTGCACCTCAGTTCCTGGAACCTTCCACACTGCTGAGCCTCTGCATCTGACCTCATTCCCCTCAGCTTTCGAGGAAAAAAAAAATCATTTTTCCATTCCCTTTTCCCAGACATAGTTAAATGTTTCTAGAATAGTTTTTGTCAATGTAATTCTTTCTTAATGTTTCTTAACCTTCTTGTCACGTGCAAAATTCCTTCTAAATAAAGGAATGTTATCATCAGGTTTCTCATTGTCTAGTACTAAATGAAATCAATCTTTTAAATACATTTTGTGCAGTTTTTGCCAATTGCTAATGAAAGAACTGAGGCACACAATTGGGTGATGGCTAGTACAAGGACACACTTTTAAAAATTATTCAGTAAAATTTTTTTTTTCTGAATCAAAGAATTGTGATAAGAGACACGGAGCTGGTCTTGTGGTACAGCATGTTAAGCAACCACTGATAATGCTAGTATTCAATATGAATTCTAGTTCTAGTCCTAGCTACTGCACTTCAAATCCAGCTCTCCAGCTATGTACATGACAAAGCAGCAGAAGATTGCCTAAGTACTTGGGCCTCTGGACTCATGTGGGAGACCCCATTGAAACTTCTGGTCTCTAGCTTTAGTCTAGGCCTGACCCAACATGATGGTCATTTGAGGAGTCAAGTAGCAGGTGAAAGATCTCTCTTTTTCTCCTTCTTCCCCTCTGTCACCTTTGCCTTTCAAATAAGTGTGCCAGAATAGACTAAGTTCAAATCAAGTCCTGAGAATTATATTCTCATGATTTTAGTATTTTTGATGTCTTTGTGAGAGCATATCCATTTCGGATATATTAAAAAAAAAAACATATTAGGTTGGTTATTCAGAGAAACTGTAGATTTCTGTGGTCATGGGTGTGTCTCTGAAAAGGCACCTTTTAAAAAAAGAGTTTATTTATTTTTATTGGAAAGGCAGATTTACAGAGATAAGGAGAGACAGAAATTTCTTCTGTCTGCTGTTCACTCTGCCTAAATAGCCACAGCAGCTGCAGTTGAGCCAACCCGAAACCAGGAGCCAGGAGCTTCTTCTGTGTTTCTCATGTGGGCACAGGGAAAAGTACCCTTTTTAGACAAATTTGTATCTATTTATATCTATTTTAATAAGGCACAGAACAGATACATATAGAGGCCTTTCTACTTAATATTCCCTGTCCTGCCTAGGAGGGATCTTTCCACAAGGAGAAGAGGTTGGAGGTCGGACACCCAGCCCTAGATAGGTTATCATTGGTGCCTGTTACCTAGTACCCTCACCTGCTGGCCAAGGGCCTGCTCCCCAGAAGCCCCAGCCCCTATGCTTCTGTAACTCTCTGTAAGGGTCAACCTTCTGAATCCTCTTTAATTCTCAACACTCTCATGCTTTAGGCATGGGATACAAATTTCAAGTTCTTCTTCCCATTGTCTATTATCAGTTTGTCATAGACTAACATCATCTACAACTTCAGAAGTGGAAGACTTTAAAGGATATCTACATTATCAATGAGGGCATTGGCAAATGAGCTTACTTGGAAAACATTTGTTTGGGAGCTTATATGAATTATATATTAGTGAATATACCAAAGCAAAACAGAAATAGTGTGGTATGCCTATTCATTGACCATAAATTGCTTCTTTGTATCACACACTCTTCCAGCAGTGCCATACAGCAGTGAATAAGACAGTGGTTCTTGGTACAAAGCAGCTTCCGTTTCAACATAGGGAACAGAAAATATCCGGATAAAACACAAATACACTGGGCAGGATTCACTTGGGCTGCCTGCATCCCATGTCTCAATGCTGGTTCTAGTGCTGGTTGCTTTACTTCTGGTCCAGCTTCCTACTAATGTGTCCTTGAAGGCAGCAGATAATGGCTCAAATTCTTGGGTCCTTGCCATCCACATGGGATACTTTGATGGAGTTACTGGCTTCTAGCTTCAGCCTGGCACAGTCTCAGATGTTGCCAGCATTTGGGGTGTGGTCAAGAAAATGGAAGATATCTGTTACTTTCCTCTATTTTTCTCCCTGTCACTCTTTCAAGTAGATGAAAAAAAAAATTGAAAAGTAAACAGGTAAGCAAAAACTATTTCAAATAATGGCAAGTGCTGTGGAAAAAAATGAAGCAGGGTGATTTAGTATGAATAGGTAAGTCATGGAAAGCCCAGTGCTGTCTCCAGTGCCAAATCAAAATAACAAGAACAAGGTTTGAGTTAAAGGGAAAAGAGTAGTTTAAACTGTTGACAGATGAGGGAGTAGCAGACCTTCATTTCCAAAGCTACTGCCCTGGGGCTTGCATCGTGGCCCAGCGGAGTAAGTCACCATGTACAGTGCTGGCATTCCATTTGAGTGCTGGTGCAAGTCCCAGCCTCTAATCTAGGTCCCTGCTAATATGCTTGGGAAAGCAGAGGAAGATGGTCCATGTATTTGTGCCCTGGAACTCAACTGGGAAACCCAGATAGAGTTCCAGGCTTTTAGCTTTGGCTTAGTCCAGCTTCAGCCATTGTGGTCATTTGGGGAGTGATTCTATGGATGGAGGATCTCTCTGTCTCTCCCTCTCCCTGTGCAACTCTGCCTTTCAAATAAACAAATAAATCTAGAGAAAAAAAAAACTGATCACCTTGACTAATGGTGAACAGGGAGCTGGACTGGCAAAATTTCAAGAGGTGCAAATCTTTTGTGTCAGGCCCTAAGGCTGGTATATTTCATTTCTGTTTTGTCCTTGGGGCTGCACAGGTGGTCACATTAGGTTTAGTTTGATCAGGTTGTAAGATAAAGAACAAGACACCCTGCACCTTAGGACATGCGTGAGTGGGAATCCAGCAGTTCCTCCCTGAAGCATTCCAATGCAGACCTGGAATTTCCCTGACCAGAACTAGAATTCCCCTGCCAAGACCTAGAATTTCCCTAAATGGACCCTGTAAAGATGAAACTATCCAGCAACATGTTATCTGTTGAAGAAGGAAATGACCTCATGATTTTGGCTATTGGAATTTTGTAGGGCCAGTTACACCATTCCCTCAATTCCGTGAGTTAAACCAAGGGAGAGTGACTGGGAGAATGGAGTTTGATCCTCTCGAGCCTTAACTGTTCTAGGAACCATTTGAGAGTTCAGTTCCAAGTAGAGAGAGGACATTAGATGGGGCGGTCACAGACGGCTTCTCTGAGAAAACGACTGTAAAGAGGGAAAATTACTCTCTACCTTCTGAAAGTCTGATAATTGAATGTACGAGAAAAATTGACAATGGACAGCTTAGCAGGAAGAAAGAAACTTGTTTAATTATGAGCATATGCACAGGAATCCCACAAATGGGAGACTGCAGGAAGAGTCAGCTGGTTGAAGCTTACCTAGTGCCTTGAACTACAGAAGAGAATAGGGGCTTTTGGTTTTTGGTTTATGTGCTAGCAATGGCCATTCATTATGAGAGGGTGAAGAGAAGAATTTTATGATGAAATAAGGTGGCCTTGTCATGCAGATAATGTCTCTGAAATAATAAAAGTTGTGTTGGAATAATGTTTTCTGTGATCATCTGGCCAGTCTTCCCTGGCTGATGAGATTCCTGAGCAGATTCGTGATGATTGCATTTCTTTCGAAGGGTTTGCTGTTAGCCATGTACCTTCAGTTTGAGGCAATCAATATAGCAAAATGGTTTGTTTTCGAGTGATACTTCCTGAAGTCTTTAATTTCCATGATGAAAATGTAAGAAGAGAATATGGCAGATGAGCAGAAACTATTAGATAGGGCAGTTATGCAAGTCTTCTCTGAGGAGGTGATATGATTGGGACCAGAAAAGAACTCATCATGGGAAGAACTGATTTGCTGATTTGGAAAAGAGTTAGGCAAAATAGTGTCATTGACTAGAAAAAAAAAAAAACATGGTGCACTTGAAGACAGATAAAATAGAGTGTGGCTCAAATTCCGGGAACAAGTAGCGGATAAAAGGAGGAGAGGTGCCCAGGATGGCAACCCACGTAGAACCTTAAAGAACAGAGGCATCATTGTTGTAACTACAATGGAAATCTATTCTATGAGCATTGGGAATGACATGGTCTGTATTAATTACTGTGGGATAATCTATCTTCTGGTTGGAGAATAGATTAGAAAAGGAAAAGAAAATTAAGACATCAAATATAAGGGCTATTGTAGTAGCTCATATAGGAGGTTATGCCTTATGAGCTGGGCGATGATTTAAATCCATTTTTTGAAAGTACAATGGAAGACTTACTGATAAATTGTGTATGGGAAAGGAAGTAAACATACACTCTGGATTTTAAGCTAAAACAGTTGAAAGGAAGAAGGTACTTTTATTTTTTTTTTTTTCTGGGAAAAAAAACTCTTTTTAAGGAAAGAGTGAGGTGGTGAGGAGAAACAGTTGGGGTGAGGGTTGTGGCTGGTACTCAGAAGTTCTGATTTAGAAATGTGTGAGCAGATATCCACACCTACTTTGAAGCCTGGGCTTCACAAAGCAGACATCTTAGGAATCCAGTGGTTGAAGATAAGGAAAAAAGCGCAATCCATAACAACTCTGCAACAACAAAATCTCTAGAATGCCTTGCTACCAACAGGCACTTTTCTTAAGCAGACAAGACCGACCCTTCCAATGTAATCTCCCTGATCAAGAAAAGAATTGAGAACATACATGACTAAGACCTTCTGTGTAGGCTTCCCTAATACCTTCTTCACCTTTTGGTTCAGCTCAAGCAGTTCTTTTGGCAGAAGAATCTAAGCAAATAGAGGTAATTCTGTAGCGAAATGATTTGTGGGGGAGTCTGCTAGGATTATCAAGATTAATGCAAATTAAGGAACTGTACTCAAATAAGCACAAGATAAAATACCAGAATGATTCAGGGAAGGAAAATGAGAGTTATGCTTTCATTTTACTCCATGGAAACATGTAGGCAGGAAACAATTTACTTTTAAAAAAATTTAGCAAAACTGTTCTAATAAAAACCTCACATTTTAAATTATAAATTGAACACAAATGACTTTTTTTTTTTTTTTTACTTTATGTTGATGCAAACTCTTCAGGTTTTCAGGTCCCTTGTAAAAACTGGTATGATATTTGCATATAACTTATGGACATTCTTCCATATTCTTTAAATCTTCTCTCGATTATTATGATATCTAATGCAATGTGATGCATACATAGTTTTTACTATTTTGCTGTTATTAATAGTCTTAAGTCAATAATGACAGGAAAAATCTACAATTGTGCTTTTTCCAAAATTTCTGATCTGTGGTTAATTGAATCCATGGATGCACAACATATAGATAATGAGGACTGACAGTGGCTACAAAATAATTGTATTTCTGTTTATATTTTTTCCCCCAAAGTCTATTGTTTGCTACCAGGATAGTGATTTTATCTCTTTCATGCTTAATGTTTGCATGAATTGTTTTTGAGACACAGAGAGACACACAGAGACAGAGAGCTTGCATCAGCTGGTTTGCTTCTCAAGTGCCCAGAATGGCTAGGACTGGGCCCAGTTAAAGCCAAGGTCCAGGTGCTTATTCCAGGTCTCCAATATGGGTGATAGGGACCCAACTACTTTGGCAATTACCTGCTGCCTTGCAGGGCACACATCAGCAGGGACTTAGAATTGGGAGCAGATCTGGGGCTTGAACTCAAATACTCTGATACAGAATGTAGGCATTCTGGCCAATGTTTTAACTGCTAGATTGGATTATCTCCCTGCATGTCCTTTTTCCATTAAAGTTGTATTTGAGAGAACAGCACAGAGAGTGCCCATCTGTTGGTTCACTATCCAAATGCCTACAAAGGCCAAAGGTGATCTGGAGGCTGAAGCCAGAAGTTGGGAAAGCAATCCAGGACTACCTTGTACAAGGCAAGAATCAAATTCAAGCACTCTAATATGTAATGTAGGCATTTTAACCACTAGGCTCACTCAATGGCTGCTCTCTGCATGGCAGTTTTTATACTTTTACTTTCAATCTACTTGTGTTTTTTAATCAAAATGTGTCTCATGTAGACAATATATACCTGACTTTTGTTTGTTATCTGCCTTTTGCTTTGAATGTTTACTCCTTTCACTCTTCTTAATCAAAACTTTTATTGAGATAATTACCGATTCTAAAACAAACAAACAAAAAACGAAAACACATAGCAGTCCCTGGTATAATTCATCTAGTTTTTCCTGGTAATAACACTTTGTAAAACTATAGAATAATATTGCAGTAAAATATTGATATAAGTACAATCCATAGCTCTTACTCAGTTTCTCTACTTTGATTTGTAAACAAATGAGAATTTCTAATTTGTTTGTACTATTCCATTGTTCTGTCTCTCCTTTTTTAATGTCAATATCATACTGCTGTTGTTACTGTTGCTTTATAGCATGCTTTGGAATCAGGCATTATAATACCTTCAGGTTTATTCCTTTAGCTCAGGATTGCTTTGGCTATTTTGGAATTTTTAGAGTTCCATATACATGTTAGGAGTCTTAAATGTCTTCCCATTTCTGTGAAGAATAGCATTAGTATTTTGATAAAAAATTGCATTGATGTGTGGATTGTTTTGGGCAGTATGGGCATTTTGACAACATCAGTTCTTTCAGAACATTAACGTGAGTGTCCTTCCATTGGGGGTATGTCTTATTTAATCTCTTTTACGAGTGTTTTGTAATTTTTATTGTAGAGATAGCTTACCTTCTTGGTCAGATTTAGTCCCAAGTGTTTTTAAAATATCTTTGTAGCTATGGTGAATGGAATTACTTTCTAGATTTCTAAAACTGGATCATTTTGATAATAGATCATATTAACTCTGGATTCTGATTCCCTTCTCTCAGTTTGTCTAGTGACTTGGTTAGAATCACTGTAGTGTCTTTCTCCCCAGCAGTGTGTGGTCACTGATGCCTTAATTCAATTTTTTAAAAGACAAAATTCTTGATTTTATTTTGAAATTTGGTTTTCTGAGTCATGCCTGGGTCAGCATAACTTCAGGGTCAGCCAAAGATTGTGTTTATTTTTATTTATTTTTTGTTTGTTTATTTCATTTTATGACATCGTTTCATAGGCTCTGGGGTTCCCCCAATCCCTTCCCTGCCCTCCCCACATGGTGGAATCCTCCATCTAGTTGCAGTGTTACAGTTCAAATCAAGTCATGATTCTTCCATTGGAAGCATGTACCATGCATAGAGTCCAGCCTTGCATTGTCCAGATAAATCCAGCAGATTCTTGGGGTGACTATCTTTGGTCTGAAAGCAGAGCTGGCAGAGTATTATCCCGTCCAATGAAAAGCCACAACATAGTGTCAACATCGATTTACATCATTAAGGGGTTAATTGCCATGGTTTTGAGTGACCGACATGTTAGACAATGGAAGCTCTTAACCACGACCTGAGACTATTTCATTGACAATTCATTTTTTAGTTTATACACATCTGACTGCTATACACCTTAAAATAGTTATAGGGTACTGTTTCAGCTGTTTTGGGCTTGTTTTCATTTTATATTTAACAGCTTGTAGTATTGAGGCATGATTTAACTGAACTTGGGCTGTGTTAGGGTAGCCCAAACAGGCTTATAACTCCAACAAGGCATTTGTTCACAATAGAGGTGCAGAATAGTTTTAGGTGGGGTGGGCAGAGAAATCTTCACCTCCCTGGTGAGGGGCGACTAATCTTTGTGACCTGCCTAGGTATATGTGAGTCCAAGCTGACCTATTCTTGTCTGCTCTAAGCTTAAAGATTGTGTTTAAATACTTCGTGTCACTAGGGTTTTTATCCTCTGTCAGTGATAGTGTATGGTTCAGAAAATGGCATTCAGAATTTAGGTGATTCACAAGTGTGAACTTTTACTTTTTGTGCTTGTAAAGTATCACATTCACTCAGGAACAAGTGGTTCACCATGGAGCTCTGCAGTCTTTTCTGAGCACAAGCACGGCCACACGCAACTTTCTAGATTGCCAGGAATATGCGGGAACCTATTAAGGTCCACTCAATCTTGCTTCCTTGCTCTTGCTGCTAAGTTTATTCCTTTTTCTACAGGAATGATGCTTGTCTCAGTCAGTATGTCAACCCCTGATTACCTGCAAATTGGGTCCTCTCTCATTGCCCCAAAGACTACTATTGCTTTCTTTTAATTTTTTTAGTTTATTTTTATATGTTTACATAATTGAGAGGGATGCACCCCATGGGGTCTCTGATTAGGGTGAGGAGGGTTAGGTATGGAGGAAGGTGGGTGGAACAAATATTTCAATTTTTTTCTCTCCTGTGTCCAGAGGGAGGGAAGGCAAAGGGGACTTCTCCTTGATGTCAAACTGCCTTAGTACCCAGAGATGGAGGGACAGTCATTTGATGATGCCTTAAAGACTCCAGTGTAGGTGAGAGTGTTCTGAAGGTGTTACTTGAGTGGTTTACATACTTCTGGGACATTGTTGGAATTATTGCACCAGGGTTGAGAAAATCTTTCCAAGGTCTATTGGCTGATCAGGTCCACCTTAATGTATTTCCAGACCCTGAAACATGTTATAAGGCTAGGCTAAGAGAGTAATGCAACCTGTTCCACTTTTCATCCTCTAACAAGGCAGTTGACATCCTCTGCTGGCCTAGATCAGTTGGCTGTCATGCCCCTCTATGTATCTGTGCATGCTGTTCATTGTACAGGTATCAGCAACTGAGAAGGCCCAGTCCTAATACATGTATTCCAAGGCCGAATTGCATATATTGTGATTTTGTCTTTTGCCAGGGTTTGAGTCCAACCACTTAGTTGAGGAATCCCCCAAGAAATCTTACCTTGGGTGACCTCAGACTCTACTCCTACAGGTTTGGTCCATAACCTGCAGCAGCTAACATACATACTGGTGGATGTGGCTGCCTGGTCAGTTCTACTACAAGCCCCCTCATGTGAACTGATGGGTGCTGTAGCCTAGTCCAGTCCAGCTTTCCACAGGCCCAATCTTTGTGCACATGAACAGGTGCCACAGCCTAGTTGGGGAGATTTCCAATAACTCCCACAAGGCCTATCCTCAGCCCTGATTTTTGCATGTATTGGCATGTCTTGCAGCCTAGCCAGGTTTGTCCCACATCCAACCCTGTTCTTGTACTCACCCATAAGTGTTGTGGCTTAGCTCAGCCCCAACCACTCCCAGATCCGGTCCACATATATGATGACATGTGCTGCTTGGGCCAGCCTGACCCTTCAACCCTGACTCTTTTGCTCAGCGGTGAGAGTTTCAGCCTAAAGTGCTCCTGGGCACCATTTTTTCTATGCTGCACTCCAAAAATCACATCAGCCTCTCTAGCAATGATCAGTCAGCTCTGGAGGCTTGTCATACTTTGGTGGAACTACAGTGCCGTGGAACTGAGAGAAGAGGCATGAAAGTGCTTCAGGAAAAAATATCACTCTCTTCTTGTTCTTCCCAAGATTGTCTTCCTTGAATAGATGCTTATGAATTTTTTTTAGGCCTTTAGTCAATTTTTGCATTCTGAAAATGATTTTTCATATCAATTTTGCCCACTTTTTTGTCACTTTGGAATGTAAGGATTTGTTGTTCTCCTTTTTCTGCTATTCTAGAAATTGTACTCTAGGAATGGCTAACTATTTGAGGCTGTGTTTGCCACAAATGGCACTTCAATTCAATGGCTTCTCAAAACAGAGCAATTCCTATCCTAAGTAGTAGCTGTTCATCTTGGGTAGGACAAGGGTGAAGCAAGTTCTGGTCATATGGCTCCTTCCAATGTCATCTGTTTTCGTAAGGAAGAAACACATCAAGAATGTTGTATGCAGACAGCAAATGAGCAATCATTGCCTCAGATTTTGATATTTTTGATCATAGTAACATGAAGCTCAGTATGGAAGATGTTCTATTTCTTTCCATTCTAGTTTTAGGCTAATGTTCACCCTGGAAGGCATCATGTGAAAGCTCAAGGAGTTGGATCCCTGTCACTCCCCTGTCACTCACCTGGGAGACCTGGGTTGAGTTCCACACTCATGAGTTCAGCCTGGCCCAGCTCTGGCTTCTTTGGGCATTTGGCGAGGGGAAGGGGAGTGAATGATGGAAAATCTCTGTCTCTGCTCTCTGCCTCTCAATATCTCTGTTGCTCTGATTTTTAGATAAACGAAAATAAGTAAATATTTTTTAATTACTAAGAAATAAACATGATTCTGTGTCTGTTTTCCCATGTTTCATGCTGTAGTCTTTCTGGGCATGGCTGTAACTATCTTCAGGTAGCTGGGCATCCTTCCTAGTTGATAGAAAACTGTGGCTTCTATGGCATTGTGAAGGGTTTCTATGTCCGTGAGTACGCTACAAACAGTCCCTCTCCATATACAGCCAGAGCTGCTGTGTATGCAAATGAAGCTATTTGATGTGTATTTTCAATTAATCAGTGACTCTTGTACAGAGATAAATCAAGCTATTCCCCTACCCTTACCAATCTCAATTCATAGGTTATAATGTTAATGAAAGTTGTTTTGCCCCCATGAAAATGCTTTTGCTTTTATGTTTATCTTCTGCTTATTTCGCTAATTACCCATGCAATAACAGGGTGTTTCAATTGCTCTAAAGTCATCACTCTAAATTAAAAAATACATTTAAAAACAGCAATCCTCACAAATGTGTCTTATGAATGGAGGTGAGCCCTTAATCAGTTGCTCTGCAGTATCTGCACACCTATCTCGGAACAATTGCCTGAGGGGAGCAACAACTCACAGAACCCCATTTTGAAAAAATAGATTTTTTTGTTTGTTTTGCTTTGTCTTTCATGATGTTTAAGCTGGAGTTTTAAAGAGAGTGATTTTGTAGCTTTGGGGAGCATCCATTTTTTTCAGGCAATTGTCAGGACTAAGAACTGGAGCAATTCAAGAAAAAGGGCTCTAGAGCTGTGTTCTCAAAAATATTGTAGAAGCAGAGAATTCAGATCTGAACAGCCAAGTTCAATCCATTTTGTGAGCCAAGGTCCCACTACAAGACAGAAATACAGCTGTGAGAAGAGCTTCAGAGAGAGGACAAATGGCAGGGGCAGTGCAGGCATCTATAACTTAGTGCTCTAGTCATCTTTAATGGAAATGGAACTGCAAGCCTGAACTAATATATAATGTATCATAAAACATATATCTGTCTGTCTTCCAGGTACAATAAATGAGGGAAACACAGACCTCAAAGGTAGGTTGTGGCAGATCTTGCAGAAGGGCTCAAATTACTTGGCTTGTTGTGGGGAGTTGGAGGCTCTGGGGGAGGGATGATGTAATGTCTATTTTTAGTGTTTCTAAGAAATGACTGTCTCTGGCCCGGTTCCACTAGGCCATGGGAGAGGGAATGAATAGAGAGGGGCTGGATTTATAGATCTACATGGGAAAAGTGAGTCAATTGATCATTTTGCAGGTGATTAAGTGCTTTCTTTTTTTTTTTATTTAGAAGATAGGATAGCAAAGAAGAGATGAAGCACATGTAACTGATGGCATTTCCTTGAATGCTCACTGCCTTGACCTCTCACTCCTGCTTTATCCTTTCTCGGTGGTGAAACAAAAACCCATGGCTCTCTGCTGAGGATGGCTCTTTTAGTGGGTTCCATCTCAAGAGCTCCAGTTACCCTCTCATGGATGGGGAAGGGGTTCTTAACCTCTGTCCGAATTACTGATGTTTCAGAATATTCTGTACCTCAGCTAGACAATCCTACTTAGTATATTCTTGCCTATTCCTACTACTGAGTCTCCTTCTTTGGGTGTCACTTCTTCCTATGAGCTGAAAAACCTCAGAGTGTTACTTGTATGACTCAGTTTCTCAACTTCTATAAAGGAAAGAGTAGGCTGTCTCTTTGGGAGTCAAGTCTGTGGAAATTTAACTCTAAATTCATGAGTTTGCCACGAATCACTGTGCTTGAAATGTTACCTATGATGAGTTAATTTTTGTTTGAGAGAGAGAGAGTGCTTCCCCATTTGCTAGCTCATCCCCTGACCGGAACCAGGAACCAGTAACTCAATCCAGATCTCCCATTTGGGAGGCAGGAATTTGGTAACTTGGGTCATCACCCTTGCCTCCCAGGGTGTACATTAGCGAGAAGTTATTGGGAGCAGAGCAAAGATTCAAGCTTTGGCACGCCAATGTGGCATGTGGGTAACACAACTAGACCTCTGTTCTTTTTCTTTTCTTTTTTTTTTTTTAAATTAATTCCGTTGCATGATGTGACACAGTTTCATAGGCTCTGGGATTCCCCCAACCCCTTCCCATGCCCTTCGGAGCACCCCCCCCCTTAAAAAAATTAAATCAGAATAGATAGACTGAGAAATACAAGGAAAGCGTAGGATCTCCGTTCTTTTAAACTGTTTTACCTCTCCATAGAAAAGCACACTGAGATAGCTTTTTGCTTGAAGTTCTTTCAAAAATAGACCAACCTAGTCTCATTCACGCCATTGATGCTACAGATTCTCAGTAGTGCTGGCTTTTCCCCTGTTCCATCAATCCAGTATTTGAGCATGCACAGAAACACACAGATGTACACATACCCTCATGCTCATATGCAACAGCGTGGCTCTTTGGTATGATTGCAAGTTATCTGAGACCAGAGTCTGCCCTGAAGTGAAAGGAACACGACTCTTTTTTCCACACTAGTAGCTTCATTGTTTCGATTCACAACAGTTTTTTACATGCAAATTCTGCCGAAGGGATCCCTGTAGATGGAAACAGTGATGACTTCTGTCATTACACACCCAAGTGACTCCTAACTCACTTGCCAATGTTTCTCAGTGTCAGCTCTGTCTGCACAGCTGCATCTAGATTTTTGATTTTATTGTCACTAATGAATATTTGAGTGTGTTTCACACTAGCCCAGTTTCTCAATGATTTAAAAGCCCCCCTCAGGCTTTGAGCCACTCTAGCTCCCCCACCTCATTTTTGGAGGGTAAGGGGTGCTCCCTCTTGTAAAACTGTCTACAGAGGGGTTTCTTTGGTAGAATAGCTGTAGATTTTTGAACATGACCTGGTATAAGAAATGTGTTTTACATATAAATATAAGAGATGCATACAAATATAAGAGATTTTAAAGAAGTTCCTGGAAAAATGAAATGAAAACAAAGTCTGTATCTGCACAAAAACTCATAATACATATTTTACATGACATTTTGGTAGATTTTTCATATATGGAGAGCTGAAACAAGGCTTTTCCAAACCTATGCTAACTCTTTATTACAGGCCGAATCCTGATTCATTCTACTCCATGCTATTTTAAAGTAATGGTCTTGATCTACCTGAGAAACATTGTATGCCAAACCCATTTCCTCTTTGAGCATATGACTAGACTCCATTTACAGCTTTCCTTAGGATTTCATACAGCCAAGACGCTGAGTTCAGTTTATCAAACCAAATTCAAGTCTGACCCATGAAAAGCTTTTAAGTGTGATCCACTAAGCCTTTTCTTAGGCCACAGGCTTGGTGTGGATAAGCGTAATGGTACCCAACAGAATGTTTTTGTCTCACAGAAATTCCTGGGTTGGAATCCTACCCTGCCATGCGATGGCATAGAAGGTTGGGCCTTTGAGAGGGGCTTAGTTCATGAGGGTGGGGCTTCACGAATGTGATTGATACCCTGATAGCAGAGGGCTCTCCCATCCACTTTCAAACATGTGAGGGTGCAGGGAGAAGTCAGTCATTTAGAACCTGGAAGCAGGTTCCTAACAGAACTTAACCACACTGGTACCTCTACAGTAATTTTTGAGAACAACCTAAACTGAAGAAGAAACAAGGCAATCCTAGAAGCCATGTATTTAAGATGGCAGTGCTTCAAGATGGAATAAAACAACTCCAGTACCTGAATATCTGCTTAGAGCATGAGTTCTGAACTTTATGTAGAAGACGGCTAGACTATTATAGTTTTGAACCATCAAGAATTGTGGGGTTTGTTTATTATAACAGTGAAAATTATCCTCACTAATTTACCCTCCATCCAACCCTCAATTGACTGTTTTTACTACTGCCTCTATTAACTTTTTCCAAGTTTTCTAACTAATGAATTTTCTTGGCACCGCTCTTTCATGGTACCTGAACCCACAAGATCCACGTAATGTACTCTGTATTGGAATAAATCAAAGCTTCATGCCAAGCAATGTATTGGGGCTCAGTTTTTGGGACAAGTCTACTATAGGTAGTTGTATCCACATTTGTAGGTCACTGCTGTTAAGCCAATCACCCTGTGCTCACAGCACAGCATTTGTGAAAATAACAACTCTAGGCTGTGATGGTTCGAGCTTCCACTTGATTATCATGGGGACTTCTTACTACAGGACTTTGAATGAAGACAATTTCCTGCTTGGCATTCAGACTTGGCATTCACCCTCAGCAAGGATGGTCACTGTACACTCTGCCCTTCCCTTTGCCTTTTCCGGGACCTTTGGGGTTTTATGACTCCCTATCATTGCCTGTAGACTGACAGAATTAAATTAGCCTAAACTCAGCTTGAGCATCATGGCCAGCCACAAGTACCTTTAAGCCTGGAGGTGACAGTGAAGAGGAGAATCCACAGGCTTGGCATTCTTCTGTGTCTTCCCTGCAGTCAGCCTTCCTCTCTGTAGCTCCTTTTGAGAACATGAACTGAAAAAGCTTGATATTGCCTAAGTCCCATTTGCTGGGCTTTTCTTTACATGGTACTGACTTGAAAGGAGTGGTTTATGTTTTCCATCTGTCTTTTCTTGTCTTTATTTTCTTTTTTCCCTTTCCTTTCCTTTCCTTTCCTTTCCTTTCCTTTCCTTTCCTTTCCTTTCCTTTCCTTTCCTTTCCTTTCCTTTCCTTTCCTTTCCTTTCCTTTCCTTTCCTTTCCTTTCCTTTCCTTTCCTTTCCTTTCCTTTCCTTTCCTTTCCTTTCCTTTTTTTGTTAACCATTGTGTTATGGGGAAAACCAGCAGCATTCACTCCATGTAAGCCCAAAGAGTCCCCTGGAGGTTGCATTGCGTAAGCAAGGTTAAGAACCAGTTTTAGAATTCACAGGCAGAACATTGTATTTCAGTCACCAAGGTATCTTGCTGAAATATAGGTGCTGTTTTGTTAGATCAGAGATAACCCTGGGATTCTGTACTACTTCAGTTTATTTATTTTTTTTAATTTCTATGGGAGGACTATTTAGTTTATTTATTTGAAAGGGAGAGTAGCAGAGAAAGGAGGGAGGGACGGAGGGAGGCAGACAGAGAGAGAGAGAGAATCTCCTATTCTCTGGTTCACTCCACAAATAAGCCCAAGAAAACAGACTCTGAAGTGGTAATTACTGTGCAGGAAATTTGTGCTGTGTGCTCTCAGTACACAATACCTGTTGAAAGTAGATGAATCAGAATTGAGAAGAGATACAGTTGTGAAAACCAGCTCAACAAGTCTTCCAGGGAGCCGTGCAACTGGATGATACTTCAGAGCAAACCAGAGACAGGCGATGAGGTCTTCATGCTCTCTCATGGGTTAGTCATTACATGTGGGCTGTTCAGGGGGAGGGGAAAAAAACACCAAGGGAGGACAGTCCTCCTCATTTTTATTTATTTTAAAATGATTTATTTTTATTGGAAAGGCAGATTTACAGAAAGAAGGAGAGACAAAGATCTTCCATTATCTGGTTCACTCCCAAAGTGATTGCAATGGCCAGAGCTGAGCCAATCTGAAACCAGGCGCCAGGAGCCAGGTGCTTCTTTGGGGTCTCCCACTTGGGGTGCAGGGTCTCAAGGCTTTGGATCATCCTCAACTGCCTTCCCAGGCCACAAGCAGGGAGCTGGATGGAAAGTGGAGCAACCAGGATATGAACTGGCACCCATATGGGATCCCAGAATATGCAAGATGAGAATTTAGCCACTGAGCCATTGCACTACCCTCCCACCCCTTTTTAAAAAGAGATTTATGGGCCTGGTGTGATAGTCTTGTGGCTGAATTCTTGTCTTGCAACTGGCGGGATCCAATATGGGCATCAGTTCATGTCCTGGCTGCTCCACTTCCCATCCAGCTCCCTGCTCGTGGCCTGGAAAAGCAGTCAAGGACAACCCAATGTCTTGGGACCCTGCACTCACATGGGAAATCCAGAAGAAGCTCCTGAGTCCTGACTTCAGATTGGTCCAGCCCTAGTTGTTGCAGCCACTTGGGGAGTGAACCAGCGGATGGAATATCTTTCTTTTTGTCTCTTTCCCTCTGTAGATCTGCCTTTCCAATAAAAATAAAGCTTTTATAAACAAATGAGATTTATTTCTTTATTGAAAAGGCTTAGTTACCTAGAGAGAGGAAGAATGAATGAGAGAGAGATCTTCCACCTGCTGGTTCCCTCTCAAAATGGCCACAGTGGCTAGGATGGGGACAGACAAAATCCAGGCACCAGGAGCTTCTTCTGGGTCTCTCATGTGGTTGCAGGGACCAATGCATCTTTAGCTGCTTTCCCAGGCTCATTATCAGGGAGCTGGAGCATAGAGATGCAGCACCCAGAATGTGAGCAGGTGCCCATATGAGATGATAGTGTTTTGAGCAGTGGCTCAACTTGCTGTGCCCCAATGTAGGCCACTGGGATTCTGCACTTGTAACAGGCTTCCAGGTAGTGTTGGTTGCTGCTGGTTCTGATATCACACCACTTTGGGTAGCAAGAAGCTTGGTTACTTCTCAGATCATTGTTTACCATTCTGCCCTATAGGCTGTTATCTGGCAGGATAAGAACTGGGGGATCACTTCCTGCCTCTCGTGTTTAGAAAGTGATTTAACTCTATTCCACGAGGTAGGAACTGTGAGCATTAACTATCATCTCTGTATTAAGACTATCTACGGCAACTTAATTGCTGGGTACTCAGACTATCTAATGGCTTATCCTGTTTATGCTGCTATAATATAATAGTGTAGAGACACCATAATTTTAAAACAATAGAAGTTAGTTTTTTCACCATTCTAGATCAAAGCCCTAAGTTTGGCATCCAATGAGGGCACATTTCTGCTGCCAAGAGAATGCCTTGTTTCTGTCCTGTAGAAGAGATGAATGCTGTGTTCATGTGGCAGAGAGATGGAAAGGCAAAAGCATGCTCACCAAGAACACGAACCTCATTCATGGAAGTGAAATTAGCATGATGTAAACCTCTTGAAAGCCACACTTGGCTTTTTTTATTATTTGAAAGGCAGAGAGACATACACCACGTGCTTACTCACACATGTGTGTGCACCTGCACATACAGCTCTTCCATCTGCTGGTTCACTCCCCAAATGCTCACAGCAACCAGAGCTGGGCCAGGTTGAAGCCAGGAGGCAGGACTCAGTTTGGGCCTCCCTCATGAGTGGTAAGGAACCTAAAGACTTAAGCCGTCACTGCTGCCTCCCAAAGTGTGTTAGCAGTAAGCTAAAATCTGAACAGTGGAGGGCGTGAGGTTGGTGCACTCATGTGAGGCTGATCATAAGACCAAGGTAAAGTCCAAATGAGAGAGGGAGAGGAGGACAGAACAAGTGATAATGGAAGGAAGACAATCAGCAATGGGCACTTGACTGGGCTGGGTAATGGAATGCTCTTTCACCATGGGACACTTTGACTTTCCAAGGGATTGTGTTTGGACTCCAATGGCAACTTTCATATTAAAACTTGTCTTGGGAACAGATTCTGACAATCATTCACATGAAGCTGTCAGAGACCAATGATAACATTTAATTTGATCTCTTTTCCTGGAACATTAAGATTCTAACATGTTAACAGAGGGAATAAAATAAACCCTAAGGATTAGAATTCTGGAGTTGAGGTCGTAGGAGTGGTTAAACACAGCAGGGTTACATGAATGGCTAGTATGCCTTCCTCTTTGGCCTTCAGGTTTCTGTCTTTTTTTCTCTTAGTGTTTCAATGTCTCTGTATCATTTTTCTCTCTTCTAAGTTGAAAGAGAACACATGAGGCAAATATGGGAACCCCAGTGGTGCCCTTGGCCTCCAAGTCTGCATCACTTTACAAGTCCATCACCTGTAATTGACTGCTGACCCAGTTGAATCCAGTTTCCAGATCTCAAGTGAGAAAGAATAACCCTGCTTGGATCCAAGCTGTCTCTGATACACTGAGTTCTGGGCAGGCTAGGGAGGCTCTCTGGCCAGACTGGACAGTCACCTGGCCAATTCCTCTGTGCAGAGCCATGCATGAGGAGACAGTGATCATCTCTGTTACACTAGAGGGAGTTTTGGGTGCCTGTAATTTCAGGATGCAGATTCCATCTCATATTTGATTATTTATAAAGTCAAATTTGTCCACAGTAACCATTCTGGAGAGTTGAGAGCTATTGCTGGGACTGTTCTTTTAAGCTATGCTCTTCTGAAAGAAGGTATTAAAGATCAGGGACAGTCGGCAGTCTGGTTTTATTCTTGTGAGTCTCAGATAACTCTAGTAGTCTGTTAATTAGCCCCCGGTCCAGCTCTCCTCCACTCTGTTTCCTGTGATGAAGTGATGGGCATGTAGGCCTAGACATGGTGGCACCTTCCTTGCAATTTTGTTTGCCTTATTTTCCCAGAAGTTAAGGTGGAAGAATTCCTTGTTGCCTCAGTTGCTACAACAAAGAGAGCATGATGCTTCTCAGAAAATCCTGCCCACTCAGACTTTAGGAGAGAACAGGGCATTGGCCATCATTGAATTCCTATAGCATGCCAGGCACAGAGCCAGCATACGCCTGCCAACTTCCACCATTGATCTCATAGAAACAATGGAATATTTGACAAAGAGAAATCCCATGTGATGGGCAGGTTTCTAACTGCAGAGCTTATTTTTCAGATATTGTCTTTATTTTCATTTTACATATTTCAGTTATTATTCAAAGAAAAGATTTCATGAATTTCATAATTTCAAGAATATAATACTTTCCTCCCCCTCCCTCCCTTCTTATTCCTGTTTAAAAGTTTTTCCTTTTAATTTTTTTGTGTGATAACATGCTTTCAATTTGCTGCATAATCACAGGCTCACTGCTCCTGTAAATGAAGAGCTCTATCAGTAAAAGGTGGAGAGATCAGTGTCTCCCAGGGGAATAGACAAGGGTTCTAGATAACAATCAAATCATAAGATGTCAGTTCTGCTTGATACATGTTAAGGGGTTTCTGTTGCTCTTTCCTTTCTTTTTTTTTTAAATTTTTTCCCTTTAAAAAAATTTTTTTTCAAAGGCAGACTTTTACAGAGAGAGGAGAAGCAGAAAGAGGTTTTCCATCTGCTGGTTCACTTTCCAAATGGCCATAACAGGCAGAGTTGAGCTGATCAGACACCAGGAGCTGAGAGCTTCTTCCAAGCTTCCCATGAGGGTACCAGAACCCAAGGCTTTGGGGCTATCCTCTATTCTCTTCCAAGCTGTAAGCAGGGAGCTGGATCAGAAGTGGAATATGTTAGCGCTTGTAGGCAGAGGAATATGGTGCTATGCCGTCACTCCGTATTTTTTTTTTTTTTGTACATAGAAATCATTATGGTGCTTTGATACTTCTAAGCAGGGAAGGAGTATATGCATGAAGGATTTGCTATGCCCAGGGAGGAGGGGGTGAGGGTAAGGTGGTCTGTTTTGGATATTGAGGAGGCCACGAAAAGAAGAACTTCAGATGGGAGGTATACATTTCTTTCATCTAAACTTAAATTTTCTTCTAACAAAGTTTTTATTATTTCAGAATCTTCCTTCTTGGAAGGTTTAATAGGCTTAAAACAGCTAATTACCTCATAGCATGCACCTTCTCGGTCTGATTAAACATTGTTTAATGGCTATAATTGAATTGCTGGGCACTTTGGAACCTTCCGGGATTAGTCTCCAGCTTCCTTCACGAGAGAACCTATCAGGTGAAAGGTGAGCAGGTGTACTGATGTTGGAATTTAAGTCCAAAATTGCAAATAGATGGAAATTCAGTATCTACAATAACAGATGGTTAACATCTATTGAACATGTTAATGATCAAGGCATATTCTTTGTTTTTCAAAAATGATTTCAAGTGTGGGTGGTATTGTTTCAGCTGTAGGAAAAAGGTACTCTATGTTCAGAAATCAAGAAATTTGCTCTGGAGAGGTATAAGGGAGTAGAGGTTAAGAGACATGGATTGGAATTCTGGAATAATGCTGGTTAGGTGTGGAATGTTAATTTCAGTTTTCTCATCTATAGAATGACCAAATTCAAAGCCATCTATTTGACAAGTTTTGAATGAGAATAAAATGGGATCCCATATGCCTAATTCCTCCTCTGACTGATCTGCAAGCAGGGCAGCTCCTAAGAGGCACGCGTGGTACTTGAATTTAGCTCTGTTGGATCTGTTGGATTCATATTGCCTTCCATGGGGAAATTTGCATTTCAAAATGGCAGTAGATTTCTATCAAGGAAAAGTCTGGAGTCAGTTCTTAAGTTTGACTGTTGGTGAAAGCCCTTCCTCTCATCTGTATACACGTATGTATTTCTTTTAGAACATGTATGTATGAATATTAGGGTAGAGCAAGAGAAATCATACCATGATGTGCGAAGTATACTTACTGTGAGATATGTTAGCAATATTAAGCAATCCTTTTGCTGCTTGTTTTTCATAATCAATTTAGTTGAAGTACAATCTATATACAATAAGACACTTACGTTTTGTGTTTGATGAGTTTTGAAAAACGTACACACATTTGTCAAACTACCATGAGAATCAAGTGGAGAAGCTGTCATTTTTCCAGGAAGTTCTCACAGCGCTTCACAATCAGTTCCCCTACTCTCAGCCCATGTTACCACTAATCTGTTTATATCATCATAGATTGCATAGGTTTGAATTTCATATAAATGAAACCATACAACTTGAACTCTTTTGTGGTTTTTTTTTCTTTTGCATAAGATTGTTTCTGAGATTCATGCACGTTATTTTGTGGACTAGCAGTTTGTTCCCCCTGCCTCCGATTTATTTTTACTAGGTAGTATTTCATTGTATGGTCTCACACATATGTCTATCGATTCATCCTGATTGACAATCATTCACCAAGGGTTAGGACCAGACAGTGGCACCTTAGACCTGGACAACTGTTATGCCTTCAGACACCTTGGCTTTGCCAGACACATCATTCACTGTGAAGTGAGATGGCTGTGCGGCCAAAGGAGCGGGATTACTCAGAATGCTGTACTGGGTTGGCAAATCCAGCAAGTCTCTCTCCCAAATGGTTGTGAGCATGTTGCCATGGTTGGTCCGGGCTTTCCCCTTGGATGAGTCTTCTTGAGGGTGGACAATGATGTGCCCTTCAGTCTTAAGGTCATGGTCTGTAGTGGGAGAGGGGAGCTGGAGGAGGCACAAGTGGAGCACAGACTTCAGAAGGCAGATCGCGCAGCCCAGGGTTACACACGCCAACTCTGCTCATGGCAAGGAGACAAGGGAGTCTGCCGCAGACTAGGGAGCTTCTGTTTGTATTCATTCTCCAACCTACATATAAAAGAGATAGATGTGTAGCCAAGGGGGTAGGAGGAATCCTAAGAGAAAAAAAAATTATAAAGAGGCAGGAAACCAATTTCAGAGGTCACAGAACAAGGGCTTTCAGAGCTGGAAGTGATTTCAGATTTCATGTTCTCTCCTTCTTTAATTTCACAGGTGAGGAGACTGAAGCCCAGAGAGGTTAAATGATTGTTCTAAAGTCACACAGCTACTTAGTGGCAAAACTAAGAAGAAGAAATGAGATCTTCTACCTGTAGGCCAGAGTTATTTTAATACAAACAGTGACTGTCCAACTTTTTGTTTAAAAATCCCTTAAAATAGTTTTATCATGTCACTCTTGGAAATGTAATCTAAAGCTCGAAGTCATTTCTTATTCACCACGCATTTTTTTAAAGATTTATTTTTATTATTACTTTTTTATTGGAAAGGCAGATATACAGAGAGGAGAGACAGAGAGGAAGATCTTCCGTCCGATGATTCACTCCCAAAGTGAGCACAACGGCCGATACTATGCCGGTCCGAAGCCAAGAGCCTCTTCCAGGTCTCCCACACGGGTGCAGGGTCCCAAAGCTTTGGGCTGTCCTCAACTGCTTTCCCAGGCCACAGGCAGGGAGCTGGAAGGGAAGCGGGGCTGCCGGGATTAGAACCGGCGCCCATATGGGATCCCGGGTGTGCAAGGCGAGGACCTTAACCACTGCGCCACCGCGCTGGGCCCAATCCACCACACATTTTTAAAAACACTTGAACAATCTTCAATAGGTAAACATTTTATATCATTCCTTTTTTTCTTTGAACCTAAATTTCCTTTCTGTTCTCCCCAAGAAACATACTCTGTACTCGAAACATCTTTGTTTATCACATGGATACAGTTTTCTGCATACATCATGTCTACGTACACACATATAAGTGTTATACTTATGCAATGTCATTTTCAGAGTCTGCA
Source organism: Ochotona curzoniae (assembly GCF_017591425.1). Taxonomy (NCBI): domain Eukaryota; kingdom Metazoa; phylum Chordata; class Mammalia; order Lagomorpha; family Ochotonidae; genus Ochotona; species Ochotona curzoniae. The sequence goes on along the minus strand of NW_024465023.1, from coordinate 12,983,012 downwards.
TTAGTACATTTCCCATTGCTCTAACAAATTATGGAAAGATGGTTGATGTATAAAACAATGGATTTAACTAGTTCACAGTTTTGGAGGTTCAAGAGAATGGCATTGATAGCTGCTCAGCTCTCACGAGAGACTTCTTGAGTATGTCACGTGGCAGATGACAACATGTGAGAGTGCAAGCAAGAGAAATCAGAGGGCTAGACAGGAGCCCAAAGAGTAAGGAGCAGCCAGTGACACTCTTTCACAAGTCACTTTTGAGAGGACTAACTGGATCTCACAAGAATTATCTAATCCCTTCTGGGAATGGTAACCCCGATGACCAAATCGCCTCATCTAAGGTCCTCTTTTTTTAAAAAAAGTATTTAACTCAAGCCTCTATTTGATCAATTTCCAAATGGCTGCAAAGCCAGGGCTGGGCCAGCCTGAGGCCAGAGCCCTGAAACTCCTTCTGGATCTCCCATGTGAATGGCAGGGGCCATTTTCTGCAGCTTTCTCAGGCATGTTGGTACGGAGAGCTTGATGGAAAGCAGAGCAGCAGGGACTCGTGAGAAGTCAGCATCTCAGGTTGTGGCTTATCCCATAGCATAGCAACACCGACTCCTGAGAATCTTCTTAAAGTCTGGATCTTCAATTGATACTCACTACTTCTTCTTAACCTTCTTTATCTATCTACCTATCTATCATCTATCTATCTTTTATCTTTATTTTGCATTCACTATTTCTACATGCGATTGGCTGAAGCAGTCAGATGCCAGTCATGTTCTCAGGAAGAAGAAAAAGGCAAAATGAATATAAGAGCATTTCCAATGTACTACTGACCAGATTCTGCAGGAAATGTATTCTCAGATTTTTCTGTGGGAAGCTCTGGAAGTCATGTTGTTGCTACAGCAGTGGCATTTCCCTCAGTTTTTTTGATGATGGATTGTGAGAAATGAGCTGACTGCACGGCCTCCCTCATTGAAAGCAAAGTAACTAGCAGCCCAGTTTTGAACCTACTGGGTTTTGTCCACTGCATAGCTTCTCTTAGGTTTCTGTTGATGAGGTCTCTGGAGAGCAATGGAGGCTTTGCTACTCCATGGCAGCTGGAGGTGTCTCCCAGGGTGGCCTGGGAGGCCCCTGTTGCTTGGAGTCCTGAGCCATGGCCTCTATGAATATTGTAGGTAGACCTAGATGTCCTGCACTCAGTGCTCTGGGGTTTCAGGAAGCCCTGAGTTGCACATCTGATGTCCCAGGAAAGGTGTGCTTCTTGCTGTAGGAGAGAACATTCCCTGGTCTCCATTACCTTGCGGACTGGCGTGCTTTTAAGGTTGCGTATCTTTTGGGCTCCTGCCTGAGGAGAGCCCCAGGAAACTCTCCTGGCAGGTGAGATGGGAAGCTTTCCCCTGGAAGGCCATAACATTGCATTCACACCTTTATCCCTGCTTGTATCATATTGACATGATCCACCAGTGAGGTTAAGGACACATCATTAGGAGAAGAGGGGGAGAAGAGTCCTTAGCACCTACCACAGTGCCTGGGAAATGGGAGTGGCTCAATCAGTGGCAGCCTGTTTGTGGGAAACTGCTCTCAAGGCCTTAGTTCTCTTCATCTTACTGATTTGCTTGTGTCTTAAAAAGCAGTTACAAGATATCTTAACAAGCAGTTACGAGATGTGTTTATGTCCCATGCTTGCATTACAAGAAAGTAAGAAGCAGACATGGAGAAAGAAGAAGGGGCTGTCTTGTAACTGGTAGGCAGTGTTTTCCCAGAGATCCCTGGCAGATCAGTGCTATATGGCCATCTAGAAGCAGTGAGAACATTTGAAAACGCAGACATTTTCATATATGCTTGCTCTCTTAAACAAAATCTACATCCTTGTAGGCAGCACAGGGGTCTATTAGTTTCCTGGGGTAGTCTTAATATATAATTTGTTTAAGTGACAGAAGTATATTTTCTCACAGTTTGGGAGGCTAGAAGTCTGAAAGGAAGGTGTCAGTGGGTTGGTTCCTTCGGGGAGCTGTGAGGGAGTACCTGTTCTAGCCCTTTCCCTTGGTTTCTGGTGGCATTCTGGTAATCATTGGCCTTTTCTTGCTTGAAGATAATTCATCAGCCTGATTCAACTCCGCCTTCAACATCACATGACCTTCTCCCTCACTTCTATCTCTATGGCCAAATGTCCTTCTTTTATAAGGACAGAATTATAGTGCATTGAGGCCTGCCTTCAATCAGTCCTCAGCAAAGACTCCATTGGCAGATAAGATCACATTCACAGTTACTAGGCTTAAGATGTCAACATCTTATTAGGGAACAAGAATCAATTCATAATAGGTAATCTTAAAACATGATCTCTAAATTTTTCAGCACTTTTCCTATGAAGAGGTATTGTCTCTATATAGGTTTTGCAAAGATATTGACTAACAGAGTATGGTCGAAGTGATTTCCAAGGGCCATAGAAAACCTTGCAGTCCTGCATGACTTTCTTGAAATGATCTTCAAGAATCTAGTTGTCTTATGGATATTAGAAGTCTCACCACCCTCGTCACTATCCTGGCAAAAGTCACATGCGAGTATTTCAGTCAACATACATATCTAACTAATTTAATTGGTGGCTCCTGGCCACCAATTGGTTTCAATGCTAGTCTGTGCGTTTGTGTGTGTAAATTTCAAAGTCCAGCCCAGTCAAGACTTCAGATGACTGCAGTTCCAGCTGGCACCTATTCCTGAATTTCTGATGCACAAAACTGTGCACAAAAACAAATGATTGCTTTTAAGCCATTGAGTTTGCATATCAGTAGAGAACTAGCACAGTCAGAGAGAAGAAGAAAATGAATATTGCTCAATCAATAGGAGCTGCAGGGGAGAATTGTCATCCGCAGGATGGCCCCCATAGAGACCCTCATCAGGCACTTGTGTTTCCACCAGGGATGGAGCTCACACATTCATGCTTGAAATAGCTGCTCAAGTATGAGAATACTACAATAATTACTCTCAAAATGTTCGTTTAATATGAAAGGAAAAATGACAAAGAGGAGAGAAAGAATGCGATATCCTGCATTGACTAGCTCACCCCTCAAATGTCCACAACAGCTAGAGCTGAGACAGGTTGAAGGCAGGATCCTGAAACTCCATCACAGTCTCCCTTGTGGGCAGTAGGGACATGACTACTTGAGCTATAATCTGCTGTCTCCCAGGATAAGCATTACCAGGAGGCTGGATCAGAAGTAAAGTTTCCAGTACTCAAATCAGATATTCTGATATAAAATGTGAACATCTCAAACAGTTGCTTAGCCTACTATGCCAAAAGCACCTTCCCCCAAATAATCCTTTTTATTGGGGAAATTGTGTCAGGGACTTTCATTGTTAATAGCTCCAATGAAGGCAGTGGCCCCTGCCTTGGCCTATTATCAGATTAGTTTGCCTGAACTAGGAGAGAGATATCATGGGAAAACACTGTGTTATTTGTATAACTTCTTTTTCACCTCTTACTGTGATTTTAATGTGTCCCCCTAAAGTTAATGTGTTGGATGTAATCCTCCCAACTCTATGGTAGTAGCAATGAGAGGTAAGGCCTTGGGGAAAAGGTTAGGATTAGGCCAAGTTACGAGGATGTGGCTCCTGTGATGGCATTAGTGACATTATAAGAAGAGCAAGAAAGGCTGAGGTTACCAGGTGTTGTGTCTTACCATGTCGTGCCCTCTGCTACATGCCTATGATGTTATTTGCCTATGAGACAAGAATGGTTTTACCAGATGCTGAGCTGAAGCTGGTAGCATGTCCTTACCCTTGCACTTCTCAGCTTTAAGAATTGCGAGACAAATAAGCATGTGTTTCTCATCAATCACTCAGTCTACGTTGCTGCATTGTTACAGCAACAGAAAATAGAATAAGATATTGCCCTATCCCTCCCCCCATTTTTATAGTTAAAATCCCTGAGAGAAGAGCTTTCTAGTAGACCTTGAATTGTACATTGTGGGTTTCAGTTTTCTAATTTACTCTGGGGGAACCCACACCCAGATGCTGCCTCTCAATGGATGGGTGAAATAGGAACCAGGAGTAAGAAGAATGTACTGACTGTCGTGAAGGTCATTCTGTGCTGAATGGGTTACCTGTGGTTCACTGTCATCTCCGACACCAATATTCCATGGCCTTTATGCCCACATGGCTGTTTTTGTGTCTTGTAAGGCTCAGGGACTTGTTATTGCTTCTCTAACCCTTCTTCACACTGTACCTATGCTAAATATTTGCTTTGCTTAACCTTTATTCCATTTTCCCTGACTTCTTCATATTCATCTTTAGGCTTTGAACAATCTTTGCAACAGCAGTTGCCAAGCAATTTCCTCTCCTTTATATACAGCACGTTCCTCTTGAAATTCTATCCATTTACCTGAGCCCTTTGCTCAACCATATCACTGTTCTTTAGTTTTTGCCTGCATTATGTGGCAACCATAGATTCTAAAGCATAACCTCAGTGTCTGGAAGAGGAGTCAGAGTGGTTAGAGGATAGGCTTTGGAGTCACATAGCTGGGCAAGGGTGAGGGAGTCTAAATCATGGTTCCATTACAATAGGTGTGTAATATGAAGCAAGTTAATCAATTTTCTGAACCTCAACTTCCTCAACTGCAAATTGGTTAGAAAATTATAGTTCAGGCCCCTACAGTGGCTCAATGGCTAAATCCTTACCTTGCAAGTGTGAGGATCCCATATAGGTGCCAGTTTATATTATCGATATTCTGATTCCATCCAGCTGCCTGCTTATGGCCTGAGAAAACAGTCGAGGATGACCCAAAGCCTTGGGACCCTGCACCCACATGGGAGACTAGGAAGCAGCTTCTGGCTCCTGACTCCTGGCTCATGATTCCTGGGTCCTGGTTTTGGGTCGGCTCAGTTCCAGCTGTTGTGGCCATTTAGGTAGTGAACCAGTGGATGGGAGATCTTTCTCTTTATCTCTCTTTCTCTCCATAACTCTGATCTGCATTTCCAGTAAAAATAAATCCTTTAAGAAAAGAAAATTATAGTTTTTGAAGACATCCACAACACTTGCTCACATTCCACATGCTTTTCTAAAACTCCATCATCTCCCCTCTAGAAGTGAGGTCTCTATCCTTTCCATTGGATCTGGACAGGACTGTGCTAAAGAGCAGTTAAAGGCAGAGGAAACACTGCTGCATGATTTTAGAAGCTGGGTCCACAAAGAGGATGTAGTGTCTGCCTTCCCTATTGAAACACTTACATTGAATCTCTGAGCAATCATGGAGTTTGGTTACCCAGAACCTACCTTGCTCTGCAAAAGCCCAGATGTGTCAGAGATCACATGAGGAAACTCTCTAAGTCTGATGGCTGATGCTCATTATTCAGATTCCGCATTCGTGAATCTGTCTCACTAAAATGTACTTGTTGCTCCAAATCAATACTTGTAGCATGTTCAAGGTCACTCAGGAGCATGTGCAGGGAGGAGAATAATTTGTCACACAGGGTGCATGTTCATCGTTGAGACAGAAGAGGTGATGCTCTGCTTTTTTATTTTGTGCCCCATTTAGTGATATACTTTCCCTAGCTCTGGGCTTTTGGTTGGTGATTTTACCATTTAAAGTGATCTCTAGGTAAAGTGTTAAAGTGCTATCTAATGTCCCTAAGCTCAGAAAAGCTGTGATGCTCTTAGGAGGGAATATGTATGGTAGATAAGCTTTATTTTCTTGTGAGTTATTTTGCTGTTTGGCTCTGAGTTCCATGTTAACAAATCGACAGCATATATCAAAGAAAGTATCTTTAAACAGAAGCACACATAAAACAAGGTTATGGACTGAACAGGTGACCAAGATAAGTGTGATCAGAGACGAGCACTTCCCCTAGGAGTAACAGTTCAATATTCACTTATTTAGTGTTTGAGGTGATTTTATAGAACAGAACTACCATAGATAATGAAAATTGACTGTACACGGAGAGATGCTCTCCCAGTCACCAGCTGCTCCAGCCTCCTGCAGTTGCTGTCTCCACCTCTGTTTCAGTGAGATTTCATGAAAAGCTAATGACAGGTCAAGAAAAATCCCCCAAATTCCTGACCCTCAGAAACCATGAGATAGAATAATTTTGTTTCTCAACAAAATATTGTTATGATTTTGTTGTGATTAGATAGTGATAATGTTAGCAACAATTTTCAAATTGGTGTTCAAACCTGTTGCTGCTTTAAGTTGCGATACTGTTCGGAGTGATGGTGTCAATAATGCATGCTTTGCAGGTAGGCGGGAGGATTCAATGAGACTTCATTACATCATATGGAAAGGGTTAAATATTATTAAGGGCCAAGCACTCTGCTACCATTAATATTATGAGTCCTTTTATTAGCCTTTTATATAAACATAGAATTTTACAGCTGGAAAACAAGCATTAAAATCACTGAGGCCCATCTCTATATTTTTGGGAGTGAAGAAACAGAAGCCTCGAAATGGGAAATTGCCCATCCCACACACAAAGTGGATGACAGAGTATGAATTAGAAGTAAGATCCTTCCTCTGTGCCAAATAGGAAATACTTGGGACAGTTTCCTTCACGTTCTTCAATTGTAGCTGTGCCTCAGTTATTGAAAAAGCATATATGAATTAGATTCAAATGCATAGAAGCCTTGCAGTTTAATTTGTCCTTTTGGTCTCAGAGTCATTGGCAAGATAATTTTGTTTTAGTCCATTGGCACAAAAGAGGGTTCTTAGCAGGGGGCAGGTACATATTGTGTCCTGGGATATGCTTAATTCATATGAGTGTTAGTTATTGGGTTTGATTAAATGTCTGAATGAGAGCTTGATCCATGTGTGGTAACTTCCAGCCCACAGTGACAAGCAAGGGAATTAACTGACAGGAGAGCAAACAAATGCCTGAATTGCTCCGTGTGAGGTTAGGGAGGTGATGTTAGCTATAGCATTGATCTTCAAAACTTTAGATTCACAGATCCTGTTGACAGTAGCTGGTCTTTGCCCCAAGTGCCTAGTATATGTTGGAAATGAGCCATTTGTAGCGTGATTCAGAGTCACTTTTTTTTTTTTTTTTTTGCATTTCCTGGGAATTAACATGGGACAACAGAATGGCACAAAAGAAAGGCAACCAAAACCTCCAAGTATTTGTGCCTTTGAGCACTAGGCCAGGCTGGTGAATGGAGACAGGGAGCTATAGATGAGGCCGCAGTCTAGAGTTAAGCAATTCTGTGTACAACACTAGAACCTGGAGGTCTTGGATATGGTAGAAGCAGAGAGAGGGTTTCATTCACCCTTGCCAACGCTTTACAACATATCTGTTCCTTAAATGGTACTTTGGCCTGTAAATATATACCTCACTTGCTGCAGTCACTTATGAATCTTCTCTCTCTCTCTCTCTCTCTCTCTTTCTCTCTCTCTCTGCTTAACTGGCATAATTTATCATTTTGAGAAGGAAATTTAAAAAGGCTACAATTTTGAAGTAATGAAATGCCACTTTAGATGAACTTAAAGTATCAAAGCCAAATGCGAAATCAAACCAGTAACTAGTCCTACACTTGTTATGTCTGATGATTCGGGGCTTTAGCAATGTCCAATAGGGTCCCCTTGTCTCTGGCAACACAACTATGAGGCCACAAACCTAGGAACAGAAGTTGTTTTCTACCCACTTCTTCTTTGCCAGAAATGTCCTTTTTCCTTCTGTGTCCTGAGGCCTGGTACATTACAACTGTTGCAAGTTAGAACTTTACCTAGTTCCCCAAGAAGGAGTGAAAGACAGATCATATCTCTTTTCTCCAGGGTGGTCTTACAGTTTAAATCTCAGAGAGAAAAGTCCCTTTAAACTGATAGGGTGCTAGTCCTTGTTGAGTCAGCCAGCTCGACACCCTAAACAACCTGTGGAACAAATTTAGCTTTCTGTAATCAAAACTCAAAACTCACCTGCTGCTGTGGTCTGAGGGTCCATGTGTCTTCAAAATTCCTGGTCTGTAATTCAAGCTTCTGATGGAACAGTGTTGAGGAGAGAGGTTGGGGCCAGTGCTGGCCTAATAGGTTAAGCAAGCCACCACCTGCTATGCAGCATATGGATGCCAGTTCAAGCCCTAGTTGCTTCACTCCTGATCTAGCTCCTTGAATATGTGCCTAGGATAGCAGCAGATGACCCAAATCCTTGGGCCTCTGAACTCACAAAGGAGATCCAGATGAAGCTTCTGCCCAGCCCTAACATTGGGGCAATGTGGAACCAGCAGATGGAAGGCCTCTTCTATGTCTCTCTATCTCTCTCTGTAATTCTGCCTTTCAACTAGATAAAATAAATCATTTAAAAAAGTCAAGGAGGAGGGGCATTTGGGAACTGATTAGGTTATGAAGGTAGAGCCCTCACAGTTTAAACTACTACTGTCCTCAAAAGAGGCCCCAGGGAGCTTGTTTGTCCCTTCTGCCACGTGAGGACACAGCAAGGAGATAGCTGTCCATAAGGCAGAAAGTGGGTGATCACTACAAACAGAACCTACCCCTGCTTGCATCCTGATCTCAGTTTCCAGCCTAGTGAGAAATGAATTTTTATTTATATGGCACTTAATCGTAGCCACAAGGCCGAAGAGCAATTGAATTTTTGTTTACAAACCACCCAGTCTCTGGTATTGTTATAGCAGCTTGTTCTGACCAACTTAACTGTGTAGAATTTCGTTCTCTTCCACTGCACAAAAAACTATCTCTCTGGAATACAATTTGATTTACTCGTGTGTGACAAAGTGTTGATACAAGATCATAGCTTAACATGCTATTCCACGAACACTTAAGAGCCTAATCTTTCAAATCAGGTGAAATATATCTCTAATAGTTAAGTCTAGGGCAGTGCAGAAGGAAAACGGGAGGGACTTCAGGGTAGGTCAATCTTTCTAGGATATTTTAAATTTTACAATGGGATAGACAATTCTGATTAATTTTAAGAAGAGTCTTGCTTAGTGATGAGGTTAGGAGGAATAGCACAATGCTACTCAGCAAAACTGAAGACCCCCAAGGCAAGGAAAATATGTGAGAAAACCTCCATATATTCAAAGGAAACATGTGCAGAATTCATGCAAAATGAACAGAATCTATGCAGTGACTAGTTTATTTTGGTGTAAAAGAAAAATAACACACATTTTGGAAGGCAGCTATGCTCACCACTGTACCACCAACACCACCAATATCTCACATTTTAAAATAACACACATTTTCATGAACTTTTTGCAAACTTCGCATGCTGAGGATGAGATTGGAAATTCAAGGGGGACATAGAAGGCAAAGCCAAGTGTGTGACTTTGCTGCAGTCCCCCCAGTGTTTTCTTGGTCTGGGTCAGAAGCACGGTGGCATGGCTCCCTTTGGACTTTTTGAGTGCCTGGGATCAAGAGTGATATTTGTCTCTCATCTAGGGAAATTTTGAAGGGAGAGGTTAGCTGGGGCAGTCTCAATAGTAATTCAAGGATCTGGTGTTGCAGTGTAGCTGGTAAAACTGCCGTCTGTAGTGCCAACATCTCATATGGCCACTGGTTTGAGTAGCTCCCTGTTAATGTGTCTGGGAAAATAGCAGACGATGTGAGACTCAGAATTTCAGGTTCCTGGCTTTGGACTGGTCCAGTTTTGGCATATATGGACAGTTGGGAGAACAAACCAGCAGACGGATGACCTCTCTCTAGGTCTCTCCCTCTCTCTCTGCAAAACTTTGTTTTTTTCAAATAAATGGATAAATCTTTTTTTCTAAAAGAAGTATCCAAAGGTAGGGGGATACAGAATAGGTGAGTAGTCCTGCAATTTAGTAAGCCATGCTGTGGTTTCTGGGGCCGAGTGGACTGTGGACAGGATAGGTGGAGTCTTCTTTCTGGGACTCTGTCTCCAGGTGTATCCTGATGGGGCAAAGGGATCTTGGAAGTAAGAGGTAGAAAAATCTGAGGCAGCGAGAACTTGTTAGTCAGTGTGTCATCAGAGTCAGTAGACTGCCACCAGAGGTCCCTATAGATAGCCAGAGATCCTAAGGCTCTGCCCCTCCCTTGCACCTGCAGTCTTTCAAAGAGATAGCACTTAGATGCTACAAAAGCATCTCTGACATGAGCTGTATCTCCTTTCTTAATCATCTCTCTATACCAGAGAAGCAAGCAGAAGTGTGCCCAAATGCAGAGGGTATCATCCTGGGTTCCATGAGAGAATTATTATGAGTGATACAAAATGGGGGCTTTGTTAGAAGACATAAATCTCACACATTATTGGAGCTGGTCCATCAATCTATGTGGGATGGGTGATAGGTGTTTAGTATGGAGAGCAATGTTTCTGTGAGCTAACCAGACCAGCTTGAATAGCTGAATATTAGGAGAGGAGAGGAGAGGAGAGGAGAGGAGAGGAGAGGAGAGGAGAGGAGAGGAGAGGAGAGGAGAGGAGAGGAGAGGAGAGGAGAAGGGAATTCTGGGGAAATTCAATTCCATGTGAACTCAGTGGCTGAAAACCAGGAGAAAGAACTGGCATGGCTTTTTATTCATGACAGGTTCTGTGAGCAAGGAGGTCAGGCCTGAGCCAAGGGAAGGGGAGATGCTCTGAATTGGGTGGGAGATTAAAGCGCTAACTTACACTGAGTTTTTAAATACAAGAATGGGGCTTGTTCTTAGAGTAGCAGATTTGTTGAAAGTCACAGATTTGTTTAAGATGTTTTCAGAGAGTGGGAAAATTGGTTTTATGTAATGGGATGGAGGGAAGCAATGAAGGAAAATATATAAACCTCTTGCTTATATCCAGTCGAATTTAATCTTTTTAATCCAATTACACAGACATTTAACTTATGCAAATTCAGCTGTCTATACAGATACATTCTTTTATGTCACTGCATCTGTCTTCAGAGTCTGAATAAGTTCAGAACCACTCAACTCCTGCAAATGGTTGCTATTATGGGGTCAGAAGACTAGAAGAACTGATCAACATGAGACTGTGTCTGGTTGTTATTTTGTTAAGGGTTAAAGCTGAGGGTGCTTCTTTATTAGACTGATTAAAGTCAACTAGAATCTCTGATTTTCAGGGAAAACAACAATAAAATCCCAGATCTGTTTTGGGTTCTATCTACTTCCTCATATCTTTAGCTTGATTATGGAACATTTAACATGAGTGATTCTGTTTTGGAACCTAGTGCAAAAGAACTCAGTCCACAACAGTGATCTTCCACATTATTTTTTAAAAGATGTGTGTTTTTTTTATTTGAAAGGCATTTTTTTACAGAGACAGAAGAAGAAACAAATCTTCCATTTGCTGGTTCATTCCCCAAATGGCCACAACAGTTGGAGTTGAGCTGATCTGAAGCCAGGAACCAGAAACCAAGAGCTTCATCTGGGTCTTCCATGTGGGTGCAGGGGCCCAAGGACTTGGACCATCCTCTGCTGCTTTCCCAGACCATAAACTGGGGACTGAATCAGAAATGGAGCAACCAGGACACAAACTGATGTCCATAGGGGATGCTGGTGCTTGCAGGCAGAGGATTAGCCTGATACATCACAGCACCAACTGGACCCTCCACAATTTTAACCCATGTGAAGACCTTACAGGTCATTAATCACTCATCATTATGAAAGAAGAAATCTAGTTCACAGACAGGTGAAATATTGTGCCCAGGGTCACATGGTATCTTTAGTGACAGGTCCAGAACTCAAACCCAGTGTCCCCAGGTTAAAATCCACTTTGTCTTGCATCTCCCATGTGTCATTAACATGTTTGTCTCTTTGGTATCATGGTGATTCTCACATGGTTTCAAGGTGTCTTGGGGCTAATGGTCCCTACAGTTTGGGCCAAGAGATTGTGCTTTACTCATTCTAGTGAGAGGCAGGGATGCAGGGCCGATCTCGGGAGTGATAGGGCTCTCTTTCTAAAGATTAGAACTGATTTCACCTTTACTGTAGTATTCCCAGGGTGGATCAAGTCACCTGTTTCCTCTGATTTATCCCCTTGTGTGTAGCCTGAGTTGCTTCCCTGGGTATGTGTCTTGCTTCTGTTCTGCTGTGGTCTAGGGCCAAGGCATAAGACTCATCTCATGATCACAGCTCAGAGGGACTGTGGGCGGATTGACTCCGAGGCTGATGTCCCAGCCACACTCGACTGTCTATGAGGCAGACTTAGAAAGTGCTCTGATTCCAAATGTTCAAGATCATTCTGAGTTAACTTTTTCTGAGTTGCCTCATGTCTCCTCTGAGACTGTTCTCAGTGCTGGCCTCTGTCAAAAGAGTTGTAGTCCCATAAGAGTTCTTTTTGAATGAGAGTGATTATGTCTGTCCACCCCCTCCATAGCCTGTCTGATTCCAGGAGAGACAACACTTAGACTGCTTCTCAGACCCCTTGGGACCATTAGATACTGAAAACAATTCATCCTCCATCAGAGGTTTGATTTGATTTTGTGACTTCTCCTTCTAGGATTTCAAAAGCAGGTAAAATGAAGCCTTCCTGTGACATTTGGAAATCCTGTTACTCAACCCACTCTCCATGTCTCACTTGGGAGACAGATCTCCAGATACCCTCTAGTTTCTAAACCTCTTGGTTTCAATCATGAAAATGTAAGCCTCTATTGTTTTTATTTACACCTGTTGTTCAGTGTTGCTATGCCAACCATGTGAGCACTGTGAATGTGTGTTTGCCCTTGCTGTCTTTCTCAACCCAGAAGAGGTCATTTGTGTCTTCCACCTTTCCTTAAGACAACAGAAAACCACAACACCCATACAAAGACCAGCAAAGTTCATGTAAATTGGTGCCTTTATTATCATTATTATTATTATTACTATTATTATTACTTCAAATTAGTATTACATGTTTCCTAAGTTGTTTTCCACAGCTGACCAATTGGAGGTCTCTCAAATCATCTGTTAATTGTGGTGGGTTTAAGGTTTCTCTTATAGAACATACATATGAGTCTGGCTTTTTTTTTTCTTTCCTTGAGTAGCCCTGGTACTCTGAGGATGGTGCAGTGAATGTATAAATCTCTCTCACCCTGGAACCAAGAATGAGACCAGAACATGCGCTGGGGCCTCAGCTACCATGTGATAAAAAGGAGGAAGCCACAGAAGCATAATAGAATGAATCCTGTGTCTTACCAGGGCATTTCCAAGGGTGTTTTCCCTGGGGACAGGAGATGCAGGGAGCCTCTAGAAAAGCTGAGATCCTTCAGTTGCTCTATTTGTGTGTTCTAGAGTGTCCTTGAGAGCTTGGCAGGAAGCCAGGGATGATGTTGAATCACGTGCAATGGATACGTGTTTTTCTGATGTTTCCCAAAGGGCTGAGAGGGGGATTCAGAAGATGGGGACTCAGCCTTTGATCACAACATCTTACCAACCAGTGCTCAGAAATCGATTTAATAAAATAGTTGGAAACAAAAATCTTTTCTTGCCTCAAGCTGGGCAAGTCCTAACAGAACGATGATCAGGAAGCATCAGTCTTCAAAGCACATTGCTTTCTTTTTTACTGGATGCAGGGCTTTCAAGTCAAGGGTTTCACCATGTGCCAAACCCTTGCTTAAGGAGCTGAGTTGTGAGGGTACAGAATGGGACAAAACAGACATGCTAAGGAAACCTGAAGTCATAAAGGATGTTTAAGCAGGAAGATGCTACAATTCATGGATCTTCTAAAATGGATCTTTGTGTGTGTGTATACATATATATGTGTGTATGTATATATATAGTATATGAAAAATGTGCCCATATATATCAGACCTTATACGAGACTCATATATATGAGTGATTTCAAAATATTTGTGAAAAAATGGAATTAAAGGTAAATTTGTTACAAAAATTAATATCCATGTATAATTTATCTTAATAAAGTCTTTTGGAAGACTTTTTGCTTAGATGAATTTCAGAATTGTTCTGTGCCAAAATGAAAGGATATTTTTGTTCAATTTTCTTTTTAAAAATATTTATTTGCTTTATTGGAAGGGCAGATCCACAAAGAGGAGAGAAAGATCTTCCATCTGTTTGCTGTCTCCCCAAGTGGCTGCAACAACCAGAACTGAGCTGATCAGAAGCCAAGAGCCAGAAGCTTCTTCCAGGTCTCCCATGCAGGTGCAGGGTCCCAAGGCTTTGGACCATCCTCCATTGCTTTCCCAGGCTGCAAGTAGGTGACTGGATGAGAAGTGGAGCAGCTGGGATACTAACCAGTGCCCATTTGGGATCCTGGCGCATGCAATGTGAGGATTTGCCGCTGAGCTATCACACCAGGCTCTATTCCATATTTTTTCTACAACCTTTTTGAACTACCCTTATAAATTCTCATTCAGCCAGGATCTGTGTCCAAATGGCTGGGATTTAAAATATTTTAGATTGATTAATTGATTGATTAGAGAGGGAGATTGGAGAAAGAGAACACTCCCAGCTGCTATTACATTCCACGGATGCCTGCAATCACCAGGGCCAGTCCAGGCGGATGCCACGAATCAGGAAGCAGTGTAGGCCCGTGTGAGATTGATAGGAACCCAACTGCTTGAACTCCCACTGATGCCTCCCAGGGTCTGCATGGACAGGAGGCTGGGGTCAATAGCAGAGGAGAGACTAGAACCCAGGCACTTCCCCGTGGGTTGCGGGCATTCTAACCTCTAGCCTAACTGCTTGCCCACAACTGTATTTTATACTGCAATTAATCTTTCCGGAGTTCTGTCATTAGGCCAACGGTTTTCACAGTGTTATCCTTGGGCCAGCAACATTAGCACACCTGGAACTTAGTAGAATCGCAGATTTTTGGGCCCCACTGCAGACCAGCCGTATCAGAAACTCTGACGTGAGGCTCAAGACTCTGTTTATACAAATCTACCAGGGATTCTGATGTATGTTCCCGTTTGAGAACCATGCTTGAGGAGAGTCTGTGCTCACTGCTTCTGGCATCGCTGTCTTTTTCTCCCTCTGAATTGAAACTAATATGGTCACATAAAAAATTGGCTGCAACACTCCATCTGAAGTTGTGATAGGCGTTTAATTGGTAATATTATGCAGATCTCTTGTAGCACCTGGTTGTGAAGGTGAGCAGTTTGGGAAAAGAAGGAACTGCAAGTATGATGACCTGACAGATAAAGTCAGATGGAGAAGGAGGCAGAGAAAAAGAGAGAGAGAGAGAGAGGGAGATATGCACATGTGTATCTTGGGTACTGGTTCATGCCTAAATGTGCACAACAGCCGTTTGGGCCAGGCTGAAGTCAGGAACCAGCAACTCCATCTGCGATCGCCATCTGCCAGTGATCCAGGTGTTTGAGTCATCACCTGTTTCATCCTGGGCAGAGAAGCTGGGAACTCAAATCAGGTCCTGTGACGTGGGATGAGGGTATACCCAGCATGGGGATAACTACTGTGCCTAATGCCTGCCCCAAATGGACAGATTTTCAGAAATTAATTTGGGTGAGCTTTTATTCTATGAAATCCCTCTGTCTCTCAGTCTCTGTAATTCTGCTCTTCAAAATTCTACCTTTTTGAATGGTGAGGTTACAGAAAGAGAAGACAGTGAAAGAGAAAGATGTTCCATTTGCTGGTTCACTATCCAAACCGATTTGAAACCAGCAGCCAGGAGCTTCTTCCGGGTTTCCTGTGGGTGCGGTGGCTCAGCCTGATATGGCCTGCCCCCCCCCCCAGTCTTGGCACTTACTGGCAGGTAGTTTGGCATAACCTGACCAGCAGACACCCATTCCGGCTCTTCCCTGTGAATAATACAGCCCAGCTCAGCCTGGCTCACCCTAGACCCAGCTGCTCTATGTGAACCAGCAGGTACAGTGGCCTGACCCAGCTTGTCTCGCACCCAGTCTGGCCCAGCCCAGACTCAGTCCTCATGCGTGCCAGGGGGTGCTGCAGCTAAGGCTGATGAAGCCTATGTTCTGCTCCAACACTGGCAGGCAAGTGCTGTGGGCTGGCCCAGCCAGGTAACCCGTCAGCCTTTCACAGGCTGGCGTGTAGCAAGCAACGTTATTCACTTAGCCCACCCCAGGTCTCCCAGGTGGGCTGGTGCCTTGGCCTGACCCAGGCATGCCCTTTGGTTTCCTCCCCCTAAACCACCCGTTGTCACTCCCTCCCCACCTGCTATTACAGTGGCCCGATCTGTGGAAGACCTCAGAAGTCTTTCCTGTCAAACATGTCCTGAGATGCCCTCATTCTAACATGGCCCCAGATCCTCTTCTCCGGGCAATCTACAGCCCTCTTGCCACGTGGTGGTGCCTGGGCGCCAGGGTGGAGTAGACACTAATTTCATCATCACAATAACTCTCTGAAACAAGTATTAGCTCTGTGTTACAGGGTGATGAATGGGGTTCAGGGGGCCCAGCGCGGTAGCCTAGCGGCTATTAAGTCCTCACCTTGAATGAGCCAGGATCTGATATGGGTACTGGTTCTAGTCCTGGCCACCCTGCTTCCCATCCAGCTCCCTGCTTGTGGCCTGGGAAAGCAGTCGAGGACGGCCCAAAGCCTTGGGACCTGCACCCATGTGGGAGACTCAGAGGAGGCTCCGGGCTTCAGATCGGCGCAGCTCCGGCTGATGCAGCCAACGGTTGCGGAGTGAATCAACAGATGGAGGATCTTCCTCTCCATCTCCTCCTCTCTGTATATCTGACTTTCCAGTAATAACAACAACAACAATCATAATAAATTGGACCTTCAAATTTATTTGTTAAAAAAAAGAATGGGGTTCTGAGAGGGAAAATAACTCACATGAATACAAAGTACTATTTGGTGTCAACTATTAATGTTGGCATTCGGTGATCTGGATCCCAGGCCCATCTTGTGAGTCTGTCTCACTATGCTGCTCAGTATTCTTTCCTTTTTGTTTCTTTTTTCTTTTTTTTTTTAAAGATTTATTTATTTTTATTAGAAAGTCAGATATACAGAGAGGAGGAGAGAAAGAATAAGATCTTCTGTCCATTGACTCACTCCTCAAGCAGCCACAATGGCCGGAGCTGCACCGATCTGAAACCAGGAGCCAGGAGCCTCCTCTGGGTCTCCTACATGGATTCAGGGTCCCAAGGTTTTGGGCTGTCCTTGAGTGCTTTCCCAGGCCACAAGCAGGGAGCTGGATGGGAAGCAGAGCCACCAGGATTAGAACCGGCACCCATATGGGATCTTGGCATGTGCAAAGTGAGGACTTCAGCTGCTAGGCAATTGCGCTGGGCCCAGTAATCTTTCTTTTGAGGTTTCCTAGGCATCACCTACACTCTCACTTGCCACTGCCATCCTGTACTGCAAACTTTTGCAAATTCACATCTGAGCCAGTTTCCTGTTCTAGCTCTGCAGGTCTCTACCATCAATGTGAAGGTTGCTACCACCCCACAGCCCCTAGGCACAGGCTAATCTAAGTCCTGCTTGTCTCAACCACCTGATGTGACCTCCTGCCTCTGCATTTAGCACACATAAAAGCATGGCTTGGGATGGATTCCATGAATTCTACAAACATGTTGAACTGTTATGGAAAACTCAGCAGTATCTGACGGGCACAGGAGTGAGAGGAAAACACATGGGGCCTCTTGCTACACCTCAGGCTCTTCATTTGTTAAGCAGCACCTGCAGGACCCACCTCACCGGTTGCACTGAGAATTCGGCGCAGGTGGGGTCCTGGCAGGCAGCAAGTCAGTGCTCCACGCTCCCTCTCTCTGTACCTGACTCAATCTCCCCACAGTCTTTACACGCTGTTTGGGGGATTTTTTCATGCCTTAGGGTGTCTGATTCCTGAACTTAATCCCTTTAACAGATCCACTGGTAACTGGAGTCGGTCAAGATTCTTGGCTCTTAAGACAGAATCGGGTTCCGGAGTCTGACTTGAGAGATAGTGGCCACTTAACTACCTGTGTGACCTTTAGGAGATTACTTAACCTCTCTGAGCCTCAGGCCTCAGGTGTGTGTGTGTATGTTTCGTGAATTTATTGTATTGCCACTGCCGGCTGAGCTCAGGTCTTGACCGCATGCTTGCGCAGCGTCCAGCTGCTCCTTCTGCTGCTGCTTCTCCCTGTGTTCGTTGGGGTGGCGGAGCATGGTGTGTGTTTTCTTGGGCTGAAGGTCCAGGAGCTTGGATTTACAAAAGCTTCACAGTAATAAGATTATCCAGGCGAAAGGTTTAGCACATAATTATTTACTCCCCCCCCCCAAGTGCTGTCCCAGCACACTGTGGGTCATATCCTGTGTGCTCGCCATGACACCTTCACCTCCAACTGCCATTCCCCACCCCGACCCCGCCCCAGTCCCCAGCGGCTTTTCTCAGCCAGGCACTGAAAAGTGACAACATCCGTGTCCCAGACAGGCAGGAGGTGGCGGCGAGTTCCTCCGACTGGGGCTAGAGTGTTTGAACACGTGGTCACCGGGTCGCAGCCGCACAGCGAGAACGCAGCCTGCTGAGTTCTCCTTGCTACGGGTCACGTGGTCATGTGGCAGGAAGGGGCGTGCTCTGGCCAGCAGGCGAAAGGGAGCGAGCTGCTGGGACTACGTGATGAACTTTTCTCTGTAAAGTGCACAGCCTCGGGCATTGCATCACAGTGGTGGAAAATGGACTAATACAAGAGCTACAAGATGAGAAGTGTGTGTGTTGTTTTAACCTGTTAAGTTTGTGGTAATTTGCTAAAGCAGCGCTAGGAAATGAATAGTTAATTGTTTACAATGTGTGAGAAATTGTTAACCCCTTGCATTTATTAATTGACTTAACTGTACAAACAAAACCCGGAGTAATAGGTCTTGTGACGACTGTGCACTTTAAACATAGTAAGATGAGCTTTCAGGATATAAGTAAGCGGCAAGGCCAGGTTTTGAACAAACATCTTTTCTTCTCCTACATAGACTCCCTAAACTTATGTAACACTCATACTTTTCTCCTCTATTTTGTGCTGGGCAGGGTGGGTGTAGGAAAGCTGACTCTTAGAGTATAAGTACAAAAGCAGAATGGGCCTTCTGAGAAATGAAGAGTAAAATTTGCTAAATTGAAGTTCCTACTGCACAATAAATATTTAAGAGGTATTTGTTGATGAGTTAAGCTACCAGGCCAGGAATGCTAGTAGGTCTGCATGGCATATATATTCTTTTCATGCATGTTGTTGCTTTCAGATCTATCCAGCTGTGTCTTTGCAGTCAGGTCTGGGTCCAAAGCCTCTGCAAGTTGGGCAAACCTGCTCCCCAGTGAGTGTCTCCCAGTAGAGCTGTTCCTGGAGAGTTAACTTCCTATGATTCCATGCAAATGAAAGGGAGCTATGAGCCCAAATAATTAAAATGACTCAGAATAATCTGGAATAGTTTCTCCTGGGCTCTTTGCATGCACATGAATATCTTTATCTCATCAGAGCAATCTTAAAAATGGCTTTACATTTCCTGTGTATCAGCTGATGTTTCTGGGAAGTCACCTGGTACCCTGAGGATGTGAGAGCACAGTCAGGAGGGGTGGGACATTTTATATTGATCACCCACCAAGCAGGTAATCCTCAGGGGGAGAATCGCGGAGAATGTTCCCCCATTTCCCTTCCTGGTGTTTATTTGTGTAGATGTTTTGGATGGCTGTGGCCTCTCTGGAGACTCTGTCTCTAGATAAAGAAGATTGTGTTACAGCTCGCACACTCATTCTCTGTCCTTCCATAGTTTTCTGGTCATTTCCCACCATCTCAACCCACTCTTGCCTGCGTTCACCAGCTTCTCTCTCCTCTCACTCGCAGTGTTTTCTGTCCCGGTCACTGCTAGCTAGACGATGAACTGAACAGTAAGCCTTCGGCCACAATGTCAAATGGGGATCACCAAACCCAGGCGCCTACCCCATGCCCTTGCTCACATCCGCTGTTTCTAGTTTGAATATGATCTGTTCCCAACTAAGGCTTTGTCCCAGTGTGGCAATACTGGAGATGTGGGGAGTGACAACAGCAGAGACCTCCTGCGCGGATGAATGCATTCCTTCAGGAGTTCCTGCTCTTGCATGACTGGGTGAATTACTGCTTTAATGACACCCGGCAAGGCTGCTCACCGTTCCACATGTTCCTGCTTGCCCTTTAGCTTTCAGCCATGAGGGGAGAGCGGCCACAGAGCCCTCATTCCTGCCTCGAGAACCATGAGCCAAATGAAGCCTCTTTTAAAAACAAACACCTGTCTCCAGGATTCTGTGACAGCAGAAGAAAATGAACAAGGATGCTATCTCCCGGGGGCATCTTTGTGAAAATTCAAGTGAATAGATGTCACTGGTATTAATTCCCTGGTGCCTGAATTCAGCCTAACCTCTGTAGGTTTTCACCCAGATGCTGTGTGTAGCTCCCTATACTCCTTGAGCCATTTGTTGGTCTAGTTCAGGGAAGCTCACATTTTGAACCTGTGCTTAGTTATTTCCCAGCATGAATGGATTTTGGATTCTTTCCTGAAAATGTTTGATTTAATTAACAAATTAATTAATTTTGGATGGTGCATCCAAGTAAGATATTAGAAGACTTGGTACGTGGTTGTATCGAAAAAAATGAGTTAGACTGGAAGACAGAAGTGGTCTGTTTTAGGATGAGGCCCTTAGGAAGCCTACTTTAAGTCAAGGATGTGGAGGTATAGCAGATAGTTTATTGGAGGGTTACAGAATCCAGGAAGCATTGTTAGAGGGTAGACAGTGAGGGGGTAGATAACAACAGGTAAGTATTTCTGAGTTAGATACCATGGTAGGTGACTGAATCTCTGAAGGATGATGAGGGAACATGCCTTAACATTATGCCATTTAACACAAGCAAAAACAAGTCATCATATGGGGAATTGCAGGTGTTTGTAGCAAGAAACTCTTGGCATGCCAGGGTATCAGAGACGTGTGGTGAAGAGATGAGACAGGACTGGCAGCAGCTGACACAGCATCATAGTCCCAATGGCAGATTCCAATGCAACATTTCCAACTTCACAATGTGTTTTTAAGATTGGCCTTGTTGCTCCCCCAACTACCTGACCCCTAATAATGTGCTTTTCAGGCAATAAACACAGATATGTATGAGGCAAAGCATCAAATGAATGAGTGCTTCATGGTAGAAATTGAATCCCCATCTCAGATAAGCAGGTTACCCATTTATCACTAAGAATTGTTTCCTGTGGTCAGCTGTGTGCATTCTCCATATGCATTTTTTATTTGTTCTAGAACCCGGGAACTGAGAACAGAGACTTTTCCTCTTGCTGTCTCAGTTTGGCTCATAGTTTGCAGGTAATATATTTCAGTAACATTTAGAAAAATTTACTGCACAGCTTGTTCTACACACAAAAGCTAAATGTTAACGCAGTGTTTTACTAACTGTGCTAAAATCAGCTAGCCAGCTGGTGAATTACCCAGAGGACCTTTAATGTTGAGACTCACATGGGGTTTTGTAGCCAGCCTGAATGTCATTTATGTAAAATCACAGTGGAGATGTCAGGTGGGTGCTCTTGAGCTTTATGGCTGGACTGGGCGGATGAGATATGTATGTGGAGTTTGTTCTCCTCTGGCATAATCCCCTTCTCTAATCCTGCCATGTGCATGGCTCACATGTGCAGGGCCTCGGGTCATGGCAGAGCTGCACCAGGGTGCCAGCTGGGAAGCATTTGTGTTCAGTGGGTTCATCATTTAGCAGAAGAAACCACAGATGACAAGTGAAAGCGAGAGGCCCAGCTTTATCATCTATTCAGTCTGGCTCCTGCTAGAAAGCAGGATAGTGCCAGGGTAGAGAGCAGCAATGCCACCAGTGAAAGCAAAGACATTGAACTAGGTCTCTCTCTCTCTCTCTCTCTCTCTCTCTCTCTCTCTCTCTCTCTCTCTCTTTTCCCTACCGAGGTTTACCCTGCCTGCAACTATTTTCAGTGAGACGTTTTTTCAGCCTCTGAGCTCTGGTTTGCTCATTGGACGAACAGGTGGTGAGTGTACTTTGATTTTCCAGGTAAGGCTAATAAGAGAGTGTGTGTTCATCCACGTATTCACTCAGTGACATGAGGGGCCACTATATAGATGCCAGGGATGCAACTTGTAGCTGAAGAGTCCTGGCTATTTCTCCCAGGGCTATCCTAACCCAGACTTGAAAAATTAGGAGTCCGTGCTTCTTTTGACTTATGAGTAGTGGCAGGATCAGGGACAGACACCGTGGAGACTATTGCCAGATGGTGGTCATGTCAAGGATACAAACGTGCTGCTGCTTCCTTCAGAAACTGGGTGTTCCTTTTCCTGGAAAAGTGAAATTTTGTGGTTGCTACCTAGGTGGTTCTTG
This sequence comes from Ochotona curzoniae, assembly GCF_017591425.1. Taxonomy (NCBI): domain Eukaryota; kingdom Metazoa; phylum Chordata; class Mammalia; order Lagomorpha; family Ochotonidae; genus Ochotona; species Ochotona curzoniae. The sequence goes on along the minus strand of NW_024465023.1, from coordinate 12,960,898 downwards.
TTCTGTTTTGTTCTTCATCGTAATTCATATCCGCTTGTTGAAACATTACTCTTAGCATCATAAATCTTGCTTAAAATCTCAAATTATTCTAACATGCTCAACTGACTTGGTTGGTTTTCACCTTCCAGCTCAGGTTCTGTGCTTGCTTTCAGTTCTCTCTATCAGCGCATGTGAGCACAAGTGAATTGTAAGCAAGAAGAAAATCTAATATGGTCATGAGAGGCTCGGTAGCTATAAGGTTAATGCCATCCAATCAAAGACACATTATCTACAAAACACTTGTTTGCATTCAAAAGCTATCTTAATTTCTCATTCAGTTATTTTCTATGTCTTTTCCAAGGGCACATATAGATAAGGTTCAAATACAACTGCATCACTCCAAAGTCCACACCCTTTTTAAAATTTTAATGAGAGAGAGAGAGAGAATGTGAACATACGCAAGAGAGTGCTCCTATCCACTGATACATTCTGCAGATGTCCCTGTGGCTCAGCCTGGGCCTGGCCGAAGTCGAGAACCAAAAACAGCTCAAGCATTTAGAACCCAGTCACCATGCGGGAGACCTAGATGAACGTGCTGTCTCCTGGCCATGGTCTGACCCATCCCTGGACATTTCAGCCAAATGGGAGTTAATCAGTAGATGGAATATCTCTCTCAGTCTCTCTCTTCCTCTCTCTCTGTAATTATGGCCTTTAAGATAAATAAACCTTTTTTAAAAAGCTGAAAGTAAGCCAGCTTTAGAGGTAAGCATTTGGCTAGTAATTAAAACACTGGTATAAATGTCGGCATCCCACTTTAGAGTGTCTGAGCTAGACATTCAGCTCTGACTCCTGGCTTAAGTTTGCTGGTAATGCAGATTCTTGGAGGCAATGGTGACCACTCATGTAAATGGAATGCTGTCACCCACAAGGGAGACCTGGATTGAGTTCCCAGCTTGTGGCTTTGGCCTGGTCTAGCCTTGGAAATCGTGGACCACTGGGAAGAGAACCCATAGTTTGGAGCTTGATTTTCTCACTACCACTCTCTCTCTTTTTCTCTCTCTCCCATTCTCAAATAAATAAATAACTAAAATTTAAAAACATGGCTCTGCTCCTATTATTTCCACCACTACACAGTGCAAAAAGCCAGGAGTGGAGGAAGGGAGAGCTTACCACACATGTGTTGCCATGCACCAGACTTGAGATAGGTTGGAGTGGGGCTACTGAGGGCTTATTCGAGATATATAAAATGGTTACTAAGGTCCTCCACAGACCTGGAAACTGCACCCACAGGCAAGAAATTTGGGATAGAAAGTGGGTCGGATAGAGGGACAAGAAGGTCTCCCAAGACCAAGCCACTGCACCTGCCAATACACATGAGAACCAGGTTTGGGAACTAGTCTGGTGCGGCTTCTAGAAGGTCTTCCCCAAAAGGTCATTGCACCCCCTGGGAAAGTGCAAGAGCAAGGGCTGGGAGTAGGCTGGGTCAGGTTGCTATACCCATCAACACAAAGAAGAGCTAGGCCTGGGGGCAAACCAGGTAAGGGGCCTTGGAGGATCTTCCTGGCACAGGCCATTGCACTGGCCAGTGCATTTGAAGGTTAGAGCAGGGGATGGGCTGACCAGACCAAGGCACCCACCAGAAAGCTTGAGAGCTGGGTCTAGGGGGCAGGCTGGGTTAGGCTGCTTCAACCCCTATCATACAGCCAGGTAGGAATTCTTCAGGTGTCTCCCTCACTAGGCCACTGTACCCAAGAGGTACAGTGCAAGAGGTAGTGCTGGGCTGCTGTCGGCAGGCTGGGACAGAGGCAGGCTATACCAGGCACACACAAGACTCAGATATGAGGACCAGCTCAGTGGGGGAGGTTAGGGCACTCCTCAACTAGGCCACTGCACACAATCAGGGAACATTCCATAGAGGTGTGGTCTGATCTCAGAGCACATATTGCAAGACTGGGCCACCCTTGTTGCTGCTTCCATGCAAGGGTAAAGAACAAACCCAGGCCACATGAAAGATAAGAGAGCCAGCTCCTCTAATCCAGCAGAAGATCTAAGGTGCCTCTTCCAAGAGTGGGAAGAAAAACAGGTTGAACCACATTTGAGGCTATATTCTACAAGAAGCATTTAAGTCTGTGGACACTATGATATGGATATGGACAGCTAAATGGCCTTAGAACTTAAACAGAAAGAACAATAAAGAGCCTATATGGGGGGGAAGATGGAATTTATTATCACTTGCGCATTGAAGCCGACAGCCTCTCAGAGTAATTAGGATGAAGGGAGGGTCTCTGGCCAGTGATGGAATCTACTATATGAGGGTCAGAAATCGCAGGCCTACCGTTCAAGTCACATCCGTAGGGCATTCTTTCCCTCACCAGGGTCTCTGAGGCATCAACATAGAATCCCCTACATCCCCTGGCAGTGTTGTGATCTGACAGCAAGGAACAGCGGGCCTTTTCCCCCACTCCTCCTAGGGACACAGGAGGAAAGACAGAGATGTTTCTCTCCCTGCTCTTGGACCACAGCCCACATGGCTAATTCCCCCCACCCCTTGCCACACACACTTTGTAGTGAACATTTCAAATGTTTTGCATATTTTTAAAAAAATTATTATTTTATGATACAATTCCTTAGGCTCTGGGATTTCCCTTACGCCTCCCCAAATCCCTTGTCTCCATTGATTTTACTTGTATTATTACAATAGTATAGTCCTTCATAAACAGTTATAGGTCATCTGTTATTTAAGTGTATCCTGACACTGTAGGTATGGACAATGGCAGACAGGCCAGCATCCCATTGTCAAGATATATTTAACAGTTTAATTGGGAGTCCATCTATGATTTGCAAGTAGACATGTACATGGCATTGTACCTTCACATCTCGATATGGTGGTCTCTATGACACGGTTACCATACGACCCCTTAAATGAAAAGCCATGAAACAAAATCAACAACAGAAAGAAAAATAAAAAATGTACAAAAGCATGAAGCTAATTAACATGCTACTGAGTTGTCCAACGTGTCACTGAAGAAATGCAAAAGAAAATAAAAAATCTTCTTGAAGAAAATGATGCTACTGTATGACATGTGTGTCACTGAGAAAATTAATAAGAAAAATTTATTTTGAAGAAATGGAAATAAAAACAAAAATATTGAAACCCATGAGCTGTAGCAAAGACAGTATTTAGAGGATCATTTAAAAAATCAGGTGCTTCCAAAAAACAGAAATATCTCAAACAAATTATCTAATAATGCATCTCCAGGACTTATCGAAAAAGAAAATATGAACAGGAAGCAAGAAATGATAGGAATCAGAACAAAAATAAATGGAATTGAAACTAAAAAAACTACAAATTGCAACAAGAAAGAGCTACTTTTTAAGTTGAGCAAAACAAAATTTTAACCGTCTTAGCAAAGAAAAGCAAGCAAGAAAAACCCAGAAAAATTAGATGAACATTTAAAAATAGTTAAAATATTTTTCAAGTTCTATTTTTCATTTATTATTATTATTATATTATGATATAGTTCCATAGGCTCGGGGATTTTCCTAACCATCTCCCCAAGCTCCCTCCCACCACTGATTTTCCCTATATTCTATTTATTTTAGTATGAGAAATCTTTAAAAGAAATCCATGAAAATTGCATATCACAAAAAAACCACACATGAACTAATTAAAATTTTATGTCAAACTTATCTTTAATTCTTATTTTCTATAAAATTTCTTTTTACAAAGACAGATTTTAGTTTTTAATGAACTTATAAACAACAGATATAAATACCATCAGTGATTAAACTTACTTAAACAACATACATATATATTCAGCTGTAAGAGGTTTACAACATTCTGTGACAAACTTATTTTTAAAACACCAAAAACATTATAAGCTCAATACGGAGTCCTAAGCATTATTCGGTAATTTTAAGCTTTTTTTTTTTTCTCATTTTGACACTTTTTCCATGTTAATGTAATATTAATACAAAGACACCAGATTCAATGTAGTTCATAGACACAATTCTAAGAACATAATGATATTCCCTTCTTCCAACTCATTCCTCCCCTGTGCCCTCTCCCTTTTTAATTTTTGAGGTAACAGCTATAAAGGACACTATGATTCAGGGATTAATGTGCCAGAGAAATAAAGAGATCAACAACAACAATGAGAACAACAACAACAAAAAAAAAACCTACAAAGATCCTAATTCAGCAGTAATACAGTCAAGTGCAGTTTTCTTTCCCAACAGCTTAATTTCAGATCCAGCACCCTGCTAAATAATAGTGTGGCAAAAGCAGCGGGAAGGCGGCCCAAGTGTTTGGGTCCCTGCCACCCTCGTGGGAGACCCATATGAACCTCTGGACTTCAACCTGGCTCATCTGTGGCCGCTGTGTCCATCTGAGAAATAAACAGATGGGCGATATCTCAATCTCTCTCTCTCCCTTCCTATCCCTCTCTTTACAACTTTCTAAAACACCACAACAAAAGAAAAAAACTTTAAAGAAGTTTTAAAAAGCATTTTAAGAATGTTTTAAGTGAATAACTTTCAACAGTCAGAGGTAGAAAAGCCCTAATAATTCACAATCGTGAGAACTTAACAATTGTCACAACTGTGGCTGAAGACTGTTCACGTCATTCTTCTGACATATCAAAACAGTATAGTTGAAAATAAAAGAGCTTAACTCAAAACTAGCATAGGCACAATTTCCCTACAAACTTCTATGTTAACCTAGCTGCCTTTTCTACTGAAAAAAACAAAAACAAAGCAAAAACAGAAAATATCACATTTCACTATCTCACTTAATCCAAATACAGTGGCTACAACTAGGAATACCTACAGCACCCCCAATATGATCCAAGATGAATTTCTAATAAAATCAAGTTCTACACATCACGCTGGCTACTATTGCATCCCAGAACTTCAACTTCTACATTTGTAAAAACATTCACGCAGGAAACAAAACAAAACTACTGCTGCTCTGCCAATCTCCTTTGGGGTGCTTGGTTCGGCAACACATGCAGTACAACTGGAACAATAATCTGCTCTGTGACGCTTAGACACCTTTCGTGTTACACTTGCTTTTAGTAGTTTCCCTTTCTGCAGGTTTTCTGTCATTGCCAGCAGACTTTATCTGCAACTCTTTCGCCCTTATCAGAGTCCAATCAAACGTGTGATCAAACTCGAGGTTCAGGGACTTGAAAAGGTTGCGGAAGAGCTGCCTCAGATACCAGTAATCAGGGGTTTCGTCGAACCCCAGCTCACGGCAGTAGTTTAGGTAAATGGCAAACTCTTCAGGAACTCCCTGACACAGCACTTCAATAGGTGTGGCTATCTTCATCTCACGTATCTTTTCAAAACTCTGCTGCTTCGTCCTAGCCTTGATTCCCTGCCACGGCAGGCTACCCCTATTAAAATACACCAAAATATAGCCTATCGCCTCCAGGTCATCGCGGCGACTCTGCTCAATGCCACGTTGTGCGTTAATGCTGGCGTAACGGGCAGTGCCAGTGAAGCTTTTATTAGCTTTGTAGGGTATGTGTTCCTTGGTGATGTCGTCCCTGTACTGTTTGACTAAGCCGAAATCGATCAAGTATAATTGATCTTGGGTTGGATCCTGGGTCGTCATGGTTCTATTACCTGTCCCGATGGGCATCTCCAAACACTTCGGACAGTAACAGCCAGTACCCATGAGGAAATTTTCCGGCTTAATGTCTCTGTGGATAAAGTTCTTTGCATGCAGGTATTCGATTCTACTGATCATCTCGTCGGCTAACATAAGTATGGTTTTCATTGAGAACTTCTTGGAACAAAAACTGAAGAGATCCTCCAGGTTAGGTCCCAGAAGTTCCATGACCAGCGCGTTATACTCTTTCTCCTGGCCATACCACTGCACGGTGGGGACGCCAACCCCACCCCGAAGGATCTCATACAGCCTGTTTTCCGCAGGCAACTGGGGGTACGTGACGTTCTGCGATTCCAGCTTCACAGCCAACTGCCTGCCGTTGGTGAGGCTGACTGCCAGATAAATCTCCCCAAAGGAGCCACCCCCGATCTTCTTTATCAGTTTGTAGTCACCTCCTACAATCAACTCGGGCTTGTCCACGCTGCAACTTGCCATCCTGAAAAACAAGATGGAAGCTGAGGTAAAAACCCTGATGCCTCTGAGAGGATCTCAAAGAGGTCTCGAATTTCTTCCTGGGGCAAAGTTGAGGGGAGCAGTACAGCAGGAAGCAGATGCCTGAAATTTTCCCTGGCGTCTTGGGGGCCCTAAACCTCCCCCCTCCAGGGCACCCAATCTACCGCCAAGCACTTGCTCGGTCACTCGCTCACGTACCTTTCTGTGAGGCTGCCGACACGGAGGAGGCTCTCACGGTTAGTAGGCTCGGCCGCTTGTTGCTGGACAGCTACAGCTGCCTGGCTTTCACCACGATGTTGCAGGACAGAAAATGGGCGCGTTGGGCTCAAGTGGCGATACTGTGGCCACCAGTGCCGCCGGCTGCTGACTGAAGCAACCCAGTCACACTGCTGTTGCCGTCTTCTCAGTCACTCCAGTTCAGCCAACGCAAAATGCCCCGAGTTCCCAGAAGGCACCTCTTCATAGCGCACAACACGCTGGGAAAGGTAATTTGCATTTATGATTTGTTTTGGCGCCGTCACGTGCAACACTCTGCACCGGAACTGTTTGTGCTGTCTGCACGTTTGGCGCCCTTGCACTGCGGAAAAGGGGCGTGGAAAGAAAAGAGAAACCTAGAAAAAAAAAAAAAAAGAGGTCATTTAATACCGGTAAAGCGGCTAGGTTACAATTAATAAATATAACATATTGATAAAGCGGTCAGATTATATTTAACAACATAATACAAGAATGTAGCTGAGAATTAGAGTAAATTAAATAAAATACTTAGTGAATTCTTTTTTCCTGTTAACCATGCTGCCTCCAGGCTCTACTTAGGAGAATCGCTGACCATCTTTAAACAAATCACTGAATCCTTGCTGCAACTCATCATGGAGGATCTTGGGAGAATTTTGTAGTCCAGTATTTACAAAATCCGACTATGGACTTGGAGTTGAAATCAATATTTCCCAGGTGTTTTCCTTCTCACTGAGACATCAGTGTCTGGTTGTACTGCAGTTTTATTGGCTCTAAAGGTCACGGGGAAGGGGCTCTGATGCATATTTTAATATGTATTTTTCATATACCACTGTATTGCTTTTTGTTACTATAATGAAATACCTGAGGCAATCTGTTCATCACGGTTTTGGAGGCATGGGCTTGTACTCTGGCACTGTGTCCCATTGGTGGATGGTAAAGTGCACACAGAGAAGGCATCATGTATGGGGAGCCAGAAAGCAGAGTGAGAGGCATGTCCCAAACTCAAGCTTTCCTAACAACTCTATCATGAGAAGTAGCACCTCCTAGACACCATAAGTGGATTAAATTTCTACCTTCTTAGTCCCAATATTTTATGATTTAAGAATTTAGAGTCTTGATTGACTACATAGACCAAATCATACTCCAACCACAACAATCACGCAGCATGTATTTTATGAGACAATTCAAGAAATAACTTCCAAAGTTGATGAAAATCCATCCAGTTATTTTTTACATGATGTGGCAGAAACTTGATTTTATTTATTCAGACAGATACTTTGGATTTTTACTCTGTGTTCAGAGCTTTCCAGTGGCTATTTATCAGAGACAAAAGAGTGAGAAGTAACTTTGGAGCTCATAATTTTCTTTTTCATTTTTTAAAAGATTTATTTATTTTTACTGCAAAGTCAGATATACAGAGAGAAGGAGAGACAGAGAGGAAGATCTGTCCAGTGATTCGCTCCCAAAGTGGCCACAATGGCTGGTGCTACACCTATCTGAAGCCAGGAGCCTGGAACTTCTTCCAGGTCTCCCACATGGGTTCAGGGTCCCAAGGCTTTGGGCCATCCTTGACTGCTTTACCAGGTCACAAGCAGGGAGCTGGATGGGAAGCAGATCTGCTGGGACATGAAACGGCGCCCTTATGGGATCCCGGCATGTTCAAGGCAAGGACTTTAGCCACTAGGACACCGTACCGGGCCTGGAGCTCATAATTTTCTAACATGCAAGCCAATGCTAAGATCTTTTTCATAAAGTCCTAGTAAAATCAATAAGGTGTTTTCAGAACTCAGCAGTTACTTGTTGCTTTCTTTGAGTTGTTGGTCATTACAATCTGGAACGCCTGTCTCACAGCCAAGAGTCCACCTTTTCATCCTGGCTGTAGACATCAGGAGAGTGAGCTGATGCTTCATTCCTAAATAGTTTTGAGTGATTTTAAAAAGGTGATTGTGGTATGTGAACAATTAGATTTCAAACATGAGTGGTAACGAGTAAAGAGAGTGACAATAATGCCTGGTTCTTTTATTTCAAAAAATCTGGTAGGAAAATTCATTGAGATTTCAAATTGTGTGTTGTTCTCACTATATTTTCCTTTTGGGTTCTGAGAAGGTTTACTGCAGTATGCTCTCACTACAGTTTCTTTTTGGGTTCCAAGAAAGTTTCCTGGCTAGATTATTTGCTCTGTCTTGGGAAGGATTTGTATCACCGGGCTAAGTTCAAACATACAGCAAAATTGAAAGAATTTTCTAGGGAGTTCCCATTGTTCACCATCTGGGTTTCACCATTAGCAGTCTAGAAGACTTGCCTGTTTATAGTCAGTGATCCTTCTATCTGCTCACAAAGCTGCAGAAGGAAAAGAAGGGAACTCTGCCTGAGACAGGGCAATAAGGGCTCATGGTGCTGGTTTTCACAGTGCCTGGGAGTTAGATAAACCTGAGTGGGCTTCAGGAAGAGGGATACATGGGAAATAGAACCCCAGGCATTTGTGGTAGGCCTGCACATCCAGGACCACGGTGCCTCCAACACTGATGGTAATAAAGGTCAACTAAAGACATGTGCTACTTCCCTGACCATAGAGGGCTGCATCAAACTCCCAGAACAGTTTGAATAACTTCTGATAGAGAAAGGGAGTCCTCTAAGGAGTGTGTATGAGATGCAATTTCATTTTTGAAGAATAATGCAAATTTATTGACACCCTTGGATTTTTTGGAACCCACTTCATTTTGCTAAAAATCTACATGCTTGTGGGAGCTTCACCTTGTGCTGACTTTGAGCAATTGGATGATGCAGGACAAAAAAAATTTAAAAATACTCTTAAAGGCACCTTTGCCTTTCTGGTAAACAGTGATCTGAATGGCTCGAGAACTGAAGGAAGGGTCTTTGAGAGTGTTACCTGCTTGCTCCTGCTTGCTTAGTTCAGAGCTGCAGTCACTTAAATGAATTCTCCGGTTTAATGTTGCTTTTTAATCAGGGCAACTATTCTTTTTTTTTTTTTTTTTTCATTTTCCACCTGTAACCTCGAGCTTCATGGGAATGGGAGGTGTAATTTACAGTTTAGCTGCGGGATGGAGTGCTTCAAAGGAACAACCATTAATGAGAAGTGGTTGGTATCCTGTTTTCCACTAGATAAAAGATGCCAAATAAAATATTTCTTCACCAAGATTAGAAAATTATATCAATTTTCAGTCTTTGGTTCCAATCTTCTTGTAAGGAGGCAAGTCTAAAGAGACTATCCCTTTAGAAGAAAACATTTGTAGGTACTATTTTGTCATAATTCCCCAAGTATATATTTGACTGCAAGATGTGATGTGGAGACTTATGGATCTTTTCATACCCAGAACCCCTATTTTAAATCATTTGTTACAAAGCCAGATGAGCTAAAGTCTTTGGTGACTCAACTAAGCATCTCTGGTCTATGTTCCGTAATAAATACACATTGGGGGGCTTGAGGCCTTTGCTCAAGGTCCTGCATTTCAACATATGCTGGTCCTTGCTTCCTCTCTGAGCCTCTCTGTCTTTCTGTAAAGCAATAGTGTCAGCTTAAGAAGCAGCTTCACCGCTGGCTTATGTGGAGCTGCTCTGTAACATGTGAGCAGGTGTTTGTTTTTTTTTTTTTAAGCTGTCTTTTAGAAGATAAGGAAAGGTCAGTAAAAACCTACTGAGATTTCTAGATTCCTCTCAGCCCCGCCCATCACAGTGATTGGACAGGCTGGGAAAAGCTGACTCTGTGGAAGCCATCCTGTTGGCTACGGGCATGGGGGCAGGCCCTCCAGCCATGGAATGGATCCCTGCCCTCTGCATTCTGGGCTTTAGGATATAGCCATAGCAAGAATTGTATACTGCCTGGCAAATGCAGAAGCAGGTTGTATTAGAGGAATATTAGCAGGGCTGTGATATTATTAATAGATAGGATTGACAGAAAACTTAGTCTATAAATGTCCCCTTTATTTTGCTGTTAGTGTGGCTCATGCCTTTAAAAAAAAGATTTATTTATTGTTATTGGAAAGCCGGCTATACAGAGAGGAGAGACAGATTTTCTATCTGCTGATTCACTCCCCAAGTGGCTGCAACGGCCGGAGCTGAGCTGATCTGAAGGCAGAAGCTGGGAGCTTCTTCTGGGTCTCCCATGCGGGTGCAGGGTCCTGAGGCTTTGCGCGGCCTGCTTTCCCAGGCCACAAACAGGGAGCTGAATGGGAAGCAGGTCTGCCGGGATTAGAACCAGCACCCATATGGGATCTTGGCGTGTGCAGGGCGAGGACTTTAGCTACTAGGTTACTGCGCTGGGGCCCTGGCTCATGTGTTTTTGCTTTTAAATTTCTTTTTAATATTGTTTACATGGTTGGGAGAGATGCCCGCCCACATGGCCCTCTAATTAGATGGGGCAGGCTCAGGTACAGAGGAAAGGGGGTAAGACTAATGTTTTCTTTTCTTTTCTTTTCTTCTCTTTTCTTTTCTTTTTTTTCTTTTCTTTTCTTTTCCTTTCTTTTCTTTCTCCCTCCCTCCCTTTCTCTTTCTTTCTTTCTTTTTTTTCTTCCTCCAGTGTCAGCAGAAGATAGGGAGAGGGCTGCTCCTTGCTGTCAAACTATATCAACCCCCAGGGAAGGGGGCCAATCACTTGATGAGCCCTTATGAACCCCGACATGGGGGAGAGTGCTTCAAGGGTGTTATCTGAGTGGTTTTGGCAGTTCTAAGAAGTTATTGGTTTCATTGTTCAGGATTGAGAAAATCTTCCCAAGGACTATCGGTTGACAAAGTCTGCTTTAGTGTATCCACAGACCCAGGAAAATGCTGGAAAGCTTGTGCAGGAGAATTGTTTCCAACCTTTTCTGCTTTTGATTCTCTGACAAGGCAGTTGACATTCCCTGCTGATTTCACTGAACTGGTTGTCATATGCCTTGTGAGCACTTGGGCATACTGTCCACTTCATAGACATCAGCAATTGCGGAAGCACAGGCCTGATACATGCACTCCAAGGTCAGACCACACATCCTGTGATTTTTCCTGACACTAGCCTGGGGTGACCTCAGACTTGACTCTTGTGTAGGCCAACTGGTGCAGGGTCGGGTTTGATTTGTCATTTGTAGCAGCCAACATACATAGTGGTGGTGGATACAGCTGCCTGGTTAGCCTGGCTCACCCCAGTCCCAGGCCTATCTCTCACATGAACTGACAGGTATTGTGGCCCAGCCCAGCCAGCCTGCTCCAGAGTCAGTCTTCATGCATACCAACAGGTGCCACGGTTTAGTCAGAGCGACCTCCAATAATCCCCACCAGGCCTGCCCCCAGCCCCAGTTTTTGCATGTTCCAGCCTCTGCTATGGCCTGGCCCGGTCCAGTCTGTATCCAATGCCTCTCTTGTGCACACCCTTGGGTGCTGCGGTTCAGCTCAGCCTGCCTGACCTCCAGACCTTGGGTTCACATATGCCTGCAGGTGCTGTCACCTTGCCCAGCCTGGCCATTCCCAGCCCTGGTTCTCATACTCACCAGAGATGTATACAGCCTAGCAGGTGAATGTCCAGAGTTCCTCTGCCAGGCGTGTTCCTAGTCCTGAACCTTGTACCTGCTAGGGGGTATTGTGGTCCAGCCTGACTTGCACCCAGTCTTGGCAATTGCCAATTGGTGCCGCAGCCTTACCTGGCTGACCAACACCCATTCTGGGCTCTCCTACATACCCATGGGTGATGCAGCCTAGCCAAGCCTGGCCTGCCCCCAATCCCAGCTCTCATGCTCACTAGTGGAAGCAGTAGCTTAGCAAGGGAGTTCCTGAAGTTCCCCTACTAGTCCCATTCCTAGCCCTAGATCTTGTGTGCACCAGCAGGTGCTGCTGGAGCCTAGCCCAGTTTGGCCTACTTCTAGACTCAGCCCACATACATATTGACAGATGCTACAGCCCTGTCCATCCTGGTCTGCCCACAAGTCTAACCCTCACATTCACCAGTGAGAGCTGCAGCCTAGCAGGAGAGTCCCTGGAGTTCCCCTACCAGTCCCATTCCCAGGCACAGGCCTTGTGTGTGCTGGTGGGTGCTTTGACTAACCCTGACATGGTCCAACTGCAGTCTCAGCTCTTGCCGGCTGGTGTTATAGCCTAGCCTAGCTGAGTGCAATCTACACCCTATCCTGATTCTCCTGTGTGCCAGTGGGTGCCAAGGCCTGATCCAGCCCAGACCTGGCCCACACAAATGCTGAAAAGTGCTGCAGCCTTACCTGGCCTGCTTCACCCCCAGCTCCAGCTCTTGCACTCCCCAGTGGGAATTGTGGCCTAGTAGAGGATTTCCCCAATTTCTCCAGCCATTTCTGCTCCCAGTCCCATATGTCATACTTGCCAGCTGAGGCAGCAAGCTGGATGCTGCAATCTGACCTAGCACAGCCTGCTTCTAACCCCTGCTCCCACGAGTGTCCAATGAGTTTCTGTCAAGTGAGTTCTGTGGTCTGGCCTGGATTGGTCCATCACTGCCCCCAGCTTTTTTTTCATAAATCAGTGCGTACTGCAGTCCCACAGAGCAAACCTAAAAGTCCCCTACAGAATCTGCCCCCAGATGTGCTTCTCTCATATTTTGGTGGCTGCTGCAGCCCAGCCTGACATGGCTCACTCCCTGTTCTAATGTGCAGACAGGTACTGTGGCCTAACCGAGCCAGGTATGCCCCCCAACTCTAGCCTTTACATGCACCAACAGGTGGCTGATCATGCTGGTTTAGCCCAGCTCCGGTCTCCCACTTAGGTGGGTGCTTTGGCATGATCAACATGGCCTCTTATTTCCTCCCCGTCTAAACAATTCTGTCTCAGATCTTCCGGCTACCTGCAAGTATTCATGAGAGACTCCAGAAGTCATTCCTTCTCTGTCAAACATGTCTCACCAGTTTCGCTTCAGTATGTCCCCAGACCGCCTTCCCTGGACAATCTGCAGCAGCCACTACTGCCTGAGGGCTAGGGTGGCATGTCCTGGCTAGAGTTCTCTGCCTTTCTCACTTTACAGAAAAGGAAAAAGAAGAAGAAGAAGAAGAAGAAACTATACTGACACACTACTATAGTTAACACAAATTTAGCAGTAGCCAGGACCAGAATTCCTGCCAGCTATTAGCAGTCTAACACTTGCCTAAGGTACAAGACCACCTAGGAAGTTGCCTACAATTAGGGATGGCTCATGCCTTTGTGTGTGCTGTGAGTTGGCAAAGATCTCAGTATAGTGTCTGGCGTATCACAAACCCTCAGTGAGCATTTTAGCACGTGAATGAATGAACTGCTACCCAAACAAAACTAAGACAATCAAGTTAGAGACCTTATATTTTCACTTTTTTTTTTTTGGCTTGGGTAGATTGTTTAAGAAACCAATTTGAAAGAGAGAGGGTCGGAATTGAGAGAGAGGTGAAGAGAGGGAGAGAGAAGAGAGGAGATAAGGAGTGAGAGAGAGATCTTTTATCTGCTGGTTCATTACCCAAGTAGCTGTAACAGCCAGGGCTATATGAGGTTGAAGCCAGGAGCCAAGCCAAGAGTATATTTTGGGTCTCCCACGTGAATCCCAGGGTCCCAAATACTTGGCTCATCTTCCATTGCTTTGCCGGGTGTGTTAGCAGGGAGCTGGATTCGAAAAAAAGCAGCCAGGTCTCTAACTGGCGTCCATATGGGATGACAGCATTGCAGATAGTACTTTAACCCACTATGCTACAACACTGGCCGAATTAACCATTTCTTTATTGCTGGAAATTAATTTTATTAGTCCAGGATTGTTTTCTCTTTCACAATCACTAGCAATGAAGGAGCTGTTAGTACTCAGTTCATATTGTGCCTATTACAGTGCTGCTGCCTAACCCAAAACCAAACAAAAACAAACCAAAAAACACAGCTCAAGAAACCTTTCTGGTAGGTTGTGATAATTTTACCACATGCACTTGAGGATCAGCAGTGGGTGTGGGGATAGCAGAATCATTTCCTGGGGATGACAAAGGTGTCTGTGCAATTTCTTTCTCTTGGTTCCACAGGAACCTTTTTCATTAGATGACTACAGGTCCCAAAGTCAGGTTCTGAGGGGAAGAAAAAGGTCAACCACAATTACTTTGTGAATCTAGGGAAGTCCAAAGATGTAGGGTAAAGTTTAGGAAATCCACAAGCAGGGCATCTGTTTCATATTTTGGCACAGTCAGTGGGCATAAGGTTATGGGGGTTTCTTGGTCCTATCTGAAATGTTTCATCTTTGCATGTAAGAGCATTTTGTGTAAGGGAGCTAGGTTTTAGTCTTAGCTTAACTAATTAATTGAAAGTGCCCGGATGGGATCATGTGAAGTCACATTCCCATATGTGGAAACTGAGGCTTAATGATCGTGTGATTGCCCCAGATTGCCCCGTGAGATGATACAGGTCATGCAGAGTTGAGGGATGAATATCAGGGATGTTCTTGGAGGGTGTTGACTTGAAAGACAATGTTGCTCATCTATGGAAGATGACTTCGGATATAAACTCTGATAAACATTGAAGTGAAATCATCGTCCATGGAGATCATAAAAGAAAGAAGATAGCACAGTGCAATATTCTAGGTACTTTAGATATTATAACCCTTCCCAGAAACAGGAGATTAGACTAGATCAAGTAACCAACAGATGGTTCTTGATCAGTTACCACAGGTGCAGAATGCAAATGAAAGCGTACATGGCCTCCACTTCCTGAAATTTATGGTCTATTCAGTAGCACAAGCAACCCAAGGCATTGTCCCCAAAGTCAGCACTCAGAAAACCGTTAATTGAGCCAATCTCCATTTGTCAGGTATAATGAGCACAGAGACCAAAATGCATGATGCTTTTAAGGTGCCCATGGAGATGTTTTAATTTCTTTTAAAAATCACAAGATAAAGCAAAATTGTAGGTTGAAGAGCATGTTTAAATAAACAGTATTCCTACATGCATCTTTATAATGACAAAGTTCTAAAATGCATTTAAAAAAAATCTTTTTTGTAAAAAAAAGAAGGCTTTTTGTATGGAGAAAAGGGCCCACAAAGTTTCAATTGTCTAAGGCCTCTGACGTCAATGTGTGACTGTGACTCAACTAGCAAATCCCTAGTGAGGATCATTGCATTTGTCTCCTAAGGCTCCCTTAACTACACAACAGAAGTTGAGTGGCTAAAATAACAGAAATTCATTACCTCACAATACTGCAGTATTGAAGACTAACATCAACATGGCATCAAGGTAAATTTCTTATAATGGCTGTGAGAGAAGGATCTGTTTTAGGGCCCTCTCTTTGGCTTACAGAGGGGCAGGCATGTTGGCACAACAGGGTAAGTGGCCACATGGAACGCCTGCATCCTGTAATAGAGTACCACTTTGAACCTCAGTTATCCCACTTCTGATTCACCTTCCTGTGAGTGCGTCTTGGGAGGCAGCAGGTCATTGTTCAAATTCTTCAGCCTCTGCGCCCAAGTGGGAGACTCACAGGGGGGTTGGGTCCTGCCTCTGGCTGAGCATTTGAGGAGTGAACCAATAGAAGGAAGATCTCTCCCTGTCTCTCTCTGATTCTCTCTCACATTCTGATTTTCACATAAATAAATAAATAAATAAATAAATAAATAAATAAATAAATAAATAAAATATTAAAGAAAAAAAAGGCAGGGAAAAGGAGAAGGACTTAAGTGGGGGAATAGGGTAAGTGAACTGTTTCCCATATTCTAGTTCAGTTGCCAAAGGCTAGCAGGAGAGGACTGTGCCAGGCCAAAGCCACAAGCCATAAGCTCAGTCTGAAGCTCCGGAAAGGGGGGCCCAAGCACTTGAGCCATCACCTTCTACTGTCTAGGGTACACATTAGCAGAAGGCTGGAATGGAGAGAAGGTCAAAGATTGAACTCAAAGATTCTGCTATGAGATTAAAATGTCCCAAGTAGTGGCTTAAATGCTGTGCTAAACACCGCTCCCACCCCATCCTAAATAACGTATTCATGAGAGAAGAGCGAGACAAAGAGAGCAAGTGAGAGCGAAAGAGAATGTGCTCCCATTCAGTGACTCACTTTTTAGAAAAGATTTATTTATTTTCTTTTTTTTTAAAAAGGTTTATTTATTTATTGGAAAGTCAGATATACAGAGAGGAGGAGAGACAGAGAGGAAGATTATTTATTTTCATTGCAAAGTAGCTTTACACAGAGAAACATCTTGTGTCCGCTGGTTCACTCCCAGGCCACAAGCAGGGAGCTCGATGTGAAATGGAGTAGCTGATACACGACCAGCACCCATATGGGATCTCGGTGCATGCAGGGCGAAGATTACGCCACTAGGTTATTGCTCCAGGCCCCGCTGATTCACTTCCCAAATGCACAGAGTGACTGGGCTGGGCCAGATGAGAACTCAATACAGGTTTTCCATATAGTATCAGGGACTCAGATTGAGCCATGATCCGCTGATTCCCAGGGTTTGTATTAGCAGGAAGCCTGAGTGGAGAGCGAAACTGAGACACCAGCGCAGGCATTCTGATGTGCAATGCAGATATTTTAATTACTAGTGTAATATGCCCACCTCTTTCCTGTTTCTTCAGATAGTTTTCCTTGTGAGGCTTTTTCTTCACGTGACATTCTGTTTATAAGGACATCAGTCGTATTAGATTGAGGTCTACCCTAAAGGCCTCATTTTATTTTATTTAAGATTTATTTATTTTTGTTTGAAAGATAGATTTACAGAGAGCAGGTGAGTCAGAAAGAAACATTCTTCTCTCCACTGGTTTACTCCCCAAATGGCTGCAATAGCTAGAGCTGAGCCGATCTGAAGCCAGGAGCTTCTTTCGGCTCTCCCACACGGGTGCAGGGTCCCAAGGCTTTGGGCCGTCCTCTGCTGCTTTCCCAGGCCACAAGCAGGGAGCTGGAAGGGAAGTGGGATAGCTAGGACACAAACTGGTGCCCATATGGGATTCAGGCACTTGCAGGAGGAGGAGTAACTAGTTGAGTTACCACACCGGCTTCAGGAAAGGCTAGGCTAAATACCTAGGCTAAATAGGTTAAATACCTACCCCAGGAGTTGGGATTTCTGACATTCTCTTCCAGTTTAAGGACTTCTACCCTTCTCTCTCTTGTCTACCTAACCAAGACAAGCTAGGTAATCTGAAGAAGTTTAAGCACTCTTGCCTGAAAGGTTGCTGGTGGCACAGTTTCTCACTCTTCCCCCTCCTGCCAATTTTTGGTGTCTCAGGGAGAATCTTTTTTTTTTTTTTATTGTTAATAGCATTGCATTATGTGATACAGTTTTATAGGCACTGGGTTTCTTTAGTCTGTATTTCCACCTACTCAATATCTTTTCTCTTATTTTTCTTCTGAAAACACATGAACTCATTGGAAACAATTGAGACCCCAAAGTATTGAAAAAGAAAGTTTGTCTCTCACAGATAATCTTAAAAGGGCAATTCATCCGTGTGTTATTACTTCATTGACATATGTTGCCTAAATTAAGGTCATGGTGAGAGGGAAGGGAAGCTTTAGTTGGCCTCAGCCTTTGTCTAAAACAGTCCCTTTGGAAAAACATCTGGGACTAATGTGAATGTTAACACTGTGACTTCACACACAGCAGAGCTTTATTTGCTCTTTCATGATAAAAAAAAATTTTTCCCTTGCAATTGCCCAGCTCCATATGGATATTATTCAGGGTCTGATGTGGCATGGGTACCATTTGTGGCCACATCCTATGACAACTACTATAAGTGGGTTTCCAGAACTTTAAAAAAAAATATAGGCTGGATTCTGGCAAAGCTTCTAAGCCTACGAGGGAAAAAGCAACAGCTTTGTGCTTGGAAAATAACTTCTATGTGAGCCTTCCTCTTCCTACTTTTCTCACAAAGTTCAGGATATTAATAGTGGTAATAATCTGTTTTTTAAAAAAATTTATTTTTATTGGAAAGTTAGATATACTGAGAGGAGGAAAGACAAAGAGGAAGATCTTCTGTTCAATGATTCACTCCCCAAGTGGCCACAATGGCCAGGATCACGGAGCCTCTTCTAGGTCTCCTGTGCAGGTGCAGGGTCCCAAGGCTTTGGACCATCTTCTATTGCTTTTCCAGGTCACAAGCAAGTGGCTGGATGGGCAGCAGGACTGTCAGGATTAGAACCAGTGCCCAAAGGAGATCCCGGCGAGTGCAAGGTGAGGACTTTAGCCACTAGGCTACTGTGCCGGGCCCAATAGTGGTAATATTCTGAATTTCCTATTTAAAATGAGGTTGAAATTGATCATCTGAGTTGAATTCTGCAACTACAAAACTCCTGTCTTCTATATTGTTCTGATCTTTTCAAAGTGCTTTGTTTTGATTTCTATCCTTATTTAACTAGTTTGTGGCACTTATTGAGTCTCCCCACAAGATGACTAGATCACCCCTTAATCACCCAGAGCAGTAGTATTCATTCCATCCAGTGGTGACATTAGAACGAGTTGCTTCTAATGGCTGTAAAGCATGTTGCTATGGCAATGGAGCTCTTCTGATCAGCTGGAAAGAAATTTCTTCATTTTTGCCTGCCGTCCTTCTCAGACTTGAAGTCACAGGAAGAATATTCTGGGTGCTAGTTAGAAATGCTCACGCTCACATCCTGCCCTTAAAGCATTCTGATTTGGAAGTTTGGGGGTAAACCTACATTCCTAACCATATTTCCAGGTGATGACCATCCAGGTTGTCTACAACTCCATTGTCAGAGAGCCCGTTCACAGTACCCAGATATGTACCCAACTGAACGCTGACCTTTGACTCCATTGAGTCCATGTCTAGGACAACGCTTTCCTCTAAGTTGTTAAAGAATTTGCATTCTGCCTTTTTGTAAGGATCTTAATGTTGAGCATCTGCCATGCACATGCTTTGTGTTTATGCTCCAGTCTTTTATGGTAAGATTCCTTTGCTCCAAAGACAAGGTCATCTGCTGGTAATCCTCTGCTATTGCCAAATTTCATACTAAGTACACATACATAAAATTATCATCTGCATCCTGAAGCATTTATAACTTCCTTCTGCCTGAAACTTCTGGGGATAGCTCACCATGGTGTGCCTACGTGGAAGCAAGGGAGATTTAGTCAACACGAACCCTCTGTGAACAGACGAGCACATTTCTACCTGAGAAAGCAATTCCGAGGGGCTGGTTTAGAAGGTGATTCATGAATTGGAGAGTTCTCTTGATTTGTTCTGAATCTTGGGTTTTTCAAAGGATGAGAATCAAGTATGTCAGTTTATGAGAAGGGAAGTAATAAACTCGTTGTTGGAAATACAATCATGCACCAAAGCCATTTTGGTCAACAATAGAACACACACAATGATGATCCACAAGAGTTTATCACCTAGTAGCATCACAGCAGTCTGGTTTGTGTAAGTCCACTCTATGATTTCTTTTAATAATAATGAAATCACCTCATAATGGTTTTCTCAGAATATTGCCCCATTGTTAAGTGACACAGGGCCATAGTGATCATTATGTCTATAGTGTGAACCATTCATACTCATGACTGGGTGCTTTTAATAGTCACCAGTTTGCCAACTTATGGTAGTAAAGGAGAAACTGTATTTTGACAACTATCTGTTTGTGAAGGAAGTGCAGTGGGGTAGGTGGGTAGTTGTGGTGCCAGCATTGACCTGAAGAAGTGAGTGATGCCACTCAGGTTCTGCCATTGTGGAAAGCCTATTTTGATCAACACAGAGGGAAGACTATCTCTATTGATTGGTTAATTTGTCAACTTCTCAGTTTCTCAAGGAATGCCCTAGTTGACCCCATTTCTCTGTCAAAAATTGCTCATAGATTCAACTGTGTTTATATAATATGCATAAATTAAAAGTATGAACTACATTCAGGAATTTGCTAAATTCTCTGAATGGATTTGTTTTTTTATGATTTAATTTTTGAAAGGCAGAGTTATGGAGAGGAGACACACAGAGAGGGAAGAGAGAGAGAGAGAAAGAGAGAGAGAGATGTTCCATTTTGTTCTCTGGCTCAATCCCCCCAAATGCCACATTGGCCTGAGCTGAGCCGATCCAAAGCCAGGAGCCTCCTCCAGGTCTCCAACATAGATGCAGGGTCCCTAGGACTTGAGTTACCCTCCACTGCTTTCACAGGCCATAAGCAGTGAGCTGGATCAGAAGTAGAGAAGCTTGGATGCAGTGCCCATATGGGTTCCCGGTGCATGCAAGCTGTAGCTTTATTGCGCATAGTGCTGGCTATAGAGGATTTTCTTCTTTTTTTTTCTGTTTGGTTTGTTGAAATTATTTCTTAGAAGTGCTTGAGCTTTTCCCCCTTAATGAGGTGGTTCAAGCAGGAATGTTCAGCGCATGTAGAAAATATGCCTTTTTGGAACCTATGATCCACACAGGACAGGGCTGAGAATTTTTCTTTCCCAGTACTCAGTGAAGATAGGGAATCTCTGATTATCTTTTCAATTGTATGAAAAGGAATTATCCTTCAGATTCCCCCAAACCGTTATTGAAGTGCTCTCAATCTGAAATCTTTTTGTAGGCTGAATAAACTCAAATGTCTTTGATGTCTCTCTTTTGGTCTGAGTTTTCAACTTTTCCAATTGTTACCATTTTGAAACAAGTGAAGTTTTCTGTAAAGTATAAACTGAGGCATAACTTTGCATGGAAAACACACTGCTACTTAGAAATGATTTCAACAGTCACAAAACACAAGCAGCTAGTAGGTTCTGGTGTCTGAACCTCAGTAGATTCTTCTATGAGAACCCATAATAGCAATTCTTTAAAAAGTTATTGTGATGATAAACTGAGAATCTCATTATAGGGGCAACTGTGGTGGCTTTGATGGCTCATCTTCCACCTGCAGCGCCAGGATTCCATACAAGTCCTGGCTGCTCCATTTCTGATCTAGCTCCCTATTAATGCTACTAGGAAAGCATTGAAGGATGGCTCAAGTCCTTGCATTCCTTCATTCATGTGGGAGGCCCAGAAGACGCTCCTGGCTGCTTGTTTTGGATCAGCTCAGTTCTGGCCCTTGCAGCCATTTGGGGAGTGAACCAGTGAATGGAAAGACTTCTCTCTGTCTCTCCTTCCTCAGTCTGTAAAATCTGCCTTTCAAATAAAGATAAAAAGGAGATATTCTTCTTAAAAAACATACGGTTTATCAATATCAGGTTCTTTTTTTCAGCTTTTCTGCTATGCCAAATAAGAGCATCTAAAAAAATAGAAGATGGAAATGCATACTGAGACTGTATGTCAAGAGGAGAAAATGGGGGAGTTTGGGGACTAAATGATCTTTGGATATTTATTGGCTCTGAGAAGATTTCAAATGGCACTTCTATAATGAATTGACCATTCTAGCTAAAGACAAAGCCAAACTGTTGGATATTTAAGTATTCTGGCAACTTATCACCTAGCTCCCCTTCCCCAAATACTTTGGAAAGAGTTGTGGAAATGAGGTAGTTGGGCAATTGCGCTGTTCAAAACTATAATAGGTGCCTAAAGATAGTTTTATTTAGGGTGCCTTAGAATCATCTGGAAGCTTTTGTAGAACCATGCCTTCCGCCCTACCTCATCAGATCTAGTAACTCTCCTATTGTGGCACTTGGAACTAGCCAGAGTTGCCTGGTGATCTGAGTGATCTGCCTGGTGATCTGCTTTAAGAAGGTATTTACAAGCTGGAGTCACCGGGCAGGGTCGGCACCGTTCTCTTCCCTTGCATGTCTGATTCTGTGACTCAGAGCTAGAGAACTGGCTTTTCTAATGGAGTGATGCTGCTGGCACTGGCCTGCAAATCACCCTTTGAGTATCACTGGTTTAAGCCTTCCTGTTATGATAATACAGTAAGAGTTCCGTTTTAGTAATTTTTTAAAAAGATCTATTTACTTTTATTTGAATGGCAGAGTTACAGAGAGAGGAGGAGAGACAGAGAGATCTTCCATTTGCTGGTTTACTCCTCAAATGGCTGCAGTGTGCAGAGCTGGGCGGTCTAAAGCCAAGAGTCAGGAACTTCTTCTGGGTTTCCCCCAGGGATGCAGGGTTCGAAGTACCTGAGTCATCCTCTGCTGCTTTCTCAGGCCATAAGTAGGGAGCTGAATGGGGAGTGGAGCAGCTGGGACTCGAACTGGCACCCATAATGGATATTAGCATCACAGGAGGAGGCTTAGCCCACAATACCATAGCGCCAGCCCCAGGAGCGTTGTTTTAATTTCAGCAACGTGAAACCATTTATAGTAATCCCCCTGCCCACCCATAGAGGATGTGTCACAAGATGTTCATAGCATGCTTGAAATCCTGAATGGTATCAAACGTGGTATATATTATATTTTCTTTATATATGATGAACTTTAACTTGTAAATTGCTCATATTGAGTGACAAACCATAATAACATGGAAAAATTGTAAAAGTAAATGCTAACAAGAGCTTCTTAAAACATACAGATTTTTATTTTTGAGATCTTCTATTTTGTATTTTCAGACTATCACAACTGAAACTATAGAAAGCAACATTATGGATAAGGTGGGACTACTGTACTGTATTTTATCACCAAAGAGGATAGAGTGGAGGGGTAAGATACAAGGAAGTCAAGAAAGAAGTCTCTTAAGGAAAGCGAAAGAAAGGAATTTTTGAAAAAAAAAAAAACAGTGAATGGTTAGGGGATATTTTTGTTTGTTATTTCATAAGATTGACTCCAGTGGTTGCACACTCCTAGTGTAGGGTAGGCTGTGACCACCAAGTCAGCCGCCTCTAGAAGGGGAGACAGCGTTTTAGGGCCTTTGCACCTGACCTTCGCATTGCCTGTGCAGCCACATACAAGAGGATGTCATAGAGATAATGCAGGGACAAATGTTTAGCCTAAAGTTCTCTCTCATGTTGTAGGGCTTGACTTTGATTTTCAGCTCTGACCCTTGACTCCAGCTTTCTGCCAATGTGGACCTTGGGAAGCAATAGGTGATGGCTCAAACAACTGGGTTGCTGCCTGGGTTGGGTTCACAGCTCCCACCTTCAGCTGGGCTCAGTCATAGCCGTTGTGGATATTTGGGAATTGAACCAATGGGTGGGAACTCTCTCATCTCTCTGGCTTTATCGTGTTCTCCCACTGTCACTCTGCCTTTCAGATAAAAATAAATCTGTTATAAAAGTAACTTTATTTTTTAAGTAAGTTTAAATTTTTAAATACATACAAATATTCACAGTATGCATTTTCCAAGAGGTTTTGGAAAACCTTTTGTATTAGTTACAGAATCTGAACTAAAACCGCAAATCCAAATACTCTATTACAGAGGTGACGTGGGATGAGGTCCCTTCTCGTTAGCTGAGTTGTGCATGGGTATTTTGGGTTTTATTTTTGCAGATTTTTTTTTAATGTACGAGCAGTTTTAGCCAAATATAAAACACAAAGATTTCCCACATAGATAGCCTGTTACTCTCACCCTCCTCCTCCACACATTTTTTAAAAATATGTTTTTTTTTAATTTTTATTGCAAAGTAAGGTATAAATAGAGAGGAAGAGAGCCAGAGAGGAAGATTTTCTGTCCGATGGTTCACTCCTCAAGTGACAACAACGGCCGGAGCTGCGCCAATCCCAAGCCAGGAGCCAGAAGCTCTTCTAGGTCTCCTACGTGGGTGCAGGAGCTCAAGACTTTGGGCCATCCTCTACTGCTTTCCCAGGCCACAAGCAGGGAGCTGGATAGGAAGTGGAGCTGACAGAACATGAACCGGCATCCATATGAGATCCCAACACATGCAAGGTGAGGACTTGAGCTGCTAGGCCATGGCGCTGGGCCCCTCCCCTATGCATTTATCCACAGCTCCTATAAGAGCTCAAAATCCAGAAACATGCCCTGCCACATCACCATCATGTGGAGTCTATGCTTTGCATTTGGCTTGCATCTTGATGTGGTACAGGCTGTGGGCCTGGACAGATGTGTAAGAATCCGTGTCTGCTCTCCTTGTATCATGTGGAGTGGTTGCACTGCGTAGAAATCCTCTGTGCTCTGCCTCCTCATCCCTTCATGAGGTTGTTTAGAGTAACTATAAAAGAGAATCTCAGAGCACAGCAAATGAATTGGATGGATTTTCTATCCTGCCTCCAGAACAAGCAGGAAAAAGTATGGAAAGCAATTCTGAATTATGAAAGGAAAAGAACACAATACCAAAGAGCTTTGTTTTCCAGTGTTTGCATCATCTCAGTGGAAGGCTGCAACCCAAGGCTGTCTGTGTGAGTCAGATGGAAATGTGATGCCAAGGGTTGCAGTGTCTACAGAGGGGTTAGGCTTCTCTGTGTAAAATATCATCTTACTCCTTCAGAAAGATCTTTAAACAGTTCTGCTAAGTATAGATTTTTAAATGGGGCTTTGGAAAGATGAAGCCATAATTTTCACATTGATGAAAAGTGAGAGACTAGAATTTTCAAACCATCCTTAAAAGGCAAAGGAATTTGGAGCTGTGTTAAAAAAAAAAAAACAAAACAAAACAGCACAAAAAGTAGTACAAGAACCTGGTATTCTCTGTCTCACAGGAAATGGATATAAAGGATTAGCAGAACAGCAGTCAGAAAAGTATACATTTGGCCAATGTGACTGCCAGTGAGTAGAACAGTTTGTTGCTTATGTACAACCATTTTTTAAAGATTTATTTTTATTTGAAAGGGTACAGAGAGAAAAGAACACACACACACACACACACACACACACACACACACACACACACAGATATCTTCCATCAGCTGGTTCATTCCCCAAAGGTTCTAAATGGCAAGAGTTTAGCTAATCTGAAGCCAGGTGTTTCTTCCAGGTCTCCCATGCAGGTGCAGGGCCCCAAGGCTTTGGGCCATCCTCCACTGCTTTTCCCAGGCCATAAGCAGGGAGCTGCATGGGACACGGAGCAGCTGGGACTCCGACCAATGCCCGTAAAGGATGCCGGTGCTGCAGGCAGAGAATGAGC
Organism: Ochotona curzoniae; assembly: GCF_017591425.1. NCBI lineage: Eukaryota > Metazoa > Chordata > Mammalia > Lagomorpha > Ochotonidae > Ochotona > Ochotona curzoniae. The sequence continues at coordinate 12,935,718 of NW_024465023.1, read as the reverse complement.
CTTTAGTGTCGCCATATTGGCCCCATGAAACAAAAATTTAGTCTCAGTATGGATTTTTTTAGATTGCTTTGCCTGCAATTAATTATCAAGTGCTTGGGAAATGCCAACCAATTCTAATATTATCCCCAGGAAAATATAATTCCCAAGGTGTGTCTGCAACTGCTCCAGGAATAAATGTATCCCAAAGCCAGAGGTTCCTGGCTTTTGTATTGAATGTGGTTTGGGTTATTCAGGGTATAAAAATGTAGATAATCAGGAATGGAGTGAAATTTTCCCTCCTCGCATATAGGATTTCTTTTGGGTGGTCTTCCTACAACCCTGCTTTCTTACAGTCCATTTCTCATCCCTTCCCTTCCACCCCTAAAACTATCAAGCTGGTTGAAGTGGTGGGATTTCTGTATCCCTGTGTCACGTGGCATAACATGAGCAGCATGGGGTTCTCAGCTCTACAGTTCCTGTTTATTGCTACTGGCAGTATGAGGTGAGCTCTGTAAGCATCCCTTAGGGGTCACAGGCAAAAATTGCCCTATCTTTAGGAAACTGTGTGCTTGTGAGTAAACAGAGGGCAGTAATGGAGGGTGATGTTGTGTTGAAGTGTACTTATAAATGGACGTGTTTCTCAGAGGAACAACTGTCAACATAAATTGAAATAACCTCAGGAACAAAAACCACTGGAACTTTCCTTAGCCCTCCTCCCTGCCCTTCTGTTAGGATCTGATCCAGCTGTATGTGAAGGAACACTCAAAGTACACAGCGTGAACTGTGCAGTGCCAAATAAAGTGCAGAGCAGTTCTCTTATTCCAAAGGCAGTTTTAGGACATTAATCCAGCCACAAAATCCTGCCATTTGCTGCTCAGCTATATTCTGCAATGGTTTTCAGCACAGCGGTTGCTCATGCTTCAGGCACCCTATCCATTTTTGAGCTGGCAGAAATATAGAAAGAGGAGCCAGTGCTGTGGCTCAATGGGCTAATCTTCTGCCTGCTAGTGCCAGCATCCAATAAGGGCACTGGTTTGTGTCCCAGCTGCTCCACTTCCAATCCAGCTCTCTGCTTGTGGCTTGGGAAAGCAGCAGTGGATGGTCCAAAGCCTTAGGACCCTGCACCCACAAGGGAGACCTGGAAGAGGCTCCTTGCTTTGGATCAGCTCAGCTCTGGCTAGTGCAGCCATTTGGGTGATAAACCAAAGAATGGAAGATCTTTCTAGGTCTCTCTCTCTCTCTCCTTCTCGCGCTCTCTTTCTTCCTCCTTCTTTGTAAATCTGACTTTCAAATAAAAATAAATCTTTAAAGAAAAGAAAAAAATAAAACAGAAAGTTCAGAAAAGGGCATGTTCGTTCCTTCCATGGACCATGCCTGGAAGTTGTTGTCCTGACCATGTTGTCCAGGAGTTGCCAGCTTATATCCTCCTAGGCAGAAAAATGCAGTCACAGGTAGCTAGAGCTGCAAGTAAGGCTGAGAAGTATTTACTCTGGGTAGCCCTGCAGCAGGCTAAAAATGGAGGAATCTGTTACTGAGAAAGGAAAGAGATATCAGGAGATAATTAACTGCCTCTGTCACACTCTACTTAGCTTTTATTAAAGGGCAAAGCACACCGACCTCTAGCAGGATGGCATTATATTATATTACAGGTTGTACTTCTGTTTCAAAGGAGGGGAAACTTGTTCTCTTTCATCACCTCTCTCTGTGTCCCTTCCCCTCATCTGCCCTCCTCTCCCATACATCAAGGAAAAACTATGGACCCAGAATGCTTTCACAGGATTTGTCAGGAAAAAGTCTTAATCTTTACAATACAAAACCAAACAATGCAGGGCTTAGTGTTAGCATACTTTTTATGGTTATCTTCACTATTCATTGTCTCTGAGCTTTGTCATAACTCTGTAAGTTTTTGAAAACTGACAATGATGCAAATGATTTTCCCCTTAGCATGCAAATTAATATGTCTGGTGGAATATATTTTCTTTGTTGTTTTTTGCATTTGTAATTTCAGTTTAGATATCTTTATCTATTTACATAGTATGGTTTTTTTTTAAAGATTTATTTTTATTTTTATTGGAAAAGTACATTTGCAGAGAAAGAAGGAGAGACAGAAAGATCTTCTATCTACTGGTTTACTCCCCAAATGATTACAGTAGCAGGGACTGATCTGATCCCAAACCAGGTGCTTCTTCTAGTTCTCCAAACTGGGTGCAGGTGCCCAAGGACCTGTTGCTTTCCATGCTGCAGCAGGGAATTGGAGCAGAAGTGGAGCAGCCAGGCCACGAATGCCAACAGGTGATATTAGCACTGTGGGTGGAAGCTTGCTATACCACAGCGCTGTCCTCTCCCATGTGGTTCTTTAAACAGGCTGCAATAACAAGTTCCTTCATTAACCAATGAATTCAATAAAATATTTTACATGTGCTCATTATATTTCTATGAGAGAGCTATATTCTCTTTTTAAAGATTATTTTATCTTTTTGAAAGAGTGACAGAGAAAGTGGTGGAGAGAAAGGCAGACATCTTCTGTATGCCATTTCACTCACCAATTACCTTAAGTGTCTGCGTAGGGCAGGGCAGGACAGGGCAGAATACAGGAACCTGGAACTCCATCTGGGTCTCCCACACGGGGAACAAATGTCCAAGGACTTGGGCTACCATTTATTCTCTGCCAGGCACTTTAGCAGGGAGCTGGATCAAAAGGTGGAGGTGGAGTTCAATTCCAAGCACTCTAATATGGGAAATGAGCATTCCAAGCACAGTTTAACCTGTTACACTACAACATTGCCCTAATATCCTCTTTAAAAAAAAATCATCCTTTGGGACTGGCACAATGGGCTCGATAAGGGGCACAGGTTTCTGTCCTGGCTTCTCCACTTCCTACACAGCTCTCTGTGTATGACCTGGGAAAGCAACCCAAGATGACTCAAGTCCTTGGGCCCAAGTGCTCACACGGGAGACCCTGAAGAAGCTTCTGGCTCATAGTTCCTTGCTTTGGATTGGTCCAGGCCTGGCCGTTGCGACCATTTGAGGAGTGATGGAAGATCTCTCTGTCTTTCCCTCCACCTGTCTTCCCCTCCCTCTTTGTCTATCCCTTTCTCTCTGTAACCTGCCTTTCAAATAAATAAAATAAATCTTTAGAAAAGCTACTTTTTAACAGAATCTTGAATTTTTTCCCATGCCTAACATTTGGGTATACTTTGAATGCTCTTGATCCTCTTCCTTCCAACTAAACCTATTCCCAAAGGATCTTTCATGTTTTCTGTCATCCTTGCAGAAAACAACTTAAAAGGTAACATTAAATGATTATAGCAAGAACAAAACTGTTTACTGAGTGTTAATGAGCTAGATACCACCCCCACCCCGACCCTTTTAAACCTTCACCTCATCCTGCTATTATTGGACCCATCTTATAGGTGTGAAAACTGACTCTTGGATGGCTCAATATCTTTCCCAAATTCACATAGTTGGAAAATGGAAGCGATGGGATCTAAGTGCAGGTGAAATTCCCAAGCCAATATAGATTTCCCATGATTCTAGGCTTAGTAGTTAATGTCCAGCATGGCCATGATCAGAGATCATTGTACACTAAGAGACTGTTGGAACCATGGAAGCACTATGTGAGAGGCATGAATCTGTACAAATGGGGTTTCAGAGGCTTGGGCCCTGTTTATGATGCGATAACCTTTTGTAGAGCAATTTCAATCATCATGGAGATTTTCCCTGCCTGTTTAACTTGTGAACAAAATGTCCTATTTTGGGGGAGCAGGGAGTAATAGGGGTGTTGGAAAGAGGCTTTGCGTGTGAAGCCCTGTCTTCTAGTTCCAACTTGGCTCTGAACTAACTACAAGGCCTACAACTACAGGGCCAGGAAGGTCTTTCTCAGTTATCTTACAAATGAAAAGTGCAAGGGTCAGGGAAATGTTTCTGACCTTTAGGGATCTGGTTGTTAAGATAGCACGTGGTACAGAATAGATTAAGGAGCAAGTAGTGGGGATTCAAAGGGAGACAGCTAAGGAAGTGTGAAGTATCTAAGATGTGGACTTGGAAGATTTGGCTTTCACTCTGCTCTGTGATGTTGGATGTGTTGTTTGGCTCTTGGTGTAGTTCTTTAAAATCAAGGCTATCTGGTTTCTAGGCTATTTCTAGTCCTAAACAGCTCAGAACCTGGGGAATGAATGCATTGCAGAGTTGATTATTGTTAACTATAAATCTTACTGTGAGAGGAAAAGTCAAATACCCCTTTTGTTTCACCAGTTTACTAGCGATTTTGATAAAATTACCATATTGAATCTTTTCAATGATCTCTGAAGGAGATTAGCAGCATTTTCTTATTCCCATTGTAGAGATGGAGGATTCAAGGCCAAGAGAGGCTCAATAATCTACCCAAAATGTCTTCTGTGACTCCCAGGACATCTCCTAGTATTTTGGAAAAAGGAACTCATGGACATGTTCCCATTGGGGAAGTGCCAAATCTGCAAAGTTGTAACAAAAATGAAGCAGAATTTCTAAATGTGACTCAAGTTAAAATATTTGAAAACATTATTCAAAGGGATTTTTTTTTTAGCTCAAAAGATAAATAGTTGGCTTTATCACTGTTTAAAGTGCCATGAATAATATCTGCCTTGCAAGGGTATTGCGGATTATCTGAGATAATACATGCAAAACATTCACAACTCTGCTGAGTGTGTATCAGGCAAGCAGAAAATTTAGACCCCTGCTGGGCACACACCGAGCACACTCAAACATTAGCTGACTTTCTTGCATTGACATTGCTGTTGTCCATTCAAGTATTCAGCCATTTTCAAAGCCTCTGCTCAGGGCACCTATCAATGAGATGCCTTTGCCAATAGGAGGTTCAATTCCCACATGTTGTATCAATATATAGCCCTATGAATATAGCTCACTTATCTCTAATTTGAAATCAAATAAAACGCCTCTGGAGGAAAACAACTACCTAATAGCATAGAGAATACAAACATAGGCATCGACTTGGGCAAGAGGCGCATCTGTCTCTTTAATTGAGATTTGTTGGATCTGATGCAGTGTTTTCAGCCTGCAGGACTTTAGAGAATCATGAGGGTTTTTCAAAACTGCTTTAGTTGTTTCATTTTTTTTAAGCAGAAAACGAATGCATTCACAAATAAATATTTTAACTAGAATAAGATTTCATAAAATGAAAACTGCTGTGTTAAATCTTTTCCCCTCTAATTCCTATCCCATCCCTCTGAAACAACCCTCTTAATAATTTTCAGGATCCTCGTAAGGATTTTAGATGTCCATATTCATGTATTTATCCCTATTTCTTCTTTGAGAAATAAGAAAGGAATTGTGTCAATAATTACGTTATATTTCTGAAGCAGTTTATTTATTTGTTTAAAAAGCAGAGTTACAGAGAGAGAGGGAGAAGGAGAGAGATTTTTCTGTCTGTTAATTCACTCCCCAGATGGCTGCAATGACTTGGGCTGGTTCAGGCCGAAGCTAGGAGCTTCATTCAAGTCTCCCACATGGGTGCAGAGACCCAAGCACTTAGAATGTCATCCACTGCTCTTCCAGGTGCATAAACAGGCAGTTGGATCAGAAGTGGGACAGCCAGGACTCAAACCTGTCTACCAACCTTGTAGGCAACAGCTTTGCCCACTATGCCACAGTGCTGGTCCCAGGTATCTTATTTTGTCCTGTTATTAATAATTTATTCCACATTATAAATTTTTACACATTTTATTACTTTGAATAGTGGCTTCCTATTCCAGGCATGGTTGCACCATAATTTATTTAATCTTTTCCTTCTTAATGGTTACTTATACTTTTTCCATTTTTCCTTCTATTATGACAGCCTTATATCATATATACATAATTGTGGAAATATCACAGAATTGAGTTGTCCATTTTATGGAATAGATCAGGGGCTTGGGGAATCCCAAAAGGACAGTCACTGCTTATGTGCTGACTGAAAGCAGTGACTACTGGAGGGAATATTAGACAAAGATTGCATCAGCCCTCTTATTAATATGCAATTGTTTATTAGAGCACTCCCAGAGATGATCGTCTTGTTAAGTTGCTATGAGTCAGATTACTACAATAAAACCAAACAGGAAAGGAAAGCCAAAAGTGCTGAAGAGGTGACCTGTCTCATTCTGACTGGTGTTACTGACCTGGTTACTAAGATGTGTCACCAAGTGGAGACTCATAAGGCATGGAGCTGAATCCTTCTGCTCTATTCTTGTTGCTCAATTTCATCAATCATTCATTGGGTAATTAAATATGCATGATTTCTCCTTCACAGCTGATCTGGTTCCTTCCATTCCACTCGCCTCCTTACCACTTTTTTCAACATACCACCACATCCGGCAAGAGAGTGCTAAGCAGTGTCATGGAAGGCCTAAGCTCATCTTCTCATGTAGTCCTGTCCACAGCTGTTGTGGGGCAGGGATTTCTCTTTTCCTTTTATAAAGGCTGAAGGAACTAAGGGTCAGAGAATAAACTAATGTGCTCGAGATCACACAGTTTGTGAGTGGTGAGCTGAAAATTGAAACCTAGGTCAAACCAACCCAGGAGGCTAACTCCTTAGCTCTCTATCAGCTGTTTATGGAGTGGTCTTGTTTACATTCGTTTCTTTCTCTTTAGTTTATTTTGCTGTCCCCAGCTAGATAGGGTGCCATAAAAGATCATTTAAACACACTATTCTACTCCAAGATCTACAAAGACATACTTCCCAAACACTTCCGTTATATTCTCAATGAGAGGTAAATGTTAACTGAAATGTAAACCCCTTTAAAGTTGGGACCCTACATGAATATCCAGGAAAACTGTTTCCATGTCTTTGCCTCCTTGGGGTCACAAGGGTAAGAGTATGGCGGCATCAGAAGCTCTTTGGAGTCAGATAGACATATATTCTTCTCTAGTCCATCACTTACTAGCTGTGTGTGAACTTGGGCCAGTGAGGTAAGCTTTCTGGACCTCTAGTTTCTCATATGTAAGATGGGAATACCACATTTAGATGATCTCAAATCTTTACATCACACCATTAGTTACATGAAGGGCCAGAGAGTTATTTTACTACCCATTTTCTGTGTATAACACACTACTCTGTTCTTAATGAATCATCAATGGCAACTACTTGAAAGAATGGTTTGAATGAAGGTTTTCAAAAGTGCCATCAGCTTGACCAGGCAGACTAGAGCAAGGGATCAGATTGAGAATTGCAGGATGATGTGAGTCTATGTGCCTGAGTGACTATGACCGGAAGGAAAACATAAAAAACAAAACAAAACAAAACAAAAAAAAACCAATCTCCCTCTCCTAAAACAAAACAAAACAACAACAAAAACCCATATATTCTGTTCCCCATTGTGCTTGAATTGTGAACAGAGTCAGGAAAGTTTTAAGAAAAAGGACTTTATATATATCTGGCTTCTCCTTTCCATCAAATCATATTTGCGTTAATTTCTTTGTACTCATTAGATGAATAATGTGAGGTGCAATGTACATTCTACAATTCCCTGAACACAGAATACGCATGGTTAGATTCTCCACATTATAGAGTATTAGACTTTGATATTCTCAAGAGGGAAAATGTATTAAAGGCGTTCTACTATTTAGAGGACTTTGATTGATGTTTGCTGTAGTTTCTTTGTGTTCTCTGAAGGCCTTTATTTGCTCACTCCACAAAGGTAGGGCCGACTAATATTAAACATAAACATATTTACAGCAGGTTTAGATTGACCATTTAAAAGTCACCCAGCTGGGGGTTTGATGCTTCATAAGAGCGAGGAAGAAAACAAAACCAAACCAAACCTCTGGGAAATACATTCACAGTCCTACGGAATTGTAAATTATTCGTTGCATTGTTATTTCACAGCATTATTATTTTCACATTGAACTGACCCACAGTTCAATGTTTATAAAAATTTAATTTACTCTGCATTACTTTTTTAGATTTTGACTGTGGAAATCACAGTGTAAAATGCAGTGAGAGGCACATGACCTAGGGAAGCAAATTGAGGAGTGAAACAATAAAAGGGAAACGTAACTATCGAGTATATAAGCCCAAGGAGCATTCAGAAAATTTGTGGAAAATGGAACGAGCAAGGTAAGTTTATTTTGGTGCAAAAGAAATAATTATAGAAATCCATACCTAGTTTACTCCTTATGTGCATTTTCCATGAACTTTTTAAGGACTCATTCTGGGTTTGTATTCAAACGATATCTTACAAAACAGTTGATTTGAGCATAGGAAGGATTACATAAGGCTGTGTGGAAAAGCAAAATAAGAATACAAGAACAGTGAGAGAGTGAAATGTTCACATAACACCTATTGTTATCAGTTTTTTATTTTCTGCATAATTTAGATACAAACACAAACTACAGCTTGTTTGGTCTTGGGAGACAGTTAAATGAGATTAGAGTTCAACTTGTGGAAGGAATCTGTGGGTATCAAAAGTGTTGTCTCGTTAATCATCCTCACAGGGAGAAGTAGACAAATGCCTGAGGCAAATTTAGGCAGAAAAGTATGTGGGGTTGGGGGGCAATGGTATGGAACTGAGAAGAATCTAGACAACCATGGGGAAGTGTTGGTGAAAACTCTGGTGGAGTCAAGATAGGAAAGAAGAGAGGAGTTTTGACTTGGTTATAGATACATATATAATGTATGCCTGGGGTTTTGACAGCATCTGGGAGGTTCTGCAGATGTAGCATTTCTCTCATTTATAAATAATTGAATGTTGACAGTTTTGCATTTCCTTTACTTCTGTGCAGAGTGGTAAGAACAATGGTTCTTACCTGGGTTGTACATTAGAATCACTTGGGGGGAACTTTTATAAGACAGCTGCCTAGGCCATATTACAGTCCAGTTATATAAGAAAGCTCAAGGAATAAAAACTGGGAATTCTTGCCTTGTTTGAAAGCTTTCCAAGTGAGCCTGATGCACCGTAAGAGTTAAATACTTGCCCAAAAATGCTGTTTTGAAAAGTGCAGTGCTTGTGAAATCAGTTAGGATTGGAACCTGCAATTTACTTCTAAGAACTAAAGGTTTCTAGGAGGCCTAAGGGAGGAATCTTTAGGTCCTAGATGCAGGTAGGTTTTTATGACCTAAGTAGGAATTCTGGCTCTACCACTTACTGAGTCTGATGCCTTAAGCTAGCTGCTTAGGTTATGTAAGTCTCAGTTTTTGCATCTGTACATTGGAGACATCTGCTTAATGGGATCATTGAAAGGATTAAGTGCAGGAGGTATGTATTAGTAAATGACTTGCTATAAGTCACCATTTATTTAACAGTGTACTCATGTTCATTGGGCCTCGCCCAAAATTCCCTGAATATGCTTGAGACATTCAGAGATAAAACTGGGAGATGTGGCTGACACAACCGAAGTAAAAAACAAACAAAAAAAAAAAAAAAGAGAGAGAGAGAGAGATTTTGATCAGTTGAAAGGACAGTCAGACCCTTGCAAGATAAATGCAGGGATTTGCGTTTAAAAACAATATAATTAAATATAAAGTTATAGTTCATACCAGGACAGGATATGAGACTAGATTTGTTGCAAAAGGTTTGTGTCACAGACAGAAAACTTCGTGAGAAGTAGCTTTGTAGTGTAACTGTTCAGAAAGTTGAAGTGTTTGGAGGTTAAATGAAGAGAAACACAGGATGCAGGGCTCATTCAGCTACAGAATCTCTGGTCCTGCTCCAGACCAAATCCCCTGTTAACAGCACTTATTCACAAACAAGCACTTACAAAAGATCAATTGTATGTTGTGTTCTAGGCTCTGGGAATACAATATCCTTGTCCTGTTGGAGCTTTAATTTTATGGAATAGGGGTGTTTAGAAAACTATGAATATACCTAAGTTATGATCTATTAGAGAAGAGAGCTATGGAATAAAAAGAGGGGGGAAGGCAGTGACATAACAGGGAAGATTGTTTGCAATTTTAGGGTGGCTTAGGGCCAGCTTCACTGAGAAGATGACATTTTGAGTTTGAGGACTGTAAAGAAGACACCAGGTAGACGAAACTACATGTGCAAAATCTTGAGGAGGGATGTGCTTAAAAATTCACGAAAGTTGTAAAGAGAAACCCAAAGTGGAATTTTGTGTTTAGTTCCAGGCTCTGTCCTTACTATTCTTGGCTGAGCGTGAAAGGAAAATATTTTTAAACAAAGCATTTGAAAAAGTTCCAAAACTTTGTAAGACAGTATAAATCATTCACCATTCAAGTATTCTTAACATTTTGGCATCCTTCCTTCTAGCTTGTCAGTAGACCAACATGCGGAAGTAACAGCAAATAGTAAAGGTAACTGAGATGTGTATTTTAGGGGCTCTCTGGGGCCCCATTTCTAGTCCTGCTAACTCATTTATGCATCCCTAGCATGTGATACTTAACTGTGAGCCTCAGCAAAATTTCAAATTGCTACAGATCAAATCTAGACTTGAATTGTTTTCAAGTAGTTGGAATCTCAAATATTTATGCTTAGATCTTTTACATCCAAGGGCTGATAATTGTTAAACTCTGTGACACTCAAACAAATGAAAAACACACTCTTCTCTCAGCTTTGGCATTGCACATTGTTTCCCACATGTACTGATCATTTGCAATTGTTGTTTTGTAACTTGCCTGTTTACCAACAACCATTTATAAAATGTGGTAACCGCGGCAGGCACTGGGACCAGCAGTTAAGGTGTCACTTGGATGCCCATTTCCCATATTGCAGTGCCTAGATTTTTCACTCTTCCTTTCAGCTTTCTGTTTACATATTGTAGCTGTCTTCTGGAGTCTTAGCCATGTCAGCAAAGAATATAAAATTGACAGTTCTAAATCCACATTCTTGTAAATCATAAGCCTTTCAGCCAGTGAGACATTCTCAGTGGCAGGGATGGCTGTTCCTTACCTTGGACCCAGGCTCTGAGCGCTATCATTTGTGTTCATTGCTCAGGCGGAAGAGCTCAGTTCCTTCTCACCTACTTCACCCCGCCTTCCAATCTACCTTTACAGGCACCAAAACTCAGGAAGGCACTCTGCTGCACTAATGAGACAATACAAGTCACCAAGGGACATAATTGTTCTCCAGGAGCCACATTCTCATGTTAAGTCATCTACTATTCACTCTGCAATGTGGAATTATAACAACCTTTAATAACTTTAGTTTCATTTTAATGGTTTAAGATACTGCAGGGCAGACAGACGAAGTAGTCAGCTCACACAATCAACTGAGTCTATTCTGAGACCTAGGGCAGGATGGTGCAGAAGCCACCATCCTGCCATGACACCAAAACTGGCTTTGAAATTATAACTCTCTTAATTAATAGTATCCTTAGGTCTGACTTCACTTCCCACTGGGCACTGTTGATAAATTATAGGCATATTTATTAATCCCCTATTTATAACTTGTACCACAAAAGGAATAGAATTTTTTTCACCTTACTTTCTCTTTATGTTTAATATAAAATGACACTTTTGGGCCAACACCATAGTGAAGTAAGCTAAGCCTCCATCTGCAGCACCAGTATCCCATATGAGGCAGAAGGAAAAAGAACACTTATCCCTAACAGTGCACTGTAGGCAGGAAGAGAACTTGGTGTTCTCCTCCTGTTTCCCTGCTATCCCCCCAGAAGACTTGGTCTTGATCTGAGTGGTGCAAATAGACCTTTTGCTGCATAGCAATACCACCTGTTAAAAAATATGATGCAGTTGGAGTCGTAGAAGTTCACCATACAAATACAGTATTTATCTTTGTGAGTGGGGTGGGAAGCTTGGATTTTGATATATCTCCACATAGAAAGGAAGAATGGAAATGAGATGGAAGACTCTTAAAGCTAGCAGAGGTTTCTACATAGTTATATCAAGATGCAGCGCCATTTGTCTTTCCAGTGTTTTAATTTTCCATGCCTGCTGGGGGAAAAACTTCTCCTATGAGTCTAGGCTTCTCAAGGCCACCTGGTTTGACTTCTGAGGCTCCCAGGGAAAGAATGTAATAAATACCCACTACCAAATGCAATCTTCAGCTGGGAAGGCAGAGGAGTTTGTGGTAGAAGAATTTGATCCTTGCATAGCAGAATTCTGGAAGGGCTGAGTTCTCTGGGCTGAGATACGATCTGTGGGCTTTGTTGGGCCAAGCCCATGAGCAGAGAAACTGATCTATTCTGGGTGAGGTTGTAGAACAGAAATTCTCTAAGAATTCTCTAAAACAGAGAAGGAATTTGAGTGAATTGTTGCAATCCTAGTGAGGGTGTCCTTTATTCCCTGCTCAGCCCACTACGATTGCTCTTAACTCTCATCTGGACCCTAAACTAGTTCCTGTAGACAGAGCCAAGACACAGAGCCCCACTCTGCTGATGGTAAGCAAAGGGGAGCAATTATTGCTGGGCTGCTTTCTCCTGAGGCTTCTGGAGGAACCATGGCTCACCAGGGCTGGGCCTACTCTTTGCTGAATCCGCTTCTGTGTGTTTTTTTTTTTTCAAAAAAGATTCATGTATTCATTTGGAAATAGAGAAACAGAGAGAAGGGCACACAATTCAGAAGGAGATGTGAAAGCCTCTGTTTACTGCTTTACTCCGCAAACACCTGCAATAGCCGGCCCTGGGAAAGGCTGAAACCCAGGAACTCTGTCCTTGTCTCCCACTTGGGTATCAGGGGCCCAAGTAGTTCAGTCACCATCTGTTGCTTTCCCAAGCACATTAGCAGCAAGGTGAATTAGAAGCACAGCAACATGGACCTGAACCAGCCCTCCATTCTGTGATTCCAGTATTGCAAGCAGCAACTTAACGCACTGTGCCACAATATTGGCCCTTTTCTTGTCCATTTCTGTGTCGTTCAGGTGGACACCAGTGCCTCTAGCCCAATTCCTGCATTATGTTTCCTGGATATTTAGCAACCTGATTTGTCCCTTCCAATGTGCTGTAATGTCATATTTTGGGGGGCCATACAAGGTATCAAGACCACCTGTTCCACAGACATGGAAAGTCAGTGTAAGATTCAAGAATTGCATAGCATCAGTTAGGATCTTGAGATTATCTTACTAGCAAATAAAAGAATTCTGTAAATGGAGTATCTTAATAGGGAGTGTTATGTGTCTCAGTGAGGCAAAAGGTAATCATTAGGGTCACATTAAGATTTTTCTATGCATGTAGCCATGTAACATGCATTGATGCAGTATCTAGTTTTGCCCCAAATCAAGGTCTTGCGATTCATTCACATTATTGCGTGCATTAGCAGGGCACTTCTTTTAGTTGCAGATGCTGAGTAGTAATAGACTGCAAGCATATTATAATTTATTCATCCCTTTACCTGTTGATGGACATATAGGTTGCTTATAGCTTTTGTTATTTTGAACCAAACCACTACAAACATCCCTCATGTACAAAGTTTTGGGTGGACATATATTTTTATTCCTTTTGAACAAATATAAAAGTTCTTAAAATTTACAGAAAACAGAATTAAAATACAAGCTTATTTCAGTGCAAGAAATTGAAATCCATCCTTGGGTTTTTTCATAATAAATATCTTCCATAAAATTTTTGGAGACCTCTTGTATACGGCAGAGGGTGACATTAAAGCGAGTCCTGAGCTAAAATTCATGCTTAAATGGTCATATCAGACTTCTGGTACAATCAAGATGGTTGTAGACACATATCTTACTGTTCTTCCAATGTAAATGAAACTATAAATCCTAAAAACAATGCAAAAAAGCAATAAAAGGTGTCTGAAAGATGATAAGAGTTAAGAAAACTGGTTTGGGAGCCCAGAGCTGGTCACACAGGGCAGTGGCAGGGTGTCTTATGTCCTCCCACCCAAAAGAAGGTGACCAAGTCTAAACTCCAATTTGACAATAAAAGGCAGCCAAGATTGTGCTACAGGATCAGATGGGCATCCTTCTGACAACACCAGGCAAGCTAAGAATTACCACTAAGGGAGGCAGAAGGGAGACAGTGGGGGAAAAGTTCCTCCCTGCCCTACCTGAGACTCCCCTTACCTCCTGAAATAGACCCATGCACCAGCGTAGCTGGCCCAGAAGGCCTGGAAGTTTCTTTGTCATGGTGGACCTAAAGTTACTTCCTCCAATGCAGAGATTCCATTTGCCTGGCCTGGTGACTTCCTTATGCCCCTCAGGCAATACTCAATTAGAAAAAATTTAAAACTCAGCAAAGAAATAGAAAACAGATGTGATGAAGAGAATAAGCAGATGGTGAATCAGCATATGAATGCTATATCATCAGCTATTGGGTAGAAACATTCAAAGCACAATGAGGTATCACTACACATGTAGCAGAATGCTTAAAATTTAAAAAAGAAGGGTGACAGGAAATGCTTGTGACAATGTAGTAAAACTGGGTCACTCGTACTTTGCTGGTAGAAATGTAAAATCATATGGCTGTTCTAGAGGACATTTTGGGAAGTCCATAAAAAAGGAACTGTACAACAATAATTACACCTTTGGGCATTTAGTTCGGAGAAATGCAAACATGTTCATACAAAATCCTGCATGTGGGTGTTCTATGGCAATTTCATTTGTAATAGCCCCAGACTGGAAACAGCACAAATATCCTTTGGTTGTTATGAGTACAGAAGGACTTATTTCCCCAAAACTCATCTACGGATCCAGAAACTCCATCCAGGTCTCCCATTGAGGTGCAGGGGCCAAAACACTTGGGCCAAGTCTCACTGCTATTCCAGGTACATTAGTAGGGAGCTGGGTAAGAAATGGAGCAGTTGGGTTTCAAACCAGCACCCATGTCATCTGAGAGATGGGGACAATGGGTCTTTGGATCATCTGAGCTGTGCCTTGCAGGTGAGGTTCTTTGGAGAAGCTCGATTATTTGAGTTCTGGTTCAGTCTGGTTCTCTCTCTACTTTTTTTTTTTTTTAAGATTTGTTATAGACTAATCTTATCCTTGTGTGCCAGCATGTTTTTTTAGTTTTATCTTATTTTTTTTAGATGATGCTCACATAGTTAATCAGGGTGGGAAGCATCAAGGGTCAGGGAAAAGTGGGTGTGGTCATGGTTTCCGAGTTTTTCATTTCTTTTTCCTGTATCTGGGAGGAGGGGGGAGATAAGGGGAGAAGCCACACCCAGCCTCCCAATGGCTCCAGTGCTTGGGAATGGGGGATGGCCACCCAGTATCAACCCAGGGTCCTAATGTGGCATATGCTGTTAGGATTCTGCCCAGGTGGTTTCGATAGTTCTGAAATGTTGCTGATTTCACCGATCCAAGGATGAGGGAAAATATGCAATGTCCCTTGGCTGACATAGTCCACCTTATAGTTTCTATTCGTCCAGATATTTGCTGTCATCATTAAGCTGGGGTAGTTGTCCATTCTGTTCTGTTGTCCTTCCTCTGCTATGGTAACAGATGTCTTCTGAAGGCCTCCCCTTGGTGACACATCTTAGTAGCCAGGTCAGTAACACCAGTCAGAATGAGACAGCTCACCTCTTTAACACTTTTGGCTCTTCTTTCCTCTTTGATTTTGTTATAGTATCCATACCCTCTGTGTGGTTCTGGGCCAGCCATCCACTACTCCATCTTTTCCATTGAGGAGGACCAGGACCTGGACCCAAGGGCCTGGACCAGGTGACCCTGACCCCACCAGGACCTTCACCCCTGGGGCTCATAGACCTGATACCCTCTGTGCAGGTGGGTCCAAGGACTTGGGTCCTGTCAGACTCAGACCCTGCTGGACCTCCTACTCCAGAGGCTTATCATACAGGTGGGCCCAAGGACCCAGGCCAGGTGACCCAGACCCCACCAGACACCCCTGCCCCTGGGGCTCACAGCCTCAGCACTCACTGCCCCCCAGACTGACATGGCTCACCTCACTTGTGTGCCAGGATCTTATGTGGGCGCTGGTCCAAAATCATGGCTCCACTTCCTATGCAGCTCCCTGCTAATGCAGCTGAAATAGCAGTGGGAATTGGCTCAATTTTTTGGCCCCTGCACTCATGTGGCAGAAACAGAAGAGGCTCCTTACTTTCAGCTTTGAACCTACCCAGCTCTGGCCATCACAATTATTTGGAGAATGATCTAGCACATGGGAGATCTCTCT
This sequence comes from Ochotona curzoniae, assembly GCF_017591425.1. Taxonomy (NCBI): domain Eukaryota; kingdom Metazoa; phylum Chordata; class Mammalia; order Lagomorpha; family Ochotonidae; genus Ochotona; species Ochotona curzoniae. The sequence goes on along the minus strand of NW_024465023.1, from coordinate 12,919,713 downwards.
CCCTGTCTCTTTCTTTCTGTAACTTTTTCAAATAAAATAAATACATATTTTTAAATCTTTTTTTAAAAAAAGTATTTGCAAGGCAAAGTTACACAAAGAGAGGGATACAGAAAGAGAACAATCTTTCATCTGCTCATTTACTCCCCAGAGCAACACAACATCCAGAGCTTGGCCAAGCTGAAGTCAGAAACCAGAAACTCCATTCAGGTTTCCCATGGAGGAGCAGGGGCCAAAATACGTGGGCCATGTCCCACTGCTATTCCAGTCACATTAGCACGGAATTGGAAAAGAAGTGGAGCAGCTGGGACTTAAACCAGCACCCATATGGGATTCTAAGTCACTTATCTCACTGCACCATAATTCTGGCTCCTCTTTCTTTCTCTTGGACTCATCATGTGATCATACCTCTGCACCCCTCATTACAACCTCCATCAAACACCAGAGTATGAGGCTGCTGGATCCTGTAGCCTCCGGCTGTAAGCTTAAAGAAACATTTTCCTTTCCAAAGAAGCTTCTCCTGGGCATCTAAATTAATAAAATGAAAAGTGAGGCCATGCTGCAGCATAGTAAGTTAATCCTCTACCTGCAAGTGCCAGCGTCCCATTTGGGTACAGGTTCGTGTCCTGGCTGCTCCACTTTTGATCTAGCTCCCAGCTTATGGACTAGGAAAGCAGGACAGGGTGGTTCAGGTCCATGAGTCCCTGTACCCACGTGGGAGACCTGGAAGAAACTCCTGGCTCTTGGCTTTGGATGGACCCAGTTCTGCATTTTAGCTGTTTGGAGAGTGAACCAAAGATGGAAAATCTCTCGGTTCTCTCCCTTCTGTAACTCTGTTTTTCAAATAAAAATAAAATAGATTTTTTAAGGATAATGAGAAGTGACCTATTGCAATTTTTAAACAAACTGTTGACATGTTCGTACCATGAAACGTTACTGAGCAATAAAAACGAAGGGACTTCTTTTATTGCAATAACTTGGATGAATTTGCAGAAAATCATGTTCTGTGGAAAAAAGCAATTCCAGAAAGTTACATACTGGGTGATTTTATGTATATAATATTTTTGAAATAATATTCTAGAAATGGAGAACAGATTAATGGTTGCCCCAGTTTAATAACTGAAGTTGTGGAAGAGAGAGAGGGTTGGTAGGGGATAGAAGTGATGGGAAAAATTGAATTAAGCCTCAACACACAAATACGAGTAAAACTGGGATAATTTTATCAATGCTACCATCCTGGTTGTGACATTGAGCTCTAATTTTCAAGTTGTTACTTTGGAGGAAAACTGAATAAAGTATACACCGTGTCTTACCATATTATTTTCTAAAATTGCATGTGAATCTAAAATTATCTCAGGGAAAAGTCCATTGGAAAAGGAGGCTATTTCTGAAAGAAGGTCATTAATGGTGTACACAGCCTGCTGTCCTAGCCAAAGCATGTGTTCAAGAGAACAAGGGTCACACTTCACTCCTTAAAAGCATCATGACTCTGCAGGTTTCTTGATGAAGTTTCAGATTGCAGAAGGCATCTCCTGAACTAAAAAGATTTGTTATGTACCGAATGCTCTGTATTTAAATGTGAAAAATGAGGCAGCCTGCTTTTGTTTGGGCCTGCCACTAAATGAGACTGTAATTAGTGGAGTATTTTCAGGAGCACTAAGGCTCTTACACGTTAGTCATACCGGATACAGGATGTTTTAATTGCCCTTTTATTACAATTGCCTTGACGGACGCTTTTGTCTTCACCCCATGTGTTCGAGAAAACACACACGCGCGCGTGCACACACACACACACACACACACACCACAGCCTCAAACACTGCAGCTTAGAAGAGAAATCTTTTTGAGAATGGATGTTTTGACTATAACTTCACTTCGCTGATGGAATTTAATTATATATGAACACTTAAGTTTAGCACCTTGTAGCCGGTTTTTACACTTGCAATTTTAGATTTCTTTAATATATTTACTCAGCATGACAAATGTAAGTTATTTTTTCTTCCTATGCATTGATTCTATAGGGAATTTCCCTCTTGGAAGGAAAGCTGGCTGCAGGGAATGGGCAAATACCATTGAATTTGCAGGGCTGGTGAAGATTGTAGTGGATGCTGTAGTGCTCATTTTATAGCCCTCTTCAGAGTCAATACACCCATATCCCAGTGCCTGGGAATATGCTTTACAATCTGTCAATGAATGGCTCAGCCCCTGCCTCTGGGACAGCTCTGAAGGGCCAGCTCCATAGGGCTCTGCTAGCATTGGCTGTGATCTTAGTGGTAAAGGCCTTGCAGTTAACTTTCACGTGCCTCACCCCCTTTTCCAGGTGAATCTCCTGAGATCTTTCTCCAATAAACCTTCTGTATACATTTTCTGTCTTTAAAAAAAAAGATTTATTTATTTATTATTTGAAAGACAGATTTAGAAAGAGAAGGAGGTACAGAGAGAAAGGTTTTCTGTCTGCTGGCTCACTCCCCAAATGGCTGCAATGACCAGAGTTCAGGCTGATCAGAAGCCAGGAGCTTCTTCCAGGTCTCTCATATGGGGGCAGGGTCCCAAGGCTTTTGGCCATCCTCTACTGCTTTCCCAGGCCACAAGCAGGGAGCTGGATGGGGAGTGGAGCAGCTGGGACATGAACTGGAAGCCATATGGGATCAAGGGCTGTACAAGGAAGACACAGTGCAGGTGGTTTATTTGGGAGGCAATTATAGATACAGAGAGTGAAGGAGTAAAAGGAGAAGAGGGTCAATGAAAGTGTCCCATCAAGCAGATTACTATTACAGATAATTGGGGTTTAGTTCCTCTCGTGATGCCTCAGGAGTGTATAAACTGCAGCACAGATTTATCCCACCAAAGCATGGGACATTAGGGGTTATTTGTCAATATACAACTGTCCCCAAATCCTTAAGGATTATTCCTAGATATATTCACACCTCCAGGCTTGGGACTGTTCTGTACAAGAACTGAGCAATATGTCAGGGTCTCAGACTGTACCCTAATGCAGAAAATCAAAGAGGCCTTTGAACTGAGATGCCAGTCAGCCTGCAAGACCCCTCTCTTCACTGGCTTTCTGTTGTCCATAACAAAATACTTGACACTGAGTTATATTATCTTTTTAAATTTAAACTTTTATTTCATTTTTATTGCTGACATAGTTGAGAGGGATGCATGCCCATGTTGCCTCCAATTAGGGTGGGGAGGGTTGAAGTATGGAGAAAGGTGGGTGGAACAAGTATTTCAGTTCTCTTCTTTTTTATTTTCTCTGTTCACTGCTGGTGGGGAAGGGGAATGGGCCACTCCTTGCTGTCAAACTACATCAGCACCTGGAAATGGGGGATGATCATTTTATGATGCGTTAGAGGACTCGATATGGGGAAGAATATTCTGAGGGTGTTACTTGAGTGGTTTTTGATAGTTCTGAGACATCATCAGCTTTATTGCACCAGGGTTGAGAAAAATATTTCAAAGGTCTATTGGCATAGTGCATCCACCGACCCAGGATCATATTGCTAAACTTGGCCAGAATAGTTCAACCTGTTCAGCTTTTCCATCAAGGTACTTGCCATTCTCTACTGGCCTGAATGAGCTGGATGTCATTTCCCCTGTGTGCATTTGGGCATGCTGCCTACTGCACAGACACCAACAACTGCGGAGGCCCAGTCCTGATACATGCACTCCAAGGTCAGACCACATATATTGTGATTTTCCCTATAGCCGGGGTTTGAGTCCAGGAATTTAGTTGAGGAGTCCCCCAAGAACCCTCACGTGTGGTGACCTCAGACTTGACTCGTGTGGTCCAGCCATTGCAGTGTTAAGTTTGGTTCATCACTTGCACCAGTTGGTGGATGCAGCTGCCTGGTCAGTTCTGCCCAGCTCTATCTCTTATGAGAATTGTTGGGTGCTGAAGCCTAGCCCAGCCCAGTCCATCAGACGCCTGGTTCTCATGCTCACCAGTGGGTACTGTGGCCTAATCAGAGCAACCCCAAAAAACCTCCACCAGGCCTGCTCCCAGCCCCAGTTTTTGTGCATAGCAGCTTGTGTTGTGGCCTAGCAAGATCTGGCCCACATCCCATCCAGCTCTCATGCACACCTGTGGGTGCTGTAGCTTAGCTCAGCCCAACCCACTCCCAGATCCGGCCCACATGTATGCTACTGGGTGCTGCTGCCTCGGCCAGCCTAGTTCCCCCACGGCCCTGGCTCTCTTGCTTACCAATGAGAGCTGCAGCCTGGCAGGGGAATGCCCACAGTTCCCTTACCAGGCCCATTCTCAGCCCCAGCTCTTGTGTATGCTGGTTGGTGCTTTGACCCAGCCTGGCATGGCTCATTCAGAGTCTCAACTCTTGCTGGTGGATGTTAAAACCTAGTCCTGTCCTGGTTCCCATGCATGCTGACAGGTGCTGTATGTAGTCTGGTGCAGCCTGGCCTGCCTTCGGATCTTACCTACACAAATACGAACGAGTGCTAGAGCCTTGCGTGGCCTGTCCTGTCCCGGCCCTAGCTCTCATGCTCCCCAGCATAACTTATGGCCTAGCAGAGGAGTTCTCCAAGTTTTCAAACCAGGACAGCTCCCAGCCCTAGGTCTCAGTCATGTCAACAGATGCTGTGACTTTGCTTGTCCTGGTGTGCCCTCAGTCTTGGCCTTTGCATGCTCTGGTGGGTGCTACAGCCTGGCCCTGACCAGCCTTCTCCTAGCCTCAGGTTTCTGTGAGTGTTATTGAGTTTCCTAGTCCAAGCTGACTCATCCTGTTCACCACCCCCAGCTCTCGTGCAATTCAGAGGGCGCTGCAGTCCCACAGAAGTGAGCCCACAAGTCTCCTACAGAATATGCCTCCAGATCCAGTTCTCTTGTATTTTGGTACATGCTGCAGCCCAGCCTTACATGGACCACCCCCTGCCCCGACACGGGCGTGTGCTGTGGCCTAGTCCAGCCAGGTATGCTCCTCCTTCCAGCCCCAGCTTTTGTGTGCTCTGGTGGGCAGAAGGCAATGCCACTTAGCCCAGCTCAAGACTTCCACATGGGCATGTGATTTGGCCTGACCTAGACATGCCCTCTTGCCCTCTCCCCCCAACAACACTCTATCTTAGCTCTCTCCTACCTGCAAGTGCAGTGGTCTGGGTCGTGTAAGCCCCCAGAAGTCACTCCTCACCTGTCAAACATGGCCCTGGCAGCCCACACCTCAGCACGTTTCCAACTGCCTTTCCTCTGGCAATCTGTAGCTCTTCCACTGCACAACAGTGTGCAGTGTGCTTCGGGACCAGGTAGCATACCCCGCCCTACTGTGTCCTACCTTCTGCCATGCTGCACCCACAATTCCCCACATATCTTTAAAAAAAAAAATAGAATAAGCAACTATGCTGGCACGCTGGTGTAGTTAACACAGATTTAACTGCTGGTGTAGTTAACATTAACCAGGGCCAGCACGCTCGCCATTTATTGGTTGCATTTATTTCTGCAGTGTAAACACTTGTCTAGATATAAGACAACCTAAGCAGTTGCCTACAGCTTGGGAGACACTGAGTAAGTCCAAAACAGGTTTATTTTAGCTCATGGTTCTGGAAGGCCAATGTCATGGGACCAACATTTCCTAGGTTTCTCATGAGAGTCACATGTTACTTTTGTAGCAGAAAACTGGAAAGAGGCTGTGGGTATGTGCAATACCGGCACCTGTGTGAGGAAGACAAAAAAGAGCTGATCTAGGGGCAAGTATTGTGGTACAGCGCCACCTATCCTCAAATCGGAGGGGTTGAGGTTGAGTCCTGCCTCTGCTTCTCTTGCAGCTAATAGGCACCTTGGGGATGCAGCAGAGGACAGGTTACTGTAGTTGATGATTTAGTGCTTGGGTCCCTGTTGCTCTTATAGGAGACTCGGTGGAATTCTTAGCTTCTGGCTTTGATCTCCCTTGCCCTGACCATTGCGGACTGTAGGCATTTGAGGATGGAATGGAAGATCTTTCTCTGTCTTCCTGTCTTCCTCTTCTGTCAATCAGTCTTTCAAACACAACTGAATACTTTTTTTTTTTTTTAACAAAAAGGAGCTGAACTAAAGGAGCTTGGAGTTGAACTCGGGCATTTTGGTGTCTGATACAGGCAGTGTTTTCTTTTCTGTGATAAATACTCAGTGGCCTCACCCTTCTTCAACTCCAAGGAATTCTGACATGGACTGAAGTCTAAAACCTACCTAACACTAGACCATTCACTTATCTGTTATTTTTAGCAGCTAAATCGCAAATTTGATTCACAGATTTTGATACAGGTAGGCTTGTTTTCAAAGCAACATACTATAAAGTGAAGCTATTCAGCAAGCATCCCCTTGGTTATCTCTGAACTAAATAGGCATCATGTGATGTATTTTGAAGATTTAGAAAATGCCTAGGACATAGCTTTCTGTCTTTTATACCTGTTTAGTCTGTCACCCTTGTCTTCCTCACTTTGCCCTTCAAAAACAGATTGATGTGCTGAGCACAGAGGCATGCTAGGGATTTAGCAGTGAGCAGAACAAAAACAAAACAGGTGCAAATTTTGGTCCTTTTGGAGCTTGGATTCTGCTGCTGCTTCTGGGTTGGGGGAGAGACAAAGGGAATGAAAGTGAATACTCATTAAACAGTATAGAAATTACATGTTATATTAGGGGTGAAAAGTGTTGCGGAGAGAAATAGAGCAGGGGAGATAAGTAGTGCTGGGGGATGGTGGCAGGCAGGTTGCAACTTAAAGTAGGGTGATCAAGAGCTACGGAGGCAACAATTGAACCAAGTCCTGAAAGAGATGAGGGGGGCAAGATCAAACAGATGCCCTGAGGTATGAGTGTGTCTCCGGTGCTCAATGTCAATTCTGAGTCTAGACACAGAAAATACTTTGTGACTGCTGAGATTTGCTGGCAACTCTTGGAAACTGAGCAGCAAAACCCTCACTAACAGCATCTGAGTCCTGTTGAAGATCATTTGATGGGTTATATGCAGTTAAGTGACTACCATCCTTCATTTTAATACAGATGCAAATATTTAGGTATAAAGAAACTGATGTCCATTTTATTTATACCATGTATTTGTAAGTGTATCTGTATCAAAATGTATTTTCAGTATATATCCAAAATGGATTTGTAATGCATAAATATAAAAACAGTCTGTAGTTTTAAAAATACATGTATTTAATTGAAAGGCAGAGTGAAAGAGAAGAAAGCAAAGATAGGGAGAGATATTTTTTTTCATCCACTTGTCCATCCCCCAAATGGCCTCAACAGCTGGGGCTGGGCCAGGCCAAAAGCCAGAATCCCAGAACTCTACCCAGGTCTCTCACTTGGGTACAAAGGCTGAGTCCTGGGGCCATCATCCACTGCTTTTCCAGACATGTTAACAAGAATCTGAATGTGTAACAGAGAATCCAGGACTCACACTGGCACTCATATGAGATGCCAGGTGTTTCAGGAGGCAGCTTAACCTTGTGTGGCACAACCCTAGCCCCTGGGCTGTAGTTTTACGGAGGCAAGGAGCTTTGAGCAAAAGATGAGATTCATTTCTTCTGCCAACAAACCCTTGATTTTTTTTTTTTTTTAAGAAAATGTCTTGGGGACTTCTGAAGTCACATTCAATGAGACAAGTGCCAGTTCTGAGCCCAACGAGAGGTGGAATAGTAGGGGAAAGAAGTGGTGATGCTAGTCTTCCAGCTTTACCTTGACATTGCCTTCCCTTTGTGGTTTCAGCTGTGTGGATCTTTAATTCACTTTTGTCTCATTTCAGGTTCAGACAATTTCATATCATGAATAACTCTTTGGGAAAATTTGTAAAGCGGTGACTTCGTAGTAACCATTTCTTTTAGATTATGTAAGAAAATCAGTAAGGATCCCAGGGTGGGTAACTCCATTCCAGCTAATAGCTCACGCCATTCCTGACTTTGAGACAAATGACCGGTAGGGATGGATAGCCAGGCTGGACAACTACAGGAGAGCTTCAAGTAACTCTGAGAGAAGTCTGCTGATGTGCAGTGTTGGATTTTTTCATGCCAGCATGGTATGTGTTGATTCAGGTTCAAGCAAAACCATCTCTGTTTGGAAGTTACGGTCCCCAACACACTCTCTCCTAACAAGCTTGCTGGAGATGATTTATGCAGTGTGCTGAGCCTAGGGGAGCTTTCCCAATCAGCACTGGAACGTATCCCAGGGGCGGTACTGGTTCTTACTGTAGTGGGCAGGATTATTCTCTCCATATGCTTCCAGATCACCCTGCCTCTACACACACACACACACACACACACACACACACACACACACACAGAGGCTGTGGAAATTAGTTCCTGCGAAGTCTACGGCTACTGAATTCTGGGTGCTGAATTCCGTAAATGGTTCATTGCTGAGTGATGGGCCCTGCCGAGGACCATGGAGAACTCCCCCTTTTGAGGTATGTGTGCTAAGGTTTCAGAGCAGATTTGACTTAAAGAAAGAGGAAGATTAGAGCCACAGTTCTCAGTCTTTTCAGACACTTTTAAGCATCGCATATTTAGGGAAGCTGCTACAGTGGTTGTTCTTTCAATATCCACTGGTTGAGGCAATATATAACAGATACGATTCTTTAGAATAGCACTCTATTTTCTTCTTTGGGTTTTTAATTTCACTTGTCACAACAGCACCTACATATAATTTGAAGGAATTAACAGTCCAGATACTTGTGAGGCATATACCTTACTTAACTGATCTACAGTTAAATTCATAGCTGGAAACACTGCCTACCACCGCCTCCCCAACACCTTGCCGTGAAGCCTACAGCAAAGGTTGAAGAATGCAGGCTGCAATGGCTTTTCAGAGTGAACTCTTTTGAGTCTAATAGGCCTCCAGGCACATCTTCAACAACACACAGCTTATTGAATGCTCACATTGACATAGACAGTCTGGACGTTGGCTTGGGATGACTTCTATCTCTTTCCTGAGGGAATTTCTTTTAGTCTGAAGGTCACAGTGGCTTCAGTGTTAATGCTTATAATCTCTTTTGTGATGATCTCATCTTCTCTGCATCACCTAGACTTGCGAGTCTGGTGGTGGTGCTGGTGGTGGTGGTGCTGGTGGTGGTATGTTTGTGTGTATGTGTGTGTGTGAGATTTGTTTCCATACAAAAGACTTAGTGTAGATTCTTAATTCTGAAAGGACAACCTAACTGGAATAAAAACTCCATTCACTCTGTTGCTCATGACAGTATGCCTTTATTTTGGCTTTCAAAATGTAAGAATTTGTCAACTTGAATTTCTAACCCAGAAATGCACCCTTCCCCAGATGTTAGTGAAATGGCCTTGGAGGGACTCCAGTTGTTTCTCTCATCTCTGTGCTGGGTGTGTGTGTTTTATATATGCTGTCATGTGTATGCCTTACACAGACCTTTTAAAGTTAATTAAAAAGCCTTCTGTGGGCTGCCAGATCTGGGCGCGAGCATTCCTCTGTAACCTTTTGTACCAGATTCAAAACCTCTGACAATCAAGGATGTTGCCAAATTTCAAATGAAGTGTTCAGAGTGAATTCAATAAGCTGTGGAATTCAGCTAGCTTCAGAGTGACTCACGTTCTTGGTTCAGCAAGAGCCAGAGAATTGATGGGAACTGAACTTCCTCCTTCGAAGAGCTGCTTACCATCTGGCTCTTTTCCAGAGTCCCTCCCTGGCTGCCACCCAGCACCTCTAGTGTTTCCAATCTGAGGAGGCTGCTGCCCAAACTCTCATGGGAATGCCTTTGACAAAAGCGTTCACTTCTTTGTTCAAGTTGGAAAACCTTGCATGCCATATTCCATGCTTGGAGATGTGCAGCGCTCAGTAGCATATCAAACTTGAGTTTTTCTGCGGAAAAAAAAATGGTTCATTTTATTTAATAGTCTTTTCCAGATGTGCTTTATCATACCATCTATTTCTCCCTCAGTAAGCTGTAACAGCGTCCCAAAGAGCATGTAATATCCCACAAAGAACAGGGTTGAAGATGCTGTGACCAAGAAACCTCTGACACGTAAATGTTGCAAAAATTACAGTTTCCTATGACAGGCACAAAGAATGCATTCCCAGTAGGGTGTACTGGAGTTTTGGTGAGTGGGATGCCTGTTTGTCCCTGTTTCCTGCAGGAGGTCTCTCTGGTTGGTGGTGGTAGGATATTCCATCTATTCTCAGAGAGATTCTGCTGGTCACAGGGCCACGTCACTTTTGTCCCCGGATATATCATCCAAAAGCCATCTTATATGTATGCTTGCAGAAAACGCTTTTAGCAAAGTGTATTATTGTGATCTGCCATGGACTTATAACATATTTGTTTTCCAGTTCTAATTTTTAGTTATTTCTTTATTTACCTAAAGTAATTAACCTCACAATTTCACAATACAGACTTAGAAGCCTAGAGATAATTCCCAACTTACTTTCTCTCTTCCTTCCTTATTTGTTATCGTGATTTTTACAATGACATGCTTTCATCTGACTTTGAAACACAGGCTTAAACAGTCCATTAGTTAAAAATATCAACCCATAGCAGGTAGAAAAAAAAGCATTCTAGTCCTCAGGAGTATAGACAAATGCTATAAGCAATAACCAGATTCCAGGATGTTAATCTCACTCATACAGATTGCATGGTTTTGTATTCTGTGTACTAATTATCACAAAGCAAGGAATGTGTATGATATTTGTCTTTGTCTTTTTGGGATCAGCCATTTTCTCTAAGCATCATGGTTTCCTTTTTTTATTTTAATGTTTATAGTTGAAAAGGATATGTACACATGTGGGGAGGGTAGAGACATGGAGGAAGGTGGTTGGGACAAATATTTCATTTTTTTCTCCTGTGTTCCCAAAAGGAAAAGGGGAGGGGGGGACCCTCCTTGCTGTCAAACTACATTTCACACATAGGGATGGAGTGCATTCATTGGATGACACCTTAGAGACCCTGATGTAGGGAAGAGTGTTCCGAGGGTGTTACTTGAGTGGTTTTGATGGTTCTGGGATGTTGTCAGCTTCACTGCACCAGGGTTGAGAAAATCTTTCCAAAGTTTATTGGCTGACCAGATGCATCTTAATGCATTCACAGACCCAGACACTTGCTACAAAGTTTGTCCACGTGAATTGTCTAACATTTCTGTTTTCCATCATCTGACTATCCTCTGACCGTTCTCTACTAGTCTGGATTAGTTGGATGTCATGTCCCCTGTGTGCATTTGGGCATGCTGCCTACTGCACAGACACCAACAACTGCGGAGGCCCGGTCCTGATACATGCACTCCAAGGTCAGACCACATATATTGTGATTTTCCCTGTAGCCGGGGTTTGAGTCCAGGAATTTAGTTGAGGAGTCCCCCAAGAACCCTCACGTGTGGTGACCTCAGACTTGACTCGTGTGGTCCAGCCATTGCAGTGTTAAGTTTGGTTCATCACTTGCACCAGTTGGTGGATGCAGCTGCCTGGTCAGTTCTGCCCAGCCCTATTTCTCAGGCAAATTGATGGGTGCAGTAGGCTAGCCCAGACTAGCCCAACACATGGTCAGTCTTCATACATACTCTAACAGGTGTTACAGCCTAGTCAGGGCAACTCCCAATACTCCCTGCCAGGTCCACCTTCCAGCTCTAGCTTTTCCATGTATCAGTATGTGCTGCTGCCTAGTCCAGTCCATACAGATCCCATCTGGCTGTTGTGAACATCTATGGGTGCTGTAGCTTAGCTCAATCTAACCTGCCCACAGATGTGACACACATGTGCTGAGGAGTGCTGCTGCCTTGAGTAGCTTTGCCTGCCCCCCCCCCCCCGATCCCTCGGATCTCATGCTCACCTCCATTAACAGTCCTTCAATGGAGACATTTGGAATGAAATTTGTTTTCTGTCTTCACAAATGTGCACTTTGGTCTTATTTTTCTTTCTTTCCATGATTTATTCCCGATGCTCACACTTAATTCTTCTCTCCCATTGGGTATCCTTTCAAAATGTTTAATACATGTTCTTTTCAACGTAGCTCATCTAAGAGATACATTTGAATAAACAAATTTTAAATTTACATAAATTTTCTTCTATAATCATTTTCTTAGCTTATCGTTTTCATTCAAAGTTCTATCTTTAAGAATGATGGGGGAGAGGGGAAATGTGCCATGGTGGCAAAGCAGGCTGATCCTCTGACTCCAATGCCCGCCTCCCATATGAGCACCAGTTCAAAAACTGGTCATTCCACTTCTGATCCAGCTCCTTGCTAACGGTCTGGGAAAGCAGTGGAGGATGGCACAAGGGCTTGTTCCCCTGCACACACCTGGGAGACCTGAAAGAAACTCCTAACTCACAGTTTTGGATCGGTTCAGTTCTGGCCATTGTAGAACCAGTTGGGGAGTGAACCAGTGAATGTAAAATCGTTCTTTGTCTGTCTGTCTGACTCTCTCTCTCTCTGGTTCTTCCTCTGTGTGTAACTCTTTAAGTAAAATAAATAATCTTCAAAAAAATGATCTAAGGGCGGTGTTGTGGCTACTACCTGGCATCCCAAAATTGATGCTGACTTATGTCTGGCTGCCCCATTTTTTATGTAGCCCCTTGATAATGCATCTGGGAAATCAGCAGAAGATGGTCCAAGTGTCTGGATCCCTGCTACCCATGTGAGACTCAGGTGGAGTTCCCTACTCCTAGCTTCAGCTTGGCCCAGCCGTGGCAAGTTGCAGTCATTTGGGGAGTGAATCAGCAGGTGAAGATTCTTTCTCTCTCTCTCTCCCCTTCCCTCCCTCTCAAATAAATAAACACATCTTTCAGAACAAAACAATGATCCGCGTGGCTGTATGTGAGTAGGAAATGTGGTTTCTATCATTTTATTGCTGCACTCTTGAATCCTGAGATCCAGGCACCCAAAGAACAAAGAGAAGCCAGGGTGAGCCTGAGGAGCTTGGGAGGAAAGCCAAGGCCCCGTCTTAGAGACTGGGGTGAGGGCTGATAGTAAGGAAACTGGGAGTGAAAGGAGACAGAAAGGAAAGAGATGTGGCTGGAGACATGTCTTCAGGCTTCAGAAATGTGCAGAATGAGTGTGAGACAGTGAGTTAATAATAGAGAGCTTGTTAGCATTTCCATTTGATCCAGTCTCTCTGCATTTCTGTCTTTTTGTGAAGACATTTCTCTCTGACCGTGGGAAGCAAAGCAAAACAAAGTAAAGTGCAATGTGTCCCAGCTAGATCTTAAATCTTGGTGCTAAGAAAGACTTTATTTACTGTCCTGACACCTAAACATTCATCTCTTTGTGTGAATTTATAGTCTTCTGAATTTGGAATTATATGCAAAACTTAACTAATGCAAATGACTTTTTGTTTGACTCATGAGAGTATTTCTTTCCAAACAGTTTTATATATATATGTATATTTTCCTTAGTAGAAATGGCTTTATTTTTTCTTGAATCTCAATTATAAAAGAAAGTCATTGTTTATTATACAAAAGTATTATTGAAATACAGAAAGGTATTATACTACATAGAAAAGTGAAAATATAAATATTCTTCATTATTCTGCTATCTGATTTTAATATTTTTGCTGTGCATTAGTTCAGCCTTTCCTTTTCCTAAGTAATAGTGAATCACTCAAAATTTATTATGCAATTATGGGTTAAGTGTTGGGATCCAATGAGCAGCAAAAATGGATAATTTCTGACCTTTGGAATTTATGATCCGGTATGAGAGAATTATATTCAATTATGATTATTTAATAATTGTAAGAACTAAGATGATTTTGCTGGTATATCTGCTAACTATTGCCATAGTAATGCTTTCAAATCCAGTGGCATGCAAAAATGAGTATTTATTTTCAATCTTATAGTGCTGGGAATAATGCTTTCTTAGGTTATAGGCACAAATACTGCCAGAAGTGGCTCTACTTTAGCATGTGTAGTAAGTTAGGTCTACTCTGTATGCATTTATTCTGGTACCCAAGCTGAAAGAAGAGCAGGTACCTGGAATTAACTTTGCTGGGTTGAAATAATAACAAACTAAACCATGAAATTACATATTGAGCCTTTATTCTTATCATTCTTGTTAACACCCCATTGAGCAAAACATGTTACATGAGTAAGTCCAGAATGAAGTGTCTAAAAAGAAAACTATTCGAATTATGGGGAGATAATAAGAAGGTGGTTACCTATTATAGAGGTATAAAGAACAAGAACATGTCATTTCATTTACTACACAACACACAACTGGAAGTGTTGGTTACCAATTATTTCTTCCTCAAGCTCAAAAAAAAAAGTTGTTATTTTGTGAAAAGAGTACTTGTTTCTAAAAGAGATTTATTTTCATTTAAAAGGCAAATTTTACAGAGAGAGGAGGAGAAGCAGAGAGTCTTTCATTTGCTGGTTCACTCCCCAAATGGCTGCAACAGCCAGAGCTGAGCAGATCTTCGGATTAGCTAGGTGCAGGAGCTTCCACGTCTCCCACAAATAAATGCTGCACCTGGATGCAGGACCCTCAGGACTTGGGTCATCCTGCACTGCTCTCCTAGGCCATAAGCAGAGAGCTCGATGGGAAGTGGAGCAGCCAAGACATGAAGCGGGGCCTATATGGGATGCAGGCTCCACAGGGCAGAGCATTAACTTGGTGCTCCACTATACCAACCCCACAAAAATGTTCTTAAACATCCTATCATCAAATGATATCATCCAGACAGGGATGAGTTCTCTTATTCCTTTGCACAAGGCCCACTCCCATTTCCATATCTGTATTTTTCATTAGCAAAGTTTGTGGTTCCCAATCCAATCCAAGCCCATTCCTAATCCAATCCCTGGCAAGGAGAACAGAATTAACATGACTGACCTATACTAGGAAACTGGAGAACAGCTCCACTTGTCCAATAGATAAGCATAATGAGAGCTCCGTTGGCATGAAAAATGAGGCAAAGTGGCAGTGAGGATGAAACTCGGCAGCTTTTTCCTGCATGCCTTAGGGTTGTTGTAAAGGTTCCAAACTATCACATATCAAAGGGGGAGCTTTTGTCTGGAGAAGGAGGTCAGGTAAATGAGTATTAAGCTGAAATTTAAAGGATGAATATTAATTATAAGAAAAATGAGAATATGCAAGGGCATTTTGGATTAAAGGACAATACATTAAAGTTCTCGGATAGAGTGAGGTTAGGTGGGGATATGAAGGTCTTTAAGAAAGGTAGGAATTTTGTGAAAAGTATGAGGGGAAATGAGATTTTAAAGGGTAGGGTGTATATCTCTCATGGCCTTGTGGATCAAGCTCAAGCCTGTATTCTTCATCCTAAGAGGAATGAAAAGCCACTAATAAGTGTAAGCCAAGGAGTGAAACAATCTGAATTGAGTTTAAAGGAGATTTACACCACCTACAATGTTTTGGCAAATTCAGGAGGTACAAGAATGCATACAGAAAGACCAGTTGAGACCTCATCTATTGTGTAGTTCACCTGAGAGAACATGACTTAGCTAGAATGTAAGTGGTTAATGTAAAAGTATGTGGCAAAATTTGTGATATATATATATATATGAGACAAAGTTGATAGTATTTATTGATTATGATGCCGATGTTGTTTGTTCCACAAGGATTCATTTGTTGGAGGCTGAGTGTCCAGAATGGCAGTGTTGAAATGGTAAATTTTTTTCCTTCTATTTTATGTTTAATTTTATGATACTATTCCATAGGATCTGAGATTTCTCTTACTCCCTCCCTACAACTGACTTCCCCCATATTATTGCAATAGTACAGTCCTTCATAAGCAGCCATAAGTCCATCATTCTGCTATTTAAGTGTATCCTGATATTGGGGGAACAGACACTAGCAGACAGTTTATTCAAGCGTTAGAGCCCAGGCCAGCTAACTAGGTTATCAGGAATTTTGCTCTTGAAAGGGATTAAGAGTGAGGAATTAGATTAGATAGTGATGGGCAAAGGTGTGATGGACTGTCCTTAGATTTGGGGATTACATAGCTGAACCAGGGTTTGTGCAACTCACAGTGACAAAGAATACAGGAAGAGGTTCAAATTTGATTAGGAAGACCACGTGTGACTATGTTGAGCTTGATATGCATCTGGAATATGTACAAATAAATGCTGGATTGATGGACCTGAGATGTGCACACAAATGAAAATCGTTGCCAAGGATATTAATAAGAGAGAATGTACCATGGGAAGAATGAAGAGTCTAGGACTAAGCCTTGAGGAATACCAGCATTTAGTGAGCCAGTAGGGGAGGATGAGCCAATGAGATGGCAAAGGAAGCTGAGAAAGACTAATCATAGAGGGAAAAGAAAAACCCAGATACAGAAAAAAGCCCAGAAACGGAGACAACAGGATGTTTAAATAAAGGGGGAGTGGGCAAAGGAACGGAAGAAATTAGTTTGGGAAAAAAAACTGAGGTCATAGCTCAGAAGTAAATTAGCATATACTGTCTTGATGAAATGATGGATGCCCAGAAGGAATGAAATGGGCTGAGGAATAAAAGTTGAGAAAATATATTGGGCAGATCAAAATAACTTAAGAGCTTGGATTTTATTTTTTTTATTTAATGAAAAGACAGAGAGAAAGATCTTCTATCTGCTTGTTCACTGCCCAAATGGCAAATATCAGAGCCAAGCCTATGTTAAGCCAGGAGCCATGAGTTTCCTTTAGGACTCCCACATAGGTACAGGTGCCCAAGGACCTGAGCCATCCTCCATTGCCTTCCCAGGTGCATTAGTAGGGACCTATATCTGAAGTGTATCAGATGGGACATGATCTGGCAGTACTGAAAGTGGAAGCTCAGTATGCTATTACTCAGTGGTTAACGTCACTAGTCCCAAGAGCTTGATTTTAAAAGGAGCAGAGTATGAAGTGGTAAGTGCAACTAAAGAGAGGTTTGGAGAGAACTGAAAAAGCTTTAAATTGATGAGAAGTCTCCAGTTAGGTGGAGTAAGTTTATATACAAGAAAGATGGTATAAGAAAAACAAATACTTGTGAGAAAACAGAAGGTAATGGGATTTAATAAACATACCATTATGAATGCATACAGTTAAAATCTACATATTTATGTATCTTTATCTTGCTTGAACTATACATATACAACATTTTGTTTTAAAGAGCAAAATGTTGCACCAACAGAGTACTAAACAATTAAGACATTTAATTACTCTCATATCACAAAGCTTGAACGTTCCAGGGTTGTTTCAAGGGCTCAGCGGTAGCACCAAGTGTCTGAGCTGGGTCTTATCTTTTCCATTCATCCTCTTTGGTGTGTCAGTGATATCTCCATTCCTGGTCTCCAGAGGCTGCCACATGTCCAAATAGCTTCATACAATAACATCCCAAAGAAAAGAAGCAAGTGCAGCAGAGGTGTTTGTAAAAAAGTTGTTATGCTCCCTGCCGTTCTGAAGACCATCAGCAAACTTCCTCTATGCCTTGTTGGCCAGAACTGGGCCACATGCCTAGCTCTAGATCAATTTCTATCAAAGGGTAATGAGATTTCCATGACTGGCTTATACCTATTATTTTTCATCTCTGTGGATGGGCACATTACCACCTGAAAACATCAGGCCAAGGAAGAGTGAGGAATGCATTTGGAACTGACAGCATATGAGCAGCTATCCTCAAGCGTGCTTCACTTAGTAGCTAGCTATACTGACTGAGTTACCTGTGTGTATGTGCACGTGTTTGGGTATGTCTTTATACAGTTAGTTGACAGTACTGAAATAGTCACATAATGCTGAAGGATATAATAAAATAGTGAAAATAAATTGTGCTTTTACACTTAACCCCAGAATAAACAATTGCAATTAACAATCAAACATTGGGCTTCCAGACCTTTTCTTCTAACATTTAATTCAGAATAATTGTCAATTTATGTAACAAACATTGAGTTCCCATATGCCACTTACCCCACTTCCAGAAGTTTTTATGCTTAAAACAGTTTTTCTTTCCTTTCTGCAAATTGAGAGTATGTTGTATGTACATGTGTGTTTGTGTGACATGTTCCACATTTTTTTCCACATGAGCATTTTTTTTAGGAATACAATGCTAAAACTGTAAACTACATAATAGACTCTGGTAGATTGTATGTTACTGTTAAGTTTAGTTTGTTCCTTACATTGTTCTAGCTGAATCTGAGCACGCTTGTTTTTTTCTTGCCATTAAGAACCCTAGATATAGCAAACCTTGAATTCTTTGATAATCTTGTGGGTGACCAATTTGAATATAATAATTTACTCTTGTTTGTGTTGAAGGAGATTTTCATGACTATATTTGCGTCTAAGCTTTTTTTGTTATTATCTCTTTGTTTATTTTTCTTATTAAATTGTGAAATATATGCAGTACAAGGATTAATTCTTTGTTAGGTTTCAGCTTTTTTTATTTTGTGCTTTCCTTTTAAATTGAGTTGGTGATCTTTGTCGGCTTGTGGAAATTTTCAGTTTGTAGGTAAGTTCATGCAGTCTTTCCCTAATGATTTCCGAGGCACTATGATGCAGTGCTTTATCTCCACGATGCTGTGCTGCTCTTCCCTTTAGAGAACTCCTACGACGCAGAGGTTAGAGCAGGGCTCTGTAGCCCTATTGCCTGGAACTGAATTCCAGCTAGGCTGTTTAGTAGCTTCATAGTCCTAGATCAGTCACTTAACCTCTCTGTATTTCAGTTTCCTTATATGAGGGTACTTCCAAAAGCTCATGAAAGATGGAATCAAATATGCTTATTTTGGTGCCTAAAGTTGAAATCCATGCATAGTGCTTCATAATATACATCATGTACTTTTTGAAGGCCTCTCATGTGTGTGGAGTTCAAAGTTTTTGCACCAAAGCAAGCATCTTTAATTCAGTTTTTCCATGAACCTTTTGAAGTTCCCTTATACAACAAGGATAAGAAAAATACCCATTGCAAAAGATTACTGTGAAGCTTCAGTGACTTTACAGCACTTGAAACAGCACCTGACATAAGAAGCAGTCAGTATATTACTGCTGTGGGTAGTCCTGTCCTCCTCTACATAACCTCTATATGACATGTACAGTTAAACTATAGCTTTGAATACAGTAATAGAAATATCTTGAAATTGTTGATTGCTGTTTTGAAGAAGAAACCCTGGAACTCTTGAAGGTTTATGTTCCAATATAAATAGAACAGCAGGAAGGAAAAAGAAGGTAACAGAAGAGGTGAACAGTGCATTTAACAGTGCATCAACCTGTCAGTGCTAGCATCTTTTTCTCGCTAATGAAGAAAGGAACTCTGTTATATAGTACACTAAGTGAAATCTGTTGTCAGCATGTACAAGATAGCATCAGAATCCATTCATTAGGTCGGCTGGCCATTGTATTATTCAGGTATCCGTCGACATACGACTGGAACAACTGAATAATGAAGCACTCATTCAATTTGCAGACCTGCAGTGTAGTGTATTTAAGCATTAGCTCAATGTTTCAGCAACGACTGATATGAAAAGGACAGATAATAAATAGAAAAATTGTCCTGCTGTTTCCTACCAGAACCATTTCAAGTGACTGCTCAATGAAATGTAAGCCTACCTGGAATTCTAGCCTGTCTCTCCCCTTCTTTCTTACCATTTTCCCTGTCCAGGAAAATTTCTTTCCTCTCATTCGTGTCAGCTGTGGTGGGAAGAAGTAGAAAATTATCATTAAGTGTGTAGTTACAATTTATTCCCTGAATGATAGTCTCCCAGGATTAAACAGCAGCCCTTTCAAGCAGAGAACTGTTGACCAAACTATCCCTGAGAACATCAAGCTCTGCCATTGTTCCTGTGTTGAAGATGCTTTTCATATAACACAGTAGGGTTGAAATCTAAAAGTTAATATGGAATGCATGCTAAGGACATCAGGACTGCAGCAAGAGAGGAGAACCCAATGGCAGTCTTCCTTTCTTAAGAAGCGTGCCAATTCGGTGACTTGAAAAAAATAATCCTTAGAAATAATCAAATACGTTTTTTGTTCAACTCATTGTGCCTCAGGTAAAATGTCTATTTTTTAAGGCTCTAGATGCCCAGTGGATTTAGAACCAGATTTAAAATAATAACACCCAAGATTTGGGTATGTTGACCTGGTGTCTGATATCTACCTCTTGAATCAATGTAAGCTGATTGGCAAAGGCAGTACGGAATGCCTTGTACATGTAACTATCAGCTAAGTAACAAAAAAGTCTACTTCATTAAAATTGACCATGAGCCCAGACCTTCTTTACTCAGATGCAAATGGAAAGATGTAGGCTTCTTTATGCTTTAGCTACTCTGCCATGTGATCTCGTTTGCATCTGGTCACTTCCTGAATGCAGACTTAATCCTATCCTACTCCAAGATTGTGAGGACAAAATCAACCAATCAATGCGTTAGTTCATAGTTTGCTATCAAAATATGTTAGCTTCTTTTATTTACATTTTATGGTGGTAATATACATATATAAAATTCACTATTAAATTTTAAGAGTATAATTCAGTGGCATTAAATGTATTCAATTTATTGTGTAATCATCAGCATCATTCACCCACAGAACTTTTTCATCTTCCCAAAAAAGAAACTGTGCATTGGAGAATCTCTCCCCAGCCCCCTACCTTGCTTCCAGCCTCTGGGAACTACCATTCTACTTTCTGTCTCTTGGAACCTGTCCTAAATGCCTCATTTGAGTAGGATTAAACAATATGGATCCTCTTGGTGTCTGTTTATTTCCCTTGGCATAATGGTTCCAAGTGCACCTATGATGTAGCATGTGTCCGAGTCCCCTTCCTCTCGGCGCTGGCATTGTGCTGCAGCGGGATAAACTGCCTCCTGCGACTCTGAGCACCTGCTGCTCTGCTTCTCACCTAACTCCCTGCTAATGTGCCTGGGGAAAGCAGCGAAGATGGCAGAAGTGCTTGGGCTCCTAACCTAGACGGAGTTCTAAGGTCCTGACTTAAGCCTGACACAGCCCTGGCTGTTGCAGCCATTTGGAGAGAGAACCATTGAGGGAACAATCTCTTTTGCTCCCTATCTCTGTCATGCTGTTCTTCAGATAAATAAAATGAATCTTTTGAAAGATAATTTAATTCCTCTCTAAGGCTGGATACTATTCCATTTTATGTTTATGACACATTTTGTTTCTTCATTCATCTGCTGATGGCTATTTTGTTTACGTTCCTTAAAAATAAATATTTTTGGGTCCAGGGCAGTAGCATAGCAGTTAAAGTCCTTGCCTTGCACGTGCCTGGATCCCATATGGGCACCACTTCATGTCCCAGCAGCTCTGCTTCCCATCTAGCTCCCTGCTTGTAGCTTGGGAAAGCAGTAGAGGATGGCCCAAAGCCTTGGGACCCTGTACCTGTGTGGGAGACCTGGAAGAAGCTCCTGGCTCCTGGCTTTGGATCAGCTTAGCTCTGGCCTTTGCAGCCGCTTGGGGAGTGAATCCCTGGACAGAAGATCTTCCTCTCTGTCTCTCTTCCTCTGTATATCTGACGATGCAATAAAAATAAATAAATCTGGGCCCAGTGCGGTGGCGCAGTGGTTAAGGTCCTCGCCTTGCACGCCCGGGATCCCATATGGGCGCCGGTTCTATCCCAGCAGCCCTGCTTCCCATCCAGCTCCCTGCCTGTGGCCTGGGAAAGCAGTCGAGGACGGCCCAAAGCTTTGGGAACCTGCACCCGCGTGGGAGACCCGGAAGAGGCTCCTGGCTTCGGACTGGCATAGTATTGGCCGTTGCGCTCTCTTGGGGAGTGAATCATCGGACAGAAGATCTTCCTCTCTGTCTCTCCTCTCTGTATATCTGCCTTTCCAATAAGAAAATAACAAAAATAAATCTTTTAAAAAATAAATCTTTAAAAAATAAATAAAATCTAAATAAATAATAAATAAAAACAAATAAATAAGAAAATATCCCATCTTTTTAAAAAGATTTATTTATTTTTATTGGAAAGTCAGATATACAGAGAGGAGGAGAGACAGAGAGGAAGATCTTCTGTTCGATGATTCACTCCCGAAGTAACTGCAATGGCTGGAGCTGAGCCAATCCGAAGCCAGGAGCCATTAGCTCTTCCGGGTCTCCCACGCAGGTGCAGAGTCCCAAGCTTTGGGCTGTCCTCTACTGCTTTCCCAAGCTACAAGCAGGGAGCTAGATGAGAAGTGGAACTGCCGGGATTAGAACCAAAGCCCATGTGGGACCCTCGCGTATTCAAGGCAAGGACTTTACTTGTTAGGCCATGGTACCGGGCCCGAAAATATCCCATATTGAATCCTGGCACATGAAAGGCAAGGACTTTAACTGCTAAGCTACTGCACTGGGCCCATTTAAAAATTTATTTTGAAAGAGTAACAGGGACACACACAGGGACATATATTCCATCTGCTGGTTCACTTCTCAAATGGCTACAACAGCCAGGCTGAAGCTAGAAGCCCTGAACATAGATGCAAGAAACTCAAGTACATGAGCCCTCATGCCATGCTTCCCAGGTGCATGACCGGGAAGCTGAATCAGAATCAGAGATAGGATTCAAACCTAAACACCCTGATATAGGCTGTGGCCTCCCCAGCGACAGCTTTATCCACTCTTTTGAGATACCTGGCTGTTGGTTTATGTTATTAAATAATGCATAAAAATGATCAAAAAGGTGCTGAATTTGTAACGTAGTGTTAAGCCATTACCTGCACTGCTGGATTCCTAGAAGGACGCAGGTTTGTGTCCCGGCTGCTCCCCCTTTAATCCAGCTCCCTGCTAATGGCCAGGGAAAAGCATCAAAATAAGGCACCAGTGCATGGGCACCTGCTACTTTTGTGGGAGCTCCAAGTGAATCTGTTGGCTTTGGCCTGGTCTGCCCCTGCCACTGTGGCCATCTAGAGAGTGAAGTAGTGGCTACAAGTCGCTCTCTCCCTGTTTCTTGCCTGCTCACTGTAACTCTACCTTTCATATAAAAATAACTAAACCTTTTAAAACAAAACAAAGAAAAAATGTCTTCCCAGAGTGGTGTTTGTGGACGTAGCTCATCCAGTCTCAGCTTGGCAAGGAGCATGTAGGGCCCATGAGGGCCAGAGTTTCACATTGCCTTCCTCGGTCACATGCTCTGTGACTACTGCTTTCATGTGGCTTTGTCATGCTTCCCAATGATGACTTGACTATGGTTAGGCCAGATTTATTGCTTGGAAAGCATTTCAGTGGAAATAAGCTTTAACAACTTGAAATGTGAGCTTTTTAGCTGTAAACTTGTTTTATTATTATTATTGCTATTATTATTGGAAAAATAAAGAGCTAATACCATTTCCTAAAAGACTGTCAAATTCTTCCCTCCTTCTTGCCCCAAGGTCTTTTTCTTCCTTTTCTTGTCACCTCTCACATTGGCCTGCAGATGCTTTGGTTCAGAAACATACTGTAGTGGAGACTAGAATTATGATTGATTTGAGCAGTTCACAGTACTGCATTGAAAATTATAGTCGTGGACACTGATAAAAATAGATACCACAAATAATGAATGACAAAGAGATGTGATACTGAAATCTGATGTTATGTTGTAATATTTATACAGCTGATATACTGTTTAAAACAGAAATTAATTAATAAACATTTATAACTCAAGAGTTTATTGGGAGGATTTGAGTTTTTATGAAAAAAAGCCTCTTTTGGATGTTTGCTTGGAAATTTGATCAACTCCCTTTAAATAAAATACAATGCTATATTTTAGAATTAACATTAAAAAGAATCGTATCTGAAAGAGTTGAAACAAAGCATCATAATTTTCCATGAGCGCTACACAGCCTGTCCACAAAGATTTTGTTTGTTAGGGTTGCACTGAAGACATTATCTGGCAACTTACATTAGTATTCATATTTCTTGAGACAAAGGAGAGAAAAGAAAGTGACATCATCTTTTTGGTGACATCATGCAAAAATCAATCTTCATTTCAAATTGGCTCTTGAAAAAGCTTTTCTTAGCTTAAAGTTTTTGGAAAAAACTATGAGTAATTGTATATGAAAAGTAGAAAAGCAGATTGGCCAATTCATTATCAGAATATGTGCACATGTGGTTTGCTTGAAGGATTCAATTCTACTTACATAGCCCACATGCATGTACACACACACACACACACACACACACACACACACACACACACACACAATGGGCTGCAGTGCTAGATTTTGATATCTGATGCCCCAATGTTGCTAGAATTTCCAAGGACTTAGTTGGAGTAAATATAACCATTTGGTGCATTAATCGTAGATTCTCAAAAACTGACATTTTGTTTCCTCAGGACAAGAGTGTCAATTCAAATTTACTCATGAACCAATTTCCCCTCATGAAAATCCTGGTGGGCTCAACTAGTGTTTCATTAAAAACCATGCCAAGTAAAGTAAAGTTGTTTTCAATGAGGTTGTGTCATTGAATGATGACCTTCTGCAGACTGGGGCTGGCCCACACCCGATGTTTGACATTTCTAGTCTAGGATATTTCAGTTTTCCGTCTCCTAATAATCAAGGTAAAGTTGTTTCATCGACTTTTACACATGGAAGGGATTTTGAGAGCCCATTTATTGGTGTAAGACTAAATCTTTTTCTCTCCAGCTGGACCTTTTGTCATATGTGAGACAGATGACAGTATGCATTCTGTTTGACAACACTTGGAGAAATATCAAGAGGAAATAAGCTTACAGTGGGGAATGAGGAATTTAAGTTGTATACAAAGAAGTAGTTGTCGACAGAAGAAGGAAAACACATTAGAAATAGCCATCAGGGTTAGCGTGGCGCATTTCTCTCTCCTGCTATCATTTGATGGCTATATATTTGTGAATGCAGTTTAATATATATAATCAATCACAATTTTTGCATTTTGTTTTTCTGCATGCTCCAGTAACTTCATTCTCAGTGTTACGGACTAGAAAGTGTATTGTTGTAAGGAAGTAGGTTAGCCTGAATGAACATAACATGGTCCAATGACAAGGACTGACCCTTAACTTTGTCAGATTTTACTACAAGGGAGCTAACTTTAAGTAGGACAATCTGAACACAAAGCTTTACAAATGAAATCCAATGTGGGGCCCGGCGCGGTGGCGCAAGTGGTTAAAGGTCCTCGCCTTGCACGCCCGGGATCCCATATGGGCGCCGGTTCTAATCCCGGTAGCCCCGCTTCCCTTCCAGCTCCCTGCCTGTGGCCTGGGAAAGCAGTCGAGGACGGCCCAAAGCTTTGGGAACCTGCACCCGCGTGGGAGACCCGGAAGAGGCTCCTGGCTTCGGATCGGCATAGTATCAGCCCGTTGCGGCTCACTTGGGGAGTGAATCATCGGACGGAAGATCTTCCTCTCTGTCTCTCCTCTGTGTATATCTGCCTTTCCAATGAAAAATAATAAAAAAATAAATCTTTAGAAATCCAATGTGTTATGTTCCAGGTGGAAACGTTCCTCTCTGGTGAACGTTAAGAGCCTAGTCCCTGCTCAAGGTGCCCGCCCCCGAGCATCTGAAGCAACTGTAGCAGGAAAAGCTGATTGTTGTTCTGGCCTTTATCTCTCTCCCCATTCCATTCCTAACGAAATTTTGATTTTCTTAAGTTATTATCCCCTCCCACACATAGCTGACTGACCCTAGACCTTGGAGCCCTGATGACTCTAATCTAGGCATTTAAGTTAATTTGAGCTTGCAATTAAACTGGCCCACATCAATTTGATCCAATGAGAAGCAAAAAGAACTTCTCTGAGCGTTTTTGGAAATGTTATATTCTTGATGTTAAGCATTGTCACAGGAAGTCAGGCTCTCCCTTGATAGGAATGTGTGACTATGCTACGGGAAAGACATTGCAGTCATGATGGAAATTAGCTGGCAGATGAGGCTGACAGCATGGGTGTCAGAATGGAGTTATGAGTGCAATTTGTGTCATTGGTGATATTTTGGATTACCTAACCCTGCAGTCTATTCCATAGCTGGATTCCAGTCTTGGTCAACAATATACTGAATTATTATTGCATATAGTTTGAGTTGGGATTTTAAACTTTTTTAGAGATTCATTTTATTTTTTTTTTATCTGAAAGGCAGGCAATTATAGAGAAGAGAAGAGAGAGAGAGAGAGAGAGAGAGAGAGAGAGAGAGATCTTCCCTTTTCTAATTTAGTTCCCAAGTGGCCGCAGTGGTTGGAGTTGAGCTGACCTGAAGCCAGGAGCTTCTTCTGAGTCTCCCAAGCAGATGTAGCTGCCCGAGGATTTGGCACATCATCCTCCACTGCTTTTTCTGACCATTAGCAGAGAGCTGGGTTGGAAGTGTAGCAGCCGAGGCTTGAACCAGCATCCATATGCTGTGCTGGCACCACAGGTAGAGGCTCAACTTGCTACACTACAGTGCTGGCAGCCATGGGGGTTTTAATTTTATGCATCATAAATAACTCTATCTGATACAGAATTTGTTATCAAGATGGGGTGCAACAAATAAAAAAATCTCAGGATACAGAATTGGCTATGTGGAAGAAGTGAGAGGGAAGCGTGGGTTCCCTTTCTTTTTAAAGATTTGTTTATTTGAAAGAGTCAGAGAGAGAGGGGAAGAGAGAATGAGTGAGAGAGAGAGAGAATCTTGCATCCCCTTGTTCACTCCCCAAATGGCCTCTCAACAGCCATGCCCTGGTCAAGCCAAAGTCAGGAGCTTCTTTTGGGTCTCTTACTTTGTTGCAGAGGCCCAACAAGAGGATTGGAGACATCCTCCACTGCTTCCTCTGGTGATTAACAGGGAGCTGGATGGGAAGCAGAGCAGCTGGGTCTTGAACCTGCACCCATCTGGGATGCTAATTCTGCAAGCTGAAGCTTTGAACACTACTCCACAGCTCCAGCCCCAAAGCTTGGGTTTTCCATAAATGCCATGCAGGATTAAAACCTGTGTCATTTTCCAATTAAATAAAGTATCTGTAAAAACCATAACATCAAATAATTTGATAGAAGAAATCTGGCTGTTGATTTGTTCTTGTGTCTTTCAGTAAGGTCTTACATGAATGAGAGACACCTCAATGTTCATCTCAGATGGTGCCTTTAGAAAACACTGAAGTTTCTTTCAGAGATAAACATCATGGCATGCCAGATTGGCTGGCTCCACCAGAATAAAAAACCCATGTTATATTATTCACAAATATGTCATATAACCATAAGCTAAAAACCACTGGTATTATTTTCTATTTTTTTCATGGTCTGAAAGAGGAGTTTAATAGATCATCTCTGCTTTATTAGCCATTGTATATAATAAACACTGTATATCATGTGTATTCCATGGATCATTAACCTATGGGTTAATAATGCTGAATGACCAGAAACTACATCCTGATCTGATGAAGATTTAGTATCAACCAGGAATCTTGGACCTAGAACTAGATATAGCAACTGATAAGAGTTTGGGTTGCCTCTTTTTAGGATGAGCCAAAAAGGAGGTTGCTTACATTTTTTATTTATGTGTTTCCAATAAATTCTCCAATATACTCACTGGCCAAAATTGTTTACAGTTTCATTTTGGGAGCAATTGTTGGCAAGAAAAATGGAATTACTTTTAAGCCACTCAATCTCATTTAGAGTTGAAATCAGCCCATCCACTTTCTCCAAATTTAATCATTGGATGAAAGGCAAAATGGATGTTGGGAGACTGAATCACAACACGGAATTCACACCTCTAGTAGTGAGAGAGTTGTTTGGCAAGCATAGAACCAGATGGAAGTAGAGGACATTTCTGACACAAAGAGAGCAAGTACTTCCAAGTTAGTAGGAACACCATGATGTCTTTTGTTAAACTGGATATGTTGAATATGGGATTTCCAAAATACTGACAAGTGTTGGGGGGAGGGCAAAAAATCAGCTTGTATTTCCATTACTTTTTTTTAGGTAGACAATCTCCAGCTGTGACTGCCAATTTTCCTCCTCCTTGTGTATGCATCCTACTCCTAACAAGTCTGTGTCTGCCTCTTCTCCAAGAGTCTAAGCCCATTGTGTGGCTTGTTGGAGCCACTACAATGTGAAAGAAACTATATTTTGGGGTTTCCAAAGCTGGGTCTTAAAAGGGCTAACAGTTTTGACTTCTTTCCATATGAAGTCAACTGCCATATAAGAAGTATATCTACTTTGAGCTTTGCATAGCGTGAGAGAATCACGCCCATCATGTGCAGAAGCCATGAAGACCAGTGAGATGCTAGCCAAGGTGAGGGAAGCCATGCTGAATTTATCAGCAGAGTCACAGCTGAATGGCACGAAGGCAGTTTGGATTTGTGACCCATAAAATCACACGGGAGAATAGAGCACTGTTTAAAGTTATTGGGGTTTAGAGTAGTATCTTGCACAGCACTGGCTAATAAAAACAGCTAAATGCATTTCTGTATTGAAAGACTTTTCAGAATCTTTCATATGCACATAATCTTTTTATTTAAGATTTATTTTATTTGTTAGAAAGACAGAGTTGGGCCTGGTATGGTAGTCTAGTGGCCAGGATGCATGCACTAGGATCCCATATCAGCACCTGTTTGTGTCCCGGCTGTCCACTTTTAATTCTGCTCCATGCTTGTGATTTGGGAAAGCAGTGGAGGATGGCCCAAAGCCTTGGGATGTTGCACCTGGATGGGAGACCCACAAGAAGCTCCTAGCTTCAGATTGACTCAGCTTTGGCTGCTGTGGCCACTTGGGGAGTGAACCAGCAGATGGAGGGTCTTTCTCTCTGTATCTCCTCCTCTCTGTATATCTGACTTTCCAATAAAAATAAATAAATCCTAAAAAAAATAAAAACAGAGTTGCAGAGAGAGGGGAGAGAAAGAGACATCTTCCATTCACCGGCTCACTTTTCAAACACCTGCAATAGCTGGGACTGGGCCATGCTGAATCCAGGAGCCAGAGATGACTTCTGGATCTCCCACATGAGTGAATGGGCCCAAGTACTTGGATCATCCTTCAATTCTTTCTGACACACAGCTGTAGCTGTAAAATAGGTCCTTGGGAGTAGATCAAAACTTGGGTGGTGGTAAATGTTCCAACCAGGCATGTGGTGCTAAGTACGTAGAAAGAATGTAGTCAGCGATTAAAAGCAATTAGAGGAAACACGGCATCCTTGCCTGTGAGCTGAGCACATCAATGAGGATCAGGAGATACAACGAGATAAAGCAGGCAAACAGAGGGCTGGCATTAGAGATAAAGAACCTGCCAGGCCCTAGTCATGGGATGGAGTTCAAAAGCAGAAATCTCCTCACAAGGAACAGAAAGGCAGATTTCTGAGAACCAGGCAGGGTCCCAGACTTAGAATGTTAGGACAATAAATGGGTTATAGGGCTTGTAAGTGTTTCCCAGAGAGGAATGAAAATTTTAATCTCTTTGCCACAAGAAGGATTGCTGAAAGCCTTTTTACTGGCAACCCTCTTTGGGAAATGAAGATATTCACATCCACCATATGCGAGGTCACGTCCCCTAGCTAATGATGAAATGATTCTGAGGTATAAATGTCTGATAGCTAATCCCAACTTTGTACAACTCTGAAAAGCTAGCTCAGCTGCCTTTGTGCCAAGGAGTCTGATCTGTCTAGGCTTTTATCACGACTGTAGATGGAGCTTCTTGGTTCGCCATACAGAAAACCATTGCTGGGGTTTATAGCCAATGCTGCGGGCTGGAGGTTCAAGATCAAGATGAGAGCAGGTTTGGTTTCTTGTGAGGGCCCTCCCCCTGGCTCATAGCTGCCACTTCTCTCTGTGTCCTCACATAGCCAATCCTCTTTACTCACATGGAGAGAGGGAAAGATCTCCTTTGTCTCTCTCCCTCCTCAGAAGGATCTGGTCCTGTCAGTTTCAAGACCATCTTCACAATCTCACTTAACCTGAATTAGCTCCACATAGACCTTATCTCCAGCTACAGACACACTGCAGCATTTTCAACTGCTCAGCTTGATGGGACACAGTAAGTGCATGGCAGTCCCAGTTCTCTTTCTTCCCACCCTTGCTTCCCTGGAAATTCCTCACAGATGTAGACCCAGGGATACTACCTAAAGAACTTCCTGCCCACACATCTCACACCTCTATCTCAGTCTTAATTCCAGGATGTCCAATGTGTGATGGAAATGAAGTGTTCAAACTGAAGCATGAATAGTACCAGCTTTTCTACAGTAGGCATTCTCTCTCTCTCTCTCTCTCAGAATGGCAAATAAGAAGTGTTAATTTTAAAAATGAATGGATGAATAAACAAACAAGAACAAATCATTTTTCTCATGCCTAAAATGCAAGTTTAGAACTAGTTTAATTCCCAGTACAAGGCAGATAGCTAAACTTGCTAAACCAGGACTCCTCTAAACATACTGAAGTTGTCTGAAGACTTACAGCCTGGGGTGGAGCAGAGTCTACAGACAGAAGGCAACTAGATTGGATTTTGAGGATTGTACTCTGTGAAGTCTGAGTCTGGAAGCTCAGCACAGAATGCCTTGTAAGATTAATTTCCAAGGTATTAACATTTTAATATGGCCATTGATTTAAATTAATGTCTCACAAAACATCTGTGCTTGACACTATTCCCCCGACACCTCATACCTTTCAGATTCAAGGAGGTAATTAGGCCTCAATACAAGATCAGGTATTTCTTTATTCTACTGCTCATTAACAACAAATATTTATTGAGAATCCATAATACTCAGGCAGTGTTCCAGGCATTAGAGATTTAACACGAGTGGTCAACAAACTCCACAGGCTTTTACAGCAAGGTACACACCTCACTAAGAGTATAGATAGAAGCCTCAAGATTCCGGCAGCATACTTAAATTAACAACAAGCTCTGGGCTAAGATTGAGTTGGATTCTTGGCTTAGCTGCATACCTGAACAACCTATTTAAATTTTCTGAGCTTGACTTCTTCTTTTGTAAAATAGGAATAGCAATATATACATCTACCTCAGGAGGTTGTTGTGATTGATAATTTGAGATAAGCGCAGAAAATGCCTAGGGGCTGGTGTTGTGGCACAGTAAGTAAAGCTGGTGCCTGTGATGATGGCACTGCACATGGACACTGACTCTTGTCTAGTCTACTCCACTTCCGATCCAGAACCTTGCTATAGACCTGGGAATAGTGCAAAAGATGGCCCAGGTGCCTCTCCTAACCACATGGGAGGCCCGGATGAGACTCCTGACTCTGCCTTTGGTCTGGCCCAGCACTGGTTGGTGCAATCATCTGGAGGGGAACCAGTTGTTAAAAGATCTCTTTCTCTCTCTCTCTCTCTCTCTCTCTCTCTCTCTCTGCCTTTCTCTCTTCCTTTCTCTGTCTCACTCTGTAACTCTGAGTTTTTTAGCAATTTATTTTTTAGTGGAAAGCCAGATTTACATAGAGAAAAGGAGAAATATACAGAGATCTTGCATACGCTGGTCACTCCCAAAGCAGTTGCAATGGCTGGAACTGAACTGATCTGAAGCCAAGAACCCAGGAACTTTTTCCTGATCTCCCAGGTGAGCCATCCTCCACTGCTGTTCCAGGCCAGAATTGAGCAGGATAAGAAGTGGAGCAGCCAGGACATGAACTAGCACCCTTGTGCTGTGCTGGTGCCACAGGCAGAGGTTGAGCTTGCTATGCTGCCACACCAGTCCCTGTAACTCTAAATTTCAACTAAACAATAAAGAACTAATCAAATAAATGAAATGATTAAAGTAACAGCACCTAATAATAACTCTGGTAGGTTGGGGTATTTTTCCCAAATTTTCATCTTTCTATTTGCCTTTATGCACACCATTTGTGCAGAACATACTTCTCCACTTCACTTTTTGAAGTTGACCATATGATTTACATTTACATTGTTAGCATATGTGGCATCGCAGTAAATTGCATAGTGTCTCCTTCAAATCTACGTTTATCTGGTAGCTACAAATGTGATCTGACTTAGGAATAGTGTCGTTGCAGGTGCAACCAAGTTTTTAAGGTGCAATCATACTGGATTAGGGTGGGCCCTCAATCAAATGATTGATATTGTTACAAAACAAAGGAGAGAGAAATTTGGTTACACACACACACACACACACACACACACACACACACACACACGTAATTCAGCTGTAAATCATATGGTCAACAAGCACCTGCACCTATATGGGTTGTTGGTGCTTGCAAGGCAAGGATTTAGATGCTGAGCCATTGCGTTGGGCCTCTTAAAAAGCATTTTAAACACAGGCACTGACATGGCTTAAGAAAGTTGTAAGATCTACTCGAAGATGAGACATATAGATGCACATGGGGCATGATGAGGGAGAATGGGCCAGAAAGGGGAAGGGAAAGTGCTACCTTCTGTCCTTCGAGTTCATTCATAGAGCCCAGGAGACTGAGCAGAAAAGCACAAGACAGCAAGCCCCTCCTCAGCATGGGCATTTAAGGGGCTTGAAAGGGAGTGGTTACACAAAACCACCTCCCCACCTCTGCCCCAGAGTCCAGATAATGATAGATTAGCATCATTTGACTCACAGGAAGAAAGGATTGCATAGATTGGGTGGCGGAACACAATGACACGGACTCGCTTCCAAACTCATGACCCTGAACTAGCTGCCTGCCTAAGTCCATATCATTAGGCAGATAGATTATAAGTTAAGCTGATGACTGTTAGTGATGCTACTAATTATGCCTATATAATGCAGATTTTCATAAAAATAGTGAAAATATAGTAAAAATAGTGAAAAAATAGTAAAAGGATGAGAACAAGAGAGTTCTATGTAGCTGAGGTGTCCAAAAAATGGCACATCTGGGGAGGGCATGGAAGCTGAGTGCAGTTCTCACACATTTCGCCCCATGTGCCTTTTTACCTGTTTCTTCTGAAGATCCTGTCTGAGAAACTAGTCACTGGATTTCCCTGAGTTCCCTGAGCTTCTGTTGCAAATAAATCGAACCTAAGGAAAGGGACATGGGAGCAGATCAGCCAGACACACAAATTGAGCTACCTGGAGCTTGTGACTGGCAGGAGAAACAAGAGGCATTATTGGGGACAGAGCTCTCAACTTGTGGTATCCAACACTTTCCAGATAGATGACCCCAGAGTCGAGTTAGAGGAAACCCAGCTGGTGATTGCTGGTTGCTTGGCAGGTGGGGAAAAGACTTACCACCATCACCACCACCCTCTGATGGTAGAAACATGACTTGTTAGTAAGGTGGGAGAAGCTGAATTTTTGGTTATTTAACTATAGCTTTAAAATCACCGATCATGTTTTTCTGGTCTCCATTTGGAGCTGTTTCTGTCTTTGCTGAAGAAGCCAGCAACTCTATGAAGGGGTTGTCTTTAGAAATGACATATGGCTAGGTAGATTTTGAAAAATTAAAAATAGGAGAGGGTTCCCAGTGTTTCTAGCTTATTATGGCATAAAAATGAGAACCAATTTGCTAAGAGGTGGGCAGTAGCAGAATGAATAGTAGAGGCTTATTAGGTATCTTTGCTTAGGGCAACTCATTAAAAAGCACCCAACTCCAGTACTGCAACCCCTGTAATTTCCACTGCCTCCCACTGTTGCCACTTTATCAACTTCTGAGGCAAAAATCAGTTTATTCTTCAGAAAAGCCCACCTATAAATGTGTGTATTCCCCCAACCCTTTGACTTTGTCATAGAAACACATGGGACTTAATTCAGTCGCTTTTGGGGTGGGGGACAAGGCATGGCAATGCCTCTCTTTTGCCTTAAGGCAAAAGAATAAAGACTGACTTCACAAGTCTATTTCCCTCTCATCTCTGTCTCTGCCTTTGTCTTCCTTCTGGTCAACCACATACCATTACAGATGAGGGAAAGCACCATGTGTACATTGTCTGGGTGAATTTAAAATGTGGATTCAGCAAGCTTGTCTCCTCTCTTTGTTTTGACAGTGGAGAAGGGAAGACTGCTTTGATCTTCCGCAAATTATGGCTATAAATAATGCCTATTCAGATACTGGCTCAAGATGAAAACAATGATTGCTTTTGAGTTGTATTTAGACTCTTTCACTTCCAAAGTCCTCTTCCCTGCTTTGAATATGTTACATGCTGATCAAGTTCAAGTTTCCACAATATAATTACGTTATTTGAAGTGTATTTGACAGATGCTGTACTGCAACTCAGATAAATATTTTATGTATTAGAATTTTTTCTTATGATAAATGTAATGCATACTGATCATAAAGTTGTGCTACATTTCCAAAAATAGCATAAATAAGGAAAAATAGACATCTGTGGGACATGGGTGATCTTCTACTGCTTTCCCAGGGAACTTCATGAATGTGAAGTGCAGTAGCCAGAACTTGAACCACTGTCCATGCATGATGCCAGTATTGCAAGTCACAACTTAACCCACTATGCCACACCACTGGTCCAATATTTATATGTTTTATTTACAGTAAAATAAAAGTTAAACGTGCATAAAAATGGAAGTCTGTAAACACACCATTCAGAAATATACTGTTAGGATCTATGCCTGTGTATTTTTTATAAATATATTTTTGTGAAAAAAATACAGATTGAGCATCTATAATCTGAAAATCTGAAATGTTCCAAAATACAAGACTCTTTGAGTGCTAATGTGATTCCACAAGTTGAAAATTCCATGCCATGAAGCTATTTCATGCACAAAATTATCAAACATTGTAAAAAAAGTACTTCTAGGCCAAGTTTAGGAGGTATATATGAAACATAAATGAATATTGTGTTTAGACTTGGTTCCCATCCTCAAGACATCTTATTCCATATATGCAAATATTTTTAAAATCCCAAAAAAGAACTTTGAAATCTGAAACATTTCTGGTGCCAAGCATTTAGGATAAGGAATAATCAACTTCTATGTGTCTATTAAATTTCCTTTGTGAATTTATCATTATCATGATTTAGACAATTTTGAATATTCCCTCTTCTTTTTTGATTATGCTATTATTGGAACCCTGGGCCTGAGCCCCCAGGCCTGATGAAACTGGGTGCAGATAGTTCATCCAAGACTTAGTGGAATGCTCACAGCTCGGGAAAGCCCCACACCTGGGGACATTCCCAAGTGCTAAGAGGACACACTGTCCACTTCCAGCAGGAGCCTGTCTGCACACCCCTGCCACCTCATCAGGGTCCTTGGGGTGCTCTGCATCTCCCCCAGTAAGTCACCTAAGAAGGGACTCTGCCTGCTGCCAGACTGCATGAAGCCTCCTGTCCTCTCTCCAGGCAGGCTCTATCGCTGGCTCTTTATCTCCACCCCACTCTGTCCTCCCTAAGATACAGTTGTCTCTACTTTTGCCAGCTACCTCCTCTCCTTTGAACCTTAAAATCCTAAAACCTAACCAAAAATCTAGCACCCCGTGAACATGATGAGGTTCAGTTGGCTATGTCTGCTGTGTACACTGTGCAATTAATTCTCACTGGTGATTTGCTTGAAGAGTTATTTTTGAAAATACATATTTACTTATTCATTTGACAGACAGAGGGGCAGAAAACTCCTATCCACTCACTGGTTCAACTCCAAATGTTCACAATGACCAGACTTGGGAGAGGCCACTGTCATGAACTGAACCCAATTGTGTTTTCTATGTAGTGCCAGAGACCCAATTAGTTGAACTATCACTGCTTCCTCCCAATGTCAGTATTGCCAGGAAGCTGGAGTCTGGAGTCCGAGCCAGGAATCGAACCCAGGCACTCAGATGTGGGATTCAGTCATCCTAACCACAAGGCTAAAAGCTTGCTTAGGGAATTTTTTATAGTTCCCCCTCCCTGACATGTTTTTCTTCTTTGGCTTTCATAATGAGTGGAGATCTGTCTTTTCCATGTGCATGAATGAGGATCTTTGATTTGCTATTCAATCTGAAAAGAATGACTAATACATTTTACAGCTTTAGATCTTAACTCCAAGGTTATTATGTCTTTGGCCATCAACTTAAGCACTAGGTAGTCAGGCTTCCAGCATGTGTCATTTGTATGCTATGTGCATAACATTATGCTGAACTTCTTCTGGCTGTAACAAGACATCAGTCCTTAAACTACCAGCAGTTTCTGCAACAATTGCCTAAGAAAGATTGAATTCCAGTGGAGTCTGGAGCTGGCTGGTTCTTGGACAAGTGAATGGATCTGGCTGGTTAAACTCTAAAGGTTCATCTTTGGAACAAGAAATGCTGTTCTCACAAGCTTAGTGGCAGTAAATAAATAAATAAATAAATAAATAAATAAATAAATAAATAAATAATTCACAAGTATAAGGAATGATAAGCAGCTCAAGCAGCTTAGCTTGGCAATAACGGAGGAGCCATGCAGGGGAGAACAGACTGGAGGCTGATTTGTTTGGAGGACCTGGCCACTGGGCAGACAAGTCTGCCTTTGCCAACACAGATGGGAAGGATCCCGAGTAGGTTTCCCCGCAGGGGAGTGATATAGAGGTGAGGACATTCCAAGCAGATGATTTTATTGCCTGTGTGTATCTGTAGCTCCCGTTATTGAGGATGATTATTCTAAGAGCATGACTGCTAGCTTCCTGCCCCGTCGGAGTCTGGCCCTCTACGTTGTGTGCAGCTTGTGCAGCTAGTATCACATCCTGTCCCACTGGGAGGGTTTGAGGTGGGCCAATTCTGGCCTCTGGAAATAATTAGCACCCACTGCTTTCTGTGTGCAGAACCAAAAGGTGCAATTTATTGGCACTGTGAATAGTACCCAAATACTGCCAAATGAAAGCATTAAGCTTAACAGGATTGGAGGAAAAGACAGGGTATGGGAGGGGCGGGATTGGTTTTCAACTACAAACCTGCTTTTCTACTCCCTAAAATTAGCACAAATAGTTATCACACAAAACCTCTTCTCCTGCTGTCATATATGGTACCTGTGTAAGAGAATTTAGTACTTTTTTTTT
Organism: Ochotona curzoniae; assembly: GCF_017591425.1. Classification (NCBI taxonomy): domain Eukaryota; kingdom Metazoa; phylum Chordata; class Mammalia; order Lagomorpha; family Ochotonidae; genus Ochotona; species Ochotona curzoniae. Next base: position 12,883,065 of record NW_024465023.1, on the reverse strand, counting down.
TAACCAAAATTGTATTTACCCTTTGATTTACTAATCTCATTCACCAGAATCTGTTTCAAGGATATATTATTTTTAAAAAGGTACAGAGAGACTTACATGCAAGGTTATTCATTCAAACACACTGTGGGGTAAGATTGGAAATAATTCAAATTCCATCCATAGGAGACTAAAGGCTTTCACAAATCTACACAAAAGGAATATTATGTAGCTATAAAAAGGAATGAACTATGATAATTTCATAATACTGTGGATTGGTTTCCAGCATACCCAAAGGAATGTCCAAATTCATGGAAAATGGAATCAAAGGGTAACATTTTAATACAAAATAATTTTGAAGCATGTGCAATTGAAGAGTCTTCAAAAAGTATATTGAAAATACACATTATGAAACAACTACACATGGATTCCAAATCTTTACACCAAAAATATAGCTGTCCTTTAATTATTTTTTCCATGAATTTTTGAAGCACCTTTGTGTTAGGAGGTTGAAAAAAATGTTTGTATGAAGCTATCATTTATGCTAAGAAGGGAAGATGTTAATGTGCTTGTTAATATGTGCATTTACACATATAATATGTGTATTTGGGGTGCTGACAAAGAAAGCATGACCTATACCTATTATGTCAGAATATACTTCAATAGAATGTGGACTTGTGACTGTGGTTGAGGGGCTACATTACTGTTATAATATAAGGGAAAGCAGTTGGGGCTCATGAGTGGGAGCACGTGGAAGGGGAAACCCCTGAACCTAAGGGATTGTATAATGAAAAATAAAGATTTTTTAGAAACAATTATCAATGGAGCAGAGAGCAGGAAACAAAAAAATATTACATGAAAAGCAATATATAGCAGCAGAACTTCTCTGTACATACCTGGTTTTAAAGATTTGAATTTGGAAATGCACAATTACTTTACACAATTATATTATCAAGTTTGATTTTAAAAGTAATTACTAAAAATTAAAAAAAAACTAATTTGAAATAGGTGAAACTATGTAACAACTTTTTTACTTACCCACACAGAGAAGAATTGTTCTATATGACTTCAGCTAAACACAGTAACTTCACTTTGCATTCCTGCAGAGATTATATGTGAAGAATTGAAAACTAAAAATATCTTGATAATGTTAGTCATAGGATTCTAATAATGTGTGTGTGTAGTGTGAGATAAAGCAAATGAGAATTTATGCTTATATTTTTGCAAAGTGGAATTTAGGGCATGAAAAAAAGGGCTGATACAGATATTAACACAGTTGATATTAAGTAAAACAAGTTGTATTTCCAAAATTGAAATGGACATACCATTATAACTTCCACTGTATTAAATCTTTTTAAGCACTCCATTTTGGGGGTTGGCATGGTGGTACAGTGAGTAAAGCCTCTGCTTGCAAAGCCAGCATCCCATATGGATACTGGTTCATGTCTGGGCTGCTCCACTTTCAGTACAGCTCCCTCCTAATGGCCAGGAAATGCAGCAAAATTTGGTCCAAGTGCTTAGGCCTTGCATCCATGTAGGAGACCTAGAAGTTCCTGGTGCCTGGCTTTGATCAGCTCAACTCTACCATTGCAGCCATTTGGGGAGTAAGCTAGCAGATGGAAGATCTCTCTTTATATATACAATTCTGCTTTTCAAATAAATAAATAAATCTTAAGAAAACCACCTCTATTTTCTGGCTTTGAATATCAAAAAGACTGAAAACAATGCCAAATAAAGCAGTGGTGAGCATCACTGATGTCCATGAAAGAAAACTTGCATCCCACAGAAAAACAACCAATGTTAGAACTAAGGCAGAAAAATGTAAACGATAGGCCTAGAATATTTGTCATACTAGAAAGCAAGGGAGCTTTTCAAGTCTACTATAAGTGTCTCAAAATGACAAAAGGTTAACAGATAATTATCAATAAAAATAACAACTGTAACTGATTGAAGTACTTACATGTATTAAATTGATGTTTCCATTCTAAGTTTAGATCTTTTATGGATGTGTTAGAGAACCAAGAGATTTTTTTAAAAAAGATTTTATTTATTTTTTTATTGCAAAGTTAGATATATAAGAGAGGAGGAGAGACAGAGAAGATCTTCCGTACGATGATTCACTCCCCAAGTGACCACAAAAGCTGGTGCTGGGCCAATCCAAAGCCAGGAGCCAGGAGCCAGGAGTTTCTTCCAGGTCTCCCATGCCAGTGCAGGGTCCCAAGGCCTTGGGCCATACTTGAATGCTTTTCCAGGCCACAAGCAGGGAGCTGGATGGGAAGTGGGGCTACTGCTGGGATTCGAACTGAAACTCATATGGGATCCCAGCACATGCAAGGTAAGGACTTTAGCTGTTAGGTTAACGTGCTGGGCCCACCAACAGATGTTTTAAAAACTGCAATGAAAAAAGAATAAGATGGAGATATCCTGTTTTTCAACATGAATAAGCACATCATAGTAAATGAATAGTTTATAAGTAGAAGTTCCTCATTAAAGAAGCATATTAACTCACAATTGAAGAAAGAATGGTGATGTTATGGCATTACTATTTGGCAGTCTACAATAAACTATCAGATCTAGACAATGATTGTCAGTTACTGCTTCCATCACCAAAAGAGAGGGGGGCAGGCGTTAGGCCTAGAGTGACTCAGATTTTGGTCCCAGTTCTGTCTCCTGACTTCAGCTTCCTGCTAATGCAGACCCTGAGAGGTAATGATGATAACTCAAGAATTGGATTTCAGCAACATATGTAGGAGACCTGGATAGAGTGCGTTTTGTTTTTTTTTTTTTTTTTTTTTGAGGTATTGCAGATAGTATGACAGCAAGTTTGAGAACTGATTCAAAGCAAGAGAGCCACATGGAAGGACCGCAGGTAGAACAGTGAATGAAGCATGACTTGTCTACCAGCTATTGGCTGTAGCTAGGTGATGTCATGGTGATGTGCATCATCAAATCAAAACAAGCACACTTAACTGTCTCAAATGAAGAGGTAAATTGGCGGAGTCAAACACTTGACAAAAACAATAGTTAAGTTTTCCAAAGTTTACTAATTTGTTTCAAAGTTCAGGAGTATCTAAGTATTTAAAGTATTCTAAGTATTTAAATATTGTAAGTTTCTATTATGATTCCCCAAATCAGGTTTATTTGTTTTGACTCTTGAAAATCATCAATTAGAACTGAAAACTTCTGCAGCAAATTTGAATTTTTACTCAGTATGCAGGGGTGAAGTCCACAATCCTAAATGTCTGGGCTTGTTAGAAAAAGGTTACATTTTCAATTGTCATGTTTATGCATGAGTCATCTCTCTTATTAGAGTCCATTGTTTAACCTATAGTAGCCTAGGCTTTTGATAAATTATATTTGCCACAAACTGTGTGCAACATTCTTCACTGAGTTTTGATGGGTGCTGGAACAAACACTGCTCATTTGTTGTCTCCTACTTACTAAGCTGAAATTTTCCTGTCGCAGATGGCACACAAGTGTGCTCTTTTATCCCTGACCTTCCTGGACCTTTGCCTCTATCAACAATTTCTTCCTTGACCGCTTCTCTCTCATCTCAGGTGGAGTCTACCACTAGTGCCTTCCTCTTATTTCTTCTGAAAGAGTTCCCTTTCAACAAAGCCCAGCACTTGGTCACCCTAGTCCCCGGAAATACACTTTGTGTTTGTCTTTCTTTGACCATGACCGCAGGTCTGTCTGGGAAACTGTTTACAGATTCAGATATCACTGGCCACCACTGAGAGGGAAGCAAAGTAAAACTATCTTTCTTTGAACTCTGTACAGATACGAATATTTTAAACTCTGGAAGACAGCAGAGGAGGGACTCAGTGACATCTGTATCTTCATTGGCTCAGAGGAAGCTCCTCTTTACTTTCTATTTTAGGTTGGCTGCTGAAATGATTTCAACAGTCTTCCATCAAGAGTGTAATTTTGTGGTATATCGTGTATGACTTCTTTTTATAATTTTATTAAATGGATGAGGAAAGATCACTAAAGCGTACCTTGAAGTTAGATAGTTTTGAATTCAGCATAATAATTCATGCAATTAATAGATAAATCTATGCCACCCTCCAAACAGAGATTAATTGAATTACTTTCAATAACTTCATTTCTCAAATTTCTCTTTGTTATATGTTAACACATTCATAACGGACTTAAGAATGCCCTGAATTTGTAAAGCATTGCTATATTCAAACCCTTTACATTGATGTTATCTCATCCTATAATGTAGGTAAAGCAATTATTTGAAAAATTAAGAAATTTTTATCCAGTGAGGTCATAAGACTTACCAAGTTAGTGGCAGAGCCATGAGTCAAAGAATGCTCTTTTTACATTTGTTATATTCCTATCCCATACCTCTTCCCCAACTAAGGTCCCCACATCCTTTTTTTTTTAATGACTATCCGTTTTTGTCACTAACCTTTTTGTAATTGGGGGAAGAATTAAACTACTCATTTATTATCTCACAGTACTAGTGATTGAATGTTCCTATTCACCCCAGCTTCATGTATTGAAACGCTAACTCCCAGGGTGATGGGATCTTTGAGGGATGATTACCTTATTAGGGTGAAATTCTCATGGATGGGATGGTGCCCTTCCACTGCATGCGAACACAACAAGAAGATAAACACCATCTATGAACTAGGAAAAGGCTCTTGGCAGGCAGCGAATCTGACAGCATCTTGATCTTGGATTTCTCAGCCTCCAGAACTGTAAGAAATAAATATTTGTGGTTCCTAAGCCATCAAGACTATGGTATTCTGTAGAGTAACCTGAACAGACTGAGACGTACACTTTATGTGCATCAGGAACCTGAGTAGGGCTTAACTGAATCCTCTGCTTAGATCTCACAAGGCTGCAATCGAGATGTCAGCCAGAGCTGTGAGCCCATCTGATGCCTGGATGTCTCTTATAGCTCACTCAGTTTATAGACCGAAATCAGTTTCTGAAAGCTGTGAAACTCGCAAAATCTCTCATCTTCTTTAAAGCCAATAGGAGACAATCCCTCTGGTGCTTCATCATCTTTCAAGAACTCCCCTAATTAAGTCAGAGCCACCCAAGGTATTCTCTCTTTTCCTTAACTCAAGAGCGACAGATTGGTAACTTAATTATCGAAGTGAAGTCCCAGGCTTGAGGAGAGGAGATTATAAAGGAAATTGTATTAGCAGGTGGAAATTTGGGGTCTGGTCTTAGAATTTAGCCAACCAAAATCAGTATACTGAAAACTTCAAAATATTTATGGAAGCAATTCAAGTTTTGAAAATGTTCATTGGTTAAATGGCTCAATATTGACATCAGTTCCTTTGAAATTGATTTATGTGTATAATACAATCCAAATTAAAATTCCAACCAGCTTTTTGTAGACATTGATGAACTTATTCTGAAATTCATGAGCAAATGTAAGACACTCAGAATGACTAAAGCGATTTTGGAAAAGATGAGTGAACTAACAGTACTTAATTTCAAAACTTAACATAAGGCTACAGTTATCAAATCAATACAGCATTAACATCAAGATAGTCAAGAAGGTAAATGAAGTAGAATGAAAATTCAACAAATGGATGCACCCATATGTGGACAGCTGCTTTTCACTTTCATTCATTGCTTCACTAATGATCTAAAGGTCTTTATGTAAATCCTTTTCTGACCTATATAATTTTTCTTCCGTTGGAAGGATAAACCCTGAAACCAGTTAAATTCAGCAGCTTTTCAAGAATAAATTGTAAGCCAAAGCAGCCTTTTAAACTGAAAATGGCTAAGTGTCCTCCCACCTGCCCCCTGCCCAATAATTGTGGTGAACTGTACTCAAAAGCAGAAAAGGAGGAAATGACATACAGAAGTTAGACTTTTGGTGCAGTATATTTGCCTTAATTTGGACATCATTTAGCAACTTTCACTTTGAGATTGGCTGAAGGTCTAGCTGCTATGACTGTCTGAAGCTTGGCTATTTGGTTACCAGGATACACAACCTGCTTGTACATAAAACCAAATTTCAGTTCATTATCTAGAGATCACTTTGGGAAAATGTTTTCACCCAAATCTGGAGACCAATTTGCACAAAATGTGACTTTTGTATTTTGGTGATGATTTTCTTTTAAAAAATATAAATATAGTAAGATTTTCATTCCTTTTTTCTAGACTTTTAAGTAATACATTTATTTTACATTTGTTTGAAAGGCAGAGTTAGAGAGAGAGAGAGAGATTCTATCCCCTGGGTCACTAACCGAATTGCTGCAATGGCCAGAATAGAACCCATCCAAAGCCAGGAGCTAGGAGTTTCTTCTGGATATCTCCACATGTGTTCAGAAGCCCAAGAACTGAAGCGATTCTTTGCTACGTTCCCTGGTCATAAGCAGGGAGCTGGCTCAGAAGTGGAGCAGCCTGGATTCAAACCGAATGTCCATATGGGATGTCAGCACCATAATGCCGGCCCCAATTATTTACTCCATTTTTTATTTATTTTTTTCAAAGATGTATTTACTTAAAAAACTTGAAAGAGCTACAGTAAGAGGTGGAAGTTCAGGCAAGACAGAGAGAGAAATCTTCCACCCACTAATTTGCTCCCCAAATGACTGCTATGGAGAGCTGAACAGATCCTAAGCCAGGAGCCAGGAGCGTCTTACAGGTCTTCCATGTGGGTACAGGCTTCCAAGTACTTAAACCATCCTCTACTGCTTTGCCAGGCCATAAGCAGGGCGCTGGATCAGAAATGGAGCACCTGGGACTTGAACCTGTGCCCACGAGATGCTGGTGCCACAAGAAGAGAATTAACAGGCTACACTACTGGCCCCCAATTTCATTGATTTTTGCTCTTAAATTTACTGTTTTCATTCTGGTTGTTTTGATTTTAATTATTTTTTTGTTTCTTATGATTAAAACTTGAACTGTTGGCTTAAGGCTGTTCCCCCTCCCCTCCTGAAATAAGCCCTTAAGGCTATAACTTTCTGTCTAAACATTGTTTAGTTACATGTCATGTATTTGAAAATGTGAAGTTGTTGTTTCTTTAATTCAAAGTATTTTCTGTCCATTGGCTATTTAGATGTGTGTCATTTATTGGATTATTCAATTACAGTTTAATTCTATTTTTGTCAGATAATATGCTTTGTATGATTTCATTTTGATTTTGTTAAAATTTTTTGTTGGGCATAGGATCTATTTTGAATTGCTCCATATGTGAAAGGTGAAGCAGAATGTACATTTTGCATTTCTTTTTTAGTAAAACAATCAAATTGTGCTGCATGATAGTGTGTTCAGGTCTGTATCGATGTTGTTTACCCCCGGCTGCTATAGCAATATGCCATAGATTGAAATATTATTAGCTGTATTGCGATAGAATTTCTTTTTTAAAGATTTATTTATTTCATTGGAAAGTCAGATATACAGAGAGGAGGAGAGACAGAGAGGAAGATCTTCTATCTGATGATTCACTCCCCAAGTGACCACAAAGGCTGGAGCTGCACAGATCTGAAGCCAGAAATCTGGAGCCTCTTCCGTGTCTCCCACATGGGTGCAGGGTCCCAAGTGTTTGGGCCGTCCTTGACTGCTTTCCCAGGCCACAAGCAGGGAGCTGGATGGGAATTGGGGCCGCTGGGACTCGAACTGGTGCCCATATGGGATCCCAGCTTGTGTAAGGTGAGGATTTAGCCACTAGGCTACTGTGCTGGGCCCCTATTTAATCCTCTTTTGAATTATTTAATTTCCTTTAGTATCTCATTTTGATTTGTGAATTTTAAGACTATATCTTTTTGTATTAACCTTTGTTTTTCTTTTAAAGATTAATGTGTGCACTTATATTTCTCCATACAGCTAATATTATTTCAACTACTTTAACAAAATGAAGTATATTACATATTATAACCACACATGTTGATTTACTCATTTTGGTTGTCCAATGTATTACAAGGCCAATATGCAAAGTTACAGTTTTTGTTTTCATTGCTATGCATACTTTGAAGAATATAAGAGGAGAAAAGCAGTATTTTGTAATAACATATGTTGATGATTTGTGGTCTTCGCATTTGCTCCACAGTCAGCCATCAGAGTCTAGGCCAAACGTAAGTCCCTTAAACTAAAGCATTGCCCTCTGCCCACTAGGAGATAATACTAGGAAACCCATAATTTCCTCAGATGTGGTTGTAAACTTGGTAGTCCCTGGCTTCAGATTCCTGCAAAGAAAAATGCTGAAGCCCAGACTTCTCATCCACCTTAGTTTTACTCTTTCCTGCAGGTTTTTGGTGGCTGGAGGGAGTGCTTGGCAACCACAGGGGGGCTTCTTGTTGGTGAATGGCCAGCACAGCTGCCATGTCCACCTGCGGTAGCATCCATACTGATTACTGTTTAGAACTTGTTCAACTTGCCAAAGCTGCTTGGGGTGGAAGAGGGACTTTTCATGGTAATGTAAACATGGTAAGATGTTTACAATTCTTTCAGTCGACTCTGAAAGCTGGCTCTTTCCAGCATTTTCAAAACCACTTCTCTGAAGGAAGCTGGGCTAAGTGTTCTGAAAACTGTGGGGGTCATTAGTAGCAGCTTAGCAAATGTTTCTGGCTCTCCATCTTCTTTAGTACTTGCCCCTCTTGTGGTTGGATCAGGCAACCTGATTAATCCTGCTCTGAAAGTTGAGTTGGAACAGAATATTATTTCTTGGCTGGAACATTCAGTTGCCAACACTGAACTTTCAAGGGCTGTTTCCATATGCCAAAGTCTTGGTGTGAGGACCCCATGGAATGCAATCTATAATGGCCATCTAGCCTGAATGAGAAATAAACCCCATTGTTTAAGGTCATTAGGTATTGAGGTTATTTGTAGCTAGAACTTCATTCAATTTTGACTAGTATAGAAGGCACATGCGAAGCACTTCAAAGTATTTATTTTTAATATCTCCAAATAAGCATCTAGAATGAGATAAATCATCTTGATTGGCAGTAGCTATCTGTTCATCCATGTGCTCATCTTAGAATCTGAAATTGTGTCTTTTAAATTTATTTATATTTATTTATTTACAAAGCAGAAAAAATGGACTGGATTGTAATTGAGTGGGTTAAGCAGCTGCCACATGTGTGGCTTCTAATCCCAGCTATTCCACTTATGATCTAGCTCCCGGCTAAGGTGGCTCAGGAAGTAGTAGCAAATGGCCCAAGTGCTTGTGCCCCTGTACCCAGTGAGAGATTTGGATAGTGTTCTGGTCTCCTGGCTTTGGTGTGGTCCAGCTCTGGCCACCACAGCCCTTTGGGGAGTGAAATAGCAGATGGAAGACTTTCTGCCTTCTTTGTAACTGCCTTTAAAATAAAATAAATGCATCTTTTTAGAAAAATAAAAGAGAGCCGGGCATGATGGTGCAATGGCTTTACAACACCTTTACAGGTGCTGGGATCCCATATGGGCGCTGATTCATGTTCCAGTTGTTCCACTTCCCATCCAGCTGCATGTTTGTGACCTGGGAGAGAAGTGGAGAATTGGCCCAAGGCCTTGGAACCCTGCACCTGTGTGGGAGACCTGGAGGAGGCTCCTGGATTTGGATCAGCTCAGCTCTGGCCGTTCTGCCATTTGGAGAGTGAGCCAGTGGATGGAGGATCTTGTCTTTCTGTAAATCTGCCTTTCCAGTAAAAATAAATAAGTAGTTAAAAAAAAAAAAGAACAAAAGAAACAGGGAGAGATCTTCCATGTGCTAATTTGCTCTCCAAATGTCCTCAGTATCTTGGGCTGGTCCAGGCTGTATTCAGGAATCTGGGACTTGATCCAAGTCTCTCACATAAGCAGCAGGAACTGTCACTTGAGTCACCACTGCTGACTCACAGCATACACATAAACAGGAAATGGAGCTTGAATACAAGTACTACCATATGAGATGCAGGTGTCTGCTGCACGGAATGTCCAGGCTGATGTTCTATCCTACTGGAATAAAGTATTTTTTTCTGGGATCTGATTTAAAGTTCTGGAATTGATACCCAGAATTCATTCTGTTTACGCAAGTGATTTTTAAAAGTATTGATAAGAATTGGTGCATATTTACAGGCTGTATTATGATATTTGTTAATGTTTGCAATGTGTGCTGATTAGATTAGGATAGTCAGCGTGCTCTACTCTTGTCATTACTTTGGTTGGAGACTTGGCACGTCTAATCAGAAAATATACTCTAGGTTATCATGAACTTTCGTCTCCCCATTATGCTGTGTAATACTAGCAACTTATTCCTTTGATTAACTGATTTGATACCCACTATCCAAACACTTCCTCCAACTTTGTCAGCATTGTATGTTCAGATTGAGGCCTTCTTTTGGGTTTGTTTTATTCTGTTTTCATTCTGTTTTATTTTTAAAGACTAGATAATATTCTTTTATTACATGTTACATTACTTTTATACATTCATCTAATAATGAAACTCTGGGCTGATTTTATATCGTGCTTATTGTGAGTAGTGGTGTGATTAACATGGTAGATCTTTACAAACTCAAAACAACTGAGAACATCCCAGTGAAACCTAAAATTCAAGTGATGGGCTGTAGTTTGGACTCCCTCCCTCCTCCATGCTGTGTTAGAGTTATTTACTCTTTTTCCTTTCCTTTATCATAATTATTTTGGGTGTTCTTGCCCATTTTTCCACTTTTCTCCTTTATCCACTTTTTATATTATTCCACACTGAAGACATCTGATTACTTACTGCAATACTCACATAATCCTTCATTCTCTTGTTAACTATCTTTTTTTCCCCTTAGATTAAATTTAGTGTTCTCATTTCAGGGCCTTGTAAGAGTTATCACAATTGATTAGGCCTGTAGCTCTTATTTAATTCCTGCATTACTGTTCTAAATAAGTAATATACTAAAACACAGAGAATAAGAAAATATAGAGAGTGTTGCATAGTCATAATAGGTAACCCGTATACCACATAATACCTAATATGTTTCAGGGACTTTACTGGCTTCTGCTACTTTTGTTAACTCATTTGCAGCTTGCAAAAGCTCTACACATTCATGAACATTATAAGCTATATTTTAAAAATGGGTAGTAGGCACAGAGTGTTCGATCAGTTACTCACGGTCATGCAGTTTCTAAGTGGCAAAACCAGAATTAGAAATCAGGCTGTCTGGCTCCAAGAGCCCCTGTTTCAGTCATTATAATCTATTGGTTCTCTAAATACATAGAGTTTGAAAGTATGGGTTGGTAAACTCTAACACTCAGATCACAAATGACTTGCTTTACCCTGGTGTGAATAAAGCTCTATTGGAACACAGCACAATGACTTGCTTACTATCGTCCATGACTACTTTAGTACTAAAGGAGCATAGTTGAGTAATTGTAGTAAAGACTACACAGCCCACAGATGCTAAAATATTTACTGTCTGATACTTGTTTTAAAAGTTGAATGACATTCCAGACAAAATATACCTGGCAGAGAGAATGACATGAAAAATAGTATGGGGAGTCTGATTTCATTTTTTTCTGCACCTGCAGAATAAATGTGTGTTGGAAGAGTCTCATCTCACCACACTGAGAACTCCCTAAGAACTAAGTAAATGTTTGTTAAAAATGTTTGTCTAGTTTATCCTCAATGTTAAGCCACTCACAAATCCATTAATGATTACTGTATTTGTTGTTTTGTGATTTGTGGTGTTATTGATTAGGATCATGTGAGTCAAGGAAGGCTAATGAATGCCCCAGTGAAATTTCTATTTTTCTTCCTATTATTGATTTTGTATTGTGACTTTTCATTTAAGAGGACATACAGTAGCTGTGTAATGGAGACTAACATATCCAGATGTGAAGATACAATGCAGTATGCATTTCCACTTTCAGACTAAAGATGGACTCACAATGCAACTGTTCACTATATCTCGACAATAAGATGCTGGACTCTCTGTCATTGTCCATGCCTGCAATGATGGACATGTGACTGTGTATGAAGAACTATACTTTAGTAATGATAGAGAGGAACTGTGTGTGTGGGGGGGTGGGAATTGGGAAGGAGATAAGGGAAATGCCAGGAGCCTATGGAACTGTACCATAAAATGATAATAATAATAATGAATTAAAAAGATTTAAAAAACAAGAAAAGAAACTGAATATATTGTAAATTCGCATTTTACTCATCAAACTCTTCACAGATAGGTTGTATATTTTGTGCTCAGACATATTTTATTATGAAAATAGTTCTAATAAATCTGATGACATATGAAAATGAAAGAAAGTTGTGAATTTCTGATGGTAGTGATCCAGGGACCAGAACTAATGCCATTTCTCTCTCCCTCCGCAATAAACACATATGGAAGTACAATATAAAAATGCTTTATTCAGCTCATTTCAAAAATGAACATTTTAATGACAATAATTTACAATATAAATAGAATTCAATGGATCATTCCTCACAACTGAGGTGGCTCATGAGCCGAAGTCATACTGCTTATTCAATTCTTAGAGTTGTTTACTGCTTGCAGCAGCATAAAAAATAGTTTCATGTCACAATAGCTTCACCAGACTTTGACATTTAGTAAACAGAGATAGTTGCCTGGGAGAATTTTTTTTTTAATACAGAGGTAAATGATCGCATGTACTAAAAACTTACAAAATTTAATATGTGTACTAGATTCAAATTTTTAAATAGAAAAGTCTTGGATCTCTCTGTTTGATATTCTGTGCTTTTTTTCTTTATCTGGTGAATAAAAATGGCACTTTTATTTTCAACTATTTCTACTGAATATCTGAGATAGGCAATTGTTTCATAAACTCTTACAGTAATAAAAATTAAATGGATGGCTTCATAGTTTAATTGCTATTTACAACTCTTATTTAGACACTAGAATGTCTCTATTTTGTTAACATGTTTTAGTAATTATGAAAGCAACCTACTAATTTAAAACTTATCTTCTAATATCTTGAGCATCTGCTAACTTCAAACCATCAGACGATGATGTCATTATCGGAGACGTATTATACAGGCAGTTTTAGCATTTTCAGAAGAGAACGACGCTTTAAACTACACATTGTTTGACCTCATAGGTAATACCTGGCAAACAGTTCAATGAAGTTTCTCTTAATTAGTTACAATCTCTCTACTGGCTACTGAATTTTTGTTTACTTACTGTAGCTTAATTAATTACATATGCTAGGCTTGTCTAATTTTTAAGACATATTTTGTCTAGGCTATTGTAAAGCAATTTAACAGGATGCCTGATTTTCTCTTGGGTAGAAAATGGAAGCTATGTAAGATTAGGTTATAATTATTAAGAGAACAATTTACTCAGTCACTCACTATTTTATCAGAATTCATTATGCACCTCCTCTTTGTACTGGCATTTTGATAAGCCTGCAATGAGTGTAAGAAAAGTCAAAGGCCCTGTTCTGAAGGAGCCGGCTGTCTATGCAGAAGGTAGACAGATGCCTGTGTAATTTTAACATAACACGTTATGTGCTACAGGAAAAGTATGCACTTATCCTGGAGATTCAGATGAGGCAGTCTACTACCGTTTATTACAGTCAAAAAAAATTAAACATAGATTTCAAAAAAATTTTGCACCAACATAAACAAGAAATGTAAAAAGTCTAGGTTTTTTTTTCCCTACAAATTCAGTTTTGAAATATCCTTGTGCAATTAAGGCAGAATATATAAGATAGAATTGAATGACTAATAAAAAAGGAGAAATTAGAAAATGCTGTCCTAAATAATCTGTGAATCAACATAAAGTAAAGCTTAACAAAGAACAAGAGTAAAAGATTATGAGATTATGAAGATTATGGATTAATATCTTTAGCAATACTAAAAAGACAATTTGTAGTCTCAAAATTATTAAAACTCCATAAGTTTTTTGAAAGCCCAACAGTGGTATCCCAACGGAAATACAAGAAAGGAGGTAAAAGGGATAGGATGAAACTTTTTAAAATAAAGGACCAAGATACAAGGTAGATATTATCAACTAATAATAGATTTGTTTTTTCAGAAGACTGGCAAACTTCAGAGGTCTCTGACAATATCACTCAAAAAAAGACACAAAAGAAATCACAGTAGAAATGAGGACGGGGTATACGTATGAATAGAACAGACACTGAGACATAATAATATTATGAAAAGCTTTGTGCCGCTGAGTTTGAAAAACTCGGACACCATGGTAAATTTCTTAAAGAACAACTCACTGAGACCAAATTCAAAACAATGCAAAAATCAGGAACCCGATTGGGTTCATGTAATTAAAGGAATTGAATCAGTAGGTGAAATCTATCCCCTTTCCTCTGCATGCAAAAATCTCAGGTAAAGCTGATCTTTCAGGATAGTTACTACAAAATAGGTACAACCCCTGTCCTACACAAATGAATCTAAGGAACAGAAAAAGAAGGAACATACTCCATAACTTTTTTTACCTGTGACTGATTTGGCCAACTTGAACAAATCCAGCTTGGCTAAACTTGTCTGATAAAATGATGACGAGATGAATGTTAGAATCTCTATTAATGTATTAGGTTGCAGGTGCTGCTGTAGTATTGTTTTATCTTCATGCAAAGGACAGACTAAAGGACAAAGACACTTGATCCTTTCAGTAGATAAAGAAAAAAAAAACTTTAAACACCAAATTTGGTGATGAAACATAAATGTTTATTCTCTTTGAAATCAAGAAAAGAGCACCAAGCATCACTACTTCTGTTCAACAGTATGTGAACTGTATAGGACAAGAAAGAAAAAATAAGAACTAAGTTTCACAATATGTATTTTTCTATTTGAATAACCCAAGAGAATCTGTAAATTATGCAAAATAAAAATTCAGCACCGTTATTTGAAATAACAAAAATTTATATCAAAATTGGGTTCTTACTAAAATTAAACCTAAAAATAACAGTAACAACCATAAAAGATATAAGGATAAATCTCATAGAAACATCATTTTTGGCAAAAATTGAAAGAATTTTATTTGAAGACTGTTAGAATGGGGCCGGTGCCATGGCTTATCTCTGCTCTGGCCATTGCGGCCACTTGGGACATGAACCAGTGGATGAAAGACCTGCTATCTCTCCTCCTTTCTCTGTAAAACCTGCCTTTCCAATAAAAATAAATAAATCTTAAAAAGAAGTGCAATAATAGTTTCCACATCTACAGGAACTTGATACCTGATAGAAGAAGCATAGCAGACCAGTAGGAGTATATTAATTACCCAAGTCACCCATAAAAATGATCACTAACTTGGGGCAAAAAAACAATAGAAATTTAATCTCACCCAATTCTGGAGACCAGAAATTTGAACTCAAAGTACTGGGAACCAGCACTGTGTTGCAGTATGATGCTGGCATCTCATTCCAGGGTGCTGGTTTAAGTCTTGGATACTCTGCTATCCAGATCCTGAGACCTGAATGGAATTCATGGCTCTTGGCTTCAGATTGGCCCAGATCTGACTGTTACAGACTTTGGGGAGTAAATTGGCAGATGGAACATACTCTCTTAGGATGAGAAGTAGAGCAGGTGGGACACAAACCAGTGCCCATATGGGATCCCAGCGTTGTAAAGCAAGGATTTTGCCACTGAGCCATTTTGCCGGGCCCCAGAAACATTTTGAAGTGTCCTCATATAATGGAAACATAAATCACTACTAGGAGAATGTATTTGTAATGCACTTAACTGATAATAAGTATGTACAAATCAGTAAGGAAGAGAAACAAAATAAAACAGCGATTTTTAAAAAAATGGACAGATTGTGGGCATTAAGCCCAGTCATTACTATGCCTAAGCCTTACACCAGAGTGCCTGCATTTGCTTTTTCTGGCTCCAGCTTCCTGCCAACAAAGACCTTGGGAGTCAATGATGATGGTTAAAATAACTGGGTTCCTGCCAACTTCCTGCGAGACCTGGATTGCATTCTCAGTGCCTGTCTTCAGCCTGGGCCCAACTCCAAATGTTGCAGGCCATTGGTGAGTCAATCAGCAGACAAGAGCTCCCCCTGGATCTGCCTCTTTTTTCCTTCTGGTCCTCTCAAATAAATATAAAAAATTCTTTTTTTTTTAACTGGCAAAGATACAATCATGCAATCCATAGAAGAAATAAACCTATGAAAAGATATTGTAAATCACTATTAATTTCAGAGCTAAAATTCCAGTGAGCAATGAAATTCCTTTTTAAAATAATTAGCCTCATAAAAATGAAAAGGCTGAGATTATCAACACTTGGTTGTCTATATTGGGATAGCCAGTTTGGAGAGCAATTTGGTTCTGCATGTATGGTAGCTTTTCATCTCTGCAATGAACTACCTGAGCTAAATCACCTGTAAAAGAGACTTATTGGGCTCAGCACAATGGTTCAGTAGCAGAATCACTTTGCATGAGCCAGGATTCCGTATGGATGCTGGTTCGTGTCCCAGCTGCTCTACTTGCCACCCAGTCCCCTGCTTGTGACCTAGGAAAGCAGTGGAGGACAACTTAAAAATCTTGGGATTCAGCTCTGGCCATTGCATCCACTTGGGTTTAGATGGAAGACCTTTCTTGCTGTCTCTCCTTCTTTCTATAGATCTGCCTTTCCAATAAAAATAAATAAATCTTTTTTTTTTTTTTTAAAAAAGACAGCCTTATTTTGTGTCTGGCTCTGTATGCTAAAGTCCAAGATCAGATTGTCCCATTGGTTTAGCTTCTGTTAATGCTGACAGATAACAGTATAATAATATAGTGTTTCAAGAAGGAGAGGGGGGCTGGTTCTAGCTAACTCTTTCTTGAGAACTACCTCCCAAGAGTACATTCTCAAAGATTCTCACCTCCCAAAGGACCGTCTGCTGAGCACCAGGATAGGATCAAATCTTCATCCTCCTTTCTTCAGCATTCATTATAATTTTACAGTTTAAAAGTTTTGCTTGAGTTCAGGAGCCAACTCAGGTTCAAGCTACAGGAGTAAGTAAAGTTAAAAGTACATATACCTAGAATTGAGAAATTCCTCTGGAGACATATGCTTTTTAGCTTTCAGTCATCAGTGAGTGACTGAATAATGTTTTTAAATATTTATTTATTTGTATTGAAAGGCAGATATACAGAGAGAAGGAGAGACAGAGAGGAAGATTTTTCATCCATTGATTCACTCCCCAAGTGGCCACAACGGCTCAAGCTACACCAGTCCGAAGGCAGGAACCAGGAGCCGCTTCCAGTTCTCCAACACGGGTGCAGGGTCCCAAGACTTTGGGCCGTCCTCTACTGCTTTCCCAGGCCACAAGCAGGGAGCTGGATGGGAAGTGGGTCGTGAGGATTAGAACTGGAACCCATATACGATCCCTGTGTGTGCAAGGTGAGGACTTTAGCCACTAGGCCACTGCACCAGGCCTGCAACTGAATAATTTGTAATCCATGCAGTATAATCTTCTGCTAGCAGTATCTATGTCAACTGAACAAATCATGAAAATGCGAAAATAAAGAAAAACGGATTCCAGAAGGGAAGATTCAGGGTGGTACCATTTTAAATAGTTTCAAAACAGGAAAATCAGCATTATGTGTTGTTTTGTGATATCAGCATTTGTACGGAAGTGTCAATTTCCCATAAGAAGATTTAATACAAAACTCTGGAATGTAGCTCCTGTAGTGGAGGTGGTTTAGGGAAAGAAACTAATGAGGAGAGATGATGTGTGGCGCTTCAATTTTGTTTGTTATGTTTTAATTAGGCTGGATTATGAGTACTTGCGTATTCATCATATTATTGTATGGACTCATACTATTTTGGAAAGATTTCAAAATCTTTGATAACTTCAAAAGAGAAAAGTAAGAGATGATTGAGGAAGATGCTGCTCTGATGATCTGAGCTGCTCAAATTTAAGAGAAGACGAAATTACAGTAAAAACTACAGTAAGATGGAATTTGGGTACAAGGGAGAATGAGAAAAAGAGAAACTTGGAAAATTTGGTAGCCTGGGACTGAATTTAGAGTCTGGCATAACCAGCTTTAGAAGCTCAGCGAAATTCTTTAACCTGTCTCTACCTTTGTAAAGTTAAGTTAGAAAGAGACCATGACCTTGATTGTAGGTGAAATGTCTTAGATTTGGAAAATTTATGAAAGCCCAACCATTAGAGACTAGAAGGCTGCACTAAAGGAGGCAGATAAAAGCTGGAGTGCTGTTGATTAAAGCTCCAACAGTCTTTGAAGTTAAAGCTATAGAATGAGGTAAATTAGTAGTTGTCTAAATTGGGGGCTTTCTGGTAAAACTGAAAGTGCGCATATCCCAAAATGCAGCAATTCCACTGATAATGTGCAAAAATGTTCACTGCAATTTCAAAAGAAAATAGGAATATGGCACAAAAAAAAAGTACTCTTCAGTGCAGATATTAAGATGATCAAAGTCTGGACAAGAGAAACTGGAAAAGATTCTGTACATCATGTTTCTCATCTTGCCAATCATGCTACATCTCAAATAACATTTTTACTGACCCTTGGCAAACTGCGTGAAACTGTAGGATGCTGTAGAACAAGCTGCGAACTCTTTTAAAAGGAGAAGGCTGGCCAAGTGACCCCGAAGGATCCTCAAAGGGTGACAGTCACTACAGCCAGCCAGAGAGTGCCTCTCAGTCACTGGGAAATTCTTCTAATCATCAAATGTGCAAGACTGAAGCTAGCCAAAACTGAAAGTTTTCTCCTTGAAAAAGATTTTCCCTAAAAATGGCAATTTAACAAAGCGATGACCCAATCAACCAAAAACTCACGTTGTTCCACTAATAAGTTGTTGATTGATTACAACTTTTCTGTTTTTAAATATTTATTTATTCATTAGTTAGAGTTATAGAGGCAGCAAGGGAAGAGGGAGAGAGAGAGAGAGAGAGAATCTTCCACTCACTGGTTCATTTCTGAAATAGCCACAATGACCAGGGCTGGCTAGGCAGAAGCTAGGAGCCAGGAGTCTGATCTGGGCCTCTCTGTGTGTTCAGGGGCTTAAGCTCTTGGGCCATCTTCCACTGCTTTCCCAGAATTAACAGGGAGTTAGATGGTAAGTGGAGCAACCAGGATATGAATGGGTTAGGATGCTGTATGTCACAGTCAGTGGCTTTATCTGCTATGCCACAATGTCTGGCCCTGGTTAAAACTTTCCTAAAATGTTAATAACAAAATGTTTTTAGCAGTTTTTTTTTTTTAGAAAACTGACCTATCTTTCTATTTTCTCCACTGCAATACTATAAATTCACTATCTCATGCAAAAGTAATCAAAGCATATGCACCAAAAAATATGAGAAAAATATAGAACTAAGTCAGGCTTTCAATTATTAAAGATATTTTCATTTCCCACTTTTGTTTTGCTTAGAGATTCCAGCTACTTAAAATACATATTATGTTGTCATTTTTCTCATTCTAGGTAAATATTTACATGTATATGTAAATTTTTATTCTTTATTTTATATTTTTTTGCAAAAAGACCTCTTCCAAATTGGATAAACTTCAAATGCCTCAGGACCAGTGTTTGCCCCAAGCTCAAAAGACTGTGAATCTTAAATACCAACTTACCATGTATAAGAGCATTTCTAAAAGTTTATGGGAGATGAGATGAAAAAATAATTTCATTTGATTGTAAAAAAAGTTTTGAGATTTTTTTAATTCCAAGTATCTTCAACAAGTTCATAGAAAAACATCTATTAAAAAATTGCATAAATTTCAAAAATTTTTGTAAGTAACACAAACTTACCTTTAATTTCATTCTCAGAAACTTTTCAAAGTTCACTATATGCATGGGTCTTAACTGACAGGAATTGTAATCTTTGTGACCTGTATTTATGGAAAAGGTTTCTTTTATTTTTATTTGAAAGACAGAGTTCTAGAGAGACAGAGATTAAGGGAGATCTTCCATCCACTGACTGACTCCACAAATGGCCACAACAGCTAAAACTCAGCTGATCTGAAACCAGAAGCCAGGAGCTTCTTCCAGGTCCCCCAGGTGGATGCAAGGTCCCAAGGAATTGAACCGTCTTCCACTGCTTTCTGAGGCCACAAGCAGGGAGCTGGACTGGAAGTGGAGCACCAAGGACACAAACCAGCTTAGCCTACTATGCCACAGCGCTGACCCCGTAATCTGTCTTTTAAACGCCTGGTGTCACGGTGTCAGACTTAATTAGAATTATAATTACTAGCTGAAAATGTACAAAAGCTATTTCAAAAATCAGAATGGGGAGAGTTGTGGCTTAGCCAGTAAAGCTGCCGCCTGTGATACTGCCATCTCATGTGCACCAAACCCTGTCTCAGCTACTCCGCTTTCAATCCAGCTTCTGTTAACGACCAGGGAAAAGCAACAGAAGATGGCCAAAGTGTTTGGGCCCTTCCAGTCATGTGGGAGACCCATACAAAGCTCCTGACTCCTGGCTTCAGCCTGGTCCAGCCCTGGCCAATGCCACCATCTGGGGAAAGAACCTGTGGATGAAAGGTCTCTCTGTTTCTCCCACTTTCTCTGTGTAACTCTGACTTTCAAATAAATAAATAACATTTTAAAAATGTCAGAATGGTTTGAATTCATGCAACCTGTTAAGTAGGTATGTTGGATGAGATTAAAAAAATGGTAATATGAAAACTCAGCTTTGTTGGGCATACATTATATGCAAAACTCGGTATTAGGTGCTCTATATTAATCATCAGTTCATCTTTGCATTAATTTTATTAAACTCATTGTCATACAATAAGGATAAGTACCAGATAATACGCATGCTAATAGCTACTGCATGTCTGGTCAGTATAAATATCTCATGTAGCCAAGACCAAGAGAAGGCATGCAGCTCCCCTCTTGCTCATTCATTCTAAGCCAGTGTGTAATCTATCAGAATTGGATATTTGAGTCGATGAGAGGTATTTTGGCTCTTCTTGGCTGTGGGATTTTAGCCTGCAAGATTAGTTGTGAAGGCATTGTAATGTGTCGACTTGATTAGGTTAAATTGTCCTGCAGAATGCCTTTTTTTGGATGTTTCTGGATAGTATGGGCTATAAGAGATTTTTTTCCCAGAGATTTAGAAGACTAAAGGAAGGCAGCTGCCATTACAGTTTAAACATGGTGTTGTTGATCTGCTGACTCGCTTCACTGGCGTGATCCTTGATCTATGGGTTAGCTGTGTATGTTCAGCTGTTCGATGAAGGGCTCTGCCTTCCCCCAAGGAAAGCCTGGTCTCAGAGGCAATAAAAAAAAAAAAAAGATACTGCCCCTCATTGTGGGCTTCCATATTGTGATCACGTCATCCCAGCCTGCTGGTGTTTTCCTGTTTTTGACTGCTTTCTTGGTGGACTTCAGATCTAACGTCAGACATGTGGAAACCCCCACTGGGACTGCTTAATTAGTTCCCACAACTTTGTGAGATAGCTCCTGCTATAAATCCATAGACATGTACCTATGATTTTATATATACATATATATATGTGTGTGTGTGTGTGTGTATGTATGCTATCTGTGTTTATATTATTAGCAACTATGACACATTTATACAATCTACTGATTCTGTTTTTCAATTAGAGGAGTATTCATGGATACAATTAAAGAAATATTGATCCCTCCCTTGATATGTTAAGGGCTCTAAATGCCATCATACTTGGAATTACAAGTTCATGAGTAGGCAAAGTAGTGCTAAGAATCAAAAATTCATGATTAGGGAATAATTAGTCTCTTCCCTGGCATAGTCAAGGAGCTTGGACCCAGAGCTTGCAATTGAGTAGGATTGGTGGTGCTTAATACTGATGGATCATACATAATTTTCACAGGGCTTTGCTAGAAGTTAACCCCTTTTCAGAGAGGCCAATTTGCAGAGGACCTATCTTGGACAAACGTGGTAGATTGTATTTTCTGAAGGTGGCTGTGCCAACATATATCCCATCCCACATGCTCTTCAAGCAATGTTGTATTGGCACCCTTTCCCAGGCAGATGTGATCTGGGTTCGCTACCTTTGAATCTGGAAAAATACGCATGATTGCATCCATTGTCAGAATGCAAGAGAAATGATACTATCTTGCCTTCAAAGCAAGACTATGAAAAACAATGTGCTGTCTCAGCAGCTTCCCTCTGTCTCCTTCCTCTCTGCTTCTCTTCCTCTATTAGCTCATGGAACCCAGTCATCACTCTGAAAAAAACCTGCTCATGTAGGGAGGCCATACCATGTGGGAAAGAGCAGAAGTCCCCAACTGATTCCCAGCATCAACCACCAGATGTGTGATTGAGTGAGGCTTCAGAAGTTTCCGACTCCCAGCTTTTGAGTTTTCCAGCTGTGATCTCACACACATTGTGGAGCAGAAAGGAAGGATGAGCTGTCTGCAGAAATCCTGCCCAAATTACTCATCATCTGTGATCAGAAGAAATACGGTGGTTATCTTTTCACCACTATGTTTTGGAGTACCTTGCTATTTGGTGCTAGTAATTGGAAAAGAGAAAGTAACTAGGTAATTGTTACCTATTTCTATGTAACATATCATTCCAAACATTCACTGGCTCAAAAGTATTAACACTTATTGTCTTCTGCAGTGCTGAAGGTCCAGAATTCAGGGGTGGCTTAGTTTGGTAGCTCTGGCTTGGAAGTTTCCATGAGGCTGCAATGAAAATGTTGGTTGGGACTGTAAATCATCTGACTCAAGTTTGACTAGACTGGAGGTCCGTCTACCAAAGTAGCCCCTTCACATTGTTTATTAGCAAGAAGACTTCATTCCTTGCTGAATGTTGACAATAGGTTTTAGTTTCTTGTCGCAGAGCTGTATGAATACTGAATATCCTCATGATGTGGCTGTTGGATTCTCTAGCATCTAAGATGGAGAGAGAGAGAGAGAGAGAGAGAGAGAGAGAGAGAGAGAGAGAGAGAGAATTGTCTTCTTGATCTAGTCTTGGCAGTACCACACCATCATTTCTACCCCAAGATGCTTGGCATAGTTACATTCAGCTATTGGGCTCTATTTTGGGGGGAGGGTTGGGAAGAGTGTCAAAGAATGTGTGTATATATATTAAAAAAAAAAACAAAGCAAAACAAGACTATCACACTGCATTTAAATTAGATGGAATGAATACTGCTAGAAGGAGAAAGACCTCAACTAGTACAGGATCACCAGAAATTACCCTGACTTCAAACATAACCCAAGTGGTTTTTTCCTATCATTCTGTCAGCTTCCTAGCCTTTTTGGATAAAAGGGGACTATCATTACTCTGGGGCATTTAAGAAAATAATTCAGAATGGTAAGGTGACTATTCACAGGTACAGATTTTGTTCACCTGATGTGGTTGAATGAAGGCCATTTTACACAAGGATTCAGAAGGCATGCAATGAGTAGTTTGCAAAGCATGATAAGGTGGATGCCTACTACCACCATTTAGAATTTGAGATCATGTTAACCAATGCTTGCAGAATTGCCTTTGGGTCCTTTCCAACGACTGGAGAAGCTGTATCTTTCCGCAGAATAGAGTTCTTCTCCATGGTCTCTCAGTAGGATTCATCATTAATAGTCTCTTCAGTATGGATGGGGAATTTTAAGCCAGTGGCGTTTGTGGAAGACAAGCAAATGCCAATAACAAAATAGTAGTGTTAGGAGAACCTAGAGTGGCCTAAATTCTCCTGTGCAGATTGTTGTCACTATATTTAGCACTCAATGGGAGGGTCAGTAGCAGATTAGCTTAACAGAAGGATCTAGAAATGCAAGACTGTAGTGCATGCTGCCACCCTCCACAGCATCCTGCAATTTATGGTGACTGTTGGCTACTACTTGAAGTCTCTCTCTTGGGTGTATTCATTCTGTCTAGTGACTTTTTTTTAAAATCTATTTTGTAAAGACTGTTCTTTTTTTCTTCTTGTAGACTCTGAAAACTCTGTTCCTTTACCTTACATTGTGATCGAGGTTTCCTTGAATTTCTGCAGTAACTAAACAGAAAGATCAGCCTTAGGTGACTATGTAGGGTCGTCTTGGTTATTTTTGGAATAAGAGTTCTGCACTGGAAATGTATGCATTTCTAGATTGCATAGTATACACAGATATTTTTCAAGGATTTCTCCAAAGAATCTGTGTCCAGTTTTTCCTTCAGGGCTTTTGGTATGTCTGTTTGCTGAAACCCTAATCTTTTGCCCCAGGCAACAATGGGGTGTTCATTTGCCTTTGAATGGTTTTACAGGTCTGATCTCTCTGTATAGCTTCTTTCTATCCCTGAGAGAGTTTTTAGTTAGTAGAAACAGAGGCAAATCCTTGGGTCTGGTTTTCAGGAAGTTGCCCTGGGAGAAAGTCAAAACAAACACATTTCTTTGATAATGAGATCTGCACTTTCTTTCCCTCTCTTTTCTAAGGGACCTTGGTCCCACACTGAGACTATATGATTCTTGCAGAACCAGGAAGTGGATTGGGACAAGGGCTGATAAAAAAAAAAAAAAACTGAAAATTGTCCTCTTTGGGACAGCAGTGTGGTATAGTGGGTAAAGTTGCTGCTGGCATCCTACATGGGGGCCAGTGTGAGTCCTGGCTGCTCCACTTTCAACCATGTTCCTTGATAATGTGCCTGGGAAAACAACGGAAGACAGCCAAGTGCTTGGGTACCACCCCTGCATCTATTGTAGAAGAATCTTGGAGAAGCTCCTGATTCCTGGGTTCAGACTGGTCCAGTTCCAGCTGTTACTGCCATTTAGAAGGTGAACCAGTGAAGATCTTCTGTTTCTCCTTCTCCTTGTCTTCTGGTAACTTTGCATTTAAAAAAAAAATGGAGTGAGAAATTTAGTATTTGCTTGGTTGTAATAAACTTTGGACTTTTATCAATTCTGGACTTTTCTCCAGAGTCTTACCATAGTGGTGCAGATCACTTTTGCTAATTTCTCCTTGCTTCTACACAGGGACAGGTCGTAGACTGTAACTACTCCACCAATACAACTGACATCACTTCTCCACTATTCGTTTTGTTTGTTTGTTTGTTTGTTTTTTAATGTAGTTCCACCCTCTTACTGAGGTAATTATTTTTTTAAAAGATTTATTTATTTTTATTGGAAAGTCAGATATACAGAGAGGAGGAGAGACTCCCCAAAAGATCGCAACAGCTGTTTCTGCGCCGATCTGAAGCCAGGAGCCAGGAACTTTCTCCGGGTCTCCCATGCAGGTGCAGGGTCCCAAGGCTTTGGGCCGTCCTCGACTGCTTTCCCAGGCCTCAAGCAGGGAGTTGGATGTGAAGTGGGGCTGCGGGATTAGAACTGGCGCCCATATAGGATCCAGGCATGTCCAGGGTGAGGACTTTAGCCACTGGGCCACTCCGCTGGGCCCTCCACTGTTCGTTTTTTGATTGCATGAGTACTTTGCATTTGCCTTACACCAAGCCCTGTGCTAAATATTTTACTTTTATTTAACCTACATAATTGTATAAAAGATGAAATGTTATTATTCTCATTTCACAAGAGAAAGAAAAGAACACTCACATTGAAGAAAAAGTCTCTAAAATGATACAAACTGGAGGAGACATATGATCCTCATTAGATCCTCATTATTTTCAACCCTAGACTCTTAAACATTAGGACAATTTGATATGTTACAAAACCAAAACAAATATTTTTTGATATGTTACGATGTCATAGTCTAGTGTATACACTGCATTGTCAAAGGTGTTAAGTGACCCAACTCCGGGCACCATTATGTATTTAAGGATTAATCATACTTTGTTGATATGAAACACGGTTTTCATTCCCGTTCATTCATGCTTTGCCTCTGAATGATGTTATTGTGTTTGTGTGAAGAAGTCAACAGCAACAAAAGAAAAACATATCCCAGATCTATCAGTAGGCATGCTGAGTAAATAAATTTTCATTAATTACTACACCAGCGTTGTAACCTGTTTTGATTTTTCTTTTCTTTTAGATTGAAAGTAGGGATATGGTCAAAGCAAATGGATAAGGCATAAAGGGAGGAAGCCCGGCTACTTGACATGTGATTATCTCAATCCTGTGGTTCAGAGTTGCTGTTACTTGCTTGCTTTATGGAACATTATTATAAAGTGGCAAGGTCTACAGCTTTTGATTCCTCGAGTTCAAATTCCGGTCTGTTTTTGACCATCTCTGTGACCTTGACAGAATTAGTTAATGAACTTGTATGCATGGTGATAATAGTAGAGAATGCTTCGCTATGTGCTTGAGGATTAGATGAGCCAGTGAAGGGAAAAGCATTAAAAACTGTTCTAAGTACAGAGTAACCATTTTAAAAAGTGAGTTATATTACAAAAGCAGGTAGAAAAAAAGCCCCGTATTTCCCCTGACAAGACTATTGATCACTCTTTATCACCTCCTTTTTCCCTCATATTTATCCTGTGGACCTTATTTGGGGTACATGTCACTTCAGAGGTTTCTTTGGTTTTGCATTTGACCTTGTTAGGGTGGCCATAAATCAAAACGGAAAAAGAAAATTGAATGACTTTGCTATCACGCTTCTTCCTGACAACTTCTTCAATTTTCCTCGGTCACAAAGAAGATGAAAATGTGCAGACAGGCGATTTTTTTCATAACTGAAATTGTGCAGACAGCCATTACACTTGTACTGAAAGTTCCATTTTCATTTAGTATCTATTCCTTTCTATGTAATTTTAAGTTTCAAAAAATCCTAGATAACATTAATCTTAACAAAATTTAGTTAATAGTGTTACCTCTGCTGCTCTAAGATGATGAGGCTAAAATATAAATGCATGGAGGAAGTGTTTTGAATTTCCATTTGAAAGTGATTTTGAGATTGCATGGACATGAAGATTTATATTATTTTCTCACTGTGATATATGTGAAAAACAATGCTGATGAGATTAACACAGTCCCATAGACTCACCCAAGAATTTCTTGTGTGTGCTGACTGACAGTAATCTTTATCTTCCCTCAAGAAGTCATATAAGAATGCGAGGAAATAAGTATGGCATTATTATTTTTTAATAGAATTTTCAGAGCAATTTTCGGCCACAGAAAAATTCGGCAGAAAGTGCAGAGATTTCTCATATACTCACGTATGCATAGTCACCCTCATTATCAACATCCCCCACTAAAGTGGTATGTTGGTTATGATGGATGAATCTGCCTTGACACATCATCATAACTCAAAACTCAGCTTTAACACTAGAGTTCATCCTTAATGTGGTGCATTCTATGGTTTTGGACAAATACATGAAGGCATACACCTATCACTTTGATATCATATAGAGTAGCATCACTGCCCTAAGCATTCTTTAGAATCTATCAGTTTGACATTATTTTAACACAGGGTCTTTAATTATTTTTATGAAAGCAAATGCTTTGAGTATGTTGGAACGTTATCATTAGTGATTTTAACTGACAATAAATCTCTGAATCATGATGAAAACAGGAGATTGAGCACCAGTCAGCTTGTCACGGTGCCTCCCTTTACAGAGGAAGAGACAGGAAGTCTGTTGCTCAAAGTCACAAAGTAGTGACTTCAGGCTCTCTTGTGTCTGGGTTAATCGTTCCATGGGCAGCCACTGATTGAGCTCCTTCTGTGTTTCTGGTCCCCTGTTTTGTATAATGGTGAGCAAGACTCTGCCTACTTCAATGTTTTGAGTGAGCAGAGAGAATAGGTAATGAGGAAAGCATCCATTTTGGGACAGTGTAAGAAGGAGGACCAGAGGTTGACAAGAGCACAGATTATGGGAATTAATTTCAACTCGGGAGTGGAATTGAGGACGACTGCTCATAAGAGGTGATATCTCAGCTAGGCATGGCCAGTGAGTCGAGAAAATGTCATATTTAACCAACTGATACCAGTATTAAGGTATAACTATGCCCAAAAATGGCATCACAGAGGAAAAAAAAATCTGTTGTCTCCCCTCCACTGAATAGAACTTTTAGATGGAAAATAATAAAACTCACTTTTTTCTTATGAATTTAACACTTTTAAGTTAGTAGTTTATTTTTTGAGATGCCATTTAAAGTTAAGTTTTAGTCAAGGGCTTAGTGAGTGTACTAAATGAAAAATTCAACACATAAAAAAAAAAACCACCTCATAGTCCAGCAAGAAAATAGGTCAGTGTTGTGATCCATAATCAAATAAGGAATTGTTCAGGTTCGCTTCTATCAATTTTAATATAGTAAAAAGGCACTAATGCTATAATAGCGTGGCCGAATAACATCACAACTTGGTTGGAGACAATGTCGTAGAACCCTCAAACTTCAAACTGGGTCCACTGACCTGATGTGCAAGGAGGTGGCAGTTATTGCTTAATTCCCAGGGTTCCTGATCTGCACACTGTAACAAACACCTACTATTTTCCACCAGCCCAGCGTCAGTGATTGGTTTTTCTGCATCTCAGGTGAGTGGACCCAGTGTGGGGGCTTTACAGCAATGCCTCGAATCAACTTGGGGTGTTGTTTGGCAAAAAGAAATATATAATTCCAATCATGCTATGAATTTTTAAAAGCATATCTGTAGGGCCTGGCATGATAGCACAGTGGTTAAAGTCCTTGCCTTGCACAAGCTGGGATCCCATATGGGCACCGGTTCTAATCCCAGCGGCCCCAGTTCCTATCCAGCTCCCTGCTTGTGGCCCTGGAAAGCAGTCGAGGATGACCCAAAGCTTTGGGACCCTGAGTCCACGTGGGAGACCAGGAAGAGCGCCTGGCTCCTGACTTCGGATTGGCTCAGCTCCAGCCGTTGCGGCCGCTTATGGAGTGAACCATCGGACAGAAGATCTTCCTCTCTGTCTCTCCTCCTCTCTGTATATCCGCCTTTCCAATATAAAAAATAAATAAATATTTTTTTAAAAAGAAGCATATCTGTAATAGAATTTCTTGTGATTTTTCCAGTGGTTCCATGAATGAGGAAAGGCAGCATAATCAACCTCTTAAAGAATTATCTAAAATGGATTCAGAAGTAAATAAGGTAGAGTCACGCGAGTCACACTGGATGTGACCCTTTGGTTTTTTGTTTGTTTGTTTTGCTGGTATTTGAAATAAACCCTTGTTTCTCCAACACATACAGTTGATATCACAAGTATAAAGTTGTATCCTTATGAGAAATAGAAACTTTCATCTTAGCTGGTGTTTTTCCCAAGACCACTTTGCATTCTAATTGAGCATCAGCAGTTTGATCGTGACCCCAGACAGTAGTTTAGTTATCCCTTATCTGCAGAGAGTGTATTCCAAGATGTTCCATAGATACTGAAAACTATGGAGGCATTAAACATATATGCATCTTCTTTTGGCCTATAGACACACACCAATGGTAAAGTATCACTTATGAGTTAGCTAACTCTACTACCTGGATTTTCCAGGTACTATTGCCAATAAAACCACATTAAAAAAATTTATTTTATTTTTATTTGAAAGGAAAAGTTACACAAAGAGAAGGAGAGACAGAGAGATCTTCCATCCACTAATTCACTCCCCAAATGGCCACAGCAGCAGGAGCTGAGCTGATCAGAAGCCAGTAGCTTCTTTTGGGTCCTCACACAGGTGCAAGGTCCCTCTATTGCTTTCCCAGGCCACAAGCAGGGAGCTGGATGGGAAGTGGAGAAGCTAGGACACAAACTGGTCCTCATACGGGATCCAACAGCACAGGGCAGAAGATTAGTTTGCTGTACCACTGCATCGGCCCCCAGGAGTTACCTGTATAGGCAGAGCTGATATTGAGCTCCCATTTTGTGACCTTCACTGGCTATCCTTTTCAGGCCACCATGCTGTGAACAGCATGGAACTAGGGACTATGTAGCACCTAGCATCTGAAGAAATTTATATTGAGTGAATGAATGACTCTTATCCTAAATGATTCTTTGGATAAAAATTACTATTTAACAGATCACCCCCAAATGTAGCAATTTAAAACACGATTCATTTATTTTGCTTGTGGTGAGAAGTTCAAGAAAGGTTCAAGCATGCAATTTTCACTTGACAGAGTGTCAACTTGTGATCATTTTAAAAAGAAAAAAAATAGAAAGAAAGAAAAAAGACCCCTAAGATTCCCTTCCCTACATTTGAAAGTTTTGGTCTAATAAATTGATCTTGCAAAGGTAAAACTTGAATGCTGCTCCTTCCCCAGATCACCTGATTTGCTTTTCAGGGCATGAGTTCCTTAGCTGCTGTCACTCTGCTCAAAGACCCTGCACGTTTACCCTATTGGAGCTACTGTGTATTTTTAGCTCAAGCCACCAGTGAGATATGAGGGGACTTTAAAATATTCCTGGAAAATGGAGCTTAAAAAATAAGCTTAGTGCAAAAAATTTTGAAATCCATGCAAATGAGGGGCTTCCAAAAGTCCATGAGAATGCATATTATGCAAAAATTTTATATGAATTGATGTTCAGTTTTACACCAACTTTTTGAAGCCTCCTGTGTTCATCTTGTGTCTGTGTGGTATGGTTCTTGTCCCTTGCTCCTTGCCCATCCCTTTTCTTCTCTGTCTCTCTCACCCGCCTTGCAAGTGAGACTAGTTCCTTGGCAGCAGCTATTCCTGAAGGAGGTTGTCACTAGCTCATCATCCCATTGGTGCCCGCACTGGGAGGTTCACTCAGTTTAATGCAATGCACACCACTTTGGTATCTTTCCCACTGTCACAGCTTATAATCCAAAGGGCCTCCAGATTAGGCCCCTGTGGCTTAAGGACATCTTGCTAAAGTTTCTCTAATGAAGGAAAAAACGGTGAGGTATGGGAGTGATCTCTACTACGAACACAGAGGAAAGTCCTGAAAAAAATGAGCTGTTTCTGCAGAAACCCCTCCTTCCTAGGGGACAATAGGGCCACTGGCCAACGGTCTTTAAAAACAACGCTGATTCTGATTCTGGTGATTTTTTCAGAAGCCACCTAGAAATAAAGTATAACCCTAAGAAGTTTGCCGTAGTAACAATTCTATAATAAATCAAAACAGAAGGAATAACATATGTAGATAGAAGTAATAAAATCTGTTTGTTGCTATATTTAATATTTTCAATTGTTGGAGCAATTTGATTCGCTGCCAAAATAGTTTGAAATGCCAGCATCCTGTTGGTTATTAAGAATCAATTAGGTGGATAGTTCTCAATTTGTAAACTAATTTTGGACTTTAAAGAAAGGGAAAAATACACCAAAATTAGTTTAGGGAATCTCAGGTTCTCTCATATTTCTAAATATAACATATATAGTAACTAACATAGATATTTGGGGCCCAAAATATACTTCAAGGTAAGACTAAAAAGGAATTTCAAGCCCTAAGAAAAATATGCATGAACAGTCTAAAAGGAATAATCATAATTCATAAGGAAGACTGGAAAATAATCTCCAACGGAATATGATGTCCATGTTATGGTCAGAATGTCCCTGAATTTTAGTGGCAACAACAACAACAGCAACAACAAAAATCATAACATTAGAATCTTACTCCTTCTTCTTAGCAGTTGAAAGATGTAGTAATTATCATGGTTGTGGTTAAAGATAGAGTAATTCATTTTAAGTAACAAGCCACTGCATTTTCCTTCTTTGAAATCTTTCAGAGAAACAATTTCAGTAAGACGAACAACACCAAATCGAAAAAAAATCATTGATTTGGCTTTCTTCATCACCTCATGAACCAAATCAGGAAGACTGTAGTACTGATTGCCAATTGTGAAAATGTGACCTGGCCAAGGAGAAAAAGTTCTCCCAAAGCTGATTCTGAATCAACTGAAAACTGGTAAGTGTTTTACTTAATTTCAGTCTGAGAACGGAGAATATGTATTGGTTAGATAACAAAAGAAAGATGTTCCCATCCAACATTTAGAAATAATTTTTTTTTCTTAAACATAAAAAAACAAAGGTGTGTGTGGGAGAGATATAATATGCCTCACCCAGTAGGAACTTCAATAGCATTCCTAACTCTGGAAGCTTGCTTTGTGATAATGTTCCTTCCGGAGTCATCTCAAGATTCAATATTCCTATTAAGCATTTCAGAAGATAAAGATGTCCCATAATGATTGAACACTAGACGTGAAGAGATTACCATAGAATGGTGAAAAACATGGTCCTGCTTGGAAGATATAAGACTTTCAAGAGGTTATGGGTGCTATGTATGTGATGTTCACAGAGGTCGCCCAAAGGGTTGGGTCCCTGCAGCCTCTTTCTTCGCACTTTCTTCTGCTTACCTGGTCCTGCCACCTCTGACAGCCCCAGCAAAATAACTGTGTGATATCCCTGGGCTCTCAGAACCTCACACACACCTAAAGGTAGTTCAAGAGGGTCTCCCAGGAGCCCAGGTGTTCTGACGGACAGAGACTTTTCCAACAGCATTTTGAATGTTGCTTTTGACCTTCAATTTATTTTAATACTTTGTTTGTACAGAGAAGTTTCCCCAAATAACTGACATGCGGTTGACAAACCTTTGCTTATGAAAACGGCTGCTAGCTCACCTTGTTCTACCTCCTGTCTTAGGTTCCATTTACACATTAAAAAAAAAAAATCTTGAACCTTAATTTAGGAGAGTTTGTGGGCTTACAGGGGAAGGAAGGAAGCTATAAAAGACAGGTGTATTCTAGGGCAGATGGGAAGTACTTTCATTCTCCTATCTTTCCTATCTTTCCTTTCCTTTCATTCTCCTGTCTTTGTTTACTTTTACAATTTAATTTTTTTTTCAACTTTAGGGGAAGCTGGTACGTAAGTACCAGGTATCTCAAAAAGTTCATGGAGAAGAGAATTAAATTACAGCTTATTTCAGTGCAAAAAAGTTTGAGATGTACACATAGTGTTTTCATAAATACATGTTGTCTGTGAACTTTTTTTGAAGCTCTCTTATACTGGGAGTCCAGGTACACTGATATTTAAACCAGATTTTTTGCACTGTAGATTCATACATTCAACTCCATTCAAGTACATCTACACAGATGGCTCAAAGGCAACATATTCAATGCAGAAATCAGTTTCTCTCTTACCATCCACTCGTATCAATCTTCCTACTGAACTTTCTTCATACAGCAATCAAAGTCAGCATTTGAATCTACAAATCAGGTCATATCCATTGTCCCTAAACCCCTTATCTTTTGCCTTTCAATGGCTCTTAGTATAAAGACCCAAAACTTTAATCAAGATGTGGATGACCTGGCTCCTGCTGACCTCTCCAATCTCATCTTGGCACTTACTCCATCTAGGTTTTCCAGAAGCAGGGCCTGAGCCAGAGCATGGGCCACACAATGTTTACTGGTAAATAGCAAATCTATGAAAACAAAGGAGGGGGATGCCAGATGCGGGCAGAGGAAAAGGTCAAGCTTCAATATAGGCCCAACAGGCCTAGACCAAGTCCATGGAGGGTTCTAAGGTGAGTTGTGTTCCTCAGTGCTGTCAGTTCTGTGTATCCTGTCTAATATGATCTAGGATGGCTCTAGCTAGAAGCACAGGCAAAGATATCTGCAGCCCTGGTAGATGATGAAGGAGCTGACAGATAGGACAGGTACTTCCCTGGTAGGATCTCGGTGACTCATCTCAATGTCTCCTTTGTCCCTGCTATGTGTGAGCCAGCATACTGAATTTCTCCAGTTTCTCAAAACCTCCAGAATACTCTTTCCCTTCAGACTTTTGTGTCTTCTGTTACTTTTTCTTCAAGTAGTCGTTCTTTCTTTACTTCATCTCCCATTATATACAAAGTTATGTCTCCTGTTCATAGCACATCTCACAGGTTGTAATTTGTATTTTTCAGAGGAGTAAACTATTTGGTTAATTATTTGCATAATTATTTGTTGCTTATCTGTTCTATTACAAGTGTCTCAAGAGCAGTATTATGTATGATGTGTCTTCAGATGGTAGAGTGGTATCTAGCATATACTAATGACCCATAGACACTGGTAGAATAAATAAACACAATCAGTGATTTTGAACAAGCAACCTAGGGGCTCTGGGGTCCTACTGTACAAAGTACCAGGAAGGGCTGGTGTTGTGGTGCTGCCATTTAAGCCATTGTGTGGGATGCCAGAATCTCATATCGCAGTGTTGGTTTGAATCCTGGCTTCTCCACTTTTCATCCAGCTATCTGGCTAGGAAGTAGTGGAAGACGACCCAAAGAGCTGGGGTTCTGCAACTTATGAGGCAGATTAGGATTGAGTTCCTGGCTCCTGTCTTTGACCTGGGTCAGTTCTGACTCTTGCAACCATTTGGTGATTGAACCAACAGATAGAGATTTTTTTCTCTCTCCCTTTTCCACTGTCTACCTTTCAAAATAAATAAATAGACACATAAATAAATTCAGTTTTTAAAGGATTTATTTATTTTTACTTGAAAGCCAAATTTATGAAGAAAAGGAGACAGAGAGAGAGAGAGATCTTCCATCTGCTGCTTTAGTCGCAAAGTGGCTGTAATAGCCTGAGCTGAACCTGTCCAAAAGCAGAAGTCAGGAGCCTCTTTTGTGTATCTCATGTGGGTGCAGGGTCCCAAGGTTTTAGACCATCCTCCATCACTCTCCTAGGTCATAAGCAAAGGGCTGGACTGGAAGTAGAGCAACCAAAACACAAATTGATACCCATACGGGATGCTGATGCTGCAAGTGGAGGATTAGTATGATGGGCCACTACACTAGCCCCCTAGACATCTCTTCCAAAATAAAAAAAAAATGCCTGTAAGTCTTTTCTTTAAAATAAAAGGTTGGAGAAAGGATATCTGTGGAAGAAATGGGAGCATGATCAACTAGTACACAGAGCGGGTTTCTTAATGATGGAGTATATGTTTTTAATTCATAAATTTAAAACAGAAATCATTCTATTCTTGTAAGACCTTAATTTTCCTAATACTGTTGAGTGGAGCATATATCTGGGTTCTGGTAAGCTATTTTAGGGCAGGGTCTGGATTGAAGTTTTTTCTTGTCATGGCAAATCATGGGCATTTCAGTCTAAGTTCATGGCACTGATTATCAGAAAACCCAGCAATCTGGGGTCAATATGACTGCTCCTTATGTGCCTGCTCCAGCAACCAGTCTTAAACTGATTACTTAGATGATAAACTCATGAGGTTCAGCCAGGCTGATCCTGCAAACTGGTGGCATGGACAGAATGGAAACAAATGCAGTTAACATGAGTTTTACATATGCTGGGCCTGGTAGTGTGTCTTCATGTGCAAAGTCTTTCCTAGGATCCCACCCCCCTCCCAAGAAACCTGATATACTTTTCCAATTCCAGCATTCACAGAAAAATCAGTGGAGAATTCAAGCAAATTAGAAAATATGTTATAATAGTTCTCATGTAAGAATGAAAGCTTAACAATCAGCAAAGAAATGTTCCTAATTAGAAGAAATCCACTGGTCTCAATTAGGAGGCAAGAGCAGGTAAGCGAGGCCTGATGAGCAAGAGATCGAGGTCAACACTTTGGGAGCAGGGACACATAGAAGTGGTCACAATCAAATCTATCCGCCTTGTTAGTAACTGCTGCTATCTAATAAGCTGGCTTGACTGCTGCCAATGGTGAGTCATGCTTGCAAATAAGACAAATATCAGTCAGCTTATACGCCTAGCATACTTTTAACAAACCATTTGAGTGGTCTTCCAAGAAATAACAAGTTTGGGGAGCAAAATAAGTCTTTAAATGGGCAATTTTGATATGTGTTTTTATGTAGTACTTTTTATTAAGTTTAGTAGGAGATGCAAATGCTATATTAGATACTACTTAATAATATTTCCTGTTGTTTTCCAGTTTGAATATGTGCTATTGGCTACAGTTCTGAGTAAATATTATAAAACACAGCATAGCTATGCTTAACTATTTTTTCTCCAGATGTTAGCAACAATTAGTAAAGAGTGTGAGGGCTGTCAGGAGTATTTTAAGAGAAAGGTAGGAATTTGAGAACTCCCGAGAATGCTCAGGAATTCTGATTTCTCATTTGTGCATCCCAAAGATTAATCACTATTGGGAATTCGAAGCACTAGCTGGCATGAGTCCCAGATAGCCCCAGGCTCACTCAGCACCAGTTTTCTCCTGTAGGCCTCAGGTTTGTGGCTGAATTTCCACCTTGCTTCCTGCCTATTTTGACTCTGGAAAACGTCTTGAACTCGAACTTCTTTGATTAGTCCTTAGCTCCCTGCCCAGCTCCTCCAAGCTCCACTTCTCATCCCTCTGGAAGTGGGCATTGTTCTTCACCTTCTGTGTGAGGCCAAGTTATTTCTATATGCTAGGTGAGTCATCTAAACAACTCCAAGCTCGCTGTTGGCTCTTTATGCCTTTCCCCTAGCCTCAGTCCTGTGTCTCTCCAGTTCTTTGTTCTGTTTCTCAAGAGGCTCACTCAGTCAGACTGCCCCACCAGGACTCCCTTTCAGCTCAATCTTTGGCCCACAGATCAAATCCAGCCTGTTGCTGTAGCTGAGCTTTAGTGGAACACATCCATATTCATTGGGTTATTTAACCATCAATGGTTGTTGTCACAATACAAAAGGAGACCTGAGCAACTGTAACACAGATTATTTGGTCCAGAAAGCCTAAAATATTTGCTATCTGGGGTAAGTCATTGGGCGTTTTCAGTATCAGATCTGGGACAGGTGTTCCCTGCTCTACTGCTGCAGCGTGTCCTTGCCTACAGTTCACACAGGAAGGTCCTTCTTTCACGTTTCTGGCACTCCTGACCTTAGAAATGGCTCCGTGCTGTCACCAGTCTCTATGCGACACAGTGGTCCTTTTCTGTGCCTTAATTCCGTTCTCAATTTTATAACTAGACTTTAAAGTCTCTTTGAGCCATCTGGGATGAAGTTTTCCTACCAGGACCTGACTAATGTAACATGCCTTACCTTGGCCATAACACTCGAGTAACATGCCTTGGCAAGGGATGCCAGACTAGATTGAGGGCTATCTGATTATGTGACACTGCTGGATGGCTGAATCTAGGAGAGCAGGCAACAGGAATCCCCCTCGTGTTCCTGAATATGACATTGCTAGTTTCTAGGTGCCCATCCACGTGCCAGGGTGCTTGACTGATTCATGACTGGCACTTGGTCCCAGGTACCTGTGTTTCGTAGAGGTGGTAAAAAGGATTGCCTGATGCATTGCAGGCCGTGTTGCAGAGCCACTGAAGTCCACCACAGGAGACTGCTGATTGTTTCAGCAAAATAAGAATTTTTTTTTAAAGATTTTTTATTTATTGGAAAGTCAGATATACAGAGAGGAGGAGAGACGGAGAGGAAGATCTTCCATCCAATGGTTCACTCCCCAAGTGAGCGCTACGGCCAATGCTATGCCAATCCGAAGTCAGGAGCCAGGAACTTCTTCCCAGTCTCCCACACGGGGGTGCAGGGTCCCAAGTGTTTGGGCTGTCCTTGACTGCTTTTCCAGGCCACAAGCAGGGAGCTGGATGGGAAGTGGAGCTGCCGTGATTAGAACCGGCTCACATATGGGATCCCAGTGCGTTCAAGGCAAGGACTTAGCTGCTAGGCCACACCGCCGGGCCCGCAAAGTAAGAATTTACCCTGGGGAGGTGCTGTCAGGTCCACAGCAACTCTGGTAGAATGGGCTTTCTTAGCCACCATGGGCAAGCTGATTTGCCTGTTGGGTAACCCAGTGGTCCTGATATTGCCTGTAAAACATGATTGAGAAAGTTTCTTTTTTCAAACTTATCGTATCAGATGCACAAGTGAATCTCTGTCTGGATCTGTCGGGTTTGGGTTGGGGTGGGGATACCACGATACCAAGTCTGAATCCAGCTTATTTTATACTTTTTTTCCTGTGAGGTAATTAACAAAGTTCTTTTCTGATTATGCAAATAATCTGTGGTTATTGACATTAATTTATATGGAAATTCTAGAAAAAGCTATTTTTGGTTTTGCAATGTCCACTATAATCCAGGCTAACCTAAACCCTTTCTAAGAATAAAAATATAATTTTTGCATTTTCAATACTTGACATCTGAAGTATCAATTGCCCAATATAAACTGGATCAAAGAAGGAAATGGAAGAAACAGCATTAAAAAATCAGAAATCCTGAAGTATGAGAGTCTAATATGGTGCTCTTGACTTCAATTACTTTGCTTCTAATCTTCTCTCTTGTACTATATATAACTCTCTGTAAAATGATCAATTAAACAAAAACCTACAGTTCCATGCAAGGGGCGTTATGTAAACATTTCATGCATCTAAGCACTTACTACAGTACTATGCTTGTTGGATCATTACTTTTAAGTATAGTGTCATGAAGATAGCAAACACTAAGCAAAAAATAACTCATGCATAGCTCTTTGATAGTTTACAAAACATTTGCTCATGCACTATCTCATTGATCCTGATAATAATCCTGTAAGGTAAACATTATTAACTCCAACTTTACACTTAAGAAAGTTAAGGCTAAATTATTTGTTCAATGTCTTACAGCCAGTATATTTTCATATTGGCAGTGGGCTCAAGGCTGGTGCGCAACTAGGGGATGGATGAGTGAGATTTCCAAATGGAAGAAGAAATAGGAGTTTGGCAAACTGAACAAGCTGCAGAGAATGGCCCCAGCAAGAATGCCTTGGTGGGGTGATCCTAAGAGCTGACAGGAGAGCAAGTCTGGGCATGCTTCAGGTGATATTCAGCATCAAGGCCAAGTCTACTCCAGCTCACAAATCACAGCAATGGAAGGTTATCCCCTGAGCTACTTGCGAGAGTTCAGTGGAGAGCCCCAGGCAGAAACTCAGTGCTGTGGTCAGCAAAAGAGGTCTGGAAATGCTTGTCAGGGTTGTCGAATCTGTGTTCCACCCATGGGAATCCTGAGGTTCTGATTAGGCATGCTGCCTCTTGCCTGTGACAGGCTTGGTGAGTGGGCACTTTCAGTGAGAGGGACAGGGATCATGAGAGCAGGAAGCAGGAAGTGAGACTTGACTGGAGAAGCATTTCTCTCATTTTACTTCATATCTTATGCACTTGTCACTGTACCTCACTCCCAGTCATGGATGGTGCAGGGAAAAAAAAAAAAAGAGGTGAAGAAACAAACATGAACCAATGGGTGTATAGAGAGATGGAAGAAATCAAGAAAGACTTTATGGTGCCAGTGACATTTTAGCTCCTTTTCAGAGAAAGTAAGACATATGACCTGATATTTAGTGTGACCCTTAATTATGGTTAAATGCTAGCATGAATTGTACTAATGTTTGATTATAGATTTTATCATCTTTTCCAAGGAAGTCAGTCTGGCCAACTTTTTTCCAATTTGTGTTGGCCTCTAAACATTTATTCTTATTTCCAAAAACTGAGGGAAGCAGATGATCCTGCCTCCCATTTCCATGGCTACAAAAGCTCTTTAGAGCTGCCATGTCCAATATGTTAGCCATTAGTGGTCTGTGGCTACCAAGTGCTTAAAATACAGCTGCTTTTAAGAGAGACACACCATAAGTGTAAAATATGCACAGGGATTTTGAAGACTCTATAAGAAAAAACATCTCATTAATAACTTTGTATTGACTATCTGCTAAAATAACACTATTTTGGATATATTGGGTTGCATAAAATATGTGATTAAAATTAATCTCACCTCTTTTTTAATATGGCTGTAATAAAATGTAAAGCATGGCTCACGTTGTAGTATTTCCACCAAATAGTGCTTCTTTCAAGAAATGTGCCAGGTTCCTAAAAGGGTGCTCCCTTTCAGCCTTTGCCAAATGATTCTCTCCCCTCCAGGCCAGTTTTAACAAGTCAAATGTTGTAGATTTCATAATTGGAAGGAAGGCTGCAAGTCATTTGGAAATTAGGTGATGAAACTGCAAGGGGATCATAACTCCTGCATGACAATTTGCTTTTCTGAGGCTTTCTTATTCCAAATGGAATAGTCACTGCTCTGTTCTTTCCTCTAGCTAATTTACATCTTATTTTCTTTCTGTCAGAAGTGTCATTGTCTGTGATTGATGAAACCATCTTTGCTAAGTGCAGAAACAAGGCCACTGTGTTATTCAAACTGGAATCATTGCAAATATTTTCAGCTTCTTGACTGGGAAGAATTCATATAGGTGCTAGCAAAGCATTTAGAAAATGGTTACTTTAAAAAATTGAAGTTAGTATTATAGGAACAAGAACAACAATATAAATATGACAAATGAGACATTATCTGGTAGGATAATTTTTTTTTCTTTAGTTCTCTGTTATGTCTGCACACAGCTTCTGAATTGACTTTTTAAGATTTTTATTTATGTATTTGAGAGGTAGGGAGACAGAAAGAAAGAGGCAACCAGGGAGGGCAGAAGCTGGGCAATGGGAACTCAATCCGGGTCCCTGCATGGTTGGTGGGAATCCCAATTATTTATGTCATTGCTTCCCAGAGTCCATATTAATGGGAAGCTGGAGTCAGGAGCTGGAACTTGATATTGAACCCAAGTACTGTGATACAGGATGCAAAGTCCTAACTGGTGTCTTAACTACTAGGCCAAACACCTGCTGCTAAATTGACCATTTTCTTTCTCATTGAGTTTGGAATCATCATGGGCTACTACACATACCTTACTACACGTAATCTAACATTGATTTAAGTGACTCAGGACGGAGTTGATTCAGTTTGTAAAGATAATTTTTACAAGTTCATAGTTTTCATTTGTTGAACACTGAATCTGTAACAGCAACATCAGAGCTTTACAGTAATCTTTAAAAATGTTTTCATTTGAAAGCCAACATTATAGAGAGAAGGAGATAAAGAGAGATCTTCCATCCACTGGTTCATTCCCCAAATGGCTACAATGGCTAGAGCTGAGCCAATTTGAAGCCAGGGGCCAGGAACTTCTGCAGTTTTCCCACTTAGGTCAGGGGCCCAGGAACTCGGGCCATCCTCTGATGCTTTGCCAGCTATTAAGAGGGAGGAAGATAGGAAGTGGAACAGCTGGGAAATGAATTGCTACCCATATAGGATGCTGGGGTCACAGGTAAAGGCTTAGCATACTACTCCATGGCACTGTCCCCACTTATAATAACCATTTCTTCAAACTAAGGAAGACATATTGAACAGAGAAAACAGACTCTCTCACTAAGGAGCAATTAAACCCAATTATATGCTTCCATGATGCCTTTTGGCTTTTTTTCTCTAATTTCTTTTCTATTACTTTTCAATTTTAGTTCGCATAATATTACATTACGTGTTTGATACATTTATTGAAATATCAGTAACTCAGAACTGCTAATTGTTGTTTTGTATTATTATTTTAAGTTGTAAAGATGAGTATAGTAAAATTCAGTTTTCAATTTTAACACAAGCCTAGATTTTTGCAACCTCCACTATCAGTCTCCCTATAATTTTGCCTTTCAAAGAACACTATATGAAAGAAAATCCTACAGTACTGAGATTGACTTCTTTTGCTCCATTTAATTAGTTTAAGACTCATTTCTATTGTGCGCATATCACCAGATAGTGTTGCATTTATCCTTTTGGATAAATCCTTTTGTTATCCATTCAGTTATTCAGTGAAATTTGGGTTGTTTTTGCTTTTTATTGACTGCCAATAATGTTGCAACAAATGCTCATGTCCAGGTTTTCATTTCACCATGGTGAATACCGGAGAGCAGGATAATTTAGTCACATGCTAAGTATATATTTTACATTGCTAGGTGTGTGTTCAAAAAGAAGAAATTGACAAGCTGTTTTCCAAAGTGACCGTACCATTCTGCATTCCTTCCAACAACGCATGAGATTTTCAGTAGTTCCACAGCCTTGCCAGGACTAAGTATTATCAGTGTTTTTTAGTTTAGTTATTCTAACAGGAGAAAATGATATTCCATTGTGGTTTTAACTTGCATCTTCTTTTTAAAATATTTATTTATCTGAAAGACAGAGGAACAGTGACAGACAGAAAGGGACAGAAAGAGAGAGAGATTTTACATTAACTGGTTCATTCCTTAAATGCCCTCAAAAGTTGGAGCTGGGCCAAGCCTAATACAGGAGTTGGGAACTCTCGCAGGTTCTCCCAAGTGAGTGGCAGGAACCAGGTACTCCAGTCATTATCTTCTGCCTCCCAGGAGATACCTTAGCAGAAAGGTGGATGCAGAATGGGAGGTTGGACTTGAACCCAGTCACTCTAATAGGGAACATAAGCATTTCATGGCTTAGCACATTGCAAAACAATGCGTGGCATAGTTTGCATACTATAACTATTTTCATGTGCTTTTTCTGTCACCATAAATATCCTTAGGTGAAATATCACTTCAAATATTTTACACAATTTTAAAAATCACATTATTTTCTTATTAGGAATTGTTACTTTGTTTTTGTCAGACCTATGAAATTCAAGTATTTGCCCCAGTCTGCATTTTGTCTTTTCATTGACTTTATTGTATTCTTTGCAAAGAAAATTAGATGTCTACTTTTTAAATGTCTTCTTTTATTGATTGTGCGTTTTGGGGTCACAGTAAGAAATCTGTGCCTAGCCCAATGTCCAAAGGACTTTTTTTGTTTTGATTCCTAAAAAGCTTAAGTATTTAGTGTATTTCCAAAAGTATGATGTGACTGGGGCTGATGTTATGGTGTAGCAAGTAAGGCAATTGCCTGTGAAACCAGCTACCCAGATGGGTGTCAGTTCTTGTCCCAGCTGCATGCAGCTCCCTGTTAATGGTTTGGAAAACAATTGTCAGAAGATGGGCCAAAGTTTATTTTGGCCCTTGCCACCCACATGAGAGACTCAGAAGAGGCTCTGGGCTCCTGACTCCTGTCTTTGGCCTGGCCAGCCTTGGATACTGCCAGGATGCCAGGATGCCAGGATGGCACGTGGGTGCCGGTTTGTGTCCTGGCTGCTCTATTTCCCATCCAGCTCCCTGCTTGTAGCCTGGGAAGGCAGTATAGGATGGCCCAAAGCCTTGGGACCCTGCACCCATGTGTAAGACTGGAAGTGTCTGGTACCTGGCTTGAGATGGGCTCTACCCTAGCTGTTGCGGCCACTTGGGGAGTAGGCCAATGGATGGAGGGTCTTTCTTTCTGTCTCTCCTTCTCTCTGTGGATCTGCCTTTCCAAAGAAAATGAATAAATCTTTAAGAAAAAATTCCCAGGACCTATAACAAAAATTAGCCCGAATATTCTGTGGGTGACCACTAATAGTATGTATTTTAACATCCTCAGGGGATTCTCATGGACTAGTGAGGCTTGGGACTCACTTTTTCTCATGTCATTTGCAGAGGAGAACGGTTGCTTTCCCATACACATTGACAGGGAGCTGGATGGAAAGTGGAGCAGCCTGGACTCACACCAGTGCCAATTTGAGATTCTTGAATCCCAGGTCATGGCTTTATCTGCTATGCCACAGTGTCGGACCTAGGAATCTATATTTGAACAAATTTCACAAATTAGTTATTGACACCTAAAAGTTGAGGATAGTGTTGTACTATTGGAAGAAATCTGATTTTATTCATCTATCCAAAAGTTTATGTTGATTGTAACAAGGTACTCTGACTAGACATATAAAACAAGATTTACTTATTTCTGTGTACATATATATATGTATATATATATAGGCATTTCAGTGAAATAATCTTTGATCAATTCTTCCCCCAAAAATCAACTTAGAAAGAGCATATTATTTTAATAATTTCAGAGAAGTTATCTTGAAATGTGTGGTTGGTTCTGAGTTTCTCTTTTCTTCTAGAAGAAAAAAAAAATGCCTAGAGTTAATTTCCTTTTATTCATTTATTTTCTTTCTTTTTAAAGTTTTATTTAATTAAAATATTTTTCTCATAATTTTTCCTGTTATGTAATGTACAAATGCATGGAACTGTGATGGGGACAAAGATAAATGAGAGAAAAACTTTGTGATATTGGCAATCCTAGGTCCCAGAGGCCCAGGACTTACTTTGGTTTCCACATATAAATTGCATGACTATTTACTTCATTGCTCTTATTAACAAGTATTATCTTCATACATCATGTAGCTACTTACCATCATAAAAATGTATTCTTGAGGGGCACTGTGTATTGCAAAACTAGTTAAAAGATGTTTTGGTTTTGTTAAAAGAAATGCTTGTAAGACACTTTTGGGCACCTAGAGAGTTAATAGTGTTTCACTTACTGTTTGAGTTAGGAATTCCATTTGTAGGTATTAACTGAAAAGAAGAGAAAAGAAAAGAAAAGGTATGTTCACACACAAACGCACATATGCAAAAAATTGCAATGATATAGCTGTCAAAAATCTGAAATGACATAAATGTCCTATTTTTAAGAGATCAGGAAAATAAATTGTGATCCACCCAGCCTTTGGAATACGAGTTAGAAAAAAGGAGTTAACTACTGATATATGCATTGCTATGGATAAACATCATAAGCATTATATGACAGAAAAATCCTAGACAGAATTCTATTTATAAAATTCTAGAATCAGCACATTTAATCTGTGGCATAGATACAAGAAAGCAGAACAATGATTGGGGATATAAATTCACTGGAAATGGACATGAAGGGGCACATTAAAATGATGAGAATGTTCATTATCTTATTTTACATCTGTCATAATATCACATATTTGTCAAAATTGTAGTTCAGATTTTTTGCACTCTGATGTATACAATTTATATTTGTATACAGAACTGTATAGTAGAATACAGTAGAATAATAATAATAATAGCAGAAATGATAGTAGAAAATG
Source organism: Ochotona curzoniae (assembly GCF_017591425.1). Classification (NCBI taxonomy): domain Eukaryota; kingdom Metazoa; phylum Chordata; class Mammalia; order Lagomorpha; family Ochotonidae; genus Ochotona; species Ochotona curzoniae. The sequence continues at coordinate 12,838,725 of NW_024465023.1, read as the reverse complement.
GAGGAAAGTGTGAGATGAAAGATGATGATGTAGTGATTGAAGCTGAATGAGTGATGATGTTTGTTATATTAATCTGTCTAGTTTGTGTAGAATGGACATTTTCCATAATAAAATGTTTAAAAACTAGAAAAGATATCTCTGGAACTTCTTGTTGATTAGCTTAAAATTGTGATGCTTCCATATGAATCTGAGCAAAAAGCAGTAGAATATCATGAAATCCATAAACTCTGAAATACTCGTGTGTATGGTTTATAAAGCAGTTCAATAAGCTCTACTTGTGCTAGGCTTATATAACTAACCTTCAGTTTTTATAACTTGTATGCTTTTATAAAAGTGGTTTCAGGAACCAAATACTTCTGTCTTTGTTTATTCTTTCTGTAACTCTGCCTTCCAAACAAAAAGTAAATCTTCAAGGAAACGGCATTCAGATATGGGATATGAGACGCTGGCATCACAAGTAGCGGCTTTAACTTGCGGTTCCCCAATGTGAATTCTCCCCCTGCCCTGCCAAAAATGAATTTTAGGGGACATACACCAGTCACAACTATTATGATTGATCACTCAGAGTTAGACAACGTGGCCATTAGTTTGCTTCAGAGTAGAGCACCTTCAGGTTCAGTACAGTGTCTGTGTAAAGCAAACAATGAAAGATTAGTTGATTGGCTACTAGACAGAAGAAATGCCCAGTCACTGACCACATTAGGTTTCACAGTCAGTAAGTTTGATTTCCATTTTGCCTTATAAAGTTATATATTCCATTAAACTGCACAGACCACACCTTTACTCCTATCCACACCCCTGAGATATTTATTGATATTGGACAAAAAGGGTCTGAGAACATTGCCCATGTGTGTGAGTTATGTAACCTTTCCTTAGCTTGGTATCTTCATTTGTAAATTGGAATAATACTTAATAGTTATTTCATAAACATCTGATAACCTGGTAAGAAATAAATGGATAAAGTACTTAGAACAGTGCTTGTGGGGGCGATGCTGTGGTACAGTGCGTTAAGCCATTGTTTGTGACCTTGGCATCCGATCCTGACTGCTCCATTTCTGATTCAGCTCCAGGCAAAACAGCAGATGGTGACCCAAGTGCCTGGGTCCCTGCTATGCACATAGGAGGTGTAGATGGAGTTCTTCACTCTTGGTTTCAGCATGGCTTAGTCCTGCTATTGGGGGCATTTGTACAATGAAGCAGCAAATGGTCAATTTCGCTGTCTCTCTTACACGCTGTCTTTCAAATAAATCTTTTTTTTATTCTTTGATGGACAGCATTTGAGACATGGTATTATGAAAGAACTGATTATCCTCATCATGATTATTTGATATATGATGATCTTTCACTACCACTGCCACTGCCTTGGCTTTTGCCATTAAAATGTGGCTTGATTGGAACCTGATAAGGACCAAAAACTTTGACGGAGAGTCTGAAAAAAACCTGAGTGTTGCTAACAGAAGAGAATTTGAGGAAACTAGATGAGCACCCCATCCATTAAGGGGTATTTGAAACCCACAAATTTTACCCCAAACCACTCTGACATAGCATAGGCTAGAGTCCTTGATATAGAAGATTCCCTCTTACATTGAAAAGGTGCTGGGAATAGTAACAAACACTGGGCCTCTTGTATTCAATAATCCTGCTAGCAGAGGTAGAATGGCTCAAGATAGTATGGGGCTCCCATTCAAAACAAAGGGCTTTATTTATGCTGTTAAAATCTAGAATTCAAGTTAGGTGGCCTCCTGGCTATCTTTGTGGTGGATTTCTGAGGATGTCCACAGTCTTTCTAAGATGTCAAAGTAGCTTTGTTTCTGAAAGAGGCTTCAGCTTCTTTCTTGCCACAATATTTGCATGTGGTGACCACATTGATGACTGGACGCTTTTCTGTTCCCATGTGTAATGGGAACCACACCCTAGGAATGATATCCAGACTAGCCGTGCTATCCCAAGGGGCTTGGGATTATCCGTGTACGTGTGGATATGTCTGCAAACAGAGGGCAGGGCTTCAAGATCCCAATCAATGTGGTTTTCAAGAGTTTTCTCTGGCTTTCTGTGCTGAAAAGTTCTGCAAGTATGGGCAAGTTTCTTGCTTGCAAAATAGAACTCCAGTATTCTCTGTCCTTTCTTTCTTGAAACCATTTCTTTATTGTTCCTTGAATTATAACATCATTTATAATTTAGTTTCTCTTTATATGCATTCAGGATTGTACCTTCCCTGTTCATAACCTGTCCTCCTTTCTCTCTCTAGTTCATTCACAATAATGCTCAAAAATGAGCTAAAAACATTTTCACAGTGTTGTTAGATTAAAAGCCAGCAAGAGTAAACATAATAAAAGGAAACAAGATGACCTTAGGCTGATACATTTGATTAATTCTATAAAGTGGTTATGCATGAATTACTAATATGCAATGCAGGGGAAAATGAAGGTTTATGAGTTTCTTGTTACCATTATTATTAACATTATAGTTAGTCTTCCATATCCATGGGTTTTGCATCGATAGTTTTGATCAACTGCAGATCAAAAGCACTGAAAAATAAGAGTGTATTTGTTCTGAAGTTGTACATTTTTCTTGCCATTATTCCATAAAACTATAGTATAATAACATTTACATAGCATTTTATTGTATTAGGCATTATAAGCAATTTAGGTGTGAATTAAAGTGTAAGAAAAGATTATGAAGGTTATATACAAACATGAACTCTATGTAAGTTTTGGCATCCTTTAGTGGGAGGGATCCTAGAATTAATCACCTGTGGATATCAGGGGCCTACTTTCTTTGAAAGTAAGGAGCAAATTCTCTAGTCTGTGATTTCTGAGCTTCTTTTGGAAAAGAGCTTACTATCAGCATTGTTAGTAATAACACCTATATTTTAATGAAAGCTGTCTATGTAAGGCATACAACATGTCCTTGTCAGTCGATCTGTCCCGTATTCAGTTGTCTCTTGAATTTTCTATTTTCTATGCTTATGAACTGTGCATACCTTGTGTGCTAGCAAAGGAAGGGTGAAATGCATGGAGGGGGCCAGAGAATTGCCAAATATGTGATTGCTGAGCCCTTCCTTCCATGTTCCCAACAACCACTAGCAAGTTGGTTGCCTACAAAATGGAGTAATATTTACATAGGTTTCCCAGCTCATTATCTTCTTTACTTTGCAGATGATTTGCACTTGCAGCTAGGTGATAGGAATGCCTGCAGCCTCTTATTCTGCAAGCCAGTTATTGATCTAGAGAAGTACACACAAGTCTTTTGAGAATCCAAAGGGTTAACAAGACATTAATGCCAATATTGCCATCCTCTTTTCCAACAAAGGAGATACATGTTCCCAGGAGTCTTACTGGCAATTAGAAGTTTTTCTTTTACTTCTGAAACTAATGGTTTTCCACTTGTTAGTGGCTTCACTTTCTTCAGTTTTTTTTCTAAATTCGTGATAAAGTGCAGTTAGAAAATATTAGCAGGAAAATACAGAAATAAACAATTCTTGGGTTTTAAATTGCATGCTGGTCTGAGTAGTCTGACAGAATCTCGTACCTGCTCGCTCTGTCTCACCCAGGATATGAATCATCCCTTTGTCTAGCATAGCCGTGTTGTAAATGTTACCCACCAATTAGTCACATAGCAACTGTCTTGGTTGTCAGATTGACTATGGTGTTATTTACAGTGCTTGTTTTCAAGTAGTCCTTATTTTTTCAACGTATTTATTTATTTATTTATTTACTTATTTATTTAGTAGACTGGCAGAGTGAGAAAGCTCCCACTCACTGGCTCACTCCCCATGTGCCTACAACAGTCTGCAACTAGGACCAAAGCCAAGTCAGGAACACAATCCACATCTTATTTGGGTGTCAGGAACCCAGCTACTTGAGACACTGCTGCCTTCTAGGGTCTGCACTGGAAGAATGCTGGAATCAGGAGCCTGAACCGTGTATTGAATGCACATATTCTGACATGAGGATATGAATAATGATGCTATACATCATATAATTCTCATATACAGAAGGGAAGCCATAAAATGCTTCGATTAAAGGAAAACAGGAAAGGTCTCAAGGAGTTACACTCAACTGTTCTATATTGCAATTTTCAGAAACCCAGTGTTTCTCTTTTTCTTCGTTGCTCCATCTCTTACATAGTCTAGGGATGCAAGAATTTATATAGTCTGAGTGGGAGTCAGTCTTGCTTTCATACTCAAGCAAAGAGAAAGAACTGGGTAGGATCAGGACACTACTGTGCATGCTTCTAGAAGTTATCACATACTGTCTTTTAATTCTCATCTTGTGTAGTTCGTGGGAAAAGCTTGCCTTCTGATTGCTTCAATGAGATCTTGATGACTAGGTTCTGGAAAATTATTCAGTGCTCTTTTCTGGGTAGATCGTGACGTTATTAAAATATGGAGCCAACCAAGTGACTGTGATGGTTGTTTATACTCCATACCTATTCATAATCTTGCCATCCCGGAGGCTCTAATTTTCCCCTGGAGAGTCAGGACTGGTTAACTATTTATCACCTGATGGAGCCTGTACTACAATTCTAGTTTATTCTCTGGATATGAGCCTGGAAGTTAGACTCCTTTTGCTACTGACCAATCAACAAACTGTATAGGATAATACCCATTTTCTTTCACGTCTCCTAAGGTGGGGGATCATCTTTGGAGACAACCAAAGTGATTATGACTTTTCTGTCGCTGGAGAAAGGGGAAGAAAGGGGGAAAACAACTTTTCAACAGATACTATATTAGTATAATTCAATATATGTTCATTATAAAGGGTTTTGGTGGACCAGCATTAGAACTTCACCAGGGCATATATTACAGTTGTAGATACGTGCACAGAAGTCCAAATAATTGCCTTACATGTATTCGTTTACTGGGACAACAGTAACAAATTAGCACAAACTTGGAGTCTTAAGACAGCAGGCATGCACTGTCTCACAGTTCAGGAGATCAGAAGTTCAAATTCAATTTCCTTGGTAGGAAATCAAGATGTTGGCAGGGCCATACTCTGCTTCTCCTGCGACATGTTAGGGGAGCATCTGTTTCTTGGCTCTTCTGGCTTCTGGTGGTTGCTAGAATGCTTCAGTTTGTGCATGTATCACTCTAATCCCTGTCTCTGGGGTCCCCTGGTTTCTCCTTTTACATGTGTGTCAGATTGCCCCCTGGCTCCCTCTTAAAAAGGATATTTACAAATAATCCAGCATAATTTCCTCCATTTAAACATCTAGAACCCAATCACACTGCTAAAGTTTTGGTCATACAAAATAATAGATTTGGGGGATTAGGATGTTTACACATCTTTTGGGACCATTATATAGCTCTTAGATGTAATAATTTAAGTTTGACTAGCAATACAGACATCTCAGTTATCTTTATTCAGTAACATTCATGACATTAAGAAATACTTAACCATGTAACTGTCAACCAACAAGACAATGAAAATGAAGAATAAAATGCTATTAATCGACAAAAGGGTGTTACTAACTCCCCAACATACCTTTTAGACATAGACAGATTAAACTGATCAGTTATAATCATTTATGAATATTGAAAAGAATTGCATGAGCATCTTAATATCTCTGGGAATAATTTATCCATTAAGAAACCAGCCAAACAATGAATCATTAAAAAATTTTAATCAACTGTTTAGAAAAAAAATTGCTGTATCTTAAGTTATCCACTTTATTCCTGGCTGAAATTAAAGCAGAACAAAATAGTTAAATAAGCACATTATCATTACTCAGTTTATAAATGTTTCTTTTGTCAGTTTGATGCAAACTACGTTGGGGGAAATACATAATAAAATCCAAAAGTAACACTCCAAATTGCAATAGCTAGAAGCAGAGAAAGGCAGTGTAAAATTCAAACAGAAATGACACTGAAAAATAAATCCTCAACTGACTTCCAGGCTGCCTGGTATCTATTTCCTGACGCACAAAGCATTTGTTGTTTCTCATCTGAAATAGATGATTTTGTCTTCTTAGAGCTTACACATATGCACATTTGTTTATTCTCTGAAGGTGATTCTTCATCATAAGGTATTGGAAACAGATTCTCCAGGGAAAGCATCTGTCTAGGTATAATACTAGCATCTGCCAAGTTAAGTATGCTAAGAAAAAAAGAACTTTATCTTAGTGGTTCAAGGACCTCAAATATATAAATTGACAATATCAAAGATGGAAAAGCTACATCTTTCTTGTATTCCTCCTGCACACAGTCTGGAGCAATATTCAGAAACCTAGCTCAAAATGTACCAGGTAAAAAACAGATCAAGTGACATGACACTGTTATAGTGCCAGTCCTGGAAGCAGAGAGCTTTGGGTCTCTGCTTGAAGGACCTCAGACAGAAACAGGCATTGACCCTGTGTTATGGTTTGAGTATTTGATCTCCTGAATCTCAGTGATTTGGTCCCCAAAGTCTTATTAATTATACTTTGAAAAGTGAAATCAATTCAGTTATAGTGCTTGGAGGTAGGGTCTTTGGGAGGTAATTATACTGGGTCATTAGGGTGGAGCTCCATTATTAAATTATCATAACTTGCTGAGAAACTATACAAACATAGACACACATGCCTCTTCCTATATTATGAAATGTACCATCTTGTGACTCTATCAGCAAGAATGCCATCCTCAGACAAGGAACTCATGAAGTCTGCCTGATCTTGGACCGTGAACCTCCAGAACCATGAGATTCTTTAGAAATCTCTTTCTTTCAGAAATAGCTTGCCTCAAGTATTTCACTGTAGTAATGGAAAGCTGACTAATGCACTTTGCATTTTAAGTTTCCTCTGATCTGCTCTCTTGCTTCAGGTTGGCTTGATGTTTATGCAGCTGAGGTCTTAGAACAGTATGAGAGAGATGTGGTCAGTATGAACACTAACGTCAGACTGCCATCATTCAGACTCTTGGCTGTGCCTCTAACTATGAGCTTGGGTAAGTTTCTTAACATCTCTGAATCATAATTTCCTCATTTGTAAAATATAGACAATTATTTCAAGATAGAATATAAAAAACCATATGTTTAAAAGCACCATTGTAATCTGTCAATATGTGTGCTTGGATCTACTTTACGATGAATAAACCTAAGTAGTAGCTAATCTACTTTGATTTTAAAAAAAAAAAGTCCCTGTGTGAGAAAGCTTTGAACCCTGTTCAACTCTTTTTACTTCAATACAGTCAATGGGCCATTATTTCTTTCAATGTTTGACTCCCCCCAACTTTGATCCCTGCCATGGGGTAGTGAGCAATTTGAGCACATCCTAGAATTTGAAGAATTTACAAGATCTGACCTGACAGCTCTCATTCAATTTTCATTTCACAAATGTCTTCTGATCATTTTTGTGAGGGAGGGAAGACAAGACATTTTGGTAATGAATAAGACTTCAATTCTAGCAAAAACAATTTTTAAAAGAATTATTTATTTTTATTGGAAAGTCAGTTATACAGAGAGGAAGAGAGACAGAAAGGAAGATCTTCCATCCAATAATCCGCTAGGCCATCATGCCAGGCCCCCAAAACAATTTTTGGTTTTAAAATCTCCTTATTTGCCTGTTTCTCTTTATCATTTCTTATCTGATTCTGCATTACATGTTTAATTATATTAGCATCTTCTTTTGCTCCTTTCACTCTGCTATTTCAGTGTCCACTATTATGCAGATGTAGGTTGTTGTGTTTCCTGGAGGGTACAATGAGGTACCAACATGTAAACCAAGAAAAACTTGGAAAAAGTTGGAATGAGATTTCTGTCTAGAATTAAGCTTGAAAGTTCATGTGGATGAGAGGAAGAGAAAGTATTCCTTAAAGAAGCAGCATGGTTCCTGGGCCAGCAAGGCAGGACAGCAACCAGATCACTCTGTTAAAACTTCTGAAAACAAAATAGCTTTGATAGTGGTACACAAGTCAATCATACACAGTCAGGAACATTCTAGACACAGTATACTACAGAAGGCATCTGAGTCAAACAGAGTGGCAAGTACAGCATCTTTTGCAAGACTAACTGTATTGAATCAGGAAATTCAGGCTGCTTCTGCTGAGGAATATTTCTCAAGATCACCTAAAAACTCTTGCTGTGAATTCATAGCCATCAAAACCTCTGGATTCCCAAAGAAGAAAGATGCAGCTCTTCCCCCTTTGAGACTGATACACTTGGTATTTGAATTTCTGGTGGTAAATGTGTGGGCTTGCATTTTGTTGGGTTGATTGTTTTGATTCTATGAGCTCGATGGAGGTGTAGACCACATATCTATCTATATTGGCTGATTCTTTCTCACATATATTTCATTCTATGCCTCATATTGATCTGTTTTTGGTTGTACACTTTCTCAGCATTCTGGAGATGCTGGATGTTCTTGCCTTCCTCTGAAAGGTGTTGAATTTTGCTTCCGATCAGGTGCATCACTTAATCTCTTAGACTTAGTCTTGAATTTGATTAATACAAGTTTATTTTATTTTTGCCTTTTTCATTGAATGAATCCTTTAATTACGGCACGTGATATTTATCACAAAGGTCTGGTCGTTAGACAATTAAAATGGAAAGTTTAGCCATTCAAATCCTTTGGCTTGAGAATACCCAAATTCCAAACTTTCTTCTTTACAGTGGGCAGCTGATAAGACATTTGATTTTCAGCTTTTTAGCTGATGGTTCCTTCCTTGGGTCTTTGGATTCTCATCTCATGTATAATGCTCAGGAATCAACTATGGATTTGAGACATGCTCATATATAGATATTTGTGATTTCTCTTTTTGAAGCTCCCTCTTTTCTGGAATTTCTGATTCCTCAATTTTCAGTGGCTGTGTAAGGTCCAAACTGTCCATTTGAATCTTCGGGTCAAAAATTCAAGATGTCTTTTATAGTCATAGTGGAGAGATTTGTGAACATTGAGCAACGTCCTCAGAAAAGACATAGAAACATGAATCTCTGTCAGTGTGATTCTTTTGTTTGTTGGCCAAATTTCCTTCAATTTTTTCATGCTTTTTGTCATTGTCTGGTGTCCCACCAAAAGTAGTTTCGTATGTTGTTTGGAGTTTATTGTTGTCATAACCAGAAGATTTCATCTAATACCAGATATATCACTATTACTGCGGGTCCTGAGCAGTAATGTCTGTTTGACATTGTAAACTATTTGTAGAGTAGTGAATGCATGAACCTGTTATGGCCTGTTAGTGTATTTTCTAAGAGACACCTCGAAGTTCTCACTGAATCCTGCCTGCTGTTCCTTCTATACCTCATCTGCCCCCTTACAGTGCATGTTTCAGCATAATAGAAGTTTATGGAACTGATGTTAATAAAATGGTTTGAATTATAGCAACTGATCAAGCACCGCAAGATTAACTGCATGAGCATTAAAAATATGCACTATGCTCATTATGCATTTTGGGAGGCTAGAGAAAACATCAGTTTGGAACTAATGTATTGACCAAGTGTCTTAGATTTGTAAAACTTTTCTGAGTTTCCATTTCCTTATGTGTTAAATGGGTATGTTATGTCACAGGGTAGTTGTGAGAATTAAATAAGTTGGTAATATGAGGAGGGTTCCAAAACTAATTGGAAAAATCTATATTATCTTTTAATTTCATATTTCACAAACTTTTTATTGCCACCTCATACGTTTTGTAAAGTCATTACTAATTTTTTTAAAATTTAAAAAAAAAAACCTTTACTGTCATCACACTTGCTCAGACAGGGCTAAAGTAGCAAATTCGAGAAAAAATTTTACCTGAGTCACTGTTTTTCAGACTGTGATTAGAAGAATCCCTGGAACAGAATTAGCTGAGATTGTTTAACAAAGATTTTTTGTTGTCCACTTCAGAAATGCTAAAACAAATTTGGCAGAGGTGGGGGGGGGTCTAAGAATATGAAATTTAATAAGTTCCCTAGGAAACTTCTACACTTTTCAAGTTCTGAAAACTACTGGATAATTCAGAGGCAAAGAAATTTCTTGAGGGAGAGTTGGAGAGACTGTAAGACTTTGAACTCCCATCTCACCTTGCAGAAGCCTAGATTTTATTGCCTTTCTGGCATTGATGCCTATAAGCTTATTACTTTAGATGGAGACTGAAAACTTTTAGTCATTCTTAAGTGTCTGGCTGGAGGGCGATCGGCAGAGTGATTAAACCAAAAGGGCTTATAATTCATCCTTCAAATCCATGGTTAAAGGCACTCTGCTGTATAACTTTTTCACCTGTGAAGTACTCCACAGCTCGTATATCACCTCTTACTAAGTGGCAATCCCAGATTCCTAACAGTTAGTACCCCTCATCCTTCCTGCTTTTAACAAATATGTTAAAAACAATTACATTTCTGATTGTGATCTTCATATCCTTTTCAGTATGTCATCGTGACAAGGTTTTGTAATACACTTCATATTGCACCTGGACTTAACACAACATCAAGTAAGTACAAAGGTCTTAAACATAACATGGTTATGGCTTCTAAGATACGATTTTAAAAAAAGAAAATAAAAACTCCTTTCATTAGCAAATAAATAATGATACTACTACTACTACTACTAATAATAATAAAACCTCAAAGGTTGTGTCAACTGAGGCCAAAGGAAAAGCAGCCAACTGTCAGGACTCAACAAGGTGATTTATGTATCTAGTATATTCCCTGTCACTCAACAGGTAAATCAGTAGAAATTTATCGTAAAAACAAATGAGTGAGTGGACGGACATTGTGTGCTTTTTATTTGGAATTGATGAATTCCCTCTTTTGAATCCTTTGAGGTCCTGCTTATATTCCCTCCCCAGACCACCTATTGTGGAATCCATGATGGAACACAGAAAAGCTATGTCTAATGTCCTAACTCCCAGAATAGATGAAGGTCATTTTGTTTGGAAAACTCTTTGCACATGTATTTATCAGCCTGGATTTAGGATGAGCCTTAAACCAAATGATGAGCAAAATTCAAAGAGAAATGGAGACAACACAAAGATTCATAAAAATATAAGAAAATGTGAAGATGGAAGAAAATTGTGAAGTGATGCAACCACCAGTAGAGCAGAACCAAATGAGTGTCTAGAGTCACTAGAAGCTGGAAGAAGCAGGGCAGAATTTTTCTCTAGGGTTTCCAGAAAGAGCGTGGCCCTGCTCACACCTTGATTTCAGACTTCTGGCCTCCACAACCATGGAAGAATAAATTTCTATCACATATAAGCCACTCAGTGTGTGATGATTTCTTAGAGCAGCACTAGCATGCTGAGCCACTACACCTGTATCTGCTGGCTGCCCTGAGGGGCCACGACTACAATTTGTATTTCTGTATCTGAGGTTCCCTCTGATTGCTGACACCTGCTCTTGGTGATCAGTTCAGTCCAATTTTGCTGGAGAATTGATTGCCCCCTGCCACAGCAGCTCTCTCAAAAGGACTGACGGGAAGAGTAGGTATCTACAGACCAGACCCAGGCCCTCTTATGCTTTGGGCAGGGGTAAGTCTGAAGCATGCACCCTCTGTGGGCTCCTAGAAAAATTAATTGGTTTGGGAAGTGCTGTAGTAATGTCCCTCTCTTCCCCTACATTCAGTTGGCCACTTCCATTCCAGTTTTTGCTTGGATCATCTGTCAGATATGCTGCTTGTATGTGAATAGTTGTCTCAAGGTCCGTCTGGCTTCAGGAGAGCTTACAGTAAATCATAAACACAAACGAGTGTTGTGCATTGTCCTTGTAATTTAAGGAAAGTACCCATCTCAGTGACATGGCAGCTTGAACATTTTACAGGGCTATTTTATGTCAGTTGTCTGAATCTGAGCTAATAATATCAACATTAGTCTTCTGTAATGAAAAATGATCCAAGTATCCACAACCTGCTTAAAAAAAGGGATTGGAAGCAGCTTTTGAATTGTAACATCTACCATAAGTAGTATCTAATACAAGTTCATGGGACTGTACATTATGACTATTCTAGGCAGAGATTTCAAACATTTTATCTTTAGTTCAATTTCAAACATTACTATATTTTAATTCAATTTTTCATGAATTTTTGAAGGACTCTGGTATAGCGTGTCATATTCTGTTGTTCACTCCAAAAAAGCACATGCCGATGACTTTGTAACCTAAAATGTCATAATTAATTTCTAAATATTGGATTTCAGCTTTCCTACTATTTGTTTTCACTTAGTATATTCACTTATTTTTAGTCCTATAGAATTATCCTTTTATCTAATTTAAACAAACTGATAAATCCCCAATTGGAGGAAAAAGTATTTTTTCCTTTAGTTTTTCTCTCAATGCAAAACCTGGTGTTACATTCAACAGTGCTCCAAGTGGTGGCTGCCTGCTTGAAACTCATTTTAAATGGTTAAATGAAGCTTCTTCAAATGCTGATGAAACTTTTGAAGACACTAACTTTGTTGTTATTATTATTGCTTCTGAAAATGCTGCAGAGCTATGCCAAAGGTGGAAGAAACAGTTTGCAAACACGGGTAGTGTACTTCAAAGGATTTGGAAAATAACTTTTTTTAATGTGGGTACACCCTGGTACAGCCAAAATGCTTTAACCTCAAGATTATCTGTAAATAGCTGAGCAGCCTAGTGTCTGTAGAACTATTATATTTGACCTTTTAAAAATGTACTGGCTGCACTTACAACTTTTTATTTTAAAAAAAGCCAAAAATTATGACAAATAAATAAGCTTTTTTGAATTTGGTGAAAAGGAGGGCAACTGCCCGTGGAAAAGTGCCCTGGAGTCATAAAACTACAGAATGGTTGGTTGTCTTGCTCCTTCCCAAAGCAAAACAAAAAAAAATGGATTATGCATTTCTTTACAAAATAATGGAATTATTTTAGGCCTTCAGAATGAAGTTGATAATTCTATCATTTCTAATTATTAACAAACTATTAAAACTACTATTCACTGGAAATTTTTGCATTAATATAACTTGGTAGTGTATTAAATTTAATCTTCAATAAAAAATTATAGTGGGCCACAAAAATGGTACTATTTCAATTGAATGCTTAGTCCTGGTTTTCCATAGCAGGAAACAAAGTAATTATTATTATTATTATTATTATTAAAAGGAGGCCATTTATGACATGTGGTGGATGTGTATGTGATTGTAAGCATTATTGAAAAGTTCAAAGTCTAGGGGTACAAATATCATAAAAGAAATTAAACTGAGATTTTTGTAATGAAGTTGGAAATCTAGAAATTAAGATGGATCTTAAGATTATATGATCATGTTAATTTTGGGATGGAGTAGGGCCCGGCAGCATGGCCTAGCGGCTAAAGTCCTTGCCTTGAATGCACCAGGATCCCATATGGGTGCAGGTGCTAATCCCGGCAGCTCTACTTCTCATCCAGCTCCCTGTTTGTGGCCTGGGAAAGCAGTCGAGGATGGCCCAAAGCTTTGGGACCCTGCACCTGCGTCGGAGACCTGGAAAGAAGTTCCTGGATCCTGGCTTCGGACTGGCATAGCATCGGCTGTTGTGCTCACTTGGGGAGTGAACCATCGGATGGAAGATCTTCCTTTCTGTCTCTCCTCCTCTCTGTATATGACTTTCCAATAAATAAATAAATCTTTAAAAAAAATTTGGGGGGGAAGAAAGAAACCTCATCATCCAGACTTGATCGTAAATGCTGATGCAAATAATTTTTCAGTTGACTTCAACTTATGAATTGAAAGTAATGCAAAGTATTTCTCATTAATAACTGAGATATTTTGTAACTTTAGCAGCAATTGGTCTGGTTATCACTCAAACAGGAAAATCAAAGTATTTTTTTGCTGCAGAACCAACAAATTCCAAATTTCATATCTTTTCTTCATATTTAGGTCAATTTACTCTTAATATGCCTCTCTCAATGACTTTTCCATGACTTTTCATGGAATTTGGATGGCTTTCTTTCTTTTTTTTACATTTGTCTCCCATCCAAGTACTAACCAGGCCCAACTCTGTTTAGCTTCCAAGATCAGATGAGATCGAGTGTGTTCAGGGTGGTATGGCCGTAGACTTTCTTTTCTCACATTTGCAATACAACTTCAGCTATAAGGAAATAACAGCTTCCTAATTATTCTTAGCAGTGATGGGGGCCCATGTTCAGTGATAATAGGATAATTCACAGGCCACTTGGCAATGCACTATTTGGTGCTCTTACATAGTTCTGCCCAATCTGATTGCTTTTTTAAATGGTTTATTTATATATTTGAAAGCCAGTTACAGAGCAAGCAAGCTAGCCAGACAGGCTTTTTTTATTGTCTGCGTAGTCCTAATAGCTGGGGCTGAGCCAGGCTAAAGCCAGGAACCTAGAACCATATCTGGGCTTCCCACGTGAATGGCAGGGGACCAAGAAATAGGTCCATCTTTTGGATGCTTTCCCCAATTCATTACAGAGAGCTGGAATGAAAATAGAGCAGCCGGGACTTGAACTGGTGCTCTGATGAAGGATGCTGGCATGTAGCTTAACTCGCTGAGCCTCAATGCCAGCCCTAATCACGTTGCTTCTAATCAGTAGGGTCTCAATAGATGTTTGATTTCCCAACTGCCTATTAGGCACTGCAAGAGCAGTGGGCGGGGGGGGGGGGTATGTCAAGGAGGCATAGTGCAGTGATGGAAAACCAGCTTGGTAAGCCCTGCGGTTCCGAATAGTGGATTTTCAGGACTTGTCCACCGGTGTTAGGTTTTAAGGTCTCATCTATGCACTTAATTAAGTGGGCGGAGGTGGAGGATATTTACTCATATTCACTTTGGGTCACTTTACCAAGAGCCGTGTACTCATCAGGACTCTCCTGTAGTCAGATACACTAAACTCTGGGCTCTTGGGGGGAATTCCGCATCGCTTGCACAAGGGTGATCCATGACACATCTCTCATAAACAATGCATCCTTATCCACACTAATTTTGCAGCCACAGTTTTGTAGAGAAATCAGAAAAGTAAGATCATCCAAGCTTTGTGCACAGAAGAGCCTGCAGCACCTGCCTCTGGGCCTCCGGGAACTGAAGTAACAGGTCAAGATGTTCCTAAAGGGGCTGGGTTGATGTTGAAGTTTACACCGCGAGGCGAGCTTGTCAGCACTCAGCACAAAATATTGCACTTTGTAGCAGCTCAAGAGCATATGAGCTGGGACTCACGGTCATCCAGGCCTGGATGGGGCATTTTCAGGGACTTTGTCACTGTTTGCCACTCCTCAGGATGTTGGTGAGGAAGCAAAACACTGAACCAAAAGAGCTAAACACTCATGGATGTGGAGTAGGCTTCAGCAGATTGCAGGGACAGCAGCCTTCCTTGTCAACAGCCTGCAGAAAGAGTGTCAATGCTGACAGCAGCGTTCTGTTGTCAGCGGCTTTGATTCTCGGCTGTCTTACCACGCGTCTGAACCTGGCAAATATTACAGCAGGGTTGTGGAAGTAGTTGGTGCACTTAGGATGGTGGCTGGGGAAGTGTTTGTTACAGTGAAAAGAAATCAAAGCACCATGGAGATTTTTCTCAGGGCTTCTGTAGTCAAGCAGATCTGCTTGTACAGAGTGAGGGGTTGCAGGAGACACCATCACTCAAGGCATTTCCAGACACAAACCAGATGATAGCTTAGACAAGTCAAATACACATGAATCTTTTCCTCTCTACGGATTTAAGCTTCACGATACGAAAGGCATCAATCCTTGTGTTTGGTGAGATTCTGCTTCCAGGACTAATGATTTATGGAATGTTTATAATCCCACTAAATCTGACCAGTGTCTTCTGTAGTCCCTGGGGAGCTGGGCCCTCAAAGTAGGATTCCTAAGAGCAGAAATTGCATCCATTTGTCAGGCTGTGTCTATTGATGCTTTGCATGACAAGACTCCAAATTACATTCATCCCTAGGATCAGCTGAGATGAACTCCTTTTACCTCACCAAAGCCAGGATATACTATCAAACTATAATTTTCAAAAAGCTAAAGGCATGATTCCCATAGCACGTATAGAAAGAACACGTGCAGGAAATTGATTAACTCTAATGAGAAACTCAGTAACCTGGTAAAAACTCGTTGAAAACGCAATTTAGTACTTACAGGCATTTAAAAGGGATATTAAAATAATGTGCTACCAGATATACACTTGATTAATGCCCTATGGGATAATAAAAGACCATAAACTTTGGGACTTTCTTTCTAACTGGATAGAATAATTTTCACTGGGGCCTGCATTTGTGACACATCAGATTAAGCCACCGTGTGTGATGCCAACAGTCCATATCAAAGTGTTGGTTCCAGTTGTGGCTACTCCATTTTTAACCCAGTTAACTGCTAAAGCACCTTGCCAAACAGCAGTAGACAGCTCAACTGCATGAGCATCTGCCAGTGCCAGGGAAGACCTGGACAGAATTCTCAGCTTTTGGCTTCAGATTGGCCCACACCTGGCAGCTGCAAGCACTTGAGGACTGAACCAGAATATAGAAGCTCTTTTTGTCTCACTCTCTCATGCTGCTTTTCAGGTAATTTTTAAATTAAAAAAAATATATTTGCATCATCACTGTAAATAATCTACAAGTTAATAGGTAACTTCATAATGTCTGAGTCAGTAAAGGTACATTCTTGGGGCTGGCACAGTGGCATTGTAGACTAAGCTTCCTCATGTGGCAATGGCATCCCATATGGATGCCTGTTTGAGTCCCGGGTGCTCCACTTTTGATCCAGTGCCCTGTTTATGGTCTTGGAAAGCAGTGGAGGATGGCTCAAATCCTTGAGTCCTTGTACCCACATGAAGACCAGGAGGAGGCTCCAGGCTTCTGGTTTCTGATTGGCTCAGCTCTAGCTGCTGCAATCATTTGGGGAATGAAACAGTAGGTAGAAGATCTTTCTCCCTATCCTTCTCTCTGTAACACTGACTTTCAAATAAAAAGAAATATTTTTTAAAAGGTCCATTCTTGTAGACAAATAATACTTGGTAAACTTGCTCTAATAATGACATTTAGAAAATTTTTATTTCTAAGGTCTAAACTTTTTAAAATAAGATTTATTTCTTTGAAATTCAGAATTATACAAAGACAGAAAGAGATGGAGATTGTCTTTCTGCTGGTTCACTTCCTGTACGGCCACAACGACTAGAGCTGGGTCAGTCCAAAGCAAGAAGCCAGGAGCCAGGAGCTACTGGTTTAATCTATTGTGGCACAATGCAGGCCCCAGTGAAAATTATTTCTATCAAATTGAAAAGAAAACCCTAAAGTTTATGTAGGTTCAGGTCCCCGGGGATTTGGTCCATCCTTCGCTGCTTTCCCAGAAGCATTAGCAGGGAGCTGGATTGCAAGTGGAACAGCTTAGATCGTGAACCAGCACTCATACGGTGTCACAGGCAATGGCTTCACCTGCTATGCCACAATTCCAGGTCATACGTAAACATTCTTTTTTCTCTCTACGTGTAAATATTTTTTAAATACCTTGTGTTGCATTAATAATGTGAACCTAGGTTTTATTTTCTCTTGCCTTCCTCTTTCTTGCCCAAGTGTGAATTAAAGCTCCTCAACTTCTGCAAAATACTCACTTCACTTCCTACCAATAGGAATTTGCAGCACTCAGGAGGAGGGAAGCAGATGTTCTTACCTGGCTGCAGCTCTACCTAGTTGGGTATCCCTCTGTCCCTGTGATCACCCCCAGGTCTATAGTTGCTACTCAGCTGTCCATGGGGTGTCTGCAGCCTCGAACAGGCTACTCCCTGTGGGACAGGGAAGTCGTTAGCCCCGCTGTTAAGTGCAGGAAGAACTGTTCTAAGATGAATTTGTACTGTGCTAAACGTTTAGCAATCAACTCTCCGAAAAGACTACTGTGGTTTAAACAGGATTTGGTTCCAGAAACTCATGCAGATGTTTATATTCCAAAGTCTTATGTGAATGATTAATAATAGTAACGGTGAATGGATTAAAGTGGAGGTTTGATCCAATTATGATGTGGGGCAGGAATTTGGGGCAATGATTGAATTAAATTGGGCTGCTAAAGTAGAGCTTGTAATAGGAGTGTGGTGGCTTTATAATGACACCCCATAGAGGGTATGTAAGGAATCCTGCTTCTTCATTCTCTGTTTCCTGCTTACCACATGATCCTCTATGTCCCTATGTGTTGCCCACCAAATACCAGACAAATGAGAACACTTGGTCTTGGATTGTGAGTCTCCAAAGTAAGTGGTTCCTCTCAGGTGTGTGTGTTAAAGCAAGGAAATGAACTGGTATGTGGTAGTTCAATTGGTTAATCCTCTGCCTTGCAGCACCAGCATCCCATATGGGCACGAGTTTGTGTCCTGGTTGCTCCACTTCCCATCCAGCTCCCTGCTTATAGTTTGGGAAAGAAGTTGAGGACAGCCCAAAACCTTAGGACCCTGCACCCACATGTGAAACCCGAACAAGTTCCGGGCTCCTGGATTTGGATCAGCTGAGCCCCAGCCGCTGTGGCCATTCGGGAAGTGAACCATTGGATGGAAGACAATTCTCTCTTTCTCTCCTATTATCTGTAAGTTGGCCTTTCCAATGAAGTTTAATAGTTTTTTTTAAAAGCAAGGAAAGGATTCAATGGATTTATAACATTTAGCCTTTTCACTGGTGTAAATATTGTTACTGAGGAGGTTTGGTGGGTTCTTTCCTCAGCTTAGTATAGAAATAAAAAGCCAGGAAGCAAGCACAAAAAGCACAAAACATTTAGAAGCCAAGCGATAGGAAAGCTCTGCCCCATGGAGAAGTAGGGGAGTGTCTGACTGGACACTGGTCTTTTTGGGAAAACAGCTTTTGCTTTTGAAGGGCTCCTTCCTTCCTTCCTCCCTTGTCTCGTTTGTTCCTTCCTTCCTTCTTCTCTCACAGTCATGAACATCAGGAGGGATATGGGGGAATGAGGTCTGGGATGAAAAAGAGGTGCCTTGAGTGAGACTATTCAGGAGGATATCTAGGCTGGGGACATGGCCTATTACCTCTTCCTATGTCTGGGCAGAAGTGACACTTTGCCTTGGTTGCCTAGCTAACTGCAAGATCTTACTTTGCACAGCCAGTGCACATGCTAAGTGCACACACTGAACTGTGAGATAGAGTCCCAGAAGTGGACATTCGCCGCTACCATCTCCTCCAAAGCCCCATACCCAGCCATGAATATTTCCACCATGGTCAATTTCTACTTGCCTGCATTATACTAGCCAGCATGTGAAATTCCTGAAAGTGTACCAATTAGCTCTGCCTGGCAGGCTCAGATAACTCAGCTGCAGTGCATCTCTGGATGCAGGCAGAAGATGGCTTTCACCATTAAGATGAACCCTGTTCAAGAACCAGGTAGCAGTGCCCCAAAGGCTCTTACCAGGGTCTTAACAAGATTCCTCTTGGCGGTATTTTTCCCCTCATAGCTTCCCACGTCCCTATCCCTTACCCAGCAGGAAAGGCTCGGTCAGTGCAGGGAAAGAGGAAGATCCAGGGGGCTCTACACACTTCCGTTGCTGGCTCCTTCAGCCTACTCATTTATGTGGCTCTCAGATAAGTCTTGAGAGATATGACAGTTAGGAGGAGACAATGTTTAGAGCTGTTTAAAAATTGTGGAGAGCAGCCTCAGGAGTGCTATATGGGGACCCTGAAGGTGTTAGAACATGTTCAAAACTCTTATAAACTATAGGAGTTTAATTGCAGAGGATGGAAATACAAACATAGATGGGGTCCTGCCTGGAATCTAAATGAGAATAATTTATTTGGGGGGACATTTGGATAGCACCTACTTGCCAGAAGGCGGAGGCACTATCTCAACATTTAAGCCTTACTATTATAGCTAATAGTCAATCTCTTGCTAGTTTCGAATGGCAGAATAATATGTAGAGTTTTCCCCCCTCAATAGAACTAAAATTGACCAACTGTTATTTGCAGAAGCATACCGAAGCAACATGTTCATGAATTTAACCAGATAGACACATACTTTGGGGATTATCTCTTCATTATATTTCCTAACCACGGCCTCCGCTAATCCATTAGAGCACTTTCTCCGAAACAAAACAATATTGCTTCCTCTCAGTGGAAGCAGTCCCTCACTGGGCTATAACATGTGTTCCTCAGACTATGAGCTGGATTTCAGCATGAATTCCTAAGGTATCTGTCTTCATTCACCTCCTTTTTTGGAGAGTGATGCTGATCCCCCATCCAAATGCCCTGACTCTGAACCAGACCTTGGCAAGAGTCCCTCAGAACAGAATCCCTTTTCAGACTCTTCAGGGAAAAAAAACGCACCTATTTTTTTAAAAAGAATTTGTGAGATGAACCAGGCTGGGCATTAGCTCAAAGGGGCTAAGAGGCCCACTCCCTGCCCCCAGCCAAGGCCTCTGAAATAATTTGAATAAAAACAGTGGAGCTCCCATAGTTATAAGTTCATTTGTAAACACATCTGCAACCTAAATGGCTGCAAAAGACATAATTTGTGGTGCATCATAAATATTGATGTTGGAAAATCAAACTCATTTGTCATCCTGTTTTAATGAATCCAAGAGAATCAAAACACCATAGTGATGTGATAGCAACCATCACTTATTAAAATCATAAAGAACTCTTAAATATCTAACAAACAGAAATAATATTCCTTTCCTTTCTCTCACTGAATTCCTTGTTGCATTCTGTTTCTCTCACATCATTTTATTAGAATATATAATTATTCTATATTAGAAAGACTTTGACTCATTGCTGCGTTATATTTCACAACTATAGCAAAAATAAACTGTCACTACTATTTTTATTTAATATAACTGCTATGTTCTAAGTTCTTTAAAAAGTCATCTCAACTCTACCATTGTTATAGAAATTAATGCTCCAAAGTGATTAAATAATGTAAATATGTTACAAATTTTCGAGAATAATTGAGTATAAAAAGTAAAATGTTATTGGAAACACATTTTCTAATGAAGTAGATGAGGATCTTTAAAAAAACTTCATTTGTGAATAAATTTTATTGTTAGAATGAAATAGGGTTTGCATGAATTTATTTCCATTTTTTAAAAAAACATGTGAGATAAAAAGATGAAGAAAAGTATTTTTTACAAATTAGTTAAAAATATTTTGTTCATATGAAGTGAACAAATTTTCCATGTTTCACAATACCGCTTTAGGAGCCTAGTAATACTTTTCCTACATTCCATAAAGGGATTTTAAAAATCTTCTTACTCAACTTTGTTCAGTTGTTTGGACCTCTTCCAGGTTATGTCCCCCTCCCCAAAATGATATGCAAATTTATTCTCAAAAATAGCCAACTGGGGAGATTTCCAGGATGAATGAAACAAAGGATCTGCATCCACTTTTGTTAGCAAAAGTTTCAGAACAAAGAAAGAATAGCGTTACAGAATATTGTTTGAGGCAAAGAATCAATAAAAAGGTGACAGGAGCTAAAAACAGCATGCAATCTGGCAACAGAGAGAGGGAGGAAGAGATGGAAGAAGAGAGAAAACATTGCCACTGTCACTCCCAAATCACTGCTTTCCTCCTTCTTTGAAATATGATTGGTCCAGTGTTGTGGTATAGGGAGTAAAGCAGCAAACCACTATGCTAGTAACAGTAGCATCCTATATGGGCACTGATTCTTGTCCTGGCTGTTCCACTTCCACTTCCAATCCAGCTTCATACTGATGTACCTTGGGAAAGCAGCAGCAGATGATCCAAGTGCTTGGTCCTTGCTACCAGTTTGAAAGACCTAGATGAAGCTCTTGGCTCCTGACTTTGGCCTGTCCCAGCCCTGGTTACTGTGGTCATCTAGGGAATGAATCAGTGGATAGAACATCTCTCTCTTTTTCTTCCCCTCTCTGTAACTAACCTTAAAAATCAATAAATAAGAATCAGCCTGGCGGCGTGGCCTAGCGGCTAAAGTCCTCACCTTGAATGCGCTGGGATCCCACTCACTTGGGGAGTGAATCATCGGGCGGAAGACCTTCCTCTCTGTCTCTCCTCCTCTCTGTACATCTGACTTTCCAATAAATAAATAAATCTTTTTAAAAAATAAATAAGGATCGGGCCCGGCGCGGTGGTGCAAGTGGTTAAAGGTCCTCGCCTTGCACGCCCGGGATCCCATATGGGCGCCGGTTCTAATCCCGGCAGCCCCGCTTCCCTTCCAGCTCCCTGCCTGTGGCCTGGGAAAGCAGTCGAGGACGACCCAAAGCTTTGGGAACCTGCACCTGCGTGGGAGACCCGGAAGAGGCTCCTGGCTTCGGATCGGCATAGTATCGGTCCGTTGCGCTCACTTGGGGAGTGAATCATCGGACGGAAGATCTTCCTCTCTGTCTCTCCTCTCTGTATATCCGCCTTTCCAATGAAAAAATAATAAAAAAATAAATCTTTAAAAAAAATAAATAAGGATCATAAGAAACTACTGCATAAAAACTTGGAAGAAGCAGGTAATTTTTGGTTACATACAAGCTAGCAAGATTAAATCAACAAGATATAGGAAAATCTAAAGAAAAAAAAAAACAAAAAATAACAGGCAAAAAGGAAGCAATATTTAAGTCTCCCATCAAAGAAAGTCCAGAACTTGGTGGCTTTACTACTGAATTCTACAAAACATTCAATGAGGAACTTATTTCAGTGTTTTTCAACTTTATACCAAAATAGAAAACAGGATAGAAGCTGCCATACAATTTTTATGATAGCAAAACCTTTTAACAAAGACACAGCATGAAAACAAAACTATAGTCTAGTGCAATTGGATGAGCATAGATAAAAAATCCCATTAGAATATTAATATACAGAATTCAAAGCTACATCAAAAATATCATGCATCATGTTCGAGTAGGATTTGTCCCAAAGATACAAAGGTTGTGTAACATTCAAAAATCAATTAATGTCATATTTTGCATAAACAGAATGAACCAAAATCATATAATCAACTCAATAAATACAGAGAAAATATTCGGTAAGAGTCAACATCAATTCATGATTTTAAATAATCCCTCAACTACAGGCAATGTCATACTACATGAGGGAAAGATGAAATCATTTCCCTTCAGATTTAAAATAAGACACGTATTCAGTATAATATTGGAAGTATTAATAAGATCAATTAAGAAAAAGAGAAAAATACAGGGCATTCAAATTGGAAAGGGAGAAGTCAAAATACCCATGTTCCCATAACATTAGTGTAGGCAATGAGCTTTTGGATAAAAGAGCAAGCAACAAATAAATGCAATACTATAGAAATGGGTTTGTATTAAGTTCCTAAGTTATTGCACAGCTAAAGAAAAAAGTAATAGAATGAAGAGATATCTGATGAATGGGAGGAAAAAATCACAAGCTACATTTCCAACAAAGGATTAATATCCAAATTAGCAATTCAAAAAATTCAACAATAAAAACCAAACCAATTCAGTTAAGAAATGGGCAAAAGACCCAAATAGACAGTTCTCGAAAAAGGACAGAAATGCAAATTATCCAACAAACTTATGAAAAAATGCTCAGTATCACTGGCCATCAGGTAAATGCCAATCAAAACCAAAATAAGATATTACGAAACCCATCATAACAGTTATCAAAAAGGCATAGAGTAACAAATGCCAACAACAACATGGAGAATGGGAATGCATTGGTGAGAATATAAATTAGTATAGCCACTGTTGCAAACGGTATGCAGATTCGTTTAAAAGGAAAAAGAAAGTAACAATAGAACTGCTGTATGACTTAGCAATTCCATTCTTGGGTATATACCCAAAAGTCATTAACTCACTGTATCAAAGAAACACCTGCTCCACCATGCTTGTGGCAGTGCTGTTCACAACAACCAAAATATGGAATCCAGCGAGGTGCCCACAATCAGATGAATGGATAAAGAAAATGTTGTATAGATACACAGGGAATAGTGTTCACTTATAAAATCAGAATGAAACCCTGTCACTTGCAGCAAAATTGATGGAACTGGAGTACATTGTGTTCGGTGAGATAAGCCAGAATGACAAATATTGCATATCCTCCCCTATACGTGGGAGCTAACATTAAAACAACAACCCAAAAACTCAATCCAAATACAGAATATTGACTTCTAGAGGTTGGGGGATGAGAAGGATAAAGGAAGATTACAAAACTGTGAGAGGTTGGATGTGGTTCATTAATTGTTGCAGAGATAGTGATATAAGGTGTTATAGCAATAAATAAGGTGAGGATTATATAGGAACTCTTTGTATTACAACTTCACAATTTTTCTTTTGTAAATTTGCAATTATTCTGAAATAAAATGCTATAAAAATAATGCAGAAGTCATTAATGAACAACTCAATAGTCTGATGAAATATGAAGGTCATTTGCCAAGGCTTTTGTGACTCAGTCTCAGAGTCTTACAGTTTTCCAATACCATTCCTGCTTGTTCCCATCTGTACCTTTGTTTGACGTTTTGGAGATTTTCACACCTGTTGCCATGCACTGGAGACAAGCAGGATGGAATGGCTAAGCTAAGGGGATGACTTCCACAGGCTTGTTTCCAAGCAGATCACTTCTTTATGTGACTTTTTTACGCCTCCGTTTTCTCATCTGCATAGTGGAGGTGAGAACAGTATTTATTTCATAGTGTTTCTGTGAAATTTACATGATAATGCAGTGTTGAGAACAATGTCTGGCACATAGTAAGTAAGCTCTTCACACATCTTGGTTTCCATTCTTATTATCTGTGCTAATACAGAAAAAGAGGAGTATAGAGGAAGTGTGATTTCATTTCATTACCTATTTCAATCCAATCCTTACACTTCATATCAGTCC
Organism: Ochotona curzoniae; assembly: GCF_017591425.1. Taxonomy (NCBI): domain Eukaryota; kingdom Metazoa; phylum Chordata; class Mammalia; order Lagomorpha; family Ochotonidae; genus Ochotona; species Ochotona curzoniae. The sequence continues at coordinate 12,814,100 of NW_024465023.1, read as the reverse complement.
TGCTTTTTAAATCAACACAAGTAAGTATGGTTCTTTGCTTAATCAAATATTCTAATGAGTAGATCACAGCCATGTATTGATTAGCAATTACCAAAACTGCACTATACAAGAAAATATGCAAAACGTGATCATTCTCATTTTTTAATCTATTCTTTGATGGATTAGGAGAATTTAAATACCTGTTCCAGCTTGGGTTCCCCAGGGAGCAGATGGTAAGACTGGGAAAAGCATACAGGAAGTTTATCAGACAAAGCCCTTGAGGACCCATGCAGTGAAAACAAAAAGCAGGAGTGAACACATGACATAGCCTCTATGGAAGCTTCAAGCTCAACTCCTGGGGGACTTTGATGCTTGGATGGATGGAACATGATAGTCTGGCTTTTGCACCTGTGCACTGACCAAACATTTGATTCAGGCCATCCCCCAAAGGCAGCAATGGTTGAGATGGTTTATTTTACCAGAGGCAATTCACGCAGGGGACTGGCAGCTGAGGGCCACCTTGCCACAGTATTCTCAACAGCTGAGGATGTTGTCCTACCTTTCCTCTGAAGGGGCATCTGGCTGCCACCCCAGAGCATCTGCTGCCTGATCTTGTCATTCTCTGTCAGTGAGTGAGATGTGGTGGACTTTACAGTGCTGTTAAAGGAAAAACAGAAAGAAAGAAAAAGTGAAAGAAAGAAAGAAGGGAGGAAGGAAGGAAGGAAGGAAGGAAGGAAGGGAGGAAGGAAGGAAGGAAAGGAAGGAAGGGAAGAAGAAAGGAAGGAAAGAAAGAAAGAAAGAAAAAGTGAAAAGAAGAAAGAAAGAAAAGAAAAAAAAACAACCTCAGCCAATCAAATATCAGATAGAGGCAATTGCACTATGGTTTGATTCCTCTTAGCAACAGAATTCAAGTGATCTATTTATGGCCTGTGAAATGATGTTGTCTTTCTACTGGGGAAGAATTCTGAGTGCAAAAGGATAGAAAATGTGTATCTTCTAGTACAATCCACAGGTGCTTCTTTCTTCTCTGTCTCTCTCTGTTTCTCTCTCACTTCCTGTAAGCCATGTCTCCCCTCCCCCAGCCTTCCTGTATCACTCCTCTGGTTCATATTCTTTAGCACTGAATTTCTTTGTAACAGAAAGGAATGCATGCCAGAGCCACAGAGAAGTGATCTCTCATCAGGGCTGCTTGTTAATAAGGCCTGAGGAAGAAGGCCAGACACTGTTATTACCTCTACCACTGCTTCTGTCTTGATGGCAGTATGGGTGATTACTCTTGGAAAACATAGACAGTAAAGTAGAACAAAGAAGATCTCCCAGACCTTGTCTGTAATGAACAAGAAATGGTGGTAATAAAAGGTGGTGTTCAAATAAAGGGTTCTAACATTGTTTCGTCCACGTCTTATCTCCTGTGGGCATTATTTTTCTGTTTTTGAATGACGATTGAAACTTGAGTGGCAAAATGTATGTCTTTTTAACAAAAGAAAATACTATTTAATATATCTGGCAAAAACAGCCAGATAAGTATGAAGGTATCTCCAACAGTCCATAGAAAGTACAAGTAAAACATAAGTTTATCTTGGTGCAAATATTTTGAAATCCTTGCCTAGAGGGCATCTTTAGAAAGTTCATGGGGGAATATGTGTTGTGAAAAAATTAAGCATGAACTGTAACTTAAAATTTTTTGTTGGTTTTTGTTATTTGAAAGGGAGAGAGAGAGAGAGATTTTTCATGCATTGGTTCACTCCCCAAACAGCTGCAACAGCTAGGGCTGGATCAGCCAAGATTAAAATCCTGGAACTCTATTCAGCTCTCTCATGTGGGTGGTAGGGACTACAAGTGTTTGAACTATCATCTGATGCTTTCCCATCAGATTAGTGGAGCATTGGATAGGGAGTGAGTGCAGCAACTTGGACTTGAACTGACACTCTAATCTTGGATATGAGTATCCCAAGTGGTGGCCTAACTTGCCACTGTGCCTGTCTGGGGGATACCAATTCTTTGCACTGCCGGGCTATACTTCATATAGGCTAGTGCACCCTAACAGCCAGAGAAAGACCAAGGACAATGAAATTCAGGTGCTGACAATTCAAGAGGGGCCTGAGTATACTGAAATAGCAAAGGTGAGATCCAAGAGCAGAGACCAGCAGTACCTAATACAAGTCTCCTGGCTATCGTACGTGTATCCTGTGAACTTGTATGGCACCAGAAGGCACTCAAGAGGACTTCAGAAAGTTTGTGCAGAATGGAATGAAAGCTAAGTTTGTTTTGATGCAAAAAAATTTGAAATCCCAGACAGGGATAGTTTTTCCTTCTTGGGAAATAATAGACATTTTGATGTGACAAAGTCAGTGTAATGGGGAACTCTGGCTAACCACACCTGCTGATTTCAGAGAAGATAATTTGATTTCTGAAATTGTTATTTAAGGAACACATTCTTTTTTGTTTTTGTGTATTTTTGTTTTGTTTTGTTTTGAGGAAGACTCCACTTGCTGTATGGGAGCAGGAGGGAGGAGGGGACAGAAGAAAAGGTGCCAAGCAATGAAAGCCCAGTGAGGGAAATTAGAGATGAATAAGTATTCTTAAGACACCCCATCCAACACTGAGCACAAAGACTGGCATTGGAAAGGGGGCAATCTGAAGAGAAGGAATGGACTGTTCTCCTTGCCAGTTCTAGTGGGCAAAGCTGGCAGAGGGAAAGCTGAAAGGGGCGATAAGGAGGATAACACTGCATAGAAAGGAGGCCATTAATTCTGTCTTTATGAACAATTTGTGCTTTTAGGCTACAGCTGTTTTTTAAGCTAAGGGAATCAAAGGCAGGATGGAGCAGGGAAGATAGAACAGCAAATCAACTTCTATGGAACACAGAGCTTTCTCTGTCACTATATCATTAGGTGTTATTTCTTTGCTGCATCAGCCCTTCTGATCCTTGCACCTCTTGGAGGGCATCTAATGAATAAAGCTATGCAGATGTGCTCGTGGGTATTGGGCACTCATTGTACTTATGGGACTAGGTAGTATAGTTGTATGTGAAAGGGGTCCAGGAGCTGCTGCCATGTTGTGGCAGGCTGGGCCTTTACCTTTGGTGCCTGCATCTCATGTGGGTGCCAATTCAGATCCTGGCTGCTCCACTGCTGATCTTGCTTCTTGCTGGTGGCCTGGGAGAGTAATGGAGGATGGCTCAACTGCTTGGGCCCCTGAATCTGTATAGGAGGCCTTTGAAAGGCTCCTGGCTACTGGTTTTGGATGGCTCAACTCTAGCTGTTGCCAGAATTTGGGGAGTGAGCCAGCAGATAGGTGTTTAGTTTTCTCTGTGTGTCTGTCTGCCTGTCTCTCACTCTCTTTCTCTGTAACTTTGCTTTTCAAATAAACAAATAAAATCTTTGGAAAAAAAAAAAACACCAAAGGGGCCATTTAAAGAACTCATCATGGCAGACTTGAGTAATTAGGCCAAAGTCTGGTTTTGGCCCCTTGTTCCTGGCATAGATCCAGTAGTTGTGAGTTCAGACACATACGATCTCTTCACTGAACTGTTCATTACATTGCTTTGATTTGTGGTACACAAAATACTATTATGGAAATGTGCAAAAAATTGAAAAGGGCAAGTAACAAGCACAACTGGCACAGATACAAGTGTACTTTGAGAAAGTATGGAATATGTGAGACCCGGATAGAGTTCCAGGCTCCTGGTTTCAGCCTAGCTCAGCCTCAGCCATCGCAGCCATTTAGGGAGTGAACCAGAGGATGGAAGATCGGTGTGTGTGTGTATGTGTGTGTATTTCTCTCTATATAATTTTGCCTTTCAAATAAATAAATAAGTCTTTTTAAAATGTGGGAAATGAAAGTCAGAAATAAGTGTATTTTGGTGCAAAACATTTTGAAACCCATACATAACTTATCATAATAAGTATTGTCATTGGACATTTTAAAGTTCCCTCATACACAAATACCCTCTCCCTCTCTGCCCCCACAGCCAGTACTATGCCGGAGTGAAGGCATCTTCAGAAATGACAAGTTTCGCCACTGGATGAAGTTTGAAATGATCGTCAGTAGAAGACGATGTGGAAGTGAGTCAGTGAGAACCGGCTTCTTGCCAGAGCTTTTTAGGATATAAAAGATTGTCCTGGAGCCCTCAAGGTAGCTTGTCAAGTGAGCGCTGAATATAATTTATACTCCAGAATACTAGTAAGGGTCCAAGAAATATCGAATTCCTATTCATAATGAACAGATTTATGTCAGTGTGCTTGCAGGTAGACCAGTGTTGCTCAATAAACTTTCTGTGACACCTGTGACACTGAGCTTGTTCTAAACTGCACTCTCCACTACACAGTCCCATGTTTTTGAGCACTTGAAATGTGTCTTCTTTGACTTGGGAAATGAAGTGTAATTGTTATTCACATTTAATTACCTTAAATTTAAATAACTACATGTTGCTAGTGGTTACTGTCCTGTAATATAGAAGTAGACCTTAGAAAATGAGAAAATAGAATCATTAGCCACCTTTATCTTTAATGTTACAGAGAAACCTGTTAGTGCAGAGTTACTCCAGCCCATTGTTAGCATTGTCCCTTTGGTGCACTCCCCCTGTCTTCTTTGTTAGCCTCCAGATCAGACTGACAAATAAAGATCCTTTGTTTCCCAGACAATAGGCAACACCTCCTAAGGCTGATTCAGGGTTTTTGGTACTAGCAAGAAGCTGGAATCTTTCCAAAGAATAAAAGCTTCCTTTGAAGATATTCTCTAGACACTGGCTATGGAAACAAATAGAGGCCCTCTATTTGGCAGCCTTTCCTTCAACTCTCCCTTAGAATGACAGCAATGGTGATCTGAATACATTAAAAGCCAGATTCCTCACTCAGGCATCTCTCTCTCTCTCTCTCTCTCTCTCTCTCTCACACACACACACACACACACACACACACACATTTTTAATTCCTTGCCCTTGGTCCACCAACAAAGTGGAATTGGAACTAAAATCCCATGTGAGCTTCCTTGGAACTCAAAGCCCACTTTGTTGAGACAGGATTAGGCAAGATAAAGGAAAAAGCAAGAAAATGAACACAAACACAATTAGATTAGACCAGCCTTCAAGTCAAGTCATGTATAATTTCCAATAGAAAAAGATTTAATTATGCCATCATGACCAAAATCACTTATTAAGTACCCATTTATATGTGATGCTGGCCTGCGAAGATATACAGAAAATGTCAGACTTGGTTTCAGCCCACTAGACAGACAATAATAAAACAGAGAGATATTTAGGATGGGAATTAAATACATTAATGAATATTTACATTCATTGCAATATAGTGCCCACAGAGCAGGCTTGAAGCTCAAATAACTAAAGAGCAAAGCTCTGCACTGTTCTCACTTGGATGCACAGGACATAGAAAGGGGAGAAGGATGGAGGAGGCTGTTGAGATTTGTTATGCTGTCATCTGTTATTCCCTCTGCTATCTATACATGTTGGCTCTTGGTCTGTTGGGAAAGGGGTGTGTGTGTGTGTGTGTGTGTGTGTGTGTGCATGAAAGAGAGCGAAAGCGAGAGTGAGAGAGAGAGAGAGAGAGAGAGAGAGAGAGAGAGAGAGAAAGAGAGAGAGAGGAGGTTGGGGGAAGGGAGGAAGGCAAGTTTAGGATTTACCTGGCTTGAAAGCTGTCTTCTTCTTCCTCAAAACACATAAACAGAGCTAAGTTGCCACCTCTCCTTGCAGCATGCACTAATACAGCTCACAGAAGGTGTGTGGGAGAGAGAGAGAGAATGAGCAAGTAATGAAGCTCCAGGCATCATCAGGAATTATTCAGGTGGGAAAGGGCAAGGAATTCCCAATGCAAGGTTGAACAAAGAAGGAAACCATTCCAAAAGCTAAACCTGAGGCTCAAGACCAAGAATCTAACAGGAGTAATCCAAAGGTTTGCCCAACCAAAGAGGCTAGAAGTACAAAGCAGATATGAAATACAAAGCCAGAATCCAGATCTCAGGGGGGCAAGAGAAAGAAAATAAGAAAAAAAATGGAGAGAAATTTAGAACAATGGCTTAGATGGTAGTAAGAGTGGTTTAGAGGTTGGTTTTAGGTTGTCACATGAATTTGGAAAGCTACAGGGGTCAGGGAGGGAATGACAGCTGGTGACTTTGAAGGACCCAAATTGAAAGTCCCAAAATTCAAAAAGAGAAAAAAGTGCAATAGCAAATTAAGAGACTAGAGCTCTACAGCAGTCCATATCTAAAGCGGTGTCTTTGAGAGATTAGTTAGAAATAGCCTACACCCCAAATGGCCAGACCTGTTAGTTACCATGATCTGAGAGCAGGGGGAGAAGGGGAATTATTATTCAGTGAATATGAAAATCTCATTTATGCAAAATGAAAAGTTCCAAACATTTACTGTACAACATTGAGATGATAGTGAAGAATACTGTATTATTTGCCTAAAAATTGTTGAAAGTAGATCTCATGCTCTTACTACACACGTACTGATACAAACAATGGAATATTTTATCCTACATCTAACCTTCTCTTGAAAGTTTGTATCATCCAACTTCAGCTAGACTTTCTATTTGGTATTATCCATCCTCTTTCCCCTTTCTAAACTCTAGCCTATTCCTCTTATATATTTGTGGTGTCTCACCTATACATGCCCCTGGTTGGAATCTGATTTCTGGCTGGCTGTTTCACTAGCAAATTCCCATCATCCTTTGGGTCTTGGTTTTGATATTACTCCCTCTAGGAAGTCTTTTTTTCACTGGCGTAGTCTGGGTTAGCATTCCCAGCACTCTGTAATTCCTTTATCATGACTCATATTACACTACATTGTGACTGCCACTTCATCCAGACAGGGACTCTGTTCTGTTAATCTCTCTGTGCACAACACTTCATGTAACTGATTCTATGTAATCTTTGTAGTCACAAGAGATATTTATTTTTAAAAATGAAAGAACATGAAAAGTCAGCATAACCTCATTATACATGTTAAATAATTTAAGAATCAGATGAATTTCACAAGATTTTTTTTTAATCATGAGAGGTGATAAATAAAAAATTGTCCGCACTGTCAATATAATGACTATGGCTGGGGGCAGGGTTTGAGCAGCCTTTCTCAGGGGAATGAAATACTTAAATGATTTGGCTTCAGAAGAATGGAGAAAGTGGGGAGAACAGGTTCATGAACATAGTAAACCTAGATTACTCAAGGGACAATGAGCAGAACAGTTTGGTTGAGCAGAATAGTTTGGATGAAAAACCACTGTAATTAAACCTAAATGGGAATCCTAAGAATGTTTAAGTCATTCCCAGGAAGGTTAGCAAGGATGAACACAGGAACCAAGAAAAAAAAGTGGGGGCAGTGCCTCAGTAAGTAGGTTAAGCCTCTGAATGTGGTCCTGGCATCCCATATGGGTGCCAACTGCTCCATTTCTAACCCAACTCTCTGCTGATGTATCTGTGTAAGCAGAAAAATATGACCCAAGAGCTTGCCACCCTGTACCCACATGGAAGGTCCTAAAGAAGCTGTAAGTTTCTGGGTTTGAATCGGCCCAGCTATCGGCATTGCAGTCATCGCGGAATGAATCAGGGGATTCAGGACCTTTCTCCCTGTCTCTCCTTGTCTCTGTGTAAGCTCTATCTTTCAGATAAAAATAGATGAATCCTAAAAAGAGGGAGAGGATAGAAAATCCTATCTTAAAAATGAAATAAACATAAACTAATAAAATGACATTCTTAAGCTTTGATATATCAATAATAATCTTAAGTGCTAATAATCTAAATGTACCAATTAAGAAACTGACAGAACATAAAACATGATCCAATACTATACTGTTTATAAGAAACTTAAAAATGCAATGGCATATTTAGGTTGAAGGTAAAAGAATGGGAAGAGTTATGCCATCTGAACACTGTTTTTTTTTCTTTATTTTTACTAGTTTATTTTTGTTCGGAAGGCAGGGAGATAGTTTCCTACACACACACACACACACAGCATACCTCCATCTGCTTGTTCATTTCCCAATTGGCCAGGCCAAAAGCAGGAGACCAGGACTCTTGCTGGGTCTATCACACAGATTTACTGGTAGGGGGTCTATGTACTTTGAGCCATCACGTACAGCTTTCTGAGATGCAGAGTGACAGGAAGTCAGAATCAAAAGTAGGACCAGAACTAAAAACCAAGGAATGCTGAAACAGATCATGGGTATCCCAAGAGGTGTCTTCTCCACTGTAACCACTGTAGCCATTCAAACCTAATTTTTAAAAGATAAGAGGAGTCAGTGTATCAAATATGACTTGAAGTAGATTCCAGAGCAAAGAAAGTTAACAGAGATGGAGAGGAAGATGACATAATGGTAAAAGAATAAATCCACTAAGAAGATATAATAATCTTAAATTTGTATCAAGAAAATAACTGAGTTTCAAATCAGGTGAATCAAAAGCTAAAAGAGATGAAGGAAAATATAGATTTAGTTCATTATTACAGTTGGAGACTTGAAGATTCCACTTTCAAAAATGGCTAGAGCTACATTGAAATTGTTTTGGTCCCAACTAGAGACTGTTATGCTCAGTGAACTAAGCCAACTCCAAAAGGACAAATATCATGTATTCTCTCTGATAAATGGAAACCTTCATGCAAAATACTATAGGAACTATATAATAGAGACTATCATATTGAGATGTGAAGATACATTACAGTGTACATCTCTACTTCCAAATCAAAGGTGCACTCCCAATGAAACTGTTGAATGTATCTTGACAATAAGATGCTGAACTCTCAGCCACTTCCATAACTACAATGTCAGGATGCACTTAAATAACAGAATTATGGATTTAGGATTGTTTTTGAAGAAGTACGCTATTGTAAAAAAATAAAAGGGGAAATCAGTGGGAAGAGGGGATTAAGGGAGGGAGGGATTAGGGAAATCCCAGAACCTATGGAACTGTAACTTAAAATTAATTAATTAATTAAAAAGAGAAAATATGCATGTACCAGGAAAAAAGACTTAGAAGGGAAAGCTACACATATTAGTCAAAGTTTTTCAGAACAACAGACACATCTATCCAGAACTAAAATTACTATATTTGCTCATGTGACTTCAGAGTCTGAGAAATCCTACATGCAATCTTCTGCTTACATGTTGGAGACCCAGGGAAACTAATAGTGTAGTTCAAAGGCTTGAGAGCTGGATGGTCTAGCTTTGAGTGCAGACATGATGGCCTGAAAACCAGGAGCACTGGGAGCAAGAGAGGATAGATGTCCCAACTCAAGCATGTAGGCAGTGGAGCACAAACCCAACCTTCTTCAGTCTTGTTCTATTCAGATCCTCAGTGAACTGGATGATGCCAGTCACATTAGAAAGAGTCATCTGTGGTGCTCAGACCATTCATTCAAATGTTAATCTCTCCCATAAACACCCTCACAGAAATGCCCAGAAATTTAAATAGCTATCTGGGCCAGTCAAGTTCTGTGACACATAAAATTAACCTTCATGTTGTCAACAACTGCGCCCTCAGAAATCTGACAACTTTGAAGAAATGAGCAAATCTCTCAGGAAAGACAAGCTGTTCAAGATGACATAGACAATTTGAGTAGATTCATACTCATTAAAGAAATGGAATCCATATTTGAAACCTTCTTTTAAAAAGTAGCCTCCAGGCCCTCAGGATATCATTACTGAATTCTGTCTAATATTTAAAGAAATACAAGCACTAGCTTTCTGAAATCTCTTCTTGAGGATTAATGGTCATGGGTGGATTAAGCCATGGTGCTTTGGTGAGGGCAGTTATATAACAATAGGGAACTGAAACATCAGGTCACTTACCTTCTCTTCTTACAGTCCTAATCTGTTTTGCAACCCATGCCAATCCCAAGTGGCTCTTTTCATATAGAAAATCTATTACGTTAATTATAGAGAATTTACCTGGTTTCTCTGCAGTTGTTCAGTCTCAGCACTTGGCCTGCAATTGATCAATGCTTAACTTAGATTGCTGTTAGTCCTTCATTCCTTTTTCTTGAGGGCTTATCCCTTAGGCCTTGTAGTGCAGAGGCTTCCCAGGACACAACAATTTGAAATACATCTCAATGCATATTCTGGCTACTGTCATCTCAAATGCCACGGTCTGCTCTGCTCCAGCTGATTATTATATTTGCATTATGCTTCTACTTATTGCTAGATTATTGATTTAGTATGGATCCAGACACACATGTATTATTCTACACCTCTTTTATTCTCTGTGCCTGTGGTCAGTTCTGAGATGCAGCCTTCTCCAGTTTGGGACATGAAACATGTAATAAGGAAAACCCAAGAAACTCATTGCTGGGGTGTTCCTTGAGTCCCAAGGTCTTCGGCAGTCTACCTTCTTTCAACCTTTCAGAGTCTTCCTTGACTGTTTATTGTGCTAAGATATATACTTGGTCATATGTAGATCTTTATTTTAATTGGAAGAAGGAAGACTGGGCCAGAACTAGAACTTGCTAACCATTTAATTACTTTCTGAATTTACAGTTTGTTCAGGACTGAGGGAGAAAGGCCTGAACCTGCAAGTTGTGGTATCAACTGTGGCAACTCAAATGGGGAGGACTCCTTTTTGAAGATGGCTCACTTCAGTGACTGCTACATTGGCACTGCCTGTGGACTGGCACTTATATCCAGGCTCCCAGATTCAGATCTGGATTAGCCCTGACCATTGGAGGAACTAAATAAATAAATCAGCACAGAGGGGCACTCAATTTATCTTGATCTCTTTCTCTCTCTCTCTTTCATCACTCACGTATTTATAAGAAGCAGCCAAGGGGCATGAGAGATACTGATGTAGACATTTTGGAAAATATAATGTGCCATTCCTGGAACCTCGATGGTAAAGAAAGCAGACACATTGATAGGCCCAGTTCAGAAGTGACACTGTTTATCTTCCCCCAGGTAAGATATTCTTACAGGAGGAGAGCTTGGGAATTATAATTATAATAATTATTATTATTACTACTAAATGTTGCAGTTAAGAGAACATGTTTTTGAAAAACTTGTCATCAGTTCAAATCCCATCTCTCCCCCTTTTTCATTATGTGTCATTTGTATAAGTTAGTCTATACATCCAAGACCTCATTGTCCTAATTTTCAAAGTGATAGCAATAAGAATAATAATACTCCATAGGGTTCTATTCATATTAAATGAGTTAATGACTAGAAAATACTCAGCACAGTAATTAGTCTATATCAAATGATCAAGACATTGGCCTTGTTAGTTTTCAGTGTACATATTGCAAATATATATATTTATGAAATGAATGTATTTTATTTTTATGGGAAAGGCAGAGTTATAGAGAAGAAGGAAAGACAGAGAATGGTCTTCCATCTGCTGATTCACTGCCCAAGTGGCCACAATGGCCACAGCTGAGCTGATGTAAAGCCAGGAGCCAGGAGTTACTTCTGGGTCTCCCACGTGGATATAGTGTCCCAAGGCTTTGGGCCATCCTCCACTGTTTTCCCAGACCACAAACAGGGAACTGGATGGGAAGTAGAACATCCAGGGCATGAACTGGGAGCCATTTGGGATCCTAGTGCTTGCAAGGCAAGGATCAGCTAATTGAGCCACTGTGCCAGGTCCAAAATAAGTAAATCTTAAAGAAAAAAGAACATGTCAATCATCTGGCTATGGCAATGTATGGAAGTGTTTCCAGAAGATCTGGCATCTCATCTGTTTGGGGCCTGATAGAGCAAGTAAATGGCTGAAATTTTAATGCTCTGAATGGAACTCCTTGGTCCACCATGTTACTCTGATGCAGGGCCAGATAAATCTCCAGAGTTCAGTTTCCTATTCTGAAAAGAACATTCTCCTTCTTTACCTCTCATTTCTCTTACTGCTTGGAGAAATTGATATCTTTACCACCCTCTGAGGCGATGCATGATTTAGGAGAGCTAAGTAAGGGGTGCTGTAAACAATGGTTGGGATGCAGAGCACTCTCCACCTTCTTAATTTATTTCCTTTCAATCTAACTTCAGACAGAAAAGGAAAAGTTGTTGTTTATTTGCAGGGACAATATTTTTATGGTTCAGCTATGTCGAGCTAAAATTTTGAGTCTGTTTAACATAAACCTCTCTGTATTAAATGTCAATTCCTTCTAAGTTTTCAAAGGTAGAAGCATAAATTAAGTGAAAGTTGGGAAAGGTCAGCATTTTGGAAATGTTATCCATTCAGTAACCTGTGTTGACGTTTTGGACACAATGGAACAAGCAGAATCAGAGGGAAGCAGGGAAAGTCTCTTCTCTGCACCCCCCAGACTTGCCTAAACCACACTATGTTTACCCTTTGATCTCTTTAGATTCTGGGATACTTCCTATCCTAGACTCCCCCTCCTTCCTGTGACTATTTTGCATGTCTACTGCCCTGCTTTGGGCCACTCTCCTCCTGCCCAAAAGCAGACCATGAGGTGCAGATTTGGAGGTTAAAGTTGCAATGTGCCCGTGAGTACTGTGAGGGAGATGGAGTGAGAAGGGAGGATGCCAGTACAGAGTGGGTAGAGTGGTATTCATAACAATGTTATGCTTGTGGGTACCTGCGGCACATTTCATCTAGGACTCCTCTGAGATTATGTAGACCACACCTGTCAAAACTGCAAGGCAAAGAATAGGGCTACTGATGTGCCAGCTCCTAACTTTTTGGGATACTGTTCCCGGACTTAACTTCTTGTCACTTCCAGATTGTCTTATAGGAGGGCTGAGAATTTTGTTTTTAACATTATGTATTTTTATTTGAAGGGCAGAGTTACAGAGAGCGGTGAGAGAAAAATCTTCCATCTACAGGTTCATTACTCAAATGACCACAATGACCAGAGTTGGGCTGCTCCAAAGGCAGGGGCCAGGAAACAGGAGCTTCTTCCAGGTCTCCTACATGGATATAAGGACCAAGGCACTTTGAGCCATCTTCTGCTGCTTTCCCAGGCTACTATCATGGAGTTGGATCGGAAGTTGAGTAGCTGGGACTTAAACAAACACCTATATGGGATGCTTGTACCTCAGGTAGAGACAACATTGAACACTTTCCAGTTGCTAGAGCAATTTCTCAGGATATAAGATCAGACTCTAATTGCAAATTTTAATCAGAAACTGTCCACTGAAATTGCACATGATGGGCCTGCTGCGATAACTCAATAGCTAAATTCTGAACTAGCACATGCCAGGAGGATTCCATATGGGTGCCGGTTTGTATCCCAGCTATTCCACTTCCCTTCCAGGTCCCTGCTTATGGCCTGGGAAAGCAGTAGAGGATGGTGCAAAGCCTTAGGACCCTGCACCCATCTGGGAGACCCCAGAAGAAACTTTTGACTCTTGGCTTCAGATTGGCTAGGCTCTGGCTGTTGTAACCATTTGGGGAGTGAACCAGTGGATGGAAGACTTTTCTGTATCTCCTCTCTGTAAATCTACCTTTCCAACAAAAAAAAATCTTTAGAAATTTTTTTAAATAATGAAAAATTAAATTTTTAAAATTTAAAAAACATTAAAAAAAACTGCACATGATTTATGTGGGCTTGGAGTGGAGCAGGGACAGTCATGTTGGGACTGTTACACCTAGGTTCTGCTTGTATTATCTGTGCTCCATTAATGGAATTCTGCTCAGAATCATTAGGAATGCTTTCAAAACTGACATATCCCAACACTAAGTCTGTTTGTGTCTTGCCTTCCAAATCTCATTACAACGAGCCCAACTCTACCCCAACATTCCTGATTTTCTCTCACTGTCTGAACTCACATGTTCCAATTCATGTTTTAACTTATCTTCTTGGCTTTTGTAGGCATTTACTTTGTGATTCCTGAACAACATAAAAATGTGGACCTGACTGATAATGGGTAAGATTTGGAGGAGCCAGAAGTAGTTGAAGGAATAGCAGAAGTTGAAACTAGAAAACGGGATTGGAACCAAATTGTGAAGCCTTAGAAGCCTTGTTAAGGGGTATCAGCTGTGCTGTAAATTTCATGATGAAGTATAAATGTTTTAAATAGAATGATCAAATAGGTACTAGAAATACTGGAAATATAGAACCCTGGAGAAATATGATAAGAATAGCAATTGCTCTCTGTCTCACTCCCTTTCTGTGTGTGTGTGTGTGTGTGTGTGTGTGTGTGTGTGTGTGTGTGTGTGTGTGTGTGTGTGTGGAAATCACTCCAGGTGATTCTGATGTGGCTCCTGATCAGAGATCCTTCTCCAATACAATAGATGAATGAGATGGAGAGCACCATAGAAGTGCTGTGATGGTTTTAGCATCATGGATCAACATGTCTAGACTATGCCCAAGTTATTCAGTCCAACATTAATGTAGCTGTTGCTGTGAACGCATTTGTCAGATATAGTTCATGTCTCTAGCCAGGTGGCTCTAATAACGATGATTTGGTTGTGCCTGCCCTTGTCACTTGCAAGGCTTTAAGAACAGAGCTGAGGCTTACCTGCGGAAGAAGAAATTCTGCCTGTGGACCATAGCAGCAACTTCTACCTATAGGTTTTTACCCTATTAGATGGCTCTATGGATTTCAGGCTTTCTAGCCTAGTCATTCAAATCAATACTGTGAAATACACACCATATTGTCTGTCTGTCTACCTATCTCCTACTGGTTCTGCTTCTATGACAGAACCGTGACTGATAACATTCAGATGAAAGACAAAAATTTATCTGGGACTGTGGGAATTAAGATGAGAACTGTATTTACACTGACACATTGTTGAGACACAAACTTGAAGTTAACAGCTTCAATACTAGAGTCAGATTGCTTGGATTTAAATACAAAATTATAGACTGGACATTTGGTAAAGCTGTTAAGTCATCCCTTGGGATTCTAGTGTCCCATGTTGGAGTCCCTGGTTCGAGCATTGGCTCCTCTGTTTTCGATCTAGCTTCCTGCTAATGTATAACTTGGGAATCAGGAGATAGTGGCTCCCTGTCGCCCAAATGGGAGACCTGGGTTGAGTTTCTTACTCCTGGCTTTGGCCTGCCCCATCCCTAGCTGTTATAAGCATTTGGGTAGTGAAGCAGCAGTCTCTCTCTCTTGTTCTCTTTCTCCCTCTCTCTCTCTCTCTCTCTCTCTCTCTCTCTCCCCGCCTTCCTCTCAGTCTTTAAAATACAATAAAAAAGTAAAAAAAAAAAAAAAACCCAAAAGCACACAATTACTAGTCATGCAATCTTGGAAATTTACCTAGCCATTTTGAGCTTCATTTTTATCATTTGTAAAATAGAGATCATAATGGTACCTAGCCCATTGGGGCTGTTGGTGAAGATTAAATGAGTTAATGTAAGTGAAACGTTCACAACAGCTCAATAAGGACTTATTAAATGTTAGCTGCTAACACTTTAGTGATTATCATTATTATTATCTCTCCTTCTCATTGTCTTATTCAACACATAAAAGGCAGCATGACTCAGCACTGCATTTAAAACTAAGACTGTTTGCTTTACAATGGTCTGTTTATTTGGTCCCCTGTTCAAAATCATTTATTTGAACAGAGAGCAACTGAACACTTTAATCAATTCCAATAAGTTCCTACATTCATTTCATTTGTTGCATGCAGTGGGTTAGTATCCATGCCAGGATTCTAGAATCTTCTCTCCTCTTTCTCCTTTGCAACCCACTCCAACCAGGCAGAAGACTAAATTATGCATTCCATCTCAGGAAGGGGAAACAGGATTACTGTTGCCCAAACTTCAATGCATGAGAGCGTGGGTGAAGGAGAGTTCTAACCCTGTACTCTGGGGGTCACATGCCTGTTTTTCCAAGCCCGTTCTCTTCTCAGTGTGTTTGCTTTTACGCCTGATTGAAATGGAAAATCTTGAGGTTTCACAGTTTTCAGATCTGCAGCTAAATATTCTGAAAACTCTACAAACAAGACACAATAGAATGTGAATCATAGTTGACTACTCAGTGATGTTAACAGAATAAAAATCTACTTAGTCAAGGTTCTTTTAGTTATAAGTAATAGAAACCCACTCAAACTTGTTTATGCCAAAAGGAGGAATTTATTACGCGAATGCAGGGGTAATCAGCAAGCTTGAAGGCAGGAAGTAGTGCCAAGCCTTTTTGTGAACTGGAACCCTGAGTGAAAGGGCTCTACCAGCAGGTTGAGCTTGTCTGTTTGTCTCACTGCCTGTGGCTTCCTCACTCTTTATCATTTTAGGCTGGCTTCTCCCCATGCATGGCAGGTAATGACTGGCCTGTTGTGCCCACATTTGTTGTCTCCTTTCCTGCCACAGGAAGAGACTAACAAACTATTCAGAATCTCAATTTCACACTCGAAGGTAGTGTCTGTGATTGGTCCAGTGTTGGGACTGTGTCTATCTTGGATCCAATCAGCTATTGACATGAAATTTAGAATCACACAATATAAACATGGTTGTCAAGGTCCCATCGTTGTGATAAAAGGAGCAGTTCTCAGGGGGAAAAGGGGCTTAACTTTGAGATGGATTACCATCCTTTAAGGTTTCTCCTTCACCTTTGTATCTCTACATTTTTCTCTTTGTTTATGGTAGAATCAAATTTGTCTTATATGACTACAGAATAAGGGGATCATTTTTGCTCTTTTGATATTTCCTCTGTTCTACATTCACTAAACTTGACTCATAAATTAGATCTTAGGGGCCCAGCTTGATAGCGTAATGGTTAAGGTCCTCGCCTTGAACACGCCGGGATCCCATATAGGTGCTGGTTCTGGTCCCGGAAGCTCCACTTCCCATCCAGCTCCCTGCTTGTGGCCTGGGAAAGCAGTTGAGGACGGCCCGAAGCCTTGGGACCCTGCACCCATGTGGGAGACCTGGAAAGAAGTTCCTGGCTCCTGGCTTCGGATCGGCACAGCACCGGCCATTGTGCTCACTTGGGGAGTGCATCATCGGAAGGAAGATCTTCCTCTCTGTCTCTCCTCCTCTCTGTTCGTCTGCCTTTCCAATGAAATAAATAAATCTTAAAAAAAAGGAAAAATAAATAAATTAGATCTTAGATGACAGAACATCAGATTTTGGAAATTTCTGAAACTAAAGATTGTTGACAATTAGGGTTCCTGGCAATATAAAGGCACATTTTGTGGTCCTAAGTTCGAATCTTTTGTTTATATTGCAGATTACATTGTGCCTTGTGAGGAGCCACATTGTATCTTTTTCTCTTTCCCAAAGACAACTTGAGGGAATGTTTGTGGAATTATTGATATTCAGTGGTCTGAAGAGAATGGCCAGGCTCCTTGTTTGGACTGCAATTGCCTCCAGAGTCTGGGATGTTGTAATACATTAATGGACTAATTGTAGCATGTTCTTTTGAGTTAGCACTATGAGTTCAGCCTGTCCACAAGAATGGAATGAAAATTTCTCAAGAGTAAGAACAGTGGTGGCAGTAGCAGGGAAGGGAGAATTCCTACTAGATGCATCAAATTCTTGGCAGTATCTTGCAGGAAATTCCAAGGTTCCCATCTCCTTATGATGCTCTGTCAGTTTAGCTATCTGGGCTCACAATGCCCACTTCTCTACACTTGCATGAAGGAATGAATCATGAGCCCTGGGTGGAAACCTTCTCAATGGAGGGATTTGTATCTGGGTAAGAACCTGTGGAGAGTGTTTGGGACAGTTTCAAGGACAGTGATGCAGGTTTCCACATATGGTCCTCTCCTTCTTGCCAGTGTAGCCTATTTGCATTTGGCATTGCTAAAAAAGCATCAAGCTCTTGTCATTTGGGTAGTGGGACTGTTTAAGTAGTTCTCCTAAACTCATGCAGACACATTGAATAAGACACTTTATGTTAGTAATGCCAGGAGGGTGGAAAGTCAATCCAATTGTGGCTGTGAAGTGAGGCCTAGTGAGGGACCATGGATCACTGCTGATATGCCACTGGACAGTAGTTCTCATGAGAGAGAGAGTTATAAAAGCTTGAGTTTGGGGCCAACTGCTTTGTTTCTCTGTGTCCTGGCTGACAATTTGACATTCCTTTGCACACACTCAACCTCTGGCCTCACCAGATAGCTGAACAATGGGCCTAAACTAATTGTGAACACCCAACCTCTTTCCTTCATATGTAGCTTGTTTCAGAGATTTAGTTAGAGTAATGAAAAAAAAAAATCAACGAACACAGTCCAGTGTCAAGTCAAGATAATCAGGATAGTTGTGAAAGGGTAATTTTTTCCGCAAGACTGAAAAATGGACCTAGAGAATACGAAGGTTGAATCTCTGTTGCTTTCTAAAAGTCAAAATGGCCATCAGGGACAGGACATCTTGCCAGGTGTGCAAGTTTCTCAAGTGCAATCTAGCACATATGAGACCGATAGCATTTAGATAGTAGACACTCAATGGATATTTCAATTTTGGCCTTTTGTTATTTGTTTTCATTGTTGAGATAACAAACTTTGAAATATCATGATGTCAGAGACATATGCCTTGCCCCCTTTTCTCCCCTTTTGAAACTACCAGCTAGCTCCTAGAAACTCGTAGCAGACGGTACAGTGAGCAAGGGCTAGATTCAAAGCAGGATTCTAATTGATCATTTCTGGGACACAGTGAAATGGAGACCAAAAGAGGTATGAGTAGGTGTCACTTCTGCTTAGAAGGTTTAACCATACATACAAGAACTCCACAAAATTTGTGGAAGGTAGAATTAAATCTCACATTTAATTTTAGTGCTAAAGAAAAATTAAGTCCAAACATACAAGGTTCTTCAAAAGTTCATGAAAAATGTTCTGCCAGAAATTCATGCAGGGGTTTCAAACCATTTTTGCACCCAAAATAGACTTATCTTTCAATGCCAATTTATTTGAAATTTCTGCAGTGCACTTGTTTCTTGACAGGCAAGGTAATGAGCCATGGACTGCTACTGTGATATAACAGTCTCAGCTTCTGCCTGTAGTGTAGGCATCCCAGGCACTGGTTTGTGCTCTGGTTACTCCACTTTCCATCCAGTTCCATGCTTAGGGCATGAAAAAGCAGAAAAGCATGGCCCGAAGCCTTGGAATTCTGCATCCATGTGGGAGATTTAGAAGAAGCTCTTGGCTCCTGGCTTCAGTTTGGCCTACTTCGGTCATTGCTGCCATTCAGGGAGTGAACCAGCAGATAGAAGACCTTTTCTCTCTTTCCTTCTTTCAGTAAATCTATATTTGAAATTAAAATTATTTTAAAAAACATTTTTCATTTTCCTTGAACATCACAGAGAGATCTTCCATCTTTGGTAATTCCCCAGATGGCTGCAATGGTCAGAAATGGGTTGGTCTGAAGCCAGGATCCAGGAGCTATCTCTGGGTCCCCCACCAGGGGTCCAAGGCCTTGGGCCATTCTCTTCTGCTTTTTCAGGCCATTATGAAGTACCTGGTTTGGAAATGGGGATGCTAAGACTCAAACCAGTGTCCATATGGAATACTGGCACAGCAGCATAGGATTAGCTTGCTATGCTATGGTACTGGACACCAAAATGAATCTTTTTTCAATTAATTAATTTTTCTTGGAAAGGCAGATTTCTGCAGAGAGAAGGAAAGACAGAAAGAAAGATCCTCCGTCCATTGGTACACCCCCAAAATGGTCACCAGGGCTGGAGCTGAGCCCATCCAAGGCCAGGAGCTTCTTCCTGGTTTCCCACAGGGGTGCAGGTCCCAAGGACTTGGGCTATCCACTATGGCTTTCCCAGACCATAGGCAGGGACCTGGATAAGAAATGGAGTAACTGGGTCAGGAACTGGTGCCCAGCTGACATGCTTAGAGCATTAGCAAGTTGAGCCATCATACTGGCCCCTAAAATAAATCTTTATTTTTTAAGATAATAAGCCATGAGAAACAATAAAGCAATAACATCTACTTTTATTTTTAAAATGCTTTAATTTATTTTCATTTTATTTGGAAGGCACAGAGACAAATGGAGAGAGATCTTTCACCTACTGTTCTCTCCCCAGATACCGACAATAGCCCCGGCTGGGCCTGGATAAAGCAACGAACATGGAACTCAATCCAGGCCTCCTTAAGGGTGGCAGAAGATAAGTGCTTGAACCATGTCCCCACGTTATTCACTGGCAGAAAGCTGTAGGTGAAAACAGCATGACCAGGACTCAACCACTATGGCAATTGCTCACCCCTGAAATATACTTTCTCTGCTACTTTGCTAGCATTACTTTCCTCTGCTATAGTTGGGTAGGGGAGTGGCTTATGTGAGCTGGATGACTCATTCTTTAAACAAGTCTCTATTGAACACATGCTATCACACAAATTATTCTAACCTTGTATAAATAGACAACAGCACTTCTCAACAATACCATTATAAGGAAAGGGATGAGGGTGAAGTTTCTCATTTATTTCTCTCTGCCTTTGTCCTGTGCTGTTTGGTTATTTTTCTTCATAGCTACAAAAGCATATACTGGTAACTTGACAGCTGTGACATTTCTCCTGATCTCTTATTGTTTATTTGACAAGGAATCTCTTAAACCTTGTGCTGAAGACCCAAGTCCTTGGGCCCCTGCACACCACACCTACATGGGAGCCCCAGAAGCTCCTGGTTCCTGACTTTGGACCAGCCAAGCTCCAGCTGCTGTTGTGGTGGCCATTTGGAGGAGTGATTGAGTGAATGAAAGACTTCTCTCTCTTTCTGTTTTCCTTCTATCTCTATTATTCTGCCTTTCAAATAAAAATAAAGAAGTCTTAAAAAAATATCTTGTGCTGAGTGGAGCATGATAGGAAGCCTCCTTGATGACAACATTCCTCTATCATTTGGGTGTAATGGAAAGAGAAATGTCCCACTTTAGTCCCGGGCATGTCTGAATTGATTTTGATGTGTCTACAACTACTTCAGCATTTCCCCATTCTCTAGAACAAAAGCTTCAGAAAACTATGGTGGAAACCATGATGCACTGAACACCCACAGAAAGAAATGAGGTGTTTACTCCCAGCTGGAGGGAGTACCGCCTGTAGATAGTTTGGAGCTGTCAGCCTCTATGAAGAGTGTCTCCAATGCAAAATACTGTCTTGCCCAAGATCTTGCCTCCCTCCAAAGGAAGGCAGCATTGAAGGACTGGTCAGAACACACACGAAGGCTCAAGGTGCTCCATCTCGGATCCAGAGCTGCATAGTAGGCGGGCTTGCAGCACACTTGAACTTCCTCCCATTCTGGCTCCCTCGTCCACCCATTTGCAGAAAAGAGCTAAAGTGGTTCCTAGAAAACATCTCAGCATGTCAATTTCCATCTCAAATTCTACTTCCTGGAAACCCCAACTGTGACATTGATCCTCGAACTATGGTCTGAATTCAGAAATAGTCAAAAAAGGAACATGAGAAACTACAGTAGTGATCATGAACCTCTTATACCAAAGGTTTGGGAAGCAGGTAAAGCAAAATGGGCACAGAAGACAGACAGACAGAAGATTCAAGTATTGTTGATTTCAGTGTGGAACTGAAGAGTGCCTGAACATGACTGTGTGAAGCTGTGTGTATTGAGCAGTGGTAGAGGATTAGTAATGACTTCCTCTCCACAGAGGAATGACAGGTAGCAGATAGGGACAGAAGCAGGGACACGCATAGTTTTAGAACTATATTAGTTACTGATTTACTCCCCATCAGCCCCAAACAGCTGGGGCTTATTCCACAAGTCCTCTTATTTTGTATGTGTCCACACTATCGCTCAATTTTGTGCCTCTCCCACAATCCATTTCTTCTATAATTCCCCTTTTGCTCCCATTATCCTCTGTGTCTCCTACAATCCCTCTGCTTTCCCCAAAACTTCCAATCTTCCTACAGTTTTCTGTCTCCTCTAAAATCCCCTTTTCCGCGTAGTTGCCCATTTCCTGCCACAATTCTCCACCTCTCCCTCTAGTTGTCTTCCCCTTGATTTTGTCCAGACAGTCCTCTTATAAGGATGCTTTGAAAGTTTGTGGAAAAATGAAAAACAAGGAAACCTTATTTTGGTGCAAACGATTGTAAAATTAATGCACAGTTTTTTTTTTCTTTGATGCCAATTTCCCATCAGCTTTTGAAGTTGTCCTTAGTATGTCTATCACCAAAACAAATCATTTGTCATGTTTTTTCCTTCCTTCACCCAGTGGGCATTAAAGAAAAACCATCATTATGAAAAAGAGATACTTAGATAAACAAATAGAATAAAAAAGTAATTTCAGAGTGAAGAGTTTGAAATTCAGAAGGAATAAGGTAAATATTAATAAAGGTGGTACAAGATACTATGCAAAGGAACAAGAAAGAACACTTAGAAATTAAAAATGAATCGTGCAATAAAAATATGTACAAAAAAGTTGGAAAGCAAGGAGGAGAAAATCTTGCTCAATGTAGGATATAGTTCTGCCAGGATTCTACCAGACAAATAGAACAAGTAGGATGGAGGAGTGGGGGTGGGAGGGAGGATGTTTTATTTGCATTTATATTTTATGTTTAAGCTGTATACTGTGTTGCCTTTTGTGAATCCACTTGTTTGCATTTGAAAGGCTTACATCTGAAAGGCAGAGAGAGAGAAACAGACGGAGATCATCCATCTGTTGTTCCCTTCTTCAAATGCCCACAGCAGCTGGAGCAGGATTGGAAGCTGGGGATCCATCCACGTCACCCGGATGAGGGGCAGGAACACATGTACCCATACCATCACCCATTGCATCCCAGGGTGCACATTAGCAGGAGGAGAGAATCAGAATCAGAGCTGGGGATAGAACCCCAGGCACTCTAATATGAAACGTAGGCATCCCAAGTAGTATTATCTCTTTCTTTCTCTCTTTTTGTAAATCAATCAATTTGGATCATTATGAACATGTAAAAGTCACCAGGCATATGAAGACAAAGCAAACAAATGCAAATATTGACTCCAGAAAACAATATTAGAACAGAAAACTTGTCCCATGACACGCCCCCTACCAAGTGAAGAGTTTATTTGTTGAGCTGTCAAAAATATTTGAAAGCTATTGTGGCTACTGATGCACAACTATATGAATATACTGAATCATTAGATTGTATGCTTTAAATGGCTGGATTATATAACGTATTTTCTCAATAAAGTTGTCAGAAACAAGAAAAATTTGTGAAGTCTAACTGAAAACTCTGTAAGAGCAAAAATTATCTTGTCTGCATAGGGCAATTTTTACAAAAGACTATCTAGTCTGAATTGTCTCCTTGTCCCTTAACAGGCACAGGCTAGCTTCTCTGAGGTTCTAGATGCCAGTTTTCTTTTTCTGCTCATTGCAGCTCTGCCCCATGGCTAAACTCTCATCTCACATCCAGCCCTGAAACAAAAGTCAAATACATTACTTGAGGCAATAGATTCAGTCATGGTGGAACTAAAATAGGAATATGCATTTATTGGTTGGTTAAGGAAAAAGGAAACACACAAATGAGCAAAATTCTCACTTATCATAGCAGGGAGTCAATTAATAATGTATACAATGGATAAATCCAGCAATGCTATATACTCACACACGGCATTTGGAGATATAGATGTTACTACAAGAAAAAAAGGGGGACTGAAGTTATTTAAAAGTACAGGCAACAGGAAAGGGGGTATCTTTCCCTCTGTCAATATTTAGGGCATTCTCTCATTCCCCAGAGTTCTGCAATTCTTGCCCTCATCTTCACTGACCCCAAGCATGCTGACCTTCCTCATGGCTCAGCCTGCCAGGTAATTTCTGGCACATGATAAATTAGCCTTCCTCAAACCCATACCAATATATCCCTTCAAAAACCACATCCACCATTCTCAACATTGGGAGACAGCTGGCCAGTGATACTATAGGGATATATTTCTGTATTGTGATTGAGATTGGGTTAGAATGACCAGTGTTTTGCAAAAACAATGTGTACATGAATCAACAGAGTCAAGTGGAGATCTAATTAAAATGCAGATGTTGGCTGCACTGCTCTGGGACCTGAGGTGATTGTGCATGTTGCATAAACTCCACAAGGCTTCAGAGGCTGGCCCCGGCACCCCCCTGCCCCCAGCGAGGGCTGATGAGCTAGACCACTTCTGAGTTCCATGTCAACTGAGGCATTCTGTCTTAGCCCTGACCATGCTGATCTCAGGAGTCTCTATTACATCCTGTGAGAGGCTGCTAAGGCAGAGCATGAACAGCTCAAGAGGGGTTCTCATTGGTGGTACTGGCAATGCAAATTACAACATAACAGAGTGGAAAATATCTTGCTCCTTATGCACGATAATGGTGCTAGTTTTAAGAAGTAGATTGGGAACAGGTGCTTAGACGAGTGCTTAAGATGTCTTCATCCCATATTGGAGGGCCTAGGTTCAGTGCCCAGCTCTGGCACCCGAATCAAGCTCCCTGCTAAGGTAGGTTTTGAGAGGCAATGCCAGGCCACACTAATAGCCAGTGGATCTGCTTTCTCTCTGTTTGTCTCCCCACTCAGTCACTGTGTTTCTCAAATTTAAAAAAATTAGAAAAGCAATAAACAGCCAAGTACGAGCATAAAATGTTTACTTGCTGGGAAGCGCTTTTATTTGACATATTTAAATGTCAATCGTGCATGGATGGTATACAAAACCATTTTCAGAAACCAAAAGAAAACAGGATAATTATGGTAGGAGAGAGGGAGAACTCTAAAGCTACATAGTTTTATTTCAACCATTAATTAATGACTTTAGAAAATAAAAGGCAAAACTGATAATTGTCACTACTACTATTAACATTATTCTTTTAGAGGGAAATCATTGATCAATATGGTTTAAAAGGTACTTTGAACAGAAAAATGTGCAATTTTATAGCAACTGAACTGATACTATACCAATTTAGTTGCATCTATTTTTAAAAAGTTATGTATGTTTGTATGCATTTAAGCACATTTTTGGGAAACAGAGAGAGAACAGAGCTAGAAAGAACTCCCACATTCTGGCCCATTCCCCAAATGCCCACATTGACCAGGGCTCACTCCAGCTGAAGCTAGGACTGAGCATTCAGTCCAGGGCTCCATAGAAGTGGCAGAAACCCAGTCACTTGAGCCATCACTACTGTCTCCTGGGCTCTGCAATATCAAGAAGCTGGAATTGGGAGCAACAGCGGGGTATTTGCCTCAGGCATTCTGCTGTGGAACTTCAATATGTCAACCACCACACCAACCGCCCACCTGAATAACTACGTTGAAATGACTTTCCTCCTTTTTGTATAGTTACTTCCTCATCACTAAGTACAATACAGATATGCATATATATACTCTACTGTTTTTTAATTTATTATTTGTATGAGGGTACTTAAAGAAATTCATGAATGAAAAATGGAATTAAAATATTAGTTTTGTGAAAAAAATGTTTAAAATTCATGAATAGTTTTTCAAAACATGTATTTCCTGAGCCAGCATTGTGGACAGCAAGTTAAGCTACCACCTGCAATGTGCATCCTATGTGGATACTGGTTTGATTCCTGGCTGATCCAGCATCCTACTGATATGCCTGGGAAAGTGGCATAAGATGGACCAAGTGATTGGGCCCCTGCTCCCACATGGGAGATCTGGATGAACCTCCTGGTTCCTGGCTTTGGCCTGGCCCAGCCCTGACTGTTGCAATCACTTAGGGGAAGTGAACCAATGGAATGGAAGAAATCTTTGTCTCTCCATTTCTCTCTATAACCCCGCCTTTCAAATAAATAAGTAAATCTTCAAAATACACAGTTCCATGAACGTTGTGAAGATCTATTGTAGAGCTCATCTATTGTCTTCCTGCTATGGGAAATGAAAATTTTGTTAACTTCGGGGTTTCTTCTATCCTCATCGTATTCATAAATCCTACTCCTTATTTGACTTCCACTGTGAGTTACATCTGTAGCTTTGTCAATCTAAAACAAAGTACAGTGTTTTTTATTTATTTATTTATTTTTTTTAAGATTTATTTTTATTATTATTTTTTTTTATTGGAAAGGCAGATATACAGAGAGGAGAGACAGAGAGGAAGATCTTCCATCCGATGATTCACTCCCCAAGTGAGCGCAACGGGCCGATGCTATGCCGATCCGAAGCCAGGAGCCTCTTCCGGGTCTCCCACGCGGGTGCAGGTTCCCAAAGCTTTGGGCAGTCCTCAACTGCTTTCCCAGGCCACAGGCAGGGAGCTGGAAGGGAAGCGGGGCTGCCGGGATTAGAACCGGCGCCCATATGGGATCCCGGGCGGGTGTGCAAGGCGAGGACCTTTAACCACTTGCGCCACCGCGCCGGGCCCAAAGTACAGTGTTTTTAACCTCTCACTTTTTAATGAGGATCTTAGGGATGCTACCCTTCAATTCCCCCACGCCTGCCTCCTAACTTTCATCAACATATACTTATTATACTTACTTTTGCTTTGAAGGTTAATAACAATTATGACTTTGAAACTCAAGTAAATAAACCCTTGCTTTTTCTGTGGGTTGACTGTGTAAGTGGAAAATGAAAAAAAATTTACATTATTGTAGGTATGCAAATGTTGTTTGCTGTCAGGTGAAGTACATTATATTTTCTTTCTCCAAAGCAATTTCTTAAAATTTCTAATTGTCTCTCTATTGCCTAATAAATCAGGTCCTTCTTAGTCAAAGAGAGCTGCTTTACTAGTTTCAAAGGTGAGAATCAATAATTTAGTATTAATTTCAAAACAGTGAGAAGAGAGGATTTTGAGTGTTCCCAGCATAGAAATGATTGGCTCTTGAGGCAGTGGATAAGCCAATTTTCCTGGTCTGATCACTTTATTTTGCAAATGTATATCAAAAAACATTGGAAGGAGGCAGTGTGACAGCTCAATTGGTTAATCATTTCCTTTGCAAGTGCCAGGATCCCGAATGGGCACTGGTTCGTGTTCCAACTATTCCACTTCCAGCTCCCTGCTTGTGGCCTAGGAGAGTAGTAAAGCATGGCCCAAAGCCTTAGGACCCTGCACCCACATGGGGGACCTGGAAGAAGTTCCTGGCTCCTGGCTTCAGATTGGCTCAGCTCAGGCTGTTGTGGCCACTTGGGGAGCAAACCAGCAGATGGAAAGTCTTTGTCTGTTTCTCCTTCTTTTTATAAGTATGCCTTTCCAATAAAAAATATTTTTAAAGAAAAAAGAAGATTGGATCCATAAACATGTTTAATCAGTATGTGTCAAAAATAAAGTGGTTTAAATATTGTTGAAATTACTGAAAAAGTTCAAGGTCTTTTATTCTTACCTTAATATGGTTTTTGGACCTGGCTTGCATTTTCTTTGTCTTTGACCCATCCTTGCCTCTGGTTCTCAATGAATGTTAAGCTCAGCTTGATTCAGGACACAGGACATGAAAGAACATCTGGATCTTCAAAGCTTTCTTGGAACTAAAAGGCTAACCAACTTTAGACTATTCTTTGAGTGCTAGAAGGTCAGGATTGTATTCTCGTATATTAGTATTTTTTGAGCTTCAGTTCGCTACTCCACATTGGCTCATGAAATCAATTTACTGGGAAACAAACAACATTTTAAACAAGTGAAATGAAACAGTATAGATAAACTTTACTACCTAAAGTAAACTTCAGGTATTTAAAAACTAATATGACTATGTCTTTTACTTGTGTGTGTGAGTGTGTGTGTGTGTGTGTGTGTTCTGATTGTGTGCCAAGTTATTTGCTTATTTTATGTTGTTATCGAAGAGACTTGGGCACCGTGTCTTGCATGCTGAATGAGATTCCCTTTGGGCTTGATTTCTGGTTTGGAAGTTGCCCTCCAGGCCCAGTGTTACTTTCCTGGCTTTTAAGCAGCTGGGTCCTAAGTGGGTACATTGGAGTTTGATTCTGCTTTTCTGAGATGTGTCTATAACTCCACTGGGCATCCTGGTGGGAAACCACCACTGGCTCTTAATGCGTTCTCTGGTGTATTTTCAACCTGAATAGATCATTTCTTTACCAAATTATCTTCAAGAATATTCGTGAACCAAACGACATAATGATACTGACTAGCAAAGAAATGTAGACAGTGAAAAATCTTTTTGTACTCCAATTATATTATGCCAGTAAAAACAAAAGTAATCAAAGTGAAAGACTGCAGTACAAGCAAACACACAACTTGCTGATTAATACTTTTAAAGTATACTACTAACTGACCGGATCTTTACTCTGTTAGACCTATCTTCAGACCATAGAAGGTCTCCCCAAGAGGCCACTGAACTTATCTGGACAATAGGACACGGAACTTTATGCTAGGCATGTGTTTGCAAGCAATGAATCTCAACTGAACTTGATCTATGGTTATGCAACAAGGTGGAGGAATCCACCATGGGGGGAGGGGTGTGGGAGGGGTGGGGGGAATCCCCAGCGCCTATGGAGCTGTACTACATAATACAATGTAAGCAACAATAATAATAAAAAAAAAAAAAAAGAATTTCTAAAAAAAAAAAAAAAATAAAGTATACTACTGCCACTTGGGGAGCAGAAAAGATGGGGACACAGAAATCACAGCATTAATTCAACAACTGTTCTCTGAATGCATTTCTTTTGAAACACCCTGCTGATTGAAGGACAAACAATACAAAGTGTTATCTTGAATTTTAAGTATATATTATAGCATTAGGACTTAGAAGAAACCACAGCAGCAAGAAATGTTTAGGGGAAAGGAAGAATATTTTCCCACTGACTCCCTTAGAATTGCCAGAGCAAAGGGGGGGAAAAAAACAGGCTGGACTAGCCAGTGTTATCATTGTTTTACAATTATCTACAAACACTGCACCCCCTTATTGCCTACACCTGGAAGTGACTTTGTCCATAGCTCTACCTGTGGTATGCAAGTCCCTCCCACTCTTTGATCAGTTCTTTTGAAAAGCTTTTCAAGGCCTTGATTGACATGAGGAAAACAAACCTGTGAGGCATAAAACAATGAATCAGGCTCATAGCTAATCCCTCCTGCGGTTTGGCTGGGCCCTAAGCCAGAGAACATGTTTACGGGCTTTCATGCTTTAATTTTTATTTTGTTTTATTATCGTTGTTGTTGTTATTATTTGCTCCAATGGATTACTATCAGGGTGTTTGTGGTTAGGGGCTAGGTCACAAGGAAAGGAGGGTGGGCTCAGGTGGGGTGAGGAAAACACATTGAGATGAATTTGGCCACATGGTATTCATGGGATGCACATAAAAAGGATCTTCACAAACTTCATGAAAAATGCATGTTATTAAAACAAGCAGGAATGGGGCCCCGCGGCATATGGGCACCGATTCTAATCCAGTGGCCCCACTTCCCATCCAGCTCCCTGCTTGTGGCCTGGGAAAGCAGTCGAGGATGGCCCAAAGCCTTAGGACCCTGCACCTGTGTGGGAAACCTGGAGGAAGTTCCTGGCTCCTGGCTTCGGATTGGCTCAGCTCAGGCTGTTGTGGCCACTTAGGGAGTGAATCATCGGATGGAAGATCTTCCTATATGTATATCTGACTTTCCAATAAAAATAAATAAATCTTAAAAAAAAAAAGCAGGAATGAATTTGAAAACTGTTTTTGTCTAAAATAAACTCATTTTTTAAATTCCATTTTCCCTCAGATTTTTGAAGTGCATGCCAAGTTGAAGCAGAAACCTGGATGTTCTATAAATGCTCCTAAGATACATCACAGCCTAATCTGAACTGTGCATTCTATGAGGTCACTTCAAAATATTTCAGGAAAATGAAATGAAAACATAACACACAGGGAAGGTGTTTGGCCTAGTGGTTAAGGTGCAACTTGGGACACTTATATCCCATGTCCAACTGCTTGTGGTTGAGTCTCAAGTTACCAACTTTCAATTTCAGCTTCCAGGTAACTTACACCCTGAGAGGCAGATGATGATGACTTGAGGACTTGGGTTCCTGCTGTCCACGTGGCAGAGTCAGATGGAGTTCCTGTGTTACTGTTGACCTGCTTCAGCCCTACCTGCTGCAAGACTTGGAGGAGTGAATCATTGGATGGAAGAGCCCTCTCTATGTCTCTGTTTTTCAAATAAATAATTATGTTTTTTAAAGTTTTGCTATGGAGCGAACTCCAAACTAGCTCACCAGAAGTATAGAAAGTCAATCACTGTCTACGGCCATACCACCCTGAACACGCCCGATCTCGTCTGGTCTCGGAAGCTAAGCAGGGTCGGGCCTGGTTAGTACTTAGTACTTGGATGGGAGAAAGTCAATCACTGAGATGGGGGTGGTGGAAGAAAGGAGGTATTCATTGCAGCACACAGAGCAACGAGCCAGGCAACAGGGGTAAAGGTTCCTATAAGATTGGAATTGGGGCTGAATGTGAGTGAGCAGCTCATGTCCAACTTCCTGATTAGTCAGTGGAGTTCAGACCTTCCTTGGATTGATCAGCAGTGCCGTGCTCTTTAGGGTATTTATGATGGCCAGGTTGGCTGCAGTTGGTCTAGGAGTTAGGTGAATGTGGCAGTTACATTCTACCCAAGCCCCATGCAACCCCAGGAAAATGGGCCAATCATAGATCTTATTGATAGGAGAAGCAGGTGCACCAAACTCTTTGAGTTCAGTGACAGGAACTCAAGCCTAGCTGGCTCGTAAGAAATTAAACAGGATAATAGGTAGATAGAGCCATGTCCATGGTAGGATGGGGAAAAGTGGAAATATTTTAGAAGTGTACAAGATGCTAGCTCCTCTCCAAAAGCTGCATTTAGCAAAATCAACCTGCTGATTCCACTCTGCATTTGTAGTTTGATTGTGACAATAGCAACAGATGGGCAGTTGGGTGGGGTCCCGATTGCAAAGTGAGTCCCACTCCCCTAAATTTCCAGAAATATCACGAGAACTGAGAGAATGGAACAGCCAGAAAGTGTCACTTTCAGAGGGTGCAAAGTGCTTGTCTCCTCAAAAGCTGAGTTGGCCAGATCAAAGTGCCAATCCCCATTCCTTTGGGTTTCAGGTTTTATCATGAGAAGGCAAGGATACAGTGTCTGAGCTTTCAGCTTATTGAGACAAGAAAGAGGCAGCTACCAGTCACATCCTCCTGATGGCTTTGTTTTGAGCAAGCTAAAGAAAATTGCCCATTCTGAGCCATTCATGGGTTTTGCACCCACCCTCTAAAATCTACAGTTAATTGCATGTTCCTTCATGTCTTTTCCTTTTAAAAATCACCCCTCGCCCCTGCCGTCCTCCCCTGACTAGTATGGCAGGAAGTTTCTGACTTAACAAATCCTGCTTTCCTCACAGGATCTGTCGGCACAAAAATTCTTCTTCCATGTGAGACAAGAACCAAGGTAGTCTTTTGCATCTCTGTTTTCCCAGTGATGGGATCACGCCCTCAAGTGAGTGGATTCCTTTGGCTAGAAGACAGGCCTTGGGCTGAGGGAGACAGACTGGAGACTGGATCCTGCTTTTACATTATGAGGGTTCAGTTTCAGTGTTAAAAGATCATGCAATTTTCAATGAATTCTCTGAAACCCCTTTGTTGGTATTTGCCAGTATCCTTGCAAGTTCAACGGGCCCTGCTAGGGCACTGCCTCTCTTTTTCCTGACCTCTATTCTCAGTTGTTTTTCCTCTGTTAACAAAAAGCCACTCAAAATACTTTCTTCAGGTTCCCTATCAGAGCCCCAAATCCCTTCAGTTTGCCTTTGCTCTTGTCTGCCTGGCTTCTCACCTGGGAGAGTATGTGGGACTGACTCACCATGCCTTTCACATCATTATAAATGTGCCTCTTCAGTTTACTTTCTTACCTGCCTCAAAGGCCAAGGTTTCTAACTTGGTACACGTGCGGCTTACCAAGTTAAGTCTACCCAGTCTAATCTGGCTCTCAGAGCCCAGAGAAGCATTCATTTCAGAAGGAACAAGATATTGAAATTGAAGGAATAGCTTGATGTGAATAAAATTGTTTCCAATGCGAACTCTGGCTTCCAATCACCTTGTAATCTTATTTGGAGGTCACTGTTCTCCTGCCTAAATTTCATATAAAAACCAATCTGGACTTGTTGATCTCTCCTTCTTGTCTTACATACATGTGGCTTGCCATGTATCCCTGATCTGTTTCTGGTTTTAGTACCAGCTTGGCCTCCATGTCTCTTTCTATTTCAGCTAGTAAAGAAATATTTTTCTTAATATTGCCTTTGTTAATATATATATACTCAAGAGGCAGAGAAAGAGAGAAATAGGAAAGGGGAGAGAGTTCCCATCTGCTGGTTGACCCATCAAATGCCCCACAGCAGCCAGGGTTAGTCAGCGCTGAAGCTCTGGGAACCCGATGTGAGTCTCCCACACAGGCGGCAAGAAGCCAAACACTTGTGTGCTCACCTGTTGCCAGCCAGGACATGAATGATCAGGAAGCAGAACAAGGAGTCAAACGCAGGTACTCTGATGTGGAATATAAAAATATTTGTCACTAGGCAAAACACCCATTCCCCTTCATCCTTCAAGCTTGGGTGCTGAGGCTGGGCCTTCCAGGAAATCAAGGGGGGGGGGCGAGGTTTGTCACAAAGTTCAGGGAGACAAGTGTTATGTACAAAGTCTGCATAGATTATATGTTTTACTTTGCAGCAAAAGCAACATGTTTAATTCCATTTTTCCATTAACTTTTTTTTAAAGATTTATTTTTATTATTTTTTTTTATTGGAAAGGCAGATATACAGAGAAGAGAGACAGAGAGGAAGATCTTCCGTCCGATGATTCACTCCCCAAGTGAGCGCAAAGGCTGATGCTATGCCGATCCAAAGCCAGGAGCCTCTTCCGGGTCTCCCACGCGGGTGCAGGGTCCCAAAGCTTTGGGCCGTCCTCGACTGCTTTCCCAGGCCACAAGCAGGGAGCTGGAAGGGAAGCGGGGCCGCCGGGATAGAACTGGCGCCCATATGGGATCCCGGGCTTGCAAGGCGAGGACCTTAACCACTTGCGCCACCGCACCGGGCCCTCCATTAACTTTTTGAAGTATCCCTCTGTTACTCCAGTCAAATATTCTCTGTGCTTCCTCTAGAATCCCAAGTCCTTAACTGTGTGATGGTCCATGTGGCTCACCAGTGCTCACCAGTGCTCCTATCTGCCTGCGGATCTTATGCAATCAATGAACTAGAAACTAGCTCAGGAGAGAGTATATATACTTCTTGAATGGATTTGTGCTCACTGTAAAGTGCAGTGCATGTCCTTGAGCATATGTGTGCAAGAAATTTCCCTAGTGAATAAAATAATTAAAAATAGAAGGAATAAGAATCACAAAATATACTTCTACATCAGTTTGAGTTTATGTGTATTTAGGAAACTATATTTTGGGGCTGGTACTGTGGTACAGTAGGTTAAGCTTCTGTCTGCAACATTGACTTTCCTACATGAGCTCTGGTTTGAGTCCTGCCTGCTTCTACTTCTGATCCAGCTCATTGTGAATGTACCTGGGAAAGCAGCAGAGAATGGCTCATGTGTTTGGACCCCTCCCATCCATGTGGAGACCCAGATGAAGCTCCTGGCTCCTGACTTCAGCTTGATCCAGCTCTGGGCATTGCAGTCATTTGGGGAATAAACCAGCAGATAAAAGACTTGTTTCTGTCCATCTCCTCTCTTTCTACAACTTCTCCTTTCAAATAAAAAAACCACACTTTTTATAAAACGAAGCTTCATTTAAAAATCTTCTGTGACACTCATAATACATAGCAAAGCCTTTCAAAAACAACACAAACAGGACAAATACTTCAATAGACAACTTGGAAATTACATCATGCTTAGGAGACCTTTGTATTTGTTTTCTTATGCATTGTTTTTTTTATTATCAATAGCTATCAAGGAGATTCAAATTAAAATAATAGCAAAAAGCCACTTCTTTTTAGTCTACACAGATGGCAAAGGTTTTGCTTTTAGTTATTGTTTTAGCTTTGGTTCCTTAGACAATGTGCAATGCATGGGGGGTGGTGTTTGGTTAAAACACAGCTTGAGATGCCTATAGTCCATACTGGAGGGTCTGGAGTTTAAAAAAGATAGTGAAACTAGCTTGCCGTGTAAATATATTTAAATCTGACTATTGGATGTTGTTCTACAGTTGTGTCCACTTGATTAAATTTCATGAAATGAAGGAGTTGGTGTGGTGGCATGACAGGCTAAGTCTCTGCCTGCAGTGCTGGCAACTGAAATAGGTACTAGTTCATGTCCTAGCTGCTTGAATTCCGATCCAGCTCCCTGCTTATGGCCGGGAGAGCAGCAAAGGATGGTTCAAGTCATTGGGCGCCTGCACTCACCTGGGAGACCTAAAGAAGTTCCAGGCTTCTAGCTTCGGATCAACTCAATTCTGAGCTTTGTGGTTATTTGGGGAGTGAGCCAATGAATGGAAGATCTCTCTCTCTCTCTCTCTCTCTCCTTGCTCTGACTACCTTTCAAATAAAAATGAATAAATCTTAAAAAAATTATCAAGTGAAACACTATTTGTGCACTTTTCTGTATACTTGTTATACTTGAGTAGAAAGTAGTTAAACTCTGCAGGCTTTTTCACCCAGTAATTTCACAACTAACACTTTAGCCTGGTGAAATAATTATAGGTATCCACAAGGAATTTATACGCAAGGAGTTTCACTCAAAATAGAAATTGGAAATAATAGAAATGTCAAACAGCAGTCAAGTGGTCAAATATATTATGGTAGGTTATTTACAGCCCATGCTTATGATGACTATATAATGACATGGGAAAATATGATTTCATATAAACTGAGAAAAATGCAGGATGCTCAACTCTACAGAAAATGACTGCAGTTTTATAAAGAAATATATTCATGGTGAATTTCAACACTGGCTATTTTGGAGTGATAGGTTCTCAGGTGGTTTTATTTTCCTCTCTGAACTTCAATTTATATTCTCAATTATATGTAATGACTACATCCTGACTTTATAAGTGGAAAACAAAGTTTTGGCAAAGTTAAGATCCAAAGAGGACTCTGTCATCTCTAGTACACACTTTTTCTTTTCTTTTCTTTTCTTTTCTTTTCTTTTCTTTTCATTTCTTTTTTAAAAAGGATTATATATTGGAAAGGCAGAGCTACTGAGAGAAATGGAGAGACAGATCTTTGATCTGCTGGTTCATTGCCCCAATCACTGGAATGGCTGGGGCTATGCCAGGCTGAAGCCAGGAGCTTCATCTGTGCCTCCCATGTCGGTGCAGGGTCACAAGTACTTGGGCCATCTGCTGCTTTCACAGGGACATTAGCAGGGAACTGGATTGGAAGTGGAGTAGAAAACATTTGTACTGCTGCCCATATGGGATGCCAGCCCTGCAGACTGTGGTCCTAGTACACACTTTTTCAAAGCCTGTGAGTGTAGAAGAGCCAAATTGGAAACTGATCTTGTGTTTTGGTGCTCAAGTCAATTTTCTTTCTCCAGGTCAACTAATTCAAATGGAATCACATGGAAAATCTTACAAAGCCCAGAGGGAGTCAACCTCTTTTCTAAACAACAAACACGACCTAGTGGTTAAAAAAAAAAAAAAAGCAATTTTAGGAGGAGGCAGGAAGCCAGATAAGAAGAATAAATTAATTTTCCCTTTCTTAGGCTTATGCTGTAGTTACTGTTCATGGTCTACAAGAAAACACTGGTGCAATAATTGCCTATTCTGTTTTGTCCTTAAAGCTCTAAAGCTGGAAACTGGCAATGAATGGCAAACCCTGCGTGATCATTTTCTGTGTGTGTTTTTCTTGGAAAAAAAATACCCTGACCCAGCCTACAACCTTGATGCTCATCAGAGAAAAGGATGGCATGTGGTATTTCTTGGGTCATGGCACAGCGACTTCCTTTTTTTTAACCTGGTCTAAATCATAAGCAAAATATTCCAGCTTTTGACTGAAATGTAAGAGTTCATTTTAGTGATGATAACTCACAAGGCATTTTTACAATCAGCATTCAGCAATTTGTGATTCTTTAGGCAGCATGCCATACCTAACACTTTGCTCTAGTTCACAATAGCCTGTTATGCAGGGGAGAGTCTGAAGCCTCCAGATATGAGTAGTGATGGGAGATAGACATGTTGATTACTGTGATATGATCAGAGCACATTGTGTACTCCTATGTGCATTGGAACATCTCATTGTAATCCAGAGGCATGCGCCAGTATTCTGTGATGAAAAATGTTTTAAAAATGATTCAGGAGATGGCAATGTCAACTATTCCGCATGGTCATTATACATGAATACATGCAATGAAGTGTTACACTATACCCCACACAACTGTGCAATAAAAGCAAGCAAAATAAACTTAAAATAATAAAAAGTACAATTATTCATGTGATAATATGCTTCAGAGAAATTCTACTGCCAGTCCAGCATTTCTCAAGAACTCAATTCAAAATGGATTTCAAAGCTAATAGCAAGTGGCGGGCACTATCCTAGTGGTTAAGACACTGGCTTACATGCTGAAGTTGCATATTGGAGTGCCTGAGTTTGATGCCAACCTTTGCTTCCTCACTACAGTTTCTTGCCATTGTTGACTTTGGGAGGCAGCAGGTGATGGCTCAAGTAATTGAGTTCCTACCTCCCACATAAGAGACCTGGATTGAGTTCTTGGCTCTTGGTTTCCACTCTACCACCAGCCCTAACCATTGTGGGCAATTAGGGAGCATATCTAAATTGAATGTGAGTTATTAGGCAAGGAAGGGGTGAGCAAGTTCATTAGTTCCTCCCGGCAGCCTTCAGCCTCACCAGCATGGGAGCCCTGCCTATACCATCCCAAACTCCCCACCCCTTCCCTGCAGTGGAAAATCAAAACTTCTGCAATTTTGCTATTCGCAATTAGTGTTGGCTAAGAATAAACAACATGGCCACTAACTGCATGTCCACAATAACTTTCAGCTAATTGCAAGGTTACTATAATGAAATTACCACAGCTGACACTCCACTCCCGTTACACACATCATACCATCACATTTCTGAGTTGCACAAAAAGGGCTAGGAAATGGACAGCATCAAAGTGGGGTCTCTTTTGAATAGTCAATTAATCTTTGCTTCAAACATCAGCCCCTTTTGCCTCCAGTTCATATATGGGATGATTTCAAACCTCACACATGCCCATGTTCCTTCTTGGATGTATACTTTTGCTTTGCATACACATAAATCCTGCTTCTCTGTTGACATTTACTTACATATCACCCTTGAATTCTTTCCTTGCATGGGAGACAAGAACTTGGACCCAACTACCCCATGACAGGGGGCAGCATAGATTTCTCTTTGTCTCTGAATCCCTGTTTTATCTTTGTCTAACTGTCGCACTCTGTCTCTCATGTAAATAAAAATGGAAGAAAAATTAATGGTAAAATTGAAAATGAAAGCATGTGTTTATAGACTTTCCTTGTGTCAAAGCTAAGCCTGAAGTAGCTGTTTGTATCTGGTGCTAACATCAAACTCCCAGTTTAAGCCTTTCCCTTCTGTCTAAATAGGAGCTGCTCAGTGGGATGCTGCAGGCTCCAAGTCTCTCTACTTTCAAACATACAGAAGGTAACTGGGCTGTTCTTGCTGCCTCCTCCCTCCTTGCTTTGCCTCTGCACCTCTCATTCTTTTCCATGCTGTGCAGGGACAATGCCACTCACCAGCCAGGGCTCCTCCTCCTCAGTCAACGATAAAGGTGAGCCTAGTGGGTGAGCAGCTTTCCTTGTTACCACCGCTAATACGGGGATTTAATCTAAGGGCTTTCTTTGAGGATTCAGAAGCGCTAACACCGATGTACTTGTTATTCTCCCTGTAATCCTTTGAAGTGGAGAGCCTGCGGACGTCTATAAAAGGCAGAGAGGATGCTGGCCCTGCCTACAAGTTGACTTATGCGTATTATGTCTGTATCTGGCATCCTGTCAGCCAGGACTCTGTGTTAATCTGCAGATCTGAACATCAAAGTAGATTGAGATAAAAAAAAAAAAATCCATGTTAGTCATTAACCCTAAAGTTACTTAAGAATCCAAAAGGGTTGTTGGAATTATCTGAAAGAAAATTTGTTATATTCACCACAGCTTTAATATTTGCCATGGATATTTATTTAGTGATTTTCAATTTATTGCTATTTCTTGTGATATAAATATGAAGAGAGCATATTTAATGTAATTCATAGCTATGATTCTAAGAATATGACTCTTCCTTTATTCCCTTCCTCTCTCCTTCCCCCTTACGTTCTTTTTTAAGTTTTGAGATAACATATTTTTAATTTGCATTCTAACCAAAGGCTTAATGCACCATTAAATAAAGAGTTTAATAAGTAAAGAGTAGAAAGACCACAGTTCATCAGGAATATAAGCAAGGGTTACAAACAATAATCAAATGAAACATGCTCATTTCACTTTTCTCTGTCAATTTTAAAATATTCTTAGACCATTAAAGCTATAGCAGTGTATAAAACAAAGTCTGATAAAGCTACATGTACACAGGTATTTCTTGTATTGCTTTTTGATTTTTTTTTTTGCTATGGATTATTAATAGCCAAAAATCTTTGAGAATTTTAACCTCCAAATGCCATGCTCTATTACTTGACTAATGAGAATGCCAATGAACTTTGAACTTTAAAATATTCAAATATGTATGTCTTGTCTATATATTTTAAATCAAATTTCTTTGGTGGGAGAAGGTATCTGTTTCTCTCCTCCGCGAACCACCCCCCCCCCGTCATTCATTTTAATTGTTATTACAGAAGTTTTCAAACATTCGCAAAAGTAGAAAAATAGCATTTTTCATGTAATACATCATTTAATTTTGACATTTTAAAAAATGTTCCAATTCAATCCCCATATGGGATGCCTACTACACTACGGCGCCAGCCCCTCAATTTCAACATTTATCACCACTATGCTATTGTAGTTTTAATTTTTCTCTCTCCTGTTCTTTCTCCTCTTTTGGGGTCTGTCGTATTTTGCTTTGCTTTTTCAGTTTTTCATTTTGATGGGAGTAGATTAATATACCTCCATCCATGCATAATGGGCATGATCCAATCAAGATAGCTAGAATTTCCACCTCCTTAAACAATCAAAGAATGATTTTGATTATGGGCATTTAGCATAGCAGTTAAGAGCCATTTGCATTGCCTGCATACCATATGGAGTGCCCGGATTGGGTCGAGGCTCCTCCATATCGTATCCAGCTTCCTGAATAGGTGGCAGCAGGTGACATAGCTTGGATTCTGCCACCCACCTGTGAGATCCAGATTGAGTCTCCAGCCCCTGATTTCATTGCTGCCCCATCCTGGCTGTTTTCACCATTTAGGGAGTAAACATTTTCCTTGTTTTTGCCTTTCAAATAAAAATAATAATGAATGGACTGATCTTTTTGGCAATATGCAATTATGATACATATTTTCTGAAACACAATATACTTAATTTATATAATGTGCACTGATAAAATCAGATTTATATATTTTTTCTTATTACTTTGGTTCCTCAGAGCTACTCTTTTGGTTACTCATAAAATACACAGTGGTTCGTTTTGAACTATGATCACCCACTATGCTCTAGAACACCATAACTCACTGTTTGCTACTATCCCTTCTCTCTTTACCTTTGCCAGTCTCCAGGAATCACCATTCTATATTGAGTTCCACCTAGTTTTTCTTCTTTTTGCTTAACTATTTTAAAAGCAAAAGCTAGACTTCAAATTTCTTCCTAAAGTATGTCCAGTTTATAGATAAGGATTTTAAGAAAACATAATTGTATCATGTTAATATCACTATCATGATATGATAACAGTATGTGAAACATGATATTATCATATCACAATCAGTTATCAATTTATCATTATCTGATGTCTAGTTCGTATTTAATTTTTCCCAGCTGTCTCAAAAACATCTTTTATATTAGAGAGTATGTAAAATCAGAATTCACACAAGCTAACATATTGTGATTGGTTAGTATGTTTCTCATGATCTGCTAATGCACAATAGCTTTCCTCCCCTTCTGAACATAGTACATGTGTTGCTCTGCAGCCAGCAGTGTCTAGAGACATTTCTATTCCCTTTGATAGCTGTATCAGACTCTGTAGAGTAGATGTACCATATTTTATTCAGTTCTGATACTGGTGATGAATATTTGAGTTGATTGCAGTCACTGGCTACAATGATTAGCCTGGTGCATGTGTTTTAATATTTTGGTCAATGTATCTTTGGTATAAATTCCTAGGGTCAGGAATACTGCGTCAACTATTCCATGTTTAATCTTTCCTTATCATTAAAAAATCTTGGTATTTGCCTTCATCTAAACTTCAGTGTTATTTTGTGGGGAATGATGCCAGTTGCTAACTTGCTGCACTGCTTGTTACCAACTTTCTTTTTTCCTGCTCTGGTTTCCTTTCACTTGAAAGGCTAACCAGCTTCCAAGTCTTGATGTCTTTATTTTTCCTTGTTGCCAGATTTCCGAAAAACCAATTTATTTGTGATTCAGCTTATTGACATTGCCAAATTACACGTGCTTTCTAGAAATTTCCTGAAAATTTTATGCCTAAAAAATAGTGTTTGTATTTTAAAATCCACAGACAGGAACCCCGTGGGACCCTTCTCTATCATCACCTTCCTTCTAATGTATCACAACTAAGATAATTGCCCCCAGGAAGCCTGCAAGAACAACTGTTATTCTATCTCAGTTTCTGATTTAAATAGATTTAACAAATTTGGGAAAAAAGAGGATACTTTCCTGAACTGCATTTTATAAATTAGACTCATTATTGACAGCAAACCTGTTGAATCAAAGCATAGGTCAGAAGAAGTTAAAATGTAGAAAAATAGAACAACCATAGTTACTATTAAAATATTCAAACTAAAAACAAACACCTTCTGATGGTTAAGTCTGAGCACTCAAGCACACCAGCAGACATGCACACATCTTCATGTGAACTTATCTAAGCCATCCGTATCCTTTTTGTGAGGCTAGGATGAACTCACCCAAATCATAGGCAAATGGATAAAATGGGCAACTGAATATTAAGGGATCGTAGTAAAAG
Organism: Ochotona curzoniae; assembly: GCF_017591425.1. Classification (NCBI taxonomy): domain Eukaryota; kingdom Metazoa; phylum Chordata; class Mammalia; order Lagomorpha; family Ochotonidae; genus Ochotona; species Ochotona curzoniae. Next base: position 12,773,385 of record NW_024465023.1, on the reverse strand, counting down.
CTAGTGATGGCTCTCTACCTCATGATACCAAGTATTGTGATTTTTTCCACTCAAATGCTGGTGACTCTTAGACATGTGAGAGGTATTCTAAGTTGATTTCAGCCCAAAAAGGGTACAATAATTTCTGGTGCTATACTTTCCAGGAAGCCATATTGAAATACTACATAGACACTGAACACGTACCATTGAACTAGGTGTGGCTTTGAAGTCAGGAAGACCTGGGTTTAACTTCAAGCTCTTGGGGGTTGTGTGATCTTGTCTATGACTTATGCTTTCCCAGTTGCTTTCCCTTATTAGTAAGATGGAGATAATGATGCACAGCTGTGGTGTGACATGTACAAGCAAAGCTCAATATTGAAGTTCTAACTTGATTTTTAGTAAAGTGAAGAGGATTTTCCATGGACTAGCTGAAGTTCTGCTATTCACTCTGCTTCTACATGGATAACTTTCCCTAGGCCAGCAGCCCTCCTTATCATATGCTTCTTATCATAGGACCAGGTACAGCTCCTACTTCTCCCCTTGTAGGGGACTCTAGTTCCTTGCTAGCTGTTGTCATTATTCAAACAAACCAATTACATTCTTCGTGGGTCAGGGACATCCCATCCTTTACTTAATATGACCCATCTTGCTTCCAGCAGCTCTCTATTCTTTAGAGCAGCTCGCATATCCCTCCCCTGGGATGTGAATTTATGAACCTAACAAATTGTTGTCAGGTATCTTGTGTTCTTCTGTCCCCATAATGCTCTTTCACCAATGAGGTGAAGAGGAGGCTACTACAGCCATTTGTCATGGGACTGTTGTGAAGATTAAATGGAATGAAGTGAAATACTTGGAGGTCAACCTAGGGGTAACTTCTCAACATGTGCTGAAGCAGTGAAGAGACAAGAAAGAAGGGGTTCAGCCTGTTAGACACTCGAGCATGATGAAAGACAGATGTCACTCAACATTACAGTGCTTGATTTATTTGCGGTAGTGAAGGTTGGAAGAGGCAGAGCCAGGGTTCCCTGTAAGGCAAAGGCAGGCATAAGATCAGCAGCCTTTATGACCCCATCTGTAAAATGTGAATAATCATGCCTCGCTCATAAGGCTGTTTTGAAGCTTTAAATAAACAATGCATAAACCCCTTATCCTGGTTTCTGGCACACAGTAAGAGCTTAGTAAATAGTAGATTGAGTTGAATTTGAAGGACTAATTGGCAGTACCATGTAAGAAAAGCATTTTACACAATGTGAAAGCCCCAATTTATTTCTAGAAATTGTTGTTCTTTTTTTTTTCCCAAGAATATCTTTTATACGAGAAAACAGCCAATTAAGTTGAACAGAATAATACTGTTTTCTTTATACTAAGCAGTTCCACAGTGTACACGTTCATACCATTGGCATCTACGTCCCTAAAGAATTGTACAAAAACATAGGGAAGTCAACCATATTGCCAACCCTGCCACATTTCTTAGGCAGTTAGGAATTGTTGACCTCATGGATTTTGTTTGCTTGCTTGCTTGTTCCATTTGTCTTCTTTTGTTTACCTAAAGGCTGCTCTTAGAAACTGTATCATTTCATTAACTAGTAAAAATACAAGCAGAGTCCGAGAGCAATGTGATAAACAGCGCTGCTGTCTTGTGATGTCTGCTCTGAGATGACCCATGAACAGTGGAGCTTTTTAGAAGCAGCTACCTGATTGCGAACTGAGGTTTACTTACTGATTATCTGCTACCTCTGCCTGTTTATGCACACCCCTACCCCAATCAGGTGCGAGGGCAGTATGGTGGAGTAAAAAGAGGCTCCCTCAGGTGTCTAGTATCTCAATTCTGTCCCCAAGCTACAACCTGGAAAATGTCTCTTCTGGGAGCTTTTTCTTCTGTAGCATGAGATGTTGGACAGAACTCACGGATACTACACAGTTCTCATAGGCCGTGAGGGGGAGTCAGAGTTAGGCTTATGGAGTCTGACATATTTGGTTTGAAATGCTGACTTGCTGTTCATTCGCTCGGGAACCTGGATAACCTATCCCTGGAAGGGAGGTTTAGTTTATCTTTCACTGCTCTAATTTTACTAAGGGTTGTCATGAGGGTTAAACTAATACAAGCAAATCCATCAATAGACCTATTGTCTATGTACAAATAATTTTAGAATCTGGAAGTGGTTAGCCAAGTAATTAAGACACCTCTGTTCAACCTTGGGGTGCTTGGGTTCGATAGCCCAGCTCTGGATTTGAGCTTCCCGTGTGTGCAGACCCTAGGAGGCAGCAGTGATGGCTTAAGTAGTTGGGACCCTGCCACCCATGTGGGAGACCTGGATTGAGTTCCTGGCTCCTACTTCAATCTTGCCTCACCCTCAGCCATTGTGGGCACTTCAAGAGTGAATCAGAACCAGCAGATGAAAGCTGCATCTCTTTCTCTGTTTCACTCTCCCCCTGAAATAAAGTGAAAAAAATATAATTTCAGAGCCTGACTACATCTTGACCATCATCATCTCCTGCCTGGCTTATTTTACAAGCTCCATAAATAATCTCTGTAGCATCCATGCTTTTTAAAAATTATTTACTCGAAAGACAGAGTTGCAGAGATAAACATACACACACACACACACACACACACACACACACACACACGGGGGGGGGGCGCAGAGAGAATCTTTCATTAGCTGGTTCAATCCCCAAATGTCTGCAAAGCCCAGAACTGTGCCTGTCTGAAGCCAGGAACCCAGAGCTTCTTCCAGGTCACCTATGTGGAAAGTAAGGCCAAGCATTTCAAACATTTATTTGTTTGAGTTACAGAGAGGTGGAAGAAGAACAAACAGAGGCAAGGGAGGGAGGGAGAGAGGGAGAGAGAGAGAGAGAAACTGAGAATGAATGAGATCTTCCATCCACCTGGAGCTTCCTTCAGGTCTCCCTCATGGGTAGCTGGGGCCAGAGCAGTGAATCCACCCTTGCTGCTTTTCCCCAGGCACACTAGCAGGGAGCTGGATGGGAAGTGGAATGATCAGTACACAAGCTGACATCCATATGGTATGTCGGCCTTGCAGGAAGTAGCATTACTGCTATGCCACAATTCCAGCCCTGCTTTCATGAAACTTTAAGATACCAAGAACTTAGAAGTCATCCCTCCTGTTCCTATGGGAAGAAAAATATGAATAAGCTGAAAATCAGCAATTTTTCCTGAGCCCACTAGGGCACTGAGTTTCTAGTTCCAGCTGTCATCTTGGAATCTGTACAGACAGGTGCATCCAGCAAGTCCCAACTGAGATCTGCTACCTGGATCAGCAACCTCTGGAGACAGAACCTGACAGGAACAGAAACAGAGGGGTTGTGTTGAATGGCTAGCACCTGCGTGTGGATTGATAATAAGAATAAGGAACTCCTGGAGCTCTGGTTTTAGAGGAAGCTTCATACTTTTCTGAGTTTTACTCTCAGGAATTCCCCAGATTGTCCTGGTGAATTTTGCAGAAAGATCTTCGGCGGATTGGTAGGAAAATGAGAAGCATAGTCGTGGTGAAATCCCTCTACGACCTTCTGCATGGCAGACTCTTACTCTCTGGGAGAAAAGACACCTCAAAGAACCTTATCTGAGCTGGGGAATAGGCACTCTATCCATCTCAGCCAGCCCACTCCAGCCTCCTGTTCCATTCAAGGGGAAAGCACACAGTTGTCAAGGATCATCAGCACTTCAACGAAACAAATTGTGAATGTGGCTGACAGCAAAGGAGGAGCGGGCAGAGGGGAACAGTTATACCAAGAGAAAAATGCTTATGAGGGTCGTATCTCTGAGATGCAGAACTGCAAAAAAAAAAAAAAAAAAAAAAAAAAACTGAGATTTAACCACAAGATGACAGAGCACTCCCCTCCCATGTACTTACTATGTGATCCACATACACGTGGCTCCAGTATAAAAGCAGAAAAGAGCTTAAGAAGCTGCAAGACTCAGGGCCCTGCATGATGGCCTAGCAGCTAAAGTCCTTGCCTTGCAGGCGTCAGGATCCCATATGGGCACCGCTTCTAATTCCAGCAGCCTCTCACTTCCCATCCAGCTCCCTGCTTGTGGCCTGGGAAAGCAGTGGAGGATGGCCCAAACCCTTGGGACATTGCATCCATTTGGGAGACAAGGAGGAAGTTCCTGGCTCCTGGCTTTGGATCAGTACAGCACTGGCCACTGTGATCACTTGGGGAGTGAATCATCGGATGGAAGATCTCCCTCTCTGTCTCTCTTCCTCTCTGTATATCTGACTTGGCAATAAAAATAAAATAAATCTTTAAGAAAAAAAAAGTTGCAAGAATTCTTTCAGAAGCACAGAGTCCAGAAGGAAGACAAAAGGTATATAACACAGATGTGGAAATTTGTCACAAAAAAACCTAAAATAATTTTTATTCATATGTTAAAAGCTCAAAAGGAATTTGTAGACAACAGGCACAAACTGGGGTGTAAACTTTAAGAATCAAATGGAAATACTGAAAATGGATGATATCCTCAGTGGATTCATGAGGTTTGATGAAGCAGAAGAAAGAGTCATTGAACTTACAAATATGATAATAAAATCTCCAACTAAAACTCACAAGGAAAAACAGAAAGTGACATTGAAGAGTCACAGGACAATCTCAAATGGTATAATATACAAGTAATTGCAATACCAGAAGAGAGAGTAATGGAAAAAGGGGAAAATTCAAGTCATCATATCAAGCACTTTTGAAAATTAATAACAGCCATCAAGCCACAGATCAAGGGACCTCAGTGGACGCCAAAAAAAAAAAAAATATTCAAACTACAGAAAACTCAAAACAGAAAGAAAATCTTGAACTAGGCCAAGAAGATTCATGTGGATTCAGGTGACAGGGTTGAAGTAGAATCACCTTATATAAAAAAGGAGAATACTGCTGGCTTCTCATCAGAGAAGAGTAAGCAAGAAGGTGGAATGGATGTTGGAAGTGTTGAAAGAAAAAACACACCAATCTTGAATTTTATATATATAGAAAAATTCCTCTTCAAATGTGAAGATAAAGTAAAAACTTCTTCAAACAATCATGGAAAGAATTCATTTTCAGTAGATTTGTCTGGCAAGACATGTTAGTAGTAGTTCTTCAGGCAGAAGGAAAATGACATGTGCAAGAGTTTCAGTCTGTATCAAGAAAGCAGAAATATTGTAGAAGGAATACATGAATGTACAGTGAAATTCTTTACATTTTATCCTTAATTGGTCTCCAAGACTACTCTTTGTTTAAAATAATAGTAAATGGATTGTAGAATTACAGCATATGGAAAAGTGAAATGAAATTGAACCACATAATAGCAACATTACTAAGAATAATCAGAGGGCTATTCATGTCATTGGAGCTGCACAATGCTTGAAGCAGTGTAGTATTATTTCAATGAGGGCTAAGGTTACAATGTATACAGGAAACATGAGAACAACTACTAACAAATTTTAAAGGAACTATAATTCATCTATTAAGGGAGGAGACAAAAATGGAATCATACAAAATGCTCAATTAACGCCAGAGAAGACATAAAATGAGGAGGAAAAATAAATCTGTTGCAAATATCATGCAGACTCCTGGAGAGGAGATATGACCAAAAAAAAAAAGGGGGGGGGGGTTGTGACAGTGCTCTCTCAGCCAACTGACAAAGTTTATTTACAGGGTTCCAGTTCATATACATTTGAGCAAAGCAACACTTCAAACGTAGTTCAGACATCAGTTACAATGATCAGGTTTAATATGCAATTCATGTCATGTGTGTAACCAGGGGGGTTCCAGGAGAGCTAACAAGGCACCAGGATCAAAGCACCATTGGTGTGAGATATTGAGCACTACTTTGATTTAGGACAATTGGCTAACTAGAGCACAGATGTTCGCCATATATCAGAGAAGCAAGAAAGCACATCCAACGACTGACTGGGGCAAGAGTGCACTCTGGGTAAGAGGCCCTCCTCCTCTTTCCTGGAGCTTCTTCTCGACAGGATCCCACAGGCCTCCACTGTCCCAGGTATCAAGCATCTGTGATGTGTATTAGTATTTATGTAAATTAGTGTTTATGTAAATCACAAACATCTACTCTGAAAAATACTGTGGTGAGAATGAAAAGTCAAGATACATATTGAGAGAAAATATTTTCAAAATAAATACCTAATTGATACTCCAAAATATACAAAGAATCTATCAAACACAATAAGAGAATGAACAATTGGCTCCTGTGTTATAGTATAGTGGGTCAAGTGGTGCTGATATCCCATATGGGTGCTGCTTCGAGTCCTGGATCTTCCAATTTTGATCCATCTCCCCTGCTAATGTGCCTGGATAGGCAGCAGAAGATGACTCAAGTGCTTGAGCTTCTGCACACACTTGGGAAACCCAGATCAAGATCCTGGCTCCTGGCTTCAGACTGGTCCAGCTCTGGCCAGCTGTTGTGGCCATTTAGTGAATGAATCAGTGGACAAAAAATGTCTTTCTCTGTCTCTCCCTTTTCTATATCTCTCTAACTCTGTGTTTCAAATAAGTAAATAAATGTTTAAAGAGACAATAAACAATCCAATTTAAAAAGGACAAAATATCTGAACAGACATTTCATCAAAGCAGATATGTAGAATAAAGATTTATGTGAAACATTGTCATGATTTGTCAAGAAAATTAGGGAATGCAAGTTAAAACAGCACTATAATCCCGCCGACACCAGACAATATTTGTTGACTAGAAAGTGAGCAATAAGAATGCTCATTCACTGAGGATGGGAATACAAATAGGTCAATCATTTTCTAAAAGTTATTTATGTTCATTTTATTTGAAAGACAGAGAGACACACAGAGAGAAGTTGTCCACTTGCTCATGTATTCCCTAAATGTCCATAATTGGCTGTGTTGGGCCAGGCTGGAGCCAGAAACCAATAACTCTGAGCTATCCACATAGGTAACAGGGACCAGAGTACCTGAGTCATCATCTGCTGCCTCCCACAGCACACAGCAGGAAGCTGGATTAGAAGTGGAGAAGCCAGGAATAAAATCAGACATTCTGACATGGGATATGGGTATCCCAAGCAGTGACTTAACTTCTGAGCAAAACATGCATACTGGTACAGCCCTTTCCAAAGGTAACTTGGCAATGTCTTACACAATTAAATTCAGTCCATACAATCAAGCAGTTGGGTTCCTAGATATTTAACCAAATGAATTTAACATTTATTCCTACATAAAAGCCTACATGTGAGCGCTTACAACAGTTTTGTTTATTCATAATTACCTCAAACTAGAAGCAACCGAGATATTCTTCAATAGGTAAAGGACTCTGGGACAGCATTATATTGCATAATAAAATACTAGTAAGTGATAAAATGGAATGAGCTATCAAGCCATAGAAAGACTTGAATGGTTCTCACATTCATATTGCTTTGTAAAAGAAGCCAGTGTGCAAGGTTATGTTCTATATGATTTCATTTGCATGATATTCTGAAAAAAAGTACAACTTTAGAGGCAATAAATGCAGGGGTAGGGAACCTTTTTCTGCCATGAACCATTTGGATATTTATAGCATAATTTTCAGACCATGCAAAATTAGCAACTTACAAATTAGCCTGCTGTCGATTTACTGAATTTTGAGTCCTACCTGCAGTTACCTTGGCAGGGCCAGACCAAATGATTTTATTGGCCTTATATGGCTAGTGCATCAGATGTCCTTCCACCTCTGAAACAGGTCACCAGAGGTTGAGTGGAACTATAGAGATGGAGGTGGGTAAAGAATGAATAGAAGAGGGCCTGGAGTGATAATAACCTGGCAGGTAAACTCCTCGTCATGAAACAGACTGGGATCCCATATGGGTGCTGGTTCCAATCCCGGTGGCACAGTTTCCCATCCAGCTCCCCGCTTGTGGCCTGGGAAAGCAGTTGATCTCAGCCCAAAGCCTTGGGACCCTGCATCCACATGGGAGACCCGGAGGAGGCTCCTGGCCCCTGGCTTCAGATCAGCGCAGCTCTGGCCATTGTGGCCACTTGGGAAGTGAATCAACGAATGGAACATCTTCTCTGTCTCTCTTCTTCTCTGTATATGCAACTTTCCAATAAAAAATGTAAAACGATTTTAAATTTTAAAAATAAATCTTTAAAAAAGAATGAATAGGAGAAGCACATGTGGACTTGTTCTGCAGAGAAACTGTTCCATATGAAATGTAATAACAAATACATGATTTTGTGTAATTGTCAAAATTCATACAACTGTAGCCCAAAGACCAACATTTCCTGTGTGAAAAAATAAAAGAATTAGGAGAGAAATGGGTCCCAAGATGAAATGCAGAATGTGACAAAATACTCTAATTGTGTTATGAATGTACTAATCAAAGTAAATGAAAGGGTGAGGTAATGTAGAAGTTTCTCAGTGAAGTCTGTAACACTAAAGATAAAAGAAATTGCAAAGAAGCACTGTGTTCTAGATGATGATGTTGTTGCCCAATGGGTATGGGTTAGCAATTCCGAAGCCACCATATATTTATACTTGGATTCAATTTGAAGCATAAGAAAATGAATGGTATATAGTGGAAACTCGTTGTTGGATTGGAAAGATTAGAGATAAACAAGGAAAGGAACTGGAATGATTCACATAGTAATAAATTAAGTTGAAGACATCAATATGAATTCATGTTTAGCTTAATATATACATACAGATGGATGCATAACTATAGATAAGTATATCTAGAGAACCAATGTTTTTCTTGTGCTGTTGATTTTAGAGCATTTAGAAATGAAAACACTTCTGGTATCAATGCTATCACACAATGCCCATATCTCAGTTTTCAATACTGTTCTCCAATAAAAGGAATCAGGGATCCTCGGAGAAATGGATGGTATTAGAACTGATGCAGGAACTATAAGGCTGGAACATTTGTAGTGTCAGAAAATAAGGATCAAAATGATCCACAAGCCTGGTGAGGTGGGCTTTGTGGCTAAAGTCCTTGCCTCGAATGTGCCAGGATCCCATAAGGGTGCCAGTTCTAATCCAGCAGCACCGCTTCCCATCCAGCTCCCTGCTTATGGCTTGGGAAAGCAGTTGAGGATGGCTCAAACCCTTGGGACCCTGCACCCATGTGGGAGACCAAAAATAAGCTCCCAGCTGCTGGTTTTGGATTGACGCAGCACAGCTCTGGTTGTTGTGCTCACTTGGGGAATGAATCATTGGACAGACGATCTTCTCTCTGTCTCTCCTCCTCTGTGTATATCTGACTTTGAAATAAAAATAAAATAAATCTTTTTTAAAAAGTGATCCACAATGATGAAAATTATGTTGAAGAAACATGAGCTAACTGAAGGAGTTGCCAATGGGCAAAGGCGGAATGATTTAAGGGAAAAAAAAATACGATTGGATCATAAGTCAAAGTAGAAAATAATTATCAGTGAGTTAATACTGACATAAATAAATGATTGAATAGATAAGTCAGTGATTGAAAATAAAACCAAATATCATATGCCAAAGAATTTCAAATAATGAGTGCAGATAAAATAGGTAGAGCATCCCCATTTCCTAAGTGTGGGATACAAGTAGGAACTTCCTTTCAAAGTGTGCTGTTGTAAGGAAAGGGATAGGGGGAGGGAAAGTAAATCCAAGTCAACACCAGTGATAAGTCATGTTGATAGTGTATGCCAGTGATAGGATGTGATGGAAATAGCATTTATTTCTGTGGTTCTCTACTCATGAAAAAATTATCAGGGAAATATGAGCTTAGGAATAATCTACAAAATATCTGACCAATAGTCTTCAAAACTCTCAAGATCATCAAAAACAAAGAAACTTTGAGCAACTGGCATAGCTCACAGGAGTTTAAGGAGACATGATGACTAAATGGATTGTGATACCATGGATGGGATCTTGGAAAAGAAAAGAGACATCAAGACAATCTGAACACAGTAGGGATTTTATTAATAATATGTGCTTCTAAAACACAGGTAATGAAAGTAAAAATAGACAATGAAATAAACAACTCAATGAACATAAACACTACAGATAGGTAGAAAATACTTGCAAGCCACAATTTGACAAGGAGTTACTATCCAAAATGTTCAAGGGCCTCAAATATATAGAAAGAACACAAATAATTCGATTAAATAATGGGCAAGGCCTCAAAAACACATTTTTCAAAGAAGGCATACTAAATAATGAGTAGATACAGGAAAAAATGCTCAGGATCACTAATCATTAAGGAAATACAAATTAAAATCATAATGAGCTATCACCTTGCTTATTATAATGGCTATTACCAAAAACATGTAAAATGACAAGCATTGGCAAGGATGTGGAAAAAGGGAACACTTGCACATGTTGATGAGAATGTAAGTTAGTGTAGGCAGTATGGAACTTTACACGGTGTTTCCTTGAAAAATTAGGAATAAAACTACCATATGAACCCGTAACACCACTTTTTAAAAATTTTTAAGTTTGTTCTCTCGCATCCATTGCACCTCTATTCATCATAGCCAACGTTTGGAAACAACCAGAGTGTTCAGTTGTAGTCTACTCAAAAATTGGAGTGTTATTCAGTCTCAAAAAGGAAATAAAGCTTATCATTTGTAACAACACGATTGGAATTGGAGAATAGGCTATGAGAAATAAGTCAGACATGGAGACAATAGTGGGTGTTTTTACATACATGTGGGAACTAGAACAGTAGAATGGTGGTTAACAGAGGCTGGAGGGTGGATTGAAGAGAAAGGGCAGATGATGGACACAGGTTAGGAAGCCTTAATTAGGGGGTATTAGGGTTTGTCTTTATTCACTTTGTGAACTATTGCACAGTGTCGTGAATATGGTGAATAACAATGTTTCATATATTCCAAGAGAGCATTCCAAATGTTCTTACCACAAATAAGGTTTTGAGGTAATCTATATGTAAATTAGCTTGATTTAATTATTTCACATTGTGTTCATAAATCACAATATCACTTTACATCCTATACATATGTATAATTTGTGAATTTACCATTAAGAAACTGATTCTTTGAAAAAAGAAATCAGTGTATCACTACTGGGGCGCTAATTGTGATGAATGTTCTGTACTAATAATGTAAAATGTAATAATAGGGAAATTGGGAATGTGATAGATGGGGACTCTGTATACTTCTCAGAACTTTCTTGTAAATCTGAAACTATCCTAAAATTTTAAGAGTTTTATTTAAAATTGCAATGCTAAAATAGAATCTTCTTTTTCTTCTTCTTCTTCTTTTTTTTTTTTTTTGGTAGACATGAGGCCTATTTTTTTAGCACAAAGGAGTGTACTCAGGAATCCATTGCTAGGGCAGGGAATTGGGGATTCAATATATTGGTATTATTCACTGAAGCCCAGATTTTATCAGCAAAGTCTAACCAGTTTGTTTCTCTGCCTTTATTAGCATTTGCAACTCTCCCAATTTAGCATCGTTTGCAATGTCATTACCATGCTGGTTATTTCTTCTTCCAGATCATTAAGTTAAAATAGACCAGTTCTGACACCACACCCTGTGGCAGTATTGAGACCTTGTCCTCAAATGGCTGTAGAACGATTTAAGTTAGAAACTGGCAAATAATAATTATCTGCAAATAGCAATTTCCTAACTTAATTGGTTGAATTTCATTCTGCAGGTGGTGATATTAAAGCAAACACTTTCCTGCTGTCCAAACAGACACACTGTGGTTTTGAATTCTGATGGAAAGGTAACCAGTGAGTTTGTTGTGCTATGTTACTTGTCACTCCCAAGGGTGAATTGTTTATAGCTCAGAAAGCTGAATATTCCCATGGCTCTCCGTTATTCCTGTGTGTGGAGTGTGCTTCAGGATTCCCTATGGTACAAACTAAACCAGATGTCTGTCACCAACTACACATGATCCCCACCATATGATGGTTTAACTTACCTGAAAGTAATACACATTCTGTGAACACTATACTTCAAATACAACAAATATTGAATTTGGTTCTTTCCCTGGCTAGTACTGTGGGGTCATGTTCTGTCTGGCTGTGCTGGGCAGGAACAGAGTGCAACTTCCAGGAGCCCTGTTGTCATAAGAGGGGTCCACTGCAATTTGACTGTGTGCTAAGCTGTGGAGGTGCGATGAGCCCTGGGTTTGAGGGTTCCTTTCATTCTAAATTTAGAAAAGTTTCATTTTACAGTAATTTACAGTGGGTTTAACGTCAAGTGACACCATCATGGGGGAAGACCATCTGTACTGTCGTTTTCTGAAGAAGCAATACACAGGCCATTTCCAAAATACACCCACTACAGGTGTTCAGTTCAGTGAATTCTCAGGACACATATCAAGCAACAGGACATTACCAGCACATTCTGGAACACCTCCCCGCCCCCTGCTCTCTAACTCCTCTTGTGTCACCAGCCAGGCTTCACCAGTCATTGTCCCAACTTCAAAGTGTAACCACTGTCCTGAGCTTAAAATCATAGGTTTGTCCACCCCCCAGGTTCCCACCACCCAACTGATTTTCCCCATATTGTTATAATAGTATAGTCCTTCATAACAAGTTAGAATTCCATCAGTCTATTATTTAAGTGTGCCCCAGCACTGCTGGTACAGACAATGTCAGACAGTCCAGCATCCCATTATCTCAATAGGCCTAACAGTTTCATTGAGAGTCCATCTTTGATTTGGAAGTAGGGATGCATATTGCATTGTATCTTCACATTTGGATACGGTCGTATCCATTACTCCATCACTATACATTTCCTTAAGTGAGAAGCCACAAAATAAGGTCAACAACAGATATGAAGTTAAAAACAAAGACAAAACAAAACAAAATACAGCACCACAAAGTCGAAAAAAACATGCCACTGAAGAATCAACGCAAGGGTAACAAAAGAAAATACAAAAGCCTAATTTGCATGATGCTTTCCCTATATTAGAGAGAATATATAATATTTGTCCTTTTGGGGTTGACTCATTGCACTGAGCATGATGGTCTCTAGTTGGGACCATCTAGCTACAAATGGTATAATTTCATTCTTTTTAATGGTTGAGTAATATTCCATGGAGTAGAAGCATGACATTTTCTTTAACCACTCCTCTTTGAATGGGCATCTGGATTGTTTCCATGTTTTTGCTATTGTAGATTGCACTGCTGTAAATATAGGATTACATATCCCCTTTTCATATGCAGATTTCACTTCTATTGGGTATATTCCTAGGAGCGGGATAGCTGGGTCATATGGCAGGTTTATTTGCAATTCTCTAAGCACGCTCCATACTGATTTCCATAATGGTTGTACTAGCCTACACTCCCACCAGCAGTAAAGGAGAGTGCCTTTCTCCCCACATCCGCACCAGCAGGGGTTGTTAGTGGAGTTCTGAATGTAAGCCAGTCTCCCAGTCTCACTGGAGTTAGGTGGAACCTCAACGTGGTTTTCATTTGTATCTCCCTGAGGACTAGGGAGCCTGAGCATCTTTTCATATGTCAGCCATTTGGATCTCTTCTTTCGAAAAATGTATGTTCATTTCCTTTGTCCATTTTTTATAGTTTTTTTTTCTGTCCCTAGGTTTCTGAAGCTGTTTGTAAATCCTGGATATTAGTCCCCTATCACCCATGTAGTGTGCAAAAATTTTCCCCCATTCTGTTGGTTGCTTATTAACTTTGTTAATTGTTTTCTTTGCTGTACAGAAGCTTTTTAGTTTGAAATAAATTGAATCATACAGGATGTATTCTTTTGGGTTTGACTTGGGTTTTGCTCAAAATCATGTCTGTGATAATCATCCCTTCGTTGCATGTAGTTATGGACCATTCATTCCCATGGCCATCATGAACTGTATAAAGACACCACAGGTTATCTGTTCAGCTGTTGATGTGCATTTGGGAAGCTGCTAGTTTTGGGGCTTTTAAAAATAGTGCTGCTGCTTAGCATTCTAGTGAGTGTCTTTTGATAACCATGTAAATGCATTTTTGTTTTAGCCTTAGTAGATGCCAGAGGCAATGTATTATTAAAGCAGTTGGAGCTTAAATCCGATAAACCTGGCTTTAAAGTTTGATTCTAATACTTACCAGGAAGTTTGACAAGAGTGTGAGAGGAAGACTTCTTCCCCTTATTTTCTGTTCAGTTTCCATGGCAGCCTGTAGGATGGGGAAGTTATAGCTGTGAGCGTGTCCTGAGCCTTGCCTCTGTTAATCCACCAAATGGGAATTCAAACAGCTCCTGCTTCCTAGACTTGCTGTTCAGATACAAAGAAATAAATGCATAAGCCCAAATTCGATAGTGTTTGGCATAGAGGAAGCACTCCATAATTAATACCAACCTTTGTTATTTTAAACCCTTATTTATTGAAAAGTTGCTCAACATTATTTAAGCTGCAAACAAAACGGATATAAAGATTAATTCCTGCAACTTTTTAAAATGTGTAAGATCCTGAAATAATGTGTCCAGGCCCTCCAAATATTCTTCAAATCTCTCCAGTGAGTCCTACACTGCGTATTGTTTGTTATATTCTGCACACAAGGACATGCTTGCAACTAGATCCTCCCCATTGCACCCGCTGCCATGGCAGCCAAACAGATAATAAGGGGAATAAGTCTTCATTTCTGTCACAGTTTCCTTGTGGAAAGAACTGAAGGATATTTGATACCTGGGACTCACTGCCAAATCTGTATCCATTTTTAACTCTTCATCTCTTCTAGATGATTCAGGCCAAATTTTTATTATTAAAAATATACTTCATAGTATTGTACAAATATGATGTGGTTCACATTGAAAATAAGATATCACATATGAAAGATTTCCATGATTTGCTTGGATTAAAAAACAAGTCTTTCTTTTCAATAAAGGGTTCTTCATGATTTGTATAAATATATAAGAAGCATCTATAAGAAAATGAAGACTATTTGTAATCCTGTTGCACAGAGATTTGTAGGTATTCTTTGTCCTCTTAAATAATTTATCAAAGATAAAATGCAAGAAATCTGTTAAAACAGAGAAACAAAGCAAAACAAAAAATAAAATCTCAAGTTTGCTTTCTTGTTAATTTTTCCTTCTCCCTTCTTCTCTCCTTTTCTCCCCTTATTCTTTTCTCTTTCCCCTTTTTCTTTCTTCCCGCTAAAATAATTACACCATGTTATAATACTCTTGTATAGCCTACTTTAAAAATAACCTTTTATATACTTATCAGATATTTGCTGCTTCAATATTCATCTAAAATTTAAGTTTTAATATCTGAATAACATTATATCTTGTGAATTATTTGCCTAATGATTCTTCAGTGTATATAACAAAAATGCTCACAATATTTGGGGCTGGGTCAGACTGCAAACAGGAGCCTAGAAGTCAATTCAAGTCTCCTATATGAGTGACAGAAACTTAAATACTTGAGCCATCTCCTGTTGCTCCTAGGCTGTTGTTACCTCAAGTAGCACCCTCACTACTATGTCAAACCTTGACTTGTGATACACAAATTACATGAAGTTTTTAAAGATTATCATATGCATAGCTTTTAAAACTGACTTATCTTGAACTTTTTGAAGCATCCTTCTATATCTTTTTTTGCATCTCTGATTATTTCCATAGGAAGGATGATTTTATAGAAGCAGAGTGACTTAGAGACACTAAAACTTTTTAAGAACCATGGTCAAACTGTCTTCTGGAAATTTTATAGCATTTTAATTACTACTATTAGTTTATGGGAGGGCCATGCCAGGCTACTAACAATATTGAGCATTACAGTTTTCATTTTTAAAACATTTATTTCTGGTCTTATTTGAAAGACATAATTACACACAGAGAGGGAGCCACAGAGACATTGTCCATCTGCTGTGTCTCTCTCCAAAAAGCTGTGTCAGGCCCGTGCCGGGGGCCAGGATCTCCATCCTGGTTTCCCACATGGGTGGTGGCTCCCTAGCACTTAGGCCATCTTCTGCTTTTCTTGGCAAATTATTAGAGAGATGGGTCAGAAGTGGAACATCTGGGATGTCAACAAGTGCTCATATGGGATGGCAGCACAAGTGTTGGCTTAAATGTGCAGTTCAACACTAACCTCTATAATTTTCTCTTTTTTTAAGATTATTTTTTTTTTAAAGATTGATCTTCATAATTTTAAGTTTTACAAATGCATTAAGTAAAAAAATAGCATTGCTCTTTTATTTAATAACGAGTTTGAATATTTTTCAGTTATTTTTCATTTTTATTTATTTTATGAATTAATGTTTATGCCCTTTGATCACTTTTCTTTGGTTTTCTTATTGCATTATTATTATTAATTGTTAGTTTTCTTAATTTATGAGATGGATTTAAATATGTTTTTAAAAATATGTTAAGGGACTAATACTGATATTTTATTTTAACATCACTTTATGATTCAAAATATGACTTAGGATGTACTTGAATATACAGAAGTTTAATTTTTAAGTCCAGAACTCAATCTTTTTATGTAAAACCATATTAACTTTTGCATTATTTCTTACATTATTTTTATACTTAGAACTCTATTGTCAGAAATCAATGAAATTGTCACTCACAGTGTTTATTATTTAAAAAGCAATTCTCGGGCCAGGCACCGTGGCCTAGTGGCTAAAGTCCTCACCTTGAACGTGCCGGGATCCCATATGGGCACCGGTTCTAATCCCGGCAGCTCCACTTCCCATCTAGCTCCCTATTGCAGCCTGGGAAAGCAGTTGAGGACAGCCCTAAGCCTTGGGACCCTGCACCCGTGTGAGAGACCTGGAAGAGGTTCCTGGTTCCCGGCTTCGGATCAGCGCAGCACCGGCTGTTGCGGCTCACTTGGGGAGTGAATTATTGGACGGAAGATCCTCTCTGTCTCTCCTCCTCTCTGTATATCTGACTTTGTAATAAAAATAAATAAATCTTCAAAACAAAACAAAACAAAACAAAAAACAATTCTCTTCTTCACTTTTGACTCTGATTCATCTAGAATTTACTTGATATGAGATTATGAGATAGGTAACCATGGTTATTTTCTTCAGATAGTTAATTTTCTAAATAAATAAAATTAAACATGTAAATCTTTTTTGAGAACTTTTTTATTCATTTACTTGTTTATTTGAGAGAGAGAGCAAGCTTCCATTAATTGATCCACTCTCTAACCGCCCCAAATGGCCAGAGCTGGACTGAAGCCAGGAGTTGACAATTCAATTCAGATCAATTTCTGCACATGAGCAGCAGAAACTCAATCACTTGAACCATCACTGCCGCCTCCCAGGGTCTGCATTAGCAGGAAGCTGGAATCAGGAGCTGTAGCCTGGAACTGAGCCCAAGAACTCCAATTTGGGAAGCAGGTATCCTAGCTGAGCATTATAACCTCTAGGCCAAGTTTCCACTCTAAAACTTCTATGTCTTGCCTTGTGATACCTTTTTCTATTACCACCTTTGAAATTAAAACATATGTTAAGATGTGTTTTGTGGTCATCTATCAATCTGTCTCTGTGCAACATATTTTTCTGAGTGTAACTACTAAAATCTAGACCATGTGGCAGGTTGCAGGCACTGAAACAGATAACACCGCACAAGACATCGGCAGTTCCTTCCTTTCTTCTTTTCTATTTCTTTCTCTCTCTCTTTCTTCCTTCTTTTCCTTTCTTTTCCTCTCCTCTCCTTTCCTTTCTTTTCCTTCCTATTGACTGATTGATTGCTCTATCTATTTTTGTCAAGCTTCCTGGCACTCAGTTGACTCGGAGGCCTATGGAATATAGGATGCAATTCTTGTTTTCTCACTCACCTGTCCATGATGTTTTTCTTCAACCAGATGGGTTTTGAGGACTCATGGGAGTCAAGAAAATATTTTGAACATTCCCTTCCTCCTCAATTTGAGAAAGGTCAGAATTTCTTTCTTGCAGCTGCAGCTATGCTTAGTATCAACAATAATTCTATAGTCAGGAAGCCCGAGTTTAAATTGTGGTTGTGTGCTAAGTTCATTGCTTTTGAACAGTGTCTGCTTTTGGGAGCCTCAGTTTTCTCATCTTTAAAACTGAGTTAATAGTACTTGTCTCACAGGAATCTTTCTGATTGAATCAGGAGTAGGTGGGTAAAACTCTTTAGAAATTATAAAGTGTGGTGGAGACAGAAAATATTATTTTTTATTTTTAGCCAAGCCAAAGAATAAACAGAGAGCAAGGCTCATATGTTGCTGCTGTTTTGACCATCCCATGTCTTTTCACACTATTTATTTTGTACTTATACCGACAGGAAGCTCTCAATAAATATTTATTGAATACATAAAGAAATTACCCAGCTCAGATAGATGCTAGTCTAATATAAACTAAGGGAAACACTTCCTGCCCAGAAAGTCTAAGCAAGTAAGTCATTATTTGCAATGGACTTCAATTGCTTTTAGCAGCTTATATATGAATACTGATATCCCAGAGTTTGGAAACCATCCTAAATATTGCTTAAAAGAATAGCAAGGATCTACAAGATAACACGTTAAACCTTTCAAATTTGATAGAGACATTTGTGTAAATCCTCACAAATTTCCACTTTGACAAACACAACATTAATATACACTCCCACCACTGAATATACTAACATGCAGCTAAAATGTTGGTGAGTTGATTTTTGATGATTGTATAAATCACCAAAATCATCATTAGGTTTGAGTCTAACTAGTTGGCCTTCGCTTTCTCTTGGGAGATTGTCTTTCCTGGTAACTCCATTGTCTGCCCTGTAGGCAGGTCTCAGAAGACTTTGGATTGTTCACTCACTCAATCTAGGATGAAGAAAGTTCCTGTCCAAAACAATATCCATCCTCGATCTTGATTCTTTTCTATCAGGAGAAAAAATATGAAGACCTGAACAAAGTTGATGAGGTCAGATAAATAGGAAGTAGAGGTGACGTGAAATCTCCAGCTGAGGGGGAAAAAAGTATGTTTAAACTCACTGGTCTTGTCAGTTTTGCAAAAAGGTTTATTCATATATTGGAAAAGTGAGTTATAGTGAGAGGGAGAGGAGGAAAAGTGAGAGAGGGAAGTAGAGAGAATCATACCTGTTGGTTCACTCCCCACATTCCCACAACAATCAAGACCTTAGTCAAATACAAAACAAGGAATTCCATGCAGATTTCCTTCATGGCTGGCATGAACCCAGATATTTGGACCACCATCTGCTGCTTCCCAGGCATATGAGTAGCAAGCTAGAGCTGAAGCTTGTAGTAGCCAGGACTTGAACCACACACATTCTCAGCTGAGATGCCATTTTCTCAAGTGTTGCTTTAACCACTGTGTCATGATGCCTACCTCTCTGGCCAATTTTAATTTCATTTTTAAAGATTTATTTCTTTGGAAAGGCAGATGTACAGAGAGGAGAGACAAAGATCTTTTGTTCATTCCCCAAGGGACCACAATGGCCAGAGCTGAGCCAAACTGAAGCCTGGAGCCAGGAGTTTCATCTGGATCTCCCATGCGAGTGCAGGGTCCCAAGGCTTTGGGTCATTTTCTATTGCTTTTCCAGGCCACAAGCAGGGAGCTGGATGGGAAGTGGAGCAGTTGGGAGATGAACTGGCACCATGTGGGATCCTGGAGGAAGCAAGGTGAGAATTTATCCCCTAGGCTATCATGCCAGGCCCTTAATTTCATTTTAAAAATGAGGAAAACTAGAACTTAGATTTTAAAAATGAGGAAAACTAGAACTTAGATTTGATAATTTGTTCTAGGTAAAGCATCTGGAAAAACCAGGATTTCAAACCTTTTTCGAAATCCATATTTCACATCCTTTACCATCTTGTTCATGGCTCTACCACAGACTGTTTTGGACATCATTTTTTTTTAAGTGCTTAGTAAAATCCAGATAATTCAGGAGTTGTGGAGAACAAGTTAGATTTGCTATGTAATTATAAGGTGAATTTTATTACACTTCAATTATCTCTGTGCATAATGGGAAGGATGAAGCAACTGGTAAGCAACTAGTGGTCTGTGCAGCTGAGCCCCACGCTGACCAATACAAAGTGGTCAGTGGCCATAGGGGTAGGACCCAAACACTCAATGTCAGCTCTGTGTGGTGATTTGGTGATCCCACCGATTGTGGTAGCACTCCCATGCATACATTTCACAGTTCTGCATCTGTCTGTGCATACCCAGGCATTTCCAGCCCCCACGCTAATGGGAATTTGTTCTGAAGAGAAATCTGCAATGAGGAGGAACTTCCATATCTCAAAAGAGGATCTCATTTTGTGTATCAGGTGCTAGAGCATTCTCTTTTCTGTCTTTTCTTATCAGCTCCCTGCCCTGTTGTGCCTCTCCATCATAAAGTCATCTGTTCGTGGGGAGGTGTGGAAACAGGGAGAGAAAGGAGGGAGATTTCATCTTCCTTCTCATGTTCCTTTAGTTAGGGTATGAAAGACAAGTCCTTCTGCCTGTCAACCCTAGGCCACCTGTGGAAACATAAAACCCTCTGAAGAATTCCCTTCATTCAGACTTGGAGACACACATCTCTCTTCTAAATTTGCAGGAATTATTTCCCAACTGAGCTCACGGTCTTTGTTATAATTCACACAATCTGGCTAAATGTTAAAAGGTCAGTATCACAAGAAAAAAAAAATCCCAAAGCTGAAAATCACCAGCAATAAAATAAGCTTGTAGCTCTCCAATATGCATCTGATAAATACATAAAAATATTTAGAATAAAAACTATTTTTAAACTTTAAATTTATTTTTAATAGATTAAGTATAGTTTGTAGACACAATTCTAAGACATAATGATATTCCCTTCCTCCCTCCTTTCTCTCCACTTTCCCTCCCACCCTCCCTCCCTCTCCCTTCTTTTTTTAGTTTTTGAAATAACATATGTTAAATTTACATTACATTTAAAAAGGCTTAATGCTTCACCAAATAAGAAGTTTAACAAATGGAAAAGAAAAATATTCTAGTTTAATGGGAATATAAGCACTGGCTGTAAATAATAATTGAATAGAAAAATGACCATTTCACACATATGTGGTCAATGTTGAAGTAATACCAACTATCATGGGATTGTATTATAAATACATGTATCGTCTCAGGCTTTGTCACTTGCTAGATTGTTTATATGGTCACCACAACAATATATTTGGGATACCAAATGGATGCTTAATTTCAAGTAAGTTTAGTAGATATATGAGATATTTTCAGGCTTTTCTAACAGTGCAAAATGCTGGGAGGCAAGAATATCTTCCTTTTTCTCTATTGGCCACTAAGATGAAAGATAATCCTTCCACATCTTTTGAACTGGAAAGTTGGTTCACAATGATGAACTTCAGTTGAAGCAATCCTCCCCCAATGAAGCTATGTGCATTGTCTGAGGAAGATCTGAACAATGAAAACTTCCCCAAAGTTGATGATGGTGTAATCTTTATTATTTGCCCTTGTACTATTACTAAACTTGAATTTTTATGAGGTGCTAGTTGGTCTAGAATGGAATTAATGTTCTTTTCAAACTTATCAACTAAATCTTAATATAGTATAAACTGTCAATCTACTTTGCAATTTATTTAACTACTTGAAAGTTCTTAATAATTGTTTTTGAAGATAAAAATTAACAGCTATCACATCATCATTAATTATACTAATGTTTAACTTTTGCAAGGATAAATATGCATTTATACTTCAACAGTTTTAAAGAAATTCAAGGCATAAGGCATACATGAGGGGATGTTTTTTTCAGCTTCAGGTTACATCTGGAATGCCTACCTCCAAGTTACAAATGAAATTTGAAAGTGAGCATTCCTATAATATCAATTAATCAGAATGACAGGTCTTATTATTTCACAGCTGTTATGTTGATTAAATATGAGAATAATCTACATCATCACATGATCTTTGATTGTTCATAAATATTAAGATATGAGAATGATATTGATGTTGAGTAATATTGGCCTTCATAGGGCCAAGATTGATGAACATTTGTCTTAATACTGAGTCTGAAATCTAATGTTGGGTGTGCCCTTGTTTCCATATTATATGATTTTCGAAGATTCAAACCAACTCTTCTCTGAAAGATCATAATTTCAACTTGACCTTAATATTCTGTCTAATGGGCACTTGTAGTATTTTTTTCTTTCATGGCCTCTCAGCAAAGATCTCTCTTTCTATTTCTATGTCACTCACTCACCCATGCATGCATTCACGATTCTCTGATTGCCCAATGTGGCAGGCAGTGTGCTAGGTCTGGGAGGTACAGCTGAAGACAAAAACAACTGCCTTTTCTCAAGCAGCCTCTATTTCTAGAGGTGGGGAAATGATTAAATATTGGATTGTTTGCTCACTATTGTGCAATTTGTGCAACTAAGGGAGTACAGAGTGCTGTGGAAACTCATGGAAATGTGGCCGCTAACGGCCTACATGGCAGAGAAGCCCTCCTGTGGGTTCTCACTGATCACTAAATGCTGGTTGGAAGTGATCTGAGAAAAAGTTAAACCAAATCAAACCAACCCAAGCTTTAATAGAGCTCTTACTCCCTTGCTCAACCTAGGCAGTACCTTTTAGAACCATGACATGATTTTCTATAATCCAATGCTGTTGCTGCTTCTTTTTTTAAATGCTATGCAAGGCTTTTGACCATGTTCACTCTTTTGCCTGCCCATGACCATTTTCCTTTTACTTCCCTGGGAATGACTCTTCTGGCCTCTGTCATGCCACCTGCTCCTGGTTCTCCACACTCTTGTTGACATCTCTTTCTTGAGCTTGCTTTCCTGAATGTGCTTTCTTGTCTCTCCTTTTGTGTGTGGAAACTCATCAATTGCCAAGTCTTGTGGCCCTTGGAATTTTCTTCTCTATCTTGGAGAGTTCATCAGAATGCAAGGTCTTCACATCTGTGGCCCAACAATTCTCCTATTTAAATCTTCCATAGCATACTTCAAACTACCTGTGACAGAGCCCATTCTCTCTTTTCATGTCTACCTCACTTATGTCATGGTCTTTCTCCTGTCAAGACCCATCACTAGGAAGAGAATGAAAATCAACCATTAACACTTTAGTCAGATTTTTTTTTTCCTTCTAGGAATGATAGCAACGATTTCATTTTAAGTCTCATAACAAGTTATAAACTACAGGTTATACCTCCAGTTTCAGGAATTTTAGAACCCATAAGTAATATGAAACATTTTAAAACTTTCACATTGCTGTGTAAATTTTTAAACCATCTTAAAATCATTGAGAATACATGTGATGTCCAATTAAAAGAAAATGGGTTCAAAAAAGTTTGTGAAATATCTTTCTGTTTCCAAAAAATGTACACTACGTATGTATATACCAGGCAGGCATCCTTGAAATTTCATGAAACAGAGTATATTATAAAAAAAATACATGAGTCCCATTTTTTTGCACCAAAATAAACCTGTTAATTCCAGTTACCACAATTTTTTTTAAAGAATGTGTTTATTTGAAGGGCAGAGAGGCTAGTGCAGTGTCATACATAATAGGCTAATCCTCTGCCCTAGGTGCCAGCATCCCATATGGGAGTTTCATATCCCGGCTGCTCCACTTCCACTCCTGCTCCCTGCGATTGCCTGGGAAAGCAGTGAGGAATGGCTCAAGGCCTTGGGCCCCTGCACCCAAGTGCGAGACTTGGAAGAAGCTCCTTGCTCATAAGTTTAGACCAACTAGGCACTGTGACCATCTTGGGAGTGAACAGGATAGAGGATATCCCTCTTTGTTTCTCCCCCTCTCTCTGTAACTCTTTCAATTCTTTGGTGTTTTCAAGTATTTGAAGGGTGAAGTCACAGAAAGAAAGGAAGAGACACAGAGAAGGATCTCCATGAAGAGTGGCCAGATCTAGGCCAGGTCAAAGCAAGGATCCAGCAGCTTTATCCTTGGGTACAGGTGCCCAAACACTTGTGCCATCATCTGCTGCTTTCCCAGGAGCATTTGCAGGATCAGATCAGAGGTGGAGCAGCCAGGACTCAAACAAATGCTCATATGACATGCTGGCATCACAGGCAGCAGCAACTTTAAACTAAATGTCACAGTGTTGGCATCACCAGAGGCTTTCTTAAGTGTTTTTGCATGTATATGTATCTATATGATTTTAATTCACTTTGAGTGTTCCCCAAAAAGTCATGTGTTGGAAGTAGCTCCTCAGTGTGATGGTGCTGAGGAGTGATGAGACCTTTGAGAAGTAGTACCTAATGAGAGTGCCTCATACAGTCTTAGCAGGGCTTCAAAGATCATGCATGTGTATTCCATAAACTTGCATATGCAAATTGTAAGAGCGAGCCTGATCCCTGCATTGTTCTCTGGCTTCTTGTTATGTGCTGTGATCTCTTTCTCTTGCACATGCTCCCCACCAGAGCCATCAGAAGTGTCATGTCCTTGAACTTCCAGAATTGTGAGCCAAATAAATCTCTTTTCTTTATTCAGTGAGTTTGTCCCAGGTATTTTGTTATAGTAATTGAAAAGAGACTGATACACAAATATAATCAAAGATGCACACTATACATATACAAAAATGTATGTGTGTATATATTATGCATATGATACTCTGTGTATATACATGTGTACCTGTACATATGTATTATATGCATATGTGCATATGTATATAATGTATATATACATATCTGTATATGTGCACATATGTATGTATATACATACTATGTATACTGTATAGAAACATACACAGTGTGTGTGTTAGAATTAGTGAGTGTGTTCGTTATTTATTCCTGCTTAACAAATTATCCCCAAATTTAGTGGCTTAGGGCAACAATCTACATGTCTCTCAGAATCTTAGGTCTGCATTCACTGAACAGTTAATTGGGGCTGCAGAATTTGTTTCCAGGATTTCTGACTCACATGGCTGTTGGCAGGAGGCCTCAGGTCTTCACCATATGGAACATTCTATTGGGCTGCTTGAATGCCCCCATATGGCAGTTGGCTTACACCATAGAGACAGTGTGGGAAAAAAGAGTGAGCTAGGGGGTAAAGGAAAGAGTTGGAATTGCAATACATTTTATGACCTAGTTTCAGAAATTATGCATCCTCACATCTGTTACCCAGAATGCAGTTGTTAATTCTGACTCACTCTCAATGGAATGGGAATTAGGCTATATCATTTGAAGGGAGGTATGTCAAAAACTTTGTGGATATATGTGAAAACATTGATGCAAACGCATCAATGAGAATAAATGTAGCATATTCTTGGTTTTTATTTATTTTAAAACTGTTTTTGACAGAGTCACAGAGAGGGTGACAGAGGGACAGAGACAAGGAGAAAGACAGGGAGTTCATTCATGTGCTGCTTCATTCACCAAAAGCCTACAGCAGCTGAGGGTGGGCCAGGACAAAGCAAACTCTCTCAAAATTGATGGTAGGTATGCAAGTACTCCACCTATGGCTTTTCCTAACCCGGGTTAGACATTACGAGGAAGCTGAAATTGAAAGCAGAGGTGAGTCTGAAACTCAGGAATGCTGAAATGGGATATGGGTGTACTAAGTGGTGTTGTTACTCGCAGCACTACATAAATGCAACACCTTAAACAATGAGTACCTTTGAGTGGTGAGATTATGAGTTATTTCTTTATCTGTACTTAAAATACTTTTTAAAAATTAATTACATTGCATTATGTGACAAAGTTTTACAGAGTTTTATAGACACTGGGACTCCCCCCACCCCTCCCCAAACCCTTCCCCATGGTGGATTCCTCCACCTTGCTGCGACACCACAGTTCAAGATCAGTTGAGATGCCTTCATTGCAAGCATATACCAAGAATAGAGTCCAGCATCTCATTGTCCAGACAAATTCAACGGCTTGTTGGGGAGACCATCTCTGGTCTGAAGGTAGAGCCAGCAGAGTATCATCCCTATCAATTAAAAGCCCTGACATAACATCAGCAACAATTTATAATGTTATGGAATTAATTGACATAGTATTGAGTAACCAACATGTTAAGAGAAAAAAAATGCAAGTTCTTTACTACATCCTGTGACTCCTTCGTTGACATCTCAATTTTAGTTTATACACCTTAAAATGGCTATAGATTACCATTCTGCTGTCTCATGTCTATTTTCATTATAGTACTTAGCATTATATAGTATTAAAGCATAATTTTGCTGAACTTGGCTTTTTTTTCTTTCCCTATTTTTTTTCAGGTAGTCTAGACTGTCTTATAACTCTAACAAGACATATGTCAACAATTGAGGTGCAGAACAGTTTTTAGGAGGGGTGTGCAGAGAAATCCTCAATACCCTAGGGAAATGAGCCAATCCCAAAAGGTTAGATACCACATGTTTGCCTTAGTTTAAGATGATATGATATCAATATGAAAAACAGCATATGTAAATTGTAATATTATCTCAACCTGAAACAGCCTATCTCACATGCAATAAGATATTGTGAAGTAACCAATGAACCAACAATCAATGTGAGTCAGACTGCTTATGATCTACATCAAAGAACTGTAAAAGCTAATATACTTTTAATACCCTATGTTACCCCATAGTGGGGAGGGAGAGCAGAGCAATCTTCCATCTCCCTAGAATGTATAAGGAAGACGTGTAATATAACCTTCCAGGATCATAACTGGTAACTCATAGACAACAGATTCGAATCAGCACTAGACAATAGTAAAACTACAAAGACATATAAGGGGAATTAAGAGCAGTCCTGACAACCTCTTAACAAGAGGTCATATGCACAGAGCAGGGGGGGACCCCAGAGTGGAGCAGGGGGACAGGAGGAGGCTTGTGTCCCAACCCTGAAGACTCATGGATTCTCACCAAAGACCATCAGTATGAGCACCAAGGACTACATCCCAACTGCCAAGGAGACCATGGGGAATTGGAGTGCCTTCAGTGGCCGAGAACTCTGAGGTCATCCACTCCCGCTTGGATCCACCACATGGGATGAAAGAAATCCAAATCCTTCCTCGCAGGATCCAAGGGCATCAGAACAACAGCCAGGAGCCCTGAGCGGTCTGCAGAAACAGGGGAACAGTAAACTTCCTTCAGGACTAGGAAGGGAAGCTTTCTCTGGTCCTCGCTTGGTTCCAACTTTGGGTCCCTACCCTTTCTCGCAATGACCATCAGAATCGCTCCAGAAACCCCTCAAAACAAACAAACAAACAAAACTCTAGAATAGACAGAGAACAAGGAGAGCTTGGAATCAGACAGGAAACAGCATGGATACACTTATACCTTACTAGGTGTATTTAAAATATTTACATAGGCAATACATGAAAATAATAAAACATTTTCCAAAGGTGTTTCCCAAATTGTATAATGATAAAACATTATAATACTCTATAACACTCAACATGTTTCCTGAAAGACACAATGAATTTCTCTGAGATGGTTTGCCAGAAATGATTCCACAGCACAGAACTCCTCAAGCACATATCATTATCCTCAATTTACAGGTGATAAAACCTAGGCATTGGGAGATTAATTGAGGTTAACCAACTTACCAATGTCATAGAGTAAAGAAGTGGTATAGATGAGATAAAGCCTAAGCAGGCTAGTTCTATGTTCTACGATCTTAAAAGAAATAAATCATCCATAATACATATTGGCTTGATTAGAATCACCTATTGATTGTACAAACCCCAGGTTGGAGAAATAAAAGAGTGAGAGCTGGTCTAGTGAGTGAAATATTGATAGAAAAGTGGGACTGGTAGCTAGGCCTTGAAGGAAAGGTAAAGCAAACTGGGGATGGAATTCCAAATGAGAAATGCAACCCAGCAAAAGGTCACATGTTTGTTGGGATCTGGCCTTTTCCAAAGATGCCCCGGTGACATTAGTCTAGGTAAGTGGATGGGATCCTGGCAAATTGTATGAGTTAAGATAGAATGAAGTGAGGTAGGAGTAAGCACTGAGATGTCAGATCAGACATGCCTCAATTGGTCCATGCCCCTCATCCTAGACATGGGAAATTAAGGCTTGTGGAGGAAAATGATTCATTTGCCCCAAAACTTATTTCATTTATTGTATAGTGTTAAGATCGTTAAAATATTACAGAATTTTTTTTCTTTTAAAATTCCTTATTACTGGGGTCAGCGTGGTGGTATAGCATACTAATCTTCCCCCTGCTAGTGCAGGTATCCTAATATGGGCACCAGTTTGTTTCCCGGCTCTTCCACTTGTGATCCAGCTCTCTACATATGGTCTGGGAAAGCAGTGGAGAATTGCCCAAGGTCCTGGGACCCTGTATCCACATGGAAGACCCAGAGGAGATTCCTGGCTCCTGGCTCCTGACTTTGGATCAACTCAGCTCCTGGCCGTTGTGGCCATTTGGGGAGTGAACCAGTGGATGAAAGACTCTGTTCCTCCTTCTTCTCTGTAAAATCTGCCTTTCAAATAAAGATAGGTAAATCTTGGGGAAAAATCCCTTATTTTTTACTATTAGATATTTTGTAGGACAAACAATAAGGGAGCTCCCCTCCTTTTTAAAGATTTATTTTTATTTGAAATGCAAAGTTACAGAGAGAGAAAGAGAGACAAAGAGATCTTCCATCCACTGCTTCATTTTTCAAATGGCCACAATGGCCTGAGCTGGGGTGATCTAAAGGCAGAAGCTTAAAGCCTGAAACCTAGAGCTTCTTCTGGGTCTCCCACATGCATGTAGGAGCCCGAGGCTTTGGGCCGTCCTCTGCTGCTTCCCAGGCCACAGTCAAGGAACTGGATTAGAAGTGGAGCAGCCAGGACTCAAACCTATGACCACAGAGGATGTCGGTGCTGCAGGCAGAGGCTTAATCTACTACACTATGGTGCCAGCTCCACAGGGAGCACTTTTCTAAAATGGACCACTGTAGGCTATAGCTTATTCCATATTAACATAAGTTATATATAAAGTCTGGGTGCTAGACCAACTTCACTGAAATCAAAGAAGACCCATTTATAAAGTTATCCAGGTACTTCATGTTAGTGTGGTAAGATTGATGTATTTATTTAGTACATGTTCTGAGTACAAAAAGCTTTTGAAAGCAGACATACAAACCTGTCTCCAAGGATTAAGCAGTTTAAAGTCTATAAAAAGTTGGAAATCACCAAAGCTGGATATTTTCACCAGATGTTGGAGTGGCATTACTCTCAGAAATCATTTCCAGATGGGATATTGAAATCTCCAAATAACAAAAAAGACTTTATTTGCTTTGCTTTCTTCTGATTACCAAAGTCTATATTGACACAAAGCACTTCCAGATCTGGCCTCATTACTCTGTGGTGCAAATACCCATTTCCTACTGCAGACTCTTAGATGACCTTTTAATGTTAATTGTCCAGAAAGTTAGGATCAACCAATTATTTTCTTTTGATGTCTAAAGATAACTGGTGGATTTTAACCAACCTACCCCCCATGTTTTCCCTCAGTAAGGATCCAAGGGGTTTTTCCACAAATGGGTTTCAACTCCTGGATTAGTTGGAGTTGCCTAGTTCAGCCTAAAGTCCAAGGTTATTCAACGTATGCACACATAGCCCAGGGAACAAAAGAAAGCATCTCTACCTTGCTGAGGAATTCCCAGCACACCAACACTACCTTATGCAGGGCTCTAGTTGTTTTCAAGAATGAATTAGTTCATTCTTTCTGCTTCATGTCCACTTTCTTTCTCTTTCCCTTCCTTCCACTCTTTACTCCTTTCTCTCTCCCTTCTTTCCTTCCTTCCCAGCAACAAGATGAAAAACAATATGTAATTATCATGGGGCAACCAGGGAAAAAAACTTGTATGTGACATTGTCAAATAAGTCAGGCCAGTAGCTACACAGTTAATGTACCCAGTGGTGCCTCTCACTGAAGGTTAGGTCTTTTTAGTAAATAATGTGGGCAAAATGATCTTCAGGAATCCATTAAGGCTCTTGTACAAGTGCCCAAGGGAATGAGTTTAGGGTTTCCTCTACTTGGAAACACTCTGCTCCTGTGGCCTGCGGGCCTTCCTACCCTGCCACAGTTCTGGCTCCCTGGTGCTGCACCTGGCTCAGCTTTGTCCTCCCCTCACGTGCTGCCATTTGGAGGGGCTCCTGTTCACACACTCATACTCATGTGGTTTTTGGCCTATTCTGGCTGAGCTGCTTTTACCTCCTCGTCCCCAACCCAAATCTTTCAATCAGCATTAATTATTCCCATTTTGTATTACCTCTTCTGAGGCTTCTTATTGAATGCCATTTCCTTGGCATTTTTCTGCCTCTTTGATTATTCTTCAGTCATACTTTCTGTCCTTTACAACTTTACCAGGGACTTTTTTTTAAAAAGAAAATTACCCCTGCTAATGGAATTTAAATTGGAGGGCTATAAGACACACATTTAGCAAATGTTTCATAAAGACAGCATGTACGATTTTCCTTTCGCTACACACTTCTTATTGTGAGTCTTTAAAACCACAACTTTATATTTGTGGGAAACTTTGCTATAGATACTGTATTAAGATGGAGAAAAAGCTTGAGTTCAGTATCTGGTTATGAAATTATTTCTGTCACTCATTAGTTTTCTGCTGATATAATGTTGCATTAAACCAATACCTAAATTTTGAGCAGTTTACAAAAGACATTTTACCCCACTCTGCTGGTTGATGGGGACAGCAGCTAGTAGGAGCATATAATCATAACATAGATATAATGTGGATATTAGAGAGGAACAGTTGGTGAAAGATGAGATCCCAGAGCAGGGTAGGTGGCAGATTTACAAGAGCCTCATCTACCAGATAGTGAGAAACCCCAGAGCCTTTAAACAATTGCTATGGTTTTATCATAGAGGATCCCACCCAATTATGGATATAATTGGGCCATACTTCCCTTTATCCTTTTTACATTCTAACCTTGGCACTAGCCACACATTTGCAGTTGTTAAAAAAAAAAGAGCACACTTTCTCCCCCTTTTATATTCTTCTAGAGATTGTTTCCCCCCCCAGGGGCCAGTGCCATGGCTCAACAGACTAAATTCACCATATTCAAGTGCCGGCATTCCATATGAGCCCTGGTTTTTGTCCTGGCTGCTCCACTTCCCATCCATCTCCCTGCTTATGGACTGAGAGAGCATCATAGGATGGCTCAAGTCCTTGGGACCCTAGCACCCAAGTGGGAGACCCAGAAGAAGCTCCTGGCTCTTGGATTTGGATCAGATTGGCTCAGCTCTAACCACTGCAGTGAACCAGCAAATGGGTTCTTTCTCTTCTTTATTCTGTAAATCTGCCTTTCCAATTAAAACAATACACATTTTAAAATACAGAATGATTTCATTTTTTTCATTGGAAAGTCAGATATACAGAGAGGAGAGATGGAGAGGAAGATCTTCCATCCATTGGTTCACTCCTCAAGTGGCCACAACAGTGGGAACTGAGCCGGACTGAAGCGAGGAGTAAGGAGTTTCCTCCAGTGTCCCACGCGGGTGCAGGGTCCCAAGACTTTGAGCTATCCTCTACTGCCTTCCCTGGCCACAGGCAGGGAACTGGACAGGAAGTGGAGCAGTAGGGATACAAACCAGTACCTATATGGGATCCTGGCACATGCAAGGTGAGGATTTTAGCCACTAGACTATTGTGCCTAGCCCATATCTTTTTTTTTTAAATAAATATTTGATTTTATGCATTTCAAATGGCATAGTTACAGAAATGGAGAGGAGAGAAGGAAAGAGGGATGGAGGGGAAAGGAGAAAGAGAGAGATCTTCTATCATCTGGTCTGCTGGTTTGTTCTTCAAGGGACAATGATAGAGGAAAACTTTAACTATCGAATCAAAGAAAATGAGTATGAATCAGAAAGAAATAGATAGAAATCAGGAGCAAGAGAATAAACTACTTGGGGAAGCTTATCCCAGGCAAATGGAATAGCCAGTGGAGTGCATGAGTGTGGCTAGAAAAAGGGATTAAGAGGGATTAGAGTGGACAGGGCCTGGGAACTAAATAAGGGTAAGACTCATAGGCTGTGGCAAAGGATTTGGATTTTCTTCCACAGGAAGTGGGAAGCCAGTAGTTTCATATTAAGAACGTACCTTCCTCCAATCAGTCAAACAAATGGCAGGCTCTCTCACTACACAATTGATTGATCAATTGATGCATTCTGTCACTTAAGTTCCTGCAAGGCAGGAAGGCCTTATCACCATACTGGGATCATTGAAGATATTGGTGACAGAACACATTTAATAGATCCTCTTTCAGAGTCAGTTTCTAAGAATCCCTTGTGGAAGATTTTTGTCCAGGAACAGCCTGGCAACACTTTGTTCTCTCTTGTGGTTGAGGTCTGGGTGCCATGCAGACCACCTGTTCTGGCTTGAACTCCCTAGCCAGAGACTCTACCTTTATTAGCCAAAATAACTCACATGCCAGGAGTGAGATGGCTCTGACATCACCAAAACTGTTGGGATCAACCACCATGGTGGATTAATAGTTTTGTCATGATCAGTTCTAAATGTACAGTTAACCAGCCACTTGGAAAGCTTTTCTGTCTGCTCTCTTGTAAATTCAAACAATTGTTGGACTGCTCAAGATGAAATTATGTATGTTAAAGGCCTAGTGCTGTGCCTGGGCCATAGAGTGCCCAGGGAAAAGTCAGTTTTCTTTGCTTTCCAAATGCTCTCATGTTTAGTGACTATAGCCAAGACCTCCTGAAAACAGAAATTCCTTCAGAACCTCCATTTTATGAGGAATTTCAAGTATTGCATGAGTCGGCTTTTCATTACTAAACAATCTAGACAATGTAAGTTTATATGGAACAGATTTATCTTGGTTCACAATTCTGGAGACTCAAAGTCTAAGGTTGGATAGGCTTAATGGGTTTAGCATTTGGTGATGGAATTTTTGTTGAGAGTTCCAAGTTGGCTCAGAGCAGGCAGCATGCATACCTGCCTATATAGGTCTCTGTGATCTCTAATACAACTGCCAGGATTCATGGGGACTCTGCCCCAATAAAAGGCTGTTTCTAACCATAATCACTGGATGATTTCTACATTCTTAGCACTATTAAAATAAGTCATTGAGGACTAGATTCCTGAGTTTGAGGAAAAAAACATTCAAACCATAGAAGTATTAAAATGTTAAAGCAAAACTTAAAGTGTGTGTGTACATGGATGCTCTCCCACTCCAATCCCGATTCAGTGAAGGATGGAGGAGACAAACCACTGGAAGTGCTTTTGGCAGACTTTAGTCTGTCCTTTCAGAGACTCAAGAGTGGTCTCCCAACGCCTCTCCTCCCCGAGATGGTCCGCTTCAAATCACTGATTGATGAGAGAGTGTAGAGATCTGACAATTTGGGATAACCCTGAAAGCTCCAGGGCTTCTTGAAAGAGAAACAGATACAAGGAGCACATGAGTTGTCTACACATGAGGTTGTTTTCACAGCTGTATAACACCTTGATGTCTTCCCATAATCAGTCCTGTTGCCTTCCTCTTTGCACAGGCACAAGTCCTAAGATCATTCACTCACCATTCCCTAACTCCTTGTGCTTTCTGGTTTCCAGAAAATCCAGCATGTAACAATTAAAATTCCTATTATCTTCTTATGATGACCATGAAGTTCATGTAAACTATTTCTACACAATTTTTAGCATTTGTATCCTGTATCTGAAAGGGTGTTCAATCTATATGCTGTTCACAAAATACTTTTTTCTTTTATGAAGTATAAAAAGGACAGAGACTCAAATAGCTAAAACAAATAATCTCCACAAGTTCACTAATTTGCAATGGATCATTGTTTCTTTTTTTTTAAGATTTATTCATTTATTGGAAAGTCAGATATACAGAGAGGAGGAGAGACAGAGAGGAAGATCTTCCATCCAATAATTCACTCCCCAAGTGAGCGCAACGGCCGATGCTATGCCGATCGAAACCCAGGATCCAGGAACTTCTTCCCAGTCTCCCACATGGGTGCAGGGTCCCAAGGCTTTGGGCCATTTTCTGCTGCTTTCCCAGGCCACAAGCAGGGAGCTGGATGGGAAGTGGAGCTGCCGGGATTAGAACCAGTGCCCATATGGGATCCTGGCGCGTTCAAGGCGAGGACTTTAGCCACTAGGCCATGCCGCTCGGCCCATCATTGGTTTCTAAATATTTATTAATTAAAAGTGATGGCATGAGATGTATAACAAGAAATTAACTACAGTAATCTATAACTTTATGTATCCTATCAGCCTACAAGGGAAGAAGGAATTACTGGCACTGAAGTGTTAATTCAGAGTCAGAAAGATCAGGAAATTGGGAAAGGTCTAAAAGAGACGGCGTACCGTATTTGTAACAATCCCAAACAACTTGGGAGTTTGCAAGCACTTTTAAACAAACTACATACACATGGCAATATGTGTCCTTAGCAGAGAATGTCCTTGAGAAAATTAGTCTCAAAGAGGTTAAATGGGGGTGGTTGTGGTGATTAAATAAGAAAATGGATGGATGGTACATGGTAAATGCTCAATAAATGATAGCTGCTGCTGTTGTTATTCAATGTGGCATCTGGCTAGCAGTCCTCAGGGAAGCTTCTCTCAACATCTAACAAAAATGCTAATGAAAGCTTACAGGGAAAAAATAAAGCTCTCAACACAGAAAATAAGACTGGTGTGTAATATAATAGCAGAACTTTAAAGAAACTGGAATGAATACCAGGATAACAGAAGCTGAATTTGGACATAAAGGCAGCCTCATAAATGGTAGAAAAAGATTTTGTGCTTCAATCACTGAAGAATCAGTTATCTAGAGATCCAGCGTTGGAGCCAGCCAGAAACCTGGGGCATCTGTTTTTCCAGAGCATGAGAAGAGAAGGTACACCTACACCTTCAGGCAACAGAGTGATAAGACATGATTTATACAGGGACATTATAGGAAAATTATCCAGTAGGGTAGCAGTGAGTGCTGGGAGTTGAAGTTTAATATGCATCTTTAGCTCTGAGTACTAAACCACCAATTTGTGAGATAGGAATAAGACACCTCCTCTCAAGGTACAAAGTTAAGTTTTGCCTTGCTTACATATCAGTCTTCCATTTTGCTGTAACCAGAAGAACGGTGTTCTACAATCAGCCCTGAGCTGTGAGCAGGACCAAGTAGTAAGATGAAAAAAAGAAAATGTAGCAATGGAGGTTGTGAAAACTACTGCACAGCAAGGAGGCAGAAACACAATGTAGAAGACTTAGAAGAATGCCAAACTTCTGATAATTAAGTGAACTCAGACAAAAACTTCAGGAAACTAGGAGAGGAATTCAAAAAGTTCATGGAAAGTGTATATTATAAAATAACTATGCATATACTTCAAACTTTTTGGCACCAAACCAAAAAGCTTTAATTCGATTTTCCAAAACCGTTGTGAATTTCCCTTCAAGGTCAGCATTTGAAAGAGCACTGGAAGACACAATCTGCATGTACATTTTTCTTATCAAGGACAGTATATTATTTTTTAGAAATCTGATCTACAAACAAAAACGTCAAAGATATTGCAAAATGAGAAGCTGCATGATTTTTAAAAATCTGAGGCTGTTAACATTTTTTATAATGTGATTAATAAAAACAGATGATTAATGGGGACTATCAGTAGTGGTCAAAGAATTTAAGATTATATTATATCCCTGTCTCAAACATAGGAGACTCAAATAATATCATTTCATTCTTCATTGAGATTCTAATATGGATTGGAGAGTAAATTGTTTTTAAAAAAAACTTCTAAGAACTGATAGTAGAGTCAAACCAAATTATTAATAATGAATTAAAAAAAAGAAAATCAAAAGAATTTAAACTATAAAAGTATATAATAAGGTGATAGAGGCCAAATTACTAATAACAATATACTTGCAGATTGAACTCCAAAATTTTAAGTTCTAAATCTTACTTTTCAATGAAATATGTCTAATCCCAAATTAAAAAGTTGCACATTTTTTCAATTGTGTTTGCTGACTATCAAGTCAACTAATGAGGGAATGTCTGATTAACCCAGGAGTTTGGATATTGCATACCAGGATCTACATGTGGCACATCAAGTTACACCATCACTCTGTGTGATGCTGGCATCTCATATGGGGCCCCGAGATCAAGTTCTGGCTGCTCCACTTTGAATGCAGCTGCCTACTAAAATTCCTGAGAAAGTAGTACAGGATAATTTAAGTACTTGGGATCCTGCTGCTCACACAGAGATGCAGACTGAGTTCTAGATTCCTGACTTTGGCCTGTTCCAATCCCTGCTGTTGCAGACATACGGGGGAGTGAACAGAAAAATGAAAGCTTTCTTTCCCTCTCTCTCTCTTTCTCTCTCTCTCTTGCACATGCCCTTGCACTCTCTGTGTATGTATCTCTCTCCATTTTCTCTGTTACTTTACCTTCCAAATACATGCTACTTCAAAAACTAATGTCTGCATTCCATATCCAGGTACCTGAGGTTGAGTTTCAGCTACAGTTTCTGACCCCAACTTTCTGCTAATGCACACCCTTGGAGGCAGCAGATAATGACTCAGGTAACTATGTTCTGCCACTCACTTGAGAGAACTGGATTGAGACTCCAGCTCCTGACTCTGGCTAGGCCCAACAAAGACTGATGTAGG
The DNA here is from genome assembly GCF_017591425.1 of Ochotona curzoniae. Lineage (NCBI taxonomy): Eukaryota > Metazoa > Chordata > Mammalia > Lagomorpha > Ochotonidae > Ochotona > Ochotona curzoniae. The sequence continues at coordinate 12,737,060 of NW_024465023.1, read as the reverse complement.
AACCGGTGGGGTGACCCATTGGAAAGGAGCACTTTCTGTCTCCTTGCTTATTTAATTAAACAAATGAAAACTACTAATTAATTAGATCAAATTTCATGAAATGTAATCAGTGTGGTTATACAACAGTATCTTGAACTATGTATCTTTTGTGGAATGTGTTCTTTTTTAAATCAATTAATTAATTTTTTGTTTGCTTTATGACAAACAAAATAAACAAAAATAAATAGGCACTGGGGTCTTTTGTGAATTTTCACAAGTGCATCATGCTTCCACTGAGGTGTCTCCCAACAATGTATTCTTTAACGCAATTCTGATCAAAGCACAATGTAATTTTTATTTTAACATGAAAACTTAACATTAAGAGTTTTTTAGTTGTAATAATTAAAAGGGAATGAGAAGAAAAAGAGGGAGGGAAGGAAGGAAGGTATGGTGGGAATTATCATGTTTTTAAAACTGTGTATATAAAATATTAAAAATGGTACTGCAAAAATTAGGGGGAAAAGAGGGGAGTTTGAGGGAGGAAGAAAAGGAAACAAATATGGTTAACATTTTACAACTGTATTTATAAAATAAATGAGATCTGTTCTTTTAATAAAAATTATAAATAATATTTTAGGAAAATAAAAAATAAATACTTAAACATGAGATATGTGCAGCTATTATACAAGATACTAAAGTATACTAATAAACTTTAATAATTAAAGTCTCACAATGTTACTAGAATTTTAGAAATCCAGGTATTTGTGGATATGTTTATATTACTTGAATTTATGGATTATTCAGTAAATGATGTTAAGCCAATGGTTGACCGAGAGAAAGATCAGAAAAATTAATTAAAAATGTATTAAAGATCACAATTTTAAAAGTCATGTCATAAACATAAGAATATAAACTAGAATAGAATATAGAAAATATTATATCCTTGTGGTGGAGAATCACCATAGAAACATGACTCCAAGGCTTAAACCTGAGGAATCATGCTGAATTTAGAATGTGATCAAATTCATTTATTGACACATTTGATTCTAGCTCCCTTTACAAAGACACAGTTCAGTCTCCTACAGAGACTATTTGGCTGATATTTTACATAAATGTTGGCCAACCTCTAACTGGCATTTAGTCTACCAGTTAAGACAATGGATTAGACACTAGAGTTCTATATCAGAATACCTGGGTTCCAGTCCCATCTCTGGCTTCTTATTTTAGCTTCCTGCCAATGCAGAACATAGGAGGCAGGTGATGGCTCCAGCAGTTTGGTTCCTGTTACCAAGATGGGAGACTTTAATTGAGTTCCTGGCTTCCAACTCTAGTCTACTTCAGCCCCAGTCACTGTGGGTATTTGAGCAATGAAATGATGGGAAAGAATTCTCTCTGTTTGTGTCTTTCTGTCTCGCAAATAAATAACTCTTTAAAGAGTAATAAAAATGTTTGCTGACCCTTGACATCAACCACAAAGCAATTTTATGTGGTCAAATCTAATAACTCTGGCACAGAAAGCAGCATCATAAATAATAAGTAACTAGGAAGAATATTTGCAATACATGGCATAACATGGTTGTACTATATATGATATCATACATATATTTTTACAAAACAACAACAAAATACACTAGTAGGGAAAAAAACAGAAACAAACAAGCAGTGCACAGCACAAGCATCATAAATAGCCAATAAACCAGTGAAAAATGTCATGTTTCAGTCGTTTTTAAAAGTAAAGTTCTTTCTTAGAAAAAACAAAAACTTATCTGAAAGACAGAGAAACATGAGTGATCTTCCATCTGCTACTGGTTCACTCCTCAAATGTCTATCACAGGCAGGACTGGGCCAGGTTGAAATCAGGAACCTAGAACTCCATCTGAGTCTCCCATATGGGTAGGAGAGACCCAAACATTTGAGCCGACAGCTTGTGCTTCCCATGAGCATTAGCAGGATTCCATGGGAAATGGAACTGAACGTGAGCCCAGGCATTCTGATATAATATGTGGACATTCAAACAACAGCTTAACCATTGCACCAAATCCCCCCCTGTGGAATGCCTTTTTTCTTTCTTAAAAAAAAAAAAGGAAGTGCAGACATTAAGCAAACCAAAAGAAGGAAAATATTTAACATGGGCCACAAGACTCTTGAACCAGAGAAACAGACTCTTGCAGGCTGGTGTGAAAACCGAAGAACTGGCAGCAAATAGGAAAAGCTTTAAAATTTCTGCAATCAACCCTCAGTAGCAGTGGGAGCTGATTCTAGGTCCCGTACTTCCCAGATGAGCAAATTCTGCAAATGCTCAAGTCCCTTTTATAAAATGGCATAGGATTTGCATTTAACCTATGCACGCCTTTTGGTATACTTTAAATCATCTCTAGTATACAATGTAAATTTTTATTATCTTCTTTAGGGGATAATCACAAGGAAATAAACTCAATCCATGTTCAATACAGAAATAATATTGTGTGTGTGTGTGTGTGTGTGTGCGTGCGCGCGTGTATGCTGTTGATGAACAGTTGATTGAATTCCTGGATGTGAAACTTTTGTGCAGACACTGAGGGCTAGCTATGTACTTTCTGATAAAATAGCTCCACTACTAGGATTTGCTCTAAAGAAACAATTAAGCAGAAGTGCAAAGACTAATTTCTAAGAATAACCACTGCAAGATTGTGTATACGATGGTAAAACATGGGTGGAAGTAACTTTACACATAAAAGGATACGGCGTTGCTGAAGTAAATGATCAACTAGTAGGATAAAATATTTCAAGCTATTAAAATTATATTGTTTGATATTTTTAAAGTAAAAATGTTCAGAATACATCCTTTAGAATAGAAGATTGGTTAAAAAACAATGAATACACTGCATTTGTATTTTTAAAAAGGAATTCACATAAAAATCCCTGGCAAATATCGGTTAATATTGGTTCAAGCTGCCTTGTGGGATAACAGATGATTTTTATTTTGTCCTCTTTGCTTATTCATATGTTAATGTTTTACGGAGCTGTCTCATCCCTGTGGGGTGCAAAGAGGAAATGGTTTTCCCTTACTCCATTTTCAGCACTCACTCCCACTACTATGCCTTACAAAAAAACCTTGCTGGGTCACAGAGTCCTTCAAGACAGCTTGGGATGGTTCCTTCGATTCATTTCTGGATATTAACAACCTGTCCATTTCATTTGCCCTTCAGAGATTTTTGTTTTCCCTAGGGCCTCTTAGGTTTGTGGCTTAAGCAGTGTGAACATGGTCTGTAGGGGGCTCCTGGGGAGGTCTGTTTTTAGCCTCTTACTCTTCCTGCCACAGGTCGGGTGTGGAGGAAGGGAAAACAGGAGAGATTAGGAAAAACAGCCAACAACTTGGCTGACAACCTGCTCTTGGTTATTGCTGCTTCTTTGGTGGGGTCCTAGGTACCCTCTGTGTGATGAGGTCTAAACGCCCACTTTTGTCAGGGGCAATGAGATGTTTACCATCTGCCTCCTTTTTAATCTCTTCCAACCCACTCCTCCTCTCTAGCTGTGCTCAACTGCTTCCAGTTAAGCTCTGCTGTCTGCTGTCTGCTCTGCTCTGTTTAGAAAGATCCAGAAATCTCTACTGGAGATGCCCTTGAATCCTCTCCTGTGGCTTGATTTTTAAGGTGTTTTGTTTAGCTTTGCTGAAGGGTAGCACTGTAGTGCATTTCAGAGTGGAGTGGGGAAAGAATTAGGACTCTACAACCCTCCTTACATGTCCAACGAGGTGGGACTATAGCAATGCCATCTTTCTCTTATCCCTATATCCTTTGATAAATTGAGGATGATGGACTTGTTAAAAACCTCAGTGGATTTGTTTCTTAGAATATTGTAGGAAGTTCTTTGTGAAGAATGCAGTGAATAATGTTACAAAACATGAACATGTGGGCATGTCTTGCTTTGCCAGCTGTCAAACAAATCATAAAATTATAAAATTACAGAATAGCTTTGACCAGTAATATTGAATAATAAGTATAAGAGAACAGAGTCCTCAAACAGATTCTAGCAAATGGAAGACTTTAATATATGCTGAAGAAAAAAAATCACAGAATAATGGGGAGTGATGACATATTCAACAAGTGTTGAGAAAATTGGGAAAAATATTATGTTACACCCTCAACTCATATTATACATACCAAAATAAATTTCAGATGTATTTAGAGTTAAATATATAACCACAAATCCTAGAAGATAAAATATGTAGTTTTCTTGGATTGAAGAAAAGATTTCTTAACCCAAAAGTACTGCAAAATACACAATGGAAAAATGATTGATTGTTTTGTGCTAAGTAAACCAACAGCCATGCAACTATTTTATGGGTATATTGAAAACAACACCAATATCAGAGATAAATGATATGTTGAATAAAAATCTGAATAACAGGACAGAAAATATGCTATTATACTTCACATAAAAATGTGTTACCAATCAGGAACCAAAGCATTAATGTCTCATAGAAAACTATACCAACACATGAGCAGAAATGAAACATGTTTTTATGACTCTAAATTCTACTAGCAGCATGTTTGACTTTTCTAGTAATAGAATAATGAAAATCCCAAAAGCACTGAGGTACCTTTGCACTCAGGAAATAAGATTTTTCTTAAATGTACAAACAAGATGACAACGACCATTTTGATCCCCAGGGTAATTCTGTCTAGCCTAGATGTAGACTTCAAACTCTTGGACCACTTCTACTATGCTCTTGCACTCTTAGGAAGAGTGGAACAATACACATCATTGTGTGGATGCGCCAGACAATTTATGCAGAGGGATATTAAGTGTATATTTATTATCACCAAAAGTTAGAAATAAACTGCTGTCCTATTTTTAGGCATTGAAAGAAATAAATCAAAATCTCTCCATTGCATAGTTTTGGTATCTGTGACACATGCCAAGTACTCCACGTGTTCGAGAATTTTAATTGACATTAAGTTTAAAAGAAAAAAAGCTGATTACAAAACTATTTATAGCATGACCTCTTTTTTTTTTTTTGTCTTACAGACATGGCTCTGATCACATTAGTGCTTATACCTCTTAGATTGTGCTGTTTCCATATGAAGAGAGACAATCTTCCTGAGGCATGAGAGTTTCGGCCGGAAGGAAACAGTAGGGATACACTGCTGCATGTCAGTTACAACAGTCATTTCCACTCTCCTCATTCTCCTTTTCAATTCCTCCTTTGTCAAAGATTTTTATTTAATTATAGCAGATGGAAATATTCAATTTCTATTTTCCTAACAAATTTCTAAATAATAAGTATTTACTCTTACATTATTTACATTTTCACACCATAGTAATTGAGGTATAATTGACACACAATAAAGTGCACGTACTAAATGGTGCAAGCTGATACATTTTGACATATGCATCTGCCTGTAAAACCATCACCACAATCAAGATAATGAATATAGCATGATTGGAATTTTATTACGAAAACATATGACCCAGAAAAGAACTATGCCATGAAGCTCAGATTATTTGGATTTAGCCTATTTTCTTTTATTCTTCTGAATGTGATTTCAAAATTTTCCAAAATGTGCATGTTACTTTCTCGAGTATAAAAAAAAAAAAAAAAAAAAAAAACTACAGGGAGCCTGGCGCAAGAATAGCCTAGCGGCTAAATCCTCACCTTGCATGTGCTGGGATCCAATATGGGCATTTGTTCCTATCCCAGTAACTCCACTTCCCATCCAGTTCCCTGCTTTGTGGCCAGGAAAAGCAGTAGAGGATGGCCCAAATCTTTGGGACCCTGCACCTGCATCAGTGACCCAGAGGGAGTTCCTGGCTCCTGGCTTCAGACCAGCTCATCTCCTGCATTTGTAGTCACTTGAAGAGTGGACCAGCATACGGAAAATCTTTCTCTCTGTCATTCCTTTTCTCTGCATATCTGCCTTTCCAGTGAAAATAAATAGATAAATAAACTTAAAAAGAACTGGAGGAAAATTTAGCGTCAGTGATGGTGGGTGAGTGGTGGTAAGTCAAGAGAGGCTTAACTTACAATAAACCCAGACAGAGAAACTCTTAGTAAAAAGAAGTCTCAGGATTTTCAAATCTGTAGCAGATGATTAAATTCTACAATACAAGGTCAACATCACTTTGTTTTGTTTTGATTTTGGGGCATGTGGGAGGGGGTGGCAAGCTGATAGGAAAGAGAGTAACGGTTGATTATGGAGTGAAAGAGTTTGACCACGTGGAAGAGGACGGTTCAGAGTTCAAGTGACAACAGAAGCTTTGATCACGAGAGGGGTCACCTTCCATCCTGAGATCACAAGTAAAGCAAGAGAGGGAGTGGAAGTGTTAGACAAAATTTCCTGTTGGAGGACAGAGATTGACGGTTAAACCACTGGGGCCTCACTTTTATCTGTACTGTAGAAGGTAAGGTCATCCCCCATCAATAATGTAACTTAGGTGGTGTGATGGAGGCCACTTGAAATTTGGCAGGAGGAAATGAAATTATCAGGTAAGAGGAATACATACCTTCATTAAGAGCTACTTAGGAGAGGAAAATTGTTTCAACTGGTCCCTAACTATCAGCTTTGTAAAATGTTGTCAGTGGACTAGGGGAAGAAAAAGAACAACAAGCTGTGGGATTGACTAAGAAGAGAAGGTAGACAAACAAACAAGCAAAAACTTAGGAATACAAGCTAGGTAAAGGATGGCTTATTATTAAAGACACAACTGCTATGTGGAATTTAAGTCAGGAATGCTTGCTGTTTTTACAGAAACAGATGCAGAGACATGGGTGTTTGGCCTTGTTAAGCTGACCACATTTCTTACATACTGGAATGCCTGCCTGGGTTTGATAACTGGCTCCAGGTCTTCTTGTTTCATCGCTAATGTAAACTCTGGGAGGTAGCCATGATGGCTGAAGCAGCTGGATTCCTGTTGTTCCCATCGGAGGCCTAGCTTAGGTTTCCAGCTCCTGGTTTGGCACAGCCTAGTGTGGCTACAGTGTGGGCATTTGAGAAGTGAACCAATGAATAAAAGCGCTCTCTCTCTCTCTCTCTCAAATAAATAAAAATAAGACATTTTAAAGACATTTAAAAAGCAGTTCTGTCTTATTAAAAATATAATTATTGCTTTGGAAATAAGGTTAGTTTTGGTTATATTCAAAGTTGGATTATCACATGCTCTTTTTTTGTATCACATATAAAAAAAACAGCTGTATTAGTTTTGATACATGGCCAATTTTGGTTATATTGCAGGTTGGATTATAACATTCTCCTCCTTCTAAATCTTGACCAATTATCATTTAGTTAACTTTTTAAAAAATACTCTCAGTGCTAGCCCACTGTAGCATTGTTACAGTTTAGCAATGAAAACAGTTCCTGTGTTTCAAAGCAAATGTCAGTAGTGCTTGTCCAAAGTAGGTATTCCTGTGCATCCAGTCATGTATAAACAAACAGCACATCATTGAATAATGACTGTGAGACCCTTTCACATAAATGTAAGTAAAATAGGTGTGATAGACACTTGGGAAGAAAACAAATTTATCAGTATTGTTGTGTCTCTAGAATGGAGGACTAGCTTCCTTAACAAAATCAATGGCATATCTAGTGGCATTGTCAGTTCTAGACAGATTAAAGGACAACTGCAAACAGATATTTAGTGAAAATTACCTATCATATTATACTTGTTTGCTTCTGGCATATTCATGTCTTACTAAATTCACTAAATAACTTGGCATTTCCTTTCCATGCTCTTGGACTATGCTACAGTTTCTGAGAGTCATTCCTTTGTAGAGAGCACATGAAATTCTAGAACTTGTTTATCAGCACTAGGCATTTCCTTGGAGGGCTGAGCTTTAGGAATGGTATGTATTTTTTTTCTACCAATTATGAAAGTTAAAAGGAAATTGTCAAGGACTACTGCTAAACAGTTTGAATGTATTTGTATTAAACACAAGTCTAGTATTCACCAAGTGTCACTTTTAGCACATTTTTAAAGCTTTTTCTGCTTTTCTCAATTAAGTGATCTTCATAGTTTAAGAGTCCATGCCTTAAGTTTGCTTTTGGAAAGATAGCAAGGGGCCCGGCGCGGTGGCGCAAGTGGTTAAAGGTCCTCGCCTTGCACGCCCGGGATCCCATATGGGCGCCGGTTCTAATCCCGGCAGCCCCGCTTCCCTTCCAGCTCCCTGCCTGTGGCCTGGGAAAGCAGTCGAGGACAGCCCAAAGCCTTGGGAACCTGCACCCGCGTGGGAGACCCAGAAGAGGCTCCTGGCTTTGGATCGGCATAGTATCGCCCGTTGCGCTCACTTGGGGAGTGAATCATCGGACGGAAGATCTTCCTCTCTGTCTCTCCTCTCTGTATATCCGCCTTTCCAATGAAAAAATAATAAAAATAAATCTTTAAAAAAAAAAAAAAAAAAAAAGAAAGATAGCAAGCCATCATTAACTAACAGAGTATTTCTGTTCTATTTTCAGGTCTAAACTTCATTTCTCCCCCAAGAGAAGCCGCCTAGAGTGGTTATGTGACGCGACTTCCATGCTCCATTGCTAGCAGTGAAGGCACTTGAGATTTCCCATATCTCAGTTTCCTCACCTGTGTAAAGGTAATATGTCCATCCTCATCCTATGGAACTTCAGGCATTCAGTATGATGTTGTATGGGAAAGCACTTTGAAAACGATTCAGGACAAGAGATGTAGGGGAGTTCTCTTCTTGCAAGGGCACCTCCTGCCAATGCAAAGAATGAAGCTTTCCCCCTTTTAAAATGTTGCCACTGGGCTCCTGGCACCATTTCTTTTAAGTGACTTGGAGAAAACATCTGTTTGAACTGGTAGTACTTCTACCTTGGTGTAGAATCCACTCTACAACATTCAATTCTAGTCTCAAAAGTGTTAGATTCTATCCCTTTGTTCCTGACTATGAACTGTTAGAGCAAAATTGCACCTAGGACTCTGAGAGATCCAAGACCTTTTTAATAATTTGGTAGTTGGGGGCCTGGCATGGTGGCCTAGCAGCTAAAGTCCTCGCCTTGAAAGCACCAGGATCCCATATGGGTGCCAGTTCTTATCCCGGCAGCTCCACTTCCCACCCAGCTCCCTGCTTGTGTCCTGAGAAAGCAGTAGAGAATGGCCCAAAGCCTTGGGACCCTGCATCTGTGTGGGAGACCCAGAAGAGCTCCTGGCTCCTGGCTCCTGGCTCCTGGCTTCAGATCGGCGCAGCATTGGCCATTGCGGTCACTTGGGGAGTGAACCATCGGACAGAAGATTTTCCTCTCTGTCTCTCCTTCTCTCTGTATATCTGACTTTGCAATAAAAATAAATCTTAAAAAAATTTGGTAGTTGGAACTCAGTTCATCTCCTATTGAAGGGGCAAAGCCATCTTTACTTATTGGAGAATAGCTTCTATGTTTAGTTTGATTTCACTCCTGATAACTTAATTGTTGTACTGATTTGTTTATAATATCGAAATTACCTCTCAGCTCAGTCAGTAATGATTTATTTTCATGTTACAAAAAGTCATTAAAGGTAAGATAATACTCCTTCTTCTATTACTTCACTGCTTTCCTAAAGATAATTGCCTTAGGATTTATAGTTCTCTTGTTCTTAAAATAAGAACATTTGCCCAAACAAAACTATTTGCCTGGCTCTAATAAAATATTATCTACAGACTTTTTTTTTGCAGGGGAAAGAAGTATGCTGGAATGCTGATTTTTTTTTTCACACTAGTTTAATGTATTCTGCAAACCACAGAGGTTGTGACTGTGAAGATAGGAGTCAGTATAGTGGCAAGAGTAGTAGCACTAATGTGTTTTCTGATGGGATGATTAATAAATAGCAATAGTGAGGATTTTACAAGATTTACATCTAAGCTTCTTTTCTTTAGTAAAGGCTGTAGGAAGTGCTTCTGCTCAGACATACTAATAAAAAGTTATGAAATTACCTCTGATTGATTGGGAATGAGTGGGTAGATACTGTCAAGGCCCCAGTTATATCTCCTTAATCTTAACTATTTTGTTGCATGCCAGATCTATTTCAAATGCTGACAATTACATCTTTGCTGGAGGGCTTCTCTTTGAGCCAACTTTGCTCTTACCCATGGTAGTCCAGAAGTTAATACTACCTGGGAGTGACTGTTGCTCAATGACTGTTGAAAATGGCTGATTATATCCCTTATACTCCTTTACCCCTTGAATGTAGAACACTGAAGTGTGTGTTCTACGCTATTTCCTAGACGTCCTTAGTGGGATTGATATTGTGGATTCAGTTGCTACAACTCTTTACAAGACTTATGATGACAGTAGAGAGGAAGCTTTTTGCCTTTTAAGTAGAGGGCAGGTGACAGAGCAACTGAACTCATGTGGGAACACAGTGAGAGCCAGTAATAGGGACAGGAGAAGAGATTAAAGTTGAGTATGACATACGAATGCATAGGAGCTTGTGGCTGAAGGGAGAGAGTTGAGTTGCACATGACAAAACAGTGGAAGTCAGAGCTTTTGAGATACCATCATTTGTGCTACCCATCTGTTCTCTCAAGATGTTCCCCGCACTCACCCCTCATTTCCTCTACCCATAACAGGTAGGGTTAGAACTTAGCTGATACAAATGTTCATATATCTTTCCCCAACTATGTTTTTTTCTAGCCTGGATATACCACTGTGATAAGGGTAAATAGCCTGTAGGTAGATAATATTCCCAGTTAAGAGGCAGAGAGCAGCACTGGAAGAGGAGCAAGATGTTGTTTGACATTTAAAAATAGACCTAACTCTACCAATTAGTCTGTTCTGCCCATGGTAACCTTATTCACTGTTGTGGTGGTAATCGCTTCTGGAAAGCTTTGACATGTTTTATAATTGAACTGCCAGGTTTACACTTAGCTATAATTCATTCAAAGATAAGCATGTCTTGTTAACCAAATTATGTTGACTCCCTTAGAAAGCTGGTGTGAGGACTTTCCTGTTTCCTGTCTTCATGTGGTTTTACAGTCTCTTGACAGAGCATTAGCATGATGAAAGATTGATTATTGTCTTGGGTACCAAACTGTAATTTGGACCCATTTTCATTTTTCTTTTTCATCAGCTGCAGAATTATATGCATTTATCAAAGTGGGTGTCATCTGTTTTGAAATTCATGAAGTTAGATTGCACACTTGTCAAACAATTTTTTTTCTAGCATTGACAAATACATCAACATTGAGCTCTCTTAAGTTGTTTAGAAATAGAGATGTCCAGGTGAAACAATGATGGAATAAAAATGAAAGACTAGGCACTAGAATCACTCATTCATCCTACCAACATTTTTTGAATGCATCCAGTGTATACAGCAAATTGCCAGACCTGGGCTGAATTCCATGAGGGGTTGGAGAGAAATGAGATTTATATATTCTTTCAAAAATATTTAGGATCTACCATGCCTGACATTGGTACTGAGCACTGGCAAAGAGCAGTAACAAGACAGGCAACATCCTTTCCCTCACAGAGATTCTGTGTTAGGATTTATGTGATGTAAAAGAAAGTGAATATTTAGTCCTTTTCTCTTCAAGGATCTTAAATTCTACTCGGAAAGACCAAGCAAATGCTCCAAAATTATAAGTCAGATGCAAAATTAGAGATATGAATTAAAAAATACATTTCTGATGTAGATAGTAAGACAGTGGAATAAAAGAATGACTGATTACTACCTCTGTTGGACACATGCTAGCCCCTCCCATGCTGCCTCCTCTATCCCAATGAAAGCAAGAAAGAAGTTTCCTAACTTTTCCCAGAGTCGTGGTACACAGGTAATTTTGCAACTGAATAGTCTCTGAATATTGACCTTGAAGGCCATTCTCCATGAACAATCTGAAAGGAAGATAATATTTGAATACAACTTTAAAAACCTACAACAGATATCATACTACATACTGATGGATGTGTTTCTTCAAGATGATTGGGATGATACTCTGACGGCTCTACCTTCAGACCAGAGATGGTCTCCCCAAGAAACCGTTGAACTTATCCTGACAATAAGATGCTGGACTCTATGCTTAGTATATGCTTGCAATGAAAGAATCTCAACTGAATTTGAACTGTGGTAATGCAACAAGGTGGAGGAATCCACCATGGGAGAGGGTTTTGGGAGGGGTGGGGGGAATCCCAGTGCCTATAAATCTGTATCACATAATGCAATGCAATCAATAAAAAGAAAAAAAAAGATTTTGTAACATGAGAGAGTTGCCTGTTTTCACTGTTACAGGTTGGGAGCAGACTAATACAGTTTTGAGAATTAAAACAAAGAAGTGAAATTGAAATTCCACAGAGCTAACAAGCTATTAAAACTAATCAGAAATTTCAACAAGCTCAGTGGATTAAAGTAAAACTTTAAAATCATCAATGTTCCAATACAGCAACCAATTAGAAAATGTAATTTTAAGAACCCTATTCATAAGAGCAAGCAACCCTTGGTTATGACCAAATCTAATATAAAATAATGCAACTTATTGAAGAAAACCAGGTGGAGAGTGTGCTACACATTTGCGGATATTACTTCAATAAAAATCCCAGCAGCTTTGTGTGAGTGTGTATATGCATGCAATTTGATAAGAAGATGTTAAAATTCAAGCAGGATGGTAAAAAGCTAACAAAACTAAGATCATTTTGAAAACTAAATAAAAATGTCAAAATGGAAGAAGGAAGCATTGCCTGCTACATATATTTTGCAATAGTACATTCATTAAACAGCATAGTGTTGCTACAGGGATTGCTACTATAGATATTTCTGTGTGAGCATGCTTTTATTAATTGCAATGTATGCGTGTATACTATATATTTTAATATGGAACTTTTTGTCTGTTTTCATTGAAGCCCAAAGACAATAAATCCTATACTCCAAAGATACAACTATGTAAACATTTCAAAGTCAAAATATGAGACTTCTGAGTACAGCTTTTAAAATCCTTCCCTATCACAGAGGATATAGATAGTAGTGGAGAATTGGAGAGGGATTTGAAGAAAATGTCTGGCAGTTGCTGGCTGCCTCACCCAAAACTCCTTTCAAGGCAAGAGAGTTGGGGATGCTATCTATTTTCCCTCAAACCCAAGGGAAGAAACCGACTGTGAGAGGTTGGGATTTAAACTTCACAGTTACTGGGACCCAGTGAACAGGTGTCAAGCCCCTTCCAGAAGTCTAGCATTTCCATGAGGCCAAGGTTTAGGAGAGTTGCTTTGATCTGTGGAGCAAAGTGACCCTGCAATGAAAATGGCCTCCATGTCCAGAGTTAACTCATACTCACGATGCCAGAGCGAACCCTGTGGATGAGATGAGATAAAGGGCAATGGTGACAGCCAGCCTGCAGCTCCACACAACTCTGTTCTATGCCACCACCAGTAAAGGCACAGGCTTATCTAAGCAGAGGGACAGATGGAATGGGCACACCCTCAAAAAAAAAAAAAACAACAACAAAAAAAAACCAAAATTTCCCCCAAAACCAAAGCCAGAAAAGAGCCAATTGAGGGCCCGGCGCGGTGGCGCAAGTGGTTAAAGGTCCTCGCCTTGCACGCCCAGGATCCCATATGGGCGCCGGTTCTAATCCCGGCAGCCCCGCTTCCCTTCCAGCTCCCTGCCTGTGGCCTGGGAAAGCAATCGAGGACAGCCCAAAGCTTTGGGAACCTGCGCCCACGTGGGAGACCCGGAAGAGGCTCCTGGCTTCGGATCGGCATAGCATCGGCCGTTGCGCTCACTTAGGGAGTGAATCATCGGACGGAAGATCTTCCTCTCTGTCTCTCCTCTCTGTATATCCGCCTTTCCAATGAAAAAATAATAAAAATAAATCTTAAAAAAAAAAAGAGCCAATTGAGAGGCTATCATTTAGTAGAGGAAATGGGTTGACTTGGCTTACAGGAAGTTTGTATCAATGTCTCATGGGAGAACTTTTATAAAACCTCAGAGAGAACTCAGCTGTGTCTGCTAGCCTCAGTGAGGGTAATGGGGTTTTACACCCTGTGTTAGCTCTTCTACAGTTAGACAGCTGGTGAAGAATGTGGGAACAATGAATTAGTGGGGTTAGACAGAGGAAGAAGCACCATATTGTACAACCACAATGTAATCTTCCATGCAGAGGCCTCAAGTGGCAGGGAAAATATAATTGCAAATCAGGTTTTGGGTACTTGCTTCTGCAATACATATACTGAATAGAGTTTTGAATTTTAATCATTATATGGGATTAAACTTTTTGAATATTTATTTATTTTTAAAGTCAGAGTTACAGAGAAAGAGGAATATAAAGAGAAAGAGGAAAGATTCCCCCGTCTGTTGGGTCTTCCCTCAGATGGCCATAATGGCTACCATTGGACCAGGCTGAGGCTAGGATGAAGGGCCTTTATCCAGGTCTCTCATGGGGTTGTAGGGAATCAAATATTTGGACCATCTTCTGCTGCTTCTCCTAGGTCATTAGCAGGGAGTTGGATCAGAAGTGGAACAACCAGGAAAGGAACTGGTACCATATGGGATGCAGGTATTGCAGGCTACGGCTTCACATGTTATATCATAGTGCTGCCCTATAGGACTGATTTTTTTTTAAGAAAGATTTATTTATTTTTATTAGAAAATCAGATATATGGAGAGAAGGAGACAGAGAGGAAGATCTTTCATTCGAAGATTCACTCCTCAAGTGGCTGCAATGACTGGAACTGAGCTGATCTGAAGCCAGGAGCCAGGAACCTCTTCCGGGTCTCCCACACGGGTGCAGAGTCCCAAGGCTTTGGGCTGTCCTTGACTACTTTCCCAGGCCACAAACAGGGAGCTGGATGGGAAGCGGGGCTGTCAAGATTAGAATTGGTGCCATATAGGATCCTGGCACATTCAAGGCAAGGACTTTAGCCACTAGGCCACCACGCCAGGCTAGGCGTGATTTTTTATGCATGTATATATTCAGGCTCCTGCCATAAGAGAAACACATACACACATATATTCTGACAAAATTTCTCCTGCTACAAAATGTCATACTACAAAAGGGACAGGTCACTTAAAACCTGTGAAAATTCCTAGCAAAACTGTTGGCAAATCTGTAATGATTACAATGAAAGTACTGGCATAGTTTGTTCTCCACTGATATTCAAACCCAGCCTCATAATCGATTCTCGCTTGCTCTTGGCAGTAGACGTATCCTCTCACCTTTGAGATGCAAGATATTGAAGTTGTTTCAGTCTTTTAACAAGTTTCATCAAAACTAAGAGTCCGATCAAGGTGTAAACACGTTTAAATCCAGATCCACTCTCCCTCCCTCCCTTCCTTTCTACCAACTAATACCTTGTTCGAGACATCTCAGTATCAAGTTTAGGAAGGCAGAAAGAAGTCATTAAATTTAAATTGATGACAGGAAAGTTTCAGCACAACCATAAAGCTACTCATCAGTACTGTTTCACATAAGCTTTTCTTTTTCACTTCCCCCCCTTGTTCAGCTTATCTGAGCTGTTTGGTCAATGAGTGATTTTTCCAGCCATTCCTTGCTTTCATTTCCCATCCACATCCACAACTCAGCCACTATGCCCAAATCTCTGTGGTCTGAGTCTGATTTGTGTCTGATTTCTTCTGTGTCTTCCTGTCTTCTTTTTGTTTCTGTGGTTTTTGTGTAGTACAGAAATATATGTGCAGAAATTTAAAAAATAGCCAACTTAATTATAAAAATAAGAAATATCTGTAAATATCAGCTGAAAAGCATATCAGTGCAGCTGCGATAACTGCCTAGGAAGTGACATTATGTAAAAATTAAAATAGTCAATTCAATACCAAAACTGTAGTAGATGCTTGAAAAGAAAAAAAAAAGCAGATTTGTCTACCAATGACCACCAGCTATAAGTGCCTGTATCCATGACAACATAATCAGGAGGAGGAGGTAAATCCGAAGGAACAAAAGGGATGTGTCATAAAACAAAGAAGTTATCAGTTCACCACGTCCATTTTTAAAAGAACATTTGCTGAATTCTCTTCCTCTGCTTATATGCCAGTCCATGTCTCTCACTGTCATCCACCTCTTTCCCTGGTGACAAGTTTTTGTGGTCCACTACTCACTTGTGTCATAGGTACCGGACTTTCATAGTTCTCATTAATTACGAATTTCTGGATTTTTCAAAACAAAATTTCTAGTTTGTAAAAGCCAGATGTTTCAGAGAATTACAGTCCCAAATCTCCTAGAGAAACACAGATATTGGAACAAATCCCAGAATATATTGTTTTTGTTGTACTACTGCTTATTCTCTTTTGTCTTGCTTTAACAAAATTCCTGAGAGTGGATTCAGGGATTCATCTTGACATGACCATAGCCATTTTGGATGTAACACTTACCTGCCTTTTGGGTAACTTTTATGGTCATTCCAAATTGTTAAGCTTTCAGTCTCTTATTGCTGGGGTACATCATGGAATTCCCCTGATAGTGACTGTAATATTAATTTTTCTTGGAAATTCCAGGTGCATGCAGGTTGCCCATGGGCCCTTTTGTCTAGCCTGGCATATAATCCCCTTACTATTAGCAGGGGATGCAAGACTTCATTGTCTTGCCACCATCCAAGATCATTTTCCTGCCCCTAATCCATTAGTCCTTCCAATAAGTTACATTCTTAGATTGCCTGCTTTCTTTAGTCTGTTGCCTCTTTTGAACTTTGGTAGCCAGTTCTCATACATGAGATTTTTCTGAAACATGTGGTAACTATAGCATACAATTCAGAAGAGGTTTATTTGGGGTTTAGTGTAGTAGCCTAGTGGCTAAAGTTCTTGCCTTGCATGCCAGGATCCTATATGGGTGCTGGTTTTAATCCCGGCAGTTCCACTTCCCATCCAGCTCCCTGCTTGTGGCCTGGGAAAGCAGTCGAGGACGGCCCAAAGCCTTGGGAGCCTGCACCTGTGTGGGAGACCCGGAAGAGGCTCCTGGCTCTTGGCTTCGAAACGGATTGGATCGGCTGAAGCCGTTGCAGCTGCTTGGGTAGTGAACCAGCAGACACAAGATCTTTCTCTCCTTTCCTTCAATCCTTCACTCTGTAAATCTTACTTTGCAATAAAACAAAATAAATCTTTTAAAAAAGAGGTTTATTTGGGTCACAATTCTGGTGAGAACTTCCTGTGTCACCATACAGTCACACGAAGGGCCAAGCATGTGAGATGTTGTGTGCGCTAACTCAGAGCAGCATTAATCCCTTCTGAGGACAATGCCTATGATGCTCTACTCATACTGTGCTGCCCCCTCTTAAATGGCTCCACCAATCCTTAATCTCCACATCCTGGGGACCAAATCCCTAGTAAATGAACCCTTAGAGATCATACTCAAATCATAACAAACAGAATCCACTTTTGTGGCCTTATAGTATCCAAGGGAAATTTAACTTTGTAACTATCGGGGGCTACAAAGAAATGCACTTAGAATAAAAAAGTGAGAAACTCACATACAGATGAACATTTTCTGAAATTAATCTGCTTCCCTTTATTGGCCAGAGGTACATGTTTCCCACACATATCAAATTAAGGTTCTCAGGTACTTGTTTCCAAAGTCTGGGCTACAATAACATGGTCCTCATATTAACAACAAGGGATATAGTTTGCTAGGTGAATTAAGAAGGTGCTGTCTCTATGACTTGGTAAGTATCGCAGCCTGTCTTACACACCATGCAGTTAGAATCCCCACAATGATTCATACCAGCTATGTGATCTTGGGCAAATTTCTTAACCTCTCAGAACTACTATACCTATAGAAAGGAAGTAATGATTTACACATTGTGACATTGTGAAAATAAAATTAATTTAGGCATAAAAAGGTGGCATAAAATTCCTGCAACATTAGCAAACAGTCAAACATTACTTTGCTATACCATTTTTGAATACTTTTCAGGCATTGAACTATCAGGGACAAGTTTAGTATTTTTACTTTTATTTTTTTTTTAATTTTTATTACAAAGTCAGATATACAGAGAGGAGGAGAGACAGAGAGGAAGATTTTCTGTCTGATGATTCACTCCCCCAGTGACCACAACGGCTGGTGCTGCGCTGATCCGAAGCCGGGTACCAGGAACCTTTTCCAGATCTCCCACATGGGTGCAGGGTCCCAAAGCTTTGGGCCATCCTCGACTGCTTTCCCAGGCCACAGGCAGGGAGCTGGATGAGAAGTGGAGCTGCCAGGATTATAACTGGCGCCCATATGGGATCCTGGCGTGTTCAAGGTGAGGACTTTAGCCACTAGGCCACGGTGCCGGGCCCTAGTATTTTTCTTAGTGAAGACCAACTAGGGTATGTTGTTATCACAAATAGCCTTAAAGTCTCAGTGTCTTACAACATCAAAGGCGAGTTTCCTATTCATGCTACATGTTCCCGATGGCTCTGGTTTTTATCACCGACTCTCCAGGATCCACAATATAAACAGCTTGCATCTGCAACATTTTCAGTAGTTGTGGCAAAAGGAACAGAAAACATGGCTAGTGAGGGGTTGGTCCTTTAAACCTCTTTCCAGAACTAACACAAGTAATTTTCGGTCACACCTGTCAGTCAAGGCAGATCACTTGGCCCATACATAAGTTCAACTGAGTGGAAATGGTTCCTCCTTCCACATGGATAAACAATGAATATTGGTTAACAGCAGTTAACCAATATTAACAGGCTAGATACACCTCAGCACTTATTTCCCAGTTTCATCTCCCTGAACTCTAGGAACACATAAGGAGAGTATCTGATCATAGGATTATCCATTCATTTGAAAAAATTTGCATAATCCAACCCACTAACATTTTGAATTTGAATTAATTTCCACCATAGTCTTCTTGGGTGTCTCCTATAGAAATTAAAACCTTTAAACCGTGGTACTGAATTGTGTTTTTTAGGACCTGCATCATTCTCTGCTGTCTATTTTTACTGTACTATAGACTGTACAACACTAATCTGAGAAAATTAAATCGGGAATGCTACAAAATCTGAAATATTCTGAGATATCAACATGATACAAGTTGACAATTCCACACCTGACCTCATGTGACAGACTTCTGTCAAGATACAAGCGCACTAAAAGCATTGTATTAAATCATGCGTATAGAAGGTATGTGTGAAACATAAATGAATTTTCTGCTTGGACCTGGGTCCCCTTTCCAAGTTAACTCATTATATAGATGTAAATATTTCAAAATCTGGAATGTCCTCCGATCTGAAACTTGGTCCTAAGCATTTGGAAACTATACATAGATATTTTCAAACTTTATACATAGATATTTTCTTTCCTGAGAGTTCTTACTTTCAGAGAATTTATAATCTGTATGTATGTGTGTGTTTCATTCCCAGGACCTTCAAGCCACTGAATTCAAGTGTTCTGTACATA
Organism: Ochotona curzoniae; assembly: GCF_017591425.1. Classification (NCBI taxonomy): domain Eukaryota; kingdom Metazoa; phylum Chordata; class Mammalia; order Lagomorpha; family Ochotonidae; genus Ochotona; species Ochotona curzoniae. Next base: position 12,717,805 of record NW_024465023.1, on the reverse strand, counting down.
ATCAATTCAAATATTTGTACAGATATATTGAAGATCTGAGATAAGAAGTGAATTGTATGAGTGAGGTGAAGGGAAGTGGGTGTTACAAAATGGAAAAGTTTATCCTGTTGATGTTGGATATATATTTTCTGGAATTTCTTGGAGACAATCACAGTAAACTCTTTGGGGAAACTGGATGTCAGCTGAGACTCTGAGACCCATTCTTGTACATTTCAGAAAGGACAGAGGCTATCAGAAAAAATTAAAACCATCAGAGAAATAGATCATCTCATTTATAATTAGCAATTACTGCAGGAAGGACGAATATTTATTACTCTGAAACAAGAAATATTGTGCCACTGCACCAAGAATATTTCACATATTCTTCCCAGGATGCATTAAACGTTTATGCATACAGCCTTAGCATTGGGTAGGAACGGGAAGAAACAGATTGTTTCGTAATTTTAAAAATATTTATTTATTTGAAAGGCAGAGAGTGTGGGAAAGACAGGGATAGAGAGACAGACACACTCACACACACACAAAGAGATAGATAGATAGAGAGAGAGAGAGATCTTCCATCGGTTGCTTTACTCCCCAATGCCCTCAACACCTGGGGCTGGGCCAGGTAGAAGCCAGGAGCCTGGAACTCCATCTTGGTTTCCCACAAGTGTGGCAGACGCCAAAGAACTTGGACCATAGTCTGCTGCCTCCTAGCAGAAAGCTGGATTGAAATGGAGTAGCTGGTACAAAAACCAGGACTCCTATGTGATGTGAGTGTCTTAAGTGGTGACTTACCTGGCATTCCTCAATGTCTGCCCCAGAAAACAGGTTTTCCAAGGCAGTCATCAATCCATAAATACCAGGCAGCAACAAGGAGCATAACATGACCACTGTATAGGTAGATTAACTATCTATAATGGTCCTTTTCTTTACCAATAATCTCCAGTGCTTAGTTATATCTAAGAAAGAAACAAGGATGATCATTCCTTTCTCAGTAACAAGATGCCAAGAAATCACCTGCATATTTTTAACTCAAGTACTAGTTATAGAGAATCTACTGTGTGCCATACACCGACAGCTTGAGTCTACTCAGTATTTTCAACAGCTTAGAGTTTTAATATATCATTGTACATGCTTTTCCTTCTGCATGAAATATTCCGATATATTGCCCCAAAATAGCCATATGGTATTAACAGACATTATGTCACTTTGGAAGAATTTCTAGACCTCCAGATGAAAGTTTATTTTCCCTTTCTATCTACTTTCCTAACACATAATCTTCCATGGAGCAGGCATTTAGTATATCTGTTAAGATACTCATGTCCGCCATCTGAGGACCTGAGTTTCATTTCCAGCTCTGGTCTATGACTAATTAACTAATGCAGACCCTGGGAGGGGGGCAGCAGCCATGGCTCAAGTGTTTGCGTTCCTGCCCACTTATGTGTAGAACTGGATTGTATACATGACTTCTGGTTTCAGCCCCAGCCTCAGCCTTAGCCTCAGCCATTAAGGTCATTTGGAGAAATGAAACAGCTCTCACTCTCTTCCTATTGTACTAAAATATAATAATAAACTTCCATCACAACAACACAAGCTTTATTATATTTTCTGGTTTACTTGTCTGGATCTTCCCTTGGCCTATATTCTCTGGGAGGACGAGGGCTTCTTATTTCCTTACCCTCTACACTTTTGTGAAGCCTGATAAGAGTTGGTTAATATATCTATCTTTTTATTACTGTTATATGATTATATTACTACAAAGTATTATCAAGTCAAGGCCTCTATAATAATGTTAAGTGTTTGTGTATCTCTGAGGGATTTAGTAAATTTTGAAGAGGTATCTTCAGAACTTCTACGGACTGTCCTGTCAGCACAATACAATAGAATACTTTGCTCTCCAATGAATTCTACAAAACCAGAATCAAGAGCCGTGCTTTAGTTTTGGCACAATAATGATTTTGCTGTGTGCTCTTGGAAATTAACTGCAACTTTCTGAGCTGTTTTCCTAATCTGTGGCAAAAAGAATGCAAAATAGGAGATGTCACATGTCTTATATTCTATCACTACCTCTGTGTAGTGATTGTCCAACATCTTCCAAGCATTCTGACTTTCCTCCTCTTGAATATGGGTTCTGGGACTTACCATTTCATAGAATAATGCAAATGACACTGTGTTAGTTCCTAGCTCCAGACTTAGAAATGGGCAGCTGCTTAAAAAATATTTATTTGAAAAGGAGAGTTACATAGAGAAGCAGAGAGACAGTGATGCTTCAAATGCTGACTCACTCTCCCAGATAGCTATAGCAGCCATGGCTGAGCAAGGCAGGAGCCTAGAATTCCATCCAAATCTCCTACAAGAATGGCAGAGGCACAGGTATTTGAGATGTCTTCTGTAGTCTTCCTAGGTGCATTGGCAGGGAACCGGATTGGAAGTAGAGCAGGTGGGACTTGTGCTCCAATATATGACATCAGATTTTTTTGTTTGTTTGTTTTGCAAGAGGTGGTTTAACTTACTATGCCACAACACTGGCCCCTGGGCAGTCATCAGTCTTTCAGCTTCTAGTTTGGTTGCCTCAGCAGATGCTGCAAAAAAAATTCCAAGACCTTTTCAAATTGCAGAGTCAAGAGCAAAACAGTGATTGCCATTGCCTTAAAAACTAGGCTTTGCAGTGATGTGTTACAGAGCATGCAATAATTGATATACGCCTTTTTATACTTCATAGTGTCTCAGACTTTTCATCAACTACAATATTGTGGTATGTGTAAAATTAGCTCCGGATCTTTGATGAATCAATGCCTACCCCAAATTTATAACAGAAACACCAGTTGTAGGGAGAAGGTGCTATTAAGTGATCAAACCCTGGTTCACTAGCACTGCTTCTGAGCTTCTCTGCAGAGGTTAATGGAGAAAGCTTTGGTTAAATTAACTGACGCAGGTGACAAATGGACCAGCCACTCTCCATTGGACTAAAAGTTCTATGATTGATGGTGATTCTTTGCAGGACTTTCCCTAGATGATTGTCAATTATGGGCAGGTCCCCAAACCACATGGAAGGCTTTCTTCTTCATTTGTTTTGTGCAGTGTGATACTCATTCACCATTGCGTGCCCCATCTCCATACAGTGGCCTGGAGCTTGGAACCTTGATGGTTTCTTTAAGATGGCATTATGCTGCATGTAAAATAAGACGTTTATATCCCAAATAAGTGAATCTTTAGCTAACACAGCACACAGAGTATAACGAAAAGAGGCTTTCCTTTCTTAGTAGTAGTCAGGCAGTCAATCTCCTGTGGACTTGACAAATGAGAACTTTTGGCGATGACTTTTCTATTGCCATTATGGTTTTTGGGTCTGGGGGCTTCTGGACTGGGTAGTAGCGCTGAACTTCTGGGATGATGCTCCTGAAACATGAAGGTAATAATCTTTCCTGCTTAGATCACAACATTTACAAATACTATGAAAGCAAGTTATTTGGGTGATATTTGTATCCCTATACCTCCACATCATGTTGATAAGACTAGTGACTTCTTCATAAGGTGCTTCCAAGGATAATTGAGTTAATATTGACACAACACTTAAAACAATACTTGCAACATAGAAAGTATTATATAAATGCTCTCTATTTTTTATGATTTTTTAAACACTATCATTACTTGCTGTTATTTCTATTTTCATCTTACCTCATAGCTGAGCACCCTGCCTAGAATCCAATTCTTTCTGTGTGGATTCCAGGCAGAATAAGCCTGATATATCCAGCATATCTTTTTTTTTGCAATTTTTATTTTATTTTTTTCAATTTTGAAAAACCATTTTACTATTATTATTATCATTTTATGATGCAGTTCCATAGGTTCCTGGCATTTCCCTTATCCCCTTCCCAATTCCCTCCCCCCAACACACAGTTCCTCTCTATCATTACTAAAATATAGTTCTTCATACACTGTCATATGTCCATCATTGCAGGCATGGACAATGGCAGAGAGTCCAGCATCCTATTGTCAAGATATAGCACACAGTTTCATTGTAAGTCCATCTTTGTCTGGAAGTAGAAATGCAAACTACATTGTATCCTCACATTTGGATGTTAATCTCCATTTTACAGCTACTGCACATCCCCTCAAATGAAAAGTCATGATATAAAATCAACAGTAGAAAGAAAAATCGAAATTTACAATGCCATGAAGTTAAATGACATGTTACTAGATATGACAGTCTCCATTACACAGCTACTATACCTTCCCTTAAATGAAGAGTCACAAAACAAAATCAACATCAGGGAGAAAAACGAAATTAACCACACCATGAAATAAAATAACATGCTACAAAATGCCTAACATGTAGCTGAAGAAATGAAAATCAAGAACCTTCTTGAAGAAAATGATGCTGCTGTATGATCTATGAGTCATTGAATGATTTAATCAGAAGAAAGTGTTTTGAAGACATGAAACTTACAGAAAACAACAAAATCCATGCAATATAGTTTCCACTGCTTTTTGTTGAAGTGTGTCTCTTCTAGACAATAAATAGATGTTGTTTTGTTTCTTAATGCAGTCTATTAATCTATGATGTTTGAGCTTAAGCCATTTACATTCAGAGTTTAACATGTATGGATGGATGCTACTTTGGTCCTGTCATTTTAGGAATGGGTTGTTCATTGGTTTAATCTTCTGTTGTCATTTTACTGGGATGTTCTTCCCATTTGCCTTTGGTTTTGGTAGGTGCTATTCCTCTTCTCTGTCAAGAGAACATCTTCAAGTATCATTTCTAGGGCAGGTTTGGAAGAGGTAAATTCTTTTAACTTTTCTTTACTGTGGAAGAATTTTATTTCATTTTCAAAGACAAAAGAAAACTTTGCTGGATATGTTATCATAGGCCGACAATTTTTTGCTTTTAGAATCTGGAATATGTCACTCCATTCTCTTCTGGCCTGTAGAGTTTCCTGTGAGAGATCTCCTGTGAGTTTAATTGCCATTCCTTTATATGTCAATTGATTTTTTTCACATGCACATTTAAGGATCTTTTCCTTATGTTCGATTGAAGAGAGCTTGATGACCATGTGTCTTGGTGAAGACTGCTTTTGATCAAGCCTGTTGGGAGCTCTGTGCCCCTCCTGGATCTTGTTTCCCAATTCTTTCTCCAGATTAGGGAAATTTTCCTTGATTATTTCATTAAATACATTTGCAAACTCAGCTTCTCTTTCTGCACCTTCTGGGACTCTCATAACTCTTAGATTTGGCCGCTTAATAGTGTCTTTCAATTCTTGAATACTTTGTTTTGGCCTGATCCAGCTCTGCTTCCAGCTTTTTGTTTGCTTCCCCCTGATGACGGAAAATATCTTCCACTTCTGAGATTCTTTCTTCTGCTTGCTTCATTCTATTTTGGAGACTCTCCACTGTACTTGTAATTTGCTCTACTGTGTTCTTAATTTCTGATATATCAGCCTTGGTTTGATACATTGCTTCCTTAAATTCTTTGAACTCTTGTATGTGCTTCTCATTGTTGATCAGAAGCTTTAAAATGAGTCTTATGAATTCTGTATGCCCCATTTTCTCAATGTCTTCCTCAGTTAACTCTGAGATTGGCATAGGGTTTTGCTCCTTGGCAGGGGAGTGTTCAGTAATATTCATTGTGCCTTTGTCTCTTCTTTTGCTTTTGATCATTGCACTTCTGGTTAGCAGAGTTTTCTCCTTCAGGCAGGTTTCTAAGCTCTGTCACCCACATGACTACAGTGCAATTTTACTTATTGCAGTTAGTACACAACTTTTTGCTTGCAGCCACTTGTGCCACAACCTCCAGCGAGTTTCAGGTCTGGGTTCTTATGTCAGATTTCCACCAAGAACTCCATAGCCCCAGCTCCTGGCTCACCACTCTCCACCTGCTATGATACCGTGCTGAGGCTGCACCATTGACTTTGCAACCTTTCTCTCACTTCTGGTTGGAGCAGGTCCCAGGATGAGAAACACACCAGGTGTCTTATCTAGTTAGGTTGTTGGTGGCGCTGATCTTGTCGGAACCTGTTGGACATTGGGTCTGGGTACCACACGGACCTATTTTGACTGGTAAGATGCCACAGTCGGTATTATTTTCCCGTGGGACCAGTGCAATTCGCTGAACTCAGTGAGTTCTCATGAGAGCAGCACATGCGCAGTTCACTGTTGTCCCTTGCAGTCCTAAAGCATTTGCCACAGTGTACAAAATGGCGCCTGATGTACCACTGCTCGAATTCTTGATCTGCTGGCTATCAGGTCTGAGGGCTACCCAGACCTGTCTTGGGTGGAACCTGTAGAATGCCACATTGCTGCAGTTCACTGAGTCAGAAATGAGCTCACACCGTGCTCAGTGCATGCTCAGTCCTTTTCCTTGCCCTTGCCTCTTTACGCAAAATGGTGTCCAATTCGGCTCAAAGGGGCTGACTGGGCTGTGAAATCCACCCTGTTCTCACACTGCCCATCTGGGATCTGCTGCTCTGTCTCTGCTCCTGGTCAAATCAAACAGACCAGCAACACGGACAGTTCTTTGGGTTCACCTCCCAAGCTCCCAGTGAAAATCCCTTCCCACCTGGTTGCTGGGGGAGTTTCGGCTGCTGGTGGAGTTCAGATTGCTGTTACTGAATGCCACTGGAGTATCTAGTCACTGCAACACCACACCGTTGTGCTTGCTGCTTTCCTATGTCTGTCAGTCTCCAGGTACCCCTCTGCTGTTGTTCTGTCCTCTCCTACTTCCTGGAATGTGTCCTCTCTGCTTCATCCTGATTAAATGTTTCTCTGTCCGTTTAAATGTGTCCTTACCCTATTTCGCCATCTTGATTCTCCTGCAGGATATCTTTTATTTTTCAAAGTCCCAAGCATGCCTTAGGCACAGGGAGCCCATTGAAGGTCTTCCTTTTCCTCTCTTGTTCCTTGAACTTTGTCCCAACACAGCATTCCTCTCTCACTTCTACTTTATCCCAGGATTTCCTCTCTCCCACCAGACTTTCACCTTTCATACCATTGTTTGGTCAATATATTTCAGAAAACCTTTGAGTTTTGAGGCTTCGTTCGTTTTGGATTTCCTTACACCTTAGATTGAGTTTGGTGGAAACTGACTTGAAAACAGAGTTGGGTGTAGAAGATTTACTGTGGTGTGGCCCAGGAAGACAGATCCATAAGGCATAGGAAAGGCAGAAGTTTACATATAATGTAATTGCTACAGAGGACTCGGCTGACCCTCTAGATGGAGCTAGAGTGGAGAAAGCCCTTCAAGTTATCCCAAATTGAGATTGACAGGATCAGGCATTTGTATATCCACAACAGATAACTGAGGCCAAATTCCCTGGTGGAGCGTGTAAGCTTATGTAGGCCTGTTTGTTGTAGCCAAGGGCATTGCATGTTAAGGAGACACAGCTGTGAACCATCTGCAGCTGATAGTCCCAGCAGCTGGCAATAGAAGTATTAGTCCTGAGAAGTGGATTTGGATGAAACACCATAATGTCCACCAAGAACAGACAATTTGCTTGAAGAATGATATATTTCTAGTACAAACAGCTTTGTAGTCTACTAATGAGAGGCAAATAATTCACACGATTTCATCACTCTGAGCCCCATTTTTCCCTGTGGATTGTTGATGAGATCATTTATAAGGGCTAACACTGCTCTACTACGGTGTCTTACCCATACAAGAGAATCCATTCTAACTCCCATTTCATCTTGCTCAGTTCCCTGAGACCAACAATCTAAAGTGCAGAAAGTTGAGCTCCTGTGTTTGTAAATGACACTGAAATCTGTACTTCTATTCTCACTCAGAGCTAGTTCTGAGGGCAGAAAAAAAGAATGCAACTTGCCTTGCATCTGCTGGGATCCCATATGGGGACCAATTCTTATCCCAGCAGCCCTACTTCCCATCCAGCTCCCTGCCTGTGGCGTGGGAAAACAGTATGGGAAGGCCCAAAGCCTAGGACCCTGCACCATCATGAAAGACCCACAGGAAACTCCTGGCTCCTGACTTAGGATCGGCTCAGCTCTGGCCATTGGGGCCACTTGAGGAGTGAAGCAACAGATGGGAAATCATTCTCTGTTTCTTCTTATCTCTGTATATCTGCCCTTCCAATAAAAAATAAGTAAGTAAATAAAAATTAATGCCACTTAAACACCTACAGTGAACCAAGCTTCGAGCCAACTCCTGTTATCCCCCACTGTAACACGGGGGGGACAAGTGTTCACATCCTCATTTTTACACAGGAGGAAAGTGCTGCTCAGAGGTGAAGTGACTTGCTGAAGATTATATGGCTAATAAGGGACCAATCCAGTGTTTCCATCTAGGTTTATACAGCATTTCATGTCCTGCTGTCCTAGCTCAGTTATAGTTCCCTTCCCTTTAAAGCCCAGCCTTCCAGAATATAGCTGGGAATAGGAAATTAAAATTTTAAGGGAGATTAATATTTTACAAATATTGATGCGATTTTCTGCCTTCTGGAGCATGTGATCTTATGCTACCTAGTTGACTCATGATACCCAATTGCCCAGAGTTGTTTTTGAATTTGTGTGTGTGTGTATGATAATGATGAAAACTGTTAAATAAGGGATATAGAAAGACTATGATTGTGCTCACAGACTATGATGGTGCAGTGCAACAGCCTTATTAGGTGCTACTCTAATGCAAGTATTTACTTAATTTCTAAAGCTCAGTATCCTTTTGCAACCTACCATATCTGGTATCATGTTCCCAGTACAGAGCTTAAACATGCTGAGTCCACCCAGCACAGTCATGAGACTCGATACTCAGTGCAACTTACCAGTGGGAGCACCAGAGTGTGGATCCAAAAAGAACTCAGTTCTTTTCATTCTGTTCCTTCCCACCCTTTCTTCTTTGCTAGAAGTGAGCTAGAAGGGACTGTATTCCCTTGCTATATGCCTCACAGGGTTATGGAGCCCTTCCCTCCCTTTTATCCTTTTAGATTTAGGGGTAACAGCATCCTCTGCTGTAAGCCTCTGCTACTTCCCCATTTCCTGTTGCTTCTCTTAACCCTATCTGCATCTTTGAAAATAGACCCTGTATCAAACAAAACAAAACAAAACAAAGCAAAAAAGCAAAACAAACAAACAAACCCTACTTTTGAGTATAATTTCTTGCAGGGTAGAATGGCTTTATTCCCTTGTCCTCCACACAGTCCCAGTATATTCCAATTGATCTAGCATAATTATCAAAGCATCTCCCAAGATCTAAAAAGATTCTGATCCAGAATCCTAACTAGGATTCTGACTTCTCCACTGCTTTAGGGAGGGTGACAAGAGAAAGACATCAGAGGTTACATTTGGATCATATTGAGCCCTTGACAAATGGGTTTTCCTAGTCTCTCACAGGAGGGTGTCAGATCACTTAGACTCACAATCAAAAAAGCTAAATTTCCTCTGCCCTTGAAGGTTGTGGTGTGAATAATTTTTAAAATCCTGTTGCTCAATCGTCACTCTTAAAAGACAGGTCTGTACCTTATGCATCTTTGCCAGCTCCACTATTATCTAGTGCCCTGCCTGGCCTGAGGTTCATAAACACTGTCTGAATGAACAATAAGGGAATGGTGTCACCATGTTCAATCAGTGTGACAACTCATTCACACATGGAGGTAACCATGGCACCAATTCCTGCAGGGGCTGCATATACTTCACAGAGGGAGCTGCTGTTAAAAGGAAATGAACTGGTAGGATGGTTGTGTGTGTGTGTGTTTATGTGTGTGTTTGGGCATGATATTACAGTATAAGTAGGAATTCACAATGAAATATCATCTATATTAGGGAAAATGGGCAATTCAGAGATTCAGGATGTACTTTATAGTTTTAAATCTTCTTGCTTTTCCCCTTGCATATAGCATAGTTATGCAGCCAGGCACTGTCTCTCCTGGGACAAAATCCTTTCAATTCTGTTGACTCTCATAAACATTTACTGAGTATATACTGTGTACCAGACCTTGTTGCTGAAAGATATCCCCTCAGAGCACTGACTGTAGGTGCTGTGGTCCAGCCATGCATACGCCTGGGTCCGATAGGTCTCCTTGCATCTCCAGTTAGAACTCTTGGAATAGACATTGGTCTAGCAGTTAGGACACCAGCAGATTGTGCCCTACATTACAGTGTCCAGATCTGATTCCTGGCTCTAGTTCCTGATCCTAATTTCCTGCTAATGAGGACCCTGAGGGGCAGCTGTAATGCCTCAAGTGATTGGACTCTTTGCAGCCACATGGTAGGCCCATATTATGTTCCTAATATCTAGCCTCAGCTTCTAGCCCTGTCCTGGTCATTGTGAGCATTTTAGACTAGTAGATGGAGTTTTCTTCTCTCTCTCTCAATACATTTAAAATCAAATAAGACAAAGAAATTACTATCGCCATCTTATTGCCTGATATTATTCTCTTTACCTGAATACATAAAAGATCTTCGTAGGATTTTAGATTATTTCCATAGAACAAGCAGAGAACTGTCATATGCAACAATCCCACTGCTGTCTATGGCAACTTCTCAGACACTGAGATGGCCCAAAGCAACCTTATCCTTCCTGGATGATTTTGTATTTTGTCTCAGCTAGTAGAATAAAACAATGACAGTGCTGGCCAGCAGAGTTAGCCTTTGTGTGCCTGGAGCCAGACATGGATGATCCCAAGATTATAGGACTGAAAGTATTCTTCAACTGATGCCAACATGGCTGGCTTTCTGAGTGCTGTTGAATTTTGACCGTTGCTATCCTGGGTTCCTTTTCCCTACCATACAGTTATCACTTAGATACCCTCTGGTATCATTGTTTGACTCCAGCAGCTTATACTGATCCTCTCTACTCTGGATCTTCCTCTTACCTTTCCTCTGGCCATGGCCACAGCAGCCACAAGATTTCTGACCAATCCCCTGAGTTCTGTTTTTAAACCCATATGACTGGCTGTACACCCTTAAAGGAAAATGGATTTCCCAACTAGAGTAAAGCATTGTGTTCTTAACATATAGCTGTCAAGTTTTGGTCTCTCTTCCTATTAGGAGGTAGCATTTAATTTAACTCCTGTGGAATCAGGCATGGCCATAGTAATTTGCTTCTAACAAAATATGATCACAGTGAAACTCCATGATCATATCATAAAAGACAGACACTATCAGCTAACTCACTTTCCTGGGAAGTTCATTTTTGGAAGCCAACACAGCAGGTCTCAGGGATGGACCACATGTGCCCTAGATGAGGTCACAGATGACAATCAGCATTAATCCCCAGACATGTGAATAACAGCACATTTATGATGACTATCAATCCAGCCACTGTTTTACTATGATTCCCTGGAGGGAAAAGCCAAGTCACCCCCCAGGCCTATGAAAAATAATATTAATAAATGATTTGATATTACTAAGGGTAGTTGGTGTTGCATTAATGTAACTGTAGTTGGGTTAGTTTCTAGGTAAGCTATAGGCAAGCAAATGAGAGACAAGAGGAACTTGGAGAAAGTTCCCTGATAGCCAGAGGGTGATTAAAAGGTTATATGTAAAACATGATAATATGCTGGGGTGTCTTAGCTTCTTAGTTAACCAAAAGTAAGTTCAAGGGGAAATTTTAAAGTACCTTTAAAACTCAGCTGTGGAAACTAAAGTCTTCTCCATTTTCAATGAGAACAGCATAAGAGGAAATTATATTAAATGAAAGCATGATGAACTTGGGACTGATATAAGCAGGGATTTTTGAAGAAAAGTGTAAGTCATGGGTATTCACATTGTAATAAATTATGTAAAATTAGCCTTCCCTGTCTTTGGATTTCATACATGTAGAGTCAATCAACTGTGATGGAAAATATACAAAAGTAATTCCACTGGTACTGAGCTTTTTGTCATTATTCCCTAAACAGTACAATAAAACAATTATTTTCACATCATTTACATACTATTAGGTATTATAAGTCATGTAGACATGATTTAAAGTATGCAAAAGGATATGCCTACATTTACATATATTATAGACAAACATTGCACCATTTTACATAAGACATGTGAGTATCTGCAGGATTTTTGGTAACAATGGAGATCTTGGAACCGACTGCCTGAAGATACCAAGGGACAATTGAATTGTCCTCCCACACACTCAGGTGTTTGCTCCCCTTCATGTATACTGTGGTCTCTAAACACTATTAATACAACATGTAATGAATACATGTTGAACATAAAGTATGCTAATATCTTTAGATATAAATTTGAAAGGATTAAATGATTTCCAAAGTATATTTCTTTAGAATGATAAAAGCTCTTTAAATAGTGTAACCAAAACATCAACACTTCTGGGTTAATTTGTTTGAAACTATGTGATACAATTTGCCAAAAGCTTCACACAGAAGTTGATGGACTGGACACAGCTCATTTTGGACACAACTCATTTTACACATAAGACTATTATGCAGTTTCATGACTTCCAACCTTTTAGCTTGGAAGGACCTCCAAACTCCATTCCATCATGCCTCATCTGTCTTCAGTATCTATTGTTAAGTAATAACCATCTTCCAGTCCAAACAAAATTTTAAGTGGCTTAGCAATAATTTATATAGCTAGTGATTCTGTGGGTTGGCTGGATCCTACCGGGTTTTTGAAACCTAATCTATGAACAGTTTCGAACAGCAGCATGCGAACTGTACTGTATTCACTAGCAGTATGAAAGTGCTTAAACAGATATCCAGGAAACCCTCCACTAGGCCTCCACTCCACCCAGTCTGCAATACAGTTTGATCCTTTATCCTATTTCTTCTATATTTATCCACCCACTGCCACTTTTTGGTTGGGATGCTGGCTTTACAGAAAGTATCCAGAAACTTCTTCAAGGAACAAGAGTACCCTCATTCTGTATCTTAAGCCTGATCACAAAAGCTAAACTCATAGAATTTTGTTCCTACTGCTTCTGCTGGAAGTTTTGATGCTAGAGGACATCTATTCAGCTTTTATTATTTTCTTGTTAAAGAATATTTAATCTTACTGATGGGTGGCTGTGCATGGCGATCACATCAGAGGGAAGAAAAAGAAATCCAAGTATATTTCTGAGAAGAAAATATGTATTAACCATTATATGGTAGTGCATTCTTTGTAGTTGATATGCTACTTGGGAAACAACATGTGAGAACAACTCCCAGACTATGCAAAAAGCAAAATCAACCCTGAATAAACCATATCATATAAGCAAGCTCTGAATGGTGTATTCTAGTGAACCAGATTCATATGTTTGTGGACATTTTTCAGGATTAATCTTTGGTTTACAGTGTTCCCAGAGGCTAGAAAGTTACATTGGTTAAACAATGGGGCATAAGTTCTCTTGACCTACAAATTGAAAGTTCTGTACAGAAGGCTGTAAAGAATGAACAGAGGACCTGAGGATGCTTAGACTACAAGCAATGAAGTCAAATTGGGAGAAAACATTTATATGACACATGACACCATCAACCATCAGCAATCTGTTATCAATCTACATCTATCATATCACTTACTACAGTGGAACCATCTTTGAAATTTTCCTGACGTAGGATAATATTCTGTAATAGACTAGTTTTTAAAGATATATTTGTTTCAAATGAAGAGTTACAGAGAAGAAAACATAAAGAGACATTCTATTTGCTGATTCATTCTTTAAAATAGCCACAATGACCAAAGCTGCACGCGACTGGAGCCAGGGGACTGGAACTTCATTTGGATCTATGTGGGTGTCAGGTGCCGAAGCACCTGAGTCCTTTTCTGTTGTTCTCCCAGGCATATTTTCAGGGAGCTGGATGAGCTGTGATGCCGCCAGGGCTAGAACTAGCACTTGGCATGGGATGCTCGCATTACAGATGTGATTTAACCAGCTGTGTTGCATCACTAGTAACATACCTTTTCATTTCTCAGTCTCTTTAGTTTTCTGATCAGTGGAATGGGGATTAATAGCATCCCTTAATGAATTTGTACATAATGGTAACCTAACCAAGGATTCTGAATCTTCAGATCAACCAAGCACAGATTTAAAAATTTACATGTAAAAATGTTATGTTGTTGCTGATACATATCATATGGGTAGGCCTACAATCATCGAGTTAGTAATGAGCATCTACAGCATGTATGCAGAAACTTCTTCAAGGACCAAGGGCAGTCCTCTTTCTGTGTCTTAGGCCTAATGTTGGTGTATAATACTAGTTATTTTTTCTTGTCATTATTCCCTGAACAATACAGTAAAACAACTATTTACCTGGAATTTGCCATCCATTGCATGTGAACATCATTGCCATGCTTTTTAGAGGCCTTAAGTTACCAGAATTGTGAACCAAATAAGCCTCTTTCCTATGTACATTACCCAGAATCAGATATTTTGTTACAGCAACATAAAATGAACTGAAACATCATGGGACAAACTCTTTGGGGGTTGGGGGGAATACAGCCCTTCCCATCAGAACATTACCCTAAGGAAGAGGCATTGGAACTGAAAGTAGCAGGGGATGGAAGAAAAAGGATGGCTAGCACCAGATGTGAGATTCAAGGTCAAGTAAAAACCAGTTTGTGGCTGGATAAATTTACAGCTTGAGAAAAGCCAACAGGTGTTGGATATGTGAAACCAATGAAAGTGTCACATCACTGGGGAATTGACAGGGTTTGTAAATCAGTAGCAGGCCTGGGGAAATGAAACCTTAGTAGTGCAGGAAGAAACCATGGCCACAGTTGCTATGACCCTTCTAAACTTTCCACCTAAAATGAAAATGAGATGAGGGTAAAAGTAAAGGTCAGATTTTCTGCTGCTATTAGTTATTTAAAGTTTCTCGTGTAGTTCCATTGTTTATGGGTTTTAAAACATAAATATCTTTGAGATGCAAGGGCAATACGATTATGCAATGAATGAGTTTGCAGACATGACCTTACCTTTTACCAGAGTGGTGCAGGACTAAATACTTCACTTAAACATGTGTTTGTGTGTGTGTTTGAAGGTCTATCAAAATAGTGTAACTAGCAATTTGATGCCTTTGAATAAAGAACACTCCAACTCTAACTGGAAATTGATCCTCCACAATTTAAGCGGGCATACATTCCTTAATTTATTTGGCATCATCCATTTTAGTAATAAATAAATTCTACAATCTAAACATACATTACTATTTAAATCATTGAATAAATTGTAATATGTTCATACCATATATTTATTAAAATGCATTTGATCTTGAGAAATATCCATGAAGGAAAAGGAAACACATGCCATTTAAAAATTATTCCAAAATCATACCCGAGAGACTTGAAAATATTTTTGACTTATGCCATGAGTTAGATCTAAATCTACCTTGTTGCAAATTAATAGCAAATTTATAAAGTTATAGTTCTTTGAAGTTATCTGGCAGATTAATAAACTTTTTACCTTGTGTTTGATACACTTTTGTATGCCTCAACATAGTTAAAATAATCCTAAGAAAATGATGATGATAACAGGAAAAGCACTACTTTTCTAAAGTTAAAAAACTTAGATGGTTTTTGAAGGCAAAAAGTGGAATATAGAATGTACTAAGCTATTTGAATGGGGCTAGATGCTTTAAAAACTTGCTCTACTTTGAGAGATATTTATAAGGATACTGTATCCTGAGAGATACTGTATAAGGAGCTTTCAGAAGGTTCATGGAAATGCATATTAGGAAAAAGCAATGTGTGGATTTTAGAACTTTAGCACAAGAATTAACTTGTCTTTTAATTCCAATTTCAATTCCCACTAAACTTTTGAATTGCTCTCTGCTATTCTTCAAGTAATAGGAGATAGAGAAGCAAAGTGTTCAATGTAAAGGGCCTAGAATTGCATATATAACCTTATATCTCTGCAGAACACTGCAGTTTTAAAGACATTTTCACATCCAGTTTCTCATTTGTTAGAGTGCTGCATATATCCCTGCCATTTCAAGAGGGAATTTTTTTTTTAAAAAGTACAACTATATTAGTTCTGCCTAACTTCTGAGTGCCAGCTAAATTGGATCATTGATAAAATCTGTATGTGGAGTCAGTCAAGAGAAAATTAAGGTTTTCTTCATTGGAGTTGGGAATCGAGATATTCCTCAGTGTAAATAAATGTATGGCCTGTGCTGTGGATGATGCTTGTAGCTCTCCTGCATTTTACGCAGGCTCTGGAAGATTCAGAAGCAGAATGTAAATGAAGTAGAAGGGATGTAATCTGGATAGTGTCCCAGGTTAGGAGGAAAGAGCCAAGAGTTCAGAATAGGGAGGTCACAGGTGAATTGAGGAGATGTTTATGATAATCCTGGCTATAAAACCTCCTCTTCTGGTAAATATCACAATTTCTACAAATATTTTGCAGTGTCTAGCAAATAAAAAACTAAACAGAGACGTAAGGATATAAGATCACCTAAAAGGACCTGTTGAAACAATAGCTAACACAAGGGATCATAGGTGATCTAGCTACTGGAATAATTAGATGCAGATTTTTAAAAATATTTCTTGTTGTGTTCTGAAAAGGAAGTTCATTGAGAATATTGGCACAGAACTATAAATATGTAAAAGTGTCCAAAATAAGTTACAGAAATTAAAATACAATGGAAATTGAGGACTCACTGGATTGGTTATACCAAAGAGAATTAAATATATCATTAGTAAGAAGATGGTTTAAAAGCAAATGATCTAGAATCAAACTAAGTTAAAAGGATAGAACAAATAGAAGAGAAATTAAAAGATTTAGTGAGAGGGTCTAGCACATTTGTAATTGTAATCTCAGAAAAAGAGGGATGAGAGAGATTGGAGTAGATCAATATTTTTTTTAAATGGCTGAAAAGATTTCAAACTGACCAAAGATATCAAAAATACCTATTGATTCTGAGCAGGATAAATAAAGTGAAATCAGCCCCTAGGCACATCATCATAAGTGTTTCCAAAATAAAAGACAATCTTAAAAGCAGCTGGAATAAAAATATCAATCATTTTCAAAGAATCAACATAGAATGACAACTCACTTCTCAACAGAGAAATTAACAGTACCCTTGGAATGACGTCTTTGAAATGTTCAAAGAAAACTAGCACCATTTTAAAATTCCATACTCAGCAAGTTTGCTGCCATAATAAAGGTGCCATAAATACCTTGTTCCACTGATCTTTGAATGTATGACACTATTACCACAAAATTCATTGGGTTAAAACAATATATATTGATTATTTCACAGTTACATGGATCAAGAAACTAGGCATATGTTAGCTGCTTCCTTGGCAAGGCTGAAATAAAAACGTTAGACAGAACTTTGTTCTCATCTGAAACTATTGGGATGGAATCTGTAAGCTGATGTGGCTGTGGGAGTATTGCTTTCCTTTCAGCCTGGATGCTAGACACTTCAAATCCATGTGTTCTATCAGAAAGCCTGAAAATCAATAAGCTCAGCATTTACCTGAAGAAATTATGAGCAGAAAATAACAGAGTGAAAACCAGCAGGCAGAAGTAGATGATAAAAGATAGAAATTAATTAACTAGAAAAAATAGAAAAGTACAACAAGCAAGAATCAACAAGGATTAAAGTTGGTGCTGTAAATGAATGGATAAAATTGGTAAAAATCATAAGTTTCTAAAAATATAAAATATTTCAGAAGACATGTAACTTTATGCCAGTAAACTTGAACATTTTAGGTGAACTAGAGGAATACATAGAAAAATACAGAGGCTGGTGTTTGGAGCAACAGTTAAGATGCCCTTTAGAACATCAGTATCTTATATTGGAGTGTCAGGTTTCAAGTCTTCTCTGCTTTCAATCCATCTTCGTGCTAATTCACACCCTGGGAAGGGAGAAAATGATGACTCAAGTGCTTGGGTCCCTCCCATACTCAAGGGAAATTTGGATTGAGTTCTTGACTCAGGGCTTCAGCCTGACCCAGTCCTGGTTATTGTGAGCATTTGGGGAATAAACCAGTGGATGGAAGTCCCTCCTCTTCCTCTCTCTCAAACATAAAAAAATGAACAAGAATATAGAAAGATATATCTGTATAAGTTTGGCATAAGAAGAAATAGAAAAACTGAAGAAAAATAAGACGGTTTAGAAAATGCCATTCACAAATTTTTTTTTACAAGGCAAATTTCCAAATGGCTTTACTGATGAATTCTACAAGCATGTAAGGAAAGCATACTGCCAGTTTGTCAAAGGCTTACCTAGAACATAGGGAAACATGAATGATACTCTAACTCATTTTGGAGTATAACTATAGGTAATAAAAATCTAATAAGGAATATGATAAAAATTTATTTCAGGTAATATCACTAAAGAACATATATGTGAGATACCAAACAGTATAATAGCCATTCACATACAGTAATACATAAAAATATATCTGAATCAAGTTTTATTCCAGAAAAGTAAGGCTAAATGAAACACAGAAAATTATGTAGTGTAATTCATTAGAATAACAAGATTAAGGGCAAAAAATGCGTATGATCATCTCCACAAACTACTAAAACATAGCTGATAGCGTTCTATATCCATCTCTGACAATAAAAACTACACCAAGCAAATTTTCTTAAGGGTATTCAATTATCTATAGAAAAATTTACAAGAAATGCCAGAGTGGTCTTTTTTTTTTTTTTTTTTTTTTGGTAACTGAGAACAGGACAAGTTTGCCTGCTATTATTTCTTCCATTCATTATTGGACGTCAGCAGCACAGTAAGAAAGAAGCTCAGAACAGATACAGGAAAGAATAAAAAAATAATGAACTCCAAACTTTGCCTTAATTGGGAAAGGGTGTGGCTACAAAGAAATTGTTCATGGTTTGGTGTAGCTTTCTATTACATTTTCTGTTTCCTGAAGTTAGCTCTATGCAGGTGAAGTGGGAAAAAATAAGAATGTTAGTTGTCCATTTGAATTGACATTGAATGGGAGAGAACATTTTGAATCAATATTGCTCTAGTAAGTCAGGGCTTTCGGAGGCCCTGGAAAAGCTGTGTTGCTGCCGTTTTTAGCCCAATGTAGCTAAGATACCTTATTTTCATTTTACAGTGACCAAAAACAACATTGAATACTGGAAAAATAATCTTGGAAGATATTTCCTCTAGGGCTACTTGTTAGAACCAAATCAACAAAATAGTGACATATGTTCAGGTACTTGAGGACAGACTAATCAGCACCGTGACTCACCTACTCTTAAAACAAATGGCAGGCCATTACAAATGCATGAAAATGTCTAAACCTGATATTAAGAGTTGAATAAGTCCAGTGTCAATGATCGGGATGATAAAACTACTTAGGATAAGACTTGTAATTACTAGACAAGTTCAAAGAACAATAGATGATAATGTTAGAATCAGTAAAGGTCGTTGCAAGATAGATTGACAGGCCATGAAAAGATGAAGGAAGCATTAGATGTAACCTGCGTAGACATAACTACAACTCTGGTAATAGTAAAATGATATTTTTCTACAAAAACAGAGGAAGCTTTCTCTACTGTCCTTAGTTATCTGTTGGGAGAATTAAAGGAACAAAAAGGTCATAAGGGAGTCACTTGGTAGGTGAAAATTATAAGATACATTTTGACTCAGGAGCAGGCTCATAATCCCTAAATGGATTTAGAATGTTTTCAAAGCTGGCATCAGCACTATCTCCTGTATAGTTTGACTTTAGTGATCACAACAATTTCCATTCACCTTTTTGACAGTCATTGGGTGGAATACTTGTAATTTCAAAATATGGAGAAATCTTTACGCTTAACCAATAGATGACTGACTCATACCATGTTAGTAATAAATGTGCTGGAGCCAGCATTGTGGTTGCAGAGGTTAACCACTGGCTACAATACAGGCATCTGATGTCTGAGTGCTGGCTCAAGTCCTGCTATACCAGTTCCCACTAAGGGCACCCAGGAAGACAGTTATCAATAGCCTAAGTGCTCATATGGTCCCTTGCTTCAGCCTGACCCACACCTGGCTGTTGTAGCCATTTGGGGAGTAAATCAGTGGATGAAAAAGCTTGCTAGCTTGTGCATTTCTCTCTCTCTCTCCTTACCTCTCTGTTTCACTCAAATATAATTTTAAAATATCTTTAAAAAAAAGAAATGGATGCATAAGGTGTCCACATACTAAATTGCTGATAGTTTAATTCATTTTACTCCACACAAACGCATAGTGTGATTAGGCCTGTTCCTCTTGGGTAGGAAATGACAGATAAACAGCACACTACTGAAAAGATGTGAGCAGAGACATATGTTGAGTATTACTAGCAATTATGGGATACATTAAAATAGCATAGGTGTTCACATATCAAAATCAAGGTTTTTCGATGTTTATCTCCTTTAACAGTCCCCTGAACCAAACCTTCTCTTGAGACTTGCTTTTGAAGTGTGATTTTAGGATTCTACAATGGACACTGAACCTCATTACTCCTTCCTTTCCCCAATTTCCATATAAGGTTATTCAAAGTGTGAGCACTGTACAAAGTTACCACATCTAACAACACCATTCACTTTAGGAATAAGCAAAATCAATTTATAGGAAAACTCTGAAAGTGATTGTAGATATTCCAGGCCTCTTGGTTGAGTCCTGGAGCAGTGAGAGAGGAGCTCTATGTTCAACAGAGCTGCAATCTCATTCACATTTACTTGGACAGATACAGGTGTATATGGTGGTGACTTAACATTGTACTCTGAGCACCTGAATTCCGGCATCCCTATCCCCAGCCCTGAAATTATAAGAGTCAGGTCATTGCATCTAGGGATGGAGTAAGTATATACTCCTTTATGTTCTGGAGAGCAGGTAAGCGCACAGAAGTGGAGGGCAGGTGTGTGCCTATGTGCAAAAAGCTGCTGCCCTCAGGTTCTAGAAAGATTTTCAGACATGGGGTTGACCCAGTGGCACATCAGGCTAATTAGCCATCCTGTGGCACCGGCACCCCATCTGGATGCTGATTCTAGTCCTGGCTGGCCACCTCCAATCCAGCTTTCTGCTTATGGCCTGGAAAAGCTGCACAGCGTAGCCCAAGTTCTTGGACTCCTGCACTCACACGGAAGACCCCGAAAAAGCTCCTGGATCCCAGCTTTGGATCAGTTCTGTTCTGGCTGCTTGCAGCCATTTGGAGAGTGAAGCAGCAGATGGAAAAGCCTGTCTCTTTTTTGCTCTCTGTAAAATACATCTTTCAAATAAAAATGGACAAATCTTTATTAAAGAGAAAGATATTTAGACTCAAACAGGGCACTTTTGAGCAGACTCTTCCAAATTTTTTGTAGCATACATATGCTGTAGCCACTACTTTATAAAATTTAACTTATAGAATCATTGGATGCTGCTTCTTAAGCCCTAGAGATATTGTTTCTTTCCCTTTCTCTCTCCTGCCCCTTTCTGTGCTTCATACAAAGGCCATTGTTGGGGGCACTGTAGTAGGCTTGGCAAATAATACTTCTCCTAAGATAGTCACTTCCTAATCCCCAGAACCTGTGACTAGTACCTAATTCAACAAAAGGGATATTGCCCTATGTGACAAAAGATGTGATTATGAATACTGGTATACCGTGCTTATATCTCAAATCTTGCTGATGAGCTCTAAATTCAGCTACATGTGTCCTTATAAAAGAAAAAGAGAAGGAGTTTGGAGGCAGTCACCTAATATGGTTAGAGGGGTCAACAGAATTTGTTGTGTATGATTGCTGAGACTGCACTTTGATGTCTGTGTTAGTTTTCTACTGCTGCATAATAAATTACCACAAACAGTAGCTTATAACAACATGCATTCACTGCCTCACTGTTTTTGTGAATCAGGCATCTTCCAGGTTGCAATCCAAGGATCAGTCAGAGCTGAATTCTCATCCAGAGGCTCTGATGATGGATCTGCCACCCAACCATTGTGGACTTGGGCGAAACTTTTTTCCTTGTAGCCCCTAGATGCTTCCACAGTTCCTAGCAATGTTATCCTTTCCATAGGTCAGCCGTCCCACAAATGGCAGATGGCTTCTCCAAAGCCAGCAAGGAAGAAAAGACAATAGGTTTGTTTCAAAAAATGGAGTCTTACAATGTAATGATCTTACAATATAATAATGGGACTGACACCACAACACCTTTGCAATTGCCTATTGGTTAGAACCATATCACTCAATCGGAAGGAGCCATAAGAGTGAATTCCCAGAAAGTAGACATTACAGGCCCACCTTAAAGCTTGTCTATTACAATGCACTGATTTAAGAAATTACATGGGTGAGGGCTGGCACTGCGACACAGCCAGTTAACCCACCACTTGCAATGCTAGTATCCACATGAGTGCCACTTCAAATCACAGCTACTACATTTGTGGTCCAGCTCCCTGAAAATGTACCTGGGAAAGTACCAGAAGACAGCCCAAGTACTTGGGTTCCTGAACCCAAGTGGGAGCTGGATGGAATTCCAGATTTTTGACTTGGGCTTGGCCCAGCTTTGTGTCTAGGGGATGGAAGATTTCTCTCTCTCTCTCTCTTTTCCTTCCTCTCTCTCATCTGTAACTGTGCCTATCAAATAAAAAAGAAACATTTTTTTAAAAAGTAAAACTTAAAAAAAATTATATGGGGAAATTTGAGCAGAGTACAGTACCAACTTCTCTATCTCAGTGCTCTATATTTTTCTGATTATAATAATGGCAAAATGGTAAATCCAGAGTCAGATACATATTATCAGTTGATAGAAACTGACCAAAATCTGAGAAAATTAAATCATAGGTGTTCATTCCACTTGAATAATAGTTATTAGAATGTGGCTGGTTTGCGAAAGAGAAATCTCAACAAATAAACTACCACAACTGAAAATATCTCCTCTTGTCCCAAATTCTTCTTTATCAGCAAAATATCTCCCACACAGGTTCTATAAATAGGCATCTGTTATATAGTTGTGTGTTCATCCAAGTGAATTTAGAAAGCACAGTTTGTTCATTGGTGTTTATGCAGCTTGTCTGGTTTCCTCTAAGTGGAGCATACCATGAGCTATGGTGTCTTGAGTAGGAAATTACAGAAAATAATTTTATTTTTCTTCAAAACCTTCTGCATTTCCACTGGCTAAAGTAGAGAGTAGGCTTGGGGCATCCCTCATCTGGACTGTTGCTGGAGACTACTGACATCTCTTTCATCTAATCTGTCTCTGAAGCCTCATTGTCTTCAGCTTAATACCTTTTTAAAAAGATGTATTTAGTTATTTATTTGAAATGCACTAATTGACAGAAAGACAGAGATAGAGATGATAGAGATACACAGAGATCATATATAATAGAGACAGAGCGATACAGAGATAAACAGTGATCTTCCATCCACTGATTCATTCCAAGAAATGGCTGCAATTAATGGCCCTGGACCAGAGCAAAATCAGAAGCTAGGAGCTTCACAGGAGTCTCCCTTGTGGGTGGCAGGGGCCCAAGCACTTGGGCTATCTTCTCCCCTGATGCATAGCGTTTCTTTCCCCTTACCTTTGATTTTTTTTTTTTTTTGAGACTTTTTGTTGTTCTCCAAGGCCCTACATGGCCTTAAAAGAGACTTGACAGTAAACAGGTGGTCACACCAAGAAAGGAAAACATGATGTTCTGCATCAAGGACTTTGTGCATTCTGTGTACACTACCCGAAATGCCTTCTTTCCTTTCTTCAGCTCAGAAACTCCAACTCATTTCTTTGGTACTCTGCTTTGATTTGGTTATTATATTTAATAACTTATATTGTGAAACATTTTGAACATAAATGAAACAGAGAGCATAACATAATAAACAAGCATGTCCCTGCCATCTGTTTAAAACATGGTGATCTTCCTATACTTATCTCAGTTACATATTCTTTCAAATTTTTAAAAAGATTCATGTATTTTTTTGGAAGCCAGAGTTACAGAAAGAGGGAGGAAGAGAGAGAGGAATGGATGGAAGGGGAGAGAGCATGGAGGTAAGGAGGGAGGGAGAGAGAAAGAGAGGGAGAGAAGGAGAGATCTTCAATCTGTTGGTTCCCCAGATGGTCAAAATTGGCAGGGCTGGGTCAAGCCAAAGTCAAAAGCTTCACAGGGATCTCCAACATGAGTGCAGGGGCCCAAAATATTGAGCTATCTTCCACTGCTTTCCCATGCACACTAGCAGGGAATTGAATGAGAAGTGAAGCATCCAGGACAGAAACTAGCATCCATAGGAGATACCAGTATTACTATCAGTTCTACCTGCTATACCACAATGTTAGTTCCTACATTTTCAGTTTTTATGGTGAACATTTTCAAAAAGAAAACTGAAATAGTGGTACAATGGGAATTAACGTATCTGTTACTGAGTGCTAATATTTTGTGTATTCTCCAATTTCTTCTTTACTATCTACACACACACACAAAACATTTCAGTATATGTGCTGCTGAAGCAAGCACGACATACAAAACATTTCAATTTAATATATAATGCAGAATCATCATGACACTTCACCCCTAACTACTTCAATCTTCAACTGCTAATAAGGTGGTGTGTGTGTGTATATATATATAAATACCTTCCATATCACTGCTGCACTTAGGAAGATTAATAATAATTCTCCTTGTAATATTCTGTTCATATAAAATGGGCATTTTCTCCTCTTTTACCCTAATTAGTTTTATAACTATTTTAAACTTATTTGCAAAAGACAGAGAGAGAGAAAGAGAGACAGACTGATTCCATCTGCTAGTTCATTCCCTCCTTGAATGTCCACAATTCCCAAGTTTGAAGCCAGGAGCCAGAAACAAAATCCAAGTGTAGATGTAAGGACCCAACTCCTTATGCTATCACCTGCTGCCATCCATGGTGCTCATTATCAGGAAGCTGGGATTAGAAGCAATGGTGAAACTTAAACCTAGGCTTTCTGGTATAGGATGTGGGTGTCCCAAGCAGTGTCTTAAGCTCTGTGCCAAATGCGTGCCCCATAAGATCCAATCAAGATTCAACTGCTACACTTAGTTTTCTTTCCTTACATTGTTTAATACGGAACAACTTTCCCTGAAGCACATTTGTCACAGTTACCTCTTGAGATAACTGCTGTATTCCCTCTTATTATCAACCAGCCATGCAGGCAAGCAAAATGTACTCCAACATTCCACGTGGGTACTGGTTCTAGTGCTGGCTGTTCCATTACTGATGCAGCTCCCTGCTAATGGCATGGAGTGCCCACGTGGAATACAGAAGTACACAGGCAAAGAAGCACAGCTGCTGCCAGATAAAACTCCACTGACGAAGGGGTCTAACTAGGACACCAGGAGTTAAGGCAGCTATACAGAGTCATAAACCTTTTATCTATTCGTTGTGCTACCATTGCTTCCAGTCATTATTTTTGATACTCAGAGTCTCCCAAATTTGATCACTGGGTACCTTTTCAAGCCTGCTTGTCCTGGATTCCTTTGGCACACTTCCATCTAGTTTGGGGCTGTTCCTTGCTTTCTGCCACAAAATGAATCAGATTCATCTTATATTTTCCCTTTGTAAGACCTGGAATTGACCATTTCTTTAAAGAGTTCTGCTTCATTTTAGGAAGGACACCAACATCTAACAGCTGTAAGAGATCGCTGTTACCATATGATTACTTCGTGGCCTTTTCAGTGGCCTCATTTCACAAATTCAACTTGAAATTTTCAGTTCAAATTTAGCAATACAGGATTTCAACTTTCGTTCTTTGAATTTTACTTTTACTTTCTTTTACTAAAACATAGTTCCAAGTAATAGCAACATGATTTCAAAATTACTGTACTAATATAATGACTGAGCAAAGATTATCAACATTCTTTGCAGTCCTTTTTCTTACGATACCCCAATAAGAATGTGCAGAGTACTATGTCTTACAACCACCTGAACTACTTTTATCTCCAACTTTTCTTTTCTTCGTGTAGACATTTTGCCATACAATCATTTCTTTGTATTTTAGGATTTAATTTACTTGTTGAACACAGTGAAAATATTTATAAAACTTATACATCAAAACACATACATGGGAAGACATGAGGAAATTTGCCATTTTTAGTTTCCTGGTTTACTTTTCTAGAGCTCATTTTTGCATGTGAATTTCCCCACTTTATTTGGTTACTATACAGTAGCTTGCTATACATATTGTCATGCATTTTTCATTTTCCACTTAACAGTGGGTCCTGGAGATTGTTTTTTCAATGCATAACATCCCACTTTGCAATTGTACCATAGTGAAAACAGTTTCTCTTCTGGTAATATTTACTTATCTGAAAATCAGAGTTACAGAGGAGTGGGGAGAGAAAGAGATCTTCCATCTGCTGATTCACTCCCTAGATGTGCACAATAGCTGGGCCAAAGCTGAAGCCAGGCACCAGGAGCTTTCTCTGGATTTCTCACATGGGTGGCTAAAAACTTGGGTCATCTTCTGCTGCTTTTCCCATGCCATTAGCAGGGAGCTGCATCAGTAATGGAACAGCCAGCAATAGAACCAGTGCCCATGTGGAATGCTGGTATTGCAAGCAGTGACTTCATTTGCTATGCCACATGCTGACTCCATATAGCCCCTATAGAAGGATATTTGTGTTGATTCTGAACTTTTCTCTCAACTAACTCTGCAATGAATAATTGTGAGTGTGTGTGTGTAGGTTCTTTGATGTGGGGTTGTTTAGTTAAGATGAATGCATTTGTTACTTTTCTGTAACATTTCCATCTTCTTTCTCATAGTGATTATTTTGTCCCTCATCTGACTGCCCAAAGACTCACAGCAGTTTCTTTTTATTGATTCACTTGCTTATTACAATTCCATTTTATTTGTAGTTTCAGATATTTCCTTTCCAAAAATCTTTGGCATCCAATCATTTCTTTTTGTCTAATCACACTGTTTAATATCTCCAAAACAATGTCAACAGCAGGAACCAATAGGATCCATAGTGGGAGTGCCTGTAATGACTCCCTACTTAGTAAGATTTTGACTTTGATTTTCTTTTATCATGATAAGAAAGAAAGAATAGCACTTATTTTACAGGGAAGGGCTTTTTGTTTTTGTTTTTGTTTTTTTAACAATGGGTTTTGAGGTCGAAATTATTACACGCAAGATTGAGCAATGCTGGCATCTCATATCAAAGCCTTGGTTTGTGTGAGCTGTCCTGATTCTGATCCAGCTCCATGCTAATACACCTGGAAAGGCAGGGCAAGATGACCAAAATACTTGGGTTCCTGCTACCCACATGGGAAATCTGGGTGGAGTTCTAGGCTCCTGGCTTCCACCTGGCTTAGCCACTGCTGTTAAGGTTATTTCGGGAGTGAATCAGTGGATGGAAGATCTCTTTGTCTCTCTTCTCTTTTACTTTGCCTTTCAAATAAATAAATAAATCCTTAAAAAAAAGAATAGGACTTGACTATCATGAAATTTTGTAACATTTGTAGAGATAATGCAGTTTTAAAAATATATTAATATAGAAGCATTGTTTTAATATATCTTTTAAAAAGCATTGGATCTTTCCTGTATTTGGGGAATAAACCATGTTTGTTCATGATGTGTGAGTGAAAACTGTAGAAAAAAAATAAACAACAAAAAATCATTTAGTTTTTGGGAATAGCCCTAAGGGCACAATCCAAATGAAGAAACATTTGGCCTAGAGAACCTAGGGAAAGGCAATTAAAACTGTAAAAGACTGGCTCCCTCCCTTCTCCCAACACAGCAAACTACCAGGGCTCCTGTTCTGCCAGCTCCCAGTAGAGGGCTGTCTCTCTGATAGAGGTAAATCAGCATTACTCATTATACCAACTATTGTGGAGACTAAGTTCTGGGCAATTGTAGGTGATAGTTAGGCTTCTGCCTAGCCCCCACTTATAGAATAGAACCTCTACAATGGGTGTGTTGCCACTAGGCATACCCATGGTCCCAATTTCCTTCAACCTGGCTTCTTAGGGGTTCTATGCTGTGAGAGGTGTTACTAGAAAAGCTCAGGGGGTTCTTTTCTCAGCTGAGTATAGAAAAGGTGGGGATCAGTTGCAGATAGAGAAGTTTTATTTGTGAAGTGACCAGGTGAACATGGAAAGAAGAGGGAAGGGGGAAAGCACTTCCTGGGAGAGAGCTGGGAGATGGGGTGCCTCTTGACAGGCGAGAGGGAGAGGGTTTTCAGGGTTCTTGGAATTTTAAGCATTCCCTGACTCCTCCTCATCTGGGAGGGAAGTTTCTTAACCAGTTAGCAAATGGCTGTGTCATTCTTGTGCAGTCCACTTGAAGGTGTGGCCAAGATTGCAGCAGGCTTGGATGATCTAAGAGGCTAGCAGAGTTGAACTGGGCTGCTGCCTCCCATCACCCAAAACTCAGCTCCTAAAGTAGGGAGCCATTCAGAAAGAAATGCACTCTCACCCCCTAAACCCTGTTCCAGAGTCCTTGCTCAGAGATTTTGCTTAAGGGGATAAGTAAATAATACAGAACTCTAATTCCTCCTAAAAGGAAATGACTTTGTTTGTAACACTGTAGGAATTTATATCTAAAAGAGCTGCCCAAAGCACTGGAAGTTAGAGAAAGGCGACTGGGAGGAGATTAATAGATTCTTCACAGACTGAGGTTAAACTGTAGGCTGGCTAGTTTGCAGAGGGAAACAGGGAAAGTGAAAGTTGGTTAGAGCTCTTGTGGGTCATAATGCACTTCAAATAACAACTTTGGGAACCATACCTTCAAAGAAACCCAGATTAGATTGGACTTGTGGGAGAAGCGATTTATATCTCACGATACTGCTTGAAACAATAGAACAATCAGTTAGCAATTAGTCAAGTTCAACTGCTAGGTGTGATGAGGGACAGAAAAAATAACAGGGAGCCCTGCTAAACCATTGTCATCCCAGCATGACTGGGCATGTCGCTAAGGCTGCTCACAGAAAAGTAACATCAGGGGTTTCACACTGCAGGGGGAGACTGTCCTGAAATAATCCAGAGAAGTTCAAACATGCCCCTAAAGGTTCCATATTTGAATCTGCTGCAATAAATGCAATAGATAGACTAACAGGAGAAAAGCTGTAACACATTTATTTGATCATAATTTTTCATGACATGGAAGCCTTTAGACTGATAACTGAAAGACCCAGGGTGAACTTCATTTCTGTGCTTAGGTTCCATGAGACACGGAAAGGTGTACAGAAATATGATCAGACCAAAACGTAGGATCCAGTGGTAACAGCCTGAGGGGGTAGGAAGCCCAGCAAGGCTGTGTGCTCCGGATTCTGTTTGGGGTCTTCGTGCATGATTTAATCCTTCTGGGTTCATGACAGGCTCTTTTTGGAAATGCGAGTCTTGTGATCTATGCTCAGACAATGTAGGTCAGAGAATTACTCTGTGGCCAACTATTCCATGCAAAGTTAAAGTAACTTTTTTTTTTCCTAATATTTTCTGACTGGCTTTATGAATAAGAGATTTGGGTTTCTGTGAGTCAGCTTAGGGAAGAGGAATTTCAGTTTCTAGGGCTTGTTAGTGGTGGGAGAGAATGGCAAGAAGAACGAAGGGTGACAGAAAGGCCAGAAGGCCAGAGAGAGCCTACTTTTCAGACTGTCGCTCAGGATTTCACTTTGAGGTTTCATTTTTTTTTTTTTTGAGCCCTCCCTCAAGCAAACAACAAGCCCCAGAAGGCAGGAGGCATTTCTTTGTTTTCTGTTTCAGTACATTTTGTCTCATCTCTATTATTTCACTCCTTCTAATTTCTTCCGGTTAATTAAGCAGTCTTCCTAACTTTTCCATTCAGTGTTTAACTTTAATTTAAATCTATTTAATATTTTAAGCAATGCCTT
The DNA here is from genome assembly GCF_017591425.1 of Ochotona curzoniae. Lineage (NCBI taxonomy): Eukaryota > Metazoa > Chordata > Mammalia > Lagomorpha > Ochotonidae > Ochotona > Ochotona curzoniae. The sequence goes on along the minus strand of NW_024465023.1, from coordinate 12,688,183 downwards.
TGTTTTCAACAATTAGAAAACACACACAAGGAAACAGTGCGATAGGATTCACACGTTGCACAGCAGCAACAACCAACCAACTAAACGCCAGATGTTCGAATTGATAGATTAAAGGCTATAAAGTCATCATTATAACCGTGTTCAAAAAACTCAAATGGTGATTAAAGAGAAGGAAGGGAGGTATGATAATAATGCGACATAAAAGAGAGTACCTATAGAAAAGTAGAAACAGTGAAAAATATACAAATGGAAATTATGGCATTGAGAAGTGAAGTAAAAAACACACTATGAAAACTAAGTACATTTGAACTGGCATGAAGGTACTTCAAAAAGTTTATGGAAAATAAGTTTATTTGGGTGCAAAAATGTGAAATGCATGCATAGATTTGTCATAATATATGTTTTCATGATCTCTTTGAAGATCTATTTTTCTTTTAAAGATTGATTTTATTTTTTTGTTGGAAAGGCAGATATACAGAGTGAAAGAGCGACAGAGAGACAGTCTTCCACCCACTGGTTCACTCCCCAAATGGCCACAATTACCAGGGTTGAGCTGATCTGAAGCCAAGAGCCAAAAGCCTCTTCCGGGGTTCCCACACTGATACAGGGTCCCAAGGCTTTGGTCCTTCCTCTACTGCATTCCCAGGCCACAGGCAAAGAGCTGTATGGGAAGTGGAACATCCAGAAATTGATCCAGGGACTATATGGGATCCTTGTGCATGCAAGATGAGGATTTAGCCACTAGGCTATCACATCAGGCCCTCTCTCATACTCTCACGTGTGTGGGAGTCCCTTTTGCCATCCTGTATCAGCTTTGGAGAACTGACATAACAAAATATCACAGAATAGGTGGATGAAATCACAGGCATTCATTTTCTCACAGTTTTGCAAGCTAGAAGTCTAAGATCAAGGTATGTACTAGCTTCTCCAGCCCCTTGTTCTGGCTTGAGGAGTGCTGCCTTCCCACGAGGCCTTTCCTGCACACATGTGTCCCTGCTGTCTTTCTCTGTGTCCAAGTTTCCTCTCCCGATATAAAAAGAAGTCAACTTTGAATCAGGGCACTTCCGCATGGCCTTATGATGAGTTAATTACTTTGTTAAAGGTCCTGTTTCTAAATATAGACAAATTCTAAGATAATTGTCTTACATGTATATCACATATAATTGAGTAAGTGATCATGTAAATTGCGAATTGCACGAGCCTGTGGCCACATATTTTCATTGCTCCTAATTTTTCAAAGTAACAAAAATTTCTGTAGTAAAAATTATAACTGTATTGCCTAATAATGACATTTTCCAGTATATATACATTCAATGGCCGAATTATAGGCTTATATGCACATTCAACTTTCTATTTATAGCCCAACTGCTCTCCAAATTGTTCAACTGATGTACAAATTGTAATTAATGTGTGAGAATTGCACTTTTCTCATAATCTCACTGAAACTTGCTATTTTTAGACTTTTCTTTGCTAAATGTATGGACATGGCATTGTGTATTGCTGTCTTATTTTTAATTTTTAAAGAATTCCTTGTATGCTGTGGTTATATTGTGACTTCCGGCATCTGTCGCTTCCTCTGCCAACTAGCTCACAAAGTCAACCATGCATCCCCTCTCTCTACCATGAACCATTAAGGAAGGGCTGACCTGGAAATAAACACTGCTATTTTAATTTGCCTTACACTGATAGATGAGTTTTTTTTTTTAACATTTTTTTAAGCCAGTTACGATTCTTGTTTATTGTTTTAAATCCTAAGAACAATTTTTGGGAGAATATATTTATTCAATTGTATACTAATCCTATAATAATATGTATTCATTTCTATACTAATCCTATATTTGCAGTGTGTGCTGGGGTATCTTGGAAAGTTCATAGAAAAATGAATTGAAAAATAAATCGATTTTGATGAAAAGCTTTTTTTTTTTTTACATTTTAATCCCAGGTAGGCATAAAAATGTAACAGGTGCCTGGACCCCTGCCACTCAAGCCACTCAATGGGAGACCCAGATATAGTCCCTGGCTCCTGGCTTCAGCCCAGGCCAGATCTGGTTGCTGTGGCTATCCGGGAAATGAACCTGCAAATAGAAGACTCTATCTCTCTCTCTGTCCCTTCTAAATAAATTATTAAATCAAACATAAAATTTTAATTCATAATCTGTTTTTTGCCAACACAAATTTCAATGAACTGCTTCTTTTAAAAAATATTTATTTGCTTTTATTTCAAAGGCAGATTCACACAGAGAGAAGAGATAGAGAGAAATCTTCCATTTGCTGGTTCACTCCCCAAATGACTCCAACAGCCATCTGGTCTGAAGCCAGGCGCTTCCTCCAGGTCTCCCACAGGGTTCAGGGGCCCTAGAACTTAGGCCATCTTCTGCTGCCTTCCCAGGCACACTAGCAAGAAGTGGGGCAACAGGACTTAAACCAGTGCCCACACGGGATGCCGGCACCACAGTGGTTCATCCCTCTCCCTCCTGCCTGTTTCCCCCATAGTATCACAATGGTATAGTCCCTTAGTACTACTTATCAGTTTATCTTCCTGACCCTTAAATGTATAATGAAATGATAAGTACTGGCAAAGGTAGAAAATCGAGTATTATAGTATAGAGATATATTTATAAGTTTCTTAGGGACTCCTCCTTTTATCTGGGAGTAGCGCCACATACTGCCTGGTACCTTTACTTCCTAGTTTGCTAGTCTTCCTTGAACAGTTCATGTATATTAATATATATCTATAGCATATACATATATGTATATATATATATATTATATATACAAGTATATTGTACCTTGCATACTAACTGTCTAATATCAGGGAAAACATGGTATTTGTCCTATTGGGAGTGGCTTACTTCACTGAGCATGATGCTTTCCAGCTGAGACCATTTTGTTGCAAATGGTAGGATTTCATTCCTCTTGGTGCCTGAGTAGTATTCCATCGAGGAGAAGGACCACAGATTCTTTATCCATTCCACGTCATCACTATTGTAAAGCATGTGATGTAAAACGTTTTATAGCAATGCAAATGGCCCCAAATGGCAGCAATGGCCAGAGCTAGGCAGGTCCAAAGCCAGGATTTCTTCCAAGTCTCTCACAAGGGTGCAGAACCCAAGCACCTGGGCCATCCTCTGCTGCTTTCCCATGCATTAGCAGAGAGCTGGATCAAAGGGGAGCAGCTGGGAAGTGGAGGCTTAGCTTACTTTGTTGCCAGGGTGCCAGTTCTTAGGGTTTGAATTTTATTTTATAAATTTTAAAAATTTTATTTTATAACTTTTATTGAAAAGTCAGATACACAGAGAGGAGGAGAGACAGAGAAGGAGATCTTCCGTTTGTTGATTCACTCCCCAAATGGCCACAATGGCCGGAGCTACAGCAGTCTGAAGACAGGAGCCAGGAGCTCTTCTGGGTCTCCCACAGACGTGCAGGGTCCCAAGGCTTTGGGCCATCCTCGACTGCTTTTCCAGGCCACAAGCAGAGAGCTGGATGGGAAGTGGGGCCGCCAGGATTAGAACCAGCACCCATATGGGATCCCGGTATGTATGCAAGTAAGAACTTTAGCCACTAGACTATCACACCAGGCCCAGGGTTTGACTTTTTTTTTTTTAAGATTTATCTTATGTTTCATTGCAAAGTCAGATATACAGAGAAGAGGAGAGACAGAGAGGAAGACCTTCCGTCCATTGATTCACTCTGCAAGTGACCACAATGCCTGGAGCTACGCCGATCTGAAGCCAGGAACCTGGGGATTCTTCCTGGTCTCCTACAGGGGTGCAGGAACCCAAGGCTTTAGGCCATCCTTGACTGCTTTCTCAGCCCACAAGTAGGGAGCTGGATGGGAAGTGGAACTGCTGGTATTAGTACCTGTGCTCATACGAGATCCAGGTGTGTGCAAGGTGAGGACTTCAGCTGCTAAGCTACCGTGCTGAACCCCTAGGGTTTGATATTTCAACAGCTTGTTTCAGATATCCTTCCTTGCTCTGGTCTATTATCCCCAAACTGGCTGTCATCAGTGTCTTCTTTGTTATGCATATGTTACTTTATTTTAATGCACTACTTTAAGATACAACCTCTGTGACTTTCTTTGGTCAACAGAATGCCACAGAAATAAGAAATCTGAGATCACCACATGATGAGTAAGCCCAAATTATCCATGTGGACATAGGGCAGTCACTTGATGGAGCACGAAGGTGCCTGTCAGTTACAATTTCTTAGATCTTCCAGTTAGCTCCGTCACCGATTCAATGCAGCTGACTGTATCTCCCAACCCCCGCACTGATATCACAGGAAATAAAAGGTCTCCAGAGCCCTGCCTGGATTCCTGACTCACATAACCATGAGCAATAGTAAGCTGTTTCAAAGTGCTGAGACTTGAAAGGGGTTTTCATATAAGCAACAGAAAATTCAAATATCTGTACTGTTTGCAATAAAAGTATTAGTTTGCATTTTTTCCTAAAAGTGTTGAAGTTTAACATTTTGCATTAAATTATTTTTCCCATCTAGAATATATTTTTCACATATTAGGAGGGTTTGAAAGCTGAATATATTTTACCATATATCATTTTTTAAGTAATACATGCTTTCTGCAGTTTTTTAACAACTTATCTGTCAAAGGCAAGTAAACTAGAAAATACCCAGAAATGAACTGAAGCACATGAAGCAATGCCATATTTACTGCCCACATGTTACTACCATAAACTATGAACTATTATAATTTTATAATCATTACAGCGCTTTTTGGAGAAAGCAACACTTCCTGTACTTGTAGTCATTTATCACCTTTTTTCATCATATGAACCTTGGTATTATTTCATAAAGTTTTATATAAAATTTTGTTTTGATTTCAATCCAAATTGTGTTGAAAGTACTCCCTGTAGAGGTCTTTAATTGATGAGCATGTTTCTGTTTTTACATTTCACATACAGGAATTTTTGTTTATCTAAAAGCAGGTGACTTGTCAGTCATTGAACCTGTTTCAGATCTCAGAGTCCAACAAGTATGTCAGGCCGATCACATCAGTGCTACTCACCATTTTGCAAATAAGATCACTCACTGATATATGGAGATATGTATTTTGCTTACAAGCTTGGCTAGAGGTATTTTTGGTTTCTATAGTTTATAAATAACGCAGCATGATAGAGCAGATGGAGTGCCTTACAATGGTAGCTTACTTCCATATTTCACTTAGAAGTTTTTTGCTCAATAAGCAACTCTAGTTTAGACAGTGCCCCATACAGAAAGCCTCCTTTGGCCATTGCCTGTCTAATCTGGGTCTCTCCATTCCTTTTCTGGTTTTTATGTGCATTGTAAATTGCTACAGCTAGAACACTATAAGATATTTGGTACTGGCTTTCACGTGGATCGACTCTCTAATCCTCCGAGTTGTGAAGTCCTGTTATATTCAGCAAACCTCGAATTTCAGAATCTAACTCCCTTAGAATTTTTTGTACTTACTAGTCTGCCTCAAGCATTTAGGTAAGTGTAATAGAAATTGTTGGGACTGAAATCTCAGATATTTAAAAAAAATTTTATGATCCTCTCTTTTGGCATGCTTTAGCTTTGAAGGCCAAACATGTCATACTCTTCTTTGGAGGCCTGTCTTTTCAGCTTTCAATGGCTCTGCTGACATGCGTGGGAGCTAGAAGTATTATTGAGTACTTGTCAGTCTATGTCTTCCCTCCACCAATGACTAATGACTTTTGGAGTATGGAAGCTCAGCTCATTTGCTTTTGGAAGCAACAACTCTGATGCTTAAGGCACATTACATAGCTTCCTTGCAGGATGAGGATAACGCTACCTACGCTCTAATGAGATTTTGCCAGAAACTACCCTTGCTTAGTTTCTTCCCTTTACCCAATCTGCTTGTTTTACTCCCTTAGTGGCTTCTCCTGGAAAATGATCCTTAATAAGTTTCTTGCCCATGAACCCTCATGTTATGGCCACTCTAGAGGCTACTGACCTAATACACCAGTTGCATAAACCAAAGATAGAGGCAGATTAGCTAATTCTGTCCCCTCTGATACCCCTGGTCTTCACCCCACATGGCTATTCTTGTGTGTATGTGTGGTATTTGCTACCTTGAGATTGTTCTGTCTCTTCCTTAAGTGAAGGGTCTCATTTTTAAGTTAATTTAAAAATACATGTAGTTATTTATTTGAAAGGCAAAGTTACAGAGAGATCTTCCACCTGTTGGTTCACTTCTCAAATAGCTGCAATGGCTAGGGCTGGGCTGGTTTGAAGCCAGGAGCCTGCAGCTTCTTTCTAGGTCTCCCATATGGGTACACATGGCCAAACACTTGGGTTGTCCTCCACTGCTTTCCGAGGTGCATTATCGAGGAACCAGATTTGAAGTGCTTCAGCTTGGACACTAACTGGTACTCATATGGGATGTTGGCAATGCAGACAGTGTCTTTACTTGCTATGCCATGAAATCAGCCCCATTTTTAAAGTTAATGTTTCAAGATTAGTTGCTTATTTATTTGAGAGGAAAAGAGAGCCAGAGCTAGAAAAAGAAACAAAGAGAGCTGTTGGTTCATTCCCCAACTGCCTGTTACAGGCCAGAACCCAGCCAGACTGAAGTCAGGAGTTGGGAATTCCATCTAGGTCTCAGGGACTCAACTGCTTGAACCATAATGACTCTCTCCAAGGGTCTGATTCAGAAGGAGACTGCAGCCAGGTGTTGGGAACTGGACCAGGAATGCTAATATGAAATGTCAGTATTTTAGTCAGTGTCTTAATGACTAGGGGACATTCTTGCCTCTGGAGGATCTACTTCATTCTTTTATCCCAACCTTTGAAGATTTTCTTTCTCCTCTCAATTTGGATGAGGCTAGAGATGATCCCCTAGTTTCCAGACATATATGTCTCAGCTATTTCCTTTGTCCATATCAGTTGGAAATCCCATGCTCACACTTCTCAAACAAACCTGCACAGAATCCCCCTGGCCAGATCACATCCCAACTCAGCAGCAGACCGTTCTGTAGAATGCCAGTGGTTTCTTCCCCTTGTAACTGCAGTGCTGCCTGGGAGCTGGGCTACATGTTGCTGCCTAGTGTAACCAGATGGGAAACTATCACATTATGTTAACCTGGGAAAAGAACAAATCTCAACATTTGAAATATGGCTTCTACTGAATTGCATATTATATTGTAAAGTAAAAAATCATAAATCAAACCATCTTATGTCAAGGACCATCTGTATACTAACAAAATTGTGATGCAATTTTGAGCAGAGAAATAGGAGTCATGAGTTTCCTTTTCACTCTGGGGATTGTGAGTATACCTGGAGTATCAGATATTTTAGGTCTATGTAATTGCAAAGTATTTTGTATATACATCACTATGTATATATTTTGTGTGTCTGTATCTATCTATCTATCTATATCTATCTATCTATCTATCTATCTATCTATCTATCTATCTATCTATCTATCTATCTCACTGTTACCTTTCTGATGGCACAAATTCTTTATTCTTATATCCTCAACTCCTAGAAAAAGTGCCTAGAAATACAGCTTTCAAATTGTGATCTGCAATTAAGAGGCCTGCATCCCACATCAGGGATTTGATTCCCAGCTGTAGTTCTTAACTCCAATTTCTTGCCAATGTGGACCTTGAGAAGCAATGATATCTAGATTGCTTTCCTGGCTACTGGCTTCTGCCTCATGCAGACCCAGCTCAGTTTAGCCCTTTGGAGAGTTAGCCCTCCCAGAAAATGGGAGGTTCCATCAATACCAACCTCTAACTAATTAAATACTTTTTACAAATATGGTCTGATGATTACCATGATTATAATCATCTGCACAGAAGGGCACCAGCAGCTGCTAAAATTGACAACACTAGGCCTTACCCTAGATACATTCAATCAGAATCCCTAGGGATGAGCTATGGACTGATCCACTTTAAATGAAATTACCAGGGAATTCTCACACAACTGGAAAATTCTTGGGCTACAAATTAAATCCTGCAACAAACATTTGTTGAGTAAAATGGATCTGTTTACTTAAATGACATATATGGGAAATTAAGCATATTATAACTGTTAGATGGCCTGCAGATTTGACAAGATTTTTAATTATAAATAATTCAGGAAGCATCCTATCTTCTGGGTGATGGAAATGTGAATTAACACAAATAACACAAATCAGCTTATGATGAGTTTATGGAAGGAGACACTAGGCAATTGCCTACAGTTTAGATGCTAAAGCTAAATGTTTAACTCCGCAGCAATTGGTTAATATGCTTGACTTCAGAAACTAATTCTTGGTGTTTTACTTTGTTATTGTGAAAAAAAAGACCCTTAAGTACAAAAATTTGCTGGAATCTCATACATATTTGTGCTAGAGAAATTCAGTCCTATTAAGTCCCAGCCTGAGCACACCAAGAATTCATAAGTTATCTCTGACATTTTTACTGCAGGTTGCTGCAACAACATGTTTCCATGGAAACTGACGCCAGCTCACAGAAAACAGGGGAAAGAACTTTAGCATTAATTACTGTTTCAATTGGAATTCAATTGATTTCAAAGTAAATCTGGAAACAACTTGGCAGTATCATTGCAAGAGTGCTGCAGGCATGCCCCATGTGATATTAAAACAGCTTAACAAATATGAAAAGGTACTGTGGGTTACAAGCAAACTAGGGCTCAACTATTGAAGTAATCACAAGAACAGTAGATACTAATTTCTCAAAAGTCAATTTTTGACTGTAGAGAATGAATACCTTCTTTTAATGAGTTTAAATTTCCTTTGCCAAAGCCAGGTCATTAAAGGACTGTTACTTATGTCCTTTTGTCAATGCTGGTGAAGAAAATACTAAGAGATGGATAGCGAGAGAGAGAGAAAGAAAGAAAGCCTAATTTTGGGAAGTTCTCTATTTGATTATATGTAGGCTGGAGGTCAGAGTGCTGGGTTTCTTAAACTATTTCTCCTACTAGCAGGAGATTGTGTTTTAAAAGATTGCTTAGCTCATTCTTCTACCTCCTTGGTGAATCCATGAGTTTGTATATAGAAATTTCAGGAATATCACCAATTTTAGTGAGCTCAGGCTGGGACTTGCTAGGTTTGAATTGAATATGAGAGTCCAACTAATTTCTACAAGAGTGGCAGCATCTACACACTTAAACACACACACACACGGAAATTTTGAAAATTTCATGAAAAATGTGTATATGAAAAAAGCTATGCATGGATTTCAAGATTTTTATGCCAAAATAAATGCATTTTAATTCTATATTTCCATAAATTTTTGACATAATCTCTTGTGTGTGTATATATATAGACATATAGCATAGGTTTTTATATACATACATACATATATATATATAAACTACATATAATTACAATTGAGAGTTCCTATTTTAAAACTCCCTGAAAGAAGTTACATAGTAGAAATTTATTCAGTGTGAAAAGTAATAGGTTAGGATTAGTTGGAAATTGGTACAGAGCTGGAAATGTACACAATAAATAATTGGTGAGAATTCAGGATAAAAGAGCATAAAGGAGAGGAAAAGAAAGAACAAGTGCTGCCCCAAATTTTGGCCATTGTACTATTTTTGCTGAGATTAAAAAATGGTATGTTTAAAAGTGTCGAAAAGCAAGATAGAGAGACTTTTTGTCCATTAAGATTGTATCAACCATTTCTATTCTTCATGAAAACAAAATTTCCCCCTGGGGAGGTGTATAAAATGTTTGCATTTCTTGGTGACAGTTGCAAGGATGAAAGTCTTGACAAAGTCAAAAGCCAAATATTCCAAGCTGGAAAGTCTTTGAGAGAGAATTCTAGGATACAACTCAGAGGAGGAGATTGTTGAGGCCCACTCTTAAGTAAAGTGACTTTGTTCTCCTTAGTGATTCTCCAGTTTCATCTTTGAGCTGCTGTGTGCTTCAAACAGCTAAAATCTGTGACTTTCTCTAGTATCTGTTTTATTTTCTTTTTGCATAGGAAGCCAGAAATGTCTGAAAGTTCAAATATCATACCAATATTTTACTGTTACGAGACTATGAAAGCCCAGATCACTTTTCACTGAGAAAGATAAAGTTTGAAGTGCACTTAAGGCCAGAGTTTGCAGTTCGATCAAGCGAAGGCTGAGATGTTGTCAGAAATTATGCCTTCGCTTAGGCTTCATTGTCTTTGGCACAGTTGGCCTCCAAAACAACTCTGCCCCTTTGACCCTTGTTTCCTAATTTTCATGCCCTAGTACAGTCCCCTCCCACATGTGTGAGTGCCAAGGCTAGAACCTATAGGTCTTTGTGGTTTCCACCTTGTTCTCCTTTGGGTTTTCCTTCCAAGGGAAGCCATTTTCCACGTAAATCAACCATTCAAGTAGTCTGATGAAGAGGTCTTTGTGATAAGGAATTGAACCTACTCATCAACAGCCAGTTTGAACTTGCTATTCACATGAGGGAGCCATTTCAGAAGCAGAATTCCAACCCTTAATCAAGCTCTCAGATGACTGTAGGCTCAGTGACATTGTAAGTCTGATATCATGAGAGACCATGGATCAGAACTACCTAGACAACTTACTCTGGATTCCTGTGCCACAGATAATATGTAAGATATAAAATATTTGTTTTTTTTTATTTAAGTCTCTAATTTGAGATACTTTTCTTAATGCATCATTAAAAAAATTTTACTACAGGGCCCAGTGTGGTAGCCCACTGACTGAAGTTCTCCCCTTCAATGCGCTGGGATCCCCTACAGGCCCCGGTTCTAATCCTGGCTGCTCCACTTCCCATCCAGCTCCCTGCTTGTGGCCTAGGAAAGCTGTTGAAGACAGCCCAAAGCCTTGGGATCCTGCATCCACACAGGAGACCCAGAAGAAGCTTCTGGCTCCTGTTTTTGGATCAGCTCAGCCCTGCCATTGCAGACACTTGGGGAGTGAAACAACAGACAGAAGATTTTTCCTCTCTTTCTCTCTCCTTCTCTTTAAATGTGACTTTCCAATAAAAACCAAAAACACATTAAAAATTTAAATACATAAAAAATTTATTTAAATAAATAATTACATATTGCCTCTCCTATTCCTCTACTGGCTTCTCTTGCTACTGCATGCTAAGTAACAAACCTTAATTTAATCTCAGGGTCCACTTTTGGCAAACTTGACCTAAGACATGTGGATTAACATTGTAGCTCAGCCATCTATTACCAGTATGACCTTGGGCAAGCAACTAATCTCTCTAGCATGCCTCGGCAAAGTGTGTATAATAATAGTATTAAGCTCTAAGAGCTCATGAACTTTAAAATGATCAATGTTCACAAAGTCTACAACGCGGTGCCTAGCATGTTGTTGGAGCTCAGTACATGCTAGTAATTATTATAGAGTAGCATAGGGCTGTCAGCTAAGGTACAGGTTCTAACAAAGTGGATTTTTCCCCCATAGCCTTTGTAGTCTCTGCCATCTATCTTGCTGGCTTTTGACCATAATGAAATATGAACAGGGGGTTGTGGATGCTTCAGCCCAGTTTGGGGGGAAAAATAATTCAAAGCACACGTGCTCCTTGCGGTAGGTCAATAGTGTCATCTTTATAAATGAAACTCTGACCGTTGCATTATTGCGACAAGATCTGCCATTTTACTTTAAGTAAACAAACCTTGCTGCCTGATCCATCACTGTTTCCACCACAAAGGAAGTCTGGAGTTAAAGCAGTTGTTTCAGCTGCTAAGTGACATTCTTTTTTCTCAGAAGCTAAAGGGTAGACACTGCTTTCCTCCCATAGTTTTTAAATCCAGGAAAAAGTATGTAAAGAAGTGCCACAATTAAGAATCTTCAATAAACAAAGCATCTTTTCTTCTAATAAGTCTGGTTCAAAAAATTCTTCATGTAATATTAACATATGCATATGAATAGATATCAGGCAATTGTAGCAGATTGGAGAAGGAGTATGATGTTCTGACAATGAGGATATAATGAAGAAAAATCACAGTTTCGCCAGTTGAACAAGGAGTGGAAGATAAAGAGATTCTGGACTTCAGAGTCTAGTTAAGTAGAGAACAAGAAAGAATTCTGCTTTAATGAGCAGTCTAAAGGAAGAGCATTGGCTGTAAATCTCCCAGTTTGAAATGGCTGCAAACACAGCAACCCAGAGCCACCTCCTCACTGCTACCCATTCCTCTACCAAGCCTGAGAGAAACACCTGCAGCAGCCCCTGTTGGATCCTGCATAATGTTTGCTCCTAAATCCATCTTTAATCTCTAGTTTTTAATGATCAATTATGAAGACTTGTTGCTTCATGAGGGCAAAGGACTTGGAGAATTTGAAGGTGAGACACAGAGGTAGGAAACATGGTAAGAGAGAAGGCTGAATATCATCAAGAATTTTCAGACCCAACCGTTTGTAGATATATCGCACTTTGCCCCATTTCCAGGATTTTCTGAAGAGTATTTCCTTGAATAGGCATTGCTGGTTTTGTTATTTATCTGGGACCTTTCTTGAGACTCCTGTGGAACTGCGACTAACTTGATCAATGTAACTGGCACCAGGCACCAAGAGAGATGCTCCTTCTGGCTCAGTGATAGTTCTGCCTAATACCTGTGGCTGAACCTGCCAAAAGTCAGTCACACAATTGGTGCATTGGAGTTTAAATGAAGGATTTTTGACTGAGAGGAAAAGCCATATGGGGAGCCTTCTTGAAGGTCCTTGTTAAGCTCAAAAATTATCCTTTTTATCCTTTAATGGTACAAAAAGAGCAGAATCTTAAGTGGCTCTGCCCTCTCATCCTTGATGACCAGTTGACTGCCACTGATTTTCAAAGCATTTCTTAGGCTCTTCCTTTTTCAGTAACCCCTCTAGCATCATGTACCAGAGTGAGTTAACTGGACACTCTCCCACAGTTTGTAGGAGTAAGTACAAATGGCTGCATCCTTTTGGTAGATAATTTAGAAATATGCATTAAAATTCGAAATGTGTGGTATCAGTCAGGGTCCTGACACAAAACAGATGGCACTTCCAAACTGGGTAATTGAGAACTTGTCATAAAGGGCTTGGGGAAATCAACAAGGGATGGTGCAGTAGCCCAGGCTGGTCAAATCAGGAAACCATTACCATTTGAGGACTGGTAGGGCAAGAGGAGGGAGTGCTGACAGAACTTGAAGCTGTATGGAAGAGGCAGCCTGCCATGAGCTCTGACTTTTGACAAAAGGAAGCAGTCAACTTCCTGTGCCTGCAGGAAAGGGGCTGGGAGAAACAACCACCTAAAATTCTGTCTTTCTTGATACAAATTTTTTGCTTGTGCCTCTCACTGGCAGAATCCAAACAAGCCTGAAGTAAGGTTATGTGCCATATGGATCAGTATCTGGACAAGCAATATAGGGCTATGGGATGGAGTGGTTTTGCAAGGACAAAAGCAAAGTACCCAGCATACACATAAGCCTTCTGACATCACAATACTACTTTTATGACTTTTCTTTAGGAAGTCTTGAAGACTTTCAAAGATAATCAGTACCGTTTCACTGTGTCTAATCTGAAAGCCAAAATCCAACATCCAAACACTAACATTACATCACAAGTGGAAAACTCCATATCTGATTTCATGAGTCAAACTCAAAACATAGGTGCACTAAAATATTGTATAAGATTATGTTTAAGCTATACATTTAAAACATGTATCAAACATAAATGCATCTCATGTTTAGACTTGAGTTTCATCCCCAAGATACAAATACATCAAAATCAGGGAGAAAAAATTGAAATCCAGAACACTTCTGGTCCCAAGCATTTTGGATCTGTAACATAGTATTTTATTTTTCATAATATAAAGAAAACTGAGAAAAGACTCAAATTTCTAATCAAAGGAGAGAAAATAAAACCACTTTTGAATAGTATTATAGTATGTACCTATTAGAAAGAAGAAGATAGAATCTCTGTGTGTTAATATGGAAACATGTCCAAGGTGTTCATCCATTTTAGAAAATGCAAAAAAGGGCACAAAAGAGAACAAAAAAAAATCATAAGACCCAGATCAATAGACAAGGGTACTCATCTCACAGAAAATTGAGTTAAAAGATGCGCTGATTTTAGTGTAGAAAATTCTGAAATGCATGCAGTTTTTTCATAAAGCAAATTTTCTGTGTAGCATACTCACACAGTGAACTTTTCAAAGAGCACTCATTAGAGTATGATTTTATGTTTGTCACAGAAAACAAAACAAAGCAACAACAAAACACCCGTGCATGCCTGTGCTTGTATCTAAATACTTATACACAAATGTGATTGAATATATAGAGAGGGAATTTCAATACCTTTTCCCTGGAAACATGTTCATATTTTGAGATGTTTATAAGAACTGGAAAAGTTTGGGTTAGGCATAAATGGTCAATTCCTAGTGGGTAGAAATGAGTTCTTTAATGCCACTCTTTCCTGTCTTCTCTTTACCATCACTCTATTGTCACCCTACTTTGTGGATCTGATGTTCTGTCAAACACTGCCTTAGTATGACTGGGGAATTACATTGCATATGTCAATTTCCTTCAGCCCACGGGGCAGGCAGGCAGAAGTGTTCCTGAGTGGACCCTTTTCTTTTGGAGTCCAGCGTTTCATTCCTAAATTCAACCATATCTACTAAGACTTAGCAAGACATCCAAACTGCATTGGCCCATTTCCCTGGGTGTTGTATTGCTGTAGGTGGGATTTTTTAACTTCATATTTTAACCTCACATTTTTTTTTAATTTTGAAGATTTATTTATTTATTTGAAAAGCAAAGAGAGAGAAAGAGAGAGTTTTTTCCATCTGCCGCTTCACTCCCCAAATGGCTTATAATGGCTAGGGTTAGGTCAAGCCGAAGCCAGAATCCAGGTACTTCACCTGAGTCTAAGCAATTGTTCCAGAGCCTGCTATTTTCCCAAGCACATTAACAAGGAATGTGAATTGGAAGTGAAGCATCTGGAACTCAAAGCAGTGCTCATGTTGGATGATGGAAGTGGATTCATCTACTGTGCCACAATGCTACTCTTTAAGACCCCCATTTTCTTTGATGCACATCATTGTGTTTCTTTATCTTTTATTTACCATCAGATAGCTCATGTGTTCATTTTTTACATCCACAATGTTTAAGTGCTGTAGCTTACTATAGTTATTTGTTTCCACTCCTTCTACTAGATGGAGAAGCCTCTTCTGTGCCTTGTATTAACTGAGAACCCTTCATGGCAAGGCCCCATTTCCTCCCTGCTCTCTGAGACTGACTCAGGAGACCAAGTCAAGACAGCCTTATCTTGATTTTCTGTTGTACTAGATTTCTTCAGATCTGTAGCCTTGTCCTGGACCTAGCCTGTTACTTGGGACCTATCCATTGTGTTTAGATCCTGCAAATGTTTTCTTACTTCACATTTTGAATCTCCAGCTTTTTTCTGTCTTGCTCTAAATCAGTAGACAACCTGGACTCAATGGTGAAAACTCCTGAGCCTCATGTCATTAAGTGGTCTCAAAGTATACTCTCCTATCCAATAATCACCTGGACACTTGTAAGGAAGTACACACATGTTTTCATTCAGGCTTCCTGAATCAAAACTCCTGGAATTGGAGTCCAGTCACAAGGTTTTCATAAGCTTTCAAGGGATTCTAATGCTTGATGATACTTGATGACCCCTAACTCTGGCTTTTCCACAAAGCTCTTGGATTTTATTATGATCAGGAATCACCTATGGAACTTGTTTGTAAAAATCCTATTCCAGGGTTGTTATCCAGAGGCAATATGATGCTTCAGAGTTTTTAGTGAAAAGAACTCTGTCAAAACTCCTGCCACTGCCCAGTGACTCAGGATCCCATTTCCCTCCTTGCAGACTCCACTCCAGTCTCTCTTCACTTCCCCCATTTATGATCTTCCCATAGCTGACAGCAGACAATGCTTCATAGCCGAATCCAAGAAAGGAATGACAATGATCTAGAAAGATAGCATGTCTGTCTAGTCACAAAAAAGTATTCAAATGGGTAGTTATTCCTTCTTTGTAGTAGCTGGGGAGGTACATTGTGAGATGGATTTTGTTTTTAATCCTAACATTTCTCCATTGTAATCAGAAAAACCATTCTGGATTCCTAGGCAAACTACTCAGCAGGCTTTTGTATTGACTCAAATAATGCAATCACCCAAGAGGTCTAGATAAGCTGATTCAGTGATCATACCACTGTCTGGTAAGTCTTGTGCTCCCTTACATTTTGGCAGCATAGTTCATGTGGAACACAGTTATTGGCATGTAGTTACACCTATTAATAAAGAAAGCCAAGAGCAAGCATCTCTGGCCTGGTTTTCCTTTCCGGTCCTAAAAACTTCATCTCTTATCTCTCCTCTTTTGGTCGCAGCCTCCTGAATTTCAAAACCATATCCCACCAAATTTTGCCCTAATTGCAACCTCCAAAATCAATTTTGTTCCTGTAAAATCTGGTTGTAATCCATGGCTAGAGTTTCACTTCAAATTCTTTAAGAGAATTCAATACATTACACTCAATTTGTGTGAGATCCTGTCTGGTCCTCACTCAGAACTTCAGCATGGAGGTCTGGCATCCTTCCTCATCTAGCCACTGTCACACTAATCATTCAAAACCAGGATTCAATACACTGCCCTGTCAAGCCCGCTTTGATGGAAACCCTCATTATCTGTGTTCTTAAGCTTTTTGTATCATTCATTGTTCTTGTGCAAAAGGAAGTAAAAAGGACTAGGTGTAATTAAATACCAGTATAGCACATCTCTGTATACTGCATGGTTCTTGCATGTAAGAATGATGTTTTGACATTACCTTTGCTTGAGAAGTCTTCAACAATTCATAGAAATGGTTGAAATAATTAAAAAAAACATGCATTGATTTTAATATTTTCAATACAAGATTTGCTTATTTGAAAGGCAGCCTGAGAGAAAGAGATTTTGTACCTGCTGACTCACTCTCCAAATGACTGTAAAAGCCAGGACTGGGTAGGCAAAAGTCAGAAGTCTGGAACTTCATGTGGGCATCCCACAGGGGTGGCAGGGGTTCAGGCACTTGGCCCATCATTCACTGTCCTCCCTGGCACATTAGCAGGGAGCTGGGTCAGAAACAGAGCAGCTGGGACTTAAACTGATATTCTTATATGGCAAGCAGTTTTTGCAAACGGCAGCTTAATCCACTGTCCCACAATGCTTGCCCTATACTTTAACACTTTTTGCACTAAAATGAACTTATCTCTTAATTCTATTTTTATAAGACCCTCTGTCAGCTTCCTTGTGTACCTTGTAGAACATTACTCATGTCTTTGTTTTTTGAAATTTCACCCGAACTGGATAGAAGAATGAAATACTATTTCATGGTTCAAAGGAATTCAGTCATCCTTAAGATTTCACAGGGATTAGCCATCTCGGTGCAAGAAGGTAAAGTGGTTGTGATCATTCTTCACTCCAAGAGACAAGAAATGGTAAGACATATTAAACAACCAAAGATAGTTCTTGTGCATAAATGTGGCCCTATCACTACATTAGATCTATCTTTAAGATGTCTTGGCTCATTTATACATGTCTTCAACTTGCACTTATTATAACATGTGATACACCGTACTGAACAACATGCAGGATGCATAAGAAAATAATATAATGTATCCATTCCTGAGTCTGCTGCTTTCAAGAGGCTTCAGAGTTATTTTGGAATCTGAGACACATACATGAAAACAAATAACAAAGCAAGAGAGTTCTGCAATGTGAAGGTTGTTGGAACTCAAGAGGATGGATTGATCACAGAAGACTGCATTGGTTTAGGAAACGCAGGCTGAGAAAAGCTGGAAGGACTGTAATTACAGACTGGAGAGTATTTCAGCAAAGAGAAATGTGGATGTAATATGCAAGTGTATCTATGAAATAATAGACATGTGAAAATTTTTAAAGCAGGCATTTCAGCAAGTTGAACTCCCAGATCTCAGTATATGAGTCTTGGACACTGCTACTAATACTATCATTCTCCACCATAATTGTGGTTGCTCCAGCACTCAAGCCTCTTGGTTACCGGTATGCATATACTAGCCTGAACCAACTGCTGATAAGATGCTATTTTTATCAACTAGTAGTTTTCTCATCAGGTCACAATACCCCTCTTATGGAGTTTTTTTTTTAATCCATGCCTTCTAAGACTGCACTGAGATTCGAGTTCAAGTCCCTCAGCTTCCTATCTGGCTGCTTAATTTGAAGTGATATTCATCAGCTGTCCCCTCCTAGTGAGGAATGCATGTGTAGCGCTCCTCAGGTGTAAACCACAAACTCCAAAATGTCACATGCAATCGCTCCTATGAGGCCTACAAATTCTTCCTCTTAAGAGCTCTGGAGCCTACCTGTTCATCTTAGGGCTTCCTGAGGTGTTCATGCAGATTAGACATACACAGTATCATCAGATGACACTTAATTTTTATTTAGGTTTGGTTATCTTTTAAAAAAATATAAATGTACAAGACATTTAGAACTATCCCCAAAAGAATGGTTTTTACTATCTCTTCGTGAAAATAACAAACATGGGTTAGAGTTGAATATATTAAGAAATGATTCTAAGGATGGTTTCTTGGGCTTGTTTTTCCCTTGTCAAGGTCATCACCATGCTCTGTATAATTGGCAAATTAGATATTACGAAAGGGGAGGGGAAAATGAGCATTGAGAGCTCTGAGACGCCAAGAGGGCAGCCACAGAAGCTGGGCTGGGGTTGCTTTATGGGCTTGCATTCTGCAGGTGCAGTTCCCTAAGCAGAGGAGCCCACATATTATGCTGCAGAAAGACAAAACAAGCAGGTGAAGGCATTTGGAGGTTGGCAGCTTCTTTGCAGGTATTTTAAGCACTGAATTAAAAATAATTGTTCTCCTTTCCAGGGATATCACTTTAGTATTAACACTTGGATGGCAGTGCTGAGCAGCTCTCAGCCAGCAAGGAATGAGATAATCTGGGAGATTTGAAGTCAGAATGATATTCCACTGTGTGCTCATCCAATATGCTTCCTGCACCAGTCACAGCAGCATTTGTGTTCCTAAATGACCAGTGTTGTGTACCAGTGGGGCATTGTTGCCGAAAATAATAAATATTTATAAGGAGAAAGAGGCTACTGGAGAGTCTCAGCTACCTGAAGGGAAGCTTCAGCACATCAGATAATCAGAGATATGACAAAGTAGAGTCCAAGTCAATCTGAGCCCAAGAGGACTCAGGAGATTGCATGTACTAAGTAATTTCTCAAGGTCATTTAGCTTTACACAGAAATTGTGACTTTTAAAGGATGAACACAATTGGTCCTAACTGTGATTGATATTAGCAAATGGGATTCAGTGCCCTGATAGAATGAAACTACTTCAAGGTGTTGTGAAGTTTGACTTGGGTTTGTTTTGCTGATGGGTGCTATAGTTTGGATGCACTTCATTTTCTAGTGGTCTATGTGCTTGATCCCTAGTGTGGTGTTGAGTTAGAATCTTTAAGAGGTGGAACCTCTGGAATCCAGTAACGCTGATATTACAGAGTGAGCTACTTCTCACAAGGGTGGGTTGTTATAAAGTGAGATCACCTCATATACCTGACTCCTTCTGTATGAGACTGATCCTCTCCATTTCTCCACCATTTTGGAGTCAACATCATGCTGTTTGGGTACTACAGCCTCCACTACTGCAAGCCAAATAAATCCCTCAGCTGTAGATATTTTGTCACAGATAAAGTAACAATGAGTCTTTACAACTCCATTCAGTGTCAGACTGCAGGAATAGGGACATCACAAGGTATTTTTTTTTTTTTAAATCAAAGCAACTACAATCAAATGTGAACTATGGATTTCTCTATATGTTATGTTCTTTGTATGGGTCTACCTAATCAATGAGTCTATGAATTTCTCTAAATAGGAGTGTGTATCATTTAATTTCGTAATCCCAGCCAGTCTAAAATAGACTTTCAGATAAAAGAACTTCAATAGGAAATGTGTATCAACTGAATAAATACATAAATGAACACTGGCAGAAGATGCAGAGCACTGGTGTATATCTCAGGCTGCTTGAAAGTATGCAAAAAGCTTCTGAGGATCTTGTCATACTAGATTGAACAGTTGAGTTAAATCTTCGGTCTCTTTTGAGTAATTGGGGGAAAATATTCTAGAATGGAAGAATTCCTAATCCTAATGACTGCTTTGTAAGCATATTAGTTTCAGGTTCACAGTGGGCTCTTTGGAAAATTGACTGGGCTTGTAAATGTCTGGGAAGAAAGCAATTAAACATACTATTTGTTTACTTTTTTTCTTATTCCAGGAGTACTTGAAAGAGCTTATGTAAGGAAAACTGTGATAAATTAATAATAGAGTGGATCTCATAAAGACAGAAATCGGTTTATATATTGAGGTAAGATGTTTTAAATTATTTGAAGGTAACAATTCTTTTCCTGGTGCTAATCTTGGGGGACAATTCCTTCTATGAAATATTGAGTACATGTATTGAGTGACAAGCATTTCATACACAAGTGATAGTCACAATGTTAGTTATTTTTATGGCCATTTTTGCTATGACTTGAAAGCAGATTTAAAAACAATTTAGTGACAGCTTTCTTCTTGAAAAACTAGGTAACTACTTGCTGAGTTCTAAAATGAAGAGCAGAGGCAGGCATTTGGCACAGTAGTAGAATGTCACCTGAGACACTTGCATCCCCTACCAGAGTGATGGAATTCTATTCCCAGCTCCACCTCTGACCCCAGCTTCCTACTGATATGCACCTAGGAGGCAGCAAGTGATGACTCAAAACCTTGAGTCCCTGCCAGTCACACAGGGTACCTAGACTGAGTCCCAGGTTTTGAACTTATTTAACCCTGGCTATTGTGACATTTGAGGAATAAAAAATGGATAGAAAATTGATCTCTCTTTCTAATATAATAAATTGATAAATAAAATTTTTAAAAGTCAAAATGAATGGCAGAACTGCCTTAGCAGCTAAAGCTAAAGGTGCAGGTTCCTCTTCCCGTTTATTAGCAAGGAAATCTTAAGGACATTAACCTGCAATAGGTTCCATTTGCCCAAGCACAGAAGTATCATTTCTTCCCTATGGAAGCTCTGATTTTTCAGTGAGACAACATGTGAAAAGTTTGTACTTATAGTGCTTGAAAATTGTAATTGCTCAAAAAGTGCCAACTCTTAATATCCTTCTACTGGTCTTCATTATCTTAGTTAATATTTAGAAAACATACAGGAACAAGTACATCATAGAAATGTTAGCTTTTTCAATTTTTGCTTCAAGCATACAAAAGGAACATATTATAATTCATAATTTAAATTTACCTAGGCTACCTGACATTTTATTAAACAATGTTCTTCAAGCACAAACTCTTCTCTGGTGGGCAGATTCTGAAAGCAATTTATGAAAAAGATTTCCAAGGCTAATTCATGTGAATTAAGTAATATTTCTGGAAATGAAAATACAATCTATTTGTGGTCAAGTGGCCTCAGACTAATAAGTGTCTTTGCATAACACTGGGCAAACATCTCTCCTAGCCTCTATTGTCATTGGGAAAGTTCCAGCAATGGAACAGAAACGAAACACAATAAAACAAAACAAAACAACCAAAACTATGGTGCAGTATGCCATAGACATGTCTCAGTCTCACCCTTATTGACTCCAATTTTCTTGAAGAGTTTTATTTCATTTTAAAGAAATCAACATTAAATTAATGGCAAACATGTCTGTTCTGAGTTGCATCTCATTTTTGTTAAATTGGGTTTATCTTTAGATTTGCTGGTAGCCTTGTAAAGAGCCCTAAAGTCTATTTGTTGTCATGCCACTGGTTTGGTGCTTTTTGTAGGTTATTATGTTGTAATTCATTGAATCTGTGATTCCGCTGATGTAATGACATGCCATTATTTTATGTAACAGTAAAAGGCTGCCATTTAAACAAACCATAATTCTTTCTTTTCACTTAGGATTCATATTGGCAGTATTTGAAACAGCTTCTTTAGATTTAGGTAGATACAAATTTTTATCATATATCACACCTGTACATACATAAAAAGGGAATGTGAATGAAAGAAACTGATTAATGTATGAATTCACATTTTGATCTCTTTTCCTTTTTAATCACTTAGCTCAGGATTATTGACGCTCATGTTTTTTTTTTCCCCACCAGTAATAATTTCTATGCCACCTAAACATGCTGCTGATGCAAAAGTTAAAAAAAAAATGCTTTTCTATTGTCCTCTAAATTTCCAATGTGTATTACAAATTTCAGGGTGTTCTAAACATTCCATATGTTTTTATTTAATCATATAAAAGTCAGTGGAAGATTTCCAGACAACTAGGAACTTATATTGCTTTATTAAAGACTCTTTAAATGACCTGCTGCTTGAGAAGTAAAAGAGGTTGTAGTTGTTAAGTCACATTGCTACGAAAACAACCAGGTTTTCCCACAAGTGGATGATGTCTGGTAGCAATTACAAGATGCCATTGATTACAGCATATATATATTCCAATTACAGTGGTGTTAAAATACAGAACATTGTGTTTTAGTCTTAATTCATATATAATAAAGCATAACTTACAATATGTTTATTAAGTAATGTATTTAAGATAATATATGAAATAGTATGTTTTAAGCATCCTATTTTTACTATTAACCTTAAATATCTCACTGTCAAGGGGCACATCATCCCCTGTGATCGCCAGCCTAGTGCACAAAATATTTTGTACACAAAAACCCTTAACATATGCAGAATAGTAGCTGCTTGATGTCTTCCAGATTTTCCACCTTTGGTTTTCCCTGAGGTAGGGAGCAATTTTCTGTAATAAAGGACTAGAATTGACAAAGGTGGCATGCTTTTAAGTTTAAGGCCTTCAAACACTATGAATCAGACAGAAACCTTTATTTTGGGCTTGAACACACCCACCTGATCTTAAACAAAAATTCTTGTCTTGTTTTTCAGAGACCTCTATTCTGTATAACCTGAAGGGCATGCTTCTTATTCCTCCTCCTTTTCTTGGTAGTCTTCTACTTCGCTGTTTTCCTTCCTAGGTCTTTCAATGATTATCTAACATCACATCTAAAAAAGTATGCATGATTGGAAATCTATCCCACCAAAGGAGAAATTCATACTTATCAAGGCTAAATCATACTCATGCTCCATAATATTTATTTTTGTACTAACAAAAATGACTTCTGTCAGTACTTTCTCACCATTTTTGGCACGAGAGGAAAAATATAATAATACATTATTAGCAGAAAAACACAGATGACAGCAGTTTCATGATATCATACTAGAAAATCAGTTGATTCTTGGTTTATTCATTGAATATTCCATCACTTAACAAGTATTTATTAGATATTTTGTATGTGCCAGGCACACTACCCTAAAATTGCAATCATGAGCAAAAGTTATGGATCTTCTTGTCATGAAATTTATAATCTGGCTATTTTAAGTTCCAGGCCTACTCTGATGGCAACTAAATTTCTCCAGCCAAATTTGTTTTCTTTGTTGAACTACCCACTCAATATTTTTTTATTTGAATAGCATGTCAAAATCAATGTTTATGAATGAATTTAGGATTTTTAGCTTATGCCACTCTTTACCATCTTCTAATGGAGAAAACAAATGCATATCCTTATTCCTGATTTTCCTATTTCAGTGAAAGTCACTTTTATGAAGAGTGTCATAAGAAATAAACACAAGACTAAAGCCAATTTCTTTTCTATCACCAAATCTTGTTGATCTTGCTCTTTAACATCTAGCTCTGTCTACTACACTGCCACTCTCATTTCCCTAGACCAAACCATTATATTTTGTGTGAACTGCTCAATACTGACCCACTTCCAATCCATCTTTTATCCTGAAGCCAGGAAAGACAGAAATTTGATCATACATGTTTTAAATTCGTTGTTCTGTCCCTAAGATCTGTAAAAGCATTTGACAAGAGTAAGTAAGTACTCTATACACTTGCTGAGTATGTAAATGAATGACTCCTCTTTCCATAAGACATTGAAGACCAATATGTTTGGCATTGTCTATATGATGTATCACTTGCTCCTGCCTAGTAGTCCAGTATCTAGCATCAGTATATCCAAAACTCTTATTCTTTGTGCCACAACCAAACTAGGCATTTTAAAGCTTCTCTAAAAAAAAATCTTGCTTCTTCTCACCACAGGATCTTTGCACGCATCTCCCCCATGGTTAAAGATTGTAGTCTTTCTTGCCCCAACCAATAAGCACCTATAGTTTCTTTTAACTCCTAGACTACATGCTGCTTGCTTAGGAAAGTCTCCCTCCACACTTCCTGCTCTGTCAGGTTATATAGTATTCTTAGTCATTTACTGAAGAGACCTATCCTCGTTTCCTTTACAACACCTTAATCAGTTTGGAATGTATTCATCAGTATGCTCAATTGATTAATGTGACTTCTTGTTTAAGTGAGAAGTTTCAAGAAAGCAAGGAAAATATCTTCTTTGGTTTGCTAGCACCTGGCAACTTGCCTGGCCTACAACTGGCATGCTATGAAAATTAACTAAAAGAAGACAAATTCTTCATTGAGAAACTAATTATTAATGATAACTAAGTGCATGACTATTTTATAAACACTCAAAATGTCATTGAAAATAAAATCACAATATGGACA
The DNA here is from genome assembly GCF_017591425.1 of Ochotona curzoniae. Lineage (NCBI taxonomy): Eukaryota > Metazoa > Chordata > Mammalia > Lagomorpha > Ochotonidae > Ochotona > Ochotona curzoniae. Next base: position 12,663,640 of record NW_024465023.1, on the reverse strand, counting down.
CAATTATGGTGTCCTCTACCTTTGTTATTACTTCTTTCACTTCAGTAAAGTACAATTTAACAGTTTTTTTTAAGGTGTTTATTACCTAGGAAAGACAGTAATGAAAGTGTTCATTTAGAATATAAGGTATAAACAGCCTAAATTCTGATTTCTAAGTTTGTGGTGTTAAACTTTAGAAGTTTGTCATCTGTAACTGTCATCAGGTAGCAAAACACTTTAATTGGCACTTCAGAACCTAAGGAAAAATGAGCTGGAAAAAAAAAAACAGAATCAGCCATGAAGTTGCAGGATTTGGATTTTCACCCTGCCAAATGTCTGAGGGGAATTATTTAATTCAGCCAGTGAGTCAACAAATCAGTTTAATTCCCTCAATCTGGTTATTTTCTTTTGCAAAAAATATATTTTTTCTCTCTACCACAAAGCATATTCGCAGAAGGCATTGACAATGAAATTCTCTTTTCCACAGTTTTATAAAAAGAATATAAAGACCTACATAATAATTAGACAATCTGTGTTTTCAAAACAACATTAAATTTCTATTCCCACTCTTTCAGTTATTCTTTGTTAACTGAGTTGTAAAAACTGTCTTCACTAAAATGGAAATAAAGACTAAGAACTTGCAAAATTTCCATAACACAAATTCTGAAAACTTATGACATGTTTAGTCATCCAGTGATATGTTCTTGCTTAAAATATTTGGAATAAATACAAATTATTTTATCATTTTTCAGAATTGAAAGCCCCAGATTTATTTCCAACTCCACATTTGTATCAAATTATGAAGATATTTTCTCAAATCAGGTCATCAATATATTATGTAAACAAGCATTGTGATAATATTTTATAGTTTACAACCTAATTGCCTAATTTGATCCTCAGAATAATCCTACAAAGATGGTATTATTATCCTTTTCTTGAATTCTCAGCAAAAGTGAATGATGCTCATCATTGTCAGATAGTGAATGGTGGAGTGGATATTTCATGCAGGTTGTTTTAGTCAGCCACTAATTTTGTCAAGAAAAAGTTTATTTAACTCAGTATTAAAGGCTCAAGCTCAAACTCAGGCAGTTCCATTTCTTTGACCCCTGTGTAAGGTGATGAATGGCAATAGTCAAGCACATGTGGAAGAACGATCATATAACTAGCTAGGAAGCAGAGAAAGATCAGCCTAACCCTAGGCTTTCACTGAGAGAATCTTCCTATGAGATTACCTTATGAGGATGTGCATCCTAAGACTTAAGGACCTTCCACTGTAATTGTACTTATTTCTTTGGGCCTTAGACATTTACATGATTATAGGAACCAAATTATATTCAAACTATAACACATCTCCAGTTTTCAAGTCCTAAACTCTTTGCTGTATACCATTTTAAAGAGAATAGTTTAAATGACTGTGTGAATAATCCAGAATAAAGTAAAAATGTTCAATATTTCTAAGCTTCAATAATGGGAATCTGAAGGGATGATAGTGGCTAACCAAGTGTTTTCAGAGTAACTTATAGTTCTTGTTCCTTCTGACTCCAGAATAAGAAGAAATGAGACCCAATTAACTAAAGACTAAAAATTAAGATCTATGCAATTATGGGACTCCAAACATAAGCCACTCACTGTCCAAGTTACTGGGAATATAAAGATGGGTAAGACAGAGTAATTGCACCAGATGATCTCACAGTCCTTTGGAAGAGATGAACAATAAACAGGCAGTCATAAATCAGTCATAAATACAGTTAAAGATATATGCAGAATGGCAATGGGACACAGGCAAAACCATCAACGTTGACCTGGAGTATATGAGAGAGGTGTCCTGACTGAAGCTAGTTCCAAAGGTCAACTAGACACATTATCATGATGTGTTTGGACTATATGCTCTGTGATGACAATATAACTTTTTCTTTTTAGTTTTAGTTTTGTATCTTCATCATCTATTACTACCTTGCCAGTGTGTATTGCCTAGACTTCTTCATTAACATTTTAATCCCACCTTTACAGAGCTTCCAAAGTGATTTGAAGACTTGAGCTTTCATAAACTGCAGATTGGGCTCTCCATTGCTAATGGGATAAATGGGGTAAATTCAATGAGTTTTAGCATGATTTACCAGATTTTTATGCTCTGAAAAGCAGATTGGTTTGGAATGAATTACACTGTGTTATTTGCAGACAGAACCATCACAGCCCATTATCAGTTACTTATTTCAATAAACTGAAGTCAGTTTATAAAAACACTGTTGGTTATATCCTGTTTCCTTATGTCCAAAATACATTTACAAAACAGGGTTATAAAACAGAGTTACAAAACTTGTGTGTGTTGATGCTAAAAAACTAAAAAACTGTCTCTGAAAAAAAAAATGCTCTCTTGGAGAACGTGGAAGCTATGAGGATAGCAGCTTTTCCCACTGATGGACAGCCACTGCTATACTCTATGATAGTGACTGGGAAATTTTGTTTCAACAGAATTGGAATTATAACCATTTACATGCACCAGCTGAGGTTCAAGAGCCAGCCCCTCAATTTCCATCGTCAGTTCAAGTCTGCCTATACACTCCCCAGAGCCTGCAGAAATTTTAAATTCTGAAAACTTTAAAGATGTTGCCTCATTCAAAATATTATAAGGAGTCTGTTGTGTTGACTGAACTCAAGTGCGCATGTGTGTGTGGTGTGTGTGTGAGAGAGAGAGAGAGAGAAATTTTGTCTTTTTACTCTACTAACACACCATTGTCTCCATCCCCAACAATAAGAGTTACTGTCTAAGCAATTCTGGCATATGATGCTGAATCATTCACCTTCTCCTGCCTTTTCTACCAGTCTGGTTTACCTTCAAATACTAAAGAGAATGTTTTGCTAAAAAGGAGAAAATTCTAGCGAGTCAGGAAAAAATTGATTAAATGCAAATCTCTCAGTTTTGGAGGTGAAATTTCACACAAAAGCTAGGCTTAATTCAGAGGGACTACTGCAGTAGCCTGGATCTTGAAAGGTAAGTTAATGAGGTTTTCTTCTGAAAAAAATATTTTGTTACTTTTTTTTCACTTATATGCCTTAATTCTCTTTCCTTATTGTACAAATGTAATAGGAACAACAACAACAACAACAACAAAATCAGCTAATACTGTTCGAGAAAGTGTAAAAACAGTTGGAATCTATTCATGTCCCCTCAACTGAAACTGTCTGAGAAGTACCCCTGCCTAGATGACCGAGTTTGGGACTCAAATCCTGATTTTTCTTTCACTGACTAGGAGGCTGACGGACTCATGGGATGAAGGGGGGGTCCAGGTGGTTTTGTGTGTGCTTTATCTCTAGAGCCCCCTGACTCTCTGATCTCTTCTCATAATTCTAATAAGGATGTGTATGATTCATGAGGGAGCTTCCTTTCTTGCTGGCCTCCTGCGTGAATACATAGAACAGAGTTGGAGAAAAGAATACAGAATTACAGGCTGGGTCAAGAAACCCTATCCTGATCTCATGTTTCTCCCTGTGGAGCCTGCTCCTTCCAATTAGGCTTTCTTCATGACTCAGTAGATTTTCAGTATTAGGTCTGAGTTTGTATTTTTAAGGGAAACAATCTGACGCTTTACTTCAGCGTCAAGTGAAGGGTAGGCATGATAACAGGAAGGAGAGGCAAAGGCTTGTGTGAAAGTAAAAACTATTAGTACAGAAGGTGAAGCAGAACTTGAGATGGTAAAGAATAGAAGATACACTTGCCCTTACCATAGTAATTACCATGTACTGAATTCTTACAATGCGCTAGAAATTACTCCAGATGTTTTATGTGTTAAATGATTGGATGTCTCAAAACTCAAGAGCAAAGTAATGCTAATTACATGATGCATCGCATGAAACAGACTAACCAGATTAATACCTTGCTTAAGGTATCACCACGTGTAAGTGGTAGAAACAGGATTGAAACTCTACTCTGACTATATTATATAACTAAGGCCATTCTGCCTTAGTTATTTTGCATGGGTATGATCTGATTTTTTTCTTTTACTCAAAATTGTGATAACAGATGTTGTGGAAAACAAATGAGATTTGGGAATAATTCATCACAACCTTCTCTTTTTTGTCACTGGAGATATAAATATGCAAATATTGGAAATAACCAAGGGAAATTCTATAGAGTGAATGTGTAAATATGGTTGTGAGTAGAGACTGGATACTCCCAGAAGTGAGTTGTTAGAATGCATCAGCCTCTCGGTACTAAACTCTGATTATTTTCATCCATCTAGAAACTCATAGCTTCTTCTATGCACTCATGTGTTCACTTATTTATTTGTTAACTTACTTGTACATTCATGTATTCAACAAATATTTACTGAATACCTACTCGATGTTAGACTCTATTCCAGGTGTTAGGGAGACATCTGTTACCAAAACAGTAGAATATCCCTTCAACCACGAGGCTTAAATTTGAGTAGAAATAGAAATAAATTGAGAAAAATAAACAATACATTCAAAGGCAAGTGCTATTGAGAAAAAGATAAAAGGGGGAATTACTGACTGGGTATCACAATTGTAAATAAGATAGTCAGAGAAAGCCTCACAGGAATAAATCAGGGAGTAGCAGTTAAACATAAAACTATGTGCGTAGCTGAAGGAAATTTCAGCTCCTTCCCTATGATCTTCAGACTCTTCCTGTTGACTAGGTCCCAGCCACTCTGACTTTGAGTTTGAAGATCACATCAGGCTCAGGTCCTCAAAAGACCTTTTACCCACTTGCTCTTTTCTCGGCCTGAGTGCTCATCTCACTTCCTTTTCTGAATCTTCATTTGCACATGGAGATATAAAGCAAGCACTTGTATTTGAATCTGGAATACAGGAGATACACAAAGTTTATGAATCTAGATAATCTATAAGGTAAAGCCACAGAATTGAGTTGATTACAATTACCAAAAAAGTGAGTTGTTTTAATAAGAGAAGAGGTCCACCATAATGTAGAAGTGGTGCAGAATAAGGGAAAATAGAGAACAAGGAGTCAGTGATACAGGGACAATTTCAGATGCATGATGTCCTGAAAGCAAAGCATAAGGATTATTTCAATAGTGAGGCAATGTTCGCCTTTGTCATGCTCTAGGTGGGGCAAGTGAGACTAAGAGACGGAACATTGGCTTAATTACTTGTGGAAATCATTGGTGATGTTGAGAATAGTTTCTGTGGGGGTGTACTTATCTGGAGTGTGCTTGAGTGTTAGAAGAAAGGAATTAATGATAGGTAAAATTTAATAACAGATGAAAAGGTAAGTAAGGTCAGATTTTTTTGAAGATGCATATGTAAATGCTATCAGCATGTTTGTAAATAGAAAATATGCAGAATAAGTGATGATGCAACAAACAGAAGGCAGAATCCCTGGAACAAGGTTTTTGTGTAGGTGAGAGAATAAGGGACCTAGTTTACAAGTTGATGCTTTGGTTTTAACTATAGTAATGAGCACGCCATTCTTAGTAGCAACAGAAAATATTGAGCATAGGGTATAAACGTTAACAGGCAGGTAAAGGTGTTTGTGGCAGCTTATTGAAGTTTTCTATTGATTTCTTCTATTTAATCAATGAAACAAGCATTAAGGTTGGCTGAGACTAAGAAAGTGTTGGATGGTTGAAAACTGTTGAAAATGTGTGAGAGTTCTTTGAGACAGCAGTAGAGAGAATAGACCTGAGAAACTTATGTTTTTACCAGGTAGCATTAGGGACCCTTATGAGGTCAGAAATAATAAATGTAGCATGAATATATGTTTTTGTTCAGCCTCATTCTGACACAAGGCACAGGTGGAAACCTAGACTTAAGTATGGCTGGCTTTTGCCATATAAGCATGATGATTTGAGACAGAAGAAAAGAAGTGTGTGTTGTATACATGATGATGAGCATGATTTTTCATGAAATGTTTCAGAAAGTTGTTTTTTTTTTTTTGGTTATTTTGAAGGCATAATGACAGAGAAGGGGGGGAGGGGGAGAGGAAGGGGGAGAGAGAAGGAGGGAGGCAGGGAGGGAGAGAGAGAAAGAGAGAGAGACTAGCCAAGGCTGAGCTGTGCTAAAGTCAGGAGCTAGGAACTCCATCACTCCATCTTGGTCTCCCTTATGGATGGATAGTGGAGGCCCAGATTCCTCTGCCTTCTCAGGCATATTAGCAGAAAGTTGTAGTAGCTCAGACTCCAACCAGCACTCCAATCAGCACAAACAGCAGATTAACCCACTGCTTTACAAGTCTGGTCCTGGCTCTTGGATATTTTTAATTGCATAAACATGGAAGTAGTGACACTTCATGGATCAAAGACAGTGAGAAAATGAATTGTTAATCTCAGTGGGATTAAAGAATTAAGGGATTCAAGTTACTCATATAAGTAAACTGGAAACAATGGCAATGGTTGGAGACTGTAATACATGCGTTTGAAATTATGAAAATGTGTAGTTATATTGAATGACAGGATCTATGTGTCATCATATTGAATGACAGGATCTATGTGTCATCAGTTTTTTTGTTCTCTTTTGCAGGAAAAGGCACTGTTGTTTCCTATAGCTAAGAAATGTACATTTATGGCTTCAGGAACCCATGGAAGCCTATGGGTTGTGGCTTATCATTGACCTTAAGTTATCTGGGTCTCTGCTTGTCGCACCTCTAAAAGGAACTAACAATATTACCTCTTCATTGGATTAATGCAAAGGTTAAAATAATTTATGCAAAACTTCTGACACATATGAAAAACAGGCTCTTAGCATTTCTTACTTAAGGCCTGCTGTCAAGAGTTTAGGAGTGAGCAGATATGAGTCTAAGCAAGAACCAGAAAAGCCTATGAGGTGATTCAGGGAATTAACTGGTCATTCCCCCGCAACCCTGCACCCTACACTCTGCTTTCCTGCACTCATCCTTTTTACTTCACCCTGTCTTTGTGACTTGAGAGTGACATACTGAGAATTGAAACAAGAACTGATCTCATGAGCAGATTCAAGCTCAGACTGCTGACATTGAAACAAACCCAAAAGCTAGCCTTAGCCAATACCAAAATCTCCCCCCACTGTCCCAGGGAAGAGTTTGATAAATATCTTAATAATTTTCCTGACCTTATCTTCAGCTGATACCAATGACTGAGAGACTGGCAGATGTAAAGACATGGGAATAACCTGCTTTAAGCACAACTCCAGTTACCCTTGAAAGAAATCTGATAGGACAAATGCTCCAGGGTGAGAGCTTTTGCCACTTTCTATACATTGTTTCTGTCTCAGGGTTTCCTTCCTATGCTGGATACAAACAGGAGGATAATGATGTCAGCTTGGTCCTGAGCAGCAGCAGGAAAAAGGGAGAAGAAGCTGCATAGTTGACTGAAGTTTCAGTTGTAAATTTCTGTTTTTCTTCCTGTTGTTGATTTTGTTTTGTGACTTTTCATTTGAGGGGATGTATAGTAACTGTGTAATGGAGACTATCATATCCAGATGTGAGGATACAATGCAATAGGCATCTCTACTTCCAAATCAAAGATGGACTCCTAATGAAACTGGTAAATTTATTTTGATAATAGGATGCTGGACTCACTGCCATTGTCCATGCCCTCAATGATGGACTTATGACTGTTTATGAAGAACTATACTATAGTAATGATATAGGGGAACTCACTGGGGGTGGACAGGATTTGGAGAGGGGGTCAGGAAAATCCCAGAGCATATGGAACTGTATCATAAAATAATAATTTAAAAGTACAAAAAAGCTGAAAATAAGAATAAAAGGTTGTAAAAAAGTTCAAAACCAATGTTTTAGGCTTTAAAGTCTCTGACTAAAAGGACTATAATAATTCATACCTCTCTTGATAAACAGAAGGGTAAGGAATAGAATTTGGAGACCCTTTGATCTTGCCTTGCATAGATGGGGCCATTTAGCTTTCTCTTCTTTGACTAGGAACTCTTGGATAATTTTCTGTAAGGTAACACATGAATGGGCTAGGTTGTAATTCTTACATACCTTGAGAAGGGCCATTTTCATCATTATCAATTAACTGCTCCTTATTTCAATCTCGCATTTGGCCTCTTCTAACCAGAAGACACTCTCCTTGGGCATGGCTATTTGAGTATTCAACCCGTTGGCACTGCAAGCTGCGAGCTCTAGGAGCAGAATGCCTTCCCGTTGTGCTTTCAGACCTAGCCACAACACCTGCTTTGGCCAGTGAATTGTTAGCAAAAAATAATATGAATCATTCATTACTGGTTGAGGTTTTAAGCCTGCTTGCTATCTTCCATTAGCTTGGCAATGTTCTTTAATAATGATAGCTCTGCCAGCTTGAGATTCAAAGTGAGATGGGATGGCCCTGCAGGGTAGGGTTCCAAGCCAACCTTCTAGAATTGTCACAAAAGTGACATCTAAAACTTCAGGCTATTGGAACTCAAAAAATGACTTGTTATTGTGGTTATGCTACATTATCCTAATTGAAACAGGGCTCAGTATTTTTCCACTGACTATAGAATTGTGAAAGCTGCCAAAAACCAAAGAGGTGCTGGTGATAGAATCCTCTTGCTACTTTATTCGACAAGAGTGATACCATTACAAAGACTATTATGTGTTTTTACCTTCTCTCCCCATATCTTACATTTTTCTTGTTCTTCCTCACTACCATGCCTCTCTGACCATCATATTTAGGGCATTAATACTTTGTATTATCCATGCTTGCCCCACTGATCTGCAAGATCACATATTTCTTTTCATTATATACACTGAGACATTTTTAAGAATGCATATTGCTCAGCAAATGATGCTGCTAGCTCTAGTGCATAATAAAAAAAAAACCAGAAAGCCCAATGTATATTCTGCCTATGACTTTAGAAACCGACAACCAGCTACATATTTTATCGTAGCAAAAAAAAAAAAAAAACCATTTATGCCCTGATTCGTGTCCTTAATGCAGTGTCATTATTGTGTGACTGTACTGACTGTCGAAGAGTTGTTTATAGTCACAGACAGAGTCAGAGACCCAGGAGTTATTCCAAGAATGGTGACAAGAACAGTGTGTGTTAGAAGAAGCTGCCCAGCTGGAAGGAGGATTGTGTGAAATACAAGCAACCTAAATATTCTGTCTATTCTGTGAATTTCTTTTGTCTACTCTGGAACAGAGCAGCCAATTCCTTCATGTTCCACTCATTAATGGTGAGATGATGTTTTCTTAAACAACTAAGTTTACAATAAAATCTCCCTCCACAAATCCCACTGGAATATTCACGGAGGCAAGTATGCACAAGGTTGCAGAGTACCTAGACAGCATGTGCTAATCTGAACCATTCACAGGACATTAAATTCAAGAACAAAGTCAGCCAACTTGATCACTTGTATCCATTTTCTTTTTCTCTTTCTCTGAGACAGAGAAAATGACTTTGTTTCTGGACGAATTCTGGGGAACTTAATTTTCTTTTAGAAATTTATATTTTCAAAAGAAAAATAGATATTGAACACCCATAGCTTCATGTCTCAGATTTTTATAGTTAGTGATTTTTTATTTCCTTCTAGACTTTGCATATGTACATTTTTTTCACCTTTTATTTTTAGAAAAATACAGTAAGAAATAAAACTTCTCTATTTCCTTATCCTAAGTCCTTTCCCTGTTCTTCAGGTAAAACTGTATTTCTTATTATACTTCTACAGGCATCAAAAGAAATCCAGAAATAATATTTCTATGGTCTTAACATAATTTTATACATAAATTCTGTAGCAATTTTTTGTCAACAACAAATTTTTAAGTCTATCTTTAACAGTTCAAAAATATCTGGTTCTTTGTCCTTGACAGCAATCCATTTCAGAAGTATACTACATTGTATTCATTCCTTTATTGACAGGCAATTGGCCTGTTAGCCACACATACCCCCTTTTTTAGCTTATGATCATGATGTAATAAGCATCTGTTTGCGTGTTTTCTTGGGCAAGAGGATATCCAGAAGCAGAAATGCTAGTTTGCAGAGTGGGAACCCCCATCACTTTCCCATATACTCTCATATTTCTCTTGCAAGTGGCTAGTCCTGTTTACCTAGGCATAAGCACAGTGTGCAATTATCTGTTTACCCATTCTCCTCCTCCATACTGGTGATGGTCACACTTTTTAATTATGGTTAGTCTGATGAGTAAAAGATGTTCTCACATTGTAGTTTTAATTTCCATTTCTCTGATTACTGATGAGATAGAACATCTTTTCATATGTTTATTGGCCATTTGTGTTTCCACTAGATTCATTACATGCTTAAATTATCTTTGCTGATTTTTTTTCTTGCACACAGAAAAAGTACACTCAAAGGCATTTATGCATAAGAAGAAGTTGGAAAGAGAGGGGAAATCATCTTCAACATAATTTACTAGAGCAGTTCCCCTTAATCTACCCAGAAAGGATGACTTCATTGTGCAATTTTATTCCAAAAAGAGACTATGGTATCATATTCATGTATTACATGTTATCTAGTCACAAAGTCACTTCAAAACAAACAAATTCTATATAACTTCCTTCAGAACTAACACAATAGCATGCCTTAAGTAAACATCACTATGTAATGTCTAAAGTATGAACTCCGGAGTCAGATGAAGTTAATTTCCTATTTTAATTCTGGCAATTTTTACTTGGAGGGAATTCAGGGAGACCATTTAGAATATCTGAACTTTCAGTATAGAAGAGGATATTTTAAAGAGTTAATGCAAAAATGTTTTATAAAAAATGATGCATGGATTTCAAAACTAGTATAAAAAGAAATTTCTTTTAATCTCATTTTCCATAGATTTTTTTTTAACTGAGCCAATCTGAAGTGAGGAGCCAGGAGCCTCTTCCGGGTAACCCACTTGGGTGCATGGTCCCAAGACTTTGGGCTGTCCCTGACCACTTTCCTATGCCACAAGTAGGGGAAGCTAGATGGGAAGCAAGGCCACCAGCATTAGAACTGGAGCCCTTATGGGATGTCAGCGTGTTCAAGGCAAGGACTTTAGCTGCTATACTAAATGCGCCGAGCCCATTTTCCATAGATTTTTAAAAAGGTAATTTCACATTTTCTTACTTTTTTAGGTATTTCTGGTACCAGATTCAGAGTTTCCTTTTCCTTCCCTTAATTATTCATTCTAGGTGAGTTTACCATCTACAGCCTGATGTCACAGACTTCAAGCTTTCCATGTTAACATTCTTTGTCTCCCTTACTTCTGTGAGCTATTAGCATACTCTTACATGGTACCATGTTATGACTTATGAATCACCTATGAGACCTCTAACTTTAAATTCATCCCTTTCAGACAAATGCCCTGTTTTTTTTTTTTTTGAGTTTTCACTTTCTTTTTCATTGTGTCTGCCACCCCACTCTAACCCTGTCCTGTGTTCTGAGCCTCCTTTCCTGACTACCCCTCTGTAGCCTTGCTCAACAATGCCTTTGCTCTCCAGAGTTCCCTGGTCCTTCCACTCTATCTACTGTGACAGTACTCATTCCTAAGCATACCCCCGTTGTCAGTTTTCTTGATGCTCTCTATGAATTATTTAGGATGATTACATTAATTACAGAAGTGTTTCTCCAAGTGTGGATCCTGGATCAATAGCACCTACATCATGTAAGGATTAATTAGCAATACAACTTCTTGGGGTAGGCGTTTGGTGGTTAAGGCACCACTCAGGACCCATATATCTCACACTGAAATGCCTGATTTGAATTTCAGATTCTGATTGAGCTTCCTATCAATGCACATGCTGGGAGGCAGCATGTGATGGTCCAAGTACCTGAGTACCTGCCACCCATGTGAGACTTATATTTTATCACCAGTTCTGGCTTCAGCCTGATTTAGCCCTGGCCGTTGTGGGCATTTGAGGGATGGGTGGACCAGTGGATGGAAAAGCTCTGTCTCTGTGTTTCAGTCTCTCCAGCTCTCACATACAATGAAAATCCTAAAAAAAAAAAAAAAATTTAAGAAGAAATGCAAATTCTTGGGTTTTACCCAAGAATTGGGCTCTGTGGGGCTATAACCCAGCTTTATGAGTTCATAGTGCCTTTCAGTTGGTGCAGTACAAATTTCTGACCTCAGCTGAACCTTCTTAACAATCCATTGGTTCATCCTTCAGTTCAGTTCCTATCTGTTCCAATTCTCAAACCAGAATGCAGACTCTCCTTTGTCACCCATATTGATCTAGTAGATTTTAGTGCAGTTCAAGAATCTACATTTTTTTCTTTTTTAAAGATTTATTAATTTTTATTGGAAAGATCCACAGAGAGAAGGAGAGACATACAGAAGGATTCTCCATCCTTTGATTCACTCTCCAAATGGCCTCAATGGCTAGAGTTGAGCTGATTCAAAGACAAATGCCAGGAGCTTTCCCCACCCTCTCAGGCAGCCCACGTGGGTACAGGTCCCAAGTACTTGGGCCATCCTCCCCTGCTTTCCCAGGTAAATTAATGGGACTAGATGGGAAGTAGAGCAGCTGGGATGTGAACCGGAACCCACATGGAATCCCAGTGTTTGCAGGAGTAGGGTTAGCCAATAGAACCATCACACCAGACCCAAGAATCTACATTTCTAATGAGTAGTCCTATTAATTCAGGTGCAAGAGAAGTTCAAAATTATACCTTGGAACAATAATCAAGAGAGCTTTCATGGTGGTTTTCTTTCTAATTAAATTTTTACTTCAGGGAGAGATAGAGAGAGATTAGCATTCCATTTTGCAAATGACCACATAATCTGAAACTAGACCAGAGCCAAAGCTCCAGAGCTAGGAACACAATTCAGGTTTCCTATGTGTGTAGTAGAAGCACAGCTGCTCGAGCCGTCATCATCATTACTGCCTCCCTGAGTCTGTATTAGCAAGAAGCTGGAGTCAGAAGCTGGGCACCATTGTAACTCTGGTGCTCCATTGTGGGACAAGGACATCTTACAAGCTAGACTAAAAAAACGGCTGTCATGGGGGGTTTCTAATGTCACTAATCTCATCCCATTTATATTCCCTTTGAAAAGATATTGAGCCATGAGCTTGAAGCTTAATCTCACCTTCTCCCACCACCACTGATTACTCAATTACTTCTCTTTCATCTCCTCCCACACACTTAAATTCTCCTTTAAACTTCAAAATGTTCTCATGACATTGAGTTCTGATTTCATTTTATTCTTTTTCTTCATTAACAAAATCCGTGAAAGAGTAATCACACTACATACATCTTCTAACTCATACCTACCACTCTCAACACTTCACTCAAATTATTCTCTTGGCATTTCACAGGGACTTCACAATCATCAAATCAAATGTTCCTTTCAGTTTTGCTTCCTCCTCTCCCACTCTGAAGTTTTACTCTGATGCACAGCCTTCTGAATTGAAATCCTCCTTTCAGTTGACTTCCCCTAAGAACTGTTTTTGTTTTTTCTCTGTCACTTGGATTTTTCTTTTTCTTTCTCCATTTTTTTTTTTTTTGGCTTCAGTTCCTCCAGTTTCCCCAATGAAGATATATGAAGATTTTGCTCTCTCTGCTCTTCTCTTTTCTTTCCATATGCTTTCAATTGCTGACACACATGTCAATCTAAGATTTCTTTCTTTTTAGATGTAATTCACAATGAAACACAAGTAAAATTTAAATATACAGGAGGGATGTGGGCATTTGGTGGAGCAGTTAAAATGCTACTTAGGATGCCTGCATTCCACATCAGAGGGCATAGGATTGAATTTAAGCTCCAGCTTCCTGTGAATGCAGATGTTGGGAGAAAGCAGTGTTGGTTCAAGTAGTTTGGGTTCCTGCCACTCACTTGGGAGACCTGGACCAAGTTGTCAGATCCCCGATTCAGATCAGCCTATCCCAGCCATTGTGTGAATTGAGGAGTGAACTAACAGATGGGACTCTGTCTTAATATGCCTATGCCACAAAGGCATCCAAAGTCAAAACCCAGGAACTTTTTCCAGGTCTCCTACATGGGCTGTCTGCTGCTGCTTTCCCAGGTACATTGGTGAGCAGGGAGCTGGATCAGAAGTAGAGCTGGCACCCTTTGGGGGTGTAGCACTGCAGGCAGCCACTTTACCCACTATGCCTCAGTACTGACATTGATATTTAAATTTAGTGAGTATATGTCTATTCAAAATTTCTTTTCCTTCTTCAGTTTGTTTATTTGATTCTTTATAAGAATTCTTCCACTTTGAGTTACATAATTCATTGGCACACTAGTGCTTATGGAATTCTAATATAATTCCTTTAATTTTTATATTATATGCAGTAACATCTCTTTCCTTCTGGTTTAAGAGATTGAGTCTACTCTCTTCTTATGGTTGATATAGTTAGTGATGCATCACATATTTCATTGCTAAGAACCCAGTGTTTAAACTGACTTTATAAATTATTTTTGTATTGTTCTATCTTATCAGTTTTGCTCTAATCATTTTCCTAATGTTCCTTATTCTGAATTTACATTGCTTTTCTTTTTCTAGTGTTTTAAAAGTAGAAATTTAGGTAACTGATTTAATTACATTTTGTGTGTTTTGGTGTGTGTATCTTTGTTTCTACTCATCTGAAAGTATTTTATAATTTCCTGGGCTTTCTTTTATGACCAACTTGTTATTTAGTAATATATTTTCTAGGTTTCTTTGTGAGTTTCACAAATATCTTCTTATTACTTTCTAATTTTATTCCTCCATGTTTGAAGGACACACTTTCTATCATTTAATCCACTTAAATGCTTTTAAATTTATTTTATGGTCTAACATATGGCCTATCCTGGAAAATGCTCTATGTGCAGTTGAGGAGAATATATTCTGTTGTTGCTGCATACAGAGTCCTGTAGAAGTCTTTTTAGATATCATTGCTTTGTTTTATTGAGAAGGTCTTCTATTTCCTGTGGATACTCTGATAATTGTTCTATTTGGAATTGAAAATGAACACTTGGCACAATGCGATGGCTCAGTGGTTAAATTATCTTCTTGCAACCTCTGGCATGCCATATGGGCACCAGTTCATGTTCTGGCTGTCCTACATCCCATCCAGCTCCCTGCTGGTAGCCTGGGAAAACAGTGGAGGATGGCCCAAAGCCTTTGGACCCTGCATCTGCATGGGAGACTAGGAAGAGGTTCCTGGTTCCTGGTTCCTGGCTTTGGATCAGCTCATCTCTAGGCATTGTGGCCACGTGGGGAGTGAACCAGCAGACAGAAAATCTTTCTGTCTCTCCTTCTCTCTGTAAATCCACCCTTCCAATAAAAGTAAATACATCTTTTGAAAAAGAAAATGAGCACTTAAATCTCCAATGATAATTGTTGTGTGTTCCACTTTTTGTTTTTCTCAGATTTTCCTTCATGTATTTTGAGTCTGTTGTTAGATGCTTATATGTTTACAATTAATATGGATTCTATGGATGAACGGACCATTTTATCCTTATTTGATGTCCTTCTTTTTCTTTAGTAACAGTTATTGTCACCTTAAGTCTTTGTCTGATATTAGTAGGAGTTATCCCAACTTTCATTTGGATACTGAATTTCTAACCTTCATGAATGCAATGTTATTTTCCTTCAGTTTAGTTTTATCCAATTAATATTTTTTGACTCTAAAGGATATCTTATATAAACAGTGCATAGTTTAGTTTGAATTTAAATTTCGTATCCACTCTGTTAATCCCATTTTCTTGTTCGGTTTTATTTATTCACATTTCATGTCAATACTTAAGGTAAGATTTATGTCTAGATTTTTGACATTTTTTATAAGTACTTTTGTTCTTTTATCCCTCCATTACTATGTTGTTCTTTTTTTTTAAGATTTATTTATTTTGGGCCCGGCGCGGTGGCACAAGTGGTTAAGGTCCTCACCTTGCACGCCCGGGATCCCATATAGGCGCCGGTTCTAATCCCAGCAGCCCCGCTTCCCTTCCAGCTCCCTGCTTGTGGCCTGGGAAAGCATTCGAGGACGGCCCAAAGCTTTGGGACCCTGCACCCGCGTGGGAGACCCGGAAGAGGCTCCTGGCTTCGGATCAGCATATGCGCTCACTTGGGGAGTGAATCATCGGATGGAAGATCTTCCTCTCTGTCTCTCCTCTCTGTATATCCGCCTTTCCAATGAAAAAAATAATAAAAATAAATCTTTAAGAAAGATTTATTTATTTTTATTGGAAAGTCAGATGATTTACAGAGGAGAGACAGACAGAAAGGTGTTTCATCTGCTCGCTCACTCCCCAAATGACCACAATGGCTGGAAGCTGAGCTGATCTAAAGCCAGGAGCCAAGAGCTTCTTCTGGGTCTCCCACGTGGGTGCAAGGACCCAAGGCTTTGGGCCGTCCTCGACTGCATTCCAACCAGCAAGCAGGGAGCTGGATGGGAAGCGGAGCAGCCGGGACATGAACCAGTGGCCATAAGGGATCTCATCAAATGCAAGGTGAGGATTTAGCCACTAGGCTATCATGCAGTACTTCCTATTTTTTTTGTTAAATATTTCTAGAATATCATTTTAATTCTTTTGTCATTTCTCTTATCATATTTTGGGAGTTATTTTCTTAGTGCTTTGCTTGTGTGTTACAATTATCATTGCAATTTATAGCAAACTGGTTTGAATTAATACCAACTTCATTTCATTAGTATTCGCAAACTTTGCTGCCATATAATTAACATACTTCCTATCCTTCATGTGCTATTATTGTCATACAAACCCACACTACATACATTATGCCCACATCAAGACACATATAATTATTGTTTTTAAAATTGTCTTTCATATCAGTGGGAAAAAATGATTTCAAAAAGTTGGCATACATATTTTAGAATTTTTATCTATGTAGTTACTTTTCTGGTGCTCTTTATTTCTTTATGAGGACCTGAATTACTCTCTATATAGTGTGCTGTGAAATGGACATTTGTGTCCACCATAATTCATATAGTGAAATCATATCTCCTAATGGCATGATATTGGGAAATGAGGCTTCAGGGAGTCAAATGGGTAATGAGAGTAGAATCCTCATAAATGGGATTAGTGACATTGTGACAAGAGACATGCTAGCTGGCTTCCTGTTTCTCTGTCTGCCCTGTGAGTATTTAATAGGGAGACAGTCATGTATAACTCCAGAATAGGACCTTCCCCAAGAATTGCCCCCACCCCTGCCAGTTAGCACCCAAGAATACAGAACATAAGTGTTGGCTGTTTAAGTCATCTTGTCTATGGTAATTTGCATCACAATCCAAACTAAGAAAAAAAATGGTGCAAAGAATTGGCATCTTGTAGTAACAAAAACTTAAAAATGTTGACATAGATTTGCAATTGGGAAATGAGCAGAAGCTGGAAGAGTTTTGAGTTGCCTGTGAGAAAATGCCGTTATTTCTGTGATGGGATTTTGAAAGGTGATTGTGATGAGGGCTTCAAAAGAATTAGAGGTGAGCTATAGAAAAGGTTTCCATCTTAGAAACATGAACAGAATATTGATAGTAATCACGAACAAAATAGTGATAGAAATATGCGGGATAAATGCTTCTATGGTGAGGTCTGTGACAAACAGTATTTTACTGGAAACCAGAGGAAAGGCAATCCCTTTTACAAAGTGGCAAAGAACTCTGTTGCACTGTGTTTGTGGAAGTGTTTTGTGGAAGACAGAACTTGTGAGCAACAAAATTGGCTATCTGGGGAGATTTTGTTAAGCAAAGTGTTAAAATAACAACTTAGCTTTTCTGTTTATGGTAAAAAGTAAGATGAGGGAAATGAAGATAAATTTCTTAAGCAATAAAGATTTGGAAAATAATCGGCCTGCCCATGTTATTTAAAAAAAAAAAGAAGAAATCATGTTTGTAAAAGAACATCAAAAATGTGGCAGATTGACAATTTGATAAGGAGTGCAGTATAATTGTGAGCCATGAACCTAATCAGTCATCTCAACAGAAGCCAGTAGATAGGAATGGGATTATATCAGCAGAAACACTTGCAAGGAAGCTTAAAACAGAAACACTTGGACTTCTGAGCAGCTACAGAACTAGATGTACAACTATTTCTATTTTTTATTGATATTTCTATTGTGCCAGATATCATTTTCTTATTTTCTTACTATTATACTTTTCTTGTTTTCCTGTATTTCTTTAAAGTATTGCTTTATTTATTTAAAAGATGGGGGATGACAGGGGGTGGTAGTGGTGGTGACATTGTGGCTTAATGGAAAAAGCCACTGTCTATGATACTTGTATCCCATATAGGTTCTGTTTCCTGTTATGGCTGCTCCACTTCTGATCCAGATCCTTGCTCTTAGTCTGAGAAAGCAGTGGAAGATGACCCAGTACCTGGGCCCATGCCAATCACATGGAGACCCAGGTGAAACTCCTGGCTTTGACCTGATCCAGTGCTGGCTGTTGCAGCCATCCGGGGAGTGAATCAGCAGACAGATGATCTATCTGTAACTCTGATTTTCAAATAAATAAAATATCTTCCAAAAAGAGAGAAAGATATATGTTAGCTACTGATTCACTGTCCAAATGCCCTGTAACATCTGTGGTGGAGCAAGACTGTAGCCAGGAACCTGAAACTCCATCTGGATTTCGTAGGAGGGTTGCAGGAACTCGGATGCTTGTGCCATCATTTGCCCCTTGCCAGGCACATTGGTAGAGAGCTGGATTGGAGGCAGAGTAACTGGAACATGAACCTGCACTCTGATATAGAATGTGAATGTCCTAAGGGACAGCTTAGCCTACTGCAGCACAGCTCTCACCTCCCTCCGCTTCTTCCAGGTAGCTTCCTTTGCTTTCAGCTGTGTTTGAAATAGTTAATTTAGAATATTATATAGTAAGCCTGGTTTCTAGCTTCGTGAAGACATTTTCTGTTGACTAAAATTTTAAAAAGATTTATTTATTTTTAGTGCAAAGTCAGATACACAGAGAGGAGGAGGGACAGAGAGGAAGATCTTCCATCCATTGTTTCACTCCCCAAGTGGCTGCAATGGCTAGAGCTGAACCAATCTGAAGCCAGGAGTTTGTAGCCTCTTTCAGGTCTTCCAGGTGAGTGCAGGATCCTGAGGCTTTGGGTCATCCTTTACTGCGTTTCCAGGGCACAAGCAGGAAACTGGATGTGAAGCACAGCTTCCACAGTTAGAACTGGCGTCCACATGGGATTCTGGTGTGTTCAAGGTGAGGACCTTAGCTGCCAGGCTACCGTGCTGGGCCCTGTCGACTACTTTTATTCACCTGCATATCAGCCATATTTTCTTATTTCTATTCTCATATCACATAATTCTGCATTGAAAACTGAATACATTGAATAAGATTGTACTAATACTCAAAAATAAGATTCTGCCCTCTCCTCAACCTTCCCTCCCCCTGAAGAGTCCCTCACTCCTAATGGGCAGGGTTGTATGCCTTTGTTTTCTGCAGGAATTTGCATTTTCATCCCTGGGTTGCCCTGTGACTGGCCTGGAAGCTGCTTGGCGCTACCGCTGCACCTGTGCACTCCCAAAATCTCATGCTGCTGGGTCATCAGAGAAACTTCTTTCCCTGAGGGACTCTATGTCTCCATTTCAGGTGATTCCGGTGGCCCTCTGGGTGGCTCAGCTCTGAGAGTCTTAGGGTGGGGATGGGTTCAAACCTCACCCTGTGTGCCTCCGATTCGTATGATTGACTCCACAATTACCCTTTCCCCAATAGTGCTCCCTCCTCTAGCAGGGGCTGCCAGAGACCATGCCTATGGCTTCCTCCTCAGGCTGTTTTTCTTTCACTGGTGTCCTGATCTAAGAGTCCTGTTGCCTCCTTCTGTCTCCGATGGATAGGCTAAGACTTCTGCTGGGGTCCTCCCTGCATCCATTCATGACTCGCCAGGTTTTCAGTCCCTGTTTGCCCTGGATGGCATCTGCTTCCACCTGCTTAGGCTGCAGATTACAGTCCTGCGAGTCTTTCACGGCCCTCTTTTGCCTGCATGGCACCAACCTCAGTCCTGCCGAATCCATGGAGTTTCAGACACTTTCCCCAGTAATTCTGCCCTTCCTGCTCTCTGCTCTGCTGAATTCTGTCCCTATCTCTCCAAACACTCAGCTACACCAACCTTCTGTGGTCGGCCATCTTAGCTTTCCACTCTTTAGTGCATGTTAAAGTTTGGAATGGGAATAGAGAAAGCTAAAATGTCCCAAAGCATATTGTTCTCCATTAGATTTGCTCATTTATCATTAATAAATGTTTCTAAGACTGTTGAAAACCTTTATTTCCAGACTTCCAAAAATGTTGACTTTGACTATTTTTTGCCAGTGCTTTCTTTGCTTTAATGGGGAACTGGCATTGTGGAAGTCCTTTCTGTGCCTTTCCTGCTGACATCACCACTGTTAATCTAATATTGATTGCTATATCTGTGTTCCCATTTCACTTGACCTGCACCTGGATTTCCCTAGATATTTACCTCCAAGTTAACATGTTTTAAATAGAACTAATAGTCTTTTCTCGCAAATTTTCTTCTTCATGCAATGTCCCTGTTTAAAAGCTTCACTTCAAGGCCAGAGAAAATTAAGCTGGCAAAGCAGAGTGGTAGTGGGATCTAATTATAACTATCTGCAATAATCTAGTACTGCCGGGTATGAAAGGAATGAAAAGATTGGGAGTTGGAAATTAAAGAATTTGAGTTAGAATAAGATTGACATCGAACTCCCCACTGCCCTTGTGATCTCAGACTCAATTATTCTCTCCTCTATGCAATTCATTGCCCCAAAGCTGAGTTGTGACTTATTTCAGATGCTCAATGAATCTCTGACACATAATGGAATAAATGATTCAATAAATGATTAATAATAACATCCAGTTAAGTAAATAACACAAAAGAGTTTCTAAATTTTCTTTCTCTCATATCAGCAATTTAGTCTCCTTCCTAGCTGGAAATATCTGCAAAAAGTCAAGAATACGGTTATTTTTTCAATATTTCATTGACAAGTCAACCTATACTATATACCAAAGAGATCCAAAAAAGGGAGTGTAGCATGGGTTATATGGCCTAATATGATTCCATGCTTCCTTTGGGGCATTCAATAAGTAATTGTGCAGAAAGCCCAACTAGCAATAGATAATTGATTCCGTTATTATTCAACTTTCACATTTCATGGAACATGTCACAGGCCACTGGAAATCTGGGGAAGGAATTTCTTACAATGAAATAAACCATAGAATTATTAAGTCGGGGATGTGGTCCAGACTGTGGCCCATGTGTAGGAAAATAGTGAAATCCCTCTGCTATACCTAAGGAAAAAATTACTGAAAGTCTCAGATTAGGTCCATTATATATAATTTCATTTAAAATGTTGAATGGGGCCTGGCGCGGTGGCGCAAGTGGTTAAAGGTCCTCGCCTTGCACGCCCGGGATCCCATATGGGCGCCGGTTCTAATCCCAGCAGCTCCACTTCCCTTCCAGCTCCCTGCCTGTGGCCTGGGAAAGCAGTCGAGGACGGCCCAAAGCTTTGGGAACCTGCACCCGTGTGGGAGACCCAGAGGAGGCTCCTGGCTTTGGATCGGCATAGTATCGGCCCGTTGCGGCTCACTTGGGGAGTGAATCATGGGACGGAAGATCTTCCTCTCTGTCTCTCCTCTCTGTATATCCGCCTTTCCAATGAAAAAATAATAAAAAAAAAATAAATCTTAAAATGTTGAATGGTAAACATTTTTTTTCGGCTTTATTTACCACTATCATCTGTGTTTATTTGTGTAGACACAAGAGAGAAAGACAGTGAGAGAGAGAATAGATATGTCTGAATATGCTTATGTTTTCCATTCCTCAAGCTACAAGCTCCACAGAGTAGGACGGTGGAACTCAAACAACGGAATAAAAATTCATTAAGACACTTATTATGAAATATTTAAGATTTAAATACCACCTATAATTATTGGTTTCCCTGTAGCTGAATAGAAAAGAAACAAATACACTGATCTGAATAAATACTAAGACAATATTCTCATATATTTGTTGCACAAATGGATGGAAGAATGAATAAACAATATATGGAAACAAACTCTTTAAATAAATTAAAATATAATGTTGTACCTCAA
Organism: Ochotona curzoniae; assembly: GCF_017591425.1. Lineage (NCBI taxonomy): Eukaryota > Metazoa > Chordata > Mammalia > Lagomorpha > Ochotonidae > Ochotona > Ochotona curzoniae. Next base: position 12,641,731 of record NW_024465023.1, on the reverse strand, counting down.
TATTGAAGAAAAGAATGTTTGTGTCTTTAAAAAATGTAATTGTATAGTGTGCTGCATTTTTTAATACTCTTATTAAAGGAAAGATATCTTCTATCAGGCCCTTATAAAACCTGAGGCTACAGTGTTATATATTAACTGGCTAAAGACATGTCTTTTCCAAGTTCACCCTGACACATACTGATTTTTTACTCCTCTTTTTTTAATGAGATATAATTTACAACTCATAAGGTGCCCAATCTGAAGTATAGACAGACTGCTGAATTTATACCCACATTAGATATAGGAGATTTATCACATTTCAGTAGGCTCCCTCATGCCATTCTAAATTCAAAGACAACTGGTTTCCTGACCTCTTTTAACACTGTATAATTTTGCCTGTTTTTTTTTTAATTTTCATGCATCAAATCATATTATATCTACTCTTTTACATGTTATTTATTTGAAAGGAAAGTGACACAGAGAGAGGGAGAGGTAGAAAAAGAGATCTTCCACTTACATGTTCACTCCCCAAATAGCCGCAACAACACAGACTGGACTAGGCCAAAGACAGGAGCCAGAAACTCCATCTTTGTCTTCCTAGTGGGTGGCAGGGGCCCAAATATTTCAGGCATCCTTTGTATATAAGCAGGGAGCTGGAGCAGAAGTAGAGTTCAATCAGCTCTCTGATACAGGATACAGGCTTTGCAATTGGTATTAACTTACATGCCACAATGATAGCCTCAGTATGTGAATATTTTTATTCTTCTTTATCTAAATTGAGCCATTTAGCAACTGTTCATTACTTTTATTGCTGGGGTCCGTGCAGTGGGTGTGGATGACAGGAAGGTGTGAAGAAAACAGCTCCCCTGCTTGGCAGGGCCCGGGGAGCTTCCAGCTGTTGGGCAGGGCCCGGCGGATTTCTCTCTGACCACCTTGATGCAGTCTCACCCCCTGTTTGCATGGACACTCAAGCACTCCACTAAGAATTCTGTAATTTATTGAGGCATTGTTATTTGCCCCTGTGAGGTGGCTTCTGTAACTGATGTCAGAGCTTGGGAGTTAATGTCGCTGATAATAATGTCTTGGTGAGCGGGCCTTTGACAATTTACACACAGGAGCACAATTAAGCCCATGCCATATTTGGACACCTTATTGGGTACTTAACTATTGCCTCACAATTTGGCCCAGACATGTAGCACACCTTCTGGGAAAGGGCTTGATAAATATCCTAAATATTAATGCAAGTGATGGGAGTAAGAGCTGAAACTGCTATGGCAATCAATATAGTTATTGTTATCTCAAAGGCTAGCCTGTCTTTGCAATTTTTTGGAGCATAGAAAATGTAATTGTTTTAACCACTTTTATAATTTTTAGCAAGAAGAATTAAGGATGCTTTTATTAAAGAAAATGCTTTTGATTATTGTTTCATTGTTTATTGGGTTGTAGAGTCTATAGTTGTAGGGGGATTTAACATTTGAAACTTTTGTTTTAGATTTTATATTTTTTCCCTTGTAACCTATTTTCCCATTAAATAATGGTGTGGTAGGAATGTACTCCTGATTAGCAGGTAATCACATGTGCCTTGGCCTTGGAGTCCTGGCTGACGCTCCACGGCTACTGTTGAAGAATGAATAATGGCTTGCTTTGAAGAATATGAATACAGTATTTTGCAGAATTATCTTTAAGGGCACCTGCTTAGCCCTGAAGTGCAGACAGAATGACCAAATGTCTGTACATGCCCCCTTAGTCTTGAAGTAAAAATAGAATAATTAGTTGTTTGTGTAGAAGCTTGTGAGGTGTCTGAGTAAATAAAAAGGACAGATTTTTCTTGGGCTGTTGTGAGAGAGCACCAAGTGACAGTGTCCGTGTCTTTCTTTATCGCCGATTCCACGCACCCTTCCTGAGCTCCGAACTCAGCTGGAGCTGGACTCCAGCATTTTATGTTTTATATAGCATTTCATTGTATGAAGATAATACACAAGTCATTCATACAAACTGCCGATGCACATTTGACTTTGCTTCCAATTTTTGGCTGTTTTGGATACTTGATCTTGGAACACTGTTCTTGAGGACATAAGCACACTAATCTTTTGTTAGGAATGATCTGCTGTGCTATACAGACAGACATATTTGACTGTAGTACATATTACAAAATAGTTTTCCAACATGTGAGTACTCATTTACATACTCACCTGCAATATGAGATGCCTTTAAACAGTTCATGGGAAATTGTTATTTCCTTTTAATTCCATTTTCCCCAAACTGTTTGAAGTCCCTTACACATTACACTTCCAATTACTATACAAAATGCACATTATTTCTAATCATGTCACTTAAGATCATAGATCCTCTGTATTCATTTGGGTTTTATTAGAAGTAAGTTCATTTTCAAAATCACATTTCAACTAATTCTAAATAAATTTCAGTTGGTAGCGAAGAGATCTTCCAGGTACATGAGCCTTTCCAATTGACAAACATAGGTTTCTTTTTTAGTGGAAATTAAGGTACAGGACCCGACGGTGTAGCCTGGTGGCTAAAGTCCTCGCTTTGAACGCAGTGGGATCCCATATGGGTGCCGGTTCTAATCCCAGCAGCTCCACTTCCTATCCAGCTCCCTGTTTGTGGCCTAGGAAAGCAGCAGAAAATGGCCCAAAGCCTTGAGACCCTGCATCTGCTGTGTGGGAGACCTGGAGGAAGTTCCTGGCTCCTGGTTTCGGATCGGCACAGCACTGGCCGTTGCGCTCATGTGGGGAGTGAATCATCGGACAGAGGATCTTCCTCTCTGTCTCTCCTCCTCTCAGTAAATCTGACTTTGCAATAAAAATAAATAAATCTTTTTTTTTTTTTACAAAAAGAAACTCAGGTACAGGCTTCAACAGGTTACTTGGATCCCTGGGGCTATCAAAACTACCACTAAATATTGTTGAAAATACCCATTCTACTCATGGAAAATACATGTACTGAGGGAGATTGCTTGGTATGGAGAAGATAAAACAGCTGACCGATTGCTTGTTATGTGACATATAATTTCTTAAAAAGCAAAACCTCAAGAAAAAAATGCTCTCTAGAGTGGGTCAAAAGATCTCCAGTGCAGGTTTAGGTTTTTGTGCTTGCTTTCTGTTCATGACTGATTGCAAATATCTCTGAGTCAGTGGAGATCATTCACACTTTTCTATTTCATGCTCTTGCTAACTGTCGTCAACTCTCACGGAAACAGCCGGTGAAGGAAAGTGCAGGCTCTAACCTGCTGGGTGTCCCATTCAGAGTTGTGATAATTCCCACTGTAATTCATAAGGGAAAACACTACTTTTAATTTAGCACTTGAAGCCATCACCTCCAGCTGGACTCCTTACAATCTAGCTGTAAGTGTTAAAGGTACTAGTTGGATCCCCCAACATGGTGATTACATTTACCTTACTATAAACAGGAATCCAACTTGTCAGTGCTTGGCAGACATCAACAAAATCAGGTGGCATTGAAATGTAATGACTTCTGAAGAAAGCTTGCGCCAATCAACGGATTAAATATTATTTCATGATTAATGGAACATTTTGAAAGCAATCCTAATTTTGGAGCTATTTTTTGGACTTCTGTATTGGATCTGTTTATTTCCTTACTGATTGTAAATTAGCTGATGTTCTCATTCACAAAATATATCTGGATACATAGTATGATAAGACCATACACATATAAACAGTTATAATGGCACGAAATTGTATTTTGTGTTTTGTTTCACTCAGTCACTTAATATTTATTCGTTTATTAAATGCCACTCAGTCATGTCCTCTGGGTACATGGCATTGGCTCTGTCAATATCACATGGAAAGTCTATGACGAGACTCACGCTTTCCCCTCACGAGGCTGTTTGTTTAAACAGAATTGATATCTTAACACTACTTGCCAGAATCACACATTATACAGCAGTACTGACGTTAGAGGTGTAGGGGTACATCATCTTTAATACCTGTTATTGAGAAAAACTGTAAATACAAGCATTTGCAAAAGAAATACAGAAGTTGGGTTTCAAAATGCCCAGTGTGCCTTTATCCCCCAAATACCCCAATAAGAGCTTATCTCATTAATTGCCCTTTGTACTTATCAGTTCAGACTGTGTATTCCCACTGGAACCTTCTAACGGTGCCTTAAACATGTTTTTACAACATCTACCTGACAACATCAACTGAGAGAAAAATCTTCAGACTGCAGAGAAACATCAGGAAGCCATGGATTCTTAAACAATGTGCAAAATTACAAAAAAAACAAAACAAACAAACAAAACCAAAACAAATGTTCTGTATATCTCTTTGTAAATATCCTTAATAATAACTAACCAGGTTAAAAAAAAAAAAAACACTGTCTTTTGATCTCAAGATAGTTCAAAGCCTTAGGCTCAGTATTGTCCTGCCCAGTTGTTAAGAGCAAATTGTGAGGTGTTTGGTGGTCAAGCATTATGACTTGAGAACTACCCCTAGAGAACACATAAAAAGAAATGGTTTTAGTCCTTTGAAGCATACTAAGAAGTAGAAACAGGCAAACCATGTATCTCCTGGTGAAAGATCTCCTTTAACGAGCAAATAAAAATGATTTATAATTAGTGCAAGTACATGCTTTTTTAATGAGATTACACCAAAAAGCAATCCATATCCTTAACAGGTAAATAAATAATTCCTCTTCTCATTTCCTTTAACACATTCATGTGCTCAACAACTTCCTTTTCTTTATAAAGTTAGCCTTAAACTTCCACAGAGTTTCTGTATTGCTTTTCACTCAAATTGCATTTTACGGTACTGGTAACACAGAGGTGTCTGCTCTGAGAACTCAGGTATGAATTGAATCTATAGCTGTATCCTGGAGATGTGGTTGGCATCTACTTCCTTGAACTCAAGCCCACCCCCAAATATGCCTTCAGACCATCAGTAGTAGCATCCCTTTGCAACTGGTGGAAATTCTAGGGCCTGCAAGCAGATTTTCTGAGTCATAATCTTGGAGTGAGGTGAACAATTAATTTCTGTTTTGAGAAACATTCCAGGAGATATTTCCACATGCTAAACGGTGGGAATTACTAGTCTAGAGCAGAGCTGTCATGCGCTCAGAATATTTATTCTGGCACATTGTTTCCCATCTCCTTGCCTTTGGGTGGACTGTAGTTTCTATCTGAAATTCTGCTTCCGTTTTCAACCCTAGCACTCTATGAATACTTTTGCTGGCCATTTCTCACTTGTTGTTTATAATTTACTTCAAAGACTCACCTCCAGGTTACAGTGAATGCTTTTCTGTTCTCACTCATGGCACACTATGTACATCCCCCAAAACAGATAAGCCCGTTGACAATCATGACACATTGTGAAATCTTCCTTCCTGCTATGTCTAACTCCTAGAGGGCAAGGGCTGAAACTGTTGTAAAATCTCTAATCTTGAACGGAGCTTGGCTTATCATAGAATATTTTGTTGTTCAATGTTAAAGATTGCAGGACTCTCGCTGTCCCCAGTATTGCCCTCGTAACACTTTATATTTGTCTTACGTCTAAACTACTTTATTATATTCACTCTCCAACTCCTCATGGGACAGTTGTTTCCCAAATTCCAGATCTACCACGTCTTTAGTGCTCTTCATTGTTTAGTCAAATTGGTCACATTCTTGTTCATCATCTTCCCTGAGGTCTGCCTGAAACTACAAGTTGTCAATACACAGAGTTTTAATTAAAAAAGAGGTTGGTAAAGTAGACATTACCACAGAGGTGCCCACATGTGTTGCTGATGAAGCAAATGTCTTTAATGAAGAAGTACCACTAAAAACAGTGGACTGGGGACTGGTGTTATGGCATAGCTGGTAAAGCTACTGCTTGTGATTCTGGCATTCTTATATGGATTCTGGTTAATGTTTCAGCTGCTTCAAGTTTTGAAAGCAGTGGAAGATGTCCCCAGTACATGTCCATGCCACCTATCTAAGAGACCAAGACTACTGCCTTTGGCCTGACTCAGCACTGAAAGGTCTTTCTCTCACTCACTCACATACTCACACTCACTCACATACTTCTTCATTATTTCAAATAAATAAGATAAATATTAAAATAAATAAATAGAAACAATAGGTTCAATTTCCCCTTAAAGAAACATGAAATAAAAATGCTTTTCCTCATTCCTTTTACTAAGTATAGCTTAAAATAACACACACACACACGCACACACACACACAATCCCTGGGTAGTATTGTGTGAAACAAATAAAAGATTGTTAAACATGGACAGAAAAATCCCAGCACTGCAGAGATGATAACAAATGTAGACAAATAAATAAATAAATAAAAACCAAAAAAAAACCCCTCCAAAACCAAAAATCCCAATTAAACAATCAAAATACTCAGAAAAGTCTGTCTACCCAAAGGACCAGGAACAAGGAAGCACGTGAAGAGAGTGAGCTATTCATCAACAACTATTTTACTGCAGTTAAACATACTACATAAGCTAAGAACCCATCTCTATTGCTAGTAGCAAAAGCTTAGTGTAGAGCCAGGGTCTTTGTTATGCCTAAGAAGTCAATGACTCCCTTCCTGAGTATCAGTGGCAGCCATATGGGGAACATGGATGGAACATCCCTGCCTCTGTCAGCCAGTGTAAGTCCCATTTTGAAAAGAGCAAGATGACCCCTTTGTTTCTTTTAAACAATGTGAGGGGAGACCCTATGAAGCAGAAGACTTACATGAGATCTGAAATCTCACAAAGCAACACCTAACCCTTCAAGTCCTTATCAAAATAATTGTTCATACCAAGAGCCACGGGGAGAATCACAACTTGAATGAGAAAAGACAATCAGCAGACACCAAGCTTTAAAATTTAACATAAAGGTTAGAATTCGTCAGCAAATATTGTCAGGTCTCCCACGTGGGTGCAGGGTCCCAAGACTTGCTTTCCCAGGCCACAAACAGGGAGCTGGATGGGAAGTGAGAATGCCGGGATTAGAACTAGCACCCATATGGGATCCTGGTGCATTTCAAGGTGAGGACTTTAGCCCCTAGGCCATCATGCCCGGCCCCCAGAGCTATCTTAAGTTAACCTTCTAGCTTTCTTGGAATATGGTTTCTAGCATTTCAAGCCAGGTGAGATGGAAGGAAAAGGCTTAAGATCTGAATGAATGTTGTCAAAGCAGCTGTTGGCTGGCCACACCTGAGTGGTGTCAGCATGAACATTCCACATGCTTAGGCATTTACTTCACTCTGGTACGTTCTTTACTTCCTTTTGAATTCTTGGAAAAATCCTTGAGAACATTCTGATTTATCATGGATACCATGAGTCAGAATGACCTGGCTGTGTCCAGCAAAGCCGAGGGGGAAAGCACAGAGGTCAGATCATAGCAGCAGGAGCTGTTCCAGTTGGACATCAGAAGAAAACCAAGTAAGATGATGTAGTTAATGAGGTGGACTCTCCTAGGGAGAGATGTCAGAGCGTGCTGTAACCTCTGCTTTCATTCCAAGAGCTTTGGTCGTTTCTATGGGCCCTGGGTATTGCTCCTATGTGTAGATTAATTAATCCAATCTGTTTCTTGGGTGTTTCTCAAGAAATCAAATGTGCTTGCCATGACATTCTTCTCCAGCAAGGATTAGCACACATTTAGATAAGAAAAAAAAAGGACAGCAGAATGTCTCATAAAATAGTCAACAATCTATAAAATCACATGAAGAGTAGCAAATAGACTTGATTTAAAAACCACAAAGCTAATTTTAAAGCATTTTAAAACTAATGCAAAATGCATTAAAGAATCCATCTTAAGACATTTTTGAAGTGAAGATTAGATCAACATAAATCCAGTCATGGCTTTTCTAATGGTTATGTGAACTTCAGGGCATCAGTCAAACATTTATTGAACATCCACTGAAGCAAAGGATTTTAGGTCTCAAGGATCATACAGACTTATTCCAAAGCATTTGTGTGTCTCTATGTGAGGGAAGTCTTTCAAACCATACTCTAGCAAAAATACTTTCCCCCTCACGTGCAAACATCTGCTTCCACAGTCTTACAACTCACAATGATCTCAGTTCATTTATTAATTCTAGAAGAGTGTATCCAGTACTACCCATATGGTATGTATTGTAAAAGGATAAAGGTTTTCTAAATGACACTGAAGAAAGATTAAAGAAAAGCATGTGAGTAGGGGACAGGGAGCATGGGGGAATGATATAGTAGAATAGAGGATAGAAAGATGAAAGGGGAACAACAGGAAAAGGTGAGCATGCTTGGAGATACTCAACAAAAAGTAGTCCTAAAATAGAAAGAAGACATACAGGCACCAAGAAATGTGAATCATCTAATAGCCAAGCAAAAGGACGGTGAGCTTGCAGAGTTTGGGTTTAATATCCTCCTATTCTCCTCTGACTAACCTGAACCCACATTTCAATATTATCCATAATAAGCATCCAACAAACATTAGTTTGAATGCAAGAGTAGCAGAAAATTCCCTCTAAAAGTTTGATAATCGTGCATTCTGAAATAAAAGGCAAATTAATAGAAGAAAAGCATATAAATCTACTCATGTGCACAGAGTCATAAAAAATATGAAACTCAAAAAGGGGCCAGATGATTGAGGCTTACATATCTTCTCATAGGGGAGAGAGAGTGGGGACTGCTGGTACTTTAGTAAGGGGAGGGGGTAAATGAGTTTTAGAAGAGATGAATGGACCTAGAAGTACAGGCAATGGCCTGGGTAACATTCCTCTGAGTCTAAAGTATGATGTTTAATTTTGTCTTTTCCTCTGTGATTTGAGAAAACCTTAACTAATGAAACTTCTGTAAGAAGATTGAAAGCAGTTGTGTTCCTCTTGGGTGAGCCTTCTTTAGATAAATTAGGAAACTTCAGAAAAATAAAAATATCCTGCATTTACTGCTCCCCAGATGTTCTCAGTTTGAGGTCAAAAGCAGCATATTCTGTGGTGTTGTTGCTGGGTCCCAACACAGTGAATGGGGAAGCAGCATATTATGGTTGACACTTGTTTTTTGAGAAATGTGGAAATGATTCTGAACAATTTGATAAAATCCATCTTGGGGTAATACAGCCTCCTACAGCATATCAGGACCTACGAAAACCACCGGCTGCTGCCCAAGCAAGAAAGCCAAAGAACAAATGGAAACAATCCGGAGCCCCCAGATTCTACACTGCTACTCCCATGGGATTCACTTTAAAGTCCTTAAAGAAATTCTTAAATAGCTTCAAGGGTAAGTGTGCAAAAGTTGAAGCCAATTTTCAAAAGAAAAATATTAATGCATCATTTACTAATGAATGTTCGATAATTGCACTATTTTAAAAATAGTCTTGTTTGCTCCCAAGGGACTAAATGTGTTTTGATAGTAATGTTAACTAATTTTGCTGAAATGATACATCTTTTAGCAGTTACAACAAACACACATATTGTGTTACTAGTGCCGGTTACCTGTTTTGGTACTGAAATATTGATTCGTCCATTTGGGATAATAACTTTAAATAATAAGCTATATATAATAAACACTTAATCCCTTTGGCTCAAAATTTACAAATATCTTTATGTTGCCTTTTCCTAGTCATACCACTGCCCTCTACAGTTATATGTTATAACTTCTGATTCCTCTGAAATGGAGCCTCCACAACAAGGGTTAGGGTTAGGGTGTTTTGTGTTATGAGGAGATGTGGTTCAAGGACCCCTGGGCCCTGAGTCTGTTCCCTCATGAGGAAGGAACATGACCTCGCTGATGGTAAGTCTGTTTAAAAACTTGAGTGTTTTGACCTGATCCTTGACTGGCTAAAAATATGTCAACACTACACACAAATCTCGCACCAGTGTATACTTCACTCACTACAAATGGAAACAAAGCACAAAGTAGGTCTCCTTTAACAGAATCCTTAAAAAAGGACTGTAACCGCTCAATTTTTAACAGACAAGAGCGGAAATGTGACAAGAAGAAAACTTGTCATAAAAGGAGTAGCAGGAGCAGGTGTTCGGGGCAGCAGTTAAGCTGGCACTTGGGATGCCTGCATTGCATACTGTAGTGTCTGGCTTGAGTTCCGGCTCCTCTGCATCTGATCCATGTTCCTGCTAATGGCACACCATAGGAAACACCAGGTGATGGCTGAAGTAATTTGCTCCTTATCATTCACATGGGAGAGACCAACTGAGTTCTGGCCTATCTCTAGACGTTGCAGGCAATTTGGAAATAAACCAGCAGGTAGAAGACCTCTCCGTATCTGTCTTTCTCTCACTCTTTATGTCTGTCTCTCAGACAAAATGAAAAATATTTTAAAAAATGAAAATAATAAAAGAAGTGAGCAACCATTCAGTGTGTGATTAAATTCTATAATCTTGCAATCCTTTAAACATACATGATGTTAGTACTGGTTCATGCCTCTTTTATGGCTCTGAAAAGTAACTGTGTAAGTTTTAATAGCCTTAAAACAAATCCAGCTTTGTGAAACTGAATTATGTTGCACAGGGCCTTATCTTCCTGTGCAGGCAAAAGAAGAGCATTGAGATTTAGGTCAGTTTTGCTGCCTCTCCCATAGAATCTGGAAATTGAAGTTCTCATTTCCACTCATTCATTTCTCAGCCTGGTAAGGGAGTGAGAAGAATTCTTATCGATAATAGCTGATAACTTTCTTTTGTATTCATTCATTCAACAAATAATTGCTGGTTGTCCCTTATGTATCAGGCAACAGGTAGGAATAAAAATGTGAGTAAAATGATGCTATCTCTCCCTTCTTGTCTTCAAGTCTAATGGAGGACAGATAATATTCCCTCCTTACATAAAACAAATGAGTGGAATTTCATAGAATAACTAATTACTATCCTGTTTATACCATGGCAAAAGTCCTATCCTTAGCCTGGATCCTTCTTATTCCTGAAAAATGAGTCAAAGGGAAGGCAAGAATTCCAAGGACTGAAGTGTAGAAGTCAAGAAATCAACTTTTCTCCAAGCCTTTGTTCCTTCCAGTCTTGAGCTCTTTAGAAAGTGGACCACACAGAGGAAGAATAGTCTGTTATTCTTAATCATCAGTAGTGAATAACTGAACAGGTACCATGTGAAGATTCGCTTTGAGACCTTCATATCACTCCTATTGCAATGGCAGCCAAGCATTTGCAGGCAATGTGAAGGCTCTAGTTATGGAATGCGGAAAAAGATAAATATTTCACTCTGTGTTTCTCCTTGGCACAGACTCTCAGAGAGGCATCTAATTTCCTAACACCTCAGGTGCATACAAGTGAAGCAAGTTTGACTATATCCATTTCTTACTTACTTCTCTGGGATAAAAACTGCTGCAAACATAACAGCTGTGAATTAGTGTAATCTTAAGAGGGCTTGTATACAGTTGTGGAAAAGTAAGTAAAACTACACGGGCTCTAAAGAACTGATAATGATGCAAAATTATGCATGAGTAGAAAAGGTAAAATTGGAGAAAGGAATTATTGGACAGAAAAATATTTTAATCAACATGGAATATTAAAATTAGCACCTTTTCTGGCGAAGCCATGCATGCTCTACTCCTATGGTTTTTCAATTGTTTGATCATTGTCTGCCTCCAATTTTATCTTCATAGGAGTGTTTGTCTCTTCGAAACTGTGATGGCAGTTCCACCACGGGTAAAAACTGCAGTAATGCCATAAACATGCAAATGAGTGTACCTGCCTAGGCTATTAAGTATCTTGGAATCTGTTAAGCTTTCTCTAGGTCAAGACCATATAATGTTCAGATGCAGCAAAGTATGAGAAAAGGACACAGAGTCTGAACACTGGCTCCCTAACTTTCTAGATATGAAGTGGCTATGGACTAAATATTTAATATCCATCTCTGAACTTTAATTTTTCCAACCTGTGAAATAAGAATAATCATATTTGCCGGATTGTCTTGATAAAGAAATTTTGTACTCTGCTAAGGCATGTGCTGTGAAGTAGGTGTTCAATGAATGGTCAGAATTACTAACTGTGAATTTTGGCACAATAATAAGCTACTTTATACATCCATTGTTCTTAATGCTGTGTAGGCTAAGAAAAGACTTTCTCACAAGACTACTATGATTTGTAAACACAAGCGAACTTCTCCATAGCAATTATTTTGCTAGGAAGTAAGCAAGGTCATAAATCAATAATGACTCTTACTACTTCAGGACTTATTGATCTTGCTGTTTATCTTCCGTAACGTTCCTGGAAAGTTCAATTGTTTTGGGAAGTTACCCAAACTAATTTAACCATTAGTTTTATATTAGTGTTATTAGTAACAAGTTATGAAAGCATTTGATTGATTTTCTTGGATAAAGCAATCCCTTTGTTGTACAATAGAGATATTTATCCAATCAATTTCATATATTTCTTAAAAATAACAAATTGGAATGAACAGCTAGAAGTTTTTTCAAAACATGTGCTAATGTCAGGTTCCACCTTTCTGAGTACCATCAATTTGGAGTGTTAATGAAGAGAACACGTTAGCTAAGAAAAACAAAACAAAAACAAAAACCTCTAAGAACAGCTGGTAGCTGGGTCTTAGCCCATAAAAAATAGAATTTAAAGATTGAGCCTACTTTCTTGAATCCATGCACAGTTTTTACAGAAATTTCTTTTCTGCAAATTATTTGAGGGCCCTGTTATAAATGTTAAAAATGTGATTTCTAGACACTATTTGAAACACTCCAAGGGCTGTACTCTAGGAGGGTCTTCTGATCAGGCCATTTGTGCAAAGATTGGAATAGGGCTCACTATCACAGTATTTTTGGAAGAATGATGGAGCTTTCTTGAATCAAAAATTTTCCTTCATTTCCATTTTCTCACATTGAACATAAAAATGTCAGTATCACCATATACTACATCAAAGAGGGTCTATGAGAATCACAAATGTTTTTATGTTTTAATCTTTATATTTATGAAAAAAATATTTTTTAAGAAAAAAAAACTATTTACAGCATACTAGAAAACTCCTCAAGATTTCAATGCTTCTATGAAGTGATGTTAATTTAGAGCTTCATAAATCCTTTAGGGCAACTCTCTCATGCCACCTCTCCAAAACTCACCAACACACATTGTCTGTTTCTCTTCACCTGGAAGTGAGTTGTTATATTTGTGCAACTCTGAAATACTGAAACATACAAAGCTGTGTGCCTGTGTTTTGAAGAAAAAAGAAGAATTTAGTTTATTACCAGGTTCCTGGTAAACATTAACTATTTCTGTCTGGCTTATTCTCTTGGGTAGATTAATATTCTGTCTTCAGCAAATGTGCTCACAAACATATTGATAAGTAAGTAAAAAATAACAAAAACTGTTGTTACTATATTACTAACCATTGTAATATTAATAACCTTTTTTACTTGATATATGTCTGGGCATTTTTGCTGGAAGAAGAAATTTGCATTAATAGAATAAGACTTCTGTAAAATGAAAGGGATATATGCAACATTAATCTAGCCAAGAAAATATACTTGGTCTTTTCAGGATTATTACCTAATAGGGATCAGGCACTAAGATGGATTTTTCCCTTTACTTTAACATAACTTGTTATTAGTAAAAGTATTATGGGAAAAGCTTTCAGCCAAATGTTTCATGTGCTTTATTTCTTTGAGATCATGTGATATCCATCTAGGGTAAGTATAATGATTATCTTCATTTTATAAATGAGGACACTAGGTTGTTAAGAAGTTAGAACTTACCAGGGGTCTTACTGTTAGTAAGTGGCCAGTCAAGCTATTTATTTATCTCTACCCAACTGCTCAAGGTAGATTGTTAATCAGAACGACTCATTTATTTTTAAGCAAAAGCAAATAGAAATTTAGTAGTGTATATTCCTGCATTTAAGATCATATATCTTTTTTATTTTTATTTTCTGTCCTGTTTTCTTTAAAACATCAAGAAATTGGTAAACCTACAACTACCACCAGTTGCTTTAATATACACTTTTTTTATTTAGGCAGACTTTACTGACTAGTGGCTAAGTGTATGTATACAACTACACACACACATATACATATATATTTACAGCCACAAACATATATATGTTCATATGTATGTGTGTATATACATATATATACATACATATGGATAAAATTACAAACAGGCAGTTATAATGATGTGAGAACCCCTCCTCCCCAAAATCTAATTGTGACACCTGATAACTTTGTTGTAAAGCCTTTCTTCTGGCCCTTTTTTGCTTCAGTAGCTATCTTGGAAGGTGCTAGGTACTAGTAGGTGGTAAATGATTCTGGATTTATACTTCAATTTGACCGAAGAGTCATTTTAAGAGATCACAAGAGGATTTTCAACAGCATTTAAATTTTAGTGTTGATGCATGTTGGAATTTCTGCAAACTGAGCTAAGGCCAAATTTGGCACAAAAGACTCTTATGTAATAAGGGGATCAGAGTTAGGCCAAGCAAGATCCTCAATTTTTTCGGAACAAGTGTTTTTACCAAACTACTTTAACTAGTGGACTTGCATGAATCCTGTAAAAGAACAAAGAAAGCATGTTCACCCAAATATTCATACGGTGAGGTTGTGCATATCTGTGGAAGAAATGTAACCACTGAGATCTAAAATGGTCTAACTTACTAGATGTCTACCCAGAGCAATCACAGAGAGCTCCATGCCCAGAAGAGCCTTGCAGTTGGTTTAAAGTTTTGAGGTGCTGTGTTGAAATTCTTGTTGCTCTCTTTTAACTTTGTTAGTGAAGTCTGAAGGCAGTCAGGCACGCCTGTGAGCAGGGGAGATGCACATCCATCATTCTTGGTGTCTCATAGGCAATGTTTGTGATACTTCTTGAGCACAGACTTCCAGGGAACCCACTATCAGTAGGAGTTCAGTGAGACTCAAGAGTGAATATGAACTAAGCAGACTACACTGATCGATAAGCTGGAATACTGACCGGGAGGTCAAATTTTATATCCAAATTAGAATTTTGTTTGAGTTGAGAAGGCACACGATGGTAGAATTATAAAGGAACAAGGAAATCTTCCATGCATTTTCTTATTTATGGTATAACCTGATATTAGCCAAATGCTTTTGCTGAAAGTGGTGACACAAAAGGAAAGGTACTGCTGGCCAATCCAGAGTTAATTTTTCCAGCCTCTCAGGCATTCCCAACTCATTAGTAGGCTGAATATAGATAGTGTTTATAGGATGTATGTATCAAGAAATGAAATAAAAACAATTTAGTGTTTCTAATGTTTCTACTGTTCTAGTAAGATGGAATTTGTTCCCAGGTATGAGCTTGAAAGTGAAATTGTGAGATTTCACTTATTCCACATTAGTTAAGTGCTTTTCTATTTGCTTTTCAAATTGTGAGTTAAGCACTGTTTAAGGCACATGTATCCCAAGTCAGAGTGCCTACAATGAAGACCCAGCTCCACTTGTGATGCAGCTTCCTAGACATGCACCTGGCAGGCAGAGGATGATGGCCCAAGTGCCTGTGTTACTACTATGCGGGAGATCTGGATGAGCTTAACAGATTAAAAACTCTAGAAGTAAGCAATTAACATGGTTACTTGTTCTTTCTCAGAAGCAGCAAGAGAAGGAGAAAAAACAAAGAGTACACAGGCACTTACATTCTATGTTTATTACTTAAATCAAACAAAAAATACGATAAAATATTAAAATGTATGAATTTCAGCCTGTGTATTATGGGAATATAAAAATTATCCTTTGCTTTTGTATACATTTACATTTTCATTAATGAAGAGGACATGTGCTATGGCACAGCACATTGAACCATCACTTGTGATGCTGGCATCAAATACGACAGCACTGGTTTGAGTCCCAGTCACTCAGCTTCCCATCCAGCTCCATACCAATGTGCCTGGGAAAGGAATGAAAGATGGTCTAATTACTTGAGTCCCTTCCATCCATGTAGGAGACCTGGATGGAGTTCCTGGCTCCTGGCTTTGGCCTGGTCCAGGCAATGAAGCTTTTTGGAAAGTGAACCAGTAGATACAAGATCCCTTTCTTGGTTGGTCCTTCCCTCTCTTTCTCTAGCTCTGCTTTTCGACCAAATAAGTCTTGAAAAGTAAGATAGGAAATGAGCCTGTTAAATATGCCTGCATTTCATATCAGCGTTCTTTGGATCAAATTTAATCTCTGCTTCTAATCCAGCTTTCTGCTAATGTGAACCCTGGGAAGCAACAGATGATGGCCTAAGCATTTGAGTTCTTGCTACCCAAGTGAGACATTCAGCTAATCTGGCTCTTCATTTTGGCCTGACCCAGTTCCGGATGTTAAAAGTGGACCTGAACAAGTGAATGGATGATCTCTCTTGCTCTTGCTCTGCCTTTCAAATAAAAAATAAATATTTTTGTTTTTAAAAAGTAAGCAATGCATGATATAAAACTCAGCAGTAAAATTCATGCTAATCGTTCAAAATCTTAATTTTTCTTTGAATAGAATGAATTACATAGTTGACAAAACAAGTTTAACTATGTGTATTTTTAACAAACTTTTTTTTTTTTAGCAAGGGCCCTACATTTTCACTTTGCTCCAGTCCTTGCAAATTATACAACCAGTCTTAGGTGAGAGGGATGAATTAGAAAAACAAAAACAGAAATAAAAACAAATAAAATCAAAATAAGGGACTGGGATATGCACCCTGCAAACAGTTTTAGGAGCAAATATTAACACACACACACATATATATATATATGACTTTTAAGGCTGAGTGACAATATTTCTTAAAACAAGATTTTCTAAATCTTTGTAATCCATAAAACTGAAAGAGGATATAAAGAGTTTGCCAGCTGAAGTATTGTTAAAAATACTTTTTGATGATACAACACAGATGGAGTCACAACAATTGAGTAATAGTTTTAAGACAAAGTTGTCTCCATTTGCATCATCTTGCTTAAGAGAAAAGTTTTCCCAATATTTGTTTATTGAAACAGCAGACAGAAAGTGAATTTGTGTGGATTCTTGTTTCATTCTAAGGATAAGTAACATTTATTCATACATATATTAATTAATCCATTAAAATTATGCTTCTATGTTTAATGACTATATATTATAATTGGTATTTTGTATCACTTTTCTGGTAATATTAGTAGTGAAAATTTAACACTGAATTAAGTGTTAACATGTAGTATTGTTTGATCAAAAGAAACTTAAAAAATAGATTTCATTTTAACTACATATATTTACTGCACAGAAGAAAAGTAGATTGATTCGCAAATGATCTTGAATGGCAAACTATAGCAATACTGTAAAATTTCTAACAAAGATGATTCTGTTCACATATGTCTTTCTAAATAGATGATGATGAATAGCACCAAAGCAACAAATCCCTTTGTGTATCTTTAAGAGTATTGTGGCAATGTGTTTAAAATTGTCAAAACTTTGGTGAATAAACAGTAGTGGTTTATGATGCCCATGTTCCATATCAGAGTTCCTGGCTGTGATGTTTGGCTCTTTTTTCCTGACACCAGTTTCTTGCTAATGCAGATTCTGGGAGGCAAACAATGATGGTTTAGGTAACTGGGTTCTTGTCACCCACCTGGGAAATGTGGAGTGTTTTCCTGGCTCCTGGCTCTGGCTCTGTCCAACCCTTGTGTTGTGGGACGTTGGGATATGAACCAATATATGGAAGCTCTGTCTCTCAAATTTAAAAAAAAAGTTAAAACTTAAAATCCACTCTTTATAATTTTTTAACATTATAATGAAACCAAAGATCAATTTTAGAAATATGTGAAGGAGTATTTAAAGTATTTTAGCAGTCTCATGCCTAGCCCACACACACACCAGCCGAGCGGCTACCGGGCCTGCCAGATCCCCATGGACTGACCTCCCTTAGTTAAGTCCTAGGCTTTGTTGGGCAGCTCCGACTCCTCCCACTGCTCACACCAGTGCTTGAGCTGGGGAGGGGACAAGAAGTAGGCGAGTCCTTGGGTCTAGGGGATTTGAACTCCCACAGATGCCTGGCTACAGGGGCCCCTGGGATGGGGCAGGCGTCTCATGCCTAATCCATACACACGCCAGCCACCATGTGCATGTGGTGAGCGGCTCCAGGGCCGCCAGTGCGCCATTTGGCGCCAGGTTCTGCCTGCTGGCCGTCTGGCCAGGGAGTTCCGGGATTTTGAATCCTTGACTGGCTGCTTAGGTAGCTCCATGCCGAACCCACAGTGCTGTGGGGCCGTGAATCATATTGTAATATTATTGCAATCTCTAACAGCCTGTAGCCAATACAATAAAATAATGCGATGTAATCTATAAAACAGCAATAAATGTGAGTCAGACTGCTTATGATCTACATCAAGGAAGTGTTAAATCTAAACCACTCTTAATACCCTGTTATTCCGTAACAGGGAGGGAATACAGAGAAATCTTTCATCTCCCTAAAAAGTGTGAGGAAGTGTGAAGAAATGTGAAGAAGTGTGAGGAGAGGGGAGGGGAGGGGAGGGGAGGGGAGGGGAGGGGAGGGGAGGGGAGGGGAGGGGAGGAGAGGAGAGGAGAGGAGAGGAGAGGAGAGGAGAGGAGAGGAGAGAGGAGAGGAGAGGAGAGGAGAGGAGAGATAAGATCTAAGTGTGAGGAAGTGTGAGGAAGTGTGAAGGGAGGGGAGGGGAGGGGAGGGGAGGACAGGAGAGATCTAATCACTAGTTCACTCCCCAAATGGCCGCAACAGCCAGGACTGAGCCAAGCTGAAGCCAAGAGCTAGGAAATCCATCCTAATCTCTCCCACATGGTGGCAGGGACCATCTTCTTTTGCCTTCCCAAGGACATTATCAGGAAGATGAATCAGCGCTCCAAAGTATTAGAAGTGGCAATTAACCTGTCATGCCACAACACCAGCCTCTGTGTGTACAGTTTTAATAGCAATTTAAAATAATTAATTTATTGGCCACTTGGTGTGATCTAAGATCAGACATAACATAAAATTAGCCTTTCATTGTTTTAATCTGGTAATAAGTATTTTCACATTTATTTTGCATTCTTTGTGCTGTCTATCTCTTTATAAGACGAACAAGTTTCTACTTTTTAGTGCAGGGTGAACCATGGCCTAGGTTCACAAAGTAGGACATGAAAGATAATTTCACAGCACTATTTTGCCTTTAAATTCACCTGAAATTTGTAAGTATGTGAATGTTTGTCTTTCTGATGCAAATAGCATATCTTTAAGCCAGCGATTCTCAATCTTGAGCTTCTATCAATCTCCCGGAGGACTTAATATGGAGTTCTAGGTTTCATTCATGAAGTTTTTGATTCATTGGGTTAGGGGTAGGGCTAACAATGTACATTTTGAGTCTATACCCATTCCACCCTGAATGAGTCGATCTTGTCTGATCTCGGAAGCTAAGCAGAGTTAGGCCTGTTTAGTATTTGGTTGGAAGAATATACAGTTTAAACAAATTGCAAGTGATGATAAGTGTGCTTCTTTAGGGACCATACTCTGAGAGCTGTAAAACTAGTTTTCTAGGAAGACAGGAGCATGGGTTTTAAACCTGATTGGTATGCAAATTATTTGGTGAGTTTAATTAAATCACAAATTCTATAGCACAATATTTTCATCTGATAATTAAGATAAAGTTTCTCTGCACAATGAATACATATAAAAATTGCTTTCCACAATTAAGAGACATTGATACTTGTATTAAATTGTTAAACACTTTTTGATGGCATGAGAGAATGACGATATTCACTCAAGAATATCATGATTCACACATGATATTTGTAATTTTATGTCCATCATGGTTTTCCCTCTCTTTCCATTTTATAGCACATCAATGATTGCCCTTTGGTTATTTACAAGCATCATATAAGTGATTAGAGAATCAACAAACACTTTGGCCTTGAGTCTCTGATTTTACTTTTCCCTATCCATGATTTCTGGATAGCCTCTCTTTTATGCCAGTGCTTATTACAGAAACATTTCACGGGGAATGGGATGCTACTAAGCCTCAGGATATTGCTTCTTTTTCCTAAGCAAATATTCTTATCACCAGAGGACAATCCTGCCTTAGTTGATGACATATTAATTGATATAAATAAAGGTGTTCCTGTTAGGCTCTTTTTGCTCTCCAGGTTTCCTAACTACAAATCAATGAAAGATGAAATCTGAACTTGATTGTTTAGGAAGAAACAAGGCAGGAGAGGATGTATTGTGCTTCAACATAAATATTAAGTGACAAGCCTACTGTCAAAATCAGACTACTAGCTTTATTTGATCTATTGATTCCAAACCAAAGAGAGGCTAGAAAAAGGAATGATTATGTCATGCCCGCAGCTAATATGAAAAAAAAGATGGGGTGGGCTTTTTGTATAGTAGTCATTTTTTCATTTGAATGCTAATTACATTTTCCATGTATGAATTAATTATAACTTCTATTGACTCTGTTGATATTATTTAGAGAAAAATTATCTCTTAGATCAGATGAAAAGTTTTGCTTATGTTATGAAAGGCTCATGTTCTGCATATGGCATTAATATTCTTTGGTTGAAGCTTCATAAAACATTAAAACCAAACTAAATGCAGAAAGGGGACCAACCCTGCGGATTTATTTATTGAAAGTGTAGGGAGTGGAGATCCCTTTGTTTTTGTATGTGCACATAAAGAGACATATGTCTCCCCCACACCCTCTATCTGGGGCATTTTTAGAGGTTTCATCAAACCCACCTCTAGTGATTACTTTCAAAGCTAAAGCAAAAGTTATTAAGCCCTGAAGTGCTTGAGAGAAGGCAGTAATTTTGTGTGAACATGCTCGGTCTAAAGCTGTTTTCAGCATTCCCTATGCTGGAAGGAGAGAGAGGTCTTTCCCCAAGAAGGAAGAAAGGCTAAGAGTAAATGGGAATTGCTACTTTCTGTGCAGATCTTGTTCAAAAAGCTAGAGATTTTGCAAATGCTTCATTGTCTTTTCTTGCTTCTTGCCCCTCAGGACTGAAATGTCATACAGAGAAGAATATGATGTAAGGAACTGAAATATACAGACATCGATGAGAAAAATTAATTCCTAATCAATTTACCTATTATTAATATTGTTCTTTTATGGGCCAAGGAAACTCACTCCTAGCTTGGAAATAAAAGTTGGAAACAGTATATATTCAGACAACTCACACATACACACACACACCATTTATAGCTATAATAAACAAATGTGTATTGTATTTATCTACTACATTATTTGAGAATGTTTACTTATTAAATATCTTCCATATATCAAACAATGTTTTAAGCACTGGAGATAACAAGGTCAGAAGGTCAGAAGTGGGGGTAAAAAAGCTCTCAATCCCACAAAGCTTATATTAGTGGAATAAAGGAATCACTAGAAAAAGAAGTAAATTTTGAGTATGTCACATGGTATCAAATGCCAAGGAGGAAATGAGGCAGAATAAGAGGCATAGGTAGGGAAAATAGGGGTGGAGTTATTACTTGTTTTATAATGGTTTGGAAATGCCTCGCTTTTGAAGAGGGACAGGAGCCTTCCACAATATCCAAGATGGGAGTGATCTTGGAATAAATAAGAATAGTAAGGAGATCAGAGAGACTGGAGAGAATAAGTGAGGAAAGGGGAAGAAGGATATGATATCAGAGAAGTAGGTGTGTGTGTGGTGTGTATGTGTGTATCAGTGTGGTGGCCTAGTAGCTAAAGTCCTCACCTTGAATAAGCCAGGATCCAATATGGGTACCAGTTCTAATCACAGCAACCCCACGTCTCATTCAACTCCCTGCTTGTGGCTGGGAAAGCAGTTGAGGACAGCCCAAAGCCTTGGGACCCTGCAACCGTGTGGGAGACCTGGAAGAAGCTCCTGGCTCCTGGCTTCAGATGGGCCCAGCTCCAGCCATTGTGGTCACTTGGGGAGTGAATCATCAGGCAGAAGATCTTCCTTTCTGTCTCTCCTCCTCTCTTTATATTTCTGACTTTGCAATAGAAATAAATAAATCTTTCAAAAAAAAGATGTCATTAACTGGAAACACAAAAAGTTTGCAGGTGTTTTTTTGGTCCCATACTTTCAATTTTGTCAAATGTTGTTGCTTACCACAGGTTGGCCTAGAAGCCAAGCTAAGCAAAGCAGAATTACTGCCACCAAGAATCCAAAAAAGGAAGGCAAAGGAATAAAATTAGGACACAGTTTTGAGGCTTAATCTGACAGACGATATTGGAGAAATACAATGTGTCATGCATGTGGGCGTATGGAAGGTAGAGATGTGATGAGTAGGTGGTGGACCAAGAGAATTTTCATGAAGTCTGAATTTTGAAATAGGCCTGAAAGAGGGTGGATTTGAGAGTTGGTTGGGAGGAAAGCTCTAGGCTGAAGAAAAAAAAGTAAGAATAGATATGTAAGAAGATGAGAAGGCCTGAGTTGAATAAAGAAGTTGTCTAGAAGTTCACTTTAGTAGGGGTTTAATGGACACTATTGAAAAGTACTGAGAAAGAATGAATGAAATATAACTTGGGGTTCAATTATAAAGTGCCTTGATTTGAGGATGTATATGCAGCCCCTTGGTATTTGGCAACAGTTCAATAAGGTAATAAGTCATGGAAAGTTTTGTTGAGAATAGTAAAATCATTTTTGCTGAGCTTTAATCGGTTACTCTAGGGGATAGCCATGTTGTACGGTGATTGCTATTGTTTGGAATGCCTACATTTGAATCCTGGCTTCTCTGCTTCCTATCCAATTTTCTGCCAGCGCACACCCTAGGAGGCAGTAGATTGTGGCCTAAGTGATTGGGTCCTTGCCATTAATACAGGATATTCAGATGGATCCTGGTTTCAGCCCAGCTCAGTCTGGGTTGATGAAAGTATACAGAGAATGAATAAGTAGACAGAAAATAAATCTGTCTCTTGTGTTTCTTTCCATATCTAATAAAATAAAAATGAACAAAGAAATTTCTAGAATAAATTGCTCCAGGATTAGGTGTAAAGTTTACTGGCTTTAAAACATGGCCACAAAATACTTGGATATTCCTCCTTTAAGGAGTCAATATCTCTTTCTCTTAAATTACTCAGCAGGAGACAGCAAAATTGATAAGGTCAAATCACAATAGGCCATGAAGTTTCCTCCATGTTTTCTTTTGAATCCTTGATACATGATGAAGGATATCTATTCGCCTTAAGGCTGTCATGTTAAAACAAACAATCTAGAACTATGTAAACGGGCTGATTGTGGGTTCTCTGGCCAATAGTCATAAACTGACCTCACTGTTTGAATCATTCTAGCCTTGTGAGCCAACAAGTTGTCAAACAATTCTGACCCCCAGCTATTAAGCCACCCCCAAGCCTTCAAACCTTCCTTGCTGAAGCCATGGAAGTCATAAAGAGGATATAAGCTATTTCCAACGTGTGCTCTTCAAGTCCCTTATCCACAGGATCCATGGCATCCAAAACTGGTTGTTTTGGATGACTGAGTTTGGGGTAATTTGTTACACAGCAAAACATAACTTAGAACAGAGGGTAATGGCAAGAGGATGAAGAAGCAGTAATCATTCTGGAGGATATAACAGTGCTATGTATATGACAACAGACATCGGCATCTCCAGGGCATCTTGTTCAAGGATTGGGAAACCAAGCAGAAAATAGGATCCATGAGACATTTTAGCATATTATATGTTGAACATCACTAAACGTACTGCAATATGGAATTTTATTTTTATTTATTTATTTATTTATTTTGCCAATTGAAGGCAAGACAAAGCTAATAAAAATTAGCTAAAATATCTTTGTGATGTAGGAACAGAGACTTCTTGTAAAAGCAAGTATCATGGACCAGGTGCAATAGCATACCCCCTAAAGTCCTCACATTGAACGAGCCAGGATCCAATATGGATCTAATCCCAGCAGCTCCACTTCCTATCCAGCTCCCTGCTTGTGGCCTGGGAAAGCAATGGAGGATGGCCCAAAGCCTTGGGACCCTGTACTCGCGTGGGAGCCCAGAAGTGGCTCTGGACTGCTGGCTTAGGACTGGCTCAGCTCTGGCCATTGCAGCCACTTGGGGAGTGAATCAATGGACAGAAAATCCTCCTCTCTTTCTCTCCTCCTCTCTGTATATCTGACTTTGCAATAAAAATAAATAAATCTTAAAAAAAAGAAAATCAAAATTGGAGATAGGATGGACAAAGTTAATAGCAGGATAAAAACAATAGAAAGTATTTCTTTAAAACTGACACATAATTAATATCTAGAATATATAAGCAATTTTAGCAAATGAACAAGAAAGGGTGATAATTTTCATAGAAAATTGGGTAAAATATGCATAAGAAATTTACAGAATAAGAAATTCTAAAAGCTGACAAACATATGTAAAGATGTTCAAAATCAAGAGTAATCAGAGAAATGCAATTAGAACAATAATGAGAATACAGTTCACACTTGACTGATGAATTTAGGAAACAGCAAGGTTGAGAGCTGTTGGTAATATGGGGTGACATAGCTGGTGGCAGTGCAGTACAGAGCAACCACTCTGTTGGAGAGAAATTTGGTACTCCTTAGGATAAGTGCCTGAGGCTGAATACACTGTGACCTGGCCATTTTTCACCTGCAATTAATCTGAAATAAATTCTTACACAGTCCCATAAGGGAGGTTGTTCATTACAGTAAGTACTGCAGTCATAATGAGTTGGTGGTTCCCTGGGTGTCCATCACTGGACAAAATTTCTAGAGGAAAGAAATGTGGCAGATACTGTGAAATGTTATTCGGTAAGTAGCAAGAAGATGTGTGGCTCCTAAAGATCTAGTGTAAAGTGAGGGGAAAAAAAGCAAGAAAAAAGAATGAGCTATGTAACAAAGTACTAGCTTCATGAATTAAACTTTTTAAGACAGCAGACTGATGGGAATTATAACTCCTTATGAAGAAGTGTACTGTTGTGACAATATGGGAAAAACCAGTCAGGGGGTGGAAATTGTGTGGAGGGGAATCCCATACTATACAGAATTGCATGATAAAACTCAAAATTTAAAATAGAAATTAAAAAAGAAAAAAAAATATTATTCTATGATACAGTTCCAGGGGTCTTGGATATCTCTTCCTCCCTCCGCAAATCTCTGTCCCAGCCCAACTAATTTCTCCTATGTCATTACAGTGGTAAAATCTTCACATTCATAAGTGCATCATTTTGCTATTTAAGCGTGTCCTGACATTGTAGGCACGGACAATGGCAGAGAGCCCAGCAACCTATTGTCAAGATATATTCAACAGTTTCACTGGGAGTCCATGTTCGAAGATTTGAAAGTGCAGATGTGCACTGCATTGTATCTTCACATCTGTATGTGATAGTCTCTACTACAGTTACTATATATCTATATACATATATGTGTATATACCGTATATATACTATGTAAAAACTGTATATCCTCTATTATATATTTTATGTATAATTATATATTTATATATATTTATATAATTTTATATAAATATATTTATGTGTATCACACTATAGCATCATTTGCTTCAAGAAGGTCTGATCTTTTTTAATTCTTCAGTGACACACTGCTTATTCACTAGAATGGCATTTAACTTCATGTTGTAAATTTTCTATTTTTCTTTCTGTTGTTGACATTTGTTTTATGGCTTTTCATAAATTGAGCTTTTAAAGTTTTATTTATTTTTATTGGAAAATCAGATATACACAGAGGTGGAGGGACAGAGAGAACAATCTTCCATCTACTAATTTACTCCCAAAGTGACTGCAATGGCCACAGCTGAGTCAATCTGAAGCCAGGAGCCAGGAGCTTCTTCCAGGTCTCCCACACGGGTGCAGGGTCCCAAGGCTTTAGGCTGTCCTCGACTGTTTTCCCAGGCCACAAGCAGAGAGCTGGATGGGAAGCAGGGCCACTGGGGTTAGAATCGGTGCATATATGGGATCCTGGCTCTCGTAATTTGAGGACTTTAGCCTCTAGGTTTCCACGCCAGGCCCTACATTTTTCTGAATAGAAAATAATAATGCCTATTTTATTAGAGTACACATTAACAATCAAGAAACTAGTTGTTGATCGATAGGTTCTGGAGTGAATAAGACATAGAAAGGGACTAAATGAGCAAATAAAATAAGAGGAGCCATACATAATCCAATGTTGATGAACTAAAAGGTATGATGAATGTAACCTTCAGTGTCTGAGATGCAAACCTCATGAATATGAGCCCATAAAATCAGACGAAAGCTTCTGTCATCTATTATTTGCATGACATTGTAATTTTTTAATTTATTCAGCTTGAGAGAGAGCTATAGCAAGAAGGGAGAGAGAAAGGTGTTCATGGGATGTGCAGAGATTCCACACGTTCACTCCCCAAATTGACGCTGCAGCCAGTTCTGAGTCAGGTCAAAGACAGAATCCAGGAACTCCATCATTCTGGTCTCTCATGTTGGTAGTAGGGCATCAAGCACTTGGCCCTTATTCTACTGCCTTCCTGGATGCATTAACTGGAAGCTGGTCCAGAAGCAGAATAGCTGGGATGCAAAATGGTACTCTGGTAGAGAATTCCAGCAACAGTTTAAGCCACTGTGCCAGAACAATGGCCCCTAATCTCTTTTTTTCATAAGTAGTGAAAGCTATCATTTATTATGTTCTGCGTTTCTCCACATTATTTAAAACCTTAGCATGTTTTTCTCCTATAATTTCTTCTCATCAATTTGTCTATTTGTTTATTTCATATTCTTAAAAATCTTATTTTTTTGATAAGGCCAGAAATTTATTTTATAATACAGAATGGTGGAGATTTATAAATTTAATTTCTCAGCACCTGTTATTAAATAGTGCTTTTCTACCAAATACCAGTGGTTTCTTTATAATAAATTAATTCACACATACTGACACATTTGTCTCTGATATTAATTGGTTTTCTCTATCATGACACTTGAACTCTAATGTTTTACTTATTATAAACTTATAATACAGTTTAACAATTGGCATGACAAATCCTGCAATATTTTTTAAATAATAATCTTTCCAAGTAGATTTTTAAAATAATTTTAAGTTTTAAAACAAACTCCATTTGGGATTTTAATTGGAAATTACATCAAAATAACACAATCATCTGGTGATAATCATAACCCAAAATATTTAGAAGTAATATCCAAGATCTATCCCTACATTTATTCGATTTATCTTAAAAATCTCTCAATAGAGTCCAGCATTGTTACATAATGGGTTAAGCCTCTTCCTGAGATGCTGAGGTCCTGGCTGCTCCACTTTAAATTCAGCTTGCTGCTAAAGCCATTGGGAAGGCAACAGATGATAGCCCAAGTACTTGGGCTCCTGCCAGCTATGTGAAATCCAAATGAGGTACTGGTATCCTGGTTTCAGGCTGGAAACCATTTAGGAAGTGAACTACTAGATGGAGGATTTCTCATTTCCTCTCTGAACTCTACTGTGTGTGTGTGTGTGTGTGAGAGAGAGAGAAAGAGAGAGAGAGAGAGAGAGAGACAGAGAGACAGAGAGACAGAGAGACAGAGAGAGTGATGAGTATTATTCTCTGTCATTCTGCCTTTTAAATAGATAAATAAACCATAGGAAAAAACCTGATGGGTTCGTGCCATCACATAGCAAGTTTAACTTCCATTTGTACTGACAGAATCCTGTGTGGGCACTGGTTCAAATTCCAACTGTTTTAACTTCCATCCAGCTCCCTGTTTGTGGCCTAGGAAAGCAGTGGAGTATAGCCTAAGTTTCTGGCCTCCTGTACCCATGTGAGAGGCCCAGAAGAAGCTCCTGACTATTAGCTTTGAACTAGCACATCTCTGGCTGTTGTGGCCATTTGGAGAGTAAACCAGGATGAAAGATCTCTCTTTGTCTCTGCCTTTCTTTCTCTGTAACTCTGCCTTTCAAATAAAAACTACAATGAAAATTAAATAATTTTTAAATGTAAAAATACATAAAATCTTTCAAAGGAGTTTAATCATTTTGTCCATATGCACTGTTCTTATTTTCTTGATTAAGCTAATTTTGTACTGCTGTCATGAACCACCTTACATGTTATGGATCCACCTTAACTGGCTGAAGGTGGAAAGAAGGGCAGAGATGAATGGAGAGGCCTGAGGTGTTTCAGACAAGACTATGAAAACTGGCTATATGTATTTTTTTTCCCACAGACTCTACAATCTGTGGGAGAAGAAAATATAGGTAGTCAAAGGCCCAACTCAGATTCTTTTACACCCTACTGTTATTTCAATGACAGATTCTCTTTTTTTTTTTTAGTTCCATCTCTCAACTGAACTGCAGCTAATGGAAATTCCTGGTGAGATTCAACAAATGCTTGTGCATTGTTCATCCCTTCATTGAAATGATGGCTTTGTGTATTATTTTACTTCTTTAAGCCTTTTAGTGCAAACAGGGATGAAATCAGGATAGACTAGGTAACATCATGGCAACAACGAATACCAGATTTCAGGGATTTGGTTCCTCATTCCGATCCTTCTCCAACACTGATGTTTGGAGGAATCTGATAGGCAGATTGAATGTCAATACATGTGTACTCTAAAGCAGAGAAAAGCCATGTGGCAAGTGACATACTGGTTTCTATGGCTTCCACGCAGGAAAACCACTTTAGCATTTTCTTTGGCAGAAGCAGTTCAACTGGTTTCCAAGCAGGGAGGGAAGCACGGTCCTCATGTGTTCCCAGAAGATGAGTAGACTATTTGTGAACCTCCCTAATCATCAGCACACGCTCACCTTCAGAAAGTCTCATTTCAGCTACTTTTTTTTTCACTGTTATTAACATTGTATTATGTGATACAGTTTTATAGGCACTGGGGATTCCCCCCACCCCTCCCACACCCTCCCCCCATGGTGGATTCCTCCACCTTGCTACATAACCACAGTTCAAGTTCAGTGGAGATTTCAGCTACTTTTTAAAAAATGGCAGTCATTTGATTTCTAAATTATTTATAAGAAACACTTTGTTACTAATCAGATGAGCAGTCCATTAGAAGCTGGAAAGGTGTTAGTCCTTCAAGAAAAAACAATCTACTTTGAAAGACAAAGACCATGAAAAATAGATGAAGTTATGTCTTTGAGACTGGAAGGTCTTTATTTCAGGGTTTGGTATTCAGATGGGAACAGGAAGGGTTAAGTGTTTGTGCTGCTCCATCCACGGAAAGCAGAAGCATTCAGAACTCTTTTTCATTGCCTGAATACTTCATTATGTACATTGACTTCTTCCTCTTCCTTCCAAAGGCAAAACCCTGGAGTGTGAATGTTACCACGTGAATGCCGAGTGTCCTTTTGTGCAGATTTCTAGGCACTGGCTGTTTCTTTCTCACAACAGAGGAGGGGATGTCCTGGTGCTATAATATGCCAATTCAAACAATTTTGGACTGTGAGGCTGCCAACTCTGGCATCAGTGAAGTCAGAATCAGGATGCACTGAGGGAATGAGTGGGACTGGGGGAAAGAATCTACCTAATACATATCTCATACTGATTAAAACAAATGAATGCTCTGTATCTTAACCAATGACAAAAGACATTTACAGCTTTCCTATCCTGTTTCCCACGTCTGCTTGGCACAGAGACTGTGAGGATCAATGGACCAATTTTAGTTCTACTTTCTTCTTTCATCGTTCCCTGTATTCAGCTCTTCGGAAATGAGTTAATAATGTAAAATCTGGTTGAATTAAGTTCATTTAACTGTGCTGCCAATTCCCTTGCCTTCATGCATTTTTAAAGAGAACTCAAACAGTGATGGATTTCTAATGCTCTAGGAAAAGCAAGCAAGGATGAGACACTAAAACTGAATGGGGTAAATTGTTTATTATAATTACTCTATTGAATTATTTCACTTTGTACCCAGAAGGAAGAGGAAACATCAACCTATATAGGCTTTACAAGTGGTACTATCTATGGTGGAGAAAAATTGGAGAAACTGCCTCTTCAGTCAGTCAAGAAAGTGACATAGCACAGCTTCACAGGGAAAGCTGTGAAGAGTAAAATGTGAAGTGGGAAGGGGCCTGTTTCTATAGCAACCCAGCATATTCTAGCGAGCACGACGAATCTTTTTTTTTTTTTTTTAATTAAAGTCACAGTTAAAAACAAATTAGCAACCAGGTCTTAGACTGTGTTTGGTTCTACAACTATGCAACCCACCTGTAAAAACCATCTCATGTGAACCCTGATCCTTGCACCCAGGCTGTGTCTGTCTGTGGTTCTAGTGGTACTAGAGTTTACTTTTTTTTTCTGGAAAGCAGGAATACACACACACACACACACACACACACACACACACACACACCAGGAGAGAGAGGGTGTGGCAGTGGGGGGCGGTGGGGGAGAATGAATGAGAAAAAGAAACACAGAGGTCAGGAGTCAAGAATATATCCTTCCTTTCTAAACCCTGTAGACTGGACATTGACTGGACATTTACTGAACTGGAAGAGGTAAAAAAATAGTCCTAATTAACTCTATACAAGACACAAAAAGCTTTCTGCCCTTGAGTGGCTCTCAGACCCTAGCAGGTAGTCAAGACAAGTGTGCCGGGAACAAGCAACAGGAATGGGCACTGGCTGTATCGGAGGACATCAGGCTTGGTCTTGGGAACCAGGTTCTAATTTGTGGAAGAGGAAAATCCAAACCCATGCATACAATGTGTATAGGAATTAGCTTGGGGAAGAATTGTTCTAGAAAGGTAAAACAGGAGATGAGAAAAACTACTTGAGAGAGTTTTCAATACACTGGAACAACTCAAAGAAAATGGATATGACCAGACTAGTAAATCATAGCACTTGTCAGTTACCTTTAGAATACGCTGACTATGGGACACACTGTGAAAGACACCCAAATAGACAAGGCCAGCTCCAACTCTGATACCAACACAAACTGAGGGCTAAATACAAAGGCAGTGGAGGTAAAACATTTTTTGAATAATAGGCTTTGTATTGAGCTGTCCTTTCTGTGGTAAACCAGGTTCAAAGACAAGAACTGTGACTTATCATAAATCCGATATCCCTCATCCCACCACCTGTGAAATGTGGACTGTGTTTTCTTACTTATCTCCCTAGCTACAATATTTGTTCCCATCAGGCTATGTCTTTCATATTAACAATAATGTGGTTGTAATGGTATATTTGGTTAAAGAGACCATCGATTGTCCAGTTTATAATCTCATGGCAAATCAGAGAATGAAGGACTTCACATTCCCATTCCACATTTCAATGATTTTTGTTTCTTACATGGAATTAGAAAACTACCTTACAGGGTTTTTTTTTAAGATTTATTTTTATTATTTTTTTATTGGAAAGGCAGATATACAGAGAGCAGAGAGAGGCAGAGAGGAAGATCTTCTCTCCGATGATTCACTCCCCAAGTGAGCGCAATGGCCGATGCTATGCCGATCCAAAGCCAGGAGCTTCTTCCGGGTCTCTCACATGGGTGCAGGGTCCCAAAGCCTTCGGCTGTCCTCTAATGCTTTTCCTGAGCCACAGGCAGGGAGCTGGAAGGGAAGCGGGGCTGCCGGGATAGAACTGGTGCCCATATGGGATCCCGGGCGTGCAAAGCGAGGACCTTAACCACTGCGCCACCGCGCCGGGCCCTACAGGGTTTTTTTTAAAACAATCTACAATTCCTGAAATTTCTTCAGTGCAGCAAGGGTGAATTTCATATTTAATTAACTCACTGCTCCTGTTAATTTCATGTTTGACACAATCATTCTGGAAACCCAGCCTTCGGGATTAATGAAAAGCTGGGTGTCTCATTCAATCAGCTGGCAAAACTCAAGATACACAAGAGAGTTTTAAATGTGCAGGTGCTCCCAACAAAATAAAAAAAAATGTCTTGCCTTATTAATAATGCAGCATATTCTGTCCTCTTTCTGGATCCTTTTGCTGACTCAAATAAAAGGCCCTGTGTCATGTGTTCACACATATCCCAAACACCTCCAGAAAGATATTTCAGCCAGTGGCAGAGGAAGATTAAGAATTTGTGATGAAGGATTTGAGAGTGATTTTCTGTTACTTTTAGTTTTCCTCTCTTTTTGTTGTCCACCAGCCATTCACTACCCATCCTCTGAGAGGTATGATTGTGAAAATGTCTCACATAGACTCGGAATATATTCTTGGTGATTGGAACAATCAATTTCTCACACTGCTCTTGGCAGCTACATTTCCATGGAACCAAATGGAAGTTTTTATGTTACATCAATGTGAAGACAGAATAAACCTTGGCACCACAATGGGTTCTCCTGAAAAGCAATTAGCACTTCCCAGATGATTTATTCACTTAGATGCCTTGTGCCTCAGTTATTTTAGCCTCTGGCTCTCTCCAAATTCCACTTCATCCCTTGGGTTTCCTCACAAGCCTGGTATGTCTCAGGGTAGGTGGTTTTGCTACAGTGTGAATGCTTTTCCATGAGTCTTCCAAGAGACTTAATCAGAAGCTTTGAGGCTTCTTAAAGCTCAGCCTAGAATTCCACTTGAGCCATATTCTATTGCCTAAGCAAGCCGTAAGAGCCCACTCAAATCCAAGGGTAATGAAATTAGACTATACACATCAACAGGAAGAGTAGCAAAAGAAAAAAAAATTGTAGCATTGTGCAATCGACTATGTTCAACGTTTCAGAAAGCAGAGATGGGAGATTATCAATCCTCTCCCTTTTCCCTTACTTTTACTTAAGTCCCACACCCCCTCAATTTTGGGTTCTTGTCCCATCCATTTCTAAGGTTTGATTTTGAATCCCTACATTCAATAAATAGTTTTCAGTGTTAGCCTACAGCAGCATTTGGCACACTGACCAAATCCTTTTTCTTTGGCTTCAATGATACACAATCCTGTTTTCCTTCTTCCTACATTTCTGGCCATATCTTGTTCCTGTTGTAAGTTCATTCTCCTCTACCAAACCATAACACACTGAGTTCCAAGAAAACAGGGTCTTAGAATCTCTTGTACTATAGACCAAGGGTGCAAATTACAACCCTCAGGTCAGTCATTTGCTTCCATAAAATGCTTTTGGAACATAACCAGACACATTTGTTTATGATTTGTCTGCAGCTGCTGATAAGCTACAGTGACAGAGTGATGGGAATTGAATAGTCTATAACACAGTTAGCCTTATTTATCCAAGCATTATGCATTTGTGAATTTAACCAACGATGAATTAAAAATATTTAGACAAAATACCAAACATGTACAGATATTTTTTTCATTCACATTCCTTTAAACAATACAGTACAATAACAATTTGCATAGCATTCATATGGTATCAGGCACCATAACATCTAGAAACAATTAAAGTGGGAGGATGTATATAGATTCAATGCAAATATTACACCAATTTATATGAGATTCAGTGTCCACTGATTTTGATAGTCCAGGGTGCCCTAGAACTAATCCTCTGTGATGTCATGGGACAATTATACTTATTTCTTCTCTCAGTCTATTTCTATACCTTCCCCTTTGCATTCAGGCCAGATTTCTTCAGGTTTTCCATTCACATGACAAATTACATTTTCCTAATTATTTTTATCAATGCAAATTTTTAATTTTCTTCCTGCTTTTTTTTACCATGATGCAATGTTTTTACATACAACACTTGTTTACTTTCATCTGATCCTAGTCTTTTTTTTACCACAGATCCTTTCTAGATTGACATTGCTATGGTGTGAATATCCCCCCTGTATAATTTGTGATGAGGTGTGATACCCTTTTTCAGGGGTGTTAAGAGGTGAGGCTGTTAGGAAAATCAGTCATGAGGAATCCAGCCCCATACATTGATTTATGCTCCTATAAAAGATTTCATTGCAGTTTGTCCCTTGTTACCTTTATGTCTTCCACCATGTGAAGGCACAGAAAGCCCCTCATTAGATACTGAATGCTTCCACTTGATCTTGAACTTAGCAGTCTCCAGAACTATGAGAAATAAATTCCTGCTGTTTATAAATCACCTGGGTGCAGATATTTTGCTAAAACTGTAGAAATTTATTAAGATAAATATAACAAAATTTGTATAAATTGTATTGGATCAGAGCAAAAAAACCCACAAAATATTTCTTTCAGTTAACTGGGTTTCTTATCATTCTTTGGAATAATAGGGAATGATTGCCTCTTCTAAGTAGAGCAGACTATTTCCTAGGGCTTGCCTCAACAATTGCTTTTGTTTTTAGTTATGCCAAATGAAGGGAAATCCATAATGGCCCTATATTTCTAACAGTTGGAAGCTTGTTCACCTTTATTCACTTTTCACCAATCTACTTGAAAGTTGAGAGAATTCTATTCTCAGCAACAAAGTCAGATGTTAGTTTGAATTACAACACTCCAAGCCTGAAATTCATTGCCTTTTAAACATTAATTTCTTACAGGTCTGCTGGAGTGAAACATTTTATTATCCAGTTATCTCATCTGTGCACCCTGCAGAATGTCTGAATGATGACAGTGTTGAAGAAGAGACAGGGGATAATCTTGACTCCACCAAAAACTTCTCTAGATCTTCACATTTGTTATCTTATTTAATCTTCCTAAGAACTGAGCGACCTACGACTTCTTCCCCATGTGAAAGTAACTTGCGTCTAGATTAAGTAACTCAAAATCTTGAAACAAGTAATAAGAAATCATAAGCCTTGCCCCTGGGTCTCTCTGATTCCAATGTGCACACTCTCTAACCTTTGTGTAACACTCTATTCTCTAGATGCTCTTCCTTGACCAGCTTGGTGTATGCCAATCTACTCCTCTTTTCTATAAACTGCTTGCTTTGCCCCAGAGGACAATTTAAGGGTGCTATGATCCATCATTCACCCACATCAGTGCTTTTGACTGTTCATCATTTTGTACTCAGAAATCTGAAAAGGAGGCTGCAGGGATTGGCATCTGGTATAGTAGCTAAGACACTCAGTAGGAAGTCTGTCACAAAACCTGGGTTTGAGTGTAGATCCAATTACATTTCAAGTGTCCTACTAATGTGCACCTAAGAAGCAGTAGATCAGGATTGAAGTAGTTGGGTCTATCTATGTAACCCATACTTCAACATTTTTTTTTAATTTATTTGTATTGGGAAGGCAGATATACAGAGAGGAGGAGAGACAAAGAGGAAGATCTTTGGTCTGTTGATTTACTCCCCAAGAGACCGCAAGGGCCAGAGCTGTGCCAATCTGAAACCAGGAGCCAGGAACTTCTTCCAGATCTCCCAATGGGTGCAGGGTCCCAAGGTTTTGAGCTGTCTTCAACTGCCTTCCCAGGCCACAAGCAGGTAGCTGGATGGGAAGCGGGGCAGCCAGGATTAGAACTGGTGCCCATATGGGATCCCAGAACATTCAAGGCAAGGACTTTAGCTGCTATGGTCTCGCACTGGGTCCAGAGATATGAATTTATTTCCTAGCTCCCAGCTTTTGCCAAGTTCAACCCCAGCTGTTATGAGCACTGAAGAGTGAACTGGCGGACTGGGAATGATCTTACTCTTTCTCTCTCTACTTCCCTCTCAAATAACCATTTTTTTTTTTTTTTTTAAGAAACTGGAGAAGAAGTCAGAAAGACACTCCCTTTGAAATATTATCTCCTTCTAGGGAGGAGGATGTTATGAGGAAGAGACTGTCACTGGCTCATGGCAGTGGTTCTAGCTTCCTGCTGTCTAATTCCAAGCTGTGCTATCCTATTCGGAGTTCAAGCACAGCCCTTCATACTGACTGTTTTTCACTTCATGCATATCTATGATGTCGTTAAGGAATTTTTTTTCTGTTTCCACGCTATTCTGAATTCTCCTTTGCTAGCTTATTCTCATTATTAATTTATCATTTATCACAATATTTCCTTTTTATTGTAAATATTTGTGTAACAAAGAGTAAATTATTGTGTATCTTCAAGGAACTATGAGAAAATACCTAATTAAATAGTCTAGCTAGAGACCATTTTGATGTTCAAACTCCACTCAATTCTCAAAACCTACTTTTCTTAAAGATTTATTTATTTGAAAATCAGAGCTACACAGAGAGAGGGAGAGACACAGAAACACACACACACACACACACACACACTTACACACACAGAATCTTCCATTCTTTGGCACACTTTTGATATACACATTGACAAGAGCTGAGCCAGGCTGCAGCCTAGAGCCAGGAGCTTCATTTGGTTCTCCCATATGGGTCACAGGGCCCCAAACACATGGGCCATCATCTACTATTTTCCCAGGCCATTAACAGGGAGCAGGATCACAAGTGGAGTAGTCAGAGCACTAACTGGTACCGTATTCATCATTTTTTGAGGATTTGAACCAGGGATGGCAACTTTCTGGTACTTCTC
Source organism: Ochotona curzoniae (assembly GCF_017591425.1). Lineage (NCBI taxonomy): Eukaryota > Metazoa > Chordata > Mammalia > Lagomorpha > Ochotonidae > Ochotona > Ochotona curzoniae. Next base: position 12,605,635 of record NW_024465023.1, on the reverse strand, counting down.
ATCTGTCCTATGTATGGGCTGAGTCTATCAGTGTGGTCAATAAGAAGCCTCAGACAAACTGCTATGCATTTGAGTGGTATATCGGAGATGGGATTTGGCTGAGGTACATACAGCATCTGATACACTGGAGGAGGTGGATTTTAAATTGGACCTCAGTTGCTGAGACGATATCTCAGCCAGTCGTGATAAGGGGCACAGTGAATATTCCAACAAGCAAGAATAGCCAGGACTAAGGCAGCATTTGTGTGGTCCATGAAACATAATAATGAAGCACCAAAGCTGGAACATGATTCACATTTTTAAAATTAGAGAAAATTCAAGGTTATTCCTATAAATATTCATTCTCACTCATTTGCTTTGAGTGGGAGAACTTAGCTCCCCAGAGTTTGCTCAGAGGGAATCGTGCCTCACTAGCAGCCTGCTTCCTCTAGTTAATATCTGGGTTGCTTTGACTTATTATACTGGTTTACTTCTCTGCAGGATTTGGGGATTTTATCAAAATGTGGACAGAGCTATGAGAATGGCATTGCTGCACATGACAAAGGTCATTCTTTATAAGTGGAACATTCGGGAAAAGATAAACAGTTGCCAACACAAGTCAGGGAAATGTAGACAGATGGGTTCAAGGGAGAGCAAACAATCAGTGGTTGGAGTATAGGTTGAAGTGTGGGGAAGGAGGCTAAGTGTGGATAAAGAAAAGAGAGGTTATATCCACATACATTCCATGACATAATATTGAGACTGATGTTTGGCAAGTGTTTGCAGATCTTAATCTCAGCGTTTATGTAATACCGAAGAAGGGTTACACAGAAAATGGATCATGTGAGTTTCCCTTGGATTTGCATTCAGAGACAAGGCAAAATACCAAATTATATTATCTACTTCACAAAACGCAACTGCTCTCTGCTAATAAAAATCATGTGGGGTTTCATTTTAACCTGAGAAACTTTGCAATTTTTGACAAGGTAGATTATTAGTAGGTTGGCAGTCTTATTAAAATTTGCACCTGTATGAAAATGCTTCATTCTGGACAGGCAGCTGTCATCTCTGGCAATTCATGCCTGTGATCCCCTGAAGCCTGGGAAAACTGAGTAAGAGAAACACCACAATCAGTGCAATTCTTAGCCTGAATTTCCCACGGGGCGCAAGGCTGTCAGCTGCAAGCAGGTGAGACTTATTTAAGACATCTCCATTGCTCGTTTGTACAACATGGAAGAAATTATGCTATGTCGGTATAAAGTACATGTAATACTGAGTACACAGAATACATGTGACAGAGCTTTGCTTGGTTACAGATTGTCACTGAAGTAGACATGACATTCTTCTGAGAGAAGTTAATTAAGCAGTGACAGTGCACAGAAATTCTGTTTAGAGAGACAAACGGAAAGATGGATGAGCCTTGTTGCAAAAATATCAAAGATGAAGGATGGGACTTAGTGCCCTGGGATTTGCCTCTTCGACTATCAAAGTTCAACTTCTTCCTGGTAAGAGGAAGGTTGCCATTATTTCCACTCCAGATGTCTACCCCACCCTGCTGCCAAGCCTTTCTCTTTTCCTCCTTGGAGACTTCATGGGTGCTGGCTCACCATCTGGGTGCCCTGAGTCCCTCAAAAGGCTGCTTCTCCCTCATATAAGCCATGGATGAGCTTGTGATGGGACCAGCCATACTTCCATTTGATATTCGTGTTTCAGTTTGTTACCACACCTTCACAGAATTCATATGAGGTGGGATACATATTGCTGAAGGATTAGTGGAAAATTTGTCTTAATTGGAGAAAAAGCTTCAAAATTGGTGTGATATGATTTTTTTTTTCACTTTGTTTTGAGACAATTCAGTACGTTAAACCTCTCATGGGGAAGTTATCAATTTCATTTGTGTTCCTGACCTATTTTTCCACACTCACAGCCTCAAAAGAGAAAGAAAATGGTTTTCCTATTTTCTCTGTAATTTATAAATTTGGTCTGTTTAGCTTATTTTAAAATTGGTATTTTCCATTATCATTCAAAGAGTGTTGAAGCTCTTGCTTTTAGCTTTTATACTTCAACACTGCCCCACCCCCATCCTTAGTGACTCTTGGGAATAACAAAAAGGGTTCTTGTAGAGTTTTTTGTTGTTGCTGTATTTTTTTTTCTGCTCTTTACCAACTACTTTCTTAGTTACTGATAGAAAAACTTGAAATTACTACCTTATTATCACTTTATTAGCCAGTGGCTTTCATTTTATTCATCTAACCTCTTGCTTTTGAGAAGGATGGAACATGGAAGGGAGAATATCTCTATCTTCCTAAAAAAAAATGAGGAACAGTGGTTTTTTGTTGTTGTTGTTTGCGTTTTGGTTTTTGGTTTTTTTTTTTTTTTTACTTATTATTTCTTGAATTTTTTGTTAGAGGGTTAAACTTGTCCTTCTAAAGAAAATTAAAAGTATGTCAGTGTAAAATTTAAGAGAAACATAAAAAAGGTGTGGGAAGGGTGCAGCGAGAAATATCATTATGCCCCTAAAACTGCATATAGGAAACATGTGATGTTCAAAAAAAAACTGGAATAAGATTTTCTTGGAGGCACACTGAGGGACATTTATGTCTGAACTTTTTTCAAAAAAATTATTTATTTTTATTACAAAGTCAGATATACAGAGAGGAGGAGAGACAGAGAGGAAGATCTTCCATCCGATGATTCACTCCCCAAGTGAGCGCAACAGCCGGTGCTGCACCTATCTGAAGCTAGGAGCCAGGAGATTCCTCCGAGTCTCCCACAAGGGTGCAGAGTTCCAAGGCTTTGGGCTGTCCTTTTGACTACTTTCCCAGACCACAAGCAGGGAGCTGGAGGGGAAGTGGAGCTGTCAGGATTAGAACCGGCGCCCATATGGGATCCTGGCATGTTCAAGGTGAGGGTTTTAGCTGCTAGGCCACCATGCCGGGCCCTGTCTGAACTTTCATCAATGAGACCTCCATCATTTAAACTGGCCATAGAGTCTTAAGGCCCTACACTCTTCTAGTTGTTTCCCAATACCTCCCAGTACATGGGCTCCCCTGGCCCCCGTCTCATTTGCTTTGTCTTAGATATTTTTCATAGGTACAGTGTCAAGAGATCATAATTATTTTAATTATTTACTTATTTTATTATTCCCAGATACAATTACATAGGCTCGGGGATTTCCCTTCCTCCGTAGCCAAATCCCTGCCCCTTTCCCCCCACTAATTTCTCCCATGTTATTACAATAATATAAACCTTCACACTTAGTCATAAGTCCATCATTCTGTTATTTAAGTATATCCTGACATTGTACACATGGACAATGGCAGAGAGTCCAGCAACCTATTGTCAAGAAACATTCAAAAGTTTCACTGGGAGTCCATCTTTGATTTGTTAGTGCAGATGCTGCATTGTATCTTTATATCTGTATGTGTTAGCCTCCACTGCATGCCTACTATACATCCCCTTAAGTGAAAAGTCTATTTGTTTTTATTCCTTTGTAGAACTGTATTAAGAAAGGCACATTGCAAGTAATAAACTGATCCTAACTGAATGAATTTGTATACAAACTGGCATCTCTGAAGGAGTTCTGCTTAACAATTTTTAAAATAACGAGGTTTGTGCTTTGAAAAGCCTCCCGGAAACCTATTCCAATATTTACTACCAGAAAGGAAAGGGGAGATAAGTCAGTTAACATTTATGGAATATCAGCCCTGTATCAGGTATTAAGTATAATACTTCTTTTCTCATTTATTCTGTATAACAGTTTTACTAAGAACCTCCAACTCTCCATCTTATCAGTGACAAAATTGGGCAACACAAAAATTATATTTTTTCAGGACATGGATTATTATGAGACAGAACTGAGATGTTAATTTGAGATTATCTCCAAGGCTCAAGTCCTTTCTACTTGATTTCTTAATTATTCCTCGGTAGATAAATAAACTACAATAAAATATGACACATCATGTTGAGATTAATTTTCTTAAAGCTTTCCCTTTGTTAAAGTCCCCGCAATCATTCCCCTTAGTCTACATGCAGTTCCATGACCAATATTGATATCATTTCCCCATGTGCAAAACGCATAGGTTTCAGAACCAAGCAGTTGAAAGTAAGCTCTTTCATTAGTACACTTAAAATATATTCACCTGGGCCTGGTGTGGTAGCCTAGTGGCTAATATCCTTGCCTTGCATACACCAGGATCCTACATGGGTGCCTGTTCATGTCCCAGCGGCCCTGCTTCCCGTCCTGCTCCCTGTTTTATGACCTGGTAAAGCAGTTGAGGACAGCCCAAAGCCTTGGGACCCTGCACCCATGTGGGAGGCACAGAAGAAGCTCAGGGCTCCTGGCTTTGGATCAGCTCAGCTCTGGCCATTGTGGCCACTTGAACAGTGAATCAGCGAATCGAAGATCTTCCTCTCCGTCTCTCTTCCTTTCTGTATATCTGAATTTCCAATAAAAATGAATAAATTCTTAATAATAATTATAATAATAAATTCACTTAAGACTTGTGAATAGATCTTAAAAATTCGGGCTATTTTGATTTAGAATTGATTCCCAGGGATGTATTCTTCTAGGAGAAGACACAGGAACAGCTCTGTTGAATGCAAAGCTAAGTAAGACTGCCACTTGATCTTATTGGGTTCCTCAGGTCTCTATGCTTACTACAACTGGCGTGAAAGAGAGTTACTTTATAAACAATGGATTTAATTCTTATTATCAAGGGGAAATTGGCTGGGTGTACTTTTTGGGAGAATAAGGAACTATGTTTAGTACTGAGAAGGTTCTGTGGGTCATTATTTCCAGTTAAAAAAGTTAGACTACTCAGTGTAGAACCCCAAAGGCTCAGAATTCTTACAATGATAATTTGAATCAGAAAACCAGCTAAAGAAATTTAATATATAAGGTGAAGGCTAAGGAAGGGGAACAAAAAGAAGAGGAAAAAGGAACTTATGTTTCTATGATGGCTTAGAGTCAAATATGGAAAAAGCTGTATTGCATGGTATGTAGTGTATATTTAATCTTGTCTGATTTGTAGACATGTGTGTTTTTATTTTTCCTTTATCCTTTCTCTTGGTATTTTTATATAAGCAATATGGTTAGTATTTAATCTTTGAATTTAATCTTAGGATATCTGTGGTTTATTGCTGGTCTAGAAGAGAAATTAATGTGACTAGAATGGTAAATAGTTACTAATATGTTATTAAACATTTTAAAACTTCATTTTCATTCTATTTGAAAGAGAGGTCTTCCATCAGCTGGTTCATTTGAAGTCCAGAATAGCCAAAGTCAGAAGTCTGGAGTTCCAGTTGTTCTCCCCCATGGGTACAGAGATTCAATTGAATCATCATCTATTGACTTCCAAGATGCATATTTGTAGGAAGCTGAATCAGAAGTAGAGGATCCAGGACTCAATCCAGCTACTCTGGTTAGAGAATGTGGCATTCCAAATAGTGACTGAACTGCTATACCAAATGTCTACACTCCCCAATAGGATTTTGTTTCCTCGTTTTGGGTAAGAATGAACATCATGCATAAAAAAGATTCGCAGGAGGTGGAACAAGGCAGCAGCTAAGTAAGAGCATCCATTGATATTCTCACCACAGAGACATCTATTTAAACAAGAGCTGAAGAGTTCAGGTTACAGACCACTAGTGTTTGATTTTAATATAAACATTTGTTGAAGATGCTTGGAAGAAAGCAAGGATGAAAGGAATTCCCGTATTATCCCTCCTTTAACTTCAAGGAGTAAAGCAAAAAGGCACTTCTCCTCCTACTTGCGAGAGGGAGAAAAGACTAAGAAAATTAATTACAGGATTTGAACTTGAATTCCAGTATCCAGTCCACCATGTTGAATGCCTGTAGCCAGTCCTGTGTAGAGACTCACAGCCCGGACCCCAGGATTATTACCCAGGACTGAGCCTCTGGAACCACATTAGCTAGGCAGATGAGAGACTGTCACAACCACCCTCTCCCAACCTTAGACAACACACTCACTGCAAAGAAAGTCTCCACTAGTCCGGAAAATGAGCAAGAAAGTGAGCATTGGGCTATATATTGAAGAGAACAGAGAGATACATGAATGACTTATAAACAAGGGGGAATTAAGAACACAGAACTTGTCATTCTTTCAAGATCAACCTTGAACTAAGAGGAATTTTGCTCAGTGGGGATAGGAAGAAGCAGGAAGTCCAAAGACATTCTGAACATCTGCCGCAGACATCTGAAGCCTTTACTGATGGAGAACTTTGTGGTTGCAGGAAACAACCAGGCAGCCGTCCCTGAGAGACCCAGCCTACAGAGGCATAGGGAAATAGATGAATAGTCTCACCTACCCACCATGATTTCTTGAAGCAATTAAGCAGCCTTTTCTGAGTGGTTTAGCCTGACCAGACCCTGAGAAGCAACTGAGTAACCCCACCTATACTCTCGTGTCCCTAAAAAGGAGTTGAGCTATCTGTTCTCAGAAGCTTGGCCAACTGAGGCCATAAAAAGCAGGTATTTGGCTCTGCTGACCCACCCTGTGTCCCCTGCGAAGCAGCTGGATAAACTTTATTAAACAGGTCAGCCCCTACAGGCCCCATGAGTTTATCTCTACAGTCCTGACATAGACAGGCCTTCTATCTAGGCCAGGAGGTGTAATCTAACCACCATGCAGCACTTAGATGCTGAAAGGCACTTGGCCTTGTTACTGAATACACTCTAAAGTGACCACAGGAGCCCACTGTTATGGCTCCTCCATTTCACGATTCACAGAAACCCACTGGCACATCACATACACAGTCCAGTGCACAGTGGCAAGAGCTGCCAATGGATCAACTCAACCTAAGGGAGCTGATTCTCAGCTTGCAGTGAAATCTCACAAACTCTGCAGTCTAGGCTACTGAGACACCTGCTTCCATCACTAATTCTTTTTAGTAGCTGAAAAAAACTACATGGACACTACACTAAAGAGCTCATTTGGAACAAAAGCCAGTACAACATATGTGAAACAATATCCTAGGTCAAATCATCAACAGGAAGTATTCTATTGCAAAAGCTACCTCATAAAGTTGGTAGAAGTAACGGACTAGAAATACAAAAATAAGAGTTTCAAGCATACAAGGTGGCATGATTCATCTAAAAGGAACACATAACTTTCTATCACCAGGCTATCAAAGGCAAAAGAAAAAGTAAATCATGAAATTACCTGCAAAGAGTTAAAAATTATTTTAGATAATTAGATACAACAGATTACCATGTAGTTAGTGATACTAAAAGTACAATTCATGATATGAATGAGAAATTCAACAGAGATGGAGATAAATTTCAGCCATTCAAAAATGTTGGGACTAAAGAAAATAAATGAAATTTAAAATATGGTTGAAAGCCTCAAAAACAAAATTGAGCAGGCAGAAGAATTTCTAAGCTCGAAGACTGATCTTTTGAAATAACCCATATTCTTAAAAATGAAAGAGGGAACAAAGAAAGAATCAATTTCCAGAGACTAGAAAAGTACATTGATTTTGGCTCCAAGTATTTTAAAGTCATCTCTGTAAAGTTATTGGCTGACTGCTGAGGCAACAGCAGTGATATGCAACACATATCACTTTGCAAAGAGTCTTTGCAAAAAATAGTTTAGAAAATTCATTAAGCACATAGGTTACTTCAACCCTCAACCCTCAACAATCAGCAATAGCAAAGCTTAGGAAGGGAGAAAATCTGACTCATCAAACTGCCACTGTATAATATTCAAATTCTCCAGTTTTCAAGAAAAAGTGATGAGACATTAAAAATTAAGAACTCTATGGCCCAGTCGCAAAAGGAAAAAAAAAAGTAGATTGAAACTTTTGCTGAGGAAGCCTATAGCTCAGACTTAATAGATAAGGACTTTAAATAAACCATCTTAAAATGCTGAAAGAGTCAAAGGACACCATGGAGAAAGAACTAAGCAAAATACAGAGATGTATGGACAAAAAGAAAATATCCATGAAGAGATAAACTATAAAAATAAACCAAAAAGAAAATCTGGAGGTGAAAATTAAAACAACTAAAACAATTTTGTTTTAGTAAATTCAATGAAAAATTTACCTTCATAGCCTCCAGAAGAGACTTTTGTCCAGAGAAATCAAATATTGACTTTCGACCTCCAGAACTAAAAAGAATACATTTGTATTATTTTTAAACACTATATTTTTTGTTAACTTGCCACACCAACTATAAGATATTAACATAATACATTTGAATCAACTCCAAGCATTGAAGCCCTCCTACCTTAAAACACCATGAGTATTGCCTATTTTTCTGACTTGGTATTGATAAGTATATGTTCTGTTCATATCTGTGGAATGAATACACGAAGGTATAAAAGCTGTAAGACCCAAAGCAAGTTGTTTGCTGTCCTCCATTGTCTTATTTCCTCTAGAAATTAACATGGATCAAGATCTATTTGAAGTATTTACTGGGAGGCACTGGTAAGGGTGTGAAAAAGTGAAACTGGGAAACAGAAGGGAAGACAGCAAAGACTGATATAGAATACGCTTTCCAGAAGGTTATCCCTATGGAAAAGCAACTCTTAATTTTATTGGGAAACTTTAAGAACCAGTGTAAAACATGCATTTCAGAATTATTGCATTTGAAGGGCAAGGGGAGAAATTATTATCATTTCATATCAATCTTTAATTAAAGTTTACATAAACTCACTGGCACTTCCAATCTGTCATGTGTAGGGAGGGACAGAACACGATCTGATGGCCAGAGAAAGTTCTGGGATCCAAGACATGTGCATCCTGGTAGCTGGAATTTGACATGCATGGAAGTGATCATGGCTAGCAGATGAAACTAGCGTACTTATACTACAAAAACTATTTTAGTTAATATAGTCCCAGTTCATCTCCTTCTTACTAATAGGCACATATTTATAAGCACCACTCCTGAGCAAAGCAGTGCCTTTGACATAATAATATGTGTATTTTGTCCATTACTAGGTCTGCAGAATTTTTGACAGCATAGATCATGATTTGGTTTTCTTTTAGGTCTCTCAAAATGTTGGACACCATGGCAAGCATATTATAAGCCCTCTTGTGTTTTGTAAAATTGCATTGATTACCACTACTCTTAATATCTTACTTCTTCTTATTGAAGATAGGACTATATTAAGTTTTCTCCCTGATTGCTCTTTTTATATATTTCTTCACTAAAGTAATCACACATAAATAAGTTTAACCATACATCAATAATTATTATAGCTAGGAAAATAATACAAAGATTTTTAACTAGGAATCTTCCTTTCTCCATCCTCATCATTTTAAAAGCATAATAGTGTCAATATCTACTATTAAACTTCTTTCCATTTTTCCTATAAATCTACATAAATGTGCATGTTATTTTATCTCAAAGCATATGATTATATTTATAACTTCCTTTGCCCCTTGCCAATGTACTTGGTGATACGTCATAGACACCTCCAGGTCAAAATTAACCTAATTAATTTGATAATGTCAGAATATTGTCTTTTGTATGTACTATAATTTTTGAATCATTAGTTTACTGATGGACATGTAACTTATTTCCAAAATTTTTTGTCTTTTTAAGCTATACTATGGAAAACATAAGAATATAAATTCTAATTTGTATTCCTCAAAGTGGTATTACTATATCCAAGCATTTGGAACTCCCATAGATATTGCCAGATTATCTGCCACTTTCTATTTACACTGAAAACTCTCATTTCTTTTTAGCATTATTTTACTTACATGTGATAGGACTTGCCTAACCAGCATGAGTATCAGTAGGGCAACCTTAATGCAAAAATTTAAAACCTTAAATGTTCTAAAATCCAAAACTTCTTGAGCACCAACATGATGTTACACATGAAAAACCCCACATATGATATCCTGAGGAGTTACAGTCAAAATGCAAATACCTGAAAATATTTTACACCATTGCCTTGGGGCCATGTGTGCATATGAAACAAGTGGATCTTCATGTTTAGATTTGGATATCATCCCATATCTCTTTGTATATATGTAAATGTTACAAAATATGGTAAATGGAATCTGAAATACTTCTAGTCCCAAGCATTCCATATAAGCAATATTCAGACTGCCATTTACTTGGCTATGACTTATGAACTGGCATGGTGCTTCTAGGAGTCATCTGTATGTAGCAGTGATGTTATTCCACTCAAGACAGATTTGAAGAGGTACAAGTGATTTGGTAGAAGCTATAGCAAAAGGGGCACATTTCTGTCAAAGCAAAGGGAGTAAGATGCAGTTCTGAGGAAGTAGGACATGCCCCTTATTTTTATCAGGAGCACACTGTAGATGTTACAATGCAGGATCTAGCATATAATAATCTCTAATTGGTTTGGGTCATCCCAAAGGATTAGCCAAAATAACTAGGTTATACTTAAAGAGGTCATCAGAGGGTAGCAAAAGCCAGTGAATCAAATACTCTTACACTTATTGTAACATCTCCCCTTCCCTATCTCTTAATCATTGACTGGCAAGGTATCAGAACACTTATTTTACATACAATTAGATCTGAATTTTCAAACTCTTCTAAAATTTCATGTCACTTTGATTCAATTTCTAAAATAGTATTTTTTCAATGTTGATCCTTTAAAAAACGTTAAAACATTTTGGAATAGAGATGGATACTGACAAAATGATGAAGCATCTCTCTAATACAGTTGTGATCTTAATCAAAGATTAAGCTTTATATTGGTTGAAAATGATATCCCAGAATCATAAGATTTTCTTTCTTTCTGTAAAATTCTCATTTCAAAGAAAAATGAAAGTCTTCCTTTCATTTTTAAGGGTTTTTTCAACATAGACACAGTAATAATGGGTATATCCAAGGCCAAGTTAGTGGAGAGAGGAGGCATATGTATTTTATGTACTAACCTAGCTTTGCCAATTTCCCTGCTTTGCTGAAAAGTTCATTTTCAAAACATCAGTGCTCTATCATTTGACCACTTGCTGCTTCTGAAGCTCTAAAATTTCTGTTGAGCAGTTAATGTATGTACATTTAGAAAGTACCAGATCTTAATTCATATGTATGTAACTGTTAAATTACATGCTGCAGTGAAGTATTGACTTTTAGGGTTGATAGCTTTAATATTGCTATTTGTGTCTCTATAAATTATTTTTAGAAGCCAAAAAGAAGGAAAATCCAAGTTTTACTAATAGCTACACTAACCGTAACACTCAAGACATAATTGATGTGAATAGCAATAGCACAATTTCAGTAACACCAAACATTTTGATGTCATAGGAAAATGACTTCTAAATGCAGAATGTGAATGGTTGCAGGGAATCAGGGGCAGACTCTTAGGAGGAAATACCTGACTTGAATCTATGAGCTGAATAGAAGAGTCCAAAACCGTTAGAGACAGCAATAGAATTAGTACTACAGCTTCACGTTTAGCATACTTCGGTTTTACAAACAAATAGCACATTGATCATAATGAGATCCTCACAACTTCTAGAACTATGTCAACAACGGGAATTTTTATCTTCCTCATATGTTGTACGGAAAGTATGTGTGTGTGTACAAATGTTGGGATGCGGTTGGAGTAGAAAAGGGGTGTCTGACTGAAGAGGAAGACTCATTTAAAGTATTTCATTTTAAGAGGAATTTCAAACCTTCATGATATTTGCCTTTATCCAAGCTTGGGTTCTGGTTTCCAGCCTGGGAGAAGGAGTCTTTAATTGGGTTTGCAGGAGTTATGGGAAATGCTAACATAAGGCAGATGTGATAGAGGGAAGAAGATTCCTCAATGCAACTCTACCAGTCAAGTTTGAAAGCAGCACATGAGGAAGATCAAAGCACCCCTACTATGATGTTCAACCTCTCTGACCACTGATTCAAGGAAATATAGCCATGGGATGAACCAAAGCCAAAAATAAGCTAGGAAAAGATGTTTTAGGTTTTAGGAAAAGATGTTTCCTAAAATCTTCCATTCAAACCATCCTCTCTTCCTAACTACAGGCTCTTTCTAGTTTTCAATTTCTCAGGATTCTTCTGTTATTATTTCCCACCCAGATAGATTTTTCTTGAGAATTACTGAGTTGATTTTACCATTAGCCTTCATTTTTTTTTTTACCATAATAAAGCATTAGCCTTTCTGAGGTTCATTGCCTCAGATTGTTATTCTATAAATAAAGCCATCTGGAACATTGGTATAATATGCTGTCCCTTATCTAATATTCTTAATCTCCCGATTTATGCAAACGACAGATTCCAATGACAGCTTTTATAAATCCAGTTGGTGAGGATGCTTCTATACTAGTGGTAAATTTCTAATTTTTGCCAAATCACACTATATGTAGAGCTACTTATTTTGCTTAAGCATAAGCCCATCCCTGATTCCATTCCTTATTCACATGAGATTCTCTTGCTATGTCTACCTCATTGGTACCTGCTCAAGGTGATATCAAGTATACTGTTCTTATGTTACTCCAATTTGCTTTACTTTTGATGTTCACATGGTCCTTGGCCATTTGCCTTGTGCTGTAATTTGAACATGATTTAGCTTATGAATAGATGTAGGACTTCAAATCTCACAGTCTTCGGTAGATTGTACTGGGAGGATGTAGACTTGATCCAATTGTAGTTTTGAGGGATTACACCTAGTAAGAGGCCGTAAGGTCACTAGAGACATGCCCTTGGATGTTACTTCTTGTGAATAGAGTCTATATAAGCCCTAGTGCTGGGAGCCATGCAGGTGCACTTGGGGTCAATGAGACAAAGGTGTGAAGAGAATGGCTCCTTTGCTGGCAAGGAGCCCCCAGCTGTATGGCATGGCCTGGTAAATGTTTCTCTAGCTACTTCAATGCAGCTTCATGGATACTCAACTATCCCTGAAATCCGTTGATGCATTGTTGTTTGCCCTTGTGTGATGGCCTCTGTAACTGATGTAAGCTTAAGAACTAATGTCATTAACAACATCTTGGTAAGCGGGCCTTAAACAATTTATGCTGTCTTGACTGCTCCAATGACCCTTTGGTTGCAGGAGCTCAAGGATGTTTGTACTAACATTATAAAGCATGCTTTCAAACTAATTAAGAGGTTGTTAAGCCAGTGGTTGTAGCGGGGATTTATGTTTAAAGTTTTTTTAATGTTTTTTTCCCCTTTGTGATATATTTTCTCCTTTAAATGATGAGCTGTAGTAAGAGAAATTTAGTAGGAGTGTATTACTGATTAATATGTGCTGCCAGCTGAGGAATTCCTGGCTGCAAGGGCAGAATGGATAATGGCCTCCTTTAAGGTGAAAAAATTTGCAGAATTATCTTTGAAAACACCCACTTGACCATGTATAAAAAAGTGTGCAAAAACTTGTGAAGGTTTCTGTATAAATAAAGGAGACAGCTTTTTTCGGTTGTCCATTATGATCATCAAATTAAAATGGTTCATCTTTTTCGCCAACTCCACAAATGCTTCCTTGAGCTCTGAACTCCACTGGAGCTAGTCTCTGGCACCAGAGCTGACTCTAAATGCTCTCTTCTGCTTCCTGGATTACCATAGAATTGATTCTCCGCAAATCCTCCATCATTGTCAGTCTCCAGCCTCAGTAGGTATCAGAATGGAACGCACCTGACCTTGGACTATGAATCTCCCAAACTGTGAGCCCAAATAAATCTTTTTGTTTTCTTTATCAATAACATTTTGGGAGTAGTGATGAAGAGTTGACTAAGACATTTTACTTGCCAGTAGTAGTCTCAAGGATAAGGGCCATATTTTTTCTTGTGGTCTTTAAAGCCCTGGATCCCCCTCCAGTCATAATCAGCGGAGCACCAATAGGCAGTTCTGATAAGCAGACACCTGCATGCCTTCAGATTCCCTTGACTGAGCCCTTGCAGGGTCTACTTTCCTAATGAGTGCCCAGAAGACCCAGGAAACTCAACCCAGAAGTGCAGGCAAGCTACTATCCTACTAACCAGCAAGAGACAAAATGAAACAAATATATTTTTCTCCCTTTCTCCCCCTAAAACTGTGCTGAGACAGGTGGTCTTATTCAGGCTTGTTGGACACATTCTGTATGACAAGTTGCATTTATTGGGATGCTGTGGCCATTCCAGTAATGTTCCACTTTTACTTTTTTTTTCACCTCCTTCCCTTTTTCACAGTTTTCCCTTCTTTTGAGGATTTCAGTCCTAATAAAGTATTTAAATGTAAGCTTCTACTACTGACTGTGTTTCTAAGGAACCAGGAATAAAACATACACACAAAATTGATTATTGGTAATATGTAAGAAACATTGAAGTATGTATTCCCTTAAATATAAGCCAAAAGTTATACATGGTAGTTATCCAAGAGCTGTGGGCTACAGGAAGCTGTTAAGTGCAACATGATATACTAAGAAGTGATGGATATGAATATGGAAGACATTTGTGGAGTCCAGACTGTAATATACAATGCCCAGGGCCTGGTGCAACGGCCTAGTGGCTAAATCCTTGCCTTCCATGCACCGAGATCCCATATGGACACTAGCTGCTGTCCTGGCTGCTCCACTTCTCTTTCAGCTTCATGCTTATGGCCTGGAAAAGCATCACAGGGTGGCTCAAAGCCTTGGGATGTTGCATTCATGTGAAACACCCAGAAGAAGCTCCTAGATCCTGGCTCTTGGCTTTAGACTGGCTCAACTCCAGCATTGCGGCCATTTGGAAAGTGAATCAGCACTTGGGAGTTGTTTCTCTGTCTCTCCTTCTCTCAATAAATCAACCTTTCCAATAAAAATAAATAAATCTTAAAAGTAATACAACGGCTAAAAACTGAAAGAAAATTCTTATCAGAGGAAGATGTATGTTCAGATGTGTTTTGCTAAAGCAAAAAGTGTCACTTGTGCCATTTATTCAGTGTGATAAAGAAATCTAGGTGGCAAGATGGGGAAAAACTTCCAAGGATTTTGTTTTGCTTTGTTTTTTAATTGGAAAGTCAGATATACAAAGATGAGGAGACAGAGAGGAAAATCTTGCATCCACTGATTCACTCCCAAAGCTGTTGCAACAGCTGGAGTTGCACCACCTATGTGGGTGCAAGGTCCCAAGGATTTGGGATGTTCTGGACCACTTTCCCAGGCCACAATCAGGGAGCAGGATGGGAAGCTGGGATGCCGGGATGCAAACCGAAGCCCATGTGGCATCCCCAGGCATGCAAGCCACTAGGCTTCTGTGCCAGGCCCAAGGATGGTTTTTCATTTCAGACTTAGGATCTTGAATGGTGGCTTGGAAAAGGCTCTGATTCCAGATTTGGCTAAGGGAGTCCTGGGGACCAGCACATGGCCTTGGTCTTGAGAACATGAGTGTAAATGTTCTCTAGGCCAAGTAAAGTTCACGCAAGTATATGCTTTATCACCAATCTGCAAAACAAAGAATCCATCTTTACATGTTGTTTCCAAAATATTTTCCACTTTATAACCAACTGCTATTCATGGATTTTGGCAAGCAGAGATTTGAAATACTTATATGCATATTAGTGTAAGAGTCTCCACAGGTCCATGTATAAAACTAGAGGCTGAAAGTGAACAAGTGTCCTCTAAACGAAATGAAGGGGAAACATAATAATGGCTTTTAACAAGGTCATACTGAAAGGAAATGACAGGATAAATTGGACCATTTGAGAACTTTGCCAAGTATAAGAATTAAGGTTACATTGCTAAAAAATCTATTGAGATATTCTTGGGCTCTGAAAAAATATAATGGGAAATGGACCTAATTATTTAACCTGAGATGCAGAAAATGTAGTTCATATACATATTAATCATCCATAATTTTGGCCAAAGGTATGTTAAATAAAATGATCACAAAGATTAATTTAATATTGAATGACTTATTTTAGGAGGTATAGAATTTATTTTACAATAAGAGATATAGGGGGAAATGTGCTGAAATAAACAAATTCTGAAATTACATTTAATTTAGATTTGGGTCAGTGGATAAGATAAATTTGATTTTAATCTATATTTCTATTTTAAAATATACTTGAACAACCAAAATGCTTGAAAAAAATAGACCACATGTTCTTTACACTCAAGGAAGGATAAAGAGAGACAACATGGAAATATTGAGGGCTAACATATTTGGTTTACTCCCTTTACAAAACAAAAAGAACACATTTTATTATTTAAAACCTTTAAGTGACTTTAAATAGACTTGCTTTATATTTTGGGGGCATTCTTAAATGAGAAACTTCAAACTCCAAAAAAGTATTCTACAAAAATTCAGTCATTTACATTTGATTAATCAAGATTAATCATGGCAGGCACTTGATTCAGGTTTTTCTACATTAAGTATCTCCTATCCCAAATGTTTAGGACCAGGAGTGTTTCAGGTTTCTGGTATTTTCAGATTTTAGAATATTGGCATACACTTATTGAGATGAGACCCAAGTCTAAACAAAGAAATTCATTGATGATTTACATATATCTTATCAATGAAGGTGATCTTACAAAAAAAAATCTGTGCCTGCATTTTGTGTGTGACTCATCAATTGAGGTAGAATCTTCCACTTGTAGTGTCATGTCAATGCCCAGTTTTGCACTGTGAATTCTCAGATTAGAGATACTTAACATAAATTATTTTGTTGACTGCTAAGATGAACTCACTAAAGACATTTAAAAATAATCTCATTGTAGTTTTAAAACAGTTTTAGGCAAGTTAGCTAACTTGTCCAGTTTTCTACTTTGTAAGTAATTTGCAACTGAGGCTTTTTAAACTGATCAATATGGTTAGGCAATGTGACTTAGTACTGGCACTACCGCCAATCTGCTTGGTGGACAGAGCATCTCACGTGTGTGGTCCAGCCATACAGACTACATTTCCAAGTCTGTCACTCTTGGTCAAATGTCTTTGACAATGTTTGGATGTTTTTGCTGCTCTGGCATTCATTGTTGATGTGATCATTTCTTCAACCATGTGGAAGAAATGTGAATGTGTCCGGACATTTTTTTTAGCTAGTCAACATACAAACCAATATAGCAAAGGGGCCAAGAGCTTGTCTCCATTTGAGTAAATCCACAGCTTTTAGACAAAGCAATGCAAATTGGTGATGGTGATGCTCTGAAATGATTGATTAGATCAAATTCCAGATTGCAATATCTAGGGAATTACAGTTGGTTTTCTTTTGTTCCTTTTCAAAAAATATGTGTTTTTACTGAATTCAGGAAGACCCAAGGAATAAAAGAAAATGTCACAAAAATGATCACAGTGAAAACTAACCTTTAAAAGGCATAATATTTCTGGGCCCGGCGTGGTGGCGCAAGAGGTTAAGGTCCTCGCCTTGCACACCCGGGATCCCATATGGGCGCCGGTTCTAATCCCAGCAGCCCTGCTTCCCTTCCAGCTCCCTGCCTGTGGCCTGGGAAAGCAGTTGAGGACGGCCCAAAGCTTTGGGAACCTGCACCCGCGTGGGAGACCCGGAAGAGGCTCCTGGCTTTGGATCGGCATAGTATCGGCCCATTGTGGCTCACTTGGGGAGTGAATCATCGGATGGAAGATCTTCCTCTCTGTCTCTCCTCTCTGTATATCTGCCTTTCCAATGAAAAAATAATAAAAATAAATCTTTAAAAAAAAAGGCATAACATTTCTTAATATTTGGTGGTTTGGATTTGATTATAAGTAAACTTCACTATCTATGAAATTTAAAGACTTATTTTTAGTATATATTTTTGAAAAGAAAAGAGCAACACTCAAGTCCTTGTGACTTATGAGATCATCTAAAAAATTCATTATGGGGCTTGGCTGCGTGGCCTAGCTGCTAAAGTCCTCACTCTGAACACTCTGGAATCCCATATGGGAGCCAGTTCTTATCCCGGCAGCTCCACTTCCCATCCAGCTACCTGCTTGTGGCCTAGGAAGGCAGTTGAGCACGGCCCCAAGCCTTGGGACCCTGCACCCTTGTGGGAGACCTGGAAGAAGTTCCTGGATCCTGACTTTGGATCGGCATAGCACTGGCCATTGTGCTCACTTGGGGAGTGAATTATCAGACGGAAGATCTTTCTCTCTTTCTCTCCTCCTCTCTTTGTCTGACTTTGCAATAAAAATTTTTTAAAAATTTTAAAAATAAAAATAAAAAATTCATTGTCATGGATTTTGGAATTAAACTGAGCTTGAATTCTAGTTCAGCCACTTGCAAGCTATGAGATAAGACTTGAGGAGAATTAACTTAGCTATTGCTACCTTGTTTTTCCTATATTATTTGTAAGAATTAAATGAGATCATGCATTATAAATGCATTGATTGCAACCATTTATAATTAATAAATCATACCTTTATGTTCAGTAGAGCAAAATGATGATTGTATAAGTGAATCTAATTTCTTTTATTTATATATTTTAACTCGTTTATCGATTTTTTATTTGAAAAAAAATTACATATTTACAGAGAGAATGAGAGACAAAAGAAGAGAAACCTTCCATTCACTGGTTCACTCCACAAACAGCTTGAGAGCCAGATCTGAGCTGATCCAAAACCAGGAGCTAGGAGTCTCCTCTGGGTTTCCCACATGGGGGCAGGGGACCAAGGACTTGAGTCATCATTTCCTGTTTTCCCAGAAAATAAGCAGGGAGCTGGATTGGAAGTGGAGCAGTTGGAACATGAACCAGCATTCATATGGAATATCAGTGCTTGCAGGCAGAGCACTGCCTGCTTCTTATATATTTTAGATATATATAAGATATATATATATATATCTTATATATATCTTATATATATATATATCTTATATATATCTTATATATATATCTTATATATCTTATATATATATGTTATATATATATGTCTTATATATATATATCTTATATATATATATCTTATATATATCTTATATCTTATATATATCTTATATATATATCTTATATATATATATATCTTATATAAGATATATATCTTATATATATATCTTATATATCTATATAATATATATATATATCTTATATATATCTTATATATATCTTATATATATATCTTATATATATATATCTTATATATATCTTATATCTTATATATATCTTATATATATCTTATATATCTTATATATATATATCTTATATATATATATCTTATATATATATATATCTTATATATATCTTATATATCTTATATATATCTTATATCATATATATCTTATATATATATCTTATATATATCTTATATCTTATATATATCTTATATATATATCTTATATATATATCTTATATAAGATATATATCTTATATATATATCTTATATATCTATATAATAGATATATAAGATATATCTATATATATATAATAGATATATATATAGATATATAAGATATATATATAAGAAGCAGCACCATGCTGCTTCTTATATATTTTAGATTCTTTTTAAAAAGGGTTTATTTATTTTTATTGGATATTCAGATTTACAGAGAAAGAGAAGGAAAAACAGAGAGAAAGATCTGCCATCTATCGGTTTACTCCTCAAGTGGCCTCAGCGGCCAGAGCTGAGCTGATCCAAAGTCAGGAGACAGGAGGTAGGAGCTTCTTCTAGGTCTTCTATGTAGGTGCAGGGTCCTATGGGTTTGATCCATCTTCTACTGCTTTTTCCAGGCCACAGACTGGGAGCTAGATGGGAATTAGAGCAGTGGGAAACGAACCAGCACTCATATGGGACCCCAGTGCGTGCAAGGCAAGGGTTTAGCTATTGAGCCATGGTGTCAGATCCTATATTTTAGATTCTTAAATCACTATATTGTGTTTTAAGGAGTAAATTACTTAAAAATAATATATGAATGTATCAGTGTAGTTTAATAAGGTTATGGAAAGTGTCATTGAAATATGTTTACTTGGGGCCAGCATTTCATTTTTAAAGATTTATTTATTTTTATTGAAAGGCAGATTTACAGAGAGAAGGAGAGACAGAGAGAAAGATCTTCCACACACTATTTATTTATTCCTCAAGTGGCTACAATGACCATAGCTAAGCTGATGTGAAGCCAGGAGGCAAGAATCTCCTCTGGTTTCCCCATGTGGGTGCAGGGTCCCAAGGCTTTAGGTCATCCTCTGCTGATTTTCCATGTCATAAGCAGGAAGCTGGATGGGAAGTGGAGCAGCCGGAATAAGAACCAGTGCTCATATGGGATCCTGGAACATGGATGGCAAGGATTTAGCCACTAGGACATCACTCTGGGCCTGGGGCCAGCTTTTTGTCCCAGCAGTTTATGTGGTGCTGGTATCTCATATTGGAGCCAACTTGAGTCTCAGCTGTCTTGCTTCTAATCTAACTTCCTGCTAATATGCTAGAATAGCATCAGAAGACAGCCCAAGTTATCCTGGTTATCCTCAGGGGAGATTCAGGAGTTCCTGGCTCCTGGCTTTTGCCTGGCTCAGGCTTGGTTGTTCATGACTGTTGGGAAAGTTAACCAGTGGATGGAAGATCCCTTTCTATATCTCTCCTTGTCTCTCTTTTGCTGTGGCTTTCAAATAAATGAAATAATTCTGTTTTTTTAAAGATAAATTTTAGTGCAAAAATTTTGAAATCCACACATAAACTTTCATAACACAAATCTTCCCCACTTTTTAGGAAACCCTTTGCATATTTTTCCCATTTTTTTCTTTCCCCTCATTTTCTTATCATCCTGCTCTTCATAGGCTTAGAGAAGCAAAACATAACTATTTTCCATATTTTCATAATTTTAGGAATCCTGACCTCTTCAACTGTTGCTATTTAAAATATATGCAGAATTCAGTGTATGCTTAGGGAGGGCATTGGTTGAAATATTTCTGCTTTGGTATAACTGACATCAGCAGCTCTTGTAAAATATTAGGCTCTTAGTTCTCATGGGGAGGCACTGGGGGGACAGAAAGCAGCATGTGACACAAGTGATACAGCTGTGGTTCCTAACAACACGCTTCCAAATGGCAGGAGGTATTAGCATGATTCCACAGGAACTGCTGCCTAGCTGGTTGACAACTCAAGTGTGGACACGGGCTACCTTCCTCTCTCCCATTTTTGTTGGTCTCCCAGTGGCAGATGGTGATGCTGGTCACATTTTTCCAAGCTGTCTGGGCCACAGATGAGAAAGACTAAGCTTCTGTATTCCTTTTTTGTCCCATGTTGAAGAGTGTCAGGATTGAAATATTAAGTCACAGAAATCTCCCTGACAGTTGGTTCCTACTAAAAAATCTATTATTTTTGCTTTCAATGATATTGTTAACTAGTACAAATGAATATTAGAAAACAATCAATTTGAATATCTCATAAATAGTTAAAGGGTTATGAAACACTTCCCTAATATTCTAAGCAGGGAATTATCTTAACCTTATACTCTTAGGAGGAGGGCATGAGAAATCACATAATCAAAAGATACACAATATTTATCATTGAAATAATCCAGGAGTAATATAATAATCAAATATTCCATCGTGATTTCAAAGCCATTATCCAAATTTGTGTTGAAAAGAGAAACTAAATACAATGAATTGCCAAACCATTAATAACATTTTGATTTCACTCTACTTAGCTCTAAGAATGTTCATTCAAAATTACAAGCATAATTAAAAAAAAACCACAGAGGCCTCAAAGCAAAACACAAAAATGACATTTATGAAATCCATCAACTGCTTTAACAGCAGCTTACATTTGTATATGGTGACTCTACACTTAGAGATTTCAGATGCTTTCTCAAAATAAAAATCCTGTTATGTGGTTACTTATACAGAATTATTCCTATTTTTCAGATGAATATACTGAGACTCAACAAAATTATGTAAATTGGAAGCATCAGGACTATAATTTGGCTTTCTTCTCTTCAGAGTATGTCTGCTTTTCTACTACCTTCATATGTCATAAATGTTGATACTCATTATTTAGCTGGGCCATTGGAAGCCATCCCAATTTTCCAGAAGAGCTTGAGTATTCACATGTGTGTGTGTATATCTCTACACATGTACATGTGCATACAAGTATACATGTTTTATATACACATATGCATTATACATAGGGTCTACATTGGGATATTGTATTTATGGGATATATATTATATATGTATACACACATACATATATCTTCATACATGTGAGAAAGAAAGAGAGATCCTGGAGCTAGCATTAAATTTGTTGCATAGGTGGAACCAAATAAGCCATACCTCTTGGTGTGGTCCTCAAAAGTCCATAGAATACACACATTGTGAAAAAATTAGGCATGGATTTCAAAATTTTTATACCAAAAATAAACTTATAGCTTAATTCTATTTGTCCAAGAACTTTTTGAGGAGCCCTTGTATTTGAATTGGGTCTGTATCTGCTTGAATCATAACAATACAGTATTAAACTGCTGCTGCTTGAGGCACAGGCATCCCTTATAGGAGTGCCAGTTTAAGACCTGGCTGCTCACTTTCCCATGCAGCTTCCTGTTAATATGCCTGGGAAGATAGCAGAGGATAGCCTAAATCCGTGGACCCTACTACTCACATGGGAGACTAGGGATGGAATACCTGGCTCCTGGCTTTGGACTTACCCAGATCTGGTTGCTGTGGGCATTTGGGAAGTGAACCAGCATGTGCAAGGTCTTTCTCTCCCCACCCCCTCTCTCCCTCTTCCTCCATTTCTGTTGCTTTGCTTTCCAAATCAATAAGTATAGCTTAAAAAAAAAAAAAGAAGAAGAATACTGGAGAATTGTCACTGTGTCTGTTCTGAATTTAAGCTTAAGTAATCTGGCATCTTTCATTTTGTGCTCTTGGGACACTAAGATATCATGAAAGTAGCCTGAATACTCTGCTGAAGGAGTTATCTGCATGGAGAGATCATGTGGAGCTGCCACATGGAAACGCAGAGGCTTGGAGGCCACCTGGAGAGGGGAGCACAGACATTCCCAGAACCCTGGCTGAGCCCAGCCCCCAGCCCATCTGCCTGCTGAATTCAGCCACACTGGTGGCCCCGGGGATGCCTAACAGAAGAACCCCCAGCTGAGCATAGCCTGGGCTGCAGAAACTTGAGAAAATAAAATGAACATTGTTTCAAGCTACTAAATTCTGCCATGGTTTGCTACACTGCAATAGATAGCTGACATAAATGTCAAAGCAATGGGCTTCCAGCTTTATTACTCTATCCGAGTACACAGTTACTGAATGAGCGAATATTTCCCAATCCTATATCTCAGCATCGCAATGACAGTTCTATGAACTCTGCATTGGATGTGTTTCATCATCAGGCAGAAAGACCTGCTGTGAAAGACAGAAAAATTCATGAAATTGATTTATTTTTTTTATCAGAGCAATAATGTTGCTAATTGCTTGAACCAAAGACCCAGGCACAATGTGGCTGCTTAGATATGAAATGACACTCCATAAACTTGCAATTTCATTTCGCATCCATGAATGCATTTCCCTCCTATGAGGACTGCTGGGTATGCGGGCATTTTCAATTCTAAGGATGTCATTTGGGAAAAGACAGCAGCAGCTTGGCCATGAAACTGTAGGCTTGCAAATTAGCAAATTTTCAGTATTCTGTTCATTAGTGAAATCAATGAGATTTTAAAGGACTGAGAAAAAGTGTCAAAATATGAGTCGATGACAATGATGAAACAAACAGCACTTTAGGGGCTCTGTTGGTACATGTGGGGGAGGCTTTTATATATTCCCCAAAAGCCTCAGATCTATGACATTAACCCAGCTGACTTCTCTGCCTCTAAGTCATTTGTGACTGCAGCATTGTTTTAGCAGGGACTTTTGGGTCATTACTTGGTTTAAGCTCCTTTCTCTTCAGATTAGAACCATATCAGATATTAAGAGAGTCCCTTCCACTGTGGGATTGTGAAGAAGGTTATTTTATGTTGGTTATTAACTTCCTGCATATAGTTAAGTTGTAATGCCAAAAAAATCTTGGTTTACATAATAGGAATACATGATTCAGTGGGAGAGGGAAGGGGCTGAATTGGCATATGGCTAGATCTAATTCTTCCAACTCTTTCATCTCATCCTCCAATGACTTGTGTAAATTCTTCTCAAGGCAGCTGTTTGCTAAAAAATTAGTAGATGGTGAAGATAAGCACAATGCATAGAATCTGCCTTCAAAACGCTTTGAGTTGAGTTCAGAAAACAGTGATGGGAAAACACTGAACCTATTCAGAGTCAGAAAGCCTCAGAGGTGTTAAGGATGAAACCAGTCTCCTTTTCATTTGAAAAAGTAGGCTCAAATAAAATGAGCATTTTGATTGCCTTTTTTTTTTTTCAACAGCAAAATTTCCTAATCCTCATGTCTTTTTGGACAACATAAATGCCTACCATCTTGAAATTCATCAACCAAGCTGTGGAAACTTATATTTAATGATGCCTTACAGTTTGAGATGCACTTCACTGGTAGTTTTCTTAATATAATTAATCCTAAAATGTAGATGGAACATGAAGTATTGTTTCTATATTGGGGATAAAATAATTGATAGGGAAAGCTCAACAGAGAGCTTAAAAGTCAGGCAACAGTATACTGATGGATAACAGGTTGTAGATTTTGAGTAAAAATTCCTTAGACTTATAAATTCTATTATGTCCAGTCACTGCAATTGGAAATAAGAAGGCAGCAACTGTGAATAGGAAATTTGCACAAAAAGATGAATGAGTATCCCTGGGTGTACTCAGGGTAGCACTTGCTGTGGATAAAGGGGAATTACAAGCTCAGGTCACAGGGGTTGCTTGGATGCCATTAGGAAGGGATTAGTCTCAATTTATTAACTTTAAATGGATGTCAAAAAGTACATGGACTCTCAAAGTAGAAAAAGAATGATAGGACAAATACAGTGGAAATCTCTTGTTGTTTTTAGGGTTGGCATAACACATGCTTCCAGTGCAGAGGAGAGTGTTAGGTTTATCATAACACATCTATTTTCACTGTAATGTAGGTATGCATGTATGTGCACACACACACACTCAACCACATCAGACAGAAATATCCATACGCACATAATCTGATATTCACATATGTCACCATCTTCACTTGCTATATTAAATGGACATTTAACCCAGAGAAAAGATCAGGCCCTTTCTATGTTCATCTGTATCATACTGGATTGCTAAGAAACCTTCAGCATCATTTTGAATAGAACTAGAACAAACGACACTGTTTTCTGCAATCTCAACTTGAGTTTTCATGCTCGAGTTATGGTGCAGAGGACCTTTTGCATCTTTTCCCACCCCTATGATATTCCACAGTGTTTACTCACTTATAATGCAGACATACAGACATAGCTCCCATCCACTGATCAAATTCCCAAATGCCATCAATAGCTGGGCTGGAAGCAGAAATGAACAGGGTGCATTTTCTAGAGCAAAACTGAAGACAGGAAGCAGATGGATGGAATATTCAGCTTGAATTTCTAGTATCTAGCACATAATTCAAATTCTTTGTGCTTCAGTTGTCTTTTTAGCAAATTGAGGATAATTAGAATATTGCCCAATTGCTTCCTGATGGAAGCTTAACTATGTTAGAAATTTCCCAGTACTGCTTTAACATGCAAGAAACAGGTTTACTGCAAATATGAGGCTGTTGCTATTTTTTCCAATGGCTCTGTGAACTCAAATAAGAGATAATCCTCTGTACAGTCTGTATGAACTGGCATCTTTTTTCTCTCCTTTTTCTTGAGGAGAGCTAAAGGAAAGACGCAGTTAATCCTATTGTGGAAAATGAAAAAATTCCTCCACAGCCCAGGCCAGACATTTCTCATGCTTTGTCTAGCTGTCTCTAATTTTCTGTTTGATTTTCTACCACTCACAAGCAAGATAGAGGGTTGTTTTGGCAGAAATCAAATGTGCAAAAATGTTTTACCATCTGCTGGAATATTCTTGGATGTTATCCCTCCAGAAGCACTCATTATTAAAAATATTTATTGGACATGAACAATATATCAAATTCTGTTCCAAATATGGCTACCTTGCAGTTACTACTCAAACAAGAATGAAAAACAGTATTTATTGCATTTAAATGAATAGGTTTTGCCAATGTAAATCATAGAAAGCAGAAGGTGATTGTTCAAATAATTGGGTCTTGCCACTCATGTGGGAGACCTGGATTGCATTCCTGGCTTTAGGCTCTGATCCTAACCCAGTGACAGTTAGTGTGGACATTCAAGTAGTAAAACAAGATGAGAGTGCCCACTCTCTTGCTAGCTCTCACTCATTCTTTCAAATAGAATTTTAAAAATAAAAATAACCAATTAGAATGGGCAAGAGTTAGCTCTGTGCTTTAATTCTGTTGCTTTTATTTTAAATATTTATTTCATTTTTATTGGGAAGGCAGATCAGATTTGCAGAGAAGGAGAGACACAGAAAGATCTTCCATCTGCTGATTCACTGCCTAAGTGGCAACAACAGTCAGAGTGGAGCTGAGCCGACCCAAAGCCAAGAGCCAGGAGCCAGGAGCTTCTTCTGGGTCTCCCATATGTGTGCAGGGTCCCAAATCTTTGGGCTGTCCTCTACTGCTTTCCCAGGCCACATGCAGGGAGATGGATGAGAAGTGGAGCAGCTGGGACCTCAACCTGTACCATCATGGGATCCTGGCACTTGCACAGGAAGGGTTAGCCAACTGAGCCACTGTGTTGTGCCCCATTCTCCTACTCTGGACACAGCAAGTTATTTAAAGCAAAACCATGTTTCTCTTATTTAGACTATAAACAGCTCTAAACACTATGCATAGATAACAAATGTTGATTAAGTGATAAACTTGTGAAGTTGTTTCATTAGATAAGTTGCAAATTCATTAATCAGCAGATAGTATTTACTATTCAAGTACATGAACATTTGCTGTTTTTGTTTTATTTTCTTCTCTGTTGTTTAAAGATTTATTAATTTATTTGAAAAAGCAAAGTTCAGACCAGACCAGCATACCTCCATAGATTTTTATATGTTGGTTCACTCTCCAAATGACCACAATGGCCAGGGCTGGGCCAGACTAAAGTCAGGAGCCTGGAGCTTCATCTGGGTTTCTTACATAGATGACAGAAGCCCAAGTAGCTCTACTTACACTTCTTTTATTTCTAGTTATTACTTCTAATATATATTGCTTTCCCAGGTGCATTAGAGAAGCTGGATTTGAAGTGGTGCAGCTAGGAGTAGAACTGGTACTCCTAAGGGATGCCAGAATTGCAGGCAGCAGCTTAATCCACTGAGCCACAGTACTGGCTTATCTTTATTTTCAGTATCTAGCACGTAGAATCATAGAATCTGATGCTCCAGTTTAGGTTTACAGAAACAGACAATATGGGGCTTGAAACACCATTTGCTAGTTTTCTAGCCTTTGCTGCAGGTAGGGAACTAGAAGATGACCTAATTACAAAAATTAGGAATTAGTAATGCTAAAACTCTAGTGCTCTTGAGTAATAGCATTTGTCACTTTAGAAGTGTAGTGGTAAGAGAGTTAACAGTGGGCTGTGATGACCAGTGTTCCTGGAGGTAAATTTTTTTTCCCTGAATTCCTCATAGTTCTCACTCCTATAACATGATACTCATTGCCTGTTTTCTAAAACTCACTCTGCGACTTTCTAGGTAATTGTCTAGCTCTGTTGTTCAATGAATTTCTCTTTCAACTTATATAAGGGAGATCAATTTCTGTTGCTTTCATATAAAGCAGTCTAACTTACACGTCATCATTTCCATAGTATGTGTTATATTAACGGCCCTTGTTCTATTTACCTAACACTATTTTGTGTTTCCCCTTAAGCAATTCTAACACTATATTCTATTGTATTCTTAACTATTTTCTATGTGTTCATCTTATCTTCCCTGTGATATCATAATGCTATTCCTTCCTAGCAGAAATCACATTTTCCTTCTTTTTAACCTCAGAGACACAGCAGGAGCCTTAAAGAGTACATGCCGAACACACATTTTCCTGATTAATAACATCCAAATAACATCAGAACCATAATGATTAGCACAGTGGGTACATGAACCAATAAAATGTAGACCTCTTTCTTTCTGTATCAATTCAGAGAATACATGAGTTTCCTAAAGTTAAAATCCGGTGCTATAGAAGAGGAACAAAAGAGTTTACTAGTTCAAACTACTTTGAATTTAATTTAGTCAAATCAATTTTTATAACTAGACAGTCTTAAGATGGAAACTGATTGTAGGTGTAGCCTTCAGGCTAACATTAGATAAAGTAAGAATGAAAATAGGGCTTTCCAATATCATTGGTCTACCACCATTGTTAAACCAGAAAATAATACAGGCTCTTCTTCCCTGCCCCTAATTTTGCTTTCTCTCCCTGCCCAAGCTTACTCACATAACAAAGTAAGAAGAAGTTGGTATAGGATCATCAAAAGAGTTCACAATGGCTGCAGTCTCTCTCAGCACAGACATGGACTGTGTTTTGGATGTGCAAGACTGGGCCATATTCCAGCATCAATTGGAGTTCATGAGAACCAGGATGGGTGTTGGATGGGCTGGGCTAGGTCTCTGTTCCTGCTGAGCCACGTGTGAGCTATGTCTGGGTATGGACTAGGCTTGGCTGGGCTGAAGCACCAAACATGAAGAACCGGAATGTGTGAGGGCCAGTCAGGAAAGACCAGCATTCCTGCTAGTACAGGAGGTGGACTAAGTAGGGCTGACCCATGGACCAATCACTGTGTGAGAGATCGGCCATTGGGAGAGGTTCTGATGGAGGAGCTTGACAACTTCTTTGTCATGACACAGTCCCTACAGTTAGGTGCAAGAACCAAGAAAGCTCTGGGGCAAGCCAGGCTGGGCCAGTTCATATCACTCGCTGGTAAATCTGAGAGTCAGAATGTTGCATGGGTTGTGCCAGGTCAGGCTGAAATACCAGCCAGTTCACATTAGGGCTGGGACTGGGGGCTGGCTGTACTGGCTAGGGTATAGTCACCACCAGTGTGAGCTGGAACTGGGGGTGGGCTGGACCCGGCCAGCTACAACACCCACTGTCAAATGCTGATGTGAGGCAGGCCATGCCAGACTGGGGTACAGCATCCAACCAGCACACATGAGACCTGGGATAGAATGGGCAAATCCAGTATGGGGGCTGCAGGGAGCTTCCCTGCTGGACTACTATTCTCACTGGTGAGCATGAAAGCTGGGATTGGGGGCAGACCAGACCAGGAAGGGCTACAACATGTGTTGGCCTGCATGTAAGCTGGATTGGCTACAGGCCAGGCTGGATGAACTGCACCTACTGGTACATACATAAGCCAGAGTAGATGAGGGTTGGTTGTGCTTTGCCACAGCATCAGCTAGCAGATGCTGGCACAGTGGGAAAACTCTGCTGAGCCAAACTACAGTACCACCTGGAAGAGTGCAAGATCCGGGAGTGGGAGTGGGTCCAGTAGGGAAGCAGTGGGCTCCTCCCTCTTGGGCTGCCACTCCAACTGGTGAGCATGAGAACCAGGACTGGGACAGGTATGGCTAGACAGAGAGTGGCACCCGCCAGCATGTGTGTGGGCAGGATAGTAGGTCTGGTTGGGTTGAACTAGGTTTCAATGCCTATTGACACGTATAAGAGCTGAATGGGATGTGGGACAGAAAGAACCAGTCTACTGTACATACTGGCAAGCACGGGAACCAGGGTGGGCAGTGGGCATGGTGGGGGTTACTGTGAGTCACTCTGACTAGGCTGCATCTCTCACTGGTTTGTGTGGGGACCAAGTGTGTGTTTCACAGGATAGGGCTGGACTGCAACACCCATTGGTTTGTGTAGAAGACAGGGCTGAAGACAACTGACCCAGTAATTGCAACTAAGAGAGTGTACACAGGCCACTTTGGGTGATGGACTGTGTCGAATCCTGTATTGTCATGCACACACAAGAATCAGAATGGAATCACCTCAGATGACGTTTCTTTGGGGATCCTCCCATCTAAACCGCTGGACTCAGAACTATAACCTTGGAGGAAATTGCAGAATCCATGATCTGACCGTGGAATGCATGTGTCAGAGCTGGGCCTCCTCAGTGACTTAGCTGGAGCACATGGAGGATGTGGCAGTACACTGGAGCCTGCAGAGGACACCTGGTACCACAGTAGAGGACAGAACAAATCAATCAACTACCCCAGCCAAGAATTGGCAGTGAATACCTGGGCAAACGGAAACTCTAAGGGGGACTATGTCAGTCAATAGATTCTGGAGAGATTTCATTGTGACTGGAGGGGCAAGATCGGTTGCAATGCAGAATTGCTGAACTATCATAATCACTTAAGCAGGACCCTCGGAGTATGCCCCACATCGAGAAACCTGGCATGGCTGGGAGACTGGGTGTGGCTTCTCCCTTTACCTCTCCCTTCCCCCTAGAAACAGGAAGGAAAAAAGAGAATGTCAAAACAATGGTCCACCCACTTTGCTCTAACCCTTGACCCTAATGAAATATGTAAAAATTACCAAAAATAAAATTTATACAATAAAAAAAGCATGGAGGGAGGAATGGGAGTGAAGAAGAAAGCTCTTAAAGGTGGCCTTGGATGTGAAAACGTTTCTGGGGACTGAGCGACAGTTCTAAAAGGGGGACTCTGATAAGCAGCACAGGGAAGAACTGCTTGTGTCAGAGTGGTGATTATATCTGATTTAAATCATCAGAATCTGATTCTACAGATGTCAATATTATGATGAGTCAATGTTAAGCAGCTCATACTTTTATGTATTCACTCAGTAATCATTGATTAAAGACTTCTTTAATGTCCTGTGTTGCTCTGGGATCTGGAGCTACAACAGTGAATGGGACAAACAAAATCATTGAACTCACAAAATAAAAAAATTAAAAATTTTAAAAAAGCAAAGCAAAATCATTGAACTCAAGAAGCTTACATCCTAACAAGTAAGATAGATAATAAGCCCTCAGAGAGGCAACTCTGAGGTATGGTAGGTATCAGGTAGTGCTAAGTGCTATGAAGAAAAACAAAGCAAGACAGGGAGCTACAGAGTCCTTGGAGCTGCTACTTTAGGCAGGGTCATCAGTAATGGTCTCTCTGAGGTGGCTATATTTGGGAAGAGACTTCAAAAAAAAAAAAAAAAAAAAAGAAGGATGTAATCCAAGCAGACACCTATGGGCAGAGTGTTCCAGGGAGAGAAATTAGGCCAACATCCCTGAAACCTGACTGTACTGGAGTTGCTTGAGAAAAGGCAAATTTTTCCAGAGCCGAGTACCCCAGATGAACAATGACAAGAGACAGGAGAGCAGGTTGGGCATTTGATGTGCTGAGCAGATTTCTCTTCAATGAGGCCTTGTAGCCCCAGCTGATGGCAGTAGCATGGGTAGTCTTCAGCTGGCAGAGGTTCCAGGAACTGCTCCAGCCGCTGAAAGCCACCTCAATCAATTTCTTGCTCTTTCCCAGCGAGGTCCACCTCTAGTGCCTGACCTAGAGTTTATCTAACAGAGGTGCTGCCTAGTAGAACTCACACCAAGTGCTAGTAGCACTGGTGGCCTGGATACTAGGCTAGAATCAAGGTGATTAACAATTGCTCAGAGTCAAATCTGTTATGGTTTATTTGAAAGTTCTATTTAATTCTGACTATTTTTATAATTCCTTTTACTTATTTCAAGTTTTATTATGATGCGCTGGTGAGTTACTGTTTCTTCCTATTATAAAACACAGAGTTTGGACCTCTTCAACTGAACTTGCAAGTTGCAACTATTTTGCAACAAGCAGTAACAACTGAAAAAAAATGACAAACATTTCAGTGCCATTTTTCAGTTTTCTATGGGGCATGTTCCAACTTCCCCCTGTTGTTGACCCTTATCCAGGCCCTACTTGTTTTTCTTCCACCCCAGCAATTTGGATTTGACATTTTAAATTGACCTTCCAACTATTGATCCTTAGTATTTGCTAGGGATTTTGACTCATCATTCCTTTTGTATCTGCCAGCTCATGGCTGACATATAAGATGCTCCTGATTGGCTCTGAGCCTAAGATTCTACCCCCATTTTAGCTACTGATGATTCTGCCCTTCTGGTAGAGGCTGTCTCACTAGCTGGCTGTCTTCCCACTGTGCTCTTTCTGCTTCTCCATGACCATCTCCTCTTTGCATGAGCACACACTGAAAACCTATAACTGCCATTTCTTCATTTCTTCTCCCTCCTGTGAGTTCCTCTTTGAAACCACTCTTATTTTACACTCTTCCCTCTGGACCATAGCCTTCAAGCAACCAAAAGAGGTCTCTTGGACCTCTAAGGATGAAGGAATCACAACCTGTGCTACAAGGCTTATACATTTACTTACATTACTTATCACAATAAATATAACTATTAAAGCTAATTCATTGAGCACAAAAAGCCTTCTGTGCCTGCTGTTGCTGTTGCTAAGGATGCCTAGTGTGTCATATACTGGATAACTTAAACAGCATCAATTAATTTTTCTCAGTTTTGTTGGGCTGGATGTTCAAGATCAAGGTTTGATTTCTGGGAAGATCTTTCTACCCAGCTTGTAGATGTCTGCCTGCTTTTGATATCCTCATGTGACATCTCTGTGCAATTCTGATGTCTCTTCTTCCCCATTATAGGACACTGATCTGTTGGGTTAGGGTTAAGGTTAGGGTTAGAGTTAACTTTTTTAAAAAGACATTTATTTTTATTGAAAAGTCAGTATATAGAGAGGAGACACAAGAGAGAAAGAAAGATCTTCCATCTGCTGGTTCACTCCCCCAAAAGCTGCAACAGCCAGAGCTAAGCCAATCTGAAGCCAGGAGCCAGGAGTTTCTTCTAGGTCTCTCATGCAAGTACAGGGTCCCAAGGCCTTTGGTCATCCTCTTCTGCTTTCCCAGGTCTCCAGCAGGGAGCCAGAAGGGAAATGGAACAGCTGGAACTTGAACCAGAAGCCACATGGGCTCCTGGCGTGTGCAAGGCAAGGACTTTAGCCACAAGACTACTGTGTTGGGCCTGATCTCATTTAACTTTAATTCTCTCCATAAACTCTACACAGAACAGCACACAGTGGCGAGCTTTGACTCTTAACTAATTTTAGCTTTTTGTGTGTGGGCATTTTCTTTGCTTTCACCTATCTAAGGAGATCATTTGGAATTTTGTTGGACTAATTAATCAAGAGTTATAAAATGTTTTTGTGTTTCTGCCTTCTTCTTGAGAGATAGAAGTCTAATAAACCCATAAGAGAAGTTGGGGATGGGAGGGTCTAAACTTCTAAAGTAGATTTTGCCCCCAGAAATCCACTGAAAATGCTCATAAGAATCATATAAGTATTATTTTCTCAGTTTTAAAGGTAATAGAGCTTCATCTTACAATACTACGTGACTTAATCTCTGGGTAATAGGGGATAGGAAGATCCACTTAGCTTTGAGGCTGAGGAGAAAGACTGCAGATAAAGCTAACTGTATACTCATCAAATCTCAGCCTTAGCAAAGAAATGCTCTCTTGTAAATTTTTTAATTATGTGAATTCTCTCTTCTCAATTTCCCTTTAGGCAAAGCTCCATGGACACAAACACAAGCTACTAACAAGTAAGGGGCTTGATTTGTTTCCTGGACTAGAGCTGTAAGGAATCTATCTCTGTCTTTTATCTCTGAGGTGTTAAAAATGATAGCATTGATTTGGTTTCCATCGTAAAGGTCAGTCTTACACGATTTCCCAAATAAATGACAACAAATAGTTCCTATACAAGTGCTAGCTTAATAGGGAGCTTTCATAATGTAGTAAATGATTCAATGTTGAAAAGGTAAATTTTGTACATATTACAAAAAAGATCATTTTAAGATTTCTGCATCCTTATTCAACTTATGATGCCATGGAAATACTTTGTTTCTTTTAGCTTTAGTTAGATGTGACTGGCAGCAGGTAGAGAAAGAAGACTCCAGCTATTTTCTAGGCAATCAGAAGACATCTGGTTGGGATTCTAGTTCTACTGGTTGATGTGCTCATATATTTGGGGCTTAGCCTGTCTGAACCTTAGTGTCTTAATTGAGAAAATGATAGCAGTTTCCTTATGTAGGACTATCTAGAGTGTTCAACATGATAGAATAACCTGCATATAGAAATCCCTCAATGCTAATTCTTGCAGAGGACAAGTCCAGTCTCACATTATAAGTCTGGACTCTTCAGTTCAATATTTTGATTTGTCAGTGACATGTCAGAATAATCTATTGACATCAACCTATGATTTATGTCATTCCTCTTGCTGTGAAGAATATATGAGATATTTTCACCTCTGTCTCAGATCCAAACAGGTATTTCAAGCTTTGGTTTTTGAGTTCAGTGTTCTTTGCTAATAAATGTGTTACTGGTTAACATACTGAAAAACTAAATTATAATGTTCAGGCTCACAAGAAAGCCTCTTCTAGATTTTTACTGTAAAAAGATGAGACTCACAGAAGCAGAGATGGGTGAAAGAGGAAGCAGGCGTTTGAGAGAACTTTTCTTCAAGACCCAGCAGGGTTTAATTTAAATGAGAATTTCCCATATTGTCCTATAAAGTATGGTGAGGGTCCAATGACTCTTCCTCCATGGACCACCAAGAAGCGACCAGAGGACTGAGGACTAGGAAACATGAGGTTGAAGATTCAGATAAGATTCCTGGGCCATTTCAGGCTTGGAAAATCATCATCAGCCAAGGCTATAGAGCCCTGTCTGTGCTAAGTAGTGTAAAACCTGGAATCAGAGTAGGCCAGGCTGTACTGTATCATCAAGCCACCTCTGAACTCAATGGCTTCAAATAACAAAGGTCTGTTTATCACTCACTCTCTTAATGATTGACTGTGGCTCTACTCCACACTGGTAATATTTATAGCTCCAAGATTCATGAGTTGCTACTCTATGGACAAATTAAGAAAACCTGCAGTGGCTCAGAGCTTTTATCTGAAAATGACATATGTCATCTCCATTCACAGTTCACTGACCAGAGAAAGTCATACAGTGAAACTTAATTTCACATAGGCAGAAATGTAATCCTACCATTTGTCTGAAAGGAGAATGAGCAGAATATTGTAGAATGTTGCAGAATATTATAAAATGATTCTTCTGCCTTTAATAGTCTGCCTTTCTGGCCAGTAATTGTTCAGTATCACTCATCCCAAAGGAAACAACCCAGAAATCCCATTCTGTATTAGCATCAGGCTAAAAGTCCAATGTCTTTGGAGGTATATGGCAGTCTCTATATCTAGGAGTAATGGGTAATTATGATAAAATCAAATCTGGATGGAATTTCTCTTGATTCAGAGATGTACGGATTAAAACGTAAAAGTATCTCCACATATACACTATATAAGGTCAGTTTGATAACGTTGCTCCTAGTTTTGAATTATAAAAATGGACGATGGTGATTTGTAAAGATTCTTCTGAGAGACACTGGGACGGCCCTTGTAGAGCTTCAGCTTGCCAAGTCTATACTCATTTTGATTGAAAGAAATAGTCATTTTGCCCTACAGGTAACCTTGAAGTTTATTCCAAAATCTATGATAGAAAAAACAAGCTTATTAAAAAAAACTTGTTCTCATCTGATATTTTTGTCTGATGCCTAGGATATCTCTTGAATAGAATGTTTCTTATCTGACACTCAGAGTGTTTCTCATGAATGTTTCATATTTGTTGAGAAAGTGCAGGTATATTCTGACTAAATATGGTCCACTTTTACTACAAAACCCTTTTTCTCCATGTCAAAGTACAGGAATCCACTATCTCACAGCAGTCCAAGACTTAGCTTCTTTCCATAGGTCTCTCCAATAAATTACTTTCTATATATTCTTGAATTTGTCTTCTTTCTTTGCTTTTTCAGCTCCTTTCACCTTTAATGCTCAGTTTTCATACTGTGGTATTTTCCAAAAAGGTCCTTTAATTGGGAGGTGAAAAAAAATATTTAGTCACTAATTCCCAATTATGTTCTTTTGCCCATAGTTGTCACCCTTCACCTAAGGGACAAGGCATAGGAAAAAGTGCTATCCAACGGAATATATTTCTGCACAGTTTTGGATGCCACAAACCTATACTCATGGTAGCCACAAGCCTCCTTTTAGAGACTCTTAATAGAGAATTTTTTTGCCTCTTCTACCACTTGGGGAACTGCATCCTTCCAATTTTCACCACTCTTTTCAACTTGCATTCTCTGTGTGTGTGATCTCTTTCTGCCTATCTTTTCTAAGGATACTTACAATCCTATTTGGCTTTACCTGGTTAATCTAGGGTAACATTTTTAATGTCAAAAACTTTAATCATATTTCTCTTTTTTGCTTATTAGTTATTAGTTGTTAATAGAAATAAACAGGCTCTATAAACAGTTTGAAGTTTATTCAGGGCAGAATTTGAGTAACCTAGGCCTATGAGAAACAGAATGAGTCTTGAACATGTTCCAAAGTGGCCAAATTTGAGTTCGAATCTATATATTACAGATGGTAAACTTTAACTTACCATTATGCATTAACATACAACTGGTTTGGCCAAAAACTGTGGACCTCAGGTACGAAGGGATGAAGTTTTCACTGGTTCTAACATGATTAGTTACAAACAGCTTTTAGAGACAAGGTTTGCTTAAAAGAAGGCCACTAATTAATTTTTAGAAAACCATTTCTGGGAAGAGATAAGGAATG
Source organism: Ochotona curzoniae (assembly GCF_017591425.1). NCBI lineage: Eukaryota > Metazoa > Chordata > Mammalia > Lagomorpha > Ochotonidae > Ochotona > Ochotona curzoniae. The sequence continues at coordinate 12,569,204 of NW_024465023.1, read as the reverse complement.
TGTAAAGAACAAAAGATTGTGCAAGGTTGCTTTAGATGGTTATGTCAAAACACTCCATGTGTACATTGCCTAGGTCAAATTGACCCAGTGGATAAGATTAATAGCCCTGTCTGGATACATCTCAGATAATTCTTAGTAGGTATTTCTCCTGAATATTTTCAGGCTTTTGTTCTCAAGGTAACATTTAGTTGTTCCAGGCATTAAGACTTGCTATCATTGGGTGCCCATTATTCAACCAACTATAGGATATATTTAGGCCAAGTTTGGTAGGATATATCTACACATCTTTGCAGTTGTTTTATTCTACAGTTGAGTTGTTACTAGCTTTGCTGCTACAGTAATGTTTCCCATGAGGCTGATGCACCTCATATCCTAACACAAAGCTATAGGGTCAGGTTAAGATATGACCCTGTCCTGTGGAGCTAGGAAGTGTGGAGGTAAGACGTGGAGGAGAGCAAATATAGAGAAACAGAAACTGGTCTGTGAAAAAAAATAGTTTCGAAACCACAGCTTATCTATGAAATAAACTTACTACAGATATTCTTAAGTTTGGCAACCCCCAAAATGTACATACCACATATTTTTTTGTTTAAAAATTTCTTTTTTCCCTGAGAAGGGTCTATGAAATGAACAATAAACAGACTATCTTGACAAAAGCATAGAAACTTAATACTGTCTCGAACTGTGGAGCCATATGTGAAGTACGTGACTCAGAAAAGAGACAGATAGTTAAAGCTTAAATGGAATCATGAGTGATCTAAAGAAATAGGGCCTTGAGACTGCTGAGAGCAGGTGGCAATGTAATTTATGGAAGGATAAGGGGAGGAAATGCACCTGAACATAGGGTCAAGTGCTAGACTCCCAATTTCTTCTTCCTGTGGAAAGATCCTTCCTGGGAGATAGGGAGATTTCAAACAGAAAAAGCTCTTCCATCATCTGCTGTTTACTAAAACAGATGGATATAAATTTCTTTTTATTAAAGGAGAATTTTCCAGAGTCATTCCTTTGTCTGCAAATGTTTGCAGATTCTCTGGATAACAAACCTGATATATGCTAAAAAAGGTATTTGGGATGGGGCATTTTGATCTCCCTTAATATCATCATCCATAACAGGCTGTAAAGTAGAAAGATCTGAACTGTGCGAATGAAGCCTTTCTCTTCTCAAAAGACTCATGTCACGGATTGTTCTTTAATTATATCAGGCAATAGAAATATCTCATTCAGTTCCAGATTTCAAGATATTTGTATGCCCAAATAAACTTAAATTTCCAAAAACAAACAAACAAAAACTTTCATTTTTTTTTGAAAGGCAGAGAAACAGAGACAGATATTTCACCTGCTACTTCACCGCCTCTCCTGGCCAAATTCCTGTAACAGCCAGGACTGGGGCTAGGATGAAGCCAGGAACCTAGAACTCCACCCAGCTGTCGCATGTGAGTGGCAGGAACTCCCTGTCTTTCAGGGCATGCATTACTAGGAAGCTGGAATCAGGAGCAGAGCCTAGGTTTGATCCCAGGTCCTCTTATAAGGTATACAGGTATCCCAAGTAGCAACTTAACTATCACATTAAGTGCACACCTACAAACCTATCTTTTAATTCCATTTACCATGAACTTTTTGAAATAGTTTTATAGGCTCTTATATTCATAAAGGGAAGCTGCTTATAGAGTCTAATTTCTGTCTCTTTTTTTCCATGTTCTTGTCTTAGGTATCAGCATGAATCCAGTGCTGTCCCCAAGCTTGGCTAGGAAAACAAACACTTATGGATGAATAATTGAATGACGGATATCCACTCCCAGTATATGCTAATCTCCTTCCCTGGAGCACACTGGGCCATCAGGGATGTTTGTGGATTCCCCTGCCAAATGAATTGGCCCTCCTGCATCGCGTTGTTATGGTGGCATCAATGGAAGTGTACAAAAGTGTTCTCTGAAGCTGGTTTATTATCTATTGTAAGGATGCTATTGAGAAAAGTTGCCCATTGCATTCCTGCTTATGAGAACCCAGGGGAGATAGTTTGCTCTGGCTCTCCTGAGGATCAGGTTTGATTTTTGACATATGAATGCTGCAAATCATGTGTCTTGTTTTGTTTCTCACATATCATGTCTCCAGCACAACTAGGAGGACTTAGAACAAGAATTTCAGGTACCACAATGAGTCCTGGTTTCATCTCAACTGCTCTATTTGCTTTTCATCTATTCTACTTTCCTAATTTGCTTCTTATTAATTCGTTTTTATGTTATATATTGAAATGCATTTACATAAGCCTTTCTAATGGCTATCTGAAACAACATAGGCAGAAATAAATAATAACAAGGGATATGCATTTCAGGAACTAATTAAATCAGTACTTGGGATGCCTACATCCCATGTAAGAGTGTCTAGTTCAAGAGCCAGCTCCTCTCCTTCCAATTCAGCATCCTACTAATGCATGCATGTGAGTTTCTGCCACCTGCATTGGAGACCAGGATCAAAATCTGGGCTCTTTGCTTTGGCTTGCCTCAGCCGTGTATATTACAGCCATGTGGGGAGTGAATTAGTGAGTAGAAGATTCTTCTGTGTTTCTCTATTCCTTTCAAATAAAATGAAAATAAAGACAAATCATAAAAGAAACTGTATAAATAATCTAAATATCGCACTGAGTGGTTAAAAATAATACAACACCTAAAACACATTTTTCTTCAAGATACTATTGATAAGGTATTATTAATAACAGAAATTTTCTGCACAGAACTCCTGCCAGATAATCACAACAGAGGTTAGTGAGGAAAAAATCCAATTTTCATTAGTGAAATCTTAGACATTTTTAGCACAGGAACAAAGAATATGCAGACTCATTTTTAAATTCCTTATCCTTTCTTTTTTACACTGTGATTACTGTTTCTTTAACAGTACAAAAGTCCTCTGGGCCTGTCAGATGTTTCTTATTCAAGTAGGTTTAGTCAAATTACATAAAGCAAGGACCACAAAGGCCTTCCTAATCTGCAGGCTTCCTGCTCCTGTGAGAACTTGGGCCTTGTGTTGCTTCCCTTTCCTGAGTCAGCATTTGGATAGTCCAAGGCTGTGGGGCCCCAGTTAGAGTACTGAAATCAAAAGCCTTGAGAGAGATGGAACAACACTCAATATTTCAAATCTGAGAGGGAGCCTCACTCTTGAGATGGCAGAATAATTTGTAGTTAATATAATTCAGAAAAGCAGGACCAGGGAAATTGAAGAAAATGAAAAACATATGCGTGCATGGATTTCATTTTGCTTTGCACCAAAATAAATATATCCTTTCATGCCATTTTCCACAAGCTTTTGGATCTATACTCGTAGTGTTTCTATAACCCCATTTAAATTAATTGTGGTGCCATACTATAGAATGATAATGCCTCTCTAGCTGGAGAGATGCCCAAAATATCTAGATAAGATTGAAAAACGCAAAGTCATTTTGTGCATGTGGGGCTGAATCTGGTTTTTTTTTTTTTTCAATACTGAAAGGAATATGCTTTTGGTTTTTACTGATTGATAGAATTTATAAGTCTAGTCTATGTAATTCCTGATAGTTTTTTTGTCTTGTGTTTTCTTTCCAGTCCTTGTTAATGTTATCCTGAATTAACTGTTGATAGAATTTTTCCAATTATTTTCAAACAGGATAGAGTCTGACGGATCTTTTTCCTTCACTACAATTATTCTTCCTACTTTACCAGCTTGTAATTGCACATCTAAATCAGATTCACTTTTTTTAAATTCTTTAAAATTTGTCTTTGATCTAATACCCAGATTTAGAGTTAGGTGTAGTTAGGTTTTATTTTAAGATTTATGAAACAGTTTTATAGTCTACATCTCCCTGATTGTCAAAGTTCTTATGACCTTGACATGGCATTAGTTTATTTACTTCCCCAGGCTCATACTTCATCTTACATACCACCCTATACCATATGATTTACTGTCTGGTTCTTTTTTTAATGTTCCGTCTCTTGCCCATTCACAGCAATGACTCTGAGCAATGTTCACTAGCCTTATGAACGTATGCAAGTTTTAGTTTTATTTTCTCGATGGTCTCTACTCATTCAGTATCTATCCATAGATGAATCCTCCTCTGGTCTTCCTTGGACTAATTTAGGGCTACTCTAAGGTCATATTCTGCATTGAAAGACAGGGATATTAAATTGATCCCCCCAAGAAAACTCTACAAAGTAAAGAAAAACTCTAAAAATATTTCTATCATAGTGGAATGACACTAGCAGGAAATACAAATGATTAATACTGGTTTTGGATGACTCTCTACACATGGTGGAGGATATATGCATGCCTGTAGGTAAATTGCAAAATATTTGGTGCCTGAAAAGGAATAGGAGTGGAGCCTCACAAACAGAGGCTAAACTGAATTCCAATGGGAAGAGTTGGTAGTGATCAGAGGCCTGATCAGTTTAGCTGCCTTGGAAGGAAGACCTGAATCCTGTGCCACAGCATCCAACCACTTGATTCCCTGGATGATAAATTTTGCTGATATGGAAGTGCCAGAGAGTCTTTGATTTGACTCTCCTTACCTGTTAGTGGGTAACAAGAAAAACCACATATCTTGTCACTACTTCATGTCTCAGAGGAGACGTCCTTGCCACCCTTAAGCCTGGTATCTTGCATCAATCTGTCTTTCAAGCACAAGCAAGTCAAGTGCTCTGCGAATACTTAATTTCAATGAATTGGAAAGGCTGTCTGCTTTACTGAGTGCTATGTCTGCTTCAGGATAGCTCCATGTTTGACTCATTCAATGTGTCTGTGCAACAATCAGTAAATCAGAACCTTTTGCATTTGCTGTCTTTCCCATAAAGCATTAGAAGTTACGTATGCTGTGTGTAAATCACACTACACTGCACTTGCATTCTCCTTCTTTATCCCAAACCCCATCACATTAACAAAAGCATCTACAAAAGGAATCTGGGGAAAAAATGTTATACATCAAATAATCAGTAAAGACACTATTCAGTTAAAGGGACATTAACTAAAACAATAGCAATGTTTAATATGTTGAACACTTACATGGTGCCAGGCAAATTCAAAACAATTTGCATACTGCTTATCTAAACCTAGTAGCAGCCCCTGAAAAATAGGCACTGCAGAAATACAACTATAGAGAAATATAGTTCTCATTCTCCACTCTAGAGGAGGAAAGGCCAGCTGGCTGGTTTCCATAAAATTTCATTATATTTGTGAGTTTCCTTAGAGCCATGGCTTGGCTCTCAGTCTCAGGAGCCTGAAAATCTGATTATATCATCTCAGTGCATGTGCAGGCATCTCTCAAGGGTACATCATAAGTCAAGGGGAAATCACCATCATACAAATCTGACACTTAATCCCACATGTTCAGCATATGTATCAATCAGTGGGTCAACTGGGGACAGATGGAATGCTGAAATTAGAAGTAACTGGTGGGGGGTTGAATCAACAGATTACTTACAAAACTGTAGAAGCAGGGAAACTATAGTGAATAGTGAAGAAATAGAAATTAGTAAGAAATTAATCTCTTTCTCTAGGCCTAAATGCATGAGGAAGAGTTGCTTTAATAGGAGATTCTTGGTGAAGGGACTAGTGAGACAGCTGCAATCTTCACCCAAGTGTCTCAGTCAATCCAAAGCAGCCTTACAGGGAGGAAACTGTGAGAATAAATGTCTTGGCATCACTCTCCTTTTCTCTAGTCTCCAGGTGGAACCCCCTACCGTCCAAGCTCAAAAAGAAGCCACAGGACAAGACTATTCTTTCAGGCAGTCTATATAAATCAGCTTTCTGGCATAAAGAATAGGGCAAAGCAATATGGAGAGTCAATGTGGTGGAACAAAGAGGAGATACACAGCATAGAGTATCATCTCCTTTACGAAAACCTGAGTCAGAAGCTACTTAGTTAATTTTTCATGAATTATTTCATTGCCAGGAGCTAAGAATCTATAAAGTTCACATGGTAAACCCATTGCCAGATATGAGAAGCTAGATCAGGGTTACCAATGTGGCAGTGAGCATGGACTCAGAATAAGTGAAATCAGAATAGAGCAAGTGATGAGATCAACCTAAGATTTCCTGATCTGTCCATATTAGAAAAAAATGATCTCATCCCTGGGACTGGAATACTGGAAACTAAAAATCCCTGTGCTATTTTTCAGCATAAGAAACCATCCCAAATTGTAATGATTGAAAGCAGTAAAACTATCATTTCTATAATTTTATGGGTTGACTGGGCTGGGAGCCTGCTTGGGGTTGACTAATCCAGAATGAATTCATGTTCATAGATGGGTCTCAGCTGGCATAGCTGGGTAGTTGGACAGCTAGGGCTTTTCTTCACATGGAAGAAAAATCCAGAAGGTTAGCTCAGGCTTGTCCTTGTGAGGAAAGATAATGGCTCCTTCTATAATATACTATTGCATACATATTAAGATATTTGGCTATAGTAATGAATACCCAAATAAGAGCAGCTTCCAAATGGCAGGGGGATAATGTTGATTTTATATAAAAATGTTAAAAATGTATCTCTTTTATTTGAAAGGAAAAATGAGGGAGGGAGGGAGGGAGGGAAAGGGAGAGAGAGGGAGAGAGAAAAAGAGAGAGAGAGAGGGAAAGAAAGAAAGAAAGAAAGAAAGAAAGAAAGAAAGAAAGAAAGAAAGAAAGAAAGAAAGAAAGAAAGAAAGAAAGAAAGAAAGAAAGAAAAGAAAAGAAAGAAAAGAGAGAAGAAGAAAAGAAAGAAAAGAAAGAAAGATAGATATGCCGGTTCACTCTCCAAATGCCTACTACAGGCAGGGCTGGGTCAAGTTTAAGTCAGGAGGCATCAACTCAATCCAGATCAAGTCTCCCACACGGTACTAAAGATGAAACTATTTGAGATATGCTGCAGCCTCCAAGGCTATACATAAACAAGAAGCTAAATGGGAAGAAGAACAACCTGGATTTGAGCTAGATATTCCCATAGAGCATGTCAACATCCCAAGTGGTAAGTTAATCACTTTTTCCAAATGTCAGTGCCAAATTCATATAACATCAAAATTAGAAGTAGAAAAATAGGAGGCTCAGTGACACTATCTCCTTGGGTTTTTCCTCAAGAACAAGTATTTATAATATGCAGTATTAATTCACCAATATCTCACAATAGAATTTTCATTTTACAGATCCAACAGGACTTAACTCAAGATATATTTATTGAACATACGTTAAATGTCCAAAAACTGTTTTTGAAGCCCTGAAAAATACATATGGAAATCAAGATCCAAAGAGGTGAAGTAACTTGCAAGTTGGCATATCAACTACTAAACCAAGGTAGTCTGAGCTTCCAACCTGCCAACTTGAACTAACATGACTAAGCCATATATAAATAATTCAGAGAAGATATTATTGTAATATTTCTTCCTTTTCTGAACCATAAATGTGTCTCAGAGACATAAGTAACTATTCAAGGTCTCAGCTATCAGAGCTAAATAACAATTCTTTCTGTCACACTGCCTTTCAAATTAATTTGTTAATTTAAAATGAAAAAAATAGCATATCATAAGTATTTTCAGTTTATTGTAATGTCAATTAACACTTCAATAAAGCCGGTTTTTTAAATAAAGGGAATGAGCATTCAGCCTAACAATTAAAATACCTATATCCCATATTAGAGAGACTGGGTTGAATTCCTAACTCCAGTTCCTGATAGCAGCTACCTGCCAATGTGGACCCTGGCAGGTCACAGTCATAGTCTGTGTTACCTGTTCCTATCTCCCAGCTGTGGCTTGGCCCAGATTGGCCATTGCAGACATTTGGGGAATAAATCAGGTGTTTTTCTCTCCCTCTCTGTTTCTCTGCCTCTCAAGTGAACAAATGAAATTCAGCATTGAAACAAAGTAAAATGCAATGGATTTCTTTGCAGATACCTAACTTTCCTAATTCCAGAGCCATTCTTCTTTCATACTCTATTTGTTCTCCTTTCAAATTGTCTTCCTCACATTGTATCTGGAATATATCTTGAGACATACCCCACATAATATTTTGTTTTAAAATATTACAAATACTTCAGTGTTAAAATTTGCTTTAGGCATATTTTTTGCTGTAGAAATCTAAGCCAAATCTATTGCAAGGCACCTACATTTGTAACTTGGGTTCAGCAGAAAGCAGAGTCTGAGGTGCCTGAAGCTTGCATTATATCAGGGATACTATTCCAGTGAGAAAGAGAAGAACAAGAGTGGGGCAGTCAAACGAGAACAAACATAAAATTGCACTACTGAGCTTACAGTTGCGAAGTACAAAAGAGTGCCAGGTCTACAGGATTCAGTTCCCATGAACCTATCTCTATAAAGTATACTGAAGGATTCTACTGGGGGGCTTATGTCGCTAAAGAGGAAGAATTTATCCACTGGTTCTTATTTCCTATTGACTGAAGAATTACTCCACAGGATACCAATTTCCCTACACTTTCAAAATTTGTTGGCCAGTTTAAGAGCATATGGCAGAAAATAAAAAAGAGAAGCTTCTGGTTGGGACTAGATGAACCAAGAACCTAAGAGCTGCCACCACAATAGCTGGGAAACACACACACACACAGGAGAAACCAAGAGCATTTGAAATGGCACATTAAGAGATGTCTGTTTGATCCATGCACTTTCTGTCTTTTGTGGTATATGCTGTTAAGCTGCAATCTGTGACGCTGATATCCCACACAGTTTTGGCTTTGAATCCAGGCTGCTCCACTTTTGATCCAGCTCTAGGCTAATGTGCCTAGGAGAAACAGTGGGTCCCCAAAACCCATGTAGGAGACTTGGAAGAAACTCCTGGAGCCTAGTTTTATCCTAGTCCAGTGCTAGCCATTGTGGCTGTCAGATGAGTGAACAAATGGACTAAAGATCTCTGTCCCTGTCTCTTCCTCTCTCTCTGGATTTCTGACTTTCAAAACAAATAAATAAATCTTTAAAATACAGAATAATGATCAACCTATAATAAAGTGGGTTTTTTTTGTTCTTTACCCTAGATGGCATATGTAATTTATACATAATTCTGTCCAACATATGTTCTCCACAGTGTTGTTTCACGAGAGCATGTGTTATTATTTCTTGACATTGTTGCTTTCCTTTTTCAGTTTGTCTTTCCTCTGTTTCCACTTGTACAATCTAGATCTTTCATCATTACTTTATTTCTTGATAAAGAGAACAGCAATAACAAAAATAAGGATAATGTAATAAATTGATTTGGCAACTATGATTTGAACTTCTATTGGACAGTTCAGGATCAGCAAAATAGGTATTTTTTGGTTTCTGTGATAATACATCTTCCATCAGAAATCATATTTCCCAGGCCTGTTTCCATAAGAGTTCTTAAAAATATTTATATACCTATAAATACACATAAATGTTCATAATTACATGTCATGTATTCAGTATTAGCGGTCTACCCTTCCTTGTTGGATTCTGGGCTTTCAAACAGTTTTTTTAATTAATTAATTATGTTTATGATACAGTTCCAAAGGCTCTGAGACTTTCCCTCTTCCCTCCCCCAACCAATTTCCCCTATTTCATTAAAAACAGTCATAAGTCCAGCATTCTATTTAAGTGTATCCTGAAATTGTAGGTATGGAGAATGGCAGAGCTCGGCATTCCACTGTCAAAATAGACCTAATGGTTTTATTGGGAGTCCATCTTTGATTTGGAAGTAGAGACGCATACTGCATTGTATTTTCACATCTCGATGTGATAGTCTAAATTATACAATTTCTCCAGAAGACATCTTACAAAAGTTACCAAAAGCACAGGCAGTCAAAGCCAAATAAACAAATGGGACTACATTAAACTAAGAGGATCTGTACAGCAAAGGAAATGATCAACGAAATGAAGAAGCAACCAACAGAATGGGAAAAAGATTTTGCACACTACACAACCAACAGGGGACTAACATCCATGATTTTCAAAGAGCTTCAGTAACTCAACAACAGCAAAACACACACACACACACACACACACACACACACACACACACACACACACAACTGTGAAGAAATGGGCACAGGAAATGAACATTTTTCAAAAGAACAAATTTAAATGGCTAATAGACATATGATATGCTCTTTTAATCAGTCTTGTGGCACTCACCCTTGAGATACACAAAGTTTACCGGGAACATCATTTATTAAAAGGTCAATTTTACTTATTTGAAAGGTAGCAATATAGAGAAGAAATGGAAGTGGCAAAGAAATCTTTCATCATTTGATTCACTATTTAGATGGCTGAAATAACTAGGGCTGGACCAGGCTGCAATTAGGAGCCAGGAACTCTGTCTGTGTGTCCCACATGAGTGGTTGGGGCCCATGCACTTGGATCATCTTCCACTGCTTTTTCAGGCACATTGGCAGGCAGCAGGATCAGAGGCAGAGAGCAGCCAAGGCTCAAATCAGCATTGTGTTAAAGAATGCTGGCATCACAGGCTGTGGTTTAGCTTGTTGCACCACAATGCCAGACTCTACCTGGAACATTTTAAGAGCTGTTTATTTTTACTGCAAAGTCAGATATACAGAGAGGAGGACAGACAAAGAGAAAGATCTTCCATCCAATAATTCACTCCCCAAGTGACTGCAATGCCTGGAGCTAAACCAATCTGAAGCCAGGAGCCAGGAAATTCTTATAGGTCTCCCATGCGAGTGCATGATCCCAAGGCTTTGGGCATCCTTGATTGCTTTCCTAGGCCACAAGCAGGTAGCTGGATGGGAAGTGGGGCAGATGGGATTAGAACCGGTGACCACATGGGATCCCGCACATTCAAGGGCATCCTTCAGCTGTTAGGCCACTGTGCCAGACCCTTCCTGGAATATTTTTAATAACCATTCACTTCTGCATCGATTCCATAGCAATCAATGGTAGGTACAAGAATTGAGTATCATATTTTTAAAATGTTTCAGATCATTCTTTTTAAATAAAGATTTATTTATTTTTATTCAAAGTCAGATATATAGAGACAGGAGGAGAGACAGAGAGGACGATCTCCCGTTCAATGATTCACTCCCCAGGTGATTGCAATGTCCAGAGCTAAGCTGATCCGAAGCTAGGAGTCAGGAGCTCCTTCAGTCTCCCACGCGGGTGCAGGGTCCCAAAGCCTTGGGCTGTCCTTGGCTGCTTTCCCAGGCCACAGGCAGGGAATTGGATGGGAAGAGGGGCTGTCTGGATTAGAATCACACCCATTTGGTGAGGACTTTAGCCACTAGGCCACCTCACTTGGCTTAGATGATTCTAATAAACAGCTAAGGTTGAAACACATGGAATCATATGTTTCCTAGCTGTCCCCTAAACACTTCATGTTTTTACCAATTTCCAAATTGTATTCATAGCATCACTATTTCATAGAATGCTCCTTCTCAATTGTTACCCATTATTAACAGTAAATTTCAAGTCCTACATTATGTATCTTTCCTGACCATTTAATCCATCACAATCTTTCCTTTGACTTCACCATCTATATTACAGAAATTTCTTCCTTAATTCTCTAAGTGGTCTATAGTGAAACCCATTTTATTTCTTTCTACACTTAATTGCATTTCTCTTTCCACCCATCTGTGGGTCCCTGAGTGTTAGTTACATATGCTGTTAACAAAAATGAACATTTCCCTGAAAATTCTGCTCATTTATTTTGAACAGTGTGACAAAAGAATGTTAAAGTAGTCCTAAAAATCTCCAATTTATTATGTTTGTGTGCTTTTTCAGTCCTCTTCCCCTGAATGTGGGTGAAACTTGTGACTTGTTTCTGACCAACAAAACGGAGTAAAAGTGATGGGATGTCATACTTGCTTTACATGTCATTGCTGGCTTTGAAGAAACCTGCTTTCAGGAATCCTCAGTCACAAGAAAAATTCTCCCAGCAATCTGAGGGAGTAGTGGAGTAAATCATTTCTTTCTCAAACCTCTGATGAGAGCTCAGTCTTTGCTGATATCTTTTATTTCAGCCTTATGAGAACAGAGAACTATAATAAGTAATGCTCTGACTTTTGACTTACAGAAAATGAGATAAGAAATATCTATTGTTTCAAGCCACTAAGTTTTTGGTAATATGTTATTCAGAAAAAAAAGTAACACATATTTTTGATACCAGAATTGGAATACTGTTGTAACAAATACCTACAACTGTAGGCACGGCTTTGGAACCTAGTAGAGAGTAGACACTGAAGATTTGGAAGACCATTAGGGAGAAAGCCTATATTGCCTATATTGGTAGAAATTCAGAGTTGGATGATGTTCCCAATGAAGACGTAGATGAATGGGAACATGGTATGAAGAGCTAGATGGGTTAATATGCCGTTAGTTCAGGCCCCTGATGGGAATAAGAACAGGTGTTGAGCCCTTCAACAGTGGTCAAAGTGCTTGCTTCTTCCCATAGGCTGACTTTAACAAGACTTAGTTTTATCATGAGAATAGATTAGACTAGATTACTAATTGGCCCTCTAATGGGTTTTTAGTTTTCTCCGGAGAGAAGGCAAGACAAGACGATCAATTCTAGCCCTTTGATTATTTACTATCCCAGCCCCACTGACTGTTATTTCAGCCTTCCAACTGGTTGTTAGCTATTGCTCTGCTCTTCTCCTGATTGACAAAATACACATATTTTTTTCTGTGCAAAAATCAGTATCTGTAGCCTTCCCAGGCAGCTTCTCCCTTAAGCTCCCTTCCTGATTGCCGTGACAGATGTCTCACTTCAATAAACCCTACTTTGCGCATCGTCCATGTCCACATGGAAACTCTTCTTTAACATGAGACAAGAACTGAGCTTTCTTTCATTTTTCCCAAACAATGACAAGGGAAATAAGAGGAATAAAGAAGCCTTGATAAGAAAGAACAGAAAGTTGGAAAAATTGTCTGCTTCAGTTATGCACAAAGCAGAACTTGTAAATGATGAATTCTATCTAGCTAAAACTTACAAGAAATGTGTTCAAGGTGCTGCCTAGTTTCTTCTTGTTGCTCATAGCAAAATGTGAGGACAGATAAATAAATCAAGGGAATAACCAAAATGAATGACTTGAAAGATTTTGAAAATTTTGTCTCTACATGGCAAAGGGTGATAAAATTAAGACAGCTTGGTTTAGAGAATAGTTGAGGTTGTGGCCCTAATAACCTTTTGTTAAAATCTCAAAAAACTGTAAAGGTCACAGTATTTAGTCATACAAAGAATGCTTTCAAGGGATTAGGGGTATGTTTTACAGATGCTTTCATTCAACCCATAGAGCCTCTAGTAAGCATCGGAGTACTGCCCTTCAGCCATTTTAGCAGAAATCCAAGATAGAAGAAATACTTTCTTAGAAAAATAATCTATGCATATGGTTTTTGTCCAAGGGACTAAACAACATTGAAATGCATGGGAAACTCATAAAGTCTTTGAGAAAATTACTTTATAAGAAACACTGACATTTTGAACTTAAAGGGATAAAGAACACAACATGAATGGAGGATGTTGAATCTTCAAATTTTTATCAGCAGGAAGCAGGTTGATAAAATGAATCAGTTGCAGCACATGCTACCTTCCATGAAGCAAGTATTATGGATCGGCACACAACTGAGAGACTCCAGACAATGGGAATAAGCACCAAGAAGAATGATTCTCAGATGCTAAAACCTAATCAAGCAATTCCAAATATTTGCTGCCTATATTTCAGAACTATTATGAACAACTGACTGCTTTTTATCTTTCATTTTATTCTAGAATGCCTACAAGCCATTATGTTATGCCTATCCAACAATTATATGTTGCCATTTTAGGGGCAGATCATGTGTCCCTTTGGTTTTACCAATTTACAAATGGAGACAAATTATGGCTCAGGAGCTGTAAGTAATTACATCTGGGAACCTTATTCACACATGGAGCTGATTTACAATGTGAGATTTTAGATTCTGAGCTGATGCTATAATGGAATGAGATTTTAGACCTGGAAGCATTCACTAATGAACTTTCCATGTGGAACAGATATGACTCAGAGGGCCAGAGAACAGACTGTGGCAGATAAACCTCAAGATATTCTCCACAATACTCAAGTCCTTACGTTCACGTTCTTTTATGATCCCTTACCCTTGAACGTGGGTGGAATCTGTGACTTACTTCTAACAACAGGATATTGCAAAAGTGATATGTTATCACTTCTGGTTTACGTAATGTTATGTAAGATTCCATTTTACTAGCAGTCTCCTTCTCTCCATCACTGGCTTTGAAGAAACAAGTTTTCGTGAATGCTATAAACACCAAGGAAGTGTCAAGCTTCTGAGGAAAACCTAGCCATGGCTGACACTGATTGCATCATTGGGAAACCTTAAGCAGGGGAGCCAATCAAGCTGCACCTGAATTCCAGACTCACAGAAACTCTGAAATAGTGAATCTGTCTTGTTTCGAGTTTATTATAATTTGTTACACAGAAGTAGAAAATGAATGCAGTCAGATTATATTTTTGGTGTTTTAGTCACCATTTCTATTCTGTTAGATCACAGGTAAATTAAAAGATCATATTTGCACTGCATTTTTAAAGCTTTCATTTCAATTTCTTTGTTATCCACGCTGTGCATTTGAACATTGAGAGCTGATGTCAAATTTCTTTTCAGTTGTGGCACACATCAAAATCATCTGGAAGGCTTGTCAAAATACAGATTGCTGGGCCCTAGTCCTAGAGTTTCTAAACTACTAGCTATAGGGAGGCTGGGTATTATATAAAGAAAAGAAGTTTGTTCAGCACATACCTCTGAAAGTACTAGGCCATGGAAGCAGCAGTAGTGAGACTTGGGTGAGGACCTCACAGAAGATATTATGATGGTAAGAATATATGAAAAGGGGAAGATCCCATCACAACAGAAGAAGCCAAGTGAGAGATTGGAAACAAAAGGGGTCCCATGAGAACTGTTAATTCCTTCTGAGAGCATACTCCTAATGACCAAAGAAACTCACATTAGACTCCATTTCTTCAAAATCACCCCACTGTTATCATCACTAAACCGAAGACAAAGTTTCTAACATGGAAATGCTCAGAGGACATGTTAAAGACATATTCTCAACCACAAAACCAGGTCTGGGGTACATTTCAAAAATCTGCATGCTTAAGAAGTACCCGCATGATGCTGATCATGCTGGCCTCAATATTTTGACAAGCACTTCTAAAACCTTTCTTTACTATAGCTCCTTTTGCTATGGTCTCAGTGATATACATTTGTACAGTCTTCTCCAATCCTTTTCTCATCATGATTGATATTGTAAGCTACTAGAATTTCCAGCTTCTGGCTGGCAGTTGCCACGGCAACACATTCAGGGTCATCCTATGCCTGAGGCTCTGAGTGAGGATGCCACATCATGAATCACTGGCATAAGTCACTTGTAAGTGGCACAGACATTTCTCCCAAGTTGTCCATTTCCTTTTGTGACCTTATTTCTTGGATTTCCCTTTTTTAGTAGTGTATTTTCTGAATGTACCTCAAGAGGCCTTTCTATGATATGATAATGACAAAATCTTAGGTCTTGGTCATTCTTCAAATTTAGAAACCAACAGTAGCTTTTCCCAGCAAAAAGTTAAATTTTATTTCCTTAACATCTCTGTGATGTAAACGTCATACTATTCTTACTTACAGACAGCGAAAACAAGGGTAAAGACTCAGAGACACAAAAGATCCAAAGATACACAAGGTAAAAAGTGGGAGAGTCAAGTCTTGAGCTCTTAACTACTCATTTCTAGCTTAGTGCTTTTGTTGCCCAGTGGGGCCCTCACATGAAACAGATGGTACAGTCAAAAGAACTGAGGAGAACTTAACAAAGGAAACTCATGAACAACGGAGAAATGCCCCAGGATAGCAATTAATTTGGAAGATCAAGAGCAAAGAATAATTAATGGGGCTTGAGAAAAGAGAGAGATATCTATAGATACAGTTACAGGAGGACACTTGTATTAGCTCATTTTTCTGTTATTATAAGGAAATACCAGAGGCTGAGAAACTTAAAGAAAAGAGGTTTAGGTTCAAGGGCATGGCACTGACATTAGTTCAGCCTTAATGAGAACCTCATGGCAGATGGCATCACCTTGGTGGGAATGCAAAAAGGAAGAAAAAATTGCAGAACAGAAAGCCATAATACAAGTGCATTTATCCCTTCCAAGTACAGTACCCCCCATAACTTAATGACCTGACACCAGGTCTTGCCTCTTAAAGGTCCCAGCACCTCAAAAGTGTCACACTAGAGACCAAACCTCTAACACATGCATACTTGGGAACCAAATCACATTCAGTAGGAGCTTTGACTCTGGTGGAGGAATCCAGCTATTTTTAACCCACAGATCAGCAGGAACAGGATTAGGGCAATAAACAAGCCAATTCATTTTCTAGATTATGAAAGAAGCTCAAGTCTAAACAGAGATCTTTTGTAATACTGCTGTCTGATGAAGAGACGCTTGTAGGTTTCTTAAGAGAAAGTGACACCTGTAAATGAGATATGAGGATAATTGGTCTGGTAGCATGATGCAGGGCAGCTTGGAGGGAGGAGAACTTAGAAGCACTGACATCAGTTATACGAACACTACAGAACTCAGAACATTCTCCATTTCTGTCTACCCTGCAGTGAGCCTGAACAGAATAGGCAAAGAAAGACACATGAATGTTATAGAGGGGCATCTGCTCTCCACCTCTAAGATATCTTGCTTAAAGGAATTATCATATTAAATCCAAATATTCAGTATTGAGCTTGAAGTAATTTTCAGAATTTAAATGGGTTCTGATTGGGCTTTGGGCCTTTGTCTGGATTCTTAACTCAGACACATAGGTTGGGAAGCAGGGATTTGGAATAGCATTTTAAGATACTGTTTGGGACAACATTCATCCCATATCAAAATGCCTGGATTTGACACCTGTCTACACTGCTGTCTCCAGCTTCCTACTAATGTGTAGTACACTGTGAGGTAGCAGGTGATAGTTTAAATAGTGGGGCACTTGTCACCCATGTAGGAGATTTGGATGGAGCTCCTGGATTCTGGTTTTAGCCTACCCCATCCCCAGCTGTGGCAGGCATTTAGAGAATGAACCAGTAGATAGAAGATTTCTATCCCTGTCTCACCCGTGTCTATCTTTCAAATAAATGAAATAAATGAATACAAAGAGATGAGGACTTGAGTGTAAGTCATTAAGGGGTATAGGGATCATCAATTGGAAAATAATAAAGTAATGGATAACCTATTATCAATTCAACAGGAACAGTGAGTGACAAATACTTAGTGCCTTGCATAAGATCTGGGAATTGGGTAAAATGTGCACCTAAGAATTATTCCACTTAAAGGATGAAAGAGAATATTTATAAACCAATTTGTGAGCATTAGTGCTTGAGGAATGCCCCCTTAGAAATTGTTAACTCCTGACACTTCCAGCCTGCCAAATGCACAAGGAGAGTGACCCTCCTTGGCTCTAGAAATTGCCTCCTGACCCAGAGATGCTGCCAGCTAGAACTGGTTTTGAGCACAATAAACTGATGTGGAAGGGGCACTGGCAACATCTGCTGCATGGTCATCTGCAGATTTGTGCTCATCATAACCATGGGCTCTAACCACTTGATACAGTGCCTAGACTGCCACATCCACTCAGAATTCAACTTGATCACGCACAAATCAGGCCAGGACAATTGTTTTGAAGGTTATAGCCTTATTGCACTATAATGGATAATGGAATTTGCAATAAAGCACAAGAGATAAATTTTCATAATTTTTTCAGGTGCCAGGGTGAAAACAGATATATTACCAAATGGTCAGGAGATCAATGATATCATATTAGTTAACGGTTAACAAATAAGCTGTACCTAGGAGTGTGAGCTGTCCATCCAAAAGCAAAAAAGAGACACAATAAGCAATGGAAAATAGCCAGTAAGAACTCATTGCACATTGCATGGTATGTCTATTGCTGTGACCAGGTTGCAAAAGCCTACCTAATCGCTATGACTTAACTGAAAAAAACAAACTTGTTTCCCATCGCGTTTCAGGACTGCCCATCATCTCATGCACTCCCTCTGTACTTATCCTGTACTAAGTTTGCATCTCCCAGTCCAGCCAGGACATCCGCCCTGCTGTACATCAGAGACCCCAGCATGATCTTGAATCTACAAGATGCAGTTAAAAAGAATGAGGCAGAGGGAAGCATTTTCTGTGCCATGCTGTGGTGAATTATTTACTCCCAGCCCTGGGATTCAGAGAGCTGGCTCTTTCTCAGCCTTGAATTTCTCTGCAATATAAAGAAAGAAAATAAGTAAATAAGGAAAGAAATAAAATCAATCCTTAGAGACTTGATGCATGAGAAATACCTTTTGAAATTGAGCCTGCTACTGAAATAATTGTGTCATTCAGCTTGCAATATTAATAGGCTCACAACTACGGCTAAATGCTGGAGCCAAGCAATACAACAATTATGCAGCAATACATTTGTGGCCATTTGTTTAAGCAGAAAACAATGAGCCTAAAATGTGCATGAATTTATTTAATTAAGCACTCCAGAATTTAGAAATCAAATTCAAAATAATGCCTCCAAGTATTATGTGCAAAACAGTAAGCGCAGGTAATGGAAATGAGGGTGTCTATTTCCTCTGAGATCAGAATCAGAAAAAAAAGGGGGGTTACAATATTAGTAGGGAGATATTTATTTATATGGTTGTGAAACTGTGCAATCCTCCTTCTTTTGTGACAGGTGGCACCAAATGGGATCATGGGCATCCCCAATATTTTCTGAAGGGGCTGCAACCATCAAGCCATATAAATAAACAGGAATTTTGTCTCCTGTTTCACCTTTAAATTTATTCAAGAAGATAGTTCCCTTCCCAGCCCCTAGACAAAATGCTGAGCATCCCCATTTATTTTCTGGGGTACTTAGGTAATACAAATTCCTGTGGTCATTTTATATCCAAAGCACATTCTTTCCATTCTTCAGACTTTATACAACTTTAATGGCAATGTAAATTTATCTTCAATTCACATATAGCTGACCAAGTTTAAAGTGTACAATTCTATCTTGATACATTGTGGGACAATCAAATTACAGCTGTTAACATATCCATCACTGCAGGATTTATCATTTCTTTGTGGTAAAGAACACCTGAAATTAGGTTATGGTATTTTTATTATATAGTAGGCTCATCATAAATAATCATAGATTATACATTTTGAATTAACAAGAAGGGGAGCATTTGGACTGTCCTCACTATAGTCTCTTTTAACTAGCTATTGCTAACTATGATCTCCAGGTTCATTTTATAGCCTTTTCTTTATGTATACTGTTATTTATTTTACTTAAGTATCTCCCCCACCAAATTTCAGCCCTCTGCAGCCCTCTGCAGCCCTCTTGCCCCAACTTAATGGATTCTCTCCAATTTGTCCTTTGCACTGTTTCCCTAGATAGTCCTTCTTTCTCTGAAGATGTTGTTCCCTGGATTGATCTTATGCTCCTATGCACATTCATTCTATGTATTTCTTCTCTCCCTTTCTTTCCTCTTTTCTTCTTACTCTCACTCTCTTCCCCCACATCCTGTCATCTCTGTGTTCGCGCTCTCTCTCTCTCTCTCTCTCACACACACACACACAATCAGTATATATCTGCCTCACAGGAAATACTCATGTTCCATATTTTATAATAAATTGCAGAACTATTGACCATTTCTAATTAATCTGCCATGACAGTGTTGGGGATGGCAGCTATTGCACTATGTATCCCCCTAAAATATTGGGGTGCATATATCACTCAATTACATGATCTCAGTAACCTTCCCTTTCCTGATCAGAAGTAAAGAAGGAAGCATTTCCCGGCCCCCTCAACAGAGGGCCCGAAAATTTTTCCAAACTCTTCTCTCAACATCTTACTCTATGTTGTGGATGAGAGTCACAAAATTCATAACATTCAGTCATTTTGTTTTTAGTAATCTCTTTCTAAAACCTTTGTAGGAAAGTTTGGAACATTTTGGTATCTGATATCAGTATCTCTGCAAAAATGTCTATTTTAATATCTAATTACAAGTCAAAATCATGAGGAGGCTATTTTTTCCCTCAGTCAATAATTGGGATTGTCCACAGACTCAGCAAGAATGAACCCCTTAGCAATTCTTTTTGGATTTGCAGAAGACTTCAGAATAAGTTGCAGTAAGCTAAGGTCTGATTGCATATCAACAGCATTTATTGGGAAAGCCCCTAATACAGCTGTAACATGTAACATACCATTTCTCTTTTTCCCCCAGTAAAAGAATTGGAGGCATAGAAAAGCAAAATGGCTTAACTACAGACATTAATGAGCTGTTAGCATGTGGGGAATTAATCTATTGTATGATCAATGAATTGACTGCTTATTAACAGACATGTGGCATAACTCAGTATAATACTTTTTATCCCTGAGACTCATAGGTTGATGTAGATCTGAAAGATCAAACTATGTGTGATACAGAGTCGCAGAAATCAAGGAAAGTCTGGAAATTTCATCCTGGGAGCAAAAATTACAAAGTACTTGGGGGCAAACAATTGCAAAAAAAAGCTGGAAGGCAAGAGATTGTTAGAAACATTATATTGACAAATGAGGTGTGAGAAGAATTTCTGCATCAGAAACACAAAAAACCTAATGTTAAACCCTTGTTCTGCCATCTTGAAGACTTCCTTCTTTTTTCTTTCTTTTTTTTTTTTTTTGCATTTACTTAATTTTTATTGCAAAATCAGATATACAGAGAGGAGGAGAGACAGAGAGGAAGATCTTCCATCCAATGATTCACTCCCCAAGCGACCGCAAGGGCCGGAGCTGTGCCAGTCTGAAACCAGGAGCCAGGAGCTCTTTCAGGTCTCCCATACAGGTGCAGAGTCCCAAGGCTTTGGGTCGCCCTTGACTGCTTTCCCAGGCCACAAGCAGGGAGCTGGATGGGAAGCAGGGCTGCCGGGATTAGAACAGGTACCCATATGGGATCCTGGCATGATCAAGGTGAGGACTTTAGCTGCTAGGCCACAGCGTTGGGCCCAAAGACTTCCTTCTTTCTGCTCAAATGCAAAACCCCTCATGAGATCCATTTAAAGATGACAAGAGCAAGTTATCTTGTTCAGGAGATCCCAAAATTCTGCTACAGGAAGCAAACTGACCTGGCTTTCTCCTTTGTACTTACAACCATTTTCCTTCGGATGAACTCCCTACTATGTGCAAATATATATATATGTCAAATGTATTATATATATATATATGAATGACAAACTATACACACACATTTATATGGATTTCAGACTATATATATCATATATATTATAAAATATATATGTATATGAAATCCATAGAAGTGTAGTTCCAGTCTCCTCTGTAGATATCCAAATCTCCAGATGCTCAAGTCTCTTTTACACAATGGTATAGTATCTTCATAGAACCATGCATATCCTCCTTATGTTGAAACATGTCTAGATTATTTATAATATAATATCTATCTCATGTAAATAGTTGTTGGTCTGCATTGTTGAGGGAATAATGACAAGAAAACCTCTACATGCTCTACACAGATGCAGTGTTTTCCCTGTGTTGATCCATAATTGGTTGAGGCCATAGATGTAGAATCCTTGGATGTAAATGGACCAACTATATATGCACTCAGTGGCAACTAGACCATATTTTCAAACATCCCTTGAGATTAGTTGTGGCCATGTGCCCTAGTCTGGCCAGTGGACTGTAGCAGCATGTGACTATATGTAAATTACATTCAGTTGTGGGAACTGTTGTGTGCTACTTTAATATATGACTCATGGAAACTTTCCCCACATTTCCTTCCATGCTGTTTCCCCTTCATCTGAACTGATGCAAATATGTACAGTGAACTTTATGAGAATATAGTCAACATCATGGATGAATCCAAGACTCTTGAATCACTGCTTAAAGGATCACTGTCCACCAATTGGATCACCCACCTTGTCCTTAAAAAGTGTGAAATGAACTTCTGTGCTTGCATCATTACTCATGCTTGCATTGCAGCAGCTGGAGTTTCCCTAATCCTTTTTTCCCTGAGGAAAAAAAAGTTGAGCCTCTATACATCACAGTTTAGATTTCAAATAAGAATTTTCCACACCCCAAATTGTACATATGATTTTGTGGTCCTTTTAGCTAGAATCTATCTTTGTATGCACCTAATAATTGCTCTTGAAAGGTCTTCCACTTAATATGAATTCAATGACTATCTATTTAAGTGCTCAAATATGTTTTTTCCCCTTAAAGTTATTTATTTCCATTTAATTTGCTAGGCAGAGAGACAAAGAGACAGACAGGAACAGATGGAGAGATTTCTTCCATCTGCTAGTTCATTCCTCCAAATGCCTGTAACAGTCAGGGCTGAGCCATGAGAAACCCAGGAGCTTGAAACTCAATCTGTGTCTCCCACATGGGTGTCAGGGACACTAGCATTTGAGCCATGATCTGCTACCTTCTAGAACGTACATTAGCAGAAAATTGGATTGGGAAAGTTAAAGCAGGGACTTGAGCCAGACACTCTGCTACAGGTTGTGGGTTTTTCGAGTGGCCACTTAATAGCTGTGTCAAACCCTTGTGTCTAAATACTCAAATTGTTAAGAAAAAAAAAAACACAATCTGTAGTAATAATGAAGAGCCATTCATGGAATAAGGATAAATGCAAGCTTAGGAAATAAATGAAAGAGTGAGTGAGTAAATAGTATAGTTGCTGGAAATAAGCCTCATTTTGGGAATTACAGAGAAATTTCCTCATCTGTAAAATGAGGATTATAATATCTCACTTTTCCTAACTCATAAGTAATGTGTTAGTAACAAATCAGAAAATGTGCTTTTAAGCACTTAGCTGCTAATTTACTTACACCAGACACGTAATGTTTTAATACAATTTAGATAGATTATTTTATATTTTGGCACTATGTGGACAACAAGATTGACACTCCAAAAAAGAGAATAATCAGTGATACACTTCTGAACATATTGAAAAAAAATTAACTCGGTTGCCTAGACTTTAGACATCTCATTATTCTGATTTGCAGTTAATTTCAGACAAACTAACGTCACCATTTGCTACTAGATTCAAGAGAACATCTTTGTGTCAGAAAAGCCCTGCAATTATGAGGAGACATATGTATTCTGTATTTCCTCCAGAGTGTACCTGCCACTTTTTTGGTTTCTGCTTAGTGGTCAATCAGAACTGCATTAAGTAACACTTCTGTGCCAAATGCTATGGAAGTTTATTCAGTTATATATCATGATTAAAAATGTCAAAATGTTAAACATGTTCACTCACATGAAAATACATTTGGATATGTCTGAAGCCAGACTGTCAGAGAACAATAACATGGAAGGTTAAAAAATGCATAAGATCCCATGATCCAGGGAACGATTCTGAGGAAATTTGTTCAGAAGCTTGAGAGCCGAGCAAAGTGGCTGCTTAATGTATCAATTGCAGTGATGTCCCCCACCAGGTGAAGCTGAGGTGGCATCCACAACAGGTTTCAATGATTGAACTCACTCACTTTACCCCTGAAGAAGAAATCTTTCTTACACTGATTAGGCAGATCACCTTCATCAAGAGTTAACAGAGTACCTATGAGTTTTTCTAGTTCTCAATTAGATAAGCCAACAGGAAGCCTGCATAGTATAAAGATTTCATTTTAAAGGTCTCTATCCTCACCTGTAGGAATCACCAGGAGTACACTTTGGTAGTCCCAACACTTACTAGAATGCTCTATTTTAAACATCATGTATATTCCTATTTACATCAGTCCTCAGAAGACATGATTCCAATGTGTCCCTTATTCCCTGGCCTTCAATTTTCTTATAGCTCTAAATGCTCCTCTTTGTTTTAATGTCTCCCTTCTGTTGCATTTCCTGAAAGAACTGAAACTTTCTGTATCTGACTGAAACACCCACATCTCTTTATACTCTGAGACTATTCTAGTCACGTTAAAAAAATTACTTATGAAAGGTAGACTTGAGAGAGAAATAATCCATCCACTGGTGCACTCCCTAGATGGCCTTTAAAGCCAGGACTGTATCAGGCCAAAGCCAGGAGCTAGGAGCCTGAAACTTCTTTCTTGGTCCCCCATATGGGTGCGGGGCCCGAGGACTTGGGCCATTTTCTACGGATTTCCCAGGACACAGAGTGGGAATGAGAAGTGGAGCAGCAGGGACACAAACCAGTGTGCAAATGGGATGCCAGCACTGCAGTTGGTAGCTTTACCCCCCACTACACCATAATGCTGGTCCCTGTCTTTACTTAAAGAAGTGATTGAGGGCTACCTCTCTTCAGTGGGCTTGCAGCCTCTCCTAAATAGAAGCTCCATTTTCCTCCCAAGACCAATCATGTTACAGTAGCGTCCTTCTTCCTTTACCCCCAGACTACTGTAGGTAGGGTGGTGTCCTTCTTCGTCCTCACTGCCTCTCCTAGATGATTCTTTGTAATTACTTCCAAAAACTACACAGTTTGAATCGTTTTTATATCACCAAATATAGTGGCCCATTCTGAGTCCACATTCTACTTGTCAGATCAGTGACATTTTATACAGTTGTTTATTACTCTTTGTTGAGACACCTTCTTTACTTGATGTCTAGGAAACCACATTCTCCTGCTTGCTTATTGCCTCACTGGATAGTCCTTCTGTCTTGCTCATTCCTCCCTCTCTCATTGACCTCTATCAGCTTAATTGCTGAACCCCAGGGTCTTCTCCCTTTGTTGTATTGATGATCTCACTCAATATCATGATGTACTACATTATCTGTATGTTGATGACTCTACAAGTTATATTTCCATCTCAGACTTATATCTTGAACTTCAGATGTATGCATCTAAGCGGCTGTGTAAAATCTTCAGTTGGATATGTATAGGCATTTCAGATTTAACACATGAAAAACCAATCTTTTTCTTCAAATTTCTTCCTCTTGAAGTCCCTCCAAACCACATCTCAGTTCATGACAATTCTAATTTTCCACTTGTTCAGGACAAACACCTAGAAGATAATCTTTACTTTTTCTCACAACACACATTAGTGAAAGAGTCATGATGAATCTTCTTTCAAAATATATATGAAATCTGATCAATTCTTATCAGCTTTACTAATACAATTATGGCCCAAGCAACTGTTATCTGTCACTTGGATTGATACAACAGTCTCCTAACTAATCTTTCTACTCCTGTCTTTGCCTCAATTTCTACTGGAAATTTCTAATAGAAATTAGAAAACGTAGCAGTCAATTGTATCCTGTTAAACATAGGCAGAGTGCAGCATTCTTTTGCTATGTAAATATATTTTATTATTTGAATATATGTGAATTTGGTGTTTTGGATGGTGGAAATTGGTTGGGGGATGTATAATGGAATATTTAGGATTTAAATTTATAGAATTTTAAAAATATTGTAGAGGGAGGGGTAATTTGTTTATTGATATAAGTAATTTTGAATTATGGGATGGTGTAAGATATTTTGTGTCATGATTGGATTATTATTAGTGTTGGTGATAATGAATGGAATTAATGATGATTGAAAGATTTAAAAATATGGATTATGGGGATTATTGTAATGGATTTTTTAGATTATGGTTTGATGGAGTTTATTGTAGATTTTTTTGGTGAGTTGTTGGGTCATGTATATGAGTTGTTGGATGTGTTGTTAAATTTGTGTAATTTATGTTTTTTGATTGTTGGTTTATGTGGTGATTGTAATTTGTTGGTAATTTTTATGTATTTTTGTGTTATGTGGAAGGGATTTGAATGTGTGAGTATAGGTTTATTTTATGTAGTGATTAGATGGTAATGTGTGGTGTAAGTTTGGGTAAAATTTTATATGTGGTTATTGTTGTGTGTAGTTTTGGTTATGTTTTTTGTTGTGAAGATTTGTAAATGTATGATTTAATATTATATGTATATTTGTGAAAATAATTTTTTTGTATAAATAAGTTTATTATGGTTATTATTTTTAGTTATTTATAGTAGTTTATTTTAAGTTATTGTGTTGTTTTTGGATATGTGTGTATTTATGGTTATACTAGTGAAATAGTTTTGAATAGTTGAAGTGTATATTCTATATCTATAATAGTATGATATTATAAAGGTAGAATGGGAGGGTGTGGATAAGTTAATGATTAATAATTAAGATTAATGATGTATAAATAATTATTATATGGATACTTCTGTAAGTAGATTGGTTTTATGTTCTCACCTCCAGGAATTGACTCTCCTACTCTTTCACAGGGCTTTTGTGTATTTTGAGATGGTGGGCAAGAAACACTTTTAACCTCTTGTGGCAGAAAGTGTACATGCACTTTGACAACTCTTGCTCAAGCTCACACTTTTATAGTTGGCATTTCAAATCACATCTAAGTTTCTTGGAACTCAAAATGAAATGATCAGACTTTGTAAAATTTAGTTTTCTCACTTAAAAAGATTTGCTCAGAGGACCCCTGATGGCTCAATTGGCTAATCTTCCCCCTGTTAGTGCCAGAATCCCATATGGGCACCGGTTCATGTCCTGGCTGACCCACTTCCTATTGGGCTCCCTGCTCATGGCCTAAGAAAGCAGCAGAGGATGGCTCAAAGCCTTGCAAACCTGTACTCATATAGGAGATCTGGAAGAAACTCCTGGCTCCTGGTTTTAGACCAGCCAACTCTGGCTATTGTGGCCATTTGGGGATTGAACCAGCGGATAGAAAATCTCTCTATCTCCTTCTCTCTGTAAATCTGCCTTTCAAATAAAAATAAATAAGTCTTTTTTAAAAAAAATGAGGTAGTAAAAGCAATGTCAATGACTTCTGTCCCTAAAAGGTACAGTTTGCATCCGAAAGAAAATTTTATTTGATTCCCAATTACTTGATTAACACTGTTGCCGATTATTTTATAGGTTCTCTTTGGGGATTAATGGAAACTGGTAGTTGATAATTTACTTAACAGACATTGCCTTCAAAATTGAAAATAGAATTTAAGTATTGGAGACTGGCACTGTGGTCCAGCAGCTTAAGCCACTGCTTGTGATTTCAATGTCCCATATTGGAGTGCCTGTTTGAATAGTGGTTGCTCTGCTTCGGACTGAGATCCCTGATAAAGCACTTAGGAAGGCAGCAAAAGATGGTCCAAGTACTTGGGCTCCTGCTACCCATGTGGGAGACTCAATAGTAATTCCAGGCTTTTGACTTTGATCTAGCCCAGCACTGACTATGATGGCTATTTGGGGAGTGAACCAACACATGGAAGACCTCTATCTCTCCTTCTCTCTAAATCTGCCTTTCAAATAAAAATAAATAAATCTTGGGGACAACACATTGGTTCAATT
Source organism: Ochotona curzoniae (assembly GCF_017591425.1). Classification (NCBI taxonomy): domain Eukaryota; kingdom Metazoa; phylum Chordata; class Mammalia; order Lagomorpha; family Ochotonidae; genus Ochotona; species Ochotona curzoniae. Next base: position 12,541,961 of record NW_024465023.1, on the reverse strand, counting down.
AACTATTCCATCAATTCCAGGTGCAGGCATCTCATATGGGCACTGGTTCATATCCTGGAAGATCCACCTCACATCCAGCTCCCTGCTTGTGGCCTGGAAAACAGCAGAGAATGGCTCATAGCCTTGGGACCTTAAACCTGCATGGGAGACCTAGAAGAGGCTCCTGATTCCTGGTTTCAGATTGGCTCAGCTTTGGCTATTGCGGCCATTTGGGGAGTCAATCAGTGGACACAAGATCTTCCTCTCTTTTTCTCTGCCTCTTAGCAAATCTGAATTTGCAATAAAAAAAAGTCTTTGAAAAAGTTAATAGAAATTTAAAAAACAGCAAATATTTTTAAATGTAACAACTCAAATCATAACATCATTGGGAATTACATTTCTGTTGGAGAACACACTGGGTGTATTAAGCAGAGGGGGAAATGTTTGAAGGTCAAGGTACATTCAGTTTCATCATACCCATCCCATCTAAAAACTGCGTCAAAACGCAGCCAGATACCCTCATTCTTGGGGGTAACTGTGGCTTATTGTTTTGACATTGAGAAGTGGTCTCAGAAGGAAGTTTTCACCTACATCCACTTTCCCTTTTGCACTAGAACCAGAAAGAGTTCCTTTTCTAAACTCAAACTAAAGGAGGTTGGGCTTGGATGCCATGGGGGAAATATTCCTGTCAATAAAAGCTGTTCTTCTGGCAGCAATGCAGCTTTAAAGCAAAGAATGAATGGAGACAGGCATAACTATAGCCTTCAGCTCCTTTTTTTAAAAAATTTATTTTTCATGATACATTTCCATGAGTTCAGGATTTCCCCTTCCACCCTCCCTATCTGTCCCCGCCCCCGACACTGTTTTCCACACATTGTAACAGTAGTTTAGCCCTTCAGCAACAGTCACAAGTCCAATCATTTTGCTATTTGAGAGTATCCTGAAATTGTAGGTATAGAGAATGGTATAAAGTCCAGGATTCTAGTGTCAAGATATACAACATTTTCACTGGGATCTGTATGATAGAGGCAAGTGTACCATGAAGTGGAGGTACTCTGTAGTAAGGAACTCTAGTTCTGAATAAAAGGATGAGTCTCAATGAGCATCCATTAAAAACTACATTCCCAAATCTCTTTCATTGGTGCTATAGTGTAATACTGTATAAACATTCATTTGGAAGTCAAACAGTGTCATGTTTATGCTGACTGTCCATTTACTTATTTCTTGGGTGACTTTGGAACGATTACCTAATCTCTTAAATCAGGTGTGGCTTTCCCTATTGCAAAATGGTAAAAGTTGTTGTGAGGATGACAAGGGGAAATATTTGCAAAGTGCTCATGGCAGTCCCGAACACAGAGCAAGCAATAAATACAAGTTGCTAGTACTGTTATTATTACCACCTGTTCCTCAAATGCCCATTGCTTCTTACTCCTCATTATTCAAACTTGTTTTCATATGTTTTATTCACCCAAGAAGCAAAGAGAAACAATTCAGAGTTTCACTTCCAGTCCTAAATTATTGACCCTAGATTAATGTGGAATATGAAGCCAAGAGGCAGAGCAATAGTAAAAGCAGAGTCTTCCCAAGAGATAAATTTGGCCCAGTTCTGTCCAGACCACCACAAGAATGCAGCTCAGATTCAAGGAAATCCACATAATTTGAAATCATAATCATTTCAATTCCTTCAGTCTCTTTGTAATTGATAAAAATATACAGAGGGTTGTAGATCAGCGTATTCAAAGGCACGTTTTGCCCAGGAAGTATTTATTTCAATAAATTCACCCAGGGAAATGTCATACACAGATTAGATGAGATAGATATGAGAGATACATTTACAGAATCCCTCTCCTGAAGTCTTGGGAGTATTCTGTTAACCTGTTGCCAAAGCAGTCACACTGTGCATACTACTCAATCATATGAGCATCACATTCCATTCTGGGTCTAATGTCCTAGGCCAGCTGTCTTGTTTTCTTAAACATCAAATTAGAGCCCCACTATTCTCTGAATCTGCTCTACTTATAGTGCGTATTCTTCTTTTGCTTCCTCATATTTGGAAGGAGTCCTGGTTTCTTCTCCCTATAGGCTCAGCATGAATGGTGATAGTCTGTCACCCTTAGACTCTTCTAAATGATGGACTTCTTTCTTTCGATCAATACAATGAAAAAAATACACTGCAGTATCTTTAAGTAAACATTCATTCTCTCACACCTGACTCTTTCTCTACCCTAGTAGAGATACCCAAGTGATACTTGTCTGCCTTGCAAAGGTATCTGGATTTATGAAAAATGTTTCATGTCATTCCTGTTGAAGTATAATTTTCATATTCTTTCAGTCACTTCCATTTCAACAATTCTATTATACTCACAATATAGTTGTAAGGTTAAAGGCAACAAAAAATCGAAAAAATATATAGTGCACCCTGGAGTTCAATCTTGAAAATCATAAAAATAGAGCAGCCAGTCAACTTCGTCTGGAGCTCTTATAACTTACAAAAAGCATACAATCTCTTTATTATTGAGCTGTCAAATATATGACTACGAAATATAATTAATTCGGAAAAATGCTGTTTAATAATCATGATCACTAGTATATTTGAATAACACTAATTTTTTAAGAAAAAATCTCAAATTTTCAAAAGCTTAAAACAATAGAACTTCATTTTTTTTTTATTGGAAAGGCAGATATACAGCAAGGAGAGACAGAGAGAAGATCTTCCATCCCCTGATTCACTCCCCAAGTGAGTGCAACGGCCGATACTATGCCGATCCGAAGCCAGGAGCCTCTTCCAGGTCTCCCACGCGGGTGCAGGGTCCCAAAGCTTTGGGCCATCCTCAACTGCTTTCCCAGGCCACAGGCAGGGAGCTGGAAGGGAAGTGGGGCCGCCGGGATAGAACCGGCGCCCATATGGGAACCCTGGGCGTGCAAGGCGAGGACCTTAACCACTGCGCCACCGCGCCGGGCCCAGAACTTAATTTCTTACACCCAAGTCCAGTGTGGGTGGCACATTTAGTATATGGTTAACTTACAAAAACACCTTTTGTTTTTAAAAGATTTTTGGTTTACAGAAAAATTCCAGAATACAAACAGGTTTCAGATATCCTTTTCTTGGATTCCTCTAATGTTGAATCTTATACAACCATAGTGCACTTATTGAAGCTATAACGTTGATACCACATTATCAACTAAACAACAGACTTCAGTCAGTTTTGTCAGTTTTTCCTTTTAGTATTTTTTTTTTGTTCTGATCTAATGTTCAATCTGGGATATGGCATTGCCTTTATGTGTCATGTCTTGTGAGGTGCTCTAATGTGCAACAGTTTGTCAGTCTTCACTTGTCTTTCATGACTTTGGCACTTTTGACAAATAGTGGACATGTTTTCTGCAGAATGACCATCAGTTTAGGTTTGTCTCGTGGTCTTGTATTTACAGTGAAGTGACAGATTTTTGAAAAGACTGTAACAGGAGGAAAGGGCCTTTCTCATCAAATCATATTAAGAATATATAATGTCCACATAACATTTACTGATTATTAGCCTTGATTCCTTTGGTTAAGTTGGTATGTACCAGGTTTCTCCATTATAAAGTTGACCATGTCCTCTCTTCTCCAACTTACCAAATACAGTCTATAATTAAGGGAAGGAAAGTTATGCTCCTCTTCTGGAGGAAAGAGTAGAAAAGATTTTGTGGACATATGCTAAAGCTACCACAATAATAAATATTTAGGAGGAGGTACTTTGTATTTATTTAGTCAATTATTTGTTTCAGTGTGAAATTCTGGGAATCTATTTATTCTTTTTGTTAAACTCCAAGATTAATGTAATTTGTTTGATTTCTTAATTCATTCCACTCAAATCATGTTCACTTAGGTAAAACTATTTTTCACTCTCATTGAGATTTATTTTTTGACCCATAACTTATTTAGAAATATGTTGTTTAATGTAAGACTTCATAGTACTATAATCAGGAATGTGCTGGGTTCGATGCTTGTTTTCCACTTAGGTTTGGTCTTTTCTTTGTTCTTCCCTAAACGAATCTTTCCTCTGCAGCTCCCTAAGATCTATTTCACTGTTATTTTCACCTGACAGCTGTTAGCATGGAGATAGAGGCAGAGAACGATATTTGGATCAAGCTCTAACCTTAAGCAGATAATACCTGGGCCACAGGTTGAGGTCCTCACAAGGTTTTGCTGTTCCTCCTCCAAGCATGTTAGATCATTAATGCATTTATATCTAATTGCAGAGGCAGAAGTGGTTTTGTTTGTTTTCCTGCTCCCTTATCCTAGCCGAAGTTTGGTTCTACCAGCATCACTAAGCTAAATTTTACTTGTCCTTATTTGTTCAGACTACAGCTTCTATTTACTCATTTATTTCTTTTTTAAGAGGTATGGATTAGTCTGGAAAGTTTCCTTAGAGAGTTACCCACTGCCATTGTGGACATTTAAGGGGTTCCTGTAAGAAAAGCCAGCAAGAAGGGGTGAACTTCTCTGTTAGCAGCCTCCAGGGACTTTGTACTCTCATACTACCCCACACTTGGCCTTTAACAATTTGATTTTTAAAATCCTAGTTAAATCCCTTTCCTGGCTTATTTAACTTTTGGCAGCCTCTGTTCCAGGTAGGCAAACACTAGCATTATATTTCTCCCTGAAGGTACCTGTCTTTCTCTCTAGGTTTCATGTTAGCTGTTCGCCTTATGACCTTGGTTTTCTCATTTGTTCATTAATTTAAAGTTTTTTTTTCTCTTTTGTGGTTGCTGAAAGCCTATTGATAATGCTTTTTACAACTCTGTGACTCTTCAAGTTAAAACTAACGGATGGAATTTTTCATGCCTTGATTCAGGAACTTGGGTTGTTTCTGCTTGGTATAGCTTTACTATCCTATAGGATTTGTATATATTTATTACATGTTCATGAGTTATTTTCACCCAGAATAAATCCTTATATCTTAAGCTATTGGGTCCACAGTGTGTACTATCCAGGAAGTAAACTTTGAGATGGAAATAAAAAGCAGGATGTTTTTCAGTATGTACTCTCAGAATAAAACAAACAAACAAACAAAAAACTCCAAATGGGGGTGTGAGTTGTACTGCAGCAAGTTAAGCCATGGCTTGGGATGTACACATTTTATACCAGAGAGCTGGTTCAAGTTCTACCTATTCTACTTCCAATTCTGCTCCCTGCTAATGTATGTGGGAAGGCAGCAGATACTGGCCTGATTACTTGGATCCTGACCACCCACCTGGAAGACCTGGATTGAGTTTTGGCTCCTGGCTTTGATATGGCTCAGTTTTGACTGTTCCAGGCATTTTTGGAGTTAGCTACAACATACAACATCTGTCTTTCCCTCTCTGTTATCCTGAAGTTCAAATAAATAAATCTCTAAAAAAAACAAGCAAAAAACTCCACGGGAAAAAGGTAGGTAGGATTTGGTGGAAGCAGAAGATGAGCTGTGATGGAATCTCAAGAAAGAGTCAGTTGATTCCATAGGAATTCCTTCCGCATGAATCGTCCTGCACACAGCAAAGGAGCAAGGATTCTGCATTTCTTCATCAACCAATTACTGCATGTGTGCTGGCACAAACTCAGATCTTGGCAAGGCAGCTGAGGACAGCATTGAGAACTGGGAGCTGAGGATTATTATCTGGTAGTGGCTAGAAGAATAGGTCCGGAAGGGGTTCTAGGCAATGTATCACAGCTTCGACAACAATTCTAAAAGATCTGCTTCATTTATTTGTTTGTAAGTCAGAGTCACCAATAGAGGGATACACACACACACACACACACACACACACACACACACACACACACACACACGGTGAGGCAGGGGAGGGAGGGAAACAGGGAGAGAGCAAGAAAGGGAGGAAGGATAAAAACTGAGAGAACAAGAAAGGGAGGGAGAGGAGAGGAGAGGAGAGGAGAGGAGAGGAGAGGAGAGGAGAGGAGAGGAGAGGAGAGGAGAGGAGAGGAGAAGACTCTTTCATCTACTGGTTCGTTTCCCAATGGCTGCGGCAGCGGCTGAGCCAGCGGAAGCCAAGAACAGGAGCTTTCTCCAGGCCTCTCAGGTAGGTAGCACGGGCCCTAACTTGTAAGAGCCGTCAGGTCATCTTACATTGCTTTTCTGGGGATTTGGCAAGGAACCAGATCAGAAGTGAATCAGCCAGCACTCTCACTGGCATTCATATGCGATGCCAGTGTTATAGACAGCAGCTCTATCCATTACACCACAATGCTGGCCCCCAGCTACTACACTGAGTCAAAGAATAACCATATCTTTTAAGGCACTTGATATATACTATTAATTTACTCAGTTACAAAAATTGTTTAGAAAGTATGTACTTTACCACATGTAGTTAGTTTTCTGAGCCATGAAGAAAAATAAAAGCTTCTAGTCATTGAGTTATCATGAGAATTAAAAGAGCAAATATTTATGATAGGCTTAGATCACTACAAAGTACACACTGACACAAAATGCATGTTAATTATCATCATTATTGCTATTATCTTGCCCTGGTATGAAAGTGCCTATTTCTGTGCCTGGCGCGATAGCCTAGTGGCTAAAGTTCTCACCTTGCAAGCAGCATAATCCCACATGAGTGCCAGTTCATATCCCGGCTGCTCCACTTCCTATTTGGCTCCCTGCTTGTGGCCTGGGAAAGCAGTAGAGGATGGCCCAAGGCCTTGGAACCCTGCACCCATGTGGGAGACCCGGAAGAAGCTCCTGGTTCCTGGTTTGAATTAGCTCAGCTCTGGCTGTTGCAGCCACTTGTGAAGTGAACCAGCAGACAGAAGAGCCTTCTTTCTGTCTCTGCTTCTCTCTGTAAATCTGACTTTCCAATATAAATAAATACATCTTTAAAAAAAAGAAGAAGAAAGTCCCTATTTCTTAGTACCAATCACTCATGGAAATTTTCATTAAAAATTAAAATTCTCACTTTGCTATAGGTCACAATACTGTACTGACCACTTACATTTCTTCTCTTGTGGATTGTTTACTGATGCCTATTTTCTTTGGGGATATAATTCCTTCCCTTTTAAAAAAAGTAATTTATCTTCATATAATTTGTATGTTAAAATAGATTTCCAGTGTGTTTTCAGCTTCTCACACTAAATTATATTTTTATGTATGTGCTGTAGTTATCTCAGTTATTTTTTTCAGTGTCCCAATGAAATTAATAATGATAACTTTGGTGATATATTATTGAATGGTACCTAATATTTATTGCCTAATATGGTAAGAAGCACTTATACATTCATCCATTATTTTATTTCATCTTTACCACAAATCTTTGAGACATAATATTCCATTATGTTTATGTAACAACTGAAAATTAGAAAGGTTAAATAATTAACACCATGATGCTGCAACTGAGACTGCTCTGCTGGACTCTGTGAAACATTATCCCATAAAATCTACATATACACATGGGCAAATATGACTGTGCAAATTTGTGCACATGTGTTTTATGGAGAAATTGATCTAGTAGAATCCCGAATATGATTATATAATTAATTCATAGATACCAACATATGACAAACTCTAAGGGAAAGTTTAAAAAAGAAACTTGTCTACTCTAAAACTTTCCCCAGATTATATCTTGCTTAACTTTTTTTTTTCATATTGTTTCAAACACAGAGTCAGATACAGGTTTTCCACCTGCTAGTTCACTCCCCAAATGCCAGCAATAGCCAGGGCTTGACCAGGCTGAAGCTGGGAGCCAGAGAACTCTATCCAGGTTTCTCATAAGGGTGGCAGAAGCCAAATGCTTGTGTCATCACTTGCTGCTTTCCAGGGTGTACATTGGCAGGAAGCTGGATTGGAAATTGAAAAGCTGGAACTAGAACCAAGAACTCCAATGTGGCCTGCAGGCGTTCCAAGCAGTGTTTCCCAAGCACTGTGCCAATGTTAGCTCCACCCTCCACCAAGTTATGTTCTCACTAGCCATTTGTTTCCCATTTACTACTAACAGACTGTAGAAATAATGTTCTATTTAACACTTTTTTGTGTGAAAATGCTCTACCATTCAATCAGGTTCTCAACTAGAGGGGGTTTCTGTGCATGCCTGCTTGGTATTTTGTTAGGTTATCATCGATTCAGATTCAAAGAGAATGACCTAATCAAATTAGCTGGTGACTCAAAGTGGGGAAGTGAAGCTGCTACACTAGATAACAAAGTAAGGATTTAATAATCTGGAACAATGGACAGAGAAGTAAATAAGATAAAATCTGACAGGGATAAATGTAAAATCCTGCAGTTAGGTTAAAACAAAAATCAATGACATGAGTACAATGGAGGAGGAAGTCTGATTTCACAGTAGCTTGTGTGAAGATGTCTAAGGGATTTAATTGATCAGAAAATCACAATTGGAATGTATTCAATAAGCAAGGGAACTACAGTTTCAAAATTGGCTTAACACAATGGAGTTCTCAGGTTAACAACCATTTTCCTTGCGAATGTGCTGCTCAGAGGGCATCTTGAACACTGTGGTATCCTTGGCATCATGCTTCAAGGCAGGCAATGAATGGCAATCTAGAACCCATCCAGGTGGCACTGACTAAGATAATAAGGACTCCAGAAGCCACTAGTTTTTTTTTTGAGCAACTTAAGCTGTCTACTTTGCCAGGGGTAGCTTCAGGGTGGCTATCGGGAGTAGATCTGATACAAACTGGATATTTGTGATTCCTATGCTAGGAGGCTCCCTGGCTTCTGGCTGTCAATGGGTGGTATCAGGAGGAGATCATATGAGAGTGGAGCAGGTATTTATTTCCCTGGCTGCTTCCATGCTGGCTTAGTGGGTGACCTTCTCCAACTTCAACTGCCATCTTTGGCATCAGGTAACCTTTACTTCTTCTGGATCCTTCAAGGTCAAGACTCTGCTCCTAGCTGTTTTAAGTTGCTCCTCAAATGATATAACCCATTTCCCCTCTTTTTTTCATACCCTCCTCAGTTACTTCCTGGGTTTGTGATCTGTATCTTGTAGCAGTCCTGATGGAAGCTGAGGTGATCACAATGACTGTCTAATGAATATTTCAAGACTCTAATATGGCAGAGGCATAGACTGAATTCATGTACTCATTCAAATAACCTTATGCCTCTATGGTGTGCCACACACTGCAGTAAGCATGAAGCAGTGCTCTACGTGGTCACAGCAAAGGCAGTGAACTAGATGAAAAGTTAGGGAAGCCTTCCAGAAAAAGGACCCTAAAAATACATAGGGATTGCAGGGGAAAGACAAGAGGATCTGGGAAGAAATATCCAAAGAAGTGAGATGTCCAGCTCAGAATATTGAAGGTATGATACCAAAAAAAGGCTTATTTTGGGAGGTGAAAGAAGGTCCTAGCATCTAGAGTCTCTGCTTGGATGAGAGAAACACATCAGTGGATGAGACTACAGTTAGGAAAAGGGCTGAACATGCTGAGTTGCTAGAGAAGAGCTGATACCAAGAACCATTGAGTGCTGTTGAAGGATTTGAAATAAGGGAGATCCCCACTAAGTTTTTTTTTTTCCCCTCTGCAGAGTAAAGCAAGAATGTTTAAGAGTAATCAGATATAAATCCAGCTGCTCTGCTGAAGAATGAATAGTCTGTTCCTGGAAGCATCCAAGGAGAGACTAGATGACAGCTCCAGGAAATTTTCAGTGGTGCTGAATGTTAGAGTAGACTAGGATATGCCTGTTTCTGAAACTGCTGAGACTCCTGTTCTCTGGCCTCCAGGACCCACACTGGAATCAAAGAAATAGAGGTCTGCAAAATATGTCAGCACATTCAAACCTGGAAGGGAAATGTTTTCTTCTTGTCAGCCCCTCTTCTTGAGGCTGAGAATATAAGACACATATACAGATGGGAGCCTCTGGGAACAGCTGTAGTGTTTGTGTTCTTCGCTTGTCCCAGATGACACAGAAAGGCACTAGCTGCAGTGAATTCCTGGGAGTGGCCCAGTCAATTTCTGACCTTCTAATATTTGGCTATACAAGTATATCAGTGTTTTTTTTTTTACTTTAAAGTGAAACCCTACTAAAGATGCAGAAGGAAACATTTTGGGCACTGAGTCTATGTCATTCTTGGGTCACAGAGGGGAACGGGTAAGGTCTAGGGACTCTGAAGGCAGAGATGTCATCAAACACAGTGGCCCTTTTATTCTGGAATTCACTCCTAAGAACTGGGCAGATCTCTGTGTGTGATACTGCAGCTGTGTGCAAATGCCAAAGCTGGGGTGATAATTATAGAAACCTTCTCATTATGCTTGAATGGGGGCCAAGGCCTGGCCTGCCAGCAAGGAGTGTGTGAGGCTGCAAACTTGGCCCTGTTCAGACACAAGTTGGCTTTTGCAGCCAGCTTGAGCCTCTGAAGTGTGCCGGAGAGCCTGTGTTTGGCTTCTTGTTGGCGAGCGCCCCTAGTGCCTGCTTCTCATCTCCCCAACATGGGCAATCGCTTTGTTCCTAACCAGACTGTTGCAAACAGTGCAGCTTTGTCAGTTGGGGCTCAGGATTCTAGTGAATGTTCCATCCAACAGCTGTTCCCATGACTCATCTTCCTGCCTCCTCGCAGACTCCTTGTTTTCCCTGCCTCAAGATTGGGTTGATTTTTGTCAACATTCCAGATATAGCAGTATATGCTTAATCAGAACTTGGGTGGTCCCTGCTACCTGACAACAATGACACAATTTGAAGTAGCTTATCTTTCCAGGCACTGCTTGGGGGCTTTAAATAAGGACAGATTTGTTTTGGTTGAAGTATCCATTAGTAAAAGATAATCAGAAAATGATCAATTTATAATTTTGAGTCTTAACAGCATTAGTACAGGCCACTTTGGTCCCAAAGTTTCCCCAGAGCTATCACAGGGAACCAATAGGGAGAAGAGAAGAAAATAGAGAGTTGGCATTGGAAGCATCAGCCATGAAGGAGAGAATGAAGGAGAGAAAAGTGAAAGTGTAAGGGTTTCATTTTTTCTCATGGAAAATATGCTATTATCAAAAAGCAGCTTCCTCCACTGGCATTTTTGCTTTTTTTCCAATAGAAGGGAAAAAGTACAGTTTTATGTAACACATATAACAGGGAAAGTAGAACGGTGGTGACCCTGTGAAAATTACAGCATTAAAAGTAATAAGCCTGCCATTGCCAATAAACCACACGGATACCATGCCGTGCTATCTTGAGTATAAAGGTGACATTTTTACAGTTATTCACATAGTAACTTCTCCCACTCCAACTGCATTTTGAGCATCAGGCCCTTCAAAACAGACTGTAGAGTGTGAGGATTTCTACGGCTTCATTCTTCAAGGGCCAGGTCAGCCATCCCCTTCCCTAGAAAGCTCCGCAACCTAGGTTATCGGCTCTGGTGGTATTTCCCACTCTGGGAAATTCTTTCCTTGTACATGGTGATTATTTACTTATCTTGTTCTCATTAGATCATGGGCTTCCTGAAGGCAAGAATCATGGCTTGTTCATTTTTGAATCTCTGACATTTACTCTCACTCAGCTTTGTAAATGTTTGTGGAGTTGAATAATTAATGACACAATTCTTCTCTCATTTTTTTAAGCCAGACACCAAAACTGTGGGGTGATTGAATCAAATGGGCTATCCTGATCAATCCTTTCTAATGTTATGATATTGTAACTGCATTTTTAATTTTATTTATTTCCATCTTGTTTAAAGATAAAGAGCCAGAGATAGAGATAGATATGATAGAACAAGATAGAGATTATAAAGATAGAGAGATAGAGATAGATATAGAGAGGTCTTCCACCTGCTAGTTCACTCCCCAAATGCCTGCAACATTCATGCTTATGCTAGAATGAATCCAGGAGCTAGGAATTCAGTCTGGATCTCTGACTTGGATGTTTACCAGGGTGTGCATCAACAGGAAGCTGAGTCAGATCTGAGGAGGGGCTTATGCCTATTTGCTCTGATACGGAATTCAGGCATTCCAAGCAGTGGCTTAACTACAATGCCTGCTTCATGTCTCATTTTGTTTCATGTGTTATTTTAGACCTTTACAATCTACCCTCTTGGTTTCAGAGTTGTAAAAATCTAATATCTAATATTTGCCATGTGGTGTGTGTGTGTGTGTGTGTGTGTGTGTGTGTGTGTGTATGTGAGAGACACAGAGAGAGAGAGAATGGGAGGGAATTGGAGAGTAAGGGAGAAAAAGAGAGAGAGAGAGAGAGAGAGAGAGTGTTTAAGGGAGAGGGAGAAAGTAAGACTCTCAACAGAAATTGAGATGAGAGGTATGATGAGAAATTATGGTCAGAGTAAGGAGTATTTCCCAAAGAGTGTATTTTGGAATTTTGGTTGTCACTTTTGCAATATTACCTGTGATGCTGAAAGATAAAATCAGGGGGCATAGAAAATTGGCTGTTATTTCTGTTCCTGAAGATATTTTGGATCACTTATTTGGTCTCAGCTCACATAAATTTGAATGTCCCTGGCATGTGTGTGACTTTGGGAGAGTTCCACCACACTTGTACTGGTTCTTCCATGAGTAGTGAGAGTGGCTAATTGAAGTCAGCATATCAAATTTCCCATTTAAGGACAGTGTTATGGTACAGCAGATCACATCACCACCTGGGACACCAGCATCCCCCTATGAACTCTGGCTCAAGTCCCAGCTGTTCCACTTCGGCTTCAGTCCTCTGCTAATGCACCTGGGAAAGCAGAGGAAAATAAGCCTAGTGCTTGGATCCATGTGTTTCTGGCTATGGCTTTTGCCTGGCTCAGCCTTGGCTGTTGTGTTTGTTTGAGTAAACAAGCAAATGGAAGATCTCTCTCTGCCTCTCTTTCTCTCTCTCTGTGGAAATCTGCCTCTCCAATAAATATATAATTTTTAAAAAGATTTTCCACATTATAAAAGTTATGCTTAACCAGGGATCCTATTCTTGAGGCACTGTAATAAAACAAAGTTCATTTATGTCTTGACTAATCAATTTATGGGAAAATATATGTAGCTTTATTCTATGCAAAAAAATTAAACTTTTTTTATTGATGTTTGGCTATCTACTGAAGATAACCTACAGATAGGCAGCTTTATATACCTTTATCATTCTTATGATTGTAGCTCAAAAATATTCCACCTCCACTTATTCAATTCCACAGATATTGATTCAGAAAAAGGATTATATGTAACATTGTGAACTCATTATTTTTCATGATCTTAATGTGCTCGTAAATCATTGGATGTCTTCCGTCACTGCTTCTTGTGCCCATTTTTTATTGTACATTATTGATCTACAGTGACTTTGTGATAAGTCAGGTTTTTTCCTGTCTTATTCCTATTGATGTCCTATTCAATGTCATTTAAAACTCTGTAGCTGAATTGCTTCATTTTTGTTTTGCCACAGAAGTATTGCCTGAATTTATACTATGGGACAGATACCATGCTAACCACTGAAAATGGATGCCCCATGGAAGCAAGTCTATAGTGCAAAATGGCTTTTAACTTTGTGTGATGAGTTATAGCCAGTTTTGTTCCTCCTTAGTTCACCAATATGTTTCAGTTAAGTGGGGCACTGATACAAAATGCTCTTTCATAAAGGAAAGAGGATCCATTCAGGAGTGGATTTTTAACAAACCACCATCAACTATCCATCCTATCCTTCTTCTTGGTCATTTGGAAAAATACAAATAATAAATTTTGGATAGACTGTGTGACCTGCTTTTCCAGGGCAGATGTGATGTGAGGGAAAGGAGACGTTCACGTTTTTAAACCAAGAGCCTTGATTAAGTCTTGCTTTCACTAGATCTGCACAGGAGGAATCAGGGGCTTGAGTTTAGGCCCCATAAAAAGATGAACAAAATCCCAGCTATACATGAAATACTGATGACATTCTCCATTAGTCTACCCCTTTCTACCTGAAGTGAGTTGGGTCTCTTTTTTTCACTGTTCTATGGCTAGTACTCTAAGAAGTATAGGTCTGTTATATTTTTCTGGAGATAAAGTTTAAAAGTAAAAGCAAAACAATTTCCTGATGACTAGCTCAAAGTTGACTCTGGTTCCATAACATATTTTAAGCCAAAATATACTTACTTTCTGAACACTACACCTGGACAGATGATTTTTCCCTAGTAAGACATAGTCAAAACAATATCCTATAAGAAAAATCTCTAAAAAAACTTGAGGTTTTTTTTATTCCAATTTATTCTTTCTTAGCCTCTAATGTGAGATAATACTGAAGAACTTTCGATTTTTGAAATTAAATCACAATGAAACAAGCATCACACAATGCATATTTTAAATATTTATTTTTATTGCAAAGTCAGATATACAGAGAGGAGGAGAGACAGAAAGGTCTTCTGTCCGATGATTCACTCCCTATGTGACCACAATGGCCGGTGCTGTGCCAATCTGAAGCTAGGAGCCAGGAGCTTCTTCTGGGTCTCCCACACGGGTGCAGGGTCCCAAGGCTTTGGGCCATCCTGGACTGCTTTCCCAGGCCACAAGCAAGGATCTGGATGGGAAGTGGGGCTGCTGGGGGTTAGGCCAGTGCCCATATGAGCTCCCGGCACGTTCAAGGTGAGGGCTTTCGCTGCCAGGCCACCACACCAGGCCGTACACAATGCTTTTTAAAACAGAGCAGCAAGAAAAGTTAATTATATTCCAAGCTGTAGACCTGTGATCAAGAATGTTTCACAGGGAAGACCTTGAAGCACTCAAATTGGTTCTAGGCTACTGGAATTCTTTTCCTAAAGAGATGAGGGACTATCAAGTTTAAATAAAAACAAGTCCGTGTTATAGTGTTTGGGTATTTGGGCAACAGGGAGTGGTTTAATGGAGTCATTATTTACCATTGGGGATTGACAGCAGGCCAATGAACTGTTTTCAAGCCAATTCCTAAGTGTTTCTAGTGGGAATCAAAGAGTATCAGGAGGTAAAAGATCAGTGTATATAAATTCAAGACAGTTTCATTGATCCACATCCACAAAACCAGTCAAATTAGAAGCAGGGTCTTTTTTTCTCACGCATTTTCTCATGCTGGCTCCCAGGAAGAGGATGGGCACATAATAACTATTGGTTCAGTTGCTTTAGATCCAAAGTATGAATTACTAGTTGGTGCCTCAAATAAAGCTGCATATTAGCTCTTCCCACTCCCTCAAGATAAAATCATGCTCATAAGTCTGTGAATCAGCTGGGTAAGCCAAGGTTCTTCTGGTCTTAGTCAGGCTAAAATGAGCACATCAGAAAGCACTCTTTTGTGTCAGCAGTTAACTGTATATTCAGTTAGGGACTGGCTGGTCTTTACTGACCTTGCTGGAGATGAGTCTCTGTCATGTAGTCTCTGGTCCATTGTTGTTTACAATTCTCTGGGGTCCAACAAAGGGAGCAGAGGTTTTCAAATCCTCCTGAGGTGTAGGTTTGCGTTTGTGATATCACTACTCCACTTTATTCTGTTAGCCAACCTAAGTATTAGGGCTGATTCCATTTTCAAGTAAGGGGATAAAAACTACACCTCCCATTAATAGGAAATCATGAAAAAAGGCATGGATTCAGATAGGCATCAGCAATTGAATCTTTTTTTTTTTTTTTTTTTGCCACCAATCAACCTTGGAATAGGAAGTTTAAACATTGAAAAGAAGAGGGCTTGAATCATGGAAAAGTGGGTTATGTTACTTACTTATGTATATTTTTGCTTTAAAGTGTCATCTTGAAAAATTAAAGATCATGAAACTAAGTAGATCAAGAGCAACGAATTATATTGTAGTTAGGAACTTATTTTTAGGAATCAACTTCTCTCTGACATTGTGCATAGCTACAATGTCAGGAAACAATTCAATAGCAGAATAACGGATTAATGACTGGTTCATGAAGAACTACCCATTGTAATAGTAGAGGGAAAAAATCAATAAAGGGGGGATAAGTGAACTGGGCAGGGGGACGGGGGATCCCAGATCCTATGGAACTGTATCATTAAAAAAAAACCTCTAACTTTCTGAAAAAAAGTGGTTTAAGAAAGGTTAATACTTCATAAGAAATATATAAAATATATTTTTCATCTCTAGTTGGGCTTGTCAAAATAGAAGATTTAATTTCATAAGTGTCAGTTTGAATACAAAACAAAATTTTGCAATTTGTGATTCTAACAACATATGGCAAGGTAGAGAAGATACTATCTCAGCAAAATAACATTTCCTTGCAGAAAAACAAACGTAGCTTCTACTGATATCAGCATGAAGTCCATCCTCCCATCACAGGTTTTGTAGAGTGTTAAACTTAATTTTCAGTACACGTTTGACTAACAAACCAGACTGAGTTTTTTTGTTTTTCAAGCACTACATGTGTGGATGCAACAAACACTCTGTTAAGAGTTCAAGGAACATACAAAATGGGGTTATAATTCTAGTACTAATATTGTATGTCCTGGATTATTCTGCACTCAGATTTCCTCAATCAATAAGGATACTTTAAACTTATGCTGCATATAACTTACAAATAGAAATGAAATCAAATTTAAGAAGTGTTTAAGCCACTATTGGGATATCAAATTGACAAAAAGAAAATTGAGGCCATCATTTTGGCATTGAAAGCCTTAAAATTTGGCACACTTCTTGATTCAAGAATTTAACCTTTAGGACTTGGGTTTAAGAAAATAATCAGGGATGTAGGTAAAGCTTTGTAAGAGTACTTACTCCTCTAATTTGATGACAGCAAAAACTATGAGAAACAACCAAAATGACCCCAATGAAGGATTTGGATAAGGAAGTAACAGTAGATCTATGCACTAAAATAGCATTAGTGATGATGTGGATTTTTATGAATATATGCTGAATTGTTTTCAATGCACTACATATAAAAGCATGTAACAAAACAATATGCTCATGTTACATACATATATATATGCAAAGATTATGCACAAAATATTGTTAGTGGTTATCTATATTGAAGACAGGGTTGGATTTAAATTTGTTATTTTTGCTTAACACTATTTTATATGTATTGCATTTATATAAAACTTGTGTTATTTTTCTTATTACAAAAGATTTATGAAATAGAATTTGTAACTATAAACCATTTTTATGCTTACCACTTGAGTCAGGACACTATAATAATGAGAACTCAAATTCAAAACTCTGCATCTTTAAGAGCTTTGCCAACTGACATTTGTCCTTGTCACAGAAAAAACACTTTGCTATTTATGTTTACAGCATTGAAAAATGCACAGCATCCTACAGCACAAGGAAGGAGATTTATAATAAAGTCCTTCATCTCAGTGTATGAGTGTACCTGTAAATCATTCAACAGACTTGCATTAAGTACAAACCTCAAAGCAACAGATGTATCAAACAATAAAATTTGAGCATGTCTCACTATCTGCATCTTTGTTCCTTGGTAGTAAGAATGAACATCTTGCTAAACTCTATTCCATAGCATCTTACTGTTCATTCAACATACATTAGTACTTCTTTGGAGACTACATTATTAGCAAAGAGTGGGACCATAATTCTGGAAAATCAGGTTGCCAGACCCTTCCTGGAATCAGAATTGTTGATGTTCATTAACAGTGCCTCTAGCATAACACAAAGTCTACGTGTCATATCAAACAAGCCACGGACATTTTCCCTGTACTCAAGAAATAAGTGTTGGTTAAAAAGAGGAAAAAATAATTCATTGACTGACTATAGGGGGGCATTTATCTTTTTTTTAAATAAGTAAAATAAAACAAGGATTCATGTTGAACATACTGATGATGGTCAGCTTGCTAAGCAGGGTGGAGAAAATATATGCTCCCACTTTAGAATACAGTTAAGGGTCAATTAAGGCTAAATGCTATAATTTAGGAATGGGAGAGAGTAATCTCAGGAAATTGGTTTTTGAGCTGGAAAGAGACCTGGAGAGCATCTTGTCCAAACAAAGCTAGTATGATTTCATAGAGGTAACTAAGTAGAGGGGAAGTTTTCCTTTTAGAAATCGATCCAAGGGCCCGGTGTGATGGCCTAGTGACCAAATCCTCATCTTGCACTGCAGGGAACCAACATGGGCACCAGTTTGTGTCCTGCCTGCTCCAGTTCCCATCCAGCTCCCTGCTTGTGGCCTGGGAAAGCAGTCAGGTATGGCCTACGTCCTCGGGACCCTGCACCTGCATGGAAGATCTGGAAGAAGCTCCTGGCTCCAGGCTTCGGATCAGTTCAGCTCTGACAGTTGTGGCCACCTGGGTAGTGAACCAGTGGACAGAAGATCTTCCTCTCTTTATCTTCTCATCTCTGTAAATTTGACTTTCCAATAAAAAAAAAATCTTTAAAAAAGAGAGAGAAAGAAACCAATCTAAAAGTGGTATTGAAATTATAGATGAAACATGGTAGGGGAGGACAGAACACTTCTATCAGAGGAAGACTCAGCAAAGACACGAACTGGACAAGAGTATGACCTTTAAGTGGGCCTAACAGGTAAGAGTAGAAGCTAAAGCAGCGATGTATTTACCCACAGTCCAAACAGAGAAGTTTATTCTTCTCTCTCAAACGAAAGCTAGGGAATAGAAAATCATTCCCAAACAGTTGGTCACATTTGTTTTTAAAATAAGAGCTAGTGACAAAAGGGTCAATTTTGAAAACTACAGATTGAAAAAAAGAAGTGCTAGGGCTGGCCTTATTGTGTAGCAGGTGGAGTTGCCAGTTATGACACTACCATGCCACATGGGAGTGCCGTTTTGAAATTCTGTCTGCCCAATTTTCAATTCAGCTCTGCCCTAATGTACCTGGGATGGCAGAGCATGGTGGCAAAAGTGCTTGGATACCTTTCACCCTTGTGGTAGACCTGAAAACAGTTTCTGGATCCAGGCTTTGACCTAAACCAGCCCTGACTCTTCTAGTCATTTGGGGCAGAATCAGTAGATTGAAGAAGACCTGCCACTCTCTCTCTCTCCCTCACATACACACACACATTCTTTCTCTCTCTCTGTCAATCTGACATCCACATAAATATATATTTTTTAAAAATTCCTGTTGTTTCTGCAACTGTAAAGATGCAGATGAATTGAAAACAAAAACCATAATAATTAAATATGAATTCTAGATTTAACATTAACACTAGTACTAAGGCCTCAAGGATTTCTCAATGTTGGATCATTTCTTTATTTTAAAGTGAATACTTTCACTTCCTTAATATGCTAAAATCAACCAGATTTATATTCCCATCTGCAACAACTACAGAGAGCCAAATATATATGAAATATTAGTGTTCAAGTCACTAGAAATCAGACCTATCAAGAACATTAAGTCCTGAGAAATGGAAATAAATGAGGTGAAACCTGTGATTGCCACAACTTAGTTTTGAGACTGTTCCCAGGCTGTGGTTGAAAGGAGATTTTACATAGATAGGTCCTGGTGGCCCTAATGAGCTAAAGAGACAGAATTGAAAATCTTCATAAACCAAGATAACTAAGAATAGCCTTACTGAGTACAGAGGAGGGGGTGCTGAAGGTATTCACAGCAGCCTGTTCAAGGACACAGTGCTGACCAAAGCAAGTATGTGAATAAACCACCTGGGCTGGGGAATTCTCATCCAATAGAATTGAAAGGGAAAGTGCCTGACATTCACACCAAGCTGAGCAGTGTGTAATTATCATTCAGGCTGGAAAAAGTCGTAATTCATGGTGTAGTGGGTAGATTACTTGGAAAGTTCTTTCCTCAGTAGTAGCTATAACTGAATACTGCTGTAACAAACCATATAAAAGTACCCTGGGAAGCCTAGAGTATTACACAATACTATATCTGTGTCCAAGAACAAAGCTTACAAATATGAATATGAATAAAAATATATTCAGAACACAGCAAAATGAAGTACACAGTGGATGGTCATCAAATCAGATATTGTAACACATGGAAGGAAAATAAGATCCACAATGAAGAAAATAATCATTCAATCAAATCTGACCTAGTGCTGTCACAGATGTTAGGGTTAGCATATAAGGGTTTAAAAATAGTTATTATCAACGTTTTATATATGTTTAAAATATTTTTGCCATTGTAATTTAAGGCAAATGTGAAAAACATCCCAGCAAAATAACAATAGAAGATTAAATCAATTAACCCATTGCTAACATAAACAGGACCAAATTACCACACATTCATATAACCCTGATTGTAAATGGCTTAAACTCATCAATCAAATGTCATAGATTAGTATACTGGATTAAAAAAATAAAACCCAGGCCCAGTGCGGTGGTCTAGCAGCTAAAGTCCTTGCCTTGAACCTTCTGGGATCCAATATGGGAACCAATTCTAATCCCTGTAGCCACACTTCCTATCCAGCTCCCTGCTTGTGGCCTAGGAAAGCAGTAGAGGCTGGCCCAAAGCTTTGGGATCCTGCACCTGCATGGGAGACCTGGAAGAAGTTTCTGGTTACTGGCTTCGGATTGGCTTAGCTCCAGCTGTTATGGTCACTTGGGGAGTAAATCATTGGACAGAAGATCTTTGTCTTTCCACCTCTCTGTATACTTGAATTTGCAATAAAAACAAACAAATCTTAAAAAAAATAAAACCCATCTATTTGTTGCCTACAAGAGACATATTTCACGAACAAAAATCAGCAGAATCTATACCTCATAGATTTTAATCTTTTTTGTTTTGTTTCATCTCTTCAAAAATCTTTCTCATTAAATTCTTCACTGACTCATAGATCATATAGTAGCATCATCTTCTTCAAGAAGGTTCTTGATTTTCTTTTCTTCAGCTACACATTAGTCATTCAGTGTCATGTCACTTAACTTCATGGTGTTGTTAATTTCTTTTTTTTCTTGCTGTTGATTTTGTTTTGTGGCTTTTTATTGAAAGGAATGTATAGTAACTGTGTAATGGAGACTATCATATCAAGTAGCATGCTATTTAACTTCATGGATTTGTAAATTTCTATTTCTCTTCCTGCTGTTGATTTTTTATTTTGGCTTTCATTTAAGGGGATGTATGGTAACTGTCATACCCAGAAGTGAGGATACAATGTAGTATGCATCCCTACTTCCAGACCAATGACAGATTCCCAATGAAATTGTTAACTGAATCCTGATAATAGGATGCTGACTCTTTGCTACTGCCCATGCCCACAATGATGGACATATGACTGTGTATTAAGAACTATACTACAGTAACAATATAGGGGAACTCGGTGGGGGAGGGGGGAATTTGAGGAAGGGGTAAGGGAAATCCAAGGGCCTATGGAGTTGTATCATAAAATGACAATAATTATAATAATAAAAAGAAGTAAAATAAAAAAAGATAACGAACCTGGAAAAAAATGAAATACAGTATACATATCCAGAATTGCATGTAAGTATATGCATAAGTGAGTTTTTTTGTTATCTGATCACACTTATAACCAGCATCCACATTAAAAACAAAGCATTACTAGTATTGCAAGAGTTCTCTCACTATCTACCCCCACTTCTTCATTTAATGTGAAATAAGTATACATTTCAAACCATCAAGTGCTTATGTGGAAGATATAAAGAATCTAACTACTGTGACTAAAAAACAATAGATGAAGGTAGGCATTGTGGCACAGAAATCTAACCTAACTCATGGGATGCTTGCATCTCATAAAAAAATATCTAGGATTTACTCTCACTTAGCATTCACACTTCCTGTTAATGTGCACCCTGGGAGATGGCAGGAGATGGCTAAGTACTTTGGTCCCTGCCACCCATATATGAGTTCTGAGTGGAATTTCTGGTTCCTGGCACTAGTCTGGCCCAGCCCAACTGTTGTGGACATTTGTGGAGTGAACCTGCACATCGATATCTGTTTCTATCTGTCTCTCTGCTTTTCAGATAAAAAAAAAACACTTTAAAACAAATTAAACAAAAACAAAAAGGGATTATGTTTATATCTCTTACTGGAGTGTCTGATTTTGAGTCCTGGCTCCACTTCCAATTCCAACTTCCTGTTAATGTGTGCTCTGGGAGGCAGCAGGTGGAAGCCCAAGCACCTGAGTCCCTTCTACCAATATGAGAGATCTGGATTGAGTTTCAGATTCCTGGCTTTGGCTTGGCCCAGTCCCAGCTGC
The DNA here is from genome assembly GCF_017591425.1 of Ochotona curzoniae. Lineage (NCBI taxonomy): Eukaryota > Metazoa > Chordata > Mammalia > Lagomorpha > Ochotonidae > Ochotona > Ochotona curzoniae. Next base: position 12,520,006 of record NW_024465023.1, on the reverse strand, counting down.
TGCAGGCTTTTAGGGAGTTGATCAGCAGATGAAACATCACTCTGTTTCTATGTGTCTCTCTCTTTCTCTTTGCCTTTCAAATACAAATTAATCAATAGCATAGAAATTACCATGAAATTAGCACGTTTGTGATAAGATGACACACTGGATGGGATTATCAAATTAGACATGGTATAAAGATCAGTGAACTTTAGGGCATAACAATAGAACTATGAAAAATGAAAACAAAGAAAAACTTCATATAATAAATAGAAATGGAAGGAAGGAAGATATTTTCAATAAGTTGTGAGATAACTTCAAGCAACCATCTAAGAGGTGTGTGTTTGGAATCCCTGGAAGAGAAATAATGGAAAATAGAAAAAATAAAATAAAATAATAGGTATTACTTTTCCAGATCTAATGTGAACTCTAAACTCAGAGATTCAAGAAGCTCAATAAACCCCAAACACAAGGAAATACATACAGAAGCAATTCTAAGGTGCATCAGAATCAAACTGATCAGAACTAATGATAAGGAGAACAATGTTAAAAGCATTCAGAGTAAATAAGATGTGTTATGTTCAGAAATGAAGATAAGGAAGGCATCATATTTCTTGTCAGAAACAATGCAGGATCTTAGACAGTAAGAAATAAATTGTCAACCTACAATCCCACATGGAGTCAAAACTATTAAAAATAAAGAAGGAAAACTGAGAGACTTTTTCAGACTTAACATTGAAAGGATCCATCACTATCAAACCTGCAGGACAAGATATATTAAAGGAAATCATTCAAGCAGGAGGAAAATGATACTAGAAATGAAGAGTTTTAGAAGTGGTAAGTACATGAATAAATTTACAAAAAAACTGTTCATGATTTAAGTCTTTTGAGAAATAATTGTTTTAGCCAAAAATAAACTGACAAACTCAATGTATTATATTGCTAAATAATATATGTATAAATAAAACATAGGCTAAACATAACATGGAGACCAGGAGAAGAGAAATGGAATCATGCTGTTGTAAATTTATTGTTCTATACATGAAGTAATGTAATATCACTTTCAGCTAAACTGTGATAAATTAAAAATGCATAGCATAAACCCTAAACAAAACAATAAGACATAAATAGCTATAACTAATAAGTCCACAGAGGATATAAAGTGAAATTAAGAGAATGGGGAACAAAAAGAGCAGATGAGACAAACAGCAAAGTGGGGGACTGCAAACTACAGAATGTCGCTAATCACATTAATGTAAAATGGAAATAATCTAAATATCCAAATGAAAGGCTGGCAATCAAAATGAATAAGAAAACTAGACCCACTTATATGTTGTCAACAAGAACTAGAACCTAGATACTATGATCATCAAAATTTAAAGGTAAAAGGGATGGATTTTTTAAAATAATGCTAATAGTAAACAAAAGAAATCTTTAATGATTACATTAGTAACAAAACAGGTTTTATAGCAAGTAATATTACCATAGATAGGTAAGGCTATTTCATAGTGAAAATAGCATTACCCCAAAAGGTAGACAAATCTATCCCAAAGTTTTATTTACCTAGCAAAAGAGCTTTAAAAAATATGAAGCAAAATACAACTTAAAGGAGATATGAAAAAATCCACAATTATTGTTGGAGATGGTAATATTTTCTCTCTTAATAAGTAGATACAAAACAAGCATAGATACAGCAAACTTCAACATTATTGCACAACTGTACCTGATCATTTAGAGCTATCTTTGTAACATGAACATTAAAAAAATATTTCAACCCCAGTTGTAGGCAGCTGCCTATTTTGCCTTGTACCTAGGCACCTGTTACATTGGTGGGAGAAAAGTAACTAATAGTTGGTGAGTATTCTGGGCCTGGTTAAGGCAAAATTTATGTTACCTATATCTGCAATATCAGTGTGCCAGCATAGTTGCTTTATTCTTTCTTTTTCTTAAAGATATATGGGAAGGCAGAGAATTTTGGCCCAGGACATGCTAGCCCAGACTCCAGGTTGGCTCCAGGTTGGCTCCAGGTTGGCTCCAGGTTGGCTGCAGTTTGCTTAGCAAAGGGGATCTAGGGACATATTGGAGTGTAAATGGCTGAGGACACGTATAACAGGAGAAGAATGATTTCTAGGGGCTTCCATAGATTAGACCACTGTACTCTCAATAGGCAAGGGATCTGAGACGGAGTAATTTAGTAGGGGGGAAACTATAGGGTATGCTTGGGTTAGGCCAAGGCATCTCCCATGAGGAAGAACCTGACTGGTCTAAGTGTCATCATCCACTGCCAGCTAGTATACATAAAAGCTGAGGCTAGGGTCATCTTGGCTGGGCTAGGCTGTAGTATCCCTGCCTATGTCAAAAGAAGGGGAGTACCACATCAGGCTGGGCCACAGTACCCACCAGGATTCAAGAGAATCAGATCCGGGGGCAGATTCTATAGGGACTTGTGGACTCACTTCTGTAGGACTGCAGCAGCCACCAGTTTGCATGGAGAATTAGGGGTAGTGACAGGCTGAGCCTGGCAAACCACAGTATTCATCTGACAGGAACCCACTTAACACTCATAGGACTTAGAGTAGGGATGAGGCCAGGCTGGGCAAGGCTGTAGCACCCATCAGCACATGCAGGGGCCAGAACTGAGGGCAGACCAAGCCAATGAGGGCTGTGGCCCCCAGAACATGAGTGAGAACCTGGGCCTGGTAGGAGAACTTGGGGAAATATCTTGCAAGGTTGTAGCTCCTGCTGGGGAGCACAAGAGTTTTCACAAGCAAAGACAGCTTTGGTCTATCACCTGCACCAGCCAACATACATACATACATACATACCAGTGGATGCAACTGCCTCCACTGATCCTACTCACACAAAGATGAGGAGTGCTACAGCTTTGCCTGAAACTCCTGTCTTTGCTTGTGTGTTGGCAGACACAAGAGTCAAGTAAGACTAGTTGGCTGGAGTTGAACCCCAGCTGCAGGGGAAAAAAAATCACAATATATGTGGTCTATCCTTGGAGTGCATGTGTCAGGAGTGAGACTCCTCAGTTTCTAACGGCTATGCAAAAAAAGGACATACTTAAATGTACATAAAAGACACAATAGCCAGCTCCATCCAGGCCAGCAGAGTACACTGAGTACCTACTGATATCAGTGGGTGGAAAGCCGAGCATATTGGACCATTCTCCTGCCCAAGATTTGCCCCATGCTCCTGGTTTATCCTGGGAGCACTAAGGTGGACTTTTTCAGCCAACAGACCTTGGAATGATTTTCTCATTCCTGGTGCAAGGAAGCCAATGATGTCTCAGAAGTATCAAAATCATTCAAGCAACACCCTCGGGACACTCTTCCCCACATCAGGGTCTCTAAAGCATCATCAAATGACTGTCCCCCATACCCGGTGGCTGATGTTGTTTGACATCAAGGAATAGTCTCTTGTTACCCCTCTCCCATTGTGAACACAAGAGAAAAAATTAGAAATGTTTTTGTATATATTTTCCTTAAAGATTTATTTTTATTGCAGTCAGATATACAAAGAGGAGGACAGACAGAGAGAAAGATCTTCCATGTGCTGATTCACTCCGCAAGTGGCCTCAATGGCTAGAGCTGAGCCAAACTGAAGCCAGGAGCCCAGAACCTTTTCTGGGTCTCCCATGTGGGTACAGGGTCCCAAAGCTTTGGCCCTTCGTTGACTGCTCTCCCAGGCTGCAAGCAGGGAGCTGGATGGGAAGTGGCACTGCCGGGATTAAAACTGGAGCCCATATGGGATCCCAGTGCAATCAAGGAAAGGACTTTAGCCACTAGGCTATTGCACTGGGCCCAAACATTAGAAATGTTTATTCCACCCATCTTCTTCCATAGCTTGACCCTCCCCACTCTAATCAGAGACCCATACAGACATTCATTTCTCTCAACTATGTAAACAACGTTAACAATAAAATTAAAAATTTCAAATACATAAAGAACATTTACCAAGCCTGACCATGTTCTAAGACATAATAAAAGTATCGATAAATTTTAAAATATGCAGTCATATAATCAGGTTCTCTATAAAGAAATTATAGGTTCTGATGGCTTCACAGATAAGTGTTACCAAATACAAAAGGAAAACCTAAAATCAATTTTCTATGAAAAATTTGCCAATAATTGAAGAGAGACTATGTCCTAACTGGTTCTACGAGGCAACCTTATCCTTGCATCAAAACCAGGCAAGCATAGAAGAAATTAGAAACAAATAACCTCCATACTGCCTTTAACATAGATACAAAATTACCAAATCATTTTTTAACCTACAGTATACAAAAAGAACAGTACATTATGATAAGTGAAGTTTATCTCAAAAATTCAGTTTTGGTTTGACATTTGAAAGCCCATCAATGTAAACAGATTTTCAAAAGTTCACAACATTTTTAAAAAATCACGTGGTCATTTTAGTAGAAGGAAAATGCACTTGGCATAATTCAACATACAATATTGAAGAAAACTCTCAGCTAACTAGGAACAGAAGGAAATTTCCTTAACACACTAGGATGCATTGTGGTAGCAGATTATCTAGGGATGCTTCCAACAAACCCTGCCTCTTTTGTAATCCCTTCCCCTCATTGTGGGCCAGATGTAGTAGTAACTCATTTTTTTATGAATAGAAATCTGTGTTGAACTCTGTTGAAATGTCACTTCTGAGATGAGCTTACAAAATGAGTGTGGCTTCCATCTTGCTTTCTGTTTCTTGGTCTCTAAGGGAAGCTAATGGCCAACGTATGAGATGCTGAGAGCCACATGGTGGTAAAAAGTGATGGAATATCCCATCCCCAGGCAACAAAGAACTAATACCCACAATCAAACAGCCTTTAAGGAAATGAGTCGTGGTGACAGCCACATGAAGGAGCTTGAAAACTGATCTTCCCTGAACTCAGACATCAGAGAAACAAACAGTTCATACTTTGATTACAGTGTTGTGAGAGGCTGGGAGGACAGGACACTTGGTTAAACTCTGTCTGGATTCCTAACCCATGGAAGTTGTTGTGACATAATAAATTCTTACTGTTGTAAGTTGCTGAGTTTTGAGGTAGTTTGTTATGTTGCAACAGAAAAAATCAATATAGACATGTGTAAAAACTCTAACTACTGTCAACACTATATTTAATAATGAAAGACTGCATACTGTCCCCTTCAGATTGATAACAATGGAAACATGTTTGTTCTCACCACTTCTACTCAATGGTGGGTTGGAATTCTAGCCATCACAATGAAATAATGACACCAAACAAAAGATATTCAGATTATATTGCTAAGCAAAGGGGGAACAAGGAAAAAACTCCTACTTCTGAAATAACATTATTACCTATATGGAAAATCTGATTGCATCTCCAAAATAAATTACTAGAATTAAAATTTAAGTCTAAAAGAGCTGTAGGATACAAAATCAATATGTAGAAATCAAATGAATTTCTACATATTAGTAACCCTCAGAAGCTGAAGGTAAATAAATCAAAAAAGTATAATAGCATCAACAATGCTAAATACTTAGGAATAAATCTGGGAAAAGCTGTGAAAGACTTGTATACTACAGATTATGAAACACTGGTGAAAAATTAAACAAGATCTAAATAAGTGAAGAAATACAGCATGTTCTTAGGTCAGAAGATTTGATATAATTAAGATGCAAATCTCATCAAGTTGATTTACATATATAATTTTAACTTTAAAAATCTCAGCAGATATTTTCCTTCATGTGAAATGAATGAAAATCAGATAGATGAATTTACAAAGAAACATCAAAGGCCGAGAATTATCAAAGTAACTCTGATGAACAACAGTTTTGGAGAGCTAATACTACCTGATTTTATAACTTGTCATAAAGCTACAGTAATCCGGACAGTACGGGATTAATAATCAAGATAGACAAATAGATCAAAGAGAATAGACTATAAGAAATTAGACATACATGTTACAGAAGACTAATTTTAGCAAAAAATACAATGGTAAATCAATGGAGAAAGATGGTCTTTGCAGCAAACTGTATTGGATTATCTCACATTAGAAGAAAATAACTTTGGTCCATGCTTTATGCCACACACACAAATTGATTTAGTATGGATCCCAGATGTAAACAAGAAAAATCTGACTATAAAAATTCTAGAAGAAATTAGATTAAAAAGACTTTAATAAAATGGATTATGACATGACTTGTTGTAGACCACATGAAAGCATTGCTGATTATTAAATTGACCAGTTGTGGGTATGTAGTTGGTGCACATTAGGATATCTCTTGGAGCACCCATATTCTACAATAAAATGCCTGGTTCAAGTCCAGGATTCAGTTATTTTTTTAAGATTTATTTATTTTTATTGGAAAGGTAGTCTTACAGAGAGAAGGAGACAGAAAGATCTTCCATCCACTGGTTCACTCCTTAGGTAGCTGCAATGGCCAGAACTGAGCCAATCTGAAGCCAGGAGCTTCTTCTGGGTCTTACACAAGTTCAGGGTCTCAAGGCATTGGCCCATCCTCTGATGCTTTTCCAGGCTACAAGCAGGAAGCTGAATGGAAAGTGGAGCAGCCAGGACATAAACTGGTGCCCATATGGGATCTCAGTGCTTGAAGGGGAACAATTAGCCAATGTAACCATTGCACTGGGTACCAGGATCCAATTCTGATTTCTGTTTCTTGGTAATGTGTAGCTAATGTGTAGGCAGCACATGATTTAGGTTACTGCCATCCACGTGGGAGACCTGGATTGAGTTCCTGGCTTCTGGATTCCAGAAGGGCCCACACTGGCTATTTGCAGACATTTGCACACTGGACTAATAGATGGAAGATCTCTCTCGCTCTCTTCCTCTGCCCTACAAACCAAAATAAATAAGTGAATAAATATTGAAAACTGGACTTCAGCAGAGTTAATATTTATTTCAGTCATTAGTTCTTCAAAACATACTTGGAAGTTGAGGCCAGTGTTGCGGTATAAATGGGTAAAACTACTGCCTCTGACACTGGCATCTCCTATGGCTGCCAGTTTGTGTATTACATATGCCATTTTCAATCCAGTTCCTTGCTAATGGTCTGAGAAAAACAATGAAAGATGGCATAAGTGTTGGGGCTCTGGCAACCCATGTAGGACACCACCTGAATGAAATCCCTGGCTCCTGGCTTTGGCCTGGCTCACCCTTGGCAGTCACAGCTACATAGGAAGTGAAACACTAAGTGAAAGATCTCTCCTCTCTGTCTCTGTGTCTCTCTAGCTGGCTGGCTCTTTCTCTCTCTCCTTTCCTCTCTGCCTCCCTCCCTTTCTTCTTCATTCCCTCTGTGTCTTCCTTCCCTCTTAGATCAAAGGCCTGCTATGATGAAATGAAATACTGAATGCTCAAGAACTTCGAAAATAAACAGCAATATAACATGAGCTGCTCTTATTTTCTGTGTCTACTCCTAATCCATTTTAAGAGTTGGCAACGAAGTTGATTTATACAAAATTTCCCACAACTTTTCTTGGTGTGTGGTGATGACATCCATAATGATCACACCATGTATAGTCCTTTTAGTTCCTTTAAGCCTAACTTGGCATAAATTGGCAAGCCTTCATTTGTCAAAGCATGAAAAATATTAAATATTTTGCCTCCATATCTTTATACCTCATAATCTTTTTATTTATTTTAATTTGAAAGGCAGTAATACATAGGAGGAACAGAGAGAAAGATCATCAATTCACTGATTTACTTCCCAAGTGGCTACAACAGCCGAAACTAAGCCAATCCAACACCAGGACCCCGGAGATTCTTCTGGGTCTTCCTTGTGGGTATAGGTTCCTAAACCGCTTTTCCAGGTCACAGGCATGGAGCTGTATAGGAAGTGCAGCAGCTGGGACAAGAACTGGCACCCATATGGGATCCTGACACATGCAAGGTGAGGATTTAGCCGCTAGGATACCCGCTGGGCCCTGTCTCATAATCTTTTTTTTTTAAGATTTATTTTTATTATTTTTTTATTGGAAAGGCGGATATACAGAGAGGAGAGACAGAGAGGAAGATCTTCCGTCCATGATTCACTCCCCAAGTGAGCGCAACGGCCGATGCTATGCTGATCCTAAGCCAGGAGCCTCTTCCGGGTCTCCCACGCGGGTGCAGGGTCCCAAAGCTTTGGGCCGTCCTCAACTGCTTTCCCAGGCCACAGGCAGGGAGCTGGATGGGAAGAGGGGCCGCCGGATTAGAACCGGCACCCATATGGGATCCCGGGCGTGCAAGGTGAGGACCTTAACCACTTGCGCCACAGTGCCGGGCCCCTGTCTCATAATCTTGACCCCAATTACCTTCCAGCTGCTCTATGAGGATTGCTGAGAGCACTACTGGGCTCATCATTTACTCAGCATATATAACACAGCTATTTAAAAATTTACTATTGTTATGCATATCATCATTGAAGTTAATATAAAACATACTAACTGTAAGTTCCATTTTTCAAAAAGCTTATCCAATAGCTCAAATCAGAGAAAGAAGAAAGCTTGGCTTTCAACTGCAGAATCAGGAGCAATATCTCTGCCTCATCTAAACACTTGAGGTCAAACACAATCCTCGGAAAAGCTTATTTTTTAGTACCAGTTTATGGGTTTAGAAATGAAATATTTAAGAATCTTATTTGCTAAATCATAAGGAGATGTATATGTGTGTGTGTGTATGTATGAGTGTATATATATATGTATATATATATACACACATACATACATCATTCTGTTAACAGACAAGTTGTCACATAAATAAATAAGCAGGAAATTCTCCATTTAGCAGTTCCGGATAAATACCTCCTCCATAGGCCAATCAAATGTAGTTTGATCTCCTAAGCTGAGCTAGAAAAATCCTCATCAGCTTCTGTTCTAATGAGTATATGACAATACACACAGGTGTGACTGTTCCAGTCCTATTTAAGAGATGTCTACCATTTGGGTAAATAACAGGTTTTAATGCATTGATTCAAGAACAAGGTGTGTCTTCTCTATTGTGAAAGGGGAGATTAAAGCTTCATATTTGTTCCATTTATGACGTCCTTTCTGCTTCTACTGGAGTTAGACATATGACAGATTTTATAGTCTTTTGGGAAGGTTAAGGTCATAACTTTTGAGGTTAGAGAGGAAAGAAAAGCCCTGAAACTAAAATCATTACTTTTCTAATTTTTTTTTTTGCATTCTCAAAACAATTTCAGAGTCCATCTTATTTTTTCACAATTCTGAATGTTAAAATAAAAGCAGCACTTACAATCATTAAATGAACATGAGAAAGTGATATTACAGTATTCTGCTGTGTCCTAGAAGCAGTTTTGACTAGCCATCATGTTATACTATGGCCTATCACCACTTCGAACAGCTAAAGTCACTCACCGAGCCAACACTAATTCTGCCAATATAAGGAACTAGACATTGTGCCAGATATTACAGATCAAACAATCTTTAGGGTACAGAATGTGAACGAAATGTATTATGTATAGATTCCGATAAACACAAAAACTTTTCTGAGAAAATGTATTGCACAGAGATAGTTCCCTCTATATCTGTATGTGTGAGATATGTGTTTTGTTTTTTTCAGCTCTGTTATAGCACAGTACTGATAAGCAGTGTGCAAGTTAGCATTTATCAAAGTTGCTTGTACCACTTTCATCACACACAAGTGCATGGAAAAATGCAGTCTTGGGCTTCATACTATAGTATGAATTAATCAGAATCTAGGAAGTGAATACTAACTACTAGGAATCTGAATAGTAACTTGGTTCGTTAATTCAGTGCACATCAAGTAGATACCAAGAGATGGTTGGATATCTTTTCCAGATCCCCCACAGATATCAAAATCTTCAGATGCTCAAGTCCCTTCCATAAAATGATATCTAGTATTTGCATATAATGTATATAATCCTCAATTAAAGTATAGATCACCTCTAAATTATTTGCAATAACTGCAATGTAGATGCCAGGCAAATAGTCATTATGCCACATCATTTAGAGAATAATAACAAGGAAAAAAATCTGTACATTTGTCCCCAAATATTCTCCATCCACACTTAGCTGAATCCATGGATGTGGAACTCATATATATATGGGACATTGCTTGCATAAACCCTGTGGTGCCAGTGGTGGTCCAGGGTCACTACTTCTGAAGTAACAGTTCTACACTCCCTGGGCAGAACACAAATGTTTGCTAGGGGAAGGTCTACCTAAGCAGAGTGAGGCGGTGGAAAGAAAAGCTCAGTATCGGTGAAAGATGTACTTGCTTCTCATTCTGCTTATGCTTCCACTCGCCGGTTTTGTGATAGAAGAGTCACTCCCTGATGACTCCTCTTTATTTTTTCATTCCAAGCACAAGCCACCAAAGCACACTTTTACTACATCAGATGTACCCCCAATGCCTTCCTCACCTAGCTGATTAGATCATTGTTAGGTGTGAGTGAGCATGGCAGTAGCTTGAGAATGGAGTGCTTAGCAAATGCATCCTCCATTATCAATTTTTTGGGGGGAGTATCTGAAAGCAAAGTTACATTGTTCCTATTTGGCTGGAAGCTGGAGATTTAGCTCAGTGTTCTTTGCTTTTCCCTTCCTCTTTCTTTTCTTTGTTTCCTTCCTTCTTTCTTTTCTTTCTGTCTCTTTCTTTCTTTCTCTCTCTCTCTCTCCCTCCTTCCTTCCCTTCCCTTCCCTTCCTCTCTCTCTCTCCTTCTCTCTTTATTTCCTTCCTTCCTTTCTTTTTTTCTTTCTCTCTCTCTCTCTTTTTTAGCCAAAGAGTAAGTAATAACTCCCCATATTGTCCCTTCTCTTCAGTCCTAAGCAACCACTGGGAACTAGAGGTCACAGTGTTAGAATCCCTGGAGCACAAGTCATGTGACAGACTCACTGGCTTTGTCTCCCTCAATACTTCATTCCTTTCTTAAATGAGGAAATTTGTGGCAATAAAATTGCTGGGATTACCATCCAGTGTTTACACTAGGCATACCAAAACTGTAAATTGTTGTCACAGAAACAAAAGTTTCTGTAGGGCTTTCTTTTTCCCCTAAACTGGAATTTCTTAAATGGAAGCATCTATCCTCTGGTACCCTTTGTCACAAGAGCAGACTAGTACTATATTCAGAAGGGCACAAATCACTCTCAAATTTAGGAGCTTAAAACAACAAACATTTATTATCTCCCAGCATCTGTGAATCAGGAATCCAGAAACGCCAGGCTGAATGAACTTTCTGACCAAGGGGCTCTTATCAGATTGCAAATAAGCTGTGACATCAGCTGAACGCACGGTCCACCTTGGGAAAGAAAGGTCTCCAACTCACTTAGTGGTTATGGAAAAGGGTTTTTTTCTTTCCTGGAGATCGTTAGACTAAACATCTCAGGTGCTTTCTGGTTGTTAGCAAGAGATTACCCTCAATTCCTTTCTACACAGATAAATCCACCTGACAGCTCACAGCACAGCAGTTTGCTTCCCTCAGAATGAGGACTCAGAGGAGTTTTTGTAACCCAACCTCAGAAGGCACATCTTATGACTTTTGTTATATCCTAGTAGACAATCCCTGATTTACAATGGCTCAAAGTATGATTACTTTTTTTTAATACTAGTATGAGGACAAGCCTCACCCATTAGAAACTGTACTTAAAATGTTGAAGTTTGCTCTTTCTTGGGCCAGACCTATACAGTAGGATCCTGTCCATGCTGGGCAGCAACAGTGAATCCATTTCCCAGGCAGCCATAGTCACAGGAAGAAACCACCACTGTTTTTGCTGTGTTGCCAAGCTGGGATGGGCCGTAGGTGAGGGGAATTCATGCATTTTCCATCTCAGCGTATGATTGGTTTATCAGTTTCATACCACCATCGTAAATCAAGGAGCACATAAAAATGAAAATCAAATCTTTAGGCTCAAAGTTCTTGCAAAGGAAGAGATTATACATGGGTATGAATACCAGGTGGGAGTGGGGCAACTCTCAGGAACCATGTTAGAGACTGTTTGCCAGAAACATTTCACTTTGTTTAGAATCCAGGTCACTTGCTAATTTCTCAATCAAGAAAGAATATCTTCAAATGTATCATCAGTATGTATTACATAACGGTCCTATGTTCAAATTCTCAAACCATCTTCTAAAGCATTTGCCATATTTTTGTTCTATTACTGCACATGCAACTTACATTGGCTCCTTTGCAGTAATCAACACTATAGTTATGGCAACTAAAAAACAAAGGTTATCTGATGATATGGGATGATTTTTCTAGGCAATCATATTGCCTAGAAAAAGCATAAGAAAAATCATAAGCAGTATCTAGAATTTATAGAGCAAATGGTATAAGAGTAATGAGTCACAAATCAATGCTTTTTAATTTTTTGAGGAGTTATCAATTCACAAAAAATGAATTGTGACAGTTCCCATGTATTCTACACTCAGCTTGCTTATGATTAACATCTTATACTAGTAAGATATATTTGTCACAATCTATAAACCACACCCAACTTCCTGTTATTAACATCTCATGTTAGTATTTTTATCAGAATTGATGAACTACACACAGCATTCCTTAATATTTTTATCCAAATTCCAAAATCACCCTCCCAGTCTTTAGTAATTGACATTCTAGATTCAGATTGTGGGTTGGTTTGTTTGCTTTGTCTTATTTTTCAGTTATTTTTTATCACTTTCCATGACACAGTTTCACAAGTATAAGGTGTCTTTCTTTCTTTGTTTTACCTCCCACATATAAGGGAGAACATAAGAAACTTGTCTTTCTGTGTCTGGGTTATTTCACTTAACAAAATGCTCTCCAGTACCATCCACTTCGCTGCTAGTAACAGGGTTTCATTCTTCTTCAAGGCTAAAGGGTAGGAAGTTTCAAGGGAGTTAGGGAGTTTCAAGTTCAAATCCTAACTCATTTGTTTAGTAGTTGTGTAATTTGAGGCAGATAAGTTAATCTGTCTAAATTTCTGTGTTAAATAATATTAAATAGCTTCTTGCCATAGGGTTGTTGTAAGAATGAAATGAAGTTATGCATTTGAAAAGAGGAGCAATGAATCAGACATTCAGTATGTACCTAATAAGTATTATTTTGGTAAATGATTTTATTAGGTTGTTCAAGTAAGGTAGCAGTCACTAGGTTATTTCTGTTGGAGGAATTCAGAATCTAGGATTCATTGTATTTTCAGAACTCCCTGCACCATGATATGTTTCTCTTTATATTTTCCATCATACTAAGAACTTAGTTGTGCTTTTAGATCTCCTAAGAAGCCATTTTTTAAGATTTATTTATTTTTATTGCAAAGTCAGATATACAGAGAGGAAGAGAGACAGAGAGGAAGACCTTCCATCTGATGGTTCACTCCCCAAGTGGCTGCAATGGCTGGTGCTGCGCCATCTGAAGCCAGGAGCCAGGAACTTCCTCCAGGTCTCCCATACAGGTGCAGGGTCCCAAGGCTTTGGGCTGTCCTCAACTGCTTTCCCAGGTCACAAGCAGGGAGCTGGATGGGAAGTGGGGCTACCAGGATTAGAACCGGGCCCCATATGGGATCCCAGTGTGTGTGAGGCGAGGACTTTAACTGCTAGGCCATCGTGCCAGGCCACATTCTTCCACATGGTGTTTCAGCTTCCATTGCACTTGGGCTTCTCATACTAGTAGTGACCTTATGGGCTACCACTTCTAACCTGGTGGCTGGCTTCCATAATACAGGATTAAGAATTGTTTCATACCAACTAATGATTTTGCACAGAATTGGTGCAGTGTCACTTCTGCCATAGTATAAAGGTCAAAGTGGTACAGGGCCTATGCTGTCTTAAGAGGCAGAGAAACATTTCACCTTTTGCTTGTACGGTGGCAAGGTCACCTTATAAAACAACACGTGGGAGACCATTTTAAAAAGGCAATTTGCCACACCCACTTCCCCAGCACAATCAGTCATGGTTTAGAGACTTAAATGTCACAAACAGAATCAATCTGGTAAAGGATTTGCTATTTGCCTCCCAGTGCTGTGTCATCTATTTTAGCACTGTAATTTAGGAGAGTGTCCTTACATAATATATGAAGGCATATCTTATACATTAAGTCTACCACAAAGCAATCCAATAGTGTTTCTTGATTGAATGAATTTGTTAATTTTTGATGCTTAAGAAAATTATCTTGCATGAAAGACTCATGCTTGAGCAAAATTTGAAATAATTTCCAATAGTTTGCAAAATCTATTGAAGCCAATGGTTCTTAGATGAGACACAGCTTGTCTTGTGAAATAAACATCCTGACCTTTTGTCAATGGATAGGCTTACCACAGGGAAGACTGCTAATGATCCTGGGCACATACCAACCATTTCAAGGCAAGAAGATATACTTCAATCTTTAGGGTTCCTGAACACAGATTTTGCCTAAAACTGACTTTAAAAGAATATACCAATCAAAATCTATCAACCTGATTCTGGGAGCTACAAGGGTTGCTCACATAACCTGATTTCAGCACCAAACATGCCTCTGCACCATGTGGCATTTTTAGTAATGTGCAGCAGGTGGCTGTGGATTCAGGATGGATATGTTGGTGCTTTGTGAAATCCATGCCTGACAACAATCCATGCTAATAATATTTTATTTTCAGAATATCTTTTGCCAGTGTGTTTAGAATTACAAGTATTTGTCAAAATAGCAGTGATAAGCTACCTATGAATGCAGCATGCTGCTACAGTCTACATCAAGCTTTCAGAGCTAACTCTTCTACCATCCCTCTCCTTTTATGTGTCAGTAAATATTGATCCAACAAACTCATACTGTTTGCTATCATGTGTTATAAAAAAAGAGAGAAGTAAGACAACCTGGGAAATGCCTCATTTATCATACTAGGTATTCGCGTTCAAACCATTGCTATTGTTTGAATTATGTGTCTTCAGGAGTTTTACAGCAGCATTTTCAAAGCACTGTGTGAGAACGTAAGCATTCACAAAGGTTAAAAAATATTCTTTTCAGCTGAATCCAAACCTTGAACAACTTCACATAAAAGATGTATTTCTCTAAGCCTAAGATAAAAAATAAAATTCTTTAACATATGAAATCATATGAAATATCTTTGAACAAAATATATTGTTGAGGCTTTCTTGGTCACATTGATTATTTTTCTCTTATGTTCAATGAAAGGAATGAGTTTAAGATGATCAGGCATGTATGCTGAAGAACAATAGCACTAAATAGCATTCACATTCTACTTCTGGAGTCGGCTCCCTTGGTATTAATTCTGAAAATTTATTATATGATTCAATTCCACCTGCTATTATCTCATCTGTTGTTCAGTAATCACAATTAGAATCAGTTACACTCATTCTTGAAGGATCAATTTAGGCGTGGGATATTTGGCCATACTCTGGACTTGTCCATTAATAATAATAGTAATAATAATAATAATAATAATAATAATAATAATAATTTTTCATTTTTAAGGCAGGTTTACATAGAGAATTGGATACAGAAAGATCTTCTGCGTCTACTGCTTCACTCCCCAAATGGCTGCAACAGTAAGAGCTAAGCCGATCTGAAGCCAGGAGCAAAGAGTTTCTTCCAGTTCCCCCATGTGGGTACAGGATTTGGACTGTCTTCTGCTACTTTCTCAGGCCACAAGCAGGGAACTGGATGAGAAGTGGATCAGCCAGGACACAAACAAGCATACATATGGGATCCCAGTACCTCAAGGCAAGGATTTAGATATGGAGCCATTGTGCTGGGTCCACCCAATAATTCTGTCTTTTATTTCTTTAAGATTTATTTATTTGTATGGAAAAGTCAGATTTACAGAGAATGACAGACAAAGATCTTCCATCCACTGGTTCACCCCCCAAGTAGCCATGACGGCCAGAACCTAGAAGATATGAAGCCAGGAACCAGGAACCTCTTCTAGGTCTCACACACAGGTGCAGGGTCCCAAGGCTCTAGACTGTCCTTGACTGCTTTCCCAGATCATAAATAGGGGGATAAATGGGAATTGGAGCAGCTGGGATACAACCTGGCACTGATATTGGATCCCGGGCACGCAAGGTGAAGTGTTTAATCCACTAGGCTACCACTCTGCAATTTATCACTCAGTAATTCTTGTTTACATCCTTGGATTCTGAATATGGCCTTGTACTTTGACAAGATCTGATCCAGGGCCCAATAAATGAGGAACTTCCTGAAGAAAAAAACTCCTTAAAGAAGATTACAATAAACACAGGAAGGTATTTCCGTGAAAAATAAAAATGAAATATCAGAATATCCATGATTTCAAATAACTATAGCTTATAAATTTCTTATTCAGTGTGTATCTATTGGGGAAGTACTTAACTGGTAAACAGACTGGTGTAGAGAAAGTTTACTGGAGAATCTGTGGTAAGTACGGGAGAAGGAAGGAAGACTGGCACATGGAATCACTGAATTGAAAAGCAATGCAACTAAGGCCTCAGCCAGCACTATGACAACCTGAAGATCTCAGATGCCCTTTAAGAATGTTCCCAAATTGAGACAAAGAGGTTGAGTCCTTCTGCATCAAGATCAACCAGTCACTGGAAGTCAGGTCTCCCTGGGAAGGGACTGTCAGCTCAGGGTTATGGATTTGGCTGAGGAAGATCTTTGTCAACACAAAGTAATTTCCAGAAAGAGCAAATAGCTAATCAGTTTCAACTGCCAATCCCAAAATCTGAGGGAATCAATGTCTCTGTACTGAACATGCCATCTCAGCAGCATTCCACAGCATCTACTACAGTGTTTACAGTGTTTGTAAAACAAGCATTCTTGGGACAATTAAGAAAATTCGGAACTTTCCTGTTGGTAATGCTTACCAAGATTTTATTCCACCAGGAGTGCCTGTTCTGAACTACTTTACAATGTACTAAAAAAGACATTTTAGGAATGTCAAACAGTTGTTGATTTCTTGGGCTATGAGTACATTTTCATGAATATATATTACTTTTTCTTACAAACCAGGCTTCACCTTTGGGGGAAAATTCTGATCAGTTCTAAAGCATTGATTCCTTTCTATTAAAAAAAAACACTATCTGTATTATCAAAATCTCACATGAATTGAAATAAAGGAAGACTTTGTATTATTTTAGGAATCAAGCACATTCTAGCGATCTCTGTTGTGATGTCAACCATTTGCTACAATCTACTTGCTTTTTTCTCAAGATAAGCTTCCTTTGCTTATTTATTAAGTTGTATAATGCTCATTATATGCCAAGCATTGTTTGAAGTGCTTCATAAATTAGCAATTCAATCAATCCTCACAATAACCATATGACTTATTATTAACCAAATTATCGGACTCATTTTACTGGTGAGCACGGCACACAGAAGGCTAAGTAACTTATACAGCTAGTAAGTAGTGGAGTTGAAGTTTCAATCCAGGCAGCCTGGCTCTAGAGCTCCTGCTCCTCACCTCTGTGCTATACTACCTTTGTAACAATACATGCTAATGTGTGTCTTTTGATACTCTATGGAAGTTGAGTTGTGAAACCTTAGATGAGAGATATCCATTTCTCTTCCCTTGAGGTGCTGATCAAATAATGTGTGAATCTTATGGGATACCACAATGTTCCATCTCAAGTGCATGTTTGTATACAAATTGTGGGTCGCATGCCTAGGTATGTATAGGGAGGGAGAGTGGAAGGTAAGTGGTAGGTGATAGTGGCAAGGCTGTAAGAAGGCAGTATAAGTTTAAAAAAAAAGGCAACAGTTTTATTCATATAAAATTTACACTTTTACATTGTAAGAAGCAGTGATCACACTTCCTTGACAAGATTATTTCCTGGAATATTATGGAGGTTTACACTAGAAGCTACAACTAAGCTGCTAGCATTAAATTATCCCTGATGAGACAAACACCTTCAGGCAGTTACAGCCAGTCGAGACGAGTCAAGACAACCTATCAAAATAATCTGCTTTGACATTTGAGGTTGATTAAGAAATTTTGTTCAAGAATACACATCCAATTTCCTAGATCATCTTATGAAAAGAAATTTTTCCTTTTTCACTATGCTCAATTCCTTAAAAAATATCTTGGAGTTCTTTCAATTTCATTTTAAATGTCACAGATATGCACCAGTTATTATAATAGATATTATCAGCTACATTCATTCCTAATGGTGGTGCCCAACGTACCTTTCTCATGTTATGGTTTTTGAAAAAGAACTTCCTCAGAACTGTCACCCAGACCATTGCCAACTTCCTAAGATATGGGCAAGAAGAGTTTTTATTGCTATACATGAAAATCCACAGTCAGTTCTGAGATAGCTCTCAATGCAACAGGCATTGAGTTGCCACAAAAAATTGGGTAGATGCTGTCTTGCCTAAACTGTACTTAAATTTCCTGTTTATACTCTGAAAAATTAAGAAAGTTGTTACCTTCCCAGACAGTGTGAAGAGAGGAGCTAGATTATTCATTGTCTAAACCACAGACCATTTTTCATAAGTGTGTATGACAACAAAAAGATCTAAGCCTGGGACTATTCATTTAGCTTAACTGTTAACATGTCCACATTCTACATTGGAGAACCTGGGTTTGACATCCAGTTTCACCTCCTAACCTCCAACTTCCTGCTAATGCAGAACCTGGTGGAAGCAGTCACCGATCAATAATTTGGTTCCTGACATCCATGTGAGAGACCTGGACTAAATTCCAACTCCTAATCCTGGCTATTGCAGGCAAATGGTTGACATTGAACTAGTCAACTTACAACAAGCCCTTCCTTATTTCCCAAAATGGAGGTTTTTAGGCTACAGAAGGTCCATGAAGTTATTCTCAGATATCTGCACACATGATTCATGAAAATTTACTAATTCAATATTGAGATTTTGAAAGTGATATAAATATATTTAATTATCATCCATATAATCCTATTAACCAATTAACCCTGACACCTGCCATTTTATTTTGATACCTGCATTGTGTAATTAGGTTTGCTATCATATTAGTGTTATTGCTTAACTTTCAAAATTAAGTGAATGTAATATATGAAGATCTTCTTAGCCTCCAGTAAAAGACAAATAATCTAACAACCAATGCAGTAAGATTAGTTGTTTCACAGTAGCTTGACCAAAATAGAAGTGGTGAAAGAATGGCAAGTGTTGTAAAGATTAGCTTAGCTCAATAGAACTGGCTTTTAACAGAACCCCTAGAAACAGGCTCACTCCTGTTTGAGCACTTTTGCACCCACTGTGCCCTCTGAAGCACTGACTGCACTCTCACCCAGTAATACTTTCACCTTCTTCAAAGTGGAACAATATCATCTTTCCCATGAAGTCTTTCCTATGTCACCCATAGCATCCATCATTGTATAATAAGATTTCACTTCTTTAAATTATTATCTTCTCTCATTTGAATGTGAGCTCCATAAGGAGGACATTGGATTTTATTTTGATTACTAATGTTTCTATGATTCTTATAAAAGTGTCTCTGGGGAAAGCAGGTGCTCAGCTAATGTGCATTGAGTGAATGGACAAAGGCATGCATGAATGAATGTATATTTACACTGTGAGTACCAGTTTCCCTCATATCATCAGAACCTCATTTGTCACATTAATGTTATTATTACTTATATTTTATTACTTCTTTAGTTTTGCAAGTTTTTCACTTTTATTTGTACTTATTATATTTGAATTGAGCTTTTTATATGTGATGTTATATCCCTGCATATTTAAATAACAGTTTGAAATAAAAAGATAACATCTGAGGTCCTTTCACCTTTAAAACACTTTTGTTCTTTGTTCACATTTGAAAAACAGAATTAGATCCGAAAATTGTTGACTAGTGAGATTGTCAGAATAGGGTTCTGTTTGCTGGGGCACTCTATGATTCCATTTTTGTATTTGATCTTTGAAGTTCCCCTCTCTGCCTGCACCCCGCCTTTGGCAGCAAGAGCTATAGAGAATAAGAAATAGTACGTGGGCAGCTGCATAGCATTAAAAGAAAAATAAAGCACTATTACTAAAGCCAGTCCCTCCCCTGCCTATTAGAGTTACTCAAAAATTGCAACAGTTTTATGAATCCATCTTTTAAATAAGGTCTCATTTCTCTGAAATTGTAGCTATTGTAAAGCACATTCAGAGGTTTATATGGTAGTGTATATTTTCCCCCTTAAGTTGATGGGTCTAACTATTAGGCAGTTGTTGAATGCACTGAAAAAACCAATTGTTCTGGGGATGATTTTTCCACCAATTGTTCTTCCCCAAAGTGTTTTGATGGTGCTAGCTCAGTGCTTCAAGTGCTTTCCAAGCTTTCTTTCTTTCTTTCTTTCTTTTTTTTTTTTTTTGAGCTATTTCCTTGATTATTCCAGAAGTTCCAGGACAGTGCTTTCAAATGCACTTTTCTGAACTCTATAAATTTAAAGGTATTTTATAAATAGAATATTTCAGACACAGTCTTAGAAATGAGAAAAAAACACTGGATTCCAGGATTTAGAATGTTCTCCTGTTCACACACTATTCGTAGATCAACCATGGATATCACATACAGTAATCCTTAAACCACTCATTTAGTATAAAACAACAACTATTTCAGAGCTTAAGGCTATGAAATGTGAATAGAAAACCCAAGCATCACAAAATGGCAGAGAAAAGAGAATGCTTCAGTTTATACTTAAACATATAGATTATAGAGGGATTTTTCTCTCTCCCTCTCTCTCTCATGAATAAGTAAAATAGTTACTGCTACTAGATTCTGTGCCTAAAAACAGATACAATCAGCTTTAAGTCAAAAAAGATTGTGTCATGGTTCTGACTCCAGCCAGGTCTCTCACATGGGAGGCCAGACCCCTGTGCCACTTTCTGGGGCCTCCCAAGGTGCATTAGCATGAAGCTGGATCAGAAGCAGAGAGACTGAGACTGGAACCAGCACTATGTTGTAAATGCTGGTACCACAGGTTAGCAGCTTAATTCGCTGTACCACAGCACTAGATTTTTTTTTAAAGACTTATTAACACCCTATACCTACAAAAATGTATTATGGAAAAATTTTTAAATTAAAAAAAATTAAAACTAAACAAAAAGATTTATTTATAAGGTAAAATGATGGGGTAGAGGTGGAGGGAGAGAGGAAAAAGGAGAGGGAGGGAAGGAGAGAGAGAGCACTGTGACGTATGATCTATCACACAGTACTAGTCTCCTGTCTTATTTTCCTTCATGAATCCCCTTGGAATAGGTAGCAAGTGTAAACTAAAGATTAAATGCTAAATTTCCCCTTTATTAGTATCTCTCTCGCAGAGTGGGACTTGACTTAACGGTTTTCCTAAACTGCTAGCCCATCTGCCTCATTACAGTAACCACACAATTATTTAGAACAAGTTTTTATCTGGGCAACTCCAAGCCATCTGTGGAAGTCCTATTTGTGAAAAACTTTCTGCGAAAATGTTTCTTCTTCATTGTCTCATGGGATCTAGCTATGAGTCACACATTTTCACTGAACATTCTTGTCACTGAGCGTTTCCAATCACCAACTCATGAAAATGTGTTTGCACTTGCTGATGGCATTTCAAAATCCTTTCTGCGGCCAAAAGGAATCATCATGTGTGTGGTATACGATCTCTACCCTGTTCCATTCTCCAGGTTCTTTTCATTTTTCATATACACTCCCAACTACTCACATCTTATCCCTAAACCAACCTACTTTCTCATGCTTCCTTGCAGAATGCTGCATTATCTACTGCTGTATAACAATATTAACACTAACTCTGAAGCCTAAAACACACAAATGTCACAATTTCTAAAGTCAGGGATCCAACTTGTCTTAGCTGAACCTTGCTCCCCAGGATCCATCTGTCATAAGATACGGATTAGGTGAAAATATCTGTTTATTTGAGAGAGGGACCAGGGGAGGGAGGGAGAGAGGGAGAGAGAGAGAGAGAGAGAGAGAGAGAGAGAGAGAGCGAGCAAGCTCTTGTAACTGCTGGTCTGCTCTCCAAATGGCTGTCACATGGCTGGGTCAATGAAGCCTGGAAGCAAAAGCTCCATCTTGGCCTCCCTCATGGGTGGCAGAAACCCTAGTACTTGGGTCATTATCCACTGCTTTCCCAGGACAATTAGCAGGAATGCTGGACTGAAAGCAGCACCTCCAGGACTCAAAGCAACTGGAATATGGGATACTAGCATCATAGGTGGGCCACAACAATGGTCCCTGGGCTAGACTGTTACCTGAATATTTAATGTTGGGAGAGTCTGCTTGCAAGTGCATGTAACTGTGACAGGATTAGTCCAATACAGGATTCTAGCTTGAGGCTTCCCCCAGTTCTTTGCCAATGGGCTTTATCAATATGGTGTCTTGATCTCATCAAAATCAGGGAGAAAATCGGCTAGTATAACAAAAGTCAAAACTGTGTGTTATCTACTCATGTAAGGGACCTCCACTCACCTTTCTTGTTTTCCTTATTTTTGTTGGAAAGGTAGAGTTACAGAGAGAAGGAATTACAGAGATAAAGATGTTCTGTCTGCTGCTTCACTCCTTAACTGGCTGCACTGGCTAGAGTTGAGCCAGATCCAGGAGCTTATTCTGGATCTCCCACATGGGTGCAGAGTCCCAAGGCTTTGGGCCATCCTCTACTGCTTTCCCACGCCACAAACAGGGAGCTATAAGGGAAATGGATAGCGGGAAAAAGAACCAGCAACTATGTGGGATTCCAGTGCATGAAAGTTGGGAATTTTAGCCACTGAGCCATTGCACCAGCACCCACCCAACACCTTTTCTATAATCTGTTGGTTGAAACAAAATCAGTATCCCTCCACATTGAGTAAGGATATTATACAAAGATGTACCTATCAGAGAACATTGATAATTTTGGGTCGGTCTACTGCAGATGCTCTACAAGCAAAAATGATCTTTAATACTTTGTTAAGAGAAATTCAAAATTTGTATATTTGTCAAATAACTCCACTCATGATGGATACTATTGATATCTCCTTCATATTCTCAAGGTTCATTCAATTTTAGTATTCTCTGGATTTACGTCCAATTGCTAGCATCTACATCTCTGTGTTTCAAGCTTTCTCTCACCACTGGTGACTTCTCTGCCCATTCCCACTAAAGGTTAGAAATAGATGGGTGCTGACATGGTGACTCAACAGGCTAATCCTTTACCTATATCCAGCAGCATCTCATATTGGCACTGACTCGTGTTCTGGGTGATTCACTTTTAACCCAGCACCCTGTTGTGGTCTGGAAAAGCAGCAGAGAATGGCCCAAGTCTTTAACATCCTGAACCCATGCGTTAGACCTGGAAGAAGCTTCTGGCTTTTGGTTTCAGATCAGCTTATCTCCAAAGGCTATAGTCATCTGGGGAGTGAACGAGCAAATGGAAGACATTTCTCTCTGTGTCTCATACTCTCTATAAATCTATATTTTCAATAAAAATAAATCCTTAAGAAAAGAAATAAACTTGAATAAATATCTGTGGAATCATATCCAACAAGGTAAGCTGGGCGACAGATGCAAGGTTGGGAACATGTCGAGAAGTGTCTCCACAAAGAGGAAGCGAGGGCCCATCACCCAGCATGCATGCTGCCCCCAGTGAATCCTTGGATGTGCTTTTGTGCTCTCCTTGATGATAGGTGAACACTTTTGCCCTGTCTATTCAGCTAACTAAGGACAAACAGCACTCCTTATCTATTCCCCATTTTAATAGTGCTTTGACCAAGGCGCCCTGTTAGCTTTCCTTGAATTCTCCGCTTACAGACATGACCTAATTCTGAGTTGTGCTTAAACTAGTGCTTTACTAAGTGTATAAGAACTGTAACCCTGGAAATAAACTTTGTCAGTTGCCTAGAGCACTGTCCCTCCATTTCCTTTCAGTCGCATCTCCTCCTTAAGAACCCACAAGGTAAATTTGCAAATATCTCTTGGCAATGGTTGTACACCAATAACTGCTGAAATTCATCTGTAGAGAAACTTACCTACTTACTCCTTGGTTGTGATAACTGAAGTATGCGCTACACTGTCTCCAAGAATTCCATGGATATAACTAGCTTGATAACACACCTTTGGATTGCTGCCTGCTCTTTGTTTCTGTTTCCACCCACTAAATGGCATTTCCTAGGATTGTCAAATAAAACATTTGCATGCACATCAATCAGGGTATACCTCTGAGTGAATCTAAGACACTAGTAATAACTTACAATTTCTCAGTGATGTTGTGTTAAGACAAATCATTAAAGACAAGTCATTTTTTAGAACATCATTTCAGGAATTTTATGATTTAGAAACAACCAAAACATAGTCCAATGTTGGTTTCATTTAAGGCCATGTACTTTTTTCTTGTTAAGTAGGATCTTGAAATTCCCTTTAGCAGTTAGGACCAGTTGAACTTTAATAAAGCACAATTTTAAGCCAAAACTCTTAAATGAGCAATTTTAAGGAAACCCCACGGCTCTGCTGAGAATATATTCTGAGCCGAATTGGCAGATGACATCTATTTCCACTTCTAGGAAATGTTCTAATTTCCAATAGATTCATGTGTGTTTTTCCAAGGAAAACCTTAAGTGGTATTGAATAATAATAATTACACTATATATGGCTGCTCAAATCATCTGTATTTAGCAGCCCTGGCCATAAACCTCATGGGACTAAATGATTCTCACCAAGAAATTGTGACACTTTCCAACATAATTTGATGGGTCTGATGTTAACTCTTAGAAATGCATAAAAAGCATAACAAAAATAAACTGGAAAAGTAACAATGAGTGTTGTCAGAGTAGGAAACATCTTGTTGAGAAAATGGCTCATAAAACTCTTCTGTTTTTAACTGGTTTAATACATAGTAAATGTGCAGAGTGTATACATGAAATACCCTTGCCTAGTGATTTAATGTTTCTACAATTTGGTGCAACGCTTACTGGTGGAAGCAGGCAAATTAAACACTACTCTCTTACGCCTGATGTTCTGATCCTCACAAAATCAGCTAGCAACTACTGGAATCAGAAGTATCTCTTCAACTTACACTTGAAGACTGTATTTAATTTTATCTAAATTTATCCATTTTTGCTTTAAGTCCATTATTGCTTAACCTATAGTAGCTTAAAGCTAAAGAAAAGGTAGAGAAAAGAGAGAGATGTGGAAAGATGGAGGGGTTGCAACCATATATGGCCCCCGTCTCCCAACTTTGAAATCTGGGTACCATGATCAGATTATATGTCTTGCCAGGAGCTTTTCTCCTTTTCTTGCTTTCCACTACACTGCCTCTAGCAATGGCCTGTCTCTGTAATCACAGATCCAGGCTGGCCAATGTTGTCCTCTCCATTGTTAAACTACTAAAGTAAGGTCACCCTATTAACACCCTGAAACTGGATGCTATTGACCCACAGAACTTGATAAGAACCATCTCTTGTGGCGAATGTTTTGGAATGGTTTTTGATGAAGTATACTCAGAGGAGATTAGCAAGAAGAAAACTTACTGGGGAGCTCTGCCCAGAATAACCAACTGCAAAGTGAGGAGTATTTGATTGCAAGATTGGGCAGAGGGAAAAAAGTTTGGACTTTACAACATACAGCAAAGAGTTTAGCTCTAGGAAGTTCTAGAGATTGGGGTTCCCCTTTAGAGATATCCTGAATTAAGGAAATGGGATGTGCCTTTATTCACCTATCCCTCATAAGTCATTGATTGGATTTGATCTGTCTTGGAGCATGACCTTGGGTAAAGTAAGTTCTTTCATCAAAGGACATGGCAAGTATGGTCTGTGAGCCATATTTCATCTAGTACCTCTTTCTGTGAATAAAAATCTCATTGGAATACAACTACTTTCTTTTTTTCCTCCTGGTTGCTTTCATACTATACTATAATGGCAAACTTGAGAAAATATGGCTAAAGACTGAATTGCCCACAAAGTATAAAAATTAGACTCTGAAACAAGAAAGTTTGCAGACCCTGCCCTAGGCAATTACCTGAGAAGGATCACTAGGAACCCTTAGCACTCAGCATTCCTGCCAATCTGATGGGACACCTCACCGATCATCTACTATACAAAATAAACATCCTGTAAAGCAGACTTGACTAATGAGAGATAATGGGACAGATGGGTGCCAGAAATACATTCTGTCTTTTACCATGATGGAGTCTTTTGATATACATAGTTCACACAGCCTTTCTGAAGATGTCTTGTAAGACCAAGAAATTACCTAAACTGGTTGCAAAATGATGACTGCAACTTAAAAACATTTTGTTTCTTTTCTCCTCCTTTCCATACTTCAGTACTCCTTTTTCCTCTACTCCTGTTTTCTTGGATTTGCGCTCTCCAATCAGGTTCAGCACATAAGCTTGTTACCTCAAACTGTTTCCTAGGCAACCCAGGCTAAAACCTATAAATCAAACATTTACAATTTGGCATGGAACTAGTGCAAGCTTAGAACTGTGGAGCATTTGGAGGAATGAGGACACATTGTGCTTGTCATCTCATTCCCAAATGCAGGTCAGTTTTCAGAGATACGTGGCCAAACATCCAAGTATCTATTGGATGTAAATTTTGCACTGAGGTTACACTGAACTATTAATTTTTCTGTCTCTCCTGCTCACATTTGCTCACAATGAAGATAGAAAGGTTGTCCTTTTTTTCCTGAGGCTCCTGTTCCAGTGCTAGGAAGCATGTTTATTATATAGGATATTCTTTTTACTTACCCTGAGGATGTTTTTGTTGATCTTTCAGGGTATCACAGTTCAACTTGTGAGTTACAAAACCACCAAGGGAAAAAGAACAGTTCTATCCAAGATGCAATTTTAAGAAGACACACAAAACCAAATGGAGAAAAAGGGCCCTCTGGCTGCTTTGTGTTTCTGAAGCAAAGCTTCAAAAAATAAGTTAAGCTGGCCACACACAAGGAAGCAGGCAAACTGTTTTTGCTGAGAGGACTCTTTTGCTTGGGTTAAGTCCAAGAGGAAGCAGGCACTGAGTGAGTCACACAATAAGTAGGGCCAAGTTTGCCTTTCAGGGAATGCAATACTGCAGGCATGCCCACAGCTCCTAAAGGAACTCAGTAGGCATTACTTCTCAAAGCCCAGTCTATGTCAGATAGAAGCCCATCAGGCAGAGCCCTTACATCCATATGAACTTGTTCCAGCTATGTTCACATGCCTACCACAAACTGATTTTAAAGAGGAAGCTTGGTTCTGTGTTTGGACTGTACGCTTTGTAGAAGCTGGGTGGGGGCTTTATTGGGCCTGTGTTGATAAAAGAACCCTCAGTCTAGAGCAATACTAATCTGTAGGAAAGACAAAATAGAAATTTGGATGGTGCTGAAAGCTACTCATTGAGATCTCATGGCAAGGAGAATTGAGGGGAGTCCTGAGACCAGTGTGAGATCAGAGGTGAGATATGATTGCAGAATAATTCAAGTAGATCCAAATAGTAAAGGCAGGCTGTGTTGATGGGTGAGTATTTATGGAGGTAGAATCAACATCATGAGATTCTATGTGAGTCAAAGATCAGAGATTTAGACATTGCTCTAAAGTCAGCAAATACTTCATATAGTGTAGTGTGGAAAATGGATTTACAATCAAGTAACATGCAATGTAGTACCATCATCCTTCAGCGGGCATAGCGATTTGGTTCCAGAATCCTCCACAGATACCCACTCTATGGATGTTCAAGTCCCTTATGCAAAATGGCACATTATTACATAAAACCTGCACACACACTTATATGTATTTTAAATCATCTCTAAATGGCTATCGGCACTTAATACAATATAAAGTTTATGCATGAACAGTATTTGAAAAGCCCATGGAAAAAATGTATATTGTTTGAAAAAGAAAAACAGGATACTGGTACAGCAGTTTAAGCCAATGCCTGTGATACTGACATAAAATATGGGTGCTGGTTCAATTCCTAGCTGCTTCATTTCCAATCCAGTTCTAATGTCCCTGGGAAAGAGCAGAAGATGACCTAAGTATCTGAAAGAACTTAGTAACTCTGCCTTTCAAATAAACAAAGAAATCCTTTAAAAATTGAATGGGTTCCAAAAGATTTTTACATCAATAAGAAACAAGAGAGAGGTGGGGAGAGGGAGAGGGAGAAGGAGAGAGACAGAGCTTCCATCTACTGGTTCTCTCCCACAAAAAGTTGCAACAGCTTCAGCTCAATTGGTGCAAATCCAGGAGCCTGTGACTTTTTGGGGGGGGGGGCTCTTGCACATGAGTGAATAGAACCAAGGACTTGGGTCATCTTCCATCGCTTTTCCCAAACCATTAGCAAGGATCTGGATTAAAAGTACAGCAGCTAGGACTCAAACCCATATTAAACCCAACACTGGGTGGATGGTTAATCTACTACTCCACAGTGCCAGACTCTTTGAATTCCATTTCAATGAACATTAAATTAAGTAACATTAGGTAGTTGTCACATCTATTATGTATTGACTAACAACAGGAAAAATATTTGTACATGTCTAATAGATAATATTTTTTCTGAATATTATTGAGACATTGGTGTTAAATCTATCAGTGTGGAATCTACAGAGCATTGCTTTGTTTTATGACAATCTTTTCTCCTACATGCATTCTTCTTGAACAGGCAAACTGACCAAGAATTGTAAACAGAGCAAATAAGACAGAAATTACTATGGATAAGAATAAGGTAGTAGAGATGGATGGGTTAATATATTCACTAGCTTCCTGTCAAAATCTGAGCCAGTGATACCATTCTATATAATTTCCAATGCTCCTTCTAATGTCCTCTGCATCAAAAAGTCTATTCTACTCAAGAGTAAGCAAGTAAAGAAACAGAAAGAGCACTGCTGTGGAGGCGGGGGTGGGGGGTGGTTAAACAATTTCTAGTCTTTCCACCATTGAGAGCATTCAGGTATTGAATATCATAAATTGCAACTTCAATCTCTATGGTGCCTGTGTAGAACATGTAAGCATCCAGATTTTTAATGATTGTTTGGAAAACACTGATATTCTCTAACGTTGTTTCCAGTATTCATGTGTGTGTGTGTGTGTGTGTGTGTGTGTGTATGTGTGTGTGTGTGTGTGTGTGTGTGTGTGTGTGTGTGTACATCCCATAAAATAAGGCCTTCTTCCTGGCTTTCTATCTTCCATACATATTAATACTTCCATGTCTCAGCAGGACAAGATATTTATAATCATGACCTTTGATCAATGCATCATCTCAGCATTTCTTCAACATTATCTAAGACTAAATTATATTCATTCAAATTGGCTTCAGTATTCAATGCATTTTACTATATTCCACTTCTGTGAGAAATTGTCAGTGTCCATGAGATAGTTAGTAACAGTCTATCAAGTGGACATTTAGTTTCTAGTATTGCAGATAAAAAAGAGTAGTAACATTTGCTCCAACTATTTCATACCTCATTACAGTCTGTCTAAAAATCCTCAACCCTACTTGCTGTTTTCTGTACTTCATTTGATGAAACCTGTATCATATCTCATCTTGCATCCTTACTCCCTGAAGGAGTGCTGGTTTGAGTCCATGCTATTCTGCTCTTAAAAAAAAAAAAAAGCTTATTTTTTTTTTAGAAAGGCAGATTTACAGAAAGAAAAGACAGAGAGAAAGATCTTCCATCTGCTGAGGGTAGGAGTGGAGTTTTTACCCTCCAAGTGGCCGCAATGGCTGGAGCTGAGCCAATCTGAAGCCAGGAGCCAGGAGCTTCTCCTGTGTCCCCCACAGAGATACAGGGTTCCAAGGTTTTGGCCCATCCTTCTCGACTTTAGCAGGCCACAAACAGAGAGTTGATGGGAAGTGGAGCAGCCAGAACATGAACTGGTACCTATATGGGATGCTGGCATTTGTGAACCATTGTGCTGCCCCCTACTCTGTTCTTGAGCCACCATTTTGCTAATGTACCTGACAAAGATGCAAATGATGGCCGAAATGTTTATGACACCATCATCCATATGGGAGACTGAATGGAGTTCTCGGCCCCAAGCTTCGACCTGGTTCAGATCTGACTGTTGCAGCCATTCAGAGAAGTGAACCAGTGATGCAGGATATTCATTCATTCATTCATTCATTCACTCTCTCCCTTCTTTTCTACTCCCCTCTCCCTCTTTCTTTTCTGATACTCTGCTTTTCAAATAAATAAGTATTTCTTAAAAGAGTGCCTTTTACAAAAGATTTATTCATTTGGAATGCACAGAAGAAACGGGGAAAGAAGGAAAGAAGGGAGAAAGGGACAAAAGAAGAAAGCTCAGAAAGGAGGTAAAAAAGAGGATACCACTTTTTGGTTCATTTCCCAAATTTCAATAAATGACCAGGGATGGGCCAGAATAGAGGAGGGAGTTGGGAACTCCATTCAGTTCCCCTATCTGGGTAGCAGGAATCTAACTACTTTAGCTATCACTTTTGCCTCCCAGGACCTACTTTAGCAGGAAGCTAGAACTAGGGGTGGAGACAGGATACAAACACAGGTACTCTGATACAGGACGCAAGTATCCCAAACAGTATCTTACCTGCTAAGCTAAACACTAGCCAAGTAGCAAAAACTATTTATGAGCCAGCATTTCCATTCGTCATTGTGAGCTCTACCTCCCTACAGACTCTAAGTCTTGGTACACAATAACTCCTGGCTCAGAATTCCTCAGTCTGCAGAGACTATCCCATTGCTTCTGCCCCCTCTGTTTTCTTCTTGTGTCATGAACTGTAGCATCTACCACATTCTCATCTGTCAAAATAACTTCTTATGTGTTCAGATATTGTCAACATCTCCGATCAACTGCTGGCTCTTAATCCCCCCTTGTACTACTGTTTTTGATTTATTCCCTTTTATAGGTCTTTATTGCCATTTCTGTACGAATTGGAAAGAAGCAAAATCTGCCACTTTGAAGAAGGTTGAATGAATTTGAGATAAGCCTCATTCTACCAAAGTCTGTTCCACAGCAAAGAGAATTATAGAATGCAGTCAGGCTATTTATGCTAATTTTATTTAGTAGTTCCATGTTTCTAACTCTGTTCCCAGAAGTTCCCCTGGTATTCTAAACATTAAAATGCTAGTTGGCATACTCTATTACTAAATTATACATGATGCAAATTTAACAATTGCATGCAAATGTTAATTGTTATTAAACCGCCAATGCTACGCAATTAAAATCCCACATGCACATGTTTGCAAAGTTTAGAATTTAAAAATTATTCACATTTATTTCTCAGATGAGCCTTACTATAAGCCTTTCAGGTAGATATATAAGGCCATAGTAGCTGACACAAGTTCATTCTTTCTTGGTAGCCCTGGAATGCTCCTAAACTTGCCAAAAACTATTTTAATTGTCTACAAATGAATTAACCTTTCCTGTACTCAATCTTCTTATCTATAAATTTAGAATAATAATAATGATTCTTCAATGTCTGTCATATTATAAGTATTCAAGAAATATTAGTTTTGTTATTATTTGATTTACCATTCTTTTCTTATTTGCTTTTATAAATGAAAAAATCCCATGGTATTAATAAAATCATTCTTACGCTCAGTGAATAAGAAACATATAGGATACAAATTCACGTGTTTTGACTCCAAATTCAAGTCTTTTCTTCCCCCAATACACCATCTTCTTTCAGCTTACCTAAGATCAAAGATGCAGCAAAGTCTATTAAGATAAACATGATCATA
The DNA here is from genome assembly GCF_017591425.1 of Ochotona curzoniae. Taxonomy (NCBI): domain Eukaryota; kingdom Metazoa; phylum Chordata; class Mammalia; order Lagomorpha; family Ochotonidae; genus Ochotona; species Ochotona curzoniae. The sequence goes on along the minus strand of NW_024465023.1, from coordinate 12,488,505 downwards.
ACCTGTTCTCATCTGTCTTTAAGCATTAAGCTACAATGTGATACTATACAAATTGTATGGAGATGTTATTTATTTAAAATGGACAGTAAATATCTTTTAATCTGTGTTTCCCAAACATTAATATATTAAAAATTTGCCAAAATGTATTAAAACTAACAAACAAGCATTTGCCCTAGTTAATGGAGTTCCTTGAGAATATGGGCCATGTCACAAACTACATCTAAAATTTCAAGCACACTGACATTTAATTTATTTAAATAAAGGCACATTGATGAAACTATCAAAACTATGTAGTCACAAATTCCTGGGCCCTCCAGAGACAATGTCTTTACAAAGATGATACTGTTGCTATGTGTATTTTGTAGGAAAGTTTATCGTACAATTTTCTTTGCACCTCAGATGAACCAAGCTATCAATTCATCAATACATCAAGGGTCCAAATCGTAAACAAAAACCAGCTAGAAGCCCACATGGACTAGCTACTGTCAAGGCACACAGTATCTTCCACTACTAGTTACTTCACTTCTGATCCTAAGATGAGATTTGAGGACATAGAGTCTAGAATACATTTGCTTTCAGTTTTTCACATTTCATATGATTTTTCATCTGTTTCCATAATGCTTAGCCACTCTAGAGTTCTCCCATACACTCTTTCTGAAGTTACAGAGCAGAGGAATCAAAGCCTTCCAAGAAATGAAAGTTTGGTTTACAGAGGAAGAAAATGTGTAGAATATAAATAGATTTGAATAACAATTATGGAGCACAAAAACAAATCATGCTGAATGGTATTTGCATTGCTTTTACTCTTTTCTATAATTTTTTTCCAAAATCCAATGTCACAGACATAATATAATTTTAGTGATAGAAGAGGTAGACAGAAAATTAGAATATAATTTTTCTTCCTTATCACAAGGAACCAGAAGGGCCCAGATTAGTGAAGCCTTGAGGTTGATACACTAAAACTATATAGAGTATTCAAACTATAATAAACCTTCAGGGAATTTTAAAATTAACATAGAAGATCTTCCTATCTGATGATAACTTGCATACATTTTCTAACAGATGATAAGGCTGTCCACAGCTTTAGATGTGTTAGATTTTAAGAATGTAGTTAAAACTTGTCTGATGTCAGTGGGACTTGAGTCAGTGTCCATAATGAGACTCCCTATTAATCAGTGATAAATTAGTGTACCATAAATCCCAATACATTTTTGGTAAAAAATGAGATGTGGGGATCCCATAAGGCACAAACAAAATGTTGCTTGAAACTCCCACAAAGCCAATAGGATGAGGGAAGCCTCCATTGTCCCTAGGTCAAATGTCAAGGGTTAGGAGCAAGAGAGTCCTACCCAAATAGGTAAGTGTGGAAGTGCTTAAGGTATATGTTTTATCTCCTGCTTATTTCTCAACACTAACTACCTTCTGGAACTGTCTCTGTGTGTTGCTCTGTCCAGAAAGAGTCAATACCAGATGTAGCCCAGAAATGGCAGCAGCTACAGAAGACTTCAGATTGGCAATTTCTGAGATCTGGACACAGTGTTTGAATTTAAAACTAGATCACACTCACTTTAGCATGTTTGATGCTAGGCACTGTTTCAGGATAGTTTCCCTTGGAATCAGAATGGAAGCTGGGGATTAGCATACAGGAAGTTATTAGAGGAGACTCCTAGGAGCAGCAACAGAAACAGGAAAGGGGAGAAAGGGAAAGAAATCTGGGCAGAGAAGAGACATCAAGCTGGAATGAAGTTTCAGCCATAGGCTTTAGCAAATGTCACACAGAGCTCTGAAGATACTATGGGTTTTCACATTAGACCTAAAGGGGCAGGTCCTTTAAGGTTCCTACACCAATCAGTCACTGGATTTGGAATAATCCAGCAAGTATTTCCAATCAGTTGAGACATCGCTGAGGAAGGGGAGCCTGATGTAGAGGGCCATGTCCTGAAGCAGCTGTGATCCTAAATATGAGTCTGGGTGATGGATCACCTGTTTCCCGCAAAGGTTAAATATGGTGCAAATTGTAGTTCCAATACAAAGCCCAGTCTGTGATTACAAGAATGTGCTGACTTGTCATGCATCGTATCTTCTGAGGGTAGCTGCATTTGCCTTTGTTCAATCCCAACGTTCCAAGCAAGGGCCCACTGCCTATGACTGATGCCTCAAAGAAAATTGTAATACAGAGGCAACAAGAATATTAAATAGACTCCATGTGGTCTTGGTATTTGTCTTGTACCTGACATTGAACTGAACTCTCCCCATGAAGTGTTTACACCAGCCCCAGGACATAGCTAGTTCTACTCTCCCCAAAGGAGGGTGCTGAGCAGATTGAGGTAGTGAGGGGACCACAAGTGTCTCCTTTTCCATCAGAGAAAATAAGGATTTCAGGGCTGCTTTGTTGTGCCAGATGTGCTATCCAACTTTTGTATAACCTTCTTTGTTTTTAAATACACAAGTGCTACCAGAGGACCAAGGTACAAGCTGGAATAGACAATGTATCAGCCAGACAGAGTACTGACTACTCTGAGTTCAAACTTCCTAAAAAAGGACATATTTTCCCAGTTCTTCTGAGCTATAAATATGCAAGGTCTTCAGAATGTTCAAGAATAATACATACTAGCAAAACTATGGATTTAAAAAGTTTTCATATCAAAATAAACTTTTGTTTTAGTTCCATTTCCATGAATTCTTGATGTACTCTTGAGTAAGAACTGTCTCAGTATCAACTGGAAAATATATTTTCATTTATTTTCCATCTCTGTTCCTCATATTTAAAAAGAGAGTTTGCATGGCAATATACAACCATAGCCTCTCCATGGCTTTATAAACAACTGGGTAATAATTTAGTCTCTGCTGCTTATGAAACATAGCATTATCTGTAAGGTGTGTTAGTTGGACTAAAGGGTCTTTTAAAGCCCCCTCTAGATCTAAAAAATACACATATTGTGATAGAAGTCAACAGTAATTAATAAATGGAGTTCAGAAGAAAAAAAAATAAGAGTCAGAAAACCTGTAAATACAGTGTCATGTGTTATAAATAACTGAAGGTGGTTCTTAACAGAGGTTTAGATTCAGGACACAGAATTAATTCCTCTCTTTCATAAACTTGACTGTGTCCTAGAAGTTTCAATGCATTTTTAAATTAAAATGTAGATTGACTTTATATCTAAAGCCTGTTTAGTGTCCTCCCATTTCATGTCCTATTTTTCAGACTTAGTGATGATAAAAGTACCAAGGACATCCTCAAAGAGAAGGTTACTTGAAGCAGCTGCCACTCAAACCTTACCCCTTGGGACTGCCAGCTTTTCTCTTTGTCTTCCCCTGTGTGCCTCATAGCTTATGGTGCAGAAGCTTGAGGAATCTCAGGGAATGAAGTGTGTTTGAATAAGTAAGTCACAGGTAGGTTCTACAATCGGATTGGGCAGAAGAATGAAATGTGTGCACATAATCTCTCAGTTCCATTCTGCAACATCTGTGGAATGTAAGCCACTACTCTGGGACATGAGAGAAAAGTGGGCATAACTGTTAACTCCAAGAGGTCCTCAGGGCGGACAAGAGAAACACATTCAGAAATGTATAGTACTATTACAGAAAGATCAACAGTTTAACAGATGCAGAAAAATTATGTGCAGATAACAATAGCTACCAGTTACTGAATACTTATTAAAAGCAAGGTATTTAATATCTTCTTATTTAATCACCCCCTAAACCACAAATGGACAGTATTGTTATTCTCATTCAAGCATAGGAAATTGATTTGAAGAGATAAAGTGCATTGCCTCAAGTGACCCAATTAATACACTGCATGATACAGATTTAAACTCAGATTTTTTGACTACCAAAAGTTTACTATCAATTATCAAACTCTTCTGCCTCCCCAAAGACAAGCAGCCACTCTTCTGAATTATTCTGTCAAGAAAACTGAGGGAAATTTCTTGAGAAGCTGTGCGCAGTCCTGATATTCATTGTCATGCATCTTAACAAAACAGCACAGAGAGAGAGAGAGAGAGAGAGAAAGGGGGCAGTGAAAGTTGTCCCACAGAGAGTTGATCTCAGCTAACTAAAATAGAACTGCCTAGAAGTGGCTCTCAAAGTTGGATGACCAGAAAAATCTTTGGGAAAGGTTATTAAAGTATGGTCTGCTGGCCCAGACCTAGCAGTTCCTAGCTTTCAAGTCTGGAGTTTGAATCTGTTTCTGAGTGACTGATACTCATGCAGCTTGTCTTGTGATTACACTGTGCATGGACCTGCTGTAGAGCAGAGTCTAATTTTGCTGTGAATGCAAGGTAAGCAGTATAGCACTTGTACATTTGCAATCACTGGCTTCCTATAAACATGCTATGTGCTTGTGCTGCTGTCTACCTTTGTTCTCCCCATGCTGTTCTACTCCAAACCCTAGCTTTTCCATGAGCCCAATCATATCACTCCTGCATAAAACTGTTGGTCCGGAGTAATGAGTCTTATGGCATAGTGGATTAAACTGTTACCCATGATGCCAGAATCCCATAAGAGTACCAGTTCATGTCTTCGCTGCTCCACTTCTAATTCAACTCCCTCCTAAAGCTCCTGGGAAAGCAGATGATGACTCATTTGCCACTCATGAGGGAGACCCATATGAAGCTCCTGGCAGGTGATGAAGCCTTCAGGAAGAGAGGCCTAGTGGAAGGTCCTCAGATCATTGAGGCCGTATCTTCAGACAAAACTTCTTATGTAACTTATTGAGTCCTCCTAGGAGGACTGTCACAAAAAACTTGAGATTGGGTCCTGTGATGAGCATAATAAAAGCCTAGTGGCTGGAGTCCTCACCTTGTATGCACTGGAATCCAATATGGGTGCCGGTTTGTGTTCCAGGGATATGATTCCCATCCAGTTCCTTGACTGTGGCCTGGAAGGGCAGTCAGAGATGGCCTAAGGCCTTGGGTCCCTGCACTCATGTGGGAGACTCACAAGAAGCTCCTGGCTCTGGCTTCAGATCAGCCCAGCTCTGGCTGTTGCAGCCACCTGGGGAGTGGGTCACTGAGCAGAGGATCTTCCTCTCTCACTCCTCTCTATATATCTGGCTTTGCAATAAAAATAAATAAATCTTAAAAAAAAAAAAACCTTTGTATATAGCCATCCCCTTAAAACGTGAAATGCCTGGAATATTAAAATGGTGTGTCACTTATATGTGAATTGTGTGAAACATTGGTTAATGAAATGTAATTGTGTGTAACTTACAGTAAGGAGCAGTAGCAAGAGGCATGTCTGGACTTGTTTGTGAACAAGGACTAGCTTGTTAAGGTGTGTAAGACAAGATAATGTTCAGCTCCGCCTCACTAATCTGTTAGGGGGAGATAGAAGCTGAAGAAGAGAGGAAGCCCCAGTGAGTATAAAAAGGGGCTCAGCTGAGCAGGCAAATTGCTCTCAACCAGCTGCTTGAGGAATGAGCCCCTGTATCAGGTGCTTGAAGCTCCAGCCCGAGAGAGATCCCGGCACTGCTCTATCTCCACCCTTGCCTAGGAGATAACCTCCTCCCCTTCCTCCATCTTTAGTATTCTCTCCAGGGACCATAAAGAAAGTAAGTGTGATGGCCACAGAACATGCCCTCTGACCCGAGACTAAGACATTTACAGGACTTTAGGGTAGGGGGATAAGAGCCTCAATACAGAACTTGAATTTGTAAATTAGCTTGTGAGTCAGGTGACAAAGTAAAGTTTGAATTAGTGTGTTACTGCACAAGAATAAAGCATTGAAAGGTAGATTGTGCAAGTCTCTTAATCTTGCTCAATTCTATTCTCTACTTCCTGGATCACCAGGGCCTCATTCTTCCACATGTAATCCACTATCTGCCATGGAGCCTTCACCAGAGCCTGCATCAAGTTTTTTGGACTCAGTCCCACAACTGTTGAGTTAGATAAATCTCTCTTTTCTTCCTAAGTAGCTGACCTGGCTGTTTCTTTGTAGGAATGAAACGCTGACTAGTTACAGGCTCCCTTTACTTTTGTGTAGTCTGTGGATCCTTCCCCAGTCCCTCTGGCCTTTTTAAAGCAACTGCATCATCCCATACAGGATTCTGCAAAGTCCTAAAAGAGTCCCATTTCCTCTTATCTATATCCAGAATGCAAACTTCCCTGAGGGTGCCTCTCTTCACTCAGATTTAATTTCTCCTCTAGATGTTATACTCAAAATCAACTGCACAGGTAGGCATTGAGCCTTCAGTTACCTGCAAAGCACTCTTACATATGACACAGGTGACTTGGTGACACAGTGCTGAAAAAAACGTGTAATTATAATTAATAATTAATAATTTATAATTGACTGTGTGCTCTCATGTGCCACTCCGAACCTGGCAGGAATTAACTATGACATTTGCTCTTTCTTGGGCAAAGGACTGATGGTGTACTTTCTCTGAATCTGAACCACCACAGGACAAACTCACTGTTAAAAGTAACAACAAAAAGTGACAACATGCCATTAAGAGCCTAAAAGAAATTGGGTCTGTTTTACAATTTGTTCACCTGGTCATTACAAGCCACAAAGCAACTGTTTTGCTTCCATGACAAAGAACAGAAGGGGTTTTTTTTTTTTTGTTGTTTCTTTTTTTTTTTAACAGTCCACTTTGCCAAAGGACAACCCTCCCTCCATCACATTTTGATCCATCCTGATTTAATTTAAACTTTGAAGATAGGGTCTGACCTTATCAGTGGCTGAACTGTTGTCTCATGAAAATGTAGTCTGAAACTTATTAATACGGTAGCCTGTATATTATAACTTAGAAGCTATGGGTTATCACTGAGGCTTGCAATTGCTATGGAAACCAGGTTCATATGCACCTTTCAAAGAGTCTGATTTAAAACCAGGAGAGGGGAGAGATGAAGAAAAAAGAAGTCTCCCTGAAAGACTAAGCTATTTAGTACCCAGCATGCATAGGCAGGTTCAGTGATGCAAAAATGGTCTGCCCACGCAATGACAAAAAACAATTCCTTATGTTTTTTAGGAGCTAATAATGTATAACCTTGTGTTAGGAACTGTGTTTATACTGATGGGGAAGAACGCCTAAGGCAGCTTTCTCCCTTGCCCACATGTAGACACACAAACACAGACACCAACAATTTTCAGTTTTCTCCAGTCTTTTCACAACCTGCATTCTTAAATCCTCCAACGGCGTCCACATGTGCAGCTTTGGCTGTTAAATCCCAGCCTTTGTGGGCACTGACTGAGTGTACAATCCCTTCTCCCTCGCTTAAATGTATGTTGAATGTTGCATTCCATCACTCATAGACTGAATTTTTCTATTGTAAAATGGTAGTCCCAATATGATCAAATTTCTTAATTTACAACTAATTCCCAGTTTTATTCTCCCAACATTTGGGTTTTGGAGGTTCCATCTTCAAGTCCTTCCTTGCACACATTTCTGCTTTGTAACCAAAGTATAGTACTGTGTTAGTACTGGTGTGAACAGTACCCCATGGAAAAGCATTTTCCAAGTTGATATCCTGTGCTTCTAGTGTAGTACCATGTGTCACTCCTTGCAATGTCCTCATTTGTTTATCTCCCCGCTTGGATCTTGTCTCTGATTTTCTCATCTATTCTGCATCCTACTCTTCCCCTAACTCCAGCGAAGTGTGAATTTCATGTCTTCTTAGCAGCAATAGTTCAATAAGGCTGGGCTTTTTCTTCCTTGACCTTCAGGCAGAAGGAAGAGAACAGATCTCTTCTGAAAACTTGTGCTTACCCTGCAGCCATATAGGAACCACGCCTGTGCATTCAGTTGTGTGCCCCAAACCAGAATACTTACCCTTCTTTTGTTCCAGGAATCCTCTACCCCAAGGAAGTCTTCAGAAACCACTCCAGAGCTGTATAGGACTCCTTCTCTATACTTGAAACCCAAGGGGGGCAGAATGTGTTTCATTCATCTCACAATACAGGAAACTACTCTTATCATGTGGTTATTCTTGGTAATTGTATAGTCACTTGTTAGAAGTGCAATGAGCAAATGTGGCATTTGCATCCACATCTCTCTCCAAAGTAATATTCCCATGCATTCTTGAAGTGATAAAATTACGGAAACGGAGAACAGGTGTGGCCATAAAGGGTATCATGAGGGATCCTTGTGCTGATGCAGTGTTTTCAATATTAATTGCAGTAAATCAATACCTTGGATGTTGCATGGTACAGTTACACAACAGTTACACAACAGTCATCATTGGGGAAATTGCATAAAGGTGGGTTAGAATCTGGTAGTTCTCATAACTGAATCTGAATTGACAATTAGCCCAATGAACTTTATTTATTTTTTTATTTACATTGCATTATGTGACACAGTTTTATTTAAGTGAAGCAAACACACAAAGTTTGCATGATCCTATCATGAAACAAAACCTTTCAGTTGTTGTCTAAAAGCTAATTTATCAGTGGAATCCTACATTTCACATCTGTAGCACTTCTGCTACTCAATGTTTACTCCATATGTTGACCCAGATGTTGAAAATAGAAATATGTCTGCTGCAACCAGTTCCAGAATGTCTGAGAGGAGGAAGCATTCCTAACATCTGGACAAACAGTAACATTTCATTAAGGTTAAGAGTTTGGAAGTGTGCAGGAAGGATGCAGAAAACAATGGGTGGAAATTAAGACAGGCATGAGAAGGGACCACTGAGCTTAGTACATCAGCATTTTTAAAGCATACTGATACCAAAGCTATACAGAATGTACAGAATCCAAAACACCACTATAATTTTCACCCGGTAACTCTTGCATTTATTCTCAAACCCAAGATAAGTACTTTTCTGCTTGCATATTTACCAACCTAGATAACCTATTGTACCAATGCATTTTAATTTTTTTAACAAAACCGTTTCTGTAAAAGCTGGCACACCTGGAAGAGAATAACAATTACCTCCCCCTTTAAACCTTTATTGCATTATTGAGCTACAAGAACACACACATATTCAGCGATAGTTTTAATGGTAAGATGTGTATTGGTTTCAAATAAACACAAGAACAAAACTAAGCAGACATTTGGCACTTATTTATTGTCCAAACACTGCTATTTACTTTCTGCAGCACAACTTAAGTGATTAAGTTGTTCCGGACTGCGGTTCCGTTCTAACAAGCAGTTCATTATGGTTGCAGAGTTTCTTAGTGAAGATGGTGAGAATGAAAATGTCTTATATTGGTTACAGTATGATGTTGGTTCTAACTGGAAGAACCTCTACCGGTAAAGAACCGGTAAGAGCTTCCATGATGGTCTTTTTTATTTGTCACGTGGTGGCTCCTCCTTGTCACAGCCATCTTCATCTTCATCCTGTAGTTCTTTTGAGATAAGCTGTCTTGCCAACTTAATGTTCAGTGCCTCATTGTAGTGAAGCTTCCTCTTCATTTCAAACTGCCGTTGTTTTTCCTGGTTTTGAAAGCAGAAGTTGCTGGTATGCGGCTCACATTTCTCTTGCTCTTCCACTTGATAGTTACGATCAAAAGTTTGAGCAGCTGCCAGTTTCTTAGCTAACATGTCCACTGTCACGGCTTCATTTCCTTCTATGTCACAAACTGGATCTTCGTCCTCTGGCACGCTGACATCCGCAGTGCTTGGCTCCTTGATCTTCCGGAAGTCATGGACCTTGTGAGTGGTCACCAAGATGTTATATTCGTCCCACTTTTGAGATTTCTTCCTTTTCACTTCTTGACCAGGCACTTTGGATTCCTGAGTAGAGGCATTCTCCGATGAAGAAGTGGAACTTTTGTTTTTCAAGATCCCTTTGATGGGCTGCCGTGAAGTGCTGGAGCTTGCCATATCTGGCGAGACAAGACAGCTGGGTGGATGAGTACAACCCAGCTATCCTCCTAGTAAAGCTGCAGTGCGGTTGGAACCACAGCTCCGAACAACTAACAGTAGTTTGAGGGTCGTGGTGGCGTCACAAAGGATGCCAAGCCAATCAGCTGTATCTTGCGTCACTTCCGCCTCTTGGCTTAGCGGAAGTGACATGTGTCTCTGAGTCTCCCTCTTTTTTTTTTTTTATTGGACTAAGGTAGGAAGGACCCATTCATTGTACATACAAAGGGGGGCATTACTTTAGGAACTTTCTTTTTTTATTATTTTTTTTTTTTATTGGAAAGGCAGATATACAGAGAGGAGAGACAGAGAGGAAGATCTTCCGTCCAATGATTCACTCCCCAGGTGAGCCGCAACAGCCGATACTATGCCCATCCGAAGCCAGGAGCCTCTTCCGGGTCTCCCACGCGGGTGCAGGGTCCCAAAGCTTTGGGCCGTCCTCGACTGCTTTCCCGGGCCACAGGCAGGGAGCTGGAAGGGAAGCAGGGCTGCTGGGATAGAACCGGCGACCATATGGGATCCCGGGCATGCAAGCCCAGGACCTTAACCGCGCCAGGCCCTTTAGGAACTTTCATACCCCACCCCATCTGCATATGTTAAAACTACGTTTTCTGTTTTTTTTTTTTTTTGTTTGTTTGTTTGTTTTTTTTTACTGTGGGTCACTCAAAAGTTGAAACTCAGTGCTTTGGAAAGAGCTTGGTCAAAAGATGAAGAATGCCACTGTTTTCTCCCTTGCCTATCCACACCCTTCCCCCAACCCCCTATGCACATACTCTGGTCCTGCTAGCCCCTGCTAGCCCCTCCACGGTCTCCATGAAAGACTTCAATAGTCATCCACTTAGATCAGTTAGGAATCTTGGTGTTGTTCCCAGTCCTTTCATATTGCTCACTCTCTAATCCAATCCTCAGATTTTGGCCTCAATATTACCAAAAAAAAAATATTATTTCAAATATCTCACATCCTGGGCTAACCATATCATAGTCTTAGAACCAGGCTACCAGGAGCCCCCTCCACACAGTCTTTTATCCACCCATCTATCCAGAATAATCTTTTATAAACACCTATCAGATTTTATTGCCTATATTCCATGCCTTTTAAGGACTACACACCACCTTTAAACATAAAAATCAAAATATAGAAGAGGCTGAACAGTAACTGCATGGTCTAATCAGTCTGCTTAGGAGTCCATCTAGAAACTTCTGTCCCCCAGATTCTCCCTATCCTCCCTGTCCAAGAGTCATTTTGACGGTTCTTTCTGTAGCTTGGATTATTTGTAAAAATTTGAGCACAATCATTGTTGTCTCATGGGGACCTCAAAGCAAAGAGCCACTCCCATAATATTTTTAAGGCATCTCATTCTCCCTGACAGCACTCAGATTCATAACATATTATTTAGTGTACACTGGATGGTTGCTAAACCCCAAGAGGAAAATTAAGTGACAAAGATTATGTCCTTTGACTAAACTGATCCAGTTTCTCTGAGCTTTGTGCTTACTTATGCCTGACCTTGGGTTTCTCTCACTGTCTTTGTAGAATCCAGTTTGAAGAAGAATGCTATTAAACCATTTTAGTGAAAATCTGCCAACCTTGATATCTGTCCACTCTACATATTTGATCAATTCTTCAAATTGTTGAATCACTCTGGGTAATGTGATTACTATGGCCTGTTTTCATGTCTTACAATGAGTGTTTGATTACTCTGGCCTGCTTTTAGTGAAAATCCTGTTGGGTTGGTTTAGCAAGACCTTTCCCTCAATGCTTATCACTGATGCTTCACATCCTCTAATTTTTCACCCTAGCTACAAGGCAGGAGCTGAGCTGAGCTAAAGCCAGGAGACAGGAGCCTCCTCCGGGTCTCTCATGTGGGTGCAGGGACTCAAGGAGTTGGGCCATCCTCTACTGCTTTCCCAGGTCATACACAGGGAGCTGGTTCAGAAGTGGAGCATCTGGGACACTAACTGGAACTCATATGGTATACCAGCATTGCAGGTGGAAGATTAGCTCACTGACGCCATTCAGCCAGCCACCCACCTCCCTCACTGTCTTTAAAAAGTGCTATGAATATTTTTTGCTTTATCAGTTATGATACAAATGACTCAATAAAATTTAGATTCATCATTGAATCTTGGACATTCTATCCAGGACCCAAAGTATGTACCCTTGAAGCTTTGTCTGCACTCTTGGCTGACTGATGGACAAACTGATGAGCCTAACTACTGAGTTCATGCCTGGGATGGAAGTCCATTGAAGCAAGGTGAAGATATATGGTTGATTCTGAATAATCTAGTCTGAGTTAGAATTGCAACCTTCTTTTGAAAGTTATGTGTCTTAGATTTGTTTTTTGTTGCTATAACTAAGCAGTACAAACTGGATAATTAAGAATAAAGATTTATTTTGCTTATGATTTTGAAAGTTGGAGAATTCAAGCTGTATTTAGTAATAGCTTTCCTGCTGGTAGGAGTTCTCTTAAGAGTCTCCAGGTGAGGCCTGGCATGGTAGCGTAGCAGTTAAAGTCCTTGCCTTTCATGCGCCAGGATCCCATATAAGTGCCGGTTCATGTCCCAGCAGCCCTGTTTCCCATCCAGCTCCCTAAGGCCAGGGAAAGAAGTGAAGGAAAGCACAAAGTCTTGGGACCCTGCACCCACATGAGAGACCTGGAAGAGACTCCTGGCTTTGGATCAGCTCAGCTCCGGCCAATGCAGCCACTTGGGGAGTGAATCATTGGATGGAGGATCTTCCTGTCTCTCCTCCTCTCTGTATATCTGACTTTCCAATGAAAATAAATAAATCTTTTAAAAAAGGGGGGCTGGGGGTTTGGGCCAAGCAAGGTGGCCTGGCAGCTAAAGTCCTCACCTTGAACATGCCAGGATCCCATATGGCCAACAGTTCTAACTTCAGTGATCCTGCTTCCCATCCAGATCCCTGCTTGTGGCCTGGGAAAGCAGTCAAAGAATGTCCAGAGCCCTGGGACCCTGCACCCACGTGGGAGACCTGGAAGAAGCTCCTAACTCCTGGCTTTGGATCGGCTCAACTCCAGCCATTGTGGTCACTTGGGGAGTGAATCATCGGACAGGAGATCCTCCTCGCTGTATATCTGACTTTGCAATAAAAATAAATAAATCTTTTTTAAAAAAAGAGCTTCAAGATAGCACTGGATGTAACACAACACAGAACATTCTAGTTCCAGTTTTCTCCCCTTTCTTTCTTTCTCCATTTTCTTTCTTTCTTCCTTTGTTTCTTTCTTTCTTTCTTTCCTTCCTTTCCTTTCTTTCTCCTTTCACTTCCCTTCCCTTCCCTTCTTTCTTTTCCCTTTCTTTCCTTTCCTTTCTTCCTCCTTTCCCTTCCCTTCCCTTCCCTTCCCTTCCCTTTCTTTTCTTTTCTTTCTTTTTCTTTCTTTTTCTTTCTAAATCACAGCCATACTGGACTTCAGCTTCATCCTATGGTTTGTCTCACTGACCCAGACTTACCTGCTAAACCTTTTCTTTCCAAATACAGGCCGACTTCAAAATAGTCATGGAGGATATAATTAAAGGATAAGTCTAGGACTGACTTTGCAGTGCAGGGGATAAAGCTACCACAGGCAATTTAAGTTCTAGCTGCTCAGTTCAATCTCATTCCCAGTCAATGCACCTGAGATAAAAGGTGGAAAATGGCCCAAGTGCTTGAGCTCATCCAAACACATGGGAGACCCAGATGGAGCTCCAAACACTGGACCTCAGCCTGCCCCAGACCTGGCTGTTGTGGCCATTTAGGGAGTTAAACAGCATATGCAAGATCTCTCTCCATATGTCCCTCTCTCCTTTTATAAATCTTTCGAATTTATACATTAATCCCTAAAATAAACAGTTGATCTTGGTACAAACATTTTTGAAATCCATGTGTAGTTTTTTTGAGAATTCTCATTTTCCATATACTTTTTGGAGAGTGCTCATATCAAAGAATTTTTCTATACTGTTAACACCTTGTAATTGTAATGGGGTTTAAATTTCCACATGAATTTTAGTGGAGACATTCAAACCATATCAGTACTTCTGGGCTGAAGTCGTTTTTTTTTTTTTTTTTCCTTCCTGGCTCTTTGATACATACATATCAGTTATTTGTGACTCTTCTGTGTTGATTCCTGTGTTGTAATTTTTTTCTTGGTTCTTCATAAGGCCTTTTGTCCTGACTGAAACTACTGTATCCATTGAAGCTTCCCAATTGTCTGAGACCCTGCTTTTGAAACTTCTGTTGACTAACATTCTGCCATCTTGATCCACTTCCCTTCTTTCCTTGGTGTGATTTTGCTAATGAGATCATTTGTAAGTTTAGTGCCTCTTTGGGGAATATAAGAGCTCCCCAAATTAGCTCATTTAAAGTTTCTCTTTTCCACCTGTTTCATCTCTTTCTTCCTCTTACCACCTTATATCTTGCCTTCAACTCCTTTGATAAGTTCCCTTTCAGGAACTTTATCTCCTCTACCCTCAGCTTTGCCCTTCCAGAAATTTCTCTATCAACACTGCTTCTTAACTCCCTGTTACTTCAACTTTAGGCCCACAACCTTTACTGGAGGCTCTTAAGGTACTCAGACATCCCTGAAAACAACTCTCTGTGGTGGAAAAGAAAGGGCAAGCTAATTGAAAGGACCTTGAATATTTTATCACTTCAGATGACCTTTGGAGACATGTAGACATGTGCTTGATGCCCCTCAGTGTCTTCTGTAAAATTTAGTCTGCAGCTTTCATAACATTTTGTATCAGAGAAGAAATAAATCTTGGAGGTCTTCTCCACAAAAATTGATAAAACGCTTTAGTCCTTATTGAGCAACAACCCAAACCTGTCCCATTTGTGTCAGAAACTCAATTCGAACAGAAATAAAAGCAGGAAACAATCTAGTGAGCTTTGTATGATAGTACTCTCTGATTTATGACTAACATTTTAGAATGAAAAATATAAAATTTATCTTCATATCGGAATGTTTATACATATATATATGCATATACATTATATATGTGTGTAGGTGTGTGTGTGTGTGTGTGTGTGTGTGATAGTTCCTACCTTGGTTGTTATTATCAAACTATTTTTTTAAAATCCTTTAAAGATTTCCCATTCTAATTTGTTTAGACATGAATGTGTGCTATACAGACTACATATTCCTAAAGCACTTGGAAATATAGGAACTAATGCAAATGCTTTTCCAGAACCCATGATTGACTTAAATATAGTTAGGTTCATAAACACAGTTATTGCTTTGGAGTTATCAGCATTAAGTAAAATAGTAGCATATACTTTTATTCCACCTGGATTTAGCAGCATGCTATCTCTATGAGGAGTTTAAAATTGTAAAATGTATAAATTCAACCTAAGAATAAGTATACAAGCAAAAACACCATCTCATTATTTCTTGAACATACATCACAGCAGTTAAACCACAAAAATATACTTAACTCTTTCTAGGTTTTTGCTATTGTGACGCTTACAAAAAAAAAAAAAATAGCCTTAGAAAAACACTAGCCTGACTTGGTATTATATGCTTGCCTAACGTCAATGTCCAAATTTTTTAGTGTTACTAAATTTTTGCATTATGCTAAAGGAAATCAAGTAAAAGATATTCAGTAAATTTTATTTCTAAGAAACATAAACTACCAAACCACTAATTACTGAACCTAAGTTTATATTTTTTAAGCTTCTTATTGTTAAATGGTATCAGAAAGCTAAAATGTATAGACACCTACTAATAAACATGAAAAAATATACCATGAGGAAATAGCATACACCTATAAGAAATCTGACATGCTACATACATTTATAATATTTGCTAGTCTGATCATACACAATGATACATGTCACAGACATGTTACAATTGCCTATGTCCTATTTTTCTCTGTAAAATGAAGCTTACTGAGGGTCAAAAATTACAGCCAATATATATAATTAAAAATAATAAGGGTGATGGGAAATAACTTTGCATACAAAATATGCAAGAAAACAAGATTTTTTTCTTAAGGAAAAGTACACAAAGCACAAGGAATGTGTTTTCGTTAACATAAAAAGATAATTCTGTCCTGAAGCAAGGTGACTATAGTTGCTCCAAATTGAGAAAGAGGAAAAATACGAGACAAAAACAAATGGGTATAAAATGATTATATAAAGCTTTTTTTTTTTAAAGGAATTTTTGAGTCATCAAACTGCTAAGAATAAATGGACTGAGTTACAGTCCTTCTCTTTTGTTTTTCACAGTCTAGCAATGTATTGTCATGGCTTTCTCTCTTCTAGAAGGAAAAAAGTCTCCTTGGATTTCTGTAAAAAGGCTTTCCTTTACTTGTTATCTAAATTATGTAGGGGATAAGAATTTTATGTCTCATGGAAATTATGTCCTGAAGTTTGGAAATCTGTTAGTTGACTACTGGATTTATATATTAAGTTTCTAGTTACCTTAATTTCTGTTTTGTTTCATGGAAGCTGCCATCATTAAATGCCTGACTGCCTGTATTCCCCTGCAAATATTGCCCATCAAATGAGAAATGGGCTGCATCATTCAAAAGAAAGAAAACTCTCTTCTTGAACAAGAAAAGGACTGGGAGTTCAGGTCAGTTTATCTGTCCTACTGCTAGACTAGATTGTGGTCATCCTTATATCCATTGTGATAGTCCCCTAATACATTTATTCTCCCTTGCAGTCTTTAACAAATACCATGAATATTCTAAACACAAAGTATTTATTTTGTCCATCACTATTTCCATCTTTGTGTCTTCAAGAAATGATGCTGCAACCGACACATATGTATTCAACAAATTTCCACTGAATGATAAGATACAATAACATTTGGACCATTGGAAGAAT
This sequence comes from Ochotona curzoniae, assembly GCF_017591425.1. Taxonomy (NCBI): domain Eukaryota; kingdom Metazoa; phylum Chordata; class Mammalia; order Lagomorpha; family Ochotonidae; genus Ochotona; species Ochotona curzoniae. The sequence goes on along the minus strand of NW_024465023.1, from coordinate 12,471,877 downwards.
TAAATTATCAAGTTAAGGCAAAGGGCTATCAAGCTTTTACAGTCAGTAAGTTTTGCCTGATCTGTGAAAGTTGTGACAATGAGTGACTTTGGAATATGTTCTGTCCTTCACCAGACCTATTTCTCACAGCAATATTCTTTGAAAAACAAAAAGATCCACCTTCACATTCTCCCCTCTAGGTAGAATTCATTAGATACTTTTCCCTTTCTGATAACATTTTTCCTCCTCTTCTCTCCCTCAAGTTCTTTCTACATTTTAGAACACAAAATGAAAAGCATGAAAAGAACCTTAAAACTTTTATAAGGGTCTTAATCACCTTAAATTTAAGTTTTCCTTTATTCTCCAAAGTCTTATTAACTTCAGCAACTCTGCAATCACTTTAAAATTCTATTATTCACCAAAAAAAAAAAAAAAAGAATGCCCTGATTCCATACTGTTTCAACAGAAACAACAACAAAAACCACCTGTATTGTGTGGTGAAGGCTTTCAGGGACTCAAACCTGATATCAAGCTATGGGAAAACCTTCCTGTATGCCAAGGAAAAAAAAAATCTACATTATGCAGATCCACTTCAGGCTATCCTTTAAAAAATACTAAGTGAAAGGCATCACAGACCAGCACATATGCAATTTGTTCCCCTGGCTGTTAGGCACAGCAGGCCTGTGCATGTTTAGCTGTAAACAGGATGTTTTGTGAGATACCAATTCCAGGGTGTTGGGATTTTGCTCTTGTGTATACACAGCACACACTCTCACATGCTGTGATCTAAATATACAAGTTGTTCAGTATGTAATAAGTCAGTGATCCAGCAGTTCTTGTGTTTTCTAAAACTCTTTGTTATGGTTTGAAGATGATTTGGCATCTTGGACTCATGCAGATATTTCAGCTACAAAGTATTAATATTAAGGTTTATGGATTAAGGGTGAAGACTTGATGTAATTATGGCATCTGGAAAGCTGACCTAGTGGGGAGACCTTTAGGTCACTGGGACCTTGCCCTCCGGAGGAAGTTCTCACCAAATATTTATTCATAGAAGATATGTGCTCCCTGGCTCACCATGTGATTTGTCCCTCAGCCATTTTTAAGCTTCATTTAAAGCCTAAATCAATGGGACTTTTTTATCTTGGACTGTAAACCTCCAAAGGTCTAAACTTTAGTAATCTTCTTCCTTCCTTTTCAGATATTTAGCTCCTCTCAGATATTTTAGCCAAAGTAACAAAAAACTGTGTAATATTCACTCAGTATTCAGTAGAGTTTGGATAGAAAAGTAGCTCTGTGATTTGTACTTTACCCCATAAGTCAAAAAGCAAATCATTCAAATAATAAAATCATCAGGCACTGCAGATTTCACTTTAACATAACTCAAAAACTATTCCCTTTTTACATAGTGTTGCTAATTCTCTACTCAATGAAAGTCATTCCATAAAGCCTATAAATATTGAGTTCTTGTCAACAAACTAAAAATTTTCATTCATGCCATGCAGAAAGATGTCTCACTACCATAAACCCAAAAGATTAGTCTTCTTTCCAACATACTTCATCACACTATTTACTGTCATTGTTCTAGGACAAATGCTGAGGCATACTCAAAAATTTAGACATAGGTCTAGAAATTCCTTATGTCAATAATCACTTAGTAATCATTTACTATATTTCCTGTAAAGGAACCTTCATTTGAAATGAATCATAAGTTGAGTCTGTGCTTCACTAGTAATCAAAAGGTAAATATTTGGTAAACAATTCTAAAGCTATATGAAGTTCTTTCATTACAGTTTTTAAAGAAAATCAAATATATAAACATGATATTAAATGTAGCTTGAAACCTCAACTGTATGGATATACACTGAGCATTCTGCAGAGCACTATTATTAGTCACGCAGTAGATTCATCCACAGCTTTACTTATGCAACTGAGAAGCACACCATTTACCCTATGGACACATTCCCCAAGTGCCATAAACACAGGTATTCACTCAGAAAGAGAATAAAACAAGAAAAATCAAAATATCAACCCAAAGTGGGAAAACCTCAGGAATCAAAAGTCATCACAAACAAGGACAATGTTCTTGCTGTCCCAATGGGCATCATTAGTCAGCAAATAGTAAAGCACTAAGCAGGTAGTAGACTCTTACAGGACCAATCATGCTGCCTCTAGGAGTGGAGATTACTACTCAATTAAACATGTGATATTTAAAGTCATGCATCAATCCACCTGAGAATTGTGTACAGCATATATAGAAGTATGTTGGTTACTGCATGGTATCAAAATAAAGGTGCTATTTGATTTTGAATATGTATCTTGCTCAATTTCTTGTATTTTAAAACTAAATTTCTGATATTCAACCAAACAGCTCTCTTAGATTGAGTTCCCTTAGAAACAAACTCTAAACAACGATTTCAGTGTAAATGGCTTACTTGGGAAGAAATTTGCAGAAAACACTGGTAGACGGTGGGGAAGCGAGAACAGAAAGGTAGGGAATCAAAAACTTCCTTATCAAAGCAGCTACCATCATAGGTACTTTCAGTTTATTCTTGCTGGAAAATTCTGAGAGCGAGGAAACATTACCCAATACTCTCCACCCAATGCATCCCATGAACATGTAACTAGAGTATATGAGAGGACTTTAAGACATTTGTGGGAAATATAATTAAGAACGAAGTGTATTTTAGGTACATAAATGAGTTGAAGTGTGTTCCAGTCTTTATACTAGAATTAAAATGTTGGTTAGGAAAACCACATTCCAGATCGTGGTACCTGCCTTCATTATCCACCTCTGGATCCTGATTACAGCTTCCCTGCCAGTGGAAATTCTGGATAGAAGTGTTGAGGGCTTGAGAACATGGGTTCATGACACCCATGTGAGAGATCCAGTTGACTTTCCAAGCGCCAGTTTTGGCCCTGGCCAATGAGGGCTTTTAGAGGATGATGAGCCAGTGTAGCGGAGCTTGTTTTCTCTTCTTTCTCTCTTGTTGCCTCACAGTTACATAAACCCTTAAAAATTTAAAAGAATTTTGAAAACAATGTTTCATAATACAAATGCTTCATAAACTTTAAAGATTACTGATTATTCAGGGCCCGATACAGTAGCCTCGCAGCCAAAGTCCTCCTCTTACATGCAGCAGAATCCCCTATGGCGCTGGTTTATGTCTCAGCAGCCCCTCTTCCCATCCAGCTCCCTGTTTGTGGCCTGGGAAAGCAGTCGAGGACGGCCCAAAGCCTTGGGACCCTGCACCCATGTGGGAGACCCAGAAGAGGCTCCTGGCTTGAAACCAGCTCAGCTCTGGCTGTTGTAGTTGCTTGGGGAGTGAATCATTGGATGGAAGATCTTCCTCCTTGTCTCTCCTCCTCTCTGTATAGCTGACTTTGCAATAAAAATAAAATAAATCTTAAAAAAATAAGATTCCTCATATTCACACATCAGTTGCTGCCATCTTTCTTTGAAGAGTGCTTGGAGGGGGGGGTGGTAATTCCCCAAAGTACCTTCGTAAAATGTTGTTTTTCTCAGTGGTCATTTATTTTGAGCAAGGGGTGGGTGGGAATGTCTTTCTGACATTAAACAGTAAAGAGTGTCAGGCATAATGGAGAAAAAGCCTTTGAGGATTAGCTAAAGATAGTGCAAGCACTGAAGTGTTCCTTGAGCTCCCTAAGGGAACACTGAGATGTCTCAATGTTAGGAAAATCAAAGGGTGTTCATCGTCTTCACCCTGCTTGGTCAGGGAAGGCAAAGATAACTTGTCCTTATCAGCTATGTCTAAATGTAAGTATCAGAAATTTAGATTCCAGTAAACATTATTTTGCCTTATTGAGAAATCCTACAAGCCATGACAGCGAACCTCCTCAATGTTAAACAGCACATTAAAAACCAGAGTGGTATGGGACATTCTCAGGGTCACACTTGGTGGTTGATGGTCTGGGGGAACCCTAAAGTCCTGGGCCTCTCAAACTGCCATTGCCATATCATGTCCATTCCTTAATTATCTTCTCTCAAAATGGTGGGAGGTATGCCTAGCATGCTACCCTAGCAGTCAAAGTCCTCGCCTTACATGTACTGGGATCCCATATGGGCACTGGTTCTAATCCCAGTGACCCTGCTTCCCATCCAGCTCCCTACTTGTGGTCTTGGAAAGCAGTCAAGGAAGGCCTAAGGTTTTGGGACTCTACACTGGCATGGGAGACCTAGAAGAAGCTTTGGGCTCCTGGCTTCAGATTGGCCCAACTTTGGCCATTGCAGTCACTAGGAGAGTAAATCATCAGATGGAGGATCTTCCTCTCTGTCTCTGTTTCTCCTCTTTTCTGTACATCTGAATTTCCAACAAAAATGAATAAAAATCTTAAAAAAAAAAAAAAAGAAATGGTAGGAGGCAAGGGCCCCAGCATGTGTCTCTTTGCAATCAAGAACCTGTCTGAATTCAGGCAGAACACCCTTCCTTATTTTTGCAATTATGGGTCTGAACCACTCTTCAGGAAAACTGACATTTTGAAGGACACATCTGAACAACAAAACAACCACTTGTAGGATTAGAAATGTTAACATTGTGGTTTTATGAATAGCAAGTTAAAAGAAGAGGTGAAGGTTCAGCTAGAAGCACCGAAGGAAAGTTTTTGGGCAAGGAATCAATAGGCTAGTTTTCTACTTCTGGATGTGCCATAGTCTAATTAGAAAAGCAATAATGTGATGCAGGGCAGCAAAATTCAATTTTGCCAACAACACTGAGATTCCTTGAGGCACATCTTTAAAGATGACATTAGAGACAGAATTATTTCCCATGTGTATAAACACAGCCAGGGAGAACACATACACACTCACATACAGAGAGAACAAGAGACAGATAGAGAGGGATGTAGGGGAGGAGGTAGAGAGATTACATTTATATATTTTTAGAAAGAACAGTATAAAAACAACAAGAGGATGTAATGGAAAAATAAATGAAATGCTGCAAGTCTTGTTGATGATGTTTCACATACAAAAAGAAAATAACTCACAGAATTGTCTGATTTCTTAGAAGATGCAATAAATATATTGTTAGCATCCCTGTGACTCCCTAACAAGATGTTGTTGGCAGGGAGTTAGGGCAGGAAAGCTGTCACCAAATTCTAGTCAATGATTTATAGTATTTGTGACTAGCACATGCAAGAGTGTCAGCTGGCAATTTATTCTGGCTGATGTAATCTGACAGAGTTTTCTTCCTTTCTGACAATCAGTCCAGTAAGCAAGGGTAACACGTTTCAGCTCTACTAAGCAGAGGTGAACCTGAAGTGGAGTTTGGTTCTTAGTCATGCCTATGTGTTGGTTGTGCTTAAACACAGCCAGAAAAACAGTTTATGGCAACCATTCAGATGCTGTGACATAGAGGAAGGAATTGAAAGGAGAACCGTAGCTGTTAAATTTCAGTGGGCAGCAGAGGAGGGTTTGTAAAGCCACAGATGACTGCGCTGTACCTGTCAAGTGTCTGAGGCAATAGGTTTGGCATGGGCCTGAGAATTGCATTGCTGATGTTTTCTCATGGACTCTGATGCTGCTGGTCCAGAGGGCATGTCAAGAACCACTGGAGAGGTCAGCACTGTGATACAGTGGGTTAAGCCATTGTTTGCAGCACTGACATCCCTCATGGGTGCTGGTTCAGGTCCCACCTGCTCGCTTGTGATCCAGCTCCTTGCTAATGCACCTAAGAAAGCAGCAGAAGATGGCACAAGGGCTTGGACTCCTACACACACGGCAGACCTAGATGAAGCTCTTAGATTCAGCCTGACCAAGCCCTGGTCATTGCAGCCATTTGGAGAATGAATCAAACAATTTGTTCCTTTCAAAGAGCTAGCTCTCTCTCTCTTTTTCTCTCTCTCCCTGCTTCCCTCCCTCCCTCCCTCTCTCACTGGTTGGTGCTCTCTCACTATGCCTTTCACATAAAGTGAATCCCTTAGCAAAAGAACCATAGGACTAGAACTTGGCTCTAAGTTATCTGGTAGTTGACTCAGACAAATCCATGTTCAACAATAGAGATGATACTCCACAGAGTATGAGGTGAACATAGGAGTATGAGGGAGAAGAATTCATTGTGTCAGAAGTCCCAGGAAGATTATTCATGGAAAGGTGACTTGCCTTTTTTGTTACAATTTCTCTATTTTTATTTAATTAAAATGGGACAAATATAGAATGCATGTGGGGCAGAGGAAAGGAGATGGAGGGAGGGAGGGAAGGAGCGAGGGAGCAAGGGAGGGAGGGAGGGAGGGAGGGAGAGAGAGAGAGAGAGAGAGAGAGAGAGAGAGAGAGAATGAATATGAAATGAATATGAATGATTTCTTTAACCATTTGTTCACCCTGCAAATGCTCAAAGCAGCCCAGGCTGAAACCAAGATTTTGAAACTCAATCCAGGCCTCCCACACACATGGGTATCAAAGATCCAACTATTTCAACCATCAACGTAGAACTTGGACTCAATCTGAGCACTCTGACATAGGATGTGAGGACTAGTGAACAGCATCTTAACTGCTGTACCAAATGCTTCTGAACTAGTTAGTGAGTAGGTAAAGGCTTTTTTGTGTGTGTAAGGACAAGAGCCCATGAAAGGAGGCGGAGGAACTTCAGAGAGAAGTTGGATAAAAGTGACCATAGCAGATGAGTTTGGCAGTAAGATGGCTGCTGCTTTTACAAACATAGACATGAAGGAGTCCATTACCCTTTTTAAAGCAAGCATTCACATGAATTACTTATGGCAATTCTACATGTAGAAAGAATACTCAAAGAGGAAGCTGGCAGGATGTGCTTCCTGTCACTCCCTCCACCTGACTATCTACCATGGCCTACATTTTTCTCATTGCAAACCAGTCATATGAATAATTAATTATTCCTTAAAGAAAAGAATTCTAAATTTCTTTTAACTGAGAAGACTTTATTATTATTTTGTCAAGGTTGGTTGTCTCTTTAAATTGTTTTATTTTTCATGATACAGTTCCTTAAACTCTGGGATTTCCCCTTTTACCCACTCCCCTCCCTGTTTTCCCCTATATTATTACAATAGTATAGTCGTTCAGCAACTGTCACAAGACCATCATTCTGCAATTTAACTCCCAAATATGTTAATGCTGCTGAGTGGAATAGTTTTCCCTTCAGGATTATCATTTCAATAGGCTCCACAGTCCTACAACTATTGAGAACTGTGTGGTAGTGGATTTTAGACACTTGTTAGTGGTTGTAAGAGTACACCTTTCTGGGCATCCCTGAAGTTTCATCTCATAGATGGTCTCCTGAAGGTAAGGCTGGTCACGTTTGTCAAAACTAGTCTCTTACAATAGCCAATTTCAATTGCTCTGATGACCCTGCTTTCATGACTATAGTTTGTACCAGACAGAAAGTATCTCACAAGTAGAAACCACATTTCTGATGCACTAGTGTTTTTCATTTTCCCTGCGGGTCCTCATGTACATAGAAGGGTGAGATATATGTTTTCATTAGTAAATATTGGAAATCAATGCAGATGCATCCATCAAATAGTAATTCTTTGGAGTGTTACAGCTGATGGTTACCCTAGCCCTAATAGAAAATCCTCCTATAGTGGGTGGACACTAGTCTTACTTCCCATCCCAATGGACTCCAAGTGATGTATTTTTTCATCAAAATTTCTGAAAAATACACACTTAAGAGGGACAAAATAGAATATTGTTCATGGCTCAGGGAATATATTTCTGTCTATTGTTTGGTTAAGTCTTACTAGGGTCAATCACTCCCTGAATTATTCCATTTCCCATTTCCCCCTGCCATTATACTTTCAAATATGTCAGCAATAAAGCCACTTTTTTTTTTCATCTTACCTTTTAATGGGAACGTATTTAGTTTTGTAGGGTCTATCATCAACTAATGAGAAACGGCTCTTGCATCACACACATGACTACTATTATTAAGACATTTTCTCCTCTGAGCATCAACAAGGAGTTGAGATGCACAGACTCTAAAACAAAATGATGAAAACTAAAGATAAGACAAAACCAAATGAAAAATAGAAGACTCAGGTTTATGAAATTAGGCAGGGACTGATAACAGTTGCAAAGGCATCTTGGAAATTTTCCTTTCAAGAAAAACTGAAAAAAGCAAGCACACAAACAGGAAGTGAGATTCTGTATATCAGGAAGTGTGTTAATTTTCAGGCTGCTTCTGGCCAGTGATTCAGTTATCTCAGAAAGAAATGAGCCTCACATTGTTCATCAGAAAACCTGTAGTAGAGAAAGTCAGGTCCAGATCTGTTTGGAACTACTAGATGAAAATCACAAGTCTGACATGCATTCATAACTCATGCATTACTGCAAGATTGAAGCTCGGTTTCACACTGTAGACACAGAGCAATGCTTAGAAAGCCATCATCAAGTATTGAACACTTAAAAGCGCCATTTTTCTTTTTTGACAGCATAATGAAAAGTTTCCAGGCACTCTTGTCTTTCAAATTACACTACCAGTTTATTTTTATGGTTTCATTTTCCAACCGATCTTAAGGTATGAGCCAAAAGTCACCGGGAAGACGATAGGGAAGAAGATAAAAACACAAACCCCAAACTGTTGCAACTAATGCTTTGGGATCTTCAAAATTTCAGCAGATACCTGAGTTATGAATTACAATCTTGTGTGGAGACAATCTGTCAGCAACTCTATGCTGGATAGCAACTGTTCTCCAGAAAAATAGTTTGTCTCCTTCGGTAGTGTGGTTGTGCTTGAAGGATGAAAGGGTATAGAATTGTATAGGGCTATTGGGTTAGATTTCACTGCAGGTGATGATGTCATAGCAGGTCCTGTCATTTTTTATGAATATTTCCACTTGGAAGGAATTCAACATTTATCTAGGACAATGTTTCTCAAACAGTAATGTGTTATGTATCATCTGGAGATCTTGTTCAAATGTAACTGCTGATTTAGCAGGTCTAGGGTGGCATGAGCTCTGAAGGTCTTACAAATTCCCAGATAAGGCTACTCTGTGGGGTACATTTGGATTTCAAGCAAGTTTTAAGACAAATTTCATATAGTTAAGAAAAAGAGGGAGAGAGAGAACAGGAAAAGAGGCAGGCAGGAAGGAAATGATGGTGGAGAAGAAGGAAGGGAAGGGTAGTCATTGCTGTTGCCTCCTAGGGTCTGCATTAGCAGGGAGCTGCAGCCAGGAGTGAAACCAGATATGGAAAAAAGCTACTCCTCTAAGGGATGCCAGTGCCTAAATAGATGTCTCAACCACTAGTCAAATCCCCACTCCACTAGTTGTAATAAATTATGCCCTGGATAATTTGCTATCAGTCATAGTACAGTCACTAGGGTTTTTTTCCATTGTAAGTATATGTACTTCAGTTTGGGGGAAAATGGAATTAAAAATTGATGTGTCTGCATTGTGGCACATCAGATTAAACTGTCACCTGCAATGTGGACATCCCATGTGGGTATCTGCTCAAGTCCCAGCTCTTCTGCTTTCAATCCAGCTCCCTGCTAATTCATTCAGCAATGCAGACAATTGCCTGGTGTTTGGCTCCTTACAGCTACCTGGAGATTCAGATGGAATTCTGAGTTTCTGGTTTCTCTTGCTCCAGCCTTGTTCATTGCATTCATTTGGGGAGTGAACTAGCAAATGGAGTATCTCTGTCTCTCTCTCCTTCTAACTCTTCAATTCTGCCTTTAAAATGAAATGTTCTAATTAGGTTGAAGGGCTGAAATTATGGTGAAATTGGGTGAAATTAGTGAAATCTACTGCCTGTGATGTCACCATTCCACATGATGACAGATCAAAACATGGCTGTTGTACTTCTGATCCAGTTCCCTGCTAATGCACCTGGGAAAACAGAAGATGATCCAAGTGTTTGGGCCCCTGAACCATGTAGCAGACGCATGTGAGGCTCCAGGATTCTAGCTTTGGCAAGCCCCAGCCCGGATGCTGAGGCCATCTAGGGAATGAAGCAGCACATTGAAGATCTCTGTCTCTCCAGGTGCATTAGCAGGAAGCTGAACACAAGCTAGCACTATGCTCTGGGATACTGAAGCCAAAAGCAGCACCTTACTCATTGTGTCACAACACTGACCCCAATAAATACATTTTTTAACTTCATTTTCAGATACTTTATGAATTACTCTCACATTTACCATAGCTCTAGCTATAGTATACATTCATCTGTATTTTTATCTCTGTCTCTATTACAGCATATATCTGTAAGTGGAAGTAGTTCAAGGTTATTTCCACAATAATGTTACTCTCCTTGACATCTAGCTTATAACACCTTGTCCTTAATGGAAGAGAAAAGGGTAGATTCCTGCCATGTAATACATATTGGTCCAGTTTTGCCACTGAGAATGCATTACACAGGTGAATGTCATTTGTCATGAGTTCAGAAAAAAAATATGACTTGCTAATCTATTTATCTCTCATTTCAAGTGCTTATTTCCTTTAAAACATGCCCATTGCCTAATTTTTACTTGACAATCCCACTTTGCCACTTTCCAAGTCACCATATTTCATCTTTGAAGAACTCTAAGGATTCAAAATTCTCCTTTATATAGAATCATCCATGTATCTTATAACTTTGATATATTAGACATTATTTTATCTATTAAATAAGAAAGAATATCTATACTACTTAATAGCCTCTAACTGGGAACAACAATCATCAAATCACATGGTTTTCAGCTGATCTAGGACATCTAGAATTTTAAAGTTGCTATACAAAAGAGAACAAAGACTTCTTTGCTACAGAGGAATTAGTTATAAAGATTCATTGAATATTTAAATTTGCTTGTTGCAATTCTATGCCTTTTAAGATGCAAATTGCTTTGTTAGATCAACCAGAGAAGAGCTGTTGAAGAATATTGTGCAGCTAGATAAAAGGTCTGTTTTCCAAACATTTCTTTACATAATGTGGATCATGTCAGCTGATCTTCTGACACCAATGAAGTTAATGAAGGAGCAAAAGTATCTGACAAATGGTCTTGCTATCTAATAAAGAAAAGGCAGCAACAATGGAGGTAGCCAGGTTCTATCCTCCTTTCTGTAGCTAAGAATTTCTGTGAACCTGAACCAGTGACTTAATCACTCTGAACCACGGTTTCTCCATGTACCTAAGAAATAAATGTTAGTATCTTCTTGACATGGCCATATCCAAGGGTCAATTGAGATAATACACAGAACACTGGCTCAGTGCCTGACACACAAGAATTGATCAACAAAGTTAACTAGTACTATGAATATTAACCACAAAGCCTTTGACAGAAAAGTCAATATTTTTACTGTAAATTCCTTACACTTCTCTATTTGTGGGCAGTCTGGCCAAATTGTGAGCTCACTCCTTTACTCTCATTTGGCTAGCACTGTGGTTTGCTTTAGTGCTCTTACTTTGGCTAGAACTTGAGTACCAGAAAATGTGATGGAGAAGACGACAGTAGAAAGAATATTGTTTAACAATTGCAATTTCTTGCAATCTAGCTTTGAACCTACTTAGTCAGATCAATCCAGAGTGGTGCTGAAGACATCTTTTGCCCTCTCATTGGCTCATGAAGTGCTGTCAAAAATTGATTTCCCACTCCACTTTAACAAGCTCATTTTGAGTAATTATGGTTTACATAGTTAAGTACATCTTTGACAGATTATTTTAGCTCCTTTAGTTGCACTGCCATTTACGACACCGAGCAATCTTAGTATCCAATTCTCATTAAAACTTACATGTGTATATGCAGTGGAAACTGGCATGAAAAAAGTGAGTTCACTGACGCTTATGATATAAAAGCAAATATTTCAAATCTGCCATAGTGTGACTGTGTAGTTACCAGGTGTGGCATTTTTGATGTATAATTTATTAGTTGTAAGATTGTATCTACCTAAAATAACATGAATTGTTGGTGTTGTTAGTCCCTTATTAAGGACTGTAAAATATGAAGAGGCATTGTAAAAGATGAATAAACCTTGCCTTGCAGCTCATTCTTTCCAGTTAGGTCTATATGCTAACTTGAAATACACAAACAATAATTAAATCACGTATAACAGAAATCAGGTTGTTGCTGTCCCTTCTAACATGTATTCACTTGGTAGAAGTCAGGGTGATTTTTAAATTGAGTGGGAGCTGTTTGGTATAACACTTAGGATGTAACTTGGCATGCAGACATTTCATATCAAACTTCCTGGTTTGAGTACATGCCCTCCACTTCTGATAAAGCTTTATGCTGAGGTGTACCCTGAGAGGTAGCAGCTGATGACTCAAGTACTGGGTCCCTGCCACCTATAGGGAAGACTGAAAAAAATTTTGTTCTCCTAATTGTACCCTAACCCACTCCTAGCCACTGTGAGCATTTGAGGAGTAAATCAGAAGATTATCAATCTCTCTGCCCATGTTTCCATGTCTCCATCTTTCAAATAAGATGAAAATAAGTTTAAAAAAAAAAGCTCAAAACAATCATGTTGCTCTGTTGCTGAAATGGCTTTATTGTACTATTTTTTGATAAATCTAGAAAAAATTCTATTTTTTCTTTAAAAGTTCTTGAATTCTCTGGGTCCTGCTTTGCTCTTTGACCTTACCTTCTATTTTCTTCCCTCCATGATAGCATTGCTCTTTCACAAAGTCACAGTTTGTTTCAATCACAGGGACTGTATTCTTGCTGTTGATTTCTTTTTCAAGTACCCTATTCCTGATTGCATTACAAGGCTTTCAAGTCTCAGCTCAAAGTTGATCTGAGTGAAATCTTCCTTGACTATACCAAATCATCACCCTCATATTCCATATACTATTCTTTTGAGCTTTCTTTGAAACATTATTTCATACACCACTCATATCCACCTCAAATCGTCTTCATATCTGTTTTTTCATTTGGTATCTGTTTCTCTTCTGTAGCATGAAGTTTAGAGCTTATGTAGCTTACATATATGTATATATGGCACATATTAGGCACTCAATAAATATTTGGATGTCTCGGAGAGGTGGCATGCATTCTATATGCATGCTAAAACGTGTTCCTAGTTAAAGGTAGGTTCTCATTCAAGGTCATGCATTATTTAGCTGTGAAACCTTAGATTATGTATCTTCATTGCTAGCCTGTACTTGATTTAATATTAAAATGATAAACAGATTATACCAGAGTTTTTCATGCTTAAATCAATAAATTCATAATGAATACCCTATTTTTAATATTTCCAAAAAACTGATTAAAATCTTACATTTTATGATATTTGTAGAGAGCAGATATATCATTTTTTAATTTACCAAGAATTTCATTAGCTTAGAAAGTTAATAATTTTAAGTTTCATACTTATAAAAAGGTGAACACAAGCCACTTAAATTTCTAGTAAAAAAAAAGAACTTTAACATTGGAAATTTGAAATGGATTATTGAGCCTGAAAAGGTACCACAGGAAATGAATTCTAAGTATTTTTCCAGTTTTAAAATTCTGTGACTTTCAGGGTATAATTCATAACTGTAAGCAACAGAGCCCATTCTAGTCAGCTGCATAAGAAGGAGATGTAACAAAGAATGGCAGGTGCCTCACAGAATCTCCAAGGTAACAAATCTCAATACCTAAACCCACTTTGTTATGAAAGAGTAATAATCTCATTCAATCATTACAAGGTCAAATTGATAAATAGAATTGATTTGTTAAAGAATACACAATATTCATCTGAATGGTTAACAACAAATATACGCATACAACTCATACAACCAGCAGCAAATGGAGAGCAAGCCCTCACATTCACTCTAAGGTACAATGCATTGGGGGAATCATTTGCCACCATTAGAGTTTAAGGCTATGTTGAGTTGTCCTTCTTAGTTGCATTACCCGTACTAAATCACTATTTTTCATATACTGCTTTGACACTCTGGGAAGCTAAACAGACATTTAGTGCATAAATCGCTCCATCCTTTTATCCTTCAAGTTTCTGTGAAGTCTCTTACCCAGCACACTAACCTAAAGGATCCAGAATTATTTTTGTCTCTAGAAATTACAGGCCCCTGAGAATCTTTTGCCTGCTTTGCTCTCTCCTTTTCCCTCATCCCAAGAAACAATTTTCCAAAATGTGTAAGGGAGGTTCTCTACTATCACTGACATGATTCCTCAAACTATTGTCTATGCCTGAGGCCTTGTATAATCTCTCCGTATTAAAATTGAGGTTATAATATTGTAGTTAAGAAACAAAATGTGGTCATAAATTCGGTGTTCTTTTCTTACTTATTCAAGAGTCAGGGTGGTAAAGAAAGAAAGAGAATAGGAAAAAAGGTAAAAAGTGAGAGAGAAGATGAGAGACCCAAAGCCAGAAGACAAGAACTAAATCCAGGTCTTCCCAGGACTTGCATTGGTAGGAAGTAGAATTAGGAGCCAGAGTTGGAATTGGGAGCCAGAACTAGAAATCAAACTCAGTTACTCTGAAGTGGGAAGTAGGCATCTTAAAAAAGCATCTTAACTAGCAAATGTCTGTTCTTAGGTCCTAATTTTTTTTTTAACAGAAAGTAAATGTGAAGAATTTGAATGAATCAAGTACCAAGAAAACCTTTGTGTCACAGAAACAAACAAAACCCCATTCAAAGACCTAAAAAATTAAATTTTCTATTGTGTATTTCTTTGACCAACTGGTAAAAATGAAATCTTAAAGCTCAACACTGGATTATCCTTTCTTTTCTTTTTTATTCTTTCTTAGGCCACAGCAAGACTTTAGTCTTCACCCATATAAGCATCTTATTGGATACATCTATGTAATTTAGTTAATGATTCTCAAATTAAATAATCAGAAATCCCAATTTGTGACCACTCCTCCCTGGTCTTCCATCATGCACTATTCAGTTGATGGTACCATAATTTTATTGACAGCACAAAATCAAAATAAATAAATAAAACAAGTAATAGTGAGTCTAGAGATATTCCTGGAATTTTTCTTTGTCTCATTCTTAGTACCCTGCCAATCCTTACTAACATAAAATATGTTAGAACTCTTGCAATAATTTTAACCAAAGATTTGAAAGATATCTACAAGCAATTATACAAAGCATTAAGGAAAGAAATAGAAGAAATAAAGAAAAACATTCCATGACATGGGTTGGAAGAATTAATATCAAAATGTTAGTACTGCCTAGAGCAATTTACAGATTCAATGTAATTTTCTTCCCCTCAAATGCCAAGGATATTTTCTTGAAATCGAGGAGAAAAAACTATCCTGAACTCATTTGGAAACATGAGACACCTTTAACAGCTAAAGCAATCTTAAACAAAAACAAAGCAAAGCAAACAAAAACTGGAAGCACCACAATACCAGATTTCAAGACATACTAAAAGGCAGCTATAATCAAAATAATGTAATATTGGCACAAAAATAAACATGTGGTACAACAGAAAAGAGTTGAAAAGAGTTGAAACCCTATAAATTAATCAATGCATTTACAATCAACTAACCCATGACAAATGAGTTAAAGCCACACTCTAAAGAAAGGACAATCTCATCAACAAATGTGTTGGGAATACTTAGTTTACACAGGCAGAAGTCTAAAAAAAAAAGATATACAGACATGAACATATAATGGATCAAAGATCTAAATCTAAAACCTGATACCAACAAATTATTACAGGAAAACAGAATAAACAAATATAGACATAGGCAAAGACAAAGACCTCTTGGATAAGATCCTAGAATATGGTTCTGCAATTATATGAAGTAGCTCCTGCACAAAGTAAATATTCAATAAAATTAGGAAACAGCCTGGAGAAGAAAATATTTTCACATTATAAAACTGATAAAGGATTAATATACAGAATCTAAAAAGACTCAAGAAACTCAACAATGACAAATAATTTGGTCAAAAAATGGGTAAAGGAGGGGCCAGAATGTTGGTTCAACAGACTAATCCTTTACCTCCAAGTGCTGGGATCCCATATGGGTGCAGGTTTGTGTCCCAGTTGCTCTACTTCCCATCCAGCTGTCTGCTTATAGCCTGGGAAAGAAGCAGAGGAAGGCTCAATGCCTTGGGACCCAGCAGCCATGTAGGAGACCTGGAAGAAACTTTTGTCTCCTGGCTTCAGATCAGCTCAGCTCTGGCCACTTAGATTTGGTGAATGAATCAGCAGATGGAAGATCTTTCTCTCTTTCCTCCTTGCTCTGTAAATCTGCTTTTCAAGTAAAAATAAACAAATCTTTAAACACAAAAAAGGACAAAGAAATGGAGGGGGACAGGCATGATGGCCCAGTGACTAAATCCTCACTTACTAGCACTGGCATCCCACATGGGCGTCAGTTCGTGCACTGGTATCTTCACTTCTAATCTAGACTTTCCTGTTCTAACATCACTGGTCTATCAACTAGCTACATCTCCTTTGCCTTAAAGAAAGAAATCAGAAATGATCAAGGAAAAATTACTTTTTTTCCTCCTCCTCAGATTAGGTATCACTTTCTCAGGGAATTTTCTTGAGTATCCATGACAATTGTTATGTGTCCCATGGTGTAAGTGTCACAATAGGATGGCTTTCTTCACTTTCTCTTAAATTCACAGTGGATCTTTGTCTATTTTTTTCATTAGCCATTGTTCTTAGTTGACAAATTCCCAATCGTGGATGTTCTCTAGTAAACATACTTTAGAAAAACACACATGAGCCTTGAAAAGTATGCAATTCAGATGATAGGAGAGAAAATGTACAGGAAACCAGAGAAGGCCTGTGACTCTCAAACATGCAGAAGCCTTTTGGTATGCTGAACAGTAGGACTGGATATCTTGACCAGAAATCTAGTTGTTGTGAATTTACACTGCTGTAACAAATGATCTTCAACTTGGTAGCTTAAAAATCAAACACAATTATTCTCTCATAATTCTGGATACCAGAAATCCAAAATTTCACTGAATCAAAAATCAAAGCAATGGGTGGACCAAGCTCCATGTAGACATTTGAAAAGAAATTCTATTTCCTTGCCTTTTCCTCCAGAACATTATTCACCTTTTTGTTGCTGTTGTTGTTCATAGCTTCTTTCTCCTTCTTCAAAGTCATAGTGTAGAATCTTGCTTCAGTCTTTACAGTTAATACTTGTTTAGTCAACATTTCTCTGCTTTCTTTTTATAGGACATGCATTTAATATCAGAACAACTCAGATTATCCTGATTAATCAATCAATCTCTTTCTTTACAAACTTTTTCACCCTGCAAGTCCCTCTGTCATGTTAAATAACATTTGTACAGGTCCCATTGGTTAGGACATGGATACCTTGGGGAACATGGCTCAGTCTACATACCCTCTCCCCTGCATTAGATCCTCAGTTCCAAAGAAGCAAGACCTGCATCTATTTGTGTACTGTGTTATGCATAACAGACTTTGACCTATAGTAGACACTTCAAGAAATTGTTCTATTGCCTCAGTATGTTGGAGCATATCATGCTGAACTGCTATCAAATATATACGTCTCATTTTTCAAAAAAATATAATGTATAAAATTAGCATATTATACCCTAAAGCTCTCACTTAGTAATTCTAAATTACTTAATAGCAGTTCTGGTATTTAAGCAGTTCCCTCCCTTATCTACAGAGATATCCCAAGTTCCTCAGTGGGTATCTAAATTCTTGGATAGAACTGAACTCTGTATATACTCCATTTTTTCCCTATTCATACCTATAATAAAATTTAACGTATGATTTATGCACATAAAGAGATAACAGTAATGAATAATAAATAGAATAACCATAACAAATTAATAAATGTTGTGTAGTGCTGTCCCTTGTCCAAAATAACTTATTATAAAGATGCACTTCAATTTGGCATAGCTGAATTGCCAACATCTCTACTCTTGCATTCTAATGCCATTATTAAGCTAAGTTCCTGAACACAAGCCTTGTGATACGATGACAGTCAATCTGATAAGTGAAACAGCACTAACAGGTGAGTAGTATATACAGTGAGTCTATACTCAGCAAATGGATGATTTACTTCCTTAGTGGGATGGAACAGAATGACACAAGATTTCATTACAATGCTTACAGTAGCATGTAATTAAAAATGAATGGATTGCTTATATCTCATATTTTCCATTTAATTTTTCCCAAGTGGAGTTGGATATGAGTAACCAAAACCAGGGAAAGCAAAACCTTACGTCACAGCAGAGTAGAGCATTTAACAAGCACTCATTAGTTTATAGAAATTTAGATGTATAATACATTTTCCCAGGTTGTACTCATAAAACAATGGAACAGCAATAAAAGAAACAGAAATGACCTACTTAAGAGTTGACTGTGAGCAAGAAGACCTGAAAGGATTTGAACTGAGATCCTATTTGTGTCAGTCTGTTTAAGATACAGTTTAAAAATAGTTTAAGCTACAGACCAGGTGGCTTAACCAGCAAAAGCTTGTTGTGTTAAAAGTTCTCAAGGAGGGAAGTGCAAGATCAAAGTTTCAGGAGATTTGATTTCTACTGAGACCCCTTTTGCTGGTTTGCCAAAGGTCACCTTCTTGTTTTACCCCCATGTGATCTTTTCTCTGTTTAGGCATGGAGGGAGAAAGTTCTCTGAGTCTCGTTCTTGGGATAAGGACGCAAGCCCTGCGGGATTAGGGCCTTACCATTACGACTCTACTTAGCCTTAATTACTCCTCCCTCCCACCTCGCCTGCCAAAGTCCCTGCCTCCAGATACTGTCACACAAGGAGTTGGGGTGAACTTGGAGAGGACACAATGTGATCTTATTGAACCAAATGCTTGTTGACTAAAATGAAAACATGTGATATTTCCATCAATTGCACATTGGGAAACTAGGGGAAAGGCATTTTCTATTTCCATTTTCAACAATGAAGTTAGGATTAAATTACACAATGTATGTAAACACACCTAAGACACCAATTAATATTCACAATTTTTGCCATTTTCTAAACATGTGACAGAAAAGCTAATTATATAGGAATGATTTTTTTTCCTTTTTGGGTGTTGCTTAAGTGCAACCACTAAACACAAAGAAAATTTCATTAAAAAAGATGACCCGAAACAGATACAAGGCAAGGAAGATTATAGCTACTTTGGAATTTATTTTTCATTAAAAAAAAAAAACAGAAAAAATGTTGATTTATCTATTTGAAATCCAGAATTACAGAGAGAGGAAAGACAGAATAACAGATCTATTTTTTTTATCTCTTGAGTCACTCCTTAATGGCCACAATGGTGGGAGCTGGGCCAGGCTCAACCCAGAAACCAGGAACGAGGAACTCCATCTTGGTGTCCCATGTAGGTTTAGGAGCTTAAATACTGGACCATTCTTTGCTGCATTCCCAGGTGTATTAAGAGGGAGCTTGGCTGGAAGTGAAGCAGTCACAACTTGAATCAGTCTTATATGGGATGCCATCATTTTGCCACAATGTCAGCCTTTATTTTGGAATTCTTAAAAAAGAGGCTATTATGATCTAAATGCTGGCCAATTCTTTCCTGATTGTAACAACTAGAATAGTTCACATTGCCAAGTAACTCAGAGCTAACAGACATTAAAGCTAAAGATTTAGCAGCCTGATTTTTACCTTTAGGTAATTGGCAGGAAAAGTGGCATTCCACAGAATTCGGTCCTATCTTTGTCCCTTGATAGCAAGCCATAATTCCATCACATTAATTAAATGTCTCAATATGAGAATTAAGCATAAAAATGATAGATTAGAAATTCCTGTCAAAATTTACTTAATATTATATAACATAACCAGAAAGAAAGAAAAGCTCAGGAACTCTATGTGATATAACAAAGTAGCCATACTCAAGGCAAAACAAGTAAACAGGGTCTTAGGAACATTACTTGTACTAAAGGACAAAATAGAGGGCATAATATCCATTATCACATAGGACATTAGTACCTCAGTCAATAGAGGGCTACGCAGTGATGTTCACTCTAGCATTGTTTATAAAATTTAAAAAGCTGGGCCTATTCCAACTGTTCTCTAATAGTTGAGTCCCAGTGAATTTATATTCTGGAATATGACACAACAGTTAAAACTTACAATGGAGGTCCTTATGTATAGATAATGAAAGAATATAGATATGGTTTTAAGTTGAAAAGCCAAATCGCTACTTATATTAAAAAAAAGAACATTTTTATATTTTTTAAAAGATCTAAAAGCATATATACGATAATGACAGAAATGACTGGCTAATTCTTTTTTGTTTCATGTTAGGTGGCTCAGTGACAGAATAAAGTGAACAAGTGATATTTTACTCATGTCATATGATTTTCTACTATAAGATGTTTATGTCAATTACTAACAAGTTATTACACTGTGGCAACTTGGTTAGAATAGAACTCTAGGTGAAAAATCTTTTCTTTGCAATCACAAAATTAAATATATATATACATATATATTTGTTTTGTTCTTTTTCACATGACACTGTTAAACATTCATGCTATAGCAATATTGCTTTTACGGTACTTATAGTATAAAACAGTCCACATTAATTGTATACCCACTGATTAATGGCATTATATGAAGTGATGACTACGTATCTTCAGTTGTTTTCCAGAAGCAGTTGGGAAGGGCAGGATAATAATTAAATGGCATGAAAGTGTAGTCCATGCTCTCTCTTCTTTAGCTCCTTTGCAAGGAACTGAATGTGACTAGAACCCAAGACAGAAGCTACGGCCTGAAAAGAAATTCTAGATGATTCTACCATAGAAGCAATGAAGAAAACTTGGATTTGTAATTCCGTGGTAAACAAAATGAGGGTTTCGTAGACTGGAGACAGTACCTAAGAATGTGTAACTTTTAAGAAGTTACGAGGTATCACTTTTCAAAGACACAAATCCAAGAGGGCAACTGCTTCTGGAAGCATGCTTAAGGTCTCTAACAGGTTTGTATACACCAACTTGGGATAGTTAGATCCAAGACATAGTAGTGTCCACTACATCAGGAGGACTAAGGAGATTTGTAGACTCTAGAGGATAAAAGACTGAAAGCCAGGAAGGGGAAAGGGGAGCAGAAGAAGGGGGCCAAGAGCTGAAGGTACTTTTTGAATAGTTGTAAAACAGGGAAGTGGGGAAGGAGGAAAACAGAAGTTTAGATCCAAAATGAGCAAAGACATCAGGCGTTAAATTCCAAATGAACAGGAACATAGTAATGAACTTAAATGAGATAATTATGGGTTGACAACATAACAGCTCAAGAAAGATGGAAGAAATTTAGATCTCTTTCTCCTTCATTAGCTTCAACCTTTGACAAGCATGGATCTCTAAAATTCAGGTTTTGCATGAAATTTCTCTATCCTGAATATCTAAAAACTCCCAAACTGAGGTTTTCCTCTGTTAGTTTCAAATTCCTAACACTCTAACTGGCCTTGATTTTTCATACCTAACTGATAAGGTCCCATTACAGGAAGGATGTTTTATAGCAGCTCATACTGAGATGTCTAGGGAGCACTAGAGTCACCAGTAAGCACTAACTCTTACTTGTTTCTCACGGTTTTATTATTCCTTGGTTTCTGAGACTGTCATGAGCTAGTTGTACATTATGGTGTAACTCTGGACTCTGTCAGCACCTGGCATTCATTCTGTCCATGCTAAGTTCAGTACTTCAAATGGATGAAGTGAAAGAAATAAATATTGGTTCTTGGATTTTAACCCCGATCTAGTAGGCTGATAACCTTCTCTTGGTTCAAAGCCATAGAAGCACACATTCTTCACTCTCCAATATTTAACTGGCATCCACAGAGAAAGTACACACTCCCAAACCACAATACAGGCCAATAAGGACAGCTGTGTTGTGTCTCCTCAGCCTTGCAGGCACAATTGGGTCTAGCTGCAAAGCACAGCAGAGTTTGGCAAAAAAAAAAAAAAAAAAAAAAAAAAAAAAAAAAAAAAAAAGAATCATCATCATCATCACTTTATCTCGGGAGTTTAGACTGGAATAAGACTGCAGTAATACTAACAACTGAAGGAGATAAAAATCCAAGGATTCTTCATTTAGAAAAGAGATTTTAAGTCACATGTCACTGAATTAAAGTCTCTAAAATTAAAACTTAATAAATAAAAGATGGCCATGTAGAAGAGAAGAGGTTCTGCCTGGTGTGGACATGGATGCTGGGGACTGATCCAAATCTGGCCATTAACTGAAATACCGTATGTCTCTCCAAAGAGAAAGTTGAGCTTTTGCCCTTCTGGCCCAGGACTGCCTAGCCGATTTACACTGAAGAACAAAGGTCTCTCTCAACTTTGAACTAGTTCCAAGAAACCGCAGCTCTTTAAAAAATAAGGACAAGTGATTCGATGCATGCTGATGAAAGTACTTTGGCTGCAGCCCTGCCTGCACAAAGATATAGGTACACATAGTTGGAGCTGCATAAAAGTATGTGGAGTGCTTATGTACTGATCAGTGGTTTTTTGACCTCAATTATGTCCAGATACACAACCTGCCAATCAGCAATTCAAATATCTATGCACAAAGCCAGGGAATGCTCACTTAGTTTAAAGCAGGGATTCTCAAAGTGTGGGTTCCGTGCCCATCAGCAGGAATATCACCTGGGAACCAAGATATGCCAGTGTTGGGGCTCTGGGATTAAGGCCTAGCAATTAGTGTTTCAAAAATCATTGGTTTGGAGACAGATATGTGAAAGCACTAATGGGAAACAATTCAAACTGTTTTGCTTCGTTCAACTGTGGTAAACCAGGGTACTAAGTCAAAGTAAAATGTCAATGGTTTTATTTTAAAATATCTACCACCATTTTCTCAAATATGCCTCTTTTTAAATTTATTCTAAACAAACTGGCAACAAAAGTGATGCATTAGCAGCCTAAGAAAACACACTCTGCAAGCTCTGAGCCTGAATTTAGTCTCAAACACCCCTCTGTACAGTGATTTTGCTGCAACACACCATACCTAGAGAAAGGCACAGTGTATTTCTCAACTAATTGAATCCAATGACTAGTCTAGAACTTATTTTCCATATCTATTCATTTATTCATTTGAAAGAGTTAAAGAAACAGTGGAAGAAACAGACTTCTTCCATCTAGTGGTTTAGTCCCTAGATGGCCAAAATAGTTAGGGCTGGGCCAGACAGAGGCTAAAAAACCAGGAACCTCTCCCAGGTCTCCGTGCAGGTGACAGGGGTCTGAGCACTTGTGCCTTCTTCCCTGTTTTTCACAGGTACGTTAGCGGGGAGCTGGATCAAAAGTGGAACAGCCAAGACTTGAACCAAGGCCTAGATGGGATGCTGGCAATGTAGGCAATGACTTTATCCACAGCTTCACAGTGTCAGGCTCACAGAATTTATTTTGTATTGTTAAGTTTGAGTTTTACATTTAGTTAGATAAGAAATTTTCCTCAGCTATCACTGATATTGCGGAAAACTCAAAAACTTTCCGTTAGTGACTTTGGAAAAAAAAAAAAAGACAAACACCAAATTCGTATATTGGCTGGTAAAAGAAATGCAGAATGTAAAAAAAAAAAAAGAAAAAAAAAAGAAGCAATGGATCAAGTCATTAATGAGAAAGCTACCCAATTAGACAAGAACATATGACTGGGATCACCCCAAGTGGCATCTCTTTCTGAAAAGTGGGAATCTCAGTAGAAAAAAAAAAAAGCAGCCCAGGAGGTTACTGCTTTATCTGAGGAACTGTAAGGCTAAATCTGTTGAGCAAAAAGGGCGTACATGCACGAGCATGTGTGTGTATGTGTGAAAGAGCAAGAAGAGCTGATGGAATCTAGGCTCAAATTGCTTCCAAATGCAATCAGTAGGCCATGCCGTTGATTCTAACATCATGGCAATGCTCTGTAATGTGCACTATCACTGCTTTTCTCTAGCTGAAGAGAAAGTATCCCAGCCAGGCACCTGCTGCCACTGCAATGCAGAGGTGCCTACTTACTATAGGACAAGAAGTAGAACATAAGGAAGTAGTGAACCACCACTTGAATGAAAGGCAGCATTGTCTTTGGGAGGTGAGGAAAACTCAGCATCTGCTGCCTAACAGCTATATGTATCTCCAAAAGGATAGTTCTATTTGGTCCAGGGACAGGCATGGAACTATGTTGGATGCTGAAATGTGACTTATGGAATCAGTTTTGGCAGGGAGCTAGATCAAGGATTCTAGAGTCTCAGGCTGCATGGAATCGTTCATAGAACACTGCTAGTAGAAACACTGCAGGGCCCAGTGCGATAGCACAGTGGTTAAAGTCCTCACCTTCAACGTGCCAGGATCCCATGTGGGTGCTGGTTCTAATCCTGGCAGTTCCACTTCCCATCCAGGTCCCAGCTTGTGGCCTGGGAAAGCAGTCAAAGACAACCCAAGCCTTGGGACCCTGCACCCAATTGGGAGACCCAGAAGAGCTCCTGGCTTTGGATTGGCTCAGCTCCAGCCATTGCGGTCACTTGGGGAGTGAGTCATCGGACGGAAGATCTTCCTTTCTGTCTCTCCTCTGTATATGTTTCAAAAGTAAATAAATAAATAAATAAATAAATAAATCTTTTTAAAAAAAGAAATACTGCAAAATAGCTCCAGCAATTTCTCAGGCTGTATTGACCAACAAACTAGAAAATAATATTGCACACTCTTACAGTAAAAGGTGAAGGCCACAGGCATAATCACCATCATGTTGTCTCCTCCACCATGGGAGTGCAAAGCTGAGGAGGGCAGGTGGCTCATACTGCAGAAACGATTCCTTTGCCCAGGAAAAGTTTAGAATCAGCAGAAGGATCTCTTCCTAGGTGGAGTCCAGCCAGCCTCTTCAATGCCTTCCTCTTAGAACCCTAATCCTATACCCCACAGGACTCTGCATATGCCTCTCACTTCACAGGAAAATTTCTTAATAATAATATTTTGACCAATAACATGGATACAATTAATTCCCACTCCTAGTGAAATAACCAATATTTATCTCTAAAAAATTGTGATTTTTTTTTTATCCTCAGCATTTTGAAAGTTCACAGCATTTTAATATTTTAGTTAATTTCCAATTTAAGAGTCATCTCTCCGATTTTGGAATATTTGCTATATATTTCTTTTTTCTGTATCTTATAACAGTTTAAAATATTTTCAATTTTTAAAAAATTTTTTATTATTCTCCATGATATATATTTGTGGGTATAGGGTATCCCATCTTGCCCTCCTTCCCTGTTTTCCTCCCCCACCATTTTCCCCCAATATTATAGTAGTATAGTACTCTAGAAACAGTTACAAGTTTACTATTCTTCCTTTTTAGGTATATCATAGCATTTTAGGTATAAACAAAAACAAATTGTAGACTCATGTTGGCAAGGTATATGAAACTCTTTCACTTGTGTCCATCCTCCTTTTATTTGGAAGCAGAAATACTAACGCAATATATCTTCACACTGTGGTATGGTAGTCTCCAGTATACAGTTCATCTACGAGAATATATGTATATACTTATTCAACTATACATCTATTTGTTTTGTTTCGCGTGACTGTTGCCTTAGATCAGATCATATGATACTTCTTTTGGGAATGTCTTATTTCACTGAGCATATTGGCCTCAAGTAGGGACCATTGCATAGATGTACTGTGGTTTCTTTATCCACTCTTTATGGGCATCTGGGTTTTCATTTCTTTGCTATTGTGCTTCTATAAATATAGGGTTGTATGTCACTTTCTCATATCCACATTTCACTTCATTTGGATATATTCCCAGGAGTGGGATAGCTGGGTCATAAGTCAGATTTTCACTTCTCTTAGCATTCTCCATAATGACTTCCACAGTGGCTGCAACGGCCTATACTCCCACTAACAGTGCAGAAGGGTACCTTTTTCCCCATATCCACGCTAGCAGGTATTGTTATTAGGTTTCCAAATGTTGGCTATTCTTACCAGAATTAGGTGGAATCTCAAAGTGGTTTTATTTGCATTTATCTAAAAGCTAGGGATCCTTAGCATTTTTTCTTATGTCTATTAGTCATTTGAATGGGTTCTTTGGAAAATTCCTGTTTATTTCCTTCTCCCATTTCTTAACAAGAATATTAGTTTTGCTGTTGTCATTTGGGGTCAATATTCTGAACATTTTTATATTCCAGGAATCACAATTTTTAAGAAAAGTATTTATTTGAAAGTTAGAGTGAGAAAAAGAGGGAGAAACAAAGACCATCTATCCTGTGGTTCTCTCATTCAAATGGTGACAATGGCCTAGGCTATGCCAGAATGAAGTCAGGAGCTTCTTCTGGCTCTCCCACATGAGTGGGAGAGGCACTTGGGCCATCTTACACTGGTTTCCCATTAGCTGGGAGCTGGAACCCAAATGAAGCACCTGGAGCTTGAATCAATGCCCGTATGGGATGAAAGAGTCATGCGAGGCAGATTAACCTGCCTTGCCATGATGTGGGACCCCAGTAATCAAATTTTTAATTTCAAGTAGATCTTCAGTGATCTTTGTTTTTTTATCCTCATTCATCTTCTTGTTTCACGCATACAAATTACTTTGTGTACCTCCTTCAAGTTTTCATCTGCTCCCAAATTTATATCTTCCTTTAGAAGTGTTTTCATCTTAATATTTTTCTTTATGGGAAAGTTCCTCCTCCTGCAATTTCCAAAGATTCCTGGCTGTTAATTCACAAAAGCTGACAATTATTGGGGGGGTGGGGGGTGCTTGTAGCAAAGAAGTTAAAGCTGCCACCTGTAGCGGCAGCATCCTATATGGGTGCCAGTTCTTGTCTCTGCCACTCCACTTCCAATCCAGCTCCCTGATAATGTCTTAGGAAAAGCAATAGAAGATGGTCCAAGTACTTGGGCCCCTACCATCTACATAGAAGAGCTAGATGAAGCTCCTGGCTGCTGAAATTGGCTTAGGTCACCCTTAGCCAAGGGCAGATTTTTCGCCCTCTCTCCCTATGACTTTTAAATAAATAAATCTTTAAATTAAAAAAAAAAAAAAACCTGGTATTTAAGACTCATTCTGTGTGTCAAATTGATTAGATTGCTGAGAGAGTCCAGACACTGGTCAAACATTCTGAGTGTGTCGATAAGAAAATTTTTAGATGAGATTAGTATTTGAAAATGTAGATCAATAAAGACTCTTACCCTCTTGATAAGCCGTATGTAATAAATACAACATCTGAATGTATCAACAAGGCTAAATAAGAGGAATCTTGTGCTTGGGTTTTTGAACTTTGACCTTCCAGGCCTTCAGATTTGGATGAAATATCAGTTCTCTGTTGTCATTTAAAAATTATTATTTTCTGGGCCTAACTTGGTAGGTAGCCTAGTATCTAAAAATTCTCGTCTTGTATGTGCCAAGATCCTATTTGGGCACTGGTTCATATCCTGGCTGCTTCACTTCTGTTCCAACTTTCTGCTTGTGGCCTGAGAAAGCAGTCGAGGACGGCCCAAAGCCTTTGGACCCTGCACCCATGTGAGAGACCCGGAAGAAGCTCCAGGCTCCTGGCTTCAGATCAGCTCATCAGTTGGCCATTGCAGCCACTTGGGGAGTGAATCAGCAGATGGAAGATCTTCCTCTCTTTCTCTCCTCCTCTCTGTATATCACTTTCGAATAAAAGTAAATAAAATTTTTAAAAAATTAAAAATGATTCTTTTGTATTCTAGAACTCATTGAAAATCCTTATCTGAAATGTTATTTTTTATCTTTTCATTTTTATATTCTAATCCCCCTTTCAAATAGCTTTATTACTACATGAATACTGCTTCTTGAGGGAAAAGAAAAAAATACGTGATCATTTGATACAATTAACAAAATAAGCATATTAGGAATGTTTGGGCTTACAGAACAAAAAATACGTTGAAAGAAGGAATTCTTTATATTATTCCTAATCTTTTCTGACAAAATTACCATGCATCCTGTATGACTTTTAATGTTTTTGCAAGATGCCAAGACTATGCCTTTATAGCAGGATCCAAGATGGCTGAAGAAAAACTTCCAACCAAGAATAATGCATGCAGCAAAACTTTTAACAATGAAGGAGAAATGTGGTATTCTCCAGATAAGCAAAAACAGATAATTTACCACCATGCCAGGTTAGTCTTGTAAGAAATTCTGAAGAATGACCTACAGTAGAAGGAAATACCATGAGGGGTTGGTGAAGTGGCTCAACCGGCTAATCTTCTACTCTGCAGCACTGGTATCCCATACTGACACCAGTTCTAGCCCCAGTGATTCCACCATCAATCCAGCTCCCTGCCTGTGTTCTAGGAAAATGGTGGAGGATGGCTCAGGTCCTTGGGACTCTGCACTCGAAAGGAAGATCCAAGAGAAGCTCCTGGCCCCTGGCTTTGGATGAGCTCAGCTCCAACTGTTGCAGCCTTTTGGGGAAGGAACCAGTATATGGCAGATCTTTCTCTTTCTGTCTTTCCATCTCTCTGCAAATTTATCTTTGAAATAAAATTTAGAAATATATATTCTTTATGAAATTGTTGCATCAAAGTATAACTATATGGTGATATATGATTAAATTGGGACAAACAGGTGTTGCATACATGGTCATAGAATAATATGACAAGAGACATATGATCTTTGACAAAAAGCTAAGGGAAGATATATTATGTTTAGATTTATTTTGGTAATTATTTCCTTACCAGTGGCATTGAATTTTTTAATACATGCAAAAGTTATTTCCTTTACTGTGAATTAGTGTTTTTATTTCCTACTAGATTAATGTATTCATAAATTTTATTTTAATAAATTCTAGACTTCTTATTTTTATAAAGTTATAATGCCCCTCCCAAAAGGAGAATTTCATATACAAACTATACTGACTTAGTGAAAAATAATTAAAAATTAAAAACAATAAAAAGGAGATGGGTTTTACGTGGTGGTTCAACAGGCTAATCCTTGCCCTGTGGCACTGGCATCCCATACGACACAGGGCACAGGTTCTAGTACTGGTTGGACCATTTCCAATCCATGTTCATGTTTATGGCCTGAGAAAGCAGTGGAAAATGGCCTACATCCTTCAGACCCTGCATCCTTGTGAGAGGCTCAGAAGAAACTCCAGGTTTCCAGCTTCTGTTCAGCCCAACATTGGCTGTTGTGGCCATTTGGTGAGTGAATTAGTGGATGGGAGGCCTTCTCTATTTCTCCTTTTTACAAATCCATCTTTCAAATAAAGAAAAATAAATCTTAAAAAAATAAAAATGGGAAAAAAGAAGAAAGAGAAAAAGAGGAGAAAAGATCATTCACAGGCATGGATATGTGTGTTTCTACCTATGAATGTGTCATTGGTTTTTTTCTGTAGTACTGGCAGGAACAGGGCTACTATAAATGGAGGTTTTGTTGGCAGCAAAAGTTGTAAAAAATGAACAGATACACTGACAAATGGAGACTTTAGATGAATCTAATCTCTGCACTTGGGGATAGTATGAAACATGGTAGAAGTTAGTTTACAGATGGAGAGGAAAATGATGCTATTGGTTACAAAACAATAGTGTTTTCCTGGCTTTGAGTTACAGATATGGCAAGACTGTAGTTATGGCTAAATACAAATGTCTATTTCACAGTGCCACCTAAGAAGTAAAGCAGTATCATTCCTTACGTGAGATTATATATACTCCCCTTCCTGGCAGATTCACCACTGATCAAAACACCTTCTCTCCTCCATATTTCCTAATGACCAGTGACAAACATGTTATTCTGGTCTTCTCTTCCCCTCTATTTACAAGTATAGATGTCCACCCATATCCATGAGGGCTTTTTTGCAGAACTACTCTGCTTATCAAAATACACTCTACTAAAGTTCCTTATTCATGACAGTATAGAATTTGCATATAATTTACATGCATCCTCTAGATTACTTATAACACTTCACACACTATAAATGCCATGTAAATAGTTGTTATACTTATTGCTTATGGAATACTGACAAGTAAATGCTCATTATGAATCCAACTATCATAGACCTAAATACATAGCACAGACAACCAATAATATAACATATACATATATTTATATGACATATATAAGGAAATCTATATTTATATAGATTAAAATATTTCATATATGTGTATATATATATATATATATATATATATATATACACATATATATATATAAACCCACAATTAGTTTAATCTGAGGTTTTAGTACTTGCAGTTAGAGATGGCCAGCTGTACTTCCCCTCTTCATCTCAGACTATCCTGAAAATCCTCCTAAAATATCTGACTGTGTGGTGTCTTTCTATCTGGATGGTTATATAATTCTGAATTTCAATCATTCCTTATTCATCAGATTCTAGGTAAGAATAAGCATTGTGAACAACTAAAACCACATTTCCAAACAAAAAAAATGAGGTCTTGGTTTAGGTACAAAACCACACAGTGGTTCAAAATTTCTCTGGTCCATGTTAGACAAAGAAAATTAATGCATTATTTTCAGTGGTCCTTGCCTGAGAGGTCAGAACTAGCATTTCCTGGCATATCTCACAGAGTGCTTGCACTTTAAAACTGAAAGTATCCTAAGAGTACACATTTTGCAGATAAAAACCTGAAGTTCAGACATTGCAATTTGCCCACACTAAGACACATAGTTTGTCAAAAAATTTGGATCCCTTGTCCTCTTCCTTTTATATTTAATTATTTTCCATAGTAACAGAATTATAGTAGTAGCCAACCTTCTATTGTTATTAAATTGCAATCTTATATTTACCTTCACAGCAGCACCAAGAGAGTATTATCATTCCCATTTGACAGATCAGCAAGCTGATGTAAAGAGAGACAAAATTATCTGCCCAAGATCACATAGTAATTTGCAGACCTGGAATTGAAAA
Source organism: Ochotona curzoniae (assembly GCF_017591425.1). Classification (NCBI taxonomy): domain Eukaryota; kingdom Metazoa; phylum Chordata; class Mammalia; order Lagomorpha; family Ochotonidae; genus Ochotona; species Ochotona curzoniae. Next base: position 12,441,241 of record NW_024465023.1, on the reverse strand, counting down.
TCAAATGATATGGCTCTAGAATATATATGCTTTGCCACTGTACCATTCTGCCTGTCTCCATAGGGAGGTTCTCATTTCAGTGATTGTGTTTCAAAATGAGATTCTTTCAACATGATACACAGCATAAATATCAATCTAATCATAGAAAGACTTCACCCGAGGTTTTGTCAATGACACATCGGGCAGGAAACCCAACAAATTTGGATGAGAAAGTGATCTAGGTGAGAAATTAGGAATTCTCATATTAGCACAGACGTAAGTTGCAGAGACACTGGCACACAGCCATTAGAAAATGAAGCAATCAACATGGACACAGTCACTTGGAGTCGGAGTTTTCTGTGTTCTCCTTTTCTCCCTAGGCGTTTTGCCAGTAGTCCTTAAGAAAGCAGGTCATGTCTTCTGCTGTACTTTCAGGTTCTGCACATACTAATATAAACTGAACCTGGAAAACATTCATCATTGTAAAATCCTGCCTTACAGGCTTAGGTGAAAAACTCAGCCTCAGCTTCTTGCAACTCTGGTTTCAGGTGAAAACCTTGCAATGTGAACCCATACATTTCTCCAGGTAAGGGAAGACAGCTCCCAGGACACAAAGCCTTAATAAACAATAGCAGTATTAGTTATCCATTGCCATATAACAAATCACTAGGGTACTTAATAATTTAAAATAATTTATCGTTTCTCAGGATTCTATGGGTTGCTCGACTGGTTCTTCAGTATGTTTTGTCTGAAATCACTCATCTAGCTATCTTCAGCATTTAAAAAGCAAATGGAGTGTAGGTTCTGGCAAAATAGCAGCTGGGCTGGACTTCTCTCTCCTCATGGTTTTTCATTCTACTTGCCACAGCATGTGCAACAGTTTTAATATGATATTGCACTTGAATTCATGAATTTTAGTAACCCCAATACTATGTGTAATGATTGAGTGGACATTTAAACCAATTTAGAGCTGGGCCTTTGGAAAGTGATTAGATGGAGCTAGGTTATTATGGTGGGGCTTCCATGACTGAATCCTGGGCATTTTGGAACAGCAGAGATGCACACATAGAGAAATACATGTATTCCTTGTTTCCAGCTCTGTGTGCCACTGTGGAACTCTGCCGACTGTAGGGAATCAGCAATTGTGAACCAATAGAGTTTGCCTGATCTTGGATCATAAATATCCAGAACCATAAATCAACATAATATATTTCCTTTATACAGGCTGTGTCAGATATTTCATTATGATGATGAAAATATGACTTAATACAGCATGGCGTTTCCAAGACTTTCATACAGCAAGAGAGGAGGCTAGAGGATCTCCTAGGATTTTATGTTCAGAACTTGCGTAGCTTAATTTCCATCACATTCTGTTGATCTAAGCAAGTTATAAATCCAACGGCCATTCAATATTGGAGATGAATGCACAAGCCCATGTGTTCAAAGTGGTACAATTCATTGGGACCTATTTTGCAGATATTCACACTTAGACATTTTCGGAGAGACAAGGCCATATCTTCCATGATTAGTCAGATTAGCCATAGATTAAGCAAGAGGAAAAAACAGGCATCCATCCCTGGGTTGTCCTTTCAGAAAAGGTGTCATGCCAAAGGGAATGTAAGAGGTATGTTTATTTTGAATATTTCCTTATTGTAAATTATTCTGTAGCACAGCTACCAAAGGGTGGAGTAGTATGGATTTTGTTGCAGGAAGCAAAAATAAAGAGAGAGAAGGAAGTTATACAAAATGTCATGTTGCCACAGGGCTGTCATAATCTAATTTCAAGATTAACAGAACATTCACTCAGTAATGATGGAGAGGATTCTGTAAGACTATCAACTAAAACTCAATTCACCATAGCATCCACAGTGGTAAAGATGAAGTTTTCAGCGACAGAATATTGATGCTTTTAAGCCCTATTCTTGAATATGCCTATAAGATGGTAGCATAGCAAAGATGTATACAATGTATTGTGTACAATGTATTTGTATACATGTGTTGCGGGTACAGTCTGACATACAAAAGGTCTTCTGGGACAGAGTCTCCAAAGGATCTACAAGTTTATATCATATAATATTAAATACTTGCCCTGAAAAACCTTAATAAATTTCTAATTTTGCAGAAAAAAGCCAAGATGATAAATAGTTGTGTACTACACAGGGAGGTAATGGTAGAGGCTTCTTTCATTTATTCACACAAATCCTGATTATCCACTAAGCAAATGGAGATGATCCATATTGGTCCAATAGGCTGTTTTTATTCATATTGCTTACTGGTAGCTATCTTTAAAATAAGTTTCAAAGATCAGGGTCTTCCATAGGCCTGGTTACCACTTGGAGTGGTTCCAGAACTGACCTCCATGAATGGAAGTTTCACAAGTTTAAGGGATGGAAAAAATTCTGGAAAAATATCTGTTAGTTTCACAACATTTGTATTGCCCATGAGTCTACCTGAGATTAATCCCAAGATACAGAAGTGGCTAGCATCTAGCCAAAGACTTCCTGCTTGAAAGCAGATAGATCAACAATCCAGCAAGTGTAATACATATGCTCAGGTAACAGACACTCAAAAATCAATCATAGAAAAAGAATCAAACATGCTTTATGCCTTTTCAACAAAGCTTGGCAGAATAGAAACATTCAATTGTGTATGGTTAGAATAAAAATGGTAAGAAGATACTTTAAGAAGTTTCAACAGAAACACATCATTTCAACTACTTATATCCTATGTGGTTCTAAAGATACCATTTTGATACCTTCACTGAGATTTCAGTAATTTACCAGAGGGCTACAATGACAAATTACAAACCTCTTCATGAACATACCTTGGTCTTTTCTAGGCACAATATTTCCTGTTTCTCCACTACTTTATTCATACTGCTGCTATAGAACTGATTGAATTATCTCATAAAAATTATGGGCTAGTGGGACTCAGGAAATGTGCATTGTATCCTATTGTTTGTACTTGGCCTAGTACTTAAGATATTTACATTTGTTAGGCTCCCTTATAGTTATTTGAGATCACTTTTTAAAGATTTTTTTTTATATAGGAAAGGCAGATACACAGAAGGAGTGACAGAGAGAAAAATCTTTCATCTGCTGGTTCACAGTCCTAAGTGGCCTCAATGGACGGAGCTAAGCCTATCCAAAGCCAGGAGCCAGAAGCCTCTGCTGGTTTTAGGTCCCAAGACATTGGGGCATCTCTGTTGCTTTCCCAGGCCAGAAGCAGATGAAAGATTTTTCTCTCTCTCTCTCCACCTCACATAAATACTAAAAATATAATAATAATAATAATAATAATAATAATGAAAGTCAGGGACCCAGTGATAGCCTAGTAGCTAATCCTATCCTTACAACGCCTGAGATCCCATATGGGTACCAGTTTGTGTCTCCGCTGCTTCACCTCCCATCCAGTTCCCCTGCTTATGGCCAGGGAAGCCAGCAGGGAATGTTCCATGGTCTTGGGCACCAAGCACCTGCGTGGGAAACCTGAAAGAAGCTCCTAGCTCCTGACATTGGATTGGTTCGGCTCTGACTGTTGCAGCCATTTTCGGAGTGAACCAGTGGATGGAAGAGCTTTCTGTCGCTCCTTTGTGTAAATCTGCCTTTCCAATAAAAAATAAATCTTCAAATGATCAGATCCCAAGGGGAATTGAGCTGGGATTAAAGAGATTGGCCAAGTCAGTTATTGTTTGTGTCCATTGTCTATATTCCTGTTAAATTGAGGTATTTGCACTTTTGACTTGCTAACCTGCTTTTTTTATATGTATGCTTCAACATTTTATTTATATAAAGTAAAAAAAAATCCATATATTTTAGAAGACAGGTTTAGGAGCAAGGTGATACTTCCTAACATACCCTTGGGCTTCTGCTCATGTTAAACTTCCTATTTGGCGAAGTTTTAAGCCTTTTTACTGTAAGTTTCAAATACATTATTTTAAATAATGTAAACTAAAAACAAAACAAAAAAACTAAAAAAAAGTGAAGGAAAAAGGAAAGAGTTGGAGGGAGAGAAGCAGGGAGGCAGTAGGGAATATCATTATATTGCTAGAATTGCATGTAAAAATCACAATGAATTGTTAAAAACTAATTAAATATTAAAATAAAAACACTGTAATTATTCTCAAACTTGATACTCATCAGCAATCACTTGCAATCCCTACACTTCTCACTCCAACACACACACTGCACTGATACCAGAGAACTGCTAAATTGCTTTCTTCCTTCACAAATTTATCTATTCTGGACATTTCATATAAAAAGAATAAATAGGCTTAAGCAATATATACTCTTTTCTGACTATCTATTCCCTTATTACATACCAGTGAATGGAAGATTGATTTTCTTTCTCTGTAACTTGACTTTTAAAATAAATAAATACACAAATAAATCTTCACAAATAGAATTGCATTGAATAGATTTATTCTGTGGCACAAGTCTATATTAACAAAGAGCCTCCATTACTTAGTTCTTTCACTTCCAAAAGCAATGTACAATATCAGTTTTATATAATAGAAGTTATCATAATTTTCATAACGTAAACCTTATAGTTATTTAATTAAATTTATTCCTAATTACTTACTATTCATTGCAAATGGAATTGTTTTCTTAATTTATCTTTCAAGTTTCTCATTTTTTAGCATATGGAAATGCAATTATTATTTGGGGTTGATCTTTTATATGATTGTTGACTGCTTTTATTAGTTCCGGTAGGTTTTTGTTTGACTTCATTTTTTTCCTTTCCAATTTTTACTTCTTTGGTCAAGCATTTGATAGAGTTTACTAGTGAAGTCATATGAGGCTGGCTTTTTATTTGTGACAAGTTTTTTTTTAATTAAATTAGCTAATTTGAGAGAGAGGAAAATGTGATAATGAGAGCTACAAGAAAGTACATTCCAATTCACCACTTCTCAAATGCCCATAGTGGCTGGAGTTGGGACGTACTGAATTCATCAGTCAGTCCAGGCTTCCCCATTTGGGTGGCAGGAACCCAATTACTTCATCCATCACTTGCTATCTACCAGGGTAGATATTAGCAGGAAGCCAGAGCTGAGAGTGTGACTTGAACCCAGGTAGAAGGATGTGCAATGTGGATACCCCAACAGATTGTTAATGGCTGGTTCAAAATCTTGCCTCAGAGGAGTTTTAAGAGAATTAATGATTCCATCTCTTCAGAGCTATTCATATTTCCTGTTTCTCACTGATAACAGTTTCAGTACTTGGTATTTTTCTAGTAACTTACCTATTATATTTAATTTACTGAATTTGTTGTTGTGTAGCTGTTCACAGTATTCTCTTATAAACATTTTTATTTCTTTCAGGTCAATAGTGATTCATTATCTTTCATACCTATATTAGCTATTTGGGTTTTGCCTTTTGTATTCATAGCCAGTCTATCTAAAGGTTTGAAAATTTTGCTCATCTTTTCAAGGAACCAGCTCTTGGTTTTATCGGTTTTTTTCTTAATAATTTTCTATTCTTTATGCCAATCATGTACATTCTAATTGCTAGGTTTTCACCCTTCTGCTTGCTTTAGATTTAGTTTCATGTGAGTATTGGAATTTTTTAAGGCAGACAGTTAGGTTGTTGAGACTTTTTTTCTAATGCAGATACAGATATTAACTTGCAGTTATTTACAGATATAAATTTCCCTCCAAGCACTGCTTTGGTATTCTTGCATATTGGATTATCTTTTTGTTTATCTCAAATCATTATAGAATTGCATTTGTGATTTCCTCTTTGCATCATTGGTTATTTACAATTGGGCTGTTTAATTTCCATATATTTGTTCATTTTCAAAAGTTCCTTCTGTTATTACTTTATAATTTAATTTATTGTGGTTTGAGAACATATTTTACACAATTTCAAAAATTTTTAACTGGAGCTTTCAGTGTAGCTTAACAAGTAGTCTATGCTAGAGACTGTTCCATGTGTGAATCAGTAAAAATGTGTTTTCTACTGTTTGGGGGCTAACATCAAGTGTCTGTCAGTTCTATTTCACTTACAGTGTTGCTTGGGGTAAACATCAAGTGTTTCTTAGATCTACTTCATTTTAAGTGTTGCTTGGGCTAGATATCAAGTGTGACATCTATTTGGTGTATAGTGTCGTTCTATTTGGCTTTTCCAGAGGCCTGCAAAATAGGTCAAATTTATAAGAATGTTATGGAAATAGTACTTTAGAAAATCTACAAATCCACTTTATTCCTCCTACTGGCTACAACTGCTTTTCCCAGCTGCTTCGTGGCATGAAGCTGCTGCTTTTCAAAACAATTGTGGCACTGAGACATGGATGAAAGTAGGAAACTTAAAATGCCAGAGCATAGTCATTCCTACCACGGGTTAGCAATTTTCCTTGAGTTAATGCTTCTGAGATTGTTGCAAGTTGTTGAGTGACTTCCAGAGTGATGAAAACAAGCCATTTGGATACATTTTGCCAGTGTAGCCATGAGTTTTATGGACTTATCAAAATAAGTTTGTATGAGTTTGCATGAGTTACTGAACTTAGCTTTATTAGTTTTATTCATTTCTCCTAATTATGTATCTTTTTTTTATATTTTTCTCCTCTGACTACTTTTTCTTCATTTCTGGCTTTAAACATTTTTTCTGACTATATATAGGCTGTTATTTTAAATCTGCCTCTTTTCTACCTTTTCAGTTCTCTTAATATTAATCATTACTGGAACCATACCTCAATTAAGATACTTGATTTTAAGTCCTTCCATTATTCTCTTTGGATTCTCAATTGTAGCTCCAGTGTCAATGATCTTTAAAAATATGTTTCTTTGTATTTGTCTTCGAGTTTTATTCCTCTTCTTTACCATATTAATTTTGTCATTTGTGTTCAGAAGAGCTGCTGGAAAATAATACTACAGCAGTGGGGACATTGAAAACTCACCCTACTAATCACAGAGTAGGGGCTAGTGCCATGAAATAGCACACTAAGCCTCCACCTGTGGTGCCAGCATCCCAAATGGAAGTTACATTGAAGCTAGGCTACTCCACTTCCAATCCGGTTCCCGGTCTGAGGCCCTAGAAAAGCAGCAGAAGACAGTTCAAATCCATGAGCCCCTGCATCCACATTGGAGACTTGGAGGAAGCTCCTGACACCTGGCTTTAGATTAGCTCAGCTCCAGCCACTGTGGCCATTCTGGGAGTGAACCATTTCTCTCTCTCTCTCTCTCTCTCTCTCTGTCTTTCTCTCTCTCTCCCTCTCCCTCTCCGAGTCTTTCTCTGTGTAAATCTGCTTTTTAAAGAAAAATGAATATTAACACAAAGGATATTTTAATGATATATAATCTCAACTCATCAGCCTTGAAAACTCATAAGGAAGTTAAGCCATTTACTTGGGGCTATTATTGAAGAGAAACTAGAACCTTGGACTTATACAATACTCAGTGTTAACCCTGCATGCAAGGACTAGATAAGAGGAAATAACTAAGTGAACGAATTACCTTTAAAATCTTTTGGAACCAGTGAGGGGAGGTTGTTTCTGGCATTGAAGCAATCAGAAAGTTACACTTAACATCAGTTTTAATTCTCCCAGTCTGCCATAACATAGTATGGTTGTTCTTTAATATCATGGGCAGTTATCTCCTGATTCCCCAAGGATACCAAAATCTGCAGATGCTCAATTCCCTTACACAAAATGGTAGTTGTTGCATACAATCTATGCATACCCTTTAATATACTTTAAGTCATATCTAGATTAATTATAATAACAAATACAATGTGAATGTCATTGCTTAGGGAAGGATGACCAAAAAAAATATATATGTTCTTATTCATTACGGACATAATTTTTCTTCAAAAATGTTTTCAATCTGCATTTGGTTGTGTCAGTAGATGGGAAGCCCACAAATACAAAGGGCTAGTTATGTCACAAACTGAGTAAACTGAAAGAAGAGAAATAAATTCTCTCAGAGTTTTAGAGGCTTCAAGTCTGAAACCAAGGTATTAGCAAGGTGGATTCCTATTGGAAGCTCTCTAGGAGAATCTGTTACATGCTTTCCTCCTACTTCCTGTGGCTGTTTGCAATCCCTGATGCCTGTTTGCTTGTAAACACAACTTCTACCACTGACTATACCTACAATGTCAGGATACAGTTAAATAGCAGAATGATGGACTTGTGACTGTTGTTGAATGACTATATTATTGTAGTAATTTGGGCAAAATCAGTGGGAGGAAAGGAGAATGGGGAGGGGTAAGGTAAAATCTCTGAGCCTATGGAACCATACCTTAGAAAAACAAAATGGAAAAAAAATGCAACTCCAATGTTTGCCTCTATTTTCACATAGTGCTCTTCCTCTTCATGTCATCTTCCTTCTACACCTGACTTTGCCTAAATTTCCCTCATTTTAAAAGAAAATCAGAGATTGGATTAGAATCTAATCCAATATGACTATTTTCAATTTATTTTAATATTTGCATAGACTCACCTCCAAAAAAGGTCATCTTCTATTCTATACAATAAAGTAGTTGTTATCACTGATACTCATAGCTTCCAACAGGTCCTTAGCCAAACGGTGAGCCAAAATTATCCTGTACAAATTGTACTAGAAATACTAAAAAAAGACAAATATTTTTGATGATGTAGGAGCTGAGAGAATATCAATGCAATGAATACTTGCTGAGAGAATTTCTAGAACACAAACATAAGCAAAAAAAGAAACAACTAAGCAAATTATGGAGGAAAAAAAAAACTTGCATTGGTTTTATGTATATTTAGTCTTAGAACCAGGACTAAAATACATATGCAGAATGAAAGGCAAAACAGAACATGAAAGTTATATATATAATAACAATGGTGAAAATGTGTATGTAGGAGAACCTCTCAAAGTCTTGGCTGTCCCAGTGGGGCCATTCTACTTCAGTGTGTTCTAGCTGATTTTCATCTAGCAACATGCACAGCTTTTTCCTGAGGGCAGAATTCAAGAAGTGCCAAGGAATTATAAACCATGATAGGAAGCCATCAACAAATGATTGATGGAAGTTGGTAGATAAAAACTTTTGGTCCCTTGATGTTTGAAGACATGACTCCAAGGCATGTGCATAGCAATCTTTTCCAAAGTTTCCTCACAAGATTAAGCTTCAGCCACCCACAGATACAGCTGGCTTAATACTTCTTTTATTAGTTGCTTTGTCTTTCTATGTACTTTCTTACTTCCCTACTGATGTTTCCTACCCTTCACAGATAAAGCAGTTATACTTAAATCATTGTCTCTTGATCTGCTTCTAAGAGCACTCAAATTAAGATACCATAACTAGTCAGAATTGATTAGGGGAGGGGAGAGAAGGCAGAAATGTATGTATCTAACAGCTTCATCTGTGGTTGCTAGGAGTCCAAGAACATAAGTTAAAGCTGCAAATGAAGTAATAGAGATATAAGCATGGTTAATTATAAATGGCAAACAAAAATGTAACATAATTCATCAAAATTGAGAATAAGTGAAACATAAAAGGAAGACATGGAAGTAATATTTTATCAAGTTTCAGATTCTATAAGTTACAGGTACTGCATAAAACATGGAAGATTACGGGTGTTGTATATATTTGTAATTATAGAGCTAAAATGGCAAGGCAGAGACTCCAAAAACTTTCCCCTACATAGAAACAATGAGAAAATCAGCAAAAAGTTAGTAAGAATCAACATTTTCAAAACTCTTGAAATTAATCAAAGGCTTAGAGTAATCCCCAGAAAGTTCATTCAAGAAAAAAATCACCAAATTTTTATTTTAAAAATAGCAAGATTTAGGTTATTTATGTATTTTTTTTAAAGATTTATTTATTTCTACTGGAAAGGCAAGTTTGCAGATAGAAGGAGAGACAAAGATCTTCCATTCATTCGTTTACTGCCCAAATGGCTGCAATAGCCAATTCAAAGCCAGAAATATCTTCTAGGTCTCCCATGTGGGTGCAGTATTCCAAGGCATTGGGCTATTCGCAACTGCTTTCCCAAGCCATAAACAGGGAAGTGGATGGGAAGCGGAGTTGACAGGGCATGAATCAGCGCACATATAGAATCCCAATGCATGCAGGAAGAAAATTAGTGCCATTTGAGCCATTTTGTTGTGTCCAGATTTAGAGTGCTTAAATTTGACCTCATCTCATCCTATATGTTTATAGCTCTGCATTAGTCCAGAAAAATAGGATTCCACATTGCTGGTGAAGACTGACAGGTACTGGAAGGAGTGGAAAAGTATGGAAGTTGTTTGAAAGCCTCAGTCAAGAATTACACATTTATGATCTCACTATTGGTTTCCTGAAGGGTCATACTTACAAGCTATCTGTTTCTCATTTTATTCATAGATTATCCAACCTGAAAAGTCTTTTCTTTAGAAACATTTACCAAAAAGAAATTATAGAAATTTGTTTAATTTTTGGCTGCTTGAGTCAGCAGATGACAGTTGAAATAAATACTAGACTAATCAAAAAGCTTGAAAGAAACAGTTTAGGAATAATATTCCAGAGGAGATTTGAAAAAAGACTGATATATTCTGACAATCTAGAAGGCAAGGCACATGCCCAAGGATATTTCAATGCCCAACGCTCAAGAAAGACCAGGCAAGGCCTTAAGGACTCACTTCTGGCTTATCTTGAGTTTTAATGTAATTAGAAGGTAAAGGTTAAAGCAAATTAAAAACTGTCTAGATATTTGCTGAATGTATATATGCAGCCTCTCAACACAGAGTAGATGAGATTACTTTGTAATACCTGATGCAATGGCTCAATTGGCTAATCTTCACCCTGCATGTGCTGGGATCCCATATGGGCACCAGTTCAGGTCCTGGCTGTTTCACTTCCCATCCAGCTCTCTGCTTATGGCTTGGGAAGTAGTAGAGAATGGCCAAAGCCTTGGGACCCTACACCCACATAGGAAAAACAGAAGAAGCTCCTGACTCTTGGCTTTGGATTGGCTCAGCTCTGACCATTGTGCCACTTGGGGAATAAATAAACAGGCAGATGTTTCTCTCATCTCTCCTCTCTATAAATCTGCCTTTCCAATAAAAATAAAATTGTAAAAAAAAAAAAAGCCTGTTACTTTGTCTTGACATTTAAGAAAATCTCTATTAAATTATTAATTGCTCATCAGGATATCCAAGTAGAGGTTTCAGTGGACATATTGGCAAAGATACAATCGTGATTAACTTTAGGTATTGATTTGACTGAATTCAAGAATAGCTACAGAATTGAAAAAGCATTTCTCCTAAGTTTGTCTACAAGGATATCTCCAGAACAAACTGAAATGTATCATCAGAGGGGAAAATTTGGCTCAGTGTGGGTTGGCACATCAAGTGGGCTGAGGTCCTTTTTGGAACAAAAAGCACAAAGTAGTTCTCCCCCTATCTCGTGGGTCAGAATACTCTTTTCTTACCCTTGGACATCAGAACTTCAAATTGTCTGATGTTTAGAATCCAGGAACTACACCAGTAGCCCTTGAGTTTCTAAGGCCTTTGCACTGAACTGATAATTATACCACCAACTTCCCTGATGCCAAGGCTTTTGGATTTGGATGGAGTCACATTAGCAACATCCCAGGGTCTCCACTTCACCTAGTAAGTGCTCCCTCTTATCTACACTTCTATCCTCTGCTGGTGCTGTTACCCTGGAGAAATCTAATACAAAAGACAATCAACACAAACTGTTCTGGACAAAGCACCAACATTATACTTTCCATCAGCTATTAAACATAGCTAAAGATATAAGGAAACCCATACATTAAAGAACTAGAAGGGGTATGAAACTGATGTCTCACCAAATGGATTGTATCTACAAAGATAATAATCACTAAAAACAAGCTGAACGAATTTCTGAAACCAGAAATAATCATTGAGATGAAATGTTCATTAGAGGGGTTTATAACAGCAGATCATTGAAGGCAGAATTAAGAATCAGCAAATATGAAGAGAGGTGAATTGGTACCATACAGACTAAAGAACAAGAAATGTATAATGAATAGAGCCTTAGCAAGTAGTATACACATAATGAAAATCTCGAGGGGAGAGATGAAATGAGTGTTTTCAACAAACAATAACCAAACTGTAGAAAGACAAAGAGAGTCTAGGAAGCAGCAAAAAATTCTGGAGAAGATTAACAGTTGATTTACCAGAAACTAGCAAAGACAGAAGGAAGTAGGATGATATATGTAAAGAAGAAAAAAATGTGCCAAGTAAGAACTAGACACCTGGAAAATCTATTCAAAACTTAAGGAACAATTTGGGCCTGTGTAGTGGTGTAGTGTATAAGCCCACTGTCATGGATTCTAGGATCTTGTACAGGTTGCTGGTTCATGCCCCGGATACTCCGCTTCTGATCCAGCTCCCTGATAATGTGCCTTGGAAAACAGTGGAAGCTGGTTCAAGTTTTTGGGACCCTGCACCCACATGTGAGATTCAGAAGCAGCTTCAGGTCCTGTCTTTAGCCCATCCCAGCCTGGTCATTGCAGCCAATTTGGAAGTAAACCAGCAGATGGAAGATCTCTTCCTGTCTGTAACACTTCAAAATAAGGAAGGAAGGAAGGAAGGAAGGAAGGAAGGAAGGAAGGAAGGAAGGAAGGAAGGAAGGAAGTGAGGGAAGGGAAAATAAGGGAAGGAAAGGAGGGAGGGAGGAAAGAAGGGAGGGAGGGATGGGGGAGGGGAGGGGAGGGGAGGGAAGAAGAGAGAGAAAGAGAGAGAGAAAGAGAGAGAGAGAGAGAGAAAGTGAGCGAGAGAGAGCCCAGTGCTATGGCTCAATAGCTTAATCTACTTCCAAGTGTCAGAGCTGCTATACGGGTACTCGCTCATGTCCTGGAGGCTCCACTTCTGATCCAGCTCCCTCCCAATGACCAGAGGAAGCAGCAGAGGATGGCCAAGGACATTAGGCCCTTGCACCCATGTGGGAGACCCAGAAGAAGCTCCTGATTCATTTTACTTTGGATCAGCTCAGCTCCAGTTGTTGCAGCCATTGGAGGAGTGAACCAGCAGATGGAAGATGTTTCTCTCTGTGTCTCTCCCATTAACCTGCCTTCCAAACAAAAATAAATAAATCTTAAATAAAAAACAAAAAAGAAAAAAGAATGGGTGCTCTCTTTCTTTTGAGAAACTTTTTAAAAACAATAAAGAAATGCTAAGATATTACCAAAGAAATAAAAGCAGAGAAATTACTACTAGCACACTTATCATAGAAGATTCTCTAAGAATTGTCCAAGAAGGACACAAGGCTGATACCCCTATGAAAGCATGATTGAAAACTTTACCCATTTAGGAAATGCAAAGCAAAACTATAATGGCAAACCTTTTCATACATATTCAGATGGCTAGAATCAAAGAATAAGTATTCACAAGGATCTGGAAAAATCAGAACCCTCATACACTGCTGGTAAGAATATAAAATTAGATAGCTACTTTGGAAAGCAGTACAGTAATTTCTTAAAGAATCAAACATAGTTATCATATGACTCAGTAATTCTACCCCTAGATATGTACCAAAAAGTAATAGAAATACACAGACAGAAATACTCGTACATGAACATATGTAGCAACATTATCTGTAAAAGCCAAGAGGTAGAAACAATCTGAACATTCAGAAAGCAGATTAGTGGTTACTTAGAGCTAGGGAGTGGGTAAAGGGATTGGTGAGGGTTAGCTAAAGGGTAAAAAGGGTTCATTTCTGAGGGGATGAAATGTTCAAAAATTTACTGTAGTGCTGGTTAGACATGCATAGTCTGAAGTATGAATTGTATACTATGTGAACCATATTCTATTAAAGCTTCTCAAAAATGCTAAAGTGAATCATGCAGGATGAAGTAAAAGGACAGTAAACTGTAACAATAATTTACAGAGGAAAACACAGAGGACCAATGAAGATTCAACTGTTTGACCATTTCTTAGCAAAACCATGCTTTTAGGTGTATATTTACAGAAGACTTTTTATATGCTATGTTCCATGTTGGATAAGATGAGCAACCCTTGCTTGTTGATTTTAGAGCAGAGAAGAAAACAGGCAGTGAGTGCATCCAGTCCCTTGTGATGGGTGTTGCAACTGTGGATGCACATGACACTGCAAATTATTAGCTCCAGGCTATAGCCTTTGCATGTGTCAGTTCATGAATCCTTGCTACTCCTATGAGGCAGAGACTGTTGACTTTTCTGGGAACTCATATATCTGTGAAATGAACTTGACAGATTTGTCCTAGATCTTAATTCAACAGAAGTAAAAGCTTTATTTTTAATGGAAAATAAGCTAAGCTTAAAATTTTGTAAGTTGATTATTATGTCACTAATTCAATTAAATATCACCCATTTACATGGTGATTTCATTATCATTCTTTAGATAACAGTTAAAATTATGTTAACACATGACAGGGCATTTTACCGGTATTCTCACACCTTAAATTAATGAACAACACAAATTTTCATTTGTACTGTATTGACGATCCTGTAATATATGTAAAATTATGTAAAAGTGAAACAGCACAGATATAAGCACATCACTGGTCTAAGAACATGTGTTTCCCTAAAACATATGAAGAATAAACTTTCACATAGTAGAAGAACAAATTTTCTCATCAAGCATCCATTTAACAGTCTCTGCCACTTGAATACCTTTTTAAAAAACAAAAAATTTTTTAAAAGTGACCATGCATTGATTTATGAAGCACACATATGCGCGCCTGCGTGCGTGCATACACACTCAGAGAGTAAATGAAACAACCAGTCTCTTATTTTAGTGAGACAAAACTGGATATTAAAAATAAAAACTATAATTTAGAAAAAATCCTATCTACTAGAAATTAAAGACAAAACAGTCCTACTTGAGCCAAGGAGGAAATAGAAACTAAAATTTGGGCTGAGTCTCAGCTAGAAATATTTAAAATAAATATCTAGGCAAATTGCAATAAATTTAGAAAACAATAAAGGCAAATGTAAGCATTTTAGGAGGAATGAAGGCTTACCTAGAAAATAGGTTGCAATTTCTGGCTAGCAAAATAATAGCAAAATAACAATATTTTCTAAATAATAGCATTTCTAACGTGTCAAGAGAATATGTTTACTACATGAGAATTCTATGTTGAAGAAAGATAAGTTATATCGTAACTGGTGGGTTTTATGAACCATGCAGAAAATAATGAAAGAATGGGCTTTAGCAATAATCCTTTGAAGGAACACTAAGGATACAAAGAATCAACTGTATGCCAAGAATAGTCAAGATATTTACTGAAACGATGTGCCCATTGACATGTGAGTAAATTTTAAAAATGGGGTATACATACACAGTAGAATATTACTCAGTCATAAAGAGGAGGAAATCCTGTCATGTGCATCCAAATGAGTAGAACTGAAGCTCTTGATAAAAATAAGACATACAAAAAGGCAATTAGCACACACCCTTTGACATATATAGAAACTAAAAAGACAACAGTTAACCTCAAAGTAGAACATGGTTTGCAAGACATTGGGGAGGTTCACTTGGAGAACAGATAAGTGGAGAGTGAATAAGTGGTACCAAAACACTTCAAGAATATATCCGAGTGTTCTACAATGCAGTGGAATGACAATGAGCATTTAGTAAAAATGGGAAGCGAGAGAGCTGCTGGAAGCCTCCAAACGTAGAGAAATGAGGTGCTGGCTTTGCAGCGCAGCAAGTTAGGCAGCCTCTTGTGACCTCAGCATCCCATATGAATACCAATTCAAGTCCCCATGTTCTGCTTCTGATACAACTCCCTACAATACACCTGTAATGGCAAAAGATTATGACCCGCTTATTTAGGCCCCTACCACTCATGTGGGAAACTTGGACTGCATTCCAGGCTTCTGATCTGAGGCTGGTGTAGCCCTGGCTATTACAGTCATTAGAGGAATGAACCAAGGGACAAAAGATCTCTCTGTGTCTGTCACTCTTTCTGTAACTCTGCTTTTCAAACAAATAAATCTATAGATAAATGATAAGGTAGAAATACTAATTACTATACGATCAATACACACTGTTTGAATGTCTTGAAGTCACACCATACATAAATAGGTACAATTAAGTCAGTCAAAAGATACATAAAACCGTTGTGCAATGTTAAAGTATACTATAAAAAACTGGTTACCATTATAGTAATTTTAAGTGATTATAACATGTTGAGGAAAAAAGGCTACTTTTATGTGTTAAAATAAGGGGGAATTGAAGGGTGAAAACATGAAAATGGGAGAGTCAGCTTTTACATTTTCTAACCTCATTCTGTTTCTTGGATTAGGAATATTTTTTATACATATCAAAATCTGATTGCAATGCCACAAATGGTAATTTACTTAGCATCAGCTGATATTTACATTTGTATTGCAATAAGGTGTTAGTATATAAGCACTACTCACAACAGCCAAAATTAGGAATCAACGAAGGTGCCATTATCAGATGAATGGATAAAGTCAATGTGGTCTAGATTCCAGCACAGTGGTCAGGGGATTAAACTACTGTCAGCATCACTCGCATCCATATGGGTACAGTTCAAGTCCTAGACGAATAACAATTCACCCCTACTAATGTGCCCAAGAAAGTAGTAAAAGATGGCCCAAGTATTTGGGACTCTGTACCCAAGCTGGAGACTCAAATGAAGTTCCTGGCTGCTTGATATGACCTGGCCCAGCCCTGGATCTTGAGGTCATTTGGAGAGTGAAACAGCAGATAAAAGATCAGTTTCTCTCTTTTATTCTCCCTCTCTCTGTAAACATGATTTTCAAATCAATATTTTTAGATGGAATACTATTCAGCTACAAAAAAGAATGAAATTCTAACATGTGCGTCAAAATGAATGCAACTAGAGGATATCATGTTGAGTGAAGCCAGACACAGAATGGAAAATAGTGAATGTTCTCCTTAGATGTGAGAGCTAAAGTCTAGAAAAGGAAAAAAACACTAAAAATAAAAACAGAAGAAATAAATGTTGAGATATACATATATATATGTCAGTATTGCTGCAAATATTAGTTTACAAAACTTCACTTTGTACCTTTGTAAAACCAATGGTTAAGAATGCTGTAATAGTTCAGTTGAGACTCTTTCATAGAGGATTTAGGGAGGGGTAGGGGGATTCCCAGTGCCTATAAAAGTGTGTCACAAAATGCAATGTAATTATTAAAAAAATAATACAATAAATAAATAAATACAGGAGCTACTTAGGAAAAAAAAAAAAAGAAAGCTATAATAGAGCCCAGCACGATGGCTTAATGGCTAAATCCTCACCTTGCAACTGCTGGAATCCCATATGGCCAACAGTTCATATCCTGGTTGACTATTTCCCATTGAACTCCCTGCTTGTGGCCTGGGAAAGCAGTGGATGACGGCCCAAAGCCTTGGGACCCTGCACAGATGTCGGAAACCTGGAAGAAGCAGCTGGCTCCTGGTTTCAGATCAGCTCAGCTCCAGCCATTATGATCATTTGGGGAGAGAATCAACAGTTTTCTCTCTGTCTCTCTGTCTCTCCTTCTCTCCACAATCTGATTGCCTTACCAACAAAAATAAATAGATCTTTTTAAAAAAGAATGTTATGCTAATGTAGTTTTAATGATCTATGATTTATTTAAAATTTACATCTATTATTCTAAAATAGATGTAATGGTCACTTTTCTATTCAATTGTTGTTTAGAACCCTTGCCTACATTCTGACTAAACCAAAGTCTTTCTACTTTTTTTTTGTTAAGTTTCTTTTTTGTGTGTATTAAGCCTTTCAATGTAAAGGAAAAAAATTTTTTAAATGTTATCTCAAAAACTAAAAGAGGTAATAAGGTAAGAGAAAGGTAGAGTGGAGGGAAGAAACAAATATTAGTATAGACTTAGAATTTTATCTATGAACGATTGTTTGTATATTGAGTCTGCTAAACTGGTTAAAATAATTTGGAAATTAAAAAAGAAAATAATGGAAAAATGGGCAAGTCATCTTCTAAGTTGTACTTCACAGAATATAAGAAAATACTACAAAGTGTTTTTGATACCCAGGATTCTCACTTTGGCTCCCATAGAAGTGTGATCTTATACATTCTACTGAATTGCTTCTTGATGATTTATGGGGTATCAAGTTCAATGGCCTGTATATCATTGGCACACTCTGATTCTAAGCATCTGTTCTCAGAATGAAATGAGCATGAATAAGCAAGAATCCTTCCTAAAAAGATTCAAAGCCACAAAACACGTATGCTGATTCTGGAAACATAAAGGGATGCCTTTTGGCTTAGTGTTGTATGATGGTAGCTTTCTTGATGGTATGATATGCCAAGCAAGCTGTATCCCACTGGCTTTTCTTACTACTGACTTTGTTGGCATATTGAACTAAGGCATCCAGCTTCAGAGAGAAAAACATGATGAGTATTGTTTGTAGCAGCACAGCATCTTCTAGCTCTGAGAAAGAAAGGCACAAACCTGTATCAGAGGTGGCTTTCTTGTGTTCCAAATGAATGCCTAACTATCCAACTACCCTGAATTTCAGACTATTGAAGGTCTGGGAGTTGCTGGGAATTTTATTTGATGACGAGTTCAAATATTATAATGAGATTAATTGCCTTGCCCCCAGGTATAGATGCCACATTTTATCTCCAGAGCCTGGGAAAACACTTCTCACTCCTTTTTAAAAGATGTCCCAAGGCCATAGATGTTCAATGCTGCAGTTTGTGCACATTGGAAGGAAAATCAGAGATACTGCTTGTCCACATTTCACTGTTTTGTTGTTGTTATTTTTTTTCAAATTCCTAGGATTTTGTTGAGTCTGTTGCTCAAAAATCTTGTTCATCTCCCACATCCTTATCTAATTAACCTGAAATTAACATTCTCATTACCCACAGATGGAAAATGAGCAGCACACATATTTCAATTTCTATATGCTCACATGAGTTTTCTTTCGCTATGGTTAAGAACCCACTTTGAGGGCCCGGTATGGTGGCCTAGCAGCTAAAGTCCTCGCCTTGAACATGCTAGGATCCCATGCGGGTGCCACTTCTAATCCTGGCAGCTTCCTGCTTGTGGCCTGGGAAAGCAGTCGAGGATGGCCCAAAGCCTTGGGACCCTGCACCCATGTGGGATACCCAGAAGAGGTTCCTGGATCCTGGCTTCAGATGGCGCATACTGGCTGTTGTGACCACTTGGGGAGTGAATCATCAGAGGGAAGATCTTCCTCTCTGTCTCTTCTCCTCTCTTTATATCTGACTTTGCAATAAAAATTAATAAATCTATAAAAATTAAAAAAACCACTTTCAACAGATGTGCAGGAAGAGTACTCAAAAAAATATGAATTGGAATTTTAATAGGAAAACATTGATTGCCAAAGCATGGATTTTTATGTTAACTAAGAGGAAACGCTTGTAATAAAATTAATTGCAGAGGATATTGAATCATCTTAGGAAATGAATCCATGTTTCTCTGGATTTTTCCCATAGCTTATGTATATAGTCTACCAGTGAACAATTAACCTAACCTGCTATATGTATGCTGGTTTACTCACTGCCTAGGAAACATACGGTCTTCTATAAATCCATGTCTATCCTGAGGTTCTTATCTCTGCTAATCCTTTCCCATGTTCAAAGCTTCCCTTCATCAAACCTTACTTAATGCAGTAGCTCTATTTTACTGATCAACCGTGGTTGTGGGTACTACCAATTTTACAGCACTCTCTGCCTTTTGATGAATCCCAGGAGAATAGTCTCCTTAATTAACACCTGTTCCTCAATTCACTTTCTAGTCTTTTGGAGTCTTTTACGCCAAAATCCAAATCGAAAAGAAAAAAAAAGGCAATGGGTTTCTAGTTTTATGCTTGTCTTAGCAATTCTGTGAGAGATGTTTTGAAGCTCCTCTTGAAAACCCTGTGCCAAGTACCTGGTAATTGTTTGTTATGGTTTTCCAATGAAGTGTGAAGTCCTTCTAATAGCTGTCAATAGCTTTCTCTCCTCTGTAGCTGTGAGCCATAAGAAAAAACAACCCCTTTTTTCTTTCTCCCATCATCACTACTTGGGTTAAATGTCTAGTTAGACATAGGTGTTATACCCCCTGTATAGCATTAATTAAGAGTAGGTAAAAAAAAAACGTATAGAATCTTTCTTGACATTCAAAACAACAATTTGAAAAATCACAGGTGATAAGATATCCAATAGTCCAATAGAAATAATGGCTTTTACTCTGTGTCAGGCATAATGCTAGCAGCTGAGAATATTTATGGTTAAAAAAAAAAAGAGGCCCCTTCTCTTAAGTAACTGACAGCCCAGTGATGTAGAGGAGGATGCAAATGAAAACACTCCAAGATCACACGCTCAGAGAACGGCATCAGAAGAGGTGCATCAGTGGAATTATTAAAATAGGTATGCCTAGCTTATGTTTCTAGTACTTAATGGAGGATCCAGTATAAACAGATATATGGTAAATAGATACTTAAGAAAATCTAATAACTTTATTTTTGTTAAGGTGTTAGTACGGTTAGCGACTAATCTTCATCTACTGCAGAGTATTATAAGGGATAAAGGCATCTAATTAAGTGTTTCTAGGTAACTTTTTCAAAAAGATGAGTCAGCAAAATCATCCCTTAAAAAGCCCTTTAATTTTTTAATAAGGTACATGAAGTAATTGTAAAGTAAATGTTTAATTAGTGTTTATTACACTTAGTGTAACAGTTTAGGTCAAATTTATGATTCAGGAGAGTTGTATTTTTACATGCTGCATGTATTGTTTATGGTACATTGGAGATCCCTTCTGGGCAATCAGCATGCACAATATATTTATGCCCATTATATAGGACTTGGCACATAATTTTAGTCCTTTAAATTGTTGTAAAGGGTTGTACTTGCTATAGCATTGCTTTTATAACATCCTGTTGTTCCTACTTATTTTATGCTATTGGTTAGAAACACAATCTAAATTGTTACATTGGTCCTTGGGGAGAAAATTGAACCTGTTTTAGGATGACAGGCTCTGCTTTGGCTCCACTTTCGTTTTGCTTCTAGAAATGCAAAACTGCTTTGTGGCAGATCTCAGTTGAGTATCTGTGACATCATGTATCCCATTACTGTTTCATAGAAATGCTGGAGCACTTTCTGTAAAATATGCATTTACTCCCCAACACACACACATACTTTTGAAAAGTTATTACTTGCTGAAAGACTCTTCTCACCCAATTTTTCTTCCCCTGCTCAACTTCCTATAACCAGCAGTTGCTGGGATGCTTGGTGTCATAGATAGGAGCATTCTGTTTATCCCATTCCCTTTGTAACAGCTAGCATAGGACTGAGTACACAGAAATTTCAACCGTGCAAAGGCCTGAGCCCAAAAGGTAAAATTACCTACAGACCTTAGTCCACATAGCTAGGGCAAACAATGGCAGAGCCAACATGAGCTAACATCTTTGCCAGACAAGGTTAAAATCTGATGGGGGGAAGAAGATAAACATATGAAAAATGAGAGAAAATATTGCACATGGTCAAGTTCCTTTGTTATCTATGTTGATTAATGGTACTCCTATCTTCCCATCCATGCTAAAAAATTATCTATTCTTCATGTGGCTATTTCAATATTACTTTTTAATGTTTATTATTTAAAAGAGTTTCTCTATTTTCATCTGGACAGATGTGTTATTTTTTCAATAGTGTAGAATGGAATGAAATGGAGAATAACTATCTCAGATGCTTATTTATTTTCCACAGGCAATTTTAAAATATAAGAGGGCTTTCCTCACCTCCTACTCCTTTCTTCATCCACTCCCATCTGGTTTTTGGTTTCATGATTCAACTGAAACAGTTTCCACTAAGGACAATTCCACATTGTGAATCACAACAGAGTTCATATTTGTCCTCTCAGCAGCATGTGGTACTCACTGTTGACTCCATGCTCTGCTAAGAAATTCCCCTACCGGGCTCTGTATTGATTTCCCATAGCTTTTCTAAGAAATGACCACATTGGGGGTTTTAAAGGAACACATTTTTTTTTTCTTGCATGGCTTTAGCGGTCAGAAGTTGACAGTTTCACTGAGCTGAAACCCAACTGGCAGGAACATGCTTCTATAAAGATGCTAAGAGAGAATCCCTTCCTTGCTTTTTTCTAGTTTCTGGACATCATATATTCTCTGGCTAGGATCACTTTTACCATTATCAAAGACAGCTGTGTAGCACCTTGCTTCAGCTGTCCCACTGTCTTCCTGTTCTGTAAAGACCTTTTTGCCATTTAAGTTACATTCACAGGTTCTGGGTACTAGGACACTGTATTTGGAAGATATTGTTTAGTATTCACAAGGCTCTATGATATAACACTGTTAGGGTTTGCACATCTCCTTGGCCACATGATCTGTTTTCCTTACCTGGTTCATTTTACTCCACAAACGTTGGATTTTCTGAATGTTTAATCTTGGGTCTTCTCTTCACAGGCTGAATTTGACTTTACTTACTTACCTTTTATTAACCATAGTTTCTTTTAGAAAATACATGTTAAAACAAATTCATACACAGTAAATTATGTAATCTTATATTGCATTGAATAAATGAGCATATTATTGAAATGAATACATTGAACTGTTGCAACATGTTAACACAGAGAGAAAATTATAAAATCTATAAGTATATAGCTTAACAAATCATTATAACATAAAAACATATTCAACCACCACTGGGGTTTATAAATAGAACCTTGCATGCAGTTCAGTGACCCTATGGGGACCCTTTCCCATGACACACTTGACAGTGTAAAATTTATTCTCAGGTAATTTAAACTACATAATGCTATTGTATGTAGGACTTTTTACTCCTTTTGAGAAAGAGGAAAGATCTGGCCATTTTCTGTTGGACATAAACAAACAAACAAAAAAACAGCTTCACAAGCATTGTGCCACAATATGCCCCTCTCGTATATGCCACTATGACATATGGTTTATTTGAAGCTAAGAGCACTGACAAAACAAAACCACAGGTGCAAGAAGGTACTCTGACCCTCTCCCACTTTTTTTATTCTTCCTGAAAGTGTGAGATAAAACCGGTACAGGGAAGACATCCTTTCCATACCAGCAGGGAAGTAACCTCTTACCATCAAGGAAGAGGAGTTGAGATGAAGAAAACTGTATGAATACTATTAAAGTAACACATGTCCCCTTTTAGTCTTCCAGTATAGCTACGCTTCTGCAATTGCCTCACTTTGTTCAGCCTAATAGAAAAGTAATTAGGTTTTGCCTCTTCTTTCATAAGACCTTCTTGTGAGGGCTTTCATATTACCCAAAATTTACATTAAACAAACTTGCATGCTTTATTTCCCTCCTGTTAATCAGTTTTATGTTAATTTAATCCAGAGCTTCAGTGAATAGAACCCTAAGAAGATAGAGTTAAGGTTTTGACTTCCCTACACACAAAACATCAGTGTCAGACAAGGCAACTCTGAAACCCTGATGGATCAAGACACCTATTAGAGCACTTTGTAACCATGTTTGAACATAGGTAAAAAAACAAACTCTGCCAAGACACAAAGCTGAACTTGCATCCCCCTCCCTCAGCTGACATGAGTGGCTGACATCTTCCTCATGCTTAGACCTTTAACCTCACTCCAATCTCCCTTCTTCCCAATGGATATGTGTTAAGATCATCACAGCACTACATTTACATCCTGAGAACATGCAGTCAAAAACAAAACCTCGCTTGAATTCGGCCCCCAACAGTCTAGGAACCAACCCCAACCCTGTAATAACTCCTTTGTTAGTGCCCTTTCACTGAAATATCTTGGTAAAGTCATGTATCCTGTCTCTCTGTAATGAACTGCAAACCTAATTTGTTCTGCAGTAGGTACAATCCTAGAAGTCTATGCATAAAGGGCACTCACTGATATTTGTATTTTCTAATTGATTTGATTCGTGTAAAAATTGATACTTTATATACATCTTATTAATATTTGGAATGGATTTCCTAATGATTTCCCTATTTATAAATTCAAAAATATTATTTATACAATTATGAAATATTTCTACCTACTCTTTTTCAGCATTTCCCCTCTTATTTCTATATATTTGCTTCTGCTAATACTGGCTGAACATCATGGATACTTCTAATGATAACAGATATCCTTGTTTTTACTTGAATAGGATTTTGTTGTTTTTTTTTTCACTATTAAGAATGATACTGGCCTTTGATTTGAATTGTATGTCATGTAAGGAAATATCCTGGTTCAAATTTTGTCTGTTATTTACATGCTATGTAACCTGGGTAAGGGATTTACACTTTTGGAACTAATCATCTCCTCTGAACATGACAGCAATAACACTACCTCATAGGACCCTGTCATGATTAAGTTCATTAAAATATGTTAAAATGGGGAAAATGTTCAGAAGTATACTTAGTACATAATGTTTGTTGTTTAAATGACCTAATTATGTATTGCAGTATCAATATAATATAGTAGATGGAGAAAACACAGATTCTCTATCCTCTAGTTCACTCCCCAAATTCCAGCAGCAGCATGGGGTGGGTAGGCTAAAATTAAGCCTGGTTCTCCCACATGTTTCCAGAAACCCAGGTATTTGAGCCTCACAGAGTGCACATTAACAGGAAGCTGCATTTTAAGCAGAGCTAGCACTAGAACCTAGGTACTCTCAGGTACTCAGCATGGGATCTGTGTGTCTCATAAAAACATTTTAATCACTCACCAAATGCCTTTTCCAAAGATATATTTTAAAACACATGTCTGATCATATGATACCTTCATGCCAACTCACCACTGAATGCAAAGCAAGACTTTCAAAACCTTTCATGATCCCATCCTCCATTTAAGAAAGCTGGCCATGGTCCTGTTTATGGGCTTTACAATTTTGTCTTAATCCAAAAAATTTTTTTCACCAAGCTATAGATTTTCAGTTTTTTTCTGCTTCTTGTGTCTCTGATGCTGGTGAAAATCACTGGACAAAAGCATAACAATGTGGGTGTTCGCTTTTATTTTTATGAAAACTTTTAATTAATTGAAGTAATTATTTTTGGCCAACCTATGTTCCTTCTTTGGGGTCTAAGATGCCACTTGCTTAAGTGCTCATTAGTGTGACTTCTACACTCACATGTGAAAATTGCACGTGTATTAGAAAAGACTTTCAACTCAATACTTAGGTCCTCCTGGTTCTAACAGTTTCCTGTTTCCTAAGTACACATTACAGCTAAACAACATTTAGAGATTTCCCTTGGGGCAGCCTGAAAATTCAGAGATATATTGAAATCACGTCAGCAATATTCTTCTTTTCATTATATATTATGCCATAGGTTTTTAATCTCTTGTAAGGAAACAAAATTAAATTTTGATGTTCTTCCCCTGTGAGAGAAGCAAGCGTAATAAACATTTCGTTTTTGTACCTTTGGAGCTAATTGGCTAGAAAACGATTGGGTGAAAATTGTTTTCTCACTCAAGGTCACTCTGCTGCACATTAGCACCACTGAGGCATGCTTTTGAATATCAGGAACATGCCCTTCAGACAAAGATTAATTAGATGCAAAAGTTAAAAGAGAGAAACAGATGAATCCTCAGCATGCTTTTTAGAATATAAGAAATGCACTCCATATTAACAGTTGAGCTACTTTTCAAAGCTAGCCTTTTGTACTCATTATGTCTCCAGTTTAAAAGACTTGTATTGCTATTAATAATGAAATTTTAAAATGAAAGAGAGCCATGTAATGACCCAGCATTCAAGCAAAGGAAATAATTATTTACCATAAAATATTTAATTCACAAATAACACACAAGGAGCCAAACTGAGGAGAAAACCCTGCTTAGCTCATCCTATTTCATCCAATTATAACTGGAGTTACAAGGATGTGCATAATGTGGTCCCACTACATGATGAGTTCCTTAAGAGCAGCAATCGGGACAAATACATCTTTGATGCAAGGCAGAAGATGACAGGGGCCAAAAGAGAATTTTTGAAACAGGGAAATATCATATTCCTCATTTTTGGATGTTTTATCCTAATATTCTTTCTGTACATTTGTAAGTTACAAGAGTAAAGGGATATCACATCATGACAAACACCAGAGAGGCATGAGAAGAAATAGTTTACAATTTGCTCCTTCTTCTCTCCAATATCTGCATTCATTCAAAATAACGAATGTAAAGTGATTGTTGTGCAACCACTGTACCTTTCTAGATTCTAAGGTTAAAACATTCAGATTTTTTAGTCCTTTGCCAAAAAGATAGGATCACTGTATGTATCTTTTTTATGCAACATCCCTTTTTAAAAGAGACATAAATGCTAAGATTTAAGGAACTACCTCTGCCAACACATTTTGCAGAGGGAAAGAAGTCTCTCCTATGGATGGATCATCAGTAACTGAATTTCTGCATCAAAAATGATACTTTGATCCTTGAACCCCTACCTCATCGATATATAACAATAAGTTTTATATGGATTATATGCTTAACCATAACAGTTTAAATTATAAACCTGTAAAGCTTCTAGAAGAACTCACTGAAGTTAGTAATGACTTCGAAGTAGTCAAAGTTTTTTCACAGAACATGAGCAATTGGATTGATACACGCACATACACTGCTCTGATTTTCAAAGTAAATATACAAACTTACACTGTCAGTGTTAGTATATTATATTTCCAGTTTCTCTACTTCTTAGACAACATATGATATTGTAATCTTTATTATTGTGGCTGCTTTCCTTTTAGTCATTCTAATTGGTATAAATTTCATTATGATTCTGACTGCATCTCCTTGAGAATTAATCAAAGAAGGTATCTTTTCATTTCATTTATGAAATGTCTGTCAAAGAAAGACAGACATTGGCTGTCCTTGATTTGGGACATTTTAAAATATGTTCTGGATGATAAATATTTACCAACACGTGCATATAGCTCAAATATCTGGGCCTTTTTTTTGCCATTTGAATAGAATTTTGAGAAAGAGAAGTTATTTGGTGGAGTACAATAAAACAAACTTTTTTCTAGTGTAAGCTCATTTTCTGGGGATTAAGAAAGACTCCATTACTTTTTTTTTTAAAATAGAGGCATCGTCAGGTATTGGACCTAGCAGTTAAAACTTTGGTTAAGACACTCATATCCTGTATCAGAATGCTTGGACTGGATACTCAACACCAGCTTCCAGTTTCAGCTTTCTGTCAATATTGACCTGAGGGCACAGTGGTGATGGCTCAAAGTTAGCTGAGTTTCTGCCACTTATATGAGAGACCTGTTCTGAGCTCCCAACTTCCAGCTGCACTCCTGCCTTGGGACTCAGGACTTGGACATTTGGGGAAATGAACTAGTGTGTGTGTGTGTGTGTGTGTGTGTGTGTGTGTGTGTGTACATAATTTTTGTAAAAAGCAGTGTTGAGCACAATATATCTTTAAAAAGGAGGGGGAACCACACAATATGTGTTTCATTTTTAAAAATTTATTCTTGGTGAAACTCTCATCTGTTTAAATATTCCCACAGAGGCTAAATCCCTTATGTATAAAGTGAACTGATTCTTTGCTTGACTCTCATCTGCAAATGCCCTTTACAACAGCACCCAGTTCAGTGTTTGAATAACTGGAAGAATGCCTAAGTGTGTTACACAATGGCTGCTTTTTCCTATTTCTTTCTTTCTTCTTCCAAGCAAATCACCCTCACAGCCTGTAACCCCAGAAACATACTAGAGAGCCAATTCTGGGACCGACAGGAAAGCCTTGTAAAGTTGATACACAGAATGATCATCACAGATATTCTTCTGAGTTATTGAGTTGCAGTGCCTAATATGATAGCCACATGTGGTTATTTATATAAAGTAATCAAAATGAAATGAAAATTGTTTCTCAGTCACTTTAACCAAATTTTAAGTGTTCAGTAAGTATATAGATCCACTATTTTGACACAGAGAGAGGGAACTTCCACTTCATCTCAGAAAGGTTTTCGGCCAGTGCTATTACAAAAACTTCATTGTTTTGCATTTCATGTTTAGGGAGTTTTTTGGTTTTTTTTGTTTCTTTTTTAGTACAGGGTGAAGTAACATGTCAATTTTTTTTCAAATGGAAATGTTAACTATTTGACCAAGCATTATTTATTCAGAGGCCCACCCATTTTCACTTCATTTCAGTAGCTAGCACCTTTGTTGTAAATTAGGTAACCACATATGTGGTTATCTGGATGATTCATTTCTGGACTTTTTATTCTATTTGACTTATCAGTTTGTCCTTATATTGATGCCATCCAATCTGAATTCCTAAGTACTGATACCGATAATAAAAGTTGTCCAATTGTTTATCTTCTTCAAAATTGTCTCAGTAATTTTTTACCTTTTCCATTTCTACATGCATTTTAGAATCAGCTAATCAATTTTTACAAGCTGCTTTCTTTGAGATTCCATTAAATGTATAAATTAATTGGGAGCAAATCGGCATGTTCTTTTGCATTTTAATCCTATTAAACACTTTACAATTTGTTCAAGTATATTCTTAGACATGTTCCCATTAACAATACATAAAGCATCTACATCTTTTTTTATCCACCACAAAGTGTTATCAATATTTTAAAACATACATTATCTGATGAAAGAAAAAATACCTTACTGTTTCCATGTGTATTTTCCGAAGTTTCTTATTTTTTTTTTCATGTACATATCCTTTGTGGGAAATTGAATTTTCACTTAAAATTATTTTTTCTAATTCAGTTGTAAGTTTCTTTATGTATTATGGATACCGTACACAATATGCTATGTCACATAGAACACCCTTTCAGGAAAGAATCAATTATTGGATTACTTACCTGGAATGTTAGCTACTGACAGGTCACAGCTGTAGCCACTATAAGACTTACCCTTGGCAAGAGGGCACTGCATTCTCCAAGGTCGCATTTCACGAGATTAGTGCTGGGGTACACATGTGGCTTCGTTGTCTTGAAGTGAAGCACCTTCGAAAGACCTTCCCAGGCTCAGAGCTTCCCTGTCAGACGGGCTGAAGCTGTTGGTGCAAGTGTATCATAGTTTAATCTCTCCTTCCCAGTCTCACATCCTTTGTTCACTTACAGACATTTTTTTTCTTTCTTTTTTTCAAGACATTTAAAAGCATTATTTTTGTAAGAATTTCTCCAGTTTTTGGTAAGAATATTCTCCAGTAAACCCCTTACAGGTAAATCCCAGAATCTCAAAGTGCTGTGGGTTTTTTCTGTTGTTTTAGTTGCTTTCTTTTGTTAAGCTGATCAGTGACAGTGCACAAAGTGGTGTTAAGTAGCAGATTATGAAAGAGATATTGTGGAGCTAGATCACCTGCAGGTTGGCTGACAATAAAGACCCTAAATATAATAGTAAGTATGGAAAATCCCAGCAACTATGTTCTGGTGGTACAACTGCCAAGCCTTTTTCCAGTGCTAAATATGTGGAATATTGGTTGGGCATAAGAGAATGGTATGCACAATATTTCAAGCATCTGAGATTTATGGATGGGATATTAATTTTAAGGATTATGGGATTAGATGGTTTTGGGGGTGGTCACTGCAATAGTAGAAAGCAATGCAATAGCAAGAGAAGTGTTTGGTGCAATGGTTACATTCCTACCGGGGGTATCTTTGTCTCATTTTAGAAAGACTAGTTCAAGTCCCAGCTACACTGCTTTCTATCCAATTTCCCACTAATGAACTCCCTGGGAGGCAGAAGGTGATGGTATCTCTAGTGCTTGTATCTCTGGCACCCATGTGAAACATCTGGTTGGATTTCAGGCTCCTGGCTTTGGCCTGGCCCATTTCTAACTCATGTGTGCATTTGCGGAGTAAACCAACAAATAGAAGACCTCTTCTGACTTTGTCTTCCAAATGAAAGTAAAAAAAAAACAAAACAAAACAAAAAGTAAAAATCAGTGCAGCACTAAAATGAGCAAGTCAGTAATTAAAAAACTAAATGTGAAAGTCAGAATGGGACAGAAAAGATGACACATCAGCAAAGCTTTAGAGGAAGTTGAATGCTCACAAAAAGTATTGGTGGAAAGATAGGTCAGAGATCTATGAGAATTTTTAGAAGGTGAAATTAAAATCATGACATATTATGTACCCCTGAATATACATTTTAGTTCCCCCATCAAATCTTCTCTAGCCAAATAAATACAGATGTGACAGGTATGGGCATTAGAACTGACCATTTTCTTATATAATTATTTATACCTTACTATTGCAAAAGATCTGAAAGGAAGCTCCAATTTGGCCCTTCTTTCCCATTTCCCTTCATTTCTCTTAGATTTTGTACTTCATGCAACATTTATCAACTCAACTATTCACTTTTTTGAGATATATCAGGAATACTCAGAAAAAATATTTTTTTCAAAGGGATCAGAGCAAAAAAAAAATGTATATTACATAGAAAATACATTTCCCTGGAAAAGAACAAAGACAAAATTATTTGAAAGGCAAGTATATGTGGGCAAACAAGAAAAAGCAATATGGAATTGAGAAAAGGAAATGCATATTAAGTAAGAAGCAGAATAAAACTGTTTAATCAACAGGAGTTGACTGGAGCTTTTATTACTACAGATGCTTCACAGGACACCAGCCTCCACTGAAAGGAACAATTTCCTAAAAGTCAATATTGACGGAATAATAGAAAAGATTGCATTTACTTGCC
Source organism: Ochotona curzoniae (assembly GCF_017591425.1). NCBI lineage: Eukaryota > Metazoa > Chordata > Mammalia > Lagomorpha > Ochotonidae > Ochotona > Ochotona curzoniae. Next base: position 12,410,732 of record NW_024465023.1, on the reverse strand, counting down.
TCCTGAGTCCAATGCAAGACCTTTTTGTAATCATACAAGTCAGAAAGATATTGCTTCTTAGTTTTCCATTGCTCCATTTTTTTTATTAAACCAGAAATATAGAGATGTCAATAAAAACTATATCAAGAATTTTTTGTGGACTTGTATTTTTCTAGATGCTAAACTTTTGGGTGAAATTACAAGAAATCCCTAGGAAGCTGACTATGGTCGGACAGAAAGATCATCTGATAACATGCTTTACTAAATTTTATCACTGTAGGGAGAGATATGTATAATATACTGAACGTGTTCTTGGTGCCAAAGCCCACTCAAAAATATCAGGAATTCAAAAAGTCTATGGAAATACGTAATGATGAAATAAATTGATTTTGGTTCAAAATAATTTCTAAATTAATGTATAGTATTCCATAACACACATTTTCCATGAACATTTTGAAGACTCAGCAAATGCATTTGGCTTTTTCCTTAGAGAGTAAAAACGATATCTTACATTGTACAACCAGGTTTCAGAAGTAAAAAAAAAAAAAAAATTCCAATACTGGTGCATATGATGCTATATTAAATTGTATATGGGCCCAGCATGGTACCCTAGCAGCTAAAGTCCTCGCCTTGGATGCGCTGGGATCCCATATGGGTACCGGTTCTAATCCTGGCAGCTCCACTTCCCATCCAGCTCCCTGCTTGTGGCCTAGGAAAGCAGTGGAGGCTGGCCCAAACCTTGGGACCCTGCACCCGCGTGGGAGACCTGGAGGAAGTTCTGGCTCCAGGCTTTGGATTGGCGCAGCACCTGGCATTGCAGCCACTTGGGGAGTGAATCAACAGATGGAAGATTTTCCTCTCTGTCTCTCCTCCTCTCTTTATATCTGACTTTGCAATAAAAACAAACAAATCTTTAAAAAAATAAAAATAAAAACAAAACATATCTGAAAGAGACTAATTTGTATCATTTATTATTCTGCTAATGTGTATTTTTCCATGGCTTCATTAAATGAGAAACCTCTGCATAGAACCATATCAGGTGGAATATATGGCTCTTTTCCTTTTCAAATTCAAAATGACCTTGACTGCAAATGTGTCAATTATTCTCAACATAATTTCCACTGTCTATCAGAGCTTTGTTGCTAACATTTTATTTAGACTGCAGGTTTGAGAAAACAAGTATAAATTAAAATCCGAATCTAGGTACAGGAGCTGGTAAACAATAAAGGGTTGGCATGTGGTACAGTGAGTTAAGCCTCCACAAGAGATACCACATTCAATGTAAGGGCTGATTCAAATCTCCGTGGCTCTACTTTCAATCCAGGTCCCTGCCAATACACCTGGAAAAGTGATGGAAGATGGCCCAAGTACTTGGACCCTTGACTTCCATATGGGAGGCCCAGATGGAATTTCAGTTCCAGGTTCCTGTCTAATTTTAAAGTTTCTGGGTGAAGTTCAGTGTTTGTTTCACCAAGCTGCCCACATTCTCCAATCTTTACTCCCTTCCAAACTGTGACATTTAATGGTTAATTCCTGGGAAAACTGAGGATGGGGACATACAGGAGTTAGAAATTGAGCTTTTCAGTCTCTATTGTCCTGCCTGTTTGTTTTTTCAGCATTTTGTAGGAAAATAAATGGGTCAATTAAATATGAATCTGAATGGTCTGTGAAAAAAAACAGAAATGGAAACTGATGCTTTCACACTGCAATGCAGTCTTATTAAGATCATTTACTTTCAAATAATCCCTCAGCAAGAATTTTAGTGATGCTGGGGGTAGACATTCGAGACATATCCTTCTCTTATGAAGTTTCCAATCTCGAGGGAATAGCTAAATAAATTCACAATGACCCACACCAGTGCAGATCAACAGGATTATTGGAATATAATTACTTCAGACTGAGTCAGAATCACTTGGAGGGCTTGCTAAAATTCTAATTATTCAACTGACCCCCACTCTTGTTTATTTTAATAGGACTAGGGTAGGGTCCGAAAATTTACATTTCTAACAAACTCCCCATTAATATTGATGCTGCTGGTCTGGTTACCACACTAATTGCAGACAGATTCTGAGAATTTAGTATAATTAATTTTGAAGGTCAGACACAAAGAAAGTTATACTTACAGGGAACCAATTTGGGGAGCAACCAGTTTCAGTAACTCAGGGAAAAAGACCAGAATTTTTGCAAAAATTTTAATTTTTAATTTTATGTAAGGTCAACAAATTTCTCATAATTCATATATACAGATTTAAGAGCATGAGGCTTCCCACCCTGCCCTACCTACTGACCTACCCTCCCACCCTTTCTCCTTCTTCCTTTTATAATTTTCTTTTGATTTTTATAATGATGTATTTTGTTTATTCCTAGTATTATCACCCTTTCATTTATGAGCAAAGAGAGGTTAAGATGAGGTAAGTTACTTATTCAAACGCTTACAGTAACACCTTATAGATCCACTGCCTCAACCTAGACCACTTGATATCAGGGCAGAAAAATATTATAAGTGCTGAAAAGAATGTGGGAACAGCCCTGTAAGAGACCAAGTTTCCAGTGAAATTTAATGAATGATAATGTGTAGATGATAGAAAGAGCAATGTGATCCCATTGGGCTGCTATGAGCAAAGATGCAGAAGAATGGAAATCTACATGTAGGAGATGGCAGAAAGGGAAACCTGCCTATAAGGAAGGTTCAGCTTAGGAATTAGCAAGAGATGGGGAGGAATCTCAACACAAAGGGGCCTGGGAACTCTCTCAAAGCAGTAAATGGGTCAATAGGAGGGCTAATCTTGTTCTCAATTTCTCAGGGGTTTGTTCTCTCATATAATGTCCAGTTACTTAATGTCTGTCTCTTTTGTTTTTCTAGTGTTATATTTGCTACAGATGGAAAGGTAAATTCAGAACCTGTTACTGCATCATGGTTTGAGAAACTTTCTCGTCATCCTTTCTGTATTCAGTATCATCCCTCTTTTTGAACTGACTCTTAGAATGGTTTCTTCCCTGGTTTCTTTCCTGTCCCTACACAGAACAGATGTGCTCTTGCCGCTGGGCATAACAGGCATTTATGTTTGTGTTTTTCCCTTGAATAATTTCTTTACCACTGACTCATTATCAATTGAAACAAGATTACCAATTGTCTCTCAAAGTTAGGAGCCCTGTAGGCCACCCAATCTCCTTCAAAATGTGCTCTTCATATATAAGCACAAGGGGCAGGCTCTGTTCCAATCAAGATCAAGAGATCAGAGCTTTCATGATGCCTAGAGCATCCCTTTATCAAATCTGCTTGTTATGATTTTGGCAGTTGCCAGAGGATTTGGATACTGAAAATTCTGACCAAGTATCTTTCCATCTTTTATGACTAATATGGTAAATCCATTTTCAAACAAAATGGGAAGAAAGGAAGAATGAATTTTCACTTAAGTGCCATATTTATACTTTCAAATATTTATGGTTTGTTGTATGTGGCTATATTATCGTTTACTATGTATAGTTATCTCCCCTTGGTGTATATTCAATTATTCTCAGTAAATCTTTGCTAATTTTAGAGTTTTACTTATTCCATCCAGATATGCCAAGAGTTAAATATCTAATTCATTTGGGTCCACATTATAATAATTACAGCCCAGCTCACTTCAAAAGACTAAGTATATGGGATAAGTAGCCTCTTTAATAGGTGACTTGAATCACAAACATTTCTTTCTACACCTGAAATACTCATATTAAAAGATCTAATAGTATACATACACTGGCCATGAAAATTGAGCTCAGAAAAATTTAACAAGTATAAAAATCTAGACCTAAAACTCTAATCAATTCATTCAATTAGGCTTTACCCGGAGATTATCTAGAAATTTTCTTCAAATCCTTCTTCTTATAATTAATGGCAAGGACATTTTGACAGAATTGGAAAGCATTCTAATGGGGAAACATTGGCTTTTTTATGAGTCTTTGATTTTAGGGTTAAAGGTGTTATAATATTTATCCTTTCTAAAATATGAAATAATTGAAAATCACCAAAAGAAACAATATATCATGGAAAACACACTGATACAAATCTTGAAAAACTGAAGTAAAAAAAGTAAAAATTACTGACAATGCTTTTTTCTCTTATCCCTCTTTCCATGGCAACAGAAAAATTCGTCATTTATATTTAAGTAATAATTGTACATACCAATGGGGTATAGTACAATATTTCAAAATAGGTGTACAATGTGTACTGATCAAATTCAACTGAGCAACTAAGAGGTGGGAAGTCTTAGGAAGGCAGTGTGATGCAACCAAAAGAGCAGGGCCAGACATTGTTGTATCTAGCTCCAGATCAGCCATGAAAAGTTAGGACTTTCAAGAGATCATGTACTGAATTTACATCATCCTATATAGTAGCAGTCCTGCAAACCAGCAAATTTAGCAATTACCAGTTGTCATTATCATGAATCAAAAGGAGAAAAAGCAAAGACAAATGAGGCAAGCTTTGCCACCACAGGCCCTCAACTTGAATGTCATCTAAATCATTCATGTCACACAACCATAAACTTCATGTTTGTCCTTTGGGTCACTGATGGAAAGGAGAAAGCTAAAATTTTAGGTCTATAGCTTTGTTTGATTAAGATGTTCTGTTTACCTTGCGTGCTTTTTGTATTTTTCCTGTAATACTAATTAACAGTCTTCCCAGAAATAGAATTTGTGTCTAATATTGCTTTTCTATTCTTCCCTCTGTCCCTCTTCACCAGAACCATAGAGAAAATTCTGCAGACTGTAGCATGAACCTATTTGATAGGCATCAATAACTTGAGCTCCTAGGATTCACTATTATGTCAGGTGATATCTTTGAGAGACTTCATGCTAAGCTCGTCTGCTCTAGAACTGCTTATTATCGAAGAAAAAAATAAAGAAAGGCTCACTGTACCTTTGGGAAGGGCTTAAAACTGAATTCTAAATCTATAGCCTGTTCATACAATGGAACTCTATTCATCAATAAAAGCAATGAACCACTCACACATACAAGGAAACAACATTTGTGGAAAAACAAAATGAAAAGATTAGTTTGAGTGCAAAAGGTTTGAAATCTACACATTAAAAAAGCATTCAAAAAACTCATGAAAGTATGTACTATGATAAAATGATGATTTCAAAGTTTTGTTGCACTAAAATAAATGTATCTTTAAACTGTATTTTTTCCAGGAACTTTTTGAAGTTCCTTAGTGTTTCTGCTATACACATTAGCCTACACTCAACCAGTCAATCCAAGCCAGTGAAGGACAGCTATACTGCTTGAGGTTAAGATATAAAAATAGAGACACTCTTGATACTTAACACACTCTTTTGAGCATATAAATGTATAAATCATTTCATTCTCACAGAAGTCTTCTGGTAGGCACTATGATCATCCCTGCTCTACAAATGAAGAAATCAAAGTATGACAGTGATTGTTAAAAGTTGCACAATTGGTGTAATAGAGACTATAACATATCCAGTTGTGAAGATACAATGCAGTATGCATCTCTACTTCCAACTCACACATAGACTTCCAATGAAACTGTTCGATATATCATGGCAACGGGATACTGGATTATCTGGCATTGTTTGTATACACAATGTCAGGATACACTTAAACAGCAGAACGATGAATTTATGACTGTTTATGAAGGACTATACTATTGTAATAATACAGGGGAAATCAGTTGGAAAAAGGGAATTTGGGGAGCAGCTAAGGGAAATCCTAGAATCTATGGAATTGTATCATAAAGTTAAAAATAGAATCGAAGGAAAAATATTTACACAGTTAATAATAAGGCTGGGATTCAGACACAAGCAGTCTGATTCCAGAAGCCAAGCTCTCACCCATTCTACAGTCCTGACTTTCTGATTATTAGAGAGCAATTAGTATGAAGATTTGAAACTAATTTCTGCTATCTAGAATTCAAGTCAAATTTAATTTCTAGGATAATTTCTACTAAATAATTGGCAATTTTCTCTACAAAATCCAAAGGGAGAAATCAGGAAGCATGTATTATGGATCCTTCTCAGCCATGTTATATCAAACTAGACTAGTGTGCACTTTTGACAGGGAAGAGAAAGATAAGACAGTATTTTGGAAAAAGAGGCAATTTTTGTTGGAAGGCTAAAGGGAAAGCTACTGTCGCGATTCATTATGAGTGTCACATATCTAGAGAATTCCCTTTCTCACAATTCAGTTTCTTTTTACTGAACTTTTTCATGGTTATAATTCCTTCCAGATATCCCTCATGTCCTGATATTGCAGCTCTAATACAACAATAAAGCCGATGAATCTAGCACACACATACACACCAGCTCAATAAGATATTCTTTTCTTTTGAATTTATTTCAGCAAAAATCTGTAGAAAATAAACCCATTTAGATGCTGTTATTAATTACACTCTATCAAGTTCCAAAGAAAGGATACTGAAAATTTATTTTTCCATGTGGTTCATAAACATACAGACTTTAAAAATCTATACTTCAGCAATCTCACCATACATGATACACTGACCAAATATGCAACATATTACAATTCACTCTGGGCATCACATTCACCTCCAAACTGCAATCATTCTCCATTTTTCATTGTCAAAGACTTTTTGAAATTTTATGCTAAAAATATCAGACTTTTAATGTAACAGGTTAACAAAATGAAAGTTGCTATAGAAACAGTATGCACACTTCAGATCATGGAATTGCAAGGAGAAATGATATTTATCAGCTGCAATAATTCACTGCAAAACCTTATCAATATATGTTCCCTAGTGAGTTGTGTATAGCTTTGGTAGCTATTAATAGCAATATCTGCCTGAGTTTTAAGTGTGCATGCAATCAAGAGTGTGCAGTCAAGAGGAAGAAAGAAAAAAAAAAAGATGGAGACTTTATGGATTCCTGCACTACTCAGCTGAAGCAGAAGTGGGTCTATTATGACAGGGCCCTCATGTCTCCTCAAATGCTGAGTTTTATTTTGATTTCTTAACCCTTAGCATTTTCAGGGTTGTCATAATCATTGCCATCAACAGGAGGGAATTTAGCAGAATTACCAATTGCATGGGGTTTGCGGTTCTTAGCTGCCGTGGGAAGTAATAGTACAGGATATGCTTAATGATGAAACATCTTTGTTTAATTGCATTATTAAGGGACATCTTATTTATTACTGCTCTTCAACTACAATGTTTGACTGAATATTGTCATGGTTGGACAACTGTGTTTTATTAGAAAGGCACAAGTCACAGTTTTTGTATAGCATGCACCATTGTGCTTTTATAGTATGCATTTTTCAGGCATCCAGACACTTTACAATCATTAACAATACAGAAAAAGGCTCATCTCCATAACATCTCTCCATAACTCAACCTATATCATAAAACAAGCTACCACCTAAACATACCTTCATGCTGAACTCTCTAAAAGACAAGAACTCCTGTCTTAAATAAGATATTTCTGGGATGACAGTCACAGGTAGTTTACATTGGATGTTTTGCTCCTTTGATCCAGATGCCTATTGTTTCCTTCCTGCACACTTCTTTCAAATCACAATGTGTTCTCTTTCTCTGATCATTAGTAATGTAGCCTTTGGTAAGTGCACCAAACTTCAATGATGCAATTCAATTATAGTTACTAGCCCCAATCTGGATTGTGCACTGTGGTTAGGAAAGTCTTGTAAGCATGCAGATATTTTCCTTCTGTCCTACATCTGGAGAGCTTTCCTCCAGAGACTTTTGGGAGGATTACAATGAGCACTATTCTGGAATTTGCTTACATTTCTCCTAATATTCCCATCATATCTCCTCTGGACCTGGCTCATCCTACATGGGAGCCACGACAACAAAAATGGGGTTGTTTGGAGCAGACCAACAAGAGGTAAGCTAAAACAGTCATATTGAATCGCTTTCTTATCTGAGATTGTACTTTCCTTCAAGATACGAGAATGGTTCTCTGGGGGAAATGAAACCAAGATAGATCAGGGAGGTTTTCCAACATTACAGGATTCAGGAAGTGAAACTGTCCAAATGGCCCTTTCTGGCCCCCCTTAATCCCAAAAAGCAGTCCTCAAACACAGTACGGTCATGCTCAGATGCACCATATCTGATGAACAATGGGACTCCCTGGGGTTATTGAGTCTACAGTGTTTATTGAGTTTCCAATGCATATCAAGGATTGTGCCTTATCTCATATCTTAGTTCATTCTATTTTTACAAAAGCCGTGTTAGGTAAGAATTATTCTTGTAATGGTTAGACAATTCTTTTTTTTTTACCCCAATTCTTTTGAATTCTAGTTCTCTTTATTGTTGGGCACACACGAAGTCAGAAGTCCTAAAATCCCTTTTCCTTTCTTTCATTCTTTAATGCTAAATCTTTCTCAAGTGGAGATCATTTTTTCTTCTCCATAGTGATGCTCTAAAAATAATGATTTTACATCTTTTTATGGTACTGATCTTGCAGCTTACCTCACGGCCTAGCCCAGACAGAAGTCAGTCAACTTTTTCTGTAAAGCGCCCATGTAGTAAATTCTTCAGGCTTCAGACTATACATAGGGACTTCAAAGTTGATTTTGGTGTAAAAACGTTTGAAATTCATATGTAGTTTTTTCATAATATGCATTTTTCATGAACTCTTTGAAGACCCTTGTATGCATGGGTTTCAAAATTATTCTGCACCAAAATAAGCTTATCATTTAATTCCATTATCCATTATGAATATTTTGATGTTCTAACTCCTACAGCCTCTGTCTCAGTAACTCAACTCTTTTGTTGTAGTATGCAAAAGCAGTACAGATAACAAGTAGAGAAACAGACCTGACTGTGATCCAGGAAAACTTTATGTACAGGAAAAAGTGGCTTGCCTAAGGACCATGTGCTGTTGATCCCTGGGTTGAAAAAATAAAACATTTTAGTGACATGTTTGGGTGGCAAAGGATAACTTATAAATAATTCATTTCCAAGACCAGTTTATTGGCTGTATGTATGGCCTGGGCAAATTACGTTGAGGCTTAGTTTTCCTTTCTGTAAAACTAGAATCATAACTTCCTTTTGGGGTTATTGTGAAAATTCCAAAAAATAAAACAACAACAAAAAAGAAAGCACAAATCGCCTCCTCCTATATTTCTTCTCTGTTTGATTATTTACTATATTGTAATTTTAATTTATTTTACAATATTTTTGATATTTCATTAAATGTTGATGACATAAGCATCAGACAGTCCTTGTTTCCTTTACCACCACCTAGCAACTGTTTCAGATAGGTGGATTACAAGGTTGACCTTGGGGATAAACAATTTTTTTAGGTTGAAAAACAAGAGAAAGACATTTCAAATAGAGATAACAGCAGCAGCAAAGAGATAAAAGTTTTGTTGAATCACATAGTTTCTACAGAGAACGAGGAAAAATAGTCTAGCGCAGCTAGAAAACATGATGATACATGGTGAAGTAGATGCAGATAAATCCTACCTGATATCCATTTTCTCATCCTCTTGGCTCATAAACCTATGTTTCTGTTCAGGGCAGAACGTGTTCAGCCCACAATACTCAATCCCCAAGTATCTCTTATATTATTTGATTTTTAATTTTAATTCTTAATATTTATAATTCCATATTTTTCATAATAATTCGATCATAATACTAATCATGTGACAATTGTATCCAAGGAGATGCACAGACTTCTGGGTAAAATCCCTTTTCCTGTATCAACAGCAAAATAGGCATCTAAAAGAAGACTGTTTTTTCACTTGGAATATGAATGCAACACTTGGGGATTCAGCAACTCATTTGCAACTATGAAAACAAAAGTTACATATTGTGAGTGACACAGCAAGAACATACAAGTAGCCTGTGTTTTCTATTCTCTGTGCTGTTGAACCACCACATCAGCCCTCATTACCTAGTTCCAGCTTTTTGTTACAGAAAAAAGCAAAGTATTCCTACTTGTTTAAGCTACTGCATATGACATTTCTATTCTTCAAAACAGAAAAAAAACACTACCTGATGCACAATGAATTGAAAGGGATAGGAAAGATGTTGAAAAAGATTACATTCCTGTAGTTAAGAGTCACTTACTTTTTTACAAGCTGAAGAACCATAATTTAAAACTCTAGAATTCAGATTTTTCCAAATCTGAACATTTTGGAGCATTACCTTTATCCCATAAGTGGACATGAGACAGATCTCAGTCAAGATCAGCCACTTTCTTTTCGTTTAAGAGGATGTATAGTAACTGTGTAATGGAGACTATCATATCCAGATGGGAAGATACAATGCTGTATGCATTTCTACTTCCAGATCAAAGATGGACTCCCAATGAAACTGTTAACTATATCTTTACAATAGGATGCTGGACTCTCTGCCATTGTCCATGCCCGCAATGATGGACATATGACTGTTTATGAAGAACTACACTATAATAATAATATAGGGCAACTCAGTTTTAAATCCCAGGGCCTGCCTATACAATGGTATCATAAAGTGATAATAATAACAAAAAAGAAGTAAAAAAAAAAAACTCAGTCACTTTAAAATGCCATATAAAGTTACCTTTAGGCTATGTGCATAAGGTACATATAAAATTTAAATAATTTTCATATTTAAACATGAATCTAATCCCCAAGATATCTCACTATGTATATGTAAATATTCTAAAATCTGAGAAAATCCCACATGTGAAAAACACTTCCAAGTCCTTTTTGGTTAAGGGCTATTCAGCTTGCAATAAGAAGTTTAGTCTCTATTCTGTAGACAACTGAAAAAAAAAAAACTTCAAAGGTTTTTAAGGAAACAGGAGATGTAAAAGAACTTAACAGTAGAATATTAAGCTTCACACATGCTGACTACTATGAGGACATAAAGAACAATGCAACAAAACAATAAGGAAATAAATTATGAAATATAGTTACTAAAAACAAAAATATCTTATGAAGAAATCAGTGGTTTTAATAAATAATCAGCTTGGCCAACTTTTGATGTGGCAGGAAGGCCTTTTAGGCAAGGCAAGGGAAGGCTACAATTGAGCTCAGACCAAAAGATGGGAAGCTGGTCATGCAATACTGATAATAGCATTCTAAGCAGATGGGCCAGCATGTGCTAACACTCTGAAGTAGGAAAAAAGTTTAGCAGCTTACAGGAATTTTAAGAAGCTCAATATAACTAGAGCTCATTACCCAAATTAAGAGCTAGATGGTTTTAGATGAGATTGAAGAGATAGGCTGGGTCTCCTGTGGGCTATGATACAGACCTTGAAATGAACCAAGCTGCCATTGTGGAATTTTAGACAACTGATATGATTTTAAAAATTGTTTAATTATTTGAGACGGAGGCAGATAGAGGGAGACTAAGAGCACATTTGCGTGACAGAGAAACAAACAGTGGTTCCAATCACTGTTTCATGCTTTAGGTGTCCATAATAGTTGGAACTGGACTGGGGCCAGAGCCAGTAGCTTGGGACTCAATTTATATTCTCCACATGTGTGGCAGGAACTTCATTACTTGAGCCATCACATGCTGTTTCCTATGGTCTGCACAGGCAGAAAGCTAAAATCAAGAGCCAAAGCTGAAATCAAATCCAGGCCTTCCAATGTGGGAACACAACCACTCAGTTGCAAAGCCAAATGCCAGCTCTTCAACTCACATTTTTTCAGAGTTTACCAGTTCGAAAAATTTTACTTACATCTTATTTGAAAGATAGAAACTAAGATAGAGATGTAAAGATGGAGAGAGGTTTTCCACCTGCTATTTCACTCCCCAAATGCCTGCGGCACGCAGGTCTCAATCTGGGATTTCCATGTGGGCAGCAGATACTCAAGTATTCGAGCAATCATCTGCTATTTTCAAGGGTGTAGGAGGAATATGGATCAGAATCAAGATAGCTATAATCTGGATCACATACTCCAATATGGGATGTATATACCCAAGTATCACTTTAACTGCTGCATCACATGTCCACCCCTAAAATACCATTGATATTATATAGAGAGTGAATTAGGAAGTAGGAAGAATAAAAAAATACAGACCATACTATGTTTGTTGCAGTAGTCTAAGTGAAAGGTGAGGATTGGACAATGGTGCCCTAGTCTAAGGTGATAAATGCAGGGATGGAGAAATGTGAGTACTTGGGGGATGGTATGAGCTTTTGTATGGATGGGATGGAAGATTCAAGGATGAGTCTTGGAAGTGAGTCTCTTAGTGGAAAGCAATACCACATATGGAGATGGGGAAGACTGGTAGGAGGGGAGACATTTGGGATGAAAATTAATTGTTCTGTTTTAGACATGTTAAGTGTGCAATGTGTCTAAGATATCGAAATGGAAACATCAAGTAGACTGTTGTATATGTGGGATGCATGAGTCAGATTTGAAGAATTTCTCTGGCTAGAGATAAAACTATGACTCATCAGTAAAATTATGACATTTTCATCCAGGAGAATATATGAGCTCACCTTGGAATACTGCATGGAGAAAGTGAAAATATAACATTTGGAAATGTAGCTGGATAAATGTTTAAAGAGGAGAGAAGGCGGCGGGGGATTAAGAGACTTTTCACAGGAGGAATCCACAAAACTTGGAGTCTGGATTGAAGAGGAAAGTTGAAGCCAGAGATAGCTCTGAGATTTTCTCTCACATGAGTGACATCATGCCAGCATTCTCCATCCATGTGTGACACACAGAAGGATGAAAGAGGTCCAAGGTGAGATAGCAAGGTGTATTTCAGTACTCCCGGAATGAACATCTGATAGGCTAACAGCCTGGGACTGTCAAGTTGATGCTCTGGAAAAAAAGGCCCCTCCTCACATAAACCTGAACCTAACAGCTTAGGAATTGTGTATAGCTTTTTTTGAAGCTAGTAGGAAGGTATAAAGACTGTCCAGAATACTTAGATGGATTATCAATTTTTTTTTCTATTTTAACTTTTGAAAGTTTATTTATTTGAGGGAGAAAGAGGAAATACAGAACTCTCAATGGGCATTTCACTTCCTAAATACCTTCAACATTTGAGGCTAGGCCAGACAAAAGCTGGGAACTGAGCCCTCTATCTGGCTATCTCGCATGGGGGCTAGGGGCTTAACTACTTGAGCCATGCCTGCTGCCTTCCAGAGTCTGTGTTAGCAGGAAGCTAGAGTCAGGAGCCAGATCAGTGCTACAATGAAGGATGTGGCCATTGTGTGTAGTGACTTAACACTCATCCTGTAGAGGGCTTGAAGGAGCATTTCTTATGCTAGTGCAACCCTTGGTCCATAATCGTTGCATAATCCACAGCTGAATATCCATGTGTGGAACTCTGTGGACCCAGAAAGCTTATCTTTATGTAGGTGTACATTGTATATTTTCTACTTAATTTAGCCATCTTCATAGACAATTAGTATTTTCAGTTTTGTCTATTGTCTTCTGCAAATCATATCACCAATTCACTGTTTCAACTGAACTTGTATAAATTCGTTGGATCCTGGGGTCAGGCACAGTAGCCTAGCAGCTAAAATCCTCACCTTTCACACACCAGGATCTCATATGGGCACTGGTGGCCTGGGAAAGCAGGAGAGGATGGCTCTAAGCTTTGGGACCCTGCACTCCTGTGAGAGACCTGAAAGAGGCTCCAGCTTCCTGGCTTCGGATCGGCTCAGCTCTGGCTGTTGTGGCTACTTGTGGAGTGAATCAACGGATGGAAGATCTTTCTCTCTGTCCCTCTTCGTCTCTGTATGTCTGCCTTTCCAATAAAAACGAATACATCTTTTAAAAAAAAATTCATTGGATCATGATAACTGTGATAACCATGTTGAGAAGAAATAATATTGCCAGAATGCAAAGGTAACAAGTGGAGCAACCTTGTTGTAACAGTAATAATAACTAGGGCTGGAATTGTGGCATAGTGGATAATATTGCTTACAGCACCCACATCATATATGCTCCGCTTCTGGTCCAACTCCCTGCTAATGGCCTGGAAAAGCTGCAGAGGCTGCTCTGATACCTTGGGTGCTTGACCCATTTGGGAGACCTGGAAGAAGATCCTGCCTTCAGCCTGGCCCAGCACCAACTGCTACAGCCATTTGGGGGAATGAACCAGCAGAAAGAAGTCATCATTTTCTGTCTCTCTGCCTTTCAACTAAAATAAAATAAATCTTAAAAAGTAAATCACTATCTTCATCATGATTACCATCATCATCATAACCAGAATGAAAGGAAGGAAAAAGGAAGGGAAGAACGGAAGAGGAATAAGTATGTTAGTGAAGTATGTCACTTGGCTCCTTAATTCCATATAGTTCAACATTCAGGACTGAATACTGAAAATCATTACAGTTATTATTATTACAGCTATTATTTCCTGGTCACTTTTGTTACTTCAACCCAAAGGGCCAGAGATATCTCCGTTATTACAGTAGAAAATGAAATTATAAAATCCAGACTGAGTCATCACAGAAATGGAACCAAGCTGTTTCTTGGCAGAAATTGAATGTGTCTGGCATTTTAGTTGTGGACAGGGTGAGTGAACATTATTCAGGAAAAAGTATTTGCCTTTATTTTTATTTTTCAGGGGCAGGAGAACTTTATAATAATGGAATTAAAAATACATTTTAAGTGTGTGATGAAGTGGGGGTAACAATATAATCCAGTAAAGGTAAAGCTTCACTGCCATTACATGAAAAGGGAGAATAAAGAATAATTGCTTTTAGTGTGCACATTAAGTCTGGTGGTTAAGAAACCTGCCACCCACACTGGAATACCTGGGTTCAGTTCCCACCTCCAGCTCCTGATTCCAGCTTCCTGCCAATGCAAACTTTGTGAGTCAGTGATGATGGGTCAAGTGTTTGGGGTCCTGTCATCTATATAGGAGATCTGGGTTAAGTTTCTGGCTCTTTGCTTTGGTCCAGTCCTAACTACTGTGGGCAGTTGTGGAGTGAACCAGTACATGGAATTTCTCTTTCATGCTCTCTCCCAAATGTATTTTGAAATAACTAGAGTTTTAAATATGAATAACTATAAACTTTGTATACTAAACCTTTTTTCTGACTATCAGTTCTGATCATAGATTTGTTTTGTGTAAATCAAATGGAATTTAAAAATCGTATTCAGAGCTAGCCACTAGAAAACAAATTCCTCATGGGACCAAGCACTCATCAAGAGGAAGTCCAAAGGGTTTCAATGAAGTATAAAATGCCCATTGAGAAGGAGGTGCAAGAAACAATTTCTTTTTGAGATTTCTGTGTGAAAAGCAAGTGTGTGGTTGCACAGAAGCTGGTCAAGAGGTATTTAACGGTTTAAATATGATTGTCATGGACAACCCACCTAGGAACCAGTGTCAATTAGAAAAGGGGACAGAAAAAAGATTGGTCTCATCAAGACCTCATCAAAATTTCTGTACGAGTATTTCTACTCCCTGACAACATGCAAACTAAAAACCTCTAAATTTGCCAGTTCCTAGGAAGCCACTGAGTGTCGACACCTGGGCCATTTCAGAGGCCATTTACAAATGTCTCCAGGAGGTGTTAAGAAAAACATAGAGGAGAGTCTACCAACGGGAGTCCTTATCTACACAGAGTTGCTGGAGAGTCTTGGGGTGGGGGCAGGGGCATGGGGAAAACAGGGCAATCCTGGGCATTGCAAAATGTTTAGAAGCATTCCTGGCCCTCTACTCACTGATGAGAATAGCACTGCTCCCCAGTTTGAGGCAACAAAAAAAAAATATCTGCAGACATAGTTCATGCTGAGAGCCAGTGGCCTAAAGAGGGATGCAAGTGATCTAATATAGATAACCTGTGCATCCAGATAAAATAACAATAATTTCTACATCTAATTGAAATACATAAAGTCAGAAGCCTTTATTAGTGCTGAAAATGAAACAATATGTCACAGGAAAAAGTCAACCCAATGTGAATCAGTTTCTCACAAAAAATGGAGGGGGATTCTTGATTTATTGTTAAAAAAATAAAAGAAAAAATGTCTACTGCTAAAAAAAAACTGAATAGGATTAATAAGGATTAACAAACTACCCAATTAAAGAAAAAAATATTATTAATTCATTATTTAGTTTTCTAATAGTGTCATCTCATGTCATGTTTAAGCCACTACCGGTAGTGTTAGTACCCATATATGCAAAGTTGTGAGTTCCCCCACCCCCTCTCTAAGATCCAACTCTCTTCTAATGTGCCTGAGAACATGGAAGAAGATGGTCTAAGAACTTAGGCCCCAGCACTCATTTGGGAGATCCAGATGAAGCTCCTTGTTCCTGACTTTAATTGGCCCAGCCTGAGCTTTTATAGACATTTGAAGAGTGAACCAGCAAACAAAAGGTGTATCTCTCTCCTCTCCTTCTCTCTGCCTTTGCCTTTCTGTAACCCTGTCTTTCAAATAAATTTAAATAAATAAATATTTCAAAATGTAGTGTTATGTGCACAAAATGTCAAACATCCACACATCACACTCACATATATAATGATTTGATACTGCAAAAATGCCAAATCATATGTCTGGGTTTGGATTAAGGCAGAAAAGGGCTGAAGCCTGAGTCCTTTGAGGGGTTACCTTGGAAAATAACCCTGACCTTTGGTTTTGTTGGGTTTTAATGCAAACATTAAAACATTATTTATATTTGTTATACGGAGGCAGCCAAACTCTCAAAAGCCAAGTGGTGTGTAGCCAAAAGAGTCTAAACTTGGCCATGGAGACCTGCTTAGACCACCCCTCCTCAGTTACATGCCTTTGGGGAAGTTCGAGAGCCTTGGGAACAGTCTTCTTCTACTAGGGTGAACTATTTCCCTCTTCCACAAGTGGTGGAACAGGACAGGGCAAATGGGGTCAAATCGCAACAGCATGACACATTCATTTGCACTTTCTAAAGTTTCCTCCATATTTTTTAAAATCTTTTGCACACTGAAGAAACTTAGTATCTCCAATAACAATGTATGTTGGTATCTTTCTGTCAATCATATCACTGTCCTGTTGTGATGACTGAGCAGGTGACTTTTGAATTTTTATATATATATACACACACAAAAGAAAAAATATATATATAAGCATATATATACTTACTTTCTTTTATATAGCCTCTTTTAAATCTAATTTGTTGTTATATTGTATGAATAACTAGAATCCCTGTTTTGTCTTTAACATCACATACAAACTCTGATCATGAGAGTGAAACCATATTCTAACTGAATTATTAGGAATACGGCCTTCTAAAGCCTAGGGCACCTTTATTGCTATTTCCAATATTTACTTTTAGAAACTGAGATCTTTTCCTTTCAAAGTTCCTAGTACACCCACTTAAAGATCACTACTGCACCTGCTGGTGGAAATTAGACCAAAGTAAGACTTTGCTTATTGCTTATTGTTTCTTCTAGATACAGAGATGACAACATCCATAAGAAAGAATATGGCAAATACTTAGTAGAGTAAGGCTTTTGCACACAGATACCATGCCTCCAAACCAAACATAGTCGTGGCATTAGATGAGCATAGTTTAATTATGAAGTCATAATTGCTGAGATGTTTCTCATTCTGTTTCAAACTTATCTCTCAGCATTCTTCCAGACGTACATAAAAGTTGCTAGAATAGTACAAACAATTCCCATATATGCTTTATCCAGATGCCAAGAGTGTTAACATTTTACTGCATCTGCTATGTCTATACAAATAATGTAAAATAAAAAACACAGTCAGAAACAGGAGATGCTCCAAAGATGAACAAACTATGACCTCAAATACTTCCCCCTCTTGCTTTACCCAGGCACTTTTTAGCTGCACACACAGACTTTGGCAGCTTTCCAGCTGCCCCTTGCTCTAACATCAGGCTGCACATGTCCACCTCCCTCATTAGATAGTATTGACACTCTTGAGAGCAACAACACTCTGTTATTTATCTCCCAATTCATTTCCTATTATTCAGTGTCCAGCAAATTGTAAAGGTACTGCCTGCTGTGGGATATATTTTTGCATGAATAAGGTTGGGTTTGGAATTTTGTGGGTTCTTCCCCCACAGTATTGGTCTGCTTCTGAAACAGATGTCCTCTTTCATTTGTAAGATCTTCTGGCAAATAAAGATTTTAGAGATATGAAGCCACAGTTGAGGCTCCTAGGTTCAGAGTCTGATGATGGTCCCAGACTATATGAGTATGAGAAACAAGGACACTGATGATGTTGCAGAAAGTCTTCACAAGAAAAAAGAATTTTGGCACATGACAACAAAGCTACGAAAGTGCCACCAGATCATTAGGTGCTTGAATAGTGTAGTATTGTTGGGTAGCTAAAAGATGAAGGATTCAACATTCACCAGAGAGCTTTCAGTCAATGTAACTCAGACTGTGGAATGAGCATATTACACAGAAAGATACTCAAGGATAACAATATTGAAAAAGACAGTATGGAATTTCATTGATGAAATGAAGTGTTAAAAAGAAGTAAACTGAAATACAAACAGTAATGCCAGAAAAAAAAGATCATCATTTTTTCCATTATCCTTTGAAAAGCTCTGCTGCATTTGAAGAACCTTCTACCTTGTGAGTTCTTTCTCCATAGTGCTGAAGTTTGCATCCAAGGAACTCAGGTTCCTTTGCAGCAAGTAGCATGACTTGGGCTCCAAGAATTTGCTATATTTATGAGAGAGTTAAATTTTGAAACAAACTTAAAAGAATCTCTGTGCCAAGACAGACACAGCCAAGGCATTTGTAGATGTGAGACGTTGATGCAGAAGTAGCAGTATGGGTGACAGCAAGAATAGGTGTATTTTGTAAAAGGCGAAAGATTTATATGATCTGAAGAGAAAGCAGAGAATGAGAATATGTGTATTTTGTAATCAAATTCTTGACATTCAGTGATTGGCAGCAGCAGCAATGATCATTGTTCCTCAGGTCAATCTTAGGTTGTGATTTTGACTATTGCTCTAGGAAATGATTATTTGACTTATCTAATCCTTTTACCTGTCACATCAGTTTGTTCCATGATTGAAACAAAGTGGATTCTGTTTTTTGCAGCTGCCAAATATAACATGATAGATACCCTCACCTTGATTTCTTCTAGGAGACAAATAATGAATGGACGAGTTTGAAGCTAACAGGGCTAATAAATATACATATAGCCTTTGTGAAAAGTAAATATATGGGGACAGCATTGTGGCATAGTGAGTAAAACCACTGTGTGCAATGCCAGCAAAAATTGTGGGCACTGCTTTGTGTCCCACCTGCTCCACTTCTGATCCAGCTCCCTGCTTAAGCCCTGACAAAGCAACAGAAGCTAGCCCAAGGGCTGGAGACCTGGAAGAATCTCCCGGCTCTTGCCTGAAGCCTGGCCTAATCATGGTTGTCACAGCCATTTTGGGAGTGAACCAAAGATTGCGCTCTCCCTCTCTCCCCCATCCATTTCCCGCTGTAGTTATTTTCAAATAAATAAGTGAAAGTTTTATAAATACAGTAACTCAGATGAAATTATAAGCATTCTTGGCAGCTCATTCTTCAACTCCTCAGATTTTCTCTCATATCAACTGCTAGCCTTCACTGCAATTCAGCCCTCTTGAGAAAGTATTAACCTGATTCTGGTGTTTAAATGTGGACTATTTAGGGCCTGGTGCAATAGCATAGTGGTTAAAGTCCTCACCTTGCTCGCGCTGGGATCCCATATGGGTGTTGGTTCTCATCCCAGCGGCCCCACTTCCCATTCAGATCCCTGCTTGTAGGTTGAGAAAGCAGTCGAGGACAGCCCAAAGCGTTGGGACCCTATATGCATGTGGGCAACCCGGAAGAGCCCCTGGCTCCTGGCTTTGGATTGGCTCAGCTCCAGCTGTTGTGGCCACTTGGGGAGTGAACTATTGGATGGAAAATCTTCCCCCCTCTTTCTCCTCCTCTCTGTATATCCGTCTTTCCAATAAATAAATAAATAAATCTTTGAAAAAAAAGTGGAATATTCAGAAAGTGACAGAATCAGGTATGGTAGCTAGAGTGGAGCCCCATGACTGAGTTCTGGTGCAGTGTAAGAAAAGGGAGAGGAACTAGAAAGCACATATACAGAAGCATGCCCTGTCTCTGGCTGTGTGACGTAACTACTCTGATAGCAAGAAGGCTGTAGGCAGAGGTAGCTTCCTGACCTTGCCCCTCCAAAATCATGAGCCAAAATGAATCTCTTCTCTTCTCTATCAAATTAACCTGCCTCGGGTATTTAGTTACAGTAATTAAAAACAGGCTGATATAACCACTCTGATTCATTGTTGCCCTTACACAGGATTTCCCCAACAGAACCAACTCTCCTAACACATGATTGGAACTATATATTTCCTTTGAGTTCTTGACAGAAACATAAATGAGAAGCTCTGTGGTATGATCCTAAAATGTTTATACTTCATGCATCCTAGATATCTCCCTAAGTCTTTGTTTAGGTAATAGAAAAGACAGAAATGTATGTTGTGACATCAACAGCATAGAAATTTTATCTTATAAAAGTTTATAGTACCTTGAAAATATCCAACCCACATAATGAGTACTGTCCACTCATCCTTACCAAAGAAAGGGAAAATTTATTACACTTTTATCCATTTTAGAAGTCTTGGTGATCATGAGAATATTCTCTCTTGTTTTCACTTTCAAAATGGCAGCTAGATTTAGCATTATGGTACAGCATCCCACACAAGCATTATTTATTTCATGCTTCCGGTGTTGCAGTCCCTGCTAATGGCCTAGAAAAAGCAGCAGAGACAAGCCAAGTGCTGGGTCCCAATCCCTTCCATGCGATACTTGGATGGAGCTTCTAGGTTCATTCTGGCTCAGCCCTGGCTGTTGCAGCCACTAGGGGAGTGACCCAGCAGATGGAAGACCTCTCTCACTCTCTTTTCCTCTGCTTCCCTTGATGTTACTTAAATTTTTAAACCTTTCAAAAAAATGGGAGGACAAACAACAATAATTTTGAAGAAATAGTGAAGGAGAAAGCAGAAATTGCCCTTTATCTGCTTTTCAGTATATGCTGTATATATACAAGTGTGTGTGTGTGTGTGTGTGTGAGAGAGAGAGAGAGAGAAAGAGTGAGAGAGCAAGCAATAAGAGGCTCTGAAGTACACAGAGGCATATCAAGTAGATATGGGTCAGCATGATTGCACAAATTCTCCTAGAAATTCTCCCAATTATTTCAATATTCCATGTTAATGAGCTCTCCCATCATCACACCCTCTGGAGGAATACACTCCATTTCTTTATAACAGGCAGATAGTATTGCTTCCCTGGAGGCGAATGTCTCTATTTGTTTTTATTAGTGAAAATAAAAACAAATGGAATCCTTAGGTGCCCTAGGCAGGAGGACTGCTGTGCACCGCCCCCCCCCCCCCGCTGACCCCCAATACACATACTTTGTTGCTGCCTGCAGACTTCTGAGCTCATTCAGAAACCAATGCTTCTGCCATGGCTTTCCTCTCTGGGCCTTAAGCTCATTATTTTGAGTTATATTGTAACAGGAGACTGTTGCCCAATCAAAATGCAGCACTAATAGTAGCTGATTTTCAACCAAATAATAGCTTTGGAGACCCAAAGTCTTCTGGGTTCTCACCATTTTTATGTTGTTTGTCTCTCAGAGCCTGAATTCAGCTACCATCTTCATACAACACTGAGGCTGTGTTACTGTCTTTGCCAATTTTCCCTACCTGCGCAAAGAATCGCAAGAATAACTGCCATTAATTGTTGGAATTTGTGTTTACAAAAAGTTCCTTGCCTGTTTTGCAAGCTTAGGCTCAGTTGTGCAGTGTTGCAGAGCAGCACACCCACTAGCAGATGTTCTGTCTCTCACTGGCTATGTTCTTGTCTGCATTCATTTGTCTCACCCTGCTGTCCACTTCCACAACACAGCCTGGCAAGGTGATTTTTCATCGCTGCTGTTCAGCTCTCTCTACTGATGACTGGTGCCATGGTTTCACACTACAAACCACAGTCACAGAGTCCTGCATTGTCCTCTGCACTGCAGTTATTTCCATTTCTGTGGCTCTACACAGTGGGACACTAAAACCAGTGATGACTAAAGCCTTCAGTTTTTCTCCTGACACCATCTCCCCACGCTTAAGCTTTTTCTGTCATGGTGGGAAACAACACCATTAAAAAATTCAGTTGGACAACAAAGAAATTCCCACAATATTTGACCCTTTCCTTGCTTTTGTTTCTTTAGTGTTTAATCACTATATACTGTTAAATGTGCTTACTGTAATATTGTTTCATTCATTACTATAGTCAAATGTTTGGTCTCATCTCTAAGCTAAATTCTTTTAATAGCATCATCAGTGACTCACAAATATGGGGACTGAATTCAACAAATATTTATTGGGAGATAAGGAAGCAGTTTCTGAGAATTTGCCTTGAATTTTCAAAGATGGAAATGAGAAAATGATGAAAATATGAGAGGTCTATTTTCTATGGAAAATGTATCTTACGAAAAACCTAGGCATGATTTTTTTAAAAAAATTGAACCAAAATGAAAAAAGTTTTTCCTTTCCATATTTCATATGTTTTTGAAGTCTCATTGTATGATTTATAGAGGGAAGTTACCCGAGATAGGTTAGCTCTTTGCAAAAGGCTGATGGACTTGTCAGGAGAACCTAAGTGAATTTAACGTTGACAGCTTGTAAAATTTGATAATGTATTACAAAATTGCTTTCTTTGGTTATTTAACTCTTACACAATGTCAAGATTTTTCTTTGGGGCTATGGGAAACAAAAATGTGTGAAGATGATGTTTATTTCTTTAGTCTACAATGATGCTTTACTTCTGTGGCCTTTATCTCCAAAATCTATAAGCTAAACCCCATTACAAGAATCAACAGAAAAGTTACAATTGAGGCACAGTCTGTAGAACACCTTATAAGTAATCCTAATAACTCAGAGTCATCCAAAGAAAGAAAGTGTGAAAATGCGTACAAACTGAAACCAAATGTCTCTTACAAAACATCAGTGAACTGAGGTGCTGTAGTTTCTTGGTAAAAATAATTTAAAAATACCTGATATACCATTAGCCCAGCCAACAACAACAAAAGAGAGAGAGAGAGAGAGAGAGAGAAACTCAAATCAAATCAGACATGAAAAAGAAGATGAAACAAAGGGTACCACAAAACTAAAAAGAATCATCCAAACTTACTACAATTCATATACTAACAAACCAGAAAATCCAGAAGAAACACATAAATTTTGGACACACACTATCAAAATTGAATTATAAATTCAGAGAAAGCCTAAATTGAATAATCATAAAAATAGATATTAAATCAGTAATAAAAAAGACCCTCCCAACCTTCCAAAGCCAAGGAACAGATAGATGTCTTAATAATAGATGAATTCTTTTTTTTTTTTAAAGATTTATTTTTATTATTTTTTCATTGGAAAGGCGGATATACAGAGAGGAGAGACAGAGAGGAAGATCTTCCGTCCAATGATTCACTCCCCAAGTGAGCGCAACGGGCCGATACTATGCCGATCCGAAGCCAGGAGCCTCTTCAGGGTCTCCCACGCGGGTGCAGGTTCCCAAAGCTTTGGGCCGTCCTCGACTGCTTTCCCAGGCCACAGGCAGGGAGCTGGAAGGGAAGTGGGGCTGCCGGGATTAGAACCGGCGCCCATATGGGATCCCGGGCGTGCAAGGCGAGGACCTTTAACCACTTGCGCCACCGCGCCGGGCCCAATAGATGAATTCTATAAGAACTTTAAAGAACTATTAGTGCTGGTGTGGTGGCTCATTAGGCGAATTTTCCACCTATAAGCATCAGCAATCCTTATGGGTACCAGTCCCTGTCTTGGCTGCTTCACTTCCCATCCAGCTCCCTGCTTGTGGCCTGGGAAAGCAGCAGAGGGTGGCCCAAGTCCTTGGGACCCTGCACCCAAGTAGGAAACCTGGAAGAAGTTACTGGCTCCTGACTTTGGATCAGCTCACCTCTAGCCAGTTCAGCCTTTAAAGGAGTGAATAAGCAGATGGAAAATTCTCTCTCTCCTTATCTCTGCAAACCCACCTTTCAAATAAAATCAAATAAATCTTTTAAAAAAATCAAAAAATCAAGTATTTCTAATTCTTCTCAAACCCTTCAAAATAACTGAGTAGAAGGGAATCTTCCCACATGTTTTCTATCAGGCTGGGATCACCATAATTTCAAAACCAGAAAAAGATACAAAGAGAGCTACAAATCAATATCCCTGATAAACACAGATGCAGAAACCTCAACAAAATACCAGCTAATTGAATCCAACAACACATCAGAAAGATCATTCACCAAAACAAAAAGGGATTTATCCCTGGGTTGCAGGAATGGTACAACATAAGCAAATGAAAAAAATCAATAATAATGGCATTATTTTAATAGGTTCATACAGCATCTTTTTATGATAAAAACAGTAAGCAAATTGTATACATATGAAACCTTCCTCTATATAATCAAGGTAATATATGACCAACACACAAACAGTATCATATTGAATGGGGAAGAGTTGGAAGCATTTCCAGTAAGATCTAGAACCAAACAAAGATGCCCACTTTCACCATTGCTATTCAATAGTTCTGAAACTTTTAGGAAGAACCATTAGGAAGGAAAAGGAATCAGAGGGATACAAATTGTAAAGGAGGAACTAAAATTATTTCTATTTGCAGATGACATCACTCTATACATAGGGAGAACCAAAGGACTCCACTAGGAGTTTTTCAAGCCGTAAGAGAGTCACAAGAGAGTTTGGTAAGGCTGCAGCATGTAAAATCAACACACAAAAATCAATAGCTTTTATAAATGCAAACAATGCCATGGCTGAGAAAGAACTGGTGAGATAGAAATGTTGAGATAAGTCCCATTAAAAACAGCTACAAAAATTTCAAATACCTTGGAATAAATATAACCAAGGAGATTAAAGATCTCTCGAAGGGACTTATAAAACATTCAAGAAAGTAATACAAGACACGCAAAAATGGAAAACTCTTCCTGGTTCACAGAT
The DNA here is from genome assembly GCF_017591425.1 of Ochotona curzoniae. Taxonomy (NCBI): domain Eukaryota; kingdom Metazoa; phylum Chordata; class Mammalia; order Lagomorpha; family Ochotonidae; genus Ochotona; species Ochotona curzoniae. Next base: position 12,385,857 of record NW_024465023.1, on the reverse strand, counting down.
TGAAGAACTAATATCATCAAAACTCCTATACTACTGAAAGTAATTTATAGATTTAATGGGATCCCAATAGAAATAACAATGACATTCTAGTCAGAATAATAAAATTACCCTAAAGTTCATATGGAAACACAAGAGACTCTGAATAGTTACAATGGTCTTAAACAACAACAAAGCTGGAGGCATCATGATATCAGACTTTAAGACACAATACAAGACAGCTGTAATAATAATAATAAAAAAACTGGTACTGGCACGAAACATACATGAAGAACAATGGCATAGAACAGAAATCCCAGAAATTAGCCCACATATCAGCAGCCAACTAATTTTTGATAAGCAAAGCAAAATGAATCCAGAGAAAAAATATACTCTTCAGCAAAGATACTGGTAAATTTGTATCTATGTGTGCAGAAGGATGAAACTAGACTCTCCATACATTATACCTTATACAAAAATCAATGATCCAAGTCTACAACCTGATACAATCAAATTAATAGAGGAAATCACCAAATAAACTGAAAGACATTGGAGGTAAGAATCAACTTCTTGGGGAAAAAAAAACCACAGAAACAGAGGCAATTAAAGCAAAAAAAAAATTAAATTTTAAAGTTAAAGCCAAAATAAACAAATGTCAAATCAAGCTAAGAAGCCTTGACAATGCAAAGCAAACACTCAACAAATTGAAGAAGCAACCAACAGAATGGGAGAAAATATTTGCAAATTACGTAGTTGATAATTAATATGCAGGACTGATAAAGAGCTGAAGAATCTCAACAACAAATACAATGAAGTTATGCGCAAAGGAAATGAACACTTGATTTTCAAAGGATGAATTATAAATGGCTAACAGACACATGAAAAATGCTCAAAATCACTAGTCATCAGGGAAATGGAAATAAAAACCACAATTTGGTTTCAAAGCTAGGATAGTTTCCATCCACAACAGAAAAAGCTGCAAATGTTGGTCAAGATATGGTGAAATGGTACATTAACCCACTTTTGGAGGGAATGTAAACTAATACAACTACTATGAAAGACAATATGGAGATTTCTCAGAGATTTAATAATTGAGCTACCATATAACCCAGTTACCCCACAACTGGGAATTTAACCAAAATACGTAAAATCAGCATTAGAGAGACTTATTTGTACCTCTGTTTATTGCAACTATGGAATGAAATGATGACTGGATAAAGAAAAGGTGATATACATTACAGAATGCTACTCAGCTATAAGAATGAAATATCTTCTATAACCAATCAGATGCAATTAGAAAACATTTTGCTTAGTGAGATGAGTCATTTTCAAAAATAAAAAATATATATTTTCACTGTTATATGTCAGCTAAAAAAGAATACAAAAACATACAGGAATGAAACAGCCACTTTGGGGTATGCTTATTGTTTATATCCAGTATTTATACTCTTGTGGAATGGTGGTCTTCTTGCTTTTTATTAATTTAATATTGTGATTAATGGTAAATTAAGCTTATGAATATAGAGCAGATTAAAATAATGTCTTCAAAAACTGATGCATAGAGGGATGGAAAACAGGAGTATTACAGATAGGGAGCAGGGGATCTAGACAAGTGTGGTTGTGTTTTTGAAACTGTACATATGGAGATCTTTCTCAATGTCTCCCCTCTCTGTAAATCTTCCTTTCTAATAAAATTAAAATAAAAATTTTAAAAGGTGGGGAGGGAGGGGCTGCATGATGGCTCAATGGGTAAAGTCCTTGCCTTGCATGCACCAGGATCCATATAGGCGTTGATTCATGTCCCAGCAGCTCTCCTTCCCATCCAGCTCCCTGCTTGTGGCCTGGAAAGCAGTTGAGGATGGCCCAAAGCCTTCTGACCCTGCACCCATGTGGGAGACCTGGAAGAAGCTCCTGGCTCCTAGTTTCAGAGCAGCTCTGCTCCAGCCATTGCTGTCACTTGGGGAGTGAACCAGCAGATGGAAGAACTTTCTCTGTGTAAATCTGCCTTTCTAATAAAAATAAATTTTAAAAAATAAAAATTTTGCCTATGCAATGCATAAAATATGTTCTTTTTGTTAATAAATATAAAAGTACCTTATAAATAGCAACTTTACCCAAAAGAGCCTGAGAGGACATGGCAACTAGGTATAATGTGGAATCTTCACACAGCAAAAGCTCACTAGAGAAAAGGTGAGATCATCTGAAAAAAGGACGTATTTCTGAACAAATATTGGTTCACAGTTGTCTAGGCAACCCATGTTAAAATAAAACATTTATAATCTGAGGTATACACAGAAATGACATGTACAAGTTTTGCAATATGTGCACAAATTTAAAACTTTTCTTCTGGTGAAATAAAAAAGTCTCTGACTAGTAGGGTAATAAAATCTGTATCTTTGGGTATAAAGTGTGAGCAACTCCAGTTTAACAAGTTCCTTAGGTGATTCTGATGCACTATATAACTGAAGAATCACTGACTCATTGGCAAAATCAGATCAAAATTTGACCTGCAGGTCAAAATTCTTTCTTGTTTTGTCTACCTTTGTCTTTCTTACCTCTTACAGGTAGACATGGCCATAAGTCTTATCTGTTGGTCTAGCCTCAGACTATTTCCTGGGACAAATCTGGACAGGCTAAGTTTAAGATGTAATTGCAAGCTGAAGCTAGGTGCTGTTTTCTTGCATTCCACTCAAATTTCAGACAATGATCAATAGGTTCCACATGAAAAATTCAATCAATATTGGTTTGAAAATATCCTAAAAATACGTAATTGTACAGAAGAGATGTTTTTGTCTGTATTATGTAAATAAGATAGTAGTAATACTATTTACATAACATTTACAGTGTAGTGAATATGATAAGTAAACTAAGGATGATTTAACATATATTCATGGAAATCTATGCTATGCTATTTTGTATAAGGACTTGTTGGAGCAGTAGTGGATTTCAGAATCTATAAAGGATTGGAGCTGGGGGAAAATCCTGGAGCCAGTTTCCCTCAGAGGTGGTGGGAAATAATATCCCTTAGATTCTCCCAATATCAATGAGTTTGTATATAGAAACCATCTTGATTCTTTGCTTTTTTCATTTTTTAAAGGAACTTTTCAGGTCCAGACCTCCTCTTGGGTTAAGGTTTCAGTTAAGTAGAAATCTTACCTTTCTTACCTTTTTTCCTTGACTACTTTGATCCCCTCTTCAGACACTGGTTGGCACAGAGAGAGCCTCTGAAATGACCCTGCCTTCTCCCTGTGCCACTGACTTAGAGTTCTCTGAAAACTTTCTCTCAATGTTTCACTTGCCAAATTAGACTTCAGTGACATGAACTGCCTAACCTTCCACCCTAAAGTCTCATCCTCTCGTTAAGCCTCTCCAATCTCTAATCGGAATGTTACAAGGGATCCCAGTTTCACTTCTTACAGGCCTTTTCTTGATCACCATAATACACTGAGACTTGAACATACTCCCGTTAGGATAACTCCAATCAGGACAACAACCCTTCTGTGAAGCCAAAATTCCCTCTCAACCGAAAGCACTTTAACATCTGATACTGTGCTTCAACATTTCATCCTTGCCCCACACTTACCTCATTATGCTCCACTGCAAATTTATATTCTCCTTGCTCTTTCTGTCAGCCAATACCAGTGGAATTCTCCAAATTCATCATCATTGTTCCAGAAATATTATCTGACAGGTGAACAAAACCTGTAATTTGGAAAACAAATAGAAGAAGAAATTAGAATAAACAGAGACCATACATACGATGGAAGAAAAAGTCAGAGACAAAAAAAAAATCTATATATAAGGGGGGCTCAAAAGTTCATAAAATGTAATTAAAATATAAATATTTCATGAACTGTCACGAACTTTTTGAAGCTACCTTGCAATAACTTCTAAAAGCAATTTGAACCAATGTTTCATTCAATGAAAGCAAAATTTTGTATTTAAATATGTAAAAGTGAGCAATATTTCTTAGAAATTTAAATTTGATACAGATCCCATATGGGCATGGGATCATATCCTAGATACTCCTTATCTAGTTTTCTGGTAATGGCTCCCTGGGAATAATACAGCAAATGAGGGTGGCTTTGTAAATGACTTAAGGAAAAGACAGCTAGTAAGTTTAGACTGTGAATCAATGAAAACAGCATTTCACGTCATCAAGATGTGGGGAGGGCTCTGCACAGGAAGTGGCTCCCAGGTTTTAGGTATCTGTGAGATTATCTGCTTAGAAGTTCAGAAAGCCATTTGCTTTCAGTGACTGCTCAGGGCTGGGAGATGACACTGGAGCAGTACCACTTAGGTTCCACAGCACATATATATCAAGAACTGAAATGAAGAACAACAGATAAAATTACTTGTGCTGTAAACATAAAGAAGCAGGAGATAGCCTTTTGTCCAATTTCTGTGTAGTAATGTCCAACATTATTGAATACTTACTGCAGGGCAGCCCAAATGTGAATATTTGAGATGCGCTAGGTTTGACATGACCCAGTTTATTAGATAAGGAAACAAAGATCCCGGAACCAAAATCACACGAACAAGGCAGACAGCCAACAGGTTGTAGGGATCTGAGAGTTGAATCCAGGATGAAATGAGTCATAGCAACCTGCACCGAACTTTGTGTTTTTCTAGTTTCCCCACACACAATTAGGATGCAAAAGTTCTTCAATCGAGTTCTCTAAAAATATATGGAACCTGTTCTCTGTATCAACATCATCAAATCTCTTTATAAGTCCCACACTGAAGATCATATTTTTTCCCAACAGAAACAAAGTACTTAGTACTGAAAGCAAACCTCTTAAGTCTTTCTTTAAATTTTCTGATCATGCACAGTTCTGATAAAATGAATGTTAATCACCAAAAACAGTGTATAAAAATAGAAGTAAAAATGATGGTAGAATATCTATCTAATAAATAAAATGACATGGTGTACATGTGTTTGAGAGCATTGGAAACAAGTAGAAATGCTCATTAAAATTAAAATCATATAGATGGGTTTCTGTTCTAGAATATTAATCCATGCATGTTGATATTTGAGACCAATGCATATATAATTCTACAATTCAGATTTTTCATTTTTCAATTTGACTTTACCTTTGCCAACTTTATTTAATTAAACTTCTAATTAAATAACTTCCAACTAAAATATTCATTAAATTGCATTTGGCAATGATGATTTATACCATATATGGTCATCAAAGAGTTGTACTCTATGATTCCAAAGTCCAAGGCAAATCATGCATAACATTCACTAATTCCAGAGAAAACATAAAAAGTCTCATTGAGGGTGATATGGGCTTGTTCTGCTTACAGGTGTAACCAATGATAGGCAGCCTGTTGTTCAGTAATCCACACTGCCCCTGCAGAGTGTACAACATTAAACAGTTCATAAGTAAACAAGCACAACTGATTCATTGTCCAACGAGTCAAACATGTTCCCTGTGTTTCTATAAACCACAGCTGTATTATTAGTCTTAAAATGACCCTCCCCACCAGGTTCTATTTAACATTGGTTTAGCCTGAATGATGGGGTGGGGGGACGGTTATCCAAAAAGCCACTCTCCAGGAATAGAATTCTCTTTCTAATGGGAGATGGGCAATGTTATGAGTCTTGCTGCAAGAGGGTAGACAGAGTATAAATCTCATTTGATATTGTTAGTATTGCTTCTGTCTTTCTAAGGTTTAATGATCAAGATTTCTAGGACAGAAAATTTAATCTTTCTTATAGTTTCAGGGTCTCACAGAGAAATGAAGAATATGCCTAAAAGTTACAATATTTGAGGAGAGTTTGTTTAATGAAAGAACCATTTGCAAAGTAGGCAACGGGTATGGAAATCATAGGTATGACACAGTACCTTGCCTGGTTCCATTGTTCATATTTTCAACTTGAAGGGTCTTTGTCTTACTTCTTTTCTGTTGCTGTAACAAAACATCTGAGGGTAGGTCACTTTTTAAAGCAAAGGGGTTTCTTTTGACTTACAGTTCTGGAGATCAGGAACTCCAAAACTACAGTGCTGGCATCTGCTCAGCTTCTGGTTGAGACACCTATAATACATGTTGGCATCACAGGATTAGAAAGGGACAAAGGCACATAGATAAGGAGCAAAAGACTTTGAAGCAGGTATCCATCTTCCACTGCAATAACTTGTTCTTCTGGTAACCAAATGTTTTGTGATATTAATGCAGTCTTAAGAGAACTAACACAGTCCCGTGAAAAAGATATTTAACCCTCTCATGAGGATGGATCTTTTGTGACATCAAATATATTTTAAAGACTCTACTACCTCTTAATGTCATTACATTAGGGGTGAATATCAACAAGAGCTTTGTTGGGGACATCTTGTCTTTATATCTTCACAGTGTTAGAGAGTTGCTATCAAGACCGAGAGAAATAGGAAGAAGGCTGAGAAAACAAATTCTCAATCCCCAAAAACTGGATGATAACTTCCTACTTGGAAGGCAGAGAAAGAGGGAGTCTGTTTGCAGTCCACATCTCAGGGCACAAGGCAAGGATTTTGGGACACCCACTAGGCAGTGTGGACACGGGTTCCATTCATCTCCGTATCCTCTACCCGTGACTGGGAGTTAATTACTATGGTAAAAAGGACTAACTCCTTTTATTGTTTGGAAAGAGCTTGTCAATGTAATCTGAAAAAATTTTAAAAACACCAAATCAGACATTTTTGTGTTATTCCTAAATACATAAATCAGGTTTACTTCAAAGCCCACTAAGTTGATGGTCTTCTCAAAGCAAGAAAGTTGATGGGTTTACTTAGCAGCACTTCTATTTTTGGAGTTAAGTTCATATTCACAGGTTGAGTGCGTTCACTGAGACTTCCTGTTGTTGTCTTTTGAAAGTTATTTTAATTATGGTGCCCACCTTTCAAAACTATGTATCAAGCTGAAATCACGCTTTGGACCATGGATTTTCCATGTTTCATCTTTTCATGGTTTTATTTTTCTATTTGCACCTTTTCCCCTCCTCTTTTTTTTTCCTTTCCCATTCTGTGATTGACGTTCTGGAGATAGAGGATAATTCATTTGAGACAAAATCCAAAAAGTCAAAAGCCAATTGTTGAAGCTGGTATTTGGGCCAGCAGTTGTTGTTGATTAAACCTGCACATCTCAGTTAAGAATGCCTGGGTTTCACAGCTAGATCTGGCAAGTGATTCAGCAAAAGCTGTAACTACAGGCCTTAGTAGGTAGCCGTGATTGCTCATGTAATTGAGTTCCTTTCACCCACGTGGGAAATTTGAATTAATTGAGTTTTAGCTCCTAGTTTTGGCTGCAGTCAAGCCCTGGCTATTATAGGCATCTGGGTAGTGAATCAATGGTTGGGGGCCATTCTGTCTCAGACTTTCTCTCAGAGCCTCTTCTAACAAAATTTAAAAATATATATTTTTGAAAAAAAAAATCAATCTTGTAGTGAATACAAACACCAAAAAGAGTTCTTACTCTGATTATTCCATCCTGGTTAAGTGACAATCACCATACCCTCAAAGCCCTCGCTTCCTTTTTTCATTTTTGTGTCCAAAGCAGTATGATATTTAAATCCTCAGCACACTATGACTATCTCTCACAAAAACAAGGTCAAACACGGAATGTTTGCCTGGCTGAATTTCATTAATGATACGCTAACCACTTAACACTGGAGAAGAATTTCAATATATAAGATTACTTCAAGGTTTTTATTCTCCAAGGCTATGTCCAAAAGGAACTTCTGCAATCCCTTCACTAATTTGTTTCATATTTTATACTCATCTCCCACTTCCTCTATAGTAAGTTCTTCCAATTATTTTACCCACCCCATTCAAGTCTTTCCATGTCAAAACTAAGAAAATGACATAATATGTAGTGTGTCAGTGACCAATAAAGCTCAGTCTGACCTCATTAATGCAGCCCAGTGTTCAGTGTTACCCTGTTTAGTCTCCCAACCCTCTCCACCTCCCACTCCAATTGCCAGATATCTCTCATTCCCTCTCCTACTCATAAAACCATTTTCTCAATCCCTCTGACTCCAGCTCATAGTCTCTCTTTAGCCCTGCTTAATTTTTTTGTCTTCTGTTTACTCAATCTTTACATATTAACTCTGGAGTGATTTATTCCGTATTAAATTATCATGCTGGTGATAATTGCTTTTCTTTGATAATGATTGTTATGACTACCATCATTGGCTTTCTGTGTCTGCTTTAGCCCTACTACTGGAAAATGAGTTTCCATTAACTGTGCTATTTTCTATTTTATAACGATGGAGCTCTTCTGCCTACCCTCTCAACCTGCACCCCAACTTACTTTACAGCATTTGCTTTGCCACACATTGGATACCAATGACAGAATTAGACAGTAAATGTTCCTGTTACTTGGGAATAAATAAACCAAAAGAAGCAGTGCTGACTTATAAAAGGAATATTACAAACAACTGGGAAAAACAAATATTTCACAGTATAACTTAAGGACTTGTTTTCCTGAGAAATGTATGAGGTAAGAAGATGAGGTGGATGACAGGAGAACTGTGGCTTATTTGGGCAGGATGAGGAAAGAAATCACAGTCTCTCCTCTAGCTATGGACCAGTTAACGGTCTCACGGAGTGCGGGAGCTCAACTTCTGGTTGATAAAGCCTTTAAGCCATTGTGCTCGCTCTCCAGATAAACTGATTCCATTCAGCACATTATTAATTAATAGATTTTTAAAAATCCTACAGAATATTACTGTTTTGGACATAGCTTCTATACTAGGTTCCAACAGACCAGGCTAAAAATCACATTGGGGTCACTCATGCTGAAATCCCATATCATCATGTTGAAACTAAACTGCTTATCTGACCTTCACAGAAATCGGAGTTAACAGCCACATCTCCTAAACATGCCAGCTTCAATTTGCATTGTACTGGCGTTCCCTATGTTTTGTTATACAGAAACTGTAACTGAAAGCTGCCTGATGTTAACGAGAAATAATCACATATTTCTTTTGCTTTCTTCAGCCCTTTTCTGTCTGAAAACCAAACTTATCGCCTTTGCTCATCACAGCACTTATTCTATTCTATGGAATGATATGTTGTCCAATTCTATAACTGAAAATACAGCTAATTTAGATCTTTAAGTTGTTGCAGTTTTGTTTTTGATCCAACCTAACTGTTGAGAAATGCAAATGTGAACATATTTTTAAAATTTAATCATTTGTCTGGCTTCCAAGGCCCTCCTGATTTTGGTTATGATCACAACCTGTTTAAAAATGAGGTTTCATCACTATATAACTATTCATCTTTTTTTGAGGAAGCACATAATTATATTTCACTTAACAGACAAGAGAAAGCCATGGTAAAGATGGGTTGAGTCCAGATCTTTATGAATTGGAAAGCCTGTTGCCATCACAAATGTCATTTCCTGACATGGATTGCCATTGGAAAGGAATACAAGTACATTTTTGGGCCAGTGTGGTGCAAAGGCCAGTATGGTACAAAAGGAATGGTTTACAAAAGCAATAGAGGGTTCATCAGCCATGAACCTTTCTGCTGAAAAGATGTATAGTCACAGTAAATTAAAAGGTCATTAAAGCTAAAATTATTTACCACAGAGAAAAAATAATTATATTCTTATATAAAAACTCATACTTTGATGGATCTCTGGATATTTGATTTTAACATCAATATCATTATCTTTATTATTCCTTATCATTAATTGTATCGTGATTTTGGCTCTTTTAAAATTCTCTAGACAATTACTTTTCCATGTCTCAGAACTCTTATACGTAAAAGGGGGATTAAGCACAAGCATAGCTCATGAGTTTGTTGTAAAAACAAATGAACTAATACAAGAGCACTTCAACATGCTCATGGAGAAATGGAATTAAAAGAGAAGTTTATTGACTGAAATCCATGAATATATTTTTTATAATACTCATTTTCTTGAACATTTTTTGAAGATCCCTCTTATACATGGATTTCCAAACCTTTTTCACCAAAATAAATGCATCTTTTAGTTCCATCCTCCATGCACTTTTTGAAGTACCCTCATTAGTAGAAAGTGCTTATGACCAAGCCTTATACTTACTGTTCTCGGTGGCAGCTATTACTTGAATCACTGTCATTATTCTCATTTGGCTTTCTTCACATTAGCTCGTCTGAGAAGATGAAATTAGCGTTATTACACTTTCACAGTAGAAGAAAAATAAAAGCTTGGAGAAGTGAAGCAACTTCGACAGTGACAGAGTTGGTCAGGGTGGGATTCTTTCTGAAACAACTGTGTTACCAAGAATGCTGGAATCTGAATTTCATTCATCCCAGGCTACAGGGATGTGGAAAGCAGAACATGCTTGGCACTTTCTATTTAGTAACATTTTCAATACAGAAAAGTCTCTGGCTTCCTTGGCTTGATCTGTCTTTGCATTCTTTCTTTCTGGGCACACTCGCACCCCCGCCCCCCGCAATTAGAAACTATACAACAGAAGTAAGAAGAAGTGGCAATCCAGCAGGTGAATCAGCTACAAAAAGGTGTTTATGCTCTTTGTCCATTTGTACTCAGAACTTCAGTGCTTGACTGTGCTTCACTAGCAATTCGTCTTATAAATCAATCTGGCAAGGCATCAGTTTTAAAATCCATTACATTGAATCAGGAGTGGAGTTTACAGCTAATATGCCAACAGGGCGCCCTTACACAACAGTGACCTTTTCAGCTGGCATAAACCAGTATTTTTTTCAGCTCTCCCTCTCTCCATGCTCTGGTCGATTCTGTTCCTGCCTATTACTTTATGCACAGAGAAGGGCCAAAGTGTTGACTCTAAATCTCCTCAGAAAAATAGATATTGATAAAATGATTACGCTGCTTCTGCAATTCTTTTTTTATATAATATTTATTTGTTTGAAAGGGAAGGAAAGAATGACAGGAGAGAAAAGAAAAGCAAAAAGTAGGGGGAAATGGGAAAAGGGAGAAGGGGCAGGAGGTATCCCATGTGGGTAAAAAGAACCTACGTACTTGGGCATCATCTGTGGCCTTATAGGTGTGCTGGTGAAACAAAACAAAACCGGATTCATAGTGTGTACTCAAATCAGGTTTTTCACCGTGTGTGTGTGTTACATGTAGTGACCTTTCCCGACATTGTTTCTTATTCCTAATTCTCCTTTCAATTTCTAACCATACTAACTGTCACCAAAAAACGTTCAATATTTCTTTTTAAGCCACCCATTCATTTCCTCAGTGAAATTTCGAAAAAAAAATTATTTTCTGGTAAGCCAGCCATGAAAACCTTATTTGCCAAAACCCAAATCTATCATTTTCCTTCTTATCTTTGGCAATGCTTCTCCAGCATTTAATCAAGTGGGCCAATCTTTGCTTCTTGAAAATGTTTATTCCCTTTGCATCCATAATTCCAGTATTCTGTCACTTTACTCACCTATCTGATGATTTACTCAATATCACAGTATTGGATGTCTCAGAGTTTTTTTTTCCCATTAACTTCTATAGCAGACTGTTTTCTCTCCCACACCTCCCAATACAGTCCATATCCTAACCTCCAGAGTTATAAATATGTTACCTTATATAGCAAAGGCAAAATTTAGGATGTGATTGTGTTAAGGATCTGCAGGTGGCAAACATCATCATTCCTGGGTTATCCAAATGGATCTAATGTACCACATGGGTATTTATAAGAGATAAAAGTCACTATAGAAGACCTGGCAATAGAAGCAAAGGTAAGAGAGAAAGGGAGGGTGGGAGGGAGGGAGAGAAGGAGAGAAGGAGGTAGGGAGGGAGGAAGAGGAGAGAGAGGAGAGAGAGAGAGATTTTTGAAGATACTAAATTGCTGTAAATTGCTGTTTTTGAAGATGGTAGAAGGGGCCATACCCAGAGAAAGTGCATGGCCTCTAAAAGCTGGGGGAAAAAAGGAAGGAAATTAATTATCCCACTGGAAATTCTAGACGGAATACAGTAGACTGTTTATATTCATGGATTCTGCCTCCCAGGGATTCAAATATTCAGTTTTACCTTCAGGATGCATTCTGATTTTAACCACTCTTATGGCTGCTACTCTAGGACAAGCCAGGGTCATTCATTGACTTAGCTTTCCAGATGTGGGTTATTCTTTCTCCCTTCACTCTGTTCTCTGTAGAGTTGCAACAGTGCATTTTTAAAAAAATCATAAAACAGGGTGTATTAATTCTCATGTTCAAAAATTCTCTAAGGGTTCACCCCTCACTTTGCAAACAGTCTGAACTCTCTTCCTCCCTTCCTCTTTCCTTCCTCTTTCCCCTTCCTTCTTCCCTTTCTCTTCCCTCTTTCTGCTTCCTCCCTCCCTCCCTCCATCCTCTTCTCCTTTCTTTTATCTCTTTCTTTTTTTCTTTCATAAACTCTAGAAAATATACAGAAGGATATGCATAAGTCTTTTGTAAATATAAGGGGCTTGAATCTAGGGATTTGGGTGAGCACGGGGATCCTGAATCAATCTCCCATGGATATCAAAAAATGGCTATATAGCTATGCCTACACCTTGATTTAAGGATTTCTGATGTCCCAAACTCTATGATGATAGATCTATATTATTTTGATGATTCTGATAGTTTGCGGTGATTTATTACAGCATCAGTACAAACTAATAAAAATGTCTTTTCAATTTTTTATTTCTCATTTTGAAAATTCTCCCAAACTCTGGAGTTGACAAATATGTTCTGCCCATTTTGTACTTGGATACTTCACCTCTATGCTAACACAAAATTTGTTCAATGTCAAAACTGTTGACTAAAAATTTGTTACTGGGTCTGGTGTGGTAGCCTAGTAAAGTCCTTGCCTTGTATGCACTGAGATCCCAAATGGGCACCAGGTCTAAACCCAGTGGCTCCATTTCCCATCCACCTCCTTGCTTGTGGCCTGGGAAAGCAGTCGAGGAGGGCCCAAAGCCTTGAAGCAAAGGAAAAGGCTCTGAAGCAAAGAAAAACCTGGAAGGTTGAAGTACAAGTAACTGCAAGGTGGGATTAGAAGGAGTAAACAGAAATAGTAAGAGATGGAGTCAAGCATAGCCAGTGACTTGTTTGGTCATAAGTAGGAATTCTGATTGTTTGCAGAGTGAGGTTGGAAACAATTAGAGCATTTTGAACATGGGTGTTGATATGCTCTGTTTTAGGGTTAAAAATTACATTGTTGCCACTCGATAGAGAACAAAATGTAGGGAGAAAGCATAACCACATCTGGAAAGCTAAGTAAATGAATGACCCTGGTTTGTCCTAGAGTAGCAGCCACCAAGGTGGTCAGAATCAAAATGTACCTTGAAGGTAAATCTGACAACTACTACTAAATGATTGATGTTTAAAGCGAGGATAGAAAAGAGTCCAACAAAAAACCTTAAGTTTTGAGCAATTGGAAAAATGCAATTGCCATTACATAAACTCAGGACAACTGCAAGAATAGTAGGCTTGGTCAATGAATACCAAATTTTGGTCTCTTACGTGTTAAGATGGACTTCTTTTAGACATCAAAGCAGAGATGTCACAACGCTAGTTGAATATTGGTGTGTAAGTTTACTGATAAAGCAGGCACTTCAGCTGAACACACTTTGGGGAAATTATTTTGGAGGAAATTATTAGCATGTAAATGATGCTCAAAGTCACAACACTAGGTGAATTTACATAAGGAAAACCTCAAGATAAAACAGAATTCTGAGAAATGAGCCCTGGAGGACTCCATCTCAGAGGCATGGAAAGATGAGAAGCCAGTAAGGGAGATTCAGAAAAACCAGCCAGTGATGCAGAAGGCAAGTGGGGAGGATGTATTGCAAAAGCCCAATGAAGAACATGTTTGTAAAAGGGGAGTTATCACCTGTGTCAAATGCTGTTGAATACTTGGGGAAAATGAAGACACACAACTCAGCATTTGATTCGGATGGAGCTCTGTTCACTATGACAGTCATTATTTCTAAGCAGTGGAGAGGATAACATTGTGCTTAGAGTTGGTTCAAAGAGAAAAGGAAATGAATTGGAGACAGTAAAGTACAAGCAACAGTTTTGCTACAAGAGTAAGAAGAAAATGGGGCCATAGCTGGAAGGAGACACAAAATAACAGCATTTTAAAAATTGGAAATATTGTATCTAAGATTGGAGGTTTTATAAAAAAATATATGCTGAGTAGGATGATGCAATAAATAGGGTATGATTTTTGTAGCAAAGATCTCAGGTAATACGAAAGAGCGAGTTCAGTGTACAAATGCAGTGGTTCGTATTATTCATTTACATAAGTAGTAGAGAGAAAATACTAGTTGTGGTAGAAGAAGTTATGGATGAGAATAAAAATGAGTGATGATATGTTAGAGGGTTGGCAAAGAGAAAAGGAGGTAGGAAATTACAACGCAACGAATGTTATGGCAGCATTACAAGTAAAACAAGAAACATTTGCTAAGCACTGATGAACGTCCATTTGGCTAGTGGTTAGGAGTCATAATAGGATGTAAGAATAGTTAGGTAACAGATTAATGAGCTAGAAACATAGAGTTCCGGAGGGCCTTTTGATGAAGCAGGCTAAATCACAAACTGAGCTGCTGGCATCCCATATTGAAGCACTGGTTTGAATCTAAGCTGTGCTGCTTGCAATCCAGCTAATGTGCCTGGGAAATAGTGGAAGATGGCTTAAATAATTTGGCCTCTGCCACCTACACTGGAGACCTAAATGGAGTTCCAGGCTCATGGTTCAGTTTGAGCCAGCTCTAGGCACTATGGCCACTTGGGGAAGGAACCAGCAGTTGGAAGATGTGTGTCTTTCTGTCTGTCTCTACCCCTCTCATTCTGCCATCAAAGAAATAAAATAAATCATTAAACATGCACACATACACACACACACAGAAGGTCGTGGTCACAATTTGTGATATTTTCTGCTGTGATTAAAAATATTCTACATCATGAATGAAATGCAATGACCTGTGGTTTTGGTTTTTGGTTTAGGCTTTTTTTTAAAAAAAATATTTTCTTTTTATTTGAAAGGCAGATTAACATGCATATATGTATATAGGCCTATATATGTGTATGTGTATGTGTGTGTGTGTGTGTGAGAGAGAGAGAGAGAGAGAGAGAGAATTTTATCGACTGTTTTCACTCCCCAAATGTGCACAGCAACTGGTGACTGACCAGGCTGAAGCCAGAAGCCAGGAATTCAACACTTGGGGGCCAGGGAATCTCAGTAATTAAGCATCCTGCTGCCTCTCATGATGCATATTAGCAGGAAGTTTAAAGTGGAGGCAAAGCCAGGACTTGAATCCAGACACTTTGATATGGAATGCAGGCTGGTATTCCTGAGCCTATGCTAATAAACTGTGGTTTTGATGGAGAACCGAGGTAAAAGAACACAGGAGTAAAAGGACATCGACCCTATTTCACAGTTCTATAAATAACATCTAAGAGAGCTGCAAAGGAAGCATTATTGTCTTCAGGAAGTAGCCAAATTAAGATTAGAACGTATGTCTCCGTCTACAACACCAGCATCTCTGCTGCTCCACTTCTGATGCATCTCTGTGCTTACAGACTGGGAAAGTAGCAGAGCATGGCCCAAGCCCAAGTCCTAAGACCCTTCGCCCACATGAGACACCTGGAAGAAACTGCTGGTTCCTGGTTTTGGAACAGCCCAGCTCTAGCTGTTGTAGCCATTTGGTGAGTGAAACCAGCAGATGAAAGATCTCTCTGTCTCTCCTTCTGTCTGTAACTATGCCTTTCAAATAAAAATAAATGTTTTATATGAAAATTATAATAAAAAGATTGAACAAAATATTAAAATATGAGGTAAATTATACCCAAGATTTGGCTGATGACATGTTTTGAGTTTCTGAGGACGTAGAACTGAGGATCAACGAAGTATCAGAGATCAGATTTCCATAGTGCAGAACTGAATAGGGAGAAAAATCCAGATTAGGAGCTTAATTATGTCTTTACAATATGCTCAGTACCACGGTCATTCTCCAATATTTAATAAATTGTGTCTAGGCTTTGTAATATTAAATACTTACATTCCTCATACATCAGACACATTCAGCCACACAAAATGTCAAACAAATGAAAATTTAAATAGTAAACCTAAGCTTATAATTGTTATATTTATTTGAGAAGGAGAGGAAGAAGGGCAGAGAAAACGAGGAAGAGTAAAAGGGTGCTAGTCTGTTGGTTCACTCCCTAAATATTACAACAATGGGGGCTGAGCCCAGCCAAAGCCAGCAGCTAAGAACTGCGTTTGCGTCTTCCACAAGAGCAGTAGAGACCCAATTACTTGAGTTATCACCTGCTGTCTTTATGGGGTCAGGAAGCTTACATTTAAACAGGAGCTAGGACTGAGACTCAGGTACTCCGACCTGGGATGCATGAGTCCCAAGTGGTAGCTTAACCATCACACCAAATGTTCACTGCCTAGTCAAAAATCCTAATGAAGCATCACTTAATATGCCACTAAACTGCTCATTAAAATCCTTCTTTAGGTACACATCTCTGCTTTTGCAATTTTGCAAAGATGAAGTTACTTTGATTTAGAGGAACCCAGCAAAAATTTATACTATCACAATAACTTACTAGATACGTTGTAAAAAATTCAAAGTACTTTGTAGCATATACAGTTATTTGGAGTAAATCATATTTAAGATTTAAATGCTTTTAGTTGCCACCAGAATACTATAAAATATTTATTAAGCTTTTGGAAAAACTGCTGTTTCTCTTTTCTCTCCCTGTTTCTCCAGAAACACACACACACATGCAAGCGCATCACACACTCTTCCAAAGTAGCTATTTGTAAAAATCTGTGTACATCCCCCAAAATAGATTTCATACTAATGTCACTTATTAGAAAAAGATTTGTTTCTAAAGGATTATTCCTTTGTCTTTCAGAAAACAATATATCAGTAACCGCTAGTATATACAGATTTTTTTTTTTAAATCTTTTTTCTCACCACACTAGTGGATGTCATTTGCTGGAGAGGTTGGGATAATGCCTGGTGAAAATACACATTTCTAAAAGAATCCTACTGATACTACAGGTAAAGATTAGCAGTGGATAAGAATTGCAGGCTGCTCAGTTAATTGATATTTTTCCTTTCTAGAGGATAGCTATTCCTTTATTTTCAGGAAATAAACTGTAGTTGGTGTATCACAGACTAATCTCAACATGTACACTTGAACTCTCTCCACTTGTAGGACATATGGTGCTAAATGGAAAGCTTGGTACCTATTTAATAAAGGAAATTATATGAACACTAATCCTTCCCATTTGTTTCATGTATTTATGTTGTCATCATTCTCCTGGGTAAAACCTGACTCAGAAGATAAATAACCAGAAACAATAGTTTACATTGCTAGTATAACCTACCTCTTTTCTTACCATATGTACATTCTTTGTTCTTCATATGACTGAAAGCTCTTTTTAATCATTTTCTTTCAAACTAATCATAATCATCATACTGGTCATGCACATTTCATTTTTGAATCTACGAATCTTGTTAGATATCAGCCCTGGGAGCTCCTCGATGAAAGCAGATCGATCCTAAAAACAAAACATTCTATTCTTTAGTTACCGCGACGTTAGAACTTCCAGTGTTGGAGTTTAAAAGTCCTTCTTAGTGTCTTTCCCTAAAAGGTAGGCAGTTTATAAAACCAGGCAGTTTATTAAAAAATGTCCTATTCATTTATGAGTATTGCCAGTTCAGAACTTAATTCAGTTACTTCAAGATACCATGTTAATTATAATACGCTAATTTTAAATAAAGCAATCAGGCATAGTGCTTTCAACTCTGGGACTCTTTAACTGAACTTCCCAGATCAAATGCAACTTGAAGGTGATTACTGAAGAGTTTCCAAGTATCTTGGATTTCCATAAAGATTCATTTGAAAGGAGGAGTGATATACTAACACACTGAGAAAGAGAAAGAGAGAGACACAGCGTGCATCTGCTGATTCACTCCCCACATGGCCACGGAATCTAGGGCTGGGCCAGACTGAAGCTAGAAACCAGGAGATGCATAAATCTCCCATGTGAATTGAGTGGGAGGGACCCAAGTACCTGGACCATTTTCTACTGCTTTCCAAGGTGCATTAGCAGGGAGCTGGATCAGAAAGTGCAGCAACTGGGTCTCAAACCAGCACACACATGAGATGCAAATCCTGCTTTCTTGGCTTTGAGTGTGGCCATATTAGGATTGATGGCTGGCATTTTATTGATGAAATTTGTCATTAAAGGTTTTATATCCCTTCAGAACATCAATGTTGGTACTAGTGATAATAAGAGCAAAAACTGTAAGGACTCTGTTTACACGCACACGCATGTGTGTAGTAAAACAACTCTTTGTTATAAAGTAAAAGAATGATTAGGAAAGAGAAATGTCAATGTGCAGTTGCATATTACAATTCTAAATGAAACTCCTGATGGTTGATCTCCCCCTACAACAACACTTTAGTGGCAAGCATTGTGGCACAGAAGGTTAAGCCACCACTTGCAATGCCAGCATTTCATCTGGCTAGTGGTTTGAGTCCCAGATGCCCCACTTTGGACCCAACTCCCTTTCTAATGCCTGGGGAAAGCAGTGGGAAATAGTCCATGTTCTTGGGCCCCTGCACCCACATGAGAAATCCAGAGGAGCTCCTGGCTCCTAGCTTCAGACCTGTTCAGCTCTGGCCATTGTGGCCATTTGGGGAGTAAACCAGCAGATGGAAGATCTCTTTCTCATTCTCGTACACACTTTTCAAAAAATAAATAAGTAATAAATCTTTAAAACACACAGTTCAGCTTTGGGAAGGTATTTGATCTAGTCGTTAAGATACCCACATGAATCCAAGTCCCAGTTCTGCTTTCCATTCCCACTTGCTGCTAATGCACACTGCAAAGGATGGCTTAAGTAATCATGTCATTCATGTGGGAAATAGAATTTGTTCTGACACAGTATTCTTATCCCTTGACATCACAGATAAGTCCTCTGACTTCTACGGGCAAGAGCTAGGCTTCAGCATTGTGCTTGGTCTAGAATGAGCTGCAGTTGCTCTAAGACTCAATTTTGATCATATTGATCCAGAGGTCCTGCCCGCTTCAGTGACTGTTTAGTGGAGGCAGATAAGGCAGTAAGCCTCACAAGATGACTTACTGCCAAAAACACAGAAAGGAATTGGGAAATAAATGCATGTCCTCCCTCTCTTTCAAACATAAGCAGGTGATTCAGAGGCTGTGATTCCATGCATCCTTCCTGAAGACATCTTATGTCACCAGTTAGCTAGATGCCCTGTGCAACTGTGGCCACTTCAGTAATCCAGTTTGTATTGGCTTTTGTTCCTTCCTTAACTAAAATTTGCCTTTCCTTCTTTTCTCTGTTCACTGAGATTGTGTCTTTTTCCAAAAACAAGGCATAAAAGTCACTTCCTCCTTCCCTCCTTTTCTCTTCTTCTCTTTGCCTTCCAAATATACAAAGAATAATTACAATGATTTATGAATATGACATTGTAAACCCAGAGATAAACTCTTAATGCTATTATCCCTTTTACAATAATACAATCTAAATTAAATATTGGATTTATCACTTCATACAATGGATAAAACTGTAATAAATGACACTAATTGTACATTGCAGATATTTTTTTGCTGAAGTTAAACTGGTGCTCACCAGTGATATTACATATATAAATATTACGATATGTCATATGATGACTCAATTATACTTTTTTGCTATTTAAACAATTCCTGGACCTTTAATTTTACAGATATCATTTAGTTCTTTTATCATGAGAATGTTCTGCTCACACATTCATCTTGCTTCTTTATCTTTGAGCCTAGAACAATCACAGTAGAGCATCACTGTAAAGCACACAGATTTCTGCAGGATACTACATCAGACTCTTAAATAAGCAGCTTAATTCAAAATTGGATATTTTCATACACTAACTTTTCTTCAGGCAAATCCCTAGGAGTTTTTGAGTGTGTTATAATAGTCTAGAGATATCACTGCGCAATGACAGGTGCTAGAAAGTTTTCATTTGTGGTATGAAGGGAGGCTATCAAGAGCAAAGTCATGTGCTTCTCAGCATATTAAAATGTTAACGTTATCACTTCATGACTTTATGTGCAAAGTATCCACTTAAGCACAAGCACAAACATGAGGTAACATTAACATAATCCTCAAAATGGTCATTTACATGGCATGCATGTTATTTTGTTCATATTAAGTACAATGGGAATGGAAACCCACATGTAAGAAGAAATCTCTTAATAAGGCTATGGACACACAAACATTTTTTCTATATACTCTGAATGAGATGAAGCTTTATATTGGGTAGACAAGTTCTAAGACTATGGATTTTATTTGTCATCTCATTGTGTGAATTAGGTAATAAGCCATTGTCTTCACCTCAGAAAAAAATGTACACATGTACATTTTGAAAACGGTACATTTAGGAATGTCCCATGCCAACTTGCGTACTAGAATAATTATATTATTTCATTGAAGTCCTCTAATTATCTTAGTAAGTAGTATCCTGTAGAGAAATCTGGAAGTAACATAATTATTTTCCCTTTTGTATGGTAATCGCTTTTTCTCCATGATTCCCTTAGGATAGCTTTTTCTTAATATTAGAATATCAATAACTTTACCAGTTACTTTTCCTAGAGAATAGCCAGATTTGATCTTCAGAGTCAAAATTTATTTCGAAAAAGCATCCTTCTATCAAATTCTGAATATGCTTGCCTATCTTTTCTGTTTTTTTTGTCTCTTTCATCATTTTTTTCAAGACTTATTTTATTAGAAACTCAGATATACAGAGAGGAGGAGAAACAGAGAGAAGATCTGTCTGATGATTCACTCCCCAAGTGGTGGCAATGGCCAGAGCTGAACCAATCCAAAGCCAGGAGACCAAAGCCTCTTGTGGGTCTCCCTATTGCCATCCTCATGGGATTAAAATTTCACATATTTTAGATATGTCCATATATATTCTATATACCTTATACTGTCTGTAAAATTGTCTTGTCCCTGTCTCTTCATACCTTACTCCTGAACATTTTATTTTGAAATACATTCCAGTTCCACATTTCAACAGGTATCTCTAATCTTCTTTTCCTCATTTTTAAGAAATTTATTAAGACATTAGACGCTCAGGGTCACAGAAAATGCATGATAATTACAACAAATTCTCTCAATTCTCATGTTAATGTGATAGCAACACAGAGAGAATAGAATCAGTGTAGTTCATGTAGTTTTAAGAAAGTACTTCCTTCCTCCCACTTTCCCTTCCTTCCTTTCCTCTTTCTCCCGCTCCTTCTATCTTCCTTCCCAACTCCCTTTGTAAGTTTTGGAACTATATCTTAAAGCTTACATTATAATCAAAGACTTATTGTTCCACTAAGAAAAGTGCTGAACAAGCAAAAATTAAAAGACCTTAGTTCACCAAGAATATAGGCAAGGGTTATAACAACATTCAGATGAAAAGATGACCATTTCACTGATACATACTCTCACTGTAAAAATATTTTATTTAGTTAATTATTCGAAAGGCATTGTGATAGAAACACAGAGAGCGGGCGAGAGAAATCTTCCATCTGTTGGTTCATGTTTCAAAGAGGTAAAAGGAGGGGATGGATCCAGATGAAGTCAGGAGTCAGGAATTCCAACTGGGTCTCCCATGTGAGCAGTATGGGTCCAAGTCCTTGGGTCATCATCTTCTGCCTTTTTAGGCACATTATCAGGGAGCTGGATTGGAAATGACATACTAGGGACTAGAATCAGGCACTCTGCTGCGAAACATGGGAATGCCAAGTTGTGGCTTAACCTGATGTCCCACAATTCCCACCCCTCAAATCTTCATTAACTGTACTGTGCTCTCATTTTTAGCTATTGTCAATGTTTTCTATAACATTTGCATTGAGGGCCTGGCATAATAGCTCAATGTCTAAATCCTCGCCTTGAATGAGCCAGAATCCTATATGGACACTGGTTCATATCCTGTTGCTCTACTTCCCATCCATCTCCTTACTTGTAGCCTGGGAAAGCAGAAGAAGACAACCTAAAGTCTTGAAATTCTGCATGGGAAATCCAGAAGAAGTTCCTGGCTTCAGATCGGCTCAGCTCCAACCATTGCAGCCACTTGGGGAGTGAATCAGCAGATAAAGGATCTTACTCTCTCTTTCCTTCTCTATAAATCTGCCTTTCCAATAAAAACAAGTAAATCTTTTTAAAAAAATTCCACTGGATTCTTAGTTTATAAATTCGATTTCTCTCCTAGAATCTATGCACATATTAACCACAGTTATTTTAAAGTGACATGATTCCAAGATTTAAATATCCTGAGGGCCCCTTTCTATTGATTATTTTTTCTCCTTGTCTATTTACATAACTGATCATTTTTATTGCCTATTTAAAACTTTAGAGGAAGGTGTGGCACAATGGTTCAGTGGCTAAATCTTTGCCTTGAATGCACCAGGATCTCATATGGGCATGGTTGATGCCCACACTGCTCCACTTCCCATCCAGTTCCCTCTTTATGGTGCGGGAAAGCAGCAGAGGATGGCCTTGGGATCCCATACCCATATGAAAGAGACAGAAGAAGCTCCTGGGTTTGGATCAGCTCTGGCCACTGCAGCCATTTGAAGAGTGAACCAGCAGATGGAGAATCTTTCTCCCTACATTTCCTTCTCTATAAATTTGCCTTTCCAATTAAAGTAAAAAGATTCTAAAAAATGCATAGGAGAACTGAAACTCTATATTATGCCTTCTTCCTCCAGTGAGGATTTGAGGCCATCCTTGTAAAGCAGTCTGGATAGGGACAAATCACCTTTACCAATTGGGCATTCAACTGTTTCAAAGCTGGACTTCAGTCATTCTAAAGACTGGACTATTTTACATTTAGCATTATTCTTAAGTTAGAGGTAGGGGGTTTTTTTTGGGGGGGGAATTTAAAGACTAGTGTTTAGTGGGGAACCTCCTCCATCAGAGTCTCTGATTTTACTCCCTTCTGCAAACTTATAAAACTGTCCGTCGTCTCTGTTTGGGCTACTTGTTTCTCAGACACTTTTTCTCAGCTTTTCAGAATGCAGTATTAGATTTTTGAATGCCTTTACAGCATGTATTAGCTTCTTACAGTGGCTTAAAATAGCAAGCGTTATTTTCTCAGAGATCTAGGCCTAGCTTACCTGAGATTTTTACTCAGCTTGTCAGAAGGACACAGTCAGGATGTTGGATGTGGTTTGGAGCTGTGTTGGAGTAGGTTGGGTCACTACATGCAGTTCAAGCATCCCTTATTGGAGTGCTGATTCATATCCTAGCTTCTCTGCTTCTGATGCTGCTCTACTAATGTTGCCAGGAAGGTAGCAAAGGACAACCCAAGTGCTTGGACCCTGCCACTCATGTGGGAGACACAGGTGGAATTTTGGCCTCCCAGCTTCAGCCTGAACCAGCCTTGGTTGCTGTAGTCATTTTGGAGTGTATTAGACAATGGGATACTCTCTCCTTCTGTCACTCTGCCGTACAAATAAATAAAAATTAAAATCTTAAAACAGAAAGATGCTGCACAGTCTACAGTCTCTTCTGAATAATGCAATAGAAGAATTTGCTTTCTAACTCAATGGGATCATTGGCAGAACACATTTTCTTAAAATCCTGTTGTTTGCTTGCTGGCCATTGTTATGAGACTATCTCCTTTTAAACAACTAAAACAGGGGGAGTTCTACACAAAGTAACTTGATTATGAGAGTGACATCCTAGCACCTTTGCTATATAGCATAATGAAATCCGACTAATGGCCTCTCCTATTCCATATTCTATTGCTTAGAAGCAAGTCACAGGTCCCACCTATAGACCCTGACCATGGCATGAATCTCTGCTGCGCCTCTAGGAATGCAGTATTGCTTTTGGTTTAGTCTTTTACAGCTAGATGCTGTTCTAGTCATTTCCCCTGGGCCTTACCTTTCATAATAGCCTTTTCTTTATATGTCAAAGATCTAATGCAGTGATGCTGAGAATCACTGAGTATGCGTATTCCAATAACATATTCTGAAAATGGAGATACAGACCCATAATGGATATTAGTATCTGCTGGAACCCCTGGGGAAAACATATAAGCTAAAATGCTGATGCTCTCCTGACTTTCAAACCACCACAAATTTTAGCTCTAACTTTGTGTACAATTAATGCCATTTGGGACCTCCAGGAATTAGTCACTTCAGAGCCAGGTAATTTTACCTTCCCAAACGGATAGTCACTCTGATAACTTAGCAAGTTCTTTTGAGGAAAGCTAATGGCAAGATTAGCAGAATAAGTTTGTGCGAGTACACTTAGTTCTTTTCTCAAGCAGACCCAATTTCCCCTTCATTCAAATGGTTTTAGCTTTATGAACTGGCTCAAATCTTGGAATAGATTGAGAGGCCATGCTATCTTAGGAATTCAAGTTAGACCTGTATTTTCTAAGCCTGGATATTTTCTGCTTATACATGTCACACAAGGATTTGGTGAACTCCCCACCTATTTTTCTAAAGAAGACATTATGATCAATCATCCAACACCAGAGATCTCTGTAAGCCAGACTATTCTGATCCGTGTCTTGATCTGTTGATAAGTATAGTAATTATATCCATCTCATCTTTGGTGATTTGATTTCTTATGGCTGCCGTAACAACATAACTTAAAAATTATGACAATTTGTTCTCTCACAGTCTAGAGACTGGAAAGTCTGAAATCAAGTTATTAGCAAGGTTAGTTCCCTCTGGGGATTCAGAGGGAGAATCTGGTCCATACTCATGCTCCTAGTTTTGGGTGGTTGTTGGCATCCATTAGTATTCCCTGGTTTGTAGATTATCACTCCATCCTCTGTTTCTGTCCTGACATGGAATTGCCCCTGTGTGTCTTTGTGTCTAAATTCTCCTCTTTCTTATAAGCACACCAGTCACTGGAATAGGGAATCTTCTAATCCATTATGACATAGTCTTGAGTGTATCAACAAAGACCCTGTTTTCAAATAAGTTCACATTCACAAGAGCTAAGGTCAGGACTTACAGATATCTTTCTAGTGGACACAGTTAAACTCACAAAAGCAATTAAGAATTGTCATTTGGCCCCTATCATCTCCAAATCACATCACTCTCATTGTGTTTACAGCTGCCAGGCCTATAACAGCAGTTCTCATGGTAGTTTCTGACCTGTAGTCAATATCCAGCCCAAGGCTCATAAAGGCTGCTGGAATTCCCTTTGCAGATTTATTTCTCTCAGCTAAGATAAAAGTTGTGCTTGCAGAACCCTCTCAGGGTTAGTGAGCAGGTCTTACATGATAAAGACACTCTGACATTCCAATATCCCTAAGCCTTCGGATGCCTTCCGTTACAGTATATGAGGGCATATCTGGCATTTCACTTTCATTTACTGTAGGTCACCTCTGGGTCTGTGTTTCAGCCAACCAAACAACTAAACTGTCAAAGCCACTTCAAGCCTCTCAGGCTGAAACACTGAATCCGCATTTTAGCTTAGTTGGCCCTGCAATGGATGGTATGGCTCCCCTCTCACATTTTTTTTATATTGAAACTCTAATACCTGGGGGTCTGCACCATGGCACGGAAGGTTAAGCCACTGCCTGTAATGCCAGCATCCCATACAGACACCAATTTGAGTCCCGGCTGATTGTGTTCTGATCCAGCTACCTGTTAGTTGTGCCTGAGAACTCAGATAAACATTGCCCAAGTGCCTGGACCCCTGCACAGATGTGGGAAACCAAGTTCTTGTCTGTTGATATCAGTCCAGGACAGCTAGGGCTGCTGCAGTCATTTATTTAGGTAATGAAACGGAAGATAGAGAATCTATCTTTTGCTTTTCTCTCTTCCTTTTTTGTAATTCCACATTTCAGATAAGCAAATATTTTAAAAATCCAATGTAACTGTATTTGGAGATGGAGTATTTAGGGATGTAATTAGGTGAAGCCCTAGTTCTACAAGACTGATTTTCCCCCAAAAAGAAGAAATAACACCACAGAACATGAACAAAAACTTATCAGGATACAGAGAGAAGATGGCTGTTCATAAGCTTACAAGAGTTCCTATCAGAAACCAACCCTTCATTGGATTTCAAACTTCCAAGACAATAAGAAAATAAATTTCTGATATTTTAGCCACTGTAGCTGAAGAATCTTGTTATAGTAGCCTGAGCCAACCAAATTCAACTTTCTATTTATTCTTGACCCCATATTTTTTTATTCTCATGCATATTCAACAGGTTTCTGACTATATAAATTGACAAAAAATTGTAGTTATTTTGATTTGCACAGTAGTTCCTCCTGGTGCTTTATATTTCACCCTGCAGGGCCTGCTGACAATTACGTCTAAGTGCAAAGAAGAGAGTTAACCTTCTTAGAATCTTTACACAGAATACCATTCCAGTTTGAGGGTCTCATTCCTTCCCAATAAATGCCTTAACTTTATTCATAGAGACCTGCAAGTCTCAAGATTATTTGCAAAATTCAGACTGTGGTAGGAAGAGACTTTGTGTATGATTTTTCAGAAATCTGAGTCCTGTGGCTGGAAAAGGGAGAAAATTTCATTCAGGTAAAACACAGAAGCCTTCTTTATGTGGACACTGAGCTATGAATTCGAATTACTGAGTTCATCCTTTCCCTACTTTCTCTACCACAACTAGGAGCAACCAGACAATGTCACTACATTCTCTGGCTTGATTAAAATGTTCAACAGCATCAAATTCATGGTCACTCAGAATTTTGGCTTCTTTAAAGTATCTGATAATTCAATGGAAACATTCTGTATACTTCTACTATTACAACATGCCATTGCCTACCAGTGCACTCCATACCACTGGAAATAGACTCACTAGTGTTTTTGATTATTTGAAAGCGGAGTGATAAAAGACAGGGGGAGAGATAGATTTTTCATTCCCAGATGTCCACAACAGCCAGATCTGGGCCAGGTCAAAGCTAGGAACCAGGAACTTCAACTTGGCTCCCTTTATGAGTGACAGGGCCCTAAGACTTGAAACATCATCTGCTGTCTTCCCAGGTGCATTTGGCAGGGACCTACAGCAGAAACAGAATGGCTAGGTGTCCCAAATATCAGCTTAACCTACTGTACAAGAACCCAAATCCCAGTACTTTAATCATCTTAGAGTCATTTCTAAAAGGTGCAAGGCCAGTTCACAGAATTCACATTAAAGATTCTGTTTTTTGTTCTAAAACCCCTTTCAGAGCTATCAGAGAAGCAGAACTGCTAGGACCCACCTATACATATATATCTTCGTTTATATCATCATTTCTTATTCTGTCAATATTGACATTTTGGGGACTGGGTAAGGGGATTTTCTTGCTTCCTATTTCTCTACCAAAATGCAAACACTCAAAATGCCTCTAGATATATTTTTTAAATGTCCCCTGAAGGGCAAAATCTCCTCTACATTGAGAATCATTGGTGTCTCTCTCATCTGTATCTATGCACACTTATAGGTTTAAGTTCTAGTTTTGTGTATCTTGATACTTATCTGAGATAGAGACACAAAGGTAAATTAAATGGAATTGACTGCATGTGATTGTAGGAGCTGTTTAAGCAGTCATCGTATGACTGTTTTCTTATATGTGGTACTGATATTTCAAGTCCAAAGAGACAGAAGCAAGAAAGAGAAGCTCACAAGCAGACTGAAATCAATAAGTTTGATCCGGAATTCCATGAAAAATGACTAAAACCTAAGTTAGTTTTAGTTGTTGCCTCTAACTTTGATGAAAGTTTACACTTGACTGGAGTCCTTCTTCACAAATATAAATACACACACCTTCCCTTGAAGTCTGAGAAGCTGAAGGAGGACCAAAGGAAGGTGACTTAGCCACAAACCCAGCTTGTGCTTCACATTAATAAAGTGAATGTACATATCAGATCCACCCGATAAACATGAACTACAAAATGGTCAGTGGCATCCAAACATCCAAGAATTTCCCTTTGGATGATTCTAATCCAAAATGAACAAGATAATGAATTCTGGGACATGCAACTCAGCTGCGGCAAGTTGACTTATTACAAAGCTGTCATAAGATAGCTTGTTAGGGCCCGGCAGCATGGCCTAGTGGCTAAAGTCCTCACCTTGAACACACCAGGATCCCATATGGGCGAGGGTTCTAATCCCGGCAGCTCCACTTCCCATTCAGCTCCCTGCTTGTGGCCTGGGAAAGCAGTCAAGGATGGCCAAAGCCTTAGGACTCTGCACCCATGTGGGAGACCCAGAAGTTGTTCCTGGATCCTGGTTTTGAATCAGCATAGCATCGGCTGTTGTGCTCACTTGGGGAGTGAATC
Source organism: Ochotona curzoniae (assembly GCF_017591425.1). Classification (NCBI taxonomy): domain Eukaryota; kingdom Metazoa; phylum Chordata; class Mammalia; order Lagomorpha; family Ochotonidae; genus Ochotona; species Ochotona curzoniae. Next base: position 12,357,636 of record NW_024465023.1, on the reverse strand, counting down.
ATCGGACGAAGATCTTCTTCTCTGTCTCTCCTCTTCTCTGTATATCTGACTTTCCAATAAATAAATAGATCTTAAAAAAAAAAAGATAGCTTGTTAAAGGGACTGGCACTGTGCTATAGCAAGTTAAGCCTTCATCTGTGGTGGCAACATCCTATCTGGGGGGGTCAATTTGAATCCCAGCTGCACCACTTTCAGTGCAGCTCCAAGTTGATGAATTGAGAAACTATCAAAAGTTGGCCCAAGCCTTTGGGCCTCTGCACCTATGTAAGAGATCAGAAAGAAACTCCTGGCTCCTGGATTTGGACTGGACCAACTCCAGCCATTGTGGCCATTTGGGGCATGAATTGGTGGATGGAAGGTCTGTTTCTCCTTTTCTCCTTCAAATAAAAATAAATGAATCTTTTTAAAATGACAGTTTATTTGAAACAGTATACAAAATAAGGTAACACCAAATGAAAATATAAATGAAGCTCAGAAATTTCACTGTTACAAAGATTAATTAGAAAATAAATTATGAGCTTAAATGTGGGCAAAATCATATCAAGAAAATTTCAAAACTACAAATTAAAAATATGCCATGTATGAATGCAAATTATTTTGCTTTTTAAATTAAGTTTTCTAAAAAGGGATTTGCCTGGAACAATTGTATAAACAAAATGATTATAGCAAAAGCAAAATATTTGACAGAAAGATAAAATATAATGTTCACAAGCACAGTTAGCAATTGCATCTTGCAAGATAGGTAATTGGATGAAAGTAATTTTACAGTGATCTGTGATAGTCAATGTGTTAAACACATCACAGAAACACATATCTCAGACACTCAGCAAAGTAGCATCAACTTAAGTGAGAATAAAAACTTCAACTTTCTGATAGGAAAAGAAGTTGATAATTTATTTACATATTTATTGCAAGAATCGCTCGATCTTTCTCTAACTTCCCAGTATCTTTCTGAGGTCTCAAACAATTCATACAGTCACTCAACAAACATTCAGCTGCTTCTAAGCATTGAGCACTATTCAATGTGCTCTCTATATAACAAAGAATAAAACAATCTGCTCTCAAGAAACAAGACTTCCAATGAGAGGACACAAGGAATCAACATGTCCACAAGTTTTTGGATGCAATGATTAACTTAACAATGTATTGAAAATATTTGAAAACAAAATTTTATCTATATTGCAAAGATACAGATTTTTCATTGCTACCAAAAAGTATAGGTTGTGTCAATCATTTATGTGTCATTTACCTTCTATTCATTCTTTTATTTGAACATCTGTGAGACAAAGAGATCTTCGATCCTATGGTTAGTCCTCAAATTGCTGCAACAGCCTGGTGGGTCATGCCAAAGGCAGGAATCTGGAACCCAATCTGGGTGTCTTATATGGTTGAGAAGGCTGTAACCGTTTGAGTCCCATCAGGTACTGTCATACAGCATGTTCATCAGGACAAATTGGATTCAGAAACAGAGGCAGGACTTGATATGGGATATGGGCATCTCAAGCAGCAAATTAACAACTGCTTCAATTAAATGTCCTTGTGCTGTTTTATATGACTTGAGCATACACACACTTTGGTATCCATGGTGAGCCCTGGAAATGACACTTCAAGGATATTAGAAAATGGCTACATACAAATATATATCCAGAGGAAAATTGTGACAGGTCAAAAGAAAGAAAGTGTTATACACTTGGGTGCTAATTACTTTTTAAATGACATATTCAAAAAATTTCCTCTAAAAAAAGAGAATATAACCAGAGATTTAGTAAGTGAATGGGAATTCCTACAGGGGAATTCCTACCATTGTAGGGAGACAGAATCATAAACAGAAAAAGTCTACGAAATTAAAGCTGTTAGCAGGTCCAGCAAGGAGGGAAGGGGTGTGTGCAATAGGAGGGATGCATCCAACAGAAAGAGAGTTGGAGAAGTCCAAGTCCAGAGAGATCCAAGGGTCAGATTCACACACCAGGTTAGGATTTTCTTCTGAAAGACAAGAGGAGATACTGGAAGGTTTGGAGCAGAGACATGTGATTTGACTTTCATGTTTTAGATGCCTTTTTGCTTTGCTTTGATGTTAGGGAAACAATGAAGGAAACAGGGAGACAAGCTGCAATAACCCGAGACTAGGGTGTTAGTGAAGTAAGGAGCAGTAGTCAGATTCTAGTGATATTTTGAAATAGACATTATAAAATCTGCTAGTGGATGGTATGTGGAGTAAAATAGAAACAACAGAATGAAAAAAAAAAGCAATTATTTTCTAAACCTTCATGTTTAAAACCTCTCCCTCCTTTTCTTGAAACTTTTTTCTCTAATACTCAGCACCTTAACAATTGTCTCCAGGTGCCTGAAACCGTTACCAGGTCCCGTCCCCATACAAATGGGACACCCAGACCAACTCTAGTACATTTGACTCCCTTTTCCCTACAAAAATACTCTGCATCCCTTTCTTGTCTATTCACTATACAAAGCTCACCCCAGCATCCCATTCAAAACCCTTATGTCCTGAGACTAACTTTTTCCTTTAGGTATCAAGCAGAAAGTATCTGAGCAAATTAATTGGTATTCAGGTAGAAATGACTAATAGCCTAGATTAAAATAGTTTTCTTTCCAGGGAGGTATTTTAAAGTGCATTAAAATCACCCAAAATGAGCCCCTGTCTTGTGAATTTCTTAAGTAGTGATGAATTCCATGATCATCTGTGAATTACACTTAGCTGGTGACTGTCCCCTACCCACTTGAGCTTTAGCCTGACTTCAACCAGGGTTTAGGCATTGAAAAAAAGAACGAGAGAGAGAGAGAAAGAGAGAGAAAGAGAAAGAGAGAGAGAAAGCCAGAAGATGTGAAGTCATAAATCATAGAACACTATTTTAAAGCAGTATATCCATAATGGCTTGTTCATCATTACTAATAAAGAGGAGGTGAAAATTTGAACAAAACCCTAAGAGACACAGATCTGTCCCTGGTTTGAGTCAGAAACTGTGAAATTCCAGCACAATAGCCTGCCTTGACAAATAAATCCCAGTTAGGGTTTGGGTCTCAACTTGGTAGATTATCTGAGATACAGGGATACTGGGGTCTCCCTTCATTCTATCACTTTGCATTATTGGTTGATGCTGCTAGAATTTAATTCTCTATTTTCTTCTTGCAGAATATATTTTTGGTGTGGGGAGAAAAGCATACATTCATGTCAATTTTGGCTTATGTACATAACTGTTTTTTTGTTTTAGAGGAATAATAACTTAAATCCCATTATCATTTGTCATTTCATTTTCATTGGGGAAATACAAATTAGTAAAAGCATACAGGTTTGTATTGGATCCTGACACCCAATGAGTAAATATAGAGAAGCTACAGGCATTTTCATCCTCTTCAATACTGTCATGGCAATAAAAGCATACATTCTTAGAACCACATGTCATCTAAAATGGAGGGAAGTTTCATTGAAAATAAGAAAGCTATACTGGGCAGACTGCTGGTTTCTCATATAATATCTGATCTGGTTTTCTCCTGTATTGGGATATCTTCAGTTTTTTCAGAGGAGATAATATGCCTAGCAAAAAATTTTAATTTCCCTTTTGATTGTGCTAGGTTTGGCCAGCTGACTAAAAACGGCTCAATGAGATATAAGTGGAATTGTTGGGCAAATGTTTCTATGAAGAGAAATGCACAGCTGGTGAATGTTTCTTTTCCATTTGCATTTTCATTCCTTGCTTTTTAACCTTAAACTTAATAAAATTACTGAAGATCTATTGGCCATCCTTGATCCTGAGGCAACCTTCCGTACAGAAGCTACTTGCCAGAAGTATCAGAGAAAAAGAGAGGGGCTCTATATTCCTGATGACTGCAAATTCTCCAAGCCACTGTTATATTCACTGTTTTTAGACTGACTTTATTAAAGGGAAAGGTAAACGTGGTAGTTCTCTAGAGTTACTGTAACGGAAAGTTAATTGTCATGGTTAGCCACAGGAAATCTTTATACAATCATTTGCCATACACATGTACTGACTTGTTTTTGGAAGCCAAGAACATATTTGCAAAATATAATAAACTAATATTTTGATATGTTGTATAAACATTTTTAGCCTCCTTTCCCTGCCAGTCCTGTCACTGCCCAAATAACTCATAAGCAAAGTGATCAAAGTGACAGGGATGAAATTTATGCATAAGCTCAGCAACACAGACTTCCACTCACCATGACAGACCTATGGCCATCACTGAGTGCTCAGTTGGCCAGTAGGATAGAAGAACACTGAATTTCCTCTCTTGCATCATTCTCTGGAGTGATCAGCCTGCTACATAGCAGCAGGTTGATTATACTGGACACTTTCCGTAATGATAGTATTTTGTTCTTATTGGAACAGAATCTACTCTTGATATAGATTTGCCTTCCTTACAAAACTATTCTAGTAAAACTAGTGTTAATAGATTTATTGAATGTCCCACTCACCATCATGGGATTTTATACAGTATTGCATCTAATCAAGGAACTTACCTCACAGCCAAAGAAGTGCAATAATGTACTTTTGGGAAATTTCTGTTCTTATCATATTCCACATCATCTTGAATCAACTGATTGGGTACAATGGTGATTTGACTTTCAAATACTAAGTCATAGAACTAGCTGGGATAGAAATTCATACCTTGATAGACAATATTTTCCAGGATATTATACATAACCTAAAGTAGTATGCAATATATGGCACTGTTTTTGCCATAGCCAGTATTCATAAACCCAGGGATCAGGGCATGATTCTGATTCTTCTCATTATTATCCATCATGATACACAAAATGTGTGCTTTTCATACATGTGACTTAGAGCTCTGCTGGTCTATAAGTATTACTTAGTTACAAAGAGAGGAAGGTTTATACCAACAACATTCCACTGAACTGAGAGGTGAAAATACTGCCAGGCCATTCAGTGTCTTGTGCTCCTGAATGAGCAGACGCAGAAGGGAGTTACAGTTTGGGGAGGATGATTAATCCTTATTACTGGAGGGAACCTGGGTTACCACTGCTGTACAACAGGGGCAAGGATGAGAATGGGTGGAATGTAAGATATTCTCCATAGTGCCTATTAGAACTTTGTTTTCCTGTGAGTAAAGCTGATGGAAAATTGTGATAACAATTTAGGCAGGGCTGCTAATAGCCCAAATCCTTCATGAGCTGGTTGTGGGCCTCCATATATAATAAAGAAGAAAAAGAAGAAATTTATTTGCTGAGGAGAATGAGAATATGGAATGAGTAGTAGAAAAAAGCAGTTACAAATACCAGCTCATACTCTTACAATTCTCATTTTAGTGCAAAAATGAGAATTGTAAGAGTTATGAGTATTCATTCCTTATGTTAATATTTTAATTTATCTACTTTTCTTTTCCTCTATAATCTCATTATCTTTTCACATAAGAATTGTTAAGGATTATTAACTGTGCATTATATTTAAATTATAAAATACAAAACAAGGAATACAGATCAACAAGAAGAATGAACATAACCTCTTTTGGGAAAAGGATTAAAATGATGTTTGTTTTATGTAGGAGAGTTGAATACTTTTTGGAGGAGGCATGTCTCCATTACTGTATCTTTGCAGATTAAATATGGTTCAGGGAAATGTATCTGAATTAAAAGTCAGTAGAAGGGCTGGTGTTGTAGCATACTGGGAAAACCTGTTACAACAATGGCATTCCTTATGGACATCAGTTCAAGTCCTGGCTCCTTTATTTCCAACCCATCTCCTTGTTAATGCACCTAAGAAAGCAGCAGAATATGGCCCAAGTGCTTGAGCCCTTGTGTTCATGTGGAAGTCATGGAAGAAGCTCCTCACTCCTGGCTTCTGACTGGTACAGACCTAGCCATTGCAGCACTTTGGGTAGTAAAACAGTGGATGGAAGTTTCCCTTCCCTTGTCCCCCCCTGCAATCACCTCTTCATCCATCTATCTCCTCTCTGCAATTTGGCCTTTCAAATAAATACAAACAATTAACAAATAAAGTCATCAGGGCTGGCACGGTGATGTAATAGGCTTAGACTAAACCTGCAGTGCCAGCAACACATATGGATGCCAGTTTGATTCCTGGATGCTTCTCTTCCAGTCAGCTCCATGCTAATGTACCTGGGAAAGCAATAAAAGATGGCCAAGTCTTTGAACACCTGTACATATGCGGGAGACTAAGAAGAAGCAGCTCCAGGTTCCTGACCTTGGACCTGACCAACTCTGGCTGTTGTGGCCATTTGGGGAATGAAACAGTGGATGAAAGATCTGTCTCTCTCATTCTCTCTCTGTAAATATTACTTTCAAATAAATAATAAAATAGATATTTTTTAAATGTCAGCAACAACAGACTGTGGGGAATTAATGTTTAGCCTAAAAGTAATAGTGCCCATATCCTGGATCAGAGTACCTACGTCTCATATACAGAGAATCTGACAGAAGGAGAATGATGGACTGTCATGGTCTATGCATAAACATTAAAATAATCTAGAGAAGTTCCTTTTCTATTTAGTTACCTTCTTACTAGTTCAATTATTAAGGGCACCCCAGATATATGTGTGTCTGTGTGTGTACATCTGTCTAGAAGGATTTCTTCCTAAGGAACTAGCTCACATGACTTTGGAGGCTTGATGCTGTAGGCTGGTGAGGCTGCTTTAACAAAATCCTAAAAACCATTTGGCTTATAAGAATAGAAACTTATTTCTCACAGCTCTAGAGAGTGGAAGTCCAAGATCCAGACTCTGGCAGATAAAGTGCCTCGAGAAACCCACTTCCTTGTTCACAAATGACAACTTTTAGCTGTTTCCTTGCTTGGTAGAAAGGGTAGGGAGTCTTTTCTCAGCCCTCTTTTAAATTTATTTTCTGTAAAGGCAGAGGAGCTTGGAACCAAACCCCCGTGTTGTTTCCCAAGTGGCAGCAGACTCCAAATTCCCTGATCCTTTACTGCTGCCTTCCAGGGTCTGCAATAGCAGAAAGTTGGAGTCAGGATCTAGAGCTGGACATCAATACCAGGTACTCTAATATGGCATGGAGATGTCATGATGGAAAGGGCAAATGCTTGTTCCTCAGGCCTCTTTTAGAAAGGCACGAATTCCCTAAGGGTTCTTCCTCTTAATGTAACTGCTGTCCCAAGGCTACAATTCTTCTTAACATCACCTCAAGGGTTGGTATTATAACATGGATTTAGCACAGATACAAACATTCACATTACAGCATCTGCAAAGTCCAAGATCTGAGAGGGTAAATCAGACAGCTGGTAACCTAGTGAGAGGGGTAGTTAGAGTCCAAATTCTGCTGGCTGAATTTCTTCATTTTTTTCTTGCCCACAGGAAATCAGTGTTTGTTCAATTAAGGCCATCAATGGATTGTTTAATGACCATTCATGTCAGGACTTAAAGTGTACTAGCCATGTTACTCCAATTTCATCAACTTAAATGTTAAATTCAACCCCTTGGCCTAAATAAAATGACTTCACAGAAACATCAAGAACAGTAGTCACTCATATATCTGAGTACCATGACACAGCCAAAATGAAACACACAAGTATCTGCACACTGGCTCCTAAGCTCCCTTCCTAGGGAGAGAGATCTTGGGAAAACAAAACTTATGTCCTGACACATATACACCATGTTTCCAGTATGAATGGGCAAGGCTATGAGAGAGATTACTGGAATCCAATCTTAATCTGACAAAGAACTATTTGAGCTGCACCTATCAAGGCTCACACATGCAGCCACTGAAAAGAAACCATTTGGAAAATCAATTAACTTTCTTGTCACGAGGCTTTTCTCTCCATAGCTCACTCCCAACTCCATGCAGACAATTCAATTCAATGTCTAACAAAAGGCAGCTAAAGCAAATAGGGACAATTTCACCTTCCCATTTTCAGGGACTAGAAGGCTTCTAGCACAAAATTCATCTCAAATCTCAGTATTCAGGAACTAAGAGTTTTAGTAAAGCCAAAGCTGAGGCTCTAAAATTCAACTACTGCCCTTTTGAAAAGTACTCAGACCATCTGAGCAAAGTGAATGGGGTATTTGGGGATTCCGAAAAAGTGCACCCATGTGAAATGGTTGTATACCAACAAAAAGTAACAACTAACAAAAGGTCTAAGTTGAATCCTTAACAAAATATATTACAATTCTGTACTCACTGAAAGGATAGCATACAACATTAGGGAAGATTCCATTCAGATGAAAACTAGGATTACTAACTTTAAAAGTACAATGAAGGCTGTAAAGTGCAGATTTTAAAATGCAAAAACAAAAAGAATCAGGCATCTCAAAACAATTGGGTAAAGTACAGAGAGATCAAGAAACAAATTTTGTGAATAAAAGGAATAAAAATATTTCTCCGCCACATTTTCCACAAAATCATATGACAGACTATAGTGAGGACTTCAGGCAAATATTTTCCCTCTCAGATCCATTTGGCATCTCTGCTAACCTGCTCTGGGTGCCATGAAGCTGATCTATATAGATGGTTTCAAGAATCATGCTGTTTGCTTCAATCTATGAATAGCACTATCAAAAGATGGGAGAGCAAGGCCAGGTCCTTCAGCTGGCCATGGTTAACAGTAACCCAGTTCTACTTCTGAAGGCCAAAGCTACTGCAGATTGTTCCACTAGACACAATGACACAACTGCAGTTCACAGATTGCATAACCTAGAAATCATTCTTATGGCAGGTGCTGTGGCATGGTGAGCTAAGCTTCCACCTTCAATGCTGGCATCCCAAGAGTGCTGCTTGACATCAGATCTGCTATGCTTCCAATCCAACTCCATGATAATGCACCTGGCAAAGCAGCAGAAAATGGCTCCTGCACTCATGCAGGAGACCCAGGTGGAGTTCTGGGCTCTTGGCTTTGGCCTGGCTTAGGCCTAAATGCTGTGTGGGCATTTGGGGAGTGAATTAGTGTATAGTAGATCTATCTCTCTCTCTGCATGTCATATGAGAGGGAGGAAGGAAGGGAGACACACACACACACACAGAGAGAGAGAGGCTTCCCCTCCATTTATCATTTCAGACCCAGATGTAGTCAAGGATTCAGAGCCATTTTGTACTAGGAGCTTCACCATCCTTTTAGTTCCCATTAAATTCTTTATACGATTGTAATTCTAATTAAGTTCTTGTCAATTCACTCCATTTGAGAATTCCAAAATTTTCCTGCTATTGGGATCCTGAGGTAACCACCATTAACAAACTAGTTGCACGAATAGAGAGAAACTTTGAGGCTTCAAGTAAATTTAACCTATCTAGCAGCAGGAGATAATCAAAGAAATTCTTGCTCTAAAATAAAAACAAACAAAAAAATCCCTGGCATATAACAAAATATTAATTCAGATAGAGGGAAAACAAGTTATCTATGATAAAATAATATTAAAAGGTCTGCCTGACATCAGATCTTTCTTCTATGATACTGTCAGAAGACACCAAAGCATCACCAGATTCTGAGAGGTGATTTACAGACCATCTGTGGAACAGAATGCCATTCATAGATAGCCATGATATATGTAGAACAAATCATCCATACAGCTCTCTCAGCACTATTTTCAGTAAAATGATACAAACTCAGACAAAGCAAAAAAAAAATCATAATGAATAATTCCAACAGTTAATTTGTGATTTAAAAACAACTGTGGTTTCTGAGATCAGTAATATTTATGTTCAATGTTGAATTGGTAACATGTTATGAAAGTTATTAAGCATCAAGTAATTTTTAAAGACATGTAATTATAAAGGAATCTAATGCAAAAATGAGCTAGTTTTATTGTCCCAGATTATTAAAAAAAATACCTGTTATATTGAGTGGAGAGATGGAAATGAAAAGTATGATAATTTTAAATTGTGTCATGTAAATAAACAAACATGAAGTCACCATTTTTTTAATTGCTTCCCATGGAAAACACATTTTAAATCCATGATAATAATAATGATAAAAACAAGATCTAAATTATGAACAAACAGCCACTTTATGGTAAAATGTCTGAATGACCACAGAGTTAAATACTGATAATGCTTACTTCTGAATGGTGGGATCTTGGCTTTTAGCTTTCATTTTTCACTTATGTGTATTTTTCCTAAAATATACATGCATTTGCTAGAGTAAAAAAAAAAACCACAGACTTCCACATCTTACAAAAATGAAACTATACCAAAAATGTGTTTATTTCTCAAAACTGATGCATCTGTTTTTGTTTTGTTTCCTGCTTTTAGTTTTTTGGTTATTTTTTCTTTCTCAAAAGCATGGGAGGGCCCAGCATAGTGGCCTAGTGGCTAAAGTCTTCACTTTCCATGCTCCAGGATCCCATATGTGCACTGGTTCTAATCCCGCAGCCCCACTTCCCACCCAACTCCCTGCTTGTTGCCTGGGAAAGCAATTGAGGACGGCTCAAAGACTTGGGACCCTGCACCCATATGGGAGACCCAGAAGAAGCTCCTGGCTTCTGGCTTCGAATTGGTGCAGCTTCAACTGTTGTGGCTGCTTGGGGAGTGAACCAGCAGATGAAAGATCTTCCTCTCTGTTTCCCCCTCCCATCTCTATATGTGACTTTCCAATAAAAATAAATAAATCTTAAAAAAAAAACATGGGAAGCAATTAACAAACACATTTGAAAGAAGAGCCAGATAAAGAATCTGGGCCAAGTATTGCAAATTTCTACAGATTTCTGGGAACTTGAGAACAAGAATGCATCTGAAGTCTAAGAGAATATACTAAATAAATAGCACAACCATCTTAAAAATGCTTGAAAAGTTCAAGAAAAAACAAGTATTTTAAGTGTATCATGGCATTGTATCTATAGACAAAGGCAGAAAATCCAAAATCATACTGTCAAGGCATATTTAAATGGCTCATTGAAAGTCCTCCTTTTACTGTGGAGTAGAGATGGATATTACAACATGTCTCGACTCCTCGGTATGCTAGTTTCTATTATACCATTCATCTATGAGAATATATATGTATACCTATTTACCTATTATACATTCATTTTGTGTTTTTTTTTTTGCATGAAGGTTGTCTTAGTCTATCAATAAGTTCCATTTTTCTTCATTTCGTTTTTGTCTCCATAGTTTTAATACATTCTTTTTCTAATCTACTGAATTCAATTTGTTTTTATTTTTATTGGTTATTAAAACTAAGCATTCAGGGTAAAAACATTTTCTCTGAGTAATGCTTAATTTTTACCTGCTATATATCACTTACATATTTCTTTTTAATTGATATTTCCCCTTTTGTTCTTTAGGAAAGAAATTGTGGCTTATTTAATTCAGCAATGGTAAAAAGTTTGTCATTCATTCCATTTTTATTCTTAACTTGAACTGTATCATAAACAGGGAATATTTTCTGCTTCTTCTACATATGCCCAAGTAATTAAACATTATGTATGACATACTTTTAGGGACTTACTTTATTCCCCTACTTGTTCTGTTATATATGTATATATTAGATTGACCCCTGAAGTTGTAGATCCATTCCTTATGAGAGCACAAAAGATCATTTGCTAAAACATACCATGTGCTGAATTGCACAACAAATTTCAAAGGAATTAAATAATTCAGAGTATGTTCCCAATAAGAATGGAAGTAGGCCAGACATCAACAGAAAAATAACCAGAATATTCTCTTGTGTTTGAAAATTCAGTAACACAAATTTAAATAGACAATCAGTCCAGCAGAAATTACAATAGGAATTTAAAAATATTCCAAACTGAATGATCATTATAAACTGTCATGTTTTATGACATGTATCTAAACTATGAATATAAGATGATTTATACATTTAAAGGCATCTATCTAGATCATTCCGAGAAGTGTATGAAAAAATGCTCAGTCTTATTAAGGACTAAAATAAAAATTAAAATCACAATACAATATCATTCTATACCTTCCAGAAGAGTTAAAATTTATAAGAATGAAAACACAAGTTTGGGGCTGGCACAATGGCATTCATTGTACACTAATTCCCCTCCTGTAATGTCAGCATCCCACACAGTATTGGCTCAAGTCCCAACTGCTTCACTTCTGATGCAGGTTCCTGCTTATGGCTTGGAAAAACAATGGAGTCCGCCCCAAGTCCTTTGGCCCATGTACCCATGTTGGAGACCTGGAAGAAGTTCCTGGTTCCCAGCTTTGGACTGGTCCATCTCCAGTCATTGAAGCCATTTGGGGAGTGAGCTAGCAGAATGGAAGATCTCTTTTTCTGTCTCTCCAATAAAATAAATCTTTGAGAAAAAAGGAAATATGAATTTTGAAAGAAATTTTCAAATATATACAACAATAAGGACTGCCTCATCTTCCTGATATTGCAATAAATGGATATACTTTTAAAAATCAAAAGTTTTTACATTTAAACATTGTATATCTTCAAATCCAACAGTATAATTCCTAGATCAATAAAGAAATATACAGTAGTTAGGATACTACGGGGGGTTGCAGACAGCCAGACAGTCTGACTCCCCAGGGAAGGGGAGGCAAGGTAAGGTTCCAGGTCCTCTGGCCTATGTGCTTTTTGGACCAACACAAGTGAGGACAGCTGGGTGACATGACTCCCTGGGGGAGGGGAGGCCCTGGTGACCCAGGTGCCAATGGCACCTGGCTAAGCCCTTGGGCCACCAGGCACAGATGGGGGCAAGCAGGGACCTGAGGGTTCATGTCCAAGTGAGCAATGACTTTTGATTGTCTTTCATGGACAAGTCACTGTACTTGCAGGGCAAGATCATGGAACCTACCAGTGAGAGTCAGAACAGAGAATGGGTAATGTGAGGTTGGTCCATGACACCAACCAATACATGAGTGAATTATGTCTAGAGGCAGAATCTATAGAGGAGTATGTAGGCTCATCTAGGGAACAGCAATCTCTGAAGGCATGTGCAAGATCTGTGGCTGGGTACAGACCTGGTTGTAGAGCTAAGGGGACGCCCTGGCTGGGATGGGATTCCCACTACCTGCTGGATCCATGAGCCCTGGGGAAAGCTGGTCTGGTGAGGCCCAGGGGTAGCCTGGTCCAGTCCCTTGAGCCCAGCTTCAGGATCAGTGCCTGGTCCATGAGCCCTGGTGGTAGAGGGTCTGGCGGATTCCCAGGTCACCTGGCCCAGGCCCTTGGGCCTGCCTAGAAGAACTGGTCCTCCTCAGTGGAAAAGACAGAGTAGTGTCAGCTGGCCCAGGTCCACATAAAGGAAATAGCAGCTCATTGTGCCCTGCAGAGGACATCTGTTACCATAGTAGAGGAAGGAGAACAGAACAGATTGGACAACTATCCTAGCCCAAACATGATAGTAAATGATCTGGGCGAATGAAGACTCCAAGTGAGGAGTCTTCCTCAGCCAATGGACATTGAGTGTTCCCTCATCAGCGAGAACAACAATTCAAAACTATCATCTAGGCAGAACCCTTGGAGCATATGCCACTTCAGGACTTTGTGTTGATACTGGGTGGCTGTTCCCCATCCCTGGGTACTGGGGTAGTTGAGAGGCTGGGTATGGCTTTTCCCCTTGTCTCCCTCCTCCCCTCAGATACAGGAAAAAGAAATGTGAAACTTGGAAACAATGTTCACACAAATGTTTCACTGACCCTCAATCTTCCCCAATCTGATCAACCATATATAAGCATCATCTAAAATAATTTGTTTTAAAAAAAATGCTACTTGTAACATCCTAATCAGATATTGGATTGTGTGAATTCTGTTCAGCACCTGCTTCCAATTCCAGCTTTCTGATAATACACACTGTGAGAGGCAGCAGGTGATGGTTTAGTAGTGTTTCTGTCCCACATGTAGCACACTGGGATTGAGCCCCTGCTCCTGGATTCAACCTCACCCAGTAGCAGCTGTGACAGTTTGGGGACATGAACCAGAAGATTAAAGTTCTCTCTCTCTCTCCCCCCCCCCCATCTCTGTCTCAGTATCTTCAACATTAGTTAAATAACTACAAATTTTAAAAGGAGCCAGTGTTGTGGCTCAGTGTGTTAAGCCACAATTTGCAAAGACAGCATCACATATTGAAGTGCAGGCTCCAGTACCGGTTCCTACCTTCCAAGCCAACTTCCTGATTGTGTACCTTGGAAGGCAGCTGGTGCCTTGCCAGAAATCTATCCATGTAGTGACCAGGATGGTGTTCCTGATTTCTGGCTTCAACTTGGCCCAAACTTGCCTATTGTGGTCATTTTGGAAGTAAATCATGGATGGAACAATTTCCATCCAGTTCTCTGTAACTGTTTCAAAGTGATATATAAGGATATTCATAACCAATGTGTAACAGTTAAATACAGGACAAACTTCAAGTATCAGTTAGTAGAGCAGACACGTAAATTGAATATATTTATATGAAACATCAAAATTAAAATTAACAAACTACTGTTATGTGTAATGAGCTGTTTACATAAATGCATTGTTGGGCAAACTATCCAGACATCAAAGAGTGCACACTGCGTGATTCTATTTGCGTAAAATTCAAGCCAAAGCAAAGTTAATTAAGAGAGTTAGTAATCAAGAGAGTGGTTATCTATCTGGGAGGACAGTGAGGTTTGTACCTAAAACAGGAGCCCCTTTTGGTTCTTATTGGATAGTAGCTTGTGCTATGATTATTTCATAAGCTGAAAACCTGCAATGTATGCCTTCCATTATGTCTGTTTTGTATTTCCTTAAAACTGTTAAACAACAGAATTGAAAATGGCTATTAAGGCATCTATGTCAGATATCAACAGGTGAATGCTGGTCTGAAGCAAACTCAGCATTGGAGAGACAGACACAAGAGTCAGGTTGAACAAAAGAGCAGTTCAAATTCATATTTCAAGGTTATTCTGCATTAGCTCCCTCTCCAGCCTGAACTTGGGTCTGTAATAGTATGCTGCTTGATTCTTCCCCCACACAGTTAACTGATCTCAAAAATTAACTCTTTTATTTCACCCTTGGCAATTCTACTTCTAGTGCTCCTGCTAACTTTTTGTACTTTCTTGGCTTTTTTTCTCTTGCATTCTACAACTTTACTCGAAACTTTTCAGTCTTTCCATTCCAGTTTGCCTGATCAAAGCCATGTGACCGCTCCCCAGAAGAGATAACATACACTTTCTTTTCATTTTTCCTTTATTTCTTAAAAATTGATTTATTTTTATTGGAAAGGCAGATAAGATTTATGGAGAGGAGAAACAGAGAGAAAGATCTTCCATTCCCTGTTTCACTCTAAATAGCCACAATGACTGGAGCTGTGACAAACTGAAGCCATGAGCCAGAAGCTTCTTCGTGGTCTCCCACAAGAGTACAGGATTCTAAGGCTTTGGGCTATCCTCCACTGCTTTTCCAAACCACAGGCAGGGAGCTGACTAGGAAGTGAAGTAGCCTGAATGTGAACTGGTACCCATATGGGGTCAGAGCACTTGCAAGGTGGGGAATTAGCTGTTTAACCATTGACTTAGTTTGATACACTAATATTCTCTGCTTTTGCCGCTTCCTTGCAGTTTCCACGAAGAAGCCAAGGTAAACTAGAACTAACTCTTCCATTCAAAACATTGCAATGCCTATAAATTTTATGAAAGTCAGATTTGGAAGATTAATCCTATCCTAAAAGACAAGATCGGACTCCATCTCTTAGCTCTGTACCCTCACTAACTCTGCTCCAGTTACACTGGTCTGCATCTTATTCCTCTACATTGACTAACATGGCTTTATTCCATTAGCTTTGTACAAGCTTTCCCCCTACCTAAAATTCTCTTATCACAAATGGGCATTTTTCCTATACATTTTTCTGGATTGTGTCCAAATGTCACTGGTACAGTGAGGCCTTGCTGTGCCATCCTATTTAAACCACCATATCAACATTCTCTTGCAAATAGATTATTTGTACTTCTTCTGTTCTGTTGCATTTAGTATTACATCGGAGGGTAGTATGAATCTTTTTAATTTTAATTATTCAGCCTTCTATTTCTTGGAAAATAATATAATTGTTATAAGACTGGAGAATTTGTCATTTCCACTTCTATCTTCAGCATGTACAAGAATGTTAGAAAAGTAGGATCTGATAAATAAATGTTGAATAGGTGAATATTTGCATGACAGAATAATAATGTGAATGGTTGGACTTACACAAATTTGGCAGATGCATGTTTTAAGACAATCTACTGCAATAAATCATACAGCTCATTTGACAGCAGAATTGGATCATTTTTAAAAATCCCTTTATGCTATATGACAGAATTATTTTCAGAAAGAATCATATAACAATCCATAGTAATGAACGTCTTCTGGATTTGGTATTTAGTTTTAATGCAAATATTTAAAATTAGAAAAAGAATAATTTTAATTATACTTAGATTCAATAAATTCTTTTGCCTACCAAGCAAAAGTCATACTGACCAACTAAAAACATCACAAATTTTCACTCACATTGTTTCACCTTTTAATATTTAAACACAAATAAAAATGTTGTGGTTATACAATATGACAAAAATGACAGAGTTGAAACAACTCAACTTCTCTTTCTCAATTTTTATAATCAGTGTGTTATCACTATTTATTTCAATCTACTATGCACCCACAAAATATGCAATAATACAAAGCCTAGTGACAAGAAATATGCAAAAGTATGCTTAAAGTTCCTGACTCTTAACAACTTGTTCTCAGTAGGAATATATGCAGCTGAGTATGAATGTTTGTGACTCACCATATAACAGGAATTCTCCAATTTCCCTGCAGAAAACAATATTTATTAAAGAAAAATAATCATATGTGCTAATTTGAAATTCATGTGTAAGTTACAGAAGCCCAAGAGTAATTATACCAATTCTTTATACCTTAGATTGAGAATCTATTTGAGGGAATAAATATTATAAAATCAACATTGTATAATATTGTTGGCAAATTAAAAATTAATATAAAAATTTTCTCTAAGCTAAAAGGAAAAACAAGGAAACCAGACATTAATCTTAAATTTAAAAATAAAGAAGAGATAAAAATATAAAAGTTAAAGGGCTACAAAATATATAATGGAACTAACTAACCTTCTACTAGAAGACAGAAAATAACACAGGGAAAAATCATGGTCTCCCCAAGAAATGCTGTTAGAATAACTGGATAGCAGTCTGCAGAAATAAGAAATAAAACCTCCACCTTTCACCATAAACAAAGATCAAATATAAACGGATCAGAGCCTAAATCTACACCCAGAAACCATCAAACTATTAGAGGAAAACATAGGAGGCACCCAACATGATATAGACATAGGCAAAAACAAACATTACCAAAAGCACAGGCAGTCAAAGCCAAAATTAATAAATGGAACTACCCCAAACTAAGAAACTTCTGTACAGCAAAGGAAACAATCAAAAAGTGAAGAAGCAACCAACAGAATGGCAGAAACTTTGCACACTACACAACAGATAGGGGACTGATATCCAGGATTTACAAAGAGCTTCAGAAACTCAGTGACAGCAAAACAAAGAACAATGTAAAAAATGGGTGAAGGAAATGAACAGATATTTTCCAAAACAACAAATGGATAACAGACCTATTTAAAAATGCTCAGGCCCCTAGCTATGAGGGAAATACAAATAAAAATCACATTAAAGTTTTACCTTACTCCAGTGAGAATGGCCTACATACAGAAATCTTACAGCATCTGTTCGGTTGGAGTGTGGAGAGAAAGGTACCCTATTCCATTGCTTGTGGGAATGCAAACTAGTGCAGCCACTATGGAAATCAATCTGGAGACTGCTCAGACCACTGAAAATTGATCTACCATATGATCCAGTATCCCACTCATGGAAATACATCCAAACGAAGCAAAATCTGCCTATGAGCAGGGGATCTGTAATCCTGTATTTACAGCAGCACAATCCACAATAGCAAAGACATGGGAACAACCCAGATGCCTGTCCAAAGAAGACTGGTTAAAGAAGCTGTGGTACATCTACTCCATGAACTATTACTCAGCCACGAAATGAATAAAATTCTACCATTTGCAATAAAGTAGTCCTAACTGGATACCATTATGCTCAGTGAAATAAGCCCGTCCCCAAAGGACAAATACCAAACGCTTTCTCTTCTAGAAGGCATTCTCTTTGGAAGCTAGTTTGAGTCGGGCTGCTCTGCTTTCCATCCAGTTCTCTGCTAATGCACCTGGGGAAGTAATAGAAGATGGCCCAAGTGCTTGGGACCCTGAATGCCTGTGGGTGATCAAGGAAGTTCCTGGCCCATAGTTTCAGCCTGGCTGAGCCCTGGCTGACACAACCATTTTGAATGAACCAGCAGATAGAGATATTTCTAGATCTTCCTCTTTGTGTAATTCTGCCTTTCAAAACAAAAGCAGAAATTAAAGCCAAAATTATCAGTATATATCTTTCAGTAGCAGAATTGCATTTGGCTTATTTTATCAATATCTTTGAAATGTTATTGTAGTTAACTTCCATAATTATTTTAAAAACTGTTATTTAGGCTTATAGGCACACTTACATATGAATCATTGGAGGAGAAACCTATTATCACCTAACTTTATGTATAGTAGTGAACAAGAAGTCATATTTGCAATTCTGCTGGATCTTATTGCAGCATATTGTTTACTAGAAAGACAACATGACATTCCGGGTACTTTTTCAAGATATGCAGTAACAATCTCTGAATCCCAGGTACCTCAGAATGAGTTGGTGTTTGAGATTCCAGTTATCTATTATGTTGACTAATTGTGCCTATTTCCAAAAATGCAGGAGCTCAGAACAAGAGACATGAGCTATATGCTCACAGAACAAACTTTGTTAAGGGGTAAAGACATAGATTAGAAACAGATTCTGAGCTAACAAGTACTTCAATCTAATTTCATTCAGGTATTTACTATCTAATAAAAATGGGAGGAAGGCACTTTTCAATGTTTCATCCTTCTGTATAGTGATAATAAAGGATTTCCTAAAGCTTAGCCCCTCTTCAATTGTGTAATTCTAAATACTGAACGTAAATGCAGTTATCTGCATTTTCCTATCAAGACTTTAACCACACAGTTGAACTTTAACCACACAGTGTGAGATATTAAGAGAGGAGACATTTAAGACATGATTACGTCATGATGGCTTTACCCTCACCAACAGGCTAATCTACTCACAGATTAATGGAGGAATGGGCTGACGGGTTACCTTGAGAGATGGGTTATCTATTATATAGCAGCCAGTTTGGTTCCGTCTCTTATATGTAACTCTGTCACCACATGATACTTTGCACTGAGTGCAGCAGCAAGAAGGCCCTCACCAGATGCTGTCCCTGGGCCTCCCAACCTCCAGAAACATCACCTGAATAAACCTTTTTCTCAAAGATTACCCAGTCTATCACACTCAGTTACAGTAGCAGAAAATGGATTAAGACAGATAGTATAAATAAGTGTCACTGAAGCTATAACAAGTGTATTCCTCTACCGGGGTCTTTATCCTTGATTGCCCTGTCTACCTGACTTGTCGTTATCCCAGCTAGCTGTATAACAAACTCTCTCACTGCCTTGAAGTCTATACTCAAATGTCACCCCTTCACAGCTTAACTGAAAACGTCTCATTCATAACTTGAATATTCTAACTTTTTTCTAGTTCTTTTTTGTGGTGAGAAAAATCACTCCATTTGTTGTAGGGCATGCTCTGTTAGTTTTTCTTGTATGATTTGTTTTTTGAGTAGACAACTTGGGGGCAGGCATATTAAAGGTTTATAAATTTAGATAATAAAAGGGATGAATTGCCTTCCAGTGAACAAAATGCCACCGCTGTCACAAAGTTCACAGAACTGGAGCTGATTTGGCCTAGCAACACCAGATGAATGTGCTGACCAAGGACAATGTGGCTGCGCTGTCACAAAAATACTGAAAAGGAAAACAATTATTCCCTCCGGCTCTGGAAAACAGTACACCCACTCCTATGAGTTATCTATTGCTGTACAACAAACTATTCAACATTTAGACATTTTAAGTAAGAAAACATTTTAGGTCATCATCCTGTTGGTTTCACCTTGGTCATTCATCCAATGACAAACAAGTGCAGGACTGGCTAGGCTGCAAGGCTCAGGATCCCCACTCACACGCACAGCAGTTGGTTCCCTTGGTCAGCTGGGACATCATGACTCTCATGCTCAAGGACGCTAAACAGTTTCTGTGTAGGATAGTCTCACTGCACCTTTCAAAGAGATCAGGGAGATGGAGGTTGCTAGGTCTCCTAAGAGCTCCTTGTGCAACTAGTACAGCACCATTTCCACTGCATTCTGCTAGTCAAAGTCAGTTCCAAGCCTCTTAATATTTAAGGGAGAATTAAAAAAAAAAATCCATGTGTTACATAAGAGCAAATGTTTTCGCCATCTTATAACAATCCACCAGTTGAGTCTAAGATACAGTCTGCTTTGAGGGCGATTATACCTTTTTTTTTTTTTCCATTATTGGTTCAACTACTTACATAAGAGTTTTTGAGATGATCTTAAATGACATTTATTTTCTAAATAATTTCAGTTGTATATTTTTACCCCTTAGCACAAGCTGCACAAATAAATCCTACTTAAATTAAGGAATTTATTTAACACTATGGTATACTGCCCAGAAATCAGCAGTTTCAAATCCCCACAGTCAAGGCGAGTGCCCCAAGCCATGCTCTACCAGGAACAGTAGTGACCATTACACAGGAAACTGACACCAGAACTGCTGTGGCTTTCTCTGGAGAGAGGAACAGGGGCAGGTGCCACTTTCACTTGCATGATTCAATGGGAAGGAGTAACATAACTCATCATTCAGTGAATTATGACAAAGTGCTTTTGTGGATCAGATACCAAGGGATTTAGTGCCATTGTGATTGCAACAAATTCCAGCTCCCATAGAGTACACACACACTCTCACATTTAAAGAAACACACTGTATACTATGTTAGGAAGTGATGAGTATCATAGATAAAACAACAATGTACATCAGGGTAAGGGAGATCAGAAGTGGTGGGGCTAGGTAGTAGTTAGCCTATCAGTTAAGACATTGGTTATGATGCCTACATGAAACATTAAAATACTGGGTTTGATCCCTGGTTCCTAGTGCGGGCTTTAGGACCTGCCATCAAAAACCCTAGGAATCAGTTACGAAGGCTCAAGTAACAGTGTTCCTACCACCTAAGTGGGAGGCACGGACTGAATTCCTAGCACCCGGCTTCAGCCTCTTCTCAGCCCTGGCACCATCCCTGGCTGCTGCATCTGCAGAGAGAACCAGAGAATTAGAACTCTGCCTGTCTCTCTGCCTCTCCAATAAACAAAGAGAAGGAATGGGGCTGAGATGATGACTGCTGAGAAATACTGGAACGGGGTAGAGAGGGCTTTTCTAGGGAGATACCTGCAAGTGAGCCGTTGTGGGAGGAGACAGCAGCCTAAGGTGTGCATGTACTACCACATCTGACAGTCATAAAGGAGGCCAGTGTGGCTGGAGCAGAATGAATGTGGGAAAGAAGGAGGGTTCATAAGGTGTCAGTGGGGCAATCAACAATTTAGAAGGATCTTTCAAACCACTGCGTGGAATTTTGTTTGTATTTTATATGAAATGTATAATATTTCTGAGTTTGGAACAGAGAAATATTGTGATCTACTCTGGTTTTTTTTTTTAACTCTGTACACTATTTCCTCATAATACTGACTTCTGTTGGGGTACTGTGACAATAATGATTTAAAATGAAAGCTAACACATTAGTAGAAAAAATGTAGAACATCTTTGTCACTTGTGGGTGAGTAGATAAAATAAAAAAGCTTCAGAAGCACATAGCATGAAACAAAAAAAAAAATTGATGAGTTTGATTACCTCACATTTAAGCGTTTTTGTTCACCGAGGAACATTATATTTTAAAAGCACCTGTCAAGTTATGGAGAAGCGGAAATAACAACAATGTGTAAAGCTGAAGAGTTATTATTATTGTACAGAGAGCTGTTGCAAAACAAAGATTTCATGCATTTCGAATTTCAAAACAGTATTTATTTATTGGAAAAGACGGAAAGAGAGAAAGAAAAAATCTTCCTTCTAGGGCCTGGTGCGGTAGCCTAACAGCTAAAGACGTTGCCTTGCATGTGCTGGGATCCCATATGGGCTCCGGCTCTAATCCCAGCGACTCCGCTTCCCATCCAGCTCCCTGTTTGTGGCCTGGGAAAGCAGTGGAGGACGGCCCAAAGCCTTGGCACCCTGCACCCGTGTGGGAGACCCAGGGGAAACTCCTGGCTCCTGGCTTTGGATTGGCGCAGTTCTGGCCATTGCAGCTACTTAAGGAGTGAATCAGTGGATGGAGGATCACCTTCTCTGTCTCTCCTCCTCTCTGTACATCTGACTTTCCAATAAAAGTAAATAAATATTAAATGCCTGTTCACTCCCCAAATATCCACAACAGCCAGGGTGTAATGCACTATATTTCCCTCCATTTCTTTTTCATAGTCTACCCTTGAGACAGGCCACACATTTGTACCTACAAGATGTACACCTTTTACCCTTATTATTGTATTTAACAGAAAGACAGAGGGCCAGAGGGCCAGCACGGTGGTGCAGTGAGTTAAGATACTGCCTGCATGTCTAGGATTCCATGTGAACACTAGTTTGAGATCCAGCTACTCTGCCTGCCACCCAAGCAAGGATGGAGTTCCATGATCCTGGCATCGGCCTGGCAGCACCCTTAGTCATTGCAGCCATTTGAGAAGCAAATTGGAAAACAATAGCTCTCTCTTTTTCTCTCAGTCCTTCTTTTGCTCCCTCCCTCATTCTTTTTTTTTTTTTTTCATTTCTGTCTCTTCCTCTTTCTGGAACTCTTTTAAACAGATAAATCATTTTTTAAAGTTATTTTCTAATTTTGTGGATGATTAAAATGATTATTCAAGCTTATGTAGACCTAACACTTCAGAAGTTGATTTCAGGGAGACAGATGGCCAGAACAGCGCATTCCAAATAAGAGAGGAACTCAGCACCACCAGCCAAGTTTCACAGCAAAGAAGTTTCCAGCTGAGCCACACCACCACACTGGAAACCTGCTTGACAACCACCTCCAACTCCCCTGTTCCCTTCAAAAGCACTCTTGCTAACTTGAAAATTGGGAAGGATGTATTTGGGACTATCAAGTATGTCTCAAAGGGGTTCTCACTTGAATAAACCGATTTAGATGAATCAACAATTGTCTATGGTCTGTTGAATGCCCCAGTGTTGAGCAGGGCATTCTAACCAGTTACTCGGGCTCAGTTCGGCTAGGCTGGGCCAAAGCCAAGATCTCTGATGTCTTCCACATAGGTATCAGGGACCCAAGCATTTGAGGTGTAACCTGCTGCTTCCCAGAATAAACAATAGCGGAACACTAGATTGGAAGTGGAGCCAGGACTCGAAATGACATGAAATGTGAGCATCCCAAACAGCAACTTAACCATTATACCAAGCTCCAAGCCAAATCTCAACACTATTTTTTAAAAGATTTATTTAATTCTATTGTAAAGTCAGTTATATAGAAAGATGAGGAGAGACAGAGATGACAATCCCCCGTCCGCTGATTCTCTCTCCAAGTGGCCGCAATGACAGGAGCTGCACCAATCCAAAGCCAGGAGCCAGGAGCCTCTTCTGGGTCTCCCACTTGGGTGCAGGGTCCCAAGGCTCTTGTCTGTCCTCCACTGCTTTCCCAGACCACAAGCAGGGAGCTAGATGGGAAGCAGGGCTCCCAGGTTTAGAACTGGAGTCCATATAGTATCCAGGCACATGCAAGGCGAGGACTTTACCCATTAGGCTACTGCGTGCGGCCCCAAAGATCAACTTTAAACATGTATATGACAGACAGGATACTGAATGCAGAGAAGTTAAAAATTTTAAATAGTCAGACTCATCGCAATAGCTCAGTGGCTAAATCCTCACCTTCCATACACCTGGATCAAATATGAATACCAGCTCATATTCTGGCTGCCCACTTCCTATCCAGTTCCCTACTTGTGGCTTGGTGAACCCACATGGTTGACTCAGGAGAACCTCCTGACTCCTGGCTCCTGGCTTTGGATTAGCTCAGCTCCAGCCATTATGGCTACTTGGGCAGTGAACCAGCGGATAAGTGGATGGAAGATCTTTTTATCTCTGCTTTTCTCTGTAAATCTGCCTTTTCAAGAAAAATAAACAAACCTTACAAAACTGTAAGTAATCAGAAAAACAAAAATTTACCATGGATCTTGCTCTGTGACTATTAAACTATCAAGCACTGACAAAATGGAGATAGCAGATCGTGTGTAAAGTTGCTTGGAGTGTACACTGTATCATCACTCGGAAGGGTGATCAGGTATACACAAATTATATATATGCTGCAGGGAAAGAAATATGAATTCCTTTGCTCCTTCTAGGAATATGGGTGGCCTAGTAGTTAAATTGGCAGATTAATGGAGCCCATTTTAGCTATATACACACACATGAGTTTCATCAAAATATAAGACTCAAAGAAATAACCAGATACATGAGGCTTATATATTATACAGTTACAGAAAAGAATGACTTGAGGATTCTAGGGGCTGGGTGTGGCTAATTATGAGAAGAGAAGAAATGTATAGTTTATAAAGGTTGTTTTATTGTAAAAAAAAAAAAAAGAAAATTCTGTCAGGTGATAAAAGCTCTCTCAGGGTAGCTCTTTGTGGTAAAGATATTTTTAGTAATGAAAATTTCTTTCATACCTGTAAAATTTCCCTTATGAAAAAGGAGTTTTCTACTCTTAAGTAGCTGATGTAAAGAGCTTTTGTTTAGGCTAGTTATGAATTTCTTTCAATACAATTCAATCAGTATGCCCAAATGATATATTTTATAGTGACATATTCTGATATCCTTCACTCATGTTTTGAATTATGTGTTTTAAGCCATATCAGTACTTACCACATAATCCCACCATTTTGCCCCAAGATAGCCACTCCAAAAAATCTGTGTTCAAAATGCTTCAACATTCACCCATATTTTCATCAAAATTCAGTATCAAGTTCCACTGTCATATTGCTTATTCCAATCAACTTATTCCAAAATTTGGGGAATAAAAACTACAGAATTTTTTTTAATTGCATAGTTTCAGTGGAACAATTCCTGAATGATCTAACGTGCCTCTAGCTCAGGATATCTCAGAGGCTATACTCAATTTATGTTGTGGGTTTTGCAGAGATCACCCAAGGCATCTGGTGGCAGTGTAGTAGGACTGTCCCCCACAGTGGGAACACCCCTAAAGATGAGAAAGTTCCTAGAGGCAGGGATGTCCCTAGCTAAGAGCAATCTGCCTCATCCATATGTTTCCCAGATTGCAGTCCCCGAGCAGCAACAAGCAGCCCCTTGCTACCCTGCCTGCCTGCTGTTCTCTTTCAGCACAGCATGTTCCATAAATGTGTGTTCACTTTATCGGACTTCGCTGATGAATTCTTTCACCATCTGCAAAGGTAGCCTCAATCAGTTGTTTATTAAAACAGGTTCACAGACAGCTCTGATGACATACATATTTTTCTGTCCTTCATTTCCACTATTTTCTCTTTGTTCCATTCTATTTCTTTGTCTCCTTTTGATTATATTGGGTGTCCTCTTGTCTGTTGTCTATGTTCTTTATTAAACTTCAGTTAAGCCTATCCACCTTTGGGCACATTACAATTGGTTCCTTTATTTCTAATTTTGACCTTTTCTTTAATTCTGTCCTGAATTAAGGAAGTTCTCTTTTCCTATCTGTCTAGTTTTGACCATTTTCTTATTAGCTTGGAGATAACTTACCAAGTAGCTGTCCACATCTTCAAATATATGTTTGGTTATATTTAATTCTTATTGCTTTCTTCTGAGATAAGTGTGTGGGTGTCTCTCTCTATATAATTTCTCCCTGTAGGTGAGAAATTTTCGAATTTGGGGAAAATTTTGTTCCCTGTTTTTTAAAGAATAATTGTAGAGCCTGCATTGTGGCTCAATGCTCCATCTCTAAGTGGCAGCATCCCATATGGACACCAGTTCATAAACTGGTAGCTCCATTTCCCATCCAATTTCCTGTTTGTGGCCTGAGAAAGCAGCAAAGGATGTCCTAAATTCTTTGGATCCTGCACAACCCACCTGGAAGACCCATAATAGGCTTCTGGCTTCAGATCTGCTCGGCTCCAGCCATTGTAGCCATTTGGTGATTGAACCACTGAATGAAAACTCATTCTCTTTGCCTCTCCTTTTCTCTGTAAATCTGCCTAATAAAAATAAATCAATGTTTAAATGATATATTTAAAAAAGAATGCTTCTACATGGATTTGATGATTTTTTCACTGTTTATTTTTACGGTATTAAGATGTTTGACTAGATTTTCAGTTTAGTGATGTCCATTCTCTCAACCAAGTCTATATACTTCAAGCAGATTAGTTGTTTGTGTAGATGTGGTTGGGGAGTGCTGTGTGTCTCCTGATTCTACGATTCTCTTTGTCCTATGGATCCCTACAGTTTTTCCATTTACTTTCTTTTTGTAAGTCACTAAGTAGAGCTTCTTTCTTCTTCAAAAAATTTTTTGGGGTTGGGGGTCTTTCAGAAGTTGTGTGTTGAAAAAACTGCCCCCTTTAAACCACGGGGACTTTTAAATCCCTTCCTTGTGATCTGTACTCTGATCTATTCATATGCTTTTTTTAGATTCAATCTGAAGATGAAATTAAAGTATCTGAGGCTGATATGGGGTCACCTGTAGGATCCCTCCTTTGCTTCTGTTTCTGTTTCCCTAGTCTGTCCCCTTTGCCTGGTGATGGGAGGGTGGGGTTAGGAAGTTCTGCATATTACACTGAGATGTGATGAGTTCTGTATTCATTTTTTAAAATAGTTGCTGCAAAGCTGTGGCATTCTGAATTTTCAAGTTATCATGAGAGTGTAGTTTTTTTGTGAACATTTATATTCCCCACTTTGTTATTTAACGTTTAATGGGGAAATGCAAAGGGAGACTGGTAGCTTTGTGACTACCACGATCGTCAGCTACCTTTAAGTTCTCATTTTAATTTCTTTTGAACACATCTAATTACATTGTTTTAAAATTTTTTTCTCAATTAAATTTGAAATTCTGAGAGGGTAGGCACTATGTCTGTCTTGATCTTTTTTGCATAGTTTGCCTACTACAGGTTCAATTACAATGGACTGGAAACAACATTGAGACTTGTGTATTATATATAATAATAGATTATAAAGACTTGTGTTTAGATTCTTTCCCTGCTTAGACATTAAATCATTCATCTGTGAGGGAACATATAAAGTTTGTAGAATACAACATTAAAAGATAAATTTATTTGCGTATAATATTTTTTAATCCTTGAGTATGTGGAGACTTCAAAAATGATACATGATACATTGTAAAAAATGATACATGAATATAAAAATTTCGCTACCAGAAAATAAAAAAAAAACCTTTAAAATCTATTTGTCTGAAATTGTTGAAGCACCTTGTAAAACCAAAGATCTTACAGGATAGTTTCAGAAAAAACATAAAGTACAAAAAGTCTGACAATAGTTACTTGTTTATATTTAGTTGACATTTATATTTAGTTCAACACACACATCACACAGAGAATCGTACAAATGCATTAATAACCTATGCAACTTTCCCTTTTAGCTCATGCATTTCTAAGTATCCAGTAATTACAGTAAATCTTGCTAAATTTTTTTTAAAGTTTATTTCCTTATTTTCACTTTATTTGAACAGCAGAGGCACACAGGGTGAGAGGCCAAACCTTCCATCTGCTGATTCTCTTCCTTAAACTCAACTACATATATAGGATTGGATATATATAAATATATATGTATATATATTTTATATATATAAAATCAGAAGACTGGAATTCCATGCAGGTTTCCCATATGGGCAGCAGAAACTCAAGTACTTGAGCCATTATGTTCTGCTTCCCAGAGTGTACCTTAGCAAGAAACTGCAGTAGCAGCAGAAGAGCAAGGACTCAAACGAGGCATTTCAACATGCAGTGACTTGACCACTGCACCAGGCATACCAACATACCAAAACATACCCCTAAACATCTGCCCCTAAACATACCAAACCTTTTTATATGTAAACATTTCCAAGTAATCCATCATCAGTCCTTTCTTTGGATAAAGTGCTTCATGTCCAATATTTTGAGATCTAGCTTTACAAAAGTCCTCTTACATCTTATTTTTCTTTTAAAAAATGCAGAATACAAAACATTAGTCACACTCTATTTTTCATATGGGTAAGCAGCCTAGATTCACAGTTTTTGTTACTGTAAAGAAACCTAGTATACACTGTTAGTGGGACTACAGATGAGTGAAGCCACTATGGAAATCAAAATGGAGAGTGCTTAGACAACTGAAAATTGATCAGCTGTATGATCCTGCTATCACGCTCCCAGATATATATCTAAAGGAAGCAAAGTCTCCATATGAGAAAGTGACTTGAAATGCTATACATATAGCAGCACAATCCACAATACTGAAGCCATGGAAACAACCCAGATGCCCATCAAAAAGAGAATGGATAAAGAAATTGTGGTACATCTACTCCATGGAACACTACTCAGGCATTAAATGAATGGAATTCTACCATTTGCAACAAAACGATCCCAACTGGAAACCATTATGCTCAATGAAATAAGCCAATCCCAAAATGACAAATATATGTTCTCTCTGAAATAAGACAACTTTCATGGAAAAGACAGAATATAGGCCAGTAAGTATATACATATATTCTCATAGATGAACTGCATAATGGAGGCTAGCATACCAGGAATTGAGCATACCTTATTGATACATATCTACTCTCAAATAAAGTGAGGACTCCCAATAAAACAGTGAAATATACTTCAACAATATGACACTGGATTTTCTGCCCTTGTCCCTACCTACAATGCCAAAAGTGAGCAGCAAAATGTTGAGATTGTAACTGTCACTGGAGGACTACACTGCTAAAATTATATGGAGGAAATAGTGGGCGATAGGAGAATGGGGAGGAAGGAAGAACAGGTGGAGGGAGGAATACCTATACCTACAAAACCTTATCATGGAAAATAATAAATAAATAGCCCAAAATTTCAAATATAAAAATAATATGGGGGGATGGTGGGTAGGGAAGTTGGGAACAGAGGGAGAAAAGGGAAAATCCTTATACCTACCAAAACTGCATCATGGAAAACAATAAAAATAATTGAAAGGAAATCTATCCATTGTTTCATTGGAAAAAGTCCCAATAGAGGGAAAGGGTTGCTCTGGAGCGCCACTAAGGAGCAAGGGAAGAAGTAGCTCAAGTAAAGTAAGATCTTAAAGGTAGCACAAAGTCGTTGGCTTCACTTAGAAAATGGTGCAGTGTTGACTACAGGCACAGAAAATGAAGGGACTGGCATTGAGAGTGGATATAACCATTGACATTCCCCTGTCCCACAAGTCCCTCATGATACGATCAGAGAATGCACAACAATCACAGCCCTTATATTTTAGGAAATCAATGATCCATCCACGTGACTAGATTTGTGAAAAAATGAGAAAGTTCTAGACACCCATTAGAATCTTGGACATATCCAATCCTTGTTACTGGCTACAATCGACAATCAAATCCTTGACTTTCCCCCTTGTCATTACCTAAGAGTGGCCACTTTATGATTTTTCTTAAAGATCATTATTTAAGTTCCAAAACCTAAACTTGGAACCTAGTAAATATGGGAAAAACAAAAAACTCAAGTAGATTCAATTTTTTAAATGTGCTAAAATGTTTGAAATTTCCTATAAACTGAAAAGGATATCGTCTGCGTTGGTTATCAGCTAAATATTCAACAGGATATGTAACATTTAGCCTTTCACCTTAACTAAAGTTGCTGCCCTTGCTGTGAAATTTGTTGGTATACTAAAATTAATCTAAGTCAATGCAAAATCTTAATGATGCATAAGTCAATCTAAACTCCATTAAATCTCATCAAAATAAACCTAACATCAAGTAAGTGTTTTCATGCATTAGAAGAATAATTTGAAAAGTAGATGACTTTGCTCAGATGATGTTGAACATAAAATCTCAATGGCAATAAGGGTAAATGAGGGGAAAGATATGTGTAGAAATTATCTGAGATGAGGCAAGTAAAAATGCAGAAAGGCCTAGCTTCTGACACATCTTACATAACAGAATGGGAGAAGTGCTTTTCCTTTTTTTGTACCCCTCTCCATAACATCAACTTAGTGCTATAATTTGAAATTAAGAAAAAAAAATAGTTAGCTATAGATGAGTCACTTATCCTAACTACTACTTAGAATTATTTATATTTAACTATATTAGTCAGTTTTCGGTTATTATAACAAACTACCTGAGACAAGTTACATATAAAGGAAGAAGAAGTTAATTTTGCATGTAATTCTAAAGGTTCAAAGTGCAAGAATTGGCAGACCCTGTGGCTTGGCCTCTGGTGATTGTGGTATGGTAAAACATGAGTTATGGACAGAGGGACAATCACATAATGAGCTAGAAGAAAGAAACTGTGACAGAGGGGAAGAAAGAGACAAACAGAAAGAAACAGGGGGCTTGGGCCCACTTAGGATTTGTAACTAATCCTCGGTGAAAAATACAATGTCTTAAGCACTTCTCACAAAACTTACCCCCTAAATACAATCAGATTAAGTATCTACTTTCTTACTGCCATTAATATAAAGCTTTGAATTTAAAAGTATTTATGAGTCTAGGAGCTAAACCTTGTTCAAACCACAGTGATAAGAGACCTATATGATGGTAACCATAAACCCATTAAAGACTTCCTCTGAGGTCATCAAGGCATTGCTGTTTGTTGAAATTGCAGTGCCCATCAGATTTCTAAAGATCCTGCTAGGCTAGTCTATTCTCTGCTTCCTCTGAATTAGGAAAAGACTAGAAAATATCTGAAGCACCCATAAGCCATATCTTTAATCTAGAAAACAAGGTTAATTGGCTTTGTGGATTAAAATACCCAGACTAAGAACAAAAATGAGACCCCCCCAAAACAGCAGTAACTTCACTGGATCCATATGGTGGTCATGTGTGAGATAATTCTCAGTTTTGGGACAGCTGGGTATTTCACTCATTACTTCTGTCCTTTAGTCCTGGTTTTTAATGAATATTTGCAGACAAACTGAAAAGCGCAGGCTGTCATTCAGACATTAAGTACGATTTTTTTATGCAATTTGTTTCCTGAAAGGAAAATTCAAATTCTCCCATCAGAAAATAAGCATTCACTGACAGACGCATTTTGTAGAAAAGAAGTGATGAGAACCTCAACCCACAGCCAGAGTTTGGAGAAGGTCATTTCAGGTTTGTGATGGAGGACAAAGAAGCTGTATACCTGTGAATGAAATGAATGGCATAAGTCCATAAGGAATACAGGCCGACCACAAGGTAACTGCACAGCTTTCTTCCAACTAAATTACAGTTTTTAACTCTTTAGAATGAATGTCCTTTAGAGTGCTAATTCCGAGGAAGCCCAATCTTGGTGGTTGTCTCTAACAGGTATGCATGTTACCTTTTCCCATCCATTGTCTACTGATTACAAAAGGGAAATAATGAAGCCTAATTCCCAGGTTCTCAGAGTGAAGGTCCCCTCAAAGGCCTGAGGATTGCTCTTCGAGGTCTGGAGTGCTGCCAACTGTGTTGACTATGGACAATGATCTTGTGTTCCTATAAATTCCAGAGCTAATAGTGAGATAATAGAGTCACAACCAAAGGAAAGCATATTTTTCTCTCCTGAAGAATGAAGTCCCTGCAGATGTGTGCTGAATGCATCAGAGTTCACTGCCATTGTGAATACCCCTAAAGCCTCCTCCTAAATCCACAATGTCCCCCAGAGCATCTCAGGCTTATGCCATTTTCTATTATTCTTAAGTGAGGTGTTTTCATGGCTTATTTACTTACTGCCTTATTGTATATTTGTGAAGAAATTTCTTTCATATGGTGCTTCAGTAATATCATTAGTTTCTCTCTAATGGCTTCATGTCAGCAACATACAAAACATCCTACTGTCCATTTCTTCAAATGGCAAAATTGATTTTGTTAACTCTTAGAGCATTTTTATTCTTATCATTCCAGAGAAGTTTGTTAGCTAAACAACTATGTGGTATGTGACAACAAATTATTTATTCTCATTCATGTACTATGTAAGGCACACATTATTATTGGTCTGGCCTTTAGTCTTGAGCCCACGATGAGCCATAAAGAGTCTCTGGTAAACAGATTTCCAACTAACATTAAGTAGAAAAATTCATAAGTGAATTAATCTCATAAAATACATACAGTTTGGCTAGATGCCAGACTTCATTTGAATCTTAGGTGTGTGTTGATATACACAGTGGAAGGATGTTCATAAAAACAAACAGAATTTTCCTCCTCTGTTCTACCACAATACTTCTGGCCACCCAAATTGTACAGAAGTTCTCACACCAGCTAAGTGTTCTACAATTCAATTCAATTCTGACAGAATTGGAAGTGAGTACAGAACCCATAAAGGGCTAAGTCCCACAAGACTGTCCCCAATTCTGCTGCAAATTACAAATACAGGTTCCCAAATTAGTGACAACATCTAAATGACTTGACTGCAAGTCAGAGATTCCTATGACCCTCTTCTTGGGTTTCATAATTTATTGAGCAGTTCACAGAATTTAGAAATGACTTACATTTGCTTATTTGTTATAAAGAATCTGACAGGGACACAGATGGACTATCAGATTAAATAGGTACATAGGCATGTGTTGGACGAGTCCCAAGTCCAGAAGATTCCGTCTCATGGGATTGGAGTGTGCTAGCCTTTTAGCATGTGAACATGTTCTCCAATCCAGAAACCTGTGAACTCCAGAGGTCTCAAATCCAGTTCTTCTCCCCTACCTGGAAGTTAGGAATGGGACTGAAAGTTATAAGTTTCTAAGCATGACTTGGTCTTTCTGGTGACCAGCCACATCAGAGAATTCAACTGTCACTTCATTAGAACAAAATATCTTCCTATCACACAGGAAATTTCAAGAGCTCTGTATCAAGAACCAGGATCAAAGACCAAATATAAGAACAAAAGATGTACCTAACACCTGTATCACTTAGACATTTTCTCCTGTTTAGGACCTCCATGTTAGGAACAAAGGATGAAAACCAACATATAAGACAGTACTTCAAATAAGTTATGCAAAGTGTCTATTCTTAAAATACCATGAATAGAATTCATTTTTCATCAAAATAATCTTTTAATTCCATTTCCACAAACTTTTTGGAATACCTGGTTATACATAATTTTTTTAATAATTTATTTTGGAGGCAGAGTTACCCAGACAGGAGAAAATGAAATTTCTATCTGCTAATTTTCTCCTTAAATGGTCATAATGAACAGAGCTCAGCCAGGCTGAAGTCAGAATTTAAGAGCCTATTCTGGGTCTCCCTCGCAGTTGTAGGGGCCCAGGAACTTGGATCATCTGCTACTTCCTCAGCCTCATAGCAGAGACTTGGGACAGCACTTAAGGCCTGCACCACAGATTCATTTTCCCTTGCTGTATTTCTCATAATGAGAAGCACATCATCACAAAAAGCACTTTAATTTGTTGTTCCAATGAGCACCTTTGGGAAATCTGACAAGTGTATAAGACCCAGAAAAAATCTTGATCCAACTTCACCAGGGCACAAATGAACAAGGCTGAAATGCAAATGAGGCTTTTAAAGAAGTCTGATTTTTTTCTGCACGAGTTTAGAGGTAGAATGTGACCTCTGAAACTACTGATGAGAATGGTTAAAAAAAAAATTCTCAACATCATTTCCCACAGGGCACTGATGCTTGAATTATTCCTGTAGGTAAGTAGACTACTCAAAGGTGCATAATCACAGTTTTGTTATAACTATGTTTCTTTACAGAAGGGTGGCTTCTTTGGAACAACTTGCATGTACATAATGCCCTTTATGAATTACCAATAATTGCTGGTTCCCATGCTTCAACAGTTTTACCTGCCTCAGCCAAATTAAATTTGATAGGATAAATATCAGAGAGGGTGAAGTGTGTGGTTCCAGGGGTACATCTGCAAACACTGCTTCTTACTGAGGTTCACTGTATAGAAAAGTTTTTCATGTTAACAGCATTCAAAGTGATTCCTGGAGTCTTCAGCAAATAAATGTCACTCCTTGTATTAAAGCCTTCAACCTATTTTTTTAAAGAAGTTCACTGCCTGATTGTTTCTAAATAATACATCTGACAGAAGGAGATAACCACATTGGCATCCTCAAAGAATATCACATATTTTAAATAGTCAACCAAAACGCCAGGAATCAGAAAGCTATACTTAGATACCAGCTGTTTGTTTTGATTTCTCATTCACAGTTACTCACTAAATGGATTTTTGCAATAGGAGGTGGAAAAGGATTTCATTTACTTATACATTATCTGTACATGGGAATTTTCTTAGCTGGAAGTTATAGGTTTTTAATGATGAGTTTTCTTATTAAGCTCAATGGGTTTTGCCTTTTTTTCTCCTCATAAAATGAGAATCATTTCCTGGATATCACAGAAGCCTAATTTTGTATTTTAATGCCAGAAAATAATAGGATCCTAATTAAAAAAATATTTCCATATGTTTGCACATTCCTCAACTACGCTGTAGTCATTTAGTCATTTTCTGCCTATTGGAGTACAGGGTCTCAGTGTTTCAGAGGAAAGTTGGATATACCCAGGAGAATGTGTCATTTTTCAGCATCAAGGATCAGTATTTGTATCACTAGGAAAAAAATAAGTTTGAAAATTGGTCTCTAAGGTGATTTTTTTTAAATAAAATCTATTAACAAATCAAACAAGCATGGAATTTATCAGTAGACATTGTTACAGTTCACCAGCAACCTACTGAACATCTTTAAAGTTAGCAAAGCCGTGTCTCTTCCTCTGGTTAATGAGTCATGAGAAAGAGTAAGGAATGTGGCTTCTAAACTAACAATGAAATCATTCTATTCAATCTTTCCCCTTTGTCAGTGCAGAACACAGAGTAGTCCATTAAAATGTCAGAGCTGGAAGACTGCAGCAGCCTGCACTGCTGGAGGTACCTCATGGAAAGCAGTTGGCACTAGTGAGTCACTTGACCTATTGGGAGAATTTGCGTGTTCAAGAAAAACTTTCTGTGTGAGACTCCCAAAGCTTTAAAGCTGCACATTATCAGGAGGAAGGAACAGCACTGACTTCACTCCTTCTGGATGGAGGGATGTCAGGACACAGTAGGACAAGAGGAAGCAAGAAAGGCAAGAGGTATAGTCTGAATATTTGTGTCCCCTCCAAATGCACACATGCATTGAAATCTAGTCTGCAGTATAGTAATATTCAGATGCAGGATCATGGGAGAGCAGTTGGGTGATGAGGGATCTGACCTCATCAATGGGACTGATGTTTTTATATAGGAGGCTTGAAGGAGTCTGTTTTTGCCCCTTCCACCATGTGAAAATGCAAGTGAGAAGGTGCCATCTTTGAAGCAGAGAGCAAGCATTCACTCGTCACTCAGTCTATTGGTTCTTTCGACTTGGAATTTCAAGTCTCCAGAACTGTGTGCACTAAATTTCTACTGCTTATAAATTATACAATGTAAGGCATTTTGCCATAACTACCCAACCTTTCTAAGACAGTAGTAGCTTTATTTGACAATCTCTTACAGGAACTTGTAAGGACTTAGACTCTTCCAAAGCTACTTCTTTGTCAGTATTATTTCCTTTTTCTCATTGTATGTGCCTAATTTTATTATTTGACAATTTACTGCTCCCTGGTCCTAGAATTCTTATGGCTGCTGTACACAATCCAATTTTATTTCCTACTTTGATTTCAGGGTTACAACCATGCATTTGGCAATCACTTTAGCATCAAGAGCCAATGGAAAAGATGCTTTCCAAAATGGCCTGTATAAGATAATTTACTTGTATAAACCACAGCCAGCCAGTGGATGCTCTAAATTCCTGATCATGAAATGTGTCACCTGATTATTTTCAGCAAACTCAGTTTCTAACCAAGAAAACAATTTTCACTTCTCTGATTGCATCTGTAGAACATTCTGCTATATTAACAAACTGCACTGCATTCCTCATATTCTCAATGTTTCTTGGACAAGAGTACTCTATTATTATCATGCTCTTTCAGAAGGGCCTACAAGTGCTATTTTCTAAATGGAATTTGACTTAGCCACTACCATTTTGATGTACTTAAAAGCACATATGTTCAAGTTGCTTGCCATCAGTATTGATGCTAAGCTCTCGTCTACATCTCTACATCTCTCTGAAGCCAAAGCACTGGTTTCTACAGCAAAATTACCCTTGCTTAACCAGCTGTCACATATCCTCTTTACTTCTTACATAGCTCCCAGGAAATTTCATTGCAACCACTTCATTCTGAATTGTCACTAAATTCTTCGATATCAATTAATATTGGAGTCCAAATAACTAGGGCACTTCTTTGGGAAGGTAAGTCTGAACTTTTCTTTGTATCCTAAACAATTTTTATTGGCCATTTGCACTATATATAACACAAAGAGTTTATGGGTAACATTTTTACCAGTGAATTTATTTGAATGTAATCTATACACCCATCTCTTACATAAGTTTTGTTAGAGGTAGTCTATCCCCGAGACCTCAGTCTACACAAAGCAGACACATTAGTGAGATCTGCAAGATGAGTCACAGACTCCAATTCGTGACATTCCACGAATACTGAATCTCAACAGCATTATGCGACCCTGCCTCATCTCTTGTTAGACATCTGTAATCCTATTCTTCACTTTCTTGCATGTAATTTATGGTAGGCTTGCTTTTAGATTGTTCTACTAGGTTTCACTTAACTTTCTTAGGTAATTTCCATTTCAAGCTTGTCATCAGTGATTAGAATTTTTAAACGTGATGTTCTTACAAGTAATTACAGCTCTTGTGAAGGGTCTTCAAAGATGTTTAAAAGCACTGGAAACATGAAACTTAGTTTAGTTCAGGATGTTTAGAGAGTCAAAACTCAAATTTTCAAGTCAAAGAAGAGAACTTTCATGCAGCTAACAGCAGCAATGAGAATAAAATTTACTGCTGACAAAAACTGTAACAGTCCAGAAAGATATCAATACCCTAAATTAGTTGCCCCATCATTAATACTTTGGTTGCCTATGATATACAGAGTTGTCCTGACAATGCTTAGAAATGACCCCAGCAGAATCCGTAACTCATATGTTCAGCAATTCTTAAAAGCAATAAGGACCAAAACTCAAACAGCAGGTGAGCCTTGTCTAGTCAGAGGTATTTGATGACATAACAGTTCAGGGATATATTTTTTTTTCATAGGCTAGATATCAATAATAAATATTTATAGGTGCTAACATGTGGATGCTCTCTTGAGGAACCTGTCAAAATTGATTGTAACAGAGAACAAAATAAGATGGACATAGACATACCCCTTGAGATAAATAATCTCTAAAACACAAATTCATTGTTGTAGAAGTAATTTTTGAGAAGCAAAGAGACAGAGCGAGACAGTCAGATCTCCCATTCAAATCTTTACTCTCCAAATGTCTGACACAACCAAGGCCAGGCCAGGCTAAATCAGGATCCTTAAACTCCCTCCTGGCATCCTGGATGCCCACCTAGGTGGCAGAGATTGAAGTCAATGGGCCATCATCTGCTTGCCTCTCAGGCAGTGCTTTAGCAGGAAGCTGTGATACAGAACAGATCCACAACTCAAAGTCAGGCAGTAATATATGGGATATGGGCATCCCAAACAGCATCTTAACCACTAGATCAAATTTAAAAAAATATTTTTTATTAGAAAGGCAGATTTACAGAGAGGAGAGACAGAAAGATCTTTGACCCACTGTTCTACTCCCAAAATGATTGCAACAGCCAGAGCTTAGTCAGCCTGAAGCCAGGAGTTTTCATGTGGGTGTGCAGGGTCTCAAGAACTTGAGCCATCTTTTGCTGCTTTCCCAGGCCACAAGCAGGGAGCTAGATGAGAAGTGGAGCAGCCAGGGCACAAACTGGCACCCATATGGGATCCTAGTGCTTGCAAAGGCAGGATTAGCCAATCAAGCCATCATGCCAGAACCCAGATCAAATCCTGACTATAGAAGGTGTTCTTAAAAATCAAGCTCTGAATACCCACAAGGATAGGAAATAAGTGAAAAATTATATTAGGGAATGTTATATCACATGTTTTGTTAACTCATGAAAAGAATGGTAAATAGCTGTTTCTAAGTGAGAAGGCCTTATTCTAATTGAAAGTATATTTCAACTTTGTATGCTTTTTTGTTGAGAATCATTTCTAGTCGATTCTGGTTTCTAGTTGATTCTGGTTTTTTCTCTAACTAAGGTGTGGTGATTTTTCTAATTGCTAGGAATCATGATGATGATGATGATGCTACTGATGCTGTTGTTACTGATGTTCCATTATTTTAAATAATGGGACACTGAAAATCAGCTTGTTTATCTCAACTTGCTGGCCTAAGAAGTGGAATAAATCTAAATATCCTTTTCACTCCTAAAGTGAAACTGCTAACTTAGTTCTATTTCATCATAACACATTGGATGTATAAACCATGTCTACTGTCACAAAAATACACGTCAGTAATCATGAGAAAGCAATGTGAACAGTCTGAAACTCAGACAGCTCTTTGTAGGTGTTTAATTCACTTCACATGATTAAGATCATCTGGAAAGTTGTAAATGATAAAAGCAGGATCACTAAGTCAAATCAATAGTGATTGCTCTTAGCATTGCTAGAGATTCCATTCTTTTGCTTATAAAATATTTATTTCTGAACAAACTAATTTTATTTTTTAATAAAGAGACTTTAAGAGACTATCTATGCTGTGGTTAAGTCACTGCCTGAAACACTGACATCATGCATCTGAGTGCTAATTCAAGCCCCAGCAGCTCTACCTCTCCTGCAGCAACCTATTAATGTGCCTGCGAAAGCCATGAAAAAGGGGTCCAAGTACTTGGACCCCTGTCACACTTGTAGGAAATCCAGATATAGATACAGGCTTATATCTTTACCCTTCCATTGGGGAAGTTTGGAGAGTGAATGAGCAGATGGATCATCTATTTCTCTCTCACTTTATCATTCTGCTTTTCAAATAAAGTAAAAAAAAAAAAAAAAAAAAAAAAACCTCAGCCTCAAAACCAGCTGTTTTGCCACAGGTGTTTGGATTAATGATTTCACAGATGCCGACATCACACATCAATGCACCTGGATTCAATGCCTGGCTCTGATTCCTGATTCTAGCTTCCAAGTACGCAGACTCTGGGAAGCAGTGATGATGTCTCAAACAACTGAGCTCCTGCAACACACATGGAAAACCTGAATTGAGTGGGCCCCAGCTTATGTCCCAGTCCAAACTGAGCAAACATTTGGGGAGAGAATAAGCAGATGAGAACTTATTCACTCTCTCCTACTCTTAAATACATAAATAAAAATAATATTAGCTGTTGTATGAAGTTGGCTTTATTTCTGATTTAAAAGTCATATAATCCTATGGTAAAACATGACAAAATTTATCACTCATAAAGTGAAAACGCTAATAGAAAAATTACAGATATATATATACTTGATTAGTCCCTATATCCAGAAATCCCAAAATACTTCAAAACTGCTAAAATTAATTGAAAAAATAATTTGTAAAAACCCAGTTACAAAAACAAGTCAATACTTCTGACCTGCATTGACAATAATCAAGACTACTAAAGTTGTACATAACAGTCTTTTTATGTGAGCTACATAAAAATTTTACAAGTTGTATGCAAATACAATAGCAAGGATTGGATAAGAAAATTATAAAAAATTAAAATAGTAGCTAAGAAAACTTGTCTTATCTGATACCTACAAAACTACAATACTCACGGGTGGGTACTGTAGTACAAGAGTTCAAGCTGCTGCTTGGGGTGTTTGATGCCACTCCAATTCCAATCAAGCTTAGTATTAGTACATAAATGCACCTAAGAAGGCAGCAAATACTTGAGTCCCTGCCACACACATAAAAGACTAGGATGGAGTTCCAGGCTTCTGGCTCTGGCTTGGCCTGGCCCCAGCTATTGTGGGCACTGAAGGAATGATGAGCAGATGATGGATAAGTATCACATTCTCTCTCCCACTTTTTCTCTCACTTCTCTTAAATATATAAACAAATCTTGTAAAAATCCTACCACTTTTAGAGTAGCACTGAAATGTTACGGGAATTAAAAAACAGATTAGTGGCTAGAATTTAAAAAATCAGGAAATGGAATCAAATGAATGTGAAGAATTTGTACACAACAGTGGGTTTATTTCAATATATTGGAAAATAGAGTTTATTTTAGTAGAGGTGTTTGCATGATTGATTTTGCATTTAGAGGATAAAGGCTAGAGCCTTATCTTATACCATATGCAAAAATTAACTCCAGATTCATTCAGAATCTAAATTTAAATTATAAATATTAAAATTAGGAAAATATTTGCATAATCTCATAGTAAGGATGGCAAACATCATCCTAAAAACGGCAGGAATTTAGACATCATAGTGAAAAAATAAAAGGATACCATACAATAAAGCCAAAAAGCAAAACTGACAGTTTAGCAAAAGACATTATAAGTGCAATCTAAGAAACCCAAATTAAACAATTTCACTGTCAGAATCTCAGAACAACTTCCCAGCATTTTAAATGCAAATGCCTTCAGACTTGAAACTCTGAGTCTGCAGCCTAACTTTTATTCAGACTAAGAATTTCACTATCAATTTTGTTGCATGTTTAGCTTGCTAAGAGCAAATTTTAAGACCCGCCAAATTCAATAATCATGTGTCAGTACCTTATACTAAATCTTTCTATATATACATACACACACACGCACAGATATAGATGTATACAAATGCATGTATGTATATACTTGTTGGCTCTGTATTTTGGGACAACACTTATGTGTATACAAAAGTGGAATATCACACAGCTGTAAAAAAAAGAATGAAATACAGCTTTATATATGGATCTGAAGTATGTGCATGAACTGCAACATAATGCCTATGGTATGATTTCATCAGCATTAAAACAAATAAAATTACTAAATAAATGTGTAGGGGGAGCAGGCCTCTGGCTAAACAGTCAAAATGCCAGTCAAGCCATCCATATTCGACATCAGAATTATCTGTGCTCAATTCCCAACTGCCGGTCTTGACTCCAGCTTCCTGCGAGTACAGATTCTGGGAAGCAGCAGTGATGGCACAGGAGTTGGGTTGCTGTCACCCATGTGAGAGGCCTGTTGGGTTCTGACTGCCAGTTTTGATCCTCTAGTCATTGCAGACATTTGCATAGTGAACCATTGGATTCTAGTGCTTTCTCATTGTCTTGCTCTCTCTCAAAAACTAATTTTAAAAATATATATGTACATATACTCATGCATTCACATATCCTTATATTTCAGTGGGCAAGGTAAAATGTGTGAACGGAATCATGAGATGGTATCTCGAGCTGCTTGCCATTTGGATTTCCATGATAGCTAATACTGTTGAACAACTTTTAATACGTGTGTAAGACATTTATACGCCTTATTTGGAGAACTATCATTGTTTTAAAATTCAGTTTTCTTTGTATTCTAGATTCAAACTTGTAAGAATTCATTAGATTATTTTTGTACTAGCATCCTTTGCATGTATAAAACTTGCAAAATATTTTCACCCATTCCGGCAACTGCTTTTTAACTCTCTTTTTAAAAAAGATTTATTTATTTTTATTGCAAAGTCAGATATACAGAGAGGAAGAGAAACAAGGAGGAAGATCTTCTGTCTGATGATTCACTCCCCAAGTGACTGCAATGGCCAGAGCTGGGAGCCAGGAAGTTCGTCCAGGTCTCTGACATGG
The DNA here is from genome assembly GCF_017591425.1 of Ochotona curzoniae. Taxonomy (NCBI): domain Eukaryota; kingdom Metazoa; phylum Chordata; class Mammalia; order Lagomorpha; family Ochotonidae; genus Ochotona; species Ochotona curzoniae. The sequence goes on along the minus strand of NW_024465023.1, from coordinate 12,315,887 downwards.
GTGCAGCATCCCAAGGCTTTGGACCAGCCTCAACTGTTTTCCTGTGCCACAAGCGGGGAGCTGGATGGGAAGTGGGGCTTCCGGTACTGGAACCAGCGCCCATTGACTCTAGCCACTAGGCTACCACGCTGGGCCCACTTTTTCACTTTCAGTAGTTGGTAGAATATACCAGTGAAGTCATCTAGCCCAGAGCTTTGTTTGTAAGATTTTTGATTACAGACTGAATAGCTTTACTTACCACAGGTCTATTCAGACTTAATACTTCCAGAAGCCCTAGGTAATAACGGAGTTCAAGACATGCCACCTCAAATATAGTGCCTAGGCATACAATAGAATAGAATAGAAGCTGGAAGTTCACCCTACTCTCGCTTTCCTCCCATGCCCCTCCTTCTCTAGGTTATGAGCTGAGCTAAGCTGACCATCTAAACATGGGTCATAAAATCATCATTCCAGAGATATCATTCTATACCCAGCAAAAAAGGGAAGTCCTTACCTTGAAAGATGTAAAAATTCAGAGAAGAATCTGATCAAACAGGCATCACTAAATGCTGCCTAGTTTATTACCACTAGATCATACTCATCCATTTGCCCCACAATCATAATTCTGCATGACTATCCACTCTACATCAAACATAAGCTTAAAAAAACAGATGTGTCTATTTCTTTGGGTCCTTATTCCTGAAAGTTCTGGTATTGCTTAAAATTTACAGTAAATACATTTCTTATGCTTTTTTGGTAATATTTTGAATTAAGGGGTCCCAGGCATAACTTTAAGTTTTTCATGCTCTTAATTCCATAAATCCTGTTACTCCTTATCTTTACTGCCCAAGATTTTGGTTAGTTTTTTTTTTTCTATCCAACTATTCCCATTGCCTCAAGCAACACAGATCAAAACATTTACCTACATATTTCAACAAATTCCTCTTTAACACAAGCAATTCCAATCAAGATAAAAAGGCTTTTGAGTGGGTGTTTCAGTAAACCAACAGACAAATCAACGAAAGCCAGATTGTAAGACTCATGCTCTTTGCTTATATTGATACTAGGGATACTGGATGCTCGCCAAGACCAACACAGAGAGGGAAGAAATGAGAATTAGTAAACTAAAATACCTCAAAGTTCACTGCTCTTACCAAGACTCAGCCATTTTTCCTGAAAAAGAACTTGTTGGGTTGCTGTAGGTTTCTGCTTGGTTTCAAATGTTCAGAACCTTGATTTTGATAGTTTTGCTAGTCTCTTCTGTTTGTATGGAGAGTTTGATTTTTGGAGGTTCTCACTGTTTTCACTGATATCACTCTCCTGAAGATAAATTTAGTAAATGAAATAATTTGTGCTTCTCATTAAAAAATATAATTTCAACAGAATTGCACAAAGATAAATATTAAAAGAAAAATTATTTAAACCCAATCTATAGATAAGTATGACATTTATTACATGAGATTATTTATATCTCTATATACTTATAGGTAATTCTTCTTTCCTTCATAGTATCTTATTTCATAGATATAATTATTGTCTCTTATTAATGGATATTTTCTGACTTGTGACTCTCTTCCACTAATGAATATTACTGTAAATATCCTTAAAAGAACTTCTTAGTATAAACAAAGAATTTTTCACAGACTGATAGAATTGCTTAACACTTATATGTACTATTTTTCATGTATTTCGTCACATTAATCTCATAAATTTCTTTATCAATTCAATCTTCATAACAGTAATAAACATTCTCTTACCAATGTGAATTATTATCATTTCAGGACTGTGACCATTAGGAATTGAGCCTAATGGTTAAGAAACTGTGTCCAACCCATGTCAGAGTTCCTGGGTTCAAGGTCCAGCTCCAATTCAAGATTTCAACTTTCTACAAATGCAGAGCCTGGGAGGTAGTAGTGATGGTTCAAGTGACTGGGTCCCTGGACATTCAATGGAAGACCTGGACTGAGATCCCAGCTCCAGACTGTTGGATACCTAGGGAGTGAATCAACAGGTCAACAGGTAAGAATTCTGTTTTTCTATATTACAAATTAGATATAGATAGATAGATAGATATAGAGATATATAGATACATCTATAGATAGATATCTATAGATAGATATATAGATATAGATATATAAAGATATTACATAGATAATATACAAGTTATATATTCATATGCATATAAAAACTATATATAAGTTCATTTCAAATAAATCATATATACATATATAAATCCATCTCTTTGAAGGAAATATGCATTTTTGAATTAGCCTGTGATTTGGGTGAAAACATGGTTTAATGAATTTTCATATGCATTTTGGCTGCTTTTTCATATCTGTAGCCAATTCCTATCTTTGAGACATCAGTTATGCACATTCTTAATATTTTTTATACACATATGGAAATACATGTAAACATTTTTCAAGTATAATAAAAATGAATTGCTGAGATTGAAGAAGTTACACATTTTCCAATACATAGGAATCACTTTTAACAAAGTTTATTGTGCATATTTTCTTCAGACCAACATTTTCCTTTCCTGGAGTTTATATTTCATTTTCCCAGCACAGTAACAATATTTCTATACATTATGTCAAATAATTAAATATTATTCTGCAATGAAAGCATCAGAGAATATCAGTTATGGGTGTATGTGTGTGTTGTGGGCATGGAGAGGAAGTGAAGAAAAGTGAAAACATGCAAACATTTTGCCAAAGAGAAACTACAATGACTAGCAACACATTTTGCACTTAACTGTAAAGTAAGCGAAACACTAAACATTACATTTTTATACGTTTATATGCCCAAGTTCAACTGAAACACATGGTAGTGTATGTGAACACAAGAAATTTAACCCTACAAATGCAGGAAACACAATTAATTAAAAGCTAAAATAAAAGCAGGCAAATATAAATCTTGGGGAATAGATACTAAAAACAAGATTGGAAAAATATGTCCAAACACATACATCCTCAAAATACATGCAAGCAGACTTATTCCCCAATAAATGAACAAACGTTCTCTGACTTGGGGAAACGGAATGATAATCCTTTCTTTAAATTCATTTCTTCCATACTGATTTCCATAGAGGCTGCACCAACCTGCAGCCCCACTAGCAATGGAGAAGGGTTTTCCCCATGACCTCACCGGCACTCAAACAACTTAAAATCTGCATATCATATAACCCAGCAATAGCACTCCTAGGAATATATCCAAAACACCTGCTACACGAGAAACCAACATGCACCCCCATGTTCATAGCAGCACAATCAATAATTGCAAAAACTTGGAAGCAACCAAAATGCCCATCAACAGAAGACTGGATAAGAAAGCTATGGTTTATTTACTCCATGGAATACTACTCAGCTATTAAAAAAAAATGCAGTTCTTTATGGCCAAATGGGCCCAACTGGAAACCATCATGCTAAGGGAAATGAGTCAATCCCAAAAGGTCAGATTCCACATATTTGCTTTAATTTAAGTTGAAATGCTGTCAATTTGTAAAAGGGTACCTGTGAAATGTAGTTATTACATTGTTAATTAACCCCATAATGTTGGAAATGGTTGTTGATGTTATGGTATGGCATTGAATTGGTCGGAATGATAATCTGCCAGCTATGTCTCCAGACCAAAGTTGGTCTCTTCAAGAAACTGTTGAATTCAGCTGGGCAATAAGATACTGGACACTATACAAGGCACATGCTTGCATTGAAAGAAACAAGACTAGATTTGAACTGTAATACTGCAATAAGGTGGAGCAATCCACCATGGGGGGAGGGCAAGGGGAGCAGAAGGGGGAACATCAGAGCCTATGAAACGTTTTTTTTTTTTTAAGATTTATTTTTATTATTTTTTTATTGGAAAGGCGGATATACAGAGAGGAGAGACAGAGAGGAAGATCTTCCGTCCAATGATTCACTCCCCAGGTGAGCGCAACGGCCGATGCTATGCCGAACCGAAGCCAGGAGCCTCTTCTGGGTCTCCCACGCGGGTGCAGGGTCCCAAAGCTTTGGGCCATCCTCGACTGCTTTCCCGGGCCACAGGCAGGGAGCTGGAAGGGAAGCGGGGCTGCCAGGATAGACCCGGCGCCCATATGGGATCCTGGGCGTGCAAGGCGAGGACTTTAACCACTTGTGCCACCACGCCGGGCCCTATGAAACGTTTTTATAAAATTAAATGCAATAAAAAAATGATAAATTCATTTTTATTGTTTGATAATTTACTCATTCCTGAATGCTTGATACAATGTAACAAAATTTGACAATTTTACATTTAAGCCATATAATTCCCCACATTTACACATGACCAAAATTTCTAAATTGGTAGACATACTAAAACTAAAATTCCAAATATGAAAGTTATAAGTATATTTTTTATAATCTTCTGGTTAGAAAAACTGAGATGCAAAACTGGAAGATGATTGATTTATCATGTAAAAATTAAAGGAAAGATCCAAACCACAAGTGCTTAGAATTATTATACATCCTACAAAATACAGAATGGCTTAACAGAAATAGTATATACAGGCATCCTATAAAATAATATGAAACACATCATAAACACAAAATTAAAATATGTAAAAACAAGAAGAAATACAAATATTGTACTAACATGCTGTAAATTATATACAATCAAATGAATAGAAGCAGGTAGGGCCTAAAGATCAGTAATATCAGAAGGTGACAAATATATAAGGATTCAAGCTTTCTCATTTACAACTTGTATAAATTAAATGTAAACCAACTTTGCAGGATAATTTATCAAGAGGTAACCACATTGAGGTGCTTTTTGGTATCTATCCTTGAGAAAGACTCAACATAAAAGTGCACAGAGACATACAGATGAAGATTGGTTGCAGTAGTTCTGTGAATAACTAAAAAATTAGCACCAAACTAAATGATCATTAACAGAGGAATAAGCACATAAATCATGAAATATTCAAGGCACAGAATAAATGTAACAGTTAAAACAGTGAAGAATATTTGTTTGTAGTAACAAAGTTCACCAATATATACTGCTAATGAAGGAAAAAGTAGAAAATAACTCAGAGAGCCAATCTGCCATGCTGAATATATAAATCTCATATATGCAGACATATTAGCTAAAATTGGAATAATACCAACAACACTGTTCAATGTGGTTAGCATCACAGAACAAAGGAGTAAGGGAATGGTCTTCTCTAATTCATACTGTCTAACAGTTTGCAGTGATATTATTATCATGATACTTACGTGTCTTAAACATGCAAAACACAGTCAAAATAAAAACTGCATTTCAAGAAAACCTTATTTTGTTATTTATTTTCACTATAATTCATCAATTTAAGTAGTACATATTGCAGACTTTTTTAAATTACAAAGAAAACTAAGGTGGTAAATGAGATTTAAAATATTTTTTATAACTCAGCACTCCCAATAGTGCTACAAAATTATGCCTCCTTGCTATTAAATTATGCACTTATATATTAAATTGACACAGCTCACGTCTTGTGCCTATAATATTAGTTCACAGAACTGGACTGGGTCACAGGAAGTTTAGGTTCCAGTGCATATCCACCTAATGTGTTAAACCTAGTAACTTTTCATGTGTCAAGCTGTCAGTGTACTGTTTAAAGTCTGTGGACCAGGTAATCTGTAATACCCAACAATTAATGATAAGTCACACACTAACTATAGTGTAAATGGTTTATTTCATGTCTGCAGCGTCCATATTTTAAAAAGCTTTTAAATGCAAGCATTTTGCAACATTTTTTCAAGAGTAGGTTCATCATACTATATATCTGTATGGGGGAATTCACCTCTATATAAACACCTTTAACAAAAATACCTAGAAAAGTAGCTTCCCCAGAATAAGAGAGTGACAGATAATGCAGGTAGCAAAATATAGTGGGAATAAGATAGCTTAGGTATCACATATTATCTGGAAGATCTTAAAGCTGTTGAAGTGCCCAACACTCATTTTCTGAATCTATAAAGTATAGCTAGCTATCTACCCATTATATTCCTTTATTAGAACAATAGCTGGCCACTTACTAAGTCTACACTCTATGACTGGCAGTGTATCAAGCACTTTATACAATATCTAATTTAATTCTCACAATAAATCTTCACATAAGAGGAGAGCAGAGTTTAGTATGTGACTCATTGTAGAACACTGATGTATGCCTAGAAGCACAAGTCTCTTGTGGATGATGAAAGATTTCCCTTTTATTGATATGAGGTTCTCTGTGATGTGTGAATACAGAGTTTATTGAAACATAGCAGTGCTACTAGCATAATACTATTCCATTACTAAGTAACCAAAGATGTCCCTTTGGAGTTAATTCTCTTTCCTTTTATTTTCTCTTCCATACTTGCAATGAAAAAATCAGTGTGAATAGTGTGAAAACTAATACCGGGTCATTTCCTGAATCTCTTTGTATAATTTTGCTGAAGGATATATATTACAATGCCCTTATTTTTGTATTTCCACTGATTCTAAATGTCATGAGCATTTCATATTTGTCAGCCATCATTTCAGGTGAGATGTAAGTCACTTTCTTCTCTACATCAGTCCCTTCAGTGATGCTGCTTAGAAACAGGTTAATCAAAGCATAAAGGAAACTCTTTCCCATAATAATTCCAAAACTACATGAAATATTCAGTACTACAAAAAGGTAAATACAATGCTATTCCAATCTAAATGCTTATAGGAATTTTAGCATATGATAGTGGCAAGTTAATTATCACACTCCCTAGAAGATAGAACATGTAAGTTTAGCCAGTTATTAAAACACAATTGTGAGGAAAAGTGAAAGACAGGACATACCATATAAGCTGTGATCTTTAGGAAGGAGTTTTCATGGGTTAGAAGTGTGTCAGAAATTTCGTTCATTCTAATAATACCACTGTTCACCAGGACAGCAACTATTGTCATTGTTTACAATATTTTCCTTTGCTTATGGCAGAAGAGAATGGCTTGTAATCTCAAGATGATTATATGGCATTAGAACCCAGGCACATGCTGTTGGTTGCCCACTCAAAAGCTACTTCTTCCTCATACGGAAATTCTGCTTTCTAGGTAGTTACATGTCCCACTCAAGAGTAAACAGCAAGCTAAAAAATGAAAGGTACTGTGAAAATGACGAAATAGGAGGGTAGGAAAAGCCTGGGTCCTGAGGAATCATTTTACACACTACACTATCTCTATGGTCACTCCCTTCAGGGCTTGCTGTTAGATTAATAAAAAAAAATGTATTTATTATTCAAGCTGGTTTATCTGTTAGCTGCATTCAAAAATACTTCTAAGTAATAAGTAATGTGGAAGTTGAGGGTTATGTAAAAAATAAGCATTCTAAAATAGCTCATAATCGCGGAAGAATAAGTAAATATACAAGAATCTGTTGATCCATATGATATAAACGAAGTGTTTCCTGAAAAATCACTGGAATTACAAAAGCCCACATGGAGATGAACAGAGCAAACAGACTAATCATCCAATAGACTTCTGAAATGTTCTCAACCCTGGTGCAATGAAACTGACAGCATCTCAGAACAGTCCAACCACTCAAGTAACCCCCTTAGAACATTCTTCTCCACATCAAAGTCTCTAATGCATCATCATCAAACAAACACCCCTCCCAACCATCCCCAGGCGCTGATATATTTTGACAGCAAGGTGTGGTACCTTCCCTTTTGCTGTAGATACAGGAGAAAAAACAATTGAAACTTTTGTCCCACCCACCTTCCTCCATAGCTTGACCCTCCCCATCTTAATTGGAGACCCACATGGGTGTGCAACTCTCTCAATAATGTAAACAATATTAAAAATAAAAAAAATATTTTTAAAAGAAAAAAAAAGACTCGGAAAAACATTCATCTATAAATTGATTGCCTTTATTTCTGTAACAAAGGAAATTTACTGACATGAAATGATCAAGATTCTCCTGTTTATCTATATGGCTCTATTGAACCAACATCTATGATATTGAATGAGTTTCAACAACTGTATATGAAAGTGCTTCAAAATACATCATGGAAACTTCTTGTATGTGCTAACAAGTACAGGGCCTGGCACCATCCATCGCTCCAATCAGCTGGTGGTTGCAATTGCTGGGTTGGTTCTGTTTTCACTCCCGACTTCCACTGGAACAGCTATGATGGACTATGTCAATCAGTGGATTTTTCAAAGACCTTATAGTGCTTGGAGTGGCAAGATTGACAGCGATTCATAACTGTTGCAATATCAAAACCACTTGAGCAAGAACCTCAGAGCATGCCCTACATCCGGGACCTGGAGAGGGTGGGAAATTGGGTGGGCCTTCTCCCTTAATACCCCCCTTTAAACATGAAGGTAACAATATGGAAAACATACTAGTATTATCCACTTTCCTGTAGCCCTTGAACCTTCTTACCCTAATTAACTATGTAAAGAATGTCAAAATAAACTTTATTTAAAAAAATACATCATGGAAACATGCATTATGAAAAAAAAAACTATACATGAATTTCCAAACTTATCATGACAAGGGAAACTTAAGTTTCAACTCCACTTTCCCATGAATTTTTTGAACCACTTTCATATATACCTGCATAATTAATACCCAAAATTAGATATAAAAATTTCTATTACTTGACAAAGCTCTCTCAAAAAGCAATGGTTTATATTATTTCTATCACCACAGTCCAAATTGTTCTACAATTTAACACTGGTATAAATGAAACTGTGTATTATTTTGGCCCAGACTCTTCCTTGAAACATGTCTATGACACAGTTATCTCAGTAGCTCACTAATTTTTATTGCTGAGAAATATTCCATCATGTAATTAAACTATTGGCTATTTATCAATTCTTTTGTTGAAAGATATTTGAATCCCCTGCTGGAGGCAACTGCCTAAGTTGCATGTACGTAGGCAAGTGTTACACTGCTGGGAGAAAAGCAACCAATAGCTGGTAGGTATTATTGGCCTGGTTAATGCCAAATTTATGTTAACTAAACCAGCATACCAGTATGCCACTATACTTATTCTTTTTTTTTTTTTAAGTGGCCAAGCAGGACATGATACTTTGTAGGTAAACAAGTAGACTGAGGCTGTTTGGTTTGGTGGAGGAAAACCAGAAAACGTTTCTGGGTCAGACCAATGCACTTGCCCACCAAGGAGACCCAGTTACCATCGACCACTGGCACCATTACACAGGAAAGCTAGAGAAGGGGGACCTGGCTGGCAAGGATAGAACACATTACCTTCCAGTGAGTGTTGTGGCAGGGGGTGGGCTATATTAGGCTGGACCAGGACACTAAGCAGCATGTCAGAGAACCATGTCTGGGGCAGATTCCGTGGGAGAATTGTGGAATCACCCCTGTGAAACTGCCGTATCAGCTGGTTTGTTCAACAGCTGGGGGTAATGACAAACCTAGCTAGGCATGACCACAGAATTCACTGACACTCCTGGAAACTGGAGTTGGGAGCGGACCAGATTCATAAAGGCTGTAGTACCCATACAAGCACCCAGGAATTACTTATTTAAGTAAACCATTCATGGAAGAAATTTGGAGGATTAATGCATATAAACCATGATTAAATGATATTAAAAAAAATTTGGGACTGAGAGTGGTGCAGCACGATAAGGTTCCACCTGTGACACAGGTGACTGGCATCCCACATGAGCACAAGTTCAAGTCCCATCTATTCTACTCTAATCCAGCTTACAGGAACAACAGTAGATGTTCCAACTGCTTGTCCCCAGCCACCTGAGGGGTGAGCCAAATGGAGTTTCAGGCTCTTGGCTTCAGCCTGGCCCAGCCCAAGCAATTGTAGGTACTAGGGAAGTAAACAAGTAACTGGGATATTTCTCTCTGTATCCCTTTCTTTGTAGCTGACATTTCAAACAAATAGATCTTTTTAAAAGAAGTTATTTTTGTTAACAGTCATAATGACACTGTGTTCATGTAGGACCTTGTTATCTTCAGAGATATAAACTGAAGCATTAAAAAAAATATTGTAAGCTGTATGTTTGAAAATGCTCTAGTGATAAATAAATGAAAAATCATAGCAATAGTTCATTATACCATTTTCTCAAGGTTTGAAAGTTGTCATACAATTAAAAAAAAAAACTTCAAATTTTATAACACATGAATTCTAATGAGAAAACCAGGATCAGATAAAATGAAAGCATCTGGAACAGATGCAATATATAAACTATTAGTTTCATTTTTGTTCTGTCAACAAACCTATTATCTTCTATATTGTTGAGTAAGCTCAAAAGAACATTACCAATAGCTCTGGGATTATACTCTTCCCTTTCTTCATCAGTTTACATTACTTTCTCATTCAAAAGGGAAAAAGTTACACTGGCTTTCATTTTCATTGAATGTCTTATCTTCAATTTCATAAAAATAGAAAGTAAAACATGGCACATATCCTAAAATCTGTTGCAAAAGTTAATGTACTGTAAACATAAATGTGCAATATGATTCTGTTTACTGCAACAGAATGAGCATGTCATTGGTGATGTTACAATTTGAAAATAAGTAAGCATTTTGGAAAAAAAAAAACCCTAGCTGAATTCATGGAATTTTCTTTTATCTTATGCAAGAAACCTTCTGAGGCTTGAGGTCTTGGCTGTCACACATTGTTGTTGTCATATTTTCCAGGGCACGAGATTTGCTTTCTTGAAAGTAGCCTGAAAGAGTTGCTCATTTTCCATCATTAATATTATGTGGTCCAAGTGTGTTAAAAAAAAAAAAAAAGAGGACATTTGGAGTGAGTGTTTGCCTAGTAGTTAGGCATTGGTAAAGACACCTCCATTTCCCATAGCAGAGCGCCTGGGTTGAGTATCAGCCTCTGTCTCAAGCTTCCATTTAACACAGACATCAGAATGCAATGGCAATGATTCAAGTAACTGGGTTCTTCCCATCCACATGGGAAACTTGAATTGGGTTCCTGGGTCCTGGATTCACTTCTACTCAGCCCCTCACCACATTTAGAAGTGAGCATTTAGGAGTGAAAGAGATCATTGGATATTGCTTTGTGAGGTCTTAACTCAAAAAAAACAACAACAACAACAACAACAACAAAAAAAAACATAGCTTTCAAGTAACATTCAGACTCTCCAAGAGAACCTGGTCCATATGCCAAATTAAGATGTCTAATTTACACATTTTTCAATAAAGTTGAGAATACACAAAGAAATAGCCAGGAGAAAGACATGGAACAAGTTAACATGCTTTAGGATGGGGTGCAAGGGGCAGAGAACTAGACTGCCAGAATCTAAGAACCAGCAATGGTCATGCTTCTCTCTTTTACCTTGACTTTGTCTGTAAATAATGTGGCTATACGACCAGAGCTGATGATCAAGCAGAGGAAACCATAAATAAAATGTATCCAAGCTAATGCACACAATTGCTATATTGAAGGGACACAAGGACAAACACATCTGGCTACAAATATAGCTTATTAAGAAGCCTGCTTGATAGTCATGGATTTACCTGCATTTTCTAGGTGCTACACTTATGGGCTTAGGAACAGACTACTCATCAAATGATTTATGATTTTGGAAACAATGTAGCTATCAGCATTTTGTAATAATTATGATTTGATCCTCCCCTTCCCATATTTAATAGACTTGGGTTTTCTGATATTCCATTTGATCCATCTTTAAACTAATTACCTATTTCACACATCTGTTAAATTTTGCTGATATCTCTACAACAATATTCTTACATAGTCATGTAGGTTTCACTGCTATCTTTAAACTACTAGGTTATTGCTCTTTATGAGAAACACTTCTGTTACACTGTGTTATGTCTGCCCTACAACTGTGTATGTGTATATACTTCAGTCTGTCCTCAAGTGGCATATGGATGTAGTGAACTTGATATGTAAACAAGTTGCAACCTAACCTAGGAGTGTATCAGTGTAACCAAGCAGCTGGGTCTGTTAATCACAGCAGCCAAACCATCAATCCATTCCAGGCCAAATTATGTCAAATTGTGATCATATGAGGCAAATGAGAAGTATAACCAACTGGTTGTTTCTTTATTCCACTTCCTTCTCTCTAGGTATAAATGTAACCTGCATATGTGGAAACCAACTTCAGCCTAAAATGCTGCCTGATTTTGGAATGTTTTCCTTAGTTCTTTTATTCTTACGAATAAAATTCAATTTCCTATTTATTTTACCATGGCAAACCTGGTGGATGACTAAACTCACTCAGTTTCCACATCTGTAAAATGAATTGGAAATAGGAGATACCCAAAATCAAAACTTCTTTAAATTATCTACCTTGAGCAATTATAATTAGGATTAGACTTACGGGGTTGCAGCACAGCAAGCTAAACTGCCGTTTGGGATGCCTGCTGCTTTTAATCCTGTTTCCTAATAATGCTCTCTGGGAGTCAGCAGATGACAGCGCAAGTAGTTGGGTCCCTGCCACCCAGGTAGAACATCTGGGTTGACTTTTTGGCTACTGGCTTCATCCTGGCCCACCCAGCCCAGGCTGTTGAGGATATTTGGAAAGTGAACCAGAAAATGGAAAAGTAGCTCTGTCACTCTGCCTTTCAAGTGGATGAAAAGAAATAGTAAATAACATAATATAGAATTTGCTAAAGCAGAAGTATAACAAGTTGGTTTTCCACATCGCTAATAAGTGGTTAATGTAGCAGGTGTTAAAGTAATTACTTTGTGTAGTGTAATATTTGTCATCATATCAACATCTTACATCATGCCAAATTACATTTGTAAACTGCTTTGAATTACACAACCTGAACTGATGTCCAAAGTAACCAATAAGGTCAGTTATAGAAGGTAATGATGCCACTATACAAACAAGGACATAGAGGAGATTAAATGGCATCATGTGTTCATTTCAGGACACTTTCTGAGCCACTTACTTGCAGATAAATATCGTAGAGCAGCTAACTCATACCCAGTTTTATTTTTATTTAAAACATTAATTTTCTGGCTTGGATTCAATATTCACTGACTTCCAATATGGATTTTTTTTTTTTACTTCGCATACTCAGTGTAGACAGACCATCCTGAATGCTAGCATATTGTCTGGCTAAAATTTTCAGTCAATATTACAAACCAGACTCTTGATAAACTGTCAATCCACTCCATGAATACAGAGATGAACTGCTGAATTTACCACTTTACTCTCAGTGACTTGTGCCATAATAGGTGCACTGTTAGTGATAAAAGGGCATTTCATTGAGTGAACGAACTACTTAATAGACAAATTGAACTGTAAAAACCCACGAAACAAACCCTGAGGTAGGAGGCAAGTAATTTCCTTTCTGAAATATAGATGGCAAAACAACAACAAAAAACTAATTTAGAAATTAAGTCATTATAGAATGGGGTAACCGATATCTTCTTTGGTGAAATATGCTCTTATTTGGCTATCTGCTGGATTGAGGTACATCTCCGGCAGATATCCTGGGACACAGTGGTAGCTGTTTCTGCCCAGCAGTGACAACAACTACCACTTCAAGAATGATAAGTGACACTGAGGAGTGGCATCTGGTATGATGAATACAAAGACTGATGCAATTCTGAACAGCATCAAAAACCATGGTGCCCAAGCTCAAGGAGGAGAGAATGTTTTGAACTCCTTGTGGAATGAATCCCACTTTTCAACATCACTATCAAGTGCCATAAAACACTCTAGGATGAAGCTTATTCAGTTTTCAACATTCCTCAGGATATATGGTACAGCCGGACCAGGAAATAAGTTTCAATTTTTAAAAATGCCATTATATCCTCAAAATCTCTCTTCTGTCCAACCTTGTTAGTGATGTGTTTCTTCTCTTTGGCAAAACTTTATTCCCCTGATGCCAATTTCTTCCCAACAAAAGAATCTCAGGTACCTCAATCCTTCAGGTCTTAAGCTGAAATTTCTGTAGCAGAAATAATATAGGCCCTCTCCTCTTATTTCTATTTGTCCTTTGTTGTACCTTGAAGCAACTTATATAGAACAATCTGGAGATCTTTTTCATGCCTTCCATTATCTACCAATAATTAAAGATGGTCAAATATTCTGAAAGGAATGCAAATTAGCAAGATGCTTTGAAAAAGTGTTTTATACTATCTACAGAATGAGAACATAGGTGCACCCTATGACACAGCAGTTCTAGTCACACGGATACACACAAAGAAATGCCTAGGTATAGCCAAAAGACAACAACCACATTAAAATTACACACGTAATATCCTCAGACAAGTAACTGTATATTACCTTCAATGGTAAAGGAAAAATCAACCATATTTTCAGGCAATAGAATATTATGCAGCAATGAAATGAGTAATTTACAACTATATACAAAAATAAGAATGCCTTTTATAGACTGTTGAGTGAAAACAACTAAGCACAAAAGAGTACATGCTGTATTATTCAGTTACACAAAGCTTAAAAGCAGACAAAAGCAATCTTTGTGGTTGAGAACTAAGGATTGGGGGGATACAGTTATGAGCAGGGTAATTCCTGGAAGAGATAATTCCAATCATTTGAAGATTTCTAAACTTCTGGTAATTTTCTATTTCTTCATGTACTGGTCATACATACATTTTATATATTAAAGTTTAATCAGTTGTTCATTACCATTTGTTACACATATTGTATTGAAGGGGAGCTTAAAAACATGTGGACATTTGACACAGTGGCTAAGGCACTGCTTAGGATGCCCAGACGTAGTATCAGAGTGGTTGTATACAAGTACCAGCTCTACTCCTAATTCCAATTCCTGCTAATACAAATCCTGGTGGGAGCAACTGATGGCTCAAGCATCCAGGTCCCAACCACCTCAGAGAGACCCAAACCAAGTCCTGGCTCTGGCATCAGCTTGATCCAGCCCCAACAGGCCTTTGGGAGGTGAGTCAGCAAAAGAGGTATTTCTATGTTTTATTTATTTACTTGAAAAGCAGAGACACACGATGGAGAATGGAGGACTACAGGAGAGAATTTTCCATCTACTGCTTCACTCCCCAGATGGCAGAACTGTTGGGAAATGGGCTGTTCTAAAACCAGAAACCAGAAGCCTGGAGCTTTTTTTCAGTCTCCCAAATGAGTACAAGGGCCCAAACACCAAGTCAAAGAGAAGGCTGATGTAGCTAAGAGAATTTCTTACCAAAACTGTAAACTACTCTTGAAAGGATCTTAAGAGAAACCATCCCAGCGTCTACGTTATGCTATGGAAGAAACAAAATACTTGACATCAAGGCTGAAATCTTTTAGGAGAATGTGTCACTCATGAAAAGCAGCATCAAAATCGTTGTGAATTTTACCTATGTGATATATCTATTCTTACAAGCTTTACAAAATCAATGATGCATGGCTGTCATGGTCTTAGGCAAATAGTAGCAGTTAGAATATGCAGACGACAATAGATCGAGTTGTTCATTAAGCCCAAGTTAAAAAAAAATAAATTCCTGGAGCTGAAAGATATGACTAAACACACTATAACCCCTCAGCACTTACTTTATGAAACTTTCCAGATGACTAAAGAGAATACGCATGTCCATTTGCTTCCAGGGACATGAGCATCTGTTAGTACTTCTTTAGTGTAATTGAACAGGTTGGCTAATGCCACCTTATTTCTCCTCAAATGACATCCTCTCCTCCCCGACCCCCCCCCCCGCCAAAAAACATTTCTTTTCTGTTATAAAAGTTGGGCGATTTCAGAGTGCCTCACTGGACAAATCACTCTTTTGGGCTCTATCTAACAGAATTATTATGGCTATAGCAGAGTGTTTTGTTGTAGACTCTTCTAATGGGCCACTGCTCCCTGTCTTTGCTTTAAGAGGTAAAACTGCCACTGAAATAAATTATGGGGTTGGTGCCTCATGTATTGACTTGTATCATTTTTATGTAAAAAGTAACAGATTTCTAATTCCTAAGGTAATATAACTTGGAACAAATATAGGCTTTGAAGTCAGTAACTTGGCTTGACACTTGTCTGAGCTTCTTATTGCCTGGAGAAGAGGGCTTCGCTTGACTAAAGTGACTTTCTGGGAAAGACATTTATTCTACAAAATAGAACACTGGTTATGATATCCATGCCTATATTGGTAGGCGTGATTTGATGGCTGACTTCACTTCCTGACTTGACTTTACTGCCAATATAAGACCCTGGGAGAGAGTGGTGATGGGTTAAGTTGTTGGGTTCCTGCCACTAATGTGAATCGAGTTCCTGCCTCCTGGTTTCTACCCCACTCAACCCTGAATGTGGCAGGCATTTGGATAGAGAACCTAAGGATGAGCTCGCTCTCTCTCACTCACTCACTCATTCTAGCAACAGCAACAACAAAAAGTCAACTTCTTTAAATGTAAAATGGATGAGAAGTGGCAAAAAAAAAAAATCCAAATAGTACTGAGTCATTACAAAAACTCAAGTATCATTATATGATGGAAAGCTTTTAAAATACAAAAGTATAAGACATGGATAGTAAAGAGGTTGAGAAGACACAGTAAACTAGCATAGCAAACATTGTGATTGCCATATATTACAACTATTTGAAAAAAAAAAAAACTGAGTTCATCAGCGGCCATTTGTGTGCAGGAGTCCCATATCAACCACTCGAGGCTCCCCACATCTTTGCTTTAACAGCCTTCTCTGGCACCATGTGAGCTTGAGTAGGTGTACACATTTGAAGCATACACACAGATGCATCCATATTCCGTTTTCTTCCCTTGAACACTGGAACTTGAATTTCATGGGCCTTTGGATTAGAAGCAGAAATTAAACTCCCACCTTCCTTGGTTCTCCTGCTTGTAGACAGTGGAACTTTTCAGCTTTCATAACCCTGTGAGCCAGTTTCTATAACTAATCTCTTTCTTCATAGTTAAATATAGAATACAAATATACATACATATGCACACAAGGAGACTTCAAAAAGTTCATGGAAAAACAGAATTGAAAGATATGCCTATTTTGGCATAATTTTTTTCATAATACAAATTCTTCATGAACCCTTTGCAGAGCGTGTGTGTATGTGTGTGTATGTGTGTGTGTGTATCCATCTACCCGAATTGTTATATTTTCCCTGGAGAACACTAATGAATGCAACACCCACCAGACTTGAGCTACTGCAATAATCTCTCCGAAATAAGCTCTAATAACTTTTATCCTCCCTTGTCTCACTTTCCTTACTTCTTGATTTATATGGTCTTGGACCACTTTCCAAATAAAATATATGTGCCCAGGATTTTATCTCAATGCATGCTTTGAATAGAAGAGAGTTACATTAAGATAGTGATATTTGTTCTTGAATGTTCCTGGCTAAATTAATCCCATCCTGCTCACCAAATAAAGGGAAAAAAATCTTTCCTAATTTCTATTTCAGAGTAAGTGGTATGCTATTGCTTGGAACTGTCTGAAAGTTCAGGCATTTCAGGACCTGTGAATACATAATCCTTTTAAAAATCATTTATTTGAAAAAGCAGAGTGACAGAGAGGGAGACACAGAGCTAGAGATCTTCTGTTTACTTGTTTGCTCCCATGATGACTGCAATGGTCTGGGATGTACCAGGTTGAAGCCAAGAGCCCTCAATTTCCTCCAGATCTCCCATATAGATGCAGAGATCAAAGCACATGGGCCAACTCCCACTGATTTTCCAAGCACATTAAAATGGATCTGGATCACAAACAGCTATTCGAACTGGAACCAGCATTCAGAGATGGATGCTGGCATCACAGGCAGAGGCTTAATCAGTTGTGCTACTACACAGAGCCCTAAAATCATTTGACTGCAGCAAATCTTTCTCAAAGTTTTCTTTTAAAGGTATTTCAGACTGCTTATGATCTACATTGAAGAATTATAAAAGACCCTATGTTATTCTGTAATGTGACAGGAGAGCAGAGAAATCACCCACCTTCTTAGAATGTGTGAGGAAGACATTAACTATAACCTATCAAGAACATAACAGGTAACTTATAGATAACAGACTCGAATCAGCATTAGACATTAGCAAAACCATCAAGACATACATGGGGAATCAACAGTGATCCTGACAACCTCTTAACAGGAGGTCAAATGCACAGAGCAGGGGAGGGGACCCCAGAGTGGAGCAGGATGACAGGAGGAAGCTTGTATCCCAACCCTGGAGACTCCTGGATCCTCATCAAGGACTATTAGAATGGGCAAGAAGGGCTATATCCCAACTGCCAAGGAGACCACGGGGAACTGGACTGCCCTTGTAGGACAAGAACTCTGAGGTCATCCACTCCTTTCAGATCTCCCACATGGGATGGAAGGTGCCAAGATCCTTCCTCACAGGATCTAATGTCATCAGAACAATAGCTGGGAGCCCTGAGTGGACCTCAGAAACAGAACAGTAAACTTACTTCGGGACTTGGGAGAGGAGCTTTCTCTGGTCCTAACTTAGTTCCAACTTTGGATCCCCACCCTCTATTGCAATGACCATCAGGGTCGCTCCAGAGGCCCCCCACAAAAAAATTAGAGTAGATAGATAGAGAACAAGGAAAGCTTAGAACCAGACAGGAAACAGTCAGCATGGACTCACACACACCTTACTAGGGAGGACACAAAAATAAGTCACTCCTCACTAAGGTGTTGAAGATTTCTCTGCACACCCCTCCTAAAATTGTTCTGCACTTCAACTGTTGACATTTGCCTTGATAGAGTTATAAGCCAGTTTAGACTATCCTAAAATCTACCAAGTTCAGTAAAAATTATGCTTCAACACTACAAACTGCTAAATACTAAAAAGAAAATAGACACAAGACAGCTGAATAGTACCCTATAGCCATTTTAAGGTGTATATCAGCCGGTTGTGTATAAACTAAAATTGAAATGTCAATGAAGTAGTCACAGGATGTGGTTAAGAACCTGCATTTTCTAACATATCAGTCAATCAATACCATGTCAATTAACTCCATAATGTTGTAAATTGTTGTTGATGTTATATTGTGGCTTTTAATTGGTCAGAATGATATTCTGCCAGCTCTGCTTTCAGACCAGAGATGGTCTCCCCAAGAAACTGTTGAATTTATCTGGACAATAAGATGCTGGACTCTACTCATGGTACATGCTTGCAATGAAAGAAGCAAGACTGGATTTGAACTGTAATACTGCAACAAGGTGGAGGAATCCACCTTGGGAGGAGGGTACAAAGAGGCTGGGGGAATCCCAGAGCCTATGAAACTGTGTCATAAAATGAAATGCAATTAATTTAAAACATTTTTTAGAAGATTTATTTCTTATTTTTACTAGAAAGTCAGATATACGGAGAGGAGGAGAGGCACAGAAGAAGCTCTTCCATCTGATGATGGAAGTGGCCACAATAGCATGAACTGAGCAGATCCAAAGCCAGAGCTTAAAGCCTCTTCTGGGTCTCCCACATGGGTGCAGGGTCCCAAGGGTTTTTTGGGCCATCTTCACCTGCTTTCCCAGGCCACAAGCAGGGAGCTGGATGGGAAGCAGGGCCAGTAGGATAGAACCAGTACCCAAAATGGGATCCTGGCATTGTCAAGGCGAAGACTTTAGCTGCCAGGCTACTGCGCTGGGCCCTCAAAGTTATATATGTTGATTTGAGATACAAAGAATGATACAAACAGGCAGAGTTCCCATATTCTGGTTCACTTTCCAAATTCCTGCAATAGGTGGGTGTGGGCCTGGGCTACAGCCTGGAGCTAGGAACTCGAGTTACATCCTTCATAAAGGTAAAATGGATCCAAGTTCTTGAGTCATCACTCAGCCTTCCAGGATGTACATTAGCTGAAAGTTAGAACTGGAATCCAGAGGTGTGGAACCAACACAGGCACTCTGCTACGGAAATTGGGCATCTTAACCACTAAGTTAAACATCTGTCTCTCCCGCAATTCGAGAGGCCAACTGCAGAAAGTGAAAACTGAGAAATAAGACTCATAATAACTCCTTCCAAACTTGCCAAATGTTTCACAGATTGTTATCACAGTTTCAGATTTGAACTAAATGGCTCATATATTCAATTCCTATATTTATTCAATGAATATCACAGAAAGTTTCTTAGGAATCACACACATTCTTGGGCACCAAGGATACATTGATAAAGGTGTCACATATGAATCATCTTCTCATGGAATTTAATATTATTTAAGAGGAGTGGATAATAAAGCCCCAATTAAATAATCTATTTTTAACTATAATTATGACAAATGCCAAAGAGAAAACTTAATTTAGCTTAAATTTTGAACAAGAAACTAAACACTGTAAATCACAAGAGACACAGTTGATACATCCTTAAGTACATTTTTAAGTTGTTAAATTTCCAGTATGTATATACCATTTTAGTTACCACTTTGTCTCACAGTGGAAGAATAAAATGTTCCATGTTTTTAGTTTGCTTTTCTCAACACCAGAACGCTTGTCAATCCTATTAACTGGTTTCATGGAACTTTTACTGCTGCCTTTTGTGGCATAATGAATTATTGATGGGGTTAATCTGCTTCAAATAAGTTTTTCAGCAATTTACAGAAATATGCTTTGCAACTCTGTATTTACTACAAAACCCTCCCATTTTGCTTTTCATAAAAGCTGGAGGAGACATTTGTTACCGTTCCCTGTCGTCCTATGCAGTGTTAAATATAATGGCAATAGTTTAATGTCATAAAGCATGGTGGGGAAGACTGTTGAGACTAGAATATAATCAATTTGCTCTAATTCTAG
This sequence comes from Ochotona curzoniae, assembly GCF_017591425.1. Taxonomy (NCBI): domain Eukaryota; kingdom Metazoa; phylum Chordata; class Mammalia; order Lagomorpha; family Ochotonidae; genus Ochotona; species Ochotona curzoniae. The sequence continues at coordinate 12,295,263 of NW_024465023.1, read as the reverse complement.
TTTAGGTGAAAATTTATTGCTAAATCACCTTTTAAAAGAGTTGCTCTGGTTATTTAATATTGATTGCAAAATGATTAAGAAGTGGAATACTATTGATTTTTAAGCGAGAAAAGGTCCCCATAACGACAGTAAAAGCAAAATTATAAAATTTTAGTCATAGAAATAGATTTTAATAGTCTCCTTTAGCTCCTACAGTTGAATTGGTAAGCTAGAATAGTTCTGTTGCTGGAACTTTTGACAAGCTAAAGAATCCAGTTTGTGAATAGTGGAAAGCAGTATTATTTTACAGCTAGATTTGATTATGGCTACCATGGATTAAATCTGAAATTATTATCCTATCACCTAATCTTAGCATACTTCTTAGGATAAAGAGGTTATGCAATGACTTCTGTTATTCCATGCTCCCTGGGTTCTTTTCTGGTCATGCCCATGTCCTGATTTTCCTTGAGCCAAAGTTGGCCACAAAGTCCACTTTGATTCTATAAAGCTATTTCACATGATTCAGGAAAAAAAAAATGAAAGAACAACTTGTGACATACTTTTGATTCAGGTTCAAAGGTTGATCCCATCATGATAGCATAGTGGCTAAATCCTTCCCTTGCATCTGCTGGGATCCCAGATGGGCACTGGTTTGTGCCCTGGGTGCTCCATTTCCCATCCAGCTCCCTGTTTGTGGTCTAGCAAAGCAGTAAAAGATGGCCAAAGCCTTGGAACCCTGCAACTGCATGGAAGACCCGGCAAAAGCTCCTTGCTTTGGATTGGCTCAGCTCTGGCAATTGCAGCAGATGGAAGATCTTTCTCCCTCTACTTCCTTCTCTCTACATATCTGCTTTTCCAACAAATAGAATAAAATGAATCTTAAAAAAAAACTGAATCACATTTCACCAATAATTTGTTTTAAATAAAAAATCTTCTCAGATGTTCACTTGTGATCTTTCTGCTCCATTTCATGAAGGCTTTCTTCATGATGAGAACACCTGTTGCCAACACCTGTGCTTGTCTAGTTCCCCTGCAAAAAGCCTTTTCATTACATGACAAAGGATGCATGAATGGACTACAGTGTTTTGCCTTACATAAACAAAGGCTTTGCTACTTGAAAACTAGCATGAGAACTTTTTTTTCTCTTCTACAATCTTACCTACAATACTTCCTTCCCTTAGGAAGGAAGCAGGAGCAGATTTAAAAAAAAATACTTCAGCACTAGCCATATACTAAAATTCTTACCCTTGACAGGATCCTTAACTTACAACAAATTGTACAGTCATCCAATCAATAAAGGAAATTATCTAAATGTTGAGCTCATTTATATTTCAAACCTCATTCCTTTGTATGATTTCTGTAACACCTGCTAAATTTCAAAAGTATTTTTTTTTCTGAATGAGCCATTGGTTTAAAACAAATTTTGTTTGCTTCATGCTCCTAAATTATAATATCAATGGTAAACTCTACTAGCACAAAATTATTGCAAATGTAAAATTCTCACCTTCCTATCTCATTTCTCTACAAGGATACACATTAGTGTGCCATCTATATTCAATTTGCTTAATAGAGATGGGTAAGTATAAACAAGGTAAAAATAGAAGCTTACAAAGTAAAAATGAAACAGCAATTTTATGATCTAATTGTATTTAATTTATACTAAAGATCTGGATTAAAGCTTCACTCCCACGTGAGATAAACAATACTTACATCATACCTTTTAGCTATGTGTTTTGTTAGATATAAAAAGTTTGAAAGAGAAAATAAAATCAGTCTACCAAGGACTCTGTTTTTGCTGTTGGTAATGAAATTGGCTATATTCAATATCCTAATATCCCAGCCAACTATTACCAATTCAAATGGTACACTTTTGTTTTCAAAAACATTTCATAAGTTCTGTAAGTTTGAATGCAAAGAAAAATTACTTTGTTCAAAACAATTGAAGAGGTACTTTGTTAAGGATTCATTTTTTATCATCATCTTTCATTTATAGTTATTAGCAAATTCTGCATCTCTAAATTCTAGACTAAATTCATGTTGCCTATAAAATTCCATGCAGATTATATTCAATAAATTTTAGTTTAAAATTTCAACAATAGTAATGATGAATAACAATTCCAAGAGACTGAATTCTAACTGTAAACATTTACTTTTGAATATTCCCCACTTTGGGACTCTTTTTCCACCATGATTTGCTAAAGTAAAGCCTTACAAACTTAGCATACTTGACTACAATGATTCCAGACAAGAGTGTGTGGGTTTTTAGGTTAGATGGGAGAGTCTGAATTTGTTAGGGGGATAGAAGTGTGTAGGGAATTGAGAAAAGGAGGATGTCACTTCCCATATTCCTTCAGTATCTTTTAGGACTGAATGTTCCAAAGCCAGGACTGGAACTTCTTCAAACAAGACATTTCTCATTTTTTTCAAACTGCTTTTCCCACCTTCAGGTCAGCCTGGAATCCTCCCCATCCCCACAATGAGTCAAATATACACCTTTCATGAACAAAGAGAAGATTTGGGAGTATAATGTATAATTACTTCAGTTCCACCCTACATCATATGAGATTTCTTGAGATGTCTTTTTATCATCTTCTGCAGTTCCCTGGTGGCCTTATTCAAGGCTGATCAATATAACAGAATAATAAGATAGCTAAAATAACAGGCAAAAGTTTCAGAAAAGTAAGGAAAAACCATTATCTGCAGACACATGCTGAACAGTCTAAGAAATGAACTGAAAACCTTTTAGAAGTGAAGAGTGCCTTAAAATGTCAGGATAAAGATAAGTACATAGAAATAAGTCACTTTTATACATACTAGAAAATATTATTGAAGTTAAAAGATTAAATCAATAATAGTATTGAATTTCATAAAATCTAAGAGGCTCAGACCCAGTAAGAAAATATAGACTCTCTGTGGATAAGACCAAACATTTGCCAAACAAGAGAAGGTATCTGGGAAAGAGAAGTGATATACTATGCCGTACAGTGAGAAGATCATGATTAAATACATGGAGAGACAGGCCATGCTCTTTGATTAAAAGACTGTACAGAGTAAAAATGTCAACTCACCCTGAATTTATCTAACTTTAATGCAAATCCTACAGAAATCCCAGAGATGTTTGTTGTAGACGTTGACAAGCTTATTCTAAAGTTAATCTGAAAGGCCCACAGGCCCTTAGAATAGGAAAAATAATCTTGACAAAGAATGAAGTCAGAGGAATCACTCTAACAAATATGAAGATTTAATATAAAGCTATAATAATCAAGATCGTGAGGTGTTGCTATAGCAAGTGTTGTACTTATAAGTAAAGCAAAATAGATAACAGAAATAGACCCGTACTAACACACTCAATTTTTGGCAATGGTGTAAAGGCAGTTTGATGAAGTAAATGTTACAACAGTCTCAACATAAATCTCACATTTTATGTTTTGGCATGGACTTCTTTCATTGTATCCTTTTTGTAATTCACTCAGCTTCTTGAATTTGTGTAGGCTCCTGTTATTATTATTATTTTACCAAATCCAGGACATTTTCAGACTAATTTATTATTTTAGCTACATTTTTCTTATTTTTTTCTTTCAGGAATCTAACTATAGAAATCTTGGATCTTTGTTATTCTGCTGCAAGTCCCCGAGGCATTCTCTATACACATTTTCTTTAATCTACTTTCTATTTTTCTCAGTTTGGATGAATCCTAGTGGTTTGTCCTTGACTTTATTGGCTCTATTCTATTCTTTGTCTTCTCCACTCAACTATTGGTCCCAGCCAGCCAGTTCTTTAGATCTGCTCCTGTATGTCTTCGGCTCTATAATGTTTATGTGGTATATCAAGCAACATATTTATATGAAAGGCAAAGTTACAGAAAAAGTGAGTGAGAGAATCTACCATCTGTTGGTTCACTTCCCAAATGGCTGTAAGAAGCCATATATGCTGCAGGAGTCCACACACCCAGATCATCTTCCACTTCTTTTCCAGATGTATTAACAGGCACCTGGCTCAGAAGTGAAGCAGACAGCCCAAGAACTGGTACCTCTGATGCAATTTGCAACTTAACTCACTGTGCTGCAACACAGGTTCTCTATTAGCTACTTAAATGAAAACAAAACAAAACCAAAAAAAAAAACAGCTTTCGTTTGACTGTTCATATATCCTGCTTTTTCATTTGTGTTGAGAAAAAATATTTAAATGATTGTTGAAGCATTTTTATGATAAATTTACTTCAGTGATAGTATTAGTTCATAATATTCTCTCATTAAGTTGTGATTCTCCTGGATCTTGGTATAATAGATTTTTTATTCTATCCCAAATATTTCATCTGTTATGTTAGCAGAATTTGGATCCCACGTATTACTTTTTTATTTCAAAGACAGATTTACAGAGAGAAGGAGAGACAGAGAGGGGTTCCATCCACTGAGTCAATTCTCAAATGGCTGCAACAAGTGGAGTTCAGCTGATTTGAAACCAGGAGCCAGGAGCTTCCACTGCATCCTTTATGCAGGTACAGGGGACTCAGGCCATCTCCATTGATTTCCCGGGACATAAGTAGGAAGCTGGATCAGAAGTGCAGCAGCTGGGACACAAACTGGCATCAATATAAGATGCCAGTGCTGCAGATTTAGCCTGCTACCCCATGGCATTTGCCCCCTGAATCCCATCTAAATCTGTCATTCAGCATTTCAGCAGGCAGTCACTGTGTTTAGATTTAGCATATATATCCCAGCCTATTTTTGTGGGTTATTTTCCAAGAACAGTTTAATTTGTTGGGGATGGAGGGCAGGGGAGACTTGGTGCTGCCTGAAGACAAAGGTTTCTCAAGGTTAGGCTCTCAGGTGTCATTTAGTGGGGATTCTCAGGCCATAGTCTTCCTGGGCTGGGAATTTGTTGCGATGGGATCCTCTCTGTCAATGCCCCTGACTGGTCATTGTGACGTCCTTCATGAGGCCTCCACAGCAGTGCTTTGTGTTCACCAGGAGAGTGCCATTCAGCTCAGACCAGCTTTCCTTTCTTAGGATGAAGACTGGCAAATGCTGGATCTCAGTCACATGTTTCTATTGACATGTATACTATGCCTTACCATTGTACTATTTTTCTACTTTCTGATGCCAAACCAGTTTGTCTTCTTACCTTCATGCACAATGTCTCCTTGTTGCCTCACATAATGTTTCCAGGAATTAGAACTGTACTTGGTGGGTAGAGGAAAATGAAGTGGATCTATGCTATCTTCCCTAGAATGGAGATCCCGAGTGATTCCTGACAAAGTATAAAAGCAATTCAGTGGAGGAAGAATTTTCTCCTCTACAGTGGTTCATACAGATTACCTGGTACCTAAACCAAAGCTCAACTTGTAACACATTTTATATGAAAATGGACTGAAGCAATAAAATAAATACATGGCTCCATACTAATATAAATAAGCAGTTGAATAAAGGCATATATTCCATCATGCAATATGCTATGAACAGTATATCATATATTTGAGACTTTCCATTCACCCAGACCTGTAACTCAGTCTAATTATGGGGAAAGTATGAGAAAAATAGTCCATAAGACAGCTGACCACTACTAAAATTCTTAAAAGTCACAAAAAAATGATTAGACTTTGAAACCAGCATAAAATGGAGGAGACTAAACAGAAGTGACAAGTAAATAAAAGGTAGGCTGGTATTGTGATACAATTTGTTGATCAGGTGTTTACAATGCTAGCATCTAATATCAGAATATTGGTTCAAGCCTCAGCTGTTCACTTCTTATCCAACTTCCTGCTAATGTGTCTGGGAAGACTGTGGGTTATGTCTCAGGCTCTTGGTGCCCTGTTATTAATGTGGAAGTCTAGGAAGGAGCTCCTGGCTCCTGGCTTCAGCCTGCTTCAGACCTGACTATTGTGAAGGTTTGGGGAGTGCACCAGCAGATGGAGTATCTTCCTTTCTCTCCTCCTTTCAAATAAATAAGTAAATAAACAATAAAAATTAATAAATAAATAGATGAAACGTAGTATGCTTGCTTACATTTTGTAATACAAAAGGTATATTAAAGGGAAAATAGTAAACGTTGAATAATACCTAAAGTGCAGTTTTAAAAAAAACTCATAAATGTCCTAAATTACATCAGCAGTGTGCACTACTACTAATTTAGCCTCAAATGAATTTTAATGTTACAAATTATAATTGAGTATTTACCAAGGAAAACTAAAATTTATGTTCTAAAATGACTTCAAAGATATAATTTATATTACTTGAACTAAATGAAATATTCCCCTTGACTCCCAAAGTGAAAATTATTGCCCTTACTCTTGTATTGGTATGCTATCTCTTTTTCTCATTTTCTCAATTCTGGGGGTGTTTCTCACTTTATTTTCATATACTTCTTGTTTGTTCTGTTTCCTATTATGTTTCCTCCTTTGCACACTGCTCACTTCCTTATAACTTCATTTGATTTATTAGATGGATATAATCAACAAAGGTGTTTTTTTTTTTAGTCTCTTATTTGTTACTCTGAACCCAGAATCACATTATCCAGAATTGCTGAGCACAACAGATGTTATATTATCTACAGAGAATGCAAAGAGAAAACTCAGAAATCACACATTCACATTTTCTTTTGGTCTGCTGGCATTGACAGATGCAAATAACTGTATGATGAACGGAAACAAATTCATGGTATGCTTAAATTTATTTGCTAGCCACTTACTACAGAGAGCAAACAGAAAGGTCAAGGACTAGACAAAGGGTTTTCCTATTTGCTTATTGTCCACTGTGATTTTTTTTCTGCTTCTTCTATGAAACAAAAAATGAGGTGATTTGTACAAAATACCTGTTTCTCACTGAACTATCTAATACAATACTAAATAATCACGCTGCATCACATGGTTTCTGTTGCTCCTTAGACACATTCTTGACGTTTAGAGAGGAAAAAGTTTTGTTTTAAAATAAAACTTTCAACTCAATGGCAATCTAAAAGTACATAAAGAGACTTAATCTTGATAATTTGGATGATTAATTTATTACCAAGTATTCCCAGAGCATTCCAGGAAGCAAAGTTGTTTATGATTCTATTCTGAAGTAAAGGCCAACTATATTAGCGCATTTTGTGTAAAGGGCTTTTCATGGTGGCTCCAATGGAGAACTGAGTCATCAAATAGCTCTTGTACAAGTATATCAAACAAAAGGAGTAAAAGCTACTGCAGTCAAGACTGTTTTCACAATACCAATGAGTACACAATGCAATCACTATTATATGTGCAAAAAAAGTAAATATAAAGTTGCAACAACATATTTTCAATATGAAATTTTACAGTGTTAGAATTAAATTGATTATACCATCCAAATAAAGAATTTGTGCTTTTAACAGTAAACCAGAGAGAGGAAGATGGCCGACGTAGGAGGAAGACTGTGAGGGAGCAGCTAGTGAGAGAGGGATAGAACGCTACAGAAGCAGCAAAGAGGAACAGCAGGGAACCGCAGGGAGAGGTCCGTGAAGCTCCCTGGGACAGTGTGGAGCCAAAAAGATCCACACAACTCGGAAGAACAATGAGAACGGAGCAGGGCAAAGGCAGAGAAACCGACATCCCACTCCAGACCTGCTGAGTCACTCTTGAAAACGGCCTGACGGGAGACGCGGCCAGCTCGGAGGCGGGGAGATCAGGGGGATCGTCACCGGCGGGAGGCCTTCGGCAGCGGTGGAGGCAGACTGCAGCGGCCGGACGTTTGGTGAGCTGGGGGTTGACGTGGCAGCCTCCGCATTTCTTGCCCCCTGCTGAGGCTACAGCCTCAGAACGCGGAGCAGACGGCCGAAACTGTTGGGTCTGTGTGGAACTACGTACAGTGGTGTTGTGTTGGTGGCTGAGGGGGCCCCGGGAAGGCGCATCGGATGTTCTTGCGCTGAGGGGACCAGTGCGGCTCGGTGCGCAGAGGTAGCTGGCGAGGGTCTGGAGTCCCCCACATCCTGCCTGGTGAGTGCTTGAAACCACCAGGACTCTGAACGCCGCACCAAGCGGGCTGGGCGCCCCGCCTACAGCAGCAGCACCTCCGTAGCGCAGGTGTCAGGTGACAGAACTCCTGCACCAAACTGACACGGTGCGAACCTGCCGCCGTGAAGTCATTATAACAGGGCGCCTGGGCCACTCCTCCGCTAAGGGCCTGTGTGGGGGAGCCACACGGGAGCAGGGGCTCTGAACACCCACACACCACGAGTGGTGGATTCACTGCATAAGAGCCACGCCTGGAAAGTGCCTCACCCACAGTCCCGTGTGTGGGAGACGCACCAGGTGGGCTCTGAAAAACCCTGCAGTCCCTGACACGGAGAACGCAGGGAGAAAGCACATAAAACCTTCTACGCCCTGCGGATTCCCGTGAAGGGAGCACACCCAGAGAGCGCCTCCATCCCGCCACGCCCTGGGGTGTCACACCTGTAGAAGAGGTGCCCAGAGTGTGCCTGGAATCCACTGGGCCCCCAAGGTGGTGCTCTACAGCCCCGGGCCCTGAGAACGCACCAACGGTGCCTTGAAAATTACCACGCCCGGCAACACCACGCCTACAGGCTCCAATCTCTACAGGAAAGCACCTGACAGCCCCTCAACACACGGGCCCATTTGCCTCACCAGAATACACCAACGCAATGGGAAAAACCACCAGAAAGAGTTGTGCTCCAGATGAAAGAGCCAGCACCCCACCAAACAAGGGCCAAAAGCCATTATCAATATCGACGATACGAGATGAGGACATGGAAGTGTTACCAACAAAGGAATTGATGAAAATAATGCTAAAATCTCTCAGAGACGTGGACATAAAGCTGGAAGACCTCCAGAACCGCATAATCACCGAAATACAACAAATCAAAACCAAACTGGATGCCCAAGATAATAAGATTGAAAGCCTCATCAACAGAATAAATGCGGCAGAGGAAAGGATCTCTGAAACAGAAGACACACAAAATGAAAGTGCCCAGCGAATTAAACAGCTGGAGACAAACCTCAGCAAAACTAATAAAATGATGCAAGAGATGAAGGATTACCTTAGAAAATTGAATATTCGGATCATCGGCCTCCCCGAGGGAGTAGAAAGAGAATCTGGGATGCAAGCAGTGCTCGATGAAATTATACAGGAAAACTTCCAAAACACTTGGAACGCGAACCCACCCCGCATACAGGATGGACAGAGAACTCCCAACAGACATGATCCAAAGAGATCTTCACCCAGACACACGGTGCTCAAGTTCTACTCCAATGAAGACAAAGAAGGAATCCTGAGACAAGTACGAAGTAGAGAAAAGATCACATACAGGGGAAAACCCATCAGAATCACTGCTGACTTCTCCGAAGAGACCCTACAAGCAAGGAGAGAATGGACAAAGATCTTCCAAGTCCTGAAACAAAACAACTGTCAACCAAAAATAATCTACCCAGCAAAGATCTCATTTGTATATGAGAACGAAATCAGATACTTCAATAGCAAAGAAAAACTAGAAGAATATGTCTACACAAAACCAGCTCTGCAAAGTCTCCTTAGAAATGCGCTAGTCCCGGACAAAAAGGAGGCAAATCACAAACAAAGTTGGCAAATAAGAAGGTCTCCAAACTAAAGGCCGCACCAACAAGACAATTACATAGGCAACAACACACACACAACACAATCACATGGCAGGGCAAAATTGCAACCTCTCAATTTTAACTCTCAACACAAATGGTCTAAATTCACCAATCAAAAGACAGAGATTAATAGAATGGATCATCAAACAAGACCCAACCATCTGTTGCCTACAAGAAACGCATCTAACCAGAAAGGATGCAAAGAAACTGAAAGTGAAGGGATGGAAAAAGATATTTCACGCCAATAGACGAGAAAAAAAAGCTGGGGTAGCTATCCTAATTTCAGACGAGATAGATTTCATTCTAACTAACATCAAAAGAGACAGGGAAGGCCATTTTATACTGGTGAAAGGAATGATCCATCAAGAAGCAATCACCATCATTAATGTTTATGCACCGAATCTTAATGCACCTACTTACGTAAAGCAATTACTTACAGACTTAAGGGAAGACATAGACACCCGCACAATTCTTGTAGGCGATCTCAACACACCTCTAACAACAATGGACCGGTCTACGAAACAAAAACTCAACAAAGAAACAACAGAGCTCACACAAACAATAGAACAACTGGACTTAGTAGACATATATAGAACTTTTTATCCTAAGGCCACAGACTATACCTTCTTCTCAGCGGTGCATGGCACCTTCTCCAGAATCGACCACATGATAGGACATAAAGCGAATCTAAACAACTTCCAAAACATTAGTATCATACCATGTACCCTCTCAGACCACCATGGGATGAAACTGGAAATCAACAACTCAAAACTCCCCAGGAAGTATAGGCACTCTTGGAAATTGAACAATATGCTATTAAACGAACAATGGGTCAGAGAAGAAATTAAAGATGAGATCAAAAAATTTATGGAAACCAATGAAAACTCTGATACAACATTCCAAAACTTGTGGGACACCGCCAAAGCAGTGCTACGAGGTAGATTCATCGCAATCGGAGCCCATGTCAAGGCCCAAGAAAGACGCCAAATACAGGAACTAACCTCACACCTCCAGGATCTGGAAAAACAGCAGCAGAAGAGTCCCACACACAATAAGAAACAAGAAATCATCAAAACAAGGGAGGAGATAAACCAAATAGAAATCAAAAAAACTATACATAAAATCAACAAATCAAAAAGTTGGTTTTTTGAGAAAATAAACAAAATAGACACTCCACTGGCCCGATTGACCAAAAAAAAACAAGAGAAAGTGAGAATCAATAGCATTAAAGATGAAAAAGGCAACATAACAACAGACACTGCAATCATTAAGAAAATAATTAGAAATTACTACAAAGAACTGTACTCCCACAAATTTGAGGACCACCAAGAAATAGAAAAGTTCTTGGACTCCCACCACTTACCAAAACTCAGTCCGGAGGCAACTGCAGAATTAAATAAACCCATAACCGAGGTAGAGATTGAAACAGTCATCAAAGATCTCCCAACGAAAAAAAGCCCAGGCCCAGACGGCTTCACTACAGAATTCTACAAAACATTCCGAACAGAACTAACCCCAATCCTCTACAAGCTCTTCAAAACAATAGAGGAGGAAGCAACCCTCCCAAACTCATTCTATGAAGCTAACATCACCTTAATCCCAAAACCGGACAGAGAACCATCAGAGAAGGAAAACTACAGACCTATTTCTCTGATGAACATTGATGCTAAAATTCTCAACAAAATCCTAGCCAATAGAATTCAAAAAATCATCAGACAGATCATTCATCCGGATCAAGTAGGATTCATCCCTGGAATGCAGGGATGGTTCAACATTCGGAAATCCATAAATGTTATAAACCACATCCAAAAACTGCAAAACAAGAACCACATAATAGTTTCAATAGATGCAGAAAAAGCTTTCGACAAAATCCAACACCTCTTCATGCTAAAAACTCTAGCCAAAGTAGGCATAGATGGGAAAATCCACAACATAATCAAAGCAATTTATGAAAAACCCAATGCCAGTATCATACTGAATGGAGAAAAGCTAGAACCCTTCCCACTGCGATCTGGAACAAGACAAGGGTGCCCGCTATCACCACTGCTATTCAACATAGTCCTAGAGGTACTTGCAGAGGCCATAAGACAAGAAAAAGAAATCAAAGGCATACGTATAGGAAACGAAGAAGTCAAGCTTTCACTATATGCAGATGACATAATCCTGTACATAGAAAAACCAGGAGACTCAATACAGAAACTGCTAGAACTTATACGAGAGTTTGGCAGAGTGGCGGGGTACAAAATTAATGAACGAAAATCAACAGCCATAGTGTACGCAAATAACACCAAGATGGAAGAAGATCTAACCAACAGGATACCATTCAAAATAGCAGAGAGAAGTATGAAGTATTTGGGAATAAATTTAACCAAAAGCGTAGGAGACCTATTCGAAGAAAACTACAAACTATTTAAAAAGGAAATTGAACAAAACCTCAAAAGATGGAATAACATCCCGTGCTCCTGGATAGGCAAAATCAATATCATTAAAATGTCTATACTACCACAAGCAATATACATTTTCAACGCAATTCCAATCAAATTGCCCAAAACATTCTTCACGGAACTGGATACAATGATTCAAGAGTTCATCTGGAAACACAAAAAACCACGAATAGCTAGAACCATCCTGAAAAATAAGAAGTTAGCAGGGGGAATCACAATCCCGGACCTCTGGACATACTATAGAGCAGTGGTTATCAAAACAGCCTGGTACTGGCACAAAGACAGAAAGGAAGATCAATGGAATAGAATAGAAGCACCAAAAGGGAACCCACACAAATACAGCCAATTAATCTTTGACAAAAAGACCAATGACAACTCAAGCAAGTGGGAAGGACTCTTTAGTAAATGTTGTTGGGACAACTCGCTGATAGCCTGTAGAAACAAAAAGATAGACCCACATCTATCACCATACACTAAGATCCAATCTACATGGATAAAAGACCTAAACCTACATCCAGAAACCTTCAAACTCTTGCAGGAAAATGTAGGAAATACCCTGCAAGACCTAGGAGTAGGTTCCGACTTTCTAAGAAGGACACCAAAAGCAATAGCAGTTGAGAACAGAATAAACAAATGGGACCTCATCAAACTAAGAAGCTTCTGTACAGCAAGGGAAACAATCAACAAAGTAAAAAAGCAACCCACAGAGTGGGAGAAGATCTTTGCACACGATATAGGCGATAGGGGGCTAATTTCCAGGATATACAAAGAACTTCAAAACAACCAAAAAACCAAAACAAACAAACCACTCAAGAAATGGGCACGGGAAATGGGCAAACATTTCACAAAGGAACAAGTCCAAATGGCAAACAAACATATGAAAAAATGTTCCAGCTCCCTAGCAATAAGGGAAATACAAATTAAAACATCGATGAGGTACCACCTAACACCAGTAAGATTGGCCCACATAAACAAGAACACCAACGACGCTTGCTGGCGAGGATGCGGGGAAAAGGGAACCTTACTCCACTGCTGGTGGAGCTGCAAATTGGTACAGCCTTTATGGAAATCAGTCTGGAGAACACTCAAACAACTCAAAATCTGCATACCATATGACCCAGCAATAGCACTCCTAGGAATATATCCAAAACACCTGTTTTACGACAAACCAACATGCATCCCTATGTTCATTGCAGCACAATCAGTAATTGCAAAAACATGGAAGCAACCGAAATGCCCATCAGCAGAAGATTGGATAAGAAAGCTTTGGTTCATCTACTCCATGGAATACTACTCAGCTATTAAAAAAAACAAAATGCAGTTCTTTGTGGCTAAATGGGCACAACTGGAAACTATAATGCTAAGGGAAATGAGTGAATCCCAAAAGATTAGATACCACATGTTTGCCTTGATTTAACCTGTAATTTTTTGTTTGATTGTTGGTTATTTTTTGAACCTGTCATTGATACTGTCTCAACCCAGATGTTTCGAAGAATGGAACTTGCATTATTTTTAACATATTGTCTACCCATTACTATGTCAATTAATTCCATAATGTTGTATATTGATACTGAGGCCTTGTTGGGGCTTTTAACTGACCGGATCTTTACTCTGTTAGACCTATCTTCAGACCATAGAAGGTCTCCCCAAGAGGCCACTGAACTTATCTGGACAATAAGACGCTGAACTTTATGCTAGGCATGTGTTTGCAAGCAATGAATCTCAACTGAACTTGAACTATGGTTATGCAACAAGGTGGAGGAATCCACCATGGGGGGAGGGGTATGGGAGGGGTGGGGGGGATCCCCAGCGCCTATAAAACTGTACTACATAATACAATGTAAGGAACAATAAAAAAAAAAAATATATATATAAAAAAAAAAAAAATACATGTATCATTGAAGCCCACAAAAAAAAAAAAAAAAAAAAACAGTAAACCAATGAATTAGTAACAATAGTAATCTGAAATTATGGTTGATCACTTTCAATATAAAAAACTAGAAAAACTAGTGATACATTAAAAGACATCTGTTTACATCAAAATCATCAACAACAATGTAGTTTGTGGGAAAAAATGCTTGATCACATAAACTTTATATTTTCATTTGTGGCTTTGTTTTGAACTTGATTTATAATTCATGACTGCTTAACAGTTGCCTATGTGATTTTAACACAACACATATTTTAGAAATCTTTCCAATAATAAATTAAATCAAACGTATAGCAATGTATTTAAAATATGTTAGGACAAGGGAGAATTTAAGAAGTCTGGAGGGTAAAAAGCCCAAGAGTGGAATCATCAGTGATTTCAGGTATGAGATGGCATTCAAAAGTAGGCATAAGAGATTTAATTTAACAGAACAAGAAACAGAAGTTCAGTGAGAGCAAATGAATCCATTATCATCAAATGATACACTTATGTTTTAAGGGCTATACTATTGTAATAATATATGGAAAAACCAGTGGGGGAGGAACTTTGGAAAGAGGACAAGAGGAAATCAAGAGCCTATGGGACTGTATCATGAAATAACTCTTTAAACAAAATTTAATGAGAAAAAGATAATAGAACTGAAAGAGTGTACTGTCAGAGAAGAATGATGTCACAGAAATACAGATACAATGTGATCGAGATCTGAAAGAGGATAACAAAAAGATGAGAAGAAAGAGCGAGGGAGGGACAGAGAGAGGGAAGAAGAGGAGTTAGGGAGAGGAAGGAGGGAGGGAGAGACAAAGAGAAACAACACAGATGCTGTGACATGAAGCCACTAGCCACCTGAAATGATTTGATGGTTTTATTCTTTTCTACAGAAGAAAAACAGCATCCTGGAGCCACAGTAAATAACTTGGAACTAAATAACCAGGGATTAAAATCTGGTAGTTATTTATGGTATTCATATATTCTTTGTGATCTCAGTTATCTCAGCTAAAAAATAAAATTGTTTATCCAAAAGGGAAGTTTAAATATTTTATCCCGCACCCTATTTCCAGTACTAGAATGCTTGCTTCTAAGATTTCTGACCTTAAACAAAACTCAAAAAAGTTGGGGAAGATAAAAGTAACATAGAAACTTCATTTTAAAAAAAGAAAATTTAGATATATCTACCATAAGATCCAGTCATTCTATTCCTAGCTAATTACTCAAGAGACAAGAATGCATATCTCCATAGAAAGACTTGTACAAGAATGTTCACAGCCATTTTATTCAAAATACCCAAAAAGTGGATGCATACTCATATCCAATAAACAAAATTAAAGCATTTCCATGGAATAGAACACTATTAAGCAATTAAAATTAATTCAATGTTGAATTTCAAAATGACTATGCTTAGTGAAAGAAGCCAAATAAAGTAAAGTATGTATTATGTGGTTTAAAATGTAAAACTCAAGAAAATGCAAACTTTTCAACAATGGCAGAGATTAGATTAGTGCTCACTTCAGAATTATAGAAAAGGTGATAGGGAAGAGATCATAAAGGAGCACTTGGAAATTTGGCGTGGTGACTGATTATATTAGTTATAATAGTTTGCAGGATATGTGTGTATGTGCATGTTCGTGCATGTGTGTCTCCGAAGGTATTAAGCTGAACATTTTAAATTTGTGCAATTTTTAAGTCAATCGTACCTCAGTCAATAAAAAGACAATGGAGAGAAAGTGATAAAATATTTGCAAATTATGTATCTCGCAAGGGATCTATATTTATAATAAATACATAAGGAACTCAAAATATCAACAACAAAGAAACAATTTTATCAAGAACTGGCCAAAACATAGGAAAAGCCAACTCTCAAAAGAAGAAATACAAGTGATGTTTAAAACTCCATGTTTTCAAAGTGCTGTTGATGATGATAGTGATTGCTAAAGATGATTAGAGCATTTTTCAGCTTTTTCATCAATAGTCTTTTAAAAGACTAAGAATTTCTGTTTTTTTCCCTCAGTATTATATTTGAGAATGCTGACCAACATAGATGACATAGAAGCTTTCATGTGTTTAGAAAAATAACATTTATGTTACTTTAACTATCTGTAATTTCCATGGTGTTCTCAACTTTCCTGAATACATGGTCTGTGGCACTGGGGAGGAAAGAGTTCCATTTTCGCTGACTTAAAAGAGATTGATCATGAATGTGCTTCCCTTAGCTTCCTGCTGATAAGCGTGCTGCCCCTGCTATTTTTTCCTGAGTTATTTCTGTCCCTGGACTTTCATCTTGAATAACCAGACAGGGAATTGAGATGAAGAACAGACTTGAATATTTAGGATGCTTTTCACAATGCACTGGCCAATGATAGAAAGCTACGATGGGGCAAAGAAAATCTGATTCACAAGAAGGTAATTTTTTAGAACACTAAACGTATCCAAATAACAAATTTACTTTATCTAAAAGGCTAGAGTACATATGCATAGACTTCTTCTTCCATCCTACTAAAATCCTTCAAAAAAATTACTAGAGGTAGCTGCCATCTGAATCAATATTGTCACCATAGGGAATTCTAGCAATGAATTTTACATCGTTTTGGTTGTTTAAACATGTATAATAAATAACACACTGACAGAAACCCAAAACTAAGAGAATACTGAAGCCACAAAAGTGATTTTTGATGGATGCTTACAATCATATGATTTTAGGATGATGTTGGGAATCAAAAATAGTGATAGAAGAGAAAACAAAACATCTTCTTATAGTTAAGATACATGAGTATGACTGTTTGGGCATCACAGTCTATATGTATGGTTAGGACATGGTTGGGGTGAGAAGTTCAGGGAGCAAAGTCTGAAGCCTGGCAATGAGGCAGAATCTCAGGAGTACAGAGAAGAAGAAATTTTGAACTGATATGCAGCAAGCCTTCCAAAATCACTTGTTCTAGTATAGTGTTTAAATCATTTTAAAGACATTGTACATTTTGGATATCATTGAAAATCTATAAGGGGTGGAGCCAAGGTATTAGCTGAATCAGTATCTCTGGTAGTCACTTTGCCACAGAAACACAAGGGGAACAGTTATACACACACCAAATCACCTTCATGAGAGCTACGGAAGCCAGCTGTGACTGCGTGGGATCTCGTCTTTTTACAAGTTGCACTAAAGAAAACAAGGAAGGAATTGAACACATCACCCTCACCCCCTTCCAAACAGCCTGATGTGAACAGAAACCACTTGCTGGAACAAAGAACAGCAAACTGAATCCCAGGGCCAAGCCTACTGGAAAAAAAAATGAGAAGTTCAGTTGGTTAAGCTAACTAGCACCTGCCCCCAGGCTCTAACCTATGGAGTAAACATTCAGAGCCTCCACTGACGGGCAAACCAACCTGAAGCAGAAAACAAAACTCTAGTCTTGCTATAGCCAGAAAAAAGGAGCTTAGGAAGATTCCTGGGAACACATGATTAGATCTATTGCACTGAAATCCAGCACCTAAAGGCTTCTATTGCACAGCTCATGCTCACAAATCAAGCCTCCAGATGTGTCCTGAATCAGGTATACTACATCTGCAATCTAGGAATCAGACTCATTTTGGCATGTGTCACTGCCAGACTCAGCTGGGCCTGGAAGACATCCTGGGATGTTGCAAGTTCAAAGAATAGAGGATCTAGGGATGACCAGTTTGTAGTCAATCTGGAAAGCCAGAGAGTGCCATTCACCCTCCTTAAACCATGAGCAAGTAGCAAGGGATGAAGGGATGGGCTTTGGCAAATCAATATTGCACTGGCAAAGCTTAATGCTGGGCTGAATCTGATGGTTTGTAGCTCTAGACCAGAAACTATAGTCTTTGAATTTGCCCCAATATTATGCAGAGACCCAAACACTGCTTGACAGATTTGTTTTGACATGAACCATCAGCAATTTCTCAAGATTAGATAGTTTGATGACATTGACAAGCAGGTGTGCCACTTTCAGAACCAGCCTGGAGAGCTGAAGTGCTGTTGTTTTAACCTATCCCTTGGGCAGACAGCAAAGAATCACCAGATGGTTTTGGAATTCATTGTCAGGCTGATGAAATCCAGTACTGAGCAAATTTGGTTCCTGGGCCCATACTAGTGCCTACCAAGAACTTCTGTACCTACTGTAGTGCACAGTGGATTTTGACAGTACTGGCTGAATGGTCTTATACTCCAGCCTGCATCATAAGTGCCTGACAGCGTGCCACCAGGTGATAAGGGCACTTCAGCAGACAAAGTAGAGCCCACCTCAGCAGCAAAACAGACTTCTTAGATTGTCCAGGAGAACAGCTACAAAAGAAGTCAGAATGCTGCAACCTACCTTTAATGTACACCTAGGTGATGTGATACTCCAGTATTAAGATCTTCGAGGGAACAATGACTTTACCTAAAGAGCAAAAAAAGGTTCCAGAAACCAACCACCTAGGAATAGAAATTTTCAAATGCTCAGCTTAAGATTTCAAAATAGCTGCTTTAAAGAGAACAAAATTCAAGAATACACAAAGAAATGACTCAAAATTCCAACAGATCAAGAGATCAAAGTAATTGAGCAAAATCAAACAGAAATCCTTCAACTGAAAAATACACTAAGCAAAATTCAAAATGAGATAGAAGTAATCAATAACAGAATCAAGGATACAAAAGAATTAGTGAGTTTAATCATGGCTTTTTAAAAATACAGATTTGGAGAGGAAAAAAAGAAAAAATAAAAGCCAAGAAGACTGAAGAAAGTTTAAGACAAATATGGGATGGCATAAAAGTAGAAATAGTTGAATTACTTGGATTCAAGAGAGACTTAAGAACATCACTGGGATAAAAAGTATATTTAAACAATGGAAAACTTTCTGAATCTACAACAAGACTTAACTATCCAGATAGAGCAATGCTGAAGGTCAAAGGTCAGATTTAACTTAACAAAGTATAATACAAGTCAAACTTACCCAGCTCTTAAAGCTTAAGGATGTATGATTCCCAAAACTGTAAGAAATAGGGCCTGGTGTGATAGCATAGTGGTTAAAGCCCTCACCTTGCATAAACCAGGATCCCATATGGTCACTGGTTCTAATCCTGGCAGGCCTGCTTCCCATCCAGCTCGCTGCTTGTGGCCTGGGAAAGCAGTCGAGAGCGACCCAAAGCCTTGGGACCCTGCACCTGTGTGGGAGAACCAGAAGAGGCTCCTGGCTTCAGATCGGTTCAGCTCCAGTGGTTGTGGCCACTTGGGGAGTGAACCATCGGACGGAAGATCTTCCTCTCTATCTCTCCTCCTCTATCTGCCTAACAAAAATAAATAAATCTTTTTAAAAACCCTAAGAAATAGGTTGTGCTGCAACAGGTTAAGCCACCACTGCTTCTCATGTTGGAGTGCACAGCTTGACATGCAGTTGTTCTGTTTATGATGGAGCTGACACACATGGAAGTCAACAGAGGATAGCCAAGCACTTCAAATCCTTGTCTGGAGATACAGATGAGGCAGCCGGTCCTCGCTTCAGCCTGCTCCAGCCCTAGCTGCTGTAAGCATTTGGTGAGTAAAGCAGTGCATGCAAGATTGTTTCCTCACTTTCACTTCCCCCCTCTCTTTCATTTCACTTGTCAAACAAATTTTTAATAAAAGTTGTTATTTTTATTCTGGTTACACAATACCATGTCAACTAATTCCATTACATTATAAATTGTTACTAATGTAACGTCGGGGCTTTCAATTGATTGGGATGATAGTCTTTTGGCTGTACCTTCAGACCAGAGACTGTCTCCCCATGAAACTGTTGAACTTATCTGCACAATAAGATGCTGGACTCCATGCTTTGTAGATGCTTGCAAGGAAAAATCTCAACTGAATTTGACCTGTGGTAATGCAACAAGATGGAAGAATCCGCCATGGGGGTGGGGGGAAGCAGGTTTTGGGGAGGCGAGGGGGAAATCCCAGTGCCTGTAAAACTGTGTCGCATGATGCAATGTAATAAAAAAAAAATTAAAAAATAAATAAATAAATAAAATCTGCAAAAAAAAAGTTGTTATTTTTTAAAACCTGCAAAGGAAGAAGCAAATAACACATAAAGGGGTTCCAATTCACTTGACAGTGGAGTTCTCAATAGAAACCCAGGAAGGAGTGGGATGAGACTTACATGGTATTAAAAACAAAAACAACAACCAAAAAAACTGTTACAACTAAGAATTCTGTATCCAGAAAAGGTACCCTTGACAAACAAGGAAGAGACTTTTCCAAACAAAAGCAGAAAAAATCTATCATTACCAGGACAAAGTAAGAATGTTAATATTAAACAAGGCACAAGTAAGTAAGAAAGAAAATAATTAGAAGGCAGAAACCTTATCGAAAGAGTAACTGTATCAACACATCCAGAATGCTCTAATACTGTAGATGTGGCAAGTGTACAATATAGATGTTACAATATTTATATTTCACTCTTCACTGTGAGTTCTTAAAAAAATGCTAAAATGTTAAGAGATGGGCAAGGAAGGGAGAAGTCAAAGGTAGCAGTGAAAACTCAAAATGTAGGGATGAATACAGCACAAATGCAGTCATTTACTAGAATTTCCTACATCTTTTTCTGTGCTCTTCTTTTTTTCTATTTTTATAATAATGGCAAATTCTTATCATTCAAAACAGCTTTTTATAGCCAAAATAAGTTTTTTTTGTTAGCCTCAAGGTAACTGCAAAGCAAAAGTTATTCATAGCCTTACCAAAAATAATAAACAAGGAACCAAAAGCATACCATCAGAAAAAAATTCTATTCATAAATGGAAATTGTCAGTTGCAAAGAAAGACACTATAATCAAAGTATAAAATAAGTACAAAATGGCAGCACTGAGAACTATCTAGCAACAACTGGCTTAACTGTCAATACACTGAATTTCCCAATTAAGAGAGAAAGACATTGTAATGGCATAAATACAGATCCATAAATCAATGCAACCGGAGAGACCCTGCATGTAAACCCATGTAGCTATAGCCAGCTGACGTAAGAGTGTTATTGGAAAAAAATTATAATCTTTGGGCCCGGCGCAGTGGCGCAAGTGGTTAAAGGTCCTCGCCTTGCACGCCCGGGATCCCATATGGGCGCCGGTTCTAGTCCCGGCAGCCCCGCTTCCCTTCCAGCTCCCTGCCTGTGGCCTGGGAAAGCAGTCGAGGACAGCCCAAAGCTTTGGGACCCTGCACCCGCGTGGGAGACCCGGAAGAGGCTCCTGGCTTCGGATCGGCATAGTATCGGCCCGTTGCGCTCACTTGGGGAGTGAATCATTGGACGGAAGATCTTCCTCTCTGTCTCTCCTCTCTGTATATCCGCCTTTCCAATAAAAAAAATAATAAAAATAAATCTTTAAAAAAAAATTATAATCTTTTTAATAAACGGTGCTGTGAGAATTAGACACCTATATGAGTGAGTGAGTGAGTGAGTGAGTGAGTGAGTGTGTGTGTGTGTGTGTGTGTGTGTGAATAACTGTGGTTGCCAGAGCTTGGGAAGGGATAGGGAATGATTTATTGATGAGTTCTAGGTTATAGCTACATAGGAGTAAGAAATTCTGGGGTTCTAATACAGAGTATATTAAAACATGACCTCATATTTTGAATATGTTGTCTGTTGGTTTCCTGTATTATATAGATTTGTGGACATATAAGTGATCTCCTATTAGGCTCCTGGCACTGGGTGGCCTCAGATATTTAATCCTCCTCCATAGGTCTCTGAAACCAGAATCTCTTGATCTCAGTTTGGACTGGTTTAGCAAATGATGGCTGAAGATCAAATGTAGATTGATGGTTTCTTCACCTCTGTGAGTTTCTACTTTGCATAATTTTCTGCTCTAAGCAATGGTTACTAATTTGTAGGTTCATTTATATATTAAAAACTAATCAGATGTCTCCTGTAACAGCTTTTTGTTAAGGTTCAGTAAGGGAGATCTTGAGGACTGCTACACTGCTACTTAGGAAGCATGTGTGTACCTTAAATACCTGAATTTTAACTATGCAGCACTCTTCTGTTGCCAGTTTTTTAATGGACCTTTTCAGGTACTTTCAAACTTTATTTTATATAATTTAGGCTCTTTTTAAGCTTTATGTATTTATATTGAAAGGCAGCTTTACAAAAAGGAGAGACAGACAGAGGAAGATCCTTCCGCTGATTCATTCCCTAAGTGGCCACAATGGCTGGGACTGAGCCAATCCAAAACCAGGAGCCAGGAGCTTTTTCCGGGTCTCCCTAGTGGGTGCAGTGTCCCATCTTTAGGCCATCCTTTGCTGCTTTTCCAGGGCATAAGTAGGGAACTGAATGGGAAGAACAGCTGGCACATGAGCCAGCAGCCATACGGATGTATGCACTCAGAGGTGAAGAATTAGCCTATTGAGCCAATGTACTGACTCAATGGGTACCTTTTAAAAATATATTTTTAAAAATACTCAAGCCTGAAATTTTCATCTGTATAAGTAGAAAGCCTCATTACATAAAAAGCAAGAAAATTTCAACTTAAAGTTAAAATTTTGTGTTTATTGGGATCTGAAAACTGCACAAATTGTAGTATTACACACTGTATTATATTTTTAATTTTTAGAAAATAATTTCCCTGTAAATGAATTACTGAACTCCTCTCATGGCCGCATGACTTGACATACCTCCTATGGGAATGTCCATCCTCAGTTCACTCCTACTTGGAGGAGGAAACTATTTCATCTCACTCATTAAAATTATTGGATACAAAATGCATAGAAAAAGATCTGGCAGGTGTTATAAGGGATATAAGAATGAATGGGACTTAGTCTGACCTAGAATAATTAAGAATGAAATTGGAAGTACCAATGCATGCATCAAAATTAAAGTGCAAAATAAACAGCAATGAGTACTACAGACTACTGAGAGGGTGTAGGGAAAGAGGATGTATCTCACTAGGCAATGCTGGCAGTGGCATATTGCTAAATGTTTAACAAATGACTCATTGACAAGCGCCTGTATTTCTGCCATTTACCAATATCCACGATATAAACATTTCTACCATGGTCAATTTTAAGCTACAAATGTAGTGTCAATTGACTGACATTTTCTGAAAACCCAATTGCTGGCTTTTCCAAACTGGTACAAGATGAATCTAGGACAGCATTATCTTGGAGGCAGCTTCTTTCATGGGATTTACGTTTGTCTTTAAAAAGTAGCATGCTAGCACACAAGGGAATTTCAAACAGTATGTGAGAAATAGAATTCAATGATAAATTTATTTTGCTGTAAAATATTTTGAAATCTGAGCAATGCACATTAGGGGGTCTTCAAAAAGTTTATGAAAATATATATTATGTGAAAGCTAGGCATTGTTTGAATTATTTCCAGCTTAACCTAGAAATTATGGTAATTTCTAGATTTGGTAGAAATTAAGTCAAAGTTTCTTCTCATCACCCGCTTTAAGAACGAACTGACATATTTGAATTGAGATGAATTGCAAAGTTTTACTAATGAGTACGGAAAGAATTATTCATAGTTAAATAGAAAACCGAACAACTGAACAAATATGCTAATTATATTAATTTCAGGGGAAAAGAAAGTTTTGCAAGAAAGAAAACCCAATTCTAATAGCCAAGTGGTTTAGTTCTGAATAATGCATACTTTTAATCCTGAAAATGTAAACTCAAATATTTGTCAAAATGTGGTATAACATTGTTACAACAAAAGGGAAAGGCCCAGAAAGGGAAGCTAATGTGGAGTAGTATAGAATACCAAGTTCTAAGTATTTGCCACAAGACATTAGTATATGTTTCAAAGTAAAAGGCATGAATAAATAGCATACTATATTGTATCGAAAACATGGAGATAAATACTAACAAAACAGAAAAAATAATAGGCTTCTCCATCTGTTTTATGGCTTTTCATTTAAAGGGAATGTATAGTAATTGTCAAAAGAGACTATTATATCCAGATGTGAAGACGCAATACAGTATGCGTATGTAGTTCCAAACTGAAGATACACTCCAAATGAAAATATTACCTTGACAATAGTACCCTCAATATCAGAATACCCTTAAATATCAGAATGATGGACTTATCACTTCTTATGAAGGACTGTACTATTGTTAAAAATATGAGGGAAATCAGTGGGTGGGAGGGAGATTGGGGAGGGGGCAAGGGAAATCCCAGAGCCTATGGAATTGTATCATAAAATAAAATTTAAAATTAAGATTCAATAAAATTAAAGCATCATAACCTAATACAAATAATTGTAACAAATGGACTTTGCAAAAAACACGAGTTTACGTATAGGCCTTTTGAAATTATCATCTCATTAAACTAAACTCTAGGAGAAACTCAAAAGTTACCATAGTCCTATAACCACTACATATTTTTAATACACAAGTAAAATGTTTATCATATCCTTTTGTTTGAAGTTAAATTCTTTGCTATGCAGTTTGAAACAATCATGGAATACATATGCTATTAATTTACCAAGTACTGGCATATCAAGCAAGCCTCAACAGAAATTCTAAAATATTTCATCAAATATTTTCTGTGAACCTAAAAATTTTAAGTTAGAAATATTACACATTTAATTACAAAATCCGGATGTTGGAGCAAGCAGCGAATTAAGCTGCCATTTGGGGAACCTGCATCCCTCATCAGGCTGTAAATTTGAGTCTTAACTCTTATGCTTTCAATCCAGTTTTCTGTGAATGTACCTGTGAAGGCACCAGTTAACGGCCCATGTACTTGAGTTCCTGCTATATATATTGAAAGAATGGAGTTCCTAACTCCCGGCCTTGGCCTGGCCTGTGCCCTGCTGCTACGGACATCTGGAGAGTGAATCACAGAACACAAGATATCTCTTTCTGTGTGTCACTCTGCTGTTCAAATAAATAAATAAAATCCATCTGTTTTAAAATTTAAAATATATTCTATTTATACAAGCCAAATATAACATATTCATAAAAATAAAATTATTTCCAACTCAGTTATAATGATGAAACTTTAAAATTGTGGAGGATGCAACTATAAAATAATATATGGGAAAATCTTAAGTTAATCTAAAGACACAATGAAATTCCAATCAAATCCCAAAATGACATTATGACATTTTTTAAGAAGCATTACAAGTTGATCCTAAATTTCATCTAACCATTCTAAAGAGCCCTGTAATGTTCATTTGTTAGAATGGTAAAGACACTGCCTGGGGTGTCTGTATCCTATGTCAGACTACTTAGATTCAATGCCCAGCTCTGTTTCTAATTCTAGCTTCCTGCTGATGCACACAATAGGAGGCAGCAGGGAATCACTAAAATATCTGGGTCCCTACCACCTATGTGGGATACCCAGATTGAGCTCTTTTATATGGCACTTCCACAGAGGGTGAGGGAGGGCTGAGATACTGTTTACTGGGAGCAAATATGAGAAGCCATGCTCTATCTGAAAGGACATGTATTGGAAGTTGAGAGTGTACAAATTCAATTATGCATTTAATCGGGCTGTATAGCTAATGTAACAGTCTCTCCCTTGTCAGAAATACTTAACAAGCTGCTCTATAATCACGCATGTTAGCCGAAAAGAAAAAAGAAGAAAAATAAGGCTTATTAAAAAAAAAAGTCAAGGATTGATTTGATTTTAATTAGGCTCAATGAAATGGTAGGGAATACACCTGCAACTGCAGAATTAGTGCTTATTTGAAAGCCTCAACTCCAGACTTAGGAGCAGACAGAAAACTGTATGAGCTTTGGAATTTTGTCATGGGGTTGGGGTGATTCTTCTGGGTGATGACTCTGCCACTACTGGTACAGGGCTCTGCAGTTGTGCATTGTGAACATCCAAAAGAAAGAAAGAAAGATCCTAGTTGTATTTGTATTAAAAAAAAAAAAAAAGATCGTAAAGTGTTTCTAGTCATTTTGTTTCCCACCACATTCCCTCTAAGTTCAGAACAACAACAACAAAAATGCAAATGGTATTGCTCAGAAAGACATATTGTCCTTCTTCCTTACTTCAGGGTGGATTTTATACTCACACAACTTGATCTAACCACCACAGCCATTCTGTACAATAGTGTTACACTGAACTAAGTTTAGCATTAAACTTTTTCCATATGTGTGTGTATACATACATATATATAGATGTATGTATATATATGGATATATATGTGTGTGGAGTGTGTGTGTGTGTGTGTGTGTGTGTGTGTGTGTGTGTGTGTGTGTATTTTAAGGTCAGCCAAAATGTTTCTTCTGTTTAATGACCTGCAACCTAACTTTTAGTGTACTTGGACTGCAACACTTTTTAATTGTTATTTTCCATGATACAGTTCGGTACATATAGGGATTCAACCCTTTCCCTCCCTTTTATCTCTTCTCCATTCCCCTCCCACAACCATTTCCCCAAATTATTACAATAGTACAGTTATTCAGCTACAGGTATAAGTCCAACATTCTGCTATTTTAGTGTATCATGTCACTGTAGGCATAGACAAAAGTAGAAAATCTAATATCAAATTGTCAAGGTATACTTAAGAGTTTCTTTGGGAGTCCTTCTGTTCAGGAGTTAGAAATGCACACTGCAACATATATTCATGTCCCAGTATGCTAGTCATCACTACACAGTTCCTCTGTGAGAATCTATGCATATGGTTGTTTACCTAAATACGGATTTGTTCTGTATTTTGTATGAAGGTTGCCTTATATCAGAGAAAACGTATGGTATTTGTCCTTTTGGGACTGGTGTATTTCACTGAGAATAATGGTCTCCAGTGGGGACCACTTTGTACAACCCACTCTTAAACTGGTAGCTGAGTCTCAGCCAATCACAACTGGCAACTGTTCAAATAAGAGGGATGTTGGCTGTAATGAATCAGGCCATCTTTGTACCTCACTTTTGTTTCTGTCACTGTCTTTCCCTTGGAAAAAAATATAACCTGTCCATGTGGTAGAATGAAGTTGTTCGGAAACTATACTGTTCTGGGAACTGCCATATTTGTGGATTGTTCTTTGCTTGGTTTAATGCCATTGGATTTAAAATGGTGATAGGTTTTTATTTAACAGTAGTCACTAACTTCCTCATTTTACAGATGTGGAAATGCAGGAGATTTAGCCATTTGGTTAAAGCTATACATGAAGCATTTTGCTGAGTTACAACCAGGTCTCTGCCTCCAGTCTCAAGAGGAAAGAAAATAAGCAAGCAGATACTGCTAAATCATCATTGGATTGTGGCCTATTGTGAGCTCCCACAGACTGTGAACTAACTAATAATTTCCTCATAGTAAGATATTCCTGATAGAGGTGACACTTTAATATAATCAAATTATCTAACATTTAAAGTACACGTACTACTGCTGTCAAGTCTTAGCCTCAGTGACTAACATTATCTCAATTGAGTTTTAATAGAACATTACAAGATCATTGTTACCAATATTTGAGAGAGGATGAAAGAGGTACAAAGAGAATAAACATCTTGAGTTCAGCCATCTCCTTCAGTTTGTAAGTATGAGTGACTTCAAACACTGTCTTTAAGCAGCATTTGCATTGTTAGCACTTATTTCTACTGAAATTGCTTGTTACAGAAGAAAGAAAATGTCAAATTCTCCCAGAGATTCTTTTATTCATTCTTATTTTACTTAAGAGCTAGGAAACATACATTTTACAGTTCAAATATTTGTTTGGAGGGTATCACTTTTAGATATGGCCAAGATAAACTTCCTCATTTGTTGGCACCACTGGTTGCAGAGTGAGGTTTTAAGATCTACATGTTTGAATCACCTTGCCCTTTGTCTCTCAGGCTCCAAGTATTACTACAACTTAAAGTGCCTTCAATGCATGGAGGAATGTGCACTGAATGTGTAGAGAAAAATCACAATTCAACACTATTATTTTTTCACAGTTCTGGGTACTGTTGCTTGAAGGCTATTTTGCTTCCCCAATCATATATAAATTTAACCCCCAAAGTCTTATATAATGGTTGGAGACAGATGTAGCCTAAGAGTGTGTTTCTTTTGTCTCTTGATTTCCTGACTTCCAATGTGCTTGCCTCTCTGCACATGCCTACCACCGGCAATCTCCACCAAACTAATGGGGAAACTCAATATTGGACTTTAAATTTCCAAAGTGTAAGATGAAAACAAATATATTCCTAATTTTATCAGGCATTTCACAGGGGTAGACCTTTGGTATAGTAGTTGAGTTTCTGCTTTATGATACCTGAATCCCAAATTGGAATACCTAGACTCAAATCCCACCTCTGCTTCTAGTTCCAGCTTCCTGCTAATGTATATACTGAGAGGCAGCAAGTTATGGCTCAAATACTTGAACCCCTGCTATCACCCACTTAGGAAATCTGGAGTGAGTTTCAAATACCTGTCTTCAGCCTTTCCTAGCCTCAAATGTTGTGGGTGTTTGAGAGTCAGACAGACAAAATGTATCTCTTTCATTGTTTCTTTCCCTCTTCCTATGCCCTTTCCCAACTCTATCCTTCGTGTGTGTGTGTTTCTTCCTTTCAAATAAAAATAAGTAAGCACTTTTCCAAAATAATTAAAAGCTATGAGGGTTGACTGGACTCAAACCAAGTGGCTCTCACTTGAGTTATTTCTTGAGTTACAGTCAGATAGTGGCTAGAACTTTAGTCATCTGGTAGACTATCTTGTTCAGGTTTCTGCGTGTTGGTGTTGAGGTCTCGTTTACCTCAAGGTGACCATTCTGTGTGGTGTGAGCTTTCTCACAGCTTGCCACCTGGGATTTACGAGCAAAAAATCTCAAATGACACAGATCAAATTAAAGTCTTTCATCATCTCATCTTCGAAGTTTTATAGTACCTACTTGTGAAATCTTATTTGTATGAAGCAATTCACACAGGCCACTCCATATGTAAGGAGAGGGACATTTGATTTAATGTCTTAATGGGAGGAGTAACAATTTTCAGATATAATGCTTAAAAAAATCACTGCTGAAGATAGGATATTATGTTGCAAATGTTAACTGTTATCATCAGCAGGTTCTAAGGCATCAATGAGCACATACCAACAAAGAAAATGGGATTCAAACATTTCATGCAATGACTGTTTCATAAAGTATGAAGAAGTGGTTTACTGTGTAATTAAATTATTCCTCTAATTTTTGCTTGAGAACAAATGTTTCCCCTGTTTCCAATCTCAGCTATCAAAGCTATCAGCTCGCAGATGTTATCACTTTCCTGCAGAGTGCCCTTTATTTACCTTCTGTATTCCTTTCATTACTATGTAGTTCCTTGGTTTATAGATTGCCCATACATAACTGCAATAAATGGCTATCCACTGGAGTGGACATAAGAGCCACCCTCCTAGCCCATGCACTAAAATTTTAAAATTGATAAAGGCATACATTAGGGTTATGGAATTCAAAGTTTAGTTCTATCACATTTATGTCTAATTGGGCTAATGGTACTGACATTCAAGACATTTTGTTTCTTTTGTGCCTTGACTGCCACTGGAAGCTCTCTGTAATTCCTATGCATTTATTTTTCAATGCTAAGTAATGTACTACAAACACACTATAAAAACATGCAAGAATATGATCACTTTTCTCACTTTTGTATTTTTGCATGCTGCATATTAGACCCACAAATTGAAGTTATACTTGTTTTGATTTTAGGGTAATTATAGGTCAGTGAGAAACATCACATTGATCTCAAAAAGAGAAACCTGAAAGGATCCTGTTGCAGTACCATTAGTTTGCGTTTACATCCCCCTTTTCTCTTCCTCCTGTAAAGAGCTAACCTAAATTTACCAGTCCTCTGTGGTTAGGTAGAGTCCCTGAGACTGAGTTCTAAGAGCAGTGGACAATTGTAAAAGCACATGTTATTTCCAGACCTGACCATCAAATCCCTATCTATATCATCATCCTTCTCTTCTGTAGAACTCCTACAAGATATATTCTGGACTGAACAGAATCACAAAGTGAAAGAATTATTGCAATTAGCAGACATGTGGAGAAGTTTTTGTATCCTGTTGTCTGTATAACAGTATAATGCAACAGCCAAAAATGCAGTTTAATTTTATTGAACCTTCGAGAACTGAAAAATAACCTATTATAGCAGCTTGTCATCAACTTTGCTTACTATCATCTTCTATGGTTATTCTTGGAAAATAGGAGTCCTGTAGAACCTCTTACTTATCATGTAGAACTAAGGCATAGATATTCCTCCAAAATTTTAATAACCAAATGTAAATTATTAAAGAGGAGAGAAAAAAATATATACTAATAGTTAAAGTTATTCTCTTTAATAAGTATAATGTTGCTTAGGTAAGAGCTTCATATTATTGCAGTGGTGAAGGAAAGACAATCTAGAGCGGGAGAACAGAAATGGGAGAAAAGAAAGGCTATGAGTCTTATGTTAAGACAGAGTAGAGCTTATTACATAAATAGTTCACAGCACAGGGAGTCGGCACAGAAGATACTGTAACGAATCTTCTTGCAGATTATCAGCTTTCCAAACAGAAAGGACAGAGAATTTACTGCAACCTCATTGTCCTAGACTTTCTTATGAATGCAGTATAAAGTCCGTGCGTAGTTTCAAAGTGGAGATGGGAGGGAAGAATTGAGCTCCACTAGAGATCATATTTTTTTTTAAAAAGTCAGTTGTCTTTTTCAAATCATGCAATGTCAAGGGTGTCATACTCTATCATTTTATCATACTCATCTCAGGAAAAACAATGCAGAGAACACTGAGAAAGTGTAGATCAAGGGTTTCTGACCATTTCTGTTATGAGCCCCAGTTAAATTATTTACAAGACTTCTTTTGGCTCTCTTGGCAACACACCTTCACTACATGTCAGACATTTACATCTCCATCAAGACACTATAAGGAGATGTAGGTTTAGATGATAGATACAGATATACAAGTTATCTTTACAACATTCATGGAACTACTTATTATTTTAAAAAATTATGCATGGATTACAAAGACTTTTGCAACAAGAGAAGTTGGAATTATTCTTTAATTCTAGTTTCCCACAAGCCTTTTGAAGTATCACCTTAGGTATACATAACAGATATAAATACAGAGCTTGAACATGCAATCCAAACAATGTATGTACCATTTGAAAGTACCACAGTATCCCTTTCAGAATTTTCCTGCCAAGGTTTACACTGAAGGCACATCCACCACAGGATTAAGAACTTAAACTCTAACAAATGCCAAATTAAATTGCTTTGCATTTCTTCTCTTTAATTAGTAATGTATTGGTTATTAAGTATTATTAATAAATAATATTAATTACCAGTAATTATTAAATGATCGCTATTATTGTGTGCTATTAATAATTATTAGTTGGCAATTAATTGGCAATTAATCATTTTCTCTTTAATTAAATAGTGCTTCCTACTGCTGTCTGATAATCAGGAAACATCACTCAAGCAAACATCAAGAACTTAGCTTAAATTTTACTTTTTCAGTAAATTTACACGGAGCAGTAAGTTTTGTGGAATAGAACCCACAGTTAAATCATCTGACTTTTTTCCTTTTGTCCAATGTTCATTGCTCCGAGAACAAATCAGAAAAAGCAGTCTGACAAAATTCTAATTGTAAATCAATTATCTTGTATTTCATGAAACACATCACACTGGATATTGAATCACAAGTCTCCAGTGCAGCATACTGTGTCAGAAACAAGGCATAGGACATCTGTGGGCTTATATTGTCTACTGGCCTCCTTCCCATTAGCAGACTCACAAAATCCAGTAAGCACATTTTTCAAACCTAGTAAAGTTTATCTTAAAAAGTAATAATAATAAATTTATTTGAAAGGCAGAGTTACAGGGAAGAGAGAAGAGACAGTTAACGAGAGAGAGAGAAATCTGCCATCTACTGGTTCACTCCCTAACTGGTCTCAACAGCCAAGCGGGAGTCAAGCCAAAACCAGGTGACAGAAATAGCATTTGGGTCTCTCACATGTGTAGCAAGAGCTAGTGTCAACTTTCACTGAATCAGTGGTCATATGGTATGTAAGCATTGCAGTGTGCAACACTGACCCATTTCCATTCATTCCTTCTGTTTAA
Organism: Ochotona curzoniae; assembly: GCF_017591425.1. Lineage (NCBI taxonomy): Eukaryota > Metazoa > Chordata > Mammalia > Lagomorpha > Ochotonidae > Ochotona > Ochotona curzoniae. The sequence goes on along the minus strand of NW_024465023.1, from coordinate 12,263,340 downwards.
AAAAAAGAAGAAGAAAACAGAGAAAAGAAAGGAAAGGAAGAGGAAAGGAAAGAAAGAAATCTACCCTTTGCTCCTATGAGATTATTTCTCAGGCCTATCTCCATCTCAGGAGTGCTGTGCTTGATATGAGCACCCCTGCATACCTTAGGTGCTCGGGGCCATACTGGATAATACAACAACGTGAACATGAGAGCTCTGCACCATACAGTATCAGCTGAACCTCCAGAGGAGCTGAAGACTAAAACTCTGCCATGTGTCAGAAGCCAACCCGATCTATGCAGCTGAGTCCCAATAAAAATACCAGATGCCAAAGCTCAAGTAAATTTCTCCGCTTGGCAATAATTCTGTATCTAATACCACACCTTTTTGACAAGGCACAATTAGAACTGGTTATAACTCCACTAGGAGAAGAAAACTGGAAGCTTCACTAGCACTTATCTGGAATTTGCCATATATATTTATTTTTAAAGATTTATTTATTTACTATTGGAAAGGCAGATTGACTGAGAGAAGACAGAAAAAATTTCTATCTGCTGGTTCACTCCCATAAGTGGCCACAATGGCCGGAGCTGAACTGATTCAAAGCCAGGAGCCAGGAGCTTCTTCTAGGTATCCCATGCAGGTGCAGGGCCCCAAGGTTTTGGACCAGCCTTGACGGCTTTCCCAGGCCATAAGCAGAGAGCTGGATGGAAAGTGGAGCAACTGGGACACAAACCAGCACTCAAACAGTATCCTGGCAGTGGCAAGGTGAGGATTTAGCCACTAAGCCACCATGCTGGGCCCATATTTCTTGCATTGGATGATTTTAATTGGTAGTCATTATTATAACAAACTCTGCAAGCATAATGGCTTTCAGTGAATACTTCTATTGCTCCTAGTAAATTGTTAAATATAAAGATGTTCTTGGAGATTTAACTTAGAATTGCTGTCAGGTATGTGATCTTGGGGGGGGTCCCTGTGGAATATCATCAGAGTGCTGATTTCTCAACTGCATCTATTTCATGCCAAATCTCTCTATGACTAGCCTGCCAAATTAAATACACTCTGCTATAAATGACAACAATCTAGAAAACCCTGATCAACTATAGTGCTACTTCCTACAGCAACTATGTCCCTAGGAATTTTATTCTTTCTGCCATTAATTCCTCTTAATTGAGTGTCCATAGTCTCATAGAAACATATAAAACTAGATTTTAAATAATGACTTAAAGCTTGGTTTCTCAATGGTTCTCACCTTATGATCAGAGAGGGATTCCCACAAAGAGCAATGGCCTTAGGCTATAATTAGATTATACTTAATTGTGTAACCAGAGACAAATATATTACAGAAGTTGTTAGCTAAGGGTATGTCATTTGACCTCCTGTATTTATCCACTCAAATACTAATGAAAGAATACCATGCACAGGAATATAAAGTTGCAAGAACACTGAAAATTAATACTACCAGGAGCCTAGGAGAGATTTCTATTAAACAAATGAATTTAAGAAATTAAATAAATGAGCCAGGTCTAAGTCAAGAAAATAGAAATACCTATAGGCTTTCCAGAGGAGGAATTTAATATAGGCAATTGATTATGTAGGTGATGGGAAAACAGAGGAACAAAATATGGGATCAAACCATAGGTTGGAAAAAGCAACAAACTTCCTCAATTTCCAGGCAAGGGCCCTCTGGAGAGAAGTGGGATCAGGGAGAGGGCTACAAGTGAGAGTGGATTCAGCTGTCTGTCGAAGCTATAGCACTGAAGGCAGCTGGCGTTTCGAGGTCACAGCTCCTATACAGGGTCTCTTAAAATGCATTCAAAGATGGCAAGTCCCTAGTAATATAACACAACCCATGTTCACCTACCCCGATAGTAGTGAATATCTTTCTGAAACCTTAAGGTTCCAGATATGCATGAAGGCCATGAACGTTACGATTAATGTAATAATTTAGTAAAGGTATAATGCATGTCTACTTATACATTGAAAAAATGAAAACCACAAAAGCTGAGAATGCTTCTTATTCATCAGTTAGGCTCCAGAATGTAAATTCACAGAATCTGAAGAAAAAAAATGCTTTTTGATTGAGAAAGTACAGGAAATAATTTATTACACTAGGAAAAAGGACTACTAATGTTGAGGGTGCAAGAGACAGTCATGCTTCCTCAAAGCTACACACTACAAAATAAAACGAGCTTTAGACATCATCATTCGCAAGGAAAATAAAGATACAGTTTGTATGAAGATGAAAAAGCAGAGAAAATAATTAGAGACAAAAGCTTGGATGGGACAAGGGCTCAAATGAAAAGGGATGCAGTTCAGAGACTATTATATCAAGAGAAACAAAAAAATTTTACATTTATGGGCCAATATAAAGGAAAACATTGCATACTGCAATGGTATGGTCTCTTTGGGTCTGCTAGGGAGAAAGAAAAAGCAATAGCACAACTGACTTGATTTTGATAATAAGTGCTTTTTGAAATAAAGAACCAGCCATTCCTTAATATATATATATATATATATATATATATATATATACACATATATTAGCTATGGAAGGATCACTGTACCAGTTAATTTTTTAAAAGCCCTGTACTATGATGTATACTATAAGACTATATTTGTATATAAACTCAGAAAATAACACTGCATATTTCATATAGTCATATATGCACCACTACACATAGAAAACACTGCTAGAATAAGCACCAAACTTTACAAGTTTTTTTTTTCTGGAGAGCAAAATGAAATTGACAGGCCATGGGAAATTGAGAGTGCAACTGGCCTAACACTGTGGAAATTCTTCATAGCACTAATGCACTCATGCATTACTTACAGAATCCAAAATGTATAGGAGGAATACGCTTTTCTTCACAAAAGAAAAAAGTTTATTTAAAAACTAGTAATGATGCTTTCAGCCAAAAACTTTGAAATATGTAGATTCTTTGCAAAATATGAAATAAATTTGTGATGGATTAAGGGTTGTGTAAATAAAGAACCGCTAAACTTCAAAAGTTCTCTCTCCCATTCAGCTCCCTGCTTGTGGCCTGGGAAAGTAGTTGAGGATGGCCCAAAGCCTTGGGATCTGCAACCATGTGGGAGACCTGGAAGAGGCTTCTGGCTCCTGGCTCCTAGCTTCGAGTCAGCTTGGCTCTGGTCATTGTGGCCCCTTGGGGAGTGAATCAGTAGATAGAAGATCTTTCTGTCTGTCTCTCCTCTCTGTAAATCTGACATTGCAATATAAATAAATTAATTAAATAAATAAATCATAGAAAAATAAACACTAAAAACTAACAAAACTGGTTTTATATTTTGTATTGTTCATAAGTAGAAAATAAAACCAATAGTACCTGAGGAAATGTAAGGAAAGTAAAGCATTTACTCTAAAATATATTTTTGAAATAGATGACACATGAGTTGTTGACAACAAGATGTCACGTACATCAAGTAACAGAATCATAGAATGTCAATATGTCAATCACAGAAACCTGAAAAAATAGCAACTTAGTCTAAGAAGCCCCAGAGTGAAGACAAGACAACACCAAAAAGAAGAATGGTCTAACTTGAAACATAGACAAGTCATAGGATATCTGGCAACAGAGATGCATTGAATGTCCTTACAACAATACCCCCACAAGGATCAATCCTTTCAACTAGTCTACAGTCTCTTTGTGTCATATACTGCTTGAGAATATTAACCATGAATGTAAGTATTATGTGAGCAAAGCAATAATTAACTCTAGGACAAAATAGCTCAAAGGATGGAGAAGGCATTTTCCCCTGGCAAACTATATGCAAAACACATGCTTTGATATAGGCCTTAAAGGGTTAGACAAGTTTCCAGGGCTTGAACTTTGAAGGCCTGGGAGTGAGAAGTCATGCCCACAAGGGAGACTTGAAGTTTAGAAATACAGTTGACATTTTATGATAGGTATGAATGAAATAGCTGAGCAGAGAAACTGGAAATGAAGTCAGAGGGACATTAAAGGTAGGTGTACTAGCTTCAAGTAGACAAATTGATAAGGTGACAGCAACAGTACGAAATGTTTTAATTTGGATCATGGTGCATCAACAATCAATATACTGTCTTCCAAATGCCACCTTAGGTTCCTGTAAAATGGGCAACGGTGGTATATTCTTTTCAAATGAGCTTAAAAAGAACTTTGATATCATTTAGTCAATGCATTGATATTATATAAGAATTAGCAATTCAGTGAAGTAAAGCAAATTACATGTTCTCTTGCAATGTTTCCATTTTAAAGCCAGAACCAAGCTGAAAAGATGCGAGACTTATTGGACGATGAGGGAGATCTTTGATGTACCACATCCAGTGGTACCACACTCTTAGCAGAAATTACGTTTATCTTAAGCTACAATTTTTAATGTTGTTTGTTGCACAGCAAGAAAAACCTATTTTCCAGGATTCTCATATTTGTCTAGTAAGAACCTCTTTCACCCCATTCCTATCTTCTCCCCTCTCCCAACAAACATTTTTGGCTGACTGTTCATCACTAATTTCTCTCCCCAGAACATTTCTACCTCTCTACATCACTATCTTAAATACACTTGGTCTATCCCTTATCACCTATGTGAGGCATTATGTAAAAAATGTAAGCATGACAAGTAGACACTATTTTTCCACTAATAAGAGCACAGCAGGAAAAAGATTGGCCCTGCTCCATCTCATTACCACGATCATTAGCCAGCACACAGGTGAGTAATTACCAGATGTTGGATCTTCTATAGATGAATCCTTTTTGAGAGTTTAGGAAACAGATGTTCATTCACAGCTCACTGGTGGTTTCCAAAAAGTGACTCTTCTGACCTTCACTCCTCTGTCTCCCACCTCACTCCTTTACTGCCCATCTATGGTGTCTACAAGGATGATCCCTGATCATACTGAATGCGGCAAGCAGCACTAGCACTACCAATATAGTTGTCATTACTGCACTCTAGAACACAGCTTTTGCCCAAGGTCCTCTCAGGATCGCATCACAGATGGATCTGCAACATGGAGAAGAATAACTCACCTTCCATCTATTTCATATGGTTAGGTTCTTCAATTTAAAATATTTTAAAACCTACAGTGCTAATGTCCCAGCTCTCAAAGTACTCAAAGATGCAAACTAAACCAAATTTAGGAAAGGACAACCAGCCTGTCTTAGGAACTGCACATTGTCATTGGTCCAAAGCAGCTCAAGCTGTACTAGCAAAGAGATACTCTCTTACGGAGACCATAGAGATCTGCTTCCCAGGAGATGGATCTACATCTCTTTTTTCTGAGAAATTGTTACTGTCAGATACCAACAAGTTTAAATAAGATTCCACAGATGACATCAACTCAAAAATAGTAGCATCTTTGCTTATGCTCTCATAAGTATCTGAAAGAAGTTGAGGTGTTCACAGAGAAACTCCATCGACCATGAGTATTTTGACTAGATTTCTGGTTGTCCCCAAGGAAAGTGAAACACTCTAAAGCTCTTTTTCTCAAAAGGTGGAAGTGAATTCGAAGACCATCTGGAATCCTGAGTTAACAGACACATTAAAATAACACAGATTTAGGAATAAATTAAATGCATCTCATCAGCAACAAAATTCCATTTGTTGTCAATGAAGTACACTTAATGGTGGAAATAAAAAATAACCAGTAACTAGCATTTGCTGGCTACCTCAACACATTTGGACTTACATGAAATCTCAGTTGCTAAAACAAAAATTTGCCTTGGGTGACTTTATGGACATATCATACAAACTGGGATAATTTTGAGAGGGAAAGAGAATTCCACTAATAATTACTCTATGACAATAGATTTTATGCAATGAAACTCTTGGGCAAACCTGGATGCCTGGTCTCTGCCAACTGCGGAGTACAAGAAAAGATCTCTGCAATTGTCTATTCACAATTCGTGGCGTCATTCTAGAGAATCCTTTTTAAAATGCAGTGCTTTCAAGGAGAACAACACTTGTTTCTACGAATCACCATTTAATGTAAATAAATATACACATTTCTTAATGTCAGCTGAAAAATATGAACACGCTGCACAAAGAATAAACAAAAGGGTAAAGAAAAGATGTGGAGCATCATTATGTTCTATTTTAAAAGGATTTTTATTATCCATTTGAGAGGCAGAGAGGGAGAAAGAAGAGCGTCCATCCTGCTAGTTCATTCTCTAAGCATCTGCAAAGGTACAGGATTTGATTTGCCAAAAGCTCAATCTGGGTCTCCAATGTGAGTAACAAGAACCCAACTACTTGAATCCTCATTTCTAGCTCCCTGAGTCTGCAGTAATAGAAATATAAAATCAGGATGCTTACCCATGGTTCTATTTTAAGACTGGATTGGTAAGGTACCCTTAGGGAATCACACTGGAACTAAGTTGCTGAGAGTAAACTCCATTCAGAAAATCTGATGGGGAGTATAAGAAGTGCAGGGGGGCAAATGGTATTAAGGTACAACCTGTTTTCAAACCACTCCCAAGTCTTCCTTGTATTACACTCCATCCATTCCATGTTCAGCACGGACACAGACCAAAATTTGAAATCAAAATCCACAAAACTAGGGGTTTTGGTTTTAGTAGTTCTCCTCACTGGATCAAATATACTTAGAATTATTACGGGAACAAATTAAAAAAATAAATTCACATTGTCAAAGGCAAAAATCTTGTCAATGTCATGGTATCAATTTTTCAAAGACATTTCTAAGGCAGTATTTCTTTAAGTTGATGCTACTGCTGGATTCTGAAAGAGTTAAGAGGGTGATGAGATGGAGAAAAGAAGAGCCCTGAATTTTACTGCTGAAGGGACATGACACATAACATTTAGTCAGCAACATTGCCATTTATATGCCAACCTGAGTTACAGAAAATGATGCAGACTGGTGTAAAATTCAACAAAATGCGTTCAAATGAGGGTACTCCAACATATATTTACAGATAATTATTTTAGTTTCAGTATTTAGTTGCTACTCTCCTCCCCAAGAACTGGTACGGTATAATGTGAATTAACTTTAGTTCATTTTATTAAATAAGCTTTTTATTATATGATGCTTATAGTTTTACAGAAAATTAAAGAAACAATGCAGTTTTCAAAAAAACCCCAGCATTCTGTTTCCCCTATTATGAACACTGTATATTATTATGGTCCATTTATTAAATTAATGAAGCAATGCTGAGATGTTATTTGCTGAACTTCATTCTCTGTTCAGATTCCTGTTCAGCTTACCTTATGTTTATTTTATATTTTAGGATACCATCCTAACTTCCAAACGACATTTTTAGTCATCGTGTTGCATTTGGTTCTCTCTATACTGCACATACCAAGTCACAGGACATGTCCATATTTAAAGAATAAACGACTACTTTCTATTTCCTTAAGAGAGAAGCATCTGTATGAATTATTTGCAATTCTTCTGGATGGGGAAACTTTTCTATTTTCCCTCATCTTTAATGTATTTATTCATTTATTCAAGCCTCAATATCACTATGTATTCATGAATATTTACTTTAGACTCTTGGTTATAATCTAATTCTTTGTTGCTCAAATTGTTCCAGCCTTGCTAATTAAGAGTTATTTCGGTGACTCCTATGCCTCTTTCACATACCCCCATCATTTTGCCTATTTTTGTTTGTTTCAGCACCTCCCTAGTCTCCAGCACTTCAAGATGCTCCAGTCTCAATACATAGGATTCCTGCCCCAGTCCTACAATTCTCCAAGGAGCCTCATTCCTTTTGATGAGGAATGGTATTAGAAATAGATTTGAATTATTAAATATGTTGAGGAAGAAAATTTTAAAATATATTTTTCAGGTTGGAATGCTACTAGCAGCATTTACACTATCTTTATTTTATTTTCACATTTATCAAGAGAAAGAGCTCTTATCTTGTTTTTCTCCTCAAAAACCTGCAACTGCAACAGGCAGGGCTAGGGTAGAGTTGCAGCTAGTGTCACGAGCTGAAAAATTCAAACCAGGTCTCCCACTTGAACGCCAGGACCCCAATCATATGAGTCATCACCACTACCCCCCAGGGTCTGCATTGATAGGATGGTGGAGACAGCAGCCAGAGCCAAGTGTTCAACTCAGGTGGGAAATGGCAGAATTAGGTAACTAAACATAAGGTAACTAAACATAAGGTAACTAACAGCTTAACTGGTTGTCTACATCCCAACATTTATTTGCTTTTACACTTAAATTAATATATTTTTTAAATGAGTATAGATACTGGAAAACTACTCTTTGATTACTAAAAGTGAAAATTTATAAACATTGAAAGCAAATTTTAACTTTTTAATATATGCAAATATCAATTTTAAGGAAGATAACTGGGAGATGGGTGTGGGTATTTTTTTTAATAATTTATTTACTTTTATTGGAAAGTAGGATATACAGAGAGGAAGATGTTCCACCCACTGATTCACTCCCCAAGTGACCACAATAGTCTGAGGTAGGCTACTCTGAAGCCAGGAGCCAGGAGCTTCTATAAGGTCTCCCGCACAAGTGCAGGGTCCCAAGGACTTGGGCCATCCTGGACTGCTTTCCCAGGTCACAAGCAGGGAGCTGGATGGGAAGCTGAGCCAAAAAAACAAACAAACAAAAAAAACCCTGAAAAAAAAAAAAAACCTCACCACCTCAACCAAGTAATGAAGAAGCTACCACCCCATACAAGTTCCTCGAATAACCACCTCCGGGCAGTAAACTGCCCCTGTCCTGTCTGCTGCTCCCTTGCAGTATTTTCAATAAATCTATCTTTACATGCTGTACCTAGTTAGTACTCTTATGAATTCTTTCACCACCCAAAACACCAGCAGTGATCAGTCACTTCTTTGTCACATTTGGTGCTCCATACAGGAACACTGCTTGGACCCTCAGTGAATAGTAACTGCTCAAAAGGAACTTACAAGTGGTTGACCAGGACTGCTTCCAGGTGAGATCACAAAGTCTCTGCAACTAGGTACCTAATTACCAGAGGCCTTGGCGCTAAATATCACTAATTCTTTTCAATCTTTCAATGAACAGTCATTTTTTTTATTTCTGGCAATTGACTACTCCTGGCCAGGACTACTCCCTGACATAATCTAAAAGTTAGCAGGAAACAAGTAAGACCACCTTGCCCATAAAGGAGAAAGACCCCTTACTCTCCCTGAAGACTGTTGATGGACCACAATCCCTGGAGCTTAACACTTGTGGACTTGGACTAAGGTGACTCCTCATTAGGTTCACAGCCCAAACTCATATCACCACATCATCAATGCCCTTTGGCCTGCCGTCCCACACACTGACCTTCTGTCTTGATTTTATGGATGCAGATCCTGGCTCTTGCCATTCCAGCATTCAGCTCTAACAGATAATTCCTCACAGTTTCAAATGAGTGAGTTTTCCATCCCTAATGCAACTTTGCAACTTTCTTGACTTGCAATGGCCACCAAGTTTGGCTGGCCTTTCTCTTTTGGAATAGCACCATTTGTTCCACTTCTGGTGGGTGGGATGCCTCCACTGGAGGTGGACACCAGGATAAAGTGTCTCTCCATTTCCAGCAGCAGACCTTTAAAAGACTTTGCACTGATTGCCTCTCAGTTGTACTGTATGACAAGCTTCCTCTATCTAATACCCTGTACTCCCCTCTGAGAGTGTGTGTGCGTGCTCGCATGCGCACACACACACACCTTCCTCTGTGGGAGATCACCCCCTGGTTCTCCGCCTGCTTGGCCCATGTGGAAGGTCACAAAGATACAGCACACTATATCCCTTGGCAATGGTCTTGGCACACCGAGACCTCAACCTAACCTGATCTCTGGCCATGGGTGCAAGAGCAATGGGATATGCCCCAGTTTCTCTTCCATGGCCTTGGACAAGCTATGCCGGGACTTCCTTGCTAAACAACTCTTGAGAAGTCAGTGCAGTCGTATGTTTTCCTGTTGTTCATGAGCTTCAGTATACTTGCCAATCGTCTGTGGTATACACGACCTTCAACATGATTGGGAGGGTCCAGAGAGAAACATGCCTTATAGCCAATTACAGTGCTGTTGGTGGGTGTAAGGATTGTCGGGAGATGCCATTGTACCTTTCCCTTTTCTTAGTCTATATAAGATTGTGCTTGCTTTAAAATAAACGGACAAGCTCAACGCTCAATCAGATTGTATCCAATGTTTTTTGCAGCTGAGGAACACCATCACCACCTCATCTCCTCAGTGGTCATGGGGGTCTGCTAGTCAGGAACCCCTGAGACACCTTTCCCAGAGAATGGCACCATCATTTAACTTCAAGGAACCCCATGAAACAAGAAAGGTACAACACTACTGGATCCCTGCAATCAGGCCCCAGGACATCCCAAATCTCTGACAGTCTTAGGTAGAGCCAATGTGATATTCATGCCTAGCAATAGGCAGTTAGGAAACTAGAGACCTGAGGCCAAATGTCAAAGATCATTCATAGTCCATCTGTCATGGGGAAATGTGGGGCTTCCTCCTGGAACTGAAAAGGTAGAAAAGTCCCTAGCTAACAGCCGTGAAACTTTCTTAGCTCTGGCCAGAAAGGCAACCCAAAATGACATTCAGGAAAGCCTATTTGACTGAAAGAAAAATGAAGTTGAACCAAGTTATGACAAAACTGCCTGCTGCACATGTGATCCTCAAGTTTAAGGCCCTGAGTAGCACACTTGTGCTGGCATGCCCACTGCTCCTTGGCAGTATATTCAATACGTTTATTTCTACATGTTCTACCTGACCACTACAGTGAATTCATCCAACACCATGACAACAGAACCAATTGGTCAGTTCCCACAGCACTGCTCACTGAATTGATTGCCTTTATGCTTCTAACTCTTTTTTGAATTAAAAATTTGTGTTATTCTCACCAAGAATATAGACTATGATGACACTTCACACATAGCTTGCCATGTTTTTAATCTCTATTTTCAATCCTCATTTTGGCAATGTGTTGTTTGAGTAACCCTTGCTCCTCTAGGTCCCAACACAATAATCTGGAGAGGATTTACAAATTTGGAGTCATCATGAGTATCAAAGTAATGACAATAATGGAAATACACACAGGATCACAGCACCGTCCAGAAGACTGACTTGTAATAAAAACCATCATTTCTCCAAGCCTTCTCTTTCCCCATGGCACAACCGACACAGATTCATAACTTCAGGGCAAAGATTTTACCTATAGCATCAGAAAGTGCTACATTCAATTGGCTTCATGAAGCCTTAACTTTAAATATCAGATGTTGTACTAGTGTTTACTATCATCTTTACTGCCCATACGGAATTGGTGACACTTTTTTTAACCTCTTTGGGTCCTGAATCACAAAGCACACACCAATGACAGTGCTTTCCATTTTGAGGATTTTCCACCACTGATATTACATTTCTTTTTGTTAAGAGCTTACTTTTTCAGAAAGAAGAAGGCAGGTGGGCAAGTAGGAAGAGAGAAGGTGAGAGACAGAAAGAGGGAAGGAGGTAGAGAGGTAGGGAATATTATTGTTTCATATCTATGTTTCAATATCTATAGTTTCATATCTATGAAGTACATTCAATATATTAAAATTTAAAATAAAATAATTGTATGTGAGAAAAGTTATTTAAAAAACCAGAGCTTATTTTCTCAATGTTGGGCTCCCAAGTTGGAACATAAATATATCTCAGCTCTCTTGTATAGAGTTATGAAGCTTGAGTCCACCATCTGATATTTTAACCAAAGTTGATTTCCCTTGTCAGTATCCAGCCGATATGCCTGGGAATATAAATTATTTTGCACATCAAAATATGTCAACTTCCTATCTCAGATTCCTCATTTACTCATATGATGAAAGCAACTTTTGATGACATTTAAAGACTTAGATTCAAGAGCCAACATTGAAGCCATCAGTCCAACCTGAAGCTTCTTTTGTCAAAGTTAAGCAAGATTTTGTGTAGAATGATGCTATTTAATTCTGCCTTCACTTGAGCAAACTCTAGAATTGTATATGCGTATCTGCTCCTCAACCACACATTCTACAAAATGTTTGCAATGATTTTCACCTTGCCTAAGCTGCCCTGCAAAAGAACTTGCATAGTATACATTTCCAAAATTCAAGTACAGATTCACAAAATTACATTTCAGAGTATTTTTTAAAAAGTTTTGGGCCCGGCGCGGTGGCGCAAGTGGTTAAGTCCTCGCCTTGCACGCCCGGGATCCCATATGGGCGCCGGTTCTAATCCCGGCAGCCCCGCTTCCCTTCCAGCTCCCTGCTTGTGGCCTGGGAAAGCAGTCGAGGACGGCCCAAAGCTTTGGGACCCTGCACCCGCGTGGGAGACCCGGAAGAGGCTCCTGGCTTCGGATCGGCATAGTATCGGCCCGTTGCGCTCACTTGGGGAGTGAATCATCGGATGGAAGATCTTCCTCTCTGTCTCTCCTCTCTGTATATCCGCCTTTCCAATGAAAAAAATAATAAAAAATAAATCTTTAAAAAAAAAAAAAAAAAAGTTTTAAGCTATTTACATACAACTTGTAATTTCAAAAATTCTCCCATGCTTTAAAAATAAATACCTTCAATTTTCACCTGAATTCTAAAAATCAGAAACTTTGTTCTGGATATTAAAACTATACAACCTTTCCCTACCATTTTCTCTGAAACACTCCTCTACTCTTTACTCCCCAGTCACATCATTTGAATTGGAGATAATATGACTTTGATCTTAAGGTCAGGCAAACAATTGACAAGTCAAAGAAATCTGAATAGGGAACTTGTAACATGTCAACACGATTAAGGTTTCTTGTAAATGCTAGCAGAAAGCCTCAGCAAGCAAGATATGAAAAAGTCTAGTCAGTTAAGCAGACTTTCCATTACCAGTCTCACTATAATCTTACAACACTTAGATGTGTTCTCTGCAGTTTTCCATCCCTCCTCCTGTACTTAGTGCAACATAAATGCATTGGGCCAAACCTTGACTGACAGCACTGTTCAAAGCAGTCTCTATTTCTGCCTCAGTAGGCAAAAAGAAGGAAAGAAATGGCTGGTAAAACAAATGCCACTTAATGCTAACAGCCATTCAAACTGGAATGAGGCGATACCTCTTTGTGGTTTTGATTTTTATTTCCCCGGTGACAGGAGATGTTTAAACATTATTTCTTACACCTGTCAATGACTTGCATGTCTTCTTTTGGAAAAAGTCCATTTAGATATAGTACTCATTTTTAATTGGTTTTTTTCACTTTTGAGTTTTCAGAGTTTTATAAAAATTATTCTAGGAAATAATCCTTTGTCAGATGTAACATTTACAAACATTTTCTCCCAACTATATGCTGTCTCTTCACTCTGTTCATTATCTTTTTGCAGTGCAGAATTATAGCACAAGGAAATTGATTTGTCTATTTTGCATAGTTTCCTATGTATTGCCATGATTTCAAAGTATGTCTTCCCTCAAAATTCATGTTAGTAACTCATATCCATTGTGATAGTGACATACAAAAAGCACTTATATTGCTTATACCAATAGCTAACCAGCCAAAAATAATCTAAAAAGTAATTATCATAAAATAACATTAGGAACTCTCACAAAAAAGTGAAAGATTTATATAGTGAACATCGTGAAACCTAAAGAAAAATACATTGCAAAGAATACAAAAACAATGGGGGAAATCCATGTTTATGAATTGAAAAAAAATGGTAAAATGAATGTTACCCAAATTCACCTAAGACTCAATGCACTCCTCTTCAATGTACAAATGACATTCTCCACATAAAAAGCAAAAATAATTACAAAATTTACATAGAACCAAAAAGATTTGTGCAACCAGAAAAATGCCAAGCAAGAAAAAAAATGAGATGCATCATCGTATCTAAACTTCAGTACTTACTATGAAACTATAATCATCAATACAGCATGGTGCTGGCAATAAAAGTACACATATAAACCAATGGAACAGAATAGAGAATCCAGAAACAAATAACATGTACTTATAGCCAAATGATTTTCAATAAAAATACAAAAAACATATTAAAAAGTTTTCATCACTAAATTTTTTTCTGAAAAAAATGGATGTATAAGCACATATGCAGAAAAATACAAATATAGAGATTAATTAACCACAAATAAAAGCCATATCAAAATGGATGAAAGACATGTAACTAGTAGCAAAAAAAAAAAAGAAAAAATAATAAGATATTGAGACATTTGTATAGTCAAAGAATCTTTGGGCAACATCCCACATGCAAAGGCAACAAAAGAAAAAGTAGACAAACTGAAGCATATCATGCTCAGACACTTGTGCACAGCAATGGAAAATTTTAAGAAACTGAAGAGACAACCAAAAAAAATTCACCACTTTTCCAAGATGCTGACTACACTGTTTTTCAATGTTGAGTGGCTTTCATCTTCTCTGGTATTTTATTCTTGACTTTGAATGCAACTGTATAAATTGTATATCATTATATACAGCCAGTTCTCATTATTCAGGGTAATTATATTCTATAAAGTTGTGTGAACTTTGAATTAAAACTACTGAACCATTGCACTGGGGAGAAATGCAGTGTTAGGCTCTTTTGAATCTCTGGTCATAACAATGTGGTCAATGAATCAATATGTAACCTTATTTTATGTGTATTTAGTTTAATGACAACTTACATAATGTGTATTGTTGATTCCTCAACATTGAGCTCTTAGCCAGCACCACCTTAACTCATACCTGACAAAAGCTACCTAACACATGTTTTTCCTCTTAAGGAATATCACAGTTGTCTTGGGCATTAGGTGCACTGGATAGCACTTCAGCACTCACCATTCTTAGAAATCACTTGAAATGCCTGTACCAGGGAAACCAGGAAAGTACAGAAAACATGGTACTAAATAAATCACAAAAATGTGACTTGTTTGCAATATGAGAGCTGAAACAAACAAACAGGAAAAAAAAAGGTAACCACCATTTGTTAACCTTAGATATGAACATGAACTGAGCTGGCTTCAATTATTCACCATTCCATGTGTGTCCATGACTGCAAAAGTGCCAAAACTGTTCATTTTGTGATTATAAATAAGTTTTAGCAATGAGGCGAATTCACAAATAAAGAATCCATGAATAATGAGGATAGATGGTATATCAATTCTATGAATGTGACCATACAATTCTTACACACATTTGTATAAGTAGCTAAGCACTTAGTAAGCTAAGTAAGTAGTCCAAGCAGCCTTTGCATGCTGTATGAAGCATAGAGTCTGAGCAAAACCAAGCCAGGCCATGAGAACACATTTATAATTCCATTGCTAGTAGTTGCCAAGGAAAGAAACACCTTTATTGATTGATTGATTGTTTCCTACAGTTTTGTAGGAACAGGGGTTCCTTAATAGTCTTCCCCTTTCTCTCTCCCCATTTCCACTTTGCCCATTTGGCCCCATGTTATCACAACAGTGCTTTAGTGCAGGTTGGTGTTTCATTATGTGATGTTTAAATATATCACATGCAACATGGTAAGAATAGATTAAGGTAGAAAATCTAGTACCGTAACATAAATGCATATTTAGAAGTTTCATTGGGAGTAAGCACCATACTTCGCAACTAATAATAAAGGTTTCTTCTGAAATTCAAATTTCACATACTTAAAACTTAACATACTAATTGATTTCTCCATTCTGTAAAATGAAGATTATGGCAACCATTGAAAGATGATTGATCTCTAATTGTCAGAATAATGGTGATTTCTCCATTCTGTAAAATAAAAATCTATTATGGCAAGCATTGAAAGATGATTGACCTCTAATTGTCAGAATAATGGTACTAGTTACACTGGTTGCCTATCTTATCATTAAATGTTATGCAAAGTAATTATTAAATTACTTGTGCAAGAGTCCTATAAGCCAAATATTATGATTCTTATTTTACATCAGTAGAATCTTCTCCTTAGAGACATACAAAAATTTTGAGGCCATACATTTGGTAAAGAAAATGAAAATATCTATGATCCTTATCTAAAGTGTTTCTGGTTCTGAAAATGTACAAGTTTAACAACTGATTCTCAAAGACAGCATCACTTGAAAATATGTTAGAAATACAAATTATCAGATCTAGTTCCATTCTTAATGAATCAAAAACTGCATATTGGACCCAGAAATGTAAGTTTTGAGAAGCTCTCAAGGACACTCCCATGCCTGAGAACCTATGCTTCAATTACTACTCAATCTATTTAATTAAACACACATTTAATTATGCTAATCACCTAAAATTAACATGTATTAAGTATAAATTATGGAAATAGACATGCATTATAACAGAATTATGAAGGAGTAACTGGTATATAATAAACAACATATTCAAAGCTTATCATTTTAAAAATTTTGGCATATATACACACACAAGCAAGCACTATCAATCAATGTATCCATCACCTCCAAACTTTCATTGCACTTCTTGGTAATTCTTCCCTTTAAGCAACCCCACACCACCACCACCTGCTCACTGAATCGCTTTCTCACTAAATACAAATTTACATTTGTATTTTAGAGTCAAACAACCTTGGTTATCTTTGTCTTTTTTCTTTTAATATAAGTAATTTGACGTTTACCCATCTTGTCATTTATGCTGATATTTTATTCCTTTTAAGGTTTAATAGCACTTAATTGACTATTCCACAATTTATTTATATACTGAGGAACATTTTGGCTGTTTTCACTTTGGGGCTATTCCAAATAAAACTGTGATGAATATTTGTGTGCAAGTCTATGTACGAACATGTACTTTATTTTCTCTTAGTGGATCATCTGGTAGGTGTAGGTTTAACTTTGCAAGAAACTGCAAAAATGTTTTCCAAAATGGCAGTACTATTTTAAGTTGCTATCAGAAAATATCAGAGCTCTAGCTGCTCTCATTCTCAGTGACACTCAATATGGGCAGGATTTCTTTCTTTTTTTATTTTTTATTTAACTTTTCCACTATGTTTCTACTAGTATGTCTTTGTGGCATTTTCATTTTCTTAATGAGTAATGATAACAAGTATATTTAGGTTCCTTGTTTTCCATCTGTTGATTCTACTTTAGAGAAGTACCAGCTGAAGACTTTGCCCATTTTATAAAAACATTTTGGTTTGAATTTTAGATTTGTACAACAGTTGCAAACACAATACAGAGAACTTATGAATAGCCCTTGTTAATTTTTTCTAATGTTAACATCTTACCAACCATTCAGTAAAAGTGAAAAATATAACGTCATTGTAACATTATTAATCAAACCTACTGACTTTATTCAGATTCCATCAGTTCTACCTATATGTATGTGTATTAATTTTTCCAGAATCCAATTCACAATATCATCACATTTACTCGTGACACCTCCTTAGTGTCTTGTAATCATTGTGTTTTTTTTTCTGTTTTTCCTGATGTTTCATAACCATGGAATTTAAAAACACTTATTCATCCATCCATTCATTCATCTATAAAGAGGAAGAGAGACAGCAATAGACAGAGGACTCCAACTTCCCAGTCTCCAACTGGGAAGCTGGGAACTCAATCCAGGTCTTGCACATGGGTGACAGGGACCCAAATAATTGAGTCATCATTGCCTCCTCTGAGGGTAGGCATTAGTATGAAGTTGGATTTGGCAGTGAAGTCAACACTTAAAGCCAGACACTTTGATACTGGGAGGGAACATCCTGAATGGCAACTTCATTGCTGTTCCCATTGCAATCAGTCACAGAATTTTTTGAATAGATCATTTCATGTCTTTTTATAGCAAAACCCCTAATCTATGTTTGTCAATTTTCTTGTAATTAGATTGGAGTTATGGATTTGGAGGAAGAGTAAGATATGAAGCTCATCACATTACTTCAGGGGTACAAGTTATCAATATAAAAACTCACTGATATTAATTTAGAATTTTTGCTTAAAGTGATGCTATAAATTGGATGTGGTTAGAGTGTTCCCAAGAGTTCGTATATTAAAAGGTAATATCCATAGTGAGGTATTAGAAGAAATTTAATTCACCTATGGTAGTTAGAGATAAGGTCTTTGGGAGGGGATCAAAATTAGATAAACTCATCAAGATGGAGTCCCCAGTTTTGAATACTAGTGATATTATAAGGAGAAGGTGAGAGACCAGAAAAACACACGCATACTGTTTTCTGCCATGTGATTCCCTCATCATCTGACAAATCTACCAACAATAAATTCATTACCAGGTATAGGCTTGTAAACCTTCAGAATTGTGAACTCAATAAGCCGCTTTTCTTTATAAATTTATTTAGCCTCCAGTACTTCATTACACTAACACAAAAAAAGATCAATAAAGGTGATTCCTACCAGTTTCCTCCTCAATGATATTATTATTCTTACATTTTCACATCCTATTAGAAGTAAAATCCAATGCACTCAACATGAGGGGGATTAAGTTCCATCTCATGAAGGATGCATAGCTAAAAATGTATGGCTATATATCAAAACCTCCACAGAAAATATAAAATTTTTAATAATCTATATAAAATATTCATTGAGTACATGATAAATATTATGGAGAAGACTGGAGCTACTTGGATAGCTTATTTCTCTTTAAAGATTCACCTGCTTTAACTTTCATTAGAAACTTCATTTCACCATTTTTGGTATGTTATGCTATTGATAATTTTCTATTTGCCTCATTTCTTCAACCATCATCTTTTGGAATTATATCTAAAGGACATTTTATTTTGATGAATCTCAATTTATCAATTATTTCTTTTGCAGGGCATGCTTCTGATGTTATATTTGAGAAATCTTTCCCTCATCTAAGACTACAACAATTTTCTCCAATGTTTTTGTCAGGAAGCTTTATGTTTCATGTTTTACATTTAGGTCTCCTGCATGGTGGTTACCTGGTCTGTGAGCCCTGGGAGCCAGGCATCTGGCAGAGCCTGGGTCCTTGTCTTGCATGAGCAATGGGTTCCAGCTCCATAAACCCTGGGCGAGGAAGAGGTCCTTTGGCCTGTTTGCATAGTGGGGACCAGTTCTGTGAGCCCCAGGGGCAGCGGTTCTGGTGGGGCCTGTGTTGCCTGGTTAGTGTCCTTGGGCCTGCCTGCACCAATGGGTGCCAGGCCCATGAGCCCTATGGGTGATGGGGTGGGTCCAGTGGAGCCCAGGTCGACTGGCTCAGACCCTTGGCCCACCTGTGAGAACTGGTCTTCCTCAGTGGAAAATATGGAGTAGTGGACATTGGGCCAGATCCACATGAAGGATATGGCAGCCCACTGAGCCCTGCAGGTGACATCTGTACCATCTCAGAGGAAAGAGGACTGAACAAATTGGACAACCACAGCCAGATGATGGCAGCAAATATCTGGGGGAAAGGAGACTCTGAGGTCGACTATCTCAGCCAATGGACACAGAAAGGGTTCCCTCAACCTTGGATCTGTGAGATCAACAACATTTTAGAACTATTGACACTACCTTGGCAGAACCCTCAGAGTGTGTGCCACATTGGGACCCTAGGTTGATACCGGATGGCCATTCCCCATTTTTGGGTACTATGACTTCTCTCCTTAATTTCTCTCCTACCGAAACAAGAAGGAGAAAAAGAAAATTTGGAAACAATGATCAAACCCACTTTTCCCTAACCCTTTATTCACCCTACTCTAATCAACTATGTTAACATTATCTAAAATTCTTAAAAAAAAAAAAATAGAAAAAAAGAAAAGAAAGTGTGTCCTTCCCTTAAATATTCTGAAAGAGTATGCATAGTTGGCTTTATTTCTTTTTTTTTTCAAAATGCTTAATAGATTCCACCTGGAAAGCTACTGAGGCTTTAAGCTTTTTTTTGTGTGTGTGGAGGGGGGAGGCTGGTAAGATTTAAACCTACATACTGATTTTTTAAAATACAGGATAATTTAAGATGCAGTTTTCTTCTTGAGAGAGTTTGGGTTGTGTCTTTCAAAGAAATTTTTTATTTAAGTTGTTAGAAAGTATAGGCATACATTTGCCCACATTTTCCCTTACTATCTATCCTTTTAAAATCTGTAGATTTTACAATGATGAGATGATTTGTCTTACTGGGATATTGGTCATCTTCAATATTTTTTTTTCTGAGTAGGCTTGTCCAAGGTCTACTAACAGCCTCAAAAATTCTTTTTTATTCATTGATTTCCATTTATTTATGTCATTGATAAACTGATTTTTGCTCTGATCCTTTTATCTATGTATATATGCTCTGGTTTTTATATTTCCTTTTATCTATTTTTGCTGATCCTTTTGCTCCTTTTATAACGTTCTGAGGTAAAAATGAAGTCAATAACCTGAAAATTTTCTGTTTTTCTAAGATAAGAATTTAGGTTTATAAATTTTCTCCCAGCGCAGTTTTGCAGCATTCACATATTTGTGTATATTTGGGTTTTATTTTACTTCAATTGAATACACATTTAAATTTCTCTTTTGATATCTATGTTGACCCATGGTTCATTCAAAGTATGTTATTTTGTTTCTGAATATTTGGGTCTATTCCAGAGATCTCTCTGACGCTAATTTCTAGTTTAGTATTCATGTGTTCAGAGAATATCAGAGCATACTTTATATGACTTTAAACTTTTTAAATTTATTAAGACTTGTTTTATGGTCTGGAAAATGGTTTATCTTAGTAAATGTTCTTTGCGCACTTGGAAAGAACATTACTTGGGAACGGTTTGATCTTCCAGGTCTTGTTTTTATGATTTATAACACAACTCCACAGCAGTGATCAGTCTAAGGCTAATTATTCCCCATTACTGATTCAAGACCTTCCTAAGTACTTTATCTAATGTTCCATGGATTATAAGTTTTCCAGTATGGCTGATGGTAACGAGCACTATTCTTCTCACTGTATGAATACCAGGAACTGTTCTCATTCTTTGGGAAGGTCCCTTGCCAGCCCTGAGTGTCCCCTGCTTTATAAATAAGTTTATCAATTGTGCAGTTTTCCAGAGTTCTTACTCTGCCCATTTTCTCTACACTTTGATATTCTGTCATGTGAACTTTATTTGCCTCAACAGCCCTAAACACTTCAGTTAATACCTAAAACTAAAATTCAGCTGGGCTCTGCCTCAGTTTTCCCTTTTACTTATCTTGTCCTGGAAAGTCTCTCAATGCAAATAACCAAGGGAGTCTTATGATGCACTCCATTTATCCCCCATCTTCCAAGTATAGCTGCTACTCCTGCATTATCTACTGTCTAGTGTCCTGAAAAGTATACTTTCATATATTGTCTGAATGCTGAGTTGTCCAAAATGGTAGAGTTCATTCAGTCCCAGCAACTCTATCTTGACTGCAAGTAGAAGTTGTGTCTTCTGGTATACAGCTTTGATTGTTAAACAACATTATATGATTTAGCATGCTATTAAATTATTTCTTCTATATTGAGAAAAATGTTTTTAAAAGCACATTCCAGCATTCAATCATTTTCCATAGATTCAGATTAGCGGAATAAAATGGCTTATTCAAGATTGACTATTTGCCTGGATTAGATGAGATCATAAGTCTATATTTAGCTGATTTTTAGTATCTTCTTGCAAGTGAGGATAAATCAGATACTGGCATCTGTCTTTTCTGTTCAGCGCTGTGGAAGTTAAAACTTCCCTGTCATGTAATTTACATTCCTTGTCTTCACACAGAGAAGGCTAGTTCCTATTCCAGCTGAATTGTTGCAGAAACATAATCACAGTTCTACAGCCATTGCTGTGGACTGAACATTCATGTCCTCTAGAAGCTCTAACCCCACAACCTGAAGGTGCTTAGGCAAAGTGCCTTTGTGAAATAAAAATCATTAGATTTGAGCATAAAAGTTGGATGCACATGAGACTTAGCGCTTCAGTAAGAAGAGGAAGAGAAATAGGAGGGAGGGAGCAGAGGAGGGAAGGAGAGAGAAAGGGAAAGAATAAGATGGAGGTGGGGAGAGGAAGGGAAAGAGAAGAGGGCAGAGGGGACACAGGCAGGGAGATGGAGAAGTATGAGAGGGGAGGAAGGAAGAGAGAAAGATAAATAGAGGAAGGAAGGACAGAGGGAAAGAAGGAAGCTTCACATGCACTCATTAAAGAAAGCCCAGGTGAGGACAGAGAGAAGGTGGATAATAGCAACCCAGCACCAGAGTTCTTCCTAAACACTGTCTTCTGACACCTAGATCACCAAGCTTTCACAGCTCTGAGAAATAGATATTCCTGATTTATGCCACCCATTCTATGGTATTTTATCATTGTACCCCAAACAGATGAAAACAGAATAAGCAATTCTAATTTCAGTGCTGTCCAGAATCTAGATGTGCTAATAAAATATTCAGTCTGTAACTCAGCTTTTAGTCAGTAGTATTACAATAGCAGTATCAAGCTAATTTACAGAGATGTTGTATAATCTATAAAACACTTGTATTAAGTAAGAATATTTTAAAATGATGCTTTAAAGACATTCTAAAAAGGTTCCATATACAATTTCTATTCAATACCAACGAATTTTTTTTTGGGGGGGGGTAGATACAGAATTCATTTATGTCAGAGAGAGAGAGAGTGTGTGTGTGTGTGCCCATATGAGATGCTGCATCACAGAGGTGTCCACTTTGCCAGGTATACCACACACAGGCCCCAGGCCCCAGGCATGCTTATTTAAGCATTCATGAATGTTTCAATTCTTTTTGCATTTCTCCACAAGAATGAACAGAGGGGCTAGTGTTATGACACAGCAAGTTAAGCCACTGTTTACAATGTTAGTACCTCACCTGTTCTCTGAATTCAGCCTACTGTTAATGTGCCTGGGAACCCAATGGAGGGCAACCCAAGTACTTGGGCTGCTGCAACCACATGGGAGACCCAGATGGAGTTCGATGATCCTGGCTTTGGCCTGGTCCAGCACTAGCTGATGTGGCCAACTGCGGAGTGAACCAGTGGATAGCAGAACTCCCTTTCTGGGTCTCTTCTTCTTTCTATCACTCTGCCTTTCAAATAAATGTTTTTTTAAGAGAATTTCAGAATCTTCTATAAATACAGAGCACCCTGTTACTGTGTTGTGTAAAGTGTCAGACAGACTATCATATGTACATCAGTGCCCGAGTTGAACAATACCACCACAATACTTAGCCTGACTCATAAATTTCAACCAAATGAGTGAGGCCAAAGCCTCATGCATCAGCAGCAAAAAATGATTTGGTACCACCTGCTAGAAAGAAGAATTTCTAAAAGGGAACCTTCTACCTGGTTGGTTATGAGGAAACTCATAGACCTACAGCTGTAAATAATAGATTCTGGGTTTTGAAATACCAGTTTCCAGGGTTAGCACTGTGGCACTGCAAGTAAAGCTACATTTTGTGGTGCCAGAATCCCATATGGGCACTGATTCAAGACTTGAGTGCACCACTTCCAATTCAACTCCCTGGCAGAATACCTGGGAAAGCAGAAGATGACCCAAATCCTTGTGTCCCTGAACGCATATGGAAGACCCAGAAGAAGCTCCAGATTCCTGGCTTTGGACTAGCCCAGCCCTGGCCATTGTGGCTATTTGCAAGTAAAACAACAGATTGGATACCTCCAAAGCTTCTGCTCTCTCTGTAACTCTGAGTTTCAAACAAGTAAATAATTTAAAAAAAAAAAAAAATATATATATATATATATATATATATATATCTGTCTCCTTCAGTCTTTTCTCTTTTGAATTTGAGGTCTTAAATCTTCAATGTCAATTCCAAGTGGACATTTGATACAATTGCCAAAATGATAAGAGGTCCTGGCAACAGAATATTCATTTCAACAATTACTCCTATGTCACACAGAAATATAATTGATGTGAAAACCATGATTTCCAATACTGAAATAAGAAAATTCACTTGGAAAGTCTTTTCTTTTTTTAAGAGCACTAGTCAACTATATCTTATATCATTCTGAAATTATAATCCTGATTAATTCAGAATCTAAATATTAATTTAGCCAAAGGTAACTTGTGTTCACTTCCTTTCATGCTAAAAGCAGTTGTTTTACCTGTCATAGGTAGAAATGATTATTAATGTTGATAATTAAAACTTCTGCCTTAGGCATATTGAAATATTTGCAATATTTGGTGAATGACAGATTAAAGGCATTCACATACAGCTGGAAATTGACCTCACAAAAAGTTTAGAAAAATGTGAGTTTTATTCAGCTCAAGAAAGTGGAAATAACAGAATAAATGCAAAGAGCAGAAGATAGGAAATACCAGCCCTAAGAGTAGAAAGCAATGAAATGAAAAAACTAAATGGTGCAATGAAGGAAAGGCTCCTTTCTGAAAAGATGAATGATAAAGATATACTTTGGGTTAAATTAATCTGGAAAAAAAAGGGAGAAATTAAGTGGACTTATTTAATGGAGTTACTACGAAAGAGAAATACAAATGTGTACCAAAATGGCATAATTTTCCTTTTAAAAGCAATATAAAATAAATTTTAAAAAAGACCACAAGGTAAAGATAAGTAAAAATTACAACATAATTTACTGTAAAATACTGAAATATATCAGTCATGTCAATGAATATAGAATATAGGGAATAGAAAAAACTTGCCTATTAAAATAGAGATCTTCAAACTGTCACAGAAAACAGCCTGAGCAATATTTTGTATGCAGAGAAAAACTGTCAATGCAGAGATTTAAAAATTCCAAAATAAATTTATTCAGTGATTTAACCATTAAAAAGAGATTAAAACTCAGCTACCAAATTATAATTCAGAACACAAACCAATAAAAGAAACAGAAACAGATAAAATACAAATTGGAAATAAAGTAACTACAAGTATCTTTGTCATAAGTAACAGAAATTACCTATAGAACAGGGAATGCAGAAAGTAATAGGAGAAATCAAAACACATGTAAAGTTAATAAAAGATAGCATGTCACTCTGAGTTTAAGACAGGAAAGTAGGCCTTAAACAGGTAACTAGAGAAATAAATAATCTAAGTTGCAAATGTAATAAGACACCATGCAACTTAAATGGAAAATATAATCTCTTCTCAAGCATATTTGGAAAGTTTTCAAGAATTGATGGTAAAGGGCCTAGTGTGGCAGCCTAGTGGCTAAAATCTTTGCCTTGCATGTGCTGTGATTCCATATGGGCACTGGTTTGTGTTCCAGCTACTCCACTTCCCACCTGGCTACCTGCTTGAAGTCTGGGAAAGCAATAAAAGATGACCCAACGCCTTGGGACCCTGCACCCACGTGGGAAACCTAGAGGAAGCTCCTGGTTCCTGCCTTCAGCTTGGCTTAGTTCCAGCTATTATGGCTGCTTGGGGAATGAACCAGTGGACAGAACATACTTCTGTCTTTCCAGCTCTCAGTAATTCTGACTTTCCAATAAAATAAACAAAGAATTTATGGTATAGCAGAGCACCGTCCCCCCAAAAAATCAGTTTCATAACAAGCACAGCATATCAATTCCAAAGCAAATGATTAAAAAAAAAAACAGTATATGATCACAGTACAAAACAGGAATTAAAATCCAACCATGTGAGAAACAAAACACCACCATTCTAAATGGAAATTAAAAACCCTTCTAAACAAATAGTGGTGAAATAAATGCACACAAAAATTACAGAATCTCTGAAAAGCATCACTAATGAAATGCAAAACTTTAAGACATATTTAAATAAATTATCAGGTGAGAATCTATAGAACTAAATGACTACATGAGCACAAATATTAAAAAATTTAATTCCCAACTCAAAAAGCCAAGAAAATAAAAAGTATATCAGAATGAAGTATATATTAAATATTGAATAGATTTAGATAGAAAACAAAGATTAGATTGATGAATCAAAATCCATACATTTCAAAAATTTCAAAAATTAGACAGATCACTAGTTTATTTAGTCAGATGTGTTAAATGCATACAAATAAGGAACAGCGGGAATAATCACTGATTCAAAGGGAAAAACTGTCAGAATCCACTTTGCATACACCATGAATGGGGAATGAAGCTTAAAATGAATACAGTCATCCTGATGTCAACAGACATTCTACCCTTTGAGTGATCCTGGAAGTCATCCCACAGCTTATGAATAAATAAAATCCCTGATAACCTGCTAGTCCTCTATAACATACTAAATACCTGAAATGTTAACAATTTCCTAACAAAGCCCAGATGCATTCTGCTTACCATAATATATTGTTGCCTATAAAAACCTTTGTCCCTAGCCTTATAATACAAAACTCTCAGGTCTTTTAGTTGTCCAAAACTGTCCACTGTCCATATATCCTTAATAAATGATAGTCTGTGCAATCCCAGATTTGTCTGCCTCTTTCCTGGATTCCCTGGGTTTCATAGCACCATTGTCTTTTGAAGCTAGTTCTTGCATACCCAGTTTTCCTAAAGAAATCATTGTAAATAAGCCTAAAAATCTAGATTGAATGCATCATTTCTTGGAAAATATGTTACAAAATTTGATCTGGTACATATATAAGCTTACGTAGATAAATTTCCATAATCAATATATAAAGAGTTCTTAAGAAACTACTATGCATAAAACCATCTTGCTCAGATGGTTTCACAGAGCAATTTTATCAAAAAAGATAGTCCTAATGAGACATGAATTTAAAATGAAGGAATCATTTCCAACTTCTTTATATGAAGCAAATATAGCAATGGCTCCATAAAAAGTATTATATCAATATCACTTATGAATATTAGTATAAAAGTATAAATAAAACACTCAAAAAAGGTTCAAATTCCTCCTCCACAAATGTGAGCAAATGCATTTTTTTTTTTGCAGCTGTGCTAACATACTGGGTCATTAACCAGAGTTGGCATGAACCAGGCCCAAAGTGCCAGCCGGATATTAGCTGCTTCTGTCTCAGCAATGTAAACTCAAAAGGTACAAGACAATCTAGGCAAACACAGCTTACTAGATACAAGGCAACCACAGCTGGGATAGTTTACTTCTGTATGATTTACTCCTCATTATTCAATGTGCTTAAGTTATATCAGGTGAGAGCTGAAACGCTCAGCTTGCTCATTGCTGATTCACCTGTAGTTGTTCTTTTCCTGAATTTTAGCTTCTGGTAACTACTCAAAGGTCAAACCTCCTTCCAAATCTCAGTATGGTTCACAATTAAAATTAAATTATCTCATGACTGTTGCCCTGAGATGCAAGTCTCTCAACTTTGGCAACAGTGATATTTCTCAAAAGGCATCACTTTTAGTGATTATCAGAAGATTGAGTCTATTCATTTCAAAGCAATTTTCCAACATTCATGCCAAAGACAGACTGAGAATAATTGAGTTGCTATGTGGCTACGAATTTAATCTTATCTTATAAATATGGGACGAAAATAGCATGTGTTAGAAAAATATACTTTTATTCAGTATAGTCTTTGGGTTGTTTCTTTTAAAGGAATGATCTAAGACTCACAATCTAAATTACGATCTAAAATTAAAAGGATGATGTTCTAAATAAGCGTCAAACTAATTAGATATCTTATCTACTGATAATAACATTGGAGCTTTATTATCCTTACTAGAGGGAACTATAAAAAAATGTATCTATTGGTTTTCAAGAGCTGAGTATTGGGGCACAGCACACTAAGCTACTGTTTGAAATGACTACATACCCATTCATACTGCCTGGTCATGTCCTGGCTACTTTATTCTTCAGTTTCCCGACAGTGCATACTCTAAGACACAGCAGACAGGTGTTCGTTCAAGCATTTGAGTCTCTGGCAGTCGCATGGGAGACATGAAATGGAGCTCCTGATCCTGACTTCAGCCTAGCTTAGTCCTTGCTGTTGCAGACATCTTGTGAATAAGCAAGTGGACCCAAATCAAATCAACCTACTTCTGTGTCTCTCTCTCTCTCTCTCTCTCTCTCTCTCTCTCTCTGCTGTGTCTCTGTCTTTCAAATAGATCTTTTTTTAAAAAACTACTTTGAGAAACAGTGACAAATTGTATCACCCTAAGTCCAAAATGATGAGTCAGGAAAAAAAAAAAGTTAAAAGTGTTGTAACTGTGTGAAAAACCACAGCAATACCTTAGCAAGTGAAGTTAAGAGTAAGAAAAGATTACTTCAATTGCTGAGTTTTAATCAGATGAGATATTTATGCCCACCATCAATTATTGCTAAACTTACTATATACCATAACAATTTATAATTTTCCAAGTCTACATGAATACATTAGAATGTGTATTTCCCTTACACATTGTTTCTCCTGTTAACGCACCCTACTTTCATTTATATACTACCATGGAGGACATAGGGAAAGGCAATGGCTTCCATCATTAGCTGAAAGACTTTGCATCCTGAAAAATGACTCTAGAAGCACTGTGACACACGAAGAATGATTGTTGCCGCCAGTTTCTGTTACAAGCTTGTAAAGAATATAACAAATGCACCAATCTTCATTACCCTTATTAGTGATCCATCCATGTCAAATACAAAATAAAGCGAGATAAGGAAGTGAAACCATACATTGTTTCAGAATATATATACATAGTGAAGCATTACACTCTACCAGATCAAGATGCCCAATAAAAAAAGTGAAGCCACACTGCATTCACTTGTCTTCATGGACAAATTTTTTATCTTTAGCTTTTAGATTTTGACACTTATTTTATTAGTTTAAATTATTTTTTCTGAGTAACTGCGGTGATTAATTATAAGTACTTAGATTAATATATTTCCTTGATTTATACTTGGAAAGGAAAAAACAACTATTTAGTGGCAACACTATATATTAATGCCAGAAAAGGTGCTAGGCAGGCTGTACCGATTGGGTTAAAAACATTCACAGAAGTGTCTCCTCTAGCAGACATCGGTATTGTTCCTTGATCACTTTGGACCTTTCCATATTACTCTGGGCAACCAATTCTCATCTTTGAGATCGTTTTGTTTCTAACACAAAGAATTTTCAAAAGTTCATTAAAAATAAGTTATGAGACTGTGCATAGCCCTTTAAACTTTGGCACCCAAATAAAATTATTCCACTTTTTCCCACTGATTTTTTTTTCTTTTTTTGAAATTCCATTGTACTTACTTGAGAGCTTTTGGCGGCCAGGGCCAGGGTGCAGGGACAGTGTTCTCACATCAATTGTGGCTACTCATTTTCATACTTATGTGTTTCACTTCCCAACCACCTTCCTGGTGTGGTTCCTGGCCAATGAGTGCTTTAAATCTTTTCATGTCAGGACAATGTCTGAGACGTAACTTTCTTACCATAATTCCATCTCGCAATACACTGCCCTCCAAAACTGTACCTGAAATCTGAACTTAAGCTCTGACTGGTCTAACTTCATTTCTTGACTTGTTTCTTGCAGCAAACCTTCCCTAATCAATCACTGCACATTCATTCTCATCTCTTCATCTATGTCTGGGGAATGAAGACTAAAATATCACTTCAAATCCAAATTTAACTCAGAATGTACAAAATTCCTCTGATTTCCTAGAAACAGACAAAAATTTTCTAAAGCCTCATTCAAAAAGCAGGCAATTACAATTTCCTTGAATAGCTAAAGGAAATGGAATGAGTCAGAGGGTCGTGATGTCCATCAAGAAGGGACTTATCTCAATATGATGTCATTCTTTCTGCACATAAATATATGTGGGTGTGGAACAATAGGAAAACATACCAGGTTTTGTCAAGCGCAGAAGCAGGAACAAAAAGATGGTGAATGTGTACAGGAAAAGCTTTTTAAAAAAAATAAGCTCCTTTTAAAATTTCAACAAAAGAAAACTGTGAAAAAGCAGGGAAAAAAATCAAATCATTCCTTCTAATTGTTCCATTATCTTTTTTTTTTTATTATTCCATTTCAGGAGAGGCACCTTTTATGGTGCTTATGTGTTAAAAATCTGGAGAGCCAAAAAGAAATAAATGTGTGCTTAATTCAAACTTTCAAAACATAGAAGGGCAAGCAAGAGAAGTATACCCCCATGCTATTTTTGATTAATCAGTGTGGGACTTCAGCTCCAATCATTTCAGATACAAGAAAATAAGAAGTTAAACCTATGTGCACAAAGGGTAAATAGCTGTTTAAACATGGGAGATAAAAATCCACAGTCACGGGCCCGGCGCGGTGGCGCAAGTGGTTAAGGTCCTTGCCTAGCACGCCCGGATCCCATATGGGCGCCGGTTCTAATCCTGGCAGCCCCACTTCCCTTCCAGCCGTTGTGCTCACTTGGGGAGTGAATCATCGGATGGAAGATCTTCCTCTCTGTCTCTCCTCTCTGTATATCCACCTTTCCAATAAAAATTTAAAAAATAAAAAAATAATAAATCCAGTCACAATTCAGAAATGTAGAATAGATAGAGCAAGCTGTCTTGCTTGAATGAAAGCCTTATTAGGGCAAGAAATGGGTCTGTCTTGCTCACCACTGGAACAGTGTAAGTTACCTAGACATTTCAACACAATACCTTATATTGTTAATTAAGCATTAAAGACATAATTGTGACTTGTTTATCTACTATAAGTAAGTGTAGTTGTAAGGATATATACTCTGACTTGGCATATAATAGTTTTTCAAAATATATAAATAAACTCTAAATAGCACAATTGAGACATGTGACCTACTAAGTAGGAATTAACCTATAAGGATAATGGAAAAATAAGCTTTCAATAATGGGTTTCCTAGAAAATTTCAGATTCATGGATCTGATTGACCCAATATGTCAAAAAAAGAAAAAAAGAAATCATTGCTTATCAAACCTACAGAAAACATGTATCCTTTGTTCAATCCTAGGCCTGTGAAAGGTCTGATAGACTTCCTGTACTAGCATTACCCTTCATAGTTAATAGTAGTATTAACAACTATTTCCCATTAAAATACCATGAAAAATTTTAGTGTTTCTAAAGAACAATAGAAAATAAGGTTTATCAACTGGTACAAGCTATCTAGAATACAACAAAGACATTAGAGCAATATAAGCAAGTTCTTTTATATCTATATATTATTATTTTCACCTATTCAGAATATCTACTAGACAGAGAGAGGAGGCAGATTAGGCATTAGCCAGCACTAAGTAAAAGTGGGGTGGGCGCTACATCACAGCAGGTTACATTACCACTTGTGATGGCTGTGCTGCTTGTCCTAGTGCTGGTTTGAGTCCTGCCTACTTGGTCTCCCATTTGGCTCACTGCTGGCGCATCCTGCAGACAATGGATTATAGTGGATAATGGCTCAAGCACTTGGGACCCTGCCACCAATGTGAAACAACCAGATGGAGTTTCTGGCTCTTGGTTTTGACCTGGTGGAGCTCTAGCTGTTGCAGGCAATTAGGGAATAAAACAGCAGATGGAACTCTGGTTTTTTTTCTCTCTCTTTCTCTCTTTCAAGAATATGAAAATGAATTAAACTATAAAAATAAGAATGAAGGTACAATCTCAAAAATTCAAAAACAAATCCTCTACCCTAAATTCTTCAATGAAACGTAAAATGTGCTTTTACCAGCTAAAATAGAGACTATGTATTCTTCTATCAACTTACTAACTTCCTTTAGAAATTATTTTTAGTAACGTTGATGCATTATACACAATATGTATACTTTCTTTTTTTTTAAAGATTTATTTTTATTATTATTTTTTTTTATTGGAAAAGCGGATATACAGAGAGCAGAGACAGAGAGGAAGATCTTCCATCCGATGATTCACTCCCCAGGTGAGCGCAACGGCCAATGCTATGCCGATCCGAATCCAGGAGCCTCTTCTGGGTCTCCCGTGTGGGTGCAGGGTCCCAAAGCCTTGGGCTGTCCTCGACTGCTCTCCCGGGCCACAGGCAGGGAGCTGGAAGGGAAGCAGGGCTGCCAGGATAGAACCGGCGCCCATATGGGATCCCGGGCGTGCTAGGCAAGGACCTTAACCACTTGCGCCACCGCGCTGGGCCCCCCAATATGTATACTTTCTGATAAGACTTCAAAATTGTTCACCAAGAACAGAATTAAAAAAAATAATGTATTTTTTCATTTTTTGTTGAAGCTCCCTTGCATATATCTTGCCTCTGTCCAAAGAAAATTTGATTTTCAATTTAGTGATTCACTAATTGTAATATTTTTATTTGCAACATATGGTATGAGTCTAGTGACTTCCATTTCCATGAACTATTTAAACCTAGTAAGAAATAAGAAAGACAGAATTATCTTTCTTTCCATTTATGACATGAGTTCAAAATATCTATTCCCCAGAGCCCATACTGTGGCACAGTGGTTTAAGCTGCTGCCTGTAACGGCAAAATACAGCTCCTGCTGCTGTGGCCATTTTCAGCGTAAAGATGAAAGATGTATCTGTCCCTTTCTCTCTGCCACTGTCATTCAAATAAATGAATTTATTTTTTTAAGAGGAAGATATGGAAACTTAAGATTATTTTGATGCCAAAATTTGTAATCTATGCATTGTTTCTTCATAATACACATTTTCATGTATGTTCATGTGCAAAAATGGAAATCCAAGCATAATTATTTCATGATACATTTTCTGACATTTCTGAAGATCCCTCCTATCTGTCAACCTACTCACTGACCTACTACATACCTATCATCACATTTTCAAAGCAAGGAAATTGAAGTGTATTAAGTAATTTTCTCACAGACTGTTTTACACCAATCCTAGGAGGTAGTTATTCCTATCACCATTACATGGATTAGAAAGCTGGCTCTCAAAGTGGATTGTCCTACTTCCCCAGGGTTTGTGATTTCTGTTTGAACTCAAATATCCTGGCCATGTCAGATGACATTTTCAGAAGGGCTATCATGTAAGAGCTTTGTAAGAAATCTATCACTACATTTTTCTTCTTTAAAAAGTAGACTTTAGTTAATATGATTGATTTTATTTTACAGAATTGCAATTCACAATTCTGCCTTTGTGCAAACGAAAAGTAAACAGGAAAAAAAAAAAATAAGGGGGATAACAAACAACTGATAAAACCAGGGGAAACCTGGAGGTGAGAGACACTATTAAACCAAACTACCTTAGGTGTTAGGTTGACACTTTTCTCCAGCAAAGCTGAAGCAAGATGTGATATTTGCAAAATTCAGGAAAATGAGAAATAGAAGGCTAGATGCATTTCAGCAGTTAGGAATTGTTGTCTCTCCTATCTGTGAGTGTTTGCATCTGAACATTCAACCTACTATGCATCAAAAAGAGTTGAAAAAATGCACCTAAATGTCTGTGGTACTGGAGGGACAACCGTGAGCTGCACGTGTGCTAGGCTAGCAAAATCACTCCAGCTCAGTGCATTGCACTAGTACCACAGGGAAAACAGTTCTGATGCGATGTCTTATGGGTACGACCAAAAATTTATCTAGGAGGATCCAGAGTTTGGGACCAACAGTCCCAGAACTCCACCAGTGCCGCACCAGGTGCCATTTTATGTAATGTGACAAAGGCTGTGGGACTGGAGGGACAGCAGTGAGCTGCACATGAGTAAGCTGGGAGCAAAATCACTTCAGGCTCAGTGCATTGCACTGGTCCCCCAGGGACGACAGTTCTGACATAGTACCCTGCAATTTCCACCCAAGATAAGTCCGGGTTGCCCTCAGACCTAATGTCCAGGAGCTTCTGGCAACATCAATACCATTAACAATCTAATTATTTAGGACAGCTGGTATCTCCCTAATCCTGGGCACTACTTGAACTGAAAGAGCACAAGAGCCCAGGCCTGAAACTCACTGGAGAGTGGCACAAGTGACTGCAAAAGATGAATCAGGTACCAACCTCAGTAAAATCAACCTGTAGACCTTTGGGTGACACAGCTTAGATACCTGTCCTAAGGAGAAGAATCTGCTAACAAGAACTGCAATGACCAAGACCAAGAGCAAAAGAAGAGACAGAGGCACAATGAATATTACTGAAGACTTCCCTGGAAAGGAGCAAAGGTCTTTGCCAACATCAGAGTTAACTGAGGAATACTTTGATAAAATGGGGGATACAGAATTCAGAAAATTCATAGTAAAGTGTCTTATCAACAATGAGAAGCGTATACATGAGTTCAAGGAATATAAGGAATATGTCACATGGGAAATAGCAACACTGAAACAAAATCAAGCAGAATTATTTAAAATGAAGGATACAATAGAGCAAATTAAAAACTCAGGGGAAAGCCTCAACAATACAATGAATGAAGCAGAAGAAATAATCTCAGGATCAAAACATTATGTCTTGTCTCAACAGAGGGAAACAAACAAAAAGCTGGAAGCAGAGCTGGGTCAAACTAAAAAAAAAAAAAAAAAAAAAAAAAAAAAAACAAGAATTAAAGGACACTTTTAACAGGCAATATATAAGAGCTATGGGAGTTCCAGAAGGCACAGAAAAAGAAGCGGGATCTAAAGCTGTGTTTAAAATGAAAACTTCCTTAATATGGAGAAAGAATGGGAAAACAACATCCAGGAGGGGCACAGAACTCCCAAAGGGTTGACTGAAAGCAATCTTCACCATGACACAGGATAATCAAGCTCTCTTCAACTGAACATAAGGAAAAGATCCTTAAGTGTGCATGAAAAAAAAAGTCCATTGATCTACAAAGGAACCTGAATTAGACTCACAGCTGACCTCTCAGAGGAAACTTTACAGGCCAGAATAGAATGGGGTGGCATATTCTGTCAGCCCAGAATAATGTACCAGCAAACCTTTCCTTTGTCTTTGAGAATGAAATAAAATTCTTCCACAGAGAAGCTCAAAAAATATGTCTTTTCTGGACTTGCCCAATAAATGATACTTAAACATATTTTCTTGACTGAAAAAAATAGCACCTACCAAAACCAAGGGTAAATGTGGAGAACATCCAAGTAAAAGGACAAAAGAAGACTAAATCAATGAACAACCCATTCCTAAAATGACAGGACCAAACTACCACCTATCCACATTAAACCCGAATGTAAATGGCTTAAAGAGCCTATGGAATTGTATCATAAAAAAAAAAGTGAACCAAAGGTGGGGCAGAGTGGGGGAATTTTAAAACTAATAGGATAAGAAAAATGCAGTTGTCCTGAATATGAATAGATGCTTTTCTTGTTAGTATTCCATAAGCAACACAGTATAACAATTGCTTACGAAACACTTACTTTGTAATAAGTATTATAAGTAACCCAGTGATAACAGAGTATAGGGAGGATATGTACAACTCATTTGCAGATACTACCCAACTTATATAAGGGACTTCAGCACGTCCAGATTGTGCTGTTCGTTTTGCCTTAGGTGGAGTGTCTTCAAATCAGCCTTGTGAAGATACTAAAGGATGAAACATTTTATTTCAACTTTGAACAAGAACTTTCTTGTCTCTAAGAAATACTTTATTATCTGTGCTGAGTGGACAAACATCTGAACACAGACTAAAATTGGCTACTGATTTATCTTAAGTACCCTGAAAATGCCACAGCTTCCAAGGGTAACTAGTAATAAATGCACATTACCTATATTGTGTTCTTGGCAAAACTTGAAAATCAAATAAAAATTTTAAAATGATTAAGTAAAATTTATTCTAACTTGTGAGGTCAAAATTTTTCAGTTCAACTTAAATGACTTCAATAAACAAACCCTAAGTGGGTTATTTTATGTTAATGAGTGTGTGCTATTGCTATGTTCATCTTGCAAGAGTAAATACTTCCCCTTACAAAAAAGCAGACTATTTTGGTATGAGTTCCAGTTCTGCCCTCAATTACAGGTTTCTGTTAATGCAGAACCTGGGAGGGAATGATTACAGCTAATGTAGTTGCAGTACTGCTACTCATATGGATGACCCAGATTGAATATGTGCTATTGCTTTCAGCAGGGCCCTGCCACATGTGATGCAGGTGGGAGTATCATCAGTTGGGCGATTTCCCTCTCTCCCCATTTCAAATGAAATAAATACATTTTAAAACTTTTATAAGTAAAAGCATCTATGAGAGTGGATTTTAAATATTCTAGTAGTATAAAAAGGTGATCCTAACATGACATCCTGTAACTTTTCTTTTACATTGTAAAATAGAGGAAATGGAGGTTCAGCATAATTTAGGGAGATTTATACATGCATGAAGATCATACTATGAGCATCAAAAATAATTTCTGAACTAGCAGTTAAAATTTAACCATGATCATGCCATGAGAACAAGACAATTCTAGATCCCAATATTTGACCCATAAGAATATGATTCTTTCTTCTTGTGCTATTTAATCTGTAAGATTTGGGAGAAAAGGGGTGAAATAACCATCAAAACCAGAAAGCCTTTGGAAAATGTTTCCATCACTGAAAATTTAGCTTACTTCTCTTTTAGCTACTACCCATACATAATTAAGAAAAGCTCTATTAATAACCCAAAGCTAGTTCTGTGTGTCAGGACACCAACCCATGACCACAAGGGTAACAGTGTTAAAGAGAAAATAGTTTATGATTTCTTCATATTTAACGTGACCCTCAGTTCACTTTAAAGTTACCAAAATATTTGTTTCTGTCCAAGAAGGAAACAGGAAAATGCAGGGTGTGTATTCTTTTGAAAATTTATTTTTATTTTTCTTGTAAAGACAGATTTACAAACAGAAGAAGATACAGAGAGAAGGATCTTCTGTTCATACACGGACTCATGCCCTGTGTGGCTGCAATGGCCTGAGCTGAGTCTATCCAAAGCCAGGAGCCAAGAGCTTTTTCTGGGTTGTTCACAGGGGTGCACGACCCCAAGGCTTTGGGTCAGCCTCTATTCCTTTCTCAGGCCATAATCACGAACTGGATGGGAAGTACATCATTTGGAACACAAACCAGCACCCATACAGGATACCGGTGTGTGCAAGGGGAGGATTAGCCAATTAAGCCATTGTGCCAATGATGAGCCAACGACTGTTACATTTAACTTAATTAAAAAAAAAAAAAAACTGAATGAAAAAGCCTGAAAAACACTTTATGTTTTAAAGGGAAAAAAAAGTTAATGATTTCAGTGTTGCCAATGAAAGGATAACTAACGTATTTTAAGAAATGAAAAAATATTTTTCAATACTAAACTTTTGTTGAATACTTTACAGTTGCTACAAGGGGATCAGAAAATCTTTGCTGAATTACGATGCTAACTTTCCCTGCAAAATATTTTTACCTCTGAAATGATGAACTGCTCAATTTTTAAGTTCATTACCTTCCACACTTCTTAACCACATGCTTTTCTTTCTGTTCCTCATACTTTTCTCCCATAAAATCATCAGAGATCTCATTAGAACAGTCCCAAACTGTTTCTTAAATGCTTTATCCATGTAGGTGTTGTTGATATAGAAGACAAACATCTAAATAGGTAAGTCTCTTCATCAACATCCCCTATATTTCCTTGAAGCTCCTGATTTCTTTAGATGTACACAACCCATTATCAGCCTTTGCAGCACCTCCTTCTCTAACCCAGCACAGGCTGGGCTTGGATGACAGCTAAGTATGACAAAGTACTACCATATGGAAGATTTCTATTTATGTGGATATTTTCTTTCAGCTGAGCTCATTACTGAACAGTCTAAAGGACAAGAACTTATGAAGACAGTAATACGATAGTCATGGAAATTCTGTCATCATCCCGCACAGGCCAATTTCTGTCTCACTCACCCCACCTACTCAGACATCTGGCAAAGTCCACTCCTTACTAACTGATTTGGGGTAAGCTCCTTGATTGATTTAAGCTTTTCTCTTCTGTAAAATGAGCATAGTAATAGAGCTTACCTCATCATGGTTATTTTTGAAAATCTGTTTTGAAACAAGTTGAGAATTACGGAAGAGTGAAAAGAATCCATGTATCCTGTTCTGAAACCCAGAGTAAGAATCCTGAATTTCATTTGTGTGACCTGCAACTTTTCTCTGTCCCCGACCATGCCTCTCCCTGTTAACCACTATTATTAGTCCTTTTTCAGCCCCTTGACAGTGGCCTAACATGCAATATCCCATCCCAAAACACGTTTATATACATTTTCCCCAAACAATACTTTCCTATATGGCTAGTCTAAATTCCAATGAAGGAAAAAAATCAACTTTGATACAACATTAACATCTAACTAAAGACTACAGAATTGCAACTAAAAATCTAGGAGCAAATCTCTAAAGGTCTGATTCCATATTCTTTGAGAATGAAACAAGTCATATTCCTCGTAGTCTGAACCCATCTTCTGATGGTGGGGCCATCCCATGACTAAACTGAGATTATAGGAAGCCTGAATTCAGCACCTATTTTTAATTTTTGTTTCATTTCTAAGATTTTTAATTTATAGTATACTCAAAGGTTTAATTTTCCACTAAAGAGTTCAACAAGTAAAAAGATCATAGTTTAGCAGGAATATTGGCAAAAACAAATCAAACACAAAAACAAAAAAGAAAAAAATGCCTGTAACACTACTGCTACAAATATTATTCTGTCAAACTTCGTTTTTTATGTCTTTGTCAAACAGTATACTACCAGGGTCTGCATCTTAGAACAGCAGATTTAGCAGCCACCTGAAAAGACAGTATCCTCCATGAGCAATAGTTATATCCTAGATGCTCTATTTCCAATCCAGCTCCACACTAATGCACTTTGGAAAGCAGTGGAAAATGGACCAAATGTTTGTGCCTCTCTACCCATGTGGGAAATCTGGAAGATACTGGTTCCTGGCTTCAGACAACCCATCTCTAGTCATTGTGGCCAACTGAGTAGTGAATAAGTGGATGGAAGATCTTTCTCTCTCTCTCTCACTATCCCCCTTTCCCCCCCCCCCTTACCCTCTCTACCTCTCTTTCTACAATTTTACCTTCATTAAATAAATCTGTAAAAAAGAATTGTGCATTACTGCAGATTTAATGATCTGTGATAATTTTAGAATTTACTGTATATGAGTGAAATTGACATTTTCGCTTGGTTACTGTTTATAGCCCTTGCTTATATTACTGAATTCAGTTCCTTGGTATTTTGCCTAATGCTTTCAGATGAGTTTCACTCAGACTTTTCACATTTATGACCAAGTTCTATTATGTATGTCCATCCACTTCAAGGTCCTAGAACTTCATGTTATTTTTATAAAACTTAAGGTCCTTTTTTTTGAAAGATACAATATTTTTAAAAATAGAAAGGGAAGGAAACAAAGAAGGGAGGGAGGAAGGAAGGAAGGAAAGAAAGAGGGAAAGAAAGAAGGAAGGAAAAGAACAAGATAAATATGCTTCCAGTACAACAATCAGCCAGAAAATGAATGCTGTCTGCAACCATGAAAGCTGAAAAGTGGACCTTCCCCCAAGTCAAGCCTCAGATGAGGCCCCAGCCACTAGACAGCACCTTGTCTATGGTCTTGTGAGACCTGAAGAAACAGAACCAAGCCAAGCCACTCATGACCCATCACTCACAGAAATAGTTTTAAGTCACCGAATTTGTGCTGCAACCATCGAAAATGAACACATGGAGCAGGTGTATTAGTAAAGTGGCATGCATAAGAGGACATTGTGGGATAGATTATGAACTATTCCACCTGTGATAAAGCTTGTTGAAAATGTATCCTCTTAAATTCTTGTGCGCATGTCAGCCACATGGGCTATTAGGATGGTGTTCTAAGCTTTTGCTTTCA
The DNA here is from genome assembly GCF_017591425.1 of Ochotona curzoniae. Classification (NCBI taxonomy): domain Eukaryota; kingdom Metazoa; phylum Chordata; class Mammalia; order Lagomorpha; family Ochotonidae; genus Ochotona; species Ochotona curzoniae. The sequence continues at coordinate 12,223,953 of NW_024465023.1, read as the reverse complement.
ACCTGTCCCAAATCTATTTATTGTGCATATTTGTGGAGTGAAGCTGCAGAAGGAAGATAACTTTCCCACTCTTTCTTACTTTATCATTCAAGTACACAGATGATAATAATAATAATAAACACCATTAAATTTGCCACACTTTTTTAATGTTGAGTTTTCCCAAGACATGATACCACTATGGATATTAAAGAAAATATTTCTACAGATGACATCTTCCACATTTGATCAGCTACCTTATAAATTACTTTGCACCTATGCAGAATTGTGTACCTTTGAATCCACCACAAAACAAAATTAAACAAAGAATTAAACCTATGCAGCTAATTCTATCCCTTCTGAGTTGAATTGAATAGTTTTCCTCATGGGTGGCAACCTTTTTCGAGGATAGTTCTTCAAAGATGAGTAAGAGTTAAACCAAGTGAAAAAAAGTATTGAAGTTACAAAGGGGGAAAATTGAGTCAGATCATGCAAAAGCTTCATAGAACACATTTAGTTTTAACCTAAGAGCAAAAGATGCTGAGAGAATTTAGGAGTTTGCAGAAGGACACATAATCCAAGTTGCCTTTTCAAAGGATGAATCTGGAGGAGACAAAATGGCAGAACAAGGGAAGATAACTTGACTTGACTTTGACTGGGGAAACTTAGGAAAAAAAATAAAGGACAATGTGCATTCCAAGCAGAGAAGTGCAGACAAGCCTGTAATACGAATTTTACAGAAAAAAGAGACATTGTGGAAGCATAGACAGTGTAATCACACACCAGTGAACAAAGACACTATGTTGGGGACCGGAGAAGACAACAGATCTGGACAGAAAGGTGGGAGCACAACTGCTACAGCCAGAGTCACTGGGTTCAGACAGGAGCCAGTTTAGGGGACAGAATTCTACCAAGCATCATGGAGAAGTAGCATGCTCTCTTCACAAATCTCCTGAACCAGGTGAAAGCATCATTTTAATGCAGACCTGTACCAGCTGGGAGAGACTGTGGTATTAAGATGAGCAAAGGTTGCAGCAGCTGTGGCAGCTATGGCCATAGCATGTGTGGCACAGCATGAGTGAATACAGATTGGCGATTCTTTCAAAGGGATAAATCCATGTTCCCTACTGATTTCGAGTGGATCCCAGCACCCTGTGATGGAAAGAGTGTTATGTACAAAACCTATGGGGATTCTGTGACAGCACAGTAGTGTGTGATGTGTAGCTGGCTCTCTGGCCATTCAATGTATCTGAAATCAAAGGTTAGGAGTTCTCTGTTTGCTCCAAGTAGATCACTGCAGGACTCTCACACAGAGAACTGCACAGAGCATTTCTGTGGTACATATACTGGTATGGGTGGGGGCTATCCTTGAAAAAGATGTGATTATGATTACAATAACAATCTTGATCACTGACTTTCTTAAACTGGTTTAAATAAAAAAAGAGATTTACCCAACTTGAGTGTCACACTGGACTCTCAGCTCACACTTGTATGCACTTGTGGATATCCACCGAAGGAACAGTCACTCCAACAAGCCCAGAGGTATAGCAGAAGGACAATAACCATTGGGCCTGTCTAATGCTTAACGTCACCTCCTTGCATGTGCCAGGATCTCATATGGGTGCCAGTTCATGTCCTGGATGTTGTACTTTCGATGCAGCTCCCTGATTGTTACCTTGGAAAGCAGTGGAGGACAGCCTAAAGCCTTGGGACCCTGCACCTGTGTGGAAGACCTGGAAGAAGCTTCTGGTCTCTTGGCTTTGAGTCAGCTCAGCTTAGTTCAGGTTGTTGCGGTCACCTGGGGAGTGAACCAAGCAGAAGAAGATCTTTCTCTCTGTTTCTCCCTCTCTTTGCAAAGCTGCCTTACATGTAAAAAAAAAATAAATCTAAACAAAAGGCAACAACCATTAGAGGAGGAAACCAATCAGTGCTTCCAGAACTGTATAAAACCAAATGCAGAAATCCAAAAAGATCACAAAAGCACTAAAATACAAGTATGTCAATGTAAGATTGATGAAATACCTGAAAATAATGGAAAGAAATCATAGTACTATTCAAAAGTGCACAGAAACAAGGCAGTGAGATGGAAAAAAATCCATTCATGACATAAATTTGAATTGTTGCAAAGAAATTGAGATTTGGAAGAGAAATCCAACTGAAATGTTAGAAATGAACTAACATGCCTTACACAAAATATAGTGGAAAGCATCAACATCCAGCTTGGGGAGGCAGAAAAAAAAAGAATATCTGATATAGAAGATAAATCCTTGGAAATATCTGACAAAAAATGACAAGGAAAATTCAGAAAAACTGAAAACAGTGTTCAGGATTTTTGTGACACTATGAAGTGACCAACCATACACATCTTAGGAGTTCCTGAGGGTACAGAAAGATAGAATGAGTAAGAAGGTACAGAAAACTTCCCTAATGTGGAAAAGCAAAGGGGCATGCAATAGACTCACACAGAAGTCCTAACATGCATGATCAGAAATTATCCTTACCAAGACACATTAAAATCAAACTTTCGGGCCCGGCGCGGTGGCGCAAGTGGTTAAAGGTCCTCGCCTTGCACGCCCGGGATCCCATATGGGCGCCGGTTCTAATCCCGGCAGCCCCGCTTCCCTTCCAGCTCCCTGCCTGTGGCCTGGGAAAGCAGTCGAGGACGGCCCAAAGCTTTGGGACCCTGCACCCGCGTGGGAGACCCGGAAGAGGCTCCTGGATTCGGATCGGCATAGTATTGGCCCGTTGCGCTCACTTGGGGAGTGAATCATCGGACGGAAGATCTTCCTCTGTCTCTCCTCTCTGTATATCCGCCTTTCCAATGAAAAATAATAAAAATAAATCTTTAAAAAAAAAATCAAACTCTCAACAGTTACACAGGTTCTAAAATGTACATAAGATAAAGACTGATTACCTTCAAAGCATTCCCAATTAGATTAACAGCTAATTTCATCAGAAACCATACATACTGGGAGAGAATGGTGTGATATAGGACAGCTCCTAAAAGAAGCAAAGAGAAAAAGAGAGGGAAAAAAAAAAAGAAAAGAAAACCTGCCAATCTGGAACACTATGCTAAGTAAAGCTTTCATTTTATACATGAAGGAGAAATAAAGTCATTCGAAAACAAACTGAACAAATCAGCCAGAATTCATTCAGCCTTACAGATGATGCTTTGGGGTATGCTACACACAGAAACAGAGGAGCAATAATCACCATAATCAAAGAATATAAAGGTAGAAAATCTATTAAGACTACAAAAGAGATCCAGAGCAAACGAGAATATTTATACAAAAATGATAGGACCAAATTGTTGCCTTTTAATAATATCCCTGAATGTAAATAGCCAAAACCCTCAAAACAGAATACAGACTGGCTGAATGTATTAATAAACAAGGCCTATCAATTTCCTACCTACAAGGAACACACTTCATCAAAAAAGGCACACAAAGAAATAAAGGTCGGAAAAGGATATTCCATGCCAACAGAAAGGAAAAAATGAGCAATCAGTCTAATACCAGACAAAATAAACCTTAACACAAAAACTAAGACAAAGACACTACGTAATGATTAAGGGATCAATTAAAGATATGACTATAGTAAATGTATATGCATCCAATGCAAGGACACCAGGCTATTTAAAACAATTATTAATGGATCTAAACGGAACCATAGATTCCAATGAGGGACATTAACACCCAACTTTCATCAGTGGATGGATCGACTGGGCGGAAAATCAATGAAGAAATAACAGAGCTAATCTGTAGTATAGATCACACGGACCTAAAGGCTTATCACATCTCATCCCACAGTTGTAGAACACACATTCTTTTCATTAGGGTCAGAATAGACCACATGCTAATTCATAAAGCAAGCCTTAGCAAATTTAAAATAATAAATTGTACCTCAGTTTATTCAAAAAGGATATATGGATATATTGTTAGTATATTCTCTGGGTCATTTCATGCATGAAAACATGACAATGTTGTTTTCACAACAAAAATGAATGCATGGACTCTTCAGCTGCTCTATTTTTCTCTCAAATTTTATAAAAAAGAATGCTTTAACTTCTGGTTACATATATTAGAAAATAAATCTGCTTCCCTTTATCTTCTTTTGTGTACATGCTTTATTTCTGTCTGGAAGTTTGCAAGATACTTTATCTTCAACTTTAACCAGATATGTCTAGGCATGTATCTTTTGTCTCTTTAATCCTGTTTGGTACTCAATGAACACATTTGATATGAAAACTTGATTACTTCCGAAGCTCAGATAAGTTTTCTTCTGAAAACTCTTAAATTATTGCTTCCTGCCCTTCACTGAATCTCTGTACTAGAAATTTTACTCTTGGTATATATCTCTTGCCTTTTTCTATGATGTACTTTCTTCGTTTTACTCATTATTTCTTCATGTTTCTCTCCAGAAGAAAATTGCTGTATTTCTTTTAAAGATTGTTTTATTTTGAAATCCAAGTTACAGAAAAAGAGAGAAAAACAGGGACAGAGAAATGTTTCAACTACTGTTTCATTCACAAATGGCTACAACAGCCAGTGCACCAGGCAAGGCTGAAGCTAATATCCAGGAGCTTCATACAGCTTACCACTTTGGGTGACAGAGACCCAAGCACAAGAACACCTTGCACCGCTTCTAACAGGCCATTAGAGTGAGCTTATTCAAAAGCGAAGCAGCTAGGATAAGCACGGGTACCCATATGGGATATTGGTGCTGTAGGCGGACCCACTACATCACAATAATGGCCCTGATGATTTTGAAAATTTAAATTACTTATTTAGCATTAAGCATTTCATTTCTTTTTACTTGTCTGGAATCTTTAAATACAAAACTTGTTTCTTTGTAACTTCTTTTTACACATTTTTTTTTTTTCATTAAGCTTTCTTCTGCTATTTTAATGCCATTCCTGGAAGCTACAGAGTTTCTCTTACTTACCTGTCAAACATTAAGCTCCTTATTTCAGAGAATTTAGGAATCTCCTTCAGAAAATTTGTAAGTATGATGTTGGGCACGATCAAAATGTGGTGGCTTGTAGTGCTCAGGACTCTTGGTGTGAAATTTTTTTTAAACAATTTTTTTTTAAATTGGAAAGCCAGATATACAGAGAGGAGGAGAGACACAGAGGAAGAGAGACACAGAGGAAGATCTTCTGATGATTCACTCTCACTCAGTCAAAGCTGAGCCAATCAAAATCCAGGAGCCAGGAACTTCTTCCAGTTCTCCCACACGGATGCAGGTTCCCAAGGCTCCGGGCTGTCCTCGACTGCTTTCTCAGGCCACAAGCAGGGAGCTAGATGGGAAGTGGGACTGCCAGGATTAGAACCTATGACCATATGGGATCCCGGCCCATTCAAGGAGATGACTTTAGCCACTAGGCTATGGCCCTGGGCCCCTAGGTGTGAACTTTTAATGTCTTTCCCCCCCCCCTTTTTTTTTGTCCATTAGAAGGAAGCAGCTGAGCAGTCCCACCCAAAGGTGGCAAGAATCCATGAGATCAACAAGGTGGCTCAGAGATACAGTATAAGCAGGTAGCAAGGGTCCATCTCCATAGATTTAAGTAATTCCTAGACTCTGTGGGTAGTCCTCTCAGAGAGCCATGGAGTCAGAACATCTATTTTTTAAATTTATTCTATGACACAGTTCCATAAGCTCAGATTTCCCCCTTTCCCCTCCCTGTTTCCCCTCCCCACCACGGATTTCCTCTATATTATTGCAACAGTGTCATCTTCAAAAATAGTCACAAACCCATCATTCCTCTAATTAAGTGTATACTGATATTGTAGATACAGACAATGGCAGGGAGTCCAGCAACCTATTGCCAAGATTTATTTAACAGTTTCATTAGGAGTCCTTCTTTGATTCAGGAATAGAGATACACATTGCAATGCATCTTCATATCTCGTTATGACAGTCTCTATTATATGGTTCCTCTAGATGACTATATGTACATGTATGTTTACCTGTAGGTATATTGATTTTGTATTTCGCATGAAGGTTGCTTTATATCATAGAGAACATACGATATTTGTGCTTTGGGGATTGGCTTATTTCTGATTCCATTATGCTCAGTGAGTCAGAACTTTCTTTCACGTTACACTGGAAAGATAGACCTCCTTCTTCTGGTGTTTATCTTCTTAAATTGTTTTTAATGCGAGAGCGAGGGACAGAGGAGGAGTGAATATGAGACAAAGATTGAGAAAGACAATGTAAAGCCTGTGAGCACTCCCATCTGCTGTACCACTCTCAAAAGGCCTATGATGACCAGGGATGGGCATCAAGACTCAATCCAGATTTCCTATGGGTGTAGCAGGATCACAATTACTTGAGTCATCACTACTGCCTCCCAGAAAAGTCTGTAACAGCAGGAAGCTGGAGTAAGAAGCCAAAAGCAGAGCTGAGAATCAAACACAGGCCCAATGATATAAGACACAAACATTTAAATCAATGTCTTAATTACCAAGCTAAACATTCATGCTTCTGGTATCTGAAACCATGGTGCAGAGAATGAACTTCTTCTTCCTAACTTGGTTTGCACAAGGTTGTTTGGGAAGTCTAAATTTCCCAAAAGTATGCTATCCCCCTCACATTCCTACAGTAAAACATGATCACCTGTATACCACATTCCCAACTTCTCACATTCTTAAAGACACACACTAACATTCCCTCAGCCTCTGTCTCTCTCTTTCCGAGATCATACTTACTAGCTATTCATTGCAACAGAAGTTGTAGGAAACAAATAGAAAACATGTGTTCAGGATACCATCATTTTTGGCTGGTGGGATATATTTTATTTTTTCTTTAAGCTATACTAAAATCTCCCTGATGGTATAAATGTAGAGTTTAAAGGAAATTATTTAATGAGGATAGTGTCACGCAACTCTCGCAGAAATTTCTGAAAAACATAAATTGTAGGTGACTGAGCCAAGCACAAACACGTACTTTGAAACAACTAAGAAATAGTCATATTAGCACCAGAAACTGATTTTTTCTCAATCCATTTGCCAATTTTGCATTAATTAGTCACTGTACTTGAAAATCCAGATGCTATTGATCTGTATCAAGCACTTAATAATCCTCAATACATACTGAAAGCTTTGGGTGAATCAAAATAGGTCTACAACTATGGTAGACTACTCCATGCAGTAAGCATTTCTTTCTTTCTTTAGCTTTCACTTCTGAAATGACTTTGTGCATAGTTTTTTTCCTCATTATATGGTATCACAATCATTCGATCCTCAAATCATTTCTAAGGCTCTGTGAAGCAACTTTGGATATTTTCATAATAACCCATCTTACGAACTGCTTGACATGCCCTAAGTCTTGGATGTCCCTGTTCTTCAGTTGTTCAACAGAAACACTCTTGAAGACAACGTATAAAGTTTTTATTGCCCATAATTCTTTCCTGTTGTGAACTTATTCATTTTTTTTTTTGCTTTGAGAAGCAAAGAAACACTTTGAGAAGGTAAGAAATAAAGAGTGAGCACATTGTCAATGAAGTCAGAAAGGAGAGGCAGAACTAATGATGAAATAATGACAAGAAGCATGTTTGCAAGATTGCCACACTACTACTACTACTAAAAGCATATAGTGTATCACAAAATGTTAAATAAGTAAAATTACCAAAATGCTTAAAGCAGCATTTTGTGGAAGGGTCAATGGTCTATAAAACTGAACAGAAAGAATATACTTTTCCCTTTTTATTGCTCAAATAAAATGAAGATATTCCTTTTCTTTCCGATATTCGAATGGTACTGAAGAGGCTTAGGTAGCCCTGAGGGACTCAGAATTGAGATTAGTATAGAAAAATGACAGAGAAGGCTCAATCTGGGGTTCAGCTTAATTGGCTTCTGACTACGGGATCTCACATTATTTATCTCAACATAGTACCAAAATTTTTTGCTTCCCTGCAAAGTAGATTATTCCTTAAGATTACCTCCTGCCTATCAGACTAAGCCTATATTAGTTGAAATGTCTTCTAATAGTTGCTGTTTCTATGTCTGCTCAGCTGGAACTGGAAAGGTTAGTCAGAGTGGATTTGGGAAAGCACATGGCTATGTCACATTGACATGTGCTACAGGAAATAGCTCTGTATGGTTCCCAAGTGTCCTGATTATAAATCTCTGCCACCATCCTAGGCAGCAATATTCTGTTTCGAACCTGGAAGAGAGACTATGCTCGGAATGGTCTTCTGCTTAGAAGCTGCTGAGACTACTACCTTGGAACTCTAGTTCTCACAACTTCCATTCTGGCCCTCCCTAAACTACTTTGTTGCAGAAGAAGGTTCAATAGGGTAAAGAAGTCTGAGATCTTTTTAAAACAAACATTTATTTATCTTATTTGAAAAGAAGAGTTAAAGAAAAGATTTTTCCACCCATGGGTTCTGGTTCACTCCCCATAGGCATGCAATGGCTATGCTTGGTCAATGCTAGTATACCATGAGCTTCTTTGGGGTCTCTCACACAGGTGATGGACCAAAGATTTGGACGAGTCTTGGCTGCTTTCCAACGCCATTTGCAGGGAGTTGTATGAGAAGTGGAGCATCTGGGACTCAAAGCAATGCGCTTACAGGACGCCAACATCACAGCTGGCAGCTTAAAGCACTATATCACAATGCCAGCCTCTCCAGGTTGTTGCAAAAGCATGTGTTTTTTTTTTTGCATGACAATTCTCCCAACTTTATTTATTAAGTCCATATATTTAGGTGAATAGTGTATGGCCTTTCATTTGTACTCCTAAACTGGGCTCCACAAAGATTAGGAGCAAGCCTTCTTGCAACTAGCCATTTTGGGCAGACCAATGGCTGACCAATTCCTGGACCACTTGCAGCACTGTTCCTCTGCCATCTCAGTACAAGGGTGTCAACTTGATTCTGGTCCTGGTTTTCCCACTAGAGTTATGAACTGCAAAGTTATGTTTTGGTCACCAATGCATTGCATATACAATGGTAATACTGTAAGATTACAATGAAGCTGAGAAATTCCTAACACCTACGGGAGAAAAATTATGGTGTTCTATTGCACACAAGGGTATCTATAGATATTATCATACTTTTTAAAAAACATACACAGAAAATCGATTTTGAATGATTTCAGCATAAGGAGGTGACACATTGAGGAAATTATGTTTACCTTCCTATTTGAACATTACAAAATGTGCTTTGAAGCATCACAGTACCTCATAAATATGAATAATTTACATGTATCAATCTAGCCATGCTGTAGCCATGGCAACACCATCACACCACACATGACTCACATATTTTTGATGTTGGTGTAAACATACCTACTGTGCTGCCAGTTAGGAAAATATAAAAGTATAGTACACGCAATTAGAGTACATAATATTTGACAATACACGACTATGTTAATTCTGTATATATTTACTATAGAACGATTTTTATTGTTATTGTAGAGTGCATACCTAATGACATAAATTATGTAAACTGCTGTGTGATTCTGGTATATCTCATACATGTCATCCTTATATGTCTAGACTTCTAGATGTGATCTATGACTATATCATCTAGATATGTGTAAAGACACTCCACACAGTTTGAGTAAAAACAAAACTGCCTAATGATGCCTTTTCCACGTGCCCTAATCATAAAGAGATACATGACTGTAACTGGAGACCTTCACATGTCACTTTCTCAGATTTTCATCTATGCAAAAGATTGAATAATATAAACTAATTATTCTTTCCAGTGTCCTCAGCAAGAAGAATGGCTAATAGTAGACAATTACTTTTGACGTTGGGTACTTAGCAGGACATTTAAATCTTCTTGGACCATAGGCCCGATGTGGTAGCTTACCGGATAAGGTCCTCACTTTGCACGCTCCATGATCCCATATGGGCGCCAGTTCTAATCCCAGTGATCCCGCTTCCCATTCAGTTCCCTGCTTGTGACCTGGGAAAGCAATCAAGGACAGCCCAACACCTTGGGACCCTGACACCTGCTTGTGAGACCTAGAAGAGGTTCTGAGCTCCTGGCTTTGGATGGGTTCAGCTTGGGTTGTTGTGGCCACTTGGGGAATGAATCAACAGATGGAAGATCTCTGTCTCTCTTCCTCTCTGTATATCTGACTCTCCAATTCAAAAAAATTAAATCTTCTTGGACCAAAGCTTCTATAGATGAAACAGAGTGGATCCTCAATATGCATTTACATTTTGAGTATGCAGTGAAGTTTTTCTAGGTCTCACCAACTTGTCCATACAAAATTGAATGTAATCTATATTTGTGTATATGGAATGTTTATAACTCAATTTTTATCAGTTTCAATGTATGTACTTAAGGCACACCTCCACTGTCCTCAGCATTTCACTCAATTTTATATAGGCCTGTAAGCACTGTTGCAAATGAATTTCATACTAGTCCTTAAAGTATTTTATTCTAGACTGTCATGTTAGAGTCTTCTAAGGAAAGTCTTTCCACACTGCACCTATTGTCTTAGTGAATGACAGTGCACTGAGGCCCCATCATCTCTAGAAGATTCCAAGGCTCTAGTCCTGGAGAACGGGCAATAGCCATAGTACACACCATGATGACAATGAGGAATGTCCCTCTTTCTCATTATTCCCTACTTTCTCCTTGGGTTATGAAAGCAGAGATAAATGTTACTCTCTCTCACACATCTTCTCATGTGAAAGCAGGGCTTCACTCCATTGGACTCAGTAACTGATACAAGGATCAGACACTAGACCATAACACTGACTTCAAAATCTCTTTCTTGACTACTGAATACCTTCAGACCTTTTCCTTACACAGTATCAGTGAGGTGGACGCTCAGAAATTACTGCCCCACTTGTACATCATGTAAACCACATAAGAGAACACATCTTGGGCACAGTCAATGAATGAAGGAGACTGCCGAATTTCAGAAAACAATGGAGTATAGCTATCTCAGGCTGACTTTTGAGCCTCTCAGAAATTCACTGAGATACTCAGTGCTTATAGATATTAGCTGTGTGGTTTAGCCTTAGTGAGGTAAGTGACGTCTTTTTTAAAAAAAAATTTATTTATTTTTATTGCAAAGTCAGATATACATAGACAGAGAGGAAGATCTTCCATCTGACGATTCACTCCCCAAATGACCGCAACAGCCGGTGCTGTGCCGATCCGAAGCCAGGACCCAGGAAGTTCCTCCAGGTCTCCCATAAGGGTGCATGGTCCCAAGGCTTTGGGCCATTCTTGACACTACCCAGGCCACAAGCAGGGAGCTGGATGGGAAGCAGGGCTGCTGGGATTAGTACGGGCATCCATATGGGATCCTGGCACTTTCAAGGCGAGGACTTTAGCCACTAGGCCATGGCACTGGGCCCAGAGGTAAGTGATTTCTTAATCACTAAATTACACTTATAATATGATCTCCCTTACCAGTCAGTGGTTTCAACATGGTTCCTTCAAGACAGCTCTACCTTTCCTCAGGAGGGCAGAAGTCAATAATAATGATGATGATGATAATTTGATTAGCCATATATTTATAGTAATGCACTCTAAGCCATTTCCAGTTTTGGCAACAGGGAAAGCTAATCACTAATATTCACTGAATAGCACTGATGTGCCAAGAACTGGGCAACACATTTATATGCATTGTCTTATTTATTTCTTTAGGTCAGAGGTTGGTAAATATTTTCTGTGCAGAGCCAGATAGTAAATTATTTTCAGCTTTGTGAGCCATAAGCTATCTGCTTCACTACTCAGCTATGAAAGTCAAAGTGTACACAAATGGGTGTAGCTCTGTTCCAAAAAAAAAAAAAAAAGTTATTTACAAAAATAGGCTGAAGGCTTAAATTGGCCTACAAGTAATAATTTTCTGATCCCAGTTTTATGGAACTTATGATTTTGATCGTTTGCATCTTCATTTAACAGACAAATAGAGGGAAGCATAAAAAGAGGCTACGTAATTTGCTCAGAATCTCAGATACTGGAGAATAGAACTGGGATTGGAAGCAAAAACAATCTAAGTCTTGTCGTTACTACTAGTCCCTTCTGACATTTAACAATGAGTACAGATCAGTCTTAGGTGGAAAACCAGAGCTTAGACCTGATCATGAACCTGCACTGTGTGTGGGCCTAATGTTTCTTTCCTTAGTCATCATCATTACCAACAAAATGTGATATATACTGATCATCTGTTAGAGAAAAGCCAGTAATGAATTAAAGGTCATATTTTTCCCATTTTTAAGCATCAATGCATTCTCTTTGAAATATGAAAAAAAGGGCCATGTATGCTCCTTGTTAACAACACTTCATTAGAAAATTACAGTATTCACAACTTCTTAGTCACACTAATAATGTGATATCACGTACTAGTCATTAATTTTATCTTCAACATGGCCCTCAGGCCACCTTCGCCTTTCATCAAGAACCCAAGAGTCAGTAATGATGATGTTGAGAATTCATTTAACAACACACTTATACAATAATTCCAAGAAAGTCACAGTTCTCAGCACAGGAAAATATTAATTCGTTTAATCATAACAGCCATTGTGTAGATAAAGAAACTGAGACCCAGAAGTATGAAGCAAAATGTCAGTCAGTGACCCACACAGAATTTGAATCTTCGGTGACTGGTTCCCGAGTTCATGGTCTTAATAATTAGTATGCCCAACAACTTTTCAAGGAGGATTTTAAAATAAAGGGGAAAATTCAAGCTTGTTGGGTTTTAGTGCTGTAGCACAGTATAATAAGCTCTCAGTGGCAAAGCCAGCATGGCATACTGGAGCACAAGTTCAAGTTCCTACTGCTCCATTTCTAATCTTACTCCTTGCTAATGAGCCTGGGAAGAGAGCAAATGATAGCCCAGTTCCTTGAGTCTACTTAGGAGTTCTTAACTACTGACAGTCATGGCCATTTTAGGCAGTGAAATGAGCAAAAACAGTTTTCCCTCTCCCTCCACCTCTGCCTCTACTTCTCCCTCTCCCTCTCTTTTTGCATTTACCTAAGCAAGTGGCGTGACAATACCAGGAATGAAACCCAAGGCAATCCACTCCTGACACTGGAATCTTCTACTTCAGAGTGAACTTCCATTCCATCAAGGCTGGGACAGATTTGTCTTTTTCAGTAATCATCCTAGCTATCGTGACATTGCTTGGGGACTTAGCCAAGTGATTCAAGAGCTTGCCTGCTTCTTCATTCTCACCATCTATTTTCCAGTTTTGATTCTCAGTCCATCTCTGATCTTTTGTAGTAGATCTTCTGAAGGCACTGGCTGCCTGTCTGCTGGACTTGTTATTGCTCCCAATCTCTTTCTACCTGCTCCTGTACATCTGGATCTATACACAAGCATCTGATCTACTTCCAATTGAGACTGACTTGTTTTTCAGATTAAAGCCTCAACTTTTCTGCCATAGCTCTTGCTTTTCAATGCCTGAAAGTCTATTCCAAAAAAAAAAAAAAAAAAAAAAAACAGGTGCCGTTTTGATACATAACAGTTATTGCTTAATCAATGACAAATCAAGAAATGAAGGCTTCCTTCAAGATCTGAGTCAAGCATCACTTTGGAAGTGACAGAATTCCCAAAGTATTATTATTATTTACTTCACTTGAGGCTCACAACATCTATCATATACATCTTACACATCAAATCTCTCAATTTAGACTGCAATCAAAAGAGCAAAATCAGTTTTAATCCGTATATGTGATGCTCAAAGAAACAGTGCAAAGGGGGAAAACCGAGCATCTTGAAATGTAATCCCCTCCATGATTCATATAGCATTCATTCAAAATAAAATTTAGAATTTGCCAAGGTAAACATTTTTCTTCATGGATAACAATAATTAAAAATAAGTAATATTTTACTTTGAAGTTATGCCATCTTTTGTGTGTGCATATATATATATGTAATTTTTCATAACATAAGTCCATAGGCACAGGGATTTAACTTTCCACCCTGTTCACTTCCCCTCTCTCCTACTGTTTTCCACTATATTATTACAACAGTATAGTCTTTCAGCAACAATCACAACTTCATCATTCTACCTTTTAAGTACATTATGACATTGTAAATATAGAAAATGGTAGAAAATCCAGCATCTATTTTCAAGATATATTTAATAGTCTAATTGGGAGTCTATATTTTATTTGGGAGTAGAGATGCATATTGCATTGTATATTCAATTCTTGGTATACTAGCCTCCATTATGCAGTTCATTTAAATGAACATATGTATTTTTTAATTTATTTATTTTTCTTGATAGTGTTCTTTGGCTCAGGGCTTTCCCTTTTCACCCTCTCCACTCAAATTTTATTTAAAGAGAATTCAGAGGGGGGTGGGAAGAGAGAGAGAGAGAGAGAGAGAGAGGCACTGAGATTCCATCCAGTGATTCATTCTCCAAATGCTTACAACATACAGGGTTGATCCAGGCCAATACTAGTAGAACAAATTTAATTTTGAGTGTCTCATACAGACCCAAGCACTTGAATTGTCTTCTGCTGCCTCCAAGACTATTAACAGTAAGCTGGAATCTGAAGAAGGGCTGGGTCTGTAACCCAAGGACTCCAACATGAGACACAGGTGTCCCAAATGGCATCTTAACCAATGTACCAAATACCTACAAACTAGTAATATTTTAAATATGCTAAAATTAATGTAAGCAGTTTATAGAGAAAAAAGGTAAGTATAACTGAAGCTGAATAAGAAGTAATAAATATTTGTCCTAAGATTTATAAATTCTTTGGATCTATAAAGTCAGAAAGTCAAACTAAAGTACAGGTCATTAAAAGTATTTATTCTCCATTGAAAATGTTCACGATCCAATAACAGCAGTGAATTGGTATAGAAATTCAAGAAAGATATGAGTCAAACTCAACGTAATTAGACTACACAATGGGCAAAGAGAAATTCAGACATGTTCACAACAAAATTGGTCCGTCTAACCTGAGTCATTTATTTAGGACAAAAAAGAATTCTGCCATTCTGTCTATGAAGTTACTCAAATAGTTTGTAAGCCAGATATAGAAAATACTGTTAATTTCCAGTCAATTATAAACAAAAAAGTTGCCCTTTCTGTTACTATCCCCATCAGTGGGCTGAGTTTCCAGAATCTAATCCTTTAAAATCCTTGTAATGTAAAGGCCTAATTTTCTGCCTTCCTTTTCACAGACTCCCATACATGGTACAGTATGTTCCAATGGTAAATCATGCATTGTGACTTACCCGGAAAAAAATTATGAATTACATGGAAAAAAAACGGTAAAAGAGGTCATCTATTCTCCACAACCTATGGAAACATTATAGGCAGTAATTTAAAATCCTTTGGTTGTACATAAACTAATCTTGAACATCTGTGTCCATTATTACATGTTCGGAGTGAGAAACATTTCTGCAAACTCTTTCTTATCCACCTCAAGCTGACTCATTTTACAGGCTACCATTTCCAACTACTTTGGCTCTATTTAGGTGTTTAGCATCCAAAATGCACAATCTTGCTATCGTTTTTCTATTTTCAGCATTATCTACTCTCTAGTCTGAAAGGAGAGAATCCAGCTCTTTTAGACACTCCCTTTCCACAAGCCCCCATGACTCCATGACTTAAATACCTCCCACTAGGTCTCATCTTTTAAAATCTCCACGTCTCCTTACCATTATATTACAGCACGTGAATCTCAGGAGTATACACACACACAGAGAGAAAGAGAGAGCGAGCACGATACCATCACTGCTGTTAAAATTGTCACCTCTGAAATCAGCTTATGCACATTTGCAATGTGGATTTGCTGTGTACCATCCCTGTGACCTTGTTCAATTTCAGTTCAGTATAACTTTGCCTTCTTTCCTCACTTGTATTCTGGCTAGGATTGCACTGCCTGGATCACTGTGGGCCAGAGGTTACAAATTCAGCTCACATCAATTATTAGAGTTTTTTGAAACAGATGATGTGGCCTTAAAGCTCAGATTATCTGACTCTAGCTCTACAATGGGACTGAAGAACATGCATTTAGAATAATCTCCCACATGAGGCTGATGCTGTTGGTCTGAGGACCAAACTTTGAAATTCATGCCCACAAGGTTATATGGAAACAGAATGAGAACAAAGATGCAGGGTATCAAGTTTAGGATTCAGCAAGTGTTCAAAATCTTAATTGTCTTTAGTATTGTTAATGGAAAAGCTTAAACTGAACCTCCATGTCTAAAGAGAGACTGAGGAATGGGGAAAAACTGAAGACCCAATAATGCCTGAGGAACAAATTATTATAAACAAATTCCCAGCCCACACTGAACCAGAGCTAGCCGATAATAAAGATAGCTCAAAGGGTTAAAAAATGACAAGCTGAAGAATATTCTTTTTGAATGGTGGTGAACACAACCCCAACTGCATCTCCGATATGTCCTTGGGCCTCGTATAGTGCCTTCAATACCCATGACTGAACTCACACTTACCTCTAATTTATACTTAATAAGGCAAGGCCTGTGCAGCAGAGGTAAGGCACACATTATTTCTAGCTCAATTCTTTAATCTCACTGATAAAGACAAACTTAATAAATTAAAATGTTCATTGGGTTATGTTGTTTTACTCACTACAATACTACTTCCTACTTAGAACAAGCAGAATAATTCCATTCATGCGAGATCATTCTGCTCCAAATCTATCCCAAAGGTGACTCCAGGAAGCTTAAATCCTAGGTGAGGGACAATATGTATTGATTGGAATCACATCAAGACACAGTAACATGGAAAAGCAGAAGAACGCAAGAATTTCACATTTTTCTCAATGGTTCTCAACAGCTCTGACCAAAAAAAAAAGAGACTCAAATCTAATAAACATTTTCTGGGAATCTTTTATATATCAGATCTTCCACTAGGTACCTGTCCAATAATACCTTGTTTAATCCACACAAAAATAAGCAAATCTGCTATGGTGCATTAATGTGATAAATGCTTAATATTATAGCACAATAGAGTGAAGTACATAGGAAGTGAGAAAACATCAAAAACCTCTATGCATGTCTTATTTGATTTACTTGATATATAAAGGAAAACTGATTTGTCACACATCTGCATACTGACTTTCATGCATTCTTTACCACAGTTCAATGGCCTGCAAGTTCATATCTGCATGCCAGCTAATACAGATTAGTCATTCACAACCAGAACAGCATATTTTATATTTAAGGGTCCTCTGTAAGGATATTCTTGAAAATACGGGTTTTCACTCTATAAACTGACTTCCAAAACTCATTCTTACATAAAATAGAACAATTGTGATCATTTTAAGCTGAAATTTCTGGCTAGCTGAATTTTTAGCATTTCATTACAATTCTTGCTTCACTTTCTTGTAACAAAGCACATGATTCAGGACAGGAACTCAGTCTTGATCAAAGCTAGGACTACTGGGGCACAGTCCTAAAGAAGTGGCAAAAACCTGACTCTGGTTTAAAGAAAACATATAAAATTGTTTCAATAGTGCGTTCAACAAGTTATCATTTGACATGAAAACAAGGTAGGCACTGATCTAGGTACTAGGGCCCTAGCAGTTAATAAACCATAAATGCTGCTCTCGGAGGTTCCATTTTTTAGAATCAGAAGAGCCAGACAAATAGATGAGCAAATAATACACATAATCTGTCAGTGTATTTCATTCTGTGAAAAGAATACAAAGTAACTGTGGAGATGTTAACACCATGAGAAAAGAAAAAAACTAAGAAATGTTTCAGAAACAGAGGGCAGAACGCCCAAGAGAGGGATCAACAATGTTTTCTGGAAATGGAAAATCTGATTAGGTGAAAATTGAGAAACAGTCACATGACATGGCAGTAGGAAGGTCACTGGTGTCCTTGACAAGGAAGCTTTGGAGGACTGACAAGGATGGAAGCCGATCACAGTGGGCTCAAGAGAAAACTAAGGAATGTAAGAACAGAAAATAAGAAACTTGGAATCTTCTATAAATGGCAACAGAGAAATTATACCTTATTTGGGGTGAATGAACAATGAAAGAGAATGGCATATTCTGATGCTGAAAGGATTGATTTGCCGGGAAAGGAAAAACCAAATGATGTATGTGAATTAATTTTGGATCCCTGTGCTTGAGTAAATACTAAAGAATGAAATCACATACACAAGTCAAGGGTTTGGCCTTATAGAAGAGGGAAAATAGTTCATTTGTTAACACAAGCATAGATGTAGAATAAAGGCACTTATACAAAAACTTGACGATGAATTTGGTGGAAATATATGTCTATTCCCTTTTGAATTCTTCTTTCTCAGTGAAATAAAAAGCGGGAACATGCACTAAGAATGTAAAGGGGCAAGAGACATGGGTGGGCTTTAGAAATAGAGAAAGGCTTGAAAACAATCATCTAAGAGAATGGGAGAAATGAATCAATTTGGGAAAAATAATAGAATTTTCCAGCAGCTCTAAGAGTTCACTGAAGTCAGTTCACATACGAATTTTATATCTGGTCCACTGGCTGGCACATAGCCAGTCTCCAGAAGGGAAGGCAGGATGGAGGTCCTAGGCTGTTGGACCTTTGTTATGAGGGCACGCCATGTTATTTCCTGCTTTACCTAGCCATCTTCATAAATTTCTGTGACCTTTGCCGTAAAAGAAATTTGACATTCTCAAGCAGTGATTGTTTGCATCTTTGCATCAATCACAACGCTGTCCATTGTGACAAGCAAGCAAACAAGAGCGCAGCATAGTAATAATCTTCAGGCATGCTGCCAATACAATGCAGACAGAGACCCTCCTTACTCATTTTTCGAGAAGGAAACAATCAACTCTGCCTGCAGGCCATGGATGCCACTCTTCCAGGACTACAAAGTCAGTGTGTTCAAATGCACTCTGGTTTTTGGCCACTCCAATCAGAAATTCCCTGGGCAGCTTTATGTGGCGGGGGAAAAAAAGGAGGGTGGGGGGACCACTTTGCCTCTAAACCAATTATGGCTATTTCTTAAATGATAAATTTAAACCTATCAATGGTCTGACATGGCAATCCCTTTCAGTGTGTCCCTCTGTTTTACCTTTTTGCCTTGCCCAAGTCCAACCATACTCTTCCCCGTACATCCAGCTTTTACTCCATAATAATAATAATTTGTGACAAGCAAGCAAACAAGAGCGCAGCATAGTAATAATCTTCAGGCATGCTGCCAATACAATGCAGACAGAGACCCTCCTTACTCATTATTATATAATATATAATATAATAAATATTATAATATTTCATATAATATATATTATACAATATATAATACAATATATAATGAATAACATATTCATTATATTATAATATTATAATATAATAAATAAATAATATTATAATAATATTTCATTATTAACACATCATGAGATAGCTTAGCTTCAAGGAAGAAGACAAGTAATTCAGAGGGTCATGATAAAGAAAACATTTAGGACATTAGCATAAAATCCTGAGTTAACTAAGATTTTCCCCCATACATAAGCTAGGAGAGCCAATCAAATCTACTTCTTACCACACATAGCTCTTAACATCTTTCTATTCCAAAACAGGCTAAGATAACTTCTTAAATTGGATTCTTTTTTTAAATATTTGTTTTTATTGGTAAGTCAGGTATACAGAGAGGAGCAGAGACAGAGAGGAAGATCTTCTGTCTGATGATTCATTGCCCAAGTGGCTGAACCAGCCCAAGCTGTGCTGATCCGAAGCCAGGAACTTCCTCCAGTTCTCCCACATGGGTGCAGGGTCCCAAGGCTTTGGGCCGTCCTCGACTGCTTTTCTAGGCCACAAGCAGGGAGCTGGATGAGAAGCGGGACTGCCAGGATTAGAACCGGTGCCCATATGGGATCCTGGCGCATTCAAGGTGAGGACTTTAGCACTATGGTACTGCGCCACGCCCTAAAAGTTGATTCCTGTCCACATCTGAATTGCAGTTATCAGCTATTATGGGTCAACTGATTTCAACTAAGATTATATTTTAAACACACATATTAGTTTTAGTATTCTATCAATTCTGGTTCTCTGGAAATCAAACTGCAAGATAGAATCAGAAGTACAAGGGATCAGGTGGCTGTTGGGTTCAGCAGTGAAGATGTTACTTAGGGGAGGGAGCCATTCAATTGCTCAACTGGCTAATCTGTATATGGGATTAGCCTGAAAGCACTGGCATCTTACATAGGTGGCTGGTTAGTATTCCTACTGCTCCACTTCCCATTCAGCTCCCTGCTTGTGGCCTGGGAAATCAGTAGAGGACAGCCCAAAGCCTTGGGACCCTGCACCCACATGGGAGACCTGGAAGAAGCTCCCGACTTCAGATCAGCTCAGCTTTTACTGTTCTGGCCATTTGAAGAGTGAACTAGTACATGTCATTCCAACAAAATGAGTAAATTTAAAAAGTAATAAAAAAAGATGCCACTTGGGATGCACCTATCCCAGAGTTTGATTCCTGGCTCTGCTCCTGATTATAGGTTCCTGGTTACACACTCTGGAAGGCAGTTCAAGTAATTTTATCCCTGCCATTCACACAGGAAGCTTGGGTTGAGTTACAAGCTTCTGACCTTTGTCTTGGTCCAGTCCTGGGTATGTTCAGTATTTGGAAAAAGAATCAACAGATGAGAAATAGGTCTGCTTTTCTGTGTCTTTCAAATATATGAGCAATTTTATAAAAGGAAATGTATGAAATGTACTTGTTGCAGGTCAGACTCAAGTGAAAGAAGAGGGGTTTGGAAAGGAGTGCCTAAGTTGATAAAAAATCTTTGTGAAAATCTCAGTCAAGCTAATAGGAAGCTTCCAAGCAAGGCTGTCCATCAGTGGACGTAGGTCGGGCAGGAAGGACAGGAAAGTTCAGCTCTAATCCCCCACTATATTCAGTTATTAGGTATGGACAGTGTGGGGGAAGTGCAACCTCATGAAGATTGCAAAGATGAATAAAGAAATAGTTCTGAAACTGACAACTTTGAAGCAAAGTCATTTAATGAGTTTAATATTTTCATGACATTTCATAATTCTGATCTTATGTTAGTGAATTTTTTCTCTTATGTCTACATTTCTTTTTCAGATATGATTGTAGAACTCAGTTTTCTCCATTTAATTAACTTCTTCAGAATGAGGTTGACATTTTTACTATCTATGTCAGCTACCAATTTCACCCTGCTGTAGTTCTAGCAGCTTTGGGCAACTAAGAAGTGAATCTTCCTTTCTTTCTTTCCTTCACTGCTAAATAAAGAGAAGTGCCTAGGTGATAAATAGCAGAAGAGGCTGTAAGAATCCACGCACATTGGAAGTGGCATAACCAACAGCTGGGTCCAAGGATTTTGCTGCTCACATTTAGCAGTGATGGAGACACTAGGAGAACAAGAGTCACTTTACCAAAGTACTTCTGCAAGCAACCAGCATCATAATCACTGAAGCCTTTCAAAATGAAGCAGAAATACATTGCAATATGCATCTCTACTTCTGAATAAAAGATGGACTCCCAACGAAATGCTAATATATCTTGACACTAAAATGCTGGACTTTATACCATTTTCTATACCTACAATGTCAGGATACACTTAAAGAGCAATGATGGACTTGTGACTGTTGATGAGGGACTAAATTATTATAACAGAAGGGAAAACAGTAGAAGGGAGAGGATGAGGGGAGATGGAAAGGGAAATTCCTGAGCCTAAAGAACTGTATCATGGAAAATGAAGAATTTATTTTTTTTAAAAAAAAAAAGGAAAATATTACAACCTGGAATGCCATACCTAATCACATTATCAGAGAGCAAACCCAGTATATTTTTTAGGTTGAGTTATTTTAGTCTACAGTCGGTTAAAAATGAAACTATGTTTTTCAAGTTTTACAACATTTGGACTGCAGGTTTGGTATCCTTAGGATTCTGATGCTGATTCTATGTTTAACCTTGAGCAAAACACTTAGCCAGGCTGTATCTGAGATTTCAAATGAATCAAGTGGACCCTTCTCCCATTTTATAGCCTTGAAGGTATATGATTGTATTCTGCTGAGCATAGGCACAAAATAATTTAAGAGGTTATTACTGGACTCATACAAAAGGAGAAAGTTTTATAGCATATAAAATAAGCATAAAACTTTAAAAAAATCTAAGGGAAAAATTTTGAAGGCTTGATTTTCTGGGATGCACATGTACACATCCAATACCTTCTGAACTTTTATGTGAACAAACATAAAACAACAGGCTTGCTTTTATTTTGAAATTATACTACCAGGAAAAAAGGACCAGACTGAATCAATACCGATTTGGTAAAATTGATCAGTTTTACACTGTGTTAATATGACTGATATGCTATTGATATAAGGATACAGAATAAACAAAAAATAATTTTCTCAACATATATTTATTCTTTTGTTTAATTATGTTTCAAATGTACTTGACTTTTAGATGTAACAATAGGAGTTTAAACTGTTACCAGAAATATAAACATCAATTCAGCACTGGTGATAGAAGAGAAGATGCAAATAATGGCTTTTCAAGTCTATAATTCCTTCCCTTGCACCATTTCAAACCATTATGAAAAGTAAAGACCCAGAAAGAGAATTTTACTATATACTTCTGGCTGATGTTTTCAGTTGAAAAATAAGTTTTCTATTATTTTCCTACATTGGTGGTAATATGGGAAATAGGGGTGAAAACTAATAAACTAAACAAGTTAAGCCCTCATTAAACCAATATTCTTAAAAATTAAGCCAACGGTTTAGAATATGGTCTTGGAAAAAATACCTCAGATGCTTTAAATTAGATATGGAATACTATAGATAAAAACCCCTCACTGATACAAAAGCAAAAATTGTCCACAAACTTAAAGGCAAAAAAAAATCTCAACACACTAACATCAAACTCAGAAACATAAAATAAATAGAAGCTACATACAAGTGGGCTTCATCCCAGGAAAGAAAGCTTGACTTACAAAAAGATTTTCTGCAGATACAGATAGCAAATTCTATAGTTTACTAAGAAAGTTAAAGGAACTGAAAGAAGTGCAACAAGTTTGAGGATAAAGAACTAAGAAGAGAGAAACCTCAGGTTATGACTTACAATGGAGCTGCAGTAATCAAGAAACAAGGTTATTAGAGAACAAGTACACACATAGATCAACGCAACAGAACACTAAAGTGAGAAAAAGACCAGTACAAATATGCCCAATTGATTTTTGACATAGGTGCAAAGTAATTCACTGGAATACAGGTGATTTTTTTTTTCACCAAATTATTTGGGAACAACTGGAGATCAAGGAACAAAATAAAAATTAGCTTTGATCTAATCTACCCAGTGCAAAATAAAGCTATTTTAAAATGAATCATGAATTTACACATAAAATATAAAACACTTTTTTGAAAATGAGATATCTTTGGAATCTAGTGCCAGCAATAATATAGCACTTAGACATGACATTAAAAACAGTGTATTATGAAGGTGTTAATTAAAATTAAAAATCTTGCACTATAACAAGCCCTCTTGTGAGACTGGAAAGATAAGCTACAGATCAATGAAGACATCTGTAAGCCATATATGAAAAGGAACTTCTATACAGAATGCAAGAGCAACCCTCAAAACTCAAAACACTTTGCTTTATAACAAATATAGGTTTCAATAATATCAGCAAAAAAAGAAAATTTTTTACAATACAGATGGCAGCAAACACTTGAAAGTGTTCAATACTGTCATCTATTACATAAATGCAAATTAAAACTGTAGAGATCATAACACACTGTCTAGAAAGCCAAAATGAAAATTAGTGATAAGGCTGGCATGATGGCACAACTGGCTAACCCTCCACTTTGCAACACCAATATCCCATACAGACGTCAGCTTGTGTCCTGGCTGTTCTACTTCCCATTCACCTCCCTGCTTATGGTCTGGGAAAGCAGCAGAGGACAGCTCCAAGCCTTGGAATTGTGCACTCATAAAAGGAGACCTCCAAGCTAATGGCTTCAGATTGGCTCAGCTCCTGCCATTGCAGCTATTTGGGGAGTAAACCAAGGGTTGGAAGATCTATCTTTGTCTCTCCTTCTCTTTATAAATTTGCCTTCTCAATAAAAATAAACCTTTTAAAAAAAATGAGCGATATGCCAAAATTCTGGCAAGATGTAAACAAAATGGACTTAGATCTTTCATGGTGAAAATATTCTAGAGAACAACCTGGCAGCTTCTCACAAAGCTAAATGCATGCTGATATGATCCAGAAATCAGTTGATTTGGCATGATCTCAGAGAAACATAACTGTACATGAATATTCAAAGTTTTATTCACAATAGGAAATATTATATATAACGAAGTGTGTTTCAACAGGTATATAGTTGAGAAAAACTCTGGTATCTATGTGCATACAAGGGAATTTATAATATATGCAGCTCCATATGATTGAATGGGCACTGTACTTAATGAAGAAGGTCTCAGAGGTTACAAATATAAAAATTTACAGAACACCTTGAGATGACAAATTCATAAAAATGAAAAAGTACGTAGCATGAGGGAGTCTTGTAGCAATGGGACAATTCTGTATTTTTATTTTGGTCATGTTTATACCAGCTTCTACAAAGGATAAAATTACAAAGAACTACATACATACATGCACCTGCACACAGACAAGTTTAAAAGAATTTGTGAACTGAAAAGTGTCTGTATTACTGTTAATAGTAATATATCAGTATCGATATCCTGACTTGACAGTGTAGTAGAGCTCTATGTCATCATTGGGAAAAGCCAGGGAAAGCTACTTGGGACATTTTAAAGTTTGGTCATTTCCAGTAAGTCCATAATTATCCCAAAAGTGCTTTTTAAAAACACAGATATGATAACCTGGACTGTTTTTGCATAAAAACGAATATGTGGTAGGTTTCTGTGAGCCCAGAATAAATAAAGCCTGAGGTCCCTGGTATCTGATGATCACAAGACTTTCAATAATATGAGGTGTTCTCAAAAAGTACACAAACACACACACACACACACAAAACCCACGTACTATAAAACAAGTATGCATAGATTTCGAAAGAGATATTCTGAAAGATTTATTTTCTTTTACTTGAAATGCAGAGTTATAGGGAAAGAGAATAACAGAAAGAGGTCTCCCAACCACAGGTTCAATCCCTAAATAGCCACAATAACCAGAGCTGGGGCAGTCTGAAGCCAGGAGCTTCTTCTGGATCTCCCACTTGAATGCAGTGGCTCAAGCACTTGAGTCCCCTGTTCCCGCTGCTTGTGGCCAGAGAAAACAGTAAAGGACGGCCCAAAGCCTTCAGACCCTTCACCCACGTGGGAGACCCAGAAGAGGCTCTGAGCTCCTGGCTTTGGATTGGTGCAGCTCCGGCCTTTGCAGCCACTTGGGGAGTGAATCATTGGTTGGAAGATCTTCCTCTTTGTATATCTGACTTTCCAATAAAAATAGAATAAAACCTTAAAAACAAGGAATCAAGATTCTTGAAAGAAGAAAGACAAAGGTTAATCTCATTCAATTTAAAGGGTTCATTAACGTATTGGTAGGAGGAAAATAGAATTGCTAAGATAATGGTATCCATGATACTATTTTCTCTCAAAAAGTTAATTAATTTCTGGTGATTGTTTCAAAATAAACGGATGTGTTGAGTCATAGAAACTGGGAGGGAAAAAGAAAGGGAAGAAGGTGAGAAGGAGAGAAGGTAAGGGAAGTGACAGGAGAAGAAAATGATGGAATAGAAGGAAAAGCAGAGAGAGAAAGAATGTTTCCATGAATGAAGGTTATGAGGGATAAGGATTTTGAGATGGGCTTTTCAACATAAATCTAGAGATGGTGAAATGCAGGGGGATCTGGCATAGGGTGCAGTGGTGGCAAAGAAAAACAGGTAGAAAAGTCAGCATACTTCAGGCGCTCTAGTTTTCCTGACACACTGAATAGTAGAGCAGTGAAGAGAGATCAGTCATGCACAGTTTAAGTAAAGAGAGATTTAACAGACTATTAAACTCAACCTTCTCATTTTATATCTGAATAAACTATTACGCCGGTTGTTGACAAGTCCCCAATCTACCTCCCTCTTCCACAAGGGACTGTCTGGCTTCCCTGGCCTTGAGAAAGGCACCATTCTCATTCAGTTTACAACACTGCATCCTGGATGTCTTTCCCACCATTTCCAGGTGGTGGTGAAGTAACAGGAATAAGCCGCTATGTAGTTAATTGATCTATGTGATCACTGACCTGTTCTGAAGAAAAGAAAAACAGGTTTACATTATCCCAGAATCTGCCCTACAACACTCAGGCTCACACACTGACACAAAGGCCAGCCTCCTCTTGTCTTGGCTTCCCCCTTCAGATTCCATCCAATTTTCTACTCATGTATAAACACTGTCCTAGATATAGTCAGCCCCTGGAAAGTCTTACAGTGCTGCTTCCTCTAGGAATGCAAACAGCTTTGCCACATTGGCTAGCTACTAGGTCATCAATGCTGTCCTTCCATGGGTTTTGTAACACAGATTTCATTTCTTTTGTGTATGCAAAAAATTCATTTTGCTTCTGTGATCCACATTTTGAAAAGAATCAGATCTTTTTTCATTTTTAAACTTTCAGTTGATATAAAATTGACATCTATTTTCACTAGTATTTTGCTTTGCATTTAAAGGACTAATCTGCATTCAAAAACCTGAAGAAAACACTACTTGTTTCTGAAAATACTACAACAGCCCCCTGTCCCCCACCTTGCTGCAGAGGACTTGTTCTGAAACTCCTAGTGGATGCCTCTGAAATTATAGATAGCATCAAGTCCTATGTATCCTGCTTTTTCTACATATTCACACCCATGATGGAATTTAATTTGCAAATTAACCACAGTAAGAGAGCAACAATAAAAAGGAAGTTATGTGAATATGGTCTATAGCCTTGATTGATCACTTTATACTTTCAAAAAACAGTCACCTGTACTTAATTTAAACTATAGAAAGAGAAACTGCAGCTAAAAGGAGAAAGTTGTATTTGACTTTGCACTCATCAAGATATCTTATGGCAAGTTTTATTCCATATCACTTATTCAACACAGTAAGAAATAATTTTGTCATATATTATATATATATATCTCCATGATCTACTACTTCTAAGTGGAGCCCAGTGCTATTTGGAACTTGGATTAGGCTGCACCTAAAGCACTATTTTCATTCTTACCACAATCCAACAATTCTTACGTTACTCAAGGAAGCTTTGCCGTAATAGCACATACCAGTATCCAGAGGAGGCTGAAATTTCAGCTAACAAGCAGAGAAAAGCTATTTCCACTGGTAGAGAAGAAATATATAACTATATTTTACATATTTTACATGTATATATATATGTCTTATAAATATATGCTTGTCTCAAATATTTTAAGTCAGAAAGTGAGTGAATTAAGGGCAGAAGATAAATTTCATTTTATGAGTTTGATATCAAATCTTTAAAAAATGCTAACCTTTTAATTTAAAACTCAAGTCTTAGACCCATGGGATTAAGTGTATCAGTTAACTTCAGAGTGACTGATACCCTTGCTGTATACTGGCATGCTGTTGGATTATGTCATTTGTGCTGTAAACACTCTGCTACAAGTTTGAAATGCTGTAACACATTTTTTGGCAAATATAAATAACTGGGATATTTAAAATGCCAACAGATTGACCAAAAGTAAATATCTAACGAGATGAAATCAGCAAATTACAATATATACACTCACACAACGAAACTCTTGGCAAATGCTAAAAACAAGTCACAAGGCTGAAATTTTCCTAGCAATGCTCAACTCATTCATTCAAGAAATATTACCAACAACCCATTTGGGGCCAATATCTGTACTAGGTACTGAAAATCACTGGCTAGCAAAACAATCCTTGTTCTTAAGCACCTTCCTCTGAATCAACCAATATATGAAATAGATGCATAATCAAATCTTAAGACAGACAAATCAATTGTGTAGGAAAAAAGTGTAAGATTTAGAAAAATATGAGAGCAACAGTGTTATCAACAGGGATTGAGTTTCCTAAAGTAACTTTTAGTCTAGAATAATGCTAGTGACAGTGTTTTAAATATTCTAATATTTGTAAATTATTAAGTACTTCCTAATTAGACATTGCTTTTTTCTGCTTTTACCATGTTATCTAAAATGCTCTAAGAAAACAAAATATACATATACCAGAAAAACTCCAGCACACATATGCTTATTTTTTTACTTAAATATTGCAAAAACTGAGCCTTGGAGTTTATGAAATTGATTGGTAGATCTATTTTAAAATATGCAAATGATTTCAGAATTTCTTCTGAATATTACAGTGCAATGTAAGTTGAGAGGTTTGAAATGTATCTTTAATGTTCAAAACCAAGACTTTTTAATACATGAGGGATCAAATCACAGGACAAAAAGTGTTCAACCATATATATTTGGACAGTTTCTTGAAGTGATATCATTTGGCAATATTATATACCATCTATGTTTCACACACCTCTGCATAAAGTAACAACTAGCTACAGAGGCAGGGTATCACTGCAATTTAAAAGCATCTAGAAAAACATACTGATTTACAAACATTGCATTCACTAGCAACCTGCAAAGACATGAAACTACAAAACTACATTTCTTTTCAATTAAAAAGAAACCTAGAGAGGTTAATTGCCCATTCACACAATCACGCAGTCAGTGTTTATGGAGTGCGTATTTGAGGCACTGTTCTACATTGTCAATGATCAACTCCACAGCCTGGCTTCCTGGAAAAGCAACATTGTCTATGTTAAGTAGATATTATTGGGAAGCCACTGAGTTAGTCTTGCATTCAGTGTCCCATTGGAATGTTTCCCATTGTTAACAACCAATGTAGGCATCTGAGGATGCGCAGATGGGGCTGGGCATTTTCAGGTTAAGTGTAACGTCATTATTTGGGAATGCTGTGCATTTAGAGGAAGCCACTAGCAAACTGCTTCCATACATTGTGAGCTTATAAGATGAGGTATCATTAGGAAAAGCCGCATAAAGCTGTGGCAGCTGTGTTATATAAAAAGTGGAGATAATTTAATAGAAAATGTCATACTTTGCAGAATGTTGATTGCCTATTTTTTTCTAAAAAGACTTCTCATCAGAGGGACTCCAGCAGCTGTGAGAAGGCAGCCTGTCACCGATGTTCCCAGACATCCCGGTGTACAAAGCGCTCCCTGTGCTGTTTGGCATCTAAAACACACTGCTTTTCTTTCCTTCTATTGATTCACCGCTATAAGGAACATGCAATATTTTCTTCTTGTGAGCTAGAGTAAGGACTGGTTTCTTGACACTGAACTTTGGCTATAAACAAGAAAAACATCTGAAGTCATGTCGTGCTATGTCTCCATATTCAGGACCAAGGAACCCTAAAGCTATAACAATTGTACAATTCTATATTGTTAAAGATTTCTCCTTAACAGATGGCAATCATTGCAAGTTACTGCAGGGCATAACACTTCAGAGGCAAAGAAAATTTGTGTAAGGCATAAGAGAAAAGAGATTTGATGGAAACGAAGCAGGGTCAAGTGCTTTTTTAATCATGTTAGAAATCTCCAACATCAAAGGTCTATTTTCTCATTAGTTTTAGAAAGGTGACTTGGCCATAAATTTTACATCATAGAAATCATTGGCTTTCAGAAATGTAATAACTACAATGTCTTCACTGAGTTAAAAATAATCCCATGACTCTGATCAAATACATTATATAACATTTTAGAGTTCATTATCACTGATAGGATTATGTTCATTCTTGTTCCATGCACAAAATACTACAAATATATCATGTTATGTCTCAGCCCAAAACAGTAGTCTGAAATGATTGTTAGTATCACGTATGTAGTTAGTACTCATTTGTTTATTGATGCATTCTTCTCACAAGTATTTACCAAGCATCTCCTATGCCCCATATACTGCTCTAAACACTGAAGACATGACAAAGACAAAAGTCTTTTTTCTCATAGCATGTTAGAAACACATGGACACATACTGATGTTGAAGGATTTCAGAAATTGTATGATGTAATGAGCTGATTTTAAGGTGGCTCTAATCATCTCCATTTCCTGATATTCATGCTATTATACAATCTTCTTCCCTTCAGTGTGGGCAGAGCCTATGACTTGCTTTGAGCCAATCCAGTGTGACAATGTGATAGGATACAGCTGATCCTATGTACTTGCTAGAAACCTTCACTCCTTTCCTTCTTCCATTAATTTCTTCCTTCCTTTTCCTACTCTTCTTCCTCCTCTTCCTCTCTTCCCCTACCACCATTTCTGGCTTTAAAAGGCAAGTGTACACAAATCCTATTTCCTGAAGAAACAAAACTGTGCCACCACCTGAGGGAGTTTGCAGAGGGAGCATGGAAGCAGAGCCTTACCCAACTGAACTTCTTATAAGAACATATTCCAGGCCTCTACCTTCATTGCAACTTTGTGAAACACTAAGTAGAGCACTCATTTAAGACATGCCTCAACTCCTGAGCCACAGTGGCCTAATACCTTCACTGCAGCTTTGTGAAACTCTAAGTAGAACAACCATCTAAGTCATGCCTTGACTCCTGACCTACAGAAACAGATAACAAACATGTCTTGAATTTGCTGAATGTATAATTTGCTATGCTGCAGATAAATTAATATGATCATAATTGTCATGGTTTGAGTTACAAAGATAGCTCTCATCATAAAGTAAAATATTCAAAGTAAGTTTTGCACAGTTAGGCTATTTCCTTGGTAAAGGAATCTTCTCAAGAGCATGCATTATTGGGTCAAATAATTGTTTTGTGTTAATATATTTGTCACATATGTCCTTATGCCTAGACTAACCTGATGGACTAAACCATCACATAAGAACAGCCTGGACTTTATTAAATAAAGCCATGATACTCCCATTTTTTCTTCCCACACTATGATCCAGGACAACGATCCCAACTTAAACAACTACAATATAATGTACAGCCTGCTTCCCAAAATCCTCACACTAAGCTAATGAAAGTTCACAAGGAAACTAAGGTTGAGAGCAGTAACAAAGTAACCTCACATAGTAGTTAATACAGACAGGGGACACAAGCCATCATATGTCATTAGGAAGATAATGCAGTGTTCTTTTCATTCTACCACACTTACCTGTGTAAGAGATGGACTCTTCTGTCATTCAAGTCAGCCATGGGATAACAGAGTTTTCCAAGAAAACACACTTGGAGATGAGGGGTAACTCCTACCTTACTCCTTTACAGCAAGTATAAGGCAACATCAATCACAGACAATGCTAAACAGCACACACAAAAAAAGGGATTACCTCCTCCTTCAAATAACTGATGCAATCAAAATCATTAACAATATTCCAGATATTGCAGTAGGTATTAGAACAGAAAGATCAGTAAGTATTCCCAGGCCCCAGATCTACCACCAAAATGAGCTCTGAGCCTGGAAGATAGGATTTAGATCATTTCACTTTTTTAAAAAAAGATTTATTTTATTTTTATTGGAAAGGTGGATATACAGAGAGGAGAGACAGAGAGAAAGATCTTCCGTCCCATGATTCACTCCCCAAGTGAGCTCAACGGCCGATGCTATGCCGATCCAAAGCCAGGAGCCTCTTCTGGGTCTCCCACGCAGGTGCAGGGTCCCAAAGCCTTGGGCCGTCCTCGACTGCTTTCCCAGGCCACAAGCAGGGAGCTGGATAGGAAGAGGAGCCGCCGGGATTAGAACCGGCACCCATATGGGATCCCGGGCATTCAAGGCGAGGACCTTAACCACTTGCGCCATCGCGTCACGCCCTAGATCATTTCACTTTGATGCACTCAGTTTTAAATGTGGTGACTGACTGGAAAGGCATTTTAAAATCACAGTGGACAGGGGTCAGCACATTGGCTCAAGAGACTAATCCTCCACCTGCAAGAGCCAGGATCCCATATGGGCATCAATTTGTGCCCCAAGCTGTTCCACTTCCAATTCAGTTCCCTGCTTATGGCCTGGGAAATCAGTAGAGGATAGCCCAAGTCCTTGGGCCCCTGCACTCATGTGAGAGACCCGGAAGGAGATCCGGCCTCCTGGTTTCCAATTGGCTCAGCTCTGGCCATTACAGTCATTTGGAGAGAGAACCAGTAAGTGGAAGTTATTTCTCTCTGTCTCTCCTTTTTGTAAATCTGCCTTTCAAATAAAAACAAATAAATCTTTTTTTTAAAAATCACTGTGGATAAAGGTCTCTAACCATGGTTTGCAGCAAAGTCTTTTGAGAGAAGGAGCCCTAGCTGAGACCTAGCTGAGATCTGAAAAGGTGAGTAATGATTCAATTATGTGTTTCAAGAAGAGGAAATCAGTAGGCAAGTTATAGAAGCAGGAAGCAGCATCTTGTATACAGAAACTCTCAGCAGTTGAATGTTAATAATAAATGAAGCATGGAGTATGCAGCAACCAAAGAGTCAGCAACAAAAATAAGAGATTAAATTGCATGTGGGCCTGCTATATAACAGGCTGAGTGGTAGCAATCTTACTTAAAAACAATTTAATTCAAACAACAACTGAGGTAAGCACTATTGTGACTGCTATTTTCTAGGCAGACTGAGGCTTAGACAGACTAGATAACTTACCTAAGTTCCCAACAGCCAATAAACGGCTAAGTTGATGGTAGGACCCATATAACTTCAAGATCTTGGCTAAATGTCACTCTGTTCTTTTAGGTAACAAGTCTGAAGAATACTGTATTTCATTTAGCCAATATAAGGAGTCATAGCACTTTTCTTCTTTTTCTAAAAGACAAGAACATAAACATTTTTAGACTTTGTAGGCCCTGTGGTCTCTGTCACTCAACACTCTGTGTTCCACTCTGTTATTAGTGGAAAACAATCAGAGACAATATACATAAGTGAATGACACTGCTGTGACTTATTGAATCCTTATTTATAAAAAATGGGTTACCAGAATGGATTTGACTCATAGGCCATAGGTTACTCACTACTGATCAATAGGAAATTATTAGAACATTTGAGGCCAGGAATAGATGTGGTCACTTTTGGAAAGCACTGCTCCAAGCAGGCTGATTCACACCAGAAACATCCACAGAGCATCCCAATTTGGAAGAAAAGATTGTACCTAGCAAGTGTCAAAAACAGAGTCACCTAATACTTTCACGTGTCACTCTTTTTATCCCTTTAATTCCTCAAATATTTGAGACCCTCTCATGTTTCAAGTACCTTTTAGGCATCAGAGGTACAACAACTAAGCAAAAAAAAAAAAGTTGCAACTCTAAAAATCCTTGCATACCAATGGGAAAAAATAAAGACACACTCAAATATACATATCAGGCAAGATTATGGTAAGCACTATGGAAAAAAGCTAATCATGGATAAATGGTCCTAGGACAATTCAATGATTTTTTTTCTTAAGATTTTAATTTTATTTGATAGGCAGATTTACAAAGAGAAGGAGAGACAGATCTTTTATCCACTGGCTCACTCCCCAAATGGCTGCAATGGAGCCAGGAGCTTCTGTTCCAGGTCTTCTAAGCAGGTGCAGGGGTCCCAGGGCTTGGGAAATCCTGCACTGCTCTCCCAGGCCATAAGAAAGGAACTGGAAGGAAAGTAGAACAGCCGGGACTTGAATTTGGCACTTGCAACGGAGGGAATAGACAACTGAGCCATCACACCAGGCCCAGAGGGTTCCTTCTTTGTGAGCTACTTTGGAGAAGTCACTCTGATAATGAGACTGGAGAACAAAGACTGTAGAATATGAGGAATGAACTGTGTAGACCACGTAGGGATATTTGAGAAGCTGTAAGTGTGTCAGTGTGACTGAAGTCTAGTACATGAGTAGGCTTTGATAGAAGAAGTTAGACAGATAACCAGAGGTCAGATGAAAATACGAAGGTAACAGGATATTTAAAACTCTCAGTCTGGTTTAAGATGTGGCTTTTAATGTGGTAGACTGAGATTGGGCAAACTTTAGAGTATAATGGCTTAGGATAACAGTGTCTTGATTGAAGTCTTGGTAAGCAAGGTAATTAACAAATGAATTGTCTTCTTGGAGAGAAGACTGTTGCCTGTGGTAAACTGAGTTGCAGAATTTCCAGAAGCAAAGACTAAAGATGTTTGTTGGTTTACAGTATTATCTGTCTTACCAAGGTTTTCCAAGAACAAATCACTAAGACACTTTGACAGAGGTAATCTCAGTGTAGTCCTAATTGCTGTGTCACATTGATGTAGGTGGATACATTTCTCATGTCTTTAAAAACATATTGAACATATTACAGCATGGTAAGTTACTGTCGTACTCCATTTGTGCTGCTATAAGACAATATCGCAGACTGGTTGATTTAGAATGAATAGAAATTTATTGGTTCACAGTTCTAGAGGCTGGGAAGTGCAAAGTCAAGGTGCCAGCAGCTGGCAAGAGTCACCACATGTTAGAAGAGCAAAGAGGTCCCAGCTTTTAGCAGTGTTACAATGGCCATTAAACTTCAATCCATTTCGAAGGAAACATTCAAACCCTAAAAATTACATTTCAAACTGTATAGAATAAATATAACATTAATATCATCCTGAGTACTTTTTCATTTGTTATCTAATTTAAACTTCACAACAATTTTACACATTAGATACTGCTTTCTAAGATTACAGATGAGAAAACTGAGGATATGAGAATTAACAGGTCTATTTTACTCTATTGAAGCTACTATAAAAAAAACAGCATGCAACAGGTAATGTTTAATGAATAGTAATTTCTCAAAGTTGTGGAAGCTGAGAAGCACAAGATCAATGTGCCAACAGACTCAATGTTAGGTGAGGGCTGATCCAAGATGAACCCTTATTACTGCATTCTTGGAGAAAGGCTAAAGGACAAAAGCTAGCTGGTGCCCTTCAACTCTAATCCATTCGAGAGAGTTAAATTCTGAAAAGCCTTACCTCTTAGTAGAGTTGCATGGGGATTCAATTTGACATGAATTTTGGAGGGGGCATAAACATTTATACCACAGCAATGCAGGGCTAGCACTGGGGACCAGTGGATTAAGCAAGTCCTGCCTACGCTATTTCACATACAGTTCCCTGCTAATGCACCTTGAAAAAGCAGCAGGAGATGGCTCAAGCAACTGAGCCCTAGCCACCCTTGTAGAAGACCCAGATGGAGTTCAGGCTCCTGAGTTTTGGCCTGGTCCAGTATAGTGGTTGCAGCCATTTAGAGATTGAACCAGTTCACTATCTATCCTTCTCTTTCTTTGTAACTCTGCCTTTCAAATAAATCTTTAAAAGGCCTGGTTTTATATAACTACAAAGTGACACAGCTGCGTTTAACATCCAGGTGTTTTGTTTTCTTTTTCCTAACCACTGCAAAACATTACCTCCTAAACAACAAAACAAAAAGCAGCATCTTTCCAACCTTACAGGACACTACTCTGCAATTTTGTGAAATTTCTCAATGCTGCATTTAGAAATTCAAAATCTTTATTTGAAATGGGAGAAGGGGTCAGATGATCCTATTGAAAAATCGGTCTTTTAAAAACAAATGGAAATAAATGGGAGGTGGCAGAAACTGACAAAAAATTGGCCTTTCTTATTTGTTTCCTTTTTGGAAATGACATGAGAGGTGGACACTAACAGGTTAGAAATACACACATACACAGTTAGACATTTGTCTATGGAGCTTAAACAGGAGAGAAGAAAATAAGTATCAGACTGCAGCAATAACAAAACAATAGTAGTGATATACAACCAATAAAAGACAATAAAAATTTCTTTTCATGGGAACAACACTGTGGTGTAGCAAATAAAGTCACTCCCTGAAACTCTGCATTCCACATGGCACAAGTTAGAGTCCCAGATAGAGTCCCACTTAGATCCTGCTCCCTACTAAAGACCTGGGAAAAGCAAAAGCAGATGACCAAAGTCTCCCCCTGCCAATCACATGGGAGACCCAGAGGAAGCTCCATTTGAATTCAGTCTGGCCCAACCTTGGCTGTTATGCCCATCTTGGGAGTGAGACAACAGAAGGGAGAGGAATTGTTCGCTCCTTTCTATAATTCTTTCAAGTAAAAAAAATAAAACCAAAAAAATTTCTCTCCTTGACCAAACTTTAGCTAGGTTCTTCTGAAAACTTTTCCTAAGTAGTTCTTCATTAAAAACAAAAATATATATATTTATTTATTATTTATTTTGAAGGCAGAGTGATAGAGGAAAAGGTAAGAGAGTTTGCATTGCCTGGTTGACTTTCCAAATGACCACAGCCTCCAGGGCTAGGCCAAAAATGGCTCCTCGTCTTCCACAAGGATGGTAGGGTTCAAGAGCACTTGGTCATCTGCTGCTGCCTACACAGGCACATTAGCAGGAAGCTGGATCTGAAGCAGAGCAGCCAGTACTCCAACCAGTGTGCCAATGTGAGATACTGGTATTGCAAGCAGAGACTTAAGCCACACTGCTGGATCCTAACTGTTCACTTTTAGGTTTCTATGCCCCTCTCTGCAACATGCAAATTCAGCAGGTCCCCCTCAATATCTTATGAGATTTCTTATTGCCCACCATCTCATAGGAGATGTTAAGCCACCTTGACCTGCCTCCACAAAAATTGTGTTAGGCTTGTTTAGGAAGAACACAGTCTGATGCCTGGTTTTTTTTTTTTTTTCAGTTTTTTTTTTTCATTCAGTGACCTCTACTCTAATACTTGCTGCAATTCCCAACTTTTCTTGTTGTACTCAGAGTTGATCCCAATTTTTCTCCTATACTGATAACTAGGAATACACTCTTTATTGTTCAATAATAATTGTGAATAAAACTTATTACTAAAGGAACACAAATAATATATTTTTATCTTTACAAAAGACTAATAATACATATTGGTGTTTATGCATATCCAGCAGTGAGCTGAGTCATTAGGTAACACTTGCACTAGATCAGGTTTCTCCCTGATATAAACATGGTGTCTGAAAAAAAAAATCATCAGAAAATAAGATTCTTCCCATGGATAGTCAACAAATTCAATATATTTTAAACCTCTACAAGCATTAACCATAGGGGCAGCCTGAGCCCTACATTTTAGGTATAGTTTGTAAGTGCACCAAGGTTGACACAAACCTGAATAAAGGAAGACAAGGAAGCAGAGATGAGACACTAAACTTAAATTTAGTTAAAAGAACATAAAAAGAAGCATTGCATCCTTATAGAATTTATTATTTTTTTTAAAAAAAATTATTTTATTTATTCATAAAGCATAATGACAGTGAGAGGAGAAAAGAGAGAGAAGCATTCACCGAGAGGCTCCATTCACTGATTCAATCTCCCAAATGATCAACAGCCAGGGCTGATCAAAACCAGGGGCCCAAAACTCCAATCAGATCTCCCACATGGGCAGCAAGCACCCAAGCACTTGGGCAAACTTCTGCTTGCATTCAGGATTCCAGCACTGCAAGTGGTGGCTGAATCCAGTATTCCAAAATGCTGGATCCCTGTGAGATTTCATGTGTGTATCTTGAAATGAGAAGTAAGGAAATCATATAAGGGAACTTTCTGTATGATGTAAGTCATCATAGCTCAATGCTTAGGAAGACATACTACACAGAGCAAATTTCTCCTGTAGGACAGGAGAGGATAATAATAGCAAATATTGTTCACTGCATACAAGTAGTGGTTGTAAAAGCTTTCCTATATTATCAGATTTGACCCTCACAGTAACTATGAGGCATGTGCTGAAAATCAGCCCTGCCTTGTGTGGAGAAGCACAACATAAAGGGAAGATAATTGAAATGACACCTGCCATGTGTGTGCTCATACCACATAAAACTGGGAAGATGAAGACAAACGTCTCTTGCCTATAGATTTATACATGTTTTTATAATTGCTGATGAAATATATATTTTAAATGTACCTAAATCCAAGTATATCTATTACTATTCAGCTATTTATTGAAAATGAGAAGCAATTATATCACATTCTCTCCCTGCCCCTCAAATTGGATTGCATATCATAAAAGTGCACCAAGGGTCAAATAAAAGTCACAAAAAATGCTTCTAAAAAAATAAGTGTTCTTTAAATCATCTAAGGAGGAGAGGGGCAGCTAGTACTGTGACACAGCACATAAAGCCACTGACTGTGAAGCCAGAATCCCATATGGATGCTGGTTTGAGTCCTGGCTGATCCACTTAGTTTCTAGCTTCCAAATAACAAGCTTGGGAAAAGCATCATAAGACGACCAAAGTACTGGGCCCCTACTATCCACATGGTGACCTGGAGGAAGCTCCTGGTTCCTGGCTTTCTCCTGACTAACCCCTGGCTTCCGTAAGCATGTAGAGAGTGAATCAGTGAATAAAAGAGCTCGTTCCTTCTGTCTCTCCCTCTCTTTAAATCTGGCTGTCGAATAAATAAATAAACCAACCTTTTTAAAAGAAAAATCCAAGCACCTTAATCTCTCTTTTGTCTTCTCTCACCCTTCCATCTTCTGCATAGGACAACACATGAGAAAGATTCTTGCTAGTGGCTGCAAACTCATATTGGACTTCTTTGCTCCCAAGAACTGCTACAATTTTTTCCAATTAAAAACTAAAACATCTAAAAAATATAGAATGAAATTCAGAGAGGGAATGAGTAATGTGTGTGTGTGTGTGTACGTTCATCTCATTTCTACAGAAACGATCAGAGATATGTTACATTTGCATAGTGTAGGAGACCAAAGCAGAAGGAAATATGAAAGCAGTCTCCACTTGTAAGCTTCTTCTCCCAGTATCAGGAACACTTAAGTCTAAATAACTAGATTTTTCCAAAGATTTATTTTTATTGGAAAGGCACATTTATAGAGAGGAGAGGCAGACAAAAAATATTTCATGTGATGGTTCAGTCCCCACGTGGCTGCAATTGCCGGAGCTGAGCCAATCCAAAGCCAGGAGTCTCTTCCAGGTCTTCCATGGAGTTCAGGATCCCAAAACTTTAGATCATCACTGCTACTTTCACAGGCATAAGCAATGAGCTGGAGGGAAGTGGAGCAGCTGGGACATGAGCCATAACCCATATGGGATCCAGGCACTTGCAAAGTGAGGGTATAGTCATTGCGCCATCTTGTTGGGCACCATCAAAATCACTAGAAAGGCTCATCAGTGAAGGCATCCACCTAAATCTGCACAGCTTCCCTAATCCTTGATCACCATGCTTTGACTCCTCTACATCCCCTTAACTGCCCCCCCCCAACACACACACAACACCTTTCTTTATTTCAGCTTAAGATGTCATCAAATGGCCTAGCATGGTGGCCTAGCAGCTAAAGTCCTCACATTGTAACATGCCAGAACCCCATATGGACACAGGTTCTAATTCTGGCGGCGCCACTTGCCACCCAACTCCCTGCTTGTGGACTGGGAAAACAGTCGAAGATGGTCTAAAGCCTTGAGACCCTGCACCCGCGTTGGAGACCCAGAAGAAGCTCCTGGCTCCTGTCAGACTGTCACAGCTCAGGCTGTTGTGGCTGCATGGGGAGTGAATCAACAGATGGAAGATCTTCCTCTCTGTCTCCTTCTCCATATATATCTGACTTTCCAATAAAAATAAATCTTTAAAAAACAAATATCATCTAAGCGTGATTTCAAGATAATTCAAATACTAGTGGAATTTATTGTGCCAAGAAAGTCACTTACTTGGGATATTGTAATCTACTAAGACCAAACATTATACTGAGGAGCCTTTCTGCTTATTCCACTCCTACCTCATCGGGGTTCATGCGGCTCTGCCCTACAGCCCAAAAAGAAAGAAGCCTGGCTTCACTCCCCTGCCCTATGTCTATGCAAGCTAAGTACCATACTATTTATAGCTTAAAAGAAAATTCCCCCTAAAATAAAGTCTTTTCTACTCTAAGTAGCCACCTCCTTGCTTTCTTGGAACCCTAAAACCTAATGTCTTTTTGTGCCAAAAGTGGGAGAAAGCAAATTCAAGGCAACTAGTCCATGGGGAATGTCCATTTCTCCAACTGCTCTTTTGACACGCCAAACTGGTCACAATCCTGAGAAGCCAGGTGAATTGTCTGGAGTCCTGCCCAAAGGACCTTCCCATACTTAATGCTCCATTCTTCTGTCCAAAACTCCTAGCGATAGGTTGGGATTTCTCTTTGGCCCTTATGGTCTGAACTCATTTAACCAATATGACACTTGGGTTTGCCTCACCATTCTAAGGTAGAGATTTTGAGAATACTCATTTCTTCCTCTTCCTTCCCTTTCTGACTCTCCAGAATTGACCCTCCCCCTACCCCCACCGAAATCAAACCTTCATAATGTAAAAGCAGAACCCAGCTTCCTGTCTGCCTCCCTTAGCACAAGGGTTTCTTGCCTGTGTTTTATGCAAGGAATTCACTGACTTAAGGGTGTGCTCCAGTTTGCTTTACGGGCTTCCCAGCACTGGACTCAATGAGTCATTTGCTACAGCAATAGATAAGAACTTCAATATTGTTCTAGAGTGATTTGGATAGTAGAATTACAGATCCAGGCAGAATGTAACTGCCACATTCATATAATACCCAGACCAACTGGACCCACCCAGCAATCATAAATTCCTTAATAAGCACAGCATCCTCGACTAATCAAAGGAAGCTCATGAACTCCACTGACCAATCAGGATTTTGGACACAAGGTGGTCAAGCACCTCTCAACTCTGATCCCAATATATGAAATCCTTCACCCTAATTCCTCAGAGAGCCCAGAAAATAAGCAATAACTGCCCAGATCCTTGTTCTGAGGTTTGCAATACTTTCTTCCATCACCTGAATGTCAGTGATGGCCTTTTTTGCATGTCAGGCAAGCACATATAGTTTTGGGTTATACAACAATGTCTCCAACCAGTTTGGGTGTTGTTTGGCAACACTACCCCCTTCCACATACGCCTACACAATAGTCACCCCAAAATGGAATCCTTAATCCCAAAATTCTCCAATAAACTTTAACAGTCATGGTAGAAAATGATCTAAGGTTCCCTATGTCGAAATATTTCTTTCTCCGTAATTGTCCTTTGCTCTGTTGCTTAGTAGATCCTCATTCCAAGGGCAAAAGTCAGAGAAGTTTACTTCCTGAGCCTTGAACATTGGAACCTGACTATGATCCTGTCGATCAAGCCACATTACCTTCTCTTCCTTACACTGCTTTGGCACCAGCGAAACATCTTCCTAACCTTCAAAATCAACTTCCCAGTCTCCTTCACCCTTGCCTCCCTCATATTCTCTCCACTTTACAAGTCCCTGCCAATATAACAGACCTCTTGGAAATCATCCTCTCTTCCCACACCTTCTCCATCTCCTCCTCTCCCCTCGCCCTCATTCTCTCACTCCTGCACTCAGTGATCAGTTTGATCAGTTCACACTCTCAAAAACTACCATCACTTACTCCCCACTGCCAATGGCCCTCTTCCCCTTCACTGCAATGACAGACTCTGATCTGGGCTGTCACCTCTCTCAAACTCCTAATGAGATCCCCACCTAGCCTGCCAGGTATATTGTCTCCATTAAGCTATGTACCCTTGCTTGCCCCAATCTAAATGACTATCTCTCTTAGGCTCTGTCTGAAGAGGTGCCCATCTGCTCCAATGGATGCCCTATCCTATTAAACCTTGCTATGTTACTTGCTGCTACTCTCTATCTCACATCTAAATTCTTTCTCGCACAAAGATAAAACCTTTGCTTCAGCCATTTCCAGTTAGTACACAGAATACAACCAGCCAAGAAAAACAAAAACAGTTGTAAGTTCTCAAGCCTTCTTTTATGCTTTCCCCTGCCTCATCTAGTGGAGGACAAAGTCCATTTGTGACCATTTCATGCAGAGGCTTGCCCATTCTCCTTTAAACTAGCCACCTTGCCATCACCCTGTCCTGCTCTCTTGTTCAGTTTCTTTGTCACATTAATGCAAGCAGGGAATCTTGTAAGAGATCTATGCCAACTTACTTTCAAACACTCTACCTGAGCCCTCCTGATCCAAGCTTATCTGTTCCGGTCAGTCTGTTCACTACTCGCTCTTCTTTGTCTCAAATGTGGGGAAGCAGGAAAGCTGGGTGACACAGCTCTTTGGCAGCAAAGGCCCAGCACCTAGTTTCAGTCTACCCTTCCTACTGAAGGAAACTACATACTTCCTTTGCTTGCATCTTTTAGAAAGCCTTGCCAAGAAGCGGTTGCAATAGGGTTTGTTTTAAACTGCTAGATCATAGACTGCACTGACAAGAATGGACACTCGGCCACTGTGCCCCGAGTTCATATATTTCTACTTGCTAAACTATAGAAGCACCTCCTTATCTATTTTAGATCCCTCCATTCTCCAAATATCAACATATGCCGTGTTAAATGTAAGCTCTCTGACAAATCACTGCTGCTTAAAGTATAAAAGGTCTGTGAAACCTCTGCTATACTTCTTAAGATGCTATAAACTGTTGAGTTGCTATTGTAATCCTAACTAGTTTAAGTCTTTTGTCATTCACAGAGCAATTCTCAAATATGTATGTCTTTTAACAAAGTTGTTGGTACTATGCTTAAATGCCTTTTCTTCTAGGTTAAATATTTTCCTGAGACTTCTAGCATTATGTGGAAATTGGCACAATAGTTTTGAAGACTGCCTCATTTTTTATCTTATATGAAAGAAGAATTTTCATTCTCATACAGCACACCAAATGTTAGAAAGTAGAGAAAACAGGGTACCAAACATTGGGAAGGAGGTGAAGAAAGAAGAAACAGGAAGTGAACTTATCATCAAAATGAGTTTCTTAGAGAGAAATTCACAGAGGGTGGCCATCTGCCCAGGCATAAACGGTATGAACACATGGCAGAGGCCCAATATTTCAGCAGGCTGGGTTTTGAGAGTTTGGGGTCTTGGCTGTTCCTAGTGATATGGGCTTAGGCAAGTAGCTACTTCCCTGACTATGTAATGCTTTCTGCCCACTTTCCCAGAGAATATCTCCCCTTACCTAGGACCTGGATGGCAGGGGGATGGGGGACAGTGTCACATAGCCACTCCCTTTCAAGTTCTTTAAGAGACCATGTTGGAGAGGGGCCCTCCTTCCCCTATCCCCTGAGGACAGAAGATATAAACCTCTTTTTCCCTCACCATTTTCCTTCCTGGCCTGTTTTTCCTGAACATGACCCACATGTGTATGTATTCCTCACCTTCTGAATAAATCTTTCCACTTTCTTAAACCATGTCAATGCTTATGCTTAAAATGCCTTTAAGTAAGAGGCAAGAACCTATGAAATAAATATTAGGCCCTAACCTAGACCCTAGAGGGTCAGGGAATTCCAAAATAATGGAGAAGTGTGTAGGGACCAGGG
The DNA here is from genome assembly GCF_017591425.1 of Ochotona curzoniae. Taxonomy (NCBI): domain Eukaryota; kingdom Metazoa; phylum Chordata; class Mammalia; order Lagomorpha; family Ochotonidae; genus Ochotona; species Ochotona curzoniae. Next base: position 12,180,818 of record NW_024465023.1, on the reverse strand, counting down.
CTAGCTCTCCACAGGCACTTCAACCTTGGTAGGTCTTGCTCCCTGGGGGAAGGAAATGCAGAGATTATATGGGGGTAGGTTAGATTTTTTTTGTTTTTGAACTCTAGTTTAAGAGTACCTCGTAGGAGATTTTCTATTTTTATCCCAAGGGCATAACGTTCAAACTTGTGTTCTTGATCCCTTCAGGAACAACTTAGATTGAAGACAGAAACCAGGCTGCCATAGGAACCAGGAGGTGGGCTCCTAGAGTAAAGGCTTGAGAAAATGGTGGAAGTGGTGTACCTAAGCACAATGAGGTTGAACAGAATAACTGCTAACAATCAACGAGATTGCAGGAAACAAACTCATCAGAAGTTCAGAATTGTAATCCTGTCTAGCTTGTTCGTGTGAGAACAAAAAGCCATCAGTGGGATGTGATCAGTAACTTTTTCTACTCTCATGATAAAACTAGAAACTCAGAAACACAGATAGCAATTTTGTCTTGCTAAAAGTACCTTCTGGATAGAAGTAAGCTTCTTGCACACTTAGAAACTTCCTCTTTTCTCATTCCTCTGGGAGCGGGGAGGCTGGCCTATCAGTCAATATAACCTCTTATACTAGAGTCTGCAACACTTTGGCTAAGTATAATTGTATAAAAATTATTTACCGGTTTCCTACCTGGATTCAAAAACTGCTTCAATGCTTGCAAAATTCAAAAAATGCTTTAAGAAACTGTGTACATTCTTTTATATATTTGGTTACTAATATGCTTATATTCTTTTAAAAGATGCTTGTTTCTTAATTTAGAAGCATGGAGGATTGGTTTAGCATGTATAAATAAACTCAAGGAACCAGTAAGTAGGGAAAAAAAGTTGTGGAGGAAGGTATAAGCCTGAACATTTATTTTGGTAATGGAAAGTTAAGAGAAATATCTGATAATTTTTTTTTGAGAAAGAGGAACTGAAGGATGCAGTATGTTGTAGACAGGTCGTGAAAGTTGGATGTTGTGTGAGGTTAGGATGGATGAGATTAGATGAAATTTAAAAGTTAGCTCTTCCACCTATAAAGATAGCAGGATTACCTGACTCTACTTCTTTGTTGCAGGACAATTTTAATTTGCCTCAGTGGTGGCTTAAATGCTTCTATCGCATACCAATACCTTTCAATCGAGGAATTTCTGCTTTTGGAACTGACCTCAGTAACAAAATACTATATATCTCAGGAAAGTTTCATGTGTTTTCTGCTGCCTTTATTGAAATTTACTTGCTTTCAAAAAACTTAAGGAGTAATCATTTACCTTACCTCCAATTACATTTGGTCCAAAGCTCTGGTTAAGATGCTCACATTTAACTTACTTTGAACAATGGTTTAAAACTCTGACAGTTCTCTTATATCTAAAGCTCTAAAATGGAATCTTTGACTTTGAGGTTTCTAGCTGGATCCCTGAAACTCTAAAAAGATCTGCTCTCAATTGGGAGCCTTAACAATTAAATTAACTTAATTTATGTAAAATGCATTGCTAGGTTATAAAGTGACAGTGATGGGGATACAAGGATGCTTCCTCCCTCATTCTCACCTTCTAACTGTAGCTGATTCTGCATTTGGACAGGGAGCTGGCTAAATCACCCCACAATTCCATTCTTGCTTATAACCCTGCCCTACTTTCTCTGTAGCCAGAAAAAAAAAAATCAGTTAAATATATTTAATAAAGGTAAAACTGTCAGCCACTTCCTATTTGGAAGACCAGCCTTTAGAAGATTAGCCTTCAGCCCCGGTGTAAAAGCCATTACTATAATAGGTAGATGATACAAAGTGACTGCCATATTTGATCATATCTGGAAAGATGAACAGCTGCTTTATGTGGTGATCTGCCACCAAAAGAGACCAAATCAGGGCAGTCCATTCCCAAAATAGCAGCTGTTTATGATGCAAAAAGCCAGAGTACTGAACAAACAGCTGCCAGGACAAAGAGGCTGGCTGTAAAAAAGCCATGCTCACTCTGCCGAAAAAAGCCAAATGCAGACCTCCTAGTCAAAATCACAAAGCCCCTTGGCCCTATGCTTAAGAAATACTTCACTCAGGTGGCATCGCTATCAAGGGGATGGCCCCAGGTCTTTGTTTAGTGCTTTGGTAGAATTGTATATTTCTGTACCCTCTGTTATTAGCTAGATAATATGTAGCTGATATGTATGTGAAAGTAGCTAAATTAAAATGGGAATGTTGTGTTGTTAAATAATCAAAAGTCTTGTCCTTGCTCATAACTTTTTTGCGGGGTGCGGAGGGGGGAAGCAGGTGCTCCAGCCCTCGGTCTGGGGACATCCCAAGAGAATCTCTCCAACCCTGCAATTACAACCTTATTAGGTGAGTCACAACCTTCTCCCAGGGCAGTTAAGGGAAACCTTTCCTGCACAAACCAAGAGGGCTAATAAGTCCACTGTAAAATTCTTGGAGGAATTTCAGATATTCCAGGGCAGGAAGCCGTCTCCCAGGTATGCCACATACTATGGACAAAACATGACTGCCTCTTTAAGGACCTTTCTCTTTCAACCCTCAATCTAAAGCCACTCCAATCCTGTTGGAGTGATGGGCCTTATTGGATCATTTTAACCTTTAACCATCATAGCTGCTAAACTGTCAAGCTTTCCCTCCCATATTCATTTTCCCAAGTTAAAGCTCACTTTAACCAAGAAGCGAACAACTGGGCTTCTAACCCCAGTAGCCACATCTCTTTATAGCTGTCCCAGAGACTTGAAAGGGACAAGTTCCTACAGTATTGTGAGAACCCACATGTCTGATCTTAGACAGTTCCTTCATCCTGTCATGATCACTCTCAAAGCTGCCACTCCTGCACCTGGGTAAAACAAGAATTGCTCACCTTCCTGTGGGACTCTTTCCTCCAGAGCAAATTCAAGTGTACTCCTAACGGCCTTCATCCCTGCTTAGTCTGTTAAGCTCCCTCAGAATGCTAACATCTAAACATGCTTATCATGCTGCTTCACCGGCCGACTGCCCTGCCTCCCTTCTGCGCAGTCCCCGGGCAGGATTTCTAGCTACCCATCACTTATAATGTATACTTATTCTCACCTTCTCACACGTAAACAACTCAATCACAAGTTTTACCAAAGACTGCTGGCTATGTCTCTATTCTCCTCCACTTACACTGCATCCCCTGCCCCACAGACCTCCCTAGATTAATACCACAGCATATCTCTCTGCTAAAATGAAGAAAGCAACATTTTCAGATGTAGCAAGAATTTATCCTACAGTTCAAGTGGATCAGGCCTTTATGCCTTTTAAGGACTATGTGTAAGTAACATAAATTTCCTTATCTCAACTCCAATTCTTGGCCCTCTTACCATCAATATACCACTCCTATCTAAAATCCCTTTTTGTATTTCATGGGCCCACTTTGAGGGCACTTTATTCTGATGAATATCACTCCTGAGCTTTGTAGTGTGATGATTCAGATTACTGGACCCTCAGACTACGAGGCTCACTGGGTCAATTATTATGTCTCTCCCTAGTCTAATGGCAAATTCATACAACTTGTCTTGTTCACAGAGCCTCCCATTCTCTGTGCCCAGCATGGTGCCTACCCCACTCCAGGTTCTGTGTAGCTCAACTCTCCCAGTAGTGCATAGGCCATTGCTCTACATAGCATGGCTTCTTTCCCTTGACACCTACTTTGGAAACTAACAGAGCATAGTGCCTTCTTCCAAAGACATAAAAATTCTATTGCTCCATTCCTCATACATACGTATCCACAAACATCTTATTTTCTACAAAGATAATATATCAAGAGCAATTCAAATGAACTCCCCGCAACCACTCGCAGGAGTCAAACTGGCAGGCACTCTTAACAATTCAGATTGAGTAAGGAGTGACATAAGGCACTTAGGTATTTCAACATTCATTTTCCATCCACCTAACAACAACATGCTTACATAAACAGGGGCTCTTTTGTCCTTTGTAGGTTCAACACTTCTCTGCTTTCCTACTACGTGGACCTGAACTTGTATTCTTATCTGTCTCCCAGTGTGAACATGGCTCACAATAATACATTTTTATCCATTTCTCTAGCCAAAATATTCTCTACAAAAGAGTTGTTACTCTATATTCTTATTAGCCATTAGGATGGACACAGGAGTAGCAACACTTGCCACATTCCTTTCCTATTACTAGGCCTTTTCTAAAGATATGCAATTCAGCCCAGACGAAACATCTCAAGGCCTTTTAAGGCTCAAGATAAGTTGACTCCTTGGCAGCAATAGGTGTACAAAATCATTGGACCTTAGACTTGTTCACAGCAAAAAGAAAAATGTTCATTTGCAGAGGAAAAATGCTTTTGTGTGAACCGATCTTGTCTTGTTCTTGATGCTACTTGCAAGCTGACAGAGAATCCAGAATGCAACGATAGACATCTGGCTCTTGAAACAACTGGTTCCAAAAAGCCCTCCTGGCTACTTTGGCTTGTGTCACAGTCTCACTATGTCAACTTAAAAAAAAAAAATGGGGGCCCGGCGCGGTGGCGCAAGTGGTTAAAGGTCCTCGCCTTGCACGCCCGGGATCCCATATGGGCGCCGGTTCTAATCCCGGCAGCCCTGCTTCCCTTCCAGCTCCCTGCCTGTGGCCTGGGAAAGCAGTCCAGGACGGCCCAAAGCTTTGGGAACCTGCACCCGCATGGGAGACCCGGAAGAGGCTCCTGGCTTTGGATCGGCATAGCATCGACCGTTGCGCTCACTTGGGGAGTGAACCATGGGACGGAAGATCTTCCTGTCTCTCCTCTCTGTATATCCACCTTTCCAATGAAAAAATAATAAAAATAAATCTTTAAAAAAAAAAAGGAATATATCCTTGTCCTTGGTATATTTTCACCTTTACTCCCAACCCAGCTTCCAATTAATTGTACACACTGGGAAGCAGCTAATGATAGCTAAGTGTTTGGGTCTTCACCACCTTCATGGGAAAGCTGGATGGAGTTCCTGGCTCCTGGCTTCTGCCTGGTCCAGCCTTGGCTGTTTTGGGTGTTTTATAAGCGAATCAGTGAAACAAAGAAACCCCCCATACCTCCCTTCCAAATCGCACTGCCTTTCAAATAAACAACAAAAAATAACCCACATTTTTTAAAAGTCCATGCTGACGTGTGAAGGGAGAAGGCTGACTAATGGTTACTACTGGATAGAAGTATGTACTTTCGGGATTCTTTTGCACAGTAGGGGGACTGTAGAGAACACTATTACACTGCATGTTGTTCTCTAAAGTAATCTAGAAGATAACATCTTGGATGCTCTTGCCCTAATTAAGTGCTGAATATTTGAGAATATAGATATGCTTCCCCTGATTGGACAAAATATACGCAGGAATTATTATGGTTAGTGGTGCATTAAGCCTGTGATTATAAAATAAATTGAAATTTTGTTTTTGCAAAACAGAAAAGGAGGGGGATGGATGGAAGAAGAGAGGAAGGGAGGGAAGCCTGGTTATTTTCTCACAAAGTATCTATCAGGGGCTGGTGCCAGGGTGTAGTAGGTTAAGTCTCCACCTGCAGCACTGGCTTCCAGTGTAGGTGCTGGCTTGAATTCCAGCTGCTCCACCTCTGATCAAGCTCCCTGCTATGTGCCCGAGAAAGCAGTGCAAGATTATCTAAGTCCCTGGGCGCTTGAACCTATTTGGGGAACCTAGAAGGAACTATGGACTCCTGGCTTTGGAACAGCTACTTTGGTCACTGTGGCCATTTGAGGACTAAAGCATTAAATGGAAGATCATTATCTCTTCCTCTTTTATTAGATACACACACACACCTATATGGGAACTCTGAGGGGGGAGGGAACTGGGGAGGGGATAAGGAAAATCCCAGGGGCCTATGGAACTGTATTATAAAATGATAATAAGAAGAAATAAAAGATTAAAAAGAGGAAGGTACAAAGCATGATAATACATGTAGCTATTTTTATATTTCACTTTTTACCTATACCATAGGTGCTCAGTGAATAGATGAATAACGGATGGGGTGAAGATTAACAGCAGCGGAGTGCAGAATAAATTGGGAGAGACAGGAGGCAGAGTTTGGAATTTGCTAGAATAACAATATTGAGAAATAAAGGGGTTTTGAAAAGTGGCAAACAGAAAAATGGAGAATGCAGAAATATATGTACAGCTTTTGGAATCTGATATGTGTGGGGAATGGAGAGAAATCAGACTTCTGAGTCAGTATCTAAGCAAATGAATTATGGTAACAAGCACACAAGTGGAAGAAAAGTTCAAGGGGAGACATGATGAATTCAGTTGGGTCATTGGGGTAACTGAAAGTATTCCAAAGGAGTAGAAATTCAAAAAGATCTCTTACTTTTCTGTTATTGTTGTTGTTCTAATTTGTATAAACCCAGAGGATACTCCCACAAGGACTACACCCAAGTTATCTAGAGATAACAGCTACTGACTAAGGGAGAAGAAGTGGGAAGATGCAGAAATTTATTGTTATTGGGAATTAATTGGAAAAGATACAGCAAAACATCAGAAAGAATATAGTTGATTCAGAAAGCCATTAACAAAGACTGTGTCTCAGGGTCTTCTTTTTTAGCCTAGCTTCCTATCTCTCACTCTGAACGCTGGCAATTCTACTCCATCCACATGCTGAGCCTGCCACCTGTAGCAGATACCAAGTTAGCTTTTGTTTTGTTTTTGGCCCAGATTTCCTCCAAGCCTCTATTGCCTTGTCTAACATTTTGTTTATTTTTAAATTATTCAAAGGACAGACGTAAACATACATACACACAGAAAGACAGAAAAAGAGACTGAATGAGAGTAAGAATCTTTCATCCACTAGTTCACTATCCAAATGGCCAAAACAGCTAAGGCTGGGCCAAGGTAATAGCTACAGGTGACAGAAATACAAATACTTAAGCTATCATCTGCTACCTCTTAGCGTACACATTAGCAGAAATTTGGGTCAGAAGCCAAAGAGGCCGGGACCTGAGCCAGGCACTCTGATACGGGATGCACACGATTCAACCAAGGTGCCAAATGTCTTTTCTACCCTTTCGGTGGATCCCTCAGCTTTGCTGTGCTTTCCCCGCCAATTAGTTCACAAGAGGGTATTTTTCTGAGGACTTTCAAGAGGATCTTGGAGTCCCATTTGTCCCAGAGCCTATGGAATTGTATAATTTTTTTTTAAATAATAAAAAAGAATAACATTAATTCAAAATGAAATACAAGTCTTGTGCATTTAAACATGTCAAATGCTGCACAGATTCATGCTTAATAAGCAGAAATTTTTATCAATATATCTATGAATTTACTTGACAGAAAAGTATTTTATCTTTTAAGCCAGCTCTTAAAGGGAGAAGCAAATACATGAAGTGAAGGTGAGTTTTCTTTTTCATTTTTTTCCCTTGTGACTCGAACTGAACGCAGCACATTTTATACACTGGCTCAGAGGCTAAATTTCATTTCCACAATCTCAGCAGCAGCCCATGGTTTCAGTACCAAATGTTAGTTATTTGAAACAGTTTAAGTTCTAGTTTTACATTATTATTATGTGCAGCGAATTCCCACAACCTGGTTCTTTACCGTGAGCCGAAAACACCAGACGCAACGAGGTATCTTAGGTTTATTCCAGTGGGGCAGGAACAGGACCGGACGGTTGGGAAGCCAAAAGGAGAAGAGAGAGAGAGCACTTACCTGGGGGCCTTTATGTCATTCAGGTGAGCCTGCAAGGTGTGGGGGCGGGGACTGGGAAGGATTGATTGCAGGCCCAATGGGATTGGCGCCTGAGACTGTCACAGGTGATTACCTAAGAATGATTGGTAAGCAGGTGGAGCTGGGGAAGGGGCTGGCAGATTGGCGGTTGAATTCTCAGGTGAAATGGGTGATTGGTGGATGGCTGGACTAGCGTGAATTTTGTCAGCTGTGAGGAAGAGGAAATGGTGCTGGGTCCAGGGTGGAATATTCGAATAACTCCTTACAGCCCATTTGAACCTGATTCAAAGTTGACTATAATCCAGCAGTTAGTAGTATACATATATTTATTAATGGGCAGGCACTGGGTGTCATTTTTCCAGTACTTCCTCTACTAATCTAGGTATGAAATGTGATTTTCAGGCAACTCAACATGCATGCAATGAAATGAAACATAACGGGCTTATTTCAACATCCACCCAACTTCTAGTTTTAGCTAACATTCACTTTCTCTTTTAGGTCTGAGGAATTTCAAGAAGGAAACATTGGCACCTGAAGTTTCTTCTTGAGCCGGGGCAGAGTCCCCAGTATTTTGGCTAAGCTTCTGGCTATCGGTGTCAGTTGTCGAAAAGATGATCCTGTTATCAGGACTCAGGTGCAAGTAAATTTAAACAATATGCACTAGGAAAAATCTGGTTTCACAATAGGAAAATAGAGGAGGGGAAGAAAAGAAGCAAGGGCGTGATTGTAAGTAAGCCAAGTCCTTTCCTTAGTTTGATGCTGAGTAAATCACAGTTCAGAGTATGTGCTGTTTCACAGCAAACAGCTGACATTTCTTACTAGTGTACAATCTAGACCTGGCATAAGGGTCCCTAGATGGAGAACAGCCAGCAAAGGGAAGAGCCAGAGGTACGTGTTAGCACTTAGCTAGTTCCAATTGTTTTGCTTGACAAAGTAGACCCAGCAGCTTGAGGTCAGGCTTTAAAAGAGAATCTCAGGTGTGTGCTATCAACGTTTTTAAGCACAGAGAGAGAGAGAGAGAGAGAGAGAGAGAGAGAGAGAGAGTGAGAGAGAGAATGCAAGTGCTCAGAAATGCTAAAAGGGATCCAACAGTGTACTCAATCATCCCTTCTTGCCAGGTACCTTCTAATTGATTTCATTAGGCTAGAAAGCACAACTTCTTTGGCTGCTCCCCAAGTTTAAATGGTCCACTATAGCCCTCATGCCTTGCCTGGCTTCCTGGGTCATCACATCTCAGCCTGAACTTCAGTCCCTTCAGGTACCACTTATTTGCCAAGGAAGATCCAATATGGACTAATTCTTTTTCCTTCTTTAATTTAAAATCAAAGGACTTGTGACATATGCTTAATAACCACTGTATGGTTATTTTTAATTCCTTTTCCTTTTACATTTTTCCTATTTTTTATTTTAGTTACGTATTTTAAAGGTCCATGCATTAAAGATTTGATGATGCATCTCAAATACATCTAAGATTTGATGAAGCTGTCTAAAAATAAAATTAGACCAAAGAATATAATCAAATAGTATTAGAATGAGGCAGAATACCAAGGAAGACTTGGATTTTTTTTTTTTACCTCTGTGAAGCATTCTTTCCTTATATAAATGGGAGAAGAGGCTTTCTGCAATCAGGGTCTTACATAACCTACAAACTAGAATAGGTCACAGAATTTCTACATTGCCAACATTTACAAAGAAAGGTGTGGAAAAGTTACAACAGTATTTTAGATTTTATTGCTGGCTTTGAAGAAAAGAAGTTCTGGTTTCCCTGACTTGCCCTAGGAGAAACAGGCTTCTATGACTTGCCTCAGGGGAGAATGAATGGAGAGAAGAAGGCAGATGAAGTTCAAAGAGAAACAAAGATCAAAGGGAAGGCCTTCCAAACCCTTCATTTTAGGGTTTTCTGAGTTCATGTCACCATCTCGCTCCTTAGCAAAATTTGAAGGAATGCATAATTCTTCCTCCCCAGAAAATTCCCCTTAGTGTTGCTAATTCACCAAGATTAATCCAGAAGGACCACAAACACTAGAAAGTAAGCACTGCAGCATCCCAGTTCACTTACTAGAACTTGGCAAGATGAAATCAAGCTGTGTCCTCAGCTTCTCTTTTCATACATGCTTGGGTATGCCTTGAATCCTGAGGAGTCAATGATTTATCTCCTAGGAACGATTTTCCACAAAGATGAAAAAGTCATATGGACAGAGTTTGGCCAAGGGCAGTGGATGATTTCTGAGAGAAAAGGGCAATTATGAAGAGAGTCATTTATTCCAGTCCTGCAGGCCTGCTCCTAGAACTTCATGTATAAACACCAGCATGAGGAGGCTCTACTAACAGGAGAAATTAAAACGCAATGTATAAGGGTATCAGTATTACAAGACCTTGACCATGTTAATTCCAGTTCCATTATAAGTGATAGCAACCAATATGGCATTGCTGGTTCACTCCTCCAAGGCATGATAAATGCTGCATTTTCTTTCAAAATTTATAATCTAATTATCTAAAGCCATGCCTTAAAGATAAAATATGTTGTAATCAGAAAATAATCTCCACATCAAAATCAGTGAACCAAGGCTCTGAAGTACTGTAACTTTGTGAATTGGCATTGAAGAGGGAAACTTTAGCTCATTTAACCATTTTAAAGGAAAATGCAGACAGAATGACGAGTACAGAAGTACTTAAAAATAAAATTATGTCTGAAATATTTATGTAAAAATAAGGTACCTGAATTTTATTATTTTTATCACTTGTATGAAAAATAATTGGACAATGACTATATGCAGCTCCCTTTCCTATTACATTTATTTTCCTTATGGCAGTGGTTGCTGGTCCTCAAATTTGTGATAATGACAACCTCCATTAACTTTATAATTTTTAACTATGGTGTTCTATACTATATATACATATAAAATATTTAATTACTGGGCCCAGCACGGTAGCCTAACGACATAAGTTCTCACCTTGCACATGCCAGGATCCCATATGGGTGCCAGTTCTAATCCCAGCAGCCCCACTTCACATCCAACTCCCTGCTTGAGGCCTGGGAAAGCAGTGGAGGACGGCCCAAAGCCTTGGGACTCTGTACCCGCGTAGGAGACCAAGAAGAGGCTCCTGGCTCCTGGCTTCGGATCAGCTAGGCTCGGGCTGCTGTGGTACTTGCGAAGTGAATCATCAGATGGAAGGTCTTCCTCTCTGTCTCTCCTGCTCTCTGTATATCTGAGTTGCAATAAAAATAAATAAATATTTTTATAAAATTGGTTACACCAAGCTAAATGGCCAATAGCAATACTTGGGAATTTCCATTGCTCCATATCATCAGTCTGAATCAGATTTTCATTGTTTGTTAATCCAATGGATACTGTGACATTTAAATTGTCTTTTATGATTACTAATTTGACTGTCAAATATATTCCTGAATGCTCTGATTTTTACACTGCTATAAATGTTATCATTATTTAAATATTTTCCATTTAAAAATAAATTTTTGTGTTATAATTTATATAAAAAATTGCATCCATTTAAAGTGTGTACTTCAATGAGTTCTCATAAATATATGGCCCCAGGTAACCACCACTGCTATCAAGATAGATCATTTCTATCACCTTAGAAACTTCCATTAGATACCCCTTTGTGAATACATAACCCCAACTGCCATCACTGAACAATCAGTTTTCCTTTAAAGGTTTAGGGTAGTGTTCTCTTAGACCTTTACATGAATATAATCACACAACACAAAGCTGGCATTGCTAGTCTCTACGATGCCTTTTGGTATGTATAAAAGCCCTTATGGAGCTCTTTCCACATGACTAAGGTTAGATTAAAAAGTGAAAGGGGTTTTCATCTTGGTATATTTCACTCTCACTCTCTTGGACTGTCTTTTCTGAAGGAAGCTATGTCCTGCACAGCCCTAGGGAGAGCTCATGTGGCAAGGAACTACACAGCCCTCTGCCAATAGCCATGTGATTAAACTGAAGAGCAGATCCCCTACCTTTGAACAAGTTTCAAATGATTTACACCTCTAGCTAAAACTTGATTGCCACTTCATAATAGTCTCTGAGCCAGAATCACGCAGCTACACCATTATCAAACACTTTGAAAACTAAAAGTCCCCTCCTCAATCACTACTCAAACATAAAATGTGAAGAAATTTCTATTTTTCTCTTGCCAATCCATCTTTTTATTTTTATTTATTTATTTTTAAACAGAAGTTCATTCCAACTAAGGATTTATGGAGTTATTTTTTTCCTTCACCTTGCTATACCAAGAGAAAAGCATCACCCTTATGTGTGAATTCTTTGAAGACTTTCCCAGAGATAAACCTGAATGAACATGGCTTGATAACTTTCCTCCAATATACTACACTTATCTCATACCTCTCTTTGTCTTATCATATTGCTCCATAACTTTCCATTTTTCATCAAACCAAGCATAAAAAATACTCAGTTCTGACTGCCGCACTAGGTCTTCATTTGTTTATCAAGTCCCCTGTGTCATGTGCAACTGTTACTTACATTAAATAAACATAAATGCTTTTCTCTTGTTAATCTGTCTTAAGTCTGCTTTAAAGGAGCACCAATCAAGAACTCAGAAGGTGTAAGATCTTGCTTGTGTCCCACACTGGTAAACGAAGTGCATCTTTTTTCTATAGATTTGCAGTATTTCTAAAGTCTGTATTGAATATATTAATTTAGGTGTAGATTCCTTATTTTCTAAATACATAATGTGTCATCTGTGAAAAATGATAATAAAATGTTCTTTTCACAAACTTACTATTTAGGGAAACGTTTTCTTGCTCTATTTCACTGACTACAGCATCAATTGCAATATGGGATGAAATAATGATAATCGTCATTCATGTCATATTCCTGATCCCAATTCACCATTAATATAATGTCTGCTTTAAGGTTTGCTCTTATCCAAAAGAATATATCAAAGCAATAATGAAGATTGTTGAATTTCATTGTTTCTTATTTTCTGAAACTACTGTTGGTAATCATACATACAGTATGTGTATATGTGTGTATGTGTGTGTATGTATCTGTTTTAATCTGTTAATGTGGAGAGTAACAGAAATTAATTTTCCTATGTTCAATCATCTTCGTGTTCCTGGAATACTGCCACTATAACATAATAAATACTCTTTTTGAAATATTGCTGACTGGTTTTAATATTTTACCTAGCATATTTGCATCTGTAATAACGAATGAGATTGTCCTTCAATTATTTGCACTGCGTTAGAATGGTTTTGGCCATCAAGGTTACCCTGGATTTGGGACTTGATAAACAATACCCCCAAAAAATACCCCAAAGTATAACACTTGGGAAAGCTGAATACTTTAAACTGAAGAACACTGGAGGAGCCTTAAAAGCAATTCTTTTTACATTTTATTATTATTATTAATAAAACTGTATTATTTTATAATACAGTTCCATATTCCCTTATCCCATGCCCAATTTCCTCCCCCTCCCACCCTGTTCCCCTATATCATTACTAACATACAGTTCTTCATACACAGTCATATGTCCATCATTGTGGGCATGGACAATGGCAGAGAGTCCAGAATTCTATTGTCAAGATATAGTAAACAATTTCATTGTAAGTGCATCTTTGTCTAGAAGCAGAAATGCATACTACACTGCATCCTCACATCTGGATGTTAGTCTCCACTTCACAGCTACTGTACATCGCCTTAAATGAAAAGTCATAATACAAAATCAATAATAGAAAGAAAAATAGAAATTTACAATGCCATGAAGTTAAATGACATTAAAAGCAATTCATCACCTCACCCTGCTCAACTTTATCCAGCTTCTCTCTCTTCCCCAAGGCAGGCACAGAAACAAAGAATCACTCTTGCCTGAAGCAGTTCACACAGACTGGAATTCCTCTCCATTAAATGCAGCATAAAAACTACAGATCTTTTGTGTTTGCTTTTTTTTTTAAGATTGATTTATTTTATTGTAAAGGAAGATTTTACATAGAAAAGCAAAGATGGAAAGATCTCTGTCCATTGGTTCACTCCCCAAGTTGCCACAATGGCGGGAGCTGACCCAATCCTAAGCCAGGAGCCTCTTTCAGGTCTCCCACACGGTGCAGGGTCCCAAGGCTTTTGGACGTATCTTCTGCTTTTCCAGGCCACAAGCAGGGAGCTGGATGGGAAGTGAAACCAGTTCCCATATGGGATTCCGGCGCTTGCAAGATGAGAATTTAGTGGCCTAGCCATCACATCAAGCTTACAAAACCTAGAGATGTCACTAACCTTCCCAGTAAGAGTTAAAATAAAGCAATTATCTATCCTACCCTATGTCATGGTAGATCCTAACACATTTCAGAAGGCGGCTATTCCTGTAGCAAAAAATAACGCAACACAGGCCAGAAGCCGCCAAACAAGACTTTCCAGATTTCCCCCTCTGGGGATATTTCCATTTGGTCACAGCCTCTTTTTCCTTTAAAAAAGATTCTTTCTTGGAAATGCACAGACTAAGGGAGACACAGAATTCCATCCTTCCATGTTGCAGCCTGAGGTAGGGCTCGAAGCTCCTTTCTCTAGTTACTGGAGCAATCATCAATAATATTATAATATGAGCTCTTTAATAAACCAGTGTGAATATGAATTCATACTAAAAGGATATACATCTGCTTCCTGTGGAAAGTTGAGAAATATTATCTCTCTTCAACAAACTTTAATCTAAATTCATTACCTGAAGGGTTTTTGACTACACAGATGATTTATTTGCAAATCATAAAACATCTGACTTGTGGGTACAAATTTTCAGGTATATTTTTGACATTACTTTCAGTACATTGGGAAAAGGGAATTAGACAGATTTACTCTCATTTAACTAATATATTGGGAATGCTGAGTTGGCTGGGGGCAGAGAGAGATCTTCCATTTGTTAGTTCATGCTCTAAAAGTCCACAGAGGTCAGTTATGGCCCAGAGAGAACACAGGAACCAGGAACTCCATCTCATGTGAGAGGCAGGGGCCCAAGCACTTGCTTCATCTTCCACTGCCTTCTCAGGCATATTAGTAAGGAGCTGGATCAGAAGCAGAGCAGTGGGTACAGAAACCACTACACTAATGAATGGGATGTTGGTGTCACAAGCAATGACTTAACCCAGTGTACTACTAGGCCAACCCTGGTTCAGCCTTCCTTGATGGTACAGCTATTTGAGGCCATGCATTTACAGTACTGAGGTATCTTCTCACACTTTTATACTTGGGGAGATCTTGGACTTTATTTTACCTAAACCCCACCAGGATATAATTTGTCCTACTTGGTCAATATCCTCAGGACAGTGTTGAATACAGCACTTTCCTTTCCCTCTGGTTTTCTGTCCCACCTGGATTTTGTCCTGATAATTCCCTATCTATCAGTTCTTTACTACTTTCAAGAACTCTCACAACTTTGTATTCTCAGGTATTTTTAGCAATAGGATGAGTCCAAATTTCTGAACAGCTATTTTATCCTCAGCTCCTATTTATACTAACCAGAATGTGACTTGGTTATGCTGGCTTTTACTTTGATGATTACCTCTGAGAATATTTCTAGGGAAGTATGATCTTGAAGGTACTTACGTCTTTCTGTTTTTTGGGAGCTAGGACAATGGGAATCTATTTGGATAATGATCTGCTGTTAGTGATGGTGTCAGGGATCAGAACATGGTACTCCAACTTATGGCACCTTCGCAAGCCTAAGTACTTTGAATGAGAAGGATTATAGATGCAGAAAGGTCTCTCTGACCTTCCGCATATTACCTTTTCTCTCTCAAAGTGTTTGTGGGACTAGAATTCCCCCACACGGCAAACCATAGGACCTAGGAAATTGACTCTTTGGCCTCCTCCATTCTCACCTGAAGATCTTAATGTGGTAGGTGCCATGCTCCATAACCAGGGAAAAGGAATGTCACATAGAAACAGGCAAGAGAATCTGATTAAACAGGCCTTGCTCTGTGCTCCTGGCTTACAACCTTTACATCACTCTCTTTTTCATTCAATCATATTTCTACAGACTTGTTTAACCTTATTCAACCATTAAGCATAAAATACTAAATTTTCCCTGAGTTGTTTTCGTTTCTGAAAAATGCTTCTGTGTAATGTAAAACTTTTATTGAACAATTTTGTTAGGTTTTGTTGTTGCTAATTGTGTTGCTAATTTATATCTTGTTACAGTGAAGTCAGCAATGAACCTAACAAAGGACAAGGAAACAATAATACTGTTTTTCCTGTACATTCCCAGTGTATTTGTACAACATTTAACCTAGAGAAAAAGTTGTTGATTTCAAACTGATGAAATTTACTTAACATTTCAAATTAGTATTATATGTGCTTTTCAATTTAAGATTCTGCAAATGGGTGCTAATTATTTTAAAGGTAGGAATCAGGATTATTCTGTCACTTGAATTCCTACAGTGTACTACCACAGAATAGTACTTTACTGATATTTGTTAAATGGGTAAATTAATGAAATTGGTAAAGTATCCCATGATGTATTTTCTACTACCTCTACCAGCTATCATAAAGGGTTTCCTTTTAATTTTTTCTATTATGGTGGGAATCTTTCTAAAAACGACCTAAAATACTACCGTTTCCTTATATAGTCTAAAAGTTATTTGGGAGACTGGGAGCACAGAAAGAGAATAGCAGTTAAAACTCGTCAGAAAAGCAGAATTAAAAATAGAGGTATGTTAGTGTCCTTTGAAATTCTGATTAGTTAAGGAACTCTAGTGAGGAGATTAGGCTGCTGCAAGGAAAGTTCCCTGCCTCCACTTCCCTTGGAATAGGAGGATGTACATGAAAAGCCTGTATGAAAGAAGTGAAACAAAATCTGAGGAAATGTGCTATCTCAGTGTTTCCTCTGTGATGAGGCACACAGGCATTTAAGAAGCTTCACTATACCATTTATGCAAAACGCATGCATTCAGCAAAGGAACAGCAGCTATTTGGCTTCCCCGGGGATATATGCATGAATTAAGTTGCCTTCCAGAGAGCACATGAATTCGGGAGGAATGATCTCTGCCCATGAAAAACTCCAAGTACAGAGATTCAGAGAAAGAAAAGCTTTTCTGCGTGGGAGTGAGTGCATGGGGGTAGTGGAACAGTGGGGACAGTAGAATTCTGGGAACAGTGGAATGGTGCTGGATATACGGACAAATTGATGTATTGGGGTCTTGTATTAAAAAAAAACCATATTCACTCTTGACTGCCCCTTTTATTCATCTTCAGGACTTGAAAAGCTATTTAAGATTATTTAAAAATTGTGTATATCATACTACCAACAAAATTTCAAGCAAGTCAATTCAAACAGCTCTCTCTTCTTAAAGATGCTTGTAAAAGAAAATATTGGGTCTAGGTAGCACTGTTTAGCAGGAGACATCAGGAATACAGGCAAATGACCATTAGTTTCTGGTTTAAGGTCTATACCTTCCTGACTGATGAACTGATACGGAAAGGTAAGCTGAAAAACTCCCCAGCAGTTGTGAAACCTCATGTGCTTTATTAGACAATTACTTAAACAATTTAGTAGAAATGCTAATTATTTTCCAAAAGGATTTGAAATTTGTTACAGTGTTCTTTCTCGAGCCATGTCTGGGTACATTTTTTCCTCAGATCCTACTTTTGACCCAAACTATCTTAAAAAAAAAGATTTTGTTAGAAAAGGTCTGGTTGTACATTTTTAAGATTTATTTTATTCATTCCCCACGTGGCTGCAATGGCCAGAGCTGAACCCATCCAAAGCCAGGAACCTCTTCTTGGTCTCCCACGGGGGTGCAGGGTGCCAAGACCTTGGCCCATCCTCAACTGCTTTCCCAGGCCACAAGCAGGGAACTGGATGGGAAGTGGAACAGCTGGGATACAAACATGCACCCATAAGGGATCCCGGCAGATGCAAGGAGAGGACTTTAGCTACTGCTCCAGGCCCCGCTTGTATTTTTGTTCTAACTGCATTAAATTTCTTGTCCAAAAATATTTCATATTTAATACAGACAATAGGAATGCAGAAGAGGCTAAATTAATACAACTCTCAGTAGACAAAACTAGTAAGTGTATTTATGGAAGCTAACATATGTATGCATTTATATGTCTACCTTTCTAACTCTATCCAGGAAAATGCTTCAAAAAGTTTAATGGAAAACGTAATTAAAAGATAATGGGAGGGCCTGGCGGTGTGGCTTAGCGGCTAAAGTCCTCACCTTGAACACCCGGGATCCCATATGGGTGCCGGTTCTAATCCCAGCAGCTCCACTTCCCATCCAGCTCCCTGCTTGTGGCCTGGGAAAGCAGTCAAGGACAACCCAAAGCTTTGGGACCCTGCACCCATATGGGATACCTGGAAGAAGTTCCTGGATCCTGGCTTTGGATCAGCATAGCATTGGCCATTGCGCTCACTTGGGGAGTGAATCATCAGATGGAAGATCTTCCTCTCTGACTCTCCTCCTTTCTGTATATCTGACTTTCCAATAAATATATAAATCTTCAAAAAAAAAAGATAATGGGAATTTCTCCTGAGCATTGTGAAGATCCCTTATATATGTATATTAAAGTTAATCTGAGCTCACACTGATGTCTCATACTCTAGTCAGGCACAGTGAGTCTTATTAGAGCCCTCCTCCTTTCCTTATTTAGAGCTTCTTTGCTCTGACAGTAAGAAGCACAGCTTTCATTATCTACTATAGACATTTTTCTGAAAGGGCCAAATAGTAAATATTTAATATTTGTGCTCCAGAGTTTCTATAGCAAGTCCTTATCTGTAACTTTCCTATCATAGTCATGTGCCATGATTTTTTAAAAAATTTTCAGCCATTAAAAAATAGAAAATGTTCTCTGTGGAATACACAAAAATGAGCTAGATTTGGCTGACAGTCTATATTGTGATGATCTATCTGTATTCTATAAATTTGATGGTTCATTGTTATATTCATGTAAAACAGTTTCAGAGTGGGTAATCCATATCCCCTAAACAAATTTACCATTTAAGGCACACTATTTGTAAACATTTTTATTTTATCCGTATAGTCAGACCACTATTTTCAAGTGATTAGGTCATCTCCTTTTTTCTCCCACTTTCATCATAACGTTGATAATGTTGATAAAGTTCAGAACAGACAACCCTAATGTAGAACCTTTTGAGGAAGCACCAGAAACAGGAAACTGTCTCAAAGCCTCCTCTGACCTTTTTCCCTGAAGCAGGTCTACTGGTTAAGATGCATACATTCCACATTAAAGTACCTGGGTTCAGTTCTCACATTTGCCTGATTCCAGCTTCCTGCCAGCACAGACCCTGGGAGGCAGCAGTGATGGTTCCAATGATTAGGTTCTGATCATCCATGTGGGAGATGTGGATTGCATTCCAGGTTCCTACATTCAACTCAGCCCTGTCTATTGCAGGGATTTAGAGAGTAAACCAGCAGATTAAAACTCCTTCTCTTTCGCTGTTGCTCTCAAACAAAAAAAAGTTAAAGGAAACAGAAGAAAGATGGACTTGTGACTGTAGTGGAAGGACTATACTATTGATACTATTGTTATAATGTGAGGAAAAGCAATGGGAGGGAGGAAGTGGGGGAGGGTGAAGTGAAGGAAGATGAAGGAGAAACCCCTAAGGAACTGTATCATGAAAAATAAAAAATAAATTAAACTGAATTGAATTGAAAAAAAGGAAAAAACTATGGAATATTTTTGGAGCTAATTTGAAGTTCATGATACTTTCATTCATCATGTGTTCTCTGCATATTTGCATACTCAGAAGAAAGGAATATCCTTCTCTCTGAAGACACAGGGACATAGAAAAGAACCCAGCATGAGTGGAAGTCTATCTACGTTTATAATGTGGCCATTTCCAGCAATGCTAGAGGTTGAGATACATGTTTTTTGTATTGTTTGATGGAACAGCTATTTTCTAAATATTGTCTTCTTTCTAGACTTGCCCCTCCCTACTCCTTGGGCTAGAGTAAGCAGGCTTTATTTGGTGCAACTTCCATTTCTCTTAAACTGGCCTATGTATAATTATTTCATATGCTTTATTTTTATTTATGCTATAAACTTCAGACTGTACTTTTATTATCTTTGCGTAAAGAACAGATTATCTCTTCTAAAGAGATTTAAGTAATCAGATAAAGATATTACATATTTAATCATGTAGTTGCCATTTCCAGTGTTTCCTTGCAAGGATCAATACTTCCATCTAGAATCATTTTCTGTCTACCTGAAGGACTTTGCTTAATTTTGTTTCTTTGTGGATCTGCTGGTGAAGCATTCTTTCCATTTTTATATGTATGCCTGGAAAGGCGTTTGCCTTTATTTGGAGAGGTATATAGAGTTTACAAACTGTACAATTTAATCACTTAAAGTGTGTATTTTGATGGTTTCTAGTATACTTATTGACTCATGCAAACACCAGCAGAATCAATTTTTAAAGATGCTTTTATCAGTCTAAAAGAAACCTTACATCTATTAGCAGCTACTCTTCATTTCCTCCCAATTCTTCCTGGCCTAGGTAAAACATGTATCTCCTTTCCATCACAGTGATCTGTCTATTTGGGAGATTTCATACAAGTGAAAGAATAAAATATAAAGGTACATCAAAAAGTTAATGGAGGGATAGGTATTTGGCCCAGAGGTAGATTCTGTTTGGGACTCCCATATTTTGTATCAGAGTGCTTGGGTTCAAGTTCTGGCTCTGTAGCCAATTCTAGCCTCCCACAAATGTGCACACTAGGAGTCATCAGGAGGTATCCAAACTAGTTAGCATCTGTCACTACTGCGGGAGATCTAGATAAAGTCCTAGGCCCCTGACTTTGGCCTGGCCCATCCCCTAACTGTTGCTGGAATTTAGAGAGCAAACCAA
Organism: Ochotona curzoniae; assembly: GCF_017591425.1. Classification (NCBI taxonomy): domain Eukaryota; kingdom Metazoa; phylum Chordata; class Mammalia; order Lagomorpha; family Ochotonidae; genus Ochotona; species Ochotona curzoniae. The sequence continues at coordinate 12,160,301 of NW_024465023.1, read as the reverse complement.
CAGACGTGTGATCTCTCCTTCAAAGAAAGAAAATGGACTTTTTAAAGTGTATGGAAAATAGAATGAAAAGATAAGTTTATTTTTGTGTAAAATACTTTGAAATGCACACATATGAGGGAGTTCTCTAAAAGCTCATGACAAATATATATTATAAAAACATGACTTTCAAACACTTGGGAACCAAAATAATCATTCTTTCATTCTATTTTACACAAACTAATATACATTAATAATATCCTGGCTCCTGGGTTCGGATAGGCACACACCAGCCATTGCGGTCACTTGGGTATTGAATCATCAGACAGAAGATCTTTCTCTTTGTCTCTCCTCCTCTCTGTATATCTGACTTTGCAATAAAAATAAATACATCTTTAAGAGACAGAGAAAGAGAGAAAGGTCTCAGCTAGACCGGAATGAGGAGCCAGGAACTCCATCCAGGTCACCTATACGGATGGTAGGAGCTATCATCATCACTTACTTGAGTTATCAGCCCCTGCTTTTCCAGCTGCATTGGCAGGAAACTGGACCACAGGTTGGCCATCTAGGACTTGAACCAGCACCTATATGGAATGCTAGCTTCATAGGCAACCATTTAACCTACTGCACCACACATCAGTGCCAAGTTATTTGTGTTTTTATAATTAATGGTAAGTATATTTCATATATTCTGGATATAAATTCATTATCATACATGAAATGTTAAAATTTTTCTATTTGAGCTTTTTCACTTTCTTGATGTTCTATTTTCAAATTCTTTAAAAAAAGTATTCATTCGGTTTATCTGAAAGACAGAGAAAAAGAGAGTCTTCCATCTGTTGTATCACTGCACAAATGACTGTATTAGCCAGGTCTTGTCAGGATGAAGCCAGGAAGTTAGCACTCAATTTACATTTCTCATGTGGGTGGCAGAGACCCAATTAAAATTGTCACTTGCTGTCTCCTAGAGCATGAATTAATAGGAAACTGGAATCACGGGCCAAGCCAGGGATCAAACTCCAGCATCTGACATGGAACGCAAAACTCTCAAGTGGAGTGTTAACCACTACACCAAATGCCTGCTCTTGTCATTTAAAGCCCAAACGATTTTATTTTGACCATGTCAATTTCGTCTGTGTTTCCATTTGATGGATGTGCTTTTGTTGTTACATCAAAGAAATCTTTGTATAACACAAGGTCTTGTGGAAGTTATATTTCTATATTTCTTTTAAAAAGTTTGAGTTTCAGTGCTTAATTTGGGTCTATTTAGCTTTATTAATGTGTGGTAAGAGTAATGATATCCTATCTTCTTTTACATGTGACCAATCAATCATCCTAGCACTATATATTGAAAACTATTCCACCCTATTGTATTACCATTATAACCTTTTTAAAATCATTTGACCATTAACATAAGGGTCTATTTCTAGACCCTCAATTCTATTTGACTGACCTGTATATCTTTTTGCTAATACATTATCATCTTACTTATTGTTATATTAAGTTTTGGAATTACACAATATGCCTATTCCAACTTGTTCTTCTTTTTTTAAGATTGTTTTTGTTATGCTAGATCCCATCAATTTCCTATGAATTTTAGGATCAATTCTTAAGTATTTGCAAAGAAGTCAATTCGAACTTTGATAGAAACTGTATAGACTCCATAGATTAACTTGGGGATTATTTCTAAGTTAATCCTATAAACTCCTTTTATCCACGAATCTGGACGTTTATTTACATCTCCTTTCAAAAATACTTCACAATTTTAATAATAAAATTTTTATATATCATTTGCTGTATTTATTTCTAAGCACACTGAGTCTTTTGATCCTACTGTAAACAGAAATCTAATCTTATTTTCCTCCTCTTTACATACTCATTCATTTTTGATTGGATATATTACATCATGAATTTTACCTTCTTTCCATGCTAGGATATTTTATATCCCTATAAAATCTACTTCAGCATTTTTCTATGATACAGTTAAGTTCCTGAGAAGAAGCCTGTCATTTCAGTTCCTATTTTAATACTTTTAGGTGAGCCTGGAATAGTTGTCAATTTAAAACTGCCATCTATTATTGATTACATCTATGTAATGTACAAAAAATGATGAATCTTGAGGTATAGCAATATTTCTGACCCTGTAGCAGCATTTTTCTCTCTAATTCCTTTAATTGCCTCTCTATTTCTCTATCCTCCAGTGATTTTCCCTTATATATGTACTGACTGATACTCAATAGGGAAATCTCTCCACTTCCCTGGAATTGATTCTCTGTATAGCTCTATCTTTTTTGATAGTGTCACCTGCCAAAGGCCAACTTGGTCACTTCTGAATTTAAACCTCATTCCTTCTACTCAGTTTGCCTGTGGGCTCTGCATGACATCCTCTATTATGGCCCTGACATTTCTGAAGAACACTGCGATGTTCTCTTCCTTCTCTTTGATGCAAACTTTTTTTTATACTGTTTTATATATTTGGTCCATTTTCTTGCTGTTTCACGCAATAAGGGAAATTAGACTTTTATCACTCTAATTTGGTTGGAATAAAGAGTTTCTCTTATTACATTTTTTTCCTCAGAGCACTTTAAATGGTATGCTAATCATTGCAGAACTAAAAATAGTATCAGACAGATCTAGTTTAGTCAGTATAAAATTACAAGTTTAAACTACAGCTTAAATTATAGTTGAACAATTGTAGTCTGATAAATTGAAATTAAAGAAGGAAGAAAAGGTTTTCATTATATATTCATTGATAAACAGATTAATAAAAACCATATTGTTATAATGTTTCAAGAATATTAGATTGCTGTGAGTAATTTCACTCATTTCAGCAAAATTAAACGTTATTCTAAAGACATTGCTCAACAGTCTAGTGCCATAAAATCATCTTTTTCTGGGAGGAAAAAAAGTCCTTGAATTTTTCTGAAGTTCACTATGGGTTTGTGCTTTTAGGTGTCAAAACACACAACAAATATCAGCATAGACCCATTAGTGTTTTTCCTCAAATTTAATTAAGTTAACATAGTCAAGAGAATATGCAAAGAGCCTTTGCAAAAAAAAATTCTCTTAAGGTATCTTTGATAATTCCTCCAGTAATACTCACCAAGCTGCAATTTGTAGCTTTGATTTTAGACAAGTGTGAAATGAAAGGAAAAAAAAAATCCCTTATTGAGGAAAACACTCATTTTATTCCAAGAGCTGTATCAAAATACAGAAGAGTGAAGTCTTGCATTCGAGAACACTTATGAAGCATATGAACATCACTGTACCATTTCATAATAACTTAAGAATACAAAAGTAGCTAAGGTTAACAAGGGAATTCGTGAACTCTGAGCATTTTAGCATCTGTCCTCTAAAATGTAATTCATGATCAGTACTATATGATAGAAGTTTTCCAAAGATTTTCAAAGATCTCCAAATTTGTTAATAACATGCCATTGGTTACACAGTAATAAGAGTGGGGATCTACAGATTTTATTTTTTACTTTACTTTTATTAAGAGGCAGAGAGAGACGAAAGAGGGAAAGAAGAAAACGGAGAGACAGAAAGAGAGAGAGAGAGAGAGAGAGAGAGAGAGAGAGAGAGAGAAGGAGGTAGGAGAAACTAATGTTGTTAATCTACTGGTTTACTCCCAAAATGCCCACAAAGAAAGCCAGGAACTCAATCCAGGTTTCCCATGTGGGTGGCAGGGACCCAAGTACTCAGGGTATGCAATAAGAGGAAGCTGAGCCAGAAATACAGTGGTATTTTGAATCCAGGGACTCCAATATGAAATGTGACCATTCCAGTGTCTCAACCAAATGACAGCCCCTATGCACTTTGAAAAGATTAGCCACTATAAAAGATATCTTTAAAAACTGGCATTTTTGCCCTGGCGTCGTGGCCTGGTGGCTAAAGCCCTTGCCTTGAACATGTCGGGATCCCATATGGGTGCCTGTTCTAATCCCGGCAGCTCTGCTTCCCATCCAGCTCCCTGCTTGAGGCCTGGGAAAGCAGTCAAGGACAACCCAAAGCCCAAAGACTTTGCACCCGTGTGGGAGACCTGGAAGAAGTTCCTGGCTCCTGGCTCTGGATCGGCATAGCATTGGCCATTGCGCTCACTTGGGGAGTGAATTATCGGAGGGAAGATCTTTCTCTCTGTCTCTCCTCCTCTCTGTATATTTGGCTTTCCAATAAAAAAATAAAATAAATCTTTAAAAAAAAAACTGGCATTTAACATGGTATTCAAAGAAAACTGCCACCCATGTCAGAGAGCCAGAGTTTAACTCTCAGCTCTGATTCCTGACTCCAGTGCGGATCCTGAGGAAGTGCTCATGGCTCAAATAAGTGGGGCCCCTGTTATCTATGTGGGAGCTAAGGATTGAGTTTCTGGTTTCAGCCCAGCCGTAGCAGATATTTGGAGAGTGATCCAGCAAATGGAAATGTTCTTTCCTTTTCTCTCTCAGCCCCTTGAATAAAAAAAATCCATATTGTAGCACTTTTCTAGCACAAAAATAACATGGAGTAACTTGAACTACCTCTCTGATTTGCTGTTTTTCTTCAAATCCTGCACCCTATTAAAAGACCACACTTATCACTCTATTGAACCAGTTAAAAGAACATAACAATCACACCAGACAAACGAATCATTTCTAATGTCCATTCTTACTCATAAGCTCTATTTGTTGTTATGAGGGCAAAACTTTGATGCCCTCTACCAATGATCTCAGAAGCATGAAAGATAGTTAGGGTGGAAAAATATACTTGCCTTGCGCTATTACTCTGAATTTGAGATCTGAACCCAGAGAAAAGCAATAGCATAATATTTTTAGATGAGGTTACATTAGTCTGAGGGTAAGAAAAGTCCACAGAGTAGTAATACCATACAGTAACCACTACAGAATGCTTCCATAATAACGAAGTTCTTCATGTCAGCTTTCTCTCAGTTGTCTACAGCCATGAAATTCCCCGAAGCAGAGAAAAGCATAGAACAGAATCTTTCAAGAATGTACAGTCAGGATGGGCGAAGCAATAATCATGTGCAGTCTGGGTAGAATATGTTGCAACATACAAGATCAAACTAAAAAGTGTCTTACACTGAACATTACTTGCAAAGTTAAACTGTAGCTTTTAACCTTGATGAACATCTAAGGAAGTATTTTTCTATATTATCAAGTATTTTTAGCTACAGATGAAAAATAAATGAAGCTACTGCTTGGTGACTAGTTACTTTTACTGGGTTTTTTTTCTCCATTCAATTTGGTTTTAACAAATATTTTCCAAATTACCCAAGATTATTCCTTAATTAATGACATCATTATAATATTTATAGGTAGCCTTAAACTGTAATCATAAGATCCTTCTGCTGGGAATTGCCTAAACAACCGTGGAATCTCATATTACAAATTAACTTTCTAGAAAACAACATTCTGAAATTTTACTCAGATAGTACAAGTAGAGCAATTCTGAAGTGCATATTGAAATATTTCATGAAGTTCACATGAACAAAATATAAGATGGACACTTGCTCATTTAGTTGACTGTCCATGTTTAAATTTGCATATTTCTAAAATGTTTATCAGTCTTAAAGACTTATCTGTTTTCATTTGAAAAACCTAACTCCCCAAAAATACGCTGTAAGTAAGCAAAATCAATATATAAAACATTTTATTATATTCTATATGCTAAGAAAATCTGAAAGCATGTCTTTTAAACAAATTCAATGGGATGACTGAATTTAACAGTTAAAAGTAACAAAACTTTTACATTCATATTTATTTATCAGATAATATAAAACTTTGTTTTTGCTTAAAAGATTTGATAAAATATAATAGTTGGCTAAAACTAGCAAGATACTAATGGTCATTAGCTTTTTATCTTAGTAACCTAATGGTTACCCAATACTTAAGACATAATTGTTCCTTTTTTAGAATGTTTATTTCTCTTTTGCCTCTCCTTTTCTAGTTCTGAGTCCTTGAGACCACTCATTTTAAATGTCCATGAACTTTGATCATAGGACAAGTAAAATATGAGCTTCATTACATGCAATAAACATAGCTGTACCAATTTGCTTCCAGAATAGGCAATTTAGTTTCAGAAAAATGTATAGCCAAGGAGGTAAACTCCCCTAAATTCTCCAATTCTTCCTCAGGGACTTACCCTAACCACTGGGGTAGGGAGAGGAAATGGCAGGAATACCTCATAGGAACCCAAAAAGCTATCCTCATCTCCCTAGTCCATGCAAATATATAATTTCCAGGCACCTCAACCCAACAGAGAACAATTTTGAATAACTATCCTAATTCCAAAGTGCATCACAGAGTTTCCAGAGGCCTTTGTAGAACTTGAACTTCTCCCTTTGTCCACACCTATTAGAGTTCACTACCTCTCACTGATATATATCTTTTCAAAATACTCTCTGTGTTAAACCCTACCTCAGGGTCTATTTCCAAGAGAAGCCAATCTGTAACATTAAGTAAGTAAAGAATTTACCTGTGATAAAAAATATTTGTATTTCTAGAGGTGGTCCCATCTATCTATTCTACTGATTCCTTCAGGCATTGTACCCAACACAATAAAACTGTTGTCTCTTTAATATCACCAAAACTGGGACCTATTTGGGAGATATTGAACACATTTTCCTCTCAGTCTTTATCTCAAGGTAGATCTGTTTGGACTAGTCTCATAGTGTGAATAAATGGTCAATTTCTGCAACCAATTACCTTTAACTTTTCAAGCAAGACATATGAATGGGCCGAGGAAAGCAGAAGTTGGCCCAGAAGCTTGGGCCCCTGCTGTTCACATAAGAGACTGGAATGGAGGTCCTGGTTCCTGGCTTTGGCATGGCCAAATCCTGACCGTTGCAGACATTTGAGTAGTGAAACAGTGGAATTTTTTTTCCTGTCTCTTCCTGTCACTTTGCCTTTCAAGACAAAAATTCATTTAGCCCTATCACAGCAATGGGCAAAGATTATGAGTAATAATAACTACTCTGAAAATTTGACAAAAATATCACAGGTTTTGACACACACACACTCTCTCTCTCTCTCCCTCTCTTTTACCTTACTATTGCCAAAAGCAATTTCTACCAAGGCTCAGTACAATACTTCCTTTGGAAATACAGATAGCATTCCAGAATGGAGGTGTGGAACAAGAGCAGTATGGATAAGAGGAATGAAATGCAAAGACATAGAAGGATGTGGTTTGATAAAGCAGAAGTCAAGATGAGATGTACATGACTCAGTTTGGCCCTGCTTATTACCTGCACATAGAACAGCATTCTAGACATAAAAGTCAAAAGGAACACTCATAGTTTTTCATGTGAGTGAACTGATTCAATTCTTCCTGACTCACATTCACCTGGTTGTTGACTGTTCAGATATCCTTTCTTCATGTATCTTCTAGACTAAGGTAAGGCAAGATATCCATGACCTAAAGTTTTCCTGATATTTTTACATTTCTGTGCAGAAAGGGACAACTGTGGGTAATCACAAGATATATCATTACAGGAAAGTTTTACATATCAAACTCCACTGAAACAGGGTGAGCAAAGTTCTCTTTTTTCTGTGTACTTCAGCAGGATGTAATTTTTTAATCTGATTTCTAGCTTCAAAGGGAGAGGTTAATGGAAAGTACAAGGATTCTAATTTACCACAGAAATAAATATTAATGACATTGGAGGAAAAAGCATCCAGACAAATGAATCCACCACTTTTATCCATCTTCTAAGTCTCAAATTGCACTGTTTAGAATACAATGTGATAGCTACTAGACAGCTATGAGATTTCTAACAAGTTAAACTCAAAATTTTGAATTTGGTTCCTTGGTCACTCTGACCATCACATTTCTTATTTTGCAAGAATATGTTTGTTTGTTTGTTTGTTTGTTTATAAGCCAGAGTTGCAAATGAAATGAAGGAGAGACAGAGTGAGAAGGAGATCTTTCATGTTCACGCACCACATGGCCTCAATAGCCAGGGTTGGATAAAGCCAAAGCCAGGAACTTCTTCAAAATCTGCCATGTGGGTGCCAGGGGTCAAAACACTTGGGTAGTCTTCCACTACTTTTTCTAGGTCATTACCAAGGGACTGGATTGGAAATTGGGCAGCCAGGAAATGAACCAGTGCCCAAATGGAATGGTAGGTGTTGTGAGCAGTGGCTTTTACCTGCTACACCTAGACACTGGCCCCAGCAGCCATATTTCAAGTGTTCAAATACATGGAAGAATAGTGTCTATTGGACAACACAAATTTACAGAATATCCTATCAGTGTTTACATGTGCAATTGGTAAACATTATTTTAATTAAAAGGGAATAATCTTTAAAAAGATCCAAACTAATGTGTCCACCATTAAATGCCTTCAGCTTACATATACATACATATACATATACACAGAAAATGTTTATATGACCCCATCCTTAGTCTATATCAGCACATTTTAATTAAAAACAAATGATCCATCCCAAATTATCATAATTCCCTATTTTAATATTTTCTCTTAACTTGCATGCATAATTTTATGCTCTCATATTTGTACATGCCACTTTGTATTCTGCTCGTTTTACTTAACACTATGTGAAACATTCTGCTTATGTGTCTATATGATCGTAATTATAATTTTAATTCCTGCATAATATTCCTTCATGTTCATATATCCTAATTTACTACACTATTTCTCATCTGTTAGACATTCTCTTATAACATATTTTTTTCTTTATTGTGATAAGGTTACCAAGCATTTGCTGCATATGAATATTTCTACCATTGTCTGAATTATTCACATATGCTTTGTAACAGCCTAGTTAAAACCATGATGATGTCCAGAATATAAAGCTGTCTAATTTAATGCAGCAGCATTCAGAATAGTTAATAGAAGGCAGTGTTCCATTGGTGAAAAACCTTGATTTAACTGTGCAATTTCACTGTGCTTCAACTTTTACTCTCTTATATCCCATAATGCTTTTGGACATAGTCTCTAGAAGAATGAAATCATGGAATCATTAGAAATAACCATAATATATCCATAGGGCAGGATTTTGATTTCACCTCCAAACTTGGTTCTCCATCCACCTAGGTTATATTCCAAGCAGAGGTGGGAAGACTGGGATGTGGAGGCTCAATTGTATTTATGTCCTGCTTTTGTTACTGCTCTTATCTCCCTCCCCAAAAACCTTGCATTAAAACCAGGATTCCACTGGCATAATTATGGCCTCTATCCAAGTTTTTTTTGTGCTCTAAAGAAAAAAAAAAACTGGTGACCTCATTACTTTGTCATTTCTAATTTGTGGTCCCCAGAACTCATGCTTGCTTCAACATTTAAGGTAAATTTTAGGAAGGGACATAGGTCTTAGCGTTGCATCTAGGTTCAAGAATATGACAATTCATGGGGACAAACAACTCAAAATATTTTTTAACACAAGTGAGGCTTTATGTAAGATTACATATATCAGCAGAAAGAAATATTACTAAAATTGTGGACTGTGTCCATGGTTAGACCAGGAAATCATCGATCTATAGACCCCTAAAACAATGTAGGCAAGCCAGAATAAGATGTTCCAAGGGAATTTAGAACTTTAAGTAGCACAGTATGAATCATCAAAGTAGCAAATTTCAGCTTCAGCTCAGCCAAGCAAGACTTTCAGGCATTTCTCTAACAGGCACAAAGTTGTACCAGTTCAAGTTCAAGTTATCCTCCCTCTATGATTGTGGTTTAAGGGAAAAAGCACTCTTATCTAGCTAATTTTGCAGCAGGAGGCTGGACCCACTTGAAGTCTTAAAGACTTTTTGGGCCACTGTCTTTTGTCAGGCTAAGGGTTTGCAAGTTGTGAAATCTTCAAACATAAACTGATTAATCTATTGATAGCTAAAAGTGGTTATTATAAGAAAAACATGACTTCGTTTGGATAGAACTATATGAGAGAATACTTCAAAAGATTCATGGAACAAGAAATGAAAAGGTAAGGTTATGAGTTGGGCATTTGGTAAGGTTGTCAGGTCACCTCTTGCAATATCCACATCTCATATCAGCATGCCTGCCTCTGCTTTCCATTCCATCGTCCTGCTAATCTGTATCCTGGGAGACAGCAGTAGGTAATGCTTCAGGGACTTGGGTTACTGCCACCCATGTGAGAAATCTGGGTAGAGTGTGGCCTGGCTTCTGCCTTGCCAAGCCCCAGCTGTCAGAAGCATTTAGAGAATGAACCAGTAGATGGAAGCTCTCACTCTATGTCTGTCCCTGTGATTGTCTCCCTACCTTTCAAATATTTAAAAATTGTAAACTGTTTTACGGTTTTTTAAGGTGTAACATAACTGAAAGCCAGATATATAAGGGGTCCTACAAAAAAATTCATGGGTACATGTATCAGGAAAACACTATGGGTGGATTTCAAAATTCAGTCCACCAAAATAAACTTACCTTTAAATTCCATTTCCTAACAAAGTTTTTGGAACCCCCTCATGTTATGAAAGGGCTTCTAAGTTGCCACTGTGAAAGCACTGCAGAGCATCCTACAGCAGATGGGTAAGTAGCTGTTCAGTTCAGGTTTACCTCTAAGAAACAGAAACAGTGGGAAAATCTTTCTAACAGCTTCTCTATATTTTTCTCAGGAGACTAGAGTTATCCACAGGAAAATGAAATGTGCTGAACTACACTCCTACAATAGTGTTTGGCTGGAAACCTACTCTGTGATTCTTGTGCATTTTGGTACTACATTACTTTGCTAAGGCTGCCATCAAAGAGTGTGGCAAACTGAGTGGCTTAAACAGCAGAAATTTATTGTCGCAGAGCACTGGAGGTTAGAAGTTGCTATGGTTGAGTGAACCACCAGATGGAATATCTTTTCCCCTACTCCTTCTGTCACTTTGCCATTTGAATTACATGAAACTAAATAAATACACAATAAAAGCAAAGTTGCTCTAAGAAAAGAAGTTGCTATAAAGGAGAAAAATTTAATCCAATTATGCTGCTCAGGAGGTGCATCTACTGGGAGATCTTAGGTCATGGAGGATGTGCTCTTGGAATGTTATTTCAACAGAGTTAGTTACAAAAGCTCAAGGCTTGGAACAAACTTCCCTTTCTTCTTCCACAACATGTTCTACCAATGCCATCTACTGTCCTGTTATCAGGTGCCAAACCAATAAGGTCACCCAATATTATATCTGACCATCCAAAACTGCAAGTCAAAATAAACTTTCCTGCACATGTAGCCTATGTCAGGTATTTCGTTACAATGATGAGAGTTGACTATAAAAGTCAAAAACCAAAATGTTGACAGGGATGACTATTTCTAAGGTCTGTAATGGAGGAATGTGTTGCAGATCCCTCTCCACGGAATGGTGCATAGCTGTCTTCATATTCACATGGCATTCTACCTGTATGTGTATGCCTTCAAACTTCATCTTCATGTAGAATATCACTCATGATGGATTAGGTCCCAGCCTATTGACATTAATTTGGTGACCTCTGCGAGACTATAATTTCCAAACTGAAGTTCCAAAAGCAAATAGAAGATATTAAAACATAAAGAAATTCACCATGTTGGTGAATCAGTATAGTCAACAACATCATCAAGATGTACATATTACTGAAAGTCATACACAGATTTAATGTAATTCCATCAAAATCCCAAAAACATTCTTCTCAGAGTTGGGTTGGAAAAGATACAAAAAAAATTCATCTGGAAATGCAAGAGACCACAATTAGTCAAAGCTATCCTGATGAAAAAAAACAAGACTGTTCCGAGAAAAGACAACTCCAGACCTCAAGACATACTACATAGTCATGGTCCTCAAAACAGTCTGGTACTGATACAGAAACAGAAAAAAAAGTTCAATTAGAAATGCCAGAAGGGAGCCCACACATGTAGAACCTACTAATCTTTGGCAAGAGAACTGAAAATAATCCAGGGGAAAAGGTTGTTCTATTCAACAAATGCTGTTGGGACAGTTGAATAGCAACATGCAGAAATAGGAAACAAGACACACACTTGTCACCTTATACAAAAATCAGCTCTAAATGGATCAAGGACCTAAATCTGCACCCAGAAACCATCAAACTATTAGAGGAAAACATAGGAAGAACACTCCAAGATACAGGAAGAACAGGGAAAGACTTCTTGGAAAAAGACAACAGAAGTACCAAAAGTACAAGCAGTCAAAGCCAAAATAAACAAATGGGACTACAGCAAATTAAGATGGCTCAGTACAGAAAAGGAGACAATCAACAAAGTGAAGAACAGAATGGAAGAAAATCTTTGCACACTATACAACCAATGACTTTATATCTAGGATTTATAAAGAGCTTCAGAAACTAAATGAGAGCAAAGCCAACAGTCCAGTGAAGAAAAAGGCAAAGGAAATGAGCAGGCACTTTCCAAAAGAAGAAGTTCAAATGGCTAATATACATATGAAAAAATACTCAGAAACCCTAGCTATTAGCGAAATACAAATTAAAACCACATTGAGGTTCCACCCAGCTCCAGTGAGATTAGGCTACATTCAGAGGTCTGGTAACAATGAAACTGTTAAGTATATCATGACAGTAGAATACTGGACTTTATAGCATTCACTATACCTACAATGCCAAAATACACTTAGATAGAATAATGGACTTGTGACTGTTGTTGAGGGATTAAACTATTGTTACATTATAGGGTAAATAGTGGGTGTTGGGATAGGTGTGGCATAAAAGGGGAAATCCTTGAGCATAAAGAACAGCATCATGAAAAATAATCAGTTAAAATCAAAGATAGCAAAGCAAAAACAATGGAGAAAAATGGTAATGCATAGAGTGGATTCTTACAAAACATTAAAAATTGATCAATAATCTATTAAGACTAAAAAAATAAAGAAAGCAGAAATAGCCAATATCAAGAATGAGAGTATATAACTATAGATAAAACAAACATGAAATGGAAAATAAAAGAGCACTATGAACTATATCCAAATAAATTTGGAAAGTCACATTAAATGGACTATTTTCTTAAAAACAATAAACTGTTACAATTCAACCAAGATGAAATGTATAATCTGAACAGAGTTATACCTATTAAAGACGCTTAATCCCTAGAAACAACCTTCCTAAGGATAACTTTCAGATTCAGTTGATTTCATCTGTGACTTGTACTAAACATTTAAAAATGTAACACTGGCCTTGGCGGGGTAGCCAACCTAAAGTCCTCATCTTGCACCTGCCAGGATCCCATATGGGTGCCAGTTCTAGTCTCAGCAGCTCTGCTTCCCATTCAGCTCCCTGCTTGTGGCCTGGGGAAGCAGCAGAGGACAGCCCAAAGCCTTGGGACACTGAACCCACATGGGAGACCCAGAAGAAGCTCCTGGCTCCTGGCTTTGGAACTGCTCAGTTCCACCCATTGCAGCCACTTGGGGGAATGAATGAGCAAATGGAAGACTTTTCTCTGTCTCTCCTCCTCTCTGTAAATCTGACTTTTCAGTAAAGAGAACACTAAATTTAAAAAATGTGTTCCAGAACAAGGAGAGGGAGAAACATTTCCTAATTTTATGATACTTACATTACTCTTAAACACAAAACAAGATGATGGCAGTACAAAAAGAAAGGCAGACATGGAGCAGGCAGCAACAAATTAAGACAGCAAGATGTAGATCAATAACTTCCATAAACACAGACAACAGAATCCTCGACAAATTCAGCAGACTGAATTGTAACTAATACTATTCAACATCATACTGGATTTCTTAGCCACAGTACAAATGTAAGAAAATAAGACCCAAAAGTTAAAAAGAATCAAAACTATCCCTATAGACAGATAACATGACAGTCTACACATATAATCTCAAAGATCCAAGATTCACCACTGTAAGAATAAGTGAATTTGGGAGGGCACGGGAAGGGGTTGGGGAAATTCCAGAGCCTATGAAACTGTGTCACAAAATGAAACGTAATGAATTAAAAAAAAAGAATAAGTGAATTCAGGCAGATTGTAAGATAAGAGTAACACACACACACAAAATTATATCTACATATTATAGTAATGTACAATTGGAAACAGAAATTTTCACAACACAATTTAGTTAAAATATTTAAATGTATATATACACATATATTGTTTGTTTCTTTAATTTTTATTTTACATGATGCAATTCCTAGGCTCAGGAATTTCCCCTTCCAACCTTCCCATAAGTATGTTTTTTAATAAAAATAAGTGTAAGATGTGCAAGATCTGCATGTCAAAAATTACAAAATATTGATGAAAGAGGTCAAAGCATACCTAAATAAAGGGATTGATACGATACAGTCACAGATTAGAATACTTAATATAATAAAGATATAAATTCTTCCCAAATTGTCTTATTAATATAATTTCAACAAAAATCTAAGCAAAATATTTTCATAGATATGGGTACTACTCAAAAATTCATTTGAGAGCCAAAAATACAATAACAAAATATTTAGAAAATGAAGAAACCACTAGGATGAACCATACTACCTGATTTTAATATATTTACTCTACATTAAACAGGTGTAATTATTTAAGAATGTGTAGCATTCACAGAAGTACACAGACATGAATGTGCAAAGCTTTAAAGGTCAATATTCTCAAAAATTGAGTAGACATGTTTTTCTCTATTTCTCCCACAAATATTCACAGGCACAGATTACAAACTTTTTGGATCGAAAACCACTAATCTTTTAAATGTATTTAACACACTTTTATGAAGTCCCTTCACACAACTGAAGACCCTGAATTATGTATATTTACAGCCATTTTAATCTGAAAGGTAGAGGAAAAAATGACTCAATGGAAACCATGTTGGGAGCCTGGACTTCTTCCCCCATCAGATGACAATGAAGCTCCTTTTCTCCTCTCCAATGAGATAGAGAAATCAGACTTAAAATATTACCCAGTATTAACAAGATTGCTTACATTCCAGTGTCACTAAAGATTATATGAGGAGCAATAAAGAGACTCCTACAAATCTCAAGCAGAGAGATCTCAGTGGAGGACTAGCAGGAAGTTTAAACTCTCACCCCTTCCCATCTACCTGGTACTTTAATGTCAACCAAGACTAAGGGAACTAGCCCTCCACATGCAACTGATGATAATGAGGTAGTCCTTCTCTTCATCTCTGTATTAGAAGACAGCTAAAATAGGAGGCTTAAATAAAACTGAAAGCCTTTCAAATCATGCATAACTCTTAAAGACATTGAATTCATGACTTTTAAAACTTGCAAAATGCATTTTCTAGGTCTAAATGATTTCACTAAAACATTCTTCCAAATATTTAAAAATAAATAATGCCAAATTTATACAATCTTTTGCACAAAATAGAAAATACACTTCAATTCATTTTATGAAGTTATTATTAATCTGACACCAAAAACTACACAAATACGGCACCGAAAGAAAATTGTAGACCATTATCTCTCATACGTTTTCATGCAAAACTTCTCAACAAAATATCAACAAACTAAATCCAACAATGCATAAAAATAATTGTCTACCAATAGCAAATGGTGTATACTCCTAGCATGCAAGCTAGGCTGAATATTGATACATATATACATATTCCCCTACATTCATAGACTAAAGAGGGGCCAATTTTATGGCATAGCACACTAGCTCTCTACCTGTGGTGCCAGCATTTCATATGGGTACCAGTTCGTCTCCCAGTTGCTCTACTTCTGATCCAGCTCCCTGCTAACAGCCTGGGAAAGCAACAGAGGAAAACACAAGTCCTTTGGGCCCTGTGCCCACAAGGGAGACTTGGAAGAATCTTCTGGCTCCCAACTTCGGACCAGCCTAGCTCTGTCCATAGCAGCCATTTAGGGAGTGAACCAGCAGATGGAAGAACTCCCTTTCTCCTTGCTTAATTCTGACTTTCAAGTAAAGTAAATAATATTACAGCAAAAATAACATGGTATTTTCAATTGATGCAGATAATTATTTGATGAATTTCACTATCTATTTAAGTCTCAGGAAAATACAAATGACACAACAACCTTAATTTGATAGAGGATCTACAGAAGACTTACAGCTAACATTATAATAAATGATGAAAGAATGAATGCTTTTCCCCTACAACTGGAAACAAAGTAATAATGCCCACTCTCATTGCTATTATTCAGCATAGAGATGGAAGTTTTAGTCAATACAATAGACAATAAAATAAAATACCGATCGGAAAGAACAAAGAAAATAATCTAAAACAAAACAAAACAAAACAAAAAAACCATTCTGGGCCATGCATGATAGCATAGTGGTTAAAGTCCTCGCCTTGAGTGGACCAGGATCACATATGGGCGCTGGTTCTAATCCTGGTGGCCCTGCTTCCTTATCCATCTCCCTGCCTGTAGCCTGGGAAAGCAGTCGAGGACAGTCCACACCTTGGGACCCTGCACCCACGCAGGAGAACCGGAAGAAGCTCCTGGTTTCTGGCTTCTGGCTTCAGATTGGCTCAGTTCCAGCAGTTGCAGCTGCTTGGGGAGTGAACCATCAGATGGAAGATCTTTCTCTCTGTCTCTCCTCCTCTCTATATCTGTCTTTCAAGTAAGAATAAATCTTTAAAAAAAAAAAAAGCATTCTGAGAACTGAATGAGTTCTTCAGAATACATAGAAGTCAATGGAATATATTAGCAAAGAACACATGAAATCCAAAATGTAAAATATTATGCCATTAAAACTGCTGAAAGGAGACAGCTAAATGTGTAGTAAACAAAAGATGAACAGCACCTATACACTGAAAATTCTAAAATGTCAATGAAACTATTTATTTATTTGAAAGGTAGCGTTGCTTAGAGAGATCTTCCATCCACTTAGTGCACTTTCCACATTGGCTGCGATGGCTAGGGTTGAGTCAAGAGAAAGATAGGAGCCTAGAACTTCATTTAGGTCTCCCAGGTGGATTCAGGAGCCCAAATACTTGGGCCATCCTCCATTGCTTTTCCAGGCACACATAGTAGGTAGCTGGAAAAGCAGTGAGACATATAGGACCAGAAACTATGATTGTGTGAGATGTCAATGTAGCAGGAAGCAGATTAACACACTATACTACAATTCTTGCTCCACAGATAAGCTTATTCTAAAACTCAAAGGGAAAGGACAGGTCCTGCTGTAACTAAAATAACCCTGATCTAAGCAAATACAGTGAGAAGACACATTCAATCCACATAACTCCAATTATTGAGAAAATATGGGATTTGTGAAGATATACAGGTATCAACACAACAGAATAGAGAAACAGAAATATCTCCCACAGAATTAAAACCAACTGATTTTTTACAAAGATGCAGATGCAATTCAACAATGGAAAAAGCTTGTAAAAACATGCTGCAAACAACTGGTTTTACATAAGCAAAAAGTGAACTTTGCTCCAAACCTCATACCTTATGCAACTACTAATTTACAATGGATAATGGATTCAATGTAAAATAAATTTAAAGCTCCAAAAATTTTAGCAAAAGCACAAAGGAGAAATGTTTTTGAGACCTAGACAAGACTGCTTTTTTTCCGACTTGATAAACTTCTGCTCCATGAAACCCTATAAGCACAGGATGAAAAAACAATCCGCAGACTAGAAAAAAAAAGTTTTTGCAGAACACATATCTGGCAAAGGACTACTATGCAGAACACAAAGAAATCTCAAACCCCGAAGGGAAAACTATGAACAATCCAATTAAAAAATGGGCAAAAGGCTTGAAGAGGCATTTTACCAAGAGGATACACAGATGGCAAATCAGCACATGGAAAGATAGATGCTCAAAATCATTAACACTAAATGAGACCACTATACAACTGAGTATTAATTTGAGATCTCTACACACCTATCAGAGTAGCTCAAAATAAAAATGGGCACAGAACTGTGATGGTAAATTTTAGGTGTAAAATAGGCTGAAAGAAAGGATACCAAGAAAACTGGGAAAACAGTATTTCTTGAAAGGTTTATGTAGGTATTTTTAGAAGAGGTTATGATTTGAATAGGGCTACTGAAGAAAATCCAACCTTACTCAACTGGGGCAGGCAGCATCCAATTTGGACATTAGAACTCAAACTTTTCTGGACTTTGGACTCCAGAACTTGAACTAATAAAAAACAAATTTTCACGTCTTTAGTCAGATTTATATTTCATATTCCTTGAACCTTTAGACTTAGATTGGGTAATTCTCCCTGCCAACTTCTTTGGTTCTCCAGCTTCCAGTTCGCATGTTGTGACACTCGTCAGCTTCCTAGTTGCATTAGCTAATTCCCCTAACAAATGTCATCCCTCCTCCCCTCCTTCCTATATAACCAGCTCGTCCTCCTTTCTTCCATTCAATCAACTGGTCCCATCTCTCTGGAGAAGCCTGACTATTAGAAGCACCAACTGTTTGTAATGTTACTTAGAATTGGTAATCTACAAGGCTGGTGGAAATCAATAGGATACACAGTTGGCACTGTGGTTAAGTTGTCACAGGGACATCCACATACAATAACAGAGTATCCGATTCAAGCTGGGACTCCTCTGTTTAGGATCTAGATTCCGGCTAATGCATAGCCTGGAAAGCAGCAAACAATGTCTCAAATACCTGATTTCCTGCCACCCATGTGGTATATTCTAACTGGGTTCCAGTCTCCTGGCTTTGGCTTGGCCTAGCTCAGGCATTTGAAGAGTGAACCTGCAGATGGAAATTCTATGTCTCTCAAGTAAATTTAAAATGAATAAATATAACTTTTTATAATGGGAGATAATTGTTTAAAAAAGAATAAATGTGGAACCTTTAGTAATTAACAGCTCTTCCAGAAATTTCTACTCAAGCTTTTCAATGCCTCAGGGTAGTTACTGAAAGAGTAAAGACCCAGTGACTAGTTATCTATGTAGCCTGTACTGATCTCAAGGGTATGTCCTGCATGCCTAGATATTTTGAGGACAGCAAATTGGAAGTAAGGTTCCAGCTGCCTTTTCAAACTTCTGGCCCCTAGAAATCAGATTATATGATAATTCTTTACATAGGAAAAACTCCGTGTTTCATGACTTTCTTTTATCTCAAAATTGTATGTTTTCATTGAACCCCTCTTAGTTTCCCTGTCACATAATTAGTTTGCCTTTCTTAAACAGAATTTTATGCTGCTTGAGTTCCACAGAATATTTGTAACTAAAATCATTTACAATCAGGAAAACAGTAATGTTGAAAGCAATGATTCAAAGTCATATGCTAACACAACCAAAATAATTTTTAATAGTTTTTTCTAACGAATGTGAATCCATAAGCAAAATGAGATTTTTTTTGCCTGTAATTTAAACTAATTTCATTAATTCACCAATATGCTTATTTTTTCCCTTTTTAAGCTCTTTGCCAGTTATAGGTGATTAGATGCTAGACATATATTTCAAAACAAATTTGCACAGCAGGTATTGTCAAGGACTTAGGAGTACTACCAAAGTGTACCAATTTGTGGAAAACACCAGAATTAAATGAATCTTTCTCCCCTCAGCCTTCTAGTTTCTCCAACCTTGAAATGTAAATGTTATTGGATTAAGTTCCCCTTACATTTTTTTTAATTATTACTTTTTGAAAGGCATAGAGAGATGAAGGAGAAGGAGACCAAAGACAGCAAGTACATCTAAGAACAAGCACACTTCCACTGATTCACCCCTCAAATGCCCACAAATCAAGGCTGGGTCAAGGCCACTGCCTGGAATTAAAAAAAAAAAAAAAAAAAAAAAAAAAAGCAATCCAAGTCTCCTACATCAGGTGGGAGTACATACAACATCAGCCCTAGAATCTCTATTAGTAGGAAATTGGATTCAAAAGCCAATGGCATACAAGCATGCCATCTAGGTATTCTGAGAGGGGACGCAGAAGCCTAACATAGCATCTTAACTGCAAGGCTAAATGTCTGGTCCATCCTCTAATTTAGAAGCCTTGTTCTGTGTGTATTGACCTTCCATCCATTGAGCCCTAAGAAACACTTTATTGAGCCAAGAAAGTAGAGAAGTCATTGTCATTCTGTAAAAAGTGCCATTTTACCTCCTCACATAGGTGCCAAGTGTCATGACTGCTTTTAAGACCCCATGTATTTCATGTACTCAATAGAGCCTTCAAGGATTAATTGCCTGAGCAAACACGTTTTCCTATTACCATGTCCAAACATAAAATGCACTTCAACGTTCCGCTCACTAATTCTTATATAAATTCAGTAACTCCTTACTTCTACACAATGCAAACACCTGAACATTATGCTTGCTCATTCAAATACTTATTATTCAATTATCTGTGTGTCATAAACAGACTCAGTGTATCATAGTGGTGCACCAAAAGAAATTATCCATTTTCCAGAGAAGTGATGATCTGCTTCTCTCTGCCAAGCTTGGCTATATTCCTAAACAAACACTTGATAAAAGCTTTCAATGGCTGATGATAAGGATGACTTCATGTAACTGAAGAGGTAAAAAGATTTTATCCACATTTTATGGCTGTGACACAAGACACAGAAAAATAAAGAAATGATATTTCTAATAATACAGCAAGCCACTATCATATCTGAATAGAACATTATTCAAGTTTCCAATCTTAAAGACATTTAAGATTCCAATAAAAGAAATCCTTTAATATTGTTTTGATTATTCCAATAGAATTGGTTTAATGGAATGGCTGGCATCAGGAAATGATAAGGCTCTTTGAAGCAAGGTTTGCATAATTTCTGAATGCAATCTCAATCTTCTCAGAGAGAAAAACAGTCACAAGAAATCAGCTCCAGGAGATCCTGATCAAACTTGGCATTTACTTCAAAACAGACATTCTCTCCATATACACCAACACTGAATACAGTGTTGAACAAAGCATACAAGAAATTACTCTATGTGAATATTTTCAAAAACAAAAAGTGAGGGGATGAAAACCAATGAGTCAGAATGCAAAGCCTTGAGGCCATATGTGCCCCCCATCTCTGACTACTGGTGTAGTTATCTCCTTTTCAAGCCTATGTTCAGCTTTGCACCTTGGGGATATGCAGAGCAAGGAGCACACAAATTTCGTTGTATTACCTCATTTTCTACAAAATATGTGCAAATGTTGGACATTGTCTTCCTGTTTTATTTCCCTTCTGAACTGTCTTTACCTCAGTAAACACTGATTTTATACTAGTAATGAATATTCCTTCTAGCTGTCTTTCAAACCTAGGAGAGTGGCCAGACACTCACACCTTACTCATTGTGTTTTTACATCTCAACTCAGTGCAGTAAATCTCTATGCTCCAGAACTAACTTCAGGCTTAGAGCATGGGGAACCCCCAAGGGCTGCTCCAATTTTCAAAGACAACTAGACAGTGATCACTTGAGAGACATGTTTAACTACATCACTTTGCTTTACTTTCTACTTTTGCCAATACTATCACATCTTCAAGAAGGAAAAAATTGAAGGATATGACGGAGACAGGCTCTTTATTCATTCAATGCAAGGTCTCCCAAGAATTCGATCTTTCACCTGGATTTCAAAAATGTTAGCAAGGAAAACAGATCCTTCAGAGTCAGGTTATAACAGCGGTTACTAGAAATGTGACTTCTGTGTTCTTCCTTACATTGCCAGATATTGATTCCTAAGCCTTTCAAGAAATCCTTTTTGAGAAAATGTCTCAGCCCTTAGAGGGTTCATATTTTTGACCCTAAGAACTTGACATTAGTTATTTTATCCTAACTTTTTAAAATAAGATTCTGAAAATAAGCACATACCTAAAATGTGCTTTGTCTTTCTTCAGTCCTTCACAAAAGCAGCCTTCCAAGTGAGGACCTGGGTGCAAATTCTTTATTTGGGAATTGATTCGTGATAAAAGAAACAAGGAAAATCAATGAGGCATATATTCATAAGAAAGTTAACACTGCAGGCAACTGTAGCTTAATCTTGCTAGGGAATCTCTGATAAGTACTGTGGGACAGACCCTCTAAGAATGGTGTAGGTGGGGGTGGTGAACATTCATTCACAGATACTGGCACTCACTAATTTTTGTCCCAGGTGTCATGAATTGTTCCATACTTCCATCTGTAGATAGTAGCTTTCCATGCACACAGAAGGAATTCTCATCCAGAGAAGCAGACAGGTGCTTGAGCTGGGAAGCCAGCAAGTGGTGATAACTGCCCTTGTCCTCAGCTGCAGTAGGCCAAACAAATACTTCCATGGGACATGGTATTAAAAGTATCCTCTCCACGCGCTGTTATACCCCTGGAGAAGTCTTAATAGGAATTATTGACAACGAGAGGTAGTAACATAAACCTGCATTTCAAGTAGTTATGTTGACCTATAAAGAAGCTGGCTCTTGATAAATGAGCCCTGGATGTATTATAAAGCATGAACATTTATGGAAGTTGCCGGGGATTATTTGACCAGAGTCCTGTCCTTGTTGATGGAGTGTCATTTGTGTCAGCCCTTAGTTAGCACTTTATCTGGGTTCTTGGTACAGCTAGGACTGTCATTCCTCCAACTTTTTCCCTGAAGATGACTGCAACCAATGATATATCTTAGCAAAAGAGAAGCATTTTGGCCCTTACATGACTTATGTGTTATGATTTAGTTATTTCAAGAGTCACCTTCCAGTGCAATAGCACTAAGAAACTGCTGATGCATTTCATGTAGGTGTGAGCTGAAGAAATCAAATCATGTCATGTCCATTGCTCAATATATTTAGCTTTTCAGATCCATGGGGGAATTTGTTGTACAACACCCTGCAAATACTCATAACCAGATATGTTCAAATCTCTTACATAAAATGATATACTATTTATATAGAATCTATGCATATCTTTCTCTTTACTTCATTACACAACAATACATTAATACCAGATTAAATTTTGATGCTGTACAGTCATGTAATTTTCCCCCTATAGCCAAGGCATGCTCTGAAACAGAGGATGCTGCCTTTTACTTCGGCCATTAAGAACCTTGAAGCCAATCATCTAGATCATATGGATTACTTATTTATATTCTAAAATCCTCAACTCCATTAATTTAAAAAGTACTTAGCCAAACCATACAGTCTTATGATAACAGGTTTATACAGTGAGAATTACAGAGAAATAAATATGAAAGTTCCATTTGCAGTGCTATTAACACTCAATACTCTTTCCTACCTAAAACTAATCACATTTAGCATTTGGATAGACTACATCTTTACAGCATTTTTCTATGTACAGAAGTACTTCAAAAACTTGATAGGGAGGTGGCATTGTGGCACAGCACATTATGCTGCGTGCAATCAATGCAGCTTCTTTATCTGAGTACTGCTTCAAATCTCAGCTGCTCTGCTCTTATGCAGCTCTGTGCTAATGCACCAAGGAAAGCAGCAGAAAATGGGTCAAGCACCTGGATTACTGCTACTTATGTGGGAGATAAGGATTAACTTCCTGGCTCCTGACTTCAGTCAGGTCCAACCTTGGCACTGCAGCCACTTGGGGGGGTGGAGTAAACCAGCAGACAGAGAATCTTGATACCTGCCAATCTGTCTTCTAAATAAAATTTTTAGAAACCCTTAAACATATTTCAGAAATTCAGAGCTTTGCACGGTCACTGTGACACAGAGTTAAACGACTGTGTGAGTAACCAAATAACATATCTGAGTGCTGCTTTGAGTCCCAGCTTTTCTGTTTCTGATCCAGTTCCTTGTTAACGTGGCTGGGAAACCAGCAGAAGATGGTTTGAGTCCTTGGGCTCCTGCACCTACATAGGAGATCAGGATGAATTCCTGGCTCCAGGCTCTTGCCAGACCCAGCACTGATCATCAGAGCCAGTTAAGCAGTGAGCCTATCTCTCCTGCATTTTGCCTTTCCAAAAAAAAAAAAAAAAATCAACTCTTTAGAAAAATGTTCAGAGAGGAAAATGCAATGTACATTATCTTCGAATTCCACCTCCCATACCTTTTTAAATACCCTCACATACATAGAAAATCATATGTACAAATTATGTTTGTGAATTTAAATGGGATCATGGTATTAATGTACACAAACACATAAGAAGTATCTTCAAAAAGTTCATGACAAATATATAGAATGAAGAAACTGCACAGACTTCAAACTTTTGTGCCAAAATGATTTCAATACCATTTTCCATGAACTTTCTCAAGTTCCCTTAATAAGCATAAAGGTGTATGAACATATATACTTCTGTATCTTGAATTTGTTTACATTATTAACACACACACACAACTTTCTCCATCTTTTCATCCTTACATGATATGTTAAAATAAGGCTTTTCATAAAAAAATCACCTCAAAGGGTAGCTATTTAGGCTATTTCTAACAACTTCTAATACAAGTGATTTTGTAGTTCTGCATTAAGCTGAACATTTGAAATTGACATCTGATATCTGACCTTCTCCCTAGAACTTTTTGAGTACTTTGAAATGTCTAGAGAATTTCAGTTTTGATTGTTTAAGTTAGTACCCGGGCTTCAGTAGAACAATCCTCCAAACTTGTTGAAGGCGTTGCTATAGAACTCCAAAACATGGATTTGCTCATCTTACACACATAATGCCAACTGCTAACCTTAGAGTAGTAGAAAAAAATATTTATCTACAAAACACAGAGCAAAAGGGCTGGACAGCTATTGTTTAATTCTTGGGCTTTGTAGAGGGTTAAGGATAAGTGATTTTTTTTAAGATTTCTTTTTTTTTTTATTTTTATTGGAACGTCAGATATACAGGGAGGAGGAGAGACAGAGCAAGATTCTCCCATCCAGGGATTCATTCCCCTAGCAGCCGCAACTGCTGGAGGTGAGCTGATCCAAATCCAGGAGCCCAGAGCCTTTTCCGGGTCTCCCAATTGGGTAGAGGCTCCCAAGGCCTTTGGCCTTCCTTGACTGCTTTCCCAGGCCAGGGAAGCTGAATAGGAAGCAGAGCCACTGGGATAAGAACCGGCTCCCATATGGGATCCTGGGAGTACAAGATGAAGACTTTAGCCACAAAGCTACAGTGCCCGTCCCAAGGATAAAGGATCTTCTTATACATCGAACCTGGGTTGAGGTACATATTCAGTTTGTGTCCATGTTCTTGGTTAACGAGTGATACTCCAGGTCTTTCTTTGGGCAGTAATGCTTCAGTGAATGTTTATGAGGACCAGATGTACTTCAGTTGATATAGGCGATTGCATGCCGATGTTATTTTGTAAGACCTGGAATTTCCCAAAATACTTCCCCACCACCAAAACCACCCCCCCACCAACACATACACACACACACACAGAGTCCAGACAGGACCCAAACAATATTAGTCGTCAAGGTTCTTATCTATCAGACTAGCAAATGACTCCTTGAGTCCACACCCAGTTGTACCACTCTTTTAACCCGAGGAGCTTCTTTTAATAACTTGTTAATCCTAAAGGTGGAACAAGGACACCTTGGTTTAAGATAAGCAGACAAGAAGTTGGATTTTTCTTTCACATTAAGGACACGTGTATAATGGCTTGGTCTCCAGTATACACACCTCTACAGATTCCTTTCAACTATTACACAAGTGTGTGACCTACACCACCCAGACATAAATTTGATTTGACAAAACTTGGCTTCCATGCTTAACTCACTTTCCTGAGGAGTTTCTTAATAAAGGCATGTGGGAATCTATGTAATAGCAGGAAAGTTATGTTCTTGATGTGGGAGCAAACTGCAGCATTCAGGATTTGGTAACAACAAGGGAAAAGGTTGAGTTTTCTTCATTACATCATTTTGTAGGTTGCTTTCTGGGACAGCTTATGATAATTTAGTGTCAGATACTCCCAGCAATTCTATGAGCAAACCAGAACCTTTAACAACAACAACAATAAAAAATCTCCCTTTTTGCTTTACTAGCCAGTCAGTCTCTGCTATACATAACTATGAATCTGGAAAGATGCAGAAAATGGAACCAGAAGTTATTTCAGGCAGTAGAACCCCTGGGAAATGGGGAAGTTTGTGATTGGTTATCTGGTGTGGCAGCCATGGAAACAAGCTGTTCAGTTCTCCTTCCAGAAAACCTGCAGTGTGAGCAGGCAGCAGAGTGACTGATAGCTTCCAGCTGCTGTTTCTTTCAGGCAATGCCTGAACTGGAAGTAACATGAGGGTCAGCCCATCCTGTCTAACTCCTGGAATCCTCTGAGGAACAACTTTGGAGATTCACCATCAGCCAAATGGAAGCTTTATCAGAGCTTTCGTGTGGCTCCTCTTAACCCAATTCTTCATTCTTTTTTTTTTCCATAATTAACTGCAGCCTAATTGCTTTCCCTGCCTTTCCCCACACAGGTAATTTCCCCTATAACTCTCCCATCTCTAATTCCAACTTGGCATCTGTTTTCCAAAGAACCTGAAACAAATAGTATTGAGAGTGATCAAACAGGTGTGAAAATAAAGTCAGAGACTGGCTCATTCAACAATTGGCTACCAAAGAGGCAACTGCAACCACCACCACCAACACCATTATCACCATTCTGAGTGCCTCTATGAAGCATGAATAGTCCCTGATATAAGGTGTCAATGCAATTGTTAAGGATTTCACCCTTGGTGACCTGGGAAAATTTCTAATTGAATAGGATGCTCCTGATGGTTTAACAATCCAGATATCTGAAAGGTACACTTGAAGCAAATTCCAGAAAGACAGGAGTTTAACTTGTTGTGACTAAGTACTATTGATATTCTGCAGAAAGGATAATAGGAGATCTCAGCCTGTTAACTTAGACTTGACAGCCAGAGTGCCTTCATAATGGCTTGACAGTGAGGGCAGATACAACTATTGACAGGAACGGATGGAGGATTTGACTGAGATGCACAAGACCATAGGCATTTAAATATTGAGCCCCAGCACTCAAATGACATGAAGTTCAAGGCCATCAGAGGGAAATTATGCATGGAATGGAACACCAAAATGGACACTGTTTAAGAACTCCTCACCCCCTCAGAGTTTACATAGGTAAGAGCAGTACTTCCCTCATATGGGAAGATGCCTTGCAAGGTATCAAGTGGCCCACACCACAAGGTGCCCTACATCAAGAGCTGCCCCATCTTCCTTCCTGACAACTGGGCTAAAAACTAAGATTAAATTCCAGTATAATATGGATGGGAAAATATTAGACCCAAATAAGAGAGGTAAGAGATAATATATAACCAGAGACTCAAGAATTAGCATGTACCAGGAAAAGATAAGCATATCCAAAGGATTATATTTTCAAAGTATAGGAAATCAGCTCCAATACATGATTAGATGAACAAAAATTGACTCAGGGACACTTTATAATGACATGGGTTTTGTGATCTAGCAAGGACCCCAAGGGGATAAAGTCAAATGTACTCCTAAACTAGCTTTCAGAATCCTAGACAGAAGTCTAGAGGACATCCATTCAACAAGGCCACCAGAACTGTGCCAATGCAAGAGGTAACAGTATCATTGCAGTTAAAGGCAGTTACACTATACCTCTGGGTCTCCCAAAGGGGTGCAAGTATGTGAGTCACCTTTCACTGCCTTCTTATGCACATTAAAAGGGAGCTGGATAGGAAGGGGTGCATCCAGGACTCAGTCTGGCCCATATGGGATGCCAGCATCACAGAGGCAGCTTTTCCAGCACTACGCCAAAGCACTGACCCCAAATACAATCTCTTAATACTACCCAGGTGTTCTAATAACCTTAGATAGCAGTAGATGTACACTAGATTTCGCTGGACAGAGGAGGATTTCTTTGAAAGGTAAAGGCAGAAGGAATAAGCATAGGCAAAGAGAACTTTCAGAATTGAGATCATTTCCACCAGGCCAATGAGGATTCTTGAGACCAAGTTGCCTTTATGTGGTTGATGAACAAGTCTTTCCATCAACAGGCCAAGATGGTTGTCTATTTGATTCAGCGCACTTCTGTTGTAAATATTCTCTCGTGTCAATTAAGAAGTGAAACAAAACATGTGCTCTATCACTTCACGGCACCATCATTCTCATTATTATCCATGAACCTTGCTCTGCCTCCGTTACTGTCAGCCCTGGCCTGAAAGAGTGTAACTGCTTCTGAATTCAGTAATTTATCAGTCTTTCTACCTGTTGTTTCGGTATCATGAGTCATGGAATGCCATATCTAAATTATAATGGAATGCACTCAAGTTTCTTTATAGTATTCTGTGGTTTCAAATATTTAATTTTATACATAGTATCTAATCCATTTGGGATTCATTCTAGAGTAAGGTATAAGGATTGGACCTAGTTTTATCTTTTCTTTTTCTCCAAATGACAAGCCATTTATTCAAATCCCTTTTCCCACAATGATGCAACATGCTACTTTTATCATATCTTAAACTGTCATATGTTCTTGGGTATGCTTCTGGACTTCTCTACCATGTTCTATTCTACTGTCTTTCCATGTGCCAGCATTGTACTCACACAGTGCTAATTATATAGGAGTTATACTTCCATATCTTGTTGAATCAGTTTCCCTCACTGGTCTTCTTTTTCAAGTGCCTTACATTATTACTGCATGTTATTTCTCCATATGAACTTTATAAGCAATTTATCTAGTTCCTAAAGATGTACTTATATAATATATACACAAAACATTCATACATATACTTTATACTGATAGAAAAATGAAGAATTACTTTATTATATTGAATCACAACTTCCAAGAAAAAGACTGCCTTTGCATTCATGTCTACTTTACCGTTTATGTGTATTGTCAAAAATTTTTATTTTGAAAAGTTTAAGTGTATTTATAGGACTTCTAACATTTTTGTTGTTATAAATTAGGCTACCTCTTGTATCAAATTTTTTATTCGTTCTTTTTACATACAAATGGTATAAAAACTGAGTTTTATAGAATTAATTTTATATGATACTGACAAACTAGTTTTATGGCTTGCATTAACTTTATAATCAGTTCTCATGGGTTTTCCAGGACTAGTATCATAGTTCCGCAATTAGAGCTCATATTTCTTCTTCACTTCAATTTTTACAACACTAGTTTTTCTATCTTATAAATGGATTTCAAATAATTCGAACAGAATTTAAAATAGCAGAGGGATTCTTATTTCATTCCTGACTTTTGTGAGAATGTCTTTAACATTTCCTCATTATATAGCTTCCTTGCTTGATGGCTTGTGTACACACACACACACACACACACAATGTTAAGAAAAATCTATTAATTCCTCTGTTTTTAATAAGCTGTAAAATTTAACTGAAGATCCTTTTAACATCTATGAAAGTAATCATGCAAAATTTTTAAATTCTATTAATGTCATGAATTACAACAATGGATTTCCTAACACTATAGCACCATATTTTTGGAATAAATCCATATTCATCAGGATATGATTTTTAAAATGTTTTTGAATGTTGTATGCTAATAGCTTATTTAGTATTTTTGCATTAATATTCATACGTTAGAATGGTCTACATCAATCTTTTGTACAATCTGCACCAGACTTAGTAGCCTCATGAATAGAACTGGAAAGGTTTTCCTTTTTTTCTAATAGTATATGTGACATTGGTACTAACATGTCTTTGAGAGTTTGATACAATTCCCCACTAAAACCATCTAAGTCTGGCACTTCATGATGGGAAAGTTTTTTTCATAACTTTCACTATATAAACAATGGAATTAAGCTTATTTAAAATGTATTCTCATATACTGAAAAATCACCTATTTAATCTAGGTTTTCAAATGCAAGTCAAGCAAAACTGAGACATCCATTGCCGTATATTCATGAGAGTTACTATGCAACAATGAAAAAAAGTTTAAACCTCTACAACAATCACCAATATGGACCCCAGAATCAAAACATTCAGCAAAAGAAATTAGTGCAACAAAAATGGAGAACTTTTTAAAATTTCCCAGAAAAACAAAAAATGACAGTCACAAAATAGCAAATATGGTTTCATTCTACTTCTAACAACTTCAGAAGCAGACCAATTAATCTATGATGACAGAATAAGGGTCACCTTTGGAGACTATTAGTTGTGAAAGAGCATGAGAAAGAGGGAGAGAGGGTGCACGTGAGCCTGAGTGAGAGTGTGGACTCTAGGAATACTCTGAACCTTGAGATTAAGTGGTGGTTATATAGGTGACCATTTCATTTAGGAGGAAATACTCCCTGGCAGCAAATCACAATGAAAAGGGGAGATACATAAGGGCAGTTCCCAAAGGAAAGGAAATGCACAGGTACAGGGAAAGTTCAAGGAGGTAACCGGAATACTCAATCAGTTTTGTTCAGTCACTCCAAGTCAGTCCTCAGTTTCACTATATCTGACACCATGAACTATGTGTGACTCCAGACATTGCCTGAAATGTACACACAACATGATTTGAATCATTGTATCCCAGTGGTTTCACCCACTATGACTGCCAGAGCCACGATAGATGTGTGTGGTTTCGCAACAGTTGCTTGCAGCTGTCATGAGTACAAGCAGGAGACTGCTGCTACATTTTCAGCTGTCACTAGAGGCACTGTCTAGAAGACAACATCCTGAAGCTAGGCCCTACATTATACACCTTGATGTGAAGTACGAGTATGGGAGTATATCCTTTTATCTAGCCTGTCTACCTAGTTAAGAATTTAAGCCGACAGAAGACCTAGAAAGATGGATAAACCTTTTATGGCTACTCTGTATGCACATGCTTTGCAACGATGCCCTATGCACATACCAAGAAACACTGTGCATTAGCACATGCTTTCCAAACTTGTTATTGTTTACTGCCACTCACCTGTGCATGACTACTTAAATATGAGGGCAATTCAAAACGTTTTCAAAGATAGAATTAAAATATAACACTGATTTTTGTGCATTTTTTATTTACTTATTCTCAGTTTTGTTTGAAAAGCAGAGAGATAGGCAGGCAAAGAGAGATCTTCCATGTGATCCCCTGGTTCACATTCCACATGCCTACACTAGCCAGGCCAAAGACAAAGAGTCTATAATTCAACCCAGTATTACAATGTGAGTGGCTGGAACCCAAGCACTTGAATCTCACCTACTTTCTCTTAAGATATTCATTGGTAGTAAATCAGGGTTGGAAGTAGTATTAAATCTCAGATCCTTGGGCCCAGCAAAGGTAGCCTAGTGGCTATAATCCTCACCTTGCATGTGCCAGGATCAATATGGGTGCCGGTTCATGTCCCAGATACTCCACTTTCCATTCATTTCCCTGCCTGTAGCCTGAGAAAGCAGTTGAGGATGGCCCAAAGCCTTGGGACCCTGTGCCCACTTGGAAGACCCAGAAGCAGCTCCTGGATTTGGATCACCTCAGCTCCAGCTGTTGCAGCCAGTTGCGGAGTAAACCAGTGAATGGAGGATCTTTGGTTTCAGTTTTAGTGAAAAGCCCCAGCCATTGTGGCCATTTGGGGAACCACTGGAAGGACGATATCGCTCTCACTCTTTCTCTCTATGTCTACGTCTATGTCTATGTCTATCTCTATCTCTCCCCCAACCCTCAATCCTGCCTTTTAAATTATTATTAGGGCGTTAACAATACTGCCACACAGGGCCCAGCATGATGGCTCAGGGGCTAAATCCTAGCCTTGTGCACACTAGGATCCCACATGGATGCCAGTTCGCATCCCATTTCTCCACTTCCCTTCCAGCTACCTGCTTGTGACTTAGGAAAGCAGTAGAGGACAGTCCAAAGCCTTGCGACCCTGCACCCACATAGGAGACCTGGAAGAAGCTCCTGACTCTTGGCTCCTGGTTTCAGACTGGCTCAACTCTGGCTATTATAGCCACTGGAGCAGGGATCCAGCAGACCGAAGATCTTTGTCTCTCTGTAAATCTGCCTTTCCAATAAAAATAAATCTTTAAAAATAATGATAGCACACAAATATATACAGGGCATTCTAGGTGCCAAGCACTGTTCAAATACTTCACATAAGAGGTCTTCATAAAGTTTATGGAAATGTGTATTATAAGGAAAATATGACTAGTTTTAAATTTCTGCATCAAATGACCTTTTATTTTTCATTTTCTACAAACTTTTAAAGTACCCTTGTATAATTAGCTCACTTATTCCCTAGGAAACAAATGCTCTTACAATTCCTGTCTTATAGATGAGACAAAAGCACATTACATTATTTATCAGGTCACAATGGATAGTAAACACTAGAGTCTAAAGTCAATTTAAGGCAGTGTAACAATAAAATCCTCATTCTTTAACATTATGTCATACTATTCTAGCTTGGTAAAATCAAATTTAGCAACTATATGCTTTGTTCTTAATACTGTGTTTTAAGTTTTTTTAATCCTAAATTCTTACTAAGAAAGATATTAGAAATCAGTAAGCTTCAGGGAATCACTAGATTACAGTACATATTAAATTAAAATAGATTTGGAGATTATGAGCAGCCAACAAATCCATTATCTGAAGCTTCTTACATATTGTAGAAATCAATTAAATTCTACATTTCTGTAATATTCAGTTTATTGCAACAGTAAAAGAAATAAGCAGATGTAACCATAATTTCCCACTTAAGAAATTCCAACAAAGCAAGCAAATATTTCGTCCAATTCTCCTTTAAGTTGGACTGATATTATC
This sequence comes from Ochotona curzoniae, assembly GCF_017591425.1. Taxonomy (NCBI): domain Eukaryota; kingdom Metazoa; phylum Chordata; class Mammalia; order Lagomorpha; family Ochotonidae; genus Ochotona; species Ochotona curzoniae. Next base: position 12,127,884 of record NW_024465023.1, on the reverse strand, counting down.
TACACTTTTTTAATTGTTTCATAATTTTATCTGTGCCTCTAAATGTACCTAACATGATACCCTAACCCACGTCAGGAATCCAATTGAAATTTGCTTGGCTGATGGAACAAATACATCTCTGGACTTAACATGATTCCAATACAAATTGGGGAAAATAATATGGGGTATGAACAATCTTTGTAGGCAAAACAGTTTAATTCTTAAGGATGAAAATAAATAAACATAAACACTGTACAACTCAGGAGGCACAGTCCTCGATAAGGCCTGAAATTTAGGTAATGAGCATAGTAACCTTCCATCACAAGAGTCAGTCCTTGACAAAACGGACATTAATCAAGGAATTCTGGAAGGCTCACAAGACTGTCCTGCCCCCACATGAATAGACAGAGATAGGAAATTTTTAAAAAAAATTATTTCTTTTTATTGGAAAGTCAGATTTACAGAGAGAAATAGAGACAAAAATTTTCCATCTGCTGGTTCACTCCTCAAGTAGCTGCAACAGCTGGAGCTGAAACGATCCGAAACCAGGAGCCTGGAGCCTCTTCTGAGTCCCCCACATAGTTGCAGGGTCCCAAGGATTTTCGACCATTCTCTAATGTTTTCCCAGATTACAAACACGGGGCTGAATGAGAGGTAAAAGCAGCTGGGGCACGAACTGGCACTAATATGAAATCCATGCGCACGCAAGGCAAGGACTTTAGTCACTAGGCTATGGCTCCATGCCCAGAACCAGGCAATTTAACTGAATACATCAAAAATGATCTAGAGTGAAGAGAGACCCACATGGAGAAGGCATTGTAAGAACATTTGTCAATATATAATCTGCAATCAACTGAAGACAGGCTTCTGTCCTGTTTTCTAATCTGAGTCAATTAATACCAACATATAAATTGTCTTTCAGCCCAAGACCACCAGAAACAAGCTGTTATAGTCAAACAAGCTGTTTTCATTACTGAGTGAGAGAGAATATATACAATGGGGAACCATAATATCTGTTAGCAAGAGTGCATCAGAAAGCACTTCTAGAATGGAAGCGAAAGTTCACTCTACACTGGATAACTAAAAAAGAGTAGGGTGGGCTGGGCGGCATGGTCTAATGGCTAAAGTCCTCACCTTGAACACCCCAGGATCCCATATGGGTGCCGGTTCTAATCCTGGCAGCTCCACTTCCCATCCAGCTCCCTGCTTGTGGCCTGGCAAAGCAGTCGAGGACGGCCCAAAGACTTTGGGACCCTGCACCCGTGTGGGAGACCTGGAAAGAAGTTCCTGGTACCCGGCTTTGGATTGGCGCAGCACCGGCCGTTGCGGTCACTTGGGGAATCATCGGATGGAAGATCTTCCTCTCTGTCTCTCCTCCTCTCTGTATATCTGACTTTGTAATAAAAATAAATAAATCTTAAAAAAAAAAAAGTAGGGCAAGGGGGGGCCAGTGTGATGGCTCATCTGACTAATGCCTCACCTGTAAACACCAGCATCCCATAAGGCACTAGTTCCAGTCCTAGCTGCTCCACTTCTTATCCAGCTTTCTACTTATAGCCTGGGAAAACAGCAGAGGATGGCAAAAATCTTGGGGACCCTACACCCACTTGGGAGAGCCAGAGAAGCTTCTGGCTTCAGATTGGCTCAGCTCTAACCATTGTGGCCATTTGTGGAGTGAAACAGCAGATGGAAGATCTTTCTCTCAGTTTCTCCTTCTCTTTGTAAATTGACCTTTCTAATCAAAATAAATACATCTCAAAAAATAAAAGAAAGTAAGGCAAATTCCGTAACAGGGTGTTTTGTGGATGGCACATTAACCTCAATTTTGTGTTTCGGTAAAACTATGAGATGGTCTTATTTTGCCTCATCATGGTTTCAGTAACTTTGTGATTAGTATTCCTTGAGACAGTCCATGTCCAACAGAACAAGCTAGCCTAGCCTTAAGCATCAGACAAAGTTATAAATAATGTTTAGGTCTAGCTGTGAATGTCAGATTAATTCTAGATGCCAGAGGCTTTTTTTTTTCTTATCTCTTGTGATAGTGGGCATGAAAGCAAAGTAGGCAACAAGTTTGTAATCATACTGAACTAACAGGGTAAAAAGAATCTAGTTCCTGATACTATATCCTGAGTATGAGTTGCTTCTTGTGGCATTACTAAGAAGTAACTGGCAAGCCCCATTAATCAATTTAACTGTAGAAAAGAACAATCAGAAGGGAAAAAAAAATTCTGTGGATTCAGTCGTGTCCCTGCAAAATGCATAGGTTAAACCTCTGATCCTAACACAATGATATTTGATGATAGGTCCTTTGGGATAAAATTGGATTTAAATTAAATCAAAACAGTGGGGCCATGGCAGTGCCCTTTTAAAAAGAGATTCCAGAGAGTAGATGTTGTTAGCTCAGCCAGTTAAGCTGCCTTTTGGGAGAGCTCCATTTCACATCATAGTGTCACTTTGATTCCTAAACACCATGCTTCTGATCCAGCTTCCTGCTAATGTCCGTTGGAAGCAGCAGAAAATGCTGCAAATGCTTAAGCCCCTGCCACTCACCCACATGGGAGACCCATATTGAGTTTCAGGTTCCTAGTTTCAGCCTCATCCAGCTCCAGCTCCTACAGGTATTTGGGGGAGTAAATTCTCTCTATTGCTCTACCTTTTAAGTAGATGAAAATATTCTGAAGTTTTAAGAAGCAAAGGACACCATAGACCTTGCTCACTCTCAGGAAGCACACAAATAAGAGGCTATGTGAATGGGATGGCAGCCAACTATCAGCCAGGAGGAAAGCTCTCACCAGAACTTGACCATACTTGCACTGTGATTTCAGAACCAGGGAAAAACAAATTTCTGTTGTTTAACCCCAATCTACTGTATTCTGTTATGGCAATCTGAGTTAAGATACAGGAGAGGTATTACATAATTTAGAGAGGAAAGCCTGTTTTTTGTTTTTGGGTTTTTTGTTTTTTTTCCTTTGAGTTAACCAGCAGGACTACATGCTGGGATTTGTTGCTTTGTTTCATTACAGTGAATTTGGACTATTCATTAAATGTAACTACTATTATATTATAAACCTATTACATTTTTAAAAATAAGATGCTCTCCAGCATATCTGAATGGGGTCCGGAGTGGTAGCCTAGTGGTTAAAGGCATGTGCCAGGATCCCATATGGGCGCTGGTTCTAATCCTGTCCACCCCGCTTCCCATCCACTTCCCTGCTTGTAGCCTGGAAAGGCAATAGAGAATGGCCTAAAGCCTTGGGATCTTGCACTCACATGGGAGACCCAGAAGAGGCTCCAGGCTCAACTGGGGAGTGAATTAGCAGACAGAAGATCTTCCTCTCTGTCTCCCCTCCTCTCTGCATATCTTACTTTCAAATAAAAATAATAAATAAATCTTTAAAAATATATCTGAATGGAATTTACCCCTCTTTTCTTGGTTCCAGGAATAACGCCCAACCTATAGCAAAGCTAGCACTTTGCTAGGCTTCACAGCAGTTTCACAGATGAACTGGGTATCTGAAAAGCACTATTTTCTTATAAAACTTCTTTAGCACCAACAGAGTCACTTTTCCTAAATATGTTCATCTCTCATTTCCTAAAAGACAAAATGACTTCAAATGTCTGAGTTTATTCCATTTTGCTCTAAAATGCAAAACACAATCAGCTTCTTTATTACCTTCTGAGCCCTTTGTGCTTCCTGATTCTGTATTAGCAAGAAGTGCTACTCTCAGATTTTCAGATTTTCACATCAACTATTTTAAGAATGAGCAAAAGGAGTGAGGAGCCCTGAAATCTGAAGGACCTTAACTCTTTAACTGCAGAATCTTCTAGAACTGGATGCTGCAATTGTGGTCAGAGAACCATTTGTATTTCTCAGCTGGGCTTTGGTTTCCCAGCACCTTTTCTAACCCTTTTCTTTTTCATTTGCTTTCAATTTGCTCATGCCCTTGATTGAGCTCATGAGGTGGTAGTTTCCCATTGGTGCCTGGGTTCTCACACCCTACCTTTCTTGACCCTACAAACATACACAGCAAACAAATGGTCACATACACACATCTCATTCCTGTTCTCCAATAACATTAAAAACAAACAAAAAACAAGACACTAGCTCTCCTACTAGAACCAATGGTAAAACTTCCCAATTCTTCACCCTTCTCACAGTCAGAGCTGGCTTCTAAGTTGTAACAATCATCTGCACAAATTTCTTTTCATTTAATTATGTGTTACATAAACATAATAACAGAACCATAGGCTATCAGAAAAATTATCTATTAACCATCATAATGTAGCTCCATTGTCTGGCATAGTGTTTCGCATACAGAAGGTGCTCAGTAAGTATTGATTGAAGGAATTTTTATGTTTGAACAAATTTAGATCCTCTGATAAATCCAGGGGTAAACTTTGGTAGGTTAGCACAGGAAAGACATTCTAAAATCACAGAAAGCATTGGTAGTGTTCAGTGAAGAGTCTCAAATCATTGAGAAAGAAACAAAATAGTTTCATGTTTTTCAATTATTGTTTCCAACTGTGCTCAATCTCGCATTTCTTAGTGAAGAGTTTAATAATACAGTCATGTGTCACTTAATGATAGGGAAATGTTTTGAGAAATAGGTCATTGAATGAATTCATCATTGTGTACCAGAGAATGCAGTTAAACAAACTGAAAAGGCTGCAATGTCACAAGGCAATATAATCTTTTAGACCCTCACACATGCAGTCCATACTTGACTAAAACGCCATTGTATAGCTCATGACTATATCTTAGTTCCATGCCTTTCCTGTCACTTGCAATGATTAGAGCAGTTTTGTTCAAGTCTTCATGATTCAGTCCAGAAGGAAGGGTAAATTCTCCAGAAGGAAGGATAAATTCTATCTTTATCAGCTTCCATGCAGAGAACACTCAGGGTCTGAGGGTTAAACTGAAGTAGAGGATACACTCTTATAATTGTATAATTGCCTACCCTTCCATCGTCATAACAATAAGGTGTAAAGAGACTTAAGGGAAGTCCAATAGCAATTATAAAATGGACCAATATAAGATCACTCGCCTCTCCTTGCTTAGCTGTAATAGCTACTCATTTGCTGCCTTTGGAGTAGATGAACAGGCAATGGCTTTCATAAGCCAAACTACTGAGGAATTCTCTCTTGTGTCACCATCCTAAGGATAGGTCAGCTGCTTCTCCCATAGTTCATTGAAGTATATGACCGTCACATGTAGTGACAACCCTGACAACATGTGTGATGTGCTTACATGCATATTTATATTTGTCTGTATTCACTCAGCTGTGAATAGGAAAAGGAGAACCATGTAATTTTGCTGTGTGGCATATAACATGCAAATTCATGGCTCCCCACTCTAGTTTCTGCTGTTTGTTTAGTATGTTTTCAATTTTAAGTAGACAGTTCTGAGATTAATCAAAAGAAAATGTCAAATGGGATCTTTTTTTAATAAGGCAAGAAGTTGAGAGTATTAAAAGGATATTCAAAGTATGAAAAAATGAAGAATTCTTGATGTGGAAACAAAAGACAATGAAGGATAGCAATGAGGGAAAATAAAGACAGAAGGGTCTGAGTGGATAAATGATATGAATGAGATAAAAGAAAGGGGTGCTGCCTCTATCAGGACTTCATACCTAGAACATTCTTTTGCCATATCTTAGACCAGAGGAGGACAAATGAAAAGTAGTGTTTAAGATCATTATATTTCATCATAATGGCACAAAGCAAAATGTGCAACAACAAAAAAAAAAGGCAAGCATGTGGATCAAAGAGACTTCTTACACATTGCTACTATACATTGATCCAACATCTTTCAAATATCATTGGGCAATTTATTCAGGAAAGTTGAATTAAATACATTTATTATTTAGTATTCACACATGTAAGGATATACAAATATAAGAAACTCACAAATATGTTCCAAAATACATACCAGATTATTCGTACAAGCAATGCTTATGAAACAGAAACTCAAATCCCCACTGACAAGAAGATGAATAAAATAGATTGTGATAAATTCACAAAAGGACTACCACATGATTGAACAAACTCAATTATAGCAGATATTGACTGACAGCTCCTCTTCTTCCAGAGCATATAATCAAATAATATTTTCTAGCATCTCCCATATTTATAGATGACTGTGTGTGTATGTATCCACTTAAATCCTCTAGGAAGCCAACAGAAGCAGGAAACAAGTAAAGGGTTGTTTTTTGTTTGTTTGTTTGTTTGTTTTGGTTTTTTGGGTTTTTTGTTTTGGTTTGGTTTTTGGTTTTGTGTGTGTGTGTGTGTGTGTGTGTGTGTGTGCACGCATGCAGTGAACAAAGGGCAGAGGAAATATTCAGACCAAAATGCTGATGTGACCTCAGTGAAAGGAGTAAGGGACTAAGAGGAAGAATAATTAGGGAAAATTCCAGACTAAAGTGTAGCTCTGAGAAAGTTCTGGCCATCTCAATGTGAAATTCAAGCACAAAGATTGCCATTACAATGAATTCTACACTGGGCCAGAAATACCAACACCCTGCTATACATTCTTTGCAGAGTCTCTGGCTAAGAATATATTGGGAAAAGCTTGGCTTAAGGTTGAATATTGTGACAGATCCTACAGATGCGAGTTGGGTTGTCAGCTTTCTGCATTCCTTCCAACAGTTTCTCTGCCAGAGGGAGATCTGAAAAGCAAACCTCCAAGGCTGCCATACCATGTGACTGAGCTCATGAAAATAGAACATGAGTGTAAATGATGTGTGCCACTTTTAGACCCAAAGAAACATTCCACATATATCTTCAATGTTCTTCATTATGCAGCTTGGGGGAAGATAATGGTTGGCCATGTAGGAAGCTCAGTATTGACAATAGCAGAGAACAAGATGGAAGAAATCTAAGTTTCTGAATCATCAAATGAGAGCCCTCCATTATTATAGCATATGCATTTTTACACTTGATCTTAGCCAAAAGGCCAAGAAGTGATAGCACATGCATTTTTAATCTTTAAGGGAGAGAAATAAACTTCTACTGAGTTGCAACATTGAGATTTGAAGTTTTACCTATTATGACAGCTAATTATATCTTAAATCATGCTTTTAGCAACTCATTAAATCATATATGAATCTTAGAAACCTAATTTTGAGAGAATAAAGCAGATCTCAAAAGATAAAATACAGCAAGCTACAATTTTATAGTCTCAAAACCAAGAAAATCTAATAATGTATTGCTTAAGAGGCATATTTTCAGAGCCATAAAATGATTTTAAAAATTAATGATAGTAGTTAATTCTGAGGAGAATGTGGGGGTGGTAATAGACAATGCTATAGGTAGACAGGAAACATGTAGAATAAAATCAATTACAGCTTCTCAGATAATAATCATATCACCATCTTTAATTGCTGTTCGGGTGAAAAGACTTGTTCAAAAGAGATAGTTCTTACTAGATGGAGAATTGCCACTACGGTTTCTTTGCGATTATCAAGTTAGCCTATCAATGATCTAGCATTCCTTGGGGGAGCAACTGGCATTCTAAAGTAAAATTTTTTTTCTAGGAGATAATGAGGAATTTTCAAGCTACAGAGGTAAACTGAAAAGTCAATGTAACTGCTGTATGTTCAAATATCAGATGCTTATTACCAAAATAAATTTGAAAATGAGTTCAGTTAGGAACTAGCTTTGGCTGCAGGTGCATAAAGTGAAAAGTGATGGTTTAAATACACAAGGATGTATTCTGTCATATGAAACAAAGCAAAAGTCCACAGCATACTCTCACCTGAATACTCTCACCTGCTATGACAACGTAGTACATGGCTTCCATCCCAGAAGGTTAAAATGACTGCTAGGCGTTAGCCATCAAACTTACATTCCAGGTAACAGTAAGGGAAAGGAATAACCTCACAGCAGTAAGTCCCACTCAACATTTATGCTTCCATTTCATCAAGTAGGCTGAAAACAGTGTCTGGTCTACGTGAGCATGTGCCCAGCAGAAAACCAGAGTTCTGATAAAGAAGGAGAATTTCTACTGTGAAACAACAGGAAGTGACTGCCATTCAGTAGATAAAGTAAACAAACAAACAAAAAAACATAAATACCAAAATACCTTGGAGAAATTCTTGTAAATTCAAACTAGGCAGCACATATGACAACGTTTATTAAAGAAGTATTCATAGGGCCTGTCGTGGTGGCCTAGTGGCTAAAGTCCTGGTCTTGATCATGCCAGGATCCCATACGGGCACCGGTTCTAATCCCGGCAACTCCACTTCCCATCCAGCTCCCTGCTTGTGGCCTGGGAAAACAGTTGAGGACGGCCCAAAGCCTTGGGACCCTGCACATATGGGAGGAAGTTCCTGGCTCCTGGCTTTGGATAGGCACAGCACTGGCCGTTGAGGTCACTTAGAGAGTGAACCATCGGACGGAAGATTTTTCTCTCTTTCCTCCTCTCTGTATATCTGACTTTCCAATAAAAATAATTAAATCTTTGAAAAAAAAAAAACCAGAAGTGTCATAATATGGAACACTGCACATGAGTACCTACTTGGCTTGGGACAAGTTTCCTTCTAATGCATACACCAGAAGCACCAAATGATGGTCAATGTACTTGAGTCCCTGACAAATACATGAACCTATCAAATTGAATTATGGGTTCCTGGCTGTTGCGGGCATCTGGGTGAAACAACAGATTGAAGATTCTCATTCTCATTCTCTCTCTCTCTCTCTCTTTCTGTGTGTGTGTGTATGTGTGTATGTGAATTGCTGTCTTCCCTTCTCTAACCCCAAAATTGCAGCAAAAAAATTTAAAAGAATAGGAACAATCAAATGTTAATAGGAGCCAGAATGGTAGTATAGCAAGCTAATCCCCTGCTGCTGTCCCATATGGATGCAGGTTCGAATCCCAGCTGTACCTCTTCTGATTCAGCTCCCTGCTAATTGTTGGGAAAAGCAGTAGAGGAGGGCCAGAGTCCTTTGGCCCCTGCACCCACATAGGAGACCTTGAAGAAGCTTCTGGCTCCTAGCTTGGGATAAAACCAACTGTGGCCACTGTGACCATCCGAGGAGTGAAACAGTAAATAGAAGACATCTCTGTTTCTGCCAGTCCCTCTTTCTCTCTGTAACTCTTCCAAGTAGAATAAATCAATCTTTTACAAAAATGCTAACAGTTTAATTGATAAATAAAATGTAGTATACTCCTGTAATAAAATGTTAAAATGAAGTGGAAATAAGTAACATCTCAAAAATAGAATTAAGAATGACAAAAGCAAGTCCCAGTGGAATATGGTATCTGTTCCATTGTAACAAATTTCAAAATTTCGCAAAATTGTCATGTCAGATCATATACAAATAGGTGAGCCAGATTTTATAGAGAGAGACACATATAAATATATAACACTAGACAAATGACACAAAAAGCAGTGTTATGGGGTGAATTGTGTTTTCTCCTCCAACATTTAAGTGTTGAACCATTAAGTGCTAGTATCTCAGAAAGTGACCACACTTCGAGGCAAGTTAAAATGGGGCGACTAGAGTGGGCTCCAATCCAACACAACGGGTGTCCTTATAGAAAGAGGAGATGAAGATGAAAGCAAATACACTCAATATGCAGGCACAGAGATGAACACACACCACAGCAGCTGTCTGAAAGCCAGGGAGAAAAGCTCTCAGAGAAACCAAAGCTGCTGATAAATCTTGATATTTGAATTCTCAGCCTCTACATGTCACAACAAATTTCTTTTGTTTAAGTCAACTAGTTTACAGTACTGTTATGACACCCTGAACAGGCTGGTAAAATCAGGATTTGGGGTTTATCGAGAGGCAGGGATGACAGAATGCAATCAGAAACAGCCATGGGCAAAAACTGCTAAGGCCATTAATGATCTCTATTTTCATTTGCATGTTTGGGCAGGTAGGAGTCACAGTGTTACTAATATTTTGACAATACATGTTGTCTAATGGCATATATTATCCAAATATGGAGAATATACATAATGACTGGTATTTAAGTAATGGAAAATGGTCTTTATGAGGCATTTGAACAAAAATATGTATGATTAAGAGGAAAAAGCACTTTAGATTCAGTATCATAGCTTTAAAGCTAAGAGTTTTGCGGGCCACTGCCATGGCATAATATGCTAACCCTCCACCTGTTGTGCTGGCATCACATATAGATGCTGGGTCATATTCTGGTTGCTTCATTTCTGATCCAGCTCCCTACTTGTGGTCTGGGAAATCAGTAGAGAATGGGTCAAATCCTTGGGCCCCTGCATGCACATAGAAGACTGGGAAAAAGTTGCTGACTGCTGCCTTCAGATTGATTCGGCTCTGGCTACTGTGACAATTTGGAAACTAAATCAGTGAATGGGAGCTCTCTCTCCTTTCTCTCTCTCTCTCTCTCTCTCTTGCGTGCACGTGCGCTCGCTCTCTCTCTCTCTCTCTCTCTCCTTCTCCTGTACATCTGTTTTAAATAAAAATAAATCTTTAAAAAAAACCCAAAGAGCTTCAATTCCTCTAAAGCATAAAATGTACTTTATATATAAGGAGAAAATTGAGTGCTGTGTCAATTTAATTTGTAGGTGAGAAAATTGTCATTCGTAAGCAGTTTATTATACCCACTATTGTTACACTTGATTGAATAAACTTTATCATAGAAACATAAATTTAGAACAGGTAGAGTCCTTATATTTATTATGTGTATATGTGTATAGCACAGAAACACTAATCCCTAAACCAAAGTATTAAATCAAACTATCCTTGGTCATGAAAATGTAGATTAGACCTTAGACCAGAAGTCAGAAAGATGTGTTCTAGTTCTTATATATTCTTTTTAAAGATTTATTTCCACTGGAAAGGAAGACTTACACAGAGAAGCAGAGACAGAGAAAGATCTTCGATACACTGGTTCACTGCCCAAACGGCCGCAGCTGAGCTGATCAAGAAGCCAGGAGCCAGGAGCCAGGAGCTTCTTCCAGGTCTCCCACATGGGTGCAGGATTCCCAAAGTTTTGTGCCGCCCTGCACTGCTTTCCCAGGCCATTAGCAGGGAAGCTGCATTTGAAGTGGAGCAGCCAGGACATGAATTGTCACCCAAATGGAATGCTAGTGCTTATAGCCAGTTAGGTCATCACATTGGTCCTCTAGTTCTTATCTTATTTAAACTCTTTGAGAATTAATTCTGTCATCCATATCTATCAGTAATAACATACCTGCCTTCCCACATAATGGTTCAATATTATAACCACATTAAGTTACAGTTGAAAAGAAAGTTAAAACATAGAGTTCAACTTATATTTAATAGTAGCAGGTTAAGCATCAGCCTGCAGCACTGACATCTCACACGGAGTACCTGTTTCAGTCTCAGTTGCTCCACTTATGATCCAGCTCCCTGCTTATATACCTGGGACAGAAACAAAAGTTGGTCCAAGTTTTTGGGAGCCTGCACCCATGTGGGAGATCTGAAAGAAACTCCTGGCTTTGGACCAGCCCTACACTGGCCATCATAGACATTTGGAGAGTGAAACAGCAAATGGAAGATCTCTCTATCTCCTCTCTCTGTAAATCTTCTTTCAAATGAGTAAGTCTTTTTATTAAGATTTATTTTATTTTTATTGGAAAGTCAGATTATACAGAGAGGAGGACAAAGAGAGGTAGATCTTCCATCTGCTGATTCACTTCCCAAGTGGCCACGATGGGCAGAGCTGAGCCAATCTGAAGCCAGGGGCTCCTCCAGGTCTCCCACATGGGTTCAGGGTCCCAAGGTTTTGGGCTGTCCTCGACTGTTTTCCAAGGTCACTAGCAGGGAGCTGGATGGGAAGCAGGATAGCCAGGATTAGAACCGGCGCCCATATGGGATCCTGGCATGTGCAATGCGAGGACTTAAGCTGCCATGCCCCAAATGAATAAATCTTTAAAGAAATAATGAAGCAGATTGAAAGAGATACAGACATAATTACTGAGATAGTGGGGTCTAAAGTTAATCTTCCAGAAATTGGAGGGGAGAGGAAAAAGGAAAGTCGGAATGAAAAAGAACAAAATTTGCCAATAGCCCAGTAATTCTAACAGCTGAATAAGACATGTGGGAAAATAATAGAGCAAAATGTAGGAGAGGGAAGTACCAAGATGGTAACTCAACACAACTAAACTAATCATAAACAAAAGAAACATGTGAAATGGAGTTCAATAGGTGAAAACGGACCTTGGTATGAATTCCAGAGAGAAGAAATAGATGATACTGAAAAGTCATGAGTTAACACAGCTTCAAACACTCTGTTAGCAATGCTGAACCCTAAAAGAAAGTGGAAAGTTTCAAAACTCCAAAAAAAAAAATATTAACAACCTAGAATCTCATATCCAGCCAAATTATCAATAAAATATGAAGACAGAATATTGGAGGTAAGCTATAAAGGAAAGCAAAGTCATAACTGTGGCTATTTTGAAAGATAAGAAGTGAGCAACATATATATCAAGCCAAGAAGAACAAATAGCAGACTTTCAATATTTATGGTAAAGTTATTTCTTAATTTGGGCAATCACGCCTCTTAATTCACTTATTTTTCTAATACAGAGGAAAAGAGCAAGATCAAAAAAGCAAGAGAAAAATAGGGAGATAGAATGATCTTCCAATTTCCATTTAACTTTCAAAACTCAATAACAGCTGGGGCTAGGCCAGGCTACAGCCAGGGGTCAGAAATCCTACACACATCTCACAAGTGGGTGGCAAGGCTATCATTCACTGCTTTCCTAGGTGTATTATCAGCAACTGCATAAGAAGATGAGCAGCCAGGACTGCCAATGGGATGCCAGTGGTAAAAACAGTGGCTTAGCCCACTATACCACAATGCTTGCCTTGGTTTTGGTTTAGGGCACTAACATAAAAAGTATGAACAGTTTTCACCAATTACATGAGAATATCAACTCTGGTTAATTTAGTGATTTTGCTAAAATGCAGGCAATAAAAATGATGAAATAATTATGCAGCAATTAATAAATTATATGTCTTCATTATTCATCTAAATATCACTAATCCATACACAGAACTAGACACAGTTCAAACACATAAACTCTGAAAGTTGTTATTGTGGAGCTCTGTTTATCAAGCATATAGTGTGTCTGAATATATTCTGATTTGTATTAGTTTGCTAGTTTCATTTATAACTTGTAGTGTATGATAGATGCAGTTCATGTGTGTCTCTCTACTGGGTACCACATGTAGAGGAGACTTCAAAAACTTGATTAAGAAGGAATTAAAATAGCACACAAACTATACTAGCACCTATCTGGAGTCCTGCCCATGCCCCTGCCTTGCCAGGTTACAGTGAGGATGACAGAGTGGACAAGGTAGCACTCCCTAGAATGGGCACTATGAGAGGCATGCCACTGATATCCATGCATCCCGTCTAGGGTAGAGATACACACACATAACAACAAAGTAAATATTTGCTAAAGGAATGTTGAATCTTGGAGGATATGACTAATAGCAGCAGTAACAGTAATGGATTATATATATTTGACATCTAGGAGGCTGCACAAGAAAAGTGACAATTTAGTGGGAGCAAAAAGGACAGTGGAATTGTACTAGAGAAGCAAGCGAAGGGAATACAATGAAGAGTGACTCTCAGAGCTCCAGCTATGTTGGAAGGTATAAATGGCTTTTTACATTGACTAAACTCAAAGTTGCTGTGAGTAAGTTTTTCTATCAATACTTCAGTAGCAATTATGAATTTCACAAACAGAACAACTTCCACCCACAGCATATGACTTTGGGATGGAACATTCTGATTATTAATGAAGAAAACCCATTAGAGGTAAATTCTTAAACAAAATAAAATCTCTGAAGTGTATCTGCACATTTTCTCACTTTGTTAAGTAAAATATTGCAAGAACATGCTAAGGGCCATTTTCATCTTCACAGCTGTAAATGCCAGACTAGAAAAGCTCATTCAATGTTTCAGAGACAAATACATATCCACATGAAATCCTTCATTCGATTTTTTTTTCTGCTTTTGGGCTGGTTTGTTTGCAGCCAATGTAGGAGGAGACATCTGGCAAATATCTTTTCACTTAACTAATTGTGTACTTTATTTGAAAAATAATTTTACATAGTAGATTAGGGCACAAAGGGTCAAGGGCTACAGGAAAGTGGGTAAGACCACTGTTTCCACATTATTATTGTTATTATTATTTTCGGTATTAAGGAGAGAGACAAAAGGAGAAGCCTCACTCAGCCTCCCACCCATCCCAGGTCGCTGATGTGGGGCATGCTCCGAGGGTCCTGCTCAAGTGGTTTTAATAGTTCAACAGTTCTGAATTGCTGCCAATCTCACAATTCCAAGCACAATGAAATCTCTCCAGAATCCACTGGCTAACCTAGTTCACCTTAGAGTCTACATTTGTGCAGATTTTCACAGTTGATTGATTTGTTCTGTGCTCCATCTCTGTTGTGGTACCAGGTATCCTCTGCAAACTCCAATGCACTGCCATATCCTCTATGTGCACCTGGATATGCTGTCCACTGCCCCATCTGAGCCTCTGGCTCAGCATTGACACTTGAACTCCATAGTGAGACCATGGAACCGCACTTCTCTTCATGGTTGGGGTATTGAGATTAGCACTCCGGTTAACTAATTGTGTACTTAAAACAAAAAATAACAAATAGCCACAAAAACAGACAAACTTATTTTGGTGAAAAATTTGTGAACTCAATGCATTTTTTTTCATAATATGCATTTTATATAAACTTTTTAAAAACCCATTCTATATATGAACTTTACAATTTTTTGCACCAAAATAAAACTTGTCCTTTAATTCCATTATTATACAAATGGTGTTAGTAACAGGCATTCTAACCCATTTCCTGTGTTCTGGCAAGAAGTTTATGTATGCTTCTCGCTTTATCTTCTCCCCTTACCCAAGATACAGGAAAAAAAAAATGTGGAAACAATGGTCTTACCTACTTTCCTGTAGCCATTGACACTGTGTGCCCTAATCAGCTATGTAAAGATTGCCAAAATAAAATAATAATAACAATAAAAGAAACTATCAAACACTAAAAGATGGCAATAAAAAGAGCAGGGGAAAAAAAACTGAATGGAACTGAAATAAAGTGAAATCACACACAGAATGACAGCAAATGTTCTCCCTCAATCTGGGACCTAAGAACAAAAAACTTAATATGAGCAGAGAATGCTGGTTAATAGAAGCTGGGGGCGGGGGGTCGTTGCGAGAGATATGGGAGCTTGGGTTAAAAGGGGGGGGGGAAGGTGGTCACTGGTTGTGGCTCATTAATTGTGAAAAATATTCTAAGCCGCACCCATGTGTATGCACTGGGCTGGCGGCCTAGAGTTGGCAGACCAGTGTTCACTGGCCTGCACATGGAGGCAGGCCACACTGATGGCCTTTGGTATCAATAAGCACCCCATGCTTTGATGTCCTCTTGGCCTCAGATATGTCAGGATCTCTGATCTCAGGAACCAGGGTCCGTGAGTGTGTGGCCTGACTACAAAAACACATGCTAGCTGCATATTTGGGCACCTCCGTTGCCAACTTCTGTGTAAAGGAGAGGGACATACCCATGTGCACATGAAAGATATCTCTGCCTACTCTTGTGAACCAACAGAAGATCTCAAACAACCTCTTCAGAAGATTGAAAAAAACAAAGCCTTCATTCCTGCCATGTCAAGGCTGCTGCATTTTAAGGCAGACATGTTTTACCTACCTTTTCTCTTGATCATCTCTGGGAAGGGCTACTGTAGGAACAACTTCTTAGTGAGTTATTTCTAATAAAATATTGGAAGACATCAATATGTCACTAGGAGCTCATTTTAAAGCCTAACTATTCCTTTAGGTAACTTGGTCTACTCTCCAGGCCAACTTCTACAGCAAGTACCCAAGTCTGTGGAAACTAAGTCTTAAATAATCAAGGGCAAACAACGAGCTTTAGAATATTTAGCTATAGCACAAAGAGCCTGTGCAATAATTAGTGAAATATGTTACCTCTACTCTAACAGTAGTCTCTTCACTGTAATGAACATTAAAAAAAAGTCTCTATGCTCAAGCTAGATGGCTTTGTAATCTGCACACGGGCAATCCATCATCACCCAGTATTTGGGAAATACTAAAATATGATATTCCCTCTTAAACAGCACTCCACTTTCAACTTGTTTCCTTCCAATTTCACTCATGCTTATAGATAAACTTGTCTGTTTCAACATCTAGCAATTTAGAGTAATGAGAACAATTCAAGGAACACAGCTATAGGCAATGACTTAAAAATCACTGGGCTTATTAGACGGACCAATTAGAAGAGATGGGGAGAGATTTGCAAACCCAGGATAGGCAGGCCCCTACTCCTCTAATCAGCAGGAAGTAGATACAGAATATGTGATGAATCTGCAGCCTTCAGGTAACCTTAAATGTAAGGGTCAGAAATTTCTGAGGGGGCAATGAAATGGGACAGTTAGGTGGAAGTTTAATGTCTCAGCCACCTACCTATCAATCAAATGACCCCTCCTCTAAGATGCAATTCCCCTCACCTGAGTCCTGCCTTTCCAAGCTTCTTATGAGCCGAGAAAGGGGAGAATTACCCCTCCTCTTCCCAAGGACACAGGATGGATGATAGAAACATTTCTCTCCAACCTTTCCCCTCACAGCCCACTCTATCCATGGACAGGGTATAAGTATGTCTGTGATTTTCTTAATTTTCAAATAAATGCTATTTTTTAAAAAAAGAATAATACACTAATATTATATGGGTGTTATTTTTACATTGTGACAAATCTATCACACAAATATAAAACATTAAAAATAGGGGAAGCTGGGTGTGGGGTATATGGAAACTCTAGTACTTCACAATTCTTATTTTGTAAATTTTAAAATGTTCTCAAATAAAAAGTTTTTTAAAAGAGGTGGGAAAAGAAATCACAGCCAATATGAAGTGATTATCACTGCCCCAAGGTGGGAGAGTTTGAACAACAAACTAAGCAATGAATAATGAATATAATGAATGAAACACACCTTGTGTCTAATGGCATTCAAAATATATAACAAAATACTATGATTTCTCCCATAAAAAAAAGTGGAAGAATTAAAGGCAGAAACCTGGTTACCAAAGCTGATGACTAAACAAAAAATACTTACCTTCCCTTTCTCTGTGAATCATATTTCACAGTAAAAAATTAGAAGCTAACCACATTAATAGAACAATTGATTCTTCAGTTATGATCTATGAGTGAAACCACTATTTAAAAATTTCAGCGGAAAATTGACAAAGGAGGGAGCAAAGTGTTGACAAGTAAATTGACCGATCAAGTAGAGCATCACTGGTAGTAAGACAACTCTGTAAACCTTCCAGGGTGATAAGCAAGATCAATCACATCACCTGTCCCATAAAATATTTTTCCCAACAGTATTAAAGCTGAATCTAATCAAATATTAAGGACTAAATCATACTTACCAAAAGCACAAGTGATATTCAACAAGCTAAGTGATACAGCAAGGAACAAACTGCCAGATTTATCACATAGGCCATTCCAGAAAACTGGCCTGATTTCCACAGCCAGAACATGAGTATAAAAGAAAAGGGGAAAGAAAAACAGAGAGAGAAAAGCCCATGGCAATGTGAAAACATTGCTTTAATGTTGCATCAAATATTATTGTGGTTATCTAGGAAAATGTCAATAATTTAAGAGTTGTATACTAATATATAGAGAGGTAAAAAAAAATGGCATTATATCTGTGATTAATTAAAAAAAATGCTTAGGTAGTGGCCAGCACTGTGGTGTAACAAATTAAGCCACAGCCTACAGTGCTGGCATTTCAACTGGACAAGGGTTTGAATCAAAGCTGCTCTACTTCCAATCCAGCTCCTTGCCAATGGCCCAGGAAAGTGTAGAAAATAGCCTAAATGCTTGGGCCACTGCACCCTTGTGGGAGACCTGGAAGAAGCTCCTGTCTCCTAGTTTCAGTCTGGTCCAATCCTGGGCAATTGTAATACCTTGGGTATTGAACTGATGGGTGGAAGACCTCTCTCTCTTTCTTAGTAACTTTTATGAATAAATCAAATCTTTAAAAAAAAAAAAAACACTTCAGCAAAGGCAAGAACAAAAAAGACATTGAAAAAACATACTCCCAAAACAAACAATGACAGCAAAAAATCTTGTGAATGGAGCCAATGGACATTGGGAGGGTGACATCATCCTTGGATCAGTGAAATTAGCAGCATTTCAGAACTGTCCAAACCACGTGGACAGAACTCTTGGAATATGTACACATTGAGACTCTGGGTTGATGTGAGGTGGCGGTTCCTCATCCCTGGGTAGTGGGACACGTGGAAAGTGATGAGTGGTTTCCCCCTTTGACTCTCCCCTTCCCCCAGAAACAACAAGAATAGCAAATTTGGAAGCAATGAGTACACCGAATTTGCCCTAAACCTTGATCTTTCCCACACTGGTTCACCACGTAATCATCATAAAAAATAAAATTTATTAAAAAAAACAGAAAAGAAATAAAAGAAAAAACCATATATAACATACATATAATACTGACTTGTTCATAAGTGCTGAAAAAAAGTATCTCTCTTTGAAAGAAAAAACAAAACAAAAAAAGAATTGCAAGAAAATACCGCAAAATCTCAGTAACTATTTTATCTAGATAAGTGGATATAGGGATTTGCTGTGCTATTATCTCCTTTTGTGTTGTTGAAGTTTTCCCATTCCAAATCCTTTTAAAATACTCAATTCCCCACAGGAAAGTAAGCCAAAGCACACATTCAGCATTTTGATTATGATAATATGTCAGATAGGGCCCAATGCCATTACAAAAGACAGGGTTCCCTACTGTTTAAGGACCACTTATAAGCCAGGTGCAAGTTTGAGCAAAATTATATAAAACAATTTCATGAGGAACAGTAATTTATAGAGTAATATCATCTTCATAAAATTGTATCTGTTCACCCACCCACCTATTTAGGCACAAATACACCTGTACACAGTGAGGCTCCAGTATTCAAAGTAGTGTAGATAAGGTTTGGGGTGATATTTCTGCTCGTTTCTTTAATTCTGTATAACAGAGTCATTATTTTAAAAAAATTGCTGTCCAAGAGCCTCTAAGATGGTCTTATAATCCTCTAATGGAACACAGCCCACAGTTGGAAAAATACTGCCTCAGGGAACTGAAAATATAATATTTAATTCTTGAAATGCTGAATAACCTAACTGGACAGATAAATACTTGATTTGAGGTGCACATAAGACACACGTAGTTTAGCATGAATGAATATTCTCCATTTATGCTACAATATATCAGAGAACGTTAAAAGCCAGTGTAAATGAGTGGACAGCAGTTGTTTAATGATGTAATATACATACATATCTGAATATATAAATCCATCTGAAATATACAAAAAAAAAAAAGAAAAAACAAAACGGACTAGGAGTGGGCCTGGTGGGGATAATTAGGAGTCATTCTGACTACTTTGTGGTACCCACCGGTGTGCATGAAGATGGGGCCTGGGCAAGCTGGGCTGGGCTAGGCCACAGCACCTATCAGTTTGCATGAGGGATGGGGCTGGGGGTAGAAATGACCAGGCAGCTGTATCCACCAATATGTGTGTTGGCTGGTTCAGGTGACAGACCAAACCTGACCCTGAACTAGCTGGTACACAAAAGTGTCAAGTCTAAGGTTACATCAGGAGAGATTTCTTGAGGCACTCCCCAGTTGGATAGCTGAACCCAGGCCCCTGCCACAGGGTAAGTCACAGGATACGTTGTCCAACCCTGGAGTGCATGTATCAGGATTGATCTCCTCAGTTGCTGATGTCTGTGCAGTGGACAGCATACCCAGATACACATGAGGGACACACAAGCCAGCTCATGCAGGGCAATAGAAATGTGCAATGCCTTGTCAGAGGATGGAAACCGAAAAGGTCTGACAGCTTTCCTGGCCAATCTTCATAGCCAGTGTCTGGATCTGTGGATGCACTAACATAGACTTGGCCAGCCAATAGACCTTGAAAAGATATTTTCTACCCTGGTGCAATGAAGCCAACAACATCTAAAAACTATCAAAACCACTCAAATAACACCCTTGGAACATTCTTCCCCACATTGGGTTCTGTAAGGCAATCATCAAATGACTGTCCCTCATCTAAATGGTGACGTAGTTCAACAGCAAGGAGCATCCCAACACACAGGAGGGAAAAAAAAAAAAAAAAAGAATTGAAACATTTGTTCCACCCACTTTTCTCCATACCTCAACCCTTCCCACTATAATCAGAGGCCCATACAGTATACATCTCTCTCAACCAAGTAAACAATATTAAAAGTTAAAAAATCATATAAAAAAAAGATGTGGGCAGCATGATGGACTTGAGAAAATTCACGAAAGACACATATTGTGAAACTGGAGGGGAAAAGAGAAGGGAGGGGAGGGAACTTGGCATTGGGGTGGGGGGAGAGCCCAGCACCAACTAAATTGTATTAAAGAAAGATGTGAATTAGGTCATAGGGCTTCCACCCTCAATGAAGGAACTCATGTAGGTTTCTTAAACGTGGCTTAGTTATCACCAGAGCAAATTGTTAGGAAACAAGCTGGGCTTCCTCTGCTTTGTCTTCCACACATACCTTGTCCACAGGTGCCACTTGTCTTTTCTGCCTTTCCACTGTGAAAGGAGTAGCACATGAGCTAGACAAGAAGCTGATCAGATGCCAGCATCATACTTAAGCACTATGGAACCATGAACCAAAATTAACATATTCCCATTAACAACTAAACAGCCTAGGCATTCTGTCATAGCAAAAGAAAATGAATGAAGACACTTACCTAAAAACAAATGAAGGAATCCCATCAACTTCATCTCCAAAACAGCCATTTCTAACTAAACACTTTCTGATATAGAGAATATGCACAGCTTCTTCAGAGCTCCTTACTGAACAGCTCCTGTTAAAATTAGAAAGAGCTGATTATCTCCCCTTGTCCTTTTATTATTATTATTATCATCATCATCATCATCATCATCATCATCATCAAAAGAAAAGGGTAGAATTTAGCCTTTTACAGGACACTACAGGATTCAAAATTCCACACTGACACAAGAAACCCATTCAGAACATAAACTTCATATACTATGTAGTTCGGAACTGTTCAAGTATATTTTTGTTGCAAAAAGTGCTATAAAGTAACAGGCAACTCTGGAAGAGTTCATAGTAGATAAACAGTAAGAGAAACTTATACAAAACATAAGTATACATATTGGGGCCCGGCGCGGTGGCGCAAGTGGTTAAAGTTCCTCGCCTTGCACGCCCGGGATCCCATATGGGCACCGGTTCTAATCCCGGCAGCCCCGCTTCCCTTCCAGCTCCCTGCCTGTGGCCTGGGAAAGCAGCCGAGGACGGCCCAAAGCTTTGGGAACCTGCACCCGCGTGGGAGACCCGGAAGAGGCTCCTGGCTTCGGATCGGCATAGTATCGGCCCGTTGCGCTCACTTGGGGAGTGAATCATCGGACGGAAGATCTTCCTCTCTGTCTCTCCTCTCTGTATATCCGCCTTTCCAATAAAAAAAAATAATAATAAAAATAAATCTTTAAAAAAAAAAAAAAAACACAAGGAACACAGGAGCTTGGCACTATGGAGCACATTAATGTGCCTGTAACACTGGCATTGCATATAGCACCCGTTTGAATCCTGGACATCCTATTTCTGATCTAGCTTCCTGGTAATGTGCCTAAGAAAGCAGTGGAAGATGGCCTACACTCTTAGATCCCTGGCACCCATCAGCAAAACTCCAACAAAGTTCCAGGCTAGTGTCTTCAGCCTGGCCTAGCCCTGGGCATTGTAGTCATTTGGGGAGGGAAGCGGCAAATAGAAGACACATTGAAATTTCTCTCTTACCCTACCCCAGCACTAGCTACCGCTCTGTAGTCATGCCTTTCAAACAAATAGATCTTATAATTTAAAAACAAGTTCATGGAAAATGCATGCTATAAAAAAATCTGTGGGGGAGGACATTTACCCTAGCAGACAATATGTAGTTAAGATGTGCACATTCCACACTGGAATGCCTGTCTTCAATATTAGATTAAGTGACATGTGACTCCAACCTCCTAGTAAGGTAGCCCCTGGGGGGCAGCTGTAATAAATTGGGTCTGCCTGTGTCACCCATATGGGAATCCAATACTGACTTCCAGGCTATCAGCTTTAGCATTAGCCCAATACTGGCTCTTGCAAGCATTTGGGCAGTGAGACAGCATATAGAGGCTCTCCCTCTACCTGCCCTCATTTGTCCTTCAAATTAAACCAAAATAGAACAAAAAAAAAAAAAAAGAAAAAACTATGTGTGGGTTTCAAAAATTATTTGCACCAAAATAAATCTTTTAATTTCATTTTTAAGAATGTTTTAAAAGTACCCTTATAGTACACACTAGTCTTGACTTCTGAGAGCCAACACCAAAACATATACTTCCTTTTCAACACTGTCCCTTCATACACTTGATAAACAATATCACATATGATGTCAGGACTCTCAGATAAGGACCCCACCAGGTTCTTGACCCACATTCTGTGTGCCAGGATTTTCAGGCTTTTTACAATTTTTTGACACTTCCAAAGAATCACAAAATCATCTCCATCTGGTGGTGAATTTTTCCCAATATTCTCTTCATACACACTAAAGCAGTAGCTTTTTTAGTACCCAAGAACTGCAAAAATCTACATTTCCATACTAATTCAAATCTTAAGGCTCCAATAACCTCTAATTTTGTACTGAATATTCATAAACATTTGCACTATGTTCAGTAAAATGGAATGAGATTTTAAAATTCATTTTTATTCTCCAGTGGGAAGTAGCTCCAGAAATTTAGGAACTAGTCCACCAGAGTGGACACGATTTATGAGTAACAGTTTTAAATTGCCTGGATGTTTGTCATATCTGAGTTGAAAATGCAAATGAATGCATTGCTAGTTCCATAAATCTGGTATGGGAACATTCTATATTTGCATTAAGCAAAGCATCTTTTACTGTTTTAAAAATAAGCCAGCATGGATAAGCCTAGATAAGTGCTCTAGAAGAAAACAAAGATATGAAAATCACTCTTGGTTTACTACTTATCATATGTTCTAATTGGTAATTAAATGTTGAAAGTAAACTGATGTGACTGTTAATCTTCAGGAGGATCAAGGAAAACAATTATTGTTCTGGGGGTAAATACATACCCAGAAGTCACCAAAATATCATTACCAGACTTTGAGTATTTACTATACAGTTATTATGCAACAAACCCTAAGAAATGGCAAATCTTAGATATTTTCCAAGGGAAATGTGAAGTGGTATGTTTGAGTTGCCACTTACAGATACGCGTTAGTCAAAATATCCAAATCAGTTCACTTTCCCAGGAGGAAAAGCAAAATCTAAATTCAATATTAGAAACAAATGACAGTCAAACTAGTTTTTAGATAAAGAATTCATGACAAAGAAGGGAAATGCCTGGTTTCTCATACTTTGTACATTCGTGTTTGTTTCACCAGTGTATAAACATAAACCAAGCCAATCCAAATATATTAATTATTCTTTCTTCAATGGCTAAAAATAAGTCCTATCTTTTCTATGTCATAATTAGATTAATCTACATATTGATCTTTCTTCAGGATGCTTGTATGTGTAACCCCAATCTGGCTGCATTATTAACTACAGACTCCGTGAACATCTTGCTGAGTAATAGGTTTGCCATTTTCAATCAAAAGATATTACAGCAGTGTATTTTAGTTACATTATTACATAACTAACTGATATATAAAAGTGCCATTTATACCATTTTGCTTTTTAACAGTTCTTTTAGCAGGCAGGGTCTCCAACAAAGGATGGGCAGTCCTGGTATTCATCACTTAGGGTGGGTAGATGCTGGTAGATGGGGAGTCTTAGACAGAAAATATATCTTGTTGCTTTGTCAAACTCTTCGGGGCTTTTGAGAAGGAGAAAGACGGCACCTGGCACATGACATAGCTTGTTCAAGTAGGAGAAGCAAAGATTAAGATGACTAAGCCATACTATGTATGAAATGTGCTCATCATATAATTCTGCTACCGCTGACTTCCTATTGCTGTCCACGAATCTGAATGAGAAAATGGAGCAGAATGGATGGTGCTTACAAGAACAGACTAAGAGCCACACTGTCTGGGCTGGTACTTCCTAGCTGGGCAAACATGAACAAGTTACTTCACCATTCTGTGCCTTCATTTTGTGAGCAGCATTTACATTTTCAATCTTTGTGAGAATTAAATGAGTTAATATGCATAAGGTGCTTATACAGAACTTACTTGGTGCCAGACACTGTTCTCACTGGTAGCAGTGACATGTTTCATCTTCCTTTCAAGTGAATTTGCAATATTATGGGAAGAGCCATTAATTCACATGTCAGAATAGGTCAGAATGTTGACAGCAGGGAATCATGAGTCAACAGTAGGAAAGAGAATGTTAGAGGTAAACACTGGTGTTCCAAAGTCCAATTTTCATTTTTCACTTGGAGATAACTCTTTCCATTGCAAATCTTAGAAGCACAGAGTTACAAATATGCTAAGCAGACATTGAATTTTTTAAGCTCTTAATTTAGTAAATTTCTATCAAGTGTCTATATATGTAAGGCAATATGCCAGATGCCAGAGACAATTACAGTTTACTAATTACATACATATTAAATGTATTGTGTGTATACTATACATAAGTACTAAGTTAAAATTGTAAATCTCTACAAAGTAGGAACTATGTATTCTTTTGTATTCTCTACAATACTCATAAAAGCAGGACAAAAATTTTGAAATACACTATTTAAGTAGAAACTGATAAATATATGTGCATTCTGTATACGTGAATTATTTATAATGGTACTCTAGAAATACACATGCCCAGGACACAACTGGAGATAAACAAAGACTGAATAAATTCAGTTCTTCAGGGCCCAGCACAATGACTCAGTGTCCTGGTCCTAGCTTTGTACATGCCAGGATTCAATATGGGTGCCGGTTCTAATCCCAGCAGCTCCACTTCCCATCCAGCTCCCTACTTGTGGCCGGGGAAAGCAGCTGAGGATGGCCCAAAGCCTTGGGGTCCTGCACCCATGTGGGAAAATCCAGAAGAAACTCCTGGCTCCTGGTTTCAGACCGGCTCAACTGTGGCCATTATGGTCACTTGAGGAGTGAACCAATGGAAGAAAGATCTTTCTCTCTGTCTCATTTTCTCTGCAAATCTAACTTTCCAATAAAAATAAAATTAATCTTTAAAAATAAAAAAGTAAATACATATAGCTCTTTTATGATGCCATGAATATGTTCTACTGACAAATGTCAGACTTTGCTAAACTTCCCTACTTTCCTATCCACCCTACTTCCATTCCTGTGCTCTATCAACTGGCACCCACATGCAGGCAGAGATCAATTTTAGCTTGAGTTTAGAAACAGTTGAGTTACTTCAGTCTTACAAATGGAGTTCACCATCAGGCAAAATTCAATGACCACAGTTTCCTGCAGCGTACATGAACTTTAATTTTCTGCCCTCTCTCTGAGGTTAGAAAATGAGGCTTCTTCCCTGCATTTGTTCTAGCAAGTCCCTTTAGGCCTCTAACATTCTTTTAAGCTTGAGGGTCTGCCATTATCTGGGGGTCTTCAAAAAGATCATGGCAATGCATATTACAGAAAAGCTAGACAAGCATTTCTAAACTGTTTTGCATCGCAAAAAAAATCATTTTAATTGACTTATTCACAAACATTTTTGAAGCACTCTTCTACTTAAAACTCTTTTTTATGGGTATAGGAATCATGACTTTTACATAAAACTTTCAACTCTTGATTCATAATGGCCAACCAGCTCACTCAATCTTGATCTTGAAAGGACCATCAAGTCTCCCTTTCCTCTCACCACAGTCTTAGAACCATACTCGAACAACTTACACTTTCCAGTCATTGCCCAGAATAAACATTTTGATGAGTAATCCCCAGGGCTATCAGCAGAAATCAATATATGATAACAGAGATTATTTTTTCCAGTGCAGATGACTATCACTGTGCCTTACTACATTTTTTAAAGATTTATTTATTTTTGGAAATCAGAGAGAGAGAGAGAGAGAGAGAGCAAGAGAGACAGAGAGAAAGAGATCCTTCTTCCATCTGCTGATTCACTTTCCAAAATGGCCCCAATAGCCAGAACTGAACCAGGACAAAATCGGAAGCCAAAGCTCCATCTGGTCTCCTAAACAACTGTCAGGGATCCAGATATCTGAGTCATTTCCCATTGTCTTCCCAGGCAGAAAAGCAGGGAGTTACATCAGAATCAAAGCAACTACAACACCAACTGATACTCAGATCTGGGATGCAAGTATCACAAGTGACAGTTTAACCCTTTGTCCTGCAATGTAAGCCACATTATTTTTTAAGACAAGAACAAAACAAAGCAAACTTCTCAAATGAGAAACTGTAGGTAAATGTAACAACCTCCTCTTCCTCTGGGGGCATCAGGTACACAGCCTTTCTCAGGAACTCTACAAGATATTGTGTATCACTCCAGCTCACAATTGGGATCCTTCAATAGTTTACTATTACTTTTTCTTCCTGGAATTGACTTTTAAATATACTACCTATACATAACTCCTTATATCTCAGGACCTGTTTAAAAAAAATTAATCTAAAACACATCTTAAATTATATGAAATCAAAACTACCTTGCTATCCTTCAATTAAGATATGACTGAGAGATTCTTTTAAAGGCAAGGTTTTCTAGCATGATACAAACAAATATTCTTTCCAGGTGATGGTTAATACTCAATTTTCAATACATACTACACAAGAAGGGTTCTTCATTACACATAAAAATGAAAATGAATTTGTTGATAGAGTAGCAAGAGATGACATAGCTGATAGATAACATGGTGGAATTGGACTCAGCAAATAAAAAAATCTGTAAGAATCACAGTAATTTGGGGTGCTTTCCTCTAAAATTTGTATGCCTTCATTTTATTGATATCTTGCTAATACTAGAGTTTCTATTGGCAAATGAAATGTGTTTAACACAAAATAAAGCATGCAATGCACCCTATGAATTATTTATAGAATTCACAGCACATGTTCGGGAACAGTTTATATTATGCACAATTTCAGAAAATGTAGCAACTAAGAAAATAAACTAAAAAGGAGGGCTAGGATGGGAGTAGCAGAGATTGGATTTCATATTTAGTAAGCTAGAAGTCAAGGTAAAGCAGGAAAACACCACAGCTCTGAACCTCTTAGCCTTTCCTGAAAGCCTCTCCTCAATTATACTCTAATCATGATGGCATAGCAGGGAATTCAACCTACACATAAATATATACATTAATGCACACAGTGTACATATATACATATAATTCTTCAAAATCAGCTTTGGTTTTCCTATAAAACCATGTAAGCATGAGAAATACAATTGCCTTCCCCCAAAGCACTGTATTTTCATGTGATTTCTACATGAGATTTTCTATTTCAACTCTCTATTTTGGCCTAACCAAACTTCTACTAAACTTGAAATGAAATACCTTTGTTATTCAAAGGGAAACAAGCAAATGGCCCCTCAGAGCAGAGAATTGTCAGCATTCTTCCTCTCCATTCCTATCAGACAATTATATGTACTTTTTTTATGATTCTGTTCTTCTTGGTTTCTCTTGGGATATTGGTCTTTCAAACTTCTTTTTCCCCCAGAATATTTGTGTTTCAGATTACTTTTCTAGGCAGAGCAGCTTCTATTTTCTCCTGGTTGAATTTAATTTTATTTCTTGCCCTGACTTCAACCTTTCCAAGTCTAAAAAGAATGATTTCTCCATCTTTTCTGGTCAAGGCAACACCTTCCAATTTAGTATCTTCTCCGCATTTAATTATGTCTCTGTTTACATGACAAGATTTTGCTTCAATTCAATAACCTGATGTTTGTCATTCCCTTTTGCTAACTTATTCTCCCTGCCCTTGACATTCATTTTAGTCTCTATAACACGATTTAATTAATTTTCAAGGACTATTTCTCAACACAGTCTCCATAACTGGGATTAGCAGCAAACTGGACTGCGATGGCATTTGTCAAAGTTACAGATTCACAACTAATTCTGCTTCACGTTGACAGTTTCTCACATTACTGATTGATAATAAGATTGCATATACAAAACCTTGGCATTCTACAATAAATGGAAACTCCTGATTTAAAAAAAAAGTAAGACCACACAGTGAAAATTTAACTACAACATCTAATTGGCTTCATAACCTCAAGATGAATATGATACAAGATACTATTTCCACATTAAATTAGAATGAAACCTAATAACAATCACCAAGGCAGTAATAGTAAGATAGATAAAAGGTAGGGATAATTAAGTAAATACGTACATCTCAGCATAGGCTACTGGTTGTCAAGGTTATTTTAGGGTCCTTTTCTTAAAGTACAATTTGTGGATAAAGAAACAAGCATGCCATGAGTATGACTTTCAAAAATTTCCCGTATTAAATCTTCTCATGTAATTAGCATTAAGAACTTAACAGTACACCAGTATCCCTCCTTCATGATCTCTTTCCATCACTCCCCTGCCCAGAAGGAACCACTGTGCTGATTTATAATTATATAAGAGAGCTTTGTCTATCTCAGAATTTCATATACATGTAATTAGAACACATATTTTATCTGGTTTATTTTAGTTAGCATTGCATTTGTGGCATTCACCCATGACATTCTATCAAGTTGTAAGTTACTCATTTCTATCACTGCATAGAATTGAATTTTGTGAATATATCACAATTTGTTTAAGTCATTAGACTACAGATGGACATTTTAGTAGTTTTCATTTTATGGCTATTTTTAATAGTTGTGTTATACAGAGTCTGTAAAATTTCGGACAAGTACAAAACTAGGAAGTGAGTTGCTGATTTATCGGGTACATACATGTTTAGATTTACTAAATCTAACTGAATATTTAAAATTGACTGCAATAATTTATGTTCCCATCTAAAGTTCCGTATCCGTACATCCCCTAAAAATTCAGATACCTATTTCAGAGGAAAAATGGAGGGGACACCCTACGTCCAATCCACTCCTCAAATGTGCATGTGTTAACTCCTCAAATGTGCATGACTAAGAGTGGGCCAGATCAAGGCCAGTGGAGCCAAGAATTCAGTAGAGGTATCCCATGTGGGAGGCAGAAACCCAGTTCCTTGAGCCATTACCACTGTCTCTCAAAGTCTATATTATCAGGAAACTGAATTTAGGAGTTACAGCCAAATATCAAAGCCATTTCTCCAGATGATAAAGAAAGCATGGTACATTTGCAACAAAATGGTCCCAACTAGAGATCATGATGTTCAGTGAAATAAGCCAATCCAAAAATGACAAATATCATATGTTCTCTCTGATATAAGGCAACTTTATTCAAAATACAAGATCAACAGATATCTAAGTAAATATGCATGTACATTACAATCATTTAGAGGAACAGTATAATATACTATCATATCGAGACAGGAATATATATTGCAGTGTGCATCTCTACTTCCAAATCAAAGATGGACTCCAAATGAAACTGTTAAACACATCTTCACAGTAGGACGCTTTACTCTGTGTCATCGTCCATATCTACAATGTCAGGATACACTTAAATAGCAGAATTTGGACTTATTACTGTTTTTTTGAACAACTGTACTATTGTAATATTATATAGGGGAAATCAATATGAAGAGGGAACTGGGGGGTGGGGGCTGGGAAAGGGGTGAGAGGAAATCCCAGAGCCTATGAAACTGTATCATAAAATCATTAATGAATTATTTTTTTAAAAGTATTGTCTGATATGCCGGCATATTAACTGGCTAGGCCAAACATCCACTGCATTCATCATTTAAATATGCTCATCCATCACTATTTCATATTTTCTTCAAAAAGCAAGCTTGACCTATAATCCCATTCTTTAACCATTGGATCTAATGACATACAGCCATAAACTATCTGGTAGACTCTTTATCAATGTGTATATAATTCTCGTCTGCAATCTGAAGGAATGTGAATGCCTGCTCTTTACATCACAAAGTAGCATATGACAGCACATACACAAAAGTGGCTCAGAAACATCTGTTAAGTCAATAAGCACAGAGGAAATAAAATCCATCATTGTATAACCCAACTGTTAAAGTTCACTTAAGGCCCCCTAACAGGTCCCAGCAGCAGGAGGTACAGCAGCTGCTAGGCAACCTAGCCTCACAAAGGCTTTCTGCACTCCAACTCAAGAGGTCAGCTATGCCAAAAGGATAGTGAAGAAAGAGCACAAGAGGACATTAGTGAGTTTGGGCTCATCCAGAAGTGGAAATAAAGCCCAAGAAGGCAGGTAGGAAAGAAGGATAGGTCATTGGTACAAAAAATTGCAAAGAAAGGCCAAGAGAAAAGCAAAAGGAAAACATACTTTGGTGGCTTGCTAACAAACTGAAGCAGATTTGGCCAAAGAAAATAAACAAAAAGTGAGAATCTAGTCTCTGATGAAGAAGAGAAAGAAGTCAAGCCTAATTAGTATCATACAGCATGTCACAGCAGTGGTCACTCTCACTGTTCTTGCACAATCCAGATGAATGGTTTTAACATGTTTTGCAAATGCAAGTGATTTTTTTCCCACTAGTTCTAGAAATACATTTTTCAGAATGAAGAAGGTTTACCTCATACCTTTTTTTAATTGTAAATGATTTCTTAAGAAGAACAATCATTTGCTGGTTGTTTATATTTGTACAACCA
Organism: Ochotona curzoniae; assembly: GCF_017591425.1. Classification (NCBI taxonomy): domain Eukaryota; kingdom Metazoa; phylum Chordata; class Mammalia; order Lagomorpha; family Ochotonidae; genus Ochotona; species Ochotona curzoniae. The sequence goes on along the minus strand of NW_024465023.1, from coordinate 12,097,180 downwards.
GAAAATAATGGGGTATTGAATTATCGGAGCCTTTCATGGTCTTGAGTGTCAGCTTTACATTCCCTACATGGGGGAAATTTTTACATCCTACACCTCAATGAATATTAAATGTCAATTTGGGAATAGAACCAAGATGGCGGAATAGGTCAATCATATTTATACAAACAGAGAAACATTAGACAGTGTGAAGCAGAGAGGATACATTCCAAGGAATAGGAAAGGAGAGAACAACAGCAGAGGGGCATCTGAAGATTGACAGGTGACGGCAGCAGACACAGTGGTAATGGTGTTGCAATGAGTGATATCCCAGCTGCATTCAGCGAGCAGCGATCTGAACTGCAGTAGCAACTGGAACTCCATCCCCAACAAGGTGGGAAGGGGCGTTCACTGGGAGCTCGGTAGGTGAACTCAGACAAAGAATTGCCTGTACTATTGGTCTGCTTGATTTGATCAGGAGCACAAACAGAGTGACAGGTCCCAGATTGGCAGTGCAGGAACAGGGTGGATTTCACAGCCCAGTCCACCCTCTAGAGCTGAATTGGGCATCATTTTGAATAGGGAGTAGAAGTCTATGGGACAGGACTGTGCATGCACTGAGCTGAGAGTGAACTCATTTCTGGCTCAGTGGACTGCAACAACGTGGCATCCTACTGGTTCCATCCAAGACAGGTGTGAGTGAAAGACCTCAGTGTAAGTGACTCCATTTGCTTAGCCTAAGTAACTCCTGCTTTAGCCTAGGTGACTCCTGTCACTCTAATCTGAAGTACTGAGTCACAATGAAGGGACATTCCTCAAGCCAAGGTCCCCTTTAGAGATAAGACTCTATGTAAATAAGAGATTGATAGTTCACCAATAGTATCCCTCATAGGGATAAGACTTTATGAAAACGATGGATTGATACTTGCAATTTTGATTGGCTGAAATATAGTTAACCAATCCCAAGTGTGACGGTGTGGCCCGGCACGATATCGTAGCGTTTAAAGTCCTCACTTTGTACATGCCGGGATCCCATATGGGCGCCGGTTCTAATTCCCAGCAGCTCCACTTCCCATCCAGCTCCCTGCTTGTGGCCTGGGAAAGCAGTAGTGGACAGCCCAAAGCCTTGGGATCCCGCCCTAATGTGGGAGACCTGGAAGAAGCTCCTGGCTTAGGATTGGCTCAGCTCCAGTTTTTGCGACCGCTTGGGGAGTGAATCATTGGATGGAAGATCTTCCTCTCTGTCTCTCCTCCTCTCTTTATTTCAGACTTTCCAATAAAAACAAGAAATAATAAAAAGAAGGTTCTTGATTTTCTTTTTTATTTCCTCAGCGACACATTAGTGATTCAGTAGCATGTTATTCAACTTTATGGTCTTGTAAATTTCTATTTTTTCTTCCTGTTAATGACTTTTTTTTTTGGTGGAGTTTCATTTAAGGGGATGCATAGTAACTCTGTAATGGAGACTATCATATCCAGATGTGAGGATACAATACAGTATGCATCTCTACTTCTAGATCAAAGATGGACTCCCAATGAAACTGCTAAATATATCTTGTCAATGGGATCCTGGACTATTTGTCATTGTCCATGCCTGCAATGATGGACACATGACTGTTTATAAAGAACTATACTATAGTAATAATATATGGGAACTCAGTGGGGTCAGGGAGGGAACTGGGCATGGGTCAAGGGAAATTCCAGGGCCTATGAACTATATCATAAAAATATAATAATTAAAAAAATAGAATGCAAAAAAGCTTGTCAATCTGGAGTCACAATTGTACATTTAATCTGACTTGAATATTTGCAATTACTTTTCCTCTGTTGTTTAGTAGAGTTGTTTCCTATAGAAAACCACTCCTGGTTGCTCTGTCAGAATCACGTGCACTCTGTAACGTCTTTGGTTGTAATAATCCACTAATCCTAATAATTTTGTTAATGTGCTGTGAAAGATTAAAAATTTGAGCATGTGTATGATGTTAAATTGTGAACTGCTCAAAGGCATGTGAAGGAAACATTTGAAAAACAACTGGCACTAGATAGCCTCTTAAGGAAGAGTTGTTTTCAAATTTGAAAATGGAAGGTCATTGGAATAACTATAAAACTTGAGATAATCCATGGCTCTTTAGATTCTCTGTACATGTTAAGAATTATATACAAATCGAAATGCCTGTGTAGTGCTTCTAAACACCAATGAAATATCAATCATAAAAATGCTCATTTTATATAGACAAACATCTAAGAATAATTTTAACAAGAAAAATTCAATAAAGTTTTGCTTTTTAATAACAAAATAATTATTTGTTGGGAAGGAGATTTTGATGTTAGCATAGACTTCTTAATTCAGTGAAAGATGAAAAACATCCAGATCAAACTGATGTTGCTATCAATACTCACAGTAAAGAGTAATGTTACAAATAACTATAAAAGGACAGCAGTGGGGTGGAAGATGGCTTTCTATAGAGAGGGCCTGTATCATATTTTTTTTTAATTCCCTATGGTGCTCAGCCAAAGTAGTAGATACAAGGATTATTTGTGAAACAAATGGCTGCAAAGAAAAACAAAACAAATAAGCAGGAATCCCTGAAGTTTATTACATCTAATTAGATCCTTTATTAAACCACTAAGTAACTGTCATGGGAACAAATCTGAGTCTTAGAGAAAGAAACAAGACATACAGAGGCAAGAGACGGTTAAAGAAGAATAAAGTGTGCTTGTGGGCTGTGCTTCAGGTCTTACTTTACTTATAACCTTTCCACCTTGCCATTTCCCCAAACTGCTCCCTGGTTATCAATGACTATGCAAGAAGGAATCTTTTAATTTTCTAATCATTTCCTGTGTGACAAATGATGAGAACTTTTACACATGTAAGGACAGCATCTTATTTTTACATGTTTTCCAAGAGGTTTTGCAATTTTTTCTAGGTTTTTTTTCTAATAGTCTAAATACATTTTAAATAGTGCAGTAACCTACCAGGACTACTGAGGCATTTTGCTAATATAATCACAGAGGATAAATCGGGTTTTTTTTTTTATTTTATTTTTTAGGATAACCAATACCCAGTATCCTATGAAAAAAGGGAATACTTGCTGTCCTCATATTTTTCACCTCAGTCCCTCGAATATTCTGATACCTTGCAACATTTAGTCACTCTATGTAGGACATGACACCAACCACAAACGAAGATTAAATGAGGGGTTCAGCCTCTTGATTAATCTTTTCTGCCTCCAAAGCAGAAATAATAGAATTGTTTAAATCTGAACATCCTAAGGACTGCTTTAGAACCTATGTTATTTTCTACTGGGCTGTCAAAAAGTTGTTGTTTTATAGGTATGGTTTGTATATCTGTTCTTTACTTCCAAAATTCAAAATATACCTAAGATTTTCTGGATACCTTGTAAGCAATGAAACCTGCAGGATTCTAAGGTTCAACTTAATCAGGGTATTCCAAATTGAACCTCTACTCGAAGAAATTAATGTTTGATTGCATCTCCCCAAAGGGGAATTGTTAATTATTTAAGGATTATTTAAGAACAATTCCATTTTTAAAAAGATTTATTTATTTTTATTGGAAAGTCAGATATACAGAAAATAGGAGAGATAGAGATGAAGATCTTATGTCCGTTGATTCACTCCCCAAGTGACCGCAAAGGCCAGTCCTAATTATTTAAGAACTCACTGAGCTAGTCAGTGCATTGACAAACTACTTAGTTTTTTCCACCCTCATGGTTTTGCACTTCTGGGTATTTTTGTATTCATCCTTAGCTCTAGAGGGCATAAAGGAAATAACAATGAAGGCACAATTCTAAGAAGTCGTTTATTTTGCTAGAATGATCACAGTTATTAAATGAGCAAGGTTAATCATCATAAGAAAACAAAAGTGTTGATTTTAGAAATTATTTTTCATATTACATATAGGTTTAAAATATTTTTAGTATAACAATGTGTCCAAGGATATAATTAATACACTTGAAAATATTATACTTTGGATGTTCAGAAATGTTCAAAGTAGAAGTGCTGTATCGTTCACGATATCACACAACACTGAGGCAAGAGAGGAAAGTGGTGGGTAGGGCTTAAGGTTTCCTGCCAAGCAGTGCATATCTATTGATTACTGTTTTGGAAAGAGGATGCATGTACCTATTCAATATATAGTTAGATGCTAGTGTCCAAAGTCTTCACAAAATACTGAGAGGTATATGTCCTCAACTATGCTGAGAAAGAGCATTTTTAAGATTTAGTAATGGGAATTCAGTGATTTGGGGTATGCAGGGATTACATAAAAAGCCTGGGATAAAATGAAGTGAAAATGAGAAGCAAAGCAGCACACAAAGAAGAAAATGAGGAAAGAAAGTAGCAGATGTTTTGCAGAGCTTAGGGAGGACAGGAACACTGCTTCCAATATCTTAGTCCTAGGCTCTTATTAACTGAGATTTTGAAAAGTCACTGAATTTTTTAATCACAATTTCCTTATCTGTCAAAATAATTTCTTCCATGTATGTGTGTGAGGCAGAGACAGAGTCAGAGAGAGGAAGAGAGAGAATAAATGAATTTGTGAAAGAGTATTTATGAAGAACATATGAAATTTGTATGAAAATTTTTAAACATTATCTTACGGGTGAACACTATGGCACAACTAAAGCCACTGTTTGGGATGCCAGCATTCTGTGTTAAAGTGTCAGTTGGAGTCATGGATGTTTTGCTTCTAACCCAGCTTCCTCCTAATGTACCTAAGATGAAGGACCTGATAGTTCAAGTGCTTGAAGAGTTGCTACCCACTTGGCAGACTCAGATGAAAGTTCTGGACTTCGCTTTCATCCTGGCCCAGCACTAGCTCTTGTAGATATTTGAGGGAGTGATACAGCAAATTGAAGATCTCTGTCTCCCTCTATATTTTATTCTCATTTCGAGTAAATAAATCTATGTAAACCAATATAACCATTACAGAATACAGTATGGCAAATCCTCAGCCATCTGAAAATAGATCGACAATAGGACCCAGCCATCTCACTCCTGGGAATTTATCCAAAGGAAATGAAATCAGCATATGAAAGAGATATTTGTACCCTATGTTTACTGTTGTTCAGTTCACAATAGTTAAGATATGGAGTTGACCCAGATGTCCATGAACCGATGGCTGGATAAATAAAACCTTGTATATATACACTATGGCACACTATTCAGCCACAAAAGAAACCCAAAATCCTGTCTGTTACAACAGAATGAATGCAGCTGCAACCATTATGCTTAGCGAAATAAATCAGTCTCATAAAGACAAATATCATGTATTTATTCTGATGTGTGGCAGCTAATACAGACTGAAAAAAAATGTATAGGAATAAAATGGTAATGTTACGACATGGTTGTCATTTTAAGCTAGGGTTTATTCTCCTGTGGAACGGTGATCTTCCTACTTCTTACTTGTTGAATATTATGATTAGTGGAGAAATCAGCACTTAAATATAGACTGGATTAAAATCATGTCTTTGAAAAAAAATAATGCGAATCAAGATGGCAGAATAGGGTAAGAACACGTTTAAAAGGATGGAGAAACATTTGACCAGTATGAAGGAGAGAGGGCACATTCCAGGAAATAGGAGAGGACCAAAAAACAGCAGAGGGGTACCTGGAGACTGACAGATGCAGGAAAACAGTGAGAACAACGGTGTGGGGTTGCAGTGATGGATATTCCAGCAGCATTCAGCAAACTGCGATCTGAACTCCACTGGCAGCTGGAACTTCACCCCCAACAAGGTGGGAAGGGATTTTCACAGGGAGCTTGGGAGGTGAACCCAAAGAACTGTCCATCCTGCTGGTCCATTTGATTTGACCCTGCGCAGAGACAGGGCAGCAGATCCCAGACAGGCAGTGTGAGAACAGGGTGGATTTTACAGCCCAGTCCACCCACTAGAGCTGAATTGGGTGCCATTTTGTTTAAGGAGGCAAAGGAAAAGGAAAAATCTGAACACATACTGGCTGGAGTTAATTCATTTCTGACTAAGTGAACTGCAACAATGTGGTATCCTACAGGTTCCACCCAAGACAGGCCCAGGTAACCCTCAGACATGATGCTAAACATATTAAGAACTCTAATAGTGGTACATTAGGTGCCATTTTGTACAGTGTGGAAAAGCTTTAAGACTACACGGAACAACAGTGATCTGCACATGTGCTGAGCTGGGAGTGAACTCACTGAGCTCAGTGCATTGCACTGGTCCCACAGGAAAACAATACCGACTATGGCATAGTACTGGTCAAAATAGCTCTGTGTGGCCCTCAGACTTAACGGACAACAGGTTCCTGCAAGATAAGCACAAACAACAACCGAACTATAAAGGACACCTGGTGTCTCCCTGCTCCTGGAAACTGCTCCAACCAGAAGTGGGAGAAAGGTTGTACAGACAACAGTGCAGCCTCAGCACAGAGTCACAGGAGGTGGAGAGTGGAGAGGCAGGAGCTGGGGCTACGGAGACCATGGTGGAAATCTAACATAAGAACCCAGACCTGGAACTCGCTGGAGGGAGTGGCATAAATGACTGCAAACAAAGAGCTGTGTACCAACTGCAATAAGTACAATCAAAATGTAAACCTGTGAGTGACACAGCTTAGACACCTGCCCCAAGAAGACTCTGCTAACTAGAAGTACGATGACCATGAGCAAAAGAAGAGACAGAGGTACAATGAATATTACTGAAGACTCCCCTGCAAAGGAACAAAACCCTTTGCCAACCTCAGAGTTCACTGAGGAAGACATCGAGAAAATGGAGGACACAGAATTCAAAACACTTGTTATAAAGCTTCTTATCAACAACGAGAAGCACTTAAAGCAGGCGTTCAAGGAATTCAAGGAATATGTCACACTGGAAATGAATCAAATGAAAGTTGATCTATATAGATGTGTAGAATACAGTGGAGCAAATTAAAAGTACAGTGGAGAGTCTCCAAAATAGAATGAAGCAAGCAGAAGAAAGAGAACCTCAGAATTGGAAGAAATTTCAACAGGTGGAAGCAAACAAAAAGCTGGAAGCGGGACTGGGTTAGACAAAAAAAAGTATTCAAGAATTAAAAGACACTATTAAGAGGCCAAATCTAAGAGTTATGGGAGTCCCAGAAGGTGCAGAAAGAGAAGCTGGGATTAAAGATGTATTCAATGAAACAATAAGGGAAATTTTCCCTAATCTAGAGAAAGAATTGGGAAACAACATCCAGGTGGGATACAGAACTCCCAACAGCCTTGACCAAATGCAGTCTTCACCATGACACATGATAATCAAGCTCTCTTCAATCGATATAAGGAAAAGATGTTTAGATGTGAATGTGAAAAAAAGCAAATGACACATAAAAGAATGCTAACTGAACTTACAGGAGACCTCTCAGGAAACTCTACAGACCAGAAGAGAATGGAGCAACATATTCCAGAATTCTAAAAGGAAAAATAAAAACTGTCAGCCCAGCATAATGTACCCAGCAAAGCTTCCCTTTGTCTTTGAAAATGAAATAAAATTCTTCCACTGTAAAGAAGTTAAAATAATTTGCTTCTTTCAAGCCTGCCCTGCAAAAGATACTTAAACATGTTCTGTTGAAAGCAAAGAGCAATAGCACCCATCAAAACCAAAGGCAAATGAGAAGAACATCACAATAAAATAACAACAGAAGACTAAATCAATGAACAGCCCATTGCTAAAATGACAGGACCAAATTACCACCCTGAGTATATTAACCCTGAGTATAAATGGCTTAAACTCATCATCCAACCATTGTATATGAGTGGATCAGATTAAAAAAACAAAACACAACTATTTGTTAACTACAGAATGCATATCTCACCAACAAAAATCAGCAGAAACTGTATCTCATGGATTTTGATGTTTTGTTTTGTTTTAGTTTCATCTAATCAAAACAATTTTGTCTTCTTTAAATTCTTTGACTCATAGATCAAATAGTAGCCTCATTTTCTTCAAGAAGGTTGTTGATTTTCTTTTTCATTTATTCAGTGCCATACTGGTCATTCAGCAGCATGTTATTTAACTTCATGGTGTTTTTAATTTCTTTTTTCTTCCTGTTGTTAATTTTGTTTAGTTGCTTTTCATTTAAGGGTATGTGTATTAGCTGTGTAATGAAGACTATCATATCTAGTAGCATGCTATTTTACTTCATGTCATTGTAAATTTCTATTTTTCTTCCTGTTATTGGTTTTTTATTGTGGTTTTTCATTTGAGGGGATATATAGTAACTGTGTAATGGAGACTATCATATCCAGATGTGAAGGAATAATGCAACATGCATCTCTACTTCCAGATCAAAGATGGACTCCCAATGAAACTGCTGGACTCTCTGCCATTATCCATGCCTGCTATAATGGACATATGACTGTTTATGAAGAACTATACTTTAGTAATGATACAGGGGAACTCGGGGGGAGGGGGAGAAACTAGGGTGTGGTTAAGGGGATTCCCAGAGGCCTATGGAACTGCATCATAAAATGATAATAATAAAAATAATAAATAAAAGATTAAATCCCTGATGGAGATGGGTGAGTAAGGAAGGGGTATTTTCAGAGAACAGTGGAGTAAGGAAAGCGTAACTGCATTCTTGGAACTATATCTATGGAATGCATGAGGCCAGTTCTCTTGATATTAATAAAAAAATTAAAATATTATATAAATATGCACATTTAATGAGTCATTTTCGAGGATGAGTTTACAGAGAAGTAGAAATTTAACTGCGGTTTTCTAACTTGAGGCCTCTGAAGACCACAGTAGGAATCCTGGTGAATATAAAATTTGGAGTTCACTGAGGGAGAAATGGCAAAGAGAAAATAGGGTCTCTAATATGCAATGAATCTCTGCTATACATTAGACTCATTATATTTACTATATCATCTAAGCTCTCACTAGATACTGTGAGAGAATCATTATTTTATAAACAAAGAACAATAGGCTTGTGACAGTTAAGAAACTTCTCCAAGGTTGTGTAACTAATTCGAGTCTGAAAGGAGATATGAATTCATGTGTACTTTATCCTATACTTAGAATTAAATCTATTTTGTTCACTGAAAAATTCCTTATTATCAGAGGAGGAAAAATCTGAGGCCCAATATACTCAGTTTGTGTAATTTTAAGAATCAAACTAAATAGGGCCTGGCACAATAGTATAATGGCTAAGGTCCTCGCCTTGAATGCACCAAGGATCCCATATGGGTGCACGTTCTGATCCCAGCAGCTCCACTTCCCATCCAGCTCCCTGCTTGTGGCCTGGGAAAGCAGTCAAGGATGGCCCAAAGCCTTGGGACCCTGCACCCATGTGGGAGACCCGGAAGAGCTCCTGGCTCCTGTGTTCGGATTGGCTCAGTTCCAGCTGTTGCAGTCACTTGGGGAGTGAACCATCAAACGGCAGATCTTCCTCTCTGTCTCTCCTCCTCTCTTTATATCTCCCTTTCCAATAAAATAATAAATCTTAAAAAAATGAATCAAACTATAAGTCCCAATCGTGTTTTGCTTTAAAATTTTATGAAAATATTCCAATTTCTCTAAACCCTATGTTTTTAGTATCTTCAGTTACTCTCCATTAAAAAATCACACTCTAAAATCTAGCTATATGTATATTACAGTTTTATGTGTCCCTTGCTCTATTTTCAAGTACTTACTAAAGATAGCCTTCCCAAGACATAATACTCCCAAAGACAGAGAGGAGAAACAAAGTATTTACACTATTACAGGTAGAAAATTTTAAGGTTAATCCCTACATTTGCCTTAGCACAATAGATTTACATTAAAAGTCTTCACTTCTCAAGTGAATTTGGGCCACTGCAATGTGTTTTTGTACTCCCTTAAAATTTGTTCTACTTCTTTGAGAAAGAACCCAAGAGGCTTACAAATCCCAAAGTGTTGTTTTGTAATCTAAGAAATGCTGTACATATCAGAGGGTCATTTGTTCTCCTAACTACCTTTCTCTGAGAAGCAGGAAGATCAGCAAACATGGTGAGAAAATAATGTATTCTACACTGGGTGAATGAGTAAACATATTAGTCATAAGAGGCAGGATTCTAATTGTAGAGGACGAAGATGCACCAGGGAAAGAGGAAAATCTAGAACAAAACTTGTGGTACTGAATGGGAACTGGGAGTAGCAACATTATCTATTTATTGTTGTGGGTAAATGTACATGTGTGCATACGAGTAGTGAGAGATGAAAAAGCATGTGTAATGTAGATGCACATATTTGCATGCATGGATGTGTGCATACACACTAACATGTATGTTCTACCTATGTTCATTGAAAAGGCCTAGAAGCAACATGACTCTAGGAGCAACAAGCTCAGATCCCACAGATCTTGGTTTTTTTAATACTATTCCTTATTAAAAGAAACAGACTTTGCTGCAAAATGGCTGATTCCAGAGCACATCAAAATTTGAAGGAGTCTCCACTGGCCAAATGTGGGGAAATTATAACATGAAAATAAGTAAAATATTGTAAGTTAGGTAATAAAATACTTAAGCTCATGAAGATAAAAAAATTAAGCGGGGGAAGGGAAAGCTCTTCATTACAGCATGATCTCAATCAGTTAATGAGTAAACATATTAGTCATAAGAGGCAGGATTCAATAATTCTAAACTCATTCAGTTTAGAATTTATAAAATCATCAAGCTGCAATCATCATAGCAGTAACAGATTAAAGGCAGTATCCCGCAATAGTTGCTAAAATCAGTGAGTGAAAATTTCATTTGGAACAGTATTTACACAATGTATGCCTCCAAACGCTTACCATAAAATGGAATTTTTATTGTGAAAAACCTGAATACTGCCTTAACCAATAAAAGTAAACATCACTACTTATTGTTTGAAATAATGCCACATTGCTCTTGATTTGATGTACTAATAAGATGCAAACTGCCTTCAATAGCATGTAAATCAAAGTTGCATAACCTAAATTTATTCTTAAAGAATATCCAACACACAATATATACCATATTATATAGAGTTTACCCTTGTCAAAAACACTAAGATGATTAACAAAGATAAATGAACATTCTACATTAGAGGATAGCGATTAAATTTTGCAGTGATCTGGAATTGAATTCTGAACTAGAATGTGTTTTAATTGTCTGAGTATGGTCCCCCTTTTCTCCTTTATTCATTTGGATAGTTTCAGTGTCACCTGAAGGTTTGCAGTTCCTGAAACTCTCTACTAAAGGTGCACTTTCATCATTTGATATGCAAAGCCTAAACAGTACAGGAACTCTCTGTATCTTAAAGTCAAACAGCAGTCACTGTTACACAGAGTACCTCTGGATCCTGTAGCCAAATCCTCTTACAAAACCTGTCTCTGCCATTACCTCAGCAAGTGTCCTGAACTTGTCAAATCTGTTTCAACATCTTGACTAATATACAGGAGTATAGTGATAACCAGCTATCAAAGTAAGCAAGATGCAACTAGTTAATACCCAATAAAGCAATTTTTTTATTAATCATTGTTCTATTCTGGAGATACATATTTACATTCCTATGCTTTCATTTCCCGAGTGCCTCCCATTGATACATGAGGTATGTTAGCTATAAAATTTCAATTTTTTTCTCTTTTTTTAAAGATTTATTTTTTATTGAAAAGTCAGTTATATAGAGAGAAGAAGAGACAGAGAGGAAGAACTCCGTTGTTTCACTTCCCAAGTGGCCACAACAATTAGAGCTGAGCTGTGAAGCCTCTTCCAGGGCTCCCATGCGGGTGTGGGCCGTCCTAGACTGCTTCCTCAGGCTATAAGCAGGGAGCTAGATGGGAAGCAGGGATGCCAGGATTAGAACCAGTGCCCATATGGGATCCCGGCATATTTAAAGTGAGGACTTTAGCTGCTAGGTTACCGCACTTTGGGGTCTGTTTTTCTCTTTTTACTTTGCCTGTTATTGCTGGGGTCCTCTCCAACTAAGAACCATGAAAGAGGCCTGGTACAGTTCAGTTCTGTTCCAGCCCTAGCAGTCATTTGGGGAACGAATAGCGGATGAAAGATCTTTCTCTCAATCTCTCCTCCTCTCTGTATATCTCACTTTCCAATAAAAATAAATATTTAAAAAAAAAGAAACATGAAAGATAAAAAGTTATTTTCCCTGCTGTGCTTCTGATAAGAACAATAGACATTAATCCGTGCTTTCTAACTTATCAAGTGCTGAGCCTGGCACGGGTGCCTAGTGGCTAAAGTTCTTGCCTTGAATGTGCCAGGATTCCATATGGACATTGGTTCTAGTCTCAGCAGCCGCGCTTCCCATCCAGCTCCCTGCTTGTGGCCTTGGAAAGCCATAGAGGACAACCCAAAGGACCCTGCACCCATGTGGGAGACCCAGAAGAAGTTCCTGGCTCCTAGTTTCAGATCAGCTCAACTCCAGCAGTTGTGGTTACCTGGGGAGTGAACCCCCTTCTTTCTAAATCTGACTTTCCAATAAAAATAAATAAATCCTTTAAAAAAAGATGTTAGGATGGTAAATATCATCCTTACCTCATTTTGTGAATCTGATATTTGTCTTAAATATTTTAAGCTCCTCTGTCTCTAGCATTCTGACTTGCACTAAAATTGACTCTCTTTTCTTTACCATTTTTAGTGTTGAACTCTTGTGCAGTTCTTATAGTTCGGTTTCTTTGACAAGTCGGTGGATTCCAGGAAACGTTACAAAATTATGCCTTATAGAATACAGGAAATAATTCTGGGAAGGAAATTTTCACTGTTTGAAACTCTGATTTGTATTGTTCTAGTTCTTACTTTGTCTTTATTGTAAAACTTTTGCCTTGCATTCCAATTTCTAGGAAATTTTCATAATTAAACTGCTCAACTTTTCAAATTATACTTCTTAATTTTAATCACATTTTAAGACAAATTTCTCTGTTTTCTGAAATACCAATGGGTCTTATCTTCTCTTTTCATGTTGCTAGATTTCCCTAACATTTGGTGATTCTTGGTTGGCTATTCATACTTAAAATTGAGATAACAAGAGGTTGGTTGGGACTTGCTGATAAAAGGACTTCACAATTAAATAATCAACTGGTTAAAGTTTTTATTGAAAATACCAACCATTAGTATCCATAAGATTTCTCTCTAGGGAAGTTCAGTTTCATCAGGAAATAGTTTTCTTTTCTTTTTTTTCCTTTTGGAAGCAAATGTATTTTTAATTTAAAAGCATTTTGTGTGTGTGTGATTTCAAGATTCAGATTTTTTTTTTAATGTTGTTTAAGTCTTACTTTTTTTTTCATTTTATATCACAGTTTCATAGGCTCTGGGACTCCCCCAAGCCCTTCCCAAGCCCTCCCCCCATACTGAATTCCTCCATATTGTTGGAGTATTACAGTTCATATCCAGTCATGATTCCTTCATTGCAGGCATGGACCATGTAGACAGTCCAGCATCTTATTTACAGATAAATTCAACAGTTTCATTGGGAGACCATCCTTGGTCTGAAAGTAGAGCTGGCAGAATATCATCCCCTCCAATGAAAAGCCACTACAAAACTTCAACTACAAGAAGAAAAATTGAAATTTACAACATCATGAAGTCAATTGACATGGAACTGAGTGACCAATGTGTTAGAAAATGCAAGTTCTTAACCACATCCTGTGACTACTTCATTGACATTGCAATTTTAGTATATACACAACCGGCTGCTATAAACCTTGAAATGGTTATAGGGTACTATTCAGCTGTTTCGTGTCTATTTTCATTTCTAGTCACTTACCTATAATGTGTGAAACTGATTCCCAATGCTTTGACGTTAAGAGTAGGGGCCTGGAGTTTCATCTTTACTGTGCAGATTTTCTCCCAATGCCCTCAATGCAAGCTAATCTGTAGGCACCTAAATAGGTATACTTGAGCTGGGAAGTCCCCACAAGGCCCAAAAGTAATTCTGTAATATTGCTATTCAATCAAAATGCCCCCTTTCTCCAGGATATACCCCTGTCACCCAGGCCCTAAGCTTGGGAAGCTATGAAAATATGGAAGTTAAACTCCATGTGGAAGTTGTGGAGATGTCACAAAATTCCCAGGTGGCTTCAAGCCTGTAGAGGAGCCACACTCTGCCCCTTGCCTCGTAAAACCTCACAAAAGGGGCCAACATGGGAACAAGGAGGAGGGAAGGTGGCAACGTTCTCTTACGCCATGGACAATGGCTAGAGGTGATTCACGGTACTCACTCCTCCTTCATCTCCTCCCTTCAGGCAATCCTCCAGTTTACTTGTAATGGGTATCTCTACCCACAGAGCACAAAAATCCCACGTGTGTAGCTATGTTCACTTCCTCACTATTTGAAAGTTTTGTTGTCACTTCATAGCATATGCATGTTTGTACTTAAAATGCTTGTCTTTGTCTGAGGCAAGAGCCTGTAATAAGATCATATATTCTTGCACAAATCACACTATTCAGATCTAGACTTTCACTTGTATCCTTTATGTGTAACTTAATCAAATCCAGAATTGAAACCAAGCCTCTGCACAGTGCCTTGGATGCAGATGCTAGATACCATCGGAACTTAGCCTCCCATAGCCTTCCAGGTTTCCTCCCTCAGCCTAAAGTTTTCCTCGCCTTTCTTTCTGTTAAATTAACTCACCGAAGTGGAAGAAGTGGTGCCTCATCACTAGACTCATAAGGTCATTTATTCCCCTATAGATAACATCTTAATGTTTTTTGCCTTGAGGGGTATTTTTTCCAAGAATTCCAGGCCCAGAACAACAACAACAACAAAATATCCTCAGACTAACTGCAGCCCTGTTTGCCATCACCAAAACTCTCTATAGCACATGATACTGCCAATCAATCGAAGGAGGATAACAAACACTGTAGAGTACCAGGAGATTGGACGTGAGTTGAATATACACAATTGAATGCCATCTTCCATCTACAAGAATCATAACGTCTAACTTCTTGGAAAACCCGAAAATTAAACATAAGTTGTCAAGATCCCTGTTTTGACCTTTACACCGTCTACTTTCTCTCAATCACTCTGGTGACAATAATGGGTTTGGTGTGGGAGCAAATCCAGGTTCTCCAGAAATTCCAGTACTCAGTTTTGGGGTGTTCTGTAACAGATTTTTGATAGCTAAATTAACCATGAGAGCATATCACTTTACCTTGTGGGAACGGGAAAGGGCAGACCGCTGGCTTACAAATCTGATCATTTCTGCTGTTCTTATTCCTTTACCTGATACCTACCATTTGCAATAACTAGTGCCTCTAAGACCTCACCATTTCAGAGTACTTCATGGTGAAACAGGCATATCAAATCATTCTACTAAATTATTTACCACACCTATATCCTTTTCACATCTATACTGTAGTTTAGGGTTATATAAGTCTTCTAGTTTTATTGACGGTGGAATCTGTATTACCTGCGTTTCATCACTATTTCAAAATATGAGAACAGGTTGGAAATTACTTTAGCCCATCATGCTAAAACTGTGTGTCCCTCCTAATTTTATAAACACAGACACCAAGACTATGGAGATGAAATCACTTTTCTTCTGCCAGCCCAACTGCTGCCACAGGTCAGATTACAAGTCATTTAATTATTTAGTCCTGTTTTTGACACCACAGATCACTGAAACAGTTTCCATTAAGATGACACTAAAGTATTGCTTTCTTTTCTAAGTAAATACATGGTATACCATTCATTCATTGTAACCATTCTTGGCAAAGTCACAAATTACATTCCTTTTGCCAAACAGTCAATTATTAGTCCTCATCTGTTCAACTTATCAGCAGCACTTATAATATTGATTACTTCTTCCTCCTTGAAACACCTCTGGTCATTTGACCTCCAACACACTATTCTTAGCATTTCCCCTACCTCATCACTTCCTCTTTTCTCTCCTTTGATTCGTCCTCATTTACCAAACCTTCAAACGTCAAAACCTCCCAAAGCTCTATTTCAGATCCGTATTCTGTACATGCTCATTCCCTAATGGATTTGTTCCATTAATTCAAGTAGTATAATAATTTATGCATCAATTTGACTCAATCAGAGGATGCTCAGCTAACAGGGCAAACATTGGTTTTGAATGTTTCCATGAGGGTGTTTCTAGATAAACAAGCAAACAAAACACCTTAACCATCAAAAACAATTATTGTATGACCTTTGCTCTTGACCAGTGTGCCTTTACTTTGACTGAACTACTTTACACCCCTTTGGAGTCACTGCTTGACTGTGCTTTGTCTTTTTGGTTGTACTGGTAAAGCCATGCTTCTTCTTTTGATACCATTCTTCAAAGAAACGTTGCAAAACCATGATCCTACATGTTGAAAATTCCCACTGAAAGCTATGTTGTCTGTATCTGATCTTGCTGTGACAGACATGGCATCCACTGAGTGGAACATTTGCTCAAATTTAATTTTCCATAGGAATTGTTCAAGCTGAACCAGTTGAGACATCACTGGTATTGGCTATCAGTTCTGTTTCTAATTGTTGATCTTCCTCAACTAAGACATAAGCAAGATTAGCTTTTCCCACATAAACTGATATGAATAGTAATCTTGTCTCTTATTTATTTTTAAATTTTGGGTCAACATGCAATGTTTACAGATATTGAAGAGATATACTTTGCAGTGTTTCAACACATATATAACAGAAACTGACCAAACCAGGTATCACCCTTTCTATTATTTGAACCTTTCCTTGCCTTTGAGCCTACTCATACCTTTGATTCTAGTTCTTTGTAAGAATATAATACATCACTATGAGCTACAGTCACCCTAGCAAGTTGCAAAACACCAGAATCTGTTACATTTATGCAACTGTATTTGGGTATGCACTAAAATCTTCCCTCAATTGCAATCCTATCACCCTCCCCAGTCTCTACAAATCAGCATTTTAAATTCAGGTAACTATTATCAATATTAAACACCCACATGAGTCAGGATATATGTTATTTCACTTACCAATCTCCAGCTTCCATCCACTTTGCTGCAAATGTCAGTATTCAATTCTTTGTATGCCTGAATAACATTCCATTGTGTATATTCACCCCATTTTCTTTATCAGTATATCTGTCAATAAAGAGCAAAGTTGATTCCTTTTATCTGCCTGCTACATATAGTACTGCAATGAACTCACAGTGCAGGTAGGTACATTCTCTCCTAACTGACTCGATTTCCTTCAGGTATATATCCAAAACAAATAGATCAAGCAGTCAATCTATTTCTTACTTTTTCTGAGGAACCTCCATACTATTTTCCATAATAATTGTACTATTCTAAGCAACAGTGTATAGCAGTTGTCTTTTCTTCATATTTTTACTAGCATTTGTGATTTTTTTTTGTCTAATAGTAGCAATTGTAACTAGAGTGAGATAATACATTTTGATTTTGATAAGCATTTCCTTGATGGTTAGTGATAGAGCATGTTTCTAAATCACTGCTGATCCTTTATATTTCTTATTTTGAGAAATGTTTATTCATATTCTTTGTCCATTTCTGGATTGAATTGGTTTGTTGCTTAGTTTTTGGAGTTCCTTATGTATTGTGGATACTAATCATGTGTTAGATGAATAGTTTGAAAATATTTTTACCAATTCTGTTGGCTGTCTCTTACTCTAATGATGCATTAGTTTTTGAGCTTGATATAATCTTATGTATGTATTTTTGCTTTTGTTGCCTCTGCTTTGGAGTCTTGTCTAAAAAAAAAACTAATTTTTGTGTCAAAACCTTGGCGTATTTCTCCTAGGATTTCTTCTAATAGTTGATCCTTTTTTTTTTTTTTTTTTGCCTCCTGCCCTCTGCACGTTTCAAAAATGTTTGAAAGAGAGAAGAGGGAAGAGGGAAGAAAGAGAGAGAGAGAGAGAGAAATAGTGAGATAGAAACAGACACATCTTCCATCTGCAGGTTCACTCCCCAAATGGCCACAACAAGCTAAAGACAGGACTCAGGAGTCCCATATTGGTCTCCCACATGGATGACAGAACTCAAGTACTTGAACTATCTTCTGCCACCTTTGCTGATGCATTACCAGGAAGCTGGATGGGAAGTAGAACAGCCAGGACTCCAAGAGCCATTCTGATATTGGATGCCAGCATAGTAAGCAGCTAATAAAACCATTATACTATAATGCCAGGCTCCCTTGATCCATTCTGAGTTTCGATTTATATAGAGTGAGAGATAATGCACCTTGTTTCAAGCTTAGGTATGAATATTTTATTTTGCCAGCACAATTTATTGAAAAGACTCTTTTTCTCCAGGCAATAATTGCAGCTCCTTTGTCAAAGGTAATTTGGCTATATATGCATGGATTCATCTCTAAGGTTCCAACATTCTATTTTTATGCAACTGCCATGCTATTTTGTTTACAACATTTCTATAGTATGCCTTGAAATCTGGTATTTTGATGTGCCCAAATTTGTTAATTTTATTCGAGATTTCCCTGTCTATTAGGAATCTACAATGTTTTCATATGAATTAGAGGATTGTGCTTTCATGTTCTGTGAAGTATGTCCTTGGCATTTGAAGCCAATCGTGCTGAATCTCTGGATAACTTTGAATGGTACAGGCCTTTTAGTAGTAGTTCTTCCAATCTTTAAATATGGGAAGGCCTTGCACTTATATCTGTCTTTTTCATTTAAGTTTTTTGTAATTGTTATTACAGAGGTCTTTCACATCCTTAAATTTATTAAATTCAAACTACTGCAAAGCAAATTTTTGTTAAAGGCTGGTGTCACAGCATAACAGCCTAAGCTTCTGTCTGCAGAATCGGCATCCATATGGCACCAGCTTGAGTCTCGGTTCTTCCATTTTTTTTTTTTTATCTAGCTCCCTGCATAGGGCCTGGGATGCCTCAGGAACTCGAGCTTCTGTACTCACGTGGGATAGCCAGAAGAGGCCCTGACTCCTGGCTTCAGATGGGCCTAGCTCTGGTCTTTGTGGTTATTTGGGAAATGAACCAGCAGATGGAATCAGTCAACATCTCTGCATGTGTGTGTGTGTGTGTGTTTTCTTCTCCCTCTGTAGATCTGCATTGAAAAAAAGCTTTTTAAGGATTTCTGTTATAATTTACCAGTGAATTCATTATTGTGAAAATTTTACTAGTTTATGTCTGTTCTTCTTGAGTTTTTAGCAGACTGTATATTTGAAAGGCAGAGTAACAGAAAGAAAGACACAAAGAGATTTTTCCCATCTTGTGGTTCACTCCCTGAAATGCCTGCAAAACCCAGTGCTTGTGTAGGTTGTAGCCAGGGGTCAGGTTCTCCATTTACATCTCTGTCATGTGATTGGCAGTGATCAAAACAGTTGAGCGATCACCTGGTACTATAAGATGTCATTACAGGAAAGCTAGATGGGACAGGGACTTCAGCTTAGTGGATTAAGCCAGCGCCTTCAGTGTCAACATCCAATATGGGTGCAGATTAATGCACTTGTGGAAGCGGTGGAAGATGGCCAAATCTTGGGACCCTGCAAACCACCCAAGGAGACCCAGATGTTGGCCCCTGACCCCTGGCTTTGGCCTGTCTTATGCCAGGCCATCGTGGTCACTTAAGGAATGAACATAAGCTAGATCTATTTTTACTCTCTTGCTCGCTCCCTTTCAAATAAATAAATCAAAAAGAAAAAGAAATGGAGAAGTTGGAAGGGAGAATGGGGAAGAAGAAAGAAAAGGACAAGGACAAGGAAAGCTGAGTCAGAAGCAGCCAGCGGCAAGACATAATCCCAGGCCCTACAATATAAGATGAGGGTGTCTCAAACAGTAGCTTTGTCAGCTTTATTGAATGTCTACCTACATATGTTGTTTTTATACTGCACATCTTTATAGAATTTTATCAATTCCAATAGTGTCTTGATAGAATATAGGTTTCTATACAAAATCATCTGTAAACAGGAAAATTTTTGTTTCTTCCTTTCTTATTTGTATTACAAAAAAACACAAAACTTTGTTCTTGTGCTCTTACAAATGCCTCTGGCTAAACTTCTAATACCATTGCATAAGACTGGGGAGAATTAACATCCTTGTCTGGTTCCAGTGCATAGAAGAAAAATTTTTTCAGCTTTTCCTCATTCATGATATTGGCTCTAGCTTTGTCACAAAGTGCCTTTATTATCATAAGGTATCATGTTCCCTCTCTAAATTATGAGTAGCTTTTATCAGGAATTGCTCTTAAATTTTGCTGAATGTTTTTTATGCTATTGAGATATTATGTGGTTTTATCCTTCATTCTATTGAAGCAAGGTAC
Organism: Ochotona curzoniae; assembly: GCF_017591425.1. NCBI lineage: Eukaryota > Metazoa > Chordata > Mammalia > Lagomorpha > Ochotonidae > Ochotona > Ochotona curzoniae. The sequence continues at coordinate 12,077,020 of NW_024465023.1, read as the reverse complement.
TACATTTACTGATCTGCACATGTTGAACCACCCTTGCATTCCTAGGATAAGTTCTACTTTATCAGGGATAAATCATATATTTTTAAAAATGTATATACTTATTTTGAAAGCCAGAGCCAGAGAGAAAGAGAGAGAGAAACATATTTTTCATGTGCTGGTTCACTTCCTAGATGGAAATAATGATCAGCACTGTTGCCAGGAACTTCATCTGGGTCTCTCACATGGGTGACAGGAACTCAATCACCTGAACCATCTTTCATTCCTTCTTGCAGATCAGTAGCAGGAAACTAGATTGAAAGTGGAGCAGCCAGGACACAAATGAGCATGAAATCTATACAATACCTTCCTTGATCTAATTTGTTAATGGAGTCAATCTCATGCATTTATTTTTCCACCATGATTAAAAAGATTGTGTTGCCTAGGGCTGGCACAGTGCTGTATCAGGCTGATCCTCCACCCTGTGGCAAGGACATGCCATATGGGCACTGTTTCCAATGCAGCTCTCTGCTTAAAGCTTGGAAAATCATCAGAGGACGGCTCAAATTCTCATGCCACTGCACCGACGTGGGAGAACCAGAGGCAGCTTATGGTTCCCAGCTCCAGCTAAGCTAAGCTCAGCTCTGGCATAATGGTCAACTGGGGGAGTGAACCAGCAGATGGAAGACCTCTTTGTAGAATCTGCCTTTGAAATAAAAATAAATAAAGCCTATATTTAAAAAAAAAAAAAGAATATGGAAGCTACTAGGGTCAGCATTGTAGTGCAGCAGGCTTAGAAGCTGGGAAAACTCACATCACCTTAAAATTACAACACCTTTACATTTTGTTAATTGGTGAACTAAATACCTGAAAAGTATTATTTTCTATATTGAATATCTAGTAGTCTCAAAGTTTAAATAACAGCACACAGTACATAGTCAACCGCACACCATTTAGGGCCTACAGCAGAGTACAAAAACATTATAATCTTATGATAAACATGCTTATTTCCATGTCTGCTTAAACTTCTTTTTCCATCTCCTCATTAATGACAAACTAACTCACGATTTGAAAACACAACCAGAAACTGGCTTCTGTCTACATAGAAGCTGGCAGAAATTCCTGTCACTAACAGGTGAAGAAAGTGATAAGAATACAAACATGAGATACCTGACATGATTTTTTTTCTTTTTCTTTCTTTCTTTTTTTAACGCGTAAATGTAGTTTATTCAGGTTAACCTAGGTCTCTCAGCCACCTCTCCCAGCCCAGCATGGCTGGGCAGGGGAGGGGCAGCCGCAGCTAAGGCTGCTGCATGATTTTTTTCAATCCATGGATTATATTATATTGTATTATAATTATGTGAAAGGGGTTAATCCCAAAGTTGGGCAAAGAAAAAAATACATCCTATCAAGTGTTCATTTTTTCTCTCATTAATTCTTCATTATATCAGCAGCTGATTATTTTCTGTGAAAGTACAAGGTGACAGAAAGCTTCTGGTCAAACCTCAGTAAAGTCTCCCCATTTATTTCTTTTTGTTTAAACAAAATACTTTTACTAAACTACAGTATATAAACTACAGTATAAAATACTTTTACTAAACTACAGTATATAAACTACAGTATAAAAAATCCACATAAGTGTAAAGAAAACTAGTAAGCAACATCCAAATTAAAGACAAAATATTACTAGTATCCCAACAAATTGTTAGTATTTTGTTGAGAATGTTTGCATGTATGTTGATCAAGAATATTACTTCTATAACCCTTTTTTAAAAATTGTGTCCTTGTGTAGTTTTAGAATGAGGTAATGCTGGTCTAATGGAATGAGTTTGGGGAGGATACTACCTGTTCATCTTTTTTGGAATAGTACCAGAAAAATTGGTGTGAGCTCCTCCTCCTCAATTGTAGAATTCATGAAATGTTTTTTTTACTTTATATAAATAATTTGTGACAGTATGTTAGGATTAATTAATGAAGCCTTTTGGTCTTTGGCTTTCATTAGACTTCTTAATTAATTATTCAATCTCATTATTCGTTATTGGTTTGCTCAGGTTTTCTGTATTTTAATGGTTCAATTCTGATTAGTTACATGTGCTTGCAGATTTGTCCATTTCCTATAATTTTTTCACTTTGCTGGTATTTGCATTATCATAATAGGTCCTAATTATCTTTGTATTCCTGTGGTAACAGTTGTGTTATCTCCTTTCTCATGTCTAATTTTATTGAGTTCTCTTTTTTTATCAACCAAAAGGCTTGCCAACTTTATTTATAAATTCAAAGAACCAATTCTTCATTTCATTGCCTTTTTATATTATTTTCTTAGTTTCTATTTCATTTAGTTCTGTTCTAATTTTTATAATTCATTTCCTTCTCCTGATTTTAGGTTTGATTTGTTCTTGTTTATCTGTGTTCTCAATGCATCATTAGGTCATACAGCTGATATATTTGCTTTTTTTGATGTGCATGCTTATTGCTATAAACATCCCGCTAGTACTGGATTTACTATGGTTCCACAAGTTTTTATATGCTGTACTTCCATTTTCATTAGTTTGAAGAAATTTTTTAATTTCCCTTGTGACTTCCTCAATAACCCATTCTTCATTCATGGATATATTGCTCAGTTTCCTCATAATTGTATAATTTATAGTGTATATTTGTTGCTGACTTCTGATTTTCATTATGTTAAAAAATGTGATGATTTCAACTTTTTGAATTTGTGGAGGCGTATTGCTTATACTTATCTAATACATAGTCTACCCTTAAGAATGTCCCATGTACTGATAAAATAAGTACTTTGTAGCTGTTGTGATGTTCAGTAAATGTTTATCGGTTTCATTTGGTCTACTTTTAATTTTGTCTGGATTATCTGCCCATTGCTGAAAGTGGAGTATTGGGGTCTTCCACTATCCCACTATCAGCATATTAGAGCTTATCTCTCCCTTTAGATCTGATGTTTTACAAAACTGGTTTCTTCAGGACAGTGTGTATACATTTACAATCATCATATCCTCTTACCAAATTGGTCCCTTGATAAATATGTAGTGAATATCTTTGTTTCTTTTTGCAAATTTTGTCTAAAAAATCTATTTTGCCTCATATTAAAGCAGCTATTCTTCCTTGCTTTTGGTTGTCACCTACATGGAATGCATTTTTCCATTTTGCCTTTTTCAGTCTGTGTGTCCTTACTTTCTTACAAACAACATACCATTGGATGTGGTTATTTTAATCCATTCAATTCATCTGAATCTTTTAATTGAGTAACGTTATCCATTTACATCCAGACTTATTAACATATATAGCTTACATGTGTTGTTTTTTTTCCTTTTATATTTTTTCTGCTAATTCTGACTAGGTGTTCCCTTCCCAGTGGGTTTTATAACTTCACATGTTTTCATGCTAGCACTTGTCTGTTTCTGTAAGCAGGATACCCTTAAGCACCTATTGAAAAGCTTGTCTGGTGATAAATTCCTTCAGTTGTTGCTTATCTTGGAGTCTTTATTTCATTTATGAAGGACACTTTTTCCGAGTAGACTTGGCAGCAATTTTTTTTCTTTCAGAACTTGGAATAAACTTGCGTTTCCTTCCTGCCTATACATTTTTTGATCAGAAATCTGTTCATCTAATGAGAGTGCCCTTCGAAGTAACCTGAAACTTACTCTTACAAATTAGATATTTCTTTCTTTTTGTTAAACTTTGGGGAGTTTTACTACAACATATCCTGGGTAGGAGCTTTTCTCTTCATGTTGATTTTGGAGTCCTATGGACTTCCTGTGCATCTCTTTCTCCCAAGGGAACGTTCCAGCTATTATTTCATAACATAGGCTTTCTGGGACTGACTCTACCCTTTTCTCTTAGAAATTCCCATTAGGCAAACACTCATTGGTTAAACTGCAGTGGCTGTTTTTATTCCTTTTTATTCTTTTATTCATGTGTGTTTTTTCTGAATGGAAAATTTCACAGACCTGTCTTCAAGTTCACATTGTTCTTTCAAAAACATGATCTAATCTATTGTTGAAACTTTCAATGGTACATTTATCTGACATACTGAATTCTTCATCTCTGGTATCTGGTTCTTTATCAAGTTCTCTATCTCTGCCTCACTGCTCATTCGTGTAATTTATGATTCTTTAATTTTAATTAATTCTTTTGTATCTCTAAGTGTCCTTATAATGATTCTTCTTCAAAGACACAGAGACAAACTTATGCCCTGATTCACTCCCCATATTGCTAGCAATAACCAGACATGGCCAGGTCAAAGCAAATTTAAGTCTCCAAACCCTATTTAGGTACCCCACATGGTAGTAAGGACCAAATGCTTATAACATCAGCTGCTGTCTCCTAGGTTCTACAATAGCGTCAAGTTGGAACTGTGAATGAGGGCTGGCAATCAAACCCAGGAATTCTGACATGGTGTATGTGCATCTTAACTGTTGTCCCTATGCTACATCAAATATCTACCTCTTTTTTACATTTCTTCTCAGACATACAATCATTCACCACCTTTTGTAGTATAATGCTATGGCATCATTGTGTTTTTACATTTCATATTGCCTTCCTTCCTCACACTTCTTGCTGCATTCTAAGTTGATTGTTTCATATCTAGCAGAATTGCTATTTTCCTTACTTTAAAAAAATAATAATATTTGCATTTATTATTTTAAAAGTTTATCTTGGAAGTCACTATTTTAGAGAGAAAGGAAGAGACAGACAGATCCTCCACCTGCTGAATCATGCTCCATGTGACCATAATATCCAGCAGTGGTCAGGCTGACGCCAGGAGCTTTATCCCAGGTCTCCTAAGAGAGTGGCCAGGGGTCCAAGTACTTGGGACATCTGCCAGTGGTTTTCCCATGGCATGAACAGAGAACTGGATTGGAAGCAGAGCAACCAGAACATGAACTAGAGCTGATATGGGATGCTACAATTACACGTCATGGTTTAATCCGCTATATCACAATGCTGGTTGGTTCCTTCATTTTTCTTTAAAGATTTACTATAATTTTTCATTGGAAAGTCAGCTATACAAAGAGGAGGAGAGACAGAGAGGAAGATCTTCCATCCTTTGTTTTACTCCTCAAGCAACCACTATAGCTGGAGCTGCACTGATCCAAAGCCAGGAGTCTGAAGACTCTTCTGAGTCTCCCACGTGGGTGCAGGGTCCCAAAGCTTTGGGCCGTCCTCGACTGCTTTCCCGGGCCACAGGCAGGAAGCTGGAAGGGAAGCAGGGCTGCCGGGATAGAACCGGCGCCAATATGGGATCCTGGGCGTGCAAGGCGAGGACCTTAACCACTTGCGCCACCGCGCCGGGCCCTCCTTCACTTTTTAAAGGGAGGTTTTCATGCAGTGAAAGTCTGTTCCTTGAAACCTGTCTTCTGGTCACTTTGGTAGGCTACTGGGGATATATTTTCAGTTGGATCCTATAGAGTAGTCCCATCATACATTCTTGCACTTTAGTGCATCGTGGTGATGACAAGTATCTCACACTCTTACAGCCAACTGGATTTGTCAGATCCCTGGCACACAACAGCTATAGGACTGCGTTGGTGCTAAATGGGACTGAAGTACCCACGCACCCACCTACTCACTCACCCACAGAGAGTTCTGCACTTGCAAGGGCCTGAAGCCATGGAACTAGCTGGTACTGAGCTGGGCAGGGCACACAGCTCACTAACCAATCCCCACACAAGGACCCAAAAGGATAGATGTAGCACTGGTGCTGTGAACAGGCCAGGAACATGCACATTCCTTAACACAATCCCAAGAACATGCACAGTTCGGAGCTATGGCGGACAGACACCACAGGTGGCAACAGGAGATGATGAGGAGAGTGGGGGTGACTGGCATGCAACTCTACCTCTAGGGTTACTGAAAAGGGCTCCCCTTCTACTCTACATCCTTGTCCCTTGCAGTGCACAGCACTGTGTAGGCTATGGTGCTAGTTCCCGACCTTTGCTTGGCTAGGTCTACTTGAATTTCTGAGGCTGTGGTCTCTTAAATCTTAGACTTTTACATTGTATTTACTTTTATTTTCTTTGGAAGCAGAGAGAGGACAAGAGAGAGACTGATCCATTGATTCTATCTACTGGTTCACTCCTTGAAGACTTGGCAAAAGCCAGAAGTGGACCAGGTTGAAGCTCTCCCATTTACACTTTCTCCTGCAATATGGATTCCAACCACTAGTGGCCTCAAGTCACAGATGTAAGTTGGCTTTTTTCCTCTTCCTGAAGTGCCAGCTCAGGTCTGTGTTTGACATCCTTTTTAATGCCTCAAACTAGATCCTGCTTAGACATGTGATAACAAGTCACTATAAGCCTATTTTGGTGTAAAAAGTTTTTAAATCGATGCATAATATTTTTTCATAATACTCATGTTCCACGTACATTTTAAAGATTCTTCACACAATGTGAATGCTATATAAACAGTTGTTTCTTTGTATTGTCCCAGGCACAATGACAAGGAAAAAAAAAACTACATGTTCAGTAAGGATTCAATCTTTTTTTTTTTCAAATACTGTTTGATTTGCAGCTGGTTGAAATCATTTGCAGCTGGATGCAGAGTCCACAGATATAGAGGACTGACTATGTGTATTTCTTGAGTTGTTACAAAGGAAGTACAATAATAGCTTCTAATGATTATTGGAGTTTACTGGCATTATCAGGTACTCTTTCACATGGAAGAAGCAGGGTCTATATATAAACTGCTAAAGCTTCAATTACAATGCCAATTAAGGGGAAAAAAACCTTACATTTCTCAATGTACAGTGCTGTTTTCCCCTAGAGAACCCACACCTACGTGAGAGACCTGGAAGAAGCTCCTGGATTTGCAACAGGTCAGCTCAGCTCCGTCCATTGCAGCCATTTAGGGAGCCAAAAACAGATGAAGACCTTGTCTCTACTGCTCCTTCTCTCTGTAAAACCTGCCTTTCAAATAAAGTAAATAAATAAATATTTTTAAAATTAAAATAACTTGTATATCTCATTTATTAAGTTGAATAGTCATATGATATTTATATTTTATATTTATGTAAATGTCTACCCAACCCTTTGTCTTTTTATCATATCAAGGTTTCACTCTTTGTTAAAATAATTGTCCCTTCTAAATATTTATTTTTGGTAAGAAAAAGGAAAAAATGAAAACAAGGAAATAAGGTACACAATATTTTTTTTCATTTTGATGGACTGAATGAGATATTTTCCAGCATTATTTTTAGGGGAAAATCTTAATCTCAACTTGAAAAGTACACAGTGATTATCATTAACATCATTGGAACTGCATGAATAAGTTATCAACAGAAAAAAAACTCTGAGTGGATATCAAAACTTACAATATAGTGTTATTTAAAATGCTAGGCTTTTAAATGCAGTACTTTTTCACAGGAAGTGCCACTGTTCTCAATTTGTTTCCTGAGGCTATATAACTTTTTTTTTTTATAAAGAGGAAAAAAAATTCTAAGCTACCAATAATAAAGAAGAAAGCAACTGCTTGGTAGACAAATTCGCAATCACGTATGATGGAAAGTAGAAATAGGCAGAATCACAGAGCAATAGCTTATTTACATACTATTTCCATAAAGTGTCTTTCCCCATAGTATATTCTTTTCCACAATAATGGTTTCACTACACAACTACATGGGAGATTTAAAGCAAAGATACCTCATTGCTTCCATTTCAAAACAATAATAAACATGAATACACTGTTGTTTAGTCTCCATTGGGACAGAATATTTACTTCCAGATTATTACAGACAATTGAAAGTAACTTTATGCTGCTCTCTGAATTCAAATGCAATTCTGGAATTACTGTTCCTTCAGCAAGTTCATTCCAAGGCCAGTGTTTGGTGTCGCAGGTCAGGCTGTAACACAGGCATCTCACATAAAGTATCACTTTCAGCTTCCAATCCACCTCCCTGCTGATGCACACAGGAGAGCAGTGGAAGCTGGCCTAAGTACTTACATACCTTTGCACCCATGCAACCGACATGGGTTACCCCAGTGGAGGTCCTTGCTCCTGCCTTCAGTCTAGCTCAGTCCTGGCTGTTGTGCCATTTGGGGAGTGAGCCCGTAAATGAAAGATACTGATCTCTTCCTCTCTCTCTCTCTTTCGATAAAGCTTTGAAAAAAGACACCTGTCTAGGAAAAATAGGGATGAGCACATCCCTATTTCCTGTCCTGAAAACTGAATTAGAAACATCTCCAAATCAGTCCCCATCTCTCCATTATTATTACTGTTTCCTAATATTTTAGTTCAAGGTCTCTACTCTTCTCATCTGAGATGTTGTAACTGCTGCTTTAACTGACACCACTTTGAGACTTTTCCCTCCAATTCTCCCTTCAGGACACTGTCAGCTCAACTTTCTAAAATGTACAACTGGCTCTCATCACTTCCTAAACAGAACTGAAGAACAGCTCTCCACTGTGTATAAAATCCTACCCAAGCTCCATAGCATGCAGTGCAGTACCCTTTATAGCCTAGCCTCTGCAGATTCTCAGACTTCTCTTTCCCTTAAAGCATTCTTCAGTCACATGGACACTGACCTTCTCACTATACTTTTTCCTTTTGTCTATCTGGCAAACCCCTCTCTCAAACGTCATTCCAAATGTTAATTTGCAGTAAAGCCTTTCTTGGCTTTCTAGGTTAAAAATAATCTAAATCTCCTCCAGGCATTCATAGGCCACTGAATCTGTTTCAATCTCAGTCTCCATGTTGCCTGGTTATATTTTATGCCTAAGTTCTGCACTCTTCTTTTGATGGCTGGGCCAATATCCCAGTGCATAGAGCAACACATGGCACACAGTAGACCCTAAAAACATATTTGTTGAACTGAATAAAAAATTATTCATGGGAGAACTAGGATTGTATGAAATATGTAAAGAATCCAGTGTAAGCTATAGCTTTTATATGCAAGCTGTTCATGCATAACTAAGGAGAAATGGCACATGCACGCAAAAACTTTAAAAAGCAAATGAGTCTGGGCCCCCACTGAAAACAAATGGCATATGTCAAGTAAGATGATTTGAGAAGTTTGATGTAGAAAGGATCTGATAACAAAGGGTTGGGTAGGATTTAGGGAACTATAAGGAGTAGTGCAGAAACCTAGTGGTGCTCCTTTATCTGAAGGTATAAACAGATAAACAGATAATGAGGAAGAGAAGCTACTGAAGCCTGGAAAGAAAAAAAACATATATACATATGTGTGTGTGTGTGTGTGTGTGTGTGTGTGTGTGTGTGTGTGTGTACAAGTCTTTAAAACATGGCAACTTCTAGGTAAGGGAAACAGCCAAATCTAAATGATCTCAAAAAGAGGAGTTAAGAGAGATTTTTCCTCTTCATTATCTCTCCTCTTTGAATTTGTTGTCAGCTCCCCCGTTGCTCTGAAAAGTGGAGGGCACTGGAGCCTTGTGGGATGTTCCATAAAGGTTAACTTCAACGAGCACAAATCAAGGCAGATGCTTTGGTTTGAAAACTGCTTGTACTCTCTGAAATTCAGGTGGAAATATAATCCACATTATGAGATAGTAAGGAGAAGAGCATTTAAAAGATAATTATGGCTCTGTCCTCATGTACAGGTTAAGCCCATTCATGTAATTTTTTAAGATTTATTTATTTTTATTGGAAAGGCAGCTTTACAGAGAAAAGGAGAGACAGAGAGAAAGGTCTTCCATTTGCTAGTTCACTTCACAAGTGGCCACAACAGCTGCCAGAGCTAGGCTGATCTGAAGCCAGGAGCCAGGAGCTTCTTTTTGGTCTCCCACACAGGTGCAGGGTCCCAAGGCTTTAGGCCGTCCTTTACTGCTTTCTCAGGCCACAAGCAGGGAGCTGGATGGGAAATGGAGCAACCAAGACACAAACTAGTGCCCATATGGGATCCTGGCACATGCAAGGCAAGGATTTAGCCACTGAGCCATTGTGCCAGGCCCCATTCATGTGATTATTGGGTTACCTTGAGAAAGTCTCCTAGAACAGACAGTTTGGCAAAACAAAACAAAACAAAACAACAAAAACTCTCAGATGTTTCCTATTTCCTGCTTTAAGATGACCTAGGCCAAGAATATACTCTTCCAGCTGGAAAGCCAAAACTAGATGTGGTCCCTCAACCTTGGATCAGACCATGAGCCATAACAAATCTCTTTTATTTATAATTACCCAGTGGTGTTATGTTGTTAGCAACAGAAAATAGATCAGGAAAACGAAAAGGGGAGGAAATAGAAGACAGCCAACACAACAAAGGTCTACTCTTTCTTGAATTTGATTCACCAAGGAGCCCAGAAAATCAGTTACTACAAAGTAGAGGTTCCAGAGATTTGAAGACAGTTTGATAACCAACGTGACTGAAAATCATTCAGTGGCAGTAATACATGTATATTACCCCACATCGCCCCTGAAGAAATAAATTGCCCTTTAACTGAAAGAAAGTTGGCTGGCAGCTGCTATTTGTATGTCCTCAGGATTTTTTGCAGTGTTTAAATCAATTTCATCTTCTTCTCATGCATCTCCCAGCTAACAACTGACCATGGAAGGGTTACTAAAATCTAGCCATTCTGTCTAATTCAGTACCATAATAAACAGCCTTTTCTAAAAAGCTGCTCATTGGGTTAGTCTAAAGTTGGTCATAGAAGCTTCTTTCTGTCCAGGTCTATTCCATGTCCTTTACTTTTAACCAGGCATTACTTCCCAATAAACCATTTACACTTATAACTCCATCAGACCACCTGCTTATCATAAGGTTGAAACTAATGTACATGAATATATATTAAATGAGTCATCAAGAAAACAAGTTTCTTTATGAAAACATACCAAGTGGCCAGTTTAAAGGAGTATAAGCATGAAATGAGCCTTAAAATATGAGACAAAAGAAAAATAATGATAGCAAAGACAGAACATCTGCCCTTCAATCTATAGACTGTAGAACATCCCTTTCTACCAGCTAAGAACCAAAGGAAAGAATGCAAGGCTCCTAAACTTGCATAAACTGCCAACCAAGATTGCTATACACAGTACTCCACACTCATTTTCAATCCCTATCCCTAGCACACTTTCAAGAGTGACTGCAGAAATTTAATACTTAGTTTCACAGTCTCTCTTTCTAGGGTGTAGTTTGATGATTATAAGTTAATATAAAACTAGTCATAGAGCTTTTTTCCCTTTCCTGACAAAATAGATAAATGCACAGGAGCAGGAATTTTGAGACCAGATTGAAAAAAATTAGCATACTAGGTATGAAAAAGTAGAAAGTTATTTAAAAAAACAAACTAAAACTGTGTTCTTGAGATGTTGTCCCAATCCTAACATGTCCAACACTGACCTGTCTCTCACCACGGCTGTGGTTATATGAAAATCTATTCCACACTTTTACCATCCACTATGATCTGTGCAGTCCATCATAACTTGACTACTCAAATAGTTAAAAACAGATGTTCAGCTATCCCACCCATGTAGTATTTATGTTTTATGAGCTTCAGGTTCCCGTTCCCATGAGAAGAAATTTATGTTGTCATTTGAGACTCCTATAACTATTCTGGTTTGTTGAAGGATTCCCAAAGGAAATCAAAATGGAAGAAAACACAGTGGGATCCCTGCCACAAAGTATATGTGAATGTTTCACAGTGACACAGTTGAAGTATACTTCATGGCAGGGACAAGACATGGGAAGTAGCAGGATCTCTAGGTGGAAAGTAAGGTTGTGCCTGACCATCCCTCAATATTATGCATTCTGAGAAGCAATGTCTATGATATGAAGGAGAAAATAGTGGTCCTTGAGGCAAACAGTTCTGCTGTTCAAGATCTCTGGAAACAGATAATAAGAAAAGCAGGGAAAGACTTTCACACTGGAGGCGGGATGAAAAAGGCAAAAACAAGATTTTTAAAAGATTAGCAAGGTTTCTAGCTTCAGCTCTGATAAAAAGCTTAAAAGGGGCAAAGATTTGGCCTACTGGCTGGGACACAGTTAAGACGGCCACATTCCATGTCAGAGTGCCACAGTTTGATTCCTAGCTCTGACTCCAGTTCCTAGTGTCCCACTGATGTGCTCTATTGACCCCTCTTGGCTGCAGCAGTGGTGACTCCAGTTGTTGGGTTTCTGACACCCACGTGGTAGACTCAGACTGAGTGCCCAGCTACAGATGGCATTTCAAAAGTGAACTACCCAAGAGAGCTCTTCGTCACTTTCTGTGTCTCTAAAATAAATAGTGAAAATAATTTCTGGTCCTATCAACAGGAAAAAGCCGTACCCGTTGCAAACAAATGAGTTTTCTTGGATAACCAAATGGCTCCACACATATCTGCAGGCACAGCACAGGCAAATCTTGACAGACACAGCATAACTCTTCTACCGGAGCAATAGCTTCTGGAGTCATATAATGGTCAAATCACTTCAATGGTAATTTTGATGAGTTGCTGAAAACTGAGAACGGAGTATAGTGAGAACACAAGTTTCTCAGATATGTAGTCTTTTGGTACCCACATACTTTCATGGGCCTGACTTTCAAGAACATCATTAGGTTCACATTCATAGTGAAGAACTAAGATTGATCACCTGTGGTCTGGGTAGTTAAGTGAGGATTAGTCACTGTTACAAATACCCAGAGCATTCTCTTTCTCTCTCTCTCTCTCTCTCATTCTCTCTCTGTATTTTTGCCTTTCAAATAAATCAATAAATCTATTTACAAATGAAAGAGATATAGAAAATTTTTTCTTGGAAAAAAATTAAGGACATTGGTCACTACAAACATGAAAACTTCAGGAAAAAGGAGAATTCTAGAAGAAATAGCTAAAGGCAAAATTAAGTATTTTATTCATTGCTTAATCACCTTAAAACATAACTATGCTTAACGCTATTATAATGCCAACACACTTGGTGATTATAGCATATGGATAAATAAAATGAATTACAGCATCCTGTAAGGGGAGGAGAAAGGAACTGAGAGTACTGTTATAAGACATTCCTACGACATCTTTACTTCCAAATCCAAGATGGACTCCCAGTGAAACTATTTAATATACCTTGACAATAGGATACTGGACTCTCTGCAATTGTCTATACCCACAATGTCAGGATACACTTAAATAGCAGAATGATGGGCTTATTGCCACTTATGAAGCATTATAGTACTGCAATAATTTAGGGGAAATTAGTGTGGGGGAGGGTATTTGGGGATGGAGTAAGGGAAATCCCAGAGCCTATGGAATTGTATCATAAAATCAAGTTTAAAAACTACAGATGACACATATCATAGATGGGAAAAAAAGATGTGCACACTATAATGTGAGGCAGGATAGTAGTATATGAATGTAGACTTAGTTTATTTAAAACACGTATTTCAAACTGAAAGATAACCACTAAATTCTTAAGTATAGTTCATATCTTGAGAAAAATAAAATAGATGTAGACAAAATGATCAACTAAAACAAGAGAATGCAGAAAAGAAAGCCCCAGATAATGACTACAAAACAGTCACAAATATGATTGATTTTAGAATATATAAGTAACTATGTTAAATAAAGAGATTTTAATAGTGTGCTGCATAGTTGATACAAAAACTGACTATGCATTGTCTACCAAAAAATCCACTTCAAATCAGTAACATTCTGACATTTTAGAAGCAAAGGGAGAAAAACAGACTACGTTGATACTAATCAAATGAAGGCTAAAGTAGCATTATTAATCTGAAAGTAGAATGCAGATCAAGGAAACTTATCAAGAATAAAGAGAAGTGCTATATACCTAAAAACAAGATCAATTGTCTAACAAAACATAAAAATCTTAAAAACATGTATGAACCTAACAACACCGTACCAAAATAATGAATTTAAAACTGATTAGAATGAAAGCAAAAATAAGACAAATTGAGTATTACAAACGGAGATTTCAACATCCTGTCAGTAAGTGATACTTGAAGTAGACAGAAAATCAACTAGATATAATTGACTTGAAAGTCATTATTAATCAAGTTGATCTGACATTAATAGAATACCCCATACAAGAGTAGCAGAATATACATTCTCAAGTTTGCATTAAAAATTCAGCACCAAGGTAGACCGTATTTAAGACTGTGACATATTTGCTTTTAAAATTTCTTTTTTGATTAATGATTTAACATGATGCTCTTTTTATATTTGAATAAGAGACAGACAGACACACCCCATTTACCTGTTCATTCTCTACATGTTTCAATGGCCAGGAGTAAGGAATCCAGTCCTGGTCTCCAGGTGGGTAACTAGAACCCAACTACTTAAGTCATTAGCTACTGCCTCCTATGACTTTGTATTAGGAGAAGCTAGAATTTGGAATCAGAATTTGGTATCAGACCCAAGGGCTCAGATATGGATACAGGCATCTTAACCAGCATTATAATTGCTAGACAAAATGTCCACTCCACATCTTAATAAACTTAACAGAAATCATATACATGTGTTCTCTGCTCACAGAGCTACTTAAAATAGAAATTAGTCAAAGAAAGACACTTGGGAATCTAAACACGCATTTATATTTTGAGCAAAATACTTGTAATGGCAGATCATATTGAATTAAATAAAAATGAAAATGCAACTTACCAAAATATGTGAGATGCAGTGAAAGCAGAGCTTTGGAGGGAAATTTGTAGTGCTAAATGTGTATATTAGAAAAGAAAAGAACAGATCAAGGCTTAAATCTTAGGTAACAAGAAAAAGAACAACTGAAGCCTCAAGCTAGCATTAGAAAAATAAATGATAGAAATCTGTAACACTAAAAACAATAGAGAAAATTGGTGAGATTAAAATCTGGTTGATAGCATTTCGAGCTAAGTTAGAGGGAAAGAAAGGTGAGGTGAGTTTAAATTACCGATATTAGAAATGAAAGAGAACTCATCACTATTGTTCACATGGACACTGAAAAGATAATAAAAGAATACTAAGAACAGTTCTATGATGCATCTAAGTCTGATTACTAGATGAATTGCACCAATTTCTTCAAAAAACACAAGCTACCAAAAGTCACAAAGGGAGAAATAGTTAACTTAAATAGCCCTGCATCTTTTAAATAAGCTGAACTAATAATTAACACATTTCCTAAAAAAGAAAGTACAAGGCCCAAGTGATTATACTGGTGAAATGTACCACACAGTTAAGGAAAAAATTAGACCAATTTTTCACAATCTCTTCCAGCAAATGAAAGCAAAGAAACAACATTCTCACTACAAAACACTGCGGTTCTCCTATACGCAATTTTTGTACATTTCTTTCCAGCCCCCTAAAAACTATTGATGTTTTTACTGCCTCTATAGTCTTGTCCTTTCCAGAGTATTTGATACCATAATGCTGGGGGAAAAAAAATCATTAAACATTTATCACAGCACACATAACTTTACAGCACAAAGAGTAATGTATTCAAATATTTTTTTAAAAAAATACAAGCTTGAGTAAAAACCAGAAAACAAAATGAAATTAAAAAAATCTGTATGTTACAAATGTTCAAAACTACTTCACTGAAGGTAATGAGTCAAGAGGTTTTCACCCACATTTCCTTGGTAACAGATGGGGTTTATAAGACACAAAAGCAAAAGCACCAATAATAACCACTGCTGTGAAAACAAAATACATTGGGTCTGAACAATTAACTATATGGATGGTAGATGAGGCCATGAGATCCGATAATATGAGAGGGTCATAAGTAAACATGGAAGCAGACTAGAATGACCCATGTGATGGCAGCTAACAATTAAAGATGTAAGTAGAATCTAATTTTAGCTTCATAAAAGCAGATTTTTATATACAGAAATATTTATCACTTTATATATTTTAATACTACATATTTCATAATAAAGAGTGCAAGGTTCACAGAAGCTCTATAAATCTAAACTTGCTTTGAAATAAAAATTTTATTTCAACAGGCATTAATTGCAACTTGGAGAATAATTTCAAACACCATAGAAATACCAATTAAAGAATCAGATGGCAGAAAAAAACAAATTTTTTTCCACTTCTCCATAAATATATAAATGTAACAATGATATGATGATGGTTATCCAGCCCAGAGATGCTTGATGGAATAATGAAAAACTCTGAACCATAAATCCCTAGAACCTACATAGGAAACCTGGAAGAAGCTCCCAGCTCCCAGCCTAGGACCAGACCAGCCAAATTCTGGCCATCACAACCATATGGCGAATGAACCAGGATGGAAGATCTCTGTCTCTCCCTCTCTCTGTAACTCTGACTTTCAGCTAAAATCAGCAAACTTTTAAACAATATTCTTCACAGATCCAGAAGAAAAAAAAAATCCTAAAAATCATATGGAAACAGAAAAGACATCAGTATCCAAAGCAACTTATTAAGAAATAAAAACAAACCTGGAAGCATCACAATGTCAGATTTGAAGACGTACTACAATGCTGTTAAAATCAAAATAGCCTCATATTGGCACAAAAACAGACTTGTAGATCAATGGGACAAATCAGAAACCCCCAAAATTAACCCCCACAGCTACAACCAAAATAGCCTGAAACAGGCACAAAAACAAACACATACATTAATGAACAGACTAGAAACGCCAGAAATTAATCCATGCAATTATAACCAGATTATCTTTTGAAAACAAACTAAAATCAGTCCCTGAAGAAAGAATTGTCTTTTCTTTTTTTCTTTTTTTTTTTTTATTGTTGCTTACATTGTATTATGTAGTACAGTTTTATAGGCGCTGGGGATTCCCCCCACCCCTCCCATACCCCTCCCCCCATGGTGGATTCCTCCACCTTGTTGCATAATCATAGTTCAAGTTCAGTTGAGATTCATTGCTTGCAAACACATGCCTAGTTCAGCGTCTTATTGTCCAGATAAGTTCAGTGGCCTCTTGGGGAGACCTTCTATGGTCTGAAGATAGGTCTAACAGAGTAAAGATCCAGTCAGTTAAAAGCCCCAACAAGGCCTCAGTATCAATATACAACATTATGGAATTAATTGACATAGTATTGGGTAAACAATATGATAAAAATAATGCAAGTTCCATTCTTCTAAACATCTGGGTTGAGACAGTATCAATGACAGGTTCAAAAAATAACAAACAACCATACAATAATTACAGGTTAAATCAAGGCAAACATGTGGTATCTAATCTTTTGGGATTCACTCATTTCCCTTAGCATTATAGTTTCCAGTTGTGCCCATTTAGCCACAAAGAACTGCATTTTGTTTTTTTTAATAGCTGAGTAGTATTCCATGGAGTAGATGAACCAAAGCTTTCTGATCCAATCTTCTGCTGATGGGCATTTCGGTTGCTTCCATGTTTTTGCAATTACTGATTGTGCTGCAATGAACATAGGGATGCATGTTGGTTTGTCGTAAAACAGGTGTTTTGGATATATTCCTAGGAGTGCTATTGCTGGGTCATATGGTATGCAGATTTTGAGTTGTTTGAGTGTTCTCCAGACTGATTTCCATAGAGGCTGTACCAATTTGCAGCTCCACCAGCAGTGGAGTAGGGTTCCCTTTTCCCCGCATCCTCGCCAGCAAGCGTCGTTGGTGTTCTTGTTTATGTGGGCCAATCTTGCTGGTGTTAGGTGGTACCTCATCGATGTTTTAATTTGGATTTCCCTTATTGCTAGGGAGCTGGAACATTTTTTCATATGTTTGTTTGCCATTTGGACTTGTTCCTTTGTGAAATGTTTGCCCATTTCCCGTGCCCATTTCTTCAGTGGTTTGTTCGTTTTGGTTTTTTGGTTGTTTTGAAGTTCTTTGTATATCCTGGAAATTAGCCCCCTATCGCCTATATCGTGTGCAAAGATCTTCTCCCACTCTGTGGGTTGCTTTTTTACTTTGTTGATTGTTTCCCTTTGCTGTACAGAAGCTTCTTAGTTTGATGAGGTCCCATTTGTTTATTCTGTTCTCAACTGCTATTGCTTTTGGTGTCCTTCTTAGAAAGTCGGAACCTACTCCTAGGTCTTGCAGGGTATTTCCTACATTTTCTTGCAAGAGTTTGAAGGTTTCTGGATGTAGGTTTAGGTCTTTTATCCATGTAGATTGGATCTTGGTGTATGGTGATAGATGTGGGTCTATCTTTTTGTTTCTACAGGCTATCAGCCAGTTGTCCCAACAACATTTACTAAAGAGGCCTTCCCACTTGCTTGGACTGTCATTGGTCTTTTTGTCAAAGATTAATTGGCTGTATCTGTGTGGGTTCCCTTTTGGTGCTTCTATTCTATTCCATTGATCTTCCTTTCTGTCTTTGTGCCAGTACCAGGCTGTTTTGATAACCACTGCTCTATAGTATGTCCAGAGGTCCGGGATTGTGATTCCCCCTGCTAACTTCTTATTTTTCAGGATGGTTCTAGCTATTCGTGGTTTTTTGTGTTTCCAGATGAACTTTTGAATCATTGTATCCAGTTCCGTGAAGAATGTTTTGGGCAATTTGATTGGAATTGCATTGAAAATGTATATTGCTTGTGGTAGTATAGACATTTTAATGATATTGATTTTGCCTATCCAGGAGCACGGGATGTTATTCCATCTTTTGAGGTTTTGTTCAATTTCCTTTTTAAATAGTTTGTAGTTTTCTTCGAATAGGTCTCCTACGCTTTTGGTTAGATTTATTCCCAAATACTTCATACTTCTCTCTGCTATTTTGAATGGTATCCTGTTGGTTAGATCTTCTTCCATCTTGGTGTTATTTGCGTACACTATGGCTGTTGATTTTCGTTCGTTAATTTTGTACCCCGCCACTCTGCCAAACTCTCGTATAAGAATTGTCTTTTCAAAAATGGTGTTGGGAAAATTAGATTTCCACCAATTTTATACCCTATATAAAAATCAACTCGCAATGGGTCCAGGATCTAAGCTTAACATCTGAAAACATCAAATTCCTAGAGGAAAACACAGGGTACATTTTGCAAGACATTGGCCTAGGCAAAGACGTTTTGGATAAGACCCCAGAAGCAGAAACAAAGAAAGCAAAATTTGATAAATGGGATTACATCAAGCTGAAGAAGTATCTGCACAGCAAGGGAAACAAAGTAAAGAGGCAACCTACAGAATGAGTAAAAAAAAAAAAATCACAAATCATGCATTTGATGAAGGATTAGCATCCAGAATATACAAGGAGCTCAAAAAATTTAGCAACAAGAAAATCTAGTTTGGAAAGAAAAGAGCAAACAATATGAACAGGCATGGAATACAAACGACCAACAGGTACATGAAAAAATGCTTAGGATTACTAGCCATAATCAAAACCACAATGAGGTGTCAACTCACTCCATTAGAATAGCTACAATCCAAAAACTAAAAAATAAAATCTGACAAGCATATAGAGGAAATGGTTTCCTAAAACACTGCTGGTGGGAATGAAAAGTGATGCAATCATTATGGAAAAAAATACAGGAATTCTTCAGAAAACCAAAACTATATCTACTGTATGAGCTAGCTATCCCATTTCTGGGGATAAATAAAAAGGAAATTAAATTAGCACATGAAAGTGTAATCTATACTCTCAAAATAACAAAGATAAGAAATCAACCTTCATGTCATTAACTGATGATTTGATAAAGAATATGTGGCATGGGTATCCTGCATGGTAGCCTAGTAGCTGAAGACCTCACTTTGCATGTGCCAGGATCCCATATGGGTGCCAGTTCTAATCCCGGTGGCCCTGCTTTCCATCCACATCCCTGTCTGAGGTCTGGGAAGGCAGTCAAGGACAGCCCAAGTCCTTGGGACCCTGCACCTGCATGGGAGACCTGGAAGAAGCACCTGGCTCCTGGCTTCGGATCAGCCTAACTCCAGCCATCGCGGCCACTTGGGGAGTGAATCAGCGGAAAGATCTTCTTCTGTGTCTCTCCTCCTCTCTGTATATCTGACTTTCCAATAAAAACAAAATAAATATAAAAAAGAATATGTGGTATACACAAAACAAAATATTATTCAGCCAAAAAAGCAAAGAGATGCGATTGAAGATCAATGAAAGTGAAGACACATTAACTTTCTGAAGATTATAAGTGCTGGAAAATATAACTTGAATTCAGATGTTTGGTTTTGAATTTAAAATTCTTTTATGTTGCTATTTTGATACAATTATTCCTCAACCTGTCCTTTCCTGCTCTTTTCCATCTTACTCACATTTGTTCTCAGACATCACTGAGTATGTCAAGACATAATCAACTTCCTTTACGGTAAAGAATTTAGCAAATATGTTTCAGAATTTTAAAGTATAAATGTTTATCCTCTTAAAATCCAACACACATCCATCTGATCATTTCCATAGAAGTTGGCTTGTGGATACGGTTAAGCATTTGATCACTAATTAAACTTCTATTACTGTGATCCGGCTTAGGACTGTTGCCAAAACTATTATATTTTCCTTTTTTTTTTCAATTCTCCAAACCTTTATCTCCTTCTATATCCCCAATTTACACTTCCATCTCTGTGACTATCCATCCCTGTCTCTCTCCCACTGTCTATCTCCATTTTCCATTTTATTATCTTTGCCCATGTTTCATACTATAGAGTCAGATGGGTTACTAGGTAGTTCGGGTCTCTGGTCCCTGGTGAAAACATTAAATCTTGCTACCCACCCCACTCACCCCCATTTCTGCCTCCTTTGGAAAGCAGAGTACCTCCAGACTTCTGCTTTTATTATAAGAAAATGCAACTGGGCTATTAGGAGGAGTTCTATAAGGATTTAAACTCTACCTCCCTGAGTAACAGTTTTACCATGAAATGTAAATAGGGTCAGGAAATCTCATTGGTCTTGGCCAGATCAAAGTGTCAACTTCATCTCTCTGAATTTTTATCATGAGGAAGCACAGAGTAGTTTCTTGAGATTTCAGCTTATCACTGAAATGGGAAGGGAACAGCCAGCCACACCCTTCTGAAGGCCTTTTTGTTCTGAACAAGTCAGACAGAATTCTGGCCTGTAATTCTAAACTGCTCTTCTAATTCGTTCTCTCTCTCTCTTTCAAAATTGTGTTTAAAAGATACCATTTCCACCATTTTCTTTGGACCCCCATCCTGTTACTTTGGCATGAGATCTCTTTCCAAAATAAACCTCATTTTTCACACACAGATTGTCCACATGAACATTCTCCTTTCGTGTGAGATAAGAATCAAGTTTGCTGTCATCTTTAATGTTGAATTCCTTGCATTATCTTTTCTTTTATTTCTATATGTCAGTGTCTCTTTCTGTCTCTGCCACATTTTCTGTCTCTTGTGTATCTCTGTTCCTTGTTTGTCTCTTAGCTTTTCAAAGCATCACTAGAAAGTTTTTTTTTTTTTTGAGAGATCTTCAGGCCTTATAAAGTAAGTCGTTTTACTTGAATATTTTCAGGAAGACTAGAAGCCATTTTCCCAGACCCCACCAGCACCACCTATATAATCCTTTCTGCCCACCTGTGAGTCAAATGAAGCTTATGTATCATTACCTGGGACCTGAGGAGTACAGTGTTGTGTAACTACTCTCCTTTAAGTTCCCTAAAAGCCCATGTTGAGGAGGAGCTTGGGATCTTGTACTCTTGATTTCTTAGACTATACAGACAGATGTCAAGGATGGAAGGAATCAATCTCTTTCTTAACCTTTCCCTTCCTGGTCTGTTCCTTTAAACATGGCTTTCACCTTCTGAATAAATCCTACCACTTTCTTAAAAGCTATGTCAGTGTCTGTGTTTAAAATGCTTTTTAAGGGTCAAAAACGTAGGAAATAAATATTAGACTCTAACCTAGACCACAACAAAGCTATTGTCTGCAATGCCAGCTGGAGTCCCAGCTGCTCCACTTCTGATCCAGCTGCCTGCTAATGCACCTTAGAAATCAGAAGTTGGCCCAAACACTTAGGCCCCTGTCATGCCTGTCAGAGACCTTCATTGGAATTCTAGGCTCTTGATTCCAAGCTGGCCTAACTCAAGCAGTTGTCACCATTTGGGGACTGAACGAGTAGATGGTAGCTCTTTTTCTGTCTCCCCTCTAAGCTTGTTTTCAAATAAGTAAATAAACCTTTTAATTAGCATATTCTTAAAATAAAAATCTCAAAAACCACATGTTAGGTTTGGGGCTGATTCAGAGTAAGAGAAAAACAGAAAAGAGAGGCTTTTGGTTTAGTCAAAGGTTGTCAGTCAAAGGAGAGAGCCTGATGGACTGACTGCTCCGGAGGGAGAAAGCCAGGGATACCTCCACCTGCCAGAATGGCCATGTGAGGTTAATGGACCAGGATATACAGGAATGGACATCTTACGTGCAGGGGATGGGAGAAGGCAGCAGCTCCTTCATTTGGGCATGTGAGGAGTAACCTGCAGCAGAGGGCAGGATACTCATCATGGTGGGCTGAGAGGAGGCCTGAGTGGTTCCTGTAGAGCATTCCAGACATTCCTGGGGAGATAAGGCCTGGAGGAGCCATTGTGGACTCACTTTCACTTTACTTCAGGCCAGCATCCTGCTCTGCCCAACCTAACACCTAATTAGAGTTCACATACCTTTGAAATATGTGAATGATATCACACAGATACATTCATGCCTGATTATTGTACTATTTTATAAGGAATTTTCATTTTTATTTAAAAGACAGAAAAACCTTTATCCACTGCTACAATCCCCCAGTTGCCTTCAGCCAGGTCAAATTAGAGTTCCTCAAAATCCTGAAATATACACAGGTGATCTGGACCAAAGGCAAGGGAACTCTTTATAGGTCACCCATACGGATGAAAGAGACTCTAGTATTTGAGTCGTTACCCACTGCCAACACAGGGAGCACATTAACAGAAAATAAGAACATAAATTTGCCACAGGGGCATCGCCACAGATTGACTAATCCTAACAACTTGACCACTGGTTTCTTTAAAAGAAAGTGCTAAAAGAGAAACAGCATAAGATGGAAGCCCCACAGTATTGTATAAACTGATCATGAAATTGATGTATCATCTCTTCTGCTATATTTTATTGATTATATCAAATAAATTTAATAGAGTGTTTAAAGGAGGCTACATAAGTTTGTGAATATCAGGCGGCAGAGATTTTACAGTCAGAGTACTGAATAGAGCAGACACACGAGAGAGAGAAAGAGAGAGAGAGAGAAAGAGAGAGCTAATAAAAGAAAGGAGCCTTTATTAGTCTTTAATGCCACTCCCAGGCAAGGTCCACTGGTCCGAGGAGAAGCAAAGAGCCAACAGAGTAGCAACCTTCAAGGGTTGTTTGGGGTTGTTATAGGTGCCGGACTGGCAAGTAGGTTGGGAGTGAGGTTTTAGTGAATGGGAAAGTTAGTTATACTAGGTCATCGTGAACTTTGTGGTCAGCGGATTCTGGAAATTGGGAATATTTTCAGTAAAGTTCTACACCTGTATCTGGGAGGTGCAGGGAAACCCACGAGGTTTCATTGGTGCTCTTCACTGTGACAAATCTCCCTTCCCCAGTCAGCCTTATAGAGCTCATTAGCAACCACTTGTAGAACTGGCTACCAGAAGCCCCTTCTCATTTTGATCAAGTGGTAAGGTTGCTTACTTAAACTCATACCATCAAGGTGGGTAGGGAAGTTAAAGCCAGCTAGCTCCTAAGGAAATTCTAACAGAACCTGAAGTGACCTACTATTATTGTAAACTTGGTATCGCTTCTAAAGACGAAAGAGGAAATTATGTCATTGCCTTTCCTGAGCGTAAAGGACTACTAACCATGACAGGGAACAGGCCTAGTTGGGAATGTATGTACACACACAAGGGTACTTCCATGCTAAACAAAACACATCTCAAGGGATATTTGGCTAAGAAAGGGCATCTGAACTAGTCTTCTCTTCCCTCAACTGACATAAAAAACACAACTGCTCTGCTCTTTCATATTATTGCATCAGCACTCGGTTCAATGCCACATAAACTAAAATGTGCATATGGGTTAAAACCAAATACCAATTTAGACAGTTCCGACAGGTCCTATGCCTGTGTTCACGCCTTTGCTTCTACTTGAAATTCTGTCTTCACTTTCCAACTCATACGGCACTTTTTTCTCTTTTGAAATGTTATTGATGTCGTTTTAGTATGATCTTCCCGAAATCAAAACGAGCTGTCACTGCTTTTCTGTGCTTATTTACATATTATAGTACTTATATAGCCAAACATAAATCAGATTTTAATAGATGGAGTTGGCAATATATCATTTTTTTAAGATTTATTTATTTTTACTGGAAAGTCAGATATACAGAGAGGAGGAGAGACAGAGAGAAAGATTTTTCCATCCAATGGTTCACTCCCCAAATTACTGCAACGGCTGGAGCTACACTGATCTGAAGCCAGGAGCTAGGAACTTCTTCCGGGTATCCCAACAAGTGCAGGGTCCCAAGGCTTTGGGCCGTCCTTGACTGCTTTCCCAGGCCACAAGCAGTGAGCTGGATGGGAAGTGGAGCCACCGGGACTAGACCCAGCGCCCATATAGAATTCTGGCACATTCAAGGCAAGGACTTTAGCCACTAGGCCACCACGCTGGGCCCAAGGTGGCAATATATCTTATTTCTATCTATGACCCTGAACATCCAGCAGGGTGGATGTTCCTTCATAATACAGCAAGCATTCAAAGGAAAAAAGAAAGGTTGATTTGGAAAACTTGTTCATGATTATAGCTCTCTGCAGAAAAGAAAATATGGAATGATATAAATAAACACGCATACATAGACACGACACACATGCGCACTTAGAAGTTTCTGCAAAATATAATTATGAAAAAAACTGCATGAATTTCAAAACCTGGTAACAAAATGTATCTTTTAAATCCATTTTCTATGAATTGCTTTGAAGATTCCTTGTGTTTGTATGTGCAAGTATACACATATACGCATATATATATATATAGCAAGTAAATATGTGGCGATTTCACCATGATAATAACATAAACACACCAACTATATTTGTTCTACATTTGTCAGTATAACTGAGACAGTCCAAGACTGCTGAAATTTTGGCCACACCTTCAAATGGTTGGCACAAGCATTGCCCACCCATTTCCTAACTGGTTAAGAGAGCACCAATGGTGAACATTTAATCTGTAGGTTCCTGTCCAATAAGAAAAAGTCAAAGAAAGCTTAAAATCCCAAGACCTTTCCTCACACCTTTGGTGTCTCTCTCTCTCCTTTCTCCCCTAGCTCTGGAGTTGTTGCTCTTGCTCTCGCTCTCTTGCTCTCTCTCAGAAGGTGCTTTCCCCTTCCCTTTTCTCCTGGTTCACCTGGTCATTTCTCAAATGAACTTCTCTGTTTTCAACCGGTTCCTGGCTTTTTATTTCTATATTCAGCTGAGGAAAGAACCCACCAAGCTTTTCTGGTAACAATTAGAACATTTGTTCAAAAAAAAAAATTCACTAGGCAAAGTGTCCTTTAGACCTAAATTTAAGAGAAAACTTATGATATTCACTTAGTGTTTAATAGATCCACGAACTGCCAACTCACTAGAAAACTTAAGAAGTGAAAATTATTTAAGAATTACTTAAGAATTCAATGTGCCTGTTCTATAGTGAATAAAACAGATTTGAGTTCCAAATCTCCTATCAGGAAGAGTAAAGCTATCTGGAATAAAATGCTTTTTTTTTTTTTTCAGATTTAAAATACAGCAAAAGTCAACTGATTTATTCCATATTTCTTAGGGGTAAACATACTATTTTTCTCTTCTATATAATTTCCCCTCTGGCTAGTTACCCATCACAAGCAGAAATCCTGAGCAGTAGAGCAAAAAAGCAGCGAGAAGAAGGGCCTCTAAGTACTCTTAGCTCACAAATCCTGGCAGTGTTTACCTATTGGTGTTATCTAGAGGATTGTTATTTACAGTTCCTGCTGATTTGCAAGAGGAGGAGGAAAAATTAGCTCTCCCCCTTCCAGGGCTTTGGAAACAAAGGAGTTGTGTTTTCATAACAGTGAGGGACTTGGCAGATGTAACAAGAACTCTCTGAAGTTGCCATATGGCCCCCCAAGCAGCCATAGGTTTCCAAATGTGTGCACTATGGGTTTAGTCTGAATCACTAGAGTCTCAGCAGGAATGGTATTTGCACTCAACAGAAAGGAACCAAAAAAGCTAAGAAACAAAATCAGGAACTGGGGACTACACTAATAAATCCTGTCTATGATTGAGCCAGTGAATACCAGGCCCTGAACCATATGTTTAGCAAAAGAGATAAAGTTGTTACATCTGTCTGAAGAGAAATACAACAAATGAGAAGCAGAGAAACAAAACAAATACTTTAGAAATCTTCCATTTCAAAAATTTATACAGGAGTTACACAACAGCCTGGTGTAAAATGAACAAAACTGAAGCCCTAAGAGAGAAGAAAGACTAAGGGATGTGTAGTAACTGTGTAATGGAGACTATTATATCCAGATGTAAAGATACAATGCAGTATACATCTATACTGCCAAATCAAAGACAGTTTCCCAATAAAATTGCTAAATATATCTTGACCATAGGATGTTGGACTCTGCCATTCTCCATACCTACACTGTAAGAACATACTTAAATAGCAGAAAAATTGATTTATGACTGTTTATGAAGGACTATTGTAATGATATATGGAAAATTAATGGGGGGAGGACAATTTGGGAAGAGAGTAAGGGAAAGCCCAGAGCTTAAAGAGGTGTATTATAAAATAAAAAAATAAATACATCTTTTTAAAAAGCAACACAAGTTATTGGCCATGCATGACTTTGAAAATATCCTCTCCCATAAGATTTATAATTTCTTGAACCTTAAAAACAGCTAACCCTGAACTCATGGTGATCTCTAAAGCACCTACAATTCCTGAGATTTTAAATCTAGAACTTACTGAGAGAGGAGTTAGACTGGGTAGTAGGCAGTTAGGATATTCTTGGTCCCTGAGTCATCATTTTTTTCCCTCAAATATAAAAGTGTATTTTCCCCATGTCTTGGATTCACCAGAGCACTTTTCTGAAGAGACAAGTGCATATTTTAACATATCCAGAACAGGCTTCCCCAAGAGACAAGGGCGATATTAACATACCAATTCCCTACCTAAAGCCTCACCCCAATTCCATCTCTGGTCATTGCCAAGGGATAGTTTCAGACTGGCCTCTTTATCATTAAAAGCCAACTGAGAAAGTTGACCAGTGATACCTTTCTGGCCCTTTTGTCCCAGGGCCAGCTACCATGGAAACTAGAAATTCTCCTTTCTTTATGGAGAAACATCTTTGAGGTGAACCTTTAAAAGATGCTATCCCTACCATTAATTTGCATTCCTCTTTCTTTCCTCCTCCTGCCACTATGGCAGGAGGTCGGGTGGGGCAGAGGGAGGGTTTCTGTCTCCCCTGCCACTATGGCAGAGGTCTAGGATCTTTTTCTCTTCTTCCAGCCACTATGGCAGGAGGTTTGGGTCCTCTCTCTCTCTCTCTCTCAAAGCCCCTCCTGTCACTAGAACGGGAGCCCCTTTTCTCAGCTTTTCTAATAAATCTTGCTTTAAGGCTAAACTGTATCCGCACAAAAATCCTTCTTTCCTATGAGACAAGAATTGAGGTTGCTTGCCGTACTCGGGGTTGAAAACCCTACAACATTATGACCCAATGTCAGTTTAAAGCAATCCATAGAATACACTAAAAATTAGATTACTGCTGAATTATATCATGTGAAAAATATCAGTATACAATTAATCTGAAAATAAATATTTACAGTGTTACTAAAGGTCTTACTGCCCTAACCAATCATATTACTGCAAGGATTCAGATGGGCTAACAGGTAGTTATGAGTCTCTGGTTCCTATTGAAAAACAAAATCTTGTTTCCGCCTTATTTTTGCCTTCTTTGGAAAGGAGTGCCTACAGGCTTCTGCTTTTATCTAAGGATAAGCAACCAGGGTGTTAGGTGGAGCCCCTATGCCAGATGTGCATTCTAGCCCCCTCAGTGAAGGCTCAATGGCTAAATCCTAGCCTTGCATGTGCCATCATTCCATATGGGTGCCAGTTCATGTCCTGGCTGCTCTACTTCCCATCCAACTTCCTGTCTGTGGGCTGGGAAAGCAATACAGAATGGCCCAAAGCCTTGGGACCCTGCACCTGTGCAGAAGACCTGGAAAAAGTTCCTGGCTCCTGGCTTTGGATTAGTTCAGCTCGATTGAGTCCAGCTGGGAAGTGAATCAGCAGATGAAAGTTCTTTCTGTCTCCTTTTCTCAGTAAATCTGTCTTTCCAATAAAAATAATCTTTAAAATGGAATTCTAGCCTATGATTGTAACTACTGTTCTAATTTCCATTTTTTTTTTCACTCTCCTAAAAGTATGCTTAAATCTTTTAAGCACACCACCTCTGGGCTTGGCATGGTGGCCTAGAGGCTAGAGTCCTCACCTTGAACGTTCTGGGATCCCATATGGGCGCCAGTTCTAATCCCAGCAGCCCTGCTTCCCTTCCAGCTCCCTGCCTGTGACCTGGAAAAGAAGTCAAGAGCGGCCCAAAGCTTTGGGACCCTGCACCCGCATGGGAGACCCAGAAGAGCTCCTGGCCTCTGGCTTCAGATCGGCTCACCTCTGGCTGTTGTGTTCACTTGGGAAGTGAATCATCCGATGGAAGAACTTCCTCTCTGTCTCTCCTCCTTTCTGTATATCTGACTTTGTAATAAAAATAAATAAATCTTAAAAAAAGAGAGATACCACTTCCATCATTTGCTCAGTTCATTCTTCCCTTTGAACCCCACCCTTATCACAATGGCAGGAGATCTTGCTTTCTCTCTCTTAAATAAATCTCACTTTGCACACGGAGATTGTCAGCATAAAAATTCTTCTTTCCTATGACACAAAAACGGGATTGCTATCTTCCTTTGCATTAAATTCTCTGCAAAATTACCACACAGTTAACCTCCAAGACTCTTAACACCTCTATTCAGAAACAGATAGCTTTCACTGAAATGTTATTATGACCATGTGGACTCATTGAAAAATCTCTATTACCAAATTTCAGTCTACTGAATACTTGTGGGCCATTAACTTGTTCCTTTGAACTCAGCATTCCATTGCCTGATCTGCCATACTGCTTTCTTTATCTTCATCACTATCATTTTCATCTCTTCATCCTCAGGCCCATTCACCATTTACAGGACTCTCCATTTCCTCTTCCTGTGCCTCCCTGAGCCAAATTCCAATATATCCATATATCTCTCCACAATAATCTTTAACTAAAAATTGCAGGTCTCAAACACTCCCCACTACCTCATCTCTCAAATAAAACAGAACAACTGAAATTTCATATGCATTTTCTTCTCTTTGTTTGAAAATTTGTAAAGCACATCTTGTTTCACATCACCTTACTTCTGTCTATTGTCTGGGATCTTTCAAGTCTGTCACTGATGAATTTATCCCAAGCATCAGCTAGGATTACCAAATAAAGACACCACATTTGCCTCATTGTCTCTTGAACTTCGTAACTCCAACACCCTCTATAGTCATTCGATTTTAACATCCATTGTTGTCAAGTCTTCACCATCATCCTCATTCTCAATCCATAACTTTCTAGTTTCCCTAAGAGTGAAAAATTTGGTGCCATTTTTCCTCTCATTCTCTCTCAAAACATGAACCATTCTGTTGCTTCCTAGATATCCCTGTCATAAGAAATTGTCTTCACTTGTATCTTTAATCTTTACTTCACTTGTTCCTTAAAATACTTCTACTACCACATGTATAATTATATCTAATTTAAAAACATTGACTAGGATTTGGTACTTGACAAAGTTTCTAAACTTTCTTCTCATTCTTTACTTCATAATGTAAGTATTATTTCTATACTTCTCTCAATCTCCTCATTCAATCATCATATCCTCTCAGAGATAAAATCTAATGGTCCTTTCTGGCTCTTCTTGAACTTGGCATTTGATTGAGTTGACTACCTTCTTGAATCTTACTCTGAAATTATATGCCTTTAGTTAGCTTGCTACAATAGCAATAATTTTTCTTCTTTTCTGCTTTACTTTCTTCTTCTTGTACAGCCTTTCTAAAATTCTTATTCCCTTGATATTCCAAGCTTTCAGAAATTTTATGCGTATTATGACACTGAAATTTACAGCACTTAGTTACCACTTGATACTGAATCCTAAAATCATAGTTAAAGAATCTATCATATAATATCTCCTGAATATTCCTCCAGCAGCTATATTACAACACAATTAGAACAAAAGTCATAAAGAGAGCACTTAAGTTTCTAGCCATGAAAAAAGCCTAAGCTAATATCATATTTAACACTAAAGGGATGAAAATGCGCTCCTGTAAGAACAGAAACAAGACAAGGATGTGACTTTGTACTATTTCCATTGAAAATTGTTTTCCAAGTTCTTATGTGAGGCCAAGATGACATTAATAGCAAAATCTGTAGGCACATGATATTCAAGTTTAATTACAGGCAAATTTTGCTAGGAACACAGATAAAAACCCTAAACAAAGTATGTTGAAATCGTATCCACCAACATATAAGAAGAACAAAATGTCACAGATTCATTTATTTCAGGAATGGAAGTTTGACTTCAAACTTAAAAATCAATCAGTGCAATTCATCACATAAATAGGAAAGAAGAAAAATACATTATTACTATCATTACAGAAACATATTTAAGATTGAAAGGAAAAGATAAGAACTTCATCTTATTTAGTGTTGCATACATTCACACAAATTAAATTTAGCAGATAATATAATTAATGGCAAAGTTTCAAATGTTTTACTCCTGAGATTGGAAATGAGGCAAAGTTAGTTACTAAAGACTAATCAATGCCATCTAGCATTGAGGCAAGATATCATCCTTTCCTCATCCATCAAGAAGGAAAACACTTGATAATCCTATAACAAAACAAATTATCCAAAGAAAAACATGACAAACTTATTTAAGCAAAGTTTTATATAATTTTGGGGTACTCAGAAATAAAAACCCAAACATCTATAGAAAATTTCTCTTAGCTTTAGATTCAATGAATAATGGGCAGCTACATAGCAATGTGATTGGATACAAGAGTGTAATCTAACTGTAATTAACAAAGCAGGGAACCCAGTAAGCCTGTCTATCCACATTCTTCTTGGCCTCTCCATTATCCATTACTTTATTGTACCCATGGAACAGAAACCCTCTACAAACAGTCCACAAGAGAGAAGGTAAATAGTGGCTGTTCTAGCTATCAGGGATTCCTTTGGGGGAAAAAAGGATTCTAGTCTCTATGACTCGTGTTGGGAAAGATAAATTCTGGTTCCTATGAATTGATCAGGGAGAAAGAAGAGCAGGAGAAAGCTGGAGAGAGACTTTATTACTGAGGCTGTTTGTAAGTCTTTCCCATTTCCTTTACTTCAAAGGACTCAGCATGCCTAAGAACATTTTGGGAATGACTTCTTGAGACCCAACAATAATATGTACTGCAGAGTTTAACCAAGGTAATTTTTCCAAAAAAGAAAGAAAGAAAATTAAGAGGGTGAGAGCAGTAAAAATAAAGCTATTATCATTTACATACAACATGATCTCATGATAAATACATTTAGCAGGATTGCCGGATAACAGTCAACATACAAACATTTACTTAGATTCTATACATTAAGGGTATTTTAAAAAGTTCACAGCCTGCCAACCGTTGTGGTATATAGCCACCACCTTTGATACTTTCCTCCCATATTGGCATCAGTTTATGTCCCAGCTGCTCTACTTCCCATCCAGCTCCCTCATTGTGGCCTAGGAAAGCAGTGGTGGATGCCCAAATCATTGGGACCCTGTACTCCTGTGGGAGACCTGGAAGAAGATCAGCTCAACTCTGGCCATTGTAGCCATTTGGGGAGTGAGCCAATGAATGAATGAAAGATCTTTCTGCCTCTCCTTCTCTCTGTAAATCTGCCTTTCGAACAAAAATAAATATTTTTTAAAATTCTATGGAATTGTTCATTCCCTTTGTGAGTGTGCTTTAAAAAGTTGGTGGAAAATGAAATTTAAAGTAAGTTCTTTTTTGTGCAAAAATACTTTCAAAAACAGCTTTTTCATAACATTCCTGTTCTATGAACTGTTTGAGGACGCTTCATACACAGGGTTTTCATATCTTTCCTGCATCAAATGATCTTGGGCCAACCTTTGGCTTACAAGTAAGGATGCTAAATGCTTGAGATGCCCACATCCAATATCCAAATGCCTGGATTTGAGTCCTGTCCCCACACCCAACTGTGGCTTCCTACTGATGCAGATACTGGCTCAAAGACTTGAATCCTACTACCCATGTGCGAAACTTGAATTGCATTCTTATCTCCCAGCCTGAGCCATGCCCACTCCCAACTGTTGCCTGAATTTGAGGAGTGAACCAGCAGATGAAAGGTTTCTTTCTTTTTCTATATCTTTGCTGCCTTATCTTTCAAACAAATAAAATAAATATAAATTTTTAAAGTATGTTTTAATTACATTTTTGTGAACTTTAAAAAATTATTGGGCCAGGCGTAGTAGTCTAGCGGCTAAAATCCTCACCTTGAACGCAGCAGGATGCCATATGGGAATCATTGGATGGAAGATTTTCCTATCTCTCTTCCTCTCTGTATATCTGACTTTGCAATAAAAATAAATAAATCTTTAAAAATGTATTTATTTGAAAGTAACAGTTACAGAGAAAGGGATTGACAGAGATTTTTCATCTGTCATTTGATTCGCTAGGTAGCCCCAACAGCCATGATTGGGCCAGCCAGGGGCTAGTAACTTTATCTAGGTCTCGTGAGACAGGGCCCAAACCACTTGGATTATCTTCTGTTTTAATCAGGTCATTAGCATGGAGCTTGAAGGGACATGGAACAGCTGGGACATGAACAAGCACCCATATGAAATGCTGGCTCTTGAAGAGGGAGCCATTGCACCAGGCCGCCATGATGGAATTGTAAAGAAAATGATACCACTGATACTTCAAAAATACCAAGTGTCAAAAAGAAATAAAGGGATATTTGCATAAAACTTCTAGACAATATTATGTCCAACAGCATCATGGAAATTCTTTGAGTGCTTGTAAAAAAAATAAGTTCTATCATTGCAATCTCTAAAATTTCTTTCATATCACTGTGCTCATTCCTTTTTCTATTGTAAAACCCTGGTACAAGTATGCAAGGTTTTGTGCATCAGCAATTATTATAGTTGTTAAAACCATCTCCTTGCTTACACTCTTTCCGCTTCAATTTCATTCTTTTGACTATTGACAGATCAACCTGTCAGTCACTATTTTATTACCAAAAAAGTGTATCAAGATAAAGTTGTGACTAGGTAAATGTCAGCTATTTTATTTTGTTTCAAGATTTCTTACTGTTCCCTGTTACTCAACTGGTATTCCAGGAAAAACAAAATAATTGCTATTTCCTGAATAAATCATGTTTTTCTGTGTCTTGAAAAATGTTTGGCTCCCATGTAGCACACCACTCTCTTATCTCCATCTGTAAAAGCTTTGGCTAACCTTCAAAACACAACTAATTTCTTTATTCCATGTAGGACATGGCTAGAGCATCTTTTAAGTTCTCAAAAAATACTTAGATTAATATCTCACATATCCTACTCTTTCCTCCTTGAAAAACAAATCCTTTACAGCATGTGTGGATCTGGAAATCTCCCCTGAGATTAAAGGCTTATGTTGTATTTGACAGGTTTGGTAATGTAGGTAACAGAGGATAAGCTTTGTCATTGGAGAGATTTCACAGTATGTGGATCAATTCAGAATCAAAGCCAGATGGTAGGACGTTTTCCATCTGGATGAGAACTAGAGAGAAAACTAACAAACTAAAAAGCTAGAGAAGAATCACAAGGGACTTAACTAATATCCATAATATTAACTCCCAAACGCATGAATCCCAAAGAACTAAAGCCATAAAAGAATAAGAAAACCATTTCCAGGGAATATTTGCTAGAGAATACATGCGCAAATAAATTTAACAAAGTTCTGACCGACTCACATAATTCAATGGCAAGGAAATACCAATATTTAGCTTGGAATGATGTTCAAAGACACTTTTGATTTTGTTTAGCACAAATCACCACTTATCTCTTAGGAAAGAAGCACAGATGTCCAGCTCATTTGCATAATGGAAGAATTGTTTCAAGATTCATACAACATTGGCGATTTTTCTAATTCTACTCAGGCTAACATCTTTCAAATTGGAGTGGGGCCAAAGGATTATCTGCCAGCTTTACTTTTTAATTTATTATTTCCTTTCTAGGATAGAAAACTTCAAAGTTAAAAAATCACAAAAGTAATACAATGAGTATTTACATATGTGTGTGTATTTATATATACTTCACCTAATTTCACCAGTGATTGATATTTTGCCACCATCTGTCATTAATATTCAACTAAGTCATAAGGACAACAACACAATAAACTCAGTGAATCACATGATCAATGACATGACACTGTCAACTTCAGAATTTTTTGAAAACACACAATCATCTATGATCTGTGACAGGGAAGAGTTTAAAGCTTACACCTTTCTTGAAAACATTCTGTAAACTGTCAGTTTTTTTTTTTTAAATAAAACTTAAGACATAAACTGAAATCGTCTTCTAGCTCAGTACAGATTCATACAAAATTAATGATAGAACACAGTGGGAAACAAACACAATGAACACACAAACACATATAAACACAAACTAAAATTATTTATTTATGTCCCAGATTGTTCCACAAAGGACTTAAAGTTTCTTTCAAAAAAGACATTTTACACAAACAAATACAGATGAATACTTGAGGGGAACGGTACAAAGGGAGAAAATGGAGAGTAATAATGAATTGCAGAGCATGGGATTCTGCAGACTTGCAATAATTTAACAGGTGGGTTTTTAACGGCCAAACAAAAAGTAAAAGTGAGACTAAACATGCCTTAGTCTATAAGATTTTTGTTAAAGCCAGTTTTTTTTTCTAGAAAACTTGATTGTCTTGATAAATTCAAGAACAATTTCTTCCATGGCTCTTGAAAAAAAGGCTAAGACAGGAAGTTGCAGGGGGAAGCTAATGGTAAGATGTGACCATGTCTTTCTCTGCCATGTCCCTTAGGATTAAATGATCTGCTATGCAGATTTCATTTAGTGAAAACTATTCCTTTACTAAATGATTATTAGGCACCAGCCAAATGAATCAAAACCTTTAGCTCTGGGGCCCAGCGGCATGGCTTAGTGGCTAAAGTCCTCACCTTGAACTCGCCAGGATCCCATATGGGTGCCGGTTCTAATCCTGGCAGCTCCACTTCCCATCCAGCTCCCTGCTTGTGGCCTGGGAAAGTAGTCAAGGACGGCCCAAAGCCTTGGGACCCTGCACCCATGTGGAATACCCGGAAGAAGTTCCTGGATCTTGGCTTCAGATCAGCACAGCACCAGCCGTTGCAGTCACTTGGGGAGTGAATCATTGGATGGAAGATCTTCCTCTCTGTCTCTCCTCTCTGTATATCTGACATTCCAATAAATAAATAAATAAATAAATATTTTTAAAATATCTTTAGCTCTGATAATCTTGCAATCTGCCGCTCAGATGACTTTTTTTAAAATTCCGAGCAGATACATAGGCCAAGCTACTAGAATGGACTGCGTTGTGGAAGGTTGGAGAAAATGGAAAGTTAATGAACAAAGTGCTAATAATACTCATTGGGGCAAAAATATTGATTTTATGTGAAATTATACATTGAAAACTTTTAATTCTCCAAAGAGAGGTAACACATAATATGTACTCTCTTTACAATAACACATCAGGTTTATTACTTAAGAGGCATTTAGGAAAACATACCTTGCCATTACAATTATTACTTATATATCACAAAATACAAAGTTGGCCTAAGATAAGGCTGGAAATTTTATAAATGAAAGCATAACAACCTTAATCATTTCTTGTTCTGACTTTCTGTACTGACTATGATCGGAACAGAAAAATTTGTCCAATTCTTTTTTTTTTTTTTTTTTTAGCAATTCAGTCATTCTTAACAAGTAACACAGAAATTCAAATAAACTGCTAATGCATAAAGAGTTTTCCCCATTATGGAAACACCATTCACATCATGGAGGTTTTCCAGTGGAAAACTTCATCAACAACTATTAGACCTTTACTCATAATGAGATTAACTGAGATTCAAAAGCTTCATCTTAGAGTACAATGTCAGTTTCCACAAATATTTCATTCATTAAATAAGTATTTGTAGAATATTTGTAGTTAACACAAATATTCATCCATTAAATAAGCATTTGGCCTCCAGGGCTTAATGGAGGCCAAAGACTCTTCTAGACCTTGGGCGTAAACAGTGAGCAACACATCAGTGTGCCTTCTGGGAGGCATTGAATTGCAATGGGTTAAGATATTATTTAAGATGCCCACATCCCACATTACATCCTTGAGTTCAAACCCCAAGTTCCCCTTCCACTTCTGAACAAGTTCTGGGCTAATATGTACCCTAGAAAGGGGCAGATGATGGCTTAAGCACTTTGGTATCAACATAGGAGACCCAGGCTTTTGATTTCAGCCTTGACCAGCACTGAGCTTTATGGATATTTCAGGGATATATCAGTAGATGAAAGGTTTCTCAATCAGTCATGTTACTCTGCCTTTCAAACAAAAAACAAATTTTAGAAAAATTTAAAAGACAACTGCCTGATACGTAGGGCATAGGAAAAAAAAAAAGGGCAGTAAATTGGCCCACTGCTGCCATCTTGTGGGTGGTGGGGCTGGTGAGTTTGTCCTCAGGGTTTGGATAGATGGCCCTCCCCGCAACATGGCGGCTGCTGGACGTCAGTAATGAATCCTGAAGGGCCAAGTATGTGCGGGGCAGAACCAGGCTGGACCGCAACACCCATTGGTTCCAGTGGAAGTCGGGAGTGAAAACAGAACCAACCCAGCAATTACAACCACAAGCTGATTGGAGCGATGGACGGTGCCAGGCCCTGTACTTGTTAGCACATACAAGAAGTTTCTTTGGAGATCTTCCTAATCTAAATGCTGGACTCAGAACCCTAACGAAGAAAAGAGAGAAGACAGAACGGGTCAAGCAACCATCTCAGCTATGATGGACTATGTCAATCAGTGGATGTTTCAAAGACCTCATAGTGCTTGGAGTGGCAAGATTGACAGCGATTCATAACTGTTGCAATATCAAAACCACTTGAGCAAGAACCTCAGAGCATGCCCTACACCCGGGACTTGGGGAGGGTGGGAAATTGGGTGGGCCTTCTCCCTTAATACCCCCCTTTTAAACATGAAGGTAACAATATGGAAAACATACTAGTCTTATCCACTTTCCTGTAGCCCTTGAACCTTCTTACTCTAACTAAGTATGTAAAGAATGTCAAAATAAATTTTATTAATAAAAAAAAAGAAATGTGAAAAACATTCAAATTGAACATATTTTTAAGTAGACAGAATAGAATTTTTCAGTTCATACAAGTTTCAGGTGGAAGAGTCAAAGCAAGCTGTGTAGCCATCGCATTCCTTAGCACAAAACACTCACATTTGTGGTGTTACGAATAAACCTGTTGTGCTGCATACTATATAAAAGTGCATACAGCAATATAATTACAACACACAATTATGTGATCAATTTATGTATTTACATCACACTTTTAATTTAGTCATTGATAATTTTTATCACCCTTTTAGAATATACTCCTATTTATTAAAAAAAAAAGGGTTAACTATCATACAGTGTAGTGCTTTGCTGACAGTAGCTTCGTATGTCTCATATCTATCATGCCTTTGGCTACATCAAGAAACCATGCCTGGTGAATGACCTATACTATCATAGATGAGGATGTTTTATGATGTTTGCACAATGATGAAATCTTAAGAGGACCATGACTGTTTGTCATGCTATACATTTACCTCTAAACACTGCTTTTTCTGCATCTCATACACATTGACATTTCTCTTAGTTTAGTTAAAATATTTTTCAAACATGAAGCTCTTTTAACTCCTGTGCTATTTAGAAGTATGTGGCTTTATTTCCAAATATTTGAGATAAATCCAGCTATTTGTTACTGACTTCTTGTTCAACTCCCTGATGGTCTGAGACATAAATGATGCTCTTTTAAATGTGTTAAGTGTTTTGTAGCTCACAAAACACTCTATAAAGGTAAACATTCCATGAGTTTGAGAAGAATGTGTATTTTGCCCTTGCTGCATAGAAAGTTCAATAAATGTCAGATAGATCAAATTGATGGATGCTGCTATTCAGCACTATTCTTAGTGATATATATCCTCAATGATTTTCTGTTTACTTTATCTATTACTAAAGCTGAAGTGCTGAAATCTATAGTAGCAAACTTTTCTATTTATCACCTTAATACTAATAGTTTTGTCCAACAAACTTTGGTATCTGTTAGGTGCATTTGCATTAAAGATTATTATGTCTTTTTGGAGAACTGATCTCTTTATCGTGTAACCATACCTACTGTTACCTCCACTAATTTTTATTGGCCTCTCTTTGCTTTCTCTGACATTAATACAGCTACTTTATAATCTTCTTCCCCACCTCGCACATGGGTGGGAGCTGTCCTTTCAGGTCATTAGCAAGGAGCTAGATCAGAAGTGGAGCCACCAGGACTTGAATCAGCACCTATATGAGACGCAGAAGCCACTGACAGAGACTTAACCTGCCATACAGTGGCACTGCACCCCAGATCTTTCCTTAATGTAAGAATAGGAGTAATAACTTATAGTTTCTGTATATATCAAAGTTAAAACTAGAAACTTGATTCATTGATTTGTTCTGATGCCCTTTGTAATAAAGGATTTACTACCAAACCAGATGGAAAACTAGTCTCTATGAAAGCTTTAATGTCACACATACCAGGTGTGTGTGCATGTGCATATGTATATGTGTATATATACGCACACACAGAGAAAGAAAGAGGAAATAATGTACCCATTCTTACAAGTAGTATTTCAATAGAATATGCCAAAGTAATGGTAATGTTGGTCATTAATTCCAAAATTCAGATAAATTTCAGTCCCCAAATGGCATTCACAAAATGAACTCATCTAATGGCTTTGGTTTTGGATCTGGAATTTTCTATTAGCACTAGTCAAATTTACTTGCTTTGCATGTGACTCAATTTCTAACAACTATAAAAAGTGAAGATTAATAATAATCATGTGGAGCCCGGTGCAATAGCATAGTGGTTAAAGTCCTTGCCTTGAATGTGCCGGGATGCCATATGGGTGCTGGCTCTAATCCTGGCAGCTCCACTTCCCATCCAGCTCCCTGCCTGTGGCCTGGGAAAGCAGTTGAGGACGACCCAGGGCCTTGGGACTTTGCACTCGCATAGAAGATCCAGAAAAAGCTCCTAGTTCCTGGCTTTGGATCTGCTCAGCTCCAGCCATTGCAGTCACTTGGGGAGTGAATCACTGGATGGAAGATCTTCCCCTCTATCTCGCCTCCTCTCTGTATATCTGACTTTCCAATAAAAATAAATAAATCTTTAAAAAAATATATCATACATACTTTTTGCATAGTAAATGAGATACTACATTTAACAATGCAAAGTATTCAAGAATTTGACTCCATTCTTCCATTCTTAGATATTATAAAATTAATAACCAATATGTAATTACAAATTTTATAAAAAAATACTTGAAAATAATAATGCAGGAGCTAGCATTGTGGTGTAACAGATTAAGTTCTCTTATGACACCAGTATTCCACATGAGCTCTGGTTTAAGTCCCAGGTGTTCCACGTCCAATTCAGGTCCCTAATATGTCTGGGAAAGCAGCAGAAGATGGTCCAAGCACTTGGACCACTGCCACCTACACAGGAGACAAGGATGCGTGAGGCAGTGACTGAGATCCAGGTCGAGTTCTAGCCTCCTGTCTTTGGCCTGGCCCAGGCCCTGGTGTTGTAGCCATTTGGAAATTGAATCAGCAGATGGAAGATTTCTTCCTCTAACACTCCACTCAAATAAATAAATACATCTTTAAATCCATTTTTTTTGTATTTGAGCTCTTTTTATCTCATATTATGTACAATCAACTGAAGCCTTCAGAAGAAAACATGTCAACTCACTCTTACAGCATAAAATTAATGTTGCTATGTCTTCATTATATCCCTTAATTTATATTTAATAGAAACATAAGGACTTTTAAAGCTCAAAATACCAAGCAAGTGCAATTTTCCTGACAACACTGGGAAATTTTAGCCTCTATATATTAATAGAAAAGTCCAATTTAATTTTCTACCATGTGTAATCCAATAAAGAAAGTAAGAATGAGAACATGATCAATATTGACTAATGAAATAAGTTTTTGTTTTAAATCTGGAATTCCTGGGCCTGGAGGAGTGGTCTAGAGGCTAAAGTCCTTGCCTTGCACGCACCGGGATCCCATATGGGCGCTGGTTCTAACACCAGCAGCTCCACTTCCCTTCCAGCTCCCTGCTTGTGGCCTGGGAAAGCAGTCAAGGACGGCCCAAAGCTTTGGGACCCTGCTCCCAGGTGGGGGACCTGGAGGAGGTTCCTGGTTCCCGGCTTTGGATTGGCTCAGCATCGGCTGTTGCAGTCACTTGGGGAGTGAACTATCAGACAGAAGATCTTCCTCTCTGTCTCTGCTCCTCTCTGTATATCTGACTTTGTAATAAAAATAAATAGATCTTTTTTAAAAATCTGGAATTCCCTTATAAGAAAACATAATCAAGCACATAAAAAAGAAAGGAGTTGACTTTGTAGTAGTGTGGATTAAGCTATCATACACAACACCAGCAACCCACATTGCAGGTTAAAGTCCCTGCTACTACACGTCCAATCCCACTCCCTGCTAATATGCCTGGAAAAGCAGCAGAGGATGGGCCCAAGTGCTTGAGCATTGCCACCAGTATTGAGATCATGATGCTGCTCTAGGCTCCTGTCTTTGGCCTGGCCCAAGCATGGCTATTGCAACTATTTGGAACACAAGACAGTAGATGGAAGATCTTGCTCTATCTGTATTTGTTTCTACCTGTCACACTACCTTCCAAATAAACATTTAAAAAAAGAAAGAAAGAAAATGAAGACTCTCCTGTAATGCACACACACCTATACAGATGGAATGTTTACATCCTCTCCAATGTGATAGCATGTGGAAGTAGAGCCTTTGGAAAATGAGGTACTGAAAGGGAAAGGCACGGAGGGGTGGGATGGGAAGTGCTTTAGATATTTATGCTGATCACGTTCTAGTTCTCGATCTGTAGGCCAGTCATACAAAGGCTTTCACGTGATCAAAATTCATTTATTTTGTTTGTTTTCATTTTGTGCTAAAGGTAAAGGGGGATAGAGAGGAAGATCTCTCATCTGCTGGTTCATTGATCTGTATACCTGAATTTGCGTCCTTCTCTCTAAATGTGCTTTATATTTCAATATAAAACAATCACAAATGCTAAACTGTCCTCATTTCCAAGATTATCACTTGAGAGGATGTATGTTTCATCACTGATAGTCTTTAGTATTTTATCCTTCAACATTAACCCCATATTAGTCACTTCTTGCTCCATCCATATTGCACCTCTTGACAGATTCCAAATTTATAAACCCTGTCCCCCTCGGCCTTTGACTCTGACTATTAAGCAAGACAGTGTCATAATGAGGATGTCCATGGAGGGAGAAATAACCATGAATCAGTGTTACAGGTTAACAATCCCAGCCAATCTCTGAGATACCAGCTCAAATTAAAGGCTTCTTTCAACCCTCAGATGGAGGCGAACTCATCTGATGACCCCGAGAATATTGAATATTCTATAGCTCTTATTTGCTACACCATAAATGTATCCTGACAGGCATTATTCTTGTAAACAATGAACTAGGGCAACAAAAAGACCTTATTCATTTCTATATTTCCAGTATTTATAGAATAGCTGTTTTATCCTATGTGCTATGCTGTTTGATGAAAGAATAGAGGCTTGAATGGATCCGTGTGTTACCAAGTCATGGATATGAGCCCTGAAAGGTCATCACACTGTTTTCACTGATCCCACGGAGTATGTAATTGTCCGCTGTCACACAGCTGGATACAACACCACAGCCTTTCATATTCTCAGGCCAATGTTCATCATCGCTTTCTTTTGACTATTATTTACAAATATTATACTTAGAAAGAAGTTGCAAAAGTAGCTCGGAGAGCTTGTATATACCCTTCATTCAATGCACCATTCACATTTTAAATGACCATCATACAATGACTAAAACTAGGAAATTAAGAGTCATACAGCACAATTAATAATAACTACAGATCTTGATTTTCCACCCTTTATGCTAAGTTTTTTTTTCCCGTACTAGAATCCTGTATTGCATTTGGTTTTCAAAACTCTTATTTGTCCCAGTCCGGCAGAGTTGCTTAGTGTTCCCTGTGATTCGTGAGCTTGCCACATTTGAAGAATGGTAAAGATTAGGGAAGACACTACTGAAAAGCAAAGTTTGTAGAATGCCTCCGATATGAGTTAATCTGTTTTCTAGTAATTTTATTCAAGCTTAGAATTTGGAACAAAAGTGCAATAGAGCCAACACACCTATTTTAAGTATCTTGTTGATGAATACACAACAGCAAGCTTATTAGTAGTAATGTTCCCCATGATCACATGGCTGCATACTCATAACATTACTATTTTTTTCTTTGTGGTCAGTAAGTCTCTCGGAGAAGATACTTCAAGAGTGCATATGCCCAGATGTTCTAGTGCTGCTTCAAAAATCTAAAAATGCCGATCTGCAATGGGCCTTCGAGCATCCTGCATCCCCATCTATCACAAACTTAGCTCACTGGAGGGCAGGGATCATTCTGTCTATTACACACATCTGAGAATTCACTTTGAACAGAATGCCCCTTCATTGCGACGGGTGAGAGGCAAGGTATTTAGTTTTCTGAAGTTACTTCTCTACTGTACAACCATGAGCTAATTGTCACTCAACCTCTGTGTCACCAACAAACACCCCTTTATCAGTCCGCCGCACGGTGAAGACTTTAGCCACTAGGCTATCGCACCAGGCCCATAGGTTATGATTGTTTTAAAATCTCAGCGAATATACTACTATCCCCACTTATTATTTCTTATTACTTAAAAATTCTGTTATTCTGTGGATAGGCTATGGGCCTATCAAGGTTTAAATGTTTCTTCACAGCTGGCCAGCCTTTTGGCATAATTTGTATAGCCATTGCCTGACTGCTTTACTTCCAATCCAACTTCTGCCAATGCATCAAGGAAAGTGCAGAAAATGGGAGCTAGCACGATGGCTTAAGAGACTAATCCTCAGGCTGTGGTGCCAGCATCCCATACGGGTGCAAGTTCAAGTCTTAGCTGCTCTACTGGTCCAGCTCCCTGCTTCATGCTTCCGACGTGGGAAAGCAGCAGAGGATAACTCAGGTCCTTGGGCCTGTGCACTCATGTGAGAGACAGGGATAGAAGTTCCAGGCTCGTGGCTTAAAATTGGCTAAGCTCTAGCCATTTCGTAGGTGAGCCAGCAGATGGAGAACTTCTCTGTGTAAAATCTGCCTTTCAAATAAGAATAAATAAATCAATTTTAAAGAATAAAGTGAAGAAGATGGCTCAACTGCTTTGTACCCCTGTGCCCATGTGGGAGACCCAGAAGCTCCAGGTTTTTGGCTTCAACCTGGCCTTCTTGAGGCTGCTGAAGCTGTTTCAGCAGTAGATGGTAGATAGATCTCTCTCTCTCTCTCTCTCTCTTCCTCCCTCTCCTTTAACTATAACTTCCAAATAAACAAGTCATCAAAAAAAAGTTTTCTCCCATATCATGGCATCTAAATTTCAGTCTTGGCTAAACTGCCAATCTCAGCTTTCTGCTAATGTACACCCTGGGAGGCAGCAGACAATGGCTGAAACAGCGGGGTCCCTGCCACCCGAGACACAGATGAAGCTTCAGGCTCCTGGCTTCAGTCATCCCAGTCCTGGCTGTTTCAGTCATTTGGGGAGTGAGCCAGTAGATGAAGTTCCCTCTCCGGCTTTCATTTCTGAGTCTTTCCTGTATACTGCCCATTTCCTTCACTTTCACCGCCCTGAGAACGTCTCTCCCAAATAATTGATTGTTAATTCTTTCCCAAGGCATTGTTTCTCAGGGACCTCAGATAATAAAAATATAGATTCTTCACAGAGTTCTTGAGAAGGCTAATTAAGTTGCTTAGGATAGGCCTCACAGGTAAGAGGCACTCAACATATCCAGCTTAATACTGCTTTGGCTGTCTTTTAGGCAGCAGGACAATTTCAGAGTGGATAGAGAATGTATAGTAGTAATTGTAGTTGTCCTCTGCCCTGCTCAGAAATACTGTGAGTCGCATCATCATGTGGCAAACTAAAGCCAGCATTCTGTGAAAAACAAGATTGCCCCTTGCAGCGACACTGTGACAGGTCACACGCACTCACCTGCAGTATCGGTGGGTAGCAGAGGTGTCTTCTGGAGCCAGGAAATTGCCTTCTTTATTGATTGTCTCATGCGGTTGCATCAGAATCCTTCAGAATGTGAAAAAGCTCCATGGATACTTCCAGTGCATCTGTAAACCACACAGCTTGTAAGATACCACAGA
The DNA here is from genome assembly GCF_017591425.1 of Ochotona curzoniae. Classification (NCBI taxonomy): domain Eukaryota; kingdom Metazoa; phylum Chordata; class Mammalia; order Lagomorpha; family Ochotonidae; genus Ochotona; species Ochotona curzoniae. The sequence goes on along the minus strand of NW_024465023.1, from coordinate 12,032,637 downwards.
CCCACTGAGGAGATATTATCTCAAATTAACCTTTCTCCTAGTCCCAGCACTAAGAGAGGAAACATTTCTGTACATCTTAGAACACAAGTCCTGTCCATTAAAGGTATATGGTATTTGCATCCACTTCTCTTCTTCAAAATGTGCTAAATGGTTTCTTTGAGACACAGTAATGTTCTACCTGCTGGCCCATTCCACAAATGCCTGCAACAGTCAAGGCTGGGCTAAGCTGAAACTAGGAACCAAGAACTACATTCCAGTCTCCCACATGGGTAGCAGGAACACAAGTACCTGGGCTATCAGCTAATGCTGCCAGATTAGGAAGATGTTGGATTGGAAGCAAAGGTGCCAAGACCCGAATCAGCATTCTTTTGTAGGTTGTGGACAACCCAAGCAGTGGTTTAACCCACTGTGACACACAAGTGCCTCTGCATTTGTTTTAAAACGGCATTTGTGGTTTGGGTGCAAAAGGACACATGGTTGAGTAAAGATTAATTTGGACACTCCTGGATGCTATTTTATGATTTACATCTCTTGAGTAAAATTGTTTTCTTGTCTCAGGACTAGGGCTCACTCAGTGACAGGTAACTGGACAAGCGGCAGATCAAAGCACCAAAGGATCAGGCTATTACATTATCTCTCTGCACTTGTAGAGCACTTACTGTAGCAAGCTAAGTTAGAGCTACATTTTATTAGATTGTTTCATCCAGCAAGTTGGACAGGAAGTACCTAACCAAAAAAAAAAATCAAATAGCTTTATTGCTAAGCTGCTCAACAGCACTGCAGGGGTAGGATGAGGGTTGGGGAGAGAGGAAGGGGAAATTTGGTGGGGGTGGTTAGCTCCAGATTTCTTAATATGAAATCCATGGGCCTCCTACATTAGCCTTCCTGGATAGTTCACATGATTTTTTGCAACAAGCCCCCTAGCTCATTCAGATGAACACTAAAAGTATTTTTAAAAGCCTCAAATTCAACTGAATCAAATGATTCTCTAATCAATCTTTTCATATGTAGTCACCAGGAAGAGAACACACACTAAATGAGAAAGCTTCATCACAGACAAGTTTCTCTCTGCCTTCCTGAAGAAGTGAAACCAAGGTTTCCATTGGGACTCTTCCCAGAAAAACCTGTAGCTGGCCTTGTCCTAATTGGAGGGCTCCAAGGTATAGATATTTTAGTATTTAGCTAAAGAGAAACTGAGTTGAGATGTTGCTTTTTTGCTTGTTTTTAAAAGATTTCTTTATCTTTATTGGAAAGTCAGATATACAGAGAGTAGGATAGACAGAGAAGAAGATTTTTCATCTGCTGATTCACTCCCTAAGTGGCCGTGATGGCCGGAACTGAGCCACTCCAAAGCCAGCAGCCTGGAGCCTCCTCTAGGTCTCCCACATGGGTGCAGGGTCCCAAAGCTTTGGACTGTCCTCGACTGCTTTCCCAGGTCACAAGCAGGGAGCTGGATGGCAAGTGGAGCTGCAGGGACACGAATCAGCGCCCTTATGGGATCCCAGCACATGCAAGGTGAGGACTTTAGTTACTAGGCTACCACGCCAGGCCTTAGAGATGTTACTTTATAAAGAAAGGATAACATTGTTCCAGGGCACAAAAGATAGGCTAACTGTGACGCTGAGTGAAAAGATTAAAGCAGGTTTTTTTCACACAAATATTCTATCAGTCTCACACATATGTTTTGGTTAGTGTTCTGATTAGTACTTAAAAGTTTCCAGTGATATGCTTCTAACCTACTTTGTCATAAGTTGTAATTTTCTTTTTTGTTTTTGTTCCTTTTATTATAAATTGTCATTTTCAAAACACAGCTCTAACCATATAGTGTTCGATAAGAGAAGTCATATATTGGAACTTAATGTTTACTTCTCTGATGATAAATCACTAAATTGTGAAAAGTCCTTCCTTCATGGGAAAATATTTTATCTCATTCATACCCATAACCTGTAGCACATGGACTGCTAGATGGTTAAATATACATTATAATATAATTTAGCCCATCCATTAGATTTCCTTTGGGTCTTACACAGTTCTTAGCCCTTGGGCATGTATCTTTTTTCTCCAACTACTCACCTTCACACCTTAGGGAGGTTAGGTGGCCTTTTGCCTTGACATCCTCAAGATCTGCCCATCAGTAATTCAAAATCAAACATTTCATACATACCTACCAATTAATAATGGATTTGACTCAATATTTTCATGGCAGGCCCTACTTTAGCATTCTGTTTGCTGTCAGATTCAGTGATAGCTATGAGAATGCCTAATTCATGGTATTAGCCCATTTCAAATTGTTCTTTATTAGAGATGGAATTCCTTTCAGCCTGCAGAACCAGGGTTAATAACCTACATTTTTCGAGCACTGAATCTTCCTATATATTATTGTTTGCTTGCCAATAACAATGAGAGTTGGACAGAATAAACACTATCCCAGTCTTTGGAGAAGTTATTGATTATCTAAATAACATAGAGAATATGGATTCTAACCCCACATCTGTCCCTATTTTCAGTTTTTCAGGCCCTTAAATGTCAACACAGTGGCTGTTCGGTGTACGTGCATGTGACTATATCATGATCTTAACACCTATTAAGAAATTCATTCTCAAAAAAATGAAGTATAAAGCCAAACTAGTTTTAAAATCAAAGAACAGAAATGATTTGATTATTAAATTTATACACATCCTCCATGGGTCTTCTTGATTTCATAAATTTTTATAGGTGATGAATGAATGCTTTAGAAAGCAAACCTATGGGGCCCAATTGGCTCAACTAGCTAATACTCCACCTGCAAGCACCGGCATCCCAGTGTATCTCAGCTGCTCCACTTTCCATCAAGCTCCTTGCTTGTGGCCAAGGAAAGCAGTGGAAGATGAGCCAAGGTCTTGGGACCCTGAACCCATTATGGGAGACCTGAAGGAGGCTCCTGACTTTGGATCAGCTCAGCTCCAGCCTTGCAGTCACACTGGGGATTGAACCAGCAGATGCAAGATCTTTCTGTCTCCTTTCCTCTGTAAAGCTGCCTTTCCAATAAAAATAACTAAATCTTACAATAAGAAAGCAAACCTATGGCTCACTGCTCAAATCTCACTATTCACTACATATGGCATCTAACTCAGAGTAAGAAATCTGCCTGAGGCCTCCTTTGCAAACTCAGAGATCTGAGGATAAATGATTTAGGGTTTGTACCAAGTATTTCAGCCCCACTCCCTACGTAAAACATGGTAAACTAGTGTTCTAGAGCCTACAGAAAGTCCAACTACAGAACCTCCTATAAATTCATTTTTATGGACTAAAAATGCCTGAATCAGTTCAACTACATACATATACCAACACAGTGATGAGCTGAACAATGTACACTCTTATTGAAACCAGGAAATTGCTAAAAACACAAAAAGTATCAATAGCCAAAAATAGAAAGATTCTTGCTGAGGCTGAATCTTCATCAAATTTCTTTGAATATTTGTCTTGATGGAATTTCCCAAGAATAACCTTCAATTTCAGTATAAAAGATACCAGTTACTAGACCCTTCTGACTAGGACTATCTCTAATGCACAGTTGATAAGATGTATTGTACAATTAATGACTTGAAGTGTTTTAAAACTGATCATGGAAAATATTTTTATGAGAAAACCATGCACAGATTTCAATTTTTTGTATAAATTTATTTTTAATTCCAATTTCTACAAACTTCAAAAAGTTTGAGATAAGAAACACTCCCTTAAATATACACAGGTTTTAAAAGTCAAACTGATTTCCAAATTTTAAAAGGCAACAAGTTACTACTGAGAATTATATAGAGAACCTGGTGGTTTCTGAATAAATAGTTGAATGGATATTGGCTTTGATGGATAAAACCTCACAGAGCTCTTATTTTTTTTAATCTCCTTTGTATGAGTCTAGTTTTCTTCTAAGACTATGCTTCTTTACCTGAAGGTGGCCAAAGAAATCAGTGAAGTCTCAGGCTTCAAGGAACTTTCAGAAGCTTAGCATCAAGAATACAAACCCAATTCTAACTTCACAATAAGTTAGCTCAGAACGACCCCCAGCTTTGTAACATAGTCACCAAATCGCAGATCCCAGAATTCACTTTTCCCATTACAACTGAAAATCCCACCAGCCCCATCAGTTCCAAAGAAAAATGTGCTGACAAGAGGAGATGGGATACAGGACTTGGGTCTTGGTGCACATGGATAAAAGTACTCCTCACTAGGTGGATGTAGTACTAAAATAATTTTTTTCTTCATCTCAGTAGCAAAGACATCACCCAAGTTCAGGTGCTCCAAGTTCACATCCTCCTTAGCTACCTTTGTGCAGTGGATGGTGGTCATAAGCATTACGGGTGTCAGATGATCACTACTTATGGTGATCACTAAATGTAACTAAGAACCTTGGCCTAAGGAACTGTATCATGAAAAATAAAGAATTAAAAAAAGCCTAGCATAAACAGCCTTCAAACTACCAGGAAAACATCATAATCCTGGCTTATCATATGCACACACAAATAATTACATATGCACAATTATTCAAACAAAAAATGTTTGTTTATAAACATTAAAATTACAAATGAAAAAAAACTTCAGCATTTATGTTAAGAAAATATGATGGGGGCCTGGCGGCGTGGCCTAGCGGCTAAAGTCCTCGCCTTGAACGCACCGGGATCCCATATGGGCACCGGTTCTAATCCCAGCAGCTCCACTTCCCTTCCAGCTCCCTGCTTGTGGCCTGGGAAAGCAGTTGAGGACAGCCCAAAACCTTGGGACCCTGCACCCATGTGGGATACCTGGAAGAAGTTCCTGGATCCTGGCTTCGGATCGGCATAGCATCGGCCATTGCGCTCACTTGGGGAGTGAATCATCAGATGGAAGATCTTCCTGTCTCTCCTCCCCTCTGTATATCTGACCTTCCAATAAATAAATAAATCTTTAAAAAAAGAAAAGAAAATATGATGGTATCAACCTGTGAGCAGAACAATTAATAAAATACTGAGCAACTAAAAATTTAAAAAAAGAAACTTGGTATCCTCCTAGTACCAGTTGTCTCATATATTGCATAGTTCATTCAAAAAGTCTATTCAGTTTTCTAGTCACTCACATTGAGCATCTTTCTGTCACCTTTTTCTGGGTCATATTTTTCCCTTTTATCTTTGAAAAATCTGAGAATCCAAGTACTTTGTCAGTCATACTACAGGACCATAATTCAGATTAACTTCCTGTGATCCTCAGACCATTTTTATCAATTGTTTTTGCAGCTTTCTTCTACAGCAAGGATGTTTTTCTTGCCACAGTTTTATTTCCACGCCTGCTTCTCATTCACCACTGTGCCATGCAACCAATCTCATCATGTAGATGGCATTACTGATCAATTTCTGACAACTGCATTAATCCATTTTCATCACTATACCAAGATCCCTAAGATATGTTAACTTTATTTAAAGAACAAAAAGAGTTATATTTAGCTCACATCTTTGATGGTTGGAAGCCCAAAATGCCTGGTACAGGTTCCTATGAGGGAACCCCCACACCCAGACACATCACCTCAAGATGGGATAAGAATGGAGAGAATACTCACAGGAAGAAAAGATTACATTGTGACACAGGAGGTCAGAGAGGGACTACAGTCCCACAAGGGCATAATCTCAATGATGTAAGGATCTTTCACTAGGCTTCACCTCTTTTAAGGTCCCACCACAACACTAGGGACCAAGTCTCCAACCCATGAAACTCAGAAAGACAAAACACATTCAAATCACAACAACAAAGGAAGGAACAGAAGACCCTGTGAAGCCATGATTAGTTATCCATGAGTGTCTCACATCCTTGTCCCCACTTGTTTTTTCTTGTTGTTGTTTTGTTTTGTTTAGATTTATTTATTTATATTGGAAAAGCAGAACACATTTCTGGAGAGAAGGAAAGACAGAAAGATCTTCCATCAGCTGGTTCACTCCCCAAATGGCCAGAACGGCCAGAGCTGAGCCAATCTGAAACCAGGAGCCAGGAGCTCCCCACAGGTGCCCTATGCAGGTACAGGGTCTCAAGGCTTTGGGATGTTCTTGACTACTTTTCCAGGTCTCCAGCAGGGAGCTAGATGGGAAGTGGAGCTGCCAGAACACGAGCCACATTCTTATGGAATGCTGGAGCTTGAAGGTAAAGGATTAGCCAATTCAGCCAGAGCCCATATGAGCTGATCCAGGTGTTTGATTTCTAATCCAGCTCCCTGTTTGTGGTCTGGGAAAGCAGCAACAGATGGGAACTCAGCACTTACAAGGGGAAGATTAGCCAACTAAGCCATTGTACTGGGCCCAACAAAATTTATGTTTAAAATGTAAATACTAAAGGCCCGGCACGGTAGCCTAGCAGCTAATGTCCTTGCCTTGAACATGCCGGAAACCCATATGGGCACCAGTTCTAATCCCGGCAGTCCCATTTCCCATCCAGCTCCCTGCTTGTGGCCTGGGAAAGCAGTCCAGGACAGAGCAAAACCTTGGACCTAAACCAGTGTGGGAGACCTGGAAGAGGCTCCTGGCTTCAGATTGGTTCAGCTCCAGCTGTTGCGGCTACTTGGGGAGTGAATTAACAGAAAGATCTTCCTCTTTTGTCTCTCCTCTTCTCTGTATATCTTACTTTGCCATATAAATAAATTAATATTTTTTTAAATGTAAATACTAAAATAATTTTTAAAAATCTCTAGGATAGAGCCGAGCTCAATCACTTAGTGGCTAAATCTTTGCCTTGCGTGTGCCAGGATCCCATATGGGCACCAGGTATTGTCCCAGCTGCACCATTTCTCATCTAGCTACATGCTTATGGCCTGGGGAAGCAGTGGAGAATGACCAAAAATCTTGGGACCCTGCACCTATGTGAGAGACTCAGAAGAGGCTCCTGGCTCCTGGCTTTGGATCAGATTGGCTCAAGTTCAGCCACTGTAGCCATTGTGGCCACTTGGGGAATGAACCAGTGGAAGGAAGATCTTTCTCTCTGTTCTCCTTTTCTCTGTAAATCTGCCTTTCCAATAAATATAGTCTTTTAAATGATTATATTTTATCTATCTAAATATTTAAATGGAATATGTGAAGTAAGGCAAGGTTAAAATGGAACATTGCACAACTGTTGTTTCATCAGGAATTTTGAATTCTTTCAGCAATCAAAATATACCTTTAAACTATGTTGAAAACGTTTTGAAGGGCCAGAGTTGTGCTACAGTAGTTTAGCTATCACCTGTGATACTGGCATCCTACATGAATACTGGTTTGAGTCCCACATGCTCTAATACAGCTTCCAAATGTAACTGCGCAAAAAAAAGATTTCTAAAGACTTGGTATTTGAAAAAGTAAAAAGGAACCAGCTACTTAGAAAACAGCTAACTGTGGCAGGGAAAAACAGGATCAACTTGGTACATTTTGCACTACCAAAAGTTAAGGAAAGTTCTGAAAGACACAAAAGGATAGGGGCATGCAGAAGGAAAACAAAATCAAAACTGAAATAACTCCCTATGGCCAAAATGAAAATAGTCTGATCAGGAAAGTAAGTCCCTCAAAAGAGAAATATATACTTGGATGGTAACCCAAGTAGAAATTAAATATTGTTGAAAAAAACTAAAAACACCCGAATGAGATAGCTAGTGACGTAGCCACCATCACTTGTATTTTGGCACAGACTCAAAACGCTGTCTGTCACAAGAGTTATAGAATACTTTATGTCTTAAAAAAAGAGAAGACTTCAGGTCTGTCCCAATAGGAGGCTGTTGGCACACAGCAACTGGAGAGAGGGTAACTAGAATTGGGAATCCTATGTGATTGCTTAGGACTACATATTTGGCTTTCTCTAGTTAATCGAAAGGTGGAAGCAAGGACAAAAATTGGGAAAGCCATCCTTTATTGATAAAGTCTTGGAGACGAAGTTTATATTCCAGCTGCTCTACTTCCCATCCAGCTCTCTGCCTATGGCCAGAAAAAGTAGTAGAGGATAGCCCAAAGCCTTGGGACCCTGCATCCACGTGGGAAATCCAGAGGTCCCTGGCTTCTGGCTTTGGATCAGTTCCGTTCCAGCTGTTGTGGCCACTTTGAGATTTGGGCCAGCAGACAGAAGATCTTTCTGTATTTTTTTGCTCTGTAAATCTGCCTTTGCAATAAAAATAAATCAAATAATTAAATAAAAACAGCAGCCTCTCCAAATCTGACTTACACATAGAAAGCAGACTGACATTCTAGGATTGCTATTATAGTAAGTAAGTGAGTTTCTCATCTGATTATTGCAGATTGTGGATCAGAGTTCCTTTCTTCTATCTGTTCAGACCATTTTCCATTTGTATACTTAATCTTTTAATGTGCCTGAGTCCATGATATATAAATATGTTATTGAATAAATATAGGGACAGTTGGGGCAAATCTTCCTTACAGGACCTATGGAGATAGCACCTTTTGAGCAGGTGCAATTTAAATGTGCTTCCTTAAACAAACAAACAAACAAAAAACCAAAAAACAGACAGACAAAAAGTAAGCAAAAGAAATGTGCTCCCTCTTGAGCATGAGCTGGACTTACTTGCTTCTAGCCACATTAACTTAATGATGGATACATTTGGCAAGAACTACCTCAGCCAGGTGATTAAGTCTAACCTCACAGCAATGATAAGAAGGGAACCTCATTCATGTGCTCTTTTGCCACAACACCTATAAACCTTACATCACGTAAACCCAAACTGAGGGTGCATTCTACAAAATACCTGGCTCATAACTCTTCAAATCTATCGAAGTCATGGAGAAAAAATTCAAGGAAGTGTTGGGTGTTGGAAACGTCACAGATCAGAAGAGACATGAAAAATAATGTAATTGGAAAACCTAAAAGGGAGGCTGAAACAAGAAATCAAGGCATTAGGCTAACGGAAGAGAAAGTGGGGAAAAAAAGTCTCAATACAGGGCTTAGTTGTTTCTGTTAAGGCTAAGTTTTAACACATATCATATCTTTTTAGTGTATATGTGTGTGTGTGTGCGTGTGTGTTTGAGAGACACAGAGCAAGCTGCCTTGTACTGGTTTACTCCTCAAATGTCAACAATAGCTAAGAACTCCATTTAAGTCTGCCACAGGGTAGCAGGATCTCAATTACTTAAGCCCGCACTACAGCCTCCCAGGGTCTGCATTAGCAGGAAGCTGCCATCAGGAGCCAGAGCCAGGAAACCAACTCGGGCACACAGGTGGAGGACACAGTCAGGCGAACCAGTGTTATTAATCACTAGACCACTCGACCTCAGTGCCAAATTTTCAGTTGTGACAAATGTGAAAGACAAACAGAAATTATCTGTACTACCTTTGTGTTTCTACTTTTTTCAAATACTTTTTTCAAATACTTTTTTCAAAACAAAAAGTTTATTCAAAAACGTTATCTCCTGAGGTACTTTGACATCTAAATTTTTCATCATAACTTATTTCCAGAAATTTTAAATACTGTTTTTATTTTTATTTATTATTATTATCATCATTTTAAAGATTTATTTATTTTCATTGGAAAGTCAGATATATAAAGACAAGAGGAGAGACAGAGAAATATATTCCGGCCAATGATTCATTCCCCAAGTGACTGCAACAGCCAGTGCTGAGCCAATATAAAGCCAGGAGCGCAGATCTTTTTCCAGGTCTCCCACTCTGGTGTAGGTCCCAAGGTTTTGGGCCGTCCTCCACTGCTTTCCCAGGTCACAAGCAGGGAGCTGGATGTGAAGTGGAGCTGCCAGGATTAGAACTGGCGCCCATATGGGATCCCAGTGCAATCAAGGCGGAAGATGCTAGCTCACGGTGCTGGGCTCAATTTTTATTTATTATCTTTTTAAAAGACTTATTTATTTATTTATTTATTTATTTATTTATTTATTTTTATTGGAAAGGCATATATACAGAGAGGAGGTGAGACAGAGTGAAACATCTTGCATCTGATCATTCACACCCAAAGTGGCCACAACAGCTGGAGCTGTGCCGATCTGAAGCTGGGTTTCCATGTGGGTGCAGGATCACAAGGCTTTGGGCCATCCTTAACTGCTTTCCCAGACCACGAGCAGAGCGCTGGATGGGAAGTAGGGCTGCAGGAATTAGAACTGGTGACCATTTGGGATCCCAGTGCATGCAAGCCAAGGACTTTAGTAGTTAGGCTAACATGCCAGACCCTAAATGTTGTTATATTAAATTAAAACTGTAACATCAGTACTAAATATGTTCAAAAGACGATAAATACAAAACAGTATGTATCACGATGAAGGAAAGTTTAAAAGTCAATGAGTAGGTCCTCAGGCCACAGCTGGGGTTCCATTCCCATGTGGACCTCCAGGTCTGCCTCAAGCAGGTGACTGGTAGACTTCAGCTGGAGCACCAAATCATGCCCACTATTTTAAAAGAAACATGTTAATGGAGTGGGACTGCACTCTTTTTTAAAAGCATGTTTTCCAGGAGTTAATTATGATAGACGATATTACCTTTAACATCTAAATTACTTCACTCCCTTATCTTACGGAGAATGTTCTTCTGTCCAGTATATAGAGCATGACTCAGAGTGGTCTCTCTCACCTGAGGGTGAGAAGCTCAAGCATTCGTCTACAATTCCTAGTCCTTGTCTGTGAGCTGTGCTGGTGGGTGCTTAACTCTACAGACCTTCTGGATGACTCTGTAGGCAGGTCAAGCCCACTTCTGAGTACAGAAGTTCTCTTGTAGAGAGCTGCACATGCTTATAAGAAACTTTGGACACATACAGGAGCATTTACTGTCACGGAGATACAAGCAGGACACATACCCCCCAAATTCAATCCCTAAAGGTAACAACTTCAGCATATAGTTTGGTGTGTATCATTTAAAACATTTATCTATACATACACAATGTATGTGCATTAATTTATTTGGGTGTTAATGTCAGGGAAGGCATAAAAGAACAGAACGAGTAAAGGAAGGATAAAAATCTAATAAAGTTTACATTATTGTGCTGGTAACAGCAGTGAGCAGAGACATCTGAGTGACAGAATTGTCCTCTTGTTGCTAGCTGAATCAGAGGTTGTTAACTTCCCTTTACCATGGAGCTGCCCTTCCAGAAAATGAAATAAGCTCTGACTTTGGAGAAAGCTTTGAGGCACAAAGGCTGGAGTACTAAAGCAGGCATTTGGGGCGAGATGCTAACTACATTCATGGAAACAGTCCAACACAGCTGCCCCTTGAAGTCCGGGATAGACCATATAATTGTGGCTGGGGTAACAAAATTTGTCTATCACAAAACTAAATCATATTCACATACATACATAAATCATATTCACATCTGCTAATTCATTCCCAAGTGGCTCAAATGGCCAGGCCAAAGCTAGGAGTTTACCCATGTCTCCTACACAGGTTCAGATACCCAAGGACTTTGCCCATTGCCCAATGCTTTTCCCAGAGGGCTGAATCAAAAGTAGAGTAGTTGGGACATGAATCAGAACTCTTACAGGATGCCAGCATCACAAGCAGTGACTACCTGCTCTACCAAAATGCCCACTCCTGTTTGCACTTTTTTAATCATCAAGTTATAGAATGACACTGATGCCTTTTCTCACTGAAAAACCAAAACAGTGTGTTTTTGTGACTGTAATTTGAAGGAAGTGATTATCATATTAGTCATTACTCCTCCCCCTCCTCCTGAGGAAGAAAACATATTTATTTTACTATAGCAACCAACTCTTCGTGATGTATACAGCTGATCACTTTTATTATATACAAATGATCACTTTAACTATTTACAGATGAAATGAATTGTATTCAGTTTTGGATAGTTCTTGCTTCCTTGAAGATAAATTTCAGGAGAAAAATTTTACATACATGTGTTATCTGTTTCTCTTGGAGTATGATTTTTGGGTGTCACACTCTTTGCTTAATGCTGTGACTTGGGCTTAGCAAACATTCAACATTCATTATTCAATCTAAGGATTAGTTGTTCCATCAGCACATTATAATATCTAACTGTGAGTTGGCAAAAATGCATCATCTGTGTGCTGTGGGTTTTCTATCCCTGTTCATTCTAACATGATAATGGACACACGGGGCTCAAAATGCAATTTTTATACACAAAGCAGTTAGCTTTCAGCAACAGCATAATAAAAACTTTAAAAAACTTTAATTCACATTACTTGATGTGTGATGTGAGGAAGTGAAAAGACATGACATGTTTACGCTTATTTTATCTACTGATCAGCACTGATAGGTACAACAAATGATACAGCAAGACCTCAGTGCAATTAAAATGCCTTAAGCCTCACATAACTATGCAAGGGAGGAGCAGAAGAGACAGGAATTCAACAGAGTACAGATCTAGGAGTGTCCAAAAGTAGCCTGGGTTAAGACAAAGGCCTGGTTAAACCAGTAGCATGGCAACCTAATGATGAGGAATAACAGTTTTATTTTTGGAATAAAGTAAAACATCAAGGACTACAAGGCAATTCTTGTTTGCTAATAGATCTATTGCTGTTGTGGAAATCTGTAAGCATCAGCTGTTAACTGCTTTCTTTGGAGAGAGGTATGGTTGCTTGGGAGGAGGTGGGACTTCTAGCATGAAGTGAAGGAAGTCAGAGTTACAAATAAGCCACGCTTAAATTAAAAACTCTTCAATTGGGCCTGGCGGCATGGCCTAGCGACTAAAGTCCTTGCCTTGAACACCCCGGGATCCCATATGCTCCACTTCCCATCCAGCTCCCTGCTTGTGGCATGGAAAAGCAGTCAAGGACGGCCCAAAGCCTTGGGACCCTGCACCCGTGTGGGATACCGAACGAAGTTCCTGGATGCTGGCTTTGGATCGGCATAGCATCGGCCGTTGCACTCACAAGTGAAGCATCGGACAGAAGATCTTCCTCTCTGTCTCTCCTCCTGTCTCTGTATATCTGAGTTTCCAATAAATAAATAAATCTTTAAAAAAACAAACAAAAAAATAAAACTCTTCAATGAAAAATTTAGTCAAATAAAGACCTTAAAGGTTGAATTTAGCTTATTATAAGAGTAATACCACTGATAACTTGGGTTGGGATAAAACATGAAAAAAAAAAAAAAAACACAACATGAAGATAGCCAAGTCAAAATGCCAGGACGGAGTTTCACTTTAACTCCAAGGGAGATTTAGAAATGTTCTTTGGGCCCGGCGCGGTGGCGCAAGTGGTTAAGTCCTCGCCTTGCACGCCCGGGATCCCATATGGGCGCCGGTTCTAATCCCGGCAGCCCCGCTTCCCTTCCAGCTCCCTGCCTGTGGCCTGGGAAAGCAGCCGAGGACGGCCCAAAGCTTTGGGAACCTGCACCCGCGTGGGAGACCCGGAAGAGGCTCCTGGCTTCGGATCGGCATAGTATCGGCCCGTTGCGGCTCACTTGGGGAGTGAATCATCGGATGGAAGATCTTCCTCTCTGTCTCTCCTCTCTGTATATCCGCCTTTCCAATAAAAAATAATAAAAATAAATCTTAAAAAAAAAAAAAAAAAAAAAAGAAATGTTCTTTGATTCAGCTGCCTTTAACTTGAACAGACTCATAAAAGCCAACGCTGGCTTTTGTTTCCCAGGAAACAAAAAGTCATAGAAATGTACTGTCTTTTCCGGCAAACATGAGATAGAATTCAACTACCCTATTTACTTGATCTCAATTGCATGATAAATGTGAAAAATCTTCAAAACATTCATTGACAAAGCTATGTATGGATTTCAGGGTTTTTTGCACAAAAATACATTTTAAAAGAATACATTTTATTTTTCCACAAACTTCTGAATGTCCCTCTGTACAACACGAGAACCACTTGCAAATGGATCGCTTATTAAGTTACAGATGAATGTGATGTTCCATGAATTTTTCTGGTGAGATGGTAAAAGATGATGGTAAAATCTGAGAATTACAAAGTGTGTAGGCAGCTTCTGGGGAATGAACTTTTATTCACCACCTACTTCCACTGCTGAAGCCTGAGGGTTTTTTTAACAGAAAAGATCTAAATTACAATTAAGAGGCATTTGTAACATTCATTTACCCTGGAATCCTTGTGTTATTGCTGTGTTTTTTCCCTGATGGCATCAAGGTTGTCATGGGAACAAGGAAATCAGAAGCTTAGAGCATCTAGTGCTCCCTTCAAACCTTCAGTCATCATCAAAGAAACAAAAATATCGAAAATCTGAGACAAGCAAACTTGTCTTGGGCATGGGGGCAAATTCTGACAGCTTAAGAAGAATGAAGGTTGATTTACAGAAGAGGGGCCAGGAGAGGAGGGGAAATGACAATTCTTGAGAGAAAGAAATCAATGCTTGGCAAACAAAAGTATTAAAAGATCGTATTATTACACCTGACCCTCTTTAATAGCAACCAAAAAGAGTATCTGTTACCCCTCAACCTGATAATTAAAAACAAGAAAAGAACTGATGTAGAACCACAGCAGAAACAAAAGAAACAATTAAGAGGCAAATTGTCTTGTGGTCTCAATTAGTGGCAAGGTGACCTAAGAGAGGTTCACAGCAGAAGAAATACATAATGACTCTTTTTAAAATAAGCCAAGCATATTATTTTAAATGAACCATTGGAAATATGGAAAAATGTGTAGCATAAGCGAAAATTGAATTGCATGATGGAATTCAAGCACAAATTACCGTTTGTTTATTTTGCAATCCCTTTTACAAGAAGGTCAGAGAACTCAATACTGTATTAAAATGTAATTTTTATGCCTGGGAGCCTAGTATTGTTGCTTAAGTAATAATTCTCTTTAAGTGGAAAAGAAAGATCAGCCTAGCTATGAGCTTTTGCACAATCAATGCTTCTCTCACAAAAATCTCCAATATTTCTGAGGATTTTCTAACTGGTCTCCATGTTTTTTTGGCCTGCAAAAAAATGTACAAGTTAAAGAAAATATTTATTGTTTGGAGGAATGAACTGACTAAAACTTGTTTACTTTGCTATCAATTTGGAGGGAATATGGTATACATTTATAAGTTTGCCTTATTGTACATGGAAGAGAGGAAAAGAACATAAGGGAGATAAATGCTATTTTCTTCTTATTCAAGAATATACTTAGCAGGTGGACTGACATTTTTAATCATTGGTTTCAAATGGTTGGTTTTGGGGGTAAAACAAGTGCTTTTAAGTGCCACTTGAGTTTTAAATCCGAGAGGATGTGGGTTATAGTATGTTTTCAACTCTGCTTCTTTATTTCTAGGTAATAGAAAGGTGACTTATAACTAGCTATTAAAAATGTTTAGAGAGAAAACAATATGGCAGAATAGGGTAAGGACATGTTTAAACAGAAAATCATCAGCCAGGGTGAGCAGAGAGGCTGTGATCCTGGGAAATAAGAGAGGACAGGGCAAGGCAGAGGGACATCTGGAGACCCGTGGACACAGGGAAAAAGAGGAGACAATGAAGTGGTGTTACATTGACCAGATACCCCAGCAGCAGTCAGCGATCTGTGATCAGAACTCCATCAGATGGCAGGTGGGAAGTAGAGTGCACCAGGAGCTCATGAGGAGAACCTAGCCATAGATGCCTGTCCTGCTGATTTGCTTGCTTTAACCATGAGCAGAAACAGAGTGGCAGAGTCCAAGCAGGCAAGTGCAGGAACATGGTAGATTTCACAGCTTAGACCCAACTGGTACAACATTTGGGCACCATTTTATGTACTGAGGAATAGGCTGTGGGGGACTGGAGGAACAACCATTAGCTGCACAGTCACTGAGCCAGGGGATGACTCACTTCCAGCTCATCGCATTGCACTGGTCTCACAGGGACAACAGAACTGGAGACAATGGTGGAAGTCTAGCACAAGAGCCCAGAGCTGAAAATTGGAGGCAGCAGTGGCACAAATGACTGCAAACAAAGAACCGGGTACCAAACACAATAAGTAAAACTGACCTGTAGACCTGTGAGTAACACGTCTTAGAAACCTGCCCCAAGGTGAAGTATTTGCTAACCAGAAGTATAATGACCAAGAGCAAAAGAAGAGACAGAGGCACAATGGGTTTGTGATGCATTCCCTGCAAAGCAGCAAAAGCCTCCCAGAGTTAACTGAGAAAGACTCTGAGGAAATGGGAGATAAAGAATTTTAAAAACTTGTTATAAAACTTCTTAGCAACAATAAGAAGCACAAACAGGAGTTCAAGGAATTTAAGGAAAATGTCACACAGGAAATAGCAAAACAAAATGAAGTCAAATTAATAGAAATGACAGGCATCATGGAGCAAATTAAAAATTCAGGAGAGGACTCCATGCTTGGGGCCCTGGCTCTCGCTATTGTGACCACGCAGTGAGCCAGGCCTGGGCAGGCCTGGGCTCCAGAGGCTTTCCCTTCCTGGCAAGTATGCTGAGAGGGGAACTCTGGAGAACAGGACAGGCCTGGGCTCCAACCACTGCCAACATCGTGTGGTGGGTGGGACCAGGAGGGTACAACCTTGGGGTCCAGGTAAGAGAATGTCCAGCAGCCTGTTGGCTGCTGGGAGGTCCCGGGCCAGGTCAGACTCCATGCTTAGGGCCCTGGCTCCAGCCATTGCGACCACACAGTGACCTGGGACCAGACGGTCAGTGTACCCTTTGGTGCCAGGCTCTACCTGCTGGCCTCCTGGTGCTGAGCTCTGGCATCTTGGGGATATGGAATTGCTGCCTAGGTGCATCCATGTTGAACCCACAGTGCTTGTGGGTTGCAAATCAATCCTGACGGACTCCCAACAACAGAATAACTTTTCCTTGAAGGTAAGCAAGGGTACTGAGACCTGGTGGTTTGGAGGAGAGAGACCAGATGATCTGTATGGGTCAGACCACCCTACTTGTGAGTCCTGTGTAGAATTTGTTATCACTGAACAATGCTGACTACCACATGCCAGTCCATGCGAAAGCATCATCATTTTTAATATTTTTCATGTTAAAGTCTGTATTATATGATATAAGAATGGCTACATCATTTTATTTGTCCTTTCCATTAGCTTGGAATATCATTTTCCTCCCTTTCACTTTTAGTTTCCGCATATCTTTGTTGGTGAGATATGACTCCTGTAGGCAGTAGATAGATGGGTTTTGTTGTTTGATCCCTTCCCCTAATCTATGATGCTTGATTGATGAATTTACGCCATTTACATTCAGGCTTAATACCAACAGATAGTAATTTGGTCTTGTCATTTTATCAATGAATTGTTCATTCTTTGATTTAGTTTATTTTTTGCACATACTATTTTCCTCTCTTGGCTGGAATTTTTTTTAACAGAAACAATGAAAATAGAGATGCAATATCATATCATGGGAAAACACAAGCGATAGAGTTGTAAAGTCCTTGTTTGAAAGTCAGACTTGTCGACGACTACCTATGGCTCTTTAGCAAATCACTAAATCAAATTCTCATATTCTTCCTTAACAGTAAGGGAAATGCTGTCTTATAGCAAATAGCTCCCAAATTCACTGACTCAACACATTGAAGCTTATTTCTCATTTCTGATATGATCAAATACAGTTTGAACACCTATCTTCAGCAGCTTTCCTCAAAAACTAAGATTAACAACTCACAGAACAAATCTGGCCAGTCCTGGTTTTCAAACAATTTCACTGGAACACAGCTATGCCCAGTCACTCATATACTCTCTATAACTACAATGACAAAGTTGAGTTGTTTCAACAGGAAAAATATTTACAGTTCATAAGCGAAAAATATTTACTAGCTGGTCCTTCACAGAAAAAATGTCCCCATACTTGCTCAGAGTATTAAACAGGGATCCAGACTCCTTCAAATCATTGTTCCACAAACATTGAGTCTTTTACCATGACCTACTCAAATAAGAGAGAGAATATGGTAAAGACATGCTATGTACTTCACTGCCTTCATCAAAAAGTGAAATGTATCACTTTTCACTTCTCATTCTATAGAAAACAGACATACAGCCAATACAATCATAAGGCAAGTTGGGAAATTTAGAAGCTATCTTTAAACTTTCTGTTAATTGGGGAAGATAGCACAAGAATGTGTGGTACAGCATGTCAAGTCACTACCTGCAACGCCAGAATCCCAAACTCATCTAATAGAAATAAAAGTTTAAACAGGTCAGTTTCCAAAGAAATCAAGTTTTAAAAGAAAATCTGATAAAGCAGTAAAGCTCCTCCATGAAGGAATCCAACTAAAATTTCAAAGATGATAAATATCCCAATGATTCTTAATTTCCAGAAAACCAAAAAAGGAAACGTTTCAAATAAAATTTATTAGGTAAATCAAATACTGGCAAGTAAACCTGACAAAAAATTTGCAAGAAAATTACACATCAATCCAAGTTATGGATGTTGATGTAAAAAACCAAATGTGAGGTCTGCACTTTAGCACAGATGAGTTAAGCCATCACCTATGGGTAGTGGTTTGAATATTGGCTGCTCCAATTCTAATCCAGTTCCCTGCTAATGTCTTTGGAAACCAGTGGAAGACCATCCAAGTGCTTGAGCACCTGCAGCCATGTGGGAGACATAGATCATGCTCTAGCCTCCTGCCTTCACCTTGATCAAGTTCCAGACATTGGAGTCACCTGGGGAGTGAAAACAAAGTCACTCTGGCCCTCCTTCTCTAACACTGCCTTTCAAATAAATACATCTTAAAAAATAAGAGAGAGAAACCTAAATGAAACACAAGCATATTTAATCTAACAATATACAGTTAAAGTCATTGAGTTGTATGCATACTTTATTTTTTAAAACTTACACATTTTTATTAGCAAGGCAGAGTTACAGAAAAAGGAGAGATAGACCTTTTCTATCTGCTGGTTCACTCCCCCAAAGGGCCACAATGGCCAAAGCTGAGTTGGTCCAAAGCTAGTGGGCCATTATCTGCTGCTTTCCCAGGAATATTAGCATGGATCTTGACTGGAAGTAGAGCAGTGGGAACTCAAACTAGTGGTCATACGGGATGCCAGCACCACAGGTGGAGGCTCAACCTACTATGCCACAGCTCTGACCCCCTACCAATATGTTTTACAAATCAGACACCATGGATTTCTAGGATCACACCTGGAGTCAATGCTAGAAAATCCATTAATACAGTTAACTATATTATTAAATCTAATAAGACAAATATAATTACATAAGAAAATGCTAAAATTGTGGCTTAAAACTTCAACTCTAAATGCACTGAATAAAACAGCTTTTGCTGCATGCATCCTTAATCTGATAAATCAACGTAAAGGTCAGAATCTTTGTTAATGGGAAATTAATAGACCATTTTCACTGAAATAAAAAAGTACTCTCTCCTTTACTGTTCGGCACTGTGTCAGAAGTATTTTACAATTCAGTGTAATATAAGAAAACAATCAGAGGCTTAAAAGTCGAAAGAAAGAAGTATATAAGCTCTATTTGAGATGGTATCATAGTATTCCTTTAAAATATCAAGAGACCCATCTTTCTATTGTTGAACA
Source organism: Ochotona curzoniae (assembly GCF_017591425.1). Lineage (NCBI taxonomy): Eukaryota > Metazoa > Chordata > Mammalia > Lagomorpha > Ochotonidae > Ochotona > Ochotona curzoniae. Next base: position 12,013,263 of record NW_024465023.1, on the reverse strand, counting down.
CCCTGGAATCAGCAGATGGTTCAAAGGTTGGATTCCTGCCACCCACAGGGGAGAACTGGATCGAGTTTCTGATTCCCAGCTTTACCCTAGACCACAATTGGCTATTCCATTTGTGTAATGAACAAGCAGAAACAAGCTTTCTATATTTTTTATCTTTCTGTCATCCTCCCTCCCAAATATATTATATATTTTTTAAAAATAATAAAACCCTTTTAAAGTTTGAATTATAAAAATCAGAAAGATAGCAAGATATATAAAAACACAAAAATCAAATAGAAACATACATTAAAAACAGAAATAACAGAAGATATAATGAATGAGAAATCATCAACAAAATATATACCATGGAAAAATCTTAGGCAATTCACAAAGTATAATTTAAACAGAAAAAAGGATTTGAACAAATGAAAACTGTTTTATTCTTATACAGAATAAATCATCATTACACAGATGTTAATTCTCACTCAAATGAATATATATGTGAGCATGAACCACATGAAATGGCAGGTTGCAACTCTGTTATCAAAGGCTGGTGTTGTGCTACAGACTGCTACAGGATATTGTGCCAACATCCTATACGTTAAGCACTGGTCAACTAGTGTGTTTTGTACTCCAGCTCTCTGCCAATGAGCCCTGGAAAGCAACAGAAAATGATTCAAGTGCCTAGGCCCCAGGAGCCCAGATGGGGATGGTTGGTTCAAATTTCTGCTGTTGCTTCTGACCCAGCGCCCCGCTGAAACCATAGAAACAGAAGCAAACCATTTTGTTGCAAATGGTAGGATTTTATTCTTTTTAATGGCTGAGTAATATTCCATAGAGTAGATGTACCACAGTTGCTTTCTCTATTCCTGTTTCAACTGGGTTGCTTCCACGTCTACACTATTGTGGATTGTGCTGCTATAAATAAAGGGTTGCAGGTTGCTTTCCCATATGCTGATTTCACCTCCTTTGCATATATTCCCAGGAATGGGATAGCTGGGTCAAATGGTACTGACTTCCAAAATGGTAGGAAGTGATATTGGGGAGGCACAAAGGGGAATGAAAGTGAGGGAAAACCCTATACCTCAAAACTATATTATAAATAATAACAAATATAATAAAAACATAATTTTTGAAAATCTGCCTTTCAAATAAAAAAATTTAAAGAAAAAGCAGTGGAAGACAGCCCAAGTGCTTTAGTCCCTGCCACAAGTGTGGGAGACCTGGATGGAGTTCCAGGCTCCTGGCTTTGGCCTGGCCCAACCCAGCTACTGCAGCCATTTGGGAGTTAATCAGCAGGTGGAAGATCAGTATCCTTCTCTCTCCCTCTCACTTGCTCTGCTTCTTTCTCTAACTTTCAAATAAAAAATCCCTATCTTAAAATACTTAGGATAAGACTCTACTGGCAACTAGGTCTGGGTACAACCCAGACCTGATTTGGATGGAACCCACGGAATGCTGAGTCCATACTGTTTTCCTGGTAGGGAAACAGCTTCCTTTTACTGTGCTTTCAAAGGCAGCAGAGGATGACCCAGGTATTTGGGCTACTGCCACCCTTATTGGAGATAAGACAGAGTTTCTGGCTTCTACTTTTGACCTGTTCCTGGCTGTTGCAGCAATTTGGAGAGTAAACCAAAAAGTGGAAGATCCTTCTATGTCTACCCTGCTAATAGATATATGTTTAAAAACAAATAAAACAGTTACTTCATGGTTAAACTTGTTAAAGCCAAATTAGAATGGAGACCAGGACAAAAAACAACAACAAAACAATCCTAAGCAAACAAAACCAACTAGGCCTCAAAAATAGCTTTAATGTTGCTTAAATTCCAAGCATCAGCAAAACCTAACTTGGGACATAACTGCAAATATAGGCAAAACTTAACTTGGGTCATTTCTAATAAATGCTTACATTAATAAGCATTAATAAGACTTAACCTCAAGCAATAACATGCAGTCAACTAAATTATGTGACTAGGGATTTTTCAACAAGATCTGTAAGAGTCAATTATGTAACTGCAAACTAACAAAATGTCTTTATATTACTTCCATATTTTCACAATAAATATTTGTGACATTTTATCATTCACTGACACCTAGTTCTGTCTCCTACTCTAACACACAAATTGCTACTAACTCAAATAAACTCATTTATATTTTGTGCCTCAGTCTACCTTTAGCAAACCTATACTTTTACCTAAGAGCAAATAAGTATCAATTTATGATTTCTTTTGTTCTTTATTTAGAGAGAAATAAGAAACTAGCAAAAAAAAATGTTGCTGATTGAGATAGGGATAAAGAAAAAGAGATCAAACAGATCAAATTGGGTCTTTTCTGAATACAACTTCTTTTTAAAGAGTTTTCTTTTTTATTTGAAAGGCACAGTTAGTGAGGAAGAGAGAGAGAGAGAGAGAGAGAGAGAGAGATGCTCCATCTGCTGGTTAACTTCCCAAATGGCTGCAACCAGCCAAGGCTGAGACTATCCAAAGCCAAGACCAAGAGCTTCTTCAGGGTCTACAACATGAATGAATGTAGTGGCCCAAGCACTTAAGGCATGTTCCACTGCTTCCCTAGGCCATAAGCAGGGAGCTTGATCACAAGTGGAGCAGCAGGGAGTTCAGTCAGAAGTAGAGTAGCCGGGTCAAACACTGGGGCTTCACCTGCCAGTGCTGCAGGTGAACGCTTAGCCTATATGCCACAGTGCTGACCTCTGAATATAGCTCTTAAAATGGTTAAGTTTTGAGCCATCTGAATGTCTTACATACACAAAAATACATTTTCATCAAAGAGAAAACTTAGGCGTGAATCATTTGCTTTTATTATTAAGAAGCCCATATCCTGTATCAGAGCACCTGAGTCAGTTCAACTACTGACTTTGGCTCCTGATTCTAGCCTCCTACCAATGTAGACCTGGGAAGTAATCATGATGGTTTACAAAACTAGGTGGGAGACTTTGAGCTCCTGGCTCCCAGCTTCTGCCTGGCCCAGCTCAGCCCTGGCCATCGTGGACATTTGGAATTGGAAAAGAGGATGATAATTTTCCCTGGGTGTCTATCTCTTTCTCTCTAATAAGGGGAAGGGAAAGCAGACATTTAGCCTAGCAGCAGTTAAGCAGTTGGAGCACCACATTCCATACTAAAGTGCCTGGGTTCAAGTCCCAGCAAACTTCTAATTCTAGCTCCTTGCAAACACAGACTCTGGGAGACAGCAGATGATGACTCACATAATTGGGTCCCTGCCACCCACGTGAGAGACCTGGATTGAATTATTGGCTCCAGGTGGGTGGAAGGGAGCCAACTACTTAAACCATCATCTGCTGGTTGTGAGGGCATGTATTGGTAGGAAGATAAAAGTGGGAATAAAGCTGAAACTCAAACCCAGGCACTCTGATATGGGATATAGGAATACAAGCAGCAGCTTAACCTGATACACCACAACACCCACACCAAGAAATTTTAACCTCAATCATTGAAATAGCAGGAATGTCAACATTTTATTTTGCTGCTGTGTTGTATAATTTGGATAAATAAGAAAGCAAATAGTTAACACTTTGGGGACCACAATTTCAAATGTTGGAGAAATACAAATATGACAAAAAGCCTCCATGACATTAAATGTGAATTGAAAATGTATTTCAAACAATTTAGTCCATATTAACACAGTTATATGTCACATAACATTTTGGTCGATGACAGAATGTATATGAGGGTGATCCCATAAGATTATATTGTTTAGTGACCTTGTAGCCTCCTTAGTTTGTGTAAGCACATTCTGTGATGTTTGTACAACCAGAAATCTCCTCAATGCACTTCTCAGGGCATATCCTTCATTAAGCAACACACAACTGTATATAGTGGCTTGTCATTGTAATGCACTAGGAATAGTGACATACTAATGTTCCTGAATATAGAAAGCACCCATATTCTGACGTGTAAGAACTATTTACCACTACCATGAATCTATATGAGTAAAATGGCTGAATTCACATCTGTGGCAGGGAGAGTATAAGGGGATGCTGAATCATTTTGTGCTAGAAAACAAATAAAGGTTTAAAGAATCATAAGGACATGTCTAAAAGATATAGAAATCAGTGTGATAGGGCTGATACTGGCCAACCTACAGAGAATCTGAACATCAAAATAATAGTGATTCTTACTGATAATAAACCACCAGAAAATTTTACGACATGAATTCACAGTGGTAAAGCACAATTTTTTTAAAACTGCCATATTTAGAGAATCCATAGTTCATTCATAGCTAATCAGGGAAATTCTTCTTTACAAATGAAAGCCAGCTAATGAAAGACAGAAAAGTTCCAATTCTGCAACATCCAGTTTTTGATATAGTAAATATTACAGGTCAAGGACACTACCTATAGCCAAGCCCAAGCATTTTAGGGCCACTACTCTTGCAGAGGATTCCAGGCTCTAGGGATACAAGGTCAATGTTACATACCTTTAAAAGAATGCCTGGTGAAGTTAGACAGATTCTAAGCCCTTGAGTTGTGGTATTACCATTCTAGGGACTTAAAACACAAGCTGGATATAAAGGTAAACATGTAAATACATATATTCTCACAGACGAACGGTATAATGAAGACTAGCACATGAGAAGGTGAAGACATATTGCAGTATACATTGCTACTCCCTAATCAAAGATGGACTCCCAATGAGACTGTTAAATATACATTAACAATAGGATAGTAAGAGTTTATAGCATTGTTTATACATACAATGCCATGATACACTTGAAAAGCAGAATGTTGGATTTGTTACTGTTGTTAATGAGCTATACAATTGCAATTTAGAGTAAAACACTGGGGGAGGGGATAAAGAATGAGGAGCTAGGACCAGGAAGTGAGGGGGTAATTCCTATACCTGTAATGCCATGTCATGAAAAATGAACAAAAGAAAAAATATGTAAATATAAGTATAAATCAAGAAAAGGATAGCCCATGCCTGGTCCTTCAGGATAAACTAGTGGGGAAAGATGGCCCATAATGCACCTGAGCTATGTCCAGTTCTAGCTCCCCCAAGCACACCAGCTATCACAAACTGGGACAATTATAGAGCCTATTGATGGTGTGCGTGAGGGCTCATTTGGTTTGTGGTAAAATGGGTCTCAGGAGAATGATCTAGCTGAGCTCCCGTTTCTAGTTCCTAAATTCTCTAAATGTTTACTGTATAGATTTTTTCCTTTCTTTTAGGAAAAATGTTAGAGTAATAATTTACTATGCACTAAATCAAAATTATGGGAACAAAGAGACCTTCCAATTTAGGAGGGTTTTATTAAGCTGTTACAGATGTCAGCCAAAAGCAAAAGGACAAGTCCTGGGATACATCTCCTAAACTATGAGCAGCATGACTAAACAGCAAGACTGCAGACAGGAAAATGCCCACAGATTTTAAAAGCAAGAGTACTTTTTTAAAGATTTATTTTACTTATTTGAAAGGCAGATTTACACATACACATCTTCCATCTGCTGGTTTGTCTCCCTAATGACTGCAACAGCATCGACTGGGCCAAGCTGAAGTCAAGACCCAGGATCTTCTTGTTGTTCTTTCACATGAACAAGGAGCCAAAGGAATTCAGACATTGTTCACTACTTCACCAGGTGCATTAGCAGAAAACTGCATTGAAAGTTAAGCAGCGAGGTCTTGGACCAGTGTCCATATGGGATGTTGAAGTGACAGATGGTGGCTTTATCCGCAGTGTCACAGTACCAGCCAACACCTCCTTAAAATATATATGTATATATATTTTAATATATATTGTAAATAAAATATATATTTAACATCTATTTTAATATTTGCTATCATTATATAGCATATATTATGTAGCATATATTATGTAAGCATAATATAGTATATATTTTACATTAGAATATTATTATATAACATATATTATAATATATAATATGTATTATATAATGTGTAGTATTAATTACTTAAAATATATGTAACATTATTTAGTATATATTATATATTATTTATTTAAAAGGCAAAGTTACAGGGTTTGGAGGGCATCAGAGACAGAAGAGACAAAAGATTTTATATTTAAAATTTGGGCATAAAAGAGCATGAATTTCTTGCATTGACTCTACATTACATTGGGCAAATTCTGGTAAGAAATGCTGATTGCTTCTGGGCTTGTTTAGTTGGTTGACTGGTTTTGCAAGCAAGATGTGATTGAGCCTTGATAGTCCTTTCTTTACAGGCCAAAGAGTGGAGATTATTTATGTTTTTTGCTTGTTTTCTTTTTGCAGGCTTGGCCTGGAACTGTCAGTTAGCTAAGTCTCTCATCTTTGTTTCAATCCTACAATCTATAATTAAATTCAAGACAACTCAAAATTCTCTTAACCTCAAAGTGTGGTCCATGGACCACCAGCATGAACATCACTCCAGGGGACTGTGTAAAATGAACATGTAAATACTGTGCACATTGGACAGTTAGCATATTCATTTTGAACATTTCTCAATTCCATGATAATAATCTAAACACTCACTTTTATTTTGAAATATGAAATGTTATTGATAAATATATTCACTCTTCTAAGTAATAAAACACTACAAAACTTATTGTCACACCACACACTACGCTAGGTTCTATGCAATAAAGCACTACACACCTTACTATCATACCATACAACATGCTAGGGTCTGAAGATTACTTGGTCCCCAAATCTATGTAGAAATGTAAACCTTGTAAGATTGTATGATACAGACGCTGTGACATAGCATCACCTTGCAGCCCCAGCATCCCATATGGGCAGCAGTTCTAATCCCAGGTGCTCCACTTTCATTCTGGCTCTCTGCTAATGTATCTGCGAAAACAACTACTTGGACATCTGCCCATACATGGGAGACTAAGAAGTGGCTCCTGACTTCATATCAGCCTAGCTCTGGCTGCTGCAGCCATTTGGAAAGCAGACATGTAGATCAAATATATCTCTTTCTGTGTATGTCTCTCCATAAATCCTACCTTTCAAATATATAAATGAATCTTAAAGAAACATTTTTAAACATGTAAGTTAATAACACTGAGAGGGTGGAAACTCTAATTTTAGGAGGTGGGGCCTTGTGAGAGGTCCTTAGTTGTGTTCCCTTGGAAGGTAGTTCTCATGAGAGGTTGTCATAAAAGCATGAGTTTGAGTCTACTCTTCCTCTTGAATTACCTAAACCTTCAAAATTGTAAGCAAAATAAACCTATTCTCTGCATAAAGTCAGCTAATTCAGTTATTTCACAGTAGTAACACAAAGATATTATACTTTATAAAAAATGTACCTTATGTCACCTAAAATAACATTGTAAAGGCAGATAATTTGCAGGCTCCTCAAAATTGCTATTGAATTTGACTCTTCAGTTTAATATTCTCTGGTGGCTCTTCTACACATTACAGACCTTGAGAAGGCCATGTAGGACATGGACTTAGAAAGGTAGTGGAGATTATTGGCGCGTGATGAGTGAAATTCAGAGCTGCGGAAGATGGTTCCTGGAATTTCTGAGATTCTCTGTTAAGTGTGCACTCCACTCTTTTCTTCTGTCTCCCAAACCCACATCAGCACCTTGGGAACAAATGCTTCCTACTTCTGAGAATGTGAGAGGAAGCCATCTACATATCAAAATTCTAAAGAACTAATTCCAACACTCAAAATTTTAAGACTTAAGTAGATGTTGCAGGAATAGCTGTGGGGAGATTATATAAACTCTTTGTACCTCAATTTCCATTTCTGACTTGGGGATAATATAGTATAGTCAGATCTCATATTCAAAAGATTCAACTAACCACAGATCAAATATATTCAAGGGATAGGGCACAATGCCAGCATAGGCCTGGAAGGGATGGGCCTGCAATGCCAGCATCCCATACAGACACTGGTTCAATTACCAGTTGCTCCACTTCTGATTCAGCTCCCTTATTATGGCCTGAGAAAGCAACAGAGGATGGCTTAAATCCTTGGGTCCCTATACCTACATGGGAGACCTGGAAGATACGCCTGGCTTCAGACCATTCCAGCTCCAGCTATTATGGTCATTTCAGAGGTGAACCAGCACGTGGAGGATGTCTGTCTCTCCCCTCTCTGTAACTCCAATAAAAACAAATAACTTTTAAAAATACTCAATAAATGTATTGAACATGTACAGCAATATAACTATTCACACAGTATTTATATTGTGTCAGATATTGCAAGTAATTTAGAGATAATTTGAAGTACATGCAAGGACCACACAGGTGCTGTGCAAACACTGTATCTTTTTAAATAAGGGACTTGAGAATCCATCAACTTTGGTAGCCACAGGGGATCCTACAACCATCCTTTACGCATACTGAAGGATGAATACATCTATCCCAAAGGGTTTTTGTAAAGATTAAAAGAACCAAGGAGATTCAAAATGGAAGAATAGGGTAAGGACACCTTTGAACAGATAGAGAAACATTAGCCAGTGTGAAGCAGAGAGGGCACATTCCAGGAAACAGGAGAGGACAGAACAACAGCAGAGGCTTACCTGGAGACTAACAAACACAGGAAAGCAGCAGACACAAAAGGAAAGCATTCAGTGGTATTACAATGACCTATAACCCAGTGGCATTCAGTGAACAGCAATCTGAACTGCACTGGCTGCCAGAACTCCACCAGCAACAAGGTGGAAAAGGCATTCACAAGTGCTCAATAGGTGAACCCAGAAAAAGAACACCTCGTCCTGTTGGTCTGCTTTATTCGACCAGGAGCAGAGACAGAGTGGCAGGTACAAGACAGGTGGTACGGAAACAGGGTGGATTTCAAAGTCCAGTCTGCCACCGAAAACCAATCTGGCACAATTTTCTGTAGGGAGGCAAAGGCTAAGGGACAGGACTGCACATGCACTGAGGTGGAAGTGAAATCATTTTTGACTAGGTGAATTTTAACAACATAGCATCCTACAGGTTCAACCCAAGATAGGTCCCCTCAGACCTGACGGCCAGCAGATCAAGAACTCTAATACTGGCACATCTGGCACCATTTATTAAGAGTGAGGCAAGGAATTTAAGACTACAGCAGACAAAAGTAATCACCACATGTGCTGAGATGGGAGCGATCTCAGTGCTTTGCACTGGTCTCACAGGAAAATAATGCCGACTATGGCATTGTATGGCTCAAAATAAGTTCATGTGGTCCCAAACCTAACAGGTAACAGGTTCCAGCAAGATCAGTACCAACAATAACCCAGCTATATAGGATACCTGGTGTCTCCCTAATCCTGGGAACTGCTCTAACAGGAAGTCAAAGAAAGATTGTACAGACAAAGGTGCAGCCTCAGCACAGCATCACAGTAGGTGGAGACTGGTGAGCCAGGAGCTGGGGCTATGCAGACCATGGTGGAAATCTAACATAACAACATAGACCTGGAACATGCTGGAGGGAGTGGCATAAATGACTGCAAACAAAGAGCCATGACCCACTACAATAAGTAAAACTGACCTGTAGACCTGTGGGCGACACAGCTTAGAAACCTGCCCCAAGGAGAAGAATCTGATAAACAGAAGTACAATGACCAAGAGCAAAAGAAGAGACAGAGGTATAATGAATATTACTGAAGACTCCCCTGCAAAGGAACAAAACCCTTTGCCAATGTGAGAGCTAACTGAGGAAGACATCGAGAAAATTGGGGATGCAGAATTCAAAACACTTGTTATAAAACTTCTTATCAACAATGAGAAGCACGTAAAGCAGACATTCAAGGAATTCAAGAATATGTCACATAGGAAATGAATCAAATGAAAGCTGATATATCAGAAATGAAGAATACAGTGGAGCAAATTAAAAGTATAGTGGAGGAGTCTGCAAAATAGAATGAAGCAGGCAGAAGAAAGAATCTCAGAATCGGAAGATATTTCCTGTCACCAGGGGAAACACAAACAAAAAACTGGAAGCAGAGCTAGGCCAAGCTAAAAAGTATTCAAAAGTTAAGAGACACTATTAAAAGGCCAAATACAAGAGCTATGGGAGTCCCAGAAGGTGCAGAGAGAGAAACTGTAATTAGAGTTGTATTCAATGAAATAATAAGGGGAAAGTTCCCTAATCTAGAGAAAGAATTGGGAAATAACATTCAGGTGGGGCACAGAACTCCCAACAGCCTTGACCAAATGCAATCTTCACCATGACACATGATCATCAAACTCTCTTCAGTCGAACATAAGGAAAAGATGTTTGGATGTGAATGTGAAAAAAAATCAATTTACTGATAAAGGAATGACAATCAGACTTACAGGAGACCTCTGACAGGAAATCTACAGGCCAGAAGAGAATGGAGCAACATATTCCCGATTCTAAGAGCAAAAATTGTCAGCCCAGCATAATGTACCCAGCAAAACTTTCCTTTGTCTTTGAAAAGGAAATAAACTTCTTCCACAGTAAAGCAAACTTGAAAGAATATGCCTGTTCTAAACCTGCCCTACAAATGATACTTAAAGATATTCTCTTGACAGAGAAGAGGAATAGCGCCCACCCAAACCAAAGGCAAATGCTAAGAACATCTCAGTAAAATAACAGTAAAATAACAACAGAAGACTAAATCAATTGCCAAAATGATAGGACCAAATCACAACCTATTTTTATTAACCTTGAATGTAAATGGCTTAAATTCATCAGTCAAACATCATAGATTAGTAGACTGGATTAAAAACAAAACCCATCTATTTGTTGCCTACAGGAGACATATCTCACCAACAAAGATCCACAGAAACTATATCTCATGGATTTTGATTTTTTTTGTTAGTTTCATTTCTTCAAAATACTTTCTTCTTCATTAAATTCTTCAGTGACTCATAGATTACATAGAAGCATCATTTTCTTCAAGAAGGTTCCTGGTATTCTTTTATATTTCTTCAGTGACACATTAGTCATTCAGTAGCATGTTATTTAATTTCATGTTGTTTTTAATTTCTTTTTTTCTTTTTGTTGTGGACTTTGTTTTATGGCTTTTCAGTTAAGGAGATGTACTGTTAATGTATAATGGAGACTATCATATCAAGTAGCATGTTATTATCTTCAGGACATTGTAAATTTCTATTATTCTTCCTGTTGTTTATTTTAATTTGTGGTTTTTCATTTAAGGGGATGTATAGTAACTGTGTAATGGAGACTATCATATCCAGACGTGAGGATACAATGCAGTATGCATCTCTACTTCCAGATCAAAGATGGATTCCCAATGAAGCTGTTACTTATATCTTGACAATAGGATGCTGGACTCTTTCCCATTGTCCATGCCCGCAATGATGGACATATGACTGTGTGAAGAACTATACTAATAATATAGGGGAACTCGGGTGGTGGGGAGAAGGGACTTGAGTAGGAGGGAAGGGAAATCCCATGGTTTGTGGTTCTCAGGGATGAAGAGGTCACTAAGTTAACAAGATGGCGACTAACAGTTAAGGTCATTGGGTTGGGGAGCAATATGGAGGCCAAGGACAGAGCACTGGGCACGAACCAGGGCAGGGCTCAAGTTGTTTCAAACAAAGACTGATTGGCCCAGGCCATTTCACTCACCTGCCCCTGGCCAATGGGAGGTGGCTTCCGCAGTGGTGCTGATGACAATTGGCTCCTATTTCTCCCCTCCTGGAATTCCTGGAATTCCTGGCCTGAGGCTGTTTGCTATGCTATATAAGACTTTATATTTTCTAAATAATCTGGAGCTGCTTAGAGGGATCCCCTGCTGCATCTCTTTGTTTCTTATGTGCAGGCAGCCTTGTTGGCAGGCAGCAGGCTCACCCCCTCCAGCAATGGGGTACTAAAGGAATCTGTGGGTGAGAGACTCCACAAGGGTTTATCCAACTGTATCATAACATGATACTGATAATAATTAAAAAAGAAATAAAAAAGATTAAAAGCATCAAGTATCTGGGGCTTTTCCCTTTTTCTCTCCCCTTACCCCAGGTACAGAAAAAAATAATAATAACGTGTAAACAATGCTCATACCCACTTTCCTGTATCCTTTGACCATCTGTGCCATAATCAACTATGTAAAGATTGTCAAAATAAAATAATTACAAAAAATAGCATTAAGTATTATATCCAACAGCACATAACTAATAAACAGCGCACATATGATTTAGACCCAGGCAAGTGGCCCCAGCATCCATCAGTGATTCAGAACCCACTGATGATACAACTCTACAAAATACAGGAAAAAATTACAGAACCTGGAAGCCATCCTTCCTTCAGTCACAGCTTTGATGAACATTTTCTATATCTTTCGCACTTGTGATAATTCAGAATTATCAGAGAAGCTTTTGGGTTTTTCTGTCTGCTGTGAAAATCCAAGTTCAACTTGTATTTGTGCCCACACCTGGCACTGTGGCCATTCTCTGCGGACAATGCGAGCTTCAGTTACTTAAATCTCAGTTAATATAGTATGTCAATGGGTATATAAAAAATTTTGTTAGTAGCCACAAAAGTGCCTGGGAAAGATAACTAATCAAAATTTAACCATCACTTCATCTAATAACATAACAAGGAAAGTCTTGGAGATGAGTTTTCCAAACTGAATTCGTATTGTTTAACTATGATGTTTATGCTGTTGATGAAAAGTATCTTTAAAGCAAGGCAAGTCAAGGAGGAGGAAAGGAATAAATACGATATAAAAGTGAGGACAAGAGCAAGATAAAACCAATGAAAACTGCAGTGCGGTATGGATAAACACATAAGCTTTAAACTCAAACAACCCCAGATGAAGACACTGCTTGACTCCGCTAACTACCTTTATCGTTCAAGCTTCTAAGCCCTCATTTCCACAGTGGGGATAATACCATCAACTTCACAGAGATTTTCTGAAAGGGTCAAGAGAGAAGCAATGGAAAGCATTTGCATAGAGTCCTACAGATGGCATCCACTCAATGAATAGTAGCTGGTACTTTTTAGAGCATGGCAAGCATCATCAGATTTTTAAGAAGCAGATAGATGTAGATTAGTACACACAGCAATGAGGTATATAGGGTACAAAGAAAGTCAGTGTTTTCATTTACTGAAAAAATACTTGCCAAATGTAATATTTACAAACATCCTTGTTTGGGTTTGCTGCTAGTTACTTACAGAGCAAGTGAATGAAGGGAGAAACAGTCTCTACTTGAAGAGCTTCTGGTCAGCTCAGAGAACACACTACAAACCTAAGAGAAAAATCACTTTGTGCATAAACAAACACAATGCAAAGCCTTCCAGAATTAGGCTTGAGATCAGAATGAAAAGGTGACATAAACTTAGATTCCAAGTTTTGCACTGTATTCACATATGTTACTATTCTTTTGTCATTTCAGATAAGTCTAGTAATGAAAACTTAGAATAAGGTCAAGAATATGGTAAACATCATGGATGAGGTTTATATTTATTATGTCATTTATTAGCTGATTCAATATTGCTAACTATATCCACTTTTCAAATGATGCTGCCGAAACCCAGAGAAGTGAAACAATTTACCAAAGGTCACACAGCTAGTAAGACATCAAGCTGGAATTCAATATTATACAGTGTTCCAGAGTCCAGGTCTCAGGCTAACACCATATCATGTCAGATCTTGAATCCACTTCCAATCACAAAGACCATTTGTGTAGAGAAAAACGAAGGTAAACACAAACTAAACATTCAGTGTTGAAGGTTTTACTTTTCCTTGTCAAATACAAAGTGATCTAACCACCTGGAGACAGCGCTAGAAAGAGAGCAGCTCTATAGCCACTCTATTTGAAGTGCAGAGTGCTGTACAGTTGTTGAGCTTCCTCTTAGTCCCACATGGTCAAGGAGAACTCACAGCATCTGTGGATATACTAGGTCTGTGCTCCCAAGGCCTTGAACAGTAGCTCAGACTTGTCAAGCCTGTTGCAAAGTGTGGCTAATCAATTACAGCAGCCAGAAATAGAATGTATTCATGAGGGCAACACTGGCCCACAGAGCAAGACTATTTCAGCGGAGAAAAAAAAAAAAAAAAAAAACTTGCCGCTCAACCTCAACTTTCACCCCGATTTCCCATCAGCAGCCCTAGAGAAGTAATTTTCAGCTTAGTCTCTTGCTGATAGTCATCTGCGTCACAAGACTATTACCCACCATGTGCCTTCCTACTTAACTCAATGTGTTCTAAGTCTGATAACCAAGATCACTACAGAGCCACTCCAGACTAGAATTAATAGACTCAATTGTATTTCAGCCAAGAGGGGGCTGTTTATAGGTCAGTATTGAGATAATCAGCCAGGCAGCCTATGCCTCTGCCACCTCTGCTGTTGCTGCTACTGCCAGCCGTTTCATAACCTGTGAAAATTCAAACATATTTATTGACAAACAGAAGTGACAACTGAAATGCTAGGAAACTCAACCTATTTTCTTATTCAACATGGGACAAAACAAGTAGCCTATTTTCAGTGTGGTTTTATTTTTTCTTCCAATTCCTCCTCCTGTATATTTCGTATTAAATCTCAGTCTTGAAGGCTGAGGAACAATATTAAGTGAACAAGTGCTTTCCCAGCCTGAGTTAGCCATGACTTGATCTGCCATAGGAAATACTAGTAGATTAGCAAGACCTGACTGCTTAAGATGTGATTCATGTTTTTTCCACATTTCTAAAGTCAAAAATTCATATCTTGCTAAGCCAAGAAGTATTGTAATAGAATTATTTTTAATAGAACTATTATGTAAACAGTTTTGTTACAGACATACAGTTTACAAAGGGTATATGTGTATCAAATATATACCCAGTATGTCCCACATTAAGGATCTGAGTAATTAAGGCACAATCCTCTCATCACAGATTTTAACTGGTGAATACATACACTACTGCCTTACATTCAGTCTCACCCAGGACCACAGATTATACAAAAAAGCCTACTGCTTCAGAATGCAGACCCCTGGGAGGAAATGAGGACAGGTCTTCAGCAGGCTTCCTTCTCCTTATTTGTTCAGTGGAAAGAGAAAATTGTGGGAATGCTTTCTATTCTGCTAGGAGGCCAGAAAGAGAAGTTGGATACAATGTGATCATGAAACATTTTTAAGAATTGGAGTGGCTTGGTTTCATAGTAAGTGATTTTGGAAAGTTGAATCTGGAAAACATGAATAATTATAAAGATAAATATTACAAATAAGAAAACAAGTTTTTAAACTACCATGGAGATAAGTCGGGGAACAATAATTACATGGAGCTGGTGTGACACACCTGCATCTAGAAAGAGGGAATAATGGGACCATATTGACCGTCCTATTTGAAACAGCTAAAATATCAGACTATATGACATAGAAGTGTTCTCACATTGGATATCAAGCAGCACAGGGTAAGAATTCCTGCAAAAGGGGAGGTAAACGTTAAAGTAAGCTGAAGACACAGGAGAATCAGTGTTAACAAAGGTCTAAGAACCAATTCAATTGATGGCACCATTTCCGTTCTGAAAGCCAACAGGCTCATGACACAAGAACTCATTTTTCTGTTCCAAAGGCAGCTACGTTCCAGCTGAAGCAAAAAGCTGGCAAAGTTCCCTCTCACCTTTTGTTCTCTTCAGATTTTTAACTGACTAAGTCCCACTCATGTTAGGGAGGCAATGTTTTTCCCTCTGCCTATGTATTCAAATGTTGATTTATCCAGAAATATTCTCAAAGACACACCAAAACATTTTTGGCCAAGTGTACTGGCACTCCATGGCCTAATCAAGTTGACACAAATGCACAGTTTAACAGTAAAATTTTATGTTTCTTTTGTGAACTGGTTGCCAGTATCCTTTGCCCATTTTTCTACTCAAGAATCCAATAGTAAAGATACCAGTTAAGATGCCCATATCCAGTAGCAGAATGCCTAGGTTTGATGCCCAGGTCTAGCTTGTAACTCTAACTACCTGCTAATGTAGATTCTGAGAGGCAGTGGTGAGGTTCAAGTAAAAGCGTTCCTGCCACACATATTGGACACCTGAATTGCATTCCTGGCTCTTGGCTGCAACATGCTCACTACCAAGCATGGCTGATATTGGAATAAACCAGCAAATGGAAACCCTCTATTCTGCCGCCTCTCAGGTAAATAAATTTTCTGAAAACAGCTCTGTGCTTTTTTAATTAAAGGACCATATAACAATTAATGAGCATGTTGACAACAGATACAAGAACCCATAATTCAAAACTATTTTTATTTTCAAATATCACCTTCCAGTGATTTTTCATTATGAAAGCTCACTGTTGCATGATAACAGCCATAATACATAATTTTGTATTTATGGTTTTTTGATTTATTTTACAACAAACTGTAAAATATCATTTAACATTCTATTCTAAAATAAAAGTGAAATGGAGAAGACAGTTTGAGAAAAGATATTTATTGAAATATAATCCTAGATGAAAAAGATGCTTTTACAGCTTTACTCTATTTCTGCCCCCCCCACTTTTTTTTTCCAGCGCGGTGGCGCAAGTGGTTAAGTCCCTGCCCCCCTTTTAACTTTCTAAATAACTCTTTCTGTCTCTCATATGAGAGGTCTTCAAAAACTTCATGGTTTTTGAAATACCATGGAAAAAAATATGCATGGATATAAAAGAAATCCTCACCAAAATAAACTTACCTCTTTCATTTCACACTTTGACAAATTTCTTGAAATACAATCATACTACTTTGCTA
Source organism: Ochotona curzoniae (assembly GCF_017591425.1). Classification (NCBI taxonomy): domain Eukaryota; kingdom Metazoa; phylum Chordata; class Mammalia; order Lagomorpha; family Ochotonidae; genus Ochotona; species Ochotona curzoniae. The sequence continues at coordinate 11,996,676 of NW_024465023.1, read as the reverse complement.
TTCAGTCCTGAAATGGTTCAAGATTCAATAATATAGTGAAGTGTCAGCTTTAACTTCCTTCAGGAAGTTCACAGTGGACAGGGAACTTGTACATTGAAAAAGGATGAGCAGGTCACTGTGTAGCTCCCCTAGTAATGCTGACTCTGTGTAAACCTTGACAAGGCCAGGCAAGCTCTCTACTCAGAGATAACTGGGCAAATGTTGCTCACTACAGTAAACTGCTACATGCACTAATTTGAAGAGTTACATCTAAAGTATAAGGTTCTGCAAAAACAGTGCTTCATTCAAAACAAAAAGTCACACCCAGTCTGCTCTGAGAGTCACACACATGGCGGAGGACTGCTCATGCTGAGCCCAGCATGTCTGAAGGCTGCTTTTCTCCAAAGAGCTCAGGTTACTTCCCTTGTACCCTAAGCAGTATTTCTTCAAAGACACAGCTGCAGACCAGCTCGATGCAATTTTTTTTTTTCCAGCAAGGCAGCTCAGGGTGTTAAACAAAAGCTACATTTTAAATTAAATACCCAGAAACTGGGGAATGGGAGAGACTTTTCCAGGTTTTTACTTGTAATGAATACAGGAACAAGGATTGTAGTCCTCTGTATCCTTACGCATTGAAAGGCTAAGTTGGCTTGAATATTTAGCTTAAATTTAAGGTAATCTCTAGTTCCATGACTTAAACTCAATTTTTTATTAGACTGAGTTCAAATGCTGGATTTGCATCTTAACAGAGATATAATTTTGTTAAAACACTTATCTCCGTTTTTTACAGATTGCTTATAAAATTACCTCACATATTATAATGCAGGTAATATGCTAAGCTCACTGCCTAACATACAGCAAACAATTAATAGTGGTTAATATCTAGCATTATATTATAAACACAATGATTAAATTTCACAAATGTAGAGGAAACTTTCCATTATCTAAAATTAAGAAAAAAATTTGAAATGTCATGGTCTTAAAGAATAGAGATCAATGGTCCCAATGTGATACCTAGTAGCTAAATCCTCAGATTGCATTCACTGGGATCCCATACTGACACCGGTCTGTAACCCACTGCTCCACTTCTGAGCCAGCTCTGTGCTTGTGGCCTGGGAAAGCAGTAGAAGAGGGCCCAAAGCCTCAGAACCCTGTACCCGCATGGCAGACCTGGAAGAAGCTCTTGGCTCCTGGTTTCTGACCAGCTCAGTTTCAGCCACTGCAGCCACTTGGGGAGTGAACCAGCAGATGGAAGACCTTTCTCCTTTCTCTCTGTCTCTCTTTCTCTCTGTAAATCTATCTTTCCAATAAAAAATAAATAAATAAAGATTTAAAAAAATAAAAGATGTCACATTTGCCAATCTCACAGATAAAACTTGTAGGCCAGGCCTAGGTAAATCACCCAGTAAGTTAGCTCTGGAAACACACTGGAAACCTGGCTTCGTGGTCTCCAGCTCTTTGGATTACACTCCTCCCAGTTCCATATTCCCTGACAAAGAACACCCATGCACTGGTGTTCAGAGTACCAATGTCTGGCTTCTCTGGAACCCTTCTACAGGTTTCTCCCAGAAAGAGAAAGCCCGCTTTGATTTTACACCTGATCCATATTTACTCCCAGAAGTGTAAGGCTTGCACAACTTGATGTCAATTCTTATTCAAATTTCAGAGACAGGCTGAGTGCACACATCTGCTGATTCATTCGGAAACTGGAAGTATAATCCAGGCCACCTATGTGGGTGGCCGGAACTCAGTTACTTGAGGTATCATCCACTGCTGCCCTGGATCCAAATTAGCAAGAAGCATGTGTGAGGAGCCAAAGTGGGGAGTTGATCCCAGGCATGCCAATGTGGAATATAGGCTTCTTAACCTGCTAGGTTAAGTATTACCATTTTTTAACCTGTTAGGTTAAGAACTACTAGGACAAGCCCTCACCTCTTGATCTCTCTTTCCTTGGCCATTCTGTCAACCAGAGCAGTTCCATTCTGCAGTTCACTCTCTCTCCCCATCTACCATCTCAGAACATTCCATATATCTTGGTCACAAGATTGACCATCCCCACTTTGTTCTAAAATAGCTTAAATCATTTTTCTAAAGACAGTAGCTAATGTTCTATGGAAGAAGAACGAACAGTCTGCTCTCTGTTTTGCTCGCTCTTGTTCTTTGCTTGATTAACAGATTCTACATCCTCCCTATTAACAAATACTAATCAGAGGCCTTTTTTTGATGACTTGCTTTGGTTCCTAAAATGAAGTGCTTATAAAAAATATGTATTTCTTGGTATATTCTGGCAAACTAAAGATAGAGAACAATTACTACAATTTAGAAGGGAACATAGGTCTTTGAGTCACAAAGAAACTGAAGAGCAGAGGGGATCATGACAGCTTCTTCAACACAAGAACTGTGTAACAGAGTCTACTGGATCAGGCACCAGGAGAATTGGCAAACAAGTTTTAGAAGCTGCTGCTTCAGAAACATCTGCAGTTTTTTTTTTTTTTCAGTTTTAGAAGGGAAGAAACAGGAGGAAATGTGACAATTGGCAGGGATAGTGGAAAAATATGGCAGCTTCCCTGGAAGAGATCAAATGGATTTTTTTTTTAACCTTACCTTCTTCTGAGCTTTCAATGTACTTGTAGAAATGGGAAACAGGGACAGCACATTCCAGAGGTAGAGAATGTGGCTCAGAGGTTTTGGAAAGGACTCCAATCTGTATTTGCTGAGCTTTCTGAGGAAGCTGGAACACATGTGCCTGAATGAGAATCAGTTTTCATTGCTGAGTTGTATCACCAGAGAGTGTAAGCTTGCCTTATTTATGACCAGTGAAGTTCATGTCAGCAAACAGAATAAGAATTTATGTCACAGTACATAGCAAGTTCCAAAAGAAAAAAGCCTACACACACGTCACTTTTCCTTTCTGGTCATGGTACTTGTCTGTTTAATACCATTACTGGTAGCAAGAATTTAAGATGCAAGTGTCCCATCTGATGTATCCTGAAGGTAGGACACCTGATGCAAACAGTTCTTATTTCATTAAATTTGTTACAGGAGAGACTTGTAAGAATAATTATAAATGTTTCAACCAGAGCTGGGCTCACAGACATTGTAGCACTGGAGATCATATTCAAATAAATAGTCCACATCTGCATCACATCTTTTTTTTTATCTATTCTACCTTTGTCTTCATCTATTGGAAGTTTCCTTTGCTGAATACTGTCTATAAAAAAGAATAATAGATAAAATGCTTATACTTAATAAAATTTAAACCAGATCACAATAAAAATACAATATACATATGAAGAAATTCATCTCAGAAACGTAGTTTAAAAGACATCAAACATAGAGGGCAGTGCTATGGTATAACAGGTAGAGCCACTGTCGGCAGCACTGGCATACCATATGGACACCAAGTCCTGGCTGCTCCATTTCCAATCCAGTTTCCTGCCAACCTGCCTGGGAATGCAGTGGATGATGGCCTACATACTTGAACTGCTGAACCATGCAGACCAAAAAGAAGCACCTGGTTTCAGATAGGCCCAATTCCACCTATTGTGGCCATTTGGGCAGTGAATCAACAGATGAAAGATTCATTCTCATTCTCTCTCTCTCTCTCTCTCTCTCTCTCTCTCTCAGTGTGTGCATATTTCTCCCTCAATCTTTCTATGTATGTGTATGTTTGTGTGAGAGACTATGCTTTTCAGCAAAACAAATATGTATTTTTTCTAAGGCATAAGACTTAGAGTTTTGAAAAACAAGGGCAGACAACTAAGACAACACTAGAAACTTGAGAACTGATGGGCGGGTATGCATGCAAGATTTTAGATGACACAAGAACACTGGATCTTCAGGTATCAGTGAGAAAAAACTATATACATCAACTCACAAAATAAAATCTCCAGTGGAAGCATGATATAACTACCTTTAGAAGTAGGTGAGAAAAGGGGAAGAGAACGATTCAAAACACACGAGAGTTTAAAATCTGCTTAGGAATCAGTTAGGTCCTAGTTCCATCCCCTCATGCCTTGCAACTTCTTTCACTTCTCTCACAATAATGCAAAGTATGACTGGAGACTTATTATCTGAAAAGATCGAAAGTAGAATGTTTGTGTCTAATATCTTCCAGTTTAGTTAAGACCAAAACAGATATTGGGCATTAAGCAATCCTCAGATGTTTTTTCATTCTGATCTTAGAATTCTAGTCACTAAACTTACTCTCTCAGAGCAAGTTAAAGGAAAAGCCTTCATTAAGGAATACATCAGTTTAAGAGGCAAGATTTAATGAAAGTTTCCCCAAAGACATGGCCCAGCCAGGCCATGGTAACATTGACAGTTGACGAACCTCACTGATAGTAAGAGCTTCTAATCAGTATTCTAGTGTACCTCCTGTAAATGTAAGTAGACAACCAGGAATAATCTGATGAGTAGAAAAAGTAACTAAAGACCGGGACTTTGCTTAACCTTTCTCCTAACTAATCTCTCAATAACTCGCAGAGATGAGAATCTATGGTAACCATGAGAAAACAATTGCACAAATAGGAACACAAATACAAAAAGGGAACTATGAAAATATAAACATATATATGTATATGTATAGATATGTACATACACACAGCATTGCAGGTATACACAAAAATGTATCCGTTTAGTTGTTTCATCTACATAGAAGGCTTCCTCTGATTCTGTCCACAGAATCCACACCAAGTGATAGCCATCTGAATAGGTTTCTTTCAGTACCTCAAGAACTAAGATTATGTATACAAATTTCAAGATGAACTCTGTATATTTAATTATACTCCACTAAAATGTCCTTACTACAACAGTAATAACAATACCACAGCACCCACCATTTACTAATGGGAATTATACACTAAGAATTAAGCTCAACGCTTTTTAAACATCCTTTCACTTAATCATCAGAACAGGATTATTAGAAAGATTAAACAATTGAACAACACTCAGCTGGGAAGTAGTGGAGTAGTAGTATAACTCCAAATCTGCCCAAAGTCAAATTCCTTCAGCACAACATGGGTGCTATGGTATTCATTCGGTGTCACACTCTTGCCAATGGGTTTAGGTTCTTTGCTGTGGTCCAGCCAGGCTAATTCATCCTTGTTGTTTTGTTTATTCTGCCTCCATTGTGAGTCACCCAGACACAAAACATTGTTGTTTAAGATAATGCTTTCATTCTCTCTCTCTCTCTCTCTCTCTCTCTCTCTCTCTCTCTTTCATACACACACACACATACAAATGTGGCATTTTCAAGAAGATCATGAGAACTCTATGAAAAAATTGCATAATTTAAAAATTGATGGTATGGAAATAAACTTATCTCTTTTTCAAAGACTAATTTATTTCTATTTGAAAGGCTGATTTACAGAGAGGAGGAGAAACAGAGAGAAAGATATTCTGGCCACTGGTTCACTCCCCAAATGGCCACAACAACCAGAGCTGAGCTGATCTGAAGTCAAGAGCTTCTGTGTCTCCCACAAGAGTGAAGGGTCCCAAGGCTTTGGGCCATTCTCTGTGGTTTTCCCAGTCCATAAGCAGGGAGCTGGATGGGAAGTAGAGGAACCAAGCCACGAACTGGTGCTTAATAGGATGCCAACACTTGCAGAGAATTAACCAATTGAGCCATCACATCAGCCCCCTAAACTTATGTTCTAATTCCATTTTCCCAAAACCTTTAAAAATTTTTTTTATTTACTTATCTGGTACACAGAGTGACAGAATGAGAAAGATCTTTCATCTGCTGGTTCACTCTCCAAATGTCTGCAACAGCTAAGGCAAGGGCATGCCAAAGCTAAAAGCCAAGAAGTCTTATATAAGTCATTGACATGGGTGGCAAGGGAACCAACTACTTGAGTCATACCTGTTGTCATACCTGTTGCATCATAGCAGCACTAACAGGAAGCTGAATGAGAAGTAGAGAAGCGAGGACTCAGAACTAGCATTCTGATATAAGAAGCAGGTGGCCCTAGCATCTGCTTACCTGGCTATATCATATTATGCTCCCTTCCAAAAAGGTTTTGAAGTTCTGGTACATATAACTTAAAATTCATCTACCTCAGTTTATCATTCCCCTTTTCCTCCAGAAATTTTCTTTCCTCCATGTCATGGCTCAGAAGACAGACAAGCGATGGCATAGATTTTAAACTCTGCTAGTCACAGCCTATAATTGCCACTTTTTCTGCTGAGCTAGTCATTCTGGTTAGTAATTGGCTTTTTAAACTGTCAAGTCAGTTCCAGAGAGAATTGGCCATCATATCAGCTTAGTAACAGAAGCATAAAGTCCAGGTTAGAATATTAGCTCTGCCAAGTTCAAATCTACTATAAATTGGTGGTTTACTCAAACGAAGCTTTATGACTGCCACAAACATCTCAGTTGCATCTACCCTGAATTTACAGGACATAGCCAGGAGATGATCACATCTTAATCTCTTGCAGGTTTTTTGTCTACTGGCCTTTCCACCTCATAACAAACCACCTCCAGGGCCTCATGTGATGGGATTTCTAGAGGGGGCGGGGAGCAGAACATAGTCCACAGCTGTGTAAGGTCTCAAAATAAACTTTTCTCAGTGCACATTTAAGAAGCAAGGCTCTCAATATTGAGTCATACTGACCCATCACCCAGATATTTTCTGAGGGAAATGTACCAACCAGAGTTATCTGGGCACTTGCTGGCTTCTGCCAAAAAGTGGTTTGCCCCCCATTCTAATAAGAGTTATGACTTTGGATTTCAGCTCAAGCAATATCCTGAATTAAAAATTTTACTTCTCTCTGGGATTAATGAAACAGGGTGTTGTGGGGAATGTCTTAATTAATACACATGTTAAAGTGTGACTTTTAACCCATTCTGTCTTGCATTTGTAATTTGGAGAATTTCCCAAAGGCTATTCCAAGGTATACTGACAACAGAAGCATATGGAAAGCTCAGATCTTTAAATTAGGGTTAACCATAAGTAGAACCTAATGACCAACATTTTCATACAGGTAGTTTGAGAAGTGAGCTCAAGTAGCAGGAGTAAGAAAGCAAAGAGGACAAACCACCACCAACGTGAACTTCAACTTGGCCAAGGTACAGGTGGCTTAAGTTCCAAAGAGAGCTCAGAAGATCCTAATGGAATAGGTCACTGACCTATTCATCTTGACTAGGAAAGAGGGAAGCTTTTATCTACTGGATTTCTTTCCCCTTAAGTCAAAGGTTACTTTAGAGTATCAATTCCTCCAATTTTGAATTACATGTCACTGCTGTGTGGGCTGGAGGCAACCTATACTATTGTGGAAGGAAAAACCTGGAGCAAGAAGCAAAATGAAATACTGGCTAGAGCTTAGGTATACCGTTGTGGCCCCAAAGCTGCCTAAAACCAGTTCATATAAAGACTACTGGGATCAAAGATGGGGAGAAAAATATAAGCAAAAGCATAAGAAATTTCCAACACAATATGAAAAATGTCAGCTCCTGGTAGCACTTCATTGTTATGGACTGAATTGTGTCCTCTCAAAAATCCCTATGCTGAAATTACAATGCTTGTACCTCAGAATCTGATGGAAGTACAGTCAAAGGAGACATTAACAAATCTAACATGATTAGTGTCCTTATAAAGAGGAGAAACATGAGTACAGACACATCCACAGAAAACATCATGTGAAGACTTCAGTTCTACTGCTAAAAGCCAAGGAACTACTAGTAAGTGGCTTTGCCCTGGCTCAGTCCTGGTCATTACACTCACTTGGTGAGTGAACTAACGGGTGGAAGATCTCCAATTCTGCCTTTCAAATAAATCTTTCTTAAAAATGAAATAGTGGTGTTCAATATGTGTCATTATTAAACAAAACACAGAAGATGGGGTCAGAAACAGTAAAATGCGGGCCACTGAACCCTGCTCTCAGGGGATCTATATTCTCACTCCAGCCTCATAGCCCATCTACCTTTTCAACAACTGCAGATTGCTTGTTCAGTGTTTTCATCTTTTGGTCCACTGCACTTACAGCTGACACAGGATAGGACTTTGACTAGAATATTATAAAGCTTGGAGAACAGATTTCTACAGATAGGGACTGAGAAGTGCTGACCCTGGATTAGAGGCCACTAAAAATATTTCTAATCTAAGGAAGACAAGGTGCAGAGAGCACACAGCTACAGTCCTGCGGTTATTCTGATGGCCTCTGCTGGCCTCTTTGTGAATAGTCTGACTTGGAATTTTAAGGTCCTTTCCCATACAGAATCAGAAATCAATGAGTAAATCTTCCTTTACCAGGTGACATAACTAGATGCCAGCAAGTTACATGACTCATTTACTATCACAGAGCAAAATTAGGTCTGTGTGTACCACTCTTGAAGGAAAAAAAAAATCTATGAAATGCAGAATTATTTAATTGAAAGCATGTTTAAATAACTTAACTATAGATGGAAGTATATTACTCTAGTGTGCTTCAGTCAGCACACTGGACAGGCATGACGTTAATAAGTTATTAATCTTTTCTATTAACACTGCACAATCAATATGATCTTCAGGAATAATGAGAACTCCATACTGTTTGAATATCAACCTTCATCTTCCATTTAGTTTATAATTTACCGTGCCAGAGGCTAGCCATCATGTGATTTACCCTCTCTATGGGCTTAAGACTTACAACACTGATAAGATTATCCAAACTACTTATGGTCATGTACCACAAAGTGATATTTTGGTAAATAATAAACTATACATATAATAATAGTCCTATAAGATTATAATGGAGCTGAAAATTTCTTATTTCCTAGTGACACCATAGGCATCATAATCATATCACAACACAATACTCACCTGTTAGTGATGATGCATGTATTAACTTAGTCATAGGAAGGCATAACACATATAATTATGTACAGCCTGTAATACTGGAAAATGAAAACAAATGACATCTTCCTGGCTTAAGTATTTACTGTGCACACACAAAGAAGATACTGTGAGTCACTGCAATAGGCAGAAACAATCCAGGAGAAGAAATTTGTCCAAATTTCCCTTAATATTCTTTTTAAATTTCGCTTTAAAACTTTCTTACTCAGAAAAATTTTCTTACTTAATGTAAGGAGATTAGAATTAAAGGGAAGGGAGTTTCTTAAAACTTTTTTCATGACCACTCAGCTTCTAATGTCAATAAGTAAAACAAAGATACTAGTCAGCACTTTGTCATGCCTGTTCTCCAGGAATATGACACAAGTGATCTGGTTTCTCTTTTCATTTTTTTTTTAATTTTACTTCAAATTATTATTATCATTTTATGATACAGTTCCATAAAACCCGAAATCTACCTTATCCTCTCCCCAATTTTCCCTCCCCCCTCACAGAGTTCCCCTATATCATTTCTATAGTATAGTTCTCCATACTCAGTCATATGTCCATCATTGTGGGCATGGACAATTGCAGAGAGTGCAGCATCCTATTGTCAAGATATAGTAAGCAGTTTCATTGTAAGTCCATTTTTGATCTGGAAGTAGAAATGCACACTGCATTGTATCCTCACGTCTGGATATGATAGTCTCCATTACACAGTTACTATACATCTCCTTAAATGAAAAACCATAAATCAAAATAAACAACAGGAAGAAAAATAGAAATTTACAATGTCCTGAAGATAATAAAACATTGCTACTTGATATGATAGTCTCCATTACACATTAACTGTACATCCACTTAAATGAAAAGCCATAAAACAAAGTCCACAACAAAAAGAAAAAAAATTAACAACATATTGAAGTTAAATAACATGCTACTGAATTACTAATGTGTCACTGAAGAAATGAAAAAGAAAACCAGGAACCTTCTTGAAGAAAATAATGCTTCTTTTTCTAACACATTGGTCATTCAATACCATGTAAATTAACTCCATAATGTTGAAAATTGGAGGGGATGATATTCTGCAAGCTCTACTTTCAGAACAGGGATGGTCTCCCAATGAAACTGTTGAATTAATCCGGATAATAAGATGCTGGACTCTATGCACGGTACATGCCCGCAATGAAGGAATCATGACTGGGTATGAACTGTAATACTGCAACAATATGGAGGAATACAACATCGGGCAAGAGTATGAGGAGGGGTTGGCGTAATCCCAGAGGCTATGAAACTATGTCATAAAATGAAATAAATTAAAGAAAGAAAAAATTATACTTCTGTATGATCTATGAGTCATTGAAGAATTTAATGAGAAAGAAAATGTTTTGCAGAAATGAAACTAACAAAAAAAATCAAAATTCATGAGATATCGTTTCTGTGGATCTTTGTTGGTGAGATAGGTCTCCTGTAGGCAACACATAGATGGGTTTTGCTTTTAAATCCAGTCTACTAATCTATGATGTTTGACTGATGAATTTAAGCCATTTACATTCAAGGTTAATAAAAATAGGTTGTGATTTGGTCCTATCATTTTGGCAATTGGTTGTTCATTGATTTAGTCTTCTGTTGTTATTTTACTGACATGCTCTTAGCATTTGCCTTTGGTTTGGGTGGGTGCTATTCCTCTTCTCTGTCAAGAGAATATCTTTAAGTATCATTTGTAGGGCAGGTTTAGAACAGGCATATTCTTTCAAGTTTGCTTTACTGTGGAAGAAGTTTATTTCATTTTCAAAGACAAAGGAAAGTTTTGCTGGGTACATTATGCTGGGCTGACAATTTTTGCTCTTAGAATCGGGAATATGTTGCTCCATTCTCTTCTGGCCTGTAGATTTCCTGTCAGAGGTCTCCTGTAAGTCTGATTGTCATTCCTTTATCAGTAAATTGATTTTTTTTCACATTCACATCCAAACATCTTTTCCTTATGTTCGACTGAAGAGAGTTTGATGATCATGTGTCATGGTGAAGATTGCATTTGGTCAAGGCTGTTGGGAGTTCTGTGCCCCACCTGAATGTTATTTCCCAATTCTTTCTCTAGATTAGGGAACTTTCCCCTTATTATTTCATTGAATACAACTCTAATTACAGTTTCTCTCTCTGCACCTTCTGGGACTCCCATAGCTCTTGTATTTGGCCTTTTAATAGTGTCTCTTAACTTTTGAATACTTTTTTAGCTTGGCCTAGCTCTGCTTCCAGTTTTTTGTTTGTGTTTCTCCTGGTGACAGGAAATATCTTCCGATTCTGAGATTCTTTCTTCTGCCTGCTTCATTCTATTTTGCAGACTCTTCCACTATACTTTTAATTTGCTCCACTGTATTCTTCATTTCTGATATATCAGCTTTCATTTGATTCATTTCCTATGTGACATATTCTTGAATTCCTTGAATGTCTGCTTTACGTGCTTCTCATTGTTGATAAGAAGTTTTATAACAAGTGTTTTGAATTCTGCATCCCCAATTTTCTCGATGTCTTCCTCAGTTAGCTCTCACATTGGCAAAGGGTTTTGTTCCTTTGCAGGGGAGTCTTCAGTAATATTCATTGTACCTCTGTCTCTTCTTTTGCTCTTGGTCATTGTACTTCTGTTTATCAGATTCTTCTCCTTGGGGCAGGTTTCTAAGCTGTGTCGCCCACAGGTCTGCAGGTCAGTTTTATTTATTGTAGTGGGTCATGGCTCTTTGTTTGCAATCATTTATGCCACTCCCTCCAGCGTGTTCCAGGTCTATGTTGTTATGTTAGATTTCCACCATGGTCTGCATAGCCCCAGCTCCTGGCTCACCAGTCTCCACCTACTGTGATGCTGTGCTGAGGCTGCACCTTTGTCTGTACAATCTTTCTCTGACTTCCTGTTAGAGCAGTTCCCAGGATTAGGGAGACACCAGGTATCCTATATAGCTGGGTTATTGTTGGTACTGATCTTGCTGGAACCTGTTACCTGTTAGGTTTGGGACCACATGAACTTACTTTGAGCCATACAATGCCATAGTCGGCATTATTTTCCTGTGAGACCAGTGCAAAGCACTGAGATCGCTCCCATCTCAGCACATGTGGTGATTACTTTTGTCTGCTGAAGTCTTAAATTCCTTGCCTCACTCTTAATAAATGGTGCCAGATGTGCCAGTATTAGAGTTCTTGATCTGCTGGCCATCAGGTCTGAGTGCTACCCGGACCTATCTTGGGTTGAACCTGTAGGATGCCATGTTTTTGCAGTTTACTGACTCAGCAATGAGTGCTCTCTGTCTCTGCTCCCTGTTAAATCATTCAGACCAGCAGGACGAGCAGTTTCCTGGGTTCACCTCTGGTTCCCCCAGTAAACGTCCCTTCCCACCTGATTGCTGGTGGAGTTCAGATTGCTGTTCGCTGAATGCTACTGGGGTATCAGTCGCTGCAACACCACACCATTGTTTTCGCTGCTTTCCTGTGTCTGTCTCCAGGTACCCCTCTGCTGTTCTTCTGTCCTCTTCTACTTTCTGGAATGTGTCCTTTCCGCTTCACATGGGCTAATATTTATCTGTCTGTTTAAATGTGTCCTTATCCTATTCTTCCATCTTGATTCTCCTTGATTCATTTAATCTTCTAACACCACCACTGGCAAAGGGAAGGTAGGGAATGTAAAAGCAACATCGATTTCCAGTCTTGGTACTCCCATAAACAGAATCTCCCCATCATTGCTTTCTAAACCATTAGAACACTGCTACTTTATTTGATGCAAGTCTATGACTTGTGAGTAAGGAAGGAAAAGGATAATGAATGAAGACAACCTAAAGTTATATTGCATTGTCCAGAGCTTTCCAATAAGCCGAGGAATTAGATAAGTCACTTAATTCATGCAAAGGCACCACAAACACTTTGTTGAAAAATGGAATTAACTAAGTTTATTTAATGCAAAAACACTTTGAAATCCACTCATAGTAGGGTTTTTCCCCAAATACGTATTCCATTAGCTTTTCAAAGACCCCTTGCATGTCTCTATGTACTGGGATTCCCAGGAAGGTACAAGGAGAAAAACGTTGGAGCAGTCCATGGATGGGGAAAGGAGAAAGAATGTATGTGATTAGCTCCCTCATGTCTGTTCTCCGTGACTCACTATTTATCCTATGAACAACTAACTCATTTACTTATAGACTGTGTCCTCATGGCCAGTCTTTTAAGAAGCCGGATAGTCCCAGAGTATGGTATTTCATCCAAGTATGAGAACGGAAAGGGTGTTGGCCTGAATCACATCAGTGTATGAATTGTACAGGCCATGCAAATTCCAGGATATGACTTGACCGCAGTCAGTATGGGAGGTTTAGCAAAGATGTTGATACTGGAGAAACCTGGGAATCAGTAACACTTTCAGAAAGGGAGAAGCAAACATGGAAATTTAAAGAAGTACACAGGCTCACATTCAAAACTGACATATAACAGATGCTTATGATGTTAAAGTCACAAAACCTCAACCCAACTTCAGTGTAGGTGGAACATTTATTGCATATTATTAGCATCCTACATTCATGTAGGCATTGCTCACTCAAGTGCTTTTCCCCAAGCCAAAGAAGGCTGATCAACTCCACAAAGCCACAAACTGATGCATGATGTATGAATGCTTCTTGCAGCAGCACTGTAAACAATGAAGGACAAAATCAACATTACAATTCTCCAGACCAGGAGAAGCAATCAATCACAAGGGTCTCAAGAAGACAGAGCCTCAGTTGCTCCTAGAAAACCCAACTTATTCACGCATGCTATACTGGCGCTTTCCCTTTCTTATTTCACTTAACCTAGTCCAAAGCATTCTTTGGAATAAAACTGCATTTTCCTACATCCTTGTTTCAACCTCAGAGACAAACTATTAAAGGGTTCTTAGAAGGTTTCTGCGACACATAGCTAATGATTATGCCTGAGAAAGTTGAGTGTAAGTGCTTAAAGGTGAATATGGGAATTAAGGGAGAAGTGCATGCACCCTACTGCGCAATCTCAAGAGATTCTGTACAGCCTCAATAGTATGTTCTACAGTCACAGAAAAATGGTGAGTTTTTGCAGTTTACAACCACCACATCAATGGGCTTCCTAGCACCCAGCCAGTGCTGAGGGACTAACCAGTGAAAGAACAAAGTAATGATAGCATCCTAGCAAGCACTGCAGCTTGGTCTGTCCAATGGTTCTCGAACACCAAAGAACCTAGACCTTGTAGGTTCTAAGCACACAGCTGAGGTTTAGGAAGATGGAATAATGTGTGAGATGAAATTCCCAGCCAACCAAGTGAGTAGGGTTTTGATCATACAAAATTTAATTGGGAGAAATAAAAAGCGCTTTTTTTTTGTAACTGGAGATTGTGGTGCAAACTCTCTCTTAAAACAATAAAATGCAAAGCTTTTGTTCACCTAAAACGAGCAGGCAAGAACTGTAGAAAATGCTGCCTGTGAGAATATGGAGCCACAATAAAAGAATGACCTTGCATGATGAACTTTTGTTCACTGTCTATTGTCTATCTTAGTTTCCTATTTATAAAAGCAAATATGCTTCCCCTGCAGCAGATGCTGTTAAGGACCTGCCATTTCATCAGTCCTCAACATATCAATGTTTCCCTACTGAAAGGGTCTTTCCCTGGAACACTACAGGACAGACTGAAAGTTCTTAGAGAGCTAATGCTCTGGTGAACAGCTCTCAGCCAATGGTAGATGGAAAATAGTGGATAAGTACTCAACTTTCCCGCACCCTGGGTAAGACAACTCGGATGCATACCCTGCAGAGTCTCCAAGCAGTCCCCAGTGGGATTCAGTACCAACTGTTCAGAGTGGTAAACTAATTACTACATCCTTTGTTGCTTTCCTTCCAGTTCATCCCCTCTCCAGAAATGCTTTTAAGCAAACCACTCAAATCCTTGTCTTTGGGTCTGCCTTATGCATTGTACAAAGACATTCTTCTTTCCTTAACATCAAAGATCAAATTTAATTCAATGTAAGCTGACATATCTAACATGGAGAGGAGTGAAGTACTATGGCTCCTATGATGGTCATGATACATTTCTGAATTAATATGCCTTATGGACACATTCACTTTGACAGGGATTGTGTTTGTATGTGTGGATCCTTAAAACTTATTGCTGCTCATTGTATTTGAAAGACACACACACAGAGAATATCTTTCATTTACTAGTTCATTCCTTAAATGCCTTAAATGCCTACACCAGGCACAGCTGAGTTAAGCTGAAGCCAGGAGCCTGGGCCTCTCAGAGGGGTGGCAGTGACTCTAAAGCGTGAGCTGCCTCCCAGGATGTGCACACAGGAAGATAGTGGCTAAGAAGCAAAGGCAGGACTCAAACCAGACACTCTGATATGGAATAGGGAAATACCAAGCAATACCCACACCTACATGTGAACATTTTCCTCACCCACTGGTAGGCATTTAGGCTACATAACATAAAGCTTGCACAAATTTCCCCCAGCTCTCATGATACCAAGTTTTAAATTTTGCAACCCATAGCCCTTTCAGGATAAAAATGTTGGAGAGTTGGGACTTCAGAGATCTGACTTCCTCCCTTTATCCCCATCTCCATCCATTTCTTATATTGAGAGGGAAACCGATTGATATATATGCCAAATCTAAGGTAAGGTAAGCACAAGTTTGGCATATTTACATTGTACCTTTTGGCATGTTACACTAAGAAGAACATCACACATTACATTGCTAGTATTTCCATCACATTTTGAAAATGCAAGCACACAAAAACAAATTGAGGGGCATCGATGTGGAGAAGGCTCTTACGTTTCAGCTAATAAGAGCTGACTGTACACACTACTTTTCAATGGCACATGCAAGGGCCTAACATTGGCAGGTTGACATCAGCTGAGATAAAAATATTTTCACCAGGGAAATCAGCAAATGCTACAGAGTAGGACCTAATTTTTCCAGAAAGGCATCTGTTAAACACTTGCCAGCCCACTGCTAGACATTACACAGAAGAACTGGCCTGCGCTATTTGAAAATGCCATCATCGTAAGAGACAAAACTGTTGAGAAAAAAAGTTTCATATTAAAGGAAACTAAAGAAGTATGACAATTAAGAGCATATATAATATCAGATTGCTTTCTAGGCAGAAAAAATTGTTCTCAGATATTATTGGAACAATTTGTAAAACTTGAATATGAACTATAGATTAAATTTAAATGTATGTTCCCTAATAACAAGAATATTTTCTTATATACCAATGGTTTAATGATCAAATTAAGGACATTTAAAATCATGTAATATTATTAATGGCTAAAGAGACATGATGTAGACATGATGTATCCAGTATGCTCTCAACTGGTTAAGATAAATAATTACAAATGTATACAAAGAACAAAACATGATGTTTTATCTATACAGATTTTATATTTTTATATTTTCTCTAAGATTATCATGTACATATTTAACATTTTGAGGACTCTTTTAAAAAAAATACTTTTACTTATTTACTCAAGACAGGGCTCTGCCTACTGATTCATTTCTTAAAAGCTGGTGCTGCACTTTGTAGCCTCTAGGATTAAACTACTACTCTAGTTTGTTCTTTGTATACATTTGTAATTATTTTATTATTTATTGGTATATAAGACCTCAAGAAAATCTGCACTCTCTCAGTGACTCCTAAATTGGTCCTCAGAGGAATGTTCTGCCACTATGCCAGCTGCACAGGATAACGCAAGACAGAGCAGATATCAACCATATCCCTCACACCAGTTAGAGTCCATTCTTAGGATGGGGTGTGGGTACATGAGAAGTTGAACGCACTAATACGTCAGGTGTCGACTAGAATGAGAAAGAGGCAGAGTCCCTTCTAAGGGTGGACAAAGTGATTGCTTCTCCTTGTAGGCTACCTTCTCTCCCCCTTTTAAAGTCTTATTTATTTTAGAAGTGTTACAAAGAGAGAGACAGAGACACACACAGAGAGAAAGAAATCACCCAACCACTGGTTGACTTCTCAGATGATCACAACAGGTAGGGCTAGACCTTCCTCTCTGTCTCTCCTCCTCTCTGTATATCTGACTTTGCAATAAAAATAAAGTAAATCTTAAAAAAAAAAAAAAAGAAGAAGAAAATGGAGCAATCTGGACATGAATTGGTACCCATACAGGATGCCAACAATGCAGGCAGCAGCTTTACCCACTGCACCACAACATGGCCTATCTTAACCACATTTGGTTTTGTTATAAGAAAAGGATAAACAGAATAATACTACCTTTTGGTTGGTTGTCACTCTGCTCCTGCCCTAATTATATCAAGGTTGGTTCTCAGAAGGAGCCAGAGAGAAAGTCATGCTTTGTATGAAAGGGCAGCTCCCACTATGGGCTTCGTTGGCAACTCCTCCCATGGAGTTCCCCTCCTGGCTGCAGTGTTAAGTTGTCACTTTCAATAAATATAAATTTGCTTAAAACAAAACAACAACAACAAAAAGCCACAATGCTATTGTTGTGCCAGGTTGAAGCCGAGAGCTGAGAACTAAAGCCAAGTCTCCCATGCGAGTATCAGAAATCCAATCATCTGAGCTATCGCTTCTGCCTCCCAGAGTCTACATTAGCTGGAACCTAAGGTCAGGAACAAGGGCCAGGAGTTAAGCTCGGGTACTCTAACAGGGATGCAGGTATCTCAACCCAAGCCAATTTTGAGGTAACACTGGAAATTATGGGAATCCCACTAAATCTTGCTAATGTTCAAATACATGATAAAACATTTGAAGAATCACATTCTAGGTCAAATAATTGAATCAAAATAATCATTAAAAATGATATTACTGGCAAATGAGATGGAAATATTTGGTGGAAAAAAGTTGCCACAATCATTTTAGAAAATAACCCAGCAATATTTCAAAATCTGTCTAAATATACATAGCACTTTCACCTAAGTATTTGTTCTTTGTAAATCCGAGACTGTTTTACAGCACAAAAATTACAGAGTAGCACAACTGTCCTATGGGAATACAATTGAGCACTTCACGGCACATAAGCCAGTGAAAAGTATAATTATTAAGACTGTGTGACAACACAGAAAAAACATTTTCATGGGAAATGTCACAATATAAAATATCTTTGCTCCCATTGCAATTAATTCTAAGAACAAATATTGGAAAGGGACACTAAAGTGAAAAGCAGGGGTAGGCGTTAGGCACAGCAGTTCAGATACCACTTGGGACACCACTATTAGAATGCCTAGTTCAAGTCCAGATGATTCTGCTTCTGATCCACCTGAGAGGCACCCTTAGGATCAATATGCGATGTATCAACACACTTAACCCCCTACTACCCATATGGGTGACGAGGACACAGTTCCTTTCTTCTGGCTTTGGCTGAGCCAGACCTAGTGGTTGTGGGCATTTGAAGAGTGAATGACTGGGTGTGTCTCTTATTGAAAAGGCAAAAACATTTTTGAAAGCAAAAGCAGTTACTCTATTAGCTTGATAGAATTAACAGATTTTCTATTTAGAACATTTTTTGTGCACGTGTTGTAATTAATATATAATATTTAATCATAAAAAGGTCAATGGTACATTTATAAGCCTAGCAGTTAGGATGGCAGCATCCCATAAAAGTGCCTGACTCTAGCACACAATCCCAGCTTCTTGCTAATACAGACCCTAGGAGTCAGAAGTGTTCACATAGTTCAGTGCCTTGAAAAGGATACCTAGATTAATTTCATAACTCCTGCCTCTGGTCTAGGCTGTTGCAGGCATTTGAGAAATTAATCAGTGGATTGAGAGAACTCTCTCAGTTTTGTATTGCATTTGATCAGTTTCCTAATTTAAAAATCTCCATGCATTTTTGAGAAAGGTACAAAATGGTCAAGGTTGTTCTCAAAAGTCTTCCAGGAATCTCTGTAGCTGCATTTCCCTGCATAAGTTAGTGCTCACTCGCTCACTCTCACTAGCTCTCATTTCTTCCCGCTTCAAAGCTGAAAATTCAGGGTCAGGGAGACAGTGTGGGACAGTTTTGCCAAGTGCAGTTACAAAGGAAATAAGCATTACAATCATAACACAGTTGTTTTCAAAATTATTGCTCCAAAAAAACTTTGAAAACAGAGGACACTTAATACAATCATAGAGTATATAGTAAATTTGCAACATGTGTGAGTACAAATATCTTTGCATAGTCTGGCTATGTATGAGTTAACAAAATAGCCTGCAGAGACCAGAACATGGGAATGAGGAAACATCCTTTTATGACATGAGACCAGTCAGTGCAGAAACAGGACAGGTTCTTTCCATCACCAGGAAAAGCTGACCCAAGGACAGAGAGCATCATGTTGTCCTCTATGCAGGCCTCTGACACCATCCCTTTTCCTTCCATTTCCTCACACACAGTGTGGTCTGAAAATTTTCCACTCACAGTGGGTCTTGAAAATTGTGCACGTTTCAGATCTGATTTAAAGAACTGTCCCTAGCAACTGGCAGCGTTAGTATTGGGCTATCTTCTGCTTTCAAAGGCTTACAGGGATTGCTTTGGCTAAAGAATTCTCTTACCAAAAATCATGGCTCCTACCTATTCAATCTCTGTTTAACATGAAAATATAAATACAGGCCTACTTCACTCATTGTATCTTGGCACGACCCAGAAGGGCTGTCCCAGCATCAGAACTACAAGTGGGAAAGGCTGACACTTTGGTTGACTGCACTACTGCCCATCTTCTCCATCTACCCAGTCTTGCTGTCATTCCCTCCCTGCATGTAAACACCCTGCACATTAATCCCTGATTTAGTCTGCTTCTCAAGGATTTCAACCTCTAGAAGTTTCAAGAAAAGGAGGGATTCCACACAGAGAATTAAGTTTCAAAAATACAGGAAACAAGTGAAAAGCAGAAAGTGTTATTACCCAAGGTCAAGAAGCATCTTCTACTGACCAGGTTATATACAAGATCTATGTTGATTTGCTCTAGATAAAAGAGGACATATGCAACAGTTAATGAAATGATAACCAAAACTCAATTAACAATAATTATCTACAGTCATTCTGCAAGGCTCATATGCCTTCTACCAGAAGACAAACAGGCAAATTAAGTAGCGATGTGAGAGGAATCATCTTTCTCAATTTTCCTTAGTGACACCAGTATTTGTGGTTGCCTTAGCAAAGCAATACTGCATTTAGCTTGCTACCAATGTAGGTAAGGAAAGATCTAGAGGTTTTTCAGTTGGCCATTCTTAGTATAACATCACTTGAGTCTAGGAGCAAACACAGGTATCTCGACAGATTTTGAGTATATCTACATGAATCATAATACCAAGATTTGAAGAGACATAGTCCCCATGTAAAACTCTATTGAGTCACCTAAACTTTAGCCACCATTTTGATTGTGGATTACAATGGCATTGGAAATTTCGAGGATTGTCATCAACACTGAGTTTCTAAGTAGAAATCACTGATAAGACTATTTCCCATTGCTCAGTTCATAGCTCTGATAAATGACTCCCACAACAAATGAAGGAAGATTTAGAGGCAAATTAATTGTACAGATGGATCTTCGTAGGATTCGCATTCACAGATTCAACCAACCACAAACTGAGAATATGTATTTTTTAAAAAGCTGTGCATATACTGAAAGTACATGAACTTACATTTTATCACTATTCCCTTATAATATGGGCATTTATACTGCATTGGGTGCAAGTCATCTAGAGACTGAAAGTACACGGACTTTTGTTTTTGTCACTATTCCCATAAAATACAGTATAACATTTATATACAGCATTAAATTGCATTAGGTATCATAAGTCATCAAGAAATGATTTAAAGCACACAACAGGGTATGTTTGGGTTGCATGCCACTACTACTCCACAAGAGACCCTGTAAAGCTCTCCTAACCCATGAACACAGAGGGATGACTGCACATGATTATGGCAATGTCATGGGAATCCGTCTTCCAGTAGCCTAAGGGACTCAGTTTCTTCAAGAGAAATAAGCTGTCTCAGGTTGACAGCTTATTTTTCTTGTAATTGTCTAGCTTTTAGGTTCTGGGGAAAAGGTGAGAGGTCATGATTTTCACTGTAATAAATCAACTCAAATCTCCCTTCAATAAATCTAAATGTTTCCCTTATTTAACATAGATACTACACAAGTTCAATAGGTATTATTGGTACTTTCACAAAATCTACCCCAACCATCTAAGTCAACAGCACTCAATTCTGAGTTGTTCAGAGTTCTGGCAACACAAGTTCTCACTAGTTCCCATTTAGGGGTCTGCCTACCTTCAGACAAAACTTATTTGTTTAAGATCATAGTTGTTTCTGGAGGAAGCCCGTAACCAGTGAATCACCGCCACAGGAGCCTAAGAGCCAGGCACTTTTGATTCAAAGCAGAACACTTTGTAGGTCCAGTTCAGCTTCCTGTGCTCAATATTCTGCCTCTATTACTTCTCCATAGATATAGATCCCAACATCACTCAATGTAATTTGTCAGTGTGAATCTTGCCTCAGAATTTAGTCCTGAGGAATCTGAACTGTGACAACAAGCTGATAACTTACCTCTGTCCTGGCAACACTGATGTCAATGAAGCCTTCCTCAAAGATCACCACATGGCAAAACTGATTGCCACTGTGGCTCTGCTGCTCATTTCAGTAATTGTGCCCACACGCATCTCTAGTGGTTAGATGTTGGCCCTTAGTCTCTTATTGTTCTGCGGCCCCATTACTCCTAATGAAAAGAGGAAGCCCAGTGCAACATCTATATGTCAACACTAATCTGAAGATTGCTATGACAAAGCTTTTGAAGCTTTTACTTGAGAAGGGAGCATCGTGCTAGGACACAGATTTGGAGAGGTGGGGGAAAAATGCAAACAAAAGAATTTCATTCTAATAGTTGCATCTCTATGTATTCTAGTTCCTTCAAGCTAACCTCTTGTGACCCATCATCTTATTAAGGCCACTCTTGTGTCCATATTTTAATGAAAACTTCAGCACTTTCAGGTAATATGAATGCATTCTGTTCACTGTCTGGAATATCTAGACCATTGAGATTCTGGATGAATTTATTGATGATAGATATACTTAGCCAGTATTCTGTATTTCACTCTCTTTTGTCCCATGCCTATCACAATTTACTTACATATATATTACCCAGGTATTTACTGATATAATTTAGTAAAAGTCATATTTTACCACTTATTGGAAAGTCAAATATACAAAGAGAAAGAGACAGAAAGATCTTCTGTCCACTACTTTACTCCCCAAGTGGCTGCAACGGCCAGAGCTAAGCCAATCCAAAGCCAGGAACTTCTTCCAGGTCTCCCACGAGGGCACAGGGTCCCAAGGCTTTGAGCCATCCTCTCCTGCCTTCCCAGGCCACAAGCAGGGAGCTGGAAGTGGAGTAGCCACAATATGAACTGGTGTCCACATGGGATCGCAGGGCATGCAAGGTGAGGACTACAGCCACTAGGCTACTGTGCCAGGCCCCATTTTACCAATGTTTAAAATGTCTTCTCCTCACTCTGTCTTTGCACTTGGTACCCCACTGGGGGTGCTATGTCAAGACCTCAGGTACGAGTGTGGAAGCACTGGAAGGCAGATTTTGATAAGACGCCATCTCCCTGCAAGTAACTCTCTCCAAAGACATTAGTACAGACTTTTCAGGGAAGAGAAAAGCCACATCCTCCATGGGAGAAGTGTCTCAATGTTGTTATAGGGTCCCTAGTCACAACTGATACTTGGCACTTGAATGCCAAGTATCTTCTCTTTTCAATGCCCAGCACATGTTCCTATGTCCATGAAGAGCATATGCTACCCTTCTATTATTTCATGGAATTTCTCCTTAAGTCTGTCTCCAAACACATGGCAATTTCCCTGCCATTAACAAAACATGAATATATTTGTGGTGAGATGCTATTTATTTATGGTTAATCAACTTCATTGAATTCCACTTATGATTTCAAGAGATGGTTCTTAAAGTATCGATTTTGTATCACAACAGAAATAGTGTAATTCGTATCCATGTTTCTTCTTCAAGTTGGAAATTCACTCTTAGTTTAAGGTAAGAATATCTCCTAGCCCAGTGCAAAATAAAACCATGTAAAAGCAGAGTTCTTTCCTTCTTAAATTCATTTGCAATTCTAAAATTCACTTGCATGTATTTTAGGAGCTGATGTATGATGAAGCTGTTTATTTTCTGGCATCAAATGTATTTGATTAATTTTTCTTCTCTCTTATTCATTTTCCCAGGGGCCCTTAAAATCAAACAGATTAGTTCACCATCAACTTAACTCCCATATTTTCTTTACAATGATTGCAAGTTCCTTTAAAAATGAAAATTTATTATAGCATCAGGGCATTCCCCACTGTCTCTTCTGGCTTCAATAATATTAAACTATCAACTGCAATGACTACAATGGTTTTTTATATATATATATATATATATATATATATATACACACACACACACATATATATATCCCCATTTATATTAAAAATAACAAAAAGGATCAGAGTTCAATGATCTTGGAAAATCTTGTCATTCTCAATCTGAATAAACAAAATCTATTAAGTATAGGGCTGGTTATTATGATTTTTTAAAAACTGAATATGAATAATAAATAACCCTAGAAAATGAATAATCAAAGATGCAAAAAGTAGCACACATTCAAAACTCATCAAGCAATATATACAATAGTAGCTGCTCACGGGTGTCTTAGAACTCCCTAATTATATGGCAAATACTGTGGTCTGGCATGGAACGCTTTTGTTTTTTTTAAAGACTTATTTTATTTTCATTACAAAGTCAGTCAGATATACAGAGAAGAGGAGAGACAGAGAGGAAGATCTTCCGTCCAATGATTCACTCCCCAAGTGAGTGCAACAGCCACAAGCAGGGAGCTGGATGGGAAGTGGAGCTTCAGGGATTAGAACCAGCGCCCAAATGGGATCCCGGCGCCTTCAGGGCAAGGACTTTAGCTGCTAGGCCATGCCACCAGGCCCCATGGAAAGCTTTTTGCCAAGAGGTACTTCAAAGTGGTAGAGCTAGTGCTTTAATATTTTATCTCAAGAAAAAATATCATTAAACAATACCTTGCTACCCCTTTTGTGATTATTAAACAGGTTCACAGCCTCCTTGTGATCCAAAGGGACTAGAAAAACAAGCAAGGTTGTATCTTTTTGCCTTACATAAGGATAGTAAAAACAAACAAATGAAAAGGTAAAGAGCAGGGGCAGGAACTTGCCTTCAATCTCTATGAATGTGTGAGACCTGGGAATAAAATGAGATTCCACAAGATGATCTGGATAAGACAACTGATATTCGCAAATGATTACAGTAAATTCTGTTAGGTTTAAGGATGTAAGAATTGGGAAACCTGTTTACCTAGATAAGTAAATGAATAAAATAGTTTCATTATGACAAAGCCACTCCATCATAAGTTGTTTCAATAAGAAACTAGTAGTCATACCACCAGACAGCATTTTTTTTTTTTTTTTTTTTTTTATTATTGTTGCTTACATTGTATTGTGTAGTACAGTTTCATAGGCGCTGGGGATTCCCCCCACCCCTCCCATACCCCTCCCCCCATGGTGGATTCCTCCACCTTGTTGCATAACCATAGTTCAAGTTCGGTTGAGATTCATTGCTTGCAGACACATGCCTAGCATAAAGTTCAGCGTCTTATTGTCCAGATAAGTTCAGTGGCCTCTTGGGGAGACCTTCTATGGTCTGAAAATAGGTCTAACAGAGTAAAGATCCAGTCAGTTAAAAGCCCCAACGAGGCCACAGTATCAATATACAACATTATGGAATTAATTGACATAGTATTGGGTAAACAATATGTTAAAAATAATGCAAGTTCCCTTCTTCGAAACATCTGGGTTGAGACAGTATCAATGACAGGTTCAAAAAAAAAAAAAAAAAAAAATAACAAACAACCAAACAAAAAATTACAGGTTAAATCAAGGCAAACATGTGGTATCTAATCTTTTGGGATTCGCTCATTTCCCTTAGCATTATAGTTTCCAGTTGTACCCATTTAGCCACAAAGAACTGCATTTTGTTTTTTTTAATAGCTGAGTAGTATTCCATGGAGTAGATGAACCAAAGCTTTCTTATCCAATCTTCTGCTGATGGGCATTTCGGTTGCTTCCATGTTTTTGCAATTACTGATTGTGCTGCAATGAACATAGGGATGCATTTCCAGGATATATAAAGAACTTCAAAACAACCAAAAAACCAAAACAAACAAGCCACTCAAGAAATGGGCACGGGAAATGGGCAAACATTTCACAAAGGAACAAGTCCAAATGGCAAACAAACATATGAAAAAATGTTCCAGCTCCCTAGCAATAAGGGAAATCCAAATTAAAACATCGATGAGGTACCACCTAACACCAGTAAGATTGGCCCACATAAACAAGAACACCAACGACGCTTGCTGGCGAGGATGCGGGGAAAAGGGAACCCTACTCCACTGCTGGTGGAGCTGCAAATTGGTACAGCCTTTATGGAAATCAGTCTGGAGAACACTCAAACAACTCAAAATCTGCATACCATATGACCCAGCAATAGCACTCCTAGGAATATATCCAAAACACCTGTTTTACGACAGACAGCATTTTTTGAAAATAAAGAATTGAAAAGCATGTGATTTGCCAAAGGACTTATTATACAGCCAATTCAATCATTCACTTTCTCATTGTCTAGTGGGAAATATATTTTAAAAGTTTTATCAAAAATCGAAAATGGTAACTTGTTATTCCTGTTATTTGTCCACTGAGAGGCACTTTGTATAATACCACATGTATACAAATGAATGGAGAAATGTTTTATTCATTGCTTTAATGTAAATCAAATACTGCTTTGAGTAAAGCCTTAAAGCAAAAATAGACACTGAGACAAGGAAGAATGAAGCTTCTCATCACTGAGAATGTTGGATGAGAGGAGGGAAAATTAGAATTAGGGAGGGAGGAAGGAGTGGAGGGATTTTTTTTTTCATCAATTTACTGAAGTGGTAGAAAGAGACAGAGCACTCATCATCTGGCTTATGCCTCAAATGCCCAGGACTGGAAACAGGAGCCAGGAATTCAATCCAAGTCTTGCACATGAGTGAGAGAAAACTAGTTTCTTGAGTCATTCATGTACCTCCCAAAGTCTGCATTGACAAGAAGCTGGAGTTAGGAGTCAGGTAGTCTGATGTGGGACACGGGTATCTTAACTGAGGTTCTAACAGCTAGGCGTCTGCCCATCTCACAATGCTTAAAGTTTGTTCTAGATATTTATTTTTTAAGATAAAATATGATACTTTGATATGAATTGTCACCTACATGAAATAACACATGACATTGCCATCTTCTGCAACTTCCCTTTCCTTCAAAGACTCTCCCTAATGAATAACATTATACATTCTTAAAAGACTTGGCTTCTTTTGTCATCACCTAAGCTTGTCTATTCTAAATATATAATTCAGGCATCGCAACATGAGCCAAAATAATCTAACCTCATTCCAATCCCTTTTTATGAATAATTTATTATTAAAATGGCAGAGAAAGTAAGACACAAGGACATCTTCCACCTGCTGGCTCACTCCCCAAATGACTAGGTGTTGGGCCAAGCCAGAGCAGGGAGCTTAGAACTCGAACAGGGTCTTCCATGTGGGTGGCAGAAGATCAAGTGCTTGGTCCATCTTTCACTGCCTTCTCAGGTCCATTAGTCAGGAGTTGAATGGGAAGCCATGAGTAGCCATGACTTGATTGGCACTCTGATATGCAATTCTGGCAATATAGGTGGTGACTTAACATAGTACATAACTCCAACTCCTCTAATTCCTTCATTCAACTTTAAGAAACTATATCTATCAGAGGAAACAGGAAATCTGATACACCACCTGTTAAGACTCACGGTACCTTGGTTACCTTGGTACCTTGTTACTGTCTCCATATTGGTAGCCAAGGTGTTTTTACATCCCCAGGCAATACATCTTAGTAAAACTGGTATGGGTAAGAAGCCAATCTCTGTTTGATCAAGTTGGAAAAGGGAAGCCAGTGCCACAGCATAATAGATCTCTGCTTAAAGTTTCAGCACACCAGCACACTACAAGGGTGCTGGTTCCCCAGCTGCTCCACTTCGGACCCAAGTCCCTGCTAATGGGTGGGAAAGCATCAGAAGATGGCTCAAGTCCTTGGGCCCCTGCACACACATGTAATACCTGGAAGACACTCTTGGCTTCAGATTGGCCCAACCAGGCCTGTTCCCAGCCATAGATCTTGTGAGACGGCACGTACTTTTTGATGCCCCACATCACTTGGCGCACCTCTCATTTCACCCACAGCTATCATAGACAGTTCCATGCAATTTCAGGTGTTTCACCTTCAGCTTTCTGCTGTCATGTCCCTACTCTTCGATGCCTTTAGGGCCTATTTTATCCTGTGGTGACAGCAGCACAATTAAGAAATATAGAGGAGTTAACAGCTCCCAGATTCCAGACTTTAATCAAAAGGAAACATCTGAGGCTGACATTGTGGTATAACAGGTAAAGCTGACAGCATCCAGTAGCCCATATAGAGATGGGTTCAATTCCTTGCTGCTCCATTTCTCCCTGCTAATGGCCAGGGGAAAAGGAGAGGACTGCCAAAGTCCTTGGACACTTGTTCCTATACGGGACACACGGAAGAGGTTCCTAGCTTCAGCACTAGCTGTTGTAGCCATCTGGGGAATGAAACAGTAGATGGAAGATCTAAGATTTACGTTCAAATAAATAACTCGTTACGAGAGCAAGAGCACCCTCCCCGTATCAGGTGACCATTCTAGTAAGGAAAGTGTGCTTCCCAAGTCATCCTAAAAGAATATTAGTCCTGTTCCCTACAAAGATGTTAAAAGACAAAATCACAAAATCTAGTTTTGCACACTTTAATTGGCTTTATTTGAAAGTCTAGAACTGAGAAGTAACTCAATCAAAATTGTTTAGAATGCTCTACCCAACCACATGCCAGATTATGCTCATAGCCAGAGGGGGAAAAAATGATGTACAGAAAACAGAAGTAAGACAAAGCTACAGTCCAGTTAGTTATAGCTAGATTCTTTATTATTTGAGCATGGAATCAACAGTTATCTACTTTGCGATTGGCTGAGACCCAGGTGCTTCTCATAAACACTCTTTGGAGAAAAACTAGAACCTTAAAATAGGTATGGCAGGGAGGCGTGGTAGCTTAGAGGCTATAGAGTCCCAGCCTTGCATCTACAGGGACTCACATGGGTGCTGGTTCATGTCTCAGTTGCTCCACCTCCCATTCAGCTCCCTGCTTGTGACCTGGTAAAGCAGTCAAAGACAGCCCAGAGCCTTGGGACCCTGCACCCATATGGGAGGCCCAGGGTAGGTTCCTGGCTCCTGGCCTCAGATCAGCTCAGCTACAGCCATTGTGGCCACTTGGGGAGTAATCACCAGATGGAGGATCTTCTTCTTCTTTCTGTGATTCTGCATTTCCAATGAAAACAAATCTTTTGAAAAAATACTTGTGGACAGCTTTAAGCTAAACTTCAACACAATTTAATAGAGGTAACCTCCATAATGCATGTCTAGGTCATGGTTCTGTTTCCAGAAACAGACCTTGAGGTGAAGGTTTGTGTGTGAGCAATTTATCAACAAAGAGTTCCCCAACGAGAATAACGAAGTGGGAGCAAGCAGAACAGGGCCGGGAAAAAGGAGGGA
The DNA here is from genome assembly GCF_017591425.1 of Ochotona curzoniae. NCBI lineage: Eukaryota > Metazoa > Chordata > Mammalia > Lagomorpha > Ochotonidae > Ochotona > Ochotona curzoniae. The sequence goes on along the minus strand of NW_024465023.1, from coordinate 11,968,206 downwards.
GTGAGGCTTCAGGTGACTCCCAGCTTGAAGGACTAGAATACAGATGACACTACAAAATGTCTCACTGGAGGCCAGATGGCTAGACTTTCACAATCCCATACTAGCCATTGGGGCATGGAAGGGCCAGGGGGATATCAACACTCAAACACTCCTGGTTCTCACTGTCTCTGAGAAAGAAAACTGTAACAGTTTCTGAGTTTCTACCCAAGCTCTTACCACAAAAGCTACAGATTTAAGCCATCAAGCAGCAAAACACATAGAAGCTGGGAGGTTGAGACGACAGTCATACAGAAGACTTAGACAACGTTAGTGGCATCATCTACAACATCTGCAATCAGTTGCTTTTCCTTCCTGGTATCTCCCCTCCTCAGTCCCTCATACTTGCTCCCTGAGATCTGTTTACAAATAAACTGCCAACACTGGAGACCTTATGTTAGATTCTGCTTTGGACTTAGCTTTGAGAACAGTGAGTGTCCATTTCCTTGGAACCAGCTCTTCCTAAATGACTTTGAGCTCAGCATACAGAGGTGTACTTTATCAGGAGAAAAAAGATTGCCTGATGCTTCTTTTAGAAAAATAGGTGCAAGTCATATGTATACAAGAGAAGGAGCAGCCTATTCATCCTGAAACTGAGACTCGCTGTCCATAGTTAGGTATCTTCAAAGCAGCAGCTCTTCTCTCTGTGTACCATCTTGCCATTTCTGTTTACTGTGAGTGGTATTCAAATAGCTCATGAAAAATGTGTGTTATGAAAACTGCAAAATGCTTTTACAGCAAAAATTTTTTAAAAGTTAATTAAATTGAAAGGAAGAGACAGAGAGCCCCCTCTACTGGCTTGCTTCCCAAATGCCCATAACAGCTAGAGGTGAGTCAGGGCCAAAGTTAGTCTCTGGGAATTCAGTGCAGGTCTCCCATGTAGATGGCAGGAACCCAATTAGTTCAGCCATCACTACTACCTCCCAGGGTCTACACTGGTAAAAAGCTGGAATCGGGAGCCAGAGTTGAACACCAAACCACATACTCTACCATAAGATGCAGACATCTTAAAAGCAAGGCTTCACAACAAGACCCTGTTTAATTTTCCTTGAAGTTTTGAAGTTCTCTCCTACAATCAGAGCAAGAAATTCTCTTTTACAGTTAGCACTACATGTGTGTTGTTTCCATGGGCAACAATCTCCTAAATAGGAAGGAACTCAAGGTTTTATCCTCAATTTTCTTACAATTTTTTTGTATTTATTTTTGTAATTCTAGTTTAGTGACGTGCTGTATTAAAAGCAGAAAATCATATCTCATGAAACTGGTATTAGGACATGGATATTTTTATGCAGAAAGTTTACTAGGACATCTTCCTGGAATGGATACCTGCTTATAAGTGAGGGAAACTGGACCAGGAAGAAGATAATGCACTGTGCTGCAGCCACCACAAAGGTGTGGTAGGCATAGTAACAACAGCCCCCAGCTTTCAGAAGTTCATGTTTTAACACTTGGAATGTGAGTATACTCCTATCACCTTGGATAGCAAAAGGAATCTTTAAAAAACATTCATTTATTTTTATTGGAAATGCAGATCAGATTTGCAGAGGGAAAGAGAGAAAGATCCTCCATCTACTGGTTCACTCATTAAATGGCTACAATGGCTGGAGCTGAGCCAACCTGAAGCCAGGAGCCAGGGGCCTTCTTCCAGGTCTCCCACGCAGGTGCAGGGTCCTAAAGCTTTGGGCAATCTCATCCTTTATTGCTTTCCCAGGCCACAGGCAGGGAGCTGAATGAGAAGTGGAACAGCTGGGACAAGAACCGGTGCCCATTTGGGATCCTGGAGCTTGCAAGGTGAGGATTTAACTATCGCACCATCGTGCTGGGTCCCCAAGGGACTTTTTAAGCATATTTAATGATCTAGAGATGAGGGATTATCTAGGTGAGCTCAGTGTAATCACAAAGGTCCCTTTAAGGGAAAGAAGGAAAAAGTTGAAAAAAATGTAAGAATGGAAGTAGATGAGACTAAGACTCTGTGTTGATTTTAGCCAGTGAGATCCATTTCCAACTCTAACCTCCAGAACTGTAAGATTACACATTTCTGTTTTTTTAAGTCACTACACATATGGCAATAACAATAGTAAATGCATACAAAAGGCTTTAGCCAATTACACTAAAGAATTCTGAAGCCAAGATGGTCTTTCAGAATTGTTCCAAGTGGGACTGATGGGCAGATAAACTGAAAGCCACATATATATCCACTAGACACAGGCTGCTCCCCGAAAGTGTTGACCTTGCACAAGACAGTATTTTTTCAGCCAAAGTCAATTCTCAAAGAGGGTTATTTGCCTTCACAGGGGCTGAAGTAAAGGATCTGGGCAACATCCACTGAACAATCAACTCTGTATCTCCAGGTTCCACATCCACAGATTCAGCTAACAATGTATCAGAAATATTTTGAAAACCAATGTCATCTGTACACACACAGATACTGGGATTTTTTTTTTTAGTCATTCCCTAAACACAGAATTGATTACATATGTATTAGGTATCACAAGTAATACAGAGATGATTTAAAGTATACAGAGAATGAAGGACTTAAGAATTCATGCATTTTTTTTTATCTAGAGGGAGAGTTCTCAAACTCATCTCCCAAGGATATAGACTCTGAAAGTCTATTTTATTTTTCCTATTCTCTTCTCCAGTCCTTGTAGCACTGTTACCCAGTTGCAATTAGGAAAACAACTTCAGTTAGATGTGTTTTCCTAAGCAAGTTAAATTCTTCCATCCTATGCTCACTTTAGCATTCTTGAGTCTACCTACTTTATGCGAAGCAAGAATTACAGTTAAGTTCTCTAGGCCTCAGTTCCCTTGAGTCGCTAAGGTTAAGAAAGCATCTTCAAAAAACAGATTTTACCAGAAACAACTCAAGAAGAAAGATCAATATAATTATCCTGTGACATGCTGAAACAGAGACATTTAACTGAGGACACCAGAAGAAAATTTAGGAATTCATTTGAAGAAAAATATTTCTAAAGACTATGGGTCTGGGAATATGCTAAATGATTAAATTTTAATTTCACAAATGCTGTCTGTGTCATTAAAATATAAGAAAATGTTAAATGAATATTTAAAAGGGGTAAAGAGCAAACTGGCTTTTACTATAGGAATGACATTTTTGGTCAACTTGCTTTTTATCACTACAATCTGGTGTCATATACTGCTTGCTAATTAGAATATGAAAATATAATTATTCCTTTGCATGTTCTACTTTCTAATGTAGATATCCAAATGCTGTATAAAAATGAAATGTGTCGGGCCCAGCGGTGTGGCCTGGCAGCTGGGGTCCTTGCCTTGAGCGTGCTGGGATCCCACGTGGGCGCTGGTTCTGATACCAGCAGCTCCACCTCCCATCCAGCTCCCTGCCTGTGGCCTGGAAGGGCAGTCGAGGACAGCCCAAAGCTTTGGAACTCTGCACCTGTGTGGGAGACCTGGAGGAAGTTCCTGGTTCCTGGCTTCGGGTTGGCACAGCACCGGCCGTTGCAACCGCTCACTTGGCGAGCGAATCATTGGACGGAGGATCTTCTTCTCTGTCTCTCCTCCTCTCTGTATATCTGACTTTGTAATAAAAATAAATAAATCTTTAAAAAAAATGAAATGTGTCTATTTTCATGTGTGTAGACACTGATTCAATAGTCCTTCCTGACCACTAGGCCTTCTGTCCTCAGTCACCACTGCAATCCATTCTGCACATTGTAGCCAGATTAATCTTCCTGAACACCTTTGATTATACCATGCTTTCCTTCAAACTCTTTGCACATCTCCTTAATGTCAAACTAGTTGCAAAATCCTCTCCCTGACTTAATGCCCCCCATGAGATATATCTAAAATATCTTTCCAGCTTTGCCACCAATTTCCCCAAGTATCACCATCATACCTATCCTATAATCCAGCAAAATTAAATGATTCTGCTTGCTGAAAATTTTATACTGGGCTGCTTTTGCTATTGTATTTGCTTCAACCAGGATTACCCCACACAATCCTAGTAGATTAAATCACATCCATCTGAAAAACTAAATGGTATCAACCACTGCAGAGTCTACTGGTTTGACTAATTAGATGAGACACCCACAATTTCCAATTCTGTGTAAGACTTATAGTGCTAGTTAGGGAACATTTTGATTTCAGAGTGTAGAAACCTACTCACAAAATATTTTTTTTTAAAAAAGTGAGAGATGTAGCTTAAATACAAAGGGATATCATAATCTCTACATTCAAGAGAAAAACTCAGAAAAATTAAAATGACTACAAAAGAAGAAATTAAACCTCAGAAATTGAAAACAAAGGGGCAGATATTTGCCCTAGTGGTAAAGATGCCCTCATCCCATAACAGAGTACCTGGATTCAATTTCTACCTCTCTGTCTCCTACTCCCTCTAGTGCAGACCTTGAGAGGCATCAGTGATGGCCCAAGTCACTGGATTCCTATCACCCACATAGGAGAGCTGAACTGAACTTCCAGCTGCCGCCTCTCTCAGGCCCAGCTGTTGTAGACATACAGGGAGTAAACAAGCACAATGAAACTCTGACTTAAATTTTTCATAAAGTAAAGATTTTCAAAAGACTTGAAAACATGACTTATGACAATAAAAATCAGGATGTATAACATCAAAACAGACATAGCTGAAGAGGCAGGGAGAATAAAGACAGAAAATGAGAATAAATACTCAAAATATATAAGGAATTAAAAAAAACTCTTGCAGAAAGAAAACAATTTGGTTTAAAGTTAAACAACAACATACATGAAATATTTCTTGAGAAGGTATACAAATGGACAGCAAATATCTGAAAAACTGCCCTGCATCATGAATCAATAGGAAAATGCAAATCAAAATTACAATAAATTACCACCTTAAAAAGTTGAAAGATAATAAGTGTCTGTGAGGATATGGAAAAACAGTGATGTCCACCATTGGATAGAATACAAATTAGTCAGACTATTATCAAATATTGTATGGAAATTCCTCAAAAAACTAAAAATAAAATTATCACACGTTCCAACAATCCCATTTCTGAGTATTTGCCCAGAAGACTTAAAATCATGTTTTTAAAAAGTTTGTTTTTAGAGTTATGTGCAATCCCATGTTTACAGTGGCACAATTCACAAAAGCTAAGACATGGAACCAACACAGACTCTCCTGAACAGATAAATGGATAGAGGAATTGTGGTACATTTATACCAGAGAATACTACTCAGTCATTAAAAAAAATGAATTCTTATCATTTGCACCAAAATGTTCCCAGCTGGAAATCGTTATGCTTAGTGAAATAAGCCAGTCACGAAAGGATAAATATCATATAATCTAATATGTGACAACTAATACACAAAACACTAGATATAGATTGACAATATAGATATATATAATAATATACAAGGGATATTAGTACACTAGGAAGTAATGGATATATACAGTATTTGTCTTTACTTCAAATAGAAGGATTCCCATTGATCCTTATAACTGTACTTCTACATTACAATACTATGCTTTCTATCTTTTGCTATACTTGTCATGTAATGATACATTTATTGTATTGATAAATTGATATGTCAGTGATAAATTGATAGTATTGGTAAAGTGATAAATTTTTGATACATAATGTATTTATTGATACATTTATATATCAGAAAGTTGGTCCAACTGAGTGAATGTACCACTGTAATAATCTGGGGACAAATAGAGGGAGGGGACTAAAGGAAGAGAGAGAGGATTCCTTATGTTTATAATTCTGTATTATGAAGATAAATTAATGAAAAAATGTTTGCACATCCTTGTTTATGGCAACACTATTCACAATACCCAAGCTAAAAAATGAAATATGTATCAACAGATGAATGGAGGAAGAAAAAGTGGCATTTATACACAGCACAATGCAATTTAGGGATAATGAAGAAATTTTGTCATCTGTGACAACATGGATGGAATTGTAGAACATTAAGCTAGATGACAAAAGCCAAGCACAGAAAAACAGATACAGTATGTTTTCACCTAAATGTGGAATCAGAAACAACAGAACTCAAAAAAATCAGAGTTGATGGTGATTAGATGGTGCCAGGGTAAAATAGTGGCCAAAAGGTACTAAACCTCAATTAGACAGGAAGACTTACAGTATGCATGCATGCGTTTTAAGGTGCTGTAGCAAAAGAAGGAGAAGAGAACAAACTGGAATGAAATGGAGCAATGGACATTGGAGGGTGACATCATCCTTGGATTGGTGAAATCAGAGCATTTCAGAACTATTCAAACCACGTGGACAGAATCCTCGGAATATGTACACATTGAGACTCTGGGTTGATATGAGGTGGCAGTTCCTCATCCCTGGGTAGTGGGATGTGTGGAAAGGCATGAGTGGTTTCCCCCTTTGTCTTTCCTCTTCCCCCAGAAACAAAAAGAAATAGCAAATTTGGAAGCAATGAGTTCACCCAATTTTCCCTAAACCTCAATCCTTCCCACCCTGATCAACCATGCAATCATTATTAAAATATAAATTTTAAAAAAGGTATCTTGAACAGCAAAGTAAATATAAATAACATTTGCACATTTCAAAATCACTAAGAATAAATTTCACATATTCTCACCACAATAGGTATTGACATGATGGGTACTAATTATCATCAAGATAATTATTCCATATTATATTCACAATTGTATACATATTGTATTCCATATTGTATTCACAAACCACAGTATCACTTCGTTCCCCATTAATACAACAATAATTTTGAAGGTAAAATTATAAAATAATTTTTAAAAAATCAGACAGGAGGCTAATCCTCTGCCTGTAAGTCCCAGTATCTCATACGGGCACCCATTGTGTGTCAGCTCCACCACCTCTGATCCAGCTCTCTGCTTATAATCTGGGAAAGCAGAAGAGCATGGCCCAAGTCCTTGGATCCTTGCACCCACATAGGAGGTCAGGAAGAAGCTCAGCTCTGGTCATTTTGTCCATTTGGGGAGTGAACCAACAGATGGGGGACCTCTTTATGTTCCTCCTTTTCTCTCTGTAAAAACCTGCCTTTTAAATAAAAATAAATGAAATTTTAAAATAAAAAACAAATTGGGAGTATTTGCAAATAGTATAATTCTAGATCTTGAGAGAAAAATGTTAATTCATGACACACAAAAAAATCTCCTTAACAATAAGCATGAGCAACAGCTCAGGCTAGGCCAAACTAAAGCCACGAGCAAGGAACTCTACCTATCATTGGTGTCAGGAACCCTATTTCTTGACCCAATCATTTGCTGCCTCCAAGGTACGTTAGCAAGAAGCTGAATCAGAAGCACATACTAGAAACGACTCAAAGTAGGCATAGAGGGGTCCAATGCAGATTAACCTACTGTACCACAATGTGATACATTTTTAGTTAGAGGAAAGTACAAATGCTAATAGTTTTATGGCTAGACTATCTTCTTCCTCTATAATTCATTTGCTTAAAGAAAAAACTTACAAGGAAATATTGCCAATCCTTAACACATAAGAACTGCAAAATTTTATATGGTTAAAAAAAAAAATGGGGCCTGGCACAGTGGCTAAAGTTCTCGCCTTGCAAGCGCCAGGATCCCATATGGGTGCCAGTTCTAGTCCCGGCAGCCTTGCTTCCCATCCAGCTCTCAGTTTGCAGCCTGGGAGAGCAGTAGAAGACAGCCTTGACACCCTGCACCTGCATGAGAGACCTGGAAGAAGCTCCTGGTTCCTGGTTTCGGATTGACTCAGCACCCAGCCATTGTGACTACACGGGTAGTGAACCATTGGATGAAAGATTTTCCTCTCTGTCTCTCCTTCTCTCTGTAAATCTGCCTTTCCAATAAAAATAGATAAATCTTTTTTTAAAAAATGAAGCTGATCTTGTAATAAAAATATGCTTACTACATACAGACACTATGTTCAGGGCTTCACCCAGCTCAACTTATGCAACCCAACATTGCTCTTCAATGTTAATTTAATCTTATTTGACAAGCAAAATGACAGGGAGAGAAGGAGGGAGGGAGAGAAAAAAGAAAGTGGGGGAAGGAGCAGACGGGAGTTGTGGCGAGGAGAGGGAGATAGGCAGAGAAAGAGATAGAGATTCCATACTCTGTGCCATTCCACAAATGCCCATTAACAGTGAGGACTGGGCCAGGCTGAAGCCAGGAACTCCATCCAGGTTTCCCACATGGGTAGCAAATACTGAAGTGCTTGAACCATCATCTTCTATCTTCCAGAAGCACATTAGCAGGAAGCTGGAATCTAAGTGAGCCAAGACGCAAATCATGCATTTCAATGTGGATCATGAGCATTCCAAACAGTAGCTTAACCCACTGTGCCACTCGGCTTGCCTCCACAAAACTATTTTACTGGATAATGCTATTGTTTACTTCACTTGAAAAAAATGAGGAAACTGAGGTGCCAAGAGGCTAAGTACTTTCTTAATTACACAAAGAAGGCAAATGGCAAAGAAAATGGCTTGAACCCACACATTATGGCTCCTGGGTTTATACTTTAAAGCTCTATTCCATAATTCTGCCTTCGGACAGATAAATTCTGCAGAAAAAAAATCTTTTCAGAGCATAAGGAAGTTGGATGTGGATATATTTTTCACTGACATGTCAGAACTGATCTTCTTTTCTTCTCTATGATCATTTCTTAAAGGTGCTGAACTCAGCTTAAGTACCAAGAAAATCCAATGTTAGTAAAAATTGCCGTAAATGAAACTGTACAGATTTTTTGTGTGTATTCTTCCAGAATAGTTATGTAAGGTGCAGTATAAAGAGTTTGTAGCATAGCAACAAATCAGCTGTTCTGTCAATTTTGTACCATATCAGGGCACCACAGCTGCCTGTAAGACTCTTTGTTCAAGTTCAAACTAAGGCATGCCACATCTGCCCCTTCTTGAGTAGTTCCTTGCTTCTACTGAATTCTGAATCTGAGATAAATACACTGGGGACTATAAGAGGGAAGGAGTGTGTGTGTGTGTGTGTGTGTGTGTGTGTGTGTGTGAGAGAGAGAGAGAGACAGAGACAGAGACAGAGAGAGAAAGAGAGAGAGGAAAATGTGACCAGAAAAAGCAATTTTAAAATAAAAACAAGTTAAATACATCCATATTTCGACAATCAGAACAATCCCAAATCCCCTGGTCTATGTGAAAAACAAACAAACAAAAATGTCCTATTGTGAATCATGAACCTGCATTTAATGGGATAAATAATAAATGTAATATCCTCTGCCAGCCAGGGTCCCAGCAGGAAACAGATGGTACTCTCGAATTAGGATAATTTAAAGAGGAATTGTTACAGGTAATATCCCCTGGGAAGCAGTCTGAGATGGAGATTTAGCAACAGGAAGTTTACTGTGCAGCACTGAGGATCAAAACTTAGAGAAGAAAAGGAAGCATAATTAAGCAGAGGAAGATGTGGAGCTGGAAATGCCTTCTCACCAAAGGTCTCAGCAGATACTCCTGGGAGCCCTGAAGTTCATACAGTCCTTCAGCATTGCCACTCAGCACTGACCAACTGCTGACTATGGGAAAGGACATCACCTTGGGCAAGGCAGCTTCTGCAGCAGAAGGCAATTCTCAGAGAGTATAGCATTAACACAGGACAGCAACTAGTCAAGTCCTCCCATCCTGATAGAAGCTCTTGACAACACAGCGCGGTGTCTACCACAGGCTTTATTATTAAAGAAACAATAAAGTATAGGTGGTGTTATGAGAACTCCAATGGATAATTATGATATAATTTCATCCACACATGCTATATAGAGTGTTGTGCCTCTCAAATGAGACTTAATATTATACAACTAGACAATGGGCAGACCTATACAGAAATAGAACTCCAGGGGCAGAATTATGCCACAGTGGTTTCCACATCCCACAGGAGTGCTAGTTTTGAATCACAGTTGTTCTAACTTCCTATCTGTTCTCTGCTAATGCACCACAGAAGGCTACACAGGACAGCCCAAGTACCTGAGCCAGTGCCACCTTATGGGATACCCTAATGAAGTCCCAAGCTCCCAGCTTTGACCTGGCCCAAATTCAGCCATTGCAACCATCGGGGACTGAAACAGCAGATGGCAAATCTCTGCCTCCCACTAACTCTGATGTTCAAATCAATCTCTTTAGGAAAAAAAAAAAAATCACATAGAGCCATACAATGCAAATAGCGGCCATACTGCATTCAAAATATATATTCTGGGGTAGGCCTTCTTAGTGCAGCAGGTTAAGGCACTGCTTGGGACAAGTGTATCCTGTGTTGGAATGACAATTTGAGCTCCAGCATTTGTTTCCAATGCATCATTCTGCTAATGCATCCTGGAAGGCAGATGATAGCTCAAGCACCTGGGCCCCTCTCACACACATGGAACACCCAAATGAAGTTTTGGCTTCAACCTAGCCTAGCCATATGCATTACAGAATTTGAGAAATGAGCCAGTGTGTGAAAGACTGATGTCTTTCAAGCAGGTGAAAACATGAACACCTACATACTGAATCTTTAAATACTAGAATCATGCCCAGTGAAACAAGAAACCCTGCAAAGAGCCCAAAATGTACAAAATCTAGAATCTATTACACTACATGTGTCTAGTGAGTGAAAATGGCAATATCTTTGAACTGTATAAAGCCCTCCTCCTTGTGTATGGTCACAATACAGCTGACCAAAGAAACATTTTACAAATCATCCAAAAAAAATCACACAAAGAGATTTTCCCCCGCAAGGTTCATAATGCTTAAACACAGAGAGAGTAATGTAAGCATATCACAAGGAATACACTAGAAAGACAGTATATTAAACCACATAGAGCGTTCCAAATGATTAAAACATAATTGCTCACTTAGGATGGAATCAGTCCTCTGTAGCAAGTCTAATCCAAGTTCAATATGTATCTTTTTACAAGGGTGATTTCTCAGGAGAGATGACATCCAACCTAGCAGAGACTCTTTATGACACCAGAAGGTCCCTGGATGCCAATGGGGATAGGGGTAGTGACAGTGATAGTGTTGGTGGCTGAGGTACCAAAATTCAAATGTACCTGGGTGTGGCCCAACAGAAGAGCCCCAGACTGGGAGACTCAGAGATGAGACTGACAGTATAGCCTGGTCATAGCATATACTCTCTCTGGTCTTGCAAAAGCAGCTGGCAGAGTGCAACCTGATACAGCCTAAGTTCTCAAATTGTCTGTCAAGTTTTTAGGTCTCTACATATTTTTAAAATATAGTAGCTGAGGTCAATAGTTCATACATGGGATTTGATGAAGGGCAACGGCAAGGTCACTCCAAGCTCTCTCACAGGGGGTCTGATGAGACAGCCCATGCTCAAGAGGAACGGGAAGCACACTCCAAATTCTTGTCATAGTAAAACATGTCACTCATACAGCAAACTGTGCGTAGAATCACTTCACAGCTCTGCAACACTCCACCATCCCTCTTGGTTGCATACATAGAGGAAAATTCATGTACATGTATGTTCTATGTATACTTGTGTGTTCTACATGCACATGAAGCTAGGCCATTGTGTAAATAACATGACTAGGTGAGTGAATTTCCAAAGGACTCAGAAATAAAGCAGCATAAATGGTGGATAAGAATGACTTATAAAAATGGTCTTGTATATAGAAGGCTTGTATAGATGGTCTATGATTTATAATGGCTTAACTTTATAATGGTACAAAAGCAGTACCCATTCAATAGGAATCATACTTGGAATATTGGAGTTTTCTCTTTCCTGGCTTGTGGTGTATGATCAGATGTTGTCTTCCAATGTTGGGCAGTGGCAGTGAGCACAGTACCCCATCAGCTCTCTGATACTCTACAGTGCACTATGTTAAGCTGAGATATACAATGGGTTGGTGATATTGAATGCATTTCCCCATTAGAATATTTTCAACTTTATCAGGACATAATACGCCAAGGAGCACCTATACATTGGTGAGCTCCCTTGCCCTTGCTTTGTCTCTAGTCAACTTAAAACTGTGCATAAAACACATTTTCTGCTGGCCCACTGAAGGCAGCTCTGCCTCCCATTCAAGTACTAACCAGGCCCGACCCTGCTTAGTTTCCGAGATCAGACGAGATCGGGCACGTTCAGGGTGGCAAGGCTGAGACTGAAGGCAGCTCCGAATCCTCATGAAACTGGAAAAGTACAGGCCAGTGTTTGCAAACAAGGTCGGGGGAGAAAACACAGCCAGGGATAAAGAGCCTCAGGGAGGGTTCCTAGTAGCAAGGCTACTTGGGAAGGCAAGCTAATGTTTCACCACTGAATGGATAAAATGCTAACAGCCCTGAGCCTTGAACCTGGTGTTTAGATGGTCTGACTGTTGCCATGTGCATATACACACAGCTCCCAGAGGCTCAGCATTTGTGCATCAAAGAAGCTGCAGCCCACACTTTCCCTATCATTAAGACATTTCAGCTGGTGAGCGTGAAGCTATGTCTACACCCCTCACACAAACAGAGACACCTGACCCTCATATTCCAGGACAGGAGCTGTAAACAGAAATGGCAGATGCTGCAGATCCCACTTCATTACTTAATCCATTCCCATGAAAAGCTATAAACACAATGCTACTTTAAACATATTATGCTTGTTCCACCTTAATAGAAACTCTACGTTCTAGCTGCCAAGTATTGGATTTGGGGTCATTAGTTAATAATTCATTAATCTAAAACAAACAGGTGAAACATTCATTTAAAGGGTGGACACTAAAGGGGGGGGGGGTGAAATAACCCCTCCCAGGCTTCACTGAGCTTGATGGCAGCTAACTACACAATGACAGATTTTGGATACATGCATCAAACCCACTGGCAGAAATTTTCATGCTAGTTTTACATTCCAGGAACATTATAGGCTGGGTCAGGGAGATAGAGAAAAAAAAAAAACAGACACAGTTTTTAAGATGTCCACTTTATATATGGGATTATGTGGATGCAAGTGTCATCTTTGGCTCCTAGTATCCAGACAATATAGAGAATGGGAGGCAACAGACGACAGCTCCAGTATTCAGGTTCCTGTCACCCACTTGGGAAATTTGGATAGCATTTTCACTCACAGCTTTAGTTCCTCCCACTCTTGCGGGTATTTGGGAAGTAAACCAGCAGATAGGAGGTTCTTTCTTACTCTTTCTCTGTGTCTCTCAAATAATGTCTTTTTTTTTTTTTTTACAAAGCAAAGAAGGGGAGATCAGAGCAAAAGAGAAATGACAAACAAGCAAACAACTGGAAAGAGAAAGCCATTCTATCCTGTATCTTACAAGTTGGAATTTTAGGCGAAGAGAAAACAACAGCACAGAGATTTCATTTGTCAACTTTTAGCACACAGAGGAATGTGGTTGCCTCTGCCATGGCTGGCTGTACACCAGAGACTGGACATTTCATATTAAGGGAAAAAAAGAAGAATGACTTAAGCAGCCCCAAGGAAAGAATATGTAGAGGAAAAGGAAGGTTGGAGGGGAGAGGACAGGGACTCTTTTATCATTATTATAATACAAGAGAAGCCCAAAGTAGAACCAGGTCCATAGGGTTGCTGCCCTGATTTAGTGACATTTCTAATCCGGCCTAGAAACATTCAGTAATTGACAGTAAGCAGATTTTTATTCAAAAGGGAAAGAGCAAGGAGAGACATCAATCATCAAATGCTGTTTATGCTTTGGCTCCCACCTGGCATTCAAGCAAAGGTTGAAAACAATGCGAAAGAACAAGCAGGAATACAGGCGAGAAAACTCAGAGGGATTCTCGCAGTGCTGCAGTGCAGATGTGGCGGAAGCAAGGGCCCTGGAGGAGTCACCCAGCACTGCAGTAGTACATCAGACCCTGACATTAGTGGGCCCCTAGAGGATTCCACCAGGTGGTATTCCTTTCAGGGTGTTTCTATTTTAAATGGTAGGTATTTGGCTTATTTTTTATAAAGATGATATTCTGGCAGGGGCCAACAAAATGAAGTTAGGAGGGGTGAGACTAAAATTATGCTTTGAGGTCTGGCAGTAGATACATGTGGTGGAATGCGGGCTGCATCTTAGGCAAGCTAACAAAATCTCTCAGACGTTAATAGACACGAAAATTTGAGAATGGAGCAGGGATTACAGCACAGCTAGCTGAGATCCTGCATTACACACTAGAGTGTTGGTTCAAGTCCTGTCTATCCTCTCCCTTACAAGCTCATGTCCTGTCTATCTCCTCCACTTACAAGTTCCACTTACAAGTTCCAGATATGCACCCTGAGACAGATGAAAACCCAAAATGTACTCTTGCCACCATGTAGGAGACCTGGATTCAGTTCCAGGCCTGAACTGAATTCTGGTTTGTCCTGATTCAACCCTAGTGGTTATAAGCATTTGGAGAATGAACCAGCAGATAGATTTCTCTCTTTATGCCTGTGGCCTAGGAAAGCAGTAAAGGATGGCCCAAGGCCTTAAGACCCTAAACCCTGAAGAAACTCCTGGCTTCATATCAGCTCAGCTCCAGCCACTGTGGCCACTTAAATGTGAACAAAGATCTTTTTGCATCTCCTTCTCTGTAAATCTGCCTTTCCAATATATTTTTGTCTACAGTGTAATGCAATATAAAGACCCTAACATGGAGAGGTTTTTGGAAATCTTTTAGTCTAGTGCTCAGAAAGCTCTCTCGAACCTTTATGGTGGACAGGAAATGAAGAAAGAGAGAGTAGGGGAAAGAATCTGTATGTGTTCAGTGAGGGAATAAAAAAGCAATTGAGCGCTTTCTGGCAGAACTGGAAAAATCCAATAGGGTGACACGTAGAGTATAGAGGATACAGACCCACCAGCCACAGATGCGGCTGGTACCCATGACATAGTCTCTCACATTGGCTGTACTGGTTTTAAACAATGTTCTTGGGTGATGAGGGAAGCATTTAGGCCAGTGAATTAGATCACAGCCTGCGATCCCACCATCCCATATGGGTGCCAGCTGAGTTGAATTATGGGAATCTGGTTTTGGGCTGGCTCAGTCCTGGTTGTTTTAGCCATTTGGAATGAACCAGCAGATGGAAGATATCTGTCTCTTCTCTTCTCTTGATCTGCCTTTCAACTTAGATAATCTTTAAAAAAAAAAAAAAGTCGCCAAATTCTTTGACATACCAAAATCTCAAAAAGTGAAGACTCATAACTTTCCCTTTGAGTCCAGGTTGAAATGCTTGATTTGCAACAATAGAAAATAGGGGCAAGCATTTTGTATACAAGTAAGAGTTCCTTTGCAATGCCTGCACCTCACAACAGAGTGGATGGGTGTGAATCCGCATTCCTCTCCCAGTTCTATTGCCCTGCTATTGTGTACCCTAGGAGGCAGCAGGTGATGGTTGTTCAAGTAGCTGGATCCATGTCAGCCGCATGTAAGATCTAGATTGAGTTCCTGAATCCTAGGCATTTGGGGAATTAACTGGTAAATAATGAAGGTCTCTGCCTACCAAAATAAGTAAATAAAAAAATATAAACATAGCAGAACAACATTATGGGATGTGAATGCCAAGCCTAGAGCATAAAAATCATTGTGGCTTCTTCCTTGTTCTATCTTGGATTGCTCACTCTGAAGAAGCCAACTGCGGTGTCTTGGAGATATTAAAGTAGCCCTATGCAAGCACCCATGTGGCAAGAACTTGAGGCCTTCAGTCAAAGTCCTAGAGCTCCAGTTGGGTTTTCAGATGATTACAGCCCAGTTGGCATACAGAACCTAACTTCACAAGAACCCCTGAGTGATAATCATCAAGTTGAGCCAATTTTTTTATTCAGAGGAACAGTGGGTATGGAAACAACAAACATTATCTCACAAAAAAGGATAATTTGCTAGGCACCAATAGATAATGACTATGCTTACAATCTTACTGCAAGTCAATCCAACAGCACTTGTTACTGTGCCTCGGTGTTGTCTGATGGCTGAAACAGCACTTAGAGGTAGAGAGGAAGTCCCAGGGAGTCAGCATCCCCAGATTGAATGTGATGGATAAACACTGCAGCCATCTTGCCCCTAAAATGTGGAACCCATTTCCCAGAGGTTTCCAACAGAACGGAGACCCTGGTTTTTAGAGGTAACTAATCTGCTTGTCCATGTATTTTATTTACTCCCATTCTACATCCATTTTACTTCTCCAGTCCCCTACTAATGACTAGTGGGCTCATCTCCCAAATTACTGCCCCCATCAAGTCTTCCTCTGAGTCGGCTTCTTGGCAGCCCAGCCTAACATGTCAGATTATTAAGTCCCAGGTTTTCCTATTCAAACAAGAGAAAAATATGGAAGAAGGGGGATGGTGCTGTGGCATAGCATGTAAAGCCATCAGCTGCAGTAGCAGCATCCTACATGGCTGTTGGTTCAACGCCTGGCTGCTCCACCTCTGATCCAGCTCCTTGCTAATGCACCTGGGGAAACAGTAGGGGATGGTCCAAGTGCTTGGGTCCTGCATCAAAGTAAGAGACCGAACACAAGCTCCTGGCTGCTGGCTTCAGATTAGCTCATCTCTAGCCATCAGGACCTTTGGGGGAAATGAATGAGTGGATGGAAGATCTTTGTGTCTCTCCCTCTTACTCACTCTATCTCACAAATAAGTAAATATTTAAAAAAAAAAAAACTATATGGAAGTACAGTAAGGAGTTAATGAACATTTTCCATTTTTGGAAGGCGAAAATGACTGCTCTCAGTCACACTGTACCCCTCATCATCATAAATTCTATAGCTCATTGCTGCTAACTACTAGAATGACAAAGAAAAATACACTGATGACACAGCAGTTAACTATCTCATCTCCAACCTGATAATAGGATGCTGACCCTAAAGATAGTGGCTTTAGTTAGGCCATTCTTTTGAAAAACTACTCTACTCTCTAATTTGGGTGGATATTACCAATAATAAGATTTTCTAAGTCGGGGAGCAGGTATGTAGCCTAGGATGTCCAACATTAGACTTCCCAGTTTTGTTTTCTGCCTCCAGCTCCCTGCCAAGCAGATCCTGGGAAGCAGTAGGTATTAGCTCAAGTAACTGGGCTCCAGCCTCCCATATCGGAGGCCTGATTTATATGCCCAGTTCTTGTCTCTGGCCATTGTAAAGCTAAAGCAATTATGAATATTTAGGGAGCAAATTAGCAAATCAAAGCTCTGTCTCCATTTCTCTCCCTTTCTCAAATAATTTTTAAAACATTTTCCAAATTGGAATTGAAGAAGTATGGTTCACTAGAATCTCTAGGATCCACATATATTAAAGTACTTCAAGAAGTTTCTGGAAAATGGAATGAGGAGATTTTGATATAAAAGAATAACTTAAGATAAAAAAACACACTTCCCATGGACCTTTTGAAAACCTTTCTTATAAACACCTTTCAAGCTGTGCTAACAGAGAAACACAGTGTTTGCTTTTGGTCTTGAAGAGAAAGGCTGATAAACAATAAAGCTGAAATGAGAGAAGGAGAAGCGATCCAGAAGTAAGAAGAGTCTGGAGGCCTGGGGGTATTTCAACCCTTGATTTTAATTATTCCTCAGTCCATTAATATCTCTGGTCTGCTTACAGATTACTTACACAAACCAAAAACTTCCTCTTTGCCTTTTATAATATGAGGTTGCAAGAGAGAGAAACCAAACATGTGAATGCTAATTAATAAGTCTTATTTTAATAACCTTGAAATAATTAGACATTTCTCTTCTTGAATCTCCAGTTCCCAAACTGGTCTTAATCAGACTAATTGGGCTTAATGTAAAGGTCAACTTTCACCTAAAAAACAGAAAGAGGATGCACTAAAAAATTATGCTGGCTGCTTCACAAAGAATTTTTAACTGTCATTTAACCCTCACAACGATCTTTCCATGATGTTTCCTATATCATAATTCCAAGGCTTAGCAAAGTTCAGAAACAACTTGCCAAAGTTTACCCAATTAGTAATGATCTTTGCTGGTTTGGACATGGTTTGTGCGTGCCTCCCAATGGTCCCCAATGTGGCAGTACTGATGGAATAAAAACTTTAGAGCTAGGGCTTAGTGGGTGCTAATCACTGAGGGTGCTGCCCTTGGACAGGATTAATATAGTTCTTACAGCATTACATTACTACAGATTAGTTCGCAGAGGAGTGAGTTGTTAAAATAAGAACAAGCCTTCCCCCCTCTGACATCTCACTAGATTCTTTCAGCATGTCATCACTCTTATCCCACTCACGTATTCCCATCAAGACATAATATGTCACGTTGTGATGTAGCCAGAAGACCCTCACCAGAGGACAAATCAATGAGGCTGCCCACTTAAGACTTTCAGCCTCCAAAACTGTAAGCTGCATAAAAGTATTCTATTTATATAATACTCAGCCCTCTGAGGAAACATTTATCTCAAACCCTGGCTTGTAAGACTCTGAGGTCATATTTAGCACTCCATTACTGTTTTTATAATTTCATATTCCTCAATGGTAGTCCTAAAATGAATCAATGTTGTGTCACAAAAAGGATGAACCTACAGTAGCAGCCACATAGCTGCACCTGTCAGAGATCCCAAGAAAGTACTTGTACTTCAGTTGTAAGAAATGCCATCACCTGACAATTTCCACTTTTGGAGTCAAGGCCATACCTCTAAAGAAGCCCCAGCTGATGATTGACCATGTCTGGTTCCTAGAACCCAATCATTCCAGGCCAGCATGTGCCACCCCTAATGAGCCCTCTTTGTTCTAGGGCTCCCCTTTGGGTTGGCCAAGATTTTATCACACAATATCATCTCAACTTCTTTTTCCTAGTCCTGCCTCTTTATTCCCTTCTTGAGATGTCAGGTCAGCTTCCTGTTCCAAAGGCTTTGCTTACCCAGTCCTACTTCTGTTTATTCTCCCTTTTACAGACATTTATCCCCACAACAAATTGTACTTTTGATTCTATTTCAGCCTCTGTGTCCTGGAATATCCAACTGGTACATTTAACAGTGAACAAGAGAAGTAGGATCAACGGAAACTCTTCTACAAGACATATTTTCTTACAAATAATTCAGCTGTGGTAGAGCTACCTGATTCTAGTTCAATAAAGCAGATTATGCTGAATATGCCAAATGGCTTCTCTTAGCTGGAAGGAGTACCTTCCCAACACCTGTCAGGCACTAGGATTTATGGGACCATTTCTATCTTAGTGATCCAGCCCCTCTTTATGACATGATTGCTTCAAAGCCCAGCTATGGGTATTTACCATCAGGGTTATTATAGCCCACTGAGTCATCCAGGAGAGAAATCCAAGTTGATAATTAACATCCTGAGGAAGGTAATTGTGAAACATTTAAGCATGGTGCTATAACTTCTGGCTGAGTGTCAGTAAGGACAACCTGTAGGGCATATCATACTTAATGAGTCAGTAGCTACCTAAGATGATTATAAAAACCCAAAGCATATTATTTTTTATCACCATGTGCAGGAGCTGCAGATTATGTCCTTTTGACCTATTTTGTGCTTTCATTCCCAGCTAAATAATAACCATTCAGGAGTAGAGAAAAACCAATGATTCTTCTCATTATTAAGGAACATTATAGGTCCACGGTATATGCTTCTAAATCAGAAACACAGGGCAGAGACATTTCTCCATTTCTCATGAGCTAATTTTAATTGTGAAAGTGATTATCCTTCTTAGCTTGGAGTTAGCAGTACGTGGTAGACAAACATACATCACAGGCCACAGACAACATGCATCGATAACAAACAGAACTGGGATTGAATCTGATCTTGAAAACAAGAGCTGGGGCACTGCTCTTCAAATAAAAGGCAAAGCATATTCAGGGACAAGGCAACCATGTAACTGACAACTTTAGTACCTCCCTAAACTACTCTGCTATTTTCCAACACTGACAGTTTAAATGTAAACATCAGTCACTTTCAGAAAGAGATTTCATTACTATATACTTCTGATATCTTTCTCTTCTTATCCTTTATTCTATAGTACCATTGCTCAACTCACCATATATATGAAATAGATGACTTTCCAGCGTGTTATGGCATTACATATTGTTTCCAACACAATGGAAAACGTGGGAGCAAATGTTGTCTATTAGTAGAATCCACATTGGGCATTAACAGCCAAGCCCCCAATAAATCCCTACCTTGATCCTGAGGTCCCCACCTGGGGCTACATGTGAAATGCACGATCTTCGCCCAAATGTAACAGAAGATCCCAAAATTGGCATAGACGAAGCTATCAGTTAACTGCCCTCTTCAACTCACTTAACCAGCAAATTCTTAATTGAAGGGAAACCTATGCAGTGCATCTCCACTGTCACCAAGATCAGGACTGATACCAAAATCAAAGTTCTCTCAGTCATGATTCATGTTTTACTGTAGACTTACTGGTTTTATTCTTTGTCCTAAAATTCAGGACCCAAGATAAGAAAGCAACCATCATTTGGAATAGCAGTTGCCAGCAGCTAGGTAGAGATAACCTCTGATGAGCTTCATGCTAATAAAAGCTCAAAATTTGGGCCAACACTGTAGCATAGGGGAACTAAGCTACCAGGTATGATGCCAGCATCTCATATGGGCATTAGTTTGAATCCCTGCTACTCCACTTCTGACCCAGTATTCTGCTAATGCACTTGGGAAACCAGCCAAGATGTTCCAAGTGCTTGGACCCCTGCACCCATGCAGGAGACCTGGAAGAAATTTCTAGCTCCTGGCTTTGGTCTGGCCCAGTCCCAGTTTTTGCAGTCACTTAAGGAGTGAAGCAGCAGGTAGAAGGTCTGTCTTTTGCTATCCTCCTCGCCTCCATGCTTTGCCTCTCACAATTCACAGGTCAAAATGTACATGGTCATGTCAATCATAGAGGGACAGAAAGTTCAAATAACTTGTTAGTTGGAAAGCCTGAAAGGAGTGACATCAATGACCACAAAATTTTTAAAAAAATGTTCATCCATATACTGAACTGAAATAATAAAGTAACAATATGAGGGACAGGACCTGGCGGCATGGCCTAGCAGCTAAAGTCCTCGCCTTGAACATGCTGGGATCCCATATGGGCGCTGGTTGTAATCCCGGCGGCTCCACTTCCCATCCAGCTCCCTGCCTGTGGCATGGGAAAGCAGTCAAGGACGGCCCAAAGCTTTGGGACCCTGCACCCGTGTGGGAGACCTGGAGGGAGTTCCTGGTTCCTGGTTTCGGATTGGCACAGTACCAGCCGTTGTGCTCATTTGGGGAGTGAATCATCAGACGGAAAATCTTCCTCTCTGTCTCTCCTCCTCTCTGTATATCTGACTTTGTAACAAAAATAAATCTTAAAAAGAAAATAATATGAGGGCCAATTCATATGATCTATACTTTGTAACATTTTTGTTTTGTTTTCCTGAAAATTTATAACCATTTCTTTAAGAATCCTTTCTATTTATAGCAATGGAGACATTAAATCTTGTTTTGTAAGGAATAAATTAGATCTTGCCTTTTGGTTATTTGAAACTGGGGTGAATTAGGAACTTGCCACTTGACAAAAAAGCTCTTTCTAATAGTTGAGATACAATAACCCAATGCACCTCCTCTACATATCCCTGCCTACTCCCATTAATTGTAAAACTAAGTTTTCTAGGAAAGTACTATGAAATTTTGTTAGGGCCCTTCTATAAGAAGCTGAGGCCATTAACTTTTTCTGAGACTCAAAGTCATTGTAGTCATCCTGATGCTTGAACATGTTTCAAGCTAAGAATCAGTGATAGAAAAGATGGTCACATGTAGATGTCAAACATTTTTCTCAAAGTAGAAAGACATTGGACCAGGACAGTGGCTTCCACACAAGTAGGATAATTGAGGAGTGTGTCACTGAAGGGAAATAGGGTCCTGGGTTTGTTAAATTCCCTGGAATTTATCCCCAGGGAAGTAGCTATGCTGGACAAACAAAGCCTTGTATGTGAATAACTAGAACTTGGAGACCAGAGAAGTCCAGGATAATCCACAATTTTGGATAATAAGAGACCCCAACATCAAATCAAAGACAGCACCTCAGTCACGACCAGTACTTTGATGGAGACAGAACTGCATTTCTTGGCCAGACAACTGGAACCCTCTGGAGTTATAAGAGGGATTTTTTTTGCCTTTTTCTCCTCCTCAAGGTATATGCAGTAAAGCGAACCCTTAGGACTAGCTAAACTACTATCCTGTGCTTATTGAGTTGGCATCAAAGGCCAATCCTCCACTTATAGCAACGGCATCCTATATGCACACCAGTTTGAGTCCCAGCTGCACCATTTCCATGCAGCTCTCTGTTTTAGCCTGGAAAAGTAGCTAAGAATGGCCCAAGGCCTTAAAAATCTTACACCCATGGAAGAACTCTTGGTTCCTAGCTTTGGACTAGCCCAACTATGGCTGTTGTGGTCATTTGGGGATTGGTCTAGTAGTTGGAAGATCCTGTGTTTCTCTCTGGAACTCTTGCTTTCAAGTAAAATAAATAAATCTTTTATTTAAAAGAAGAGATTTTAAAGAAATGAGTCTTTTTAAAATAAATAGAAAACCTAAGAAATCTCTTCTAACATGATTTAGAAAGACAAAAGTAGCTCAGGGCATCGTTCATGGGGACATTATTTTTCTTCTATATCTAATGTGATTCAGGAAACATTAATATATAAAGCTATGGTTTAATACCCCAACAGGAACCCCTGAGGGCATATTTCTCCACTCTAATTTGTTTCTATATGACCTGTGCTGATTCCTGGGGATACATTTGCATATGGAACAAGGTTCAGTCACCAGCAGCATTTCTCAGAATCTTTTCCCCACACATGTTTAAGCAAGATCTTCACATTAGGGCAGGAGAGAAGGGGAGGGAGGTACTATTTCCGGGAATCTCCATGGGACACCTTGCCTGAGCTCACAGGAAAGTTTGTTTTGTCACTCCGTGGCATTAACCCTCTCTTCTACTATTGTGCTTCCCAATAGCTGAGATGTCCGCTTGCCTGCACCCTTGCGAAGCAATGTATTTCTGTTTATAACAGCTGCCAGAATAGGTGAGGGCCTTGGTATTGCCATCTCTTAAGAAAATTCAATAGGGCAACACACTGGATTATGAACAGCCTTGGCTTCAACAGTAGCTAGGCTACTGTTTTCTAAGATGCAGGGACACTTTCTCTTGTCTTTGTCTACTAAATGTTATTCTGGAAATAAAGCATCACTGTTTTTGGGTCCTGGATCCAGGCATTTCACAATGCAACACTTCTGTCAGTTTTCTCCTATAATTTTCTTGTCCCAGAACTAAAGCATCAGTCGATGGTAAGGGCAGGTGGCTGTAATTAAGATCAAGAATCAATTGAGCAGGAGGCCATTGTTGATTACCAAAATCCTCCCCACCCTAATCAATATAAGATTAGAAGAGGTACTTGAGACAATTCAGTTTACTATGAGGAGTGAGTTACTTCCAGAAAGATTTTTGGTTCCTCCTTGAAGAAAGAATTTGCTGAGTCCTGGGCTCCATGAAGCCAAGGCACCATCAATAGGCATGCAAATGTCACTGTTGTTAAGTCTGAATGGAGTTTGCCCCCACTGAAATATATTGCGGCTTAAGGAGGTTGGGATCATGAAGAATCCTCTGGAGTGAATGGATTAATATTTTTCTCGAGATTGGGTTAGATCTCACAGGAGTAAAGCAGTAAGCACGATGGGGAGGAGGTTATGAGTTCGACTTGCTCAGTTTGCTCTCTTGCCTGCTCTTCTGTTAGCACATGATCAATAAATTGCTTTCTTACCTGTGTATCCCTTCCCTCTTCCTTCTCCCCATCCTGCCCCCTGCCAACCCCCACCACACACATGCTTTTTATGAAAGCCTTGTGGATAGCATTATGTTGCAACATAAAAAGCTGATTTTGCATCACGCTCTTGAACCTCCATAACTATTAGCTAAACCAGCCTCTTTTCTTTATAGAATACCCAGACTCATACATTTTGTTACAGTAACACAAAGCAAAGTAAGACACTTAGCACCCCAGGTTTTAATGACATGCATTGGCTGATTAGCAAAGGTGCCAAGGGGAGCAAGTGCTCCAACTTAAAACTGAGCTCAGATTCTGTGCCTCTCCCTAACATTTTTTTGCCCCACATTCTCAGTTACGAAGGAGCTTCAGAAAGTTAATGAAGATTGTGTATTACGAAAACAATTATGCATGGATTTCAAAATTTTCACCACAATAAATACAAATTATTTAAAAGATCTATCTGAGAGACAGAGAAACAGAGATCCCACACACTGGCTCACTCTCCAAACAATAACAGCTCCTGTCTGGGGTAGGAGCCAGGAACTCAACCCTGGTCTCCCACATGGGTAACAAGAATGCAACCATTTGAGCCATCACTGTTGCCTTCCAGGGTCCACCTACAAGGCACTAATCTGCTGTGGCTACACAAAACAAGGCAGAGAAACAAGGTAACACTTTCTAGGTGAACATTTATTGTAAACAAAGGCAGTAATACAAGGTGGCAAAAAAGAGATGCAATGTCTGTGACTTTAGCAATTAGGCATTTTCTTATTGGGTACTATAAAATTCAAAGAAAGCTTACAAAGAGGCAGAGTGGGAGAAAATTTGGGTTATTATTTTAGAAACTGATCTTGAAACAAGTATTTTTATAAAAAAAAAAAAAAGGCTTGTTACTAGAAGATACAGCTGACCTCAGAAATAAGCAGATGCACCTCCACCACCAGGAGACAGTTTTAGAAAGGATTCCCCTTGTTAGTTCAAGTTTATTCTGATCCCTAAGCACAAACTGCCTAAAGGATTTGGACACAGGCTGATTGCAGAATTGCATATGTTGAGAGTCAGAGTAGCATAATAATGGGGAACAGAGACTTTGGAGCCGGTAAGCTCCTACTGAAAGACCAGGGCTGTGTGTGACATTTAACTAGCTGTGTGCTAGTGCACAATTTACTCAATCTCTAAGGCTCAGCTGTCCCTATTTGATAAATGAAGTAAGGATACCCCACAGCACTGCAGAAAGCAAACATGATGAGTGCACCTACAGAATGCACAAAATCTGTTCTCTCCGTATAGAAAAAGAGTTACATGGTGATGTGTGAAAAGTGCTTAGCATAACCCCTGGCACATAATCAGACAAAAGACAGTCATTTTCAACATTTTTTTACCATCTAATTTTAAGATGAAAACAGAAATATAATAATGCACCTTAGATTTTAGACCCAGCATTTAATTTACTTTGGAATTTTGTTCTAAAGAACAAAATTAACTGAACTGTTAACTGAAATATATCAGTGAAAATACATATTTTACAAGTTGCTTATACAAACATATACCAAAGGGGAAGGAAGAAAATGGCTTCCCTTCAAAATTCTAGGTTATCTGCTTGGACTAGAAGTTAAATGGACCTGGGACAGAATAATAGGGGAAAAGAACCTACTTTCAACCATAAATATATCATGCATGGAGTCCCACAAAATTTGAGGCTCAAATGAGGGCCGGATAATTGAATGTATATACCAGTCTCAGTTACAGAAAGCAATTGGGACCTGGGGTTTCTTGAGAGAAGGTATGATAAGTAAAGGAGGATGAAAGAAGGAAATAGACTCTAAGCGAAAACTGTATTGTCCTACAGATAATAAAAGTCTCTCAGGTAATAAAACCTGAACAAACCTCTTTCACCAGCAGATGTTTTACTGATGTACATTTCTTTTGTAGATGTAAATTTCTTGTATAGACGGCAAATTTTC
Organism: Ochotona curzoniae; assembly: GCF_017591425.1. NCBI lineage: Eukaryota > Metazoa > Chordata > Mammalia > Lagomorpha > Ochotonidae > Ochotona > Ochotona curzoniae. The sequence continues at coordinate 11,942,571 of NW_024465023.1, read as the reverse complement.
ACTGCTACCCCTGGGTCCACAGTTTCTCTGACTAACCCACAATAGGCCAGACACCTTTATCTGGAAGAGGAATATTCTGATCTCCTACAGTCACCTATTGGGCTGGTAGGTCCTGAGCTGCAGCAGCAGAAATCCACCATCTTGAGCTTTACAGAAAATAAACGCCCAGCAAAGCAATACTTGCTAGTGCAGTACTGACATCTGGTGGCAGCAAGCCCTGAAAGCCAGAATTAAACCTCTCCTTTGAGATTTCTGGAAGGGAACTGGTCAACACCCACCGCAAGCTTTCACTGATTTGCTGTTTTGAGGATCTAAAATATAAAATCAGCCTTAGACTTTTCTATAAAAAAGAAATTTCAAATGACTAATAAACAGGAACAGGTACTTATCTTCCAAAGAATAAAACCATGAAAACTAAAATAACAACAAAATACCATTTTAGGGTAAAAAGGATGTAGAAAAATGTGAATTCACAAAAGTTACTATCTAAATTGGAAGTGCCATTTTGCTGTGCAAGTAGAAATTTAACAGTATCTTGTGAAAGTGAATGTGCCTGCAGCTCAGCAATTCTGAGTGCATAGACCTCAGAAAAATGTCTGTGCTCAACGAAATGTACTAGCAAAAAAAAAAGTAGTAATAAAACAAAAACATCCTAAATGTTCAAGAATCGGAGGTGAACTCATTTGTCATATACATATATTGAAAGGTAAAAAGCAACACAACAGAACTAGAGCTGCACAGATCAACAAGGAGAACTCTGGAAAGCAACAGGACAAACTTCAGAATAATGCATGAAAGATGAATGAGAGATATTTATATGTGAACATAAAAACACAGAATACTGTATGTTGTCTTTGGAAAGTTAAACACGTAACAGAATTTCAATAGAGGGAACCCACCAACTTCTAAAGGTTGTCTCTTTCTACATATTTACATCCATAAGGGAAATATTACTCAGCTACACAAAGAAAATTCTGATACATTTTGCAAGATGAATGAATCTAGGGCCAGTACTATGATTTTGCAGGTAAAGCTGCCACCTGAAGCACCAGCATCCCAAACAGGTGTCGGTTCCAGTCCCAGCTGCTCCACTTGCAATCCAGCTTCTTGCTAATATGCCTGGGAAAGCAGCAGAAGATGGTCCGAGTCCTTGGGCCCCATGGAGACTTGGAAAAAGCAACTGGCTTTGCACTGGCCCATATCTGGGTGTTGCAGCTATTTGGGGAGTGAACCAGCAGATGGAAAATGGATCTCTCTTACTCAGCTTTTCAAGTAAGTCATTATTTAAGAAGATGGCTGAAGCTTTGGACATTATTCTCAGTAAAATAAATCAGCCAAAAAGAGACAAAAATTGCATAATTTCACTAAAACCTAAAACAGGTTAAGTCACAGAAACAAAGTACAATAAACATTTCCAGGGTTGAACAAAGGGGGCAACAGGGAGTAAATGTAGGGTAGATAAAGAATTCTGTCTTGGACAAGAAAGTTCTGGAGATGGAATTTTACAATGGTTACACAATAATGCAAATGTACTTAATGCCACAGAATTGCACACTTAAATACGACTAAAATGTTACATACATTTCACTACCAAAAAAAGGACAGATGAACAAAAAAATGTTCACACTCAGGTTGCTTCCTTCTAGGCAACACCTTAAGTGTGGTAGAAAAGAACATTAAACAAGAGATGCTATAGTTGGCATTAGAGTAATATGAAGAGCAGGATGCAACTAAGGTCTAGGGTTTGGTAACTAAAGACTAGAGAATTTTATTTGACTGCTTCTGGAATTACTAGCACTACCTGCCCTTTGACTAGGGCCAGCTGGGCCTGTTTCTGAGCAAGGTCAATCTCCCCCCACTACCGCTGTGTCTACCACCCACCATAAGGACTTGTAATTTCATTCAATTTCCAGAGAAGGAGCCTGGGTTATGGTGACAGGATGCCAGAAGGTGGCAGTAAAAGACCACAGAGTGGGCAACTCTTTCTGCCAGATACTCAGCAGAGGAGGCTTTGAATTATGTCCCTAGGGCCCAGCGCGGTGGCACAGTGCTTAAGTCCTCGCCTCGCACGCCCAGGATCCCATATGGGCGCCAGTTCTATCCCGGCGGCCCCGCTTCCCTTCCAGCTCCCTGCCTGTGGCCCGGGAAAGCAGTCAAGGACGGCCCAAGGCTTTGGGACCCTGCACCCGCGTGGGAGACCCAGAAGAGGCTCCTGGCTTCGGATCGGCATAGTATCGGCCCGTTGCGCTCACTTGGGGAGTGAATCATCGGATGGAAGATCTTCCTCTCTGTCTCTCCTCTCTGTATATCCGCCTTTCCAATAAAAAAAATAATAATATAAAATAAAAATAAATAAATAAATAAATTATGTCCCTACCTCCATCTCAGATTGAGTATGGTGTAATACCATGCCTGGGGTCAAAAGACACAGACCAGGATCAAGGTAATCACCACACCACACAGTGAGACTACCACAGCTCGGAAGAATGCACCATACTTTGTACGCACTGGAAGAGAGGCACTGATAGACTCCAGACAGAGGAAGGATGGGAAGGAGGGGATGGCCTGATTTGATCAGTTTGCACTGTATGCATGTATTGAAACATTACATGTTGCCCTAGAAAGACATATATTCATATATTATTTGGTAATCAACTCATTTTTCCAAAGATGGGTCAATACTTGCATAAAAGGTAAGCAAAGGTGAACCTAGTTATACTTCTGAAACACTAATGCTCCAGACTCTCTGGACCCGGAGCTGATTGAAAAAAAACATCTCTTCAATGGAGATACAATATAGTAGCAAGGAGAAGCCAGATGTGCTTACACAGGACAATCAAGAGGAAGACCAAGGCCCAAGGTTTAAGGAAACACAGCTGTGCAGCGTGTTTTCCTTGGTGCTCCAGACCTACTTTCTACATTTTTCTCTGCCCCGAAGGCCGATGGGTGTGGCCTAGTCAGCAGGGGACGCAGGAGCCTTTGAGCTCAGTGGGAAGATCATAAAGGATAAAGTGAGTGTGCTCATGTTTCCATTCTAATGCCTTACCCTTGGGAGATTGTCAAGCTCTGGCCCTATTACAAAGGTCCCTGTTGTGCAGGATTCTCTCATGCTGTCCAGCAACCGTGTGTGTGTGTGTGTGTGTGTGTGTGTGTGTGTGTGCGTGTTTTCTAGAAGCAGCAGCAGCTCCTTCTGCCCTTGGGTTCCTGTGCTCGTTCCCAGACATCTTCACGCCTCCTATACATTTTTTACACCCTTTGTAAGTAAACTCTCCAGTAAGTGATCCTAATCTGTGTGCGCCATCTGTTTCCTATCGGGATTCTTACTGATACAACACCTGAATAAACCACATTCAACCACTAAGACTAACTCAGGTAGAAAAAGACAAGAAATCACTGGAGTAGTTTTCATGGAGGCTGTTCATGTTTTCATGAATGACCACAAGGAATTTAGAACTGCCAGAATATAAATATTTCAAACCAGACATGGCAGTTCAGTTGAAACTAAAACATTAATAACATAAGGGTACTTCAAACATTTCATGGGGGAGTAAACATTTGGCTTGGTACTTAAGACACCCATGTCCCACTCTGGAATCACTACTTTTGATGCCCCGCTCAAGCTCTTGACATCAGTTTCCTGCTAAAGCAGTCTCTGTGGAACAAATAGTTAGGGTTCCCACCACTCGCTGGGAGTGACAGCACTTCCAGTTTTGACCTTGACATTTGATGAGTGAACCAGTGGATGGGAATCACTAGGTAGCTCACCTGCTCCCTCCCTAACCCCCAAATAATTCTAACAACATTTTTAAGTTCATGAAAAAATAGAAGCGAAAGGTCCAGAAAAACGTTGAAATTCATATTTTTCATAAAGCACATTTTCTAGAAACATTTAACAGGCCCTCTGTATGCATGGATTTCAAATATTTATTTACTTGAAAGAGTTACATGGATAGGGAGACGGAAATTGTCCATCCACTGATTTACTCCCCAGATGGCGACAAGAGCCAAGACTGGGCCAGACTAAAGCCAGAAGCTTCATGTGGGTCTCCCATGTGGATGGCAGGGGCCCAAACACTTGGGCCATCTTCCACTGCTTTTCCCAGGCTATTAGTAGGGAGATGGATCAGAGGGGAAATATGCAGGACATGCACCAGCCCCTACAGGAGGTACCAACATTGCAGGTTGTGGGTTTTACCCACTGTACCACAACCCAAGTTCTTCAAAACTTTTTTGTACTAAAATAACTTACCTTTTAATTCTCCACAAACTTTGATATTTTCCTCACTCAAGACATGAGGCTCTCATTATCTGGCACTTAGTATCTTATGCCCATGTGTGAGGAATGTAGTTTTCTGTTTTTGAATCTTGAATACAGCTTTAGCCAGACATGAAATTGGGACAGTATGAAGACAAATGTAAGCAATGTAGAAACAAGTGAAAATTTACCACAACTTTGGCAAGAGATGAGAATTAGAGCTAGTTTAAACAGTATCTAGGTATATGAAATTCATTTGAAAACTATTTAGGAGATAAAAAAGAATAGAACTGGGTATTCAAGTGTTACAGATGTCAAAAGATGTAAAAAGAGCCACCAGAGATCTTTTTAATAAAAAAATTTAAATAAAATAAAATAAAGGGCCTGGCGTGGTAGCCTAGTGGCTGAAGTCCTTATCTTGCATATGCCTGGATCCCATGTGGGCAGTGGTTCATATCCCAGCTGCTCCACTTTCCTATCAACTCCCTGCTTGTGGCCTGGGAAAGCAGTGGAAAAGCAGTGCAAAGCCTTGAGACCCTGTACCTGCATCAGAGACATGGAAGAAGCTCCTGGCTCCTGGCTTTGGGTTGGCTCAGATACAGCCATTGTGGCCACTTGGAGAGTGAACCAGCAGGTGGAAGATCTTTCTCTCTGTAAATCTGACTTACCAAAAAAATAAATCTTTTAAGAGGAAGATCTTACTTCCCATGATTCACTCCCCAAGTGGCCGCAACAGCCAGTGCTGCGCCAATCCGAAGCCAGGAGCCAGGAACTTCCTCCGGGTCTCCCACTAGGTACAGGGTCCCAAGGCTTTGGGCTGCCCTTAACTACTATCCCAGGCCACAAGCAGGAAGCTGGATGGGAAGCAGAGCCGCTGGGATTAGAACCAGCACCCATATGGGATCCCAGAATGTACAAGGTGAGGATTTTAGCCACTAGGCTATCACACCCCCTCAAATAAATCTTTAAAAAATTTAAATAAATCTAAATTTCCTTAAAAACAGGAAAGCATGTCAGGGAAGAAATGCATGCACTGCACTATTCACTGAAGGGAAAATACAGGAATTTATACATGCCAGAGTTTAGGAGGCCAGTGTTTGGCCTACTGGTTAAGATGCTTACACCCTGTATTGGCATGCCTGAGTTCAATACGCAGCTCCTGCCTCTTGCTTCCTGCTAACACAGACCCTGAGAAGCGATCAAGGTAGCTCAAGTACTTGGGTCCCTACCACTAATGTGAGAGACAGAGATCAAGTGATCTACTGGATAGGTGCACTCTGGCTTTCAAATAATTTCTAAAGAGAAAGGAAGTTTGCAATAGTTATAATTGAGAATGCAGATCTAGCACTCTGGATGCAGGAGAATGAATCCATTGATCTGACCAGATCCTATCATTCATTGGTGAGGAAAACACCATCACTTAATCCAGTGCCCTGCTTACCAAGGGCATGCAAAAAGGCATGTTTTAAATTCATTTCCACTGGTAAGAGCTGGTTGCAATGATACATTTACCTTTGCTATCTCCCATGCAAGCACTAGTTTAAATGGAGTATCTTCTTTTGGTAGCGGATGTGGGAGAACAGAGTAGGGGAATGGATGGAAGAGCTAAAGATCCTCTCTGGTGACCAGAGTCATAGTTAGTCAGCCATGGGAACTATCAATTTTAATTGTCAATACCAGAAAAAGTTGGGGGCTGGAGCAACTGAGGAGGAAGGAAGCTCAATGTCTGAACCACTTTGAAGTAGCTACGATGGATAAGCCAACAATGCAAGAAATCACACAGAGCTTTGGAACAATGATCAAGATATGGTTCCGGGAATCAACTGGGAGCAGTTTACAACAGAAGATTACTCAAAGTCATTGAGAGCAAAGAGCTGTAAGCAAGAAGATATTGTGTTGTTAGTCGTATTTGATTTGTCAACTTGGCTGGGCCAAAAGTGCCCATATACTTGGTAAAACAGTTTTCTAGATAGTTCTCCAAGGATGCTTTTGGATGAGACTAACAAAATGGTCATTTTTGTATAAAACGAACTGGTTTCCGTAATGTGGACAGGCAGCATTCTCAGCACAAAACTGATGGTGCCTAAGCAAGGAGGAATTCTGCCAGCAGATGGCATCACACTCCAACTGTGGATTTCGGATTTGCCAGCCTCAATGATCACAGGAGCTTGTTTCTTACAGTACACCTACTTACATACGTTTCTAGTTGGCTCCATTTCTTTGGAGAATATCAATTAATACAGGCATGTATCTCCTGAATCTTTCACAATTCACATTAAACTGGGAAGCTAAGTTTATTTGGGGTAGAATAAAAATGTCCCTATCCTTTACAGCAAAGAATGAGTCAAGCTTAAGCTACTCCTTACCTATCCTATCATATCCTGCCTTCTATCCAAGAAACTGAGAACCAGTTTTCTGTCACTTAGCAATTTTGACACTAGCAACACTGTCACCAGATAATGACCCTGGTGACAGGACCATTAAGGCTCCTCCCGGCTAGCCATCCAAAATCTTACAAGGGAAGAGAAGAGACTAGCTGTATGCGTGGGAGTAACCAGGTCCAGCTTCTATGCTTCTGGTATCTTCCATGATAAGGCATCATCCAGGGCACTGTCCTTGTGAAGACAGGTTTGACTATTTCTGGACTCTTTCATAATGCTGAGCATAAACAGGAATCCTGGCCCACAGCACTTCTTAAGCTAACAAGCCAACTAGCCACCAAGGAATTTTGTTAGGAAACAAATTCTGATTATACCGATCCTGTGTGGGGCATGAGAATTTGCAGTTCTAGCGATCTTCTAGGGGACACCTATTATATCAGTCCAAGGACCTCAGCTACTCAGCTTACTAAGAACCCAAAGGACAGATCATCCATACCTACTAACTCCTGAAGAAAACTCAAGGCAGTCTTCTGAAGAGTTAAGCACCAGGTTTTACACAGTCCACTGGAAGCCTCTGAGTAAGCATATTCTGTGGCTGGGGGTTGTTTACACACTTACTTTTAGACAATGTACAGGTAAGAACAGCTGAGAGCCGGACAGTTGTCCATATGAGAGAAGAGTGTAACGAGACAGCACACCAGCAACTCCCCCACTTGTCTCAAACCATTTACCATAGCTTGAAAACTACGTACACAGAAGCTTGGCCATGACGTGCTTGGCCTCACCCTCTTGCATCTGCACTGCAGAATTCTTCTCAATCAGGGACTGTTACTGTAGAAACCTACAAAGAGCAGACACCATTTGTGGTCAGTTCTCCTCACCAGGCTCAACACTTAGTGAGGATACCTCTATTATTCCCCGTCAGTACTACACCTAAGAGTAATAGTAGTATCCTCATGTCCATTGGATAATCTCATTTAGTTTGTTGCTTATCAGTTTGCAGAGGCAGCAAAACATGCCTACGGCCCAACCATTTTCCTGAAACCCTATCCAACAACATTATATGTGAAATCACCTTCCCATGCTATAGCTTACATTTCATGGGATGATAGGAGCTTGGAAAACTGAGTGGCCTGTACCTTCCTCCTGAAAAGCATGCCTCTGGGTAGGATATGACTGGAGGCATCAAGGAATCATACTTTCCGGACATTTCACATTTTTATAAGGAAGTCAAGATGGAGCAGGGAGTAGCCAACCAGTGTTGTAAATGTCAATTGAAAGTTTCCAGTTCATATTACCAGGTAACAACATTTCTGGAGGTAGAACAGGCTATTCTCAAACTTCAGGTAGGCCGGAGTGTCCACACTCCATGCTGGAATCAGTTAAGGATATGGCAGCATGGCTTCTTGACCGAGGCTGCGCAATAAACAAATGGGCTGATAATTTCCAGTGAATATTGTTAAGAAGTTCATAGTACAAGGACACTTAAAAAAAAAAAACTCAAGGGAAATAGAATAAGAAGTTACTTCAATGCAAAAAGTTTGACATTCATACATGGTGTTTTTATAATACACATTTTTCATGACATTTTTATATGCATAGATTTTACAAGATTTTTGCACTGATTTCTTTTTTTTTTTTAAGATTTATTTTTATTATTTTTTCATTGGAAAGGCGGATATACAGAGAGGAGAGACAGAGAGGAAGATCTTCCATCCGATGATTCACTCCCCAAGTCAGCGCGACGGGCCGATACTATGCCGATCCGAAGCCAGGAGCCTCTTCTGGGTCTCCCACGTGGGTGCAGGGTCCCAAGGCTTTGGGCCGTCCTCGACTGCTTTCCCGGGCCACAGGCAGGGAGCTGGAAGGGAAGCGGGGCTGCCGGGATTAGAACCGGTGCCCATATGGGATCCCGGGCGTGCAAGGCGAGGACCTTTAACCACTTGCGCCACCGCGCCGGGCCCTGCACTGATTTCTTATGAATTTTTTTATTAAACCAGCATTTACCATTCACCTTACCATGAATACTATGAGTCACTGCTAAGCCAAAGTACTATACATTATCATTCCTTATTGGTACCGTTCTACCCCATTCCTAGAATTCATTCAGCTTGTGTTCTTCCTTTTTTTTTTTTTTTTTTTTTTGGCCTGGTTAAATATTTACTTGCATAGGTGCAAAGAAAATAATTCAGAGCTCCAACATGTCTTATAGGACTTTCATCTAGTTATAGTCATTAACGGAAGGCAATCTTTGTGAACTCTTCTTGAACTGTAAGACACTGCTACAACACACTGCTATTATATACCTCAGCTTTCAGTGTTCAGATCCTACTCGATCTCCACAGATTCCAGAATTAAGTATTCTGTGTTTTCTCTCTCTCTCTCTCTCACACACACACACACAAAATCATTTCTGTCCTGCCAAATTCCAGACGAAACATTTCTCAGGAGATAGATGCTCCGTTTTGCCAACGGGGGGCGGGGGGAGAAGGAAGAATCAGCAGGTTTTTTGCTGCTGCTTGACATTCATCATTTTCAATATTTGTTCTTCACCTCTGAAAGGCAGATTTCACAGAGATAGGAGACAAAAAGAGGTCTTCCATCTGCTGTTTTACCCACACAGGTGCAAGGCCCCAAGGCTTTGGGCCATCTTCCACTGCTTTCCCAGGGCAGAAGCAGGGAGCTGGATGGGCAGTGGAGCAGCCAGGACTCAAAGTAGCATCTATATGGAATGACAACAATGCAGGCAAAGGATTAGCCTGAAATGCCACCACACTGGTCCCAAGGGATATCTTATGTTCACTTTTCGTAATGTAGATCCTGAGCACCAAGGTGGAAATGTTAGTTTCTCTGACCCTTGATACATGAATGTCTTCCAAAACTTCTCATAACTGAGCATAGGTTTGGTATCACTTTGAGCATCCGTACTCAAAGAATATTAGATATTCTTCACAGCCTCAATCCAAATGGCAAGACACTAAGACCTGAAATCTTCTTGCACATCTTTGAATGCATCTACCTTTAGTACACCTGCTATTTTTATAACATATTAGCAATTCCTGGCCCACACTTTTATTTCCTTTCAACACACTGTTCCCATTTCTGCTCTTTTCTCCATAATTTCATTTTGCCACTGGCAAGTTTCTGGACATCCCCTCTGTCATGCCATACTGCTCCTTTCTTTCCCCTTCACTTTCTTTTTTTTTTTTTTTCACTTTCTTTTGAAATGGTCATAAGTTTTATGGCTTCCTTTTTCTTCTTCCCTCCATTTTGCAGTCTTCTCATTCGATCTTGAAGTAGAAACATACACGATTTTCTACTGGAACATGACAATATAAACTAAAAGGACAACCAACCTCAAGACACTTTGCATGTTTGGGCCCGGCACGATAGCACAACAGCTAAAATCCTCGCCTTGAATGTGCCAGGTCCTCGCCTTGCACGCCTGAGATCCCACGTGGGCGCCGGTTCTAATCCCAGCAGCTCCACTTCCCATCCAGCTCCCTACCTGTGGCCTGGGAAAGCAGTCAATGACAGCCCAAAACCTTGGGACCCTGCACCCACGTGGAAGATCCAGAAGAGGCTCTGTGCTCCTGGCTTCGGATCAGCTCAGCTCCAGCCATTTCAGACACCTGGGGAGTAAATCAGCAGATGGAAGATCTTTCTGTCTCCCGTTCTCTTTGTAAATCTGCCTTTCCGATAAAAACAAAATAAGTTTTAAAAGAAAAAAGAACTGGAAATTCAAGAGGATGTGAAACAAAGAGGGCACTAGACACTGAGGACAGTACCCTGGAGAGAAGCTGTGCTATCAGGAAGGTGCTAGATCTGTAGGCCCCGGTCTCCCAAGGGTTAACACCACAGCTTAACTTCTTTCTCAAGGTGTGACAGAATGGGCAATCTTGGCCTGATGCACTCAGCCCCCGGCTTGTCTGGCAAGTTCCCTCCTCCCTGCTTCCCCCCTTTTTACATACCCTCGGGGGAGCTTAGGTGTTGCTTAAGCTTCGGGAAATACCTGGAGGGGCTAAGCAGACTATAAAAGATGCAGCTTGACTTCAAATAAATCGGCATTCTCCTCACAAGAATGACCCACTGTGTGTTGTGTGTTTTGTTTGCCTTATAACCCTAGTCCCTCCACTCGGCTCGGGGTACGCGGTGACGCGGGCGTTGCCCACATAGATCTATGAAAAAAGCTTTAACCTAGTAAACAGGGCAACAGCATTACAATAATCCCTATGTTCAACAGGGTCAGCACCCCCCCTCCCACTGCCACGTAAGCACCCATATAGGGTCCAGGGTGGAAACCTCCACACAGAAACCAGGAAGTTTTCTGCCATAGTCGTGGAACTTGTTAGTCTTTGAAACTCACACACAAGTGTCCATCCATTGCCTTCTGTTGTTGCTGTTGTCTGTCTTCTTTTGTTTTTGGTACCCCTACTTTCCTGATTCCCTATCAACAGTTCTTCAGGCTCTACAATATAACCCCAAATTCTTATGAATATCATTTTCCACATAGAGTCTAATGATTATTCATGTGGAAAATCTCCAAAATATTGGCTTGGGCAGTGATTTTATTGGATGTGACATCAAAAGAATAGACAAGAAAAAAAAAACAGGTGAATAGGACTATATCAAACCAAAAAGCATCTGCACAGCAAAACAAGGGCAAACCCATAGATTAAAGACAACATATGCAACCACACATCTTATAATGGTTATGCAAAAATATATAAGGAACTCAAACAATCCAATAGCAAGCAAGCAAACCAACCTTTTAAATGAACAAAGGACATGAATGTACATTTCTCTGAGGTGGACATACTAATGCCTGACAGGTATGTGAAAAAAGTTATTCAACATCACTAACCACCAGGAAAATGCAAATTAACATCACAGTGAGTTATGTTACAACTGTTAGGATGGCTGGTATCCAAATGACAAAAAATAACAAGTGTTGTCTGGGATATGGAAAAGAAGAGAACACTTCTACACTGTTGGTGGGAATGTAATTAGTGCAGCAATTATGGAAAACAGTACAGAAGTACTTGATAAAACTAAAAATAGAATTCCAGCAACCACATTTCTGAGTACATAGCCAAAGGAAATGGCATCATTATATTGAAAAGATACCTGCCATGTTCACTGTAGCGTTATTCACAATGGCTAAGACATGGAAGCAACTGAAGTATCAACAGATAAGGGAATCAAGAAAATGTAATAGTTATACACTATTCAGTCATTAAATAGATCGGAATTGTGTCATGACAACATGTACAAACATGAAGGACACTGTGTTAAGTGAAATAACTCAGGGATAGGAAAAACATATGGCATCTTGTCATTTACATGGAGAATCTGTAAGAATCAACCTCACAGAAAAGTAGAATCATTGTACCCTGAGGTTAGGGTTGGTAGGGAAAAAGTAGAGATGCTAAGAGGGTACAAAATTCCATTTAAGTAGAATTAGTTTGAGATCTAATGCACACACACACAAAAATGGAAACAGGGAAACTGTCCTAACTGTGCTCACAACACAGACACACGCACATATTGAGAAAAGGGATTTGAGTGTCCCAAGCAGTGCCTTACACTACATCAAATGCCTACCCTTACAGTATTTTGAGTAATGTTGTGCATGAACTAAAGTTTACAGTGTGGAATTTACACTTGTAGCATATCTGTGTTCAAAATGTTTAGGATTTTGGAATATTTTGGTTTAGGGATGCTTTACTTGTTCCTGTCACGGCATGCTGATAGCACTCACTGTGGAAGCAGATAGAGCAGCAAGTATTTTTCCTAGCTTCCAAAGTTGTGTTGATATTTTTCCTCTCATCTCCTCTCTCATCTTCCTGCCAATTTCTTTAAACAATAAAATTAAAATTAGGAACAAATGTTCCTTAAGAACTACTAAACCCCAAAGTCTAAGCACAAATCTAACTACCTTTTCCCCTTTGGTTTTGCAAGTTTTCATTCAGTAATGCTAATTGCTAGATTAAGTTGGTATTTTGAAATACAAGTTGCTTAACACTTACTTCTCAAATCAGTATGTTTACCATTCCTCCCTCCCTTCTCTGCCCTGCCACAATGTGATTTTTATTGATTATCTTGTCCTCCTTTGCTTTAACAACATAAAATTAAATATAAACAATATTACGGCCAATAATGTGACCTCTCAGCTATAAAACATGAAGAAACCAACAAAGACATAAACTAATAATATTAGAGATGATACTGCTTGCCATCTAGTTTTGTCAGCTGCAAAACAGAACGTGATAACCACATGTACTTTAGCCAAACACATATTTAAGAGCATTTGACTTTCATGAGTACTTTTAAAATTTGTTTCATCTACTTTAAGTTATCATCTGGTGCCTTCTCAGGTGCATTCCTAATCGGATGTGGGCTTCCCGACTGGTAGCTCAACCTGCTTGCACCTAACAGTTGCCCCTTTTAAATTTACTTACCATAGTTTCTTATCCAGCAATTTTATCTGAATTTTATGTTTAATACTTTCTAAGCAAAAAAAATTCACTCCCGGATATCTACAATGTCCATTCAAAGCCTTCTGTAGGCATTTTTCCAAATTTTTGCTCAAATGGGACTCAATAAAAACATGCTCACTATTTACAAGGTAGTCTTTCCAGAAAGTTCTTAAGACATTAAGGCCACACTAGGATGTAGGAAAAGACAATCCTAACAAAATTATTAGGTAACAATGTGTGTTCAAAGAGAAAACTAATGTTAGGGCAGCCAGGCAAAACATAGTCATTAATATGAGAAACAGAAACAAAAGCAGGACCTCAATCCAGGTCTCCCACAGTGTAGCAGGAGCTCCCAGCTACCTGTGCCAACACTGTAGCATCCAAGGTCTGCATCAGTGCAATCTGGAGTCAGGGGCAAAAGGAACATCAAACCCAGGAACTCTTATAGGAAGCAGGCATCCTAACCAACTGCTAGGCTAAACACTCATCCTGCAGATTTTCTTCTAGACACTTAGTATTAATGGAATCATACAATTCATTTTCTCTGGTGACCAGCTTCTTTCACTTAGGAGTGAACTGTGAAAACACACTTTTCTTTATACTTTTCTTGCCAAATAATGCTGCACTGTATAAATATCCAATGTTGCCTACTAACACATGCCTTGGCTGTTTCTGTAATTATGAATAATGATATTGTGAACCTTTATGTACAGATTTTGATATGGATATGTTGTAAATTTTCCATGGCTACACACTTAAGAATGGAATTGCAGAGTCACGTGGAAATTCTATATTTTGAGGAGTTACCACACTGTTAGCAGTGGCGTCATTTTACATTTCCAGCAACACATGAGGGTCCATGCTTATGTAGCTTTTCATTACCTTTTTTCAGCCATGTGAGTGAAGTGGTACTGCTGGAGTCCATGCAGTGGGTGTGGATGATATGAAGGAGTGAAGAGAACAGCTCCCTGCTTGGCAGGACCCAAGGAGCTTCCAGCTGTTTGGCAGGGCCTGGGGGATGTCTCACTGACCACCTTGACGCAGTCTCACCCTCTTTCTGCATGGACACTCAATCACTCCACTAAGAATTCTGTAACCTACTGAGGCATTGTTTGCCCCTGTGAGATGGGTGTGGCAACTAATGTGAGCTTGAGAGTTGATGCTATTGATAATGTCTTGGTGGGTGGGCCTTTAACTGCACACAGGAGTACAATTAAGCCCATGCCATTTCTGGACTTATTGTATGCCTACCCTTTACCCTGGAATCTGGCCCAGACATGTAGCATGCCTTCTGGGAAATGGCTTGGTAAGAATTTTACAAACAGAAGTGATGAGAGTATGAGCAGAAACTGCTATGGCAAAAAAATAGTTACTGTGACCTTAAAGGTTAGCCCGTCCTTGCAACTCTTTACAGCATAGAAAATGTAGTTGTTTTAACTGCTTTCATAATTTTTTAACTAGAGGAATTAAAGGGCGATTTTATTAACATCATAGAGATATGCTTTTGATTATTGTTTGACTGTTTATGAGATTGTAGAGCCTGCAGTTGTAGGGGGATTTAATGTTTGAAACTTTTTGTGTTGGATCTTTATGTTTTTTCTCTCTTGATGTATTTCTCCCATTAAGTGATAGATAAGTTGTGCAAATAAAATGTAGCAGGAATGTTTTATTAATTAGTAGGCAACATCTGTGCCTTGGCCTTGGAGTTCTGGCTGTCACCTAATGGCTACTACTGAAGAATAAATAACGCCTTGCCTTGAGGAAACTGATTATAGTAACTTATAGAATTATCTTTAAGAACATCGGTTGACCGTGAAGTAAAAATTCATTAATTGAACATCTGTGCATGTTGGTTTAGTTCTGAAGTTAAAGATAGTTTTAAAAAAAGTCTGTGCAGAGGTTTGTAATGTGTCTAAGTAAATAAAAAGGACAGCTTCTTCTTGAGCTGTTACAAGAGAGAAACAACTGACAAGTGTCCGTGTCTTTTCTTATGGTCAACTCCACATACCATTCTCAAGCTCCAAACTCAGCTGGAGCTGGCCTCCAGCAATGGTACCTCATTGTATTTTGATTTACACATCTCTAATGATGGACAGAGTAACTTATACTTATTAGCTATTTATGTATCTTTGGAGCAATGCCTACAGAAATCCTACGCCCATTTTTTACATTGTGTTATTTTTCAGTTTTAAGACATTCTATTGATTTTAGCACAAATGCCTTTACTATAATTAGAATCTAATTCAAAAAGCTTGGGTGGATTCAAGTGTTTCTGCCTTGCACATTCGCATTCCCTTTGAAATAATTTGTGAAAATGAGTTTTTCGGTCCTATTCCAATTCAACAGAAAATTGGAACTGCATGTCCAAAATGACATTTTTATCATCTTATCCAAAAGACCTCATCTGCAGTTTGCTATTTCACTTCAAGCCAAACAGTTTTCATACTGTTGTCTTTAACTTGCCTGTGCTTCAAACATTCTTATTTAAACACACTTAGGTAACATTAAGCAGATATTTTATATAACAAGTTTTAAAGTTGATTCCTTCAGATTTCTTTATAAGACGTTGTGTTTTAAACTTGACACACCTTGTTCTACACTACCCACAAACAGAGCTTCTGCAGCAACCATAGAGACAATGCATCCTCCAGAGCAGGAAGTATACTTTCTTAATGTTAGACTGAATTATATAAGAGATGCAAGAAATTCAGGGAAAATCCTTATTTTGAAAAAAAAACTAGGCATTAATTTCAATGTTACACCAACATAAACTTATCTTTTAATTCCTCCCCCACCAGACACATACTTTTTGAAGTATTCTTTATAGCCAGTCACCATAATGCTCAGCCTTTTTCTTATCTCAGTTTAATTAAACTGCATATTGGAATGGCCAATACTGCTTAGTCAGTTGGGAGCAAAGGGAATAACTAATGAGGCCTTTGGCATTCTTATATGAAAATACTTTGTCCCTTAAAATGCAAGCTAATCAGTATCTGAGAGATGGCTTATTCATAACCATTACAATCAAAACCTGTAAAGCAGATACTTATACTAGCACATAATGGTAATATCGAATAAGTTATTTTTCAATTTTTAAGAAAAAGGTTTTGGCTTTCTTATAGCAGGATTGCTATGGGTAGTTGAGTGAATGCAAATTTAATCCATCTTTACCAGTGTTTTCTAGATGTGAAGAAGACAAGCTTTCCAATTAAGCCAGAGAAAAGAAACAGAAGTTGAAGATTCTGGGATCTAGAGCAATTAATTGGATGTCTGTACCCTTGGAAAAGAACATGACAGGACTCATGCTATCTGTGATCTGGGTAATTGGGAATTAAAGCCAGATTCTTTGCGAAATCCCACAACCCAGACTCCCACACAGGATATATAGAAACTTCAATATACCAAAGAGAAATGGCTCAGTGAGTTAACTGACAGAAATTCCCATTTTGTTGTCTAACATAAAAGGTCTAGTCACAGAGAAGCCAAGTATACATACTAGAAAAAATTACTTTGGAAACTGATAGCGAAGGATGGGCCTCATCATATGAAGACAAGATACCTGCTAACTCTCCTAGCTCTAGTTTCACGATCTAAAAATATATGGTATTTCTATCCATTTTAATCATGCCAGCCCCTGGTGTGTGTCAGGTGTGGAGATGTGACGATGAATGGCTGCTCTTGACCTCAATCAAGTTTGCAGCCTGCCAGTCTGGTTATTTAGGTTACTTATACAAAACCCAACAGTTTCAAAATATAATAGCTCAAGGTCTGCACCCAGTACCCACCCCAGTCTAAGCCAAGCCTAGTTCTTATTCATCTCTGCCAGCTGGCTCGGCTCCACATGTACCCCCTGTAATACTCCCATGCCCTGTCCCTCAGAATCAGATACTTACCTAGTGCTCCCTGTACAAGAGATGGTCACCTCTTTCTCAGCATAAACAGCCTCCCTGAATTCAATAAACATACACTTGAGGTTCACAGGGGTCTTATAAGGAGCATGATCATGAAGGGCTGGGAGCCATTTAGCAAAGGTTACCCTCCCTGGGCTCATTAAGTGAATGATTACATAGATGGTCTGATGAAGGCCTCGGGAGGTTTGTCACACGAGACTAAAACCTAATAGCCTTTTGGAGATGTGGATAAACGAGGAACAAAACCAAATGACTCCAACATTTGTTCTGGGAAAAAAAAACTAATTCAATAGGAAACTGACCAATGGTCCATCTCCCTCAAGGTCTGGTGCAAATAAAAGCCGATTGTACTGACCAGTTCATTTCCTAGCCTTCAGATCTAACCAAGATATCCAACTTCCTTCCTCTTCTCCACCTGCCTCCAAGAGTTCAAACCTCACAGACTTCCCTTGGTTGGTAAGTAAATGAGAGTGGCACAAGGTTGTAGCTACAGGAACCATAATTTCACTGATCAGTTGGATCAGATTAAAGCAACTCCACAGATTCTAAGGTTTCAGTGAATATTGCAACTCAGATGTTACAAAAAGCCTGGGGCTTCAGAAAAACCCATCAGGTGAGATATTAGCTAACAATTGCACCTTAACTGGTGACTGCTTTCATGCTACAGTGCACATATTGCTATCATAACAAAATATTTCCAGGCAACTTCATCTACTTGTTTACCACTGCTCAGTTATAAGTGAACATGGAAAATACCGAACACAAAAATCACAGGGAACAGGAACATTCTTGAGGTCCCAGCTTATCAAAGGGATGGAGTGTTAACCTCACTGTAGTCATGGAGTCTGTTAAGCATCAGAGGTGACTTTACAGCATTCACGGAAAAGACTGGAGATAAAATGTAAACTTCATTCCTATATAAGTTCTGCAAAGTTCAAGATAATTCTGCCAGAAATGGTATTAGTCCATCCCTAAAGAACTGGGTGTCCTGGGATTTTAATCACATCATAAATGCTATGTTCCATAGTGCCATGCTTTTAATACTCAAGATTCCATGTGTCCCATCCCTGCAAATATTTCAGATAAGGGAGTTACATCTATTTTATGTAACTCTACAACAAGCCTAGTTCCCAGGAGCTAAAGGCAAAGGAAATTCACTGATGGAAGCCAGACAGAGTCCGCTGACAGGAAACTGCATCAGAGGTAATCCCAAGGCTTAGCTAATGGACAGTCAATCTCTGCCATATAACTGAGATCAGCGTGCTGACTATCTCCTAACTGTTTCTCGAGCCTTCTGCACTCCTGAAGATCACAAATCTTCAGAAAGCCCTCAGGAAGCACTTTTAGCCATTACTACATCTGGAGAAAATCTGGCTTGTGCGATCAGTGTCCACCCACCCACAAGGATCAAATGCAAGGTTATGCCTGGAGCTACAGCTTACCTGCACATGGCCTCCTTGAGATCCTGTTCCAGAAGGTTGACATTCATGTTTTCCTTTGAGCACACCTGTAATGCAGAGATCTGTGAGGATCATAGTGGATATATATCAGGTAATCTTTGAAAATCTCTGTCACAGCAGAATTGGGCTTCAAACAGGATATGGGAGCTTGAAACACTCATACTCTTCCAGGCTCTCAATATCCCTGGGTTTTGTACGAATTCTCTTATGGCTGTTGTGGTTAATACCCTAGTGAACATCCTCAAAGAAGCAATATTTTCCAACATAATACAGGTGGTGTTTACTCTAGACATCACTCATTCACTTAACAAAACTTTACATCTCCACAGAACAACACAATTGATTTCCAAGCCAAGCCACATTTTGAGGACAAGCATAAAGCTCTTCATCCACATCCCTTCCCCCATCATTCCCAAGCACCCAAAACCTATCAGTAGGATTTGAAGAATACTCACATAGATTTATTTCCCCACAAATGGCATGATGCTGAAACTGCTTTAAGGAGCAATGCCCTACCCCCAAACTAGTTCCATACACATTCCAGTTTCTAACCTTCTAACATCTACCACTGAATGTTTCTCTCACACGCACACAGAGTCCATGGAGACTATGAGTGTCAGAAGGAAGGAGAGAAACAGACATCCTCCATTTACTGGTCACTCCTCAAATGGCCACAGCAGCCCGGTTGCTCCAGGCTGAAACTGAGAGCCTAGAAATGAGTCTTTGATGTGGATGACAGTGACTCAAATGGTTGAGCTGCTGTCTCTTCCACTGCGTTCTCAGGGACATTAGCAGGGAGCTGAATCGGAGGTGGAGCAGCCAGGATGAGAACGGGTATTCATACTGGATGTGGGCATTGCAGGCTGATGCACCAAAATGTGTACCCCAAATTTTCTTGTTAAGGTTTTATTTTTATATTTTAAAATTTATTTTATTTGAAATATTTAAAAGCAAGACAAATCACCCAATATGCTGACTCATTCCCCAATAGCCACAACAGCTCAGGCTGGGCCAGGAGCCATGAACTTAATGCTGACCTGCCACATGGATGGCACGGGCCCAAGTACCTGGATCAGAAGTGAAGCAACCAGCAGGGCCAGGTCAAAGCCAGGAGCTTCATCCCATTCCACACTTGGGCCATCTTCTGCTGCTTCCCAGACCATCACCAGAGAACCAGATCAGAAGCGCTACAGCCAGCCTGAGTAAACCAACCATGGCTTAACCTGCAACCTACCGCTTAGTGAACTTGGTTTTTGAACTTGCCTCTGCTGGTTCCAAATGCCTCTTTCTACTTCCAGCTGCCCTCCATGGAATCATCCAAGATCACCAGTCGGCCTCAGAAGCCTAAATAAATGGTGTTTCTGCATTGTCCCTTTTACCTTGCCAAGTAAACCTCTTCTAATCCCAAGAGGTTCACACAGGTTTTTGGTCCCAGGTGTTATGACCGTGTGGCCACAGTAAGCTAAAACTCCGAACATGTTAACACAATTCACTGCGCACTAAAAATGTAGCCCCTCTGCAAGCCCCTAAGATTCAAGCTAGCCACACAGCACCCCTGATAGTAAAAAATGGCAGTGCAGCAGGGCAAAACTGCTCAACACTCCAGGCACCTCCCCTAACCAAGTAAGGAAGCCTGAAATTTCAGAACCCACCTGAAATTATGCAAACAGAATGAAACAATCTCCTTTTCATAAACTTTGGAACTGAGAAGAAACAAAACAAGGACAAGGTAACACATCAAGTTAGAGGCCAAGTCAGAATCTCTGATGGTTAACTCAATCCCTTAATATATTTTTTAAAGATTTATTTACTTTTATTGCAAAGTCAGATACACAGAGAGGAGAAGAAACAGAGAGGAAGATCTTCTGCCCATTGATTCACTCCCCAAGTGGCCGCAACAGCCAGAGCTGAGCAAATTCAAAGCCAGAAGCCTCTTCCAGGTCTCCCATGCGAGTGCAGGGTTCCAAGACTTTGGGCCATCCTAAACTGTTTTCCCAGGCCACAAGAAGGGAGCTGGATGGGAAGCTGGGCCACCGGAATTAGAACTGGTGCACATACGGGATCCCAGTACATTCAAGGCAACCTGCTACGCTACCACACTGGGCCCTAAATCAACCTCTTAATATTTTAAATGACATTACTTAATGAATTTAGATTCAATTTTCCTCCACAGCTAGTTGTTTAGATACAATAGCATAGTATGTAGGTGAAGAGGTAAAATAAACCATTTGCAGGTTAAAAAAAAAAAAAAAAAGTCAAATCTGAATCACTCTGAGAAACATTTCAAGTGAAAGGTAGTTTATTGGGCCCCAGCGTGGTGTGGCAGTTCTCACCTTGCATGCACCCAGGATCCCATATGAGCACGGCTTCGTGTCCCAGCTGCTCCACTTCCCATCCAGCTCCCTGCTTGTGGCCTGGGAAAGCAGCAGAGGACAGCCCAAAGCCTTGGGATCCTGCACCCATGTGAGAGACCCAAAAGAAGTTTAGCTCTGGCCATTGCAGGCACTTGGGGAGTGAACCAGCAGACAGAAGATTTTTCTCTGTCTCTCCTTCTCTCCATAAATCTGACTTTCCAATGAAAATAAATAAATCTTTTTTAAAAAGTAGTTTATTGTTTTGCAGGCTTTATGAGAGAATGTCAGATATGAAATCAGAGATTTCATCAACAGGAAAGTTTAATATGCCTCTCCTTTTAATAGTCACTACCACAGGGCACAAATGTTACATGGCAAAAAGACTGCTGGGATGAGGATTATGGCGCAGTGACTTAAGTGTCCTCCTGTAACCCTGGCATCCCATGCACACCAGTTTTATGACCTTGCTACTACACAGCTGATCCAGCTCTCTCCTAACACACTTACAAAAAAGCACTGGAAGATGGCCCAAGAGTTTGGGACCCTACTACTGACATGAAGACTCAGATGGATTTTCTGGTTCCTCACTTCAGCCTAGCATAGCTGGGGCCATTTGGGAAGTGAACTAGCAGATCAGATAAATAAATCCTGAAAAACATAGTAAAATCAAGCCAGGCTATTTTTCCTATGTGGCCTGTGTCAGGTGTGAAGCTGTTCCTCCAAACATCAACTCATTTAATCATTGAAGATCATTATCAGGCTATAACCAAGACTCAGCAGTGTGAAGAATGCGAGCTTCCAATAGAAACCTTCATCAAACAATCAGCATAAAGGTATTTGAGTTTATCCTTTATTCTCAGCTATGCAGGGGGAGCGCATATGGAGGAACCTGCTTCAAAACTGGGAAGCTACATCTTGGCCAAAATATTAGCCAGAGGCATCTTACAAAAGAACCCCAACAGCAACATCCAACCAATTCAGCTTCCTTGCTTCAGAAAGATTTTTAACACTGCTGTTTTTCGAATGAACGATCTTTGCTGAAAAAAAAAAAAAATCTATTGGCTATCTCTCTTAGTCCAAGCAGCCCAAAACAGCCAGAAACAAACCAGCTTAACCCAAGAACATGGGGCTGTAGATGCACTGTAATAAGGAAGACATGTGACAACAGGAGTCAAGGTGCTACTCTTGCCAAAGGACAATGTAATTAATGTCAAATTTGCCAGGGTGAGGTGCAGACCAGCCCCAGGCCCCCGACGTTAGGGCAATTACAAGCTCAGTTAGATCCAGGATGCTGTATCCTGAAACCTGTTTTTTTTTTTTTAAGATTTATTTATTTATTGGAAACTCAGATATACAGAGAGGAGGAGAGACAGAGAGGAAGATCTTCCGTCCGATGATTCACACCCCAAGTGAGCGCAACGGCTGATGCTATGCCGATTCAAAGCCAGGAGCCAGGAACCTCTTCTGGGTCTCCCACACGGGTGCAGGGTCCCAAAGCATTGGGCCGTCCTCAACTGCTTTCCCAGGCCACAAGCAGGGAGCTGGATGGGAAGTGGGGCCGCTGGGATTAGAGCCGGCGCCCATATGGGATCCTGGTGCATTCAAGGCAAGGACTTTAGCTGCTAGGCCATGCCGCCGGGCCCCCTGAAACCTCTTAAGAGCACCTCAGTTCACCCCCAGGCTGCTTGTGACAGTGATGGGGATCCTCCTGTTAAGGGGAATTTGACGTGAACACGGCAGCAACCTTGTTTCTTGTCTCACACGAAAGAAGAATTTTCTTGCGGACAACTCTGGTTTGCAAAAAAATGATGTACGAAAAAAAGAGGTCTCCTGTCTTTGTGACAGGAAGAAACCCAAGGAAATGGTGGAAATGGTGCCTTTTTATATACCATCTCAGGGAGGGGAATTTACATGAGTCCCCCCAAGGGCAGAAAGAAAAAATAAACTTATTCCCAATAAGTAATGTCTACCATCTCACCCAGAAACAAAAGAGTGAGCCTTGTGGCTTCCTCTGCCATCTTGGTAAGCTGAAAACTCAAGCGCCTTTCCTCTGACAGCGACCCAGAGAGGAGATTATAGTGAGCCACATCTCCTCGCTTTGTGCTCTAAGAGAGGGGATTGATATGTAGATTCCCTCCCCTAAGGAAAGCTTGCTCCAGGAAGAGTATGGAAATGGAAGAAAGCCCCATTTTCGTATTTTAAAGGATAGTTTTACCAGGGACCTGAGACCCTAACTGCCTACTATCCCATCTGACTGCTCACACTCCAGGAATGAGTAAGGGCTTCATGTTACCTGATTTCTAACCAGTTACTTATAACCTAAGATTTTAGAGGACAACATGGCTCAGTAAGAAAAAAGTCACACAGAGGGTTATGACCCTTCCCACCCACAAAGGGCAGAAGAGACCTTTGTCCCCAGTTACCTGCAGCTGGCTTTATCCCTAACTGCTGGCCGACTTAATCACCAGTAAGGCCGATTTCACCTTCACCTGAGCCACTCTTCCCTATATCATCTTCACTGAGGGCCTTTCCACTACCCAGCATTTGCCTACAAGAGTTTTCACAAAAATTATGTCTTTGTTCAACTTTTATTATTTCTAAGAAGTTCTGATTGTAGCCGGAACAACAGAAATTGAGGTCATTAGTGCTCTACAATCATGAGGAGACCCAGAGGAAAAAAGCTTTCTCTTGAAGCCAGACCATAGCAGAAAAGCAAATTCATATGCAAACAAGTTAGACTGGGGAGGTGTTACCAAGGCAACTGAAAGTCTAGGAAAAAAAAAATCAGGCTGGAACAGAACTAGATTTTCTACTTCTACAGAAACAGAACAGTGTCTAATGAAAACAGCAAGATTTTTTTGTTTGTTTGTTTAAAGTCAATCCAAGCTGACAGTTTGAGAAACTCTTTTGCTACTGCCTCTCCAATGAGGTGATTAAACAAAGAAAGCCCCATATTATTAGATTATTTTTGGCCAGCTGACTTCAGAACCAAAGAATTACATTTGAAAGTCAGTGACTTGATTGATGTTGAAATGCGAGGCCGTTCCTGCTGCTAAGGATGAACAAGCATACACAGAATCCCTGCAGCACAGAGGGCAGCCCTGCTGAACCTTAGGCTGGGTTTGAGCTAACAGCAAGCATTTGCTAAGAAAAAAGAAAAAAAAGAAAGAAAGAAAAAGGAAAACCTAGAGTCTCATTGTTGTAGGGTTTTTGATCCCGAATACAGCAGCAACCTCAATTCTTGTCTTGCAGGAAAGAATTTTTATGCGGACACAGTTTAGTTTTAAAGCAAGATTTATTAGAAACGTTGAGAAGAGAGGCTTCCGTCCTAGTGACAGGAGGGGACTCTGAGATAGGAAGGACCCTTACGTCCTCCCATGGTGGCAGGAGCAAAAGTGAAAAAGACCCTAGTCCTTTGCCATAGTGGTGTTGCAGGAATTTTGACTCCGAGTATGGCAGCAACCTCAAATTCTTGTCTCGCAGGAAAGAAGAATTTTCATGCGGACACAGTTTAGTTTTAACGCAAGATTTATTAGGAAAGTTGAGAAGAGAAGACTCCCGTCCTAGTGACGGGAGGGGGCTTTGAGATAGAAAGGACCCTTACCTCCTGCCATAGTGGCAGGAGGACAAGAAGCAAAACCCTAGTCCTCTGCCATAGTGGCAGGAGAAGAATAAGCAAAACCCTAGTCCTCTGCCATAGTGGCAGGAGAAGAATAAGCAAAACCCTAGTCCTCTGCCATAGTGGCAGGAGAAGAATAAGCAAAACCCTAGTCCTCTGCCATAGTGGCAGGAGAAGAATAAGCAAAACCCTAGTCCTCTGCCATAGTGGCAGGAGAAGAATAAGCAAAACCCTATTAATGGTGGGGAATGCACCTTTTAAAGGTTTCCCTCAAAGATGTTTCTCATGAACAAAGAAAATTCCTGGTTTCCATGGTACCTGGCCTTGGGACAAAAGGCCACAGAGGTGCCAGACATAGGACATTCCAGGCCTTAGGCAGATGTGTATTACTTCTTCCTGCTCTCCTTTCAATGATAAAGAGATCGGCCTGAGGCCCTCCCACGATGGCCAGAGGTAGTGGCCAATACTTCAGGTGGGGAATTGGTATGCTAATAGCGCCCCTGTCCCTTGAAAGAGACGTGCCCTGGTGACTCCAAGACATGGTGGGGAAATTCTCTTTTACTCAGGGACCCAGAATACCCTAACTGCCTACTACCCACTCTAACTCCTCTCTCATTCCGCCCCCCAGAAGAAGTGACCCTAACTGCTGTTAGGGGGAAATGGGACGACGACCGTTCTTAACTGCTTCCTGCTGACATGGGACGAAGTTCAAAGGCAGCAGTTGGGTATTCCTCTGGGGGTCGGTCTAAGGGTCCCCAGTGGAACATAGAAGTCAGAGATGCCTGGCAGAAGTCATCAGAGGTGCCTGGCAGGTTGTTTTGGCTCTGGGTGTTCCTTCTTGTTGAAGTCTAGATGACAAAACAAAGACAATTATTATCTCTCCCAACCTAGTATGTAATGGGATAGGTGGAAACATCAGTTTGAATACTTGAGTTTTAGAACTTAGATATGAAAAACATTTTGTTGAACATTGGACTTGAGCAGTGTTTAAGGCTATGAACTAGATTTCAGTTTGAAATAATTCTTTTTAAGCTCAAGTTTTGAAACAATTAAACTCAATGAACATTATAGAACACATGAAACTTTCTGAGCTACATGAAATTGCTATCTAGGTCTACTAGAAGGCACAGAACTAATGAAAGTTAACATGTAGCTTTAGGACTTGAACCCGTATAGGGCATGTAAACATTAAGTTTCCATGGAGTTACAATTTCGTCTAGCATTGACGATTCTGAATTAAGATTCACACTTACTTGACTTTTGAAAATACTACAGTTGCTTTGTATACAAGTGGTGGATTTTTAAAATAACAATTGACTTTACCAGTTGCTGGAAACCCTAAGAGTGTCAGAAGACATTGAGCCTAGAACATAAAGCACAGCGCTGAAAACATTTCATTGCAAGACTTATCTGGATCATAGCATAGATGGCAATAGAGTAAACTAGTTGTGAGTTACAATAACCCAGCAGCTTATGGCATTCTAGTAAGAATTCACAAAACTCCACACATTAGGGCAAAGGCAATGAACTAGTCCCGTAGTTGTAACAAGCCATACATTGACAGTTGGAGAACAGAAGAGTCTTAAATATATGAACAGAGAGATCCCCAATAATTTAGTAGATGAGGAAGACATGAACCCTGCCTCAGAATGGTGAGGGTGTTCTACCTAGTGATGTCTAGTACAAACTGAAGAGCGATGGCAAACATGCCCTGTCAGGAGCCTGGTCAGCGATATAGGCTGACAGTTACAAACTAACTTTTCCCTAGGAAAGCTTCTTTTTTGAGCTTCTAGATTAATCTGTCTGTCAACTAAGCTAATTTGGAGCTCCTGAGACACCCTGATGGTCACCCTAAGAGAGGGAAGAAGCCAAAGCTAGCTAGGACAGAGAAGGCAGTGTCCAGACAAAATTACAGTTCTCTTCCACTGTGAGAACCACCCGGGGCTCCGATGCTGTTACAAGGTGTCACCGAAGTCCGTGGATGGCTTTGAGCCTGTGCAGGTTCCCAGGCTGCTTCCGTCCCATGTAGGAGATCCAATGAGAGATGACTGACCTGAAGTACTTGGCCTTCGAGGACAGTCAGATCTCCAATGACCTCCTTGTCAGTTGGGACATGGCCCTGGTGGCCTTTCTGATGAAGTGTCCGTTGCTTCTGCAATGAAGAGCACTTGGGAGGCCTCCGGGGGTCTCACTGGAACCAGGAGCACACACTTCTCTCATCCTGCTTTGCCATGGGATCCCCTCCTGGTCTCTGAGATAAAAGACCATAGTGACCCCTTTAAGAGGATATCAGGGTAATTTCAGGTCCCATTTGTCTAAAGTTCTATCCTAATGTCCAGGGCAGTTAAGAATCTGTTATCTATATGTCACCTATTCTTCTCTACATAGAATCTAGTGAAATATATTTAAAGTCATTCCTCAAGCATTTTAAGAAGCTGGGGGATTTCTCTGTGGCTCTTAATCTCAGATTTGTTTAAATCAAAATAAGATTCAGCTTAGCAATTCTCATTTATGAACATTTGTATCTATAAGTCAATTGAAATAGACTACATAGCTTGCCACATGAACATGTATATGCATACCAGATGACATACATTATAAAACAAAACAAAACAACTTTTGCAACTGCTTTTGAAAAAGCACACTGTGGAACCACCTGTAGGACTTTATACACACTTGTACTGTTTAGGCCTTGTTCATTAGGATAACAGCTGTAAACAATAAAGCAATAAGATTATTAGACTTTAGTGATGCTTTCACATTTGTACCAATAGCAGTCTGTTATGTTAATATTTCATTATACTGGAACTAGAGCTAGCTAGCAGATTTAGTCACCAATAAGATGAAAATAACTTGAAGTTAAAAAAAAGTTGCTTTGACAAATAATCAATTTCAGTTCCACTGTCCCAAAGATGAACATTAAGATGTTGTACACAATATTCAATCATACCATACATCCTTTAAGCACTTGCTGTCTTCCTGTAAGACAAAATCTCACAAACGATGCTTTTTGCAAATTAAAACATAAATAATTGACAATGCAAGAATACAAATAATTCCACAATGTGATACAGCTGCACAATTAAAAGACAGTTTGACCATAAACATAACCACATGCATTAGTAACTTTTGGACCTTTATCAAGAATCTTTGTAATTATGCAAATATTCATTCACTTTAATAGAATATACAAGCTCACACGCAGAATCTGTTCCTCCTTATAGCAAGTACCACTCTAGGTGTAAACACTGTAGGCCGGATCTGATCAGAGCTAGGATGGCACTATAAATCAGTAGATGGTTAAACTTCAAGACCAAACAGCAACAAAAGCAGCAGAAAACATTGCAAAAACACTGAGAACTCATCGCTGAAGCCAGTTGCAATGACACAGAAAAACTTTGATTTAGCACATGAACAGAAAGAAATACTAGTAGTCGGGGGCAGAGGAAACTGCAAAGGGAAAGAATCTCTCAGGCTACAAAGAGTTAATGAATTTTAAGTTCTCCCCGGGGGTGCAGGAGTCTGGGGTCTGCCCATTGTTAGCTAGCAATATTCCCGTTGGTTCCCAAGATCAGTGACCAAGGAGAGAAAAAATGAACGTCTACCTCCTGTTACATATCTTACAATTAAGCCTAAGATGAAACAATTAAAGCTAAAAGACAGAACAGGGAAGGGCCAAGGTAAAAACCAGATGTGTGCTCCACGTGGTGGTGGAGCCAGCACAGCACAGCAGCATAGCTACGTAAAGAGGCCCATCCAGACTAACTCTCTCCACTCTAAAGCTCAAAACTGGCAGCTAAGGCTTGGGTGCAGAAAAAGATCAGGCCCTTTTCTTTACATTCTGGGGATCAAAGGAATCCTAATGCTTGAGGATAAACCCCCAGGGGGGTTGTGGTGGATGGCTTGCTTCCCATATGAAGAGAGGATAAGAAAACAAGCGTCCCTCAGTTTCTATCTCTCCTGAGTTTAAGACGTCTCTTAAAACTCCTATTGCTAGCCCGTGGCGTCCAGGTGTACTCTGAAGACCACAGAAGTAGGGAGGGAGGTGGGAGTGAAGTCAGTACACTTGACTCACGTCGCTTGACCTCCCACGCCTTATGGGATGCATCTCAGTTAGAACAGCATGTGCCAGGAGTGAACAATCCTCTCCTGTTTCCTGCGCCATGCTAGACCTAGGCCTCAGCCTGGTGCAATATTCTGATGTCCTGGAGAACATATAAGTCAGAAGCAGCATGTGCCAAAGAATATCCCCTGCACCCTGCTGCGTCTGGGACTTCTGCCGGACAAAATATGCTCTCCTTTTGAAATTCATTCTAACCTTGAGCTGACAAACCTGACCTCAAACTTTTGCCTGATAGCATCCTATAGGCCTGTGTAACAAATGTCCTTAACTAGAGCTGGAGGAGTACATGTGTTGACTCTGGTTTTCTGCTCACATTAGCGACTACACTGATTAAGAGCTAACCTGGAGGAACTGTCTCTGCTGACTGCCTTGTGAAGGAATTAAAGCACTTTCCAGTTAAGTTTATCTTAGATCTCATCTTTAGAGGGGCCTAGAAAGAAACTCTGCCTGCCTTTTCCTTTTCCCCATCACAGACCAGCTGATATTTAGCACATACTGACCAGTAAAAGAAAACACAAAAACTGAATCCATAGAGAATGAGGAGACTTAGTGAGAAAAAGCTTTTGGAGAAGATATCAGAAAAGGTAACTGAGGACTCGTCTGTGCCTGAGGCTGTTTGGGAATTGAGGCACGCAGCCCAGGGCTCGTGGCCTCGCTGTGGTGACGACTGAGTCCCCACAGAAGGAAGAAAAGAGTGCAGATTTCAGCCCGACACCCTGACGGGCTGTCGGAGTCTGGGGTACAGTCCAGAGGCCTTTCGAAAAGCATCAGGGAGTGGCCCTGACCAGAATTTCTGAGGCGCCCTTAGACTTCTCCCAGTCTCACGCGACGGGCTTAGTCCGCGAAAGGAAACTGAGTCTGGACAAAACCGACATTCCTGGAGCCAAGGAGAGAGAAGAGAAAGGCAGAACCCCCACTTCCGTAGACTGAGCACCCAGGTGCCTTTCCCAGGAGAAGCGCTTCACGGTCCTCTGCTCGCTCGAGGCCTAGGGTGAGGCTGACTGGCTTTGAGGGAACGTCAGGGGGTGCCCTGACCAGATCCCCTACTCGTCCACGCCTTCTCCCACATCCTCCACGAGAGGCCAGTCTGCCAGAGCAGTGTTCCACGGCGCCTTGCCCACTGGGCTTTTTGGGGACTGAGGTCAGCCGACCGGCTTTCAGGGAACGTCAGGGGGTGCCCTGACCAGATCCCCTACTCGTCCAGGCCTAACCCCAACGTCCTTCCTTCGGCGCCGGTCCACAGAAGCGACAGGAGCCGTTTCCCAGCGCCTTGCCCACCGGGCATTTCTGGGAACCAGGGTCAGCCGATGGGCTTTCGGAGAACACCAGAGAGTGCCCTGGTCAGATCCCCTATTTACCCAGGCTTTCCCTATTGTTCTTGCGGCACTGATCTACGGGAAGTGGGAAGCAAGGAGAGATCAGAAAAGTGTCCCAGCTCCAGGGGATCAATTTAGCCAAACTCAGCAAGCCTCGCCCCTGAGTCTTAAGACCGGCAGCCGCGCTAGACGCATTTAACTGGCTGACAGGGACCCGGTGTTTCTTTTTCCGAGAGTTACTAATTGTGGAGAGCTGGTGTCTCCGAAAAACAGGATAGAGAGTCCGCTTTGCTCACCGTCCGACGAGATGGATGTCTGGAGGCTGGCTGGAGATGAACTCAAGTCTCGCTGGTAGAATCCGAGTCACACGGCACCAAATCTGTTGCAGGAATTTTGACTCCGAGTATGGCAGCAACCTCAAATTCTTGTCTCGCAGGAAAGAAGAATTTTCATGCGGACACAGTTTAGTTTTAACGCAAGATTTATTAGGAAAGTTGAGAAGAGAAGACTCCCGTCCTAGTGACGGGAGGGGGCTTTGAGATAGAAAGGACCCTTACCTCCTGCCATAGTGGCAGGAGGACAAGAAGCAAAACCCTAGTCCTCTGCCATAGTGGCAGGAGAAGAATAAGCAAAACCCTAGTCCTCTGCCATAGTGGCAGGAGAAGAATAAGCAAAACCCTAGTCCTCTGCCATAGTGGCAGGAGAAGAATAAGCAAAACCCTATTAATGGTGGGGAATGCACCTTTTAAAGGTTTACCTCAAAGATGTTTCTCCATAAACAAAGAAAATTCCTGGTTTCCATGGTACCTGACCTTGGGACAAAAGGCCAGAAAGGTGTCACTGGCCAACTTCCTTGGTCCCTTTCTAATGATAAAGAGGCCAGTCTGAAGCCCTCCCCCCTTGGCAATGGCCTGGAGACAGAATGGGGCTGATCGGTCAGGAGGGGAATTGATATGTTAATGTCGCCCTTGTCTCTTGGGGAAGCATTCCTGATAAGATATGCACTTGTCTCGCTCTGGTGAATCCAAGACACGGTGGGGAAAATACTCTATATTTGAGGAAAAATGACTTGGGGACCCAGAATGCCCTAACTGCCTATTACCCAGTCTGACTCCTCTCACATCATCACAACTTGGTCACACTTAGTACGTCTGCCCTAACTTCAATTGTTCAAGTCACCAAGTACAGATCTCAGGGTTACTCCTAAAGATCAAATGAGATTAAGTGTGGGAGAGAGCTTTGTGAGCTGCAGAGCAATGTGCAATGCAAAATATCATTTCTTCTGAGAGGCCAAGACTGGTCATTGGGGCAGATATCAATGCCAAGAACAAAGTCCCAGGGTGTATCAATTTCAAGATAAACTGTGACAGGGGTGCCAGGATGATGGATCTCTAGGATCCCGCCCAGTTCCCTGACAACATGGTAGAAGAAGTCATTAGTGTGTTGGATCATGGTGCTGGCCCCCGGCTTCAGATCTGCTCAGCTCCAGCTGTTCCAGCCGTTGTAGCCGTTTGGAGAGCGAACCAGCAGATGGACTATCACTGTCTCTCATTTTTACGCCTTTCAGTAAAAAATAAGTAAATCTTTAAAAACAATTCATTAGAGTATTTTCCGAAGTATTTTCTTTTTGATTAAACTCATACCTCCAGTGTTGAAAGCAAATATTTAAAATATAATTGACATTGCAAGGGAACCAAAAGATTCAAAGGCTAATGTCTCAAAAGCATAACAATCCTCATGCAGTCATAGTCTCTAAAAAAATCTAAGGCATAACAAACACAATTTTAATGTCTGCTTTCTCATCTGTCCAAGTAGTTGAGTTAATCAGGCCAAGATTTCTGTTTCAGAACTGCCAAAACTTAACCCATTTATGAGGGGGGAAGAATCAAAAGATGTGGATTTTTTTTTTTTTTGTCTCTACCAAACCACTGTAGTCTTTCCAGTTATTTACTACAATCCCAGTAAGTGGACTACACTTGAAAATATACAAGTTATATTTGACAAAAAACAAAATTGGCCCTCTGCTCTGACTCTTAGGGAAAAAAAAAAAAAAAAAAAAAAAAAAAAACCTTCAGTACACAACTGAAAGGCCAAGTCTCAAAGACCAGTGATTCACAGAGGGGGGGGGGGGGGGGAAACAGAAAAAAAGTTCATCAAACAATGGGTTATTGTGTTTCACTTGACCAAAAGGCCAAAGCAAGAGGGAAGGAGCTACTACCTAGACCAGATCCTGACAAGGAATGCCTGACTACTCTCCTTCTAGGCACTGACTTCCTGCCTGCTTGATTGAATGTGACTCACTGGTGATCTTCATATAAGCAGCCAGATGGAAAGGTAGTTAGAGTCACAGTCTCTGGTGAAATGTTCCCTTGAAAATACAAAATCCTCTCCCCCAAAGCTACTCTGAACCAAAGTGTCCACCTCCAGCCCTTATTGGAAATATGAATCCCACTCCTCTCACTAGTTCAAAATGCCAAACACATCTCTCTGAGCCCACAACTTCATCATGAGAAAGCCAGGAGGAGCCTGTGCCTGAGATTTCAGTTTCTGAAAAAGCCAAGAGGAGGCGGCCAATCACACCCTTCTGATGGCCTTTCTGGTTTGAACAAAGAGCTAGACAAGAGTATGGCCTTTTGTTGAGTTCCCCTTGTACCATTTAATTGATCCATTTTTTCTCTCTCAAAACTGCCTTAAAAACATCACTTCTACCATTTTTGTCAGATCTTTCCTCTTGGAGCCCCCTCCAGTTGCTGTAGCAGGAGATCTCTATTTTTAACATATTTAATAACTTTTGCCTTGCTCACTGAAATTGTCTTCATGAAAATTCTTTCCTCAGGTGAGACAAAAATGAAGGCTTCCTTTTGACATAGGTGCTCCCTTTAAACTTGTAACTCAGAAGTACTTCTATTAGCAAAATCACTCATCAAGAACCTACTGTGGGAAAAACTGGAAAAAAATTCTGTGAAGACTGATGAGAAACTAGTAAAATCTGTGGCTTAATAAGTAGTGTTATATTAATGTTGGTTTTTTTGTCTTGACAAATGCACCATGGTTGCATGACATCTAAACATCAGAGTAACTATATAAAAGGTGTACTGGAACTCTCTGTGTTGTCTTTGTAACTATCTATAAGTCAAAAATTATTTCCAATTAACAAATTTATTAAGCACAGAGGTCTACTGGTGTATGAGCACTACGCTCTGCGAGGTGACCACTGCCTCTAACACCTGGCTATATCCTTGCTTGGCCAGTAGCAGATTCTACAATTAATGTTTAGAAATATGTAGGTCCTCTCAGAAGTTCATGAAAATAAAATTACAAGAAAAATTTGTTAGAGTACCATCATTTTTGAAAATCCATGCACAGTTTTTTCATAATATGCATTTCCCCATTTTTGGAGAGCCCTCATCTACATCACTTGTAAAATTTTTAACAAAAATAAACTTAACCTGAATAATTCCAGTTCCCACAAATTGTTGGAAGTGTCCTTGTCCTTGTTAGCTTTCAGGGTTTTATGGTGCAAAGGAGAGAAGGCAGGTGGTTATAGACTCCGTTTTAGGGAGAACAGAATAATGGGGGACAGAGTGTAGGGGGCTTGAAATTTGGCTTCACTCCTTTTGAACAGCAGACAGTCCCTTCTCAGGCTGCTTGTTGAGGAAGGTGCACCATTATAGCACAGGGTTCCTGCTAAGGTGGGCTGGGGACGTGCAGAAAGGCTCTTGGGTGGAGTGGACACTGGCATTGTCTCCACAGTATTGAATGTCCCCAGGCACTTCCACAGCAATAAACATTGCCTTTACAGTAACTATCAGAGCCTTTTCATGAGGCCTGGGGCTTCAGGCCCAGTGTCATAAAACAGCCCTCACATAAAGCAGCTTGCCACACAGGAAAGATTTCCTTTATGAAGAGGAAGGACATTTCTAGAAACAGAGCTGTGTACATGAAGGTGTTGCAGGAATTTTGACTCCGAGTATGGCAGCAACCTCAAATTCTTGTCTCGCAGGAAAGAAGAATTTTCATGTGGACACAGTTTAGTTTTAAAGCAAGATTTATTAGAAAAGTTGAGAAGAGAAGACTCCCGTCCTAGCAACGGGAGAGGGTTTTGAGATAGAAAGGACCCTTACCTCCTGCCATAGTGGCAGGAGGAAAAGTAAAAAAGAACCCTAGTCCTCTGCCATAGTGGCAGGAGGACAAGAAGCAAAACCGGTATTAATGGTGGGGAATGCACCTTTTAAAGGTTTCCCTCAAAGATGTTTCTCCATGAACAAAGAAAATTCCTGGTTTCCATGGTACCTGGCCTTGGGACAAAAGGCCACAGAGGTGCCAGACATAGGACATTCCAGGCCTTAGGCAGATGTGTATTACTTCTTCATGCTCTCCTTTCAATGATAAAGAGATCAGCCTGAGGCCCTCCCACGATGGCCAGAGGTAGTGGCCAATACTTCAGGTGGGGAATTGATATGCTAATAGCACCCCTGTCCCTTGGAAGAGACATGCTCTGGTGAGTTCAAGACATGGGGGGGGGGGGGCGGGGGGGGGATTCTCTTTTACTCAGGGACCCAGAATACCCTAACTGCCTACTACCCACTCTAACTCCTCTCTCAAAGGGAGGGAATAAGGGGCTCCGTGGGACTTGGCCCTGTGTGCCCATCTCCCCTCTACTCCGGTAGTAACTGGATTCTGAAGTCCATGTAGAGGGTTTCAGGAGGAATGTCGGGAAACCTTCACCACCGAACAGACTGTTGGCACCTTCCCTCCTCTTCCTAATGCTTTCAAACAATCTCTGCTACTCCACTGGCCCATGGAAGAAATGTTACCAGAAACGCCTTTAGAAATAAAAAGTTTATTTGCAAAGGGACCAGGTGAACAGGGGAGGGAGAGGGAAGGGGAAGCATCCCGGAGAAAAAGCCAGGAGGTGGGGTGCCTCTTGAAAGGGGAGGGAGAGACACCAAAGGGGTCTTTGAAGTCTCTTGGGATTTTAAGCATTCCCTGACCCCTCCTTGTTGGGCAGGGAACCTAAAGGTAAGAAATTCCCCATTGGTGGTCTCTTCATTAGTTAGGAAATGGGTGGGCAATGCTGGTGCCGCCCACCAGAAGGTATGGCCAAGACCTCAGCAGGCCTGGAAGGTCTCAAGAAATAATGCCGGTTTAACTTGTAGGTAGTTCTCCAAAGATACACTAGCAGTCTGTTATAGCAGCCAGAGTGTCTGCTGAGAAACACCTAGTGGTGCTTAGAAATACCCTTGACACTTCTGCAGTGAGGCATTCCTGCTAAGGATTCATAATGACAAGGCAACCAGAGGATCCCTGGGCAAGACTTTGGTGGATATTTAACTCTACTGAGAAATCTATCTTGTACTAGAAGACCTTTTCGTTAGTACTTCCTTGAAGACAGTAAATGATTTACCTTTTCCTTTTTGTTGTTGTTAGTAGTGTTCCAGCCTTAAGTTTGAGACATATCTAAGCTAATGTTCTCTTGCTCCCTTTCCCTAATATATTCTAAAGCTTTTCTTGATGCTTAAAAGTATTTTAAAGCCACCTGGTTTAACTCCACTGATTTGCATGCTGCATTGCCAAGTTGTCCAGGTAACTCAGTGTTACACCAGCAAAGCTTGGTGGGTTTTTTCCTCAGCTTAGTGTTGAACTTAAAAAGCCAGGTATTGGTTGCAGACAGAGAAGTTTTGTCTGTGAGGCGAACAGATGAACAGGAAAAAAACAAGGAAAGAGAAAGCACGTCCCACCACAGAACCAGCAGATGGGGTGTCTCCTACAAAGAGAAAGGGAGAGACACCAGAATTTGGAAAAGTTTTAGGTTTTAAAGGGTTCCCTGACTTCTCCTTGTCTGCCCAGGAACCTGTGGGGAACACATTCCAATTAGTGGTCTCTCAACCAATTAGGAAATATCTGAGCAATTCTTAAGGCTGTTCACAAGAAAGTGTGCTTTCCTGAGGTGTCAACCTGTGCAAACAGGGCAATGAGACAGGCTTGCCCCTGGACAGGAAACAAGATTTTAGCAAGCTTGTACAGTTTTCATTCAGTGAAAGCTTTTTTTATTGAAACAGCCAAGGATCATAGATCAAATCAAATGATTTTTCTGAGTCTATCAAAAACTTTATATCATTCTTTGTCCATCACATAAAAATGGAGAGAAAAGGTACAAAGATACGCTGGATGCGAGGTGGAGGAAGAGATGAGGCAAACTAATATTTCATATAATTCATTGTAAGATACAAAGAGCAGATGTCAGTGCTGTGGTACAGTGAATAAAGCCACCACCTGCAGTGCTGATTCACAGACCAGCAGTTCAATTTCTGACCCAGCCCCCTTCTGATGGCCTGGGAAATCAGCAGAGGATACCAAAGTTCTTGAGGGTACCACATCCATGTGGGAGATCAGATGAAACTTCTAGCTCCAGATAGGCCCAGTTCCAACCGTTGTGGCCACTTGGCAAGTGAGCCAGCAGATGGAAACCCTCTCTGTCTTTTTCTCACCCCCTCCAACTCTGTAACTCTGCTTTTCTAATAAATAAATCTTTTTTAAAAGATGCAAAGAGTACTGGAAATATAATGGGGAATAAGACAAACATCCTGCCTTTATGGAGTTTTCATCTTGCAGAGAGAGAGGCAAATCTATTAAACACAGATATCAATAAAATCACTCTAAGTTTGTTACTGAGTCTTCACAGGAGACAAATAAAGGGCTGATATAGGAAATACAATACAATGGAAGGAAGGGGGAACTGTACCTTAGAAAAGGTTATTGGGGAAGGCTTCACTGGGAAGATGACATTTGAGCCGAGACTTAAATCAGGAGGGAATCAGCCCCACAAACATTGAAAGGGAAACACTTTGCAAGCAGAAAAAGCTGTTTATATTAAATCCCTGGGGTAGGAGAACAGATTATGTTATGTTGAACAAGTGAAAACTAGTGGAGCTAAAGCACACAAAGTGCTATGGTTTCAACATGATTTGGCTCCCAAATTCATGCAAGACTTCTTCCCAAACTCATAAACTAAAAGAGAGTCAAAACGTATTTAGTAATGGTATTTAGGAAGTCAGGCTTGGGCAAAGTCCTATGATTGTTAGAGCTGTGCCCTAAGTAGGTAGTTCTCAAAGGAGGGTTAGTTATAAAAGTCCCGTTGGATTCAGCCCTGCCCCCGCTCTCTGCCTCCTGACACAACTTGTGTTCCTTCCTCTAGCTAACCTTTGCCATTGTAAACTGCCACTAACAGAGAACAGCACTGCCTGACCTTGGACTCCAAAACCATGAGTTAAACAAACGTTTCCTCTATAGTAAGTTAATCCCTTTACGTATTGTATTGTGGTAACAAAAAACTGACCAATACGCCAAACAAAGCAAGCAGTCCAAGTCCAAAAGTGATAATCAGGGACCAAGTGATATGGAGCCTTCTAGATTATAAGGAGAAGCCTGGGGGCCCGATGAATAAAGCTTTAAAAATGGGTTTTCTTTTTGTAAATGACCATAGTCTCAATTTTTAAAATGAAGATTTATTTCTTCAATTTTGAAACTTTTGCGTTAGAATATCTTACAGCTTTTTTTCTTTACAACACAGATTCCTGAGCCCCTCTACAACCCTACTGAATCCAGTTGGGAGGACACAGATTCCAGGTGTCTGTTTCTATTAAGGTTCCAATGTCAAGGTTCTACAGTGCCCTAATATCAAATTTAAGAACCACTGGTTGAAGGAGAATAAAAAAAAAAAAACAAAAACCAAAAAATGAATAGACACAAAGCTTTGTTTAAAGAATGAGGAACCAGATTTTCCTACAAGCTCAAGGAAATCTCTGCTTTTAGTTAACACAAAAATGATATCCAAATAACAATAGCAAATAATTAATGAATATTCTAACAAAGTGTGTTTCTAAAAGATAAGTTAAATAACTAGTGAACCATAAAGGCAAATACTAATTTCTAAAGAGAAGAATTATCTCTACTCCCATGGCTCCATCTGCAGTGACTTGTGTTGGCAAGGATACATCAGGTAGTACAAGCGTACTGCAAAAGGTGTGCAGAAAATGGAATTAAAAGATAACTTCATTATAATGCAAAAAATTTGAAATCCAAGTATGGAGTGCTCTTCAGAAAGTTCACATAAAAATGTATGTATAAAAAAACATGAA
The DNA here is from genome assembly GCF_017591425.1 of Ochotona curzoniae. Taxonomy (NCBI): domain Eukaryota; kingdom Metazoa; phylum Chordata; class Mammalia; order Lagomorpha; family Ochotonidae; genus Ochotona; species Ochotona curzoniae. Next base: position 11,904,532 of record NW_024465023.1, on the reverse strand, counting down.
TTTCAAGAATTTTGGCACCAAGAATAAACTAATCTCTTAATTTCCTTTTCTATAAACATTTTGGAGTACACAAATATAATTATTACCACACACACAGACACATAAACACACACACACCAATTTGGGTAGTCAATAACAGTTATTTGTGTCAAAGTTTAAAGAACTCCAACGTGTTTTCAATACTACTAAGAAGATTATGGACTCGGTAAACATTCACTGAGAAGTACTGCAAAAAGGCACAATGCAATCTGACGAAGTACATTTGGGTAGGAAGTATAACTGAAGGTGTGCAATGATCAATAAAGGTGGAAAAGAAATGGTGTGAGATTCTTGTGTGCATTATTTTACAAGAACATTGTGAGGTCAAAGTCAGTATGTTCACATTGTAAGGATGAGGATACAGATGCTTAAGGACATTATCTATGAGACTGAGTCAGGTGTGTTTGGTCCTAAAGCCTTTCTATGCTACTTGTGTGGGTGAATGTGTTGAGAGAATCAAGTCATATATTCATCCCTCACAATTTTCAGCTAATTTTTGATGGAAACATAGGACTGTGACAACAATTACTGAAAGCTGAAATATTTCTTCCTTACAACATGCTGGAACTCACATTAAATCCATCAGGAGAAATTATGACTCTGGTATGACCACACGGGAGACAGGCCATGATATCAAGAAGTATATTTACTTAATTGCATTATGTTGCTGCTGTGCCTACAGCACTGCTCATCATAGTTCTGCTGTAATTATTGAATCACTGAGGTCCCTTGAAGTTTGGCTTAAGCCTAATATTAAATTAAGTAAACAAATTTTCCATGGGAAAGAAGAGAAAGGCTTGGATGTTAGTATATTAAATATAATTTTAGGTTAAACATAAATTTGAAGAACAGTACTAAAGCACTGAATCACACCAGGTTTTCAACTCTAATAAGCCACTAACTCCCTTGGAGATGTCATTTATTACAGAAAGAACAAAGCAAATTATTCCAAGATTTGTTTAATAACACAAAGGTGGCACTGCCTTATGAAAATGAGACAAATTAAAATTCAAGCTTTGCTGACTTTCCCCAATACTTAAAAATGTTGATTTCTTAATTCCCTACAAATGAATGGTTTCCTAGCTCTCTGTATGCTACAATACACAGTCGGAACATTGAAAGGACATAAAAGACCCCCTTCTATGAATATTCATATAAAACAGCTCTTCACCCTCTATCCACTCATTATGAGGCACCAATGAATAAGTTCCTTATGACTGAGTAGCAACTGACCCCAAAACTGAATGGCTGGCCCTCGGTCTCTAACATTAACATCACCTCTTGCTCTTTCAAACTCTGGGGGAAGGGGAGGGGTGTCACTAAGGCATTATCTAGTAGACAAGAATTGACACAAAGCAGATGGCCCCAAAAATTAACCAATGGTCAAGCACTCAGAAGGCAACTGGCTACAGAAGTCACCTGCCAGAGTGCATCCTCTATCAGGGCATGGGGCCGGGGGTCGCATTATACTCTGTGGAATTTTACATTATCCTCTTCACTTATGAACATAAACTCCCTATCAATTTCTGTTATAAGACATTTCTCAGGAGAGCCAAACAGATATGTGTTTCTCAAGGGTAGCTCTCAGTGTTTTGCAGGACAGTAAGGGCTTGTCAGGTTGATGTTTTTGAAGACACCAACCTGAGTGCCAAAAGACATGCAGCTAGCAGGCCACATTTGAAACATATTTTTAGCATAGCAGATTATTCACCACACCAACAAATTGAAAAATAAAACCATATGATCATCTCAGCAGATGCAGAGAAGGCATTTGACAAAATGCAACACCACTCCATGCTAAAAACCTTAAACAAGATAGGTACAGAAGAAACATTTTATAACACAATCAAAGCCATACATGAAAAATCCAATTCCTCTAATATTTGAAATCAGACAAGGATGTCCACTTTGACCACTACTTTTCAAAATAGTATTGGAAGTCCTGGTTTAGCCAGGGGTCTGGTGCAAAAGGAACCCTCTGCAGCATGGTGGCTGCGAAGGTGCCCTAGCCTAGGCGAGTCCTAGGCTGTTGGGCAGCCAGTGCCCCAATTAGATGCCAGGCTCTGCCTGCTGGCTCCTGGCAGTGAGCCCTAGGGTTTTTAGGGTATGTATTGCTGCCTAGGGACATCCATGGATAAGGCCAGTATGAGTGCTGGTGAGGGATGAATCCTGTGTGACTCCCAATGACAGGGTCACAGAACTTGCTTGCAAGCATGTGACTGAGATCTGGTGGTTTGGAGGGGAGAGTCCATAAGATCTATTTGGGTCAGACTGATAAACCAGCCCACATGGGAATCCTTAGATGGGCTGTTAGCATAGAGCATTACTGACTGCCACACATCAAATCACACAAAATCTATGGCTGGGGGCCTGTCTGGCAGGGCTAGGTACCTGACTGAATAGTGGAACAGTGAATGGGTCACACTTGGCAGGGTCAAGACACTAACCAGCATGTGAGAGAACCAGGTCTGGGGGTAGATACTGTGGGGTTGTGTGGGCCTAACCATGTGGAAATACAAGTAGTGATGGTTAACTCACAAGTTGGGGTGGTGATGGGCTGAGCTAGGTATGACCATGGAACCTGCCATCACTCATGAGTAAAGGAACCAACAACAGTCTGGGCAGGTCAAGGCAGCAGCACCCAAATGTGCATCCTAAAACAGGGTGTGGGGTGGGCCGGGCTGCAGCTGAAAGGGGGCAGACAGGGCAGGACTGAGCAAACCTTAACTCACAAGGAAGAACAGAAGTCAGGTTGGAGCACAGGTCATTGCTGAGCTAGGTTCTTACACCTACTGGGCTGCATGAGCCAGGGTCATTAGGCCACAGCATCGAAGGCAAAGGCCAAGACAGGTGAGTGGCTGTGCCAAGCTGGGTCAGAGCAATCACTGGCATGTGCATAATCTATGGCTGGGAATAGGACCGACTGGGGAGCTATGAGAGTACGCTCTTGCTTGGTTGGGGTTCCTACTGGTGAGTGCGGGAGCTGGCGTTGGGGCTCTGGTTTAGATATGGCTGCAGTCTCCCTTGACACAAATATGAACTGGGGCTGGGCACACCTAACCGGGCTAGACTTCAGTTTACCATCTGGTGCTCATGAGAACTAGGGTAGATTTAGGATGGACTAGGCTAGGTCTCTGCCCCTACTGAGCCATGTGTGAGCTGGGTCTGGGTATGGACAAGCCGTGGCTGGGCTGAAACATCCAACAGTAAGAACCAGAATGGGTTGAAGCCCCGTCAGGAAAGGCCACTGTTACTGCCAGAACAGGAGGTGGATTAAGTAGGGCTGGCCCATGGACCCACCAGTATGCACAAGATCTGGCAATGGGGGAGGTTCTGATGGAGGAGTTTATGAAACTCCTCTGTTGGGACACAGTCCCTGCAGGTTAGCACATGAACCACGATAGGGAACAACCCAGACCAGGCCAGAGAAAGATACCCACTGGAATATATTTGGCAAAGGTCGAAGGCAGATCAGACTGAACCAGTTCACATCACCCGCTGGCGAATTCGAACACAGAACAAAATGTGGGTGGGGCCAGGTTCGGTCGCAACATATACCAGTACACATTACGACTGGGATTGGATGCCTGCTGGGCTGGACTAGGCTGTAACCCTCACCAGCATCAACTGGAATTGGGGGTGGGCCGGGCCAGGCCAGACTACAACACCCTCTGGCAAATGCCAAGGTGAGGTGGGCCATACCAAACTTGGCCGCAGCATCCAACCAGCACACGTGAGAACCAGGGAGGGAGTGGGCAAAGCCAGCATGGGAATGTAGAGGGCTCCCCTGCTGGACAACCACTCCCAATGGAGAGCATAAGTTGGGATGGGGGCAGACCAGACCAGCCAGGGCTACAACACCTGTGGGCCTCATGTGAGCTAGATCAGGCAAAAGCCAGGCTGGACTGACTGTTCCGACTGGTGCAAACATAAATCAGAGTGGGTGAGGGTGGGTTGGGCTTTGCTGTAGCATCAGCTGGCAGAGGCTGGCACTGGGGCTAATTCTGTCAAGTCAAACTGCAGAACCACCTGGAGAGTGCGTAATCTGGGAGTGGGAGTGGCCTAGTAGGGAAATAGTGGGCACCTCCCTCTTGGGTTACCACTCCCACTGGAGAGCATGAAAACCAGGACTGGGGCAGGGGTGGCTAGACAGAACAGTACCCGCCAGCATGTGTGTGGGCTGGTTGGGTGGAACTAGGCTTCAATGCCCAGTGACACATAGGAGAGCTAAATGGGATGGGGGACAGACTGAACAAGCCTGCGGTGTATACTGGCAAGCATGAGAACCAGAGTAGGGGGAAGACCAGGTGGGAGTTATGGGGAGTCGTCCCAACTAGGCTGCAGCTCCCACTGGTTTGTGTGAGGGTTGAGTGTGAAGTGGGCAGGACTGGACTGGACTGCAACACCCATGGGTTCACATGGAAGACAGGGCTGGAAACAGAACTGACCCAGCAACTGCAATGACCAGCATGTGCATAAGCTGATTGGGGTGACGGACTGTGTTGGATCCTGTACTGGCATTCACACACAAGAATCAGGTCTGGGATCACCTCAGACCAAGTTTCTTGGAGATCCTTCCAACTGAACTGCTGATCTCAGAACCCCAACCATGAAGAGACTATGTCAGCCAGCGGATTCTGAAGAGATTTCATTGTGCTTGGAAAAGTGAGACTGGCAGCAATTCAGAACTGTTGAACTATCAAAACTGCTTGAGCAGGACTCTTGGAGCATGCTCCAGGTCAGGGACCGGGGAGGGGTGGGAGGCTGGGTGGGGCTTCTCCCTTTATCTCTCCCCTTACCCCAATTCAGGAAAAAATAATAATAATATTAATGTGGAAACAATGATCTTACCCACTTTCCTGTAGCCCTTGATCCTTTGTGCCCTGATCAACTATGTAAAGCTCATATGTATATAATATATAATATATATATAACATATATATAATATATATATTATTAGAAATCCTTGCTAGAGTTATTAGGCAAGAAAAACAAATTAAAAGAATTCAATTAGAATTGAGGAATTGAAATTATTCCTGTTTGTAGATGACATGATTTTCTAGATAGGAAAAGCAAAAGATTCAGTCAAGAGACTATTAAAACTCATAAGAAAATTTGGCAGAGTACCAGGATATAAAATTAATGCATGTAAATGATGCTGCTAATATACACAAATAACTCCATGGCTGAGAAAGAAACGTAAGTACAGTCCCCTTTAAAATAGTGGAGAGGAACCTCAAATACCTTGGGATTAACCTAACCAAAGATGTGGAAAACCTCTAAATGAAAATTACAAAACATTTTTTTTTAAAAAGGAATAGAAGAAGACATTAAAAGATGGAGAAATCTACCATGTTCCTGGACTGGCAGGATCAACATCATCAAAATGTCTATATTACCAAAATAATATACATATTCAATGCAATCCAAATCAAAATCCTAACAACTTTCTTAGAAATAGAAGAGGTGATACAAAGTTCATCTGGAAACCCAAGAGACTCCCAATAGCCAAAGCTATCCTGAAGTATAAAAATCAAGCTGGAGGGATTATTAAGCACATTCTCCAAGTATGTTGCATAGCAGCTGGACGCCTTTTGCATTATTACATATTTGGCTGGGAACATATAGGTTGATTTTCTTACAAACTTCCCACATTGTGGAATAAAGTAGCATTTTCTTAACTGTTACACAATAAAAACCAACGCCTTTTCCTCAATCCTGTCATCAGTCACCTAAAAAAAAAAAAACTTTATGCATTAAATCCCCTGCAGTTTATTCATACTAGAGAGCCCTCAGACTATTCTACATGATTTAGTTACAACACTAACATATTGCATTCATTCATTAAAAAAAATTTCTTGGGCCCGGTGTGGTGGCGCAGTGGTTAAGTCCTCGCCTTGCACGCCCGGGATCCCATATGGGCACCGGTTCTAATCCCAGCGGCCCCACTTCCCATCCAACTCCCTGCCTGTGGCCCGGGAAAGCAGTCAAGGACGGCCCAAAGCTTTGGGACCCTGCACCCGCGTGGGAGACCCAGAAGAGGCTCCTGGCTTTGGATCAGCATAGCATCGGCCCGTTGCGCTCACTTGGGGAGTGAATCATTGGACGGAAGATCTTCCTCTCTGTCTCTCCTCTCTGAATATCTGCCTTTCCAATAAAAAATAATAAAATAAATCTTTCAAAAAAATTTCTTGGGCTGGCACTAGAAATATTTATATGTATATTTCTTGGGTTTCTTCTCCAGTTGTTAGAATTACAAAAACAAGCAAACCATAACTTCTCTAAAATACATATGTAAAATAACAAAGACAAAATGTTACAGTTGCCAAGACTGGAGAGAAATCAAATGAGCACATGACTAAGAGAGCTAAACCAGCGATGGCAATGAGATAAGGCTTCCTACAAAAAGTGGTGCTTTAGCCAGGTACAAGAGGATACTATTCATTAATATAATGGAGGAGAAGCAGCAATAATTGCAGGTGTAGGGGAAAGAAAAATAATTAACCTACATAGGTTCATAGAATGGATCTCTGTCAAAACCGCAAATTAAGAAAGAAAACCAAAGTTAAAAATGCAAATTTTTGTATACATGGGAGAACCCCAGGGAATAAGTTCTCAAAGAGATAGCCTTGAATTCTACCTTGTACAGCATCTTCAACAAACAACAATAAACCTTTCAAGAAGTGATAAGACAAAGGAAAAGGACTTTGAATCTCCAGAGGCAGCAATTTGAAGGAGCACAAATAAATGCATGATAAAACCTAGTTAATAAAACTTGGTAAGGTCGATTCTTGTGGTCCCATGGCCAGGACATAAGGGTTCAAAGTTGTATCCAGTGGCTAATCTTTATTCTCCCTGGCAGAAGGTGGGGCAGGATACCATTTTCTTGAGTGGTACATGGCATTCTTTTTGGCAATGAAACTAAGCTTCAATAACATTTAATGAGTCTTACCTTACATATACCTAGGCTCTTAGTAGAGCCAATTTTTATTTCTAAGGGGCTTTGTGCATCTATCTCTTGCCTGGTTGTAGATAGTAATAAATACACACAGAAGCAACCCTAAAAATGAGCTGAGGTTTTTTTTTTTTCTTTGCTGAAAAGTATACCTCACTCTTCCTTCACTTCCTCACTCCAGACATTCACTTTCCTCTTCCAAATGTTGATCCTAAAGGTGGTCCTTCAAATACTTCCTCTATACAGTAAGCTCTGGACTGCAGTCAGTTTTCTGGAGAACATGGAATGTGACCCCACACAATCCCTTATAAAATGTAAAAGGCATTACAAATTTGGGAAACAGAAGACTATATGTAGAGATAGCAAAAAATTTAAAAAAACAAAAATCCTATTAATGTAGACAATGGGCATTCAGCCCCACATCAGAGTGCCTAGGTTTGATTCCTTCATTGGTTTCTGGTTTCAGCTTCCTGCTAATGCAGACCCTGAGAGGCAGCAGTGACAGATCAAATCACTGGGCTTCTGCCACCTTACCAGAGGTCAGGACTGAGTTCTTGTCTCCCTGCTTGACCTGATCCAAACAGACCTGGCTGTTGCCAGCATGTGAGCAGTGAACCAGTGGGGAAGTTCTACTTTTCTCTCTCTCTCTCCCCCTCCTACCCTCCTTCCCTCTCTTCCTTTTTTCCTCTCACATTCCCTCTCACTTTCCTTCTCACTGTCTCCCTTCAAATAAAATTTCTAAAGATATGAATTCAGCAGAATACACTTGCCTTAGAAAACGTTAGAAATGGTAAACTGGAAAAGAGGTCTATACAAGCTGCGATTCAAAATGGAGAAAGGGGGCCCAGTGCAATGGCTCAGTGGCTAAATTCTCACCTTGAATGTGCAGAATCCCACAGGGGCACTGGTTTGTCCACATCCCATCCAGCTCCCTGCTTGTGACCTGGGAAAGCAGTAGGGCATGGCCCAAAGCCTCAGAACCCTGCACTCATGTGAGAGACCTGGAGGAAACACCTGGCTCTCTGCTTTGGATCAGCTCAGCTCCAGATGTTGCAGCCTCTTGGGGAATCAGCTCCAGCTGTTGCAATCCCCTGGTGAGTGAACCAGTGGGTGGAAGATTTTTCTGTCTCTCCTCTCTGTAATCTCCCTTTCCAATAAAAATAAATAAATCTTTTTAAGAAACAGGGAAGAGGTTGAACTTAGACATAGTTTTAAAGATATTTGTTCCTCTGGTTTTTTAGAACTGGAGACCCAGGCAGAAGTATTGAGTTTTGATTTGTGGTAAATTTTGTAAGGATAGACCAAGGGTTGATATTTTTTAATGTCTAAGAAGTTTATATATTCATACATCAATAAATAAAAGCATTAATACTTCAAAAGATATAAGTGTTTAATGGTGAGAGTAAGCAACTAAAAAGCAGCAAATAATAACAGCAATCTCCAGCTCAGAAGAATATAATTAAAACAAAGCAATATGGGAAGTCCTTTTTTAAACATGAGATATTAAAACCAAGAAATTAACATTCATTGTTGAGACAATTTCATTTCTTGGAATCTATCCTAAAGAACAACTGCAAATACAGGAAATGTTTTGTTCTGTATTCTTTTTATCACGACATTAATTCAAATTGGAAAAACACGAAAACAAATAAATATGTATAGTATGCAATTGATGAGCTGCTCCACAACCATAGAAAGTAATTTAAATGAGTTCATAAAAATTTGGAGAATGTTTATAATTTAATGTGAAATATTCATATAGTCCAAATCTATTTTCTGTCATTGAGTAGAACATGTCTCTGACCAGACACTACTTGTAAATGATCATTCTCTGCATTTAAACAATTTTTTCTTGACAATTTAAGATACTGAAAGAATATTTTCTATATTAGTTTTACTCACTTTTAAGATGATTCTTATGTTGGTTATAACTAATTGATATACTAACTTTATCTAGGAATCACAATGAATGGTTCACTGGAATTTTGTTTGCAATACAACACAGCAGCAGATTAAATTATTCTACTATGCAGTGGATTCCAAGAATTTTACAGCTTTTAACCACTCCAAAGTTCTTTGAATCATTGCCCTAGATGTATTTGCTCTAGAAAAATGCAGTAAAAAGATTTCATTTACTGAGCTATCAAGAGGACTTTGCTATAATGTCACTTGACCCAAAAAAACCATCAACAGGAAAATTCAAGGGTGTTCTGGCAGGAGACTACACCCAGTAGCATAAGCTGTGGCAGGAAGAGCCACACTTAAAGCTATCTCTTTAACATCAGCTGGCTAGTCCCAGTGTTGCTCACTCAGTGTACAGCCAGAAGGTAATGGTTTTATGGCTTACACAAATATTTTAGAGAAAAATCCACAGTAAGGTACTTAAAAACACAGAAATATTTTTACTATATTTTTTATAGTCATAGAAAACAATTATTTTTAGTTTATGAAAGGCAGCTTTTATAGAGAGAAGGCAAAACAGAGAAATGGCCAGCCATCTTCTGGCTCAGTCCCCATATGGCCAGGAGCTCTTTCAGGTCTCCCACGTGGGTGCAGGGTCCCAAGGACTTGCTCCATCCTCCACTGTTTACCCAGACCACAAGCAAGGAGCTAGATCACAACTGGAACAGCTGGGACACAAACTGGAGCCAATAGGGGGATGCCACACCACAGGGTACAAGATTAACATGCAATGCCACCATGCAAGCTCCAGAAAAATAATTTTTGAGATGTTTAATATATTAATTTATTCAGAAAGGCAGAGAAATGGAAAGCAAACAAAGAGGGTGAGAGAGAACTCCAATGTGTTGGTTCACTCCCCAGATGCCTGCAAACAGCCCTGGGCTGAGCCAGGAACCAAAGGTTGGGCAATGTTAATTCAGTCCAGGTCTTCTACATCCATGGGAAGAACTTGATGACTAGAATCATCAAGACTGTTTCCCCATCTCTACATCATCACAAAGCTGGAGTCAGGACCTGGAATGAGGTATTGAACCCAGACACTCCAATGTAGGAAACAGGTATCCTAACTGGCATCTCAATAATATTCTTCTATTCAGAGAACAATAATTCTTGAGGGGAGAAATGCTTATCAGTTAATTTGATTTATGACACACTTTCTTAGTCTCATTGCCTTGCACGAGTATGATATATACACTCAAAGGAATGTAAAGAAAAGGCACTTGTATATTATAAAGAAATGTCTTAGTTCTCAGTTTTTTTCACCTCAACTCCAAATTATGGTGAGAAATAAATCAGCTGTCCTCTTTTCACATAGCTGTAAAAATTCATCCTTAATATATTAAAATATTTAAGCCACTGAAAAATTAAGTTTATAGGGGATTGCACTGTGGTGCAGAAAGTTAAACTGATATAAACAAACATACCAAATGGAAGTACCAATTCAAGTCCTAGCTGCTCCACTTTCAATACAGCTCCCTGCTAATGTGATTGGAAAATAAGTGTAAGATGGCCCACTTACTTGGGCCCCTGTCATCTATGTAGGAAATGAGTATGGAGTTCTAGGTTCCCTACTTCAGATAGGCCCAGCTCCAAACACTGTAGCTATTTTGGGAGTGAAACAGAAGATGAAAGATCTCTTTATTTCACATGCCCGTGCTCAATTGCTCTGCCTTAAAAAAAAAAAAATCTTAAAAAATAAAATGAAGATTGGGCCTATTGCAGCAGCCAAACAGCTAAAGTCCTCGCCTTGCATGTGCTGGGATCCCATATGGGCACTGGTTCTAATCCTGGTGGCCCCGTTTCCCATCCAATCCCCTGCTTGCAGCCTGGGAAAGCAGTCGAGGACAGCCCAAAGCCTTGGGACCCTGCACTCGCATGGGAGACCTGGAAGAGCTCCTGGCTCCTGGCTTCAGATTGACTCAGCTCCAGCCTTTGCAGCTGCTTAGGGAGTGAATCAATGGATGAAAGCTCTTCTTTGTCTGTCCTCCTCTCTGTATATCTGAATTTCCAATAAAAATCAAAATAAGTCTTAAAAAATGAACATCATTACCTGTGTTTTCTTACTTTTTACATATAAATTTTATTGCCTTATGTCTTCTTGGTGGAATACAACCTTTTAAATAAGAAGACTGCAGACATTTGAGGAGTGAGCCAGAAGGAAAAATCTTTCTTCTCTTTCTCCATCTTTCCTCCTCTCTGACTTACAAAATAAATAAATAAATTGTAGGGGCCAGAAATGTGCAGGAGACTGGAACTCCATCTGGGTCTCTCACCTGAGTGCAGAGACCCAAGGACTTGGGTCATCAACTGCTGCTTTCCCAGGTTCCTTGGTAGTGAGCGGGATGGGAAGTGCAGTAGTGGAGACTCAAACAGTACCTATACAGGAGCTGGTGTTAAAAAATTGAACCTTAGCTGACTATACTGCAAGAATGGCCCCTACAATACTTTTTAAAAGAATTATTTATTTTTATTGGAAAGGCAGATACAGAGAGGAAGAGAGGAACAGAGGAAGATCTTCCATTCGCTGATTCACTTCCCAATATTCTGTTGACTGATTCACTCCCCAAGCGGGTACAACAGCCAGAGCTGCGCCAATCCAAAGCCAGGAGCTCTTCTGGGTCTCCCACATGGGTGCATGGTCCCAAGGAGTTGGGCTGTCTTCCATTGCTTTCCCAGGTCACAAGCAGGGAGCTAGATGGGAAGTGGTGCTGCTGGGATTAGAACCAACACCCATATGGGATCCTGGCAAGCGCAAGGCAAGGACCTTAAACACTAGGCTACTGTGCCGGACCCCTCCACAATATTTTTAAGAATTGTTTGGAAGCCAGCATTGCGGCACAGTAGGTTAAGCCATCACCTATAAGGCCTGCATTCCACATGAGTACTGGTTCAAGTCCCAGTTGGTCCACTTCCCATCCAGCTCCTTGCTAATGTACCTGGGGAGGTAGGAGATGATGGTTTCAGTGCTTGGACCCCTGTCACCCATGAGGAAGCCCAGGATGGACTTCCAGGATCCTGGCTTTAATATGGCCCAGACCTACCCATTGTGGCTATTTGGGAAGTAAACCAGCAAACGGATGTACACCCATTCACTCTCTCTGATTCTCTCTCTCTCCCCTTCTCTGTCTCTCTGTTTGCCTCACCCTCAAATACAAATATTTTTTTTAAACAGAAGAATTGCTTGGGGAGCTGCTTAATGATTAGTGATAAAATTTGAATAATCTTGTGGAAGGGATAATTACTATGGTTTTATTCACTGTATCATCAGCTACGTAATAACATCATTGGGTGTGCAATAAGGCTTTTAGGACATTTAGAAATGTCATTTAAAAATGTCAGCAACAGCACAACAATCAGATTTTTGGCAAGAACAAAGTATAATAATGAGAAATTCAATTTCTGATACAGGCAGTGCTAAGAGCTAAAATGGCCGCCGGGGGAGTTGGGGGTGAGGCAGGGGGAGCATGGCGGCTCCCATCACGGTAAAACTACTCAAGATCATAAAGGAGCCTGAAGAGGCAGTAAAAGTGCTAAAGCAGAAGCTAACAGCCAAGAAGGGCAGTGATGTTTACTACCGCATTTGTCCCTGGCTAGACAGAAACTCATCTAGACCAGCTGGGCCCTGACTGATGACGTCCCAGTTGGCGACTGTTACATAGACTTTGTTGTCGTCATGGTGACCAAGGCCCAGTCCAGCCAGTTTCCCACTACCGCCAGAAGCCTCGGCCGCTGCCGCTCGCACCTCTGTGAAAAGTTTTCCATCTTTCGCACCAGGCAACACCACCAGCATGTCTCAGTCCTCACAAAATCGCAGAGACAGCAACAACTCGTCAGAGTCGTCAGACTGCTCGACATCCTCACAATACTGGCCATGCGCAGCGAGCTCTTCAAGTAACAACCGGCATGAGGAAGATGCTGCCTCCACCCTGGTGACCGGCCCGCAGTACGATACCATCATCTCGGAACTCATGTCTATGGGCTATGAAAAAGAACTGGTCATAGCCGCCCTTGACGCCAGCTACAACAATCCGCACCGTGCCGTAGAATATCTGGTCACCGGAATTCCTGAGAACTCAGAGCTGGATCGTATTTCCATCCAAGAGGTCCAGCCGTGCCAACAGACCTCGGCGGCAGAGGCATTCAGAGTCATCCCTCTGGAGCGGAGGCGCAACCACCACCAGCTCCAAAATCTGCGGCAGGGGCTTCAGCAGAACCGGGAACTGCTGCCCACCATCTTCCAGCAGCTTGATCAGGAGAATTCTGAGGAGAACAGCCAGCATGAGCCCTACATTCAAAACATCACTGAACCCCACAGGGAGCTGGCAGATCTCTCAGAAACGGAAGAGGACATGGAGGATACATGCGAAGAAACAACACAAATCAACTACATCGAAGTGACAAAACAGGAGAAAGAAGTTATCGAAAGGCTGCAGGCTCTGGGCTTCACTGAGAGCGTCGCGATCGAGGCCTACATTGCATGTGAAAAGAATGAAAATCTAGCTGCCAATCTTCTCCTGAACCAGAGTTTTGAGGACAGTTAACAACAGCAATTCAGGAGGAGATGAGATCAGGCCAACCATCGCCTGGCCTCGGCAGTCATCATGTCATCAGCCGTGTTTACATGCAAGCCAAAGTGAAGCCCAGAGGCCACCACTGCGGCCCACCACTGACACCACGCCGTTTTTCCCCTGACACCCCATTTCCCGGTTTTCCCACCTGTGGGAACTTCAATAAATGAAACAATGCATATGTATAGTTGTGTTTATTTCGAATAAAAAAAGCAAATGCCCAGCTCCCCGCCATTACCCCATGCAAGATCTGTCCACATCCTGTTCCATTGCCCAAGCTGCATGGAGTTGCTGGCAGGACCAGCGAAAGCAGATGGTTCCCTCATGGGTTCTCTCCCAGTTCCCTGCAGCCAGATGGAGAGGTGGCTGCTTGCTTCGCCACCCTCTGAAGATCCCCTAGGACCCCCCTGCCCTGCTCTCTTCTAGAATTAGTGGAAGCCAGAGCCCCAACTTTGCTGTTCCACTAGAGCAGCTGAACTCTTCCCATCTGGAGTCAGCCCAGAGAGGCCCAAGTCCCCCCATCCACCCTCAGTTTGGCCTTGGCCTTGGCCACCAGCCTGAGGAAGGGATAACATCAGCTCTGGAGGCCAAGGCCACCCCCGCCCCAGAAATATGTCCCTGACAAAGGTTTTGAAGTCAATACATTTTTTAAAAACTAAATATATAAAATAAAATCCTGCTCAAAAAAAAACATCTAAAGTTCCTGCATCCAAGAGAAAGGAAGGCAAACGGCTCCCTAGGCTCCACAGACGGCACTCACCTGACAAACTGTAGATTAAATAAATTAGAAAATGGTGTTTAGGAACTCATGCAAGGACACATATGTTGCAGCTAACATTGTGGTACAGCAGGCTAAGCCATCACATGCAACACTGGCATCCCACATGAGTGCTGATTTGAGTCTTGGCTGCTCCACTTTCAACATAGATCCTTGCTATTGCACCTGGGAAGGCCATGGAAGCCTGAGTTCCTGTCACCCAAGAGGGAGACTCAGGTGGAGTTCTGAGTTCCCGGCTAGAGTCTGGCTTTTGCAACCATTTAGCTAATAAGCCAGTGGGAAGAAGATCTCAACCTCCCCTCTCTGTAACCCTGTCTTGTAAATACATAAATAAATAAATAGTCCTTAAAAAACTAACCCCTACACATAGCCAATTTCCTCAAGCTTCCATTAGAAGGCAACATTTAAAAACTCAATGGAAATATTTCCATTTCTTCATCTAGAGGCAAACTAAAGCAAAAAACAGAATAGGTGAGAAGTTAAAAAAAATACAAAGAGAACAAAAGAGGGAAAGAGTCGGTCAAAAGAGCACTAAAGAATGTTGACAGACTTGGGCCCGGCGGCATGGCCTAGCAGCTAACGTCCTTGCCTTGAATGTGCCAGCATCCCATATGGGTGCCGGTTCTAATCCCGGCAGCTCCACTTCCCATCCAGCTCCCTGCTTGTGGCCTGGGAGGGCAGTCGAGGATAGCCCAAAGCTTTGGGACCCTGCACCAGCGTGGGAGACCCAGAAGAGGTTCCTGGTTCCTGGCTTTGGATCAGCGCAGCTCTGGCCGTTGCGGTTACTTGGGGAGTGGATGAATGGGCAGAAGATCTTCCTCTCTGTCTCTCTCCTCTCTGTATATCTGACTTTGCAATAAAAATAAATAAATCTTAAAAAAAAAAAAAGAATGTTGACAGACCTGATGTGCCAGGAAGCAGATAGCCTAAAATAATTTGGAATTATTGCCTCTACCTTCCTTCTTGAGGCAAGGGAAAAATCGTAGCTCATGTTACTTAGAGACTGCTGTTGTATTTTATACCTCCTCTGATACGATGCAGGTAGTTAGCTAGTTTAGCTTCAGAAGTTGGAAGCCACACTTTCCATCTCCCTAAATAACACAGGAAGTACTTCCCCTCACACTGGATGTGAGGGCAATAACAGGTAGCTACTTCCCTTTCTACTTTCCAAGTTCACAAGAAGTCTGGCAAGGAAGAGGCTCTCTCTCTCTCTCTCTCTCTCTCTCTCTTCTTATAGATGCACAAGACAGGTAGACAAGTCTCTTTCCACCATATTTCCCTTTCTAGCTCACTCTCTTTTTGATGTGTCCCATGTGTGTCTGTGACCCCACCTTTTAACTAAACCTTACCACTTTCTTAAGCCACATTGGTGCCCATGCTTAAAAAGGCAAGAACAGGGTCTGGCACGGTAGCCTAGTGGCTAAAGTCCTTGCCTTGCATGTGCCAGGATCCCATATGGGCACCGGTTCCTCTTCCAGTGGCCCTGCTTCCCATCCAGCTCCCTGCTTGTGGCCTGGGAAAGCAGTAGAGGCACCTGCCATGGGAGAAGCTCCTAGCTCCTGGATGTTCAGATCAGCTCAGTTCTGGCTGCGCGGCCACTTGAACAGACTGCTTTTGGGGATATGTCCAGGACATCACAGTGAACAAATACAAGGTTTGTCACACACATTAGAATCTTCTCATTGATCAGCTTCTAGTGATCTAGCCATCCTTTTATCCCTGGTAAATAGAGAAAGACACACTTAGAAATAGAGATTTTTGCTGAACCCATTGGCCTGCTGGCTGATCAGAGTCCAAGGGAACAGCTAGCCCCGGGGGTGGGTTCCCAGGTGGCATGACTCAGGCTCGGTGGCCCGGGGCCCATCAGCCAGAACTTGGAGATAGGTGGTTCAGCTGGTCCATGCATGCGGCTTAGGTCTGGAGGCTAGAACCAATTGGCTCTTCATGTGCTCGGAGCCAGGTGGATCAGTTTGTTTAGGGGAAGGGCTTGGGTCTGAAGGCCTGAGCCCATCGGCCTGCTGGGTACTCAGAACCAGAGGGGGCCAGCTAGCCCCAGGGGTAGGCTCTCAGGCAGCAGGGTTCAGGCCGGGTGGCCCAAGGGCTTCACCAGGCACCAATGACACCTGTGCCACCTGGTGGTGGGATCTTGAGGGGGGAACATAACAACCTTTTAAGGTTCAGGCCCAAGCAGCATAGCAGAGCTGGCGTAGTTAGCTCAGTACTGACCAATGCTGAATACCCCTCACCAGTGCACACTAAAGCTAGGGCAGCGGGCCTACCTGACAGGGCTACATCACAGTACTCACCAATGACTGTCGAAACAGGGGATGGTAATGTTAGGCTGGGCCATGGCATTAACCAGCATGCAAGAAAACTGAGTACGGGGGCAGATTCTGTGGGAGTATATGGGCCCACCCCTATGATCTACAACTTTAGCTGGTTTGCTTGGAGCTGGGGGTTGTGACAGGCTGAGCTAGGCATGACCATGGAATCCCTGGACACTCATAGGTAGAGTTGTGTACATGCTGAGTTGGTGTACATTGTAGCATCTGCAGACACACCCAAGAACATGGTATGGGCAGGCCAGGCCACAATATCCATCACTCATACATATACAGGATGGAGGGGTATCCTATGACTCATAATGGCCTAGCACCGGCTGGCACGAGCAAGATCTGAGTCTGGGGGTGGGTCTGGTAGGGAAACCTGGGAAACTCCACCAGTGGGCCAGAGCTCCCACTGCTGAGCATGTGATTCAGGCCTGGTTGTTGGTCAGACAGGGCAGGATAGCTCCATTTGTCCACAAGTGTGTGTGGTGGTTTTGGAAGGGAGTAGACTGAGCAGGGCCAGGCCAGCCTTAGTTCACTGGTAAGTGCAGGAGCCAGGCTGGAACGAGGAGCATGCCGGGCTACGCTCTCACACCTGTTGGCTTGCATGAGCCAGGAATGGGAGTAGACTGGGCAGTGCCAGGCTATAGCACTTGCCAGCGAGAGTAGGGACTGGGGGCAGGCCACGTCAGGCCAGACTGCAGCAGCTGATGGCAAAGGTCAGGACAGGGAATTAATTATGCAGAGCTGGGTCACAGCATCCACTGAAATGTGCAAGATCTTAGGTTGGGAACAGGCCTGTTTGGGGAATTAAGGGGAAGCTCCAGCTAGGTTATGGTTCCCACTGGTGAGCACAAGAGCTGGAACAGGGGTGGTGGTCTGGCCTGGATGCAGCTGCAGTGAACCTCAGCATGGGCATGGACAGGGTCTGGGGCATGCATGACTGGGCTAGACTCTAGAAGCCACTGGTACTCATGAGAGTCAGAGTAGGTGTAGAACAGGCTGGGCTAGGTTTCCACTCACTGGGCCACACAAGAGCTGTGGCAGGGAATGGACTAGATGTGGCTGCGCTGTAACACTCAACATTAAGAACTAAATTGGGTATGGCCCAGTTACGTAAGCCTGCTGTCCTGCCAGGATACGAGGTGGACTAAGTTAGGCCAGGCCAAGGACCCACCGGTATGTGCAAGATCTGCCACTGAAAAGAGACCCAATAGAGGAGCTTGCGGAACTCCGTATTCAGGGCACAGTCCCTGCAGGTGAGCACATGAACCAAAGCAAGGCGCAGCCCAGAGCAGACCAGGTTACAGTACCTGCCAGCATATGTGGAAGTCAGGTATGGGGGGAGGGCCAGGCTGGACCAGTTTATAACACCCACTGGTAGATCTGAGAACCAGGACAGGGTGCAGGATGGGCTGGGTCTGGCCTCATCAGCAGCCAGTTCACATAAGGGCCAGGCCTGGGGGCTGACTGTGCCAGGTCGTTCTAGCCAGCACAAGCTAGAATGGGAGCAGACCGGGCCAAGCCAGGCTGCAGCACCCACTGGCAAATGACAAGGTGAGACGGGCCACGCCAGACTGGGTCACAACACCCACCATCACATGTGAGACCGGGGCAGGGGCGAGCCTGGTAGGGGAGCAGTGAGGTCACATTTATGGGCCACTGCTCATGCTAGCGAGCGTGAGAGCTGGAACTAGGGGCAGACCAGGCTGGGCAGGGCTATAATACCTGTTGGCCTACATGTGAACTGGGTTAGGGGAAGAGCCAGGCTGGGGTAACTGTATCCACTGGTACAGGCATGAGCCAGAGTAAGGGCAGGTGGGTTGGGCTTTGTTGCAGCATCAGCTGGCAAGTACTGTGACTGGGGGCAAGTCCTGTCAAGCTAGACTGCAAAACCACCTAGAGAATGCAATATCCAAGGCAGGGAGTTGGTCCAGTGGGGAAAATGTGGGTTCCTCTCTGATGGGTTACAACTCCCACTGGAGAGCAAGAGAACCAGGACAGGAGGCAGGCCTGGCTAGACTGTGGCACCCACTGGCATGAGTATGCACTGGAGGGTGGAGCTGGTAGGGTTGAGTTATGCATCAATGCCCAATGATGTATACGAGAGCTAAATGAGAATTTGGGCAGACTGGACCAGTCTACTGCAAATGTTGGCAGGCACAGGAACCAGAGCTGGGGAGATGTTCCAGTGAGAGTTATTGGGGGTCACTCTAAGCTGCAGCTCCTCCTGTGGTTCGTGAGGGTTGAGCACATGTTGGGCAGGGCTGGGTTGGGCTGAAACACGCATTGGTTTGCTGGGGATGGAGGACAGAACAAACTGATCAACTACCCCAGTGACCCTTGACAGCAAATATCTGGGTCAATGGAGACTCTGAGGTGGACTCTGACAGCCAATTGACCTTGGAAGGAATTCCTCATCCTTGGAGCAGTGATGTCAGCAGCATCTCAGAACTACTGAAACCACAAGAGCAGAACCCTAAGAAAATGCTCCATTGGGCCCGGCCCGGTGCGATGGTGTAGTGGTTAAGGTCCTCGCCCTGCACGCCCGGGATCCCATATGGGGATCTAATCCCGGCAGCCCCGCTTCCCATCCAGCTCCCTGCTTGCGGCCTGGGAAAGCAGTCGAGGACAGCCCAAAGCCTTGGGACCCTGCACCTGCTTCGGAGGCCCGGAAGAGGCTCCTGGCTTCGGATTGGCTCAGCTCCAGCCATTGCGGCTGCTTGGGGAGTGAATCATCGGACGGAAGATCATCCTCTCTGTCTCTCATCTCTGTGTATCTGACTTTACAATAAAAATAAAATAAATCTTAAAAAAAAAAAAAAAGAAAGGGCCCGGCGCAGTGGCGCAAGTGGTTAAAGGTCCTCGCCTTGCACGCCCGGGATCCCATATGGGCGCCGGTTCTAATCCCGGCAGCCCTGCTTCCCTTCCAGCTCCCTGCCTGTGGCCTGGGAAAGCAGTCAAGGACGGCCCAAAGCTTTGGGAACCTGCGCCCGCGTGGGAGACCCTGAAGAGGCTCCTGGCTTGAGATCGGCATAGTATCGGCCCGTTGCGCTCACTTGGGGAGTGAATCATTGGACGGAAGATCTTCCTCTCTGTCTCTCCTCTCTGTATATCCGCCTTTCCAATGAAAAAATAATAAAAATAAATCTTTAAAAAAAAAAAGAAAAAAGAAAATGTTCCATAATAGGGACCCTGTGATGACATCGGGTAGCAGTTCCCCATCCCACAGCAACAAACATATACAACAAGAAACAAGAAACAAAAGAATTAGAGATTTTCTTTATACATAGCAATTTCCCTTCCAAAAAGGGAACTTCTTTTCAGAAGTTCTGCAATGGCAGCTATTACTCAAAATAATCCTTATGCCAAAGAGGCATATGTTGGGATGGTATATTGTGGTCTGTTACATTAGAAACGGCAAAGAAGAAGTGAGTACATAATTGAAGTGCTTAGTAAGAGCTCAAAGTGGAAAGGATCCTGTTGGAACAGCTGGATAAATAACTGCAGTAGTAACCTCATGTAATCCAAAGATAATAGGGCAGAAAAAATTTTAAATGTGCTACTTGCTATTTCTGCTGGGACAGCAGGTATTGGTAAATAAACAACTATTTCCAGGCTTTTTAAAATATTTTATTTGGCAGGCAGAATTACAAAGAAAAGGGAGGACAGAGAGAAAGATCTTCCATCCTCTGCTTCATTCCCCTAATGGCCTCAATGGCCAAAGCTGAGCTGATCTGAAGCGAGGAGCCACGAGATTTTCCAGCTTCCCTGTGTGGTTGGCAGAGGCCCAAGAATGTGAGCCATCCTCCACTGCTTTCTCAGGTCACAAGCAGAGAGCTGGATAGGAAGTGAAACAGCCAGGACACCAAACAGTACCCATGTGGAATGGACAACACTGGTAGAGGCTTAGCCTCCTACACCATGATGGGTATTGGTCTCTTAAATTCGGCAGATTTGTTTTTTTTTTTAAAGATTTATTTTTATTATTTTTTATTGGAAAGGCAGATATACAGAGAGGAGAGACAGAGAGGAAGATCTTCCATCCAATGATTCACTCCCCAAGTCAGCGCAATGGCCGATGCTATGCCGATCTCAAGCCAGGAGCCTCTTCTGGGTCTCCCACGCGGGTGCAGGTTCCCAAAGCTTTGGGCCGTCCTCGACTGCCTTCCCGGGCCACAGGCAGGGAGCTGGAAGGGAAGCAGGGCTGCCGGGATTGGAACCGGTGCCCATATGGGATCCCGGGCGTGCAAGGCGAGGACCTTAACCACTTGCGCCACTGCGCCGGGCCCGGCAGATTTGTTTTAAAGACTTATTTATTTTTATTGGAAAGGTAGATATACAGAGAGGAAGATCTTCCATCTGAATGGTTCACTCCCCAACCAGCTGCAGTGGTTGGAGCTGAGCTGATCCAAAGTCAGGAGCCTGGAGCTTCTTCTGGGTCTCCCATGTGGATGCAGGGTCCCAAGGCCTTGGGCCATCCTCTGTTGCCTTCACAGGCCGCAAGCAGGGAGCTGGATGGGAAGTGAAGTAGCTGAGACATGAACTGGTGCCCATACGAAGATTTAGCCATTGAACCATAGTGCTGGGCCCAGATTTGTCAGTTTTGTTCTTTGTTCCTGAATTGTGGGCAAATGAGATTTTCAAACAGATTATTGAAAAATTAATAGAGTATGAATTCCTCTATGCCTGGGGACAGTGTTCCTAGGAGTCCTTTTCAAGGAAATTACTCCTTCCTGGGCTAAACATCTATTGTGACCATCCAAAGGATAATGACTGAAGTGAATCATTGGGATAAAAAGGCAACAGAGTAAAAAATCCAATGACTCCTGAGTCATGGCTGGGAATCCAAAGCAGATTATCTTTTATTTTATGATAAAGTTCCATAGACTCAGGGATTTCCCGTCTCCCCACTGATTTCCACTATATTAAAAAAATAGTATAGTCAAAGCAATTATTTTAAAAGATTCTTGTGCCACACGCCCTTCAGCAGTCTAGAAAATGTTTCTAAATGAGTACAAAGATTTAAGATTACAAAAGGAAACAAATTACACAAAACAGAATAATGAAAGTACTAAAAAACTTCATAATACAATAATAGATGTGATTCTTATTAGTGCGTTTAAATAACAGGGTCTAGCTTCATGACAAATTTTAAAGTATTATGATGATCACAACGGATTTTTCAAGTTATCTGAAACACTGCTGTATGACAAATGTCTGTGGGTTTTGTTGATGAGAAAATCACTGGTATTCTTAACATTGTAGACATTGATTACTTACATTCATAATTAAAAGAAATGCTCATTTCAGTTAAAATCCAGTGAAAACAAAGATGTAAAATTTTTCATGTTTATGATTATAGGCTGGGCCCAGTGTGGTAGCCTAGCGGCTAAAGTCCTCATCTTGCATGTGCCAAGATCCCACATGGGCACCGGTTCATATCCCCGCTGCTCCACTTCCTATCCGGCTCACTGCTTATGGCCTGCGAAAGCAGTCAAGGATGACCCAAAATCTTGAGACTCTACACCTGCATGGGAGCCCCGGAAGAAACTCTTGGCTCCTGGCTTCGAATCAGCTCAGCTCTGACCATTGCGGCCACTTGAGGAGTGAATCAGCAGACGGCTCTGTCTCTCCTTCTCTGTAAATTTAACTTTCCAACAAAAATAAACATATTTTTTATAAAAGATTGTAGCTTTGTTGCCCGTGTTGTGGTACAGTGGATTAAATTACTGCATGTGACCTTGGCATCCCATGTAGGCATTGTTTCAAGTCCCCCCTGCTCTATTTCCCATTCAGCTCCCTGGAATCCAACTGTGAAAACAGCAGAAAATGGCCCAAGTGCTCAGTCCCCTACCTTCCGCATGGGGATCCCGGATGGAGTTCCAGGCTCCTGGCTTCATCCTGGCCCAGTCCCAGCCATTGCTCTCAACTATGAAGTGAACAAGCAGATGAAATCTCAATCTCAATCGCTCTCCCTCCTCTGCCTTTCAAAAAACAAAAAAACAAAACAAAACAAAAAAACAAAAAAACAAAGCAAAGCAAAACAAAAAACCTTTAAAAAGATCTTGGATTTCCCTGAATTCTTCAAACTGATCTCAATGAATGAGCTTCTGGTTATAAAAAATATGGTTTTATTGCACAGCTCCCATACTAGGTCTGTTCTCTGCATCCTGACAAAACTCCCATTATACACTAAGTAAATTATCCAGAGATAATAATCAAGCCTTTCCAGACCCTCGCATCCTCAAATCATACTTAAGTGGTCATGAGCATAGGCAAAGCCTGACAACTCTGCCGCTTACACAGGATCTGTTTCCTACCCATAAATAACTGCCCTGTCTCTGATAGCCCTGCCTAGAACACTGACACTTTGAACTGCAGCAATCATGCTTTCAGCTTTTGCTTCTCTCCTGGGAAAAAAATTTTAATTCTTTTTTCTTAATCTGCCACAAATCTAAACTGGAAGGATTTCTCCGGACACAGTATTCTACACTGATAGATAAGAGCTGTTAGCTGTTAGCTGCAAATCTTTATTGCAAATGTGAAAGCAATTAATGATGATAGCCAGCTTAGTCATGCCCAGATTTACCCACTCAAACTGTTCTAAAGAACTTTCACCCTCATGCGAAGATTCTCGTGACCGATAACAGGTCACAATTTCTCCTTTGAACATTCTTTTCCAACTCAGCAAATTTAGGCTGGGACACTCACTGCGCATGCACACCATGTTTACAACCTCAGCTCTGAAATACCTGGAATGTACTCAAGCAAAAAAACTGCTAAGTTTAAATTAAAAAAAAATACAACATAGAATATGGCTACAGCTACAAAATCTTGCTGCCACCATATTCATTGTAGGTTGCATTGTGACAGCTCACCATCGATCAGCTTCAACTGTGATAAGAAATACATGACACTCATTTCCCTTAGCATAATGGTTTCCAGTTGGGCCCATTTGGCCACAAAGAACTGCATTTCGTTGTTGTTGTTTTTTTTTTAATAGCTGAGTAGTATTCCATGGAGTAAATGAACCATAGTTTTCTTATCCAATCTTCTGTTGATGGGCATTTTGATTTCTTCCAAGTTTTTGTAATTATTGATTGTGCTGCTATGAACATAGGGGTGCATGTTGGTTTCTACATCCCAACTGCCAAGGAGACCACAGGGAATTGGAGTGCCTTTGGAGGCCACCACCATTTGGATCTCCCACATGGGATGGAAGAAGCCCAAATCGTTCCTCACAGGATCCAAGGTCATCAGAACAACAACCAGGAGCCCTGAGCAGTCCACAGAAACAGAACAGTAAACTTCCTTCGGGACTGGGGAGAGGAGCTTTCTCTGGTCCTTACTTAGTTCCAACTTTGGATCCCTACCCTCTCTTGCAGTGACCATCAGGGTCACTCCGGAGGCCCCCCGCCCTCCCCCCCAAAATTAGACTAGATAGACAGAGAACAACATGGAAATCTTAGAACCAGACAGGAAATGGTCAGCGTGGACTCACACACACCTTACTAAGTAGGACACAAAAATTAGTTACTCCTCACTAAGGTATTGAAGATTTCTCTGCACACCCCTCCTAAAACTGTTCTGCACCTCAACTGCTGACATACGCCTTGTTAGAGTTATAAGCCAGTTTAGACTATCCTAAAATCTACCAAGTTCAGTAAAATTATGCTTCAACACTATAAACTGCTAATACTAAAATGAAAATAGACACAAGACAGCTGAATAGTACCCTATAGCCATTTTAAGGTGGATAGAAGCCAGTTGCATATAAACTAAAATTGAAATGCCAATGAAGTAGTCACAGGATGTGGTTAAGAACTTGCATTTTTTTAACATATTGGTTACTCCATACTATGTCAATTAATTCCACAATATTGTAAATTGATGATGTTATGTTGGGGCTTTTAATTGATCAGGATGATATTTTGCCAGCTCTGCCTTCAGACCAGAGATGGTCTCCCCAAGAAACCGTTGAATTTATCCGGATAATAAGATGCTGGACTCTATGCTTGGTATATGCTTGCAATGAAAGAACCTTGACTGAATTTGAACTGTAATACTGCAACAAGGTGGAGGAATCCACCATGGGAGGAGGGTATGGGGAGGGGTTGGGGGAATCCCAGAGCCTATGAAACTGTGTTACATAATGCAATGTAATTAAGAATAATAATAATAATAAACTTGCAAAAAAAATACATGACAAACTTAGCGAGGCTTTTTGAATACACTTTAAAAGGAGGAAATATTTTCCACAGTGTGACTTAAAAGAACCATCAATGGGTGCTAAAGCACCCCAAAACTAGCCACTACTTGGGGAAAGTAATGTTGCTTAAACGTAACAACTGGGTAGGGGTTGCAGTCTAGTACATTGGGCTGCCTCCTGTAGCACCAGCATCCCACACAGACCTTGGTTCGAGTCCTGGTCTCTCCACACGTGCCTGGAAAAGCAGCTGAGGACCCTGCACTCATGTGGAAGACCCAGAAGAAACACCTGACTTCTGATCTGGCCTGGCCCAGCACTAGCAGATGTGTCCATTTGGGTGTGTCTATTTTGCGAGTGAACCAGCAGATAGAAGACTGATTTATTCTCTCTCTCTCTCTCTTTCTTTCTCTTCCAAACTGTAACTTTGCCTCTCAAATAAAAAAATCTTTAAAAATCGAAAAGAGAACTCATAGCTGAGGAGCCGGCACTGTGGCACATGGGAATCCCTCACTGAAGTTTTGGTTCAGAAGATCTGTCTCTCCCTCTCTCTGTCATTCTGCTTTTCAAATAAATGAATCAAACAAACAAGCAATCACTCTTTTAGAGAGATTCCAGCTAACAGCTAGAGCTACAGACGGCGGCAAGTGAAGCTGTAGTGACAGGGAGGCAACTATGGCCATGACCTAGGCTAAATAGGGGATGAAGGGCACTGAGAAATGCTGATAATAATGGAATAAACACCCTGACCCTTCTCTCCTGCCCTTTAGTCTTGCACTCCCATGGTCCAACCCAACTAGAAGCTAAAAAGCAGTAACCCCCAACAGGATGCATGCCATGAGGGTCAGAGCAGGGCAGAGAAGGGTGGAAAAACACTGCGGAGGGAAGACTGGAGAAAGACCAGCATATGCCCTCAGCACTTTTGAACACTGTTGATACAAAAACAGGCTGAGGAAATTGAAGGCAGTTATCTGGTTTATAATTTAAGTCCCACTTACGATGATGCTTTTAAGAGAGATCTTGTTTGCTGAGAGCTCCATATTGATCAAATTGTGTAGATAATTGTTTGTTTACCTACCATTTTACTTTGCCTTCCTGGTCCCAGTCAGTGGGCATGCCTGGAGCTGCAACCTCTTAACTGAGGCTGATTTGAACTTAATTGCTTATCACTCAAAGGGAGGGCACTGCCTGGATTTTTTTTTTTAAGTCCTTCTTGCTGTTCAAATTGCGTCTTGAAATAATGAAAGTTAAAGGGATGCTTTAAAGAAGAACCTGAACTTAAGATTGCCTAGAGCTACATGATTCAGAGGATTCTCTGGCTCTTGACTATTTAGGTGAAGAGAAGAGTAAACATGTTCATAAATGTCAGACATAGCCCCTGTGGGAGCTATTGATGCAGACAGCCAGAGCCAGCATTAAAAAAAAAAAAAAGCATCCAAAGGGCTTGCCTTAATATCATTAAGGACCAAAAGTCTGAGAAAGAGCTGAGGGTAATGTGTTTAAAAACTCTTACCTTTCCCTGATCCGTTGCCTGGCACACAAGGACTTCTTCGAAGGGCCAGCAGCTCTTGAGGTCCCAACAGAAACTTGCCTTTCAGCCAGTGGGCAACAGGGATGATGCACTTCCTATGTCGCCACATGGCACATGCAGTGCCTCACTCTTGAGTTTAAGTCACCCGTCACTTAATAAGGAATCTAACCACATACATTTCTTTTTCTTATGTCTGGGAAACTCCTTCCAATATAAGGATATACTTCAGATTATTATTTTTTTCCCGTGTGCTTTTGTCCCTGTCCCCTCTTCATTCTCACTGATACAGTAAGGACCAAATTCATTATTTTAAAAAATATATTTATTTATTATTTTTAAAAATTTATTTAAATTTTTATTGGAAAGTCAGATATACGAAGAGGAGGGACAGAGAAGAAGATCTCCCGTTCCCGCAACAGATGGAGCAGCGCTGATCCAAAGCCAGGAGCCAGGAGCCTCTTGTGGGTCTCCCATGCAGATGCAGGGTCCCAAGGCTTTAGGCCATCCTCTACTGCTTTCCCAGGCCACAAGCAGGAGCTGGATGGGAAGTGGAGCTGCTGGGATTAGAACCAACACCCATGTAGAATCCTGCCATGTACAAGGTAAGGACTCTGACCATTTGGCTACTATGCTGGGCCCAAGGACCAAATTCACTCATTTGCGCTACACTGAAGACCAAATAATGGTACGTAAAAAATATTCAGGGGTAAGTAGCTAGCATAATAATCCAGACACTTGTGTGTCCCATATCAAAGTACCTGGGTTCAATTCCCAGCTCTGGGTTATGACCGCAGCTTCCTACAATTACAGATCCTGACAAGAGGTGGTGATGAGAGTAACTCACTGGGGTCCTGCCTCCCTTCTGGGAAGCCTGGATTGAGCTCCTGGCTCTCAGCTTCCGCCTGACAGTCTTGACAACTTGCAAGCATTAGGAGTGGGAACCGACAGACGGGAGCTCTCTTTCTGTGACTCTCTCTTCCTGTCTCTACTTCTCGAATATATCCATTTTAAGAAACATTCTCTCCTAGAGATTAGATGAGACGGAGCATAGGAAAAAATTGGAAGAGATGGTAAAATGGAGATCAAACGGAAGAGGAAAGAGTTTAGAATGGGAGCAGGAAACTTTCTATAACCATGATTAGACTGAAATAAAAATAAACAGAGGGGCTGTTTTGAGCGTGGAGTCCCTTTCTGCCAACTCTGCCAGCTCATAACCTATGGACAACCACACTTCAACAGTATCAGACATTTCAAAGTCTCTTTCACTCACCCCTGCTCCCATCCAACCAAACTATGAGGGCAGGAGATAAGAAAAGAGAATTTCAGCCCTCAGTAAAATGGAACTGAACATGACTGGCTGGAATTATGCTCCTTGAACAAGACAACAGTAGACACACATTTAACTGCTGCATTTTCATTTCAAGAACTATAAAAGAAGGACTGAGCTCAACCACTGTGAATGAAAAGCCTAAATAACAGTGGTTTAACAAAAAAGCATATTATATAAAATAAGTCTAGAAATGCATGCACTCCTTCCAATTAGTGTACCAGCTTCCTTCTAGCTCATGGTCTCAGGTGGCAATGTGTGTTCTTGCTTTTGTGTCTATAAGCCAAGGAGCAGGAAGGAGGAAGGAAATGAGAGGGGGCAGTTCTTCCCTGTAAGAAAACTTCTGGGGCTCAGCGCGATGGCGCTGTGGTTAAGGTCCTCGCCTTGCATGCCTGGGATCCCACATGGGCACCGGTTCTAATCCCGGCAGCCCCGCTTCCCATCCAGCTCCCTGCCTGTGGCCCGGGAGAGCAGTTGAGGACGGCCCAAAGCTTTGGGACCCTGCACCTGCGTGGGAGACCCAGAAGAGGCTCCTGGCTTTGGATCAGCATAGCATCGGCCATTGCGCTCACTTGGGGAGTGAATCATTGGATGGAAGATCTTCCTCTCTGTCTCTCCTCTCTGTATATCCGCCCTTCCAATAAAAAAACAATAAAAATAAATCTTTACAAAAAAAAAAAAAACTTCTGGAGTTGGCATTGTGGTGCAGCTGATTCGGCTGTTACCTACAATTCTGGCATCCCACGAGTGCCAGTTTAAGTCCCTGCAGCTCCACTTCCAATCCAGCCCCGTGCTAACATAACGCACCTGGGAAACTAGTGGAAGATGCCCAAAAGCTTGGGTCCTAGCCACCTATGCAGGAAACATGGATGGGGTTCATGGCTCCAGCCACTGGTGTAGCCCAGCCCTGAATGCTGCAACCATTTGATGACCAAAACCGTGGATAGAAGATCTCTCTCTCTCTCTTCTGTTCTCCCTCCCTCCTTCCCTCTCCCGCCTCTGCCTTTTAAATAAATAAAATAAATCTTAAAATATTAAAAGAAAAAGAAAACTTGGAAGTTTGACTTGACATTTCCAATACTATCTGTTGATTAGAAGTTAGTTGCGGGTGCAATAGTGTAGTGGTTAAAGTCCTTGCCTTGAATGCGTCAGGATCCCATATGGGCATCGTTTAATTCCATTTTCCACAAACATTTTAGGGGTTGGTACTGTAGCATAAAGGGATAATGCTGGGATCTCATATGGGTACTGCTTCAAGCCCAGGCTACTCCACTTCCAATCCAGCTCCTGGCTAGTATGCCTGGAAAGGCAGTAAAGATGGTCTAAACCGTTGGGTCCCTTTACTCACATAAAATACCCAGATGAAGCTCCTGGCTCCTGTCTTTGGCCTGTCCTAGCCCCAGCTATGGCAGTCATTGGGGGGAGTGAACAAACAAATGGAAGACCTTTCTCTCTCTCCCTCTGTCTCTACACTACTGCCTTTCAAAAAAAATTAAAAATAAATAAAAAATAATAAGGCCCTTTGTATTTGTACTACATATAGAAGATGTAATTTCCACAAACCATTCAGGGACTGACTTAATTCACAGCTGGGCCCAATCAAGAAGAGCTACTGCTATCATGGCCAACGACATGATTTGCATGACTCAGGGGGAAAGGAAAGGCAGAGCTCCTTGGTCAAAACTGACATCCATAAGGCTATAAGCAAATGGAACAAATTTTGGATGACAAGTGACATGCAAACTACCCCAGTCTCTTCAGCTCATATGCATACTCCATATCCCTAGTTTCACTGGCTTTGTTTACAAAATGTAGGTTTAGGAAGCCAGTATGGTGGCTCAACAGGACAATCCTCTCTGTAGCAGCAACATTCCATGTGGGCACTAGTTCATCTCCCGCCTATTCTACTGCACATCCCATCCAGCTCCCTGTTTATGGCCTGAGAAAACAGGAGAGGATGGCCTAAGTCCTTGGGATCCTACACCCATGTGGGAGACTCAGGGCAGGCTCATGGCTTTGGATCAGCTCAGCTCCAGCTGCTGTGGCCATTTGGGGAGTGAACTAGCAGATATAAGGGGTATGTGTGTGTGCTTTCTCCACTCTGTAAATCTACCTTTCAAACAAAAAAAAAAATCTTTAAAAATGCATTTTTAAAACAAAAGTTAAGGGCCTGGCGCGATGGTGCAGTGGTTTAAGGTCCTCGCCTTGCACACCCAGGATCCCATATGGGCACCGGTTCTATCCCCGGCAGCCCCGCTTCCCATCCAGCTCCCTGCCTGTGGCCCAGGAAAGCAGTCAAGGACGGCCCAAAGCTTTGGGACCCTGCACCCGCGTGGGAGACCCAGAAGAGGCTCCTGGCTTGGAATCAGCATAGCATCGGCCGTTGTGCTCACTTGGGGAGTGAATCATCGGACAGAAGATCTTCCTCTCTGACTCTCTTCTCTGTATATCCGCCTTTCCAATAAAAAAAAATTAAAAAATAAATCTTTAAAAAAAAAAGAAGTTAACAATTTCAGAAGAACGATAGCAGGACACGAAGGGTAAGGCACTGTGTCTGCTCAGATAACATGCCACTATGCTACTCACCTCTCCAAGAAAGTACTCTACGGCTAGCATCGTGGTTCAGCAGATTAAATCTGATACTTGCAATGTCAGCATCTCTTATCAAAATGGCAAGTTAAGTCCAATCTGCTCCACTTTTGATCCAGCTTCCTGTTATAATACTTAGGAAAGCAGTGGGAGATGGCACCAGAATGTGGGCCCCTGATATCCACGTAAGAGTGAAGGATGGTGTTCTGGGATCCTGGCATCAGTATGGCCCTTCCCCAGCCATTGCAGCCATTAGGGAGTGAACTGGTGAATAGAAAAAAATCTGTCTCTCCCACTCTGCCACACTGTTTTTCATGAAAGGGCTTGGCCCATCGTGAGCCCAAGAACCAAGATTGGGAGCAGCCCAGACCAGGACAAAATACAGTGCCCACTAGCATGCATTTGCTGCAGGTCAGGGGTAGGCCAGACTGGGTCAGTCCATATCACCAACTAATGAATATGAGTGCCAGAATGGAGTGTGGGTCAGGCCGGGTCAGGGTGCAATACCAGCCAGTCCACATGAGGGCTGGTATTGGGGGCTGGCAGGGCTGGGCTAGCCTTTAGCCCCCACCAGCATGAGTTGGAATTGGTGGTGGGCCTGGCTTGGCCCACCAGGCTGAGGTGAGGGGACTGTGACTGGGCCGCAGCGCCCAACCAGCACATGTGAAACATGGGTGGTGATGGGGATAGCGCCCACCCTGCTGCTGAGCCACTATTCCCACTGGTGAGCATGAGAGCTGGAATGGGGGCAGATCAGGCTGGGCAAGGCCACATCGAATGGCCTACATGTGAGCTGGATCATGGAAGTCAGGTTGGGCTGATTATACCTTCTGGTACATGCATAAACCAGGGTCAGTGTGGATTGATTGGGCTTTGCTGTATCATCAACTGGTAGATGCTGGCACAAGGGCCAAATTCTGCCAGGCGCAGGCATGGTCTAGGCAGATGATGGCACCCACTGGCACCAGTGTGAATTGGATAGTGGGGCTGGTTGGGATGAACTGGGCTTCAGTACCTATCAACATGTATGAGAGCTGAATGGGATGTGGGACAGACCAGACCAGCCTGCTGTATACTGGCAAGCATAGGAACTAGGGCAGGGGCGGGTCTGGTGGGGATTTTTGTGGGTCACTCCAACTACACTGCAGCTCCTACTGGTTTATGTAAAGGCTGAGTATGTGGTGGGCAGGACCAGGTTGGAATCCAACACCATCAGGTCTCGTAAAACACAGGGCTCGAGACAGAACTGACCCAGCTATTGCAACAACCAGTGTGTGCGTAGGCTGATTTGGGTGACGTACTGTGCCGGACCCTGTGTTGGCAAACACACACAAGAATCAGATCTGGGATGGCCTCAGATGAGGTTTCTTGGACAATTCCCTACCAACTGCTGGACTCAGAACCCTAACCATGGAGGGAATTGCAGGTTCCATGTCAGAGCTGGGCCTCCTCAGTCGTTCAGACGGAGCAGAGGACAGAATATCCAAATGTACATGGAGCATATGGCAGTACATCGGTGCCTCCAGAGGACACCTGGTACCATGGCAGAGGATGGAGGACAGAACAAATTGATCAACTACCCCAGCCAATCATTGGCAGTGAATATCTGGGCAGACAGAGACACTAAGGTGGACTATAGCAGCCAGTGGATTCGTGAGATATTTCATCGTGATTGGAGTGGCGGGATTGCCAGCAATCCAGGACTGTTGAACTATCAAAACTTGCCTATAAAACTGTATCACATAATACAATGTTAATAACAATAAAAAAAAAAGAAAAGGAATAATGGAAAGGCACAGGTGAAGTCATTCTGGTGGTACATTTTTTTAACCATGATATTCAAGATATGATTTCAATAAATCATGAAGTCAATGATTAAAAAAAAAAAAAAAACCTCTTGAGAAATTCATGGTGTTGTAAATTTCTGTTTTTCTCCCTGTTGTTGGTTCTGTATCGTGGCTTTTCATTTAAGGGGGATGTGTGGTGACTGTAATGGGGACTATCATGTCCAGATGTGAGGATGCAGTGCAGTGTGCATCTCTACTTCCAGATCAAAATGGACTCCAAATGAAACTATTAGCTGCATCTTGACAATGGGAGGCTGGACTGTCTGCCATTATTCATATCTGCAATGATCAACATGTGACTATTTATGAAGAGCTATGCTATAGTAATAATATAGGGGAATTCAGTGGGGGAAGGGGATTTGGGGAGGAGGCAGAGGAAATAAAAACAAATAAATAAATAAATAAATATATTTTAAAAAATAACTGAAATAGGGCCCGGCATGGAAACCTAGTGGCTGAAGTCCTCGCCCTGCACACTCCAGGATCCCACATGAACACTAGTTCATGTCCCAACAGCCGCACATCCCATCCAGCTCCCTGCTTGTGGCCTGGGACAGCAGCCAAGGATGGCCCAAAACCTTGGGACTCTATACCCATGTGGAAGACCCAGAAGAAGCTTCTGGATCCTGGCTTCATATCAGCTCAGCCCTGCTATTGCAGACACTTGGGGGGTGAATCAGTGCACACAAGATCTTCCTCTCTGTCTCCCTACTCTGTATATCTGACTTTCCAATAAAAATAAATCTTTAAAAAAATAAATAAATTTTTAAATAAAATGATTGAAATAAAGTCTTTTGACATAAATCTTTTGCCTGTGTTTGTATTTTTTTTTTAAGATTTATTTATTTTATTGCAAAGCCAGATATACAGAGAGGAAGATCTTCCATTCAATGATTTACTTCCCAAGCGGCCACAATGGCTGGAGCTGAGCCAACCTGAAGTCAGGAGCCAGGAGCTTCCTCCAGGTCTCCCATGTGGGTGCAGGGTCCCAGGCCACAAGCAGGGAAGTGGAGCTGCTGGGATCAGAACTGGCACCCAAATGGGACCCTGGCACATTCAAGGCGAGGACTTCAGCTGCCAGGCCACTGTGCCGGGCCCTGTGTTTGTATCATTAGAAAGAATTTTATGAAATAGCAGTGGTAGTCTGTAAAAGGGAACATTTGTAAGGCTTTTGATACACATTGCTAAATTGCTTTGTTAATGAATTTACACCAATGTATGATCTCAAGGTTAGTTAAGAGAGCTTTTCATTGCAATCTTTTTCATTTCTGAAACAACATAAGAAGAGTCACTTCAAAGAGAAAATCATTGGAGAATTTAGGAAATGAAAGCCCTTATAGATTTTACCAGCTCCTTCATTCCACTTACACCTGGAGACTTTATTTTTGCCAGTTAACACTGTTACAAGCAGAAGGACAGAGCCTAAAGATACTATCAAGTTAAAAAATAAAAAGGGAGCCACAGATTCTGAAATCTGGAACTGAAAATGGCAAACCTGATGCTTTGTTGTGAAAAACAAGGTATCTGATTCATAGTGTGGCCCTAACTGAAGCCTCCAGGTGTTTTAGTCTCTTCTAGTTACCACTCCAGATATACACTCCGCTCTTTTCCACACTGTTTCGTGACATGAGAGGCTGCCTCGTCTGGTCTTAACTGGTTAGTATTTGCTCTGGCCTCTAGTTAGTTCAATCTGGGCTGAATCCTGATTCAGCTTATCCCTTGGGGAGATAACAGAGAAAAGATAAGTTTCATATATATTATATTATATTATATTATATTATATTATATTATATTATATTATATTATATTATATAAAGGTATTTTTATATTTTATATATAAAAGATATATAATATATAATAAAAGGTGTTTTCTATATATTATATATAATACATATATATATATAAAATACCTTTTATTTTTGATGATGTTTAATAGTTGAGAAGGATGCATGCCCATGTGGACCACCAAATAGAGTGGGGAGGGAAAGTGGATGAGACAACTGCCTCTGATCACCGTTTTTCTTCCTATGTCTGCAGAAGGTGGGGAGAGGAGAGAGGACCACTCCCAGCAGCCCAACTGCATCAGTACCCAGGAATGGGGGATGGTCCCCCGATGTCACCCTCAATGAACTGGTTGTCATGTCCCCAACTGCAGGCCTCGATGAACTGGTTGTGATGTCCCCATATGCATCTGGGCATGCTGTTTGCTGGACAGGCTTCAATAACCGAGACCCAGTTCTTTTTTGTATTATTTTTTTCTAAGATTAATTTATTTATTTTTATTGGAAAGTCAGATATACAGAGAGGAGGAAGAGATACAGAGAGGAAGATCTTTCATTTACTGATACACTCCCCAAGCAGCCACAATGGCTGGAACTGCATGGCTCCGAAGCCAGGAGCCCAGAGCCTCCTCTGGGTCTCCCATGCTGGTGCAGGGTCCCAAGGCTTTGGGCTGTCCTTGACTGCTTTCCCAGGCCACAGGCAGGGAGCTGGATGGGAAGTGGGGCAGCCGGGATTAGAACCAGCACCCATATGGGATCCTGGTACATGTCAAGCAAGGACTTTAGCCACTAGGCTACTGCACTGGACCCAAACCCAGCTGCGCCACATCAGCCTATATACTGGTAGTTGCAGTCACCTGGTCAATTTTGTCCCCCAGCTTCATCTCATACACGAACCAATGGATGCCGTGGCCCAAACTAACCTGCCACCATACATTCTGTCCTCACACACATCAGCAGGAACTAGAGCCTAGTTAGAACGACCCCCCAATAACCCACCTAGGCCTAGCCCCAACCCTGTTTCTTGCACATGCAAATATGTGCATCAGCCTGTCCCAGCCTGTCCCACATCACATTCAGCTCTCGTATATACCAATGAGCATTGGAGCCTAGCTAAACCCAACCACTCCCACTATCCAGCCCACACTCATGCCAGCAAGCGTCACCATCTGTCTAGCTAGACCTGCCCCCAGCCCTGGTTCTCATGCTCACCAGTGGGAATTGCAACCCATCAAAGTGGCGCCCATGGTTTCCTTATGGGGCCACTCCCAGCCCCAGATCTTGCACTTTCCAGGTGGTTCTACAGTCTAGTCTGACAGGACTTGCCCCAGTCTTAACACCTGCCAGTTCACACTGCGGCAAAGCCCAACCAGCTGGCACTTACTCCGGCTTATGCGAGTACCAATGTATGTGGTCACTTAGCCCAACTTGGCTCTTCCCTTTACCCAGCTCCTATGAAGGCCCTGCCCAGCCTGGTATGACCCCAGTCACAGTGTTCATGCTCACCAGTAGGAGCAGTGGCCCAGCAGGGGAGCCCCACAGTGCCCCTGCTGGGCTCACCATCCCTATACCAGATCTTACATGTGCTGGTGGGAGCTGTGGCCCAAACTGGCATTGCTCGCTTCACCTCAGCATCCATAAGCAGGTGCTGCAGCCTGGTTCGGCCTAGCCTGTCCCTGTTTCCAGCTCATGCTGGAGTGTGCTACAGCCTAGCTCAGCCCAGCCAGCCCCCAGTCCTGGCCCTAATGCGAACTGTCTGGTGTTGTGACCCAACCAGTCTGTCCTACACCTCATCCTGGTTCTCAGATCTGTCAGTGGGTGCTATGATCTGGCCCAGCCTGTCCTGCCCCCAGATCTGATCCATACTATGCCAGTGGGTACTATAACCTGGCT
This sequence comes from Ochotona curzoniae, assembly GCF_017591425.1. Classification (NCBI taxonomy): domain Eukaryota; kingdom Metazoa; phylum Chordata; class Mammalia; order Lagomorpha; family Ochotonidae; genus Ochotona; species Ochotona curzoniae. The sequence continues at coordinate 11,868,726 of NW_024465023.1, read as the reverse complement.
TGGTTTGGGCTGCTCCCAGCCTTGATTCTTGCACTCACCTGCAGGGACTGCATCCTGACAGAGTTCCCCAAGCTCCTTCATACGTTCATGTCCAAGTGCCAGATCTCACACACACCAGTGGGTCCTTGGACACGTCTCACTTGGCCTAACTCCTGTCCTGACTGGAACAGCAACCCTGCCTGACCAGCCCACACCTATTCCAGCTCTTATTGCTGTGTGCTACAGCCCAGCCATACCCGATCCACCCACACCCCCAGCTCTCGCATGGTTCAGCAGGAGCAGATATCTAGCCCAGCCTGGCTTATATCTATCCAGGCTCTCACAAGCACCAGTGGGTACCCAGTCTACACTTTAGCCATGTTAAGTCCAGTCCACCGCCCCCATTTCAGGTCTTGCTTTCTCCAGTGAAAACCACAATCCAGCCAGGGCATCCCGTTAGCTCCCTGATCAGGCCTGCTCTCACCCCCAAACTTGCATGTGTCAGTTGTTGCTCTGACCCGGCCTGGCACAGCCCATCACCTGTCTTGGCCTTTGCCATCATATGCTTCTGCAGCCTGGCCTGGCCTGGCCCAGCCTGCCCCTTGTCACCAGTCCCAACTCTCACTTGTGGGTACTATAACCCAGCCCTGGTCAGTTTGCATCCATCCCTGGCTTTCACACACACTGGTAGGTGTGACAGCTCAGCATATCCTGCACACTATCCTGGCTCCACTGTATGCCAGGGTGTCATTGTTTGGCCTAGCCGTGCCCATCCCACCCCCTCCAGAACCAACCCACACATTTGCCAACAAATGGAGTTGCCTTGCTCAGCCTGACCAACACCCAGGCTTGGGAATCAAGTGCTCACCAGCAGGAACTTTAGCCCACCAAGGGAGTTCCGTAAGTTCCCCTAGCAGGCCCACCCCTAGACCCAGATCACACATGTGTCAGTAAGTGCTAGGCCCTTACCCAGCATAGTCTGCCCTCTCTGTCTCAGTCTTTGTATTTGCTGGTAAATATTGTGACCTGGCCCACCCCTCTCCATACTCTTGAGTGTGCCTACAGGCGCTGCAGCCTGGGCCAGCCTAGCCTGTACCCCTATTCCAACACTCAGTGTTGGGTACTATGATCTAGCCCTGCCAGGTAGGCCCCCAGCCCTAGCTTTAGTGTGGGCCAGTGGGTGGTAATCAGTGGTGGTCAGTGTTAACTAGCCTAGCTCAAGTCACCCATGTGGGTGAGTGCATCAGTCTGATCCAAAAAGGTCCTCCAGCTTCCGCCTTTCAAATCACTTGATCCCAGCCCTTTTGTCTACCTGCAAGTACGGTGGCCTTGCCAGTGTAAGTCCCCCAGAAGTCATTCATCACCTGCAATATACTCCCTCAGCAGTCCTCCCTCTCACACATTCCCATACCCCCTTCCCTGAGCATTCCACAGTCCCTCTGTACCAGAGTGCACGGGTTCCCCAGCCCAGTCTTCCAGTAAGGTAGTGTGCTGGCTTAGACCTCTGCCTGTCCACTGGGGACCCAAGACCTGATCCACACGTGGTCTTCTGGCATACATGCTGGCCTGGGACGCAAGTGCATGTGTGTGGCCCCAGGTCTGATCTACTAACACACGACACTAGCGTGGGGCCTTCCCCCCCACACACACTCATGCTTGGGACCGAAACACGTGCACAATACAGGCCTGTTCTGACAGCCCCCAGTGCGAGTCCTCAGACCTCAGAGCTCAAGGAAGAGAGAAAAGCAAATGAAGCATTTGGAGGCTCCCAGGACAACTCTTAAATAGCAAAGCTACACAGTGAAAGCGAACAGATTGACGCCCATGCATCTTTTACCTCCTGAGATGAGGAAAACTTACCCAACCACAGAAGCATATTGAGGAGACCAAGGAACAGTGCTTACACATGGTCATATTGGAGCCTGAAAGTGAAAAAAAATACCAAAATTAATATAATGCCTTTATTTAAAATTATGCTGAGCTGGGTGTTTGGTCTAGTGGTTAAGAGGCTGGGAAAGATGCCTGAGTTCCATATTGGAAACCTGGGCGTCAATATCACGCTCTACTGATCCTAGCTTCCTGCTAATACAGACCCTGGAAGACAGCAGATGATGGCTCAACTGAGTTCCTGCCACCCACGTGGGAGAGCTGTGTCATGTTCTTAGAGCCTGACTCCAGCCCTGAAAACTATGGATATTCAGAGAACAAAACTGGCATACAGGATTGGTCCCTGTCTTCCTGCCTCGTGAATAATAAAGTCCTTTAAAAAATGTGATATTTTGCTTATCACGTTTTTTGGGCATGTTTAAAAAGATATATTTACTTACTTACTTATTTGAAAGGCAGAGTGATAAGAAGAAAGAGATTTTCCATGCACTGTTTAACGTCCTAAATGGCTGCAGTGGCCGGGGCTGGGCCAAGCTGAAGCCAGGAGCCTAGAACTCTAACCGATCTCCCACATGTATGCCATCGGCCCAGGCACTTGGGCAATCTTTTACTGCTTTCCCAAGCACTTTAGTATGGGTCTGGATCAGAAGTATAGCAGCCAGGTCTCAAGCTGGTCCTCATACAGGATACCAGCATTGCAGGTAGTTGCTTAATTTGCTGTACCACAAGGCTGGCCCCTGCATTTGCTTTTTAAAATATTGAACTAAAATATCTACTAGATCATTGAATTGGTTATGCTCTATTCAACCTTGTTTCTCAGGAAATCACCTTGTTTGCTTTACTCTCATAGGCTAGGACTACCACAATTTCCATCTTTGACTCCACACTTCCCCTTATATTAATGCCTAATTCTGTTGGCTCTAGCTGGAAAATATTCCCCAAATATGAGTACTTCCAAATACTTCCAGTTACACAACCAGGTTTAAGCCACTGTCATCTCTCACCTGCTGTTCTGGTGACTCTTCCCGTATAACTAACACATCCTATCATCTTAAAGCATAGTAGTACAAACTAGCCACCCCTGAATTTTGTGCACATCTTTGTGCATTGAGACTTCAGGAAGGAGTTGGCTGAGTTCTTATTTGAAACCTCCAAAGTCACTGCAGATAGGTGTTAGCTTATGTTACAGTGCTCGCAAGGCACAGCTGGACTGCATGGCCCAGATGGTTCACTCATGGCTACAACAGCTGATGGTAGTTTTTAGCCATAAGCTCATCTTAGGCTATTCACCAGAATACTTAACACACAGTCTTTCCGGCATGGAAATCTCAGTGGAACTTCTTGGAACTTCTACATGGTGGCCAGCTTCTCAGGGCAAGCACCGCAAAAGAAGCAAGCAGAAATCTCACGACTTTTGTGCCTGTCTTGATCTGTTCTGGCAGCTATACTAAAATAGTTTAGAGTGTTTTATATCTATCCGTATGTGTGTGTATATATATAGATTCACACACACATAGATAGGTATAGGTAGATATATAATTATTTGAAAGGCAGAAAAACAGAGAAAGAGACACACAGAGAGATTCTGTTCATAGTTTCAATCTGCAAATGGCTGCAATGGCCAGGACCGGCCCAGGTGGAAGTCACATGGATAGCAGGGACCTGAGCACTCAGGCTGTCTGCTGCTTTTATCAGGCGCATCAGCACAGAACAAGATCAGAAGTAGAGCAGCCAGGACCGGAACCAACACTCATATGGAATGTCAACATCACAGGCAACAAAATGTCAACTCCTAGACATTTAGATTTATAAAGAGCAGAATTCACTGCTCATGATCTAGAAGATAGGAAGTCTGAATCAAAGGTATCAGCAGAACCACTGTCTGCTGAGGGCTCGTTCTTCACAAATGGCACCTTCTATGTGTCCTCGTATCATGGAAGTGTCCTCATATAAAGGCGCAAACATGCTCCTTGAGCATTTTTAAAAGGCCATTGGTGGCTAATGTGGTGGCATAACAAGCTAAGCCTCTGGCTGTGATTTCTTATGTGTGTCAGCCTGTGTCATGGCTGCTTTACTTCCCATTCAGCTCTGCTTGTGGCCTGGGAAAGCAATGAAGGATGACCCAAAGTCTTGGGGCTCTGTATCCACGTGGGAGATCTAGAGGATGCTCCTGGCTCCTTGCTTCGGATCAACTCACCTCTGACCACTATAGCCATTTGGGGAGTGAATCAGTGGATGGAAGATTCTCTGTCTTTCCTTCTTTCTGCAACTTTGCCTTTCTAATAAAAGCAAATTTAGAAAACACTGACAATAAAAATTAAACTTTAAAAGGGAATTATTTTCTTTCACAAGGCTTATCTTCCAAAGGCACCATCACGTAATACCATCATCATAGGGGTTAGGTAGTAACGTGAATTTTTTTAAAGATTTAATTTATTTGTATTGGAAAGTCAGATATACAGAGGAGGAGAGACAGAGAGGAAGATCTTCTGTCTGCTGATTCATTCTCCAAGTGGCCACAATGGCTGGAGCTGCACGGATCCAAAGCCAGGAACCCAGTGCCTCCTCCAAGTCTCCCACGCGGGTGCAGGGTCCCAAGGCTTCGGGCCATCCTCGACTGCTCTCCCAGGCCACAGGCAGGGAGCTGGATGGGAAGAGGCTGCCAAGATATGAACCTGCGCCCATATGGGATCCTGGTGTGTGCAAGGTGAGGACTTTGGCTGCCAAGCTACTGCGCCAGGCCCAGTAGCATGAATTTGGGCAGGTGGGTGACACATACATTCAGACCTTAGAAATGACCTAGCCTCAGAAGTCACACAGCATCACTTCCACCAAACTGTCCTGTTAATAAACAATGGAGAGAAGCAAGATTTATCTGAGTATTCACTTTTTAAAAAATACAGTTCAGCTCACATTGCAAGTCTTCATAGGTTCACCGAAGCCTCCAGTCTCACAAAAACTACCAACTGTGTGAGGCATCCATCTGCTGCACGGGATACAGGACAAAGACCATGATTCACTTCAGGGCAACAGCCAGTGTTTATCTGCAACAGAGTCTTACGAGCAGGTCAGAGTGCACCAAGTAACTGAAGTGTGGCTATTCCCTTCAGTCTCCGAAGCAGTAGCTCAGGCTCAAGCAAAGAAATTTCATATCAGGCAAGTGTGTAACCTAGCCTGGGTTAACGATCTTATGCTTATAGGAATAGGCATATTTTTAGGGTTATTCATATGGGACATGGTAACAGTCACCACACTCAAGGAAGCCAAAATTATGGCACCTGGATGAGATGGCACTTTTGTTTTGCCAATAGAGACAATTTTAGCATCAAAAATAACTATGGTGATAACAAATAAAAGCATTACGCCTTACAGTCGTTTCTGAGGGCTTCGGGGATAACACATTCAGGTTTAGGAGAATAAGGAAAAGCTGATCTTCAAGGACAGGATTAAACTGGCACGAACATATGCACTTGGGGCTAGCACTGTGGCCAAGCCAGTTTAACCTGCTGCCTATGATACATCACGCCACATCGGTGTTGGTTCTGTCCCGAGTTCACCAAGTCGCCTGGGAAGGCATTACAAATAGCCCATGTACTCGGACCCCTGCCACGCACATCAGACACCCCCGCCGGGTGCAGACTCCTGCTGTAGCCCTCTGAGGCATCTAAAGAGTGAACTAGCAGCTAGAATCTCTCGCCGCCACCCTCTCCCCCATCGCCGTCATGTAACTGTGCCTTTCAAATAAATACGCAAACTTTTTATATATGCACCTGATATCCGAAAGAATGTGAAAAGACTTGTTTTACTTTCCTTGACGTTCACTTAATTTTTTTTTTCTTTTGCAAAAGCAGAGTTACAATTTCGCCTCCCACTTCCCCGCCCCCTGAAGAAGTCGCTTAGCCCGTGAGGAAGCCGCGAGCTCAGAATTCATCCGGGTCTCCCACATGTGCAGAGGGGTCCAGTTTCCCGCTGCTTCCTCAGGTGCATTGTGGGGAACGGACTCTAAGTGGGGAAGCCGGGACTCGAACCCGCGCCAATACGGGGGAACCGGGAGGGAAGGTTTAACCCGATAAACCACAACGCCGACCCCTCGACTTTCATTTTTACAGCGTAATTTCACATAAACTGTGACAACTATAGCATTTTTCTGGCTTACTTGCTTGGCTTAGCCTGAAAAACGCAGTGAAGCAACACGTCTTTCCGAGCTTAAGCTCCTCCCCCTCTCCCGGGGAGGACGTACGGCTACGCAGATCTCGCTGAGCGTACGTGAGGTCGCAGCTGGACCAGACCAAGTAGAGCATATGGGGGTCACAATATTGCCCTCTGTGTACATTTTATTCAAATACGTCTTACATACGCCCACTCGGTGTACGCTCCTTTTAGTTAAATCGTTAGAATTTATGAATGTGGTTGAAACCCCGCAGGCCCGCACCTACATCCACTCCCTTACGCTTGCGTGTTCACAGGGCGCCCCCCTGAAGTGGTATCGCCTAGTCTCCAACGGTCAAATTTCCAGAGCGCGCCGCCCGCCAAAGGAGAAGGCGGAGCGTTGGCCGCGACGACGCCTCTTGGCGCTCTCCGCCCTCCAGTGGGCCGGCCGCTTCTGGGCGGGTCTTCGAGACTACAGGCCCAGCCCTGGGTCTGAGAGGCGAGCTCGGTTGGGGCAGGTTGTAAGGGGGCGGAACAGCTACGCCCGCAGTCCGTCCGATTTAGAACCATGAGCGCTCCCAGTCAGTCAGCTTCTCCCGGGGGCGGGGGCAGGGCCAGAGGCAGAGGCAGGGCCAGAATCAGGGAAGGCGGCGGGGTTGGCGGGAGGGAGCGAGAGGTTGTCATTGCTACCGAAACTGGGATTTCACCTGTCCCGGTGCCCAGTACAAGCGACGAAACGGGCCATCCCTCCACTTCCGATTCGTCCGAGTATAGTATCCGTTCTGAGTGGCAGACGCTCTCGCGGCCGCCGTTCGTTTCCTCAGAGTCGAGTACGTCCTCACGGGAACCGGCCGACTCGTGGAGCTCTGGCGTGTCCGCTCATCTCAGCAGCAGTGTTAGCCGGGCTACTGATTCCGACACTAGGATTGGCCGTTGGGGGTTTAGTGTCCTCAACCCGAGGAATCGGATCTTAGAGCCCGCCACTCACTTAGAGGTTTCGGAGGGGGCTGCTCCTCCCACTAACCCAAACACCGACATTTTGGGCTTACCGGTAGCACAAACTATCGTCCCGCTTTCTGATTCTGTTATGTCAATTCAAGGATCCTCACAGCCCTCTTTATTGAGCACCCCCCCTAGTTTGGGTGATTTGCGTTCAGAAGCTATTGATGAAGGGTCAGTGCCCGGTTCCCAGGGAGGGTTGATCGAAGAGCCCATCCCGGCTTCAGAGCCCAGCTATCGCTGGTTATCGGAGCCAGAGCTTCCCACAGAGAACCGCCCCTCACCGGCCTCTGTGCCACCCACTGCGACAGCTCGTAACAGAACCCGAGGGCAGGGATTCCACAATCCCCCGGCGCCTGGTTATCCGTGGGTGTCAGTGTTAGGGCCCCCTCTTCCCAGATACTTTTCCCAACTGTCTGTGCAAGGGCCCCGTGTACCCCATAACACCCCTCATGGGTCTGGCCAGCACTCGATGACCAGCCGGGATTCGATAGAACAACCTTCACGTAATTTCCCGTCTCAGATATCGATCCCAGTGCCTACTGTACCGTATAACACCCCACGGGCGTCACTGCAAGGGCCCAACACCTTCCCAGCGCCGGGCTGCAACCGCCTGTCTCTAGAAGGCTCGGCTCCGCCCCCCGGCGCTCCCTGGGTGTTAGCACATGGATCTGCCCCGCCCGCGGTGGCCGGCCCCCACTGGGTATTATTAAGAAGGCCGACTCCGCCTTCGTGCTGCCCCCGGGTGTCCGCAGAAAGGTCTGCCCCACCCTTGCCAGTGCCGGCTCAAATACCCACGCCCCGGGAGAGCCAGCAGCCAAGAATGGCGAATCAAGAGAAGGCGATCCACATGTTCGACGTAGTGGTGATTGGAGGCGGTATATCAGGTCAGTGTGAATTTAGTGATGGCCTGAAGGAAGAGCCCTGGCTGGCCTGGGATGGGGGCAGCAGCGCTGTGATTTGGGGAGGGGGATCTTTCTGTTGCCCGACATCAGGCTCAGATCCTGCAAGGTGGAAGAGGGGGATTTGGACCAGTCCTGTGGGTGATGTACTCTGGGGGTGACAAGGACAGTTAGTGCTTCTATTAAATGCAATATGTAATTCGCTTTTGCTATGCAGTTACGGTTAGCATTTTGTGTGAATCCTGCAGTTTTGTGAGGTGGGAGCCAAATGCACGGCTGCTTCCCCAAAGCCAAGCGGCTGGGGTCTGGGAGTTTCCTTCACTCTGCTGAGGTCAAATTGCCTAGCTGGCGAGGGGCTGACGCCTTTCTCTCCCATTCAAGACCCATACTGCCAGTTCCCGATGTCTCACTGATTTCATAGCCCTTGCCCTAAGCAGAAAGCTCAGCATAGGATTTCTGTAGTATTGAGCAGTAGTAGTAGCAATAGAATTTCAATGCTGCACGGCTCTAAGCACTGCTGAGAGGATTCAGTAGACCAGGAGCAAGGAGGCTGAAGCCTTCAGGAAAAGTTACAATTCAACAAAGACAACAACAAAAAGGCAGCGGTGGGGGAGGGGCGGGCTCTTAGTTTTCAGAACTTGCTGGTCCTTTTAAAGGGGTTTCAGAAAAGTGTAGGATATTCATTGCCCACAAGTAATTCCTTTATGAAGCAGGTGCCCAGGGGAGCTCTGGGAATGCCCTTTGATGAAGAACTCCCACTTGCCTGAATTTTGCCCGGTGTTCCTGGTTTGGGTTTGTGGCTGACCAGATGAGTGGTGTGTGAGACTTCTGTTTGTCATGTCGTTGATACCTTAAACTATCATGTGTGTTGTCAGAATTGGTAGCATATTTGAAATGTCAAAATTGTGTTTCAACCCCCAGCTATCATCTTACTCTGACCTGTCCCTCTGCTCTCTGAAATCTTAAACATTTCGGAGAGATTCCTAAATAATTTAGAAAGAGGGAAAAGAAGGTGGAGGAATGAATGGGCCCAACAGTAGCCAGTGTTACATTTATGGGAGATGGAAATAAAGTGTGAAGTTTAATTTGGTGCAAAAAAATGTATTAATTCTTGTATATAAGTCTTCAAAAAGTCCATGGAAACTGAGCATTATAAAAAGGCTCTGCTTCCCATCCTGATCATCTATGTAAACATCAGCAAAAATTTAAATTTAAATTTAAAAAAAGCTCTGCTATATTTTAAGATGGATTTATACCAAAATAAGCTTACATTTTTATGCTATTTTTTCCACAAACTTTTTGAAATCCCTTTGCATAGTCCCTGCAAGGAGACTGTGAACATGCTTACAAAATTAATTATAGGTGCAGATAGCTTTTGACTTCTGTTGTTCAGGATAAACAGTCGATCAGCAGAGAAAAGATGGGCCTGGAGTGTTGCTTTGACAATGGCAGCCTCTACCAGGGAAAGCATGTCTCTGGTGGGTCATCATCAGAAGCAAGCAGAGCCTAGCGTGAATAGTAAGAAAAAGGAGCATTTCGTTTTTTCCCTTCATTTATTCTTTCATCATTCATTTATTTAGCCTACACTTGTTGAGTGACTGTGAAGAAGTGGACTGGTGTTTCCAGAAAGCCTGGGCTTTCCAGGCAAGCCTCCTAGATGCAGTGTGATTATTGATCATTGGGGAATAAATACGATTGTAATGTGTTGTATAAATTAATTATGAGTTATGCCTTCCCTCCCATTTCTATACCATCCGTATTCCACAATAAATTCAGTGTTTTGGGGGGTGGGGCAGATTTGATTCTTGTGTTTTTTTCTTGGTATGTCTCCAGGAATACCTAAAGAGTGTTTTGTCTTTTATTTTTTTGTCTCCCTTTTGACCACGCTTTACTCCCCAGCACTTACTTGGTCAGTAGCAGAGGCAGATTTAGCATGCAGCTGATGGGCTTCATACCTGATGGCCTTTCAAACTACGGGTCCCTTTTGATTCTTATTCAAAATAAATAGCTGAATATTGAATGTTATATTCACAATCTTGCTTTCCCGTGTCTTCCAAAGGGCAACCAAATTATGTAAGCTTCAGATTTTTACAAAATCTGAGTCTGATCATGATTCCTATTGTTCATTCATCTTACTTTCAAAGAAGTAAGATTTTCAAGAAGTAAGGTAGAGATAAGAGGGTAGAAAAAAGACATACAAGATGAGAAAGATGTGAAGAGCCCAGAAATGGAGTCATGAGGTATCAGCTAGACATGAATACTACTTAATTTCAGCACATAGCTTGAATTCCAAGGAAGGATGGTAGTTGCTCCCATGTATGCCTCCCGTGATCCTGGTAGCTAATTGTAGTGACCCTGGCATGCCACATCTGTACAAGATTTTTGTGCCTATGTGTGAGTTGTGAATGGTTTGAGTACACAGTGAAAGACACTTGAAGCAATGCTGACTTGGGATGGCCACAGGTGAGTAGAACTCATCCTTGTTATTTGCACTTAAATTCTGAGTGTTGTATAGACAGAGTTCTTAGTATCCAACAGGACCTAAGCAACCGAATCGCTTCAGATTTTGATCCACAGGCTGGGCTGTACTTAAAGAATTGGGAGCAGTAACTGTCCAGAAATCAGGTTGTATGGAAGCTGCGAGGGTTGGCTTTTTCAACATCCAGAAAAGCCATTTTGTAAGAGAATGACTGATGTTCTGGGTTCTGACAATTAAGTTCATACTATACTACCATTTCTCTTTTTGCTGAAACATATTAACCATAAGGATAACTTCTGCTAGTACTGTTTTAGACATTTTAACCCAGAATTTAGCAGAGTGTACTGTATGGTTTTATGGTGATTCAGAAAAGCTTCCATTTTAAAAATTCCATTAAAAATTTTTGGTACCTTAGTTTTATAACTATTCTGAGTTTCAGTATGTCCTGTGAATTAGTTTTGAGCCTTTTAGGACAATTCTTTTCCTTATTTTGTATTTTATATTTGGTACTTTTTTCCCTCAAAAATAAACTGGAATACTTACTAAAATTTCTTTATGCTGACAAGAAATAGAATTATTTGGGATCTTTTTTTTTAATCTTCGTGGTTGAGTGAACTTTTGAGTTTACCTGGTATTTAACAAGTAATTTTAGCATTTATAAAGTCAATAATTTTTAATTTGAATTTATGCATGATTTTCAGCTAATGTGAAAAAATGTATTTAACAGTAGATCTTAATATAATTGTGTGATTCACAGACACTAATGATGGAGGAGAAGAAACGTGGAAGGTCATTATTATTTAATATTGGGTCTTACAGTCTTTACGCAGTTGTGACATAGAAATAATTTTAGCATATGAAAAATCTTATGATATTTGCATTTAGATATACCTGGAAAATGTGAGGTTGTATTGTAATTTTATATTATACACAGGGGCTTCCAAGAGTACCTAACCCTGTGATTTAAAAAGTATAGACACTCGTTAAGTAGCTGTGTGGTTATATGTGGTTACTTTTGAAAGTTCATGGGACACATGTATTATGAACAAAATTATGTATGGATTTCCAAAAATTTTTGCACCAAAATAAGTAACTTCTAGTTCTGCTTTTCCAGGGACTTTTAAAAGTGCCTTCATGGTTACATGTATGAGACTAATTTCATGATGATATGATTGTTTTCGTTTTTAGTTTGAGTAATCAGAACAACTTTCCAAGTTGTGAGGCCAAAGTAAAGTCTCATTTAATAAAATGTTTGATTGATGATGTAAGAGTGTCAATAAGAACTTAAAACCTGCATGATAAGCTTTGAGAGTTAATTACATATTAACCATGTGTAATATTCACAGAATTGCCACCTGAAAAAATTTGAAGGGCCTGAGCTGGAAGCTTGGAAAATCTCATTAACTACCCAATGCCATGATAGTTTTAATGACATAACTTGACCTCGGAACTCTAAACGATTAACTTCTAGGACAGTACATTAAGTTCTAGTTCACTGGATTTGTTCTATAGCTTTATTCATGTATCTGTAGTAAAACTTATTGCTTTAATTTGAAGCATGTGGCTCTACAACCTTGTAACTATTGCTTAACAGTAATTTATACATTGGAATATCAGGACACTAGATCATGGAAAATGAAATCAACGCATGAGTTTATTTTGGTAAAAATAATGCTGAAATCCATGTGTACAAGGGGCATTTTAGAAATTCTTTAAAAATGTGCCCTATGGAAATCTATGCATAAATTTCAGATTTCTTTGCAATAAAACTAACCTTTCAATTCTATGATCTATTAACTGTTTGAAGTTTGCTCATAGATTACATGCATGTTATTTCTTTGTGAAATTTTAATTTTAAATTATAAATATTTTAATATTTATGTAAAGTATAAAAGTATTTTATATTTGTATATTTTTAGTTTGAATGTAATATGCTTTATGTATTATAAAAGTAGTTTTCCAAGATCAGTATGTAAATGTTTTGCATATTCAAATGAATTCATTCTTATCAAACATGCATTTCTGATTTAAGCTGCAATTGTTGTAGCTTATTAGATCATTGGTTATTGAAAGAATTTGACAAGATTCAGATTCATGTGAAACAGGAAAAATTTGGTCTGAGAATATTCTCCCATTTTTCTGTCAGCCTATTTATATAGGAATTACTTGTGTGAGTCATTGGATTCCCCCCTCAACCTCATCTGTTATATCTCAGTCATTGGTGTGTAATAATTGCTGTATAAAGCTACCATATGAAACATAAATGATTGGTGATTTAGACTTGGATTCCATCCCCAAGATATCTCATAATATGTATGTAAATATTATAAAATCTCTAAAACATTGAAATCTGAAACATTTCTGGTCTCAAGTATTTTGAGTAAAATTTTCAGCTTGTGCTTGATATTGGTTCAGAAGTCCAGAGGTGGCACTAACAAGGAAGCAGTTAATTCTATCTCGAAGAAATTCTAGGTAGCAAGAAATTACAGGTAAAGAATTAATAAAGAAGAAATTACAGGTAAAGGATTTGGGAAAGGAAGTAATACTTAGCCGAAGTGTTGATTTGTGGATAAATTCTGAAACACAAAAAAGATGGCTTGGAAGGTGACCATTTACAGGTTAAATCAGTTAATTGTGAGCTGTGATTTCAGTTAAAGACATGCTGCATATATGCCTACTTGCATATGCATTTATTTACTCAGTTGTTTAGTGAATATTTGTTAATTGAGTGCTTGTGATGTGCCTTAAGTAAAAATGTGAGTTTTGTTTTCTGCTTTTGTGCTTTGGGAATATTGCTTCAAAAATGTCAATATGAGCTTTTATTGCCCTTGAAGTGTTCAGTCCAAGAGTGCAAATGTGCAGTTACATAAGATTTATGTTGGACAGAGACCACTTAAATGAATAGTAGAGAATTAACTTAAGAAATATATTATTCTATATATTCTATACCTGTTCCTAGGTGGTACTGAATGGTAAATAGGAAAAAAATGTCACTTTTTGGAATAAAGGAGTATTATCATGAGTGGCAAAGCATAAGCCATAGCTATAGCAAAGCTTGGTTCTGATGCTCTCAGATATATTTTTTTAACGATTTATTTTTTTTTATTGGAAAGGCAGAGAGACAGAGAGGAAGATCTTCCGTCCAATGATTCACTCCCCAAGTGAGCGCAAAGGCCGGTACTGTGCTGATCCCAAGCCAGGAGCCTCTTCTGGGTCTCCCACACGGGTGCAGGGTCCCAAAGCTTTGGGTCGTCCTGGACTGCTTTCCCAGGCCACAGGCAGGGAGCTGGATGGGAAGCGGGGCTGCCGGGATTAGAACCGGCGCCCATGTGGGATCTCAGGCGTGCAAGGCAAGGACCTTAACCACAGCGCCATCGCGCCGGGCCCTCTCAGATATTTCTGCAGGCATTGTTTTACTAGGACTCTCTTATAGGAGTTTATTACCATATCTATTTATACAATCTTATAAGGAATGAAGCCAGCTTTCCCAATATTTGATTTGAGATATAATTTTTGTTGTTGTTTTTAATGGCAAAGTGCAGAAATGCTGATTTAAATGGGTTTCTTTACTGTAGGACTTCTCAAGGCCTTGATTATCATAATGTGCACCAAGCATTTCTGGAGGGAAAAATTAGCATTAGTTGTCTCAATGTCCATAAACTTTCCCCCCATAGCATCTTGTTTGAGGACTAACATTTCATAAAACATTGTCAGAAGTATTGCTTCAAACCATAGTCCATCCTAGTGTACAGAATAAGAGCAGTATGAGGGTCCCTGTTGTGTTTCAAGTTTCAGTGAAAGAATGGCACAAATAATGAATTAAGAGGTAATTGCATTCTCTAACCTGGCTGACATCCGTTTATATAAAGTGAAGATGAATGCTGGGCAATAATCAAATAAATTAGGACTGTCTAGACAACCAGTCTGTTGAATTCAGGGCAAATTGAAGTTAATTGTTAGCTTTCATCTATTTATCATTTGAAATGGGCCTTTCTTTTTAGCTCATTAAAGGGACTAGGAGATTTGACCTTTTCCAAAGCAGAAAATTGTTTCTTTGAGAGGAAGCACAAAATGCAGATGGATATGGGTAGAGATGAGATGTTACAGTTGTATGTATTAGGAACAAGTTTGTATGCATGTTGCGAGTCTGTTTTCTTCTGCCAGAAGTGCAATACTGGCCTGATGATGAGAGAATATGCTAGTGCTATTTAGAACCTGCTGGCTTATTTAGGTGTGAAGATCAAAATGGCCTGTCACCTTAACGTTGTTAATATTTCTTAGTTGTCTGAGATAAACATAATTTAAAGGGCATTAGCAACTTACCTTGTTGCTCTCATCCATTAGCATAGTTTTCTTTTCTTCACTGTGTGACTCTTGTACTAGTTGCAGCAAGCATATTGGTACCTGTGATATAGCAAGCTCTGTTCTAGGAGTGGAAGGATATATGACCCATTCCTATTTTTCTAGAAATTCATACTACATGCCAAGGTCATTTAGGCATCTTGAACCTAATATGTCTAAAATAGGACACTTGCTGTTACTTTATAACTGATTTTTCCTTTTGCTATTTTTTTTTTTAGCAAATAACACCTCCATTTACCTATATTCTCAGATCAGACATCTTTAAGCCATTTTTCACTCCTTTTTTTTTGTTGTTCTTGTATACCATATCTGTTCTATTTTTTAAAGATTTATATTATTTTTATTGCAAAGTCACATATGCAGAGAGGAGGAGAGACAGAGAGGAAGATCTTCCATCTGATGATTCACTTCCCAAGTGACTGCAATGGCTGGTGCTGCTCCGATCCAAAGCCAGGAGCCAGAAGCTTCCTCCGCAGGCTCAGGGTCCCAAGGCTTTGGGCCATCCTTCACTGCTTTCCCAAGTCACAAGCAGAGAGCTGGTTGTGAAGTGGAGCTGCCGGGATTAGAACTGGCGCCCCTATAGGATGCTGGCGTGTTCAAGGGGAAGACTTTAGCAGCTAGGCCACTGCGCTGGGCCCCCTACCATATCCATTCTAATGGCAAGTCCTATTGGTTTACCTTCAAAATATGCCCTCAACCTGACCACTTCTCACTAATATAACTACAGGCATCCCCCAAGCCTCTGTGTACTTTTTCTGTTAGCCAAGTCACCATGGTCTCTTGGGCAGAGATCTGCCTGTTAACTAGACCCCACGCTTCCTTCTCTTTTGTTTCTTTACAGTCTATTTTCCTCACCATAAGCAGGATGGTTCCTTAAGAAGTTAAAGTAGGATGAATCAGTCTCCTACTTAAAAAACTCCTGCCATATAGTCCCCCAAAATCTAGCTTTATAGCCTGCAATGCAGTGAACTTAATCTGATATTTGTCTTATTGAACAGTGCTAAGATAATCTTATGTACACCAGAAGAAAGTATTTTTCTGTATAACACCCATTGGGAAATGCTGAAAATCAGTACTAAAGAAGTATTGCTTAAGGAAGACACTAAAGTTACAGATATATGAATCAGGAATAGCAATTAGAATACAAGGGAATTTAAGGATTGAAGTAAACCCATGAGCCGTAGAAAAAGGACATTATTGGTGACCTTAATGCTGCTGATGACAGCTCGTACTAATGGAACATTTATCATGCATGAGTCACTTGGCTGAGTAATCACACATGTTACCTTGTTTAATCTCACATCAACCAGCAAGGCAGAGCTGTTATCATTTCCTCTTAGAGATGCAAAAACGGCTTAAGGAAACTTTTCTAAGATAATCACCAACTAAATAGTGAAGTATGATTCCAAAGTGTGCTAGCTCCGTAGCAGGAGCTCTTCAGCATATAGTAGATGTTTCTCGATATTCACTGGTTTCTCATTCACAGACACAACCAACTGTGGATTGAAAATATTCATACAAACTGTAGCTGTGTTGATACTCTTTTAATCATGGTTCCCTGAACAGTAGAGCATACCAACTCTTTATGTAACATCTACATTGTATTAGGGTGTTATAAGTAATCTAGGAATGAATTAAAGTTGTTGTGCATAGGTTCTTTGCAAATGCTAAGCCGTTTTATAAGAGATAATTAACCACTTATGAATTTTGGTATCTTGGGGGGGTGGTTTCCTGGAACCAATCTCCTGTGAATACTGAGACAAGGAAAAACCGTACTAGGGTGATCAAATGGGAGCCTGCCCCAGTCATGTTTTCTTTTCAGTTCATTACAAGATTTTTGTTTTGTTTTCCTAAGAATATTCTTCAGTTGGATGTGTGCCACTGAATCAAGGCACAGGAACTGCAAAGGGTGGCACCAGTGAATCAAAAGAAATTGATGTTTTTCCTATGACATAGTATTGGTATGGCTCTTTGGCCTAGTCGTTAAGATACTAGTTGGGATATCCATATCCTGTACAGCAATATCTGGGTTCAAGTCCCAGTTCCACTCCAAACTGCAGCTTTCTGTTAATATGCAATCTAGAAGGCAGCAGATGACACCTTATGGTGTGCTGTGACTATCCACATGGGAGACCTGGCTCGAATTCTCATCTCCTGACTTTAGTCTTGGCTCAGTCTGGGCCATTGCAGACATTTAGGGAGTGAGCCAGCATAGAGGAGATCTCTGTCTCTTGGCAAGGTAGGAAAAGCAGCGGTAAGTGTGGAAATCAGGTTCCACTATGACAGGATGCCCAAAATATATATCCAGGGAGTAAAAGATTATTTCTTTGAAGGCCTCATCACAGATATTACTGACACCCAACGGTACTATCTGAGTGAAATAATTTTGTAGACCATTTATCTGGGGACAGTAGCCATCTCAGGATTTTGGAAACTCTTTGGGAACACAGTTTTCATGAGCAGAGGCTAAGGAGCTGGAGCTTGATTTGAGGTTGCTATGGCAACAGTGCTCTGCCTGTGTAAACTGCTCCTCAGGTTTTCCTAATCAAAGTCACTATAACTAGGACTAACACAGCTGAAACTTGTCAAATAAGGTGTATATTTTTAGCAGATTTGCTTTTCTTTTTAAGCTCGCCTTTTTAGCAAATCCATTAATCACATCTTTTATTTGAATTCAGGAGAGGAGAGGAATTGTGTTGTTTTAAATGCATCCTCCCTATTGCAGTGTAATTAAAGAGTTACCTGTGTCATACCTGAATTACTACTTTTCTGTGTTCCATTTTTTCGCATTCCCTAATAAAAGCAAGCACACTCAAGAGAAGTGGCTTAGTCCAAGTCTGAGGCAGGAAAAAGACAAGATGAGCCTGAGGAATCTTTTAGTCCCAGAAAGTAACAAAGTGATCAGATATGCACACACACATACGCAGGTTTAACAAAGGGTGATTGTCAAAGGGGCACAGAAGCAGCTGAAAGAGCTCCCAATGACCAAAGATGGAGCAAAGTGAGCCACAAAATACTTTAGTACCAAATTATATCCCAAAATGTCAAGTAAATTGTGAATTCATACTGATATAAATAGTTGAGTAATATGAAGAAGAGACAACTCTCCAGTGCAAAAGAATTCCAAATAGTTTATATAGATTTTGTACCCTCAAATAGGTAGCACTCTAGCTTCCTACTCCCCAGATTTGTGCTTAAGGAGAGCCTTCCATCCAGCCAGTGCAGTATGGAAGGTGATTGGAGAGTTAACTTCATAGTGGGGAGACATGAGAAACACCTTCTCTGCTAGGCAATCAGGTCAAGGTCAACATCATTGACAAATAATGTTGCTAGCACACACCCTTGGTACAATGTTGCACTAGGAGATTTTTCCAACTTTCCTGGTGACACTACTTTGCGTTTAAAATATTCTATCTTTTATTAAGGCTTTTATTTTCATGTTAAAATTTGTTTTCAGATTTGAGCCAATGAATTAGATATAAAGCATGATTCCTGCCTGTTGGCAACTGAGAAAGTAGTAGGGAAAAAGGTCTATAAAGCTTGTGATCCAGAATGGTACAAGACTTTGAGATTGAATAAAAAGCCCATATGCATAGTGAGTGCTAGTCTGAACATGAAAAGTTGTTAAGAAAATATGCTCTTAGGTTCATAAGAACAGGATTTCTGGAAGAGAGGCATTATCGGGGTTGCTTCAAGGCTCAAAAGGTTGAATTTGGGATTTGATTTTACCAGAAAATAAGATACACATTTTAATTTTTTTTGTAGGTTATGTATGTCAACCACCTTGAAATACAAAATAAAAAAATCAGTCATTTTGGAATCCTTTATGATAAAAAATGAAATTGATATTTCTGTTGATTAGTATGGTTGGAATCTATTAAAAACAAAGCAGAATAAATGGATTATATGTGATACCTTACATTCATTTTATGTGTAAACCTGTGTAAATCTTAGATATTTAATGTTTAAATGTTAATCTGGTTCTATTATTTTTCCTTTAGGTTTGGCGGCTGCCAAACTCTTATCTGAGTATGATATTAATGTTTTGGTTTTGGAAGCCCGGGACAGGGTTGGAGGAAGAACATATACTGTGAGGGTAAGTGATTTTGGTACTTATATATTAGGATTTCAGAAACTTCATGGAAAATGCATAATATGAAAAAGCTATATATGGATTACATTTTTGTAGTCCCTCAGATATAGTCTGTTGGAAAGGTTATGGTCTTAGAATGAGGAGACTGGGATCCTAGCCCCATACTGCCTATCATGCTATCTCAGATAAGGCCTGCAAACATACTACATCTCCATTTTTTTCATCTGACAATAAGATGAAATCTAGATATCCCTCAAGAATCTCCCTTCCATCTTCAAATTCTAATTGAAGACAACATTCAGTTATGTGAAAACAGGCTTGCCTGTTATGCCTATATGCCTTTGTTAGATATGATTTTTCTGTCATTTTCTGAAAAATATTCCTTCATTTTGGAGGTGGTTGTGAAGCTGTTGGTTAGCTATACTTTTTTTTTTTAGTCTCTAAAACCTCTTGCTTATTAAATAAAAACATCAGTCATGTTACAGATTTTCAGTTAAGAATGAGTTTCTTTGTTTAACGGAAATGAGAATTCCAACATAGTTGTCCCTATCTGTGATTTTGGCCCAGGCTGCTTTAGCATATTACATCATTAATATATGTCAGCACTACATGGGCACTGCTATTTTGTATTTGGCATGATATTATAATACCAGAGAGTATATGAGAAATAAATCTTGGGAGTTAGAGCTTAGCATTTATGAAGGCTGAGTGATGAGACGTAGACCAATAGAACATTTCTATTTTGTACAGAAGCTTTCTGTAAAATGCCTTCATGTAAAAGTAGTCATTTTACTTATTTAGTCTTTAATTTATTTGAAGAGGAGAGGTATTTTGAGAGAGAGATTTTGAGAGAGAGAGAGAGAGATATCTATTTGCTGGTTCATTTCCCAAATGCCCTGAATAGTTAGGGCTGGACCAGGCAGGAGCCTGGAGCCCAGAGCTCCAGCCAGGTGCATCCCAAGCAGAGTTTTAAGTGCCATGCCAAATGCCTGCCCTTTAAAGAGCATGTCAGTATTCTAAAGACGTAATGTTTGAAAAACTCCCAAGAGTCCTCTTGCTGTCTTAGTTAAAGCTTGGAAATTTCTTGGCATCCAGTTTTGTTCTTTGATCTTCAAATAGATGGTTTCACTGATGGTTAGTGAAGGGAAATATAAAGAGTTTGAGGGACTGATCAAAGAAGTCAGAGAAGCACTTTATTTGTGCTTTTTTGGCAGAATGGGCATTGTCAATTCCCTATTGAAATACATAAAAGTCTGAATAAGGTCACCTGTTCTAATCTGACAGGGAAGTCACATCCAGAATCAGCACCTACTCCCTGTTTTCTGCTGCTACCTTCTGGTGGGAAAAACCATCATATCTGCCAGATTGCTGGCACCAGCTGACTAATTTCCCTACTTTCATTCATCCTTCCACCCAAGAATCTATCCTTAGGCATAGAGAATGAATCTTTGAAAGCCAAACTTTGTTCTTCTCTGCCTTAAACCTTCCAAAAGTTTCTCTTTTTGTTCATAGGATAAACCAGCGTCTTTGCGATCCCTGTGAGGTTTTATCTGGCTGGGCACCTAGTAGTCTCTCTAATCTTATCTCTGGTTCTCCCTTCCTTGCCTATTTTTGTTATATCCACATTGGCTTCATTGTTATTTCTTTTTTTTTAAGATTTATTTATTTTTATTGGAAATACAGATTTACAGAGAGAAGGCAAGACAGAGAGAAAGATCTTCTGTCCACTGGTTCACTCCACAGGTGGCTGGAATGACTGGTGCTGAGCTGACCTGAAGCCAGGAACCAGGAGCTTCTTCTGTGTCTACCATGTGGATGTAGGGTCCCAAGGGTTTGGGCCATCCTCTACTTCTTTTCCAGGTCACAAGCAGGGAGCTGGATGTGAAGTGAAGCAGCTGGGACACAAACCGGAACCCATATAGGATCCTGGTGTATGCAAAGCGAGGGTTTAGCTACTAGGCCACCTCGCTAACCACCCTTGTTGTTTCTTCAATATAGTGTGCACATTTCTACCTTTAAGTCTCTGTGCTAGCTCGCTCTTCTGTCAGGAATGCTTTTTTCCTCGAGGTAATAAATGAGACAGGTTGTATAAAGTACATACTAGACAAACTGTAATATACAGAAACACATATACAACTTTCAAAGCAGCAGATAGGTAAAGCATCGACAAGATAGCAAAGATTCTCTGGAACAACACTGGAATGGATTGACCTACTTTTCTGTAGATGGTAAGGTAGAATTGCCAGCCACTGACGAAGCTGCTGGTAGACTGATTCTTACAAAGCTGAGTTTACATAAGATCAAGTCGAGCCCAGCAAAATGTTCGTGCATGACAGGACGGGGAGGTGTTGATCAACTCTTTGCTCGATCTAACAGAGTTGCAAAGACTACACCACATATACACTTCAGTGGAGCTTCAAATCATGCCAGGCATTAAAGATGGAATAAACTTATGCAGTACTATTAGAGTCACGGAGGCTAGACAAAAGTAAGCATAAATTTTCTTTGTCATCTCTTAGGATTCAAATTACTTTTTCAATTTTTTTTCAAGTGTAATGAATTATACACAACAAAAAACAATCAGGCAGCAAAGATAAAAGAAAATACACATGAGAACTAGTACAAGCCATAGTATAGAAGTAGATCATTAAGAAGCTATCACAAAAACAAAGAGGAATTATACCTCAGCAATGTTGAATTTTTAAATTAAATCATTGGTAAATACTGAATGGCCTAAAAAAGTGAAAAACCATGTTTAACAGGGGAAAGTAAATAATTTTAGTCTAATAGAGAGAGCTTGCATTATGCATAAATAATTTAGTAGGCATATGAGTATTTTAGTACCTTTTATGTCCTCTGTTATGAATTCTTTCTTGGAATTATTTTAGCATAGTACCAAGAGCCCATCATGGTGGGCTGACTTAAAATTTCATCTAGTGAAAATCAGAGTACAAAACAAGGTAAATTTCAGGGTAGCTTCTCCAGCAGTAACCCCAGAGAAGAGTATACATAGTGACTTAGATGTTTTGGAAAGAATCTAGACCGGCAGGACATACATAATTATTCATTACGTTGCTGAATGGGCCTCCCTGTTAGCTCTGGTGAAAATGCCTTATTAAGAGTGACAACAGGGCTGTGCTCCAGTTCTTGAATGGAGGAGAAGTTATGGCTGTTTTTAATAGCATTTTTAAAAAAGATTTATTTATTTATTGGAAAGTCAGATATACAGAGAGGAGGAGAGACAGAGAGGAAGGTCTTCCTCTCTGTCCGATGATTCACTCGCCAAGTGAGCACAACGGCCGATGCTATGCCGATCCGAAGCCAGGATCCAGGAACTTCTTCCAGATATCCCACACGGGTGCAGGGTCCCAAGGCTTTGGGCTGTCCTCGACTGCTTTCCCAGGCCACAAGCAGGGAGCTGGATGGGAAGTGGAGCTGCCGGAATTAGAACCGGCGCCCATATGGGATCCCGGCGCGTTCAAGGTGAGGACTTTAGCAGCTAGGCCACTGTGCCAGGCCCCAATAGCATTTTCTAAGAGAGATATGCAGCCTACTTAAATGTGAAAGAGCAGTGGAGTTCATTTTTCGTGACATATAAAGGCATTTTTCTCTTAGGTTTTAATTGCACTTCTGATCCCTTTATTTCTTTGTGCAGAATGAACAAGTCAATTATGTGGATGTTGGTGGAGCTTATGTGGGACCGACTCAGAACAGAATCTTACGCTTATCAAAGGAACTGGGTATAGAAACATACAAAGTGAACATCAGTGAGCGTCTTGTTCAATATGTCAAGGTAAGCCTGACTTTTCATGCAAATGACTAATGATGGAGCATTTTGTTTGAGAAAATATCTGATTTTACTTGTTTTGTTTTGTTTTTATTCAAAGCATAGCAATAGACTTCTTGGCCTTAAAATTGTATTCTACCTACCTTTTTCTTTTTCAAAAAGCCCTAAGGACTCCTGAAATCATGGTGGGAGAGCATACTTCGTCCCCCACCGTGGTCCTCACAGCCTCCCTACTGGAATAGGCACGGAAGGCTCTTAACTCCCTCCTGATGCAGCCAAAGGGCACAGGAGAGGGAAATTTATGATATATATCGCATGAATACACGTACAAACCCCTAGCCCTAAGCAACCCCTGAGCCCTAAGTCACCTAGGAGGCTACTCTAAGTCCCCAAGGAACGCAGTCCTTTGAGGCTACTTCCTTTAGCTTTTGAACTAGTTATTCAACCTCATTCTTATCTAACAGGTCTTTAACACTTTGTTTATTTCCTCTGTACCAGGCTTTGACTCTTGGGAAGTCTAACTCATTTGTGCAGCTTCCTACTGTTTAAACAAAAGACTGTTTAAACTCTAGCTGCTGACATCCACCCAAGAACTAGCAGCTGTTGCCAGTGTCATTTTTTTCTTACTAAAACCAAACAAGGAGCAAGTGACTGGGGTCTGAAAACTTGCCTTGAGAAATCAAGTTTCCAGTCTGACTGCAGCCCACTTCCTGCCATTAGTATTACTATGGCAGGGATCATTTATTCCTTCTAAGGTCAGGATTTCCACAGCAGTGATCACATCACTTCTAAGCAGGCACTTATCTCCACCTCACTTAGCCTCAGGCAAGCACTGTTGGTCTGGAAGCTGTAGAGCTTTGAGAATGTCCCTGGAGTTAAAAATAATAATTTTGTTTTGATTTGGTTGACAAGAGGCAGAGAAATTGAAAGACACACAGACAGAAAGGACTTTTGTCTACTACCTCCTCAAATACTTGCAAAACCTAGAACTGGGCCATTCTGAAGTCACGAGCCAGAAATTTGATCCAGATCTCCTATGTGGGTGACAGAAACCCAGGTACTTGGGTAACACACTCCAGGCCTCCCAGGGTCTGCATTAGCAGCAAGCTGCGATCAAGAGCTGGAGCCTCGTATTGAATCCAGTTAATGTGATCTGGGAAATGGATGGCTGTCTTAACTGGCATCTTGATAGACAGGCTAAACACCTGCTGAGTTAAGGATACTTGTATGCGCAAAGGATGCCCATTCAGGAAATCAGAAATCTTGGCAAACTTTGATAGCCACATGATTTGGAATGTTTGGGAGAATCTGTCAGTGACACATGTGAGAAAAAAAACCCATATCCTTAGGAAAACTGTGGGTTCAGAGGTTAGGGAAGGAATGAGGAAGGTATAAATAATTTTACAAATGTTGGGCCTGGCGCAGTAGCCTAGCAGCTAAAGTCCTCACCTTACAAGCATCAGGATCCTATATGGGTGCCAATTCTAACCCTGGCATCCGTGCTTCCCATACAATCCAACTTCCTGCTAGTGGCCTGGGAAAGCAGTTGATGAGAGCCCAAAGCCTTGGGAACCCCCCGTACCCACGTAAGAGACCTGGAAGAAGCTTCTGGCTCTTGTCTTCAGATCAGCTCAGCTCTGTTCGCTGCGGCTGCTTGGGGCATGAATCAGTGTACAAAGGATCTTCCTCTCTCTCTCCTCCTCTCTGTATATCTGACTTTCCAATAAAAATAAATATGTTTTAATAATTGTACAAATGTTTAGGATCATTGGTATCACTAGTCCAAGGTCACAAAGGAAAACTATTAGTAAATAAGAAGAGTAAAAGTGATAGCAGCTGACATTTATTGAGCCCTTTTACGTTATTTACATTTAATATGAGGAGGGAGGCCAAATGCTTTCCTAGCAATTAAGTTATCTTGTAAATTCACTAGCCTTCCGGCTGGAAGGGAGTTGAAAGTTATGATTCTCCTGGAATCTTGGCAACTCATGCATATAGTCTCTTTCTCCTGAAGAATCAGGTACTTAGATATTTCTGTTTACTAGAGGCTGCAAAAAAAAAAAAAAAAAAAACCCAAAACCCAGCAACAACTAAGTTCTTTCTGTGCATAAAGTCATTATGCCCACCCTGCTAGACAGGTGAGAAAGCTCAAGTTCAAAGATCTAAGCGACATGACAAGGCAATAGAACTACTAGCTGCTTACTAAGCTTTGATTGCATGCTTTTCATTATCCCAATACAATTGTGTCTTGGTAACCTTCAGGGACTGCTTCTGGGACACTCCCCCGCCTGTTGCCACCATTGCTACACGATATAAAAATCCACAGGTGTTCGAGTTCCTTATGTGGCATAGTATTTGCATAGACCTTGTTTACATCCTCTTGCATACTTTACATCACATCATCTCTAAACTGTTCAGTAAACCTAATACATATAATGTAAATGCCAGATAAATGTTTACTGTACTGTTTAGGGAATAAGGACAAGGAGTAAATTACATACGCAATTTCTTTGAACCATGGTTGGCTGAATATGTGGGTGCAGAACCTGCGAATGCATAGCACCAACTATTTCTGATCCAGAAAATAAAATTGAGTTCTTTTAAAAATTACTATTTTCTTTTTAATATTACTTTCGTCTTTGAGAGGAAGGCACTCCCGTGTGTGCCTCTGACAGGGTGGGAGGGTTGGGGTATGGAGGAAGTTGGGTGGGACACCTGCTTCAGTTGTTTCTTTTTCCCTTCTGTGTGAAGTTGAGGGTTCTTAACAGTGTGCTGAGCCTTCAGTGTTTGACAGAACATATGGCTGTTGTAAAGCATCTCACCATCCACTTCACTCAAATGTGTGTCACACAATGAGTAGATGCAGTTATTGAAAGACTACTGTCTCTGCTAGTTTAAGTACATATTTTAAAACTGGGGAAAACTGCACTATAGGTATGTCCTCAAACTAGGTGTCTGCATAGCTCCCCGCTCTGCCCACACTAAAACATGGTGCCAAGGTAAGATTTTAACTTTTCTAATTCAGCTCCTCATTGTTCTTGATGAAGGTAAGATTAAAATAAGAAAGTGCTGTTTCAAAAATTTTTGCTTTACCTGAAAGTTATTAACAAATCATAGCCTGCTGTGCAGTTTTTCTGATATGATCTTACACACTAATTATCTTTAGTGACGTTTAGGGCTTTCTAATATCTGTCTAATTTCTGGACTTCGCAAGGAACCCTGCTTCTAGAGCTCCAGGTGTGACCATTCTGCTTAAAGAGCGGCTGCTGCAAACTGCAGTAGAGGATGGTCTCATGGGAAGACCTCAGGAAATGCTACATAGTACATTGAATTCATAATTAAGTAGCAAGAATTTAAAGGGAGTGCTGAGTCACTTTCATTGTTGCTGCTGTTTAGTGCTTATTTAAGGCTAGGTCACCACTGTCCCTAAAGCCTGTTCCTACTAAGAAGCACAGCCTCAGCTTTCTGGAGGTGGGAGCTAGCTGCTCAACTTCCACTATACTTTCCTCTACAAAACAGTAGATGTGGCTGAGCTATTACTTACATAACCTGGTAGAAAAAGGCATCTTGTTAGGGCACTGGTCTTGATAGCCTGAGGCTGCTTTCAATCATATAATTCTTAACTTTTGGTGGTTTGCTATCACATAGCCATGCACATTAGTATAAGAGTTACATTTTTTTAAGGATTTCTTTTATTTGAAAGGCACATTAACAGAAAGAAGAGAAACAGAGATCTTCCATCCACCAGCCCACTCCCAAAATGGCCACAATGGCCAGAGCTTGGTTGATTTGAACACAGGAGTCTGGGACTTCTTTTGGGTCTCCCACATGGGTTCAGGGGCCCAAGAACTTAGGCTGACTTTGGCCACTTTCCCAGGCCACCAGCAGGGAGCTAGATTGGAACTAGAATAGCTGGTATTTGAACCCATATACAATACTGACACTGCAAATGGAGGCTTAACTTACTACGCCATACCAGTCCCTAGATGAGGTTTTCATTACTGAACTTGCAGCATGTGTCAGGTTTGGTGATAAGACTCATGCTTTACTTTTACTTTGCACAACAAATAGCACACATTAAAATTGTAGCCTCAATAGTCGATCTCTGAAGGTCAGCATCATTCCCATAGTAATGATAAGGATGGCTCTTCTTTATTGAACTCTGTTCCAGGCCCTGTGCCAGGATTGTCACCCTTATCAGGATCCTAAGTTAGGACCTGTAGTACCATATCATAGTTCAGTGGTCAAATAACATGCCAAGTGAGTAAATTTAGGTCAAGGTGTTTGGATTTTTTCTGTATAGTCTCTTACTATGCCAGAGTGTCATGAACTGTGGACTCCAGGAGGCTCCAGTAGAGTTTGTACTTGTCCTGGGCTTTTGTGGCAGCTCTCTTCCCCACATGCAGCGCCGGCAATCATTTTGGTGTATTCTTTGTCTTAGAAGCCTGAAAGAGCAGTATAATTACCTGTTATGATATTAGAATAGTAGTCGGTATAGTGGGTATTTTTATGAAGATTGTGAAACTGTAAACAGAGAAGGCTATATGAGGAATAAACAGGAAGATGCTCATTCTGTTATTCCAAATAAGATTGTTCATGAAGGCTTTTCTGGTGAAAAATCACTCTATTTAAATGCATCTGAGTTCTCACTATTCTCTTCAGTTCTAGTGAAAAAAAATGAACTTTTCCCAACATGTTAATGTATGCAGTTACTAATGCAAATTGTCTTTCTGACACTCTGCATCACCACAATCTAATATAATGTGTTCATTTCTGTAAATAACACTGAAATGAAGTGAGCAAATCACAGAAAGGTTGTCATTGTCAAGATAATCCAAGCCACATTCTTTATGATCCAGATTTCTTCAGTTCTTAAATCTGCCCATTGTGCAACCTTAAAGAATGTCAAAATTATTTCTTATGTCAGCAGTCTGTAGTGCATGTAGCTTCAACCCACACAAGGATGACTTTTAGTATTTGCCAAATAACTATTCTTCATATTTGGTAAAAATTGATTTACAGTATGAGTTTTGATATGACAATGTGCAGATCCAAGTGCAAGCATCTTAGCTGAGCACTGGGGATAGCATATTTTTTAGTGATGCTTTCCCCACCTTCTCCCTTCCTGAGGAGACTATGCCTATCTACTTTGTTCATCAAAGGTTCACATCATTATTTTAAACTCATCCATCAGTTCAATAAATATTTACTTTGAACCTGATGTTCCAAGCTACAGATACAATGGTAAACAAAAGGTGGGCAGATGGAATTAAATAGAGTGGGAGAAGCGTGGCATCCCACTTGTGACCCTAAGCTAGCAAGCTTTCTGTCCCATTGCACTCCACCCCAAAGATTTTCAGCCCTTATTCTTAAGAATAAGAGGGATGCAGAAGGATGTGTAGGGATGCAGATTCATCATACCTCCCATAGCTACTTGCTACTGACTTAGGGGTATGGGGCTTGTCTATTTAGGTGAAGAAATCTCCTAATGTCATCTAATGGATTCATCTCACAAGTCCAAGAATTTCCAGTGAGTGCCAGTAGCTGTGTCCTCTGCATCATCCTTATTATACTGAGAAGTTGTTGGCTTCTGAAATAGACAATTTTATTAATAAGCATGAGCAAAATTGGAAGGAAACAAGCTACAGGTGGAGTACTCTTTGAGAAGGGAAGCTCACATTTTATTATTTCCCAAGTTCTGGATGATGATAGATTGTCCTTGTGTGCATTGTAAAACCATCTAGCTTGAGCATAGAGACTGTTAATGTCCCTTTCAGTGAACAGACTACTTTTAGAGTAGAGGTTACAGATTCCATTAATCACTACACAGGCTGATCCTTGTTCTATAGATTTACATATTCTCAGGCCTGTCAGTTGTCCTTGCTTAAACTTGGGACAAAGTGTCCACAGACTTGGGTACTTGTTGTAAAGTTGAACTGAAAAGTAAGCCAAATTACCTAAAGCAAAGGTTGTTTCTTTTTTTACTAGCTTCATATGGCATACCAGTATCTTCTAATATTATATTAGAAGAACTCACTAAGGAATTTTCCTACTAATAGCAGCTGCCATAAAAGATCAAGAGAAGTAGAAAAAAATGTGCCTGCTTTAAGTGCCATAGCCTTGGTATGGTGAAAGCAAAGACTTATCTTTTTGCCTTTTGTCTAAGAGGTATCTGAGGGCTTTGGTTGCTTCACACGTGTAAACTACTTATCTTTTGTGTACTCCTGGGTATGTTCCTTTCCTTTTCACAGGGGTCAAAACACAGGTGGTATTAACATACAACATGTGTGCCAAGGCCAGGGCACGCATGTGTACATGCATGCATGTGCACGCGCTCACACACACACACTTACTCCAGTCCCAGAGATCAGAGATCCTGATACATCTGAGGCTAACAGGACATCAAAGCACAGATTCCTTGCTGATGCCAAGATCATCTGTGGGCCCCCTCCTCAGCCTGGTGTATGCACTGCAGGTGCAGCTTAGAACTCTGGTGATGCTACTAACTTTGGCCCCTGGTTTGCCAACAGCCTGGCATGTACACATAGGGTGCAGCCTGGACTCCAGGCAGCACCAGCTTCAGCCCTTGCTCTGCCATTTTTCATTATTATTATTTCAAAGGCAGACAGAGAGAGACAGAGAAAAAGTCTTGCATCTTCTGGTTGCCTCCTCAAGTGCCAACAACAGACAGGGCTGGGCAAGAAAAACCAGGATCTGGGAACTTAGTCTAAGGTCTCCCACATGGGTATATAAGGGACCCAAGTATTTGAACAATCGCCTGCTACCTCCCAGGGAGCACATTAGAAGGAAATTGGAAGCAGAGCTAGGACTGTAACCTAGGTCTTCTGATGAGATGTAGATGTCCCAAGTGGCATTTTAACTACTGCATCAAATGCCTATCCCTAGATTCTGATTCTTGTGCAGTAAATTCCTGACCCATTTATATAGTGTAAACGTTTTTATGAATATTGTGAGTTTGAAGTGATTTTTGAGACTATATCCTGTGAAATGGATATAAATAGTATTGTTTTGAATCTAAAAGGTAGATTTTTAAATGATCCCAGCTATATATGTTTAAAAATATTCTCTATAAATTCTTGCTCTTTGGATAGTGGAGATGGAACTGGTCCTGAATCCCCTATTAGATTAATTACTAAAAAAGATTTGCCCTTGAGTTTGTTTTATCAGTGAATGTCATTGAGTTGTGGACACCTTTTGTAAATTTTTACAGTGCCAGTTCTTGCAGAGGAAGGGGAATTGCTTGATTCCTTTTTATGCTTTCCTTGGATTTTCCTAATCTAGATCATAATACAGGTAGTGTTAGGGATGTGGAAAGGGGGCACTTAGCTAGGAATGGAGCAAGACATTTCACAACAGCTACTTTGAAAATAAATTAACATTCTCACTTTCTCCTTGTTTTTCACATCTTCTGTAAATAAACTTTGAAACTATAAATTTTATACCACATATTCTTTTTTAAAGAATGATGCGATATTTACTTTAAAAATACATAAGCTCTCCAGATAGTAACCGTTCAGTAAGCAATTTTTCCTGCTGTTGATCCTGCTCTTCCTACAGCCATGTACTCCAGGTTTCTATGCCAACAGCTGAAATGAAGGGCTTTTGAGAGTGAGTGTGTTCTGGAATACTAAGTGTTTTGTCACTGTTGCTAAGCACTGTTCTTGATTTAGCCAGTAGATTGTGTAAAAAGGTAAAAGCTGTTGTTTTGTGTTAGTTTGTCTTAATGCTTAGCAGATTTGACCCTTTACTTCAGAATGCTTTTTTGCATAGGGGCATTTAATTTTTTTGAAGATGTATTTATTTTTATTGGAAAGGCAGAATTACAGAGAAAGGAGAGATCTTTCATCAGCTGGTTCTTCCAGAAGAAGAGAAGTTTAGCTGCCCCATGAATGCACATTGACCAGCTAGAAAGTCCTTTTGTCATTGCATTGTCCTACCATGTAGCAGGATTAGTGCTGCTATGTAGCCCTATTTCTCTAATGTGAACTCAGCTTTTTTATTTCTGTGGCAAATTTAGCGACACAGAAAACCTAGATGATATTTTAAAAATTTCAGTTAATTATCCCTACTTTGAAATAACACATTGCAATAATGTCAATATTTTATATATAAACACTCCAGTTTTATTTTTGTAACATGTCATTTCTGTTTTGCTTCGAGTTTAGATTTCATACAACCACAACAAGAAACTTTTAAATGGAATTAGGGAAAAAATTGAGTGTTAATTATGGTTCAGTGTGGTTAATGCTTTGATCTTGGGGCTGCAGGACTGAATCCTTTTTGCTTAAAAGATTTTCCTCATGTTATTCCCTTTCAAACAAAAGGAATGATTACTGAAGTCATCCATTTCCTTTCATTCCCGGAGCTTGCCTATAATTTGTCAGAGTTAAATGATATATAATGAACTTTGAGCTAAAATTTAATTTTGTGTGTTTGCAAAGTATCCAGTGACCTAGTTCTACAGCCATATAAATTTCTCTGAACAACAAAAAAATCAGACTTCAGAGACAATGGGAGGAAATCACTGTGGCTCTCACTTGCTGGCCAGCAAAATCCATATAATAATTTGCACATGCACCACCAGAGTAGTCCTGAGTATCTATGACTTTTTCTTATCTGTAAATGTTTTAAAAATGCTTTTCTGATGTGCAAATTCTGGGAAGATTGTTCTGAGAGTGCTGGCTTATAGTCCATGCTACCTCCTACTCCCCGCAGAGGCATCACGACAATAACTTTATCCAAGAGAGGGATACCGTTAGTAGCCTACCTGGTAAGAGGTACTTCTTGGCCCTCAGTCCTCTCCACCTGCTCTGACACTTTTTCACTAGACTGCGCTGTTACAGGGAGAAAGGATCCAGAGCAAATACAGCACAGAGCCCAGGATATATTCACAGTTTTAGTAGGTATGCAGACAAATGCCAGCTCATTCCTGTTTGATTTAGTGTGGTGAGATTATACATCCTATTGTCCAGGAAGAATACAAGAAAGTATTTTCCCATGGGTAGTGTTTGAAAAGTAAATATTCTACTTATCACAGCTTTACTTTCATCTCTTATTTTCCTGTGTTATTTCAAGACTTTGCTAGTACAAACCAGAATGTGAAGAAAGAATGCGTAGGTGAATAGTGTTTTCTAAACAGCATTAATCTCAAAATGCCTTGCAGGAGAGGAGGTTTACTAGTTACACAAAATTTACAAGTGTTCTCTATTCTGTCCCTGACTTTGCAAGTCAAGATTCCCTTAGCAAATTAGAAGTTTTATAAGGCCCAGCAAATGGAAACATTTGCATATAGTGTCCATAAATATCGTAGTGAGAGATACTAATGTAAGAGAAGTTGCATTGGAGATTTAGGTTTCCTAAAGATTGAGGAATTCCATCTTTCTCTGTTGCTTGCAACAGCTAGTATATAGTGAATTCTAGTGAATTTGATGGTAATGATTATTTTGACCATTTTTGGAAAGGATTATATATGGAACTGATATTAATGCTAAACTGGCATTCCATTTAGCAAAGAGAGGAAGTCATTTGTGTAGAAGATGACTAGACCCAATCCGTGACATAGGGGAATAAATGTGATACAGGATGGGTATGAAAGCAAACATTTCATTTTCCCTACTTCATCTTTTCACTTAGCAGATACTTCTTGTAACTCTACTACTCACAAGTCAGCATTGGAGATATAAATACACAGGAAGCATAGTCCCTGTTCCAAAGTACATTGAGGTGGATAGAGAAATAAGGCATATTCACAAATCAGTTCATTACGGTAGTGAGAATAGTTAGGGCCATGAGTGACAATTGCTGATAGGATTATGAAATAGGCAGCTGCTTTGAAAAAGAACTTGGCAGCTCTGTCAAATGGTGTGGGGAGTAAAAGCGATTACAAATGAGTAAGCTTCTACTTGAAGTGATAAAAAGGCTTTAAAATTAGCTGAGACGATGGTTACAGAGAGAATATACTAAATTCCATTGAACTGTACATTTTAAATCAATGAATTATATATAAATATATGATATGTTAATAATGCAGTTAAGCAGCCATCTATCCTCACAGTATAACATTTTAATATTTTACCTGCCTATTTCTACTGTTAGTGATATTTGCGAAAAAGGAACAAATATTAAAAAAACCTTTAATTTCCTGTAATTACCCAAGAGCTTCCAGAACAATTTGTATTGTTTCTAGCTTAATTTCCTTGCTTGCTTTACTTGAATTCCTTGAGAAAGATACCATGCTTATTCTTTTAAAAACCATCCTTTTTAAAGATTTATTGATTTTTATTGGAAACTCAGATATACAGAGAGGAGGAGAGACAGAGAGGAAGATCTTCTGTCCATTGATTCACTTGCCAAGTGACCACAATGGCCAGAGCTGAACTAATGCCAAGCCAGGTGCCTAGAGCCTCTTCCGGGTCTCCCATGTGGGTGCAGGGGCCCAAGGCTTTGGACCATCCTTGACTGCTTTCCCAGGCCACAAGCAGGGAGCTGGATGGGAAGCAGGACTGCCAGGGCTAGAACTGGTGCCTGTATGGGATTCTGGTGCGTGCAAGGCGAGGACTTTAGCTGCTAAGCTACCTTGCCTGGCCCAAACCATTCTTTAAATTTTTTAAAAAAAATTTTTATTTGATAGGCAGATTTTACAGTGAGAGAAGGAGAGACAGAGAGAAAAAGACCTCCCATCCACTGGTTTACTCCCCAGATGGCCACAATGACCAGAGCTGAGTGATCTGAAACCAGGCACCAGGAGCTTCTTCTGAGTCTCTCACATGGGTTCTGGAAACCAAGGGCTTGGGCCATCCTTTGCTGCTTCCCGAGATTATAAGCATAGAGCTGGATCAGGAGTGGAGCAGCA
The DNA here is from genome assembly GCF_017591425.1 of Ochotona curzoniae. NCBI lineage: Eukaryota > Metazoa > Chordata > Mammalia > Lagomorpha > Ochotonidae > Ochotona > Ochotona curzoniae. The sequence goes on along the minus strand of NW_024465023.1, from coordinate 11,835,216 downwards.
TGAACACAAATTGGTGCCCATATAGGATGCCAACATTTAAATCTCTCTGTCATTCCCTGACCCAGTACCTGAGAGAACTAGCTTACTGTGCTACCACACAGGTCCCTCAAACCATTCTTTCTTTATGCTCATGGCCTCTTCTATTTCTGGAGGGCAATAGTTCCCCTTTTCCAGAAATGGAACTGCAAGATTCAGGTGCCACTGTGTTGGCTGGCAACCATGCAAGTCTTTAGAAAGGAGCTGAGAATGTGATAAAATATCAGGTCATGAGCAAGCATGCAGGAATGTGTTATCAGTCTTTGAATGTGTGAGAGTTTGGATAACAGTTTGGTAATAATAAATATAGAGGGAGTAGAGGTAGAAAAATATAAACCACAATATAGTGCAAATATAATAATAACAAACAGATGGCAGCTGAAGTTCTTTGGGGAAATAGGAAATGAGTGGATGGAGAAAGAGGAAATGAGTGTGGATTCTACCCTGGAGGCTTTGGTAGATGGGTGAAGGGAAAACCAACACCATCTGCTGGGGTGTGTCAGATGAAGCCAAATATTAATGGGATGGCTATGTCCCTTCAGTTATGGCTAAATGGAGCTCACTGGAAACATTAGAACTCCGTCTGGGTCTCCCTTATGAGTGACAGGATCCAGGTACTTGAGCCAACTTCCACTGCTTTCCCAGGTGTATTAACAGGGTGCTGGATCTGAAGTGTAACAGCCAAGACATGAATTGATACCCTTATGGACAGCAGCTTAGCCAATGTGCTACAACACCAGCACCCTAAGTGCTTGCTTTATTTAAAGCATTGTTAAGGACTACAGAAAAGAAACCTCAAAAGATCACTCTGTGGAGAGGGATGGTGGTCAGTGCTATGGTACATCATGTTAAACTGCCATCTGCAGTACTGGCATCCCTTGTGGGCACTGGTTCAAGTCCAGGCTGCCATATTTCTGATCCAACTCCTTGCTGTTGTGTCTGGGAAAGCAATAGAAGATGACTCAGGTACTTGGGCCCCAGTACTGGATAAACCTTCTTGCTTCAATCTGACCCAGCCCTTGGCCATTGGGCCATTTTGATAATGAACCAACAGATGGAAAACTTCTCTTTCTCTTCCTCTCTCTATATGCTCCTGACCTTCAAATATATAAATAATATAGAAATATATGTTTTTTGAAATTCCCCTTGGGGCCATCATTGTGGTATAGCAAATTAAGCTACCACCAATAATGCTGGCATATTGTATGGGTGCCTCTGCAAGTCCCAGCTGCTGTACTTTGAATTCAACTCCCTTCTAATACACCTGGGAAAACAGCAGAAGATGGCCCAAGTGCTTGGTCCCCTACACGCTTGTGAGAGACCCAAATGGAATTTCATCTGTTGTGTCCATTTGGGAAGCAAACCAGTGGATGGAAGCTGTCTCTCTCTTTCCCTCCTTCCCTCCATTCCTCCCTCTGCCTCCCTCTCTTCCTCCCTACTTCCCTTCTCTTTTTCTCTCTCTCTGTAACTCTACTTTTCAAATAAATAAGTTTTTAAAAGATCTCTTACCAATTATGTCTAATGCAGTGGGACTATTCTGGTCCCAAACAATTCATATGGGCTAGACAGGCATATTCCTAAAACAATCCAGAAATAAAGCATCTGTTTATTTTCAAGATGATTAAACAAAGATATTTGGCAGCTTTCCCAGTGACCTTTGATACTTTAATAATATTCCCTTTTGCTTAAAGAAAAATGTAAGAATACAGATGCAGTTCTGTAATGTGCCAATCAGTAAATGCTACTTTATACTACAAATTTGTCTTTTCTTATAGGACAAATAATAAAAAGTTTTGTGTGAGCCGTAAATTGTCATCTCCTGGTAACAACTTCTATTATTATGAACACTGGTAGAAGAAACTGGTTTCTCAAGAGGACTTAAGTATTTGGGGCACAATTCCAAGGACATTGTGTTCTGCTAAACATCAGCCATTTCTACTATGTCAGTTCTAAGGCACTTTGGAAAGATAGTAAGATTTCGGAGTATAGGCATAAAACATAAGGAGATAAAAACTCTGGAGTAATAGTCAAGTTTGTTACTGAAGAGCAGTGATCATTTGCAAGTAGTGTTCAAGAGCTTCTGCCATGCATACCCTTAGGTCACAGAAACTTTTCTTGCTGAAAAGTGGCTAGAGATTGAAAACTGGCTGACATCTTGGTAAAGGTAGTTCTCATTCAGCTAAGAGACATCCCCTGGCCTTGGTTCTAAACTACATTATGTATATTCTCTCTCTCTCTCAACTACTTTAAGGATTCTCTCTCTCTCTCTCTCTCTCTCTCTCTCTCACACACACACACACACACACACACACACACACACACTCACGCACACAAAGTAGTCTCAAATTGTCTAATATAGGAGTAGGCAATGGGAACAAGGAGCCCTTCTGGACACTTTGTAAGACAGAGGCAGTGTTGTGTGGTTGCCGGCACCCCATACACATGACATTTCTTTAGCAGGTTTGGATTTTCTGTGAAATAAGAATTCAGAAATGGATAGTTGCAAAACTAGAGAACGAAATCCTTTATCTACTTGGTGCCTCTGTCGAGCTTTCTTAGAGTGGGGCTTTTGTGATCTTTTAAAAAAAAATTCCATGGCACCTGTTCCTAGAAAGATTACCAGACTACCTTCTCTTCTTTGCTTGCACTTCTGCCACCTTTTTGTTATGAAGGCTCAGATCATGGAATCATAAAGACCTTTCATGGAATTATGTTCAAGTTGGCATTGTTCTGTAAAGAACTGCATTAGGAATGTGGAATACATTTTGTTAAACTGTAATGCTTTTCCTAATGTTCCTAGTGACTGAGAACATGAAAGTTTTTAATAAGACTTTTGAAGCAACCAGTTTTGTAGGAAGATATTCTTTGAGTATAAAATGTACATTCTACCCAGGAAAATACATACTTTTTTCAGATTTCTCTTAAGGGAAGAATTATAACAAGAACCAGCTATTCTGAAGACTGCCCAAGCCATTACTTAGCACAGCTTCTGTCCTCCCCATAACTATTTTTGTGTTCTATGTAAAATGTCTCTACCCATTTTTCTCAGAACACACGTTAGCCTTTTCCAAAATTGGCCCTCTTTCTTCAGCAGTCAACTTACATCCCTAGGGAATTTTAGTTTCTATTTTTACTTCCTAGAAATGGGAAACATGCATGTGGAAGACATAAAAGTTTCACATTTCAAAGTTTCTCTTTCTTTCAGATGAGAAGCTTAAAATATCTCTAGAACAAAGCTATCTCCCCATTCCATCAACCATATAGAAGTCAGGAAAGCATGTTTTATGAGCTTAGGCTTTGGGAGCAGGAAATTTCCGTTCTGCTATTTACTAGCTACTGTCACTGGGCTTTAGTTTCCTCATTTATAAAATAAAAACATCAGTAGTGCTTGCCTCCACAGGACTGGAATGTGCATTACATGAGATAACGCATATGAGGAGTTTTAGCTGGTGTCAGGCATGGGAAAAAAAACTCAATAAATGTTAGTGATGATGGTGGCGATGATGATAAAGGATTTGGTGTCTTGAAAAGTTGTACTGCAGCATTACAACATGACATTTTCTGATAGAAATCAGATCGCACAATCTGCTGAGGTTATTTGATTTTTGTTATGTGCAAGGGAAAATTACTTCTTTTGTCAATTAATGGCTGCCATACATTCTTACTCAGCTGGACAATGTGTGTGTGTGTGTGTTGTTATACCTTGTGGTGATTTAGAGTTTTTTTATGTGCTTTTAAAAAATGCAACTTTTAATATCATGCAATACACACAAAAGGGCTTCTATAAATACTTTTTTGACTAATAATCATATTTTTTTACAAAATTATCATAGTAAACATAATCTTGACCTTATGAATATTTAGAAGACATTTATTTAGTTTGTTAATTTTCGTTTTCTTTGAAAGGTAGAAAGAGAGACACACAGAAAGATTTTCAATCTGTTGATTCATTCTCCAGTGCCTGCAAGTTTTTGCAGGCCAGGTCAAAGGCAAGATGCAGAAACCCCATCTGGGTGGGTCTCCCACATGAGTGATAGGGACCTGAATACCCGAGCTGCTGCTTCCCAGAGCACAGATAAGCAGGAAGTTGCAATCTGGAGTGAAGCTGATTAGGAATGCGGACATCTAAACTACTGGACCGGATATTCTCCCCAAGACATTTTTTTTTTTAGAAGTAGAAGGAATTAAATTAGCAGAGAAGATCACAGAAGCTACCTTGACCTGCTCTTCTTTTTATAAGTATTCACATTCCACTCACTCTGTTTTTTTACTTAAAACAGGGCCTGTCACACAGTAAAATGAAATAATTGCCAATAATGAAACATCTTCATGTTAGAGGTCTTTGTACCAAGCCATGGAATCCAAGTTGGGGTGACAGGAAGTAATCTACTGAAAGACTGTGAGAGACCCTACAGAACTGACATGAAACTGGAGGATGAGCAGAGAGCAGGAGAGGTCTGGCAAGTTAGAGGCAGGAGCAGGCACTGTAGTCATTCTAGCAAGGAGCATCTCCTAGCACACTGCCACAGGAAAAGAGAAACCACAGACCCTTCTGTCTTCTATATCTGGGAGACTATTCCAGGGTCACACAGCAATGGGAAAACTTTTGCTAATCTCACTGTAATTGAGGCCTATATAGCTAAATTATATTCGCTACATTTAAGGAAATCCTTTTGCCACAGAGGATATTGTCACTTTGAAAATGGCTGACTTGGGCCCAGCGCAGTGGCGCAAGTGGTTAAAGGTCCTCACCTTGTGCGCCCGGGATCCCATATGGGCGCCGGTTCTAATCCCGGCAGCCCTGCTTCCCTTCCAGCTCCCTGCCTGTGGCCTGGGAAAGCAGTCGAGGACGGCCCAAAGCTTTGGGGACCCTGCACCCGCGTGGGAGACCCGGAAGAGGCTCCTGGCTTTGGATCAGCATAGTATCGGCCCGTTGCGCTCACTTGGGGAGTGAATCATTGGACGGAAGATCTTCCTCTCTGTCTCTCCTCTCTGTATATCCGCCTTTCCAATGAAAAAATAATAAAAATAAATCTTTAAAAAAAATGGCTGACTTAAACTGGTTATTTTGTTTCGTTTTGTTTTTGGAATGCTTCTTAGTTTCTACTGCTTTTCAATTGCTTACTCTTCCTTTTATGTACCAGGGGAAAACTTATCCATTTCGTGGTGCCTTTCCTCCAGTATGGAATCCCATCGCCTACCTAGATTACAACAACCTGTGGCGCACCATGGACAACATGGGAAAGGAGGTAAAAGTATCTGTTGACTTTGCACATGGCCCATTACTGAAATAAAATGGCAACTTAAAAAAATATTATTATTTTATTTTGATGATCTTTACATAGTTATTAGAGCACAAAGAGTCAAGGGCTACAGGAAAGTGGGTAAGACCATTGTTTCCACATTCTCTTTGTTCTTTCCTATATCTGAGGGAAGTGGGGAGATAAAGGGAGAAGCCACACCCACCTCCCAACCATCGCAGGGTCCCCGATATGGGGCATGCTCCGAGGTCACTGCTCAAGTGGTCCCAATAGTTCAACAGTTCTGAATTGCTGCCAGTCTTGCCATTCCAAACACAATGAAATCTCTTCAGAATCCACTGGCTGCTATAGTCCACCTTAGAGTTTCCGTTTACTCAAATTTTCACTGCCAACACTTGGCTGGGGTACTTGATCAATTTGTTCAGTCCTGCCATGGTACCAGTGTCCTCTGCAGGCTCTAATGTACTGCCATATCTTCCATGTGCACCTGGATATGCTGTCCACTGCTCCATCTGAGCCACTGAGGAGGCTCAGCTCTGATACATGCACTGCATGATCAGACCATAGAACTTTCATGGTTGGGGTTCTGATTCCAGCAGTTTAGTTTGAGGGATCCCCATAGAAATTTCATCTGAGGTGATTCCAGACCTGATGATTGTGTGTGTTTGCCAGTACAGGGTCCAGCACAGTCCATCGCCTCAATCAGCTTATGCACACATTGATGGTTACAATTGATGGGTCAGTTCTACCCTCAGCCCTGTCTTCTACACAAACCAATGGGTGCTGGAGCCCAGCCCAATTCTGCCCAACATACACTTGGCCCTCACGCAAAGCAGTGGGAGCTGCAGCCTAGTTACAGTGACCCTCAATAACCCTCATCATGCCCTCTGCCCTGGTTCCCGTGCTTGCCAGTATGTACAGTCTGTCCCATATCCCATTCATTTCTTATACATGTCAATGGGCATTGAAGCCTAGTTCAATACAACCAGCCCCATTATCAAGCCCACACACATGCTGGTGGGTGCTACTGTCTGTTTAGCCATGCCTGCCCCAGTCCTGGTTTTTATGCTCACCAGTTGGAGTGGCAACCCAAGAGAAAGGTGCCCACTATTTCCCTACTGGGCCCACTCCACCCCTGGATTTTTCACTCTCCAGGTGGTTCTGTAGTTTGACTTGACAGAATTCCCTGCCCTCTCTCCCCCCAACCCATGCCAGCATCTGCCAACTGATGCTGCCCAACCAACCCACACTCACTCTGGCTTGTGCATGCACCAGTAGGAACAGTCAACACAACCTGACTTTTCCCTCATCCAGCTCACATGAGGCCAACAGATGTTACTGTAGTCCTACCTGGCCTGTTCTGTCCGCATCCCAACTCGTGCTCTCCAGTGGGACTGGTGGTCCAGCAGGGGAACCCCATGCAATGGCAACTGTATAATATCCATCCAAAGTAGTACAGGGAACATTGCACTGTATATTGATGCATTTTTTTTCTAACCCATAAGAACTGTGGAATCTGGTAGTATTTCTTTTTTGACAAATGATGAAAATGAGTGACCAAAAGTTATGTTATATCTAAGACTACACAGTATAGAAACCAGGATTCAAATACCCTCTCTCTGATACTGATGCCTGTGGGCCTTTAAGTAACTGAGCATTTAAATGACATATTTTTTTTCTTATATATCTCGACTTTTTTCCATTTAAACTAGCCTTTTCATTTTACCAGCTTTACTGAGAAATAATTGACAAGTAAAAGTTATATCTATATGTGGTGTACAATAATGACTTTTGATATATGTATACTCCAGTTTAGCAGCTAAGAATCAGAGAGAGTCAACTGAATCAAGGCATACATATGTCTTTCAAACTAATTTTTGGTACCTGTGTTTCCTGTATAAAACATTTTATTTACAAACTTACCTGGGTACCCATGAAAAATATCATAAAATATTTATGAATTAATTAAACTGATATATATCAAGGGCTACCAACACACTGCCTTCTCAGTGAGCTCTAGATTACAGAGATGTAGTTTAAATAATTTTATAGGAGCAATACATGTTACTTTAAATAGAATTCACACATATAAAATACACAATCCAGTATTGAGAATTGTTTGACAGTCACAGAGCCTTCATTTTTCCATTGCTACTCTTTAAGTTTCATTTGCTAGTTGATTACCATTGTCTCATGCTTCTATAGTTAGTAAAGGAGAAAAAGAGTTGCTGCCCCAACGATTTTTTTTCTTGGCCACAGGCTCCATAATTTCACACTCTGAAATGTAATTTAGCATCCCCAAATGGGTATTAATCCTCAATAATAGTAAACATTGATAATGATCATTGTCATAATAATCCAATTACATACAAAATCATGCATTAATCAATATAAATATTATAGCTAGCAAAATATAAATACTATAAATATTATTGTTTTGGCAGTAGCATTAAGGCACAGAATCCAAACAGCTCTTTTCCTCCCTGATCTCCATGTACAATTCTGTGCCAGTCACACATTCCAATAGAGACCAGGAGACCAGGAGACCAGTTTTCAAAGTTTCTCAGGTGGGCCTCTCAGCTGGGCCATGACACTGACCATTACTTGGGATCTCTTTTCACTGCAGATTCCAGCAGATGCTCCTTGGCAAGCACCTCATGCTGATGAGTGGGACAAGATGACCATGAAAGAACTTATCGATAAAATATGCTGGACAAAGTAAACTTGACCATTTTAAATTTGCTTTTATATCTTCCATTCCTGTGTTTTCTACTATGTTTTGTGCCATATTGCTTTTCTTAATAATTTACAGGAAGTTTGTTGAGAAGAATCCTAATATTCTTTCAGTCAGTAGCAACTTTGAGACCACTTTAGACATTTCAGAGCAGATTTCAATGGGAAATAAATCTGTGCCCTAAAAAAATAAGTAAATGAGGTAGAATTTCTTTTAGTAAAAGTGTTGTGAGCTTAATAAAACCAATAATTGTGTTTTACACTTTATAAAGATTGGCCACAAAAGCAATTTGTAAAAGTTTAAAGTAAGTCCACATAGATGGCTAGTCCTGTATAAATAGAAAATATAAACTATATGTGTTCAAATCTGTACTAATAATGTAATTACTTACATTTCAGTAATATAGTTCTCCTTGCTTAACAAGACAGTATGTACTTCACTAGGCACTTTTGCCATTGGGTAGGCATCATAGAATGTAATTCACATGAACAAGGACATCTATAGCATCCCTAGGTGTTGTATTCTTTTGAGGCTATCATCATACATATAGTCCCTCATTGACGAAAACACCGTTTTTCAGTGCCTGGCTGTACTTGCTTATGTATTAGTGTGTATAATATTTATATAATTATTTGAGATATGTGTTAGAGGCCTAATATGCGAAGACACTATACCAGGCATTGAGGAATGGTGGTAAACTAAATAGAAATTATAACTAGTTTCATGAAGTTCACATTCCTTTAGCAAGAAGTACTCACAGTGACCACATAATGACCTAACAGTAGAATAGTGCCTGCAACAGGAGGAGCTTACCTTGTCTGAGGATAAAAGAAAACATTCAATAATGCATTATTTTAAAATTGAAATTATGGTTATTGCCTCAACTAAGAATGCACCTCAGGGGTCAAGGGAGACACAGAGGATGAATGCTTTGGGGGAATAATATCATCTAAGAATAACCTGTATGATGGAAGAAACAGGAAGGGTAAATACTGTGGCAGAATAGTATCTTTTGCAACTAATCCACTGTGTAGTTTAGAGAAAAGAAAATGATATCTCCCAGGAATGACCTGAATGGCTAATGCAAGACAGGGAATCTGGGATGATGTCTGAGTCATAGTGCATTGTGGAATGAACCACAGAGGCACTGATAAGACAGATAAGTGGTATGTGTGGAAATGGCATCTTTCAGGATTGAACCATAGTTCGATAAGGGGAGTTAGGCAAAGTGTATATAGTGGGATGGTATCATCCAGAAATGACCCACCCAGTCAGGGGAGAAAGGGTGGGTAAAAGAAATTGGTAGGATAGTATCTTGGAGAGTGGTGTCTTCCAAGAATAAATCAGTTAACCTGGAGGAGGAGGGAAATATTGATTTAATCGGTATGGTATCTTCCAAGGATATTCCAGAGTTGCAGGGGGAATTAGGAAGGTGATTATTGATAAGTGGGAATAGTTTCTGGGCTGGGATGAAACAAGGAAGGGTGAATGGGTTTGAAGGACTGCTATCTGGAGAATGAGCCACTGAGGATGGCAAAACTGAGGTCATCTTCCAGGAATGACCCATTTTGGCTGGGAGGAGACAGTCAATGGATGATGTTGAGGACAGGTACCTTCCATGAATGAGCCAGGTTGAGAAGAGGCAGGAATAGTTAGAGCTGCGAATGATCCACAGGATCAGATGAGCATCAGGAAATGTGGATGTTTTGGAAGCAATTGTATCTTCTAGGAACAATTCATTTTTTTCTGGGAGAATAAAAATAAACTTATAATGTAAGGGGATATCTCCAAGCAATGAGAAAGATACTTAGTGTTGTTGACAAGATGCTATCTTTCAGGAATGACCTACCTGGGTAATGGGTAGCAGGAGTGGGTAGCTAATTGAGAGAGAGTAGTATCTTTCAGAAATCACCCACATGGTACAGGAAGGAGAAGTGAGGGGAACTGGGAGGGTAGGTGACTATTGTAATGGAGATGATATTTGACACAAAGAATAGGGCCCAGACTGGCAAGGTGGATAGTATTCAGGGGTGTCCTTTAGGAATGGCTCACAGGGACTTTGAGTGAATGGTATGTTCTAGGGCAGAATGATTGTTGAAACAGTTCTGTGAGTTTGCTGCGATTGTTGAACCAACCTCCTGTGATTCCTGCTACAGACTGATAGGCTGTAGCAACTGAGTGCTCTGTATGCCAGGATCACAGAATGGCAAGAGTGTGCAGTATTAGAGAAAGTTGCAGTATTTCTGTAGCAGCCAGTGTTACACGATACATTGTAGGCATTTGTGATTTGGCCTTTCTCCATTTTAAGCTGTGGAAGGGTTTTAGGCAGAGAGATTTTTGAGTTTGCACTTTTAGACCTCATTGATTATTTTATAAAGTATGGAAAAGAATTCACGAGGGAATGAATAGAAGATGATCAAATAGTATCCACCACTGGTGTAACCAAAATGAGGGAACATGGTAACCTGGGAGCAGGGTGAAGCAGCTAGAGGGAGAAGAAAGGATGGTTGTTATAACAGATGAGAAGTGTCCCTCTTGATTACTGGCAAACATAGTGACAATTTAGACAGACTGGATTCTAAACATTTGGACCTAAACTGTAATTTCTTAAAATTCTTAAAATTAAATCTTTAAAAACAGAAGAATACCTTGTTCCACCCCTCAAGAGCTACAAAAAATGATTCCTTCAGATGAGCCCTGAGATTTTTTTTCAAAAGCAATGAAATTACTTTCTAAATACCTTATATTTTCAAAATTTATAATTCTTTGGCTCATGTATATGTAAACTGCTGACTTACACTCTTGTTCTGTGAGCAGGACTGCCAGACACTTCGCCTATCTTTTTGTTAACATCAATGTGACCTCCGAGCCCCACGAGGTATCTGCCCTATGGTTCTTGTGGTATGTAAAGCAGTGTGGTGGCACCACTCGGATTTTCTCAGTTACCAACGGAGGCCAGGTATGCCATGTCTGTTTTGAGACTCTAACTTCCTGTGTGGTTTCACTTTCACCCATAGCAGTATTTTGAAATATGAACAATTAGCAGCATGAAATGATCTAAAAAATTTTTCTGAAAATTTTTCTATTTGTTTTGTCATTCTTGAAAAGTTCACAGCTAACAGCTATTTCCTTTTGAACTAGTAGGTTTTGGAAAACAAGTTCTTTACATATTTAGATAGGAAAAATAGGCTAAATGTAGGAAGCTAAATTCCTAGAATGAAATAAATTCAATTTACAAAATCATTGTACTGGAAAAGTCAAACAAAGTTTTTGACCTGCCTGTTCCTCTCAGATATTTTGGGTTAACTGTGATAGAATGAAAGTGATTTTTCTACCTTCTAGTCACAAAAGTAATTTATGGCTACTGTAGGCAAGAGCAAATTCTGTATTTTAAATTCTTCATTTTAGCTACCCACTTGCATTTGTCCAGCTTCCATCACATTCCCATTATTAACAAAGGAACTCTCGATTCATTGACTGGATCTACAGCAAACTGGTGGCAAAACCAGAATCCTAATCCCTTGATTTTTCAGACTCTGCGATTCTTTGTTTATAGGCTCCTCCTTGTCCAGAGTAAATGGATAACATTTCTAAGAATGCTGTGCTTAGATGAGATGAGCTTAACCAGTAGCAATTCACTTATAACTTATGCTCTGTTCTCTGATTCCCTAAATTCTGAATGCCAGTATGAAATGTGAAGACTTTCTATGCACATGAATTATCGCTTTCCTCAGGAAATCCCTAAGCTGTTCTATGACACCAAAATTATTGCCCATTTGATCCTTATCTTTGACAAATGTAAAGCAGTTTCATTTTATGTCTGTACTTACCAGGCAGAAATTGCACACCACTCCTTCTAACCCATGTTTTACTTTCTGAGTTATCTTGATTGATATTTGATATTTGTATTCTACATTCAGAGAAGCTACAATACTTAAAGCCAAACTCTACTTGACCTTTGGGAAAGTAAGATTCAGCTTATGAATGTCAATCTATTAACATAATAGCTTTGTTGAAGAACTTAACTTTGTCCTTTAGTAATATAATTCACCAAATACTAAGCATGAAGGAGTAAACATGAACAAGATAGAGATAACTCATGGTCTTTCCACTATATTAAACTTCAAGAAACTCGTAGAAAATGTAAGTCAGAATACACATCAAATGATGCTAGTTTTCTTGGACAAATTATGAATTTATATCTGAATAACTAACAGAATATTTTTATGAAGAGCTTTAGTGGTATCATTAAAGGAGTAGCCAGTTATGATAGTGCAAAAAATCACTGTGTGTTTATGATTGGAGTATTTAATTTTCAAATTTTGGGATGTGCTTTTTCTAACCACTGAAAAGATCTTCTCTGGCAAGGTAAAAGCATCATCCTGGTTCTTACCAAATGTACTGTACTGAGGACTTACCTTCTCAGATAAAGCTGGACCAGTTTCCATGGTAAGCATAGCAGATGGCAGTGGACATAGTACTGAAGACACAAATAAGGTGCTTATCCTTAGTCCCTCTGCCTCTGCTGTCAAACTTCCAGACAGTTTTGTATAAAGGTACTCAGGATCCAAGATTCCTATTCTGAGAACCTCATCTGATAATGACAGGTAGGACACTCTAAGTGCATTGCCTACATTTTGCCTTCCTAGATAATCATAACCTAGGACTGGGAACAGCCAAGTACAGTTAGAAACCACATCCTGTGGGAAAAGTGTGAGACCCTCCTTTTTCCAGGGCTCCTTCTATGCATCACACTCTTGGGACATTTGTGGTCCAAAGACTTGCTAAAATGTTTTCATTTGATCAGAGCATCACTGATGTTAGGTGAAAATTTCTTCTGATTCTATGATTTTGTAAACTAATAACAGTTTTTCACTGCTGGAAGCTGTGTGTAGAATAATTGAAGAATCTTGACACATGTTGTTTTTGTCTTTGTGAGCTCTCCCAGCAGTCAAGTGTGCAGAGGCTGAAGTTGTAACTTGTGACTTTCTGGAGGTTAATTAATTGGTGCCAGTATGATTTTCCTTCCTTTGGATTTTTAAACTTTCCCTTTCTTACTGACTTTTGTAGGAACGCAAGTTTCTTGGTGGATCTGGCCAAATAAGTGAGAAGATAATGGAACTTCTTGGAGACCGAGTGAAACTCAATCGTCCTGTCACCTATGTTGATCAAACTAATGACAACATCATAGTTGAGACAGTGAATCATGAAACCTATGAGGTAACTGATTTCAATACGAATGTGTATATATATATATATATACACACATATGGAAATATATATATGTATAAAATAGGCCTTGTGTCTTCTGCAGTTTCTGATGAAATAATCCAAGAAGTGGCATAATTAATGCTGACATATTTCTGCCTCAGTTTCCCTAATTACTAGCATTGATTGACCTAAGTCTGTTTTGTGGCCTCATTTTGTATGTTGTTATTTCTTGGTGTCATTCAAAATATTAAAGATGTTTCATGCTGACAGCAAGAACTGCAGCTCATGTTTAATGTGATATTTTGTTTACGTGTGTTTTAGTGCAAATATGTGATTAGTGCCATCCCTCCAATCTTGACTGCTAAAATTCACTTCAAACCGGAGCTTCCATCAGAAAGAAACCAGTTAATTCAACGTCTTCCCATGGGAGCTGTCATTAAGTGCATGATGTATTACAAGGAGGCCTTCTGGAAGAAGAAGGGTAGGTGGTTCTTATTCAGATTTTAGCTGAATTAAATGAAAGAACAGTGATCTCTTAGAAATATTGAGCAAAATGCTCTAAAAACAATAACAAAAATTACTGTTTTTAAATGGTAATGAAAGTTTCAGAAATATTATTCTACCAACTTGACCACAGCTCTGGCAACACAAAGTGACCCCAGAGGCACTTGTTGGCAGTGAGAGGAAAGGAAAAGACCATACCAGTTGTAAGGCCACCACTACCCTGGCTTCTGGTCTTTGTCTTGCTACTTTCTCTTCATTTGCAAATTAATGCCAAGGGACACTATAGAAAGATCATTGCTTTGAGGTCAGATATCCCTGGGTTTCACTTGCTTACCAGCATTGGTCCTTTAAATATAAAGTGCAAACAGTAATCCCTACTGTTAGGGTGTTCTGGATATAATTCTTGGATGTGGCAGCTCCTGTTGAAAAGCCTTCTGCTCATACGGTATTCCTTTTCACCATTTCTTCAGGACTGATTTTAGATGGGGTGATTCCCTCTAATAATATCTCTGCTTTCCTCCTGTATATTTTAGGATCCAGGGCCATGTTTGTTTGTTTATGCTGTGTATTGGTCATAAACCCTCTGTGTTAAAGGTGATAGAGGTATATTGTTTTCCATATGTGGGGGTAAATAGACATCCTTGTATAGCCAATGTGTATATTCAACAGGAAGTAGCTTCTAGGCTTAGATCAAAGAATAATAGATAAGTTTTACCTTCCTCTTACAAAAATAATTCATATGTATTTTATATGTGTATCAATGTCTGTGATGAGGTTGGTGTCAATCTCCTATTAATTTTTCCTGGTTAAGATTACTGTGGTTGCATGCTCATCGAAGATGAAGATGCTCCAATTGCAATAACCCTGGATGACACCAAGCCAGATGGATCGGTACCTGCCATAATGGGGTAAGTTAGAACTGGGAGTTTTGCATTTTCCATATTATATTGGTAGGTTAGTGTAGACCTTGGCCAAGTATATTGTTTTGGAATTGAGTTAGGGCAATGATAAGTATCCCTACAAAATTGTATCATGTTTCCACGGATTAAAACATTATAGTAATATCTGAGTTTGGTACGAGAACACTGGGACATCTTTCCAAATTTAACACCATTTGAACTTGTGCCCATTTTTTTCCCTCCCATAAAATGTATATGCTGAGGTAGAAATGGAAAGAACAGCTACACAGATGATATGGTAGCCAGCTTTGCCTAGAGATAGCAGGTCTGTACCCATTGTGGAATGTAAACATCTTACCCTATAAAACCTATCATATTCAAGTTTTTGAGCTTTAAAGCTTTAACTTTTTCTCCATCGAAAACATCTGCTTCGAATAAATGTTAGTTTGTTACACTGGGATCAAGGATGGCTGTCCAATTAGGAAGGGTAGATTGAACTAGAGCTGGGCCTTGAGTGGATGGCTTGAATTTTCTGTCAGATTTTCCATAGTTATCTTTCACCAACGATACTTCCTCCACCTGTGGAAGTACAAGAATGGTGCAGGATGATTATGTGTACAGGAGGGAGTCCTTCCCATTTCCTTTCATCCCAACACATGGTTCCCCTGCCTGTAGAAGGCTAGGGTTCCAGAGAGAGAAGTAAGCCTGTTACAAAGACCCTCCTAAGCAGCACCCTAACCTCCCAGCTGCATGCTCTTTAGTCAGTCAAAAACAATACAAACAAATTATTTTTTTCTGCCACATTTTCATAAAAGAATGCAGCCTCAGCAGTCCAGTGACTTTTAGACACCAGTATCTTCCCCGTTTGCTCCTGGGAATACATGCCTCCTGCCAGAAGGAGAGGTGAGCTCATGTATATCATATCATTGAAGGAAATCTACAGGGTCCAAAGGAGCAAATCAACATCCCAAGGCAGTTAGAAAGCAGGCTGAGCTACTGGACTTCTGGCAAGACATTTTATGACCATTTCACTAACTGTAGCTATGAGAAATAGTACCAGCATCCCTGAGAAGGGCAAGTGCTTACAGAGTAATGACTATAAGAATAATACATCCCTTTATCTCTAGCTGCATTGAGAAAGGAAGGACATAAGTTGTTTTGTATTTGAACCACCACTCATATGGGATGCTGGCACCACAGGGAGTGGCTTTACTTACTATGCCACAGCATTGGCACCTGTATTTATTAATTCATTAGTTTTCTTTGAAATTGATAAATAATAATTGTAAGAAAAGTATATAGAGTGTAATGTGATATCTCAATATACGTATACATTGTAGAGTGATCAAATCAGCCTGATTAGGATTCCTATCATCTCAAATATTTATCATTTCTTTTTAATGAGGACATGTAAAGTCCTCCATTTTAGATAGTTTGAAATATAAACTATATTTGTATCAACTAATTACCCTGCTTTGTAGGAGATCACCAAAACTTATTGCTCCTAACTTTAACTCTGTACCTGAGGGAAACTAGAACTACCTCCCCAAAATAAGGATTGCTGAGCTGAAGCTAGTTAAGATGGGGAGGGGGGTGGAGACTGTCTTCCTTCTCCTCTAAAAGCAAGAGAGAGATTTATAAAGAGGAAAGGTCTTTTTCTCCCCCATTTCCCATCTTTAGACAGGATGTAGGATGTAAATTCTCCCTTATTGGAGACAACCCTTTATCAGCTCAAAGAAGTGGAGAAGAATTTACTCCATCAGTGCCTTTCCAGATATTTACATTCTCACTGTTTCCTGCCTTTAGAAACCTGGGACTGCTTTTATTTTTTTTGATCACTTATCTAGAATTTATGGTTCTTTGTTAGGTGTCCTATATCAGGCAACACTCCTAAGCCACTGCCTTGAGTTAGTATTCATTCAGGTTTCTCCCCAGTGATACGCACTGCATGTCTTAGCCACCTTTCTCTTGTTAACCTGTCTTTTGCTACAGAAACCTGTATTTATGAGGGATTTATTGGGGATGAGGGAAACGTTTATTTTTTTCCCCTTCATACTGGTTGAGTAACCTCTCCAGTTTTATCAAGACAATTGCCTCTACCCTGCTCTTTGCTCTTGATAATGAAAGCTTTGTAGAGACGTGATCCCATTCTACTGTTTGCTCTTGGCCATGAGAACCTCACAGATAGGAGTGGTAATTGGCCTGTGCTATGTAATAACCAGCACCTTTTGGGAACTGGAAAGGACCTTGTGCTTTATAGCTGTGAGATATCCCCAACACAAAGCCAGCCAGCTCTTAAAATTTCCACAATAAAAAACCAAAGAAAGTAAAAGGATATTCGTCTGTTTTTATAATGAGGTCAAAGAGGTTATTTAATTGATGACTTGAAATTTTACAAAAATAGCTAGGATTAAAAAGCTTTTATATAAATCATTTAAACCTTTCATCAAATACTAGTTGTTATCTTTTAAATACTACATACATCTATATTGAGTGATTCTTGTATATACCTGAAATTTGAAATCACTCATAGCAAGCCATGACTTGAAGTGTTAAATCAATCAAATTATGATTATTCCATAATGTTAAGTTGTTTGGATTTCTTAAATATTCCGTAGATCCTTTTGAGATAGCTATTTTTGGGGTTAACACATTTTGTGTCTCTGTTTCCCAGGATGGTCTTAAATAACAGTTCTAAAAGCATTGTCAATCAAATTGAGGAACAGTTTAATTTCAGGGTGGAGAGATGAGGAAATATCTGCTTCCAGCCCTTGCATTTTTAGCCCTGATCTATTTGTCTTTTGGATCTAGAACAAAAGAAATACAGTTTTAAAACTATTTTCTGTTGGATAAATAAGTTCATTGTCCTTTAGCTCATTTGGATTTTTGAAAGCTTTCTAATAATAGTATAACTAAGGAATTTATGTCACAACTCAATTCTTTAAAATATGTAGGCAATTAGTAATGCCAGTATAATAAATAGAATCTATTTGATTAAAGGGAAGCAGACAGATTATGACTGAGTTTTTAATAGAGATACTTTATGTAGGGACTATGCTAGATCATTTTCCCAGGAAACTGCCTTGGAGATGAAGACTTGAGAGCAAGAGGTTTACTGGGAAGTGGACTGGGGATTGTTACCTATGGCAGCAGAAGGAATCAGGACTAGACAGAGGGAGAAGTTCAGCTTTAATGTGGTCCCAGCAAAGGCCTCAGCCTATGGGAAACCCTGGGTCTCAGATTTGTCCTAAACTGACCCAAGGTCACTGGATATCAGTTGCCTCTGGAAAGGTTAAGAGCTGGAGCCAAGCAGGTCTCTGTTAAGTGAGTTAACGGTCCTACAGAGAGACATGAGGACCCAGCCATGACATTGACTGCATACATATACTTCTATGTGTTTTCCCAGCTTTGATCAAGAATTTGGCAGCAAATAAGTCTTCATGTAGCACAACATTATTAATTCAGCCAGCACATTGTGTGCCCAAAACTGTTATGGGTTGAGCATCAAATATTGAGGTGGAGATAACCTGTCATTTAGGAGCCCACAGTCTACCAGAGATTTTGGACACAGCAGACAACAAAAGGCCACATGACATTTCCTCTGAGAGAGGACGAGGTCTAGGAGAGTTCTTTAATTCTGAGTGCATAGAGATATAAACAATTTCAAAAGAAGGGTAGTGACCTAATCATTCAAATGTAACCTCTCTCTCTAGCTTCATTCTTGCCCGTAAAGCTGATCGGCTTGCCAAGCTTCATAAAGAAATCAGGTAAGACTGTATCATTTGAAAAAGAGATGAAAGGTCAGTTTCATATTTTGTTTGTCTCACTGACAACAATAGAATACCATCGGGAAAAAATACTTTACAGATACTCTCAAAACCCCACAATGAGTTTACATATTAGTATTCATTTATAGTAGTTGAAAGGTAGACTTTATCTGTAAGAGGAATAGAGAAAAACAATAGAAAAGATAAGCTGAATGGGGGAAATCTTTGTGACTTGATCACTTCCTAAAAGGCCTTGTCTCATTAAGCCATTATATTTCTTCTTAAGTTCCAGCATAAGAATTTTGGAAGGGACATGTACTTTTCCAACTATAGAAACCAGAAATAGCATATTACATATAGTTTTTTCATTATACCCACTAAGCTTGACATTTTCTTTTGGATTTCCTGCTTGCTCTTCTTATTAATAATACAATAAATAGCAGCCTGGAGGTAGACATTTGGTTATGATTGTACATGGTGGCTAAATGTCTCAAAATATCTGAGAAAGCAAGACCCTTACTGAATATGTTATTGACAAAAACAGAGATTTTCCAGGACTAATTGTATCGAAACTCCATAGTGGATGTTTCTTTCTTTTAAAAATTGTATGTATTTATCGATTTAATTTGAAAAGTTAGAGATATAGAGAGAGCAAGTCACAGAGACAGCTCTCACATCTGCTGATTCACTCCATAAATATCCATTATATCTCTTGCTGGACTAGGAAAAAAACACACACAAAAACAAACAAACAAAAACAGGAATTCAGCCCACATCTCCCACATGGGTGGTAAAGGCCCAAGTACTTGAGCTATCACCCATAAAGAAACCCAGCTACTTGTGCTATCATGATGTATATTAGCAGGAACCTGGAACTGGGAATCAAGTCAGGACTCAAAGCCAGACATTCCTGTATGGGAGGCAGGCATTGCAGCTGGCTGCTTAATAGCTGAGCTGAATGCCTGCCCGTTTTATTTATGATTTTTTTGATGTGTGGTTTGAACAGGAATTTAAACATCTACCTGATGCTATGTGACATGGTCTCAAGAGTTGCATATGTCTCTCCCTAAAACCTTCCATGAGAAAATAGTAGCAATAACCCATGTTTCTAATTCTACCTCTTCTTTTAGACTTTATACCCATGTTATAGAAGTTCTGAAAGCTATACAAATTATGTAAATTAAAGATTTAGACCCATTTCTCTGATTATATTTTGTCGCACAGTATTCAGAAAAAATAGGGAAATATTTAAAAAATAATTTCTAATGTAATTGATGACATAAAATTTCCTGTATGTACTTCTATTTCTTTTATTATCAGTAAGCATGATTTCTACTCTCCCACCCCAACTCCTGTATGTTTGTGGCCATTTGCTTTTTATGCTTGTCTTAAACAGATTTGTATTACATTTGCTATATTTTTTAAAAGAAATATTACTTGTTAAACTTTAACAGAGTTTGGAGCAGTTTTATACATTTAAACTATCTCTTACGTGACATTCAAAAGATTAAATCAGCTTTGTAGGTTTGTAGCTATTTGAAAGAGATACAGGATAAGTTGCAAGACATTATCAAATGTACTATATGGATATAAAAAGATTCATTATAGAGTTCCAGAAAAATGATACAGAAACAGTTCCTAAGACTGAACTAAATTTAATTAATAATTATTTTATCTATTTCCAACTCAAATTGATGCAGAATTAGATATGGAAGGCAAAAAATGTTAAAAGAAAGTGAATTTTCTTCAATCTTGCAATCAAATGGCTATGCTGAGGCTTAGAAAATTGAATGAATACAGAGATTCATTATTGAGCTTTTTCATTTTGTGTCAGTACATAAAGCCATTGATTTGATTTTTTTCTGTACTCCATTTGATTTACTGGCAAGAGCCCTAGAACTGACTCTCTCTCTGTAAATATATATATTTTATATCCATCAGCATAATACTTCCATAACATTTTTGGTTCTTGTTTTATAGGAAGAGGAAAATTTGTGAGCTATATGCCAAAGTGCTGGGATCAGAAGAAGCTTTACATGTAAGAAATCCCTGGCATAAATTCCTAGCATGTTCAGCTCTGTTTATTCTAAGTGGCAAAGCAAATCAGATTCTGCTTTCCTGACAGTCTTACGAAGAGTGTATAAAGGGTTATGCTTAACTTGGAAGATTAACTTCAACAAGCACAAAAGGCCATTAAAAGTTGGTGTCAGGTGCATGGAGTTTCTGACATAGCAGCTCCTTAGACTGTTTAGGTACTCACTGAATAACTGGCAGCCAATTATGATCAGAGCCAGGAGACACAATTATTATGTCAAGGGTGGGTGAAAGTGGTTCCCAGGACACAGGTCCTATCCTGTTGTTAGTGTCAACTGCCTGCTGCAAAACAAAACCCCACATGTATGTCATCATTTGTTCGTGAAGGAACAGTGGTATTTACATGACAAGATTCACTAACCCTGGACTATCTGCGCAAGTTCCAAGTCATACTAATTTATTTTCCCATGTATAGACTCAATTCACAGGTCATTTAGGACATTCAGCTTTCAGTTCACCACCAAAAGTGATTAGGAGAATGAAATTGTTTCTGAAGAACTTGCCAATACCTGGAGGCCCTTTTAGGAGGTTATATCTGAACTGCTCAAATAATAAACTTTCAGAATGTTAGTCTTAAGAAAATCAGAGAAGATTCTCTCATGTCCCTTGGGGAACAATTTCATCTTAACTGTTCCATTCAAAGCAGTATTCCCATCATTCATGTTAGAGAAGGAGTTAGAAAAGCTTCAAGCAGACCATCCTATAAGCTGATTTATTGTGGGGTTTTCTGTGGACTTTGGTCTAAAAACTTTAACTCTAATCAAGATATTGGGAAAATCAAAGTGTATATATTTTGTTGCTATCATATTTTCCTCTGTTTGTAAAAGGTCTTTTTTATTTGAAGGATACAGAGAAAAAGATTTCTCATCCTCTAATTTATTCCCCAAATGCTTTCAACACCTAGGGTGGAGCCATGCTGACACCATCGAGGTCTCCCACTCAGTTTACAGGGTCCTGGGTACTTGAGTTGTCACCATTGCCTTCCAGAGCCAGAAATAGAGCCATGATTCAAAACCTGGGACTTTGATATGGGATACAGGCGTCCCAAGCAGTATTAACCATTGTATTATAATGCTGGGCCTGATATTTCCCTTTTAATAAGTTAGAACAGCGGGGTCATCTTTCTTTAATATAAAAATTTTAATGAAGTAAAACACACAAGTGGTTTTGTTGTTGTCTGGCAGCATTTCTGCTTTGTTTTCACTTTACAATTGTTTCTCCACTAAACTGCAGCCGGTGCATTATGAAGAGAAGAACTGGTGTGAAGAACAGTACTCCGGAGGCTGCTACACAGCCTATTTCCCACCTGGCATCATGAGTCAATACGGAAGGTACTACCTAAGCACCATACCAACTAATACAAGACATGTACAAAGTTTAGTGGGAAGTCTGGAAATAGAATGAGCATTCCTATTGCTAATATTCTAGATAGTCAATTTGCATAATTCTAGATGTCCATAGGAAAATAAGGAAGCTATTAAATGGAACTATGGCTGCTGGCACATAGAGCAATAGGAAAGCACTGAGGTAGGGACAGGGGACTTAAGATGTTGGCAGTGCTTGTGGGAGTGAGGGAAGATGCAGTGCCTGCCAAGGGGCCTTCCGGAGCTCAGATCAACATATAGTGTCACATAGTTTATGCTGGACTCCTTGGCACTAGTCTACACAAAGGGACATTGGGTGTGTTCATCCAGTGCAGCCATGTTTCCAACACAGCATCAGTTCTTCAGAGGGAGCAGTTCTTACTGTGTGCAGTTAAAGTGTGAGAACCTGGGTTGGAGGACTATAGAAGTTCACCTTAACTTTAGAAGCTGGAGATATTTTGCATTATAGGCATAGTGTCCAGGATCAATTGTTCAGTTACAGGAATACAGTAGCCAGGAAAGCCCAAAGGGATAGCCTCCTAGAAGGAATCTTTGGCAGTTTTCCAAGCCTCAATGCCGTTTATCAAGGTAGGAGTGGAAAGAGGCATTTTTAGCATAAGCAGTGTTGTCTGGTCACATATGTAGAATTACACCTACATCTGCTTTCCAAGGGACAGAGCTAGGAAATTAATGCAAAGTCACATTTGTTCACCAAGAAGGAAGAGTTGTTTATTAGCTCTTTCCTTCAGGAGAATTTTACTTGTCTTCCCCCCCCCCCCCACTTAATCGAATCAAATATTCTTTGTTAGTGAGCAGGATTGATGAACTGGATTAGTTCTGGAGTCAAAGGAGAAAGAAAATAGAAGTAGGATTAGGAATTAATGAATTCCAGTGGTCCTAAATTAGAAAAAGAAATACCAGTGGGCTTCAGTGAAGGCCTTTGGGGTGGGGGCGTAGGGTGCAGTTTGGGAGAGTTCATGATGGTGCCTGCAGATGTAATAGTAGTCCACACCCAAATAGATGGAAGGAAGAGTTGTCCATTTGGCCCAACCCTTCCTCTTTTCTCATTGGCAAGCCCTGTTTGAAAGGGGAGACCCATTTCCTTGGCCTCTAGGCAGTCCCTAGAAAATCAATAGAAATCAGCTATATAAAGGCTGTCTTTCAAGGGGGCACATCTACGTAATCCTTCCAGTCTCCCCTTGCCAGAAATGACCATGAGTATTCCTATCTAAGCACACACCACTGTATTTCCTCCTGAGACACTGAAAGTGCCCACAAGACTGGCTGGGCTCTGTAACGCTGTGAGAGCTCAGAAAGACAATGTATGCCAGTAAAATGGACCGCAAACAGGGCATACATCAAGCGTGACTGATTGTGGATTGGATGCATGTTCTCAATTCCAACTCTAGCTGACTTGGAAAAGGTCAGCATTGCTTTTGGTAATGAATGACCTGACAGCCCTGTCCTCCCTGGCTTGTCTAGATCCTTGTGTGCAGGCCACCATGAAACAAAGAGCAGCCTGTCACCTGGGGTGGTGTCACCCTGGCTGGTTTTTTTTTTTTCCCCACAATTAGAGTTTTCCTATCTTCAGTGAAATAAAATGAGGGCAGCAATTTGCTCATTTTCCTTCAGAGCCTTCCCGAGTAACTCTGTGTGGCTTTTTGTTCCTTGAAGGGTGATTCGTCAGCCTGTGGGCAGGATTTACTTTGCTGGTACAGAAACAGCCACCCAATGGAGCGGTTACATGGAAGGCGCAGTGGAGGCCGGGGAAAGGGCTGCTCGAGAGGTAAGGGAGGAAGCTGGGCACTTGCCCTCCTCAGGCAGAGCAGTGTTCTTGCCATCTGATATTTCTGGCTCTTCTTTTCCTTTGTATGATGCATTGATGACATATGTGAAGCTGAATCTTTGCTTTCTAAAAAAACTGACACATAAAAATTGTACATATTTGTAGAGTACCAGGTGATACTTCAATACTTTAAGCAATGTGGCATTTCCATTACCTGAAACACTTATCACCTCTTTGAGAACTTTGAAAATATCCTCATCTTGTTATCCTGAAACATACAACAAATTATTGTTAACTGTAGTCACCATGCACCACTGTCGAACACTAGAACTTATTCCTTGCATCTAACTGTATTTGGTAGCCATTACCCATCCTCTCAAATCCCCTCACTTTCTACCCTTCCCTGGCTTTGGTGGCCTTTTCTACCCTTAACTTCTATGACATCAACTTTTTAGTTCCAGCATATAAGGAAGGACATATGGTATTTGTCTTTATATAACTGGCGTATTTCACTTCACATAGCATTCTTCAGACTTATCCATGCTGCCACAAATGACAGTATTTCATCCCTTTGGATGCCTGAAAGTATCCTATTATATACACATTACCACATTTTCTTTATCCACTTATTTGTTTAGTTCTTCACACTGATAGAATATGTATGTCTACTTCTCTGCTTCTCTCTCTGCGTTGGTATCATCCATGGCCTGCAGGGCTTTGGCTCTATTGAATCTTTACAACTTTATTTTGTAACGTTAAGGTCACTTTTTCTTTTCAGATTTTGAATGCCCTGGGGAAAGTGGCCAAGAAAGACATATGGGTTCCAGAACCAGAGTCAGAGGTGAGTTTACCATAAAACTCATATCTCTCTTCTTCTGGCCCCTGGTTTATTAAAAATGTGTCTGTCTAGGGCATACCCATGCACTGATTTTACACATATCTTTTGTTCCTCCTGGGAAGTACAAGGATTTTCTGCTAATGATCTCTGTTCACTCATCTAGGATGTTCCATCATTGGAAATCACACCTACCTTCCTGGAAAGAAATCTGCCATCTGTTCCTGGCCTCATGAAGATTATCGGGGTGTCTACATCAGTAACTGCTCTGTGTTTTATCCTGTACAAGTTGAAGCTGCTGCCACGTCCCTAAAGTTTCAGCCTCATGCATTCTACTTAGTCCTACCCCAAACCTATAAAAAAAAAGTTGGCCATTTGTAAGCTGTGTATCGGGCCAGTTTTAAGTGCACTTGATTTAACCATTTGCAATGTAGTTTTAGTCTGTGCTAATATAAAACCCACCCAAAGAACCAATCAATTCATTTTAGTAACATTCTATACTACTTTGTTTATGTAGACTAGCTCGTGTTGATAAAATCTTGTGATTGCCTCTTAATTTCAAAACGTTAAAGTTGAAGTGCTCCTCAGAAACAATTTTTGTGTCCTTGTTTTTCTTTCTTTAAAGCGAAGTATCTGATAATTTCAAAAGTAATGAGTTCAAATTTTTGTCAGTATGCAATAGGTTAAGATCCAGCCTGTGGCTGAACTTTTCCACTTAAACAATTGTGATGTGTTAGTGCAGAGCCCAGAGGCTTCTTAGCTTCCTGAGGTGAGCACTTCCTACATTGGATCAGCAAATGCTAAATGAGACACAGTGGAGTGGGACGTGTGGACTCTTGGTTTAGGGTGGGGGCATCTTGTGGGCTGCTTGTCTAATTCACAGGAATCCCCTAAGCAGATTCCTATGACTTAGCTACCTAGGTTCAGCACTCCAGCATGTTTTGCTCCTTCACTTCTTCCCGAGATGAGCACTTACTGAGTTAGAATGCTGAAATGGATTTGTTGGGACTTGTGTGCACCTCCTCAAATGAGCAGCAGAAGAGAACAGCAGGACTGTCCCTGATGAGGCCTCCCTGACTAGTTCCCTATGAGCCCAGTTCCAGTGGGCATCTTTTCTGCGTGGAAGGTGGCTGGACAGTCAGTGATTTCATTCCATAAAGATTTCAGGAAAGCTTTGTTGCATTTTTTTTTTCAGGTAGCCCCCACATATCTGAAGGCTCTTAGAGGCATATATTTTTCTTTATTCTTATAACCTTAGAAGTGTATCTTTTAACTCATATATCTTAAATGTAGCTATTTTGCATAAGTATTTGCATGCCAATTTATGCTGAAATATGTATGATAAATTTCTGATTATTACTTGTTGAAACTGTCAACAAAGAAAGGAAATTAGGGCTCTATATGATAACCTCATTTCTAAATTTTGTAACAGAAACAAAATTGACTGATTTTATATCTGAAAACTGAGTTCTCTTATAAAGTGGGCTCAGACTGGTGCCCACCACTTACCTTGGCCATTTTTAAAACTGCCAGATTTTTTTAAAGCTCCTGCCAAATATTTCAATTATAAAAGCTTTCTTTTTAAAAACTACAAATATATTTTTTATTTAAGGAGAGTTAAAGAGTGCCAAAAGAAACCAGCCGTACCAAGTTTATTACTCTATTAACCTTATCAGAAATATAAACGTAGTCTCTGGACCCTGGTATGAAGATTCAAGGTCCTCCAAAGGTTTTTTTATCCTAAGAGCAAAGAGCTGGATTTTTTCTGCCACTCTTTATCTTGTGATTCAAAAGCATTTTAGCTAACTTAGGAGTTTCGACAACATCTTGGATATGTTCCAGTACCATCAAGCATTACTGCACATTATATCAAACTGCTTTGAGAAATCTCACCTCAAATCTCAAGCAGTTTTTCTGTTCACTTAATGGTTAACCTAGTCCTGACACACCTTTTGGGAATTGCTGACTTAAACTTCTGAACTAGCAACAGTTTTAACAGTAATCAAATAGATAACATTAAAGTCTTGCATGTTGAAGAACTCTTGAGTGTACCATTTACATTCTTCTCCACTTTTTAGAAAGCCAGTTGATTGATCCTATTTTAGCCAGTCCTGTTAAGCTCTAGATTTGGGTCTTAAAATGATTGCCAGTCCAGATATGCCTAGACGTGAAATTGGACCTAGGAACTCCCACCATATGTGAGGTCATCCATCATGAAGATAACATTGGTATTTTCTCCAAACCAAGAGACAAACAACAGTTTAAGATGGCTGATAGGGTATTGCCCTGTAAGGCATGCCCCTCACAGTTCTGAAAGCTGAAGTTGGCTTCATTCTAGAGTTAGGTTGAGAATTGGATTTGGAAATTTCATGTTTGTCACAATTGACTGCTAAATAAGATCTTATACTCCACTGAAGAAGAATATGTTGAAGGATTGTAAACCCTGTTTTGTTTATGAACTTGGTACCTACTGTTCCATGTCTAAAATTTACCCCCCCGTGCTACATGTGGGACTATGCCTATATGTGTGTTTTGTCATTGAAGTGCAATTTGCTTGTGTGGTACTCTTTTGTTTGTTAATAAAGTACACTACCACTCCTGATTCAGACCCGGCTTTTCTCTACAGATGATGGTTGCATTGGGAAGGTCCAGTGGCTTATAGCAGATCACCACATGAGGCTTATTAAAAACCGTGTTGGTATTGACTTCCAATTTGCAGAGGTGAATTTGACTCTCATGTATTGATGAACTTTCCTGGAAACTGAATGAATTCTACAATACTGTGCTTTGCCTAACTGGACTAAAGAGGTGGATTCTGATTCAAGATTTCTCACCCAATTAGTTCCTGATGCCTTGAGTGTTTCAGTTGGGTTCTCTGTCTTAATCTCCCCATCTGAGATGATTTCTAAGGGTTCTTTCCTTGGTTGCATTATGTGCTTTATGCATTAAATTGTCAGGGATTTTTTTTCTGCCTATTGATAAGGCAGAGGCAAGACATGCAACCTTTCTCTTTCTTGGCCCATTCTTTCTTTCTGGTTTCTCTGGAAACAGACTCTGCGATGCAGAGTTGAGGCAGAAAGCTTATTGGAGAAAACTCTCAGGAAATACACCTAAGAGAGCCAAACAGGATGCGGATGGGGTGGGGGGAAGATCAGCTGCTATATGCAGCTGCTAGAGAGGCCTCAGCAGATCCTAATGAGGAGTGCGGAAGGCCCTGTGAGGGAAGGAGGTGGCCTTTGTGTCCCTTCATCACATATCATCTGTGAGGATGGTCCTTGGGAAAGGGAGGTCCAAGAGCAATTTCTGCTGTAAATTGAGATTAACATTTACTCCTTGCAGCTGAGAACTGTAGTATTTTGCCTGTTTCCTCTCTATCCTTCACACAAAATAGAAAATTACCTTGTCACATATGAGATAACATTGGTTTTAGTTTTGCTTTTATGGATATAATGAAGCTATCTCTGAGAACCTACCCCTTTAGATAAGTCAGCTTCTTAATTTAGAAGGTTTTATTTCTGTACCATATTTTATACCGTATTTTACATGGCATAAAAAAAATCAGAGTTGGGAGGAACACTGGAAGTGATTCAATACCTGTCTTAACAAATGAGCCCCAGCTACAGATTACTTACAGAAATCTCAAAAGGAAAAATGCATTCACAAACACGAGTCCAAAATGTCTTCAGGATTCAATTAGCTAAAAATGAGTGGCAGCAGGCATGAGCCACTAGAGACTAGGGAAGACCACAGCTGACCTAGGAAGGAACGATGTACTCTTCTGAAGAACACTTATATTGAAATTCCTTTGAAAGGCTGCTGACCAATCAAAACACACTTGGCTTAGGTTGGCTCACATGTCCAAATTGTCCTCAAGTCTCTGATAAATGCAAAGCTTGCTTTTGTAGCAATTAAATGACAAATTCTTTTTGGATGCCTTTTATTTTCTGAGAAATTAGTATCAATACTGACAACTGTTGTAAAACTACATGAAGCAGGTAATATAAGTCCACAAGGGCAAAAAGATAGAAAACAAGGATAGAAAAAAGCCCTCTTAGACCAGAACTATTCATTAAGAAATAATGCTTCCCTCAGCCATGGCAGCTTTTACCTACAGAACTGTATCATGAAAAATAATGATGCCAATTAAAAAAAAAAGCCTCACACCTCAGGGGGAACCAGGTTATCCTATTTATGGTCCTTGGATATTTTTCCACAAACCACTGAGATCCGCAGATGAGATGTAGTGGGGTGGAGGAAAGGAAAAGACAATATGGGATGCTTGAAATACCATGAGTTAGCACACCAAATGACAATCTTTCTTTAAAAAGATTTATTTGTTTCATTGGAAAGGCAGATATACAGAGAGGAGGAGAGACAGAGAGAAGTTCTTCTGTCCGGTGATTCACTCCCCAAGTGACTGCAACAGCCAGAACTGAGCCAATCTGAAACTCCACATTGGTGCAGGGTCCCAAGGCTTTGGGCCATTTTTGACTAGTTTCCGAGGCCACTGGCAGGGAGCTGGATGGGAAGTGGAGCTTCCTGGATTAGAACCGGCGCCTAGTGGGATGCTGGCACGTTCAAGGTGAGGACTTTAGCCACTAGGCCACTGCGCAAGACCCCCAAATGATAATCTTGATGGATTGGTATGACCAGGGTGAATTAGAGCCACCCCCCTCAAAAAAATCTTGCGTCATCTATTGCTCACATGTCCCTAGAAAGCTGTGAGTTAAATCATCTGCCTTATAGAGTTGATAAAAAAAGTGAGATAATGCAGGTAAGGGCTTCATGAAGCAAGCAACTAAACAAGTACTAGCTATTACCCATCATCCTTTTAGAACAGATGCAAAGAGTGCACTGTTTGCATTGTTTGAAAATTATTGCCTTATTAGGCACTGATTATGAGCTAGATAGGAGTCCACTTGAAGGAACATACTTGAGCACAGATGCCAAGCAATTCATGAACTGAGGCTTTGGTCAGAAATTACATTACAGAAAAGCACAGCATACATACAGCTGAAATGAGATTCATGGGCAGTTTAGTGGATGTGTTCTCAAACCCCCAATAAACATGTCTGTTTGGGCAGACAGTAAGGACCCGGCATAGGAGAGAGTAAGAAAGTAAAAAGGAAAAGGATCGCCTGGAATAGTGATAAACGACAACAGACGACATCAATTAAGTGCTAAACATTAGGCCCCACTGGCAATACTGTATCCCATGGGTCTTTCTGTCACTGTCTACCCAGTCCTTTCACTTGTAGATCTTTATCAACTGTGATTCACTTTCTCCCAGTTCGCTGCACTGGAGAATTTATTTTAAAAGAGTGCCATCTTCTGGCCAAACATTATTGTTTCCGTCCAATGGAAATCCTAAAGTATTCGGATATTGCCTTCTTGGGAAAATGATTCCTCCAAGTGTGCTTTCTTTTCAGTCTTGACATGGATCAAACAATTTAGTATATTATATTCAAAGCTCTTCCTCTGCCCCAGCCTCTTGGAAAGATGTTTGCACTCTCAGCTTCCTCAGTCTCTGTTGTCCATCCAGCAGAAAGAAAGGTTAAAGGACATTGAGAGGCATGGATTGCTTTCCTATGGTAGGGAAGTCGTGTGGGAAAGCAGGATGACTGTAACATCAAAAGCCTACATATAATAGTGCATGGCCTCTTAAAGGGCACCAAAGAGTTCTGTGGGTAGAAGACAGTTTTAAACCAACTTGAGAAAACCTACCTGGGGTTGTGCAGGTGCAGAGCTGGGGAAAAGAAGAGGTTTGCAGAATCTGCCTTGATGAGCTACAGAGCCAGAAAGGAAGGAGGGGAGGAAGACAAACTTGGCTGGCAGTTGTATGGCACACTAGATACCTATGTAATTCATCACGTTTGGGGAGTGAAAAACTGTTTCAGAAAGAACAGAAAATGAAGCATTGTGCTGGGACCAACCTAGAGTTTCTAGAGCACCCTTGGTTATCTGGGACTGTGAATTCCATTATCCCGAAAACATCCATCTGGGGATTCCAGTCACACAGGTGGGAGACCCAGACGGAATTACAGGCTCCTGGCATTGGCCGAACCATTGAAACCATCTGGGTAGTGAACCAGAAGATGAAAGACCTGTCTCTGCCTTTCAAATGAGTATATAAAATCAGAAAATTGAGAACTTAAGAACACTGCATGGTCCACTACGATTCTCATTTCTAAAATACATCATGAATTTACTTCTCTCCAATACTACTATGTCTTTGGTGGAGTCATCTCTTGCCAAAAATACTCTGGTTTTCCTATTATCAACACCATTACAGCATCTCCAGTGACATTTGAAAGCTCAATCTGGGGGCAGGTGTTTGCCTTTGGGGTTTTTAAGGCACCAGTGAGGACACCTGTGTTCCACATCAAGCATTTGTGGGTTTGGTCCCAGTCTCTGGCTCTGACTCCAGCTTCCTGCTAATTCAGTTCCCAAGAAGCACCAAATATTAGGTCCCTACCATCCAAGTGAGAGTTCTGAACTGAGTTCCTGGTTCCTGGCTTCAGATTGGTCCAGCCCTACTTTTAGCAGTGCATGCAAGAGCTTGCTGTTGTTTCTCTGTCTCTCTGCCTCTCAGGTAAGTTTTTAAAATTATTTTAAAATAAATCTGTTCTTGTTATTGGCTGTTCATTGTGTTTTGGATATGGCACACCATGGCTCCCAATGCCTTACGTGCTCTATTCCTTGCTTGGCCTCAAGCTCTTCATTCATCTCTCCCTCAGAAACTTCCAGCCATCTATTTAGCTTGTCTCATAACTCCTTAGACATATCCCATGTTTTTTTTTTCTGTTTCAGTGTCCTTCTTCCAGAAGGTTCTTCTCTCCATTCCTTCCTTGTCTAAATCCTATTGGCCTCTAGTGAAATGCTGCTTCCTTGGAGACACATTTCCTGATAATTCTTCCCCCATGCTTAATTCTCCATCATGATCTCTTACCACTGTTTATTTTTCTTTGAAGATGTATTTGTTTTTATTGGAAAGTGAGATATGCACAGAGGAGGAAAGACAGAGAGGAAGATCTTTCATCTGTTGATTCACTCTCTAAGCGGCCACAATGGCCAGAGTTGAGATGTTCTGAAGCCAAGAACCAGGATCCTCTTGTAGGTCTCCCACACAGGTGCAGGGTCCCAAGGCTTTGGGCCGTCCTTGGCTGCTTTCCCAGGCCACAACCAGGGAGCTGGATGGGAAGCAGGGCTGCTGGGATTAGAACCACTGCCTAGATGAAAGTGCATGCAAGGGAAGGACTTTAGGAATGAGGCTACCATGCTAGGTCCCACTACTTTTACTTTGCTTCCACAAAGTTGATCTGAACTTAGAATGGTGATTACAAGAAGCAGGAAAGAGAGTGCAAGGGGAGAGGCAGACATATAAAGGCAGGTTATATAATGAGTACCAACACACAAGCAGATACATAGGATTGTTCCCTAGCACAGTGGGGTGATTCTAGTTCATAACAATATATTTCATGATTAAGTAACAGAGAGGAGCTTGAAGCCTCCAAACATAAAGTAGCGACAGGAGAGGGAACTGTGAATTACCAGACTTGATCAGTACACATTTCACAGAATTAATGAAATATCAGATGCTGCTCCATAAATATATAAATCACTAAATTATGTTAATGAAAAATGTCTTTCAAATGTTGAACAAGAAGAAAATGCTAACTAATCTGTGATCACATCTTAAGCACATGTGTCAAATTATTACACTTGTACCCCATATATAGATTTAATTAAAATAATAAGATTTAATATTACCTTTTTGTTGAAACAATTGGAATTTTTTTTAAAAAAGTTCTTATTTATTGACAGGCAGAGAGATACATATAGGGAACTCTCATCTGCTGGTTCGCTCCCTAGATGCCCAAAATGGAAGTCATTCCAATGGACTCATTCCAAGTCCCTCATGTGGGAAGCAGGAACCCAATCACTTCACACATCAGTGCTGCCTCTTAGACTGTGCATTAGCAGGTAGCTGGAGTCGGGATCAGAGCTGGGTATGAAGCCCAGTTATTCTGACATGGGATGCAGGTCCCTCTCAAGCCAAATGCCTGCCCCTGAAATGACTGCTCAGTGTTTCCTCAAATGATAGGTAGGCCCTACTACAAGTGGGTTATGTGTGTGCAGATTCAGGCAAAGGGGCAGAGTCTTAGGTGGCCGCATTTCCTCCCCTACGCGAACATGCCGCCCCTCCCCCATGGCTCACTTCCAGGCATGCAGTAATTTTATCCCTTTACCCAGTGCACTCTACAAATGCAATACTTCTTCTCCCTGTAGGCTATGATATGAGAACTGTTGGTAAGCAATGCCTTAAGCTGGTATTTTTGGTTCAAATAGAGATATGGTCAAGCAAGGATTAAGGATCACTATTAATATTCAGGATTTTCTATGAAACATCACTTGCATGAGAAAAAAAATTAAAACCCTACCATTTTTCAGGACCACAATTTCATATGGTCCCCAGTATCATAACGGTAAAGATATAACTTCAAACAGATCCAACAACAAATGCAAGTTTGCTGCTCTTTAATTATTCTACTGCCATTGTAACATGCTCTCAAAAGAAGGAATTTAAATGAGCCAATTAGTAACCGGAGGTCAGTCTGGAAGAAATAACTGACAGGACTAGTCCTCAGATCTCTCCAGGGCTCCTTGGATTTAAATTGGAATCCAAGAGAGAAGCATTCATTCATTATTTATTTCATTCGATCATTCATGACATGCTCATTCTCTAGGGGAAGCTACATGTCTGGTTGAAATACGAAATGAAGCACAAAAGAGGAGAAAGCCTACTCTGTCCACAGCTCTCTACAAGGGCTGGGACTGATACTGAACACTGGCTGGTCAGAGTTGAACCAGCCTTCTCCTCTATCCCCAGCACCTCTTGAGAACTCCCCATGTGAGGCTGTAGAAGACATTTCTGGTTAGGTGAAGCACGCAGAGGGTAGTAGAACAACAGGAGGCTTGTTTGGTATTGCCTGTATGCTTTTAAGCTCACAGCAGGTGATTTCATCCATTGATCACAGTCCAAGGAAACGGTGGCTATAGAGTTAGAGAGAGTCATCCATTCACTGGTTCACTCCCCAAAGGACCACAGCAATTGAAACTAGGCTAATCTGAAGCCAGGAGCCAGGAGCTTCTTCTGAGACTCTCATGTGGGAACAGCAGCCCAACTTGGGTCATCTTCCACTGCTTTCCCAGGCACATTAACAGGGAGTTGGATCAGAAGTAGAGCAGCTGTGACTGAAACTGGTGCTGATATGAAATGCTGATTATGGGGAGCCGTGCAGTTGGGGGCAAATGGCTCAAAGATGTAAGGAGGACAGCTCCCCTGTTTGCAAGGGTATGAGGAGTTTCTGGCTGAGTGGCAATGCCTGGTGGAATGATTTTCTAATCACCTCATTGTACGGACACTCAATCACCTCTTTGGTATTTGGTATTTGGAAATTCTCTTGAGGGTGATTTTGTTTCTGCAAATGTGAGGTGATTTCTGTAACTGATGTAATTTGTGAAATTGATTTTATCAATTATGTTATGGTGAATGGGTCTTTAGCAACTTAAGACAATGAGACACAGCTAAAAGCATGCAATAGTACAGTTGAGCCTATAGTGTTCCCACACGTCTTATTATGTGCCTACCTTTGTTCTAGAACTTACCCTAAGATGTGTAATGTTCTCCTTAAGAAATGGCTTGATAATATCTTACAAACAGATGGCAATCCTGGAGGTACAAAGAGTTTATTTACTGCACAGCCTTGAACTGCTGCAATACATGGAATGATGCAGTCATTTTGGCTTCCCACCACAAAAAGCAGAACGTATGTGGGAAATCTTCTAAAAGGGAGATAACTATCGTGAGCCCCTACAGAAAAATGGTGTGAAACTTCTACCTTATACTGGCACTTACATTTAGGGAAAGAAAATAGTTTGAAAAAGATAAAAAGAAGTTTCTTAGGAAGGCCCTCCATTCATAGAAAGGCCAAGCTGCCCTGATCCTTCTCACTGCCCTTTAACAAAAGAACAAAAAACAACTGAATCAGTACTAGGTGAAGGTAATGGTTGTTAGTGTATGATTACGACTTAATAAGAATCTATGATACATGTTTGTATAAATTCATTTATAAGCGTTCTTTTTAGTTTTGTATTATTGATGTTCTGAGTAATATTAGTTTAAGTTTAGTGAAAATTGACTTTGAATATACAGGAATCACCTGTCACTATGTAACCACATGTCTTGCCAACCATGGAGTTCCTGGCCTCAGCCAGGTGACTGCAGGTCTGAATGAGTAATGGCTTGCTGAGAATATTTCTTTGAAGTCAATGATAATAATGTTTTTTAAAGCTGTTTTTGTAATCATTCTTTTACCCATGAAATAAAAATGAAACAATTGAATGTTTACACAAAAGCTTGTGATGATTTCTGCATGAATAAAGCAGGCAGTTTTTTGAGTTGTCCATTATGAGTTCTACATTGTAGTGGTCCATGTCTTTCTTGTCTTTCTTCTCTCACCGATCCCACACACCCTTCTTTGAGCTCTGAACTCAGCTGGAGCTGGTCTCTGGCAGCAGATGTTGCAGAAGGTAGCTTTATCCACACGCCACAGCTCCAACTGCACAAATGTGCATTTTGAGACAATCCAACCCAAGCAGCTTTCTAATGTGATGACACTGCAAAAAATGAAACACACCAATTGCATCATTCTTCTCTGGAGTCCTTGCTGGAGTCCCTTTATTTTCAACCTAGGTAGCAGTTGGCCTTCCCTGAGCTCAGTGGTTCGTCTTCCTTCTCATCTACTTACTGCTCACATGCTATCTCCTTTTGTTTGGTTTTTGTTACCTTTATTTTTACATGTATTACTGGGTGTTGTCTCAAATCCCCTGGGAGGTAGCAGACAAGAAGCAAATCACATAAATACAACAGCAAATTGTTTAACTAGGTGCCTCAGCACCAGAAATATATATATATAACAGAAACATTTCTAAAAGATTTCTAAAGTAATTATTTGCATTTTAATAGCAGGTTATTAGAATCATTGAAAAGCTGTAATAATGGGGGTTTGTAATGAATGATTACAATGAAAAATCACCATCATCTGAGTACACAAGTTATGATAGCTCTTAGATAAATGTCTCGTTTGGGGATCACAGTGGTTTGTAATTGAGCAACATAATTGTCCCTCATTATCTATGGGGCGATTGGTTCCAAGAATCCCCATGGATACTAAGATTCCCTGGTATAAAATAGCACAATATTTGCATAGAAGCAACACGCATCCTTCTAAACATTTTAACTCATCTCCGGATTACTGATGATGCCTAACACATTGTAAATGATATATAAATAGTTGTAACACTGCATTGTTTAAGAAATTAGGACAAGGAAAAAAAACCTATATGTGTTCAGAAGAGATGAAAAAATTTTTAAATATTCTTGATCAGAATTGGTTGAATCCATGGATATGGAACCCACAGATTCTCTGTATATGGAACACTTTGCATCTAATTTGGGGGTCCAAGGGCTCATCCTCAGAACTTTTCTCCATTATACTCAACCCCTTCTCTACCTCAAGTTCATCACCAGCTCCCATCTCTCCCCTGAACTCCAACACTTACAGTCAACAGCCTGGTGTCTTCACTTGGATGCCCACGGATGTCTGAAAGATCTCATTTATTCCACTGGAGTCTCTGGCATGACTGACTAACTGCTCTAGCTTCCTAAGTAGCCTCCTGCTTCCTTTTTGTTTTATTTTTATTTATTTATTTATTTTGAACCAATGTCCCCAAGGGATGCCAGTGCTGCAGGCAGAGGCTTAACCTCGTACAGCCACAGCACCGACCCCAAGAGCATGATTCTCTTTATTTATTTATTTATTTTCATTGGAAAGGCAGATATACAGAGAGGAGGAGAGACAGAGAGGAAGATCTTCCATCCAATGATTCACTTCCCCAGCGGCCGCAATGGCTGGAGCTGAGCCAACCTGAAGTCAGGAGCCAGGAACTTCCTTCGGGTCTCCCACATGGGTGCAGGGTCCCAAGGCTTTAGGTCATCCTGGACTGGTTTCCCAGGCCACTGGCTGGGAGCTGGAAGGGAAGCAGGGCCGCTGGGATTAGAACCAGTGACCATATGGGATCCTGGCTCATTCAAGGCAAGGACTTTCCTGCTTCCATTCTTACAGCAGTCTGAGCTCCATATCACAACATGTGCCCTAGCCTGTGCTCTCCAAGAAGTGTGCTCTGAGATGGAGATTGGCATACAGAAAGTCGACAGAAGGGTGCCTTGGGATCAACACCTGCGGAGGAGTGAAGGAAGCAAAGTTGTGCAGAGGGTGAAGTTGAAGGCAGAGACAATTGTAATTAAGGGCTTCAGCTGGAGCTGGGATGGTTCTTTATATTCCTTTATTGCCCAGTCACTGTTAGGGAACCAGTGGATGGAAGATCATTCTCTCTCTCCTCCCTTCCCCACTCTGTAACTCTTCAAATAAATAAATAATACCTCTTTCAAGCAAAACAAACAAACAAAAAACCTAAGCCTTGGAGGCATTCATAATTCAGAATGATCAAATCCTGGGCATTTTGGATATGTGGTCTTCAAAGGTTAGATCAGGGAGTAGACAGAGTATTTCCAGGTTTATAGCAACTCTCATCTGGGTTTGAATCTTACCTCTATTGTTCAGTGTAATATCGAGTTCTATCTCTGTGAGCCATGTTTCTGTAGCACTCCTTTGTATTGCAGGTTTCATCAGTTATATTTTCTTTGCTTAATCAGTACCCATGGCATTGGAGACCTAAAGGGACATGGGCTCCAGATACATAGACAGGGCCTATAGGGAGTTGGCAAGGAGGCTTTTATATTCCTCAAGGTCTCATAACTATGTGCTTAGTTAACAAGCAGCTTTTAGAACATGCAGTTCTGAACACAATCCTGTCTTCAGAGTGCTTCCAAAACATCAAGATATACAGATAGACCAAAGGGGCAACAGCCTCACTGAGTCTCAGAATCTAGAAGCAATTCCATTTATCCAAAGCCAGCTCTGTACAGTGGACTAAGGATCCGAGTATTTGGCAGCACAGAAGGTAGAAGAAGAGATCAGATAAAGAACAACACATGTCAGAGAACAAGGATGGCTGTGGGAATGAAGGACATATGGCCCAAGCCAGTCTTCATTCTTTTCTGAAGCACTCTGTCTTTCCACTGCCCCACACCCAACTGTAGGGTTTGCTCCCCCATTTGCTATAATGCAGGGAAGATTTGGTCATTGAAAAGGTTTTGGCAGCAAGTTAAGGGAAAGAAACTGTAGTGTCATGCAATGGCCTAGAGGTGAGACAGTCAGATATTCAACTCAAAATCCTCAGTGCTGTCAGCATTTTGCCTTTTAGGCAAATGGCGTTTCAAGGACAAGAAACAGTACCAGGATGCTTAGGGAAGAAATGGCTGGGACTTAGAGATGTAAAGAAATGTGAAAGAAGAGGTCAGTGAGATCAGGCAGCCAGGGGCTGAAGTGTCATCCCACTGCAGTGTGGGCATATGACTTGATAGTGACCCCTCACGGGGTCACAGCAGAAATGGCAAGAGCAACTATATCAGAAAGCATCAGTGCAGGGTAAGTTCAGGATCTTTTTAACTCTGTTATTTGCAATACGGGAGCATGGCTTCAGTGTTGGCAGGCTGAAATGTCATCAGGCTTACTCACTAGGAGAGTTTTCAACTCATAAGAGTCCTCTTCTGCACTTAGCTAAACATAAGTGTAAGCAAACGAAAAACCACCAAAATCCACCAGCCCATTTCACCAAGTTATTATCCTTCTGATGTCAAGAACATTCTACATCATTCCATTTGTCTCTAATGTTTATCCCATTACTGAAGTGAGGAGTGAGTGAGAAAAAGCATCCTTGCTTTCATATGGGATCTGTATTCCTTGGTTTATAGCCAAGGCTAAGAAGGAAATAAGAGCATCCAAACAGACTGGCCAAGGGAGAAGTTTCTAAGAATATTCAGTGTCAGAGGAGCTGGTAATTAGGGACAGGCAGCCCCAAAGTGGGCAAGAAGCAGATAGGCAGGCAGGCAGGCAGGCAGGCAGGCAGGTCTGAGTCAAGTCACATGACATCCTAGAGCATTGTCCATAGCTGTTGAGATGCCTCAGTAGGTCAAGTGACATAACACTCACTCTACTGTCAAGCTCTCAGATTTGGCCATTATTCCTCTGTACCAGTGACTAACCTCCTCTCTTCTAGAGCTCGCTCTGTCTTCACAGCTATCACTAAGAGGCTTTGAATCATGGGACACCCACAGAGTGCATTGGTTCAGACATTAAGACCCAAGCACTTGGTTGTGGCCAAGGTAGGAGGATCAAAAAAATTAGATGGCAGGACTGGTATAGAAGTGTATCAGACTAATCCTCCTCCTGTGGTGCCAGCTTCCCATTTGAGCATCAAATCAAGTCCCAGCTGCTCCACTTCTTTTTTTTTTTTAAAGATTTATTTTTATTTTTATTGCAAAGTCAGATATATAGACAGAGAAG
Organism: Ochotona curzoniae; assembly: GCF_017591425.1. Lineage (NCBI taxonomy): Eukaryota > Metazoa > Chordata > Mammalia > Lagomorpha > Ochotonidae > Ochotona > Ochotona curzoniae. Next base: position 11,796,194 of record NW_024465023.1, on the reverse strand, counting down.
GAGAGAGAGAGAGGAAGATCTTCCGTCCGATGATTCACTCACCAAGTGACTGCAACAGCCAATGTTGCCCCTATCTGAAGCCAAGAGCCAGGAGCTCTTCTGGGTCTCCCACATGGGTGTAGGGTTCCAAGGCTTTGGGCTATCCTCGACTGCTTTCCCAGGCCACAAGCAGGGAGCTGGATAGGAAGCAGGGCTGCTGGGATTAGAACCGACACCCATATGGGATCCCAGCACATTCAAGGTAAGGATTTTAGCCACTAGGCCACCGCACTGGGCCCTGCTCCACTTCTGATCCAGCTAACTGTTGGTGGCTTGAAAACGCAACAAAGGAAAACTCAGGTCTTTGGACCCCTGAACCCATGTGGGAGATCCAAAAGGGGCTCCTGGCTTCCAGCTTTAGAGCAGCGCAGCTCTGACCACGGTGAGCATTTGGGGAGTGAACCAGTGTAGAAGTCCCTCACTCTCTCACCCCTCTCTGTCTACTTCCGTGTTTCTGTAGTTCCTTAAAAAAAAAAAAAAAAAAAAAAAGACAGCTAACTTTTTGGCAAAGATCTATTCCCCACCACGTTTTGAAAACAGGAAACCACAGGTAAGGTGAGCCCTCAGTGTCTTATACAACTTTCCAGCATGAACCTTGCCTGTAAGGGTTTACCTTGGATGTGTGGGAGGAGCGGTGAGGGGGGCATGAATTGGAAGGGAAGAAAAGAAAGAAGCAAAATGAAGTTCCAACAGTTTCTCTCAATAGAACTCCTTTGAGTTGTGTATTTCCCCTATGTGCAACACCTCTTGCACATTACTGCACCCTCTCACTGCAGCCTTTGCTACAGCAAACAGAGGTGCACGCTGACATCAGTGTCTTCCTCAAGCAGCCATTCTGATACTGTACCTAGCTAGTTATTAGTGCTGCCTCAAATAAAACATAGTAAAAATGACAACCCCCCCATTAAAAAATATATGTGATTTTAAGCTGCTGGGTTTGTGGTAATTTGTTCAATGGTATAGAAAGCAAATTCGTTTCTAGCACTTGCTACATCTCATTTGCTTTTGACTATTTTGCCAGGGCTACACTATTCCAACTACTACTGACAGTTTAAAAAGTATTTGAGCAAAGTACAACAACTGGCCATTTAAACATGAGCATGAGGGGCCCAGCACTGTGGTATGGTGAGCTGCCAGCATCACATATTAGCGGGCCTGGGACCAAGGACTACCTCTGCTTCCAATCCAGCTTCCTGCTAGCGTATACTCTGGGAGGCAATGAATGAAGACTGAAGTATCAGAGTCTCGACCACCTACATAGGAGAGCCAGCCTGAGCTCTGCACTCCTTGCTTAGGCCTAGCCCTGTCCCAGCTATGGTGAGCATTTGAGGCAGGAGCCAGCAGATGTGCGCGCACGCTCTCTCTCTCTCTCTCAAATGAATAAGAATAAATATTTAAAATTGATATGAGGAAAAATGAAAATTGCATTTCTGCAAGAGGGCACAGCATTTTTTAAAGATTTATTTTTATTCAAAGATTGACATAGAGGAGGAGAGACAGAAAGATTTTCCATATGCTGGTTCACTCCCCAAATGGCTGCAGCAGGCAGAGCTGAGCCAATCCAAAGCCAGGAGCCTCTTCCATGTCTCCCATGCAGGTGCAAGGTCCCAAGCCTAGGCCAGGTGAAAGCAGGGAACCAGGACTTCATTGGGGTCTTCTACTACCAGTCTCACTCCTCTTGGGCCATGATCCACTGCCTCTTAGGCTCATTAGCAGAAAGCTGGATTAGAAGCACAGAGTACCTTAAGACTCAAAACAGGCCCCTTTGTTATCACATGTAGGCATCCCAAGCAGTGGCTTGACCCACAGTGCAACAACCCCACTCCTAGAGAGAAATTTCTTATTTCACTCTTTCTTAATGGATGTGGTGGAGTTAGTAATGTAACTATTATGGTTTTGGACAATCAGTTTCAGGGTCATGAACTTAGAAGCCATGCCTCTCCTATCCCTGTAATCCTTTCTACCCATCTGTGAATCAAATGATGCTCACCTATGATCACCTGGAACCTGAGGAGGGAGCGGTATTGTGTTGCTGTGTGACCACTCTGCTTTCAAGCCCCCGTAAAGGCCCATGATGGGGAGGGGGCTCAGTCTGTCGGTCCTGTACTTTCATCACTCTGGCACTGAGTCTAGGATTCCCGAGTACCTGCTTGCTCGCCGGTTTCCATTGGATAGACTCTGAGGACAAAGGTAGCTCTGAGCATGGTCCCTGCATGTCTGTGTTCCTCACCTTCTGTTCACTGTTTGGGCGAGTCAGCGAAGATGTTAAGATGCATTGCATTACTAATTTTTGTACTTTCAAGAGATCCAGGAGAGGTGAAGTCTAGTATTAAAGGAATGTGGACAGAGAAGCCAGGAAAAGGTAAATGTTTGCAATTTTGTATGTGTATCCAGATTCTTCCCTGTACTTCTCTTCTGGAACATAGGTCTTCAGTTTAATGAGCAGATATCACAGTAATGATCATTTCTTCCTTGCAGGGTTTCGATTCAGACTGGATTGCCACTGTGACTTTTCATTTACTAATTTCTGTTATCGCCAGATGAGTGCTTGCCTAGTACCTGCAGCTAGTACTTAGGAAGGTGGGACTCTGAACATGTCGGTGGTTCCTGCAGTAATAGGCAGTGCTATCAGCAAGCTTAGTTAATAAAGACTTCTTAGTACATTTTACATGTATGTCTGGCATAATCTCTCTGGCACCCCGCAACAGTAACAACATTTTAGGGGAATTTTTTAGAAAGAAGAGATTCTTAAACCAAGTATTCTGCATTTTTAAACAGATTTTAAAAAATGTTAGAAAAACAAGTTTTACCATCTTCTTTGATTTTCCCATTTAATCTGAAATTGTGATTAAGTATTACAACTGTAATCTGAATCTGCAATCTGAATTCATGCATGTAAATGTCACTGTAAAATGAGAAACATTATGTTATTATTTATTGATCCTATGGGTTTCTTGAATTTCACTTATATTGAGAGTAATCAGCTTCTTTTTCTAAAGGAGTGTGTGAGAACAGTCATTCATGGATTTAAAATACATCCTGATAAAATCTGACCTTGGAAGTTGGGAGGCATGCATGCTCTCAAATGATGATCTCATTTAAAAAGTAGATCAAATAGGATTTAATGGACCATAACACTGTGGTTTTAAATTAATGAGTGTATCTAGTAAAAAGCTTTGCACTGGAAAAGGAATAGGAAAGGTCAACTGAAATACTGTAATTATTTTAATAATTTTAGTATCTCACTTATCAATATGTCAATTATTTTGACAGATTTAGGGAAGCAAAAGCAAAGGATTGCAGCATTTAGCACCCTTCCCATATCATTATAAATCATTTATTAAGTGTTCACATGTGTGTTATCCGTGATGGATTATGCATTCAAAATGCATGCATCATCCAGTCTTCAAGAAAATTTTGACTAAACACTCTAAAGTCACAGTTCTGTGCCTCACACTGGATCTTTATTTGGTCTGTCAAAACCTTGAAAGTCATTACATCCAAAGAAAAGACAGCAGACATCTAGCCAATCAATTTTATTTTTAATTACTAAGCATGTTTTGACCTTCGTGTTGAGATATAGTGGAGGACAGAAAAAGAAGGAAAGCCAGGATTCCTACACTTCAAACAATTAAACTCATCTGGAGGCACGCTGCACAAGACAACAAGATGTAGAGAGATACACTGAGTAGCATTTGGACAGCATAAGATCACCTAGTTCAGAACAACCCCATCCAAGGACGCAACATTTGTAATCACAGCAGGGAGTGGAGGGAAGTGGTTGCACATCTTGGGAAATGGGGAAAGGCCTGTACTTGTGTTGTAGCCTGCCAAATACCAGTGACTGCTTAAGTTCCACTTCTGTCACTTTCAGTTGGCTCAATTCTAAAACAGAAAGTGAGGGCTAGATTCCCCAGCTATAACAGTCTAGGCTCCTAAAGACAAACATAGAATTCTTGGAAAAACGAGGGTGTTACAAGTAGGAGGGTTAAGCACAGAGCAATAAAGGTGGCAGGGGCAAACTGATTGTACATGGGCAAGGTATGCTGTGGGACAGGCAGGACCTTCAACAAGGCTAATTAAGTACAAAGGCGATAATCTTGAAGATGGATGGGATAGCGTGCCGAGTCACTAACTAGGGGCCTAAATGGAGACAGAGGTAGTGGGTTGCCTGTGCTCATGCTCTGACTTCGCTTTATGCTCCTCTCCATGCTATGCGTTCTTTCTGTATTGATGGATCTTCATCCCAGCCCCTTCCCCAAACCTACAACCTACAGAGAGTTAAGAAGAGGTGTGGTTACAAAGATGCCCTCTTTTCAGACCCGCACAAGCAATCCCCTTTTGTAGGCCAGGAAGCCAAGAGCCATGGCTGAAAACACAGTGGTGAGTCCCATCAGCCTCAGCAGGCCAGGCACCGAGGGCAAGTTCCGCTCCAGGAAGGTTGTGGTGATGGGCCGAGCAGGGACGTCCTGAGTGGAGAGAATAGCAGCCGTTAGTACAAAGCCCGTGCACTGCATTCTACAAAGTCTGCTCTCCTCCAAGGCTCTAAACACCACTCCTGTTTGCAAATCTCTAGGTCATGAAATGGGACATTGCCTCCACACACATGGTTCCCTTCCTCTTCCCCAGCGAACATGTCACTGAACTGCCCTCCTCAGGGAGCCTTTCCTGAGCATCCAGCCTTTCATTTTACATATTCCCCCAGCATGCCTTCTTCGTCACACTCTTCCTTTTTGGTTATCATATCAGTCTCCCCACCCAAGACTCTAAGCTCCACAAAAGCATTGCTGCGTCTTTACTCCAATGGTCCATGAACAACATGTGGGCTGTAAATATTTATGCCGTGGGTGGATCATGGTCCTTCCCTGCACCCTACAATCCCACCTTTAGCAGATGCATTTGTAGGAGGGCTTCACAGAGAATACCTCTGACCTTTTCATACCTTGTCCTCTACAGTGTGTTTTCATTGAAAAGATTTATTGATTTAGTTGAAAGGCATAGTTACAGAGGGAGGCTGAGGGGGTAGGGGGAAAGATCTTCCATCTAGTGGTTCTCTCCCCCAAAATGGATGGGGCAGGACCAGACCAAATCCAGGAGCGTAGAACTCCATCTGGGTCTCCTACATGCAGGGCAGGTGCCCAAATACTTGGACCATCCTCTGTTGCAGTCTTAGGAGCATTAGTGGGGGACAGGATTGGAAGAGAAGCAGCTGGCACCTAAACAGGTGCTCAAATGGGATGCTGACATAGCAAGTGGTAGATTAATCCACTGGGTCATAACACTGGCTTTTACAATATGTTTCTACTTCATCATTTCTGTGGCCTTCCTTTTGCCCAGGAAAACTTAAGGGGCTGAATTACAAAAGTTATAAGTATACTGAAATTGAATTATTAATCTAAATATGCTCTAATTCCTTCTACTTGCTTGCCCCTGGACATGGAATGTCAACACACTTTCTTTCGTTGTTTTTTTTTTTTTCCTAACTCTTGTTGAAAATCACCACGTTAGGCATTTATTTAACAAACATTTATTGTTTTCTTAGTATATGTAGAACTTAAAAATGTCTCCCATCAAAAAATATTTTCAGGGGCTGGGGCTGTAGCATAGGGATAAAGCATCCCATATAGGCACTGGTTTGAGTCCCAGTTGCCCCACTTTCAATCTAGTTCCCTGCTAATTCACCTGGGAAGACAGCAGAGGATGGCTCCCGTGTGTGAACCCACTTGGGAGATCTGGAACAAGCTCCTGGCTCTAGGCTTTGGATGGGTCCAGCTCTAGCCACTGTGGCCATTTGGGGAGTGAACCACAGGTGGAAGATCTCTCTTTCTGTGTCTCTCTGCTCTCTCTTTGTCTCTGTAACTCTTGCTTTCAAATAAATAAGCACATCTTTTAAAAAATCATATTTTCTTCCTAATAATCCCCCATGGATGTGGCACGTACGAATTTATCGAAATTCATCTAAATTTTCCACCTCTGTCCTAACCCATAATGCTATTTCAAACATGGACTGAATGAACAGATATACACATTCGTTCTTGCAAGTCATTATTTGTACAGGAAACAAAAAACCATCTAAATTCTTGAAATAAAATAAAGCCTACCACAGATTCTGGTTCTGGCTGCCAGATTTCATCCTCCGGAATCTTCCCCACAGCATGCAGGATCTGCAAATGAAAGAGCCTCTTTGTGAGGAGCAAAAGGGATCACGATCACTTCTCCCAAACTGCTCTATAAGAGACTAAGTAAATGTCTCGGGCTATCCACCCAAAACATCCAGCTGAAGTCTAGAAAAGTCCACTCCACCTTGCAAAAGGACCAAAATGGTTTCTGTCTATGCTTTCACAAGGTTCAACTACTAGGGTCACAGTAAGTTTTCTAAGTTAGGAGCATGCCTTTGTAGGCATGAGAGCAAAGGAATTTTCCTGAAAGATCACAAATGCACGTTTGATTTTGTGATGCTGGGTCTAGGATATTGCCCAAGGAGAGCCAGAGTGATCTTTTGCCCCATGGGTTCTTTTTACCTTGGGGGAGATATTTTTGCCATTACTTTTGGGTTAATATGCTTGCTCCATCTGGAACTTATGCGGGGAAATGGGTGTTTAGTATCTTCAGAAGGTAGTTAATGGTGGAGCTGGCCTCCAGGCTCTCAAACAGCTTTGATCAGCTCAGCATATACCAATGGGTTGACTCCCGGCCCAGGACCCGAGCCCTACCTCCCGGGCAGCTCTCTCTCCAGCCTCCACAGCCCCCTCCATGTAGCCGCTCCAATGTGTGGCAGTCTCGGTGCCTGCAAAGTAAATCCTGCCCACTGCCTGGCGTAGAACCCTTGGAATGACAGCAAGAGGTTAAAGCAGTTAGTCTTCATAAGTCAGCCAAGAGCTTTCCCATAAAATACTTAGGCTGCCTGCTTTGCTCAAATTCTAAATATCAAAGGGACACTGGTAATTTGGGAACAACGTGAATCAGATCCCTCTAGTTCTTGCCTGATCCTTATCACAGACAAAGTGGAGTAAAAGCTGAGAGTTTAGAGGTAAAGGAACTGAAATCCATATTTGTTGAGTACCTAAGCCAGTCACACCTGGCATTTTTAGGGCTCACTAGTTCTAGGCAAGTTGCCATGTGTCTCTGATTTCCCCTAAAGTTATTCCACCATTGACTTCAGCAAATCACTTACTCTCACTGGCTTCCCCCATATCTGAAAGGGAAGAGAGACTAACAGTTTCAAAGACATTTTCCATTAGTAACATCTAACAAATCTGTGATTTTGACCAGGGCTCCACAACTATTCTTCATTGAACATCTGCCAGTATTGAGTTTCACTGCATTAAATTGCAACAGTCAGTCAGTGCTTGGCACCAAGTGCTATTTTAGGCACGTTAATCCTCATCACAACTATTTAACGTTATTATATCCATTTTGCAGATGATTGTACTAAGGTAGATAGTGATAGACATGGTGATATGTCACTCAAACCCCCATTCAAGAATCAAACATTTACTCCCACCTATGGGATGGGCTACCAGGTGATGGCCTTCCATCATCAGCCCTCTTTGAACATTGATTCTGATGAAGAAAATCACCTCCCTGTGGGTCATGCTTCCTCTGAGCAAGGGCATCCAGTGAGCACATGTCCAGCCCAAGCTGCAGTTTCCAATCTGCAATCACCATGAAGGACCATTCTAGTTCCAGAGTTCCCTGTGGGGCTCAGCTGGGGACTTTCAGTGGAATTGCACTGCAACCCAACTTCCCGCTCTGCCTGCTCCTGCTTGCGTCCTCTCTCTGTCCGTAGGAGTATCTTCAGCTATATGCTGTCTGTCAGTCACTGTTAGGCAGCATAGACTCTGCTGCCTGGCACCTAACCAGCCATAAAGACTGAAATGGCTCTAGAGCACAGCCAGTAAGCAGCAGAGCTGGTCTCTGAACCCAGGTGACTGTGTCTCTTCCATTACAGTATGCCTTCAATTTATTGAAAGTTTCATTAATTTTTTATTTAGTTGAAACAGAGTGAGAGAGAGAATTTTACGTCTCCTGATTCACCTCCCACAAATCCTGAGGCTTGGATAGGCTATCCATGTATCCTACATGGGTAGCAGGGACTGAAGTATTTGAGCCATCACCTAGTGTCCCTAGGGTACAAACTAGTAGGAAAGCTGGAATGGAGAGCAAAGTTGGGACTTGAACCCAGATACTCCAACATGAGATGTGGGTATACAAAGCAGCATCTTGACTGCTGTGCCAGATGCCCACCTCAGATGTAAATAAAACCTTCATGACACACAGCTGCCATTATCATGATTTCATATCATACTTGAGAAAACTGAAGCTCAGAGAAATGCTCAGTGACTCACCAGGAGCCACACTACTATATAATAGCAAGGCCCCAAGACTTGAACCAAGTCTACCAGGTGGCAAAAGTGTCCATTTGTCATATAATGTGTCATTATCACTAATTAACAGTGAATACTTATGGACCAATGGTGTGGTACAGTGGATTAAGCCACTGCTTGCAATGCTGGCATCCCTATTGGAGTGTCAATTTGAGTCCTGGTTGCTTTGCTTTGGATCCAGCTCCTTGCTAGTGTCCCTGGGAAGTGGCAGATGATAGGTCAAGTATTGAATCCCAGCCACCTATGTGGGAGACCCGGATGGAATTCCTGGCTCCTGGCTTCATCCTGGCTCAACCCTGGTTATTCCAGCCACTTAGGGAACCCATAAATGGACAATCTCTCTCTCTCTCTCTCTCTCTCTCTCTTTCTCTCTCTCTGTGCATCTTGTCTCTTTTGGCTACTTTTCCTTTCAAATAAATGCATTAATACATCTTTTTAAAGATGCAAACAGTGCTCATATGTGATGCAAAGGGTCCTAAATGTCACAGACTTGGCTTAAAGAGGGACAGTGTGTTGTTAGTCTCTCAAAAAATACTGTAAGGTAAACACTGCCAACATGTCACATCCATCCTGGTCCCCATTTCCATTACATCAGGGAAGGAATTTCAGAGCTAATGCCCACGTCCCATTCTAGTCAATACTATATACCTACTGAGCCTTTTATCCAGAATCCAAAGCGATTGGCGTGAATGGGTAGGTTTTCTTTCATGTCCTCTCACTGCAGCCATTGAGAAAATGCACTACATTATAGAATATTAGTATACTGACAATAATACATGGAATCATTTGGAAATACTGAGAACCTGCAGGCATTCAGAATGGGCTCTATGCAAGAGAAAGTAAATTTGCTTTCTCTGTGTCCATTAAACACTACCGCTTATTACTGCATGTTCACTGTTTTAAAACAGAGGGAACTAACTGCTCTTGGCATCTCTGGGAGGCCTGGCCAAGCCCTGTAGCTAAATATTTGAGGAGACAACAAATGCTTTGAGAACTAATCACTGTTACAATCACTAATTTTAAACAGATGGAGACAGCCTCGCTTCACTCATGCTGACACTTTCTTTCCTAGAGGAAATGAAAGTGCAACTGTTAGCAAAGAAAAATCCCAGGCTCTTCCTTTGTAAGTAGACAGTAGATATTACAAAGGATTCAGGACATAGATCGTAAAGGAGCGTTCCACAGATAGTTCTCCTCTTTTATGTGTTTAACTGCATAATCACCACAGATTTTTTTTTTACTTCATCTAAAAGGGAAAGTCTTTGATAAATGTACCTAGTTATTTTCTTAATTTTTCAATATTTTTAAATGTGGGCGGGAGGAAGAAGGACAGAGAGAGATAGAGAGAGAGAGAGGTTTTCCACCAACAGGTTCAGTCCCCAAGTGCCTACAAAGGCCAGAGCTGAGCTGGGGCCAGAACCAGGAGCTGGAAACACAATCGCGGTTCCTCACAGCCATTACCACTGTCCCCCAGGGTCTGTTCTGGTGAGAAGCTGGGAAGCAAACCCAGGCTCTGCAATGTGGCAGACAAGGCCAAATGCCTGCTCCCTGCTTATAGCTCCTCACTAAGGTGGTATTATTAATTCTGCCCTCTGTCTTCTATCTGGAAGCAGACCACTTGGAATTTAGAGATAGGCTTATTTTGGTTAAAAAAAGTTCAAATCCATGCCTAGGGGTTTTTTTTTTTTTTAAAGATTTATTTTTATTATTTTTTCATTGGAAAGGCGGATATACAGAGAGGAGAGACAGAGAGGAAGATCTTCCATCCGATGATTCACTCCCCAAGTGAGCGCAACGGGCCGATACTATGCCGATCCGAAGCCAGGAGCCTCTTCCGGGTTTCCCACGCGGGCGCAGGTTCCCAAAGCTTTGGGCCGTCCTCGACTGCCTTCCCAGGCCACAAGCAGGGAGCTGGAAGGGAAGCGGGGCTGCCGGGATTAGAACCGGCGCCCATATGGGATCCCGGGCGTGCAAGGCGAGGACCTTTAACCACTTGCGCCACCGCGCCGGGCCCGCCTAGGGGTTTTTTTTAAATGTTTTTTTAATATGATACACATTTCCAGGAACTTTTGGAAAACTCCTCATTTGCATGGATTTCAAAATTCTTTTGCACCAGAATAAATATATGTTTTATTCCAAGTTTTACAAGCATATTGTATTTCTAGGGCCCTGAAGATAAGATTGTTTACAGCATCCTAAATGTCATGGCCCTGAAGGGTCAGGAGAAGCTTGGAGGGCAAGGAGTCTTAGCTTGGGCTGAGGGTTATGAGAGCTACTCTGTGCTTCACTTGCTTCTCTACAAATTAAAGGCAGAAATTTGTAATACATTAAGCACTTGCTCACATCATCCCAACTGCCTACAATGCACTCTCGATAGTTTCTCTGCCTGCTACAATCCTTAGGTGAATGTTAAGTACAAAGCGTTTGCAATTTTTCCTAGGTAAAGCAAGCCTGCCCTTCAATAGGTCTCCACGGTAGTTGTTATGTTCCTCTATTTACTACAGAACTTTAGATGCAATTTTTGTTATTCTTCCTTCTCTCCCATCCCTACCATTGTCCCTTCCTCGCAGAGAGGGTTTTCCTTGGTACTGAACTCTTCCAGCACACTGCTTAGCAAATGGTAGATAAACACTGAGTCAAACCATTACAACTGACATTACTTCACATTCGGCATATCCAAAAGGTAATCTAATGACCCAGCAGCTTATCAAGTGGTGCCCTTTGGTCCTGGAATGTTCCCTTTCATGACCATATTTTTCCACTTTCAAGAAAACAAAGAAAAGTGCTAACGAAAGTCATTATGAGCTTTCTGACAAGCGAATTTCTAACCTGTCTTTGATTGGTTCCCATAAGGAGACTGATTCTCTCTTTCCAGTAATAACTCATACCTTTTATTGGTTGCATCTTTTCATTTCATTTACTAGTCTACTTTTAATTAAGTTAATTAGTTAATTAGAGAGACAAAGGGAGAGAGCTCCCATTTGCTGGTTTATACTTTGTATGTCTGTACTAGCAGGGGCACTAAGCCAGGAGCTGGGAACTCAAATTAGGTCTCTTCCATGGATGATAGGCACGTAACTATTGCACCATCCGTGGTGTCTCCCAGGGTCTGCATCACAAAGAAATTTAGAGCCAGGAACTGAAGCGAGGCATCAAATCAGCTACTGTGATGTAGGATGTGGGTGGGTGTTCTAACAGGCATCTTATCCACTAGGCCAACTACTTGCTCTTACTTCTCCCATTTTGTTTATGTTGAACTCTCAGCTTGAAATTATTGTTTGGTTTAGTATTACCATAAATATCATAATAATTACTGTCACAGATTTAATTTATACGTTGTTATTATCATCAAGTGCAATTTGGCTAAGCATCAGTGACTCATACTCAGATGCACAATGCTGTGAATGCTAAAAGCAAATGAAATGTGCACTTTGAGTGAATCATGTGATATGTGGATTTTATCTTGATAAATATATTAAAATTACTCTCACTAGCATACAGAGTATTACCAACTGTGGTCATCTGGTGCTTTGTCATCCACCTGCTAAGGGAGTTGAGGCTTAGAGAGAAGAAGCGACCACTGTAGGGTAACAAGGTTTGTTATCAGTAGAATCAAGACTGAGATGAGGTGTCTTAACACCAAGGCTTAGAGCTCATTTTGCTTTTACAATGTTTGTCCCATGTTGGTACTTAAAGGGCTGCGTTTGAGGCCATTTCACTGAATTCTCTTACACAGATGATCTCCCACAAATCTACCATCAATTGAAAATATTCTTAAATCAAAAATGCATTTTGTCCCTAGTACCTTTTATTGAAGTATGACCCTTGACAACAATCTGGCATGCATATTTATGTCAGCTGAAAAGGCAGAGGACACAAATACAGAAACAATAATATTCAGAAAAATAATGGCTTCACATAGGATATACTGCTCCCAATAGTTGCAAAACAAATATGGATTCTTTTTTTCATGTGTTTATTTTATTTGAAAAACAAAGCTAGACAGAGAAGGACAGAGAGAGATCTTCTACCTGCTTGGCCCAGGATTGGAAGTGGAGCAGCTGGAAATGGAACCCAGTGACCATAAGAGATGCCAGCACCGCAGGCAGAAATTTAGCTTACTACATCAGCCCAAACACTGCTTTTTTGTTTTGTTTTGTTTTTTAATGTACGGAAATGGCCCTATACCACCCTCCCTCCCCAAATATCTACTAATCTTCAAATAGTACAATACACTGTTACAGAAATATTATCAGCATAGGGAATTCCTTTGGCAAGGACAGCAGGAATTTCCAAGCTCAGAGGGGTGGGGAATGGCAAGAAATGTGCCCAGCTTCCTCCATCTGCGGCCTGCTACTCACAGCACAGCACCTTCAGGGAGGCTGGGGTTCAGGATATAGACCCTGGTCAACTTTTTGGCACACAAAATCAAGTGGAGAACAGCTTGAACCTGGCCTTGCAAGAGGGGCTTTGTCTCCTTTCCTCTGCTTCTAACCTCTCCCTTTCTAGGGCTTCATTTCAGTGTCTTTGTCTCATCATCTTCAATTCTACTTAGGCAAGCACTGCTATATCCTGGCTGAGGTTCTAGCTGTGGGAATTGAGCAGAATCAATTATCCAAGGCCTGGGGAGTAGGGGATGATATGTGATATCTCTTCACTGATCTTTCTGTATCTATGAACCACCATTCTCACCTATAATCCACTCAGTCCTCTAAGTATTTGAAGGAGGCGAGCAGAAGCCAAGATCTGTAACTGTCTGGGGAAATCCTTTGGCAGGCCCTGGAGTAGGGATGAACCCAGGGACTGAGATGGGTTAAGGACATCTCAAGGAATACTGGGTATAGTATGGGAATACTATTGCTCACAACGGCAAACCAGGGCCTGTTTAGTAGTTCACCCATGTTTACTGAGCGTCATTGTTCACTATGCTTATGAGGTTATTTTTCAGTGCTTAAGAAATTGTCCCTTCCCACAAAAATGCTCATCTTTGTGTTTTTGTTCCAACTCCAGAAAGTAATTTTAAGCAGTATGACACACAAAAATATCCGTTAATAGTATCCAGGATGTCATAAACTTAAGATACCCATCTAGCATCTGCTAGAAAAACCCAGACTATGGCCAAGACGTCCAGGTAAGCAAGCACTCTTTTTCCTGGCCCCATCTTCCCAAAAAGCCATTCCAGTCCCCAAACTTTAGAATGGTAGAATCCATCAGCGTCATCCCCAAACATGCACATTGTCATTCCTTTATTAAAAAACCAAAACAAACAAACAAACAAACATGATGGCAACCACAGCCTCGATAAGGGGAGGGTATTTAGGTTAGTGGTTAAGATGTTGGTTAAGATGTGTTACATCCTATATCACAGTACCTGGGTCTAAAACTCAGTTCTGGCTCCCAAATGCAACTTTCTGCCTGTGTAGATTCTGAGAGGCAGTGATAATGGGTCACATAATTGGCTTACTACCATCTGAGACCTGCAGTGAGTTTCCAGCTTCTGGATTCAGTCTGGCCTAGTATGGCCATTGGAGGCATTTGGGGAGTAAGCTGGTGGTTGGCAACGGTCTCGTTCTCATTTTTAAAAAAGCATTTTCTCCACCTTTCCACCCTAACTCACCAAAACATCATAGCTTAGTCTAACCTATCTTAAATGTGCTCAGAATACTTATCTTCCTCTATGTTTGGGCAAAATCATCTAGCAGAAAGCCTGTTTCCTATTAAAGTGTGGACTGTCTCATGTAACTTATTCAATACTGTACTGAAAGTGAGAAACTGCAAAAAAATTTTTTTCTAAGCCAAAGCATCCTGAGTTGTGGCCGTGCTTAGAGGCATACTTCCTCTGACAGATAAGTGAATCCTCTTATGCTGCAAACATCTTTCCTTACACTGATTGGAACTGTTCCTCCAGAGCAAATACGTATGAAAGGGGCACCCAGGTAACAGAATTATGACCTCATTCATGAGATTCATAAACTGCAAAGGGAATTAGGGATCCTTTGGGGGGACATGTGTTTGCAAGAAACAAAGGAGGATTTGGTGCAGAGAATCGCAGTCACTGCTTAGCACATTTTTACTCTACCTTCCGTATTGGGTCATGATGCCTGGTGGGAAGTAGGTTGTATAGCAGCCACCAGAGTACTGCTCCTCACACCAGTTCTTCTCTTCATAATGCACTGGCTGGAAGACAGAATGACAAATGCATGAAGGGACAGAGGAAGCTATCAAGGCCAGAATAAATCACAGTCCCACAGGCTTCATGCTGGTGAGCCTAAATGGGATTGGTTACACGACCTCCAGCGGATACCAAAATCCACAGATGTTCAAGTTCCTTAGACAAAATAGCCTAATATTGGTATATTACCTACATGTAACTTCCTGCTTTCTTTAAATCATCTCTAGATTGCTTCATGGGACATAAATGCTCTATAAATAGTTGCTACACTGTATTGTTTAGTAAAGGACAAGAAAAAAGTTAGTACAGGTTCAGTGCCAAATCAACTATTCTTTTAAATATTTTTTATTTATGGTTGACTTGTTCCACAGAAGTAGAAACTGCTGATATGAAGGGCTGTATATATTTTCTCAACTGCAGTTTTATTATCCTGATATTTTTGAAGCTATGTCTTTGGGCATGTCCTTGGTAAATGGCTTTGGTAATAAACTCATAAGAAATTCAGACATTGGAAGGCTTTCCATTTGAGGGTTTTTTTTTTTTTGGTAATGTTCATACACTAATACTGTCTTGATCTTACCTATTGAGACAATTTCAGTGCAAAGCTTCACAAAAAATTAAAAATAATTTATACCAGGGCCAGTGTTGTGGTACAGTGGATTAAACTGCCATCTGTAAAACACTTGGTGCCAGTTCATGTCTTGGGTATTTCATTTCATATCTAGTAACCTGCCAATGCCTCTGGGAAAGTACTAAAAGATGGCTCAAGTGGTTGGGCCACTGCCACCCACGTGGGAGATCCAGGCTCCTGGCTGTGGTGTGGCTCAGCCCCCAGCTATTGCAACCACTTGGGGACTAAACCAGGGGATAGAAGATGTCCGTTATTATGTTCTACCCTTCTCTCTGTAACTCTCTTCAAATAAATAACTACATTTTTTTTTTTTTACTTATTGGAGTAATTGAACAACAAAAAGGTGGAAAAACACAGCTGGATGGTCAGATTCATGTTTTTGGTGAAGGAAAGCTCTGTTAAAGAAATTGGACAGATAAACTAATGTTCTGTGACATGTGGATACTTATGTTGGTGGTGACACCTGCAAACAACTACTAATCTGAAAAATCTGTTTTGCCATAAACAAGCAAAACTGGAGCTGAGATTTTGCAAAGCTCACCCTCTTAAAAATCACTAAATGAAAACGTTATCATTAAGCACTCCTTTGAAACAATAAAATCAGCATTGCAAGTTTTAAAATGTTTTTGTTTAATACATTTCATTGTGGCATAGCATGTTTTAACCTTGCTGCCTGTGATGCCAGCATTCCATATGGATGCTGATTTGCATCTGGGCTGCTGTACTGCCAATACAGCTCCCTGCTAATGCACCTTTGGAAAGTAGCAGAAGGCGGTCCAAATGCTTGGACCCCTGCACCACGTGGGAGACCAGATGAAGTTCCTGATGTCAGCCTTGCCCAGCCCTGGCTCTAACAGCCATTTGAGGAGTAAAAACAGTAGATTGAAGATATTTCTCTTCCATTCTCTCTCTCTCTGTAACTCTGCCTTTCAAATAAAGAAATGTCTTTTTAAAAATCTGCGGTCATACAGCTGACTTTGAATAATCATTTGCAAAGCAGCCTGCTCACCGTGCCTGATGGGCTAAGAGAGTCCAGGTATTTTGCAGTGTATCTTGGGACTATACAACCCAACAGAGGTGGGGAACGTTCTTCTTGCCAAGAGCCATTTGGACATCTATAGCACCATTTGTGTGCCACACAAACTGTCAATTTAAAAACGAGCCTGCTATAGAGTGATTGAATTTCTCAAGTTCCATCTGCAGTTGCCTTATTGGGACCAGACCAAGTGATTTTGCAGATTTTATACAGCCTACAATGAGGACATTCTCCACTCCTTGCCCAATAGCTGATGGCTTCAGTTACCTCCTGAACATCCTTCTATGGCAGTTTCTAGCCAATGAGAAAGGAAGATTGTATTTTAGTTGTCATCTTTCCTAGCTTACGGAAATGTGTTTCTTCCACATGATAGACACCAAAGCAACAGCAGAACAGGTAGAGTTTTCTATGCCAACAGCAAACAAGGACAGAACCATCTCTTCCTTATTGTCAGAGTAGAATCATCCACGTTCTTTTTGCAAAAAGAGACTTTCAATAAGGAAACATGATAAACTGGTGGAAAGATGAAAGTAATTCCTATCTCCCCACGTGAGGTTTTCAAACCAAGCATTCCACAAGTTGTTGGAGCAACTTGAATTACAAACTGTATGAACCTGAGAGTGTCTCAGAAGGCAACTTCACAAATGCTTGCCTATCTTCCAGGGTGAAACATCTGGAACAGCAGTTAAAAAAAAAACTAACATTTTTTTTTTTAGTGTGTATATATTTTCGGTTTTGCTGCTTCACTCAATACATTACCCTTGAGCCCAGTGGCCATAACTGAATTTAAACTTGCCAAATGGTGTATGAAAGAAAAAAAAAATGAAACAAGCGCCTTCCTCATTAATGGTATGTTTCTTTGCAAAGCAATCAATTAATTGGTCTTATTTATTTGCTAGCAGAGAGCTCCCCCAAAATCTCAAAAGTTTTACCTACCACAAGTTTGCATTGGGGGAAAGGAAGCAGAGGTTTGGTTTTAAAATAATGAACCAAAATGCCAAAGTTAAAGCCATATCAACTGGATTGGGAGAATGCCTGCCACACCACAAATGAGCAAGGTCACGGGATAAAGTCACAAGACTTAGCTGAATAGCTGATCAACTAGTTCACAGCATATACTGCAGAGGTTCAACATTCAGAGACTCAACAAGGTAAATTTTTTAACCTCCTTTTTTAGATTTTTCTCACATTTTATACTGCTCATTTGTACATTAGTCTCCTCTGACGTCAAATGCTTCACGAAGAATTAATGATTACTTTCTAAAGGAGATTTAAACTACACCAAAGCAAGAACAGCAATTCTCCATTTTAAATATTGGTGAGGGGGTCGATCGTGGCTACTGGTTAGCTTGTACTGGTTAGCCTACCATCCTGTCTCCCTAATCCACTCTGCCCGTCCCTGCTTTTAACCACTTCGGGGGGCTCTACTTAATTAACCTGAAGATCACTATTTCCTGAGGTTACTTCTGTCCTCTAGGAAACTCAGCAGATGGGACCTAGCCTATCATCCTGACCTCCTTCCATCCCTAATGTTCAAGGTGTAAAATAATGGTAAATAGGAGCTCACCTTCTTCTGACCTAAAAGATAACATGTGGGAGGTAGGGGAGTGTCAGTTTATGTAAATGAATGATGCCCTGGACTTTTTACAAGAACGTCTTAAAAAAGCAAAGCTCCTTTCATTCCATCCTGGCTGCCAGGATTTAGGCTTTCCCCTTGGGGTAGCTGTAGTAGGAGCTCCCCTGCTGAGTCCTTAACAAGGATGAAAGCAGAATGGTCCGGCATTTTACTACAGGTAGAACTCTGAATTCTGGGACAAGTGATACCACCTACACTCCTGCATGCAACAGGAGCCTGAGTGGTCTCTGTGGGACCACTAAGAAGCAGATCCACCTTGCACAGACCCCTCTGTGAACATATTGGGAAACAAGAGCTCCTGGTTCGAGTTTCATGAACCTAGCCCAACAAGTTCCTCAAGGATGAAGCAAGATCTCGCTCCTCTAGGAAGGGGCTGATAAGCAACCTCACCTGCAGAGCTTCCGGGGAGCCCAACACTTTGGCATACAGGTCACAAAGTTTCTTCAGCCTATGGGCAAGCAAAAGACCAAGGTCAACATAAAGAAAGAAGGGAAAAGGAAAAGAAGCACTTGCTTTCAATGAAGTCTTAAAGTCATGAGGTCACAAATCTGAATCGTGTAAGATTGCTAATAAATCTAGAAGAAACTATAGTGATGTGTTGCCTGAATGGCTGAGGGCACACAACAATTTTGCTTATTCCCTGGAGAAAGCAGATTGTACACCTCTTCCGCATCAGTCCAAGCACTAGAGATTCAGTGATCAGGAAGGCACTGCTGTTGCTCATCCCAGTTTGTCTCCTCGCCTTGGTACAAGGCGGTAGGCAGAGTGGAAAGCGAGGGAAACAGGAAACACTTTGAATGCTGCTCCTGCCTCTTAATATTGTGAGTTCTTGAGCAGTTTACTAAAGTTGTCTGATCTTTAGTTTCATCAACGGTCTTTTATGATTTTCTCATTAATGGTTTAAAACCATATGGTTCCCACAGCAGCAGTACTGCAGCAGCATCTTGACATGGGAAAAGTCTTTGAATTGCCAGTTTGCAGACCGTGCCCCAGATTTCCTAAATAAGAAATGGGAATGGTAGGAGTCCTTATTTTCAAAAAACTTTGGATGATTGAGAGCCAGTACTAAAATGTGCATCTGGTTGCCCCTCCAATAGTTGGAACATACCAATAAACTGAAACATAATATATTAATGTTCAGTACATAGTAGCTCTTGAGAAATTGTCAAAGGAGGATTGACAGTAAGCCAACAGTTATTATCAGTCAATTAAAATACGAGCTTGTAGTTGTATCATGCCTGCTTTTGCAAAATAGTAATTACTGAGGGGAGCTTAAAGATGATTTGGAGCTAGGTCACTGGCTTCTAAAAGTGTTATCATTGTTTTAAATTCAGCAACTCTCTCTACAAACAAAAGTACATGAAAATGTCTAATTTCCTTCCCTGCCTCTTCTTTTTTTCTTTGTTCAAGCAAAGGAAGAGTTAGACACAATAAAGTAGTGAGATAAAATTCAGAGTTAGAACCCTGAAGAACACTGAGCTCTCTAACTATTTGGTGCATTTTTTAATAGGTGGGGGATTGAGCTCCTGATTATAATGTATATTGAAAGCATGTCATCATAAAAGTTAGGAAAAAAAGAAAAGAAGGAGAAAGGAGGGTAGGACGTACCATTATAATCTTAAAAATATATCTGGTCCCTTTACAGAAGTAAGCAAAAAGGAAAACAAAATTATCAAAAAAGAAAAAAACAAACAAACAAACAAAAAAGAAATAGAGCCAAGTACTTAAAGGAATTTAGACTACTTTAGAATACATAAAAGTGGGCTTTTTAAAATGGAGGAAAGAGGTTATTCAGCCAAACAGCACTGGAGCAAATGACTGCCATTAAAAAGGAGAATTAAAAGTACTTCTACAGTACTTTTGCTACCAAATATATTTCAGAAGGATCAAAGATATACATATAGATGTAAATAGACGAGGCCATAAAAATAAAGGGAAAATGAATAATCTTACAGAAAAAAAATTCTGGAATAGGAAAGTCTTTTCTATGCATAATATATCATTTAGAAGGTAGGAATTAAAAATGGATTAATGTGACTTCGCAAAAAGACAAAATTTTACTACAGTAGAAAATGAATAATCCATAAATATGAACAAATGGTACATTGGGAAAAAATCTCTTTGAGCCACTGGAAGTTTAGCAACAAAAGAAATCAGAAAAAAAAACCCTTATCTCCAGGGTTCTTACATTCCAGTGGGGATGATTTTAGATGAGTGACCCAGGCAGATCTCCATAGCCCTGGCTACGGACATGGGTGGCACCAGTCACAGAAGAGCACCCAGACAGAGGGGCAAAGAATGAGGCATGATGAAATTCAAGGGCTCTTAACTGATAAATATGTGGCATGGGAATAAATAATTGGCAGTGGCAAACACTTATTTTCTAGAGACTGCCACCTGCAGAGAAATTAGTCCCTCGTGTGATGTGCACTTTGACAGCCTTGCAAACACAGTAATCTGTCGGACTAGTTATCTCAACACTTTCAGCCCCTGGGCTATATTCATTTTCATATTCTCCATAGCTCCTAACACAATGTCCTATATGCAATGAACTCAATAAACATTCATTTGAATGCTTGCTTCTTAAGTTGCAGCCTTGTGTTTTTATATAATAAAACCCTCATAATTAAGATAATAGACAGTATTGGCAACACACATAAATAAATTCGAAAACTGGTAAGTAGACAAAAAAGAAGAAAGGTGGGGAAGCAGTGAAGGGCAGGGATGTGGAAAGACAAGAAGGCAGGAAGGCAGGGAGAGGTGTTTTTTTCATTACCTTTCTTCTTTGGTAAGCCGTGCCAGTTTTCTGGCTTTGTGGGAAAGAATAAATCTGAAACATACAAGCAAGAGTAAAAGGGGGAAGTAAGTGAATGATGTTTTCATCCTGGTCTCATTTTAATAGCCACATATGTGCCTGTTGGATGACGTTAATGCCAACCAGAGACAACAAGCTTATTTAATGTTCAACATTTTGACTATTTACATCTTACATTCCTGACACAGAACACTGCCTTCTAACTCTCAAGGAGTCAGGGTACCACAAAAAGCAGATGACTGGCCATAAATCCTGCCTAGAGTGATACTGCAAGTGATGTACTTCCCCACACACAGGCTGGTGGCCAATACGAATAGGCCTTGGACTGCAAATACCCTGTTAGGGTTGTATCTGAACCCTTCCAGTTTCGTCTTGCCCTTGCTATTTCCTTCGCTCTCTGTCATGGTACCTTAGCATCCTTAGCATCCAACCTTCTAGATTATGCCTCCACGTGCAACTGCAACTTAACTTCGCCCTGCCTTCAACTTAACAACTGGCTCTGAGCTCTTTGTTCTGATGCCTGGTGGTCTCTGTGACAAACTTATACATGTCCTAGGGCCCATCTAAAGTTTGCCTGCTCCAGTTAACCACTTTTCTGTGTCAAATTCCGACCTCTAAGAGATCTGCTTCTGTACTGATTTTCCCTTGAAATCTGAGGACTGGGCTGCTTAAAACACCCCTATGATCGGGCGTTTCAAGGCATTTATCCATTGGAAGTCATTACAAAAAGAACAACAAAAATATTTCTGGGCCCCCACACAATGGTTCAGTGGCTAAAATCCTCGCCTTGTATCCACCAGGTTCCCATATGGGTACTGGTTCAGCGGCCCTGCTTCCAATACAGCTCCCTGCTTGTAGCCTGGGAGAGCAGTAGAGCATGGCCCAAAGCCTTGGGACTCTGCATCCACATGGAGACCAGGAAGAAGCTCCTGGCTCCTGGTTTTGGATTGGGTCAGCTCTGCCTGTTGCAGTCACTTGAGGAGTGAACCAGCAGATGAAAGATCTTTCTGTTTCTCTTTCTCTCTGTAAATATGCCTTTACAATAAAAATAAATCTTTAAAAGTAAAGCAAAAACATTTCCACTATTGAACTTGAAGAATAGGGTCATAACGCATGAAGTCCCACATTTTCAGTTCTGTGAATATTTCAACAGCATAATATTTGTTTCAAAGTTACCTAAAGTAGTGTATCCATCACTCAAAGAGCATCTTTACAGGTGTTCTAAATATAGAATGATGAGACATATGGGTTAAGTACAAATTCATTTAATAAAATTTGAGACACATTTCTTGATAGCATGTGATGCTTTTCTCAACACCAAACAACAGCGACAATGCCACAATTGTGCCTTACCCTATGATAGCCGCATGAGTGCCATCTGGTTTGGTATCATCCAGTGTGTAGGCAATTGGAGCTTCCTCTCCTTCAATGATCATGCTTCCACAGTAATCTTGGAGGAGAGCAAAATTGAAGGACATATTTACCACCATATCAAATTACCCATAGCTGATGCAATGAAGCACATTTCAAGTTGAGAAACCCAAAAGGTGAATTCAACATATGTGCTTTGTGTACATACGTGTATGTTAGCATAGCACATTCTAAATATATGAAGGCAAACTAAATTAATGTCAAAAGAGGGCTAAGGAACCAAAAATCCATGAAAAAAAAAAAAAAGCAAACTCTAAGTTGTTCTCTGCAAAAATGGAGCTAGGAGATATAATTTTATCCAGGCCACTATTCAATCCAATCTGGTTTCCGTTGATGATAACACTTGTGTTCTATAATTTCCTGTTTCATAAGAAGCCAGAAGAAAATCCAAAGACATGCAAAAGAAACACTAGTCCATCTCCATAAAGTAGAAGGAACTGAATGTACACATTTCATGAGGAGCCACTTAATCTGCTTACAGTGGTTCTTGATTATTTGGAAATAGGGCAGAGCGAATGTGGATGACAAAAATCCAGAGTCCCAAAGCCCTCATTTCAAACATGACCCCCAAAGAACTTCTGCATTCCAAGAACAGCATAGGAAATAACTTCCGCTCATCCTGGACAAAAATGCTTCCCTCATCCTCCTCCTTAACAAAATTCAGCTGGTCTCCCTTAGCTGTGGTTTCACATGCATGCGTTCAAACAACTGCTGATCAAAACACACTAAAAAATGTGTCTCTGGGGCTGATGCCATGGCATAGCCAGGCAACGCCTCTGTCTGCAGCATCAGTATCCAACAAGGACACTGGTTTGAGTCTTGGCTGCCCCACTTCTGATCCAGATCCTTGCTTATGGCCTGGGAAAACAGCAGAAGATGGCCCAAGTCTTTGCAACACTGCACCCACATGGGAGACCTAGAAGCTTCAGATGCCTGGCTTTGGACCAGCCCAGCTCCAGCCATTGTGGCCCCTGGGATATGAACTAGCAGATGGAAAACTCTATCATTGTGTTCCTTCTTTCCGTGTAACTTTGCTTTTCAAACAATCAAACAAAAAACTTTAAAAAGAAAAATAGTGTCTGCTGACTATGTACAGACCTTTTCCTAAACAATTCAGTGTAACACCTGTTTACATCATTTTCACTATTATGACTAATCTAGAGATGATTTAAAGTATATGGGAACGCTGTGTAGATTATATACAAATACTACACAGTTTTATACTCCCCTTGAGCATCCATGGACCTTGGTACCCATGGAGACTCCTAGAACCAATCCTCCCATGAGTACCAAGGGACAGCTGTATAGGCAATTTTAACAAAGATTGTGACAGAGCGGGCCCGGCGCGGTGGTGCAAGTGGTTAAGGTCCTCGCCTTGAACGCCCGGGATCCCATATGGGTGCTGGTTCTATCCCGGCAGCCCCACTTCCCTTCCAGCTCCCTGCCTGTGGCCTGGGAAAGCAGTCGAGGACGGCCCAAAGCTTTGGGAACCTGCACCCGTGTGGGAGACCCGGAAGAGGCTCCTGGCTTTGGATCGGCATAGCATTGGCCGTTGCGCTCACTTGGGGAGTGAATCATTGGACGGAAGATCTTCCTCTCTGTCTCTCCTTTCTGTATATCCGCCTTTCCAATAAAAAAAAATAATAATAAAAATAAATCTTGAAAAAAAAAAAGATTGTGACAGAGCAACGGTGAGAATGCCATGGCAGAATCGGAAATGTTGTAGAAATATCCCATGTCAGTATACCATTCCTCTTGACCCAGTCTGAGGTGTTTTAAAGAGTATTGTTGTAGAAACTCTGAAATAAACACAGCATGGAAAATCCAATAAGAGGGCATGAAAATGAAGGAGAGAGAAGAGAGCAAAGTTTGAGGGAATGCACCTCCTCAAATTATATGTGGGCATGTTGTGGGATCCAGTGCACTCAGAGGCCTTTTAAACTACAAACACTCTTGGCACATTCCATGCCTCTGCCCATCCCCTTTGGGAATCAAGCTAGTCAGTCACTAGCTTGAGGCACACTTTCATGCCCCTCCAATATGGTGGGACAGGAAAAATGCTGAGAAAGACTGATTTGTGGGAAGAAAAAATGCTTAAAGTCTATCTGAGAGCTCAGACACTAGAGAACACAAGAGGAGCTGGAGTTGTAGCAAAGTAAGTCCAAAACCACCACCTGTGATGCTGACATCCCAATTCAGAGTGCCAGTTCACATCCTTTCTCCCTAGTCCAGCTCCCTAATAAAGTGCCTGAGAAAGCAGTGGGGGGTGGCCCAGGTACTTGGGCCCCTGCCACCCCTGTAGGAGATCGTGATGCAGTTCCAGACTCCTGGCTTCAGCTTGGCCCAGCCCAGATGTTGTGGCTATTGGGGGAGTGAATCGGCAGATGAAAGAAATTGAGCTCACTTTCTCTCCCTCTCCCTCTGTCCCCCCTCTCTCCTTCGCTGTCCGTCTCTCCATCCTCTTCTCTGCCTTTCAAATAAATAAGTCTTTAAAAAAGAGCAAAAGAGAAATA
Source organism: Ochotona curzoniae (assembly GCF_017591425.1). NCBI lineage: Eukaryota > Metazoa > Chordata > Mammalia > Lagomorpha > Ochotonidae > Ochotona > Ochotona curzoniae. The sequence continues at coordinate 11,771,534 of NW_024465023.1, read as the reverse complement.
GTTAAGGACTCACTCGGTGCAGGAAGACAAAAAAGAGAAGGGAGCCTGGTATGGCAGCCTGGTGGTTAAAGTCTTTGCCTTGCATGTGCCAGGATGCCATATGAGCACCAGTTCTAATCCCAGCAGCCCTGTTTCCCATCTAGCTCCCTACTTGAGGCCTGGGAAAGCAATGGAGGATGGCCCAAAGCCCTGGGACCCTGCACCTATGTGGGAGATCTGGAAGAGGCCACTTGGGGAGTAAATCATCTGATGGAAGATCTTCCTCTTTATCTCTCCTCTCTGTATATCTGATTTTCCAATGGAAATAAATAAAATCTTAAAAAAATGAAAGAGGAGAAAAACAGGACAGGATATGATCAAAGAGAAAGTACACATCGATCATGAAGCAATCAGCTGGATGAGACAAACGGCTGGCATAGGATGCCAGACTAGGATGGGAGCAGTGTTTTCTGGGCAGTGGGACTAGTTTGGGCACCTCCTTCCCAAGGTGAAGCTGGTTTCTGAGCCAGTACACCTGGAGGAGGTGAAGGGATAAGCAGCAGAGAAACAGTCATGTTGATGCCGAAGCAGAATCAGTGGAATTTTCCACTCACAGATAGAAAGCTCAGTAGTTCTGTCTGCTCACACAGATCATCCCATCTGCTTCACAGGGCCTCACTCCTGAGCAGGTATGGCTATTCCAGACATGTAAGAGAGCCTTGCAAGAAGAAAAATGAGGGCTAGCAGTTAGGATGTTGGTTAAGACACTGGGGTCCCATTTTAGAGCACCTGGGTTTGATTTTCCAGCTCTAGCTTCCAATTCCCGGCTTGCTTTTAATGGGAGGCAGCAATGATGGTGCAAATGACTGGGTTCCTGCCATCCACATGGGAGACCCGGATTTTCATCTTGGCTCTTGGCTTCAGCCTGGCCCAATCCCAGCCTTTACAAGCATTTCGGGAGTGGACTAAAGGGTGGAAATTCTGTCTCTGACTCAAAACAAAAACAAAAAACAAAAAACAAAGACAAAAGTAGAAACAAATGAACCAGAAGAACTCTCAGGAAAAAAAAATAAGACAATGACTCAAGGAGTAAATTCCCCTTAGAGAGAAAAGAGGAGAGACTAGAATAGCTATTGGAGGTGATAAAGAGGAAGATTCAGGACAAAGCACTTTGGGAGAGAAGCTATCTCTGTGGAGGGAGGAGTTCTGATGAAACAATAGTGCTTGTCTGCGAGAATGTCTGGAGAAGCCTACCAACACGGAATTAAGGGGGAAATTATGGAGAGGGGAGTGTGGTATTTGCTATCAAAACATATCATAAAGCTCCCATGATCAGAGCGGTGCAGTGCCCTTTTAGATCCTCGCTTCCAAGACAACAAAAAAGAATGAGCAAAGGCTTTGTCAAAAGGGCTGTGGCCACATGCAGCCTATTTCCTGCAGCCAACTATGCTCCAAGTAAGCCAAAGGACAAGGTCATTTGAGACACAGTGGAAGCGCAGCCAGCATGGACATTTTCTAGATGAGTGTCTTTGATGCCTATGTGCTCCCCAGGCTGTGTGCGCAGCTACAGTACTGTGTGTGAGTGTGCTGTAAGTCCACCTTAAACCAAGAACACCAGTCTCCCACACCCTGATTGGCTCCTGCTGGCACTGCTCCATAATCTCCAGCAAAGGCCCTTGTAATGATTATTCTCAGGAAACATAAAGCAGAAATTATACTTAAGAAACAGCAGTGCAGTGGTATAATAGGGCTAAATAATATAAAGCTGTGTGTAAAGTGAGGTGTTTAACTTTACAGACAGAGCAGGGAAGAAACACCAGAAATTCCTCCTAATTTTAACCTTTTACATATGTCTATGTTAGTACACTTTAGAGTTACAGTGACACATCTAGTTTTCAGAGGTTTGTGTGCATAACTAATGAATCAATACATAGAGTGGTTATTTATGTTAAACTTTTAATTTAGAGAGCTTTTAAAAAATGCTTGGCTCTTAGCGTCAGAAATTAGTGGAACAGAAAGGTCCTATGTGTACATTAGAATTTAGTGGTGGAGGTGGTGATGGAAGAAATATTTGTAAAATAATTCTTAATGAGCAAAGGATGAACAGATAATGCAAAAAATGTTTTGGTAAAGCAGTGAAGCTTTATTAATGCTAACAATTACAAATCATAAATGAAATAGTTTCTCCTATTTGAATGGCAAATTTTTTTTTTAAGAAATATTAGCTTTTAAGGGTACAAGAGGACAGGAACTCTAACAAATTTCAATAGTTTACACAAGTCAATTTGAACTCATAACTCCAGATTCATCAGAAATAATTGCTCCTAAGCAAATCTGCTAAGTTGTATGTGGGAAGCTATTTACTGCGGCATGGGGTTTGACAGCGAAAACTTGGAAAGCAGAGAAATGTCAAATAACAGTAGGTGGGTTGGATAAATGGTGATAAAGCTGTACAAGAAAATTGTTTATTTAGTTGTTGGAAGGAGACAGATTCGAATGAACTGCTATAGGAAGATGTGCATGGCACATTATTTATAGGACAAAGTAAATGTCAGTATGATGGGCATTCTTTTTTGTAAAAGAAATGGTTTTGGAAGAATACATATTTGTAAATTACATTTGCATGTAATACACATATTATAAATTATATAGTATATATTATGCTTATATACATATTTATATATATTTGTAGAAATATATATTTCTAATATATATACATATGGGGCACTCAGGAGAGTTTATAGAACATCAAATTAAGAGATAAATTTATTTTGATACAAAATATCTTTGAAAGCCATGTGAAATCTTCTATTAATAGACATTTTCCACAAACTATTTAAAGATGCTCAGATGCATGAAATGGAAGCAGTCTCTCTCTATGTCTCTCTCTCTTTCTTAGAAACAAGCAAGCATTAAAAAATATGTACAAATGAGATTTTTGTAACCTCATTTTTGTAAACCCTCACCCTATTAAATGCAATGTGTACTGATTTCTCCCCCCCCCATTTCAATTTGTTTTTCAAATTTGAAGGATCTGTGGCTTTATTTTAAAAAAAATATTTATTTTTATTCAAAAGATAGAATTACAGAGAGAGAAGGAGATACAGAGGAATCTTCAGTTCACTAGTTTATTCCCCAAATGGTTGGGCTGGTCTGAAGTTGGGAATCAGGAACTTCCTCTGAGTGTCTCATGTTGATGCAGGGACCCAAACACTTGGTTCATCCTCTACTGTTTTCACAGACCAGAAGTAGGAAGCTGGAGAGGAAGTAGCCCTGCTGGAACTCAAACCAAAGTCCATATGGGCTGCTGGCACCAGTACCGCAGGTGGAGGATTAGCCTGATATACCACGATGCCAGCCCCGATTTAAAAAATAATTTGGATTATCATTCATTGAAGTACTTTCTTAGCAAACAATCAGTTATGACATGTAGTTAATAAATCATTGATCTAAAACATGCAAATAAAATTCTGAGGAATAAATGTAATGTAGAATTTTTATATCTAGGCATTTGGATATGGGGCTTTTAGGTTTTTCTCTTATCATATTTTGAAAAGCTTCAGCAATAAATTATTTCAAAATAAGAAAAAAGAAAACAAATTTTTGCCCCAGAATAAACCTAGTTTATTTGGACTTTACACATTTTTTTTAAGTGTCCTCTCTTAAGTGAAGTATTATCAATACATATGATACATATCTAAGAACAAAAGACATAATTTTTTCTTTTCTTTTTAAAGTCAGATATACAGAAAGGAGGAGAGACAGAGAGGAAAATCTTCCATTTGCTAATTTATTCCCCAAATGGCTGCAGCAGCCAGAGCTGCGCCGATCTGAAGCCAAGAGCCATGAACCAGGAGCCAGGAGCCTCTTCTGGGCCTCCCATATGGGTGCAGGGTCCCAAAGCTTTGGGCTGTCCTCGACTGCTTTATAGGCTACAAGCAGAGAGCTGGATGAGAAGCAGGGCTGCTGGGATTAGAACCAATGCCTATATGGGATCCTGGTATATTCAAGGTGAGGACTTTAACCACTAGGCCACTGCGCTGGACCCAAGACTTAAATTCTTTTTTTAAAAAAATGATTCCCTAGGAAAAATGACAATAAGAGAGGGACATTCTTCATGCACTTCAATTTTCTGAAAGTTTTTATGGTGGGCTTAGTTCTGCAATTTTTAGTTTAGTTTAGTTTTAAAATCATTTACTTATTGCTTGCTTGCTTGATTTCAGACACAGAGAGACAGGAGCAGAGAGAGAAATAGCTTTCATCCACTACATCACTTCTCAAAGTTCCTTAGTGGCATGGGGCCAAAGCTGGGAGTTGGAAACTTAATCCAGTTCTCCCAGGTGGGTGAAGAAATCCAACAACCTGAGCCATCACCACTGTCTCCCAGGATCTGCGTTAGCAGGAGGCTGGAGTCAGGAGTTCAAGCCCAGGTACTCCACATGACATGCTGGCACAGTTGCTGGCATCTTAGCTGGTGGGCTAAATGCCTACCCTATGTTTGCATAATTTTTTATAAAGCAGGTATTGTTCCTATCACTAAAAATGATATAAATTGATGAAATTAGGTGTAATGATTTAAGGGAATGCTTCAAAAGTTAAAGATGAGCAGAAGCAGGGAGACCGCCAAGGATACGAAGCATTGTTCTCTGTATGTGTGTGCTTAGCACAAAAGGCTCAGGTGGCTGAGATGATCCCTGAGGAGGGCAGCGTGGTGATGGTGAAGGTGACTGGACTTAGATAATCTCGTGGAAGATTGACAAAGAAGGGATTCTTCAGTGTACAAGTGTTGAATATATATGAGTGAACAAATTCGTTTACCACAAGGGTACTTCAAAGAGTTCAGGGAAAATTGGAAGCTATCAGGTTAGTGCAGTGTAAATTCTGTTTTTGGAATCCATGTGTTTTTCTCACTCCCTAGTTTCTGTGAACTTTTTGCAGACCTCTCATATGCATGGATTGCAAACATTTTTGCACCAAGATAAGCTTATCTTTTAATTCTCTTCTCTATGAAGTTTGACACTAATAAGAGATGGCCTGCTAAACATTTTCAAACTCCTTATCTTTGTGAATAACTTTATAAACCCATACTTTTAAAAACTGTATTGTGAAAGCTTAATCATCTACTCTCACAAGATTTTGTGGAAGGATTAAATAATCTTGGCATTGTATTATGAAGACTTGGTCACATCCCAAAGGAATTTAATGCCAAGTTTTACTTAAAGGAATTGTACGTGGAACTTGGACTAAGCATTCTAAAAACAACAGTTACAAGTTAAATGCATCTCTTGGAACCAAGTTTCTTGGACCTTCTCTTAGAAGTACTCATATGAGAAAAGTACTCACCCTTCTTTCTCCAGAAGGGCTCCTTATAGTAGACCATGCACTTGATGACTGAACCCAAAGGCACACGAGTGATCAGCTGGTTTCTCATCATTGGCAGAGGAGGACTGTAGTGAATCTTCATGCCCAGAACTGGAGGAATAGCACTAATGACGTACTTAGCCTGAAAGAAAAGCAGCATGCTTGAGCATCAGTGGACTCTAGTTTTCTAATGATGATCCTCTTATTCTCCTGATAATTCCCTTGTCCCAAATCTCTTTTTTCATTTTATCATGTTTTATTACAGAGCACTTCAACCATAGCAGAGAATACAAAGATGATAAATGGTGTCCTGTCATCTATTTTGTCTGGCCTCTTTCCTTTTTCTTCTTCTTGATGAATTAATTGAAAGCAAATCTGGTATATGACATATTTTGTACTTTATTAAATGGATATATGGCTATATTTCTGAAAATTATTAGCCAATGTCCCCAAGAATTTTGAAGATGACTACAACTACATGTGAGCAAAACCAGTTTTACCAGTACAGAAAAGCCCTCTACCTTTGTCTCTATGTCTGTCTTCTAGGGCAGGTGTGGAAACAGTTGAGATTTTTAGGCATAAATTTTAGAAGAAAGTGTGATTTGCACTATTTATAAAGTAATTTTTCAAAATACATATTATGGGGCTGTCACTGTGGCATAGCAGGTAAAATTGTTTCCTGTGCTACCAGCATCCCACGTGGGCACCAGTTTAAGTCGCTTGTGCTCCATTTCTGATCCAGCTCCCTGATAATGTTCCTAGGAAGACAGCAGAGAAGGATGGCCTAAGTCCTTGGGCCCCTGCACCCATGTGGGGGACATGGAAGAGGGTCCTGGTTCCCATCTTTGGACCAGCCTTGTTCTGGCCATTAAAGACATATGGGGAGTGAACCAGAGGATAGAAGATCTCTGGATGGACAACAATATAATATAGGAATCTTGTTAAAATTGAAATAGCTTTTATTGTTCCCTAGTTCAAAATGTCCAATGTTTTTCCATAACACTTGGCTGTAGACCCTACATGGCTCAATCCCTCATTTCCTTCAAGTGTCACGTTTCCTGCTAACTTTACGGAAACTTGCACAACCCATTCTACTGCCCATTCTCTGATTTATCTTCTCCCTCCCCTGCTTGATTTTTTCCCCTGTATTCCCATCACTATCTGACACACTTCATATTCAGGCCATATAAATTTAATTATGGCCTCTCTTCTTCACTAGAATGTAAGCCCCAGGGAGCAGAGAATAGTATCTGATTTGTTTGGCGCTGTGTTCTCTCAAAAGAAAGGCATGTAGGAGGACCTTAACATTTTTCAAATAAATCCTTTTTTGATTTCCTCATGATGTAAGAGCCTGACACAGAGGTGTGATACTTCAGCCTGCTGAGATGTGGGCTCTCTTTTCTTGTCTTTCCAACAGGGGTAGTTTTTGGCAAAGGGACTCCCTATAAAGTCTGCATTATTCTTGACTTTATTTCAGCCTTGGTTATCTATAGGACTCTGCACTCTTCCCCTCAATTTTAGGGCCTTGGTTACCTCATATAGCTCATGGTTCAGCGTTTCCACAAGCACTCTTTCTCCTGTTTGGTCAATGCGGACCACGGGTCTCTCAAGCTTTACTCGCTCTCCAAGGAGCTCCATTATGCGCTCAGTCACTTGGTTGGCGCCACCCACAAACTTTCTCTCCTGGAAACAAAAAAGGACTCAGGATGCAGGTGAGAAATTCACAAGTAGGCACCCTTTGCTAAGTGCCTGGTTTTCCCCATCTGTCTTTACTCTAATGCAGGCAACATTTCATTTTGCTCTTGCAAATAGTGTCTTTCCTCGCTGGTTTTTCAGTAAGAGATTGCTGCATTGTGAAAATATTCCAGGTTTTCCAAGTTATCTTCCAGGTTATACTCTTACAGATGCCCTGCCTCCAACCTCAGCCATATACCCTCAGAATGATCCTGCATCTGACCTGTCTGATCACCCCCTTGCCCTCTAGGGAGGACTATAAAAACTTCTTGGAAAATGTACTGCAGTTTTTCACAATACAGACTTTCCATGGACTCTTTGAAGATCCCCTTAAATATTTATCAAACTTATCAAATAATAATGGAATGTATATCCAAATGAAAAATGGCAAAAGTCCATAAAGAAGGACAAGTCTAGGCTTTTTTTTTTGAAGATAAGTCTGACAATCACCTTGTTATTTTTAAGAAAATATATTATATTTTATTATTATATATTATATTATATTATATTATATTACATTATATTATATTATATACCACTTGACCATTTGTAGAAAATCAGCATTTTTCCAAAATAATTTGGAGCCACAGAATGAGCCTTTGTAGAAGAGTTGATTGGTACCTGATTTAGTGATCATTCTGATCAAATTAAATGGATAGTACCAAGAAATGAAGATTCTGAGTGAGAGAAACCTTAGGTATGCATAAGCCCCATTTAATTTCAAGATGACTGAGGTATTGCACAACTTCATATCTCACACACAATGTATATACATAGATATCTTCATATATTACACACATAAACGTGCATGTATCTATATATATATATTCAGATAAAACATAAAAGTGAAAGATAAATATCTATGTCACCTATTTCTGTAGCAACTAGATGTAGTCACATAAGTCTAGTGTTAAAACGTTAGCCATTGGGTTCTCACTTTGGACACCTTAGGAAAGCCACAAACTTGTTATGACAAAGCTTTAAAAAGCAGCAAGGCTGCCTCCTGTTTCAGCAGTTCATGCTTAAAGGATGACCCCACATTTTCGTTTTGGTGGGGCTATTCTCTGTTAGGATGGTGGGGGTGCAGGGATAAGGTACCTGCCCTCCATTGGTTGTCGACACGATTCTGGTTGTGCCTCCACACTGCTTCACATACCACAGAAACCAGAGTGCGGAGACCTCATGGGTCTCCGCAGTGACACACAGGTTCACAAAAAGAGTGGCAATACTTTTCGCAGATCTGCAAAGGAAAAAGCAAGACGGGCAAATATAGGAAAGCATCTTTTTCTGCATTTATTAAAATTATACATTTCTTGGCTAGGTTAACATAATTCAACAAGTTACAGAGAAAGGCTGATTGAATCTGATTTCATGAAACATGACATCAATGATTTAGGAAATGAGATTTTTTTGTTCACCTTAAACAAAACACCTTACTGAGAATCAGTTTCTAGTTTATATTCTTGCTGTTATGATTTCTCCCCAACCACCTGCTGCTCTTTCACTGAGCCCCATCTCAGTGAAAGGCACCATTATCTATTACATGATAAAGTCAACATTTTAGAAATAAAGCTTAATTCCTCTATTCTCTCCACAATCCAGTCATCAGAAAGTCCTATCTCACTCCAATTTCATCACCACTAATTTCATTTCATTTCATCTTTTGTCAGGAGTTATAATTCTAGATGTGTGTCAATTAACAGGGCATATAGATGGTATAACCCACTGCACACCTAGGCTATGTAGTACAGCCACTGGCATGTATGTGCTTCATCATTGATGAAAATATTATGTAACACATGGCTGTTCTTGTTTCTCTCTCTCTCTCTCTCCTCTCTCACTCTTCACCTCCCACCCTCCTCTCTCTTTTCCCCTCCCTCTATCTTTCTCAGATCCAATCTGCTGGTTCACTCCCCAAATCTCCACAACAGCTGGGACCGGGCTAAGTCTGAAGCTGGGAGCTGGGAACTCAATCCAGGCATCTCATTTGGGTATCAGGAACCCAGTCACTCAGGTCATCCTGCTGCCTCCCAGGGGCTGCATGAGCAGCAAGCTGAACTCAGAAGCTGGAGCCAGAAGTCAAACCAAAGTGGGTCAATGTGAGACAAAGGAATCCTAATGGTGTTTTAACTGGAGACCAAATACTCACCCTGTGAATCTCTTACTTCAAATATCCCAATGGCATCCTATCAAAACCAGAATAAAATTCATGCCTGCTATTACTGGCCTCTTGAACCCAAAGTGGTCTAGCCCATGCCCATCTTCTCTATCTAATCCTGACCCCCCTACCACTTACTCTGTTTCCACAGAATGATACACTCATTCATCTATGAAAATGAACACTGGTTTCCACATTCCCAACACCCTGGAATTCCATAACTTTGCCATTATCACGTATTTTTAGAACTTTTCACTATGTGAAGTTGTCTTAATTACTAGAGTATTAGTTTTTAGCAATGACTCTTAATACCTTAAAACATGTTTTGAAGAGTTAGCCAATGACTTCACAAGCACAGTCAACAAAGGGGCATCTCTCTACTATAGTGTACCCTGAGCACAGAAGTTTGCAGAATTCTATCACACATACCAGATACTAACAACATCTTTACTGACAAAATCCTGACATCACTTTTGTGACAGTCCCAATGATCACAGCCCGAAAACTGCTGTCACAGGCATGCTGCACTAACTTTCAGTTTATCCTGTGAGATTTCTGATGGTAACTGAAAGAGTGGATGCATGCCTTCCTAGCAGAGGTAACCTGTGGTATTCATGTAAAGTAAATATCCAGATACCGGTTTCAAGCATTTCTTTAAAGGAAAAAGCATCCTGATATCCTAGTTCTTGTACTTCTTATTTTAGAGGTGAATGCAGGTGCTTGTGGCAAAAAATTTAATGCTGCCTCAATTAGACAACCCATATTAAATATAACAATAGCAGTGAGTTTCCTGTTTGGAAGTGAGGACAGATGTGATGGTACAATGGTCCCTCTTATTCACAGGGATGTGTTCCAGGCCCCCTACTGGATACATGAAACTGAAGATGGTATGCAGCTCTAGAGATACTTTGCTTCCTCTTCCACATACACACCTATGATAAAGTTCTGCATATCAGTTAAGTAGAGTAGAAGCCTAGCAATAATAACAGACTAAAATATAGCAATTCTAACAATAGATTGTAGTAAACTTACTCTCTAGAAAGAGTCAAGACAATAATATTTTCAGATGGCAGTTAAGAGTAGGTAGCTGAAACCCAAGGAAAGCAAAATCAGAGTAAGGGGAGGATTACTGTAATTCTCTCTGAAAGACCAGCTCTTTCTGCAACTTTTATTTCATTTACTCTGGGATCTTCAGTTAGAAAACAAATGAGAAGAACACTATTTGGGGGGTGGAAGTTCAAAGAATCTAGTATAATGTTTTTGTATTTTTTTTTGCCTTGCTGACTTTTAAAAAGATAAATGTTACAACATTTTTCTGCATGAAATATGTACAGTTATATTAAATATGAAAAATTCATAAAATAAAAAGATGAGCAAATGAACAGCTTCCATATTTCTGCCCCCAAAAGATAAATGTTAGCATCAGTTTGAGGCATTTTTTCTAGGTATACATTTTCAAAAATGCATTCTCATAGCTGTTGTCATGTGGAAAAGAGAACTTCTGTCTCTGGGGACATGTTATAGGTGATGATAACCGAAATAGTGATCAAGTTAGTTTTTGCAGGTATGAACATGCTTTAGTGTGAATAACAGCAGATTGCATATTCTTGGGATTACTTCCCTTAAAACCAGAAAAATGGGGCCTGGTGCAATGACTTAGTAGCTAAATCCTTGCCTTGCATCCACCAGGATCCCATATGGGTGCTGGTTCATGTTCCAGATACTCCACTTCCCATCCAGCTTCCTGCTTGTAACCTAGGAAAGCAGTGGAGGACGGCCCAAAGCCTTGGGACCCTGCACCCACATGGGAGGCCAGGAAGAAGCTTCTGGTTCCTGGCTTCAGATTGGCTCAGCTCCAGCCATTAGAGCAGTGAAGATGGGAGATTTTTATTTTTCCTTCTCTCCATAAACCTGGCCGGCCTTTCCAATAGAAAAAACAAATCCTTATTAAAAAAAAAAAAAGAGAAAATCACATTGAGCGCATCCTGCTTATGAAATGTTAAAAAATTATTTTGTGTCTATCCTCCTAATATCAGAATGCTCTATTCTGTCATATAGGAATCTATAGGATTCACCAAGCTGACCTAGCCTGAATGCTCTGATCTTAAAGAAATATCATTGGTTCCATCTTTAGTGAGCATAAAGCTCCATGGAGAAAATGATGGAGCTGAACTTACTGAGACTTTTTCACAACGAACGTTATAAAACAAATTCAGTAATTATATACTTGCTACATTCTGAAAATCTATAAAATATGTAATTAAAAATATGCAAATTTGTTACAAAGTATGTAACATTACAAGTTAAACATTGGTTGTTAAAAGATAAAAGTAAAGCAAATTTATTTTATGACATTAAATATTTGACTATTCCAGAATTAATTGATTTCAAAGGCTAAAGATGCAAGAGAAGCACAAAAATGTTTATGATGAAATATATAGCATTAACAGCAGTAATAATAATGAAACCAGTATGGCATTCACTTTCCTTGGAATATTCTGAAATGATGAAATGCAATATCTGATGAAGAATTTTTAATGATGCAATGTCTCAGAATTCTTCAAATAAATGTTTTCATTTGATATTAAATGTTAAAAACATTTTGTTGGTTAGGCACTGCTTTTGCAGAGCATATAGAAAGTTTCATTTTTGTAAATAAGATCATAAACCACACACTCCATCACAGCCTATTTTTTATGCATTTAATATCATGATATTTCAAGTCCTTAGTTATTCCTTTACCACATAATTTTTAAAATTCTAGAGCCTTCTAACTCTTCAATGTCACATAAATTAACCAATATTCTCTTACTAGATACTTAGAATTTCCCTTTTAAAATAATTTTTTTAAACCTCCTCTTTTTCTCACTTCTTCCTGTCTTCCACCTGCATTCCCCTTACCCATGTTTTTCACTTAAATACAGCAATAGTTCCAGTGTTTTTTCCCCCATAACTGTATATTATTAAAGGAAATTCTCTGAAATCCTTGACAAATTATACTACGTTATGAAAGGGTCTCAAATGCACATTCTAGTGAATCATTTCTATGCTACATCACAAGTGAGAAATATTGAAATATTCCTGAATCAACAGCTTGATGAATAAGATCGTTTTTTACACATTGGTACTTTTTAAAAATGTTATTATTTCCCATGGTAAATGAGTAAGATCTAAAAATTGCTGGTCTTAAGTGGTTCTAAGTGAAGCAGATGGCACATTCTGAGGACTTCATGGTTAACATCACCTTTGTGATTCAAAACTATTCCAAAGAAGTAAGTTGGACCTATCTGTATCTTTAGGGGTGCATCCAATTCCAGCAGTGTTCTTCATTCCGCTTGTCTAGCAATGTGATCTTACACACCAAGCAGCTACTAGTCTCTTACTTGTTACAAGATATTGCTAAACTTGAAAGGTGGTCACAGTAAACGCCTGGGCCTTATGTCAACTCACTCAGTCCAGCAGATCTTGTCCAGCAGTTCCTTCATTGTCATATTGTCCCACTCTTCAGCAAGGGGTGCCTTCCAAGGGGCGTCATTGGGAATCTACATTCAGAGTTTAGAAAGGCAAACATAAATTTTCATTTAAAATATCTATTCAAATAACAATAAAACCTAAGAGGAATGTAAGCTCTTTTTCCCCCAAACTCCCCAAATAATAACTTCCATTGCATGATGAATGCTGTGTATAGCTTTTTTGTGATGGATCTCTATACCACCCACTCCATACTCACCTTGTGATGATACTTCCTGCACATTAAGTGAAGGAAAATGGTGACTGGACTATTTCCAAATATGGATTACAGCCTAATCCACTTCTCTGCAGGGGGTTACATTTCAAGTTCCCCAACATATGGCTAAAACCTTGGGTAGTACCAAAATTTACGTCTACTATGTTTTCTTCATATATACACAACTGAAGTTTAGTTTGCAAATCAGGCACAAAAGAGATTTACAACTATAAGTAATAATAAGATAGAACAATTATAATGATGTCATTTAGCAAGAGTTATTTACTTAAAACTTATGAATTTTTTACTTCTGGATTTTTCCATGCAATATTTGCAGACTGGTTGGCAGCTGATAACTGAAACAGGCAAGAGCAAAACCATGGATAAGGGGGGATTACTGCACTAATCTACTAACTTACAGTGCACACTCATAAATTCAACTCTTTAACAATGTTCAGACAGCTGCAGTAAATCACCTCTAGATCGGCGTTTCCAGTTAAGCTTGGTGTGTGTTCACTTACAGGCTGCAAGTTCGGGCATGGTGGAGAATCAAAGACCCAAAAGCTTTATTGGCTATGTCCTGAGGATTTTGTAAGTTGAAAAAAACCATGCCTGGAAAGTTGAGTCATACATGATCTCTGGGCTGTCATCAGTAGTACACAAAGCAGCCTGTTTGACATCTCACTCTTTTAGAGGTTAAAAACAAGCTTATTTGTTCATTTCACGTACCTTTTTTTTTTTTTACAGGTTTTATGTCTTTTATTAAAGTTTTAGAAGAGTTAAAGAAAACATCCACAACAAACAAAACTAGTACACAATAGCAAAAAATGTCACAAAGTGATCATGGCCTTCCTAATTTAGAATTGCTTATCCTATAGCCTGTATGATAAATACAGATTCACATTTTTCTATACATGCATTCTTATTTCTGTAAGCAGATGATTTTGTTAAAAAAAGTATATGTTGTAACATAATATTCTTGTTTGATTTGCTTAAAATCATATAAAGCAAAAAGTAAGAAAATACATATTTTAATAGAAAATTTTTAGGGGTACAGAAGGAATAATGGGGTAAAGGTCTCCAAACAAAAGCCACAATGACCCTCTGTAAAATATTTCATTACTTTTCATGTGTGACAAAAATAATAAATCTTGACAGGCCCAATGCTATTCTCCTGGGGGCTGTCAAACATTCTCGTTTTGAAAGACACAGAATTTAAGAATTGTCAGCATGTCTTTTAGATGAGAAACTAATATTCATCAAGAGGAAAAAGGCAAAACAAAAACCCAAGTAACCTGAAAATGAAAATGCTGCCTGCTGCTACCTTAAGAACATATCATACATAATCTGCTGTTCTTATGTTATGAGAAGGGAATATGTGACATACAGGTGACAAGCTATTTGGTTGTCATTGTGTTTTTCAAATGGAATACAGTCTGGAGATCAATGACTTTAGTCCTGGCTTTTACCACTGACACAGCCTACAAGGTTGTCAGTAATTACACTGTTAAAACAGTGGAATGTCTGGGGGCTGCTTAGTGACAACTAATTTACTTTATAGGGAATGCAGAAGAGAACCTCAAGACATTTTCACATATCTTAATTGAATGTTACTATGTGCTTGAAACTGTGTTAAGCATCACTGATGCACTCTTTTTTTCCCCAAGGTTATGAAAAATATAAGCAAAGTCCAATCAGTTTTACCTCCTGCCCCATTTCATCCATTTTTCTCCAAAGGTTGTTATGATCCAGGTAGGCGATTGGATTCCACACTGGTGGGAATGGGCCTCTGAAGGGATATGACTTTCCCTGTTACAGAAAAGATATTTTGACAATGAAATATGTATTACAATGTAAATGTAGTTAAACCTGACAAGTCAGTACATTGTTGCAAGCAAAAGCATTTTAGTTATCAATACTTTTCAGACATCCAAGTCTCTTAGCTCCTTGTGTTTTTAGAACTATTACCATTTTAGCATTGAGAATTAAAGAAAAATATTCTGTTGACGAAGTAAGGTCTGTGTCACATCAAGCACAGAAAAGAGATTTCTTTCTGAAATTGGAACCGTTACCATGTAAAATTTAATTTTAAGTGCAGAAATGGGGTTACTGAAAATAATTTCATTTGGCAATGATATTGGCAAATAAATATCCCAGAGATGGGAGCCCCTGTGAGTCTAGCAACTCACCTATGAACAAGGTATAGTCAGATCTTAACATTCGCGAGTTCTATATCTACACACTCAACCAAATGCCAATGGAAGATATTTTTTAAAACATTTCACCTGTGATGAAAATATACAGACTTTTTTCTTGTTATTATTCTATTGGCAACACAGTATAACAAGTGCACACATAACTTTTATATCTTATTAGGTATTGAAGTGATCATGGCACTGTTTAAAGCATATACGAGGAAGAATACACACACGCTATGCAAATACTTAGCATCCATGAATATTTGTACCACGGGGGATTCCTGAATAAGTTGTCTACGTATCTCTGGGACAACAGGGCCAGTTAGAAATGGATAGAAAACCAACCACAGGGATGCAACTGTCTTTAGGAATAGTCACAAAACCTATCCCAGTAAGCTTCCCAGGGGCACCAGATGAGCCGGGTCAACGCTGAGAGTTCTCAGAGATGACTAAAATCAGAGCAGGAAGATGAGGCCACTTCAGGCCTGCCACCTGCACATGTTTACCAGATTGCTCTCTTTAATTCTATCCCACAGAGACACTTTGAGATAAAAGGAAAACATTCATGCAAGAATTAAGATTCAGCCTGCAAATCATCTCTGGGAGGCTTAGCTGGTTTATGGCAGTTAAGCTACTCCCACTTTGGATCAATCTGAAAAGTTGTATCAGAAGTCAGGCTGTGTATTTTGACAGCAGAAAGCAACGTTACAATAACTCAGGGCTTTCAGCTAACCCAAATCTCATAACAGGTCCATGTCATTCAGCCACAATTTCATATTGTATTGATTCTCTAGGCAGAGAAACTTGAGTTGTGAGCTGTGAAGAGACTTTCTATTTTGTGTTCATTCTTGCATTTATTCTGTGGTTGTGTTAATGTTCTCCAACAGGGCCCCCAAGATTCTTACAGAAGGACTGAGATCCAGGGTTGCTTTTGTTCTTAGCCAGGATTCACTGGAGCAAGCGGATCCACTTTATTTTAAGGAATAAGATCATGTGATTGAGGAATTGGGGAACCCCAAACTCTACAGGCTAGGCCCAAGACCCGGAGCTATGGTACACTTCCAGTCTGGAAGCTGTGTGCTGTCACAATTCTCTCTTCTGTGGAGGACTCCAGTCTCTTAAAATCTTCAACTGCTTGGATGAGGCCCATGGACAGTATGGTAGATCATCTGTCTTATTCGAAATCTACTGATTTAAATCTTAATGTTATCTAAAAAATACACTCCTAGAAACATCTAGGATAATGTGTAACCAAACATCTGGGGCACTTGGCTCTAAATGAACATATTAAAATTAACTATCACACTTGATTCTCAAGGCTTCAGAAAAGGGGGCTGGCAAAAGCATGGCATCCTCACCACTATATCATCACTACAGCTTCGCTCTGATGCTCCCGAGCTTCATCTCCATCAGTACGAGCCACGAACAACCTTCTACACCCAGCTCAAGACTCACTTTCTTCAAAAAGCCTTCTGAGATTCCCTTTGCCCTTAACCAGTGCTCTGTTCGTGAAATTCACTCCATTTTGAGTCCCTACCATACTAGCTTGGATTTGCCAATGTTATCTTAATAATCTTCTCTAGGCATTCCATGTGGGTTTCTCTTCTCTCTCCAGCTACTTCAGGAAAGGAGCCAATCACCTGTATCCTTTCCCAATACTTAAGAGGTTTACACGAGACTTCTTCAAAAAGCTCATGGAATTGTGTATTACAAAAACACTAAAAGCATGGATCTCAAAAGTTGCTTCACTGAAATAAAATATCTTTTAATTCAATTTTCCATGAACTTTTTGAAGTGCTTGTGCATACTCAACTTGTGTTGGAAGGAAAGATGGATGGATATGAGGATGGTGATGGATGGATTGATGAACAAAATTTTTAAAAAGAAATTCTCTGAGCCTGAGACCGATATTTAACTGCTTTCTAAGCACACAATTTTTTTTTCTTAAAAAGTTGAGTACTTAAGCTAGAAAGCAGAAAAATGTAATTCCCTCCCTACCCCACCCCAAAGACTGAACTGGCATCTTTGTTCTCTTTACCGTCATACTCCATTGTGCAAACCACCTGCCAATGGAGACAGGCATGGATTCCACATAGAGGAGTCTCCAAACTTCATCTGCATATTCACCTCAAAGAATGAGTGTGTTCATAAGTTACAGGGTTTTGTATCCCTAATCCTTTGCTGACTCTATCAGCCATTCCTAGCCATATCACATTTTGAACCATGAAGACACACCATCAATGCCAAGAAAATGTTTTTGTAACAGAATAATGCCCTCAGTTAAACTCTGTTTTCCTGTGCCAACTTTTAAAAAATTGTTTACAATTTGTAGACACATAGTCTTTATTTGATCAAGGCATACTGTTCTAAATTTTCTCAATAAATATCATCCCTTTTTTCAGGTCATGTAATTTCTGACCATCACAATACTAGTAAGATTCCAGAGAGCCCTGGCCTCAAATAATGTGTTTCTCAAAAACAGAGATGGCTATTAAGCAGCATTAGTTTGTTTAGGGGAGAAATTTTAGCTCAAATAAAATGTTGTTCTACCAAAAGCTTTAAGATTATAAGACAAAAACTTGAATTGGTGTTCTTTCTCTTCTCTTTGACAAGGATTATACTGAAAATTTGTTGAAGACGATGGAATCTCTCCAGTAAAGCACACACACACACACACACACACACACACACACACACACACACACACACTTCTGTGTAGAATTAGGAGACTATACCTGATATTTAACCACAGGTACTCTCCTTTAGAGTCTCGGAATTGATAAAATTGATCCAGTTTTCTGCCAATACACCCAGGAAAGCAGTGGGAAAAGACCCAAGGGCTTGGGCCCTGTCACATGTATGGGAGACCCAGATAGAATTCTGGGTTCCTGGTTTCAGCCTGGCCAATCCTGGCCACTGCTGCCATTTGGGGAATAAACCACATTATGGAAATTCATGTTTCTTTCTTTCTCTCTCTCTCTCTCTCTCTCTCTCTCTCTCTCTCTCACTCCCTTCTTCCTTCCTCCTTCTCGGTCACTTTCCTTTTCAAATATAATAAAAATAAATAGATACTTTTAAATATAAATGTAGATTCATTGACCATTAGCATGGAAAAAGACTTGAGTTGTCATCTTGGTCTAGCCAGCAATGATCAACAGTTACAGAGAAAAACTTTCTGCCCACCCAGATGCCCTGAGATGACATCCAGCTCACTATACAAAAGGTCCTTCACAGGAAAGTCATGTTGAATGTCTGCTCTGGAAATAGAAAACTGACTCCCGCAGCAGAGAAAGAAGTTTTAAAAAAAATCACACTCTTTTGGATTCCAGTTGCATTGAGTTTAATCCATCTAATATGTGCCATAGGCATTGTTGATGGACTCTGTCAGGCTAGTGGGTGCTAGGTCACCCTGAGGAAAGAGATCCACAGTTCTCAGAATCCAGAATGGGCTGATCCTGTTTTCCCAGCAGAAAACATACTTTGCCACAGTACATGAACTTCAGGCCATCCCTTGTAGCCATCAACAAGGGCCCAAGGACAGAATTTATTCTTTCCAGATACAATCTCTTTTTTTGTCATATGCACCTGCTTTTACTACTCCTTGTGGGCAGTGTGTTTCACTGACTCATTGTATTGCTTTTTCTACACGTGGCCCCTGCCCATCAATAACACTTCCAGAGAAGAATAAGACATATATCTATAAAACCACACATTACCTGAAATCAGTTCCTTGGACCAGAAAAAACATCACAGCTTTTCTCCCATCTCGTAATTGAACATCAAAACTGTCAGATCCATGCTCAGTGTCTACTGAGCATCCAACTACACTTCACCTCCTTCACTGTTATCTCTTTGATCCAAAGTCCCATTATCTCTGTCTTCCTAAACTCCTTCCCTGATTTCACTACTGGCCCACACAGTTGCCTGGTAGCCAGAGAGCTCTGTAAGATGTAATTCCTTACATGTCATACCCTTAACCAAATACCTTTAATGCTTTTCCATCATGTTTATGGATAATTCAAGGTTCTTACTATGTTCAAGAAGGGTTTAAATAGTTCTCTCTTGCCTCTGACTACTTCTCCCCTTTGTTCAATTCACAGTCATCTATTTGTTCTTTAGACACACAATGTTTATTGCTGCCTCAGGGCCTTTGCACCTGCCCTTCATTCTGTTCTTCAGGAACATGCTTCTGTCAGGCTTTACATGATGATTCCCTCATTCCATTCAAATTACTGTTCAAATATTGCTTCCTCAAAGATGTCACTCTTTCAAACTTTATCATTCTTTGTAGCAACTGAGGCTAAATGACATATTTATTTCTGTATGTGTTCAGTGTCTCTCCCCTCTGGAATTCCCACCAACACATAAACTTTGTCTTTTGTTCTGGTGTATTCCCCGTACTTAGAACAGTACTCATTTAGTAAATATACAAGGGAAAAATGAATAAATATCTGAAACTGTGTTCCTCTGAAACCATGTCTAGGGACCAGAGGCGACTCAGTAAACACCAGCTGTGCTCACATAATCAAACACCACTTGTCCTTTTGTGACTGTCACTAAGCTTAATGTCTTCGAGGTTAATCCATTTTGCAGCATGTGTGAGAATTTCATTCCTTTCTAGGCCTGGACAATATTTGACTGTATGAATAGACCGTATTTTGTTTATGCATTCATCGGTTCGTGGGCACTGGGACATTTCCACGTTTTGGCCATTCAGGATAATGCTGCTGTGAACACATGGGTATTAACCTATGGGGAGAGTGAATGCTAGCAGAAATAACTTCTTCCATATCGCATAACTAACGAGTAGCTTGCCGATTCAGGACTGCTTCACGTGAAGCCAGTTCCCTAGCTCACATTGCCTCCCATGAAACAGAAGACTGAAAATCTGGAGGGACTCTGGTGCACAAACAACAGCAGGCCCCACCGAGGTCCACTTCAGCTCCCATTCTGCTGCTATCCTGTCTGCTTCACTGTAAGTGCAACATGAAGAGCCTTAGGCTAAGAGACAAAACAAAACAAAGGATAGCTAGCAAATGAGATGTAAATAATGAGGAGAATCAAAACTGCCTGACCAGTGGGCTTGGACTGGCCCAGGAGAAGTCTCCAAACATAACACTTTTTGTGATGTTGACACTTGGACTGCTTCTTCTTTTGTTAAGTGAAAGGATAACAATCACAGGCTATGAAATAGGCACAGAGAAGAGACAGAGATGAAGTAAGACACAGTCCCAAACTTGAGGAACTGCAACATGTATTTGGAGACAGATACATGGAAACAGAATTCTGGTACCATAATGAAAATGAAGCCCGTGGCTGGCTTCATGGCTTTACCTGCGCACATGGCTGTGTATGGTACAGACGGTAACCACAATTTTTTGGGCCAAAGGGAATTGTTTCATGGGGAGTGAAGTCAGGAGAATCCATGGTTGTGTGCATCTCATCCAGCACACCAGACACGTTCTCAGCTGGGTGACACTCTGCCAAAGCCCTAGTAAATAAATTTTGATTTGAAACAACTAAGAGTTATCTGTACTCACATATTTGTTTTAGTTTCATTCACAATAGTTAAGGAGCAAGAGGGAGTTTACCACCTTAAAAAATGTCTGCAACGACCTGAAAACAGCAAAGCACTGTTACACAGTGAGTTATAGCAGGGAGTCTTGGTATTGAAATACATGTGATGTCCAAATTCCAGTGACTCTTTAAAAAGTTCAAATAATGAAGCCTTCTCTTCTATACATTTTAACATGCTCTGCCAATTGTATGAATTTAAACATAATTCTTAAATCAAAGACAAACTTTCCTTCTTACTACAAGACTTCATAGAATCACAAATAATTTATACAGAAGGTAGTTTTGCCAGCTCTAATGTTCTAATTAATAAACTTAACATTTTTTCATAGACAAAAATAGCAGCAAAGTGCTTGTTTAAAAAGCTGAGATTAAGAGGGTTATAAAATTTCATGTTCACATAGATGTGTTAAGCTTTGGAAATTTTTACTACAGAAATGAAATACTTTTTATGGTGACTGGATTTTGGGACAGTAAGAAACTAAACCAAACACAACATCATGAGCTAAAAAGGGACCTCAGCTCTGCCACACCTTTGCAAACCCTCCTTTTATCATATCAAAATACCAGAAACACTTGAACAAGGTCCACTTTCGCCTACAGGTACAAAAGTACATATACAAGTTTTTCTCCTTCTCTGTGTGAGAGAAAACACAGTTGTGAGGCTCAACATTCAATCGATAGGTGCTCATGAACTAAGATGTGTGACAAACCGCTTGGCACTTGGTATATAATTAGAACTAATACCATGATATTACAGTGGCCAGTGAGCTAATACAAACACATATCTTAACATATTGCCCTGCACATAGTAAGTGCATAAATATTGACTAAAATCCTGATTGCTGCCCCTATACTTTTCTATCCACAAATTTTTTTTGCCAATTGGCATTTAGTGGATGGGAACACTGATTCCAAAAAACAGCCATTCCAATTCAATGACCTTAGGTAAGCTACACCACTGGCACTTTCATCATCTGTGTAATGTAGATTATGTCCATCTCTGGGGCTGCAGAAAGGATTAAATGAGATAAAATTTGCAAAGTCTTTACAAAGGCTTTAGTTATAATAGAGTGAGAATCTCCTATCCAACATTCTTGGGGCCAGAAGAGTTTTGGGTTTTCCACATATTAATCATGAGATAACTTGGATATGGGGCTCAAGTCTAAACATAAAATTCACTTATAGTCATATATACTCCATACGCAATGCTTGATGGAAAGTCTTAGCATTTCTGCTGCACCTGAACTTTGCTTATGACTGACTCAACAGATGAAATTTTCACCTGGTGGCTTCATTAGACACTGAAAAAAGTCTCAGATTTTATAGCATTTTGGATTCTGCATTTTCAGATTTTTAAACTACTGGTGTGATAATGATTTTCATAAATACTATAAAGCTCCTCTCTACGTCCAACTTGAGTCAGCCATGTTGGGAAACTCTCCAGGCCTTGTTGGGGGCAATTCCACTATGTGAGCTCATAGATGACTATGTAGCTGAAGGCCTAAGCTTCCCAGCCTCACAGCATCACTGGAGCAGAACATGCTGAAATTTATCATCAGGAAGCTCCATCCCCAACTGCTCACCCTGATATCTCCTTGTTGGGGAAGATGCTCATCCAGTGACATTCTTTAACAGGCCCCTCTAAAACTCTAGGACTGGACCCAGAACCCCAGCCTCTGAGAGTAGTTCAGCTAATCCAAAACAACTGCACTCTTCTTCCTATCCCAAACTGTGGCCTCACTGGAGTCGCAGGTGCCGGACAACAGGTGTGCCCTCATCTGTCAAAGATATTATCCGAATGCTTTTGATGTCCCTGAAATATATAGAGTAATGAGAAGATGAAAAAGCTCTCTGTAACCTGGGTACATGCCTAGAGCATGATAAGAGGACAGAGAGAGGATGGGAGAGTAAAAATTGGCTTCTGAAATAAATGATGTTTCTCAAAGTTGGTTTTCTCTCCAATTCAATTGTTACCTTTAGGTAGCCAAACAATTATCTTGAAATATGAGGATGTGCCTTTATCCAAGTGTGGGAAAAATTGTGTCTGTAAAGCGAGAGAATAAAAATATCCTCCCTAAAGAGTGTCTGTACCATATAACATTTAAAAAATGATGAACATTTCTGATATTTGTAGTTATTTTGTATATTATGGTATTTAACTTTTCCTGGCAATACTGAGAGGTAGAAATTAATACTTTCATTCTCCAGACCAGAAATTGAAGTTCTAAAAAGCATGACAATACTTGACAGGATCTACATGAATTTAATGAAAGCCCAATAGTATAACAGAGGTCTATGACTCCAACAGTATTATGCCAGTCTCTACAGAGAGATCCATACAAGATGAAACTCCATAACCTTGGATTTAGCCATGCCTAATAAGTACTCTCTTTACTGAACAACTCATCCAGTTTTAAGGTCTACCTCTAGTAGATGCCAACTTTTTACTCCATAACTTCTTTGGGAGAAATTTTTACCTCTTTGAGCAGTACAAACCAAAATGATGAGTCATTGAAATGAGTCAGAAAATTCCCACAAAGAAATTCAAAGCCTTATAACAAGAACTACACTTTAAAAGAAACCAGAGATTTTCTGAACAAACAGAAGAAGACTTTCCCTGACCCCAGAAGAAGCTTTGTTGCTATCAATATTAAATCCTCCTGTTGAAATTGTATTGATCAAAGGGATATTCATTTCTTCAGGCAGTGAAAAGGTTTCT
Organism: Ochotona curzoniae; assembly: GCF_017591425.1. NCBI lineage: Eukaryota > Metazoa > Chordata > Mammalia > Lagomorpha > Ochotonidae > Ochotona > Ochotona curzoniae. Next base: position 11,748,081 of record NW_024465023.1, on the reverse strand, counting down.
GAATAGACCCTGATTAGAAACACTTTCTGGGGGACACAGGAAAGACCTGCTTTAAGAGTTAGATAAAAGAAGATAAATTTGGCCCAAAAGTAACTTGTAAATTTTAGGTGAAAGCCACTATTATAGACACTTAAGGGGAATTAAAGCTTTACTGAGATGAAAGAAATCCGAGGCATCTGCCTACTTGAAACTACTGTTTTCAGGATGAAAAGTTGGCAAAAAAAACTCATCTAAGGAGATGGTGTTTGGTGCAGCAATTAAAATGTCACTTGGGATCCTTGCATCCCATAGCAGTGTCTGGATAGGAGTCTGATACTGGATGTATTTTTGCAGCTGTAGCTAAGCAGATGTTTTATCAGATATTGCTTTTTAAAAGAATATTTATGGGCACCGGTAAGTTCCAGCTGCTTCATTTCCAATCAAGCACCCTGGGAAAGCAGCAGAGAATGGTCCAAATCCTTGGGCTCTTATACCCAAATAGGAGACCTGGAAGAGGCTCTTGGCTCTTGATTTCAGATTGGCTCAGTTCTGGCCATTTGGGGAGTGAACAAGTAGATGGAAGATCTCTCTTTCTGTCTTTGCCTGTGTCCCCCTCTCTTTGTAAATCTGCCTTCAAGTAAAAATAAATATTTTTAAATAAGATAAATATTTTTGAAAGATTGTTTAACTTCATTTAAATGTTTTATTACTGATTCATTTAAATGTTTTATTACTGATTTTTTATACTTGAAAGACAGAAATAGACAAAGTTCTTCCACCCTCTAATGCACTCCCCAAGTGTCCATAACAATAGGGACTGGTCCAGGCTGAAGCCAGTTCATAATTCAAGCCAGGTCTCCCATGTAGGTGGCAGGGACCCAGGTACTCGAGCCTTCATTTTTTTTTTTTTTTTTTTTTTTTTTTTTTTTTTGCCTCCCAGGATGTTCAGTAGCAGGGAGATGTACTCCAAAGTGGAGCTGGGACTCAAACCCAGGCTGTCTGATGTGGGGTTCCCACACAGCATCTTAATCATGTTACCTAATGCATCGCCCCCCCCCACTTTTTTATATAGTAACCTCTTATTCATATATATAAGGGTATTTCAACACATTTGTGGCAAAAGGCCTCTTCAAATGCATGCATACTTTTTCCCACAACATGCATTTCCCATAGACTTTTTGAAGATTTTTTCTTATGCAAGAATTTCAATATTTTTATAGAAAAAATAAGCATCTTTTAATTTCATTTTCCTTGAACTTTTTGAAGTTACTTTATTTAAAGGAGATTTAGCAGATCTGATTGGAAAGTTCAAACCTTTGGTAGAAATTATTAAATCTTGACACAAGCAATAGATTTTTAAGCACTGGAGTTTTTTTTTTTTCATAATTCAGTAACTTCATGGTGAATTGAATTTCCCCTCTAAAATATACTTGAAAATCAAGCATTATTAAGTTTCAGACAAGCAATAGTGAATTTTGGGTACATATGGATTAAATTGATCATAGAAAATCCATGGCTTAGGACAGTGTTTATTCTGTGCTTAATCATATTTCTTGATTCTGTCTGTTTTGCGCAAGTGATAGGAAAAAGAAAGTTAACACAGCTGATGCTAATCATATTTTAGGTATCTGTGTTTTTCTTATATATGTTATTTACTTGCATATCACATGCTCTCCCCAATCACCATGCAGTCTCCATGAGGGCAGGCTCATTTAGAAGCAGAGTCACTGTTTCCATCACTCCTATAAGAAACACCCTCCTCAGGTCTAGCAGGTGCAATGACAGAGAACACAGACACCTTTCTGCCCTTAAGAAGTTTCTATTCTACCAGGCACAGGTACATATGCAAGGAATATGTGTACTTGGGTACTTCAGAAAGTTCATGGAAAATGGAATCGAAAGATGTTTATATTGGAATAAAATTCTGAAGTCCAGATATAGTGTGTTCTTAATACACATTTTCCAAGAACTTTTTGAAGTTACCTCATATTATGTAGTGTCAAGACTTGCTCAGAGACTAACAATATAGCAGTGAAAGGATAAATTAGGAACAAAGAAGAGGTGGGAGAGGCTACTTCTTAACACAGGATTATCAGGGAAGACCTCTCTGAGAAGATGGTATTTGAGTTAACACACAGAAGTGTCCCAAGTACAGGGAAAAGAAAATGTGTTTTAGTTAATTTTTTTAATTACATATTTTTAAAGTAGAGAGACAGAGAGGACTCTGATCTGCTGATTCAGTACCCCCAAATCTCCACAAGAGCAGGGTTGAGCCAAGCTGAAGCCAGGATCCCAGAACTCAATATGAGTCTCCCACATGGGTGGCAGAGACGTAACAATTTGAGCCACACTTGCCTGCCTCCTAGAGTGCTGATTAATAGTAAGCTGGAATCAGAAACAGAGCAAGGACTTACACCCAGACACTTACATGCAAGATGTAAGCGTCTCAAGTGGCATCTTAACTCTGGCACCAAATGCCCACCTCTTTGTTATCTATTGCTGCATAAATAAACTCACAGCTCAATGGCTTAACACATAAATCTATTATTTTCTTTTGCAGGTCTGTACATTGTGTTGGCTAAGTGGGGCTATTCTTGCTCGAGAAGCTCACGTGGCTACACCAAATAGTAGATGGAGTTATTTGAAGGCTCGCCTGGACAGGATGCGCAAACAGCTTCATTTACAAGTCTAGCTGCTTAGTTGTAGCGTGAGTTGGGAAGCTCAATTCAGCTGAAACAGGATCTGAGTCACTCCTTGTAGCCTCTCTAGTATGGCAGCTTCCCAGTATTTACACTTCTGAAGTGATGTATATGATTCAAGGCCCCAAGAGAGAGGTGGAATCTGTCAATATCTTAAGACCCTGGCCTCCAAACTGAAATCACAACACTTCTGTCAAATTCTCTTGGGTTAGAGCAGTGATTGAGCTTTCCAGGATTCAAAAAAAAAAGGGGGGGGTGCATGGAAACCATTTCTCCCTCTTCATTGGAGAACAGAAAAAGAATATGTGGCCAGGGGCTTGCGCTTTGGTTCAACTGGCTAATCCTCCAGCTCCAGCTGCTGGCATTCCACATATGGATGCCAGTTCGTTGAGAATCCCAGTTAGTTCCAGTTTGTCCCAGCTAGCCCAGATTCTTGGAAACCTGCACCCATGTGGGAGACCCGAAAGAAGCTCCTGGATCCTGATTCTGGATTGGCTCAGCTCTGGCCATTATGGCCATTTGAGGAGTGAACTAGCAGATGGAAGATCTTTCTCATTGCTTCTCCTACTCTCTATAAATCTGCCTTTCCAATAATAATAAATATATTTTTTAAAAAGCACGTTGCCAACTGCCTTTACTATGCCTCAAGGAGTGCAAATGCAGTGGAGTAATAAACTTCGCACTTCAGAAGCCAAAGTGGCTGGAATACAGCTGGGTCAGGAAGCTTGTTGGGGATATAGCATTAAGCACTTATAAGCCATGATAAAGACTGATACCTTCACTCTCCTTTTAACTTAAGTCTACTGTGTTTTCTCCCAGAGTTCTACCATCAAGAAACTTTAGCTCCAGCCTAGATAACAGACAAGATTTCAACAGGGATGTGGAAAAAAAATGCCTGGAATCAATCAGAGAGAAAATGAGGCCCCTAAAATAGTAGCAGCACAACTACCCTGGCCTTAGAAGCACAGGAGCTTAAAAGCAGCCTGTTGTTTTTAGATGGACTCTTATCCTTTCTAATCCAAAGGATCAATGGCATCAGGTATCACAATGGCATCGTCTGATTGCCAAATCATCCAATCTACACTGGGCACTCATAAAGTGACACCTCTTCTAATCTTATTATGTTTACATTTTGCAATGGAAACATGTGATGAACTCAAAATATGCATATGGCTGTCTAATCATATATCTCTCTCCTGTGACACAAAGTTCCAGCAATCTCACCGGTATACAGATATTCCTCCACTTATGATGGAGTTCCTTCTCAAAAGCCCACTGTAGGGTGAGACCATTGTTAAGTGGTGAATGCTTGGAAACCCTAACCCTGGACACATCCCCGCTCTGCAGCACCACCACATGGTGCAGAACCTTGCTGCAGCTTGCATTACCATAGCCCAACATCACGACAGAGGAAAGGACCCAAAAGATCCAAACTCAGAATTGAAACAATAGTGTTACTGAATTTGAATTGCTGTCACCATAAAGTTAAGTGGCAAAGTAAACTACTAGAAGTTGGGGGACTGTCTGTACTTTAAATTACTGGATTAACAAATAAATGTGTTGATTTACTGTCTCCCAATAGTCCTTAACTTAAATAAATGTAGAATTTGTATCAATGGGCTCCTGGTAATATGGAGAGATCAAAAGTATCAAGGGAGTCCAAATGGAGATTTTACAGAAATTCAGTGATGGGGCCTATGATGACATTATGAAGCAAGATCCTGCGAAGAAAAAGCAGAGATCAATAACCTGCCCTGCACTTTGGTCCTCGGTATTCTGTTTTTTCCTTGTTTTTCTCGAGAAATTACTGATTCTTGAGTACATGTGTAAATAGGGCAGTATGGCAGCTGAGGTGCCAAATTCCCAAACTCTGGAATAAGACAATCAGGGTTGACACCCCCAACCTATCACTTATCAACTGGGCAATCTGCAGCAAGTCATACAAATGTTTTATGCCTCAATGCCCTCCATCATAAAGGAGGGACAATAATTGTCATGGAGCTTTTCTGAATATTCAATGAGATACATCTATGCTTGGAAGGGTACTCTGCAAACATACTAATATCTCAAAAGATGGCCATTGTTATTATTAAATTCATATTTGAGCTGAATGTCAGAGCCAGCATGCACATGTGTGTTTGGCTTAACTTGAAAACCTAAAGTATAGGTAATCATGAATTGTATTTGTTTCTCAGTTTGCACATGACTAGAAGCTGACTGTAGCAGCTGTCCTTAATATTTGCCAACTTAAAACTAAAGGAGAAATAGTAAATGTCAGCAGTAAAAGGTTCCAGGTCAGTCTACAGCCCTTTTGCTTAGAATTTTGCATAAAGCATATGTGTTGAAAGATGAAATGAGGAAATAAACTTCTTTCATGTAATTATAGACATAGTTTCCGTATGACTCTCTCTGATTGGACTCTTGATTGTATTTTTAAAATTTATTTTATTTATTTGAAAAGCCGAGTGGACAGAGACAGCAGGGAGAGAGAGACAGAGAGGTGGGGGAGAAGCAGGGGAGCAGTAAGAGAAACCTGACATCTGCCACTTCATTTCCCAAATGGTCCCAACAGCCAGGAGTGGGCCAAACTAAAGCCAGGAGCCTGGAATTCTGTCAGTGTCTCCCACATGGATTCAGGGGCCCAAGCATTTGGGTTGTCTTCTACTATTTTTCCAGATGCATTAGTAGGAAACTAGATCAGAAGCAGAGCAGCCAGGTCTCAAATTAGTGCTCCAAAATGGGTTGCTAGAATCACAGGCAACAGTTTCAGCTATAATGCCAATGTGCTGCAATGCCAGCCTCCATGTTTTTCAAAAGATCTATTATTTATTTGGAAGGCAAAGTTAAGTTATTGTGATATTGGTAAACCCTGGCATGCCTACTGCTTCCTGATTCCTCTACAACAGTGTCAATATGGTCGGCTCAGAACCACCATCTCATACTCTATAATCCAAAAAGGTTACAGTGTGGCTGATGGAAATGCAAAAGATATCACAACCAGAAAAAGGTATTTTACCCTTTTCTATGACCTACTTAGTCTGTTTGTCTAAATATGCAAGTTTAGTTGCAGTTAAATTCTGCTCTCCCAACCTAGTCATAATACAGAAACCAAAAACAGTGGAGACAAAAGTAGATTTAAAAGATAAAAGCTTATGCTTCAAAAGTAATTTGAGTCACAAAACTCTCTGAAACATACATGCAAATGACAGAGAATTTTAGAGACCCTTGATATGATACAAATTATTTTATGGCTGCTGAATCTACAATACTTATGCAAAGAACATTATGAAATCGTGAGATGTTAAAATTTGATTGGCACATGTAGCAATAGGTATTCATGATGTAAATATTCTTTTTTTTAAAAAAACATGTATTTATCTTTATTGAAAAGATCTACTATCCCTCATTAAGTGCTTCGTACAAGAGAAAGAGAAAAGCCTATACTTCAATGCATAAGGAATCAATAAGATATTTTAGGAGAGTTTATTGGCCTGATTGTCTTTGCAAAAGGATTCATGGAGTTTCATCTTGCCTGGTGGGTGTCTAATTTTTGAAATTCTTTCTTTAATAATAAGCCAATTCCAGAAATATGTTTTCAAAAACAGACACAAGATACCCTTCCTATTCAAGTGTTCTCATGATGTTTAGTGTATCACAATAGCCATATCAGTGACAGTGATGTTAAACAATGTCTTCTGTTAATATTTTTCCTCTTTTTAAATCTTAAAGCACTAAGAGAGTGGTACAAACATTCCTCTGATCAAATGGAGAAATCAAGGCACAGGAGCATAAATTACATGGCCAAGGTCATGCAAAAGGTCAATGATCAATAGCGTGTGTGTGTGTGTGTGTGTGTGTGTGTGTGTGTGTGTGTGTTAGACAAAAGGGACAAATCTGCATCCCCGTCATATCAGGATAAAAGCCCTTGAGGCTCTGCATGAGACCAGCTGCTTTTGGGATCTAGACTGTCTAAATGCAAAGGACCTAAGCGCAGCCACTAACCCTGCCTGGAAGCAGTTTGGCTGTTGCTAGTGGATATGTAATCCAGGAGACTGCTGTCTGAGCAGGTGGGAGGCGCATACTTTTGTTGGCAGCAGTAGACCTAGTCTCTTTTCATAGATCGTGTCCTTTGTACATTACAGTCTGTTTCTAATCAGAGTTTCAAAAATAAACATGAGATGAACTCTACACATAGTTGTAATAGTACTAAAACATACAATGAAGAAATCACCAAATTATCTCATACTGCACCATCCAAATAAAAGCCAAAGTTGTGCTATTTGGTATATGATATGTCATAACTCTTTATAAGGATTTGCTAAATAGAAGAGGGAGAGATAAATGGGTGGATGGTTGCCATGGATAAATGAATGAATAGATGGATAATTAGAAGGTGAAGGAAAAACACCAAAAAAGGAAGAAAGGGCAAAGAAGAATATACAAAAATTGAAGCACAATACATTCACTAATTTAAAACGTACTTGAACTTAATAGAAAAAACACGAACTGAAATAAAGTGAAGGAAGTGCTAAGCTTCAAATACATGTTTCATAAACTCCAAGAGATGTTTAATTCTGGAAAGAGCACTGTATTATGTCAAAACATCATGAAAATTGGTAACAGATAGGACTTTTTAGAATTAACTCCAAGCTAATTTTGATATGGCTTGAACCCATGCTATGAAATAAGATTCAAGTAGTTGTTACCTTCTTACACTCCTTTTATTCTCTCCTTCCCTACATTCTAATTTTTTCAATTACATAATTTACCCTATAAAGTTTTTATAACATTTACATTTATAAGCAATCATATCTATTCTTTATATTTACATACTTTTATTACATAACTGTATTAAATGTCTTAATACTAGTGTCACCAGAGCCAATCCATTCTGAATGCTTTGAGTCAACACTTAGTGGATAACTTCAAGTGGAGTGCTACTATGATAAAACTTTCAATTGTGTCAGTGGCTTAGTGGACAGACAATAGATGCCACAGGACTAAAAGGTAGAAAACAATGACAAAGCATTGGTGAAACCATTGTCTGGGTAATTTGAGAGGTAGATCAAGTGCTTACCAATCATGAAGTTCAAAAAGAAACTGCTAAAAAGATTATTGCTTTACTTACATATATTCTAACAATGGTATAGCTCTGGAGACTGAATAGCTAAGATTAAGAACCTTAAGTTTTCTAGTCATCAGTTTTTATACAGTATGATCTAAGATTGTTTGCTTTTCCTTGTTTGATTATGAAATAGGAATCTACTTTTCTTTTTTGACTCTGTTTAGTGATTTTCAAAAATATTTTTCTGTTGGTTTCATATTGAAAAGTTACACTTTGGTCCCACAAATACCTTACCATCTGCGCTCTAAATGGTCTCAATGTCAATTGTTTTACCCTGATACTTTCCATATATTCGATGTTTACTGCATGATTTGAATAAAGTGTAGATGCATAATTAATAGGAACTAATGAGCTAACTTGAGTATATGTATTTATTTATAATTGCATTTACAAAGAACTTTTAATGACATTTGGAAAATAAAATATTCTTAAGTGAAGAAGACTTAAGATTTTTTTCTAAATGAAAATAGAAAAAATTCAATGTAAACAATTACAACATATATATACATATACATATTGTGAATGTCTATACATACACACATGTATGCATATATAGATATCTTTTTATATAAACATACACACACAAGGGTACTTCAAAAAGCTCATGGAAAACTGAATTGAAAGATAAGTTCATTATGGTACAAACATTCTGAAATCACATATATGAGGAACTTTCTAAAGGTTCATGGAAAAGGCTTATTGTATATGTAATAAAAAATACTATGCATGGGGCCACCACTAGTGGCCAGAAGGGTACACTGGTATCTCATATGGAGGCCAGTTAGAGTTCCATCCCAGTTGCTGCACTTCCAAACCAGCTCCCGGTTGATGCTTCTGGGAAGACACCGGTGGATAGCCCAAGAGCTTGGGCCTCCGCAACCGCAAAAGAGACAAGGATGAAATTCCAGGCTCCTGGTTTTGGTCTGGCCTCGTCCCGGCTGTTACAGTCATTTGGGAATGAACTAGTGGATAGAAGATCTCTCTGCTTCTCACTCTCTCTGTCAAATAAATACATAAATCTTAAAAAAATTCTGTGCTGCCCACAACTCCAGTTCCTATTAACTTTATCCAGATGTGTGCATGTATGTGTGTGCATGAGCACAGGGAGTATATTTATTGATTTTGCTACAGTTGAAGTTCCAAATGTGATCTGTGGAGGCCTAGAATAAATGCATCTCACTTCCCAAATGTTGCTCCAAATACAGCAAAGATGTAATTTTGAACAAATTATTACCTGCTGTAGATCTGCCTATATTCTCCAAAGAACACAAATAAGCACTTGGGTTTCCAGAATAAATTAGCATTAGCTTCAGAATGATCACTAAACAAGCGAGTTTCACTTGATGAGGAGGAAATTACTACTCTGCACACTTTTTTCCTGTGGAAAAAATTTCCCATGGTAATAAGACATGGCTGCTTCCCAAAATAAGAAATAAAATGTACTGTGGGTGAGGGTGGAAGCAAAGATTCATTAAGCCCACCTCAGATACAGCCGACTTGTGGAACTGGCAAGTTCAGCATGGCAAGTGTGAAGCTCATGCGAAAGGGCAGCTGGAGATTTTTATCATCATCAGAGACACAAGTGCACTCTGCACTTTGATCCAAGCCTCCCTGGATTAACAGGATTGGTGATGGGGCATGGAGAAGAGAATGTTAAGGGCCTGCAAAAGTGTCTACTTCTGGCTCACTGCTTTCTAGAGCAGGCCAAGGTCTTACATAAGGAGACTTCAAAAGGGTCATAGAAAATGGAAGTAAAAGATAAGTTTATTTTGGTGTAAACATAACTTTGAAAGCTACGCACAGTTGTTTTGTAATATGCTTTGTCCATACACTTTTTGAACATCTACTTGAAAGCATAGATTTCACAATTTTTTGGCAGCAAAATAAGCTTATCTTTTAAGTCTGTTTTCCATGAACTGTTTGCAGTTCCCCATGCAACATGGCAATTTCCATTTGCTAAATGCAATTATGACTTGAGTTATTCCATTTCTCAATATTTCCACTCTCTGTTGCAGTTCCCTGATACTGACAGGGGTTAGACTGGAATGGTCTTGTAGACAGATATCTGCAGTTTGCTCTGTTTGCCTGCATGTGATTTTTGTGTACTGTAACTTCAAGTTATCAACAAGACTGCAGGTTTGAACCAAATGCTTTCTCCTCCATGAAGCTGTTAGAATAATAGCGGTTACAGAAACAAACAGCTTATCTTTTTGAGAGATGGCTTGTCATTCACACACCTCTGTCACTTTCAAGTTGATCAAATACAACACAAAAGGGACGTTAACAATGTGTTTGATTTCTGTCCACTAAGAAATAGGCTAAGCCAAGAGTGTCTTGTTGCTCATTTTCTTCACATGGCTGAAGTTTGGAAATGATTGTTAGTATGGCATTGAGGTTTTTAATTTTAAGTTGCTCTGTGTCCTGAAAATGATCAAAGTCTTTACAGTTCACTGATATTAGCTTTCAGTACTACAATAGCAGATAAAGTGACATCCTATGTGGGCACCAGTTCATGTCCCAGCTGCTCCACTTCCAATTCAGTCCCTTGCAAATGCACTTGGGAAATGGGCTTGGGAAAACAGAGAAAGATGGTCTAAATCTTTGGGCTTCTGCAGCAACATAGGAGATAAAGATGAGGTTCCAGGCTCCTCACTGCAGCCTGGTCCAGCCAGCCCAAGCTCTTAAAACTGTTTGTGATATGATCAGTAGATAGAAGATTCTCTGTCTCTCTCTCTCTCTCTCTCTCTGTGTGTGTGTGTGTGTGTGCAACTCTGACTTTCAAATTAATAAATCTTTTTAGAAACAGTAAAGAAAACACCTATATTACATAGATTTGAGCTGAGGCACTTTTGCCACAGTTAAAGTTCCACAGAGTTTGGCTTCATATCTTTTTATTCACAAAGTCATTGTTGGAATGCTATCTTTTAATAACATAAAGTACATTTACAGTAGCACTGAAAATGAAGGCAACTCAACAGATAAAAGTGTTTCTGACAGGTCCAATACGGAAGATACAAAACCTGCCATGGGTGCATCAATATCTATTATGGAGCCTGCTTGAATAAACTCAACCTTTCAGTAGAGCAACTTGTCTACCATGACATTCATTTCTTTCTACCAAGTCATTCTTTCTCAAGGAAAGATGCTGTTTCATTGAGTAGCTAGCACACCACGAGCCACCATATCATTCACCTTTTCTAGGTAGCTAAATTTGTCAGTTCCAGTATCAGCCACCAGATCTAAGTTCCTTAGCCTAGTGTTAATATGGCTGCATATAAAAGTACCTGCCATTAACAACCACGTAAGAAATTTACAAAGCAGATCCTTCAACAGGTTGATTCAAACAGCAGGATCTCACAAACTGGTTTGATACCCTCAGGATTTAGGTTAAGAAATACTGCAGGTCTGCTGAAGGAACCAGCGATGGATACACAACAGAATATTTCAAAAATAACTGTTGGAAAATGAAATTAAAATAAATTAATTTTTATGCAAAATATTCTGAAGTCTACGTATATTTTTTCTTCTTTTCCAGAAGAATTTTCCATAGATTTTTGGAAGATATCTTGTATTATGTGTTTACATGAACCATAATTTGTGCTTGTAGGCGATCATTAAAACAGCTAACAGAAAACAATGTCTCTTAGCTGTAGGCAACGATCTAGGTTGCTTTGAACTTAGGTAAGTATTACTCAGCTGGGAGAAAAGTAGCCAATAACTGGGGGGCATCCTGGGCCTGACCAATACCAAATTAGTGTTAACTATACCAGTGTGCCAGCATAGTTGCCTATTTTAAAATTAAATTAAATTTTTTAAAGATATGTGGGGGAATTTGGTTTTGCGGGCCCCAGCCTGGCTCGAACTGTGATTTGGAGCCAAGGGCCCACAGGTCACATCAGGATAGTCCATGCCTGTGCCATTTGTCACTGGGTGCCCCATGCATTCCTGGGCACAGGGACTGTAGATTGACCAGGGAAAGGGGCAAGGGGACATGTGGGAGGGAGGCCCGCTGAAGGAGTGTGTTGCAGGTGAAGAATGACTTCTGAGGTGCTTCCGTCGACAAGGCCACTGTATTTGGTGACCGTGGAATGCATGTGTCAGAATCGGGCTTCAGTGGCTCAGACAGAGCAGCGGATGGCATACCCAAATGCACACAGAGGATATAGCAGTCCATTGAGACTTGCAGAGAACACCTGGTACCGTAGAAGATGGAGGGCAGAATGAATCAGTTAACTAGCCTGGCCAGTCATTGACAGCAAATATCTGGGTGATTGGAGCCTCCAAGGTTGACTGTGTCAGCTGATGGACCTGGGAAAGATTTCCTCTTCTTTGGAGTAGCGAGATCAACAGCATCTCAGAACTGTCTAAACCACTTGGGCAGAACCTTTGGAGCACGTTCCACATCGGGGACCCTAGGGTGACATCGGGTGCCTGTTCCCCATTCCCAGGTACTGATGCAGTTGGGAGGCTGAGTGTGGCTTCTCTCCTCTCCTCTCCTCTCCCTCTCCTCCCAGATACAGGAAGAAGAAAAAGAAAATTTGAAAACAATGGTCTCACCCACTTTCCCCTAACCTTCGATCAGGACACACACTGATAAACTATGTAAACATCCTCAAAAATAAAATTAAAGGGCCCAGCGCGGTAGCCTAGCAGCTAAAGTCCTCACCTTGCATGCACTGGGATCCCATTTAGGCGCTGGTTTGTGTCCCAGTGGCGCAGCTTCCCATCCTGCTCCCTGCCTGTGGCCTGGGAGAGCAGTCGAGGACAGCCCAAAGCCTTGGAACCCTGCACCTGTGTGGGAGACCCGTAGGAAGCTCCTAGCTCCAGGCTCCTGGCTTCGGATCAGCTCAGCTCCAGCCATTGTGGTCACTTGGGGAATTAATCAACAGATGGATGATCTTCCCTTCTGTTTCTCCTCCTCTCTGTATATATGACTTTCCAATTAAAAAAAAATTAAAAATATAAAACGAAATTAAAAAGCACTTTAAAAAAAAGAAAGAAAGCAATGTCAAGACATTCAAGGCCCTATGTTCTAAGACAGAAGAGACAACTTTCTGAACTCCAGTATCTGGCATGCTGTAGGAGATAAAAGGTCAGAGCACTTGCCAATCACCCCAGAAATGCATCTATCAATCCAAGATTATTTTTATAGGTCAAAAATGAGACAAATGATATGTGGCTGAAGATGGCTAGGAGGTGGTGATAGTTGAGAACCAGCATTTAGTTTGAGAAACATTTCTTAACTCTAAGGCCTTTATGACTGTTTCTTAGCATGCAGTTCTTCACCAAATATGACCATGAAGAGGTCAAATTGGCTCCTGCGACGATTCCAAAAACCTTAGCCTCACTCAGTCATTAGTGTTCTGACTGGTCTGATTCGTGAGAATTCGGGCGTAAGGCAGTGTTGCAAGCAAACACAGTTATGCACATGACACTTTTTAACGCACTGATGTTTCCCACTTCCTCCAGCAGAGGTCAGGAAACACCAACACAGAAATGTGAAAATCTACAAACCGAGACAATGTTTTAGGGTGATTTTTCTCAAGCCAGAATTAAGAAAACGTTTAAAAAATTGTTTTTGTTAATAATACTTTCAAATTACATTTTTACGGTGGTAACATTTAAGTTTCATAAAGAACACTTGTTGCCATATGCTATTCACCATGTATGAAGCACGGGGATATTGCTTTAGTACCTGGATTTTCTTAACTGCATACAGATAGGAAATCATCAAAGAAAATAACATATTTTTTCATCACTGTGAAGACTTATTTAACACCACTCTCATTAACTGAGTCCTGTGAGCAATCCCTCTCAAACAAAGGATTTAATGTTAAACCGGAAGATTATCAGAAAAAAAATTATCCTGGATATAGCTCTGAACTGAGATGAATCCCTGCTCACACAAAGACAGGAAAGCAAATATAATCTCTGGTCATTTCCTTTGGAGAAAGCTTAGAGAGTCTAGTGTTCTCAGAAATCTATCTCTGCAAATGTTCATGGGAGAATAAAAGATAGCAACCCAGTCAACATGGTCTACACTTAACAAGGCAAATAACTCCACAAAGGGTATTTACGAAGAACTACGGATTGATTTTTATCAGATCTCACCATTAGCATGACACATTCTCATTTATAATTCATGCATCCCTTTTTCTACCAGACACAAGTGAAAGCAAAGTGAAAAAGTGTGCAAAACAAAATGTTAACGCCCACCAAAACATGTTTACATCAACTAAGAAAACCTTTACCTACATTATGATAAATCAAATCGTTGCCTAGATTCTGTTCTATTACATGATTCATAATGGATGGTCTGTTGTTTGTCATTGATAGTATCACTCATAAATGATGCAAGGGTGTCAAAATTGTTACAGAAATATAACCTGACAATTGCTAATTTCTTCTGTCTTCTGAGGGGAAGACTTCTACCAGCGAGGAATATAATAGGATAAAAAATTTCATTGGAGAGCACAATTAGGGGATGGTTTATTTTGGTGCATTTTTAAAAAATCCACGCAGGTATTTCATAATACACATTTTCAACAAATATCTCAAAGGCCTCCCACATATCTCTATTACTGCTTACTTCTAAATGAGCAAGAAAGAAACAACTGGAACTCAAAACCTCTGTCAATTCTTGATGGGACTCTGGAGTGGGTCCTGGAGCCCAAACCCTTTGCTTGTTAGAGACTATCCGTGACTTTGGACCAAAATGAAGAATCTGGAGGAGCAGGATCCAGAGATAAACAAAGAGAATCTGAGAACCAGCAGTATGGTGGGAGACTGGATTCTAATGGTAACCATGACTGGTGAGAAATTCTCAAGGGTGCTTTTGTCTAAAGAGTTGGTAGAATAATATTCAATAGTCATTTCTAAGCTGTTTGTGTTGCTTCAGTTTCAAAGTCCCCTCCCAACCGCCTACTGCCACTTCTCGAAACTCCAGTCATATCTGGGGTGTGGAGGAATTAGGGTGATCTGAGGAAAAGTCAGACCAAGACACAAGTTTGATCCCAGGTTTGTACAGAGCAAAGGTGAGACAAGAGTCACAGGTCATGACTAAGTGTTAGTGTCATGGAAATGGGAACAATCGTTGGGATGAGAGATCCATAAATTCACAGAATTCTTGGGGAGAGTAGTGCGGTCCCCCCCCAAAAGAAGAAATTATGCTAATGTCCAAAGAAGAATAGCTTTAGCCGATACATAGCACACAATAGTAAAATTTCAAAATATTTCCTTATGTGTATTAAAAAACAGCCTTTATTAGGCCAGTGTGGGGGTGCAATGAACTAAGTGTCACCTGCAATGCAAACATCCCATATTAGGGTGCAGATTTCAGTCCCAATTGCTCTGCTTCTGATCCAGCTCCATGCTACTGTGCCTGAGAAAGCAGGAGAGGATGGCCCGGGGACTTGGACCCTTTGACACCTACAGACTGGCTTCAGTCTGGACCAGTTCCAGCCATTGTGCCCATTTAGGGGAGTGAACCAGTGGAGGTAAGAGCTCATTCATTGTCTTCCTCTCTCTATTTCCACTCTCTGTCATTCTCCACTTCAAATAAGTAAATATAGATCTAGTTTTTACAATGTGAAATCTAAAGCAACACTTGTAAAACTGCCCACAGGTTTTTGCACCAAGGTTCTTCAAAAGATCCACAAAGGAAGAAATATGCATGAATTTAAAAATTCTTTGGAGCAAAAATAATTTATGTTTTTCAATTTCATTTTTGTAAAATTTTTTGGAATATCTTCATAAAATGTGAAAGAGTCCCAGGTATTTAGGAGCATTTAATAAATAAATCGCAAACAGTTTCTCCATTACTAAACATTTTGCCAAATGGAATGCCATTTCATCAGTAACCTTTCTAACTTGGGTTAGAATTCCCACCTAATTATGATTTGTAAATACTGAATAAATAACCCAAATGACTGATAACATTTGTTAAATATGTATACATCATTCAGTGATACAGAAAATTCTTTGAGAGAACAATCTGGAACTCATATAAGAAAATACCCATAAAAAAAGCTTTCAAACCCTTCAAGGACTTGGCAGGCTTACCTTTACGTGGTGGATCAGACGCTCAACTTCATTCACTTTGTAGGTCTCCAATCCTAGTTCCTTGGCTAATCTTAAAATCCGATTCTGGGTTGGTCCAACATAGGCTCCTCCAAGGTCCACATATTTTACTTTTGGGTTCTATTTCCCCATGAGAAGAAATAAAAGCAAAGATTCAGGAAAATATTTATAAAATTACAAAGTCCTAAAATAAGCCAATTAATATTTCACTGGTTTTAGATGTCTTGAACTGTATCCATGGAAAACTGGAGTCTAGTCTAAATGCCAAATCATTCACTTAACTTCTTATTAGGTTAGAGGCTAAATGCATAGAAGTAGAGAGTTGAGTGATGGTTGCCAATCTGGAGGTGAGGAACAAGTGAATGGAGAATTATTGGTCAAAGAATACAAAATGTCAGCTAGACAGGAGAAATAAGCTTTGAGACTTACTGCACAGCAAGTAACTATAATCAAATAAAATGTACTGTAGATTTTAAAATAATCCAAAAGCAAATTTCAAATGGATCACCACAAAAACTAATCAAGGAAGTGAGATGATAGGTATGTTCATGAGCTGTGGTAATCATATCACATTATATAAATATATCAAAACTTCTCATCGTACTCTAAAAAGGTAATACCATTATGACTTGTCATTTTAAAATAATATAAATATTAATAAAATACTACCAAAATATAAATGAGACAGACTCCCCCAAATGTCAAATATGATGTCAAATTCCCTGAGATGAGAAGATGAAAAGGAGCAAAAGTGTTGAGAGGGTGGCAAATGGAGAAGACAGTGAAGAACGTTCCAGAATAATATTCACCCTCTTGGAAAGAATCAATTGAAAATGAACATTTACAGGGGGGAAAAAACCAACCAACCAAACAAAAACCAGCCTCAGGCTCACTCTAGCTCACTCCATCTGGAATGTCTTACCCTAACAGTGTAAGTCCTGCCACCCACACGGTCCCGGGCTTCCAGAACAATCACATTCAGTCCAGAATCATGCAGAAGTTTGGCTGCTGCCATACCTGTGACAAAGCACAAAGGAAATATCAGGACCAGACACTTTACAGGGATTCAGATCAAGTTTCTCATTATTTTTAAAAAAAGGATTTATTTATTTTTATTGGAAAGATAGAATTACAGAGAGAAGGAGAAACAGAAAGATCTTCACTCCTCAAGTGGCTGCAATGGTTGGAGCCGAACTGATCCCAAGCCAGGAGCCAGGAGCTTCTTCCAGGTCTCCCACGTGGGTGCAGGGTCCCAAGGCTTTGGGCTGTCCTCTACTGCTTTCCCAGGCCACAAGCAGGAAGCTGGATGGGAAGTAGAACAGCCAAGACATGAACTGGTGCACTATGGGATCCTGGCGTTGCAAGGCAAGAGTTTAGGCACTAGGTTATAACACTGGGCCTAAGTTTTTCACTTTAATGGTAAGAAAATTCCATGTTGGCTCACAAACACAACCTAGTGTTGCATTTGCCTTACACATATTGAGTTTCTCAATAGAGATTCATACACCAACTCTCAGATAGCAACTACAATTTCTAGGAAGAAGAAGAAAAGGGATTTCTTTTTCTTTCTTTTTCTTTTTTTTTTTTTTGGTGTCTCTAATGTTAAAAGCTTTCCATGTCGCAATAGCAGATTGTATGTTATGTCAACAGCTGCATGTCTAACAATGTAAATGAGAACACAAGGTTATACTCAGGAGAATCAACAACTGCAGCAGACACAGGACAAAGCGTGGACACTGACTTCATTCTCAGGGCAAATCTTAAAAACAATGAATATGTTCACAGACCTGGGATTTACTGCTAAAACTGGCCTCTGTGGCTAGATGAAAGGACGTTGAATGTTTACAACACAGGGAAATGCTAAATGTTTAAGGTGATGGAAATTCTAGTTATCCTTTTTTGATCATTACATATATTGTATCCATGCATGGAACTATCACACTATACCCAAGTGCAATTATTAGTTGTAATAAAAATAATAATGATGATGAAAATTGAACTTGTAGAAGTTGGCACAGTTATAAAACAAAACAGAAAATTGAGCCTTATATGCATTCTTAATTTCCCAATGTAATCGATCACTATAGAATAAAAATATGCAGCCACTGTATTAATTTAGTAAAAAAATGCATTAAATATGTGCAACATTCATCACCATGGATTTAGCTTTAAAAAAATCATACAGATTCATTCAGGCAATTGTTTGTAAACAAACTTTACTGATTTAAGCACAGAGTTCAGTAAATTTTGAAAGAATGCAAACTTAGTGTAGTGTGGACATCTGTGGTTCTTACTACTAATTCATCCTGGATGTAGTTTTTGGCCTTAGAACTCTTAAAATCCTACAGTTTAAAGCCACTTTTACAGAAATCAGGAAGAGGCTTTTGTTTTTCTTCAGTGAATGCAAGTCTCATGTTCTTCCCATGATAAGCTGAATTTGTTCAGTTCCAATTACCTTACTCATTTGCTTTATGAGAACAAACATAATCAAGGAAATGCCAAGATGCTGATATGTCTCTCAGATACACAAAGAAACTTCTATGTTGTGTTTCAAAAAGAACTGTTTTGTGCCAAACGTTTCCCTTAGCAGCTAAGAAGCTGGTTAGGATGCCTGTATGTGTCATATGGGAATACTAGGGCTCAATTTCCAGCCCCTTACTCCTTGACTGGCTTCCTGCTAATTTAGAGCATAGGAAACAGTGGTAATGGTTCAAGCAATTGGGTTCCTACCCTGACCTAAGAAACCTGTCATAAATTCTTGGTTCCTGGCTTAACATCTATGTACACATTTAGGAAGTGAACCAGTGGATGAGAGCTCTCTGCATCTCTCTGCTTCTCAAATAAATACGTAATGATATAACAATGGAAAATAGTCCTGTGTTCTTTAGCTTCCCACTAGTGCAAAAAAATCTTGTAATTGTAGCTAATGCTTATATAATACTCATTACACTTGGGCCGTTGTGTGCTTAAACAAATTAATTCAGTGAATTTGTACAATAACTGAATGAGATAATTTACTATTGCTGATAGTCCCATTTTATCATTGGCAAAACTGAAGCACAAAGAGCTGCCCAAGTTCATATCAGGAGTAGATGGCAAAACGAGTTCCACTTCAGTGTCTATACTCAGATCCGCTACACGGCACTGCCTTCTCTGCGGGCCCACCCTCTTCATTGCCTGTACTTTCACATTGATTTTTAAAGCACATTTCAAAAGATCTTGTTTTCACTTTATTTGGATCAACATGTTTTGAAGACACATTCGTGTCTTGCAGTTTGATAAGAATCTGTAGAATATAAAATATGAGCCCACGTTAAAAACCATAATGAAAAGCCAAGGCTTCAGTCACCATCTGTCAGCATTCTTAAAAGAAGAAACTCATTTTGCAGAAGCTGATTTGACATTTCATTATTTGAGTTAATCCCATCTTCCCACTCTGTCCCCAGGGCCAGGGCCAAGGTTTCTGAGTGTAGGAGGGAACAGTTCCAAAGTTCATGGCCCTTGTGCAATTCACACAAGTGATGCCCAAGCCTGATTTAGGAACACAGGGCTTGCATTTTTAATTCCAGTTTTCTAATTTTACCTCTATAAGGAAAAAAACCCCACATCTGTTAACATTCAAAATTGTAGAAAATTCAATGACATTTATCAAGCATCAGTTCAACAAATGAAACAACATGTAGCCATAGTAACAGCTATTATCTGTGAATTCAGATAAACCACCTGAGTGTGAGGAGGTTTAAAGAAATGGATCCCAAAGGAAATGCAACATTGCTTGTATACACTAGCGTTTCATATTCCACAAAAGGTACTGTCTTCTCATAAGGGCAATTATCCCATGGTATCTGATGCTACACATAAGCAGTTATTAAAACCAAGGCCTTACCAACGAATAGAGTTCTCCATGCTAGTGTGCCTTAATAATTACAAATCGAAAAGTCCACAATCTTGAAAGAAAACAACACAAAATACAGTGCTGGAAATCTCTCTCAATTTATCTTGCTGATGTTCACAGGGGTCATCTGAAATTCTTGTCTAGTATAAACCGACAAAAACCAATTTGAAAAACAGTTGAATGGAATATCAGTGGCGTTGGGAAGTCTCTGCAATTTGGGAGGAGGAAATTTGGGGAGACAAAGTTTCCTGGGCAGGAGGTAATTAAGACTGCAAAGAAGAGGTGACTCTGAAGGGAGTTCTCAGTGATCACAGATAAAAAGACTAATGGGTTGACTACTCAAAGAAAAAGCTAACAATTAACTCTTGAGAGTTTTTGCCTTACAAGAGGGTAATTTCCAATGAGTTTGGAATCTTTTATTTAAATATCCATGTATTTGGAAAAGCAGAGAGAGAGAGATCTGACATCTGATGATTCATTCCCCAAAAGTCTGCAAGAGCCAGATGGGAGTGGGCCATCAAGCAGGGAGTCAGGGATTCAATTCAGGTCTCCCACATGAGTGACAGAGGTCCAACCACCAGAGCCATCATCTGTTGCCTCCCAGGGCACATATGAACAGGAAGCTAGAAATGGAAGTGGAGCTGGGAACTTGAACCCAGGCACTACAACATGGGAGGCAGGTGTCCCAAACAGTTTCTTAACCATTGTGCCAAACTTTCACTCCTGTCTGACAGTTTTAGCACATCTGTCATGGAAACAGAAATAGAAGAGATGATACATTCTCTGGGAAGTGTAGAAACCTTTATGTACGATAAATAAATACTATTGCAAAAAAGTCATAAAGTAGCTAAATTAATTGTAACCAGACAACATGCCGACACCATTTAAACATTTAAATGATAGTTCCCTGATATATGCACTAATATAGTTTCTAAAAAGATCTATTTATTTTATTTGAAAGGTAGAGTTGCAGAGAGAGGAAGGGCAGAGAGGGAGACAAGAGAAAGATCTTCCATTCGCTGGCTCTCTCCCCAAATAGCCACAATGACCATCATTGAGCTAGTCCAATGCCAGGAGTCAGGAGCTTCCTCTGAGTCTCCTTTGTGGTACAGGAGCCCAAAGACTTGGGCCTTGCTAAACTGTCTTTCCAGGCACATCAGCAGGAAGCTGGATTGGAAGTGGAGCCACTGGGATTGAACCGGCGCCCATATGGGTTTTTGCTGGCACCACAGGTGAAGATTTAGCTTACTACACCATGGCACCCAGACTAAAACGAGGCTTTGTTTTTTTTTAAAAAAATGAAAATATCAACAATCCTAACATCATAAAGTATGGCGTGCTTACTCTGATCTGTTTAAACCATTTTACACACAAAGCTTAGCTAATCCTCATGGCAATAATAAGTGTCCCTGACCTGAACACTCAAAATCTGAAATATCCCCAAATCCAATAGTTTTCAGCCCTGATGTGATGTTATAAGTAGAAAATTCTACACTTGTTTCTGATGGTGCTGTAGTCAAAGACAGGCACAGGCACGCTAAAAATATCGTAGAAAATTACCTTTACCTTATGTGTATCACGTGTATAAGAAGCATAACTGAAATTTGTATTTAGACTTGAGTTCCATTCCCAAGATGTCTCATCATATATATGCCAATGTTCTAAAATTCAAAAAAAAAGTCAGAAATGTAAAATATCTCTGATCCCAAGCATTTCAGATAAGGGAGTATCAACCTGAATTATTCTCCTTGTTTGAAAAAAAAAGCTGGCTTAGAGACCTTCAGTGACTTGTACATCAGCAAGTGGCAAGATTAGACTTAACCCCCAAATTGAACATGCTAGGCCAAAAAAAGGAAAAATTAAAAATAAGTATCTCTATACTCCAAACAATGCAACGTGGTCTTGAAATATCCTGCTTTGTAGTTAAATATAAGAATTCCAAAATACTAGTTTTCTCCTAAATAAATACTCACTTAGTTCATTAAAGAATTTAGGAATAAGTTTATAATCATTTTGTCCTTTTGTGAAACTAATGACACTTGAATTTTACATGCATGGTCAATGAATATTTCACACACAAATGACGATTTGCTCATTTTCAGAAGCAGTCCCTATGTGTCCCATACAGGCTCTGGGATGAACCAGTACAGCCCAGCACACACAATTATAAAAATGCTGCAATCTTCTTCCCAAGAAATTTCCTTGGGAAAGTTTTGTCGAAATGATGGCTATTTCAATTAGGATTAGAGACCCAAATTATTTGAAAAGCCAATAAATCAATGGCATGTGGCGTTTGCATTCTGGGTTTCCAGATTTGTGCCATGGAAATTTGTTCAGGTTAAACTCTGGGAAATATACAGCAGAGGTAATGAGGAAGGGACCTTTTAAGAATACTGGAGGAGTTGAGGATACGGAGGGAAGAGTAAAATCAAAACCACCATCTGCCTTGTTCTTTGCTTTGTCAATCTGCTCCACGCCCTTCTTATCGAAATCTGACATTTAACCAAGCTTCTTAAATGTTTTAAAATGCAAAGTAATTGTCTTGGAAACATTGTGAGACAGAATTTCAACATGGCATAAGGACTTTTTCCCATTTTAAAACATCACTCTAAAGAAGAAGAAGAGGGAATGAGAATCACGGTAAGTAAACTTGACAATGAAATTCACTGTGCCTCAAAAAACACCTCTAACCTTGTAACCCTGGTCAACGATACAGGCACTCCCTCAGGGCTGATGAGTCAAGAATATGCAAATAGTGTTCATCACCTCTGTCACTTCTGACAATGCAACAGTTTTATGAGGAAATTTTCCAAAAACCAAGTGACCTGATCAAAGTCCTGGAATGCTTGGATGTCTCTAAACAGCATGCTTGTTGCTTACTGGAAGGAGCTAGAAGAAAACTATCCTCAATTTGAAACCAAATTCATTAAAGTGATATTTCTAAGTAGAATTCAGATATTCAGTTGTTGGAGCTTTCCAACACAGAGTAGTGAGGAGACCCTAAACAGGCAAAGCCAGGACTGAAAACAGCTAACATTTTGAGCACCAATTGTGTGGCATTGTCCCTTCTAAGGGCTGCCCTACAACAACAGATTTATCCTGCCAACAAGGGCAACTATAGAAAGTGAGGAAGCGTGGAGAAGGCAAGTTTTGTGCCTAAGGCATGCAGTTAGCAAGTAGCATGGTCAGGACAGTGAACCCTCTGTATGTGGCAGTTCTGCCTCCATGAAAAAAAACCCCACAGGCACGGAATATCTGAGAAAATTCCTGCATCCAACAAAATACTTGCAGACATTTTGTTGGTATCATGATTTCCTAAACAAAATATAACAACTATTTACATAGCACAGTGTATTGGTATTACAAGTAATCTAGAGGTGATATCAAAGACACGGGAGGATGTGAACAGGTGAAACACAAATGCTATACCATTTTACATAAGGGACTTGAGTGATAACTCTACAGATTTGAGTACCCTCAGGGATTCCGCCACCCCCAGATAGCGAGGGGTGATTTCTCAAAAGCATGAAATCCAACTCCATGTAATAAACCATACCACCAGCATTCATTGTACATAACAATGAAGCACTGAACTCTTTCTTTACCATCACAGACCATACAGGCATCAGGTTGCTGCTGGCTAGCACACACTGTGCCCAGCAAGGAGAATTTCCAAGGGATGGCTTTCCTTCAGTTGAGTGCAGCCCACCAGGGTGCAAGGGGCTTGAATGGAAGAGTAGGACTGGACGTCATTCTGCTTTTACTTACTGTACCTGCCCAGCGGCCTCACACAGGGCATCCCCTGAACAGCTGATGCTGTGACCTTGAAGCTCAGAACATTTACTTCCTGAGCA
The DNA here is from genome assembly GCF_017591425.1 of Ochotona curzoniae. Taxonomy (NCBI): domain Eukaryota; kingdom Metazoa; phylum Chordata; class Mammalia; order Lagomorpha; family Ochotonidae; genus Ochotona; species Ochotona curzoniae. The sequence goes on along the minus strand of NW_024465023.1, from coordinate 11,724,450 downwards.
TTAAGAATTTAATTTTCTGTTCTTTGTCTCCTCAGAGGTGTCACACAATTAGCACATAAATGTCTGCTAAATGTATTTATTTAATATCCTTCAACAGAATTGATGCTTAATTACTTAACGATAAAGCAATACATGATTACAGTGGTGTCTATATAATTACAGTACTTTTAAATATATACTTCAAAAAGTCGGTGGAAAATTAAAAGATTTCTTTTTGGCACAAAAACTTGGAAACTCAAGCATAGTTTTTCTCAGAATGCATATTTCCTGTGAATTTTTAAAAGATCCCTCACCATATAAGAGACTAAAATATTTAGCTATGCTGAAATTGATTTCTTCTGGTCACACTGGATATGGTAATGGATGCCCCTGACTTTTCCAAAAGGAAAGACAGCCAGCCAATCCATAATAATAACCACCTCATATTTATGCAACACTGTGTGGGTTTCCAGCATGCACATACATTCCATGCATAACAATAACCTTGTGAAGTTGGCATTATTATTTCCATTCTTCAGATTAGGAAACAGACACTTCGAAAGACTGAAGGGCTTGTTCTGAGTTATACAACTAACCATGCCAGGGCTGGATCTGAAACTGAACTTAAGTTTCCATGTCCTGTAGGGTTTTTATTGGTAACATTATCTCCTCCAACATACAAAGGCCTATGGTGAAAATTCATAATCAGAAAATGTTTCTTTCACTTCCTTGCAAAGAATGTATTGTTAAAATCACCCAAGCCTGCCAGTGTCCAAAGTCCTCATTAGAGGATGATCAGACGGCATTTGGAGCAGCAGCACAGCGCCCTCTAGAGCAGTTTCACTTAACTGCATATTGAAATGTACTTTTGCCAAACAGTTCTTATCCATCAAGAGTGCTTCTTCTTTAGAGTGATGTTTTAAAGTGGGAAAAAAAAACCCTTATGACATGTTGAAATTCTTTAGACCACTCTTCCCTAGTCAATCATGACTTTGGGGGAAAAAATCAAAACATCACATGACAAAACCCTAAACTGCCAATAATGAATAGTCATTGTGATGGTTGTGAAGCCAAATTCAGACTACACTATTTGCATCTTGGTCCCCAAAACAGAAAACACTGACTCCAAAGTCTTTTTGGAAGCTTGGTAACCTTTGTTCTATTTTCTCTAAGACAACCAAAATATATAACACAGAAACAAATGGCAACCTCTTATAACATAAAGGAGACCTTTATGGAAGCCCCAGGCCAAGGGATGATTTATGCTTTTGAAAAGGATGAAAAGCATCAAGCTTTCATAAGTTGCCATAGAAACCCTTCTCCAGATGCAGCTGCATCAAGATACTAGAATGAGATTACCTTCCAAGGTTTTTCAGAGTATGTCTAAAACCATAAAAATTGTTTCTTCATGATGCTTTATACATAAATGATTGTATTTTTCTAAAATGTCACTGATCCTAATGAGTGATTTAATTGTGTAGCTTTTGTCTTTATCCTTTGTTGTCTGAAAGAAGTTGCATCTCTTTTGTGTGTCGTAATTATGGTAGACAAAATCTGTTTTCGCCTTAACCTCATTATGGTCTATCATGAACAAAAGAAGAAAAACCACAAATTATAGCTCGGTTTCTCTCAAGCTGCTCTGCTACATTATTCATTTCTAAAACTTTTTTTCTAAGAAGAAACTTTGATTTACCTGTCTTAAATCCTGGAATTACATGAAATACAGTTGGACAAATAATCATGCTCTTAAAAAAAAAAAAACTCTTGTAATTATGAGGAGACTTCAAAGACATCACGAAAGGAAGCCAAAACATAAATATATTTTGATCTAAAAAATCCTAAATTCATGTCTATTACTCTTCAAAGATAATAGAAAATGTGTATGGTGAAAAAGCTATAGGTGCATTTCAAATTCTTTTCTTACCTTTTCATTTCATTTTCCATGGAGTTTTGAAGTCACCTTGAATAGAACATGATCCTATGATGTTTTATGAGAGAAACCTTGACAGTGATCTTAAGGATGCAAATATCTCACAACCATAGAAGCCGAATTTTAGAATCATAAACATCTTCAGGAAAATTATAAAAGCAGATAGCCACCACAATCCCTGTAGCCCATCCCAGAGCCCACTCCCTAAAATGAATTGGTGCTGTGAATGGCATGATGAAAATGAAAAGCCTGACAGCCCAGTAACTATTTCTTCGTGAAATCAGTCTTTATAAAAAAAAAAAAAAAAAAAAAAAAGAATCATTTGGCCATACCCAAACCTGGCCCTCCAAAAAACATGAGGAAAAAATTATATCACACATACACACAAACTGGCTATGGCCTTCCCTCTGTCTTCTATAAGCTTAGAGAGCCAAGGATCTTGGCAGAGTAGCTTTGCTTTGTCTGCCCCAGAAGTATGCCTGTGAAACCATGTCTACCCTCATTCATCTGTTAAAGTCTAAATTTCCTTGGTGAAGCTAGTGATCTGAGCATTGCAACCAAAAGTCAAAGAATTCTAAGGATGACCAGACAACCCCTGGAAGCTAATGGGAGGACCAAGGAACAGACGGTGTCTTATAGCCCTCTGGAGGAACCAACCCTACTGGCACCTTGATCTTGGATTTTTGTTTAAAGGCAGCCAGTGTGTAGGGCTTTGGTTACAGCGGTCCTAGCAAACTAATATGTGTGGGAGATTGTATCTTTCATAACAAGTTAACATCACTGTTAACTTACTTGAGGATGGCATGGTAATGAAAGTCCTAGTTAGTCAGGCTAGGCTTGTGCTTCTTACATGCTCAGTGGTACTTGGGTATTTGAGGGGCAGAGAAGGAGTTCTTAATAGAAACATATTTCAGGTGACTTATTGTACCTGGTGAATGAGGTCTTAGCTCAAATAGGTGGTAAGCAGGAAGTTGTGTGAGTGTCATAATGACAAAGCTTATGGATCTGAGCATCAGCCTTGGAAGCATTATTAGCATAAAAAAAAAGCTAGAGGCATTTCATTATTCAACACAGAGCAGCAAGTAACAAAGGGCGTGTGAATATGTGATGTAGAAGCTGGGTGAGGAATTACACATTCTGGGATTGCATTAAATAGCTATTTCTGAGATTTTACAAATTCTATGCTTCCTATGTATTTTGCAGCATTTTAAGCATTTTTAGAATTCCAAATATTGAAGACTTTCATTAAACTCTACTGTAAAACTAAAGGATTCGTCAAGGACATTTGTGCAACTATTAACTCACCAAGAAATATTCCGCCTTCAGAGCTGCATTTTTTTTTTTTTAAGATTTACTTGTTTTTATTACAAAGTCAGATATACAGAGAGGAGGATAGACAGAGAGGAACATCTTTCGTTTGATGATTCACTCCCCAAGTGATTGCAATGGCCAGAGGTGAGCCAATCCAAAGCCAGGAGTCAGAAAATTCTGGGTGTCCCACACGGGTGCAGGGTCCCAAGGCTTTGGGTCATCCTGAACTGCTTTCCCAGGCCACAGGCAGGGAGCTGGATGGAAAGTGGGGCTGTTGGGATCAGAACCAGTGCCCATATGGGATGCTGGCACATTCAAGGTGAGGACTTTAGCCACTAGGCCACCACGCCGGACTGCAGAGCTGCATTTCTTTTCTCAGTGCCATGGATGTGCTGCAAAACACCCAGATACTAGAACTTCCATCCTTCCAACTCAGACATTGTGGGTCTTTGGGCACCCATACCAGATGGAATGAAAACAACTACACAGTGTGGACCTGACTATAAATAAACCATTTAGAAACATGTGTTTGGGAAACTCTGTCCTTTAAGGCCTTAGTCATTTTCAAACAGAAGCCAAAGGAGAGAGAGGAACCAGTTCTGGGGTTAAAACACTGACTCCCAATTAATCACAGGTCGATAGATTGCACTTTCTTATTGTACTTCTTATTGCAGTTTATTTAAAAATTGGCTCAAATAGGCTGGCCAAGTAGGTGCTTCCTTTTTAAAAAAGCTAACATGAAAGACTCATGTAAAGGCTATAGTTCCACACCATGGTATAGTCCTCTGGTTGATGCACACAATCAATGCCGGTTTCTAATATATTAGCGCAAGTATGTGCATGCATGTGCATGTATGTGCATGAAAGCACATAGACACATGCATGTACAAAGCTGTGAGCAATGTACAAGATTAAGAGCACTACTAAGAGGTATAGGAAAGATCAAGAAAGCAACATACAAACCATTACTACTCCTTCAGCTGTCACTGTGGATTGAGTGTCACCCTTCTTGTTAACTAGGAAATGATACATAACCACTGTAATGTGTAACCATAGTTAGAGAAGAAAAAAATGAAAATTCTTAGAGATTCATTTTATTGACTGAACTTGAACAGACATTTATCCAGAATTCTAAACAGACAAAGGACTTTGAAGAAAAGTCAAAAAAGGTATGGCTCTCTTGACAAACTCCATCAAGGCAAGTGCAATGTGGGGAGTGGCAGGAGGGGAGGTGGGCACCAGTGGGTCCGCTGATGGCCTTTGGCCCACTGCCTTGGAGCTAACTCTCCCTGCTTCAATGTCTTCATGCATAAGCAACCTGGAACTCATTTGGTAGAGGTCTTCAAAAAGTTCATGAAAATATATGTTATTTAAAAACTTATGTAAACATTTCAGAACTTCTTGCACTGCAATAAACCCATCTTTTCATTCCACCTTCTCCATGAACTTTTGGAAGCATCCTTGTATATCTTGTATAACCAGGCAGAGCCAGCAATTCCACCTAGTCATCAGGAACTCAGCCTTGGGAAAGCAAGTTAATTAATTAATTAAAACCAAGCAAGCAAACAAACCAAAAAAACCCTCTCTGCAGAATGTTTTAGCAGAGATTCAACTATTTTAGATCTGGGGCAAGCATGATGGCCCAATGGCTCAATGGCTAAATCCTCGCCTTGTAAGTACCAGGATCCCATGTGGGTGTGATTCATGTCTCAGCTGCTCCACTTCCCATCCAGCTCCCTGCCTGTGGCCTGGGAAAGCAGTAGAGGATGGCTCAAAGCCTTGGGACTCTGCCCATGTGGGAGACCTGGAAGAAGTTCCTGGCTTCGGATCGGCTCAGCTCTGGCTGTTGCGGTCATTTGGTGAGTGAATCAGCAGATGAAAGATCTTTCTCTGTGTCTCTCCTCCTATCCATTAATCTGATCTGTCTTTCCAATAAAAACACATCTTTAAAAAAAAAGAAAATCATTTTATATTTTTAAAAAGAATCAATTTTATTTCAGAATTAAACTTTGCTTGAAAGTCTAGAGTTCTCAAAAACTGCCAAAATGGTTGCAACGAATTTTGTTCCCCATTTCTGGTTGCTCTGCAAACCAAGTCATGTTGCCTGGGCTTGTCTAAGAGATAGGCATTGAGGTTCTAGTGAGATCTTGCCTTCATTTTTATTCCAAATCAGAGTTTGAAAATCCAAATGTTCCAGGGAGTATATTGAGTGTAAAGCAGGCAGGTGCAAAAGCATGAAAAGCTGCAGAGAATATGCTCTTAAAAAAAAAACACAAAATCACACTATGAAGTACTCAAGAGCCACACTCAACTTGGGAAAGGCATATCCTGCAGACTATTTGCTTAGAACACCTGTACTAAGCCTCCAAATGGGCCTCATTTCATTACTGGGGATGTGGCATGAGCAGAGGATACTATTTTCCTGAGTCCTCATTATGTCACCTCCCTGCATGGCTCCATGGATGGCACTTCCTCTTCCCGAGCAGAGTTCATCATTAAACCACTAAGGAAATCCCTGATTTTCAGCATATTTATAATGTAGAATCCATTTGCAAATCTAAAAAATAATGAATGATCAAATCCTCTCCATTCTTCTGGTTTATTTTTCTGGCTTATTAACTGGGTCCAGTCATCAGTCCAAGACCTGAAGGCTGAAACCTTGCTTCAGGCTTTCTGGGCTCTCATTCTATCTTGCTCTAAAACAGACAGCACAATGTGCTACCTGCAAGTTTTCCCCAGCCTTTTCTCTGCATTCTACAATCCAGCAATACTGAATCATCACCTACCCTGGTGATTCTTTCTATATATATTTCATGCTGTGTAGTGCAGGCCTTTGTTCTGCTGAGATGTCACCTAATTCCACCTTCTCCCTCAAAATGTAAGTCAGTGGTCATCACATTTAGATAACTTGTCCCAACCATCTCTCAGGGTGTATTAGGAGCTCAAAATATGGTTTTCAGGGCAATGGATGAGTTGATTACCTACAATAAGAAGGAGACTGTGCTAGGATCAGGAAAAGATGGGTTAACATAAGGATCAGCTTATAAACCCACAAGAATCATTTTGGAAGCTCCACAATGTTGAACTTTTCACTCAAATTATTTTTGGAAAGAGGTTTTTCCTGTTATTTCATACCAACTAACTAGAGATAGGCTAAAAATTTTCCACGTCTGGCCAACATCCAGCTCGTGGTTTGATAAAAGGCTTAACAGAAAGCCAAAGCAAGCTGGCAATGTTTGCAAAGCCAAAGCTTCAAATGGAACACAGATGAAATTGCTTATGCTTTCATTGCATTGGGTCCTTATTAGAGAAAATTACACTGAGACAGACAGACAGACACACATACACACAGAGTTCTCGGTGAGAGGTCCTGGACTCAGTTGTCAGATGACTTGGAACACAAAAAGTAGTACTAGGGATAAAGATTCAAAGACAAACAAAATGCCCTTTGCCATATGGGAAAATTATTTCAAGGATGTCTGTTCCTGAGACCTGGTTTCCTCATTCACTTGTCTTCCTGAGCCGAAAGCAAAGGTTCTTTCAGCAAGAACAGCTGGATGCCAGACTCAGTGGTGGGGTTCAATCCTTGCCAATACAACTAATTTGATTAATTCTTATCTTTGGCTCTACTTAAGATACCATTGCATCAAAAGTATAAGTTTAATATGTGGCAAAATTAGCTTTTCTATTCCAGGTCTTTCATTGTATAGGTGATAAAATGTATTATTTTCTTTGAATCTAAATTTCAAATCTGTACAAGAATGTACAAATTTATCCCAATTGTATCAAGTAGTTGCAAAAAGTAAATGAAGAAACAAAGAAGAAGTCATCAAAAAGTTCATGGAGATGTATATTTGAAAAAAATCGTGTATGGATTTCCTAACTTTTATTTCCATTTACTTGTATGAACTTTTCAAAGGGTCCTCATCTATTGGACATCAAAGCACACATCCAACAAATATCCATTCAATGAATGAAAGAGCCAAATACATTAGAAAGCTCTTAGCTTTAAAGTCAGAAGAACCTAGGTTACACTCTCATTCTTAGTCACTGTGGAGTCCTGAACAAGTAACTTTCTTCACTTCTAATTCCAGTTTGTAAAACAAACGACTATACCCTTCTAGGCAGGTGCAAAGATTATGGGCCTGCTGTAACTAACTGAGCAAGTGGGGCTTGAAAATTAATAGTTTATCCACTTGAGAGAGGCTCATCGATAATGTAAGTCTCTCTTATCACCCTTTGATTAAATATGGATGATTTATCCACAGTCAAAACTTATAAAATTGGCATAACCACGTAGGTTTTAATAATTCTTCAAATTATACATGCCCCACAAAAACGACCAGGTCTAAAGAGCATCTATTTTAACCTATAGCAAAACAAGTGGTTACCTTGTGTCATGGATGGAAGACCCCCTCTGACCACAGCAGACAGAAGGCAAAGCAGCTCTCTTCTGGTGACAATATTTTTATCACTGACTTGAGACAAGCTAAGTGGTATCTTGTTTAATCATCATCATCAGGTCTCTTTTAACCCCTCTTTTGTAAAAGTAAGGCCACTACATTTGATCGTTAATTTTCTGCTATAAAATGGCCATTTCAAAATCTGAGAGTTTGATTGTCCATTGCCTAAAATGGCTGTTTTATACCTGTTCTTCGGAAGCTTCCTAAATCACACCATTCCAGCACAGGACGCTGGTTCATTGTTGATGGAGAAAATGTAAAGAACTCATTCAGCTTTCTACCAAACCCATTTACACCTCCTCACTTGCTCCTGTATGTACTGCTTCTCCTCCTACAATTTCAGCCCAGTGTCATTTCTTTAAAGAAGCATCCACCGATTTCAGTCACATTCCTTTCAAGGCTTTAATTCCCTAATCACCCTCCTAACTCACTGTCCTTTTCAGACACCATTATTGAATCCTTCTCCTCTTCCAACTTGTAAATGTCAGAGACCCAGGACTCATTTCTTAGTCCTTTCATTTAAAAAAATCATTCCCAAGTGATCTCACTTAGCCTCATTTCCCCAGAGTTCATACACACACGCACATATGTGCATATACATACGCACACCCCCCCACACAACACCCCCATACAGATATACAGATATATATACATATGCCTACATGCATGTAGATGTATATACATATACATATATACATATCTAGATAGATAGATAGAGCCTATTTCTTGTCCCTTCAGCTATGTAAGGATCCCTTGACATGTTCCAAATACAGTCCTCTAGGCCTTCCCCTAAACCGGCTCCTTTGTAGTTTTTCTTTTTTTCCCCACATCAGTAATGGTACCATGATTTCTCCAGTTGCTCAGGCCATAATCCAGGAATTTTCTTGGCTTTTTTTTTGGACCTGATGAAAATGTTGGCCAAACAATATATCAATTAGTCAGTCCTGGATACCACCGTTCTTTTGCATCCCTACCACCATCTTGCTCTAAGACGATACAATCTCTCCCTTAAGTTAATCCAATAGCCTTACCATTGTGACTGCTCTTAAGATTGCAATGTATACAGCACGAAGTATCTTTTAAAGCAATATTATTCATGAGAAATCCCTGTTTCAAAGCATCAGTGTCTTCAATGCAAACAGGAGGTCCCACCAGATTACTTATGATACAGCGCCCCAGATAACTTCTTTTATTTCCTACTTATTTCACCTCATTCTTGCCTCTTGCTAATTCCACTCCAGTCGCATTTATTTGCTGTTATGTGAATATGCAAGAGTTGTTCCACCTTAGCAGCTTTGGAAGCTGTCTCCACCTGTTGTAATGCTCTTCCTCCTGACATTTGTGTGTCCAGCATCAAAGAGCTCAGCTCACATTTCATCTCTAAAACAGAGGCATACCATGACTCTGCCCTGTCACCCTACTCTATATTCTTTTTAATGAATTATTTACCACTAGCAGTGCTTTGTAGATAGGTTAACCTAGTTTATAGGTTTGATTTGTTCATTTGTTATGTATGGAATAACCCATTATCCACTAGAGTGTCTCTATATAGAGACAGGGACATTGTGTGTTTTTCCTAATTTATCCTCAGATCTGGGGGGAGTATTTGGCATGTACACATCCTCAATATATATGAGGAATCTGCAAGAAGTTCAGAGAAACTATATATTACAGGGTCCGGCATGGTGGCCTAGCTGCTACAGTTCTCTCCTTGAATGCGCCAGCATTCCATATGGGTGCCGGTTCTAACCCCAGCAGCCCCTCCTCCCTTCCAGCTTCCTGCCTGTGGCCTGGGAAAGCAGTTCAGGATGACCCAAAGCCTTGGGATCCTGCACCCGCAAGGGAGACCTGGAAGAAGTTCCTGGCTCCTAGCTTCGGATCGGCTCAGCTCTGGCCATTGCAGTCACTTAGGGGAGTGAATCATCGGACAGAAGATGTTCCTCTCTGTCTATCCTCCTCTCTGTATATCTGACTTTGCAACAAAAATGAATAATTTTCTTAAAAAAGAAACTATATATTACAAAGAAGCTTCAAAATTGTTTACACCAAAATAAATGTTATCACTTGACAGTATGGAAATCTTTAGAAATGTAAAAATAGATCTACCATATGACCAGTTCACTCCTGGGTATTTACCCAAAGAAAATGAAATCAGCAAGTGAGAGAGTTAAGCTTGTAGCAGCTCAACTCACAATAGCTAAAATATGGAATTAACCCAAATTTCCATCAATTGATGACTGGATAAAGAAATTATGGTACTAATACACAACGGAATACTACACATCTGTAAAAAAAAAAAGAATGAAATCCTGTCTTTTGCAGCAAAATGGATGTGAGTGGAGATTATTATGCATATTAGTGAAAGAAATCAGACCCATAAAGACAACTAGACATGAACTTTTTGAGGTACCTTCATGTCTATTGCTGGCATGAAAGGATTCAGACAAGTTAAATAGTTCAACTGGCATGGATGAAAAGTGACTTCTTTTGTAAAGGACTTACTCTGATGGACCCATCAGAATGCATCTCTTTTTAAATTAACTGACTAATTATTCAAGGTGGAGGAAAGAGTACTCTCATCCATTGGTACATCCCCAAATGCTCACAACAACCAAGGCAAGGCTAAGCAAACCTGAGAATTAGGCAGGCACTTATGTGGTTGGCAATGATCTGACTACTTTAGTTCTCAACTGCTGCTTCCCAGAGTTTGCATTAGCACGAAGCTGCAATCAGAAGCTGGAATCAGAAATTAAACTCAGGTACGTGGAAGTGGGATACAAGCATCTTAATGGCTAATTTGAAAGCCCACGTTCAGAACATATTTCTAAGGTACTAAATGTAGTACTGCAGGTATCAAAGAAAACACATTTATTTGAAAGTCTATGTGACCATTTGATCACAGGTGTCTTTTGCAATTTTCAGCCTCAAATTTTCTGCTCTGAATGTCTCCAGTTAAAATTTTAACATGATTTCTTTTCAAGTGAAAGGTTAAAATACCAAGCCAGAAGTGCAATCTTCCACCTGGACAAGGTTCAATAAAAAAAAAAAGACCCTCAAATATCAACAGTAAAAATGTGAGCTCCATAACTTGTCTGCCTCATGTCTCAAATCTATGGAGATCCCTTTAATTGGTAACATCATTTTGAACACTTGTCAGAAAATTAAAATGCTTCCTCTACTGAAGGTCACTTGAACACCTGAAATTTTAACAAGTTATTTTAAGGGCTTTATTAATTATTAATTATTCTAGGGGATTTAAATTCTCTGCTTGCACTGTTCGATTGTTGAAAAGAAAGATACCTGGTCTATGCTACACTAGGTATTTACAGAAATTTCTTTCACATGAAATGTTTTAACAATAGGCTACAACTAAAATATTCTGAATGTTTGTGTGTTGTGTGTGTGTTTGCATTTTTAAGCACTTTAAACAAGGTGTCTGTCCTCACAAGCTTTGGGCAGGGCCTCAAATTGTCATAGCAGTCAGCATTCCAAGGTGAAAAGTAAAGACACTTCTAATGAGACAGGCAAAGTCCATTGTGTTGAAAGGAAGTATGGTTCAGCTCTGAGAACCCATGACCTTCCCAACCGAGGAGTAAATCCTTTTCCGAGTAAAAATGGTGATGTCAACATTTACAGCTATAGTTGTAAAAAATACAACACTTTTAAAGTCTTCGATGGCAAAATTCTAAAGCCAAAAAGTTATGCTGTGATTGTATGTTGTTCTGTGTCTATGTCTCTGAATTTTTGTTTGATTCCCTGAAATTCTTAATTTCTGGAGCTCCTTTGTTGTTCATGCACATTTCCTTGTAGAGGCCTATGTCATATTACACTCTTCTGTGTCCTAACCTTCCCCCAAATCCTCTGCCTCCCTTCACTGATTTAAATGCCAAGCCAACAAATACATGCTTGTTTTCACATGGGTTGGAGAAGATGAAAATATACAGAGATTTGGGGATCATATTAAGAAAGAGGAGTTCAGAAATCACTAAGTTGCTCAGGTGGTTTGTAAAAGCAATAGAATCACAGAATAAACCGGACACAGAATAATACCACCAGAAAACATGTTCAAGGAAGTCTACTTATTGGATTAAGCCATTTTAATTGTAGTATCAGGAATCACCTAGTGGCTACTGGCCATGCACCTGGGCATGAAATCTATCCACTGAAAGTGGTCATGGGGCTCACAGAAATCTGTGCGCTTTGGAAAAACATGAGGCCTGGAAAAGGCAGGGAGAACAGTTCAGCACCCTGGTTAAAATGTTTCCTATATGAGAGACCTGGCAGTTCAGAAATACAAACATAAGTACACACGAAGTTATTCAAAAAAAGAATGCATTGTACCTCATAATCTAACCATGGGTCAAGAAAAAATGAAATATAACAGCCTTCCTAGAAAATATAATTGAACAAGAGACACAAGAAAAATGTTTAACTTTGATAGTAATTAAAAATGAAAAACCATCATTTTCACCTTTCAAGTAAGAATAACATTTTCATTTTCAATTGAGAAAGACCAAAAGAAAAGGATGATATTAAATGCTCCCAACAGTGTGATGAAGCAATGCTGGCTGGAAGAGTAATTGGTAAAGCATTTGAGAAAAGCAATTTGGCAGTGTCTGTCAAAAATGTTCAACTGTCCGTATTTTAAAGCCAGAAATTATTACTTTATGATTCAATTTTAAGGAAATACTACCAGATATGAAAAAAGTAATTATTCCTAGAGATCTTTAGGGTAGTGTCATTTATAACAACAGACACCACATAATATATAATGCTCAGTAATCTAATATTAGTTAGGAAAAGCATAGGATGCCTTATTTGATGTTACTTAAACTATGCTCAAAAAACTATAATAATAGAAAAATGCTTATGTTGTAACAACAGATGACCATATAAAAATTATGTCTATAACAAGGCTAAAAATGTAAATGTGTGGCATATGCATACACATACACACACACATGAAATAAACAGATGCACGAAAAAAAGGCTGGAAGAAACATACTCAAAGGATAGAGTGGCTGTCTTTGAATGGTAAGATTTAAAATGAACTTATAAAAAGAAATCAGCTACAATAAGTGCAAAACCCCTGTTCACGGACAGGCATGTGACACAACAGTTAAGTAGCAGCCCGGGGTGCAGACATTCCTTATTGGAGCGCCTGGGATTGAGTCTGAGTCAGTTTGCCTCTAATTCACCGTTCAAGTTTACTACTAATGCACGCCCAGGGAGGCAGCAGATAATGGTCCATGTACTTGAATTCTGGGCTCCTGGCTTCAAGGACCTAGCCTTAGCTGTTGCAGATATTTGGAAAATGAGCCAGCAAAGAACCATCTATTCCTTCTATCTCTCTTCCAAACAAGATGAAAATAAATAAAGTATGTTTTTAAAACCTGTTTAATCCTGAAATCCTGATATTGTGTGTGCAGTTTCATTGGTTGAACATACATGACTGACATTTCTTTATGAATTTATACTTTTTAATTCATCTAAACTTAAGCAGGGGTATGGGAGGGGTGGGGGGAATCTCCAGTGCCTATAAAACTGTATCACATAATACAATGTTAACAACAATAAAAAAAAAGAAAGAAAAAAAAAGAGTCACATCATTGCAAACTTCTCCTATCAGTCTTTGGCACTGCAATTCTGTTTCAGGGGGAAAAAATGGAAATGAATGAATTGATATAAATACTTTCCCAAAGGTCAACTCAATATCAAGTTAGATAAAAATAGACTCCGCTATTTGATATTTTATGAAATTTACTTCAATTACAACCTAATGAGTGGATTGGGGAATGGAGAGCAGGCAGCACATCATTTTTTCAAGGCCAATGAGTGGTTGCCCTTAATTGCCTTTTCTTTAACATCACCAATACATCTTTATTAGATTACATTGTAAACTTTGGAATTTAATAACACTGTTTATATTGTGCTTTCTAAAGTGATGAATATAATGCAATTATTGTTCACCAATTAAGGGATTGAGGTTAGCATCACTATCTTTAACTTCAGATTCTTAGTCCAACATATATACTTTAAAACTCACATGAGAACTGTGACTAAGGAAAAGATTTATTACTTATTAATACAATATATATTCATGTAAATGTACACATCTTAACCATATGCATACAATTAAATATATGATTAAAATATTTCTGTTTATTTAAAAGACAGAGTTACAGAGAAAGAAGGAAAATCAGAGAGAGAGAGCGACATCTTCCATAAACGGGTTCTTTTCCCAAATAACTACAATGACTATGGTTGGGCCAGGCCTGAAACCAGGGGCAACACGGGTGGCAGATGCCTAAGTTCCTGGGTCGTTTCCCTTGCTTTCCCAGGCACATAAGCAGGGAGTTGAACTGGTAGTGGAGCAGCAGGGAGTAGAACTGACTCCCATATGGGATGTTATTGAGGTTTTGAGATAGTAGCTTAACCTGATGTACCACAATGCTGGCCCCTAAGCTTCTTTTTCAGTCAGTTTTCACATGAATTTTAGTGAATTTGGGAAGTAGTGAATAGACAATATATGTATAAAATTATATATATATATGCACACATATATTATGTATGTACACATACAACAGGACTTCAAAAAGTTTATGGAATTACAAGTTAATGTTTATTCAAAATTGTATTCCATGCATTTTTCACTATATGCGTTTTTCATAAGCCTTTGAATATTCCTCGCATCCATTACTTTCTTTTTTTAAGTATTTATGTGTTATTTAAAAAGTACAGTTACAGAAAGAGAAGGAGAGACAGAGAGAGATGTTTTTAATGCATTGGTTCACTCCCTAGATGGCCACAATGGCCAGAACCAAGCTGATCTGAAGCCAAGAGCCAGGAGCTTCTTCCGGATCTCCCATGTAGGTGCAAGTTCCAAGCACCTAGGCCATCCTCCACTGCTTTCCCAGGAACATTATCATGGAGCTGAATCAGAAGTGGAGCAGCAGGACATGAACAGACACCCATATAAGGTACCAACACCACAGGCAGAGGATTAGTGTAATATGTTATGGCACCGGCCCCGCTCCATGACTTTCAAGCTTTTTTTTTTTTATTAGAATAAGCGTATATTTTAATTCCATTTCCATATGTAAAAATTACTTCATATATAAAATATTAACACTTGTCAAGTAATTGACATATTTAGTGACTAACATGCCTTCATTAGCTTCATGAATGTCAGTTATGAATAATAAAATAAACTGTGTCTGGATTTCCATTTAGTTTGCATACCTTGCTTCACAGCATTTCTCAAGACTATGTACAATGAATGGGCAATTCAGCAAATAATCGCCTAAAAATAGGTATATAAATAGCACTTGGATGAACAGGCTTATTCCTATCAATATGAGATTTTATTTGGACTTTGGGCTTACCTACATAGAACAGGTTTATATCTGATTGTTGTTTCAACACCCAAAAATGGCCCAAGATGAGCTTTTAAAGGACAGCAGAGATATAGTTCGATATGGAGCATGGATGCCCCTTTATCATGTAATAAGGCTAAGATCAGAGTTGTGTCAGTCTTGCAGCAGTACTCTACCTGAAAAAGTTGAGGTGACTAAGTTTTTCCCAAAGAACTTCTGCCAGTACCAGGCATCTTGGGAAATACACAGGAATAGCTGGGCACTTCTACTCCTTCCAGAAGACAATAATTCCTTCTAGGTACATCCATATTATGTGGCACCCAGGAAATCACTGCAGATCACGTTTTACAATTTTAAGAACACAATTTCAAGAGTTTAAATAGAGTCACCACATAATGCAGCAGTTTCATTCTTAAGTATAAGTCTGAGAGAAATAAAAACGTGTCCATCCAAAAACTTATACATGGCCATTCACAGTCATGGCTACTTATAAAAGTAATTTTTTAAAAAGTGAGAACAATGAGCAAAAGCCCACTAACTTCATGATGGCCATAAGTGTGCATGACCTCAATATTTTTATTTCCCTAAGGATGCCAACACCTAGTGTGTGTTTTAAGTGGCAACCCTAATCTGATCTTGCAAGCAAAAGCATTCAAAATTGTGATTCCTTTAGATTTGAGTGAGATAATAGCCCTAATGAGAACTGGTCAGTCAATCTTGTAATCTCTTGCATTATTGTGTCTGTAGGAAAGCTCACGAGAAATCATTGCAAACTAGACACATTCATTTTGGCCAGGTTTTGTTCAAAATCTCAGGAAGCACTTTCCATTTGCAGAGTCCAAAGGATTGGCAGGAACACACATAGGGGACTGTGACCCAATAATATTAAGATGGATTAAGGCCACACCATTATCAAAGAAGTATTGAGAACATAGATGTGGAAAATGGGACAAGACTCAGGGGAAATTAGGACATACCCTTCATTGTATTATGTCCTTCCCGGCCAACTAGGTTGTTTCAAAATAACTGAATGACTGACACCCTTTGGCTTATCAAAATATCTATAGTAAAGTAACTCAGAAAGCAGTGACATCATAGAAGGAATCAGATGTAATACAAAGAAGATTCTTAAAGAAAGATGCAATGAGCTACTCAACATTTAATGTGAATCTACTACAAGAGTATTTCAAAACATTTGGAAAATGGAATAAAAATAATTCAAATCCATGCACATGAGCAATCTTTAAAAGGTTTGTGAAAAATATAATTACGGAAAAATTATGCATGGATTTTGAAAACTATTTTGCACTTTATTTCCTACAAATTTTTGAAGCCTTCTCCTTCCACTGTGCCAAGTGGAGGGGAAAATAGACCCTTTGATTGCCCTCCAGGATATTACAGGGAGCACATAAAAGATGCAAAAGGAAGTGCCACAGGTAAAATGGAGGGACTTGATGTAGTCTGCACAGGGCTGTCAGACAAAGAGACCTGTTAATGTAGTGTTTTAAAATAAATTCAGAAGGATGAGTGATAGTTATTTAACTTGATGGGCTGGAGGGAAGAGAGCTAGGAAGAGACTGTACACAGGAGAAGAGCCAAGTGCAAAGGTCAGGGACTGTGAGAGATTATTTAAGAGCTTGAAAGTGGCCAGTAGGGCCGCAGAACCAAAGGAAGGAAAAATAGCAGGAGATGAGGCACTGAGGCAGGCAGGGGTCAGGTCTGCTGTGTGTCTGGACCATAATCAGTATTCCAGACTTCATCCTGGTGATAACAGAGGGCCACTGATGAGTGTAAAGCAGAGGCAGAACCTCACAAAATTGGCATTAAAAAATTATCGGAAAGCAGAAAAACGCAGCAAAGGTTACAAATCAGACTGTCGCCATGTGTAGTCTCAGGAGGGTGGGGCTGGGGAGAATGCCTTCAAATAATGATCTTTGTCTTTGAACTACTGCCTTTGCTTTGCTTCTGGTGATAAATACATGGTGCGTGCCTTCAGAATAGCAAATCTGAAAATTTTCTCCATTAACAATTTGCTCTCTTTGAGTGCAAGAATTGATACCACAGAACAAAGACTGGATGCCTTCACTCATGAGGATCCAAAGAGCCACATTCTCAGAGATGGTGGCTGAGCCTGGCGCTATGGTTCAATTGGTTAATTCTCCCCTTTTGGTCACCGAGATCCTATATGGATACCGATCTGTGTCCCAGCTGCTTCACTTCCAATCCAGCTCCCTACTTGTGGCCTCGGAAGGCAGCCAAGGCTGGGCCACACCCTTGGAAACCTGCACTCATGTGGGGGACTCAGAAGAAACTTCTGGCTCCTGGCTTCGGATTGGCTCACTCTGGCTATTGTGGCAAATAGATCTTTCTCTCTGTCTGTTCTTCTCTCTGTAAAACTGCTTTTCCAATAACAACAAATATATCTTTAAAAAAAAAAGATGGTTGTCAGCAGGAGCTGAGAAGAGACAGGAAGAGGGCTACAGTTTCTGTTTAGGATGCTGAAAAAGAGTGGTTGCAATGCTTGTGCTGCATGGTGCTTCAGAAAGTTCATGCAAAAACTGAATTACAAGATTGGTTTGTGTTTTGTTGTTTTGTTTTAGTGAAAAAAAAAATGTGGAAATCCATGCACGTTTTTTCCCTAATGTGTAGTTTTCCATGAACATTTTGAGGATTTTCATACTTAATGCTCTTGAGCCATTTTCTCAAAACTGGTTAGAAGGGTCAATGTATGTTATGCATACTTTTTCTCCAATAAGAATAAATCAAACTGGGCTGCTGCCATCTTGTAGTAGGCTAATCCTCAACCTGCAGTATCAGCATGCCATATGAGCCCTAGTTTGTGTCATGGATGCACTATTTCACATCCAGCTCTGCTTATGACCTAGAAAAGCAGTGGATTATGACTCAATATTTTGGACCCTGTACCCACGTGGAAGATCCATATGAAACTCCTGGCTCCTGGCTTTGGACTGGCTCAGCTCTCAGCATTGTGACTTTCGAGGAGTGAACAAGCATATGGATTATCTCTGCCTCTCCCTCTCTCTTTCTCTCTCAATAACTCTGCCTTTCAAATAAAAATAAATCTTAAAAATAAGATTAATCAAACTGACTAGCACGAGCTGGACTGAATGGTGAGATGTAATGAGTACTCTCTGGAAACCTCAGAGCAATGTGTAAGGAACCCTTGATCGGGAAGGTGCCTGAGCACAATGAGGCTGATGGGTCTGAGATTTATTTTGAAAGTGGAACTTTCAAATTTCAAATATTGTTAGGAGGAACAATCTTAAAATCAAACAGGAACATACATAGGATCAATTTGTCTTGGTTTCAGTTCATTCAAAAGCAAGCCAAATGAATAGGGTTTTGCCCTTAGAGATGAAGAGGCTGGTCCAAGACACCTGTCTCCTGTATCAGAGGCTCTACCTTCTGGCTAATTTCCTGCACATGGGGACCCTGCGAGGCAGCAGTGATGGTTCAGTTTACTGGTTTTCTTCCATCTGTGTTGGAGACCTGGATTGAATTTCCAGCTCCTGATTTTCGCCTCCTGTCTATTCCAGGTATTTGGGGAGTACAGATAGGAGCGTTCTCTCTCTCTCTCTCTCTCTCTCTCTCTCTCTCTCTCTCTCTGTCTGTCTGTCTTAAGTGTGTGTGTGTGTGCTTAAAAACTCTGAAATAGGAAAAATCTGGTCCAACCAGCTCTTTTTGGGTCTAAGGAATCCCATAAAAGGGGCATTGTTAAATGGGTCAACTGTGGCAACATCTGAGAGACAGTGTGGAACATGCCTCAGTTATTCTAAGAGGCAGGGAAGCTGGGTTATTGATTCCTGCAGTCCTGTCAGTCACAGGCTGACAGCTGCACCTGGTGGGTTGGGAGCAACCACATCCCCATCACTGCCTGCCCTGAGAATGAGCCCGAAGGGGCTCCTGTGGGCAGAGAAAGCCATTAGGAAATGGTCTGCAGCTGACAGAAGCTGTAAGTCTTTGTGTGTGTGCAAAAAAGCACAAAAGGAAGTGCCCCCTACAATGTTTGCTACAATTGCCAATGCTCCTGGATTGGCAATCAGCCTGTAGGTGGGTCCATTTCCCCAAACAGGAAAAACTAAAGGCAAAGCATTCAGGAGTGGGCACAGGAAGACAGCTGGCAAAGGGAATTAAAGAACCAGCTAGAGATTTATGAGGGAGGCAGGAAACTGGCATCATGTGTGTGACAGGGAGAAGGCATGTGTTAGAATGCCCAACGAAAACACACCATGAGGAACTAAACAATCTTTTAGCTCACAGGAACCAATGCGGATAACAGTATTAGATAAACAAAGGTTAGAAGATCCAAACATCTGTGTCCTGCCTGGTACCATGATCCTCACATGGCAAGCCAGCAGCCGAGAAGGCAACAATGTGAGATAAATATGATCTCCCAACCTGCGCTTCTCCCTGTCATTTCTTAATGGCATCCACTTCTGGTATAAATCACACCAACCAATGGAACACTCATACTGCCTTACAGGAAGGATGTGTTTAATGAGAAAAAATATATAACATTGGCTTTCTTATAATGTGCACAACAATGAACTATAACCAAGGACCTTTAGAAATACCTGTTACTGTATTTCATATGTGCAGTTTGCTTATCCATTAAGTTGCAATCATTTTAGCAGTAAGACTGAATAAGCTCTTGTTTTTCAAATTACCCACAAACATAATTTTCATTGTCACTGAGATATTCTGCCATTACATTTCAAAAGCATTGAAAAATGATGCTAAAAAATGCATAGGGAGAATGCATCATTTGGAGACTGTTTTAAATTCTACATACTAACACTCTTTACAAAGCCCTATATTCAAATATCTTAGCACACACAAAAACATATATATATACATATATACACTCAAGATTTAAATACAATTCATGTTTTTTCTCCTTAAAAATCAGTTTTAAGTTCATTCCCAAGTAATCTTTTAAACGTTATTTGTGGGAGAAAGAGAGAAAGGAAGGGCGAGCTTCCATCTGCTGATTCATTCTTCAAGTGTCCACTATAGCTGGGGCAGGACCAGGTCAAATCCAGGAGGCAGGAGCTCAGTCCAGGTTCTGTTTACATAGATGGCAGGGGTCGAATTACTTAAGCCATCTCCATTGACCTCCCATGGTCTCAATAGGCTGGCAGGTGGACTTAGGAGTTAGAGCCAGAAACCAAACGGAGGTACATGGACGTGGGTCATGGGGGTCTTAACCACCAGGCTGAAGGTCCATCTGTAAATCAAGTTTCTTTCAAAGAAATACATGTAGAGGGAATGATTACATATTTCAAAAATCTATGCTTACTGAAACACACCTTTTAAAAAAATGTTGGTAAGAAAGGGGAAAATGATTTTTCATTTTCATTAGTTTCTCATTTTCTGCCCACAAACTAAATCTCAGAAATAAAGCATGCACAAGTCGCATTGATTTTTATTTTCCATAAGTAATGCTTTTGCCTTCACTACCTTTCTGTCACCTCAGTCTCTTTATACTTTTCCCTATTTCTCAACGCTGTCTGCTGGCAGCTCAATATTGTGGATTGGCAGACCCATTTATCTCCAGAAAATTCCTTTTTCCCTTGGACACATTCTCTATGATATCAGAGAAAAAAAAGAACAAGGGAAGAAAAACAGAACACAGGCAGTGTATTTTGGATGTTTTGCCTTTTATCAACTAAGATCATGTGATTTCCTTTCAGACACTGACTGCTCCTGTGCACAGTCTGATTTCTGATAACATAAAAGGCATGTATGCTATTCTACTTAGCCCTCCTATGGGCAGAAATAGTACCATCACCTATGAAGACAACTGAAAAATCTAACAGAGGACAGAACACTTGGATCCCAACACCAAAGTGATCATGGCATCCATTTGGCATTTGTCCATATGTAAGCGCTTTCAAGGCACCATGAGGCTCCTTTCATGTCAAAAAGTACATCTTTTTTTTGAGGATGAGCCACCCCCCCCCCAAGAAAAACTAGGCACAGAAACTATAACTTCACAATATCCCTGATACATGTATTAAGCTGGAGCTATTTGTTGGCTGTTCACTCCCAGCACCTAGCACATAAAAAGGCATTCAATTAATGGTTTCCAAATGAAACATTTGCAGCAGACAGACTGGACTAGAATGGCACTTTGCCAACCAAGATTTTGGGTAGATAGTAAGTGTAAGGAGTTGAATCACAAGATTAAAAACTAGCCTGCAGTTTCCTTTTACAGGAACCTCCCCGCCACCATTCCAAATACTGTTTCCTTTGTTTTTCAATCATAGGACACAATGCTCAAAGTGTTCATTACATTGTCATCCAAACAGACCAGCCCCATAAGCTCTAGTTTGGTAGAAAAGGGAGAGACAGGAGATCTCTCTCTCTCTCTCTCAGTCTTTCTTTCTCTCATTCTCTCTCAAGATTTCTGCCTATTTGTCCCTTGGCTATGGAATTGGCCAAAGCGCTGTCCATGCTGCCTCCCACTCCCAGACTTTCAATGATGTTCAGTTATATAGAATCTGCCTTGCCTTATGCTTTTTTTTGAATCATCTTCAATAAAATGAGAATGGATGCCATCATCCATTTTTAGTCATTGTCAGTATCTCAAGTCTCCATGAAAACCCATACAGAAAGCTATACAGCTATACAACTTTCTGTTATACAGCTTGAGGGCCAGAGGAGGAAGAATCAAACTGCGCATCAACAGTACTAGTCCCTTTAGAACCTTGAATCTAGGGTTGGCATCATAACACAGTAAGTTATGCTGCTGCCTGTAATGCCCGTATCCCTTATTAGAGTGTGAGTTCCAGTCCTGGCAGTTCACTCTGCTTCTGATCCTGCCCCCTGCTAGGGCACCTGGGAAAACAGCAGGTGGTGATCCAAATAGTTAGGCCCTTATAACTCATGTGGGAAATACAGATGAGTCTTGGTTCCTAGCTACACCCTGGCCCAATCCCTGCTATTGCAGCTGTTTAGAGAGTGAACCAGTGGATGGACAATTCTCTTTCTCTCCCTCTTTCTTTCTCCCTCTCTCTCTACCACTCATCCAGTCAGTCTGTTTTTCATATAAACAAATAAGTACTAAAGGTCCCGAATCTCAGCTATTTTTTTTAAAGTTTTGTTTATTTGGGCCTGACACAGTAGCCTACTGGCTAAAGTACTTGCTTTACACATGCCAGAATTTCATACGGATTCCGGTTCATGTGTCGGCAGCCCCGCTTCCCATCCAGCTCCCTGCTTGTGGCCTGGGAAAGCAGTCAGGGACAGCCCATAACCCTGAGAGCTTGCACCCATGTAGGAGACCTGGAAGAAGCTCCTGGCTCTTGGCTTCAGATAGGCTCAGCTCCAACTGTTGCAAGATACTTGTGAAGTGAATCAGCGTACTGAAGATCTTTGTCTCTCTGCCTCTCCTCTTCTCTATATATCCAACTTTCCAATATTTCAAAGCCACAATGATGGGAAGAGGAGAGACATAGAGAGAAAGAGAGAGAGTGAGGTCTTCCATCTGCTGGTTCACTTCCTAAATTGTCACAACGGTCAGGGCTGGTCCAGGTCAAAGTCCAAACCAGGAGATTTATCCAGGTTTCCTGTATGGGTGCAGGGACCCAAACACTTGGGTCAGTTTTTGCAAGATTTCCAGGCATAGGGCCCGGCGCGGTGGCGCAAGTGGTTAAGTCCTCGCCCTGCACGCCCGGGATCCCATATGGGTGCCGGTTCTAATCCCGGCAGCCCCGCTTCCCTTCCAGCTCCCTGCCTGTGGCCTGGGAAAGCAGTCGAGGACGGCCCAAGGCTTTGGGAACCTGCACCCGCGTGGGAGACCCGGAAGAGGCTCCTGGCTTCGGATCGGCATAGTATCGGCCGTTGCGGCTCACTTGGGGAGTGAATCATCAGACGGAAGATCTTCCTCTCTGTATCTCCTCTGTGTAAATCCGCCTTTCCAATGAAAAATAATAAAAATAAATCTTTAAAAAAAATAAATAAAAAAAAGATTTCCAGGCATAACACCAGGGAGCTGGATCAGAATTAGAGCTGTTATGACACAAACTGATGCTCCAATATGAGATGCAGCTATTCAGGGTGGCAGCATAGCTTACTGTGTCCCAGCACTAGCCAACCTGGATCTCACTCATTAATCAGCCCATAAAATGGAAACAAGAGTTGAATTCCCCCAAAGCATATCTGCATCAGTGTAATGATCAGCTTCTGCTTTCAACCTCTACTTAGGAGGCTATCAATGTGCTAAAGAGTAGTTTTTCAGAACTGATGGGCTTTCCCGGGCCTTACTGGTTTCTAGCATTCTTGATGGAAGCCACTAAAGAACATGGAAAAAGCCATATTCTTTCACAGCCTTCACCTCCAACTGGTTGAAATGTTGCAATGAGAATATTTTGTGATGTGCAGAGCTAAAACGTTGTTCAATCATTATCTAGATGAGAATCTCTGGCATTCAGTTTCTGACACAGAGGTGTACATAGAAAGCTTGAGCAAGGTTCAACACATGTAGAGAAATCAGGAAAGCAGCACCGCACAGAGGGAGCAGTTGAAATGTGGTATGGTCTCACTCAGTGTCTGTATGGGGAGCTCTGAAGTGGAGATGGCCTTTCAGAGTTGTCCTTAATTGAAACAGGGAGTCAAGCCTTCATACCTACTTATGGGCTGCTACGTGTCTCCAGGAAAGAAGCGGGGACACTTGGGTGAGTCAGTTCCCATCACTCAGGGGCAATTTGCAGGAAGGGGCTCAGCAGAAGGCAAGCAGCACCTAACATTCTGAGTAGGTTCTGAAACAGACTCCTGCAGCCCACTACAGCATCCACTACATGGTCATTTCAGGGACCAGGGTAAAAAGAACAGAACTGAAATTCCAACACCCTATGAATGTTAGAAAACAGATTAAGTTCTAACCATTTAAAGCTGCCTCATCTGAACCAGATAAACATATTCTCCACCATCCCTCATGGCATTCACCTGTGCATGTTTGCAACCCCCTGCTTTAGTATAACCCTCAAAGATGGGGCTTGTATTACCTGTTGGTGTTACTTCCATATCTAGCCAAGCAATTGTTAGAGCACAGCACAAAGATTGTTGAATGAATAAATGAGTGAGCAAACTTACTTTTCTCCCCCTGAAAAAGGGTAACTCATTGTAGCGTACACCATTAAAGGGCATGGCTTTGTGTACACTTATTGCCAATGGTTAACAAGGGCTGTTTGATTTTAACCAACTGGTGTAGTGTAAGCCCTATTCTGACACCATCACTGGATCACCTAAGTAAACAAAAACTGAACACAGCATCTGAATGCAAACTACAAAGGAAATTAAAATGCAAAACATATAATACTTGTTTGATCAGCTGTTCCAATCAACTGTGGACCAAGGCTATAGTAATGTCTTATCTATAAAAATAATCATACAAATGGCTTGTTATGGACTATTTTCTTTCCTTTTCTCCTCTGAAACACAACAGCTATGTAAATAATGATGTCAGACTTCCAAAAGAATGGTAACCAACACATTTAAAAGCTTCATGAAAGTATATGTTCCTGGCAAATAATGGCAGGCATAAGGACAGCAAATGCAAAAACTAGTCTGCTTGCTTGTGTCGGACAGCAAAATTTACTTGCCACCACTGAAGTTTTACATACCTGAATATTTGAAATTCCAAGTACCTCTAACTTCAATAAACTCTGTCCACAAACTAGTGAGGATTAATGGTTTTCATCATGTTATGCTAGGGTTAGAGGAAGAGGATTTTGGTTGGGTCCATACTGAGGTGGCAAATAAACACATTGTTAAAACTGCACCACAAATTAAACTGATAAAACTCTTCTGGGCAACAATTTTGCAATAATTACTAAATGCCTTCAAAGAATGGTACCATTTATTTCCAAGGATTTCCTAAGGAAGTTATTAGAATTATATGTAACAATTTAGGTTCATCATACAGATTTTAAATAGGAGATTTGGCTTTCTAAAAATATTTATTTATATTAAAGGCTTACTTATTTTTATTTGAAAGATGAGTTACACAGAGAAAGGAGAGACAAAAAAGAGAGATCTTCGAGCAGATGATTCATTCTTCAAATGGTCACAAAGGCCAGAGCTGATCCAATCCAGAGCCAGGAACGTCTTCTGGGTCTCTCACATGAGTATAAAGGCCCAAGTACTTGGGCCATCCTCTACTGCTTTCTCAGACGCATTAGCAGGGAGCTGGATTGGAAGTATAGCAGTTGGGACTCAAACTGGCACCCATATGAGATGCCTGCACTGCAGGCAGAACCTTAGCTTACTAAGTCACAGCACCGGCTCCTATATATTTATTTGAAAGGCACAATTATAGAAAGGGAGGGAGACAGAGATAAAGGCAGCGAAATCTTGTATTTGTTGATTTCCTCTCTAATGGCTGCAACAACCAGGGCTAGACCAGACCAAAGGTAGGAGCCTGGAGCTACCTCTGTATCTCCGAAGCTCTTGAGCCATCCTCAGCTGCTTTCCTAGGTGTATTAGCAGGGACCTCAAACTGGTATCCATTTGGCATGCTGGCAATTCGATTAGTGGCTTCACTTGCTAGGCCATAACACTGGCCCAAAATAGCTTTGTTTAACATAGCAGAAATTGGGAAGTAACACATGTTACAACAAGAAACTGATTAAACATTTAGTCATACATTCATATGAAGTGATATTATAAAGTTATCAAGATCATAAAGAAGAGCAATTAATACACAGCTTGACTTCCATAATGTTATTTATTTTAAAAAGAATACCAAGTGCCACGTACGGTTTCCATAAAGAAAATCTAGGTGACAATAGTAGTACTGTTTGCTTCATTTCAGGCTTCAATTATGGATGATTTTCATTTTGTTTTTATCATCTTCTATAACTTATGTATTTTCCCAATAAATATGCATTATTTCTGCAAGTTAAGTTATTAAAAGCTATTCCTTCCTCTCTAAAACTACAATTCTTCAAGCTATGAATCACCAAGATGGAATCTGATTGCCTCTCCAAATTGTTGAGGTATTTGGGGCTGCTAATTAATTTCACTATTAATTCTTCACTATGTCCTTTGGGAGATGATGTTCTCTTTGGGATGACAAAAGCCCTTCAGAAGAGTTCATTGCTTTAATGTAGCAAAGTGGAAATTGCACAAATAAGATATAATTAAAGATATGTATGTATATAAAAACACAATTTACAGCAGAAACACAGCAGAGATCATAGGGATGAAAAGTCCCAACTCAGGAAGATGAGGTCAGGAGTCCAAATTCCACTTAAAATCAGCGTTAGATATGTTACACAAGAGAGTCTTACCAGGCAGGATTATTTAGGTTGGAAGGAAATAACATAAGCTCAAGGATCTAGTGAGACAACTCTTGTGCAATTCTGATCAATGTTGATAATAAGGGGGCCAGAAAAACAACAGAAAATGATCTAGGTAACAAGATCAAGAGCTACAATCTCAGATACAAAGTGAAAATTAACTAGAATATGACATTTAACATGCCATTAAATAATCACTATGGTAAAATGGCTAACATTTGAAAAATCAAACCTACTTGAAGACTCTTATTCATGGTGTTCCCTCTGTCTCAAAACAAAAGGTCTTAATGACAGTTTTTATTAAGTAAGATGAACTACTGACTTCTGTTTTTTTTTAAGAAATAAGACCCAGATCTGAATGGCAGGCGACATGCTGTACAGATCTAGGACTTGCAAAATGCTTCCTGACAAAGAGCCTTGAGGGTCCCAGGTCAAGCTGAGCCTCAGTTCCTCGGACTCTGCACTGTACAATGGAGGAGAATAAAGGGATGGATTGGGGCACAGTGGGGCTGGGACCAGGTCAGTTTCTCCTGGACTTACTATAGGGTATGCATGTGTATCACACTCTGAAAAATATTTTTAAATGCTTTCATATTTGAAAGGCAGAGTGACAACGAAAGAGGGAGATGGAGAGAGAGAGAAAGACAGATAGACAGACAAGAGATTTTCCACTTGCCTGCTTACTTTCCAATTAGTCACAGCAGCCAGAACTGGACCAGGCTGAAGCCAGCAGCCTAGAACTCCATCCGGGTCTCCAATGTGAATGGCAGCCATCATCTGCTGTCTTTCTATATGCATCAGCAAGGAGCTGGATCAGAAGTGGGGGAGCCAGAACCTGAACCAACACTCCCATAATGGGATGCAGGCTTCCAAGAGGCAGTTTAATCTACTGAGCCACAGAGTCCTCCCCTCCAAGAAAATCACTGATTGGTGAAAAGTAAATCTGTTTGATACCAAAGTCTACCCTGTTTTCAACATTGCCATAATGCTGCCTAGAAAAAAAAAGGGGGGGGGGATTCTAAAAAAAAAAATTCATGGAAAACGCATCTTATGTAAAAATTATGCATAGATATAAAAAGTACTGCAACAAAATTAAGTCATCTTTAAATTTTATTTTCCAAAGCTTTGGAGTATCTTCACATTTTCTCAACTGCAATATACACATTTCAAGCATATTTATTTTATAACATTCAAATGGATTAGAGGATCCCAGGGAAGTTCACCTGTCTTGCCAAGTGTGAATCCAGCATATGTGTCCATTAACAACGGGGAAGGGAGGGGCACATCTGCTCACATGACCCTCAACTCATGGGCCCTGCTGACAGGCCTCTTTTTGCTCACTCCTCAGGCTGGCTCCAGCAGCCTGAAGCCAAGCTTACTTCCCTGGGAACACACAGATCCCCTGCCAGACAGAGGGTACAATCTCAAAAACTGGCTCTGGCTCTCCCAGGAATCACAAACCAGGGCCTGCCACCCTCCCATGGTCAGATCACCTCTCCCAAAAACTTTCTCTCATTCCTACTTCAAGTTGCTCCCTTTTAAAGCCTTTAATGTGAAACTTGAGCAAGAACCATTCCATGGTTGCACCAACCCAAATGCTTAAGCCAATCCTAGGGATGGAAACAACACACAGCAATGGGTGGCCATCCGGTTCCCTGTGGTTGAGGCCATTTGAGCTGGTATGTCCCCAGTGACAACCTGTCTCTTGTGTGGAAAAGATCCCAGAAGAACCTTAATTATGTATCACATGCATGTTCTAAAAAACTATCCTACAATCTCTGTGTAATTCATCAAGCTTCAACAAAGTTACATATTAGCCAGATACGCTCTCAGTTCACTGGTTTGTCCCATAGACACTGATTAAAATTTGCTGACAGTAAATTCTCAGAATGTCCCCAGTTTAATAATTAACCAAGTCAACAAATAAGGGTCAAATGCAGACTTTCAATCATTGAGCAGACTATTGGCTCATTCTGAGATTCTCCACTCACATGCTGTTCCTTTTCACATACTTCTGTCATTTCAACTAAAGCTTTGTCGTCACATTTGTATGCCAAGTTTATTCCTCTTATTTCCAACTGCTCTCTGGGTGTCTTCCCAGCACCAACTCAAGCTAGCTTATCTTTACCCCAAACCAGTTCTCTCCTTCATCTTCCTCTTTATGCCAACACTATCATCATATCCCAGCTATCACTCAGTCAAAAACCACTAATCACAAAAGGAGTTACATCTTTGGATAAAACATACAAGGCTCCCCATAAGCCACCCAAACTGTCTCCCAAACTTGTCTCCTCCTAGAGTACCTCCCCCAATTCTCCACAGCAACGTTTTTTGGTTTTTTTCATGCATTTGTGATCTCATAAAAGCCAGTCTTTATTTTAAAATGCCGTCTTCATCTAGTCTCTTGATGAAGTCACAGTCATCTATGAACACTGATTTCAAATGTCACCTCCTCTGTGAAGTTTTTCCAGACTTTCTCAGAGTTCATACAGTCTCCGTAAACCACCCTTACATGTTCTTCTATAGAAGGGGTAGGGAATATTCAGCCTGCAGGCCATAAAAGGCCCTTGAAACACTTAGTTCTGGCCCTGCCAAGGCAACTACAGGTGAAGACTCAAAATTCAACAAATCTATATTAGGCTAATTTTGAGTGTGATAATTTTGCATGGCCTGTGAATAACATTGTAGATATCCAAATGGCCCCTGTCCGTTTGGAGTTCTCAGCCCTGTTCAAAAGCATCTATCACAGGTTATTAGTATTAATTGCTCATTGCTGTGTCTTGTGCATTGGCATGTGAGGGCCCGAGGGGCAACGGTCTTGTATAATCCATCTTTTATTCTCTTTAGGACAGGAAATAAATGTTTATTGAATGTATAAATAATGAGCTAATGAATGAACTCCTCCCAGGGCATGCGCCGCCTTCCCTTCCTTGTATTGTTCTGGAGTAGTCCATGGCCCTTCATGGACTGACAGATCTTCCAAGGCAGGAATAACATGCTGTCTTTTTAATTCCCTACTATAGTCTATCCTAATGCCTACTGTTGGAATAAATGACTAAAATGCTGTGGGGGACTGTGCCCTGCAATCTAGCTATGATTAACTAGTGTGAGCTTCATGTAGCAGTCAAGCAACTGAAGGAAGCTGGGCCTTAGGACAAGCACTGTTCTAAGTAATGTTTTTGAGAAAGGCAGACCTACTCATCAGTTCTTTCTTTGCCTCAGAGATTGGGAGTGGGGGTGGGGAATGCTTGTAAAAACAACTAAAATCATATGTGCCCTCTTCATGTGCATCTAACCTGAAGAATCTGAATGAGCTGCAGAGTTTGGGTACCCATCAGAAAGGGCAAAATAATGGGTGTTTTTGATTTGGGAGTAGAGATGCACACTGCGTTATATCTACACATCTCATAGTCTCTGTATACTGTTTCTCTAGATGACTATATGTACGTGCATGTTTACCTACATATCTCTTGATCTTATATTTTGCATGAAGGTTGCCTTATATCAGAAGGAACATATGATATTTGTCCTTTTGTAATTTGTTTATTTCATTGGTCTCTAGTTGGAACTGCTATACATATTTTGACAATAGGATACTGAACTCTCTGCCACTGTCCATACCCATAATGTCAGGATACACTTAAATGGCAGAATGATGGACTTGTGAGTTTTTTTTATAGGATTATACTACTGTAATGATGTAGTATATAAGCAATTGATGGAGGTGGGGAATTGGGGCGGGTGGAAGGTAAAATCACTGAGCCTATGGAACAGTATCATAAAATTACTTACTTAATTAATTAATGAAAAAGATAATGGAGAGGAAGCTAAAAGAATCTGAACCCACTAGGTAAGAAAAGATCTACCAGAGCTTCCTAAGAGGAGCTTTTCTAAAACATCCTCAAGGAGAGAAGATGACAAAAACACTTTGCACACGCATAGCCTTGGCCGACCTAAGCATCGCTGCATTGATTCATCCGTGCACCTGCAGCGCCAGTCACAGGGCCTGGCAAGGGCAAGTTCATGAGGAGTGAAGTTGGGACAGAGGAGGTAGCCTGAGATCCAACACACAGGGGAGGACAGCCAAGGCAGTGGCGGCACAGGTCCAAGGTATCGGTACCCCAATACCCAAAGCCTTGTTGACCTCACCAGGCACAGGAGTGTGAGAATGTCTCAGCCCTGCCCTCCTCTCCCGGAGCCAGGCTGAACCTTGCTCTTGAGGGCTACTTGAGATCTGGGGGTAGATGGTGAGTCCTGGATAACACATCCACAAATTTTGGAGATGACCAAATCATTGCTTAAGCACCAGGAGACCCTGGGTGTTAGCCTCTGTCCTTGCAAAATACAGAGGCTGGGCCCAAGAGCCAAGTTGCAGTTTGGCCACTCTGTGCTTCATATCTGGCATAGAGGAATAAAGAGAAAGAAAAGGAAGAAAAGAGACGTTTGCTAAGAAGTCCCCTGCGGCCTCAGAGAGACCTTTTCCACAACCACAGGGCCTCCGAAGATCAGGAGGTTCTGAGAAGTCTGGCAATTCGACGTTCCTTCTGGCCAAGACCACTGCCAGGCTTGTGCTGCAAGCACAGGTCAAGTTACAGCAAATAAGTGACTTCTGCAGCTCCCTTCAGTAGATGTCGCCCAGCCTCTGGGCTCCTTTCCCCTGGCTTCAAAATTTTTTAGCAAGGCCTTGAGGCACCAAGCTTAGTTCAGAGCCTGGCCCTAGACCTTCAACAGGCTTCATTCAGCTGCGGACATCCCATCCCCCCAGCTTCTGCTCAGGGCCACACCAGCTCTGGCCACCCCAGAGGGAACCGATTCCTGCCGGGCACGGTGTAAAGTCCGGGATCTGCAAGGTCGTGCCGCGCTCCCCCGGGCTGCCCTGCAGCGCCTCCCCGCCAACCCCCCACCCGTTCCGGGGCAGCGGCCACCTGTTTGAGCGCAGCATGAGGAAGGAGGGAGCACAGCCGGCACTGACCTGAAATGCCGCCCCCCACCACGACCACATCACATTTGCTGCTCATGGTGCTCGCCTCACTCCGGGCCGCCCCGGTGCCTGCTGTTCTGCTCTCCAGGTCGCCGCTCCCGCTCGTACGCCGCCGTGCTCTGGCCCCACGCTCCAACGCCTCGTCCGGGGCCGCTATATTGCCGGACAGGCGCCACCGGGACGCTCAGCCACGCCCGCCCGCCGACGCACAGGCCGGGTGGAGCAGCTCGGCCACCGGCCCCGCCCGCAGCTCGGCCTTCCAGGCCCAGGGGAGGAGGGGTGGTGCCTGGACCCATAGGTCATCAGAGAGCTCAGAGTAGCCATCCCGTGACCTTCTGCCACGTGTTTTTACGTATGTCTACCTAGTGTGCTATTGAGCTTGGGGGCTGGGCGACTGACAGATTGGGGTATCTTCTGCTGGTGCCCCAAGGCCTCCTCGCTATAGTGCGAAAAATCACAGATACTAATTAAGCTCTTTCCAGGTTCCAGGTTCTGTGCTGAGAGCTTTATGTATGATTCCTGTACAATTTCAGGGCAACACATTTCACAGATGAGAAAAGTGAAAGTAGCGAGTGAGAAAGGTAAGCTAAAAATAAGAAAGAATTCCTCCCTATCCCCTCCTCCACTTTTGCAGTACCTGTGTCCCTTGGGGAGTCATGGGTGTTGCATGAGCTTGTGTGGGAGGCTGGCTCTACACCCAGCAACCTGTGGGCAGGGGGAGGTTTTTCTGGGGCTTGACATCAACATGTAGGAAATTCCCAAAAATCAAGTAACATCTTTCCCCACTCCCTGCAGGGTTAGGGCCTTGAATTTGTTATTTAGTACAAGATAGCCTTTTGTAAGGAGCAAGGGCCTTGGATTTATTATTTGATACACAATAGGCTTTTGTAAATCTTCCCTGCTTGGGCCCAGCACAGCAGCCTCTGACTTGCAAGCGCTGGGGGCCTATATGGGTGGCAGGCTATTCCATGTCCTAGCCAGCTCCCTGCTTGTGGCCTGGGAAGGCAGTGGACCATTGCAGTTACTTGGGGAGTGAACCAGTGGATGGAAGTTCTTTCTCTCTCTTTGTCTCTGTAAAATCTCACTTTCCAATAAAAACGATAAACAAATAAATCTTAAAAAAAAAAAAATCAGGCCCAGCATGGCTCCTCAGTTTGCAACCACTGGGATTCCATACAGGTGCTGGCTCATGTTCCGGCTGCTCCACTTCCCATCCAATTCCCTGCTTGTGGCCTGGGAAAGCAGTCGAGGATGGGCCGAGGTCTTGGGACCCTGCACCTGCGCGGGAAACTCAGAAGGAAGCTTCTGCCTTCGGTTCAGCTCAGCTCCTGCCAGTGTGGCTGCTTGAGGGGTGAACCAGGAGATGGAAGATCTTTCTCTCTGTCTCTCCTTCTCTGTGTAAATCTGATTTTCCAATCAAAATAAATAAATCTTTTTTTTAAAAAAAAATCCCTGCTTGATGCTTAGTCTCTACTTGCTGGCTCCTTATTAGCTCTCAGAGTGTGCTGTTGTCAGAGCCTTGGCTCCTCCTCCCTCCTGCCCAGCAGTTCTCCAGGCTGCAGTGCTGCTGCTCAAAATGTCTCCCAGAGCCCAGCAGCACCTGCAACCTAGAAACCATGGACCTGAACCCCAAGGCCTGGCCCCGTGGCTGCTCTGCAGGAAAGGCTTGGCAAGTCCTTCTGGAGCATCTCTGACCACAGGGCTCTGAAGCTTTGGGCCACTCCTGAGCTGTGGTCACTGTCCCCCAGTCTCCTGGTCTGTGATGAATCATCTTTCAGCTGAGATGGGTGCATGGAGTGGCCCCTTGTGGGATCTACTTGGAATCTGTCTCTTTACTATTTGGCTCCAGTGGTGCCGGGTTAGCTAAGGCCATGCACAGACTGACTAGCCCTTTTAGTTAACTAGCTATTGGAAAGACAGAGATGAGGTGCAGTGGGGAGGGAAGTGAGCAGATCTCCTGTTCATTGATTCACTCCCCAAATGTCCACAAAGGTCAGGCTTAGGTCTAGCTCAAATTAAAAGCCTGAAACTCCATCTGGATCTCCCTCATGGGTGGCAGGGCTTCAAGCACTGGAGCCATCGTCCGTTGCTTCCTAGGGTGCACATCAGCAGGAAGCTGGGTTGAAGAAGAGCAGTCAGGATTGGAACCAACCAGGCCCTGGAATTTGGGATGTGAGCCTTCCAAGGGACATCCTAGCCACTACACAAAGCACTGACTTGCTTTTCTATATGCAACTGGCAGTTCTGACAGTACCTGGAGGAAACAGCTACAAATAATCTTCCCAACACAGAGGGAACTAGTTACCTTGTACTCTGTGAAGTTAAAAATAAGTGTAATGAAAACTTGGGCCTTTGTCACAAGGCAAACTGGAGACCTTAGAGGGGCTCTAAGGACACCCCCACAACCCTCCCACCCTCTGCACTGTAGAATCATTGGAACCCTCAGTTTCCTAGGTGGGATGACTCTGCATCTTGTGGCCAAATGAGAAGCAGTGTTTTTCCAACATAAACTTGCACACAAATCATCCTGGTTGTGGGCGGGATCTGAGAAAGCGTATTTCTGGTCATTTGCACCTAATGCTACTGCTGTTGGCCTGTGGACCACACTCTGAGCACATTCTTGTTTACTCCAGGCCACTGCCTATCCATCAATGCCAGAACTACCTGCACCCATGCTTTGGAGTCCCTTGCCTATCTTCAGGCACTGGGCTTGAGAAGGTATCTATTTATTCCACTGGCATTTATTGAGCACCTACTATGCTGAGCCTTGGCTAAGCAATAAACAAGACAAAGGTTGGCCCTACCTTTGTGGTGCTCACGCTCCATCAGGGGACATCTGGAGACCGTGATCACAAGCAGAGTTCTGAATGCTACTCTGCATCACATAGCAGGGTCAGATAACTTTGCTCTGGCAAGTTATCTTGGTCAAGGACTTTGAATGATCACTACTGGGACTTGAATGATCACTAGTGGGTAGTTATTGAAGAAGATAAACACTCTAGGCAGAGTAGCAAATTTGAAACTGGAAGAAATGGAACAAACTACTGGAGAAAAACATCTTCTATCACCCTTAAGACTTGCCCACCACAAAACTGTCAGTGAATAATATGATAGTAACAGTGAATGATTAATAGTGAGTAGAATTGGCAAGAAGCACATTTATTTATGTGTGGGTTTGTGTTGACGCGTTCCAACTAGAAAGGATAAATGCATTGTATTGTTTATTTAGTCCTTTAAGAATAATTTATTGAGCACCAAGTCTGTGTCAGGCATTGTGCCCATCTTTAGAAGTATGCCATCGTAAACAAGAGATGGGGTGAGTTCTAAGAAATTCAATATTAAAACACAGTGACCAGAAACCTAATTCCTATTCCAAAGGAGCCACACTCAGCACCCATAAGCAAGGTGCACAAGGCAATGTTGTTTACCTTTAGTGCTATTTATTTACCTTTCAACTTGATAAAATTCATTTTCTACCTTCAATTGAAATGAACATCTGTTCCTTTGATTTTTTATTAGAAGATGGCCAAAGAGATAAAATATCCTTATTACTTCTTTCTTGCTGTGCAGCTTTTCATTAACAGATATTTCTCTTATGATATTCCACAGGAGGTTTCAATAAAAAAAGCAGGCTGTGCCCACATTGTTCATCAGATATGATCTAAGTTGTACATTTTGCCTTTATTTTTTGATGTTGGAAGCTAAACAGTGGATAGAAAATTTGTTTTAGAATTAGATTCTTTAGAGCTTACCCAATACTCTACTCATCTTTAAAAACAAAAAATAAAAACAAAGTAAAACAAAAAAACAGGCAGTGAGTGATACAACAATGTAAAGTTAAATCACCACAGCTCTTTAATAACAGTATTCCTGGCTTCAGCTTGCTGCAACCCTGGCTGTTGTGGGCATTTGGGGAGCGAATTAGAAGATGGAAGAGATTTCTCTCATCTCTCTCTATATATACATCATATATACATATATATTATATATATACATAATTATATGCATACATATATGTATATTTAAACCCTGCTTTTTGAAAAAATAAGACATTTGAGAAATTGAGAAGAACATCTTTATGATATTATTTTTATCCAAAAGCATGAAGTGTTTTTCCATTCGTTCCAATGTAACTTTCTCTATTTCCAAACAGTTTGTAATATTCCGCATACCGGTTTTGAATGTAAGTAATTGATTTTATGTCTAGGTGTTTTATTTACTTTTTCTCTACTGTGAATGAAACCTTTAATTTTGTTGCATCTTTGACCATGACACTTTTTTGAATGAAGGATTTTATTTCATTAAACATTCTTGTAATTTGCAGTCTTTTTTTTTAATGTATTTGGACTTGCAAGTTAAGATTTTGAAAATACAGGTAGCATGGCCTTAGAATGCCTAGGGAGACTTTGAAAAAGAAGAGTCAAAATAAAGGGAGGTAATGGCCTGACCTTACCAGACTAAAAACATGAATATTTTCTAGATTTGAGTTTTGTCCATCTTTGTTGAGGTATAATTGGCAAATAAAAATTGCTTATATTCAAGGAGCACAAGATGATTTGATATGTATACATTTTGTGAAATTATTCCTTCAGATTAATTGATACATCCATCAGCATATAGTCACAATTTAAAATGCGTTTTTTGAGAGAGAGAGAGGGGGAAAAAAAAGAGAGAAGACAGGAAGAGAGAATATTCCCAATTACACAAATATGGTTGACTCTCTACATGCTCACAAAGCCAGGGACAGGCTGCACTCAAAGCCAGGAGCCAGAAATTCAATCCAGCTACCACATCTGCCTGGCATATCAGCACTATTTCCCAGTGGTTAAGATGCTAGCTAAGGTGCTTTCTTCCCATGTTGGAATACCTGGATTTGATACACAGCTCAGCTCCTGACTCCAATTTTCTGCTAATGCTGACCTGGGGAAACAGTGATGATGTCTCAAGCAATTATTTATTTGAGAAGGAGGTGGGGGAGGAAAGATGTTGGGGAGAGAAAGAAGACTATAGCATGTTTACAGGTATCTCATGCTTCTGCCATTTGCTATGATTTGAATACTGTTTCACCCCAAAATTCATGTTGAAACTTAATCTCCAGGGTAGTGATTGGCTGTGTTTCCTTGTGAATCAGATGAAAAAAGGATATGAAAGAGGCTTCACACGGAATGTGTTCTTTTGTCCTTTTGTCCAGCTTTTCATCATATAAGCACACAACTTGCTTTCTTTCATTCCTAAGATTTGTTTACTTACTTGAAAGACAGAGAGCGAGTGAGAGAGAGATGTTCCATCTCCCCAGTTGTTAATGACTGGAGCTAGGCTAGTTTAGAACCAAGATCCAGGAACCCCCTTGTGCTTTCCCATGTAGGTGCAGGGGTCCAAGCATTGGGATCATCTTCTACTGCTTTCCCAGGCTCATTAGCAGAGAGCTGGATAGGAAGTGGAGCAGCCAGGACTTGAACCAGTGCCCACATGGGATTCTAGCAACACTGGCAGTAGCTTTGCCTGAAGTGCCACAATGCTGGCCCCAAGTTCATAGCTTTCATAGCTTCTGTAACATGATGATGCAGCAAGCAGACCTTAACTGGTCACTGAATCTGCCAGGATTTGATTGTGGCCTCTAGAACTGTACCACTACTTTGTTATAGCAGCGTCAAGTATCCAGTAGTTTGTTATAACAGTCCACATTGACTAAGACACCAAAAAATCAATGACACTCCACCCCCATTTGTTTCTGAAAAGCAAAAGTAGACACTGCCACATATCATAGTGGGGTACAAAATCATAGCCTGTTGCAAGCCGTTGTTGGAGATGAAAGCACTCTACCGCACTCTACCCCAGTTGAATCAGATGACTAAGAAGTCTCTACTGTAATTGTTTGCCATCCAACTGAGGCAAATCAGAAGCAATTTGAGCCCTTAGAGCCTGTGCATTTGAGAATCTTGCCTCAAACATGAATAGAGGTACAGCCAGAGATGAAGGCTGGATGATGAAAAGGGAAATGATGACCTATAGCCATTAAGATTGCACACAGTAACTTCAAAGGTCCAGACTTCAATGGTCCTGGTCAGGTTCGGCTGGGTGCACTCACTGAAATAAGTGCACTTAGAGGTAGAACCAGAAAGGCAAATGATTACAAGCTAATTACCGGGACAATGCTTTTAATGTGTGTTTTTAATGTGTGCAGAAGAAAAATTGCCGGTGCTAAAGGAAAGTGGGGGGAACCTTAGAAATTTGGGGTCTCTCCCAATCGACAACTTCTTTTAAGAGATAAATATTGAATTCTATCATTCTAAGAACATTTTGAAAACTTACACATTCAATATCAATCTACCTACACAGATGTGTCTCATATAGTTTGACTCTGGTTATCTTGTACCAGAGATATCATTTCACCATTTTGAGAAAAAACTGTTATTTTTGACTAATACTTTGGAACTCCTACAACTTGATCTCTAAGTGAGAAATAAACAATACACTCTCCCAGGTAACAACCAGTGAATTTTTCCTGGTACAAGAAAGCATAGCCTTCACAAAATCCTTTCTTATTCCTGACAATTTAAAAGTTATTGACCAAATAGTACCAAAAAAAACTTTGTTATTCTTGCCTTTGAAAAGAAAAGATAAAGGCCTGACAGGATGCCTCAGTGGGTAAATTCTCGCCTTGCATGCACCAAGATCCCATATGGGCACTGGTTTGCATCCCTGTTGCTCCACTTCCCATCCAGCTCCCAGTTTGTGGCCTGGGAAAGCAGTAGAGACCTGCACCCACATGGAGACCCAGAGGAGGCTCAGTTCCAGCTATTGCAGCCACTTGGGGAGTGAAGTAACAGATTGAAGATCTTTATCTTTTCCTCTGTAAATCTGCCCCCTTCCAATAAAAATAAATAAATCTTTAACAAAAGAAAGAGAAAAAAGTACAATATTGTATGAAAGTTTTGTAAAGCCAAATGATTGGTTTCAGCCAAAAAGGATTTTCAATAAAATTTCTCAGTATCCTACTCATAGTAACATTAAGCAATATTTAGATGGAGGACTTTTATATCAAACAACAGTATATAATACGTATCCTGGAAGTCCCTCCAATACAAAATAGTTGAACTATCTAGATAAATTTTTAGGGCCCAGCATAGTGGCTCAATTGACTAATCCTACACCTTTTGAGTGCCAGGATCCCTTATGGGTGCTGGTTCGTGTCGTGGCTGCTTCACTTCCCATCCAGCTTCCTGCTTGTCACCTGGAAAAGCAGTAGAGGTCAGCCCAAAGCCTTGGGACCCTTCATCCACATGGAAGATCCTGAAGAAGCTTCTGGCACCAGGCTTCATATTGGCTTAGTCCCAGTCATTGTGGCCCTTTAGGGAGTGAAACAACAGAAGAGCTTTCTCTCTGTCTCTCTTTCTATCTGGAAATCTGTCACTTCAAAAAATACATTAATTAAAAAATTTTAGCAATCACGTTTTTCTAAATAAAACCAGACAAAAACATTATATATTGTATAATTTCTTCTATGTGAAATATTCAAAATGGGTAGATTCATAAACACAGAAAACAGAGTGATATTTCCAGGGGATAAGCAGAAAAAATGCAAAATTCATTGGAACTAATGCAGCAAGAAATCTGAATCCTGCAGGAAAAAAGATCTTTATACTACTACTACTATTACTACTACTAATAATAATACTTAAACTGAGCTTTGTGAATAAGGTCCAAAAATTAAACAGAGAGAACAAATGGAAGGTCACAAACAACCTGTCTTGGAAGCAAAATTAAAGGAATATATTTCAGCCTGAAATCTGGGTTTGGAAAACAAAAACAGGGGTATCAAATTGGAGGAATAGAGTAAGGGCATGTTCAAACAAACATCATTAGCCAGGGTGAAGAAGAGAGGGCATATTCCAGGAAATAAGAAAGGACAGGCAGATGGCAGAGGGCACCTGGAGACTGATGATGTGGGAAACCAGCAGAGACAACTTTGTGTTGTTGCAGTGACCAGATATCCCAGTGGCAGTCAGCAA
Source organism: Ochotona curzoniae (assembly GCF_017591425.1). NCBI lineage: Eukaryota > Metazoa > Chordata > Mammalia > Lagomorpha > Ochotonidae > Ochotona > Ochotona curzoniae. Next base: position 11,685,074 of record NW_024465023.1, on the reverse strand, counting down.
GTGGCAATCTGAGCACCAGGAGTGGCCAAAGCTCCACTAACAAAGCAGGATGGGAAGAGGAGTTCTGCAGGAACTCAGGAGGTGAGCCCAGAAAAAGAACAGCCCATCTTGCTGATTTGTTTAATTCGAGGAATGAGACAGAGTATCAGGAACCAAACAAACAGTACAGGAACAGGGTGGACTTTATACCCCAGACTCCCACCAGAGCTGCATCAGGCACCATTTTGTGTTTAGGGAGGCAAACGCTTTGGGACAGGACTGCACATGCACTAACCTGGAAGCAAACTCATTTTTGGTTCAATTCATTGAACCAATATGGCATTCTACAGGATCCACCCAAAATAGATTCAGGTAGCTCCCAGATCTAATGGCCAGCAGATCCAGAACTCCTCCAGTGGCATAATAGGTCCGACCATCTTGTACAAGGTGGCAAAGGCTGTGAGATTGCAAGGACAACAGTGAGCTGTGCATACATTGAACTGGGAGCAAACTTACTTCCAGCTCAGTGCATAGCACTGATCCCAAAGGGAAAATAATACCAACTTTGTCATCCTACAGGTCAAAATAGGTCCAGGCGGCCCTCAGACCTGATGGCCAGCAGATTCCAGCAAGATCAGCACCATCTACATCCTAGTTATTTAGGACACCTGGTCTCGCCCTAATCCTGGGAACTGCTTGAACCAGAATACAAGAAAGCTTGTACAGACAATGGAGCAACAACAGCCTCAGCACGGGATCACAGGAGGTGGAGAGTGGTGAGCCAAGAGCTGGGGCTACGGAGATCATTGTGGAAGCCTAACATAAGAGCCCAGACCTGAAACTCACTGGAGAGAGAGGCACAAGTGACTGCAAACAAAGAACTGGGTATCAACCGCAGCAAATAAAATTGACCTGTGGGTGACACAGCTTAGAAACCTGCCCCAAGGAGAAGAATCTGCTAACCAGTAGTACAATGACCCAGAGCAAAAGAAGAGACAGAGGCACAATGAATATTACTGAAGACTTCCCTGCAAAGGAGCAAAAGTTTTTGCCCAAATCAGAGTTAACAGAGGAATATGTCAAGGAAATGAGTTATGCAGAATTCAGAAAACTTGTTATAAAGTTTCTTATCAATAATGAGAAGCATATATAGGAGTTCAAGGAATTTAAGGAATAGGTCACAAAGGAAATAGAAACACTCAAAACAAATCCAAGGCGAATTATTGGAAATGAAGGACACAATGGAGCAAATTAAAAATTCAGTGGAAAGTTTCAAGAACAAAATGAATGAGGGAGAAAAAAGAATCTCAGAATGTACGATATTTATTGCCACAATGGGAAGCATTCAAAAAGTTGGAAGCAGAGCTGGGTCAAACTAAAAATGAATATTCAAGAATTAGGAGACACTATTAAAAGGCTAAATATAAGAGTTATGAGAGTTTCAGAAGGTGCAGAATGAGAAGCTGGGTTTAAAAATGTATTCAATGAAATAATAAATGAAAATTTCCCTAATCTGGAGAAAGAATTTGGAAATAGAATATAGGAGGGACATAGAACTCCCAAACAAGGTTGATCAAAAGTGATCTTTACCACGACACATGGTAATCAAACTCTCTTCAGTCAAACAACATAAGGAAAAGATCCTCATATGTGCACATGAAAAAAATCTGTTGACATATAGAGGAATGACAATCAGACTCACGCTGACACCTCACAGAAACCCTATAGGCCAGAAGAGGATGGAGCAACGTATTCCAGATTCTATAAGAAAAAAATTGTCAGACTAGAATAACGTACACATCAAAGCTTTTCTTTGTCTTTGAAAATTAAATAAAATTCTTCCATGGTAAGGAAACACTCAAAGAATATGCCTCTTCCAAACCTGCACTATAAATAACACTTAATGATATTCTCTTGACAAAGGAAATGAATAGCACCCTCCAAAACCAAAGGCAAATGTGAAGAACATCCCAGTAAAATAACAACGGAAGACTAAATGAACAACCCATTGCTAAAATCACAGAACCATATTACCACCCATATATATTAACTCTGAATGTAAATGGCTTAAACTCATCAATCAAATGTCATAGATTAGTAGCCTGGATTAAAAACAAAACCCATCTCTCTGTTGCCTACAGGAGACATATCTCACCAACAAAGATCAGCAGAAACTGTATCTCATGGATTTTGAGGTTTTTGCTTTATTTTTTTTTAATTTATTCTCATACTAAACTTTTCACTGACTCATAGGTCATACACTGGCATCATTTTCTTCAAGAAGGTACTTGATTTTATTTTTCATTCTTTCAGTGACACATTCGTCATTTAGTAACATGTTATTTAACTTCATGGCGTTTTAAATTCCTTTTTTTTCTTCCTGTTGTTGATTTCGTATTGTGGCTTTTCATTTAAGGAGATATATGGTAACTGTGTAATGGAGACTATTATATCCAGAAGCATCTTACATAACTTCAAGGTGTTGTAAATTTCTATTTTTCTTCCTGTTGTTGATTTTGTATTGTGGCTTTTCATTTAAGGGGATGTATAGCAACAGCATAATGGAGACTATCCAATCCAGTGAGGATACAATGCAATATACATCTCTACTCCCAGATTAAAGATAGACTCCCAATGAAACTATTAAATGTATCTTGACAATAGGATGCTGGACTCTGCCATTGTCCATGCCCGCAATGATGGACATATGACTGTTTACAAAGAAATATACTATTTTAATAATATAGGAAAAATCAGTGGGGGGCAGGGAATTTGTGGAAGGGATAAGGAAAATCCCAGAGACTATGGAACTAATAAAATAATAATGATAATAATGATAATAATAATAATATGGAAAAAAGAAAAAACAAAGAAGAGTAATTTCTTCTCTATTATAATGAATGGTGGAAATAAGGGAAGAAAAGTAACAATAAGAGTTACACCAAAAACGGATCAATATCTATCCTGTTAAATTATTAAATAAAGCTAAGCAGACTGGTTAAAAAAGGGAAAAGACAAAAAGTATTAAGGTATAATACCTATATATTATAATATTATTGCAATCTCTGACAGATGTATCCAATGCAATAAGATAATGCTTTGTAATCTATAAAACAACAATTAATGTGAATAAAAGTATTAAGGTGACTTAAGAAACAATAGTTCATACATAATGAAGAGATAATTAGATGAAAAAGTTTTTTAAAAAGAGAGAAAGAAAGAAAGAAAGTTTAACTCAAAGAGAAAAGAGTACTAACCACAGAATAATATTAGGTGGAGTAAATGTGCATGTAGTCAACACAGAAATGCCAAACTACAAGTAATGTTCAAACAAAATAAATGCACACCCAGTCACAGTGCAGTAAGGAAAAGCAATAGGCATACAACTAGTGAGTAGACTTGATGAGAATCTCTAATCTAGTGGCGTGCTTGGCCACATCCCAGGGCCGGGCCTGGGCAAGGCCTTCAGTAGAGACCTGGTTGGCAGGGTCCAAATTCCAGAAGTCAGAGTCCTACCCTTTGGCTAGTTACAAGATTACCTGAAATCCAAGATATCACCTTAAGCCAAACAAACACAGAGACTGTGATACTAGAAATGCTGGTTTCTCTGTTACCACACAACTGATACATGACAGAAGCTATTTGTTCACTTGGCAATCTTCTGAAAGCCAAAAACATAGATTTTTATCACTTCCCCCAAATTCTCAATTTTAAGAAAACAAAGCAAATAAGCACACAATACCTCTTGCTGTTTTGATTGGGGTTTTGGTTTCTTGGCTTTTGGCAGTGGGGAAATGTTATGTCTAGTTAAAAGACAGGAAGAAATGAGACAAAAGAAATTTTGTTATTGCACGTAGAGGTGTGATGCTGGGTGACAGCACTCAGAGGGGGGAGAGCAGGAACACAGGAGCCAAAGGGTACAACTGGGGAGCAGTGCGGTCCACATGAGACCCCAGAGGGAGCAGGAAATACCTGCGCTCAACCAAGAATAACCAGCCCACCTCTTAGCAACTATCACCTATTTCAAGACCATATCCATGATGTTTTTCCTGTTAATATGTCCTATCGTTTATAAGATGATGCCAAAGTAGCTAGCCTCTACAATCAAATACATATATATATATATATACAAGGGAAATTGGCCAACTTTAAGCCAGTAAATTCATTAATTATTATTATTTTTTAAAAAGTCTTATCTGTCTATGAAATCACAAAGTTTGAACAGTCTACACTTGCAAGATCAATAATGGCAAACCTTAGAACAGTGCCAGGAACCACAAATGCATATGAGTGTGCATCAGAGGAAGCTGGAGAGCCACAGGAAGAACAAGAAAACCAGGGAAGGCCAGTGTGGAATATGGGAATTTCAGAGAGGCACTCTGAGAACAAGAAAGGTCTCCACAGAGTAGAATGAACATGGCAGGAAAACACTGACACCTTAACTCAGCTCTGCAAAATTATGCTGCTTGCCTTTGCCTACCTCGCCCTGGACGACAAAGCCAGGGAACACACACAGGTTATTTTTGGAGGTAACTTCTAGGGATGATAATGGGACTGAGAAAAAAGGAAACAAAGGAGATGGGGGTTCATCTCATTGAGATCATCTAGAGAATGTTGTAAAACACACATCACAGTTGTCTGCCAATGACACAAATAGGGGAGCATATATGTGCTACCTGGCATTCTCCACTGCTAACACCTCCATGCCTCCAGCTTATGCACATAGCAGTAGACTTCTAAAAGTTCATGGGGAAAAAATAAAATTAAGAGATAGATTTCTGGGATGAACATGTGGGTGAGCAGTTAAGACTCCCATATCTAGTGCTGGCTTTGTGGCATGGCATGTTAAGCTGCCACCTGCGGCGCCAGCATCTCATATGGGTGCTGGTTTGAGTTCCAGCTGCTCTATTTTTGATCCAGCTCCAGGCTAATGTGCCAGCAAAAGCAGCAGAAGATGGCCCAAGTACTTGGGCCCTTGCATCCACTTGGGTGACCAGGAAGTAGTTCCTGGCTCCTGGCTTTGCCTTGGTACAGCCCTGGCCATTGTGGCCATTTGGGGAGTGAACAAGTGGAAAGAAAATGTCTAGATATTTCTCTTTTTGCCTCTCCTGTCCCCCCAACATAACCCTGCCTTTCAAATCAATCAATCAATCTTAAAGAAGAAAAAAAAAAAACCTCCCACATTTTACATCAAAATGCTTGCATTAAATCCCTGGCTCTGGCTTCTGACTCCAGCTTCCTGTTAGTGTAGACCTTGGCAGCAATGATTGCTCAGTTGTTTGGGCTCCTGACACCCACATCAGAGACCTGGATTGAGTGCCATCTTTCAAGTTCCTCTTTCCCCAGCCATTAATGTGGCAACCAGTTCTCTACAAGAATAACCTTGCTGCATGTCATCTCAGCTACATGTTACACTTCTCACTTGCCTCCCTAGGGCTCTTCTGACATCACTGGGATATCTACAGAAATGATGTTGATAGTCATACTAAGGTACTTCAAAAAGCTCAGGAAAAAAACGGATTGGAACAAAAAGTTTCTTTTGTTGCCAAAAAAAAAAAAAAAATTGGAATCTATGTTAGTGAGGTTTCTCAAAAAGTTCACTAGAATGTGTATTATGAGCATATTATGTATGATCTCAAAGCAATATTGCACGAAAATAAACATTCATTTATTTATTTGAGAGGCAAAAGAGAGACAGATGAACAAACAACTCTCATCCAGTGGTTCCCTCCTCAAATGTCTCCAACAGATGGGAGTGAGGAGGAACTCAGTCCAGGTCTCCCGTGTAAGAAATAGGACCCAATCACCCCGGAAGGGTGCATTCTCATTTTGTGACAGGTACAGCCCTACCAGAGTCACAAGATATCTTCATATGACATGTCTCGTTTGATCTTCACATCAAACCTCTATGGATAGGTTTCAAATGGTAAAAATGATAGATATCATTCCAGAGGTAGCATAATAGCCAACCCGTAAGATCAATTTCTCTCTCTCTCTCTGTCTCTCTCTGTGTCTCTCTCTATCTGTCTCTCTCTCTCAACAGAGATCTTTCATCTACTGGTTCATTCTCTAGATGGTCACAAGGGCCATGGCACAGCCAGGCCAAAATCAGTAGCCAGGAGCTTCTTTCAAGTTTCCCCCATGGGTGACAGTTATTTGGGCTATCTTCTGCTGCTTTCCCTAAGCTATTCATTAGCAGAGGGCTGGACTAGAAATAAAACTCCTGGGACATGATCTGATACCCATTATAGCATGTTGGTGTTGCAAAGAGAGGTTTTACTGCCTATACCATAAGGTCCAAGATTTTAGCATTTCTGACAATAATTTTTTCCTTGTGAGCATTTTGCTACTTATCCACAATGATTTTTTTTTAAACAAAGTTCTTATTCCAAAATAATTCTTCATGAATCAAAAGCTAAGACATCGTGTTGTGAATAGCTTCTATCACAGTTGTCAATGTATCCCCAGTAGGTCATTTAAATTGTTCGTGTAGAATGCGTGAAGTCGATTCTGCATTTCATAAGGCAGAAGTTTTCAGAAGAATGTGGGTTGTATTACAGAATCAGTCAGAAGGCTAAAGAATGAGGCTAATGAAAAGCAGAACCCAAGGTGCCAAATTGGCTAGGTTATCTTTAAGCAGCTTAAATCAATAAAGGCTTACCTCTTCCTTAAGCTGCATGTCCATCTTAAACTGGCAGATGGCCTCTGATCCAGATGGTCACTCAGGGTCCCCAGCTGACAAAAGAGCCAGCATCCCAGACATTTTCTGTTGTTACACAGAGGGAAACGACAACTCCAGAAGCCCCCACTCAGCCAATTATATTCTCAGTCCCAAAGTAACATGCACCACTTCCATCTGAATTCATTGGCCGTGAGTTATCATGTGGTTTCACTCAACTACAAGGCATCCAGGAAGTGAAACTCTACCATGAGTCCCAAAAAATTCAACAGTACTTCAAGACTACCACAATCATACAAAAGGAAAATTCCCTGGTTAGAGGACTACAAGGACACTATTGGTTGTCATTAGCTCCTGATACCTCCTATTCATGACCGCCTAAATCTTGCTTCCCTCCAATCATTCAATCTGAAGTAAAAGTCTTGAATTCATTACAAAATTAAAATCTGTATTAACTGACTGAGTTTGGGTCATATGATACTGCCTTACCTGTCTTGCAGTCTGACATTGTGTAAGTTCAATGCAAGATTCTCTAAATGCCAGAAAAAAGGCTATTTTTAAAGATTTAGTTATTTATTTGAAAGGCAAAACGAAAGAGAGAGAAACAGAATCTTCCATTGCTTTTTTATTATTATTCCCCCAGTATTTCTAGCAGCCAAGAATAGGCCAGTCCCAAGCCATGAGCCTGCAGTGGGAAACTGGGGCTCAAGTACTTGGACCATCCTCCATTGCCTTTCCAGGCACATTAACAAGGAGTTTGAACAGAGGTGGGGTAGCAAGGACTCAACTTAGCACTTCCATATGGGATTCAGACGTCACAACTGGCAGGTTAAGCTATTTTGCCACAAAGCTGGCTTCAAGCACAGAGGTTTAGATCATGAGCAGCAAAAGGGAGAAAAATGTCGACTCAAAAAGCCTAATACATTCAATCTGCAGAGGAAAATATTAAAAATACATGTAAAACCAGTCCTGTTTACTCCCAGTCCTGTTTACTCCCACTTGTCCTCTGATTAGGGTGGAAATTAATGCAATATGGGCAATGTATTCTTATTTCTATCTGTATGTTCACTTAGGCTCCTGGGTTCACTGACATTCCACCTAGTTCCAAACAATCAGAAGATACCACGAATAAGACATTGTGCTCTAGATGTTTACATTCTAATGTAGAAGACAGGACTCAAATACATAATTGCAATACAGTGTGTTTCATTCCTCACATAGATATTAATTCTAAGGAGTGGAGTTGACAAAAAGTAGAAAGTAATTAACTTTTAAAAGATGTTTGTTTCAGAGAAAGAACAGGGGAGGCGGTGCTTTCTCATCTACTGGTTTATGCCTCAGGTCCTATAATGGCTGATGCTTGGCCAAATCAAAGCCAAGAACTAGGAACTCAGTCCTGGTCTCCTACGTGTGTGACAAGGTGCACACTGGCAGGAATCAGAAATTAGGAGCAGAACCAGAAATTGACTCCAAGTGCTCCAACACAGTTTGTAGGCATCCCAACTGGAAACTTATTATTTTTATCCTAAAGGTGATTAATTTTAAGAGATGAGGTGTGCATTAGTCATGGGTTACAATTTGAAAAGAAATGAATAGAGGGATATCTTGTGGAGAAAGGGGAAGCTACAAGTCACTTGCTTTGAACACAGATGAATAATTTGGTATATTCAGAGGTGCAGAAAATCAGATAGAACTGAGTTGAAAGGGACAGAGGCAGAGAACAGACTACAAAAGGCTTGGTCTAATGGTCATCTTGGACATAAGGTTGGTCCTTTATGCGATAGGAATACCGACATCGGGATGATTGGTCTGGTTGAAGGGACTGTAATTCCCTAATATAGAGCAAGGATTTACAAATAACAAACACATAGCAGGAACAGAGAATGCATGGTGTGTTCAGAGCCAAGGAGATTCAGCAAGGTGTGGGCACAATACTCCACCTGGAATATGAAGTCCAATTCATATGCATCAGTTGTGCTGAAAGAGTACCCACCACTTGTCTGCAACCTGAGACACACTCATGGTTGCAAGATGTAAGTTATCAGGTGGAAGCAGATGGATAGGAAACCTGGAATTTGACCTTGCAGCCTGCAGCCTGGGGCTTGGAGCAGTAACTTGAAGGAGCCAGTAGTTGACACTCAGAAGCTTAATTTCAGAGATTTCAGGAAAGTCAAGACAGAAGACCAGAAGGCAGAGGAAGATGGCCCAAGTTCTTGGGCCCTTGAATCCATGTGAGAGACCCAGAGGAAGCTCCAGGCTTCTGCCTTCAGCCCAGCCCAGCTGCTGCCATTTGAGTAGTGAACCAGCACATGGAAGTTCGCTCACTCTGTCTCTCAGTCTCCTTCGGTTTCTTCCTCTCTTTCTTAATGGTGCTTTTTACGCAGAAAAGATAGTCCACATGTTAGCGTGTATCATTCAAGTGACATCATTTAAACCTGATGTTTTCAGGAATATCTCTCTGCCTCTCTTTCTCGTTCTGTAAATCTTTTACATAAACAAAATATTTTTTAAAAGGAAGGAAAAAGAAACCAATCAGAGTCCTGGACTTAAGGCACACCCATCAGAATGTTGATTGAATTCTCAGCAACGTTCTTGAAACATGGCTCCTTAAATTTCTCATAGCCAGAGCAAAACTGGACAGGAATGTGACAACGCTATGATTCTACTACAAGAAGAATAAAGAGGGAGTCTGGGGACAGAGTCCAGCACAGTTTTACAGACATGACTAGAAAATGGAGATGGGTGTGTTCAGGAAGCACTGGCTCTTTCAGCAGATATGCATGCATTATGAATGTGCAAAGTAGATATTTCTGCTGCAACCTTCTATGCCTTCTAGACTGGCTCATGCTGGAGACCAAGAATCAAGTGTAAATACTTGCGTTGCACACCTGCTCCCTGACGTAGTACCTACTAGTCTCATTAGTCAGCCTCCTGCTTCATATTTGATCCTCTTACAATGCTGCATCCCTGTCTAATCTCATCTTGTATCTTTGTTGAAGCTATTTCCTTTATCTGGTATTAGGATGGCCAGATACAGCAAATAAAAATATAGGCTACCCAGTTAAATTTGAATTTCATATAATAAGATGAATGAAATTTTGCATATTTGAATAAACCCTCATGCAATAACTGGGACATATTTATATGAACGCTTACTCTCCTAAAACTGAAATTCATATTTACCTGAGCATTCCATGTTGTAGTTGGATGCCTGCTACAGTGTGAATGTGTTCCTCAGATTTCATGTGTTGGAAACCTAATCCCCAAGTTCATGCTTTAATGGTATTTGTAGGAGGGATCTTTGGGAGGGGGGGCTCATTTGCATTGGATAAGTTCATCAGGGTAGGGTCCCCATGATGGGCCTGGTGGCTTTGTAACTAAATCAAGCTTGCTCTGTCTTACTATGTGATGCCCACTACCATGCTGTAATGCAACAAGTAAACCCTCAGCAGATGCTGGCTCTGGGTATTGTTGGACTTGCCCTCCTCCAAATAAACTTGTATTCTTTATAACTCACAACCTAGGGCATGTTAGCAGACTAAGCTACTGTCCTAACTGGAATGTCTTCTTATTCATTTTTTTTGTGATGCATTTCCAGTGTGCTTTCCTACAGGAAATCTTCCTGAAATTGAGTTGGCCTGAATGCCCTCTCCTGGGCACCTCACCTCTGTGCTCCCATCCTTGCATATGACACATTAATGTGGCATTAACTTTGAAGGAGTTGTTGTCCTCCATTAGCCTCTAGGTTTCCTTAGAGACTGATGAAATTAGAACTTGACATTTCCCCACACAAGGGCTACATGATAAATATTGGTTGAACTGAGTTGACATCTATAGGATACAATCAGCCTGTGCTCTGCATCTGTTGATCCAATCAATCACTGATTGAAAAGAATTGGGGAAACTCTGTATCAGTACTGAACATTACAGACTTTTTCTCTAGTTATTATTTCCTAGATAGAATAATATAGCCACTGTTTACATAGCATTTGCATTGGATTCAATGTTACAGGTAATCTAGATTTAAAGTATATAAGAATGTGCACTTGTCCTATGCAAATATTATGCCATTTCATGTAGTGGACTTGAACCTCTTTGGACTTTAGTATCTCCAGGGGATTCTGAAACCAATCACCTATGGGTGCTAGTTGATGTAGCCTTGCAAATAAATACCACAAGCTTCACAAATATACTGCGAAGAGGGATTTTTGTTAAGCAGTTTGTCATCTCTGCATGTATGTGTGTATTTCTTAGACAACGAAACAGAAGAGAAGTGAAACTTTCTGATATCCAGAGTCCAATGAATGTTAAACACAGCCACAAAGTGCTCCAAAAAATCAGTTAGTGGTCTTTGTAAAGCTTCAAAGATCAAGCCACGTAAAAGTTTGATCTTTCATTGTAAATGTACTCTATCAGAAATGAGGGAGGGTGGATATTTTTCATTTGCTATCTAAGTATTCGCTGAAATAATTTTAAAAATATGAAGTATGACTGTCCAGTGGCTTATGAGGAAAAGCATTATTATACCAAGGCATTAAATAGCCTAGCAAAAAATTAAATCTTGTTTATTTCCTTGACATGAGATAGGAATAATCCTGGCAAAATGAGAACATAGCCGAGAATCAAAAGTGACCTTTATTAATTAGAAGTGATTTCTCACAGATGAAGAAATTAGGACCCAGAGATGCTAAGTTATTTGCCCAAGCAACTGAATACTAAGTTAAAAGTTCTGACATCCAGCCCAACATTTTTTAAGTATCCAAGAAAAAAAAAATACCTTTCATGGAAGATTTCCAATGACATTGAGAAATGCATTCATATATTTGCTAGAAGATTTTTATTTTTTAAACAAAATGCTTCTCCATTGATTTGCATGTGAGATGAGGCTGGGGACAGAACTGACCAGGGGTCTGCAACTACCAGTGTGTATGTAGGCTGATGTGGGTAGACTGAGCCAGACTCCACACTGGCTGGCACACAGGAGTCAGGTTGAATTCACCTCTGGTGAGTTTTCTTTAGGGACTCCCCCCGCATCTGCATCACTGGACTCAGAACTCCAACCACGGTGAAATTTACAGGATATGTTGTCTGACCATGGAGTATATGTGTCAGACTGGGTCTCCACAGTTGCTGAGGTCTGTGCAATGGACAGCACACGCAAATGCTCATTGGGGACATGACAACCAATTTGTTAAGGCCTGCAGAGGAAGTCTAGTACCATGAAAAGCAGAAAAAATTGCACGCCTCTCCTGGACAAGTATCTGGGCAAATCAAGACTCTAAGGTGGACCTTGGAAGCATTTCCTCAACCTTGGAACAATAAAAGCAGCAGTATCTCAGAACTATCAAAACCACTTAAAGAGTATCCTTAGAACATGCTGCACATTGGGGACTCTGGGATGACATCAGGTGGCCTTCCCCTATTCCTGGGTACTGATGCAATTGGGTAGGTGGGAGCAGCCCTCTCCCCCACTCTCTCCAGTTTCCCCAGATATCAGAAACAAAGGGAGATTGGAAGCAGTTATCTCATCCACTTTACCCCATTCCTTAACCCTCCACATCCTAATTGGTGGTCTGGGCATGCATCCTTCTCAATTACATAAACATTATCAAAAATAAAATGAATTTATTATTTTTAAAAATGCTTCTTTCTTTTCAGCCTAGCAGTCCTCGTTTTGCTGCTCTTGATAGTAAAGAATCAATGAAATCCCACAACCTCTGTCCTACAACTAAGCATTAGTGCCTCATGTGCCTTACATATTAAAGGACTAAGTTTGCTTTGTCAAAGGTTGGTATTATATTCATTCTCTCTACTATGCCTTAGATGCCTTTGACTAAGTACCAAAACCATTCATGTACAAACCTGACCCAAGGCAAAGTGTATTAAATATCAAGAAACCCAAATCTAGAGTTATTTCTTGGCCAATTCTCATTCAATTGCCAATATTAATTTACTTAATCTCCTTCTTGCTTGTTTTGTATGCCTTATCTGTATTTTTAATCTACAAAATCTCTATTTGCCTTGTAATAACACATGCTTATCTCCTTAGAGATATTTCCTTATAAGTTTACCTAACAATTTTTAAAGGTACATCATTGCATATATGTTGAGTGAAGGAAAGAAAGCATAAATAATTACTTATATACTCCAATATTAAGGAACAGAAGGTAAGGATAATTCAAACAGTTTGTAGAAAATTGAATTTAAAGGATAAGTTTATTCAGATGCAAAAAAATGTTAAAATCTCTGAATATGAAGGGACTTCAAAGAGATCATGGAAAATGTGTTCTTTGAAAAAATACACATGACTTTCAATGTGTTTCCACAAAAGTAAACTTATTTAACTTAATTCCATTTTCTATAACTTCATTTGAAATACTCCCGTAAATGTTAAAATAAAGTAGTTTATAATTTGCCAGAAAAATCTTTTCTCTGATACTGTTGAGTCCTTCCTTATTGCTTAAGAATGCCGACCTTCTGTCCATCTATCCAAATTCTTCTCATTCTTCAAAGTTTATTTTCAAAGCTCTCCTCCTGAAGGATGAATTTCTGGCCATGTACACTCACAAATGAAATGTTTTGCCTATTATCTAATTGAATTGAAAATTCCCCAGACCTGAGATTCTCTTGCTTAGTGGTTTCAGTAACAGTACCGACACAGGGGAAAATGTTTGATTTGTTCATTGGTAAATTCTCTGAAGAACTCAATGGTCGTGAGTTCTTTGTGTGTCCCCCTCACCTTGTCACCCCTGTGATTCTTCTATCTGCTTTAGAATTTCAGAAGTCTGTTCAACACAGTCATTCTGGCTCACAGAGTCCATTTTTCTTCCCTACAGGAAAACTGGAAACATTATTTTAATCCCAAGATAGATTTATTTAGTTTTAAGTTTTGTTTCCATAGTGTCTGGAAAACTGCATCCCTGTGTTGACTTTTGTGGCTTGTTTAATTCAGCTTTGAAGTCTTGAGGTGTCATGGAATTGATTAGGCTGTAACTAGAGGCTTAGTATTTAAATGATCCATTTGCCTAATAGCATAAGTACTAATGTGTATTATATGGCAAGAAATGTGTAAGACTCTTTACACACATAATTTCCTTTGAATTTTACAATTTTACTTTGAGTTAATTATTTTTGTTATCACCTTGTACTATTGGAAACCTGGGATTTAGAAATTATATTTCACACTTCATGGTCAACAACAACAGCAAAAGCATTCACAGAGAGAAGTTGGCAAAGAGGAAATGAAAAACTGTCTGGACTCCTAGCAACTTTGCTAGCTTTTTAAAATTCCTGTTTTCAATCACTTCCTGGGCCATTATTTTAAAATTTCCCTATGGGAGATGGCACCGTGGCACGGTGAGTTAAACCACCACCTGAGGCACTGGCCTCCCGTGTGGGCGCTGGTTCAAGTCCTGGCTGCTTCATTTCTAATCAAGCTACCTGTTTCTGTTCTGGGAAAGCAGCAGAAGATGGTCCAAGTGCTTGGATCCCTGCACCCATGTGGGAGACCCTAAAGCTATTTTGCAGCTATTTGGAGGGCAAATCATTGAATAGAAGATCTCTCTCTCTCTCTCTCTCTCTCTCTCTCTCTCTTTGTGTTTCTAGCTCTTACTCTCTCTGTAACTACATCTTTGAAATAAATGAAATTCTCCATGAGGGTAGGGGAAATGAGGATGGTGGAACAGGAAATCCCTGAGCCCATGGAAGTGTATCATGAAAAAAATACATATATTTTTAATTTTCCTTTAACGTATTTCTAAACTGTATGTTACTTAGTAATCCCTCACTAGGAAAGCTACCGGAAGAAGCTACAGACAAAAATTCATTTTCAAGAAAAAGAAGCTTCCAAGATGAATAAAGAATGATTGAGAGGGATTCGGTGTCAAGTGAGAAGCACCATAGTCAAGATGTTTCAGTGTGTCTAAAATAAGCAGAACTTGAGAGTGATAATAGAGAGCAAGGTGGAGTGATAAAATCATAAGCATATTGTACCTTCTATTCTCTCAGAAAACTAGAAATAGAACCACCACGTGATTCAGCAATCCTACTACCAGCTGGATATCCACAGAAAATGACATCAGTGTATCAACATGATGCAGAACATACATGTTAATTGCAGCAGTATTCACAATAGCCAAGACACTGTGAGGAAAAAAGAAAAAAAAATCACAAACAGTTTTTCTTCCTCTGCTCCCACAGCACAATCAACACTGAAGACTCCCATGTCCTCAGAAGTGATCTCCCTCCACAAGAATGTAAGTAACCACTTGCTTTCATTTTATTTGAAAGAGAGAGAGATCTTCTATTCACTGGCTCACTCTCCAAATGCCTACAATAGTGCAACAGTAGGGGCTGGACCATGCTAAAACTGGGAGCCTACAACTCAGTGGAGTTCTCCCATGTGAGTGTCTGGTCCCCAAGTCTTGAGCCATAAGCTACTACCTCCCAGGGTATATGTGAACAGGTAATTGGAATTAGGAACAGAGCTAGGACTCAAACTCATGCATTCAGATATGGTATTCAAGTATCCCAAGCAACGAGTTAGCCCCTTGTACCACACACCTGCCTCACAAGTAATCATTTTCACCATTGACCTCTGGTGTCCTCCAATTCAATTCTGATAAAATCTGCGTGGATAGAACATTGGAGTATCCAGGTTAAGGTTTCATCCATTAACACTGCCCCTGCTTCAGATCCTGTTGCAAGTTCAGATCTCTAAAACTTTGGACCTACTAGTTACCAACTGAGATTCCCACACCCTCTTCCTCAGCTTCAGGTAATTTCCTAGAGCAGCTGCCAAGAATTCATGGAAGCATCATACTTACATATACCATTTTATTATAAAGAATAAAAATAAGCACCCAGGAGCCAATATTCGATTTAGTGGTTAAGACACCAATACTCCATATCAGAGTGCTTGGATTCATTTTTTCATTTCTCACCCAGCATCCTGTTTTTATGCATCCAGGGAGCAGCAGGTGATGGGATCAATGCTTGGGTCCCTGTCACCCATGTGGGAGACCTAGCTGGAGCTCTACTCTCCTGGCTTGAGCTTGGTTTGGCATCAGCTGTTGTATTTGGGGTACTGAGTTAGCAGATGGAAGATTCTCTCTCTAGCTTCCAAATAAATAAAAGAAATAAAAAAGCCAAATAATAAAAATAAAGATTGTTGCAGAAATGAGTTTGTTTCCAGGTAAGTGCATGCAGAGTCCCATGCCTAAGGCTTTGCCTCTCTAAACACAATGGTGCCCAATGAGGCTCTGGTGGGAGTCTGGGCTGCGAAATCCACCCTGTTCCTGCAGTGCCTGCTTGGGATCTGCTGCTCTTTCTCTGCTCTTTGTCGAATCTGACAAATCAGCAGGACAGGCGGTCATTGCAACACCACACTGTTGTCTCTGCTGGTTTCTTGTGTCCATCAGTCTCCAGGTATGCCTCTGCCATCTGCCTGTCCTCTCCTATTTTCTGGAATAAGCACTCTCCACTTTACCCTGGCTATGATTCTCAATCCGTTTAAATGTGCCCTTATTCCTCCATTTTGAATATTAGAATCAGAAGATTTTTCTTGGCACAATGGGTAAACAATGAAGTAGCTGGAAGGGGAACTGAGTCTAACTAAGAAAACTATTCAATTATTAAGTAACAGTGTTAAAAGGCCAAATATAAGAGTTATGGGAGTTCCAGATGGTACAGAAAGAGAAGCTAGATTTAAAAATGTATTCAATGAAATAATAAATTAAAACTTCCTTAATCTAGGAGAAGAATTGGGAAACAACATAAAGGCCACAGAACTCCCAAACAAGGTTGACCAAAAGCAATCTTCACCATGATGTGTGATAATCAAGCTCTCTTCAGTCAAACATAAGGAAAAGATCCTTAAACGTGCACATGAAAAAAATCAGTTGGCATACAGAGGAATGACCTCTGATCATCTTGACCTCTCACAAGAAACTCTACAGGCCAGAATAGAATGGAGTGACATATTCCAGATTCTAAGAGGAAAAAATTTACCAGAGCAGAATAACGTACCCAGCAAAGCTTTCCTTTATCTTTGAAAATGAAATAAAATTCTTCCACAGTAAAGAAAAGCTCAGAAAATTAGCCTCTTCCAGACCTGTACTACAAATGACACTTAAAGATGCTCTCTTGACAGAGAAAAGGAATAGCACCCACAAAACCAAAGACAAATGTGAAGAACATCTCAGTAAAATAATCACAGAAGACTAAATCAGTTCACAACCCATTGCTAAATTACAGGACCTGTTTATATTAACTCTGAACGTAAATGGCTTAAACTCATCAATCAAATGTCTTAGATTTGTAGACTGGATTAAAAACACAAAACTCATCTATTTGTTGCCTACAGGAAATACATCTCACCAACCAAGATCAGTGGAAACTATCTCATGGATTTTGATGTTTTTGTTTTTAGTTTCATTTCTTCAAAACACATTTTTTACATTAAATTATTTAATGATTCATAGATTGTACAGTAGCATCATTTCCTTCAAGAAGGTTCTTGATTTACTTTCTCACTTCTTCAACGACACATTAGTCATTCAGTAGCATGTTATTTAACTTCATTGTGTTGCTAGTTTCTATTTTTTCTTCCTGTTGCTGATTTTGTTTTATGGCTTTTTTGTTTCTGTGGCTTTTCATTTAAGGGGATGTATAGTAACTGTGTAGTGGAGACTATCATAGCCAGTGGCATGTTGTTTAACTTCATGGCATTGTAAATATCTGCTTTCTTCCTGTTGTTGATTTTGTCATGGCTTTTCACTTGAGGGATTTTATAGTGACTGTGTAGTGGAGACTGACAATCCAGATGTGAGGATACTGTGCAGTGTGCATCTCTATTTCTGGATTGAGGATGGTTTACCAGTGAAATTGTTAGATGTGTCTTGACAATGTGATGTTGGACTCTCTGCCATTGTCCATGCTCGCAATTATGGTCTTATGACTGTTTATTAGGAACTATACTGTTGTAATGATATAGGGGAACTCAGTGGGGGAGGGGACTTGAAGAGTGGGTAGGAGAAATCCCAGGGCCTATGGCACTGTATCACGAAATGATAAGAATATGATAAAAATAATAAGGGAAAATGTGCAAAAATTTAGCATAATTTATTAAAATGTTTTGCTTTCCATATTAAATACATGTTTTGCTTTTACTGAAAGTGAATTGATTCTGTAAGGATGAGTCTATACCTGGACTCTATTATCATATTATTATAATCTAGTGATCTATATATCCTTATGGCTGTAGCACAATGTATAAGCTTTGTAATGAGTTTTGAAATCAGATCAATTTAATCTTGAAATTTGTGTGTGTGTGTGTGTGTGTGTGTGTGTGTGTGTGTGTGTTGCACAAGTGAGAACAGTAAAAATGAGAGAACAATGATACATCCATCCCTGAATGAGCTGTCCTACATGGGCTAGAGGTTGCCTGTGAAATACAAAACATGGCAGTACATCCAAGTATTGTCTTTGGGAAAAAAAAGATAGCTGTCCTCAATTTTTTTTTTCAGAATTGTTTTGAATGTTTCATTTCCTTCACACATTTATGTAAATTTTAGAATCAGCTTGCCAATCTTTTCCCAAAACAAAAAATATTACACACATTATGATTAAAACTTCATTCTATGTATAAATCAACTTGGGAGAATTTGATGTACTAACAATTTTCTTCCCATGTCTGTTCATTTATTTAGTGCTTTAATTTATGTCAGCAGTATTTTCCAATTTACTGCATACATACTTGTTGGCAAATTTAATTCTCTGGAATATTAGACACAATGTTTTGACACTATTATAAATGATGTTTTTAATGTTTAATGTTGCAAGTATAGAAATATAATTAATGTTTTATATTGAACTGCATCCCATGGCTTACTAATGTTACTTATTAGCTGTCATAATTTTGCTTTGTAGAATCTTTAAGAATTTTTGTATGCACAAATGTGCGGTTATAATCATCTGAAGATAAAAATAACTTTAACTCTGCGTATCATATTTTTATGCCTCCCCCTCTTTGTTATAGCACTAGCTATGACCATGAATTAAATTTTGAATTGAAGTGACAACAGACAGTCTTAACTTAAAAAGTTAAACTTTTTATATTTTTAATTGTGATGCGAATTGCAAGCTTTTTACCACTGCTCTTAAGAGATTATTCACAGAAATACAGACATTGAAGGCAGTTCTGCTGAGGGCTCAGAAAGAAGACAGCAGTAAGGAAAGTTGTTGTCGTTTTAGAGAATACATCTTCAGCATAAACATAATTGTTCCTGGAAACATGGAAAGGTGCTCTTGTGAGATCCTGGAAATGACGAGCTCATTATTAGACATTGGAGCAAATCCAGTAGTTGTTATAAATGGGTGGAAAACTTATCTGGAAAGTGTTCTGTTGGTTAGAAGACAAAACTGACAGAAAGTAAACTTGATTATGCAGCTGAGGAAGTTTCCAAGCAAGATGTGGTAGCTGCAGCTTGATTTTTGTATTGCTGCTTATAGCAAAATGTGAGAGAAAAGAGATAAGTTGAGGCAAGAACTAATGCAAGGATCCAGTGCTTGATGATTTAAAAAAAAAATCTCATTCTGTCCAAATGGCGTGTTCTAGAAACATGTCCCTGGGCCAAGAGACAACTTGATGTACAACTGTTTTTCAGACATTCAATCAATCATCTCCCGGAAAAATGTTATGGAAGATCCTCATATGTCAGGAGCCAGAAAAGATCTTTTTTAAAGATTTATTTTATTGTATTATTTGAAAGGCAGTTACAGAGAGAAAAAGAGACAGAAAGAAAGAGAGAGGAGAGAGAGAGCGAGAGAGATCCTGCATCTGCCGATTCATTGCACAAATGGCCAAAATAGATAGCACTGGGCCAGTCAGAAACCAGGAGTTTCTACTGGGTCTCTACATATGTGTCATGGCCCAGGAACTTCGACCGTCCTCCACTGCTTTCCCAGGGCAAAAGCATGAAGCTGGTTGGGAAGTAGAGCAGCTGCTACTCAAACTGGTACCCATATGGGATGCTGACACTGCAGGTGGGGGCTTAGCCTACTATGCCACTGCACAAGTTAAGCCTCTGCCTGTAGCACTTGCATCCCATATGGGCATTGGCCATTTAGGCAGTGAATGAATAGATGGAAAGATTTTTATCTGTGCTTCTCCTTCTCTCTCTGTATCTCTGTCTTTCAAAAACAAATATCCTTTAGAAAAAATAAGTTTATCTTGGTGCAAAACATAGATTTAGTTACCCTCTCCTAGCGTCAACCCATGCAGACCCTACTGTTGCAGGTATTTGCAGAGTGAACTGATACATGAGCACACATGTTTCTCTCTCTTCCAACATTTTATCTTCTTTGTCTCTGCCTTTCAAATAAAATAAAAAGGTATTTTTTTTTAAAAAAAAAATCAGTCTATTTTTAAAAAGCTATGTTAGACTATATATAACTGACAAACCTAATAGAAGTAGATAAACTGCCAAAAACTGTTAACAAAGTAAATGAGAAAAGTTGAAAAAGGGTGTTGAATAATAAGGGTGGATATGACCCCCCCAAATGAAACACATGTTATAAGCATATACTCTGCAAAATTCTAAATCCAATGACTTAATACACTTGTGATAAACTACTGAACACAGCAGTAATCAAATATAGTAATTGAAAATGAAAATAACAATAAAAATCTTTTACCCATGAAATTAAAGAAGATAAAGAAAAGATAAAATCCAAAGTTGGCAATGAAGGGGGAATGAAATGAGTGTTTGTCTATATTGCCAGTGGAAATAAAATAAGAACTAGCTTTACAAAAGGAATTTGGTAATATTTAATAGCAGTCTTAAAAAAATATTCTCCTTTTCCAATCCTGTATTTCTGTTGGGGAATGTGTCCTAAGTAATAATAGTTCTAAGTGGAAACAAGCGCACACAAAGAAGTTCAAATTTTTAAAAAGTGAAAGCATCTAAAATGCAGTAATGTATTAATATTAATGAATCTAAACAATGAAATAGCATGCCACTATTAATAATATTATAAAGAAGTTAAATACCAAATAAACTTGCTGATTTTGCTTTTTTGAAAAAGATTTACTTATTTTTATTGGAAAGGCAGATTTATGGGGAGAATCTGAAACAGATCTTCCATCTAGTGGTGCAGTCCCCAAGTGGCTGCAATGGCTGGAGCTGAGCTGATCTGAAGACAGGAACCAGGGGCTTCTTCCGGGTCTCCCATGTGGATGCAGGGCCCTAAGGCTTTTGGTCATCTTCTATTGCTTTCCCAGGTGCATTAGCAGGGACCTGAATGGGAAGTGGAGCAACTGGGACATGAACCAGCACCCATATGGGATCCTGATGCTTGCAAGGTGAGGACTTAGCCACTGAACTATTGAGCCTGATCCAGTTACTGGTTTTCAAGAGCAGAAGCAAAGTTAAACATGTATAGAAGATAATCATATTAGACTTCATGGACATAATGAGTAGGACGATATTCACAAATCTATTATGATTATTATTGTTAGAAACAGAAATATTGACTGCTATATTTTTTCCTTCAACTTCTCTGTAACTTCCAAATTTTTGACAATGGACATGTGTTATTTTTATAAGCAGATAAAAAAGGCCTTAACATTTTACAACAAAAGAAAGACAGTTGCCAAGTTACATTTCTTGTAAGTAATGTCTTATAAGATGTCTTCAAAAATGGATCTCACCCTTGGGGTGCCCAGAATAATATTATAGGTCATGCATACAGATTTTTAACTTTTCTGGTCAGCAGTCACATCAGTAATGACATTGTCAATAATTCCATTACCTTTTGAAGCTGATGAGAAAACCTTACCAAGTGATATGATTTCCAGATTGTAATCGACTTGAAGCAAGTGCAGTTCCTTTCCTCTGGTTCTTATCACGTCTTACTTCATTTTTATTCTTGTGCCTGATTAGCCAGTCTGCAAAATTCCTTACAGTAAGACCTTTGTTAGGATACACAACTTAGAGATGGAAGAAGTGCTAACGAGTAGATTGGAACATAAATTCACTACCTGTATACATCAGGAAACATCAATCAACTAAGTCTCATTATTTTTACTTGTAGAAATGAAGATAATAAAGTCCTCTCCTGGGGTGGGCTTTGTGTCTCATCGAGTTAAGGTCCTGCTTGGTATGCCCACATCCCATACCAGTGGTTCACGTTCTTGCTAATCCTCTTTCAGTGTAGCTCCCTTCTAATGTACTTGGGAGCAGTAAATGACGGCTGAAATCAGTCAGTCCTGCCACTCGTAAAGGAGTCCCAGAAGAAGCTCCCGGCTTCAGCCTGATCAGCTCTGGGTGTCATTTCCTATTTGTGGAATGAATCAGTACACAAATCTCTTTCTCTCTCCAACCCACAACACTTTGTCTTTTAAATAAATGAAATATTTTTATTAAAAAAAGACCTATTTTCTTAGAATTTTCTCTGTTATCAAACAGATACAAAAATCTATTAATTAGTGAGTATGCAATGAACTATTTTATAGTAGTAATATTTCATTAATTGAAGGTTAAATAAATATTTCTTGCTGACTGATAGCAGGCATACACAGTGAAAATTACGCAACCAGTTAAACTCTTTGGAAAACTAGGAGACCATTCCAGAGAGATATATTGTAGAACATTGTTGTTTACATACTTTCTACTCTCCCAATTAATATTTTTGACAAGTCGCTTAGAGAAGCAATGTGTTCACCTAAAGATTGGAATGATTCAAGAGTAGCAAGCAAACTAAAGAGTGATTTGGGAGCCACAAGAATTTTCCTATACTGAACTCCACTCTCCCTTACTTTGCTTATGGGAAAAGTAACAAATACATTCATGGAATCCTGAAATGTCAGACATAGGCAGAAATTTGAATATATTTATATCAGCCCCTTCCATAGTAAGGGAAGTCATGCATAACTCAGGGAGAAGGGTGCGGTGTGGAGACAAGACTAGAAGTCAGCTCAAACACCTTGATTCCCAGTTCAACCACAACGAAGTCCTCCCCAATGCTATATTTCATGAAAAGATGCTGGCGCTTCTCTTCACCTTGCTGTAGAGAAGGACACTGAGGCATAGGAGGAAGGTGTTATGCCCTAATTGCACTCTCCCTACCCCCCAAGTTCATTTACACATGCCCCAATTACCTATACTTCAGGATGTAACTATGTTTTTGAAATATAGTCTTTAAAAGGGTCATTATCAAGGGCCAGCACAGTGGCTCAACAGGCTAATCCTATACCTGCAAGTGCAGACATCCCATATGGGCACTGATTTGTGTCCCGGCAGCTCCACTTCCCATCCAGTTCCCTGCTTGTGGTCTGGGAAAGCAGTGGAAGATGGCCCAAACCTTTAGGATCCTGCACCCACGTGGGAGACCTGGAAGATGCTCTTGGTTTGGGATCAGCTGAGCTCTGCTGTTACAGCCATTTGAGGAGTGAACCAAAGGCTAGAGAGGGTCTTTTCCTCTCTGTCTCTCCTTCTCTCTGTAAAATCTGCCTCTCATAATAAAATTAAAATAAATTTTTTTTTAAGAAAAGGGGAGGGTCATTACGTTAAAATGGAAAGCTTATATCCTTAATCCAAAATTGTTTGAGATCCTTCAAAACAAAGGAGGTTCGAACACAGACACACAGAAGAATCACCTGAAAATACAGTGGAAGGCTAAAGAGTTCCTTTCATGAAAGCAATCAACCAGTTATTTCCTCCGTTCTTTCTTACTGGTCCAAAACAGCTATTAAGATTTATTTATCAAGTTTTTTTTTTATTGGAAAGGAAGATTTACAGACAGAAAGATCTTCCAGCAGTTGCTTTACTCCCCAAGTGGCCACCCCGACTGTAGCTGAACCAATCCGAAGCCAGGATCCAGGAACTTCTTCCGGGTCTCCCACACAGTTGCAGGGTCCCAAGGCTCTGGGCCATCCTCTACTGCTTTTCAAGGCTACAGGCAGGTAGCTGGATGGAAGTAGGTTGCCAGGATTAGAACCGGAGGCCATATGGGATCCCAGCGCATGTGTGGCAAGGACTTTAGACGCTAGGCCATTTTGCTCGGCCATGATATTTTTGTTTTTATCTTCATTTCTTCAAATAGTTATTTTTCTCTTATCAAATCCTTCACTGACTTGTAGATCACACAATAGTATCATTTTATCCAAGAATCTTTTGTGTTTTTCATTTCTTTATTGATACGTTAGTTATTCAGTAGCATGTTTAACTCTAAGATGCAGTGAGCTTTTTGTTTTAACTTCATTTCTGTTATTGACTGTTTCATGGCTTCTCATTTAAGGGAATGTATAGTGATGGTGTAATAGAGACTATCATATCCAGATGATATGCATCTGGATATGCATCTCTACTTCCAATTCAAAGATGAATTCCCAATGAAACTGTTGGATACATCTTCACAATAGGATGCTGGATTGTCTCACATTGTCTGTACCAGCAATGTCAGGACACATTTAAATAACAAACTGATAGACTTATGACTGCTTATGAAGGGTTATACTATTGTAATAATATGGGAAAAATCAGCAGGGGATAGGAGGGTGTAGGGAAATCCAAGACCCTATGGAATTGTACTATAAAATTCCAAGAATGAAAAAGCTACTGACATGCTCCTTAACTTCTTTCTTGCTTAACTTATTTCTTACTTTATTCTTTACTTTCTCTTTTAAAAAATATTTATTTTTATTCGAAGGGTAGATTTACAGAGAGAAGGAGAGACAGAGAGAAAGATCTTTCATGTACTCGTTCACTTCCTAAGTGGCTGCAACTGCCAGAGCTGAGCCAATCCAAAGTCAGGAGCCAGGAGTCAGGTACCGGCACTGAGCTCAGATGCCCCTATTGGGACCAGAGTTGGAATTCACAGAGAACTGAGGCTTAGAGCTGTTCAGTGAATTGGGTGAGGCCCTCAGTTACTAAATGACAGAAACAGGATGAAAGCCCACAATTTAGGAATTTAGGCCCTGGTGAAATGGCTCATTTGGCTAATCCTCTTCCTTGCAAGCGCCAAGCTATGATAATAATAATGCTGAATATGATGGAAGTGAGATGAGCGTGATCTGCTTTTCTTTTTCTTTCTTTCTTTCTTTCTTTCTTTCTTTCTTTCTTTCTTTCTTTCTTTCTTTCTTTCTTTCTTTCTTTTCCTTCTTTCCTTCCTTCCTTCTTTCCTTCCTTCCTCTTCCTTTTTTTGGTCCATTTTTAAATCTTTCATGATTGGGTTTTTATAACTAGCTATTTATTTAAAAGTCAGAGATGTGGGGGCTGGTGCTGTAGCTCAGCAGGCTCATCCTCCACTTTCAAGTGCTAGCATCATATAGGAGCACCCATTCCTGTCCTGGATGCTTCTCTTCTGATCCAACTCTCTGCTTATGGCCTGGGAAAGCAGTAGACAATGACCCAAGTCCTTGGGACCCAGCGTCCATGTGGGGACCAGGAAGAAGGTCCTGGTTCCTGGCTTCTGATCGGCTCAGCTCCAGCTGTTGTGGCCAATTGAGCAGTGAATCAGTAAATGGGACGTATTTGGCTGTCCTCTCTGTAAACCTGCTTTTCAAGTAAAAATAAATAAGTCTTCAATAAAAAAGCAAGCAAGCAAGCAAGAAAGAAAGAAAGAAAGAAAGAAAGAAAGATTTTAATTCACATTTGGTGGTTTTATTGATTAGGGAAGAAAATGGTCTGGCACAATATTGCATGAATAAGTGAATAAGCAATAGCAGAATAGTAATTCATTGTCACTAGCATTTGTTACTTTTTTTCTGTTATATAGTAACCATTCTAACTACAGGGTAAAAACAACGAACCATGATGAATTATATATTTCAAACTAAGAGTTTTGAAATGTATGCATCATAAAGAAATGATGAAATTTTAAGTTGGTGAATATTCTAATTACCCAGAGTTGGCCATTACTCATAAATTCACGAATCAAAAGACCACATTGTGGCTCTGGTGCTGTGATGTGGTGAGTAAAGCTGCCATCTGTAGCAATGGCATTCCATATGGGCACTGGTTTGAATCCTCGTTGCTCCACTTCTGAATCATCTCCTTGTAAATATGTATGGGAAGGCCTACAAAAAATAGTGTAAGTCCTTCTGCCCCTGAACCCATGTGGGAGATCCAGAAGACACTACTGACTCCTGGCTTCGGACTGGCCCAGCTCCAGCTATTGCTGCCAATTGGAGACTGAACCAGAAGATGGAAGATCTCTCTCTCTAGTCCTCTCTCGCGCGCACTCCCTCAGTATCTCTGCCTTTCAAATAAATAAATAAATCTTTTAAAACTCACCACATTGTATCTCACAGATATGTACAAATATTATGTGTCAATCAAAACATGAGAACATATTAGCAATTCATGTGGCATATAAAAGTTAGCCTACTGATTGAGATAGTTGCTAAGATACTCACATTCCATATTGGACTACTTGGTTTGATTCCTAGCTCCAGCTCCGGACTCCAGCTTTGTGCCTCCCTGGGAGGTAAAGGTGTCTCTTCCACTTACATAGGAGATCTGGATTGCAGTTCCAGCTCCTGGCTCCTGGCTTTGGTCCAACCTAGGCCTGGTTGTTGCCTGCATTTGAGTAATGAACCAACAGATGAGAGTGCTGTCTTGGGTGTTCTCTGTCTCTAGATTTCTCTGTCTCTTAAATTAGGAGGAGAAGAAGGAGGAGGAGGTGGGGGAGGAGAAGAAAGAGACAATGGATGCAATCAAAGCGAGAGTTTGGGGTCAAAAATGTCATCTAAATATACCAGACTCTAACGTAAAGGATTACCAGCATGTTAAGCCAAAGAGAATTATGTTAGCTAACCCAATAGGTGAATCATTTCAGACCACAATAACTGTCACGTTATTAGAATAAAAACTGTGCATATTTGGTTAAGTCCCAGATGACAGGTGACATTGTGGAGAAAAGCAGCACAAAAATGCATCTTTCCCTGGAGTTGTCACTTAACATTGGGTGATGCTCCCAGAGTGTATCAGTCATGTTTCTTTAAAATGTTTCTGTATTTTCTGATACTGTAACATTGTAGCACCTATCAGACATAAGGGGCATTGCCCTCCGAGGATTAGCTAATTCCATGAGAAAACAAACAACTTGGTGCAAACCAACCAATCGCAAGGCCATACCCACATCCACCTGCTTTTATCAGGGTCCTGCTGTTCAGAGCATGATCGCTCTGACCTCAGTGACTCCAGGCACCAGGGACAGGACAATCCTGTATCTTTGAGCCTGCCAAAATTATTGAAACCACTCAGTCTTAAAACTGCTCATAATTGTTCTTTTCCATGCAAACTGCAGCCACTGCTTTCCTCTGACTCCTTACATTCCATAGCACGTCTCCATGTGGCCCTTCATGACATGCTGTCACTGTGATCCTAAGGATCTGTGAGTAAAAACTCTTTCCTTCATGGTGGTCATTTCTACATCAGTGTTTCTATCCACACCTCACTCAGCTCCAGATCTCAACGACCTTTGAAACCAAAGAGCTGCCGAGTATTCCAGTCAGGGATTCATGATCTGGACCTTCTGACTCAGGAAAGCTCAGCTAACCTAGTTTTCTGCTGCTCCAAGCAAGTTTTCCCTTGCTTTCTTTAATGTTCTGGAAATGCATATGGGTGCTTGAGCTATTCAATGTATTAGACTTGCAAAAGTGATGTGAGATCTTTTTCTTGTTAGATTTATGTCTATTTTTGTATAAAATGAGATAATCAAATATGTCAAATTTGCAAATGTGATTTGAATAAGCTATGACAATGTGATTTAAAATGGAATTGGTGTTAGATATTTGGTAGCATTTTATCTGTCACATATATGACTTAAGAGAGCATTAATTAAATAACCAACTAAAGTGATGTTTCTTTTTCTTATAGAAAAGCACTGTTTATAAATAAACCTATAGGATGAGCTTTAACGTTTTAAGTAACATTTTTGTATCTTACTTTAAAAATTTACTAAGAGGGTAGGTATTATGCCATAGTAGGTTAAATCACTGCTTGGAAGACCCACATGCTGTACTGGAATGCCAGTTCAAGTCCCAGCTACTCCACTTCCCTTCCTGCTTCTTGTTAATACGTTCTGGGAAGCAACAGGTGACAGCTAAAGTGTTTGAGTTACTGTCATCCATATTGGAAAACCTGAATGGAGTTCTGGACTCCTGGACTTCTCCTGACCCAACTCTTGCTCTTTTAGGCATTTGGAAAATGAGTTAGCAGATGGAATTTTTAAAATTAAAATTAAATAGTAAAAAAAACTGATTGATAGAATGGTACAAAACATTGGCAACTCATAGATCTAGTGAAGGGTTAATAGCCAAATATATAAGGAACTCATACCAGGCTCTTGACCAGGAGTAACATCCCCCTACGCAGTAAATGCCAGCTCACAGAGCTGAGTGGTATTTTCTGAAGTAGCAAGCAAGCCTTTTTTAATCTCTTGAAACTCAGTGCAAAGGCCACAAACTGTCCACCGAATGCCCCTTAGAACTAATTTCCAATGGCTGGCATTCCAAGCACAGAAATTCAGTCCCTCTCCCCTTCATATGACTACATCCTCCCAATTCAGTGCTGTCACCAACCTCTGTAACATGGTACAGTCCTTTAGTGGAATCTCTTCATCTATGAAAGATTATCTGGAGATTGACAAAACTCTAGTGTTATAAAGAAATATAATTGAAGCATTTGGAAAAGGAAAAGAAAGAATCTTCATCTCTACTTTACATCATTCAAATGCAAAAATGCATTTAGGAGAAATTATAAACCTAAATATAGCACCTAGAACCATAAAGCTAGTGACACTAGTAAGTGAAAATGCTCTCAAGATTTTTTTTTGGAAATGTGAGAGGCTATATCAAAGATCAAATTTTGAATAAATAAGAGATAACAGCTTGGAATGTATGGAAGCAGATGCTCTCCAGAATCAGTGTCATGGTTCAGCAAATTAAGCCACCACCTGCAATGCTGGCAAACTTATCCTAGCCTTGGCGGCTCTACCTGCCTGATTATGAACCCTGCCACCCACATGCGAGGCATGGTTCCTGGAGTTTCAGGTTCCTGGCTTCATCTTGGCCCAACTCTGCCTATTGCAGCCATTTAGGGTAGTGAACCAGCAAATGGAGGATTTTCTCTCTCTCTCTTTCTCTCTCTCTCTCCTCTCTGTCATGCTAACTTCCAAACACATGCAACTTTTTTAAAAAGAATATTTGCCAAGATGGTATTTGAAAGTTGGAATTTGGTGTTTAATATAGTCTCTTTCATTTCCAAGAATCCAAAATTGTAGAAAAGTTCACACTTACTAATGCTATCCATAAGGAATTATAGTGGATCTTAGATCAGAGGAAAAAATAGTGTTACAAGGGGTTTTATGGAGACAGTTGTTGAAACTGCTGGCATTGAGCTGCTTTTTAGTATTGACTACATAATTTTTAAAGATTCATTTATTCAAAAAATTTTTTGAAATATTTATTTTTATTTGAAATGCAGGTTTATAGAGAGGAGGAGGAGAGAGAGGGGAAGAAAAAATCTTCCATCTAATTCACTTCTCAAGTACAAGAGCTGAGCCGATCCAAAGCCAGAAGTGAGGAGCCTCTTCTGTATCTCCCACACAAGTTGCAGGGCCCCGAGGCTTTGGGTCATCCTCTACAGCTTTCCCAGGCCACAAGCAGGGAGCTGGCTGGGAAGTGGAGCTGCTGGGATACAAACCGGTGCCCATATGGGATCCTGGTGGTAGCAAGGTGAGGATTTAGCCACTAGGCTATTGTGCTGGACCCCAGAGTATATGATTTTAACCCGGATGTGTAAACGCAGCTCTTTATTCTTAGAAATTGTATGTTGAAATATTTATGAACATAAAGATATTATTTATGCCATTTACTCATGCATATATATGAGAAAAACAGCATATTCTTAATAATAGGGAAATCTAGGTGAACCAATAATGAACCCTCTTTGTACTTCTATTGCAACTCTTCTGTGAGAAGTTATTGGAAAAAAAAACACTTTGAAAACCAAAAAAAAAAAAAAACTTGCATAAAGTAAATGGAAATCCATTCTACTAAGGATTTCCATTCTCTTGGTTCCTAATTCTGCCCTTGACATGATCTTTCCAGACATATTCCTTCCACTAAAATATAGTTTCAAACATTAGTATTAAAATGTCATAACTCTGTCAACATTTTTCTCACCAGACGATCTGGATGAGGATTTCATCTTCCTTCTGACCTTTGTCCCCTCCCTGCTCTCAAGTCCTTCTCTAATCAACATAGATACATACACATACACCATATATCTATATTTATATGTATCCATATATATACATACTAAAGGTGACATCTAATTTTGAGAATCAGTGTTAATTTCCACATGTACAGACCCATCCATGTAAATAAAATGAGTTCTTTTTCCTTGTTCAACAATGTCATGGCTTCTCAGTGTGAGTACAATACAGTCTGTCACCCACTGTGCTAGCAAAGAAAAGCTGCCTAGCAAAGCATTGTTTCATTTGGCAAATCCATGAGATCGAGGAAGCCTCAGGAACTCACAATGTATAGAAAAGGGAAGAAATAAGACCTAAAAGCTTGCCACAGAAATGGTTGCTACGGTGTGATGTGCTTGTCTCCACCCCTCTTTTCAGAACCAGGGGGATAGAATCAACTGTGCTAGGTTTCTCTAGTTCTTTCTTAAACGAATGAATGAGGCTGTCCTGAAGAGAATGCTGACAAACGAGTGGCTCTGTCACATAGCCTGGGGACACAATAGAACGTTATGAACCAAGATTGCCATAAGCTCCAGTCAATGCATACACACAAGAGAAATCTGAATCCAGAAGATGTGTATTCACATTTAAAGTATAAATTACATGAGTGCTATGAGACCTACCTGCAATAGGCAGGTATGTTTGACATCACCAGAACTTCGCTGCGGTAACCAAAGCCCCAGAAATTTGTTTTTATTAAGATGCTCCCAATCTGCCTGTGACTGTTTTCCCTGGGCCTGATACAGGAGGCTTGAAATACAGCTAGTCTTTGAACCAGCAACCACCTGCTTGATAAAGAGCTCTTGCAAACTCTGTTACAGCAGACCATTAGCACCATCTAAAGGCGACATACCAAATGTCTTGCCAAAGCACATGTTGCTCAAAATGCTGTTAGCATTAGCTGGCGTGTGTGTGTGTGTGTGTGTGTGTGTGTGTGTGTGTGTGTGTGTGTGTTTTAATGACACACAGAAAGAAAGAAAATAGGACAGGGAGCTTTCATTCATGGGTCCACTCCACAAACGTCCATATCAGTTTGAATTGGGCAGGGCCAAAGGCCGGAACCAGTAACTCAATCCACATCTCCGATGTGGGTGGCAGGAACCCAACTACATGAGCTATGCATCACCTGCATCCCCCAAGGATCTGGAGTAGAACGAAGCTGGAATTAGGAACGAGAGCCACAAATCAAATCCCAACACTATAATCTGAGATGTGAGCTTTCTAAGTGACATCTTTTTTGGTTTTATTTTTATTTTCTGAAAGACAGAGACCTAGAGACAGACAGAGAGATATTAATCTTTCCCAAATATCTGTAACATCCAGGTTGAAGCCAAGAGCTCAGAACTGAAACCTGGCTCTTGCCAAGGTATTTGGGACCCAAGTATTTGAGCCATCGCCTGTTGCCTCTGACCATACACATTAGCAGGAAGCTGGAATTGGAAACAGAGTCAGAACTTAAATCCAGAAACTTAGATATGGGATACAGGTGACCCAAATGCCATCTTACCAGCTGCAACAAGCACCTGCCCTTTATGGTATAGTTCTGCTGCCACTCTGAAAAGTTGTACTTACTTCTAATGAAACAGTAGGCCTGTGTCACACACTGCATGTTATAGTCCTGGGGAGGTGCATGTAGCACTTGTCTGAAACAGGAAACGTTACACTTCATGTGTATCAAAAGTTCTCTGTTGACATGCTTTCTTGTGTAAGTACCCTGTCATTCTTCAGTTTGGCAAATTCACTGTCAGTGAGGCAATGTGAACTTGGCCATGAGCCCAGAGGTGAAGATACTTGAGGGAAGGGTAGGGCAAGCATCCAACATCGTTAACCTGGGCCTGAGGGATGAGACCAGTCCTGGGCTGGTACTGCCTTCCTATGTGCTGGGTTTGTGACTTAATGCCTCTGAGCCTCTCGTCTATAAAATAAGACCATTCAATTGGCTCAATCTCCAGAGGCCTCTCCTGTTCTGTCATCAGTGGCCCTGGATTATGGGAAAGGTGATGAAATGGCCTGGGCCCTGACTTCTGTTTCATAGTATTGCAAGGAGGAAACTAAAGAGCTCCAGGCAGGTTCTACACAGTTACTAGATGCAATCAGTTTTCATTTGAATGCTCTAGATTAAAGTGAAAAAACAAAAAAACAACATCTGACTTAAAATTTCCTTGGGAAGTTTCCAGGAGAAAATGTTTAACTGGAGTGCTCCTAAAGACCTTTTTTTTCTTTGGCCCTGACTGAGCCCTGCTGTTGTGGTCTTCCAAGGGCAAAGTGCCTTGTCTGAGGGTCAAACCTAGATGGGCACAGAGAAGGAGACTGAATGGTACAGAATGGGGAAAAGCCTTAAACTTTAGTAGACAGAGATTTTTGGTCCAACTTTGTCCCTATCCCTTGATGATGAAGAATCACATCACCTCTCTAAAGTTTGATTTTCAAGTCTAGAAAATGTGATTAATGGGATAAGCATCTGATGCAACTGATAAAGTTGCAGTTTGGGATATCTGCATCCCACAATCAGAGTGCCAAATCTCTTCTTCCAATCCAGTGTCCTGCTAATGGATTCTGGGAGGTCATGGAAGATGACACAACTGATTTGTTCTTCCCTTTCAGCCGTAAGAGAGACCCAGATGGAGCTCCAGGATTCTGGTTTAGACCTAGCCTCGCCCTGGTTAGAATGATTATTTGGAGATTTGGAGAGTGATTAGTTGATTTCTCTCTCTCTCTCTTCTTTTCCAATAGACAAAAGCAAATAATGAAATTTTTTACAAATGAACAAAATTTTTAAAAATACAAGTAACAACAAAGTTATTCTAAGGATTAAATCAGATAGTACACGTGTCATGTCTAGCCTTGTACTGGATGCAGAGAAAAGATGCTATGAGTGGGGCCTACAGAATAGGCTAGTGGCTAAAGTCCTGATTTGATACTATGCATTTGTGTGTTAAAATATTGTACTGCATTCCATAGAAGATGCACAGGTATTACATGTTAATAAAGTGCTTTCTTAACTAGAATAAGGGGAAAATACCCACATTACTAAGTTCTTCCCTAGATTTCTGATTCACCTGACAAAATGGTGCAGATCCTTAGATATTTTCCCAGCCTCCATCAGGCAAGCTCACTGAATAATTGAAAATGGCCCAGGGCCATGACCTGAGACACTCCCAATAAAAACATCTCTTCAACTAGAGCAAATAAATGTCCACAGTTAACAAGTCATCCTTTTCGGTTAACATGCTCTCTTTTTAAACTATGAATTTCTGTGGAACAAAGCTCTCTGACAAGGGAGATCTCACTCCCCTCTCTTTTAACCAAACTAAGATGATGATGGCTCTCCAGGCCAGTGGATTAGAAATAAGACAGGATGGGCCCCATGTGGTAACCTAGTGACTAAAGTCCTTGCCTTGCATGCACTGGGATTCCATATGGGCGCCGATTCTAACCCTGTTGGCCCCGCTCCCCATCCAGCTCCCTGCTTGTGACTTTGGAAAGCAGACGAGGACTGCCCAAGTCTTGGGACCCTGCACCCATGTGGGAGACCTGGAAGAGGCTCTGGGCTCCTGGCTTTGAATCAGTGCAGCTCTAGCCATTGTGGCCACTTTGGGAGTGAAGCATTGAACGGAAGATCTCTCTGTCTCTCCTCCTATCTGTATATCTGACTTTCCAATAAAAAATAGATCTTTAGTAAAAAAAAAGATGCTATGAGTGATATCGGTGGTTTCTTATCATAAAAGCAGGCTCTCTTGTTTGAGACCACACTGTACACAAAGCTAAACTGTAGGCTCTTGCTCAGGAGCATAGGCCCCAGGATACATTTCAGTCTCAGGGATCACAACCACTAGCCAGCTTCCATGTAGGCTAAGGCCTTGCCTTTTTTACCCAACATGTTTGGTTTCCCCTGCTCTGGAGGACCTGCCATAGGCCCTGCCTTTGCTTGCCTGATCCTGCCTCCATTTCCAGCACAGTTGCCTCTTGATACCAAGGTATCTGAAGCTCTCTTTTGATGTTCCTGCAACTAAGCAGCAATTCTGCCCCATTGTTACATAATAAAGTTAGCTGTGTTCTGAGATTGGTCAAAACAATATATAAGGCGATTACTAGATTAGTCCCTTTAAAAAAAATTACGTGACTTATGCACAATCCTTGAAAGAGGAAAAGAAAAAATGGAGAAACCCAATAAACAATTTTCTTTTCCCAGGAGTGAATATAAACCAAGACCAGATCTGTTTTAAATCCCCCGTCTTGAGAAGACATGTGAGAGGGTGTGTAAGAGAATGTTCATGACTCAGGATGAGATTTTCATAATCTGGTCTAGGAAACTGAGAAGTGAAAGCTTATGTGATTTGCTTAGGATTGCATAGCTGTTAGTAGCAGTGCAGGAGGGTATTTCAGATTTTCTGACTTCCAGAGATTGCTTTGCAGGGTCTTGCTTTGCAGGGTCACAGTGCCAATAAATTCTGAAATGTTTACATAGCTATTGCTTGCCATGTACTAAACTGCTTTATCCGTAGGTCACAGGCCCATTTCTTTGGCTCTTAAGAC
This sequence comes from Ochotona curzoniae, assembly GCF_017591425.1. Taxonomy (NCBI): domain Eukaryota; kingdom Metazoa; phylum Chordata; class Mammalia; order Lagomorpha; family Ochotonidae; genus Ochotona; species Ochotona curzoniae. The sequence continues at coordinate 11,650,618 of NW_024465023.1, read as the reverse complement.
TTGTCCTTTTCTTTTTGTGATTACAATTTCTCCATGAAATCTCAAAAATAATTTTTAGACCAGATTGATATCTAAAACACTCACACTGTATGCAAAAGAACACAAGCTAATTTGAAGTTTGAACCAGGAGATTCATCTGGGTCTCCCAAGTATGGGCAGTGACCCAAGGACCTGGGCGATTTTCCATTGTGCATCAGCAGGTAGTTGGGTGGAAACTGGAGCAGCTAAGCCTCAAACTGGTGTCACAGGTGGTAGAACTGTTATACACACTCGAGCAAGAGAGCTGCCCAAGTCAGAGTGAGTGGAAGAGCTTTCTCCATCTCTCCTATCCTCCTCTGTAATTCTACTTTTCAAACAAATTTTTAAAAGTAAATAGTTTTAATTATTTTGAAAAGTTCATGTAAACACATATTATGAAGCAAAAAATGGATTTCAAAAATATTTTGCACAAAAACTAATTTATTTTTAAATTACATTTTCCATGAACTTCTTGAGGTCCTTTAGTGTGTTTCGACAAAGCTGAAAGAAATAACTGAAAGCAAATCCATGCCTTAATTCCTCCAAGGTCACAGCAAAAAAATCACTACTCAGTCTTGTAGCCAGAATGTGCGTACAGCATGCTCTACCTAATATTGTGTGGTATAGATTAGCACATGTTTGAGTTTTGAAGTTCAGCCACTATCCTCAGGACTAGGAAAAGTTAACTGGTCTCTCATGCTAAGCTTTTGGGGAAAGATCAGGAACTTAACCATATGTATAAGAGAAAAAGTTGGCCTGAAAAGCTGGAATCTCAGGAAAATTAAGTTCATAAATCTCTCTTTCACTGTACTGTGGATGCCTTATTATTAAATACTTATAAAAGATGAGGGTAAAGGGCTGGCATTCTGGCACAGCAAGTTAAGCTGCTGCCTGCACCGCTGACATCCCATATCTTAGGGTCCACTCAAGTCCCAGCTTCTCACCTGCCGGCACATACAAGGGCCATGACTGAAGGTGTACCATGCCAAAAAGGGCCATGGCACCTGTCTCATTCATGGGATATGGCATTGGGAGCAGGCCTGTTAGGGAAACTTGGGGAACTCCCCTACTAGGCTACAGTTCCCACCAAGGAACACAAGATCCAGGGCTGGGGGCGGGCCAGGCAAGGCAAGGCTGAAGCACTTCAACATTTGTGTGGGCCCAGTCTTGGGGCAGACTGGGCTGAGTCAGACCACAGCACCTGCTGGTATACAATGAGAGTCATGACAGGGTGTGGGCCATGCCCGATTGAGTTAGGCTGCCACACACATCAGTGAGCATAGGGCATGCTGGGCTGGATTAAAGCACCAGCTAGCATGTACAAGACCTGGGGCTGGGAATGGGATTGGTAGAACTTTGGGCATGCCCCTGCTAGGCTACAACTCCCATTGGTGAATGCAAGATCCAGGGCTGGGTGTTCACCAGGCTGGGCAAGGCTGTAGCAATGGGATTGACTTGAGCTAAGCTGTAGCACCCATGGGTGTGCACAAGAGCCAAATGTAATGCAAGACTGGCCAGAGTAGTCTGTTGCACATGCCAGCACATGCAAAAACCAGTGTTGGGGGCAGGTCTGTGGGGAAGGTTGCCAGGGTCAACCCTACCAGGCCACAGACTGGTTTTGTGGTGGGCTGGGCTGAGCTGGGCTAGGTTACAGCATCCATTGGTTCATGTGAGAGATGGGACTGGAGGACAGAACTGACCAGGCAGCAGCATCTACCAGTTTGTGCATTGGCTGGTGTGGATGACAGATCGAACCTCACACTGCGCTGGCTGATGCACACAAGTCAAATCTGAGGTCAACCCAGATGAGGTTTCTTGGGAGACTCCCCAACTAGTTCACTGGACTCATAACCTGGCCATAGGGAAAAACACAATATATGTGGTCCAACTCTGGAATGCATGTGTCAGAACTCGACCTCTTCAGTTTGCTGATGCCTGTGCACTGGACAGCATACCCAAATGTAGATGGAGGACATGACAGATAGCTCATGAAGGCCTGCATGGAATCTCAGCTGCCTTGTCAGGGGTTGTAATGCAGAATGGGTTGGACTACTTCCCTGACCGAGCATTGCAACATGGTCCTTGGCCTGTGTATGCACTCAGGTGGACTTGGAAAACCAATAGACCTTGGAAAGATTTTCTCAGCCCTGGTGCAATGAAGCTGACAACCTTTCAGAACTGTCAAGACCACTGAAGAGACACCGTTAGAACACTCTCCCCCACATTAGGTAGTCCAAGATGACATCAAGTGGCCATCCCCCACTTCCAGGTACTAATGTATTTTAGCAGCAAGGAGTGGCCCCTTCCCCTTCCTTCCCTGCAGACAGGGGAAAAAATTTGAAAACATTTGTCCCATCCACCTCCATTCATTCCTGACCCTCTCCACCCTAATCAGAGACTCATACTCACATTCGTCCCTCTGAACTATGTAAGCAGTATTGAAAAAAAAAACCTATAAACAAAACAAATTCCAGCTGCTGAACTTCAAATCCAGCTCCCTGCTAACGTACCTAGGAAGGTAACAAATGATGGCCAAGTGCTTGGGCATCTGGTAACCATGTGGGATATCCAGATGGAATTCCAGACTCTTGGCTTCAACCTGATCAAGTTCTAGCCATTACAACAATTTGGGGAGTGAACCAGCAATGAAAAGTACTCTTTCTCTCTGTTCTCTCTCTCTCAAATAAAAAAAAAAATTTTAAAGGATGAGGGTAAAATCAATTCACAAGAGGCTTGACCTCAAGGATTATGGGTTGTCATACTGGCTTCTATGATGTACCTTCTAACATTATAATACATTTCAGCTTCCCTTTTTTCATGCGTTGTAAATAGAGAATGCAAGCAAACATTCCTCAAGCATTCCAGGAATAGTCTTTTTGACTGATGGATGTTTTCATTTAGTCCTCTCAGAATCCTTAGGGGTAAACACTAAAATAAGTCAAAATGGGTTTAATTTTTTAAAATATATAATGCAGATTCCATTGTAATGGAATATTCAATGATATCTGCATTCTCTCTGTTCCCAGAGCTATTTTGAGGTCTTTAGGGAAACTGAAACTCGTGTTCCTCTTTCTCAGCCTTGGGATGCTATCACGCAACTTCACCCTGCATTGTTACACTGTTTCCCAGCCCACTCACCCTATTCAGCATGTAAGATCCTGAAAGAAAAAACAGCAGTTCTTTCATTTGGCTAGAGGAAAGGGCAAAAAAAATGCCCAGGATTGTGGAGAGCAGGAAGCATGGATTTTAGAGAAGAAGATGATTTCCAATGCAATAGATGCTTGCAATGCCAGTGTCTTATGATTCTTTTTTCTTTTTTAAGATTTATTTAATTGTATTAGAAAGGCAGTTTTACAGAGAGAAGAGACAGAGAGAAAGATCTTCCATCTGCTGCCTCACTCCCCAAATGGCCACAATGCCCAGGAGCCAGGAGACTCTTATGGGTCTCCCACATGAGTGCAAGGGCCCAAAGACTTGGGCCATCCTCCACTGCTTTCCCAGGCCATAAGTGGAGAGCTGGTCTGGAAGCAGAGCAGCCAGGACATGAACCAGTGCCCATATGGGATGCTGGCACTTGAAGGTGTAGTATTAGTCATTGTGGTGTGGCACAAGTTCCTCTATGAATTTTTAGTTCTCCAAGCATATTCTGCTCATTTGCATGGAAGAAGCTTTGACAATAGCCCATGTAAATGGACTTGAAGTTATTATTTTTACAGTTTCCTAAGAGTCTGGAAGATAGTAATCATTTAATTCCCTCACCTCCATTCTCATATCTGTAGGGAGAAAATAAAGACTGGAGTTCTGGGTATATATTCTAGATTGACAAAGCAAATTGAGTTTTCAAAGCCAAGAAGAGATGCTTTAAGGCTAGAAGTATAATATTCACTTTTTGGTTAGCAATATAAAAGAACAGCCATAAATGTTAAGACTTTTGGCCAGCAGTTAATACTTCTGTTATAACCATTTAACTTTCAGAATTAAAACTTAGCTCTTCCTATGAGAAAATTTCTCTTCATGTAATAGTTGAACTTTCCATTTCACGCTTGCCTTCAACATAAAGGAGAACCTTCAATTTAGTGTACTAACTGACTTCTATCACCAGTAAGGTTAAGATCAAGGTCAAGGTTTAATAGCATTAGTTTCATTCTATTTCAAAGCCACAAAAACAAATTTAACCCTGCTGGCTTCCTAGGAAAAAAAGTGTGAATACAGTGCCAAAGAATGTACAAGACCATATTCTCTACAGGAAACTAATTCACAGGTTGGCTGTAGTAACAGCGGGTAGCACTTCATCTTTGGTTAACCAGAACAGCATGGCGTCCAAGTCACCCTGGAAACTGAGGTGTCCACTCTGGGTTAGCTTTGAGTTGTCCATAGTGGATACAGCACACTACCAGCATTGAGTGTTCTTGTGTTGCTCAGTGGTATCGTTGACCTTGGAGCACTGAGTACTCAATAGCACAGGAATGACAGTGAACTCTTTATCTTCCTGCTGGATATGAATATCTCTTCTCTTTTGGGGAAAACGAAGTGATTAGAAAAGGGTGACTATTTCACTACATATTGTCTAAGGAAGCCAGCAGGCATCAGATTTGTGTTTGTGTGATAAGCTAATGTCTGAGACTAATAATTAAACCTCATAAGCCTTTTGCTTGACCATTGGTTTTTGTTTTGTTTCGTTTTTAAGTTCCAGATGCATATTTAGCTCAACTAGACTAATGGTCTCAAAACTGTAATCATGGGGGAAAACCACAGGATTTGTGGTCTGACCATAGAATGTGTCAGAACTGGGCCTACTCAGTTCTGAAGCCTAGGCAGTGGATGGCATACCCAGATACACATGGGGAACATGTCAAACCCTTGAGTCCTGAAGATTTCTAGTACCATGGCAGAGGGTAGAGGGCAGAACAAATTGGATAACTCTTCTGATCAAACTTTGACTGCAAGTATCTGGATGGAGACTCTAAGGCAGACTGTGTCAGCCAACGGATCTTCAAAGGATTTAATCACCTTGTAGCAATGAATTCAACAACATTTCAGAACCATTGAAACCACTTGAGCAGAACCCTTGGAGCATGTTCCACATTGGGAACCCTAGGATGTTATCATGTGGCCATTCCCCATCCCCGAGTACTTACGCAATTAGGATGCTGGGTATGGCCTTCCCCCTTCTCTCTCCCCTTCCTCCAGATACAGGAAGGAAAAAAATTGTAAGCAATTGTCTCATCCACTTCCCCCATTCCTTGATCCTTCTCATCTTAATCAGTAGTCCACATAAGCATACCTCTTTCTCAACTATGTAAACATCATCAAAATTAAATCTATTTTTTAAAGTTCCAGATTTATATCTAGCCTTATAGTGAGATGCTCACATCTCTCAGTGTACCTGGATTTGATGCTCAGCTCTAGCTCTTATCTCTAGCTCTCTGCTTAATTCAGACTCTGGGAGGCTTTGTTAGCAGTTCAAGTAATTGTGTTCCTGTCACCTACATGGAGGACATAGATTGAGTTCCTGGCTCACAGCTTTGGCTCAGCCCAACTCTGCATGTTGTGAGCATTTCAAATAAATTCTTCCAATGCTAATACCACCATCATGTATTCTAAAACTTTATTATTCTTGTTTTTGAACCCTCCCCTTCATAGGAGATGCCCAAACGCTAGCTATGTGTATCTCAGAGTCTACATCACAGAATATTGAGTAGGAAAAAAAAAGTATTTGCACAGCTCAATTTTTGAAGATACTCTCTTTTATTTCAAAACATGGGAATAACTCAAAATTTGAGCCTCAAAGACCACAATATATTTGAACCAAATGTTCAGAAGATGAGCCAGGCTGCCATTTTGGCACAAGCTTCACACGGACAAGTGGATGTTAGAGAATGATGCCAAAGACATGGCTAAAGCTATAGCACACCCACAAATAAATTCGTACTTGGTTGTCTGTTTTGCATGCTGGAGTATGATGCATTCTCCGTGCCTCTAGTACACATATGCCTTTTCCAAAGTCAGGGCAGGATCTGTATGTGCGTAAGTCTTCAAAAGTCTGCACCCTTACAAAATTCTACTATAATTTATTTGCATGAGCTTTCAGGTGAAAAATTCTTTATGCCATCTTTGTTTCCCAAAAGTCATTCCTGAATAATAGTTACAACTGCCAAGAGTTCCGGATTCATCTAAGAGAATCATTTGTTAGTTATTTTAATGTCAGCTTGTTGTCTGTGAGTAAACCTGGCTAAACACAGCCATATGCTTGGGGTCTGTAGCTGGAAATTGGTAACCTTTAGAGGCAATAGCATACCTTAGACCAAAATGACAAAAAAAAAAAAAGATGTTCCAGAAAGATTTGAGATTTCCTGCTTGCCAAAGCAAATTCTTCCCTAATATGCACCAAACTGTGACAGCCTGACACACTCTTGCTTGGGGGCCTGCTTTTTCCCACTAATGCACAATGGCTGGAAACCCAAACAGTGTTCAGAGCCAACAAGGGGGTGGGAATAACTGAATCTGAGAGGGACCGAAAGAAATTGTACCAGGAAAAAGAGATGGGAACTCAAAATAAGTTCCCAGAGTAGCTCTCTCGGTCAAGAAATGTGTGGAGTTTTTATGACTGGAATATGCAGAATCCTGTGGGAATTGCTGCATCTTTTTTTATTTTGTTTTGTTTTCATTAACTCTTTTCTCGCCAGTTCTTTCCTGCTTGGTTGAACTGCATCTGCAGCTGTCCCATTCAATAGCCCCTCAGTGGCAGGCCTCAGGAGCTGCATTCCTCACAGTGACAGGACAGGATGTATCGGTAGGTGGCCGTGAGTCGCATGCCCCCTGAGCAGCGCAGTCGCAGGGCCTTCAGCTTGGAGGTCTGTGGCCGGCAGCAGTGACAGGAGGAACGAAAAGGTTGCTTGAGAACCGTGCTGAAGGACACCAGGGGCTCTGAGCGGGATGCCTGGCTGCAGTGCCCTTCACATCTGGCCAGGAGCACCATCTGGGGAAACAAGAGGAGGTGGTTACCCACAGTATGGCCAAGATACCCCAAAATCCCTTCAGAGACCCTAACCCTCTGACAACTTTTGTTGGATTCCACCAGTGCCTCCCAACCCTGACTTGGAAAAAAAGTCAACATCCAGGTCCCATTTCAGACTTTTTAAATTATAATCTCTGTGGGTAGAGCTCAAGACTGGTTGATTTTCAAACCTCTTCAGATGATTCTAGATGAAATCATTAGACCAGGTCCAGCACTATGAACTATGCATCCAAAAATGTATCAAATAGCAACAATAAAAAATTTCTCCTGCCAGGTGATGGTCTACCATTGGTCTAAAGCATTGAAGTTCTACAAGTAGCAAAACACAGAAAGTCATTCCAAATTGAAATTGAAGAATAATAAAGTAGAATGACACACAAAAGGAATCATACAGGGAATTATACAGGGAATCAGTAAACAAAAGGCTTCTGTTTCTGAAGAAGGAAATGAGACAGTTGAGTGATACTCAGGAAGGAACAGTCCATGTGATACAGCCTGAAACAAAAAAGGAAGTACATATAGGGCATTTTGGGGGCCTTGGGTGACACTATTGGGATTATACACTGAGGGAGCATCTCTGTCTTCAGAACCATTTAGGACAATTATTAGGAAGTACCCAGCACCCATTCTGACCAACTCCATTTCCAAAGGTTTGGGCTCGAGTGTGAACAGCCGTTTATTATTTATGGTGACTATTTACCAGGCGTTAGTAAAGAATCTGATTTAAAATTCCCATCATCCTCAGGGAAAATGTATGTAAGTGCACACTCAATATTTTGCATAGAGTCTAAGGGAATGACTAAAAGGCTCATTTCCATTTCACAAATATAAATTCTGGTATCCGAGGAGTACAAGTGGCAGGTGAGATGGAGTTGGGTTGTTTGATTGATATGGACCAAGCCAGGAAGGTTGGGGAACCTGAGATCACTGATCCCTATTCATGTGGGTGGGCTGGGCTTAGAGAACTGTATATTCAGTAGTGCAAAAAAAATGTTGCTCTGTGATTCTAGAACCAAGAATGACAATAAATGGAAATGTTCAAATAAAAGATCAAAACAAACATATATGTACATGAAACTTTTAACATTTACCTTACAGTATTTTGAACATTGACAGTTATTAATAAAAGCTCACTGGCCATTATCTCTGACATCATCCTATAGTGCAGAAATAAACACTCAAGGATTAAAAGAAGGAAGTGGCTGGCCCATCTTTTCAAAAAGGGAAGCAATGGTAATTATATATCATTAACATCATTATCTGAGAAAATGCTGCAGGTAAATGCAGCAATCACTTGACAACCATCAGGGAATTATAGGATTCTGGGGATAAGGGGAACAGAAGGGCTTGGATAAGATTAAGGTATGTTAGAACAACTGATTTACTTTCCCTGAAAGCCCATAAGCAGAAAGGAAATGACAGCTATAAGCTATTAGAATTTTGTTGAAGATTTTTGTGCTATCTTCCCAGTTTGTGACATTGATAGACATTTATTTCAATATGAAATGAGATCGATTTGGACAGATCATGTCACAGAGCATTAGTACAGAGATCAATCCCCACCCTCATCTCCCTGATGAGAAAGTTCAAGATCTTCCCCCTCCCACACCTGCCAGAACATGGGAAACTAGCTAGAAACTAGTTGGATGTCTATCTGCTTTGTATATATTTGTTGGGAGGTTAAAGGGGAGCTGGGGAGATAAGACTCAAAAGAATGGAAGGAAAACCACCTGGGTTTTGAGTTTTCTTTTGGGATCCTATCTTTTAGCCTCTGTCACTACCTCACTTGTGTTTCAGCAGTGAATGAACATCTTCTGATATCTTTCATATCAAGGCATCGTGGACTAAAACATGCATGTGAAAATGCAGGTCCCGAATGAGTATTTCTTGGGAAAAGTCCCCAAGATCTTGCACTTCTTTTAAGATTCTAGTTGATGTCAGTACTACTGGGTTAATGCCCAAAGTTAGAGTCAACAAGGATCTGGACTCATTCAAGTTTTAGGACTCTACTAGAGATGGATCACTAGATAGCAATGATTTAGTTAATAAGAACATTGATTGAATGGTTCCAATATGAGTTATTGCATTTAATCTTCGTAATAATCGGTGAAGAAAGGGTAGTTAATTGATAAGCTGTATTATTATTACGGATGGGGAAACAGTAACTTTGGAGAGCCCCAGTCACTTGCCCAAATTCACATATCTGGAAAAGATAGAGTTGGACTCAAACCCAGGTCTATCTAAAACCAAACTCCTGGTGGATGCTGTTGTAACACCTGTCCCCTGCTATGATGGTGTTTTTCCTGGGACGAGAGCCAACTCAAATCCTTGTCTAAGCTATACTGGCTTGGCTCTAGAACCCTGATTGTGCTGTTACCAGGAACCTATGAGTTTAACTTTTTCCTTATGGTCTTCTTGAGATAACAACACCAGCCTCAAATTTACACAGAATTCAAACACCCAAGAACCCTGACTAAGCATCGCCATTCATATCAAAATAAAGACCTGCCTGTCTTCATCCTTCAGCATCATTTTGGATTTACTCCAACTGAATGGAAAGCTGCCTTTGCCTAGGATCACTGTGCCCCCTATTTTCATGGCACAGCTGAAGCATCTTTCTTTTCTTAGGAATGAGATTCCTTCATGCTTATTCTCCCATTCTTTCTCCTACCAACAACTTCAATAAAATGACTGTTCAGCTCATCCTTAGGAACCAGGTCAACCTTTAAAGGGTCTTTGTCATGCTGGTGGAACCAACAAAATTACAGCTAGGGGAGCAAGAGGCATAGAGCCAGAGCCTTGTAATAGTGAATAGAAACTCAACTCACTCAGGTAACAAATCAAAGTGATGTCCAGAGGGGTTTCACATAGAACACCTCTCTTTCCTTTCTCCTGTTTACCTGTAAGAATTATGAAGGCCATACTGACTTATTCATTTTTTTTTCCTTTCTCCCGCCCTCCCTCCTTCTCTTTCTTTCCTCTTTTGTTTTCTCAACATCTTCAGCAGCACTTTCACATTGCAGGCATTCAGTATAAACTTGTTCCTTTTTTACAGACATCAAGTCAAATCTCTACAGTAGTTAATTATATTATCAACTCAACATTCTTGACCCTCCTCATTTTCTGACCAAATTATGAGCCTTGTGGGCAGCAGGAGGAGAGGGGTTGAGAGTTCAGGCTCAGGCTTTGCCATGCCAGGGCTTTTCTCCTCTGTGAATCTTTCTAGGCTTTGTTACTTAAGCCATCCACCACTTCCTCTTTTGTTCTTGCCTCTCTTTTTGTTCCCACTTGCTCTTCTATCCCATGAGAATTCAGAAAACCATGCCCTGGCTCCAATTCTTGGCTTTGGGCTTCAAAAGCCTGTCCTGCCAACTCACTTTCCAACCTAGGTTCCTGAAAATCCTTCCTTGGCCCAAGTGCTGAACTCACCCCTGCCCCCATTTAACCTTTCCTCCCTCCACTCACCTGACAAGAGGGGTTAGACAATCAGATCTGTGTCTCTTTTAGTCATCCTCTCCCAGCCTTGTCTCAGCCCATCCTGTGTTTAGCAAGCACCACAATGAAGTTCATTTCCCTAATCCCTTAAAGCTATAGGAGATCACAACAGTTATTGAGATTTAGTAGTGACTGAAATAGAAAGTGAGTCAAAACACCTGTCCTGTTTATAAATTCATCACCAAGATGGCAGCATCATTTATTAAATGTCAAATATCTGTTATATGTTGGACACTGTCCTGGCTGCTTTACATGTATTATTGCAATACTGAAAGCCAACCTTTAGGTAGACAGCTCATTTTTCCATGGGAAAGAAAATGAGACATTAAAGAATCACTTAGCTTCTACAAAAGTCATCTATTTGGCAAACTGTGGAGCTGGAATTAGAAACCAAGTCTCTGTCACTTCAAAGCTTGGGATGCCTTGATTCCCTTAAAGATTCTGCAGGGCCCAGCGTGTTGGCTCAATGGCTAAATCCTCGCCTTGAACGAACCACCAGCATCCTATATGGGTGCTGGTTTGTGTCCTGACTTCTCCACCTCCCATCCAGCTTCCTGCCTATGGCCTGGGAAGGCAGTGGAAGATGGCAAAAGTCCTTGAGACTCTGCACCCACATGGGAGACCTGGACTCCTGGTTCCTGGCTTTGATTTGGCTCAATTCTTGTTCCCCACTTTGGGGAATGAACCAACAGATGGAAGATCTTTCTCTCTGCCTCTCTTTCTCTCTGTATATCTGCCTTTGCAACAAAAATAAGTAAATCATGAAAACAAGATTCTACAGACAGCTGGTTGTCACTGATCGTTGACCTTTGAACCTATTTGCTTTTACATAGTTTACACACCCAGAATAGCAGACCAGGGTATCCCATGAAGATTGTAAATAAATATATGATTCCTAGCATCTTTGGTATTCATTCCCAGGAAATGCTATCACTTACAGCCACCAGGGGAGTCCTATTTGTGGCTACATAGTCCTGCTTAGTTGGACGTGGGTTTGCTGTTTTTCTGCCTGAGCTATTTTATCCATTTCCTGAGTTGCTAGGAGGTGGTAAGAGAGCCCTTTGTCTGGACAACTGCAAGATCAGGGATAGGGTGAACAGAAATTTACTGAAGGCCTCCAGAAAAGGCCTTCACTTCCATTTCATTTTCTAGAAAAAAAACCTGTTGAGTATAAATTACAATTCCTGCAGGCTGGTGCCATACCTCAGCAGGCTAATCCTCCACCTACAAACACCAGCATGCCATATGGGTGCTGATTTTCGTCCTGGATGCTCCACTTTCAAACCAGCTCTCTTCTTATGGCCTAGCAAATCAATGAAGGATGGCTCAAGGCCTTGGGACCCTGCACCCTTGTGGGAGAACCAGAAGAGGCTCCTGGCTTTGGATTGGTTTAGTTCAGGCTATTGTGGTCATTTGGGGAGCAAATCAGCAGATAGAACATCTTTCTCTATATAAATCTGCCTTTTCAACAAAAATAACCTTTTTTCGAAAAAACATACGTTTGCTGTAAGATCAGAAGTTAAGCCTGGACTTCCAAGTGTGGTTGCTGCATTCTATGTACATTCCCTCCAACATGAAGCTCCAAGTAGTCAGAGAAGGATGAATACTCCAAGGCTGCATTGCTATCTCAGCACTACATAGAATCGAGCAACCTACTGAGCACTTCTTTTGGGTTTCAGCTCTCTTTACTAAAAACATGACAACAACAATGCCTGCCATCACAGGCTTGTTGGTATTGATTAGCACACCTTAAAAGAGTACTTTAAAAAGTTCGTGAAAAGTACAGTTTTTAAATAAAATGTTTACTTTTGCAAAAAAAAATTCCAAACAGTTTTTTTTTTAAATAATATACATTTTCCCATGAACTCTGAAAATTCATACATATGGGTTTCACTTTTTGGGCACCAAAGCAAACTTCTGTCTCACTTGCATTTTCTGCAAACTGTTTGGTGTTCCTTCACAGTACAAGGTATCTGAGATATATAAGATGCTCACATTAACACTTTCGCAAGCTAACCCTTTCCTGAATTATACACACTGCCCTTCATCTGCCTTCACAAAGTCAGACACCGAATAAGAATAAATCAGGAAGTCTTAGCAATCTACAGGCACACAGCAGACATTTGTCTAGTAAACAGTAGTCTTTGGGACCCAGCGGCATAGCCTAGCGGCTAAAGTCCTCACTTTGAACGTTCCTGGATCCCATATGGACACAGGTTCTAATCCCAGCAGCTCCACTTCCCATTCTGCTTGTGGCCTGGGAAAGCAGTTGAGGACAGCCCAAAGCCTTGGGACCCTACACCCGTATGGGAGACCTAGAAGAAGTTCCTGGCTCCTGGCTTCGGATCGGCGCAGTACCGGCCGTTGCGGTCACTTGGGGAGTGAGTCATCAGACGGAAGATCTTCCTCTCTGTCTCTCCTCCTCTCTGTATATCAGATTGCAATAAAAATAAACAAATCTTTTTAAAAAAAGTAGTCTTTAAACACAATATTCACAGAAAGTTTGTGGAAAGATGAAAAAATCTCCCATAATCCCTTTTACCAAGAAGCCAGCTGGGTAGATTGTGACTGGCTCTTTTCTAACAGAATATTTTATCCCAAATCTCTAAAGGTGAGCAGGCTCACCAAATGAGACCAATAGAGAGAAGACTGGCTTGAGTTTGTGAAAGTGAAGAAGTAGGGAATACTTCTAAATGAAAAGCACCCTCCTCCCCGGTTATATAGAGAAACTAATCCATAAAAGGTCTTGGTGGATGAGATTCTTCCAGGCATATTTTATAGCCAAGAAAGAAAGGTTTATAATCACAAGCACCATTTACATAAGAAGATTGCTATCTTTGGGATAGCATGGAATGTTTGAAAACAGATTGTTCCCATGAAATGACAAACATTTCTTCTACTATCAAAATTTGGCAATGTTATTGACCCTAGTTTTGTGAAGGAAACAAAGGTGAACAACAGGAGTCTAAGCCTCTCGCTTGAGGAATGTGAGCTTGTTGGATTTGAGTTAATGACGTCTGTTAATGACGTTTCTTCTTTGACCTTCCCTTGGTCAGTGTGATAGTTGCCAAGGCATGCCTCCATCACTTTGCCTGATCTTTCCAGATCCTGTCTCGTGTTTAGAGATGCTCCTATTTCCTGTCATATCACTGGCACTCCATTTTAAAATAATTTCAATTCTTTTTTTTTTCTTTGGTGGGGGGAGAAGAAAGATTCATGACTATGGAAGACAACATAACAGAGCTGAAATTTATGGAAATAGAAACGGAAGGTGAAAAGAATTGTTCCAGTCAACCTTACTGGGGCCCACAGTGTCTGAGCAATCATGGTTGTAAAAGCACTTGTCAGATTTTTTTTCTCAGCATGTTTTAGTTTTCTTTTCCTAAGAAGGGGATTGTAGCCTTGCAAAAATTGACATTTATCTCTTTACTACAAAAACAAATAAAATCCCAAAAGTCTCTTCTTAAGTGGAAAACCTTTATTTGTTCCCACAGTCATAGGCCTTATTAATGGAATGGTTAAAGAAACTTGACTCAAATTTTGATTTCCCAAAATAAGACAACTCATCACCATTGGGCTATAAACATAAAAGTTATGGGAATTTTAAGCACAGTTTGAAATAAAAATGTTTTCAAATGAAGGGTGAACAGACTGACTTAGATGGTCTTAATTCAATTCTAGTGGTTGATAGTACAAGGGAAAAGGTCTTAATTATGCTGGCAATTTCACAAATACCTGCCATATAAGAAGGTTTAAGTGTTTTTTGTCTTGGGACTAAGAGTGAAAATCCCTGTTGTGGAGTTAAGCAAATTCATCTTTAAAAGTGTGGACAAATTTCATTTGTGTGATGATTTAGGGGCAGTGGTGGTTGTGATAATTCTCATTTGGAGTTCCATTCTAACCTCCAATACGTTTTCCTTTTGGATGGTCCATGTGGCTGGCTACTCCTGGTGGCCTTTAGAGTATAATATTGTTTTTGCGTGCTTTTCTTCAACATTGAGCTACAAGTTACCCCTTATAAGAAATGTGTAACCTGCTCCAAGAGTGAGTAGAATAAACAGTGTAAAAACGAGAAATGATCAACTTGCCAGCCTGTCTTTAGAAATCATGACCATATAAATATGGCTCAAGGAGAAAGGCCAGTTGCTATCTAATTTCACCAGGAGGGCCTTTGATGAGACCTCTATGGAGTAATTTGCATGCCTCAGTCACACCAGGTTACTTCTAAGAGCTCATAGAAAAAAGAATTAAAGGATAAATTTATTTGATATAAAATATTTTTAAAGTCATGCATAATTTATTTGTCATGTACAATTTTCATTAACTTTTTAAAGGATTTCTTTTTTATTGGAAAATCAGATTTACAGAGAGAAGGAGAGAAAAGGATCTATCCACTGGTTCACTCCCCAAGTGGCCACAATGGTTAGAGTTGAGCCAATCTGAAGACAGGAGCCTGGAGGCAGGAGCTTCTTTTAGTGCTTCCACATGGGTGCAGAGTCCCAAGGCTTTGGGCCATTGGCTTCTACTTCCCCAGGCCACAAGCAGGCAGCTGGATAGGAAGTGGAGCAGCCAGGACATGAACTGATACCAATATGGGATGCATGTGCAAGGTGACAACTTTAGCCATTGGCCTTTTGCACTGATCCTTCCACAAACTTTTTGGAGATCGCCTGTATTTTTTTTCCAACCCTCTCCTCCTTATTGCTGGTGGAAGTAGGTACGTAGACTTTATTTTCTTGAAAGCAACACTACCACTCCTACGTTTCTTTGCCAGGATCGAAAAATATCCTCCCAGTGGGTGAATGTGCTCAACAGGCTAATCCTCCACTTGCACTCTCAGCATCCCATAAGGATTCTGGCTTATTTCCCAGCTGTTCCACTGCCCATCCAGCTGCCTGACTATGGCCTGTGAAAGCAGTAGAGAATGGCCCAAGTCTTTGGACCCTTGCTCTCATGTGAGAGATCCATAAGGTGCTCCTGGTTTCTGGCTTCAGGTTGGCTTGGTACTGGCCGTTGTGGCTATTTGAGGGAGAACTTCCTCTCTGTCTCTCCTTTCTGTAACTCTTTCCAGTAAAAACAAATAATTTAAAAATGTACATGTGGCCAATTAGGCAGCTTTATTGACAGAAGTGTAAAGCATGATGGGAAAAGCATGAACCTGCCCACAAGCCTTGGGAGTCAGCCATATACCTCAAGTTTAGACCATGATCATAGCTCTCCTATCCTGGGCAAAGCAGTTTGGCAGCTCTGATTTTCTGCTACCTTCACAGAGACCTCAGGCTTACCTTTGAGCTACACTTGTACAATGGGTGACTGATAGAATCCACATAGTGGTGCCTCATGCAGCGTCGAGGGTCTGAGTCCACCATGAATGAGCTGTCCGTTTTGCTGTCTGTATCTCCCATTATTGCCAGCAGGGAGAGCATAGAGAAAGATGCAGCTAGTACATGGTTTCTCATTGTTGTTCTCCTGAAGAACAGTAGAGGGAGGCAGAGGACAAAATATCGGAAATGGTTTAACCTAGGCTCCAGATCCTCTCAGGGAAAGAGCAGGATCTGGCTGAAGCTTTCTGGTTGTCATGGTCCTTTGGAGGCCGCAGTTGTGTCTTATTCTCTGCAGTTGCAACCCATCTTGGAAGTATCTGCTGCACAGCTGGAAGGAAAACAGAAATTATTTTCCCCAGAAATGCTTATCCAGAAACACTAATGGGACCAGGGAGGTAACGGATAGAAAATTTCTTTGTCGTGTTTAAGTGGGGAAATGTCAGTTCCTAGAGTACCAATGAACCTAACATGTCATCTATTCCACTGCCTTGCCTCCACACCCTAGCATGGCCACTGTAGTTGACTTTGATTGTTATTGCTGGAGTCAATACTCCTATGGGGCAAGAATCATTTGAACCCCATGCAGTTCTGACCAGCACTGAATTGGGTGGTCTTGTCTTTATTCTTGATTGGTAGGGTCAGGAGGATTTATTCAATTTATTAGTAAGCTCTGGTGTCAGGGTCAGCTTACAGGGCAGAGAAGGGGCAGGTCCTCACTAATAAACACAGGACATGTCCCTAGGGAGCACATTTTTCCACATCCAAGTCCATGCTCACCCACCCACCTAGTTTTCCACTTTGGTACTCTGGGTTCATCCTGTTTTTGGCTTTAAGTACCATGCCACCCAGCATCAATAACAAACTGCATCTGAAATACACATTATACTAACTGGCCTCCAGCATGGTTAGGGCCCCACATGTGTATTTGCCTACAGAGTTGCATTTTTGCAGAGCCTTTGTGGCCTGAGCCCATGGTTTAATTGAGAAAAGAAAGTAGTCATTGGAGCAATGACTTACTGTTAAAATGGGATCATGCTGTAACCCTTCACTTTAATCTTTTAACTATACCTTCTTGGACAAAGGACTGGGGTCCGGAGATCTCCCCCAGATCACTTCATGAACACCCAGCCATGGCCAACAGACACCTTTTATCACCCCCAAAGACAGAGAGCATTACAAATATCTTCAAACATTTAGGAAAATTGAGGGCACCTGACATTTCACCCCAACCAAAAGGAACATTATAATTAAAGCTTTAGAAAAACTTTCAAAGGCATTTCTGATACAAGTTTGATTACTTTGCTCATGGTCCTTTTTCATAAAAACAAAACAAACAAAACAAACAAAAAACACTTCCTAATCTAAAACAGTCTGAATAGATGGGGCAAGGTTGAAATCAGAGGTTCAAGTCGGCATAAGCCAATTACTTTTGCCCTGACATACACACTGAGACCTAATTAGCTGTCTTGAATGAGTGGGACATGCAATTCTAAGTGGAAAATGGTGGGGGAGACCTCCTTGGCAATGGCAAGGCCTCAGTGCATGAATTCAGGGAAATCCTATGAACTATAGAAATAGCTGAGACCAGTAATGAGGGGATCCAACTGGACTCCACTTCCTCAGTGCCATTAATTAGCTAGAGGACCTTGCATGGGTCATTTAAGCTCTTCAAATCTATTTCTTCACCTGTAGAGGAGGGGAGTTGAACAAACAAAATACCGTCTGCTATCTTTGTTTTGTCTAAAAATGCCACCACTTCATAGCCATGAATTCAACTACCATCAGCTCCACATGCAGCAGCTAATGCTAAAGTTGAGGAGGTCCTACTGTCCCATTATTTTGCACCACCCTCCTTTATGTGCATGCTAATAAGAATGATCTCATTAGAATGAATGAAATCTGCGCCCAGTTTTCAAACCAGCAAAGGCTGCAGAATATTTCTTGCTTTTCTTTGCAGCTGCACAGTGCAGATCTCTCTACACATGTTATCCTGAAACTCACCAAGACTTTAGTGCAAAGAGCCAGAACTTTCTTGGAGTTGACGTTCAGAAGATGTCATTTTACTGACCATCTCCCAAGTTTCAGCATGACCAAATTATTCCAGTCGATTGGTTATCTGTTCTCTTTGAGGTCTTAATTAGTCTCAAAGAGGGACTTGATTAGATTTCTCCTTTCACCACTCCAATCTATAGATATTTTCCCCCAGGAATCCATAGCACAAGGATGAAGGGGAAAGCAGACATTCCAGTCCTGCACTCCTGGCTGCCAGCAGTTTCTCTTCAGAGGCATAGGCAGAAGGCATGGCTAAATGAGCACAGCAAATAAAAGAGAAAGACACATAGCACAGTGGCGAAAAGAAGCAGCATCAACAAGAAAACTCAGCACATGGTTATATGTTTGTATTTGCAGGTACTTCCATTTTGTCTACTGGAAAAAAAAAACACAAGATGTTTACAAAAAGTTTGTGGGAGAGGTGAATCATGCAAAACCATGCATGAATTTTAAACTTTTTTTGCGTAAAAATAAATTCCATTTTTCATGAATTTTTGAAAGAACCATCATCAAAGTTTGTTAAATCCGGAAGATGGAAACTCTCAATCACTTAAGAGAAATGACAATTTGACTATGAAGTATTTTGTTAAACCAAATATATTTATAAAGACTCAAAAGTGTAACTGTGGCATGGCTGTTGGGAACAAGCCCATTTTGGAAACAATGAAGTATAAATTGGCACCAATTCTGTGGAGGATAATTTGGCAACATCCTTTAAAAATGCAAACGTGTATAATTTCTGTCCAGCGATTCCACTTCCGTGATTTAACCTGCCTGGGGATTCACATGAATACTTGGTTGGAATAACATTATATTTGTGACTAGCACATATTATCCACTAACAAAGGATTAGGAAAATTCATACAATGGAGCACAAGACAGGGTCTTCAAAAATTTGTGCAAAATATACATGATGAAAAATGTGTATAAATGGATTTTATTTTTTTTAAGTGCACCAAAATTGGGATCCTGCGTGGTGGCCTAGCAGCTAAAGTCCTCGCCTTGCACATGCTGGGATCCCATATGGGAGCCAGTTCTAATCCCGGCAGCTCCACTTCCCATCCAGCTCCCTGCTTGAAGGCAGTCCAGGACAGCCCAAAGCCTTGGGACCCTGCACCCACATGGGAGACCTGGAGGAAGCGCTCCTGGCCATTGCAGTCGCTTGGGGAGTGAATCAGCATATGGAAGATCTTCCTCTCTGTCTCTCCTTCTCTCTGTGTATCTGACTTTGCAATAAAAATAAATAAATCTTTTTTTAAAATGCACCAAAATAAATTTGTACCTTTCCATTCCATTTCTCTGAACTTTTTGAAGCCCTTCTAGTCTCCCAGGTAGACTATTCTTGTACATGACTGCAACCTAATAGCGATATCCTGAATTACAAGTACAGTTTTTTAAAAAAAATGGTCTGAAGGATTAGTAAAAGCCACTTAAAGATATCAAATATATATCAATAAAGAGGTAATATCACAAACAATGCAACTTTATAGTCTGCTCTTTACTTTAGTGGCGATGAACTGAACGCAGAAGTTGTGTTGAAGAATCCAAGAGTGACAGAGGAAATGTTACAGCATCATAAAGATTAAGACATAGTTTTTCAACCTCAACACATGGAACATGATGCTTTTTGTTTGGTTTTGAATTAAACTCAGAAATTAAAATGCAAGCAACAGTGAACATTTGCCACAAAACTCACAATGCCCTGAAAACTAAAAGTTAAGGTATTATAACATAATCCTGGCTGGGTTTTTTTTTGTTTGTTTGTTTTGGTTTGGTTTTGCCTGAAATGTTAAAACTGTATGAACCAATATTGTTCTGCTCAGAAAGAAGTAAGAATCAAGTTTAAGAAAGGAACAAGGGGAAGTTGAGTTGTCTTAAATGGTGTGAGTTGGGGTGTGTACGGGTGAGAATGTGCTAAACACGGGTAGGCAGTGGAAGACCTCACAAGCAGGAAAATTTGGAATCAAGGGAACTCGCCCCACTGACATCTCCACTTCCTGGCAGCTTAGGAATATCTCTGCCTTGGAGCAGTTTCTGCCATTTTCTCAAAAGTAAATTAATTCCAGTTGGCCTTATATTACTTTTAAAAAATGTGTCATAAAACCAAACGTTGTTTCTCGAACTTAGGACATCAGCCCAGTCAAGGATGGACTGAATGAGAGAACAACTCTTGCTGAACTCCATAACCCTGCGGCCACTCTGTGCCCTGGGTAGTCTCTGACAAGTGGACTTGGCCCATGCACACAGCCCACATTCTAAGAGCTCTGAGGTGGAGCCTTTCCTGGCAGGAGAGGCACATAGGCTGGCGTGCCCGACTCTGGAGCTACCCTCCAAATGATACTAGTGGAAAAGAACAACTGGTGCCCAGATTTCCCCACCTGTCATGTTCAGGGAAATAACATAGCAGCCTCCTGGGTGAGAGGTGGTGTTGTGCCTGCAGATCAGCTCACTCTTGAGCTGACCTTCTGCCTGGCAGAGGGTAGAGGGTTGGTTTCACATAAGTAATTCCAGCAACAGGCTAAAATGAACAGTCTGTGCCAGCAATGGCCTTATTTGTGCTGTGCTTGCCAGGCAAAAGAGGACATGTTTTGGTAGCCCTTCTGTCTCCCTTGGCTGAAATAAGAAGACCAATGTGTGCACATGTTCCCTCCTGTAGCTCCTTTCAACAAAGATTTATTTAACATCTATTCATCAAGCACCTACTATGGGGTTTCTTTTGCAATAGCAGATAAATGATAAGGGTTGGGGTCAGGCAGTGTGGGCGGGGGGAGGTGGGCAGGGAATAGATGTTATCCTAGATCCCTCTAGCACCTATGAGCAAGAAGCGTTGGCTAGTTGTTTTCCTTGGTAATGTTTCTTGGATATATTGATAAACTCCCTTAATATTTAATTCATTTACAGCATGCAAAGCATCATTTCTAAGAAGACATAGTTAAGAATATAACTATGAATATAATATAAAGGTACAAGGATTTTGGAATTGAGACAATGTGTCAGAAGTAGTTGATGTTTACTATAGTTTTTTTTTTTTTTAATTATGCCATGGGGCTGACATAATGACTCAGTTAGCTAATCCTCCACTTGCATAGTATCAGGAATGCCATATGGGTACTACTTCATGTCCTGGCTTTCCACTTCCAATCTAGTAGCCTGCTCATAGCCTGGGGAAGTATAAGAGGATGGCCCAAATTATTGGAACCCTGCACTCATGTGGGAGACCCAAAGGAGACTCCAGGCTCCTAGCTTTGGATTAGCCCAGCTCCAACCATTGTGGTCACTTGGGTAATGAAGCAACGGACAGAAGATCTTTTTCTCTGTCTCTCCTTCTCTCTGTAAATCTGCTTTTCCAGTGAAAATAACGAAATTTTTTTTTAAAGAAAAGAATATTATGGCACAAGGCATGAATGGGGAAAAGATGGCCTCTCCCAAAGGAACTGATAAAAAAAACAAGCTATACAAGGGATACCAAACCGAAAAATCATAGAAAAGGCCTATTATGAGAAAACTATGCATGGACTTCCAAGCTTTTTGTACTAAATAAATTTGTCTTTAAGCCCACTTTCCACAAATGTTTTGAAGTCCCCACGTGTAAGTGTGGAAGAAAGTTGGCACTAGATTGCAATTCCTACTCTGGTTGGAAAAGCAAGAAGTTCTAGTTTAATCCAGGGAGTGTGAAGTGCTAAGTAGCCCCTTCCCAAGAACTGAAAGAATGCCAACGGGATCTCGTCAATTAGATGCCTTGGAGAATCAGTCAGATGCTTCTTCCCAAGGCACTGTGGCTCACAAACTATAAACAGGATGCTGGATTTTAGGAAGCATCTCATCTGCTCAATCAATAGTTTTAAATGTTCTTTGTTTGTTCTGTCTGGGAGAGCCCATGTAGTAACTAAGAAGCCTTGGCTGACCTAGAGGCAGCAGTACAGGCTACAAGCACCATCCAGCTTTCAGCTTCCAGCCTTACAACTCCAACTCTGTCCAACTTCACACGGTCAAGGGGAGAGGGCATGGCTCCTGCCCCTTTCATCTCACAAGTGCGTGGTCTGCAGGGCGGGGACATGAAAGGTGATGCTACCACAGCGCATCCTGAGGAGGCAGAAGACAATATCCCAGCGGTGAAACAAGTCTTCTGATCTATGATGGGACTCCCTGATCTCCTCCCAACTCACACTATTGACCAAGTGTGAATGAGCTCAGTGGTCAGAAAGATGGAGGAAGACAAGAGCTAGGAGAAGCAAAAGGGATGACTACAGCTGGGAACAGAGGCAATGAAGCACAATCTGGGGTGCTAAAACAAAAGCCTGGGAAGGGAAATATGTTGGGGTTAGGGGAGGGATGAGCCAACTGTCAAGTTGCCCCACCTGTGTGTGTGTGTCCTTGGCTTGAATAGCTTTCCTGTCTAGGGAGTGACTGAGTGGGAGGACTTGACCTTGGGGCTGACTGAAACTCAAATTCCTAGTTTTCAGACACTGTGAGAAATCCAGAGAAACCTCTCATTGTTTTCCTAACTCCCACTTACCTACATCTTTCATCTTTTCCTTCCTAGACTTGATGCTCAGCCCGTGTGGTTAGTGTCTCTCTATCCCCGCACTTTGCATTCACTCATCTGAAATATTGGACAACTATCTCACTGAATTCTGAAACCTAAGAGTATTCTATGGTACTCTGATCTGGTAGGAGAAAGGTTGGCCTAAGAATCCTCAAGTCTGAATCCTACTCCCTATCATTAGCTGTGTAGTCTTGAGTAATTCACTTGCCTTCTCTGTTGCTGTTTCCTCATTTACAAAATGAGCAGTTTGCTCTAGAGGCTTCTGCTGCCCTAAGCATTCCTGATAGTCATCTGTAACTGCACCCAAGCTTCTCAGAGTACCACACATGTATTCACCCTACCTATTCCCTAAGGCAAAATCTAACAGAAACAGTTCTTTTCCTACTCAATGAGCTGATGATCACAGAAGAATCCAAACAAATTCTAAGGCCATGCCAGAGCCAACCAAGCCAAGAGAATTTACCCCCTGATGAGATCACAATGGTGGTTCAAAATAAAAGTAGCCCTGGATAACCAATTGATTCAGTGCTTGCACAGTACCAACTGTGGCTTACAAGTGAATGAGATCCTGTTAACAATAGCAAGTCATTGGTGAGGAGATTTAACACATTCCAATTACTCTTAAAGCTCTTTTAACATTTGTGTTGCTTTTTTCCAATCTCCATCAAAGCATAGATCAGGAAAGGAGCAAGGATAATAATGAATCATGCCAAGATCAGATTTCTTTCATTTGATGATGATGAGGACACAGGCTGAGTTCAGCCTTCCTGTACCTTCCTTAGGAACGACTCTTATGGCTAAGGTGAACTTGAACTCCAGATCCTGATGCTCTGTCAGGGCCATCTGTGGTGCCCTGACTGCACAGAAGAGGAAGATTATTTAGAAAAGTTGTTGTCTCTGTAGATGGAGACTTAGTAAGGTATTAGTGGTCAAGACCAAGTTCCTGTATTTTGTAGAGCCTATAAAGAATCTCCATGCCTCAGGAGGTAAATTCCCAAAGCCCAGGGCTAGGCTGTGTGACTAAAAGAGATGATCATTGGATAGGGCTTTGGATCCTATACTGGGTATCATTGGGCTTCAGTGGTTTCTATGGATAGACTCATTCTGCGATTTTAACCATTGATTTTACTGACTTTCCAAATACAAATCTTGCAAACATTAGAAATGATCAGGTTTGGCTACTTGAGTATTGGAGAGCACTTTTCTATCAAACCTTTTCCCTCTGGAGGGCTTGGATTATTTGTGTACATCTAGCTATCTGATTCAAAACTGTAACTGATATGGTAATTAGCTGTGAGAAAATGCCTAGTGGTGCCCCAAATCAACACCAAATACCTTCCACCCTTTCATGAAGACAGAAGCCAAGTCAGGGGAGGGGAAACCATGGAAGAAGTATCAAAAGAGAAGAAGGAAGGGCTATTTTAATGTTCAAAAATATGCTAAATTTTTTTTGCAATTTTTGAAACAGAAATTCACATCTCCTGCTTTCTCCTAGGAGGGAAGAATTCCTGTGAAGAATGGAACCCACTCTATATTTCACCTCACATTAGATCATTTGGAAAGAAAACAAGAATTCTGAGATACCCCTACTGTGGGGGGGATTCAGACCTGTTCAAGCACATGAACATGCATCCACCTGGCAGATAAGCAAAAGTGGTCAGGTGTCCTGGGGATCTCGGCCCTGAAGCAACCCAACACTTGCTGTGCCCTTGGAGTGCTGACTGTGACACAGCACAGAGAAAGAGAGGTGACACATGTGCATACTGGGTCCAAGCTCCCTCTTCTCCTGGAGCCAAATGAATATGTTGGCCTTCCTTTGAAGTGTCAAGCAAAGTGTTTCCAAAGCTGCATTTGAAGCTCCTCATCCACAACAACGTTCTGGAATGGTCAGTACTGATCTCACCTAACAGCTGTAGAACCCTCACTCAGGAACCGGGCATAAACAATAAGAGCAACACAGTCTGTCCGTTCCCCTGTTTGATTTGCATTTTCTGTCTCATACTGGGATTGTATTATGGTACCTCACCCCTATTGCAGTCTGGAATACCCCTGCAGCTTATGTCAAGAGGGCAAGATTCAGATAAAACAAATAAACAAACAAATACACAAACAAAAAAAAGAATCACACGAAAATCCCTTTCCTGAAATGACTAACAACCATGAACTTGTGGGGCTTAGGATCTTCTGTTCATATTTTACTACAGTCCTGTCTTCTGATGGCAAACTCTCCTGCAACACTCCTATTCTGCTGCCTTTGGATTCCAAACCTTAAAAGAAAAATTGTCATTCTGCAGAGGAGCAAATTTTCATCATTTCGGAGGTGTGGGGGGAAAGAATCATAGAAATGTTTCACGTCCTAAAGCATCCCCTTGAGTTTTAAAAGGAAAATTGGATTCTGATTAAGGATTGGATTTTTTTTTCCTTATTCTTTGCAAACATATTAGGAGGGTTGAGGATGAGGAACGTTTTTTTTAACTTGAGGAGCTGACCTCTTTTCTCAGGTGAAGAAGGAAACTTCAAACCTCTTTTTGAAACTGTGCTATTTGAAAAAAAAAAATGAAAGGGCAGTGGCAGATTTTGAACATCAAAAATAATCCTTCCTCCTTCTCCCATGACCTGTTCTTTATCTATCTTATTATGCCTTGTGGATAAAAGCATAGATGGGGTCACTTTGGTTTGGGGCACTGTAGAGAGGTTACTCCCCCACCCCCCAAGCATTTTCTGACAGCTCATCAACTTTCTTGAATGTCTTAACCTGTTGCCCTTTCATTTTTAAGGGATACTGCAATTGGTTGGATCAGAGCTTGAAAGAACAAGTTGGGATTGAGCCAGACCTTGGAAGAGAGCAAACAGAAAAAAAAAAAAGAAAAAAAAACTGGAAAAAATTATTAGCTTTTGTGGAAAAAAGAAAAGGAGAAAAAAAGAAAAAGATATCTGTCTACTGCAAATCTTAGGACCAGTTTGAAGCTCCCAGTCCATGTTCATAGCTGTGTTTTGACATGTGAGTGAAATGGAGCCCAATTTGGACGCATTTGTGATTACAAGCAGGGGGAATATATTGCCCGATGAAGCTGCCCATTCTTTGAATCTCTTGAGTCAGCATTCTTTCTAACAAGAGCAGAGTTGTTCGAGATTGTAAACCCCATTGAGGGTGTTACATTCTCTCTGTTGGAAATGGGTATAGGGGATGGGACTCTTAGTGATAGCCATCAGGACCTGAGACCCTGTGCAAAGGGGAACAGCAAGCATGAATGGTGCCAAGCAAACCATTGCCAGAGACACAAGAATGAAGTTTTGCAGATGTGCAGGAAGCTGGCATCAGAAATAATGCCATCGGCACAACTGCCTGAAAAATTCCAGCATGTGGGTGGGTGTGTGAATTTGCAGCATGCAACCTGCACAATCAAGTAAAGGCTCATTTCAGTACCAGCTGCCCCTGCCCGGCTGTGTGCACATAAGGGTTTTGGAAGGACTTCTTGCTCAGCCTTTGTTTCCTCCTGGAATCAAACACAAGAAGTTGATGGTTGCTGACCTGATGGCTGAGGAGTGGGTACTACCCACTGGAAAGCTGCCACTGGCAGGGGCAGACTGGAAAGCAGGAATGCTCTTAATGTCCTCCCAAAGAAAACCTTTGATGGACAAAAGAGTGGTTGTATTTTTACCCTCTCCCTTCATGCTGCCAGCTGTCTTTAAATAGATCCTCTAGCCTAGGGACTTGTATGGAATAATTCATATTAAAACCCAAGAAGTGGCAGTAGGGAGCAGTTGATTATTTCTTCTCTTTCTTTATACCCCTCTCCCTTTCTCTCCCCATTTCCTTTTCTGTCTTGTCAAGCTAACAGGAAAAGACCCATTTTAATTCAGTTGTGTTAAATGTTTCCTTGTTGAGGCTTTTAATGAATTTTCACTCATCTGGAAAAGACAAGAAAAGCCTGCAAGAAAAGCAAAGGAATAGAAAGTCACCTTGCAGATAGTTCTTTAACACCTTTTTGGCCCTAAGGATCTCAACAGCATCCTTTAAAGATGCTGCACCAAGAGGGTAGCAAGAGACTCAGAAAATTGTAGCTGAGATCTGGTTCTTTCCATTTGCAACTACCAACTAAACAGTTGCTCTGTTGTTAAGACAAAAAGAAGAGATGAGAGAGAAGAAAAGAATGGAGGCAGAGGAAGGAAGGAAGAGAACAAGGAAGAAGGAAGGCGGAAAAGGGAGGAAATACAGGAGGGAGGGAGCAGGGAGATGACTCCTGTCTCCCAAATCCTCTGCATTTTTCATTCAGATCAACCCCAAATCCCCTTGCCATCTCCCATTCACCAAATGGATTTCATAAGGACTGTCAGGCCCATGCTGGCCGAATGAAAAGTCCTGTCTCTCCTTCTTTCAGGTTGGGGAGGAAGAATGAGGGAAGGATGAGGAAGGTGATAAGGTATGGGCCAAGGATCCTGGGAGCTTAGTGTCAAGTCCCTTGTCCTGACACGTGGGTGACCACATTTCTTTTCATGTAGGGCAAATGCATCTAGCCTTTCTCCTAGCGATCTCTCCCCCAGGCCCTTGCTGGAGATGTCCAGGTCACTGTGATGGTATGTTTGTCCCTGCCAACCCTGGGTCATTGCACCCCTGCTCTCAGCTGGCCACAAGGCTGTTCCCTGCTGCACGTGGGTTAGGGCTCAGGGTTCCAAAAAAACCCCCAAATCCTATTAGCCCAGCAGAGCTGGTGCCAGGAATGACATCCTGGGAATATTATGGAGATGGGCAGACCTCATGGGCTGTTCTCCACAGTGCAGGACCCAGGCTGCGTGGAAAACAGGCAGAGCAAAGAGAAGCTCACAATAGAAGGAGCTCAGGCACAGCGGAAAAGGGGGCGGGCCATGACCAGTGGTGAGCAAAAAGAAAAGAAAAGCCACATGCCACCCAAGAAGATTCCAGGGCGGGCTGGAGGAGGTGGCGGGAGGCTATGCCTTGCAGGAAGCAAGTACCCAGACATGGCACTGCCAGTCTAGCGGGATTCTTTTCTGAATTAGATTATGCGAAAGAAAGAGGGGAAATATATAGCCGGCCAGCTGTTCAAAGGCTTACAACCTTGCTTTTATTGTCTGGGTAAGTTGGTGAGGTGGGGCATCAGAGGAATTCCAAACATACCATCCCAGAGAAATTTTAATATGTTCCACAGTGTCATACACGAAGAGGAAATGACAGCTGATCACGGCCAGGACAGGCCACAGCAATTTCAGCCCTGGAGCTCAACCACCCTCCCATGGCCCTGCTTCCCCTGACTTCCTTATCCCAGAGGGCCATAGGCCTTCTTGATCCTTCCACCTGCCTGCCCATCTCCTCTGCTCCTGCTGCACTGAACAAAGTGGCATTGACTGACTCTCATAGGAAGAGGCAAGGATGGCACAAAGGCCACTGGCCAAGAAGCTGAGGATGGATAGGGTGAATCAGGCTTGAGAGGTATTTCAGCCAAATCACGGAGGATGGTTTGCTGATAAAGGATCCCTAGTGATGCTGTCTTCAGATTTTGTTCTCTACCTCCCACTCTACCGTCCTCTGTAACCTCATTGCATGATCAAGCACCAAACCGGGTCATTTGAAAGGAGTACTATGTGTGGTTCTGCCAGAGATCCGAATTTGGTGAACAATTGTGGGCAGCATCTTCCCAGGGGTCTCAGGCATTTAGGCCAGGTCCAGAGATTATGGATTTTGTCATCCATGGAGTTTGGGGGGGGGGGCAGGACAAGTAGGTGGTGGAAGACAGTGACTGTATCTTCCTCCCTGCATGTTTCTGATTCAGTGACTCATCAAGTTGCCTGATGTCAGCTGCTGAGTAGGTGACTCACACTCATCTTGGGGAGAGAAACAGCACGTGGCCCTTTCCAAAGGGTATTCAGAAGAGCAGAAGAAAGGATTAAACTGCTTGTTCTCCAGACTTCTCCCTGGACTTGAAAGACCCAGGCCAGCTTAGCTCTGTAGGTGAGCTCTACGCTGGAGTAGCCCATAAAGACTTAAGGAGAGCCCCTGACGAAGCAGAAAGAGAGCTCATTGATAAACAAGAGTCATTTTAAAGACACCTAGATCTGAGCAGCTACCTCAAATGAATCTTTTAAACAAGAACATCATTGCCTGGTTTACCCACTGGCAAAGCCCACTTGTTTTCCAAAGACAGGTTGCATTGAGAGTGAGAACTAGGGTGTGCCCCATTCGCCTGTACATCCATCAAGAATAGCATAGTGCCAGGCATATAGAAAATGCTTCATAAATATTTATTGATGAGATGATGGAATGAATAATTAACAAGCAAGAATAAAAGGTACTTGAATTGTGAGTTCCTAAAATAAAGGAGAAATGACCAGCCGCCGTTGGTGGCTGTAATTCTGAGAAACTCACCCCCCCTTTTTTTTTTATCAGGGGCTTGAGAAAATAAATGAGTTGGAAATTGTTAAATGTATTGAAAAATGATTTATTTTTCCCTTGAGGGTGTCACTGGAACTAGAATTAAGATTGAAAACTCCTCCGGCACATTTCCATCTGTAGGTGTCAGCTGCTTATACATAGTCCTAAGAAGGTCTGAACCGCTTCTCCTGAACCAAATGTGCTTCAAAATCAACGATGCAGAATTAGAGGCTATGAAAACTGGAGTTGGTTAATGCTTTGCTAACAACAGTAGTTTAAAAAAAATCCCTGTAAAATTGGATAACAGTAGGCTCCATAGTACCTTTCCCAGGCTTTCTGGAATAGTGAATTTCCCAGAGTTGTAAATTAACTCATTGCACACGTCAGAGTTGCTTTCAACAATGCTTGTTAGGCTAGCCAGCAGAGTAAAAGCAGAAAAGTCCCCCGGACACCCTGTCTGTGCTCCACAATGACAACCGAGCTCTATAAGATTCTAAAGTTTACTTTCAGAAACAAGTCCAGTGAGAAGCCAAGCAGCAGATATTTGCATCTGGTCGAAAGGCTACATTGACAAGCGTGCCTAGCTTCTGCAGGATCTTTGGCAGCACTCTAGCATCTCTATACTTCCAAATACGCCTGATATTGAAAGTTACATGATAGTGCAATTGGCCAAGGACAGCTTCTTATAATGAAAAGTCACTAGTATGAGAACTGAAGAGAGACCTGCCTGGCAGCAGCTATTGCTGTTATTAATGACAGTTGCAGAGAGCTGCACGTGGGACTACCATCTTGTCAGACAGCTTTCCTTCCCACACCTGAACCGCTCTAGACAGGGGTGTCTGCTTCTTTCCTGGAAACTTAGCAGAGCTCGTCCAATACAATGAGCCTCAGTTACTGTGAGTTCTAAGTCATTAACATTCTGGACACAATCGAACTTCCCGTTCCCCCAGGAAAGCACTGGTGCCCGGGCCTCCTACAGCTCAGTTGTTCCTTTAGAGAGAACACTCGTTTTCAGGAGTCAGCAAAAAGCCTCAGACTATCCCGCAGGTGTCTATAGGATTCGTTCCTACGGGTCCTGGTCCCCTGGGCTAGTGGGAGCATCCTTTCCCCCTGGCACTCCTGGGACAAGCTGACTACTAAAAATAACCCCTTGCAAGAAGGCCAAGGCAAACAGCATGCATTTCCTCGAATTTTTTTTTTTCTTTTTACCCAATCACAATCATACAGTAAACCCGTCCTCATCACCCTCTCCTCCACCCCGCCGCCCGCCCTCCACTACTACCACCCTCTTTGCTCCCCGGACGCATCTATGGCAGCGAAGTCCCGCGCGCGTTGGGAGAAAACGAGCTGGATTCCTGCAGCAAAGGCTGACACGGAAAGCTAGAAATAAATGTTGCCTATTGTTTGAAGTCGTTTTTGAGCGCTCCGGCAGAGCCCTGGCAGGAGATCAGCAGCATACATAAGTAGTAATAAAAGTAAACAGTGCGCTTTTAACCTCGTAGGCTCGCCTGTGTTCATAGTGCCCCCATTGTAAGTGGGATGAGGGCGGTGGGGAAGATACCGGGCTCCGTGAATCAAAGTCGGCGACTTGCTGCTGCGCTGGCCCCTTTCACAGGGTCAGATATAAGAACCATTACAAACTTACGTCTAACTACGCAGATAGTTTGCAAAGAAAAAAAAATCTCTTAAAGTCGAACCCAGAAGATATAATTTTTTTTTTCTCTGCTTCTCTGGGAGGCTCCCTGCTCCGCAGACTTCAAAGCCCCGTTCATTAAAAAAACACAATGCTAGCAGGCTACAGATTAATGCAAATGAAAGTAATGCAAATTTAAGTGGTATTTAAAGGTTGCCTCTTTGTCTGCGAGGAGGATGAAATGCTGGGTTTGGAAAGAAGTAATTTCCTAGGCGAGCCGTCAGCGCTTGTTTTCCTGCTTACCTTGGGAGAAAGGAGGGCTCCTTTCTTCTCAGACTTTTCTGAGAGCTAGAAAGAGGTCCTGTTACTTCCAAATGCTTTTGTTCTTCTGTCCCTCTGTCACATGGCTTGCCTTTTATATTTGCAACACACAAAAGTTAGGACTGTTGTTTAAGCGACACTGGGAGAGAGAGAGCGGGAGAGAGTGAGAGAGAGAGAGAGAGAGAGAGAGAGAGAGAGAGAAGCGGGGGGGGGGGAGAGAGAATGTCAAATGGAAAAGTGCCATTGGAGGCATATATCAATCAGGCGTGCGGCCACAGCGCACTAGCAAATGGGAATGCCACGGAAATGTGAGGCGCTCCTTATCGGCGACTCACAGCCTCTGCCCACCGCCCGGTTCCCTTCCACGGAGCATCTTAGCATGGGAACGGTTTAGAAGAGCAAGGCACGGAAATGTTCCCTCCCTTGCCTGTGTTTTTTCTTCTTCTTTTTTGATTCTGGAAATAATAAGAGGCTACGTAAATAGTCCCAGTTTCCTTTACTTCTAGAATGATTGATTTGGCAGGCACGCGGCTGCCCTGAAAGAGGTGCCAGTCCGCCACAGACATGCAGTTTTGCAAAGGGAAAGCCAGAGCGGTATTCTCTTGAACGACCCGGCAGCTGCCTGGGATGAAGTTGAAATTCGTAGCGAAGAGAGGAGAGAGGTGGGCATCAGAAATCTCTCTCCGGCGGCGCTGTGGACGCTGCCCGGCTTGCTCGCAACATCTGTGGGTGGTGAGAGTTCGCCCCCTATCCCTCACCCCACCACACGGAGGGGTACATTGCAACGTTTAGAATCAAAACTTAGATGCAATTTGGAAACCATAAAAACGTGGACTTGGGTGACTTTTTTTTGAGACTGGCAGGTAAGGCCACCTCCCCACCCCACAACTTGTAGAAAA
This sequence comes from Ochotona curzoniae, assembly GCF_017591425.1. Classification (NCBI taxonomy): domain Eukaryota; kingdom Metazoa; phylum Chordata; class Mammalia; order Lagomorpha; family Ochotonidae; genus Ochotona; species Ochotona curzoniae. The sequence continues at coordinate 11,618,924 of NW_024465023.1, read as the reverse complement.
GTGACAAAGTAACTAACTCTGTGAGGTTAGGTACTTGCCGCTGCCTAACACTGTGAGACCACAAAAGGAACTATGGAATTATTTCATAAATCTTGCCGTGATAAAACTTAAAAATTAAGACAGAAGACTGTTGACATTTTGTGTGTGTGTGTGTGTGTGTGTGTGTGTGTGTGTGTGTGTGTGCAAAGCACAAAGAACCACTCACAGGTATTTTTTTCTTTTTATGCCCAGTAGACTCGGCCATAGTGTACTTTGTTTTATTAATGGTGATGAAAAATTAAACTGAAAATCATTTTTAAAAATTCACATAAAACTAACGATATCATAAAATTTCAGAAGACGTTTCTCCTGGGATGCCAAATCAGTGTTTTTCAATGGTGTGAACCATATGTTATTCGTTAATAAACTGGTAATTAATTTATTAATTTCTCACAGCACCTTTCCTCTGGGCAGTCATTGATGTTTACAAGAGGCATCTTAGAGTTTTCACTTTTACCTCCAACCTTTTATAACCCCCTTCTCTTTGATTCCACCTGGAGTACTCTGAGCCGGCAAACCCAAAGAGAATCCACTGCCCAGGAGAGGATGAGGACGTAAAGGATCGGTTCAAAGCCTTGAAAGAAAACTTGGTACTTGGCTCGTGATCCTATTGGCTCAATGTCTTAAAAGCAGAAGATCAAAAAGCGAATGGAAATTGGGCCTTAAAAATGGAAATAATCTGAGAGGGGAAATGACTTGGAGCTGAGTAAGAGCCGTGGAAACAGCCGGGAATACGTTTTTCTGGCTCAAGTGTGTGGGTTAGATTGGGAGGGAGAATGAATTGCTTGGCCACCAACATTTGCAAATATCAGAGCTTGACATCCTCCCACCTTTTCATCGCACCCCCTTCTCACCGCCCCAGAAATAATCTCTGGCTTTCCCAACATGTGTGCCACACTCCACCCTGCCATCTTTCACCTTCCGATTCTCAGGGTGACCCTGGCTGTGTTGAAGCCACATGAAAAGGTGTGGTCCTTCCTCAGGCGGAATTTTCCAGCCTTCTACAATCTGCCCTCCTGAAAGAGCCCCACAGAAAGTGTGAAGATTGCAAACACATTGACTTCTTGGCGGCAGGAGACAGGCTCCCTCCCAGATGGAGCCCCATGGCTTCCTGCAGCCATTACGCTGTCATCAGGGGTGCTGAGAATACCATCTGCTGCCCCCTTTCAGGAGAGAGGCTTGGCCTCTGCCCCTGGGGCTCCAGGGGACCCTAGGTCTAAGCCCATCAGGAGGAGTCCAAACAAAACACCTCCTCTCATCACACCTCTGTGCTTCATGTGAGAGCGAAATATCATTGTACCCAGTTCGGCTCCTTAGCGGGCCTCACTAACTCATTCAGTTTGCTAAGAAGGGTCCCTTTGAAATTCCCATTCCTGCTAAAAAGGATGAGAATACCCCTGCTGTTATTTCCTCTGTATTCAGAAGTGCTTGCATGCAGAAGGAGACATCTATGGGCTGCATGCAAAATTCTTGCAGGGAACCCCTCCGAGCCTTTGATTTTTCTGATCCTGTCTTCAGGCTTTCTGGGGAGCCCTAATGGACATTCATAGAATTTGTTCAGCATCCTCTAAGACAAAGGATATCCAAGAGGCTTCCTGGTTTCACAACCTGAAAGAGCAGGTGTTTCCTCCCCTCTCCTTAGGGCAGCTGCAGAAGCCAGATGTGACCCAGTCTGGGTCACCAGCACCTAAAGCATTCAGCAAACATTCCCTGTGGTGACAATGACAACCTGGAAACTGCAATATCCATTGTTGTGGATAGCAGAGAACAGCCATGTGACAGCAGATGTCCTGAGGACACATGGTCCCCATGATGGCATCCTTAGCAGTCTGCTCTTTTTGGTTGTATCCGTATGGCCACCATTTTCTGGGTCTGGATCATTACTTTTCTTGGTGATTCTTTAAACCAAACCCACAACTCTGCTATGATCCTGCCAAGAAATTCCTTGCGGCTTTAATTAGCAGGAGCCAGGTTTTCAGGTTGGCAGCCAGGTGTCCTGACCTGAACAATTTTCCAAATTTAAGCAAGCACTCATCATTAGCATACAAATGGAAGTGCTCCTTCCACTTTCTCCTAGTTAGTTTCCCAAGCAAATAAATACCTTTAGGTTCACTATAGTTCTCTATTAAAACACTTGGAAAGTAGGAAAGTCCTGTGTACAAGATCTGTGCTATATGTGTGCAATACCATCCCACCAGCATACTCTACTAAGCACAGTTAATAACTACCTATGAGAATAACCTTTACTTGTTCCTGAATATGATAATATTCATTCATTTAAAGACATCTGCTAATGCTAACAAGTAACTGAATAATAGATATTTACTCTCTGCTGGTCTCTGTGCCAAATAGCCTGTAGGCATTCTCTCCCTCTCTCTGAGAGAGAGATAAAAAGCAGTCCTATAAGGTAACACTCTTATGCCTCTATTTCACAAACAAGCAAACCAATAAAAAAACAAAGGTTTGAACAAATTAGTTGACTTGCTTGGAGTTGACACAGCAAGCAAATGATGTGGACATTAACTTGACTTTCCTGTGCCAGAAAGCCAAGCAGTCAATAGATTAACCACTGTATGACGCTGCCTTCATTCAACAGAACTTTCTGAGCATCACCTTAATAGTAACACTCTGTTCTTGTGAGGCAGACAAGTAAAAGCAGGTTACTGGTCTGGTTTTTCAAGTGTTTATGATGCTGGAGAGAAGAAGAAATGTTTGCTTACAAAGACACTAGATCAGGGCCACAAGAAAAGCAAAGGATTCTGAAGGGGGAGTGCTGTACTCAGGGGAACTCCATTGTGTTTGTACTCTGAAGACAGAGAGGGAATCACAGGACAAAAGTGGGTTTAGGCTGGGCCTAGGTGTATGCTGCAATAAGCCAGGAGAATGAGGTGAGTAGAATGGTGTCAGGCTAGGGACCTGGGACCACATAATGTTAAAAGGAGGAAAAAGAGTGCAAAATCAGTTTGACAGAAAGGGAGAGGTGATAAAAGTGGGAAAGGAAAACTGAGGCTGAGAACAAAGGTAAATAGCACAACAGGGGTGCAAACAGGTACTTTCATTCCACCCACCCATGTATTCATTCAGTAAATACTCCTTTATGAAAGCAACTGGATGGAATGAATCCGCATTAAAACAACAACAATTAAAAAAAAAAAAACGGAGCAATTACATTAACAGCAGGTTAAGCCGTGTCTTAGGATGCCCATAGTAGAGTATCAATTTAAGTGCTACCTTCATTTGAGATCCACATCCAGCATATGCAGACCCTAAGAAGCAGCAGGTGATGGGTCAAGTACTTGGGTCCCTGCTACCCACGTGGGACCTGGATGTAGTTTTCGGCTTTGGGTGGCCTAGCCCTGGCTGTTATGGGCATTTAAGGAATGAACTGGTGAATGGAAGAACTCTTTGTCTTTCTCTGTCACGGTCATAAATCAGTAGATGAATGATCTCTCACATACTCTCTCTTTTTTTCTCTCCCTCTCTCTCTCTTTTTTTTTTTTTTTTTTGTCTTCCTTTGCCATTGTCATTTCTGGGGGCTTTGGCCTAGAGAATCTGTGATAGCACATGGATTCAATGGTTATATTGGAAGAGAGTGTCAGTGAGCACATATTAAAAGCAAACAATGAAAACCTTAAATATCAATGGCTTGAAACACAGGAAAAGTTATGGTGCTCACTCAAGAAGTGGGCAGGGGTTCTAGGGTTGGCACAGTGAATCCACGGTATCAAAAACCTCACCCCAGGGCAGGCATTTGTTCTAGAGGTTCAGATGTTGCTTGGGGTGCCATATCCCATATTGGGTGCCTGGGGTCAAGTCCTGCTCTGCTTCTGATTCCAACGTCCTCCTAATGTGTACACTGGGAGGGGAGGCAACAAGGCAACAAAATGAAGGTTCAAGTATAAGGGTTTCTGTTACCCACATGGGAGACCCACATGGGTATAAATCCCTGGTCTGACTTCAACCTGGCCCAGCCCCAACTGCTGTGAACATTTAGAGAGTAAAACAGTGGATGGGGGTTCTCTGTATCTCTCTCTCTCCGATTAAAAAAAAAAAAAACAAGGCACACACAAATGCATCTTTTTTAATAATAAAAAAGATTTACTTATTTTTATTGAAGAGGTGAATTTACAGAGAGAAGAAAAGACAGAGAGAAAGATCTCCCATTCGCTGGTTCACTTCCAAAATGGCCACAACAGCTGGAGCTGAGCCGATCAGAAGCCAGGAACCAGGACCTTCTTCCTGGTCCCCACATGGACGCTGGGTCCCAAGGACTTGGGTCATTGTCTACTGCTTTCCCAGGCCATAAGCAGAGAGTTGGATCAGAAGAGAAGCATCCAGGACAGGAATGGGTGCTCCTATATGATGCTAGCACTTGAAAGTGGAGGATGAGCCTGCTGAGCTACAGCACCAGCCCCCACATCTCTGACTTTTAAATAAATAGCTAGGTATAAAAACCAAATCATGAAAGATTTTAAAATGGACCAAAATAAGGAAGGAAGGAAGGAAGGAAGGAAGGAAAGAAAATCATGCTCATCCCACTTCCACTTGCATCATGTTCAGCATTATTGGCTTCTGTTCTCTTTAACAAGGCAGCTTGTGGATACTAGATAGCTGTTCAAACTAGAAATCGCCCTGAAATTGAGAAATCAAGACTCCAGGACAGAATTTATTCTTTGTGTACTTTCTCAATCAGGAGAAAGATCATTCCAGAACCTTGAAGACTTCCTGTTACAATCCCTTGGCCAGAACCTGACCACACACTCAGTCTAAGTACTGTCAGTAACCAGGCCCTTGAGACTGGGTAGTTGGCAGACCAAACACAAACTTTCTAGCAATGAAAGAAGTTGGATGGTGTTAGGAAGATATCCAGGAGCATTTGTAACAGTGAGACAATGTATGTACAAGGTAACTCTGGAGTGTGACTAATGCTAATGAAGAAAAAGAGAAGTTAACTAGTTAAGGGAGGTGAGATAACCAATCAGAGCTGTTCTCCCTGTGGAGGTGAAGTCTGCATTTCAATGCTGGGTGCAAACCTGCTGATCTGAAGTGCCAGGGAAGCTAGAATAGGATGAAATGGGCAAGCCCCAGGAGATGTTGTCAGAGAGGGAAGCAGAAGCCACATACAACTGTACCTTAGTATCCCTGAGGGACTGTTTCCAGAACCTTCCTTGGTTACCAGCCATTTGAAAATGCTCAAATACTTTTCCAAAAAAGATATAGTACTTGCACCTAACCTATACACATTCTCCCTTACAGTGTAACTCATCTTTAGATAATTTACAAGGGGCCGGCACCACTTACACTGATGGCATTCCCATATTAGAGCATCAGTTCAAGTCCTTGATATTTTGCTTCCAATCCAGTTCCCTGTTAATGTTGCTAGGAAAACAGCAGAAGATGGTACAAGTTCTTGAGACCCCATCACCCTTGTAGGAGACCAAGGTAGAGTTCCTGTCATGGGGAATGGCCATTTGGGGAATGAACTAGCAGACAGGAAATTTTTTCTCTGTGTGTTTTCTCCTCTCTCTGTTACTATGCCTTAAAATTAATCAACAAACAAATCTCTTAAGAGCCTAGATTACTTATAATATCTAATATAATGTGTTATGTAAACAGCATCATATATTTTTAGGGAATAATGAAAAGAAAAGTCTGCTGGTGTTCATCACAAAGTTTTTTCCCCCAACATTTTCCATGTTCCATTCATGTTTGGTTCAGTCTGTGGGTTATAGAACCCGATGAAACAGAGAGCCGACAGAGAGCTTTATAGGCTTGTGTAGGCAGCTTCGTGTTTTGTAATGGGTTGGATAGTATTTCATTCCAACCTACCACCAATAAAAAAGATATGTGGAAATGTTAGCATCTAGTAAAGAAATGATCAAGTTGAAGTGAGACCATTGGGGCAGCTCCTAATCCAAAATGTTAGAAATATGTTCAGAGCGAGAACAATGTAAAGAAACACTGAAAGCAGGTATAATATGATTGGAAAGGTGTATCTGCAAACCAAGAAATGCTGGGTATCACCAGAGGCTAGAAGTACAAAGGAGGATTCCTCTGTAATAAATGCTGGAAAAAATGCAATATCCTGCTGACTCCTTGATTTCAGACTTCCGCCTTCTCAAACCCTAAGATGATGATACATTTGTATTGTTCTAAACAACACGCATTTTGGAACTCTGATGTGACCATCATAGGCAACTAGCATAGGTCTGCTTGCAATTGGGTGGAAATCATGATTCCCATTTCTAGGAGCTTACTCTGACTCCTAAATGGAGATGGCTTTTGGACACAGGTGGATGTGGGGAGGGACAAGAAATTGCAAGAGAGAAGTCATTGACATCTCCTAGCAAGACAAGTTAGCAGCTCGCATCAAGGTTGAGATAGTGGAAATGGAATCAGGGCAATTTCAGATATTTTGGGGGAGAACAATATATAGACAAGAGTTGCTTCTGGATTAGGTGTGGCAACTAGAATAAAAGAAGAGAGGAGAGGAGAGGAGAGGAGAGGAGAGGAAAATGATCCTTGTTTCATCTTGGAGTAAGACAAGTGCAGATGTGATAAGGAGTTGAGTTTCAATTAATTTATTCTGTTTAGAATGGGTTAAGTTTGACATTCTTTTATGACATTCAAGTTGAAATATAGAGAAGGTGATTTGACATGTATGTCTTGATTTGACATATACATCTTGTTTTCAGGGGGCAATTTCAAAGCTAGAGTTATGCATTTGGAGTCTGCCAGCCTATGAAAGGTATTTAAAGCTGTGCAACTGATAGAGATCACCTAGAGAGAGAATCTAGCTAAGGAAAAGAGGAAGTAGGAAAGAACCCTGGAGATTATCTATTGAGTGTGATTGATATGAAGGAGGATAATGTTGTGGCACAGTGAGTTTAAACTTTTGCCTATGATGTCGACATCGTGCATGAATGCTGGTTTGTGTTCCAGGTGTTCTGCTTCTAATACAGCTCCCTATTAATGAACCTGGGAAAGCTGCAGAAGAATGGTCCAAGTAATTGAGCCCTTGCCAACCATGTGGGAAATCCAGATAAAGCTCCTGGCTCCTGGCTCTGTCCTGGCCCAGCCCTGTCATCACAGTTGCAAATGAATTAGTAGATGGAAGATCTCTCTCTCTCCACCCCCTCAACTATGCCTTTCAAATTAAATAAATTCTAGAAAAAAAGAGAAACCAAATGGATAAAATGACAACCAAGGGAGTAAGCTATCTACCATATAAATAAGTAGTACAATGTTTTTGCTTTCCAAACACAGAAGGTTGGTCCCTGAAATTAGAGAAAGGGCACTACAGCTTTATGCCTGAGCTCTTCACCCTTAGAAAGGAATGGAAAGCCTTAAAAATGCTGATGCCCAGGCAACCACTAAGCTAATTAAAGCAGAATTTCAGAATTTGTTGTTTGTAAAGGCTCTCCTCACGATCCAGGAAAGCCAAAATTGATAAGCTGGACTTTATTAAAATTAAAATTTTCTGCTCTGTGAAAACCAATGTCAAGGGAATTGAAAGAAAAGCCATTTGTAAACAATATAAGTGATAAAAGACTGTTGACCAAAATACATATAAAAATCTTTTTAACTCCAGAATTAAAAAATGACCAACTTGGGCCCGGCACGGTGGCGCAGTGGTTAAGGTCCTCGCCTTGCACACCCGGGATCCCATATGGACACTGGTTCTATCCCGGCAGCCCCGCTTCCCTTCCAGCTCCCTGCCTGTGGCCCGGGAAAGCAGTCAAGGACCGCCCAAAGCTTTGGGACCCTGCACCCGCGTGGGAGACCCAGAAGAGGCTCCTGGCTTTGGATCGGCATAGTATCGGCCGTTGTGCTCACTTGGGGAGTGAATCATCGGACGGAAGATCTTCCTCTCTGTCTCTCCTCTCTGTATATCCGCCTTTCCAATAACAAAATAATAAAAATAAATCTTTAAAAAAAATGACCAACTTAATTTTAAAAATAGCCAAAATACCTGAACAAACACTCCCCTAAAGGAGACAGATAGGGAGCAATACATATATGAAGACAAGCTCTTTGTCAAAAATCATTAGATAAAATATAGATGAAAACAATGAGATACTAGCACACAGCTATCAGAATGGCCTGAGTCATTAACACTGACAACACCAAACACTGGTGAAAATGTGGAACAGCAGGAACACAAACTGTTACAGCCACTTCAGAAGACAGTCTGGTAGTTCCTTAAAAAACTACACAGATTCTTAACCACCTGATCCTTGAGATTGACCCAAATGACTTGAGAGCTGATGTCCACACATGCTTAGTTCTGCATGAAGTTGTTTGTAGCAGTTTATTATTCAACTTTGTTGAAACTTGGAAGCAACTGAGATCTAAAGTAAATGTATGATTCTGGTACATTCAGACAGTGAAATAATATTTAACACTAAAAGTAAATGAATCATAAAATCATGAGAAAGCATCACAAACCCTGAAATGCATATTACTGAGTAAAAGAAGCCAATCAGAAAGGGTCATGCCTGTTTCTAAACATAAAAACATCAGTGAATGCCAAGGATTAGGATGGAAAGGAGGTGAATGGGCTGTGGCTGGATTATTTTTTGGGCACTGTAAGTGTTCTATATGATATTATAATGGTGGTTATCAATCACTATTTGACAAGCTCCATTTACAGTCCCAAGAGTAAGCCTTCAGGTAAACTGTGGACTTTAGGTCATAAAGACCTCTCAATACATGCCTATCTATTGGCAAAGGTACTAAATATCAGCAGTGGGAGGGTTGTACTTATGTGGGGAACAAGGAATGTATGGAAACTTTCTTTACTTCCTACTCAACTGCTCTAAAAAGTAGTCCATGAAACACACACACATACACATATATAAAAAATACAGTATGCTTCTCATTTCCTCCAAGTATTACTTGATTAAGAAGCTAGCATGGGGGTGGGGGAGACAGGTGATTATAAAGCGCAGTCTTTAGCCCTTGTCAACATGAACAATAAATCAGGTCAATAAACAAGTTCATTGTGTATATTTAAGTGAATGAACCACTAGTTATAAGCTAGTTTTCATGAATTATCTCTTTTGGCATCTTCTCTATCATTTTATGGCCCCCTTCAAAGCATTGAAGGGACATCTTTTCTTACAACATACTGTATGTCTCATCAAAGGCATAAATCAGGGACCAGCTTTGGTGAGTAAAAGATGCAGAAAGAAAAAAGACTCCACTCTAAATTTAAGACCTTTTGAACTTCATAGAAATCACTTTAAGAGCAACGTTCTTAGTGTAATAGAAAAATTAAGATTTTTATCTGGTCTTTCCCTTTTTAAATAAATTCTCTGCAAACTATACCATAAAGATAATGAAAAATTATTTTATACACAAAATTAAAAATGTAAGGATTCAAAGAGGACTGAAAATCACTGAGGGGGAAAAAAGACTTCTCTTTGAGGAAATAAATCCTCTAACAAAATGTGTTGTGTTGCTTCAGTGTGGTTCTAAAATTAGCCCTGCCTTATGTAGGTGAGAAATAGGGTTATTGAAATCACCACCCGGGACAGACATTTGGCCTAGCTCTTAAGCCATCAATTGGGACACTTGTATCCCATATCAGAGGGCCTGTGTTTGAGTCCCAGTTCCATTCCCAGTGTGAGCTTCCTGCTGATGGGGGGCAGCAAGTGATGGTGAGTTTAGGGTTCCTGACACCCACATCGGAGACATAATTTGAGTTCTTAGCTCCCAGCATTTGCAGCATGAACCAGTGAATGGGAGTTTTGTCTCTTGAATAAAAATGTTGAAAATATTTCTTAGTGGTCTGCTAAACTGCTGGGGGCCCTGTGGAAGAGGGAATGGCCCTAATGTGCATTTCATGTCAAAGGTCTTACTTCTTACTCCAAAGGAGTGCTTGTATCTGAGCCAAGGGGGCAACTCTTCCATGAAATTCTTCCTTCTCTTAGTCCTCATGTTGTGATGGAACCCACACCTACTTGGGCATCTCTTTCCTTTTAAGGCTTCCTTCCATTTGTTTCTCCAGTAGGATCCACCTGAGTAATTTATCTAGTTTTTGGTTCAAATATTAATTCACTGCTAGTTTCTATTCTGAAACTCCAAATAATGAATTTCCACTTATATTCAGAAATCTCCACTTAAATATAACATTCATACCTCTTGCTGAGGTAGAAAGTTAAACTGACCATCTGCTATTACACTTCACAGAGCCTTGATACAACTGCATCAGTAACCTCAACCTGAAAATTCTTATTTAGCTTTACAATTTAGAGAAAGTTGTCAACTTCTTACAACCTCACTTATTTCATCTGTTTTATGGGTAAAGAAAACTGATTTTAAAAGTTCCATGTGAAGGTTATTTGAGATATTGAACTGTCCTTGTTTTCTTTTTCAAACATTATTTATTTTTCTGCGTGGCTCTTCTCCAGGGCCCTGCAAGAGAACACTGAAGGAAATGGTGAACTCTGTTGGGGTTATAAACAGACCCAAGGTCTTTGACTCTCATATTATGATGTCTGCAAAACTACTGACAGGCTAGGAAGCAATAACTTTCTCAATAGAATAAGAAATCTTTCAGTTATATCTGAACTTCAAGCTCTTATGTTCTTACTATAAAATAATAGACTCCACTATCAAATCTTATTCTTCTCAAATGCTTAAATTTCACAGTACGAAGAAATCTTCACTTCCTGTAGTATTAAATGTGACCTTCATTTAGAAATAGATTTTTAATTGACTTTGCATGTCGTAGGAGCACTGCTTTCCCTAGTAGCTCAACAAATTCATATAAGATCAGTTTTAATCTTACTTAAGGTCAATTTCACATGGAAAGAATTATTCTTAGAGTTTGTACTGACAGCTTATAATTAATGTACACATTTGAAATGATGACTAGTCATTGACTGGATATTCAAAGCAAGATTATATTTCTTGATTTTCCTCCAAAAAAAAAGATATCACTCATCATATCTGACACATCTTTATTTTTCCCAAAAGACTTTTTTTCACATACTGAATAGTTTCTCTGTCCCAAATTTATGACTTTTTCAATTAAAACTTAATCTTGAAAAACATCATTGGTGGCGAGAGTCAAGAACAAATAACAGACTTGAAGGTATTGTACAGTTACTTTATGTGATGAATAAAGACAGGTTCATTTTATCTATCTATTCATTCAATCTGTATTTATTAAACTCCTATCAAGAGCAGAAAATCCTGCCTTTCCTTACTGAATTGATGAATAATTGCATTTTCAGAAATCATTCCTGCCTCTTCCAGACTGCAAGAGATGATTTTCCAAACAGTTTTTATACCTCTCATTTATTTATTTAGCTAACAATTTTTAGGCCATGTCAAGCCATTGTTTTAGGCCTTTGAAATAGTCACAAGCAGGACAGACATGGTCCCAGCTCTCATGAAGCTGACCTTAAATTTGGTAGACAGACAAGCTCATAAGCAAATACACAGTGTACTTTCAAGTGAAGGTTAGTACAAAGAAGTAAATAAAAAAGGATAAAGAGATACAGAGGTGGTGGTTGGGGGGGAGGGGGTGACCAAGGAGAGAAGAGAGGACGTTCCAGGGCTAGTGGGAGGAGACCATTGCTGTAGGCGCTGGGAATTAAGCTTGGCGCATTCAAGTTAAACAAAGAGGTGGGGTTGGTGGGCGCTGAAGGAGAAGGAATACAAGCCAGAGTAGAATAAAATGAACTGAGCACCAGACCACGCTGAGTCGGTGGCTGGGGTGAAGCTTGAGGGTGTGTTTGAACATGATGAGAGATGCCTGGAGAGTTTTGAGCTACAGAATGCCATGATCTGATTCATGTTTGTAAAAGATTGCACAGGAAGCCACTGCAGTGACACATGATGGCATGCGGATTGTTTTAAAAGTAGACATTGGGTCAGGCATTTTATCTGGCAGTTAAAACATCCATGTCCTATCTACCTCAGGGTATGTGGGTTCAATACCTAGTTATATCTCTTGACTCCCACCTTTTTTGTTAATGCAAGTGTTGAGTTCCAGGTTCCTGACTTCAGCTGAGCTGAGGGCCTCACTGTCATAGGCACCTGACAAGTAAACCAGCAGTGAGAGTTCTCTCTCTTCTCTATTCTCACTGTTTTTATTAAATACATTTTTAAAATTAATTAATTAATTAATTAATCAATTTTCATTTACTTAAAACATGTGGTAACAGAACAAGAGAGAGACAAAAATAGAGACAGAGACACAGGCAGATCTTTCATCTGTTGGTTCACACCCAAAATGCCCACAACACCTGGAGCCAGGACACACCAAAGCCACGAGCCTGAAACTCAAATCTGAGTCTCTCACATGGATGGCAGGATCTGCTGCTTCTCAAAGAGTATTATCAGGAAGTATTATCAGGGAAGCAAAGGTGAGACTCGAACTCTGGCACTCGGATATGGGATGTAGACATCCCAATAAGAAGCTTACCCACTGTACCATACTAGCTGCTCTAACATATATAATTAATATATTAAAATTAATATATGACATATACATTCTATAAATATACATTATAATATACATAATGTATATTATATATTATGTCATATATAATATATAAGCATATAATATGTGAATATATAAATATAATATATAAATATATATAAATATATAAAGAGCTTCATAAAGTTGTTGATGTGTTGAATTTGTGGTTGGTATGGAACAGGAATTAGGCTTGGCACTTAGATTTTGTGTGTGTGTGTGTGAACAACTGACAACTATATTCCCATTTAATTGGCTTAGAGATTGAGTACAGTGGGCACAGCAGGCTGAGCTAAGCTTCCTGATTAGGATATAATAAAACATACAATAGTACTGATGGTGAGCTACCCAGATCTGCTGAAGCAACAACATGATGCAGTAGAACCTGGCTGTAGGTACAGCCTCCCACCTCCTCTTTTAGTGTTACCAAAGTGAGGATACAATCAAAGCTCTCTATTATAGCTGCCTGACCTAAGAAACTAACAGTAGGATTTGTTGTGCCAGTGTTTATGATGGGAGAAGCATCAGCCCCGTCCAGGCATGTTTGGAGGGCTGAAATCCAAGCCTAGTGGTTGACCAGGATTGATTGCCTTAACTACTGGCCTTGGCCAGTTTCTATGGGGATCTGCAGGAGGCCAAGTCCCTCTCTGCAGGAACAAATTCATGGACAAATTAACACTTACCTCTTATTAAAGGCTTGGATGTAGTTGATAGTGGTGGAGTGGTGAAATGTAGCTGGATTCCAGAGATACTCTGAGGACAGAATTGCTGGAGAACTTGCTGGGTTGGCTTAAAGATTTGAGAGGAAAAGAGAAATCAAGGATATGTAGGCTATTATCCTGAACAACTGATGAGATTGTGTTGTGACTGACAAAAACAAGAAAGACCGAAGGAATGTGTAGTGGAGCCAGATGCAGAATCAAGAGTGTGGATTGGAAAATGCCTAAGAGACAGCCAAGTAAATAAGTGAACTGTACCAAGGGTCAGAGGGAGAGAGCTGGGCTGCACGTGTGAGTTTTGTGCTTACCTGTATTATGAAAGTGATTATGAAAGTCCAGTGCCTGAGTCATCTTAGGAGCGAATAAAACAGAGGAAGGGACAGCAAACTGACTCCTAACCAGGCTGTGTAAATATTTAGAAGTCTAAGGCAGGCTAACTGTCAACTTCTATTTCTACAAGACTCTTGGCTGCCCAGACCAAGACAAAAAGAAACATTCAAGCACCAAGTGATTTCAGAATGGCACCTGTGATTAACTTCATGCTCCAGGCCTCAGACAGACCGGAAATGTTACATATGATGACAATGGGGAAAATTTCTCTAAACCCAAATACAAAAGATGATGAAACCACTAATATGAAAAACACAACTTTCTCCCTGTTTTATGAAGAATTTCCTGCCAGTACAACAAAAGATGGTCAAAATTCCATAATTTACCTCATCTGTCAGAGAATGCAATTCAAATGATGCGATTATTTCAAAGTGTTTTTTTGAGAAGGATTTGTTTTTCTCGTGAATACAAGACTTTGCCTTATCTTTAACAGGGTTACATTATACCCTCCCCTCCACTCGAACTACAAAATTCTGAAGTTTCGGGAATTCTTCTCACATAATATGCTTAGTTTCTGTTTCAAGTCCAGATTTCTCAGACCAATATGTCAATTAGAGAGCCACGATGCTTCAGCTATAACTGACACACATGCACATTATGATTATATTTTTTATTACTCCAAAGAGAAATCATCAAGGAAATTTCAAAATGCCATTAGCCTTTCCTCAGCTTTTGGGTTTGCAGCCAGGAATTAGTTACGGCCTAAGCTAAATGAACTAGACATTCAATCATGACTCATGATACTTATCAGGAGCCATAAGGGTCTTGGTTGCATAGGAATGGTGCAGCAGACACAAAAATGTTCAACAATATAAAATAGGAAATTGTGTACATCCCTTTTCATTTTACTTTATTTCCTGCTCTTCTTGTCCAAAGAGTTGTTGCTGTTGCTACTGCTTCTAAAGAAAGAAGACTAAAATTTAGTAGGTTGCATTTCAAATGTTTCAGGACATTTTTTGAAAAATAGAATGAAGAGTGGAAGATGTGGCAGAACTTTTACTGCTCCATCAGTATCCATCTCTCCTCACATTGCCCGGCCCCTTGCCGTTGATGGGACAAGATGTCTAGTTCTGGCTAATGGGCAGAAACAATTGTTGCTCTGGCACATACAACACAAGAATCCAAGGTGCTAGCTCTCTAGTCCTCTCTTTCCCATACTTCAGTGACCTGGAGGCCATTTATGAAGGCTGTGGCATCAAAACATAAAAGTTCCCACTGGACAATAGCAAAACAAAGGTGGAAACAAAGAAATAGAACAATAGAAAAATCCTTACTGGTTAACGTCAACTTACATCAAGCTACCATTTTGGGAAGGGTGGAATGAGAGGGAACTTCCTGATCAGACTGGCTAAGACTGACTCATGTAGGGATCTGGCAGTTATCTTGCTCTCCTAATTTCACAAAAAGTCAGATAAACAATTTAGGTTCAGCATGGTGACCTAGAACTTCAGCATGTATAATTTCATTTTGCTTTGATCTGCAGAGCCTAGCGCACAAGCTCAGTCCAAACCACTGACATCCTATAGATTTTATTTAACATTCTGCAGGGCTACCTTGCAAGGTCAGACTGAGTCTGGGATGTCCCCCTGGACAGCCAGTCTTCCTTGGCTTCTTCCTCCTCTGCATTTTGCTTCCATTGTAGCCTTGCCAGTTTTCCCCCGGGAGTACTTTTTAAATATGTCCTAAGAAGATGAAGTTTCAAATTAAGGTCTACTGCTGAAGAATGACCTAAGAAATATCCATCTCCTTAGCTAGTCTGACATCTTTTTTGTTGAACCTAATTTGGAATACTAGCATGTGAGACAGTTGGACTACATGGTGTAGACTTACTGGATTGGAATCTACATGTTAATGATATTTGTAGGACATTTGTATACACATTAACATTCCAGAAGCACTTTTCTGTAAAAAGATCCCCATGAACTGGTTCAAGAAAAAGTAGGATGTCAGAATAGATCATAAACCATGGGAAAAAAAACTGGAAAACTTATTGGAGAAGACTTTCTGGGTTATGTTCATTTTTATAACATTCCAATGCTATTTAAGTAATTCTTAAAGTAGAGAAATTGATGGAAAACTTCCAATTCATTTTATGAAGTTAGCAAAACCATAATATCAAAACCTGATAAAGAATACACACTCGGACAGAAAGCTTACTAAAAAGTTCAGTGAGTGCATAGAACAAGAATCTTAAATTGAGCATTGGCAAATTGAATCCAGTGTGAAAATAAAAGAACAGTTCGTTATAGAGAGAAAGAGTTCATTCTGGGAATAGAGGTCATTTAACATTTTAAAATATATTAATACAATGTAGTACATCAACAGAAAAGCCAGACTTTCAATGGGTGTCTCCAAATGAATTGATAAATAATAAAACTAAGTGTCCATGAGTTATAAACATATGTGATAAACTAAGATAAGAAATATTTGTTAACATGATAGATGGTGTATTTGACAAATTAATGACCTACATCATTCTGGCAGACTTTTCATCAGGAATAATATAAGGAGTTTAAAAATCACAACCATTCATTTTCAATTTTTTTTTGTCATTTCTGGACTCCACAATGAAACAAGATAAGAAAAACAAGGTAGAAGCATTGGAAATGGAGGGGTAGGTGTTGGACATACTTGTTGGGATACCTGCAGCTGATAGTAGAGTGCTTGGATCAAACCCCAACTTTGCATCTGAGTCCATCTCCCTCTTAGTGTGCAAGATGGAGGGCAGCGGATGAGAGCTCAAGTACTTGGGTCCCTTACATCCGCATGGGAGACCTAAATTCAACTCCAGGCTCCTGACTGACCTGGCCCATCTCTGGCTATTGGGGACATTTAGGGAGTGAACCAGCAGATGGAAAATCTCTTTGTTTGCCTTTCTGTCTCTCTGTGTTTCAACTAAGATGAAATTGAATTAAGTATTTTAGCTTATTTTACCTATGTGGAAGATCCAGATGGAGTTCTAGGCTTGGGGTTTTGGTTTGGCCCAGGGATATTTTTGTGGGCATTTAGGGAGTAACCATCAGATGGAATGATGGAATCTCTCTTTCAACTCCTTCCTTCTCTCTATTACCCTCAAATAAATAAATGAAACATTTTTTTTTTAACAGAAGAAATATTGGTGGGGGCCTGGAACAGTAGCCTAGGGGCTAAAGTCCTCACCTTGCATGCACCAGGATCCCATATAGATGGCTGTGCATATCCCGGCTGCTCCACTTCCCTTTAAGCTCCCCGTTTATGGCCTGAGAAAGCAGTAGCAGATGGCCCAAAGTCTTGAGAACCTGTACTTGCGTGGGAGACCTGGAAGAAGCTCCTGGCTCCTGTCTTCTGATCAGCTGAGCTCCAGCTGTTACAGCCGCTTGGGGAGTGAACCAGTAGATGGAAGATCTTTCTCTCTGTCTCTCTTTCTCTCTGTAAAATCTGACTTTCCAATAAAAATAATTAAATCTTTAAAAAAAAATGTTGATCGGGGCAAGCATTTAACGGGTTCAACTGCTGTTTCTGACACCAGTATCCCAAAATGGAGCATCAATTTGAATTCCAGCTGCTTTGCTTTTGACTCAGCTCCCTGCTAATATGCCTAGCAAACAGCCGAAGATGGCTCTAGTGCTTGTGTCCCTGGCGTCCACTTGGTAGACCAGGAAAGACTTCCTGCCTCCTGGCTCCTAGATTCAGCCTGGCTCAGGCTTGGCTGTTGAGGTCATTTGGGAAGTGAACCAACAGATTTAAGATTTTCTCTCTTTCGTTCTCATTTTCATTCTCTCTTTGAATGGCTGTCTCTACTCTTCAAAATAAACAAATAAATAAAAATTCAGAAATAAAAGACCAGTGACCTAGAGAGAGTTGGCAGGTTTTTATGAAAAGTAAGGAACCTTCTGGCAGGGTGAATGCCTGAATGGTGAGCCATAGAACCTCTGCTTTAAGACAAGGCAATGAGAAAACCATGGGAGAAATTAAGATTCTCTTTGAAGATTGTTTTTCATTTACCGTGGTGCCTAGGCACATGAGAAATAAGACCTAAAGCTTTCCTCTATATAATAACAAAAATATCTTTAGCCTGGGGGGAGAGCAAGGTTGCTGTACCTCAGATTAAGCTACGTCTCACACTGGTAGCATTTCCTATCGGAGTGCCCTATGTCCGGCTGCTCTGCTTCTGGTTCAGCTTCCTGTGCTTGTGTCTGGGAAAGCAGCAGATAATGGCCCCAGTACTTTGGTCCCTGTCATTCATATCAGAGACCAGGATGGAGTTGCTGGTTCTTGACTTCTGCCTAGCCCAGTCCTGGGTTTTGTGCTGTACAGAGAATAAACCAGCAAATGGAAGTACTTTCTCTCTCTTTCATCATCTTTCTCTCTATTGCTTTCACATAAATAAATAAATAAATAAATAGGAAAATAATCTTATGTTTACTTTTTAAAAACCTATCTCAAAAAATCATTTGTGAAAATTTTATAACTGTTCAGATGGGCAGCAAAAGATGACCCAAGTACTTACGCCTTTGCCACCCACAAAGGAAGCTGGATTATTATCAATGATTGTTATCTGGCATATGTTTAGAAATTATTTCATTTACAAAATGAACAAAAATTTACCTTAATAGGTGATCTTAAGAAATGTACAATTTTATGCAAATTAAAAAACAAAAAAATATCAAAAACATGTTATGTTTGTCTACTTATTTGAAAGGCAGGCTTAGTAAAAGGAAGAATGAGAGAAAATATTCCACTTGCTTATTCACTCCCCATGTGGCAATAACGGCTGGAGTTGAACCAGGCCAAAGTCAGGAGCCTGGGACTCCATCCAGCTTCCTTTGTGGGTGGCAAGGGTGTAAGTACTTGGGTCATCTTCTGCTGCCTTCCCATGGGCATTAGTAGGGAGTTGGATTGAACATAGGGACCTCAAACAGTGCTCATATGGGATGCCAGCATTACAGGCAGTTGGCTGGTGCACTATATTACAGCACTGGTCGCACTCAAAGTATTTTAATAGAGAAAGACACCATATTTCTGAATTTCAAAACTTCTGATGTTAAAGCATTAATTCCTCTCAGTATGCTTTATAAATGAATAAATTTCGAATCCAATAGCAACTGAGTACTTTCACAACTTGATTATCCTTAATGTCCTTTTTCCTTCTTTTTCTCATTTATCTATACATATCAGATCTTCTCAATTTGACATGTGATCCTTTAAAATCAGAAATTATGCAGGTTGGTATTACAGCACAGAGAATTAAGCCGTTGCCTGTGATGCCAACATCTGCTTCCCTTCCAGCTCTCTGCTAATGTACCTAGGGGAAAAAAACCCAGGATAATATGGCGCAAGTACTTGGACCCCTGTGGTCCACCTGGATGGAATTCCAGGCTCCTGACTTTGGCCTGACCTTGCCCAACCATTGTGGCCATTTAGAGAGTGAACCAGCAGATGGAAAATCGATCTCTCATTCTCTCTCTCTGTCTTTTTGTTTTCTAAGCAAACAAAACAAATTGTTAAAACAATAAAAGCAGAAAATATATCATAATTAACTCCTTTTTAAAAGAAAAAAATAGAAAAAAGCAGACTTGTAGAACTGTTGGTGTACCTTAGTGAAAACATGCTCTCAGCGTATCAACGTGTATTTCTCAGAACACGCTGTGTTTCCTCCAGGGTAACATCCAGGACAAATCCTCCTCCATTCTTACCACCCACAATTACCAGAGTTGTTCTTGTCCTGAGTTGTTGGCCTATTTTTATTTAATGGAATCAATGAACCCTGTATAAATTAAAAAGCTTGGGGACAGCGCAAGTTCACCTCTGTAAACAAGAGAATGAATCTATGTGACATGTGACTGCTCCATTTTAGAACCTTGTCATCTTGTATTTTCTGTATTCTGAAGAATCGGTCTAAGTCTTTATGAGAAGGTTCCAAAATATGTGCACTCATTGAGGTTCTTAAAGTGCCAAGGAAGTCTCCAACATGCAAGAATCACACGGGAGGGTCCACCTAGGCCTGCAGGTGGATTCATTTGTTTTATTTTTAATCGAAAAAAACCCATTTATTTTTATTGGAAAGGTACATTTTTCAGAGAAGGACAGAGATCTTCCATCTACTGGTTTACTCCCCAAATGGCTGCAACGGCAGGGCTGAGCTGATCTAAAGTTGGGAGCCAAGAGCTTGCTCTGGCTCTCCATGCATGTGCAGGGGCTCCAGTGCTTTCCTAGGCCATAAGCTGGATCAGAAGTGGAGCAGCTAGAACATCAACTAGCACCCATAGGGGACCATAAACTGTTCTTAACTTGATGCTGAGCAGCCAAAAATGGATGTTGAGTGAGTCTGACAATTCTTTCTGTTATATGCTAAGTTGTGTTCCTTGGCCCCTTAAAATTCCCATGACCTAAGCCCCAGAGCCTCAGAGTGGAACTGTATTTGGATATAGGATCTTTGTAGAAGTGACTGAAGTTAAAATGAGATTTTCAGGATAGGCCCTAGTCTAATATGAGGTCTGTCCTAATAAAAAGTGGAAATTTGAATGCAAACACAATGGGACAGTATTATGAAGACACAGGGAACAATCAGCCAATGTGTAAGCTAAAGAGAGAAATTTCAGAAGGAATCAACCCTGCTGCCCCCTTGACCTTGAACTTGCAGCCTCCAGAATTAGGAGACAATAAATCACTGTTGCTCATGTCACTCAGTCTGTGAACATGGTTGTGGCAGCCAAAGCAAGCTAAGTTACCTGCTATTAAGGCAAGAAAGAGCAAAAAAGCAAGCCAACCAATATGTCATGACCAGTCAGGAATTGTGCAGATCGAGGAGGGGAGTTGGAGGTTGGCAAAGGCTCCCCTGGCAGAGGCCAGTGGAAGCTGCACCCTGAAGGGTGGGAAGGAATCAGCCTGTAAAGAGGAGTAAGCATCCCAAGTAGAGGGCCAGCAGGCATGTCAGGGCAGGGATTACCTGAGTAGCTTCCAGAAACCGGGAGTCCAGGGAGGAGGAATGGAGTCCGTGAGTCACATAGGTGACAGTCCTCAGAATCTCAGGGGGACTCTTGTTTCAGCTGGATTCAAGCAGATGTGACGAAGTGCAGTGAGTTTTCAGTACTGAATATAGCTTCCTCATCAACTTGACTTATTGATAATGTCCCTTATTAAAAATGCTCCTCAATAATAGATGCACACATCCTGACAATCTGGTAATGAGACTCAAAATTCCCTCTCATGGATGTGTTCCCTGATGTATTCACCCTCCTTGCAAATTTGCCACACCTTCCTCCTACTAACAGCACTGACTCTTCTCTGTCTCTAAATCTTCTAGGTCACTATCTGGTTCTGGTGGAATGCAGGAAGGTGTGGCTGCCCTGACGTCACAACAGAAGGAAAGCAGCCAGCGGGATGATGACCCTAGAGTCATGTGATGCTGGAGCTTTGTACCCTGGAGCTTCTCCAAATACATTTTTTTTTCTCTTTGTGTCTCCACATTGTTTCCACCCATCAGCTAGTGGGGTTGGCCATGCTGCCACTTGCTTTCTTTCATTCTGGGAGCTCTCTCATAGTCAACCTCCTGGAGCCATTACCTTTCCGTTGCCCAGATACACACACTGATCCCAGCTCTGACAGTGTCCACCACATCAGAGCAAGGTTTTCCTCTTACCACCAAGTCCCCCACAGGCTTATTTTGTCAGCAGCCAATGTCCAATGGAGTTATTTCAAAAATTGATGTTATTTCAGATCCTCTTACATATCAAACTGATTATTCAAGTCAGTAATTTAAAATAAATTGGGTTCTTCAAGGCTGCAGGCTTTTATAATGTGATTTTTGAGCAGAGTTCTGTATCCACTTTCTACACAGTACAAAGGCAAGACTAAAATGGCTTCAAGACATTTATCCAAATTGAACTAAAGCCGATTTAAAAAATATTCTAGTGAAAGTCAATTTTTTTTCTTTTCAAATGAGTTAAACAGAAAGGAATTAAGAAGGAAGACCGATCTAAGTGTTATGAATATGCTATGTGATTTAAAACATAGTGCCGCAGCTTGGTTCTCTGCTAATCCTTTCGTGCATTCTTACTACAAATGTGTGGCCTTGAGAGCTTATCTAGAACATAAATAAATAATGGTGGAACACTATTGATAGCATTCTAAGTTCTAAGTGTGAATTAAAATAAGATTGATTTTGAACATGCCACCTTCCTGGTTTGTAATGGGATGCTAGGGGTGTTATCACTATACTTTTCATTCACATGCTTTCTAAGTCTCAAGTAGCCCCTCCCTCCAGGTATGTGGTTATGGTACAGCTCTCCAGATGCCAGTACTTGAGAGATGTGGCAGTGACTTTCAGAAGTGTTTGGGTCAGAGACCAGTTTCCTTTTTTTCCTTTATTTATTTCTTAAAAAGATTGATTTTAGTCATTTGAAAGGCAAGGCGATAGAAAGACAGGAAGAAACAGAGAGGAAAAGAAATCTTTCATCTACTGGTTCACTTCCCAAATGGTCACAAATAGCTGGGTCTGGATCAGGCTGAAACCAGGAACCTGGAACTTCCCTGGAGTTTTCTACACGGGTGGCAGGAGTCCAAGTGCTGGCACCATTATCTACTGTCTGTCAGGCACATTAACTGGGTTAGTGGCAGGGCGGCTAAGACTTAAACTAGCATTCTGATATGGGATGCCAGCATTACAAGCTGTGGATTAATCCATGGGGCCACAACACTGGTGACATTTTCCAGCATAAGTTTAGTTTGTCTTATCCTTGCACTCCCATAATCTCCATTGTATTGTATTTGTATGTCAGCTGTGTTGAGAAATGAAAAAAGCATGTGCAGTGATGTTAATGGGAACATTTAACTAGTTGTATTTACTGAGCTGGCATTTGCTTTTTAGTTTCCTATAGTTTCCACTACACCAAGAATTTCTTCCTTAAATTCCTTTCTTCTCTGAGCTTCTGCAACACCATGTTACTTCATCCAGGCTTCTGCAATTACGGATATCTCCTCCGAAGGGATGTTTCATTCCCATCTCTGCAATTCATTGTGCAGGCTACTAGATGTTTCTTTCCACAGATTTACATATTATAAACCAATCAAAGCCTCACCTCTTTGAAAACATTTGAGATCATCCCATATGGGTCTGCCACTGCAGACTTTGTACCATTTTGGCGAATAATCAAATGCCGTTTTGTGACACTTCTTGGAATGTAGCACTAACTTTAATTCTGCTATTGATTAATTTTATTAGAGTCATAGAAAGAGCTCACTCAGTATCTGTTGAGCATTTTCCAAATGCTCATAACAACCAGGGTTTGGTTAGGCTGAAGCCAGGATCTGGGAACTCATTCTGGGTTGCCAAGTGTGGCGATCACCTGTTGCTTCCCAGGGTGTGCATTAACACGAGGCTGGAGTCAAGTACCAGAGCCAGGTGTCAAACCAGGTACTCTAATGTGTGATGTGGGCATCTTAGTGAGTGTCTTAACTGCTAGACCAATTACCTATTCCTATTTAAATTTTTCATTTTTTTTTTCAGAGCAGCCTAGAATACCTGGTGATACCCAACAAATGATCATTCAAAGACTGGTTAAACAGCTAACTAATTTGAGATTTAAATTATTGGTTTACTTAAAACAATTGTGTTCTGAAATCATGTATTTCATTCAAAGATTGAGTCAGCTTTATTTTAAAAGCAGGTGCTTGGTCATAATCTGTCGCAGCAATAAACACACTGCTTGAGACACCCCCATTTGTACATCAAGGTGCCTAATTCAAGTACTGTTTATTCTGCTTCCTTGTCTAGCTTCCTGCCAATGCACACACTGGGAGGCAGCAGGTGAGAGCTCAAGTTCTTGGATTCCTGCCACACATGTGGGAGACCAGAAAGAGTTCCAGGCTCCTGACCTCAAACTAACCTAGCCTTGACACTTGCATTGTTTGTGGAGTGAACCAGTGGATGGAAGATTTCTTCTGTCTCATTCTCTCACTGCCTCTCTGGCTTTCAAAGACGATGAAAATGAATTCAAAGTTAAAGAAGCAAACTAATAAAAAGCCATGTGCTCTTTCCAACACTTTCATTATTCTGTAAGTGGAACAGACTTCATGTTTCAGGAAGTTGAAGAGCTGTAAGGTCATGAATAACTTCTACTTTTGCAGAATGCTCATGTCAACCTTTGAGAGATGAAGGTACACAATTCCAAAAGGCTGAGAACCTACCAAAGAAAAAAGGGGAAAAAAAGCACTTTTTCAGTCCATCTTCAGAATCATAAAGCAGAGTATCAGGAATGTCAAGAGTTAATAGGGGAAAAGAGCTCACGTAGACAACATTTGAGAGTAGAGTACAATAGTGTTAAAAGTGGAAGCAGAGAACAATTCTGTAGAAATTTACCATGGATACGCTGCCCACATAAACTCAGTTATGACAACAACATTCAAAGAACCTTTAAAAATTCTCCCACTAGAAGGCCAACCAAGAACTGTAACAAATGCACCACTCTGGTGACTCCGCTTGATAATACAGGAGTTTGTGCATGAGTGGGGGCAGAGAGTAGATGGGGAACTCTCTGTACTTTCCATGTAATCTTATTTGCGTGAATATCAAAATTATCTGGAAAAAGTAAATTCTCTTCTTTCTTTCTGAAAAACAAGCAAGCCGGGGGTTTGAAGCAGGTAGTGATGACGAGTGGTTATTTAGTGGGAATTCTAAAAACATTTTGGAGCTAGGCAGAGCTGGTGGCTGTGCAACACTATTAATGTTCTAAAAACAACCCCTGAATTCTTCATATTTAGGTGGCTATTTTTATGTAATATGAGCTTCATTTCTTTTTAAAAAAGCTACTACAATAGGTGAACTTCTGCAAAATTGCATTACAAGGAATTGTAAGGGCCCTTCAAAAAAAAGTTCATGGAAAAATGGAATTAAAAGACATATTTATTGTGCTGCAGAACAGACTTGAAATTATGCATAAGAAGGGTCTTCCAACGGTTTGTGGAAACTGTATTATGAGAAAACTATGCATGGGTTTCAAAAGATTTTTGCACCAAAATGAACTTCTTTAAAATTCTATTTTCCACAAATTTTTGAAGGGCCCCTTGGATTTTCTTCCTGTTATGGCTTTCATATATTAGTATATAAAGGTCATGAATAGGTTAATTTTGTGTGTCGATTTGACTAGACCATGGGACGCCCAGATTAAACCTTGTTTCTGGGTGTTTGTGAAAGCATTTCATGATGGGATAACATTTGAATGGACAAAGTCAATAAAGTAGATGGCCATTCTCCATGTGAGCAAGCATTGTCCAATCCTGAGAGCCAAATAGACAAAAGAGAATAAAGAGGAATTTATCACTGCATGAGCTGGAACAGTCTTCTCTTGTCTTTGAACTAGGATATGAACCATCAACACTTCTTAGCCTCCACAACTGCATGACCCAATTCCACATAATAAATTTGCATTTGCTTATGTAAATACATATATATACACACACATACATGTCTCTACAAATGAGGATCCTTTAAAAAGGTTATGAAAACACAGTTTTTAAAAACAGATAATATTTATTTGAAAGGTAGAGTTATAGAGACAGTGAGATTATTTCAACTGCTGAATTACTTCCCAAATGGCTGCAAAGGCCACAGCTGAGCTGATCTAAAGTGTCAAGAGCCGTGTATTATAGCCACACTGAAGCCATTTTGAATATAGAACTATGGGCCAGTGGAAAATCCCCGGCTGGCTAGATGCTTGGGAAAGAAGTTATGAAACTAATCACACGCTTAGCTTCAATTGTTTCTAGCAACTGTTTTAGAATGTGATTGATGCTGTACCTGCTGACATCTTGTTGCTGATTATCTATGCTATTGTTGATATGCTAGTTACTATGGTTGATGTGGTGGCTACTCAAGAACAATCGGTCTGGAGACCATGGCTTGCATCCTAGTTTCTCCTTTCCTCCCTGAGCCTTAGTTACTGAAGATTATAAAAACCCTCAATTAAAATCAATAAACTGACAGCTTGATCAGACATCCTGTCTTGCTGTCCATTCTTCGTGTCTCTTGTCCCCCAATCTCTCCTAGGTGGTTGCGACCCCCGTTGACTGTCCTGCTGGATGGGACAATTTGGCGCCCAACGTGGCTGGTATGCAGACCACCGACAGGGAGATCGCCACGCAAAAGAATAGGCCTGGGTGAGCAGTTTCACGGTTGACCCGCCGGAAGTCGTGCTCGGGGAAATTCGTGGCGCAAATCTTATGGAATTAAGGTAAGATGGGACAAGCATTATCACAGCAAGAATTATTCTTGCAAGGTTTTATCAGTCTTATAGACTTATTCAAAACACGAGGAATTTGGGTGATTAAAAAAGACCTCAAAACCTTTTTGGATTTTGTTGGTCAGATTTTTCCCTGGCATCCCCAGGAAGGTTCTATATAAGTCATTTAAGGTTTATATTAAAAAAAAAAAGTGTTCTGTAACTTGATTTCACAAAAGTAATATGATATAGAGTGGTCCAAATCCACTGTTAAATTAACCTAAAGCATGAGATGAATTATGTGTGCTTGTTTTACAAAATATCTCCAGGTTAAAGTATTTCAAAGAAGAGGTTGGAAGTTGCAAAAGATTTGATAGTTATGTGTCTCTGTTCTGACATGTTTGGTGTTTGTGTTTATGTTTGTTTTGTCAATATTGTTGGTGTCCTATTATTTTTGTCCGGACAAAAACTAAATTTTGTCTTAATACTCTTCCTCCAGTTGTGTCTTTGTCTTGAATTGTTAAGTTGTTGTTCTTGTTCTGAATTGGGTGCATGTGTGACTGACTGACAGACAAGATGGGATGGACCATGACACCAAAAATAGAAGTCAGGAGTTTCTTCTGGATCTGCCACATGGGTACATGGGACCATGCAATTGGGACCATAGTCTGCTGCTTTCCCAGGTGCACTAATCAGGGAGATCAGGAGATCAGGGAGTTGGACCAGAAATAAAGCAGCTGGGACTTGAACCAGTGCCCATTTGGGATATCAGCACTGCAGTTAGCAACTTTACCAGTTATATCACCATGCCATCCCTGAAAAACTATAATTTTTAGTGCAAAAATGATCAGTACTCATGAAAATTTTTCATTAGTATTTTCCAGGAGAAATCTTGACTAATGTAGTAGTACTCTAGTAAATTTCTTTATCTTTTATTGAAAAGAGATCCTAACTACCTGTTCTTTGTATCATACCACAAAACAGTACACACAATGATTGTGAGAAATATTTATTTAGGGGTGGGTATTGTGGTGCAGCAAGTTAAGCAGCATTCAGTATCAGGGTACCTGGGATTGATTTCTGCCTCCACTTAGTCCAATCTAGCTTTCTGCTAACAGGCCTGGAAGGCATCCGATGATGACCCAAGTACTTGGATTCCCGCCACTCTTGTGAGAGACCTGGATGGAGTTCCTGGCTCCTGGCTTCAGCCTTGCCCAGCCCCAGCTGCTGGGGAAGTGAATCAAGAGATGAAAGATTCTCTGCTTCTCTGTTTCTCCCTGTCTATCACTCTGCCTTTCGTATAAATAAATAAATCTTTAAAAAATTATGACTCTAGGTCTTTCCAAGAAATGAAAGCCCAAATCCTTTATTATTTTAACTGTTCTGGGAAAAGGGTTTTACACAGCAATCTATTCTTGCTGTTAGTAGAAACAATGTATCCCTCAAGCAGAAATGTGATTTCGGATGAGATTCTTTGCTAATGCTCAAGACAACAACAGGTGGCCTTAGGAGACCCAATCTTAAATGAATGGTGAGGTGTTGGGGGTAATAAACACATAACATGACTCTCTGTATACAACTTGGATTGTAGGCAAGAAGTGGCATGCTACAAAAGCTATTATTCCCACTATGAGTGGATCAACCAGCCCCTGAGTTGTAGATTTTACTCATTTGCACAAATGGCATTTTCTACATACTTCCAAAAGTATGACATAGAATGTGGGCATATAGGAAATGGCTGACTTTTTAATAACAGATAGAAACCTATTCAACAAAATGAAATTTAATAAAATGGCCCAAGGCTATTTTTTCATTGTAAATGCATCCTCACGGCCCTCACTCTCACTCAGGTCATGTCTTAGACTTGAATAGTGCTGGTTTCATAATCACTAACACCGACGAGAAGATCTGCAGAATGGAATCAAGTGTTTCAGAATTTGAAATCAGCTGCTCTCAGCCCAGGGGAGGGTTTAGAGGCGTGGAGCAGAGAACAAAGCATGCCCTTCTGCCTGGACAATACAGCAGACTCTCCCGGAGGCATGTTTACTGGAAACTAACTGTCCTGACATATATAACTACAGATTAGATTCTGGTTCCAATAGCTAATTCACTTTGAAGATAGAATAACGATTAGGAGGGTGTGGGACTTTCAATACCTCGCATAGAGGCATGCACCAGGAAAGGTGGAGGAGCATAAAGGAGTATGTTGTCTAGAGACAGATTAAACCCAGACAGGCTGTCTATTCACCACCCACAGCACACAGTGAGCTTCCGGAATGCCCAGGCCCCGAATGTCCTGATGATCTGGATTTCCCCAGTGCCAGTGTGAGTGGGTGGGGTGTGACTGCTCCAGGAAGCAGCACCCCAGGAGCCTGGGCTCTGACTCAGCCTTTCCCTGGGGCAGCATCTGGCTCTGCACTCCCAGAATTCCTGGCGTTGGCATTTGGGACCACATGTTCCACCCTTCTGACTTGTTCCAAAGTGGCAGCATCATGTCCAAACAGATTATTATTGCCTAGGAAAACTGGGTTATAAGAACATCACTGGTGTGTCTAGCTGCCTCAAGATGCTAACACACACACAACACACACAGAAGACTATGCTTGTACTAGCTGACTAGCCTGGCCGCTTCAGATTAGGCAAAAGCTGCCTAATATCCCCACCTGGCCACTTTCTTTCTCTGAGAAATTTAAAAATTGAGGCTCTTAGGGATTGCTCAGTGTGCTGAGAGCTCAGATTGCAAACAAAGGAAAGGTAGGGCTGAGAGACATCCTGTGTGACCATGAATGCCTGAAGCAGCCGATATTATCCTAGGCAGAGGGTGGGGTGGGAGCAGAGAGGGGACAAGGGGCAGTGTGAAGAGGAAGGTTCAAGAGAGTCTGTGATGGGACAGACCCTAGAGCAGCAGACACGCCCCATGGTGCTTCTACTAACCCTGCAGGTCCCGGTTCAACGTCCTCTTGTACTTTCCCTTCATTTCCTGGTTTCCGAGACACTTCTGCACAAGGGAAGTTCCAAAAAGTTCCTAGAAAAGTGGACTTAAAAAGTTAGATTATTTGGGGGAAAAAAATAAAAGGTAAAAAGAAACTGAAATTCATGCCTAATTTTTTTTTGTAGTATCCATTTTTCATGAACCTTTTGATTAGTCCTCCCCTCATGTAGATTTTGACATAACCCATAACTTTCTTTTTCTTTTTAAAGATTTAGTTATTTGAAAGACACAAGTTATATAGATAGAGATCTTTCACTTGCTGGTTCACCTGCCAAATGTCCATAATGCCCAAAGTTGCATCATGCCGAAGTCAGGAGCCAGGAGTGCCATATGGCCTTATGTGGGTGTCAGGGGCCAAGGAGCTTGGGCTTTCCAATGTGCCACACGACTGGCCCTACATGTTGTTCTTTTCTGTTGCTTGCAACCAAAATACTGCTCACTTAGACCTACATTTATTTTTCAACAGAGAAATTCCCTTGTGACAACAATGTATTCATTCCAGCACTCCTGTGGGTTGATTGGGTAGTTTTCTGTTCTACGTGATGTCAATCATACTTTGCTTGTGGCTGGTCTGTGGTTCTTGATTTTTGTATTAACTTTCAAGTGCTGATGTAACAAATTACCATTATTTGGGGGGCTTAAAACAACACATAGGCAGACCTTTCAGTAGTTCGTGGAAAATGTGTATTATGAAAAAAAAAACTATGCAGAGACTTAAAAATGTGCTAAAATAAAAAATGTGCTAAAATAAACCTGTCTTTTAATTCCAGTTTTCCTCAAACTTTTAAAAAATTATTGTTATTTGAAATGCAGAAGCAGCACACAGACACACAAACAGGGGTGTTTAAGCCACTGATGCAGATTTTTGCAGCAGGCCTGGGCCAAACTAAAGCCTAAAGCTGGGAACACAATTTTGATCTTTCATGTGAGCATGAAGGCATCCAAGCACTTTGAGCCACCATCTGCTGCCTCCTACAGTGTGTATTAGAAGGAAGTTGGAATTAGAAGCAGAGCAATAACTGGTCTCTGGCACTTTGACGTGGGATGTGGGTGTCTTACCTACTGCACCAAATGCTTACACTTTCATGAGCATTGAAGTTTCATGTAGTTGAAAGGATAATCAGCAAAAGACAGAGAGAAAGAGATATTCTGGCTGCTGATTCATTCTCTATATGTCTGCAATAGCCAAGCTTGGGCCAGACTAAAGCAGAAGAAGCCCAGAACTCTATCCAGGTCTCCCAAATGGATGCCAGTGAGCCCATTGTTGGATGTCTCCCAGGTGTATTAGTAAGAAGTTGGATCAGAAGCAGAGCAGTTGGAACTTGAACACACACTTAGAGGGATGCAGGTGTCCTAAGCACTGGATTAAGCAGTTGCATCACAACACCTACCCTACAACAGCAGTTTTAATTGCTCATTTAAAGGTGTTCACCTTACACGTAGGATCACCTGAGTCACTCAGTTCATATTTTGAAGCTTGTTAAACACATAGGCATTCTGCCATTATCAGCACAATAGAAACACCGCACAAAAATAACATGTAACATGTACCACAGGACACATGACCTTGTCACATATTCCAGACAAGCCAGCACTCTGACTAGCACAGCTGAAATAACTTGGAATATCTTGGTCCTTCATCACGCGGCTGCTCCACACGCTTTAGCTTCCTGACAGCATTGAGATGCCAGGGTGCTTAGGTCTCTTACATGCCAGTTGGTTGGTTTCTTAGAGCAAATTTCCAAGCAGAAATGGTTTCCATGTGCAAATAGGTATTGAGCCTGTGCCTGTGTCAAGCTTGGCAGTGTCCCAAGATGAAGCTTAGAGTCATTGTGGAAAGGGAATACACAGAACAAGAGTACAAACAAACATGGTTCATGTAGGGCCATTACTGGAGCAGTTACCACAATCAAAATCAGCATGTTTTGCCCAATAAGCTTTACACATCATGCTCAAATGTCCAAAATTATAGAAGAAGGGAACATTGTAAACAATGCAAGATATTTGCTGATCTAAACTGTCTGTTTGTTGACATGATTTTATATGTAGAAACGCTAAAAGTTTTAAGAAAAAAGTCTGTTAGAAACAGATAAATGAATTTAGTAACATGCAGTACGACAGATAAGCATACAAAATTTAACACTTTCTATACAGACATAGGGAAATCTAAAGATCTGAAGAAGAAACTAGGAAAACAATCTCATTTTAAAGAGGAATCAAAAATAAATTAAAGGTGTATAATTAACCAAGGAGGTGAGAGGTTTATAAACTGAAACACTATGAAACACTCATGAAAGAAACTGAAGAAAGCACAAATAATGGGAAGATATATTATGTTAATTATTGGAAGAATTGATATGGGTAAAATGGCCATACCACTAAAGCAGTCTGCAGAATCAAGGCAATCCCTTTCAAATTTTGAAATTCAGTGTGATTTTTTCAAAATAACTTTCAAAACCTTTAAGTTAGTATAGAATCATAAAATACCACAAATAACAAAAATAATCATGAGTAAAAAGCACAAAGCTGGATGTATCACATTCCCTGATTAATAAAATGTACTGTAAAGCTATTATAATCAAAACAGCACGACTCTCATAAGATCTCATTTCTTTTTATGGTAGAATGATATACCATGGATGAATATGGAGGACATTATGTTAGGTAAAGTCAGACACAGAAAGGAAAATATTGGACCCTGTACAGTAGCCTAGGGCTAAAGTCCTCACCTTGCATGTGTCAGGATTGCACATGGATGCTAATCCTAATCCCGGCAGCCTCACTTCCATTCCAGCTCCCTGCTTGTGCCATGGGAAAGCAGTAGAGAACGGCCCAAAGCCTTGGGACCCTGCATCCATGTGGGAGACCTAGAGGATGTTTTTGGCTCCTGGTTCAGCTCAGCTCAGCTCTGGTCATTGTGGTCACTTGAGGAGTAAACCAGTGGATGGAAGATCTTTCTCTCTGTCTCTCTGTAAATCTGCATTTCCAGTAAAAAAAAATATATTAAAAAAAGGAAATATTGCATAATCCCATGTATGTGTAAAAAATTAAAAAATTCAAATATATTGAGATGTAGAATAAAACAGTGGTACAAAAAGGGAAAGGAGAGCACAGGAGGAAAGGGTAGTTACAGGTCAGAGGACAGAAAGCAATGGATATACATCTTAGATAAAAAAAAAAGAAAGCAATGGATACTGAATATGTAGCATAAACAAGTCTAGAGACCTAATGCATAACATGAGGACTGCATGATACTGTATATGGAATTTACAATCAATGAATAGATTTTAACTACTCTTAACTACATATTCAACAAAAAAGATGTGTAACAGTGTAAGATGATGGATATGTTAACTAGCTTTACTATTCTATTGGTGGCCTGGCCTTCTATATCCACAGATTCACCGAACCAAGGATTGAAACTATTAAAAAAATTGCATCTGTAATGAAGATGTACATACTTTTCCCCTCATGATTATTCCCTAAACGGTGCAACTATTTACATAATATTTACATTGCATACAGGAGGACATGTGGAGGTTGTATGCAAATATTATGCCATTTTATATAGGAGACTTGAACATCTGTGGCTTTTGATATCCAAGAGGTTATTGGACCAAATCCCATGTGAATACCAAGAAACAGCTGTATCATCTTTACTTTCTATATGTATCCCATAGCAACCTGCTATGTACCATAAATATAATTACATTCATTTTAAAAAGACTCCCATCAAAAACAAATATATATGTAATATAGTAAATATCTAAAATAAAAAGTCATAATTGCACAAAAACAGACACATCCAGCAATGCAGCACAATAGAGAGGCCAGATAGAAACCCATGCCTTTACAGTCAGTTGAGTTTGAACAAAGACATCAAAAACATACAATGAAGAAAAGACAGTCTCTTCAGTTAAATGATGTTGAGAACACTGTATTCCTATATAGAAGAATGAAATTGGATTCTTACTTTATACCCTATACAATGGTCAACTCAAAATGGTTTAAAAACATAAGTATAAGACCTAAAGTTATAAAACCATTAAAGGAAAAGATAGGTGGCAAGTTTTGGATATGGCTCTGAAAACACAGACAGCAAAAGCAGACTAATGAATTGCATGAAGCTAAAAAGCTTCTGCACAGCCAAGAAAAGCAACAAAATGAAGAGACAAAGCAGAGAATGTTACAATATATCCACAAGCCGCACATTAGATAAGGGGTTAGCATCCAAACTATATGAGTTTGAAACAACTAAATAACAAGAAAGCAAATAACCTGATTAAAATATGGGAAAATAAACTTTAAAAAAAAGATTTTATTTATTTTTATTGGAAAGGCAGATGTACAGAGACGAGGAGAGGAAGAGAGGAAGATCTTTCATCCGCTGGTTCACTCTCCAAATGAACGCAATGGCTGGAGCTGAGCCAGTCTGAAGCCAGGAGCCTCTTCTGGGTCTCCCATGCAGATGCAGGGTCCCAAGGCTTTGGGCTGTCCTTGACTGCTTTCCCAGGCCACAAGCAGGGATCTTGATAGGAAGTGGAGCCACTGGGATTAGAACCAGCACCCATATGGGCTCCCAGCGCATTCAAGGCAAGAACTTTAGCTGCTACGCTATCGCATCAGACCCGGGAAAATGATCTTGACAGACATTTCTTAAAAGAAGTTACACAAATGAACAACAGGTTGATGAAAAATGCCTTCCATCACTAATCCTCAGGGCACGCAATAAACTTCACATCTGTCACAATGATAAGTATCAAAAAATTGTCAAGAAGAACATGCTGGCACAACGTTCATAGGAATGTGAATCACTATAGCTATTCTAGAAAACAATATGACCTTTTACCTCTTTGCTGTCATGAAGACAAGATGGGTCACCAGTAGCTTTACTGGCGTCACCCACGAAAATTCAGCCAGAGTTTCTGCTCTTGCCAACTGTGCTCAAATTGGCACAGTCTGATGTGGAAATATGTCCTAAACATGTGATGTCAGTGTTTCTACCAGTACGCCAAGGATATCAGCTTCGTCAAATTGGATTAAGTCATTTTCCTTGAATGGATGCTCCAAGACACCGACGCTTTGGAAAATCATGATAGCTCTTAGCACATAAAAGAAAGAAAATCAATTACAAAGAAGAAGAAGAAGAAGAAGAAGAAGAAGAAGAAGAAGGGCCTGGTGTGTTAGCCTAGCAGCTAAAGTTTTTGCCTTGCATGCACTGGGATCCCATACAGGCACCAGGCCATGTCCCGGCTGCCCTGCTTCCCATCCATCTCCCAGTTTGTGGCCTGGGAAAGCAGTCAAGGATAGTCCAAAGCCTTGGGACCCTGCACCCACGTGGGAGACTCAGCAGAGGCTCAGAGCTTGTGGCTTTGGATTGGCACAGCTCTGGCAGTTGTTGCCACTTAGCGAGTGAATCAAAGGATGGAAGATCTTCCTCTCTGTCTCTCCTCCCCTCTGTACATCTGATTTTCCAATAAAAAATAGAATTAAATTTAAAAATATATAAAAAGAACAAAAAGAAAATGGTGTGGAGGCACCTCACAAAAGCTACAAGTTTACCTACTATGTGATCCAGCAATCCCTACTTCTGAATTATATATCTAAATGAATTGAAATCAGTAAGTTCAGGGAATATTATATATTTTAAAATAATATTGGGAGCAGATTTTAAATGTCTCACCACAAAAGGATATACCAATGAAGTCATCAGTGTGTTAATCATCTAAATATTCTAGAAAATGCTGCACCCTGTATCAACTTTTTATTATTACAGCAGAAAATTCTAAGAGGATCTACTAAGAAAGGAAGGAAGAAAGTTACATATTTTTGTTTTTCAATTTTATTTGAGAAGCAAAGAGGCAGGTAAACAGAGAGCTTCTACCCTAGGTGCCTACAAAACTGGGGCCAGGAGTGGGCCAGAGTCATCAATTAGGAAGTCAGAAGTAGAACTGGTAATCAAACTTAAGCATTTTGATGTGGGATGTGGGGCACAAGGTCAAAGCCTGTTCCAGAAGAAATTTTCTTTTGGCTGGCAGTTTGGGAGGTTCACAGTCCAAGGTTAGACAGATCTTTTACTCTGGTATCTGGTGAAAATGATGGTGCATAGAACATGTGCTAATGTGGGATTATGTGATGAGCCATGAAGCAAGAAGAGAAACTAGGCCAAACTTGTTTTAAATAACCTATCCTTTTGTGGGATGTAATGGCTGAGGGCAAGTCCCCAGGAACCTAAAGTTTTCCCACCCCCTAGATACTTTGTTTAGTTCAAGTCTCTATCCCTTAATCTACTAAACACCGGCATAAGAATTCGAGGATCAGCTTGACATTGTATGAGCTTTAGGGGACAACCAGACTCTCATCTAAATCATAACACATACCTACACCAAAACATCACATTGCACTGCATGCATTTATATGTTCATGATTTGTCAAGTAAAATAATAATAAATTCTATCAAAATTATTATTGCTTCAGAATGTGAATGAGAATAGGCATTATCTGACACCACCAACTTCTACATATAACACAAATTCTCCTTTCTCAGGACTTCTTGGGAACCAAACTCCGACAATTCACAGAAAGTGTTAGCTATGTCCTCACAGGCATTTGCAGAAAGCTACAACGCAACTGAGCCTGGATGTTGTTTTGAAAGAACAGTCACAAATGCTACTTGGATTACACATGGTGCAATATGTGGTATCCCACCATGGTCTGCTGGATGTGCCATTGTTGATTCTTGCCTAAGTCAGTCGTCATCATGACGATGTTGAATGATGCTTTTCTGTTTCAGCCATTCTCTAATTATGTTTGTGACCTTTCTTTTTTTTTAATTTTTTTTTATTGGAAAGTCAGATGTACAGAGAGGAGGTAAGACAGAGAGGAAGATCTCCTGTCTGATGATTCACTCCCCAAGTGAGCACAATGGCTGGTGCTGCCTGGATCTGAAGCCAGAGGCCAGGAGCTTCTTCTGGGTCTCCCATGCAGGTGCAGGGTCCCAAAGCTTTGGACTATTCTTGATTGCTTTCCCAGGCCACCAGCAGGGAGCTGGATGGGAAGTGGAGCTGCCTGGATTAGAACTGGTGCCCATATGGACGCCCAGTGCTTTCAAGGCAAGGACTTTAGCTGCTAGGCCACTGTGCTGTGCCGTGTTTGTGACCTTTCTATTGTGAGAAACAGCATTTTTCCCTCCTGAATTCATTTTTGAAAAATATATTTGCATTACTAAGGTTCTACTGGTTTTTCTTCAGTGAATGATAATCCTTTGCTATCACTGTTTAAAATCAAATTCCAATAGTCTCAGATTAATCAGTGGTCGCCTTCTCAATGGAGGCTCTTGAGTCCTCTTAAACTTTGTTCATCTTTCTCGGAGCACTAGCTGACTTTCTGGCATAATGAGTTCCTTCAGTGTCATTGTTTTCCTTTCCCTGCTTCATTCCTGGAAACATCCTCTTTTTTTGGAAGGGAAACGGGGTTTCCTTTATGGAAGTAGAAACCAAGTCTAGAAGCTGGGTTTATTCAGTTGCTGTGAGGACATCATTACTTTAGGCCCCATCATTGGAAGGAGGTAGATGCACATGCAGAAATACCAGGAGATTTGAAAGATTTATGGGAAAGTGAAATCGAACGAAAATGTTGTGATACAGAAGGGTAAGCTGTTGCCTATGATAATGTCATCCCATAAAGGCTCTGGTTTGATTCCTTGTTGTTCTCCTTCTGATCCAGCTCCTGCCTAATGCACCTGGGAAAGCAGCAGAAGATGGTCTGAGGACTTGGGCCCCTCCCTCCCACATGAGAGACCTGGAGAGTGTTCTATGCTCCTAATTTCAGCTGTCCCTCAGTCACTGAGGCCAGTTGGCAAGTGAACCAGCAGATGGAAGATCTCTATCCCTCTCCCTCTCTTTCTGTAACTTTGCATTTCAAAGAAATAAATCTTATTTTTTTAAAAAAAGAGAGAAAAATTTATTCTGCAAAACAGTTTTGAAATCCTTGCATGGTTTTCTCATAATGTAATTTTTAAAGGTATCTGTATGCCCTTATGCTTTAATAAATGAGTATATGTACATAAAAAAGAATTTTTAAAATTCATTTAAATTTACTTTTCATTTTATTTGAAAAGCAAGGAGAAATAGAAAATGAGACAGGGACAGAAAGATTCCCCATCCACTCTTTCACTTCTTCACCTGGTGGGAGCAGCCAAGACCAGATCATACCAAAGCCAGGAGCACAGATTAAAGCCTTCTTTCCCGGTCTTCTTAGGCCTTTCTCCATTGTTGCATCCAAGTCAGGTCTTAGCTTGAGCCCTGATAGTTGAGAAATCAGCTTTCTACTAATTAGGACCCGAGTTCGTACATAACCACTTGTTCTTTAGATGAGTGGGATTACCATTCAATGTCCCATGAAAGACAGCAAAATGAGGAATCAACTTGATTGCAAGTTCTAATCATTCACGTTTGGGTTAAAGATGCTGTATACAAAGGAAGAGCGGCTCTGAAGAAACATAAAAGCATAAATGCCACTGATAATTTCAGAGATTATGCCTGAGGTCTCAAAGCTGTTCCCAAGCAGAGGAGCTAGCAAGGAGGGCCACTGCCTCATGAGAATGTCCTTGAAAAATTCTTACATTTAAGTCACATTACCCTGATTAGCCAAACTGCAATGATATCACCGAAGCCTGAAACAGTAAGATGTGGTAGCAGTGGCATGGGAAGAAAAGTCAATGGGCTGGCTTTCCCACCCAACTGCTATCACCAACTTGTAGCCACTCATGGTGATGAGCTCAACTTTTATCATCTTCGGGACAAGGAGGAACACACTTGGCGCCAACCACCTGTGAGTTAATCAAGGTCAGGAAAGCAATTCCTGCTCCTCCTAGAGCTGAAAGAAGATACGATAGAAGGATCTCCTGCTTGTCACTCTGTAATACCTTATGTCTGATGGGAACGAGTGGTGGAATGAGCTGACTTGGATAATGGCCAAGACCCCATGAAGCTGTGCCATCTGAAGGTTGGTGACACAGTCCTTACTCAGTTGACAGCAACTGCCCTGCCCTTGAATGCCCCCAATCTCTTCTACGCCCCAGGCCCAAGTATTTTCTTGTGGCCTGGGTTGTGGCTTCATACTGTGCTTCCCTCTTCCTTCCTGAAAGATGAATCAGACCACAATGATTCTCACTCCTCTCTGGAAGGAGCTAAGCAAATGTTGCATGTGAGTGAGGCTGTGTCTCTGTGACCGTTTCTTTTCCCAAGAACCAGACAGTGGCACTTAGGCTCAATAAATTCTAGCAGGTAAATACAGTCCAATGTTTTCTTTTGTTTGTTTTTCGGGTTTTCTTTGTTTGTTTTGTTTCCAGATTACAAAATAATAAGACATGGTACTGCCTATGAACATTTCACTGTGCGTGTTGCTTATTTATTTGAGAGATAGACAGAAATAGAGTTCTCACGCACTGGTTTACTCCCCATATACATGCAACAGCTGCGGCCAGACCAGGCTGAAGCTAGGAATTGGGAGCTCCATCCAGCTCTCCCTTAGAGACCCGGCCACAGGGCCACAACTGCTGCCTCCCAGGGTGCATATTAGCAGGAACCTAGAACTGGAAGCGAACCCAGGTACTCTGATATGGGATGTGGGTGTCTTTATTACTGGGTCGAATGTTTGTCCCTACTTTGTTTAATAGTGAATAATGTTTATAAATGAAGAATCTGCAAATGAGATCCAGGAATTAAAATCCCACATGGCATTGTATGTGCGCATGTTAAGTGTATATTTTTGTGAATACAGGGTCTATAATATACTGGATTTTTAGCAAAATCCGTGAGTCAAAAAAAGGTAAGACCAAGTGGTATAGAGAATCTACTCCTAGAGAGTTCATATCAGTTATTGTTATCCTCTGATGAAGACAGCTTGGAGAGCCAAAAGAATTATCGAAGTAATATTTTATGTCAAGCAACATGTAGTAAAAAGTCCTCTTGACCTATCACTCCTTAAGACTGAGCAGATTAATTGATGACCTCTGTTTCATGTGTAAATTGTACTCACAAATGCCTCCAGCCTTGAGTCCAGATTTTTGCACACTTTTGGTTTTCCCACCTCCATTAATTTAGGCTACACCAAGTTTCTGCAATGGCCATTGCCTATTGTGATCATACCACTATACCAAAGTTTTTTGGTTTGACTAACAGCCTCAGAAATTGATCAAATGTGGTCATGAAAAGCAAAGTTGTGAAGTTGAATTCTTTGCAGATTATTATGTTTAGGTTTTAAAAAGTACATTAAATTTATTTCAGAGGCATAGGGAGATAGGCAGAGCAAGCGCATCCTCTGGCTCATCCCTTAAATGCTCTCAACAGATCAGGTTGTGACAGACTGACCAAGAACCTGGAACTCAATCCAGGGACCCTATGTGAAATGCACGAATTCAAGTACTTGAGTCATCCTCTGTTACTTCCCAGGGGAAACATTATAAAGAAGCTGGAACCAGGAATGGAACCAGGACTCAAACCGAGGTACTGTGATATGGCATACCAAACACTGTTTTGCCCACTAGGCCAAACACCAGTCCAGAAGTTTTTGTTTATTTGTTTGAATAAAAATAAAAGAAGAACCTGTTAGATTAGGTGTAGGCCAGAGAGTTTTAGCACTCTGGTTGAATGACATGTATCTGAGCTTCTGTTTCACCCTGGGAGACAGCAGTGAGGGTCCAAATATTGGGTCCTTTCCATCCATTTGGGAGCCCTGGGTGGAAGTACTAGCTTGTGGTTTCAATCTGGCCCAGTCTTGGTTGGTGTGATAGTAAACCAGCAGATGGACGATCTCTCTGTTTCTCTCCCTCTCTTTTTCTTTCTCTCTTTCTCTCAAATAAACATTAAAAAATAGAATTGTTTCGGTGTGAAACAATTTTGTGAGGGTGCTATTGTGGCACAGTAGGTTCAGTTGCTGGCTGCAATGCCAGCTTCCCATATGAGTTCTAGTTTGAGCCCCTAAGAAGGGAGTCAACTAAGAAATTGTCTAACTTCTGATCTGACTCCATGATAATACACTTGAGAAATTGTTGAAGAGTGACCTGACTACTTGTTCCCTTGTCACCCACATGGGAGCCCCAGATGGAATTCCAGGCTTCTAAGTTTAGCTGGTCCAGCCCTGGACATTACAGCTATTTGAGAAGTGACCGAAAAGATGGAAAGTCTCTGTGTGTTTCTCCCCTCTCTTTGTAACTCTGCTTTTCAAATAAATAAATCTTTTTCTAAAAAACCACTTTTTTCAAAATAAAAAAGATGAGTTTTTTTAAAAAATGTTTATTTTTATTGGAAAAGGATAAGAGAAGAGAAAAAGATCTTTCATCTGCTGGTTCACTCCCCAAGTGGCCCCAATGGCTAGAGCTGAGCCAATGAGAAGCCAGAGCCAGGAGCTTCTTCTGGGTCTCCCACGTGGGTGCAGGGTCCCAAGGCTTTGGTCCATCAACTGCTCTCCCAGGCTGCAAGCAGGGAGCTAGATGGGAAGTGGGGCTGCTGGGATTAGAACAGGCACCCATATGGGATCCTGGTGTGTTTAAGGCAAGGACTTTAGCCACTAGGCTATCAAGCTTAGCCCTCAAACAAACTTTTTGAAATTCATGCACACAATGGAAAATATGAATGATAAAAAAACTATCCATGGATTTCAAAATGTTTTGTACCAAAATAAGCTTATCTTCTAATTCCATTTTTTCCATGAATCCCGCCCCCCCAACCCCCACCGCCACCCCTGCCACCTTGTGCTTTCTTTTCCACTGAGGCCATGATTGACCCCATCATGAGATCTATGGTCTCCTGGGCATTGCATGACACTTCCTTTAGTTGTGTGCTCCCCTCGTGTCTGCATGGTGTACTTCTGGATTCAGACATGTCCCACACACTGTCAGTCACCTGCTCTGAGCCCCTCAAATCCCTTTCACCTTGTTCATGTGCCCATATCCTGCTATCAATGCCCTGAACGTGACACTTGCTCACAGTCCTGCCATCTAGCTACTAAAGGACTTTGCCTGAGTGTATAGGCAGCTGGAAAATCCCTGGGACTTCACATTCCTTCATCTCCACCCCTCACCCTTGCTGACCAGCCCTTACCTTGTAACTGACTTGTGTTGGGGGCATGGAAAACTGGCTCTCTAGTCTGGAGTGGGTGTGACTTACTCTCCAGAACTCCCCTGGTGAATCAGGCCAAGACTACACCAAATGGGACTGCCTGAGATTACTCACCTTACTCAACTTCCTCTCCTTCAACTATTCTACTACTTCTAGTCCTTTACTTTTTCTTTTTCCTAGAAGCACTCCCTAAAAAATTCATGGATACAGGGCCAGTGGTTATAGTACAACAGGTTAAGCCATCACCGGTGATGCCTGCATTTCCCATAAGTGCCAGTTTGAGTCCTGACTGCTTTGCTTCCAATCCAGCTTGCTATTAATGTACCTGGGAAGACAGTGGAAGATAGCTCAAGTGATCGGACCCCTACACTCATGTTGAGAGACCCAGATGTAATTCTAGGCTCTTGGTTTTGGCCTGGCGCAGTCCCATCCCAGGTGTTATGGCCATTTGGGGAGTGAACCAGCAACTGGGAGATCCCTATTCTTGTTATTTTTCCCTTAAATAAATAAATAAATAAATAAATAAATAAATATTTCTAAGGAAAATGTGTACACATTTGGGCCCCTGGTGTGGCATGTAAGCTAAGCTTCTGCCTGTGGCGGTATTAACATCCATATGGGCACCAGTTAGTGTCCCGGCTGCTCCACTTCTGATCCAGCTTTCTGATCCTCGGAAAGCAGCGGAGCATTGCTCAAGTCCTTGGAACTCTGCACCCATGAGAGAGAGCCAGAAGAAGCGCCTGGCTTCTGACTTCAGATGGGCTCAGCTCCAGCAGTTGTAGCCGTCTGGGGAGTAAACTAGGAGATAGACAATCTCTTTCTCTCTCTCTTTCTCTCTCCTCTCTGTAACTCTGTCTTTCAAATAAAATAATTAAATAGACCTTGTACTGAGGTCTACCTTGGGAATACAACCTAAGACAAAACCTTCCCCTCATGGTTCCCTCTGGGATTAAGGTTTTCTGCTCTATGTGTACAATTGTAAAATTTGGTCAGGGACCCTGCAAAATCTAGTAGAGATGTGGGAAGCACAAAAACTCCAACTCAAAATGCTTTAACATCTACCTAGAAATTGCATTTGAATTCTACATCCCCCTTATCAACTATAAAATTGAAAAATTCTGTAGGCTGTAAAATTTTGCCATTATTTTGCATTTTTAACTTTGAAGAGTTATCTAATCTTCTGAGTGTCAGTCTCACCTAAAAAATAAAGATAATAATATAAAACATGGAGATCAGAAATAAAGTGTATAACACTCTTGGTAGAAGGCTTACAACAAGCAGGTGCTTAATACTTGATGGTGATTATCTTGGGTCAATGGTTCATAAATTTGTGCCAATTCTTAATATTTTCCTGTAACTTTTAGCAAAATTAGAAAATTGAAGATGATTCATAATGCTTTCCCCACAACTAAACTTACTCCACTTTTCATGCAAGATATCTTTCTCCTTTTTATAAAAGGATTTGGGTCTCTAAAGACCAAACTTGAAAATGTAAAAAGTAGAAACCTGATATTAGCTCTTAAGTTTTCTTCTGAAATTCAAAACCTTGATAACCAATTTTCTGAGCATTATATCCAGTAGAGATGACTACTATTAAGTGAACACTAGTTTTTTTAGAATATTTTTCCTCCACATTTGTTTGTCATGCTCTTTGTCATAATATTTATGACCCCCTCCCATGGACATCACTCCCAGGATAGCTTTTCTCCTCTACTCAAGAAAAACTCATGGCTGTTTGATTGGTTGAGGGTTTCATTATTAAATGTAGAGTGTTGGCTCTGCATTAGTTTCTTTATAATAAGTTCAAAAATCCACACAGCTTGGATTTTAGCTATTGTTGATAATAAAGTATTTGCAATATGTCCTACTACTGATCACACTATGTGCCAGAGTGCCTTGCAAGAGAGGTACAGACACTGTGGGACTTGAGTAAGTCTAACGAAGACAACCAACTCATCCTAGCACACTCCCAGTTCACTGGAGGAGAGCAGGAAGATAGCACAGCCCAAACACAGGCTTTTATCAGCACAAAAGATATAAAATAACAAGTACAAATATTGAAGTGTTAAGCCGAACCATATGAAATCTCCATCAACACTTTCATATGGTTCAGCCTAACGCTAATTATGAACACTGCCTGGATTTTATAGATTTTATGCAGACACAATATAGATTTTAAAAGGCCCTGCCTCACTCTGAACCTCAGCCAGATACCTTCTTAAATAAACTGCACCAAATTCCAAACACACTGATCTTGGAATGTCCACTCAAGGACTAAGTAAAATGAATCTTAGTAAGTTTTATTTTTTTGTAGATCCAAAGCCTTCCAGGAAATCCAACTACACCTAGGTCTTTCTTCATTCTTCAGGGACCACTTTACTTTTAATGGCTCACTCCTGATTTGGGCGCAAGACTTGCTGGTATTTCTTTGCATTCCCCAGGAGGTCCTGGTCTCTACTCATTTCATCCTCCTGGCTGATTTTAGTGCCAATGTCCTGAGACAAGTACGGGGCACACCACAGTGGGTTTGAGCATGCATTGGATTCGACTC
The DNA here is from genome assembly GCF_017591425.1 of Ochotona curzoniae. Classification (NCBI taxonomy): domain Eukaryota; kingdom Metazoa; phylum Chordata; class Mammalia; order Lagomorpha; family Ochotonidae; genus Ochotona; species Ochotona curzoniae. Next base: position 11,575,421 of record NW_024465023.1, on the reverse strand, counting down.
TATTCCAACTTCACAATCATAGACTCCTGGTTAATCACAAATTCTTTCTAGTTTAAGTGCAAATGTCTTATGGTTTTAATGAGCTGCTTCCATTTACATTGTGCAGTCAGCTGTCTGTATCCAAGAGGTCTGCATCTGTGGATTCAACTGATTATGGCCGGAAAATATTCGCAAAAAAAAAAAAAATTGTTGCATCTGGGCTAAACATGTATGGGCTTACTTCTCCCCATCACAGTCCTCTAAGGGATACAGTATAAGTATTTATGTAGAATTTATACTGTACTAGGTATTATGAGTCATTTAAACTATACTGGAGAATGTATGAAGATTAAGTGCAAATGTTACACCATCTAGAAGGGACTAGGACATCGGTGGATTTTGGTATCCAAAGAAACTTCTAGAACCAAGGAGTGGTTATTTTTTTTTATAATCAGAAAAAAATAACTTGTTACCCTGTATCATGATTGATTTTTTTAAACTATTTTTAATTATGAAGTTACTCCCCCCCAAAAGAAAAAACCCAATAATAAATACAATTTGGCTGCTTCTCCACATGTCCGCAAGGTGGTCTATTCAAATAACTGTATAACAAAAAAGCATTAGTGACTGCTACAAAAATAGATAACTGCATGTGTTAGTCGGCGGCTTCCCGGCTTCCAGTATTGTAAGGTTTGAGCTTTCCCAGGAGTCACCCAGTCACACCATACCTCAGCGTCTGCAAAGTGTGGGGTGCATTTATGCCCATTTTCCTTTAGATTTTGGTCACAATAGCTTGCTCTGCTGTGGTTGCCCAACTTGAATCAGCGATGCGATGCTTTGAGTCAAGTTGCTTTTTCCTTAACTGCGAAACCAAAGACAGACCACAGTTAACAATAGTCTTAAAAATAACATCTTGGGAATAATCATCACATGCTTCTTTATTACAGGAAATGCATACCAAATGTCGCCTTGTGTTTAAACCTGAAAAGTGGGCAGGGTGTGGGCAGACAGTTACACCAGAGTCTATTTAAAGAGGGCAGGTTTTCCATGACTGGCAAAAGTTGGCCCTTAGAACTCCATCTGTTTCTGCCTTAATTTCACGTGCAACTATCAGCACAGGTACCATTGCTTAACATTATAGAAACAAATTGAGGGTCACATACCCTTTTGGTCATGGACCCTTTTTGGCCTTTGGGACAGAGATATGAATCGTAAATTCAAAACCCTTTGACCACAGAGGTCTTTTCTGGTTCCGCTCACCTCCCTGGCAAGTACAGTAATCAAATGCCATGCAGAACATCAGCACCAACTCCATCATTTGCAGAGCCCAGTGCAAAATAAAAACACAGAGAACCCCTTGTTCAAAAAAGCATGGAAAAAGCTGCCACTTAAAGTACTAAAACACAAAGCTTTCCCCCTTTTTCTGCAGTTTCCCTCTTGACATGTCATGGTGTTTCTCATTTGCTATTTAAGGCCATTCTAAGTAAAGGCAAATTGAAATGTTAAATTATTAGCATGAATTTGCCATTCATCTCACATTGCATAATACCAATTATATATGCAAATATAAGATCATTTGACCCATATGTGGAAATACCAAAATTACACAATTTGGATTTTGTAACTCATATGTTTATGTATGCTTTGTCCTTACCAGAAGAGTGGAAATGCTGCACAAAACTAACTCCATTGCTTTTATTTCACTTCACTTCACATGTGCACACATTCTATCAACACCTTCGATATTTAGTTCACTGATAAGGAGGGGAAGAGTAGAAGGAGCATTAGATTGTCCTCTCTTTCCTTTCCTCCTATATCTCCGTTTTCAATATAAATGGTTGGCAAATACACAGAAGTCACATAGGAAAAAACATGACTGACCTCCATGGTCTTCCACGTTTCTTAGAATGGTACTGCCTTAGTTCTGAAATCAAAGCAAGTACCGGTTCAAATGAAAACTGTGACATCTCAGAGCTGCCAGCCCTCTCACTTACTCAAGTGCAGATACAACACCCTTTGAATGAGTGTTGCTGAATTCACTCATATTGAAGGTCCACTGGGATTATGCCCTCAGGGGACACCAGGAAAACACACACATATCAAGTCAATCTCCTCTCTTCATGCATACGCTCCATTGTCTCACCAGCCCTCACCAAGAAAGCACAAAATTACTGCGAATTTCGTGGAAGTGATGCTAGAACACTGAACCAAAGCAAGGGTTCTTCCACAGGGACCACACATCCTTGCAGCTAGTTTTGGGGTAGGAGTGGGGGGACGTTTCTCTCTGCACTTCCAACATTTATTGAGCTTTAGCTATGTGTGAAAAAAGTGATTGATGTAGTGCACAAGACTTGTTCTACCCTGTAAGTCTTTGGGGAGCTGTTTGGGTGATTGCCATGTCCTTGTTTCCCATGAAATCCCACTTGCTTAGCTCTAAAGTTTCAAGAGAATAGCGTCTAGCATTCTTGGGTTATGTCTTTTATCCCAAATTGCAATCCTTTGATGTAAGGAGGAGAAAAGACAAGATTCGTGCAACTGACACTTGACGCCAAACTTCTGAATCAAACTTCACATTCAGAGTCTTAGTACAACCTTGTTACAGAAAGAATAAGGTAAGCTGACACAGTTCCTAGAAATGCCTGTGCAATAAATCAAGGAATCCTGGTAGTAGAATTGTTGAAATTAGAAAAACAACGACAGAAAAAAAATTATTTAAAAAAATTATCTTATTTTTAAGTGGTAAATAAAAATAACACAAAATATCCTAGGGCCCGGCACAGTAGCCTAGTGGCTTAAGTCCTTGCCTTGCATGTGCTGAGATCCCATATGGGTGCTGGTTCGTATCACAGATGCTCCACTTCTCATCCAGCTCCCTGCCTGCGGCCTGGGAAAGCAGTCGAGGACGGCCCAAGACCTTAGGATCCTGCATCCACGTGGGAGACCCAAAAGAAACTCCTGGCTCCTGGCTTCAGGTCAGGTCAGTTCCAGCCGTTGTGGCCACTTGAGGAGTAAACCAGTGGATGGAAGATCCTTCTGTCTCCTTCTCTCTGCAGATCTGACTTTTCAGTAAAAAATAAATCTTTAAAAAAATAATATCATCTTAGCCATTTCTAAAAGCACATTCAGTAACATTAAGTGAATTTTCACTGCTGTGTAACCAATCTCCAGAAACTTTTTCATCTTGTAAAATTGAAACTCTGCATCCATTGAACAATTGCATTCTTTCTGCTCCAGGCTTTAGCAAACAACATTCTACTCTGTTGCTATGAGTTTCACTCCTTGAAATACCTTGTGTAAGTGGAATCATGTAGTAGTTATTTTTGGTGACATTTCACTTAGTGCAGTGCTGTCAAATTTCACCCACCTTATTGAATACGCCAGGATGCCCTTCTTTTTAAAGGCTAAATGATACTTCATTGTTGAATAGATTGCAATTTCTCTGTTCATTCATCAGCTGATGGATACTTGGATTACTTCTACCCCTTAGCTATGGTGAACACCGAGGCTATGAACATGGATGAACAAATGTCTCTGTGAGGCTTTGCTTTCAGTTCTTTTTGGATATATTCCCCAGAAGTGGAATCACTAGGCAAAGCAAATCTTTTCGATCATTCTGATCCACATTAGGAGCTAACATGATGTTCAGAATGGTCATGAGATTTGTTTAGGAGTTTCCAGGGTAATAGAAGTAAGGTGGAAGTACCAAGTTTGAAAAAGCATTAAGTGTATCCCACTCAGTTGTTTACCAATATGGCCAAGCAGGACAGAGAAAAGTACTGACTAAAATAAGTATTGAGAGAAATTCTGTGACCCAAAACCTTGGACTGCAAACAACTGAAGCTAAAATAAGTACACTGAAGACAAGTAGAAGAAATAGTGACCATGCAATTGTTCTTGGAAAGATAAAACACTGTTTATGGGTTAGTAACTCAACACTTGGAGCCATGCGAAAGAACCTTCTGTGGCAAGACAGCACTCCCTACAGACAAAAAACAATGTCCCCAGTGAGATAGTGCCACAGTGCCCTAAAGTAACCCCACTGAGAATACTCTAGTGTTCAGCACTTAGATAGTCACACCCTTGCAGGCCTCACCAGTGGATTGTAGAAGTTAGAATTTTTAGCTTATAAGGATGTTAGGAACAATTTAGTCCAAGGTTTCTAATTATAAAAGGAAGAAATGGAGGCCCGAGAGATTAAGGAACTCTCTCCCAGGACCACAAAGCTAGTTGATGACAGAAGCAGGGCTGAATTTCTCAATTCTAATGGTGATTCTGTTAATATCCTCAAGGCCACCCTCATAGCAGCAACCCCATGCGTATCTGACAGTATAAATAAAAGAGTTCAAGCCTGGAAAGACAAGAGCTTCTGGAATATTTTCTGTAGTATAGCCAGGCTACTATCAATGCCGTCCAAGTGCCTGATCCCAATCCAAGGATTTAGCAGATGTTTTTTCAAGACGCATTAAGATGTTTGATGGCTGTAGTCAGCATCATGAGAGCAGTAGCCAGGGCCTCAAATGGATGTACAAATATCTGTTCGCTCCTTTGGATTGACTTAACACATTAAGGCCTCAGGAAGGTCCTACTACATGGGAACTCTATTTCCCATGCGGGACTATGTATGAATTCATTATAGACTTTAACACATCAGTAGGAATGCCTTGATCATGAGTTCAAATGATCTCTTGGCATTAAAGGACCCAGTATCCACCCATTTTTGTTGAATGTACCTTTTCTCATAGGGAGAAAAGGTAATGGAGCAGTGTGTGTGTTAGGGTGGGTGGGTGAGTATGTGTGAGTGTGTGAGTGTGTGAGTGTGTGAGTGTGTGAGTGTGTGAGTGTGTGAGTGTGTGAGTGTGTGTGTGTGTGTGTGTATGTGTGTGTGTGTTGGGGGGGGTGGGTCAGGAGGGCTTTCTGGGGAGGCCCAGGAGAGGAGGGAATGGACAGGGAATGAAGCACATATAACAAGAAGGTAAAGGATTGTTAAGGAAAAAATTCACATGCCTAAACATTTTGCAATGAAAGGTTCCTAAGAAGTGCCATAGTTGAAAGACAAATATGCACATGACTCAAATTGTGTGCATATGAAATCATCTGGAAACTGGAGTTCAAACTGTCCCGACATCCTGCTATAGGGGTGAACAAAGTGGTAATCCTGTCCTCATATAACAGAAGACAGGTTAAGAGGAGAAATGCATAACAAATTTATTAACACGCACATGTGCAGGGGAGCCACACCAAATATAAATACTCAAAGGGCCAGATAGTTGTACACAAATATCTTCTTCCTAGGAAAGAGGGAAAAGAGGGTGGTGGGTAGCTGGTAGGGTGGTGAGGAGTTACAGCAAGTGGAGGGATGGAACTTCACTCTGAACAAAGGGTGTCTTGTGATGCAGATAAATTCTCTTCAGTAATCTCTCAGAGCTGCCCAGAGAAGAATAAATGAAAAGTCTGTCTGGGTGTGGTGAGGACTTTTGGTCTTCTTTCTTCTCTTGGGGGTTAATCTTTCCTGGTTGTTTGATGAGATTCCTAGGGTGAGGATTCAAGACAATCACATTGCTTTCAGAAGTTTTCTCAGTCAGATAAGGGACTTTCAAGAGCCCTGCCCTGTGCATGGAGGAGAAACTAAGGTAGGTCAGAGAGACCCTCCTTCTGAACCTGTTTCTTCCACTTGGCATGTCAAACTGTCACACTTTGGGATGCCACTTTCTGCACCCCTACAGAATGTAATCCGAGTGTTTCTACTTGACAAGGAATGAGCTAAATTTGGTTGTGCTAGCAGTCACATTCCCATAAAAGGAAAGGAAGAAAATGTCATGGAAAAAGCCTCTGCTCTTCCACCAATGGTGGAGTTACCCAGTTTGAGGGAACCATGTCCCCTGAGTCACTAGACAATTGAGACAAATGGTTATTGCAATAGAGTCTAAGGGAATTGGTGGCAGTTAGGGCCTAGTGAATGTTTGTTTTCTTTACCTTATCTTTATTTTTCCTATAGCCATGTGCCTGGTGATGATTCAACCATTAAAGGCCATGAAGGTTCAGATAAGCTCAGGAAACCCCCAGGGGGGTGGCTGCTTGCCAGTGTAGGCTTGGTGCCTGTGCCTGTTTTGCAGCCAATCGTACTAGGTAGCTCTTTCCCAGATGCAATTCCTGATACCCAGGAAATTCCAGACATGTCCAGATTTTTGTGTCCTGTCATAGAGAAACCCACACCACACTCAGCGTTGTGGGAGAGAACTGCTTCTAGATCATTCTGAGGGCATCTGAGAATGGCTGATCAGTTCATGGGAAAGTCCAAGAGGAACCACTCATCAGGGAAACTTACAAGTGACTAAAATGTTGACAAGGCAGAGATCCCTGGGCAAGGCACTCTTCCTTCATTGCTGTATAGAACTCCTTCTGTCCCCTGGCTAACCCCTCAACCTCCAACCCACTCCCCTGACACACAGATTCTGGATATCACAAGAGACACTGTCTTCGAACATTTGACATACACAATCTCATTTATTTGCACTGTGACCTTGCTGAGTAAGTGCTATGATCATTTCTGCCTTTCCAAGGAGAGAAATATGAGATGCAGAGAAGAGACAGGAAGCACTTCAGAGCACACAATAGGTGAAGAGGCGGGATTCAGAGCAGGCCTTGCAGCATTGCAAGGTTTTTGTCTCCTCAGTAGTTTTATTTATCTGGAAAGAGAAGATATGCCTTGTTTGTCCAACTCATACCCTTATTATTTTCCCGACCATGCAGTTCAGAGCTTTGGGACTAAGTTGTCTCTAAGAACGACTTGGCTTTTTTTTTTTAAAAGTTAGTTTTATTCTTTTTCATGGTACAGTTTTGCAGGTATAGGGATTCCATCCTTTCAATACCTTTTCTCCCTCTCCATCCCCTCCCCATCATTTCCCCCCGTATTACAGTAGTACAGGACTGGGCTTTGAGGAAAGAACCCCTTCTCCTGTGCTCTCTCAAAGCTTTCCAAAGTCGACTCTGGGCCCAAGCATTCTGATCGAGCTGCAGGCTAGCTGCCTACAGAAGGGATGACTGCCCAGGAGAGCTGGCCTTCTGGGAACAACCTTCTTGATGTTCCTTTGGCTACACATTTTGTTGATTTCCTTAAGTGTATTTTCTTATGGGGTTTCTGTTTCTTTTCTGGCTTGGTTTGTGACTTGACTTCATTTCTGTTTATTTCTTATTATTTGGCCCAACACACTTGTTTTCATTTGATTTTATTTTTTTTTTCCTCTCTCAGACTTCTGGCATACATGACCCATGGCTCATTTTGCTGTATGGTATGCCACCCTGACTGTGTATTTTGTCTGAAGTCCTGAGCAGTCACAATTCAAAAAAAAAAAAAAAGAAAAGAAAAAACTATGAAAATGGGATGAGGAGAATTATGCAAGCCTTTCAACTGAGGCGAAGGTCATCTTGTGAATGAAATACATAGTTGCTAGGGGAATCCCATTACCTCCATTGCTTGCTGGCTTCCTAACTGATGAAAGCTGCTGTTGCAAGTTAGCATTCAGGAAATAAGGCAAAGCGCCTCTGATGCTTTTCCTTGGTAGATCCAAGGACAGAACAGAGAAGGCTGAATGACCACCAAGTCACTTCATTCACAAGGAAGACATCTATGATGCTGAATATAACACTCCATGGCTTTGTGTCCAACCCCTAAGGATAATGCTCTGAAAAATGTTTGAAACAAGCTAGTTTGAAATCTTCCTGGAGTTAATTACTTTGCTCACACATGCAAGCATGCGTTTGAGAGGCTCCCAGCAGAAAAGAGGGATGACCACAATAGACTACGGAGAAATAAAGAACACAGAAAGAGAAGACTCACATAACCGGGGTCATAGTGGGAAAAAAATCTTACAAACGTCACCAAAGACACAGGATAGCAGATAGATCCCAAGAATAATTAAACACATAGGACAGCAAAGAGTTTATTTAGACTTTTTTAAAAAAGATTTATTTATTTTTATTGCAAAGTCCGATATACAGAGAGGAAGATGTTCTGTCTGATGATTCACTCCCCAAGTGACCACAACGGCCGGTGCTGCGCCGATCCAGAGCCAGGATCCAGGAACTTCTTCCAGGTCTCCCACGCAGGTGCAGGGTCCCAAGGCTTTTGGCCGTCCTCCACTGCTTTTCCAGGCCACAAGCAGGGAGCTGGATGGGAAGTGGAGCTGCCAGGATCAGAACCGGCACCCATATGGGATCCCGGTGCTTTCAAGGCTAGGACTTTAGCTGCTAGGCCACGGCGCTGGGCCCTATTTAAACTTTGTTTGTTTATTTGTTTGAAATCATCTTCAAGTCTAATTTTTTTTTACAGATTTTTTTATTATTGGAAAGTTCGATTTGAGGAGAAGAGAGACTGAGAGAAAGATCTTCAGTCTGCTGGTTCACTCCCCAAGAGGCTGCAACGGCTGGGGCTGAGCCAATCTGAAGCCAGGAGCCAAGAGACTCTTCCAGGTCTCCCGTGTGGCTGCAGGATACCAAGGCTTTGGTCCGTTCTCAGCTGCCCTTCCAGGCCACAGGCAAGAAGCTGGATCAGAAGTGCAGCCGGGATAATAACCAGCACCCCATATGGGATCCCAGTGAACACAAGGCAAGGACTTTTTAGCCTCTAGGCTATCATGCTAGGCCCTTATTTAGAAGTTTTAACAGCTTGCTTTGTGCTCAGACTTTGGAATCAATGAGAGATGAATTCAAACTCTGGCTGTATAACTTTGTGGCAGAGGGACGTTCCTCGTGAAATGGAAAGAACAGTGTGTCTCACTTAGGGTCACTATGGGACTCAATGGATATCATGTGCACAAAGTACTTGGCATAACACTGATATATCATGTGTACAGTAAGTAGTTACTCTTCTGCATTATTTTGCCAGTGCATGCATTTCCTGATAGCATTTGTGGTGCCCCTTGTGTAGATAGCCCAGTGTTCTATGTAAGTACAAATATTCACTCATATATACTTACAGTAAAAGTTAAGACAAACTGGCTTATTATTTGCCTAATTTTTTATTTATACACACTGAAGTGATGATTTACTTAGCCAAGATGTATGGCAAATCCTAAGGAAAAAAACAAAACTGAAACAGAACTGTCTAGTAGCTCCCCTTCCACCTTCTTCTCCCAGAAATGCAGGGAAAGGACTTAACAGAACCAGAGGAACCTGGAGGGCTTCCTAGGAGAGACACTGGATGTGACATTGTTCACGAGCTGTGGAGAGGGGAGAAGGCCTGTCCAGACAGAACTCCAGGTCTGGACAACAGAAGCAGCCAGAGCTGCCCACAAGGGGGCCTTCCTCCTTCCTCTACATTCTCTCCCAGAGGCTGTTGATGGCCAGATGCTCACTGCAAAGTTCCTATGACCACTTCAAAATTTTTATTTTTATTGCAAAAGTGGATTTACAGAAAAGAGAGACAGAGAGACTTCTTTTTTTTTTTTTTTTTTTTTGGTTCGCTCCCCAAATGGCCACAATGTCTAGAGCTGAGCTAAACTGAAGCCAGGAATCCAGGAGCTTCTTCTGGGTCTCCCATATGGGTACAGGGTCCTCAGGTCTTGGACTGTTTTCACAGGCCACAAACAGGGAGCTAAATGGGAAGTGGAGCAGCCAGGAAAGGAACCAGATCCCAATTGGGATATCAGTTTTTGAAGGCAAAGGATTAACTAATTGATCCATTATGCTGGCCCCAACCCACAACCACTTTAATTGGAGAGATTGAGGGAAAGGGGGAAATTATAACACAGAAACACTTAGGGACAAAAGAATATAGCCAATAGCAAATAATTCCAGTCACATCTGTCACTTGTGTCAATAATGCATAGTTATTTTGATTTAATAGATGTTAAAGAACAAAAATGTTCAATATACAGTTAGTTCTAAACTTTCAATGGTTCAACTTAGGATTTTTTTTTTTTTTACTTTCTCATGAAGTTGAAAGCAATGCACATTCAACAGAAACAATCCTTTCTAAGGTTAAATTTGGATCTTTCCTGAGTTAGAGTTGTGTCAGATACCACCTGACAATGCTAGGCAGCATCAGTGAGCGCAGCTCCAAGGCAGCCCCGTGGTCAAGAGGGGCTGTGCTACATTGCTGAGCTGAGACATGCCTTGATTAAGGGGATCCCATGCACCCTCCACTTACGATCATCAACTTAGCATGGCTTCATCAAGATGTAACACAATTATAAATGGATAAGCACCTATAATTAGTGACTACATATTTTAGTATTAAAGCTAAATCATATTAAAATTCATAGTGATGATTTTGCTGTGCGTAACAACCAACAATTCCGACACTTTAGGAGTTGGTGTCAGTTTGGAATTTAATTCCAGGGGTTCTTGCAGGCCACCCAGCTCAGCTGTGCTCACCTTTCGAAGGCAGAAAGGAGAAAGTATTGCATATGATAGCGAAAGGCATTGCTCTGGTGGAGTTTTACATGTTTGTGGGTCTATCATCCATTCTTTTTCTGGATAATTTCATGATTCATCACTGGGGGCTGCTCTTGACTGTATTCATGTGATTTGGGAAGAAGGGACCTTCCTGTCATGACATCCCACCTACCTGGTCAGAGACAAGGGTGTGCAGTTGAGGCATTGACACTCATAGTGCCATTTTTCCCTAGACACAGTGATGACTCAAGGGACAGCTCTATGCTTCAAGCCAAGTTAATCGGTAGTTACCTTGGAGTTTTCTAAATAGAGCTAACTAGAGCTTTCCTTCTTTAGCATCAAGTCTATGAGAATATGAGCATAAAACTTTTGACCAGGTTACCACTGGATGGGAAAAGCCTATCTTTAATTGAAGGCAATGAGGTCAACCCACAGAAAGAGGCTTGATCCATGGCCATTAGAGTGGAAGTCTCTTGTTCTAAGTGTATTTGAGAGTGAGCTCCACACTGGACATTCCTGGGTACTAAAATCATATAAGTTGTGATTCTGTCACTGGCAACCAAGGATTCTGGTTAATATGAATGGAAAACTCAGCCAAATACACTTGAAACAAAGCAATTGATGAAACTAGAGGGGTAGTAGAATTCATATACCCACTAGAGAAATTCTTCTATCAAGAATCAATGAGTCAAGTAATGAAAACAATAAAAGATGGAGTTTAGATCAGAACCATGTTGACTCTGCCATGTAGTTTTATTTTCAAGACTACAAGCAGCCCTGGGCTTCTAAATAACATAACAAATTTGGATCTTTTGTCTCTACACTTGTATACATACTTGTATATTTTGCATAATGTTTCAAGAGGTTCATAAATCTCTCCAAGCTAATTAGGAACTGTCCTCTAAGGATTTTATGATGCAACTAGTGCTAATGATAGTGTTAGTAATCCTCATTTACTTTTGACCTCTTTCTAGTTGCATGTTCTCATTTAAATTCTCCAAGCTTCAAATAGTTTGTTTATGACATTGAAATAATAAAAATACTAAATATAACAAAGGAGTTGCAAGTGGTAAATTGCATCATATATGTAAAGCATCTGGTAGAGTGATGGCTCATGGTTGCTACTATAAAAAGGCAGTCATCATCATCATCATCATCATCAAATTAATTAAGAGATGCTGATGAATTGACCTACTGAGGGTACATAGATATCAAGCATTAACTTTCATAATCAATTTTTATTTAATTTTGTATGTAATTCTAATTTGGTTCATTGCATAAATATAGGAGCCCTCTGGTGGTCAAATTACTTCTAGAACACATACAAAACACTATCTTAGATGTAAAAAAATTCACATAACACTATCATGATCTCTAACTTACTAAAACAAACAAGACATGATGGGCTTATGTATAGTGTTATGGATTGAACTGTGTCCCCATAAAATTTATGTGATGAAGTTCTAATCCCAAGTTTCTCAAAATATGAGTACACTTGGAGATAGTTTTTTTAAAGAGCTGATTACGTTACATTAAATCATTAATGTGGGTCTTAATATAGTATGTCGTCCTTATAGGACAAGGAGATGTGGACACAGGCGTGTACAGAGGGCTGGACATGTGAGGACACAGGCAGTCATCTCCAAGATAGAGAGAGAGATCTTAGCAAAAACTCTATTGATCTTGTTGATACTGTGGTCTTGGACTTTGAGCCTGTAGAGTTGTAGGAAAATGAATTTCTGTTATGTAAGTTGCCAGGACTAAGATACTTTGCTACAATAGTGTAAGCAGACAAAGACATCTATGTTGCGGTGCTTCTTTATGGCAGTATGAGCAAATCAATGCATACTATGCAGGGCTCATGCAATACATAATACCTTTTATCCTTTTAGGGTGAATTGTTTTAAGAGAAGCCACTTGCCATGTTCTCTGAGGTGCAATTGAAAGTCACTAGGATGCTGCGTGGCATAAAGTGTGGCATCAGAATGGTTACAATGAAGGATTTTTTTTTTCTGGATTTAGGCCACATGCAATTACTTTGCTTTGTGGTCTAATACAAGTGATTGAAAACAGAGCTAAAAAATCTGTTCAACTACAGCTCATAGTCCTAAAATATCAAGCAAAAATGGAAGTGATTCATACTGGACTCTTTCTTTTTTTTTTTTTTTTACTTTTTATTTTTTGAACTCTTTAATGAATAGAGTCACTAAGCTTTTGACTATGGTGTATAGTAAAACTATGTTATCTAAAAAGAAAAACCCAAGTAAGTCATTACTTTACATAAAAACAAAACAAACAAACAAAAACAATGAGGAGGGGGTGGCATTTTACACATTTCACACAAGAATAGCTTGGGATCCCTGTGCCCCATATTTCATACCTCACTGAGACTCCTGACTTTGCGCTACATCATGGGAAGAGTGGCAGTGGCTCAACTACTCGGATCCCTGCCACCCACGTGAGAAATGTGTCGGAAACCCCTGGACCCTAGCTTTAGCACATCCCAGCTGCTGCAGCTGTTGGGGCAATTTGGAGAATGAACCAGCAGATGGGAAAACTCTCACTTTCTTTCTCTTTTCAAATACAATAGAAAAATTTAGTGAAAATTGAAAAATAGAAAAGCATCATCTTCATCGATAAGATCCAACACATGTAATAGATCTCACATCTATAAATAACAACCAAGAATGGCTTTTTCATAACTTGCTATAGTGTTTTGCTTAAATGTATTTCCAAACATCACAAAACCCCCTTATGATTGCTTTTTTATTTCTTCAAAGAAAGACAAAGTGATAAAAAAAAAAAAAGAAAAACAAAGTGAAAAATCAGAGAATGGAAGTTAAAGGTTACAGGGGAGTCCACTGCTGGCATCATATGTAGGCACTGATTCAAGTCCCAGTTGCTCCGCCTCCCATCTAGCTCCTTGCTAATGAGCTTGGGAAAGCACAGCAGGATGGCACAATGCTTGGGACCATGTACCCATCCGAGAAACCTGGAAGAAGCTCTTGGCTCTTGGCATTGGACCTGTCCAGTTCTGACTGTTGTGACCATTTAGTGCAACCAGAGGATGGAACAGCTCTCTTTGTGTAATTCTGCCTTTCAATTAAATAACCAAATCTTTTTTCTTTTAAATGGAGGGGTGGAGTTTAAAGAGATACAAGTAAAACCTAAGCTCTTTGATTCAGTATTCTTATGCTCTTTTTTTTTTAAAAGATTTATTTTTATTATTTTTTTTTATTGGAAAGGCGGATATACAGAGAGGAGATACAGAGAGGAAGATCTTCCGTCCACTGATTCACTCCCCAAGTGAGCCGCAACGGCCGATACTATGCCGATCCGAAGCCAGGAGCCTCTTCCGGGTCTCCCACGTGGGTGCAGGGTCCCAAAGCTTTGGGCCGTCCTCGACTGCTTTCCCGGGCCACAGGCAGGGAGCTGGAAGGGAAGTGGGGCTGCCGGGATTAGAACCGGCGCCCATGTGGGATCCTGGGCGTGCAAGGCGAGGACCTTTAACCACTTGCGCCACCGCGCCGGGCCCTTCTTATGCTCTTTTTAGTACTTCCTGCTGCCTTGTCACATTTTGCATTTCATGCTAGCCCCAACTGCTGTAGCTTTACCAATGCATCACTATTAAATACAGTATATTTTTTTTTTTCAGAAGAGTAGCAGCCAATTGTCTTGCAGGTTTGTGTCAATGGATTGAATAAATACAAAAAAAGAAGGAAATGAGAGTATCAGACTGATTGGAGATGTAAAAATCTGAGAAAGTTTCTATGCCAGCAAGGAGAAGAGAATAAATTTGGAATCTTTTTGTGTTTATAATTTCATGTTATTTTGTGCAGTCAGTATTTCATGAAAATCGGTGTGATCTCTTTGTTAGAGGAAGGAAGGGAGCCCAACATTGTTTTCCTTAGTTTGAAACTGATCCCCTGAAAAATACAGAACATCCCCATGTAAATGAGAATTGATGCAAAAATTATATAACCAGCAGAATCCAACACAAGCCAAGTACTCCCACACCAGATAATTAAGTTAAAACATGCAAAATTGCTGCATTGAATACAGCAAGGTTTGATGGGTTGGAGCCCATTCCTTCATGAAGATTTCTTCTGGATCAAGCTGGGTTTACCTCTACACTTGTTCTGAAAGTCTAAGGAAAACACTATAATGTGAGCAAGAATGATTGAAGTCATCTTGCATAAACAAAGATTGTTTTAAGGAACCTTAGCACATCTGTTATAAACCAATTGTACCCAACCATTACATGGGTACTCTGGGACTATGTGTTCTGTTGTATCCATCTGTGAAGACATAAAGCATACAAGCTTTTCTATCCATCATAGAAGACTGGGGAACACAGGAGGGTGATTCTCAGTGCAGAGGGTGGGGTTAGTAGGCCCACCCCAGACCACCCTAAGAATTTGTTAGAAATGCTTACTTTCAGGCCTCCCCTCAAGCTAACTGAATTTGTGGCTGGCTGGCTGTGTGGCTGTGTTTTAACAAGCCTTCGGGGAGTTCTAATGAGCCTTGTAGTGAGAACACTGCACAAGAAAACAGTTGTTTGCTAGATGTGTGAGAATTCTTAATTATACCCAGAAGAAAGAGAATTGTCTTTCTTTGTGAGTATTCTGTTCTTCAATTCTTCCCCTATTTTGTAGGGTTGGGAGGAAGGGAGTATCTGTTTCTACTGTTGGTGGGGCAGGTGGGCAACTGATGCCCATTGTCCTGATGGTGGAATGAAGCTTCCACTGCTGCTGGGCCTGGCAGGCATCCTGCCATGACAGGATATGAAAATTGACCAGGATCTGGAGCTCTCCATTGCTTGCCATCATTTCCAAATCTATTTGTTTTCCATTCTCTTATTTACGTTGTGTGGCAAATGAAACCCAATCCATATTTTCCCTAATTTACATTTAAAATGGCTCAAATGTTGGTAGGAGATGAGTCCCCAAGAGACCTTATGAACCTACTGCAGCTTTTCCTTCAAAACAGGAAGTTGTATTTTCCCCAGGGCAAACAAAGCTTAGCAGGAAAAGACCCGAGTTGCACTGAACTTTCTTAGCCTCCAAATTGGGACTATATTTTAATTTTTAAAGCATATTTCTTTTATTCTCCTTACCATCATCCACCACATGTGCTGCTCTTTCCTTCAGCTGAGTTGCAGGAGCTCTAACCTTCTTTTCAGAATCAGATTGTTGTGTTTGATGGCTCAACAGTTATGGAACTCTGTAGATGTACCGGTTATACCTAAGTTTAATTTACTTCAACCATAATCTATTGTTGTCTATGCAGGGAAATAGGGCTGCCAGTTGTGAGGGAGGATATCAAAAATATATTTCAGAAATGGATTCATCTCAGCTGAGGAGGTTTTTTTTTGCATTAAAACTATTCCAATGTTTGCCTTAAATTGCCTTGAAATTAGGCATTGCCTTTATATTAGGTTTCTGAAGTGTATCATAGATTCTAAAGAGAAACTATATTTTAGGCCACTTTAATTAGTGGTTCAAGGCAGAAGAGGAGCAGGACTACTTGCAGGGAGATGCAGGCTGGCATACATTAGTGCTATGGTGAGCAAGGTGCAAGTGAAATGGCCTTTTGCTGACCTGGCCTCAGAAGCTTTTTAGGTTCACTTCTGTGATACTTGATTGGCAATAGTTGTAAAAACACACTTACTTTCAAATGCAGGGGAACATTGTCCCATAGGGGCAAAGACAACTTACATTGTACCTTTTGAAAGTTTGATAAATAGACAATATGTTAGCAGGGGAAACAGTATACAGATTTGTGACATGCTTGGGGGCCTCACAGGAAAATGAATACCGCATAACTCAATGAGATTTAGAAGCTTATGTGCCTCTGCATAAGGGAGACGGAGTGGGAATGCAGTCAATTCAGAAGGAAAGTAAAGATTTTAGTGGAGATGGATGGGCCTGAAGAACAAGGTCTAAGCCACTCCTGGGTCCTGGGTGTACTGTCGGTTCTAGTGTTCTTTCCAATGGAGGATCCAGTCCTTGGGTGCGTAAGACAATCCTAGATGAAGCCCTTTTCCTGCACTGGCCAAAGAAAGGGAGTGAGAGATGGGGAAGAGAAGGTAGAGGTTTGTTAGACTTCCAAGCAGTCAGCTAGCAAGGTACCACATTTTGAATAACATTTCCTTTTAAAAAAATACCTATTTTTTTTTTTTTTTTAAGAACAGGTCAGGGGAGAGAGAGAGCCAATTGCACATCTACTGGTTCATTCCTCAGTTGACCACAATGACTGAAGTTGAACCAGGCCAGGATCTAGAAAATCCATCTGAGTCTCCCACATGGGTGGCAAGGGCCAAGCACTTGGGGTATCTCCCTCTGCTTTCCAGGCACATTAGTGGGGAGCTGGATAGAAGCTGGCACTCCAATCCAGGGTATCAACATCACAGACAGTAGTTTAGCTCACTGCGCCACATTGCCAGTCCTGTTTTTTATTCCAGTTTTTTTTTTCTTTGTGTTTTAAACTGAGGAAATCTAGCACAACTTTCACCTTAAAAATCGTAAGGTTTTTGTCTAATACATGTGAATTTAGGTTGCATTGTTCACACACATTCCCGACAAAGCACAGTTTCGGGTTCTCTGCTAAGAGGAAGAAAAAGTTAAATGGAAATCAATATTAGTGGCCAGTGCTGTACAAAAAAATGTGCATTCTGACTCATTTTATCAGACAGATAGTGCCTATCGGAACTCTGATCAGTGGCTAAGTTCGGTTTTAAACTACAGGAAGCTAAAATTTGCTATTACCCACAGAATAGTCAATCACTTACTACTAACCTTTTAAAATGTATAATTAAAGTCTATATCTTTATGCAATATAATTGCAGTAGCCACGATCTACTGACATCAAATTGTGAATAAACTTAGTTACAAACTGTAGACAACTTTCCCCTTTTGGCAATTTTAAGGTTTTTTATTTATTTGTTTGGTTTTGTTTCATTTTGTTTTGTTTAAGAATGACCAAACTGTTCGCATTGTGGAGCAGTGGCTAAGCTTGCAATGCTTGCATCCCCTATGAGAGTGTTGGTTTGTTACTGGCTGTTCTGCTGTTGGATCTAGCTTCCTGTTAATGTACACCCTAGGATGTAGCAGATGATGGTTCAAGTGCTTGGGCTCCTGTGACACGTAGGAGAGTCTGGGGTGGAATTCTAGGTTCCCATCATCAGCCTGGCCCGGCCCTGGCTGCTTTTGGCATTTGGAGAGTCAACCAGTGAGTAAAGTATTCTTTCTCACCTCTCTCTGTGGGGTGTGTGTGTGTCTGTGACATTGTCTTTCAACTAGATGCAAACAGACTTCTGCTATAAAAGGAATTACCAGATTTTTAAGTTTCACTAAAAATATTGAAGGCAAGTAGTAGCACCTATTAAACTTGGTGAGATAATGACTATTATCATGAATCACTCTCTACAAAACCCAGTGCTAGCCAATCCAGACTATACATAAATTATTGCAAAGGAGAATTTCAAACTCTTACAGATTTATATTTCAAAAAGAAATCAAAATTAGCTTTGTCTCTGTTTTCTACATTGATGATCTGTGTAATGAGCTGAGGAGGTAAGACTCAGAAAACCAATTTCATCAACAGTAAATGAAGAATAATTATTAAGAGTTTTTTTTAAGAAGTGGGGGTGTAGAAATCATTACTAGGAGCTGGATAATTGAATTGTACAAACTTGCTGGAGTTTCACTCTAACTATAAATGTAGTTGCGAATAATTACCACCCACAGCATAAATAATTGTGTAATATTCTACCTGAGTCAAGATTATTCAGATTTGCAAAGCACCAAGGAAAACAAGCAATTAGTTGATTTCTCAAGCCAAGAAAAGCACATTACTTAGTTAGAAAGAATTTCAAACTTTCCAAATGAATGAGTGGGTGGAGGCTGGTTGTGTACACCCATGCTCTAACTCCAGGAGATGTAGGGGGAGGGAGGAACATGCTGGTCGGAAGGCTACCTTTCCATACTCTAGTTCAAGCTTTCTTCTTCTTCACAGCATAACACCAAAGTTGGTTGTAAAATACGGAAGTCTGAGGGCTGGTGCTATAACCTGAGACACTTTCCAGAACTTCCCAGAAATATACCTGAAGCACATCTATTGAGTACTAGTTACAATCAAAAATACTTTTTTTCCCAAAGATTTTCTCTCAAGAGTTTCAGATCCATGAGAGGAACACCTCAAGGAGATACACGGAGTCAGGGATTCCCGAGTTGAATATTCATTTCAGAACAATTACATAGAAATGGAAACGCTGAAAGGGTCTATAAGTATTGTCACGACTTGATTCTTGGTACAAATATACTCATCTGCCCCACCCTGCCAAACTTAACAGGTGTTTTACCAAATCCTATGGAATCCTTGTTGAAGACTTATTTTTCTAGAATTGTCAAAGGGCAGGACCAACCATTCTAAAGCTGAAGTTCAGGAGAATGCTTGTATTTGAAATCACACTTATAGAACACACCCATGATTCTTGTGAATAAAGAACACACCAGGGTATGGGATGGAGTAATGATGATCTCTGGCATTTGCCTCAATCTGGCAAATTTGCTAGGTGTTCGGTGCTGACTCTTCAAGTAATGTGTTTGTGCAGGGTTTGGTCTTAATGACCACAGCTATTTCTGTGAAGTATGTATAGGACGTGGTGTCCTGGTTCTTCCCAGGAATGGTTTCTTCAGAATGAAGGAACTGTATTTTCTGCTTCCTTACAGATGATATGCTTACATAAAAACTATATATACCTATCTCTAACCTTGTCCAGACGCCAGTTCTAGATCACCCAAGGCACTCATTTGTTGTCTTAACTTTAAAAACTGTCTCAGTAATTTAAGAAGGCCTATAATCAGTAAAAGCCATCACATTTCTAGGGGAAATTTGGAAAAACATTTTTGTTTAATATACAAAGTGTTGTTAAGCAGAATAATTTGGTTTGCATTTCCTCACTTCCAGTTCTTACTTGCTATTGTCTGAATGTTTGTGTTCTGTCAAATCCAAACTTTGAAGCCCTAACTCCTACTGTGGTGATATTAGAAGGAGTGGTGTCTGGGAGATGATCAAATAATGAGGGTGGAGACGTTGTGAATAGAATTAGTTGCCCTGATAAAAGACCACAGAGCGCTCTCTGGCCTTCCTTCTATCATGTGGCAGTCCAACAGGGAAAGGGCTCTGCACCCTAACCTTGTCTTGGTGCAGAGGATCAGTACTTGCCATGATGATTGGCCTGTGCAAGACGTAACACACATGCACAAACAGAGGAGTTGCCACCTTCTCCCATTCCCGGTGCCTACGATGCATAAAAGCCCAGTGCTGTACACCCTGGGCGATCATTTCCCTCATGCCATCACCCTACCATGTAGAAGTGGTCCCAGGCTATCTCCCACCAGGAAGCAGCCTGCCAGACTCTCTCCCCTAATTAAAACTCTGCCTGCACTAAGGCTCTCGCTCTCTCACTCTTCAATTGCCTCCTAAACCTAACAAGTAGTGAGTCATCCTCACCAAGAACAGAACCAACTGGCCCCTTAAACTTGGTCTTCAAGATTCCTGTCACCCAGGCTGTGACGTTGTTTTTTTTTTTTTTTAAGATTTATTTATTTATTGGAAAGTCAGAGAGACAGAGAGGAAGGTCTTCTGTCCGATGATTCACTCCCCAAGTGAGCTCAACGGCCGATGCTATGCCGATCCAAAGCCAGGATCCAGAAACTTCTCCCGGGTCTCCCATGTGGGTGCAGGGTCCCAAGGCTTTGGGCTGTCCTCCACTACTTTCCCAGGCCACAGGCAGGGAGCTGGATAGGAAGTGGGGCCTGCAGGATTAGAACCGGCGCCCATATGGGATCCCAGTGTGTTCAAGGTGAGGACTTTAGCTGCTAGGCCACGGCGCTGGGCCCTGTGGTGACATTCTTTTATAGCAGTCCAAGGGACTAAGATGTCATCTAAAAATATTCACACACAACATGGAAGTGGGTTGTAGTAATACAAATATTACAAATAGTATGCAAGTACCTGTGCCCTATTTTGTTCTCTTTTAAATATTGTGTGTAAGAATTCTCTTGCAAACGGTACTTTTCCTCCCCCATCACCAGTAAAGGCTGTTTTTGATCTTGAGGGTTCTGCTCTCAGGGAGAAATTGATCATGAGCCAGCTGACATTTGGTAGAGTGGTTAAGATGTTGTTTGGGATTCCCCAATCCCATACCACAGTGTTTCAGCTTGGCAGTGGGCTCCATTCTGTATTGCTTCACTTCCTGCTGATGTTCCTCTTGGAAGACAATAGGCAATAGCCCAGAGGCTGGGCTCCAGCCACGCATGTGAGAGGTTGGATTGACGTCCCCAATTCTCTTTTTGTAGGGGATATGAAACAGTAGGGATAGTGAAACAGTAAATGGAAGACCAATATCTGTGTCTGTATCTCTCTGCTTTCCAAAGGAGGCAAAATCAATAAATTTTTAAAACTCACAGAAAAATTCTTATTTGTAGAAATTAACACTCTACACATGGGTCTAATTATACAATCCTGGATTGTTTATTTGCTGAAGATCATTTCATATCCCCACATTTCAAACACTTGGATTGACTCAGATTAAAGGAAAAAGCTGGGGACCAGTGCAATTGCTCAACTGGCTAATCTTCTGCCTGCAAGCACCAGCATTCCATGTGGTTCATGTCCCAGTTGCTCCACTTCCCATCCAGCTCCCTGCTTATGGCCTAGGAAAGCAGTTGAGGATGGCCCAAGGCCTTGAAACCCTGTACTCATGTAGGGAGATCTGGTGGTAGGGGAAGTTCCCAGCTTTTGTGTTTGGATTGGCTCAGTTCCAGCCATTGTGGCCATTTGGGGAGTGAAACAGTGCTGGAAGGTTTTTCTGTCTCTCCTCTGTAAATCTGCCTTTCATACACACACACACACACAGATACAATTACATGCATGTATACATGTATATATATCTCATACACATACATATATACAGATATGTTTCATATATGTGTATATGAGCATATATACAAGTATATGTTTTATATATGTATATATGCACATATACAAATATATACATAAACATGTACATATACATGTATAAAAAATCTTTTAAAAAAGGAAAAAGCCAGAATTCATCATCATCATATAGGAAAAAAATACATATATATACATTAGTCTTTCATTTTCAACTTTCAGACTATGTAACAGCGTTATCACTTGTGTTTACTTTTCAAATAAAAAAAGCAAAAACCAAAACCAAACCAACAAAAAACAACAAAGTCAGATTCATACTTAGGACTTTCTGGTTGGTTCAGGGGTAAGTGTTCAGAAACGTTACCTTGATTTCCACGAAGGAATGAACATAGCCATCCGGAACGTTTAAAACAATAAAAACAAGGACAATGATGTTTTTCATCTTCCTGTTGTAATCTACTTCCTTTTGCGTGTGGTGGGTGGGACTAAATTGTCTATCTGAAAGAACTGTAAGGAAATACCGAAGAACAATAGCAAAGAGGAGGTTGTCAGGACTATTAAATCTTAGTCTTCATGGAAGGACACACACACACATTTTCTTACCACCATTTTGTGTTCAGGTGCATCATATTCATTAACATCCACAGCTTGCAATGACTTTTCTTGGCTTAGTTCACTCACATGGACTTTGAATTTCTGAGACAGTAAAGACTACATCTCTAACATGCATCCCATCCTGGGCTGTCTGCTTCAAGCGTGCCCCCGAATAACCTCTACCTCTTCAAGTCTCCATTGCTTTCCAATACTGCCGCCTCTGGGACCAAGCTTCCAACACATGGGCCTTAGAAGAAGTTCAGGAGACATACTTAGCTTATATCCAAACCATAGCCTACAGCAAAATGTCTGAATTTTTCAGGAACTCTGAAAGAACACCTGGAAAGTATTGAGTAAAGGGCAAAGTGGTAATGGGGGATGTGCTAGGGGGTAGTTAACCACTCCCAAAATCAGTGTGAAGTTTTCTGCCTGAGTTCTAGGTTGGGGGATGCTAGTAGGGAGCAGCAGGGAGACATAATTAGATTTTTATAATTTCTAATTGACCATCATCAGGGTGTTGTTATTGGTTGCTTCACAGGCAGGTGGCGAGAAGCAATGGGACAGGGGGCCAAGTGAAAAAGACTCAGTTTCCCACTTCACATTGTTTCCAGGGAACTGACTTTGAAGTGCCTTCTGAAAGTGAGCTTAACTTAATGATTAAGGAACAGGGTCCAGCATGATAGAGTATTAGGCTAATCCTCTACCTGCAAGTGCCAGCATCATATTTGCACATCAGTTTGTGTCCCAACTGTTCCACTGCCAATCTAGCTCCATGATTATGGCCTGAGAAAGCAGCAGCAAATGGCTCAAGTCCTTGAGTCCTGCCCTCACATGGGAGACCTGGGAGAAGCTCCTGGCTTTGCATTGGTTCAGCTCTGGCTGTTGCAGCCATTTGAGAAGTAAGCCAACAGATGGAAGAACCCTCTGTCATTTCTTCTCTTTATGTAAACTCTGCCTTTAAAATAAATCTTTTTTAAAAGCTATTTTTAAAAAGTGAGCTTACTGGGGTCAGTACTATAGCATAATGGGTAAAGTCACTGCCTGCAATGCTGGAATCCATATGGGTGCTGGTTCAAATCCAAGATGATCCACTTATGATCCATCTTCCTGCTAACTGGCCTAAAAAAGTATCAGAATATGGATCAAGTACTTGGGCCCCTGTATCCATGTGGGAGACCGTGAAGAAGCTCCAGTTCCTGGCTTTGACCTGGTCCATCCCCCAGCTGCTGTTCAAGCCAGCTGGGGAGTGAAACAGCAGATGGAAAGTCAGTCTCTCTCTCTCTCTCTCTCTCTCTCTCTCTCTCTCTCTCTCTCTCTCTCAGTGTGTGTGTGTGTGTGTGCGCGCGCGCACGCCACCCTCTTTGTGACTCTGTCTTTCAAATAAACCTTTAAAAAAAAAGAATATTTTCTGGAATGATTTTTTCTCCAGATCTTTTAAACTCTGTAGGAAAAATGCTATGAAAAGTTATAGGATGATAGATTAATTACAAGGAGAAGGTATTTAAACACTTAGGAGTTTGGCCCATGTATTTATACAAAAGAAAAAAATCTGAAATTTGCTAATATTATCAGTTGCTTTCTTAATGACATTGCAATAAAGAATTGCAAAAAACACCTGGATCAGCCTGGCACCTCCAGGTAGGATCATACTGGTTTCACAGAACTCCATCTCCTGTAGATTTTTAGGGTACAGCTGAGATAAGTCTTTATGACTTAACTATTGAAATCTGCAGTGAAACAGAAAGGAAGAGTGACCAGCTAATATTTGTAACTGAGCTATTTAAGTGGTAACTTTGGGATAGAGACAGATCAACATTCAGTGTCTAATAGAATGTTTTTATTCCTGTCTTACCCAACCAGCATGCTTGTGGTGGTGGTGGTGGTGGTGGTGGTGGTGGTGGTGTGTGTGTGTGTGTGTGTGTGTATGTTTAAATAATGGAGCAGACATTTAACCTATTAGATAAGAAATCCAAGTTCCTGAGTTCAATCCCTGGGTCAGTCTAACTCTGGATTCCAGCTTCCTGCTAATACAGACCTTGAGAAGGCGGTGATGACAGCTTGAATAAATGGGTCCCTGCCCTATGTTAAGCTGCAGCTCCCATGGGTGTGTATGAGAGCCAGATGGAATACAGGATGGACCAGTCTAGGCCACAGCACATGCTGGCACATGCAAAAATCAGGACTGAGGGCAAGCTTGGTGGGAGTTATTAGGGGGTTCCCTAACTAAGTTGCAGTTCCCACTGGTGTATAAGGGCTGGATTTGTTATGGGCTGATTTGAGTTGGGTAGCAGCACCCATTGATTTGCACCTGGACTGAAGTGGAACTGAACAGGCAGCTTGCATCCACAAGTATATGCATTGTCTGGTGCAGGTGATAGACCAAACCTGACCCTTCACTGACTGCCACACACAAAAGTCAAGTCTGAGATCACTCCAGGTGAGGTTGTTTGGGGAAGAGGGGGGACTCCCAAGCTAGACTCCTGGACTCAAACTCTGTCATAGGGAAAATCACAATATATGTGGTCTGACCTTGGAGTCCATGTATCAAAACTGGAACTCTTCAGTTGCTGATGCCTATGCAGTGGACAACATTTCCAGATGCACATGGGGACATTGCAGCCAGCTCAACTAGGCCAGCAGGGGATGTTGATTACCTCACCAGAGGATGGAAAGCAGAACAGATTGGACCACTTTCCTTGCCAAGCTTTGTAGCATGTTCCTGGGTCTGTGGATGCACTTAAGGAGAACCTGATCAGCCAATAGACCTTGGAAAGATTTTCTCAATCCTGTTGCAATGAAGCAGAGGACATCTCAGAACCATCAAAATCGCTCAAGCAACAACCTTGGAACATTCTTCCCCAGATTAAGGTGTCTATGGCATCATCAAATGACCATCTCCCATCCCCGGTGTAGTTTGACTGCAAAGAGTAGTCCCTCCCCCCTTTCTCCCCAGCAGACCAGGAGAATAGAAAGAACTGAAACACTTGTCCCACCCACCTTCCTCCACACCTCCATCCTCCCCATTCCAATCTAAGGCTCATGCATTCTTCCCCACATTGGGGTCTCCAAGACGTCATCAAGTACCATCCCCATCCCTTAGTGCTGATGCAGCTTGACAGCAAGAAGCAGCCACTCTCCTCCTCTCTCCCCAAGGACACAGCAGGAAAAAAAAAATAGAACTGAAACATTCGTCTTATCTACCTTTCTTTACATCTTGACCCTCTGCAGCCTCAGCCTGATCAGAGGTGTCTAGATGGGCTTGTATCCCTCTCAACTATGTAAACAATATTAAAAATAAATTTCACAAATTTTTAAATGGGTCTCTGCCACATATGTGGGAGTCCTGGAGAGCATTCCTGGCCTCCACCTTTTGCCCTGAACTAAGCTACAATTAAAGAGTGAATCAGTGAATGGGAATACACATTCTGTGTCTCTGTTTCACTCTGTCTCTTTCTTACTCTACCTCTCTCTGGTCTGATCTGGTGAGAAAATGTTCTAGGCAGAATTCCTGTCACTAGCCTGTATTCATCATGGTACACTTTTGTTTGATCTCTCCATAGGTCATCTTGGTTAAGTTTCACAACATTGTTATGCCCAATGTTTGTACAGAATTGACACATGATTCCTTGATTAAGGGATGTTTCCTAAGTGGAAATCATGGATTTATTTCATCATGGCATGAGAATCTAGGAGTCTAGACTTAGGTCCTGACTCTGCCACCTAACTCTTGCACTTTAGGGTTTTGCCATCTCACTGGGAAGGCTTTGGTGTAATTATGAGAGGATAGAAGTGGATCACAACTTACATCCTTTATAGAATGTTTTATTTGAGTGTGGGAAGAGGGAGGGTCCTAGATATATTAGCCAGGGTTCTGTATAATAAAACATATGCATAACACTTGGTGGCTTAGAGTGATTATCAGTTATTTCTAGCTCAGGGATCTGAAAATCAGCTACACACAGCTCATTTGGGCACAGCTGGGCTTAGCCCGAAACTTCAAATTGGGTTCAGGCTTGTTCCATATGTCTCTTTGCCCGGTGACCAGCCGTTAGTTACCTAGGCATGTTTTTTCATGACTAATGCCAAAAATACAGAGAGAGGAGTACAAACAATAGTTCCTAAGGCCTCAGCCAGGTACTATCACTTCTTCACTTCTTTCTATATTGCTTTGACTGAAGCAAGTCACATGGCTAAGATCAAAGTCAGTGAGTCCAGGGGATATAATCTGTTTACTCTCTCAAGGGGCATTGCAAAGTCACATGGTAAAAGGTATAAGAAGAGCATTAAAAATTAGGGGCATAGGAGAGCGTTTGGCCTAGCTATTAAATGCCAGTTGGGGTGCCCAAATCTCATATCCAAGTGGTTGTGCTGAAGTCCTAGCAGCACTTTTACTACCAGATTTCTGTTACTATGAGCCTTGAGAGGCAACAGGTGATAGTTCAATTACTTGTATCCCTGCCACCCAAGTGGGAGATACAGTTTGAGTTCTAGGCTTTTGCCTAGCTCCTGGCTTTGGCCTGGCCCAGCCTTAAATGATGTGGCATTTAGGGTGTAAATCAGCAGGTAGGAGCTCTCTTTCTTTGTATCTCTCTATCTTTCTATTTTTCTAATAAATAAGCAAAAAATTGAAAGAAAAGCAACTGGGAATATAAATCTAACTACTTTCCCACTGGCCCTTGGGCAATGATGTTTAAACCCTGCAACTGTGACTGACATGCTTCCCCTTTGCCCTCATGTATATCAGAAGACACACACCATCAGCAAGATTTACTATTCAAGCCGAGTTCTGACTCTTGAAAAAGGGGCCTACTGGTTGTCTGAGGAGGCACACTGGCCAGCCATCCCACAAAAAAGCTGAATTGGTGTCAGGGATCCGAATCAGGTGGGATCTTGTTGACAGTCTCTCTTCATTTCCATTCACACATCACAGAGCTGTCTCCAAATCCCAGAATGATTTTATTACCCTGACACAACCTCAAATGATTTCACAACAGTCTTTAAGTTCTCCTAGTAAAACAGACCTTCTAGTTCTTCTCAAAAGTTCTCATCTAAGAGATTCAAGAGAAGACTGTGGAAGTTTCCCACAGTGGTAGGCCCAGAAGGCTTGGCAAGGCAATTGACTGCCAGAAATGCAAATCACCAGGCTTACATCAACAGAAATCAGGAATTTCATCTCTCACTCAAAATCTATTGAGTCTTCGGGAAACCTGATCTTTATTCTTACTAGCTTGAGGATGAGCATCCAAGTTTGAGTCAGGAAAATCACCAAGCAATCCTTTCTCAGAGATGGCCAGACTCCCGTAGGGTATTCTCTTCCTTGATCTCATTCCGATCCTTAGAACTACGGGTTGTAATGGAAACATTAGCACAAGCTCTACTCTCTAGCTGTGGATTCAACACAGGAGTCTCATGTCAATAATTTCTTTTTTCATATGTGATCTCTAAGCACATCTACACGGAATGTAAACTTAGCTTGGTTTGCATTTATAAATTGGGTGTTTTTGGCAAACACTAAGACCTGCAGGGGAATCATTAACAATCCAGTTTAATAATGGACCATTGGTGAAAGAAAGGGAGGGGAAAAAGATGTTCAACATGTATCTTTCTCCCAAGCCTTAACCCATGAAATACATCACCTTCAAATGGCAAAACTGCCCTTCCTTGGGCAGTCATTCACTAAACCTGTGAGAAACAGTCATGGGCTTTTTCAAGCCTAAATTGAAGTCATGGCTTCATCCAGCTGCCTCCCTGACCAGACAGCTCTAGTTGGGATGAACTTGCTGGCCAGAGAGGCAGAGGAAAGGTTCCTATAAACAAGCTACTGGCCACAGGCCAAGCTGGTCATCTCTCAGTAGTGATCCAGGTTTAGAGATACTCCTGGGAAAAAAGTCTGTCTCCAGAGTGTATGAAATGAAGTCAAGCATGAAATAGAACTTGTACAGAGATGTGATACTGTTTATGTGATTGCCTTAATTAATATCCTCTCTGGAAGCATTTCCAGTATATTGTTGTGGTGAAAATAGATTTTTTAAAAACATTATAAGAGGAAGGTGGTAAAAATAGCGCAGTGGTTAAGATGCTAGTTAAGATGCCTGCATCTCACCTGGGAATGCTTGGGTTCGATCCTTGGCTCTAGCTCCTGACTCTAGCTGCCTGCTACCATAGGTCCTGGGAGGCTGTGGTGATAGATGAAGTGATTAGGGTCCTGCCACTTGTGTGGGAGAGTTGAAGTAAGTTCTCGGTTTCTGGCTCTGATCTCAGCCCCGGTCTGGCTATGATGGGCATTTAGGGGTGAACCAATGGACAGAGAAGCACTCTGTGTTGGTGTCTCCATCTCTCCATCTGCTTCTCATATAAAGAAAAAACAAAATTGTCAAAAGATAGAAATCAAGGATCCAAGTCAGTTTTTGACTCAAACATGAATGTTGACATTCTATCATAATAACGATGGTCATTATGGAAGAACCATTCACACTGATCAGTTTATGCCTTTGATTTATTCAGTGGCATTAAAATCTTTAACAATAATCTTGAATAAAAATCTTATTACTTTAAATTTTATGTAGATACATGATAATAATGCTTGTTACAGGAAGAAAACAGTACTTCTTTCTTTGATCACGCCATACCAGACATCTTGTATTAATTACCTGCTACTTGAAAAATTAGTCCAAAACTTAGTGACTAAAAGTAGCATTTGTAATCTCCTACTTTCCATGGGTCAGAAATCTGGGTATAGTTTAATTGACTTCTCTGATTCAGGTGTCTAACATAATACCACTCAAGGTGTTGATCAGGGTTGTAGTTGCATCTGACAGCATGTGTAGAAATTAGCTTGACCTGAGTCACAGCCATTTTGCTGCTCACTGCCTTCTTGACTTTTAGGTAACCCTGGTGGTCATCCCAAAGCTTGCAGAATAAACAAAGTCAGGTAACCCACTAAGCTGGATGTCAAGTCAACCCTGGAATGTCCCTTTTCTAATATGTGAACTACTAATACCTCTTGAGAAAGTGCTGGTATATTTAGCTTATTTGTAAACCACCATTGTCAAACTTAACATACATTCCTTTCAATGACTGGGAGCAGAGAAATTTGCATATCTATGGCCACCTGAGATCACACTTCTGATTGTTTTCTCTCTCTCTCTTTTTTTTTTTCAAGCGTTATTTACTTACTTGAAAGAGTTAGGAGGGGAAAAGAAAGAGAGAAAAGGAGGGAGAGAGAGAGTTGGCACCTGCTTTTTCACTCCTCCAAATGGACACCATTGCCTGTGCTGCACCAGGTTGAAGCCAGGAGCCCGGAACTCCATCCAGTTATACTTCATGGATGGCAGATATCCGAGTACTTGGGCCATCTTCCACTGCATTTCCAGGCACATTAGCAGACAGCTGATTTAGAAGTGGAGTAGCTGGAATTCAAACTGGTGCTCACAGGAGAGGTCAGCATTGTTACTTGGTGGCTTAAGCTATTGTGCCATAATGCCAGTATTAAGACACTTCTGTCCACAAATTGCCCCAATCAATTAAATTCTATATAATATTGGATCTTTCCCATTTTGGGGCTTGTTTTTGTTTCCTAGTCTTGCAGTATTTCCCACCTTTGGCTGCTAGGTCTTACATGCCAAGATTTTCTAAAACAGATTAAATAAAGTCAACTTCCAAGGAAGCTCACTGACTAGATTGCTAACAAAATTCAGAAACTCGCAAGTTTTGGAATTGAAGGTCATTAATAATCACTGACTGTTTATTGAAGGCCTCTCTGAGTTTGTGGTGCAGTGGGCATTGCCAGAGGGCAGTTTAGCACATGAAAACTTGCTTCCTCAAGAGTGATGGCTCTAGGAGATAGACCACATGTAAAAGATCACAAGCAAAAAAAGAAGCCAGTGTTTTGGTAACTTGTTCTGAGAAGTGATGTCCTATCATCCTTGCTGTCTTTTATTTATTGGAAATAAGTTGTTCAGTCCAGCCCAGTTGAGGGGGTGTCATTTCTAGGAGGCAGACACCATTGTGGGAAGATTATAGAGGTGAATTCACACAGATCCTTTAGCTTGTCAGCAAAATTGGAGGCTAAAAATTAAATTAGATAAACATATAAGAGCTCAAAACACAAATATTCAAAATATTTTTCCAATGTTTGTGAAAGATTTATTTTAGTTTTATTGCAAAGGCAGACTTACAGAGAGAAGGAGAGACACAGAGAGAAAGATCTTTTGTCTGCTCCTTCACTTCCCACATGGAGCTGAGCCGATCTGAAGCCAGGAGTCAGGAGCTTGTTCCAGGTTTCCCAGGTGGGTGCACGGTCTCAAGGCTTTGGGCTCTCCTCTAACCCTTTCCTAGGCCACAAGCACAGAGCTGGAAGGAAAGTGGGGCAGCTGGGACACAAACTGGTGTTCATATGGATCATGGCACAGGCAAGGCAAGGATTTAGTCTTTGGGCCACTCTTCTGGAATCATTTTTTTTACATTCTTTTTAATAGTTACTTTTAGTGCCTTGGATGTATTCCCTATACTCTTCCAACTTCACCTCAACCCAAAGTGATGATCATATCATTGTCTTTATGAGTAGATTTGAGTAATGGGAAGAGTTAAGAGTCAATCAGAATGGTATAATGGACAAAGTTACAAACTCTGATGCCGACGATCTTACATGGGTGTTGCTTCACATCCTTGCAGCTCTACTTCTGATTCAGCTGTCTGCTAGTGCCCTCCAAAAAGTGTCAGAAGATGGCTCCAGTTTTTGGGCCCCTGGTTCCTGGCTTTGATCTCCCCAAACCCTGGTCATTGAGGCCACTTGGGTTAAGGGTGGTGGATCAGTTGGTAGAAGGTCCCTCTCTCTGCCTCTCCTTCTTTCTCTGTAACTCTGACTTTCAAATAAATAAATATTTTAAAAAAGCAAAAAAGCAAAAAACAAAAACCAAACAATTTGAAAGTCAATAAGATATGTGAGATGGATGATCAAGTTTGATAATACTGTTTTTAGTCTCAGTCTTAGTAAACATGAAATAAAAAGAGCAGTTTCTTTGTGTGGCTCATAAATTGGCCCAGAAGGCAGTGCCTAAAAAGGCTTCTTTTGATTTAATCTTCATTTGGAGGCTTAAAATCTGAAATTCATCTGGATATGTTTCAATCTGCATCTTTCATTGCCATGGCTTATGTGTTTACACTTTTCTCTCTGCAGCTGATGTTCCAGGGCAAACAAAAAGCATAGGCCTTGCTGGGACACTTGGAAACTGAAGGGGACACTGTGGAGAGACTCAGAGTCCCCCCGCATTGGGCACCAGAGAACACCTCCCTCACAAACAGCCTGGGCTGTCATAGCAGTGTGGACTTCACTTCTACATCTTAGGTCTTCTCTTAGGAGTGAGAAACCTGTCACTATACATAGCCACTAACCTCAACCTGCTTGGGAAGAGTTGATACTACAGCACAAATGAGTCTTCAGCATTACAAACTGAACAGAATGCTTTCCACTTGTTAAATCAATGTCTCTGAATTAGTCAAATTTAGTGTAATTCTGATTTCCATTGAACTCTGTTTTCTTCCCTTCATTTCTTCTCTTTTGTACTAACCAGAAACCTCCTTTGTTTTCCTTAATCCTCACTCCATCCTTTCACGTATTTTGTATTCACAATGGCATTCAAAACTCTTCTTCCGGCTGTGTCTCGGGTTACTCTCACACACTATCAGTCCCACTTTCTCCTTTCTTCCCCCTGCCTTAGGGCTGACCCCTGACGGGCTGCATTGACTGGGCTAACCAGATCTCTGGGTGCTTGCCTGGGTTAGGCCAGTTTCAGGCACTGAAGGAAATCAGAATGCTGTAAGACCGAGGTCCAGAAATGCATCCTATCTCTATCTTCTTAAAAGCAGCAATTTTCTCTTTCCTGTAGGTGATCCTCCCCCACAGTTATACCTCTGTGGGGTTCCAGTCACAGTGTCCTTCTTCTGGCCTTTGAATCTTGGCTGGTGATGGTGTTCTACTTTTTATATTCCAAGGTACATCAACAACTTGGTAGATTCCCTTGGTCCTGTGCACAATTCTATAAAGGGTCTTTCCTCTTAAATCACTTCTTGACTGTACCCTCTGTTTCTAAAGGACCCTGAGTGATAAATGGTAACTAACAAACAAGTTGTATTTATTTTAAAATAATTTAGATTTTTTTGAGTCATTAAAGACATGTGTGACTATTAATATCTTTGCACCTGCATCAAGCCAAGGCCTCCTCAACCCTTGCTGAGTTGGCATCCTTCCAGCCCTAAGCAAAGGCACATACACCATGAGTTAGAAGTAGCAAAATACCATTTCCTTCTGTTTTTAGGGTTAAAGAGGACATGTCTCTGTCTCCAAGATAAAACTTGCAGGATGGGAAATAGAGTGATGTTTCCAAGTTATGCTGGGGTGGATGTCTGATCCCCATCTGGCTGGGGTAGGGTGGAGCAAGAGGGGAGGGCCCAACAGGCAGATGGAAGGGTCAGGGTCCTCAGGGGGCTTTGGGGTTGGTCAGGAAGGATGCCAAGCAGACAGTTGCCTTCATGCGTCCAAGAGGGCAGACTGAGTAACTGATGGAGTGTGCAGGACAACTGACATAAGTAGAACATGCCAGGCCCCTTCTTTTCCATCTGGCTCTTAAGTCATTTTCAATTTGATTTTGAGAAAGACATAATGGGAGTGGCTCCTTGAGAACCCCAGGGTGCTGACAATGTTTCCAGCTATGGAGATGTTGATGATTTTTGTGACAATCTTTTTACATAAAATGAGAGTTACCTACAATATTTTCTTCAAGCTGTGAGCCAATCTCAAATGGAAGGTATAAATGAGAAAACTCTATGGTGATCAAAGACATAATCATGTCTAGTCATGGGTGATTAATGGAAAAAAACACATTCGATTTTGAAGGCTATTTTTTGCTGGGACTTTCATGTTTAACACACAGAATTGTAGGATAGACAATCTGAAATTTTTAAGTGGTTAAATATTGGGATAACTGAGAATAGTACTTCTGCTGTATCTCTCACTCTTAAAGGAAGAAGTAAGTAGGGAATGAAGGAAGAGAAAAGAAGAAAAATTAAGAAATGAAACAGTAAAGAAGGGAAGGGAGAAACTGTTTGCAAAATACACTGATAGAAAAGCCTTCAAAAATAGATTTCGAGATTCATGGCTTGGTTTTCCTAACGTGTTTTATAACCAAGGAAGACAGGCTTGGACATCTGGTATAAGTACTCTGATTCGACTTCCTCCCTCATCCCACAATCACTTGTACAAAGTTACTTATATAAATTTTTCAAAGACTTATTTGTGTATTTGATAGGCAGCTATGGGGAAGGGGGGGGGGAAGAGATAGATCTACCATCTGCTGATTCACTCCCCAAGTGGTAGCAAGGAGCAGGAGCCAGAAACTGCATTCAGGTCTCCCACAATTTTACAGACACAAAAGCACTTCGGCCATCCTCTGTTGCTTTCTCAGGCCATTAGCATGGAGCTGGATCAGAAGTGGAGCAACCGAGACATGAGCCAGACTTCTAACATGAGATATCAGCATCACAAGTGACAGGTTAACACTCTATCTATTCCACAATACTTGCCCCTAGAATCATGATTTCTAACAGTATTTCTATAATAAGAATGAAAAGTTCTTATATGAACATAAGGGACAAAACTTTAAACCTATACTGCTCAAAATTAGATACTGCACATTGCATTCTCTGAGTTCTTGCAGCAATTCTAATTACTGACATTATTACTCTAAATTCTACAAAAACAAGGAACTAAGACATGGAGAGCCTTAGTGCAATGCTCAATGTCACAAAAATCAGAAAGCAATGAGGCTGGGTTTTCACTCAAGTGCATACTTATTCAACTATCCTTGATTGTCTTTGAAATTGGAAATGGAAAAAAGTATGGGTGTAATGGAGACAGTCAAATAGTCGGAACATTTAGAAAGTTGATTTATGTAATCTTTATCTACTTTTCCCTTTCAAAAGAAATCCCATTGTTTTGTTTACTAATGATATTAACACTGGTTCTGTATTAGTTTTAATACTGGCTTAGTGATCACAGACAAAAAATTTAATTAGGAGTAAAAACAGTAGATTCAGAGGAGAAAGTCTTATCCCATCAGATTAGCTGGGTAACCCAACACTTCTCTCTGTTGCATCTTTTATTTCCTTGATAGGATCTTAGACGGGTGCAGCTTTGCTTCATTTCAACTCATTTTTAGAGGAGATTTTAGTACTTCTACATCAAGGCATCCACATCTAAATGTACAGGGTTGGGGCAAAGGTTGAGATATTCATACAACTCGAAAATATTTGGTCTGATTTCTAGAACAAAAATTCCTCATCTTGCTGAAAAAACATATGGGTAAAATTTTAAGATGCTAATTCACATTAAATGCCAAAACAAATAAACTCCCAATCTGCCGTGAGCTGGAATGAATTTTCTCCTCTAGCACTCAGATGGAGTCAATGTCGTCCAATGTGGCTCACGTGCACTCAGCACTCACCGTGAGGATTGGACTTCATCTATCTTTGCTACCTTCCCTTCCAGCGACAATGAGAGACACTATTCAGAACCCACAAGGGAATTTGCCCAGTGTGCACTGGGTGTATAAATCCGTAGCAGATCAATAAAGCAAGGGTGGGGTAGGGGGAAGGGAGGTCAGATGACTGAAAGTGACAAAGTGTCATATGCTAACCCGAGCTCACCTCCACTCTAGTTCTTATTTCCTATAAGATCACAGCCTTTACCACGGAAAGTGGGTCACTGAGACAAGGTGGATTTTGAAGGTGTTAATTCATCTCTAATGCAATCTCACGCAGTTTGCTGTGTGTAGCAGGAGCCTGCTTTGGAAAGGGAAATGTTGGTTTCCTCCGGATGGCTTCAAGTAGGTACAAGCAAAGATTTATTCCTGTAAATCAAATTACAGGTGTGAAAATGGAACCGTGGGAGTCTAGGTGTGTGTTAATGAGCATTAACGTCTCAGGAAAACAGTCGGTGGCGTTTTTAACATATGTTTGACTTTAAAAGCTGTGAAAGTGGGAAAACTCACAGGATGCTAGCACATGTGAATGTGACAAGATCTGCAGTCATAGGAGACCACAGTGAGAAACCGACCATAGCAGCACTAGCTTCGATTACTCTTCTCCCATCTTCAGCTCACTGTCTGCTCAGTGAGCAGTGGCTCATGGCTGACACAGAGGATCAGGCACAATGTGTCCAGGTCCAGATGAGAAGCAGAATTAAAGCCACATCCCAAGACAGAAATGTGCCTGCATGGAGCATCTTCTGAAACTGGGGACCAGAGTGTGTTGGTGAATGTTAGGCAACCAGCTTCCCAGGAGTTACAAAACCCTGATATGTTGCAGCTGTCAATGTCCCTGTTAGAAATGCTTCTTCTGTAGTGAATTCCAAGTTCCTGATTTGAGCTCCCTGAGCACAAAGCCACCTTCAGGTTACCACCGGGCATAACTCTTCCTTCCTCTAACGGAAGCCCCACTGAATGAACCATGCCACAGGAGGTTAGGAAACTGACTGGCTTCTGTTTCGGAAGCAAGAGAACACACCAGTCCTCCGAGCTTGGCTCACATTGTCTCCTTCTGGGCTTGGCTCACACTGGCTACTCTAACTCATGCACTTTATCCCTTTCATCTTCGTTCAGCTAAGCCCCGCCCACCCACCCATGCATCAGGCCAGTGTGCAAGTCTTCCTTGGTCCCTAACCCAGAAGCCAGCAGGGATTCCCTCCTACAACTCTTGGGCTCCTGTCTTTAAATAATAATAATAAAAAAATTCAACAAGTCTAATGCTTTGTCGTTGAGGGCAGGGCCTGGCTCTCCATCACCATTATACTCCTGCTGTTTATCTCAGAGTCTAGTATAGAGTAGGAGGTGACTAAATGTTTGCATATTGGTTGAAACAGGGAAGAAGGGAGCGAAAATAGTGAGGGCTGCATCTTAAATCCCATTCCCCAAACACTGCGACTGTTTGAAATGTGCTCATTTATCTTATCATGTTAATGATAAATCATTTATTAGCTCTCTAGCATTTATTTCCACAAGGACTGTAGGAGGACACTTCAGAAAGTGTGTGGAAACACGGATTTCCAGGGTAAGCTGCCCTGGGTGTTCAGTCTAGTTGTCAAGATGCTAGTGAAGATGTCTGGGTTCCAAAAAGGAGTACCTGGGTTCAATATTTGGCTCTGGCTCCTGACCTCAGCTTCCTTTGGAGGAAGATCCCAGGATGCAATGGTGAGGGCTCAGTTAACTGGGTTCCTGCCACCCACATCGAGTGCTGGGTTGAGATCTCAGTTCCAGACTCCTGCACCCGCCCACAGACCAGTCCTAGCTGGTGCAGACATTTCAGAAGTGAACCAGAAGATGGGCGCTTCCTTTGTGTCTCTCCAAGTCAGCTAAATGGCTACATTCTTAAAGTATGACTTTTTTTGGTACAAATATTTTGAAATTCATGCAGAGCTTTTCCATAATGCAGTTTCTATGGATATTTTTCAAAAAGATGTATTTATTTATTTTATTGGAAAGACACATGTGCAGAGAGAAGGAGAGACAGAGAGAAAGATCTTCCAATGATTGGTTTACTCCGCAACCGGCTACAACAGCTGGAGCTGAGCCGATCCAAAACCAGGAGCCAGGAGCTTCTTCTGGGTCTCCCAAGTGGATGCAGGGTCCCAAGGCTTTGGGCTGTCCTCAACTGCTTTCCCAGGCCACAAGCAGGGAGCTGGATGGGAAGTGGAACAGCTGGGTCACGAACCGGTGCCCATATGGGACCCTGGCACATGCAAGGTGAGGATTTATCCACTGAGCCTTTGCACCATGTCTATGAACTTTTTGAAGTGCATTACTTGCATTTCAGGTTTTTTTTACACCAAAAACAAACTTGCATTTTAATTTCAGTTTCAAACAAAAATAGGGCCATGTTGAAGCACTGTTGTACAACATTACTTGGGATGGGAACAGCCAAGTTTAAACTCAGTCCCTTCACTTACAAGATCTGTCACACTGAGGTCAGCCTTGTCTTTTTTCTGTGTCTCAATTCACTCTCCAGCACAGTAGGGAGAATTAATACTGAGCTCTTAGCATGGATGCAAGCAAAGAGGAAATGGGGCGGGGCGGGGTGGAGGTAGAGTGTCGTTTGGCACATAGCTAAGGGGTCGGCTCATCATCAGCGTTCAATAAACGTAACCACTGCTGACAAGTTGCTGCTCTGGGTATCTTCTACCCACTGATTTGCTCAATCAAGAAAAGCAAAAGATTTTTCCCAACCACAAACACTTGCATCAAGAATACTGTGAACATAATGAGCAAGCAGCTAGTTATGCCTTACCTTTTCCTTTGCTTGCCCACCCCCAGGTACTTGGGGGGAAAAGGAGCAGGTGGCATTAACAGGTTTTGGGGCCACAGCCTACCTGCCTTCTTGCCTTTGAGATTATGCACTTTCCCGTTCACATGTTGCTCTTCCTCTTTGTTGCTCTGAGCTATGTCTCCTTTGGCACCTGTCAGTCTTTGTCCATTCACCCACCTCTGTCCTAATTGCTTTCTCTCTTTCTCATATTTCAGCCCCAAATTCCACCTTCACACCAATCATGCCTTCACTGGAGGAGGACAGAATAAGGAAGCAAAACAGAAAATCATTATCATTACTCTCTAAGCCCCTTTAACTAAACCTGGAAACCCCCACCATCACCCTTGACCTTTTCAAATGTTTCCAAGCCTGTTTTTATCCTAAACTTTGGCAAGACATGTATGTAACATTTTTCTCCTTAGCAATTCATTTTGCAAAAGCTTTGTTTCCACCCAAATAGATGTGATTTCTCTTAATAACATTCCAACTACAATTTTTCTGCTAAAAATATTCCAACATAATAACATATATCATGGATGGTGTTTTTGGCATGTGAGATGCAGATTGACCAGAAAACCTAAGTAGTCTAATCATATTGAGAATATTTTCCAGTGCAGCCTGTTAGCAAGTTTAAAATTCATTGTCTGTGTTGTTGATCAGAGTGTTAAAATATGGGCTACTTTTGTCCTATATTATTATTATTTTTTAATCCTAGGGAAGCTTGGGCAAGGAGAGACTAGCCTAAATACCACATCAACATCAATAAATGCACACTTAAAGCACAAGCCTTTCAAGTGCAAGGGACTATTGTATGAGGAAACCACCCTTGGCTTACATAACATGGTCTACCCGAATTATGTGCCGACTATGTACAGAAGAACCCAGCAGGATGTGTGTTTTGCTGAAAATCAGCCTGTTGACCCTAGACACAGAGCTTATCTGTTTTGTTCAAAAATAACATATTTCTGAACTTTGTAAATTTGGATGAAATCACCACGAGAAATCCATGCAGACTTACCGTGATGCTGTTTAGCTGAAAAGCCAGATCCTTGAAAGGGGACCTGCCCTTTAGAAGTCCAAGCTGAGTTCAACTATTTCTTATCAACTGGCCATTAAACCTGTTCAAAAGTCTTTCTCCTCATGCAGGAGCCACTCTTTTATGACTCCAAATACACTGTTATTGTAAAAATAATACAGTCATTATACTACATTAAGAAATCCTGGTAGGCTGGCAAGAAAGTCTGTTCTCTCCTCCCTCCTTTCCTTCCTTCCATTATTTAAGAGGCAGAGAGAGAGAGAGAGAGAATGAATAAAAGAGAGATGAGAGAGACAGGTATCATTTGTTGATTCATTCCCCCAAATGCCTACAATGGCTTGGGCTAAGTCAGGCCAAAACTGGAAACCAGGAACTGAATTGAGGTCTCTCAACTGAGTGGCAGAAATGGGTCCACTTGAACAATTACCTACTACCTCCAATGGTCTGCAGTAGCAGGAGGCTGAACCAAGACCCAGGACTTGAACACAGGCACTGTTTGCCAATATGGGATGTGGGCATCTTACCAGTGTCTTAACTGCTAGGCCAAAAGTCAATTCCAAGTAAAGTTTTGTAGGCATGGAGTCCTGGTATGTCATTCTGGATGGCAGTTCATCAGTGAAGAAGAATTTCTTCGGTCCAGAAACCAGACCTGAAAGCTAAGGTCCTAGACAGATAGAAGAAACGTAGCATGTGTGTTCTTGATAACACACAACTGAAGTTAGTTTGAAATGCCTTGGGTGATGGGCAGAACCACCAAATACAGTGGGGCAGATGGTCTACTGTACTATAGTGCCTGCCTGGGGGGATTAAGTAGAAATTGAACTGGAGGATTCTTCTGCTTCTTAAGACAAGAACCTGAAGGAGTAATACATCTTCCCAGAGAAACCTCTTTTGTCAAGTTCACTCAAAGATGTCTTGTATTTAGTCAAGGCTTCATTAAAACATGGAAATGAGAGAGTTAAGCAAGCACTTGACAGTTTGGGCAAATTTCAACTCAGCCCACCAAGTAGAATACAGGCTGAAAGCCTTGGAAACACTCAAACTGGGATCAAAAGAATATTTTGTGAACCTTATACCACTATTTGTGTTTGTATCTTTTTTTTTTCCTTTTGGTTGTTCCTTAGGACTACATAAAGCTTTGTCAAAAGTTTAAGTCTATCTTGACCATTTAGACAAACCAAGGGAAAGACTTAGTTTGTTGTGTATGTCACACCATTATAGAATCATTTGCCCCTGAACTTAGAAAGGTGGTAATGGAAAAAATTGAAAGTATTCAGCTTCACCCCCAATACACCTCCCAGAGGGCCTTAAAGAGTTTGGCTTATTCTGGAAAATCTTTTGCTTTGGTTTTCCTTTTCCTTAGAAATTAATAGAGTTTTGTCTTTTTTTTTTTTTTTTGTGGGTGAGGTACTGAGAAACCTTTAACCCATTCCATAATTGATTCTCATTTGATGGAAACAAAGGAAATGATACAGAAAAGAGAGTAATAAAATATAATTTATGCTGTTTTTCAGGAGTTTTAAGGAATTCCATAATACCTTCACCTCCGCCTCTGCAAAGGAAAATCAGGAGCTCAATCTAGTTAGCAACTAAGTCAGAGGGTATCTGTTTGAGGGGTTTATCCTCACAAAGTTGTGGGTGAAAACTGTCCTTCTGGTTCTGCAGATGCTTCCAGCAGGTCCAAAAGTCAGCACACAATTGGCAGGCAAGCAAGCAAAAGGAGCCTACTGTGGACCTTCAGTCTTTTTCTCTACTAGAAGAAAATTCTTGGCTGTTATGGCACCAAAGAATGTTTAGGGAATTCAGAGATGAAGACAGATTGATTTTCTCTTCAGAAGCATCTTTTTTTTTTTTTTTTTGCTTTGCTGACAGCATGCTTAGCGTGTCGCTCTGACCCCAGGCACTTGGGCTGTCCTGAACCCATGTTTGCAGGACACTGTGGCCTGGGAAAATTCCAAAGAAAGCTCCTCCTGGATACTAATACCTTGTGCTTATTGTAAAAAGTTTATCATGTTTATCTATTTATTACAGAGGTTGAGAGACACAGAGAACTTCCACTCACTGATTCTATCCTGCAATAGCAGAGGCATCAAAACCAAGAGCCAGAAACTCAATCCAGGTCTCCCATGTATGAGGGCTGGAGCCATCGCCTACTGCACCCCAGGGTTTGCATTAGCAGGAAACTGAACTCAGGAGTGGACAGCCAGGACTATGCACTCCAACATGTGACACAAACATACCAACCTGTGCCTTAAACTTCTAGGCCAAACACTCATCCTTTATTTTTATTTAAAAAGCATTTTATTTTGGTGAAATATACATGACACAGACTCTATCATCTTAACTTTTTTAAGTGTCATGTTCAATAACATTAACTACATTTACATCATGTGCTACCTGTCTCTGGGACTCTTTTTACCTTGCAAAGCTGAAGCTCCACTCAACCATAGCTCTTCATTTCCTCCTCCCCTCTGTCGCAACAACCACTACTCTACTCCCTGTCCCTATGAGTGTGACTACTCTAGATATCTTATGTAGGTGCAGTCCTACCATGTTTGTCCTTCTGTGTATAGTTTGTTACATTTAGTGTGATGTCCTCCAGGTTCAACCATGTTGTAGATTGTCAAAATTGCTTTTCCCTTTAAGGCAGAATGATATTTCACTGCCTTCTCCCACCTCTACCCCAATGTCCTCTGTCAAAAGCAGACTAACTTGGCAGAAAACTATATTCTAGGCTACCTCAATGACAGTTGTTTCTTAAATTAGGAAACGGATGATACAGTTGCAAGAGTGGCATGGATTGATACCTGTTACCCTTTCCCTTTAGGAGTATTTTAACCAAGAATATTCTCTGAATATAAAGTCATTAAAGTCTTATTTAAAGTCTTGATGACTTTATATGATTTTGGCTTTGCTCTTGAAATGGTTGGTTTCATGTTGGGATCAGGAAAGACTTTTCTCTTCAGAAGCTAAGATGGTTATCATTGTGTGACCATGGAGGGCGAGAAGAGTATTTGAACCATTTGTTCTGGAAGAGCCCAAGATGTGGTGGCTGAGCTAACATGGAAAATTAAGAATCTGTTGTCTCCTGCCTAAATCCAGAACCTGTACTTGGCCTTGGGAGCAGAGTAAATTCAAAAGGGCCACAGATTCCAGAAATTGCCCTTTGAGGAGTTGACAGGTTAGCCAGACCCAGCTGTGGAGAACTAGCAGCACTTGACCCTAGACTTACCCCACCAAAGACAAGATAATCTGACCTTGGACAATGGAAAAAAGCTTAAGGGAGGTTATTTTCTGGTTGTAACAGTAAGGAAGAAGTGACTTCCTGGAGGCTCTTATAAACAAGTAAGACAAGCCAACTTCAGTTAGGCAAAAGGATATTCCTTAAATCCTTCCTCACTTAAAATACATGTGTGAGGGTTCAGAGAATCCCACCCACCAATGAAAAGCTGTGGGAGCATCTAGGCTTATGGAAGCATTCCAGTTTAAAAGAAGTAAACAGGGGAGATACAGATTAACCATGCAACCAAACATCTCTGGGGCCCAGTGAACACAGACCCTGATTCTAATAAAAAAAATGAGTATACTCTTTATCCTGTTGTTTGAGGGGTTACACACAAGCACCTAAAAGAGTATGTTAAGTCTCCTTTCATTTGCCTACAACATGCCTGCATTCCAGTGTTGTGCATTTTCTAGATTATGCAACAACAGGGGGACAAAGCCTATGCCTAACTCCATTAACATTTGCTTATTTTCTGTGACATGATGGTCATTTACAGTGGTGCAGCAGAGGAAAGATGCTCCCTTCTCATAGAAACACTGCATAAACAGAACTGTTAATCTTCCCAATGAACATATCATTTTTCCAATCGTGTCTCTCTGGGAAACGTTCAACCCAGTTGGAGTCATGTGGGCTCCGTAAAAGTTACAAAGCAGATAGATCTTATCCTTTGAGTGACCATGCAGAAGTCAGAATTGGAGGAAAACAGATGGGCTCCTCCAGATTTTTCTTGTTGCATTTTTCCTACACATGCAAACGAATGACAAGAGAGTATTTCCAGTGATGAATCTGTATAAGGGCACTGAGGCCACAGGAATCTGTTTCTGGTGCATTAATCTTACCCATAAAAGACAGACTCTGCAAGCAGAACATATTTTTTTTTAGAAGAGATTGTAGGGCAAGGTTCTCTGATCTCAAGAGAAGCCTGTACGGAGCCAGGCTTAGAGCACTGAGGACAATAGCCAGTGGGTATACAGCCCTCTGTAAATGCCCATTGTACCAGGAACTGATAAAAGCTTTCAGTCAACAGTCTACCATTACTGGTGACCTCAATCCCAAAACTTGAGAGCCTAAAAATATCTACAGACATAGGGGATTATGCCATCTTCTCATGACTCATCTCCAAGGCCAGGTTGATGATACTGTCCCTTCCTCCAGGGCACATCCCTGTAAGTTACAGACCCTGTGTGGTTTTCATCCACTTCAAGGCTGTCTGGGGCTTATTTTAACTTTGTTTTAAGTTAATAAAGAGCTGTGGTCAGGAGGTAGGGAGAGAAAGGAGGAAAGAACCTCGTGCTTTGTCCAGAGTTTAAAAACATCCGGATTCATCTTTATTTTTTGAGGTCATAGTCTACCACATACTGCAAATCACGTCCTAAAAGATTAGCCTCACGGTTTCAGGTCTTTGGAAACAGTGCACAGGTGATTACCTGACTGACCGTAAAATCATAAATGTGGAGCAATCAGTTGGTTCAAGGAAAATGTTTCACTCCACAAAAGCCTTCTGCAAAATGTACAGCTGGAGAAATGACAGTGGCCTTGTCTGAAGTCCAGAGTTTGTCATAATCCTACGACACGTTATTAATTGCTTCCCAGCAGGGGGTAAACCAGACTTTCTGTGTTTATTTTTTTTCCTATGAAAGCCAAGAGAATGAAGCAAAAAGGCATTTGGTGAAACATCCTGATCCAGGATGAGACACAGAGGGGTATAAATCCTTGCCTAAGTCTAGGCCACTCAGTGTATCTAAGTCTCCTTCTTTAGCTTCTTTATTTTAAAGAGATCTCCCAACTGGGAGTTTTGTGAACATGCGTCCAATGCAGTCATCACAAACAGAAAAAAAAATGTTTTGTTTTTTAAAATTATACACATACCTCATGTTTCTGCACTCCATCAGTGCAGTGATTATTAAACATTGAAGATTTGGGGCAATACTGAGATCAGGTCCATTGACCCAATTTTCCAATAGTTCTACTGAACTATTGTTAGCACTTTTTAAAAAGCAATAAGGTGGTTTATTTTTTTTAAAGATTTATTTTTATTAGTTTTTTATTGGAAAGGCGGATATACAGAGAGGAGAGACAGAGAGGAAGATCTTCCGTCCGATGATTCACTCCCCAAGTGAGCGCAACGGCCGATACTATGCCGATCCAAAGCCAGGAGCCTCTTCCGGGTCTCCCACACAGGTGCAGGTTCCCAAAGCTTTGGGCTGTCCTCGACTGCTTTCCCAGGCCACAGGCAGGGAGCTGGAAGGGAAGAGGGGCTGCCGGGATAGAACCAGCACCCATATGGGATCCTGGGCGTGCAAGGCGAGGACCTCAACCACTGCGCCACCGCGCCAGGCCCAAGGTGGTTTATTTTTAAATTTAATTTATTTTTGTGAAAAAGACAGATAGTGAGAGACAGAAAACTTTCATTCAATGGTTCAATCTCCAGATACATACATCTTGGGTTGGATTGGGCTGAAGCAAGGAGTCAGGATCTCAATGCGAGTCTCCCACATGGGAAACAGGGATCCAATTGAGCCATCATAGCTGCCGCCTCCCAGAGTCTGCATTAGCAGGAAAGTGGAATCAGGAGCACAGTGAATGATGTGGAATGCAGGTATCCTGATTGGTGTCTAAATACACACCTTAATAAAATATTTTTGATGATGGTATCCATGTTGTATTTTTCAGACATAATTCTGTTGCACTCCAACAGAAGCTGCTATTGTGGCACAG
This sequence comes from Ochotona curzoniae, assembly GCF_017591425.1. Classification (NCBI taxonomy): domain Eukaryota; kingdom Metazoa; phylum Chordata; class Mammalia; order Lagomorpha; family Ochotonidae; genus Ochotona; species Ochotona curzoniae. The sequence goes on along the minus strand of NW_024465023.1, from coordinate 11,531,100 downwards.
TGGATTAAGCTACCACTTGTGTCACCTGAATCCCATATTGGAGTGCCAGCTCAAGTTCAAGCCATCCAACTTTCTGCTACTGCTCTTGGGAAGGCACTGGAAGACAGCCTAACTGCTTAGGCCACTGTCACCCACCTGAAAGACCCAAATCGAATTCTAGCTCTGCTTCAGACTGACCTAACCATTGTGTCCAATCACCTGTTGGTTCTCTCTCTTTCTCTCTGACTTTTAAATAAATCAATGAATGGATCTTTGAAAAAATAGACCACAGCATAAGTAAGCATAACTTTTATGAGAGTGCTTCAAAATGCTCATGGAAAGTAGATTTAAAATACGCATTTACTTGGTGCAAACAACTTTTGAACTCCATGAATAGTTTATTCAATATATATATATATTTTCACAGGCTTCTTAATAACCCTTCTACTATGTACCAGCAGAGTGAGAAATGTATATGACTTCCTTTCTTATAATATTCAGTCTGGAACTGAACCTGTGAAATCCCTGAAATCCTTCCCCTTTTCCAAAGCATCTTTACAGTATGTTGCTTTCACAAATTCCCTTGCATGAGATGAGGAGTAGGACCAACTTAGCCTGGCAGAACTACTAGAGTGCTTTCCTCAATGTTCCTTACAGCACTTGTGAGAAACAAATATTGGATTCTCACAGCGGTGCAGATGGCATGGCCTGGGCCAGAGGATCTCCCCACCAGGCATTTTCAGCTCATGTTTAGAGGCCATGCCTCTCATTTTCTCCTTTTCTCACCAGCTCTGTTCTTCTTTTTGGCCCAGACTCTTACATGAAGCCCAGGACAAGTTTTGTTGAGCCAGCCAAAATCCTTTGCCAAGAAGAAAATCACATGGAAGATGGCTCCAACAACTTGGGTGCCTTCTCCCTCACTCAATTTTATCAGAACACTGGAAAGCTATTAATGACCTGAGCTATCCCCAAATGGGAATCAAAATCACTTGTCAGGGAAGAGAATCTGCCTGGGGTCATTGAGTTCCTGACATTTTGTTTCCTAAGTGCTTTGTGTTTCTTCATGTCCTGTGCCAGTCAGCCCATCACAGTCCACATCTCATGTCGAGAACACTCTTGTTAACCTAACTGGAAACCGGAACATGTCATGACCATCTGACTATGGGAAAAGTCCATGTGATTTATGAGGTAACATGAACCAATGAGTCGTATTGTTCTTTCTTCTCTGCTGCCTGACTTTACTGGGTTAGCAATGAAGTCGGCCGCTGAGTTTCACAATCATAGGATTCATGGCTTGCCCCTTGCAGCAAGATGGGTCAGAAAGGAAGGGGTAAAGAGCAGGAGGTAGAGTTGTTCTTTAATGGCTGCTTCTTTTAATATTAAATTATTCTTCGTGAGAACAGCTAGATTCAGCAGTCTGTGGTGCAGGCCACATTTTTTCTGTTAATGGGACTGGGAGCCTTGCCTCAGAGGAACTCTGAGAAAACCCACGCTCATGTAAATATTCTGGGAAGTCTTGGGGATTGGGGCAGGCTGCCATTTTTCAAAGGGGACATCATTTCAAAGGCCTTGTAATTCAGTTGGTCTCAAGTGCACACCAAACACATGATGATTCTTCAGAGAAGACCATCCATGTCCCTATGTCTTGTGCTCCAAATGGTATTTTGGTGGAGGCTCTTAGCTTTCTTTGCTGTGGGCTCAGGGGCTGGTGTGTGGGTTGGCATAAAGTAGGGGCAACACCCCTTCCCACAAAAGGTGCTAAGTGATCCAAAATGGCCCACCCAGCAGTACTGCTTTCAAAATGTTCTAGGCTTTTCCACTATCTTCACAGAGGCCCCAAACCCAGGGCATACTGAGAATTTCTAATCATGAAGAAGTAGTCCAAGAGAGGCTAAAGTGGGAACTGTGGGCAAAAGTCTCAGGGGCCAATAAACGTGTTTCTCCTGAGAGGACATGTCAAAGCAAATCTCTAAATTGAAGAAAGGCATAGCAAATTCAGGTGTGTCCAAATATGGGGCAAGAAGACAATAGGTCCCCTGCCACAGGTGCTGATGACACGAATCTGAGCACCTGGACAAGCTGGAAAGATGGGGAGAGGATCAAGTTTAGGAAAGGAGGATGGCAAAAACTATTCTAGATTGCTGTGGGAGATGGCCCCCGGATCTGCCTGCTCTGCCTGTGTGGGAGGCCATAAGTATGTGGCACACCGTGTTTCCAGGGGAAGCCCCTGACAATGGTCTTGGCTCACCAAGATCTCAACCTGGCCTGACCACTGGCATACAGGCAAGAGCGGTGGGCTGCACCCCAGTCTGTCTTCTATGTCTTTGAACTAACTGTGCTGAGTCTTCCTTGATAAGTAACTCTGACAAGGCCACATTACCTATGAGGCAGTATGTGACCTGCAGCATACCTGCCATCCATGTATTTTGTACATGATTGGAGGGTCCAGAGAGATAGACATGCCTTATAGCTAATTACAGTGTCATTGTTGGATGGGAGGACTGTCAGGAGATGCCTTTTTGCCTTTTATTTTCTTAGTCTATATAAGTTTGTGCTTGCTTTACAATAAATGGACATGTTCAGACTATCTCTGGGAGTTCTTGCTGCTGAACATTGTCACCTCACCCTCTCAGTGGTTTGAGGGAACTGCTGGTCAGGAAACAATCAAGAGTTTGCTTTGTGAGAACAAAAGCCCTGCATCGTCTGACGCTTTCTCTTACACTACAGGCAGGGTGAGCCATGTTACAGGCTCCGTTATAACACAGTGGAAGGAGCAAGGTGATTGAAGCTCCCCAGCTGACAAAGCAAGAGCATTAACACACACAGCACCAGTTGTTTAAAGCTAAGTGGCATTGGTTAATTTATATACACAGTGAGTTTTAGCCGTAGTTTTGTTTTCCATGGTTTCAGTTACCAGTGGCCAACTGCCTCTTGAAAGCACAAAAATTTCATTATATTTATTATAGTATATCATTATAATTGCTCTACTTTGTTATTCGGCATGGTTGTTAATCTCTTACTGTTTCTAATTTATAGTTACATTACTATAGGTAATATATATATGTATATGTATATATATATATGAAAAAGCATAGTGTATACATGTCAACTTGGACCTTCTCCTCATGTCTCTGAAGTTAAATAGTTAAGACTTGAAGCTTTAAGCTTTGGAGGCAGAGAGTGGGGTTCAACTCCTTGCTGTATGGTGGGGTTTTTTTTTTTTTTTGGCCTCCAGGCAAGTTGCAACATCCTCTGAGCTTCAGATCTCTCATCTGGAAAATGAATATGATAATGGTCTTCATTGAAGGATTGTTGGGAGGGCCGATTGAGAAAATGCCACATTTTTGGCAGAGGGACTGACTCACAGGAAATTCTTAATGATGGTAGCTATAGTTCATACCATTATTAATTGGTCAAACTCAGATACAGCACTTTATTCTTTTTAGTCTTTATCTCAGGGTCCTAAGACAATGCCTTCCAGAGAGTGAACATTTAAAAATTGCATGTGCCTAACTCTTCTTTTGTTTGTCGACTTCTTCCGCTGTTCTTTGCTGTGACAGAAATTCCCTGAAGTGGTGGGGACAGGGGAGGCTGGAAGTCCCCTGTAGCGCTAACCTTCACCTTGAGCTGCAAATCTAACTGATTACTGGGGCACAGCAGATTAAGTCACCACTTACAATGCCATCATCCCATATAAAAACAGGTTTGTGTCCCAGTTGCTCCACTTCCAATCCAGCTCCCTGCTAAAGTGCCTGGGAAAGCAGCACATGGCTCAAGTACTTAGGTTTCTGCCACCCACACAGCAGACATAAATGATGAAGTTTCTGGCTCTTGGTTTTGTTATGCCCTAGTTCAGCCACTGTGACTATCTGGAGAGTGAGCCAGTGGTTTTGAAAGCTCTCTCTCTCCTTCTCTCTCTCTCTCTCTCTCAATCTCTTTCTCTCTGTGTGTAACTCTGATTTTTAAATACATAAATCTAATTGGTCCAAGGGAACTTAAAGTGTGTCTTTAAACTAGTGCGGATAGTTGAGGCACATTTCTTCTTGTGGTAGTATCTGAAGCACCAGAGTGCAAGTTCAAGACCCTGCTGGAGTTCTATGTGCTAGCACTGGGCTGTCAAGGTATCTCACATGGTCAAGTAGAAAGTAAAAATCTAGAAATTCATATTCTGTGGGGAAAACAGCAAAGTCATGGGGAAAAAGATGTAGCTGTAAATGGGGAGTGATGAATCAGAAATAATAATCAAAATCTTCCTAAGATGTTAAGTCTCTCCCAGAGTGCCTTAATCCCTTGGATATGTCTCTCCACCAGCATGTGCCACAGTAACTTCCAGATATTGGTTTTCTGGGCTTCCTCCATTGAACTGGGCCTTTTCCTTTTAATTTTTAAAATAAATATTCATTTAATTTATTTACAGTGCAGAGTCCCAGAGGAAAAAAAGAGGTATCCCATCTGCTGGTTTATTCTCAAGTATCCACAACAATTGCAGCTGGGCCAAGCCAAAGTCAGGAGCCAGAAGCTTCATCCAGATTTCCTAGGTAGGTGCAGGGGCTAAGAACCTGGGCCGTCTTCCACTGCTTTTCCAGGTACACAAGCAGAGCAGGAAAAGAAGCAGAACCACCGAGATGCCAACTAACACCCATATGGGATGTCGGCATCTCAGATAATGATTTTGCTTGCTATGACACAATTTTGGACAATGGATGTTTTTCCAAGGCAAAAAAATTGAGCCTTATTTCTTTTTCTGTCCCTAGCACCTAACACAATGCCTGGCACACAGTAGATGTCTCATTGACTAATGCTTGTTTTCATTGAACATTTATTTCATGAATAAATGTTGTTCATAAATGAGTGTGTGCTCGTTACCCTTGGATCATCATTCCTCATTGGTCTCTGGGAAGTCTAAGTTTGGGGTGACTGAGGCCTTGGAAGTTCATGACAAGTTCATGATAAACCATAAATATTAACATAAACCCTTGCCCCAAACAGCACTCTCTTCTATAAACAGCTCATAGACCCCCTCATTGGCTGCCTTCCTCCTTACTGTAAAACTCACTTTCCCGTACCCACTCTGAGGGGCAAGTCTCTTTCTTGTTTTACTCCCAAATTAAGTGAGTATTTCCCTTCCAAATAATCATAGCTGATAGCCAGCCAACCTGGGTGATTTTTTTTAAAAACATATATTCATTTTTGTTGGAAAAGCAGATCAGATTTACAGAGAGGAGAGACAGGAAGATCTTTCATCCACTGGTTCCGAAATGGCCGCAGCAGCTGGAGCTCAGCTGATCCAAAGGCAGAAGACAGGAGCTTCTTCTAGGTCTCCCATGTGTATGCAGGATCCCAAGTCGATGGGCCATCCTTTGCTACTTTCCCAGGCCACAAGTAGGGAGCTGAATGAGAAGTGGAGCAGCTAGGACATGAACTGGTACCCATATAGGGTCCCAGTATTGCAAGGTGAGGATTTAGTCATTGAGCAATTGAACCAGATCCAACCTGGGTGGTATAAGTACACCTTTTTTTTTAAGGTCTTAAGAAGTCATCCCTCTTTTTCTCAAGCATCAAATTCTCATTCATCAAGAAGCTTGAACTAAATTCTGCAAGGTAGGTCCTGAGAACATTTCTGTGACAATCAACACATATTTGAAAGTCATACCTGTCAGCTCCATCCCTCCCTACATTGAGTTCCCAATAATAATGCCTCACTCCCCACACACACTCTTAAGAGGTATTTATGTAGCTTTCCTTCCACTTCGTCTTGATCCTTAATCCCAGAATCCCATGAGGTCAGGGGACCTCCATGTAAAACTAGAGAACTGAAATTTTGTCCTGCAAGCCTAGATTTTTGAAGGAAGGCAGACTAGGCTTCTTGCATTATGTTTGATATATGCTGCACAATACCCATCAAAGAAACTGAGAGTCATTGGCCTTCTTATAAAAAACAATACAAACCACACACACACAATCATTTGAAGTGCTCAGTTTACTTTTCCTTCTTCGTGGATTTCATAATAGTGGACAGTTCTAAGTTCTGTCATAACTTATTTGCTTTTCTAAATACACTTTTTACAGTAAATTAAGAAACATTTTACTCAATAGGATACTTTCTACATTTCCAATGGGAGTATTGTTGCCCAAAGGGGAACTGGTATTGTCAAAGTTGTCTTTATGAATTGTGCTTGAGGTCAAATTAAAAAGTCTTTGGGGTTCAATTACAGAATTATAGAAATCCTGGGCCTTGAAGGAAAATAACTCTTTCACTTCCTGGAAAAAAAAAGTCAAATTTAACATATAAAGGTTGAACCACAGTGAGAGTTATGAAAGAAATAACAGATGGGAGACCTCTTTTTTCTCTGGGACCTCCTTCTTTTATTCCAGAACTGAATTCAACTAAAAAGCAGACCAATTTTGCAACAAAAGTGACCTAATTGCCCTTTTATGCCCAACTAAGTGACATGGGAGAGAAGAGAGAATGAGAAACTACGGCAACCACTCTCTGGAATCCACAAGTCAAATATGAGAAGCAACCAGAAAGAACACTCAGACTATACCGCGTGTTTTAGTCCAGAGCTTTTAAACTTCCATGTATTTACACATCACCTCTGATTTAGGAGTTCTGAAGCAGGCCCAAAATTCTGCCAGGTACGACTATTAATCCTAATCTGTGATTCCCATTTAGAGTAGCCAAGTTCCAGTTGTGGAACATACTGGAATCTTGTGTAGCAAAGTATTTGGAAGGGTGATAACAAAGGTGAGTGTTCTGAGGAATATGTGGATGTGGCGCAGTGGTCATCCAGTAAAGCCGATCTCCCCCACAGTGACTCTATGCCTGGACACATAATTCTTACTAAATCAATGAAATGTAAATCTATTCTGCTCCCACCTAAACAGGAAGGTTCTTAATATATATATATATGTGGTGATAAAAAAGTTTATGGAGGATATATATATAATGGAGGATATATACATTATATTATATATATTATTATATATATTATTATATATACATTATATATTATAATATATGGAGGATATATAATATAATATAAAAATAATAATATATATAATGAAAAAAACTGCATATGGGTTTCAACATTTTTTGCATAGAAATACTTTATTTCCACTTTCCATGAAGTTTTTGACACAGCCTTGTATAAAACATAGTAGGCATGACATCCAGAATATTTGTGTATACATATATGTGTGTGTGTGCATGTGGGGGTGTGTGTGTGTGAGAGAGAGAGATACATACATAGCCATCCCTCAGGACCCAGATCTGGGGATGCTCAAGTTCCTAATAGAAAATGGTAGAATGTTGGCATAGAATCTACTCATACCCCGGTATACTTTCAATCACATCTAGATTATCTGTAATAGATAATGAAGCATATATGCTGTATAGTTATTTTACTGTAGGTTTTACTACATGCTAACACCAGCATAATATTTTTTTTCGGGATCTTTTCAGTCTATGGTTGGTGGAATGAGATACAAAAAGGTTAATTGTGAGTGTGTGTGTTGCTAATTGATTTCTATTAAATGTTTGGTGACACAGAAATAGAAGTGCAACCACCACAAGCCTTACTATCCAGCTAAAACTGGTTATGATCAATTGAATTTCCAAACCAAAATCATGTTTAATGGGGATTGGCTACCGGGAAAGAATGATACTTTTAATAAGCTGTATTTTAAGCTTCATGATATGCTTCCCCAAAAGTTATGTAACTGGGTAAATGATAAAAGAAAACGAGGAGTGAATGTTTAGCCCAGTGGTTAAGACAAGGAAAGATTTAGATACCTATGTTGGATATTGGAGTGCCTATGTTTGACACCCAACTCTTGATCCTGACTCTAACTTCTTGCTGATACAGACCCTGAAAGTCAACAGTGAGGGCTTAAGTAGCTGTGTTCCTGCTACCCACAAGGAAGACCTAGATTGATTTTCCAACTTGTGATCCCAGCTTCCCTTAACCCTGGCCATTCTGGGCATCTGGGGAGTGAACCAGTAGAAGGGAGCTCATTCTGTCTCTCTTTCTACATCTCAAGTTGCTAATAAACAAAAATGGGCTGGCATTTGGGCATAATGAGTGAATCCTCTGCCTGCAGTGCTGGCATCACATATTAATGCCAGTTTGAGTTCTGCTTGCTCCATTTGCAATACAGCTCCCTGCTAATGTGCCTTGGAAAGCATTGGAAGATAGTCCAAGAGCTTGTGCCCTTGATATCCAAGTGGGAGATCCATAAGAAGCTCCTGACTCCTGGCTTGGGTCTGGCCCAGGTCTGGCCATTATAGCCTTGTGGAGGAGTGAACCCTTAGGATAGAAGATCTCTCTCTCTCTTTCTCTCTCTCTCTCTCTCTTTTTCTCTCTGTAACTCTGACCTTAAAATAGATAAGTGGTACAAAATAAAAGAAAACCGAAGAAAGAACAGAAACTAAGAGTAGTTTTGTTGACTTTTATTTTGGAACACTGATCCTTTTCAGTCCTTGGAATAAATTAAAAAGTGAATTGTTTATTTCTATTATTTTTATTACTTGAAAAAAAAACTAGCTTGGCTTCCATCACATATGCTGAAAAACATCAAGTAAAGCTTTTAAAGACTATCAGTGGGGGGGGGGGAGAAGCACTAAATTGTTAGCTGTCCCCACCAACTCTAAGGGGGAAAGGATTCAGATTGGTTGAAGTGAAGAACATATTAGCAAGGAAAGGAGTTCAGGCAGCAGCAGTAATACTGTTTGGTTAGAGTTGGAAAAGAGTTGTGGAAAATAAGGTTGCCAAGGCAGGTTGTGGCCAGATGGTAGAGAACCAGCTAAATGCCTAGCTAAGGGTCTGGATGCTCTTCTTTAGGAAAGCAATTTTTGACCCAGTGATGAAATAAAATATGAAAAGGACCACATTGAAGTAATTGCTAGCTGGCATTTGGCAAAGTCTGCTGCGAGCCATTCACCCACTTGACAGCTTCTAGGAGGGTTCTAAGGAGGGTTCCATGGGGGAGGTGCGTCCAAGTTCAAGGTAAATGGAGCAGACTGCCAAGGAGAGAGGCTGATTCCCAGAATCTTTGGATCAGACGGAAAGCAGAGGCTTCTCAGAGACCCCCAAAGACTTAGAGAGTGACTTGTCCTCAGAGGAGCAAAAGGTCCCATGGGTGCCCGAGAGATGAGGCCATCCGTATTTTTCTCATTAATTGATTCATGACACGCAGCATTATGTCTTGCTGAGGATGGTGGAAAATATTTCACTGAAGTCTTAAGTTGGAAAAAAAAAGATTTTTTTTTCTTTATATGACCCCAAGCCAAAGGAAAAGTTTGTCACTCTGAATGTTTATGAGAGGGGTAAGCCGGAGGAGCAGACACAGCCAAATCCCTCTGACTCATTACTGAGCAGTTCCAGCAGTGTGTGCAATTAGTAGGCAACATAATTTACCCAGCCCCCAGGATGGGGATAGCGGGGAAGTGGTAGTTGGGAGGAATTGTGTGTGTGTGTGTGTGTTGAGGGGGAGAGGGTGAGTAGCATAGTAGTAACATGCAAATTAGAATTTTCAAAGCTATAAATTTACTCAAGAGAGCAAGATGTTTCCTCTGAGGGAAGCCAGGTCTAGGGGACCATCAGTCACTTTCTGAGCTCCAATAGGTTGCCTGTTTGACCTTGCTGTCCATATAGCTAACATGAATAATGTATTAGCAATGTGAGAAGCCTCACATCATAAAAGCAAAGGGGGGAATAAATCAGCCAAGAGTGTCAGGATGTGGAAGACACAGAGATTTAGAACTGAGACTTCACTAAGCCTGATATGGCTCTCCTAGTTCCACAGATGCTGGATTTTAATTCCTGTGGTCAGGATGATTGCCGTGCAGCCCAGTCCTGAACTGCAGCATCTTCTGTTCCTGTTGTGATGGGATTACTGGCTACAAACCTGATCCCAAGGGTGTTGCCATGAGTTTTGGATGCTGCGCTTTTAGCACATTGTTGCTCTTTGTTTCACTCCAACATACTCATTCATTATTTGATTCATTGATTCACTCATTTAACTAATATTTGTATTCCTTGGATGTCAAGAGCCACACAAGGCATGGGGGAATACAATGTTGGCAAGGCCCAGCCCTGTCTTCAATGGGCTTTCAGTTGTGATAGTCCAGCGACAGCCTGAGAGTGTTAGATTCTATATTATTCCAGAATCACTCATGCAAGAACCTTCTCCAAACCACAGGTATGTGTAAATCCTTCAGGGAAAATACAATCTATTTTCTGGTTGAGAGGTCCCTGACTACCTTGTGGTGTTGGAAGAGAAGAGGAGAAATGGTAAGAATCAGTCAAGAACTTTCTCCACCCTGAGGAAATTCCCCCAATCAAACCTAAGGTCATGATTGTGGTGATTTAAAAAAAGTGTGGACATGGAATAGAAAAAGGTATTTTTGGATGTGAAACAGCTTTGAAATGCACAAATACTTTTTTTCTTGATACACGTTTTGTATGAACTTTCTGAAGGCTCCTCATATACACGGATTTAAAAAACAATTGGTTCCAGGGGCCAGCTCTGTGGCATAGTAGGTTAAACCTCCACTTGTGGTACTGGCATCCCTTGCTGGTGCCACTTCATGTCCTGGCAGCTCCACTTTAGCAGCAGATGATGGTCCAAATCCTTGAGCTTTTACACCCATGTGTGAGACCCAGGAGAGGTTCCTGACTCCTGGCTTCCGATTGGCTCAAACCAGCTGTTGAGACCATTTGGGGAGTGAACTAGGAGATGGAAAATCTCTCTCTTTTCTTCTCTCTGTAATTCTGCCTTTAAAATAAATGTAAAAACTCCAAAAGACCTTATGTATTTTAATTTCATTTTAATTCTTAAAAACCTTTTAATTTCATTTTCTATAAGCCTTTGGGAAGTCCCCCTTATATATGTAGCTTCTCTCTCTTTTGACCATGCACCACATCCTGAACGCAAAGCCTGACTCAGTTTCGACTTCATGAAAGTTATGGGAAAGCTCAAGCTGATTGTACATTACATCACTGGTACCAAGGGAAAGGAGATGGGTGTCCCTAAAGGAAGTTACCCTGGAGGGAGAGAGCCAGGGAAACCAGGAAGGGCTGCAGTTTGTGGTGTCTGAAAACAGAGAACTATGTCCTGTAATGGGGACCAAACCAACCTCGTAGTGAAGTGGAGATCATTTTTTTTTTTAAAGAAATCTAGGCTCTTGTCATCCAAAAAGAGAATTCTAACACCAGCTCTGTGGCATAGTGAGTAATGTCTCTGTGTGTAGTGCTGGCATTCCATATGGATCCCAGTTCAAGTCATAGCTGCTCCACTTACATTCCAACAACCTGTTAATGCATCTAGGAAACAATGCAAGATGGCCCAAGTTCTTGGACCCCTACACCCAGGTCAGAAACCTGGAAGAAACTCTGGGTTCCTGGCTTCAGTTGTTACAGTCATTAGGGGGAATGACCAGTGGATGAAATATCTATCCCCCTGTGTCTCTTCCTCTTTTTCTAAAACTCTGCTTTTCAAATGAATAAATAAATCTTTAAAAGCTATTTTCCCCAAAATAATTTATTTATTTTGTTTTGTTTCATTTATTATTCCATGATACAGTTCCATAGGTTCTGAGATTTCCCTGCCCCTCCCAAATCTTGTCCCCACACTGATTTCCCCTATTTTATTAGAATAATATAGTCCCTCATATACAGACCTAAGCCCGTCATTCTGCGGTTAAATGTATCCTGACATTGTAGGTATGGACAATGGCAGAGGGTGCATTCTATTGTCAAGACACACTTAACAGTTTCATTGGGAGTACAACTTTGACCTGGAAGTACAGGTGCATACTGTATTGTATCTTCACATCTGGATATGACAGTGTGAAAGGAATTCTTAAAGCTGGTGTATGTTAGATAAATTTTACTCAGAAGGTGAGAAAGGGAGCACACACACAGAGACAAATACACATGCACACGGGTTGGCCCACACAAAGAAATCTCTGTCCTAAGTAGGAAGTGAGCTACAAAGGAGAAGGACATAGTGGAGGAGAAACTTAGAGAGAGTGCGAGAGCACCTGCACATGGCCTCCAGGCATGATTTCCAGCAGAAGACAGAGAGATCTTCCCAATTTCTAGCCTCTTTCATGAAGTCCACAGGCAGAGTGGGTATTTGCATGGTGCCAATCCTCCAGGTCCCAAGTGAAGGAGATGCCACCCAGAAAGCTGCAGTTTGATAAATGGGTAGGAGGGTATATGGTGGGGAGCGGTTTCCAGCTCAACAGACTTAGTTATCCACCTGCTCATCCCTCATCAATAGGAGAGAGCCTGTGAGATGCCACTGGGGAGGGCTGCAGGGGCTTCCAGGATTTGCCACAGTGCATCCTACAGGCCTGCCTTGGGTGCAGGGAAGACAGTGGGAACATGGAACCTGGGAGGAAGGGCTTCATAAGTATATTTTCAAGCACTCCGTTTTCTCTCAGAACAAATGGCCCACTGGTTAGGCATTATAACCAGGTATAAAATAACATAAGCCAACAATCTGAACTACTTAAATGCGCATCCAACTGGAACACTGGCTTCCTACTTACTGGTGTCCTAAGGCACATGTTACTTCATTCTTTATCTCAAATTTTCTTGAAAAGCAGAAGATTTGATCAGGCAAGCTCGACTCTCAGCAGCTGTGGACGTCAAGGACTACTATGAAAAAAAAAAAAAAAGAAAAAGTATTGCTATTGACCTAGTTACAAACCTTGGTACCAGACCCCAGGGACCTGTGACTCCTTCAGGACTGCATTATACCAGCACCCCCCTCCACACCCCTCCAATGAAGCTGTTTTTCAGACTCCCCTAAATACCTTCACCGATCAGAGTGGTAGTTTTTGAGACCCTGAAGTCAGTTTCCCTCTCATCTTTCAACAGATTAGATGTTCTCTTTTCTTGGCCACAAAACCTTTGCTTTGGCACCAGGGACAGGGACCAAGCTTTCAATCGCAACACATAATTTCTAGGAGTATGTCACTTCATCCAATGTTATACATACTGCCAAAATACCAAGTGTAAACAGTAAACCTAAAGCCTTAAAGGTGTATATTGGGGGAAGGATTTAAAATGGGAAAGCAAGTTCATTCAACAATGATGTATTGATCATCTGTCTAACTCTAACAAGTGCACGTTCCCTTTCCTCCTTTTCATATTTTAACTAATAAAATATAACCACCATTCCCATGATTTACATGTGGCTATTCTTACTGGTAACACTGCTTGCATAAGAATTTCTGGAGCCAACTGGACAGAAATGACTAGAATTGTAGACCTTGTACTCCACCTAACAAAGAAATTTGCAACCACCTATCACAAAACATATAAGGCCCACACCAAAGAACCTGCCCCTGACTGGCACCATGATGATCAGGCACATCCCAAAAATCTGCCTGATAATCAGTTGACTAGACCCATTGTTTCTTTTCTAATCCTTTTCACTCACACAAGTACCAACACATATTTGGTTTCAGTGGTCACTCTAATAAAAAATAGTGTTTCTCACCATCAGCTCACACATCTGTGTGTTGCCTGCTCAGCATTGCGCAGCTTGGGGCCCAATTTTGGTACATCTACAGCATTCTAGGAACTATGATCTCTGAAGATTGGCCCTGAACTTCAGAGAGAAATCATTATCACTGCTATGATAGTTCTGATTTTCTGAAAAGTAAGAAATCAAAGCAGCTTTGATTCTGTTTACTATGTTGGGTAAATTAGCATACTTCCAGAAGTCACTAGTGACTCACAGTGGACACATTATTCTGAGAAAAAGAGGGTGTTTCAAAATAGCAATGGGGACAGGAAGCAGATTGGTGGTTTCCAGGGGAATTAGGAAAGGTTATTGTGAGAATGACTGGTTAATAAGCTTACAGCGAATTGACACAAAGGAAGGAAGCAACCTTGGTGAAGGTTCTGGTCGCTGGTGAAAGAATTTCCATGCGGACAATGCAGTGAGGAAAACAAAGATTCAAGTCAGAAACATCTTCCAGCACTAGTCAGGAGGGAGGCCCCACCAGATGAAAACTCGAAAATCAGATTGAAGTAGGGTCTTTTAAACACAATGTTTTTTGAGGGGACAGCAGGGGAAGCAACACCAGCTAACCTCTATCAGAGGGTGAGAACACAAACTGAAATTTTGGAATTCTGATGCTGTCTAGCTCACTCAGGATTAAAAGCCATCAGGACATGATTGATAACTTTGTTCTCACAGAAATTCAGATGTTCAGAAGGACCAAGTGTCAATCACTGCCTTCTTGCTGTTCTCATGACAAAATTAGAAACTCAGAAATAAGATTGCTACCTCCATATTCCAAAGGCAGGTCTGGGGAGAAGCAAGTATCTTGCACACTTTTAAAAAGACTCACCTTGGGCCCGGCGCGGTGGCGCAAGTGGTTAAGGTCCTCACCTAGCACGCCCGGGATCCCATATGGGCGCCGGTTCTAATCCCGGCAGCCCCGCTTCCCTTCCAGCTCCCTGCCTGTGGCCCGGGAAAGCAGTCGAGGACGGCCCAAAGCTTTGGGACCCTGCACCCGCGTGGGAGACCCGGAAGAGGCTCCTGGCTTTGGATCGGCATAGTATCGACCCGTTGCGCTCACTTGGGGAGTGAATCATCGGACGGAAGATCTTCCTCTCTGTCTCTCCTCTCTGTATATCCGCCTTTCCAATGAAAAAATAATAAAAATAAATCTTTAAAAAAAAAAAAGACTCACCTTTTCCTTACTGCAATAGGGACCTGACTGTAACTACTTATTAGCTCGTCTAACTCCTTATAATGTACAGGGTTTACTTTGGGAAGGAGGGAAATGTGGAATCAGATGGTGGGGATTGTAGCGGTATTTTGGATCAAAGAAAGCCTCAAGCACCACAGATATTGCAGTCCAATCAGAACTTGAATATGAACCAAATACCTCTCTCAGCTCCAACTTAGCTCTTTAAGAACCTTCTCCCATAACTCCCTGAAGAGCCCCGGGGGCTCGACGTCTTGCTCTGTGCTTTGCAGAAACCAACTCTGATGTCAGTGATTGGTTTTCTGAATATCAGTGAGTGGACCTAGATTGGGAGGTTATGCAACCAGTTTTGAGGATTGTTCTACTTCAGTCCTAAATGAACACAACCTCTGTGAGGAGTGACTCAAACAAAGATCCCCGCCATTTTGGACTTGGCACCATTTAAAATATCTGCTTCCCCTAGGTCTCAGCTGTACCTGAGGGCGCTATTCACACACCAATCTCTTGCAGCCCTTCCTCCTAGTACCAACCTACCACTGTATCTACCAATCCCGTGCCGCCCGCCCGTGGCCCTATTCACCAATCCCTCACAGTCCCGTGATACCTGCTCCCTCTGCAACACTCTCACATGCATAGCACCTTTCTTGCTTTCCCCATCTCTCACTTTCCTTGGAGCCCCCTCCTGCACAGGAGACTTCTCTTTTCTCTCTCCTGCTCTCTGCCTCTGCTCCCGTATCCATGGTCATCTTCCTTGCTGGAGTAAAACCTCCTGCGTAGCTCACTGTGTCTGCTGTTTCGGCTTGTGGCAGCAAACTGAAAAGAGCTTATATCAAAAAGAGCTAATGCCGAAAAGACCTAACAATCTCTGCCTTTGAGATTTAAAATTGATACATATTTCTTTAATAAATAGGGAAGTAAGCTTCTGAAACAAACAGTATGGAGAGAGCAAAGATGTTCAGAAATTTCCTTTGTTGTGTCTTTTTTTGTTTGTTAAAACAACGTGTATGGATGACCCTTATCAAAGCCTCATTTCTATACACATATAAAAACCACGGACTTGAAATTTTCAACATTACTCAAGTATCCTTCAAGCAAAGATACATTCAAAATGTTATATTTTCTTCTTATTTTATTGAATTTGTCTGGTGTAAAAGAAATTTGAGATGAGCATTTGAGCTAGTATGACTGCATCCCGTGTTAAAGTGCTAAGAGTTAAGTGCTGGTTCAGTTCTTGATTCTAGCTTTCTGCTGATGCATGTCCTGGGAGGCAGCAGATGATGGTCCAAGTAGTTGGGTCCCTGCTATCCTTCTGGGAGACCCAGATTGTATTCTTGGATCCCAGCTTCAGCTTTAGCATAGAGCCACTGTGGGAATTTGGGAATTGAACCAGGAGATGGAAGCTCTGTGTCTCTGTCACTCTGCCTTTCAAATAATAAGTACATATGATTAAAAGATAGCAATCTACTGGTCAAATGTCAACAAAAATCTTTGGTTTATTCCCAAATGTTCACAGAAGCTGGGATTGGGTTAGAACTGGACTAGGGCTGGGAGCCAAGAACACAACACAGGTCTACCATGCAAGTATCAGGGATTCAATTACTTGAGCCATCAGTACCACTTGCCAGGGACTACATTAACAGGAAGCTGAGTCAGGAGACAGAGCTGGGAATCAAACACAGGCACCTTGGCATGGGACGTTGGAAACTTAACTGTTACCTTAACTACTACTCTAAAATTTTATAACCCCAAATATTTGTATAATTAATGATATGGTAAATTTTATTCAACTTGACTAACACAAAGTACCTGAGATTACAGTCATTTCTGAATATGTCTCAGGGTATTTCTGGATTACATTAGCATTTAAATTGGTGAACTTAACACACTGCTTTCCTCATTGTGGGTGCTCATCATTCAGTCTGTTGAGAGCCTGAACAGAACAAAAAGTGAAGAGAGAAAGAATTTGGCCCTTTCTTGCTTGCCTACTTGAATTGGAACATTAACCCTCACTTGCCTTTGTACTGGGAATTATACCATCCTCTCCTTGGGTTCCTGGGTCTCAGACTTGGACAGGAATTATACCACCAACATTCCCAGGTCTCCAGCTTGCAGACAGTGAACCATGTAAATGCTTGGTCTTCATTATTTTTTTAGTCAGCTTATTACTTAGAAACAGTAGGGAATATGGCTCTTTTTGCTTCTCTTTCTCTCTGGAGAGTCCTAATTAATTCAACTGATATGTAGCTTTTCAAAGAAAAGAGTATTATGATTATTCAATGCATACAGTAGCCTTATTCCTCCTTTTGAATTCCTATATCTTTATCAGTATCTTTGCCAGATATGCTAAGCCAAGTTGTTTCAAATTAAACTGGAACTGGAAGCAGATTTTCAAAATATAATTTCACAAAGTGTTAAATTGTGATTTGTCAAAAATACAAAGTATATTCCATCTTATTTCTCTCACTTAAAATGCAAAAAAGTGAGATTATAAAGTTACTTTATTCCTTTTGTCAGTAATAATGAAAAATTATTTTTATTGAATGGGATTTATTGCAGGTATGTTACATTCAAAAAATCAATTAATATAATTCATCATATCAACAAGCTAAAGAAAAATCACAATTATGTTAATAAATGAATAAAAAGTATCAGAAAAAATCCAACATATATTCATGATTTAAAACTCTCAGCAAGCTAAGAATAGAGGATGACTTTCTCAAGTTGATTTGAAACATTTACAAAGAACCAGCCACTAAGACAGTAGGATTTCTTAGCAGTGAGAAACTGGAAACTTTATCACTAAAATCAGGAGCAAGTCAAGAGCATCCCCTCCGTCATATTTTTCAACATATTACCGGAAATTGTAGCTAAAGCACAAGCCAAAAAAAAAGGAAGTAAAAGATACACAAACTTGAAATAGAGAAATAAAACTGTCTTTGTTCACAGATGCCACGTTTGTCTAAGTAGAAAATTTAAAAGAACTGTCCAAAAACAAAAAAACCTCTTCTGGAACTAAGAAGCTTTTCTAGTAAGGTTTCAGAATAAAAGGTTAATATATAAAAGTAGATTTTTTTTTCCCTATATCAGCCATGAACAAAAAGAAAACTAAAAAAAAGCATCATTTCCATTAGCATCTCAAAAAATGAAATTCTTAAATACAAATCTAACAGACTATAAGACCTATATGAGAAAAACTGTAAAACTCTAATGAAAGGGCCTGGTGCGATAGCGTAGCGGTTAAGGTCCTGGCCTTGAACACGCCGGGATTCCAGATGGACACCAGTTCTAATCCCGGCAGCCCTGCTTCCCATCCATCTCCCTGCCTGTGGCGTGGGAAAGCAGTCACGGACAACCCAAGACTTTGGGACCTTGTACCCCAGTGGGAGACCTGGCTCCAGGCTTCGGATTGGCTCAGCTCCAGCTGTTGCGACTGCTTGGAAGTGAACCATCGGATGGAAGATGTTCCTCTCTGTCTCTCCTCTCTGTATATCTGCCTTTCCAATAAAAAAATAAATAAACCTTTAAAAACATTTTAAAAAAAACTCTAATGAAAGAAATGAAAGTGTTAACTAAATGAAAGGAGATTCCATGTTCATGGATAGGAAAACTCAATTGTCAGAATGCTTCTGAGGTTTGTTTAGAGAGGCGAAAGATTCAGAATAACCAACATAATCCTGAAGAAAGAGAAAAACTTTGGAAGACTGACACTACCAGACTTTAAGATTTGATGTGAAGCTGTAGTAACTAAGACAGTGTGGTATCAGTGAAAGAATCAGTGAATAGATTAATGGAACAATAAAGCCCAGAAAAACATCCATGCAAACATAGTCATTATGTCTTGAAGAAAGGAATAAAAGCAATAAAATGGAGAAAAGATCGTTTTCTTGATCAACGATACTTGTATAACTGGTCGTCCACGTGTAAGAAAAAGGAATCTTAACACAAATCTTATCCTTTCACAAAAATTCACTCAAAATGGGTCATATATCCAAATGTAAAATGCAAGAAATTGTAAGTATTTCAAAAGATAAAAGAGGAGAAGCTCAAAACAACCTTGTGTTTGGTGATTACTTTTTAGATACTACACCAAAGACATGGTCCATGAAGAAATAATTGATCATTTTAATTTTCACTAAAACTTAAAACTTTTGTTTCAGAAAAGATTTATTTATCCTTATTGGAAAGGTAGATTTACAAAAAGAAGGAAAAACAGAGAGGTAGATCTCCCATATGCATGCAAGATTCCAAGGCTTTGGGACATCCTCTACTGCTTTTCCCAGGCCACAAACAGGGAGCTGGATGGGAAGTGGAGCAGTTGAGACACAAACTGGCATACATATGCGCACATGCAAGGTAAGGATTTAGCCACTGAGTCATCATGCCAGGTCCCAAATTAAAAACTTATTTGCAAAAGACATTGTCAAGGGAATGAGAAGATAAACCACAGATTGGGAAAAGATATGTATTTGCAAAAGACGTAGCTGATAAAGGCTATCATCCACACAGACCTGTTGCCTCACTCCAGGAAGTACAGGAAAGTGACCAGGCTACCACTTGAAACGAGGTCCAAAGTGCAAAAGCTTCATGTACAGACAATAAAAGTGCTTATGTAAATATTATTTAACACCAACCAAAAATAGATGGGCACAGAAATTGTGGAATCATACATGTCATTTCTATTTTATGGCACATATACGAATAAAATTGGATCAAGACAGACTATGAAGTTTTAAGGAGAAATTGGATACAAGAAAACAACTTTCGTAGGTTTATATGGAATTGATGGAATTTGCTATCTTAAACCACTTAAATCATCATAATGAAAATGTGCGAATAATCACTCTTGATGCTAAAGAGCCTTTAATTTTGCTTAGAAGGATAGATTAATCAGTAAACTGGAAAATTCCATGTGTTCCAAACCACACAGTTTTGAGAGAGGGCACAAGCTTAAGGCTCATATCCAGAGATTCATTACAAATGGAGTGGTCACCAAAGAGTGGGCTCTTTGGACAAGTCAAGTACTTACAAACTTCACTAATCCTGACACCTGCATGAAGTTGCCATTACTATCTCCATTTTATTGAGGAGAAACCTGAAGTTCATGGAAGCTAAGAGACTTGCCCAAGGTTGGGCAACTAGTAAGAGACAGAGCCTGCTTTTCAGCCCTGGTTCTGTCCACTCAAGGCTTTGCATTATTTCACTCTTGACATTTGGCAACAACACAAAGATATGACATTCACAGAGCATTTTGATTTAAATTATGCATCACTCAGCTTCTCAAAGCTCAACCAACATGCTCAGTGTCCTTAATAGCTATACTGTACCAACACTGGTAAGGTTTAGCATGAGCCTCATATTTGAATGCTACCCTTGCCAATCAGCTTTCAATCCATTACTTTAGCCATTTCATCAATGACCAGAGGGACAGCATATCAAGTTTGTTTTACGTGTTTCCACATAACGTCATTCTGAGCCTTGGAGGAAGTCAGGGAAGAGGCTACTTTGGCAGCTTGAAACTACACTATC
The DNA here is from genome assembly GCF_017591425.1 of Ochotona curzoniae. NCBI lineage: Eukaryota > Metazoa > Chordata > Mammalia > Lagomorpha > Ochotonidae > Ochotona > Ochotona curzoniae. The sequence continues at coordinate 11,510,858 of NW_024465023.1, read as the reverse complement.
AAAATCTTCTAATAACACTGAAGAAACAAACATGAGGAAGGAGGATAGCAATGATAATTATCCAGATTCAGTGCAAAAAATCTAAATTTGAAACAAGTAAACTCAAGATAGCCATGCTCGTATATGATGAAGGCACCTGCAGACTTAACTTTCAAACATGTTAGCTAAATAATTGTGCCATTTAATCAAGATCCAAGAGGGACGGAAGGAGGAATAATGCACACGGCACCTAAAAGAATTCTTTGCCACTAGAGTATTCCCTTCTGAATTCTGCCAGTTACAAATTCAGAAAGGCTGCAAGAAAAGTCATAGGGATGATTGAATAGTGTAACTATAAATATCTGTCAAGTGAAAGAAACTAGGAATTTTGCAATTGGCAAAGAGAAAAATAGGAATAATTTAATAAGGGTTTCTAATTACAGGTTTACTCGTATTGGAGACGATCAACTATTGTGGATTTTTTAAATTGCCAAGCATGAATCCATTCTAATGAAATAATTCACTCTGTTGGGAAAGGTTTTCCAGATTTTTCTTATTCTTTTTTTCTCCCAGGAGTGGTATGAGAAAGAAACTCTTTTGCACAAGTAATTTTTTAATAATTATTTTAATTGTTCTACATGTCTATTTTATCCAATTTAAATGTTCAAAGAAAAACTGAAACCAACTGGTTGGCAGTCCATTACGCAGGAAAATTCTTATAGAATTTAAAAGTAATAAAATAGAACCGTACTTCTATTCATGAAAGGAAGCCCCAAGAGGAACAACAACAACAAAAAAAATCACACAGCACCAGCATTGTAGTCAAATTGTTCTTTCCAGATGCAGGATTGGAAATTTATCCTTTTGGCTGAAGTTTCACTTTGAAGTAACCCAGAACCCAAGAGTGAGGAACTGCAACAACAGCAGCTTAGTTTTATAGAGCACTTTACAGTTTACAAATTCTTTTCCCATTAGATCAGCCTGCAAATTCTGTGAGGGATACACTGTGGGAATTTTGGTTCTTTTCTGGCAAATAAAGGCCCTCTTTTCTCAGGAAATACTGGTGAAATGGTTGGGGCAAAAATAATAGGACATTCATATGTCCTCTGGAGGAGATATATAGTCATGGTTCTCCAGGAAAACAGGAAAGAGAGAGAGAGAGAGAGAGATACAGAAAGATAACTAAGAGGTAAAGATTAATTAGGATGAGTTTCATAGTACTGCTTTCTATAAATTGGAGACCCAAGAAAACTGGTGACTTATATTCCAGTCCAATCCAAGGCCCAAGAACCAGGTATAATGATGGTGTAAGTGACATCTTGTGGTAAAGAGGAGAGCCACGCCCCAGCTCACACAACAGGTAGAGATAGACAAAGCTGTCCCTTCTTCCTTCACTATTTTGTGCTGTTCAGGCCCTGTCCTTCCATTATGGAGAGAGCAGCTGGCCGTAATCAGTCTATCAACTCACACTCATCTAGAAACACACAGAAACAGTGTGCAATCGACCAGCCAAACACTTGGGCACCTTGTGATGCAGTCACATAGACATTTGAACTGTATCATCACAGCCCACAGTCTCACGTTGTGAGGAACTCCACCTTTACTCTGTCAAGTGATCAGCACCTCAGTACACTTTCCCCCAAGCATGTGAGAAGGTTCCATTAAGTTTGGGCACCACAAACTCATCCGGATGAAAATAGATATTCACTACAGAGAGCCAGCTGAGGGATGTGGTAGGGCAGCAGCAAGCAATGAGAATGAAAAAGCGCATCCAAATGCAGAGCACAACAGAGCGTGACTCATGTAGAGACTTACAAGATAAAATCTTGGGGGTGAGGCAACCTGAAGGAGACTTTAACCAATCTTGACCATTGCATATATTCGAAAGGCAAACCAGTCAATTTGGGAACCTCTCTCTCTTTCTCTCTTTCGTTTGTTTGCCTCTCAGATAACACCTCCCCACCCCCCTACACACACACAAAATTTTTTTGTATAAGTGACTTAAGGTATCTTAAAACATCCACCTCATCGAGAAATCCAAGCTGATTCCTGAGCAGGAACAAACTCAGAGTCCGTGGGCTCCCTCCTTCAATAGCTGACTCTCCACCCCGGTGGCCACCTACCCTCAGCAGGTGGGCAGGCAGATCCTATCCAAGAACACCAGCAGCCAGCAAGTTTCCTGAAGTGCACAGACCAGAGACAGCTCAAGGAGGCCTGCAGTTCTCAAGATAAGGCAGAAGAGGACCAGCTAGCAATTCCCAGTCCAGTGTGTTAGGGAACACAGAGACTGAAATGGGGAGTAGGAGGGAAGGGACAGGACAAGTACCTGGTTCTGGAAACTGAGTATCAAGGCAAGGCCTGGGCAAGTGGTTGAGGCTAGAGCTTAGGATATGGCCATAGGAGACAGAAGGCTTTTCTGAAGATATATCCTGAGCATTAGACTTCTCCCATGGCCTCGGATGAAATCAGCTCCGAATGGATACAATTGGGTTCGCTGCCACTTGAGTTCTAGAGTTGTTCTGGAATGAACTTTACAACAATATTTCTTGGAGCCTGGTGAGCCCATGAGTCCCCTGGGCACCCTGTGAAAATGCAAATTGTCATTAGGTCTGAGGTGAGGCCAGAAATTCCACATTGCCAATCAGCTACTGGGTGATACCCATACATTTTATAGCCATGCATCACTTGGCAGCTAATAGGAAGTTTCTGGAAGATGCCCTCTGTGACAGCATTTATGTAACCAAGATAATCCACGATATCACTTCCAATATTTATGCCTTTTGATGTTCAGCTCAAGTGCAGAAAGAAAAACAACACCCCTCTCACCGCCCCCGCCCCTGCCTGCACAACACACAACATTAAAACCATGGAAGTCAATATTCTATGCATTCTAAGAGCCCTCCTCCTATTTATTCTGGATTTAAAACACTGCTAGAAATGGTGTTGAGAAGAGATTTATGGCTTTTAATCTTCTCATATAGCACAACTGCTAAATACAGTATAATATATGTGACAGGAATTAGTCCAGAATTTATTTAAGACTTTTCCCCATCGGTTCATATGTCAAAAAATTGCCATTTCCAATTATTTATTAGGAGTGTGATGTTTTTCAAGGTGGATGCATTACTCTTGTTATCTGCTTTCAATTAGCTGAGAATTTACTATGCTCAGCCAAATGTCCATTCATCAGCAAATTCCACATTCTTGGCAGTCTGATTAACTTCCCAGGGCTCTTCCTTTATAGTTAAAATAAATGAGGCTGTCTATGTCTCATGCACGCGTGCTGATGGAGGGAAATAGAATAGAATTCAGATAATGAAGAAAAAGAAAGAGGAAAAAGAGGAGAAATTGAAGAAAAAGGAGGAAGAACAGGAGGAAGAAGAAGAGGAGACTACAAAGCCTCAAGCAACCAGAAAAAAATCAAGATGGAGATAAACATCTACCATCAGTCATAAGCTACTCCTCACTAAAGTGAACTCTGCCGTGTCAAACCTCAGCAGCCAGGGTAATGTGTCTGTGAAGGCAGCAGAACATGGCCTAAGAGCTTAGGCCCCTGCCACCCACGAGGGAGACATAGATGGACATCCTAATTGGGCTTCAGCCTGACCCAGCTCTGGCTGTTGTGGCCATTTGGAGGGTGAATCATTCGATGGACAATCTCTCATAAATAAATAAATTTAAAGAAACAGTAATTGGGAAGTGCAGTCCCTTCAATAAAAGGTAGAAGGACTTGAACTTGATACATATTTCCTTGTTGTTCAACATTGAATAACGGGAGAAGCACTATCTCTGGAGTCAGAGAGGGCTGAATCCCTGCTCAGCCACTTAAAACTTGAGTTCTCTCAGATAAGTTAGCCAATTCCTATTTTATTTTGTTTAATGACTTATTTGTTTATTTATTTTATTTATTTGAAAGGTATAGGTACAAAGAGAGCAACTTCCATCTGCTGATTCATTCTCTCGAATGACCATAATAACTTAGGCTGAGGCAGGCTGAAGGCAGGAACCCGACAGGAACCCCAGAACTTGTGTTGTCTGCTGCTGTCCCAGGCACATGAAAGGGGGACTCGATCAGAAGCAGAGCAGCTGGGAATTGAATAGCTTTCCAATTCGGGATGCCAGCATCACAGATGGCGATTCAACTCACTGTATCTCAGTGCTGGTTCCCAACTTCTGTTTTAAATTTTAAGTTTCCCCCTCTGCCAAATCACAATGGTGAAGGCTAACTTGAAGATTAGTCATGCACTAAGTGAAATCATGTCTGTGTAGTGATGCTGTTAGCTAAGACAATCCTGCCTTTGAGTTTCTACCAGCATTTGCTCAAATATTATCCAATGTGTGTAGAGTATCTCAAATCACTCATAGCCTCTCTGAAGACTTGAGGGAGAGAGGAGACAGGGCTAAAAGTGATTTATGATTGACCTATTCATGACTGGTCTCAAACCCTTCTTTGTCTTGAGTTAGTCCTCTTCTGAATCTTTCTACTGTGCAGCTAAGGCATCCCTGTTGTTGTCTCCCAATTGTCTCTTAAAGGCCCCACTGCCAAAACACCATTACCTGGGGGCCCAAGCTCTCAGCACATGCACCTTCGCAAAAAATATCTAAGCCCTGGACCCTCTTTCTTCTCTCTCTCTCTCCTTGTCTTTCTTTCTTTCTTTCCTTCTTTCTTTTTTGCCTGCCTGTCTGTCTGCCTTCCTTCCTTCCTCCTTCCCTCTCTCTCTCTCCCTCTTTTTTATTAAAGTCATTTGGAAAAGGGGAAAAGATTCCCAAATGCAAACACCTTTGCATGGCATTACTATGCCCAGGTGGACCTTCTCTGGGTTCTGACCTCACTTTGGGGAGCTCAAGTAGAATGTAGGTGGCTCTTAACCTCTCAATGATTCTTCCATGTGTTCTTCTATGGAAACACAGTTCCTTTGCCCTTAGGGACCTCTGCCTGAATGGTGGTTCAGCCCACTGCAGTGGAGTCCTACCTCCGTGAGAAACATGTTGTGCAAAACTCCAGGCCTAGGACATTGCAGGAATTTGCTGAGTATCAGGCCTGCCTTGGGACAGAAGCAGTAAGCCTGGTGAAATATGTCTTCCATCTGGTTTCCTTATTTTTCTCCTCCGTATTTCACTTCTTAGTCTTTTTATTATGGTTTCTGGGAAATTATTTGTGACTTTATTTGCAACCTTCTAAAATTTTTAGCATCCTATTTGGATTTCCAAGAAGTTGTACTTCTCTCATTTCTATATTTCATTAGGTCACACCCTTGTTTCATGAAGCCATTGTCTTCTTTGACATATTTAGGAACATTCATTGCTAGTGAACTTTTTGGTTGTTGCTTTTATTTCTTCTGGGCACTCTTTTCTGTGTTTCTTTTATTTCTCTTCTGCTGTGTGACTCTATCCATCTGATCTCTACCTTTTCTGTGGTCTTCTACAAACCTGGTGGCTCTTGAAGGCTGTCCACTCATGTTTCAAAGAGCAGCACTACAATTCTGACTGGTGACCCTGTATGTGAGGGGCCTGCATGTGGCCTTGGCTGTCGGGGAAACTGAGGAAAATCAAAACTATCTTAAGGAAACAGCACTAATCTAAAGAACTTCGTTTGAAGGTCAGTAATATTCTCCAGAAAGGGATCCTGTGATATTGCACCCTTGGAGGAAAGATAACGAAAGGCAAGGAGAAGGAGGGGCAAGTATAAGCCTGGTGGGTGGCATTCTTGGAGTAAGGTGGAGGAGGGAGACAAGAATCTCACACTTTAGCATGGGTGTGTGCATTCCTCAGCTTCTCTGAGGCTCTATGCTGTACAGCAGGATGTGGTTCTCAAGCTTCAGCTCACATAAAAAGTACCTGGAGAGCTTATTAAACCACTTAGAAGCTGGGAAGGGTAAGAGAAGAGAAGCCAGAAAGAGGGTTGGATATTTCTCCCAAGGAACAAGAATCAAAATATCACATTATACCTTATAAATACAGACTTTGTGTCAACCAAGATAAAATTAAATATGATGCATATTTAATATTTAAACTCTACCACAAAGAGAAAATAACAGTGAACAGCACAGGCTCTTTCTCATAGGTGGAATTTTTAAAAATATGGCAGATGTTTGGGGAAACAGTTGAGATGCTGCTTGGAATGCCTGTGTTTCACACTGCAGAGCTTGGGTCTAAGACTCAGCTTCACTTCCAGCCTCCTGCCAAATAGGCACCTTGGGAGGCAGGAGGTGATGAGCAAACTAGTTGGATCCCTGATGCCCTTGTAGGAAACTCAAATTGAGTTCCAAGTTCCTAATTTATTTCTGTCCCAGCCTTTTCTCTTGCAGGCATTTGGGGAGTGAATCAATGGATGGGAGATCTCTGCCTATCTGTCTCTGTCAGCCTTTCAAATTAATAAAGACTTTCCTCCGTCAGAGTTTACAATAGTGATAACTAGAGACTGGAAAGGTCAGGGAGGAGGGGATAGAGGGAAGCTGGAGAACAGGTACCAACACAGGAGCAGACGTCACAAGTTCTAGAGTTCCGCGAACACGGTGATTCACAGAACCATGGTTCACAGGAATGGATAAAGAACCAAAAGACAGAGAAGTTGACAGGTTCCAAGTACAAAGAAGTGCCTGGTTTGATTCACTGATACTGTATATGTGTGTTAAAATATTGTACTGCATTCCATAGAAGATGCACAGGTATTACATGTTAATAAAGTGCTTTCTTAACTAGAATAAGGGGAAAATATCCACATTACTAAGTTCTTCCCTAGATTTCTGATTCACCTGACAAAATGGTGCAGATCCCTAGATATTTTCCCAGCCTCCATCAGGCAAGCTCACTGAATAATTGAAAATGGCCCAGGGCCATGACCTGAGACACTCCCAATAAAAACATCTCTTCAACTGGAGCAAATAAATGTCCACAGTTAACAAGTCATCCTTTTCGGTTAACATGCTCTCTTTTTAAACTATGAATTTCTGTGGAACAAAGCTCTCTGACAAGGGAGATCTTGCTCCCCTCTCTTTTAATCAAACCAAGATGATGGCTCTCCAGGCCAGTGGATTAGAAATAAGACAGAATGGGCCCAGTGCAGTAGCCTAGTGATTAAAGTCCTCACCTTGCATGCACTGGGATCCCATATGGGCACCGGTTCTAATTCCAGCAGCCCACTCCCCATCCAGCTCTCTGCTTGTGGCCTGGGAAAGCAGTTGAGGATGGCCCAAAGCCTTGGGACCCTGCACCCGAGTGGGAGACCTGGAAGAGGCTCCAGACTCCTGGCTTCGGATTGGCTCAGCTCCAGCCATTGCAGCCGCTTGGGGAGTGAATCATTGGAGGGACCATCTTCCTCTCTGTTTCTCCTCCTATCTGTATATCAGACTTTCCAAGCTGTTGTGGCCATCTGAGGAAAGAACCAGCAGATGGAATATTTCTGTCTCGCTCTGCTCTCTGTTTTCAGACAAATATTTTGTTTTTAAGAAATGGGGTGATCCTGTGACTCTGGGTCTGAAAAGATCACATGGCTTTTGTTTAGTTCCCTGGACGGAACATGACCCTGCTGGGATGGACCCTCTGGGATTCAGTCACACAGAGAGCCCCACGGAAGGGCTCTGGTTAGCAGAACTTTCTGACTGCAATCTTCAGGTTAGCACAGGCAAAGCCCTAGACATCACGCAGCAGCGTCAAGCCATCCCGATACTGTCATGTCAAGTCCAGACTTCTGGCTTTCCCTTTCCAAGGCGGCAGGAAGTTCCTGCCTCATAGTCGCAGAACAACGCGAAGCAGAGCTAACGGTGACACAGCTGCGTGCAGTGATGTGCTTCACTCCTCCCCAACGGAGTTCCCTGAAGTTAGAGACATGTTGCTTTCTTCATTTTCCTGTGCCCAGGGCCTAAAACAGTATCTGGCTAAGAGGAAGGGCTCATTGGTTGCACAATGTCATGCATAAAGAAGAGGCCGCTGTAAGTAAAGGCTCTCAGAAAATATGTCCAGGTTCCCACCTCAATTCTCTCAGAAGAAACACTCAAGCTGTCTGGGGCCAGAGCCCATGGCTGAAGCTGGAGGCTTAGAGGGTGCCTGCCTGGATGCAAATTTCCAGCTCTTCGTCATGTCATTCTGGCTGCAGGATCTTTGGTGAGATAATTGCTTTTCTGTGCCCCGGTTTGTTCATCTGTAAAATGGAGCTAACAATAATGGTAGCTATCTTTTCAAGTTCTCCAGAGATTAGATACAAGTACATACAATATTTTAAAACTATTTGCTGCTGCTGTCATTGGTATTGTCATTATAACAGCACAATCGCTCCAGAAACCAAATTGCTACTGTTCGCTTCTTATAAAACCAACCCCCAAATGACACTCCTGGCTCTGACCCAACTGTCACCTCCACTTGATGGCTTTATTTGTTGGCCTTGGTGATGAGGGGACTTATTGAGTTTGTGACTCACCACACATCTGCATGCATCATGGGGTGGCACTGGAGACTTATAAAAACACAGCAAATCTTGCATGCACGAGCATGGCAACTGGAGCTTGCTTCAGCTGTGGATGTTGAGGCTCTGTTTCAGCATCTGGAGGGAGGCCCAGAAATGTGTTCTTTTAATAAGCTTTCCGGGTCATGTCAATGAAGAGGGCCTTGGAAACTATGTGTCAGCAGACGTTCTTCTAGAAGCAAGTACCACCCAAACTTCGATTACTCAAATAAATGGATTTCCCCCCAATTCTTAAACACAGAGTGCCCCCCCCGAATCATGATGTATGGGCTAAGCATATATTGACATAATACATTACTTTCAAATAACACACTCCTTTTTTTTTTGAATTTGCATTTTTTGAAAGTAAGAGAGAGAGAGAGAGAGAGAGAAGGAGAAAGAGCTCCCATTTGCTGATTCACCTGCCAAAATACTTAGGGCTGGGCCAGGATTAAAGGTCAGGAACTCAGGCACATCGCCTAGCTGGGTGTTGAGGACTCAACTAGAACTCACACTGCTGCCTTTCAGGGTCTGCATTAGCAGAAAGCTGGAGTCAGAGTTGGAAGCAAACCCAGCCAGCCACTCAGATGTGGCATGTGGGCATATCAATCACAGGAGGTGGCTTAGCCTGATGTGTCAATATCAACTCCTATTTATTATTTTTTAAGATTTATTTTATCCTTATTGGAAAGGCCAATTTACAGAGAGAAGGAGAGACAGCGAGAAAGATCTGTCTGCTGGATCACTCCCTAAGTGGCTGCAACACCCAGAGCTGAACTGATCTGAAGCCTGAAGCCAGGAGCTTCTCCTAGTTCTCCCATGAGGGTGCAGGGTCCCAAGGCTTTAGGCCATCCTCTACTCCTTTCCCAACCCTCAAACAGAGTGCTGCGTAGGAAGTGGAGCAGCTGGAACACAAACTGGCACTCATATGTGATCTTGACACGTGCAAGGCAAGGATTTAGTCACTGAACTATTGCGCTGGGCCCGGCTCCTACTTGTTCTTTTAAAAGATTCATTTACTTCTATATTTGAGAGAAAGCGAAGGAAGAGGGGTTGGTGAGGGAGAGGGAGAGAATGAGAGTGAGAGAAAAGAAAAACAGAGATATCTAAATAACTTCCATTCATTAATACCTGCCACAGCCAGGGTAGGAATAGGCTAAAGCCAGGAGCCAAACGCTTCACCCAAGTCTCCCACACAGGTGGAGGGGTCTAAAGTACTTGGGCTAACTTCCATTGCTTCCTCAGTACGCATTAGTTAGGAGCTAGAAATAGATCACCTGGGATTCAAACCAGCACTTCTGTATGAGGTATCATTGTCCCAAGCGGCTGTTTAACTTTCTGTGCCATAGCACCTGAATATCACTAAATTTAAAACAACAAGCTGAGTAGTTAATCCTAAAAAGGTTACATAGATAACATTTCAAACCTATGGCAATAACTATCTTACAGAATATTTCCAATATCTGTAACAGAGAAAAATATATTTGTAAATTAGTTTTGATGAATGCATTCAGTAGCATGAATAAAAATGCAAAAAGCTACATTTCAGCATGTTCATAAATTCTGGAAATACAACAGAAAAACTGTAATTACAAGAAGTTGAGGAAAAAGACACTGAATGTATTACTTTTTAAAAAATATTTATTTATTTATATTGGAAAGTCAGATATACAGAGAGAAGAAGAGAAACAGAGAGAAAGCTTCCATCTACTGGTTCATTCCCCAAGTGGCTGCAATGGCTGGAGCTAAGCCGACTGGGAGCCAGGAGCAAGGAGCCTCCTCCTGGTCTCCCATGCAGGTGCAGGATCTCACAGCTCTGGCCCATCCTCGACAGCTTTCTCAAGTAACCAGCAGGGAGCCGGAAGGGAAGTAGAGCAGCTGGGACATGAATAGGTACCTATATAGGATGCTGGTGCATCAAGGTGAGGACTTCAGCTACTAGGTTACCGCATTGGGCTCTGAGTATATTATTTTAAAATGTAGTTAGTATACTGCTTGATAATAAATTTGTCCTGTTTCTGGAATGCTCAGACACTTTGTAATATCTGTACAGCTCACTGCAGTGCTTTTCATGCAGATTATTTTTATCAGGAAGTGAAGAGGAAAAGCAGATGCCATGAGAAAGTAGGAGAGAGGAGAGATCATCTTTTCAAAATTCAGCTTCCAATTCAAAGGAAACAGTGGAGAAAAACCTCAGATCTTTCTATTTTTAAAAAATATTTATATTGAAAGATAGAATAACAGAAAGAGAAGAGATTTTCTATATGCTGGGTAACTCCACAAGGGGCCACAATAGTCAGGGCTAAAGGGCCCAAGCAACTAAGCCATCTTCTATGGTATTCTCTGGTGCACCAGCAAGAAGCTGGATCAAAAATAGAGTGGCCAGGATATCCAATGGAATGCTGATGTCACAGGATGTGGCTTAACCTGCTGTACCACCTTTGCTAGCCTCAGCCTTAGGCTTTTTTTTTTTTAAGATTTATTTATTTTTATTTAAAAGTCAGATACACAGAGAGGAGGAGAGACAGAGAGGAAGATCCTCCATCCAATGACTCACCCCCCAAGCAGCTGCAATGGCCAGAGCTGTGCTGATCTGAAGCCAGCCTTAGACTTTTAAAGAAACCATGCCTATTCCCACTCTCCATAAAAATTTGCCTGGAGTAGGGTCTCTCAATTTTAGCGTCACTGCTCTTTGGTGAAGCTTGATTCTTATATGTGGGGCTTTCCTGTATATCCTACAGAAGCAAGTAAGCCCTGTAAATCCTGTATAGTCCTCTATATCCTAGAGGAGCAAGATCCCCTCTTGGCTGCAACTTGGGGCCAACTGAGTTGCCTGGACTTCCCCAACCCCAGAACATCTGATTTGATGGGCCTGGGTCTCTTGGTTTTTCAATTCTCCCCCACAAGGTTTAATGTAAGATCTGTCCTTTAATTCTGACTGTGACAGGGTCCCCCCACACAGATTTTATGTCTCATGCTTTATTGATCTGATAATGAGCACGGTTGCATCCATTTAGGGTCACGTGCTTGGTGTTGACATCAGCCCATGTACCTAGCACCTGACCTCTGATCAGCCTGCTTCAAGCTTCCAAGTCTGAACATTACCTTCCCTACCACTATCTTGTCATTGCTTTACCATTTTTTCCCCAAGGAAATTTACACAACAGACTCAGGCCAATGGGAGTTTTAAGAAAAAGATTTCTCCTTACAGCCATCTTGTAAGAGTGCAGGCCACACCCTGTAGTGCTTGCTTGGGTGTGAATAGCAGAAAGCACTGAGAAGTAAGATCAAAGGAACAAGCCCACAGCTTTGTCACTTCTTTTCTTGAAATATTCTTGGGCCGAAATAACCCGCATCCTTGATTCTACTTCTTTTAAGCAAAAATTCTCCTGAATGAATTAAAGCAATCACAATCTACTGCCCATACTCTCTGATCTAGTCTACTCCCTGGCTCAACTGTCAACAGCAAAACCAGGAACCACAAAAATGCACATAACTAGCACAATGGACACAGAGGCTTCAAAACACTCATGGAAAGTAAAATTCAAAATTATAAATTTTAGCACAAAAATTTTTCAAACATTTGCATGCGGGTATTTCCTTAAAAAGTTCACAGAAATACATATTATGAAAAAAAACTAGATATGGATTTCAAATTTTTTGCATCAAAATAATTCTACTTTCTATGAATGTTTTGAAGTATCTTCATATAAATATGTTGTGATGTACTGCCACAAAGGAATACTATACAACCATAAGAACAAATGATGTATAACTAAACATGACATATTGATGAATTTAATAGATACTGCCGGAAACAGACCAAAAAAGATGCACAGATGATTAAGTTTATGCAAGTTTCCCCAAATGGGCAAAACTTATGGATACTGTTAAATGTCAAAACAGAAATGACCCTTGAGGGTGGGGAAAATGACTGGAGGACATGAAGGGACTTCTGGGATCTGCAAATCATGTCTTATTTCTTGATCAGGACACTGATTATGTAGAAAGGTTCAATTTGAAATCATTGACCAAACTGTTCATTTATAATTTCTGTGCTTTCCTGTTTATGCCTTATATTTAATAAAACATGCAAAACTGAAAAATTGCCTGGATCCTCAGTCTCAAGTTGGGAGACTGGGGACTCTGGCATATTGCTGCTGAATCAGGAAGTGGGTAAGTCCCAGAAAGCCCCTCTTGTCCTTGTCATCATCCTTTCCATGCCACTGTCGGCCTCTGTTCAGGAGCATAGACGAAGAAGCAGCCTATTAAAGAGTGAGAGGAATTGGGTGTCCCATAGCCTGCCTGGTGGCACTGGTACAATTCCATTGACCACTAACTTCCCGAGACCATGTAGTATAGTCCAGTCCCAAAACTGAGCAGAGAGCTGTGAGAGGTTTATATATATATATGTTGTTTACCCTCGAGTCAACAATCTAACAACAGTGACAGAGTCAGGCTGTGTCTCAAGGGTGGGATCTACTAGTGTGGCCTTTTGGCATTCACCACCCCAACACATCTGATTCCAGGCTGTCCACTGTGTCTATGAAGGGCTTTGGCTCATCACGGAAGCTAATGCATTTTTCCCACAGACGTTCGATCCCCTTGTATCCATCCCAACATCTGGGTACTATTCTTGATCATGTGCAAGAGTGAACCAAGGTGTTTATTTTACTAGCAAAGTACACCTGCAGTCCAACTAGTGTATGCTAAGCAGCTGTTGATGGCTCCAAATTAAGACCTGGGTGAGGAGTTAGAAATCCCAGAGGTTCATCCTTACGCAAGAGGAATCCAAGACTTTCAAATTCAATAAATCTGGACAGTGTGGAGAAAAGAGAGACATCATTATAGACAGATAATAGTTTGAAATCTCAGCCAGTAATGATTGGGGAAGCAGATGTAAGCCAGGATGATTTTTATATGTTCCGATAGCCCCTGCCGGGTGGGAGATTAAATGAGCAAAAGGTCTGATTGGTAACCACATTTGGGCCACTGAGCAATTGCTGAGAGACAGAAGCAATCATAGGCCCTGAGCTTGCCAGAGGAAAGGAATGGGGTGAAACTGCTAAAGGCAATCTGTTTTGTCACATAGCTTTATGCACTCAGACATTCTAAAGCCCAGTTACATAATGCACCTCAGACGCTGTCCCCTGGGGTGAACATTGCCCCTCCCACTCCCTTCCTCTATGTACACCATCATTCAGCCAGTCATTCTGACATTCACAAAAAGGGGGGATATTTAAAAAAAAAATTTATGTGTGAAGTGCTGGAAATAAAATAATGAAACAGAAGACATTTTCCCTCAAAGAGTTCATCATCAAGTTAGCCTTGTTGCTGACTGTTGTATAATAATTCACCGTGAAACTTAGTGTTCCAAATATTGGAATAGACATCTTACTGTGGGCTGATGTAACAAATGCAATAGATTGAGAGATACAACAGCAGACATGTATTTTTTCATGTTTGTGAGGTTGAGAAGTCCATGACAAGGGTATTGGAGTATTTGGTTCAAGATGAGCGCTCTCTTTCCACTATGTACTTACATAACCCTTCCTTGATGCACTTGCAGAACAGTTCTTACAGAGGCTCAAATCCCATCATGAAAGTCCTACCCACATGACCTCATTTAAACCAGAGGCTCTATCTTCAGGTACCATCACATTTGAGGATAGGACTTCAATACAGGAATTTTGGGGATACAGTCTGTGACAGTACCCAAATGGATTGCAGTAACTACCACAGCTTGATGGCTTAAACAACAGAAGTTAACTCCCCCATAGCTTCAGAGGCTAGAAGTTCAAGGTCACAGTATTGCCAGAATAGGTTTCTTTGAAATCTCTCTCTCTGGCTTGTAAATCACCTGCTTCTCACTGCGTCTTTGAATAGTTGTCCCTCGATTTGTGTATGTCCTGTCTTGTATTAGTCTTATAAGGATAGCACTGAGACTGGAATAGGGCCTACCCTAATGACCTCATTTTTAACTTAATTATCTCTTGAAAGTCTCTGCCTCCAAATACAGAGGTGCTGTGAATTGGGAATTCAACATGAATTTTGGAGGATATGTAGTTCAGCCTATAACTCAACCACCCTGGTTCTCCAGTGTTGAAGAGATTCTTCGGATGTGAAACTTAAGGTGCTAAACCAGGAAAAAACTTAGGTACACCGGACAAAGTGATCACCCTAAGAGCAGCATTTATCTCGTTCACACATCTCAGCATGGACAAGGCTCAGAGGAAACAACTTGTATCTGCTCTACCTAACATCAGCTCAAAGACCAGGTGCTGAATTCACCCCAGGATCACTTACTCAAATACTTGGAGTTTGGAGCTGGAAAGACTGCAATGGCCAGAAGCTGAGACAACTGGATCTCCTTGGGTCTCTTTCATTATGTGGCCTCTCCATGTGTTGTCTTTGGCATACTGGCTTCTGGTATTCAAACTTATTATAGGATGGCTCTAAGATCCCAAGACAGGTGTCCCAAGAACAAGGTCTTAACAGAGGTTATACTGCCTTTCATGATTCCATGGTAGACAGGCACATAGCATCCCTTCTTTCACATTCCATGCATCCAGACTTGCCTATGTTCCAAATAGACCGCATCACTTGATGGGAAAAGGACAGAAACACGGGCCCAGAACTATTGTTACAGTTATTTCTAAAGAAGTTCTGTTCTTGGTAAGATACACATACATAAAATTTACCATCTTTGCCATTTTTAAGTATATAGTTCAGTAGGACTAAATACATTTGCCTTGTTATACAACTGATGTCCAAAATGGTTCATCTTACAAAACTGAAATTCTAACCTCGTTAAATATTAATTACCCATTTCCCCTCACCCATTTCGCCCAGCTGCCCAGCCTCTGGAAACTAGCATTCCACTTTCCATCTTTATTAGTCTGGCCACTTTAGCCACCCTTGTAGGTGGAGTCATTCCATATTTGTCCTTCTGTGACCGGTTAATTTGACTGAGCCTAATGTCATCAAAGTTCACCTACGTGGCAGCCTGTCTGTCACAATCTCCTTCTTTCTGAAATTTGAGTAAGATTTCATCATATGAAATAGTAATTTTCAACATAATCAACCACACTAAAGAAGAACAGAGACCAATCAATATATCACAATCGGAGGTTACCATGGCCAGAATGCAACAGGATGCTGTATAGGGGCACAAAGAACAGCGAAAAGCTTCCTAGAAGAGCTGATCAGCTTTATTTTTATGCTTATTTATCTTTTTTCCTACTTGAAAGGATATGAGAGAGAGAACGAGGTCTTCCATTTACTAAGTTCATTTACCTACAGCCAGGAGAGTTGGTCAGGCCAAAGCTAAGGGCAAATAACTCAATTCAGGTTTCCTATGTGGGTGGCAAGGACGCAAGAACTTGAGCCATCTTCTGCTGCCTCCCAGGGCTTACATTATGAGGAAATTGGATTAGAAGCAGAATAGCTGGGACTAGAACAGACACTCTGACATGGCATGTGGGCAACCCAAGTAGTGGCATACTATGCTGCATCCAACACCTGCCCCAAGTTGATAAGTTTTAGATAGACAGGCTTTATGAACAACAATTTCCAGACAGAGTAAACAGAAGGCACCGGGCCCTGTGGGACAAGAATGAGCAAGGTGTTAGAACTGCTGTTCCAGTTGTACGTTGTTAAGCTCAAAGAAGTAAGTGTTACCAAAATGTCAGTGGTGCCCTAAAGCAGCTCAAATACCACAATCTCTGCCATACACACAGGAAACCCTGATGAGGCTCCTAAATTTGATCTGGCCTAGCACTGTCTGTTCAGACTATTCGAGAAGTGAACCAGCAACTATGAGATTCCCACCCCTTGCCTTTCAAATAAATACACAAATTCTTAAAAAGTTCATGAAAAGACAGAATTAGGGCATAAGTTGGGGGCAGATGTTTGGCACAGTGTGCAAGATATCGCTTGGGGTCACTGCATCCCAAACTGAGGTGCCTAGGTTCAAGTTCTAACTCTACTCCCTGATCCCAGCTTCCTGTTCATGCACACCGTGGGAGACAGAATGTAACAGACCAAGTCTTTGGCTCCCCATCACCTGCGTTGAACACCTGGATTGAGTTTCAAGCTCTTGGCTCCAGCCTGGTCCAGCCCTGGCTGTTGTGAGCATTTAGGGAGTCAGTCCATTAGTGGGCAATCTCTTTCCTTTGTCTCTACATTTCAAGTTAAAAAAAGGAGGTGGGGGCTTTAAAGAGCTAATTTTATTTGCATCCAGCTTTTGAAATCCATACATTGTTTTTCCATAATATACATTGTCCATGGACTTTTTGAGAACCCCCAGTGACATGATTTCAAAATGTTTTTGCACCAAAATAAATGTATGTTCCAATTCTATTTTCTATGAACTTCTTGAAGTGTTCCTCAGACAATACTGAAGGCTGCAAAATTTATCCTGAAAACAGGGGTAACTGCAAAAAGGATAGCAAATTGGGAGAAAGGAAACAAACAAACAAAAAACAGAGGTCACTGTTACGCATGGAAAGAAATGTGCCAATGTGGCTTGTGGGAGGCAAAGGGGTGTTGAATGGCTTTTGGTTCTTTTGTTTTAACTTCAGAGGGTCTCTTTGATTCAATAATTATCATCTGGAAGTCTCGAAATCTCAAGAGGCCTGGTCCTAAAGTGAGATAAGAACAGCCTCACCTTCCTCCTGAATCTTCCAGTCTTCAGAATCTCCTACCTGCCAGCTCTAAACCTACCTGGCACTTGCAGTCTGATCACAGGAGGGAGATGATGAACGTGTAAGCAAAGGGATGGATGGGGTAATTAAAGATGGAGATGATGCTCGGGGGAGGTGGTGTGAGGAATAAACCAGATGACTGGGGCCAATGTTGTGGCATAGCACTTTAAGCTCTGCCTCCTAGGCTGACATCTCATATTGGCACTGATTCAAGACCTGACTGCCCAACTTCCAATCTAGTTCCCTAGTAACATGCTTGGGAAAGCAGTGGAAGATGACCCAAGTGCTTGGGCATCTGTAGCCACTGGGAGACCTGGGTGGAATTCCAAGGCCCTGTCTTTGGCCTAGGCCAGCCCTGACCATCACAACCATTAGGGTAATGAATTAAGATATCTCTCTCTCTCTCCCATCTGTCTATCTCCCTCTGTCTCTGTAACTCTGTCTCTCAAATCAATCATGAATTATTAGAAAAAATCCAGGTGACATGGTAGAGAGAGCCTAGGGTGGGAAGTTGAGGGTGATGGGGACAGGCTCTCTAAGCAGGGCACTTTTGGAGTGAGGTGTCCATGACAAGTAGGTAGCAGCTAGGTGAATCTGAGAGCAGGCTGTGGCAGGAGGCGTGCACTAAATGTGAAGCCCTTATGGTGGCAACAAGGTTGTACCATCCAGTGTTAGCAAGTGTGGCTGAGGTGAATGTGAGAAGGGGGAAGAGGAGATGAGTTGGGGAGCAGCCAGGAGTCTTGCAGTCCAGCAACTGAGATGAAATGGAGAGGAAGTCATAGGAGGGCTTTAGGAGGAGCAGTGATACCCTCTACATACACCATTGCTTAAAGTCTTCCCCAGACTGACTTGTTGCCTGGATTCCTGGGCTAGTGACTCTGCCCTAGCTGCCAGGGTGGCCGGTGCCTGAGGAGCTCTGTGATATACTTCACAGAAACACACAGCAGCCTCATCTGCCCTTATGCTTCAGCCAGCTGCTGCTTGCCTGTCCTCAGGACTTTCCCAATTAACAATGAGGCAGGGGCTGCTGAGCTCACATGTGTGTAACTCCTAAGTGCGAAGAGTCAGTGTCTCGGGCTTCTCTGGCACCAGCCCATGAACTAGAACAGTGACTTCCACTTGACACTGACTAGTGGCTTTCTCAATAACAAGCCTCTTATTGGCTCATCGGTCCTCCATGTCTCTCTTCCTCCATCCTCATTCTATGCACCCTCCCCCAATATGACCATGAGATTTACTTCAGATTATATTTTCTGGGGGACTACGAGGGAAAGGCAAGCATGTTCAGATTTACTTGTAAGGACAATGATTCCGAGATCTGAGTGAGAGGATGATTATGTACAGACAGCTGGGGAAGTTGGGAGAGACACATTCAGAGGCTTCTGCACATGCCCAACTAGGAGACACCTGAAATGAAGGGATGGCAGAGGTGGAGAAGCAAATAGACACAGCTAACCAGAATGGCTAATGGACTGGATGGAGGCCAAGAGGGAAATCAAGGCTGAATCCTGGGTTTAGGTTTTGGGCAGATAACCACTGACAGTGCTTTTCTTCAAGAGGAAGAATACTGAAAATAGAAAAGATTTGGAATATTTGTCTTTTAAATTTTTTTACAGTGCTATTTTAATTCTTTGAAAAGGGGAGAAAGACAGAGATTCCCCCATTTGCTGATTCATCCCCCCCAAAATGCCTGTAATACCCAAGAATATCTGTTCACCAAATTTTTTTGGAACATCTATGATATGCTAGTGGAAGGGTCTGAAATACTCTACAAGGGAATGCAGATTATTTTGAACTCAAGACATCTGAAAATCAGCAGCTGCAGGAAGAGATTTTTTTCTGCACTTCCCTTATCTTTCTGAAAGCAGAACCTCCCAGAAGAATCTAATTGTCATAGATCCTCCTCCCCCAGAGTTTCACAACCCAGGAAGATGGACTCCCATCACCAAAGAGCAGAAATCAGCACAGGTCAGAAGAAGAAATGACCTTGTTGCAAAACGATCACATCTCCCATCTATCCTAGTAAGAGTCCATTTATTTTTTTCCAAATTGCTTGTTCTCCCAAAAGCGTTCCCTCTGTGCCTCCTCACTCCTTATTAAGAGGGTTAAGATGGTATGTAAGTGCAAACTCTAACACTTCTTTGAGTCATATTTCAGAACTCATGTGTGTGTATGTGTGTATATAATTAAATCTTGTTTTCTTTCTTGCTCATCTGTTGTCAGTTTAATTTGCAAGCCCCCACAAACCAAAGTAAGAAAGCACAGAAAAAGGTTTTCCTCCTCCGGCCTTACTTGCTACATGCTTTGGATTCAGAGCTGAGAGGCCTAGCTCCTTTCAAAAGGTGTGCAGCAATGACAATACTGTGTATCTGAGTGCAAAGGACCATGCACACAATCACAAGGGAAATGTGACATCTAGGGAGGGGATGAGGAGCCAGGGAGACAATCCAGAAGGATGAGATAAAGTTACTCAATAAAAGGAAAAGGGAAAAGATGACTCTGCTAGCAGATGCACATCTGTAAGAATACAAGAAGCCTGGATGCAACTCCACCTTAGTCCCAGGTTGTCAATCACTGCCTCACCATGGTTACTCAGCAATAAGTGCCATCAGCTAGGTATGGTCTGGCCCTTCCTTTCCTCTACCCTGTCTCCTCCCCTCCCCTCATCTCATTCACCTGCAAGTTTCTTAAGACCTAGATTTCCTCTTTCAGATTAGTGACCAAGCCAAAGCCTGGAGGATGTAGAATATGCTCAGTAATTAGCTGAATTAAATGCCTTTGCAATGTGAGAGAGGATTGAAATCTCAGAGAACAGACACAGATGGAAGAAACTTAATTTTTGCAGTCAGATGGGAGGAGGTAGCGAAGACTCAAATTTGTTTCATTGATTGGGTGCAAGCCGGAGCTTGATAGGTCAGGAAGGGGAAGCGGGAAGCCTTGATTAGAGAGGTTTAAAAATCTCCCTCATCTGCGCATGCTCAGGCCTAGATCCGGGTTTATCTGCACACACACACCACCATATTAAAGCCCACAATGTGGAGACATTCAGGAAAAGAAAGGGGAGCAGAATTAGAGGTGTTTGGACAGGTCAAGGTCATCATCAGAGGCTATGCTTCCTGTGAACCTGAGTCAGGGACATGGACCATGGTCTCTGAGTTCAATCACTCCTGTAGCATTTGAGCCCAGGAGTGCAGCATGCACAGCTGAGCTAGGGCTAGTGAAGCAGGCAGTTGAGCACACAGAGCCACTGGACCAAGACCACGGCCTTCTTTCCACAGCATAAGAAATGGCACTCATTGAAAGGCTGGTATGGTTTGCCAATGCAGACTTGGGCTGGCCCCCACCAAAGACCGCAGGGGGAAGGTGAAAGTTTCCGTGTCTTCTTTTCCACTATTGTTCCCTCTTACAGGTATGGGATTTATTCTTTACAGGTTTAAATGCTACATTGAAAAGAAACTAAAATGACCAAAATGTTTCATCGAACAATTCATAACAAAGATAAAAGCCACCTGCACTGGGGAGGCAGCCACAGCCAACTCTAAATTGCTCTAGTGTTTGCAACTTCCTGAATGGAATTCTCAAGCGCTTTCCCAACAATTTGAAGAGCTCATCTGTCCAGGATTGATTAGAACTGTCCAAAACTGGGGTCACTATTTTTCAATCAAACAAAATAGTGGAGGGAAACAAAATTTCCTGGGAAGCCAGAAATAAAACTAAAACAAAACGAAATCACAGTTGTACTCAAATGGATTCAAAGAACATGAAGTTCCCTTATGCTTGTACAGAAACCAGTATATATACAAGGTTACTTCAAATAGTTAATGGGATAATGCAACTAAATGTAAATTCATCCTGGTGCAAAAATTTTGAAATTCATGTGCATATTTTTACAATACACATCTCCACATGCGTGTATATATATATGCATGTGTGTTTCTATGTATAGCACACACACATATATATTTCCATTTATTCCACTATAGAATCTCAATCTATGATCATGATTCCTCAAAAAAAAAAAAAGTAGCAGCAATGTAATGGAGGGACTTTTATGGTCATCTCTGCAGCTAGATTGACCTCATAAAATAATGCAAGTTATATACGTGCATGTACACATAGGTCAGATTCTCAACTTACATAATTCTATGGGAATTCACACAGAGTTCTATTGGTTATGAATTTGGCTTAAGTTTCTCCTATTATAGAAATCCCATCAAGTAGCAAGAGATGAGCTCCCCACACATCGCCACAAAGCTTCCCAGGCTGAGCATCTGGCCCATACAAAGCAGAATAATGTCCATCCAAACATCAGCTTGCATTTTATCTGGCCTTGCTTTTCAGAACATGATGGAAAGAGCAAATGTCTTTGGCTGTTGAAGCTCTCTGATTCAGTGCGACACAGTCTGGGGAGCCCCGGACCCTCTGTCCAGCCTGAGGGCTACTGTCCCGTCCTGTCTTAGTCTCTTTACTCATGAGTCAGGTGGGAGAATCACCTGCTTCTTCCCTGTCACACTGAGCATTCCCTGCTGTTTGTTTATAAAAGTACAGTTTGTGACTAAGATGCCCAGGAAATAGGCATTAAACGCTGGAGCCAGGCTTGTGTTGCCAGGGAACATGCATTTATTTGCTAGGTTATCAAGTGCCAATACAGCTCATTGAATTTGTGCCAAAACATGCATTTTAAAACATGCTGTTCCCTTATTCATTATTTATAGAACATCACCTAGGGGCAGTACATGCTACAAGCTAAAAATCTCATCTTGTATTTTACAGTTTATCAGAAACCCATTTCAGGGCAGAGGAGAAGGCAGAGGAAGGGAGGCAATAAAATGAGATTTCTGGAAAAAGCTAAAGGAACTTGTCTGGCGTGTTTTGTCTGGCCCAGCCATGCCCACAGGGTGACTAGGTGATATTAATCTCCAAACACAAGGAGATTGGAGAGCAGCTGCTCTCTCTGGACACTCAGGACCCAAGAAGCAAAACCCGGCACTGCAGCAGGCAAGATTTAAGCTAATTTGAGGGGAGAACTCCATTCACAAGGAATGGAATCAAGTGAAATGGAGAGCAGAGGAAAATATTTAGATGAGAAAAGGGTCTCGTGAGTCCCAAATCCAAGAGTAAAACGTCCATTCGCCATTTCTTCAACCTTGAAGCCATAGGTTATCCCCGAAGGCAGGAACATGCCAGGATACTGTCCTGGCTCGATAAAGGTGTGTTGTCCAGGAAGAATGACATGTTACATCTGCAGCAGCATGAAATTTAATGGTAGACAACTTGCTTCGAACATCACACTTGGGCAAATTCTTATGCTCTCCATATCTGCTTAGGCACCCATGAAATGGGGCTTATCTCATATTCAGCATGCATTAAGCAGTGTCGTAGGGATGAGGATACATCCATGCATACCAGACACACACAAACACACACATACACAAGTCCTTCTCACTATAATGGAAGAAGCATTCTTATTGTAATAAAGAATAAATAAATATACAATATGTCAGATGTTATAAATGCTGTGGGGATACATTAAGCAGGGAGGAAAGATAGGGTAAGAAAGTTTCCATTTTATTATTAATATTTTTATAATTCAAGACTCGGGCCCGGCGCAGTGGCGCAGTGGTTAAGGTCTTTGCCTTGCACGCCCGGGGTCCCATATGGGTGCCGGTTCTATTCCGGCAGCCCTGCTTCCCTTCCAGCTCCCTGCCTGTGGCCCGGGAAAGCAGTTGAGGACGCCCAAGGCTTTGGGACCCTGCACCCGCGTGGGAGACCCGGAAGAGGCTCCTGGCTTCGGATCGGCATAGTATCGGCCCATTGCGCTCACTTGGGGAGTGAATCATCGGACGGAAGATCTTCCTCTCTGTCTCTCCTCTCTGTACATCCGCCTTTCCAATAAAAAATAATAAAAATAAATCTTTAAAAAAAATAAATAATTCAAGACTCAGAGAAAAAGACAGACTGACAGAGAACTCTCGCTAACTAGTTCATTACCCAGACACCCATAATGGTTAGGACTGAGCCAGAGATGGAGCCAGCAGCTAGAAACTCAGTCTGGGTCTCCCATGTGGCTGGCAAAAACCCAGTTACTTGGGCCATTATTTTGACTCCCCAGGACCTGCACTGGCAGGAAGCTAGGTCAACAGTCAGTGCCAGGAACTGAATGCAGCCACTCCAATGTGGAACATGGACCTCTTAATCACTAGGCTGTTCACATGCTCAGAAGCTTGCCCCTGAAGGCGGAAGGGTAGTGAGTCATACAGTCAGATGACATCACTACAGAGAGATTTGTAGGGAATGAAAACATCAGCTAAGAGTTTGTCATGGGTTGAGTAGTGCCTCCAAAAGGAAGTGTCCACATCCTAATCCCCTGGATGCAGCAAATGAGAATTCAGTTGATTAGATTAAGGCTCTCTACATGATCGTCCTCAATTATCTAGGAGGGCCCTAAATCCAACGGCAAGATGGTCTTGTAACACACAGAAGAGAAGGGCCTGGCACGATGGCTCAACTGGCTAATGTTCCACTTCCAAGCGTGCCATCCCTTATGGGTACTCGTTCATATATATCTCAGCCACTCTGCTTCCCTTTCAGTTCCCTACCTGTGGCCTGGGAAAGCAGTAGAGGACAGCCCAAAGCCTCGGGACCCTGCACCCACATGGGAGACCCGGAAGAGGCTCTCAGCTCCTGGCTCTTGGTTTCAGATCGACTCAGCTCTGGCCAACCCGACCATTTGAGGAGTGAACCAGCAGACGGAAGATCTTTCTCTGTGTATGTCCTCTCTGTAAATCTGCCATTCCAATGTAATTAAATAAACTCTTTTTAAAAAGAGAGAGAGAGAAGAGAGACAGTTTCAGAAGAGAAGACCACATGACAGTAGAGATATGGGAGTGATGTGGTCACAAGCCAAGGCATACCAGGAATCACCTGAAGCTGCAAGAGGCGAAGAGAGTGCCTCCTAGAGCCATCAGAGGAAGCCCCTGGCCCTGAAATACTTTGATTTCAGATTTTTAACCTTCAGGAACCCAAGAAGGACAATTTATCTTGCTTTAAGTTACCAACCTCATGATAATTTGCTGTGGCAGTCCTTTGAGACTATTTCAGAGGGTATCTAAGGGAAGAGTTACATGGAGAGAACATAGATTGCAAAGGCTCTGAGGCACACCCCTTCCCTGCCTGCGTGGGAAGGAGCAAGGAGGCCTGTGCATGTGAGATGCAGGGAGTGATGGGCTTTCTGGGACAGGCAGCTGGAGTGGCAGCCTCACACCTCATGTAAGCCATGTGCCTAAATGAATATGCTATTGCAAAATGGTGATGGCTTCAGTCAGGCTGATATAAATAGAAGTAGCAAGATTCTGAATACACTTCTGTATCATAGAGGCAACTGGATTTACAATGGAAAGGACATGGAATTTAAAATAAACGGGGCAGAGGTCAAGGAGAACTCCAAACATTACGGCCTAGATAACCAGAAAAATGGAGCTGCTGTGAACTGAGATGGGAAAGATCATTGATTGATGGGACAGGTTTGGGGAGAAAGATGCAGAGCCCAGTTTCCTACAGGTTAAATTAAAGATGCTTATTAAGCATTCAGGTACAGATATCAGATGGTCAGAAATCCAACCAAAAGGGAGATGTCTAATTTGAAAATACAAATCTGGAAGAATTTTTAAGTTTAGTTTTAAGGTTACAACCATTAACTCTTTTCATTTTATAGTATGAGTTTTGAAAAATGCACAGAATCATGTAACAATCACCACAATCACGATACAGATTTGTTGCATTATCTGAAAAAATTTCCTCTTGTAATCCATCCCTCCCCACTTCCCAAGCCTTCGGTAATTACTGATCTGTTCTCTGTCCATATAGTTTTGCCTTTTCCAAGATGTCAAAAAAATGAAATCATACAGCAAGTAGCATTTTGAATCTGGCTTCTCTCACTCAGCATAAAATATTTGACATGAATTGTCTTTTTGCTCTTATCAATAGTTGAATAGTTTTTGGCTGAGTTATATTCCACAATAGGGCTGTACCAGACTCTGCTCAGCCATCTACTCAATGAAAGACATCTGGGTTGTCTCCATTGGTTAGCAATCATGATAAAGCTGGTATAAAACATCCATGTGCGGGTTCCTATGTGAACAAAAGTCTTCCATTTTCTTGGGTATCTATCTAGGAATGGGAAGGTTGGATCAGATGGTAAGTGTGTGCCCTGCTCTTCCAAAGTTACTATGCTGCTTTGTGTTTCCAACAGCAATATCAAGTATTTACATATTTCTTTTCTACTCTAATATGGAGGGCCTTCAAAAAGTTCATGGAAATGCTTATGATGAGAAACTAAACATGAGGTTAAAAATTACTTGAAAACAAGCTTTGTTTTTCATTTAATTTGAATGCACACACTTACTGAATTCTCTGTAGGATTGTAGGAGTATCTGATTGTAGTTTTCATTTGTCTTTTCCTAATGAGTAATAATGTTGAGCATCTTTTCAGATGCTTATTTTCCATCCAAATAGCTTCTTTGGTGAAGTACCCATTCAAATCTTTATCCATTTTAAATTGGGTTATTTGCTTTTATTGTGTTGTTGATGATAGAAAGTTCTTTATAGAGTCTGCCTAAATGTCTTTTGTCAGACATGTGATTTGTAAATACACATTCTCCAGGCCTGTAGCTTTTTATTCTTTTAAAAGTCTTAGGCAGAGTTGGTGTTTTAAATTTTGATGAATCCCAGTTTATCTGTTTTTTTGTTGTTTTGTTTTCCTGTTACAGATCATGTTTTGGCAATGTAGCCAAAAACTCATTGCTTAATTCAAGCAAAATATGTTCTCCTTTATCTTCCTGTAAAAGTATTATAGATTTAGATTTTTACAATTAATCACCTTCAGTTTATCTTTGTGGGAGATGAGATACCATCTAGGCACTTTTTTTTGGCACATGGGTATTGTCTTTGTTCAGGTCACTATGACAAAATATCATAAGCTGAGTGACTTAAACACCAGTGAAATTTATTTCTCACAGTCCAGGAGGCTGGAAAGTCCAAGACCAAGGTGCTAGCATATTGAGTGTCTGCTGACATTTTGTTCCTCAAAGGCAGCACTTTCTCATTATGTTTCTATCGAACGGATGCCAAGTAGCATTACGAGAACTCTCTCTTTTTAAAAGCTTTTTATTTGAAATGGAAAGAGAAGGCCTGGTGATGACTCAATGGCTAAATCCTCGCCTTGCATGTGACAGAATCCCATAAGGGCACTGGTTCCTGTCCTAGCTGCTCCACTTCCCATTGAGCTCCATGCTTGTGGCCTTGGTAAGCAGTAGAGGACAGCCTATACCCACGTGGGAGACCCAGAAGAAGCTCTTGGCTCCCGGCTTTAGATTGGCTCAGCTCTGGCCACTTTAGACACCTGGGGTGTGAACCAGTGGATGGAAATGTTTCTTTGTGTCTGTCTTTCTTTCTGTAAATAGAATGAAATTAAATGAAACCAAATGAAATGAAATGAAATAAATAAAATGGGGGAGAGAGAAAGAGAGTTCTCAAGTAGGTGACAGAGGTCCAGGTTCATAAGCCACGTTCATAAGCCATCTTCCACTGCCTTTCCAGTAGGGAAATGGGTCAGAAGGATTCTGACTAGCATGCCAATATGGGATGCTGGCGTCTTTTACAAGGACACTAAACCTGTTCATGAGGTCTTATGACCTAGCCCCCACCTCCCCTTCTGATATTGTCACCTTCAGGTTTCTATTTCAGCACAGGAATTTCGGGGCACCACAAGCATTCAGATCATAGCCAGTAGCCAATTATTCCAGGACCACTTGTTAAAGCTCACATATCTTTTTCAATTTCTGCCTTCTCTTTTTAAAAAGTTCTCTTTTCTCTTAGCTCTGCAAATTGGAAAATGTATATTTATCTATTTTTCTTTGTTTTTTTTGAAGATTTATTTTTATTGCAAAGTCAAATATATATAGAGGAGGAGAGACAAAGAGGAAGATTTTCCTTCCACTGATTCAATCCCCAAGTGACCACAATGGCCGGAGCTAAGCCGATCTGAAGCCAGAAGCCAGGAAGTCCTCTTGGTCTCCCACACGGGTGCAAGGTCCCAAGTCTTCGGGCTATTCTCGACTGCTTTCCCAGGCCACAAGCATGGAGCTGGATGTGAAGTAGGGCTGCCGGGATTAGAACCGGTGACCATATTGGATCCCAGCACGTTCAAGGCGAGGACTTTAGCTGCTAGGCTACGCCGCCGGGCCCTATCTATTTTTTCAAGTGCTTTTGCTTCTGCCATCTCAATTCTGTTGCTGAACCCATTTAGTATTACTTTTACTTTTTAATTTCTGTTTTTTAGTCCTGAATATTTCATTTGGCTCTTTTCTCATAGGTTCTGTTACTATCATGACAGCTTTTATTTTTTCTATATGAACACTCATTTTTTATAACTTTTAGCTATATTGATATTACCCACTCAAAATGTGGAGAGTTAGTTATCTTCTCGTTCCTACTTTGAACTGTTTTTTTTTTTTTGTTTTGATTTTTTTTTTTCATTTTGTGACACAGTTTCATAGGCTCTGGGATTCCCCCAACCCGCAATCCCAACCCATCCCCCATGTTGGATGCTGAGTTTTTATCTTTTGATTCATTTCAAAAATGTTTACCCTGGCACCATCATTGAAGCACAGTAGTTTGAGGCGGGGTGTGGATACTGGCATCCCATATCAGGAAGCTGGTTCAAGTCCTGGCTACTGTGATTCCAAAATCCAGCTACCTGCAAATGTGCTTGGAAAGCAGCAGGTGACAGCCCAGGCACTTGAGTCCCTACAACCCATATGGGAGACCCAGATAGAGTTCTTGTTCCTGGCTTTTGGCTACAGCCCTGGATGGTGTAGGTTTTTGGGGTGGTGAGTTAGAGGATGAACGATATTTCTCTCTGTGTCATTCTGTATTTCAAGTAAATTATATATGTAATTATATATATAAAACCTCAAGAATTCATTGAGGCAGACATTGTAGTATAGTAGGTTAAGTTAGTGCCCGAGATGTCAGCAGCTCATATAGGTGCCAGTTCAAGACTCAGCTGCTCCACTTCTGGTCCACCCCCCCTGCTAATGCACCTGGGAAAGCATCAGACAGTAGCTTAACACCATGGGTTCCTTTGCTCACGTGGGAGACCTGAAAATAGTTCCTGGCTCCTGACTTCTGGCAAAGCCTTGGCCACACCATCCATTTAAGGTATGAACCAGTAGATGGAGGATTTCTTTCTGTGTGTCTCTCCCTTCCTCTCTGCATCTCTTTCAAATAAATAAATATGTCTTTAAAAATCTTCAACAGACACATAAAAATTACACATACTTATAGGATACTATGTGATGTTTTTTTATTTTTATTTTTTTTTATTTGAAGGCAAGAGTTATAGAAAGAAACAAAGACAGAAAAACAAAGTCTTCCATCCACTGGCTCACTCCCCAAATGGCTACAACAGCTGGAGCTGAGCCGATCTGAAGCCAGGAGCCAGGAGCCAGGAGCTTCTTTTGTGTCTCCTACATGGGTGCAGGGTCCCAAGGCTTTGGGCTATCCATCCTCTACTGCTTTCCCAGGTCATAAACAGGAAGTTGGAATGGTGGTGGAGCAGCTGAGACATGAATCAGTGCCCATATGGGATGTCATTGTCATAAGTGGAAGCTTAGCCTACTATATCACAGCACCGGCCCCATGATGATTATTTACTTAAGGATTTGTTTATTCATTTGAAAGGCAGTTACAGAGAGTGTGTGAGAGAGGCGGAGAATGTTTCCATCCAGTAGTTCATTCCCCAAATGGCTTCAATAGCCTGCACTGGAGAAAACCAAAGCCAGAAGCCAGGAACTCCATCTGGATAGCTCACTTGAGCAGCAATGGCCCAAGTATATAGGCCATCTTCTGCTGCTTTCCCAGGTGCATCAACAGGGAGCTGGATTGGGAGTGCAGCAACAAGGAGTCAAACTCCTATGTGGTGGTGTCATTGTGGCAGTGCAATGCTGGCTCCAGGTAATGTTTCAGTACATGGAATCATTGTGTAACGCCCAATCAGGGCTACAATAATCTATCTACTGATACTTAGATATAACCATCTCCACATTTAACATTTCTGCATGGTGAAAACATTCAAAATGTAGTCTTCTTGCTCGTTTTTTTTTTTTGTAGGTAAACATGCAGTGCATTTCCATGATAGTCACGTTACTGTGCAACAGAACCTCAGAATTTCTTACTCCTATTTAAGTGCAACTTAGCATCCACTAATTACTCTTCCCCCTCTTTCTCTCCCTCCTTCACTTTCCAACATCTGACAGCCACCACTATATTTTTAATTTCTTTGAGTTCACCTTTTTGTCAGACTGCACATATGAGTGGGATCATGTAGTACTGGGCTTTCTCTGCTTGGATTCTTTCACATAACATAATGTTCTTCAGGCCCATCTAAGTTGTTATGAATGTCAAACTTTCACCCATTTTTATGCTTGAATTGTATTCCATTGTATATATGTAACACACTGCATTCACCAATGGATCATTTGGTTATTTCCACTCCCTGCCTAATATGAGTAAAGCCATGATAAATATAGGAATGTAGATGTTTCTTTGACAGACTGATTTCATTTTCCTTAAATATCCAATAGTGGGATTTCTGAATCACTAACTGGGTAAATATAGTTTTTTTTTTCCTAACATCCTTACCAAAATTTATTCTTTTGTCTTTTCCATAACAGCCAATCTAACTGAGGTGAGGTGATATCTCAGTATAATTTTGATTTCTGATTCTATGATTAGTGATATTGAGCATTTTGTATGCACCTGTATGTATTCTTTTAAGAAATGTTTCTTTAGGTCTATTGCCCATTTTAATTGGATTGTATGTGTGTGTCTGCTGTTAAGCTGTCTGAGTCATTCTTATATTCTTCATATTCACCTACTTGCCAGATATATGACTTGCAATATTTTCTCCCTCTCTGTAGGTTGTCTCTTCACACTGATGATTGTTTTCTTTGCCATGCCACTCACTCATTTTAGATTGCATTCTGGAGGTATTGACTATTATGTGGTGAGACTGGGGCCTGCAGAATCCTCTTGGGAATGTCAGAAGATTTATCTGTGTTAGCAGGAAGTCAGTATGGTTACGTTAAGACCACAAATTGTATCTCAGTTTCTGCGGGCAGCGGTTCACATGTCATTTCAGGATTGAATGCCATTTTTTGTATTGTCCAAGTCTGTATGGCACTTAGAAGTTTGTTTGGAACTTGGGGTAAACCACTCCTGTTATAACTCAGTACTCTAAGACTTTACTGTGCATCTCCTGGTCCACACGGCTGGCTTGTGGGGAGCTTGTGTCAGTGCATATACAGAATCAAGATAATTCCTTTTCCAATTCCTTCTTTTCAGAATTTTCTCCTTACTCTCTGGCTCCCAAGGTCTCCCTTTTCCCAATTTCTTTCAGTTCTAATCCAGGAAACTGGATTTTACTGGCAGGTTTAATTCCCCCTTTGACTGCCCTATCAGGCAGTTATGCATCACAGGAACTGTCCTTGGGATGAAGCAGGGATAGAAAAGCTAGGAAAAAGTGACGGGGCTTTCCTCTAAACTTAAAATACACAGACTAGTCATGGAGACAAATATTTTGTCCTTGAACAGCCAGCGACACAGCACAGCAGTGTAGGTCTCCAACTGAGAATGATAGGATAGGACCAAAAAAAAAAAAAAAAAAGTGTGTCAGGGTATTCCTGAACCATGTCCTTTCTGTCTCCTGCCCAAACAAACAAGTGGAGATTTCTATTGGAGTTTTGAATGTCCATTTCTGTGTCAAAATTCTGCAATTCAAGCCACCAGGCCATATTCACATGAAGTCAGGAAATACAAGAGGAATAAAAGAAACAGTAATCCCACTGGTACTGGTCCTGAAAATGCTGGGAAGTGTGTGTGTGTGTGTGTGTGTGTGTGTATTTGAATAAGATCTCCACCAAAGAAATGGGTCTAGATAGAAAAGAGAAGAGAAGGGTCGGCATTCTGGGTTAAGCCACCACCTATAATCCCAACATAGAGCACCAGTTGGAATTCTGGCTGCTCTGCTTCTGATCCAGTTCCTTACCAATGCATTGGGAAGGTGGCAGAAGACAGCTCAAATACTTGAGCCTCTGCCACCCACATGGGAGACCCAGAGGTACTTTCAGTCTTCTGTCCTTGTTGTGGCCACTTGGCAAATAATTCAGTCAATGAAATGTCTCTCCCTCTTTCTCTGTGCCTTAAAAATATATTTTTGAAAAAGAAAAGAAGAGGTCCTAGAACTGAGGCCTGGAGTACTCCAACAATTGGAAGTCATGGAACTGATAAGGAGGAAACAGAAGGAAAGATGGGATGAAAAAGCACATTTATTTTGATGCAGAAATATTTTGAAGTACATGCATGTGAGGGGTCCTTAGAAAACTTCTAGAAAATAAGCTTTATGAACAAACTGCAAGTGGAAGTCAAAGTTGTTTCCTTTTTTTTTTAAATTAAAATAAAGTTGGGTTTTTATTCTATTTTTCCCCACACTTTGTGAAGTTCCCTCTGATTTGTGAAAACATTGGGTTCAGCTGACTGCTTCTTTCTTCTTTCTTGCTGACCAACTTAGCATTGTTGCATAGCTGCTACTCTGGTCTTAACTAATAAACCTCCTGAGGTTAGGGCTTGGGCCTGAGGGTTCCTTTTTGTTCCCAGTTACACTGATTTCATTGGTTTCATAAACAATTGCTTGGCTTCAGAAGTGTCTTCTAGCGCAATGCATGACTTATTATGTTCTAAGGAAACACACAGCTTGGCTCCTTGCTTTACAGGTAGCAAGTCATCGGCAAAGCTTTGCATGTTTGCTTCACAGTATGTCCGAAAAGATAATCTGTTCTAGGTTACGTCCAAGGAATATTCCTATTTTGGTTCGATGACAAGAGTGAGCTGTTGAATTTCAGACAGCAAGGGAATGGAAAATATAAAATGCACAAAATAACAGAAAATTAACTAATTCGGTTGCTAGAACTTGGTGGCTGAGGCATTATGAGGTGGTGGAAAGGGTACTGAGTAGCACTGCCTGGGGCTTCATTCCTGGCCCTCAGCATTTGGGTAGTTTGGATTGAGGTGATAAGTCACTTCCTTTCCCCCACCCCTTTAGTTTCTTCCCCCAAATTAGAAAGTAGAAGCTGACATAGATGGTCTCTGAGCCCCTTTCCAACTCAGGGACTCATTCATTCAAAGATGCTGTGAATATAGAAAAGAAAGCTATCAAACTTGATGGTCATGGTTTTGGAGGTAGGCAATCAATTTACTAAATTTCATGCTTTACATCCTCTCAATCCACAATCAGTTGAAGCTGGTTCCTATTTAATCCATTTTTCCTGCAATGTCCAATTTCTAGCCTGACCAAAGACAGGCAGTGCAATGATGATTTTAAAGGAATGGGCTCCTTTCCACCTCTCTCCCGTCCCATCAAGACATAATCACACTCCATATAGAATCACCACCCTGAGAAATACCAGGTCTATGGCCCGAAAGATGACTTGTCAGCTTCTTCATATATCCTGATCCCACTTTCTGAAAGCTGTGGCAGAATGGTCCTGGTAAAAGGGAGATTCCTTCTGGGAGATGTTGTTCTTTTCAGAGGGAAAAACAAATGAAATTTATGGTAAATCCATTTTTTGCTTTCTTTCCAGTCTTTATCAGCCTCACCTCTGGAGTGAAATGAGCTTGGGCACACTGAGCCATTACTGCAACTTATGAGCCGATTATGTGGTTCACTGCTCCTTTACTGAAGTCAAGTGAGAAAAATCCAAATGACCCTGCATTCGGTCGAAGATACTCCGAATGGCAGTTCCTCAATACTCACAGGAACACCCTGGGCAACCCAGTGAGGCCCCTGCGTGATGCAGTGGCCACAGCTGCCTGCCCAGCACAATGCTGTCCTCCGAGGACCCATCACACTTCCAGTCATTTTTCGGTTCCTCTGCAGCCATTGGGGGTGCAATCATGTTTGGGAGCCCTGGGCTGCTGCGATCAATCACATTCCCCTAATGCCGGATGCATGTTCATCCTTCAGCATTAATTTACTTCAGGCACTGATTATTATCATTCACACACACGGAGAGACTGTGTTTATATTCCTAGGTGAGGAAAGGCAGAATCAAACATTTAAGTCTCCGGAACAAATGTCCTAAGGGCAGGGGGGCTTACAAGAAGAATGGGGAAGGCATGGAGGTGAGAGGAGGGCTTGGGAGCTGGCAGCTCACACACGTATGGATTGGCTAGAGACACAGGTAAGCAGCACACACCTTCAGTTCTCAGACATACTGCCTTGCTTTTCTGATTTCACAAACTCATTGCCAGTCTGAGACTTGGATTGTCAAAATGGCTGTGTTTCTAACCAGAAATCTATAGGGGCATATGGTTTGTCTTTTATCCAAGGCCTCCTCCAGTGAATTACTAAGCTCTAAACTCCCCGAAGCCTTACTTGGCAACCTCAGATGACTAGGATTGGTGGGTGTGGGTAGGGGCAGGCTTCTGTCTGATTTCATCAAATGCCTGCATTCCCTAAAATTCCCTAGATTTGTCTTTGTCACACTGAGACTTAGAAAGATTCTGAGACATTCATTTGTTTTTAAGATGTATTTTATATTTTATTGGAAAGTCAGATATACAGAGAGGAGGAGAGACAAAGAAGAAGATCTGTCCCACTGATTCACTCCTCAAGTGGTCACAACAGCTGGAGCTGCGCTGACCTGAAGCCAGGAGCCAGGAACCTGTTCCGGATCTCCCACATGGGTGTAGGGTCCCAAGGTTTTGGGCCGTCCTCGACTGATTTCCAAGGCCACAAGCAGGGAACTGAATGGGAAGCGGAGCTGCTGGGATTAGAACCGGCAACCATATGCGCTCCCAGCGCATTCAAGGTAAGGACGTTAGCCGCTAGGCTGCTGTGCCAGAACCCTCAGACATTCTTATACTGAAGGGGACACTCATACACATGCTAATAATGGCTTCCCAGTCTGAAAATATGTTTGTTTGTGTTCTCAATACAGAATCTTGACTGTGTACTTGAAGTATTTCTAAGAGGGAAGGACCAAGTGTCAGTATAGGGAATTGCCTTAAGAAGGGTCTATCGCAACTCCTTGACAGCCATTCCCAAACTCCTCTGGATAAAACATCCTGGGAAACATGCTTATTGAGAAAAGAAATGGCCTGGTTAATATATTAGAAATGAATATACCTCTTAGGGGACCAATTTTGTGATGAGTATGTTGTTTGTAGAACTGGTTGGGGGTTGGTACACTATGGTGGCCATTCCCTTTCTCAGGTGCTAGTATATTCCCCATGAGAAAGTCTTCATCCACCATTAGCCTCATCCCTAATGGCCTGTATTAATTTATAACTGAGGGGAATTGCAAAAATGCACTATGTTTCACAGAAGCAAAGCAAGTTTCAGCGACCCTTTTTAAAGTCCTAATAAATTAAGCTACAAAGAATGCCCATATTTATCTTGCATAATTTTATAGTTATTGCTGCTATCTTTCTTATGTTAGCTTAATTAAGAAATGTCTTCGGGGAATTAACTTCTGTTGAAAAAAAATCCAGGATATTTTTTTTTTAAATAGCTTTGTTTAATTTCTGTGAATTAAAAGAGTTGAGGATATTAGCTAATTAGATGGTAGAGAGAAGGGACAAACTCCAGCCTGGGAGGCTCATCTGAGTTCCAGTACGTTCCAGCCATGTGACCTGTGCATCACCTTGCTTCTTCTGGGCCTCAGACTGGGAGCAGGGAGTAGGATAGGCACATCTCTAAGACCTTTTCCCTGATTCTTTGATCACCCTCGGGTTGATAACTAAGCAGCCAAGCTAATTGCTGCCAGATTTGTTCACGTCAATCAGGAAACTCATCACAATCACGAAAACCTGTTAGCTTTTAATGCCTGAACTGGCTAGGCTGTTCGCGATCCACATCTATCAGTCCGCAGTTGGTTGCCATGACAACCAGAAACCTAGCTTGGCAAAAACCAAGGACTCAGTAGAGACGAATGGACATGACCAGAGGCTTCTCCGCTATGAGAGCATTAAAGGTACTGAGCAAGCCCCATGGATTTATTCTCTCCAGGCCAGAGCCAACAGCCCTCCCATCAGTCTTTCTATCTGAAATGAGATTTTGCAATTATTTTATGACAGCTCTGTACATAATCTACAAAGCAGCCCTGGTTGACTTGAGAAGTTGCTCGGTGTAGCCAACCATAGCCTGCTTTTCCAAGTAATTATTTTCGTGTGGATGGAAAAAAAAAATTCATATGCTTAGTAAATTCTTGTGCCTGTACATTTTTAAAAACATTTTATTTATTTTTATTGGAAAGTCAGATATACAGAGAAGAGGAAAGACAGAGAAAGATCTTCTGCCCGATGATTCACTCCCCAAGCAATGGCCGGTGCTATGCCAATCCGGAGCCAGGAGCCAGGAATTTTTTACAGGTCTCCCACATGGGTGCAGAGTCCCAAGGCTTTGGGCCATCCTCGACTGCTTTCCCAGGCCACAAGCAGGGAGCTGGATGGGAAGTGGAGCAGCTGGGATTAGAACCGGCACCCATATGGGATCCTGGCACATTGAAAGTGAGGACCCTAACCGCTAGGCCACACAGCCGGGCCCGTACCTGTATTTTTCTGTTAGCCTTAAATGACACGGCAATAACTCAGTCTGACTAGTTCAGAAGGACATTAAGATTTTGCTATCATAAAAGATTTGCTGGGCCCTGCACAATAGCCTAATGGCTAAAGTCCTCGCCTTTCACGCACCCATATGGATGCCAGTTCATATCCCAGCTGTTCTACTTCCCTTCTAGCTTGCTGCTTGTGGCCTGAGAAGGCAGTGAAGGATGGCCTAAAGCCTTGGTACCCTGCACCCATGTGGGAGACCCAGAAGAGGTTCCTGACTCCTGGCTTCAGATTGGCTCAGCTCTGCCCATTGTGGCCACTTGGGGAGTGATCAGTGGACGGAAGATCTTTCTGTCTCTCCTTCTCTTTGTATATCTGCCTTTCCACTTAAAAAAAAAAAAAGAAAAGATTTGCTTTCTTGAGTTCCTCTTGAAAAGGCACACTTTATACTTTTGTTTCCTAGATAAATCATAGTCTTCATTCCAGCCACGCCTCTCCTTCAACAGGCCACATTGCACCAAGCAGGACACTGGCCACTGTCATTTATGGTAAATCACCAGACGATGGAGCCATCTTTGCCAGTCAGAAATATTTCCTCACCACTCTAGCTCTCTGTGATTGTCGTGGGTTTTTTGCAGTTCCTGGCACAGGGAGAGCTTTTTCCACCTCTGCCAGGTTTCTTTCAGACTTGCTACAGCCTAGTTTCAACAAGTCTGGCACAGAAAGCAACCCACAAAACTACCTTTCCAATTGTGCCTTTTGGCCCAGACAAAGTGCTCCAGTTTCCTGTGAAGGCCTCAGTGAAAAGCCTTGTTGTTCCTGGAGTTGATGCCCCAGTGGGATAGACGGCTGCCAACCACGTCTCCCTCAGCCACCCCAGCCCTGGGGACTGTTGGAGGACTTGGAGTTCTCACAGTCCCACAAGCAGGCACTGAGAATCTAGGATGCTATTGGACAAGGTTGAGGGGCATAATTATGGGATTCTGAAAGTCATGATTTAGAAAGACCCTGGTCAAGTGGACTCTAAAAATAAAAGGTTGTCGAACGAATAGCAAATACTAATGATATGGATTAGGTCTCACACTGATTTGGGACTTCAGGCTACTTAAGTGGAGATGTAAGTTTTACCTCTCTTCTCGTATTTTGTCCCATCTGCTGTACACACACACAATGTTCCCTTTCCCAGGAAATAATTTCTGCTAAAAAAAGATTGCCCATTTCATTTTCAGATTTACCGTGTTTCTCAGGCTCTACACATAAGGCATGAGATCCTGATCTTTAAAGAGGAAGTAAGCTATTGGTGGTTCAAAAAAAGACATCAGATTGGGCCAGTGCTCCAATTCTTAGGAGGAGGCTTTGTCTCTATCATACAGAAACACACGATGCACTAAATGTGATAAGTTCAGTGGGGTCTGAACCTCCCACGAAGGATGCCATGTCAGCATGAAGGTTCCTCCTCACTTCACCACTCCCCGGCCATGCTGTTCTAGCTACTGCTTCCAACAGGCTTGATAATGGCATGGGACACCTCAAGCCAAAAATATTTATGAAGCACACTTGGCATGCAGACCATTTATGGTTCAGGGCTAAGAGAAAGAAGAAAAGCTCAGGCTTTTACAGTTTCTCATCACAGCTCTATTATAAGAGGACTTCAGAAAGTTCATGGAAAATGGAATGCAAATGTTAACTTCAGTCAGCTATAAGAAAAAATAGTTTTGAAATACATACAAACTTTTTTATAACACACATTTTTCAATGAACTCTGAAAGTGTGCTTTTAATTATTATTATTAAATGAAAGGGAGAGAAAAAGAAACGGAGAGCAATCTTTCATCTGCTGATTCACTCTCCAAATGGCCACCATGGCCAAAGTTGGACCAGGCTAAAACTAAGACCCCAGAACTAAATTCAGGTCTCTTCAGGGTGGCAGGTCTCTTCAGCGTGACTCAAGAACTTGAACCATCACCCACTGCCTCCCAGAGTGCATATTACCATGAGCTTTTGAAAGACCCCATAGATAACCTGATCTCCAAGCTTTCAGTTCTCCACTCTTGAATCGAGTGGGTCTCAAATTCTACTGGGAGAAGTAACATAATCACCTGGAATGCCTACAGGCCTCCAGATTGTCTGATACAATGGTCTAGAATAAAGATTGAGAATTATCATTACTAAAACATTCTCAGGTCATTCTTATAGTCATGGCCTGAAGGCAACACTTTGAGACCCATTGCGCTAATACAATCTTTTCTCTCTCTCTCTCTCTATACCCCTTCTTTCTCCCCCACCCCTCTCTTTCCAGGATATTCCTCTAGTACAGGATTATTCTCCAATGCTCACCATGCAGTCACCAGGAAATAAAGCCCCACCTCAACATGACATTTTGGGCCTCCAGAACATGGTCTCAGCTGATATGCGTAGCTACAACATTGTTATCTCATGTTCTAGCTTAGATTCGGGTCCCTCAACAACAACGGCTGAGATAAAGATTTGAAGAGAAATGCCAGGAAAGAGTAGTACGGAAGGTAACACGTGATACAGGGAAGATGAGATGATGGCTGTTGATACGACAGGTTTAATCTTGGAAGTCTCTGAAGGCTGTTCAGAGCCTATTTGAGAGGTATCCTGCCTGATACAATAGGAAAGAGATCACAAGGTTTCTCCACTGGTTTCTGCCAGGCATTAGTTTAGGTCTATTTCTAGATCCATTAATTGCCCATCACATCTAGTGTTCCTTAAAGGACAAATCTAGCTTGCTTCCCAAGCCAGAGAAAGCTCGCAGAGTCCCATGCACTCGAAGTAGGGAGCCTTCAGGATAAGATCCATGGAAATGTTAAGAACTGAAGGTATTTTGATAGTACATGCATGGTTCCCACTCCACCCTGCCCAATCTCTTCTCTTCATACTGAGTTCTTTCTCACACCTGTTCTTCCACACAGCTGAAGTTCAAGCTATTTTCTCCTATGCTGGCTCAGTTGGGTTGATTCTTTGGAACTTGGCTGGGGAACAGTTTGGGCTACCCACATGTTCAGGTGACCAGATGAAGTCAAAGAGTCCAGGGGCAGTTGATGAATTGAAACTCCAGCCTCAAAAGGGCCCTTGGCTTTAGGGAAAGAATTCAGGGCAAGATATGAGCCCCTTTGCCTTCTTTGTAACAGTGGTGGTGACTTGCTCTGCCCTGCAGAGAAATGAACAGAATAAGAGCATCCAGGAATGTTGACTGGCAAAGAAGAGCCTGCACATCCTTACAAAGCTGGCTCCTACTCCTAGACGTCTTCCCAGGCTCCTGAAGATGGTCACTGCCACTGTACTCAGGTACTTATGTGCAGTGTGGTCATTTAAAATGCTGGTAGAATGCCCTTCCTTTTGCCTTTCCCTCTGGCCTTGAGTCTAAGGAATTTGTAATTCCCTGAGAAGCCATGACATGGAGCACTAAAACTGGCAAGTTGAGCACATCTCTGCCTTGATTTTCAGAGAGACTTCTTGCTATGCTTTTATGTTTACACAAGTCCAGGTTTAGGACTCTTCAAGTGATTCAGCACAGTGAATGTGTGTGCCGTTGATTGCTTGGGTGGGCAGCAAAGGTAGGAATGACAAGCAACTTCCATTGACTGTTACATGGTAACTTAACATTTCACCATATAAAAATAAAATGTCTTCTCTTAAAAAAAATCCAAAACATTTTCCCAAGGAAGATTCTGATCCAAGCAGTCTTATGCTCATAAAATGTTACTGAGTGGTTGGTTTATATTCTTATTTTTTTTAATCATCTTATCCCTTTTAATCATGGGTGAAGTGATATATGCATGAACTTTGCAAGGCATAAGAAAACATAATTTACTTGACATGATTTGGGGAGAGAAAAACTGAAATATATTAAACAACCCTCAACCACATTATTTAGAAAGAAGAAAATCAGAGACACTAATTGCCCATGATGGCTATTTATACAACGTACCACTGGAGTGAAGGGATGCTGGCTGCTCTTGAAATAGGCAGTTTAAATTCGATCCAGAAGGCAACCATTGGAGCCAGTAAAGACACATAATCTGGGAGGTGAGATGTTTTCTCGGTTAAAGTTCAGCTATTGAGGGTAAAGAAACAACATGGACAGAACCTAAGTCTACTTTAAAAACCTCAAGTCAAATTGTGGAGTAGGAGAAATTTGTCTCCTTTTCTAGCTCATTCTGCTTGATGCCCCTACTTCAGATGCCCACCATCCAGCAGATGGTTGTTAAATATCCATGGCTCAGCTGGCAGTGACTGTTTTTCCAAGATGGTACTTTCTTTTGTCTGCATCAACCACACATACTCACTCTGCGCCTTTAACCTTCAGGAGTTTTCCGTGTGATCAATTACCTACTAGCTGTTATCTAATAAACACATTCCCATGACGGAGTCAGGCCTAATGGTGGCATAAGGAGAATTGATCAATTCTCTTTCTTAATCTGATATTACAAAGGAAGTTGTGATGTACTGTGTTTATGGTATTCAAATTAGAGAATCCCTATTTACACAGAGAAACAGAGAAAGTCTACATTTGTGTTCTTTCAAAATATAAGAAGGGGTGTTCAATGGACTGGGGGCAAAATATGGATTAGAAAGAACAGTATGCATAGATTTTAAAACTTTTTGGACTAAAATATACTTGCCTTTTAAATGTTTTTTCCCACAAATTATTGGAAATATTCTCATTCAGGCTAGCATGAATTTCTTCAAACTAAAAAGCCTGAAGGAGTTGACTCTGGATTTCCAGTTGTAATAAATTAGAAATATATTTTTATCTTTCCTTGGTGGAATGTCAGGTCTAGTTTACATTTCTCAAGTCATTCCTTTAGGCAACATAGCTGGAATGGCATCGATGTCTCTAAGCCTTCAGGTATCTTTGTTTTGACTCATTGCCGGGCAACACGAATTGTCATCAGAGTAAAAGATGGGAAAACACCATCACACAAAAGACAGTATGTGGTGCGTGCCAACAGTATGGAGGACTCACCCCAGGCTCTCCAAAATGGCCCTGTGCCCACTTCAGAGTGATCCTCACACCAAAACATTGCACCCAAATATGTCACAATTAGTGTTGTCAAGTAGAATTACTTTAGAGGAGAGAATGGAAGCTAAGTTAAGCTGTGTAGCACCAGCAATCGTTGCACTAGGCAAGGCCCTAAGGGATTTGCCTAGGTCTTAGTTTCGTTAATTGTCTCAAAAATATTTATGATATCTACTAGGAGAGTACCTCAATGACAAAGCTCATAAAAATGGAATTTCAAAACAAGTTTATTTTGCTGACAAAAATTTCTGAAATCAATGCATAACTTTTTCCCAGTAGGCATTTTCCACGTGTTTTTTGAAGACCTCTCACATGCATGGAGTTCAAAACTGTTTTATATCCAAATAAGCTTATGTTTTCATTCCATTTCCACAACTTTTTAAAGGGACCTCATAAAATAGTTCAGTTCTCAAAGAGAAACCTCAGGAAGAAAAACTTCCTTGCTACCTAAGTGGTGCAAGCAAAATTGGCTCCAAGACCCAGTCCACCTTTCTAAAATCAATGCTTTGTCAAAATGTGGACTAGCAGCATAACCAGGTACTTGTTAGAAACACATTCTCAGGTGCACATCAAACCTTCTGAATGAGAAACTTAGAAAACCTCGGAAACTCAGTGGTTGGCATTTTAACAAAGCATCTCAGAGATGCCGATGCCCCTTGATCTGGCAGAACCAGGTAGGGACTTCAACGGCGCAGGACAGTTGGGCTGGAATATCTGCCAGCTCTGCATTGCTATTCTATCTT
Source organism: Ochotona curzoniae (assembly GCF_017591425.1). NCBI lineage: Eukaryota > Metazoa > Chordata > Mammalia > Lagomorpha > Ochotonidae > Ochotona > Ochotona curzoniae. The sequence goes on along the minus strand of NW_024465023.1, from coordinate 11,469,276 downwards.
CTTGCCTGTCAATCTAGTACACTCACTTTCCCATGATGCACCTGTGTTTAATCTGGAACTGGGAAGGAGGAGATACCCCAATAATGGTGAGGAAGTTAAACTATCTACGTGGAGGTGCCATGGAAATCCCAGAAAGCCTCACTCACACTAAACTCAACCCAGCCTCCACCTTTTAGCTTATAAAAGAGATTGACAATATGAGAGATACCCTTCTTTTGTTCCTGATCATGCTTGGGAATTCTTCTTGTCCCCCACCCTCCTAGGTAGCTGTCTGACCCACTCATGACTGGGGTGGGGCTGCCCACACTCAAGTGTGAATGTGTGCACACTCTCACTTTTAAATAAATATTACTCTCACCTCTGTACTGTCTGCTTTGAGATCTTAGCTCTGTGGGTGCAAGAAGCGAGAGAAAAGTCTAGATGCTTGGGACCATAACACCCCTTACAGTTGAGAACCCTTGTCCCAGACCCTTTTGCCTCTCAGATCTCCCATGACCATACACAGAGATGAACCGGTCACAGTCTAGCTCCTACCTTGAGTATTTCATCCTTACCAACTCAGACACAAGCCCACTCCTCTGAAGCCACCTATTCTCAGATGATCGCTTTTTCCTCTAAGCCTCAATACATGTCATTGTCTATATAATCCGTTTGCCAATTTATCATGAATGTCTTATGACAACTCTTCCACTGAGGCCTGAAACTGCTAGACCTTTGCAGTGATTCAATTTTCATATTTGTCTTCCACTTAACAGTAACTGACAAGAAGATTTCAGAAAGCAACAAACTCCAGAAATATTAGCTTCCACGGTGAATGCATATATTAAAAGCTTAAAGCAATCATTTTGTGTATCACAAGGATATTGGGATATTCTTTAATCTGGAGAGTGCTTATTAAATGCCAACAAATGAAAGCGGATCCTCTTGGAAACCACTAACATGCACATAGACCATCTGAGGACCTTGCTGAAATACAGCTCCACTCTGGATGTCTGAGGCAGAGCTCAAGATTCTAAATTGCTACCAGTTCCTAGGTGACATCCATATTGCCAGTCCACAGATCACACTCTGAGTAGCCTGGCAAGGATGACCATGACCTTAAAGGATCTGAGAACTGGGCCACAGAAAGAATGGCTGCAGAGAGAAGGCATAGGGAGGAGGGAGAAAGCTATGTGGCTATTTTTGTATATTTGTAGGTAAGGAACACAGTCACCCGTAGTTGACCTGACAGCAGTGAGGGAAAGTGCTATTACATTTATCGGACTTCAATTTCAGCTCAATAGGGAAGATGTTCAAATAATTACAATTATCTCTATGGTGCACAGGTTACTTTACAGGATCTCATACACATCCTCCACCTTTACGTCCCCAGCCCTAGAAATATTACCTCAGGGGAGGGACTGTTGAACAGAGATACTGCAGGAGGGAATCCTACCTAAATGGGACAAATTAAATGAGATGAACTTAGGGCCAATTCAGAATCAAGACTTAAGTACAGGTCTTCCCTTCCCAACCGAGGCCACACTCATTCTTTTAAAAACAGTATTGCTGCCTCAACTGCAAGAGATATATTGCAAGACTACAAGTGAAAGCCAGCAGCCGTCACCATACGCGAACCCCACATATACTGTTTTCTTCCTATACACACATATCTATGATACAATTTAACCTACCAATTGGGCAGATTAAGAGATTAACAGCAGACAACAATGTTATAGAAGAATTACAACAGTGGAGCATAGTAACCTATTTAAAATGTGGGTTGCTTATTTCTGGAATGTTCCAGGCAATATCTTCAGACCACACTTGGATACATGGGATTAAAATCACAGCAAGCGAAACTGCAGAGGATGGGGACCTACTACAATGCTTCTGTCAGTATTCCAGCTTACAAGAAATGTTACAGAGCAAAATAGGTTTGATGCCTGGTGCATACTAAGAGCAATCTGTAACATCAATATTTGGGGGGAGAGGGGGAGAAATAGATTTGATTTGAAAGGCTTACCAGCAAAGCACAAAGAAGGTGGAGTTCAAGTGTGTCTCCCTAACTAGGGAGTCTGGGACAGGTTTTTATGAATTAAGTGGGAGCAACTTCTGTGTAAATGCCACCATTAAGGCAAATTGTGATTGGAGGGACTCAGAACCAGGTCATTTATGGTTAAAGTTAGTAAGATGGGTTCGGTCAATGGAGCCCTTCTTCCACAGGGCTTCAAATAGTTCTTCTCTTTCCTCTGCAGGTTAAAGTCTGTTTTTCCTTCCGAGCATGCCCAGCTTGCATGATTTGCAGTTTTCCACTCTGTGTTCTCTCCATGCCTGCACACTAGTCTCAAATAGCTCTCCTAAGAAAACAGGAACTTGGAGAATCGACGATAGACCTCATTATTAATGCATAAGGCGGGGAAATTTCAGTCTGGGAATGGGGAACTCCAACAAGAGGCTTTTGAAATTTAGAGAATCAAAAGGAAAACAGGGAAAAGAAGCAGTTTGATATCAAGTCAGACACTGATTCAGAAGAAAATATCAATTTATGAAGAAGTAAAGGGCAAGTGAATTTAAAATCTTAAAAAAAAAAAAAAACCTCTGTGAGCTTGTCAAACCATTTCCTTTAAGCCCTTTCTAAAAAATGATTCACTTACATATTCATCTGAAAAGTAGAGTGATAGTGGAGCCAGCACCATGGAGCAGTGAGTTAAGCCTCCATCTGTGGTGGTGGCATCCCACCCATACAGGCTCCTGTTAGAGCGGCAGATGCTCTAGTTCTGATCAAGCTCTCTGCTAATACTCCTAGGAAAGTAGTGAAAGATGGCTAAGTCCTTGGGCCCCGGCATCCACGTGGGAGACCTGGAGGAAGCAATATTCTCCTGGTTTGGACAGGTCTTGTTCCACCATTGCTATCATTTGGGGAGTGAGAATTCTCTCTCTTTCTTTTTCTACAACTCTGTCTTCCAAATTAAAAACAAAAATAATCTTTTTAAAAAGAAAGCAAGAAAAAGTAGAGTAAAATAGAAAGAGAAATCTTCCATTTGCTGGCTCATTTCCCAAATGGCTGCAACAGCCAGGCTTGGGCCAGATGAAAAGCAGGAGCCTGAAACTCCATCCAGCTCTCTCACTAGATGGCAAGAACCCAAGTGCTGGGTGATTATCCACCGCTTCTCAGGTGCATTAGCGGGAAGCTGGCCAGACTTGATTGACATGCTGATATGGGTTACAAGCCGCCCAAGCAGTGGATCCATGCCCTTTTTTAAACACATAATTTTAAATAGTTGAAACTTTTTCTGGGTATAGAATTTGAACTCCAATCTTTTTCCTTTACTACTTATATCCTCAGTCTTTAAGAAACGAATTATAATGTATCTTTTAATAGCTGTATTATATTACTTCCTTGTATGTATTGAAATGTATTTAACCAGTCCCTTATTTGAGCACATTTTTGCTATTTCCATATATTCACCCTTTTACATAGTATCATGAAGATTTACTCAGTGCATAAATCTTGGTCAGCCTCTCTAATTATCCCTTAGGTTGCCATACTAGAATATGAATATTTTAACATTCAAAATAGATCTTCCTTAATTGCTACTCATTAAGACTATACTAATTTGCATTCTCACCAGAATAGAAGGTGCAGATTCCTCATTTTTCTCAGCAATCATGGAATTATCCACTTTTTAAAGTTGATGACAATGATTTCATGGCAATAGAATCTTACAACACAGAGGCAATGGTTTCTTCCCCTTGTAGACTTCCCTCCCAACCCGCAGCCTTCCCCACTGTCCCTCTCCTCCCTCTTATCCATAGCCAACATAACATCCATGTAAATAAGTCAGGCATTCTTTCCTGATTTTTTGGCTTTTTAGATCTAGCACATATTTTCCATGTGCTGCTAATAGTTGTAGGAGCCGAACTTGAAAGTCCTTCCCTTTCAACCCCCTGGTTAGCATCTGTAAGAGCTTAATAAACCCTTATTTTCCAGATTCTTTGTTTCATGAGTTTGGGTGTGTGTGCTGTAGTGCTTAAGATGCCACTTTGGATGCCAACATTCACAGCAGAGTGCCTGTGTTCAATTCCCATCTCTGGCTCCTGACTGCAGCTTCCTGCTGATGCAGACCCTGGGAAGCAGGAGGTATTTGAGTTTCTGCCAACCACATGGGAGGAAGGCCTAGACAGAGAGCCACACACCTGGCTTTGGATCCACACACCTGGCTGTTGCAGGCACTTGAGACATAAACCAGCAGATGGAAAATCTAATCGTCTCTTTCTGTGTCTCACTTTTGTGGGCTAAGGAGTTGATTAGTGCTCATTGAGCTGGGCAGGAACAGGAACTGGGCTGGTGGCTAAAAAACACCTAGACTAATTGGACTCATCTATATCCAATATCCTGCTAAATGAAGATGTGGGGGAAGAATATATAAGGAGAGGTGAGGGAGCAATAAAGCTAGACTTTGCAGAGACTTCTACCATCACTGGTCTCCTGTCAGTGCTTCATCTCCAGAGTCTCTCCCTGTCCATAATACTGGCTCTGCTGTTATCTAATAATCAATCTCTGTATAATCAACTTTCCCTATTTTGCTTTCTACAGCTTTGTTTTTCTGAGCTACAATGTAATCAAGGCTTGCACATTGTATTTAGTTATTGTGGCCCTTTAGTCACTTTATCTTTTTTCTTTAATGATACTGACATTTGTTTTTTCATATTTTAGATCAGTTTGGTAGTCCGAGAATTTATTTTAGAATGTTTTGATATACATCTAAAATTTCATCTATTTCACAGGCAGAGAGAACTCCCATCTACTGGTTGACCCCCTAAATGCTCACAATGAAAGGGGCTTGGGAAAGCTGAGAACTGGGAACCTGCTCTATGCCTTCTCTATGGGTTGCAGAGGCTCAACTGCCTGAGACATTTCTACTATTCCCCAGTGTCTATTTTAACAGGAAACTGCAATTGGGAGTAGAACTCTGACTCAGACCTAGGCCCTGATCTGGGATGCAGGTGTGCCAATCAACATATGAATTATTAGTTGCATATATTAATTGGTGGGTACAGTAAATTAATCCTAGGTGCATATATTGCTAAATGCCTGTCACTCATTTTTTCAAGAATCAGCTTAATAGAGGCATAATTTACAGGGTATAATTAAACAAATATGGACAAACATATTGTCATGTAACCACTTTGCCAAATACCTCTCCTGCCTTTCAGTTTTCTTAATCATTTTTGAAGGATAAAAGTATAAAATTTGATTGAGTACAATTTATTCACTTTTTGTGTTTCATGCTCACTAAATTTTTCTTCTGTATTATTTAATGTATTAATTCCATCCAGTGTGGATTTTTGGCCTATGAAATATGTTCTTCATCAAGTTCATGGTTTCTTCTTCCTTCTTAAATATATGGATATGTTGATAGTATTGATATTAATGCTTTTAACATTACTGCTGGTTAATTTCATCATCATTGGTCATTTCTGGTTTCATCTCTAATGGGTGAATTTTGTCCTGATTATGTGACATTTTCTTGTTTTCATGTGTGCTTGAGAAGTGTTGACTGAATGCTGGACAGTTTGCATTTTGCTTTGTTGAGTGATGGATTTTCTTTTTGCTCAGCATTCCTCTAAATAGTATTGGATTTTATTCTGACATATCATTAGGTTCCTTAGAGTCATCTGCAGTTTTTTGAAGCTGTTTTTTTTTTAAAATTTGTTAGGGTCACGTTAGCCTTATCACTAAAATGATAGCCAACTAAGGTCTCTACTGAATGCCCTGTACCTGTCACAAGGTCTGTCCATTCCGGCTGGAGGAATTACAAGCTATTTCCAGTCCTTGAGGATCTCTGGAAACTCTTTGGCCTACTTATTTCTAACGGTTGTTTCACCAGATGTTAATTTTTTTTCATTAATTTTTTTCTCACCCATCAGAACAGCAGTATTCAAGCAAACGCTAGATCAGATTCCTCTGCAGACAACCTATGCTCCCTCTCTGGGCAGCCGCCTTCTCCTCCAGATGCAGTTCCACAATTTCCTGTCTCTTTTTGTTTAATTTTAGTTTATTTGGGATCCTCCCCCACAAACTCCCATCCCCCCCCCCCCCCGACAGCTTTTCCCCACTTGGCTACAATGGTATAGTCCTTCATAAGGAGTCGAGACTGATGGAATTATTATTTCTTATGAATTTCCTGCCTCTTTAGCCTTCCTGAACTTCAAACTTTGTCTTCTTAATTGGGTGAGATCACAAGGCTGTCTGTCTTGGAGATTCCCTCTCCCTCAGGCATGGAAACTGCTGCTAGGCAGTCAGCTGGGACAACTATGAGCATCAGGTCACTTGTCCTTTTTCTCAGGAATCATAATCCTGCTCTGGTTATTGAGATCAGCATCTCAGCATCCGAATGCCATTGCGTCAGGAGTTTGCTCTTTGGTTTTTCAACCATTTAAGGTAAGACGGTAATTCTAGATCTATAATCATCAAAAAAGTTGTAATCCTCCCACTAACTTTTATTGCTGCCATTATAGACACACACACACACACACCCAAATACACATTCAAGTCTGTTTTTTTCTTTCATGGATATGCATTTTCTCTTTCTGTTATTGCCACACTGCTACAATTATTATCACTTTAAAATATGTGGAGGATGAAGCTGCTCATCAACTTTCACCTTATTTTAAAACTAGTTTTATATTTTACTTTTCCAGATGCTTCAAAAATCATTTCTAAGTTCTCACTTCAAATTATATTGGGATTTTTAATTTATATTATGTTAAGCTTACAATTTAATTTAGAAAAAAATGATATCTTAGCCATCTTCAAATCTCCTACTCCCAAACATAGTATTTTTCTCCATATACTCCCATTTTTCTTTCTTACTAATTTTTAAACATTTAAAACAATTATTTCTTTGAAAGGCAGAACAACAGGGAAGGGGTGGAGAGGAAGGGAAAGAGAGAGAGATATCACATCCCCTTGCTCATTCCTAAAATAGTTACAACAGCCAGGGCAGGGGCGGACAGAAGGCATTAGAGAAGCCTGGAACCTTCCACATGAGTAGCAGCAGCCTAAGCATGGGGCATCTTCTGCTGCCTCGCCAGCTGCATTAGCAGGGAGATAGATCAGAGTGGGAAGAGCTCCAGTCAGTGCTCCCAGATGATGTGATAGCATCATAAGCAATAGCTTAACCATTACACCCCAACGCGAGTTCCCTGTGCTATTCTTTTGAGTAGATGCTTCATGTTTCATAATTATGGTCTTCCTACACCTTTCAAAGAGATTTTATTTTATTACTAAAGTGATTTTTTCATTATATTTTCCAAACAGTAATTGCTGATTTACCAGGAAGCTATTACTTTCTATATACTTAAGCTACATATGTAAATTTTTTTGAATTGCAGCATCAATTTGCTTGGATTTTCTAGCTAAAGAAGACTATCTTGGGATTTAAAAAGGAAGAATTGGGCCCAGTGCGGTAGCCTAACAGCTAAAAGTTCTTGCCTTGCATGCGCCAGGATCCCATATGGGTGCCAGTTTATGTCCCGGCTGTCCCACTTCCCATCCAGTTCCCTGCTTGTGGCCTGGGAAACCAGTTGAGGACGGCCCAAAGCCTTGGGACCCTGCACTTGCCTGGATGACCCAGAAAAAGCACCTGGCTTTGTATTGGCGCAGCTCTGGCCATTGTCCCCACTTGGGGAGTGAACCAGCAGATGGAAGATCTTTCTCTTTGTGTCTCCTTCTCTCTGGAAGTCTGACTTTTCAGTAAAAATAAATCTATATATATTTTTAAAAAATTATCTTTATCAAGCAATCTTATCAAATCTGATGGCACTAATTCTTTTTTTTTAAAGATTTAGTTTTATTATTATTATTATTATTTTTTTATTGGAAAGGTGGATATACAGAGAGGAGAGACAGAGAGGAAGATCTTCCGTCTGATGATTCACTCCCCAAGCGGCTGCAACAGCTGGAGCTGAGCCAATCCGAAGCCAGGAGCCTCTTCCGGGTCTCCCACGCGGGTGCAGGTTCCCAAAGCTTTGGGCCGTCCTCGACTGCTTTCCCGGGCCACAGGCAGGGAGCTGGAAGGGAAGCGGGGCTGCCGGGATTAGAACCGGCGCCCATATGGGATCCCGGGGGTGCAAGGCGAGGACCTTAACCACTTGCGCCACTGCGCCGGGCCCGGCACTAATTCTTTTTTTTTTTTCTTTTTTAAAAGATTTATTTATTTGAAAGACATAGTGACAGAAAGGGAGAGAAAGAGTAAGAGAAATCTTTTGTCTGCTAGTTCATTCTCTAAAAGGACACAACAACCACAACCGGGCCAGGCTAAATCCAGGAGCCAGGCACTCCACTGACATCTCGCTTGTGGGTGTCACACTTGAGCCATCATTTGCTGCCTCCTAGATGCATGAACAGGGAACTGAATCAGAAGAAGAGTGGCTAAGAATTGAACTAGTATAACAATACGAAATGGGGGGCATTCTATAGCAGCAGCCTAACCCACTTTGCCGTACTGCAGACACTCTTAGTACTAATTCTTATTTCTGTCACATGTTTCATGATCTCTTCCATTATGGGGTTTGTGATGTCATTTAAGAATCATCGTTTCTTTAAGGGTATAACATGAATACTTGTCATTGCTTCACTGTTAAGAATGACAACTATTAATCAAAATAAATCTTAATGTTACTAAGAAACCATTCAGATATTGCTACCTTTTACATACTTTCATGAGAAACAAGGGGAGTTTATGTAAAAGAGTACTGGTTTTCAAGGTGAAACTCACGTACCTAATATGAGGGTACTTCAAGAAGTTCATGGAAACTGAATTTAAGAGGTCTGTTCATTTTGTCATAACATGTTTAAAATCTATGCATATAAAGGGTTCTTAAAAGTACATAAAGATGCATATCATTAAAAAACTGTACTTCAACTTCAAAGTTTATGTACCGAAATAAACTGATCTTTTAATTCTGTTTCCACAAGCTTGTAAAATTACTTTGGTATCTTAATTGATTCTAAATATTAACTATTTTTATGGCTGTGATGGAATCCATTTGGTTACAGCAAGTTCTCTTTTAATACACTGTGGATTTAAGTTAATTATATTTTAAGATATTGACATGCATATTTATAAGTGATATTGAATATCACTCTACTTTTCACATATTTTTATCAAATCTAAAATGAATGCTATGCAATTTTTAAAAAAACTAAAATAGCTTTCCATTTTTGCTGTGGGGGTTAGAGGGATAGACTGGAACCGGATCGCCTAGTTTTAAACCAATATTCACCACTTCATTCGCTGGATGGTTAAGTAAGATACTTAACCTCCCCAGGCCTTACTTTGCTGAACTGTAACACAGTTCACACCTGAAAAGAATTTAAGAGATTAAATGAATGAATATGTGTCCAAAGTTTAGAATAATGCTTATTTAATGCAAAGTACCTAACAGATGAAATTTTTTCTTAGTATTATTCTAAATCTAACACATTCTGAAACTTTAAAAATGATGGGGGGGGGCGGGCAATGTGGTAGCTCAACAGGCTAATTCTCCACCTTGCAGCACCAGCATCCCATATAGGTGCCAGTTCTTGTCCTGGCTGCTCCACTTCCAACCTAGCTTCTTGCTTATGGCATGGGAAATCAGCAGAGGATGCCTCTCAAGTCCTTGGGACCTTGCACCCACGTGACAGACCCAGAAGAAGCTTCTGGCTCTAGGCTTTGGATTGGAGCTCAGCCTTCTGGGGAGAGAGCCAGCAGATGAAAAATTTCTCTCTGTCTCTCCTTCTCTTTATAAATCTGCCTTTCAAATTAAAAAAAAAAACTATTATCTTGAAAGTTTGATCTGGTTTTATGAATTAGTGGATTGAACTAACCATTTACAATGCTCACACTCCACATTGAAATGCCAGTTTGAGCCCCAGCTGCTCTACTACTGATCCAGCTCCCTGCTAATACACCTGGGGAGGCAGGAGAAGATGGCCCTAGTGCTTATGCCCTGAGTCCTTCGGGTGAGAGGCTACCATGCCAGGCCCATGTATGTTTTTTGGGTGTGAAATTAACATCAAACAAAATCAGTTGTTTCAGGGTCTGACTTTGTGATGTAGCAGGTAAAGCTGCTCTCTATAACACCAGCATCCCAAAGGGACTCCAGTTCATGTCTGGTTATTCCACCTCAAATTCAATGTGCTGTTAATGACTTAGGAAAGGAGCAGCAGATGCTTCAAGTGTTTGGGCCCCTGCACTCATATGGGAGACCTGAATGAAGCTCTAGGCTCCTGGCCTCTGGATAGGCTAGGCTCTGGTCGTTGCGGCCATTCGGGAAGTAAACCAGGAGATGGATGATCCTTTTCTCCTTTTCTCTCTCTCTCATTTCAAGTAAACAAATATATCGTAAAACATAATTTTAAAGAATAAAATTCAGTGGCATTTAGTACACTCATGTTGGATTGTGAACTACTGTTGTTATTTAGTTCCAAAACATTTTCATTACTCTCTGTCCTATTAACTAATCACACTCCATTCTTCCCTCCTTTTGCTTCCGTTCTTGATGAATTACTTATTCTACATATTTCATATACATGTATAATCATACAGTAAGCTATCTTATGCATCTGGCTTATTTCAGTTAATATGTTTTTGGGATTCATACACATTGGTAACATCCACCTTGATGTTTGAATAATATTCCACTGACTATGTATACTATAATTTGTTTATAAATCTGCCTGTTGATGGAAATTTAGATTATTTCTGTTTAACTGCTCTAAGTAATTCTGCTATAAGGATTTGTTTCTAAATATTTCAGTACCTGTTTTCCATTATTCTAGAAAAATATTTGCACTGAATTCTACATTTCAGTTTTTCTTTTTCAATACTTTAAAGATGTTGGTCCATTTGCTCCATTTTTTCTGAGTAAAAATCTGCTGAAATCTTTATTTTTGTTCTTCAGTGCATAAAATATCATTTCTTTCTGTATCTTCTCTGTAGATGTTCACTCAGTATCTAATTTTTAAAATACTTGTTTATTTGTCTTTCCTTGCAATGTGTGTGTGAGGGAGGGAAAGAGAGAGAGAAAGAGCAAGAGCGAGAGCTCCCATCATCCACTGGTTCATTCCTAAAATGCCCACAACAGCCAGGGCTTTGCAAGGCAGAAGCCAGAAAGTCAAAAGCCAGGGACTCCATCCAGGATTTTCATGTGTGTAGCGAGGCCAGAAGCAGCTGGGCCACCATCTGCCACCTCCCAGGATGCATCAGAATGAAGCTGGATTATAAGCAAATACACTATGATATGGGATAATAGCATGCCAAGTGGCAGCTTAACCTATTGTGCAACAATGCCCATGCCTAATCTGAACCATTTCAGATGCTTCTTGGTCTGTTGGAGGTCTGAGTCTTAGTTTGCTGTTTTTCATTTTTATTTTCTCAGACTCATATATTACTATTTTGAATAAAAATTGGACAATTTTAGGGTATCTTTCCTCTGTGTTTCTTTTCCCTCTGTTCCTATAATTCCCCTATTAGAATGCTTTAAGTTATCGTACAGCTCACTGGGCACTCTCCATTTTATTCTCAATATTTCAACTCTCTGTGCTTCACTTTGATTACTTTTGATTTCTATGTCTTCAAGTTTACTGACCTCTCCTTCTTCAAAGCCTAATCTTTCATTAATCTCTTTTGTTGTATTTTTCATCTAACCTCAAACATTGCAGTTTTTAACAATAGATGATTGAAGTGGGTCTTTTCAAATCTTTCATGTCTCTTAATTTTTTGATCATTTGAAGCACTGTTACAATTCCTGTCATAACGGCTAACAACTTGTTGGATTGTCCTTATGTACTAATTATAACACCTGTGTCAGTTCTGGATAAGTTTCTCTTTTTTTCCAATTGTGAGTTGAAGTTTTCTTTCCTTTCTGTGAACCTTATACATTTTTTGCTGGATGCCAACTATTGTGAATTTTTTATTTTAGAGTGATTGATGCATATGTATTTCTATAAGTATCTGGAACACTTAGAAACAGTTTGACCCCTTCACATCTCATTTTCAAAACTTGTTACGTGAGTATAATAATAGCAGTAGTAGCAGTAGTAGTAATAGTAGTAATGTTTCATATAGAGTTAATTATTGCTCAAGCCTGGGACAAAAACCTGTGCACAGGCGTTCTTCTGACCTTTGTGTGGCTATCATGGACAGTTCCTTGTACTACTCAGGTGGTTCTTACCCCAGTCTTGGATAGTGTCCACACATACATGCCTTGCTGAATACTCAGCTATATACTTAAAGGGGTCCTCTCAGATCTTAGGAATTCTACTCTATTCAGTTCTCTCCTCTCAACGGATCTGACCTGGGAACTCCATTTCCCTTCTTAATCTTGCACACTTGACTTCCTATCCTTTAGTTAGGGTATTCTTCATCATTGACCATCACCCCATAAAAGACCAATACGCCTGAGTGACAGACAATGAATGAGGTGTTCCCTGTGATTTCCCCAGTGTACAACCTAGCCAGACTTTCAAAAGTACAGGGAAAAGGATCTTGGGCACAGCCTGCCTGGCAGCCTTTATGAGTTAAATGGATAGAGTGGAAAGTCCAGGTGAGCCAAGAAGGGTGTTGGAGCAGAGATACACAGAGAGAATATCCAAAATCCATACAGATAACTACTTGAGAAATGACCAACATCTGAATGTGAGGGAAACATATGAGACAGAGGAAAGAGACAGAAGGATACTGGAAAACCAGTTTCAGAGTTCATACAAGGCCAAGAAGAGGTCCTTTCATTAGAATCAATGAATTGCTCTGGACTAGATGATCATAGATTAGTGGCTGAAAATAAGACTCATTTATTAGATCATCATTTTTTATATCAGGAGTCTGAATGTGGTGGGCTGTGTCCTCTGCTCAGAGGGACTCACAGTTTGATGTCAGGGTATGTAATAAGCAGGGCTCTTTTCTGTAAACTTAGGGGAAAAATCCACAACCAAGTTCATTCAAGTTGTCAGCAAGTCTTAGAGCCTTACCGTTGTAGGAGTGAGATACCATGTCTACTTGCTGTCAATAGATGTTGCTCTCATCCTACAAGCTGGCCTCAGGTTCTTGCCATATAACCCCCTCTATCTTTAAACACAAAGTCTATTGTCAGAAAGACCCTACTTCTTTTTTTTTTTAAAGATTTATTTTTATTATTTTTCATTAGAAAGGCGGGTATACAGAGAGGAGAGACAGAGAGGAAGATCTTCCGTCCGATGATTCACTCCCCAAGTGAGCACAACGGGTCGATACTATGCCGATCCGAAGCCAGGAGCCTCTTCCGGGTCTCCCACGCGGGTGCAGGTTCCCAAACCTTTGGGCTGTCCTCGACTGCTTTCCCGGGCCACAGGCAGGGAGCTGGAAGGGAAGCGGGGCTGCCGGGATTAGAACCGGCACCCATATGGGATCCCGGGCGTGCAAGGCGAGGACCTTTAACCACTTACGCCACCGCGCCGGGCCCAAGAGCCTACTTCTTTTGAGGGACTCATTTGATTTGGTCAGACCATTCCAGTGTAATCGACCTTCCTCAACTTCAGTTGCACCATATAACTTAATCATTGTTCTTAACCACACTCAACAGAAAAGAAATTAGATAAAGGTAATTGGGGAATATTTCAGAATTCTGCCTTGTTCTCCTTGGTCAGAGTTATACTTCATTAATAGTGAAAAACCGGATAGAGTTAAATATAAGATTTGCTTCAGCACTGGGGAGAAATAAGCCCCAAACTAAAGGCTGCTCTGGTCTTGACTGACAAAGCTCAAAAACATGATCTGAAAGATGGAAACCATTTCCCAGAAACTTAACTACACTGCAGGCAAAAACTTAACACTCTTTGTAAGGAGAGAAATATATTCAATGTCTTATAATGTAGCAGTCCAAATGTGTAGCATGTAATAACAAATTAACAAGCATGCAAAGAAGCAGGAAGATATTCCTCCTTACTGGGAGAAAAAGAAATCAATAACAACAGACTCAGAAATTGCATACTTACTAGGCCAGGACATTAAAATCATTTATTGTAACTTTACTACACAAATAAAAGTTGGGGGGGGGGATGAGCATGCTAAATAGAAGCAGGAAAGAAATAAGAAGATCGAAATCTAACATCGATGACAACAAAAGAGATGAAAAATGCGATAGATGGGATTGATGTTCAAGCAGATACTGCAGCAGAAAAAAAAAAAACTGAATAGTTGACTTCTAGACCTACCAAAAAGCAGGACCCAAAACAGTCACGCAGAATGAAAAACAAAGAGTGCAAACAGGATGAAAAAAAGTGTAAGCAAGTTTTGGGACAACTTTAAGCAGTCAAATACACTTGTGTGTATAATGAGGGTCTCTAGGAGGGAAGATACAAGTGTGGGAAGAAAAAATCATTTGAAGAAAACATGGCCAAATTTCCCCTCAGTTTTGTGAAAACTTTAAAACTAAAGACCCAAGGTCAATGAATCTCAAGCAAAAGAAAACTAGCCCAGGACTCATCATGTTTAAAAAACAGTGGCAAACAGAAAATGGTGAATTTAATGAAACAAAAAGCACACATTACAAATAGATGGGCAGGGCCCGGCAGCGTGGCCTAGTGGCTAAAATCCTCGCCTTGAATGTGCCAGGATCCCATATGGGTTCTAATTCCGGCAGCCCCACTTCCCATCCAGCTCCCTGCTTGTGGCCTGGGAAAGCAGTGGCCTGGGACAGCACAAAGCCTTGGGACCCTGTACCTGAGTGGGAGACCTGGAAGAAGTTCCTGGCTCCTGGCTTTGGATTGGCATAGCACCGGCCGTTGTGCTCACTTGGGGAGTTAATCATCAGATGGCAGATATTTCCCTCTGTCTCTCTTCCTCTCTGTATATCTGACTTTTCAATAAAAATAAAATCAATCTTAAAAAAAAAAAAGTAGATGAGCAAAATAAGGCTGACAGATTTCTTGTGGAAAATAATGAAGCCAGAAGTGAGAAATACAAAACTCTTAAAATACAGAAAGAGAAAAGTCTCAATGTAGGCAAAACTTGAAAATTGTGAAAGTATCTTTCAAAAATGAAAGTGAAATAAAGACATTTCTAGAGACTTAAAAGGAAAGCAAAAGAATTAATCACCAGTGTGATTTCTTAGAGTGTGGGTCAGGGACCAAGATGAAATGTACACATTCCCTCCAAGTTCATTGCAGAAGCATTGTATAACGTGAATAGCCCTTTATCTACAAATAATTTGAGGTTATAACTTAAAAAAAATTTCCTACAAAGCAAACTGCAGGAGCAGATGGCTTCACTGTTAATACCACCAAACAATGAAGGAAGGAATGTTAGCAATCTTACATCAGCATTCCCTAAAATTGAAAAGAAAGATTTCCCAACTTATCCTATGAAGCCAGCATTACTAAGGAGCTATACTAGAGAAAGATAGAACAAGAAAAGAACAAATCAGTATATTTCACAAATACAGGAGAAACAGTTTAAACACAACTTTAGCACACTGAATTTACATAAGGATTATGCCTTATGACCCACTGGGGTTTAGGCCAGTAATGTACACACAGTTGGCTTAACATTGAAGAATCAGTGTTGATACAGTTAAGCCCAGAAATTAATATGCTGGTCAAACAGCGAGGAATTTGACATTTAGAACACTTAGGTTCTAGTCCCTTCCCTGTTCCCAATTTCGTCAGGTTCTGGGAGGTAGTGGTAATGGCTCAAGTACTTGGATGCTTGCCACTCAGCGGGAAACCTGGATTGAGTTCCTGGTCCCTGTCCTTCGTTTGGCACAACCCTGCCATTGTGGGCATCTGCTACGTGGAACAGCAGATAGGATTTGTGCCTGTCTTTCTTCGTCCTTATTCTCACATCATTGTCTTTTGAATAAATAGAAAATAAACAGATGAATTTTTACACTTGATCTTATCCAAAAGGTTAAGAACTGACCAGGTATGATTGGGCTGCAAGACCCAACAGTAAGAACCTGAATGGGTGTAGGCCAGTTGAGTAAGGCCACTGTTACTGCCAGGACAAGATGTGGGCAAAGCCAACCTGGGTCAAGGACCTACTGGTGTGCATGAGATCTGCCACTGGGAGGGGACCTGACAAATGAAATTCCTTCATAGGGACACAGTCCCTGCAGGTAAGCACAAGAACTAAGGCAAGGAGCAGCCCAGACCAGGCCAGGTTACAGTATCCGCCAGTATACGTGTCGGTCAGGTCTGTAGGCAGACCAAATCGGGCCAATTCAAAACATCTAATGGCAGATGTGAGAACCAGGACAAGGTGCAGAAGGTGCCAGATCAGCATGCAACACCAGCTAGTTCACACTGGGTCTAGGACAAGGATCAGGCTGGGCTAGTATGTGCTGTAACACCCATCAGCAGGAGCTGGAAATGGGAGCAGGCTGCACAATTTGATAGCGGATTCTGAGGTGAGGTGAGCCATGCCAGCTTGGACTCAGTGGATACCGGGTTCATGAGCCTCAAGGGTGTAGGATCCAGTGGGGCTCAGGTCACCTGACCCTGATCCTTGGACCTGCCTGTGAGTGAAAAATGTGAAGCAGTGGATGCAGACCCTGACACACATGGAGAATATGGTAGCTCATCTGGTACCATAACAGAGGAAGGATAACAGAGCAAATTGGACAACTGCCCCAGCAAATGATGACAAAAATTTGGGTGAATGGAGACTATGGTTGACTATGTCAGCCAATGAACATTGGGAGGGTTGCCTCATCCTTGAATTAGCAAAATGGATAACATTTCAGAACTATCCAAACCACTTGATTAGAACCCTAGGTTATGTATCAGATCGGGACCCTGGGTTGATATTGGGTAGCAGTTTGCCATCCTGGGTACTGGGACATTTGGAAGGCTGGGTGTGGCATCCCCCTTTATTTTTCCCCTTTCCCCAGAGACAAGAAGAAATAGAGAATTTGGAAACAATGATTTCACCCACTTTCCCCTAACCCTCAATCCTTCCCCATCCTGATCTACCTTGTAATCATCCTCAAAAATAAAAATGAAAAATGAAGGCTGAGAAGTGATAATAACTTTAAGTATTAGCAAAGCATTTGAGTAGATATTTCTCCAGAATGGTCAATAGAAAAAGACACACAACATCAACAACTATTAGGGAAATGCAAACAAAAAATTACAATGAGTTACCAGTTCACACCTAACCAGGTTAGTCATAACCACCAAATGGAAGCTACAGTATTAACTACCCTGTACATCAGAACCGTCACACATCGTTAGAGAAAAGGTGAGATGAAGTGGCTTAGCAATTACGTACAATGGTTTGGCAGGTTCTTTAAAAAGTGATATGTATCATAACCCAGAGGTAGGAAGAGAAAAGGAGATATCCCTTTCCTGCCCATCAGATACATGAAAAGACAGGTTAATAATGGAAATGCATGACCAATTCATTTGATCAGTTTATGTATTCAATGAAATATGGACAGACTGTAGAAATGTGATGTTAAAAGGTGGGCAAGCTAATGGTAAAGGATTGAGCGGGTTAATCTGGCAAAGCCTATCTGTTCAGATTCTTTTCTGTACAGTGTTCCTTTCTTGCCAGCACAGAGCAGGAATCTTTCTGGCATGAGGGTCTTACGTACAAGCAAATAGGGTGAGGTGACTGTCACCTCTACCCATGTGCTGCCATCCTATTTGGGTACCAGTTTTGAGTCTTCCAATCCACTTCAATGCACTTCTAATCCAGCACACTACCTAGGGCCTGAGAAAACAACAAAGGATGGTTCCAGTCCTTGGGCTCCTGCACACATGTGGGAGACCTAGAAGAAGCTCCTGGCTCTTGGATTCAGATCAGCTCAGCTCCAGCCATTGTAGACATTTGGGGAATGAACCAGCAGATGGAAGATTTTTCTCTCTGTCCCTCCTTTTATCTCTATAAATCTGCCTTTACAATAAAAACATCTTTTTTGTCAGAAAAAAAGTAAATCTTTAAAAAACAAGGTAGGTCAGAGAATTTCTTTATGCCAGCTTATACAGAAAGGCTGAAGAAAAGAATTTTTTTAAAAAAAGCTTTATGGCTTGTTTTGGGGGAAAAGGGGGGTTCTAGTTTCTACAACAGAAAGCAGTTCATGGTTGCTTAGTTAGTATGTGGAGTAGAGGATGAGGAAATGTAGAAGGGACGAACTGCAAAGGAGCAGGAGGAATTTGGGGACTGGGCAGGGGAAATGATAAATGTGTTCATTATCTTGGCTGAGGTGATATATTAAGGGTCACACACGCACACACACATCTATATAAACTTCTCAAGTTGCACACTCTCAATGTTTTCAGTCAATATATAAATGTCAATAAAAATATCACTGTTAGTCATTGTCAGTCTTTATGAGCAACATCAATTCAACCCTGCAGTATTAACCCAGCCTGACAATCTCCAACCATACTCTGAAGTATCTCAAGTATGCAGTGCCAGCTCAGACCACTCTGCTGATTCAGAACTGTCAGTCTAGCTCTCTTACCAACACTGCCACACATCTGGGCCACAGGCACCCTAATCCAGCATGCCCAAGGCCGACTCTTGCTTACCCTGATTATTCTCTGATGTATCAGAGTATGACAGATGGTAACACCATCTACTTAGCTATCAAAATGATCTAATCATGATTATTTTTTTCTCCACCCTAACATTCTTGATGTCATGAATGTCTCTATTTCTTCCCAGCCTCACCAACATTCCCTTATTCCAAATCACCCATCATTTCTCTAGCAGCAGTCACTTCATCAGTCTTCTTGTCACCAAAGTCACGCCTATCTCACACACACACACACACACACACACACACACTCTCTCTCTCTCTCTCTCTCTCACACACACACACACACACTGGCCAAAGGTTTTTAAATATAAACGTGATTTTTTTCATTACCCAGGTTCAAAGCTTTTCATAACTTTTCCTTTCCTTAGCATGAAGTTCAAACTCTTTAATGTGAATTATACACCCATGGTGGCCCCAATTCTTACCCTGGTTCCCCTGTGCAATTTGTCACCTCTTGCTACTTCCCTTCCTCCTCTCCCTGCTTTGGTCATGGTTAAAATTGGGGGATATTCACAGTCGTCTTAAATAGCTTTTCAATGTCTGCTCTGCATTCAATGGATGGCGTCATGGCAACAATGGCGAGCAGTGGTAGTGCAGGAGGAAAAAGCAGGCAGAAATAATTTTATTAACGTTCCTATTTCAGTCAGATGGTCTTATATAGGCAGAGTAGGAAGAAGGAAACACAAAGATGACTTTGGAAAGAACTATTTCTAAAGCAGAATGCATTTTTGTGTTTTTGCCAAGCCATCGGCCCCTGTAAATTTGAATATCATAGTGGGGTCACAACAAGCATTTCCTCTATTGTTGGCTTTACACAGATGCAAAACGGTGCTCAGGAAGCTGAGAGATGGATGAATAGCTGGTTTGATGTATTTGAACCATTCACCACTTTGAGTTAAATGTGCATATTCTGTTCAAAATAGACAATGGGGAGGGGTGGTCCCCCTTCCCTCCCTAACTTGCTTAACATCAGGCCTCACTGCTTTAACTAATGAGTATTTAGAAGTAAAGGCTCCCACTGATTCCAGGGAGGCATTCATTCTCTGCTTGCAAAGCCACCGTGGAGATTTTCACTGGCCACATTTTTTAGCTATTACCAGTTGCTTCCGAGCAGCAGTGCTGTCCATTGGATTCCTGTGTATACCACACACCAGCCATACAATGGGTTTGAAAGTCCCCATGCAAAGAATTCAGGAACAGATGCCAAAAAAAAATGCACTAACAAAGTAACAAAGGTATCTCAGAACTCTTTGTCTTAGGGAACTTAATTCACCTTGAATGAAAATGTAGATTGAAACCCAACATATAAGCTGCTAAAAGATGAACAGTGCAGGTGTTATGAAAGTCTCTTAAACTAATTGCACAGCCAGCATTATCTTTCATAGTGATGTTTGTTCCATCATCACACTAAGTTTCTTATTTGCTAAATAGCATCACTGATCTTGCCATAGTGGGCATTCCATTTTCATACATTATAACCTCTGGGGAGCTGAAAGGCACTGTGTTTTTTGAAGATGCTCAGTCAGCTTGAAAAGATTCATTTTTGAAAAGGTCTTAAACCTGCCTACAACTTGAAGCAATTCAGAGTTTGTCCAAGCAAACATCAGAGGTGCTTCGCTAGAATATATATTTTTGACATCCTTTGGAAGCCATTTGTCTGAAAGATCACTGACGTGCCATTTTTGAATAGTGTTCAAAACTCACATATATTCATACGAAGAGAATATTTATACACTTAGAAACAAGATGCTTCATTATTTACTATCATAGTTTGTGGAAAACCTTGTTATTTTTCAAAGATTATTTGGATGGCAAAATGATAGGGGCGGGGGGCGGGTGGGGCAGGGCGGGGATTTCTTTCACTCCCTAAAGGCTCTCATTGACTGGTCAGGACTGTGCCAGGCCAAAGACAAAAACCAGGAACTTCATTCAGGCCTCCAATGTGGGTGACAGGAATTCAAATGTTTGGGTCACCATCTGTTTCCCAGTGTGTGCACAGGAAGCTGGATTGGAAGTGTGGAGTAGACAGAACTTGAATCAGGAACTCCAATACAGGATACGAATATCCCATGCAAGGCTTATCCTGCCAACCATATTGTCTGCCCAATAGCCCTCCTATTGTATCATTAAGACTGAACTACTGGGCCTGTCACAATGGCTAAAAGGCTAAATCCTAATCTTGTAAGTGCTGAGATCTTATATGGGCACCAATTCATGTCCCAGCTGCTCCACTTCCCATTCAGCTCCCTGCTTGTGGTCTGGGAAAGCAGTGGAGGACGGCCCAAAGCCTTGGGACCCTGCACTCACATGGGAGATCAGAAAGAAGCTCCTGGCTTCAGATTAGTTCAGCTCTGGCCATTGAGGCCATTCAAGGAGTGAGCAAGTTGATTAACATCTTTCTCATCTCTCCTCTGTCTTTTCAATACAATAAATAAATCTTTTTAAAAACTATTGCAACTACTACAGTTACATAAAAATCATAGTGTGTGGAGGAAGGAGATGTAGAAAACAGAAAAAAGCTTATGATAAACCTCTACTTAAACATGAATACAAGTCAGTAAGGCAAGAAATTTTTAATTTTATCAGTGCTTCCCAATTTGAAAGGGGAGCTATTCTCTTAATTTTTTTTAAGAGGCAGAAAGAAAGAGATTCTTCTATCTGCTTGTTCAAACTTCAATTGTTCATACCCATGATTGCTATGGCTGGACTGAACCAGGAACTCAATTCAGATTGTCCATGTGAGCAGCAATAACCCAATTACTGCTGCCTGTCAGGTCTGCACCAGCAGGAAGTTGGAGTTGGGAGTTAACATTAATGTGGGCACTGTAACAACCAGACAGCTGCCAAATTAATTGCCTACCCTAGAAGGGCAATTTTAATAAAACTCATCAGTAAGTTATCTGTAAAGACTGGAAACTCTACAACTCAAGTAATCAAACTTGAAATTGGCATAGCAAATTTCACAGATCAATACGAAGAACTGTATATTTGATGTTAAATGAAACAAAAGCTATAACATTTCAACTTTGATGGCCAATGTTGTCCTCAAGTGATTTGTGTAGGGGAATTCCAGTTTTGGGATGAATGTAACTGCCACCTTCTCATAACTCCCAGACAACTGGAGTCCAGCTGGCCATTATAAACTCCCTTAAAGAACACTGCATCACTGACCAATCAATGTAAGGTCACAAGTTCCACGGATCAACGAGGAACTTGGAGATGAATTGACCATGCACCTCTCAGTTCCAGTTTCAATCTTTAAGAACTTTTGCCTTTAACTCCTTGGGGAACTTAGAAATTAAGGTTCCTAGCAGTATAGCCCATTGCTCTTCACTTTATAATAAACACCTCCTTTCTTCCACCACTCCGATGTCAGTGGTCAGCTTTCTGCATGTTGAGCAAGTGGATGCAATTTTAGGAGTTTTACAAGTTTTTCCAACTATTTCGAGGTGGTGTCAACAGAATGGAGACAGAAAGGTCTTCCATCCACTGTTTGACCAACCACATGGGCACAACAGCCAGAGCAGGGCCGCACTGAAGGGACCCAGGCACTCCACCCAGGTCTTCCATGTGGGTGGCAGCAGCCCAAGCATTTGAGCAATCTTCAGCCCAGCTGAAGAGTTTCCACAGGTTTCGCAGGCACATTAGCAGGCAGCTGTATTGGAAGTGATGAAGCAAATTTGAATCAGCTCTCTAATATCAATGTGCACACCTGCTAGATCCGTCAACCCCAAATTTTCTGAAGTGTCTTGATGGCATAAAGTAGTCAAACTGTTAACTAGTGCAACACTTTAAAAAGTTAGTGTTGTGCATTTCCCTTCTGTTGTCTCAGATTTTAACCATTTTTAGTAAGCTCTGAAGTCAACCACCAGACAGATCCACATGGCTCTTCAGTTATACAAAACAAACAAACAAAAAACAAAAAACCAAAAAAAAAAAAACCAGAAAAACAAACCATCACCACCACCAACAAAAAGAACGAAGGGGAAATAAACAGTGGAAATGAGTTTTCTGGTGACAATATCCATAGTTCAAATTGGTGACTCAGCAAACCATTTACTGTGAATTACAACAGCTTCTAATCAGTTTTGTATGACAAGACAAGCTCTGATCTCTTTAATGATTATTTCGATCATTCTCCCACTTATGAGAATTTTGAAAAACAGTTAGCTTAGAGGACAAAAAGTTTGCCTATGTTAACCTTCAGCTTACCCAGACTGCCAAAGGCAAGCACTTGTTTCTCCATCAAAATGAGAAAATTTTAGCAGCTAAAAATATGAGTATGTGCAAAGGTTGTGAAACTTTTCAAAATTATTACCCTGGAACAATGACAATAGTTGGGGATATATATATATATTTTTTTTTTCAGAGGAAAAAGGAGAGGCAGAAATTCTAGCCCTCCTCCCAACCTCCCTCACACATCTGAATCGCAGGGTTTATTTGAGCTGCAAACCAGAGTTATCTACCACTTGAAACCTAAGCAGAATGCATCAACATTTTGGGACCACCTGGGACCAACGGGGGCTGGGAGACTTCCAGATGAATTTGAAGACAACTCATTGATATTTACATAACACGAATAAATGTTTTTCCTAAGATAGCATTTCCCTCCAGTGTCTCGAGACCACCAGCAAAAGAGGGAGGTACAGAAATTCTATTACGGTAATAGTCTTTGTTTTTATGACTTTGGCATTTATTAACTAGTGGGAGCTGTTTACTGGGTCATAAACTTTACTAATGGGGATATTATCTCTATATTATAAATCTCCTGCAGCATATGACTTCATTGCAAAAAGAATAATTATTTAAAGGATCTGTATGGCTGCAATGTAGCACGTTTACCGGCATGATTCCTATAATGGCCATTTCATTGCTAATTGTAGGCTTGAGACAGGAACAGCCAGGGTAGTCATACACATCTACGCAAGAGAATGAGCAGCTGTCACCCCACAAACTTAGGAGTACTTTCATTGGTTTGCTGCTTGTCCTTTCCTCCTCCTACTTCTCAAATGAACTACATTACAAGCCTGTACAAGGGCTAAATTAGCCACATGTTTAAGCTCTTGAGGGAAAGCCGACTGAAGAGCTGAATGGGTAAATGATAAATGTGTCAGCTTGAAAAGTTCCAGGAAAGTGTCATCCTTCTAAAAGCTTGCTCTCAGGAGAATGGAAAATCCAGAAGTGACAAAATGGCTTGGCATTGTCAGTTGTCTTAAAAAAGAAGAAGAAAGGAAAGAAAAGGAAAAAGAAAAAAACTGGGATAGAAAAATCAAGTAGTCAAAACTAGGTTTCATGAGTAGAAGGCTCAAGTATATAGATTAAGCATACTGGTTGGCTGGAAAGCCCTATGGGGTTCATTTTAACAGTGGTATATACATATTAAATTGTCCTAGTTCTATATGTAGAAATAGTTTATTGATTAACTTCAATATATAAAAAAGAACTATTGTGGACCAAATCACTATGCTCGAGTGCCAAGAAGCCAGATCATTTCTAGACAAGACGCTGTTGCCAAGTGTGGAGTGAAAGGATAATAAGACCAAAGGGGCTGTTGAGATGTCAGCAGCTCCATTTTCTTTCCTTAGAGCAGTCCCTGAAAGATAATGGGCTAAGTCCCTAACTGACAGGTTTCCATCGTCTCTGAGAATGCCTGGTGAATGGACTTGGAATATACAGGCCTCCGCATTAAAGAATGGGGAGTTGGGATAGACTTTTTGCAGTGAATGCCCAGAGGTCGGTGGCTATGCACCTTAATCAAATGTATGTGAAACTATGTGAAAAGAGTGCTACTGAGGAAAAATAAAAACAGAATTGGAGATGCAAGGGAGAAAACGCTCCAGCTCTAAGTTTCTCCCTTTAGTGTAATGAGTGTGATATGTACAAAATGGACCAGAAAAAAAAGAAAGAACTCTCAAATTCACCAGCATTCATATATCCCTGAATATCTTAGACATATATATTTTTGGTCATGTTATAATTATATTCATATGAATACATTCCTAAACTAAAAAGCTTACTTTAGACATCAAAAGAGCATTAAAGTCATAAACATCATCTCCGCAGTTTGTGTGCTTATCTGTGTGTGTTTTGGTGGGGGGGGGAGGTTCCTTTTCTTCCTATAAATTTATTAATTTCATAAAGTAAATACATTTACTCTAGAAATGATTTAAGATTACTTTGATGAGGCAAGCTGCTATAAAATTATATAAATAATAAACATACAAAAAAGATTTTAAAGAATATTTAATAGAATCACAATTTACTGCTCTGATGTAATTTGGTTTTATATTGTTGGGTATGGCCATTAAGAGTCAATTTCTTTTTGTATTGTAGTGAATCAAATTATGCTGGATGGAAAATTATCATAACATTTTTTGGTATGAATAAATCATATATAATAAAATATTCAACACTGAATGGCATTGTTAATAGTGCTGGCACATCAGCAATATAATAGGATGTTCTGAAAGACTAAAGTGACAAAAGAAGATTAATTGTGGTTTATGGATTTCCATTCAGCATGAATATGGCTTCTTTGTTTTTAGAATGAAATTATATCCATGAAAATTTACTTGGCAAAATTAGAGCAGTAAATGAAAGAGATGTGGCTAAAATGGCCATGATTATTCATCTAAGCCAAACACGTCCTTCAAAAAGGTTAAGTACTGAATGTATTTTGCAGGAATAGGTGATGGCATCCCGAACCAAATATCTTCACATACCTAAGGGACAAAAGATGGGCACAAATTAGAACCATATTTCAAAGCACAGTTTTAAAAGTTAACATGTTGGTTCTTGTGTTCATATGAGATTCTAGCAAACACTATTTTCTAAGCAGAAATTTCTAATGTACATTTCAGAATCACAATGACTTTGTGGTAGTGTAGAATCTTGCTCGAGTTTTTGCTCATTTCCTGTATTAGAATTATATGCCCATACTCTCGCCATCGACCTTGTAGAATCTCTCAAGGAACAGGACAAATGTAGTTTCCTGTCCTTTTAATCTGGGATAAAGTCACATGATTTGCTTTGGCTTATGCACCCATAGCGCATATATCATAGATGGGAGCCGTGATGTGCTGGTGCAATTTGGCTTCTGTGCCTCTAATGCTATCCCACAGGATGAACGTGCTTCTGAAATGATGGAGATGGAGCAGACCAGGCCCAACTTACAGCCTGGAACCAAACCTAGTTGCATCCAGCCAAACTCAGCAATTTACAGGCCTATGAACAACAAAAGTAAGTGTGTCTTGTTGCAGAACCACTGAACTCTTTAGAGTTGTTGGTTAGGGAGCATTGCTGTAGTGCTAGCACCTCACCGACTTTAACAAAAGTATATTATGGTTTCCTTATTTATTTTTATTTCTGAAGCAGAGGGAGCAGTAAAGAAGAGAATGCTCAAATTGGGTGGCTTGAATCCCAGATGCCATCAATAGCTGGGGTTGAGCCAGGTGGAAGACAGCATCTAGAAACGCAATCTGAGTCTCTCACATGAGGGTGGCACGGCCCCAACTTCTTGAGTTATCACCTGCTGCCTTCCAAGTTACATATTAGCTGGAGGCTGGGATGAGAAGTGGAGCCAGGAGTTGTACCTGGGCACTCTAATAAGGGATGAGGAGACCCCAACTGGCAGCTTAAACACCAGTCCAAAGGACAGCTCCAATAACTCATTTTTTAAAATTCAAACTGGTTGCTATACTGGCTGCTTGGTTACTCTCTTCAATTAACCATTAACATAACAACATCAGGAGACTCACAGCATACTCTTGGAGATAAGCTACTTTACACACACACACACACGCAAACACACAATACTTTAATAAGTTTGTGGATAAACGGAATTAAAACACAATGAGTATTTCATATCTAAGTATCTTCGTGAGTGTATAGGGCATCTTCAAAAAGACTACGGAAAATGTAGATTATGAATATGTATACATGGGTTTCAAAGGTTTTGCCTGCAAATAAACTTCTTTTTATCCTGTTTCTTCACAAACTTCTGAAGTACCCTCATATGTGTGTGCGCACACACACTTTATGTAGTATACTCATATGTATATATTCAGATGGATGCACAAACTTTTGCACATATGATACTAATAGTCAATTACTAAAAAGTCCATTACTGTGGTTTCTTATAGTCCTATTGCCAGGGTTAATTATTTTATGCAAGTGGTTCTGCATTTTTATTTATGCTACATTAGCATCCAGAGTAACACGATCAGAGAAATCCAGGGAAAGGCTCAAGCTGATTACACTATGTTTTAGTTGGAATGAGAGAAGCAGGGTTTTCAGTGGTGAACAGCGTCTCAGGCATAGGGAACAACAGAAGCAAAGGCCTCAATGGGTGTTTGGTCTAGTGTTTTAGATACCTGTCTCATTTTCTGAAGTATCTGGTTTTAATTCCTAGTTCTGGTTCTTGATTCCAGCTCCCTGCTGCTACAGGCCCTAAGAGGCAGTGCTGGTGGCTCAAGCAGGGTTCCTGTCACCCACACAGGAGATATGTACTGTGTTCTGGCTTTGCCCTGACATGACCCACCCCTGGCCATTATGGGCATTTGGGTATTAAATCAGTAGATGGGTGCTATCTCTTACTGTCTCTCAAGCAAATTTTTTAAAATTACATTTTATTAAAGATTTATTTATTTTACTTGAAAGTCAGAGTTACAGAGAGAGAGAGAGAGTGATGTTCCATCCACTAAATGCTTGCAACTGCCAGAGCTGGGCTGATTCAAAGCTTGGAGCCAGGAGCTTCTTCTGGATCTCTTATGAGAGGGCAGGGGCCCAAGGACTTGGGCCAACCTCAGCTTCTTTCCCAGGCCACAAGTAGGGAGCTGGATGGAACACTGGAGCAGTCAGGACTAAAACTGGCTCCCATGTGGGATGCTGGCACTTCAGGTAGAGGATTAGTATGAAATGCCCCTATGTCAGGCCACAAAGTGTATTTTTAAAAAACCTGTCAAAAGAAAAAAAACTATCAAAAGGAAAGAAACCTAGGGTAGTTTAGAGCATATTACACAAGTGGCAGGACAGGTGCTTGGAGGACAAGTTGGTGCTACAATATAGGCCCTTCTGTGCCAGTTCATATTTCAGGCTATGGTTGTGGCAAATCACTTGTCCAGAAAGAAGACAAAAATCTGATTAGAAATCGAGTAGGTTTTATGCTGGCTGTAGGGAGAAGGAAAAAGTCCAAGGAAATCAATTTGGAAGTGAGTGAGTGTAATAATCCTGGGAGGCTGCTGGAAGCAGGCTGGAGAATGAGAACTACATCTAGAAAGCTTCTGCTGCAGAACAGCACAGGATACCTAGAAGGTGACTGAGCTGAAATGATGATAAAAGATGAGGGGCAGAAAGCAACAGGTTGAACTGTGTTTCTGAGGGCTGGTACAATGGCTCAACTAGCTAATCTTACACTTCCAAGCACCAGCATCCCATATGGGTGCCGATTTATGTCCCAGCTGCTCCACTTCCCATCCAGCTCCCTGCTTGTGACCTGTGAAAGCAGTTGAGGAAGGACCAAGTCCTTGGGACCCTGTACCCATGTGAGAGACCTGGAAGAAGCTCCTGTCTCCTGGCTTCAGATTGGCTTAGCTTCAGCCACTGTAGCCATGTGGGGAATGAACCATCAGATGAAAGGTCTTTCTGTTTCTCCTTCTCTCTGTAGGTCCACCTTTCAAATGAAAATAAATAAATATTTAAAACAAGTCTGATCCCCTAGTACTTCAGGATGTAACTGATCTGGAAGTCAGACGGTTGCAGATTTAATTAGGAAAGAAGAGGGATATGGGTGTATGCTGTAGCAGAAGGCTCCCTGATCTGATGTGGCTGGAAACCTTCTAAGGAGACAGCTGCATGAAGACAGACACAGCAAGAATGCTGGCTGACAACAGAGGCAGAGATGGGATGGGTGCAGCTACAAATCAAGGAATAGCAGAAATGACTGGTAAGCCAGCAGAAGCTGGAGGACCAAGGAGGGTTTCCCATACAGGCTTCATGTGGAGTGCAGTTTCAGTTGACACCTCAAGTTCAGAACAGCCTCTGGGAGTATGACTTCATCAACTTCTGCTGTCTATGTCCCCACAGTTTGTGTCACCTCAATAGGACAGCCCTAGAGAACCCCTACAGCAAAAACTCTTCTAATAATTCTAAATGTAGCAATAGTTGAAAGTGTCTGTATTAAGTTTCTTAGGGTTATGACAATTACCACACTCTGGAGATGCTTAAAGCAACAGATATCATTTTTCCCCCCAGCTTAGGAAGCCAAAAGTCCAAAATCAAAGCATAGGTAAAGTTGGTTTCTTCTGGAGGCCCTAGGATAATCAGTTTGACACCTTGCTCCTACCTTCTGGTGCTTGTTGGTAACCTTTCGAGTCCTTGGGTGCCACTCTGCCTCTGTCTTTATATGGTATTCTCTGTCTTTACATGGTCTTCTTCTAAGGAGATCAACTATTGGATTTTAGCAAATTTACTTAGCCAAGTCCTTATCTCTAAATAAGCTTCCATTGTGAGGCATTGGGGTTTTGGAGATACAGGTCTAACCCCGTGTGGTATCATAAGCAAAATACAGAAAACAGGAAAAAGATGAGTATTAACATTGTACATTTGAAATGGAGACATAGGATCAAAAGGAGATGTTAATTTCGAATTCAGACATACAGATTTTATTTCAGCTGCCACTGAAACAGCAAACTGAAGACTCTGGCAAACATCTAGAAATGTTTCTGAATAGTACAGAACTACTGTTCAGAACTCAAGAAAGATGTGGAAATTACTGGAATCTGGGTGATACATGCAGCTATGGCAATTGCTAACCCTGCCATAGAATCAGAAGAGCACCAAGTACCAGCATTTCTAAAGCATAAAAATCCTAATTTAAGAGATAACTCAGGATGATGATGAACTATTTTTAGATTTTTCCAGTATTATGAGGCTCAATGACCTAGTAGTAGCAGCAGTAGTAGTAGTTACAGCAACAAAATTACTGGATGTTTACTATGTGAGAGCTATTATTTCAAACATTTTACATGTATTATTTAAGAGGTATAGCATTATACCTATTACAGAGAATAAAATTAAGGCATAGGAAGGCTACAGTTAAGCACCTTGTCTGAAGTCAGTCCACCACTCAGTGTAGGGGCCTGGATGGCAACTCCGGCAACAGAGCTGTGTCTCTGCCAACCCCTTCCCAACTCGCCCCCATCAAGTAGTTAGGTTGACCCATCATATTTAGCTATATTTAGTCCTTTTGGTTTCAACAAGAAAAAGTAAATAGAAAACAATGTGGCTGTTGAAGTGACACTCCTCTCTCAACAATGCTGCCTGGGGTTGGTTTTGTGGTGCAGAGCATTTAGCTGCCACGAGTAATGCCCAGCATCCCATCTCAGAGTACAGATTCAAGTGCCAATTGCTCTGCTTCTGATCCAACTTCTTGTTAATAAGCCTAGGAAAGCAGCAGATCATCCAAGGGCTTGGGCCCCTGCCACTTACTTGGGAGACCAGGCTGCTTTTCCTGGCCCCTGGCTCTGACCTGGCCCAAATTGGTTGCTGCAGCTACGTGAGGGGTCAAACGGTGGATAGAATTTCTCTTTCCCTGTCTCTCCCTGTCATTATTTTAATCAATAAATCAATTAATTATTTAAATACTTAAAAAAAGAACTCTGTACGTGAAAAGTTAAATCCAACTACCAACTACGAATGTGGATAAGAAAATGACTGTTCAGATGAATGACAGCTAAACTGATTTAAAAATGATGTTTTTGTGCAGCGCATATCATATGAAACTTAGTGAAATATTCTTCTGAACACAAAAATGCAGCAAATCACTATTCATACATTAAATAATACATTTTCATCAGTGAAGGTTAAAATAAAAAGTCATTCAACTCTACTATCCCACACACCCTCAAAAATCCATTATAAAGGGGCAGGTGTTGTGGTACAGTAGGCTAAGTCATAATTTGAGATGCCTGCATCCCATAATGGGGTGCTTGTTCAAATCCTAGCAACTCTAGTTCTCATCCAGGTTACTGCTGTTCTCATTCTAGTTCTCATCCAGGTTATTTATGAAAGCACATTGGAAGGTATCAGGTGATGGTCTAAGTGTTTGATCCAAGTGTTTGGGCCCCTGTCACCTATGTGGGAGACCCAAATGGAGTTCTGGGCTCCTGGCTGCAGCCTAGTCAAGTCCGAGCTGTTACAGACATTTGGAAAGTAAACTACAGATGGAAGAACTCTCCCTGTCTCTCTGTCTCTGTCTCTCTTTTATTATGCCTTTCAAGCAGGTAAGAATAAATTAAAAGAAAATTTTAAAAATCTCATTATAAGACCTAAAGCAATTTTTGCAAGAGGAATAGTACAAATGTATGCATTCAAAATCACTGTTTCCTGATAGGTTGTTTTAAATACAAATTTTCAATACAGAAAGAATAAAACATTGTGCAACTCATACAATTTAGATGGAATTATTTGGGCAGTATGTTCTCTTATGAAATAAGTCAATACTAGAAAATTCTATTTCCTAGCTTATTAGACAGTAAAAGTGGCTTTAGGGTGTGTGTGAGTGAGAGAGAGAGAGAGAGAGAGAGAGAGAGAGAGAGAGAGAGAGACACGGCAGGGAGAGGGAGAGAACACAAGTGAACAAGGAATTGTGATTTGAATGTTAACAAAAGACAAAAAAAGCAGAAGAACTTATACTGGAATAATGACAACTTGAGAATTTGGAGATGAGAATAAAATCCATCAGTAAAAACTTGAGCAAAATGAAACTGAAGCATATACATATATGTGTGTATAGATACACACATAAATCATACATACATACATATATATATATATATATGATTTGAAAAGAAGATTAATTCAAGATGAAAAAGCAACAATGGTCCATTTCTTTAAGTCCTGCCCACTCTACAGCCCAAGGCTCTATATAGCTTTCCTGACTACAATGGCCTCATTTGTGCTCTTTGTTCAGAATCAGTGCCACCTCCCTTGTCACTGTTCTGGAAACTCCAGGTGGAAGTGACTTTTCTGCCCAACCTCTTCATACCACGGATACATTTACAGTGCTGGAGGAATCCAGGATCCATCCATTGCCAGCTCTCAGTCCGAGGGAGATTTCTGCAGGGATGAGTTTAAAACACACTAAGGAACCAAATTAAAGACCCAAAGGAGAGTAGCAAGCACCTTCAGAGGTGCAGGTGACAGGGGTGTAGGAGGTGGCTATCAATAAAGTAGAGGGGAAAGCACCTTCTTCATAATTTTGCCTATAATTGGATCTACCTAAAGGAATTGTATAGCTAGTCTCTTCATAAAATGAAGAAGGTTTTGGTAATTTAAGAAATCTGTGGCACCACTGACTGCTATTATTACTATTACTATTATTATTATTACTATTACTACTACTACTAACTCTGTAAGTGTTCCGTACATTATTGAATTGGTAATGAAAATCTGGAAAGAGTAAAACACTCTGACTTCACTGACCTTTTATTTGTTTTACACTATCAAAGGCAAAAAAAAAAAAACACAACATCAAGATGATGCAGCTTTCTAGTAGTGCATGAGAGTTTGGAGAGTGACTAACTGCACAGCAATTCTGCAGAAGTGCTCAGCCACAGAAGTCAATCTCTCCTATTTCAGAGGAAGACAAGCCTAACTGATATCTTAGTAAAACAGCACCCCCTTGCCATAAATGAAAGTTTAGAGTATTAGCTATTTATGTATCGTGGGCTCTGCCAGCAAACCCCTTTTTTCCTCTCACCCCTTTCACTTTGGCATGCATCAGCCTGACTTCTAGCCACCAGTCCCTGCATTCCTTTGCCCACTAGCTTCTTTTTCGTCACCCTCTGAAACCACTTTGGTTGCCCCTGTGGCAAGCCACAAGCAACAGGGAATTATTTCCTTTCCTGCATGGTAAGAGCAGTCCTCACCTAATGATTGATGGGGGTTGATGGGTGCATACCGAATACTGCAGCTGCCCTGCACCTTGGGTGGGCTAACTCTGGTGGATACCGTGAGCAATGGGTAACAGAGCTTCCCAGCTGCATTTATAACTGGTTTCCACATTTATAACTGGTTTCATACTAATGCCATTCAGTAGCTCCCTTTCCTTTCTCTTCTTCTTTCCTTCTTCACCTCTCTTCCTGCTTAGACTCAAAACTTGTCCCCAACTTTGCTTCTAGAGGAAGTCACCGAAAGTATGAAATTTTGCATTTATAAAAACTAAAAACATTTCTAAGTAAGTCACAGGATAACTTGGAATGAAGCAAACTCCTGGCAAACCATGAATGGATCTAGAATCTCTAATGTGACTTGCAGGTAACTCAAGAGACGTCACCCAAATCTCAGAACAAAATGCAACATAATTGGGAGTACAAACCATCTGTGCCATAGCACTTTCTGTAGGAAGGAAGGATTATAAACTGCAGAGTGAAATTCAATACTACAAAATCATATAAATATAAAAAATGGCTGGAAATCATTGTCTCCAAGAGGGTCTGGCCCCAAGACATCTCCGAGCTGGCTGACACTAGAGGCACTTAAGATGTCAAAGAGGTTGGCAATAATTTATTAGTTCATCAATGGGGGGAAAGAAATGTAGCTGCCGATCTGTAAAATCACACACCCTTGAAATGGGAAGCAAAGATGGCATTGGATAAAACCTCAGTAAACAGCAGCTGCCCAGTGAGAATAGCAAAGCTGCGTGTGAGCTAATGTACCCTGGATTTATTTGCTTTGACATTTTAAAAAGGAAATTTAATTGGATTATGTCTCCTTCTAGTTTAAAAATTTCTACTGTAGTACTGGCCACCAGATGCATAAGGGGGAATGACTGGGAGCCAATTAAACTCCATGCTTCACTGAAACAAGGTTATTTTTATTCCTCCCAAGTGCAAGGCTGATAGAATCATGTTAGTAGTGATTTCACCATGTTACTCTCCTTCGCTTATCCTGAAAAGGATGTTTCTCCGGGAAATCTACTTTTTGTAGAAAAGTTCAGTAGTGCGTACAGAATAGAAATTGTGGTTTTCTTGGATTATCTCCCTTTTAATAAGGGTGACATGACCTTAGAAATAATCAAATTAGGCTGACAAAATCATAAAAGCAATTAAACTTCAGCAAATCAAATTGAATTTATTTTGGAGAAGAGGCTTTTACAAATGCTTTCTGAGATAATAAGGAGCATTCTGATAACATATGGAAACACTCACACATAAAACTGGAGATATGTATATATTCTTATTCTTTCTGCCTTTATGGAAATGTCAATATTACACAACTGCTTTTCTTCGCGCTAGATGATTTTTCAGTACAGTTGTTATCTGTGTGCGAATGTAGCTAAAAGACAGGCACAGCTTAAAAACTTTTGCTTGGAACTGCAGACAGGGCAAGTAAGTTTTCAAGAAGGCATATATGTTTTGATCTTTGATGATAGGTTTATGTGCACAATTCATGCAGATGGCATGCAATGTTTTAGGTCAGAATGGTTTCTGGAAATATCATTTCCTACTAGGCAATTGCTCTGTGTTAGGCAATTGCTATGCTTTGACCAGTTACAGTTTAAATGTAATGAGAACAGTTAATCATATTTTATTTCAACTGTTAAGTTCAATCACAAATATTAAAAGTAACTTTGCTTATCCAAAAATTTGTCATTAGCCTTTGAGTATACAATCCTCATATTTAGCAATGCCTCTCTATCTCAACTGCCTATCTACAAATTGACAATGATGTTCATTCTTGCAAGACTGTTGGGACAATATAATTTCACAAGATGATCCAAACATTAAATACCCAAAGAGAGCCTCAACAAGGGGAGTGTACCAAGATGCATCCCAAGGTGTACCCAACTGCCTGCTCCTTCCCACCATCAAAGCTATATATCATCCTGCTGTGCAGGAGAGTTTCAGTGCCAATTGCTAATGCTTTTGTAGTTATAGCACTCATAAAACAAAGCCACATCCAATTTTTCTCAGAAATGTCAAAAGATAAGACGCCAGTCGCACAGTACAAGTTATAAAGTTTATATGAGAACCCGATTTAGTGTTATTTTTAAAAATGTGACTCATGAGATTAACCAGACAAGCTCTACACAGCGGGCCCCACTCTGCCAGTTTTACAGTTGCCATCTGTGAGCAAACACAACAGCATGGAAATGGGGCCTCTAGGCCATGGCAGTGCCAGGGCAACATGCTGAGATCATAGATAATCATATAATGGAGTGAGAGTTAAGTTACAACCTCAGCGGCATATCAGGGGCTGTCAAAGGGCCAGTGAAGGAGATGACCAAGGGAGCCCAGGAGAATCCAAGCATGATAGGTGACAGTTTACACTCATCCATGTTGAAAAAATATCTCTCACCAAAAAGAAGCAGGATTAATTCAAGCTACATTAGGTATCCCATATTCTCTTTCAACTGTGCTTATTTGTTGTTGAACCTAGCTGCAACCACCTTAAATATCACTAATGGGGAGCCACATCTGAGTCTGGCGGGGATGGATCCTGACATCCAGCAAAAGGTGTCCCAGCAGATCTAGTTTGAATCTACCGTTTTCTAAGATTTAATTATTATTGTTAAACACAGATCCACACAAGCGCACATAGATACAGGGAGGGGGAGAGAAAAAAAGGGAGAGAAACAGATGGAAAGAGGGATTTTTGATTCACTAATTCACACTCCAAATAGTTACAGGAGTTGGAACTGAGCTGCGTCAAAGGCTAGGAGTCTGGAACTCCATCTGAGTAGGGTCACAAACACATGGGCCATTTTCTACTGCTCTCACAGGTGCATTAGCAGGGAGCTGCACTGGAAGTAGAAAGGGTGGGATTCAAACTAGTGCTCAGATGAGATGCAGGTGTCACAGGCGATGGCTCAGTATGCTCTAGTTAAGGGGCTTTTCTTCCTGAACTCACATCTTCATTCTAGTTGTAGGTTAGGCTGGGTCAGTCTCCATTTGCGCCGCAAGATCTATTCTCTCCCCCTTTCACTCTACTCTCTCTACTCTAAAAGGCTGACCTTTTTGGTTGTCATCACTCCCCAAACGTCCTTGCTCTATGACTTTTGGGAAGATTCAACCAATGAAAATAGTGTCAGGAGATGGGAAAATAAGAATAAGAGATGAGAGTGGTTCTTTCACTCCCTGAGCCGGACCATGGTTTGGCAGTGGGGCAAACAAAGCACCCAATAAAGTGCCTCCCTGTTTGTCCAGTCTCTGCACGTCTCCCAACCTTGCTATTCTCTGAGTGCTCCACTCTCCAGTTTGGTTCTTGTGATCCTACTTAGTCCCCTTTCAACAGGCCCTTTTGCAAATCTATCTTTGTGACCCTTTTGAGCATGCTGTGTCCAAGTATACTTCAAAAAGTGTACTTCCAGATTCCACATTACTGTGTCTTAGAGAGGTGACTTTTTAAGAAACTTCCTGATGCGAACCTATGTCCTGTGCTCCAAAAACCCCTCCCACTCACCCTGACTGAAGCCTGCAGTAATGTTCTTGATTTTTGGCCCCTCTCTGACCATCCCATTTACTACAATTAGTCAGGGTACACTGGGAAAGTGGCCCAAATTGCCATTCAAAACATTTATACTATCTATTAACAATGATGTAGATCAAGTTGTAATTGAATCCGGTAATGAGGCCTTCTGATGTTCATCAGCCAAGAGGCGCTTTAGCAAAGAGATCCTGCTGACTCTAACATTCAGCCCAGAAGTAAAGACATGTGGATCCTGAGCAGTGACCAGTGCCAGTAACTAGCAGAGAGCTGTCCATGGCATCTCTGTAACTTTAGCCAGAGCCTGTCTGGCTCACATCCTGGGGAATTGTGTAGCCTCTTAATCCCATGTCTACTTGGTCCTTGCTTCTATATGGGAACTCCATCTGTCATTCTGTTTACAAAGGACTGCAATCTTGCCACTTTACCCTCAGAACCAAGGTGTTTTCACAATCTAGTGGATCTTGCACTGAAGCTCAGCACATGACTTTTGGTTATGGCAGACCCCCCAAATGTTGGATAGCCTCCAAATTGTGAGAGGTCTTCTCTGACCAACTGGGCTCTAAGATCCTACATATCCCATTGGAATCCACCACAGCCTTTGCTGGCATAACCACCCTGATCACTTCCTATTATTATAAGTAGAAGTTCAAACAACAATGGAGGAGCAGGGCTGGGGAGGAAGCTGTGTTACATTGCCAGGCTCCTAGTTGACATCAAGACCACCAACAGAGGATTCCAGAGTTCCTGCTTGCTCAGCTATGAGGTACCATCCACAATTCCCTTGAGGAATTTAGTAATCCATTCATGGATTGCCACAGCTACAGAGATGTCTTCCCTGAAAAGATGTACAATGTCCAAGCCACAAGGATAAAGGCCATGCTAGCTCCAGAGATCCCTAGGGATCAGCTAAGGCTGCCTTTGGGACTGCACTGCACCTCAGCCTCTCGTTTTCCCCACTCTGGTTTCCTCCCCTGACCTTCCATCAGAGCTGATCCCAAGGATATGGAAGAATAAGTGATCGTGCAGGTTGGACCCCAACAGCCTGCTGAAGAACCAAATACATGACAAGTTCGGACGCCAAAGTGGCCCAGGGCATTAGTTAGTAACATTTAAACATGTTTACCTGGTTTGGTAGAGTATAGACTTTTTGCTAGTGATCCTATTATGGGCGGTATGCAACACTATGCTCAACTCATTGACACTCAGTACTTTTCCATGAGCTCACAGGCCTACTAGTAACATTCCCCAGCTAGACTATATCCTCTTTATGCCACAGTGACAAGTTAAGCTTCCCCAGAGTCCTGTAGGCTCTGGAATCTGGTTATATTTTCACTATTGGCTAAATCGATCAGGTACCATATTGCACCAAGTATTTGCAACTGGTTAAAAAAGAGTGACCTCTGACAAATGCTCTCCTGCAGATTGAGACATTTTTACACTTGGCCAGAAGAACTGATAAGATCCTATGACTGAAGTTCTTCTTATCAGAAATCAGTAATAATTGGAAGAGTCTATAATTATTGAAGTACAGGTTCTTTCTGAAGTGATCTTCCTGGCCTAGAGCTGTTCTAGCACTTCCCAATAATGAGAGAATCACCCATCTTTGCCTTAGAAGGGACTACACAGGGTCCAGCCTCCTACGTGAGGGAGGAGAGGCTTCTCCACTTTAGGCAGAACAAGAGTTTAGCTAACATTTAAGCCCTTACAATTGACAGGTAGTGTAATATACATATACAGACCCACTGAATACTTACTCAACCCAAAAGGGATGGGGTACTACTCTTATCTCCATTATCTGAAGTGCAGAAGCTTGAAAGGTTGAGTAGCTCATACAATTAGTCGGACAACAGAGCTGCTGTTAGTTACATAATAAAGCCAGGGATTTAACTTCAGGGCCTACTGCTCTATGCTGCCTCTCTAACACACCACTGCTAAGTAACTGTGCCAGGTGACAAAGCTAGGAAGTGAGGAAATGGGGAGGGGTGGCTACAGGGAAAGTGGATCTCTGCCTTTCCCATGTAATGACTCCCTTTCTATTGTAGGTAATGGTTGCTTTGCAGGTAGTGAAATCAACTCCATAGTTTACAAGCAACATTTTAAAAAGAGAAGGAGGTGGGGCAGGGGAGGGAGAAAACAAAAGGAAGAGAAAGGGAAAGAATCGCTCCTACTGTATCACACGTTTCAAGTGTTATTTTATGAAACTTTATTTTATGAAACATTATATGAGGCAGTTTCAAAACATTCATAAAAATGGAATTAAAAGATAATGTGCTTTTCCACAGATTTTTCCAAACTCTCTCATATGTGCATGCTGGGTTGTCAAGAGCAAAATGTTTTTAACTATACATTATAGAAAAAAGATTTTCACTCAAACTCCACAGTCATCAGGAAAGTAAAAAAGTAGCAAGACAATACAAATTTTCAGAACTAAAAATGTTGCAACAACTTGAGAAATGGCTAAATTACTGCAAACCCACTTTACAGCTATTAAAGAATAGTTTAGGTCAACACATATTAAACTAGAAGAACTTCCCATAATATTGCAGATGAATCTGTTAAGATATTTTTGCACAAAAATATGAAATAGCTGATGTGAAGGTAAATATTTGAGTGGTATATTTGATGGAACAGAATAGGAGAGAGATAAATAGAAAGGAAAATAACATCAGAGTCAGCTGCTAAATAGTCAAAGCAAGTATGAGTATCATTGAAAGTCCCAAAGGAAACAGAACATATGGAAACTATGAGAACATTAAATGAAAGGGTAGACCACCACATCTATCATTTTTATACCTAAAAACCCACAAGGATAAGACTTAGAAGGCTACTGGTTGGGAATCTGATAGTAGTTAAGATGCTACTTGAGGCATTGGATGGGTTTAGACCACAGTTCCTCTCTCAATTCAGTTTTTTGCTAATGTGCACCCTGGGAGGCAGCGGTGACAGCTCAAGTTGCTCGGTCCCTGGCACTCAGGTTTGAGACTCAAATTGAGTTTTGTGATCCTAAATTTGACCTGGTCCCAATTATTATATTATATCTGGAGAGTGAACCAGCAGATGAAAGAAATCTGAATTAAATTGTAGCACAAAAATTGAATCAAAAAGTTACTTAAATTAAAATACAGGATCAAGTGGTTCTTATGATCGCATCCTAGATTTTAGTTAATTGAATTCAATAGCTTCGATAATAATTATCCTAAAAGAAGATGCTTTTCTTTTTATTCTTTTCAATAAAACAGACATGAGTTAAAATGTACTCTCCCATCTCTAAAATAGGAGCAATACAAGTACTGATCTGTGAGGATTAAGTGAGAATATTAAGATTCTGAGATCTCAAAAAGGCAACTGGCACACAGTAAACACGTGGCTTGCTGTTACCAGGGTGGTGATGGGCCACAAAGAGCCTGCCAGTAGGTCACCTGTCTTGAGTCCCTCTCTCCATGCCACTTGCCGTTCAATCAGACAAGCTCCCTGTAGACATCGCTCTCATCCTCCTCCTTTGTCAATGGCCTTCATATTTGAAGCCAGTATTAATATCTTACCCTTAAAGGTATCTCCAGCCTCATCCCTCACCACACTTTCATTTAAACCATATCCATCCATCCTGGTTCTATGTGAGTACCAGGCCTGTCCCATGTCCCAGAGAACTCTGTTGGCAATGCCTATGCCATAGCATGTCACATTTTTTGTCTTGCCAATTTATACTAATCATCATTGCAATGTCAAGGATCACTTCCCCTGACAATATTTCCTGTTCCCCTGGTCTTATTTACAAGCAGCTCCCTCTTTGTCCCATAGTAAGCCATGTAAGCTGTATCATGAGTATACTCCAAATTATCTGTGTATTGATGCCTCCATTAGTATGAAGCTTCTCAAAAGTAACCAGCGTGATTTTCATCTTGGAACCTCATGACAGAGCAGAGAAGTTGATAGTTAATCCTGATTTGTCTGAGGATTAGTTTTTATAAATGAATGAGGTAACTTAATGGA
Source organism: Ochotona curzoniae (assembly GCF_017591425.1). Lineage (NCBI taxonomy): Eukaryota > Metazoa > Chordata > Mammalia > Lagomorpha > Ochotonidae > Ochotona > Ochotona curzoniae. Next base: position 11,429,241 of record NW_024465023.1, on the reverse strand, counting down.
CCCAAAGTCACCCAGCTAAATAAGGTGTAGAGTCAGCTCTGTCTGACTGTAAAGGCTACCACTGTTCTCTACTCATCTGGAAATTCTAAGGCTGCCCTTTATACTCCTGAGTAGCTGCAGGCCTGGGGGAACTCTCAGAGTTACTAGATCAGTTTAGGCCAGAATGAACTGGCAAGCAGAGGCTGGGAGGAATAAGTGCTTCTTTTCTGGAACTATCCACCATATGACATTTGCTTTATCAAGGGACTTTCCCAAGAAAATCAATTTCTGGAGCATGTTAAAATACAAACAAACCACCACCCACCCACTCGCTCCTTAAAGACAATTGGTCCAAAGAGATCTTGGAGAATTTAGACAATTCCATAACGTTGAGAGCATCATCTGATCACATGAACTTTGTTTTCCATAATTGAGCATTTTTCTACTGACTTTTTACTTTAATTTAGCTCCACTGTGAAATGCATGTCCCCATATGCTATTGTTTCACCCATGGCAAACCTGTGCGCGAAGCCACAGCTACACTGGGGATTCTAGACGCAGGACCACTTGAGATTTGTTATTGCGGCTTATGATGATATTACCAGAATCCCTTGTTAACAGTGTTTATGTCTATGTATAGCTATAACCTATTATCCTATTTTCCATATAATTGGATGGGACTGAGATTAAAAAAAAATTCAGCTGTATAAGAAAGGTTGTGCTCTTACAGAGCAGATGTCCCCTCAGCATGGAAAGTTGATTAGCCTTTAACACAAACACCACCCCCCCAAAAGTTAGACTTTTTTTTTATTGTAGACTTCTTTCAAAAAGCATTGGTGTGAGTATTTTGCATCAAAGAATACTTTTTGAAAAAGATTTATTTATTTTTATTGGAAAGGCAGGTTTTCAAAGAGAAGGAGAGACAGAGAAAGACTTTCCACCCAGATTCACTTCCCAAATGGTGCAATGGCTGGGACTGAGACAATCTGAAACCAGGAGATTCCTCTGGGTCTCTCATGTAGGTTCAGGGAACCAAAAACTCGGGCCAACCTCTGTTGCTTTCCCTTTCCCAGGGAATAAGCAAAAAGTTGGATGGCAAGTAGAGCAGCCAGGATATGAAACGGTCACCACATGGGATGGCACTTGTAGCTAGAAGACTGGCTTGTTGAGCCACCAGAATTGCACATATTGAAGAACAATTAAAAAAAAAAAGCAGGGGGAAGATGTTCAAAATGCAAGGGAGGAGCTCAGATCATGGCACAACTGGTTAGGTCTCTACCTGTGACACAGAAATTCCATAAGGATGCCAGTTCAAGTCCTAGCTGTTCTACTTCCAATTCAGCTCCAACTAATTGTCTGAGAAAAGTTGCATAAGACACCTGAAGTGCTTGGGCCCTGCCACCCACATGAGAGACTTAGATGAAGCTCCTGGCTTCCATCTGGCCCAGCCCTAGCCATTGAGGCCATCTGGGGAGTGAACCAGCAGATGGAAGTTCTCTCTCTCCCTCTCTCTCCCTCCTCCCCCGTTTCCTCTGTGCATATGTCTGTCTGTCTGTCTCCCCTCTCCCTTCAGCTCTTTCAATAAATAAATCTTTTTAAAGAAATGTTCAAGGAAGATAGCCATAGTTAGTTTGTAAGACTGGCAAAAACTTTACCTCTTTAAGGAATGATTCTGCTGTCAAATTAGGCATTGGAGTCAATCTCCAGTTTAGGATTGTGAAAAATGTCTTGTAATTTACTTGTTTGTCACTATCTTCAAACCTGAAAATAAAATTAAAATATGTGAATTGACTCAATCTATAGAAATCAGGACCAAAATGTCATTTAAATTTGACTGTGAAAATATGTGATTATGGCTGGTTCAATAATGACAGTTTTTGAATTTCTTAATAGTTTATTACTTACTTCTGATTTTCCAGAAGGCAATTTTTTTGAGAGTGGCGATTCTGCTTGTATAATTCACTAAAATATCCCCCAGTAGGTAGATCAATACTGGCACTCAGCAGGTGTTCAATAAATTAGTCGTCCAATTGCCAGAAAAACTATTTGCATACACCTCTCAGTATTTTTGGTTAAGAATGTTTGAAGTTCTTTTAGTCTAATAGGTGATTTGACTTCTTAAATTGTACTTTTTAATCTGCAGGTCTTTCAAATATATAAGGCAAGCCTAAATTCAGTTTGTCTACTAGTGTATTTTAGAAAGAATAAAGACCATCTTTATCATTTACAACTTAGCCATTAAAAATTTAGGGTTGGTGAGATACACATTTGCTGTCATGGCAATATGTTCTTGACATATTATTGAGTGGAAAGAAGGTTATGAAATAGTGTGGAGGGTTAGGATCCCACTTAAGGTTTGTATTTATATAAAAAAGGCACAGAACAAAATCCAGTAACAACACACTTATATATTAAGAACAATTATTTCTGGGGAAAGAGGCTATGACTGTTTCTTTTTATTCAGAATTTTATCTACTGAATTATTGAAACTTATAACCAGAAACAATAATGCTTCATGTTGAAAACAAAAACCAAACGATTATCCTGCACCATAAAGTTATAGGTCAGATATAATGAATCTTTGATCATGACTTCTTAATTATGGACACTGGCTCAAATTCACTCTCAACCATAACAGAGTTTTGGACAATAAGATTCAATACTTTCAACGTGATTGTTATAATCATTAAATACAAAGTATTTCTTTGTGGAATGCCTTAATATCATTCTGCCAATTTTAGTTACTGATCATCAAGGAAATTACAAAGCTAGCTACTAACACATTATTCCCAGCATCATACTCCAGGGGTCTGCCTTTAAAACAATAAAATCATAATGTATCAAAATGTTTCCCCTTTTTTCTTAAAGTATTAAGAAAATAATGGCTCATATTTGTAAACTAATAAAAAAATAGCAATAAATCACATGTTACAAATTGAAGTCACAAAGAGTTATCAGTCTAAACAAAGTAGAATAAACAGAGTGACCAGAAAAGGGGAAGAGGAATTCTATAATTCTTTTGTGTACATTTTCTTTGGCCAAGGACTCCAGGATTCAACTCTGATATGTTGCCCCCTACCACTGTTTACTGCTGGAATTTTGGCTCACTTGTCACTTCAGTTCCTTTAAAGGAATATGCTGTTTATGGAAATACTTGCAGCCAAAATGCAGGGCCATTATTTCTTTTATTTGTGTATGCTTTGGGATGGGGAGGGGGAAGAGTTAAAGCTCAATCAATTAAAGAGGTCTGGTAAGAAACTTTCCTTTAACATGGAGCCTTGAAGAAAGTTATTTTCTTATACTTGAGTAAGACCTGAGGTCAAAAGACTGAGACCATGAGGAACCTTTGACTTTTACTCTCAGGAAAAACAAGGCCCACTGAAATATATTGTACAGAAAAGTTACAGGACTTGCAATGGTTTGAATGGTCATGTGGTCATGCATCTCCAAAATTCTACTCATAGGTTGAAAACTAATTACTGAGCTGATGAGATTTAGGGGACAGGGTGCAACAAGCTATGGGTGATTAGATCCTGAAGGAAGAGATCCCATAGAGCTCCCCTGCTCCTTCTGCTAAGTAAGGATACAGCCAGAAGGTGCCATCTATGAACTAGGAAGCAGAGAGGCCTCATGAGACACTGAATATGTAGGCACCTTGATCTTGTGCTTAGCATTATCTAGAGCTGTGAGAAATTTCAGTTGCTTTTAGAGCTACCACAGTATGGTGTGCCATTGCAGTAGAATGGACTTTACATACTTATCATTCAGACACAGACATGCAGAAGTGGTAAGGGCAATTAGCAGTCCCCTGCAGTAATCCAAATCATGGATAGAGGTGGCTTAGATGAGTGGGGTGGCAGCAGAAAGCAGTGAAAGAGAGGCCAATTTTGAATATACCTGCTTTTAAAGTTTTTATTATTTTTTCTTGAAAGGCAGACAGATCAAGAGAAGACAGTGGGGGAGAGGGAGGAGAGAGATCTCCCACCTATCTGCTGGTTCACTCTTCCAATGCTTACATCAGCTAGGGCTGGCTAGGATGAAGTCAGGAACCCAGAATTCAACCCAGACCTCCATGTGGTGGCAGGAACCCAAGAACCTAAACCACTACTCAGGATGTACGCCAGCAGGAAGCCAAAATAACAAAGGGAGCTGGGAGCTGAATGCAGACACTCTGACATGGCATATGGACGTGCCAAGTTCCATCCCAATCGCTGTGCAAAGTATCTGCCTCAAGTTTGAATATATCTTGAATATAAGATCCTTAAAAGATTGTACATAATGTATTTTGGAAAAAGAGAAGAGAGCAGAGGGCAGGAGAGAATTTACAATTTACAATGACTCCAAGGCTTTGCTTGATTCATCGGTAAGAAGAAGCTCTCCAAAGATGAGAAAGGTTCCAAGAGCCATAAGCAGAAGGTATAATTCCAAATTCAAGTTTGTATGCGCTGCATTTTGATTGGAGATAAGCAATTGAGGCTATGAGTCTGAGATTCCAGCAAGAGGTCCATTTGAGGATATAAATGTGGGAATCATTATCGGTACAGACTATGTTTAAAGACTGGGAGTCTTGATGAGATTACGAATGAAATAAATTACTATGTCTATTTTTACAGTGCAGAAATTTGTTGGAAAATATACACCCTATCAGTTGCAGGAGGTAATTAATCCTAGAGGTTTCAGAAATGGCATATCCTAGTAATGTGAGAGCCAGTCAAAAGCCTACCACATAGATCTAGAGTCACATCAGACTTTGCATCTCAAATACGATCCACTAAGCAGTCTCATGGGTTTAATCATCACACAGATCCATCCACTTCTCTCCATCTCTTTCACTATCCACTAATTCCAAGCCACTATCACCTATCATCTCAATTAGCAATAGCTTCATATCTTGGCCTATGTAATCTTTTTTTAAAGTTTATTTTATGCATTTGAAAGAAAGCCAGATTTTGAGAGGCAGAGAGAGAAAAGCTTTCATCTGCTGGTTCATTTCCCAAATGCTTTCAATGACCAGGGCTGGTCCAGCCTAGAACTTCATCTGGGTCTCCCACATGGGTGGCAGGGCAGTATCTGGGCCATCTTCTGCTGCTTCCCTGGCACATTAGCATAGAGCTGGATCAGAAATGCAATGGGCCCACCACAGTAGCCTAGTGGCTAAAGTCCTTGCCTTGCATGCACCAGGATTCCATATAGGTGCCGCTTCTAAATCTAGTGGCCCCACTTCCCATCCAGCTCCCTGCTTGTGGCCTACGAAAGCAGTTAAGGATGGCCCAAAGCCTTGGGACCCTGCATCCACATGGGAGACAGGAAGAAGCTCCTGGCTTTGGATTGGCTCAGCTCTAGCTGCTGTGGCCATTTGGAGTGTGAACCAGTGGATGGAAAATCTTCCTTGCTGTCTCTCTCTCTCCATAAATCTGACCTGCCTTTCCAATAAAAAGAAATAAATATTTAAAAAAAGTAGTTCAGTGCCCTGGGACTAGAAATAGAGCTAATTGGGAATGCTGGTGTCCCCAGCAGTAGCTTCACCTACTGTAGCACAATGCTGGCCTCTGTCAATTTTTTCTTGCCTTGCTGTAGACCAGTCTTTGCTTAAGTGATCTAAAACATAGGCCAGATTAATGACTTCCTTGTTTGCATTATTTTGGTGGTTTCCTAACCTGCTTAGAACAGAACCTAAATTGTTTATCAGGGTGTACAAAACTCAGCCTGCTAACCTCTTCTGAAAACTAACATCTTGCTTACAATGTTTCAGTTACACTCATATTTTTTTTTTTTGGATTTTTTTTTGACTCCCTGATCACACCAAAAAAATTCCCCCCAAAACAAAGCACTCACATTTTCTGGTCTGCTATGGTTTGGATGTGGCTTGTTCCCCAAGAGTCAAATGGTTGGGAATTTGGTCCTCAGTGTGGTGATGAGGGGACTTTGAAGAGGTAATGGTACAGTGGGAGGTTTCTTAGATCTCTGGGGTGTTACCCTAAGAAGGGATTACAAGAGCTGTCATTGGACCCTCCTTTGGTTCTTACAAGAGTGACTTGTTACCAGAGTAAGCCCAGGAACCAGGGTGTGTTGTTGTGAATGATGCTGCTACATATGATGTTGTCATTTCATACGGGCGCTGGTTTGTGTTCTGGCTACTCCACTTCCAATCCTGCTCCTTGCTAATGCACCTGAGAAAGCAGTGGAAGACAGTCCCTGGATGAACCACGTGGCTCTGCTGGCTCAGTCCTGGATGTTATAGCCAACTGACAGATGAAGGATCTCTCTCTTTCTTTCTTTCTTTCTCTGTAACTCTATCAAATGAATCTATCAATCTCAATTATAATTTAAAAAGAGTGATTTTAGCCTCTGAATCATTTTCTTGGGGTGTGATCTCTTCCTCCCATGTGTGCTCCTGACACACTGTGTGCTCCTGACACACTGTTGTGCCACCTGCCAAAAGGGCCTCTCCAGAGTTGAGTGATGCCAGCCCATGCCCTTGAAGCTCCATAACTACATGCTAAATGAACTTCTTTTCCTTACAACATTACCTGACCTCACATATTTTGTTATGGTAAAGAAAAGAGACTAATGTATACATAGTCCCTTTGTCTGGAAAGTCTCAACTTAAATGTTGTCTCCTTATAAAGATCTTCCTGAAGTTCCTCTTAGCCAAAGCCCTATGCTGAGTTTCAATTTGTCCCAGATGATGACTTTGGAACTTATAGGAAAATCTCTGAATGTCATCACAGGCAAGTTGTATTACTGAGCTTTTTGTTACCACCTGCTCTGATGTCTACTCATGCTTACCTGGTACCTCCTAACTCCAACCTTATTCTCTGGCCATCTCATGACATGACAGCCTTGATACATCTAACCATTTACCTGTGTAAAAGGGTATTTGTGAATGATATTTCTGAATCAATTGATGTCTGGAAGGATCAAAAACTATAAATGAAACTGTACAGGGTTCAGAAGTGATAATTTTCTTTTAAGGAAAAAAAATGGAAGATTCATTTTCCCCAAATTCTAGAGCCAAGTTTAAGACCTGAGGTAATATGGCTTAGTTTTTCTTTTCTGTCTTATCTCAGAGGACGTAAGTATATGTAGGAATTTCTGCCTCCGCACCAACTGGTGTACAAGGAGGAAAAGAACTAAGAATCTTTCAATTAAAAGCTATAAAATTAATTGTTGTTTCTATGAAAAATAATCATGATGGATCAATCATAAATATTTCTCCCCCTTTCTCCTGAAATCCTACCAAAATGATTGCAAAGAAATAAAAAATAGGCTTTAACCTACAATGACAGAGATAGCTAGAAAAAAAGACAATAGCAGAAAAGAGATCTCAAAATTTTCAGTAAGATGAAAAGATGAGGTAGAGCTGTAGAATGGAAGCTGTGCTCTTCCCACATGCTGGGGTTGGGGGGAACACTTAGAGACAACACAATGTGACCCACAAAACTTCAGAGCCTCAACAACTTCAGGGCTTCAATAAAAGCAGTTGCCAACAAAAGCAGAAACAACTTGTGGCACTGAAAACATTGCCTCAAAATGGGAATAAAGAGCAACTGGAGCCCCAAGCATTCCGTCCACACTGTGTTCCTCTCTTGTTCTCCAGAGAAATTCAACTAATGAAGCTCAATCTCAGGCAGATGAAATCCAGTGGAGTGCAGAGAAGTTTCTACACGAATTTTGAATATTCTCAGCCCCTTTCCTTTCCCCTTCCTGTTTATGCTAAAACTCTGCCCCCTTCTCCTATTCCACCTTCCTCCTCCTACCCTAGCAGAATTCAGGATTCTTCTCTGAATGGTTCTAGAGAAATCTCCAGATTTCTAATGAAAAGTAAGGCCTCAGGGGCTGAAAATCATTCTAATCAGTAAGATGTGATCTTCACTCCATCCTAAAGGGTCAAACATTAAAGACAGAAGCAAAAACAATGAAACAAAAAAGAACGAGAGAAACAAAGACCATTCAAGGAACAGAGGGAAAGACATGAAAGGATATATATATATATATTGCCTTGAAAAGAGAACAAGAGAACAGAAGAGAACAAAAAGGACCATCTGGACTAAAACAATCCTCTTAGACAATTTTTTTAAAGATAGTAATAAAAAGATACAGTAAACTCATTGCAATATAAAACTGAAGAAATCTATTTGCAAATATATCAAAGAAAATGAGAAATTTGGAGAGAGAAAATTATGCGCATTTTAGAGATCTATAATCTTGATAGGAATTCTCATAAATCAAAAGTGGAATGGAGGAAATTATTAAGTAATTAATAGAAAGCTCAGAAACAAAGGACAGAGTCTTCAAACTAAAACAGTCCATAAAATGTTTAGGCACAACCCCCCCCCCACCCCTGCAACACACATATAGCCCTATCATGAACTTTTAGAATATCAAGGATAATCACCAGATCTTAACAATATCCAGAATGAACAACTAATAGTGGGAAATAGTACTATGAAAATATTCTCAATCAGCATAATGAAAAGTAAAGAGTATCTTTAAAAAAATCAAGAAAGAGCAGCATGTATGCTATTTAAATGTCTATAGAGGCTACTAGAAGGTTTCAAGTAGCAGCTTCTTGCAAGTGGATCTGAGAAGTCTGGAGGAGGTGGTCCAATGGAATAAGATTTTTTAGAAGGATTTGATCATACTTAATTATCAGTGTGTACAGGTCTAATAATGTGTAAAAAGAAGATGGTCCCTGAAATATGCTTTCCCAGGCTGTAGCAAAGGAGTGCCATTCACAAGCAGCCCATCCATGAGGAGTTAGTCTCCTAGGGTTCTTCCCTGCTCCTACACACATAGACTCTTCCTCTGGGCCTGCTGGGAGTGAGGTTTTTCAATACATTATTTGCTAGTAGATACATTTGGTCTAGTTTTCCCTATGCTCGCTAGTTGAGGTTAAAAAAGAGAACCAGAATACAAAGAAGTGCTCTGGCCCTAACATTAGTACAGGTTGGAGGAGAAGGAGGCAGAGGATGCACTTGAGAGCTGGAGAAAGATTGGGAAATCTAGAGAATGAGAACAAGAAACCAAATCAGCACCTCAATTACCCTGATGGCCATCTCTTCTGTCCTCCAACACCAAGGCCTCCTTCTTGTCTCATGACTAGAGGTATCATTTCCCAAATCCTAGCCATGCTTTCCAAAAATGTTTTTTTCATGGCTCTGGATCACATGGAAAACAGAGCTCCTTATTTCATGGTCATGCTATGCTCTCCATCAAAAATATGATCTTGATTTGCCACCTGAGTCCCCTACTTCACTTCTCTACAAATGACATTTGGCTCTCACTAGAGCTCTGATTCATGGTCAAAGGATGAAAATTTGCCACTCTGGAGGAAATTTATTTAAAAAAAGGGCTTTGAAGGCAATTCCAAAGAAGAACTTTCTATGGCAACATTGTTGGATTCTGTGCACAGCCTTCCAGGGTGACTGCCCTAAAGGGCAACACTAATTCTGGCTTTTAAGCATTTTTATGCTTGTTAAAAAGTCAGTCTCCTTGCTTTCAAGTCCCAGCTCACAGTGTTAAAGTGTTTTCCTAAAGCCTCCATAAATTCTTCTTTCCCTTTGATACTTGGGCAATCCACCATTTCCTTCACTACACAAACTTAAGAGATGTGTTTATGGAAGAAGGGGGAGGGAAAGGTGATTTCTCGGATTCCTCTTGAGATAATAATGACCCCCAAGCAGGCTTTCCAATGCCTTGCTAGGTGGGAGTTCTTAGAAGTGAGTCTGATCTGACATTTGACTGATGTTCGGGCTCCCCCTCCCAAATATGATGAATGGCTTGCAAACTGCAGCAGCCATCCATCTCCTTGCCATGGGGAATAATGGCAAGCTGCTTTATTTCCACCCTCTAAAGAGGGAAAAGGCTCAGTGACAGCTGTATTTTGCTCAAGAGGAACCTGCTTGTCCTCTTGTTGCATAGGCCACCACATCACTCTGGAGAACAGGCTGGAAGGGAGGGAGGATAGCAAAGAGTCACTTTCGACTCATTTAATTGTATGTGGTGTCACTTCATTACCCAGCCAACCTCGGGGTGTACCCCAAAAGACCTAACCAAAGTCTTCAAGGCCAGACACTTGGTAGAAGCAGTAGAGTTCCAGGTTACTATGTAAGTTTGGTCACAAAAACTGGTGCGAATGGTTAGTGAAACAGCACTGTACAAGCTGCCCATGGATAACTGGTTATCTCAAAAGAGCCAGACGTGGTCATGATTTCAGCTCTGATGTCCTTGATGAGGTAGGTCATGGCTGCTGGGCATGGGTCGTACAGGTGATCAATGCTATATCGGGCCACGTGGTTTGGGATTTGCTTAAAAATTAATTCAGCTACAAATTACCTTATACTTAAAAAGGTAGAAAGTATACAGATGGGTGGCTATGTGTACACCACACAGGGAGGAAGAGGCGAGAAGGGAGAGAGAAACCAAGACAGAGAGGCACAGAGAAAAAGAGCATATCTCTGAAAACTTTGCCAATGAGCCTAATTCCCATGGCTCAACAAGTGCCATGAGCTAGGTATTGTTGGGTGAAATCACATGAGTCTAAATCCTAGCCTCAAGGAGAGGGCCAAGGGGCACTGCTGGGTAAAGCATAATGAGATGATTTTAAAACCCTGTTAATGTTTTCCATTTTAACCGATCTTTCTGGATGAGGCACCAGCTCTCTTGGGAGGCCAGTTCTAAGGCATTCCATGGAACCCAAAGCCAGCTATAAAAGACTGGCTTGAGGCAGGGCTGCTGGGGGGAAAGAGTTGTGCTTGAATTTACAGCTATTCTAAGTCTAGATTCAGAAGGCCACACAGTTAAGGAAGAAGGCCACCTCTTTATTCCTCAGATGCCCAAGGGACAATTTAGAATAGAATGATCCTAGAATTCACTCCATCTCTCATGGTTTGAGAATTTTTTTTTTTTTTTTGCTTCTTGTTACTGAGGAACATTTATGTCCAAAGAAAGGCTCAGAGGGGTTGAGTAAATGTGCAAGGTCACATAGCCAGGAAACTGCAGTGAGGTGCCAGAGCTGGGGCACACCAAGCCTATGCTTTTGACCCCAGGCACAAGCCGAGTCTCTGAAGCTGCAGAAGTAAGTAACACACAGCCCTCACCCCTAGGACCTCAAATGGAAGCCAAGGCTTAGCATATCTTAGAGAGTTGTTGCTATAATTCCATCAGAGACTCCCATTGGCCTGGAGCACACTCTTTAAGTGGGACTCTTCATACCATGACGTTTGAGCTTATGAGATGGAGAATAATGTCTACCATCAATTAAAATGTACCTTTTAATATGCTCAAGAATTTACCAAAGGCCCTTAGTGCTATGTCAATACAAAGTGTCACTCCTATTATTAATGGGTAATAGTTATGACACAGAACATGCAAGTTTGGTGCCCTGTGCATTAGTGAAATGAATTTGTTTGGTAAGTAAAATGACCTCATACCGGCTCCCAGCACAGACTGACAGAAGCTAGAGTAACAGGGTTGCAAAAAGATTTTGAAGTCCTGATCCTAGCTTTGCTCATTCTGCTAAGAAAAGGACCTAGCTGAACTTCAAGAACAATGAGAATGGAGGAAGGAAATCACAGGAATAAAAGCATAGTCAGGAGGTGACAATCACTGGGTGAAAACAAAGTATCCAACCCTTTTAGTCATCTTCTTTGTAATCTCCTAAACTGGACTCACACAGCTCCACAGCTGCCCAGATCTATCCCAAGACAGGTAGAACTATCCCTGTGCACAGTGTGTGGTGAACAAAATCAACAAACTCCACGCCTGCCTCCCATGGGAGACTGCTAGACGTCAGAGGGGGCTCTGGCTTGGCATGCCATGCAGAGGGCTGTGCAGAGCACGACTCTGGTCAAGGCGCTGTAAAGCCCTGTGGAGTCTGTAGGGAACAATAAGAATGCAGCATTTAAATGTAAGTTGCAGGCTGATGGGTCCATTAGGAATTAGGGCAGTCTTTGAAAGGAATCTGCAGAGATGATGCAAAACACCAAGCATGTGACCCAAATCGTGGCAGGGCATATTGGAGGGAGAGGGGAATGGGAATGAGACATTTCTAATCTGATTAGTCTGAAGTTTCCCCTGAGTGTGGAGAAGGGTCATTGCACAATTAGAAGCAGAGTTAGACTGAACATAGTCGGCAGAGCAGTGGAGAGGGCTGACCTCCTCCAAGCCGAGCTGGGATTGGAGGCGGATGTGTCCAGAGATTGAGGCAACTTTGAAGCAAGTTGTGGAATGGTCTGTTCACATTTAATATCAAATCGTAAAGGCCAAGACAAAAGAGTCTGCTGAGAGAATGAGAGGCTGGTGACTTGGTGGCCTCAGTGCTGGATGAGAAACATCTAGGTCCTCCAGAGGCCAGGCTCCCACATTACTGGACTTTCCAGGACAACTTGTCCTCAAGCCCATCCAGAGATAATCTAATAAACATCTGCAGCTTCCGGACTCGAAGACAGCTTAATGTGTGAAAGACATGCAGCTCCAACTGTTGAAAAACAAGGCTTCTACTAATCTAGGCAGACACAGTTTTTCTCCAGTTCTTTTCTAAGTCAGAGTATGTGGAGTATGGTCCCTTACTTAACCTGTTCTCCTATACTTAGCAGCCTAAATGTCCACAAAAGATACAATAAAACAAACAAAAAGAGCTACTTGAAAATTAGAAAAATAAACCAAAAGGTTAATGTTGGAATAAAAAAGCAGAGATTTCACTGAGCCAGACTTTACATATGCTCTCTTTGGACCACCAGTAGGTATTCACCATTATCTTATTCCAGAGGTAAGGAGTTCTGGCAAGTCAGACTAATTCACGAGATGACACAGCTAGTATGTGAATCAGAGAATAAAAGAAACCAAGTGAGTATGGTGTGCGCGTGTGTTAAACTGTCAAGAAGTGACAATCCTTTGTTACAGGTGGAAAATCAAGCAGCAGCATCTGTCTTCATCTGAACAGACCACAGGTCAAGGCACAACCTTACAAGCCAAAGCACAAAAGGAGAAACATAAACAATGAATGCTATGAGAGGCCTTAGCAGGAGAGGATCACTCCAACCACCCAGCAGGCAAATGAAAAAGGGCTCCAGCAGATGTGGTACCACTTGAAAATGGGTCTTGAAAGAAGAGCAAGCTAATTGCAGGGAAAGAAAATTGGAAGCCATTACCTGCTGAAGAAATAATGACAATGCAAGAATGTGGGAAGATAGGAGATACTTGTGGGAAATGCGAAAAAAAAAAAAAAACACGAGAAACAGGAAGGGCAGTTTTAGGGATGTGCTAACTCTTTGGAGAGCTCCTACCCCTAGACATGCCTAGTTCACTACAGGTTCTCAATACCAGGATGACCTACTTATCTCTCACACAGCTGCTAGGAAACAAAAGCAAACATAGTTAAAACACCTTTTCCTTTCTTCTTCCCTAAGCCCTATGATAGAGAAGCACTTTCAAAGTCAAAGAGTTCTGTCTTCTCTTAGGGAATAAACTGACACCACTGAAAGAATGACCTGGTGATATTTTTACTTAGAAGGTACTTAGTGGCAGTGTGGAAAAAATATAGACTTAAAATGCAGAGACCAGTGGCAGTAATACCAACACAGAGGCCCTGTAAGGGTCAAGAAGAAATGTGGATCAGAAGAAGATAGTGGGACTGGACTGGGGAGATTCGATGCAAGCATGTGCAAGGAGGGAAAACTGTCAGGGAATTCTGATCCACGGACTATTTGTAGACATAATTCAAAATTGTTAGCAAGAGAGGAATACATGAATGTACCCAATGCCATGGTCACAATGCCTAGCACATGTCTGACACATGTTAGCACGACCAAGATATGTAAGCCATGCAAGTAGCTGGAGTAAAGTCACAGAGAGCAAATAAGGTGATTAAAGTCTCGGTGGCTAGGCGGGTGGTACCAGGAAGCCAAAAGATTAGGTCCAAAACAAGTGATGTTTTACAAGGAACTTCATTGTGTTTACCTTTTATGACACCATAGTCTCTAATAACAACTATTATGTAATAATATTATGTAATTAATATTATATGAAGTATATAGTATTACATTAATAATATTTTATTAATTATTATTAGTAATTATTATTAATAAGCTCAAAAGCATGACTAATTTTTCCTTTGTAAGTTATAAACGGAGGTCAGTCATGATATAATGAAAAGATTAAGTCAAAGACAATGACAGGTCAATGTAAAACCAGTGAGAATTCTCATAACAACAACACGCAAGGCAATTCCCATCAAGGGTGGAGTGCTCACTTACTTGGCCAGTAAGGATTCCAGAAGATCTCCCTTCAACGGTAGCCTGGAGGCTTTGCACAGCCTCCTGATGTCTTTGGTAGGCAATACATGTTTTCTGCATTAAAACAAAATATAAAATTAATGAGCTTTTATATACCTGCACTCTTTAATAACACTTTCATGCCATTGGAAAGAAAATAAACATGGGGCAGGCCCTAAAACTGTGCACATAAAAATAAGGGCTAAAATTGCTATTGGAATTCACAGTAAAGAAAAACAGTCCTATTGCATTTCACCAACTTTTTCCATTTCCGAGATCACCAGATTCTATCCTTACAAAGAGGTCTTTCCATCAAGATTGAAATTCTTGGTTGGTGATAATACAGCCTATTAAGGCTGCAGCCACGAGTGTTGCTCTAAGTAATCGATCCGCATTCTTGACCACTGGTCAAAAACAGTTCTGATATCTGAAAACATCTCTTAATTTGACAGGCTTCTAGAGGCTCCAACACAAGTATGATATGGCTTAAGGGTGTTTTTTCTGGTCTTTTCTTTGGACCCAAACATTGTAACTTCGAAGTCTTAGCTATGGCCTTGAGATTCACTTTAGTTCTGTGAGAAGCAAGTGGCTTTCTCTTAAGCAATCCAGCAATCAATTTTCTCAAGTATGCTGGGCGTGCGGAAGTGAATGTCCTTCCAGGCACCCCGCATATTAGTACTAATTAGAAGGGAAGTGGGCTCTTTTCTTTGCAATGAGAACATCTGTGTTTAGAATCAAAGCTTGTTGGATAGGGAAGAACCCTAGGGTGTCTGATCAAGCTGTTCCATTGCTTCCAGGAAGTATCCCTTTAGTGAAGGAATGTCACTCCCTAAGGAAGAGGCACTACCAGGGTGAAAGGCAGGACCAGGAGTAAAGTTCAGGTCATCTATTTTTTTTAGGAGACTCAAGTAAGCTTAAGGATGGAAGCTGGGGCAGGCACTTAGTAGGTACAATAATTAAGGTATCATGTGGGATGCTTGTAGCCCCTATTAGAGTGCCTGGGTTCCAGTCCTGGCTACTCTGCTTCTGATTTTGGCTTCTTAGCAATGCATTATCCAGGGAGGCAGCAAGTGACTGGTCCCTTCCACCCATATGAGCCTGGATTGAAGTCCAGGTTCCTGCCTTTAGTCTGTCCTAGCCCCAGCTTTTGCAAGTCTTTGAGGAATAAATCATTCTGTGTCTTGGAAAAAAATAAATCTATAAAGAAAAAAAAATACTACATTAATAAAAACTCAATGAGGATGTATAATGAATTAGAAAAAAATCATGTTCATTTTAACATAAACTAAGTGATCCTTCAAGGTATTTAAGGATGCAAGCTTCAAGTATGGGAATGAAAAAAGATTACCAAGAAGAGAGAGCAGTGGTGTTCAGTAACAGGGATAGAAGCAAGACGAGAACTAAGATTTCCTAACTCGCCAGACGAAATCAGTAAATGTATACATCCCTCACCCCATTGTCTCCCATTCCATTGTGTCAGGTCTGTAAGATGAATTCCAAAAGACATTAAAATGGTTGTTATCTGCTGTATGTAACAACGGCTGGATGCAGTTCAACATGCACAGGATCGATGTGTTAGAAACAGATTATGCTAAGCTTCATTATTTCCAAGAATAATCTCAAGGAAATTCTATAGAGAATTTACTTTTTAAAATTCCCTGTTCTGTTAATTATAAAGGCCACATTAATAAATGCCCCAGATAACACTAAAATAACATGAGAAGACATCTCAGCGTTAAACCTTCTATCAACATGATTTACTATGTTTCAAATGCTTCTAGAAACAGGTGGGAAAAAATGCAATGGGGAAGCCTGTTCTTTTAAAGACATTGGGCCTCCTCTAGTCCATCAAGGAAGCTTATCATCATTACAAAATATCTTTACTCAGATACTCTCCAGAATGTTTCAAGGTCACTTCACTAAACAATGGAGTACAATGGAGAGGTGAATTTTTTTTTTTTAAGATTCACTTATTTTTGCTGGAAAGGTAGATTTATAGAAAGAGAAACAGAGAGAAAGGTCTTCCATTTGCTGGTTCACTCCTCAAGTGGCTGCAATGGCCAGAGCTTAACTGATCTGAAGCCAGGATTCAGGAGCTCTTCCGGGTCTCTACACAGGTGCAGGGTCCCATCCTCCACTGCTTTCCCAGGCCATAAGCAGGGACCTGGATGGGAAGTAGAGCAACTAGAATATGAACTGGCACCCATATGGGATGCCCGTGCTATGCCACTGTGCCAGCCACAAGAAGGTCAATTATATTTCTGCCCTTTTTGATAACATTTAAGTTCCTTCATTATTCAAGATCCTAGATACTTAATTTATAAATTAGAATCAATAAAACAAAAGCTTACCGTTCTCGATCTTCACACATACAACGTAAAATGAGTGCGTCGAAATTTTCATAGAGGCTTTTCTTGAGCTGATCATGAGCCTTTGCTATTAAGATACTCAGTTGTGGACATGGTTCATCAGGCGCACGGTAGTGACGTGCAATGGTTATAATATCCTGCTCTGTGAGATTTTTGACATTCATATGTAACAGCAAGTCTCTGTAAAGGAAATGGGAAAACACAATAATATCTAAGACTGTTATACTTCTCTTTAAAAAGGTCCAGATCACATTTTTCAAAACATTTTCTAACTCAGTGGCGGACAAGGGATCACTGTTCTTTAATTTCTCTACTTAATTTAGGAGCAGCAGGACGGTACCAATGCTAGAATGGAAAATCATCAGCATTACAGCTTTGAAATAAAGTGGTATTTCGCCTGGAGTCAAACTTCGACCAGATAACAGCCTGGAATCGCAACATAAAATTTTAAAGTCGCTATATGGTCAAAATAACTACCATTAAGTACATAACTTTACTGAATACCTGTTAATCTTGCTTACATGAAAAAAGTAACAGACTCAGGTGTCTGATTTCCCAAGGTACAAAATTTACAAATCCATACATTAGAAAGGCATTCTGGGGTTGCGAAAAACAATCATATATACTTCCACAGGAAAAAGTAAAACCTGGCATACCCTGGCAATGGGAGAAAAATAAGGAGGTGGGGTAGAACTAAGTTAAAAGAGCTATGTAAAGGAACAGTTGCCTGAGTCCTCAGAAGGCAAATTATGAGATTCTTTGGCAGAGCTAAAACCAAAACAACAACAATGTATTACCAACTGGGTCCCAAAGCCTAACAAATTAGCTGTATTGTTTTCAATATAGCCTCCATATGAAAGCAATAAACTATGCAGCATTCATTAGAAATAATTACATCAAAATGGTTGAACTACAAAATGTTTCAGTGGTTACATGGGTAAGCTTCTATTATCTGGAAAATCTACTTACTGGAAATTATTCGGTTCCCAAGAATCTTGAATAAATAAGGGAACACAAGGTTTTATTTGTCCTTTTATTATAAATTGGTCTATCAGAAAAAAATAGTTTTCAGTTATTTTAGATAATTCTGCTCATTATTATCATTTTAGAATTCTAGGTTGTTCTGTTCCAGCATTTCCTTACATTTTAGATGCTGATCTACCTGAAATAACTGTATTCCCCCTATCTTCATTTCTCAGGTTTCCTGGGTTCTTTGAAGAAAAGGGGATTTGAGCATTTTGTATTTCCCATGGAAAAAAAAATGAAGGGCAAATTCAATTAAAAATAAATAAATAAATAAATAAACAAACAAAAAATCACCAGTTGAACAAGTGAGATTTTCCCAATCAATCAGTAATACTGGCAGAGAGCTGACGGAATTGGAAACACTGTAAAGGCACTATGGCATCTGCATTTTTCAGAGTCCATAATCTATTGGGGCTTCCCACATGCAGAGAAAAACTCTCAAAGCCAGGTGCAGGACTCCCCAAATAGACTGATTAGCAGTCGCTGCCATTTGCTGGGGACTAGTCATGAGTCAAGTCAGGTGCTGCCAGGTACTTCTGGCATGCATCATCTTATCTGAGCTTGGAGTTAGCTGTTGTTATTACCCCTCTCTGCAGATCACAACACTGACATACAGAAATGTTAAATGACCCACCCAGTATTGCAAAAGCCAGAATGCAAACCCATACCATTTGGCTCCAAAGTCCATGCTCCTGCATACTTCTCTCTCAGTCTCTCTCTCTCCCTCCTTCCTTCCTTCCATTCTTTCTCTTGGAATGGAAGGTGGAATGTTCAGATGGAGTGGGGCTCAGTCAGGAGAGCTTCCTAAAGACAGTGGTTTTGGGCACCAGCTATTTGGCACAATGGGCTAAGGCATCACTTATGATGCTGGTTTGAGTCTTGGCTGCTCTGTTTCTGATCCAGCTCTCTGCTAATGTGCCTGGGAAAGTACTGAAAGACATCCAAGTACTTGAACCCTTAACACCCATGTGGGAGATCCTGATGCAGTTCCAGACTCCTGGCTCAGACCTAGCCCAAACCTAGTCATTGCAGCTATTTGGGGAATGAACCAGAAGATAAAAGATCTCTTTCACACTCCTCCTTCTTCTCTGTCATTCTGCTTTTCAAATAAATAGACAAACTTTTTTTAAAATGTAAATAATAATGAAGATGGTGAGTTTTGAGCTGAATTTTTATTTTTACTTATTTTGGAAGAGTCACATAGAGAGAAAAATCTTCCACCCCATGGTTCAACAGCAAGGCTGGGCCTGAATTAAAGCCAGGAGCTTCATTAGGGTCTCTTAGATGTCAGGTGCCCAAACACTTCAGCCATCTTTTGCTGTTTTTCCAGGCTACTAGCAGGAATTTGGATCAGAAGTCAGAACAACTGGGACACAAACAGGCCCCAATATGGAATGCTGGCGATGCAGGCAGCAGCTTGATGTGCTAGGCCACAACACCAATTCCCTTTACTGCCAATGTTATGGTTTGAATGTATTACCCCCAAAAGTTGATGTGCTAGAAATTGAAAGACCACTAGTGATCAAATCTGGAGATGGGTTCTTTGGGAGGTCGTTAGGATTAGATGAGGTTATGAGAGTGAGGGCCTCATTACAACATTAGCGACTTTGTAGGAAGAGGAAGATAGATCTGAAATGATACTCTTTCACTCTCACCATGCAGTAGTCTTTGCCATGTTATGATGCAGCAGAAAAAACCACCAACACGGGTGCCACACACTTGGATTCCCCAGTCCCTAGAACAATGAACCAAATAAATCATTGAGTCACCAGGTATGTCTGTCAGAGGCCTAAGTGACCACGGAGGAGCCACTGTAAGGGATGCCTCCGATTCCTAACAACACTGATCATGGAGCAGTCATAACCACGCATACAACAGAACACTAGTCCACCACAACAAATATGAAGGCAAGGAGTATTTACTGGCATGCAAGATTTCTAGGCTGTGTAGAAACACTGCACAATCCTGGTAAAACTCAAGGCTGGAACAAATAGTACCAAAGCAGCAATTGCATTAATCCTGATTGTTGACATTTCAGCCTTTCATTTTTAACATAGTTTTACTTTTCTGAACTATTGTAATAATCAAATGTTATCTTCATTGTCAGGGAAAAAAAAACATTTAAAAATTTTTTTCCATCAGAGAGTAGACCATGATCTGAAGAGGAGGAACAAGCGGCACACTCCCAAGGACACAGAAAAAGAATTTGTGCAGCTGTAACAAGAATCTTTGCACATACTTCTAAGCTACTATAGCACTACCGGATCATAAAAGTTTATGTTCCTTTTCACTGGATAAACTGCAATTATCTTGGCGTCACTGCAGGGAAAAATCTCTCTCTGCTGGGTAGCTGTATGCTCAAATTTTTAATAGCCCAGGATGCCACAGTTTTTCCTAGTTTGATGTGAAAGCGCCAAACAAGCTGTACCACACCTAAAACTACCACGCATGCTATCGGGTACCAGGGATTCCCAGAGCATGTGTACATCTGTCTGATGTGCCTATATGAGGACAGCTCTCTCCATCAGGGAACTCAGCTGGAGAGTCTAAACATCACTTGGCAGACATCTAACAGCTACCGCCATTTTGTCTTGCCTTTGCTGCATGCACTTCTGCTGGGACTTGCTCTTTCTGTCAAATACTTAATCAAAAATCAAGAATATTTTGAAAAGCAGCACACTGCTTTTTCTTTTTAAAAATGTGGTAAAGTACACACATAGCACAAAAATCACTTCTTGTGACTTTGACTATTCAACAGGATCATGCAGCCACCATCT
This sequence comes from Ochotona curzoniae, assembly GCF_017591425.1. Taxonomy (NCBI): domain Eukaryota; kingdom Metazoa; phylum Chordata; class Mammalia; order Lagomorpha; family Ochotonidae; genus Ochotona; species Ochotona curzoniae. The sequence continues at coordinate 11,408,814 of NW_024465023.1, read as the reverse complement.
CTGGTTTCAAAAATTTTCATCACTCCACAGAAACTCCATACTATCATGTAGCTACTTCATTTTCATGCCCCTCTTTCCAGCCCTCTCCTCTGCAATCACTCAATGGCTTCTCGTTTCTATAAATTTGTAAATTTGTCTACTCAAGATATTGCATATAAATAGAATAATTCATGATCTGGTATTTTGTGACTGGTCCATCTCAGAAACATGTTTTTAAGATTAGCCCATGCTATAGCATGCTGTTATATTTCATCCCTTTTTGTGACAGAATAATACTCTGCTATGTGAACACTGCACATTTTGTTATACATCTGTGCACTAACAGACGTCTGGGTTGTTTCCACCTTTTGCCTATTGTGATTAGCACTACTGTGACCATCCATATGCAAGCTTTTGTCTGAGTAAGTTTTTCCATTCTTTTGAATTATATATAAAGAGTCTACAAAAACTTCATAGAAAAATGAGTAGTGGTACTATAGAAACAAAACCATTCATGGAGCTCAATTTTTTTTTTGCATCATAATAAACTTCCAATTCCACTCTGGCATGAACTTTTGAAGGCCTATGTCTGTCTAGAAGTGGAATCACTGGGGTGTACGTTGATTCTGTTTGCTCTACTGGGAAACCACTTCATTGTTTTCTGCACATTGCACAGCAGCCACAAAAGCAGAGGTTCAATCTCCACCATGCACAACCCTTTCTTACCTACATTTGAAATAGGATCTGATACCCAAATTCTGGTGCAATCGTTTCAATGGGAATAAAACCCTAGGATATGGTTGTAAACATGCTGATGTTGTGTTTGGCAATTACCATCACTAACCTTGAGGACTCAAATGACAGGTGAGTTTTCCCTTTACCCATTCTTGCATCACATTCCCAGCACTAATATTTTATATAATAAAATATATTATCATGGTATTAGTTAATCTTATCAGACATGCTGTCATGATTTTCACTGTTTTGTAACTAAACTCGTAAGACTGAAAAAGATGCCAAATTGCTCTAGGGTACTGGGACAACTATACAGAATTCTCAAACATGAAATGCCATAGAGCTTTATTGATAGAACTCCATTAAAGTCATCCAGTCAAATAATGGTCAAAATTTCCCTTCAAAACTCTGACTTTCACAGCATTTTTTTACATGTTGAGTTGTGAAAGTCTAAGCAATGTCTTTCAAACAAACCCCCAAAATCAGTTTCAGCATAAATAAGCGCTCACAGGACTAAAGCTTAGGTTGTAAAGCACACAAGAAAATCGCGTTGAGCTTAAATCAAACTAAGCCGCAATTTTGATGACAATTAGGTGGCATCATTTGTCGTATCTTCAATCTGATATTCATGAAATACAGTGTGTTTTCCTTCCTCTCATTAGAAGACATGCACACCTATTTACATCCCACAGCCGCTCAGGCTCAGGCTTGCTCTTACAATTGTGCGCCCAAGTTACCCATAAAGATGTCACATGCCAGCATACTATATTGCTGGACTAGAGTGTTGCTAGATCGTAGAGAGTGGTAAGAGATGGCTGGCAAAAGACATGTCAGAGGAAGGAAAGATAGGCAGATACATCAAAGTGGGGCCAGCACAAATTCTGACCAACCATGTATTGCTGAAGGCTTAACCAGAGTTCGAAGTCAATTCAATCTCCCTGCAGAACAGTGCAATCACATGTGGCTATTTGAGCTGCCAACTTTGCACTCTCAGAGAAATGAATTTACATATTTATAATATAATCAGTTGCTTCTGGGGTTGTGAAAAACAGTGGCCTTGCCAGGGATGCCAAGGAACACCAGAGAAAAGGGAAAAAAGATGGGTCATTCAAAGTCATCTAACTTCAGCCAAGGTCACAAACTTATCAATTGTGAGGTGGCGTGTTACAGTGGGAAAAGTGTGAGCTTCTGGATTACACAGCATGGATTAAAATTCTAGTCCAACTAGTTGTCTAGTAAATGGGAATGTGGTAAATTACTTAGCTTGTCTGAGCCTTAATTCCTTAGTTTCTCTGAGCCTTAATTCCTTTATCTGTGAAACTAGACAAGACCACTTGCGTCATAGCATTTTATTTTGCTGCAGGGGCCAGGATGATCCTGTTACACCATTAGTCAAACCATGTCATTTCCTTGTCCAAATCCTCTGAGGCCTTGCTATCTTTCTCCAAGTAGAGCTCTGCTATCTCTCAGAACTCATCCTTTAAGATGCTCCCCATCTTTACCTCTGTCCTTGCCTTCAACTGGCTCCACTTTCAAGGTTTTTGCTTTTGCTCTCTGTCCTAATTGGGATGGTCAGCTGTGGGGGTTCAGCCACTCTGTAAAGGTTTCCATGACTATTCTTTGTTAAAAGTATGACTCTTCCCTCTCCAGCTCTGGCTTTCCCCAACTCCTACTTCTTTTCCTCAGTGTTACTCATCACATTCCAACCTAGTCTCTGATTTAGTTACTTATTTTGTATTACCATCTTTCTCTCCCTCCCACCTGCACTAGCATATATGTTACCCAGAGGGTAGGACTATAGGCCTATTTCTTCCCTGATGAATCTGCAGCACCTTAAATGGGTCCAAGCACATAGTCATCCCTCTACAGTGAACAGTTCACTAAATGCACGAGAAGTCAGCATCAAGTTAGCATGATACAAAAAGTGTACATCATAGTGTTAGGAGCTCTGAATGCTCAGTAAGTGGCAGCCATTCAAATTGTTGCCGTCATTTCACAAAGCAGATAATTTCAACTTATAATAAAATGGAAGAGTGATTTCTCTCAAGCATGTTTACCTTGGAGAAATGTGAAATGTTTTTGATGACTCAGAAATCTTTGAAATTATCTGAAGAATGTAAAAGGAAAACTGTATGTTTGTTACAAATAATCATATTCAGGAATATGCTAGAAGTGATAAAGTAATAAACTCCAGGTGTGCCTCCATTTATATATCAGATAAAACTGAAAAGCTCCACAAACATTTTCTAGAAATCAAATTAGATGACCTCTTCCATTATTACCCATAAAAATATGTTCCCTTCATTTTGGTCATTTTTAATTGCCAATGGCATTTAACATCTAAGCTTTAAATTCTTCTCATTTCTGTCAAGTTCATAATGACAAACAAACACACTAAACCCTGAACTAGATCCTTCTGAAACTGCAGACTCTTTTTCAATATAAATAATTACTGTCAAATTGATTTGCTTTGTAAACTGAATTTTTGAAATATTTTTCCCAAGGAGAAGTACATCTGCATTGAGACTCACTGACCCTGGTTTCTTAGTTTCTTATTCCAAACAAATGTAAGCAGCTTCTTGTTTTCTCTTTATTATTGCTCTAATCTTCATTTCACATCAAATACTATGGCTCTTCCTGTTTTTACATGTAGTGGAATGTACATGGTAATTTTAACTTATTTAGTTTGAAATTCAGTATGTCTTGGTGCACTCCACTTTGGGGTTGTTTAAGTAGAGCCAAACAAAATGAGATATTCCCACGCAATTAAGAGTAATTACTGTACATTATATTAACAGTCTATTTTTCACGGAGTTTTAACTTTAGAAATCCTTTTAAAAGTTCATCTATTAATTCTTTCACAATTTGGTACATTATATATTTAAATGAAATAAAACAGTGATTTTAAAAAAAACAGATTTATTTATCTGAAAGACAGAGTTAGAGAAAGATCTTTCATCTGTTGGTTCACTCCCCAAATGGTCACCATGGCCAGGGAAGCCACGAGTCTGAAACCTTATCCAGCTGTCTCATGTGGGTGCTGGGGTCCAAGACTTGGGCACATCTTTTACTGTTTTCCCAGGTATACTAGCAGAGAACTGGATTAGAAGTTGAACAGCTGGATATAAACTGGGGCCCATAGGATGCCAGTATTGTGGGTAGTAGCTTAACCAGCTGTGCCACAATGCTGGCCCTGTGATTTGTGTTTTTTAAACCAGGTGCACATGGAGGATATGGCACCTCATCAGAACTTGCAGAGGACACCTGGTAACACAACAGAGGATGGAAGACAGAACAAATCGATCATCTACCCCCACCATGTGTTGGCAGTGAAAATCTGGGCAAATGGAGTCTCTAAAGTGGACTGTGTCAGCCAGTGGATTCTAGAAAGATTTCACTGTGCTTAGAATGGTGTGACTTGCAGTAACTTAGAACTGTTGAATTATCAAAACCACTTGAGCAGTGTCCTCAGATCATGCCCCATGTCAGAGACCCTGGGATGAGTGGGAGGCTGGATGGAGCTTCTCCCTTTATCTCCCCCCTTATCCCAGATACAAAAAAAAAAAAAAAAAGGATAGAGAGAATGTGAAAACAATGGTCTTACCCACTTTCCTATAGCACTTGACCCTTTGTGCCCTAATCAACTATGTAAAGATTGTCAAAATAATAAAAAATATCAATATTTTTAATAGGAAACAAAAGTCTTAATAATGATGGCTAACTTGTAATATAAACAGAAAAGGACAAATATTCATTTTATTTGCAAGCAAAATTCTTCAAGTTACTTTCCTTCGCATTAGCTCCCACTCTGTTTTCAGGTATCTTCTGCCTCCAAACAACCCTCCCTCCCACTTGTTTCGCTTTTTGTTTTCAATGGGTTCCAAATGGGTTGCCATACACATTAGCAGGAAGTTAGCTCAGAAGCACTTGAACTAGGCACTCCAATATGGGATGTGGGTGTCCAAAGTGGGGACTGGGCCTGCTCTGTGTGCCATAAGTGCCCCAGAAAAGGGCATCTTAAAGGATATTTGCACACGGCGTGGAGCTGCTTTTACCCTCCTGTCAGCAATGAGAGAGAGCTTACACTGGATTTTATTCTTTTTCAAAGCAACCTGGGCAGGTATATAGCTTAGCAGTCAAAATGCCCATAGTCCCCTATCAAATTACCTGGGTTTCGTACTGGGCAACAAGTCCTGATTCTAGCTCCCTGTTAGTGAAGACCGGGGGAGACAGCAATGATGGCTCAAGTAATTGGGTTCCTGTTACCCATGTGAGAAATCTTGACTGAGTACCCAACTCCCAGCATCAGCCAGGTTGTTGTAGGTATTTGGGGAGTGAACCAGTCATTGGGAGTGCTCTCTTTCTCTCTCCTTCTCAGATAATTTTTTTTTTAAAAAGGTGTTTCCCAATTCAACAGTAAAAATGATATCTCATTTTAATCAATAATGATTTGATGGGCAGGCATTGTGGCACACCAGGTTAAACTGCCACTTGCAATGCCCACATTTCATATCAGAGTTTTAGTTTAAGTCTTGGTTATTCTGCTTCCCACCCAGCTTCCTGTTAATGAGAAGGTGAGGGCTTAAGGACTTGAGTTGCTGCCACCCATGTGGGAGATGCAGATGGAGTTCCAGGCTCCTGGCTTTGGTCTGGCCCAGACTGGGCTGTTGCCAACATACCATCCACTGGTTAATTCCCTAAATGATGGCAGTGGCCAGGACTGGACAGGGCTGAATGAAGCCATGAGCTAGGAACTTGATTCAGGTCTCACACATCGGTGTGAGGCCCAAGTACTTGGGCCATATTTTTCTGCTTTCCTAGGTGCGTTAGCGGGGAGCTGTCTCTCCCCTTTATCTGTTAAGAAATTATATTTCTTCTGTTATGTTCTGTCTGTGCATGCCCACTACCCACAAGTTCATTCACTCATTCATTCAATAAATACAGATCACTAATTCCAAGCCAGCTGTTAGAGAATAAGAGAACCAACCGTATTTGACCCCTAGTGTTTGATACAAGCATCATAGAGTTAATTACAGACCAGGAGGAAAGCAAAGTTAACAAAAACAGGAAAAAAATGGCTGCAATAAAGATATATCTAGAGACACATTCAGAGAAAATACTCCTCATCTACTCTGGTGCTGTAGACACATGTGTATGAGGAAGTCTAGGAAGGCTTCACAGTGATGGTGGTAGCTGAGCAAAGATGGAAAACGATTTGGCACCCAGAGAAGGGGGATAAGGGGCTAAGCTGGGAGGAAAGGGAGAAAGAACTACATGCTTTAAAGACTGAAAGTGCAAGAAAACGGTGTATGTGGGGAATTACACAAATATGAATAACAAAATGCAACAGCACATGCTCAGTGTATGCCAGACATTGAACTCAGTGCTCTGTGTTCATGGGCTCATTTAATTCCCACAACAATTCTTTCAGCAGGAACTTCAATTCTCATTCTGATAAAGAATTAAAGTGCAGAGAGATTCAGAAAATTGCTCAATTTGAATTAAGATATTTAGGGTTTTTAGGATGACTTCAACATAATAGAAAGAAAGCAAGAGATAAAGGAGAGCTGGCAGGTGGGGCCCAATCAAGAATGGTACACATATGGGTCATTCTAGGATACCCAGGTTTTCTTCTACTGGTGAAGGAATCCTTGCAAAGAGTGATGGGCCAGAAATCAATGTGAGCAGATAGCAGGTAGCATCATAGCAGATAGCATCATAGCAGGTGGGCTGGCCAGTGAGGGTTTCTGGGATCAAGGGAAGCAAGGCAAGAAATTGGAGTGGAGGAGCATCAATGAGGGTTGAACACTCTTGGTTTAGAATGGACTCTCGGTCTTTTGTTGAGTGTGTAAGACACAGGAGGGCTTTGGTCAGCAGGAGAGATTACTTTTTCCACTGAGACAGACAGGAGGAATGCGAACTAGTGGAAGTGGGGGAACATGAGGGAAGTTTGGGCCTCAGAATTTTTGCATTATCTGTTAACCTAGAGATGCAATATTCTGCTATGAGTGAGGGGAAAATGGTAAGGTTAGAAGCTTAATAATGACAAAAGCCAAAACATCCATTGTGGAGAATGGGAAAGAACATAACTAGGTCTAAATTCTATCCTCAACTGCTTCTTCATACTTCACTATTCACTGACATATCAATGGTCCAGCCTATCATTTATGCCTTAGACCTCCTGGTCCTTTCCTTTCAACATATAGATGTCCACACCTCTCCGAACTTAAAAGCCTAGTGAAACCTAACCCCCCGAACACCTGCCCATCACAGTCATCCCAGCACTTTCCAGCAGCCTGACAGAACCTATCTTTCACAGCAGCCTTGTGGCAACAAGGAGTCCCTGCAATGGTGATTAACAGCTGTCTGACCCTCCCTAGTCAGACAAGTATCTCTGGGATTCCTGGATATCTAAAAAGGAAGGGGAAGAGAAATCAAGAAGAATATATGAAAGATTCCCCCAGAAGAATGCTCAAAGAATTAAATGGGAGAAGTAGAGGAGGAGTGATCATATCCCAAAAGTGAGCCCATGAAATATGTTAGCACAGTTCCAAAAATAGAAAGTTTGCAGTTACAGCCACATCTCCCCTGTGACTTTTTTCCTTCCCTGTCATCTTATTAAGCCTGTTCAGTTGTTCACATATTACTGCTGTTGCACTCATTTGATATTTATCTTTTGCATTAAACACTATACCTGGTTTGATTTTAGATTATGTATTTTAAACCTGTACTTGTCTAAGTATCAAAGATAAATGTAAAACATGTTTTTCCTCTCAGATAGAACATGAGAAATTCAGCCCTTACTTTCCTTATTCTCTCTTGAGAATTCCTAATTTTATCTGTGGTATAATACCATTGGCCTCTAAAATAATGTTTGATTTTTAAATTCATATATATATATATATATATAGTATGCCTGAGACAAAGAAATTTAATGCTTAATGCTGATCTAATTTCTTAAAAAAGATTTTTTTGAATGACACACAGAGAGAGAGAAAGAGAAAGACTAATCAATTTTCCATCTTCTAGTTCACTGCCAAACGGGGTTGTGCCAGGCCAAAGCCAGGAACCAAGAACTCCATAGGGGTCTCCCATGTGGGTAGCAGAGACTAAAAGCACTTGAGCCATCCATCATCTGCTGCTTCCCAGGCACATTAGTGGGGACTTGGATTGGAATCAGAGTAGCTGGGACTTAAACAGGAACTCAAGGAGGAAGGCAGTCCAAGTGATGGCTTAGCCTAAAGTGCTACAATGCCCACTCCAAGTGCTTCAACTTTTTAAGATAAAATGCCCTCTTTATTCTTTTAATTTTAGTCTTTATTTTCCTTCATGTTATGGATTAAGTTTTAAAGAAATATTTCACTTTGAATAATTTACTAAATTATATTAGTAGTTTTCTTAAAATATTTAAAAACATGTCTATTGTCCAATATGTAAAAAGTTTTTCCTCAGTTTGTTTATCATCAAAGCACTGAAGTTATATTTCCTCCCTGTGAAACTTAACACAGTTTTTAAGTCAGTGGTTCTACTGTTTGTTGTTGTTTTTAATGTCATTATTTTGCATGATACGGTTTTATAAGTATAGAGATTCCCCCTCCCACCTTCCCTTTCTTTTTCTTCTCCTACCTCTACTATTTCCCCCAATGTTATTACAATTTTACAGTGCTTCAGCAATTGTCACAAGTCCAACCTTCTGCTACTTAAATATATAGTACATTGTAGGTATAGGTAAAGCTGGAAAGTCTAGTATCATATTCTCAAGGTACATTTAAGTTTCATTGGTAGTGCTTCTTTTACTTGGGAGTAGAGACGCATATTGGTGGTGGTGGTATCCTCAAGCTTTGTTTTGTGTTAAGTTATGCTCTAATACGACTATTTTATATGACAAGTTAAATGTTTACCAAGTTATTATTTAAAGTTCTCTTTTTGCATATTTTGTTCCAACACAGTGAATTATTTCGATTTTTGCATTTTTTACACACTAAAATTGTTTTCTACTAACACATTTTTTAAAAAATATACTTTCAATGGGGAGGTCAGGCAATGCTGTAAGGGGCTAATCTTCCACCTGTGAGGCCAGCACCCCATATGGACACCAGTTCATGTCCCAGCTGCTCCAGTTCAGATCCAGCTCCCAGATAATGGCCTGGGAAAGCAGCAGAGAATGGTTCACATTCTTGGGCCCCAGTACCCACAAAGGAGACCCAGAAGAAGCTCCTGGCTCCTGGCTTTGGGTGTGCACATTCTGACCGTCATGGCCATTTGTGGAGTGAACCAGTGAATGAAAAGATTCCTATCTCTCTCTCTCTCTCCATCTCTCTGTAAATCTGCCTTTCAAACAAAAATAACTCATATTTTAAAATTACCTTTGAGAGCCTGACACGATGGCTCAATAGCTAAAGCCTCACCTTGTAAGTGCTGGGATTCCATATGGACACTGGTTTGTGTCCCGGCTACTCCACTTCCCATCCAGCTCCCTGCTTACAGCCCGTGAAAGCAGTGAAGGGCTCCTGGCTTCAGATTGGCTTAGCTCAGCCATTGCAACCATTTGGGGAGTGAACCAGAGGATGACAGACTTTTCTTTCTAAAAATCTGATTTGTCTTTTCAATAAAAATAAGTAAATCTTTTTAAAAGTTACCTTTACTTAGTCCCACTTATTAGTGCTTTTTCTACCCATTTCCATTCTCCTTTCTCTTTATTTTGTTTAAAATGTGTGTGTGTGTGTGTGTGTACATTTATTTATTTGAAAGGGAAAATACAGGAGAGAAGTGCAGAGCCAGAGGAAGAGAGAGGGATTTCCTAACTACTGGTTCACTTCCAAAATGCCCACAGGTGCTGGGGCTGGGCCAGGCTGAAGCCTGGGGCCAGGAACTCCATCCAGGTCTCCCACACAGGTGGCAAAAATCTAAGCACTTGGCTATCATCTGTTGTTTTTACAGGTGCATTGGCAAGGAGCTGGATCAGAAGCAAAGCAGTGGCATTCAAAGTGGCATTCCAATGTGGCTGTCAGCATCACAAGCGGCAGCTTAGCTTGCTACACCACAACACCTTTTTATTTTGCTTTATTTGGAGATGTTTTTAAGGATAGTCCTATGGTTTACTACTACGTATTCTGCTGTATCCAGTCTGGTTGATGCCTCTGTTTAATTCTTAATTCAGAGAATATGTCTTCTAAGTTTGAACATAAAGCTCTTCCTGTTCTGGTACGTGTACTTCTAAAAATAGCCTGCCACTGCTGAGACTATGGCGTCATTTTTGACCATAACATAATTAGTATCTAATAAAAAGAAACTAATTTTTCATCCAATAAATGCTTTTCAGAGTCTGCACAGGTTCTCCTGTTCTGCATAATTTTGCTACTTCCATGCAAGTTTACAAGGAGGTCTTGAGCTCAGCTTTCCCTTGGTGTGTGCCTATGACTCACAACTTCTACAGGCTCTGTCACTGATGGGGTGTGTTTGTGTGTGTGCACGTGTGCACAGGTAACCACATGTGTATGTGTGTATGGGGAGAGTGTTTAAGGAGAGGAGGGCTACAACCATATCTGCCACAAGTGTTTCAAGGCAATATGAAAAGAAGTCACATTAATTTGGGGTGGAGCACAGAAGACAAGATGTTATTTGGGGTGCAAGAAGCCACATTTGTAGTGAAATTTTGGTAGGGAAAGAAGAGAAGCAGCACAACAAACCCTGGGAGAAGTATCATAATGCACTGACAAGAGGCATGCACAAAGAGACTCCCCATGCATGGTGTTCCAGAGTTGGCTAGGTCATAATCAGACCCCTGTGGCAGCAGCCCTTTTTCAGGGACCACTTTATCACAGAGAAGCATCAGGGAAGACTCTTGGTCTCATGCGCAGATTTATCAACTGTCATTACGGTAACTGGCTCTCCTACATCAAGAAATACATTTTTTTTTTTAAAGGAGGAACAAGAACTTCCTTACTGGAACGTGAAGTAGGAAAACTTCTTACAATTTCCCTGTGGCCTACTTTTGGATTGGTTTGAGGTCTTCTGTGAAGAATTCTGAGCTTGGGAGAAGGCAGCTCTGGGCTGAGGATTAAATTACTGCCCTGAGTCAGAACCTGGGCAGAATACCCAAGTGTATCTGGACAGTAGCTGAAAAAATTTTAAACTTCGCAAAATCAGTAAGAAATCATTTTCAGGCCACATAATATAATGAGAACTCGGTGCTGGTTCCTTGTTTTAAACAGCGTTTTAAAATCCTGCGTGATGAATCCTAGCACGCAACCACAGACCGTCAGTCCAAAAACAGAGGCTTTAAATGTAACAGAAAAAATTCATATGTTGATGGCCTCATCTGTATTCTAGATGGCTCTAAAGTGAAAAGTAAATATGCTCATCTATTAAGCATTCCACCATATTTCTCCTGGTAAAATTTAAAAGAAAAATGAATGTGAATCCAGTAAGATGAAGCAGAATGGGAAAGCTGTCTGTCAGTCACAGCCCTGACTTCCTCCACATTCTAGGGGCCAGCCACATTCCTTACTCAGGCGAGAGTGAGTGACTCAGGGAGACGATGGCCCGAAGTTTCTACTGGATCATAGAGTAAACACTCATGGACTCAATCTTCCCAGAGCTGAGTTGTTACAATGATGACTAGCGTCTACGGCCATACCACCCTGTATGCATCCGATCTCATCTGATCTCAGAAGCTAAGCAGGGTCGGGCCTGGTTAGTGCTTGGATGGGAGAATGATGACTAGCCATGACCACAGTCACAGTCACCTCATGTCTAAGCCTCCATGGTGGTAGCAGACACCTACCAATGTAGTCATCCCTGTGCTCTGGGGACTGTGAGCTTTGGCCAGGATCCTTTCTCCTCCTTCCATAGGCTATCACATTACTGTCCTCAGCACCTCACCCTCCCTGTACCCATGCCCTTTCCTATATGAATCTGTTGTTCAGTGCTCTAGAAGAGCTCAATTTTTTTCATTATTGATTTTTATTTTTTGATGATTTTTACATAGTTGATTAGGGTAACAAGGGTCAAGGGCTACAGGAAAGTGGGTGAGATCACCATTTCCACAGTCTCTTCCTTCCTGTACCTTGGGGAAGATGGGAATAAGGAGAGAAGCCACACCCATACTCCCAAATGCCTCTGCACCCTGGGATGGAGGGCAGCCTCCCAACACCGCCCCAGGGTCCCCGATGTGGGGCATGAAAAGAGCACCATCTTTTTCTTGCTTCTTGACAATGGGGCGAGTCACAGGATCTGACTGGTCAGAGAACAGTATGAAAGTCAGGGCCAGTTATGAGCCTAGACATGAAGAGGTCTTCTACGGGCCTAATATGGTACAGTAAGATGAGCTACTGCTTGTGACTCCACCATCTCACATCAGAGTGCCGGTTCAAATCCAAGCCACTTTGCTTCTGGGTGGAGCTCCCTGTTAATGCATCCACCACCCATGTAAGAGTCCAAACTAGAGTTCCCATTTTCCCCAGCTTCAGTCTGGCCCAACCCTACCTGTTGTGGCCATTTGGGAAGTGAAACAGCCGATGGAAGAACTCTCTCTCATCCCCTCTTTCTATTCCTTTGGCTTTCAAATAAAAGGGGTCTTCTGTGTTCCTCATTCCTGCCTAATCATCCGCTATTTCCATGAGACTGCCATGCCCAGGATAGCCCACAGTTCCCTGGGGAATGACAGACATGTGCAACAGAGCTTCTCCAGGTAGGTCCAGGCCAGATTAGAGTAAACCCTGGCCAACTCACACAACTGTGTGAGTGAAATAAGTGCTTATTTTGTATGATACTCAGATAGTTGAGGTCATCTGTCACACATCAAAGTTGTGACAATGGGGCACATGTGTTAGCCCAGTGGCTACAAGTCCTCACCTTGCATGTGCCAGGATTCCATATGGGCACTGCCTCATGTCTCGGTTGCTCCACTTTCCATCTAGTTCCCTGCTTGTGGCCTAGGAGAGCATTAGAGTGTGGCCAAAAGCCTGGGACCTTGCAACCACATGGGAGACCCAGAAGGGGCTCCTGGCTCCTGGCTTCAGATTGGCTCAGTTCTCACTGTTGCAGCCACTTGGGAGTGAATCACTTGGGGAAAGAACCAGCAGATAGAAGATCTTTCTCTCTGTCTTTCCTCTCTATAAATCTGACCTTCCAATAAAATTAAATAAATCTTTAAAAACAAAACAAATCAAAGTTGTTACAATGAATAACTGATCCACTTTCATAGGCCAGACCCTCTTACTTTCCCCAATAACAAGGAGGTCAGCAAGAGGTACCTTTGTATCCCAGGTGAAGCCAGACCTCGGAAAGTTGGATACTTGGTTCATGGGATAGCCCCTAAGAAAAATGTTTTGATTGAACTGTAAAACAAGTAGAATGCTATTATTTTCTTCTAAAGAATATTAACAAAATAGCTAACCTGGGTAGCTTTAGGGGCATGCTACTGAGACCACCACCTAGCTACCAGAACGTTCTCTAAGTGGTCAGTGGAGAGCGCCTTTCTTGGGTTCTACCTTTGGATTCCTTTTTCTAAGCAACCGGCTTCTTACTGCCCTTTAAACGCTATGAATCTCCCCATTGGCCAAGGTGTCCTAGGCTGTGCTGACCTGTAAGAAACTCACACCAAGCTCTGTGGCTGACTGTTCTTAAATGCCCAGGACTTTACAGCCTATAAATATACTCTGTCAGCCAGACTGCAGGACCCACTGTTTTTTCCTATATTTTTTCTTATCTTTATTTGTATATACACTTAATGTTGTAGAAGTCTGCATCTTTGTAACTCTAAATTCATTTCTGAAACAAGGCAAAATAGAAACAAATACAAAAATAGAGACAACGGTAAAAATGAGGAGGGGTATATACACAGGAACTATATATTTTTGTGTGTCCTCCCAGTATTTCAGCCACCATTCTAGAAAAAGCAGAATCAAGAAGAGCAAATATCTCAAGGTTGGTGGAGATGGCCAGGGGGCCACTCAGGAATGCACATGGGCCTTCTAGACCCAGAGGTTTAAATTCAATGTGGCCAATGGTGAAGGTAAGTGAATGGCTAATGGCATTTGTGTTTGGTGGCTTAGCGTACAGCATCTGTTAATACACTTACTTCTCCCAGTAATCTCATCAGTCTTATTTCAGAGACAAAAAGCATGAGAAGACACTAGAAACAATGAATTGTCAACCACAGTTAGTTTAAATCTAAATCTTCACTTATGGCAAAACTGTTAGATTTTCTGGTGCTTATCCTCTGAAACTTAACATGTGATCCTGAGTAGGTTCTTTGGCCTTTCTGTTCCTTAATATTTTCAGATGCAAGATGAAAGTAACACTACTTTGTAGGACAATTATTGGGGGCAATTAGCTAATATGTAGAAAGTATATTGTGTGTCACATCTCACAAAGTACACAGCATGTGTCAGCCACTGGTGAATTAATCACTGATAAAATAAATTGGCCTTTATGGAAGAACAAAGCATTCACAAGTCTAAGAATGCCCTATCAATAGAAATCTAACTATTGAGTGAAAACTGAACCTGAACCAAGGGTATCACCTTTGTTTATTCATTCATTAATTTATTATTCAACATGCTTGCATGTGAAAATAAAAAAGATACACTGGGTATTCTTATATGCAATGAGTTCAAGGACACTGGGTTTACTGTGAACTGCGGTGGTCTAGGAACATGCTAAGAGAAGAAACATAACCTGCATCACATCTTAGAGCCAAGCCAGAGAAAACTAAATAGCAAAGAGAGATTCCCTCCTATATTTTATGAGAAGAGAGTGACGCAGACAGGACAGCCCAGAAGCAGCAGTGTAAGGACACAGATGAGGTTAGCACTCCTGGAGGATGGTTCACTGCTCTTTGAACCTCTACCTCTGACAAAGAGTAGGTGATACGATTATGCTTACCAGACAATCAATCAATAATAAATTTACATGATTCAATACTGTTCTGAGAAGCAAGCCTTCCACACTCAATACTTTCAGGTGCAAATATGTGTTTGAATGCAAAGCAGCCAGACAGGACCTGCATGAGTGTCATCACCCTCCTGCCTTCCAGTATTCTCTATTTTTTCCCAATCTTTACATCATAATTCTCCTTGTGAGGAACTGCAAATTAGCATTTACTTATTTTTCCTGTTTTAAACAACAAAATATGGAATCTAATTAAAGAAGAAAGCATGGGTGGTATGCAGCAGGTCATTTATTAGCAACTCCATGGCCACAGAGCTGCCTTGCTTTTATTCATAGAAACTTCATTTAGAAAACAGACCATTAAAGCACTGTATTTTAGATGAAATAGTTTCACCGTTAATAATTACCCACTCTCACAAGATCATAATCATGGAAAAAGAAATAAAATAAACACAATATAAATATAAACGTATATTTTAAAAAGCCTTAAAAAAAGACTTGGTCCTTTTTCCATTCTTTAGAAACATAAGAAATACTCTATCTGTTTTGGCACAACATACTATGGTTTATTTATTCTACAATGCCAAGAATTTTTTCTAACATCCCATAAAACAAGGTTATAAGAATGGATATGTTTCAAAAATAGAAAGAGAAAAGCCTGAGAGTGATTAAAATTTTAAATAGTAGAGCTGACTTTAACTAGACCTGTATATGATCACAGCCAAATCCATTTTCAGTATATGTTAATAATAATGTGATATTCACTAATAATAATCTGTCTAGTCAGTATTTCCCTCGATGTAATTTTAGAGATTCTTATGGTATGGTAGTAGGATTGTGTGTGGCAAAATGGCAGACTAGGCTCCAATTAAGACTTAAAACTCCTGGCTGAGCTTCCAAAAAAAAAAAATCAGAAATTTCCCCAAATACCAAGGCAAAGAAGTTGCTGACTGCTACAGAGGAAGCTGCCCACACTAATATGGAACAGCTGGGAAACATGGGGATCAAAGAGGTAAGAGTCTGGATTTCAATGTTCACCTAGGCATAGCAATTTAGGAAAACCTATATATGAATTTTGTACATAAATCTAGAACCGTAAAAGGGAAAGGAGAATTGATAAATGCTACTATTGGCCAAGAGAAATGAAAATGAAACCTTTCTGTTTTACAAAAAAAAAAAAAAAAAAAAAAAAGCAACAGCAGCTGCTAGCCAATAGAACTCAGTTAATATTTTGCTCAATAACAACTGATACTGTGAATTTACTTTGCCCATCTGTTATATAAAGACCCAAGACAGTAAATTAAAACTAGGCCTGGTGCAATGGCTCAGTGGCTAAATCCTCACCTTGTACATGTGAGATCCCTTATAGGTACCAGTTCATGTCCCAACTGCTCCACTTCTCATCCAGCTTCCTGCTTGCTGCCTGGGAAAGCAATGGAGGATGGCCCAAACCTTTGGGATCCTACACCACTGTGGGAGACCCAAAGGAAGTTCCTGGTTCCTGATTGGCTCAGCTCTGGTTGTTGTAGCTTCTTGGGGAGTGAATCAGTAGATGGAAGATCTTTCTTTCTATATCTCTTTCTCTTTGTAAATCTGCCTTTCCAATAAAAATTTTTTAAAAAAAAATCTTAAAAATAAAATTAAGATAAAACGCAGCCAGTTGATACAGCAAATTTTAATGCTAGATGTAAGTTAGTTGGTCAAAGTTTGAGGAAAAGTGTGATTTGCATAGTTTTAAAGTATGACCCTCAAGATATTAACTACAAAAGGATGAAAGGTAGCTTTACAATGCAGAAACCTGGTAGACACCACCTTCAGTGAACAAGGTTAACATCCCCATAGTTAAGACATTGGAACATCATGATCCCTTTGATTTGATACATTAAAGGAGGACAAAACATTATTTCGGTGGTACTATTGCCAAAAATTATAATTAGACATCAACCATGAGAGCATCATACAATCTCAAGTTCAGGGACAGTCTGTAAAATAACTGATCACCACCCCCCCCCAAAAAGTATTAAGGTCAGAAAGGGAAGACAAGGCTTGAGGAACTGTCACAGACTTTGGAAGACTAAGGAGAAACAAAAACTAAAGGCAATGTAGGATCCTGGATACGATTCTAGAGCAGAAAATGACATCAGAGAACTTGGTGAAAGTTCAAAGTTTTAGTTTACAATTTGATTTTCTCTTTTTGCCAATTATTCTAAGATAAAATGTTAACATTAGGAAAAGCTGAGTGAAGGGTATGTGGGAACTCTCTTGTACTATTTTGGAAATTTTTCTGTAAGTCTACAATTAGTTCAAAATTAAAAGATTAAAAAAAAACACTTCTTGGTTGGCATTGTAATAAAGCGAATTAAGTTATCATTTGTAATGCCAGAATCCCATATGAATACTGGTTGGCCTCCTGGGCACACCACTTCCAATGCAGCTCCCTGCTAATGCACCTAGGAAAACAGCAGAAGATGTCCTTGCTACTTACAAGGGAGACCTGGATGGAGTTCCAGGCTGCTGGTTTCAACCTGGGCAAGCCACAGCTCTTGCAGCTACTTGTGGAATGAACAGTGGAGGAATCTCTCTCTCTTTTTCTCTTGCTCTTGGTCTGTGTGTTCCTATGTAACTCTGCCTCTTAAATAAATAATCTTAGAAAAAATTCAGAAAGGCCAATCCTAGCAATAAAGAAATTAGTGAAGTGGCAAAGTCCAATTAAGATGTGCTCACAAAATATAAAAGGAAACAATTCACTATGAGTAGATTGATATGAAAAACAAATTTACATCCCATGAATGTGGGACAACAGACCATAATCAGTAACAAACCATGAAATTATTATGTTCACAAATATTAAAGAGCTAAAATATGAAGAAGCCAGTACAGACTATACAGAAATGTAAAAGGCTGCAACAACTAAATAAAAGTTAGGAAATTAGAAGGTGCTATCATTGAATCAATGACTGAGATGAGAGTTTCAAAGAAAATTTCAAGAAAACATCACAGAGTACAAAAAAATGGAAAAGAATGAATGAGAAATTAAAAGATACGGAGAAGAAATAACTTTGGAAGGACATTAAGAAGGATCAAGAACAGACTAAGAGTTTCATAAGGAAAACAACAACAAAAACACAGGGATAAGAAAAGTTATTTGAAGAGAAATGGTCTCAGAATCATTTTGAAGTTGAACAATTACAATTATTCCCAAGACACATTGCAAACAAAATGACAGAGAACCAAAAGCAAAGATAGGCAACCAGAGAGAAATAGGAACATGAGTACAAAGAAACAATTTCATTAACAGGAGATTCATCAACAATCACAATTGATGGTAAAGTCAACAATCTCTTCAAAAGGTCAAAGGAAAACAACTGCATATCTAAAATGATTTACCTATGTGAACTTCAAATGTAAGTGGAAAATAAATGCATTTCAGAAAATAAGTTTTATTT
The DNA here is from genome assembly GCF_017591425.1 of Ochotona curzoniae. Classification (NCBI taxonomy): domain Eukaryota; kingdom Metazoa; phylum Chordata; class Mammalia; order Lagomorpha; family Ochotonidae; genus Ochotona; species Ochotona curzoniae. The sequence continues at coordinate 11,390,758 of NW_024465023.1, read as the reverse complement.
CCCTAAGTTACAAAGTAAATATAAATACCAAAGAATCAGGGACTTGCACAAACCATGTTTCCTAACTAAATATAAGAAAAAAAGAAAGTAAACATCATTCACATGTGGAAAGCTTAAAACAAACTTCTTTTTAATTATTTTCTTTATCTGAGAAGCAGACAGAGAATAAGAGAAACAGAGGAGACAAACTCCTATCTACTCACTCACTCCAACAAAAGAGGCTAGACAAGGTCAAAGCCAGGAGTCAGGAACTCACCCGGGTCTCCCATGCAGGTATCAGGGAACTAACTACTTGAGTAGTTACCTGCTGCCTCTCACAGTGCATTTTAGCAGGAAGCTGAAATCAAGGGCTGTGGGTATCCAAAGGGGCGGATTAAACATTGAGACAAATAGCTATCTCTTTTAATGAATTAGTATAAACCAATTTTTAAATAACTAGTAAAAAAAGTGTCAGAAAATATTTATATACTAAATATAGTAAACACTTCTTAATTCATTAAAGCTAAAGTAGTACTCTCGGGGCAAATTAAAACATAAAGCACAGTTCTTGGAAAAGAAACATTTCTTAGCAAGACCAAAAAGCATTGAAGCAAATGTCCAACTCAAGAAGCTGAAAACAGAAACAGTATAAAGAAGCACACAATAAAAATAAGAGTAGAAATCAATAGAATGGAAAGTTTAAAAAGAGTTAACAAATTCAAATCTGGTTCTTTTAAAAAATAAAATAAATCGATTTTATAAAAGGCCAAATCAATCGTAATAGGGCTTAAAAAGATGAAAATCATAAAATAAGGCAAAATGGAAACATTTCTAGAAACTATATAATCTTTAAAACTAATCAAGGAGCAACAGAAAGCTGAAATAATATTTAATGCCCTTAGACCAAACGAGTGATTAGGTTAAAATCTATGCACTGAAGAAGGGTCATATGGTTTTATAAACAACTTACACAAAATCATCAAAGAACTGATAATATCTACCTTTTATAAACTAAGAAACAGAGTGAACTTTCTAAAACTCATTTTATGAGGCTATTTTAAAACACTGATAATCAAAGTGGGCAAAGAAAGAAAAAGTGTGTGCTTAACTTCCTTATGAACAAAGAGGGGAAAGTTGGACTCCCAATGAAACTGTTACATATATATTGAAAATAGGATGCTGGACTCTACCATTGGCCATGTCCACAATGACTGGTTTATGACTTTATGAAGAATTATACTACTGTAATAGCATAGGGGAAACCAGTGTGCGGGGGGAGGTGATTTGGGGAGAGGGATAAGGGAAATCCCAGAGCCTATGGAACTCTATCACAAAATAATAATAATAATGGAGAAAAATTAAAATAAGAGGTAAAAACCCTAAGTAAAATGCCTGCATCTATCAGAAACCTACAACATGCAAAATATTAAAAGTGAAATATCAGAAATATTATCTTGAAAGTCATAAAGATTGAGACACCTATTTTTTACTATTTATCTTACACATTGCACTATAGGCCCTAAACAATTTTAATAATTAAAAGAGAAAAAATCACAAGCATTACAAAGGAAAAGGCAAATCTGCTATTATATGTAGTTTATATGCTTTGCTCCAAAATGAGAATCCAGACATTTTGAAAATTTACGAGATGATGAGATACACATAGAAAAATATTTTTAAATACCATTCATATATACCAGCAAAACCCAACTACACAAATACAATTTTGAAGTAAAAAGACATTTGTATAATAGCAGTAAGACAATAAAGTAGCATAGAAATAACATAAATTATATGTATGGATGAGAAGTTTTTATTTTATTATGACAGAAATAGTGCCTACAAAATAACTTATAAATTCAACACAACTCCAATGAAAACACAATTAGCCTTTTTCTAACAGCTTCACACCAGCTCAACTCAGGTGAAAGGAAGAGCATTCTGACTATTCTTCCAAGTGGAAGGTACAGGCTCGCTCTTCTCCCTCCTTTTCCCTCCTTCTCCCTCCCCCTCTTCCTCTCCCTCCATCCCCCTCCAGCACGCCTTCTTAGCCTGCATTCTCACTAGATGCATGACAAAGGGAGATATTTTCACAAAAGCAATTTCCAAGATACAGCACAGGATTTGCCCAGCCCTGTAAATAAAGAACTGGGAAGCCTTGAATTTTGAGGCACTAAAGGGCATCAAATTCCTTTCCCCAACCCAACAACCAAAAGTTAAAAACTTAGTTTCAGAACGGCTTATTTGCAGTATTTTACTGCCCCGGAATAGACTGGTGCATGCTGCTGTAGTTAATACTGCTGTTAAACAGTTTAAAACTTCGATTTTTCGGTGCTCATAGATTCTGTGAGTCAGGAATTCAGAGTACAGAAGGATGTCTGGGGATTCCATTTGGAAGATTATGTAACGGGAGGGCTTGAATTATGCATGGCAAGGGCATATTTTTCTTCTCAAATCTTCAGGTATTAGTATTTTATAATAGCCTTATAAAATGAGCTGCAATCTCAGCTGGGGCTGTCAATTGAATTACCACCTACACATGGTTTCCCCGTGTAATAGCCTGCTTCACAGCATGGTAGCTTCAAGGCAGTAGGACATCTTACAGGGTGGGTCAGGGCTCTGAGGCAGCAGATGTCATAGCAGACACTGCAGAATCTGCATCTTTTCTGAACTAGCCTTGGAAATCACACAGCATTGCTCCTGTCATATTCTGTGAGTCAGAACCTGAGTCACAAGCTCACTTAAGATCCAAGTGGAGATGACATGGCCCCCATCTCTCAGTGAAAGGAACATCAACTTCACATTAAAGATCAGCATTGAATGGGAGATACTTTTGCAGCCATTTTTTGAAAATATAATCCACCATATGTGTATGACATAATAATAGTTTCCTTCAACTAACAAGATCACTGGCCTCTAGCTGTTGATTCCTCAGTTGACTGGGATATACATTTAATGATGCTTCAATTCTCAAGAATGGGAGTATATTATATAAAAAAAAATTGATACAAACTAAGAAATTGTTGCAAACTATAAGATATGAGAAAATAGAAAAGATCATCATTTCAATTTCCCTTGAAGGGAGAATTTGCAATTTTAATAGTCAAGATTGAACCACAGAATCAAAAGGGGCAGATATTCTAATTTAATATAATTTTGAAATCCTCTATATTTTCAGGTTTTATAAAACTCCTTAACAAAAATTATTTCAAAATCAAACTTAAAAGCTGTGGAGCTTCTTTAACATATGTATCCTGGCCTATAAGAAATTCAAGGAAGTATTTTAAGATTGTAAGATAAACTTTGATCCTTTCCTTACACTAAACACAAAACTTAATTTGAGATAAGTTATAGGCTTTAAAAGCTAAAATCATAAAGCTATTAGGGAAAGGCATACAGCAAAGTATCTTGGTGACTTTGAGGTAGCCAAAGGCTTCTTAAACAGATCACAGAAGGCAATAACCATAAAAGAAAAGTTTGACAGTTTGAACTTGGGAATATAAACTAGTACAACCACTTTAGTAAAAGGTCAGGCAGTTTATTAAAAAACTAAACACACCTACTCTATGACCCAGCAATTCTATGCCTAGGTATGTAACTAGGAGAAAGGAAAATATTTGTATAAGAATGTTCAAAGCAGGTTTATTCATTATTACCTAAAAACTGGAAACAACCCCAAGTATCTATCCACAGAGAAATGAATTAACAAACGATGGTATATTTATACAATAGAATTCTACTCAGTAATATAAAGGAATGAATTACTGACATAGCCAATTGATATGAGTGAAATGTCAAAATCATGCTGAATGAAAGAAGCCATGAAAGAATAAATACTGTATTGTTCCACTCATGAAATTCTAAAACAGGAAAAAAAAAACATCTACAGTGAAAAAAAAAATCAGAATAGTTGTTTTCTCTGGTTGGTGGATGTAGGAACTGAGAGGGATGATGGTAACATTCTATGGCTTCACAAGGTGCCCAGGTGTCTGCATTTGTCAAAATTCAGCAAATGTACACTGAAGGTTTCTGTATTTTATTGAACACAAATTTTAAACCAAAACAAAAATCTTAGTAAATAGGAAACATGATGAAGCACTCAAAGGGAATTATAAATATTCAGGGGATGTATAAATGGAGAGACATATGATAAGGCAAAGAAATGTCTTCATGATGGAATGGTACATATATGGATATTCATTTAGTTCCCAAGCTTTCTGGATATTTTTAAATTTTCATAAAGTATTGGGAGAAAATTAGTGGGAAAGATTTCATTATTAATTTGATAAAATTTTGAAAATTATAAAAAGTACTCCATCTCAAAATTTTATTTAAAGGCAGCCTATAATAACAGCATTTTCAATAGACATATTAAAATTACTTGACTCAAAAAAATTATTTGAATCTAATCAACAGACTAAAGCACCAAGTACAGGAACTCATGTTCTGCTTTATGATTCTAAGCCTTTTGATTTTGTTCAGAACATTCTGTCAGTATGTGCCATCAGCCCTTTCTGGAAACCAAACTAAAAAACAAGAAACACTGTTTATGAAAAAATGTTCAAGAAGCTCTTCTCTCAGGCTTTCTAGTTTTATTATCTGGGTCTCATTTTATGTTAGCTTTACTTATTTATTTTTTACAATTGCTCATTTAAAAAGGAATTAAAGAGTCAGGCATACTCTATTATCAGCTTGCTAGGATTTCTCCAAAGGTTTTACATTTCTTGAAATATTTATATAAATATACATGTACACACAATATTTCGACTTTTCAAAGAAACAAAATCATGTTATCCATAATTCTGATCTTTGCTTTATCCTGAAAACAGCATGACATATGGTATGGGAGCCATCAACAGTGCTCGCCAAAATTCCCTCTTTGGAGCGTAGGCATATGTGTTGTCACTAGTATTAGCCTGGAGCGTAAATGATATATATATTTCTTTCATGGTGAGAATGTGTTGTGTTTGACATCCCATCTTCCACATTCTCTTTCTCTCTGACAAAGTGACTAACAACATTCAACATCATAGCTATTCTGTCGGCCCCAATCCCTGTTACTATGAACAAAACCCCTGACAACGACAATGGATACAGAGTGAGCAACACATAAACAAAATTGCCTTTATTTAATTATCTGAGAATTTTGGGATCGTTCTTATTGCACAGCATTTGTTTCTTAAGGTATGTATATTTGGTCTACTTTATACTTTCTAATGGCTAAAGACTACTGCCTTAAATTAATGCAACAGATTGTATCCAATTATCCCCCTATTCTTGGACATTTTATGTTCCCAAATACCTGCTTTTACAAAGTTTGTTGCAGTACTGAGCATGCACATGTATGTGTACATACACACATGCACATGTTTGCCCATTTGTCAGAATTTTCCCTAATAAAAAATTTATAGAGGTGCAATTATCAGGTAAAAGGAAAAACATTCAAATACTGCCAATTGCCCTCCAAGGTACTAAACAAATTTAGACTTCTATCAACAGAAAATGGGAGAAACTGTTGATTCCACAGGCTCATCTGGAGTTAGTTATTCTTTTTAAATATTGTCAATATAATGGGTGGAAGTAATATTTTACTGTCATTCAGCGTGCATCTTATTCATCATCCTATCATGGATTTATTATGCTTATGGACCCGGCAAATAGCCTAGTGGCTAAATCTTCACCTTGTACATGCCAGGATCCAAGGGTGTCGGTTCCTGTCCCAGTTGTTCCACTTCCTACCCACCTCCCTGTTTATGGTCTGGGAAAGCAGCAGAGGATGACCCAAAGCTTTGGGACCCTGCATCCATGTGAGAGATCTGAAGGAAGTTCCTGGCTCCTGGCTTCGGATCAGCCCCACTTGGGCTGTTGCAGCCACCTGGGGAGTGAACCAGTCGACAGAAGATCTTTTTATCTTCTCTCTGTAAATCTGCCTTCAATTAACAACAACAACAACAACAAATCTTAAAAAAAAATAAATAATACTACTTGTATTTCTTCTGTGTTCTTGCCATTAACTCATGTTTGCTAGTTAGTTTTAGAAGTTCCTTTCAAAACTTAACACTAATCTTCTAGTTCTTACACTGGTTGTAAATATTCTCTCTCAGTTCTTCCCTGACTTTGGTTGATGATATATATTGCTATGGAGAACTATAAAATTGTGTTGCACTCAATGCAATCTTCCTTTTAGGGTTTGGAAGCTATGTCCACCGCAATATGTATAAAAACATATCTAATAAATTCACTTATTAATAACCATTATCTCATCACTGGTTGAAACATCTATACCATACACTAAACTCTTCACAAATGAATCTTTTATAGATGCTCTATTCCATTTCACTCATATTTTGGTTTAACTCCTCTACTAGAAAATGTTTTCAAGCATTTGCAAATTAATTAAATTTCTAATATCTAGACTTTACTATTGTCATTTTCTACATTTTCATGGATATTTTCAATCTCTTATTCATTTTGAAAAACCTTAATAATCAAAAAATAAAACAAACAAATGAAAACAACCTTAGGAAGATCTCAAAGGAGGTCTGTCAAAATGCACCCTTAGATATTCATTTTCACCTTAAAATATGTATTTCCCCACTAATTTAATACCAGGCTTACGAGCATCTTCATTAGCTATCATTGAGATTATAACAATGGATTTGGTTCAAAATAGAAAAAAATGAGATAATGCTAAAAAAAAAACCACAATGGGCCAATTTATCATCTCTAGCCTTGGAAAACAAAGCCAAATCTGACAACAATAAAAACCTGATTTGTAACTACAAGTAGAATTATTTTAAGTGTAAAGATAAGTCTGGACAGATGAGAAATTTACCATATTGTCTTCCCATTCTGAGATATCATAGCTTTAAAATTATGTTCATTTTAGTCTTACACATTTCCTTTCCAATTTATTCCTAAGTATTTAATAAATTTCTTGCTACAGTAAATAATATCACCCTTTACAGAATATTTCCTAGTTGGCAGTCACTGATATAAAGTAAAATTATTGCTTTGTATGTATTTTCTTTTATTTAGCTACTTTCCTGAATACTCCTATTGGTTCTAACCATTTAAAAATGGATTCTTTTGGATTTTCTAGGTACACAATCATAATTGGGTTCTAATTTAAAAATCAGTCTTCAGTTCTATATGGTGTGATTTATTAGCATGATTCCTAAATGCTTACTTCTATACTAAGTAACAAATTAAAAGAATTTTATGACTGGAAAGAAATCTTAATGATCTAACACAAGGTTTACCTACTGAACAACTTATTAGAGCAGCCAGGTGAGATAAATGGTATAAGACAGTAAAGAACAGTGGAGATTGGGAATATAGAGAACATGGAGGATCTAAAGAAAATAGCTCCCACTCACCCCAATCCAGAGTTGCCATCGGGAAATAATACTTGGTTTCTACTTTCCAAGAGGTACCAAATAAACAGATTTTTGTTTTTAAACTCCTAATTTGCAAAACATTAAACAAAACTCAAAAACACTTCAATTGCCAGCTTTCAATCTGTGAGCTTGCATCCAATCCAATATTTCCTTTAAGGCAATTAAAACTCAGAAAGGTTTGTCAGAGATTGTAAATATAACCAAGTATAGAGGAGGACTTTGCTTGGTGGGTCAAAACAATGCTTTTCAAAGTACTAAAACCAGGTAGATGTTTTGCTTGCGTTGGTTACAAATGAAGAATTTAGTTCCTAATGTCAACATACATGTGGTTTTGCTGGCTCATGTTGGTTTGGGTTTGCTAGCCCTGCAATATTCAAGACAAATGAAAAAGGTTTCTTATACTTAGTTTCTTTTCTCCCAGTTTTACTGAAGTAAAACTGACAAAAAATTACACGTATTTTATCATACACAATATGATCTTTTGATATATGTATGATTAAATCAAACTAATTAGCATATTCACCATTGCATGCTTATCATTTTTAGAGTCAGATCATTTAACATCTGTCATAGCAATTTTCAACTATATAATACATTATCACACTACACAAAATTAATTAAGTTACCATGCCGCAAAAAAAGCTCTCCAGAAGTTATCCATCCATTTGAAACTTCATCAAAAGGATACCTTTTAAATCATCCTTTTGTATTTGGGGAAATTCCTACATTATGTTCTCTACAATGACAATGCAGAATTCAGAACTCATTTTCCCAGCCTTCCTTGCAGATGACTCAGGCTACACCAATCAGGACAGTACACATACGACTAGGACACAGAAGGAAATGGGCAAGAGAAACCAGATTGTTGTGGGCCACATAAGGTTTTCAAAAGGGTTCAGCTTTTAGGTGAAGGGCATAAAATTGCTCAAAGTTGTGGTAGTAATGGTTGGCATAAAACTGAGTTCTTGGCAGCAATGCCATGTGTAGCAATGGATTGTGGGGGGTGGCAGAGGTAACAGAGCTTATTTTTTCATCAGTCAAGTGCTACAGCCTACTTCTGGGCACTGATCCTAAAGCTCAGCCTCAAGCTTGTTTCTCCAGCCCTTCCGAAGATATTGTGAACCACTCAAGACCCTTATAATGAACTCCTTTTCTGCTTAATTAGCCAGAAAGGGTTTTACTTTTTAAGGCTAAGCTTACCCAGCAATACAAACAACACCACTAAGCAGTGAAAGGATTGAATCAAAGATATCTACCTTTTTATTCCCAGACCAGTTTTCTTTCTACAACATCACATTATTTATATGTAATGCTTTTAGGGTGGCTCAAGTGCTATTTTCAAAACCACATGGTGAGGTTTCCATATCACAGATATGCAATGAACGCTGTCAAAATATCTAACTAATTCATTAGAAGGGTCTGTATTTGAGTACTTTTGGCATTTATATGCTTGTTTGTCTTTCTATTTGCTTGTACTCAGAGTCAGAGACTGGTGGCTTCCGTAAAAGATGTTAGATGGCTATAATAAAAACATCAATAGCACTGTTCAAAGAGTAAAACAATATGAAGTGAAAGATAAGTGTCCTAAATAAATCAGGATTATATCATTACATGTTGTAAGCATGAAGCTCACAATCTGCTTTGTCGAGTAAGAGGACAGTAACTGGGTAGATGACGTAGTTTCTTAACTTAGATCCACCAAGGAAAATATTTATTATTTTCCATTTTCATGATCTCCAGGTTCTTAAAGAGTTTCTCTTCCAATCTCATTTATTAAAGAATATTTTGAATGGCTGCATCACAGATAGACAAATACCTTATTGAAATATCACAAACAAGATACAGATTGCAACTGCTACGGTCAATGACTTCAGGGTGCAATTATCAGAAAAAAGGTTTCATTTTTTGAGTATCCACCGTGCTCCAGTCAGGGTACTAACAGCAGCCCTTTAAATACAGTAGAAATGTATTCCTCATAACATCTTGTATAGTAAATATTACATGATCACTGTTAAACAGAGGGAAAAAAATTTAGCAACTTACTCAAGGCCACCAAAGTTGGTAAATGAGAGACTTGAGATTTGGATTTGGGTCCGCCAACTCCAAAACAAATGATTTGATATATTCATATTATACTATCTCCCTCCGGGGGAATTAGAGTTTTACAAGTGAGAAGAGTTTTTCAAGGTTCTAAATCTTACAAGGAATATATCACACGCATGTTTGCAAGAGAGTTACTGTTCTCTCAGCTGGTGACGGGATGGGAGGTCTATGAAAGAACTATGCAGTAGTGATTCACTGTGTTCACTGAAGGCTGATCCATTGAGTTCTAGAGAGATCTGGGAAAGATGCAAAGATGAGCCAGGCATGGGCCTTCTAAGAGTTTCACTCAGGTAAGGAGAAAAGATGAGTCACAAATTATCAAAGCATATGCAAGTTACCTAAGGCCAGATGTCATTTCCGACGCACAGAACAAGATTCTGGGAGATAGCTGGAGTCAGGTTGACCATATCTTCTCAGATTTTGGGCTTCCCTGCTGCTGCAGCTGATGATACCAATGCTGTTGCTGCCACTGCTACCAACGATTCAGAATCCAAGGCCTACCCTAGAGAAGCCCCAACCTTGCCTGTGTTCCCAAGCCGGGGAACGACTTAACCCTGCCAAGCCAGTCCCTACTGAAATCTGCCCTTTCTTGAAGAATGGCCTTCCACACTCCCTTAGACAAGAAACCAGCAGCTCTCAAGAGTGAATCTGACAGAACCCAGAAAATGTGGCCCAGGAAACAGGGGAAGCCTAGAGGCAGAACTGGTGACCTCCAGAAGGCCAAAGACAAATGTTTCTTACACAAATGAAGAAAGAAAAACATTTCCAACTTTCTGTTTCCAGATGACCATCTGTCCTGCATCCCACCAGGTCTGTTTTGAGGCAAACAGCTCAGGGAGGCCAGTTTAGTAATCCATTATTAACCCTGTTACCAACTGTAGAAACAGCTAATTAGCTCCATCCCTCAAGGTTTTCCTGAGAGGAGGGTACTCTGAAAGGACCAAGGAGAATGCCAGGGGCTTGGACCAATGTCTGATGCAGAAGGTCTAGATTTGAAAGCCTCAGGTATATGTGAAGAGGCCCAGTTATCTAAACCAGACAGTGTCAAGGCCACACAGATGACACCCACAGGCCCATGCTGCAATCTCACCTGTTTTCCAATACCAACTCAATCCAGATTTGAAAATGGAACATTTTTCAAGCATATTATAAATATACAGTGTAAGCATTTCAGATGTCAGAGCCTCTAAAGAACCTTAGAAACCAACATAAGGACAAAAGAGTGAGGTGCAGGTAGGCAGAGGGGTCCACATTACTTGGCTAGTAAAGGTAAGGCTTAGCTTTTCCTGACTCTCTCAAGACTCAGAGAGATGACTCTTTCCTGCTGCAGAGTAATCAATTATTTACTTGTTTGCTATATACTTTAAATGGAATGCTATTTGAGAAACAGGACCATTCATTAAATTATTCAACAAACATCTATTGTTCTTGGCAGGAGCTAAGAACCTGAAGGCAAGAAAGCAAAGTAGCAACTCTACAGGGACTATCAGTGGATAGTAGATATAAACCATTGCACATACCTCTTGTCCCATAGTAAGTGCTGAATAAATGGCAGTCTCTATAAGAGTATTCCTCTAGTGAGGTAGAAATAAGATGAAATGTGCCATGTGTTGTGAAAAATATCAACAAGGGACTAAGAATAAGTGAGTGATCCACTTGAGACAAGAGTAGTCAGAGAAAGGGAACCCTTCGGAAGAGAGGACATCTGTAATGAGTCCTAGAGCTTACCCTGAAAAGAAATAGCAGTGAGGGCACTCCAGGCACAGAGGACTTTGTGCACGTAGGCTTGGTGTTGGGAAAGAGCTTGATGTGTTGGAGAAGGATAGGGTTGACACTATTCTAGCAGAAATGCATACTGAGCTGTATCGCTCAAGGCCCTGCTGGTTATAGCCAAATGTTTGGATCTTGTTTTTAAGCACCATGAAAAGCACTGGAAGGGTTTCTCAGGATGGATGTAACCTGATTCTATTATCATCTGAAGGCATTTCTGGGATAGGAAGTTTACTCTTTCGGCACCCAGCACACAGCTAAGGCCACTCCTCCAACCATCTAGGGTGGGAGCGAGGGGAAACCCTTTATTCCACCCTAACATTATCTCCTTGGATCTCCGGCCTGGCCTAAATGCCTTCCTCCCCAAAAAAAAGCCCCATAAACTCACTGAAGTGTTGCCAACAGACTTTGCCAGAGAGTTGGGAGAATGGATGCTATTTTTTTTATAAGAGGACACAAAATAACAAAACAAAGCCACTCCCTTGTCTCTGATTGAAATTTCTTGCTTTCTCTTCCACTACTTTCTGTTGGTCCACAGTGTGAGTTAGTTATCTTTGCTCTTTACTCTGTCACCATTTCTTTCCCAAAACATCATGAACATGTGTATATGACTGTGCACAATAACGAAGACTGTAAATTGTTATTGATCCCAGAAGGTTGAGAATTATAAATAAGGAAAATTTGTCCTCTGCCTACATTTTTAAAAGAACCTTTTATGAGACACAAGAGGGTTTTGTTCAAACACAAAAGGAGCTCTCCGGACACTCCAGACCTCATGTTGGGCCCAGGCCACCAGGTAGTGATGCAACAAAACTGCAGAACCAAAGCCAAAAAGACCTCCCTGCTACCCCTGCCTGGGCTCCCTTCCTCATTTCTCAGCCCACATCTTGTCTGCATCAAGCTCAGCTTGCTCTATAGTTTTCAGCCACTATTGTTTTCAGCAGCCAGAATTCTCAGCCTACAGAGAAAGTCCCCTTTGTCCTCCATACATGATTTAATTTACTTTCTCCTGAACGCTCCATTCACTCATTTTTGGGGCCAAGAGGTCTCACAATGGTACAAGACTCTGAATTTGAATTTCCCTGTGTTTCCACTTTTTGGAAATTTGCCTAGCTCAGCCACTGGATAGTCCAAGCATTTGGTTTTACCTTAGAGAAGATCTTTATTATTCACAATTTCTTCCAACATTTCTAACTACTGTGACAGACTATAGATTATCTCCTGGATTCCCATATTTTCATCTCTTTGATAATATAGCCATGTGTCTACAAGTATGTTCATGAGAAAGGTATATTATGAAAAGATTATCCATACATTTCAAACTTTCTGTACCAGATGAAACATCTTTTAATTCCATTTTCCATGAACATTTTTGAAGTCCACCTGTACACATGTACACACCCTTTTCACTGAAAATCAGTAAAATTTGTTATTTTTCAAATTTGATAGCATTCCTAGGGATATGTCTCTGCTATACTCCCCAGCTTTTAGAAGGATGCATTTAACTGTAACCACTGCTGTCTTTCTCTCTTAAATGCGCCACTGCTGGCAATCCCTGATCCTCCAATACCAAGATCCACAAGACAGTGTGACCAACTGACTTTCTGTGCTTTTGTCCTTCTGTTCCCACATATAAATGTTCATGTATGGAAATGCATCAAACTTACTAGAATATTAACAGCCCACACTTGACCACCAAGTAATATGAATACAAAGAAATGCCAATTACTAATAGAAAACATGTAAGCAATTAATTAAAAAGCACTAGGAAAGAAACTATGCCATGTGCTCTTTGGACAGTTGCAAGAGCAAGACAATATTGCTAGCAGACTACTGCTTACCTAAATGTATTAAACTCCACCACCTTTGTGTGATCAGAGTCAGCAGCTGCAAATACCTGCTTGATCTCTTTGGACCTCGGTTCTAGTTCTTTCATCTTTTTAAGAGCCAATTCAAGGTTGCTATAAGGAAACTAGAAGAGAGAAAGAAAAGACAAATTTAAATATGTCTGAGATTTGAAGGACCCAAATCCGTTTCACTGCAGTGAGAAGCCATGGCTAGCTTTGGATCATCTCAGTCAAAGCTTCAGGGCAATGAATGACACTGACATAGGTCTGAGCAGGCTTAAGGGACAGCAGGTGATAGATATCAGAGACCTATCCTTGGGCTTCCGCATCAGCCTCCTGCTTGTAACCCTTGGCCATTGGCTTGGTATGTTGAGGGACCATAATAGAAATAATGAGGATTCCAAATTGCATCCATGAACCTCTGTTTTCTCTAGAGCTTCACAATGGCACTCTTTGGAATTACTGGCCATTAGGTGATGCAATGATCAGAACAAGGATACCTTTCAAAGATCCACACAGGCGCTGTAATCCCTGTACAGTCCACTGTTCCTGTCTCCCACCCTGTGCTTACTTTTTAGATTTAGTAAGAATACTCCTTATTCAACCTGGGAAAGCATAAGATTGTAAATAATTATAGCTAAGAGATCAAAAATGAGAAGATGAAATTTTTGACTAAAATGTTGATGGTAATTTGCTATAAAGCTCCCTCTCTTTTACCCGCAAATGATTCGGGTGGTTTGGCACCAACCACAGCCCCCATTCCCTCTGGCTTTTTTCTATTTCTTTTCATCTATTTCTATGATAGGTTCTATTAGCTCTTTTGAAAAGTCTCTTCAAGCTGATATTAAAGGGTATATTAATCTTTCTCTGCATAGAATGGTATTGTTAAGAGTAGTCTCTTTAACAAAACACATTTTTCACTTGGGATGCTGATACCAGATAATGTCCTACTCTGCTTTTATCAGTCTCAAAGGAGAAAAGCCCTTTATATGTTAAAACATGTATGTATTATATACAGATGCTCCTCAACTTCTGATGGGATTATGTACTCTAAACCCCACTTTAAGTTGAAAATGCACTTAATACAGCCAATCTAGCAAACATCCTGGTTTGGTAACCATGAGGCGACTGAGAGCTGTGTTCGTTGTCTGCCCAGCCTAACAAGGAAGATTTGATCACACAGCACTAGCCCAGGAACCAATCCAAATTCGATATTCAAAGCCTCACTAGCTACTGAATGAGTACTGCTTTAGCACTGTCATAGCCAAAACAGTGTAAGCACAGCCACCCTGAGGCCCATTGGTATATCTTGTATTAAGGTAAAGGTCCACCCTCAGAAAACAGAACCCAAATTGGTAATCATGTCCCACTGACCAAGCTTGCTATTGGACACATAAGCATAGCTGGTATTCACAGTAGCTCCAGGAAACAGGCACTGCTGTAACTCCCATTTCAACATGAGGAACTGAATATCCAAGAAGATACTGTGAACCCAGGTTTCCAAACCAGGCCCGTTGATTTCCAGAATCTAACATTCAGATTACTAAGCTTCTTGTCTAGATTCAGTGTTTTCCAACAAGTCGTTGCTTCATGGTTTTATGATAACATGAATGCCTAACACTATGACTGGAGAGGGGCTGGCAGCGACGGAGGCACTGTTCAGGCCCCCTTGTCAAGAGAGACCCTGCAGAGCAGAGCATTGTTAGCTAACAGCCTCCACTGCCAGACCTTCCGGATGCACACAGAGTTCATGCACAGTGCCCTGCCAAGGCCGTATTCACTCCAGGCTATTCCTAGTCAATGACTGAACACAAAGGCCGTGTGTGTGTGTGAGAGAGAGAGAGAGAGAAAGACAGAGACAGAGAGAGAAACACTAGAGCTGGACCACTCCTGCTTGACCTGGGACCTCTTTGATGGGCAAGCTGTGCTCTGGGGTTCCCTAACAATCTGAACCCCAGAGTCAGGGACTCTCAGAACTGGGCTGTCAACCGAAGCTCTTCCCAGTTCTCCTCTCTTCCCCTCCTCCTTCCACAGGGATCAGATTTGCATCCCATTCTGAAGACTCCTCAACCCTGAGCTCCATGGGCCTCCTCAATTCTTTAGAAGCATTTTGCGCAATACATCTCTTGTACATCCAGTTCTGTCTTAGCATCTGCCTCTGAAAGAATCCAAATGGATAGAGAAGATGTGCTATATACCAAGAGATTGATCTTAGAAGCTTAGTAACCTGAGTATTTTATAGATAAGTGAGACTAAATTGGTGTTGTATGTATATAAATGTACCTAAGCAACATCACTTCCAGGTAGACTTCTAAAATAAGTGCTTTCCAGATAGATTTTTCAATATTAGACAGTGACTGCCAAAT
Source organism: Ochotona curzoniae (assembly GCF_017591425.1). Taxonomy (NCBI): domain Eukaryota; kingdom Metazoa; phylum Chordata; class Mammalia; order Lagomorpha; family Ochotonidae; genus Ochotona; species Ochotona curzoniae. Next base: position 11,375,293 of record NW_024465023.1, on the reverse strand, counting down.
ATACATATCTGCACACTGAATGAGTCTACATTTAACATCAAGATTTTTATCAGTATGTTCTTTTTCCTGATCAGCATTGCTATAATAGCACTTTTAGTAATAGTGCCCATCTGCCATCCTGTTTTAGATTTTAAAAATATCTGAGCTCACTGTTGCTAGTCTCTCCTTAAGCTCTTACTTAGGCCTTCAGATGGGCATTCAGAGGAAGCTGCAGCCCCAGCAACTATCAGATTCCCTTGGGGTTTCTGTTTGTTCAGGTCTCAGCCTTCTCTGTTGGCCTTTGCCAATTAACTGGGATGGCACAGTGTGTGACACCAGATTTTCTTCCCTTCTTGTAGTGGTTAAACTTCTTTCTGAACACATTGTTAGTGTCAGCAGAAAACCCAGGAAACTTGATTCAGCTCTGAGCCTGCCTCCTGCCTGTGTCTGGAATCCGTGATGCTGAGCAGTGGAGAGTCCAGCATATAAACAGAATAGACAAGGACCTGGCCTCTGTGATGAGACCTGTGGCCAAGCTGCACGAATCCATTATTCATGCCCACGTGTGAATGCACAATGTAAAACCAGTGGCAAGATGAACAAAAAAAAGGCCCCAAAGAAAAACACACATTGCAGAAGGTTGGCAGGCAAGTCAAGATTATGCAAAGTAAATTTACCCTATCTGAATTCTTCTCCATGTACTTTAAGGTGAACTCATCAGCATTGAGCAACTTAAATAGGTAGCCATTCACATTCACTGTGACGCCAACATACAGCTCCTCAGACTTGATGTAAACCGATGGTTCACTTTTAAAGACTTCCTGTCCAGGCTTCTTAACACGACTTCTTTTCAAGAACATCCCACCAGTAAACCCTACAGAAAATGAGAAAAGTTCGTGGGTAAGTTTATGCTTTAAATAAACAAACAGCATGTGACTTGCCTTTGAAGTTATTTTATCCTCATATACAGGTTATGCAACTTACCTGTGAAGTTAGCACACTTAAGGGAAGAATGAGAACAGTAGGTGAAACTATAAAATTTTTCAGGAAAGTGTGTTTAAGCAAACAATTATATGGTATTCCTTCCTTTTCTTTTCTTTTCTCTCTATTCCCCTTGCAATCCACTTAGCGAAAACCTGCTACACACGCCCTGCTATACAAGGGCACACTGGGCATGTGGGATATCAGAAAGACACTCATTTTGTGAGCATGCATTGAACAGGGCCAGTTAGAAAAATCCTCATTTGTGTCTATTGTGACATACAAATTCAATGCAAGATGCTCCTCTTTAACAAAGGGAATTACTTAAATTTTTGGAGGTAACTATAGGAGGTCCCTTGATAAAATGTCTTCACTTAATTAATTAATGCCTTGTTTTTCTTACTCCCAGAATTCTCAGTATTTGAGTTGTTCTCCTGCAGACATTGGTTTTTTTTGTTTGTTTTTTGGTTTTCTTTTTTTGTTTTTTTTTTTGTTTTTGTGGTTTTTGACCTCTTGGAAAACAATGAGCAAAGGCAGATGTGGTATACCAGAACGTTCTGATTAGGACTGAAATCTACAAACCTGTCAACACAGAAGGATACCACAATGGGCTTCTGCAGTCAGGTTCAGCATACTCTTACCATCACATGCAGAAACCATAGGTGGTGCAGACTTAGGCTTTGAAACCAAATACAGCTGCATTGCTACCATTGCTCTGTCACTTACATGCTGCAAAATCTTAAGGAGTTATCTGATTTCTGAATGTTTTATGAATTCTCATCAGTGAAATGGGAATAAACTGGGGAGTCGTGCATGTGTTTAGTCAGGTAGTTAAGGTGCTGTTTCAGATACCCACATGCCTGGTTCAACTCCTGGGTCTGCTCTGGATCAAATTTCCTGCTAACATTCACCCAGAAGGGCAGCACGTTATGGCTTAAGTAGTTATGGCTTAAGTAGTTGGCTCCCTTGCCACCCATGTAGGCCACTCAAATTGAGTTTGGAGCTTCTAACTTTGTCCTGCCACAGCCCCACCTATTGTAGGCATTTAGGGAGTGAACCAGTGGATGGAAACTTTCCATCTGTCTGTCTCTGTGTCTTTCTCTGTCTCCTAAACAAAATGTGTGGGTGACATGAAAATATACTCAAATTGCTTGCTGTGAGGAATATAATTGAAAGAAGGCTCCAGCTGCTGTGCTGTGAGATCCACACTTGGGCATGTGGAAAGGCCATGTTTCCCACAGGCTGCAGTCACCAAATGACTGAGCAAGGCAGAGATACTAAGGCCCATTCCTATAAGACAATGGCTCCTCCAACTAACAGTTTTGGCTTAAGGACTCCCCATCAGCCTTGTCAAAATGGCTGGACCCACATGGCAGTCTGATGGCTTTCCTGGCCTCCTCCACTCCTTCCACATTGTCTCTCCAGCATTTATCCTAATGAATCTGTTGCACATTTGATTCTCTCTGGGATTTGCTTCTTTGAAAGACTTGTACTAACAAAAAATATTATCACATTTTTATGAGGATAATGGTCAGTCATGGCTGCTACTATCACTTATAAGCTTGTAGTTGACTACTGTCATATCTTTTGTTTTATGCATGTTTCAATTTGGTTAGCCATGTGTTCCTCATTCCAGACATACAGAGTTGATTTTTTGGCCATTACAGGCATGGTTTATATTCATTCCTGTTTAATTTCATATTTTAAGATTTCATCTATTATTCCAATCACTGTGGAACTTTAGTTGTACAATTATTCATTACCGACTGGCATGCTGAGTGGCTCATACCAGCTCACAGGAGCTGACTGTTACATTTTCAGAGATTCTGCAAGCCAGTTCTTAAACTGTTGGCTTCTGATTATTGGCCATCATTGGTGTGTTCACACCATGGAAATTGGCAAAAAGTACAAATTAGAACCTTCATTATTTTTTTCAAAGAGCCAGGTAACCAGAACATCACAGATAATTCTTCACAGATACTTTTTTCTTCAAAACAAATAAAAGTTCTAAATATGTTGAGGCAAAGAATGGAAACTGACAGTTCCATAATCTGGTAGGTCAACTGCTTTCCTCAGTAGTGGTCATGGTATCAGTACACAGCAGAGGGTATTTCAACCTTAACAGAGAGAAGGGACAGAGAAAGATGGATCCTAAAGAATAAAATTTTGAAAGATTTATTATTATTATTATTATTATTTTGAAAATCAATGACACACAGAGGGAAAGATAGAAATCTTCCATCCATTATTTCATCCCCAAAATGGCCCCAAAGGCCAGAGCCAAACCAGTCCAAAGTTAGGAGCCAGGAACTACTTCTGGGTCTCCCACTTGGGTGCAGGGGCCAAAGGCCTTGAGCCATCTGCTGTTGCTTTCTCAGGCCATTAAGCAGGGAGCTGGTTTGTAAGTGGAGCAGGTGGGACTAGAAGTCATGCCCATATGGGATGATGGTGCCACGGGAAGAGGATTAGCCTGCTGCATCACTGTGCAGACCCCTGAAGATTAAATTTGTATAACTGAGATTCTTAGAGTCAAATGAAAATTTTGTAAGCAAGACTATCAAGAGTAGAGGCTTCCTCTGCACTTCCTGGGTATGAGAGTGAGTGGTAGTTGCCAAGCCATGATCTTGATACCCACAGAGATGTCTCAGAGGCCACAGAACAGAGGGGAATAGTGGCAAAAATGAGGGAGCAACAGGTAAACTGCCACTTGGGACACTTGCATCCCCTATTAATTTCAGTGCTGGTTTGAGTATTCAAACTGGTATTGAGTGCTGGTCTGAGTATCAGTACCTCTGTTTTCAATCCAGCTTCCTGCTACTGCATCCTGGGAGACAGCAGATGAGGGTCTTAGTGCTCACGTTCTCATTACCCTCTTGGAAGAGCTGGATACTATAAGCTTCTGCACTGAGCTTGGCCCAGCCCTGGGCTGTTAGGGGCATTTGGGCAGTGAACCAGTGGATGAAATATCAATCAGTTCCAACCCCCTCTGATACCACCTTGCAAGTTGATGAAAATAAGTAAATAAACAACAACACAGAGATTTCCTCGGTCTCTCATCCCTAATTTGATCGTAACTGCTCCTTTTTCTTTTATCATTTCCCATTTAGGAAACCTTTGTAAAAAGATCTCCACTGGTTTAAAACAAGAAGAAAGTCATTACTAGACATCATCAATATTGTAAAATCAGATCATATTCCCATTTTAAACAGGAAGAGACAATCCAATACTCTGAGAGTTGTAACTCTTACCTGAATTCCTCTCTAAAGGTTCAAACACTGAAATGGTGTCATCACCGAGATAATATGCAAGAACAAATATCCTATCATCTTCAGGAACTCTGTCTGTCTCTAGCTTTGCAAAAAACCGGAGTGTATTGCTTATGTTGCCATAGCTAAATGGAAGGGAAATGAGGGTTACATAATTAGACAAGCAGATTTTCACATCATATGTAATTTTTAAAAACCTGGAAAAGGTATGTTACTATTTAATATAGTGACATAAACTCTCCAAAGTAAAGAGTTTTACCATCTTTTCATGGTTCTAAATCTAAATGCAGGCGGGTTTTTTTTTCTCAATATATTAAAATACCTCTTCTTCTTTACATGTTCTGGATAACACATTGGGGAAATTCACCCAAAACAAATGTCATTAACACACTGCTCAGGCCAGCAACATTAGTTGGTTGGTCTCTAGTCACATGGCTAGTCAACAAGTACAGTAATTATGTCAGAGACAAGCACAAGTACCTACCTGTGTGGCCTAAACAATCCAGAGGACATGCACTGTCTACACTTGGGGCCACCTTTCTGCTTCATTATCTTCTGTCTCCAGCCCATCCAATGCCTTACTTGAAATTCCCAGGGTCCCCTTGTGAGCAAAAATTCACTTTTCCCTTTTGGATGCTACAATAAGTATTACAACTTTCTCTCTCTCTCTCGATTTTTTTTATAGCAGTTATCACTGATATTCTGTAAGTAGTCATTGTGAGTCTATTTTTCTATTATCTGATATCAAATACAAAAATTTGTATGCTGTAAACATACAACAAATGTTTATAGAAAGTTGTTATAAGACCATGTAGACTTGAATTTTCACTTAGAATTCTATGTACGAGTAGCCTAGTAGGTTGAGATGGAGCAAATTTTAGAATGAGATGCTTTCAAAGTTGACTGCTTGGCTCCTGAGAAATTAACTCACGATTTGTCAGCAGGAGCATGTCTGCAGACATCAGCTAGTGAACAATGGACAACTAACAGTAAACCTTTGGATATGTCTTTGACGATCAAAACCATTACCCCAGGGACCAACAATGTGGCACAGAGAATTAAGCCACTGTTTTTGTAACTCCAACATCCTGTATGAGCTTCAACTAGAATCCCAGCTACTCTACTTCCAATCTAGCTCCCTGCTACTGAATCTGGGAAAGCATCAGAAGATGGATCAAGTACTTGGGTCCCTGCCACCCACACAGGAGTATTGGATTAAGATCCTAGTTCATGGCTTCAGCCTTTCCTGGTGCTGGCCAAAGTAGAAATCTGGGGAGTAAACAGCTGATGGAAGATCCCTCTCTTTCTCTGTGAATCTGAATTTCAAAATAAATAAGCCTTTAAAAAATTTTTAGACAAGCAGCTCACAAAATTTATTGTGTATAAAATCACTTGGGCAGCTTGTTGTGTATAGAATCCAGAATTCTACTCCTAGACCTCTACATTCAGTAGTTAGCTTGCATTTCCAGAAACCTGAATTATTAATAAGCAACCCAGGAAATTCTGATTTGGTTATCCCCAGGGTAACCTTCAAGAATACTTTCTTCATCTATTTCCCTCTTGGCTAAGTTGCTCACCAAACTTTTCTAGCACTCTTTGTTTCTCAACACTCAATCCTGCTAGCTGAGCTCCCACTGATATTCCATGGTCCATCCATGATGCTGCACTTAATTTAGCATTAAATAGACTTATCCTTGTGGCTATTTAAAAAACGTGGGAGTCAATGTGGTAGCAGGCTAATCCTGTCCTGCAGCATTGGCATTCCACATGGGTGCTGGTTCATGTCCAAGGTCTTCTACTTCCAATCTAGCTCCCTGATTATGACCTGGAAAAACAGTGGAGGACTGTCCAAGGCTTTGGGACCCTGCATCCACATGGGAGACCATGAAGCTGCTCCTGGCTCTCAGCTCCAGATGAACTTTGATCACCATAGCCAACTGGGGAGTCAAAGACTAGATGAAAGATCTGTATCTCTCTTTGTGTGTGTGTGTGCGCACACGCATGTGCATGCGCACAACTATGACTTTCTATTTACCCAAAACAAATTATAAAATTCTAGATCCAGGAACCATGTAATTTTTTTTTCAGCACACAGATTTGAGTTATCTATAATCACTACTTTCAGTTCTTCTATTTAGAGGGTTCCTCTACCTAAACTGCTCTTGTGGAGGTCAACAGTGATCTACAAAAAACCAATTCCAATGCTTAAGATTTGGTTCACGCATCATTCACCAATCAAAAACTTGCAGAATGATCACTCCTGTCTTGATAACTTCTACTCCACTTGGTGTTCAGGAGGCTGCATTATCTTGGTTTTGCTCTTCCTTCCTTATCCATGCCCTATTAGTCTCTTTTGCTTCTTCCTCTAATTTCTTCCAACCTTGTTGATTTAGGGTATCCCACAGTTTATTGCTTGGTCATGAACTTAATAATCTATATTCACTCCCTTAATAATTTTATCCAGTCTGAAGGCATGACACAGTTGGGCCTCACATGGCTTGAAATGCCATCTTTATGCTGATGATTTCAAAATTTCTATCTCCTGCACAGATCTCTTTCCTGCTGCCCATACTAACATGTATGCCCAACTGATGAGTCAGAATTTCCATTTGATATCTTAGCATCTTAAATTTAACTTTTTCTAAAATGGATCTTCTGCTTTTATCCCCAAAATTACTACCTTATCTGCATTTCAATAGACAGCTATGCTGTTCCTGAAACTGTTCAGGCCAAAATTTGAGACAACCTTAATTTTTGCTTCTCTCACACCTCATATCCAATCTGTCATGAATTCTATTAGCTTTACACTCAAAATATTCCCAGAATCCACTTTTAGTTTTGCCATTGCCACTACAATTGCCCAGATCTGAGCTTTAATATTATTTCTCTTGAAGTATCAGAGTAGCCTCTTACCTGAGCTTTACTTTCACCATTACCCTTCTACAGCTTATTTCCAACACTGCACTGGAGTTACTCTTTTTGTTTGTTTGTTTATTTGTTATACTTTTTATTATTATCATTTTATGATACAGTTCCACAGGCCCTGGGATCCCTTATCCCCTTCCCAATTCCCTCCCCCCTCACAGAGTTCCCCTATATTATTACTATAGTATAGCTCTTCATACACAGTCATATGTCCATCATTGTGGGCATGGACAATGGCAGAGTCCAGCATCCTATTGCCAAGATTTAGTTAGCAGTTTTATTGGGAGTGTGTCTTTGATGCGGAAGTAGAGATGCATGCTGCATTATATCCTCACATCTGGATGGGATAATCTCCATTACACAGTCACTATATATCCCCTTAAATGAAAAGCCACAATATAAAATTAACAACAGGAGGAAAAACAGAAATTTACAATGCTATGATGTTAACTAACATGCTGCTGGATATGATAGTCCCCATGGAGTGATTCTTTTAACATATAAATGACGTCAAGTCATTTCTCTGCCTAAATCCCCCAGTAGATCAACTTATCAAAGCCGTAAGAATTCTCATGATAATCTATCAGGTTCTCTGTGTTTGCCCTCATTACCACCTGCTACAGTTTGGATGTGGTGTGTACCCAAAAGGCTTATGCATTAGAAATTTAGGTCTCAGTGTGAAGAGGCAGTAGGACCTTAAAGATGGTAGATCTAATAGGAGGCTATTAGATCACTGCAGATACATTCCAGAATTAACATAATTCTCCAGCCAGTTTTTAAGGGAGTGTTGCAAAGGTGAGCATGACCTCTCCCCACTCCCTTGGCTTTCCCTTACACACACGATGCCTCCATGATGTCCTCCACTGTGATGTAAGGAAGTCAAGGAAAATTCTCACAAGAGGCCAAAATAATGAGCCCACCCAATTTTGGACTTGCAGCTTCAAAACTGTGGACTAGAGAAACCACTTTTCTTTATGCATTAGTGCAGCCTCAGATATTTTGTTACGATCACAGAAAATGGACCAATACACACCTCTCACCCCACCTCTGTGTACTCTGCCTTATACTCACTTGCTCTATTTAGTGTTGCCCTCTTGGATGGTTCTAGCACAATGCCAACTATGGTTCTTGCTCAGGGCCACTACATGGACTATGCCTTCTACCAATAACGTATTTCCTGTCCTCAGTAGGATACACCCGAACCACACTATTTAAATCACAACTATGAATGGTTCATAGCCCCATATTCCCTTCTTCTTACAGCATCTTAAAATACCTTTTTTATTTTCCCCATGGTGCTTAACATTTTCTATATACTATAAAATATACTTGCATATTACCTTTATCATTTATTGTCTCCCCCATGCAACTAGAACTTGAGTTATATTAGGAAAGACTTTGGTCTGTCTTATTCATGGTTGTATCCCAGGCACACAGCAGGTGGACAGCAAATATTGTTGACTAAGAAACAAATGGTTTACTCCAGGCTATGCATCTACTAAGAAACCTCAAAAACATCTAGAGATAGAGTCTTGCAGTTGGACAACACATGAATGCCTACTTTTACTGATGGGAAGATATTTTAATATGGAATAAATGACTGAAAGAGACAGCAGATGGACATTACCTGAAGCCAATGATATATTAAGACCAAATTATGAATATATGGATTTTATACAGCTATGAATAGAACATCTGCAGGATAATAACTTTCTTTGCAGGCAATCATCCATCTCCTCTATCCATCAGTAACAACTGGATTAGTGAATGCGTATTCTATTTACTGTCCTCATTTATTTATCCATTCTTTCTCTTATTACACAAAATATTTATTGGGTCCCAAGTATAGTGGCCAGTATTGCTCAAACATCAAGGGAAGCAATAAATTCCTCACAGAGCTTTTGGTCTCAGGGAGCCTGCGAATTACATAACTGAAGAACAACTGTGAAGTGTAATAAAGTACCAAATTTGTGGCAAGAAGGATGGCTACCAGCAGTCAGATTTCACTGGATTCAAACCCTAATTTCATAAAAGTCAGTTGTGTGGGCCTGCGTAATTTGCATAGCCTCTCTGAGAAATGTTCCCTAGTTTCTTGATGTGAAGACTAGATGTAACATAATTTACTTTCCAAGATTGCTTTGAGAATTAGATGACATCAAGTGTTATCAAGTAGTTAACATACAGTAACCATCTAATAAGCTTATTACTAACAGTAATACTATTGTTAGAGGAATGGGCAGCAGAGTATTACAACCACACGGAGAATGAAATAACTAATTCAGTCTGATTAAATAAGGTTCTTGAAAGTCAGACTAGACAATCTGCCTGCCAGATCATCACAGTAATGCTTTCCCAGACAACACAGATCTTTACACCTGTCAGAAAACCTCATGGTCAATCAGCATTAACTTCATCACAACTTTAGTACCCTGTGAATTTTTTGGATAGCAATATACACAATCACCTGTTGTGGACAACTTTGTGTCTCAACTCACCATTTTCTTACTTGTATTAGCAAACTATTCTTTGAGTGCTTTTTGAGATTATCTTCCTTAGATTCTCACAGTTTTAAAACCTTGGGTTAGTCAAACTCAAGTATATATCTCCTGCTGAATGCACCGGTTACCATGGAAACAAGGACACCGTGTAGTAGGAGTTTGAGGGAAGCATATTCCTGACATAGAACCACCAGTTGGACAGAAAGAAATGATTTGTGCCTCTACCACCATCCTTCAACCCCAACCAGCACAGCAAGAATATAGAGTATTATCTGCAGGCAGTTTTCTAGGGGTAGGTTTACATAATTTAGACGGAGTAAGTCAAGTGCCCACAAAGAGCTGCTCTCCCCTGGGTTTCAGAAACAACACCCTGGATAATATTTCATCTTGTTTACTTATAAGAGAACTTCCCTTCCCTTTCACAATAGGGGTATTCTTCCGGTATTCAGCCTCCTTCCGGAGGCTGCCCTGAAAAACAGCATATAAGTATAAAAGAGTGTCTATCAAAAGTCCTACCCTTGGAACCTCACTGTGAACAGTTATCAAAAAGACAGGATGAAGCAGAAGTTGATGTCATTCTGACACAATTAAAATCAGTGGTTCTCAAAACGTGATATGCCTCAAAATTCCCCAGCAGGGTGGGAGATAGAGGGGTTGGGAGAAGTTGCTAGAAAACAGAATGCTGGGTCCCATTCACAGAGCTTCTGTCTCACTGGGTCTGGGAGGTGAAGCATAAGAATTAGTATTTATAACAAGTATGGGGTCTGCATTTAGAATGCATCAATCCCAAAACTTACAAAAATTCCAAGAGTCTTCAGATTACTTCTCAAAGGAGAGAGGTCTCATACCATGCCAAGGCAGACTCTAAGACATCCTGTACAATTCTTAGTAAGAGATTTTCACTATTTTTTCCAGATATCATACAACTATTTTTCTCTTTCTTTCAAATGTTTGACAACAGTTTCTGACATCATTCAACTGGGTCAAATGCATAATGCTGTCTTTCCCTTCTCCTTCCCTTAGTTTTAGTACACATTCCCTTTATCATGTTTCTCTGGAAGATCTCCTTACCTGTTATTTCCCTCACATAGGACTGCAATTTTTAGTCCACACCCTATTCAAGCATCTCTAACATTTCTCTGCCACTTTTTTTCTCCAATTTCTTTATGCAGAATAAGTTCTCCTTGCAAATTAAAAAATATTGATGGACAGTACCCATATTCTCTATGCATGGGGAAGATTCATTTTCTTCGAGTATTCATTAGCACACTTTTGAAAGTCCATCCTCTGAAATCATACTCACCCACGAGGGCAATTTATAGATAATGAACTCAACTGAACCACTCAAATGAAAACATTAACTGCCAAATAACATTCTGAAAAACTTACAAATCTCTGAAAGCTCTATAGCAGAGGTGGTAAGCCACAGTTCAGGAGGCCAAATCCAGCTAGCTACCTGTGCTTGTAAGTAAGAATGGTTTTTACATTTTCAAGTAGCTGGGGAAAAAAGCAAATAACATCTTTGGATATGGCAAAAATTATATGAAATTCAAAGATCAGTATCCCTAAGACAGGTTTTATTAGAACACAGTTACATATGTGTTTACATTCAGTCTGTGGCTGGTTTCACGCCACAGCAGCAGATCTGAGTGGTTATGACAGGGTCCATATGGCCCACAAAGCCAGCAGTATTTACAATCTGACCCTTTAAGGGAAAGACTGCTGACCCTTTCCTCATTATCAGCTCCAAGGACCATCTTAAGGAGATGGACAAATAAAGAGAGACAGCATGGACTGACGATGGTATGGGTCCTTTAGATAATACATGAAAATAAGCTCTCAATAAGGACCTGTTAAGACTAGCATGTTAATCAACTTCAATAAAAACTGTAACATGTTCCAGGACTAGGGATCAGATGAGCTGTGTGACATCTGTTTCATCACAAGGACTATGTTATAAACCCCATCACATTTGTGAAAGATCAGACTGAATACTGGTTCCCTCAAGCACCTGTCTCCTTCCATTGACTTCAAGAAGTTTTTCCGAGGAGGTGTTGGTATGAGGCCTATGCAAGAACGGAGAGAATCCTCTTCAGAACCAAAGCCGGTGTAAGGTGGATATTTCCTCTCTATTTTTGGAGCAGGGGGAGGCTTGCATGAAACCGAAGCAAACTCTTCTATAACAAAACAAAGGCAAACAAAACATCAATATTTTTTTTGACCTGATTAGGGCTGCTTTGAAAGGCTTGTTATGATTTCAAGATGAACATGGAGACCTTTGTAGACTATTTTAAACTCTTTCAAACAAAACATGGTGAAATCCTGTGAGAATAGGTTTCAACCATGTTTACAAAAACCACAAAACTCACTTAACAATCACCATTGGTTCAAAAGAAAAAAGAATCTATGTCAAATAAGTAAACATTTACCTTTTGTCATAATATTCCCATTTCTGAATATTTTTTGTTCTCTGATTTTTCCAAAGGTCTGAAAATTCAAGGTTAGAACTTTATGCCACCCATTCCTATTTTAACCTGTAACTTGGCCCTCACGTATCTTCAGTCAACACTCACTAATACAATTCTTTTCCAAACAAGACTGACTCCCGTTTATTCTACCTTTCACCTTCTCCATATGCCATCTTGTCTTCTTTATGTATTTTTAACCCCCTTCTTTACCTCCCACTTATTTCTGGACCATGAATCTTAACCATCCAGTTCAAACACAAACACAAAAACAAAACTTCTTTCTTTTTATGAACCACTGTTAGAGTCCGTTCTTGCTACTACCACTCAAGACAGGACTGCAACTATATACAAATATGACAGAGCAGAGTAAAACAAAACAAAAACGAGAAAATAAACAAGAAAAAAAACTTTGAAAATTGCCAACTGCCAAGTTGCTCAAGGGGAGTGAGTGGCAAGCAGTCAGTACTAATGATTTTATTTATTCACTTGTTATCAGTGAGGAAGAAGACATGGAAGAGAGCTGGGGATATATTTACAATGCCCGAGGAGCATTTGTGTACTTATTTGTGAGGCTGTACAATCTCTGAGAAGCAGCTATGCTTTCAGGAGCAAATAATACAATGACCAAATCTGTTTACCCCACCACAAATGACAAAGAAGATACATCTTTCCTAAAACCAAATTAATCCCAAAGAATTCACTTTCTGCTTCTTCCCCAAGCTTGGGTATCTCTTGGGCACTTGCATTTGAGAATGAAAGAAGTCTCATATAAGCAAACATTTCCTTTTCCATTGTCAATGTTATAACAAAAGGAAAAGTACAAATTGTACAGTGTATCTCTGTAAGAAAAAATATGCACCAATTTGTCGTTCCAGATAACTTCTTAAAATAGAGGGGTTTGTTTGCTCTTTTTCTGATCATCAAAAGTCCAAGGGTCTGAGGACACTTTTACCTTTGGTCTGAAAGGACTTTCAAATTTTTTTCCCCAAGTGTGAATTTTTCCCAAGTATAATTCCTGAGAGTATTATTCCTTCCTCACTACCACTGCTTATGGAAGACATTTTAACAAACAAAATATTATCAAGTGTTTCCAGTGAGAGTGAATATTTAACCTAGCAATTAGAATTTTGGTTAGGGTCCACATGTTCTACATCAAAATATCTGAGTTTGATACCTGGCTCTGGCTCCAAACTCCAGCTTTTTGTTCATGGAGATTCTGGAAAGCAGAAATGATGGCTCAAGTAATCAGGATCCTGCTATCCAAATGGTTGACTTCAAATGAGTTCCTGACTCCTGGTCTTAGACTTAGCTACTGCAGGGATTTGGGGAGTGAACCTGTAGATAAGAAGTGTGTGTGTGTGTGTGTGTGTGTGTGTGTGTGTGTGTGTGTGTGCGCACGCGCACACGCACACCTACTTCTCAAGTAAATTTTTAAAATGTTTTTAAAAAGCATTTCACAATGGCTCAATGAAAAGGAGCAGTTTGCTGGTTCAGAAGTAACTTCAGAGCCTCTCTTACTGCTATCTTGTATTGATTAAAGAAAAATCTTGGTAATACAAAAGAAAGTTTAAATTTTGGAATTAGGTAGAATCGAGTGGGCTCCATCACTGCTCACTATGACATCAAATACATCACTATTTTGTACTTTTTTTTTCAGATGGAATACCATAGAGATGGCAGGAGAGCTATTTGATTATTAGAAAATTGGGGCATGAACAGTTTCCTACACCAGGGAACATATGCATACAACTCAGCACACTAATCTAAGCAGTCTAACCAACAGAGGACTCATATTGAATCCCAAAGTAATTAAGAATGTATTCTATACCTCCTCCCCAAATTACAGGTTTTATAACAGAGTGTTCGTAACAGATTTAAGTAACAAAAGAACTAATTTAGAGCTTTCCTCTGCACCCACAGTGCCATCTAGTGTATAAAAGCTGAGAACTATTCCATTTCATCATGCCTGTCTTTCATAACACCACAAACATCTTTTTGAAACCCTGACTCAAGATCCAACTTTAAATTGCATTTTTTTTTCTGAGTAACTCCTATATAATCACAGACCGTTGGAGTCACACTTGAAAGACAAGTTTCCCGTAATACTGCATGTTTCAGGTGTTAGGAATATTTGTTGAATAAATGAAAAATTAGAAATTTTTGCACAAAGCATTTTCCAAATAGCTTCTTAAACTTGTGCTCCACTAGATCTTGAGACATTTCTTTCAAAATAGCCTGACTGTTCTAATTCCAAGCGATTTGTAAAAATATATATACTGAATGCCTACGCATGACTGACTAGATTTAAAAAAAAAATGTAGAGATGATTAATCTCAAAAATCAGGCTTAATGCTCCCTCATGGTGATTTTCTATTCACCATCGCAGTTGGAAGCATTACTGAGAAAAGCCTTCAGTTACTTCAAAGTTAATCTCTTATGTGCTAGTAATCCAGATATGAATTCAGATAGCTATAAGCCCAAAGCTTACATAATTTTGGAGAAGCTCTTTGAGACAAATAATGCCAAATTAAGACTAAATTAGGCCAGGACCTTGGATTGGAACTACCCCAAAGGTTAGCTTCAAGGTCCAAATCCACCTCTATCTATACTCAATGCTCAAGTCACAAGGTTTTAATAAAATATTTCTTTCAATATCAAGTAATTAGTGAATGATGTATTAGAACCACAAAATCCTTAGGAATCCTTTTGTAGCAAATAAAGAGGAAGCCAAATGCTATGAGCCAGTAGACAAGCTGAGACAGGGATATGGTCAAGCTACCTTCACTGAAGGGTCACACTGCGCTATGTTAAAAACAAAATCTATGTGATCACCTTCTCCTTAAAATTTCTAAACACACAGAAGAATCTTATCTTTTTAGAAGTCAGACTGAGTTTTGCACAGGAGTAAAAATGACTCAAAAAATATCAAAACTTCTTTTTTTAAAGATTGATTTTATTATAATAATTACTGCTCTTATTGGAAAGTCAGATATACAGAGAAGAGAGACAGAGACGAAGATCTTCCATCTACTGATTCACTCCCCAAGTGGCCACAACGGCCAGAGCTGTGCTGATCCGAAGCCAGGAGCCAGGAACCTCTTCTGCGTATCCCACACGGGTGCAGGGTCCCAAAGCTTTGGGCCGTCCTTGACTGCTTTCCCAGGCCACAAGCAGGGAACTGGATGGGAAGTGGAGCTGCCAGGATTAGAACCGACATCCATATGGAATCCTGGCACATGCAAGGCAAGGACTTTAACTGCTAGGCTACCTGCGCCAGGCCCTATCAAACCTTCTTCATCTACATAGCTAAAAAGGTTACTCATGCATCTTCCTTGGTACAGTGGATAATTCCTTCTGCCTGCCATTTTTCTCCCCAAATAATGTGGAGGTATCATTTAAGAGGAGAAAGTATTAAAGCACCAAATCTTCAATCTGCATTTTAAATTCTACTGCTAGGGAGGACTCTAGCTGTGTTGTTGGTATTTTCTCTGCTCCTTAATTTATGCTGCACAGTAGACACACCCAGGTTTTCTACAGACCACAACTATTGACAAAGGAGGAAACACAACCACGGCTAACAAAACCACAGTAGCTGATGACACTTTAGTCCTGGTTTGGGCTGTAAGGATATGAAACCATAGTATATATAAAATTTGGTCAGTCTTTAATTTTCTAAGACCAAATGAATTATAAGCCAAAGTGCCCAAGATCACTGCATTCAACAAATATTAGGAACAGTAATTTAATCCTATCAAGAAACAGGAAAAGTTAAGGTAAAGATTATCAGAGAATGCGGATTCATTCCCCTCACCCTATCATAAGGTCTACTAATTAATTACATTAAGAATACTGTTGTAATTCAAGAAATGTTGTGTATCTGTTAGATGGAGTATTTTAACACGTTATGGGAAATAAAATGTGTGACTATGAAATGCATTAGAATGCACTTGCCTAATTTTCTCTTCAAATGCATAATCTCATGTTACATCAAATTTAAAGGCAAAAAAATACTTTCCTTAATAATACATCTGTAGCACGAACAAAAGAACATAGAACGAAACAGCATCAGGACTCAGTTGAAATGGAGCATAGAGGATGCCTGGGTCAAGGTTCTGGAGTGGGCTAGGAGATTAACAGTGCATCAGAAAATTCTCTGTAAAATCCCCTAACATACTAATAAAATCTGTTTCCTCAAATGCAAAATTTCAGTTTTAAAAATTAAGCTGACAAACAACAACCAAATTTTGAACTTATATTCAAGAAATTTTGTGTTGCGGAACCTCCACCACATGGTTCCTATTTAGATGATCTGTCAATCTTCCATCACATTCTTTATTATTAAGGTAATCTTCAGATCCGAGTTGTGGTTTTCAATTTATTCTGAAGCCTGCTGATTCTGAATTAACATCTGCATTTATTAAAAACAAATTTTTCTGCCCAACAACCGAAGGGCAACTAGCAGCTTCTCCACAGTAGCTGCCACCTGTACATTCCTGGCTATCTCTTGTGCTGTTCCAAAGCAAATATGCCCAACTGCATCCACTAAAGGGGACCAGTTAAGCCCCTGTAGGGCCCATACATGTAGACTAATCTGACATGCAAATACAGGGAAACAAGTTTCCTTAAGGAAGTCAAGAGTGAAATCCAACTTTTTCTTTCCAATCCTTTTGTGAGCTTTGTGTTCCTCAAATGCTTGGTTTCCTGCCACCCACATGGAATACATTGGATAGATGGAGTTCCTGGTTCCTGGCCTCAACCTGGCCCAGCCCTCACTGCTATGGGCATTTGAGGAGTGAACAAGTTGATGAAAGAGCTCTCTGTCTCTTCCTTTGTCACTTTGCCTTTCTAGAAGATAAAATCAAGTGGTTTTTTTTTTTTTTTGAAGATCAGGATTTGTATATTAGGTTTCACTTACTCCCAGAATCCTGGTACAGTAGATCTCAGTTCACCTTCCACCCTAGAAATTCTCACACAACACAGTCTCCTAAATCTACTTACAATGCCTTATTTATTATACTGAGTGCTTAATAAACAGCTGATTTTCAGGTTGACATAAAGTAACCTGACTGGAATGGAACTAATACCAAGAAAAGAGAAGCTGGAAACCTGGTTGAACCTCATGAGGAAAAGTTGAAAAGAAATTGGCCCAAAGCAATTCTCAAGATAAACCAAGTAAGTACATTAATCATGGTAAGCAAGAATTAAAGAACATTTGCATTTCCATTTCAATTCTCTAACCAAAGTATTTATCCCATATCACAGGTGAGGCAAAGGGCACAAAGGGAAAGTGGAAGGCCCTGGAACCAGGCAGACAAATTCAACTATTAATTCATCCTTTGCTCACTGTATGACCTGGGACAAATAAGCCCCTTTAGAAAAGCCTGTTTTTGGGCCCAGCATGGTGGCCTAGTGGCTAAAGTCCTCACCTTGAATGCGCCAGGATCCCATACGGATGCCGGTTCTAATCCTGGCAGCTCCACTTCCCAACCAGCTCCCTGCTTGTGGCCTGGGAAAGCAGTCGAGGACGGCCCAAAGCCTTGGGCTCCTGAACCCGCATGGGGGAGTGAATCATCATACGGAAGATCTTCCTTTCTGTCTCTCCTCCTCTCTGTATATCTGACTTTCCAATAAAAATTTAAAAATCTTAAAAAGAAAAGAAAAGCCTGTTTTTTTAGCTCTAAAATGGGGATAATGGACCTGCCCTTAAAGAATTATTGTTAGGAATACATAAGACAAACAGTGCCTGGAAGAAAGCATGTACACAATCAATGGTGCCCATTATGAGCTTAGCATTTGAAACTCAAGAGTAAAATCTTGACTGGAGAATACAGAACTGAAGTTTTACAATATTTTCCAAATTGCTATATGTATCACTTACCAATTCCATATTTAGTTTTATAATAAAACTTCGTAAATTCATCACAATCACAAATAAGCACATTCCTTCCCCACACATTGATGGTAGATCCTACAATCAGGTCAGAATCTTTGTAAAACTCTTGGTCTACTTTTGCTGGCTAAAAAAACAAATAGAAAAAACAAATATAGCATTGGCACCATTTGTATTCTAAACAAATACAGAATTAAGGTGCAAAGAATAAAATCATAAAAGTTCAATGATGTCATTTAAAATTTGATTTATACATTCAATCAAAAGATAATCAGTTTATATTAATATTTTAAAGCATTGTTTTCGCACCGTGGCACTTGAAAAACCAATGCAATGCATGCATTACACATTCACTAAAGTGCGGCTATTATTGATAAATAGCAGTGCAATGAATCTATTTATGCATTCATTCATTTCATTTACAATCACACAAGGGAAGAATATGTAACTTGCCCAACAGTTCAGGTTCCAGGGATGTCCCACGGGAAACAGTAATCAAACCACGCTCCTCACCTGGCACTTATCCATTATGTAACCAGGACCTCGGTTGTTCAACAAGTTACTTATCTCTGACAAGTTACCATACATGTTGAGAACTATCCGATCTGTCATCTGGCCTGGTTGACAGACTCCAGGTGGGCCAAACTGGAAGACACAATCAAAAATAAGGTATAGCCAGATGTCTCTAAACACAAAGCTGATGTCATCCTGGGGTACACGTGGGAGACACACACTGCACAGAGGAAGACACGCAGTTACCTTTTCCTACAGCTCCATACCACTGGTGCACTAGCCTACATTCCAGGCATCCTTCAAGGCCTTAATGAGGCACCACTTTCCCCCCTCAAACCCTCCTGTTCGCCAGCTAGCCATCCACTCATATCTCTGCCAACTCAGCATCCACATACTGAAGACTGTTCCATATGTCCCCAGTCTGAACCCCTCGGTAGTTACTTCTGTGGTCCTCAAAAATCATCTTTTCTCATCATTATTTGATCAACTTCCATAAGAAAGAAATCATAACCTTTTGATATCCACTTTCTGTTTAGCATCCTACCTGATCATGAGCTCAGTAAATAATTTGTTGGCTGACAGAGACAATACAGCAAGGTACAAAGGGCAACAGACTAGGGTCAGTGGCTAACAGAAACTGTGGCTGGGAGCAAGTCAGGGCCCTATTCATATATATATAAACTGACAGTGATCTATTTGTCATACACTGATGAGAAATGAATCATCCATGATATGAGTGACATACAGAGGAAGTTCAAATATGTGAAGTTATGATTTGAAAGCCATGTAACAGAATAGTACCTTCAGACTCAAATTCTTTCTTTATCACTTATCAGCTACAGGACTTGGGACCAACTATCTTCTCAGAACTTCAATTTCTTTGTTTAGTTGCTGTATTGATTACTCATCACTTCTTACAAGGACTGTGTAAAGGAATGCCTAGCCTCATTATATCTCTAGTCCATTTTCTTCCTCACTGCAACTCCAGAGCTGGTACACAGTTGGCATTCAACAAATATTTGTTGAATAAATGAACACAATGAAGCAACTGATGTCCAGCTACACAGCAAGTATCAGGTGTGTCATAATTATTTTATAGTCTATTTTTCCAAAACCCTTCTAAAAACAGGTGTCCCTGCCCTCTGCTCCTGGCTTTCCTGCTATGCATAATCCAGAAGTCTTCCAAGGACACAGTCTGACTGCCCTGCCTCCAAGAGCTACAGCAGGGCTTCCAGTAGTTTCCTCAGAAAACCCGAGGCAGCTTCCATGAGAACCCAATGGTCAGCTGCCGTTTACAACAGAAGTGAACCTTTCCATCATCTTGTCAGAAGTGTTAAGAATTCAATTTAAAAATACCTTATCTAAATAAGAAATAAAACCGAGCAAGAACCAGACAACACCCCAGAAGCGTGACTTGAGTTTTAGCCCACAAGCCAATTCAGAAAGTGGCTCTGTGTCCACTGCTTACCTTGGGTAGCTTATTCCTTCGGAGGAACAAGTTCGAACAATCCCGGTTTGGGTTACGGGGTGACACCTCTCTGATTTCAATGGTATCATCAGTCAGGAAGTAATGCAGGACAAGTTCTTTACGGTCCCCAAACATTGATTCTGTGTCATCCCACAGGCAGAAGAAATGCAAAACTCTTTTATCATTCAGGAGGAACTGTCTCAGAGTGTCAGAGGGCTCATAGGGACGTAAGGGCTGCATGCATTCTACCGTCTACAAATGAAGAAAATGTTCAAAGTTGCAGGTTTTGCATCCTCACTTGTGAGATGCTAGCAATCAACTGACAAAGATATATGCTTTATAAACTATTTTGTGATTTTTAAAGCTTTTCAACTATAGATATATACGTATTTGTATATACACATGCACATTTATACTTAATTTTAATCTTAAAATACAATCAAGTATTAGGAAAGTTTTCACATTACACAGTATGCTAATATACTTTACTTATGCAATATTTTGAAAAATGATTTTTCTCAAAGGCTCAAAAATCTTGTTTAAGAACAGACAAAATTAATCTATAGTGATAGAAAGTAGGGCAGTAATTGCTTCTGTGTAGAAGTACTAAACAGAAACAGTGACAGTGGCACTTTCTAGAGTGACAGAATGACAGAAACATTTTATATTATGACTATACAAATTTGCCAAAACCTGATGATCTTTACATTTAAGATTTACACACTTGGGCCCATCATGATAGCTCAATTCCTGGCACAAAAGAATCACACTCACAGCTGACCTCTCAGAGGAAACTCTACAGGCCAGATTCTAAAAGGAAAAAAACTGTTACCCCAGAATAACATACCCAGCAAAGTTTTCCTTTGTGTTTGAAAATGAAATAAATTTTCCCACAGTTAAAAAAAAAAGCTCAAAGAATACACCTCTTCCAGACCTGCCCTACAAATGATAAAGATGTTCTCTTGATAGAGGAAAGAAATAGCACCCATCAAAACCAAATGCAAATGTGAAGAGCATCCCAGTAAGATGACAACAGAAGACTAAATGAAATAATCAACAATTACAGAACCAAATTATCACCTATTTATACTACCCCTGAATGTAAATGGCTTAAATTCAATCAAATATCATAGATTAGTACACTGGATCAAAAAACAAAACCCATCTATCTGTTGCCTACAGGAGACATATCTCACCAACAAAGATCAGCAAAAACTATATCTCAAGGATTTTGATGTTTTGTTTTTAGTTTCATTTCTTCAAAACAGTTATTCTTCTAAATCTTTCACTGATGCACAGGTCATACCTTTTCTCCAATAAGGTTCTTGATTTTCTTTTTCATTTCTTCAGCAAATGACATTAGTCATTCAGTAGCACGTTATTTAATTTCATAGTGTTGTAAATTTCTATTTTTCTTCCTGTTGTTGATTATGTTTTGTGGCTTTTCATTTAAGGGGAATGTAATGTATAGTAGCTGTGTAATGGAGACTGTCATATGTAGCAGCATGTTATTTAACTTCATGGCACTGTAAATTTCTATTTTACTTCCTGTTGTTGATTTTATATTGTGGTTTTTTGTTTAAGGGGATGTATAGTAACAGTACAATGGAGACTATCCTATCCAGATGTGAGGCTACAATGCAGTATGCATCTCTACTTCCAGACAAAGATGGACTCCCAATGAAACTATTAACTATATCTTGATAATAGGACGCTGGACTCTTTGCCATTGTCCATGCCCACAATGATGGACTTACGACTTATTATGATGGACTATACTATTATAATAACATAGGGAAAATCAGTTTGTGGGGGGAGAGAACTTGGGGAAGGGAATAAAGGAAATTCCCAGAGCCTATAGAACTATATCATATAATAATAATAATAATAATAATAATAAATAGAGGAGCAAAAATCTTTGGTATTTATTCTCAATTCCTATTTATTCCTATTCAAGACCTATTTATTTTTATTGGAAAGGCAGAGATACACATACAGAAAGATCTTCCGTCCACTGATTCACTCTCCAAGTGGCTTTAACAGTCAGGAACTGAGCAGATATGAAGCCAGGAGCCACAAGCTTCTTCTGGGTCTCTCAAGGGCCATCCTCAACTGCTTTCCCAGGCCACAAACAGAGAGCTTGATGGGATGTAAGGCAGCTGGAAGACCAAGTAGCATCCGTATTGGATGCTGGCGCTTACAGGCAGATGATTATCCAGTTGAGTCATCATGCCAGTCCCTATACCATTTTTCTATAGGAAAAATGTCATGAATCTGACAAAATTAATCTGTGTGGGTAAAAACAAGAATAGTGATCGTTTCTCAATGAGGAAAGGGGTTAGGAAAATGCTTGAGAAGATTTCTGGGAGGATGGAAATGAACTACATCTTGATTTGGACAGAGGTTAGATAGGTGCCTGCATTTGTTAAGACTCATCCAACTGCATACTTAATTTTACATACTTAAATACTGAGGTTTAAAGAAATGAACAGCAACAGTGAAAACCAGGCTAAGAATCAGGAGAGCTACATTCCAGGTCCAGGAAAGAGATTGGATAGGTTTGTGATCTTCATCTTACACTTCCCACTTGGTGCATTCAGATTCTTCCAGAAAACATAAATTTTTGTTCAAGGGATAGTTTTTTTAAAAAAGCTTTAGCGATATAGTAATAATAATAATAATAATAATAATAATAATAATAATAATAATGCCTATTTCCTACACTAAGTAGGGTCAGACTTTGAAGGTAAGTATCCTTAAATTCATAGCCCTCTTCAATCTTCCAGAACATCTCAGCATCCAATGGTACCAAGAGAGGAGCTGAGAATCCTGAGAAGGAATAAAGAAGAAATACCCAAGACTTGGTTCATAAAATCGCTAGTACAGAAGCAAAGACCTTCCCAAAGTGAGGCAACCAAACCATGAAATGACAAGTCAAGAAGAATTATAATTCCAGTGGCCATAACGTCAACTGTGGTCTTATCAAAATTGTCCCACCTGAGCTGCTCACAGAAGACTCCTATCACCTGGAATGAAGACTTATGGAAAAAACTGGAAAGCAGAGGACAGCAACAAAGTTACTCCTGCTATTAGGGCAAGACCAGGCCTTCTCTCCAGTTCAAATGAGAACAGGACAATTTCTCAGGCACTATAGTTTCACCAGCTCTTTGATATTTGCATCAGGAATACCAAAACCCTTGACTCTTCATAGAGATTCTCTTTCAGAAGATGCAAACCCATTGACTTCTTATCTTACCTCTTTCCGTGTCCTTATATAAGGATCTTCTGGACATTGCCCTGGAGGATTTAATTTGATTCCCACTTTCTTCAAAAAGTTTCCAGTGAATGAATCACAGTTATAAATCTTGAATTTCCAGCCATAGAAGACAATTTCTATGTTGATATTAAAATGGTATACAGTATAAAACTGATCATCATTAGGAGGTGGGAGTGGGATCCGATGACGCCGAAAAAAGACCCCTGTGACATGAAATAAAATACAAATTGTTTCAGGAAAGAAACACTGAGCCTAGGGAAATAAAGTTCTCTGTAATGAATAACTAGCATTCTTGTCTTTCTTCTCAGAGGGAGGTATTATCTTGGACTGGACCCTAAGCATTTCTTCCCTTGTTCTGGAAGATACAAAACCAGCATTTTCCAAGGTCAAAAGCAAATCCACACATTGCTCCAGAATGAGTCTATCTTCACCTTCCAAGGTTGTTTGCTATATAAACATCTTTGAAGAGACAGTCTAAAACAAAAAGCAGTCAGTGCTTCTGCTTACAAGATGTACAGATGTGCAAAATACCCATGGAGAACTCTCTCTCTCTCTCTCTCAACATCTGTAACTGATTTAGGCCTGAGAATCTACTCCAAGAACAAAGAGAACAGGGTGGCAGGGCAAACTGAGGTTCTAACAATTCAATAAAAAGTGGCTTATGTGAACTGTCTGGAGATATTTTAATATGAAGATGTCAACTTATCTTCTTTGTATTTTATAAAGCACTAAGAAAGTCTTTCCCAAAGTCTAGAAATGCTTACAAATTAGTAATTTCTTATTCATTAAAGAACATTTAATGAATATCTGTAAGTGCCAGGAATTGTGCTGGGCTCTGTTCCATTATTATTCTACTTATCTTTTCACTTTGCTGAGAAGAAATTAATTAAAATCACTGTCATCTTCTTTTCTTCGTAGCAATTTTTAATTACTTGGTACATTAAACTAAAATAATAAAACTATAAAATTAGAACTGATATAGAATATTTTTAAATGTACTGCATAAAAAGATGATAAATTTTTACTGCAAAATTATACTTCAATTGGCCTTTAATTCTTCCCACTGAAAACAGTATGCAAATTATTTAATCACTCAAGATCAAACATTTAGGACAAATTGCATACCTGAACATCTACAAAAGGATGGGCATCTCAGGTATTTTCAAGAACCATTACATATCTCTTTTAAAATACTTATATTGCCACAGTTTTTGAAATACATAAGATTTCTTCAACAGTCAGGAGCTTCTTCAAAAACCCCAGCTATTTCATGTTTGTAATTCATTATGAAAATTCAAATAAGCAAATTAGCACTGATTTTTGTTCAGTCAGATTTTGAATAGGCTTCCTATATTTTTCTAGGTGTGAGAATTGGCCCACCCACTGGGTTTTTAAATAATAATAATCATAATCATCACCATAGCCCTAGGACAGATTTTCATTTACATTTTTTCATTTAATCCTCAACAATCCCATGAGATAGATAATACATGAAATATGAATATTCTATTTGCAGATGACGAAAATAAAGCTCAGAGTGATTAAGCATCATGCTCAAGGTCATGCTCTAACCAATGACAGAAAAAGATCATGAACTTGGGTTTTCAGTCTCTGAGTAAATACTACCACTTTATTTTTTGTTTGTTTCCAGATTTTCTATTTCTTCCTGTTTCTGGGGAAAGGGGGGGGGGAAGATAAGAGAGAAGTCATACCCAGCCTTCTCTGACCACCCCAGTACCCAGGGATGGGGAACAGCACCCGATATTAACCCAGGGTCCCTATGTGGTACATGCTCCAAGGGTTCTGCCCAAGTGGTTTGGATAGTTTTGAAATGCTCTCAATCTCTCTGATCCAAAGATGAGAAAACCCTTCCTCATTGGCTGACAAAATAACCTTAGGAGTCTCCAATTGCTCAGATATTTGCTGTCATTTAGCTGGGATAGTTTCAATTTGTTCTGTTCTCTTTCTTCTGTTATGGTACCAGATGTCCTCTGCAGGCCCCAGTGGACTGCCATATCCTCCATGTGCATCTGGGCATACCATCTTTTCCACTGAGGAAGATCTGTGCTTACAGGCAGGCTCAAGGACCCAGGACAGGTGACCTGGGCTGCACCGGAACCCCTGTCCTTGGGGTTCATGGAAATGATGTCCACCATGCAGGTGGGCCCAAAGACCTGATCTGGACCCCACTGGACCCCCCCCATCTCTGGGGCTCACATACCTGGCACCCACTATGCAAGGGGGCCCAAGGACTTGGGCCACACAACCCAGGCCCTGCTGGGCCCCCTGCTCCTTGGGATCACAAACTTGGCACCCACTGCACAGGTGGGCCCAGAGACTGCTCAGGTGACCCACGCTCTGCTGGATACCCCACCCCCAGGGCTCACAGACCCAGCACCCATTTCCCCAGACTGGCATGGCCATTCTCACATGGGCATCCACTAACACACTGTGCACCCTGGCTCGGTCCAGCGGGCCCCCCGTTCCAGCTGCTACTGGTGGGTACTACAGCCTAGCCTGGATCAATGAGTCCCCTGTCCTGGCCCCTGAACTGGCTACCACCACTTTCCATAGTTTGCACTGATTACATCACATGAATTAAGTGAAAGAAAAGAAGAGCCACATGCCAAACATGACAAAAATGGGTAGTGAAGCCACCCATCACTGAAAAGGAAAGGGGGGAGAGTGTAGCAGGGAGGGAGGAAGGAGGGAAGGAGGCAGAGAGACAGAGAGAGAGAGAGAGAAATAGAGCTACTTTCCCAAAAGAACAGTTTCTGGGCTCTAAAGGCAAATTTGCAGGGAAGGCCCACTTGCTGGCTGCAGCAAGCCACCCTGCTTGCTTAACGATTTCTCCCAGGAACCTGTGTTTTTCAGACCCTTACACTGCTCCTTATTTGAGTCCCTACACTTCTTCCACTAGATGCTTCTCGGAAAGGGTCCTATGAACTTTGTGATAACATGAATCTTGACCATCTAAGAGATTAGAAAGGGAGGTCTATCCTCTCTTTAGTGAGAAAACATTGCTAAATATTCTCCAATGTCACAACTGCCATGTTAGCCAGAAAGCCAATATAAGCCATCTGAAATGTGCAGCTACATGTGACAACTTTCAATTGCATCTTTGTGGAATCTTTCAACTATGTCCTTTGGGGATTGAAACTTATACTGATTGGAATTTGTGTGTTATAGTCTTCCTTGATGAGTGGCACCAATTCTACCAGCAGGAGCATATTTTGAAATATCAAAGAAATGGGCAAGATGCCATGTCTTTGGCACACACTGAAGAGTGGCCAAGGTCATCAAGGTAGACAAATAAACCTAATGTGACAAAATGGAAAAACAACAAAGGCATCGCAACTGCCCTCTTAAAGTTCCAGATGTTATCTTTTTCACTGTTCCACATAAACAGCTAGGATACATGTCTATATATTGGGTACCCGTTTGCAAGCTTTTCCTCCATTTTCATATTTCACATTTCTCTTCCTTTTTAAAAGCCCTTCCAGCTGATGTACAAGCTTTAACTTTCTAAAAGTTCCCTGCAGTTTGGATCTAAGAGGCCACATATCCATTTATGTTTAATGTGTTTTCATGTCATTCAGTTAGATTTGCCTAAGATCTTTACTTATATTACTAAGTTTAGTTTTATGGGGAATTAGCCTTCCAGAATTTTGACTCTAATGTCTTACTTCATTTAATTGTAAGTATGCTTGTTTGGAAACAAGGCTGCACATGTAGGGTACAAGTCAAGTCCAAATGCATGTTATTTCTGACGTAACTTAATAATATACAACTAGAATTGCCCCTTGCTATTATATCTGCTAAATCTGTATCATAAAAATAGTAAGAGCTTTTATCATGATTAGATATGATAGAACCATCCTTTCCTTCTCTTCTGCTCATTCTATTTCTCCACAAAAATGACTATTCCAGTTTCATTTTTCTAAAATGTCACCTATGGCATGCTGTTTTCAAAAGATTTTTATATGAATATATAGATACAAATATAGATAACTCTCCCTTGTAGGATAAGAATAAAGATCTGAAACTCTGACCAAACTAAGAAACAATAACCTTAGGCATCTCCCTCTTGGTAATTAAACAAAGACTGAAATGAGAGCTGGTAGGCGCCTTCATCTTTTCTTGCAGTGCCAGCTTCCTAACTGGTTTTCCTCACACAGTTTATGACATGCTCCAAAATATTTGCTATGCTTTGGATATGGTTTGAGAATCCCACAAATCTTCACATGTTGACATTAAACCCTGCAATGTAAGGCACTGAGAGGGTAGAAACAGAACCCAACCCTGCTGTTTAGAGGTGAAACCGATGGAAAAATGGTTAGGATTAGATAAGATCCCAAATGGCTCTATAAGAGGGAGAGGTCAGACAACACGTAAGGTCACTTCTCTTGTCATCTGATTTCAATGCCTACAATTTCTGCCAGCAAGAAGACAGTCACCAGATGAGGCCTCCAGACCTGTAATTCCAGAATGAGTCAGAATAAATTTCTTTCATTAGAATTTTTTATTTGCAATACAGAAGAGAGCGCTCATCTGCTGACTTAGTCCTTAAATGCCCAAGAGCTAGAATATCAACCCGTATGGGGGGGCCACTACAATCTGCTTCATCCCAGGCTGCATATTAGCAAGAACCTGGAATCAGCAACAAAGTCAGGAGTTGGACTCACACTCCAATCAACATGGGATGCAGACATCCCAAATGATGTTTTAACCACCACAAACACCTACTATTTATCCTACTATGTACCTTTTAACTCCTGCTTTTTTCTTCCATCACTACTTTTGTAAACCCGGAGGTACAACTCAAATTCCATCTTATCTAATGAATACCAACTTTCCTTTCTCTGAACCCTCAAGTACCTGGCATCACCTAGGATGCATGAACAGTATTACAGACACTGCCTAGCATTTTCACTTTGCTTTTTAAAGATTTATTTATTTGAAAAGCAGAGTTAAAGAAACAGGGAGAGCTCTTCTATCTACTGGTTCACTTCCCAAAGGACTGTAACCAAGCCGAAGTCAGGAACCTGGAAACTCTATTGAGGTCTCCCATGTAGGTGTCAGAACCCAAAATAGTTGGGCCATCCTCTGCCACTTGCTTTACATGTTAGGCAGGGATCTTATGAAAGCACAGTAGCCATGATTCAAACTGGCACTCTGATGTGGGATGCCCAGCAGCTTAAGTTGTTCCACTACAATGCAGATCCCTTTTTGTTTTTCACTCATCCCATCTTTCCCTCCTTCTTTTAATCCTCCCTTTCTCTGTCCCACAAATATTTATTGAGTAGCAACCATACACCAAGTAACTATCCTCACAGACTAGTGATTCACCTCAACACTTCAATTTTACACTGTTCCATTCAGTGACAGTTCTTTCCCAAATGTTCAACCTCTAGGGTTACCAGATTTAGCAAACAGAAATACTGAATGCCCAGTTAAATCTGAGTTCCAGATAAACAATAAAATTTTAATATGAGTATTTCTTATGTAATATTTGGGACATAATTATACAAACAACTTCTTTGTTGGTTATCTGAAATTCAAATCCAAGTGGACATCTTCTATATTTTCTGGAAATCATATTCCACCTCTATTTCATGGGATATAGTACTCACTTTGAGTATATAACCAATATAAATGAATAGGACATGAATGAGTGACTTCTATATTGTGATTACATTTGTTTGACTCAGGCAGAATTATCTTAGAGTATAGAAAAAAATAAGAAATACTATCCTACCGAGAGGCCAAAACAAATCATTAGAATAAATCAGTGTTTTTGATCAGGGATGTGCTAAGAACCACATGGAAGCCAGTTCTTGAACCCAGGCCTACTGAGTCAAAAAAATAAAAAATAAAAATTTTAAGACAGGCAAGGAGATTCCAGCGAGCAATGCTGAGAAGAGATGATACTAGAACATCAAAGTACATTTCTAACCAGTATCTCTGTTTTTTTTTTAAAAATGGATTCGTTTGGACTTAGTAGTTGGACTTGATCAATAATTCTTCTGTTAGACAATCAGTAGTAAATGTAATGGGTTAACTTTTGACATTCCTGTCTTGATGTAACATTACTTTAACTTCATTCTACCAAAAAAGCAACAGATTCTATAAATATGACATCTACAACCCAAAAGACAATGATTTCCTGGCAAAAAATGAAAGCAAGCCTTGAACCGCGACAGAGACTTGCTTTACTCACAACAAAACTTATTTGCCATCAAGAATTCATAGATATTATAAATAAGTTGTTCTTATAGAAGCTGCATATAACTGAGTGCTTGTTTTGGTATCATGCTAAAGGATGCCTGTTCTGTTTCATTAATTTTACTCTCCTCCATATTAAAAAAAAATTACATCATGGTGGAGGCAACTAAAAGGGGGAGAGACTATTTCATTCAGTTGCACTAATTTCTTAATGTCCAATTCCATAAAAATGCAAAAGCAAACAACCTCCCAGTTTATTGGAAAAATATCAAAAGTATATAGAAGAGGCATCAACACCATTAGTACACAGCATCTACATTTGACTCCTAGTCTCTTACCAAGACCCTGAAAATCATTCAAGACACAGCTGAAAAGAAAACGATCTGCCCTGTCCCACTGAGGGTGCAACCACTGGCTCAATCGACTTGCTTTTTTCCTCCTCATCACTTAATTGGGGAAAGCTTGAAGCTAGCATTTAAATGATTTTTTCTAACTATCTCTGATGCAAACATTCCTTAATCATCATCATCATATTAAATATTTCAAGAGAGATAGCAGCTTCTCTCTAAACAAAACCTCATGACGGAGCGGTTATTGGTGTTGGCTTTCTGCGGGATTTGCTACAGCTGTCCAGGTTTCTCCACGCAAACAACTCAATTTTGCACGATTACTAGGGATTCTGTAGACAAGCCTGGAACTGTGTCTGGAAATATCCTGATCAGGATGAGCCAATGGGAAATTTGGCAATTTTCCTAAGACTTTACAACTGCCTTTCACTAGTTCTTTTTCTCCTGAGTTTTTATGAATAGTATTACTTCTTCCTTTACTAGAAATGGTTTTCAGATATGTCACTTATGATTATATCTTCCACGTGCTTTTGTCAAACTTGAAATCAAAACACAGAGAATTACAGCTTTATTAAGAACCTTTACCAGATATAGATAGAGCTTGCAATTTATATTTCTTCTTAGATGGTTTATAAAACTAAGATGCCCAGAGAGCTACAGGAATATGAGCTTTCACTTTAAGAAGTAGTAATAACAAAAACATAATCCCAGCCACTTATATATGTTCTGGATGTTTTGTTACCTGCAGTCCATCATTTGGACAAGTGCAGTATCATGGTGGGGAAAGTCATCAGAAAGTAAGTAAAGCCTGGGCATATGTTTGCCACAGCAGATAAGACATTGCATGGAATGCCTATATCCCATATTGTAGTGTGCCTTGGTTCAAGTCTCAGCGTCACTTCCCATTCCATCTTCCTGCCAATGTGCACCTTGGGAGATAGCAGGTGGCGCCCCAAGTAGATATGTCCTTGCCACCAATGTTAGAGACCTAGACTGAGTTTCAGGCTCCTGGCTTTGGACTGCCTCAGTCATGGCTGCTACAGGCATTTGGGGTGCAAACCAATACATACATTCATTCTCCCTGTCTGTCTCTCTGTCTCTCTGTCTCTCTCTCTCTCTCCCTCTTTCCCTGTCTCTCTCTCTCTCTCGCGCACGCTCTCACTCTGTGTGTTTCTGCTTGCTGCATGCCTTTTCAAGTGAAATGAAAGCTGAAGGATAAAAAAAAGTAAAGCAGCTAAGTGAAAACCTATAGAAAAATTATTTTTGCTGAACAAATGTTGTCACTTTCCTAATCAAACACTTAAGTAAATAAAACAGAAGTTTGTAAAAATCAAAACTTAAAAATTTCCTCTTCATGCTCACAAATAACTTTTGAGTTCCTAACTCTTTCTTGCTTTGGACACTGCCTTACCTATGAGGCTGAGGAATGTTTTCTTTTCACAGAACAAAATATTAGGAAGTTTGTAAAAACCTTTTTTTCAAATGTGCACCCTGGAAAGCAGCAGATGATGACTCAAGGTATTTCCCCCAAAGATTTCCCATTAGTCCCTAAATCTCCAAACAAAATGAATAAAATCTCCAAATAAAATGCAGTGGAGAGTCAGAAGATAAAGAATAATGGATCAGTTCATGTCATTTTCTCAAACCAACCCACTCTCTCCCTCCACTAGGAAAATCAAACAGAAACACTGAGTCAAGCCCTCTTGTTTCCACCAATACAGCCTGACTCTGGTCACAAGCTAGATCATTGTGATTCTTATTTCACACTCCTAGTCTGACCTTTGTCATTAAAATATATTCCTAGATGCCACCTGCCTGGTAAATATTCCCATACAGATGTTCCAAAACCCCTGAAAAGGCTTCATATTTGTAAATCCACATCCTGCTTCTTTTGCATTGCTCCTGGGCACTATAAGACAGCATCCTCTCAACCACAGATTTCTGAAGCAATTGACTAGAGTATGAAAATGAAGCAAATTACCTTCCCAATCCTATATCCTTTCCTGTAAAACCTAACAATGACAGAACCTATTTTACATTATTGTTGGAGAATTAAATGAGATAATGTTAACATTTTATCATTAGACACTCCTCTGTTTCAGTATGTTTAATTTCTTGCAGAAGCCTATTAATTCTACCAACCAAGTAGCTATCAAACATTTCCTCTATTTTCTTTTACCACCATGATTGTTCTGGTTTGGACACTCAACATTTCTAGCCTGAACAACTACAAAACTTGTGGACTAGGCACTTTGTCCTTTTTTACCTAATCTGTTGGCATTAAAGCTCCATGAGACAGGAGTATAGTGGATCTTACACCTTTGCCCATTTCTCCCAAATGCAGCAAAGTGCCTGGCACAAAGCATGCATTCAGCAAATACATTTTGGCAATGCTGACTGGCTGCCAATTCATGATTTCAAGTACCAGACACAATAAAGCCACACTGTAAAGAAAAATCTCAATTTCATGAGCACTACAGGAAGTCCTTTGCACACTGAATAAGGTTGCATGACAACCTCATTCTCAAATGTCACTGGTCCTCAAATTCCTGTTTCTTCCCCCTTGAATTCATTGTGGTATATCCACATGGAGGCATTTGGCCTAGATAAGCAGTTAGTAAGAAAAAGTTTATTCAACATATATAGAATTAATAAGATGTGTTAATTGTAAGAAGGTAGTAGGCAGGGTATATGTATGTTTAACAGAAAGAAATGGATGGGAAAACCAACAGATAACTAATTTTCAGTATGTATTAAATATACATGAAGCACCTGGGACCTAAATATTCATGATACACTAAATATACAAGAGGCACTAAATATTCATGAATAGTCGATATTCATGAAGCCTTCATTTGGCCACTCATTCATTGGTGACACCCATTCTGGTCCCATGTGTCCTCTGTGCAAGAAACACAAAGCCCATGACTATTCAGCAGGCTTGTTGGCAAGCTACAAGTGTGGCCAGGGGTACTTGTCCCGGCATTTGTGATACACCAATTGCATGCCTTTATCTGGAGGCCCCTTCTGTCTGTGGTTCTCCTTGCTTGAATTTCCATTCTGGTCTCCAAATCACAATATTAGTAGGTAAGGCTGGTAAAGCAAAAAGAGACAGCATCATTGCCTACCTCAGGATTGAGGCAGTTTGGTCTTTCCACCCCCTCTGAAATAGGTCCAAAGAGTATAAACCTACCACAACTATTTTGCTTTGTATCTCTCCTTGTATTTCACATTATTTTAATGTATGATATGACTTCATGCATTTTAATTTAGTCCATGAGCCTTCTGTTCTGTGGCCTCTGGGAAAGTCTGCATATATGCTTCTTAGAGACCACGATCACATCAAAATAACATCCTATGTAACATTGGCCATTGCACAGAGAACAAATTATAGGAGGAGCAGGAACCTAAGCAGGATACAACATTAAGTAGCTATTTCATTCCTCTACTCAAGAGATGAGGGTGGCTTGGGTCGAGATGGTAATAAAAAACGACATGGACAGATCCAGGTTATATTTTGCTAGAAGAATCAAGAACAGTTATGGTAGGTATGAGTAAATGAAGACAGTAAAGTGAATGAAGGATATAGTCAGAGAAAGAATTTAGCCTGAGATACTAGAAGTTCAGTACTCTAAAAGACATCAACAGTACACCCAAGAATTATGGATGCTCCCACCTGAACAGAATTTTTGAAGCATGTACCACTGTGACCCTGGGTTGATACTGGGTGGCCCTTCCCCATCCTCGGGTACTGGGATGGTGGGAAGGCCAGATATGGCCTATCCCCCTATCTCCTCCCTCCTCCAGAAATGGGAAGAAGAAACAGAAAGCTTAGAAACAATGATCACACCCATTTCTCCCTAACCCTAGATCTTTCCCTCTCTGATTATGTAAACACCATCTAATTTTTTTTTAAATTATGGATGCTCATAGAATAAAGGACTTTGAAGGGTCATTTACAACAATTGCTCCATTCCCCTACTATATCTGTACCAAACTGTCAGTGAAAAACAATGCTTTACATTCTCCCAGGGTCATCCATCTAAAAAATCTGTTTCTCTTCTACTCACATACAAGATCAATTCCTTTCTGCAATCCTATCCAAAGCCACCTACTACAATTCCTGCTAGCTCTCTGTGAGAAAATTTCATCTTCCAACTGATCTGCATTCTGATTCTTAAGTCCCATCTTATGGATACAGAAAACAAAGGCACCCTCTGGCTCTAACTAGTCCCCTTAAGCCCCTGCCAATATTTATCAGGCATACTTGAGTCTTTATGGTACAAATATCCCTTTTCATTATCCTGTCTTGAACATGACAAAATTTCAGTCTTTTCTCCACCATTGTTGCTGTCTCCTGAAGGCATCCAGAATTCAGCATTGCCCAGAAGGAAGGACCCACAACACAAGCAGAAGAAACAGGGCCAGCTCCCTTGATCTCTGCCATACTCTATTAAGTAACAGCTTTGCATTCACTTTTCTGTAGTACATCACAGTTAACTTTTATCTGGGGCTAAAGTGGAAGATGGGGGAAGGTGACTGGGATCTACAGTGTGAAAGAACAAGGAGCCTCTACTGAGGCTTACCCGCGTCTGTTGCCAGCATGTGTGAGGACGTGGTAGTGGAAACCAGTCTTAGTAAATGAAAAAAAGAGGAGCAGACACCAACTAGATGCAGCAGTGGAAAATAGTTTTCTCTCCTAACAGTGTTGCAAAAGAACTAATGTGGAAACAGCAAAGAGACCAAAGATTTCAAGCAAACACGTGTTTCTTTGAAATGTATACACACCTAAGAGTTTACTTACACAAGCATACTTCAAAAACTTCACGGAAAAGGAAGTTAAAACATATTCAACTTGGTACCAAAAATTCTGAAATAGATGCATAACAAGGGGTCTTCAAAAAGCCCATGAAAATGTATATTATGGAAAGACTATGAAATTCTTCAAAAAAAACTTTGGGTACCAAAATAAACTTATTTTTTAATTCTATTGTTCAACAAATTTTTAAATTGTGACAGGCAGAGAAACAGACAGATGGATAGACAGAAACAAAAATCTCCTATCTGCTAGTTCACTCACCAAATGTCCACAATGGGTGGTCCTGGGCTGGAGCCAGGAACTGAAAAATCAGTTTATGTCTCCAGTTGTGGGCAAACAGAAACCCAACTTTTGGGACCCTTATCACTGCCTTACAGGGTCTAGATCAGCAACCAGCTAGAATCAGGAGTCAGAGTCAGGAATCAAACCCAGGCACTCTGATATGGATGTCATAACCATAAAACTAAATGCCCATACCCACCACAAACTTTTTCGGTATCCCCATACGACAGCAGTACCCGAAAAGACATAGTATGCCACACAGGAGTGAGAGCAATTGCCAAGGCTGAGAGGAGGAGGGATAACAAGAAGATAAGTCACCACCAGTAACTGCATGCTAACAGCACTGACAATAAATCGGATACCTGAGCAGTAGCACTGGTCTTTTATGAAGCTAGAAAGGATATATAAAAGCAAGAGTTCAATGCGAAATAACCATAATTCTGATTTAAATAAATACCTTGAAGCATTCCACTATTTTTCACTTTTGGTTCATTGACTTGGATTGTGTCATCTTCAGGGTAGAAGTAGATTTTAAAGTATCTTATTATGTACTTTTCATGGCTTCTATCAACCACTTCATTTTCCCAGTAGGCATCAAAACATAATACCTGTTAAAAATCATAATTAGGAACTAAGAAATGAAACAGGAATTCAGCAAACTTAAAATCAATACAGCTCTTCTGTGTATATTTTTTGTTAAAGCAAGGAGTTGCGGGAAAGCACTAAGAGAATGAATATACAATTAAGGTTACAGTACATAAAGATTATCTTATACTTTCATCACCATCTGGTTAGAACAAGGAAATGATATTCAGGCAATAAATCCATCATTCAGCTGTACCATAAACAGAATCAGAGTCTGTCTCAGGATTTTCATAGTGGGATTGTAAATGCATGTGTTATAGAGAAAATATTCTTTCTCATATAAAGAATGTAAATTTTTTCATTTTTTCCATTAAAAATAACACAAACTACTTTGGTTTGGGGATAAAATTATCCTGACTCTTGGTCCTCCTAATAGCTTAAATTGATGCAATTAAAACAGGCAGAGCTGAAATTCTTTCAGTGCATGGAGACCCTGCCCACACATCTTCAAGGACCATGAAGAGCAAAGCTCAATGTAAGACTCTGGCTCAGGCTACACTTCATGTATGTGGAGGGGGACTATAAAATTGGGTAAGACAGGTGAGTTCTAAAAAAGTTCTGGTTAAAAAAAAAAATCACAAGAGAGTAAAAAAAAAAAGTCATTGAAAATTCCTTCATCATTTTGGGAAATTCTTCCTCTCAGAGTAAGACACAGCACATTTTTTCTCCCACGTTGAAGCAGATGACAACCTGCCTCCTCAAATGAAGAATAGTTATAATTACTTTATACTTATGTACCATGTTATAGAAGTTTATCTTCAATCAATGCAGTCAATCACTCCGCTGACAAAATGAAGAGACATTGTAACTGAAGGCAACTGTGGGAAGAGTAGATTTGGGCTACCATTTCAAATTTGACCTGGGGACACAGGCTCACTGAGACACCCATTAAAATATTCCCCTTCCCTCTCAATTCTGCTAAGGTTTTACTTTCTTGCATTGTATTTAAAAGTTTACTTATTTGTTCGAAGGGAAGAGATGAGAGAGACAGGGAGAATTTTTCATTTGCTGGTTCATGTTCCAAATTGCCACAACAGCCAACCCTGGGCCAGGCTGAACCCAGGATTCAGGAATTTCACTTCGGTCTTCCACACAGGAGGGAGGTTCTCAAGCACTTCAACCAGTAGAAAGAAGATATCACTGTCACTTCTCTCTCTCTCTCTCTTTCTTTCTTTCTCCCTCCCTAGCTCCCTCCCTTCCTACTCTGTCTTTCAGATAAAAATTTGATTTAAGAAAATTTAAGGGCCTGGCATGGTAGGATAGCAACTAAAGTCTTCACCTTGAATGCGCCAGGATCCCATATGGGGGCCAATTCTAATCCCAGCAGCTCACCTTTCCATCCAGCTCCCTGCTTGTAGCCTGGGAAAGCAGTCCAAGATGGCCCAAAGCCTTGGGACCCTGCACCCACGTGGAAGACCTATAAGAGCTCCTGGCTCCTGGCTTCAGATTGACACAACTCTGGTCATTGTGGTCACTTGAGGAGTGAATCATTGGATGGAAGATGTTCCTCTCTGTCTCTCCTCCTCTCTGTATATCTGACTTTGTAATAAAAACAAACAAATCTTTAAAAAAAAATTAAAAGATTTTGAATTACATTAGATTCCTTAAAATGGTGGGTTTTATGTTAATTACATATCTTTTTTTTTTTAAGTAGAGATAAAGATGTTGGCATGCTTAAAAGGACAGAGAGCTGGAACTTCACTGAGCTTTTACTCTAAGAAGTATACAATCTGAGATCTTCCATTTTCTCTTTATAATCAGAAGAAAATATGGAGAGAATATTTATAGCTGTCATCTACTCTTACTGTGTTGAATGCTACTGGTAGAAATTCATAGATGGTTCAAATGGCATAGGTTAGTTGATAACAACTGTCACATACAAAGGAACTTTGAAAATTTCTTGGAAGGATCAGCATTTAGCCCATGGATTTAAGACACCAGTTAAGATACCCACATGTCATATCAGAATATCTGGGTTTCATACCCAGATCTGGGTCCTGACTCCAGCTTCCTGCTAATGCAAACCCTGGAAGGCCGCCATACATACAGGAGAGCTGAACTGAAATCCTGGCTCTTGGCTTTGGCCTGTGCCAGACCAGGCTATTGGCAACACTGGAGAGGAAACCAGTGGAATGGAAGTTCCCAACCTCTCCCCACCATCTGCCTTCCAAACAAACATATTTTTAAGTTTCTGAATCAGTTTATTAGGATAAAACTCAAAATACTTTACACCAAAATAAATTTATTTTACCTCCATTTGCCACAAACTTATTGAGGCAGCCTTATATGAAATCATTAAGTACTTATCAATTAAATGAACCATTAAAAAAGAAAACATACTAAGTAGAAAAAGAAAAACAAAAAAAGGATTTCAGAATGGGCTTTTATATGTCTACAAGAATGATAAACTATTTCATGTTCTGGTCCCATGAGATCACAGGGCTCAATTCCAGCATGAAAGATATAAGGCATGTTAGATAGAAAGACAGAGAAGGAAAAAAGAGAAAGTCATATAGCAAAATAGAATGTGAGAGAAGAGACATCAAATAGAATAGAAGTGATCTTACAAAGATAAATCTCTGCAATGAAACTTGATGTATCAGAAAATCTAGAAAAAAAATGAATCTAAAGTAAGAACTGTTACAAATGAAAATTTATAGAAATGCAATTATGGTACAAGATTTTGTGATCGTTATAAGACAAGCAGAGACTAGATAAATAAGGTCCTAGAGAATGTAACAGGCTGCATTTTTTTTTTTTGAAAACAATATAAATGTACTTGGTAGGGTTGTGATCTTCAGTTCCCCACAGGTCTCCCCAGTTCCTACAGCATTTACTACACAAGCTTACCTGCCTGATAGTAAAGGCATTGAGAGTCTTGATCCTAGACTAAAGGATATAAAATCTGAAACCAATTAGCTTTAAATAATGGGTACAGGAATTTTTTCGCTATAAAGAAAAAAATGTTAAAGGTTAATATTTCTGAATTTAGGATCTTACACTTAAAGCCAAAAGAAACTCAAAGCAGTCAGGAGTAAATTTTGATTGGCAAGCAATTATAACATGACATATGGTGCAGATTCAGCTTTGCAGGGAAGGAGTTAACTCTATTTTCATGCCAATTCAGTTATTTCCTTTGAGTTGCACCGCTCCAAACAGCTGGATTTTAACATTAATTTGGATTCCTAATTTTCTCCTAAAACGTTTTTTAAAATGATTGCCTGTACACCACTGACACAAAAATTTAATTATGTACAAATCATAAGGCAAAAGCCTAATTTCTCAGAACAAATCATACAATTTTTGAAGATGGGAGGCTGGTGAGACCAATGTATGACTCATAAAGACTATTACTCAGAAATCAAACATCTAAGTGTCAAAAATTCACAGCTGAATTTCTAGAGAAGCTGTTAAGAAAGGTACAAAGCCAGTAATGTTCAATGTGGCTTGACCTCTTATCACAATCTAAGTTTAAAATGTTTAGGCTGTATTTTGTGAAAAAGTCCACACTTAGATTGTGGATAGGAATATATTGATAAGGATAAATGCAAGCCCTTACAGATTAGTTAATAAACAACAAAAATATTAATATGCAAAATGATGTTGTTCATTTTTCCTGAAAAGAACTGTTATTAAATCATGGGTGTCTCTCTTCATTATGAAGTTTTACAATCAAAGAAACAGTGTTATACTAAATGCGTTACAGATTAATCATAGCTTGTATATACACCATGCTGATATATTTAAAGACTTACCATGTTAATTCACAAAACTCATACTAAACAGATATCATACAAGTTGTAGTCACTAACCACAAAAACTAAAGATGTATAATGTATAATGTATTTATAAACAAATACTGTCACTCCTAATATATAGCCAAAATAAAATTTAACACTACAAAACATACTATATAATAAAAATTTAAAGCCAAGAGTATCACTCCCAATATACAGCCAAACGTTCCCTTGGACCTCCTCTCTTTCCCGGAGACCTTCATGAGACACCTGCCCTGTCCTATACCCAGACAGAAAGAATGTTACACAGAGACATGGAATTAGGACAAACAGGTCTTGCTAAATTCCCTCTAACTTATTATCATTATGCCATACCCCCTCCCTTTTTTCCCAATCATATTTCTGTTGGAGTCTTCATTTCTAGAAACTTTCATTTGTATACTTTCCTCTTGGTATGGTATCTGCCTTTTGTTATGAGTTCTTGGCCACGAGCCATGAGATGGGTAAGGAAAAGATGGTACTTCCCCCTCCCCACATTTTTCCCAGGTAATTCTGAAATTAGCCAACATTTAGCATCAGTGAACAAAAAAAGCAAATTTGAGGGGCCAACAAGCAGCTAAAGCTGCCACCTGCCATGCCAGCATCCCATACAGGTGCTGTTTCATGTCCTGGCTATTCTAGTTCTGATTCAGCTTCCCGTTAATGGCTGGGGCAGGCAATAGAGGATGGTCCAAATATGTGGGCCTCTGCCACCCAGACTCAGATGGAGCTCCTGGCTCTTGGTTTCAACCTGGCCCAGCCCCAACCATTGCCACCATCGAGGGAATAAACCAGAAGGAAGATTTCTCTTTTTTAGTCTCTCTCTGTGATTGATTTTCAATAAAATATAAATCTTTTTTAAAATATAGAATTGTATTTATTTATTTATTTTTAAAAGTCAGACATACAGAGAGGAGGAGAGACAGAGGGATATCTTCCATCTGCTGATTCAGTCCCCAAGCGGCTGTAATGGTCGAAGCTGAGCTGATACACAGCCAGAAGCTTCTGCGGGGTCTCCCACATGAATGCAAGGTCCCAAGGCTTTGGGCCGTCCTCTACTTCTTTTCTAGGCCACAAGCACAGAGTTGGATGGGAAGCGGGGCCGCCAGGATTAGAACCAGTGCCCATATAGGATCCTGGTGCATTCAAGGCAAGGACTTAAGTTGCTAGGCTACCATGTCAGGCTCAAAAACAAATTTAAAAAATTAAAATGATTCAAGGAAAGAGCCAAGATGGCTGAATAGGGGAAAGATGCACTGATTCTGACCATAGGAAGATATTAGAAGGACAAGAAAAAACCTCATTGCCACGGGATAGTTGAAAAAGACTTTCGTAGTGGAAGATCTACAGACACAGTGATTCTATGAAGCAACAGGGACTGTACAACCATAAAGCAACTAGCAGAACAGCACTCGCA
This sequence comes from Ochotona curzoniae, assembly GCF_017591425.1. Taxonomy (NCBI): domain Eukaryota; kingdom Metazoa; phylum Chordata; class Mammalia; order Lagomorpha; family Ochotonidae; genus Ochotona; species Ochotona curzoniae. The sequence goes on along the minus strand of NW_024465023.1, from coordinate 11,334,517 downwards.
ACATCTGTACTCAGTGGCTGATGGAGATGCTCAGAGTGAGGGGAGAGGAACCTGCTGCAGGCCATACTTCAATGGCTATATTGTCTGGAGAAACCCACAGTCCTCACTGACTTTGACTCTGGTAGGAAGGTCTGGCAGCAGGCAGGCTATACCCCTAACCCCGTGAAGCGTAGGCACACTGCTTTCTTCCTCTCCACTCACCAAGGAGTTTGGCAACCAGCAGGGAGGAAGCACCATCTTAATAAATCAAGTGGAGGCTGCAGTGCCCTGCACGCCACTGACACTTTATGCCAGAGGGATAAATCCATGGCTCTCACTGACTTTGAGTCTGGCTTAGACAGGTGGCAGAGGTAGGGTTCTCACAGGTCTATAAAGTAAGGGTACATTGTTCCTCCCCTCCCACCACATCCCTCTCTCTAATTTAAAAATAATAATTAAAAAGAAATCCAAAGATAATTTCTTAACAAGATTACAAAGCATCTGCTTTAAAACCAACAGCCAGTGGGGGACCAGTGCAGTAACCTAGTGGCTAAAGTTTTTGCCGACATGTGCCGGGATCCCATATGGGTGCCAGTTCATATCCCAGCTGAAGCTCCTGGCTCCTGGCTTCGGACTGGTTCAGTTTCAGCCACTGTGGCCACTTGGGGAAAGAACCAGCAGATGGCAGATCTTTCACTCTGTCTCCCCTTCTCTCTGACTTTCCAAGAAAAACAATTAAATCTTAAAAAAAAAAAAAAGCAGCCTAACTATCCAGCATTATGTTTGATTAATTATGTATCTAACATGATCAGAAACAGAACAATAACTGCTGCTGCCAGTAACACTATTTAGGATCATTTTTAGAAGTTCTAAACCATATAAAAATATGAAAATATGATCAAGAAACAAATCAAGGCTGTCATTATGGGAATATAACAACACAGGCCTTGGTCGAAAAATAAATTAAAAATAGATTTCGATATACCCACAACTAAATCAAAAATATTGTTTTGTATTAGAAAGAGGTAGCTAGAAAATATAGTGTGGTGATGCTGAGGTGACAATGCAGCATGCTGAACCACTGCTTGTGACACCAGCATCCCATATCAGGGATTGTTATTATTTCCATATTGTTATTATTACCATATAAACTCCAATTTGCAACCCAGCTGCTCCACTTCCAGTGCAACTCCCAGCTAATCCATTTGGGAAAGCAGTGGAAAGCAGCCCAAGTGCTTGAGCCCATGCACTCACAGGGAAGACCCTCATGGAGTTCCAGGCTGCTGGTTGAGACATGGACCAGCCAAAGCTACTGAGTTCATCAGGAAAGAGAACCAGTGAATGGAATTCATGCATCTCTCTTCCTCTCTCTCTCTTCTCCTTCATCTCTATCTCTCTAACTCTGCCTTTCAAATAAGCAAATAAATCTTTTTTTATAAATGATAATATAGTGCAGATAAAAGTCTGTTCACAATTGAATAAAAAATTACAATATACTTAAAATCTTAAATCTTTATGACTCAGATAAAAATCTGAAAATAATTCTTAGAGGATACAGGAGTAGATTAACAGCACAGGTGAAATATATTCTAAATAAGCAGACCAAAATTACATTTCATATGGATTTTTTTTAAAAATCTACATTTGGAAGGCAGAGCTACAGAGAGAGCAAGAGAGAGACAAATCTTGCATCCCCTGACTCACCCTTCCAAATGGACCACAACAGCTAGGTCTGCCACATGAAAGGCAGAGGTTCAAGTACTTGGGCCATCCTCAGCCACATTTCCAGGTTTATCAATACTTCTGGACAGAAGTGGAGTAGCCAGGACTCCAATCAGCACACTGCTACAAGATGCCAGCATGGTGGGCAATAGGAGTGACTTAATCAACTGTGACACAACATTGGCTCCACATGTGAGTATTTCATCAGTGTTTTGTAATTGCCTAAAAAAAACTCTAAATCCACCTGATAAAATAAACAAGTCTACCAATTAAAAGTAATTACACAGCTTAAGGGTAATGAAGGGGAAAACACGTTAGGGAGGGAGGATGGGTGGAGTGGGACAGATCATTAAGCTCCTAAATGTGTATTGCAGCACATGTGAAATTTGTCCATTTCATATAAATAAGCTTTTTAAAAAATTACATAACAAAAGCAAAAAGTACAGCACTGGAAAAATAGCTGTGTATATGCCCACCAAAAATAAACTATAACCCAAAATAAATACCAGATGGATTATCAGTTTATAATAAATCAACCCTTTTCAGTCTCAAAAAAAAGTAAGTGTATGAAAAGCTGAAGAGAATAACATTATCGTTTAACGAAAAAAGAAAAATTATGAAAGAACAATGTTTTGACTACAAACAACAAATTCAATATACTAAAATATAAACAATATACTAACAATTTAATAAATATGACACGCATTTGCTACTATCTCTAATTTTTAACATATCTTAAAAAGAGAAATGAGAAAAATGCAGAAACAAAATTCATGAGCTATAAAAATAAAAGGAAAATGCTTAAATTTAGAAATGATCAGATAAAGAAAACTGCAGTGAGGCATCAGGTTTGTTTACATGTTTCTCCCGTTAAATGGACCATTCATCACGGGTGAGATTGTAAATCCGCGTAATTGTTTTGGGGCAATGTTGTAGTACACTCTGAGGAACCATTTAAACTAAATACTAGCAAAGAAAAACCCTAGACGGAACAGTAGAATTGAAGAGAACGAAAGGCTTTGGCGAAGGCACTAGAACAATGTCTTTGAAAAACTTCGCGGCAATAAGAAAGCTACTTATCATACACAGCAATGCTTGCAGCAGTAAGGAAAATGCAGAAGACATGTGATAGCGTTAAGCAAAAGTAGCACGGGAATGAAAAGGGTTATATACCGCAGTTGTAACTGTTCTTTGAAGGCTATAAACTGCATTTTAAAAGAGAACTATGCTCTCTGAAAGAAAAAAAATAGGTAATGACTGCGGTAGAGGAGGAACAAATAACAATGAACACGGCAGCACAAACAGCAGCAGTTCGAATCGGGGCGACTAGAGGAAGAAAGGCAGTAGCAGCTGAGAATAAAGGACGGAAGTGGATGCGATTGGCTAGCTTGGAGGTGTTGGCATGATGGTGGGGAAGGTATAAGGGTGGAGACATGCTCTTCGGGGAGCAGAGGTTTCCGGCTTGGTAGGTGGGGAAACCCGGCAATGAAGTCTGGATGGGCTGCCTCAATCCAACAGTGTTGGGCCCTTCTGTGGCTTTTAGATCGACTTTGAGGATCAGGGCCCTAGCCTAGTAGTTCACCCCACAGGTAACAGACATGTTATCCCCAAAGCATCTCGTAGTCACCTCAAGGGTTTGAAAATGAACAAACGAGCTGTGTCAAACCGGAAGCATTTTGATATCGGGAAGTGCCTTAACAGAGAGTAGCCCCCCTCCCAAGTACGTAGTGCGGGCGTCACGTGTGCGAGGTGTGCGTGGCGTGCGAGGTGTGCGTGGCGTGCGCGGTGTGTGGAGTATAAAAGGCGTGACTGGCGGCAGCATAGCTGTGGCGATCCCGGAAGCACACGGAGGGCTCGGACACCGTACCGAGCTTTCCAGTGATTCCGAGATTGTTGTGGCTTTCTCAAAGCATTTTGTAATTGTAGACTTTTGATTCTATGAAAAATTAATAGCTAGAAAAAAAAACATCAGATAGAAAACTAATAGCTGAAAGAAGAAAAAGAGTACGCGTGGGCCCTCCGCGGCGCGAGCCGCAGAGCGGCTCCGGGCCTGGGCCCGCGTCGCGGTCTGTGGAGCCCGGTGAGGCCTCAGCCCGTGTCGCGGTCTGTGGGGCCCAGTGAGGCCTCGGCCCGCGTCGCGGTCTGTGGAGCCCGGTGAGGCCTCAGCCCGTGTCGCGGTCTGTGGGGCCCAGTGAGGCCTCGGCCCGCGTCGCGGTCTGTGGAGCCCGGTGAGGCCTCAGCCCGTGTCGCGGTCTGTGGAGCCCAGTGAGGCCTCGGCCGGCGTCGCGGTCTGTGGAGCCCGGTGCGGCCTCGGCCCGCGTCGCGGTCTGTGGAGCCCGGTGAGGCCTCGGCCCGTGTCGCGGTCTGTGGAGCCCGGTGCGGCCTCGGCCCGCGTTGTGCTCGGTAACACGGTGTGAGGCGCTGCGCACTTCTGAGAGAGCATCAGGTACCACAAGCGCGGCAGTCAGGTAAGAGCCCTTCCGGTGCACAGCTGCCCCAGAGCTAGCTTGGTGGTGGGCTTCGTAAGGGACCAGGCACCGCAAAGTGCTCATTTGGGGTGGCACACTGAGGTTCTCCCTGGGTTGATTTCTCCACGGAATCTCCTTCCTTCCTCCCATTCCTCAGTCTGAGGTGAGCGTAGGGCCACCTCCCATGGCTGCCCGCTTGGGGGCATTTCGGGTTCTTTTCCTTCCCGTGATTCCCTGTGCGCTCTGCCAGCTTGTTTTTTTTTTTTTTTCAGCCTATTCAGCCTATTTGTAAAAGAAATGGCTTCCCCAAATGACTTCAACAACCTAAAAGATAACTTAGCACATAGTTCAGATAACTCCATGAACTCTGAATTTGCAGCTGAGGAACAAAATAATACTGGTGCCCCAACCATTTTTCTGAAAAGCAGGGACAAACATAAAAAGTCAAGTTCTTCCGTGCATTATAAAAAGGCTCTCCATGGCATCCCGGAAAATCCAGAGCCACAAGAAATGGGTGCGATTGCCCCTAGTGTAAAACCAACCAGAAAATATGAATGTCCAGGCGGCAAAGAAAGATCAGCCAAGCAGGTCGCCTCTGTTCCTCAGAGAGGCAAAAGACCAGCCCTACCGACTAGTGGCTTCAGTGAGAAAAACTCAGTGATTACAGAAAGGCATGAAAAACCCAGGGAGCTGGCTACACGAAAGGACGCTGTTTCTGGGAAATGCTCTAAACCCCTGCGATTTGGGGATGACAGTGATTCGGATTCAGTAAAGCAAAAAGCTGTAAAAGAGGTGGTGTCTGGGTACCCCTCTCCATCAGGTACATATTCTGATGAGGAAGAGCTCTCCTCCTTTAAGAAATTCTCCAGGATGTCACTCTCACAGCCTGCCTTAAACAATCGCCAGGATAGGTGCAGTAGTACTTGGAACGACTCCCCCAGCCGTGGCACTGGCAATAGCAGGTTCTCTCGCTCTCCCATCACCAGCAGCTGCAGCAGCAACAACACCTACCGGGCTGGGTGGAGCAAGGGGAAGTTCGCAGGTATTTACACCTTTGACTACAATAGCAGATATCCAAATGTGGCACAGGAAAACAGAAATCAGAATTTACATTCATTTGATGTGTTCGGAAATATGAAAGCAAAGGAGAATAGAGTAGATCCAGAGGAGACCTTTTCACATCCTGGTGAAAGGCAGGCATTCAGCTTCCAACCAGAGAAGCCCCTGCAGCCATCCCTAGAGAATGAGTTGGGTTTCATTGACACCCATTGTCATTTGGACATGCTCTACTCCAAGTTGTCTTTCAAAGGGACCTTTAGTAAGTTCAGACAAATGTATAGCCGCACCTTCCCTAATGAATTTCAAGGCTGCGTCACTGATTTCTGTGATCCTCACACCCTAAGAGATGGCCTTTGGAAAGAGCTATTGGAAGACGATCTGGTTTGGGGGGCCTTTGGCTGTCACCCTCATTTTGCCCGCTACTACAATACAAATCAAGAAAGAGATATTTTGCAAGCCTTACGACACCCCAAGGCCAAAGCATTTGGAGAGATGGGCTTGGATTACTCCCACAAGTGTACCTCGTCTGTCTCAGAGCAGCACACAGTATTTCAGAGACAGCTTCAGCTAGCTGTGTCTCTAAATATGCCATTGGTGATTCACTGCCGAAGTGCTGATGATGATCTGCTGGCTATCATGAAAAAATATGTGCCCCGCGATTACAAGATCCATAGGCATTGCTTCACTGGCCACTACTCAGTCATTGAGCCCCACCTGAAGCACTTCACCAACATGTATGTGGGCTTCACAGCTGTCATCACCTACGACTCTGCATGGGTGATCCGAGAAGCTGTGAGAAAAATCCCACTGAACAGAATTGTTGTGGAAACTGATGCTCCCTATTTTCTCCCGCACAAGATTCCCAAAAGCATTTGTAAGTTTTCCCACCCAGGCCTGGCACTGAATACAGTGAAAGAGATTGCCAAAATCAAACAAAAGCCACTCTCCAGCGTCTTGGCCGCCTTGCGGGAGAACACCAGTCACCTTTACAATCTTTAAACTGGAGAACAAATAGCCTGCAGTCTAATACAAGAGACATATCCTTGACCTAGGTCACAAGCAAAGTTTAAATCTAGTTTTTCTTAAGACACCTTCATAAAACATCCACATATGACTTCTACTACTGTGTCTGGTAGGATGGCACGTGTTGGGATGGAAGAAAGGCTAAGGGGAACTGCTCTTGATATTATTGAAAAAATTTTCCCTCCCAGCCACAATGTGACAGGCTGTTCAGTACAGAATGTTCAATATACTGAGCTTGAAGTACAAATCTCTGTTTTCTGTAGCCTATTTTTAAGCAGTTGGTGAAGTTACCCTGCTACTTGTCTAAGGAAAAAAAAAAATTTTTAAGTGATGTTGAATTTTAAAAATGACCTAGATAATTGGTTCTGTTTATTCACAAAATGTATTTGTTGTCATAGAAATCCTATAACTCATATGGTTTGTTAAATTCATAAATTCAGTTACTGTTAGACCTTCAATTTCTTATTTCTAAAGATTAACCAGCACTTCATTGAAAAGGAAAGCACCTTAAATAAATAGAAATTAGATAATACTCATGTCATGCAAAGGGGGCTTTGGAGTTTAAAAGTACTGAGAGAAACCCGTTGCCTTAAGTCTAAACTAAATTTGTCTTAATCCTAAAGCTCTTCGGATAACAAGTATACAGTATTAGCAATGGGTCACTTAAATTGTTCTGGTTCTTAACAAAACCCAAATATATGCCATTTAGAATTATTGTTCAAAACTTAACTCTGTGAGCTGAAATACACACCTAACTCAAGGAGTCCCAATACTTGATGAGGCATGTCCTTTTAGAAAATAAACTCTCTTTCACCCATGAAAACTGAACCAATGAAAATAGGCCTAGAATACTCCAGACTTCTCTAAGTTCCCTTTGTGTCATTTATCTGGATTAGAATAGCACCCGGAATAGCCCAGGCTGTAACCTTTCAAGACTTCTTGAAATAAACTATCATATTCACAGCACTTCTGTCTAGTTTAGAATCCAGGGAAAAGATTAAAGGTTCTTACATTCTATTATTAGATATCTTTAATAAGAAATAAGCCTTACTATTGTAATAACATAGGGGATATCAGTGGGGAGTAGGGGAACTGGCGGGGGTGAGGTGAATCCCTGAGCCTATGGAACTGCATTATAAAATAAATGGAAAAAAAAAATTAGATGAAAAAAAAAAAACAAGCCTTAGTAGGAATTTCAAAGCTATTGCTTTTTTCTTTTTCTTTTTTCGGGGCTGCCAGGATTAGAATTGGCCCCCATATGGGATCCCTGTGTGTGCAAGGTGAAGACTTTAGCCGCTATGCTACCATGCCGGGCCCAAAAGTTCTTACTTTCTATAAAACTGGGTATATCAGATTTCTCCTTAACTAAGAGTCCAGTTTTTAGAGAAGAAAGTGTCAGAAAGCTATAGTGTTTACTTAACAAAGTAAGTTAATACAATGTGAAATACGTGATTTGCTTTCTCACGTATTCTCTTCACTTACATTTTCCAAAGGCAGCTATTTCTGTCTTTTAAGCTTAAAAGGAACAAATGCAGCCTACTTAGTCTTGGGAGATAGGAGGAATTTTGATTTTTTTCTAGTTGGTCTGTTCATATTTAACTTCAAAATTCTTAGCTATTATAGAATTTTTTAAATGAATAAAGAGCACAAAGAAGAAACAAATGGTCATAGCAGTTCTTTTTCTCTATTATTTCTATAGGTTTTGTGCAATTTCAGTACTATGTTCCTTGAGTTAGTTTCAACAGTTTTTACTACAGTGGTCATGTCATTTCTCGACAGCATTAAATGCACACTTTTAGTCCCCTTTATGATACTTATAAATGACATTGTATTTTTGCTTTCCTAAGCAAAGAAGCTAGAGGCTTAGTAATTCCGTTGTTTGTTTCAAGTAATCAACTATTAACTGCTTGTCCATGTTCAAAAGTGTTGCTTACTGGAATAAAATGCCATACTTTTAAGTTATTCCTTTTTTTCTTTTTCTAAGGAAATTATCTCACTGTAATTCTATGGGGAAATACTTGACCATTTAACATATCTATACCATAAACAATTGTGATAAAAGAATTATAAAAAAATTTCCTCTCATTCTTCAATTATTTTTATTTTTGAAATTTTCAGTTGGTTTTTAACTGCTTCAGTAAATTTGGTAAAATTCTAGGAATAATGATATTCATTTATTCCTAATGCTATCTTATTGTGCTTTTTATGATTCTTAATTTAAATGCTTATTTTTAATTTAGGGGGAAAGAACAAAACATCCCATGCCATAAATTTGTACATATATATATATATATTCATCAATCTGATATTTATTTTTCAGATTTCAAAAAATACAGACGTATGACAAAAATATGCAAGTAGAAACAAAGTGTGTAGCATTTCTGTTACTTACAATTTACTGTAATTGCATAATTGTGATCTCAGAGATATGTTTAACTTATATATTCTTTTAAATAATTCATGTTTATCTTATTATAAAAGAAATTCACATCTGTACTTACTGAAGATTTATATACCACAAAATTCCACCACCAACTGTTAATGTTATGGTGTATTACTACTTACACTTTTTTTCTAAAAAATTAGCTAAAATCACAAAGTATGTACATTTATTAAGCGGAGTAAATAGAAGAACTTTTACAGGTCCTGATGAAAGGTGATATATACACACAAGCTTGATTATTTCACTCTTAAGAAGGATCTGAAATGTATTTATTTAAATTTCTTTTAAAAATGTCAATTCATGTATTAATTTTAAATATCAATATCAACTGAAACTCAAGGAAAGTTACCTCTTTTTCTATTCCCATCTTGTTTATCTTTCAATAAAATATTTTAAATGTTTACATTGTTTTTTGCCTTATTTATTATTTGCCTATTCTATGATTCTTTACACTTCTCATAAGCATTTATTCTATTTCATGATTTCTCCTATTGACGGAACTGTTTAATTTGCTTTTAGTTCTTATTTGGTTGGAGTATATGCCTTTAATCAACCTTCTCAGGAAAAGTTTATGGATGGCATAGGTGCAATGAACTGAGTTCATCTTTTTGTTGCTTTCATTAATTAACAATACCTTTGCTAAATCTAGAATTTCTGGATAAATAATGCCCCCGCAAAAGGTATTATTGCATCATCTTCTGGCATTTAATATTATGAAGTGTGAGGTAAACTTCTTTAGGAGTTTATTTTCTCTGTCCCAATTACTGACAATTTCTTTGCTCTATCCTCGAAATTATTATAAAATTTCCCTGGATGTGTGTCATTGACCCTTTTTTGTTATTTTTTGTGGCACAGAGAAAGTATTTAATCTGCACATTTTGTCTTTCTTTAGCCCGGAAAATTGGTTTGACTTTTATCATTATCTTACAGAATATGTGGTAAATTTACTTACTTTTATTCTAGCTTTTAATTCTTTTTTTTTTTAAAGATTTACTTATTTATTTAGAAAGTAGAGTGATAGGGAGGAAGAGGGAGAAGGAGACAGAACTTTTGTCTGCTGTTTTTACTACCCAAGTGGGTCTAACAGCTAGGGCTGAGCCAAGCAGAAAAGCCAGGAGCTGAGAACTCCATCCAAGCCTGACACATGGGTGATAGGAACCCCAAAAATTTGCACCATCCGTCACTGCTTTTCCAGTGGCATTACCAGGGATTTGGAAACGAAGTAAAGCAACCAGGACTTGAACTAGCATTCATTTGGGTGCTGGCGATGGAGGTGATAATATAACTCACTACAGCACAACGCTGTCACTAAGCTTCTAATTCTTTAGTGACATTACCACCATATTAGAGCTTCATATTCTCTTCAACTTTTCATGATCTCATTGCTCGTATATCTCACTTTTTACCCTTTTTTTAGAAGATTTTTTTTCAAGTTTGTCTTTCCCATTTCAAATCCCATATGACCAAATTTTAATTATTTTTCTTTACATATTAGTTTCCTCAATTTTTAAAATACTTTTATTTTGGCAATCTTTACATAGTTGAATTGCTGCCAGTGTTGCCATTCCAATTGCAATGAAATCTATTCAGAATCCACTGGCTGACAGAGTCTCTTCATGTTTGGGATTCTGAGATCAGCAGTTCAGTTGGAGGGATCTCCAAAGAAATTTGGTCTGAGGTGATCCCAGACCTGATTCTTGTATGTGCTTGCCAGTACAGGATCCAACACAGTCCGTCACCCCAATCAGCTTATGCATATGCTGGTGGTTGCAATTGCTGGGTCAGTTCTGTTTCCAGTCCTGTCTTCCACGCTAACTGATGGGTGTTACAGTCCAGCCCGATCCTGCCCACTTCATACTCGGCCTTCACGCAAACCAGTGGGAGCTGCAGCCTAGTTGGGTTGTATCCCAATAAGCCCCGCTAGGCCTGCCCCCTACCCTGGTTCCCATGCTTGCCAGTATACACCACAGACTTGTTCAGTCTGTCCCACATCCCATATAGCTCTCGTACATGTCAATGGGCATTGGACCCAACCTACCCTATTACCAGCCCACACACACGCTGGCAGATGCTGTTCTGTCTAGCCATCCCTGCCCCAATCCTGGTTTTCATTCTCTCCAGTGGGAATGGTAACCCAAGAGGGAGGTGCCCACTATTTCCTCCTAAGCCACTCCCACTCCCGGATTATGCACTCTCCAGGTGGTTCTGTGGTTTAGCTTGACAGAATTAGCGCCCAATGCCAGCCTCTGCCAGCTGATGCTGTGGCAAAGCCAAACCAACCTTCACCCACTCTAATTTATGCTTGCACCAATAGGAACAATCAGCCCAGCTTGCTTTTCCCTGATCTAGCTCACACGAAGCCACAGGTGTTGTAGCCCTACCTGGTCTGGTCTGCCCCCATACCAGCTCATGCTCTCCAGTGGGAGTGGCTGTCCAGCAGGGGAGCCTTCCACATTCACCCTGGCTTTGCCCACTCTCTCTATGGTTCTCAAGTGTGCTGGTTGAGCTCTGCAGCCCAGTCTAATACAGCCTACCTCACCCCAATGGGAATTGTAGCCTGACCCGGCCCAGCCCACCCCCAATTCCAGCTGACACTGGTGAGAGTTATAGTCTACCCCAGCCCAGCAGGCATCCCAATCCCAGCCTTAATGTGTACTGGTATATGTTGTGACCATACCTGGACCGACCCACATTCTGTTCTGGTGCTTGGATTTGCCAGCGGGTGATGTGAACTGGTTCAGCCTGGTATGCCCCCGACCTATGCCAAATGTATGCCGGTGGGTACCTTTCCCTGGCCTGGTCTGGGCTGTTTCCTGTCATGCTTCTTGCACTCACCTGCAGGGGCTGTGTCCTGCCAGAGGAGCTGCCCAAGCTCCTCCATCATAACTTCTCCCATTGCCAGATCTCACACATACCAGTGGGTACATGAGCCAGCCCTACTTAGTCGACCTCCTGTCCTAACAGGAACAGTGGCTTTTCCTGACTGGCTTTCAACCCAAGCTGGTTCTTACTGTTGGATGTTTCAGCACAGCCAAGGCTTGTCCATAACCAGACACGGCTCACATATGTCTCAAGGGGGCAGAGACCTAGCCTTTTTCATCCTACATCTACCCAGGTTCTCCAGAGCACCAAATGGTGCTGGAGTCTAGCCCGGCCTGGTGCATCCAGTCCCAGTCCACACTTGTGCCAAGGGAGACTGCAGCCATGCGCAGACCAGAACGCAGCCCCCACACTCACCAGTGGGAATCCCAACCCAGTTAGGGTGTCTTCTTAGCTCCCCAACCAAGCCTATTCCCAGCCCTAAATTACATGTGTGCCAGTGGTTGCTCTGACCCAGCTTGGCATAGCCCCTCACCTGTCTTGGCCTTTGCCTTCGACGGTGTGCCCTCGTACACCTGGCTCATGCAGATCAGTCGATGTAAGAGCCTAGTTCGACATGACCTGTGCTCCATCCTGATTTCTTTTCTTCCTTGTGGGTTAAGGTTTGTTTGGCCCTGCCCAGTCCACCCTCTTCCAGTTGCAGCTTGGCCTACCCCACATCCTCTTTTAGGATGCATTTTCAGGTGCTGCTGCCTTGACCTGCCCAGATTGTTGTTGGTTCCTTTATCCACAAGTGATGGCAGGTTCTATGGTCACACCAAGCTCAGCCCATCACCACCTCAACTTGTGAGCTAACCAGCAGGACCTGTATTTCCACAGGGTTGGGCCCACACTTCCCCCACAGAATCTACCCCCAGACCTGGTTCTCTCACATGTTGGTTAGTGTGTGGCCAAGTGTAACCCTTCCCCTGTTCTGCCACTCAGTCAGGTATTGGTACCTAGCCCTGCCAGATAGGCCCCCAGCCATAGCTTGCATGTGGACTGGTATGTGGCAGTCAGTGATGCTCAATGCTAACCGCCCATCTCAGTATTCCCATGTGGATTGGTGAATCAGTCTGGCCCAAATAGAACTTACGGACTCTCCTATCTAAACCCTCAGATCTCAGTCCCCAGGCTTGCAAGCAAGTTCCGTGACCCCATCGCTAGGAATTATACATAATTTATCCCTCACCTACACTCACACTTGCCTTATCCCTGGATGTCCCTAGGCAGCAATTAAATACCCTAAAGACCCTAGAGCTCACCGCCAGGCAGTGAGCAGGCAGAGCCTGGCGCAAAACAGGCACTTTGGCTGCCCAAAGCCTAGGACTCGGTTACTGTGTGGCGATGGTGCCCATGGGCCGAGTCCCAGGCTTTGAGTCTGACCTGACTTGGGTACTTTCCACAAGCAGACCACTATCACTGCAGAGGGCTGCTGTCAGCTGAGTCGCCAAGGTCAAACTCCCACTCCCTAGTTTCCTGCTGCCACAAGGTGGTGGTTGCAGGGCGGGGTTAGAGGCTTAAATCCCATCCCAGGATTTCCTCATGGTGTACTCACCATGGGGGGAGAAATCTCTCTCCAGCCTCCCAGCTGCCAGGACTCGGTCACCGTATGGCGACTGTGCCCATGGGCCAAGTCCTGGGCATTGGGTCTGACCTGGCTCAGGCGGGTCGCCACCACTGCAGAGGGCTACTGTCACCCAAGCCACCAAGGTCAAACCAGTTTCCTCAAATTTCTTCAACTAGTTTTCTTTGCCTTCTTGCCTTCAGTCTCATTCAACAGTCTTCTAAGTTTTTTTTTTTTTGTACCATATTGTCCCTCCTAGTTCTTCAGTTCGCTTTCACTGCTTTGATTTATATACTACTTGCACTCAACAGAAAGCACAAAGCATACCGTTATTTAAAAAAAAAACTCATTTTCTTATAGAAAATACTTTTGAAAGCGCTATTTTTCTTCCTCTGCTCCTTGAATATTATATACCTCATTTATATTGCAGAATATGTTCAGAAACCTTATGTCAAACTTCTTCGTTAATTCTTGAACAAACAGCAATCTGTCTAGGCTGGTGTTTTCCCTGCAAAGTAAGGTGTATGGGTTCTCTTTCACTGCTTCACCATCTACCTAAGCTCTTCGATTCCTCCTATCAGTGAGAGATTGGTTGATAAAAACTCATACACAGCATACTAAGAAAAGCAGGGAAGAAGCTGGGGCCACAGTTCCCAACAGGGAAAACTTAATATTTTTATCACATAAACTTAAAAAGAAAACTCTCTATTTTTAAAGATTTATTTATTTGGGGTTGGTGTGGTAGGCAAGCTATTCCTCTACCTGTGATACTAGTACCCCATATGGATGTTGATTCATGTCCTGGCTGCTCCACTTCTGATCCAGCTCCCTGCTAATGGCCTGAGAAAGCAATGGAGAATGGTAAAAGCCATTGGCTTTTACACTGCTGTAAGAAAACTGGGAGAAGCTCCTGACTCCCAAGTTCAGACAAGCCAAGGTCTGACCAAAGCAACCATGTGGGGAGTACACCAGCAGATGCAAGATACCAGTCTCTCTCTCTCTCTGTAATTCTGACTTACAAGTCAAAGAAATAAATCTTACATAAGTTGATTAAAAGTTCATTTATTTGAAAGGCCAAGTAACAAAAAGAGAGAGAGTAAAATATTTTCCATCTGCTATTCACCCTCCAAATGGCTGCACTGGCCAGGGCTCTCCCAGGCTGAAGTCAGGAGCCAGGTCTCCAACGTAAGTACAGGGGCCAAGCATTTGGGTCAATTTCTTATGCTTTCCCAGGTACATTCGCACATTAGCAGAGCAACAGGACTTAAATGGGTACTCTGATATGGGATACTGGTATCACAAGCAGATGCTCCATCGCCAGCATCCCATATGAATGCTGGTTCAAGCCCTGGCTGCTTCACAATTCCAGCCCTTCCACATAAATATTTTATTGGTTGACTTGACTTCCATACCAGCAACAGAGTGGCCAGTCCTGTGGCCAGTCCTTTGTGTGACTACCTGCTGCATCAAAGAAAGGTCCAAATACAGGGTCTGCTTTGATGTCAGTGTGACTATTCCTGGACCTTCTTTAACTTTTTAAAAAATATATTTATATTTTGAATTTTGAATTGTGAGGCACAATTTTGTGTAGGCTGGGATTCCCCCGCCTCCCCGCCAAACTTCCACCCACTGTCAGATTTTTCCCATTTTGTTACAATAGTGTAGTCCTTCATAAGGAATCATAATTCTATCAGTCTCTTATTTAAGTGTACCCCGACATTGTTGGTGCAGACAATTTATTTCTATTACAAAGTCAGATTTACAGAGAGGAAGAAAGACAGAGAGGAAAATCTTCTGTCTGATGATTCACTCCCCAAGTGACTGCAACAGCTGGAGCTGATTCAATCCGAAGCCAGGAGCCAGGAGCTTCCTCCAGGTCTCCCAGGTCTCCCATGTGGGTGCAGGGTCCCAAGGTTCTGGGCCTGTCCTCTCTTTCCCAGGCCACAAGCAGGGAGCTGGATGGGAAGCAGGGCTGCCAGGATTAGAACTGGTGCCCATATGGGATCCTGACGCATTCAAGGTGAGGACTTTGGCTGCCGGGCTCCTATTCCTGGGCCTTCTAATGACACTTATTTTTCTAATATGCAGAGATGAAGACAGATTTTGTATCTACTGGTTTACTCTCCAAATGTCCACAACAGCCAGGGATGGGCTAGGTGGAAGCCTGGAGTTCAGAACTCAATTCAGGTCTCCAACATAGGTGGCAGAGAGCCAGCTGCTTGAGCCATTATCTGCTATTTCCCAGGATGCACACTAGGAGGAAGCAGGGATTAGAGGCAGAGCCAGGGCTTGAACCCAGGTACCTTGATACGGGATGCAACCATCCTTTGTGACATCTTAACTGTTGTGCCAAATGCCGGCCTCTCCAAAAGTAACTATTAGTCCCTCAATTGTTGTAGAAGTAAACCAAATAGAAGCCCCTGTAGGTTGTTCTAAACCACACTCAATTATTGCTATCTTCTCAGAAAGTGAAATTACAAGTTCATTTTGGTATATTCCTTTCATACACTCCCATCTGTGCTATATCACGTAGAAATCATCCAAAAGTTTGTACAAGATGGAACCCCTCCCTAGCCTCCAACACATGAAGTTTTTTCATATTTTTAAATTTTGCAGTCATTTCAATTGGGATTGTGGAGGTGGGAACCCATTTAAAAAGCAATGCTTACGTTATAATCTCATTCCAAATTCTCATTTCTTCTTCTTCTTTTTTTTAATAAATTTGTGTTCCTATGGATACTATGTTTAAATAAGCATATCTTATTTTAAGAAAACTCAAACTATACAAACCTGCATCTTAGCTTGTTGAAGTAAGAAATTAACACAGGTAAGTTTGGTAAGTGAATAGCAAAAAAAAAGGGGGGGTTATAGAACAATGATTTCCAGAAGTTTTTCATATTACAAAAATACTATAAGTCTCTACAACTTAGGTTCAAGTTTTAATGATTAATTTGATAGTTTCAAATGAAATGACCTGTATGGGCAGCAAACATAAGCATTAATGAAATAGGTTTTTGTTTGCTGCTTCTAAAGAGCTGATTTTATGATACATAAAAAAAGAAAAAAGAGAAATGACTAGAATGCTAAAATATCCTTCTTGCAACTTTATCACTACTGAACTATATAACTGGTACATACTGCTTAAACACGTTGTTCTCTGGTCAACCTTTTGGCAAACATTAGAAAATCAGCACTTGCTAACTAGAATATACTGCCACACTATTTAAAACATTAAGAAAATGATGTATATATAACAACTTTGGGGGGGGGGAAATGAATATATAAAAATACTGAATCATATATAAAACAGTGTAGGATGCAAAGTTGGAAGCTTAAAAGTACTGTCAAAATTATATCTAAAATAGTCTTTTCACATCCCTATGGAGTCTATTGAACAAGGCAATTAAAAAACACTTGATATTACTAAGAGTTGAGATTCAGATCTACTGTTTCAAATCAGAATTTCTGGGAAAGTAACACTAGAACTAGAAGAAGGGGGTCCCACTATCCAATAGAAAGCAAATCGTTCTATTATAGAGTTTCATAAACTGAGTAAAGAAACCTGACATATTCAATATAGAAGGTAAAATCTATCTACGTGTGTGTATATGTATATACACACATACATATATGTACATACATACACACACATATATAATTATCTATACGAGTACTTAAAAAAATCACGGAGGAGCAGGTGTTGTGGTACATGGGATTACACTACCTTCTAAACACCAGTACCCAATTTCAGAGTGCCTAGGGTCAAGTCCTGCCTCTGCTTCGAATCCAGTTCCCTACTAATGCACCTGGGGGGTAATACATGACAGACCAAGCACTTGGGTTCCTGCCCACAGTAGTGTTGGAGGTCCAGATGGAATTTCCAGCCCAGTCCTGGATGTTGCAGGCATCTGAGGACTTTTTTTAAGATTTATTTATTATAAAGGCAGGTTTAAGGAGAGAAGGAGGGACAAAGATCTTCAATCTGCCAGTTCATCCAGCAATGCTACAATGGCCAGAGCTGAGCCAATCTGAAGCCAGGAACCAGGAGCCTCTTCAGGGTATCCCACACGCATACAGGGTCCTAAGGCTTTGAGCCATCCTGCTCTGCTTTCCCAAACCACAAGAAGGAAGTGGGAAGGAAGTAGAACAGTTGGGACACAAACCAGCACACTCCCATGGGATGTCAGTTCTGCAAGGCAATTGAACCATCACACCGCACCCCCCCATTTGAGGATTTGAGGAGTAAATCAGTGGATAAAAGATGTCTCTATCTCTCCTTCTCTATCATTCTGCCTTTCAAATAAGTAAAAACATTAAATAAGCTCATAGAAAATTCCTGTTATAAATAACATGATTTCAGGGAGTTTCTGCACTAAAATCATCTTTTAATACAATATTTCCACTGAGTTGAAATATTTTATGTATTTAAGTTTTACACACACACACAGAGGAAATCTGAGAATCAGAGAAAAAACTACTCCATGCCTTCATTTTGAGTTATTGGTAATACATTAAAATATTTATTTTTAAAAGGCTGGATTCCACCCAAAAGTAGAATCAAAAGAAAGATACTTGAAACAAATGCCTTTTACATTCTGTAATATTAACTTCCAACAAGTATATCAACAGCTTAGATTACAAAATGGATGCTTCATAATGAAAGGTTCTTTTACTAAAGCAAAACGCTATAAAATATAATGTATAATACAAACTAATCCAATTACAGGATACGTGCTAAATGCAAAGCTCTATATTCTCTCAGTTTAGTGCTCAATACGACACTCTCCAGGTACAAGGATTATTTAGCCAAGTAGGAGAGGAAAGCTATGAAAATAACTACAGGGTGTGCTATATCCAAATAATTATAATGCATTAAAGATGAAGCTAAAATCCATTAGCAAAGACTCATTTTTTATAAAAACATCCACTTGGGCATGTACATATATATTACAGACTTCCTATCACAGATCAGGCCCTGTGCTAGGCTCCAAGAATTCAATGCTAATTAAAAAAACAGCCAGGACCAGTTAAGTGCTTGATATGCAAAGCAATATTAAGCACTTTCACATACTATCTCATTATTCCTCACAACACAGCTGTAAAGCAGGTGATACTTTGATCCTCCTTTTTTAAACATCAAGGTTTGGGAAGTTAAGCAATTTACCCAAGGTTCCAAGGTTAGAGACTTGGATGCTAGGATCAGAACTCATCCTGCCTAAAGATGGGAGACCTGGAAGGAGTTTCAGGCTCTTGATTTGCTCCTGGTTTCTGCCTGGTCCCCCAATTTTAGCCATTGCAGCCATTTGGAGTATGAACCAGTGGGTGGAAGATCTTTGTCTTTCTCCGTAATTCTGCCTTTCAAATAAATAAATTAACAACAAAAATTTTGCCTAGCCTCAGAGATCAGAGGCTTAACCACTATCACTTGAAACACCATAAACCATCACCTGATTCTTACTTAGTGGATGACATAGAAAAGTAGTAGTAGTTATGAAAATGTTCCAAAAGGAGGAAATAATGCTGAACTGTACTAAAGCATCAAGAGTGGAGGTAACATCTGAAATGGGTCTTCCAATGTGCCAAAAGACAGAAGAAATAGACAAGTAGAGAAAGGGCTTTCTCTACAGATGGATCAGCAGGTCCAAAGTCACAGGAACGTGGGAGTGTTTGAAATAGAGTGTACCTTGAGTAGTTATGTATGGCTAAAAGACAAATGTGGAGGAGAGAGCAGAGACAAGCGTAGAAACTAAAAGCCAAAAACCAGATAATCCCTAGGCTATGCAAGGGAAGTCGAGAGATTTCAAGCATTTTAAAAAGTGAACTCTATAAAGAAATGGGCAGTTGAGAAAGGGAATCAGACAGAAGGCAAGGATGCCAGTGAAGAGCCGACTCTCAGGTAAAAGGTCCCGAAACAAGCTGGCAACAGTGGCCTCTGAGAGGAGACGGACTAAAGGGAGATTTCAAAGGGAAATGAGAGAAGACTTAGGTCAATTGATTGGTGATAAACAGAAGGTAATGGTAATTCCCTTATGTGCTACAATATAAAAAATATAATTTAGTGAGTTAAAATGTAAATGTAACTCAAATAATGAATCAGAGTGCCCCAGTCTCTGTATATTCGATGAAAAGGACCAACAACTGTTGAAAACCCTATCTCATGCTTACTCAGACCTCTGGAGAAAATCTTAATGTCACCTAATTTATGTTCTGCACTACGTATCTCCCCTCTTGTTTACAGCCCCCTCCCTTGCTTATAGCCCCCAAAGCCCAAGAATCCATATAAAAAAGCAGAAGAATCCCCTAAACTGGTAGAAGGCAGGGGGAGTGAACTTATTTTGGTTCAGTAAACTAGTATGGCAAAAATGAGAAAGCTGTGAACACACGTTAATAACAATTCCTATACACATCAGTAGGAACTAAATTTTTAGTTTTTGCTGATGTAACAGCCAACTAGACTAGAATCGAAAATACAGTTCGGGTTTATTTCTTGGTACTCAAACATAAATGCTTTGGAACACTAGATGAAAAGATCAACATGTTAGACTCATATGGTTGGAATGATTTGTCCTCTCATTTGTAAGTTTAATCCTGAGTCATGTCAATGGCACTTAGAAGTAGGGCTCTGGGGGAAAGAATAAGATTAGACAAGGTCATTAATGCGGTGACCCCATGATTGAACCCTGATGGAGGACAAATAAAGACCAGACAGACACATGTGTTCTCTGTCTTTTCATATAATGGAAAGACCACTCTGGGAAGTTCTCTGTCTCCATGTAATGCCAAGAAGGCCATCACCAGATGTGGATCCCTCTACCTGCTATCTCCAAAGTCATAACCCAGAATAAACCTCCTTTCTTTATTAAGTAACCTGGGTCAGGTATTTCGTTACAGCAAATATAATTTAAGTGTTAGTATAATCCTGAAAACATATATTTCAAATATATTTATTCTATTTATTTGAAAGGCAGAGGGGCAAATAGAGGCCTCCTGCACACTGGTTCATTTCCTATATGCAATTTCCTGGTTTGCCAGGCCAAACCAGGAGCCAAGAATTCAATCCAGGACTCCCATGTGGCTGACAAAGACTCAGCTTCTTGATAAATCATCTGCTACCTCACAGGGTGTGTATTAGCAGGAAGCTGGAGTGGAGAATAGAGCAGGGGGTTGAACCTGGGCACATTAATACAGGATGCAGGTATCCCAAGCAGTAGCTTAACTACTAGGCCAAATGCCTATTCCAGATTTCTTACTTTAAGTCAAATGGGGAGGAAAGAATATGGTGGACCGCAAAGGAAGTAAAATTTCAATTAAATGTGCATGTATCTATTGAAAATTTTAAAACCTAAGTGACCATGTGGTAAAATCTGTGAGTACTTGCACAAGGTCTAAATAATTTTAACATAAATACAATTACAGTAGTCTGTATAGCTCAGAATAATGAAAAAAAAAAAAAGAAGTTTTAAAAAATCGATCCTAAAGGACCACTAAGTGAATTTACTAAGATTGAAGAGACACCACAAAATTTCTTGTTTCACTAATATAACATTTTTAAAACTATGTTAATATCCCTAGCAAAAATGATATATAGGGGAACAACTGGAAGGAGCAATGTATTGACACCTTACCGGTTGCATTTTAGAACTCACTGGTCTCAGTGGCAGCATCTCCAATTTTATTCTGGAATATGGCAGAATTATGCCAAAGAAAACTGCAAGAATTCTGCAACACATTGTCCCAGCTTACGACTTCACTTTCCCCAGTAACACTATCCTACCTTCTCCCTGGAAGGAAATAAGCCAAACCTTAAACAAAGGATGAGAGTTGATTTTTCATGACTGCTCCAAGCTGGGCATTGTTATCTTTATGCTGCTCAGTTTCCTTATCTGTCAAGTGAGAATAATGTGCCCAGTGAGACCAGGAGAGGCTGAAAATATAGCCAAGATGGAACCAACATGTGGCCTGATATTTTGTACACTGGTTGGGGTACCCATGTCCCATTCCAGTCAGAGTGCCTGGTTTGGGCACGCACTCCCCAGTTCTTCATTCCAGCTTCATATTAAAGGGGGCCCTGAGAGATAGTGGTGATAACTCAAATACTTGAGTTCTTGCTACCCACATGGGAAACCTAGGATGCATTCCTGGCTCCTGGTTTCATCCATAGCCCAGCACCTGAGCATTGTGGGAGGTTAGTCAGTGGAGGCTGGAGATCTCTCTCTCTCAGACACACACACACACATACACACACACACACACATTTTTCAAGTTTTTTTTTTTGAGGATTTATTTATTTGAAAATCAAAGTTATGGCCAAAGAGAAACAGACACAGATTTCCATCTGCTAGTTCACTCCATGTATGTTCATAATGGCTGGTATTGAGTCAGGCCAAAGCCAGGAAGCTTCTTCGGGTTTCCCATGTGGATGCAGGACCCACCTAGAACCTGGGCCATCTGCTGCGGCTTTCCCCAGGCCACCAGCAGAGAGCTGAATCAGAAATGAAGCAGCTGGAACAAGAACCGGTGCACACATGGGTGGCTTTACCTACTATATCACAACACTGGCCCCCAATTTTTTTTTAATTAACACTTTGTGGCATGTAAATTATAACTCAATACAGCTGATTTTAAAAATTGATGACTACCTAAATAAAGTTGATACAAATGAAGATTCAAATAATGATTTCCTAAAGGAACACAGTTTTCCTCCTGACTGCTGATTGTAGAGACCATTATATAAATCTACACATTAATAAGATTACACAAAACAATAAACTAAGTGGGCGGGAATGAATGCAGTACAAACTGGTAAATGCAAGCAAAGTTTGCACTTTACTTGGCAGTATTATATCAATGTTAATTTCCTATTTTCCATAATGTACTATGTTTATATATAATGATATTGGAGCAAGTTGGGGAGGAAGGTATACAGTAGGTTTGTATTGTTTTTGTAACATCTTGTAAGTCCAAAGCTACCTCAGCAGTATTTTTAAAAAAAAAAAAAAAAAGAACACAAATTAGGGCCTGGCGTGCTGGAGCAGTGGTAAAGGCCCTTGCCTTGCACACCCAGGATCCCATATGGACACCGGTTCTAATCCCGGCGGCCACGCTTCCCATCCAGCTCCCTGCCTGTGGCCTGGGAAAGCAGTCGAGGACGGCCCAAAGCTTTGGGACCCTGCACCCGTGTGGGAGACCCGGAAGAGGCTCCTGGCTTTGGACCAGCATAGCATCGGCCATTGCGGTCACTTGGGGAGTGAATCATCGGACGGAAGATCTTCCTCTCTGTCTCTCCTCTCTGTATATCCGCCTTTCCAATAAAAATTTTAAAAATAAATCTTTAAAAAAAAAGAACACAAATTAAATGGTCAGAATCCATGCTAACCCCCACCATCAGTATTACAAACTAATGAGCTGGTCATAGGGCAGAATCCTGCAAATATAAAATCAAGGAAGTTAAATATTTTTTATGTTTCAAATAAACCTGCAGCTGCTATAAATTCAGAGAGCAAAGTACACTAAGTAATCATGATTCCCATAGATTACAATTTCAAAACAAGCTATGGATCAGCCTAAATTTTAAGTCAACAAATTGAATAGTAACTGTTACTAATTCATAAACTAAAATGTCTGTTACAAATGACAAAGATTTTTTTGGTTAAAAAATCAGTGTGCCCGGAAGGAAGCCATCTGTAAGCCAAGGAAAGAGGCCTTAAGAGAAAGCAACTCTGCCAGGCACCTGAATCTTGAACTTGGGCCTCCAGAACAATGAGAAAAAAAAATTCCATTGTTTAAGAGACCCACTCTATATTTTGCAACACTACATACTAACGTGTTAAGCTATACTTGATATGCCATAAAATCTACCTTTTGCAAACATATAGTCCAATGACTTTTGTTAATTTTTTCAAGATTTATTTATTTAAATGTCTGATGGGAACAGTGACCAGGAGAGAGAGAGAAATGAGACAGACAGACAGGGAGGGAGAATCTTCCATTCTCTGCTTCACTCCCCCAAATGCATACAACAGCTGGGGCTGGGACACGTGGAAGCCAGGGCCTGGAACTCCAACCTGGCTCAGAAACAGAGTGGCCAGGACTCAAACGTAGGTTTTAGCATGCCAGTGTCACAAACAGTGGTTTCCTCTGCTGCACTGCAACACCAGCATACAATTTAGAACATTCTATCACTACCCTTGAAGTCTCCTCTCCTACCATCAGCCCAAGTAACTAATGATCTACTTTCTCTTATATATTTGTCTTTTCTAGAATTTCATATAGACAGTCATACAATATGGAATCTCATGTGTCTGACTTTTTAGTAGGTTTTTGAAGTCCATCCATGGTATGACACACATTAATAGCTCTTTTCATTACTGAAGACTTTCCGTTGTGTAAATGTACTCTGTTCGGCTTATTAGTTATCAGTGAATGAACATGTTGGTGTTCCCTAATTCTATTATGAACAATGACACTAGAAACATTCACACATAAGTTTGCTTGTTTTTAAAAAAATATTTATTTCTATTAACTTGAAAGCTAGAGTGACAGAGAGACAGGGAGATATAGAGAGATAGATCTTCTTTCATTCCCTGGTTTACCTCCTAGATGGAGCCAATAGTCACGGCTGTGCCAGGAGCTTGTTCTGGGTCTCCCAAATGGGTATAGGGGCCAAAGCACTTATATGTACACTGCTTTCCCAAGCCATAAGCAGGGAGCATGATCAGAAGTGGTACAGTCAGGACTCAAACCAGTGTCCATATTGGATGTCACCAGCACCTCAACCAGAAGCTTAACTTGCTAAGCCACAACACCAACCCTATACACACCAAGTTTTTGTGTGAGCATGTGGATGGGTACAGGCTTCCAGGCTATAGGACCACCCTCTACCGCTTTCCCAGGCCACAAGCCAGGAGCTGGATGAGAGGTGGAGCACCCGGGACATGAACCAGCACTTATATGGGACACCAGCACTTGCAGGCAGAGGATTAACCAATTGAGCCACTGTGCCAGGCCCTGCAAATGCTTTCTAAAT
This sequence comes from Ochotona curzoniae, assembly GCF_017591425.1. NCBI lineage: Eukaryota > Metazoa > Chordata > Mammalia > Lagomorpha > Ochotonidae > Ochotona > Ochotona curzoniae. The sequence goes on along the minus strand of NW_024465023.1, from coordinate 11,310,371 downwards.
TACACATATTGGTGTCTTATGAAATGGTGCTATGAAGAGTCAAATCATCTGAAAAGTATATAAGTCTATGAAAAGTTCCCATTTCAAATTTTGGAGATGATTTAAAGGTATAATATCTAACACATTTTCTAAGTATTTTCATCCACTCTGATTATATGTTATAACACTTCTAATTGACTTTAGGCAAAGTTTCAAGAATCTGTTTTGTATGTTTTTCTTTACTAATTGTATAAAACCCTAATGCAGTTGATTGCTCCTTAATCCCCTGCAGGAAGTTTTTAAATTTTGGCAGGTTCTGCGTGAGAAAGAGAAAAGCTGTCCCTGGCATCCAGAAGTCAGCCTTCCTGCTATTAGCAGCTGCGTTTCGTACTGCTACAACCTGGCCTGGTGTTTTCCTGCTAAACAACAATAATTTTTAAAATGTCCAACCTAGAGACAAATCCACTCAGTGATCATGGTGGCCCGCCAAGACCACTCCATAACTGCCTGTGAACACACATCTCAAATAACTATAGCCCAAGCCACACAATGCCAAACACCTCCCTCTCCTGGTTCATAGGAGTGATGGCAAGTCCTCTCTCAACCATAGCTGTAGTCTGCTCTCTCTGTAAATGCAGTTTAAGGTAGCCAGTCATAAAAGGTAACCCCTGCTTCCTGATAACACTCAATGCAGAGTAAAGCCTCCTTAAGCCCTCTCCCAAACTACCTAACACAAGCTCCAACCCTTTAATAAGTCTTTCAAACACCTGCTTCCTTAGCCATCCCATTCGGGGCATGCTTACCCTCAATGCCAGGGTAATAACCCTACTTGTTCAATTAGAAACAAAATGTAACCCAAGAGATCAAATTATCTTTATACTGCTCAAAGCATAAGGGTTTACACAGTATTACACAATCAGCTCACTACAACCTCAGTGTCAATTAATGCAAAGTTACTAAAACTCTAATTCTCTGGCCAGTAGCTCTGATTGTAATTATTATGTTTACAATAGTTGGGAAAACTGAAATACTATTTTTAAAATGGATGCATTCTCCCAAAACATCAACCTTTGTCAGGGCACTTGTAATAACAGAGTCATTTATGAAACAGCAAGCAAATTAGGGTAACTAGCAGCCATTGACAAATGAAAAGAAATGAGAGCATAATTGCAGAGTCTATATAAATGTGCTTAACATTCAGATAAAAGTCACATAAAAATATTGAATCATCAGAATATTTCTGACTATTGCAACAGTTGATAAAAGCTGCTCATGACAGACCATATATGACAACAATTACAATAAATCACAAACTGCTAAATGACAATTTTCAGTTAATAATAAAGCAGTAGGTAATTGGTATAATTAGAAATTGCTCTAGGACAGGAGATCCAGGGTCTGGGCTCATTCCTAGTATGAACAAGTTGAATGTGACTTTCTCAGGCCGCAAGCCTGGAGCTGGATGAGAGGTGGAGCACCCAGGACACAAACCAGCACCTATATGGGACACCAGCACTTGCAGGCAGAAGATTAACCAATTGAACCATTGTGCCAGGTCCTGCAAATACATTCTAAATTATACATATTAGTATGTTATGAAACAATGCCATTAAGAGTCAGAGCAAGTGAAAACTACACAACTTTATGAAATGGTCTCATTTCAAATTTTGGAAATGATTTAAAGATATAATATCTAACACATTTTCTAAGTATTTTTAAAACTTTGTGTTTTATTTTTATCTGTTCTGATTGTTTCATCTACTCTGATGTGCTCTGGTTATTGTGGCCATTTGGGGAGTGAACCAGTGGATGACACACATACAAAAGGGCCTCAGAAATCACCTCCCCCAGGCCCATTATACATGCACAGGGAAACTGACTCAAAGAAGTAAAATAATGAGACTGCAATTATACAGATAGTTCTTATGACACCATGACAAGAACCAGTGTCTCCAACCTGGCCCCTGTTGCACTTCCCTCTGCCAGTGAATGATTCCTCCTTTGAAGGCAATGCCCTATAGGTTTAGTTCTTACTCCTGGAGGCACTGGGATGACAACTAGAAATAAACAGGTGTGAGTGGCTTGGGCGGTGTTAGTGTCCTGTGTTCATACACAATTACAGAGTGGCCTTGTTTTTGTCTTGAGCTTTCACAGCCTACTTTTATTTACATGGTACAGGGAAATCACTCATCTTTGGGGGATAGATGATCAAGCAAAATAATACTAATAATAATTTCTTCGCTGCTTGCGTATCTTTCCCAGATGCCAGGGATTTTAAGCAAGTAGTACTGTGTCCTTCAATGGGAACATCACTGGCATTTGAAACAGGACAGTCCTTTCCAGTGTGGGGTTACCTTCCCCATGTTGTAGGTTGTATAATATAGATTTGACCTCCAGGAGCTCAGTGGCAGCAGCACCTCTCAGTCAGGGCTGACCTTAAGGGAAGCACCAAAGTTAAGGCCAAAATTCCATGCTGGAAACAAAATACCAAAACACAAAAATGTACAATAAAGATGGGATCGGTGGGCCCATCACAATGGGTCAATTGACTAATCCTCTCCCTGCAAGCACAGGGATCCCATATGGGTGCTGGTTCATGTTGTGGCTGCTCCACTTCTCATTCAACTCCCTGATTATGGCCAGGGAAAGCAGCACAGGATGGTCCAAAGCTTTGGACCCTGCACCTGTGTGGGGGACCTGAAGGAAGCTCCTGGCTCCTGGCTCCTGGCTTCAGATTGGCTCAGCTCTGGCTATTGTGGCCATTTGAGGGGTGAACCAGCAAATGGGACATCATTCTCTCCCCTTCTCTGTAAACCTGCCTTCCCACCAAAAATAAATAAATCTTAAAGAAAAAATGGATTTGGTATCAGCAAGTTTTCCTTTGGCTTCAGACTCCAATATGGCTCATGCAACATCATTACTGTCCCTGTTTTTATGTAAAACGCTTAGATTTTGCTCATTGTGATTTTTTGCATCACTGTTGATTTTTAAGACACTCTACTAAAACACTGTTTAACTTGATGCATGAATTTGTGGGAGCGCCTTAATTTCTGTAGCAATACAAGTGCCTCAGTCTGACTCTCTTCCTACTTCTTGAGACAATCCAAAACAGCTACCATACATTTCCAAATTCCTCCCGCAAGTTCAAAACCATCGAAATTGGGGTTGATTTTTCTCACCTAATAAATCTAGAGACAGCCCTACTCCAACGGTGCCTTCATAGGGTCAAGAGGCACCTACCTTCCCATTAGCTTTACTTCTGTGCCCAAGAAATTATCTACTAGTTCCAGACAGGAAAACAGAGTGCAAAGGGCAGGCAAATTCTGTCAGTGGAACCTAATTATTTTCATTAGAGAAAAGCAGTAACTTTCCTAAAAGCTCCTCCCAACTCACCCTTCACATAGCTATTACTGGCCAAAAGTATCACTTGGCCCACCTAGCTACAAGGAACCTGGCGAAGGGAATACTTTTAAGCAAACACATTTCCAGCCTGAATAAAACTAGTGTCCTGTCTGTAACAATGAAAGAGGGAATGAAGAAATGATTAGCAATGAAAAGTGTTCACTCTGGGGGCTGTGCAAGACAACAAATGCTGGATCTTTCTGGCACAAATAGCATTTTCTCTGCTTATTATGTAATGTCTTTTGCAGCAGAGTTGTTTTTTGTTTTTTGTTTTTTTTTTTTTTTTTTTGATGATCACTTTCGGAATCAGGAATAAAAACTGGAACATTCTTCTTAGTTTGGTTCCACAGAGGCAGAGTCTGAGACAGGGATTTTGGCACACGTGATTTCTTATAGACACAATTTTGGGACAAATCTATGAGGCAGTGAGGGGAACAGCAAAGGAAAAGTCAAGTTTAGCCTGGGCTTCATGCAGGAGGTGCTTGCAAGTCTGAATTACAGGACACAGTCTAGCCTTAAAAGCAATGAAATCAACCTTTTACCCTTTAGAAATCAGTCACTGGCTTCCTCAGGAAGAAGGGCCAGTGTAACCCCCCAGGTGTCTCCGGAAAAGGCACCTACCGTGAGCCAACAGCAAGTCTTCAGAAAGAACCACAAGTGTGAAGTGTTTGTCAGAGCGCTTGCCATAGCTGGAAGGTGGCAACACCACTCCTGGTGCAGAACTGGGAGGGCCCTCAGAACATCTACTGATTTTTAAGACACTGTCCAAGTATTACCTTTAGTGTAACCTTAGATGTATCACTAGGATTAGAAACACTAGGTTACTTATAATATCTAATTCAATCTAAATCTATGTAAATAGTTGGTAAACTGCATTGTTTAAGGAATAATGACAAGAAAAAAATGTCTTCATGTATTCATGACAAATGCAACTTTTCTTCCCAAGTATTTTCAGGCAAAAGTTGACTGAATCCATGGTTATAGAACCCATGCACACAGCCATTAATTTTTGTCAATTACAAGGAGAAAAAGAGGGAGAAACACTAAAAACTACAGGCAATAAGTATAAAAAAAAAAAGGCACAAGGAAGGAACTGTTATCATCTCAAATCTACTTAGTATATTGGAAACATTTAAGACTGCATTTCTTCCAATCTCACGACTTACCTGTTTATCAAAAGCTGCCCAGGACGGTTCATCGCTTCCGTCTCCTTTAGGATAAGCAGTGTATTTAGGCTTCAGCTTTTGACCAAGACGTGTGTCTCCACCTAATCCAGGTGTTGCTTCACTGAGCAGCAGAGGAACATTATTGCAAAAGTCCCAGTGGTGGGTTTTGTGGAATTTCTCCTTTCCCACCTAGGTACAACATAAAATGGTCAGAGTTACTCTTTATGACTTTTATTTGTTTTAAATTTTAAACACATTTTCCCATGATTTATCTTTCCCATCCCCAAATGCCATGTACAGTGGCAAATAATTAGGATCAATCTTCATCCATAAAGCTGTTACTGCATTTCAACATCAATTTATGCTAACAAACTCAAAACTTTGAAAAGCAGGAAGAATAAACTTCATGCTCCATGCTATTTAAAACATTTAAAAATAGCCATTACTGCAAGTGAACATTTAGAACATTAGCTTGCTAATTAGTCTTTCCCACTTATTTGCCAAGAATGTAAACTGAAATACAAAAAAAAAAAACAGAAAAAGAAAACTTTTACTTAAGAGTAAAAATGTAATTCTATTCAACTGAAATCTTAACATTTCACCAAAACAGAGAATAAAATCTTCTCCTCATTAAAATAAATATAATAGGGAATTCTTCACAATTGACATTCCGCTCTAAACTATGAAACTTTGCCTCCCACCTTTCCTGGGGGCTCTTGACAGGAAGAGAAAGCACAGCTGCTTGTCCCCCTGGGAGGAAAGAGATGGCAACACCTAGCAAGGTGAAAAAGCACAGAAGAGCCGAGTTCAAAAAATGGAATGCAAAGATCAGTTTATTCTGGTGAAAAAAAATAAATAAATAGAAGCCCATCCCTAATTTTCTTCCTAAGCCATATATTCATGATCTTTTTAAGTCTAACAACCTAGGGCACAAGGAGCCAGAGCAGTGTTTGTTACAGTAGTGTTTCTAAGAATGAGAAACTAGAAACAATGCAGATGTCTACTAACACTGAAAAAGGTACATCAACTGTGCTGTCTCTATAGATGGACTGTTAGTACGTAAGTATAAAATTATATGTATTGATACAGGTAAATCTCAAAAAAAAAAAGGTCAAGCAAAAGAAAATAGGCAGTAGCAAGGCAAATAAAATTAGATAACTTCAAATACTAAAAAACAAACAAAAAAAACTAAAAAAAACAGGAATATTAATGCATGGCTATTTTTCTGATAAGCAGCAATTTCAAGATTATATAACAGGCATATCACCTGATTTACAATAGAATAATATAATCTATAGTGAATATCTGTTCTCCCTACTGCCCTGCATAACAAATATTTCAGATACAACTGATCTCACTCCACCCCCTCAGAGTTCATAGCTTACTCTTCCCCAATAGCTAAATTCTGAGTTTACTGCTTTAAAGTTAACATTTGGTAAAGACTAAACAGAGCCAGGGCAACTGCCTCTGCCAAACATCATGACTTGGCAGGGCAGTCTGATGGAAGGGTCCAAAAGACCTCATTTTCTTTTGTGGGGAACCTGAAGAATGGGGAAAGGTCTGAATAGCCCTGGCTGGGGAAGCACAGCCATAACAATTGTCCTGGGCAGAAAGCAGCCCAGCTATAAAGGTAAGAAGGCAGGGGTGGCGTTCAAAAGACACTGAATCTTGTTTTAAACAGGTAGTATAAGGGATCACTGTGGCCACAATATAAAGAACTGAGCAGATTGGCATAGTCCAAGCAAGACAATAATGGCCTAGACCAGGTAAATAGATGTGCAAATAGTAGTGATGATAAAAGTATGCATGTATTTTGAAGAAAGAAAAAGAAACAATTTATTGATAGATTAGATGTATAGTGTGGGGCAGGAAGTGAGTTGTTAATGATTTCCAAAGTTTTGACCTAAGCAAGTGAAAGAATGGAGTTTTTGGTCCTAGGATGTGCAACAGTGGGAGAGAATCCTGATGAGAATTTTGGTACTAGGAGGCAGACTTGGAAGCTCAGAATTCCATCTGGAACATGTAATGTTTGAGATACCAGTCAAACAAACAAGTACAAATTTTGACAGCAGACATGGATATGTCAGTCTGAATTCAGGAAAGGTAAGGATGGATATAAAATTTTCAAAAACATCAATGAAGCTAAATATTTAAGTCTATAATACTGATCTAATAGTGCAGATAAGAAGTACAAGAATGAGACTTAAAATATTCCAATGTTAAGAAATCATGGGGCCCGGCGCGGTGGAGCAGTGGTTAAGGTCCTCGCCTTGCACGCCCAGGATCCCATATGGACACCGGTTCTAATCCCGGCGGCCCCGCTTCCCATCCAGCTCCCTGCCTGTGGCCCGGGAAAGCAGTCGAGGACGGCCCAAAGCTTGCAGACCCGGAAGAGGCTCCTGGCTTCGGATTGGCATAGTATCGGCCGTTGCGGTCACTTGGGGACTGAATCATGGGACGGAAGATCTTCCTCTCTGTCTCTCCTCTCTGTATATCCGCCTTTCCAATAAAAAAAAAAGAAAGAAAGAAAAAAAAGAAATCTGGCTATTGGACAGAATTAACAAAGGAGACTGCAAAGAAATAGCTGGTGAGATAGGAAGAAAACAAAGAGGGGTTAGTGTCACAGAAAATAAGAAAACATTTGAAGACCTAGGGTCTAATTACCTATAACAAAGACTACTGAGGCTTCAGACTTGATCCCTGAGCAACACAGAGGTTAGTGACCCTGACAAGCATGGGTTTGACAGTCACAGGGACAGAAATATCTTCTGAACCATATGGCTCTTTGAATAGCTCTGGGTAGGTATGGCAAGTCAAACTCTTAAGTTTGTCATATTTATAATTCTCTTAAAATAACCCAAGCTCAGAAAACTGTAAGAAATAAATATAAGAAGGTCTAAACATTATCTTCTCTTGAAGTCTTTTCTGACGGCTAGAGGCAGAACATTCTGTTCCCGCACAGATCTTCAAATAAACTCTTGACAGTGACTTAGCCTTTAACAATTCTTTCACTCGCTGGTTGTCCCCTGACTGCTGCCCCAGCTATATCACCAAGACCAGACACAGTGCTCAGAACACCATACACATACACAAATACCTATCTGTTAAATAACAGATGAGGCCCTGAAAAATGCACTAGTGGTGCTGACAGAAACAGGGGAACTCAAAATATTCATTCTGGTCATTTATTCAACAAAGGAGCTCTGTCTGTGTGCCCATAATTCCTACAGCCATCACTCTACCTGGCATACTATATTATAGTGATCTGTTGATAACCTTGTATTTGATGCTAGACTTACACTTCCTGAGAATGTGGACTATAGGACCTGGCACACAGTACATGTTCAGCAAGGATCTGGTGAATCACTAGAACACACACTGGATTAGCTCCAAGCAATCAGATATAATCACCTGGTCTATAATCTATATTGCCTGGCTTAGACCCTTTTAATAAAATATATGCACTTGGAATTCTGGGAAACTGAGAATGCAAGCAGGGAGTTATGGCATAAACTTGGAACCAGGAAGGGTAGAGGAAGAGATGTGGTATAGGAAGCCTGACATCCCCCTTCTGGCTTTGCCATTTATGGCCCATGTGATTCTACAGCAGTTATTTTATTTCTCTAGAAGCCTCTGGCTTTGCCCTCTCTATACTAAAAATAATGATAGATGTTTCATATAGCAATCATTAGCACAGAAGGGAACAGGTGAGTGTACCTGACGGTATTCATTATTTTCTTTAAGGATAACGTAATGCAATTGGCTTTTACAGAGAACTGAACTGAAGCTCCAATACGAAAGAACCAAGTACTATTTATCCCCTTAGTAGCCAATATGAGAGCTAATATTTCCTCTCATAAGCAGATTTTATAGAACATTTCTATAATTAATTTAGTGAACATTTTATATGATTTAATTTTCTATATTTGATTAAGTCACTCTGTAAAACTGTCTCCCCTTCATGATGTTATAGATCATAATAATATTTGTTCAATGAATATGCATGATCTCACTTATGTTCCTCAGGCAAAAATCACTTTTAACACTGTTTTTTCTTAGTTCCATGAAAGCAGGACCAGTCTGTCTAATTTTTCATTCAATACCTAGCACACAATCTGACAGCTACATAGTCAATAATTCTTGAACTTGACCACACCATCAGCCATTCTGAACATTAATTTTTTTGGCAACCCACTATAGCAACTAGCAGATCTTATGCATATGGATTTGGGCTACAAAAATGCAAAGACTTCTCCTATGGAGTAGCAGAAGTCATAGACAAATTCACACAGCACTGTGGTCTTACAGTGAGCCTTGAAGAATGCACTGAGTTTGTCTGAGCCAAGTCAAACAAAAGATACCAGAACATGTTGAAGGACTGGAACTAGACCCAGCTAGGGCCACCAGCATTTTAGAAACTAAAGTTGGAAAAGTTGATGAGGAAATCAACCCATAGCAAGCCTTAAACAGCAAAATCAAATACTTGAATAACATCTTACGAGGTGCCTCATTTCAGCTATTTCTTATTTTGAAGAACATTTCCTTCTTTCTTTCTTCCTTTCCTCAACAGGTAAAGAGACAGACAGCTAAAGAGTACTCCCATCTGCTGATACACTCCCCTAAATGCCCACAAAGGTCCTTTAGGCGGTGAACCTGCAGGTGGGAGGTGAATCACTCTCTTTTCCTCTCTGCCTTTCAAAAATTAAACAAACATGTAAAATAAAGTATGTATTAAATGGTCTATGTGTCTTAAAACAAGGAGTCTTCAAACTGTTTCAGAAAACGTGCCTTATCTTTTCACTCCATTTTTTCCATGAGCTTTGTGAAATAAACTCATATTCCCTAATTCCTTGCTAAATAAGCCAGATTTAATCTTTTTAAAGAATATTCTGAACATGAAAGAAATGATTACTAAAACCTCCCTAAAATTCTTGGCTTCTAAGTCATCAATTCACACATTTAAAGTAACAAAAAGAAAAAAACTCTTTAAAAGGCCAGTAATGCCAATTTGCATTGTTATTCTAATCAGCAGAGCATACAAAATTCCATGTTTGCTCTATTGAAGCATTCACTTAAAACGTTGAATTCAAAACATCATATATTATAAATGAATTGCTCATGGCTTTAACTGATATAACAGTTTATATGGCACCTATTAAAAATATCTTTGTCCCCAATACACACACACACACACCACAGAGTATACAAACTTGAGATCTCCCTTTATATCTTCTAGGATCACACAGACAACTGCCCATTGCACTAATGACTGTGACGTGGGGCTCAGGGTCTGTCCAAGGAAATTAAACAGAAATGTTAGCAAATGATAAACATAGGCATAAACTACCCCCAAACCAGTACTCCCTGGCATCTCAATTTCCAGGTTCCCATTGTTCTTATGATATTGTGGTTGTAAAAGGCATCAGGCTCTTATTGGTTCACGTTACATTAACAGCTGTATCACCACCCTTCCTTTACTACTTAGTTTCATCACATATTTGAATTGATTAATGAATAATCAGCAAGTTGTCAGAGCCACTAGAAAAACCATACACTAATTCCAACTCAGAAATGGGCTACAGGCAACAGCAGCCAGCTTTGTTGATTCACTGGTCATCCCCCTGTCAGAGCTCTAGCACCCGAATCTCTTGTTACTCTAGGCTGCCTTGCAAAATTTGACAACCAAAGGCCAAGGCAAGTAGAAGAAGACAAGGAGGTGGGGAAGGACCCAACAGCTCACTGGGGTCACCATGGCTAGAAACCCACCTGTGCAGATGCAAAATGTAATTCCTGTCACCATAACAGCTAACAATTTAGCTCTATTCTAAACATTTTAGAAGCATTAATCTCTTAATCCTCAAGGAAAATCTCTGAGTATGTGCTGTCATTATCCTCATTTTGATTCTGAGACACACAGAGTTGAAGTCATTTTCCTAAGGTCACTCAGTCTAACTGGTGAATCCAAGTGTGCAACATCAGGCTCTAATGGTTGTGCCTCACATTCTTCCTACTCTTAGAGAAAAGTAACAGATTTCCCCTGTTGAAGCCATCAGGGTTGAGCTTCCACTTTTGTTTTGGACAAATCTAATAGCAAAACTGACTTCTTGGGACTTGAAACGGAACAAAAAAATCAGAGCATTTGGATCTAGACTCAATGCCTTAAGAAGCAGAGCAAGGATTAGACGACACATCTGCAGAAACCACTCTATAGCTACCAGTTGTTACTGGAAAGTTGGAGACCAAAGACAGTTATCATTTGGTATTTCGATAAATATTAACACCATTTATTTTTCCAATTAGTTTTTGAGGTTAATGTGAAATTTAAGATCAAGTTATCTAAAGCTATCTCCTTAGATAGCTATTCCTGCTGAGGCCAGAGACTTTTCTACTTCTATTTCATAAAGAATAAGATGAGTTTTTATTCTTCCCTATCATATTTATTTCATGAATTTGCTTTCTCTTCTCTGTCCTTTGAGGGAAAAGAAGTCATTCAAGAGACACTGTGAACCTCCCAGAGAAAATAACAACACAATTGACAGCAGCTAGTGGGATTTTAGGGCTCCAGGCCCTAAGAGTCAGAAAGCTATCATTTCTTGCTAATAAAGTTAAATCATCCAAAAAATAACTCCAAAAGTGAAAAAAAAAAGTCACACCACAGAAAACCTCAAACAATTTTCAAGCCAATTTTCCTCTTTCCAAACTTAACTTTGGAAAAATATCATAATTGTGATTCAGAGTCTTCAATGTAATATAAGATTGATTTTATACATTTAAAAATGTATTCACATCAGTAGAGTAGGGAATAAAAAAAAAATCAATAAATCCAGAGAGACGTGCTGAACCTCCCCCACAACACTTATTTTTTTCTCTAAATAATTCAACTCAAGTTGCCAATCAATAAAGAGAATTCTAAAACCTTCCTCTAAAGCCAGCTAAAATCACTGGCTCATAGTAAATCCATTCCCAAATTCCTTCTCCTTTGCTGCTCTCCACTTAAAAATTCCAGAAAGAGCTCACTGCTGCATTCATCTCCTCAGCCTCTTTTTCAGAAGCTTTCAGGATTACAGTAAAGTTCTTTGTCCTTTTGAGACCAGAGATAGACAGAGATGATGCTACCTCTACTTAAACTCTTCTTGCCTTCAGATGTAAACATGATGGCTGGAGCTACAGCAGCCACATCAGGATGGTGGGCAGGACAGTGGGGAGGATTGCAGAGATGTCACCTGGGATACACTCAGCTTCCAAATATCTGCTAGCAGTCACCTACCTCCACACTGCCTGCTTTGTGGGGGGAAAATGAATCCTTACTTAATCCTCTGTTTCAGGTATTCCATTATTTAGAGCAGAAAACCCAGCTAGTGCATGCCATCGTTAAGAGCTGTTCATTACAGTTGGTTTTTTTTAAGATTTATTTATTTTGATTGGAAAGTCAGATATACAGAGAGGAGGAGAGACAGAGAGGAAGATCTTCCGTCCGATGATTCACTCCCCAAGTGCTATGCCAATCTGAAGCCAGGATCCAGGAACTTCTTTCAGGTCTCCCACACAGGTGCAGGGTCCCAAAGCTTTGGGTCATCCTCGACTGCTTTCCCAGGCCACAGGCAGGGAGCTGGATGGGAAGTGGAGCTGCCAGGATTAGAACCGACGCCCATATGGGATCCCGGGTGCGTTCAAGGCAAGGACTTTTAGCCGCTAGGCCATGCCGCCAGGCCCTGTTTTCTTTTTTTAACAACATAAGAATTAAGTGATGTAAAGGGTAATTTTATTTACATTTGGGAAAAATAAAGACAAAGAACCATCTGGACAAAGAAAAATCTAGTGGAAGGAGTCCCTGCCCTGATAATTAAATTTACTATAAAGCTACAGAAATTCAATTGATCAACGAGATCCAGGGAACAAAACAGTAAACGTAGAAGAGACACACCTAAATGTATACTCGGTGGACTTTTTACAGAGATACAAAGACAATTTAATGGAAGGATAGCCTTTCCAAGGGATAATGCCGGAGCAGTTGGGCATCTAGAGATCTGAAACAGTAGTCATGACCTAAACACACACGTTATACAAAAATTAACCTGAAATGGATCACAGATTTTAAAATAAAATAAAGCATGAGGCTATAAAACGTTTATTAAAAAAATAAGAATCATAGGAAAAATCTTTAGGATCTAGATCTAGGCATAAAGTTTTCAGTCTTGCCAAATACATCATTAGGAAAGCCAAGAATTTGTTTAGCCTTCAACTGGTCAAGCGGGTCACTGTCACAGTTGATACTGTCAGGTGGAATTTAAGTCCTGGGGCCTGAGTATAAAGGATTTAAAATACTCAGCTCTTGAGCCAGGCATGTGAACCAGAACCTCCACTCCATAGGACGCTTTTGGCTAAAGGGTGGGGAGCGCAGCCTGGCCCAACTGCTTTAAAAGCAGCCAGCATTGGGCCCGGTGGTATGGCCTAGCTAAAGTCCTTGCCTTGAACGTGCTGGGATCCCATATGGGCACCAGTTCTAATCCCGGCAGCTCCATTTCCCAACCAGCTCCCTGCTTGTGGCCTGGGAAAGCAGTCCAGGACGGCCCAAAGCTTTGGGACCCTGCACCTGTGTGGGATACCTGAAAGAAGTTCCTGGATCCTGGCTTCAGATTGGCATAACATCAGCCGTTGCGCTCACTTGGGGAGTGAATCATCGGACGGAAGATCTTCCTGTCTCTCCTCCTCTCTGTATATCTGACTTTGTAATAAAAATAAAATAAATCTTAAAAAAAAAAAAAAGCAGCCAGCATCATCTTAGCTTGGGTGGCCAGTGCATCTATCAGCGCTGGGCTCCACCCACTGGCCACCTGCCCACAAACTCTAGGGACTTGTGATTGAGATATTACTGCCTAGGGGCATCCATGGATAAGGCCACCATATGCGTAGGTGAGGAATGAATCCTGAGAGACACCCAACAACAGGACTACTGTACTTGCAGGTAAGCAAGGGGACTGAGACCTGGTGATTTGGAGGGAAGAGACTAGAAGATCTGTATGGGTCAGACTGATTATCAACCCACATGGGAGTCCTGAAATGGACTTGTTAGTGCAGAACATTGCTAACTGCTACATGCCAGACCATATGAAAGCTAGGGCTAGGGGCCTGTCTAGCAGTGCTAGATCCCAGTACCTGACTAAGTAACTAAGTGTCAGAAGAGGGGACGGGTCACATTAGGCAGGGCCATGACACTAACCAACACACCAGAGAACCAGGTACAGGGGTAGCTTCTGCAGGGGACAAGTGCCCCCACCCCCTGTGGTAATACAAGTCCTGCTGGTTAGCTCAAGAGGTGGGCTGAACTAGGTGTGATCATGGAACCTGCCAACACTCAGCAGGTACTAGAGCCGAGAATAGGCTGGACAGGCCCAGGACACAGCACCTGCATGTGCATCCTAAAACAGGATGTGAGGCAGGCCAGGCCGCAACATTCACCAGCTCATACAAAGGCCAAGATGGAGGGGCAGGCTATGCCAGGAAAGGGCCTAGCACCTGCTGGAGCATGTGAGATCTGGGTCTGGGAGTGGACTAAGTGGGGGAACCTGGGAAACTCCCCTAGTGGGTCATAACTACCTTTGGTGGGTCATAACTACCCTAGTGGGTCACAACTCTCTCTGATCCAGGCCTGGGGGTAGGGTAAGCTGGGCACGGTAACTCCAACTGTTGGAGTTCCTGCCCCACTGGAATAAACCTCCTAAGATACCTCGTTGCATCTGGTGTTTTCGGCTTACAGGAAAGAACCAGGCTGCGGGAATTAGTTGTGTGTAATAATGTAACAACTAACAACTAGAACTTTGCCTGTTTTAAATAACTAACACTTGGGATGTGCTCAGCTACTTTCCCATACACATTAGCAGGGAGCTGGATCAGAAGTAGAGCAGCCAGTGCTGCGAGCAGTGGAATAACCCACCACAACATAGTGCCAGCCCACCCTCTAGCCTTGTTTTAAGCAAAGTCAAGACACATACTGGGAGAAAGTATGGTACGCTCACAAATCCAACCATGGACTTGCATTCAAAAATTTTTAAAATACCTCTCAAGACTCAGCAGGAAACAACTCCATAAAAAAACAGAACCTGACAATTCCCCAAAGGAGTTATAGTATGGCAAATAAGCAGATGAAAAGATGTTCAGCATCATAGCCAATAGGGAAATAATCAAAGTCAAATCAAGATGCAACACTATTGTACACCTACCAAAATGGCTAATCCAAGATACTGCTCAAACCAGTGGCTCACAAGGATTCAGAATCGCAATTCTCATTCACTGCTGGTGAGAATGCAAAGCGGCACACCACCTTGGAAAGACAGTTGGGCAACTTCTTATGAGGTTAAGCATATGATTTACTGCACAGCCAGTTCCAAACATCCTATCAGAGTCAATTATCCCACCTGTCATAGGAAACCAATAAATATTACTCACTGTTTGTAACTTTCTACTCTGAGAGCAAAACTTTTATTTAACACAGTTGAAAATTAAATCAATGGATGCTTATCTCAAGTTTTTCCCAGAATTCAGCATGTATGTGACAAAATGCAAGCAGCAGTTTCACTTGAGTGAGGTAAACTTTAAACTTTGTTCTTCATTTGTAGTGAGAAAAATAAGTAACAGTAGAGCAGGCATTGCGGGACAGCTGTCAGAGTGCTAGCATCCCATGACAGAGTGCTGGTTTGATTCCTGGTTGCTTTGCTTCCAATCCAGCTCCCTGCTCATGTACCTGAGAAGGCCACAGAAGATGGTGCAAATGCTTGGGTCCCTGCCACCCATGTAGAAAATCAGGATGAAACTCTTGACTCCTGCTTTGGCCTGTCCCAGCTTCAACCATTAAAGCCATTTGAGAAGTAAGCCAGCACATGGAAAATAATTCCCTCTCTCTCTCAACCTTTCCAATAAAAAATTATTTTTTTAATCCAAGAAAGGTATACACAACCTGATATTTCCTTTCAAAAAAATTATTTTATTAGAAAGTCAGATATACAGAGAGGAGGAGAGAGCCAGATATACAGAGAAGATAGAATCATCTGTCTGAATGTTCATTCCCCAAGTGTCAGCAATGACTGGAGCTGAGCTAATCAGAAGCCAGGAACCAGGAGCTTCTTCTGGGTCTCCCACGTGGGTGCAGGGTCCCAAGGCTTTGGGCAGTCCTCCACTGCTTTCCTAGATCACAAGCAGGGAGCTGGATGGGACTCAGAGCCACGAGGATTAGAACCTGTGCCCATATGGGATCCCGGTGGCTGCAAGGTGAGGACTTTAGCCGAAAGGCTACCACAACCGGACCCCTGAAGTTTCCTTTATGATACTCACAGTTGTTTTAGAGTTCTGGCCTTTCATGGCAAGGGCAAAGAGTAAGTGAATCAGTTGGCTAAAATCAACAAATCTGGGGCCTGGCACAATGACTCAACAAGTTAAACCTCCACCTGCAGGCTCTGATCCCATATGGGCACCAGTTTGTGCCCTGGTTGCCCTACTTCCCTACTTAAACCCTGGGAAAGCAGTGGAGGAAGGCTCAAATTCTTGGGACGCTGCACCCACTTAGGAGACCCAGAGGAGGCTCCTGGCTCTTGATTACTGGCTGATGTCTCCTGGCTTTGGATCAGCTCAGCTCCAGCCATTGTGGCCACTTGAAGAGTGAACCAGGGGATGGAAAATCTTTCTGTCTCGCCCCCTCTGTGTAAATCTGATTTCTCAATAAAAACTTTAAGAAATCTTTTCTAAAATTTTAACAAATCCACAGAAAACAAAATCTTTACTCAAAAAAGACTATTAGGGTGGGACATTCGGCACTGTGGCTGAGACAGTGCTTGGGATGCCCAGATTCGAGTTTCAGCTTTTCTCTAGATGTCAGCTTTCCACTAATATAGACCCTGGGAAGCAGCAGATAATAGTTCAATCGCTTGAGTCCTTGCCAACCATCAAGGAGACACAGACGAAGTTCAACAGGTGATCTCTCTTTCAAGTAAATAAATAAGCAAAACTTTTTTAAAAATCACTTTAAGAGAGTACAGTGGTGTAGTGGACTAAGCTGCTGCCTGCAACACCAACGTCAAATATCTGAGTCTACTTCTAATTCTGCTAACGTGCCTAGAAGGCAGCAGAGGATGGCCCAAGTATTGGGGTCTGCTGCCACCTACTTCAGAGGCACTGATAGAGTCCCTGGCTCCTGCTTCAGCCTGGCCCAGACCTGGCACCTGAGGCCAGTTGGAGAGTGAAACAGCAGATGGAAGTGCTTTCTTTCTCTCTTTCTCTTTCTATCACTCAATCCTTCAAATAAATATTATCTTTTTAAAGAAATTTTAATAAGAAGATTCCCGATTCCCCCAAGATAAAAAGACTGAGATTTGGAGCAATAAAAATCTCTTGAAATTAGTTAAAGGTTATAGCCGCACAACAACATGAATGCCACTGAAACTGGTATACTTATTATTGGCTAACGGCTAATTTTACATTATGCCATGTTTAGCTTCTTTTTTAATATATTTATTTTTATTGGAAAGGCAGATCAGACTTACAGAGAGGAGACAGAGTGAAATATCTTCCATCTACTGATTCACCCCTCCCCCCCCCAAATGACTATAACAGCCAGAGCTGAACTGATCTGAAGCCAGGAGCCCGGAGCTTCTTCCAGCTCTCCCACACAGGTGCAGGATCCCAAGGCTTTGAGCCATCCTCTTCTGCTTTTCCAGGCCACAAGCAGGAAGCTTGATGTGAAGTGAAACACCCAGGACATGAACCGGTGTCCATACGGGATCCTGGTGGTTGCAAGGTGATCACTTTAGCCACTAGGCTACTTGCACTGGGCCCAAATTTGTCTTTTAAACTCATTTTTCCACAAACTTTTCAATGTATCTTTCTGTTTTAGAAATAACTACTTCCACTAAGGTCAGAAAGATAACTTCCCATGTTATCTTCTAGAAAATTTGTTCTTACGTTTCATGATTAGATCTAATTAGACGAGATCGGGCGTGTTGCGACTGTAAGCCTGTGTGTGTGTTTGGAAAGAGGTAGGGATTAGATGTTTTTTTCCTGTATGGATATTCAGTAGGCTCGGGATCATTTTTGGCAAATGGGACTGTCCACTTCTCTGAAGCGTCACCTTTGTCATAAATCAAGCATGTAATTATAGATACCTCTGCTGATAGTCTCATGAATGCAGTTAAAGCAAAATTATTTATTTATTTATTTATTCATTTATTTATTTAGCACTTTGTCCTGGGGGAGGAAAGAACCAGAGAGTGATAATATACTTATCAGATACCGTGGACTACTGATTAACAAATCAATATGTATTTATTGAGTTTCAGTGTATACCCAAACCAGGTAACTATGTTTAAAAATTGTTGCACTAGCTTTGTTGGAAAATATGTTAAGTGTTATAATACACATAGCTATTACTCTTACTGTTATTCTTAAGCTAAGATGTTCTCTGGCCTGGAACGACCAGAAAGCAGTTATGTGACCCTATCCATTGCTTTGACTGACCCTTGCTGAATTAAATTATTAAGTGAAAAAGTATGGCCTCCTGTAGACACCATACTTACTCTTTGGGTTTAAAATTGTAACAGGAGCTGACTTTCACTACTTTGTCATGGAAGCTAAAGAACTTGATTCTGACTTTACTATCAGTCATGAGCCATAGACTGACTGCAGCACACAGCCGGTGATGTGCAACCTGAAGTTTTGGGTTTGAACTACAAGTATGTGCCTTCTAAAATGGGGACATTTGTATCACTGATGATGTTAAAACTCGTTTGCCATGCATCCATTGAAAACCTTAGGGAAAGGTCATAGTTGTATTCCAGACACATGGTGTCTTGACCCAGCAACTTGCATGCTGGATTGGCACTGAGCTAAGAGTCTCGGGCATCCCTTCTGCAGCCTTCTGGACAGACGGTTGCATTGCTGAGCTGAATCTCATTCTTACCAATAGCGAGGAGCTTGGCTGTCTCTGCTTTGGATGAAGTTGCCTTGCTACCACCTTAGGTGGCTGTGCTGTGAATGGCCAAATAATTTCTTATGAAGCAAAAGCTGCTTCAGAAACACACATTCTAATTTGCAGAAGTACAATAAGGTAGGAAATAAATGAATCATGGCTATAATATTTAAAAAGAAGGGGAAAAAAGATAAATGGAGCTCCTGGCTCCTGGTTTTAGCTTGGCCCAGACCTTGACTGTTGATGCAGATGGAAAACATTATTCTTGTCTTTGTGTGTCTCTGTCACTTTGCTATCCAAATAAATACATTTTTAAAAAAGAAAAAAAGGTACAAAAATATTCAAACAGAATGAAATTAAAAGTGAGAGTGTGCTGTGCTCAGGAGGAGTGTATGTTGTCTCATGAACTTTTCCTTGAACTGTTGCCGGCATGCACATGTGCGGCCCTGTGGAAATGCTGCTTTGCTCTGCTTGCAGTCAGCATTTCAAAACCACTCAGAGCCACCTCTACGCCTCAGTGGTTGTTCTTTTTCTCTAACATCAAATCAACTTCTTCCAAGGCCTAGTTTCAGGTGGAGCTCAGTAGAACAGGGGATAAAACCAGGAACTGGGGCCTAGCATGACAGCCTAGTCGCTAAATGCTCAACTTTCACGTGCCAGGATCCCATATGAGCACTGGTTTGTATCCCAGCTGCTCCACTTCCCATCCAGCTGCCTGTTTGTAGTCAGGGAAAGCAGCAGAGGATGCTCAAAGCCTCGGGATCCTGCACCCACGTGGGAGACCCAGAAGAAGCTCCTGGTTCCTGGCTTCGGATCAGTTCAACTCTGGCCATTGCAGCCACCTGGGTAGTGAATCATCAGATGGAAGATCTTCCTCTCTGTCTCTCCTCCTCTCTGTATATCTGACTTTCCAATAAAAATAAATAAATCTTTAAAAGAGAGAGAGAAATACCCAAATGGCCGCCAAACACAGCAAACAAGCTCAATTTCATTAGCAACTGGAGAAGTACAAATGGGAAACCTAAAAAGTGGAAAAGGCATATAGTGCAACAGCAAAGATACCACTTGTTCCACCTGCATCCCACATCAGACTATGAGAGTGAAGTCCCAGCTGTGGCTCCTGATTCCAGCTTCCTGATAATGCATGCCCTGAGAAGCAGACGGTGATGGCGCAAGTGGCTGGGCCATTGGCCCTCACCTGGGAAAGCAGACTGAGTTCTGTTCCTGGCTTGGGCCAGGCCCTGTCACTGTGGACACTTTCCCTCTGCCGTTCACGGGGTTAGGTGACACTGTAGCCTAATTAGCTCCACTTCCTACTCAGCTCCCTGCTAATGCACCTGGGAAAGCAGTGGAAGACAGCACTTGGGCCCCAGCCACCCAGGTGGGAAACCTGGCCCACCTGGCTTCACCGCGGCCTACTGCCGGCCACTGGCGCTGTTCGAAGTAGCTCGGCAGCTGGAAAAGCTCTCTCCTTGTCTCGGTCTCCCCACCACTCCCTTCTTTCAAATAAGTAAATTTTTTAAGTGCTCAACTCAAGATAAGTATGTAAAGCGACCAAAGGCCAGCACTGGCGACTCCCTCGAACGTCAGCCTCAACCATTATTACCATTATCACATCATTAGCTACCCTTCGAGCCTCCTGCCTTCTCTAAGCCTTCTCCTTATGAAACTGTCCAAAAAGTTCCCAGATGCGATTAGGGAGGAAGGAGGAAACCTGTGTAAAGTTTGGTCCACGTGGAACACGACCCGCAAAACCACAAGCAGCTGGGAGAAGGGCCTGAGGAGGCCGCCTGGCTCCACCGTTGCCTGGAACCCCAAACTCGGACCAGACCTTCGACCCCGAATTTCGAGGCTACTCACATCGCGGTTGAAGTTGTTCCCCGGCAGCGCCGGCAAGGCCATCGCCGTTCCTCAGCTTGGGAGGGTCAGAGGGTCGGAGAGGCGAGGGCACCGCCGTGAACGGCTCTCGCGCCGCCGCGGTGTTTAGCCCCCCTCCCGTCTCGTTACCTGGAGACGGGTGGGAGGCGGGGCCAGAGCGGAAGGCGGGGCTGGAGTGGGCAGGGGGCTCCGACGCAGGGGCGGGGCCAGGCCGGAACCTTCTCGAGTGTACCTCCGCCCCCCACAGCCCCCGTGTCCGCTCTAGCCACGGCCCCCACACATAGCAAATGTGTGCTCCACACTACGCGGGGTGCACGTTCAGGGACGTGCAAACGACTCCCGCCCCCTCCGCTTTCTGCTTAACCGTGGACTTGCACTCCAGTTCTTGGCACAAAGGTTGTTTTAATTGGCCGTTTGAGCACCAGCTTACAGAGGAAGTCGAGAAGATAATAAATACGACATCCTCCTGCGCTGCGATGTAACACAAGTTGATGTTATGTGTAGTGACATTTTTGTTGTGCAACAAAAGGAACTGAAGCTAAAGGCGCCTACAGCCTCCACAAAAAACCCTTCCAGGGATCACCACGACTTTCTTCTGTCCTTCCTGTCTACCTGTTTATATTGGAATCAAGCGTTTGTAAGGTCCGATCAGGAATGACCAGGGACAGGGTCGGGTGGCCCAATGTGACCACTGACTCCCCATAATTCACCCAAAGGCCAGCCCAGGAGCCCCCAGAGCACTTCCCCCAAACACTTAGAGCTAATCCCTCCCTCAGCCCACGGACAGCTGGCTTTCAGTGTCCACTTCCAGCTCCGTTTTGGGCCCACTATTTCTTAGCCAATTTTCTTCTTTAAATGCACACATACACACACACACACAATCTAATTGATCTTGCCTCAGAGCCAGGCTTTTGGTAATTCCCAATGCAACTATTATGTTCGTGCTGCAGCATTACTCTTCCACAGACTTCTGAGATCCAATTTCTTAGCCTGGTCTAAAGAGCCTTTGTCGGGCGCACCGGTCATCCTCCCCCCGCCTTTTTTTTTTTTTTAAGATTTATTTATTTTTCCTGCAAAGGCAGATTTACAGAAGGAGAAACAGAGAGAGGAATGGATATTCTATCCACTGCTTCACTCCCAGGATGGCCTCAACAACCAGAGCTGAGCTGATCCAAAGCCAGGAACCTCTTCCAGGTCTCCCACACGGGTGCAGGGTCCAAAGGCTTTGGGCCCACTTCGAATGCTTTCCCAGGGCAGAAGCAGAGAGCCGGATACGAAATAGAGCAGCTATCACACGAACCAGTGCCTGTACGGGATCCTGGCGCTTACCCCACTACACCATGGTGCTGGACTCTATTATTCCTTTCTTTGCCCCCAGCTCTGAGAAAGCACTGGCAGTTTTCAAATCAGGCTTTGTTGTTCTTCCGCTTTGGGCTTTTGTTAATGACACCGTGTGCTAGAAACATCTCTCCTTGTCATCTTTTGAAAGGCAAGCATTAGAGATTTTTCATCAGCTGGTTCGTTCTCCATATTACCCTATTAGTGGCGGCTTGGCTAGGCTGAAGTCAGGAGCCAGGAACTCCATCTGGGTCTCCCACGTGGATGGCAGGGGCCCAGGCGCTTGGGTCATCTTCCAGTGGTTTTCCACGCACATCAGTGGGGAGCTGGACCAGAAGCAGACTAGTAGGGACAGAAAACAGCATCCCAGAGGCTCACTCCCATGCAGCCACAAAACCAGATTTCTTCTTTTCATTTATCTTTGCTGTTTTTCAAGGACAGATTCAGTGTGAGGAGAGGGACCTAAAAGGTTTGGACATTTCTGGGAAATGTTTCTTCACCGTCTTCCTGCCCACTCCTCCATCTATATCAGGTGTCCCGGTCTAATTGAGGCTTGCACTGTGCTACAATTGTAACCTTGTGTTTACTTGCTGCTTCTCTTTAAAAACCCCACAAATTCCTCTCCTGGCAGGGACTGAAGCTCCCTTTTTGAATTCATCAACAATATCCCTTGTTGTTTTCTCCATTTACAGATTTCACACTATAATTTCTGCCGCCTATTTTTTAAGGAAGTTTTTGTTTGTTTGTTTGTTTTCTCCACACCTTGATACACAGAAATAGAAGTCATTTATTTTTAATGCATTTTACGATTATGCCACCAATTATTTACGCACTTGCTGTCATAGTGATGGCAATGGCAATGTTTCCAATTTTGCAATAATTATAACAGTACTACAACGGAAGACCTTCAGTCTTGACTTGTTCCTTTGGAAATTTTCTAGGTCACATCCTTATGGATTAATCACCCACATTGAGGAATGCATGCCTCCCCAGATAGATGAATCAGAAAGTCCCCCTCTTCAAATTGTATAATATTGGGCAATCATCTGAGGAAGTGTGGAATGATATGCTGGTGTTATTTTGTTTCTAATTCCTAGCACAGCTGATTATCTTGTTCCATTTGTTTGCTATCTTTTTATGTGACTTGTCTATTTATAGCATTTGATAATTTTTATTAATGAGGCAATCTGTGTCCTAAATCTATTTGGAACTTGCATTGTGATGTAGAAGATAAAGCCTTCAACATCTTGTTTCGCCACTTGGTAAGTATTCTATACTGTTGCTTTGTTTTTTCCCTTTCATTCAAGAGTTGTTCAACAAAATGTTTTCATGCTTTTAGTCAGAGGGGACTTTGGAATATTTTTACACTTGTTTTTTTAATTCTGATTTTGCCTTATGATAGGAAAGAATTGTAACCTTTCTATTGTACACATCTAACCAATACTTTCTGATGTAATCTATGATCAGTTTTTTTTAAAGATTTGTTATTCAGAAAGCAGAATCACAAAGAGAAAAAGAGAGGTTACATTCACAATTCAGTCTCTAAACAGCTGCATGGGCCTGGGTCATAGGGCCAGGCTGGTGCTTAAAACTCCATGTAGATCTCCCACACAGGTACAGGGGCCAGAGCCCTTGTACCATCTTCCACTGTCTTCCTAGGTGCTGTAGCAGGAAGCTGGATCCAAAGTGGAGCAGCTGGGATCTGAACAAGCACTACAATGTGGGATGCTGCAGTCTCAGGTTCTGAAGGTCAGTACGGATCAATGAGGTCTGTTTGATGGATTATGTCATTTATTGTTCTTATGTCCTTCCTTAAATTTCTGCTACCTGATCTGTTTTGCACTGGAAATGGTCTGTACATCTCCTACTAAGTATTAGTACAAAGGCTCAAGCTCTGCCTGCAAGTGCCAGCCTCCCATACAGGCGTTGGTTTGTGCCACGGCTGCTCCAATTCTGATCCAGCTCCCTGCTGTGGCCTAGGTAGGAAAGCAATGAAAGATGGTCTGAAACCTTTCTGAGCATTAAAGATATCTTCCTTTTCATAATTGAGTTAAACACATTCATACTTATTGTTAAGACTTATTTGTTAAAACTTATTTTTATCTCAAATCCAACATATAATCGTATGATTATACATTGTACATCATTACCATGTGCATTGCATATATTTACTGTTTCTTTTTTCTTAATATGTGTTTTCTTTGCTTTAATCTTCCCTAGGTTAGGTATTTAGGAAGGCTTGTATTTTTGTTCTAGTTTTTATCTTTGTACTTTAAATGTTTTTAAAATATATGATATGAACAAAACAGTTGCCTTCTATATCAGTGGGATCCATATCTGTGGATTCAGCCAACTATAATAGAAAATATTGGGGAGAAAACTGCATGTGTACTGAACATGCACAGAAACTTTTTCCTTGTCATTATTCCCTAAGCAAGATGTATAGTAGAACAACTATTAGCATAGTATTTACATTAGTTCACAAATAATCAAGAATTCGAGTATATAGGAAGATGCATGAAAGTTCTATACTACTACCACCTCATTAGTATAAGAGCCACGAGCTCCTGTAGATTTTCAGGAGATCCTGAAAGCAACAACTAGGATACTAAATTTAACATAATTATAGCTAATAAATTTAAATTTTTAATTTCAATAAACACAATTCTAATTTCTAGAAATATCATTTCTCCAATTTTTTGTCTTTCTTAAAATAAAATCATACTCTTAAAATTTCTCCTGCTATTTTTAAAAGATTTTCATTTATTTTACTTAAAAGGCAGAGAGACCAGAGAGGGAGCAGAAAGACAGAGGGTTTTCACCCATTGGTTTACTTTCCAAATGGCTTCAAGAGCCAGGTCTGAAGCTGGCTGAATCCAAAAGCCAGGAGTTCCTCCCAGGCCTCTTGAGCCATCATTTGCTGCCTCCCAGGAACATTGGCAGGAAGCTGCATCAGAAGCGGAAGTGGGAAGAAATCTCAGGCACTCCAGTACGGGTGTGGAAGTCCCAAGGGGCAACTGTACCCACTGTGCCACAACACTCATGCCTCCCTTATCATTTCAAACATTTTGATGACATACTTAACCTGGAGTTCATAACCAATAATGTTAATTACATGTTTTTGGGCCCTCACTTTCTGATGTTGACTGATGCTCCTTCATGGCAGGTAGTCTCCTTACGGGTTTATAAATGTTTATGGTAACCTTGTCTAAGTGACAACTCTTAGAGCAAGGACTGGCACCTTCTCATTCTACAGAAGGTATTCTAATATTTCATCACTTACATGCACTAAATACCACATTCCCAGCTATACTCCTCACAGAGGCCTCTGCCTTCCACAGTAAAAGTATTTTCCCAGAGAAATACTTCTGATCACAATGATTTTCTTATGAAAGTAATGGAAGAAAATATCTTAAGTTCAGATCATCTGGAATATCTAGGACTTGAGGCTGCCACACAGCCATACCTGGCTCCCCCTTGGGACACATGGATGTGTTCACCTCTGCACTTCGCTGTGTGCTTTCTGCATTCTGTTAGCTTCTCCCATTCATAGAGTCCTAAATTTACAGATTCAATTATTTTTCATTGTACAAGTATTATCGAGCATCTACTCTGAAGGGTTATGAACTCTTACACTCACTGGAATAAAATCATGGTTGTGAACACAGTGAACACTTTTAACCACCCCAGATCAGTCTTTTATAAGTTGAAAATTCATGAGTTCTTCCTTCAATTTCCTTGCATGACACATGTCTTCCCATTTTACATCCCCTGAACATCTGAAATGGCATATAGCTCCTTTAGAAATAAATTTCAAGTAAACTGGCTTCAAGAATTGCAAGACAGCACTGAAATAACCGAAGACACCTTGAGGCATGTCAAGACCAGCTCTGGAAAGTTACTGATTTCAAAGAGTCTGTGTTACACATCCATGCATGAAGGAAACATTGGGGAGGCTCACACGGTCACCACTTCTGAGCAAGCTCACACTGGCCTAGAAGCAAGGAAATATTTGCCCAGTTGGAGAATTTCTTTTGAGAAATGAGGTCATCTCGCTACAAGAGCCTTGCTACCAGATGCAGCAGGAGGGGAATGCCTTTGACCATGTTCCAAACAGACTTCCTTTTCTCCTCCCAGGAAGCCTTACCTGTCAATTCTCCCTTACTCTGATGCCCTCTTAAACATCCTGCTCCATTCCTCCCAGCTCCTGCAAGATGACCCTTTTCATTATTTTGAGCTTACTTCGGTTATATGCACCTTTCAAGTTCCCATGCTGAGCATTTAAAGAACTAGCATCAGTCTTTCACACAATAACAGTAGAAAAGAAAGAAGCACTTCAAGGAGGATTTTTTTCTTTTTTTAAGAGAAAAGAAGGAGGAAGAATGAGAATTTTTTTATTTCTTTTAAATAATAACTTTATTTATTTGAAAGGGGGAGTTACAGAGAGAGAAGGGAGGAGAGAAATCTTCCATCTGTTGGTTCATTCTCCAAATACAACGCCAAGGGCTGCCAGCAGCTTCTTCTGGGTCTTCCACATGGATACATGGGCCCATCCTCTGCTGCCTTCCCAAGCACATTAGCAAGGAGCTGAATCAGAAGTGGAGTAGCAAGGATTTGAAATGGTGTTCATAAGGGGTGCCGGTATCATAGGTGTTAGCTTAACCCACTATGCCACAGTGCTGGCCCTAGGAAAATGCTTCTTGACCGATTCCATGAGTCCAGTATTACCTTGACATTGAAACTAAGAAAATTACAGAAAAAGAAAACTACAGACCAGTATCTCTTATTGATGGAGACAGAGACCTTCACAAAATACTAACAAATTAAATCAACTAATAAAGGATTATATACCGTGATGTAGTGGAATTTTCTCCAAGAATGCAAAATTTGTTCAGCATCTGAAAAACAATGTATCACACCACTAATATAATAAAGAACAAAAACCATCTAACCATTTGAAGTGGCAGGCATTTGGCATGATTGGTAAGTCACCATGTCACTTGCATTTCACATTGTTGTTGTATCTGGGTTCACATCTTGACTCCTCCACTTCTGATTCAACTTTCTACTAATACTAATACAGTGAATGCAGGCTCAAGTGCTTCAAATCCCTGATACCCATGGAGAGATCTGGATTGACTTCCAAGCTCCTGGCTCCCAGGTGGATTGAGAGGGCCCAGAAACCTACATGTAACAACTAAAACTACCACACACATAAAAGAAAACACAGGAATCAATCTCCTTGATCTTAGTGCAGGCAGTAGTTTGTCAAATAAAATGCCAAAATCACCAGTAAAAAAGAAAAACACAGCAGTTAGAATTCATCAAAACTAAAGACTTCTGTACTTCAAAAGGAATTTTTGGTTATCATCACTAAGTTAAAACATATCTTCAAATCATGGGAGAATTATTTACCAACCATATACCTAACAAATAATAAAATGATACCTAGAATCTGTATGTAAAAGCTCATAATTCAGAACAGCATCTGTAAAAAATAAATAACCCAATTTTTAAATGAACAAAGGATTTGTATATTTTCCCAAAGAAGATAAAGAAATAACCACTAGGCAAAACTTCTCAACATTGTGAGTGACTAGAGAAGCATAAATCAAAGCCACTTTATAATGGCTAGGATAGTTTTATATACATATAATACATATGATATACATTTGGAAAAAAAGAGAAAAATCACAAATGTTGTCAAGGATACAGGGAAACTGGCAATCTCATTCATTTTGCTGGTAGAAACGTAAAATAGTTCACCTGCTTTGGTAAACCATCTGGGAGTTCCTCAAAAATGTAAGCACTTGGTTAGCCAGTGACCCAGCAATTACAACTTTCAGTATATACTAAAAAGAAGTGAAAACTGAAGACAGGCATTGGCCTAGCAGTTAAGATACCCATGTCTGCTATCGGTGGTTAGGTATGACGCTTACCTTTGGCTTCTGATTCCAGCTTCCTGTAGATCCTGGGAGGCAGCACTGATGACTCAAGTAACCGAATTGCTGCCACCCACATGGGAGACCTAGATTGCAGACTCCCAGCATCTGCCTGGCCTAAGCCCAGCTATTGAGCAAATGTAGGTAGTAAAGAGTCTGGCATAATAGCCTGGTGGCTAAATCCTTACCTTGTACACCCAGGATCGCAGATGGGCACCAATTTGTGTCCCGGCTGCTCCACTTCCCATCCAGTTCCCTGCTTGTAGCCTGGGAAAGTAGTAGAGCATGGCCCAAAGCCTTGGTACCCTATACCTGTGTGGGAGACCCAGAAGAAGCTCCTGTCTCCTGGCTTCAGATCAGCTCACTCTCAGCTGTTGCAGCTACTTGGGCAGTGAATCAGTGGAAAGAAGATCTTTTTTTCTGTCTCTCCTTATTTCTGTATATCTCTCTGTTTATAGCCTTTCTAATAAAATTTTTTAAGGTAGGTAGTAAAAAATTAAACATGTATTGTACAAAAGCTTGTTCAGAAAAGTCCCTAGCAGCATTATTCATAGTCAAGAGGTGAAAATATCCCAAATGTCTGTCAGTTGATGAATGGATGAGAAAACTGGAATATGTACACAGTAAAACGTTATTCAGCCATGAAATGGAATGAATTGCTGCATGCTACAGAACCTAGAAAACATTAGCAAAAGAAGTGAGACATAAAAGGCCGCATATTGTATGATTCTGTTCATATGGATTGTCCAGAATCAGCAAATCTATAGAAAGCAAGTTTATTAGCAAGTGAATGACAAGGACAGGTGACAGGAGACATGGAAAGTAGCTGCTAATGAGCTTCTTTAAGGGGTAATGAAAATGTTCTGGAATAGATGGCAGTTACCATATAACTTTGAGAATACACGAAAACCCACAGAACTGTACACTTTAAAAGGTGAGCATCGAGGCTTGTCATGGTGCAGTAGGATAAACTTCTGCCAGCATCCCCTATGGATACCAGCTTCATGTCGCAGCTGCTCCACTTCTGATCCAGCTCCCTAGAAATGAGCCTGGGAAAGCAGCAGAGGGTGGCCCATGTCCTTATGCCCCTGCCACTTAGTGGGAGTCCCAGATGGAATTCCTGACTTGTGGATTCTCACCTAACCAGCCCTGCTCATTGCTGCCATTTGGGGAGTAAATCAGTGAGTGGAAGATTCTCTCTCCCACTTTCTCTCTTTCTGTCCCTGCCTCTCCCTCTCTCTGCATCACTCTGCCTTTGCAAATAAATATCTTTCTTAAAAAGGGAGAATTTTATGGCATATGAGTTTTATCTCAGTAAAGCTGGTAATACACTTTTTGGCTAATTCTAAGTTACAGTAAATTTTAAAAACCATTCCTTCAGTTGCACATATGGCCTGCCACTACTTGGCTATCAAAGAAAATATTAGCGAAAATTTCTGACCTAGCTCTAACTATCAGATATGAAAGAAATCACCACCCATTTAAGAATTCACCAGCTTTAAGAAATCACCAGCCATTGTTTATCAACAAGCAGGTGTTGTAGTGCTTTAGGTTAAGCTTCTGCTTGGGACCCCCACATCCCAATTGGTAGATTAGTATGAGATCCAGCCACTCTGCTTCTGATCCAGCTTCATGCTAATTCATCCTGTGTAACAGCAGGCGATGGCTCAAATTCTTGAATTCCTGCCAACCACATGAGAGACATGGATGGAATTCTGGCTCCCGGGTTTGGCCTGGATTAACCCCAGCCATTGCAGACACTTGAGAAGTGAACCAGCAGATGGAAACTCTCTTTCTCTGTCTCTTAGTGGTTTTGTTTTTCAAATAGTTGAAAATAAAATATTTCTTTTCTATATATAAAAAAAGGAGCTATAGCAAGCACCTACAATGTACAGGCCTATTGAATTCTTATTTGAAAAACTGCAAAACAAAGTTCAGAAATTAGAGAAAATGTAAATACTGACTGAATATTTTACTTTATTAAAAAATATATTTGGGCCCAACATGATGGCTGAATGGCTAAACCTTTACCTAGCAAGTGCTGGGATTTGATATGGGTACCAGTTTGTATCCCAGCTGCTGCACTTCCCATCTAGCTCCCCACTTATGGCCTGGAAAGCAGTCAAGGACAGCCCAAAGCCTTGAAACCCTGCACCCACCTGAAAGATCCAGAAGAAGCTCCTGAATCTGTAAGATGTGCCTTTCCAATGGAAACAAAAACTAAGTTTTTCAAAAGTGTTGTTAAACATTTTGTCTTTTCCATTTGAGACGTGCGGAGTTAGAGGGAGCAAAGCGCCTACAATCCACTCGTTCACCACTCACATGTCTGTAGCCAGATTGTTTTTAGCTCTTAATCTCATTGTATTTCATCTTGGGAAATTTCCTGAGATGAGGTCTATCTTCCAAATCACCAACTTTGCTTTCAAATAAATATAATTGTTTAAATTGTCCTTTGGAGTATTGATATTAATGTGACAATTGCCATTTCTAGAACTCATTTTTCAATTATATCTCATCTCTCTTTGTGACATAGTGTCCGTTCTCAAACTTTCATTTATTTCTTTAAAATACTGTTTTAGGTTGGAGGATTCAAGATGGTGGAGTAGGGTAAGGACATGCTTAAACAGATGGAGAATCATTAGCCAGGGTAAAGCAGAGAGGGCACATTCCAGAAAATAGAAGAGGACAGGAAGAAGGCAGAGGGGGCACCTGGAGACTGAAGGAAACGGGAAAGCAGTGGAGACAATGGTGTGGCATTACAGTGAACAGAAACTTCATTGGCAGTTAGTGAATGGCAATCTGAGCTCCACGGTGGCCAGAACTCCATCAACAGCCAGGTGGGAAGGGGAGTAGACCAGGAACTCAGCAGGTGAACTCAGGCAAAGAACTGCCCATCTTGCTGATTTGTTTGATTTGACCAGGAGAAGAGAGACAGCAAAAACCCCAAGCAGAAGGTACAGGAACAGGCTGGATTTCATAACCCAGATCCCCACCAGAGCTGTATCAGGTGCCAATTTGTGTACGGAGGCAAAGCGTATGGGACAAGACTGTGTATGCATTAAGCTGAGAGTGAACACATTTCTGGCTCAGTGCATTGCACACATATGGCATCCCACAGAATCCAGCCAAAATAGGTCCGGGTAGACCCCAGACTTAACAGCCAGCATATCCAGAGCTCCACCAGTGGTACATCAGAAGCCATTTTATACAGTGTGGTAAAGTTGGAAGGACAACAGCCAGTTGTGCATGCACTGAGCTGGGAGCAGTCAGCAGGTTCCAGCAAGATCAGCACTACCAACAACCTAGTTATTTAGGATACCTGGAATCTCCATAGACCTGGGAACTGCTCAAGCCAGAAGTGGAAGAAATGTTGTACAGACAACAGTGCAGCCACAGCACCAGATTACAGGAGATAGAGTGGTGAGCAAGGAGCTGAGGCTATGGAGACAGTAGTGGAAGTCCAACATAAGAACCCAGATCAGAAACTGCTGGAGGGAGTGGTACAAGTGACTGCAAACAAAGAATCGGGTAACAATCATAATAAGTAAAATTGAAATGTAGACCTGTGGGTGTCACAGTTTAGAAACCTGACCTAAGGAGAAGAATCTGCTAACCAGAAGTACAATGACCAACAGCAAAAGAAGAGACAGAGGCACAATGAATATTTCTGAAGATTTCCCTGCAAAGGAGCAAAGCCTTTGCCAACCTCAGAGTTAACTGGAATATACCAAGGAAATGGGGGCCACTGAATTCAGAAAACTCATTATAAAGCTTGTTATCAGTAACAAGAAGCACATATAGGAGTTGAAGGAATTTAAGGAGTGTGTCACACAAACAAAATCAGGTGGAATTATTGGAAATGGAGATGCAACAGAGCAAATTAAAAATTCACTGGAAACTCGATAACAGAGTGAATGAAGCAGAAGAAAGATTCTCAGAATTGGAAGATATTTCTTGTTGCAATGGGGAAACAAAAAGCTGGAAGAAGAGTGGGGTCAAGATTTTTAAAAGTATTCAAGAATTAAGAGATACTATTAAAAGGCCAAATGTAAGAGTTGTGACAGTTCCACAACGTGTAGAAAGAGCAGCTGGGTTTAAAATGTATTTAATGAAAAAAAGTATTTAATGAACTAATAAAAGAATATTTCCCTAACCTACAGAAAAAAAATTGGGAATCAAAATTCAGGAGGGACACAAAACTCTCAATAGGGTTGAGCAAAAGCAATCTCCACCAACACACACAATCGTCAAACTCTTTTCAATCGAGCATAAGAAAAAGATCCTTACATGTGCTCACGGAAAAAATCAACTGACATATAAAGGAATGCCAATTAAACTCACAGATCTCTCACAGGAAACTCTACAGGCCAGAAGAGAATGGAGTGACATATTCCAGATTCTAAAAGAAAAAAATTGTCAGCCAGGATAACATGCCCAGAAAACTTTGCTTTGTCTGAAAATGAATTAAAATTCTTCTACAGTAAAGTTAAAAGAATTTGCCTCATCCAAACTTGCCCTACAAATGATACTTAAAGATTTTCTCTTGACAGAGAAGAGGAATAGCGCCCACCAAAACCAAAGGCAAATGAGAAGAACATCCCAGTAAAGTAACAATGAAGACTAAATCAATGAACAACACATAGCTAAATGACAGGACCAAATTACCACCCATCTATTTTAACCCTGAATGTAAATGGCTTAAACTCTTCAATCAAACTTCATAGATTAGTAGACTGGATTAAAAAACAAAACCCATCTATTTGTTGCTTACAGGAGACATGTCTCACCAACAAAGATCAGTGGAAACTGTATCTCTTGGATTTTGATGTTTTTGGTTTTTATTTTTTACTTTGTCACAAGTGTTTCTCATTCAATTCTTCACTGACTCATAGGTGATACAGTAGTAGCATTTTCTCCAATAAGGTTCTTGATTTTCTTTTTCATTTCTTCAGCGACACATTAGTCATTTGGCAGCATGTTATTTAACTTCATGGCATTGTGAATTTCTATTTTTCTTCCTGTTTTTGATTTTGTTTTGTGGCTTTTAAATTAAGGGGAATGTACAGTAACTGTGTAATGGAGACAATCATATCCAGATGTGAGGATACAATGCAGTATGCATCTCTACTTCCAGATCAAAGATAGACTTTCAATGAAACTGTTAAATATGTCTAGCCAACACAATGCTGGACTGTCTGCCTTGTCCATGCCCGCAATGATGGACTTATGACTGCTTATGAAGGACTATACTATTGTAATAATGTAGAGGAAATCAGTGTGTGGGAAGAGATTTGGGGAGGGGGTAAGGGAAATCCCAGTGTACATAGAGCTGTATCATAAAATAATAATAATACTTTTAAAAATGAAAAAAAGAGAGATAGTTTTAAGACTAGTACCATGGCACAATAGGTTAAGCCTCTGAAGGCAGCGCCAGCATTCCATATGGGTGCCTGTTCTAGTCCTGGTTGCTCCATTTCCCATCCAGCTCCTTGCTTGTGGCTTGGGAAAACAGAAGTGGATGGCCCAAGTTTTTGGGATCCTGAACCTGCATGGAAAATTCAAAAGAATCTCCTAGCTCCTGGCTTTGGACTGAACAATCTGACCATTGCAACCATCTGGGGAGTGAATCAGCAGATGGAAGATCTCTCTGTCTCTCCTTTTCGTTTTGTAAATACTTTTCAAATAAAAACAAATAAATCTTTTTCTAAAAAAAGATAATTTTTGTCTATTAATTTTAGTCTCCATTTTTTATATAAAAAGGATTTATTTGTATTGGAAAGTCAGATTTACAGACAGAAGGAGAAACAGATCTTCTATCTGCTGGTTCACTCCCCAAGTGGCTGCAATGTCTGGAGCTGAACCAATCTGAAGCCAGGAGCCAGGAGCCTCTTCCAAATCTCCCAGGTGGGTGCAGGGTCCCAAGGCTTTGGGCCCTCCTCTTCTGCCTTCCCAGGCCAAAAGCAAGGAGCTGGAAGGGAAGTGGAGCATTGGGGACACAAACCGGCACCTGTATGGGATCCCAGCACATGCAACATAAGGATTTTTGTCACTGAGGCATCATGCTGGTCCCTACTCATCATTCTGATATAGTTCTCAGATCTCTATTTCTGCTGACAAGAAAAAAAAAATCAAAAGTAATGAGTTCCATGGTCTTTAATTTGGTGACCAAGAGGCAAGGTGGGTATCAGCCAGCCTGTTCCCTACTATTTTCTCTGATGGAGCCTGCCAGTAAATGCAGATGAAATAATTTTTTTAAATTGCACAATCCAAACCCTGTTATTTTTATTTTTTTCCTTTTCAACTTCTGCCAAAGTTTTTAGAGCACAAAAAATGAAAAACTTCTATAAAGTTATGTTCCATATAATTATGCTCTGGATAATTCTTCCTGGAGAACTTTTATAAAACTTATAGGAAAAAAGTTTTTTTTCATTGCAGCTTTGACACAAGAACTATTCAGAGAACTTCATGGAAATATGTGTTGTGTAAAACTGCCTGCCATGAATTTTAAAATTTGTATGTCAAGATAAACATATTTGTAAAACTTTATTTTTCATGAACTTTTTGAATGCTATACATAAGTAACATTCTCTCAGCCTCTGATCTTTCTGGACCTAATACAAAATTCTAACATAAAGTGGCATTTGTTGAAGTGTGTGTTATGTACCTGGTATAATGCCAAGAGCTTTTTAAAATATAATAAATTTATTTCATTTTTGATGAGGTGTACATAGTTGAGAATGATGCATGTCCATGTGGAAGACCAATTAGTGTGGGAAAGGGTCAAGGAATAGGGGAAAGTGGACGAGACAAGTGCCTCTAACCTCCTTTTTCCTTCCTGTATCTGGGGAAGTGGGGAGAGAAGGGGAGAGGACCACTCCCAGCAGTCCAACTGCATCAGTACCCAGGAATGGGGGAAGGCCCCCCGATGTCACCCCAGGGTCCCCGATGTGGAGCGTGTTCCAAGGGTACTGCTTAAGTGGTTTTGATCGTTCTGAGATGCTACTGATTTCACTGCTCCAAGGATGAGGAAATCCTTTCAAGGTCCACTGGCTGACTTAGTCCACCACAGACTCTCCACTTGCTCAGACACTCACTGTCAAAGCTTGGCCAGGAGTTCTGTCCAATTTGTTCTGTCTTCCATAATACTAGATGTCCTCTGCATGCCTCGATGAACTGGTTGTCATGTGCCCATTTGCATCTGGGCATGCTGTTTGCTAGACAGGTTTCAACAACTGAGGAGTCCCAGTTCTGACACATGCACTCCACGGTCAGACCACAGACCCTGTGATTTTCTCCATGGTTGGAGTCCTGAGTCCTGTGATTCAGTTGGGAAGGATTCCCAAAAACCTCACTAGAGGTGAGCCCAAACCTGACTCCTGTGTGTGCTAGCCAGTGCGGGGTCTGGTTTAGTCCATGACCCACCATTAGCCTACACACACACTGGTGGTGGGAGTCACCTGGTCAGTTCTGTCCCCAGCCCCCTCTCATACACAAACCAATGAATGCTGAGACCCAGCTCATCCTAGCCCACCACACACTTGTCCCTCATGCACACCAGTGGGAACTGTAGTCTAGTTGGGGCTACCCCAAGTAACCCTCACCAGGTCAGTCTCCAGCCCCGGTTCCTGTGCATGTCGGTGTGTGCAACAGACTGGTCCAGTCCATCCCATATCCCATTCAGTTCTCATACACATCAATAGGTGTTAGAGCTTAGCTCAGCCTGACCAACGCCACTATCCAGTCCACACTCATGCTGGCAGGTACTACTGTCTGTCCAGCAGGCCCAACCCCAGTCCTGGCTCACATGCTTGCTGGTGGGAGCTGCAGCCTATCAAAGGGGTGGCAATAATTTCCCTACTAGGCCCACTCTTCGCCCCAGGTCTTGTAGTTTCCAGGTGGTTCTATGGCCTAGCTTGATAGGACTTACCCCTCCTTCCCAAGTCCCAACACCTGCTAACTAATGCTGCAGTAAAGCCCAACCAGCCTGCACTTACTCTGGCTCATCCATGCTTGCTTGTATATGGTTGCTTAGCCCAGCCTGGTTCTCCCCCTAACCCAGCTCACATGCAGGCCAGTGGCTGCTGTACCCCTTCCCAGCCTTGTCTGCCCCATTCCCAGCTCTCACACACACCAACACGAGCAGTGACCCAGCAAGGGAGTTCCATGTAGCCCCCTACTGGGCTCTTCCCTCAATCCCCACTGCCTAATATTTACGTGTGTTGTGGGTGCTGCAGTCCAGTCAGGCATGTACTGCCTCACCTCAGTATTCACCAGCATGTGTTGTAGTCTGTCCTGGTCCTATCTGTTCCTAGTCCCAGCTCATGGTGGTGGGTGCTACAGTTTAGCCCTGACTGGACAGCTCCAAGACCTGGCCCATATGTGAACTGGCTGGTGCTGTGGCCCAACCTAGCCTGTCCTGCACCTCATCCGGATTCTCACATCTGCCAGTGGGTGCTATGAACTGGCTCAGCCTGACCCACGCCTAGACCTGACCTACATGTATGCCCGTGGGTACTGTAACCTGACCTGGTCTGGGCTTCTCCAAGACTTGGTTCTTGCACTCATCTGCAGGGACTGCATCCTTACAGAGGAGTTCCCCCAAGCTCCTCTATCAGGTCACCTCCTGGTAGAGATCTTGCGTACACAAGTGGGTTCTTGGCATAGCCTGACATAGCTGACTTCTTGTCCTGTCAGGTACAATAGCCTTGTCCTACCAGCCTATACCCATTCTGGCTCTTACTATTAAATGCTATATCCCAGCCATGCATGGCCCACCCCCAGACTCAGCTTTCACATGGTTCAGTGGGTACTGAAACCTAGCCCTGCCTATCCTACTCCCAGTCTGGCACCTGCAAGCACCAGTAGGGGCTGGAGCCTTTCCCGGTCTGGCACATCCCAGATACAGTCCACACCAATGCCGAGGAATGTTACAGCCATGGCTAGCCCAGTTCACCACCCCTATTCCAGCTCTCACACTCACTAATAGGAACTGCAACCCAACTGGGGTGTCCCCTTAGCTCCCCAGCCAGGCTCACTCCCAGCCACAGATCTTGCACATTCCTGTGGTTGCTCTTACCCAGCCTGGCATAACCCATCACCCAGCTTGGCCTTTGCCATCAGATGCTGCAGCCTGGACTGGCACACCCCCAATCCTTGGCTCTCATGAAAACCAATAGGTATGGCAGCCTAGCCTAGCCCATCATGGCCTGTACCCCATCCTGACTCCTATATATGCTAATGCCCTACAGTTTGGCCTAACCCTGCCCAGTCTGTCCCTGAGCCAACCCACACACCTGCTGACAAGTGAAGCAGCAGCCCTACCCAGCCTGACCAACACCCAGCCAATTCACATGCTCACCAGTAGGAGCTACAGCCCACCAGTGGAGTTACTCCTAAACCCAGATCTCACATGTGCCAGTGGAAGTTAGGCTCATACCCAGCATGTTCTGCTCCTCAGTGTCAGCTTTCATGTGTGCTGGTGGATGTTGTGACCTACCTGTCCCGCACTCAATTTTTGGGTATGCCTACGAATACCACAGCCTGGACCAGTCTTGTCTGCTCCTAACCCATGAGTGTTAGTGAGTTCCATAGTCATGCCTAGCTTGACCATTCACCCTTCCAGCCCTTGAGCAAACCAGCTGATATGGCTGTCTACAGGGGTGAGCCCACAAATTCCCCACAAGATTTGTTCCCAGGACCCAGCTTGCAGGGCACCACACAAAAATTTCTTGTCTTAAAACCTTTTATTTCTGGGGCCTGGCGGCGTGGCCTAGCGGCTAAAGTCCTCGCCCTGAACGCACTGGGATCCCATATGGACACCGGTTCAAATCCTGGAAGCTCCCCTTCCCATCCAGCTCCCTGCTTGTGCCCTAGGAAAGCAGTCCAGGACGGCCCAAAGCCTTGGGACCCTGCACCCGCGTGGGAGACCCGGAAGAAGTTCCTGGATCCTGGCTTTGGATCGGCATAGCATCAGCCATTACGCTCACTTGGGGAGTGAATCATCGGATGGAAGATCTTCCTCTCTGTCTCTCCTCCTCTCTGTATATCTGACTTTCTAATAAATAAATAAATCTTTAAAAAAAAAACCCCTTTTATTTCTGAAAAATAGAGACACAGAGATCTTAACTTTACCAGTTCATTCCCCAGATGCCTGTAACAGTCAGGACTGGGCCATGCCAGGAGCCAGGAGCCCTGATTTCATTCTGGGACTCATACATGATGGCAAGGACCCTTATACTAATTAAGCCATAATCTGAGGCCTCCCAGAGTTTGCCTTAGCAAGAATCTGAAATTAGAAGTGAAGCTGGACTTGGGCACAGACACTTCTATATGAGATGTGATTGTTCCTAGTGACATGTTAACTGGTGAGCCAAATGCCCATCCTGTCTCTAAGCCTTCGCTCTTACCATCCCCTCTCCCTTTGCCACCCAACCTCCCTCAGGTCATTTACTTTATTTATCTTCCTTGTCATGTGAATCCTTCCTCCACAAGGGGCTCCCCTCTGTTCTCATTGTTCTCCTGTGCATATTGCTGGCATATATATTTGTATTTTTCTCAATCCTACTGAGCTGAAAGCACCTTAAGGCTAGAAACTCCATCTTCCTTGCTTTTGCATATAGAGTAGAAGCTCAAACAGTGTTTATGATCTGAACCGAATTAAAAACAGAGTCAAATTTTTCAAAGCAAATGATAATATATTCATTCTATAAATATGAGAAATGTTCCTTATTTTTTGTTTGAAAAGCGAATACAACAAAATACAAAGAAAAGTGCAAATGTCCCTGGAGTCCCAGCATGCAAAACCAGCCAGCATTGACAGAGCCGCAGAACTCAATAGTCTAGCTGCCCTGAAACGACTTCATGAGAATGGAATTGGACTAGGCATACTATATCTAATACAACATATTAAATTTAATATGACTTTAATTTTACTTGAGAAAAAAGACCCTGAAATGAATCTTCAGGAATTTTCAGAACCATCTATGAATGTCTCTTCACCATAAGCAATATTAGTGAGCTTTTAAAAGTAATTCAAACTCCCAGGCAAATAAATGATGCACATTTGGCTGAATACTCAGTGACTTCAATTACGGAACAGCTTTGGGATTGGTTAGTGTTCCCAAGAGGATAGAAAAGTTTTTCACTCAGAAACAAAATGGATTGAGTTAAGCAATAGGGAGCTCAAAACAATTATTATTAAAGAGTCTCACTGTTTTTTGAACTTTGCAAAATTGGCTTTCATTACTTTCACTCTTGGCTCAATAAAAAAAGGCTTTTAAATGGGATCTTTTCAGAATTTCATAAGCTCCTTAAAAGTGATGCAAATATTTCTTAAATCCTGAAATAAGCTCTCCCTTGCTTTCCAATGTGCCCATCCATAAGAGGTTGATTCACATCAATGAAATTTAGCAGATGCACCTAATTGAAGGATTATTTAGTGGACACCTACATAATATGACTGGGAGCCACAGTTCCTGAGTTCAAGGAACTTAACAATGTGTTGACTCATTCCTTAAATGTCTTCAAAAAAGATAATAATGTGCCTGACATTGCATGGTCACTGATATCTACATCACATTATCCCTCCCTCAGATGTCCCTTTGCAAGAGATAGTTGGGGAACCGGTGTGATAGCTCAATTGGCTAATCCTCCTCTTTGCAAGCACCAGCATCCCAAACAGGCACCAGTTCCTATCCCAGCTGCTCCACTCCCATCCAACTCCCTGTTAGTGGCCTTGGAAAGCAGTGGAGGATAGTCCAAGGCCTTTGTACCCTGCACCCATGTGGGAGACCCAAAGAAGCTCCTGGCTCCTGACTTCAGATCAATGCAGCTTCATCTGTTGCAGCCATTTGGGAAGTGAACCAGCAGATGGAAGATCTTTCTCTCTGTCTTTCCTTGTCTCTGTATATTTGCCTTTCCAATAAAAAGAAATAAATCTTAAAAAAAAATAGATAATTGTTCTGCACTCCTTCTTCCCTTAGCACCACGCACATGGGCAGGATTGCACCATTCTCTGTTTGACCTTTCTCTCCCCACTGTGGCCCCCATAGGAATTGATAGGGCACGGCAAAACCTTGGGCATCTTTGTATTGATAACACAGAGCAGTGTTTGGCCTTAAATATTTGATGAATGAAAAAGTGAGTGAATGGAGAGACAGATGAATGAATGGATGAACATTGAAAAATGACCTTAAAGGATGAATGTACTTATACATAGGTGAAGATGGTAGAAGAAGCATTCCAGGGAAAAGTAAAAGCCAGAAACTCATTCAGGAAATACAAGAAGAGTGAGGGATCAGCACAGAATAAGCCTGAGGGAAATCACTAGAACAGAGAACAAACAAGGGCTATTTGAGATGAATGTGAAACATGCACACACAAAATGAAAAATACTGTCAGGGCTAAGAAATGGACTTGATTTTGAAAATAAAAGAGGGACTAGCACAGTAGCCTAGCGGCTAAAGTCCTTGCCTTGTACACACCAGGATCCCATATGGGCACCGGTTCTAATCCCGGCAGCTCTACTTCCCATCCAGCTCCCTGCTTGTGGCCTGGGAAAACAGTCCAGGATGGCCCAAAGCCTTGGGACCCTGCACCTGCGTGGGAGACCCGGAAGAGCTCCTGAATCCTGGCTTCAGATCGGTGCAGCACTGGCCATCGCAATCACTTGGGGAGTGAATCATCGGACAGAA
This sequence comes from Ochotona curzoniae, assembly GCF_017591425.1. Lineage (NCBI taxonomy): Eukaryota > Metazoa > Chordata > Mammalia > Lagomorpha > Ochotonidae > Ochotona > Ochotona curzoniae. The sequence goes on along the minus strand of NW_024465023.1, from coordinate 11,270,020 downwards.
GATCTTCCTCTCTGTCTCTCCTCCTCTCTGTATATCTGACTTTGTAATAAAAATAAATAAATCTTAGGAAAAAAAAAACCAAAAGACAGCTTAGAGTTGGTGTCTAATGCTATCATCAGACCATGGTAGAGAGCTAAAATAAGAATCAGGCAAGTCACAAGAGGTCTACATCTAGGACCCATGTTATCAAGGCTTTGCAGTGGCCTGACCTCACAATTTCAAAGTGGATGCAGCGTTTTCAGTAAATGGATTTTGAGATTTTTAAGGAATTCACAAGAAACTGTTCAGTTCTCGGTTCTTCTAGGCCTTAAACAAAAGTGTTCTTCTTTGTACATGCTTTCTAGAAAGTTATTGGAGCAGCAACAGTTAGGGGACTGGATTTGGGAGCCAGGCTGTCTGAATTTCTGTCCTAGTCTTTGCCTTCATGAACTATGTGGTCCTCAACTGTTTGTTTAATCTTTTGTTTCTTTTTTCAAAAAAAAAGGGAATTTTAAATTTTTGTTTGAAAGGCAGATTTTCAGAAAGGAGAAACATAGATGTCTGCCATCCTCTGGGTCAATCCCCAAATGGCCATAATGGCTGGAGTTGAGCTGATCCAAAGCCAGGAGCCAAGAATCTCCTCTGGGTCTCCCATGTGGGTGCATGGTCCCAAGGACTTGAGTCATCCTCTGCTTCTTTCCCAGGCCATAAGTAGGGAGCTGAATTGGAAGTGGAGCAGCTGGGACTAGAACTGGCACCCATATGGGATGCTGGTACTGCAAGTGGAGGATTAGGCTACTAAGCCACCATGCCAGGCTCTGTTTCAGCTGTTATACCTCAATTTCCTCAACTTTGAAATGGGAATAATCATACCGATATACTAATCTGAATATTAAATAGTAAATACTTGATGTCAAGATTGGCATGTACCCCCAAAGTTCATGTTTTGGAAACTTGATCTCCAAGGTCAAAAGGTAAGTCTTTTAAATTAAGAAGGCTATGCTCTCATAAATAGATTAATGCTGATAGAGCCAGAGTGGTTTTATCATTGTGAGTGTTGGTGTGTGTTACAAAAGCAAGCTTGGCCCTGTCCTGATTGCTCTCTCTCTTTCTCATGTTCTCTTACCATATGATGCTTTTTGCCATGGGATAACACAACAAAAGGCCTTCACCAGATGCCAGCCCCTTAGCTGTGGACTTTAAGCCCCAGCACTATAAGTAATAAACCTCCTTTCTTTCAAAATTTCCCACCCTGTGATATTCTATCATAGCAACACAAAGCATACTAAAACCCTTGGTGCTTGTTACCAGTCTTGTTTTCCAAGCAAGGGACTAGTGAGAAAAGATTCCTATGGAAAGAAGAATTAATTTTAAGGGGTGGGAGGTGGGGGAAAAGCCATGGAAGAAAAGAGAGAAAGAGCAGAAGAATCAGACGGTGGTTAACAGAATACAATGCCCCAGGAAGCAAGGAAAGAAAAAGTCTCAAGAACCAGGAAGTCAACAGCTACAGGCCCTTCAGAGAATGGAACGAAAAAAGGCCACTGTGTTTAGGGAGAGGCAAGTCCTTGCTTATCTGTAGGCAATCAGCATCAGTGGCCAATAATGCTTTCCTGTGATCTGCTTTGCTTTGGAGGAGTATACTGTTAGTCCTTTGTCTGCTCCTCTGTGATATATTTGGTCAGATTCTGGAAAGATGAACTATTGTGTCATGAGATAATGTCTGGCTCCTTAGCCAGACCTCAAAGAGTGATTCTCAACTTTCAGTGTTCAAAATGCCAGCACTTTCATTTTTAGACAGCAATAATAACATAAGCCCACAATGATGATAATGGTAATGATGAATCATTAATTAATCATAGCCAAGAGCAATACAGTGCTTTACACTTTTTGGAAAAATTCCAAAATCCTTCCATTATACCTACAATTCATAAAAGCTCCCCCCAACACAGATCTAACCTATGAATTGAGCTGATGACTAGTGATTCCTTTACTATTATGCGATGATGCAGTTCAGAACCAACTATCCCAAAATAAGGCAGCTTGACAGAATGTATATTATGAATCAAAGAAATTTGAGAAGTGGCAGGTGTAGGAAGGGCTCCCTGCTCTCCTCTTTCTCCTGTGAAGCAGGTCTAAGACCTTCAGGTGAGTAGAACGCTTCCTGAACCCAGAGGAAAGGAGCAGCCTGAGCTCCAAAGACAGGAGGATGCTGGGAGGATCCAGTAGAACAGGCCCTGCTGTTGGCCCCGGTTTACTACCCTCAGCCCACATGTCTTTGTCCTATCACATCCCTAATAGCTTGCTATCCTTTATCATGCCTAGTATAGAAGCACCTAGGCTTAAGCATTTCTTCTGGTCTTCAGTTGCTTATGAAGGCTTTTGTGTCACATAAAAATTATGCAAAATGGATCTGCATGACTTTTGTCATTTTAATTTTTAAATTGATCCAAAATTGATTCTTTTTGAATTTTTTATTTATTTTTCCATTTACTTGAAAGACAGACTCACACAGAGAGAGAGACAGAGATCTTCCATCCACTGGTTCACAACTCATATGCCCTACAATAGACATAGCTTGGCTGAGTTGTAGCTGGGAACCAAGAACTCAATCAGGGTCTCTCATGTGGGTGTCAGGGACCCAGGTACTTCAGTCATCACCTGTTGCCTCCTTCGGGCTGCATGAACAGGAAGCTGGATCAGAAGCAAAACAGGGCCTCAAACCAGGCACTCTGATGCAAGATGCAGGTGGTCCAAACACCATGCTAACAACTGCAAACTCCCATTTCGCCCTTTATTCCCCCAAACCTAAGGATATAAGAGGGTCAAAAACAAGTTTTACCTCCCCTGCAATGAACATATTTCTGGGCACTGCTTTGAGTCCCGTGCTAGGGTATGATCTGGGAATTGGAAAGTGGTTATACTCAGTCTTAAACTTCAAACTTCAGGAGAGAGATAGCTTTAATGTACCATGATCATTCTACAGAAGATGTGACACAAAATACAGTGAGCAAATGGGGAAAAGGAAGGACCCTCTTAGCCTGGGGTTATTTTAAAGGCTGCACTGAGATGGTAGTATTTGAATAAAATCTTAAAGGCTGAGTATAGATTCACCAGGTGGTAAAAAGACAAAAAGAGGGAATCTCAGCCGTTCCTCTTTTAGAAAGTGAGTCAGGTGTCAACATTGAAATAGAATCTTCCTAAAGGGCTGCACATGCCTGCAAACTTTTCTGTTAAATTAGTTCCAATATTCAGATGTTTAAAGCTTCCATAGGACTGGTTGCTTTATTTGTGGTCAGGCAGAGGGGACTTCAATTGGCTTGATTTGTAAAACCAAATATGTAATGAGGATATGTTTAAATTTTGATTTATTTGTTATGATGAGCAAGCTCTGAGTTGACTGGATATTTTGTAGCACATCAAAAGAGAAAGATATACTGGAAGAGGATGTAAAAGTATCAGGTAAAAATCATTTTGGGGTAACATCATGAAAATATACAAATCTGGCCTCTGAGGATTTTGGAGGGTCCCAAAGACTACACCCCAATTCCAAAAGTTGGCTAGGAAAGACTCACAGGTTGCAGAATATGGTTGCACTAACGGGTGAGAAGTATTACAGTATGAGGATGCAAAACACATTCAAAGGAAAAGCCATATGTGGTGAGTGCAGGACCAGCAGCAAGTTTCTAAGTCTTCAGCATCGGAGACACGTCAGATGTGCTGAATTCTCCTAGCTGAGCCACACATGTGCAGTGTTTTCTACCAGGGAACCTCACTGGACACAGCAGCTGGAGATTTTACTGGATGCTGGTCACACAGGCACCTCCCTGCCAACGTGCCCACATTCCAGACCCCAGAAGAGAAGCAGGAAGTCAATAGAAGCCATGTGCATCAACAATTTAAGCACGCTGAGTCCCTCTTCACAGTTCCAGAACTGGTAGGAAGCCACCTGAAAGTCAAGTTCACAGATACTAGCAAAGAACCAACCTGGTAAGCAGGCCTTTCTAAAAGCAGGCACTTAGGCATCCTACATTAGTTCTTTTCTACGCATGAGTACCTTTGTTCTCACCTCACAAATTGTGCCATGACTTGTGGATCGGTGGGTTAAGCTGCCACTGAATGGCCACACTCCATCAGAACGCTGGTTCAAGGCCTGGTTATTTCTTTCAATCCAGCTTCCTGCTAATGCATCCTGAGAGTCAGCATGTGATGACTCAAGGGCTTGAGCCCCTGCCACCTGCAGGAGGGATTCAGATGGAGTTTTGAGCTCCTGGTTTCAATTTGGAGCAGCCCTGGCTGTGGAGGGGTGTGGGGAGGGTAATAGAAGATGGAATATTTCTCTCTGACTCAGTTCTCTTTCTGTTATTCTTTCAAGTGGATGTAAAAGTGAAGTAAAAGCCTGTTAGTGAGATAAATCAACCTATATTTGGGCTTTGAGGGTTTGTATGTGCATGTGTAAAGCGTGTTTGTGCTTGTGCTTAAAATAGTCATCATAAGTGAAACAGCCTAAACATGTTGAGTTACAGGTGCCTGTCTGGAGCCTTTCCTTTAAGGCTAATGTATTTTGAAGCTTTTACCCAGATGAGTAGTTACAAGAAAGTGTTATGGCCTACTGTCAGTGTTCTATTTTAAAACCATTTCCCAGCCATTAGAATCTGCTTCCGTTGCTCTTAACATCAGTTCCCTGTATGTAGGTGCTCAGTGGAAGAAAAAAAAAATATCTATATATATATATAAAGATCACTCTAAACAACATTTCTCCCTCACTTTAGTCACTTTTTTTTTTTCTGTAAAGTCCACACCTCATCTCTTGTGTATGGAACAGCAATGACATTTTTAGGTCTGAGTGTACTTGTGGGTCTGATTCTTGCATCTTTTTCTTTGTTTGCTGTGTAGAAGATTGGTCTGTAACACATAATTCTGTATAAAGCAAGTTCAAAGCTTCCAGGACAGGAAATAGTTGGAATCTGTGGTAATCTCATCTTATCCTGATAAGATTTTTGCTTCTTGAGAAATCTTCATTGCCATCTGGAACTCAACTCTGATAGACCAATTACTCTCAACTTTTAGTACTAGGAGATTATTTCAAACACTGACCTTCAGGTACATGCTCTTCTTCAAATTCTTATCCTCCTCAAATTTGTTTTAAAGCATTTGTTTTTAACTTTTTCATGGGCCAAATGTTTAACATCTATCATATGCCTTCTAAGTATTAGGGTTTCAAATTATAAAGAAAACAAGATCATCACCTTAGAATTTTAAGAGGAAAAATCAAACAGGTTAAAAACAATACAAGCATCTATGAAAAAACCAGGTACATGGGACATGGAATCAGTAGAGATGACATAATTTAGGTGGATCAGAGGAGATTTTAGATATGTGAATTAGTTTTAGAATACATACTGTTTTGCGACTTGCATTTTCCGCCCAACTATGTAGCACTGAGTTTATTTCATGTTGTTTTGTAAAGATTGACCTCATTATGTCTAACCGAAGACACTGAATTCTATAGTTGGGCTACACTACACAATTAACCAATTCCCTGATGGATTGTTACGTTATTATCATCAGTGTTATTAGAAAGTGCTGCGAGTCCCATCCTTTGTGTGTTTATTTTTGACTGAATGCACAATATTTCTGCATAATAGAACCCTTCTGAAAATTTCGTAAGTCATACTGGGCATTTCTCCTATATAGCATTTTCCATTTAGGTGAGGGAGAGCTGCTACTCTGCGTTGCCTGGAAAATTTGGGGAAACCAATTGTGCCTGCTCTCACCCGTTCTGACACACAACCACTGCCACCAGACCCTGGGGCGTAGGGAGAATGGGAGAAGCGATACCGCATGTTCCCTGGGCGATTCATGTTCTGGGCTTTCCTCTCTGGAGGCTGATTGCTTTGGCTCTTCTAATTAGGAGGTTGGTGCTCTGAGCTAATTCACTTTCCACTAGAGAGAGTCAGGTTGGCCATGATCCTTGAGAGAGAAAGGGTTCCTTTAGTATTTATAGGTCCTGTATTCTTTAAGAAACTACTCTTGTTTCCCCAGAGTCAACATTGTTTATTAAACACCTTCTGGCTCAAAGGAGTAGCAGGGCTGTGGGTCACCCCTAGGCCACAGAGAGGAAGTGCCTAGGGGAATTTGCTAATTCTTGCTCAGGTCCCCAGACAAAACTCTATTTAAACTTTCACAGCAAGGTCAGGTGGACTTCCTCTGCCTCACTTTCTTCCTGGTTCCAGAATCCAAACAATCTTCCTGAAAACTCATCAATAAGAATGTCAATTTAAAAAAAAAAGCAAACAGAAATGGCAATAAACACAATAGTGCAATTGTTCTCAATAGCCCAGAAACCTGGGATTGGGTCCAAAAAGCAAAAAGACTGTTGATCCCTTTACCAACTTTCAAATGAACAATTTAATCCTTCTCTAACTTTCCTAAAAGAGAAAGTTTAACCTCAAGGGCTTACACACTTTACTAGAATTCAAAGGCTTAAGATTTAAAAGAAAGGACTAAACTTTAGAAACTGAGATTAATTGTCTCAAATAGGGGGAAATGAAATGTGGGGGATATATCTTTAAATAACTTCCAAGCCTAGAAACCACAATGCTATAGGAGAGGATGAACGGCTACGCTGCTCTCCCCACTAAGTCCCAGAAACAGAGATTTGACCCACACAGAAAGGCAGGCTTACCAGTTTTTTAAAAGCATGATTCAACTATAGTTAGAACATTTAGTGCATTTTTTAAAAGGAGGGAACAATTTCGTTTTGCTTTTAGAATGGGAATTCATATTAAAATTTTACTGAATTATGTCTAATCCCAATTGGCCAGCCCCCCTCCCACGCACCCCTTACTTTCAAGGATCAAATTAACCTGATAGATGTTAAGGAAGGGTTGGGTTTTAAGTGATGCCTCTCCCCTCTGGAAGATTGGCTGCAAAGTGACTCCAAACCTTGCCCAGCAAGTGGGCACCCTTAGGCCAGTATAAAAGGGTATTCCACAATGTCATCACATTCTCCCAATTATCTAACAGGGAGCTGCTAGACTCATCTCTCTCTCTGATCTAAGCTAATCTCTCCACTTTTAAGATACTGCATGCTCCATATTTACAAGGAATCTTTCTCCTTTTTTAAAAAGAGATTTCTCTTAAAGGTAAATTATACAGAGAGAGAAGGAGAGACACAGAGAGAAAGATCTTCCATTTGCTGTTTCACTCCCCAAATGACTGCAATGGCCAGAGCTGAATTAATATGAATACGGGAGTGAGAGCTTCTTCTTCGTCTCCCATGTGGGTGCAGGATCCCAAAGCTTTCAGTAATCCTCTGCTACTTTCCTAGGCCATAAGTAGAGAGCTGGATGGGAAGCAGAGCAGCCAAGACACAAACTGGCACCCACATGGGGTGCTGGTACCACAGTGTGGAAGATTAGCCTGGAGTGCCATAGTGCTCACCAGTTTCCTTACTCCTAATTGCACTGATGGGCAAGCCTATTGCTGCCACAACAGATTTAGTGCTTTCTCCTATTATACAAAATGATAGCAACTTACTTTCCAAGTCACATATTACTCTTTGCACAGTGAGGAGAGAAGAGAGCCAAAGACATGGGTGTCCCCCTACCTTACTACTGAGTCCTCCCTGGCTCACCTTCCTGGCTACTCTCTTGATTACACAACAGCTTTGGCAAAGCTTCTATAAGCAGTTGGACATTCATTACCTTCTTAGCTTGTGACCTCTATCAGGCCAGTGTGGGAAAGGGGGAGTCATTTTATCCTTTCCATTGCATTTGTAAATTATGCAAGGCTTACTTTTTGTACACACTAGAAGGTTCATTCTAGAAAAAAAAATGTATTGAGTTTTCATCAGAAAGCAGGTGCCAATCTAGGCACCAAGGAAATAACAGTGAAAAAAATATCATCCTTACCTTCATGGTGCTAAATTCTGGAAGGACAAGGACAATTCAGTAGCTGAATAGGATGAACTATGGGTGTTTGCAATTTTATATTTCAGTTTTCAAATAGGGTAGTTTTATCATGTAGACTCTAGAGAGGAGATAGGAAAAAACCTCACTAGTCAACTGATAGAATTGAGCATGGGTGTGTGTCTAAAACTCAGATTGTTTCATAACCTGCCAATTGTAGTTTTAATTTTTGGAGGAGCTGTCATATTGTTTTCCATAGTCACCACCTCATTTCTCCATTCTGAATAAGTGTACATGGGTCATTATTTCTCCACAGCCTTATCAACTCCTATTGATTTCTGCTGTGGTATTTGCCCCTTTTATAAGGTTTTACTCTCTCTTTTTTTCTCCAACATTTTTGTTTTATTTATTTGAAACACAGTGACATAGAGAGAGGGAGAGAAAGATCTTCCATCTGCTGGTTCACAATCCCAAATGGCTGCAGCAGCTAGAGCAGGGCCAGGCTGAAGCCGGGAGCCTAGAACTCCGTCTGGATTTCCCATGAGGGCAGAAGGGGCCCAAGCACTTGGGCCATCTTTGGTTACTTTCGCAGGTATAGCAGTCAGTAGAAAGCCAGACAAGAAGTGAAGGACCAAGGACTGGAACCAGTACTCAGATATGAGATATCCGTGGCTTAACCAACTATGCCACAACACAGGTACCTCTTATTTTAAAAGTTTTATTTTAGGGCCTGGCAGCGTGGCCTAGCAGCTAAAGTCCTCTCCTTGAAGGCGCTGGGATCCCATATGGGCACCGGTTCTAATCTCGGCAGCTCTACCTCCCATCCAGCTCCCTGCTTGTGGCCTGGGAAAGCAGTCGAGGATGGCCCAAAGCCTTGGGACCCTGCACCCGTGTGGGAGACCTGGAAGAAGCTCCTGGCTCCCAACTTTGGACCAGTCCAGCTCTGGCCATTGTGGCCATCTGGAGAGTGAATCAGCAGAAAGGAGCTCTCTGTTACCTTCTGTCTGTATAATTTGGTCTTTCAAATAAAAATAATTTTTTTAAATTATTAAATAAAAAATGCAAAAACAAAAGGAAGGCTGGTAAAGGCAAAATTTGCCTTTTCTAATCTAGTAGTAGAAGTGAACGATGGCAAAACAGTCGGGAATAAGCATTGTTTGTCCAGCTTTCCCCGGAACAATATTGGGAAGTTACTTAACTCCTTCATCTCAATTTTCTTACTAATAATGGGATAATAATAACTTTTTAAGATTTATTTATTTTTATTGGAAAGGCGGATATACAGAGAGGAGGAGAGACAGAGAGGAAGATCTTTCATCTGACGGTTCACTCCCCAAGTGGCCGCAATGGCTGGAGCTGAGCCAATCAGAAGCCAGGAGCCAAGTGCTTCTTCCAGGTCTCCACGTGGGTGCAGGATCCCAAGGCCTTGAGCCGTCCTCGACTGCTTTCCCAGGCCACAAGCAGGGAGCTGGAGGGGAAGCAGGGCTGCCAGGAATAGAACCAGCGCCCATATGGGATCCCGCATGCAAGGTGAGGACTTTAACCACTAGGCTATTACACCAGGCCCCAATAATAATAACATTTACTTCATAAGTCTTATTGTGAAGATTGAATCAGTTGTATATGAAGTGTTCCACTTTGGAACACAGTCCTCAATTATGGTAGATGTTCTTTACTATAGGTAAAATTGAATATCACCAAAAGGTTTATTAAAAATAGAATTTCTTATATAAATACACTTAACTGGAATACTACGCAGTCATTAAAATTTCATTTGATGGTGACTGATATGGAAAGATCTACCTCATTGTGTTCAGTAAATATTACATGTTAGAGGTTGACATAGAATGTATGATACCTGTTACATGAGATGATACATATGGACATGAACTTGGTATAAAGCACTGTTTACCACCTCGTCGAGTCTCAACCACTTCTGGCTCATGTGACCCTCATGCAGTTTTCAGGACATAGGTTGACTTTGTTCCCTGAGGAAACGACATACTGGATATTTTTTCTAAGTGTAACAAAATATTTTAAATACCATCATGTTGAGACCCAGCACGGTAGTCTAGTGACTGAAGTCCTTGCCTTGGATGCTCTGGTTTGTGTCCTGGCAGCCCCACTTCCCATCCAGCTCCCTGCTTGTGGCCTGGGAAAGCAGCCGAGGATGGCCCAAGGCCTTGGGACCCTGCACCCACGTGGGAGACCTCGAAGAAGCTCCTGGCTTTGGATCAGTCAAGCTCTGGCCATTGCAGCCACTTGCAAAGTGAATCAGCAGATGGAAGATCTTTCTCTGTGTCTCTCCTTCTCTTTGTAAATCTGTCTTTTCAATAAAAATAAATAAATACGAAAAATAAAAGTCATCATGTTGTCCACTTTATAATTGAATAATTTAGTTGGAGATTAAGAATTTGAATTTTTGTTAGGAAGAAAAATCGCTCTTGTGTGATGGGAGGGGGCCAGGGAGGGACTGTGGGGAGGGGCACAGGTAACCCTAGAGTCTATGGAACTGTATCATAAAACAAAATTAAATATCTTTAAATGAAAAAACAAAAAGAAAATTAGCTCTTTAAGTGGCCTACCTTAATTCCTCAGTTTTAGGAAGTCACATAATCACCTGTGGTGTTTACAAGGGTACAAAGGCACAAGTGTAATTTTAAAAGCTCACAGAAAACACAATTAGAATTATGAGCTTCTTTGGATACAAAAATTATTGACAAAGTAATGTGGATAATGGAAAAAACTATGCATGGATTTTAATTTTGTTTTGCATCAGAATAAGCTCATTCTATGCTTTCTGGGTGCTTTTGGAAATACTCCCAAAATTTGGATTTGCATATTCAAATACTAGCACCCTTAGACTGTTTTTCCAAGCAAATCATAGATTAGAAGACCAGTTTGCTTTTCTGGAAGTGTCCTAATGTCTAGGTCTTAAAAGTAGCTGCGATGGGGTCAAGTGGACCCTCCTATCTTGTCACTGAGCCCTATTCCTCCTTGCCATCTTTCAGAACAATTTTCTCTTACTAAAATAAGAGTGTTGACCAAACTAACAGTAACAGCTTATCAACTTTTAACTTTGAGGCTCAGTGCAAAGAAATGCTACCTTTCAATAATTCATTTTAGAATTTCACCCTTTTGGTAAAATATTCAGTGTGATTTAGGATGCAAATCCCCTCTGGGATTTGCCAATTTTGCAGGCCTCTGATTTACTTATGTGCTCAGGAATGGAAAGACCTGGAAAAACTTGAAACTAGAATTTATATTGGAGAATACAATCGTAGATAAGGTTTTAATGACACCTGCTAATTGCTAAGAGACCTGGAAAAACCTTGTTAGAATGTTCCTATGTATGGACTTTGAATGTTCTTTTGCATCAGAATAAGCTTGGCATTTAAGTCCATTTCCTATGAATTTTTGAAGTCCCCTTGCTTTTTGTTTATTTCTTTTTTTTGAAATGAAAGTTCGGGAAAGATTATCTATCTATCATCTATCAATCTATCTATCTATCTATCTATAAGGATTTATTTATTTGGAAAGGCAGATATACAGAAAGAAGGAGAAACAGAGAGGGAGAGGAAGATCTTTCATCCAATGGTTCACTCCCCAAGTGACCACAACGGCTGGAATTGCACTGATCCAAAGTTGGGAGCCAGGAGCTTCTTCCAGGTCTCCCACACGGGTGCAGGGTCCCAATGCTTTGGGTCATCCTCTACTGCTTTCCCAGGCTACAAGCAGGGAGCTGGATGGGAAATAAGCTGGATGGAAAACAAGCAGGGAGTTGGATGGGCCACTGGGATTAGAACCATGCCTGTATAAAATCCCAGCATGTTCAAGGTGATGACTTTAGCCCCTATGCTATCACACTGGGCCCTGTTTTTTTTTTTTTATCTTCCTACAGATGGTATACTTCTGATAAGAAACTTTGATAAGAAAAGTAACACCACTGTTTCCTCTGAACAACACATGGGCCTCCTCCCTAGGTGAGGGGATGTCTGAATCCCTTGCCCCTCCCATAAGGGGTTGGTCCTATATTACCATTAATATAGGTTAATTAAGAAGGTGGAAACTTAATCTGAACAAGGTGATCAGTACCACGTAAGGTTCTATGCTGAATGCCAAATGAGCCGGCGCTGTGGCCAGGGTCATGGGAAGGGTTCCTAGTCCTTAAGGCATGCTTAGCTCATCTGACCTCAGCCTGACCTCTGCTTCTGGCACCCTCATTTCTCAGGCTCAGGGTGGTCCATGGCCACCAGAGTTAGCTATGTTAGACCAGGAAGTTCAGGTTCCTCTACCCCCAGGAGTCTTCAGTCCAGTGACAGATAGGGTAAAGCATCTAGCTTCCTTATGTCTTGCTTTGGTTTGGAAGATGATTTCTCCCCCATGTACTTTGTGAATAAAATAGATTCCCACAGAGACTCCTCTCACACTCACCTGCCCCATTGCAGCTTCTCCCAAATATTTAAAGCACTTCCTACTCTGCCCCAATTCCTACAGGGAATGCCCTGTAACAGTTTGCAGATAAAATCTGGCCATGTGTCTTGAAGGGTTGATGACTGCCCCAACTCATCACCCAGAGCCAGCTTGATGGTCCCTCCTGACATACTTCATTTGACATATTTCTGCAGAAGCAGCCATTTATGTCAAGGAGGCAGCAAAGCTTTTCATATGGAAGTGAAAGCCTTCAGGGAACGGGGGGGGGGGGGGGGGGGCGGAGGGGGGGAAACAGGCAGGATATTTCACTTCCCCAGGGGGCCTCCCCAGCTGTGATGATCTCATTTGATCCCTAGAGTACCCAGGACCTGCATTTTATCTGCGGTCACTGTAGAGTTAGTTATCTACATTACTGCTCCAGTATTATTGCTTTTGCTCTCTTAAAATAGTTTCTTTCTTTAAAATTTGTATTTATTTATTTGAAGGCAAAAGGAGAGAGAAAGAGATCTTCTGAGTCCTGGTTCATTCCCCCAAATACCTACAACAAATGAGGGTTGACCCAGGGTGAAGCCAGGAGCCAGGAATTCCAACCAGGTCTCCCAAGTGGGTGTCAGTGGTCTGAGTACTTGAGCCATCCTCTGCTGCCTCCAAGGTGCATTAACAGGATGCTGGACCAGAAGTGAAGGAGTCAGAGCAAGTCTGTGGTTCAACAGGTTAATCCTCCCCTTGTAAGGCCAGCATCCCAAATGGGTGCCCGTTCATGCCATGTCTGCCCCATTTCCCACACAGCTCTCTGCCTGTGGCCTGGCAAAGCAGTGGAAGATGGCCCAAAGACTGGGGAACCTTCATCCACATGGGAGACCAGGAGAAAGCTCTTGGCTCTGGGATTCAGATCAGCTCAGCTCCAGTCTTTGCAGCCATTTGGGGAATGAACCAGTGGATGCAGGATCTTTTCCTATTTCTCCTTCTCTCTGTAAATCTGCCTTTCAAATAAAAATAAATATATCTTTAAAAAACAAACAAGAAGTGATGGAGACAAGCACTGAATGCTCAGGTGCTGTGATGTGGAGTGCTGGCATACTAAATGTTGGCTTACCCAGCTGTGCCCAAGGCCTGTCCCTCCCTTGTGTTTTCATGGTTGTGTTACCATCCACCTCCCTTAAGGAATAAACAATAAAGATGTTTTGAATTGGCATAGTGCTTTTTCTCCAAATGTGTCAATGCACATTATTTTATTTTTACTTTCAATCGTTTTCATATAAAGATATGGACCCTTTTCCAATCAGAATTTTTATATAAATTGCATCCACTTTCTTCTGGTTATGTTGCCTAGGATTTATAGATCAAATAAATCCTCCTCCACGTTAGCACCTTTCAGTAGCAACAGACTGAAGCCGTTGCCGCTGCTTCTCCCTCATTTCACACTTTAAACCACCAAATCCCCTTCAAACCCACTGTGTGGGAGGACAGAATGCCATTAAGCCCCTAAAACTCCATCAGTGACATCTCCACATACACCTTGCACAGCTCCTCATTCTTTCCTCCCTTTTTTTTTTTCTTAACAATTATCTCCATGCCTCTCCTCTGGTTTTCAGAGAAAATGAATATTCTAGGTGAGCAGCAGCACCAGATGAAAAGAAGTCTTCAAGTCTTAGGCTTGCAGAGTCCCTTTAAAACACAAGCAAGCTCAGGTACCTTGAGCCCTCTTATGTTTCTTGGCTTCCTTCCATCTGTGATTGGAGGTATTTCAATCCTTCGGCAAAATGTCCACAAAATTAAAGATTGCCTTTAATGTGGAGGCAGTTCTTTCTTTCCCTTGTAATCCCAAGCCTGACAGTTGGGAAGTCTCATGCAGACACACACACACACACACACACACACACACACACACACACACGTACACACGTGGAAGCCCGGTTGCATGAGACTCACACAGGCAGTCTCCCACCAAGCTGCATCCCAGATTCGGTTTCTTGCCTCAATTAAGGAAACACAGGAGACAAAATAGCACTTCTTTTTAAATGAAGCTTCCTGGCTTCCCTTACCCATTACCTTGATCAAAGCTGCTTGAACATTCTCCTGCGCTGCCAGGGGTGGGGAGAAAACATTGCCTGCTGTAAACCTCCAAGGGAAACAGCAGCCGTGTGCATGGGAAGGGCTGAAGTTCCTGCTGAAAAGAAAGACTCCAACGTCTGTCAGCTTTCTAACAGGACGTCAAGAGCATGATTCAAAACAGAAGTTTCATGGTTGTAACCCTTTTTACTCATTCTGATTTTTATAAGTGCTTCCTCTGTGATTTCTCTATTTCTGTTTAATCATTCATTTATCACTTCTTCCACTTCTTCAAAAGATGAGAGTTGGAGTTTTACACACGTGAGATAAATCTTTAGATTCACTCGCCAGATGGCTGCAATGGTTGTGGCTGGGCCAGGTTAAAGCCAGGAGCCAGGAGTTTCATCTGGTCTCCCACGTGGATGCAGAGACTCAAGACCTGGCTCATCTTGTGTTGCTTTTCCCAGGCTATTAGCTGGGAGCTGGATAGGAAGCAAAGCAGCCGGGACTTGAACTTGTGCCCACATAGGACGCTGGTCTTCTGTCTAGATAGAGACTCTACCTGCTACACCGCAACACCAGCCCTTCCTTAGTTATGTTTTAAAACATTTGTAAATGTATTCATTTGAAAGGCAAAGAAATAGACAAACACACACAGTGGTCTCATTCACAGTTTCATTTCCAAAACCCTCATCACTGACTGAAAGAGGGAGCCAGCATCTCAATCTGACTGTCCCACATGGATGATGAGCACACAACTTTTTGAGCCACCACCTGCTGCCTCTCATGGTACACATTATCAGGAAACTGAGATCTAGAGCAGGGCTGAGATGTGAACCCACGGATCCACATATGGGATGTGGGTGTCCCAAATGATGTCTTAAACACTGGGCCAAGGTCTGTCCTTATTGCTTATTCTTATTCTTGCTGTTTTTAATTCTTCTTTTTCTCTTTTTTGTATTTTTAAAGATTTTGTTTTGTTTTAATTCCAGAGAGAGAGAGAATCTCCATCCACTAATTTACTCCCCCAGATGACCACAGCAGCTTAGGCTAGGCCACACTGAACCCAGGAGCTTCGCCTGAGTCTTCCCATATGTGTGCATATCCCAGACACTTGGATCGTTATCAGCTTCTTTTCCAGGTGTATTAGCAAGGTAGCTGAATCGGGCCTGGCGGCATGGTCTAGCGGCTAAAAGTCCTCACCTTGAATGTGCCGGGATCCCATATGGGCACTGGTTCTAATCCCGGCAGCTCTGCTTCCCATCCAGCTCCCTGCTTGTGGCTTGGGAAAGCAGTCGAGGATAGCCCAAAGCCTTGGGACCCTGCACCTGCGTGGAAGACCTGCAAGAGGTTCCTGGTTCCCGGCTTCAGATCAGCTCAGCACCAGCCATTGCGGTCACTTGGGGAGTGAACCATAGGACAGAAGATCTTCCTCTCTGTCTCTTCTCCTCTCTGTATATCTGACTTTGTAATAAAAATAAAGATAAATCTTTAAAAAAAAAAAAAAGGTAGCTGAATCAAAAGTGTGGAGTAGCTGAGATTTGAACCACACTCTAATATGAGATGCTGGGGTTTCAAACAGTATGTTTACTTGCTGTGCCACAATACCTAATATCCTTATCTCCATTTTAAAAGAAATATTTTAGGGTCCTTGTGCAATGACTCTGTGGCTAAATCTTCACTTTCCAAGCACCAGGATTCCATCTGGGCACCGGTTTGTGTCCTGGCTGCTCCACTTCCCATCCAGCTCCCTGCTTGTTGTTTGGGAAAGCAGTAGGGGATGCCCCAGGACCTTGGGACCCTGTATCCAGGTGGGAGACCTGGAGAAATTGCCTGGCTCCAGACTTTAAATAGGCTCAGTTTCACCGTTGTGGCCACCTAGGAAGTGAACCAGCATATGGAAGATGTTTGTCTCTCCTCTCTGTACATTTGTTTTTCCATAAAAATAAATAAATCTTTAGAAAAAAAAGAAATGTTTTAAAGAAGGGAAAAAATGGGGGCTGCATTGTGCCAGGGTGGGTCAAGTTGCCAGCTGGAATGCCAACATCCTACATTAGAGAGCCCCCTTGAATATAGGCTGCTCTGCTTCTGAACCAACTTCCTGCTAATGCGCAATGGGAAGCAGCAATCTCTCTCTCTCTTCCTGTCACTCTTCCAAATAAATATAATACATCTTTTAAAAAGAAAATAAATTAATCCTAGTACTTACCTATGACCTGTGTAAATGTGTCATCTGACTACTTAAAGGTATTTTTTTTAAGAAGACTGAAACTTAATCATAACCCCTCCTCAAAGGGTCAGGTAACTAAATCACTATTTCTGAAGTTGTTTTTTTCCAGACTTTTGGTTTAAATCTGTTTCAGCTTGGCTGAAGCTTATCAGCCCAGCTGTGCATACACAAAAAAGATTGTTATCGACTGATGACACCAGAGCCAGAGCTGTCTGCTTTTCTGTGCTGCCTCCACCTCCAGAGCCACAACTTGAGGAATAAATGGAAACAAAAAAGCAAACAGCTGTAGGAAGCAAGGGGTTAGAAAAAATCCAGCATACATTGCTATGACTCTTCTTCACATCAACCATACTTTTTTTCCTAAAGACTATTTATTTGAAAGCCAGAGTGGTAAAGAGAGGAGAGAAACTGACTGAGAAAGAGAGAGACAATGAAACTTCTGTCTACGAGTTTACTTTGTAAATGGCTGCAGCAGCTGAGGAAGGGAAGGCCAGGATTGCAGACCTAAGTAGTTAGCAAGGAAGTAGATCCAAGCGGAGCAGCCAGGACTAGAACAGGCACTCCTTTATTTAAAAAAAAAAATTTTTTGTTGAACTTTATGCTAGGCATGTGTTTGCAAGCAATGAATCTCAACTGAACTTGAACTATGGTTATGCAACAAGGTGGAGGAATCCACCATGGGGGGAGGGGTATGGGAGGGGTGGGGGGAATCCCCAGCGCCTATAAAACTGTACTACATAATACAATGTAAGCAACAATAAAAAAAAATATTATTTGCATAATTGAGAGGGATGCACACTCATGTGGATCTCTGATTAGGGTGGGGATAGTCAGGTATGGAGGAAAGTGGGTGGGTGGGACAAATGTTTCAATTCCCTTTTTTTTTTCTCCTGTGTCTGCAGATGGGGAGAGGGAGGAGGCTGCTCCCATGCTGTCAGATTACTAATGGGGATGGCATTTGAGGACGCCCTAAAGACACCGATGTGGGGAAGAATGTTCCAAGGATATTACTTGAGTGGTTTTGATAGTTCTGCTAAGTTGTTGCTTTTATTGCTCCAGGGTTGAAAAAAATCTTTCCAAGGTCTATTGGTTGACAGAGTCCACCTTAGTGCATCCACAGCCCCAGGCAGAGCTTCGCCAAGAGAATTTTTTCTACTTATTCTGCTCTTCCTCCTCTGACGAGGCACTTGACGCACCCTGCCGGCCTAGAAGAACCAGCTGTCATGTTCCCTGTGTGCAACATGACATGCTGTCCACTGCACAGGCATCAGCAACTGAGGATTCTCAGTTCTGATATGTGCATTCCAAGGTCAAAGTACACATCCTGTGAATTTTCCTTGTGGACAGGGTGTAAGTCCAGTGGTCCAGTTGGGAAATCCTCCCAAGAAAGCTGTCCTGGGGTGATCTCAGACTTGACTTGTGTGTGCTAACTAGTGCACGGTCAAGTTTATTCCATCACCTGCACCACCAAGTGCACATACTGGTGGATATCACTGCCTTATTAGTTCTGCCACAGCCCCATACTGCACAGAACTAACAGCTGCAATGGCCAGTCCAGCCAGCCCTCCACAAACACAGTCCTCATGTGTAACAGGTGCCATGGCACAGTTGAGGTGACCTTCAGTAATGCCCAGCATGCCCACCCCATCACAGTTTTTGCTCATGCCTCTGCTGTGGCCTAGCCCAGTCTATCCGATATCCCATCTAGCTCTCATGTACCCCCATGGGTGCTGTGACACAGCCTGCCCACACACTGTCCCTCTTCCCCCAACCCAGTACTCACGTATGTTGAAGGGTACCACTGCCTTGTCTAGCCTGGCCCTCCTCCAGCCCTATTTCTCATGCTCATAAGTGATAGGTAGCCTAGCAGGCATGCTCCCAGCCCTGGATCTTGTGCCTGCCATGGGGTATTAAAATCAAGTCTTACATGATTTGCACCCAGTCCTGGCACTTGCCAGCTAGTACTGCAGTCTAGTTTGGCTGGTCCACACCCATTCTGGCTCTCATGCATGCCAGAAGTTGTGGCAGCCTAGCTCAGCTTCAAACAACCCAGCCCCAGCTCTCATGCTTACCATGGAAGCAGTGGCCCAGTAGAGGAGTGCTGGACGTTCCTTTACTAGGCTGCCTCCAATCCTAGCTCTTGCATGTGCCAGTGCATACTGTGGCCCAGTCTGAGCTAGTCTGCTCCCAGACTCGGCATTCGACAGCAGGTGCTGCAGCCTGGTTCAGCCCAGCCATCCCCAGTCCAGCTCTTGCCAGCAAGTACAGTAGCCTAGTGCAGCCTAACCCACTCCCAGCCCCAGCCCTCATGCAAACTGGTGGATGTTGTGGTCTGTCAGGGTCCTACCTGTACCCTGTCTTAGCTCTCACTCTCATGCCAGGGTATGCTGTGGACTGCCTTAGAAACAGACACTCATTATATAAGATGCAGGCATTGCAAGCAGTTGACCTGTTGTGCCGTAATGTCAGCAAGAAAGTGAATTTTATAAGAAGAAAACAATTTATTGAATTGAATCTAAGAAAGTAGTTCAAAGAGTTCTTGGAGAATGAAATTAAAAGATGTTTATTTTTGGTGCAAAAAAAATTCAGATCAATGGATCCATCTATGGCTTTTCATTTAAGGGAATGTATGGTAACTGTGTAATAGATGCTATTATATCCAAATGTAAAGACACAATACAGTAAGCATCTCTACTTCCAAAGCAAAGATGGACTCCAAATGAAACTGCTAAATATATCTTGAAAATAGGATGCTCTGCCATTGTCTGTATGCGCAACATCAGAATACACTTAAATAGCAGAATGATGGACTTAGGACTATTTATGAAGGATTGTACTATTGTACAGTGGGGGGTGGGAAAGGGAATTTGGAAAGGGAGTAAGGGAAATCCCAGAGCCTATGAGAAAAAAGTTTAAATAAATAAATAGATAAGCATATAAAAAAGAGCAAAATCTACAACACCATGAAGTGCAATAATGTTCTACTTAATGACCAATGTGTCATTGAAGAAATAAAAAAGAAAAAACATTATTGGAGAAGATGATGCTACTGTATGACCTATGAGTCAGTGAAGAATTTAATAAAAGAAACCATTTTGAAGAAATAAAAATAAAAGTAAACTTAAAATAAATTTTATTTTAATTTCTTCAAAATAAGCTTATCTTTTAACCCCAGTTTCCACAAACTCTTTGAAGTGCCCCCAAATTCTCTCTCCTCATTTTCCCTAATTCATAATAAATGTATCTTTGGGAGACAATCTTAATTTTTCCAAAATACAGGAATACTTGGTTGCCTAGTTCAATTCTTTTGAAGAAGGGTGGGGTTGTAGTTGATGCTTATGTGTATACACAGTGTCTAGAGCTCACATTATTGTTGGGTTTATTAACAGATTTCTTTATTTTTTAGCCAGTTTGAGCCTTCTTTGTGCTATTTGCCATTAGAAATACTCTGCTGATAAAACATGTTATCTACTATGCATATAAATTGTTTTATATCATCTTTTACTCACATATATCCACAATCATTTTTGCAATCATTTTGGCAACCAGGTGTTTTCAAAATATATCACATACCATTGATTATGTTAGCAACATAATAATAGTATTTCAATCAAGGCTAACCACAGCCTAAATTCACAGGATTTGATAAAATTCGCCATACTAGTCATTTATTCATTCAGTCAGTAAGCAGTTGTGGAGAGCCTACTATACATCAAGCATTAAATAATGTTAAGTCCATTGCACCCTCATTCTGCCCCTTTAAATTACATTTGAATACAAAGGAAATAGGGCAATCTGTAATTATGCCTATATTCATTACAAACTACTGCACAAATATTTGGCTCATAACTATGAGTTAAATGGTATGACATTTCTGTGAGAAAATTAATTACTTGAACATGTGTTGTATAAAATATGTCAGATCATTTATTTGGATGTTGTAGATTGCACATTAGTTTTTTAACCAGAGAAAACACATGCAAAATAAGCATGAAATGCACACTCTATACATTGTAAATGTCATGTAATGCCCAAGGGCTTTTTGCAAGTGCACAATTTTTTCTGGATGAGAAGAGTGATATCTGAAAGATCACAAGAGTACAGAGCTGAAGAAGGGAGTCATTTTGCAATGAGCTCTTGCATTTGGAGGTTGCACCCCTTGATAACATGTCTATATTTAAAGATTGTTTCTTACAAATAACTGTGTATAAAGAAAGAGTAGATTGATCATTTCAGATACAAACTGTCACCTAGAATAGTTTGGAATTCATTGGACCACAAAATAGATTGATGGTGAGATGCAAGTACTTACCATTCCAATGCTTTTTATGTTTCAACAATTTTGAAGGAGAAAAATCTATATATAAAATCTAAAAGTTCAAGATTGTAATAAATGCCACTTGAGATACACATATAACTATAATAAATGGTGGGGCAATATGACTAAATTTAAAAAAAAAGAAACAGAATGAATAAGGTCAGATACATACAGAACCAAAATGAAGCCTGTACTGTTAACCAAGATCCAAGAAATAACTCAATAGAAGTAGAGGAAACCTCCCTGGAGGAGCAGATGGGCTTCATGTTGGGTGCTCCCAAAGGAATACGCCTAGTCAGGCAGGCATATGGCAGAACCTTCTCCATATTAACAAAGATGCAAGGCACCAGTGGCACCCACCACAACGGTTACCCACTTTGGAGTAGATTCTCCTTATATAATCTTTGGTTTAGAGCTAAATATTGATCCTATAATACACCTACGATCATTTAGTTATAATGTCTAATGGCAAATTTCTATTCACAAGATGATGTTTGTCCTTCAAGCCACAGAGTTTACAAATGGCCTAATTTCTTTTCGCTTTTCTTAGATGTAGTACAAGCATTCTCTTGACTGAAAGTATCTAATTTAATATCTTTGCATTGAAATTGAACTTTCTCACAGGGCACAGATTGTACTTGTTTGGTTGGATTAAGTCTTTTCTGGGTGTGAATGGGCCTTGTCACAGTGGCAGGGCACAGGGTTTGTCCACCCCCAGTAACATTCTGAAAGCAAAAACAAGAATCTTCTATGTAGATTTGGGCACAGCCCGTGGTGTGAATGACTTTACATGAGTGGAGGTCACAGTATTGATATTAACACTTTCTAAAAAGCATATGGATGAAATGGAAAGGAGGAATGTGTAAGGAAATGTCCTACTTACTGAATCTGACGCCTAGAGTGGAGAATTTTTTAGCACATGTATCTCTGTGTGAGAAAAAACATAATAATTGCTATTTTTTGTGTGTGCATTCCACTCATCAGAGATAAAGAGAGAGACAGACAGAGACCGAGATTAAGAGACAGAGAGCGAGAGCTCCCATCCACTCTCCAAATGCCTGCAATGGCTGGACTGGCCCCTGCGGAAGCTGAAAACCAGGAACTCTTGTCTAGGTCTCCAGTCTGAGTGGCAGGACCCCAAGTAGGTGGGCCATCATCTGCTGAATTAGTAGGAAGCTGGATTAAAAACACAGTAGCTAAGACTCAAACTAACACTCCCTCTCCTTTCTTTAGTTTTAAAATAAACACATCAATGATATAAGAAAATACATTTCAGCTTTGATAATTGCTAAGATCTAAATGTGCTATTTTTAAAGATCTATTTACACATATTTATAAAAGTAGAATCACAGAGATATTTCCCAACCATTGATTCACCCCCTTGACTGAGCCTGACTTGGATCTTTCAGGTGATCTTCCCAGTTGCCTTCCCAGACCACAAGCAAGGAGCTGGATTGGAAGTGGAGCAACCAGGACATGAACCAGTGCTCATAAGGGATACCAGTGTTGCAGGTGGTAGCTTTGCCTGCCATGCCCCAAAATGCCTGCCCCTGAATGTTTGTTTCACTTCAAAAAAATTCCTGATCCCCAGTGTGAAGGGATCAAGACGTGGAAGCTTTGAGGGTGACTGGATCATGAGGAATGTATATCATTACAAAGAGAAGCCTAGCTCCTTCCACCATGTGAGGACATAAACAGAAGGTGCTACTTGTCAGTGTCTCATCACACACGGAATGTGCCAGCACCTTGATCTTGGACTTTCCAGCCTCCAGATTCAAACACAATGCATTTCTGGTTTTTTGGGTTTT
The DNA here is from genome assembly GCF_017591425.1 of Ochotona curzoniae. Classification (NCBI taxonomy): domain Eukaryota; kingdom Metazoa; phylum Chordata; class Mammalia; order Lagomorpha; family Ochotonidae; genus Ochotona; species Ochotona curzoniae. The sequence goes on along the minus strand of NW_024465023.1, from coordinate 11,247,289 downwards.
TTTAAGCTACCCAGCCTATGCTATTTTATTACAAAAGTCCAAGCAGACTAAGACCACATACCACTGAAGTGCACTAAATTACACAAAACTCTTCACCATTGCAGTTTGTACTTTTTGTCCCTGCTTTAGATTTCCTTTTTAAAGAAAGTGATTTTTATTAGTTTCTTTTTTTAAGGAAACAAAATAAAACAGAATTCAGTGGCTGCTGCTTCCTTTTTTTTTTTTTTTTTAGCAGCTAACATCAACAAATTTTAAACATTCTTGATTCCTCTCATGATAACAGAAAAATTAGGGGGATAGAGAATATTGGGGGAACATTTTCACTGTGGGAAAAAATGCTATTATGTTTATTAAATTAATTAATTAATTAATTTTATGGTACAGTTCCAAAGGCTCTGGGATTTCCTCTCCCTCTCTCCCAAGAACCCCTTCTCCCACTGATTTTTTTCTATTTAATACAATAGTATAATCCTTCGAAAACAGTCACAAGTTCATCATTCTGCTATTTAAGTGTATCCTGACATTGTAGGTGTGGAGAATGGCAGAGCCCAGCATCATATTGTCAAGAGTTTCATTGGGTATCCATCTTTGATTTCGAAGTAGAAATGCATACACATTCTAAACAGTAGCAGAATGACAGAAGGAGCCAGCTCATGTTCTGCTGTTTCTGCTTTACAATTACTGTATTGGTATTATTTCTACTCCACTGTCGAACTTACACCATCACAGTAATCAGTGACAGCTGCCATGCCCACACTAGCTCTAATGATTTTCAACCATCACGAACTTGATCTCTAGACACACATGTACCTGAGTCCACATGTTGTGGGGGCTGAGTAGTTCTCCAAACTGACATGGACTACAATACTTGTAAGAAAATAAATAGTAACACTGAGCCCAATTGAAGCTCTTAACATGCTGTTACAAGGCAATTATAAACAGAGGATTTTTTTTTTTTTTAGATTTTAAGCATGTGCTGTGCAATGTAGCCATGAGCCACTTGTGACTATAAGGACAACGACATGCCAGATTCCAAACACTTTTTATGGGAAAATGTATAAAATACCTCAATAATAATCTATATTGTGTACATGCTCAAATGATACTAATTTTGATACTGTAAGCTAGATGAAGTAGATTGCTAAGATTAATATAGTATTTTTTTACTTTTTAAAATATGCTCCTAGGCAATTTAAAATAACATATGTGGCTTGAATTATAAAAGTATTTCACAAAGTTCATGGGAAATGGAGTTACAAAATAAGCTTATTTTGATAGAAAATTTTAATAGATTGCAGTTCTTCATAAAATATGTTTTTCGTGAATTTTTGAAGACCTCAGTATACATGATTCCAGAATTTTTCACAAAAAAGTATCTTTAAAAATTATTTTATTTAAAATAAATAAATAGAGTGAAAAAGAGAGAGAAAGAGAGAGAGAGAGATCTTCTATCCCCTAGCTCACTCCTCAAATAGCCAGGTCAGGTAGAAGGGTTGGGTCAGGCAGAAGCCAGGAACCTGGAATTCCATCTAAGTTTCATACATGACAGAAGGGGCCAAACACTTGGGTTATCTTTCATTGCTTTCCTAGGTGCATTAGCAGGGAGTTGAAGTGGAGCGGAACAGCTGGGACTTGAACCAGCACCCATTTTGGATGCTTGTGTTCCATGTGGCACCTTAACCCTAGAGAGTTACAATGCTGCCTCCAAGGCACAGCTCTTAAATCCATTTTTCATGAAAACTTTTGAATACTGTTGTGTTTGCACTGGACAGTGGTGCTATAAATCAACAAGAGACTTGAAGAGAAGGGAGGTGTGTGGGTATTTTATCACTCACAAGGCTTAAATTGGGAGTGTGAAGTGCAAATTGAAAGTCAATGGAATTTTAATAGAACCTTTAATATTAAAAAATTTAAATAAACATTTAATAAATAATAATAAATAAATTATAAATAAATATAAATAATAAATAAATTAATTAATAAAACATTTGAATAAACCTTTAATAAAGGTTTAATGGAACCTTTAATATTTTAAAATTTCCAACACATATTAGGTCTGCTTGTTATTTGCCCTTGAGGCCCAATGCCCAATTCCTCACTTGATACACCACTTCTTAGTCTATTTGGTGTTAGTGTAGCAAAATATCAAGGACTGAGTACATTGCCCAGAACAGATGACTTTGACTCATGGTCTTTGAAACTGAGAAGTCCAAGCTTTCTTTGATGGCCCTCTGATGGGGACCTCATGATGCATCATAGCCTGGAGGAGGGCATCATATGATAGCAATGCAAAGGAGAACAGTAAGTGGTATGTGGGCAAGAGGCTAACACTTGGCATGCAGTTACTTTCCCTCAATTCACTTTCATATTGACTGATAAAGTCCTGTGAGACCAAATCCATTGCTGTGTGATGGGTGTTAAATTCTTCTGGGATTGGTGCTCCCCTGGCTTAATTACTTCCCCCAAGCACCTTCTTAAAGATTGCATCATGTCAACACCACTATATTGAAGACCAAGTTCTCAGCTCATAAGCTGACATAGGTCAATCTACGTGTGCACAAATCAACAGAGCTGTGAAGCAAAGATTAACACAACTGAAAGGAGGAGTAGGAAAATCTATAACAGTTACAGTTGGAGATTTCAGTACTCAATAAAGAACTGGTAAAATGTTTAGGTGAACAATTAACAGTGATATACAAGAGTTTAACATACCATCAAACCAATATGATCTAAACAATGATTATAGAAAGTTCTATTCAATAACAGCAGAATATACTTTCTTTTAAGTGCCCATGAGATGTAGAACAAAATAATCCATGTCCTGGGCCATAAAACAAATGTTAAAAATGTAAAGGAGTTTGGGTCTGGTGCAGTGTCCTAAAGGCTAAAGTCCTCGCCTTGAACGCACCGGGATCCCATATGGGCGCTGGTTCTGATCCCAGCAGCTCCACTTCCCATCCAGCTCCCTGCTTGTGGCCTGAGAAAGCAGTCAAGGACGGCCCAAAGCCTTGGGACCCTGCACCTGTGTGGGAGACCTGGAGGAAGCTCCGGGCTCCTGGCTTCAGATCGATGCAGCACCAGCTGCTGCAGTCACAGGGGAAGTGAATCATCGGATGGAAGATCTTCCTCTCTGACTCCTCCTCTCGTATATCTGACTTTGCAATAAAAAAAAAAAATAAATCTTTAAAAAAATTTAAAGGAGTTGAAGTCACAGAGTATATATACTCTGACCACCAAAAAATAATCAAACTGGAAACCAATAAAAGATAAAAGGAATATATAGAAACATAAAAAAAGAGCATACATATTTTGAAATTCTTTATGGGTCAAAGAAAAAGTCTTAAAGAAAGCATAAAAGTGAATTGAATGAAAACATACATATCATCACCAAACTTTATGAAATGCCACTAAATCTGTTACAGAGAAGGACATTTTTACATTGGAATGAAATCTTTGCTTTGGAAAAGTGGAAAGGTCTCAAATGAGTCACCTAATCTCTACAAGAACCTTCATGAAGAACAGCAAAACAAATCTAAAAATGAGGCAGAGAGCAATAAAAATAAGAGCAGGAAGAGGTAAAATTGAAAACAGTAAAGCAATAGAGAAAAATCAATGAGCAGAGAGTTGTCTTCAAAAAGAGCAATAAAATTAATACATCTCTAGCAAGACTGACAAGGAACAAGCAAGAAGGAATAAATAACTAATAGCATAAATGAAACACAATATCACTTAGATTCTGCAGACATTAAAGGGATAATAAGAGAATACTATGAATAGCCTTACACACAAAAATGGGATGAAATGGGTTAAAACCTTAAAAATCACAAATTAGCATACCCTGCCCAATATGAGGTAGATTGAGTAGCCCGATAAGTATTGTAAATCTGTACCTTCATATCTCTGAGGAAAGCAATCCCCAGGCTCATGTGATTTGTACCAAAAGCAAATTCCAGGTGAATTCTAACATTTCTAAGAGAATCAAGAGGGGCAGGTCTTTGGTGAGCAGTGAAGATATCCACCCCCCATGTCCTACATAGAGCCTGGGTTGGATGCTCCCTTCTGGCTCCTGACTCTAGTTTCCTGTTGAAGCACATCCCGGGAGGCAGCAGGTAATGACTCAGGTTGTTAAGTTCCTGCTGTTTAGTCCCGGTGGTGTGGCCTAGTGGCTAAGGTCCTCGCTTTGAACCTGCTGGGATCCCATATGGTCACCGGTTGTAATCCTGGCAGCTCCACTTCCTCTCTATCTCTCCTTTGTAATCTCTCTGACTTTGTAATAAAAATAAAATAAATCTTTAAAAAAATAAAAAGTTTCTGCTGTTTACATGGAAGACCTAGATTGAGTTCCCAGCTCCTGGCTTCAATTGTTGCAGTCATCTGGGGAGTGAATCAGAAGATGGGAGATCGCTTTGTGTCTGTCTGTCTCTCTGTCCATCTCTGTCTTTCAATAAAAAAAAATCAATTACATGTTAAAATGTTTGTTTCAGAATGGTTTTAGGTTTACAAAACACAAATGGTGAAATAGTACACAGAATATTCACATATTGCACATTCCCCTGTTATTAGCATCTTACACTGATGTATGTCAGCAGCAACAACCCACACCCAGGTTCCCCTGTTATAAATTTCTCATATGCCATAGTTGCCAGTGAATGTACCCTGGTTTGCCCTGTGATTTTTTTTTCAATCCAAACTTCCTCTAGTCCTCCTCCACCCTCCCAGCCTCTAGTAACCAACATTCAGTATTCAGACTGGGGATTTTTTCCTCCACTCTTACAGCTGAGAGAGAACATACAGTATTTGTCTTCCTATGTCTGTGTCTGGCTTATTTCAATCCACATGATGCCCTCCAGTTACACCAATTTTGCTGCAAATGACAGGATTTCATTCTTTTTATGACTAAATAATATTCCATTGAGTATATATACAACATCTTTTCCAAAAAAAATATAACAAGAAATATTCCCGCAACTGATTTTGTGATATCAGTGTTACCCCAAGAGCAAAACTATAAAGAATGCAAACCTGTAGATTAATAACCCTCATGACTACAAGTACGGAAGTACTTAACAAAATATTAGCAAACGTAACTGAGCAACATATAAAAAGAATTACTCATTATGGGTTTATTCTACAGATAACAAAGTTGGTCCTATAAACACAAGGGAAATAAAATCAGTAGGTAGAAAATATCAGACCCAAGTGGTTTTGCAGTCACATTTTACCAGAGATTCAAGGAAGAAATGTTTCCTATACTGTAAAAATTCTTCCAGGGAATAAAAAAAAAAAAAAACCTCTTAAACTCTCTCCAACTTTCATGAGGCTAGTACTACCCTGACAGTAAACACAAACAAGAAAGGTACAACAGACAGTACAATCTCTCTCACCATCACAGATAGGAAAAACCCTATCCAAAATGTATGCAGACTGAATTCAGCAATGCACGGAACAGATAAACATCACAATAAAGCTATGCTTTATTCTAGGAAGGCAAAGTAAAATTAATTTTAGAAAGTCCATTATTTTTGTTCACCAATGCAGACAGAAAAAAAAAATCTTAACAGTTATGGTCAAAGCATTCAGTGTAATCAATGCCTGTTTGGAATAAAGTTGCCTAAAAATCTGGAACTAGAAGATAACCTTTTAAAAGTTCCAAATTCTCACTCATGTATAGATGTTAAAGAAGTTGATCCCATAGAATTAAAGAGTAGGATGGTGGTTAGTAGAGGATAGGCAGATTAGAGGAGGACAGAAAAAGGCTGGTAACAAGTACAGAAATACAAATGGATGGGAGGGAAAAGCTCTAGTATAGCACAGTAAAGTGATTGTGGTTGACAATAATTTACTGTATTTCAACCTAGCTAGAAAAAAAAAAAAGATTCTGAATATTCCCAGAACAAAGAAATGTTAGATATTTGAGGTGATAAATATCCTAATTACCTGATTTGATCATTACATATTATACGAATGGATCAAAAAATTCATACTGTATCCCATAAATATACACAATTATTATGTTTCAATTAAGAGACTTTGTGGGTTGGTATGGTGTTGTAATGGGTTAAGCTGCTGCCTGCAATGCCAACATCCCTAATTTGAGCCACTATGGGCCCTGGCTATTCTGTTTCCAATCCAGTTCCCTGCCAATGCACCTGAGAAATCAGCAGAACATGCCTCAAGTACCTGGGTCCCCTAACACCCATATGGGCATCCCAGGTGCAGTGTCTAGCTCCTGGTTCCAGCCTGGTTGAACTCCAACCATTGAAGCCACCCAGAGAATGAAATCACTGGATGGGAAATTTATGTGTCTATCTTATCTTCTTTCTGTGTCACTCTACCTTTTAAATAAACAGATAAAGAAATCTTCAAAAATGTTAAGTACCTTGGAAAAATAGGATCAATGTATTATTTGGTATTTCCTGAGTGCATTTTATAAGAGTTTAAGATACCTGCGCGTAGCTTTTGCAGAGTATACAATTCCTATGAACTTTTCAAAGACCCTTCATAAGTGTGGACTTCAAAATATATCACACCAAAATAATTATTTTAGTTCCATTTCCCACGAGCTTTTTGAAGCACCATGATAGAATGAGCAGTCAAGGGAATGATCCCTTAAGAAGGAGCTGTGGTGTGGACATGGTTTCAGTGCTCCACAGAAGTCCACATGTTAGAATCTTGGTCCCCAGTGTGGCTTTGTTAAGAGGTAGAGGTAATGGCACCTAGTGGGAGGTATTTAGATCATTGGGGGTGTGGCCCTCAAAAAGGATTGATACTGTCTTGGAGTGACTTCATTCTCAAAAGAAGCAGTAATATACAAGGAGCAAACCTGGCCACTCCCCTTGCTCTCCTGTCTTACCCCGTGATTGTTCCTTCTCACACCTGCTCCTACAGTGATGCTCTCAGACATAGTATGACGCTAGCCACAGGAACCATCACCAGAGACTAAAAGGATTGGGTTGCTTGATCTTGCCTCCAAAACTGTAAACGAAATCAACCTCTTCTTATAAAGTATTCACCTTCAGGTATTTCATTATCATAACAGACAATAAACTGACACACAAGAATTACCACCAACAGAAAAACAATTATTCCATCTAGGTGCACCTCATAATACTCAATTTGCAATAGACTCAAAATCTAAGCATCTCATTTCCAGAAATGCCACAGGGAAGCTTGCAAAGAAAGAAGAAGCAGTAAACTTTTCTCCTTGCACTGTTAACACTCCATCTTGACCAACGAAATTGAATATATAAAAGCTGAGGTGGGAGGAGGCTTTGTGATGGTGAAAGAGACGTATTTCAGAGCTGGATGTGGTTTGAAATGGTTGCAGATGTCATTACAACATGCTTTTGTGACACACAAGAAAAGAAAGAGAGTGCATTGTTCAAGGATATACTCATTGAGTTTGTATCCTATTAAATTGAAAAGACGACCCAGGTGAATTAAAAAAGAACACTTCAATTCACCATCTTTCACTGACATTGTAACAGCAGTGCAGGAGGAGACTACCTTACTCTTCAGTTCAGCATGTGCAACAGTCACTCAGAAGCTAATATTGTCTTTTCAAGAAATCAGGATGGCATTCTAAAGAGGTGTTTTCTGAGAAGACTGCTGCACATGGATGGAGCCATTGAAGCAATTTGCTGTGACAGTAAATGAGAAATCAAGTAATCTGTATTTCAATAAAGAAAATTTCTCTATGAGGGAAGGAAGACAAACACGCTAATAGGCATTGCACTGGGTTGAAATCCACTCTTGGCTCCATTCTTCACGAAAACCAGCTCATCGCTTCTCGGCCTTTTGGCTAAGATCAAGTGTTGAAAACTTTAGCTCACTTTTCAGCACTCTAGTTTGGATGGAATGGAAAATGTTGTGTCCGTTATGGGCAGAGATTTTTCCCCAGATCTATTCATACATATAGTCAAAAGCAAAAGAATGTTCACAAACTTTGAACTTGGTCTTGTATAAACAATGGCTGAAGTTAATAGCTATTATGCTCTGCCTCTAGTTATTTCTTTTTTCTAGAATCAAGCGTGCACATTTAGGATAAACTGCTTCCTCCCACAGTTCATACAAAGGTATGCTGCAGTGAAACCAGTCATACTTTGTGACCCTGTGACTCATGTAACCTCACAGCTTCCAATTCCCTTTGAAAAGGAACTGGACAGGAGCTATCTCCCTCAGCCGGCAAACAGGTGGCTCAACCTGAATGAAGCCTCCATCCTGTCTCACATGGATTAATTCAATAGGTGCCAACTGGCCTCCTTACTTCTATACTTAACTCTATACAGTTTGTTGTCAACACAGAAGTCAGACGGGCATATTATTTCTCCATGCAGAATACTCCAGTAGTTGTCCATCCCATATCTAAGTCAAAGTTTTTACTGTGACTCACAAAGCCCTATGTAATGTTTCACATCCCATTAGCTCCATGGCTTCATCTTCTATTATCCTCCTGTTCCATCTCAGACCTGTTAATGTTCTTGATACATGCCAAACACATGCCTTATCTCATGCCCTCTTGCACTTGCTGTTCTTTCCAATTTCAGTGCTCCTCCGAGATTACCTGCATAGCTCATCCCTTCTTTCCCTCTGCATTTCATTCAAATGTCATCTTCCTAGAGAGGCCTTGCCCAACTATTCTATTTCAATTGCAACATACATCCCAGCACTCCCTATAGCCCTACCATGCTTGCTTATTTTTGATAGTAGTTATCTAATGTAGCACCTTTTAGCATGATGTGAAATATTTCTCTTGACTTCAGTTCACTGTTTGAGTTTCCTAGAATGGAAACAGAGCTTATATCCTTGTTTTTCTTCCCCTGCTATTGTCAGCACCTGGAACCATGTCTGGCATGATTCTTCAGAGATACCTGTTTCATGAATCAGATGAATAAAACCTATGAAGGTGAGAGCTTGTAGCTGATGGGATCTTAGTCCAGTCTTGTGCACAAATTTGTGTGAAAGAGAGAGACAGAAACAGCAAAATCAGCATGCTTCACACTGATAGGGTCTACTTTTCTTGCTGTCCTCCCAGAAACCAGCTACATCCCTGCCCTCCTAGGATATGCTGCAGGAATCGATAAATCTGAAAATCTGCTCGACTCTGTGTTTTTTGTTGTTGTTGTTTTGGTTTGGTTTTTGGTTTCTTGGGGGGTTTTTTTTTGTTGTTGTTGTTGGTTTTTTTTTTTTTTTTTTTTTTTTTTTTGCTTTAGGTAGTTGGCTCAAGGCAAGCTTCTGGTGTTCACAGTCACAAGAGCTCTAACACATGCATGATCTTTATCTTTGCATAGACATATACAAGACAAATTCTCTTTCTTGGCCAAGCAAAAGGCCCTGAGCCATAGGCTCAGCTGCAGTTCTGCTTCGTTTTCCATGCTCAGCTTGTTCTGGTTTGGCAGTTGTAGTTGATTCTAGACTGCTGTTACCTCATTCGAAGTTATTGGAGATCTCTGTGCTCATCAACCTCGGGCAGAGCACAATGTGAAAGCCAGAGAGGGTGTGCTGCCTCCTGCCTTCTGATCTGTCCCATCCAGCCCTCTAACCACCCACACCCCCAAACACCTGATCTGTAAGCACTCACCTATTTGCTGGTGTTTTATCAGCTCCCCTATCTACCACAATTACCAGTAGCTTTATCCTGAATACTTGCAGTGGCATAGCATCTCATAAGGGTACTGGTTCGAGTCCTGGCTGCCCCACTTTCAATCTAGCTCCCTGATAATGCCCTGGGAAGGCAATAGGAGATGACCCAATGCTTTCATCCCCTGAAACCACATGGGAGGATCTGGAAAAGGCTCCTGGATCCCAGCTCAGACAGGCCCAGCTCTGGCTACTGTGGCCATTTGCAGAGTGAATCAACAGATGGAAGATCTCTCTGTCTCTCTCTGTAACTCCAGTTTTCAAGTAAAATAAAATAAAACTTTTCTAAAAAAAGGAAAGGGACAAAAAGAATAAAGAAACTAAGCATCTTATGACACATCAAGAATATTGTCATGACTCACCAGAGTGTCCCAATCTACCAGTTGGCAAATGGTAATTCAGAAATGTACTATATATGCTCTTCATTTTCCAAAATAGTCAGCCAGTCAAATGGAAAAAGAATTAAGAGACTTTAATAAACCTATTTATTCTCCTTAAAAGTAGAGTAAATATACATGCTCTTTTCATAGGCCTACTTAAATTTATTTGTTCATTAATTTACTTAATTTGAAAGAGAGATTGAAAGAGACAGAGATCTTTCATTCACTGGTTCACTCTCCAATTGCTCACAATAGCAGACTGGGAGACCCAATCCAGATCTCCTATCTGTTAGCAAGGACTCAACTGTTTAAGCCTTTCCATGATACTTCCTAGGGTAAACACCAGCAGGAAACAAGGACTGGAAGCAGAGCTAGTGTTCAAAACCAGATATGGGATGAAAGTATTCCAAGAGGGCCTCCCAAGTAGCATCTTAACTGCGGCATTCAACATCTGCCCAAACAGGCCTGTTTTGTAACTTGTAAAGCAGTAGGATGGCATACTCATTTGCCAGCATTTGCAGGAAAAGATCAATATTGTTATCCCATTACTCCTTTGCAATTGTAAACTGCATCTTGCAAGGTTTGAACCAAACATTGTGAGGTGTCAGGCCCTGAAGAAGCTCCCTGTCTGGAAAGAGAGACAGACACAAGTAAATACATACATAATAAGAGTGCCAAAGACACAGTAGGCACAGAATGTTTTGCAGATACTATAGAGAAAAACCTTGTTTTGAGAAGTACCAATAAAGCATCTTGGAAGACATCATGACTAGAGCTTTATCTTAAGGGGTGAATCACAGTTAACTCAACAAAGTATGGGAATGACATTGTGATAAAAGAGGCAGCATGTGCAAAGTTATGGGGACTATACACTCTTTAGTGCTTCTGGGTATAAAGGGAAGGCAAGAAGGACAGAAGGCCAGGAGAGTGGAGTACAGAGATAGGGCATAAGAAGATGTTTCAACTTTGGAGATATACCTTCTAGATCCTTCTGTAACACAGAACCTGGTTTCCCGCCCACAGGAGTGCTCTGACCCAACAATCCTCAACTGTCATCCCCTTCTGGGTCCATCCTAGCTACAGAAAGCCACCTGTCTTAAATCATATCACCCTGGAAAAAGTTCCACATCCAGTGACTGACTAGGATATGAAGGGCTGATCACCTTGGCCTAACTGAGGACAATCTTGAAGGGTGACCTAGCTTCAGAGCTACCTGTAGTGTAGGCCAAAGCTGCCTTTAGACTTGCATCATAGCTGTCACTTCTACTTCCACTCTCTGGCCACTTCTACTTCTTTCTCCTGCCTCCCACGGGTATTCATCCCCAGGTCTCTCCTCAAAAAACAGCCTGAATCCATTTCCCAGGAAAATCAACCTATGATATGGGCCATCAATATATGTCTAAAACCTTGAACTTTGAGCATTGCCGGGGTTTTAAATAATTTCTTTTTCAATACCACAGCATTATCACAATGTGTTCTCCTTGTAGAGTATGCTGCCAGGCCCCAGGGTCACCCTTTCACTTACCCTAGCAATCACAACTAAGAGATGCTTCATAACAAAGAAGTTCAACCCATTCTTCTTTTCTCCAGTAAAAGTGACTAGTATGTCTAAGGAGTTAAAAGTTTCCTTTTTTCAAAGATTTACTTATTTGAAAGTTGGAGTTATAGGGAGAGAGGGAGAGAGGGAGAGAGGGAGAGAGAGAGAGAGATTCTTTCCATCTGCTGGTTTACTCCCCAAGTGTTCACAACGGCCATGCTAAGCCAGGCCAAAGTCAGGAGCCAGAAACTTCATCCAGGTCTCCCACATGCCATCCTCTGCTATTTTCCCAAGATCATTGGCAGGGAACTAAATTGGAAGTGGAGCAACCAGGACATGACCCATTGCTCATACAGGATATCAGTATCACTGGCAGCAGTTTTATCTGCTGTCAACATTGACCCTGGAATTTTCCTTTCTATGGAACTTGACCCATGGCTCTGCCACACTCATCATCTTATCCATTCAAGAAAAGTGTCTTGATAGGAGCAGGCCTTTAGCCTAGTGTTGGAAATTCCTGCCTCCCATATCATAGTACTTAGATTTAATCCCTGGTTCCAGCTCCTATTTCAGTTTCTGTTCATACAGACTTTGGAAGGTAACAATGGTGGCTCAAAAAAATTGGGTTTCTGCCACCCACGTGGAAAACTTGAATTGACTTCCTGACTCCTAATTTTGGTCCTAGCTAGGTAGTCAGTGTGAACATTTGGGGAGGAAACCAGTGGATAGATTTTTGTCTGTTTCCCTCTATGATAAGGAAAGAAAATGAAAGAAAATAGAGGAAGGTAGGAAAGACAGACAGACTACAGCACTATGCTAACTTGGTTACATCTTGCCTCAGTGTCAACCTTTTAAGATTGTTTTAGAATTCTCTGTTATGTGCATAAAGAATTAGACTAAGATAAACTTGAGTCATAAGAACGGTGTACACCATTTGCCTTGGAATTGCTTAGCTGTTATCTGAATCCAAATACCCTAAGCGCACCTTTGTTTGCAGTTTGCTTTCCCATATGGTGCTTGCAGAGAGACAAGGCCAGCCGGAGGGCTGCCAGAACTCTGCAGTTACAGTTGCTACTGAGAATCTATAAATAGTCATTGCAAACTCCCTTATTTGTGGGATGCATTTATGAATCATGGGAAAAATGGAAATTCTCGATTCCAAAAACAAGCTGGGAAATTTTTGCCTCAAAATGGCATTCAGTTGAACACATTCAGTTTTTGTGCTGAACACTATGTGAGTACAAAGATAAGCATGCCATATTCCAACTTTTCCAAAGCCCAGAAGCAGATGAGACAAATAAAAGACTGATAGGATCAATAAAGATATAAGAAATGACAAAAGGAAAGAAGCAAGTGTAGGATGATCTTGAATTTGTGTAACCGCTGTGTTTCAAGCACTCTCTTTGTATTATCTCATTCTTTATAGCTCACAATAAACCTATTCCTGACATTTTTAAAGGTTTATTTATTTGTATGGCAGAGTTACAGAGAGATCTGGAGAAAGGGAGAGAGAGATCTTCCATCCACTGGGGCACTCCCAAATGGCCACAACAGAAAGGGGCAGGGTAAGACTGAAGCCAGGAGCTGGGAATGCCATCCAGGTCTCACACATGAGATCAGAGGCACAAGCACTTGTACCATCTTCTGCTGCTTTCCCAGTTGTATCAGCAGGGAGGTGGATGGGAAGTGAAGTGGCTGGGACTCAGAGCAGCACTCACATGGGATGCCTCTTTTGGTTGAGGAGAGAGGCTAAGGAGTTTTTGTCACATGGCTAAAATGTGGAAGAGGGGTCCCGGGCTACTGGATTCCCAAATGCCTGCTCTTTCCGGGTCAAGCTGCCAGCTCCCACAGCGCCATGCTGGAAGGATAAGACCACTGCTCACAAGTGCTTGAAGGGAGAGTGAGGCCTCTGAGAAGACGATTCAAGGCAAATCCCATGGCAGAAGGGACCTCTCAGTGAGGCCAGGGAGCAAAGATCAAGTTTAATCAGCAAAGGATCATAGGGAGGACGTTCTGGGTGGAGGACCTACGGAGTGTGTTTTATGTCAAGTGCCCTTCCTCCAAGCAGCTGAAGTTTGAGCTTCAAAAATTGTGCGATGGAATCTCCTTGGGAATCCACTCTGGTTAGGGCAGGGGTGGGGCGGGAGAGACTAGGATTTTGCAGAGAATGGTATTGGGTTTCAATACAGTCACACACTTACACTCACAGACACAGGTTCAGCCAATCCCATCAGTTAGTCTGAAGTTGGGACAACTTTACAGCATCAAGAGGGACGATATGGATCTTGGGTAAGGTAATTTTCAATAGCCAGAGAAATTGTCTGAGAGCAACTCATAGGAAAGCCATCATTCACCAGTACTCCCAGCAGTTGGGAGCATGACTATCTCAGTCCTGAAGAGGAAATTCTGGGTGACTTGCCACCAAGTCCATTGTAGTTCCCTGAGCTATGAGGCAGATGCGCTCAAATATGCAAGTGCAAGGGTAAGGAAAAGGATGAGGTTGTCATGTTGGGAGAGGTTGCTCATTGAAGAACAGGGTTTGTGTTCCGTTAGATAAGGAGAAAGGGTCATTAATTTGTGTAAATCAAGATCATAGCTAGAAGTTACACCGTCATAATGCATGGGGTATATGAGAATGAGAGCAATCTAGAAGAATAGCTAGTTGGTGTTGACGCCACGATCAAGGTGAAAACTGAATAGAGGAGGAGTCAACAGGTAGCAGCACTGGCAAGGGGAAGAAAGGAAAAAAAAGTATTGAGGACACACTAACACTACAGACATGGTATTTCCTACAAAAGACCTAGGAGATTGAAAGCCATTCCACAGAATACTACTTAGCTTTTCAATGTAAATTCTATCTTAATAGGGATTTTTGCTGTTTTTCCTACATCTAGAACAATGCCTAGCAAATAGCATGTGTTTGCACCAGTCAGCTTTTGCTGTGATCATGTTGAATCGCAAAAATCCCAAAATGCCGATGGCTTACAGCTACAAATATTTATTTTTTATGCATAGCTGCATAGCCAACTGTAACAACTCTGCTCCAGGCTGTGGGTCCAGGTCTGCTCCATGTGTCTTCCTGTGCCAGGAACCCTCCTGAAGAACATGGCAAACAGATTTTTCATTTAGTGGTAGGAAGGGGCCCAACAAGGCTAGCAGAATGTGTGATGTTTCTAAAAGCTTCTTCTAGGATCTGGCACACAAATGCTTCCACCAGCCCCATTCCATTGGCCTAACTAAGACCTACAAGCAAGCTGCAGATCAGTGGGCTGAGGAACACATTCCTCTGCTAGGAAGCTGGCGAAATTAGAGCTGATACTTGTTGAGCAACAATAAAACCCATAGTGGTGCTCAATAAATATTTGTTCAGTGGTTGTATAAATAAATACACATGTATATGATAGGGAAAGGCCCCAAGCAGAACCCATTAAGTGAAAAGGCAAGTTGCAAATCACTACATACACTATGATCCAAATTATAAACACGCACACCGAAAATAAAACATACACTGATATATGCACATATTTTTTCATAAATACATAGAGAAAGGGCTGGAAGTTTATACACCAAGCAGTTAGCCGTATAACTTCTGGAAAGAGAAGTTAAGATTGGGTGGGAATCAAAGGAAACATTTGTTTTTATATCATTTGAAATTTTCTATAAGAAGATATTTATGCTTGTATAATTGGTTTAAGCTGTTGTATAAAAGAAGAATAAAACAGTAAAATAAAATGAGGCAGTGGCCATTGTAAAGCTACTCTCATGGTCCAAACTGGAAAAATGTCAAAAGAGCAATTTGGAGGAAGGAAGTTAATGTCATGCTAAGAGTGACAAATTAATAACAAAATGTGCCCTAACTCTTATAATTGTTCAGTTACTGCTCTGACATTTAAAACAGATTACAACCTTTATGGTAAGTGCCTTTATCTAGCTTGTGAAATTATCATGAAATTACTTTGACAGTATCTTGCACTTACATTTTGTAAAAAAGGAACATTTACTTAACCTGTGTCATGCACCTAGTAGATACTCTGTATTTGTTGCACTTAACAAGCAAAAATTCCAGGGAGTTTATTAACAGTTTAACTCACTTCCAGTTCACATAGAACTATCAGGTCTTCTAAATGAAAAATAGTATCCTGTAAATTATATTCTTCAATAAGCTGTGGTATAAAATAAATTGTCCATCTACCTTTCCAGGCCTTCCTTTAGACCCCAGTGCTTTACCAGCACAGTCATGGATAGAACCTATCTGAAACTTTAACAAGTAAAATCTTAGAATTTCCTACTCAGGCAGTAATGGTCACTGTTCAGAATGAATATCTCAGCAACCACAAAAAGGATGAAAAGTTTGACGGCCAACAGGGATACGGCTTTTGGCGTAGCAGTTAAGACATCAACTGAGATTCCTGAGTGCCATAGTGAAGAGCCTGACTCTAAGTGCCCACTAATGCACACCTTAGAAGGCAATGGTGATGTCTGAAGTGGTTGGATTCCTGCCATTCATATAAGGTCATTCATTGAATTTCTGCGTTCCAGCTTCAGCCAATGGCTATTTTGGGTATTTGGGAGTGAATCAGCAGATACGAACACACACACACACACACACACACACACACACACACGAGTCCCTCTCTCTCAAGTAAATAAAACAGAATAAATAAATAAATGTTACTGATTTGTGGTACAAATGGAAGATCACTACTTGTGAAAATATCAGCTTAGCTGTTTTTAGAACATCAGAGTACATCAGAGTAAGCCCTCTCCTTAATGGTACTGAGGGACTCTGCAAAAACTCTCCTCATCAATAGATCAATATCTCATCAAAGATTTCATTCCAGTGCTGCCTTGTGGTTATTAGAGGCGTCCCCAATCACCAACCAATCTTGATTTCCCCTTGTATTAGTGAAGATACATTCTTTCAATTGGAAGATCTAGAAAATTAAAACTCAATGTGAGCACAAAAATGTCAGTGATTTTCTCATCCCTCAACCAAATACAATGGCCAGGGGAATGAAATGTGCTGATTGTCCAAGCTTGGGGTTTTTCATCTTCTTAGAGGATGAGGTCTACCTCCAAAACCCTAGGCTGAGAAAGGGCAGAGTTAATTAAGTAGAGAAATCTTTAAGATAAAAAGGCATAAAAACGAGAACCTTGGAGGATGTATATTATTAAATTCTTCACTCAGCCAGTATTGTCAATGGTAAGACATATGATTAAATTAATAATATGAAGGCATCTTCCAGAAACACATGGAAGTCTGCAATTTGAAAAAAAAAAAACCTCTATGCATTAATTTCAGAATTGTTTGCACCAAAATAAACTTACTTGTTTAGGTTTTTGGGGTTTTGTAGAGGAAGAGAGATAGGCAGGGAGAGAAAAAAAGAGAGAGAGAGAGAGAGATACTATCAGAGTACCCACAGGCTAGTAGTGCACTCTCTCCAAAGGCCTGGGGGATGAGACAAGAACTCCATCCACGTCTCTGACTCAGGTGGCCGAGATCCAAGCACTAGACTGCCTTTCAGAGTCCCATCAGCAGGAAGATGGAGTCATAGCCAGAGAGAGAGATCATACTAAGATAGTCCGGTTTATACCATGAGTGCCTTAACTAGCATCTGAAACACTAGATCAATATCCACCCTTAAACCTATCTGTCATTCTATGTTTGCATTAAATGTTTAAAGTACTCTCAAGTTTTACAGGGTCAAAACAAAACAACAACAACAACAACAACAAACTGTGCATAATTCTGAAACCATAAGAATCATCTGAATTTCAAACGTGAAAATATAAGGGTGCAAGAAAATTAAAAAGGAGTATCATCCCATTTCCCATATGAGAACATCAAGGCTCAGGAAGTTGATGTCACTTATTTCCAATGATACAGCTATATCTGGATATGGAGCCTGACATTGCATTCAGGTCTACTTGACTTCCACTCCCCAGACTGTGCCTCCAATGTAACAATTCCTGGGTTTCCTCATGCATAAACTGAAAAGGATAATGGGTACCTCCCAAGAATGTCTTAACAATTGAATGGCATTTAGGAAAGCTTGACTGTTGGGACCAGCATGCTGGTTTAACAGGTTTATTCTCTGCCTGCAATACTGCCATCCTATATGGGCACAGGTTCTAGTCCTGGCTGCTTCACTTCTGATCCATTTCCCTGCTAATGGCCTGGGGAGGCAGTAAAACATTTTTGCCTCAAGTCCTTGGGCCCCAGCACACATGTGGGAGACTTGAAGGAGACCTCTGTCTTTGGACTGGCTCAGCTCTAGCAGTTCTTTGTCTGTCTGCTTTTCTCTTTAAATCTGCCTTTCAAATATAAATTAATAAATCTTTAAAAAATCTGAGTATGTGGAGGTGGTTGGTGCTTATTTTTATAAAACAGTAAAACAACCATAGAAATGCACCTACTGTTTAGAAGAGAAGTTTGTGTGTGTGTGTGTGTGTGTGCGTGTGTGCGTGTGTGTGTGTGTGTGTGTGTGTGTGTGTGTGTGTGCGCTTTTGTGTGTGGGGGGGTGGTAGATGATAATGATGCGGGTGTGGGCAGGGCTTGATAAGATAGCAACCAAGCCTCCTTTAACTTAAGGTGACTTCTTCCTTGAGCAACAGCTTCTTAGAAAAACCCACTGGAGAGGTCAGCTCAAAGATGTGGAAAATCCATATTATACATTTGTCCATTGACTGAGCTTGAGGTGCCAGGCACCACAGTAAGGTTGTTCAAAGAGCCAAGAATTTCTACCCAGTCTTATCAAGATTAAACAACATTTCTCTCCAATTATTTTGATAAAAATCAATCTTTTTATTAAAATGTTTAAACACAACTAAATATCAAGGCCAAGAAAAAAAAAAAAGATAACCTCTCCAAGCTGAAGTTAGTGTACATTCTGAATCAGTTATGTGTTTTTTTTCTCCATCCCCTTAACCATCACTATCCCTAAACCCCTTCATTTATTCCCATGCTCCACTGGAAAAGGGTGAATGCTCATCTGCTCATTCCAGGTCAAAAGCCTTTCCATATTACAGTTATGGCCTCTCAACCGGCTTGATCTGTATTATTTGCTGAGATTATATTTCTTTACAGTCATCTCCTAACTTGTCTTTATTTTTTTTTTAAGATTTATCTATTAGAATGGCAGAGTGATAGAGAGGAAGTGACAGAGAAATCTCCCACCGACTAGTTTCATTGTGTAAATGCTTGGACCAGGCAGGACTGAGCCAAGCCAAAGCGAGAAGTCAGGGACTCCACCTAAGCCTCTTATACGAGTGGCAGGAACTTGGGCCATTATTTGCTACCTCCCAGGCACATTAGCAGGAAGCTGGGTCAGAAGCAGAAATAGGAATCCATCGTAAGCACTCTTACATGGGATCCCAGGCAACAGTTTAATCCTCGGTGTTTATAACTGTTTATTTGAGAGAGAGATCCCATCTGCTGATGCTGGTTCACTCTCCAAATGCCCACAACAGTTGGTGCTGGGCCAAAGCCAGGAGCCAGGAGCTTAATCCAGGTTTCCTTTGTGGATTTCAGGAACCTAATCATTTGATCCATCATTGCTGCCTCCCAGGATCTGCATTCGCAGGAAGCTGGAGTCAAGACGTTAGAGCTGAGTATGAAACCCAAGCACTCTCATATGGGATACAAATACTTTAAACAGCACCTAATTGCCTATCTCATTATAATCTTTAATACTGAATTTTTAAAACCCATTTGCATTATTATACTCAAAACAGAAAAATGAACTTTTTTTTTTTTTTAATTTGAAAGCCATATGGTGTTTGTGGCAAAGTGAGTGAAGGCACCAATTAAAACGCCAGCATCCCACGTGAGGATTGGTTCAAGTCCTGGTTGTTATGCTTCCAATACAAGCCCCTGCTAATATGCCTGTGAAAGCAGAGGAAGATGGTCAAAGTGGTTGATCCCTGCCACCCATGTGGGAGATCTAAAACGAGTTGCCCCTTGCTTCAGCCTGACCCAGTCCATCCCATTGTAGTCATTTGGGGGAGTGAACTAGCAAACGAAAGAACTCTCTGCTGTCTCTTTCTCTGTCTCTCCCTTTCTCTATCACTCCGTCTTTCAGGTAAATAATCTTAAAAAGAAAAAAGAGAGCAGGAGCCATGTGTGACAGATTGCTAAGCACAATATGTATCTCTGTTTTTCATTGGTCAGCTCACACTATGGTATATCAGGCTTTCTTTATGGCAGGTATCTATACTGCTTTCTAAGGGCTGTTGTACCAAATTGACCATAAATCTAGGGGCCAGCTGGACCATGATCCATGTCCAGGTTGTGGGGGTGAATTCATTCTTGCTTCTTTAAGCTTCCGTAAGCTCCAAACACGCCCTACTAATGGAATCAATCTCTACCTCTCCTTTCACGTGGCCGTCCACTACACTTTTGTTCTGTGTTGCCCCTCTTTTTCTAAGGGTACTTGTCACTGCATTTAGGCTCTATCAGGTCAATCCAAAATAATTCCATTCTGAAATCTTCAACTTTGATTAAAACTGCATAGATCCCCTTGCCAAACAAGGCATCAGGGCTAAGGACTTTTATGTATCGTTTCAGGGGGACTATATTCAGAGGTATCACCTTTAATCTAACAGCTGTTTATATCCCACAATTAATTGCTTCCCTCTACTTACTTTTTTGTACTTCTGTGTATTTTTTGCAAGCACATAATTACTATAAAATGAACTAAGAGTACACATTGTAATTTTTTTAAATCTTTGACAGAAACATCTAGATTTAAAGAGAAAGCTCCTACCTTCGGGCTCATTCCCCAAATTCCCACAGCATCTAGGACTGGACCAGATTAAGTCAGGATCTCAATCACCTTTGACTCCCAGGGTCTCCATCAGCAGGAAGCTGAAGTGAGGAGCCAGAGCTGGGAACCATGGGACTCCAAGGGCATGTCAACATGGGATCTGGACACTTTAAGTAGCATCCTAACTACTAAGCCAAATGCCTGCCCCCTGCCCCATGCAAACATACTTTAAATGCATAATTATTTAACGTTACCTACTTTCCAATGCTTGAACATTTATGTCTTCTCAGGTGCTCCCAGCCACACTGTGCAGTGGGTGTTAACAAACCTTATCACTTCAGAGACATATACAATCTGAGTTTTAGAGACTTGTCCAAAATCTTGTGTTGGCCTTTCCAAAATTACCATCTTTCTACATCAAATAACAAAGAGTGATTTTTCCCCCCATCATAAATATACAAAAGTCACAGTTACCTTAGTACTAATCTTGACAGAAGTGAGAAAAGCTGAACTCATATGCCACTATAGATTCCTATGTTTATTTTTTAAAGATTCATTTATTTTTATTGGAAAGTCAGATTTACAGAAAGAAGAAGAGACAGAGAGAAAGATCTTTCATCCACTGGTTCACTCCCCAAATGGCCTCAATGGCCAGAGCTGAGCCAATCCAAAGCCAGGATCCAGGAGCTTCTTCCAGGTCTGCCACACAGGTGTAGGGTCCCAAGACTTTGGGTCATCCCAGGCCACAAGCAGAGAGATGAATAGGAAGTGCGGAGAGTCAGGACATGAACCAGCACCCATATGGGATCCCAGTGCTTGCAAGGTAAGGATTTAGCCATTGACCCATCCTGCCGGGACCCCAGACTCCTGTGTTAAAATTTTGGCGCTACAGTGATGGCAGTAGAAGGCAGTGATTTGATCCTCATGATTTGGATTAGTACTTCTATCTAAAAGGCCTCAGAATGCTAGCTAGTCCCTTCTGTTGCCTGAGAACACACAAAGAAGATAACCATCTGAAAACCAGGAGGCTGGCTCCTAGCCGACAACTTATCTGCCAGCACCTTGCACTTACCAGCATCCGGAACTGTGAGAAATAAATTTCTCCGATTTCTAAGCCACTGATTTATGGTATTTGGCTATAGTTGCCTGAACAGACCAAGATAACCCGCTAGCATTGTGTCTTTAGGACTTCATTAGCTTACTCAATAGGAGGTACGTAACGCATATTTAAAAACCATTTAGATGTTGTCATCCGGTCAAAACATAACTCTGATCTCCTGCAGCTCATTCTGATATAGTTATCTGTCCAGGCCTGGGACAGGATAGTCTTTGTACTGTTCTCATGAGTATTTTCCTTTTCTTCTGAAATCAAGGAGGATTTATCCCCAGGAGCTGGGACTACCAGAAAAACTATGGAAGCCCGGAGCCCTCAACGTGGTAGACTCAGTTTAGAAAAATGACTTCCTGAAGGGTATCCAAAGAGAATCACTTTGCAAAATGCATGATAGATTTGTTTCTCTCTTTTAGAAGGACTTTGAGTGCAGGAAAGGTGGAATTAGAACAGAACGTAACAATGATTTCTTCCCATGAACCTTGGGGGAAAAATATACAATGGCTGTGAGCAGTGTAACCTTTGGACTGCTCTGGAATGCGCTATTCTTTCCAAGTGGGCAAACCCTTGATGGTGTTGATTCGGGTTTGTGTTTGTCTCTAATAACAAAAGGGAAGTGGGAGTTTTCTGGGGCAGGCTGCCAAAGCATTCATCTACAGATGTGGTAGGCTTGTGTGCTTATTTTGAGCTGTGTAAGTTATTCCTGTTTAACTGCTCATATTGACTTTACAGAAGCAAACAGTACCTATGTGAAAAGTTAAATGCATCATGGGGGATATTTGGAGATAATTGTACAAGTCTCTCATTTAGAAGAAAATAATAATTCTAATTTCAGTCATACCCAATGTCCACGGAACAAATCAAAAATCCAGAGATAAAATATAGCACCTGCTGGGGCCTTTGAGAGGATCATAAATTATGAGAAGGAAGTTCCTTCAGTCGATATGATGCAACGTACATCTTTTCGTGCTGTGTGTTCTTTGGCTATCTCTCCCTTCCCCTCCTTCTCCTTTCCCTCTCCCTCTTTCACCTAGAAGCCCAGAGGCTCTGCAATCTTGCTCAGCCTGCACTCGTCACATGCATGATGCCATACCCTAGGACACTTTCAAGAAGCAAATATGAACTCCTAAACACAAGAAACTGGTTATTATCAAAACCTGCAAATCCAAGAAATTTTCTATAAGAAACACAAGCAAGCTGAACAGAAATCCAGTTGCACCGACAACCTGGTTTGAAAGTGGTTCCTGTAGACTCCTAGGAACCATGACATCCTTGGGATGCCCTACCCATACCCTCTGTCCTGAGCCAGTACAGTCATTCTGGTGTGCCAGAAACGACGGCTGCTGAGAGCTCGCATTTGCCCTCTCATTGCTGTTGATCAAATGGAGGCATCTAGCAAGGGAAATGGCACTACTTCACTATCCCCAGGCATTCCAAAGCTAATGACTTTTCAACTGTGAAGTGCAAAAGCCACGCACCTGTCCTCAGAGTGGAACCATTTGTGGGGTGCAATTTAGCTCCAGAATTGCCTTTAGGGTCTGGCTGGAACAAGTCTCCAGGTGAGATCACCTCCTCTCTGAATTACTTTCCTCTGTTTCATCCTCTTTCCCTCGCTCCCACTCTCCTGACAACATTCCCTCAATAAATCACTTACCCAGGATCCTTGCCTCAGTGGCCATTTAGTCTAGCTAAGACGTGGGTTAAGATACCCATGTGCCCTATCAGAGTGCATAGGTTGAATACGTGGACCCACTCCTGACTTCAGGTTCGTGCTGACATGGACTTTGGGCAGCAGGGCAGCAAGGTAGGGAGAGAAGGAGTGCTGAGGGCAACAAGCGATGACTCAAAAACTTTGATTTCTACCACTCTTATGGGAAACTCAAACTGTGTTCCTGGCCCAGGCCAGCCCTGGTTGGGAAGTGAACCAACTGGTTAAGACTTCTCCATCTGTCTCTTTCTCTGACTCTGCTGCTGCTTCTCAAGTTTTAAAAAAAAAATCGAATCCCTGTCTCTGGTTCTGCTTCTAGAAGTTTGATGTTCTTTGCAATGCCCCATCTAAAGGACCTTCTCTCTGACCTCTGACTTCTACCTCAGCTCAGGTTCTCTGTCACCATATGCCTTATGACTAGTAATCCTCTGGTTAAAGTTTCTATCTCTTTAAAGTCTAATAATACTAAACTCTTCCCCTAGGTCCACGTTCTCATGATTTCCCAACCAGGCAAATGTTCTTTCTTCCTAACCAATCTTCCTAACTTTGGCTCTATTGGCTACCTGCTGGCATTTTTTTTCCTGAAAGGTGGATACAATCATCCTACTTCATCTTCAACACAAGTCTCCTCAGCTATCATATTATTATCACAGTAATAACATAATCACCCCTTATTCATATACCATGCCTTTGGATTTCATTATCTCCTCCTGTGGAGTGAAAATGCAACAATATTTTGATTTCTCCTTTTGCTGTTAGGAAGAATATGGAGTCTCTTGAAGGGTAATGTCACAGCGCCAGTCACCCAAGGTTACACAGCTGGTCATGGGTAGAGCTGGACAGAGTTCTAGCTGATACTGAAGTCAGGCTCTTAATCTCATCGCTAAAGTCACCTCTCAGTAAAATCCAGACTGTGCGTTCTGGCTTTCAAAACCCTCTGTGGACAGGACCCAAAGTTGTCTGAATCTGTCTCCCTCAATTCCCCAGCTATACCAGACATCTTGCCATTCCTTAGACACACTTTGACCATCCCTGTGTCCTAATCCTGCTATTTTATCTGAATCAAAGTCCCTTTGACCACCCTTCTACCTGACACATCATTGTGGCATAGCATCTTCCAGGAATGGCTATAACCACATCTCTTATTCCACTTTCTCTTCCACAATGTGACCTTTCTCCCACTTAGGGGTGGGGCCTATGATTCATTCGTTTGTATCTGGGCTGCTCATTGTGGCTCTTAACACCGGTAGAATATGGCAGAAATGTTATGTGAGTTCCAAGGTTAGGTCACAAAAGTTCATTACAAGTTTTGCATGAGACCACCATACCAGAAGAGATGCTCATAGACACTCCAATTGGCTGTCTAGTTGAGCTTCCAACAACAGTCAATGTTGTCAGCACCAACCCTGTGAACGTGCCTTCTTGAATGCTCAGCCACTGCCACATTCAGATAACCATAGCACCAGTTGTCCTTGGTTGTAACTGCTTAAGAGACCCCAAGCAACAACTGTTCAGCTGAAACCTTCTTGAATCCCTGAACACAAAATGGGGAGCAAACTAAAATAATTACTTAGAAGCACTACGCTTGGCAGCAGATTGCTGGACAACCACGGCAATTATGACTGTTCCACAATCTTCCAATGCTTAAATAACTGCTAGTTTCTATAGCAAGCCCTTCTACTAGGAATTACTGCCTATCTCGTCTAAACAATCTCAGCCACTAGCTTCTCCAACCTGTGACTTATGGTACTTGGCTTTATCATCATTCATTGCTGTTTCTCTCCAATCCACACATCTTGGGAGTAGGAACAGCATAATATTGATATCTGTTAATCCTTGCATTGCATAACCATGAACCCTGTGCCTGGTACCAGGTGGATCCCCAGTAAATTTTTGTTATCCTGAATCAAACCAAAGGAATAAATGTTGTCTTGGTCTCCATTAACCACCAGAGAGCCTGTGGGCCTCATATATCAACAGCCTTTTCGTGCAAGCAAGACCCAAGCAAGAGTAGAAGTTGCCAATGAAAGAATAAAAACTCACTCATGAAATAGTAGAGGTAGTGAGGAAATACAATGTCATGTTGGAGAGACTGGGTTCCACCAGCAGGATGTGAATGTTAGCTTTGCCATTTGTTAGCTACATGACCTTGGTGAGTTACTGCTCATCCCAGAACCTCAGTTACCCTCTCCATAAAATGAATGAACAGTGCCCACCTCCTAGAGCTGTCCTGAGGAGAAAATGAGGTAACTGTGTGGAGCACTTAATTTGAAGCTACCTCAATAAATGGTAGCTATTTATGTCACAGGTAGTACATGTGCATTAAAAACTCCAGGACACCATCAATTTCACAGTTGCATTCTTTTCCACACAATGATCTGGCACATAAATAACGACAAGCTATTTGTAAGGCTCCCTTTAAATACATTCACAGCCCATAAGTCATTCTTCCACAGACCATTTGTCCTTATGGGTTTGAAGAAAAAAGAAAATATGATCACCAAACTCATAGATCACAGGACCAAAAGCTACTGTGCCACAAGGTTCCCCTCTGTGCTAATTACCTGTGTGCAGGAGCAGGTCTCTTAACACTCTTTTGTCTCTGACATAGTAATCTGAAAAAGAAGGGAATCATAGAGCAGGTTTAATTGTCAGCTTCTGCTTTGACAATAGTGACCTCAAGTTATTGTCATGGTGTCTTAAACCACAGATAATGCTTCTTTGGAATGCTAGATGAGGTAAGATCCCAAAACTGCAATATAAAAGCACTATGTGGCCATCACTAAATAATGCACAATTCCCATGATACAACATCTACATTGCTGTATTCCAGGAGGTGTCATTCACATATGTAATGGCTGGCCTCCACGTGACAGCCTAGATCCTGCTGAACACTGCATGTGCTGCGTGTGCTGCTATACAGTCTGCCTTCTCCACTGCAGCTTGGGAGGAAATCACTAGCACACTTCATTCCCCATCTGTATTTGTAAATACTCTAAAGTGTAGGCACCAAAAGGTCTTTTATTTTGGGAAAGAAGATAAATAATTTGTGCAAAGACCACTCCACAAAATATAAAATATAGTCCAAAATGATTATGTCACATGAAAGGCTCAAAACTGACCTGGTTTTCTTATTTTTTCTTCCCAAGCAAACTTTTTTCAACATTAACTTTTCTTAAGCAAAGATGCCAATTTTCTTTTATATATATATAAAAAAAATCAGTCCTGGCACGGTGGCCTAGCAGGCCTAACAGCTAAAGTCCTCACCTTGAACACACCGGGATCCCATATGGGCGCCAGTTCTAATCCTGGCAGCTCCACTTCCCATCCAGCTCCCTGCTTGTGGCCTGGGAAAGCTGTGGAGGACGGGCCAAAGCCTTGGGACCCTGCACCCATGTGGGAGACCTGGAAGAAGTTCCTGGTTCCTGGCTTCAGATCGGCATAACATCAGCTGTTGTGCTCACTTGGAGAGTGAATCATCGGACAGAAGATCTTCCTCTCTGTTTCTCCTCCTCTCTGTATATCTGACTTTACATTAAAAATAAATAAATCTTTAAAAAAAATCTTCCTCCACAAAACAAATAAGCAAACAATCTTGCTCACAATCCTACCCATGATACATCAACATTTATGAGTAGGCAGCAATGGGGAATATGAAATATAAAAAGCGGAAAAAATCTGAAACTGGGAACAATTCTTGGCTTCATCCTTAATGTCTGCCCTTTGCACTCTGTGTAGATTCCTTTGGGTTGTTTAGCTAATACAGAGCCATTGGTGTGTTATTGAGCTGGACCACACTCAAACCCAACGCAATGTGAGCATATTATGGAACCTTGTAGCATTTAAGGAATGCTTATTTAGGTCCATCCTAATCCCTTTTGCTCAAGCATTTCTATTTTATTTTTTGAAATATTTATTCACTTACTTGGAAGGCAGAATTAGAGAGACACAGAGAGAGACGGGAGGGAGGAAGAAAGCGGGGGCAGATCTTTTACCTGTTGATACACATCCCAAATAGCTGCAAAAATCAGGGCTGGTCCAGTGCAAAGTTAGGAGCCCAGAGCTTCATTTGGGTCTGCTACATGTGTGGCAGGGACCCAAGTACTTGGGCCATGTTCTGCCGCCTTAACAGGTGTGTTTTTAAAGGAAGTTGGATTGCAAGCACTGTAGCCAGGACTCAAACAATGCTCCAGTAGGGGATGCTGGCATTGCATGCAACAGCTAAGCACCTAGCACCATTAGGTCAGCCCTTTTATGTCATCCTCCATATAAATAGGAAATAATCTCAGCACAAAAACTCTTTGCTGTTTGGGGAAACCAGTCATTTATCCAGGGCCCAGGCTGTAGGATTTCTAAGCCTTTGTCAGAAGCAAACATACTGCTGCCCATGTGGTCTGACTTTCTTTCATTCATCAAGCCCCAACATGAACTGGAGGTCTAGGCAGTGGGGGGAGGGGTAACATTCTAGGTCTGTTAGTGTGGAAGGATTTGGAGCAAGGCAATGTGAAGAAGCGGGGGCAAGTGGAGCTGCTGGTGCTTAAACTCCAGGACCCTTCTACCATGCCTCGTTCTTCTGTCCCAGACATACTTCTTCACTGTGGAAACATCTTATCACAATTTATGAGAACTCTCCAATGAGTCGTGATAAATACAATTCCTACTAGTTCCTTATAAATCTGTATAGAGCCCTTACCAGGGACCAAATGCATTGAATCTTCATAAAAACTTTGCAAAGAAATTGTTCTTATTGTGTTATTGAAAATGAAATGGAGACTTAGACACACACTCACTGGACTAGAAGGTAGATCTAGGAGTGGATCCCAAGTCTGTGTGATCCCAATGTCTTCAGCAGGTTGCCTCAGTTGGAAAAGAGGCACAGGACAGAGAAGAAACAGGGAGATAGGACAGGAATCCACAGATAAGTTGAATTTATAATTAAAGTAAAATAAATTTGTAGAAGGTGGCCAGCTACTGGCATGTAGATGGGGGAAACACGTGGCAGTGCCCCAGTCATTCAACAGGATGGGACCTTTATAGTCTAAGGATTCGGGGATGTTTGGAGGGGTGGGGGAATTCACAGAGATTGGGAAGTGGGCAAAACGGAGGTCTCTTTTGGTTTTTCCTTTCTGGGGCTTAGGTGGGTGGAAAGGAACACAAAGGGAAGAGTTGGGGAACAATGCAAGATACAGATTAGGCTGGTCTTTTGCAATGCTGGGGGGACTGTCTCTGTTTACTATGTGGGAGCTATATGGTTGAGACTTTTGCCCTTGCCCCATCAACTTCTAGCTCATGTAAAGCAGGCAGAATTGGATGGCAATGTCTCAACCCAGAAGCAGACTCTCCTTATGAGTCTCAAAGACTTTCCTTTCATGCTTCCTCAAGACTTAACAGAGAGAGAGAGAGGGAGGGGGGGCACACACTCTTTAGGTCTCATTATATCCTAAATAAGCCATTCTTAACTTTTCCCTTTACCCATGGCCCTTCTCTCTATCTGCTTTTCAGTACTCCTTGGCACCCACAGTAAGTGGAAGGGCCATGTGATCTGTGTTTAGTGACTGTTAAAATGGAAACATAACTAAATTTAAGTAAACATGTGCCCACATTTCAGGAAACAAACAAGGGGATGGGGGTGACATGGCAATACTGAACCAAAATGCATCACCACCAAAACAAGATACTGCCCATAGTCATTGCTTCAATACTACTTGATGAATTATTCTGAAAGATTTTTGCTAACACTTTCTCGTATTGCGAGGATGAGTCTAAATTGGCACCACCTTTATGGAGGAAGGGCAACTGAGCTTTATCAAGGACATTTGTACATGTCCCACATGTCTATGTCACTGATCTTGGAGCATCCTCCCTGGAGGCAGAAACTGAGATAGGGATTCTATCTGAGTGACTCCCTGAAGGAAAGTTCCCAGGTGAAGCCTACAGGGGAGCAAGAAGCAGAGCATGGCAGGAGGAGCTAGGGCAAGGTATGCTCTCACAAGTCTAGCTTCTGCAAAGAGCTCCTGTATGACACCTGTACCACATGAATTGTCCCTCCCACAGATGAGGAGGTTCAGCTGTTATACCCATGAATTCTTCTTGTGATAGGAAAGAGACACAGGGGCCAACATGTTGGCATAGCAGGCTAAGCCTCTGCCTCTAGTGCTGGTGTCCCATACACATGCCAGTGCATGTCTCAGCTGTTCCACTTCCCATCCAGCTCCCTGTTTATGACCTGAGAAAGCAGCAGATGCTAGCCCAAGTCCTTGGGACCCTGCATTCACTTGGGAGACCCAGAAGAAGCTCCAGGCTCCTGGCTTCATGGACATTTGGGGAGTGAACTAACAGGTGTAAAATCTCTTTGTCTTTTCTTCTCTCTATATAACTCTGACTTTCCAATAAAAATAAATAAATCTTTAGAAGGCAGGAAAGAAGAAATGAAGGAAGGGAGAGAAAGAAAAGAACAAAGGAAAAGAAAAAAGAAAGAAAGAAAGAGAAAAAGAAAGAGAAATTAGGAATTCACAGCCAAATCAAATCTGTTATACAAAAGAAATTCACAGAGGGTGACAAACAGCTGGCATGTAGATTGAAGGAACACATGGTAACAGCCCAGTCTTTCAGCAAATTGAGCCTTTTATAGCTTGTATGTCTCGGAGTGTTCAGAGCAGTTGGGCGCATTCAGAAACATGGAGGAGTAGGCAAAACTAAGGTAGCTTTTCTTAGACATTTTAACCTTGGTAAGTCTTGCTCAATTAGAGGACAAGTGGTTGGATAGGAATGCAGAAGGTAGGATTGGGAAGAATATAAGACAGGTCTTTTGAAATGCAGTGCAAGAATCTCTGAAGGGACCAGTTCTGTTCACTGTCTAGGAGTTCTAGTGGTTGTAGAACCAGAATGGCTGAGGCTTGAGTCCTTGCTCCATCATATGGGCCAGTGCTCTCCCCAGGAGGGTATGTAACTTTCAAGACATCTCCAGGCCATGGAGTAACTATCAGCTGATAGCAACTACCTAGAAAGGAAAGCGAGTATCAGCTTCTTGTCAGCAACAATTGCAGCAGCTGATGGGCACACCACATCTGGGCCGTATACCCACAGCACATACCACCACCATCCAGAAATTCCCCAGTTAGTCAACTATTCCTCAGATATGCTGGCACACATGCTAAGTGATGCATGTCCAAGTTTGTTCGCAGCTGTATTATTTATTATAGGAAAAGACCTATCAATGAGCAACTGGTTAATTACAATATGGTACATTCATACAACGGAAAACAGCTAGATAGGATAAGAAGAAAGGCACTTTCTGTGTATGGATATGGGATGACTTTGAATTTATACTCTTACATGAAAAAAGTCAGACACAAAATACAATATGTATACCATACTAATACATGTGTTTTTACAAATGTATCTTATGCATGCATATATTTATTTGCTTGTTTTTTGAGTTAACCCTCAAAGGACAGGCAAGAAACTAGAATCACTGTGGTTGGAAGACAGAGTGGAAGGGGCATTTTCCACGGATATCACTTTGTGGATTTTGTAGTATATATTATAATCCCTTCGTGCTGTGATAACAAAATACCTTAAAGCAGGCAATTGATTCATAATAGAAATTTATTTCTTATAGTTCAGAGGATGTGAAGTTCAAGTCAAAGCATTGGCAGAGTCAGTGCCTGCTGAATTAGCTTCAAAGATGGTATCACTTGCCGTGTGCCCACAAAGGGACAAACTTGCCCTATCAAGCCCCCGTTTTGAAAAAAAAAATCATTTTTGCTTCAAAGGCAGAGAGAAAAAGAGAGAGAGAGAGAGAATTTCATCTGCTGGTTCATTTCCCAAATGTCCACAATGGCCAGAGCTGAGCCCAGCTAAATCCAGGAGTCTGAAACTTAATCTGGTTCTTCTACATGGGCAGCAGTGACCCAAACACTTGAACCAGCATCTGCTGCTTTTTAGGGTGCACCTTAGCAGGCAGCAGGAATCACAAGTGCATCTGGGAGCTTTATAAGGACATTCATCTTATCCATGCTAGCCTAATCACCTCCCAAAGTCCCCGAACATTAATGCCACCATCTTTGGGGTTTAGCTCCAACTTATGGATTTTTGAGAAATATAAACATTCAAATCATACCACTTTGTGAACATCTTACATATTCAAATGAAATAGATTACGGATGGAGATAGATAGATAGATAGATAGATAGATAGATAGATAGATAGCAAAATAACTAATTAATTTGTCCTAAGATTCAGCCAGGAGTTTTTGCTACTCCTTTGACAAGAGAAGTAAAACCAAAAGGAAACTTTAAAATCCAACTGTCAGGGTGGGCCTTTGGCCTAGTGGCTAAGGCGCTTCTTGGGATGCCTTCATCCCATATTAGAATATGTGGGTTTGTGTCAGCTCTCATCCCAATTCCAACTTCCTGCTACTGTGCACCCTGGTAGGGAGTGGATGATGGCTCAGGTAATTTCAGTACCTGTCACTCTTGTGGGAGACCTGGATTGAGTGCTTGGTTTCTGGCTTCAGCCTCAGCTATTGCAAGCATTTTGGGGAGGGAGAGAATCACTGAACAGCAATGCTTTCTCTCCTCAACTTAAAAAAAAAAGTTTTCCTATTAAGACATTCATTGATTTACTTCCTAAATGGCCGCAACAGCCAGGTCTGAGACAGGCTGAAGCTACAAACTCTGTGCTGGTCTCCCACACAGGTGTCAGGGGCCCAGGTGTTTGCACCATTATCTGATGCTTCCCAGATATGTTAGCAGGGAGCTGGATAGTAAACAGAGTAGCCAAGGCTTGAACTGACACTCCACTTTGGGATGCTGATGTTGCAGGTAGAAGCTTAGCCACTGCACCATAGCATCAGCCCCTACAGTCAGTTCATTATTGGTATGATTGCACATATGGGACTCAGAATAGATTTGACCCAAACCAATGTACTGAACAGACAAAGTGGCAGCCCACACACTTCAGTCTCCAACACAGGACCACCATAAGTACTTAGAAGATGTCTGTAAACATCCATGGTGCATAATGAAAGGCAAAGCTAGTTTCAGCGGGAGCCCTCTCCGAACCATGAATCATACGTATTTGTCACAGAACCTCACCAAATACAGCCAGTTTCAGGGTTAATTATGATATATGGGAAAGAAAAAGCTGTCAGGTGTTCTGTGTCAAGCTATTTTATGATCTTGCCATTTGTGCCTACGAAGGAACTGCAGCATTTCTGAGTTTTTATGAGTATTGAACAGTACATACCTTTTGAAACTAACATTTGAGGGGATGAATTTTTGTCATTTTTGTCTTTTGACAAAAGAACCAAAACCCATTGACCTTTAGTACAGGGCGTGTGAGTCTAGATCATCAACATTATTATTGCAGTGATATTGTCCATAGACGTGAAGTTGAACATTTAGATAAAAGCAAATGCTGCCATCTTTTATCGTATGACTGAAAGAAGAAAATTCCAAAAGGACAGCAAATGAAAAAGAAAAAGCTCCACTGAAGCACGTTGCAGTATGAGATGCTCCATCAGCAAGCCTGAGGATTGTGTAACCACTGAGACAATCTTCTCCCCGGTCCAGTAAATGGCATTAGCAGGCAGAGCTTAGAGAATGCACATAATGCGTCTTTGATACATTTTGAAAAGCATAGAGTTAACACAAGCAAGTCTTTCCAGGTTTGTAATGTCCACAAAAGATTTTGCATATTCAGTGAAGAGGTTTGAAAAAAAGTGGGATGAGGCCAGTGCTGTGGCATAGTGAGTAAAGCAACAGCCTGTGATGTCAGCATCCCATGTATGTGTCAGTTCGTTTTGTGACAACTCCACTTCTCTACTTCTCACCCAGCTACCTGGATATGACCTGAGGAAGCAGCAACAGTTGGATTAAGTGCTTGGATCCATGCACTCAGGAGAGAGCAAGGAAGAAGCTTTAAGCTCCTGGCTTTGGCCTAACAGCCTTACCCATTGTGGCCATTTGAGGAAGGAAGTAGCAGATGGAAGGGGTGCGTGTGTGTGCATGTGTGTGTGTGTCCTTCTCTCTCTGTAATTATTTCAAATGAATGTTTTAAAAATAAAAAAATATTTTTAATAGGAAAGAAAGAAGATACGATAACTTTTTAAGTGGGAGGCATCAGCCCCTTTCTTCAGGTCCTTGTACAAATGGCGAATGACTTAGGAGACAGGAGAGGCAAAGTCTTTCTGCCTTCTGTGGCCTAGCTGGGAACACAGCTATCATCCCTGTCCCAGTGCTGAGCAGATAAGCTGGAGCAAACAAAGGCATTCTCCAATGGACCTGCGACTGTTGCTGAAGGATTGTTCTATTTTAATAATATAGGGGGAAACAGTGTGGGGATGAGGGCATGGGAGGGTGGAGGGGGAAATCTTTGAACCTATAGAACTGTATCATAAAAAAACAAAAATTTAAAAAAAAAAGAAGAAGACACTCTCAATGGTAAGACACAGCACAAAAGTCAAGGGATAGAATCAATGGGAGGTGGCTAAGGATTGGAGTGGGGTCAGTTTGTTCTGGAAAGCCAAAGTTAAGAGGGAAAACAGCCCATGCTAAGACATTGTAAGACACTGGAGATCACCTTCTCAGTCACAGGCCAGAATGCAAGGGGTTCTTGTCTTTTTGCTCAAGGAGTTCCAGCTCTGCCTTTGGCTAACAGAGACATGGGTCTGGATCATGGAGAGAAAACTTCGAGATCATTTGGTTCAGTCACTATGTCTTTGGGAGAAGTCATCTTGGCTCCAAATACACAGCTGTGTTCTCTTCAAAGGTCCCCAAGTTTAACTGTCAGTTGTTAATTTCCCTTGATCATTGTCAACTTCCACTGTATCCTCTGCTCGCTCTCACTTTCTGAGAGCTCCAAGAGTCTGGAATTATCTGTGATTTTACACTTAGTGGTCTCACGGCCAAGTGCCACAGCTTCCTAAACTTCTCAAGTTTCCACTTGGCTGTAAAGAATGAGACGATTGGATCCTTCCTGAGGCCTTGGTAATTGCAATTTCCTAATAGAGAACCTGTGCACCAGTCCAATGCTGAAAGCATGTCAGCATTTTGCCAGTCCTAGCCCCCAGCCTATACTCCCCCAGTTCAACATTCACGTGAACCTCATTTGGATTTTTTTTAACTTACACTAGCTCCAATGGGCTTTGGATACTTGCAATCAAAAGAGATATGGTCAATTATTGCGCCTCTTCAGGCACCCCTTAGCCCACCGTGCTGTGACTCTGGTGCCAGTAGTACCTGGCATAGTAGTACCTGGCACCTTTAGGGGTTGCCATTCCCAGAATCCCCATTTTAAAGTAGAAATCCTGGCTTCCATTGGCCAGCAGGTGAGTTTGAGTTTGTACAACTATCTCTACCAAAGGGTTTGGTGAGAAAACAAGACCACTACACAAGGGTACTTCCAAAAGTTTATTGAAAGTACTTCCCAGCCAGCTTCCTGCTTGTAGTCTGCTTGTGGTCTGGGAAACCTAGAAGAAGCTTTTGGCTCCTGGTTTCAGATTGGCTCACCTCTGGCTGTTGTGGCCACTAGGGGACTGAACCAATGGATGTAGAATCTTTCTCTCTGCATCTCCTTCTCTCTGCATATCTGCCTTTCAAAAAAAATTAAGTAAACACATTTTTAAAAGCTATTGTGGATTTCAAAGCTTTCACACCAAAATAAACATATTTCAATTCCACTTTCCATGAACTTTCCACATCCTCACATTTCTAGCAGAACACAAAGGAAATAGAAAAGGAACCAAATCCCCACAAATAGTGAGAGATGACTATATTTTTAAGTTTTTTATTGTTGTTCCATAATGTTGACTTCACCTGTCTTGAATAGATGGAAGCTTAACCTGCTATGCCACAACCCAGCAAATACCACCCCTCCCCATCCTGTATATGTGAAATCATCTCTAGATCACCTCTAACGTCTCAAAAATATAAATACACATTGTGATATATTTGGGGGTAAGGGGGTAAACACAAAGGAAGATGTCTGTACATATTCAGTTGATAGGATTTTTTCAGTCCATGGTTGGTTGAATCTTAGGATGTAAAAGGCTGATTGCAACTATGCTTGAGATGTTCTGGGAAATCAGTAAAGGCATAATATCCATCCAAAGACAGCAGTGCTCCTTCCTCTATCCTTGGGGTTCTGACCACCAGCAACCAGCCCCTCTGTGCTGGGCCACACTTGCAGACACCATACCTCACCTTCTTAAGGCCACCAATCCTACCCATGGTTACTCCCTAGCCTTTGGGGACTTCATTTGATCAAGATCCTAACAATCCAACTTCTCTCTTCTCTGGGCTTGATAACCACCTATCACTAGGCTCCCAATACCACCATTTTTTGTCAGACACAGTTTTTGCAGTTTGTTTTCCTGTTCCCTGGGGTACTCTTTTGAAAAAGTTAATAGCCTTGGGCCCGGCACAGTGGCGCAAATGGTTAAGGTCCTCGCCTTGCACGCCCGGGATCCCATATGGGCGCCGGTTCTAATCCCGGCAGCCCCTCTTCCCTTCCAGCTCCCTGCCTGTGGCCCGGGAAGGCAGTCGAGGACAGCCCAAAGCTTTGGGACCCTGCACCCACGTGGGAGACCCGGAAGAGGCTCCTGGCTTCGGATCGGCATAGTATCGGCCGTTGCGCTCACTTGGGGAGTGAATCATCGGATGGAAGATCTTCCTCTCTGTCTCTCCTCTCTGTATATCCACCTTTCCAATAAAAATAATAATAAAATATAAAATATAAAAAATAATAATAATAATAATAATAAATTTTTTAAAAAAAGTTAATAGCATTTATTTCTCAGAGTAATATTAGATGTGTAGAAAAAAGGTAGTAATTGTAAGGTACATAAACTTCCCAAATGGTCTCTCTCTTGCTATTACCATTCTGCACCACCAGAGTAATTCACTTGTTATGATCTATGAACTTGCCTTCAATGACCCACCATTACCACCCAAAGTCTGGAGGGTGCCTTCAGATTCACTCTTCATGTGTTATGTTCTATAGGTCTTGGGAAATGCATAATGGCCTGTATCCAGCATTGCACTGTCACACAGAGTGATTTCATTGCCCTAAAATCCCTCTGCGCTCTGCTTGCTCACCCCACCATCCTCTTACCCTGGCTATCACTGATTTTTGACTGTCACTATAATTATCCATTTTTCAGAATGTCATATAGTGTATAGGAGTTCAAATTTGTGGCTTTCACTTAGTAATATGTTTTGAAGAGTCCTTCATGTCTTTTTATGACTTGATAGAACATATTTTTTAGCACTGAACAGCATTCTATTGTGCCATGGTTTATTCATTTATGTAAGAAAAACACCTTGTGGTTTCAATATTTAAAGCAATGATGAATAAATATGCTAAAAATATTTGTGTGTTAGTTTTTTAGTGTGTGCAAATATTCAGTGCACTTAGGTAAATAACTAGGAGCATGATAAAAGTATGAATGGTCTTATAAAAACTGTGAAACTATCTTCTGAAGTGGCTATGCTAATTTTGCATTCCTATGAATAATGAATTAAAATTCTAGGGTCTCCAAATCCTTTCAAGCAGTTGGTGTTGCCACTATTTTGGATTTTTTTCTATTCTAATGGATATGTAGTGGTATCTCGTTGTTTTAATACGTAATCCCTTTCTGATATGTTATAAAGACCATTCTTCACATATGTGTATTTTCCATCTGTATGTCTTCTTGGATGACATGCCTGTTCAGGTCTTTTGCTCATCTTGTAATTGAGTTGTCTATATAAATAAATGTTTGTTTTTTAAACAAATGGTTTTTAAAAAGCCGGATCTCCAAACACTCCCAGGAAATTAACCCTTGGCCAGCATGCTGCCTCCACACAACTTGATTTGGAATTTCCCCTTTCTTGACTTTCACAAGATTTTTTGATGTGTAAACATGGACTAGAAAACTACAGAGGTCACAGTTGGTGGACTTATTTCAGAGCCAGTGAGGCGACATTTGCAACCCATGTGATGTTGTAGTATTTGTAGCAAAGAAGACATCTAGTAGCAACTGCTGAGGCCTGTCTGTAGTCCCGTCAGAGCTCCACAGGGTCCAGTTTGCCTTTTTCCTTTTGAATCCCACATTTTCACAGAAATACGGACAACAACAAGGTGACTGGATAAAACAGCACTGAGACTCTTGCGTTGTAGTAAATCAATCTCTTTGATTATACAGCAAATGCTGCCCAGAATTTTTCTGCCCAGAGCTAATGAAGAATGTGCAGGAATAAGTAGAAGATCTTCAGCTTGGAAACAAAGGTAGGAAGAATCATAGGAAAAAACAAACACAGGATTTGATATATATGGGTGTTGGGAATGCTGAGTTTGAGTCTTTCCTCGGCTAATTTGGTCTTGAAGTGTGTGATAGCCTGGCTCCTGTGCCTTTAACCACAAAGTAGAAGCTGTAGACACAACAAACATCAAAATCAGACGATGGTTCTAGTAGAAAAAAAAAGAAGGATCTCTGTAAAAGAATTTGAATGAAAGTGGTGAAAGAATAAAAAAAAAAAAGAGAGAGAGAAACACTTTGGACAAGAAGAAATGAGCAAGGGCTCATTTTCCATACCTCTTCTCACAGCTCTTAGTGCTGGAAAGAATTAAAAACGCCCTTGGAGCTCTGAGTAATAAAAAGATGTCTGAGATCCTTCAGAAAGATAAATAGGCCCAGTAAAAATGGGGACAAGGAGCACATACCTAAGGGAATCCGACAGCATCTCTCCCACCACTTGCTCTTGACCTTGCACTCTGCTTCTGAGAATAATGTTTCAAGCAGCCACAGCCTTGGTCTCTTGCACAGATCTGAACTTGAAGTAGCAGGTCAGTGGGTCTCCAGCAGGAAGCCCTTCTGTGATGTGGATGATGAAAGAGATTCCCATGGAGTGGGATTAGGAATTCTGAGCTATCTTCCATCCCCCAAAGGCTGCCAGTGCCCAAAGGAGAAGCTCATTCCAAAGCTGGTTCAGGTTGCCACAGGTGTGAAAGAGAGCAAGCATGGGAAGATTCTTTCTCTGACATCCTAACAGTGCCCTAGTGGACCTAGAAGGTGCACATTTGGAAGCTGAGCTGCCAGAGCTGTCCCAAGACCCATAGCCATCTTGCTTCATGCCTGCCCTGCAGCACGGATGACCTGGTCAGACTTGCTCAAAAGCTTCATTTTCGTGAGCCACAAGGTGGTGGTGGAGAGGAGGAGGGGTGTCTACAGAAATATAAAGAGCCATTGGCAAGGCAGTGCCAGAGCAGATGGTCACACACCAGGATGAGTGCCAGGCATGGAGATAAGCAGAGATGCTGGCAGCACAAGACAACAAGGAACAGAAAGGACAGGTTCGTTCTCATAAGGAAGACGACTAGGAGAGCAGACCTGGAAGAGATTTCAATGGAAGGAGGACATCAGGGAAATCCTATTTGGTGGCGAAGGGCTGAGGACTGGAGACAATAAGAAAACTACAGCCTGTCTGCATGGAAGTTTGCCTATTACCCAAATACCAATTCTCTAACACAAAACATACCCGAAATCCAGGTTTCTGTGTGAGCAGAGCAGACCACTTCATGGGTCCCTGACATCAGCACTGACAGTAGTGGCCAGAGTTCTCCGGAGACACAGAGCCCACAGGCTGTGCAAGAGATGATTTAATAAAGGGGTTGGTTCCCATGATCACAGAGGCTTAAGGATGTCTCGAGAGGCATTCAAAAGCTACAAAATCAAAGAAACTGGTAGCATGGCTCAGTCCAAGCTTGGAGGCCTCAGCATCGGGGAAGCTGGAAGGACAAAGAACTGAGAGCTTCCAGGAAACTTCTAGTAATAGTCCTGTAGCTCTAAGACCAAAGAACCTGGAGTTCTGCTGGTCAAGGGCAAGAATATAAGGGCGTCCTGCTCTGAAAGAGGGAGAGAGAGAACAGGAGTATGAAGCCAGCACCAGTGTGGTGCAGCACTGGCAGCCTATATAAGCACTGGTAAGTCCCAGCTACTCCACTTCATATCCAGCTCCCTGCTAATGTTCCTTGGAAGGCAATGAAAGATGGCTCACAAGTGCTTGGGATATTGGCCACCCCTGTGGGAAACCTGAATGGAGTTTCAGATCCTGACTTAGTCTTGGCTCAGCCCTAGACATTGTGGACATTTGGAGAATGAACCAGCAGGTCAAACAGAACATTCTCTCTCTCTCTTTCTCTCTCTCTCCCCTTCCCTCCTTCCTCTTTCTATAACTTTATATTTCAAATAAAATAAATGTATTTAAAACAAAACAAAATAACATGAATCCCTTTTGCTCCACCTTCTCCAAGCATTTGGGGAATCTTACAAGGCTTTCCCCAAGGCATTGTAGGGAGCTGGATCTGAAGCAAAGCAGTCTGGATTTGATCCAGCATCTACATGGGATGCTGGCATCACAGGCAGTGGCTCTACCTACTATACCACAATGACAGGCTCCATACAATCAACATTTTGAAATGTGCTGAGTTACCTTGGTATTTATTTGGAATGCCTCATAGAGACTCATACTGCAAGGGCCATTTCTAGCCACAAAGAGCTCCAGTGACTGATCATGGTGTCCATCCTATCCTTACTGCTTCGTGTGTTCAACAGGGCAAAACCCTGGCCAGAAGCCATGGCTGGGAGACCTTGCCTTGTCTCTTGAAAAATAGATGAAGAACACTTAATGCACACTCATGGCAGGATGGGGCAATTGTACCATTGAACATGACAATGAAGCTCTTTTAGAGAAACGACTTTTATATAGTCACCTATTACAAGACAACTATGATAGGAGTTTTAAAAGCATTTTTTTTTGAGCACAGTTTTCACCAAGGCCATTAAGTACATTGAGTAGAATGAGTAGAATGGAACTGTTCCTGCCATGTTATATTATAGGAAGACAGAATTCTAATGCATTTACAGCAGTGAAGCATTAGATAATTCACCTCCATTTCAGCACTTAGAGCACTCCTCAAAGACCTTTGTGAAAAAGACATGCCTCTTTCTCAGACACAGCCAGTTTTACTCACTTGAGCTTTTCACAGCTGGATTCTGTAAGTCTGTAATATCCGGACTTGAAGGTCATTTTGTTACAGGAATTTGGAAATGGTGCTTTGTTTCGTGACAGTGAAGAATTAACGATGCAGACAATAAGGGTGTGTGCTGGGGGGTGGGGGAAAGGGAGAAGATGAACAAAGTGACATTTTTATTGTTTGATTTTATAGAGAATTATAAAGCATTGAGGATCAAAACCTCAGTTACCCAGCAGGAGTCCCCAAGGCAGAGATCCATCAATGTCTGAGTATTGGGAGAATATCGATTGCTCAATTCTTTCACATAGTTTTAGTAAGTCAAGAGTTGATTGGTTCTTTTGTTCCTATGTCTCTTAGGTGGTGAGCATGCTTACATGAAGAAGCATAACCTTGAGGCCAGCATGATGGTTCAATTAGCTAATCCTCTGTTTACAAGTGCCAGCATCCTATATGGGTGCCAGTTCATGTCCCGGCTGCTCTATTTCCCATCCAGATCTCTGCTTGTGGTCTGGGAAAGCAGAAGAGGGTGGCCCAAGATTGGGGACCCTATACCCATGTGTTAGGCCTGGAAGAAGTTCTTGGCTCCTGGTTTGGATTAGCTCAGCTCCAGCCTTTGTGGCCATCTGAAGAACGAACCAGAAAATGGAAAAATCTTTCTGTCTCTCCTCTGTAAATCCGCTTTTGCAATAAAAATAATTTTTTGAAGTGGTCATAGGGACTTTGCAGTGAGCATCTGGCCATCAACAGCCTCTGGGAGAGAATGTAGAGGAAGGAGGAAGGCCCCCTTGTGGGCAGCTCTGGCTGCTTCTGTTGTCCAGACCTGGAGTTCTGTCTGGACAGGCCTTCTCCCCTTTCCACAGCTCGTGAACAATGTCACATCCAGTGTCTCTCCTAGGAAGCCCTCCAGGTTCCTCTGGTTCTGTTAAGTCCTTTCCCTGCATTTCTGGGAGAAGAAGGTGGAAGGGGAGCTACTAGATGGTTCTGTTTCAGCTTTGTTTGGGCTCAGCCCTGGCCATCTGGGAAGTGAACCAGTTGTTGGAAGAGCTTTCTCTGTCTCTCTTTCTCTCTGTGAATCAGGATTTCCAATAAAAATAAACAAATCTTTAAAAAACAAAAACCAAAAACAGGTATCACCTTGCTTACACGTTGGGAAATGCGAGAGTTATAAACATGTTCCCTCACCTTCGGGCTTTTCATTTTCACAGGGCAAGACCTTTTGTCTAATCAGCGGAGTATAAACACTGGGTTCCTCATTCTCACAGGGGCTCTTTCCGTCAAACTTCCAACTCCTCCCAACTTAATCTCGCAAAAACAAATGTGTAATCCTACCAGAGATTTTCAGAATGTGATATTGTGTTTAGGAAGGAAGGAGGGAAGGAAAAGAAAGGAGGGGAAAGGAAAGGAAAGAAAGAAGGGAGGCGGGGGGGAAGAGGGAATTTGACCATCCTTTGGCCCTAGTTCCTAAGAGACAAACTCTAAACTCTTTGTTTGAAAAATAATCAAAGTAATTGATCTTATAAACAGAATATAAAAATACAAATATGACAGTATTATATGTAGAAAATAGCATATGGCAAAATGCAATAAGTATTTCTAATGCATATTATCCATAAATCAGAAATACAATAGTTTTTTTATTTAAAAAGAAAGGAGAAAGAGAGTTTCCATCCAATGGTTCCTTCTCAAATGCCTGCAGGAGCCAGTGCACACCCAGGCCAATTCCAGAAGCCTGGAACACAATCCAGACTTCTCACCTGAACGGAAAGTATTGAGGCACCTCCAATATCGCCTGCTGCCTCCCAGGGTGCACACCAGCTAAGAGCTGGGTTCAGAATTGGAGTTGAAACTAAACCTCTAGCTCTGTGGTCCCAGATGTGGGTGTCCTGAGTGGTGGATTAATTATTGTGCAAATGCTCACCCTATAAATTAGAAACATAAAAGAATTTTCATCTCTAAGTCATATTGTATTATATGTTAATAAAAATAGTGAAGACTTTCACCCTACAAGGAAGAAGAAAAGGGCAAAGATGACCATTCTATTAAACATTGTCCTAGATTCTAGTACAATACAGGAACAAAAAAAGAGGGGGATATCAGAAATAAAGAAGTAAGAATAATTCTAGGCAACAGGACATGATTGGGCTCAGTGTGATAACCCAATGGCTAAATCCTCAACCTTGCAAGCACTGGCATCCCATATGGGCACTAGTTTGTGTTCTGGCTGTTCCACTTCCCTCCCTGCTTGTGGCCTGGGAAAGCATTAGAGGATCGCCCAAAGCCTTGGAACCCTGCACCCACATGTGAGACCTGGCTCCTGGCTTTGAATTAGCTCTGGCCCTTGCAGCTACTTGGGGAGTGAACCAGCAGATGGAAGATCTTTCTCTCTGTCTCTCCTTCTCTTCATAAATCTGATCCACCTTTCCAATAAAAACAAATAAATCTTCAGGGGAAAAAAAGGACATGGTTGTTTAAAAAGAAAATCCCAACAAAACAATTTGGAAAATGTGTTAGGTTTGTGTCCGTGTATCTCACTGCATCTCAGAGATGCTTGAATAGCACCCAGCCTAGAAGTCAGTCTATTTTTCCAGGGTGAAGCACAGGTGTGTTTGTTGTTCAGGAGACTGGAAATGGCATTGCCCTCTGAGGCCAAGGATAGACAAGGTCTGCTAGCAGTCCCTTAAAAGAATGCAATTTCCTAAGCTCAGGGTTCTTGGCCTGTGACACAAACCTACTCTGTGAACAGCATCTCCCCAAGTTACTTGGCTTTCACTCATGGGCTTCAGGGGCCCAGCAGAGTCACTGAGAACATGAAGCTCCCACGGCCTACCAGGTAATAAATATGAAGGCCCTTTGTCTCAGACCCAGAACTCCTGGCTCTTCTGTTAGCATCCACAGAACTGTGGGAGGCAAACATGATGACTTGTAAGCAAGAGAAAAATCTCAACTCCTTCACGGGGCTGGCCAAATAGCTACTGTACTGATGTGTGAATTTAGCACCTTCACAGAATTCAAGGCCACTAGTTCTAGTTACAAATCAAATGCATGTGTATCTGCACAGAAGTAGCAAACATCCAGAAAATTTGATTTAGTGGAGCAGCATTGTGATGAACTTCAAACTTCTTGAAACTTCTCAAGTGATAAAAATGTCTTTACTACTCATGCTGGACCCCCTACTCCAGACAATGCCCTACCCCCATAATTTAAGCTAACAGGGATCTCAGGGTGCAGGCTGATCATTTTGGAAAACCTAATCATGTGATTAGAAAGCTGGCACTGGGAACAACGTGATGGCATAGCAGGCTAATTTTCTACCTGCAGTGCTAGCATCACATGTGAATGCTGGTTCCTATTCTGCTGTTCCACTTCCTATCTATCTCCCTGTTTATGACCTGGGGAAGCAGTAAAGGATGGCCTAAAGCCTTGGGAACCTGGAGGAAGCTCCTGACTCCTTGCTGAGGATCAGTTCAGCTTGGGCCACTAAAGCTATTTGGGGAATGAACTGGAAAATGGAGGATCTTCTTCTCTGTCTCTCCTTCTGTCCATAAATCTACCTTTAAAATGAAGAAATGAATAAATAAATAAATATTTTAAAAACAAAAAGAAAGGGAAATGAAAATAAAGGAAAAGAAATGAAAGAAAAATGGAAGGCAAGGGAAGAGATGGGAAAGGAAGGGAAGGAAAAAAGGAAAGAAGGCTGGATTACGTACGTCACATTTTCTGCATGAGCTCTGGGAGAAGAAGGCTAGAAGTTGAATTCAGTCCACAGACAATAATTCTATCAATCACATCTGTATAATGAAGCTCCAGTAAAAACCTTGGCAGAGCTTCCTGGGTTAGCAATACTTCCACACCCACGGCTCTTAATTGACAGTGCCAAGGGGAATTACATGTCTGAGGGCATAGAGGCTTCACCTATAGAAACTACCCCAGTCCAAGATTCTTCCCCACGTGACTCTTCTAATTTACATCATTAACCTGTGTGTGTATCAGATTTCAGTGAACTTTGTGAGTCTTCTTAGCAAACAATTGCAACTGAAAGCTGAACTTGCACTTGATGTCAAAAATCTTGGGCCTCTCTCTTTTCTGCAGCTCAGACTTTCAAATAAATACTTTAAAAAAGAATTTTTAAAAAGGTAAAGATAAAGCCATCACTTATGACACTGGCATTCCACAAGGTCTGACTGATTCCTGACTGCTCCACTTCTGCTCCAGCTCACATGGGAGATCTGGAAGACGGTCCTGACTCCTGATTTGGACCAGCCCAGATCCAGCTATAGCAACCAGTTAGGGAGTGAACCAACAGATGGGAGATCTCTCTCTCTCTCATTCATCCTATAATTCTGCACTGCCAATATTTCAAAAAAAATAAATATAATACTTTGTGGCCAAATGGGCCAAACTAGAGACCATTATGCTAAGGGAAATGAGCCAATCCCAAAAGGTCAGATATCATATGTTTCTCAGGATCCCATATGTGTGCTGGTTTGTATCCCGACTACTCCACTTCCCACCCAGCTCCCTGATTGTGGCCTGGGAAAGCAGTAGGGTATGGTCCAAAGCCTTGGGAGTCTGCATCTGTGTGGGAGACCTGGAAGAAACTCCTGGTTCCTGGCTTCAGATCAGCTCAGTTCTGGCCATTGTGACCGCTTGGAGAGTGA
Organism: Ochotona curzoniae; assembly: GCF_017591425.1. NCBI lineage: Eukaryota > Metazoa > Chordata > Mammalia > Lagomorpha > Ochotonidae > Ochotona > Ochotona curzoniae. Next base: position 11,202,472 of record NW_024465023.1, on the reverse strand, counting down.
ACCATCAAATGGAGGATCTTTCTCTCTGTCTCTTCTTCTCTATAAAATCTGCCTTTCCAATAAAAATAAATGCATCTTTAAAAATTTTTTAAAACGGAAAAAGGATTTTTCTTTTGTTCTTTCATGTATACCTAACATTGTTAAGACTTTTTCTTAAATGTATTCCAGTTTCCATTTGTATTTTATTGACAATGCATTTGATCTGGGAATACACATTGGAAGCAGGCAAGCACTGTCTTATTTATCATGACACTTCTTAGATACTATCTAACATCTTTCATTATCATAACTGACTTAGAATGGGCCAAGGCATATTTCTCAAATTTTGCTGTTAGTTTCAGGTGAACAATATTTAAAAACTCAATACATTTTTGTAAAAAAAAAAAATCAATCCAATTTCAGAGGTACATGTGAGATGCCACCAAATGTAAGTGAGTTTGATTAATGCTTTTATGAATAATCATCACATAATTACTCAGATTTATCACTTTAAATTAGATAAAAATTCTTTACAGCAAAAGGTTTCTACTAACGTGAAACTGTTGATTTTTGTTCTCAGTTTGAACTGCACCATATTATGACTTGCAAAACTAGTCCCTCTTTGTGCTAATTATCCAAAGGTAAGCTCAAAGTGTCATTTCATTTAACTACAAAGTTCAACTTAACTGAAAAATCCCAAAGTTCATTGTCAAAGGCCAAATGCAATTCAGAAGTTCTGAATTTCTTCAGTTCTAGTAGGGCAATTCTTACCATGATGATCATTTTATCAGGGCAAAAAGGTTCTAAAGCTTCAAGTAGTGTTAAACTCAAGCAATAATATGTCTGATTACAAAAAAAAAATGCTGAAAGATTAAAATAATAAATATGATCCTTCATGTGATATTCAAGGGGAAAATAGTCAATATCACATCCTTAAATTGTCAATCAGGAAATAGATAGGACTGCTCATAGTAGCCCCACTTTCTGGGCCAGAGCTCAACTCTAATGAAACATGAGCTCTCCTTATTCCATAATGTGGCTGGAGGTTATCTGTTCTCACCACGCCATCACCGCCCCCCCGCCCCCCGCAACACACATACAACCTTTAGCAGCCTCCACATAAGTTTTTGCACAAATTCCTGCTTTCCTTAGACAAATTGCTTAGGCCAAAGCACCGGAAGTGACCTGGATTTCTGGAAGCAGATGGAGGCAGGGCATATGCTATGGTCCACAGAGCAAGCTAGATTCCTTTTGCTCTTTTCATGTGCCCCTCGCTCATATCACTACGGGAACATTCTTCCTGACTTCCCCCAGCAGGGCTCTGCCACTTCCATCTTGAGCTTCTCCTGCTTGCTGCTTCCTGACGCCCTCATTGTCTCACACAAATCACACAGAAACGGGTTCAGCCCTCTCACAAATCCAAGCTTGGCCTCCATCACCTTTGCGACAAACACAGCATCCTCCACTTCTGAGATCTACCCTCCTGCTGTCTTATTAGGTAGTAAGTATTTATAAAAGCTTTTGGGGAGTCAGGCGTTGAGATACAATAGGTTAAATTATTGCTTGGGATGTACACATCTCAAATCAAAGCAAAGGTTTGAGACCCAATGACTTCGTTTTAGGTCCAGGTTCTTTGCTGACATGCCTGGCAAGGCAGTGAAAGATGAGAATCTAAATGCTTGGGCCCCCGCCACACATGTGGGAGACCCAGATGGAGTTTCTGGCTCCTGGTTTCACCCTGGACTATTTCCAGCTTTTGCAGATATTTGTGTAGCAACAAAGCAGAAGACTCTGTTTGTGTGTGTGTGTGTGTGTGTGTGTGTATGTCTGTATATACATGTGTTTGCATGCATCTCCTATCTCTGTCATTCTGCCTTTCAAATAAATCTTTTTTCTTTTTTAAGTACTTCTTTAAAGAAAAGATTAACTTTTTAAAAGCAAGAGACAGAGGGGGGGGAGATCTTCCATCCACTAGTTTGTTCCCCAAACAGCGACAATAATCACGGATGGACCAGGCCAAAGCCAGGAGCCAGAAGCTTCATCCAGTTTTCCTATATGAGTGCAGGGAGGGGCCCTAGTCTTTGGATCATTTTCTACTGCTTTCCCAGGCACATCAGCAGGGAGCTGGATTGGAAAAGAAGCAACCAGGACTTGAACCTGTACTCGCAGGAGATGCTGCTGTATCAGGCAGCAGCTTAACCCACTGCAGCATAATGTCAGACTCAACAAATCTCTTTGTAAGAAAAAGCAAGGTGAGGGCTGGGCAGTACTGTGGCTCAATTGGCTACTTCTCTTGCAAGTACCAACATCCACTGGTTCATGTCCTGGCTGCTCCACTTCACATCCAGCTCCCTGCTTGTGGTCTAGGAAAATAGAAGACGATGGCCCATATCTTTGGGATCTTGCACCCACATGGGAGACTGGGAAGAATCTCTGGCTCCTGGCTTCAGATCAGCTCAGCTCTGGCCATTGTGGCCATTTGGATGAACCAGCAGATGGAAGATCTTTGGCTCTCTGTGCATCTGCCTTTCCAATAATAAATGAATAAATCCTTAAAAAAAAAAAAAAAGAAAAAAGGGGTGAGTTGACTCTCTCCTGTCTGCCCATCCCCCTGTCGTGGATACCTCATAGTCATCCTCCTTTGGCCTGGGAGATTGTTTTCAGCAACTCCCCCGCCCCCCACCACACTCATACATCCCAGACACCAAACTCCATGCATGCTCATGCCCCTTATATAAAATGGCATAGTATTTGCACAGAACCTACACATATCCTCCCAAGTACTTTGGAAAAAAAGTCTCTAGATTAGTACTTGTACAATATTGGTACTTGTAAATAGTTGTTATGTCGTTCAGCTTAGGGATTCATCACAGGAACACCATTGGATCATGTCCAGGACAGATGCAGGATTCTTTTTTTCCCCCAAATACCTTTAATCTACAGTAGTTTGAGCCCCCAGATGCAGAGCCCATGAATAGAGAGGGCCACCTGCACATGCATAGGAAATTTTACAACCAATGATGCTGTATGCTTTTTCTTACAGATAGAATAATCCCTGTATTACAGATGAGACAACTAAAGCCCTGGGAAGTTCAGTAACATGCCCAAGTAGCTACTGGTAAACACTGTTTTTAACCTTGTCCTCCAGGCCAAGGGCCTTTCATTAATTCCATTCATCTGAACCACTGCCAGGAATTCGTGCATTTCTGGAGGCTCCACTTGCCCCATTTCCACTCATAGTGGATGAGATGTGACCTTTTTCTTGCCTACTCTCTGTCATGTTTATGTGCAGATCCCGTAATTGAGGAGTTGCTGGGTGGCAGGAGCTGTTTCTGTACTTCGAAGATGTAGCGATAAAGAAAATAGAGAGAAAACCCATGTCTTGCAAAACTTACATTCTAGTGGGAGAAAGATGTGATAAACAAATACCTAAAATATTTAGCATGAAAGATGGTGGAGAGTGCTTGGGGAAAACATAAACCAGGAAAAGCATATAGGAAGCACTTTTTCCCCATTTTTTTAAAGATTTATTTTATTTTTATTGGAAAGGCAGATATACAGAGAAGAGGGGAAACAGAGAGGAAGATCTTCCATCTAATGGTTCACTCCTCAAGTGGCCACAATGACTGGAGCTGAGCCAATCCGAAGCCAGGAGCCAGGAGCTTCTTCCAGGTCTCCCACACAGGTACAGGATACCAAGGCTTTTGGCTATCCTTAACTGCTTTCCCAGGCTACAAGCAGGGAGCTGGATGGGAAGTGTGGTCGCCAGGATTAGAACCATTGCCCATATGGGATGCTGGCATGTTTAAGGCAAAGACTTTAGCTGCTACGCTACTGCACTGGGTTCGGATCTAAAGTATTAAATGGAGAAAAAGGATGTTGAAATATTTACAACGGCAATCAGAGAAGTCTTCCATGAGGAGGTGGCATTTAAGCAAAGACCTAAAAGAAATGAGGCATTGCCGTTTAAACCATAGCCTATAGTGCCAGCATACCATAAGGGCTGCTCCACTTCTGATCCAGCTCCTTGCTGCTGATGCACCTGGGAAAGCAGCTGAGGATGGCCCATGTGCTTGGATCCCTGTACCCATGTAGGAGACCCGGAAGAATCTTACACCTCCTAGCTTTGACCATTTAAGGAGTGAACCAGCAAATGGAAGATTCTCTCCCCCGCCCCCCCCACCGCCCCCCATCTCTTTGTAACTCTGCTGTTGAAACAAACAAATCCTAAAAATAAAAGAAAAACAGAGAAAGCAGTTATGCAGTTATTAAGGGATTAGAGGACCAGCCTGCAGAGCACTGAGTGAGAAGGAAGGAAGGAAGTGAAAGAGAGGGAGAGAGAAAGGGAAAGAAAGAGAAGAAAAAGGAAACGAAAGGAAAGGAAAAAAGAAACGAAAAAGAAATAAAACAGCAAACCATGCAATTGCTGGGAGAAGAGTATTCCCAGTAGAGCATGCAGGCAATGCAAAGGACCTGCATGAGAAGAAGGCCTGGCCTGCTCCTGCAGGTGTGAGGAGCCCAAAGGGGGCAGGGACAGATGGCAAACAGCAGCAAGGGAGAACCAGAGGTGCCAGAGGCATCACCCTGCAGGGAGCCATAGTGAGGACATGGTTTTGAATATGAACAGGAGGTCAGGCCCCGTGGGGGATTTGAGCTGAGGGGTGACTCTTCTGTCTGAAGCGCTTCTGCTGTCTTCCCCCTTAGGTACCTTCTCACCAAGTTTCTGACGACCATCGAGTCTGCTAGGTCTGGGAAAGTCCACTCACTACTTTCCCTTTCACCTGCACTTAAAGTCTTTTTTGGCAGGGAAAAAAAAATTAATCACAGAATTTTCTAGAATCTGGAGTTTGTGTGTGGAAGGGAGGGCGGGGAGTCCTTTCCAGGACCTCTGTGGGATGTCTAAGGTCTCTGCAGAACTAGAACAGGAACACATGGGAGCTATGAGGACAGGAGAGGCAGGCTTGGGAGGCTTTAAGAAAGTCAGGGAAACAGGGGTAAATCTAGTCAAGAAATCAAAGAACTCCATCTGGGTGTCTCCTGTGAGTGACAGGGGCCCAAGCACTTGGGTTATACTCTGCACATTAGCAGGGAGCTGGATTGGAAGTGGAGCAGCTGGGACTTGAACCAGCACCCACAGGACATGCAGGCACTGCACTACAACATCAGTCCCTGAAGTTTCGTATAAGCCATTCTCTCTGCTTATTTGCTACCAGTTTTCTGCCAGAAGTTGGCAAAATGCAGTGGCTGTCCATGTATGTGGGTTACTCATTGTCTGATTCAATCATCTATGGGTTGAAAGCTTAAAAAGAAATTTTCCCTGTACTGAGCATGTGCAGATTATTTTTATGTTCTTGTTATTCTCTGAACAGAACAGTGTAACAATTATTTACATAGCCTTTACATTGTATTAGCTATCATAAAGTATATTTAAATGATATGGGAAGATATGTGTAGGTTCTGCGTAAATATTGTGCCATTTTATATGAAGAGCCTTCAACACATTCACAGAAAAATCTAATTAAAGGATCAGGAGAATGTTTTGTGAACTTCTGATATCTCCCTTGGACATCGTACAGATTTTGGTATCCACAGGAGTCCTGGAGTCCTTCTGCTATAGACACTGAAGGGTATGAGAAAGAAACATGTTTAAAGAAAACAGCTGCCTTTGGGGGGAACATGTTTACTCCTGTGATCTCTCTGAATATGACTTTGAATACAGATGTTTTGGGCTAATATAACTGTTCCAGGTTGTTGTGAAGTAATCATTCCAGTACTTTGGGTCTTTGCACAAAGACAGCCCCTAATTCTGGGTGGCTCCTCCACCTCAGCCAGCCACAAACTCAAACAAGAATTGAGGGCCAGCATTGTGACAGAGGGTTAAGCTGCTGCTGGCCATGCCAGCATCCCATATTAGAGCAATAGTTTGAGTCCCAGCTGCTGTGCTTCCAATCCTGCTCCCTGCTAATGTACCTGTGAGGATGACCCAGGTTCTTGGGCTCCTGCTACCCGGGGGGGGGGGGGTGGAATCTGGATGGAGCTCCAGGCTCCTAGCTTCAGCCTAGCTGTTGCAGCCATCTGGACCTTCCAAATACATAAATAAATAAATCTGAAAAGAACAGAACAGAAAGAAAAAAAAAGAATCAGACCATTTTGACTGGGCAGAGCAGCCGTACAGGGGAACATGGGTGACAGACAGGTGTTAAGCAGGAACCAGTCCCTGCAGGGCTTGAATATCACAATAGATTCTGCCCTGAGCTGACGGCCATTAAAGGTTAGAAAGCCAGGAACAGCCTGATGAAAATGGTGCATTTGCCTGCAGCCATTCAGTGGATGGACTGCAGCAAAGGGGTGAGGACACCGGGTTCTCTTTCCACACTGCTTCTTAAACTCTCACAGGCAGCTTTCCAAACACTGTTGCCTCACCCCAGTTGCACCAATTAGATCAGAGTCTGGGAGCAGTGCCCGGGCACTACTGTTCTTTCAAAGCTCCCTAGTAACTGACCGCTAATAGGCATGGGGCTTTATTTCAGGGTGACAAAATATTCTGGAATTACTGGGGAGGGTTGCACAATTTTGTGAATACTGTATACTAAAAACCACTGAGTTATATACTTTAAAGGGGTGATTGTTATGCTAAGAGAATTGCATCTCAATGAAAGAGAAAGAAAGAAAGAAGAGAGGAGAGTAGAGGAGAGAGAAAAGAGAAGAGAGAAGGAAGCAGGAAAGAGGAGAAGGAAGGGTAAAGAAAGAGCACGCTCCCCAGCTGGTCCCAATGTGATGCCAGAGTACACAGCAGCGGTTCTAGAAAACAGGTGCATTCTGCCATATTCAAAACCAATGCTGGGCCACAGTGGGGTGTACCAGTTGGGGAGGTCCCAGGGAAAAGGTCAGCTCCAGCAGTAAAGGAAACCAGGCCAGGACTCCAGTATTCCATACCAGAGCGGTTACAGGTGAGGAAAAGAAAGAAGGAAGAATGAAAGAAGATGAAGACTTAAGCCAATGTTTTGAGTCCCAGCTCCCGAAGACATGCAGATGTGCTAGAAGGGAGCAACAGCTGGAGGTCAGCTCCTTTTGGCTGAGTTGAATTGAGCTGGGGTAAAGAAGTTGCAGCATTCAGCAGACAACTGCAGGCTGAAAGGAGAACTGTGTATTTTGACCAGGAGGATGGGAGGCAGGAGGTGTGGCAAGCAGGATTGGATGCTTTCTCAGCCACCATCTTATCCCGTCTGTCCCTTAGAACTGTGTGAATTTAAACAAACTATTTAACCACTCTGACCCAATTTCCAAGGCTGTGGAAGTATGGTTGATAATACTTGTCCTGCCCACCCTGCAAAGTCACTGTGGGAATGAAAAGATTGGGGTCTGTGGTTTTCATTAGAGTACGAAAAGCAATTCAGTGGGGGGGGGGGGGGAGAACCCACTGTCTGAGCCATAAATGGAGATGTAGCAATGATATTTACAAAAGTGCCACACCCCTGACTCACTACCTCATATCCCATGAGGAAAGAGGTAGGGCTTTTCAAAGATTATCAGTTATGGAGACAAGGCCTACTCTTCAGTAAATAAAATAAGTCACTCATCCTTAAACAGCGTGATCCTATTTTTTTACTGAACTTAACCAACCATATCAAAATTGCTGGCTTCATAAATCTCTGCAATTGCCAACATCCTCTATTCTAAAGAAGGTCATTGAAATGGTGCCTTGAATGATCACCAAAGATCTTAAACATCAATCTGTTTATCTAATTAGTCAGACTAACCTTGTATGAAGTTAGCTTTAATTACTTTTTATGATCAAGCAGATAAGATCAGCTTAATGTACATTAGCTAGATACAGGAAAGAGATGGTCCTAATCAGAATTAATGTAAGTTACACTAACATCTAAGGGGCCCGGCATGATGGCTAATTGCTACCTTGCAAGTGCTGTCATCCCATATGGGCATCAGTTTATGTCCTCATGTCCTGGCTGCCCCCCTTCCCATCCAGGTCCCTACTTATGACCATGGCCCAAAGCCTTGGGACCCTGCACCCATGTGGGAGACCCAGAAGAAGCTCCTGGCTCCTGGCTTCAGCTTGGTCACTTGGGGGAAGATCTGTCTCTCTCTATCTATCTGGATGGGTAATCCTGTCTTTCAAATACATAAATATCATGCTACTAGATATGATAGTCTCCATTACACAGTTACTGTACATCCCCTTAAATGAAAAGCCACAAAACAAAATCGGGAAGAAAAAATAGAATCTTACAATTCCATGAAGTTAAATAACATGCTACTGAATGACTGATGTGTCACTGAAGAAATGAAAAACAAAATCAAGAACCTTCTTGAAGAAAATGATGCTACTGCATGATCTATGAGTCACTGAAGAATTTAATCAGAAAGAAAGTGTTTTGAAGAGATGAAACTAACAAAGAACATCAAAATCCATGATATATAGACTCTGCTGATCTTTGTTGGTGAAATGTATCTCCTGTAGGCAACAAATAGATGAGTTTTGTTTTTTAATCCAGGTTATTAATCTATGATGTTTGATTGATGAATTTAAGCCATTTACATTCAGGGTTAATACAAATAGGTGGTAATTTGATCAAATACATAAATATTTCTTAATTAAAGGCAGTAATACTAAGGCAATAGAAAATGAGCGATGGGTGGTACAAGAGGGCTTTAAAGTTTATAGAAAATGAAATTACAACATCAGTCTATTGGGTACAGTAAAAATTTGAAGTCCACATACAACTTTTTCATAATGCACATTTTCAGTGGACTTTTTGAAGACCACCTTGGTTAATCTACTATCAAATCATATGGTTTGAAGCAGCTTATCTTGCCAACAACATCACAATCTAAACCATAGATCTCATTTACAATGAGAATGGCATCTAAGCACTTGCTAAAGCCAACCACAGACTCCTAAGATTGTTTTATGCTGACAAAATCCAGGAGCAGGAGTTTAGGCTAGCAGCTAAGACATTCAAGTTCCACATCACAGTTCCAAGTCCTGGCTCTGGCTCCTGATTCTACTTTCCTGCTAATGTAGACCCTGGGAGACATCAATGATGGCTCAAGCAATTGGTTTCCTGCTACTCACATGGGAGACCTGGACAGAGTTTCTGGCTCCCAGCTTTGACTTTGCCCAACCCTGACATTTGTGGGCATTTGAGGAGTGTGGTATGGTTCTGGATCCTGGCCCTAGCCCCTTGGCCCAGTCCTGGTTGTTGCAGGCATTTGAGGAATGAGTCTGTGGATGGAACTTTATCCTTCTGTCTATCAAATAAGTAAATGAATGTATATATATATATATATATATATATATATATATATATACATATATACATATATATACATATTAAAAAGTTTGAAACATCTGTTTCAATATAAATAACTTGTGTTGGTTACTTAGTCAGCACTTGGCCACCATAACTAGGAAAGGACAGATGTGATGAGAGGAGATGTATTTATTTAAGCTTTTCATTGAACTGAAAACTTAGCCTTCAGCCTGCAAAATTTACCATCAGATTAAATTCTGCATGGACTGTGCAAAACAAGTCAAATCAAACTGCCTCTCATATCAAGCACATATGCCCATGCTTGAACACTTTTAAATCAAATCATAACCGAAACCAAGAGATTTAAAGAGGAAAAAAAGTGCATAAGTGCATATTTTGGACTTAGTAGGCATGTGGTCTCTGCAGCAACTTCTCAGCTCTGCTGTGGCTGCACAAAAGCAACCACAAATAATGCATAAATAAATGCAGTGTGGCCATGCTCCAATAAAACTTTATTTACAAAAACAGGCAGCAGATGGGATATGGTCTATAGTTTATTGGCCTCTAATCTAGACATACTAGAAAATAGCTTTTTCACATAAAATAAATTTATAAGAAGCTCTTTATTACATTTTTAAAGTCCTTTTATAATGTCCTCCCATGTCCTTCGAATACATTTCTCTCTCTCTCTCTCTCTCTCTCTCTCTCTCTTTCTCTCTCCCTCTCTCTCTCTCTCTTTAATTTAGGATGCTGAATGAACTGCAAGCAACTAGCAAGGCAAGCCTATGTTGAACAATGTTTCAACTGGAAGGGACCCCTGAACAGTAATCTGACTTAGTCTCCTACCGGGAAATAAACCTGCGTCTAAATTGCCTCAGGAATTTATGAGAGTTTGATGATCCAGTAAGAGCAATGAGAAAGATTGAACCTGAATTGCCTCAATCATCCACACTCTGCTCACAATAAAATTGTTCTTCCTTACATCTAACCTTAATCCCTCGCTGCTATCTAACCCCATTTCTTCTTGGTCTGTCTTCTGGAGAGAGACGGACTATCCAGCATGCCACTTTCTACAACCTTACCCGCCACTCTGTGGCAAGTCATCACGCAAGCATGGAGGATCCCTGGGTGTAGGTGGCCTGGTCCCCCTTGGGCAGCCCCCTAAAGACAGGAGCATTTTCCTAGAGATAGTGACGTCATTGCAGAGCGTGTCAGCTCAGTATCTCTTTAAGTGAGACTTACTCGCAGCCCCCCCCCTTCTGTCATTTTGCAGCCAGGCATAGTTATTACAGAGACAGAAACGAGGAGAGATTAAATGGTCATTGTACTGGCTAACGTGGGGTTTTTAAATTATCCATTATTTATTCATTGGCTTCACTGTAAAGTCACGTGGAGACTGTAGTTGGCCTCTAAGAGCAAACTAGCAAAATCCATATGAAAATCAGAAAGGCCACTTGGGGGAGGAATGTGACAGATGTGGCACAGATGGGCCTCCTCAAACCTGGCAGGGGAGGATTCACTGTGATGCTTCCGGGCCCCTCACTGCATGGACACTTTCCAAGGCGCAGAAAGGAGCCCTCACGGCATGCACTCACAGCCTCAGTCAGAGATTTCAGTAACAAGTGCAACCAGTATAGCTGCAACCATTTAAGCCCGATGCCTCTCTCCATGGCCACTTCCTCTTTGTCACAATTTCCCTCCTGTGGGGTAGGGTGAGGTGCTGTGAAATGAAGTGAAAATAAATATTCACTTTAAATTAGATTTCCTGTTAAATAAAACATCACAGCTGAACTTAAGTGTAGACTGTTTTCTTTATTCTATTATTTATGTGAAAGGCAGACAGGAAGATAGAGACACAGAAAGGAACAGAAAGAGAGTTGCCATCTGCTTCTTCATTCACCAAATGCATAAAACATGTAGGGTTGGACCCAGCTAAAGCCAGGAGCCTGGAGTTTAGTCCAGGTTGCCTGGGTGGGTGGCAGAGACCCCAGTTCTTGAGCTGCTGCTTTCCAGGATGTGATCAGTACCCAGACACTTCAATACAGACTGTGGGCACTCTAAGTTGTGCCTTAACTGGTACACTAAACATCTGACCTGAAAAAATATATATATTTTTAAAACAAAGGGAGTCAACATTATAGCATTGTGGGTTAAGCTGCTACCTACCGTATGGATATTCCATATGGATTTTGATTCCAGTCCACTTCCGATTCAGATCCCTATTGCTATACCTGGGAAATCAGAAGATGGCCCATATGCTTGGCTCCTGCACCAATGTGGGAGACCTGGATGAAGCACCTGACTGCAGCCTGGCATAGGCTCAGTTATTACAACCATTTAGGGAATGAACCCAAGCAATAAGTCTCTCTCTCAACTCTAGCTGCTTTTCAAATAAATACAGTTTTAAAGAAAATTTTGTTTATTTATAATTTTTTAATATTAAAAAATTAAGTTCAGGGATTTCCCCTTCCACCCTCCCCATTTGCCCTCCCTCCCGTTTTACCCTGTATTATTACAATTTAGTTCCTCAACAACAATCACAAGTCCATCATTCTGCTATTTAAGTGCAGACTGACATTGTAGGTTTAGACAGTGGTAGAAAATCCAGAATTCTATTGTCAAGATATATTTAACCACTTTGTTGGGAGTCCATCTTTCATTCAGAAGTAAAGATGCACATATTTTTGTATTTATGTGAGAGGTAGAGATAGGGAGGCAGAGTGTTTCCCCATCTAATGCTAAATATTCACATCAACTAAGGCTGGGTTAGTTTGAAGCGGGCATCCAGGAACTTAACAGGGTCTCCCACAAAGGGAAGCAGAAACACAAGTACTTGAACCATCACGCAGTGCCTCCTTGCATGGTTGTTAGCAGGCAACTGGAATTGGAAGCAACGCCAGGTTTTGAACCCACACATTTCAATATGGGATGTGAATGTCCCACACAGCATCTTAGCCACTAGACCAGATGTCAGCCTGTAATCTTTCTTTCTTCATGAGAGCCATTGCCTACCCCCAAACACACATGCATACACACATCTACCTCCGTGTCCTGGTTATATAATATCAGAAAGGAGAAAGACCTAATGTATGTGCTGGAAATGAAATCAATGTGACCACACATGTTTAGAAAAACAGTGACCCCAGAATGGGGACAGTAGAGCAATAGACACTAGATGGGAAAAAAACAAAACAAAAACAAAAACAACAACAATAAGAACAACAAAAACATTTCCCAAAGCTAGCCTTGTGTACTCACCCTTGGCTGAGGATAAGAACACAGCCAGGATAAGCAAGTCACCACCATCATTCGCCACTCCTCCCAATTCTCCTCTTCCTGTTCTTGCATGCCAGCTCCATCTCCCCACATGCCCTCAACTAGGAGACTGTTTACACTGGCTGAGAGCCATGAGCCTCTGGCAACTGAATCAGCATGTGCCTAGGCTGAAAAATTACTGAGCTGGCCTTTCTACTTCTTCTAAACACAGGTCATTTCCCTGAAAGTACAATCAGTGTTGTAGCCATCGACAACATTCTGAGTCTGGTTTGGCAAAGCTCAAGTGACCCTGGGTGGTCTGAATTGGGCAGTAAGGGATGATAGGCAGAAGGAACCCTAAACTGTTAATGACTTAGAGCACCAGAATCAAGCCACCTGCAGGCAGATTTTCCCAAACAACATGAGATGAATACTTTATCGAAAACACTCCCACTCCTGAGATGATTAAAGAGAGTCTCAAAGCATACAGGAAGATTGATTTTCTGCTTGGTTATCACTGAAACAAAATCCTCTCTGCTATGTCATGAAGATTTTTCTCCTTCCAATTTCCTGCCCTTTGGACCTAAAACCCTATCTTCTAATCATTGCCACCCTGTGCCAGGCACCAGATCTGCAGTACACCCTATTGCTTTGCCAAAGAATCCGTGTTATTTCCCTTCAACAGATGAGGAAATTGTCAGTTACAAAGTCAGTAAGAGGAGGAGTTAAGGGCCTGGTGTAATAGCTTGGTGACTAAATCAATCCTCATCTTGCATTTGCTGGGATCCCAAATGGGCACCAGCTCTAATCCTGGCTGCTCCACTTCCCATCCAGCTCCCTGCTTGTGGCCTGAGAAAGCAGTAGAGGATGGGCCAAAGCCTTGGGACACTTAACCCACATGGGAGACCTGCAAGAAGTTCCTGGCTCTTGGCTTCAGATCAGCTCAGCTTTGGCTGTTGTGACCACTTGGGGAATAAATCAGCAGATGAAAGATCTTTCTGTCTCTCTAGAAACCTGCTTTTCCAACAAAAAAAAAAAAAAAAAAACAAATAAATCTTTTTTTAAAGAAAGAGATGGAGTCAAACTAAGAAAGCTATTCACACTATACTGCCTCTGTCAACATTTCAAGCATGTTGCAGGTTACCCTGAATCCAGGAAAAATGGTGAGATTTTAGTCTCAATACTTACACTCTTTGAAGAATTAAGAATGTAGTTACAACAAATGTCACACACCTAGGATCTGTGATTGACTTATCAAAGCAGCAAAGTTACAAAGGCACATGACTATATGGAAACATTTATAGGAGTTATTAATCCAAAAGACAGAGTAATGGAGGGAGAGATAAAGAGCAAGACATTCTCCGTCTCCTGGCTAAATGGCAGCAATGGCTGAACCAGGCCAAAGCCAAAGCCATGATCGCCATCTGGAACTCCTACATAGGTGGCAAGAGCCCAAGCACTTAGGTCATCTTCTGTTTTGTTTGTTTTGTTTTTCCTTTTTTCCCCAGGCATTTTACCTGGAATCTGAGTCAGAACTGGAGCACTTGGAACTTTAACCAGTGTCCTGATATGGGTTTCCAGCATCCCAAACACTGGCCTTTAACCCACTGCACTAAAATGTTGATATCCAAATAAAAATTTTTTACTATAAAAAATATATGTATACATGTATATTTGTATATGTTTTATATTATATATAGGAATGAGAATTAGGCACAACAGTAGGTATCCTAACTTCAACCCATATCAGAGTGCCTGGTTTAAGTCCTGCCTGCTCCTGGTCCAGCTTCCTGCTAATGGACACACTGGAAAGCAGCAGATGATGACTCAATACTTGGACCCCTACCAACCATGTGGGAGACCTGGATGAAGTTCCTGGCTCCTGGCTCCTGCCTTCACCCTGGCCCAGGCCAGGTCAGTGCAACTAAATGGGGAGTGAACCAGCAGATGGATAATCTCTCTCTCTGTCTCTATCTCCCTCTCTCCCTCCCTCCCTCTCTCCTATTCTGGAATGCCTAGGGGAGCTGACACCATCATCTTCTTATTTGGGAAGGTGGCTTTATAGGAATACACTTATATTAAAATTGATTGAGTTATATACATGAAGCATGTACCTTGATTGTAGTATATTTCAAGTTGTCCAAAAGCCATGGCACACAGCTGGGTGCACAGAAAGCCTTCATTTGAATAAAAAAGGAGCAAGGAGGCTCATGTATAACTCATGAGAAGTTTCTATGAAAAAAATGAATTACAAAATGTTTCCTTTGGTGAAAAATGTTTGAAATCTATGCATACTTTCACCATAATACATTTTTCCATGATCTGTTTGAAGACACCTTGTACATATTTGGATAGGCAAAGGAAGTATCTAGAATGATGAACAACAGCAGCAACAGCAAAAGACTGGCAACATCAGTTGTATGGGGAAAGTCAAATATGTAAGGAAGACATAGACTTATTTCACCATCCCTGGTGGATCTGCACTTTGCAAATGACTTTTCTGTTTTAAACATTGGTAAAGAAATAACTTCAAGGACAAAGAAGCACAGAACCTGTTCTAGGAAATGGTTAACTATAGAAAAACCCAGCATTGAGTGGAGTATAAGGTTCTTCTAATATGCTGAAGAAAACTTCAAGAAAATGATGAGTAAACAAGGAGCTGGCTTTTTGTTTTGCTTTGTTTTCAGATTTATTCATTTATCTGAAAGGCAGAATAACAGAGAAGGAGAAAAATCTTTCATTATCTAGTTTACTCTCCAAATGGCGGCAAAGTTTGAATGTAGCAGCTTTTTCCAGGTCTTCCACGTGGGTTCAGGGGCCCAAGCACTTTGGCCATCTTCTGCTGCTTTCCCAGGCTCATTAGCAGGGAGCTGGATGGAAAATGTTGCAACCAGACCTCGAACTGGTGCCCATATGGGATGTAGCATTGCTAAGCAGTGGCTTCACTTGCTGTGCAGCCTAGAACGTTTACCCATATTCTCAGCTTCTGCTCCCGAATTGCCAGTAGCACTCCCCAATCACAACAACCAAAAGTGCCTAGACATTACCAAATGACAGCTAGGTGGGAGGTAAGGGGCAAAATCATGGCTGGTTAAGAGGCACTGCACTCAAGGATAATATCTGCGATTAGAGCCGCATTAGTTATTTCCAGAAAACAGCAAGGTAGCAAGTCCATACTTAAAACAGAATTCATGAGAATATTGTATTTCAAAAAGTTCGCAGAAAATGGAATGAAAGGAGAAGTTTGTTTTGGTGCTAAACAACTTTAGAATCTATGCAGTTTCATCAGATTATGCTTTTTTTTCATAAAACTTTAGAAATGTCTTTGTGTAACTTTTTGGAGAGGTACTAATGTCTGTCATTTACTTTGAAATATGTCATGAAAAAGAATTAAGATGGATTGAGTGATAAATGGATAGATACCAGATATAAAAGCAAGTAGAATGTTCATTGTAGAATCTAAGTGATGGGTGTGTAAATGTTCATTTTAACATTCTTTCAACCTTTCTGTATGTTTGAAAATGTTCACCATAAAATGTTCTGGAAGAAGAGTTTATGCACCTTTAACTGTCATAACTAGAGAAATCAAGAGGTTCCTTTCACTTAAAAAAAAATCAGGGGAAGATCTTTGTCAGCACTGTAATAGGGATTTTAATTTTTTGGTCACTTTATTTTTTTTTCATTTTTAAAATTTTAGTCTTAATATTGTTTACATAATTAAGGGGAATGTTTGCCCATGTGGGCCTTAGATTAGAATAGGGAGTATTGAGCTATAGAGGAAAGTAAGTGGGGAAAAATGTTTCAGTTTTTTTCTTTTTATTTTCCTGGTCGGCTGAGGAAAAGAGAAGATTGAGGATAGTGGACAGTCATTTGATGATGCCATAAACCTCATAATGTGAGGAGGAATATTCTGAGGGTGTTACCTGAGTGGCTTTGATGATTCTGAGATGTCCTCTGCTTCATTGCAACAGGATTGAGAAAATCTTTTTAAGATCTATTGGCTGACCATGTTCACCTTAGCGCATCCACAGATCCAGGAATATGCTACAAAGCTTGGCGAGGAGAGTGGTTCAACCTGTTCTGCTTTCCATCCTCTGATGAGGCAGTCAACATCCCCTGCTGGCCTAGATGAGCTGGCTGTCATGTCCCCTGTATGCATCTGCAATTATTGTCCACTGCACAGGCATCAGCAACTGAAGAGTCCCAGTCTTGATATATGGATTCCAAGGTCAGACCACATATATTTTAACTTTCTCTATGACCAGAGTTTGAGTCCAGCAGTCTAGCTTGGGAGTCCCCCAAAATATCTCTCCTAGAGTGACCTTAGATTTGACTTCTGTGTGTGGCAGCCAGTGCAGGGTCCAGTTCAGTCATTTGCACCAGTCAATGTATATATTAGTGGATGCAACCTGCCTGGTCAGTTCCACCCCAGCCCTACCTCTCATGTAAACTGATGGGTGCTGTAACCTAGCCCAACCCAGCCCACCACAGGCCCAGTCTTTACACACCTCAGCGGGTGCCACGGTCTAGTCTGCTCCTAGTCCTGATTTATGTGTGTGCTATATGTGCTGTGGCCTAGCCTGGTCTGTCTCGCATCCCATCTGGTTCTCACGCACATCCATACGTGCTGCAGCTTAGATCAGCCTGACCTGCTGCCAGATCTACCCCACATTTATGCCAACAGCTGCCTTGACCAGTCTGGCCTGCCCCCAGCCTGGCTGTCGTGCTCACCAGCAGGACAGCATATCAGTTCCCTTACCAGCCCTACTTTCAGCCTGACATGACCAGCCCCCAGTATTGGCACACACCAGTGTGTAATGTGGCCTAACCCAACTTGCCTGCCACTCACTCTGGCTCTCACCAGTGGGTGCTATAGCCTAATCCAGCCTGATCCACCCTCAGACCTGGCTTTCATGTGACCTGGTGAGTGTTGCAGCTAAGTTTGAGATGACCCACCACAGTCTTGGCATTCACCAGCAGGTGCTGAAGCCTAATTCAGCCTGGCCCACACCAAGTCCCAACTCTTAACCAGCAAGTGTAGCAGTGTAGCCCATCCTGGCACACTCCCAGCCTCAGCCCTCATGTGAATTGGCAGGTGTTATGGTCCAACCTGGCCTGGCCTGTACCCCATCCTGGCTCTCACTCAGGACGTGTGCTGCAGACTGACCCAACCCAGGCAGAGCCCAAATAGATGCCGATGGGTGCTGCAGCCAAGCATGGCCTGGCCTGACTTGACCCAGCCTCAGTTCTTGCACTCACCAGCAGGAGCTATGGCCTAGCAGGGAAATTCCCCAAGATCCCCTACCAGGCCTGCTCCCAGCCCCAGTTCTTGCATGTGCTGGTGGGTGCTTGGACCGAGTCTGGCATGGCCTGCCTGTAGTCTCAGCTTTCACTGGCAGTCGTTGCAGCCTAGCCCATCCAGGCCCAGTTAACACCCTGTCCTGACTCTTGTGAGTGCCAGCAGATGCTGTGGCCTGGCCCAGCCCAACTTGGTCTCAGAAATGGCCTAGAATGTCTGCCAGTTACTAGCTGCATTTTTCCCAGCAGTGTAACAGTTGCCTGTTATACCTGGGGGACTGATTTTGGTTTTAGTTTTGTTTTTGTTCTTATTTTGCCACTTTATGTCCATCCAGGATTGTGCTAACCAGTCTAACTAAGCTAATCACATGGAAAACCTAATAGTTAAGTGAAAACATTGAACACTGGGACAGGTGTTGCAGCACAGTGGGTTAGGCTGTTGTGTCCCATAACACAGTGCCTGGGATTTACTCTCAGCTCTGTGCTTCATTCCAGTTTTCTTCTAATGTGCATCCTAGGAAGCAGACATTGATGGCCCAAGTACTTGGGTCCCTGACACCCATGTGTCAGGCAGATGGAGTTCTTGGTTCTTAACTTTGGCTTGGCTGAGCCCTGAGTGCTATGGGCATTGAAGGAGTGAACCAGAAGATGGAAGACCTCTCTTAGCCTTCTTTCCTTGTCATGTTGTTTTTCAAATAATAACACATATTTTTAAATGTTGATCATAGACTTGACTTACAATAGAGATCCCTGTCCCATTCACTGATTGTACTGCTTTTGTAGACGGAGCAATGAAGTCTTGGAGCGGTCATGCCCTTGTCTTTTCAAAGAACCGCTTTACACTGGAAACTTTTTCTCAGTCTTCCAATTTGAAGGATTTTCTTGCTGTTCCTGACATTTCATTAATTAAAAACCATCTGAAAAACAATTTCCCCTCCAGAAGTTTCACTGCCTAATAAAATCAGAAATATTAAAATCTCCAAGTAGAATCAGATACGTCACCTTCTGTAAAAACCTTTCCTGCCTTTAATTATGATTACTGTTGCCTTCAAGCATTTCATTAAATCATAATTCATCACACCATAATTCAGCCAACGTTTATTTGAAACTACCATATGTCAGGAACCGTGTGCACAGTGCCCACCCAGAGGGCATTGTAAATTGCAGGGATTTATACCAATATGGGATGGCTATGCCGTTGTCATTTGAAGACTTTTAGATTGATGGCTCCATGGCTGCAAGCTGGGATCTTTGATTCCAGTGTTCTTCAAATTTTTGAAAAGCAGGTACAAGAATGCAAAGTCTTCCAAATCATTAGTCATCAGAGAGATGCAAATGGAGAGCTTGGTGAGATACTCCTGCACCCCACTGCAGTGTCTGCAATATAAACATCTGCTCCTTTTACTTGATGGCAAGGAAGCAGCACAAGCTGTCTGAGTTGCTGATAGGAATGGAGAATGGCACGGCCACTTTGGAAAATAGTGTGGCTCTTCCTCCTACAGTTAAAAATCACCAACTGTCCCATTCATACAATGGGGTATTACACAACAGAGGAACAAGCAACTAATACACACAACACTGACTCATCTCCAAAACAGTATGCTAAGGGGAGCCGTACATTGAGAGCCACCACCTCACTCCATTACTGACAAAGTGTCCAATCTTAGAGTGCTATTCCATTTTCATGATATATTTTCTCTCTGATATAACACAACTCACCACCCCATTTCATTGTGGGCATATGATATATGAAGTCACTGCAACTGTGGAATCAGTTTTAGAACTCTAAGGGAATTTTGAGGTCATCTACTGCAACTTCTCAACTTTTTAATAAAATCTCCTTAAAATTTGGATAACAAGTACCAAAACACAGTGAGATAGAAGTAAGTCCTAATGCCCTATAACAGGAAGGTGACAACTATGTGAGTAGTAAATGATCATTTTATATTTCTACTTTATATTTCTGAGAAGGCTTCAAAGAATTCCAACACAGAAAAATGGTAACTGAGAAGATGGATGTGCTAAGAATTCTGATATGATCATTCATTACATATTACAGACACACATATCAAATCATCACACTGCACCTCATAAATTCTGTGCCAATTAAAATATTTTAAATAAAGGATTAAATAAAAAAAGTGGCAGAGCACATTAAGTTTCCACTTGTATCACCAGCATCTTGTATGAACAATGGTTCAAGTCCCAACTACTCTACTTCTCAGATAGCTTCCTGCTAATGCACCTGGGAAAGCAACAAAAGATGACCTAAATACTTGGGTACTTGCACCCATGTGGGAACTCTGGATGGATTTCCAGGCTCCTAGCCTTGACCTGGATGAGCCCTAGCTATTGTGGCTATTTGGGAAGTCCAACAGCAAATGCAAGTTCTCTCTCTCTCTTTCTCTCTCTCCCTATCTTTCTCACTCTTGCTCTATATCTGTCTGTCTCTCTCTCTCAGTCACGCTCTCTATCTCATCCTCTGTCAGAAACCCTGCCTTTCAAATAAACACATAATTTTGAAAAAAAAAAAAACTAAAGTATCCTAATACTGTTCTTCACCTTATTAAACCCAAATTGTGGAAAAATAGACTTTTCATCAGTTTAGCATTATACTGTTATATGTGTTCACCCAAGAGAGAGAACTTGTATCTGCTGCTTCACTCTCCAAGGGTCCATAACAGCTAAGGCTGTACTGAGGCCAGAGCCAGGAGCTGGGAACTCAACCCATATCTATCATATGAGTGTCAGGAATCAAATTACTTAAACCATCCAGCAACTGTTGTTTCGTGGAATCTGCATTAGCAAGAAGCTAAAATCAGGAGCCACAGTGGTAAATTGAATCCAGACACTTCTAAGTGAGGTGTGAGCATCTTAACTGCTGGGCTAAATGTCTGTTCCTGATACACAAGTTTTCATTTTTACAGAATGGCCCTTGCAGACAGCAGAATTGTAGGTTAATCTGGATGCTTTTGATTATCTTGTATTTCTATGTCTGCTACTTCCTATTTATTTATTTACTTATGTATTTATTTATTTATTTATGAGAATGACAGAGGCAGAGGGACATACACAGATATATATTCATCTGCCAGCTCACCACCAAAATGCCTACAGCAGCTGGGGCTGAGCTACACCAAAGCCAAGAGCCAAGAACTCCATCCAGGTCTCCCATTTGAGTGATTGCACCCTACATACCATCATCTGCTGCCTCTCAGGCACATTAGCAAGAAGCTGAATTAGAAACAGAGAAACCAGGACTCCGGCTGGTGCTCTGACACAGAATGGGAACATCCCAAGTGGCAGCTTGAGCTGCTGAGCCACGAGGCCTGCCTACTGCTACTTCCTGTCATTAGTACCCACCCTCAGGCCTCTACATCCCTCCTTTCCTACCTTTTACATTCAGTTCTCTAGTAGTTCCTCCTCTCCCCTCATTTTGGTTCACTCTCCTTTCAGATTAAAGGCACCTTTTCCATAAAAAAAATTTTTTTTGTCATTCTTTAGTCAATAAATGGCTAATACTGAATAGGTTTCCATTCCTTTGAATGGTTATTGCTGTCATGCTTTCCTGTGTCTTTAGCTATAAAAATTCTGCTTGGGGGAGAGCATGGTGGTATAGCAAGATAATTGTCTGCCTGTGACACCAGCATGCCATATGGACACTGGTTCGAGTCCTGGAGACTCCACTTCTGATCCAATGTCCTACTAATGTACCTGGCAAAGCAGCAGAGGATGGCCCAGGTTCTTGGGACCCTGTACCCATGTAAGAGACCTAGAGGAAGCTCCTGGTTCCTGGCTTCAGATCAGTTCAGCTCCAGCCAGTGTGGCGATTTGCAGGGTGAAGCAGTGGGTGGAAGATTTCTCTATCTTTCCTTTTCTCTCTGTAAATCTGCCTTTCAAATCAAAACAAATAAATATTTCCTGAAAACCTGTTTCTACAGGTTTGCAGGCCTTGCTTCTGGTGAGATTTGAGACTTTCAGATTCTCCAGAAAGTTGGCTACTCAGTGGCCATCTTCTTGATGCTTTCCTGAATACTTGTATAACATTCTCATATAAAATACGTCTCAAATAGCGCTGGGGGGGGGGTAGAGGATTATACATGACATGACCATCCCCAAGCAGCTAAGCAGACTTGACTAACAAGCTCATCCCTATTGATTCATATTTGGTTTCCCTTAAAAAGAATCCATCACTGAAAAATGTTCTCTCTCAGCTTGATTGAAATTCCTAGTCATCTCTTGGCTGACAGAGAGTGAAATGACCTCTACTCCCTTCAATGAGCAGATAACAGTTTTGTTTCTTGGATCACTACACACTGAGAACTTTCCAATCTCTGCAAAAAAGACACCCCAAAATAATAAAGTCATTCATTCAAAGGGATGGATCAAGTTCCCAGTGGGGTTGTAATAAATGATTACACTTCCAATACAGAAAGCTGTGTCCCTTCACTCAAGTTGAACAGTAAACCTAGGGCTGTCAGTCAGTCCTCAGTCAGTCCTCAGGTTTATGTTATTTGATATCATTTTTTTTAACAGCAGGTTAAATGTTTCTATGCTTCAAGGAGCAAACTGAAGTGGAACTATTGGGATGTCTCATATCCAGTTGATCCCTATAAAAGTAATTTCCTCCCCTTTCCCATGTAGAGAATCCTGATGTGTTTTGCTTGCGTAAGCACATGCACCCCAGTCAACAAAAACATATTTCATACTCTCCCGTCCTGTTCCATAGGCGAGGAAGCACGCACACTGCTCTTTAGTCTACTTTTCTCATTTAATAATAAAGCGTGTTGATTTTTAAAACTTTTTATATCTAAGGCATTTTCTCATGTTCTTATAGCTAAATGGCACTCTATTATGGAAATATATCACATTTATTTAATTAGCTACTGATTCATGGGGTTGTTTCCAAACTCTGGTTACAACAAATAATGCTGCAATAACCTTACGTGTATGGCAAGGAAACTGAATAGGGATTATCTTATCTCTGCAGTACAACAATATAGACGATTTGCTGTCATTATACTGCTTTCCTTCTCTAGATGCATGAGGATTTATTAGATGTATTAAGGGAGCCATGAATGTTCTCATTTCTACAGTACATACTTATCGCCAAAACGATTTTTACAGTTAGAATTCTTGGAGCTGTTGAAAGCTAACAATCTATTGGATATCTTGGCATCTATAGCCAATTTCCAACAGTGGATTTGGTCATTCAAAAGTGGCTTTATGGGAGCTCACTAAGCTTCAAATAGCAAATCCATATTTTCACTCACTTCCCCTGAAAAAGCAAAAATAAATATTACCACAGAGTGTAATGAGACACCACTTGCCACCACAGTGAAGAACAAAGAAAAGTCCAGAACGATTTGTGTGTATTTCCTGCTCCTTCACTTATGTTTTGTGGCACTTGGTAATTCCCCTAACTTTAGAATACTTGCTGCCTGCCCATGACACAGAGCATCTATGAACTCATTAAGACTCTGCCAACACCAAAACAAAACAATATATTTAGCAAGACATGACTAGTTCATCTCTATTTTTTATTTACTTGTATTTAAGCATAGGCATTTGTGCTAGCAGTTAAGATATGCCCCATATCAGAGTACCTGGGTTCAACAGGCACTCTAATCCCTAATTCTAGCTTCCTCTTAACGCAGACCCCAGGAGGCAGCAGTGATGGTTCAAGTCATTGGGATCCTGCCGTTCACATGGGAGACTTGCATAGAGTTCTGGGCTCCTGGCTTTGACCTAGCCCAGCCGGTGTCAGCTATTGTGGATATTCAGTGAGTGGACCAGTGAATGGGACCACTCTCTCTCCCTCTCTTTCTGTATGTATGTGTCTCAAATAAATAACCTTCTGAAATGAATTATTTATCTGATTAGTTCATTGAAAGGTGTAGTGACAGAGAGTGAGACAGAGAAAGAGAGGAAGAATCTTCCATGTGCTGGTTTACTCCCTCAAATGGCTGAAACAACCAGGACTGGCCCCAGACTGAAGTCAGGAGCCAGGAGCTCCATCATGCTTTCCCACATGGGAAATCACTGGTCCACTGCTTCACTCCCCAGATGTCCATAACGGCTGGAACTGGCCAGTCCAAAGTCACGAGCCACAAGCTTTTTCGAGGTCTCCCACAGGGGTCTGCACCTTGGAACCCTGTGTCCCAAGGCCTTGGGCCATCTTCTGCTGCTTTCCTAGAACTTTAGCAGGGAGCTGCATAGAAGAGGAGCAGTTGGAACTTGAACTGGTGCCTACATGAGGTGTCAGTACTGCAGGTGGAGGCTTAATCTACTATATCATGGCACTGGCCCCAGAATTGGTACTTTAAGAGCATGGAGGGAAAAATCAGAGCAGCAGGAAATTAAACAATGATGGGGGTTAGTGGTGATTATCAGATGTGAAAACATATTATAGACTACAAGGTAGAAAATAACTGAGACCAGTGTGATACTGTAAAAAGAGCAGGGGAGGGGCAAACAAATCTCATGTGTATCACTCCAAGAAATTTACGTAGGCACACCCAAGTACACAGCCCTCCCTGGCCCAAGTGTGGGCTGCACACAGTGTCTTCCTTGCCAAAGGTAGAGAATGGAAAGGAGAAAAAGGAATCATTCCATAGAGAGAGGGCAAAAGGGGAGAGAGGAGGAGAATGGCATTGTGTTCTTAGAATTGTACCTACAAATCACCACATTGAAATCTCTTTGACGTTCATTAAAAACAGAAACTTCACAGAGAAGAAATCTGTAAAATAAGCCCTTAGGCAGATGATCAAGATCAATATCAGCACTGAGGGACTGGCATTGTGGCCCAGCACATTAATCCTCCTATAGTGCCAATGAGTCTGGCCGCTCCACTTCTGGTGCAGCTCCCTGCTAACACACCTGGCACTCACCTATTGTAGCCATTTGGGCAAGTGAGCCAGGAAATGGAGAACCAATTTCTCTCGGTTTCTCTAGCTCTGCCATTCAAATAAATAAGTAAGCAAATAAATGAATAAATCTTAACAAAAAAAATCAACCCTTATAAGTCCTGTCTGCAATATGTGCCCTTGATATGATATGAGAATAACACGTCATCTCTGTGATATTTCTCCCCAACCGACACAAACCCAGTCTAATCTTGCATAAAGGTGTCATACAAATTCCAGCCACAGGGGTTTGTGCTTGGCCATAAGGGGGCATGGTTAAGACACTACTTAGGACATAGGTATTCCGTATCAGAGGGCCTGGGTTTAGGCTCTGGCTCTCTACTCCTCATTGCAGCTTCCTGGCAGTGTGTGCCCTGGGAGGAAGCAGGTGATGGCGCATGTATCCACATGGGACACCTGAATTGAGTGCCTGGCTCCCAACTTCAGTCTAACCCAGCCCAAGTCATTGTGGGCATCTGACAGTGAACCAATACAGGCAAGGGTCTCTCTCTCTCTCTCTCTCTCTCTCTCTCTCTCTCTCTCTCTCTGCATTTAAAATAAAAAATTTTTAAATTTATTTTTCTTGCAAAGTCAGATATAAAGAGAGAGGAACAGAGACAGAGAGGAAATCTTCTGTCTGTTGATTCGCTCCCCAAGTGGCTGCAATGGCCGGAGTTAAGTGATCCGAAGCCAGGAGCTTCTTCTGGGTCTCCCACGTGGGTGCAGGGTCCCAAGGCTTTGGTCCATCAACTGCTCTCCCAGGCTGCAAGCAGGGAGCTGGATGGGAAGTGGGGTCACCGGGATTAGAACCAGCACCCATATGGGACCCTGACATGTGCAAGGTGAGGACTTGAGCCACTAGGCTACCATAAGGACTTATGAATAAAATATGCATTTTGCTTAAAAATAACCTATCAGTATTGTCTTACTAATTATAACAAATGCATCACACTAATATAGGATGCTGGCAATAGGAGAAATTGGGTATATGGTATGTGGGACTCTATATACAACCTTCTCAATTTGTTTGAGTAAATGTGAAGCCATTCTTAAGTATAGTCTATTTTTAAAAAATTGTGCATGGAACATTTTGGCATAGCTGTCACCTTGTGGCCTCTGCTGTAGCTTAACTGGGGAACAGACCTAGAAGTGAAATTGCTGGGTCACATAATTCAACTTTGCTAGATGTTGTCAAATTGAAAATGCCTGTCCCGGTTTTCATCTCCATCATCAGTGTATGAGAAATGTAATTCTCTTTCCCAACAACACATACACCCTCACTGGTTTTTATGATTTCCAGAACTTCCACATTTATTTATTTATTTATTTATTTTTGCAAATGTCCTAGGGTGAAAAGGTTAGACTGGGTAGAACAAAAAACATGATGCAGACAGCTGTTTTAACTTGTATTCCCGTGACTGCTAGGATAAATGATTATCTTTTTATTTCTTGAACATTAGGACTTCCTCTTCTATGCCTCCATGTCCTTCTATGCTCACCATGCTTTTCTATTTGTTGGGTTGCCTAGCATCCTTTTCACTTTGATTTGTAAGAGTTCCTTATAAGAGGGACTTTAAAAAATTCATTAAAATGGAAGCTAAAGATAAGCTTATTCTGGTGCAAAATAAACTGAAATCCATGCATATGTGATATCTTCAAAAAGTTAAAGAAAATGAATATCATTTTAAAATTGCATGGATTTAAAAAATTATTTGCCCACAAACCCGACAATCCTGTTTTTCCTAGGAGCTTGTTGAACTGCCTTTGTGTATTTTGGAATATTTCAACATGTGTCAAGTATTTTTCATATCCTTGATTATGTATCTTGCATTTGGCCTATTATTTATTTTTAAAATATTTTAAATTTTTAAATATTTCTTTTAAAATATACTTACTCTTTGAAAAGCAAAGACAGAGAAAAGACAGAGAGATCTTTCCTCTGCTAGTTGACTTTCTAAATACTCCCAAGAATGAAGGGGAGGGCAGGTTGCCAGGCTCTCCCACAAGGCTGAAGCTTTGGTCTCCCACAAGCGTAGCTAGAACTCAAGTATCATCAGCCACTGTTTCCCAGGCACAGCAGTAGGAAGATGGATGGGAGCATGAAGTAGCTGGAACTGGAACCAGGCATTTCAAAGTGTAATGCAGGCATCTCAAGCAGCAGCTTAATCCACTATGCTACAACACTCATGCATGCGGCACTTTTTTATGACACCAAACTTTTAAAAACAGGGTGAGTAACCTTGATCCAAAAATCCAAAATATGGAAAAACTCCAAAATTCCACATTTCCAACTCGGTTGCTTCACACATGTGAGCATTGGGGATTTGGAATTTGGGGGTTAGATATGGTTGAACCAGTAAAAAGTCTATGCAATGAGCCTGCCACAATAGCATACTGGCTAATTCCTCACCTTATATCTGCTGGGATCCCATATGAGCGCCGGTTCGTATCCTGGCTGCTCCACTTCCCATCCAGCTCCTGCTTGTGGCCTGGGAGAAGAGTAGAGGATAGCCCAAAGCCTTGGGACCCTGCACTTCCATGGGAGAAGCTCTGGGCTCCTGGCTCCAGATCAGCTCAGCTCCAGCCATTGTCGCCACTTGAGGAGTGAACCAACAGAAGAAAGATCTTTCTCTATGTGTCTCCTTCTCTCTGTACATCTGCCTTTCCAAAAATTTTTTAAATCTTTTTAAAAAGTCTATATAAATTTCCCAAATTACAGAAAACTCTGAAATGGGCAACACTTCTAGTTAAAAGCATTGCAGGCAAGGACAGCCACCTGTACTAAGACATCAGCGCTTTTGTTCTTTGTCCTATATACATCTTATTGATGCTTCAAGAAATCCACCTGACTGAAATAATACAGTGTGTTCTATATTTCCATCTGAAAAAAAAAGTAAATATTTTAAAAACCAGGGCCCAGTGCGGTAGCCTAGTGCCTAAACCCTTGCCTTGCATGCTCTGGGATCCCATATGGGCACCGGTTCATATCCTGGATGCTCCACTTCCCTTCCAACTTCCTGCCTGTGGCCTGAGAAAACAGTCGAGGACGGCCCAAAGCCTTGAGACCCTGCACCTGCGTGGGAGATGTAAAGGAGGCTCCTGGCTCCTGGCTTTAAATCAACTTAGCTCTGGTCATTGCAGCCAGTGGGGAGTGAACCAGCAGATGGAAGATTTTATGGTCTCCCCTCTCTCTGTAAATCTTACTTTCCAATAAAAATAAATCAATCTTTTCTAAAGAATCATAAAGCCTCAAAAAGCTCAGTATCTGTTCAATTGAAAAGCAGGCAGACTTATCTGGACAATAAGACGCTGAACTTTATGCTAGGCATGTGTTTGCAAGGAATGAATCTCAACTGAACTTGAACTATGGTTATGCAACAAGGTGGAGGAATCCACCATGGGGGGAGGGGTATGGGAGGGGTGGGGGAATCCCCAGCGCCTATAAAACTGTACCACATAATACAATGTAAGCAACAATAAAAAAAAAAAAAAGAAAGAAAGAAGAAAAAAAAAAAAGAAAAAAGAAAAGCAGGCAGATGTCCAGGCTTGGTTCTCAGCAGGGTTCTGCCGGCTCAGAGCCACAGCCAGGTAAGGCCTCTTGCCAATGGGGCTCAGCAATAGCTGAGTGGAGGTTGGCTTCCTTAACTGGGTTGAAGTTTGCCACTTACAAATCAGCTCCTCTCAAGAGGTTTCTGAAATTCTTAAGCACATGTTAATATTCCAGAGGCTTGATGGCTTAGTTCGCTATTCCTCCTTTTCCATGCATTTGGGATCCCATATGGTCGCTGGTTTGTGTCCTAGCTGCTCCACTTCCCATCCAGCTCCCTGCTTATAGCCTAGGAAGGCAGTGGAGG
The DNA here is from genome assembly GCF_017591425.1 of Ochotona curzoniae. NCBI lineage: Eukaryota > Metazoa > Chordata > Mammalia > Lagomorpha > Ochotonidae > Ochotona > Ochotona curzoniae. The sequence continues at coordinate 11,173,909 of NW_024465023.1, read as the reverse complement.
ACGGCCTGAATCCTTAGGACTCTAAACCCATGTGGGAGTCCTGGAAAAATCTCCTGGCTTCAGATCAGATCAGCTCCAGACGTTGTGGCCACTTGGAGAGTGAACAAGCTCATGGAAGATCTTTCTCTCTGCCTCTCTTCCTCTCTGTATATCTGTCTTTCCAATGAAAATAAATAAATCTATATAAAAAAAGTTACTGTCCATTCCAGTAGCTCAAGTAATTCACAGCAGCAGTAGCTGGTATATCAAAGCAATAGTCTTTTATATAAAAGATGGAAAGAAAAAGATTTAAAACAAGGTCTGTTCAATTCCAAATCAGAGAGAGAGAGAGATTCTAAAACTAATAATTAGAAGTGGACATTTAATGTCAGCTTTTTTGGTTAGGTTTTAGGATTTTAAGGTTCAAAGGAGAGGAGGTAGCTGGCAAAAGTAGAGACAACTGTATCTTAGGGAGGACAGAGTGGGGTGGAGATAAAGAGCCAGCGATAGAGCCTGCCTGGAGAGAGGACAGGAGGCTTCATGCAGTCTGGCAGCAGGCAGAGTCCTTCTTAGGTGACTTACTGGGGGAGATGCAGAGCACTCCAAGGACCCTGATGAGGTGGCGGGGGTGTGCAGACAGGCTCCTGCTGAAAGTGGACAGTGTGTCCTCTTAGCACTTGGGAATGTCCCCAGGTGTGGGGCTTTCCCGAGCTGTGAGCATTCCACTAAGCCTTGGATGAACTATCTGCACCCAGTTTCATCAGGCCTGGGGGCTCAGGCCCAGGGTTCCAACAATGCATCCTACACAGCAGGGCTGGGCTTGAGCACAGGTGTTGGTTGGTCCCCGCCCCACCATGCCAGCTCTGCTCCTGTGTACCTTGGGAGGCAGCAGGTGTTGGGTTCCCTATCATCCAAGCAGGAGGATCTGGATTGAGTTGCTGGCTACCAGACGAAGCCTGGCCCAACCCCAGCCAGTGCAGTCATTTTGGAAGTGATCCTGTGAATGTCAGATCTCTCATATCTCTTTCCTTCAAACTTTTTTTTTTAATCATTTTCAGTACGTAGGCCATGCATGTACATGGAATCATGTGTGAATTCCATAACTCAAGAATACAAAAACAAAACAAAAAACCTTTCTTTAGTAGGACTAAAAAATCAGAAGAATGGAAAAATAATGTTAAATTTAGCTATTTAGAAAATGAAAAAGAGAACTATATGCAAAAAAAAAAAAACCCACCAGAAACTATGGAAAATTGCAAATGGGAAATTGGGGAAAAAAAAATGCAACTCACATTACAAGAAAAGGTCTAATTTCCTTTAAATTTTGTTTGAAAATAGAGAAGAGACCATCTACCCCACAGAAAAATGGGAAAGGGAAATGAACAGATATTTCAAGAAAAAGAAATGCAAATAGTCCTTAAGCATATAAAAAAAGATGTTCTTCCTGGTAATAAAAGTGATGAAAATTAAAGTTACACTGAGATACGATTTTTCACCTATCAGATTGGCAGAACCCCCAAGTTTAATAACATACTGGCTGGAGTCTCTAGTACACTGCTAAATAGAAGTGGCCAAACTAGATTTTCTCATCTCACTGCAAATACAATCAATATTTCACCATAAAGTATAATGCTGAGATGCAGGTTTTTTTTGAAGATAGTCTATCAAATTAAAGTTCTCTTTTATTCTTTGTTGAATCCATATTTTTATACTAAATAATGATTTCAGTTCATTCGATACCTTTTTTGTGTGTCTGGTGAGTAATAATATGGCTTTTCCCTTTATTCTGTTAGGGAGGTGAAATACACTAATTGTTTTATAAATGTGAAACCCTTCTAGCATTCCTGAAATGAATCTCCCTTGGTCATACTGTATTTTTACATGTTGCTAAATTTCGTTTGTTTTATCAGGATTTTAGAGAGATCAAGCTTTAATTTCTCTCATAATGTCCTTGTTAGGTTTTGATATTAAAATCATGATGGCCTCTCTTTAACAAAAAATCATGATGGCCTCATAAAATAACTTTGCTGTTTTTATTCCTTGCAGAAATATTCCTACAGATGATCTTATTTCTTCATGAAATATTTGGAAGAATTCAGCATTAAAGCCATCTCTGCCTGGAGTTTTTTTTTTTCCCCCCACACAATTGTAACTACACACTGAAATTCCTTTACTGAATATAAAAATCCTTAAATACTATTCACATGTTTTATTTCTGCTTGAATTGCTTCTGGTAAATTGTGGTTATTGAAAATATAGCCTTACTACGTATTTCCATAACCTGACTTTCCTGTACTAAAAGTGACAAGACAGTTGATAAGGAAACGTTTTTTTCTTCTAAAAAAAAAATTCAAGCTCAGGACATTGTGGCATAAAAGATTAAGCCATTGGCTTTGAAACAGTCAATCCATTTGGGCACTGGTTCATGTCTTGCCTGCTCTACTTCCAGCCCCCTGCTTATGGGCTGGGAAAGCAGCCAAAGATGGCCCTATTGCTTGGGTCCCTGCACTCATGTAGGAGAATTAAACAATGCTCCAGGCTCCTGGCTGCATCACCTGGCCCAGCCCTGGTGATGCAACCATTTGGGAAGTGAACCAGCAGATGGAATATCTCTCTGTCTCTCCTCCTCTCTCTCTTAAACTCTGCCCCTCAAATAAATATTTAAAAAAAAAAAAAGGATCCACACTCATAAGTTCTTTGTTCAAGAGCAGTTGACTTGGGACACAGTTGTTTTTTAAGGCCAAATGAATTCTGAAGGGTATTCAAAAAGTTGGTAGAAAGATACACAGGGAAAAATTATGCACAATTTCCATTTTCTGAACCAAAATATACTTAGCTTCTCATTTAATTTCCTCCACCTACTTTCTAAAGCCTCCTTTCCATAGATCTGGGCAGTGATCATTAACAGCAGTTCAAAACATTCAAATGACACATGTACGATGACTGACATATGCTCATACCACCTGTCCATACCAGGTGGTATGGACAGGCCACATGCCATACCAGCCACTGTCCATGCCTTTCTTCCTCCTGATCTGGGAAGTGCTGAGACAGAAAGGCAGAGATCACCTGGCCCTGTGGCAATAAGGAAGCCTGTTGTGATGGAAGAGCTTCCAACAAGCGGGCAAACCACGTGTCTGAGTTCCTACCACTCACATGGGAGACCTGCCTGGGCTGTTGTAGCGATCTGCATAGCAAATGAGCAGACAGATGACCTCTCTCTCCCTCTCTGCTTTGAAATTTTTTAAATTATTTTTAAAAAAAATTAAAAAATGTTCTTTAACCAAAATGAATTTTCCTTTTAATTGTGTCTGTCAACAAACTCCTACCTCCCAGTAATTAGGGATACAGTTAGAAGTAGGTAGGGAATATTACTAAGATTGACCTGGGGTGATCACTGTTGGGATTTCATTATATTATTCCTTGTACACATACATATGCTTGAAAACTGCCATAATAAAAGATTTTCAAAGGCTCCGGTGTGGTGGCTCAACAGCTTGATCTTCTACCTGCTGGCAATGGCATCTCATATGAATGCTGGTTTGTGTCCCGGCAGCTCCACTTCCCATCCAGCTCCCTGCTTGTGTCCTAGGAAAGCAATCGAGGATAACCAAAGCCTTGCGACCCTGCACCCACATGGGAGACCTGGAAGAAGCTCTTGGCTCCTGGCTTCAGATCAGCTCAGTAATAGCCACTGTGACCATTTCAGGTGTAAGCCAGCAGATCGAAGAGCTTTCTCTCTCTCTCTCTCTCCTCCCCTATGTAAATCTGACTTCCCAATTAAAAAAAAAAAATCTTAAAAAAAAAATGGAGCGTCAAAACCTGAGAATGCAGAATTGTCACTGCCGTAGGGACAAGGACAGGGAACAGGAAAGCAATTTAAAAGGCTGCTTCCCTCTAGCTGTGCAGGCTGCCCTTCCTGCACCAGAATGGCACCTGCCTACCCTTCTGGGTCCTCACCCCACCCCTCCCACTCCGCACCCCTTCACACCCCCCGCTGCTGTGACCAATTCTCCTGGCAAAGACAAACACCACGTGATCTTGTTTATACCTGGGATCTAAAACAGGCAAGCTCATAGGAACAGGGTGGAGCAGGGGAGGAATGAGAGTGGGAAGAGACATTCATATTGGTTAAAAGACACAAAACCTCAGGCAGGAGGATTAAGTTGAAAAGAACTATTGTGCACTACAATGGCTACACTTAATAAAATCATTTATGTATTCAAAAATCATTGAGAACGGATTTTTAAAAAAAAAAAAGATTTTATTTTTGTTTGAAAAATACAGAGAAGACAGAGAGAGGAGTCTTCCATCTACTGGTTCACTCCCCAGATGGCTGCAAAGGCAAAAGTTGAGCCAATCCAAAGCCTGGAATCAGGAGCTTCTTCTAGGTCTCCCACATGAGAGCAGGGTCCCCAGGCTTTCAGCCATTATCTGCCTTTCCAGGCCACAAGCAGGATGGGAAAGTGGATCCGTTGGGAAACAAACTAGTAAACTAGTGCCATATATAATAGTGTTGTCACAGGCAGAGGCTTAGCCACAATGCTGGTCCCAAGAATAGATTTAAGTGTTCTTATCACACACAGAAGTGATAATTATACAAAGTAAGGCAACATTAATTATCTCAATTGCATTATTTCACTCTGTATACATATTTCAAAACATGTTGCATACCACAAATACACAAAAACTTTCACTTGACAGGGCCAGCACTGTGGTATAGGAGGTCAAGCATGCATCTGCAGTGCTACATCCTATATGGGCACCAGTTTGAGTACCAGCTAATCCAATTCCTATCCACCTTCCTGCTTATGGCCTGGAAAAGCAGCAGAAGATGATTCAATTCCTTGGGACTCTACACTCATGTGGAAGATTTGGAAGAAGCTCCAGGCTCTTGACTTCAGATCAGCCCAGCTCTGGCCATTGTAGCCATTTGAGGCATGGACCAGTGGATGGAAGGTACTCTGCTTTTCCAAGAAAAAATATTTATTAAAAAGACATTTATTTCATTATTTATTTATTTATTTGAAAGGCACAGTTACAGAAAGAGAGAGAGAGACTAAGGGAGATCCTCCATCTGCTTGTTTTCTCCCCAGATAGCCACAATGAGATTGAACCAGGCTGACGCCAGGGGCCTAAACTCTAGAACTCCGCCTGGGTCTCCCATGTGGGTGGCAGACACCCAAGCACTTGAGCCATCTTCTGCTGCTTTCCCAGGCACATTAGCAAGGGGCTGGCCAGGACTCAAGCCAGAGCTCCCATGGGATGCTGGTGTCGCAGGTGGCATGTTAACTAGCTGTGCCACAATGCCAGCTCCTTACTTGTCAACTTTTAAAATAAATTGAAAACAAAACAAAATAAGGAAAAAATTCACCTGTCAGGGAATGCACACCAGCACAGCTGTCAAAACAATCCACCCTGGCTATCTCTAGTACCAAAAGAATCCTTCCATTCATAAACACAATGGGAAAATGAGAAATCACCAGATTTTGAGAAAAACTCATAACAGCCTCTGTAAGAAGTAATGGAACTAATTCTTAGAGGACACAGGGATTTCAGAGGATAAAGAAGTAAAGTATAGGCTGTAACAGAAAAACAGCATTGCAGAGATGGAAGTTTCTTTGAATGAATGATGGCTGCAAATATGCAAAATAATGCAAAAACAAAGAAGAAGAAAAAGAAAACACTGAAAAGTTATGAAGCAGGGTAGGTGTGTAGTCCAGCAGGTCCATGCCAGTTTGGACTCCTGGCTCCATGTCAGAGCTCCAGGGTTTGACTGGCCACCCCACAGGAGAGCTGGATTTAAGTTCCTGGCCCAGTCCCAGTCATTGTGGCAATGTGGAAAGTGACTCAGCGATGGAAGCTCTCTCTTGCACTCTCACTCGCTCTCTGCCTTTCAAATAACTGAATACTCTCTTTGTTTTGAAGTTATAAAAGAAAAATCTACATGCCCCAATGCCCAACATATCAGTGGTTAACAGACATTTCATCACTCAAATACACATTAATGAGGGTGTTGGATCAAAGAGACAGAGGAGTACGTGGAAAGAGCCACCAGTGGACAGAGAACAATTTGAGCCACAAAATACAGTATTACTTTACAACTCAAAGGATAAAACCAGTGCCCATAAATCTCTATGGAAATGACTGGATAAACCAATGGGGGAGAAAACACTCCACTCTCATGCAGAATTCCACGACACTCCACTTCATTCCACACACCTTCCACGTAGACTGCTTATGATCATCTTCCAAAGAGCATTGCATAGAGAGCAGGAGGGAAAAGAGTGACTTTACAACAAGAAACCTGAGAAACAATCCCTCAGCCAGGTGATCAACCGTAACAGTGACAAGTCATTGTGACATTATGTTCCTTTGATGTGATGTGACACAATGACACTTTATGGTCTTATTCTTCAAAGCCACCTTAACTCCAGTCTAATTTTGGAAAGGAAAAAAAAAATCCTGCAAGATGGGCATTCTGCCACATTTCAAAACTGTGACAATGATCAAAAAGAAAGTATGAGCAGAGGTCATGGCCAAGAGGAGCCTAAGGAGACATGAGGACTAAATGGAAGGTGGTATCCTGGATGCGATGCTGGAACAGAAAAGGGACATTAGGTAAAAACCAAATCTAAAGGGCAACTGTTATGCTATAGCGGATTAAGCCACCATTTGGAATGCCCACATACCTTACCCAAGTGCCTGAGCTGAGTTCTACTTCCGCTTCCCATCCAGCTCCCTGTAAATGCACCCAGGACAGGAGCAGATGAAGGTCCAAATACTTGGGTCCCTGTGCCCCATGTGGAAGACACATGCTGACCCAGCTGCATGTTAGGATAAATTTCTCTCTCTCTCTCTCTCACCATCCCATCACTCTAATTTTCAACAAGTAAACTAATTTTAAAAACTAAGTATGAGCGCACACTTTATTTAACAATGTCAGTATTGGTCCATTAATTGTAACAAGAATTACAACAATGTAGGCTCCCAACAGTATACGGATGTAGGGACATTCTTTATGCGAAGTCCTTTACTTCCTGCTCAATTTTTCTGTGACTTTAGACTGTTTCTAAAAATTAAAGTCTATTTTTTTTAAAGTATAATTTCCTTGAGGCAAAAATAAGATTCTTCAGAATGAAAGCGCCTGAAGAAAGTTGAGTATAATGAAAGAAAAACATTCAGAAATTATTATCTGTTTCGCTTCCAGTATTCTGAACCCCTCCCTCTCATAGTTACTGAATACTTCTTTTGGGGCTTTTGATAATCTAGAGAGTGAATTTTGACCCTCCCGTGGGCCCTGGCTGTGATTTTTAAATGCTTTTAAATGTTAGCTATGTGTATCTTCTTTGTGACGATAACAATGCTCAGTGAAAGGACACTAATGTGCATTTTGTAAGTCCTCTAATTCCATTTTCAAAAATTGAATTAGAAAAAAAGGTTTTGAGTTTCAAAAGTCCAAGGTGAAAGGGAAAAAATCCAAAAGCTTTCAGAGAAAACAAGGAACAAAAGGTTACTGAGAAAGGTTCCAGAGCAGTCTGGCCTCATTTCTATGATACTAAGACAGAGAAATACAACAAGGTAATATCTTCACAATTCTAGGGGGAATAGATACTACCCCCCTTGAACTGCATGGAGACAAGGTATTTAAAGACATGTAAGAACTCAGCAAGTTCACCTTCCATACTCCGTAAGAATTAGTCATGAAAATAACTGAACAAAAACACAAGCAATCCAGGAAGAAGGAGTTAGGAAGGAGTAGGTATCGAGTCATTCCAAACTGAGGGAAAGGACAGGAAGATGAAAAAAATAATAAATTAAGAGGCTTTATGCTACCTTGAATGATGAAGTTTTACATGCATTTCTTTTTCTCTAGGGCTAATCCCACCACTTCATTCCACATGGAAAGATGTTTATGAAAACATCACATAGTGAATTCTGTTCACTTTCCTTTTGCAGTGTGTTCACTATTTGCATTTCTTTTTGCCAAATGTATTTTATACGTCTTGCTTATCTTGTTTTCTCCACTTCTGTTTCTTTCTTCTTCCTTTCCAGTCTACACCTGCACTACTTGTTGAAATGTTATTCGTTCACAATTATTAGGGAACACATGTAGGGATTTCCCTTAAAATTTGTTATGCATATAACACTCAAAGTGTGAGGTGAATCAACATGCCATGGAACAATGTTTTTTATACAGCAGCTCCAAATATTTGGTATTTGTTTTGGGTCCTCACCCCCCCCCCAAAGTAGCTGTATCTATGACTACAACCAAGAACATGTAGTGTTGCTTTTGATGTGCCCACTGGAGTGGGTACTGGTGCCAGACCCTTTTTACTGGGCCACAGTGCTCATAGGTCAGCTCAAGTGCACCCTGCCTAACACTGCTAGTGGCTCCATCTCCTCCTGAGGACATGTCCTTCCTGCCTGGGAGGTTACCTATGCCCCGCCCCCCGCCCAGTGCACAATGCAGCCAAACACCTCACCAATTCAGAAACAGAAAAAGGCAGCCCCACAACATTCCAGGTACCTCTTTTCCATCGCAGCTGTAACGAATTACTACAAACTTGGAGATAAAAAAAAAAAAAAAAAAAAAACAGGTTGATTATCTTAACTGGAAGGCGAGAAGTCTGGCCTGGGTCTGGCTGGGCTGAAATGCAGGAGTCAGTAGAGCTGTGTCCATGGCGGCAGCAGGGAAGAACCCATTTCCTTGCCCTTGCCAGTACTACAAAGCCACTAGCATTCTTCAGCATGCACACCCGCCTGCTCCATCTTCAAGAGCTGCAACCCAACATCTGTCTGATGCCTTGTTCCACAGTCATCTGCCTCCCTTTTCTGTATTTTTAAAGATTTATTTATTTCTATTGGAAAGCAGATCAGATTTACCGAAAGACAAAGATCTACCAAAGATCCACTGGTTCACTACCCAAACAGTCACAATGACTGGAGTGGCTGGAGCTGATCCAAAGCCAGGAGCCAGGAGCTTCTTCCGGGTTTCCCACTGTGTGTGGAGTCCCAAGGCTTTGGCCCATCCTCGATTGCTTTCCCAGGCCATAAGCAGGGAGCTGGATGAGAAGTAGCAGCCGGGATATGAACCAGTGACCATATAGGTGGAGGATCAGCCTAGTACATACATAACTGTTCAAGCACCGCTATCAGGTTTCTTAAGCTATGTATATTATGTTGAGAACAACTTGAAGGGGTGGGTATTTGGCTTTGTTTAGATGTTGCTCAGGAAGCCTGCATCCTTTTATCAGAGTACCCGGATTCAAGTCTCAACTCCACCCCTAATTGTACCTTCCTGATAAAGCTCAACCTGGGAGACAGCAGTGGTGGCCACGTGACCAGATTCCTGCCACCCACGTGGGAGACCCGGATTAAGTTGCAACCTCAAACATAGATGGGGAAAGGAAAACACCGTGCACATATGGGCCGTGATCCAGCAGATGGGAATGCTCAGTCTCTCAAGTCAATAAAAGAATAAAAAAAAAAATTTGAAATTACTGTTTGGGGTGCTAAATATTAACATGCATTCACTGTAAAAATTTCAAACACCTGGCCCGGCACAGTAGCCTAGTGGCTAAAGTCCTCGCCTTGCACAAGCCGGGATCCCATATGTGCAACAGTTCATAGCCCAGCAACCCTGCTTCCCATCCAGTTCCCTGCTTGTAGCCTGGGAAAGCAGCTAAGGACGGCCCAAAGGTTTGGGACCCTGCAGCCACCTGACTCCTGGCTTTGGATCGGCTGGCTCAGCTCCAGCCATCGTGGCCACTTGGGGAGTGAATCAGCAGACAGAAGATCTTCCTCTCTGCCTCTCCTCCTCTCTGTATATCTGACTTTCCAACTAAAAAAAAAAAACCTTAAAAAGAGAAAATCAACTACTAAAAAAAAACCCCTCAAAACACAGTAAAAATGTTGAAAAAAAACAAAGTAAAAATCTATATCAACCTGAGAAAAGCAACATGAACACTTGGTGTGTTATATTTGCCAGAATGTCCTTCCAAAACAATACAATCACATTGTTTGCAATCTGATTTTGTCACGAGGTGTATGGATTATCTCGCAGATCAATTATACAGCTCTACATTGCTCTTAATAATTCTATAGAATCCTATCATTTGATGATACCACTAAAGCTAGCAATAATTTAACAAAAATCAGGACGCAAGAGAGACTTTATGGCTTTTCTTCTCTCATTGGAGGGAATTAGGAGATATTACGTAATCTAGTAAATTAAGACAGAAAACTAAAATACAATATTTAAATAAAGATGTACATTTTTTCTGTAATGAACACATTTCATTTGTGTTGCATCTGAAAAATGAAAGCACATTAAAACATCTTTTGTGCAGCAGAGTGGGAAGGACTGCAACAATAAAACAAATCTGTCAAAATGTCCCTATATATCTTTTAAAACCTAGACCACAAAAGAGCTATGTTCTATATACTCAATTTTTAATAAATCCTGGGAATAGCTTTTATGGCTTCAAACATAAAAATCCCCATTTTAGACAAGGGCAAGCTGATGTAGACTTTTCATTGCTACCAAGCCTCACAAAGTCATTTCTGATGGTGCCTGGGACTCACTGGGCTATGACACAAAGAAAGCACACAGGTAATCCCATATGGGTGCCGGTTTGTGTCCTGGCTGCTCCAGCTCCCTGCTAACAGCCTTGGAAAGCAGTGGAGGATGGCCCAACTGCTTGGGCCCCCGCACTTATGTGAGACACCCAGAAGGAGCACCTGGCTCTTGCTTTGGAGATGCCAACCCTGGCTATTGCAATCGTTTGGGGAACATCCTGTGAATGGAAAGATCTCTCTGCAACTCTGCCTCTCATATATGTAATATATAACATATTATATACTATATATACACATATGATATATATTATGTATTATATATATACATACATACATACACACACACATATATATGGTTAGTTGTGTATTTGTTTCAAAGTCAGTGACAGCATCTGAGACTCACAGATCTTCCATCTGCTGCTTCACTCCCTAAGTGACTGGAACTCCATCCAGCTGCCCCACATTGTGTGGCAGGGACAAAACTTGATCCAGCATCTGCTGCCTCCTAGGTGCATTAGCAGGAACCTGAATCCAAAGCAGAGGTGCCATGACTCAAACCGGGCACTCGGACATGTGAACAGGTGTCTGAAGCCACAGAAGAGCCCCTCCCTTCCTATGTTATTTGTAGCTCCAAGTTGCTTTCTTTCCCCTCTGACCCCAACAGGATAGTGGTCACACATGCCATATAAAATTTTGATTACAATCAATTCTCACCTTTTCATTTGTGATGTGAGTAGAAAATCTTTCAGGAAAGCATTTGAGATTTATTACACAAATTGCACAAATTCTTTGTGAAAAAGAGCAAATTGTCAGGATACAAATAACAGACTGATGGCTTTTGACTGCTTATGAAAGACTATACCATTGTAATAATATAGGGGAAAAAATCAGTTGGGGGGAGGGAATTTGGGGAGGGGGTTAGGAAAATTCCAGAGCCTAAAGAATTGTACCATAAAATTAAAAATAAAATAGAAAAGAGCAGATTGTTTAAAAAAAAAAAAAGCAGCAAATTCTTGGGCTTCCAGTTGATTTACTGATCAATGAATGGCTCCAAGCAGGGAGTGCATCTGATATCACTTGTGGTTAGTTCGATAATATTTTGGCTTTCTAGTTAACCCTAAGAGAAAACAGCATCTGTGACTAAGGGGATAATGGTTCACTGCTGTTACAGTAAAGATACGCTGCACTCACATCCTCCTTGCCAAAGGACGGCACTCTGATGCTGTGAGGCCACCCTGCTAGATGAATTTGTTTATTTTACATCAAATGATTCTGCGGATAAGCTCACCTCCTGTGATAGGTGCAACATAGCCAAGCTTCTTGTTATGGTCTGACATGCTCTAATCCCACTGGCTACAGAACTGATGAACTGTATGCCTTGGCAAGAGAGAAATTGTGTTCGGGCACTCGCTTCAGTTTGATGAACACATTATTCACTGAGCCCTTGAGAAAACTGTGAAAAGGAAAAAAACAGTCAAAACCCAATTTGAGCAGATTCCATCTACAGTGGTTAGAAAAGTTTTTTCAAATCCAACTTTTTATTGACTTAAGGCTAAAACAAATGAATAACTATTCTTGCAAATATTCAGAAAAGAAGGTGAAATGGCAAAAAAAAAAAAATACAGTTCTATCTTTTCCAGGTTTCATTTGTGTATCTGGACTCTGAAAGTACTTCTCTTTCCAGGTAGCTCTCATTCGCTGCTAAGTCATAAGTTAGGTTCCTAGCCTAGCGTTATGCAGTTCCTCATAAGTCTATTGAATGGGCATCTATTCAATTGAAAAATTGAGGCAAATATTGTGTGTCCTGCACTTTGCTGAGTGTACAGTGTATCATGCACAGAAATGAACACACTGAGCCAGCTAGAAGAATTCCCGACTGCAGCCTTCTGCCTTGTATCAGCTCACACACAAGTGGTGCCAAGAAGTGTGGTCAAGGTTCTATGCACGGTGACTGCCATACTCATGCATAGTTGCCCCTTTCAATGCAACAGCTTAGCCAACTGGAAAGAAAGACGCTTAGAGAATAACAAACATTTATAAACAAAAGCACTTCATATTAAGAAAGTCTGAGATTTATTCAGCATTATATTTGAGGCACTAATGACAATAATGCAGTAAATTCAGATTGAGTTCACATTTAATTGTCGGGAGTCTTGTGATGATGCAAACGCACAGCCTATAACCAGTCCTGGAAGTATGACATGTCCTACGTTTATAATACACACACGGATTACAGGAGCTTCCTATGAAACATACATGGTCAAGCCTTTCAACCTAAAGACTCCAATTTGCATTGCCCTACCTTTTTGCCCAACTCCAACCTAGAACTCTGTGGACAAAACTAAAATTCCAAAGACTTCTATGGGTCAAGCAGCCTCTGAGGGAGTGTGACACCGGCCCTGAGAAATAAGTAAACTGTTCTGGTATTCAAGCAACATAATGAGACCAAGAAAAAGCCTGAAGTCTTGGTGGTTACATTGCAGACTAGATGTGGAAAACAATTCTCTTCAAGTGACAATCTTTTGATTACAAAGAAAACTGATGTGCTCCAGAAAGGAAACTCACACTATACTACCAAATATCTTTAAATTATTTTTTAAACCTTTTGGTAGAGAAGAAAGGGCCAAATTGATGTTTTTAGAATTAAAATGGAGGCACATACAAAGTTAATAGTATACACCAATGATCCAATTATATGTACCCTCAAAATTATGAGCTCTTCTCGGGCTGCAGACACATAAAACAAATACACAAAATAAAAGCTTACATACAGGGAGACACTTTTAAAACTACAGACATCAACAAAAGGAAAAAGAGCTTCAGACCATGATTTGTCTTTCCTTAGAAGAGCCTTCTTTGAAATGTGCAGATGTTACACAAGCAAAATAAAAATTGCAGGAAAAACAACCTAAAAATTGTTTTTCAATTCTATCAGCAGAATTTATTTCATATCATTAATAATTATTTCTAAAGCCTTCCAACCAAGGGCATTGTGGTTCTCCAGCTCATTGCAAAAAAAAAAAATTATCTTAAAAAAACAAAAATTCAGCTTTAATATTGAAGCAGTAATACAAATTTGCAATTATCAGTACTCTACTCTAAAGCACAATGAGTAACACCACATTTAAACAGAGGTTAACATGTCCCTGGGCAAGAAGTCCAACTGGTCTTTTTCTCTCCAAATGTACATCTAATAGTGATATTTCACAGGCTAGTTTCTACACAGATACAGTTAAAAAAAATGATGAAAGCCACGTTTTGCTCAGGAATACTATTATTCACATACTATTTGGGTTGTTTTACAGCAGATACTAGTTTGCCAAGCTTCAGATGGCAAAATGCTAAGTTGTGAGTTCAGTTTTTCCCAACAAGTTGTTTTTCTTTGCCTGGAGATTCTGTCGGCAAGTACTATTGAGAGAGCACCCCGTTGCCTCCACTTCTCTTCTCACTTGGAAATCCACTAAGGTGCAACCTTCATGGTCTTAAGATGCAAGGCCCAGCAAAAAGCCTCCCACAAATCCACTGGATATCACAATGTTCTGTTTGATAAATTCTGTTGCCTGAAACAGAAAGTCCACTTAAACAAAAGTACTTTTAATTATGGATGCAACTTGAAAACATACTAAGTGAAATAAGAGACCAGAAACAAGGACAAACACTACCATTATTCCACTAACATGAATAGTCAAATTCATGGAGCCAGGAAGTACAACAGGGACATGCATTTGGCCCAGCAGTTAGAATGCCTGCCTCCCACACTGGAGAGCTTGGGTTTGAATACGGGCTCTGGCTCCTGATTGAGCATCCTGTTGCTACAGACCCTGGGAGGTAGCGGGGATGGTTCAAGCAACTGTTGCTGCCACCCATGTGGGAGACCTCGATTGAGTTCCCAATGTTCAGATTCACCGTAGTCCAGTCCCAGCTGGCTTATGCATTTGGACAGTAAGCCAGCTGTCTCTGCATCTCAAATAAGTTAAAAAAAAAAAAGAGAGAGAGAGAGAAAAGAGAAAAAGAAAGAGAGAGAAAGAAAGAATAGTTACACAGGTATTTTTAACGAGGCAGGCGTTGGATACAGCGCTTAAGAAGCCCTTGGAACGCCTGCATCCTGCATCGGAGTACCTAACTCAAGCCATGGCTACTCTCCCATTCTACTTCCTGCTGACCTGGGGGTAGCAGACAGATGACAGCTCAACTACTTGGGTCCCTGTCACCCAGATGAGAGTTCCAAAAGGAATTTCTGATTCCTGGTTTCAGCCTGGCCCAGCCCTGACAGTTGTGGACATTCGGGAAGTGAAAGAGTAGACATAAAATCTGTCTTTTGAAATAAGCAAAACAAATAATTTTTAACAAATGTAATAGGGCCCGAAGCGGTGGCGCAAGTGGTTAAGGTCCTCGCCTTGCACGCCCAGGATCCCATATGGGCACCGGTTCTAATCCCAGCAGCCCCACTTCCCTTCCAGCTCCCTGCCTATGGCCCAGGAAAGCAGTGGAGGACGGCCCAAAGCTTTGGGACCCTGCACCCATGTGGGAGACCCGTAAGTCTCCTGGCTTCGGATCAGCATAGTATTGGCTGTTGCGTTCACTTGGGGAGTGAATCATCGGACGTAAGATCTTTTTCTCTGTCTCTCCTCTCTGTATATCTGCCTTTCCAATAAAAAAAATAATAAAAATCAATCTTTAAAAAAAAACAAATGTAATAACAAAAAATAGATACTATAAAAGACTGGGGGGAGAGGAAATTGTGGGAATTGATATTTAATGGGTACAGAGTTTGTTTGGAATGGTAAAAGTTCTAGAAATGGGGCCCGGCGCGGTGGCGCCTGGGAAAGCAGTCGAGGACGGCCCAAAGCTTTGGGACTCTGCACCCGCGTGGGAGACCCGGAAGAGGCTCCTGGCTTTGGATTGGCATAGCATCGGCCCTTTATGCTCACTTGGGGAGTGAATCATTGGACGGAAGATCTTCCTCTCTGTCTCTCCTCTCTGTATATCCGCCTTTCCAATAAAATATAATAAAAATAAATCTTTAAAAAAAAATGTTCTAGAAATGGACAAGTATAAATGTACTGGATGCCACTGAACTTTACATCTAAAAATGACTAAAATGGTAAGCTTTATTATTACATATATTTCACAATAAAATGCAAATTTTAAAAATACGTTGAATGTGGAGGTAACTAACATTCTCAACTATGTTCTTTAATTCAATATTCAGCAAGAACTGCTATGCATCTACTATTGCAGGTGTCAATGACCGCACAAGATCCCAGAGCTGGGACAGCTGTATAGTGGGTAAAGCTGCTGCATCAGCATCCTATACGTTCACTGGTTCGAGTCCAGGTTGCTCCACTTCAGATTCAGCTCTCTGCTAACGCACCTGGGAAAGCAGCGCAAGATGGTCGAAGTCCCTCGGCCCCTGCACCCAAGTGGGAGTCCTGGAAGAAACAACTGGCCTTCCGACCAGCCCAGCTCTGGCCACTGCAGTCATTTAGAGAATGAACCAAAGGTAGAATTCTCTGTCTCTTCCTCTGTCCCTCTGTCTGTAACTTGATCTTTCAAATAAATAAAATAAAATAAATAAAATTGCAGAGCTGCCCAATACAAGCTGCAGGAGCCTAGAACTCACGGCCGGGCCCAGGAAGCTCCTTAGCTGCCAACATAATAAGTCTATGGGCAGCAATAATCTCTTGGACACCTGTAGGGAAGATGCAAACAGTCTATTCATCCAAACACTAACAGAGAATTGAATAAATCGCCACAGCAGGCACAGACACATTTGCTAATAGTCCATTTAGCCAGCTAGAAAAAATGTGCAGGATCAAAAAAAACACCACCTTGGTAAAATGTTTGACCTAATTAAGATCCTGAGGAAGCCAGTAGACAAGGCCAGAGTACGAGAAAGTTTGCCTGGAAGCCAGGAAGGAAGGGGGGGAAAAAAGCAGATGAGAGGAACGGTTTAATCTGAGACTAAAGGAGACTTCAGAGACATGACAAGCAAAAGTAACAAAGAATTCTTCATAGGGCAAAAAGGTCATAAAAGGTACTGTATAGAACCATTTCGATGTGAACTATTTGTTAGGCAGTCTTACAGTATCATGTTACACTTTTTAATAATAATGGTATTTGGAGTTATGCAAGAGAACATCTGTATTCTTAGGCGATACATGCTGAGATATTAACAAAGAACAGCCATGTTGCCTTAAATAGTTTGGCAAAATAAAAAAGCATAAATCTCACCCAGAGAACACATGCACTAAATCACAAGTTGGTGATTTGGGCATTCAGAGCATTTGTCGTTCTGTTTTTCAATTTGGTTTCAATTTTTGAAATTAAAAGGTTTGGGGGAAGTCAACGAATGAAATAAAAACAAAGGCAAAGGAATATTCAATTCAACTTAATTCAATCCAAAACAGGAAATAAGAAAAGAAATCCACCAAAATGTAAATGTTAACACTGATACATTTAATGTACTGATAAACAGAAGGCATACATTCTCAAACTAGTCTACCTCAAGGAAAATATCAATTTTAAGTTTTACTATGTTTTGTATATACATACATATTTTTAAAAAGAGGAAAAAATTTTTTTTCTGTTTTTAATGTTTCTTCTTCTACTTGAAACACAATCTTTTAACCACTGGTTCACTCCTTAAGTGCCTACAACAGTCAGAGCTTGGTTAGGCTGGGTCTCCCACATGTGTGGCAGGAAGCTGCACTGGAAGCGGAAGAGCAAGGACTCAAACCAGCAATCCAACATGGGATGCTGGCACTGCAAGCGCAGGTTTAACATGTGTTGCCACAATGCCATCCCTCTTTTAAAGTTTTATTTATTTACTTATTTGAGAAGAAAGAGGGATTGGAAGTGGGGTTGGGCAGCATAGAATTCTTCCATCTGCTGGTTTACTTCCCAAATGCCCAGCAGCCAGGCCTAGCTAGGCTGAGCCAGGCTAAAGTCAAAAGCCCAAATTTACATCTGGTCTCCCCATTTGGGTGGCAGGGACCCAATCTATATTAATCACCATAACCATAAGCCACCAAGTGGCTCATCTCAAATTTGACTCAATACTCCAGTTATCATTAAGAACATAATTAAAAAAGAGAGATAATCCCCACATTTTTGGCTGAGACCACCACAGTAACAAAAGTCAAAATTACTTATCATCTTACTTCTTCGATTATATTGTTGATTTCAGGTGCTGCTTTATTTGCTCGTTTCTTAATCTGTCTTTTTGCTTTGTTTACATCTTTTTCAACCCTCTTCCAGTCAATCTGCACATAGCCACTGTGACTGGCAATCTGAAAACCATAATAAAAATGGTGAATTCAAAACCAGTTGGGTTATTTTAACTAATCTATTACTCATGAACATCTGAACATTTAGAGTTCAAGAGCTCTACAAAATATAAAGGTAAGACATTACTACTTATTCATTAATTTATTCATTCAGCAGGCATTGTCTATTCTGTGCCAAGCATTAACTAGTGATTTATGCTTCGTGTCTGTTTTCCCTAAATGATTCAGAGTTCCTAGTTAGAGGTAATGAATACAGTGTTAAGAAAAGTATAGAGTATGATGGGAAAAGATTCCAAAAATTGTAGTATAACTGTGCTATAAATCTATCACACCCTTTGGAACAGAGAGCTGGCTAAAAAGATAGACTATGCAAGCTATTTAGCAGATAAAAATATCTTTTAAATAACAAGATGCTTAATTACTAGGTATCAGAAGCTCATTAGTTTTAGTTCCCTAAAAGAAGTCCAAAGCAGTCTGATAAAGGCCCTTCACTAATTCTGACCTGGTACTTAATAATCAAAAATATTTTCTCATAATTGCATTTGAAAGTATACCTACAAAAGAAATACACTCTGCCCAAGTTCCAAACCATAAATGCTCTTAATAAAACTATAGCTAAATGCATATGAATCATAAGAAAACCCTCCCATGGTGCTACTGAGATGCTGCCAAGTCCACACAGAAACAATTCTGTGTGTGTGTGTGTTTGTGTGTGTGTGTGTGTGTGTGTGTGTGTGTGTGTGTGTGTGTGTGTGTCTGTGTAGGCTACTACAGGAAGTTAGCACCTCCAAATAACATCAAAATATAAACACATGAGAAGTACAAAATCAAGCCACATATACCATTGTAAACCAGTCCTATCAACCTTATGCTTCATTCTCTTGTAATGTATCACTTTGACTTTTTACCACCCACAAAATACCTCAAATAATAAAAACATCAGATTTTCTATAAAAAGGTAGACTGGAATCTTAGATTCTACTTTGTGCATGAACGAACAGAATTTATTGACTTATCTGCATTTCCTCCTGTATTTAGTCACCTGCTATCACTTCAAACTCCAGACTCAGCAGGACAGAGTGGTAAACATATCAAATGGCAAATGCAAGCTCGTTGGGGTAGAACCTGACCCAGCATTTTGGATCACAGGAGCGAAATCTTTGGAAAAGAAACCTTTTTTACATCTACATTGAAGACTCCTTCCTTACTTGCATTAAGCAAACTGGCTGATTACTCTGAGGCTTTTGCAGAATTTAATTTTGCCAAATCTTAACATATCTTCTTAATGCAAAGCTTGTGAGAATACCAAGATTTTATGTAGGTATATGGCAATACCCAATTTGTCATTTTCAAGACTAAACATTTTAAGTTATAGAGCTTTTTAAAAAAAATTTCGTCTTTATATTGAGTTATCCTGGTGATAAAATAACCAAAATAATTTAGGTATATTCCCTGGGTAACCCCTTAACTATCTCCCACCCTCAGCTAATGAGTAAAGGAAGCTAAGACATTGTAAGCTAATTCTCACAAGTAGTATTCCACACAATATTCAAAAGTATTTTTAACACAGCCACTCGTGACTGAAAAACTAATAAATCTGAGGTTATCTGAGGTAGACAGACTCCCTCATGTTTTGGGGTAAAATGTCAAACAGCTGCAAGAAAAGTCAAAATAAAACCAAAACCAATGAGCACGCACCATGAAAGCCCTCTAGGGTCTCCTGATTTCTCCAAACACGCACCTTCAACGTCATCCCACCAAGTATCCATCTCTCCCGGCGGGCTGAGAACGTTGCCCCTACAGTCCCATCCAAATAATGCCAGGCAAATGGACGGGGCATGTTGAATGGATGGTACAAAGATAGTCAATTAAAATCAAAATCCCCGAAGCTGTATTATCCAATCTGACTCAAATACTAACTCTTGGCAACAAAGTGGACGAGCTAGACTATTCTAAAGGGCCCTATCTTGGCTGCTAGTGAGTGGGAGCATGGTTCCTTGGACACTCAAGGGAACTGCTGCCACTGCAGTTTTCCTGGGAAAGTTCATGGCTGTGTTCCCTTGAAGGCAAATCTGGCCAGACTGCAGGACACAAGTCTAAACGGGGCAGCATGTGGAGACGGGCCAGCACAAGCAACCTATCCTTAGGGGGATTCAGGTACATACAACCTCACTTGCAAACCTCACCTTCCAAGAACTGACCCAATCGGACCACATTCCAGTTGTGTCCACTGAGAATTCGTCTGAGCAAGTAATATGAAAAAGTAAACCAACAGATTGGGAAGCAGGTAGAGCAAAGATGACTGCTTTCGTGTACAACATTTGACTTGCCCACAACACTGAAATATTTTTTAAAGATTTATTTATTTACTCATTTCCTCATTTGCAAGGCAAAGTGAGAGACAGAGAGCTTCCATCCACTGGTTCACTCCCTAAATGGCCACAATGGCTTGGGCTGAGGCATCTCAGTCTCCCCTGTGGGTAACAGGGACCCAAGCACTTGGGCTACATTTGTTGCATTATCAAGCACATTAGCAGGGAGTGGGATCCCAAGTGGAGCAGCTGGCACTCCAATATGGGATGCTGGCATCAAAAGTAGTGGCTTAATCTGCTACACCACAATGCTAGTTCTAATCTAAAATATTTAATGAGATTATATAAAAAGGCATTATCAGAACAAACACTTCAAAGTTAAAAATAATGCCAACCTATCAAAGACTCATGTCTACTAGAAAGCTATAAATGGATACATAGGGCTTTTGGTTTGTAAGCATCACCACATGGTGATCTAACCAGGCTGTTTTCCTGGGGAAAATTCCCTCCACCTTTAAGTTCAGATCTTAAACCATTTTTCTTGGACTGCTCAGATTTCCAGAAGGGAAAGCCCTATTACGCACTTAGAGCTTCCTTCAGTTTTTAGTGTCCAATTCTTAAAAATAAGCACAGAATCAAGCATCATTAGGTATGAAAATGGTCTTTCATATGAAAGCACTGAAATTTAGACAGAAACATGTTCGATCTTCAAAAAGTTCATGGAAAATGTATACTATGAAAAAAACTATGGACTGGCACTATGGCAAAACAGGTAAAGCTAGGCCTGGCACAGCAACCTAGCTGCTAAAGTCCTCACTTTTCACACACCAGGATCCCATATGGGCACTGGTTCTAATCTCAGCAGTTCCACTTCCCATCCAGCTCCCTGCTTGTGGCGTGGGAAAGCAGCCGACGACAGCCGAAGGCCTTGGAAGAGGCTCCTGGTTTCAGATTGGCTCAGCTTTGGCCATTGCAGCCACTTGGGGAGTAAATCAGCAGATGGAAAATCTTCCTCCCTGTCTCTCCTCTGTATATCTGACTTTCCAATTAAAAAAAAGTAAAATAAATCCTTCTTTAAAAATTAGGAGACTTTATTAAAAAAAATATATATGGGTAAAGCCATGGCCTGCAATGCTGGCATCCCACATGAGTATCAGTTCAAGTCCCAGCTACTCCACCCGAATCCCATTTCACAGCACTAGTTCAAGCCCAGGCTCCTTTGTTTCCGATTCCGCTCCCTACTGATACTCTTGAGAAAGCAGATGGCCTGCCCAAGAACCTGAGCTCTTGTAATCTACACGAGGAGACCCAGACAGTTTTGGACTCCGAGGCTCTGCCTGGCCCAATCTTGGCTGCTGTGGTCATCTGGATTGAATCAGCACACGAAAGATCTGTGCGTCTGTCTCTGTCACAAGTTCTAAAAAAAAAAAAAAAAAAAAAAAAAAAAAAAAAAAAACCAAAAAACCAACAATTATGTCTAGATTCAAAAAAGATCTCTTTGCACCAAAATAATTTCTTTTTAAAGAGGTTTATTTATTTGTTTGTTTAAATTTGAAGGGCAGGTCTACAGAGAGATCTTTTTTTTTTTTAAAGATTTATGTATTTATTGGAAAGTCAGATATACAGAGAGGAGAGACAGAGAGGAAGATCTTCCATCCGATGATTCACTCCCCAAGTGAACGCAACAGCCGATGCTATGCCGGTCCGAAGCCAAGATCCAGGAACTTCTTCCGGGTATCCCATGTGGGTGCAGGGTCCCAAGGCTTTGGCCCATCCTCGACTGCTTTCCCAGGCCACAAGCAGGGAGGTGGATGGGAAGTGGAGCTGCCGGGATTAGAACCAGCACCCATATGGGATCCCGGATCCACTAGGCCACTCTACCAGGCCCGTACAGAGGGATCTTGTATACACTGATTCATTCCCCAAATGGGGCAATAGTCAGAGCTGAGCCCAGCCGAAGCCAGGAGCTTCTTCCATGTCTCCTACGTGGCTGCATGGGCCCAAGGACATGGGCCATCCTCTGCTGCTTTGCCAGGTCCTAAGCAGAGCTGGATGGTGAAGTGGATTCAAACCAATGCCCACATGGGATGTCATCACTGCAGTCGGAGCAATAGTCTGTTTAGCCACAGCACCACACGCAACTGTCTCTTAATTTTCCATGGGCTGAAAGATTGTTTGAGGGGCTGGTGCCGTGGCACAGCAGGTTCATCCTCTGTCTGCAACATCTGCATCCCATATGGGCACCAGGTGAGTCCTGGCTGCTCCACTTTCAATCCAGCTTCCTGCCTATGGCCTGGGAAAACCGTGGAGAATGGTTTATGTCCTAGGGCCCCTGCACCCACGTGGGAGACCTAGAAGAAGTTCCTGGCTAATGACTTCAGAACGGCCCAGCTCAGGCCACTGTGACCATTTGGGAAGTAGAACAGTGGATGGAAGATCTCTGTCTCTCTGTAATTCTGCCTTTCAAATAAAAATAAATGCATCCTTTAAAACGTGTTTCAGATTTATTTATTTGAGAAAGGCAGATAGATGGTGACAATTCCCATGCAATGAATCACTCTGCAAATATGCACAAGGGCAGGCAGGCTGAAGCTGCGAGCCAGAATTCAATCCAGGCCTCCTACATGGAACCCAAATAATTACTTGAGCCATCACAGTTGCTTCTCCATGTTCACATTAGCAGGAAGCTGAAGTTGGGAGCTGGAGCCAGAAATCAAAGCCAGCTACTCCAACAAGGGATGCAGGCATCATAAAGAGGCTTACTTACTAAGCCAAACACCTAACCCTTTGTAACTCAGTAAACAAGCAGGGGGGCAAGGAAGGGGCAGACTTAGAACAGAGAGTATGTAGAAATCAGCTTGAAAACAATCAATCATTTATGTCCTCACATAGATTAAAAACATGATGTGTAATTTAAAGAGCTCTCAATTGCCACAGCGGGAACAACCTGAGCAACCAAACATTACTAGATATAAACCACTGTATGAAACAAATGTCCATGAGTCCATGCTACAAGTGAACTGGATAGATCACAGTATAAAACTATTTATATTCAACAACTGGTCCAGGGGACCAATGTAACAGGAACTACAGGTGAAGGAAATGTTTTGCAGGGCAGGAAATTAGCTAAATCAATCTCATGAAAAGTCTCCCAGACTGAAAGAGCCCAGCTTAATGCATGATAGGGCCACAGAAAAGTACATCAATGTGAGAATTACAAACAGGCAGCGAAAGGCTGAGCGTCGGCCACTGCACCCATCTGGGGAGTGAACCTGCAGATGGAAGCTCTCTGTGTCTCCCTCCCTCTCTGTAATTGTGTCTTTCAAAGAAAGAAATATTCAAATATGTAAAGTCTTAAAAGCTATACCCCTTGGGCCTGGAGTGATAGCTCTGTGGCTAAATTCTCACCTTGCACATGCCAGGATCCCATGTGAGTGCTGGTTCATGCTCAGCCTGCTACACTTTCCATCCAGCTCCCTGCTTGTGGGCTGGGAAAGCAGTAAAGGATGGCCCAATCCCTGCACCCACGTGGGAGACCTGGAAGAAGCTCTTGGCTTTTGGACTGGCTCAGCTCCAGCCATTGTGGCCACTTCGGGAGTACACCAGCAGATGGAAGATCTTTCTCTCTGTATTTCCTCTCTGTATATCTGCCTTCCCAATAAAAATAAATAAAACCTTAAAGAACAAAAAAAGCTATACCCCTCATGCACAATTTGTCCAGAAGATACTGGAAGATGTGTTCCTCTCAAATAGATCCAACAGAACTAACAGTAAAGCAAACAATCCATGACAACAGTAAAAGAAATATCCCAGAATGGCACTGTGGGGAGATCCCAGGATAACGTACAGAACTCTGGAATGAAGCTTGTCCCCAAGATGAAACTGACAGCCTAGTTAATGCATACAACCACAACGAGTGGAGACTTAGACAACTAGTAGTTACTCTGTGAACAGTAATCCGACACAATGGTGGAATAATACATGGATGATGGGGTAGGGACAGAAAGCACTCAGTTGTGTGGCATGGGGCAGGGGCAGGTGGCAAAGAGGGAAGTTCTATAAACAACAGCCTGCTTTTCATCTTCTAAAATGGGAACTGTTCCACACTCCAACAGTTAATACCTAAAATGTAAAGACTAAGGAAATGCCCAATTGGTTTGTTTAAGGAAAAGGAGATTCAGCTGAGTTCAAGGTGGCTGGGGGAGCAAGGAAAAGCAGAGGGTGACAATAACCTGTAACAAGCCTTGTGTGTTGACCCTATTCATTATGGGTGTTTATAATCCATCCCTGCCCCCAAAATAAAACCAACCAAAGCAAAAGACTTATATCACGGCCTTTTTAAAAAAAGATTTATTAATTTATTTGAAAGGAATATTTACAGACAGATCTTCCACCTGCTGGTTCACTCTTCAAATGGCCACAATGGCCAGGGCCAGGACAGGCCAAAGCCAGGAGCAGCCAGGAACTTGTTCTGGATCTTCCACGTGGGTGCAGAGGCCCGAGGATTTGGCCCATCTTCCATTTTTTGGTAGGGAGCTGAATCAGAAGTGGAGCCCTCAACTTGAAACAGTACTCATATGGGATGCTGGCAGCAAAGTCATGGCTTACCCTGCTGTGTGCGCCACAATGCTGGCCCCTATCGTTGTCTATTTTAACATGGAATTTGTGGTAAACTACTACTAGAAAACACTTAATACTGCTACTGTAAGTTTTTAAGTTCTAAATAAGCAAACCTTTATATTTTAATGTAAGATTATAAAAATATGAAAGTGGGCTGATGAAATACTAGGTAATTAGTCTAAAGGCCACTTATTACTCTATTTCCTCTTTGGGTCTCCTCCCACTAACTTTTCAAGGCTGGTTACCTTTGTGGGCAAACCTGCTTTGAGGTGGACAGGTTCTTCAACCTTAAAGGCTTCAAGGAACACATGGACTAGGTGGAAAAACAGCAGGTAGCAACGGTAAGCCGGCTTCCCATGATGCACACGGAGAGCCACTGAAATGGACTACTGAAAAACTGACATGCAGAACGGAATAAAATACACAATGCTGAGGCTAGTGCTGTGGCACAGCAGGCTAAACCACAGTGCTCTATATCAGAGTGCTAGCTGATATCCCTTCCAGCTCCCTCCTAATGCACCTGGAGAAGCAGTGGACAGTGATGCCAGCACTTGAACCCCTGCCACCCACGTGGCAGATGAAGATGGAGCTCTGGGCTCCCGGCTTTGGCCTGACCCCGCCCTGGTCATCGGAGTGAATCAACAAATACAAAATCTCGCTGTGTGTTATTCTGCCTTTCAAATACATAAATATATGTGTATATACACAATGCTCTCTATTCTATAAACACTTCTGGAAAATCTGCCTTAGTTCACTCTTTTACAGTAACAAAAGTGACAATTCAATTTTCAAAATGCCTATAAAATTAAGTATAGATGATGAGCTGCTTACTAAAGGGCTTTTTTAAAAACACATTCCTTCTGTCGGTGCCTTTATTGGGAGTAATCAAGTTATTCCTTGTGCTAAGAGGTGGAAACGGCAATGGTTAACGTCTAATTTTAGTCCTTTAGATAAATATGCCAGCATTTGTACCGAAGTGAATTTTACCTAAGCTGATTCTGACTTGGATTTCTAGCAAATCAAGAAGACACTTGGCACAGAGGCCTGCAGCCCCTTTGTCCTCCAGATAGGACACTGATCGCGGCTCATCAGGCGCTCAGGTGCTGAAGGGAGATTCTGATTGCTGTGAACATCAACCACTTTCTAAAGCGGGTACAACTGACACTTCCCTATGTCTTTACAATTATTGCTAACATTCATTCCCAGAGATTTTTCAATTTTAACATTCACTAGATTTGATCCTCAGAGAATATTTTTGAGAAAATACATACCAAACAGACACAAATGCTAGATAACATCCTGATAAACATCTTCTGGTGGCAAAATATTTTAAATTTCAAACCCACCTGCCTCAAAAATAGGATTATATATGATTTTTTTAGACCCATTTTTCCATTTTATATATGATTATGGCTCTTTTTTTTTTTAAGTTACAAATTGCTGATAGTAGTTTTATCTGGAGAAAAAAAACTGTATGTCTAAGAAACAGTGAAGAAAGCATTTGAATCTTTCCAGGCTATGTTTAAAATGGTCAGTATGAGTAAATCATATTATTAAAACATTTAATTTGTTAGAGAGAGGCTTCAATGGAAATTTGGATAATAAAAATGGATTTTTAAAACTCATTTTAATTTTTTTACTTTAATGTCTATCTTCTTAAATAGGTGGGCTCCAACTGCTTATTAGAGAGCTTAGAAGTATTTAAGTTATTGTTTTTCATGGCAATTGTCAGATGTCAAAATTCAGATTCTTTCATAAACATGCTTTTAAAAATTACTCCTTCTATTAAAATGGACAGGAAAAAAAATTAGGAGTGAAATGGCTAACCTTGACTTTCTCAGTTCCCAAGTGCTACCCATGTAAGCCAAGGCAAATCAGACATACCTGAAGGAGAAGAAAACCACCGCCTACTGCAGTTGCCGCAAGTTTTCCAACCTTCTGGAACAAAAATCCTGCACACCTGTAGTGAAAGATAATAAAAGATGACAATAATCAATGACACACTCCACCTTCCCTACTTTTCATTCCTTCCCTAATAAAACTTGAGAGCCTTCCCAATTCCTTTGCTCATGTCCCTTACCGGCTCAGAAACCGTCAATGTTTTCCCTTGCTACTATAGGCTACCTAAAACATCTGAGATGTGCTTCAAAATCAAGGATGAGAGAGGGACCGCATGGGGGAAAAACAGCTACTGAAACTTAGGGTTTCAGTATACTTCTTCTGTATTTGCGTAAAATGAAATTTTCCATGATAAAAACATCTGTTTACTTTTGCCTAATAGAATCAAGATGTTCTGAAAGCCTGATTCATCTCCACCCTACCCAAACCTTCTGCTCCAGCACTAGTAGTTCCCAAACCGGCCATCACCTTTGTTCCAGCAATTCATATCTCTGCTTTCTGCCCAGCTCTGCCAAAGCATTCCAATCCTTGAGGGTCCAGCTACAGTTCCACCTTGGTGACACTTCAGCCCACATTTCTCATGGCACACCTATCCTATCAAAAAGCCTCAGCCATACTTCTGTTATGATTAATACTCTCCATCAGTGAACTCACACCCCCTCCAGTGAGATTCATACTGTGCAAAAGAATCATGAATTTCTAACTCTACCCTTTAGCACTGAACTGAATGGTGTCTCTCCTAAATTCATGTCCTTTCTTGAACCTTACCACATGATCTTATTTGAAATTAGGGTCACTGCAGATATGACTAGTTAAGATGGGGTCATACTGGGGCAGGGTGAGTGAGCCCTTAATCTGAGTCATACCACATGAACACAGACACAAAGAGTCAAGACGACCCAGTGACAACAGAAATTGGAGTAATGTATTGTCCACAAACCAAGGAACGACAAACACTGCTGGCAACCACCAGGATCTTGGATACAAACATGGTTGTCTCAACCTACCACATTTGTGGTACTTTATTACACAGCCCTAGAAACTAAGACATCTTCCTCAGTGGAAACTCTACATTTTCAACCACACAACAGATTTCTCAAACACATCTTCAAAACGTCCCAAAGCACAGAGCATCTTCCTAGCCAAACTGAATGTTGCTATGGTCCCAATGTGTGAGAACTCCATTCTCCGAGTTTGCCACCTGATACTCATCTCATTCATCCTAGGTACAACTGACTGCAAAGTTCTCTATACCAGGAGTCTCCCAAAGGCTCATGGAAAGCACACATTAGTAGTAGATTTCAAAATCTTAAGCACCAAAATAAAATTTATAATTCCATTTTCCCACACACTTTCTGAAGTTCCCTAGCACTCTAGCTGCGAAACATTCATCGACTCTGTCTTCTCCTTTCTATTCTCAAGGGCATCATTACCTTGCTTCCAGACTACTCTAAGGGCCCTCTTAACTGGTCTTCAGCCCTCATGTCTCCTAGCAACCACCCACCCTGATTAGCAGTTTTAACTTATCATCATCAAAAATCTATAGCTACCTATAGCTAAATATAATCCCTTTAGCCTCCCATTCGTGTCCTGAATTGTTAACCAGTTAGGCTAACACCTATTAACAGCTCTCTCCTCAACACCCAGCTCAATATGGTAGCAGTTTTACACCCTAAGAAAACTGCAAGAAATTGACTGCAGTGAATCTAAACTCACTGCGGCACATCATTCGTGCAATGATTAGAGTCCTAACACACAGCTTCTGGGCTGACACCCGGCTAGAATGCAAATGCATGCGTTTCCCATAAAAAACCTGTCCCTAGGTATAGCAGTCAGCAACAAAGGCTCAACAAAGGCAGTGAGAGAGGCGAGCAGCCATCAGGAGTGCGCAACCCTGCCGGCAGTGAGCTGCACGAGCCGGTGTGACCACTGCCTCCCGGGTACCAGGCTCTAATGCGAACCTCCTTATGCCCACTGCTCTGTCTTGTAGGCTCTTCAAGCACACTTCTGCCACACTTCTCTCCAACTTCAGTCTATCACAAGAAAGCAGATAATGACTTGATAATGCCATTTTTCAATTCTATCTACAAAAGAGAGAGAGAGAGACAGGGCTTTTGGCTTGGATTCACATTAACCACTCACAGATTAGATCATACCAAATTGTGAGCTTATTATTTAAGCAAAGGACCATCCACTCAGTGATGGAGATGGAGGTACAAGCAGCCTATGCAGAATTATCCGAAGAATCAGGGCCCAAATCACACCTGTCTCTTCCAACAGCAGCCTTTCCTTATGAAGTCCTATTAAGAAGCATGTAGCATGAGTCACTGTGAGACCTCTGTGTCACAGATCCACACAATGAGTTTCCACCATCAAATGCAATTTACAAAAAGGCACTGAATGTGACACTGTCCTAAGAGACATGTACAACACAAATTAGTTCATACTTACTAAGCAGAGATAACACAAATATACACATTAACTCAATGGAAGATGAATTTAACTTAACACCTAAGGAGAAAAAAAAAATGACCACTCACAACTTAAGCACCCTTACTTAGTTAACTTTATAAAAACTCTGCCCGCTCATGAACATTTAAAATAAAAGGGCAGGAAGAGGCGTGCAAATTCGGGTAGGGTGTTCGGTGCAGCTGTTGTGTTTCTGTGTGGGCTACCCACATCCCACATGAAGAGTACCTGATTCAAGTGCAGGCTGCTCTGCTGCTCATCCAGCTTCCTACTAATGTGACGCCTGCGAGAGGGAGCAGGTGATGGCTAAAGTGCTCGGCCCCACCACCCACGTGAGAGACGCCGACTACATTTTAGGCTCCCGATTTCAGCCTGGCCAGGCCTAGGCTGCTGTATGTAAGCACGAAGCCAGGGGACGGAAGGTCTCTGGCTCTCTCTCTCTCTCTGCTGCTCTTTTCAATAAAACTAAGGGAAAAGAATTCAAAACAAACACCAAGTTGGTTTTGCCCCTTTTTTGTCTGGCTACACTTCTATTTCAAGGTCAACGGAGCAGGTAGCGTGTCATCATGTCATGTGAAATGCTAGCAACTTTGGCTAAAGCGTAGGCTAAGTGCTTACTGAAAAGCACTCCTCCTTCGTGCACCCCACAGCATCACTGGGGTAAGCAGTGAGCCCCTTTCGTTTCCGCACAGAACCAAGGCTCTACAGCTTGTCTTTCTAGCACAACCGGCACCTGCACGGGCCCCAGCATCAGCCGCATCCGCGGCAATCAGGTTCGCCGAGCGTTTTCCCGCTGTTCTTGACGGCTCAGCGTCCTGGAGGCAGGTTCCGCGGAAGGAGCACAGACAAGCACAAAGCTGCAGATAGTGAACTGTCCCTGACCTCAGACCCACCGCAGGGGTTCAAAGGGAGAAAGCCGGCCGTCTAGAAGGAAGACCGGGGAGGGGACCCACCCAAGCCCCACAGGGAGCCTCTGAAGAGAGAATACAGGGAGAAAAGGTACAGACAAAAGCCTGGGGGGCGGGGGGGCTGTACTGCAATGGACAGTGCGCATCCACTGAATGCGCACGGGGACTCCGGCCCAGGTAGAACAGGACAGCAGCGACGCCACCAACGCAATGTAATGAAAAAGATGTTCTCACCAGCCAGTCACGCCACCCATGACAATCTGGGTGGCTACTGAGTATTTTTCTACCATAGGTCCCGAGCTGTGGCCAAACACTCGAGTCCACCAATGGTGTCTTCTCGCATACTCAGTCAAATCCAACACTTCGTAAGAGTCGTCGTCACTTTCATAGTCTTCAAAAGACAAAATGGAAAACACAGATTTACAGTCAATCCAAAGGCACAAATGGCCTAGCCCTTCGGGTCGGTGACAAGTATAACTGCTACTTTTGGCCTATAGCTTAAAAAAAAAAAAAAAACAAGCCCATATGGAAAGGAGTTTAAGTCGGCTCCTGGCATCTAGGGCCTCGAGAATAAAGGACCTGGCAGTACTAATCCCGTCTCCTTTGCAAAGTCCCAGCTCTAGTTCAAAGTTACACGGCAATGAGGGTTCACCCCCGAATCGCAGTAGGGTTAGGGTCAGGGGCAGAGCAGGGTCTATTTTCACCATTCGGAGAGCGGGGTCTCCACTCGTAGCAAACCAGGCAGCAGCAAATGAGGAGAACCACTTTCGAATCAATACTCATTAACAGAAAAATAAAAGGCGTCTGAAGATGGGAGATGAGGGGTTAGGAATAAAGGTAGGCAGGCGGGTAGGGCAGAAGGTGGACTGTGTGTGTGTTTGGGCGGGCGGAGGGGGGAGGTGCTGAGTGAGGGTCGCTCTCCGCCCGAGTCCCGCAGGCAGGGGAGGGAGAGGGGGTTCAAACAGCACTGCCTCTACCAGAAACAAAAACAAAAAAAAAAACAAAAAAAAACCCTGGGAACCCTGAAGCCGAGGAAGGAAAAGGCGACCCGACAGCAAGGTCGAGAGCTGTGAGCCGCGTCCCAGATATTACTTCGGGCCCTGCCTGCTCACCTTGGGGAGGGGGGTTCCGGGTCGCCATGATACCGCCGGCGGCCTGTTCTGGGCTGGTCCCCGCCCGCCCTCCTCTCCCTGGCACTTTAAGGGCCGCTCTAGGCCAAGGTAGACGTCTATGGTTTCGTTTCCCCCCCCCCCTCCTCCTTCTCCTTTTTCCCCTTGGCCTCCTCCCCCTCCAGCCGCGTTGTCCTGTCTCCGCCCATTCTCGTCACGCAAACGCTTCTGCGCAGGCGCAGCACTCAGACTTGGAGGATGGGACGGTGGGAATTGCGGCTCCGCGGGGGCTTATAGGAATTGTAGTCCCATGCCTACGCAGCTGTGACGGAGGCGGCGTTGCGGGCTGTAGCGGCGTGTAGGGGAGAGGGAGGAACCCAGATGAACTTACATAATCTTAATTTCTCGATTTTGTTTTAAAGAGCCTCTAGGATTGGATCGAGAGGCGTCACATGGAGGTATAAAGGGGAAACTAGCTTGACATTGACCACGTCTCCTTGATCAAACCTCACTCAGAAGGCTGGTCTGAGCTCCCTATTTGGCTGGGCCTGCGCTGCATGCCATCTTTGACCTGCCAAGTCCAGTTGCGGCGAGAATACAGCTGAGTCAATTTAATGAGATTTCCCTGCCTTGAAGATCTAATCATTTTCATATCTGCTCAAATTCCTCACCCGCATCCTTGCTACCTGCTCATCCAAGCAAGGATGCTTTCATTAGAAATACTGTTAAGTCCACCTTGATGTCCCTGCCCTTAATGCCTCCTGTTGTAATATTCCACTCTTGGGTTCCTCGCTCTGATCATTGGCTATCCTTCCATAGTTGTCTGCATTTTTCTTGAGTCCAGTGAGTTATCCCTATAAGTCATGGCCTTGATGCCTATTCTGATCATTCTGAATATAGCTTTCCTCAGTATTTTACTAAATGTCAAAAATGAATTTTAATAGTATTTCCCAGTGTCAGAATTCCAACATCTGAAGAAAGGGCTTTTTTTTTTTTTTTTTTTAAGGAGTTAGTTCTTTGAAAGGCAGAGTGACCCAGAGAGAGGGAGAGAAGACAGAGATAAAAAAGGTCTTTCATCTTCTGATTCTCTCCCCAGAGGGCTGCAGTAGCCATGGCTGGGCCAGGCTGAAGCCAGGAGCCGTTGGCCCAGAACTGGTTCACTCTGCAAGTGCCAGGGATTGGGTCAGGCTGAAACCAGAGGCCCAAAACTCCAGCTGGGTCTCCCACGTGGGCAGCAGGAGCCCAAGGACTTGGGACATCACCTGCTATCTTCACAGGCGCATCAGCAGAGAGCTGGATCAGAAGAGAAGCTCTGTGACGTGGCATGCCAGCGTTCCCAGGTGGGTGGCTTAATCAACATCATACCACAGCATTGGCCTCAGAAAAGACTTTTTTTTTTTTTTTAAAGAAGTGAGAGAAATTCTTCCTCATACTTTTCTAGGAGGCAAGGGTGGAAAAGAAGGTAAAGGGTGAACTGTTTCTGAGGTCCTGTGCAAGGGAATGGGACGCTGGTCCCTCACTGCACATTTACTGCCAGAAACCCGAGGAAAGCAGACAGAGTCCTGGGAGCTGACCTGAAGGAAACTACACAAGACAATATCATTGTTCAGTCTCGTTCTTGTGACTTGAATCTGACGCAAGAGCAAGGAAGCCCTTCACCCGGGAGCCCCGACAGCTTCTGTACAACGGAAGGTCATGTTGATCACCAAACAACTAACTCAAGCTCACCTAAACCAGCCCCTGGCGTGTTTTGAGCTTGCATTGAATGCACTCTTGCTTCATAATTAAACAAAACAGCCCCTCTAAAATAAGTTTTAAAGGAAAAACAAAGAATTCTGGCACAAATCACTTTACTTAAAATATTGACTTGCATAATTCACATGATTTTTTTGAGCTCTGATATTTTGGTTTTTTGACATTGCAAGATTGCTTCACTCATTTTCTAAGAAAAGCATATAGTTTTTCTAAGCATGTAGCATCCCTATTAAGGGAATGACTTAGCTTCCTTACCAATTTGTTTTAGGAAACTAATAACTATTAAGTAATTTATACTTACTTCTTATCATACCCATGCAAATAATTAACCTGTTAGTTTCAATGATATGGTTTTCCTTCATTTAAAATTGAAAACAAATTCTCTGTTGCCATGATCCAGTACAATGACCCAATCTAATTGAGACTAACAAATCGTGAAAACAGGAAAATTCTGGCAATCATTTGACTTAATTAAACATTTCCTTTTCATTTATTTACTTACATCTAATTTGAAAGGATCTAATTTGAAAGGCAGAGATACAGGAGATCTTCTATTCTGTGATTCACCCCACAAATGTTCTCAAGAGTTGGGGCTGTGCCAAGCTGAAGCCAGGAGGCTGGAACTCCATCAGTATCTGGCAGAAGCTGGATCCAAAGCAGACATTCTGATAAAGAGATGCAGGAGTCTTAAGTACTGTACCAAATGTCTGTCCCAATCATTTGATCCTATCTATTTTTCAATGTTGTATTTACTTATTTGAAAAGTAAAGTTAATGAGAGAGAGAGAGATCTCCTATCTGCTGATACACTCCCCAAATGGCTACAACAGTCAGGTCTGGGCCAGGCCAAAACCAGGAGCCTGCAACTCCATCCAGATTGCCAATGTGGGTATAAGAGCCCAAGGACTTGGACCATCTTCTGATTTTGCAGGCACGTTAACAAGGAGTTGGATCAAAAGTGGAGAAGATGGGGCTGAAACCAGAGCCCAGATGGGATGCTTGAGATGCAAGCAGTGGCTTAACACACTGCACCATGATGTCAGGTTCCTACCAGCAACTGTTAACCAATTAATATTTTTCACCATTGTGACAGTTAGATGGACAAGTAATCAGCATCAATTTCCTGTCAGAATAAGAAAGGAGGGGCATTTCAAAAAATGTGTAAGATGCTTGCTTCTGCTCAAAAGGTACTTTAAAAATTATTTATTATGATTGGAAATTCAAAATTACAGAGAGAAAATGAGACAGAGAAAGATCTTCCACCCACTGGTTCACTCCCCAGATGGCCACAATGGTCAGAGCCAAGCCATTGTGAAGCCAGAAGTAGGGAGTTTCTGGGTCTCCCATGTGGGTGCAGGGTCCCAAGGCCTTGGGCTGTCCTCAACTGCTTTCCCAGGCCACAAGCAGGGAGCTGGATGGGAAGTGAAGCAGCTGGGACATGAACTGTTGCCCATTTGGCATGCCTGAGCTTGCAGACAGAGGATTAGCCAATTGAGTCTTGGCACCACCCTCAGAAAATATCTGTTAGCAAGACAGAAGTGCCGTTTTGCCTTTCAGAGTTTTAACTTATCATTAGTTTGGAAAGAAGTTATCAGTCACACCCTTCAGATGGCTTTTTGTATTATCAAGAGCAAGCTGGTGAAATGGCTCAATTTGGTAATCCTCCAATTCCAAGTGCCAACACTGGTTCACGTCCAGCTGCTCCACTTCCCATCTGGTTCTCTGCTCATAGCCAGAAAGCAGCAGTAGATGGCATAAGGCCTTGGGACCCTGTGCTCGTGTGAGGAACCTAGAAGAAGCTCCTGGCTTTGGATTGGCTCAGCTCTGGCCATTGCGACCACTTGGGAAGTAAACCAGCAAGAGGAAGATCTTACTCTCTACATCTTCTTCTCTCTGTATATCTGCCTTTCCAATAAAATTAAAAAAAAAAACTCTTAAAAATAAAATCCATTCTTTAAAAAAAAATAGTCAGCCAGACAGGATTCAATTGTGGCTTTCAGATGCCCTTTGCCCCTGCCCTCTTGTTGATTGTTGGCCATTGTTCTGCTCACTAGAATTGTACTTAAAGGACACTGCTTCCAGCATTTTCTTGGGTCTTTCCTCTCTTATAGCCCCTCTCCTGATGCTGCGCATGAGGGTTGCCTCTTTTATATCTTTAATAAATCTTGCTTTGCCCACTGAAACTGTCCACATGAAAATTCTTTTGTGTGAGACAAGAGTTGAAGTTGCCTGCAATATCCTCTCCCTTCCATACCCCAGCCCTTGTAGTTAAGTTCTGAGCATTTTTTTTTTTTTTGGTTTAATATACTACCCATTTACCAGCCCACTGCTAATGAAATACAAAAAGAATAGAAAAACAGCAAATGACCATGGAGATATGAAGAGGGAAAAAAAGCATGAAAAGAGAATACTATAATTAGGAGAGCAAGACAGAGGGTTGACCGAGCCAATGACAGACAAATGACACTTTGACATATTTCTAACCATGTCTGCCAACTACAGAAAGATGTCACTTTCCTGTGAAGCCTCGCCCCTTAGTGAGCCTTTGCCATTTAGGATCAAATGACTATGGAAAAACGAGGGTGAGAATGAAAACAAAACTGTATCTTTCTAATGCCAAAGAATAGAACTTTGTGTCCAACTGTACTAAAAAAAAAAAAAAAAAGCAAATAAAAGGAAGTCACTTCTGTAAAGACTGAGAAGTCAGAAGAAAGGTTTTCTCTTTTAAGTGTTCTTTTCGTCTGCTTGAAGACAAAGGGAGAGAAGAGAGAAAAAGCAGGAGAAAGACAGAGAGAGAGATTTTCCATCTGCTGGGTCATTCTCAAGATGCCCAAAATAGCTGGGAGTGGATTAAGGCAAATCCAAGAGCTTGGCACTCCATCTCACATGGGTGTCAGGTGCCCAAATGTTTGAGTCATTATTTTTTCCCTCCTAGCATTCATTAGCTGGAAGCGGGATTGAAAAAGTTGAGTAGTTAAAAAAAAAAAAAAAAAAAAAAGAATAGCTACAACTCAAACCAGTGTTCTAATGGGATGTGCGTGTCCCAAGCAGCAGCTTAATGTGCTATACCACCAAGCCTGTCCCAGGAAGGAAGTTTTTAATGCCATTCCCTTCCATGTTATGGTGATACACCCTTACCATTATCTTAAGGAAGTTGGTTGTAGAATGTGCTTTTCTAGTAGAAGTTTTTTTTTTCCTACTCCTTAGTAACAAAAGTGCTGATGTTTTCTGGGCCGAATTGACCAGTGCTCTAGTGTATAAATTGTCCACACAGACTTCAAAATACCACCATCCTCCTGGTTTGTTCCACAGGGTGATTTTTTTTTCCCCAATTCCCATTTAAAACTTTGTTTTGTCAGCACAAATAAACATTTTCATTATAAATATTTATATCTGTGACTGTGGCCAAACATTTCAATGGCTCTTGTTTCATTGTACATGGGTGCCAGCTGGAGAGCTTCTACCCAGCCCAACCTCAACCACTGCAACCATTTGGGGAATGAACCAGTGGATGGAAGAGCTCTCTCTGTAACTCTGCCCTTTAAAAACATACATACACACACACACACACGCATACATACATACAGAGCTGCAATAAAATCTATTCAGAAAAAAGTTATGAGCAACCTATGTGAGCATTTTCTCTAATCCATAATGAGGCTGTAATGAACCCTGATCATTCCTTCCCAATCTTCACCCTTTATTATGAAAAAGCAGAGCTTAACCCTACAACAAAATATCTCTGTATCATGAGCTCATCTTTGGGTCCAATGCTTATTTTTACATTTCACTAATTTTTATCTATTTGAGACACAGACAAGAGCTCCGCCATTTGTTGGTTCACTCTCCCAAATGCACACAAAGGCCAGGGCTACCTCAACCTGGAGGGGGGAGCAGAAAACTCATTCTAGGTTTCTCTCCCTCTCTCTTTCTCTCTCAGATTTATTTATTTTTATCGGCAAGGCAGATTTACAGAGAGTTGTGGAGACAGAGGGAGGGAAAGATGTTCCAGCTGCTGGTTCACACCCCAAATGGCCACCAGGGCTGTAGCTGAGTCAATCTGAAGCCAGAAGCCAGGAGCCTCCTCTGGGTTTCCCACGTGGGTGCATGGTCCCAAGGAGTTGGGCCATTTTCAGTTGCTTTCTCAAACCAAGAAGAACCTGGGTCAGAAGTGGAGCAATCAGGATATGAATTGGGGCCCATGTGGGATGCAGTTGCTTGCAAGCAGAGGATTAGCCAATTGAGCTATCATGCATGGTAGCCTAGCAGCTAAAGTCCTCACCTTGTATTGCTGGGATCCCATATGGCTGCCAGTTCTAATCCCGGCAGCCCCACTTCCCATCCAGCTCCCTGCTTGTGGCCTGGGGAAACATTCGAGAACAACCCAAAGCCTTGGGATGCTGCACCCACATGGGAGACCCGGAAAAGTCTTCCTGGCTCCTGGCTTCAGATGGACTCAGCTCCAGCCATTGTGGCCACTTGGGGAGTGAATCATCGGATGGAGAATCTTTCTCTCTGTCTCTCCTCCTCTCTGTATATATGACTTTGCAGTAAAAATAAATAAATAGTTTTAAAAAAGAATAAAAGCAACAGAAAAATAGGAAAAATCCAGTAATAGATACACACTTATGGAAATTATCAACCATTATGGTTAAAAAGACTGTGATAGTAGGAAAGTGATGAGGTAGAGAAAAACTACCAAAGTGTAAATACAGTTGCACTGCCAATTATTTATTCAATTTCTGCTAAAAATGCAGAAGACTTGATCCTGGGACAGATTACACTGCAGACCTGATTTTGGCCTTATCACATTTCTCCCTACATTGGGCTCAAATCGTTTATAAGGTGGGGATAGCAAAGGACTACATACAAAATAGGCAAGGAAACACTCTGAAAATAAAGTGCAAGTAAACCATATTCCAACAAAATATTTTTTCTTAATTTTTAAATTTTATTTTAGATGACGTTAACATAGTTGTTCAGGGTAGGTAATAAAACATTTTTTTAAGTGTTTTTAAAATAATTAATTAAAAGTAATTAAAATATTGTGATACTGCTGCATTAAACAGACTAAAGGAATGAAATAGAATGTCTAGATAAAAACAATACACATCAGAATTCAGTATATTATAAAGGTGGGATCATAAATGAGAAATGATAGACTTTATTAAAAATTATTGTTAAGGGCCCAGCACAATAGCCTAGTGGCTAAATCCTCACCTTGGATACACCAGGATCCTCTATAGGCACTTGTTTGTGTCCTGGCTACTCTACTTCCCATCCAGCTCTCTGCTTGTAGCCTGGGAAAGTAGTAGAGGATAGACCAAAACCTTAGGACTCTGCACCCACGTGGGAGAGCAAGAAGAAGCTCCAGGAACCTGGTCACGTAGGGAGTGAACTAGTGGACAAGGAATCTTTATGTGTCTCCTTTTCTTTGTAATTCTGACTCAACAGTGGAAATAAATAATTCTCTAAAAAAAAAAGCCTATTTTTTTCCCATGGTTCAATTAAAATTTCAGGCAACAGTACATATGAGGGTTTTCTAAAAATAGCAAATGTGGCAGGCATTAGGAAGGAATGAAGGCAATTGGCAACAACACACCCTGTGCATTTCTCTTGGAGGAAGATGACTCAGGCAGGCGACTCGCAGCCATGCAGAGTGGAAGTGTTGCTGGAGGGGGCAGCGGATGGCATCTCCTGTGGCATGAGTGTGTAGTCCTCAGCGGTTGACAAGGGAGTGGAGGAAGATCGGACATGATGTCTAATCAGCCAATCCGGGATCCAAATTGGCGAGCATGGGTCCTGTGGAAAAACAAAGCATATCCTCTCCCAGGAGTTAGAAGAAACTCAGGTTCTAAAAAAGCCTATTGTTAAGAATCTAAGACCGATATCTTAACATCTGGAAAAAGATAGAGCTGGGGGACTGACACTGTGCCTCAGAACCACTGTTTGTGATTCTGCCGGCATCCATATGGGAAAGTTCTGGTGCTCCGCTTCCATCCAGCTCCCTGCTAATGTGCCCAGGAAAGCAGCAGAAGATGGCCCTTACACCTGCATACGAGACTCAGCTCTGGGCTCCTAGCGTAAGCCTGCCCTTTGTGGCCATCTGAGGAGTGAACCAGCAGATATAACATCTTTCTGTGTCTGTCTCTTTCGCCCGGTCTCTCTCAACTGTGATTCTCAAATAGATGAGCAAATCTTAAAAAGAAAACATAATTAGACTATACTCCCAACATCTACCAGCGTGAACTCCAAACAGCTCAAGTATCTACATGTAGGAATACTCGTCGCCTGAAGAAACCATGGACAAGTTCTTTTATAACTTTACAGGGGGTAACAGCCTGTTATCAATAACTCAAAAGTGTTCTATTCGACGGCAAAAAAAAAGGGAGCCATGTTTGCAATTCATTATCAAGAGCAAAGGCCTAATCTCCCTAACCCGCATAAGCGCCTATAAAATTCAGATTAAAAAAAAAAAAACAACAACAACAACAACCACTGGATGGACGAATAACCAAAGACGTATAGACAAGTCACGGGGAAAGAACCGTACGTGATTCCTCGTGATTCTCTACCACTTACAAGCTCTTCAACCTAAATCCGAATAATCCAGCACAGCAATTCTCACTTAGCAGATAAGCCAAAGCTGCAAGCACTAAGGACAGCCTTGATGTCTTCATGTGATATTTCCACAGGAATGCACAGTTAGTCACTGTAGCGCTGTTGAGAACAGTAAAACTGGAAGCAACCCACGAGTTCAGCATTTGGGGACTG
This sequence comes from Ochotona curzoniae, assembly GCF_017591425.1. Taxonomy (NCBI): domain Eukaryota; kingdom Metazoa; phylum Chordata; class Mammalia; order Lagomorpha; family Ochotonidae; genus Ochotona; species Ochotona curzoniae. The sequence continues at coordinate 11,134,215 of NW_024465023.1, read as the reverse complement.
GTTAATAAGCCGTAGCATAGCCACGCAACCACAGCTGTCATAAATAAATCAGAATGAATGAGGAAGTTCTCCATTGCCTGAGTTGGAAATCTCTCTAGCATATGTTGTTAAGGGGGGGGGGGGGGGGGTGGAAAGAAAAGATGGAGAACATTGTGGTGCTTTCTTTTGAACAGCTTTATTGAATTTTAACTTGCATATTCATCAGTTCCTGTATTTGAAGTGTGTGCTTTTTATTATATTGCATTATTGACTTTTAAAAATTGCGCAGCAAGTATGTACAGTGTAAAACTTCCCATTTTAACCATTTTTAAAATGTGTGTTTAGTTTCATCTACTGAAAGGAAACAATGGCAGCAGGAGACAGAGACAGAGAGAACAGTTTTCCATCTGCTGGTCCACTCCCCAAGTGTTCAGAGTGGCCAAGGCTGGGCCAGACCAAAGTCAGAAACTTAAAAGCACTTGAGCTATTATTCGCAGCCTCCCAGACTGCCTGAGCAGGAATTTCAGTCAGAAGCAGAGAAACTGGCCGTCCAACCAGGCACTTCGTCATGGGGTGTGGGCATCCCAAGCAGGAACTTAGAACTAAGCCAGGAGCTAGAATCCTGCTCCACATCACCCACGGGGGTGCAGGGTCCCAAGGCTTTGGGCCATGCTCCTCTGCTTTCCCAGGCCACAAGCAGGGAGCTGGATGGGAAGTGGGGCAGCCAGGACATGAACTGGCACCTATATGGGATCCTGGCTCATGCAAGGCAAAGACTTTAGCCACTATAGGCTGCCGTACCAGGCCCCTAGTCTACTTTCTGTTGCTATGAATTTACCTATCCTGAGTATTTCTTTTATGTAAAATTGTAAAATACTTTCTTTTTATGTCTGGCTTATTCACTTAGCATAATGTTTCCAAGATTCCTCCCTGTTGTTATTGGAACATCCCCTTGTATTGGAGCTTCATTTCGTTTTTATGGTCGCACAGGCCATTCAGGTCTTTCACGTGGGTTGCTGGGAGATAGGGAGGCCAAGCACTTGGCGCCATCATCTGCTGCTTCCCAAGTCCATTAGCAGGAAGCTGAAGCAGAAGCAGAGGAGCTGGGACTTCAACAGGCAACCATCTGGGCAGCAAAGGGCAGATAGACGATTCTCCGTGTAACTCTGCCCTTCAAACACAAAAGTACACCTTTTAAAACAGCAGCAGCAACAGCAATAGCCCTGGTTTCACCTTCTGAGAAAGAGAATGTTTCTTACCGCTGCAGGCTTGTGGAAGAAAGAAGCAGGTCCTGTCAAAGCCTAAGTCAGTCTGCCTGCACAAAGAGAAGTTTGGGAGTTTCTGGAGTTTAGGTAATTTGGAAAGAACAGGGTGAAACAAAACTATGGAACATGTGTGACAAGTGCAGCAGAAAGGGACGGGAAAAGCCCTGTTAGCACTGACCTTGACAAATCAGGCCTTCACGGGTGCACTATTTTCAAAGATGGCTGCTGAGTGGCATTGGAGGCACGTCATCCAACACTGCAGTGACTACCAAGTAATCCCCGATAGTTTAATCAAACTGCACAGGCTCTAGGCACAAGGTTGGCTGCAGCTGATTGTGTCCAGTTTTATCAGGGACCCTGGAAAGATAGAAAGATAGTTCAGAATTTCTCTCTCTCTTTCTCTCCCCCCCTCCTCTTTTGCAAAAGTAGCTATTATGGGATGGTGATTTACTCTGTAACATTAGGTAACTCTTATGGGCTGTTAGTATTTCTGGCAGCCAGGGCAAGCTGGCTGTTTGGCAAAGGGTGGGAGAACCCTTTGTTAGCTATAGTTTCGAAACCTACACAGGCTAAAGGAAAAAAAAAAAAAAGTAGGCTTGAATAGCAAGTTATCCACTCTCTGGTCATTGAACAATTTCTGCAAGTTCCAAGTGAGTAAAGAATCATTTACTTAAAAGAGTACTTTAAAAAAATGCATGGCGGGGGAACCCTGATGTTTCTTCAAAAACAATGTTAAGTTTGTCCTATATACAAAGTACAGGAATGTCAAATTACACTGATAGTTTTTTACCCCTAATGTTATATTAAAGTAATGATTCTTGTAAACTGCACACAGCATTGCAAATAATATTATCTTGCCATTTCTCAAGTTACAGTATTCTGGAATTGAAAATAAAATAACTCCCCTAGGAGAACAGTGGTTGAAGAAAGTCAGTTGTCCTAGGAAATAAATGAAATAAAAAACAAAGCTGACTTTTCCTGATCCTTTCAGCAAAAGATAGCATTGCTGGAGGAATTAGACCCACACTGCCTCCTACTTGTGCCTCCAAAAGCAGGGTTCTTACTAGCTCAGGACCATTAACAAAAGCAGAAAAAGGAAGCCATCATCTCTTATTGTAACCAGAAATGCAGGTATGTGAAAGAAATAACACATTGTGCAAAGAAAGGCACAGCGACAAGCTTAGTAAGAATGTCACCCAATTATTTAACAAAAGGAAAACGAAAGCAGACCTTACACCAGATCAGTAAACATGTTACTGTTCAGAAATACCCAGAGGAGAAAATCGCTCACATGAGTCAGAGAGAGCGCAGGAAAGGAAATAACCCATGATCAGATATGGGGCCTTCAAGTCAGAGACAATATTTTGTTGCAACACCTGGCTCATCAGAGGCTCTCTAAGGCTTGTTGGTGAGTCCCAGGAAAACTATCAAGACTGGTTTTTTTTGTTTGGTTGTTTTTTTTTTTTTTTCTGGCTAGTTTTCCTATAACTCAAATACAATTCCTCAGGGGACCACAGAGCAAACAGGTGGCCAGCACAGTCAGCCCCGAGGGTGTCAGAGACGGGAAGACTGCCAACAGCCCCATTCCCTGTTGTGAGCCTTTCTGCCCATAAGCAGATTGCACAATAACAGTTCTCACTCCAAACTCTACCACATTCCTGACAGTTCGTTAGGGATAGGGAGGTGGGCGTAGGAGTAGATCTGTTCTTGGACGGTCTTTTGGAAGCACATCTCTTGCCTGAGTTTAGAGCCTGACAAAATAACTCAGGGACCAATCTTTCCAGCACTTTCTTACACTTTGAACACCTGTGCTGACCCATTGCTGTCCCCAGATCAATCATTCTTCTGTCTGATTGTGCTCATAGGCTGTGCTCTTCCAGACCCAATAAATGTTTGATTGTAGCCTTGGGTTTCTGTAAGGGAAAATTTTAAAACAGAATGAATGCTACTGACTTTCAATTATGCTTACTAAGTTCCAGCCACAGAGCTTTAGTTAACAGTTTTGAACTGGGCCCAGCATAGTAAGTAGCCTAGTGGCTAAAGTCCTTGCCTTGCATGTGCTGGAATCCCATCTGGGCGCTGGTTCATGCCCCAGCTGCTCCACTTTGCATCCAGCTCCCTGCTTGTGGCCTGGGAAAGCAGAGGAGCATGGCCCAAAGCTTTGGGACCCTGCACCCACGTGGGAGACGTGGAGGGCTCCTGGCTTCTGGCTTCAGATTGGAGAGCTGTTGCAGCCACTTTGGAGTGAACCAGTAGATGGAAGATCTTTCTCTCTGTCTCTCCTTCTTTCTGTAGATCTGATTTTCCAATAAATAAATAAATCTTTTAAAGAAAAAATTTAGACCTAGCTCTTCAGAACTAAGCAAGTGCTAAAATTGCTAAACGTGACTTCATTGGCCAAAAGACAGCTTCCGTTAGGTCCAGGTAGGGTCTACAGAGCAGGAGCAAAATGAGATGATGTCCTACCCAGAGCAGACAGCCAATTCACTTCCCTTGCACTGGAAAATTGCTGCCACTCGTCTTGTTTGCTTTTCTTTTTTAAGCTCTTATCAACTCCACTTAGAAGACTGAATATTAATCACGGAGTTTGGCCAAAGACCCATGTAAGTTCAGGGTCTTTGTTTCACTTAAAGGGAACCATACATTCCAGACTGAGTGTGGGGAAAGGGTAGAGCAGGAGGAGGTAGCTGAGTTATACATGGTGTGGTCTCCAAGTTACAAAGTCATTTTGGTTTTATAAGGTGTGGTTAGTAGAGTTCTGTTTTTTTTGTCCTCATAATTATCCTAACATTTGATTAGCATTTAAAAAATCATTTCAGGTCAGGCATTTGTTGAAGACGTGGCTTGGGACACCTGCATCCCGTATCAGTATCACAGCCCAGCCCTGTTCCTGTTCCAGCTCCTTGATCTTGCGCACCCTAGGAGGCAGCAGCGAATGGCTCAGGTGCTTGGGTCCCTGCTACCCACATGGTAGATCAGATGGAATTGCCAGTTTCTGGCTTTGCCCTCAGTCCAGCTCCAGCTGTTGTGGGTATTTGGGGGTGAGTCAGCAGACCACAGCGTTCTGTCACTGTTTCTCTCCCTCCCTCCCTCTCTCTCTCTCTCTCTCCTTCTCTCTGCCTTTCATGTAAATACAATGAACAGATACATATATTTAAAAAAAAAACCGCTAGAAGTGTCAAAAATACCTGAGGTACTGCAATGGTCTTTTATTATCACATGGGGGTAATTAGTAGCTTATTATTATTATTATTATTATTCTGTATTGTTTTCTTTTTACTAGATATTCTATCTTGGTGGTGCGATGGTTTTAAAAATTTTTTTGACATAAACTATTTCAAATTTAGATATACAAATTATCATTCTACCCTTGAATATTGAGAATAATTTAAAGGGGCTGGTGCAGTGCACACTAACACTCTGCTTCTGGTGCCAGCATTGCCATATGGCAACCAGGTTGTGTCCCAGCTGTTCTACTTCCCTTCCAACTCCCTGCTTGTAGCCTGGGAAAGCAGTAGAGGATGGCCCAAAGCCTTGGGACCCTGTACCCCATGTGGTAGACCCAGAAGAAGCTCCTGGCTCCTGGCTTTGGATCAGCTCAGCTCTGGCCATTATGGCAATCTGCAGAGTGAACCAGCAGATGAAAGATTTCTCTCTGTCTCTCCGCACCCCTTCTTTCTATAACTCTGAATTTCAAATAAGATACATAAATCTTAAAATAAATGTCAAAATTTATATGTTTAAAATGTCATTTATTACTGGGTAGAATGATTATATGAGGATTTTTTTTCCTGCCTTCTCTAATTATGCTTGTATATTTCATATCCCCACAGTGCTTTATGGGATTTTTATCTTACTTTTTTTATTTTCTCTACTTTCTAAATTTTCTACAGTGGTGGTATTTTTCAAACTTTTTGTCAAAGTTTATTCACACATGTGATTTCATAGTTTGATAATGGTTGTTACAAAGAATAGCAGGTAACCCCAACCCCACAAGCCCATTTATTAAGAGACAACAACTTCCTGCTTTTCTGACTATTTACCACAGCATTCTGCATTGTGTAGATTTTGTATTTGTAGGCCAAATCTATGGGCTTCCTTCCATGGAAGAAGAGGATTTCTCTCTGTTACCCAGGTGTATCCACAGCCTTGTTACAGCTATTGCCCCAGTACTCATGGGCTGTGTTGTAGTTTTGGTTAGATCAACTAGGTATTTAAGGTGTTACACAATATAGATACTATTGACCACCAAGCTGTAGCATTTTATGTATTCTGGCCCTATAGGAAAATAATATTTTTTATTTTGCAACTTGGAGAAAATAAATTTATATGGGCCATTTTGGAGCTGTGTGTACCCTATTTGCATACTGTGTTACTCAGCACCTGGAAATTCAAGAGAACTTTCTGCTGGACCATCTATCCACCACGTTGCTGACACTCAGTAAGTTGTAGAATGATTAAATGCAGATAGGTGCTCAAATGACAAGTTCAACCCATTGGAGACTGTGATTGTTTTAGTGAGGTACATTATGCAAACAAGCCATTCAAAGCCATTCAAAGACTACCGTGGCTACAAATGATTCAGGAAAATTTCTGGTTGATTTTTTAAAAAAGATTTGTTTACTTATTTGAAAGGCACAGTTAGAGAGAGAGAGGAGGGAGAGTTAGATAAACAGAGAAAGTTCTCATCCATTGATCCACTTTCCAGAAAGCTGCAACAGTCAGGACTAGACTAGGCCAAAGCTGGGAGGTGAGAGCCAGGAGCTTCTTCTGGGCCTCCAGCACGGGTGGCAGGGGCCCAAGCACTTGGGCATCCTCTGCTGCTCTCCCAGGCATATGAGCAGGGTGATGGGTCGGAAGTGGAGCCGCAGGACTCAAACCTGGTGCCCATATGGGATACCAGAACTATAGGCTGCGTCTTAATCCAATATTCCACAAAGCCAGCTTTAAGAATTTTCTAAAATGTATCAATCCACATCTGGTAGATACTGAGTGCCTTTCCCCACAACTCGGGGCTTATTTCAGTATGGAAAAGCAGCCTTCAGTGGTTCTGCAGATTGCTCACTTCTTCACACCTGATTCTGAAAGGCAAAAACAAAAATAAAAAATATGATTTAACCATAGGCAATTTTCACTTTTCTTGCAACACTCATAATTGGGAGGTTGGTTGGTTTGTTTTGTGTGGGTGTGTTTTCTGTAATACAGCAGAATATGTGGCTTGACATAAACTTGAATTAGTTCCATGAATAAAGGCGATTATACCTGATGACCAGCCTACATTATCGCCCCAGGTACACTTCTGTCTTTGCCAGGCACATCATGGTTTGTAAAATAACCACTAGTGAAAAAAAATGTCTTCTCCTGTCGCATGATTTCTCAGTTATAATGAGAACAAGCTGTCACCCAACCCTTCCTCTTCATGTATGTGTGACATGTTTGCTAAGTGCTGAGTCATCCTTGGCACTTGAACAGTTATACCTCCCAGTAAAGCAAAATAGCAACCTAGCACATGACACTACTTTTTTGCCAGGAACTAACTGGGCTTTGTCTTTGAGCCTGCTAGATCGCGTCAATTTTGAGTTTGTTTTTCCAAGCTTCCAGAAATACTGGGATTTCTATGTACAGTTGCCAGAAGAACAATTTTGAATCATGCCTTTTTAGACTGATCTCATTTCTATCTTTATGTATAAAATTATAATTTACATAATGCAAAAACATTCTTTAATGCTTATTTTGACCAAACACACAATCTATTTATCAAGGAGGTGATTCTCATTTGAAACAACACAAGTTGTAGGGCCTTCATTCCATTATTTAACAAAATTAGCTGACAAGGCCCTACTGTTTGAAATCACAGGTGTTACAAAAATCCATTTTGCAGAATTACTCATTGTACTTCTGATTCAAACTTTTCCTTTTTTTGGCTACTTGTGTGAAATCATCACATTCAGGTTCAGTTGTATTAACTTAAAAAGTCACACACAAAAAAAAATAGACTGAGACCCCGTTGATGGTATTTATGAATTTATTTTAAATCAGAGCCTATCACTATGTCACTATTTTTCATCCTTGCTCTTAAATAAATCACTCGTGAGTCAGCGCCCCATTTCCTTACGTTGTAGATTCAACATCACAGCACAATATTGACCATGCAAAAATCCAAATCAGACAAATGTACTCAACAGCTTGAAGACAGTTTGACACACTATTAGTTGAGTCCAACAACATTGACAATGATGGTAGTGAGAAGCTGACGAAATTGCACAATATGCTTATCCACACAAACATATCTTCAAAAAGTTCATGGAAAATGTATATTTTGAAAAAACTGCATGGATTTCAAAATTTTTCATACTGATATAAATTTATCTTTTAGCTGTATTTTTTTTCATGAAAAAGTTTTAAGTAGCCACATGCAAGTTCAGCACCTGATGACCTGAAGGCAGAGCTGGAGGGAGGAGTGAATTGGCAGCACCTCCCTCCTTGGTGGGAAACGAGCATGCTATGTGCACATGAAAAGGGCCTAGACCCTTTGACTACCTGCTCCTTGTGACAAGGTTTAGTTTTGCCCATGCCTTTGCCTAATAGTATTGTAATCCAGTTCCTTTTAAAAATTAATTTATTTTCATCTACTTGAAAAGCAGAACTGACAAAGAAAGACACATAGATAGATTTCCCATCCACTGATTCACTCACCAAATGCCTACAATAGCCAGGGCTGGATCCAGCTCAAACCAGGATATAGAAGTTTCACCTGGCTCCCACATGGGTAACAGAAGCCCATGTATTTCAGCCAATACCTGCTTGCCTTCTCAGGATGCATTAACAGGGGGCTGGTCAGAAATGAAGGTACTGGAATAGCCTTTGATCACAATATTAACTTTCAAGCAGGCAACATACCATAGACAATAAGAAGAAGTTAACACTTTTGAAGGCTTTGAAATCCTTACTGCTCACCACTGCTTCCTCTCCCAGCTATACACCAAGCAGGTTATGGTTGTGAAGAAACTCATAGGAGCTCCATGGCAATAATAATTATTTTTGCAAGTTGGACCAAAGTGGAAGAATCAGATCTTTCTGTTTGCTTCTTTCCCGAAATGCCACCACATCTCATACAGACACAACTGACCCCTTTTCCTTGGACCTTACTGAGAGGGATGAGGAAGATTCCCTGGGAAGGAGAGGGAGATGGCTGTAGGCAGGATTTCAAAAGATCATGGAGCTGAGCTGCAGAAAGAAGATGCAGAGTGCACCTGTGGCCTCTATTACTCAACCACTGGGGACACTGGGAGCTCAGATATGACTCAGCTCCATCACAAGCTTCAGACTGAACATGTGACTTGAAGGCTAGCTAGTCTGTGTTTAATCACTCTCTAGCGACTTACTGAATGCCAGAAATGTGTAGGGTGGACTGCCAGGCTGAAGCTCTCTTAAATTTCCAATCTTTGAGGAGTGCAATGGTTGCCCAAAAAGTAGACAGAAAAATGAAATAAAAAGATTAACTGCCTCTGTATGCAAAAAAATGCTTGCATGATTTTTTTCATAATGCATATTTCCAAGAACTTTCTGAAGACTCCTTGTATGCCTGGATTTAAATTTTTTTTTTTTTTTGCACTCCAACTTATCTCTTAACTCCATGAACTTTCATACAGTAACAGATGAGGTACCTGCATTTCTGTTATGGCCTGCATAAATTCTTTACTTTTTCTAAAATATAAAAAAAAATCATTTCTCTATATAACAGGAACACATTTAAAAATGACTTAGTGTCAACAGGATTTATGTACTCGCAATAATGTCAATACCTAATCACTCTAGCCAAAAATTGCCACATAACTCTATCAGGAGAATGGAGGCATGCCTGTGTGCATGAGAAATCTACCAAAAAGGAAACCCCAGAGTGAGCATTTGGCAAAAGGATTAAGACACTGTTCAGAATGCTTACATCCCATATCTGAGTTCCTGGTTTGAGTTCTAGCTTCTTCACTTCTGATCCAGCTTCCTGTTAATGCACACCCGGGAGGTAGCAGTGATGGCTCCAGTATTTAGCTCCCTACCAGCTGTGTAGGAGAACATGTTGATTTCTCAGCCCCTGGCTTTATGTAGCAGGTATTTTGAGGAGTGAACCAGTAGTTGAAAGATTCTCTCCATCTCTCTCTCTTCCTGTCTGCTTACCAAATAAAATAAAAATGAATGAATGAATATTACAAAAATCAAATGGAAGTTCAACATCTAGGTGACTGTAGCAGCTTGAGTGACCCAAATCATACCAATGGAAGGACTGGCTAGCTAATCCACTGACTCAGGAGAAATAATACATTATTATTATATCAGCTCACTGTGTTATGCAGTGATTTGTAGTAGTTATTGGCATAATGAAGACGAGAGCCAATGCTGTTTCAGAGAGTATCAACTTTGAGTGCAAAAAAAAAAAAATCTGGATTTAGCTTAGTTCATTCACTTACTAGCTGGATGACCTTGCTTAATTTCCTGAAATTCTCCAAGCTTCCATTTTTTTTCTTCTTCCATAAGATGGGGATAGCTATGACTAGCTCAAGTTATAAGGACCAAAAAAGTTTACTGTCTTGTATATATTGTGCTAAGAACAGTGTCCAGAAGATAGTAAGTATCCAATTTCTTTCTTTCAGTTAATACTGAAATAGTCAGGATTGGGAGAGTAGTATTAATAATAACCATTGTAAGGTACATGCTGTACGAGACTCAATAAATGCATAGTAGCTATTGTCACTTTTCTTCTGAACTTTTACAGTGTTCTCGTTTCTAGCATTCCTACAGCTGTTTTTATTATGCTACCATTACTTAGGTACGTCTCCCGGATGCTAGGTCATAAACTTCTGTAGGACAAAGTGTGTCTCATATTTATATTTTTGTATTACATAAACCCCCAATATTCGTGTGTTAAGTCTGTACGTGTTTGTAAAAACACCATTGATTATAATGTTATACTCATTTGTATGGTACAAGAATACTACACTGTGAGAAAATACAAAATTTCATTTGCTTATTTGTGTTTGGTTGAAAGGTAGAGATGGCAACACACAGATGCAGATAAATTTCCCATCCACTGGTTCACTTTCCAAATGGCCGCAACAGCTGAGCTGGATTAGGCTGAAGCCAGGAGGCCGAAACTCAGTCAAGGTCTCCCAAACAGGCAGTGGGGACACAAAGACATGAGCCATCACCACTGTCACTGCAAGGTGCTTTCCCATGAATCCAGGCACTCCAGTGTAGGATGTGGATCCCAAGGGCTACCTTACCCCCTGTGCCAAATGCCTTCCCTTGTGAACAAATGTTAGCAGAAGCTTTCCCTGTATGAATGAGTACAATAGCCGCTTGCCTTTCTGCAATGCAGTAGAAAACCCCGCACTTAGTTAATTAGCTGTCCATTTAACCAAACAGCTGATCCACACAACAGATTTCTTCCTTCATCAAAAATTACAAATTTATTAAGTAATTGTCTCCCTTTTGGCAGTGGAACTAAGTAGGAAATGCTCATTAAGAAGATCACAGGAGCTTGGTGCAAATAATAATTAATCTCCTGTTTCAGATTTGACAGTGGAGCTGTATTCTAACAGTTCATAATGTGCTATAAAGCCTTCTGTATTTTCATGTCCAATTCAATTTATCTAGGAAATATTTCAAATATTGATAGGTTAAAAAAAATGATTTCTCTTTTCTCTGAAAAAAGATTACATTCACATGCTAATGAATAAAAGTTGAGAACAATAGAGTTTTAAATCCAAAATGACATGGCATGCCATGCTGTTCCCCCTTTTTAATGCAGTAAGATGTTGGTTGTGTTCAATAAATGCAGGTGCAGAGTGAACAACAGGCAAAGATCCATTTTGTCATTGTGAGTTTCAGACTGTAAACAAATTACAAGAAGGCAGCAGTGGTAACGCTTGGCTTATTATGGTAAAGTGCTTCATCTCTATCCCATCGAAAAATGGAATTCAAATACAGTAACAAAATTATTGAAAATTGATTCTGCACTTCATGCAACACATGTGTATGTGTATGAATATAGCACAGCGACAACTAACAAAACAGCTGCAAGATTTGGGAGTCAAGAGAGGTCGGAGGGTTTATAGAAATCCATGCACAGTTCACTTTACAGGATCACCTAACTGAAAGATTTCTGATTTTTAACAGTGCAGCAAGGAAGGAAACAGAAAAGGTATCTGCATGCAGAAAATTCATCTGAAAATACAAGCGGAGCTGTCTTGTATTAAAGAAGCTGTGTTGGAAAAGGAAGCGAACTCTTTTGTTATAAGAAATTGCTCCCTAAATTGTACTAATTTAGGATACAAGATGTTTTTACTAGCCCACATCAAAAGTTTATGTTTTCCACTAAATATGAATCTACTTTCCCATTTCTGTTTTTATTATATTGATATTTTACTGTTTATGGAACTTTTCTTTTTTAATAAAAGGTTTACTTATTTTTATTGGAAGGGCAGATTTACATAGAAAAGGACAGACAGAATGAAAGATCTTCCATCTGCTGGTTTACTTCCCAGGTGGCCACAATGGCCTGAGCTGAGCCAATTTGAAGCCAGGAGGCAGGAGCTTCTTCCAGGTCCCACATGTGCGTGCAGGATCCCAAGGCTTTGGGCCATCCTTGACTGCTTTCCCAGGCCACAAGCAGGGAGCTGGATGGGAAGTGGAACAACTGGGACACAAACTGGCACCCATATGGGATCCTGGCACACGCAAGGAGAGGATTTAGCCTAATGCTATCATGTGGGGCCCTTCAGTTTTCTTATCTTTCAGATTTTGTTGTTGTTGTTGTTGCTAAAGAATAAATCTTGGCAGGTGAAGTTTAAGGTCTCTTTGTTTCTCATTCCAGTGGTGGCAGACAGATTGTAGCAGAGCTTCCATGACCCCTACCTCCTGATACTGACACCCTTAGAAATTTCCTTAAGTGTGGGTGGCACCTGTACTGGCATTTGAGCAATAGAATATGGTGAAATATTTTGAGAAACAGAATATGGTAAAAGTGATGGGTATTACTTCTGTGAATTACGTTTCATAGCTGCTGGCTCTTTGAAGAAGCTGGTTGCCTTGACTCCTACAACCACAAAGAACTGAAGGCTTCCAACACCCATGGGTATATGGGATAAAATGTTTCTGTAGTGGAGCCTCTGGTTAAAGGCCTTTTCAATCAACACCTTCATTCTAGCTAGTGGATCCCAAGAAGAGTACCCAGCTAAGCCCAGACTTCAAGCCCATAGCAGACAATGAATCTGTGTTGCTGTAAGCTGCAATATGTATGGTAATCTGCTATGTAAGCAGCAGAAAACCGATAAAGAGTTTTGTATGGGAAATAGAGTGCTATTGTTAACATGTACCTAAAAAAGGTGCGAATTGCATTGGAGGGAATAGTGAGTGGATGCTAGAAGAATTTGGAAAGTATAAAGGAGGAAGCCTCCAAGTGAAAAGACATGCTCCTTTCCCTGGTTCAGAGACACGGAGAATTATTCCTAAGCCCTAAAACCTAAACCAGGAACTCATAACATTTGTCCAGATTCCATACCCATATGGACTTACTGTAGCTGTAAGCCCCTCCATTTGTGATCACGTTATTATGTAACATTGAGTAACTGACACACCAGCCTTACTATTTCCTTCCACCTCAAGACTAGGTACAATCATGTATTTAAGTGCATGTTCTTGGTCTCCTATTTAAATGTCTCTCTTATATATGCAATGGCCATAGAAACAAACCAAAAAAAAAAAAAATCACCAAAGTGCATATTGTGACTAAAAAAACCTGTATCTTTCAAATAAATAAATCTTTTTTTAAAAAGATACTAAACGTTCAAAGCAAAAATAAAAGCAAAATGTTATAAGACTTACAATATGTTAGCAGTAAAATATATGACAAGAAAGTGTATTAACTTGATCAACCATACTTGTTATTGTCAGATTGTTTTAACTTTTGTCCAGCTTGTGGATATGAACATTTTATATTATGTATTGAGCAGTCTTTCATATCCTTTTGCATATTATTGACATTCCAGGTTTCCTTATCTGTAGAAGTCTTATTGTCTGAGAGAGAGATCTGCTAGTTCACACACCAATGCCCATAATGATTAGAGCTGGGATGAGGAACTCAGCCCAGATCTCCTGCACTGGCTGCTGCCTTTCAGGGTCTGCCTTAGCACAAGGCTGCCTGCAGGACTAGAGCTAGACAGCAAATACAGCTACTCCAGTGTGGACTGTGGGCCTCTCAGCCCTCAGGTAAATGTGTGACTAACCCTCAGTCAGTAATCTGGATTGTAATTATCTTTTTCTTAATCCTTGGGGTTTTTTCCCCCATGTTTTAGTGGTCTATTTGAAAAAAATAATTTAATGCAGTCAAATCTATTATTTTGTAGTTTTTAAAATTTATATAAGCATTTTAATGCAGTCACTTTTTAATCTTTTCTGACTATTTATTTATTTATTTAACCTTGCTGAACAAATCCTACATTTTCTTTCAAAACTTTAGAAAGTTTTCTAGTCACACTGAAGCCTTTAATTCATCTGAAATTCATTGTGCTCAAATTGCTTAAGCTGCCCCAGTGTGCGGCCATCGTTTCCTTGTTGGTTTATGACACCTTCTCTGTGGAACAGTGAAGTGCTTAGGTTTGGTTCTGAATTTTTGTTATGTTCAAGCTGAACCATTCTCAGACTGGTTTATTTTCCTACAGTTTTTTATTAAGCTTAACATTATAGCAAACCTCACTTCCTTCTTCAGCAGATTCTTGGATACTGTATAGAATTTCTTCTCGAGATAAAGACAGCCCAGACAGGATCATTTATTATTTATTTTTATTGTAAATGACATTAGTACTAGCTTGCTAAAGGCATCGAAGAATTCTCAACACACTTAAAAGAAGGAGTCTAAATTCTGCACCCCAACCCATGAAACTGTAATTTGTGCCTAATATCTTCCATTTTGTATCTCTAATCTTTTAGATGAATTTCACCATTCAGTTGTCAAGCTCCAAGAAAATTCATGTGTAGTTTTTGTTTGAAATTGCATTGCATGTGCACATTCCACCTATTCCACAGTGCCATAGATTCTGAGACACATCATTATTTTATGTGCCAGTAAGAAAGAAAAATTGCTTCCCATTAACTATGACATAATGCTTTCTTATCACTTAAGCTTTTTATATTATGCTTATTGAAAGTGCTGCTTTAGATTTATTTAGATGTATACTTTCATTATATGTTTTTCTCACGTGTGCATAAAAATGAAAATATAAGTGAAATAAATTGGTTAAATCTATCCCTAAAATTTCTGGCTTTCCAGAATCGCTGCAAAACTTCAATATCAGTATTTTTCCACACAACAATAGCCCCTGTGCCATCAAGGACGATGGTAATGCCATGTTTGTTCTAAGAACAGCCTAGTAACCTAAACATAATTCAACTTCACCTATGGTGAGTATCTTCCTGTCTAGGTCCTATTAAAACTGTTGGCTGTTCTTTGTGAGGCAATTTGCAATTTCATTTATTGTTCTAAAAATATAGATTGGTTCCCTTTATATCAAATCTATGCCCGCTACCCTGTTTTTGTGCATTTCTGCATACATGATTTTTCCTTTTAGTGCTAGGTCATAGTATCAATGTTTTAAGACCCTTTAAACAACCATAACTCAATTAAAGTGACAAGAATATGAACAGCTGTGATGAAAAGCTTACTTAGGCTCAGACAACGACAGATCCATCACAGCCTATTCTGGAAGGCAAGAAGTAAGGAACTATTGGTATAAGACATCTTCCACTTTAAGAGCTTCTTTTAAAATACATGCTTATAATGGATAACCTAACATGTTTGTAACAGAAGCATCATTTAAAACTGGAATTACATAGTTTTCAAACATCATAAATGAAAATTGAACATGGCTTTTGAAAATGTTTGCAATTGTTTTTTATGACTTCTTTGCTATTGTGAATGGTGCATTGTACAATCACATTTTTAATTGATTCTTGGGTTTAGGTGTGCTGTGACTATTCCATGTACTCATCTAGTATGCAGAAATTCTACTAAACTAATTCTATACATTTGCTTAAATTGTCTATGTAGACAAAGCATGTTGTTTACAGCACAATGTCTCTTCCTTAGCAATCTAGGCCTCCTAATTACTTCCTGATGTTTCATTGTCTGGGACAATTAATACAATTGGAATGGATATGGTTATGATGGGCATATTTATTTTCGTTAAAAAGTTAGTGCTTCTTGAATTTCACCATCAACGAGGCATTCTCCCCTGCGGTTTTTCAGCCATCGTTCTTATTGATATCTGCAGAGGCCTGGTTCCAAGACCTGTCCTGCCCCCACTCTTCCTGCTGTGATGCCAAAACTCAAGGATGCTCTTATCCCTTACATAAAATGGCAGAACATTTCTAAATTTAACATATGCATGTCCTGTCACATAATTTAAATCATCTCTTATGACTTATAATACAAAATATCACATAAGCAATCTGTAAATACTTGAACTATTTAAGGAATGACAAGTCAAAGTCTGCACATGTTCAACACAGACATGATTTTTTTCCCAAACATTTTCAATCCATGATTCAATTCATGGCTATAGAACTCCAGAGACTGACTGATTTCCTAGCTTTCTGTAAATTTTAATCCTGAGTCAAGGTTGAATTTTATCATATGTCTTTTCTATCCACTCACATGATCATATGGTTTTTCTAATTCAGTAATGCAGTGAATTCAGTTGATAGAAGATTCTGATTTTTGAACAACCCTTGTGCTTCTGGTATAAACCCTACCTAGTTATAAATTTCTTCTTTATTCAGGATTGCAGTTAAGTTGCTATTAGTTTATTCAGGATTTTGGAATCCACAGTTAGATGTAAGATTAATCTATAAATTTTCTTGTACCTCATTAAATAATTGTGTAGCTATCGCTCTTTTGCTATTTTTTGCAAAACTGTCTTAACCAGGGACTTTGGTGAGATATATTTTATTAGCAATTAAATTTCTGTCTATGGTTAGTAAACTGCTCATATTTTCTATTACTTTCAAATCAACTTTGGATATACATTTAATTACCTACTTTATAGGTTCTTCAATTTATTGGTACTAATTTGTTAACAGTTATTAAGTTATTGTTTTTAAATTTCTTCAGCAATTTATTAGTAATTTTTTCTTATTTCTAACTATCCTTCACTGTTTTCCTCCCCTCTGGAAACTCTAATCAAAGATAAGACTTCGTTAATATGTATTTTCCTATAAGTATTTTGTGTAAAAGCAGTGTCTGTTTTTCTCCCAGCACTTTATCTGGCTATTTTCAGTGTATTTATTGATGCTTTCTAATTCATAAAAATATATACTCAATATCTTTAAGATTTCAAAAGAAACTGACGTGTTGAGTGTAGCCAAGTGATCTATTTGCTTTTCTATTATAAGCTTTTAAAATGTAATCTTAAAGTAATAGTTACAACTTACTGCTATCTTCTATGATAACTTCCTTTTTCAAATTAAGATATTTTACTTTGAATTAAGAAATTACTAACATTAATGATAGCAATTTAAACCTGAACAACATTAACCAATTTGCTCACTGATACTTTGGCTTACAGACCTGATGTGCCATATACATCACACTCAGGGTGAATCTTGCAAGGCACCCACACATTTAACTCTGCTGTTTCAACTTGCAGGCCCCTATGTAAAAGCCTTTTGTTTTTCCTTGCATTGGCTTACTAGACGCTCACTCTCAAACATATTGGCTTTCAGATTAATTAGTTTGGGTTTTTAGTGTGCCTAAGTAGCTAGTTATTGTTTTTGTTTTTTTCCCCCCAGTTTTCGAAGAACTTGGATTTCCTTTTTCTGTTTTCAGAGCTCCATTATGTGTTCCAGCACATCCAGTCTAGGTCTTCCAGAGTAAGGGTCTCAGGTCTGCCTTTATCTCCAGCCTTGGGCACAATGCCTGGACCATGACGGACGATGTTGCTATGGATAGGTGCCATTCATCTGATCATTTGCTTTTTTCAAGGCATTGCGCCAGATGCTTTGCATGTCTTATCAAAATTTGTTAATATAATAATTTTTTCAGATAATCAGGCTCTTTTACAGATCATAAGAATATGTTCTAGTGCTATATTGCCCAGTAAAATGACTGAAGCTAGCAATTTTATATTGTATATTTCAAAATAGCTAATAGGGAGGATTTTGAATGTTCCCACCACAAGAAATGATAAACATGGTCCCAGCATGTTGGCTCAGTGGCTAGATCCTCGCCTTGCCTGCACCAGGATCCCATAAGGGTGCCGGTTTGTGTCCTGGCTGCTTCACTTCCCATCCAGCTCCCTGCTTGTAGCCTGGGAAAGCAGTGGAGGACGGCCAAAGGCCTGGAACTTGGGCCAATGTGGGAGACCCAGAAGAAGCTTTTGGCTTCAGATTGGCTCAGCTCCAGCTGCTTGACCAGCAGATGGAAGGTCTTTTTCCATCTCTCCTCCTCTCTGTAAATCTACCTTTCCAATAAAAATAAATAAATCTTTAAAAAAAGATAAATGTTTGAGAGATTAGATATGATAATCACTCAAGTTTGTCATTAAACATTGTATACATATTGTAAGATATCATACTATACCCCATAAACTTGTACAATTATTATGTATTAGTTAAAATCATTTAAAGCCTCTAAATGCAAAAAAATAACAATAAATTATGATAAAAATTATCAAACTCTTTGAAACAAAGTACAACAGTATTTGCCACGCGTTATGGTAAACAGGAATATAAAGCTGCTTAGATGGGTTTTGCAATATAACTTTTCTTAAAACATTTGTTTATTTTTATTTGAAAGGCAGATTTACAGAGAGCAGAGACAGAGAGATCTTCCATCTACTGGTTCACTCCCCAAATAGCCACAATGACCAAAGATTGACCTGCCTGAAGCTAGGGAGCTTCTTCCAGGGTCCTCACAAGTCCCCCAAGTCCTTGGTGCAGGGGCCTAAGGACTTTAGCCATCCTCTACTGCCTTCCCAAGCCATACACAAGGAGCTGGTTTGTAAGTGGAGTAGCCTGGACTCGAACTGGCAGCCATAAGGGATACTGGCACCACAGGTGGAGATTTTATAAGCAATGCCGCAGATTAAACCCAGCTGGTAGCCACTCTCAGATAAAATCAGCCATACTGAGCCCCATCACCAACAGGGCATCTTAGAAAGTCTACATCTCACTCAAAGAATGCTCTCGTCTACTTTTGTCACCATATTAATAGGAACACTGTTAAAGCTGAAACTGTGGATGGGGTTTATTCCTGTTGCTGGGAAGGCCATAACTGATGACTAAAGAAGCCCGAGGCATATCAGTGCCTCTGGCCAGCAGATCAGTGGTAATCAGTACTCTGCTAGAGCCCTAATCAACATCTCATTCTTGTCCTTCTCTCCTTTTTTGGCAGAGAATTGAGACAGCGAAATCCCAGGCATGGATGTCCTCAGAGAGCCAATTGATCTTCCTCTGGGTGTTGATAAGATGATAACCTGGGATGATTACGATTTCCGTATAAACCACTTCATGTATCCAGCTTCCACTTGTCTGTTTCCCCATTGATACAGAATTGCTCATATCCTTCTCCATGATCAGATTTTCCTGTTTGGAAAGAATCCAAATGGGGTTCTTCATTAATTTCTTGGTTCCCTCAAGGACATTAAAGATACTGTAGCTGACAACCAATTATCAGTGTTGCTGTTGAGTGTATGCATTATGTCATGGATCTGGTCCTTGCATCCTGGCTTAATGTTTTATCAGCTTCTTCCAGTAAAAGTATTTTGATGTATTTTGGAGACAGGTTCTCCATTTAAGCATATTGCACGTGTGGTTAGGTTACCCATGATGATATAAGGAACTTCCATCTACAGCTTCTGTATCTCAGCCAGTTGCACACTGGTGCCCCCAGTACAAGCGTGGCAGGAAGTTCCCATGTAATCTCTTAACACCATGATCATTTTCTATATCTGTTGAGTCAATTCTCAAATTAATGCCTGCAAGCCATGCCCCACTTCTCCCAGCCTTTGTGGGCATCTGGGGAGTGAATTCTGTTGCACTCTCCCTGTCTTTCAAGTAAATAAATGACAATGAAAAAAATATATATATATATCCAAAAAAAATCAATACTACAGTGTAAAACACATTTTCCTTTTGCACAAAGTTCTTTTTGCAATGTCTACAATCATCAAAGTTGTGCTCTGAAGAAAGTTCTATGAAGAAAACACATTGGTACCAGTTGACAGAAGACAGGCATGAGTAGCCAGGGTATTATTTATAGACTACAGCGTCATCATTATCAATACAATGTTTGATGCCAAACGCCCAGCTGGGCTGGATTCTGAGACTCCAAGTGGCATGTCTGTTTGTCAGAACATGTAGACCAAGCCCTCAGTCCCAGAATTGCTGAGCCCATTAATACTGGCCCATTAATACTGATCTTTAACCTCACATTACTATTTCTCAAACAAATCTCCCAGTAACACAGAAATTAGGCAAGAACCATTCCTGCTTCACAGATAATGATAGCCAGAGGTCATAGATGAATGCCACCCAGGGTTATCAGATTTAGCAAGTAAACATACAGGACTCTCAGTGAAATTTACACTTCAGATAAACAATGAAACACTGTTTTAGTGTAAATATGCTCAGTGTGACATTTGATACCTATTTTGGGTCAAAACAGTACTATTTATCTGAAATTCAAATGTAATAGCCTGCTCCACTTAAGAACCCAGCAACTCTACTGAGGAGAAAATTCTGCCCTCCCAGACCTTATGTTCTGGTGGATGGATGAGGAGAGGACCAAAATCAGATGCATGAACAACTGTGATGTGGGTCAGAGGCTACCTTGTGACAGATACCATGTGCCTATTCAAGGACCTTTGAGACAAACCAATTCTGTCCAGAAAAAGTATGAAAATTTGGCAGTGGGGGTTGCAGGGTATGCTGCAGTCTTGAAAGAGTGATTATCTGGACTAGCAGAGATGAGGTGGCGGGCACTGGAGGTGATAGGACACACTTGTAAGCAAGAAATACAATCTGAGCTGGGCAGGAAACTAGTGTTTGATATTAGAAAATTAACAGATGGCCTGAAAGATGGCAGGTGTGGAGACAGTGGAGAAGGGCCAACAGCGATGGATTTTGATGGTGAGCTTGACTAGACAACAGACTAACGTACGTAGAAGTGTTTTCATCAGACCTCATTGCTGTCACCTCAACTCTTTGATCTGCTATCCCCTCCTCCCCCCAGTTTCTAAGGATTGTGGCAAAAACCAAGTGTGTAAAAAAGCCAATAGAGTCTCAACACTCACAATGGATGTGCTGGACAGGGTAATCAGCAAGGCATGAAGACCTCTTAGTGACTCAAATTTGAGTGTGAATGTGACACAATCCTTTGGTTACAGAAGGCATCTATGCATTGAGAGTCCCACTCTGTGGGAACTGGGAGAGGAAAATGAGCAAGGAACGAACTGAAGCAATAGGTCATTGGTCAGGTGTGATGAGAAGCTCTTAGGGAAAAAGATAAGGAGGGCAGGCTGGCACTACTTGAAGGGAGGACAGGCAAGGAATTGTAGTTGGGAGGAACTGACTCTCAACCTCTCAGCAAAGGACTTCAGTGTTGACAGGGTGACGGAGTGAGAGATCTTGCACCTTGGTCCCTACTTCATATGGAAACTTTGCCAGTTCATAGGGAAACTTGGCCTGGAACTGTGCATGGACTCTACATGTGGGGATACGGAAGTGTGCAGGGATAGAGGTGGGAACTGCATAGGTGCTGCCATGCTTAAATGAGGACTGTGCAGTCCCCACACAAAGGTTCCACATTTTGGAAACAACAATTAGGATGAACTTGCAGAAGGTTGCTAGTTCCTGTTCAAGCATGTACAGCAAACTTATTACATGTTCCAATGATTGAAACCTACTTTTTACCTAAATTCCTTAGATCACAAAAATTGCATTAAAAATATTTGTTCACTTAGTTGAACAATAGAGTTAGAGAAAAACGGAGAGAGCCTGCATCTGTTTGGTACACTCCCAAATCACTGTAATGGTAGGGTCCGGGTAGGGCCGAGGCCAGAAGCTAGGAGCTTCATCCAGGTCTCCCATAGGAGTGGCAGGACTCCAAGCATTGGGCCATCCTCTGCTGCTTTCTCAGGCACACCAATAGAGAGATGAATTGCAAGTGGAGCTACCAGGGCACAAACTTGTACCCATATGGGATATACCACAACATGGGTCCCATGAAAAGTACGCTTAGTTGCAGATGAGTTAGTGTACTAGAGCTTATTCTGAATGAGAGGATTGTTTAATGGGGTTTTCTTCATCAAAAAGCAAAGTGTTTTAGAGGGGAATTAACAATTTTTGAACACCAGGCTCAGTGTGTTCATGATCATCCGCCTTCAGTTAAAAAAAAATACTGAGCCTTTCTAAATATCATCCTAAAGTTCCATGCTTATGATTTATGATAACATTTGTCAACCGTTGAATAGCATACATCATTGTCAGATTCCATTTTCTTCCTTCTGCACCAACATTTTTTGTGGATTCCCATCAAATGTAATACACATAAATCTTCATTTTCCATTGGGATGGACCCAGGAACATTCAGCTCTAATGCATTATTTGTTCATCTCTTATGCCAAAATTGGTTAAGATGAGTAGGTGTCTTGTTTGTGCTGTCATTAGGGACTCCATATGTTAGCATAGCCATATGTAGGAGTGTTTTTATTCTTTTAAGAGTTCAAAAAAGGGCATCTCTCAAGAAGCCTTAATTGCATCTCCAAGAACAATATAAAAGCAAAACAATAAACGAAGCCCTAGCCTTGCCAAAATCTATTTATTTTATTCCATTTCTTTCCAACATGAAGTTTAATGTCTAAAAGCAAGGCAAAGCAAAACAAAACAGAAGTTGTATTTTGATACAGCTGGATACTGAATAATTCTAGTGCCTGAGAAGATGGTACCTGCGTACACAGAGCATGATAGCAACTCCATGAGCCTAAGCAGCAGACTACACTCTCTAGTAGGACAGCACTCCTTTTCGGCTGCTGCCAAACAGGGAGAATGAAGCCTTGACACTGAGAAGTGTTTACTGTCCTTTGATTTAATAACTGGCTTTATGTTTGGCAAGAATTACAAATTTTAAAGGTATATAACAATTTTCCCAAGGTAAAGATTCCATTTGAAAACAAAATACTAAAGCACTTTTTCATTACAATGCACAAGAAGTTTTATATATATAATGGAAAATAGAGGTCCATTCCCTTGAGGAGCTTGCAAACCGGATTTCTCTGATTCTTTCTGTAGTTTTCCCTTTTCAAAACATTTATTCTTTACCCTTTTAAAAAGAATTTATGCATCTGCTGTTTTGAAAACATTTCAAGGTCTTCTTGCGAATACACATATTATGCTCTGAAATCTCGAAATAGCTGGGATTTTGGCATTATACGTGCATTACTTTAGATCTTAAAGTGATAAATTCTCCAATTTCCTCAAGTATTACATGATTTCAGTTAAAGGTCCTAGGTTTCCAAGTATCACGTTCTAGTTCATGACTTTCCACCCTCCATACATTGTATTGTGATATTACGGAGTTAGAATCACTGCTGAGAGGGGTGGCCATTTGGTGCAATGGTTAAGACATTGCTTTGGACACTCCCATCCCATACCAGAGTTCTGGCTCTGCTCCCAGTTTCACCATTTCTGCTTCTTTCACCCTAGTTGGCAGCAGGTTATGGCCAGTATAGCTAGATCCCTGCCACCCATGTGGGAGATTCGGATTGAGTTCCTGGTTCCCAGCTCCTGGGCTTGATCTGAGTCAGCCTGGACTTCTAAAAGCATTTGGGGAGTAAAACCAAGGGATGGGGGATTCTTCTGTTTCTGTCTCTCTGCCTTTCAAATAAAATTTTGAAATAAAAGAATCACTATTGTGAAATATCTTCCATATTAAGTCCCTGTCTTAAGCCTTTGAAATGCTGAGGCTAAGTTTCCTCTGGCCTCCTTAAAATCCAGATGATGGAGTAGGGACAGAAGTTGGTATAAGATGGAGGTTTCCATTTCTGCCTTTTTTTTTCCAGCCATTTATGAACTGAAAAAAGTTAGTACTTCTAAAGCTCAAAATGTTATGCTTATTTGTTTATCTAATGTAGAGGAATTTAATATTTCCAAGAAATTTGTTCACAAAGATTTACTATCCCTCTGTGGTTGTCCAGTGGTTTACTCAACCAGTTCCCTGCTGACATGTTTCTAAAGCCTTGTTTGTACAAGTAATGCTCAACAAGTAACAGTGTGCATAGCATGCCTCAAATCTGTTCATATGTAATTCACATTTGATCCATAGAAGTGGGACTTATGACCAAACTGTGAAATGCATTGCTGTTTTGGTTAGATAGTACTTCCTTCCTGCTGACACATGGCTACTGTTTTTAACATATTCAGTGTCACCCAAATCTCCTGGGTTTGATTTTTGTGTCACCTCTTTCCAGTGGATACTAACGTGGCTACACAGTGGAGTGGTGCTGAAGTCACCTCTGGGCACGGCAGGAGGATTTAACCACTTGTGTGACATAGACATCATTTGTTTTCCCTTCTTTGCGGCTGCCCTCTCCCTGTGTCAGCCTCGCTGTCTTCAGGGCCTTTGGGAAGTCCCCATGCTTGCTCCTCAGGAGAACTTGGCAGGGCCTCATCCACCCTTGGCCTCCCTCTGGCACCTTAGAATGATCTCACTTCATCACCGACCAGCCCCTAACGTCTCCCCTGAGGCCTTCTCTGAAGGTTTATTAATAATCCTCCACCAAGGCTTAATGATATCATGTGTTACTGAATGGAGATTTCAGTTAAACACTACTGTCCCCAAAGGACCAGGGCTAATGGTGGAATTTTCCATAGCTCAGAGCATATCTAGTGCTAAGTCTTTGCTCACAGATCTTTGCACTCCCTCCTTTGACGGCCAAGTGTTGAGTGCTCCTCTACTAGCCTTCAAGCACACACAGGCCTGCCTACACAAGGTGTGCAGCACTGGTTTCTTTCTTCTTCACCCCTATCAAGTGCATTCTTGGATTGCCAAGTCTGCTAACAGAAATGTTGCCTAGTGCTGAGTGAATGCATGGTTCCTGTGCTCTTTGTTTTCTTTATATGTGTATTTATTGATTGATATTTGAAAAGTAGAATGACAGGGAGCAAGAAAGACGCAGAGAGAGAGAGAGAGAGATCTTCCATCTGCTGGTTTAGTCCCCAAATGCCTACAACAGACAGGGCTGGACCAAAAAGGAGGCAGGAATTCCATTTGGGTATTCCACGGGGGTGGCAGAAACTTTCCGTTGTCAACTGTTTCCCAGGATGCATGTTAGTTGGAAGCTGGATTAGAAGCAGAGTAGCTAGGACTCAAAACAAGCGTCCCAGTATAGGATTTCGGCTCCCAAGTGTTGGTTTCATGTGCGGGTGCCATAAAATGCCTACCCTCCCCCATTTTGAAACAACTGGTCAAAAGGCTTTCAATCAATGATAATTACTGAGATTTAAGGCTTGATGATTGCCTAATGAATAAATATTTGTAACATACATCTTTAACCCAAGAGAGACATAATTCAGTAATGGCTCAGCGTTAGGAAGGCCCCCTCGACAGGGAAGCAGCCATGATCCTTGCATGTAAAAACTGAAAAAGTATTATGCATGATAAATACCATAAACATAACAAACAAAAAAATGTACAAATTGTAATGATTTTCCAAAAGCACTTAGCAACTGAGAATACAAGTAATTAAAAAATAGATAAAAGATATAACCAGGAAATTCATGGGCAAGGAAAAAAATAATGAATCACAAACCTGTACCAAAATGTCCAATCTCACTCAGAATAAGAGAAATCTAAATTACAAACACTCTGAGACACCATTGCTTACTTATCAGATTGGTAAACATTCAAGTTTAAAAATGTGCCATTGATGAGCCTGTGGGTAGGAGGGCAAAATGTTACAGTCCCCATGGAGGGAAATTTGGCAATAGTATCAAAAAGTCAAATGCATTTATAGCGATCCTATTCCTAAGAATCAGATGTAAGTGATGAACAGATTCACAATAATATGAACATGGTTGTCTCCAGAACATATTTGTACAAACAAAAGTTTAGGAGCATTCCTTGGTTTGTGACTGCATAATTCTAATCTCTACCCCCATCTTCAAGTGGCCTTTTCCTCCTTCCTGTTTTTTACAAGGACACTCAGAATTAAATTTAGGTCTTATCTTCATCTAGAATAATCTCACCTGTACCTAACCTACATCTGCACAGACCCTATTCCAAGTAAAATCATCTTCTAAAGTTCAGTTATTTCATAAGGAAGGTGGAGGGCAGGGGAATAATCTAACATATAATGCAGATTAATTTCCAAAAAGCCATTAACTTTAAAGAACAAGGTACTAAACAGTGCTTACAGAATGTTATACATGTATGTATTATGTTTTTGTATGAGACAAAGGAGGCAAAATAAGAATGTTTTACAAGGGATGGCGCATTGACTCGACCTGCTAATCCTCCACCTCCCTGCTTCCCATCCAGCTCCCTGCTTGTGGCCTGGGAAAGCAGTCAAGGACAGCCCAAAGCCTTGGGACCCTGCACCTTGGGAGACCCGTGAGAGGCTTCCGTTTACAGATCAGCTCAGCTCTGGCCATTGCAGTCACTTGGGGAGTGAATCAGGGGATGGAGGATCTTTCTGTCTCTCCTTCTCTCTGTACATCTACCTTTCCAATGAAAATAAATAAATACTTAAGAAAATAAAGGATATCCACATACAGAGATGTGTGTATTTGCATATGCATGTATTTGCAAACAAGGTGTTAATGACATTTCTTTTTTTTTTTTTAAGATTTATTTTTATTATTTTTTTATTGGAAAGGCGGATATACAGAGAGGAGAGACAGAGAGGAAGATCTTCCGTCCGATGATTCACTCCCCAAGTGAGCGCAACGGGCCGATACTATGCCGATCCGAAGCCAGGAGCCTCTTCTGGGTCTCCCACGCGGGTGCAGGGTCCCAAAGCTTTGGGCTGTCCTCGACTGCTTTCCCGGGCCACAGGCAGGGAGCTGGAAGGGAAGCAGGGCTGCCGGGATTAGAACCGGCGCCCATATGGGATCCCGGGGGTGCAAGGCGAGGACCTTTAACCACTTGCGCCACCGCGCCGGGCCCCTGTTAATGACATTTCTTATCTAGAGGCTGTGGATACAAAAATGCTGCAAGGTGTCTTACAGACTGTCCTACCTTAAATGCTATTCAACTCCTACCCCTCATCCTGCACCCAAACTGAGAACTTTCTGCACAAATGCAACTTAATGCCAATTTGATTGATGAAATCCACAATGTAATGCTAACAAAAATTCAAAGCAGATAAAAAAGTTAATTTGTTTTGAGTCACGAATATTTTTAAGAATCAGATTTTATTTCTACTGAAACTTGTTTCATGTGTTCATTAAATTCTGCCTGGATTTTCTAATCAAACAGCAACTGGAAAAAGTAATTGTGAGGTCTTAAAATGTACTGGGGAAATCTTGAGATTAAAAATATTGCGTATGAAAGTTACATTGGTGTAACCTGTGAATCCAAACTAGAATGAAGTGAACTAATTTACTGGGGAACAAAAGCCCCTCCCTCCAATAAAACAAATCGACATAATGAACTCATTTCACTCGAAATCAAGCCTTCCTTTGGTTTTCCAAAAGCAGCAGAAGGGGGAAAAAACCACAATGCTATCAAAGCAAGCAAATAAAAATCATTTTGTTCAAAACCATTTCAATGGACAATAATAGCTGTGATTAATTGAAAGCCATGACTACCTTCTCCAAGATTCAAAAAGTTTGAGGAAAACAAAATTAAAAATACATACATTTTCATGTAAAATGGTGAAAACCACATACAGTTCCAAAATAACATACGTTTTCCATGCACTTAAAGACCTCTTGTATATTACAGACTTTCTGTACTTGTCATAGCTATATAGCAATCACATTTGGTACTTATTTTACTAATCAATGTTCAACAGATATGCTGTTGATTTTAGAGGTTAAAAAGCATGGACAAAAATGACATAAAATGTTCCAGAAAATACCTAGTGGTCCTGAAACACAAATGTGCTGAACCCTACATCTAGCACTGTGGTAGGCACTAGAAATGAAGGATACATGACAGTCTCGTGATATCATGGGCAGAAAGTAGAACTATGGGTGGCATTCAAGAATTAGGTGACTTTGTAATTGATTAGATGATGATACCAAAGAGATTTTAACTAATAAATCAATACTAACAAGGGTGAAAATCTCTAATACCCTAATTATACCTGACCAGTTCTCTTTAACCATTTTAACCAACAATTCAAATGAAGACACAAAGACTTTAAAAATTGCCATTTATTTAGTTCATTTTATTTGAAAGATGAGGGAGACATTATGAAGGAGGGCAATACTTTCCATGCATGGGTTCATTTTCCAAATGGTCACAATAATTAAAACTGTGCTAGGGCTAAACCAGGAGCCAGGAACTCAATCTAGCAGGGATCCAAGTACTCAAGCCATCCTCTGTTACCTACCAGGATGTTCAGGAAATGGAGCTAGTATTTGAAGCCAGGCAGTCTGATATGACATACTCATGTCCCAAGTGAAATCTTAACCACTGCACCGAAGTCCTGTCTAAAATCACAGGGTCAGAGAGAATGAAGCTCAGAAAGCCCATAATCCCAATGAGAGTCTAGAGGGAATTTCATAGGCTGGAATGATGTGCACATTAGGCATGATGAAGTTTGAGAGAAGTGAATTCAACGTATACTCCCCTCTTTAGTTCAAATAATGCAATTATCCAAGTTGAGAATAAGAGAGGTAAGGCAGTCTGAGTATAAAGAGAATTGGGAATTTTATTTGCATACAAGATCAATATAAACAAGAAATTCAATGTGACTCCTAGAACCTAACTTAAAATGGAGTCTTGTTTAAAGGTGCAAAGTAGGGCCCAGAGCAATGATTCAACAGCTAAATCCTTACCTACAAGCGCCAGGATCCGTATGGGCACCTGTTCACATTCCAGGTGCCCCATTTCCCATCCAGCTCCCTGCTTATGGCCTGGGAAAGCAGCAAAATATGGCCCAAGTCCTTGGGACCCTGCATCCATGTAGGAGACCCAGAAAAAGCTCCTGGCTCCTAGCTTCAGATAGGATCAGCTCTGGCCAACACAACCATTTGGGGAATGAACCAGCACGTAGAGGAGCATTCTCTCCATCTCTCCTTCTCTCCATAGATCTGTTCTGACTTTCCAATATAAATAAATAAAAATCTTCTTAAAATTTTAGAAATAAAGATGCAAAATAACATGATCACTGATTTGAACTCTTTTCTGTAGCCACACACAAAGAGCTACGACAATCTAGTGACTAACCAAGATCACATATTCACTTTAATAGTATATAGTGTGGGGGGTGAGGGAAAAGAAAGCAAATCCCTGGGCAATTTGAGTTTTTAAATCCTTATGGATGATTTTCCTTCCCTCTGATCGTGTCCTTGTGGATAAACATCCATCAGTACTCCAATTGTGCTCACTGCATTTTCGGAAGAATATGGACAACTGAAGTTGAGTTTCAAATTAGGATAGTTAGGTTCTTGGACATTCATAAATTGAAAACTGAAAGTAAAGATTTAGCCCAAAAAAGAAGAGGAAGAGGGGGAGGAGGAAAAAGGAAGAATAGGAGGAAGAACTTGAGAGGAGTCATAAAATAGCTTCTCAAGGTGGATCACAGTCCAACGCTGGGGCCCAACAAGACTTGGGTTTAATTTTTGGTCACACAAAAATAGGTGAAGATGCAGAATTGAATAAACTAGCCAAGGAATTTAAAACTCCATTAGAAGTAAAGAGGAGTTTAGCTGACCAGGTTGCAGATTTCTTCTGGTTATCAAAATGAGGCTGAAACTGTTCGATTAAAAGGTAGGCCTTAGGATCTCTCCTGAAAAAGGTGGTAGAAAATGTGGGTCCCCTGTGCACTCTGAGATTATAGTGAAATCATTCAGGAGGCTTGGAGCTCTTAAATTCTAAATCTTGTTCTTGAATCTTTAATAAGCAAACACAGTGAGGAAAAACCCATCTTCTTATTTCAGTTCAGCCTGCGTGATATGGTATATCCACTGCTCTTATTTGAGTAAGTAATTTTCCATGTTGGGAAGAAGTAAATAGCCACAGTAGAGATGCTTTTGTATAAATTAAAAATAAACTCTTATAATGTTTAATGGGATCTAACAATTCAGGAAGTCTGTTAGTTTCAAGCAATTGATTTTGAATTGCAATTTCAGAAAGAAAAGTATAAGAAAATTGTCCCAAATGTATTCATAATATTGAAATATCCATGAGAACTTCAGATTCAACGATGTTACAGACTTAGTTTATTTTTTTTCACCTGGATCCTTTAAGCAATTGGTTGGATTGTATTTGTTAGGGTTATAGTTCTGGCTTGTCAGGCATTTGGATGGCTTGAAAAGTTCAAATATATTAAGTTTATAAGCATAATTTTAAAAGGGGAATTAAATAAGTTTATAAATGGGATTGTCTCAAGCGAATTTAATCTGTTTGAATTGTATTGACTATTAATCAAAGAATAAATGAAACTAATTGCCCTTATTTTATACTGCAATTACAAGATTTAAAAATAGCATAACTAACAATATTCATAAGCTGTATTGAACATTACAAGAAAAACTAAATATGCAATCTTAGAAATTGCATACTAATGTAAAACCCAAGTAATCTTGTTCAAGGGTCACCCTAGTCATTAACTAACTTAGACTGACATGCCTCTTAGTATGTCACCTTGAGATGTACTTCAATAAAAGATAATTAAATAGATAATATAGCTAACTCATTTAACCCAGTATCCATCATAAACTTTTACTCAACAGGCTATTCTGTATAGAAAACTGGAGATGGTAGTTCCGTGAAGATGGAGAAGAATGAGTCTACCTCAAAAAGTTCATGGAAGGAGTTGGCATGGTATGATGGCTTAAGCTGCTATTTGTGACACCAGCACCCCATATAAGCATTGGCTGCAGTCTTGGCTTCTTCACCTTCCAATCCAGATGCCTTAAGTACATGGATCCCTATATCCATGTATGAAGCCTGGATGGAGTTCCAGGCTCCTGGCTTCAGCCTGGTCCAGCGCTGGCTATTGTGGCCTTTGGGGGAAAAAACAGGAGATGGAAAATCCCCTCCCCCGATCTCTCTCAATCTCTGTAACTCTGCCTCTCAAGTAAATAAATATTTTTTTAAGTTCATGGAAAAATGGAATAATAAGAAGAGTTTATTTAGATGTAGAAATTTTTGAAATCCATGCATATCAAGAGTCTTTTAAAAGGCAATCAGAATTGTGTACTATGGGAAAACTGTAAATGGATTTCAAAACACTTATGCAGCAAAATAAATACATCTTTTAATTCCATGTTCCATTAACATTTTGAGGTACCCTCATCCAGAGTCAGATTCTAGGCCCTCAGCTCCAGGCTCCAATGTAAGTGCTTTATGGACATTGCGGTGTGTAGGCCTCAGCATGTGCTGGCACCATCAGTGCTGGACTGGTGAAGCAGAACCACTATACCACAAAAATATTTCCCCTAGGGATTAGACCTTACAAAATAGTGAGAGTTGTATTGTTTCTGTATAGCTTCTGCTTTTGTGTCAGCTTTCCCAGGTGTTGGGGGTGGTGGGAAGGCAAGATAACCGTGAAGTGGGATAGAGTAAGATGGAGCTGACACCTGCTCTCTGCCTCTCATCAGAACTCATGATGGTCATACTGGTAGCACATCAATATCTTGGTGCTTCTCTCACCAGCTCTAAGCCTCTGGTGTTGGAGATGCAGGTGACCTGAGTAAGAACTGGCAATACTTTGCAGTGTATCAACTTAGCTAGCTCAAAATTGACACTCCCAGAATTCCCTTCCATGATTGGTTCTGGGTTAGGGTCAGCTACAGGAAGCCAAGGAAGGAAGGAAGGAAAGTCAGCCCAGAGTTGGGAGATGCTGAAAAAGAAAATCCAGCCAGAGCTGGAAGATCTACAGAGCCAGTTGCTGTCCCACCCAAATGATGCAAACTAGGCCAGAAACTGTCATGACACCGATCCTACTTCCTCTTTCCTTCCTTTATTTGGCCTCCAGAAACTGACCCTAATCCAGAACCAAGCAGGGAAGGGAGCTCTGTAAGTCTCCATTCTAACATAGCCAAGCTGATACAATGCAAAACCCCGACTGACTGTACTGTTATTCCTACCTTACAGATGTCACCTGGATGATGAGTAGATCTGGAACATGAACAAAGGCTGCCTGTTTCAGAACCACCATCTCAATCGTTTCCGTCTATTGCCTCACCCTAATGTGTGCAAATGAGAGAAAACCAAGCCCAGCTACAGTAGACAAAGGACCTGTTTCACAGGATGGTCTCACCCACACTGGAATAAGCTGCCTTGCCAAGCCGAGGCTTCCTTGACCTAGATGGTGATCAGATACAGGCTGCTTGGCCACCTGTCAGAGACATTACATGGGATGGTACTCACAGGGAGGGAGAGAGAATGAACTAGGTGGCTATAAAAGGGCACTTTGAACTTCACAGTTCTTTCTAGAACATACTGTTTAAGGCAAAGGTTGGAACTCTCAATGTGTAAGGAACATAACAGAAGGGATGGAGGAGACAGAAGTGTTCAAGGACATGCTGGAAAGAGATTCAGCTAAGCTATATCCAATAATACCAGCTCCAAGAAAAACAAGAATCATGGTTCATCTAGCAGCTGTTTCACACACTGAATGCCACATAATCAACTTCTAGTGGTAATTCCCCCCACCTCACACCATAACTGGCTATTTTTGGCATTGTATAGACATGCCCTTTAAAAGACCTATAGAAAGACTTCAAATTGGGGCCAATGTTGTGGCACAATGGATTGAGCCACTGTCTGAAATGCCACCATGTACCAGTTCAAGTCCCAGCAGCTCTACTTCCAATTCAACATCCTGCTTATGCTGGCAAAGCAGCAACGAATGGCCCAAGCTGTCGGGCCCCTGCACCCACAGGAGAGATCCAGAAGAAGCTCCTGGTTCCTGGCCTGGACCAGACTGGGTTGCTATAGACATTGGAGGAATGAGTCAGCAGATAGAAGATCTCTCTCTCTCTGCTTCTTTTTCTGTAACTCTGTTTTTCAAATAAATAAAATAAATCTTTTAAAAAAACAACTAAGTAAAAAAGATTGTCCTCTCCCCTGAAAAAGAAAAGAAAGACTGCAATTTAAGGGACACTATGCACAGCCTTTTTAAAATGGAACTTTAATCAGTTGAGCACACAACAAAAAGTTTGAAGCAAATATCCAAATATTTCAAAGAACTACTTAGAGAAGCATGTTCACATTTGAATCCCTGCCAACATAAACACATAATAATGAACCTTATGTCTTGGTTATGGTTTTAAAAATTAAAGGAAAAAAACAGTGACTTGTCCAATGTTTTTGCAACAGATGCATCCTGATGACATCTTTCCAAAGCAGACATTGCAATCATTTTCTTTTTTCCCCTTCAATTCTACACAAGCTGGTGCGCCAACTCCAGAAATTGGAGGTCATGAGAAATCAATACAAAGGTATTAAACGAGTGAACCTCTCACCAAGAACATTATAAGCTGTAAGGTTTATGGATTAACACTTAAAATCTCAAAATCAATGGAAAATAAGTTCTTGCATGAGAAAAGCTTTTGCAGTGAGCCAGATTTCTCTTTCTCTTTCTCTTTCTCTCTCTCTCTCTCTCTTTCTCTCTCTCTTTCCACCCAGGAAGCTGAGCTGAACCATGCCCAGATTGCAGTCTTGTTGCTGGCAGGGCTTAGCCAATGAGCAGCAGAAGGAGAAGATCACAAAGAGGAAGGAAAGGTAAGTTACAGCATTTATTGTCCAGGCGCTCTGCTTACACACTCAGCTTGGGTTACAGAAGGTCATGTTCTCCTCCAGGCATCTTCTGTCTGTCTCTTCCCATTGGGTCCATGGGTAGGAAAGCTCTCTACTGTTAGGAGCCTGGGGTATGGCTACAAAGGCCTCTGCTTTGAAAGAGTAAAATGGTAGAATAGGTTGAGGACACTTTAAAATAGAAGAAGGATTAGCAGAGGAAAAGCAGAGTGGGTGCAATTCTGGATAACAGAAGTCAGTAGGCCAATGGCAAAGGGACACCTGAGGATGTGTGGACATGGAAAAGCAGCAGAGGTGACCTAGCAACAGCAAACAGAGACCCCAGCAGCCATCGGAGCTCCACTGGCAGACAGGTGGGAAAGGAAAGTCACTGGGAATGAAGGAGGTGAACCAAGTTATAGAATTGCAGGTCCTGGTGAGCTTTTGAACCCAATCGTGAGCCAAAACAGAACAACTGAGCCCTTGCAGACAGGTGTGGGAGCCAAGTGAAGTTCACAATTCAACCTCCCAACAAGTGCCATAAGTGCCTCAGCTGGCACCATTTTGACAACTGTGGCAAAGCCCCTAGGGGGAGGACAGATTACAGCAAGAGCACATGCTCTAAGCCTGGAAAATACCCACTTCCAGCTCAACACATTTCACTGGTGCCACCAGGAAAATAATACAAATTTGACATGACATGGGTTCCACCCTGTTTAGAAATGGATGAAGAAAACGAGTAGGAATTTTTCAAAAGAACAAATTCAAACGGCTAATAGACATATGAAAAAATGCTCAGATTCCCTAGCTATTGGGGAAACACACAAAAACGATATTGAGGTTCCACCTCACTTCAGTGAGATTGGCCTACATTAAGAAATCTACTAATAGTAGCTGCTGGCATGGATGTGGGGGAAAAGGTAAACCACTACACTGTTGGTGGGAATGTAGGCTAGTGGAAGTAAATGTGGGGAGTGTTCAGAGATTGAAAATCGATATTTATCACCCAGCTATCCCATTCCAGGAAATGCAACCAAAGGAATTGAAATCTGCATATGAGGAAGTAACATGCAATCCTATATTTATGACAACACAATGCACAATAGTGAAGACATGGAAACAACCCAGATGAAAAGGGCATGGATAAAGAAACTGGTATATCTACTCCATGGAATACTACTCAGCTATTAAAATTAACGGAATTCTGTCTTTGCAACAAAATGGTCCCAACTAGAGACAATTATGCTCAACAAAAATAAGTTGATCCCAAAAGGACAAATATTATATGTTCTTTCTAATATAAGGCAACCTTTATGCAAAATACAAAACAAATAGATATATAAGGGAACAAGTGTATATATGTATATATACACATATTCTTGAAGTTGAGCTGTATATTGGAGACTAGCACACTGGGTAGTAAAGATATGCTATAGGAGGTATCTCTACTCCCAGTGAAACAGTCGAATGTACCTTGACGGTATGATACTAAATTTTTCTACACTTGTCTATACCTACAATGCCATGATAGACTTTAAATAGCAGAACGTCAAACTTGTGACTGTTAGTAAAGGACTATACTACTGTAATAATTTGGAGGTAGATGGAGAAAGAGAAAGGGAGGACAAAGGGGGAATCCCTATACCTACAAACATGTATCATGGAAAACAGTAAAAAAAATTAATTTTTAAAAACCATTTTTCAAGAAAGGATCTCTGTGCCACACCTTGGTAAGAAATTTATTAAACTGATCTGGATTGGGGGAGCAGGCGGCTTCCTGCTGGGGCCCTATCCCATCCATCTAGAAGCATGCAAATGTTCTTCATAGTCAAATCTCAGCAGCCATGCTAGGCTCACCCTGTTCAGCAAGCAAGGACTTGAGTTTTACATTCCTGCTTCATAAAACTAGAACTGTGGATGATACAACTACACCTACAACTTAATGCTTATATTTCATAATTTAGAAACAGAGTGCATGGTTTGAATGCCTGCTTATTAGTTGTGTGAGTTTGGGTAAATCATTTAACCCAGGGACTCTCTATCCAGAGACAATTTCACCCCTCAGAGGACATTTGGTGGTGTCTGGATACATAATGGCTGTCACAAGTGGGGGACATGAAAGATGCTGCTGGTGTTAGTCATGCATAGAAGTCAAGGATACTGTTAAAACATTCCATAATCTACAGGACAGTCACCCCTAACAGCATCGCTCAGAATTACAACTTTCTCTCTGTATCTTCTCTCTGTAAATCTGCCTTTCAAACAAATGTTAATTCATAAAATAAATAAACGTTAATTTGAATACTATGCTAATTTAAATTGATGTTTATGAGTTATCCTCAGTCGCACTTTAAAAATTGTTCTTTTGCTTCCATTCAGTAAAAGGCTTGGAGCTGGATTAACATTTTTTTAAAGGAAGCAAGGTGTTCAGGGTAAAGGGAAAATGAGAGTAGATCAAGAACAAAAACAGAAAAACAAGCCAAGAGTTACGTTAGCACACTCCTCTGCTCCTGGCCAAACGTCCTGCAAGAATCTGTCTATTTGCTAGAGGACCACACATCTGGCAGATAAAGGCAAAGAGGAAAAACTCAATCCATCACATCTTTCACATGGTCACATGGTACAAAAACTACCGACAAATAACATTACTCTTACCAATACAACACGTGAGAAAAGTTCTGCCTATGCAGAGGAAGCTGAAATGAAATTAATCTCTTCAATGGCATCTTTACAGGAAAGTCAATAGTTCATGAAAGTACTCTTTATAATGTCTTGCAGAGTACAGCAAAGGTATAATATTAAAGCACAATCCAATAAAAGTAGCTCTACCGAGGGCTGAAATGGTGCACCAGCAGATATAAATCTCTTGAGTAGTTCCTTTAGTCCTGGGCTGTAAGGAATGGGTAAATACGATGTGCCTCCCCCCACCACACACACACACATACACACACACACACGAAACTGTGTCACTCACACAAAAACTCCAACCAGGTCGCAGCTGGACAGGATGACCTGTGTGGGAAGGGCAGGCACACTAGGTCTTTGGTGGTCAGCTCATCAGGCGATGAAGCCTGTGACAGCTTGTGGAAACTGAGCAGCTTAACAATAACAAAACAGGGCGAACTACAAAGATTTCACATTTATGAAGAACTTTCGTGTTCTGGGCATTGTTCCAAGAACTTCATAAATATAAGCCATTACATCCTACCACAAGGTCCTGGAGGGAGTGTGCTATTATTAAATTCCCCAGTGGTTTTTTTTTTTTTTCAAATAAATAAAATAAATCTTTTGAAAACTCTTTTAAAAAATATGCTGCTTGGGATGCTGGTACAAGTCTTTGGTTCTGATCCTAACTGCAATTTCTTGTTAATTCATAGTCTGGGAAGCACTACTTGATGGTTCAAGTACCTGGGCCCCTTCTAACCACATAGGAGACCTGGACTGAGTTCTGTTCTATCTTCAGCCTGGTCCTGCCCTGGATGCAGACATTTGGAGAGTAAACCAGTGGATGAAAGGTACATATGTGTATGTAATAAACCAGTGGATGAAAGATATGTGTGTGTGCATGTGTCTACATTTAATTTTTTTAAACCAGGGTAGGCATTGTAGTACAGCACATTAAGCCACTGTTTGGAATGCCCACATCTCATATCAGAGTGCCTGGGGTCATGTCCCATTTCTGTTTCTGAACTAGCTTCCTGCTGGTGCATACATTGGGAGGTAGAAGATGATGGTTTGCGTGCTTGGATTGTTGCCATTCATATGGGAGATCAAGATGGAGTTCCTGGCTTTGGCCTGGTCCAGACCAGGCTGGTGCAGCCATTTGGGGAATGAACCAGTGAATGGAAGATGGATATCTCTCTTTCTTCATTTCAAATAAACAAACTAAAAATAAAACAAAAACAAAACCCAAAATCTTCAGTAGACTTTTGATTAATATTTAACATAGCTGAAGAGAATATTTAACTAGAAAATATTTTGAGGAATTTATTCAAGACAGCACAGCAATATAAAAAAGATGGAATATGTGAATTATGGAATATATGAGAGAGGTTATAACATATCAAGAATGGAATGCCACCTACCATATGATCCAGCAATTCCACTTCTAGGAATATATCCAAAAAGCATAATACATGAGAAAGTAACCTGTACCCCTATGTTCATTGCAGCACAATCAATAATTGCAAAAACATGGAAGCAACCTAAATGCCCATTAACAGAGGACAGGATAAAGAAACTGTGGTCCATCTACGCTATGGAATGCTACTCAGCTATTTAAAAAAAAAAAAAAAGAAATACAATTGTTTGTGCTCAAATGGACCAAGCTGGAGACCATTATACTAAGGAAAATGAGCCAATCCCAAAAGATCAGATAGCATATGTTTAATGTAAGATAACATGATGTCAAATTTAAGGATTTTACATGTGAATTTTATGTTATTGCACCTCCTAGTTATTTGTGCCTTTCATAATAAGATCATGTGATTTAATTCATTAATCAATCATCCATAAGAGACTGATTATTTGTAATCACCCGCGATTGTCAATGTCCTTTTGTCACTGTTATTACTTCTGCCCATAAGTAACGGTGTCCTTACTGTGCTTTCATTAGCACCACACAGGAAACAGGCTGGCATTTATTCCTACAGGAAGATGATGGACAATTGTTTTTACCACCTTAACATCACACTGATACCTTTGTTACATGTCCATCAACTTCATGGGGATGAATGTTCACCATTTTTTCCTTTGGTGGACTGTACCTAAGGGGATGCATAATGGAAGTGTAATGGAAATTAATAATGTTCATAGGTGGAAACAGAGAGAACTGTGTCCCCATGCATGCAGTACAAGGGTGGACTCACAGCAATACGGCTAATAATCTCCTACATTGTTGGCAGACACCTCAGTGCAGCACAGTGGACTTGTGAAAATTTACAAAAGACACCTATTGTAAGACTGGAGGGGAGAACATTTGGGGAAAGGAGGGAACTTGGAGAGGGGGAAGGGAGACCCCAGTGCCTATAAAACTGTGTCATAAAACAAACAAACACAAAAGGATGGAATGAGATAGTCAAATATATCTCCAGAAGAAACTCTCCAAGGAACGACTAGAAAGATTGTGGAGACTGCGGTGTGATTGAGAATCAATATTTTAAGACATAATGGCTGGCAATGTTTTCCTGTATTGATTAAAGTCATAAATCCCAGTTTAAAGAAGCATACCTTTGCCAAGCAAGAGAAATAGAAATAAGCCACAGTCTGGGCACATTGCAGAGAAACACTACAATATCAAAATTAAAGAGCTTTCAAATGACAGGGCACCTTAACAACAATTGAATTGAAAAGAGATACTGCAACAGCAACATTGGAGGCCCAAAGGTGATGGAAAAATATCTCTACAGGGCTGAAAAACAATCGTTATCTGGTTAGAACTCAGTATCCAATCATTGCAGTTTGAATGACTCTCCAAAGAGTATGTGTTGAAACTGACCTGCCAATGTACCAGTGGTAGGACCCAAACGGAAGGCCCTTATGTCAAGAGGACATTATTCTTGTAAGTGAATGGATACCGACTGGAATAGGGTATATGACTTTGAGTTCAACCTCTCCCTCTTTTTGCCTTCTCTCTGGACTCAGACAGCAACTAAACCAGTATTTAATCAAAAGGATTACATGATAAGTTTTCACATGAAGTTTTAAAGAGATAACCTCCCCCACCCAACACATCCTCATTGAAAACACCTTCAGATGTGATCGGAGACATTTTGTAATGCATATGCATCAAACAGCACAGCTTCCAAGTAAATGGGGCAAAACCTGAGAGAATTTCAAAGAGAAATAAGCAAATTCACAGTTCACTATTTCCACACTCTTCCCTGAGCAATCAATAAAACAAGTAGACAGAAAATCAGTAATCATGTGAAAGACTTAAATACTGTTGACCAACCCGACATAATTGACACAGAAAATTTTCCTGCACAGCATCAGAATAGAGATTCTTTAAAAAGATTATTTATTTGAAAGGCAGAGCAACACAGAAAGACAGAAACAAAATATTCACGACTCATTATCTGACCAAGGACTTAGATTCAGAACATGTAAAGAATTTCTGAACTTCATGCTAGGCATGTGTTTGCAAGCAATGAATCTCAACTGAACTTGAACTATGGTTATGCAACAAGGTGGAGGAATCCACCATGGGGGGAGGGGTATGGGAGGGGTGGGGGGAATCCCCAGCGCCTATAAAACTGTACTACATAATACAATGTAAGCAACAATAAAAAAAAAAAATTACAATAAAAAAAAGAAAAAAAAAAAGAATTTCTAACATGCCAATTTTAAGAAAAAAAAAAAGCAGCTTCTTAAATGGTCATAATATTGCAGTAGAACCAGAATTCCACTCCTAGACATATGTAGAAAATAAAATAAGTCACTGCAATCCTGAAACACAGGGGCTCTGCTCATAACAGTCAAACAGTGGGGACAGCCCAAATGTCCATTAACAGAACAGAAGGCCCTTGGCTGCTCCTGCCTCATCTCAGCCCTTGATCTTGCCACAAACCACCACAGCCAGAGCCCAAAAGGAGTCAACACTGGGCTGAGAGCTTGTATACTACCATGCCACTTGAAGAAATCAATAATTGATTGGCTTCAATTAGCAGGAAGGTGTGTATTTAATTTGTCCTTTTCCCTGACAAATTTTTTTCCCAAGTGCGGCAAAGTTGCAGCAGGAGGTTACTATAAAGTTAAGGATACAACGAAGAGTAAAGGGGTTGCATTTATTCTATTTTTGAATAAAGGCTGTGTACAAAACTACACCAGGGCTTCAAGCAATGCAGAGCTAATGTGATAGAAGAATAAAAGCAAGCACTCTAGCTACCAACAGAAGAGCAGCTGATTTCATCCAAAGATGAAACTACTTTTCTTCAAGCCAAGTACTATGAATAGGAAAAGAAGTAGAAACTTCAGCTATGCTAACCCTACAAATGCTCCTGGAGAATGTGAACCTCAGAAGAAAAAAGCAAAAAAAAAAAAAAAAATGTGCAAGTTAAAAAAATCGAGAAAGTAGAA
This sequence comes from Ochotona curzoniae, assembly GCF_017591425.1. Classification (NCBI taxonomy): domain Eukaryota; kingdom Metazoa; phylum Chordata; class Mammalia; order Lagomorpha; family Ochotonidae; genus Ochotona; species Ochotona curzoniae. Next base: position 11,093,931 of record NW_024465023.1, on the reverse strand, counting down.
GAAAGTGAAGTTAGGGAGGGAGATCACACTCTTGATAGTCTGTCAGGCTATTGCCCTCTAGCAAGCAGAACTCAAGAACAACAACAAAATGGAAATCCAGTTTGGGGCTGTAGGGAGGGGCTCTTAACATCATATGATTGAAGATGCCCAAGAATACAAAAAAAGCCCATATTTCAGCCAGGAGGGAAAACTTAGCAATTAAAATTATATTATACAGGAGACTGGTGCTTTGGCTCAATTGGTAAATCCTCCACCTTCAAATGCTGGCATCCCATATGGATACTGGTTTGTGCCCTAGCTGCTCCACTTCCCATTTAGCTCCTTGCTTGTGGCCTGAGAAAGCAGTAGAGGATGGCCCAAGCCGTTGAGACCTTGCACCCATGTGGAAAACCTGGAAGAAGTTCCTGGCTCCTGGCTTGGGATCAGCTCATCTCTGGCCGTTGTGGCCATTTGGAGAATAAACCAGCAGATGGAAGATTTTTCTCTGTCTCTCCTCTCTATAAATCTGTTTTTTCCAATAAAAATAAATATATATTTAAAATTACATTATTTAATTATCATTCAAATGTTAAAAAAAATCTTGGGGCACAATGTTCAGGTGGGAACTCAGTTAATTTTTGGAATTTGAGCATCAGGGAAACTTAACATCAAATAGTTTTTTGATGATAAAAATAGTTCATAGAAAATCAAAAACAATGTTAAAACTTTGTCTTGCCTTAACATGGTACAATTTTAGCATGTCTCATTAAAACAAAATCTAAAATCCAAAATGATGCAAAAATCCAGAAATGTTTAGTGATACCACAAGAAAATTCCACACCATGAAATATGTTTCATGTGTATTATTAAAAGCTCCCTCTAAGTTTACTTCAGGAGATGTAAGTTTTATATGAGATGTAACTGAGATTCACACTGAGACGCATATCCCACCCCCAAGGCATTTCATTGTGTCTAGGCAAATGGTACCAAAAACCTGAAAAATTCTGGAATCCAAAACACTTCTGGTCCCAATTATTTTGGATAAGGGATACTCAACCTATACTAAAAAAAATAAGTCAGACTTGGCTAGTAATAATTATTTTGGAAAGGAACTAATTTTAATAAAATAAGACTAGTATAGGAATATTATTGTTGCCCCATTTAAATAATATATATTTGAAATATTCATTATAAAATCTTTATTCATGTCTGACTCGCACACATGAGTCTTTAAATAAATATAACTTTGTTGTTTCATTTATTTTTTAATAATAAATTCATTCCATAGGGGCCACCTCAGTCCCCGTTCCTGCATGTGCCAACAAGTGTAGCAGTCTAAGCCAGCCCGTCCCACATCCCATCCAGCTCTTGTGGACACACATGAGTGTTTCAGCTTAGCTCAGACCAACTCACCCTTAGACTTGGCCTGTACAAGTGCTGACAGGAAGCCCTGCCTAGTCCAGACTGGCCTACCCCCAGCTCTGGCTCTTATACTCACCAGCAGGAGTTGCAATCTGGCAGGGGAGTGATGTACTGCTCTTATAATGAGGAAAGTATAATTTAAATTTAGGTGTCCTTTTAACCTTTAATCTACACACAGTAGATCGGCAACAATTGAAAGCATATCAATGTCTGATAACCCTAAGAGATGAATAGGATATAAACTACTTGAGCCTGTAGGCGAGCATTTTGGAGAACCTGTGGCTATACACAAAGATGATTATGCGCTTACCAAACAATCCAAAATGACTCGTGTTTACATCCATCCTGGAGCTCTCCCCAGATCAACATGAACGTGTGTTTGCTGAAACTGAGGAATCATTGTGGGGGGAGTGCAAATAAAATTTACTTTTACTAATTTAGGAATGGGCAAATAAACACCCTACAACAGTAATCTTTCAGTGGATTCATACATATAAAATCATGTGCACTAGCTTTAGGATACTAGTTTTCTTTGTGAACAGAAGGATAGTAGAACAGAATGAGATTTTTAGGTAAAGCAGGGTTTTTTGTTTTATTTTGTTGTTTCATTTTGTGAGAATAAAACCAGCAAGGCCAATGTTGATACTTGTTCTTGTGTGATAATTACCTAAGTCTTAATTATCCTTCTTTTAAAATCCTTTTATGTAACAAAATAATTTAAAACCAATTCATATTCATTTTTATTTACACCATGCCAAGTGATAAGTGGAATCTTTTTGTCTCGTTTTCCACTGAAATAGCTATTTTGGTGTTGTATGAATGGCCAAATTTATACATCAGATACAACAGTTGAACATTGCTAAATGTTCTTTTAAAATAATTCATTTAGAAGAATAAGGCCAACAGCATTTTTTATTTTGAATGCGGTAAACAGAATGTGTCCCCCAGCCCACAAAATTCATATATAGAAATCTTAATCCCAGTATGCTGGGTAATTAGATCACAAGGCTGGCGCCCTCATGGATGAATCAGTGCCTAAAGAACTCTCTTATAGTTTTCCTTCTGTGTGAGGACATGGTGAACAGCCAATTGCCTGTAACCCAGTAGAGTGACTTCTCCAAGCCTGATCATGCTGATATCTTCAACTTGAGTTTCTAACTTCCTAACTATAAGAAGTAAATGTCTGTGGTTTAAACCACTTAGTCCGTGATGCTTGTAACAGAAACTTCAACTAAAGCATTTATCTAAACATTTATCTTGGCATTGATATGAGCCTAACGTTTCATGAATGTGTGTTTCTGAAACGATTTCAGAGTTCTGAGCTAGATTCAACATATAGTTCAATACCCAAACAGGTCAAGAATTTTAACTTCCAAAAAATTGAGGCTATGAACGAAACAAACAAACAAACAAACAAAAAGATTGGGATATACCCAGAGTAGACAGTAGGGTGACCCAGGTTATGGGGACTTCTTTTCCAAGGAAAATCCATTCAGATGTTGATGTTGCAAGCAATTCTAAGCCTGGTGTTATTACTTTAATACGAATGTTGGGCATTGCCTTACTTTTATGATAATTAAGCAATGTCGATTAGAATGGCTAGTACCAATCTTAGTGAAAGCACCCATGGAGATTGCTGGAGCCCTGAACCCAGGTCTTAGAAATCCTAAGGGTAGGGCCCAGCGGCGTGGCCTAGCAGCTAAAGTCCTCGCCTTGAACGCACCAAAATCCCATATGGGCACCGGTTCTAATCCCGGCAACTCCACTTCCCATCCAGCTGGGAAAGCAGTCCAAAGTCTTGGGACTCTGCACCCATGTGGGAGACCCGGAACAGGTTCCTGGATCCTGGCTTCGGATTGGTGTAGAAATGGTCATTGCACTCACTTGGGGAGTGAACCATCAGACAGAAGATCTTTCTGTCTCCTCCTCTCTGTATATCTGACTTTCCAATAAAAATTTAAATTTATATATATATAAATATATATAATATATATATAAATATAAAATATATATATATAAATATATATATAAAAGAAATCCTAAGGGTAGAGAGAAACCCCTGCAAAGGCAGGCCTCTAATGCAAACTTTGGCTTTGCACTATCAGGATCAAAGGAAAAAATGGTTAGGACATAAAAACATTACGAAACATCTCAGGAATACGTCTTTCTTTGTATTGGGACAGTTTCTTCCCAAAAGCTCCAATTCGGTTGCAGACTTCATGGGGTTGTGGTAAGATATGCAATGCACATAGGACCAGCAAGAGAGGAAACACAGCCTGGGTTTTGCTTTTGCTGCAGAACTAAAGCTCCCAGTTAGACAGGGGGGAAAGACAAATGAGACATGAGCTCTGAATTATTCTTTTTTATTTATACACCTCAGCAGTTCATTGTTGCTTTATCTCCTGGAGGTTGAAACTAATGAGAAGCAGAAAAATCTTCTGTAAGTCAAGGAAATGGAAATTGGATATGTTTGGAATAGTTATTCCATAAAATATTGTTGTTTTTATTACTTTTAACTTTTGTATGGAAGACTATCTTGTTAATGCGATACAAAAAAATGTATGAAGGTGAATGAGTAATGTTTGTGAATTTCTCTGAGCTCTGTGGATGAAAGGTGCTATATAAAACTGAAGGATGCTGGGCTGCATGATTATTTTATTTCATAAACTCTGCAACATAAAGAGCTGCAAATAAAATCTCTTGATGGGCTTGGTGGGCTGATCATTATCTTCCTAGTCCTGGGAATAGATCTTCATGATTTTGTGAAAGCAACAAATCCTGATTTTTGTTGCTGCCCAAGTTAGGAATGTTCATAGATAAGAACAGGTCAAGATTTGTTGGAGTCATGTGGACACCCAAAGGGTGTGTGCACAGGTGTGTACATGCAGGTGCACCTGCACCCTTGCATGTTCACATGGGAAATAAGACACATGCAGAGAGGTCAGAATGATGGCTCAACATCTTGATGTTCCACCTGCAAGTGCCAACACCCCATGTGGTGCTACTTCATGTCCCAGCTGCTCCACTTTCCATCCGGCTGCCTGCTTGTGGACTGGGAAAGCAGCAAAAGATGGCCCAAGTCCTTGGGACCCTGAACCCATATGGGAGACCTGGAGGAAGCCCCTGGCTTCTGTCTTTAGATTGGCTCAACTCTGGCCATTGCTTAGATTGGCTCAACTCTGGCCATTGCAGCCACTTGAGGAGTGAACCAACAAATGGGAGATCTTTCTCTATGTCTCTCCTTATCTCTATAAACTTGTCTTTCCAATAAAAGTAACATGTATCTTAAAAAAAAAAAAAGACACATGGAGGATGACTAAGATATTTGATTAGGTGTCAGTATCTATTTCTGCTAGCAGTGTATACTACATTTCTGAAATCAGCTTCTTGTTTTTAAAAAGAGAATGTTTGAGGAATGTTTATTTTCAGGGTCCAGAAATTGGAGCGAAAAATTTGTGCCTTGTCATCTTGTGACATCATTGAAATATATGTGTCATGCTCCTGAATTAAATCACTCCACAAAGATAAATTGAGTGCACTTGTGAAACTCTCACATCATAATCCCAAGCTGTGTTGACGATTGGGGACATTTAACACAAATTTAATCTTCTGACTGCGTTCACAAGGTGCCAAAAGAAGGCATCAAAAATCAAGCAAAGAACACAGGTAATATTTTGTACCAAATGAGTGATGTGAGGAGTACAGACTGTGTATTCAGTGGCAGGGGAAGCCAGAGCATCTGGGGTGAGTGGATCAGAAGTCTTCAGTGGGGCCAATTGGAACAGAATTGTCAGCAAGGAAATGGAGAGGCTGTGATTGGAGATTCGGGTTGATAATGCATGAACTTGAAATAATGTCATAAATAGTTGCCAATTTTCTTTCTCCATTGTAATCAATAGCCATGATTTGCTTTGTCTTTACATGTAAACCTCGACATATGAATATGCATGTTGCCCATGACGGAGACATGCAGTTGGTCTTGCTTTTCCAACAAGTACAACAGAACAGATGGTGACAAGATCTTGATTGATGACGGTAATGTTTAAAATATTTTATTTTACATTGCATTTTTTCCCTGACTGTATGTAACAGGCTCACATCACTGTCAGCAGCCCTGAAACACTTGATGTGTTTGCACTATCTCTTTCTAATTCTTTTCATCTTAACAGTCTGGATCGGCTGTCAGCAGTCTTGAAAGTTTGACTTCAAACAAAATCAAACAGATGTGGAGCAACTGGAACCCTCATACGTTGCCGGCACAAGTATAAAATGATGCTGCCACTGTGCTGAACACTTCGGTTCTTCCTCAAGGTATCAAATACAGAGTTACTATAATGAGCCCGCCCCTAAGTCTATAACCAGGAGAAATAAAAGCACAGTGTTCATAGCAGCACTATCCAAAGTTGCCAGAAAGGAGGAACAACCAGAAGTCCACTAACTGATGAATGGATTTTTTTCAAAATGTGATTTATACAGCAGAATATTACTCAGCCTTAAAGAGGAAGAAGCTTGGGGCCAGTGTAGTGGCATAGCAAATTATACTGCTGCTTCCAACAGCAGCACCCTCTATCTAAATGATGACTCATATTCCAGCTGCTGGGTTTCTAATCCAGTTCCCTGCTAAGGCACCTGCAAAGGCAGCAGATGCTGTCCTAGTCGTGTGGGTCCCCTACCATCTAGGTAGGAGACCAAGATGCAGTTTCTGGCCCCTGGTTTTGGTCTAATCCTGCCATGACTGCTATGAGCATTTGGGAAGTGGACCAGTGGATTGAAAATTCTGTTTCTCTCACTCTCATTCTCTCTACTTTTCAATATATTTTAAAATACATTTTAATATACTTTTTAAAGTTCTAAAAGGAGATGTTACATACTCTGAATGTATAAAGACCCATTGACTTGTACAGTTCAAATGATTTTATGTGTTATGTGAGTTGGATCTCAACAAAACTGCTATCAAAAATCAAACAAAGTAAGATTTTTTAGAGATTTGTTTATTTTTATTTAAGAGGTAAACTTTTACAGAGGAAGAGGGAGAAACAGAGAGAATCTTCCATCCTCCGGTTCACACCCTAAGTGACTGTAATGGCTTGAGCTGAGCTGATCCAAAACCAGAAGCCAGGAGCTTCTTATGGGTCTCCCATGTGGGTGCAGGGGCCCAAGGACTTGAGCCATCTCCTGCTGCTTTCCCAGGCTATAATCACGAGCTGGATCTGAAGCAGAGCAGCCAGGACATGAACTGTTGCCCATATGGGATGTCAGGGCCACAAACAGAAGATTGGTGTGCAAGGCCTTCTCTCTCTGGTCCCAAACACTAAGATTTTTTTAAAGTTTTGCTTACTCTCTTTTTTTGGTTGTTCTTCTTGAAAGAGTCTTTCTCCTGCTTATGGCCACACAGTGGCTGTTATTTTACGTTACATGTTATCCTCCATAATTTTCCTAGATCACATATTTTGATTCTATTTGATTCTGGATTTTTATAACTATCTGAAGGTTTGATTTCTTTTCTGCAACAAATGATAAAAGGAAAACAGCTGTGCTGTTATAAATTCTTTATGCTTGGAAACAAGAAATTGATTTCCTATCAAATGTGCTATCAGAAAATGACATCTTTTTTTTACTGAAAGCTCAACATTTCTGGTATAAGCCTAAGAATTTATTACTTACATAAGATAAGGCCATAAAATTAGATGTGTCTTTTAAACAAATCCCCTAGAATGTGCATTTCCAAGAAGTTCCAGCCCTTTCCAGCTAGTCTCTTTATGAGGCTTTGCATTAATGTCAAGATCGATGAAATCATTGCTCAAACATTTTTGAGATTCTTACTTTGTTATGTTTGCCTCCAAAGTCAGGCTGCGTAATTTTAAAAAATATCCTGAATGGCAAGACATTTCAGTCCTTTAATGGTGAGTTAATTTGGGGAAATGTTCAAAAGTCACCCATGTTTGACAAATAGGTCTGAAGATCAATCTGGGGAGTATTTTTTTTAATGTCAAAGGTGAAATATGACTCTAGGGTAATGAAACTTTTCTTGCCACAGTAACTCAAACTAAATCTGAAGGCACTAAAAAATATGCATTTCAAAAATAATTTGAGAAATGGCAGTATTATTGGAATAAGGCACTGGCTTCTCACCAATCACAATGCCAGGGATTTTACACAGCCTTATTGCCATAAATCTTTCCAATAGTTCTGCAGGGTAAAAATTGTCCCCATTTTGCTGATAAGGAAATAACGTTGGAGAAGTTCAACAGCATGCCCAAGCACATCCAGCTGTCTGGGGCAGAGCGTATCCTCACATCTCCACCTGCTGTCTCTTTCATGGGGCCAAGTGGCTCATAAATATTCTTCTTCAAAATCCAGTCATTTGGCTTTATTCTAAGAGTGCTTTACAATTTTTAAAAAATTATTTAAAAGGCAGACACACACACACACACACACACACACACACACACACACACACACAGTCTCCACCTGCCAATTTATTTCCCCAATGCCCACAATAGTGGGGACTGGGCCAGGCCAAAACCAAGATCCAGAACCAACCTGGATCTTCAGGATGGTTGTAAAGGACTCAAATACTTGAGCCTACCAGTGTGTGCCTTGCAAGAAAGCTGGATTGGAAGCTAAGTTAGTAGTCACAACCAAGCATTTTGACAAGGGGTGTGAGTGTCCCAAGTGTTGTGTCAACTACTGCTGAGTCAAAGCTAGCCCATACTATCTTTATTTTCTTTCTTGTTTTTCCCTACTGTATATATACATATCTCCAAGCTCAAAGATCTGGGTTTTTTCCCCCTCCTTTCCTTTCTAACCTTTCCCATCTCCTCATTTCAGATATACAACCACAAAAAGAGTTCAGCCTGGAAAAATCTGAGTGTGATGCATTTCTCCCATAGTACCACCAGGAACTTCTTGTTCATCCTGCTCTACATGGCCACACAACCCAAGTCCATGCAATGTAAATGAGTAAAGACTTGTCATTTTTTTTTCTTAGAGTTTCTTGGAAGGCCCCGTGTCATGCATCATCCAAAACTGTGCTTTTTAGCTTAAAAAAAGTGTCAAAAGGTAGCCCAAGGAAACAAAGCCAAAGAAAGATATTAGGAGGATATTGTTTAGAAAAAAAAAACCCTGCAATAGAAACAAAATCATGACTGGAACTCTTCATCCATGGAATGAACATATTAGCATAGATTAATTGAGATCAAGGGATCAGTGAGGTCTACTAGTTAAGTTGATTCCTGTGATCTGGTAAAATTCAAACAGCCTTTCCTTTTTATTGGCCCACGGGCTGCCTAAATGGACACCACTAGAACCTTTGGAAAGACTGAAAGCAAACCCATGCGTTAAAACTTACAACAGGGCCATGCTGGGGATGGCTCAGCATGGCTTTAGTGTCTTGGCTTTCTAGAGTCACGGGTTCCTGAAATTCATATGTGTAATAATAATAATATTAATCACTTACCAATTCGCCAGAAGTGAAACAATCAAGGTATGGGTAAAGTGATTCGTGTAGTGTCACATGGCTAGTGAAAAGTTAACCTGGAATGTAGTTGCATCATAAATTATCACATGACCCTGCCTCCTTATATGATACACTGCCGCTAGTGGGAAGTGGCTTGGCAGGGAGGAGACGGTTGATAGGATTTTTCCTCGTAGCATAGTCAAGCGTATTTGAAAAAATAATAATAAAATGCTAATCTTCAAATGTTGGTGATTATAATTTCCCCCTAACAAGAATGAAGCCTTTCTCTCCCTTTTGTGTTAGATGCATTGTGATCCCCAGCTCTTCCCCCTCCCCTACCCCTCCCCGTATCCTTGCAGCTTGCCTTTTGAGTTTGTAGCAATTCCTACCAGAGGCGGAGTCTGTTTCTCCACTTGTGGAGTTCAGGCTCAAAGTTCCTGGGGTGAAAGAGGTGTTGCAAAAGTGATGCATGCAAGAGCCTGAAATGTACTGGCGCCGCTGGGCTGCTTTCCTTTGGCTTGCTGATGCCAGGTGAATTACATGCTCTGGCAGGCTCACTGGGCCAAGGAGGATGAGTGACAGGTAGAGTCGACCTGCACCCATGCCGGGCTTTGAGCCAATCCCACCTGAGCCCGGCCCTCACCAAACAACACCCAGCCAACCTGGATGTGGGATTGAAAATAAATAAATGTTGTTCTAAACCTCTGGATTTGGATGTGGTTTGTATTAACAGTGACATTCTGGCAGTAACTGATGATTAACCCACTTTCTACTTTAGGTCTCAATACCTCCCACTCATGAACATACTCAGAAACACTCACTTATATTTCATCATAAGAAACCTTCATCCATCATCTTTCTTTTTTTTTTCCTCCTCCCTGTGACTGTCAGAATTCCCACACCAACAGTTCAGTGTCAGCATTTTTTTTATTGCATTTCATTTTATGACAGCGTTTCATAGGCTCTGAGGTTCCCCCAACCCCTCCCCGTACCCTCCTCCCCATGGTGGATTTCTCCACCTTATTGCAGTATTACAGCTCAAATCCAGTCATGCTTCTTTCATTGCAAGCATGGACCATGCATAGAGTCCAGCATCTCATTGTCCAGATCAATTCAACAGTTTCTTGGGGAGACCATCTCTGGTCTGAAAGCAGAGCTGGCACCACTGCTTTGATATTTTCCTCCTGAGCACTTCCGTGTGATCTCCAAAACATCTCCACCAGGAAGTTGGTGGTGTTTAAATTGTGGAGGTAACACAACTATCATTCTTCTGTACTCCTCTGCACTCTTCCACCTTCTGGTTAGAATGATGCAAACCAGTATGCGCAGGAGGGAAACACAGGGCTGGTTTGCAAAAGTCAACAAATCATCAGTTCTCTTAGTTTAGATGATGAAGTGACTACAGGATCATATTTCTTTTTTAATGTTTTCATTTTCTTTTTAATCTTGCTTACATTGTTGAGAGGGATGCATGCCCATGTGGATCTTCGATTAGGGTGAGGGGACGCAGATATGGACAAAGATGGATGGGACAAATGTTTCTTTTTCTCTTGTGTCCCCTAGGGAGAGGAGGGAAGGAGCTGCTCCTTGCTGTCAAACAACATCAACACTCAGGAATGGAGGATGGTCCTTTGATGACCCCTTAGAGGCCCTTATCCGGGAAAGAGTATCCCGAAGTTGTTACCTTGAGTGGTTTTATTAGTTCTGAGAAGTTGTTGGTTTTTGTTGCTCCAGAGTTAAGAAAAATCTTTCCAAGATCTATTGATTGACAAAGTCTACCTCAGTGCATCCAAGACCCAGAAACATGCTGCAATGCTTCGCCAAAAGAGTTGTCTAACTTGTTCTGCTTTCCATCCTCTGAGAAGGCAGTCAACATCCCATGCTGGCCTAGATGAGCTGGCCATCCCACATGTGCATCTGGGCATGCTGCCCACTGCACAGACATCAGCAACTGAGGAGGCCCAGGCCTGATACTGGCACTCCAAGGGGACCATACATGATTTCCAACTAGCCTGGATTTAACCTCCTGCCACCTGTCTCTTTTCAGAACATGTGATCACAGTGCTCATTTGCATATCAGTAGATATTTAAGCCACTCTTCTAAATGGGTATTGAACTTCATTCTTCCGAAGTATTTTCAAATTCTATGAAAATAATTTCAAACCTACTCAGAAATTCAAAGCATAATAAAATGAAATCCTAAGCACCCTTCACTCATATCCTTTTAACATTTTGCCACATTTGCTTAATCATTCATTGTCTTTTTTTGTTTTGTTTTGTTTTCCCTGAACCATTTGAGAGTCCACTGTAGTTTCCATGTTCCGGTGTTCTTAAATTCTTCAGCATGGTTTTCCTAACAAGGACATTCTCACATGATCACAGCACCATTATTATGAAAATCAGAAACATTAGTGTTGATGTAACACTATGAATTATTCACATTTTTCCAATTGTCCCAATAATATCTTCTATGGCATTTCCTCTCCCTTCTTTGATCAAGAATTCAATTCAAGATCACACATTGCAATTAATCAGCACATCTCTTTAGTTTCCTTTAATCTAGACATTTTTGAGTAGTACAGGCCAGTAATTTTCCAAAATGTCTTTCAACTTAACATTATCTGAAGTTTTTCCCCTGGTGAGTCTGGGTCTGCATTTCCTACCATGAATGCTGCATAAATGGCATTTACATTTTAAATTTGATTCCAAAGTATAAAAAAGACTTGGAAGTAGAAGTATGTAATACCATTTAAAGACACTATCAAGTGACGAATTATTTTGGAGGGAGCAAGGAAATCACTAGGCTACCTATATTGGAAGCTAATATTATTTTTCCTCAGTATATTCATTGAGATCAAAAGAACAGCACATTTTAACAAGAGCACACTGTAATTACTGTCAGGAGATAATTACAGGAAGATTTTTGGCTCGATATAAAAACTTTCTCAATTTTAGCATCACATAAAGATGTCTTCAATTTTGTGAACCCCTTAACTCCAAACAGCTGTGCTAGGCAAGGCAAGGATGTCATTTAGGCATCACATAAGGACTGGACCAGATGCCCTCTAAGGTACTGCCTAGCCGTGTTGTGTGTCCCACACAGGCTGCTGTGGTCTGGACTTACTCCAGCTTTCTCACCACGGGCAGGGATATCATTCTTTCAATCAACAGGAAAGCTTTTGGTGCATTGAGAGGCTGCATGTCATATGAAAAGGTGCTCATTTTCACTCAAAACTAAAAGGATACAAATCAATACTCTGCTGAGATATCACCTTTTACCTAAGAGATTATTAAAAATCAAAAAGTTTAATGACACACTTTGTCGGTGAGGCTGTAGGTAAACAGACACTCTTGTGTTGTTACTGGATGGAGTGTAAATTGGTATCTGAACTTGTTGGAAGGTAATTTAGCAATAGTTATGAAATTCATAAGTTAATTTACTCTTAAATGAGCAAATCCATTTTAGGGAGCTTCTTTTGCATATATTTGCAAACATGGAAAATGATGTAAGTACAAAGCTGCTCAAACAGCATGGATTGGAACTATGAAAAATTAAAATAATGCGGTACAGAACTAGTTAAGTATATGTTCATGTAAAGGAATAACATGGAATAGTAAGAAATAAGGAGGAAAATGTTACATGCAATGATTTAGAAAAGGCTCTAAAAATACTTCCAAAGAAAAATGTTTTCATATACAGATTAGTTTTTAGAATATTCTATCTTGTTACAAAAGAAGGAACCCTCAAACATTCATGCCTATGAGAGATCTTCGGAGAACTCCTGAAAACTATGTATAAATGGAAAGCTGTGCAGGGGGTTCAAAATGATCTTGCATAAGTAGAAATGTTTAATCAATTTTTCCATGAATGCTTTGAGGTATTCTCATGTACTCACATTGTACATGAGTATTGTATTCACATAGAAACTAAGAAAAATAGCAAAGGACAGGTCTTGGCAGATGGCAGCAAAGATAGTAAGAGATGTTTTACTATCCTGCGTTTTTGTTTTTTCACATTTATTTATTTGAAAGAATTACAGAAAGAGAGGAGAAACAGAGAGACATCGTCCAGCTCCCAGTTTACTTCCCAAATGGCCACAAAATGCCAGAGGTGTGCTAGTCCAAAGCCAACAACCAGGAGCTTCTTCTGTACCTCCCATGTGGATGTCAGGGACTCAAGCACTTGAGCCATCCTCTGCCACTTTCCCAGGCATATTAACATGGAGTTGGATGGAAAGTGGAGCAGCCGGGTCTTGAACCAGTGTCCATATGAGATGCTGCCCTCACAGGGCTTAGCCCGATATACTACAACACCAAGCCCCCTGTCTATTCTTTTGTATTCTCAGGTTGTGGAATTGTATTCGTGTATTATCTATTTAAAAACTAAATTTAAAAATGGATGAAAAGAATGAACAGAAAATGATAAAAACAAACTAAGCAAAACAAAGTCAGAATTGGTTTACTTCCTTTGCAAACTGGAGTTTTGAATTCCAGGAGCAACTTTCTAACAACGTTATTATTTAAGTGGGACAAATTGAGCATCAAGGATCTGAAAACATTTTCAGCAGTGTTAGAGTAAAAGAGAAAGAGAGAGAGAGAGAGAGAGAGACTATAGTTCTTCCAGGAAAATAAGTCCTCGTGCATTTATATGAAGGTACTTCAAAAAGTTCATGGAAAAGGGGAATTAAAAGATAAATTTATGAGCCTGGCATTGTGGCATAGTTGGGTAAAGCAGCAGAAGATGGCTAAAGTCCTTGGGTCCCTGTACCCACGTAAGAGACCAGGAAGAAGCTTCTGGCTCCTGGCTTCAACCTGGTTCAACCATGCCTGTTATAGCCATTTAGAGAGTGAAGCAGAAGATAAAAGATCTCTCCTCCTCTCTCTGTAATTCTTTCTTTTGAATAAATAATCTTTAATTTTTTCATTGAGTTTATTAGGATGTTAAAATTTAAAATCAATACATACATTTTTTATATTACACATTTTTGAAGTCCTACACATATGCACCAAAAAAAAAAAATTTGGGGGGGGTTTACTTTATGTCTTTAAATTTTCGTTTTAGTTTGATTCAAAAGGGAGATAGAGTGAACACAGCTCACCGGTCTACCAACTCATTCCCTCAAACACCCGCAACAGCCCAGACTACGCTTGGCTAGGCCAGGAGTCTAGAACTGCAGGCAGTTCTCCCACGTGAGTAACATAGACCTAAATGAGGCATCATCTGGTGCCTGGTAGGCATAGTCAGGAAACTAACCTCAAGAACAGAGCCAGGACTCAAGCCCAGGAGCTCTGATACAGCACATGGGCAACCCATGTGACAGCTTACCGATTGTTTCAAATACCTGCACTAAAACTTAGCTTTTAATTCCACCTTTCACAAACTTCTGGAGAGATCCTCATGTAGCCACTCTGTTGGTGTCCTCCACAAAACCCCTTGGATCTTCTTGAAGTTTTTCTATGACTCCTTAATCCCCCAACTTCCGCGTGCTTTGCTCATAATGACCTGCACCTGTGACACCTGCACCCTCAGGCTGTTAGAGCTACTTCGGTAACCTGCACCAAAAGCAAGAAATGTTCCAGTTTGCTTTTCCTAGGGAAACCTCAAGCGGTGGCTGACTAGCAATAGAAATACAAAATCCTAGCTCCTTGTCTCTGTCCTGAACAAACTTGGAGCATAATCTATGTTCCAGAACTTTCCATGGGGTTAGGACAGAAGCTATGTCATTGATTGAAATTATGCTTTATTGGCATCTTCCTTTTTCTTTCCTGTCTCTCCTAGTTCCTTTCTGATTTCGCCAATCAACACTTTCTTCCTCACTGATCTGGATCTCACCATCCACTCTTGGAGAACGCAACAAAAGAGACGTGCCTTATTAGGTTTGGAACCTGACACCAAAATTTTATTTTCCTTAATGATTTGAGCAGTCAGGGCATTACAATAAATTCAAACCTCTTTCACACATTGCAAATATATCAGGTTATACTTCATTATGCAATTATTTTACGATGCGTAATAATTTGATAGCTTGCTTCTATGAATAAATTTGCTTTACCATATACCTAATCATATCACCAATTTTGTTAACAAAGAAGTCCTTCCCTAAAGTGTAATATTCTAAAAGACTATAAATGTAATCTACAATGTTTTGGGTAGACCAATAGAAAAGTTACAAAAGAAAAACTCTTATATCATCTGAGGTTATCAGTTAACCTCATGAAGAATAAAACCAAATTACCCCTCATTATTTCTGTCTACCTAAAGATATCATTAAAACTCAAAGTGGAATGCAGCTCATTTCACAACTGCATATTTGCATTTCTTTTCTGTAAGAGCTCATTTTCTCTAATATAACCCGTCTTGGATCTTACCAAATGACTGGTTTCCTAGGAACATTTTTCTCTTACTGTGTTCCCACAAAGATCACCTTGGTACCTGGAATCTAACAACAAGTAAAGGTTTTGGCCAAACGATTGATCAGTTCGAAAGGTCCACGATATGCCCAGAATGACAGACATAATGTTGTCCTTTTCGGGTCTCTGGTTGCAGAGAAGTGGGGTTCAAATATACATTAGGGGGCTAATTAGCCCACAAATTACAGCCCACAGATCAAATTTAGGCCATTGGTTTTTAGTACCCCATTAAGTTCAGGATAATATTTACATGTTTAAATTACTGGGGGGAAAAATGAAAAGAAAATTATTGTGACACTCAAGAATTCTGTAAAATTTAAGGTCAACACTATGGCACAGCAATTTAAGTCTCCTATACCTAAAGATCAATTCAGGTTCCAGTTGTTCATTTTTTTAAGATTTATGTATTTTTATTTGAAAGTCAGATATACAGAGAAGAGAGACAGAGAGGAAGATCTTCCGTCTGAGAATTCACTCCCCAAGTGACCACAACAGCCGGTGCTTCGCCGAACCAAAACTAGGAGCCAGGAACCTCTTCTGACTCTCCCACATGGGTGCAGGGTCCCAAGGCTTTGGGCCGTCCTCAACTACTGTCCCAGGCCACAAGCAGGGAGCTGGATGGGAAGCGGGGCCGCCAGGATTAGAACCCGTGCCCATATGGAATCAAAGGCATGTTCAAGGCGAGGACTTTAGCCGTTATATTATCGCACCGGGCCCCCAGTTGGTCTGTTAGTAATCCAGCTGCCTATTAATGCACCTGAGAAGAAAGTGGATCATTGTCCAAGTACATGGGTTCTTGTTGCCCACATCAGAGAGCCAGATGGAGTTCCCAGCTCCTGACTTCAGCATGATCCAGTCATTTGAGGAGTGAATTAGCATAGGAAATTTCTCTCTCTCTCGCCCTCACCCTTTTATTCTCTCTGTGTGTAACTCTGTCTTCCAAATAAATTTAAAATAAACCTTTAAAACATTATGCAATTCGCCCAGTGTGGCAGCCTAGTGGCTAAAGTCCTTGCCTTGCATGTGCTGGGATCCCGTATGGGCGCCAGTACGTGTCCCAGCTGCTCCTCTTCCCTTCCAGCTCCCTGCTTGTGTCCTGGGAAAGGCAGTAGAGGATGTTCCAAGGCCTGCTATTGTGTACCCATGTTGGAGACCCGGAGGGATCTCCTAGTTCCTGGTTTTGGATTGGCATACTTCTGAACGTTGAGGCAACTTTGGGAGTGGGTCAGTGGATAGAAGATCTTTGTGCCTCGCCATCTCTTTGTGAATCTATCTTTCCAATAAAAATTATGCAAAATTCAGGATCCATAAAGTTTTATTAGAATAGTGTCGCACATCTATTAATAAATTTTCTAGAGCTCTTTTCTTTTCTTTTTCTTTCTTAAGATTTGTTTATAAAGCCAGTGTTGTGGCATAGTGCATTAAGTCACTGCCACAGTGCTGATATCCTATATGGGCATTGACTGGAGTCCCAGCTACTCCACTTCCAATCCAGCTCCCTATAATGAGCCTGGGAAGCAACAGCAGATGACCCAAGCACTTGGGCAATGATGTGGAAGACCTTGAAGAAGCGCCCCAGTCCTGGGTTTGGCCTAGTCATTTTGTGAGTGACTGCAGATTGATGATCTCTTTCTCTCTCTTTCTCAATCCTTCTCTCTCTGTAACTCTGACTTTCAAATAAAAATAAATAAATCTCTTTAAAAGAAATTCATTTAGTGGCTAATGGTCAGTGTGCTGCCTGAAAACCATGCTGGGGTCTGGGTCAGCCCCAGGGGTGCTGTGGGTTGCACACAAAAGGGGGATGCCAGCACATGCAAGGCGAGGACTTTAGCCAATAGGTTAGTGCACAGGGCCCTCAAATAAATAAATCTTAAAAGCAAAAGAACCAGGGTCTGGCACGGTGGTCTTAAATGTGCCAGGATCCCATATGGGTGCCGGTTCTAATCCCGGCAGCCCCGCTTCCCATCCAGCTCCCTGTTTGTGGCCTGGAAAAGCAGTTGAGGACGGCCCAAAGCCTTGAGACCCTGCACCTGAGTGGGAGACCCGGAAGAGGTTCCTGGCTCCTGGCTTCGGATCAGCATAGTACTGGCCGTTGTGGTCACTTGGGGAGTGAATCATCAGACGGAAGGTCTTCCTCTCTGTCTCTCCTCCTCTCTGTATATCTGACTTTGTAACAAAAATAAATAAATCTTAAAAAAAGAAACCAACAGCCAACAAAATCCAACTTCCAATTTTCCGCTACTGTTATTATTTTTCCAGCTAGATAAAAACAGCAAAAAACAAGACAAAAGTAAGAGAGAAGAAGAGAGGAAGATCTTCCATCCACTGGTTCACTCTTCTAGTGGCCACACTGGCCACAGCTGAGCCGATCTGAAGCCAGGAGCCAGGAGCTTCTTCCAGTTCTCCCAAGTAGGTGCAGGGTCCCAAAGCTTTACACTATCCTCTACCACTTTCCAGGCCACAAGCAGGGAGCTGGAAATTAAGTAGAGCAGCTAGGACATGCACCTGGAATCCTGATACATACAAGGAAAGGATTTAGCCACTGAGCCATCACGCGGGCGTGTATGCATGGATTTCAAAAATGTTCATGCCAGGGGTAGTCATCGTGCTACAGCAGGTAAAGCTGCTGCTCGGGATACCCACATCCCATATCAGAGTGCTGGTCTGAGTATCGACAAACCTGCTTCTGATCCAGGTTCCTGTTAAGCATCTTGGAAGGAGCAGGTGATGGTTTAAACAGATGTGTCACTGTCACACACGTGAGAAACCCAAATGGCATTCCAGGCTCATGACATCAGCCTGGTCCAGCCCTGGATATTGCAGGCATTAAGTATTAAAAAAAAAAAAAAAAAAAAAGTCCTAGAGCTCAGAACTAAAAAGAAAAAAACCCTACTAAAACAACCAATCTTTTAATTCCATTTTCCATGAAGTTATTAAAGTATCTTGGTATATTATGTGTAGCTGTGAAAAGAAAAATGTGTTCCACCTATTTATTTTAAGCATTGCTTTATAAACAGGATATTATTCTGCTTACTTATTTATTATCCTTTTTGTTTTTCTACTGGATCACAATATTCCTGGGCAGGGAACTTTGTCTTTTTCACCATGGCAGCCCTAGAGCTGTGTCTGGCACAAATTAACTGCTTGAAAAATACAGGTTGGCTAGATGAAGATAGACAGTTGCCATTTGGAGGAGTGCATTAAAATAACCATAGGAGATATATGGATATAGCAGGCAAACAAAAAAGCATGCCAAGCTCATTTCTATCTTGCTGGTCAAGTAAGTCAATTGCTAGATGAGATGTATAAAAATCCCACTGATCATGAGAGTAGGGGTTTTGCACAAGAGAAAGGTGATAATAGATGTCTAAAATGGAAATGTGGAACTTGCCCTTGCTTTATTCTCGGGGGATTTCAAGCAGGATGCAACATGGGAGCATCTGACTTGGAGGACAGAGAGGAACCTCTGAGAAGAAACGACCACCCGGATGGCACAAATGAGTTTGCTTTACAGAAGTGGAAGCTGGGCTTGCAGATTCTCCTTGCAACAGCCAGTGTGCATCAAGGCAGAGAAAATGATTTACTGATTGACTTTCATTTAGCACAACTTTGTCTTTAATAAATGAAATTTTCTCTTTTCTTAAGAGAAACCTAAATTGGCTTGGAGAGGTTGTCAAGAGAGCAGAGAGTGAAGCTAGGCAGGGAGAATGATCGAGTGATGCTCTTCTGGGGAATTCGGAACAGTATTAAAATTGACTAATTCATTAGAAGAGCCTTTTGTGAGCTTATTATAGGTCCTTCATTATTGTAGGTCTTCCAAAGGGCTTAAAGGGCTTTTAAATACAAAATGAGCTGAACATTCTGCTTTGTTGTTTCCCAAATATCTGACTTTTTGAATATAAGATAACTACATGCAAAACCAGGCATATTTTCAACTTTCACAGTGATTCTAAATGTTGTTTTGTATGCTTGTGAGAGTTCAGCAATTTCTCCATCACTGGCTCATTTTATTCCATGAAGGGTCTCAAATACAAAATGTTCGTATGTGTGTGTAACCAAACATGCTTTATTAACCTCCATCATACACTACATTTACAATGTAATTATATATGTCTGTTACCCCCTTATACTTTCCTCATTCTTTGACAACGCCATGGTTCCAATGCAAAATTATGTGAATATCTAAAATCATGAGTCTTCTTGTTCTTGTATAATTGCTCCTGAGTGCATGCTGTTTCAAAAAGCAATTTATTATCATTATTATTATTATTTTTAAAGATTTATTTTTATTATTTTTTTCACTGGAAAGGCGGATATACAGAGAGGAGAGACAGAGAGGAAGATCTTCCGTCCAATGATTCACTCCCCAAGGGAGCGCAACGGCCGATGCTATGCCAGTCTGAAGCCAGGAGCCTCTTCCGGGTCTCCCATGCAGGTGCAGGGTCCCAAAGCTTTGGGCTGTCCTCGACTGCCTTCCCGGGCCACAGGCAGGGAGCTGGAAGGGAAGCGGGGCTGCCAGGAATTAGAACCAGCGCCCATATGGGATCCCGGGCATGCAAGGTGAGGACCTTAACCACTTGCGCCACCGCGCCGGGCCCTTTTATTATTATTTTATGATACACTTCCATAGGCCCTGGGATTTCCCTTAGCCCCTCCCAAATGCCCTGCATTTTCACTGAGTTCCCCCATATCATTACCATACTATAGTTCTTCATACACAGTCATATGCCCATCATTGCAGGTGTGGACAATGGCAAAGAGTTCAACATCCTATTATCAAGACATAGTAAACTATTTCATTTGGAGTCCACTTTTGGCCTGGAAGCAGAGATGCACACTGCACTACATACTCACATCTGGATATGATAGCCTCCATTACACAGTCACTATACATCCCCCCAACGAAAAGCCACAATACAAAATCGAAACCAGAAGAAAAATAGAAATTTACAATGCAATGAAGTTAAATATCATGCTACTAGATATGACAGTCTCCATTATATAGTTACCATGCATCCCCCTAAATGAAAAGCCACAAAACAAAACCAAAAACAGGAAGAAACAAAGAAATAAAAAATGCCATGAAGTTAAATAACATGCTTCTGAATGACCAATGTGTCACTGAAGCAATGAAAAAAATCAAGAACCTTCTTGAAGAAAATGATGCTACTGTATGATCCACAAGTCAGTGAAGAATCTAATGAAAAAGAAAGTATTTTGGAGAGATAAAACAACCAAAAAAAAAAAAATCAAAATCCATGAGATAGATTCTGCTGATCTTTGTTGGTGAGATATGTCTCCTATAGGCAGCAAATAGATGGGTTTTGTGTTTTTAACACTGTCTACTAAGCTATGATGCTTGATTGATGAGTTTAAGCCATTTACATTTAGGGTTAATATGAATGGGTGGTAATTTGGTCTTCTATCATTTTAGCAATGGGTTGTTCATTGATTTAGTCTTCTGTTGTTATTTTACTAGGATGTTCTTCACATTTACCTTTGTTTTTTTTTTTAAGATTTATTTTATTTTTATTGCGAAGTCAGATATACAGAGAGGAGGAGAGACAGAGAGGAAGATCTTCCGTCCAATGATTCACTCCCCAAGTGACCACAACGGCCGATGCTATGCCAATCCGAAGCCAGGAGCCTCTTCCGGGTCTCCCACACGGGTGCAGGGTCCCAAAGCTTTGGGCCGTCCTCGACTGCTTTCCTGGGCCACAGGCAGGGAGATGGATGGGAAGCGGGGCTGCCGGAATTAGAACCGGCGCCCATATGGGATCCCGGGCGTGCAAGGCGAGGACCTTAACCACTGTGCCATCACGCCGGGCCCCTACCTTTGGTTTTGGTGGGTGCTATTTCTTTTCTCTATCAAGAGAACATCTTTAAGTACCCTCTGTAGGGCAGGTTTGGAAGAGTCATATTCTGTTATCTTTTTTTATTGTGGAAGAATTTTATTCCATTTTCAAATACAAAAGAAAGCTTTGCTGGGTACATTATCCTGAGCTGAAAATATTTTGCTTTTAGATTCTTGAATATGTTACTCCATTCTCTTCTGGCCTGTAGAGTTTCCTGTGAGAGATCTCCTGTGAGTTTAATTGGCATTCCTTTATATGTCAATTGATTTTTTTTTTTCGTCTGCAAATTTAAGGATCTTTTGCTTATGTTCGATTGAAGAGAGTTTGATGTGGTATGGTGAAGATTGCTTTTGGTAAATCCTGTTGGGAGTTCTGTGCCCCTCCTGGACATTGTTTCCCAATTCTTTCTCTAGATTAGGGAAATTTTCCCTTATTGTTTCATTGAATACACCTTTCATTTCAGTTTCTCTTTCTGCACCTTCTGGGACTCCCATACCTCATATATATATAAATTTCCCCCATAACACTTATATTAAGGCTTTAATAGTGTCTTCCAATTCTTGAATATTTTTTTTTAACTTGACCCAGCTCTGCTTCCAGCTTTTTGTTTGTATCATCCTGGTAACAGGAAACATCTTCCAATTCTGACATTCTTTATTCTGCTTCTTCGTTTTATTTTGGAGACTCTCCATTGTACTTTAAATTTACTCCACCGTATTCTTAATTTCGGATATATTAGCTTTCATTTGATTCATTTCCTATATGACATATTCATTAAATTCCTTGAACTCCTGCCTTATGTGCTTCTCGTTGTTGATAAGAAGCTTTATAACAAGTGTTTTGAATCCTGTATCACCCATGTTCTCAATGTCTTCCTCAGTAAACTCAGGTTGGCATACGATTTTGCTCCTTTGCAGGGGAGTTTTCGGTAATATTCATTGTGCCTTTGTTTCTTCTTTTGTTCTGGTCATTGTACTTCTGGTTAGCAGATTCTTCTCCTTGGGGCAGGTTTCTAAGCTCTGTCACCCACAGGTCTACAGTTCGATTTTACTTATTGCAGTTGGTACATGGCTCTTTGTTTGCAGTCACTTGTGCCACTCCCTCCACCAAGTTCCAGGTCTGGGTTCTTACAATAGATTTCCACCATGGTCTCTTTGGCCCCAACTCCTGGCTCACCACTCTCCACCTCCTGTTATAACGTGCTGAGACTGCACTGTTTCCTGTACAATCTTTCTCCTATTTCTGGCTGGAGCAGGTCCCAGGATTAGGGAGACATCCTATATGGCTAGGTTGTTTGTGGTGCTAATATTGCCAGAACCTGTTGGCTGTGTGGCCCTCGGACCTATTTTGAGCCATACGATGCCAAAGTTGGTATTATTTTCAATATGGGACTAGTGCAATACATTGACCTCAGTGAGTTCTCGTGAGCTCAGCGCATGTGCAGCTCACTGTTGTCCCTGCAGTCTTAAAGCCTTTGTCACACTGTAAGAAATGGCACCTGATATGCCACTGCGAGAGTTCTTGATCTGCTGGCTGTCAGATCTGAGAGCTACCCGGACCTATCTTGGGTGGAAGCTGTAGGATGCCATGTTGTTACAGTTCACTGAGTCAGAAATGAGTTCACTCCCAGCTCAGTGCATGCACAGTTCTCTCCCATAGCCCTTGCCTCCTTAAACAAAATGGCGCCCGATTCAGCTCTAGGGGGTGGACTGGGCTGTGAAATCCACCCTATTCCCACACTGCCCATCTGGGACCTGCTGCTCAGTGTCTGCTTCTGATCAAATCAAACAGACCAGCAGGACGAGCAGTTCTTTGTCTGTGTTCACCTCCTGAGCTCCCCTGGTGAACGTCCCTTCCCACCTTATTGCTGGTGGAGTTCCGGCTGCCTGTGCAGTTCAGATTGCCATTCACTGAATGTTGCTGGGGTATCAGTCACTGCAACACCACCCCGTTGTGCCCACTGCTTTCCTGTTTCTGACCGTCTCCAGGTATCCCTCTGCTGTGGTTCTGCCCTCTCCTGTTTCCTGGAATGTGCCCTCTCTGCTTCACCCTGCCTAATGTTTCTCCATCCATTTAAATGTGTCCTTATCCTATTCTGCCATCTTGATTCTCCCCAAAATCAGTCTTAAGTAGAAACCTTGCATCTTCTCTTACAGCAGTCTCGTTCAGATCCCCACAAACAGATACACCTCCTTCATCCAGTGGCTGCTAAGAAAAATCATGCAAAACTTAGAAATAGGCAAAAAACAAGCATACAAACAAAAAAAATGTAGTGTCTCATTAATGCTGTGGTGAAAAGGGGTTCAATCAAGTGTTCTTTCCAGGGTTTTTCTTTTCCCTAGTTCACTCTAATAAATAGTGCCAATTTTATTTCATGTATTTTGGTGTTCTGTTATGAGGTTTACATATAAGTGTTATATCTTCATGGGTTGACTTCACTTTGTTTGTTACTAGTAAAAATATTCACTGCTGGGCCCAGCATGGTAGCCTAGTGGTTAAAGTCTTCGCATTGCACATGCCAGGATTCCATATGGGTGCCAGTTTGTGTCTTGGTGGCCCCACCTCCTATCCAGCTCCCTGCTTGTGGCCTGGGAATACAGTGAAGGATGGCCCAAAGCCTTGGGACCCTGCATCCATGTGGCATAACAGGAAGAGGCTTCTGGCTCCTAGCTTCAGATTTGCTCAGCTCTGTCTGTTGTGGCCATTTGAGAAGTGAATCAAGCAATGTAAGATTTTTTTTCTGTCTCACCTTCTTCCTGCAAATCTGCCTTTCCAATAAAAATAACTAAACCTTAAAGAAAAATGATAGAATAATAAAAATTTTGCTTTTGGATTGGAATATGCATAGAGAACACTCATAAAGGGTGAAGAAGTGGCCATTTTGTTGAGATGGGACTGAGGGAAGCTCCAGAATGCTTTTTCCCCAGTCACAGCCTGCTTTCACAATAAGTTTGGCAAGGTGACCGTTAGGAGTCAAGGTTTCCATGGAGTTCAGGAGGGAAGATGAGCTCTGTACCAGCCCTGAGAGCCAGTTGATTCTCTTGCATAAACGCTCCCCAGATTGGTGCAAGCCTTCAATTACCTTCCAGGGTTCTGCAAAAGTTGCCTTGATTCATTTTTGTAACTATCCTCATTGTTCTTATGGAGGGATAGATTTTTTTTAAGATTTATTTATTTTTATATGGAAAGTCAGATATACAGAGAGGAGGAGAGACAGAGAGGAAGATCTTCCATCCGATGATTCACTCCCCCAAGTGGCCACAATGGCCAGAGCTGAGTGAATCAGAAGCCAGGATCCAGGAGTCTCCAGGTCTCCCACGCAGGTGCAGGGTCCCAAGGCTTTGGGCCGTCCTCTACTGCTTTCCCAGGCCACAAGCCGGGAGCTGGATGGGAAGTGGAGCTGCCGGGATTAGAACCGGCAACCATATGGGATCCTGGGTGCGTTCAAGACGAGGACTTTAACAGCTACGCTATTACGCTGGCCCTGGAGGGATAGATTTTCGAAGGTCCTTACTCCGCCATTTCTACTCATGTCCCTTTTTCTAGCTCTATTTTTGCACCTATTTGCCCATGAAGGAAAATATGTCAACAGTTTCTTTTCTGTAAAAATGTGTGTTTGTGTGTGTGTTCCTGGGTTAGAAAGATAAAAATGGAAATTCCTTCACAAACAGGCTACTTTTAGAAAACACACAGAAATACGGAAAATAGCAAATATTACATAATTCAGAAAGACAAGGAGCAATTTGCAACATTAGAGCAAAACAACTTGGATTTTGATTCTGCAGTACACAGAACTCAACAAGTTCATACACCTAAATTCCACATTTTCGGGAACATTCCCTGCCTAGCGCTTGGATCTTCCCAAGATCCCGTGTGCATTTTCCACTACTATACTACCAAACCTGGTAGCTTAGCATAGCACCAACACCGGCATGCAGTCCTGGCTGCCCAAAGTCTAGTTAGGCTCAAGTGCTTCATTCTGGATCTCACAATGCTGAAACACAGGTGTCAGCCAAGCTATATTTCTCTGTGGAGAAAATCCATCTTCCCAGTCCGTGCAAAGTGCTGGCAGTTCCTTTCAGTTGAGGGCTGGAGGTCTCTTTGCTTACTATCATTTAGGAGTTGATTTTTTTTTTTTTCTTGTAGACAATTCCCATTGCTGACCTGGTTGCCTCTTTCTCGAAGCTTCAAAGCTCACTTCAATATAGCAAATCTTTCTGGCTGAATCCCTCTATCTTTTGCCATCAACCAGAAAAGAGAGAGTGATTTTGCACGATTGGATTAGGCTCGCTGTGATAATTTCCCCATCAAAGTTTTGATTGTGCTACATAACATAGTTTAGGGCAGCGATAACTTATCTATAGGATCTGGACCTAGAGTATAAAATCTTGGGAAGTCAGGAGAACTGCCTATCACAGGCACCTCAGTGAAAGCCGTTTTGTAAAATGATTTGCCTAATTGAAAATTTGAAGGAAAGTTAACACTTTTATCTAAGGTAAATTTACTCCTAAATTTTACTTAAGATTTGTTTTTGTTTGAAAGGTTACACAAAGAAGGAGGGAAGAAGTGAGTGAGAGAGAGAGAGAGAAAGAGAGAGAGAGATCTATTTACTGGGTTCACTCCCCAAATAGCAGCAATACCCAGAACTGAGCCAATTTGAAGCCAGGAGCCAAGAGCTTCCCCTGGGTCTCCCATGTGGTTGCATGGGCAAATGGCTTGAGCAATCCTCATTAGCCTATTATGACACAATACTGGCCCTCTTAAATTTTCCTTTGGAAATTTGTAAGCACACAATAAAGTAGGAAAAAATAGTATAATATATGCATATATGACTATATTTTATACTAAGTTTCATTTATTTTTTTCAAAATTTATTTTATTTTAATTGGAAAGGCAGCTTTTCATAGAGAAGGAGAGACAGAGAGAAAGATCTTCATTGTTCCGGTTCACTCCACGAATGGCCACAATGGCCAGAGCTGATCTGATCTGAAGCAAAGAGCTAGGAGCTTCTTCTGGGTCTCCCACATGGGAGCAGGGTCCCAAGGCTTTGGACTATCCTCCACTGCTTTCCCAGGCCACAAGCAGGGAGCTGGATGGGAAGTGAAACAGCCAGGATTAGAACCAGCACCCATATGGGATCCTGGCGGGTGCAAAGTGAGAACTTAGACACTAGGCTATCACACTGGTTCCTGTGCTGTATTACTAAGGGAACAATGACAAGAAAGAAATTTCACATGTTTCATACAGACACATTTTTGGGGGTTGGGAGATGAAGATTCTCTCTCATTTATTTACCTATTTGTTTGAATGTCAGAGGTCAGCATTCCAGAGAAAAGAGAGATCTTCCATTGTAAATCTGAATTTCCAAGTTAAAGTACAGCACAAAAATTTTCATAACATTTACACTATGTTAGGTATTAAAAGTAATCAAGACAGGATTAAAAGTACACAAGAGGATGTGTGGAGGGTCTATGCAAATACTACAGCACCTGGGTGGCTTTGGGTGTCCTGACCCAATTCCCTGTGGCGAGTGAGGGACTGTGCTACGCTACGAGGCTATGCTGCTGGATTTATAGTGCATTGAGCTAGGGTTCCATAATGTCAGATTGTCTCGCTAGGAGGGATCCCACATCTAACCCTTTAATTAAGGGGATGCCACTTGATTTCACCTCTGCAGAGGTCTGATTTTCCTATAATAATGACACAATAATCTATGGAGTGACAGTCTGACACCACGCAACTGTCTTCCCAACAGCCTGACACTTCAGGGCTTCCTCACGCATCAATAATCCGTGTGGCTGGGGCTTTACAGTGACACACTGATTTTCTAATTCTATCACCCTTTTGCATTTACTGGCTGTGATTATGCTCTCTTCAATCAGAATGGAGCAAACGGGGCCAGTGCAATCTCTTACAGGCTAATCCTCCACCCATGGTTCTGGCATCCCATGTGAGCATCGGTCCGAGTCCCAGTTACTTCACTTCTAATCCAGCCCTCTCATTATGGTCCAGGAGAGCAGTAGAAGGTGGCCCAAAGCCTTGGACCCCTGAACCTGTGTGGGAAACCCAGAAGAAGCTCCTGGTTCCTGGCTTTGGATGGGCTCAGCTCTGGCCATTCCAAATATTTGGGCAACGATCCAACAGATGGAAGGCCTGTTGCTTTCTCTCTCTCTACCTTTGTTTCTCTGTATCTTTGACGTTCAAATTAAAAAAAATAAATAAACTTTAAAAAAGAATAAGGGAAATGCTCAATTTTTTCTTCCTAATACACATTTTTACCCAGAAAAATAAGATATAAATATGTTCAACAGTGCCAAATGAATCTTTTCTTGTCTGTCTTGTTTTGTTCCTTTTTTTGTGTGTGTGCAGTGAATATAAACTCATGGTAGGTCTATATACTGTAGTAAGTCTCACTTAAACACCAGAAAAATGATGGAAACTTGCCATACTACAACACCGTGGTAAGATTCAACTTCCCCAAACCTGCCTCACCCATTCACAGGGCCTGCACTGATGTCACCAGGACGTTGACTATATGTACAAGCTTCATTCAGCTCAGAGGTCCAGCTGGTGCCCTGGGGCCAGAAGACAATGAGGTACTTATGTTGATCATAGAGAAGAATCTGGAAGCAGGCTCCCTTAGGGAAAATCTTGGCCCCTATGTTGTACAAGGTATGATCTACTTCAAGCTTCTGAACCTCGCTGAGCCTCACTTTAGTTGTCTCTAAAAATGGAAAGAATGTTAGTCCCTGGTGAGGACCAAGGGAAATGAAGCAAACACATGTCCATTTCTTAAAGCAGCATGCGGCACTCACTAGGTGTTGGCGCTAGCTGTTCCTGTACATTATGTGTAAACTTGCACCATGCAGACCAGAACTTTTAACAAGAGCACTTTCCTCTTTCCTGGTTGGAAGGATGGATCCGTGATGGGCAGAAGGAGAGATGTCAGACCCTCCCTCCCACTGATTCAGTTAGTGCCCTAAATTCTGCCTTTCACGCTGTCCTTGTGGATATGGGGGCACAGAGACAGCGCCAACACTCCCAGGGCTTGATGGGGGAGGGTGGAGCAGGTTAAGAGTTTAGCTTCAGTTACGCAGAAAGGGGAAGCCTGAAAAGGCAGATGGCTGGAGAGGATCCTGCATTAGCCTTCCTGGTCTTTCCTCCCCTCAGTCAGGCACCACCAACACTGTTTCGACTTCAGAGACATAACAACTTGACACTGACAAGCCCATGGTGGCATCGTTTTCGCCTCTTGCAGCTGTCTAGCTCAGAGGGGCCTCACATCCTTTCAGGAACTACTGCATCTGGTAGGGGACCTGCAGCTGAGCTGCAGATGCCAGAAAGTCCATTGGAGTCACTCAGGGAAAAAGAGGATGTGTGGAAAGGACAGTGTAGGCAGCTTTTAGAATCAAGAGGTAAAAATCAGAACCACAGCAAAGGCCTCCCGGGTCACGACGCTGTTCCTCAAAGACCCCTCCACCCCCCCCCAACACACACACACACGGGTCTGTCTTCTCTGTTTCTCTCTGGGATCCTGTCACATGTTCTCAGAGTGGCTTTTCCCCAGAGGTTAGGAGTGAGGCCCCAGCAGCTTTGGGTCTGACTTCCGTTGCATTTCACCACCACAAGAGGTAAATGACTTATTTACTTTGTTTGAATTCAAATGGTACAGAAAGATACACAACCTGTCCCAGGTCACCCACTGTCCACTACCACTCACCACCCTGAGTTCCATCACTATGGCCATGGGTCAAGAGAGCTTGATCAGGTGCCACCAAAGGCTCATCATAGTGTGCAGGGAGGTGGAGTCTGTAATAAGGTGCCAACTCTGTGGGCCAAGGGACATCTCTCAAGACACAGCGTCTTGCATCCCATAAGAAAGGAAGTACTGGGCAAAAAGAACAGATGATGCTGAGGTCTCATTAAAGACATAAAGCTTGACCTTTAAGACCACCTGCTGATCAGCATGACTTTCACAGTTGCTTCAGATGAATATTCATAATACAACAGGTCCCAAGTTCACCATGAGAGGATACAAGGTTTCCGTATGACTCATTTTCCTGCATAACTGAACTTCATCCCTGTCAGTGCCAAAGCACACTTTCTCTAGATCCCTTTCTCCAAAGTCTCTCTAAAATATGGCAGAAAACATTACTCCTGCTTTTATAAAAAGAGGGTCCTGAACAAAATGGAACCATTCCAGCAGTTGTCCCTGTTCCCACCATCCCCCAACTCCCACCCCTGTGGTTTCACTTTGTGCTGCCTTAGTGACCTGTTTTGTCAACCACAGTTTTAAAACACTTCATGGAAATTTCTCAAAATAAACAATTTGTGGGTTTGAAATCAGCCATCTTTCTGGGTAGGATGATGAAATCTCACGCTTTTCTGCTCCATCTCAACTTGTGTGGGATGTGAATCATCCCATTGTCCAATGTACCCAGGACATAATAGGTTACCTGTCACAGTCATTTAGTTGCAGTGTCACATATTAGACATTTCATGATCTTAGGGTTGTGTTGGAGTAACCCTTCTTTTACTTAATAATGGCCCCAAACCACAAGAGTAGAAATGCAGAGGAGTCAAGGGATCATCAAACATGGAGGCAGATTAAGTTTGGTACTGTGTAGCAATGGTACAGAGTACAGAAAGCAAAGTACCATGGATAAGTCATTGGCTGCCGTCCATAGTTTCAGGCATCCCCTGGGTATCTTGGAACAGATAGCTTGCAGATAAGAGAACCATTGCCCTTGTCCTACTGAATATCAATGATATCATCTTGGACAACTGAGGTGTATAGAGCTACTTGCTTCTGTGGCAAAGGCATCAGCCTACGCATGTCTTGATTTCCAAGGTCATTCTATGTTTCAGTCATACGCTCCCAGACACTCTTTCCCACTGCTGTCAATGTCTACCTTAAGCAACTCCACATTTTGCCTATTTGCTAATTCTAATCTACCATGCACTAGAAAAATCAGGTGACTCAAAATGTTACAATATTGTGTAAAATATTTGCAAATTCTGAAGCTACAATTTGCGACTCATGGAAGAAATCATCTCTGAGAAAGCTGGGAAGCTTGTCTGAATAAAATAGGAGAGTTCTTTAACACTTAGCTGAGTATTTCTAGACACTTGTCATTTTCTTCCCTATGTTCACATGTCTCAGTTCACAGATATATTCTAGATGTACCAGTTATCTAAAATATGACTTTATAATAACTAAGCTTTTTATCCTTCATATTATATGTTTGCTAAATTAAAATCTCTTCTTTTTAAAAGATTCATTTATTTTTATTGGAAAAGCAGATTTACAGATAGAAAGACAGAAAAAAAAAAACACTTCAACATGCTGGTTCACTCCCAAAATGGCCACAACAACCAGAACTGAGCTGATCTCAAGCCAGGAGCCAGGAGTTTCTTACAGATCTCCCATGTGGGTACAGGCTCATCTTCCTCTACTTTCCCAGACCACAAGCTGGATGGGAAGTGGAGCAGGTTGAACTTGAACTTTGAGATGGTATGCTGACATCAGTCAGCAGCTTAGGCAACTGAGTCACAACACTATGTATCAACTATTTTAGATCCTTTACAACAAGTAAAAACCTGGACCTCTTTTCAATTAGTGAATGAATATGCCAAGCTGGGAACAGGGGAAGACAGCATTAACATTTGCCTTGACCCAGCAACATCCTGCCACAGAAGGAGAAGCTTAGAGACAACTTCCTCTGTAGATAGATCATTGTGAAAGGCTGAGGTTGCAACAAGAACACCAGGTGATACTAGATCCTGGAAATGGACTCAAACATTTCCTTGGGAAGAAAGTATGCAACAAAAGCTGACAGGGAATTGAGAAAAGATGTGAAGAAAAACACAGAGATCTTGCTTCTACTATAGATGATAAACAGAAAACTATCAGCCCACTTCTGTGCTGCTATATGAATAGACAGAGATGACCATGGCCCACAGGTCTCAGATAAGAATGTCTAGTCTGAAAACAAATGCTTCCCATAGAATCATTGAGCTCAGTTTCCACCTGCCTAAAGTACTGTCTGATGGGTTGATTCAAAATGAACGAGAACTTATTGTGTGTTCACTTGTAGTATTATTTCAGTTACTTGGTTGCATAATGAATTACTTAAAAGCTTAATGGCTTGGGGCAGGCAATTTAGCCTACAGTTAAGAAACCCACATCTTAACATCAAAGTACCTGGATACTCAGTTCTAGATTATGACTCTAGTTTCCAGCTAATGTAGACTCAGTAACAGCCCAAGCGATCATGTTCCTATAGCTCATGTTGGGTGGTCTGGATTGCTTCTGAGTCCACACCCACCTGGCTGTTGTGCAAATTTGGGGAGTAGACCAGCAAATGGGAGACCTCTCTCCCTCCCCCTGTCTCCCTACCTTACTCTCTGTCTTCTTCACTCTGTGCCCCTGAAATAAGTGAGTCCATAACGAGCAAATTAAAAACAACACAATTTAATGGTTTAAGACAGCAATATTCATTTTCCTCACAAACCTGTATTTGGGTTAGGGCTCAGCAGGGTTAGCTCATCTGTTCTCCACGGTGGATCAGCTGGGGTGATACAAAGGCCAGCTCCACTTGGTATTAGGAAAGGTGGCTCAAAGACTGGGACTGCAGTCACCCCAGATTTGCTTACCCATGTGTCTGACACTTCATACTGCAAAGACCCAACCCATAGGCAGGGGGGCGGAGGAGACAAACTGTGACAGCTAGAGCTCCTTGGCATGTCTCTGTCTGCATTCACGACATAAAATAAGAACCACCATGGGAGTGGTATTATGGCACATCAGGTTAAGCCATTGCCTGTGACACCAGCATCCCATATGGGTGCAGGTGCCCACTAATACACCTGGGAAAGCAGCAGAGGATGGCCCAAGTGCTTGGACCCCTGCCATCCATGTGGGATAAAAGACACAGTTCCAGCCTCCTGGCTTCAGCTTGGCCCAGCCCTGGAAGGTAGAGCCATTTGGAGAATGAATCAGTGGATGCCAGATAGATCTCTCTTTTTCTCTTTTCCTCTCCCTCTCTCTTTGTAATCCTGTCTTTCAAATAAATGCACGAATCATGTGAAAAAAAATAATGGGGAGTAATCATAACACACACTTCAGAATTATGTCACTTTGGGCTTTGTAAAATTCATTCACATCAATTCCCTCTATTCCTTCTCTATGGTCAAAATTTCTAGTACTTCCCTATCAGATGGTAACAGAGGTCATTACCAAGTTCATCTCCAGGGAACAAATTGGGACAGTCTGAAAATATGACTTCTTAAGGTTGGGGGAGGCTTGTAGCTGCTTGCAATGATAATTTTAATTGATCAGGATGAATAGTGGTGTTTTCATGAGGTTCTCTCGGGTTTCAGAACTGGGAGTAATTGTGCCTTTCTCTTTATTCCCACAGTGTAATAATCACACCTTTATTTCCCATTTATTACCTTGGATGCTATTTTGGTTTAGTTCTTTTCATATTCCTGCCCTAGTCCTCACCCTTACCCCATTCTGTTGTATTTTCATTCCCTAAAACACCTGGTATGGAGCCTTGCATGTGTAAGGGGACTTCAAAATAGTCTGCAGGAAAATGGAGTTAAAAGAGTTTATTTTGGCTCAAAACAGTTTGAAATTTATACATAGTCTTTCCATAACACACATTTCCCATCAATTTATTAAAATACCCTCTTGTGTATTTGTTGAAGAGTAATTGCATGAAAAACATATTATGCAGAAACTACAACATAAAAAAGTTGAACATAGAAACATCACATTCACCAACACAAAGGATATCTCTCTACTAAGTATCAGAGACTAAGGAAATAAAAAAACAAAAGTACATAATCTTGGTTCTGAGTTGTCTGAAGAAATAGCTCAGCATCATCATCTATCCATTTTGATGAACATGAGCATGGTACATCTTAGGGGCCTGCATCAATATTTGCATCATTGTCATCAGCAGAAAATGGACTTTTACTATTTTAGAGCAATTTTATGACCATTTCATTTGAAAATTGCACAAATATTATGAGAGTCTCATTGTTTTAATCAACTAGATTAAAAATCAGCTAGATTTATGGAAGACATTTCTAGTACCCAACGAAGGGGAGCCTCCTCATACTTCCATTGCAAATGACTTTATATTGCCAAGTCAATTATTGTGGTTCTGAGACACTGAACCCAGAAAATCATTTCAGAGTCAGGATTGCTTGATTTGTAAGATGTGTAGTGAGTGGATGTCTTGACTTTGAATTATCATCAAAACTGGAGATAGACAACCTATTAACTTTCGAAGGAAAGAAAACTCAAAGTCCAATGAAGTGAGGCTAATTCTTTGCCACATGGGTGAAGAGCTGATTGTCCATGTGTAAAAGGACATCATGGATTCCATGAGAGGGCTGTGAGTGGGAAATTGATGGTTTGGCTTTTACTTGGTGAGGGACTGGTAGAATATCCTGGAAGGGAGGAAAAGGGTGGACTTTTGTGGGCCTGGCTCCTGGGGATGGAAATTCGAGCTCAGTGCACATTGGGTAACACTGTTTCCACCCCTTTTTCCTAAATTCAGTGTTTTTGCTCTTTGCCTTTCCATCTCCATCAATCCCTATGTAAATAGATGAAGTCTACTTGCTTAGAGGCACAAGTGCTTTGGCACAAGGATCAAGCATCTCATGGAGGAGGGAAAAGGACAAATCAGATGTCATTTCTCTCCATCCTTGCCATGAGCCCCGAGTGCATTGAAAGGGAAACTGGGAAGATCATTCTGGATTTGAATGTGGCTGCAATGTGCATTGGCCAACACCTTGCAATGAAGCAGTGTTCATTACAGTGGTGAGTAAGGTTCATGCTCAAGTTTACTGGAATCCCAGAACTATTTCTGTGCCTCCAGAAAATGGCTTGAAGATTCTTGGAAGCCTCACTCATACCCCCTTAATCTTTCTTCTTTATACTACCTTCCTCATGATGTCTTCCTTTAAAAAAAAATTTTTTTTTGAATGTTGGCATTACACAGAGAGATCTTCCATCCATTGGAAGGTCTCCCAAATGGTTGCCATAGACAGAGCTTGGCTGATCTGAAGTTAGAAGCCAGGAGCTTCTTCCAGACAGAATTAAGAGTTTAGGTACCTAAATACTTTCCTTAAGAGAGTATTTTCAAATATAAGCACTGAGAGTCAAGATTCTGGGTTTTGGCTACACTTGACTTTTCTAAGAGATCAATGTTTTTAAATTGAACTTGGGGTGCTCCTTCCTGATTTCATACATATATATGTATATATATATATATGCACAAACACACACACACAGACTTGACTGCATTAGATGCCTATGTAAGATTGTAAAATGTGTCTTAACACCTTGCCAAACAAATAAAACAGCCTCATAGTAAACTCAGAAATCTGTTTTGCTATCTTTTGGGTGAATGCTTCAGTCAAAACAGATTGATTTTTTTTCATCATTCTAGAGTTTGGTTGCCTAGAGACCCTCCCTCAAAGTAACAGCCTGATTCTGAATGGGAAAAGCCACTCTCGTAGACAACCAGTGGCATAAGTTTCTATGTTAATTGTATCGCTTTCCTTCTGAGAGGATTTGAGAAAAATTACTTGCCCCTACTTGCACCTGTCAGAGGCAACAAAGAAACATAGAATTTTCTCACTGGGTGAGATGAGTTTTGAAGAAAGATTCAGCTCCCAACATCTATGGTTCTCCAAGTCTACATTCAAGTTGTTCTGGGAAATAGGTTCAAGAGAAGTAAATCCCACCTGTTGCTTCTACAGCAGTCCTCCACCCCCAGAATTAGTCAAGATTGGATACTTAGCTCACACTGTAACCATCCTTAGCCATCAAATGTGAGACATTCATAGCAAAGCAGAAGTCAGGAAGGTTGCTAAAGCAATGTCACAGACACTTGGACCAGAGAAAGTGGTCATAAGCCTTTTTCATGAGAGAGAGAGAGATGTGGTCTGGTAGTAAAGGCCAGTTAGCTTACAGAATATCCTGAAGTTTAGCTTGTTTGTCATCTCCTGATTTGGTCCAGATTATCCCTCTGTTTTTACGAGATCTGATAGAAGCGGGAAGCTGAGTCTTTCCCTGTGTGGCAAATAAGGAGGTCTTGCACTGTCAGTTTCTCTCATTACCAGAAATGGTCATTTGGATCACTAGGTTAAGGGGACATGCCCTAGTCTGTAATCTCCATTTGTAATGCATCGGATGCACATGTCCTTAACTTCTGCACTATGGAACTATTTCTGACAGCAAACCAGTGCTGTGCCAGCCGCACAAGATCCTTGAAGGAATTTTCCTCAC
The DNA here is from genome assembly GCF_017591425.1 of Ochotona curzoniae. Taxonomy (NCBI): domain Eukaryota; kingdom Metazoa; phylum Chordata; class Mammalia; order Lagomorpha; family Ochotonidae; genus Ochotona; species Ochotona curzoniae. The sequence goes on along the minus strand of NW_024465023.1, from coordinate 11,058,497 downwards.
AGAGAAAGGGGGCAGAGTACAATACGGTTGAGTGGACAAGTGTATGATGTATTGCTTCGGTATCTATCCTCAAATCGTTCCATGAGCACTTCCCACAGACAAGTAAGAGTTACAGGCATTTTATTTTTGGTTTTTGGTTTTTTTTTTTTTTTTTCAGTGTGCAAGGCAAGATTTATTTAAGAAACAGTGAGAAAGAGGGCTCCTGCCATAGTGGCAGGAGGGGGCTCCAAGGGAGGAAAAGACTCGAGGAAATTTAAGAGTGAAAGGAATTTAGTGATGGAAGTGACTTTTGCGGCTTAAGGGCTCCCAGAGGAGGAGGGTTTGGGAAGCTGTTCTTGCTAGACACGTAGCAGAGAGTTAGGCCTGTGGGCTGTGTAGAGCCACAACCAGGGTGTGGCAAGGGTCAGAAAAAGCCTGCATGCCGACTGAGGACAGCCAGAAAAGGGTAAAGTGCATTAGATGACTGTGGCAGTATGACTAAAATGGCCAAAAGCAAATCAGAACCCAAGGGCTCTTGGAAATCAGTGTGACCAGATGCACAGGTAGGGTAACCTGATCCAGAGGAAAATCGGGCCACTCAACTCCTTTAGCTCCTGTGCTCTCATTTCTCCAAATGCTAACAGCATCAGGTGTCCCTTCATTCCTGCTGTGAAATGTTCCTGGTATTTCCAGCGCCAAGGTTAAGGACATTCGGCAAAAGGCAGAAGTTCCCTGTGGAGCAATAACACGGAGCAAGGTAGAAGAGAGAGATGGGGGTTGATGGGAGACATTTCAGGTATTCCATGTGGCAATTATCTGCAAAGCCTTGGCCCAGAAACCCCACCCTGTGTCCACAGCAGTAAAGCAATAGAGGAAGAGTTGGAGATTCTCTTATTTCACCAACTACTCCTAAGCAAAAATGAGTGTTCCCAAACAGCATTTTCACTTGTTTCTGTGGTAAGACTGGGAATGGACACTTCTCTGAAGTACCCTTTGCCTGTGATCTGGTTTAGAATTAAAGTGCTCTCGTTAAATGGAGACCTCATTACACTCTGTTCTAATCTGCAACACAATCGTAACACAGTGATTACCTTGAATTATTATTGCACATACTTCCACCCACTTATTATTATACATCTCTGTACTTTAATTATGTTTCAATGAATATAATTCCATGCCCTTCAATACTTAAATAATATTCACTTTCAATGTAACTACGTGCCAATAATTCTCTGTAAATGTAAATGCTTGCCCTGCAGATAATACAAAATTAGAGCTGCTCTGGAGGCTGAAACAAATGAAGCCACACCTACAAGACATCAGCTAGCATTTGTATAGAATTTTCACACATTGAAAGGTATTGTCAATTTATTTTTCCAAACACATTTTTAAGAGGGTGAGCTTTGTAGCATGCACACGCACACACACATTTTTGCAAGGAAGCAGCAATTGCCCACAGGTTTCTGTTGCCTACTACTAACACTTCAACAGGGACTGTTCTCTGGTGTAGAACTAATTAAAAACAGAACAAAAACAGACATTTACGTTTTTTGATATTATTTACGTATAATCCCTGGGAGAGATTATCCAGGATGGTTGATGGGTCAAAGTCACATCTCTGAATCAACGGCCAGGTCATTGGCACAAAGTCCTTCTGCCCGATCCACCCCCTCAGCACATATATCCTTATTGCCCAGGAGAAGAGTTGCATGGGTGTCTGCATCATTTCTGGCTTCAGTCTTCGCAGGCTCTCTATGTCCTTATGTCTGCCATGATGGGTCTCAGAGGAGCCTGTTCTTGGAGAGTTCTTGCATTCTATTGTACTTATTAGTACAGCTACAACACAAGTGGATGCTTTGGTTAAGTATTTATTTGAAACATATGGTCAATAACAGCTTGGACTAAAAACTAATCATTTGTGATAAATTAATTCATGACCTCATGCCAGGGGACAATGATTCCAAATAAATAGCCAGAACAATGGCAATCCAACCCTTTCCTTTTCAGTCTCTGATTTTAAAAATAGATGAGTTAGAGACCTCAGGAAATAGGCTTGGTAAAGAGGAGAGAGAACTAAAACAAAAAGCCATTTCGATCATCATTTTTGATAAGGAGTAAACACAGAGCAGGTTTTATAAACCTTTAGGCAAGGTACACCCTTCTAGTTTAATTTTGGTTCCCTATTGTGAACTATTCAAAACTCATTGTCCGGGAAGAGTGCCCTGCCATTAGCACTGCTGGAAAGAATCAATGTTATTAAAATAATAATTCATCTGGAGAAACATATTTGCAAAGCTGGCCACTACACATGTCCATGGAATAAGTTAGACCCTTTTATAAATTGATTCCTACAGTTTTAACTCGAAAGAAGGGAAGTAAAAGTGGCAGAAAGAGTGTCTAACAGGGTGGTTATGTAAGCAGTAAAAAGATTGAACTGTTTTTTAATCTTTGTGCTAAACCAGAGGTTGCTAGTCTGTTCTCTCCTGGGTGCATTTGGCATGATAATGACTAACTCAACTGGGCCAGATACACTAGCATTTCAATATATGTGATATTTGAAAAGAAAGAAAGGTTCTAAGTGTAGCCTCTAGTGACACAATGAATTAATCACCCAAAATGTTCCCCAGCTGGATTTGTTCCAGATTCTTGTCTCCACATGAGAGAATGCAAAGCAGAGACATAAAGGTGTATAGGAAAGCAGAAATGTATTTCTAAATGGGAGTACACACTCAGACATCAGAGCAGGCAGCTTCTCTCTGTCAAAGAGAGGAGTCTGCTCCTGCTGCTTCTGCTGCTGGTCCTATTTGCCACTGCTGTTTCCATCACCCAAGTAGAATCACCTCTTCATTGGATAGAGGGTGATGCCCTAACTGAATATACAAATGTAGTTTGGGGAGGTTGGTGTGCAAGCAATATCATGGCATCTCCACATAGAAACTCAGCATATAACTGGGGGCTTAATCTGTCAAGTCAAACTCCAGAACCACCTGGAGCATGCATAATCAGGGAGTGGGAGTGGCCTAGTAGGGAGACAGTGGGCACCTCCCTCTTGGGTTACCATTCCCACTGGAGAGCACAAAAACCAGGACAGGGGCTGGGGCAGCTAGACAGAAAGGCACCCGTCAGCATATGTGTGGACTGGATAGTAGGGTTGGCTGGGTTGAACTAGGCTTCAATGCCCATTGACATGTATGAGAGCTATATGGGATGTGGGACAGACTGAACAAGCCTGCAGTACATACTGACAAGCATGGGAACCAGGGTAGGGAGCAGGCCTGGTGGGGGTTATTGTGGATCATCCCAACTAGGCTGCAGCTCCCGCTGGTTTGTGTGAGGGCAGAGTATGAAGAAGGCAGGATCAGGGCTGGACTGCAACACCCATTGGTTAGCGTGGAAGACAGGGCTGGAAAAAGAACTGACCCAGCAATTGCAACCACCAGCATTTGCCTAAGCTGACTGGGGCAACAGACGGTGCCGGACCCTGTACTGGCAAGCACACATGAGAATCAGGTCTGGGATCACCTCAGACCAAGTTTCTTTGGAGATCCCTCCAACTAAACTGCTGATCTCAGAACCCCAACCAAGAAGAGATTATGTCAGCAAGTGGATTCTGAATAGATTTCATCGCAATTGGAACAGCGACATTGGCAGCAATTCAGAACTGTTGAACTCTCAAAATTGCTTGAGCAGGACCCTCGCAGCATGCCTCACATCAGGGAGCTGGGATGGGTGGGAGGCTGGGTGGGGCTTCTCCCTTTATTTCTCCCCTGACCCCAGATACAGGGAAGAAAAGTGATGATATTAGTGTGGAAATAATGGTATTACCCACTTTCTTGTAGCCCTTGACCCTTTGTACCCTAATCAACTAAGTAAGATTATAAAAAGAAAGAGAGAGAGAGAGAGAGAGAAAGAAAGAAAGAAAAAGAAACTCAGCATATAGAGGGTCATCATGGTGCCTTATGCATGATGAGGAAGCAAGGCTCAAGTGCATGATGGGGAAGTAAATGGGTGTGTCCAGTCTGTAGCTACATCAGATCGATATGGAAAAAGGTGGGATTTTAGTCATGCCCAGCTCTGATCTTCTAGCTTGCATTGGTCACTAGCTAGCTCTCTGCTTACCTCACATGTTCTGTGCATGGTTCTCTATCTATGTTAACTCAATAACTATGGTTCTTTTTTTCATTTTGTAAATTCTTGCAAATGTCAGGTAATGGGAGCCTGAAGTATTATTTCTGACTAGATCCGTCTTGTTACCTTGACTTTTGTCTAAAGGAAAAGATACATAAGTCCAGCAATCATGGGTCACTGTAAAACAAGGAATGGCATGCTGGGAATGACAGCAAGAAACACTCTATGGACCCCTTCGCAGTGAAACTGATGGAACTTCTTTTTTTAAGTCACACAAAGTCTCTAAAAATCGTGATAAGGCTATACAGTAAATGAAGAAACATTTATTCAAGAAAATCCACCAAACTTGCTACAGGCAGAGACAATCTGTGGTATTTGGACCAAGATCTGCTTCCCTCCTGTAGCCTGGCTCGGAAAGATGGGAACTCCACCCAGAAGGCTACAGCCAAGTACGCTAGGTGCTCACCTCTCCACCCCCAGCTCTTATTCAGCAGGCTAACTTCCTGTGAGCATTTCTCATCCTGTCTTCAGCTTCCGATATGGAGGCTAAGTTACAAACAATACAGCTAAGAGTTAGGATATTCCAACTCCCAGCAGCCCCCTTTCTGTGGATGGGAGGTTACACTTTGAGAGTGAAACCACTGAAAATCTTGGATCTTGATTTCCCCTTCAGCATGTAAGGTAGAGGTTTCACACTGAGCATTCAGCTTCTGAAGTGGGAGCTTCCTTCCCGGAGAAACGAAACGTACTATTGCTCCCACCCGTGGTTCCTGATTGGGGCTCAGACATTTTGCCTTGGGGGAGAAACAAGCTATTCGGCAGAACTCTGGGTCTCTTCTCAAAGAAAAGCCACTCCCCCTTGTAACAAAGTGTCAAATTCAAGCCTAAGGGCACTGCCAAAAATAGTGAAAGACAATTGAGAGGAGGATGATAGATTCATTGGAAATGTAGGCAAAATGTAGGCTAGCAAGCCTGTTGGAAAGAATAAGAGGAAGCAGCTGGGTGCAGGCTGCCAAGGGTCAGAGCAAAGTTGAGACTCTGAGCTCCTGGCTCCTGGCATCAGCCTGGCCCAGTTCATTCTCTCTCTCTCTCTCTCTCTCTCTCTCTGTCTTTCCCCTTCTGTGTGCATGCCTGTGTGTCTCTGTCTCTCTCTGTAACTCTGCCTTTCAAATAAATCTTAAAATCAAAAGAAATTACTAGATGATGGCTTGAATCCACAGGAGTGAGTGAGGGAGACCCAGAAATGGCAAATGATAAGGTTAATATAAAAAAAAAAAAACCCTGCAAATTTAGATTTCTGATTTGTTCAGATTTTAGTTTCTCTAAACTATATAAAATAGTGCTTATAATAGCAAATTGTTGGGGTTGTAATAGTATTTATAATAACAAATCGTTGGGTTTGTAACACATGCATATGTAATACCTAACAGAAAGGAGCTCAGGGATACAGGAGCGCTCTATAGCCTGCTGGAGTTAATATAAATCCTTAATAGATTCCAATAAATTTAAGTTGTTTATGGTAACCTATAAGGCAAAAACTAAGAACACAATGCATACATAATAGGAAAAATTATTAAAGAAATAAAAATTGATATGAGTTAGGCACGCAGCTAGCTAGTTCGGTCTCATGAGTTGGAAACCACACTCTCCTTGGCCCTATGTAACTCTATCCACCCATCTGCCAATCAAATGACCATTTCCGCAGGATGTACTTCCTCCCATCCGTGATGCGCGGGCAATATTACCTGACTACTCCCCTTTCCAAGTTCATACAAAGTCTGGTAATGAGAAGCTCTCTCTCTTATTGCAGATGCAGTAGAAAAACGTAAATATTTCTGTCTCTCCCCACCTTTCCTTCCTAACCCATTCTATTCCTGAACATGGCCCACGTGTGTCTGTGGATTCCTCACCTTTTAAATAAACATTATCACATTGTAGGCTATATTGGCAGCTGTACTTAAAACTTTTCTAAGTAAAAGGCAAGAACCTAAGAAAGAAATAGTAGGCTCCAACCTAGACCACAACAAAATAAAGCACTAGAAACTATCCATTTAAAGGGCATGAGGTGACATTGAAATACTCGAGTCCCCAGCTGACCATGTCAGAGATGTAGTCTGAATTCCAGGCAGGTGGCTTGAGCCTAACCCAGCCAACTGTTGCAGACACTTGGGGAGCGAACGATAGATATGAGATCTCTGTCTGTCTCGGCCTCTCTGCAACTCAAACGAAGTAAACAAAAACACTCAGGGGAAAAAGAAAGCAGTAAGCAGTTATACAGGAAGAAAAAACAAAATATTAAATATGATTAAATAATCCAATCAAGCAACACAGGAAATCAAAGATTTTTGAATTAGATTCAAAAGAAAATAAGACCCAACTATACATTATGTACAAATTAAAAAGAAACAATACATATGGGCCCGGTGTGGTGGCCTAGTGGCTGGGGTTCTCGCCTTAAACGCGCCCAGGATCCCATATGGGCACAGGTTCTAATCCCGGCAGCTCCACTTCCCATCCAGCTCCCGGCTTGTGGCCTGGGAAAGCGGTAGAGGACGGCCCAAAGCTTTGGGACCCTGCACCCGCATGGGAGACCCAGAGGAGGTTCCTGGCTTCGGATCAGCATAGCATCGGCCGTTGTGCTCACTTGGGGAGTGAATCATCAGACGGAAGATCTTCCTCTCTGTCTCTTCTCCTCTCTGTATATCTGACTTTGTAATAAAAAAAAAATAAATCTTAAAAAAAAAGAAACAATAGATTGTAAGTGTAAAAGTGTAAAAAGATATGCAACACAAAAATTCAACATAAGAAAATCAGAGTAGACATATAAGAACCAGATAAAATGGACTTTGAACAAAAATATTCCTGGAGATAGAGGGGTATTTTCTAATTATAGAAGGGTCACTCTGTCATGCAGATATAATAATTATAAACACATATGCATGTAACAACAGAAACTAAAATACATACATGAAGTAAAAACTGACAAAGGGAGAAATAATCAATGATATTTGCAAACTTCAGTGTCTCACCTTCAGTAGTAGACCTCTAGAGACAAGATTAACAAAGAAATAGAGTTGAGAAACATTAAGCCAGTTAGTTCTGAAAAATGACTATAAAACATTCCACTCAGTAATGGCACAATATATATGTTTTGCAAGTGTAACGGAGCATTCTACAGGATATGCCATATGCTAGACTACTAAATATATATAAATCTATATTCAAATATATGTATATGAATTTAGTCTATATTCAAACATATATTCAATATATATATTCAAAAGAGTAGAAATAATAAGCATGCTGATTGACCACAATGGAATGAAATTAGAAATTAATGACAAAAAGAAATTTATGGAAATAAAAACGTTGGAAGTTAAACAATATACTAATGTGTAGAAGAAGGACTCAGAAAGAAATTAGAAACTAATTTGAGGTTACTGAAAATGCAGACACAACACTTTATATTTTTTTATGAGAAATTAATTTTATTGGAAACGCAGATTGACAAGAAAAGGAGAGACAGAAAAATCCTGCACCTGCTGGTTCACTCCCCAAATGGCTGCAATGACCAGATCTGAGCTGATCTAAAGCCAGGAGCCAGGAGCGTTTTACAGACTTCCCAGAGACTTGGGCCATCCTTCACTGCCTTCCCTCGGGTCATTAGTAGGGAAGTTCATGGAAAGCAGAGCAACCGGGATTAGGGACTAGAACCAGTGTCGTATGGGATGCCGGTGTTTGCAGGCAGAGGATTAGCCAATTGAGCCATCGTGCTGGCCCCAAAGCATAGCTTTAGAAATCCTAACCAGAGCAATCAAGCAGGAACAAAAATAAAGGGCATCCAAATAATCGATGTTGCAAATGACATGCTCTTTCATAAAGAAAACCCCAAGATTCCATCAAAAATCTATTCGAACTAAAAAACCAAATATAGCCAAGTTTTTTTTTTTAAACCATGGAATACACAGAATTGTAATTTTAGATTAATGTTATCTTTTTAAAGATTTATTTTTATTATTTTTTCATTGAAAAGGCAGATATACAGAGAGGAGAGACAGAGAGGAAGATCTTCCATCCGATGATTCACTCCCCAAGTGAGCACAACGGGCCGATGCCATGCCGATCCGAAGCCAGGAGCCTCTTCCGGGTCTCCCACGCAGGTGCAGGGTCCCAAAGCTTTGGGCCGTCCTCGACTGCCCTCCCAGGCCACAGGCAGGGAGCTGGAAGGGAAGCGGGGCTGCCGGGATTAGAACCGGCGCCCATATGGGATCCCGGTCGTGCAAGGCGAGGACCTTTAACCACTTGCGCCACCGTGCCGGGCCCAGCCAAGTTTTTAAGATACAATCTCAGTCTACAGAACTCAGTGATGCTGGCTCTTTTCCAGCTGGAACATGGAGGGTGCAGCAGAGAAGAAAAGGGAGGTTCCTGCTGTGCCGGAAACCAAGAAAAAGTGAAGGAATTTAACAGAGCTGAAGATCAAGAGCCCGAGAAAGAAGTTAAACCAAAATGTGCTGCAAAAGCAAGAAGGAAGCTTCACTACGAAAAAGCCAAGCACTGCAAGTTGGAAAATACCTGGGAAGGCAAGAAAGCCGGCAACTTCCACACAACTGCAGAGCCCAACTCCTAACAGGCTTGCAGGTTCCTCACTGTTGTCTGTGGCTGCCTACTAAAGAGGGCTTCAATTCACATGCTGAGGTCTGTGAAACCACGGGACCTCAGTTAATGAGCTAATTTACAAGCAAAATCAGTAAGAAGTAAGAAGTGAAATGCCTTGACCGACAGCTTTGTCTGATCTCTTAGTACATGTCATCATCTGCCTAGAGGATCTGATTCAGGACATCTATGCTGGACTAAGACTCCTCAAGGAAACCAGAAATTCCTGCGGCTCTTCAAGCTGCCTTCTCCGCAGGGGGTGCATGAAGACAGATATCACCCATCACCCATTTTGTAGAGGGTGGAGATAATAGCAAAAAAAAAAAAAAAAAAAAAGGAAGACTGCAGACCCATAGGATGACTAGAAAGATGTACATTTGCATGTTCTCCATGGTGTTTTTGCAATCTGCTCAGGTAATAAACAGCAACTGGTCCCAAATCGAAGCGTGCCGTGTCGGTGATGTTTGTTAATCTGTCTTTACCTTCCTTAAACCACTGTGGTAAATTTTGGTGTGTGATGAAATTAAGACAGAACAACTAAGCCATCACATGCAAAATCAAGGGCCAATTTGTATTTTGGGGAAAATATCGCATAGATTTGTAAACATCTTTTCTCTAGGAAAAGGAGAATCTTATTTTTTCATCTTTGAATTTTTCTGGCTCAAGCTTGCTGATTCTTTTTTTTTTTTTCTAAGATGTATTTCTTTTTATTGCAAAGTCAGATGTACAGAGAAGAGGAAAGACAGAGAGGAAGATCTTCTGCCCGATGGTTCACTCCCCAAGTGACCGCAACAGACAGACCTGACAGACCTGCACTGAACTGAAACCAGGAACTTCTTTTAGGTTTCCCACATGGGTGCAGGGTCCCAAGGCTTTGGGCCGTCCTTGACTGCTTTCCCAGGCTACAAGCAGGGAGTTGGATGGGAAGTGGAGCTGCCGGGATTAGAATTATCAGCCATAATGGAAGGTGAGGTGCAAATGCGGGGACTTTAGCCGCTAGGCTATCGCGCCGGACCCAAGCTGGGCTGGCTCTAAGCAAGCCTGTCTTGATAGGCATTTGTGCATAATTTGTAGGTAAGGTAATAAAAGTTTCATTTACCAAAAAATAAGTTTAGTTGCTGAAACTGTATCATGGCCTTTGGCTTACCAGGAAGTTATTGTGTAAATTGTTGTTTTCGTTTTAATGTTTTTCTTTTTGCATCTTTTGCCCATATTTAGGCTGGTTGTTAGTAATTCAGTTACCTATGATGGATCTTACGAAAGAAGAATGAACAAAGTTGTGCCCACTGATGCAAATTATTCTGGAGCATTTTAAGGATTCTGAACAGTGTCATTAGTAAATAAAATTTCAACTAAAAAGTTTAGGTATTTTATAAATAACAGGCCAGCATATTTTTATGCATGATCTCACCCAGACTAATGAGCTGAGGAATTTTAAGTAGAGAATGTTACATGAAGTACATATAATGAAAGCAAAATTTTTGTGGTTCTCAAAAAAAGTGGTGTTATTATAGGCTAATTGTGAATTATTAGAAAAATAAATCAAGGAAGCAATTCCATTTCCAATAACTGCAAAAAATACATCAGGATAAATTTAAACAAACAGGTGAATTAGTTCTATAATGAAAACTATGAAACACTGAAATAATAGAAACTAATGTGGATACAAATGAAAGATATACTTTGTTCATGAATTATTAAGAATTAATATCATTAAAAATGTCCATCCACCCAAGACAATATTCCAGACTCAGTGTAATCCTTATTAAAATACCAATTACATCTTTCATAGAACCAGAACAAAAACACTATTCAAATTTGAACACACAAAAATCCCAAATATCCAAAGCAACTTTGAGAAAAAAAGAACAAAGCAGTAGGCATCACACACCTGCCTTTAAAACAGATTACAGGGGCCTTCATTGTGCTGTAATTTGTTAAGCTTCTGCCTGCAAATAGTGACATCCCAGATGGCCAGCGGTTCAAGTCCCAGAGGCTCTGCTTTCCATCCAGCTCCCTGCTAATGCATCTGGGCAAACAGTGTGAGATGGCCAGAGTGCTTGGCCCCCTAAGCTGTTACCCACTTGGCACATTTGAAAGAAGCTCCTGGTTCCTGCCTTCCGCCTGTTTCACACCTGGGGGTTGTATCCCCTCTGGGGAGTAAATCCGGGATGGGAAGAGCTCTCTCTGTAATTCTGAATTGGAAATAAATACATATTTTTTTAATTTATCAGAATTTCATAGTATCAGCATAAAAACCTAAACCAAAGAAAGAGAATAGAGCCTAGAAAGCATATCCATGCAGTTACATTAAATTGATCACTGACAAAAATGCTAAAAAAATGCATTTTAAAATGATGATTTTTTTTCTCAATAAATAGTACTGAGAAAATATACTATCCACATACAGAAGAATGAAATTAATAACTCCACCATCATATTTTCAATCCAACTTAAAATGGATTAAAAATCTAAGCCTAAAACCGAACAGTTTGAAACTACTAGAATAAAACATAGGAGAGGCATTTCAGGACATTGGATTGGGCAAGGACTTTCTGGATCATGCCCCAAAAGTAAAAATAGACAAATGGAACTTCATCACACTAAGAACTACTGAATAGCAAAGAGACAAATCACACAATGGGAAAATACATTTATAAGTCACAGATCTGACAAGGGGTTAATAACCAGAATAGTTAACGAACTCAAACAACTCAATAGCAAACAAACAAATAATCAAATTTAAAATAGGCAGGGCATTTAAGCAGACTTTTCTCTCAGGAACACATTAAAGCAGCCAATGAATACATGGGGAAAAAAATCAGAATCAGGGCTGCCACAGTGCCTCCATTGTGGAGCTAGTATTCCATATGGGTAACAACTCACATCCCGGCTCCTCCATCTCTCATCCCTCTCTCTGCCGATGGCCCTGCACGCTCATGGGAGATCCAGAGAAAGCTCCTGGCTCAGGTTTTGGATTCGCTCAGCTCCAGCCACTGTGGCCAAGCATTTGGGGAGTGAACCGATGGATGAAAGTACTCTCTTTGCATCTCTCCTCTCTGTAACTCTGCCTTTCAAATAAAAGTAAACATAAATCTTTAAAAGCATGCTCAGTATCACTCAACATCAGGGAAATGCAGATCAAAATTACAATGAGATAACGCCTCACTCCAGTTAAAATAGACTCTTACAAAAGAGATCATAAAGTGTCAGTATTGTGGTGCATCGCATTAAGCCTCCACCTGCAGGGCCAGCATCCCATATGAGCAGTGGTTCAAGTCCCAGCCACTCCACTTGTGATCCAGCTGCCTGTTGATGAGCCTGGGGAGGTAACAGAAAACGGTCCAAGTGCTTGGGCAGCTGCATCCACATGAGAGACCCAGAGGAGACTCCTGGCTGCAGGTCTCTGATCAGCCTAGCTCTGGCTGGTACAGCCATGTTGGGAGTGGTTGGAATGTGAATTAGTACAACCAGTACAGAAAACATTACAGAAGTTTCTTAAAAAGCTGAATGTAGAACTATCATACAATCTAGCAATCACACTAGTGCCTATTTATCCAAGGCAAATTATACCATTCCAGGAGAAATCTGCACTCTCATGTTAATACAGAACATCCACAAAGAGCCAAGATATGAAGCAATCTGAGTGTCTATTTCCTGATGAATAGATAAAAAAATGTGGTACACATACATGATGGAATACTACTCAGCCATAAAAAAGTATCACATCCCTGTCATTTGCAACAACATGGATGGAACTGGAGGTCAATCTGTTCAAACAAATATGCCGAGCACAGAAAGACAAGTACTGCATCCGCTCACTCACAGATAGGATGTAATAAAGGTAATCTCATAGCGGAGGCAAATGGTGATTGTCAGCAGCTAGGGACTGGAACAGGGAGGGAGAGTTGAGGAAAGACTGGTCGGTGGAGACTAAATATAGCTAGATAAGAATAATAAATCCTGGTGTTCTATTCCACAATAGGGGGCCCAGATAATGCTAACGCATTGTATGCTTCTGAGAGACAGAGAGAGGAAAAAAGGAAAGAAGGAAGTAAGGGAGAGAGGAGGGGACGGAGGGAGAAACGGAGGGAGAAAGGGAAGGAAGGAAGGAAGGAAGGAAGGAAGGAAGGAAGGAAGGAAGGAAGGAAGGAAAGAAGGAAGGAAGGAAAGAAGGAAGGAATCCGGGGCCAGAGCAATGACTCAACAAGCTAATCCCCTTCAAGCACTGGCATCCCATTATGGTCACTGGTTCGCATCCCAGCTGACTCACTTCCCATCCAGCTCCCCGCTTGTGACCTGAGAAACAAAAGGAGGATGGCCCAAAGCCTTGAAACCCTGCAACCATTTGGTAGACCAGAAAAAGCTCCTGGCTCCTGGTTTTGGAACAGCTCGGTTCTGGCCGTTGTGGTAATTTGCAGAGTGAACCAGAGGATGGAAGATCCCTCCTCCTTTCTGTAAATTTGCCTTTCTAAATAAGTCTGAAAAAATAAAATAAAAGAGGGGTGGCTGTTGACCACTACTTAAGGTGCCCATATTCCAAGCTGGATTCAAGTCCCACATCCACTTCACTGTCTGAATGTTTTCACCATAACGAAATGCTAATGCCTGATGTGGTAGATTTGTTTACACTGATTGTAAATTATTTAGTATGTACATGTTTAAAAACATCTTGTGCTACCCCATAAAAATGTACAACTTTTTTATGTGTCAAGTAAGACATCAGGAGCAGGCATTTGCACTCCAGCTCTCTGGTTTCAGTCTGGCCCAGGCTTATTTGTTGTGGGCATCTGGGTTACCAGCCAGTGGATGGTCTTACTCTCTCCCCCTCCACTTGGGAAATAAAATGTAAATTTGAGATTGGAGCCGTAATATAGTAGATTAAGCTGCCAATTGCAGCACCAACATGCCAAATAGACTCCACTTTGATTTTCGTTTGCTCCGCTTTCAATCCAGCTCCCTGCTAACATGCCTGGCAAAACAGCAGAAAATGGCCCAAGTGCTTGGACCACTGCCCGCCATGTGGGACTCCCTAGTTCCTGGCTTCAGCCTGGTGGGGCCTTGGTTATTGTAATAATCATTTAGAGCATGAACCAGAAGTTGGAAGACTTTCTCTCTCTTTTTCTTTCTGCACAATTCTGCCTTTCAAATAAATAAGTACACTTAAAAACAGAACAAAGTCAATGAAACAAAAAAAACCCTGGTTCTGTGAAAAGGTCAATAAAATCGACACCCGTTTATGTGGATTGATTGAGAAAGGAGTAGAGAAGACACAAATTACTCAAACCAGAAATGAATGAGGAGGCATGGATGTTCTCCTCACAGAAATAAAAGATGGTAAAGAAATAAGAACAACTGTATGGTAAGATGTTACATAATTTAGAGGAAATGGAAATATTCTTGGAAAGATATAAACTAGCAAAGTGGACTCTGGAAAAAAATTAAAATGTGGATAGATTCATACCTAGTCAGGAAATGGAATCAGTAATGAAAACCCTCCCAACACAGAACAGCCCAGGACCAGATGGCTTCCCTGGCAAATTCTCACATTTATAGAACAGTGAACACCAATCCTCCTCAAACTCTTTCGAAAAATGGACGAGGAACAAACAATTCTTAACTCATTCTATAAATCCAGAATTATTCTGATGCCAAAGCCAGACAAGGATGCAACAGGAAAAGATAGCACAGCTCTTCCTTAGGCTTACTGACGCCGAAAGCCTGGACACAATGCTATCCAAAGCCGGCAACATAGAAAAAGAATTACACATCGTGACTAAATGGGATTGATCTCAAGAACACAAAATTTGATTGGCATCTGTACATCAATCAAAGTAATAATATACCAAACTGAGGGGATAAAAGGAAAAAAGTCTCTTCAAATGATCTTTAAGTTGGACAAGGGCAATGGGACCTGAAAAGATTATACAAAGGAACTATTTGAGACTTTAAACAGTTTTTATTTGATTTGATGATTTAAGAATCATTTTAATAATCATAAAAGTGGTACTTGGTTAATGCTGGGAATTTGGGAAACACAGAAAAAGTGTGAATAGAACACAATTTAAAAGTAGCTTCTTCAAGACATTTTTTCCTGAAGTCTCATAATTCATTTTTCTAATATTGAGTGAACAAAATTGCTCAAACCCAGACCAGAAACTTAAGGACCTATCAGAGTGTACAAAATTCACAAGTAAGCAAAATCCAGGCTCTGCCTTTTAGGGTATTCATGTCTAAGTTCAGATATTTTATTTCAGTTTCTCTGAAATGGTAGCCAATAGCCCTGCTTGCATCAGAATTGCCTGGGACAACATATTTGAATACGCAGTCTTCTAAATCTTATAGAAGACCTACTCAATGGAAATCTTTGTTGGTAGGCCACATAATTTGCCTTTAAACACACTTCTTATGTGATTCTTTCATACATTATAGTTTGGGAACCATTTTGAAAACAGGTTTTTGTGTTGGTAAAAATGTTGGTTTGGTAATGTGGATGTGGGTACTTTAAAAACACTTGGGGCCTGGCACAATAGTCCAGTGGCTAAATCTTTGCTTTGTATCCACTAAGATCGCATATGGGTGCCGGTTTGTGTCCCAGCTGCTCCACTTCCCTTCCAACTCCCTGCTTGTGGCCTGGGAAAGCAGTAGAGGATGACCCAAAGCCTTGGGACCCTGCATCCACGTGGGAGACCTGGAAGAAGCTCCTGGCTCCTAGCTTCAGATTGGCTCAGCTCCAGCCACTGCAGCCACTTAGGGAGTAAACCAGTAGACTGAAGATCTTTCTGTCTCTCCTTCTTCTGTATATCTGCCTTTCCAATAAAACATATATATATAAATCTTAAAAAGTAAAAAAATCAATAAAACACACGGGGGAAGAAACTAGAACTCATGCTCATTGGTGGTGAAGTGTGGAATGGTGCCATTGCTACAGAAACAGTGTTAGAGTTCTTCAAAAATTAAATATAAAATGACCATATGATCTCCAATCCTTCTGGAATATACCCAGAAGAGCTGGAAGCAAGGAGTTGAAGAGATACTGTACGTGTTCATCAGAGCATTATTCATAATAGAGTAGAAGCAGCCCTAATGTCCATCAAAGAATAAATGGCGAACAAAATGTAGTATGCATGCAATACTGTTCAGCCTAAAAGGAAAGGAAATTGTGACACATGCTACATGACAGATCTTAAAGATATTATGCTAAGTGACAGGAGTCAGACACAAAAAGACAAATACTGCATGATTCCACTGATTTATCTAGTTTTTAGTCAAATTTGAACAAATCCATATAGATTGATAAAACAGTGTTAGCAAGAATTGCAAGTCACTGAAAGTTGGGAGTTGCTGTGTTGCTGATATTTAATGGATACGGAGTTTCATTGGAAAACATGGAAAGTTCTGGAAATGGATAATAGTGACAGATGCACAACAGTGTCATTACTACAGAATTATGCTATACTTAAAACTAAAATGATAAATATGGTTATGTACATATGATTCAAAATCTCTCTCTCTCTCACACACACACAACCTGAGATCAGCTCCTTTGGTGTGTCTGAAATGGGGCTGCTATCATCAGGGAACAACCCCAGCAGTGTGAGCCAGGTTCAATCCCCACTGCAGAAGGGTAATTCACTAAGTGTCTTGCAGCTAGACTTACCAGAAGACAACCACTTCCAATTTGCTTCTGGGTGCAATTTAAAGCTTTCATTTGAAGCTGCACATCTAGATTTGGTTAGTGAAAAATTACCAGTGTCTCTGATTGGCCCAGCATGATCAGGAATTATAGCCCTGAGCACAAAGCAGAAACAAAAGCCAGCAAAATGATGATTAATAAGTTAGTTGTGGTACAGGGTGTCTTTCTTGCCTACAAAGCATTTAACCCCCCATGTACACAACTCACTCCTTTTAAAGAAAAACTTTGAAATCTGAGGCTGTTTAAGATTTGTTTTAAAACCCTACGGGGTTTAACAAACTACCAAATATGGCTTTTGATAGTCCTGCCTTGGTGGTATTTGCAACAGTCTCTAACCCTGCCTGATATAGTATGCCGATTGTAAATTAAAAGAGTGGAAATTTACAGCATATTCTTGTTATTGTACAGAACAAACTAGTTATATACGCAGACGGGAGGTCTTCCATCTTCAATTGTCTCTGATGCAGCTTATACAAAATAATCTTTGCTTTGTTAACTAAATACCACTTTGTAATTGAAAAAAAAAATTACAGCTCTTTTGTTGACATTCTGAATGCTTTTAAATAAACACATTTTTTTTTCATTAAAGAAAAGAGTCCTCTCTTTTCCTGGAGATTGAAAACCTCAGTTAATAATTATGTAAGGTTGCAAACACGTCTTCCAACTGAAGCACTCTGGATTTTAAAAGCCAAATGCTGTTCTCAGGGCATCGTTGGTTGCTGCCAATCCATATATTCATTCTTTACTGTTGGAAAACTGACCAATTTCACTACATAAAACGGGCAGATTCAAATGGTTTGCAAGCTATTTAGAGGCAATTTTTGACAAGTGTAGGCTGTTTTAGCAAAAAGCTTGGGAAGGCTGAAGGCAGAGTCATTGGGGAAGTTTCCAAACTCAATAAGCCATAATGCAATCTCACAAATAGGATTGTTTAAAAATATCTGAGCTATGGCTTTCTAAAACTTGACTTTCTTTTTAAATACAGGGAGTTAGCAAGTGACAAGATGGTGGCACACTGCCTTTAAGGAAATGACACGAATTTGTTTGGTTTTCAGAAGCTGCCCTTGTCTCAAAATTTGCTGACTCATAGTCCCCTGCTCCAGCTGTGCTGCAGACCAAACCCCTGAGGCGCACATCAAGACTGCCCCAGGGCAAAGCGTTCTCACCACATCACTACCTGAAGTCAATGCAGACACACAGAAAGGTACTGATTGCAGTAGGAACCAGTCATGACTTGTACAGACCCCTTTCCTTGTCTTTATCTTTCATTTTTTTTACAAAACAGGACCAAAGAAAGTGCATCAAGATTTTCTTTTTTTTTTTTAATTTATTTTTATTATTTTTTTTATTGGAAAGGCAGATATACAGAGAGGAGAGACAGAGAGGAAGATCTTCCATCCAATGATTCACTCCCCAAGTGAGAGCAATGGCTGGAGCTGAGCCAATTAGAAGCCAGGGGCCAGGAGCTTCTTCCAGGTCTCCCATGCGAGTGCAGGGTCCCAAGGCTTTGGGCTGTCCTCTATTGCTTTCCCAGGCCACAAGCAGGGAGCTGGAAGGGAAGTGGGGCTGTCGGGATTAGAATAGGCACCCATATGGGATCCTGGCGCTCAAGATGAGGACTTTGGCTGCTAGGCCACGCCGCCGGGCCTTCTCTTTGTTCTTTTTTGGAAAAAAATAAAACCAAAACTCAAAGAGATGTTGAATTTTTCTCCTTTTCAGTGGACAATCTTCTAAGACCTTCCCTAGGAAGCTACTCAAGCCAGTTGCATGAGCTGTTATAGTCGCGAACACTGACGTGATTGTGAATACTCGTGTTTGTAATATGGCAATGACCCTCTTGATAACGTATGCAATAGCAAGGGTAATGTTTGTGTTAAACAGAGACTCTAAGCTCATTCAGAATTCCCTCCTCACATCTGCCTATGTTGAGAGTTGATTCGCTGTTGCTGTTTGCGCTCCACCAAGTCGCCAAGGGCCTTGACAACACCTGCCCACCCTTCCCTAAAGATTGGCTGTTCTGTCGGAGTTTGCCTCAAATTCTGGTAACTACAGCTTTATAAATCACCCCTACGTGCACCTGAAAGACCTTGATTAGTGGATTCAAGTTAGGAAAATACTCGGGTTTGTCTGTTGCTCGTCTCCAAGGCTCCCGGCTCCCGCTCTCACCAGCCAAACAAAAAGAAGCTACCAAGCAGCACGCTTCCCGGTGGGTGCTGTACCCAGTTCCAGGAAAGCAGTTAGGCCTGCGCATTCTCCGCTTCATGATGAACCTTGATGATTTGAACCGGCTTTTTTGTGACCGATGGAAAGCTGAAAAACAGCTTCGCAAATAGATCGTGCCTTAACTCCTGCAGCCTGTGTCAATATGCTTCATTCCCGGGCAACAGGAATTTTGCATGTGAGATTAAGTTACGGACCTTAAGTGCGGTTCCTAACACGTCAAACTGAGCCCAATCTAATCGCACAGGCTCTCAGAATCAGAAAGCTTGCTTGGGCCAGAAGCAAAAGAGAAATGCAACTTGAAAGAGTCAGAGAGGTTTGGCGTTAGATGAAGCCGATCTGCCATTGCCAGGGGGGCCATGTGGAAAGCACGAGAAGGAAGGCAGGCCATCTCAAGGAGGAGAGACCCACTTCCAACTGGGACCTTGGCCTTGCTCTCACAAGGAAGCAAATTAGTCAACATTCTGATCGGCTTTGGAGCTGGATCTTTTCCCTGATGCTTCTGAAAGGTCCTGCCAAAATTTAACTGTAGCATGGCAAGATCCTTAGTGGAAGACCCAGCTGAGCCATGTTGTCCCCAGACTTTTGACCTATGTAGCTGTGTGCTAATAATAAGTAGATGTTGTTAAGACACAAACTTGTGGAGTTCAGTTGTTGCAGCAATAGAAACTAACATGTAGTCTATAGTCACGCCACGGAGGAAGTTCACTTTACAATTTCGTTATTAGGTTAAGATTACAGTTTTCTGCAATTCAAGAATATTTATATATGAATCATGATATTACCATTGGTCTAGAAAGTTCCAAAATGAAACAATTATTACAATACTATAAACCGAATAAAATGAAAATTGATGGTATGTAAACTTCCTACTTCTAGTATTATTCATTTAGAAGATTGCGGCTATTTTGCGTTTCACATTTAACATAATTTTAAAAGGAAAGAAGATAATCTTACATAAAAGCTAGAGCATATTCTAATGCATGGACTCTATACACAGCAGTCTTTGTGGGCAAACAGAGTGAGTATGTAAAGCTACTTCAAAACGACTCTGATAGGTCAACCAAAAACATGCAGAAGCTTTAGATTCCAATTGTCCGAAGTGCTGGTTTTGCTAATTCACATTCCAACAAAGTCGGGGCCTATTGAAGTACAATTCAGGCCAGGTAAAAATTAATATGGGCCCAGTGCGATAGCCTAGTGGCTGAAGTCCCCAACTTGTCCACGCCAGGATCCATATGGGCACTGGTTCATATTCTGGCGGCCTCACTTCCCATCCAGCTCCATGCTCAAGACCTGGGAAAGCAGTCGAGGACGGCCCAAAGCCTTGAGACCCTGCACTCGCGTGGGAGACCCGGAAGAAGCTCCTGGCTGCTGGCTTCTAATTGGCTCAGCTCCAGCCGTTGCGGCCACTTGGGGAGTGAACCAGCAGATGGAAAATCTTCCTCTCTGTCTCTCCTCCTCCTCTCTGTATGTCTGCCTTTCCAACAAAAAACTAAAATCAATCTTTAAAAAAATCAATAAAAAATTTAAAAAGTGGGCCCGGCGCAGTGGCTCAGTGGTTAAGGTCCTCGCCTTGCACGCCCGGATCCCATATGGGTTCCGGTTCTATCCCGGTGGCCCCGCTTCCCTTCCAGCTCCCTGCCTGTGGCCTGGGAAAGCAGTCGAGGACGGCCCAAAGCTTTGGGACCCTGCACCCGCGTGGGAGACCCTGAAGAGGCTCCTGGCTTCGGATCAGCATAGCATCGACCATTGCGCTCACTTGGGGAGTGAATCATCGGATGGAAGATCTTCCTCTCTGTCTCTCCTCTCTGTATATCTGCCTTTCCAATAAAAATAAATAAATCTTTAAAAAAAAAAATAAATAAATAAAAAAAGTTTCTGTCTCTTTCTGTTGCTATGCCCCAATAAATAAATACTTTTGAAAAAAAAAATTAAGAGACTGAGTTCTTAAGACAGATTCCCAGAAATGAAAAGCAGCCAGAGTTTTGCAAGCAGCCTATTTCCGAGGTCAATACATTGAGTGTGTCTATCTTTTTAAATCATCATCTTCTTGCTGCACACTTTGATGTGGTCAAAGCAAAGACGCCACCAAAAAATACATCAAAGTTACCGTACCGAGTGCAGCACAGGCTGTGGGTGGCCCGGACCCACAGGCACGTCCTTGTCATTACTAGTAATTGCTTCTCATCGCTGGGCGCTTGCCTGACATGGTGAGATCATTTGGGAAATAAAAATGGCTTGCACACTCACATATAGAAGCATATTTTTTTTCTGAGATGTGCTATTTTTAGGACGTTCGGTATATCCACATTGTGACCAAACTCGTGTCTCAGGCAGATATGAAAAACGACAACCAGTTGTCTACATTTTTTTTTTTTTTACCGGAACATACCAGCTGATGTTTCCTGTCGCAGAAGTCACATTAAAGTATAAAATATTAAAATAGGTGTGCCTGTGAATAGTGTAATTAAAACTGATACAGGACTCCATTGTAAATGATAAACAACTCCAGGGAGTCCCAGTGAGGATAGCAAAGATGGATGTGTTCGGCCAAATCATGACGTCAGGTGCAACAGGCAATTCTATAATTGTTAGTTACTTTGAATGATTTTTGTACCAGACTTCCAACTTTCGACTGCTTTCCGTCCCTGCTCTGCTCATTAGCTGTTGGAAGACTAGTAAGGCAGCAGTTACAGAAGCCCACTGCATTACAAAGGGAACCAGCCATTTTACCGTGGAGGAACATACAGCTCATCTGCTTAACTGAAGAGCGGAAAGGGACATTATCCGCGATGGGACATATTACCTCCTAACCCTGAGCACGCCACACCCTTGCGCCTCTGGGATCACTGCCAAGTTTCTACAAGCTGAAATCCAGTGAACGGAAGTAGACAAATTCAAATCCAGGCACATTCTACTAAATAACTGACCTGTGTTAATTTGCAAAGTTAAGGTCATAAGACACAAAGAAACATTGGAAAAATTGTCCCATGATTGTAAAGAGTGTAGAGGATCAGACTGCTCAATGTGAGCAACATCCAAGGTTAAAGGGGGGGAATGCTGCTATAAACAACATTATTGGGACAGCTGGGAAATTTGAGGACGAACTGTATACCAGATCACAGGATTGTAGCAATTTTACATTTTTTGAATTTGATGATTTGACCGATTGTGAAAGAAAACACCCCGTTTTCCAGCATTCATACACTTGGAAGCACTGAGAGAGGAAAAGGACACAAAGTCTGTGAGCTGATGGCAAATGGCCTAGAAAATGAAGAGCAGTAACAACAAAGAATAGGATATAAAAACACATGCATACATGTGCACATCCACGCTCACGCAGTCACCACGTGGTAACGATCAGTAAATAGGAGGTATTTACCTAAGATTCTCAAACCATTTTTCTAAAGGAACCTCACGTGTAAAATGAGTTGACTTCAAAGTAAAAAAGTTGGAACAAAAGATAAACCGGAAAGGGGGCCCTCCGCAGTAGAGCAAGAAGGTTAAGCCACTGCTCGCAGCATGAACATCGCAGATCACAATGCTCACTCGAATGTGGGCGACTCTGCCTCTAACCCAGCGCCCTGCTAAGGCACCTGGGAAAGCAGCAGAGGTCAGCCCAAGTGCTTGCGGCTCTGCCACCCACGTGGAACACCTGGAATGAAGCGTTGGGCTCCTGGCTGCACCTGGCCCAGGCCCGGCTGGGAATCAGCAGAGAGAAGCTATCTGTCTCTGTCTCTCCCTCTCTCATGCTCTTGCAAGTAAACACACCATTTTTAAAAAGATAAGTCTCACCTGGTATTTGCAATAAATGGGAGACCCCAGCTTGATGTCCTGCCCCCATCCAAGTTGAATTGTGCAAAGCCTTTTGGTTAGATCTGTTCACAGATTTCAGCTCCTGCCAGTGCCAAGTTCGTGTCCCTGTCTTCCTTGTTTTCTCAGTAACTGTGTGCAAGAGATGTCAGTAGAAGCAAAGATCTCATAGGGCTGAATGATTGACAAGGAGAGAAACGTACAGCTCCCCAAAGCAACCCAGAGGGACTGAAAACAGACAGACAGCTTACACCCTGCTTAGGCTCCAGGCTTGGTCTTGCTTTTGAGTAGAGCTGACCTAGAAATGAGATGTAATCGTGGGCATTAGACCCATCCACCCCTCAGAAATTACCCTGTACGAAACTTTTCTTGAAGAAACTTGGGCAACTCGAATCTCTCTCTCCAGTATTTGTATTATTATTGCAGAAATATAACAATGTCAGCACTATAAAATTAAATTCTACTTATTTAGATAAGGGAAAAGGTAATGTCATTTCACTTTTTCAACAATTCTGCTTTTAATAGTGTATCTTAAAATAATTTCTTCCTTAAAAAGGAAAATGTGAAATGTACATTCATAAAATTTTGAATAGAACTTTCTATTATACAACCCACATCTCAATTATTGTCAACGAATGTGCACAGTCTAGATAGCGTATTCAAGGTTGGAAAAAATAGAATATGCTGGAGAAATACATTACACCTTCAGACTTCAATTTTCCTTCAATGTATTTATAACAGGTAGAACTAGCCAATAACAATAAGATATGAAGCTATAGAGAGGAATCCAAACCCCTCCGCCTGCCTGGTCCCCACCCTCATGATGCTCCAGGGATGGGCCATCATTGCCTTCAGGGATAGAGAAAGAAGATACACAAACTCTATTCTGATTGCACGAGAGATTGCTAATCCCCAAGACAACAATCGTCACACGGCTATACTACAAAATCTAGAGACGACAGGCCAAAGAGTCAGAAGCAATTCTTCAACATCCTAAAACATCAGCACTTCTGGGGGAAGTTCTGTAGAATCCCTGGTCTAAAGACAGTCAGATTCCTTCTAAATCATCTTTTCAGGCACAGATGATTGGCCTAAATGATTATGTTCTGACCCCATCAGAACATAATCAGAGTGCTGGGAGTTGACACTTCCCTCCATTCCTGACTCCTGGGGAGTGAGCCAGCACATGGAGCTCTCTTTTCTCTCTCTTCTTCTCTCTCTTTGTAATTCTGATTTTCAAATACGTCAATAAATCATTCAGATTCAGTTTGTGATGAATACCCTCCATGTTCCTTCAGTTGTCTTTCATCCAGTAAGTCCCTGGAGTTTTACTTCCATATTTGCTTTTGTTTTTGCATGATATTATTGCATGATTTTTGACAAATCCAAGCTTTGTCAAACATGTGATAAGGGCTTTGGGTAGGAGTGGGGGGCAGAATACCTGAGCCTCCGAGTAGATTTACAAGGCATTAGAATGGCAACTTCTCAGTTGTATCTGGGGAACCAGCTTTAGCTATGACCTGAAACAAGCTCTCTAAACACTTTGAGGACCTGGTGTGGTAGCCTAGTGGCTAAAGTCCTCACCTCGCATGTGCCAGGATCCTATATGGCATCGGTTCTAATCCTGGTGGCCCCACTTCCCATCCAGCTCCCTGCCTGTGGCCTGGGAAAGTATTTGAGCATGGCCCAAAGCCTTGGGACACTGCACCCGCGTGGGAGACCAGGAAGCTCCTGGCTCCTGACTTCAGAACAGCTGGACTCCCGCTGTTGCGCTCACTTAGGAGTGAATCCGCAGATGGAACATCTTCCCCTCTGTCCTCCTCTCTGTATATCTGACTTTACAATAAAAAACTAAAATCAATCTTTAAAAAGAAAAAAACACTTTGAGCAGCCTGCACGATGGTTCAACTGAACAATTCTCCCCTTTTGAATGCCAGCATCCCATGTAGAGGCCGGTTCTAATCCTGGCAGCCCTGCTTCCCATCCAGCTCCCTGCTTGTGGTCTGGGAAAGCAGTGGAGGACGGCCCAAAGCCGTCCTTGCACCCGCATGGCAGACCTGGAAGAGACTTCTGGCACATGACTTCAGACTAGTTGGCTCATTTCTGGCTACTGCGGCCACTTGGGGAGTGAACCAGCAGATGGAAGCTGTCCTTCCAATGAAAATAAATTCATCTTTTTTCTTTGCTGTCATTTGCATATTTATTTTTATATGCTGGTAATTCACATGATCTGTGTGTATTGCTTTTTTTTTTAATTACATTGTATTATGTGACACAGTTCTATAGGCACTGGGATTGCCCCCACCCCTCTCCCAACCCTCCCAAAACAAATTCATCTTTTAAAAAAAAAAACTCATAAGATTTATTTGAAAGGCAGAATGACAGAGGAACAGAGTGAAGGAGAGATCTTCCATCTACTGATTCACTCCCCGGATGTTCACAGCAGCCAGGAATGGAGCCAGAACTCCACCCAGGCCTTCCTTCTATAGGCAGGAACCTATACAAGTGTGTGGCTTAAGGCACTTTACCAGGAATCGATTAGAAGCCAAGGTAAGACTAAATTCCAGGCGGTTGGAATCATAATGCAGCTTAACCCACTGTGAAACAACCGCTGTGCCCTTCCGCATCCTTTCTCATCTCCCGCTTTCTATGACTATGTGTCTAAGAGATGAATTTTGTGCATTTTTCTCAGATTTTTCCCTCCAGTTCACTAGTTCTGTTTTTAGATCTAATCTCAATCATCCACTCATTATATAATTTCAGCGATTCTATTTTTCATTTCCAGAAGCAGTATTTAAACCTTTTGCTCAAATGTCTATTCTCTATGTATACTTTTATGTAGTTTTTATGTTCCTTGTTGATATTTGTACATTGATTTTTTTTTTTTTAACAATTTAACTAGTAACTCTAAATTGCCTTTGGGGAAAAGATTGGATGATCGTAGAATATGGTTGGAAATAAGACTGTTGAATGCATGTTTTAATATCTTCTCACATATCTGGAATAAATCAATAAAATTACATTCCAAACAGGGGCCAGCACTGTGGCATAGCACGTTAAGACACTATGCGTGATGCAAGCATCCGATATTGGAGTGATGGTTCCGGTATCAGTTGCTTCCCTTCTGATCTAGCTAAAGCACCTGGGAAGGCAGTGGAAGATGGCCCAGGAATTTGGACCCCTGCCATTCACGTGGAAGATCAGGATGGAGATGCTGGCTCATGGCTACTGCCTGGCCCAGCCCTTGTTGTTGCATCCATTTGGGAAGTAAACCTGCAGAACATTTAGTTGGAAAATGTCTCTTTCTATTGTACTGCTTTGCAAATAAATACATAAATCCTGAAAAATCCTGCTATTAAAAAGCTTAAAACAACTTTAAAAATATACTAATTTCGCAATTTCAATGGGACGCATTCAATG
The DNA here is from genome assembly GCF_017591425.1 of Ochotona curzoniae. NCBI lineage: Eukaryota > Metazoa > Chordata > Mammalia > Lagomorpha > Ochotonidae > Ochotona > Ochotona curzoniae. The sequence goes on along the minus strand of NW_024465023.1, from coordinate 11,032,585 downwards.
CCTAAAATGCAAAAGGGTGTATTTCTGTAGGGTTTTTATTTCTGCTGAGTTGACTTTTCGGTGACTGGCTTCTTTTTAACATTTTCTAGTTTCATATTGGCTTCCGCTTGGGTGAACTTCATCTGAAGATGTCCTGAGGAATCCTGTTTGTGGGTCAAGCTCCTTGAAAGGGCAATTCCAGTATTTTCTTTCAAGCACCCTGGGATGTTATGTCCCTGGCACCACTTAATTAGACTTCTTGGGTTTCATGGCCACTGTGGCTCTGATGTTTATATCCTTTCCCAAAACTCATGGGAAAACTTAATCCCCAAGCAAAGTGATATTAAGAGGTTGAAGATGTAGGAAGTCATTAGACAATGAGGGCCTGGTATAGTCCTATACGTCCTATACAAGGACATCAAGGTACAAGCTCACCTCTTCTGGCTCTTCTGTAGGAATGCATAGTGCTCATCTCCCACCGAAGCTCTTAGCAACAGGGCATCAGTGTGGAGAGCAGCCCTCATCAGACACCAAACTTGTGAGCACCTTGACCTTGACTTCTCAGAAGTGTAATAAAACAAAACAAAACAAAGCCAGTTGGGTGTGATATTTTGCTATGGTGGCACAGAGTAAGCCCACAGGTGGTGCCATTTGAATTCTAGCCACACAGGAAGGCAGCCTTAGAGTTGTCAATTTTCAAGGGAGGCTTTTTCTCCCCTGTCCAGCTACAGGAAAAAACTCAGACAAGACCCATTTTCTTCCCTTGAGGCCAGCAGATGGGCTCTTGGGCCCACGGTTTCACCAGGCTGTAGTTCTTGACTTCATGGAAAGCTGCAGTTCCAAGCAATCACCACCAGCACTCCCACACCCACACACCAGCAGACTGGCTCTGATGTGAGTGCTCAGCCTTGTTCTCTGTGTCCCTGCGCAGGTAATAAAAACCAGACTTCCATGCTCACAACACTGGCAATTACAAGTGGTTATTTGGCTTCTTTTCTCTGTTTCTTTTTGGAAACTTCCTTCACTTTCTTGAGACCTTGCATTTTACCCATGATTTATGGATACCATGTTACGCAAGGTCCAATTAGACTAGACAGTCTTTTCATATCATCCAAAGCAGAAAACTCACATTCCTTTATTTTTTATAATAACTCTACAAATTCACAACTAGGCTTCCCACTTTCTCACTGGGAGGTAAACATTCAGACTAGACAAGCACCAGACACTGAAATATTAGTTGGCACCAAAGTTCATGGTTGTTGGAACACTGTATTGCCTCACAGTATCCTCTGAATTTTGGTGCATTTTTCTTCGTTTAGAATATGTTCAGAATATCTAACACTAGAAAAATACAAAATAACTCTAAAAACGGACTAAATATTGAACAAAAAAAATTCCTCAGTTACAAACTGTTAAATCTCTTGTCAAAGCCTAATAAGTAAGCCAAGGTCATGCGCTGTATGTGTCAAGTACCATGTGGGGTTGTCTTGATTTTTTTCTCTGCATAAGCAATAAATAATGCCTGAGCCAAAGATTATCATAACTTTCCATTTCCTTGATTATGTCGTGCTTCCTCTATCCCTATGAGCCCGTCATTTTCTCTACTAATCTCTCTCCAGGTTGCCACTCGCTCTAAATAGTGGTAATAAATATGATTGGGTTCCTGCTACACTTTTGGCAAGCTGGAAAGTCTTCTTGGACACGGTAGACAGAGCCCATATCTGTCTAGGTTGTTGATTAGAAAAGCACACTGGAGGACATGTAAGCCTTAATGAAGTCTGAATAGATTTCATCTATTGCTTCCCCAGGATCAGCATGACATGGCACTGATAACAGAAAACAGAACCAGTCTGGCACATTGGCTCACCATGGGATCATAATGCCAGTCACACACTAATGTATGCTTTCTTAACAGCTGGAAAATTGATTGCTTCATAATTTGTTCTTGTAATTTCCCCAAGTGTCTAGGTGTTCATAATTACTTAGTTTATCCCCCCGTTTATTACTTTAAAACACACACACACACACACACACACACACACACACACACACACACAGAGTCAATTTGCCCTTTCCCAGACTATAAGCATTCTTCTGGACTTGAACTTCGGGGCCTGAAATAAAATTCACCAAAACCTTAAGTTCTCTGAGACACATATTATCAAGTCTTGTTCATTCTATTTTGTACTGGATCCTCAATATCAGTTAACCTGCACTTACAAGGATTCGTGAAAGAGTGGACTCATCTAAGAATCTGTCCAAGGAGCTTTAGTCCAGAAAGTGTTTATTCGTTCATTCGCATAGGCATGACCTGCCCTCGCTCACGCACGAGTATTTGTTGAGTGTCTGCACTGTGTTAGGCATTGTTTTAGTTGCTGGGGAAGCAGTGGTAATCTTTTTAGACAAGGTCCCCGGTCTTGGGCAGGAAGTGCTCTAACGCGTCAGTTAAACAAACAAACAACCGAACAATTTCAGAAGGTTATAAGTGCCATGAAGTATTTATAACAGGTGATAAATACAGAGTGACGGGGTTGGGGTGGAGTGCTACTTTAAATAGTTTCTCAGGGAAGTTAGCCAAGAAAGTCTTCAGAATCTGGGCCACTGCTCTTTCTGATTCTTTGCCCACCTCACTGGCTGCTTTTGTTCAGCCTTCTATGATTACTTTATCTTTCTGACTTTCAAATATCGGAATACTTTTCCTTTTTTCTACCCTCACTCCCTAAGTGATCTTATCCAGTCGCTTGGTTTTATTTAATTTTGTAAAAATTTTTCTTTAAAAGTCAGAGTTACACAGAGAAAGAGAGATCTTCCATTCGGCAGTTTACTCTCCCAGATGGCAACATTGGACAGTGCTGGGCCAAGGTGGAGCCAGGAGCAAGGAGCTTCTTCCAGGTCTCCCATGTGAGTGACAGAGATTCAAACATTTGGACTATCTTCTGCTGTTTTCCCCAGCCCATTAGTAGAGTGCTTAACTGAAAGTGGAGCAACACGAATCGCAACCAGTACCCATATGGGATGCTGGCATTGCACATTGGAACTTTACTTAAGGTGCCACATTGCTGGCCCCCAGTGCCTTGGTTTAAATATGCTCTGTACTTCCTCTTTAAGTGAACAAAGTATGTACAGTATGTACTAACATAGGACTAAAAGATAAGGTGGAATACAAAAAAAAAATATATGTGTGCTCTCAAGAACTGTGCAGGACCTGAAATTTTTCTCTATGTGCAACCTAACAAGTTAGCCTATCGCAGTTTTATGGCTGCTGGCAGAAGACAGAAAATTCTTGGGTCAGAAGCGTTGGCATTGACACTTGAGCTACATGTCCAATGCCCAACCCCCAGGATGATATGAGGAGGATCAGGTGATGCTTGCAAGTGCAGTGAGTTGCAGTACAGGAAAAGCACCCTGAGCTTAAGGAATCTAAATCATTTATGAAGAGCCAAAACATGCTTACCCTACTCTCCAAGGAGAGACACCATCTCCACCTGCCAAGGCTACTGGCTACATGCACATTTTTGAAGACATCATTGGAAAAAAAAAAAAATTGCCAATGATTTTGTCCACAACATGTGCAGAAATAGGAGAGGATCTCAAAGAATTATCTCCAAACACATGTATGTTTACATTTTTAATAGAAGGATAGACAAAAATATTTTTTTAAGTTATATATAGATCCCCAGCTCTAGGCAACTGCCTAGGTTATCTTTTGCCTAGGCAAGTGTTAATACTGCTGGGAGAAAAGCCATGGATAGCTGGCAGCCATTCTGGACTGGTCAATGCCAAATTTGTGTTGGCTATACCAGTATGTTACCATAGTTTCCTATATTTTTTAAAAAGATTTATTTTTTTATTTTTATTGGAAAGTCAGATATACAGAGAGGAGGAGAAACAAAGAGGAAGATCTTCCATCCATTGAGTCACTCCTCAAGTGGCTAAGAACTAAGCCAATCCAAAGCCTGGAGCCAGGAGCTTCTTCAATCTCCCATGCGGGTACAGGATCCTGAGGCCTCAGGCTGTCCTCCACTGTCCTCCCAGGCCACAAGCAGGAAGGTGGATGCAAAGTAGGACCTCTGGGATTAGACAGGTACCCATATAGGACCCCAGTACGTGTAAGGTGAGGTTCAGTTTTACTTATTGCAGTTGGTACACAGCTCTTTGTGTGCCACCACTTGTGCCACAACCTCCAGCGAGTTCCAGGTCTGGGTTCTTACAATAGATTTCCACCTGGGTCTGCGTAGCCCCAGCCCCTGGCTCACTACTTTCCACCTCCTGTGGTAACGTGCTGAGGCCACTGCTAGAGTTCTTGATCTGCTGATTGTCAGGTCTGAGGACTACCCGGACCTATCTTGGGTGGAACCTGTAGGATGCCATGTTGTTACAGTTCACTGAGCCAGAAATGAGTTCACTCCTAGCTCAGTGCATGCACAGTTCTCTCCCATAGCCCTTGCCTCCTTAAACAAAATGGCGCCCGATTCAGCTCTAGGGCGTGGACTGGGCTGTGAAATCCACTCTGTTTCCACACTGCCTCTTTGAGATCTGCCATTCTGTCTCTGCTCCTGGTCAAATCAAACAGACCAGCAGGATGGGAAGTTCTTTGTCTGGGTTCACCTCCTGAGCTCCTGGTGAATGTCCCTTCCCACCTTATTGCTGGTGGAGTTCAGCTGCCTGTGCAGTTCAGGTGTAGTTCAGATCCCAGCTCACTGAATGTTACTGGAGTATCAGTTACTGCAACACCACACCATTGTGCCCACTGCTTTCCTGTGTCTGTCAGTCTCCAGGTACCCCTCTGTTGTTGCTCTGTCCTCCCCTATTTCCTGAAATGTGCCTCTCTGCTTCGTACTGGCTAATGAGTATCTGTATAAACGTGTCCTTACCCTATCCCAGCATCTTGATTCCTTTTTTTTTTTTTTTAAACGATATGTGGGGAAGTCAACCCTAAGAACTCCTGTGCTAGGCCACTGCTCTCATTGGTGAGTGTGATACCTGGGATTGGGGCAGACTTGGCTGGGCAGGGCTTACAACACCTGTCAGCTCACATGTGAGCTGGGTTTGTGGGAGGTCCAGGCTAGGCTGAGCTAGAACACCACACCTGCTGGCACATGCAAGAGCCAGAATAAGTGCAGGTCAGCCAGGCTTTGCAGCAGCATCCACTGGCAAGTGTTGGAATTGGGTACAAGTCATATCAGGCTGGAGTGCAATACTCCCTGGCAAGCATAAGATCTGGGGCTGGCAATGGGCCCAATAGGCGAACTGTGAGCACTCTTCTTCTGGGCTACAGGTCCCACTGGTGAGCACAAGAGCCAGGGCTAAGGTGGGCTGGGCTGGACAAGGCAACCTCTCAGTATATCTTTGGGCCAAGTCTCGGGGCAAATCAGGGTGAGGCAGGCTCCAGCACCCCTGATGAGGCCTGATGGGATGCGGGATTGACTGGACTAGACTGCTACACGTGCCAGCACATGCAGGAGTCGGGACTGGGATAGGTCTGACTGGGTGTATTGGGGATTGCCCCAACTAGGCTGTAGTTCCTGCTGGTTTACACAGGGCTAGGTATATGGTGGGCTGGGCTGGGCTAGGCTGCAGCACCCATCAGTTTGCATGGGAGTCAGGGTTGGGAGCAGAACTGATTAAGCAATGTGCACAGTATGATGTAGGTGACTGACTGAATCAGACTCCACACCAGCTGGTGCACACAAGAGTCTAGGGTCACCCCAGTCGAGGTTTCTTGGGGGACTATCCAATTAGACCAATGGACACAAACTCTGGCCACACAGAAGATCACAGGATATGTAGTACAACCTTGGAGTGCACATATCGGACTGGGCCTCCTCAATTGCTGATGCCTGTACAGTGGACAACATTGCTAGATCCACACAGGAGATATGACAAGCAGCTCATCTAGCACAGCAGTGGAAGTTGAGTGCCATGTCAGAGGATAGAAAGCAGAGCAGGTTGGACAGCTCTCCTGGCCAAGCTTTGGCAGCAAGTGTCTGGGTGTGTGGATGCAGTAGGGTGGACTTTGTTAACTAATAAACCTTGGAAAGAGCTTCTCAACTCTAGAACAACCAAACACCTCAGAACTATCAAAACCACTCAAGTAACAACCTTGGAACAGTCTTCCCCACATTGGGGTTTGTCTCTAAGATGACATGAAATGACCATCCCTCATCCCCACATACTGATGTAGTTTGGCAGCAAGGAGCAGCCCCTGCAGATACAAGAGAATAAGAAAAAAAATGAAAACATTTGTCCCACCCTCTTTCCTCCACACCTCGACCCTCCTCACCCTAATCAGAGGCCCACATGATCATACATCCTTCTCAACTATGTAAACAGTATTAAAATAAAATTTAAAATATTTTATTTCTGTGAAAAAAAAGTTGTATATATATAGAGGGGCTAGAGTGGGAGGGTTAAGGATAGAATCCAGATATTTTTGAATATGCCTTGTCTTGCATATCTGATTTTCAATCTACTTTATCTAAACACAGAACAAAAATTGGCTTTCCAAAAAATTCCCAAAAATCCCAAAAAACTGGAACTTACTGAAAAAAATTATCCACTGCATTGGTTAAGGATAATTATTTCAATTTACTTTTAAGATTTATTCAGTTGACAATTACAGAGAGAGAAGGAGAGACAGAGACGTTCCACCTGCTAGCTCACTTTCCAAATGACAATGGCCTGACCTACCTAGGAGGAATGACCTTCGTTAGGGTCTCCCACTGGGTGCAGGGACTGAAGCATTTGGGCCATGCTCTACTGCATTCCCAGACCCATTAGCAGGAAGGTGTATCAGAAGTGGAACAACCAGGACTCAAACTGGCACCCATATCAGGTGCTCGCAGGTGCAGGCAGTGATCTAACCCACCAGGTCATAAGGCCAGGTCCCTTGATTTACATTTGCATATAGCTATTTGTGTATGCATCCCTTGCGGGACACACTCTAAAGGAATAAGAAAATTTGTAAACATCATGAAGTCCTTTCAGGAGTCATTTAAGGGGCAGTGATCTGATATTCTGAGACTGCTAGGTGTAACATGTTGATGAAAAGGAGTACCAAATTTTTTGGTGTGAGAATAGATAGATATGCAAATCTAATGTCAATAGCATTAAGTAAAACCCTTTGGTCCTGAATCTGAAGAAGTACTATATATGAACTCCTGATACATTTTATTTTTACACTTAAAAAAAGTGTCTATGCCCAAGCTCAGACACTGAATAACAATGTAAGCAATGACAATTGCAGTAGCCAAGAATGTGGTATTTAAACACTTTTTTTCCACACTGGAGAAGACCAGGGCCCCTTGCAAACAATGGCTGATGCCAGGTATAGAGTAACAAATGCATAAGATAAAGATTGAAACAGCTTGTCATAATAGAAAGTAAGGGAGCTACAAAGATTGCTGGAGGGGCTGGCACAGTGGCCTAGAAGCTTGATCTTTCACCTGTGGTGCCGGCATCCCATAGCGGCACCAGTTCATGTCCTGGCTGCTCCACTTCCCATTTACCTCATGCTTGTGGCCTGGGTATGGAGGGATGGGCAGCTGTGGAGGATAGCTCAAGTCTTTGGACCCCTACACAGGTGCAGGAGACCAAGAGGAGGCTCCTGGCTTCAGCTTAACCCAGCTCTGGTCATTGTGGCCATTTGGGGAATGAACCAGCAGATGGAGGACCCCTCTCTCTTGTCAAATCTGCTTTCCAAATAAAAACTGACAAAAAATTTTACAGATTTATTTCTTTTTATTGGAAATGAAGATTTACAGAGAGAAGGGGAGACAGAGAGAAAGATCTTGCATCCTCTGTTTCATTCCCCAAATGGCCATAATGGCCAGAGCTGAACCGATCTGAAGCCAAGAGCTTCTTCTGGGTCTCCCACGCGGGTGCAGGGTCCCAAGGTCCTGGGCTATCCTCAACTACTTTCCCGGGCCACAAGCAGGGAGCTGGATGGGAAGCAGAGCAGCCGGGACACAAGTGAACACCTTATGGGGTGCTAGCAGGCTGAGGATTAGAATGTTGAGCCATCAAATGGGCCCCCAAATAAATAAATCTTTAAAATACTACTAGAAAAGTGTCAAAGGAGTTCACCGGTCAATTAACAAGAAATACCACTGTCACCCAAGATTTGAGTACCGATAACAATTACAATTACATAGCATGGAAACATATTGGGTATGTTTCAATTCATGAGTTGAGGGTAATGTAAGGAGTTAAATAGACTAATAGGCAGACAGGGCCAGGTTCCTAGCAGAACTAAAATAAAAAAAAGTGGTGGGGGGGCTTTCATTAAATGCATACAAGATGCTTGTTTCTCCCCAAAGCTACATTTAGCAAGATCAAAGTGGGTGCCACTCTGAGTTTCTAGCTCTGCTATGAAAATAGCAGTTGACGAGCAGTGTTGGGAATGTGAACCTGTCTTTCCTAAAATTCCGGTTTCATCACAAAATAGCCAGGAAGCAAGGAAGTCTCTTCAGTAAAAGTCTCTTTGTGTCTCCCCACGAGCTGCCTGTGGACACATCAAAGTACCGCTCTCCGTTCCTCTGGGCTCCCAGCTTTATCTCAAGAAAGCAAGGAGACATGCTTGCAGCTGAGCCGGAAAGCAGGAACCAGAAGTTACCAATCATAGCTTTCTGATGGCTTTGTTTTTCCTGATGGCAAGCTAGATAAGATTCCTGAATCTGGCACTCCGATTTCCTCTCTACCCTCTGATGACTGCCAGGTGCTGTTGCAGCTTTTTTGAAAAAAACAAAAACAAAACAAAACAAAAAAAACCCTTGTGTTTGCAAGACTCTACTTCCACTATTTTCTCGGGGTTTCCTCTCATGTAGCTCCTCCCCCTGGAGCAGCAGGCTTTTATCATTAACAAATCTCACTGTGCTCACGGAAATGGTCTGCAGGAAAATTCTTCTTTCATGGGGGATAAAAATGAAGGTTGCATCCTTTGCTTGCGCCAATTCTCTGTAACCGTAACATATATTTTTAAAGAAAAATAAATTTTAAGATGTGTTTATTTATATTGGAAAGTCAGATAAACCGAGAGAAGGAGAGACAAAGATATTGCATCCGCTCATTCAACCCTGATCTTGATCTGAAGCCAGGAGCCAGGAGCTCTTCCGGGTCTCCCACGTGGGTGCAGGGTCCCAAGGCTTTGGGCCGTCCTCAACTGCTTTCCCAGGCCACAAGCTGGGAGCTGGATGGGAAGTGGAGCTGCTGGGATTAGAAATGACACCTATATGGGATCCTGGTACATGCAAGGCGAGGACTTTAGCCACTAGACTACCGCACCGGGCTCAGCTGTTACACTTCTTATCCACATCCCTGCTTATGGCCTGGGACAGCAATGAAAGATTGGCCAAATTCTACATCTAATGCATTCATATGGGAGATCTGGGAGAAGCTCCTGGTTTTGCATTAGCTCAGCTCCAGCTGTTTGGGGAATGAACTAGTGGATAAAAGATCTCTCTCCTTCTCTTTGTAAATCCGCCTATCAAACAATAAACAAACAAGTAAATAAATACAAAAAGTCATTGCTTATATGAAGGTTTGGCTAAGGAAATACCTCACTATTTTGACCCAATGCCATCTCCTTGTATCTATAACCTACAGTCATGTTGAATGCAGTATGTCCACAACTGACACCTGACTCTCTTCCTGTCCCTCATCTGCTCCTCTCAGTGTTTCCCTTCTTATTAGACTTAATAGCAAGGCTACTTACTCACAGCGGGAACCCTGAGGTCTTCCTCGATTCCCTCCTTCCTCTCCCACCCCACCTCTGCTTTATAGCAAATCATCTGGGTTCTTCCTTTAATGCATCCACAATCGCTGCCCTTGTCACAGCTTCCTCTGCTTCCATGTGTCACTGAGGACTTCACTGCGCATGTCAGTCACCCCAGGGTAGAGCCCAGCATCCCCCTTGGTCTATTCTGTTGTGGGTTCAGGATACCCAACAGAAACGGGCAGCCTCTTCCTTCCACTTACACACATTCCATGCCGAGCTTAAGAATTTGTATTTTGTGTTTGTTTCTTAAGATAACTTTTTTCTTTTCTTAAAATAAATTATGTACATGGTTGAGACAGCAGTTTGGCCCAGCAGTGATGCTCACATTCCATGTCAGAATGTTTGATTCAAGTGGCAGTTCTGCTTCTAATCCAACCTTCTGCACAGACACAGCCTGGAAGGCAGCAAATGACGTACTTTGGCCACCTGCCATCTGCGTGGGAAACTCAGATGGAGTTCCTAGCTCCTGGCTTCAGCCTGACCCGATGCTGGCTGTTGTATTTTTGGAATAAACCAGTGAATGAAAGATCTCTATGTCTGCCCATGTCTGTGTCCCTCCGGCTTTCACATAGAATTGAAAACAAACAAACAAATAAATAAATAAAATTGTGAAAATGCAGGTTATGATATTCGCATCCCACATATTCAGGTTCCTGGGTTCAACTCCCAGCTCTGGTGCCAGACTCCATCTCCCTGCAAATACAGATCCTGGAAAGCACCAGTTGATGGGTCAAGTACTTGGATCCCTACCACCCACATGGGAGGTCTGAGCAGAGCTCACTGCTCCTGGCTTCAGCCTGGCTCAGCTCTGGCTGTTGCAGGCATTTCGAGAATGAACTAGTAAATGAAGAAATCTGTATATCTCTGTCTCTTTGCCTTTCAAAAACAAATGAAAATTAAAAAAAAAAAAAATCTAGGGCCCGGCGCGGTGGCTCAGTGGTTAAGGTCCCCGCCTTGCACACCCGGGATCCCATATGGGCGCCGGTTCTATCCCAGCAGCCCCGCTTCCCTTCCAGCTCCCTGCCTGTGGCCTGGGAAAGCAGTCGAGGACTGCCCAAAGCTTTGGGACCCTGCACCCATGTGGGATACCCGGAAGAGGCTCCTGGCTTCGGATCGGCATAGCATCGGCCGTTGCGCTCGCTTGGGGAGTGAATAATTGGACGGAAGATCTTCCTCTCTGTCTCTCCTCTCTGTATATCCGCCTTTCCAATCAAAAAAATAATAAAAATAAATCTTAAAAAAAAAACCTAAAAGATATTGGGGCCCAGCATAGTAGCCTAGTGGCTAGTCTTTGCTTTCCATGTGCCAGAATACCATTTGGGCACCAGTTCTAATCCCGGCAGCTCCACTTCCCATTCAGCTCCCTGCCTGTGATCTGGGAAAGCAGTCAAGGATGGCCCAAAGCCTTGGGACCCTGCACCCAGGTGGAAGACCTGGAGGAAGCTCCTGGTGCCTGACTTCAGATCAGCTCAACTCTAGCAGTTATACCCACTTGGGGAGTCAACCAAGGATAGAAGATCTTCCTCTCTGTCTCTCCTCCTCTCTGTATATCTGACTTTCCAATTTAAAACAAATAATTTTTTTTCCAAAGGATGTTGATTAAGATGCCTACAATCCACATCAAAGTACCTGAGAGTGATTCCTCACTACAGCTTCCTAATGACGCAAACCCCAGGAAGCAACAATGATAGCACAAGGAATTGGGTTCCCTGACCCATGTGGCAGATCTGGATTGGAATTCCCTGCTCCCAGCTTCAGCCTGACTTAGCTCTGGCCCTGGGAAGTGAATCAGCTGTTGGGAGCAACCTCCCTCTCACAAATACCTTTTCACACCGTGGAAACATGAAATGCAATAGACTAGCTCCTCTCTCCCTTTCCTTACTGTTCTCCCTTTATCTTTTCCGCTTTCAGCTCTTGGATTCTCCTCCGAGCCTTAGCTCTGTATCTCTAAATAATCCGCTGATATCACTATGTCTTCATTTATTTTTAAATATTACCTGTTCACTTATTGGTGCAGTAGTTGAGAATTTAGCTCACTTACCCAATGCATCCACCACTTCATCCTCTCCAAATGTGGTTACAGCATATTTTTAGTTCCTCCGTTGATTTTCTTTGTACTTCATGTTTTGCATTCTATAATTAATACGATATAAAATAAAATCTGGTCATCCGTTTTTATCATTTTTAATACAGAAACACTAGATAAATGAAATAAAGACTACGAATTATACTTGAGTGGGTCTTGCTGACTGGCCAGATTTCATCTACTTTACGATGAACAGAAAGAGAGAGCGATCCACGCACCCAGCATGTCACTCTGTTCTTTCAAGGTCTCTGTCTTATCAGCAAATTATATTTTCAGCTCTCCTTTAGACTTGACCTGTTGGAAGCACAAGGATTTCAGATATGACACAGGTGCAGGTAAATCAGAGGTCGGTGGCGAATTTTTCCCATGTAAACTCTCCTCCACTGAAAGCGTATCTCTCTAACGAGGTTTCAGAGAAGCAAGGTGGCCACGGCCTACTGTGTGTGCCATCCTCACTTGCCCCGGGCCATGTTTACCTTCACGTGGCCAAGCTTTGAAAGCGATGATGCTTTCTAAATTCAGAAACTAGCGTCTAACACAGAGAGCCTATGAGAGCCTTGAAGTAGAAATTTTGTCGGAGGAGTGGAGGCTGAACTGCACTTAGCAGTCATAGTTCAATGTGAAACCTTTGCCAGAAAGACACATGTAAATACCAGCATATGGATGTGATGTTGTTTCATTGTGAAAAATTGGAGGCTCCATTCTCAACCGTAGCAATGGTTGTTGGCCCCCTGGATGATGTATGCCGTGAAATGTGCAGTTACCATACAACTGCTCTGCCGTCATGAACAATGAAGCTGCCTCCACTGGCTCGTTTCGTCCCGCTGCCAAGTGTCAAGTACACTGTGTGACTCTGCAGGTACCCCTCACCAGCAGGAACATGTGCATCTTGGCAAAGTGTGCTGTGCAGTGGAGTTACATGAGCTGGGCCTGATTCCTCTACGAACTTCTCTAATAAAATCAGAAAACCATATTGCAGGGGTGGGAAAAAATTGGTTTTGGATATAATACATTCATACTTAATAATGCAGGAGTGCCTGTAATATGACATATTGAAAGGGAAAACAATAACTCACTGATAAAATATTAACAATAGTGCATTTGCACTGACAAGTCACATTACTTTAAAACCACTGTAAGTTGAAGTGTTAAATGGTGTCAAATTCTAGAAGCCAGATTGTCTGCTTCACAAATGGCTTCCAAGAGGCAACCAACTAGTCAATGTCCACAGTTTACCAGCCTTAAACTGCAAAGCACTGCTAGCTTTATGTTCAAAATAATTCTGTTCCTTTTTTTTTTTTCTTTTGTCCCATTTTGGGGTGGGAAAAGAGCCTCAGTATTCCTCTGCCTTGGAAGAGTCCATTTTGGGGGTGGGTGCTTGGTGCAGTTTGGGATGCCTACGTCCCACGTGGGAGTGTTTGGGCTCGGGTCCTTATCCCAGCTTCTTGCCAGTGTGCACCTGGGAGGCAGTGATGGTTCATATCATTGGGACCTGCTGCCCCTGTGCGAGACCCTGACAGAGTTTCCAGCTCCTGGTATTTGAAGAGTAAATGAACAAATGGGAGAGATTTTTGTGAGCTCTCTCTCTCTCTCTCTGTCTCTGTCTCTGTCTCTGTCTCTGTCTCTCACTGTCTCTCTCACACACCCCATTTCAAATAAAATTAGGTGACTTTTTAAAATTCCATATTGTCACTGGGAAAAGGTTGTGATCCAGATGCATTCACTCACTCAGCCATTCATTCTCCTGAATGTCCACTGTGTCCCAGGCATTTTGCTGCTTGCTGAGGTCAAGATGAAATGCAAAGTTTCTGCCTTCAGGAAGACAGAGTCGAGCGCAAGGTGTTGGTGTAGAGCATATGCTGTGCAAAACGAAGTTCAATGTGAACATTCAGCACAAGCTCTCACACGAGTGCTCTCACCCACAGCTGAGTCTGGCCTGAAAGTGAGTCTCGTTGAACCTACTCAGAGTTGAAAGCAAACACATTTGTAAACTAAACGACATCCTGTGCAAGAAAAAATTTCATTTTTCTGGCTTCTCTTGAAAAAAGCAAGTTATCTGACAATATGAGGCCTGCCTTTCCATACGGCAACATTTGCAGAAATGCTAACTGGATGCCGACTTTTCGAAAGGCTTACAGTTTGCTAACTCACAGCAACTCCCACTGCTACCTTGTGCTGCCCCAATAATGTTGGGAAGGACAGTCAGGTGCCATTTGTCATCACACCTGAATTACTAGTTTCCCTGCAGTGGGGAACAAGTTCTTTGAATCTGTCTTGTAGGAAAATCAACAGTAGACCAAAATGGTCACCTGCTTCAAGAAAATGGAAATGAGCATGTCACTTGTGTTTGGCCTGAGCTCACTATATTAGAGTGAAATTCTCGCTCTGAGGACCAGCAGGAATTAGTTAAATGGAGAACGGTGGGAGGCGGTAGCAAGAGTATAGGGGACAGCACGTCTAAAATGATGAACGCGTGACCGATGCATGGGACCAAGGATATTTCAGTATGTGTCTGTGACAGAAACGTAAGAAATGAGCCAGGAAAAAAAAAAAGCCTGAAGCAGTCTTTTTCTAGCACAAAACTCCAGGGCTACCAGCTATGAGAGGGTGAGTCCACACTGCCCAAGCCAACGTTTTCTTTTTTTTTTTTTTAAGGTTTATTTTTTATTTTTTATTTTTATTGGAAAGGCAAACTTACAGAGAGAAGGAGAAGCAGAGAAAAAATCTTCTGTGTGCTGCTTCACTCCCCAAATGGTCACAAAGGCCAGAGCTGAGCTGAACTGAAGCCAGGAGCCATTCTGGCTTCTACCGGGAGTACAGCGTGGGTGCCCAAGGCCCTGGGCCATCCTGCACTGCTTTCCCAGGTTACAAGCAGAAGACTAGATGGGAAGTGGAACAGCCAAGACATGAACTGGTGCTCACATGGAATCCTGGCATGTGCAAGGCAGGGACTTTAGCGACTAGGCTATCATGCCGGGCCCCTTTTTCATTCCAGATACTCAATGCCAAGGCCAGCACATATTACCTACTTGATTTAGAACCCAAATCTGACTTCTAGATAGAATACAGGTTGCCCAGTTCCACTGGCATTTGACATAAACAACACTGTTTTAGCATATTTGGAGCACTGTTATGCTAAACATTCATGATTTACCTGAAATTAGAGCTTAACAGAATAGCCTGTATTTTTATTTAGCAAATCTGGTGATATTTAATAATGAGAGCCTACACAAACTGTTATACCCATTTTTGAATTTATTACTCTTTCTATATTCAAACACAATGGCCAATTTATTACTTTAAAATAAAAGTGTCCAGGGGTGAGCATCTGATGCAACAGTTAAGATGTTGCTTGGAATGCCCAGGTCCCATACAGGAATATGTGAGTCCCAGCTGTGCTTGACTGAAGCTTCCTGCTAAAACAAAAGACCTTGCAAAGCAGCAGGGAATGGCTCAAGTACATGAGTCCCTGCCACCCGTGTGGGTAACTAAGGTTGAGTTCTAAACCATTGGCCTAGCTTAGTGCCAGCTGTGGCCTAGCTTAGTGCCAGCTGTGGCTGGCATTTAGTGAGTGAGCCAGCAGGTGGAAAATCTCTCCCCTACCTCCTCCCCTCCCTCACTCTCTCTGTTCCTCTGTCTCTCGGGCTTTCAAATCAAATCAAGTTGTCCTCAGACACATGCCAAAATAAACTCTAACATGCTAGTGGAAAACTCACCAATTGTCCCTGCGTTGATTTGTTTCTCGCCAGTAAGTTACTTTAGCCTAGTTGAAAGTTAGAGTTACAGAGAGAGAGGGAGAGACAGAAAAGAAGATCTCCTGTCCGCTGGTTCACTCCATAAATGATTGCAGCGGCTGGAGCTGGGCTGACCCAAAGCCAAGAGCCAGGACTTCTTGCAGCTTTCCCATGTGAGTGCAGGGGCCCAAGGGCTTGACTAATCCTCCTGCTATCACAGGTTATTGCTAGGGTGATGGAGCGGAATTGGAGCAGCTGGGACTCAAACCGGCATTCATGTGGAATGCTGGGACTCAAACCGGCATTCATGTGGAATGCTGGCACTGCTGGCAGAGGATGAGCTAAGTACACTGTGCCACTGGTCCCAACTCTCTTCCATTGTTTACTCAGCACTGTGATGCAGAGAAATTATTGAGGGTGTCTCCAAGCTATTGTTGACATACATAGAGAAGATAGAGGTAGATCGGAAAGAGCAAGACATGAAGATTCTGAAACAAAAGACCAACTGTATGAACTAGCCTTGCCTGGCTGGAAAAGGGATGGCCAGCCCCTGTAGATTTCTTAACAAGAAACAGTACTGGTGATTAAGTGATGAATTTAAAGCTTTTAGTAAAACCATTATGTATATATCACATATTTACCCAAAACATGATTTAATTAGTCTCCAGTATCATTTTTTTTTCTTCTAGCTTGTCCAAGTGCTTTCCATACCTTTCAATGAGGATGCAACTTGTATTCCACTATGAATTATCCCCAGGATGTCTCAAAAAGGGAAATGTCCCATCACAGTCAACACAAACAGGCTGGGCTTGGTGCTGTAGCCTAGTGGCCAAAGTCTTCACCTTGCAAGCTCCAGCATCCCATATGGGTGCTGGTTTGTATCCTGGCTGCTCCACTTCCCATCCAGCTCCCTGCTTGTGGCCTGGGAAAGCAGTCAAGGACGGCCCAAAGCATTGGGATACTGCACTCGTGTCGGAGACCCGGAAGAAGTTCCTGGCTCCTGACTTTGGATCAACTCAGCACTGGCCACTGCGACCACTTAGGGAGTGAACCAGCAGATGAAAAGATCTTTCTCTCTGGGTCTCTTCCTCTTTGTAAATTTCCAATAAGAATAAAAAAATCTTAAAACACACACATACACGCACGCGCAAACACAAGAAGGCTTCTATGATCCCACCAGGAAGTTATCTGCTGCAGCCTGGGATTCAGTGCAGCTCTGACCCCACCCGGAGGCAGTATCTGACCCTCGGGTTGAGGGCTCACTCCCGTCAGATCGCCCCTTCTCCCCACCCAACTTCACATGTCAGTCACAAGCTCAGGCTTCCAGAACTCGTGACTGGTCAGTTACAAATCAGGGTTCCCATGGTCCCCACTCCCCTTAGAGCAGCTCTAATAAACCACTTGGGTCTACTTATTTATTATAAAGGCTATTTCGTAGGGTAGCAATAGGCAGCCGGGTGAAGCCTGGAAGGGTCCTGGCTACAGGAAGCTCTGTCTCCACAGAGCTGCTGTGCAGCAGCGCATGCCTGGCACGTGGCTAAGTTCTCATTCTGCCTGCAAGCCCCCACACGCCCAGAAGCTCTTGGGCTCCTCTCCTTTTGAATATTTCTGGAGACTTCCTTTGGACTTGAAGCACTGGCAGCCATGCAACAACAGGATTAGACAACGGGGTGGAAGCGAACGTGGACAGACGGAGTGGAAAAAACTCAGAAAAACGTGCTTGCTTTCTTCTCAGCCTCTCTGGAGGTGTGGCGCTCCTATTGGCCAGACATGGGGCAGGACTCCTTCGGGAATGATGGACTATCCACCCAGTTGGGTCCGTTTCTGGTCAGCCCCAAGACACCAAGGCATGGGAAGGTCAGAGCCTTACTGCAGTGCCTTGAGATGAAAGTCTACTCTGTGTGGCCTGCCTTGAGGAGAAACAAACAGGTGCAAGAAGGGCAGGGAGCGGTGGGAGACATTCGGCTGAGGTCTGCAGCGGAAGCCTCCAGTGTCCCAACGTCCTGCCTCCCCTGCTGATCTCCCTGACGCTGCTGCACACACCAAGCACAGAAGGTCAGATACTCAGACTTCATTGCTGTAGTCATTGAGGGTATAGCAAGGACTATGGGAATCAGGAGCCAAAGACAGAAAAGCAATGGATGCGTCCATCATACCAGAGGATGGAGAGCAAGGAGCCAGGGATGGGGGAAGGCTGACGAACGGTGCCGAGTCACGGTTACATTGGAGAAAGAAGTTCCCACGTTCTATCACACAGTGGGGTGACTAACGCGTACTAGGAACACACCGTGTGTTTCAAAAAAGAAGAAAAGATTGTGAGTGTATTTACCACAAGGAAACAGTAACTACCACACTGACATGGTGGTGCAGCAAGTTAGGCTGCTGCCGGCCAAGCCAGCAATCCTTTGTCAGAGGACTGCTTTGTGCCCCGGTGACTCCGTTTCTGAGCCAGCTTCTTGTTAACGTGCCTGGGAAGGTACGGAGGATGAGCCCAGGGTCCCTGCATGTACATGGCAGACCCAGCTGAAGTCTGTGGCTTCCAGCTTCGGTATGGACCTTTCTGAGCCATCATGGCCAATAGAGGAGTGAGCTAGAACACAAGATCAATCTCGCCCACTCTTGCTGCCTTTGAAATAAATCAGAAAATTGTATACAAACGTGAGGACTAACATTCTTTTGTAAAGATTTGTTTTACTTTTTTTATTGGAAAGTAAGATATACAGAGAAGAGGAGAGACATATGGGATCCTGGAGTGCGTGGAAGGCAAGGACCCTAGCTGCTAGGCTATCACACTGGGCCCAGGAGTAATAGTCTTAAAAATAAGTTTGAGTACCAAAAAAAATAGTTAAAATTCATACTGTACAAAAGAGCTTCATAAAAACACATATTGAATCCCAGCACAATAGCCTAGTGGCCAAATTTCCTCTCCAGGTTCCAGTTCTAATCCTGGTTACTCTACTTCCCATCCGGCTCCCGACTTGTGGCCTGGAAAAGTGGCAAATAATGGCCCCCAAAAAACTCTAGGCCCCTGCACCCACGTGAGAGACATGGAAGAAGCTCCTGGCTCCTGGTTTTGGCTCGGTTCAGCTCAGCTCCGGCATTTGAGGCCACTTGGGGAGTGAACCAGTGGATGCAAGATTTGTTTTTCTGTCTCTCCTTCTCTCTGTAACTCTGCCTTTCTAATACAAATAGATAAATCAAAAATAAATAAATAAATAAAACAAAAAGAATGAGAAACAAACAAACAAAGAAACAAACAAAGAAAACCGATCTTGCAAGGCTTGTGCCATAGCTTACTGGTTAGAGCCACAGCCTGCAGCACTGGCACACCCGTTCGAGTCCCAGAAGCTTTACTTCTGACCCACCTTCCTATTAATGAGCCTGGCAAGTGCTTGGACCTCTGAAATTCATGCGGGAGACCCAAACAGTTTCTGGCACCTGCCTTAGTCCTGGCCGACCCATGGCTGTTCCAGCCATCTAGGGAGTGGACCATTAGCTAAAAGATCTTTTCCCCTCCATCTCTGTAAACCTTCCTTTCAAACAAATTTTAAAAAAACATTTAAAATAAATAAAGACTTAATATTTATATATACATACACACACATATATATACATATATGCATGTATATTTATATATATACATACACATGTTCACATACATAATCATCAGATAGCAAGAGAGGAATACTGATAAGTATCAATATACTTTTTAAAAAGATGTAACTTATTTTTATTGGAAAAGCAAATTCACAGAGAGAAGGAAAAACAGAAAGAAAGCTCTTCTGTCCGCTGGTTCACTCCCCAAGTGGCTGCAACAGCTGGAGCTGAGTTAATCCAAAGCCAGAAGCCAAAAGCCTCTTCTGGGTCTCCCACGTGGGTGCAGGGTCCCAAGGCTTTGGGCTGTCCTCAACTGCTTTCCCAGGCCACAAGCAGGGAGCTAGATGGGAAGTGGAGCTGCCAGGATTAGAACCGGCGCCCATATGGGATCCCAGCAGGTGCAAGGGGAGGATTTAGCCACTTAGACTTTGCGCGGGCCCTGCACTTTTTGCACTTTTATTTTCAAAAAGAAATGAGGTGTATACCAAAAACAAATTAAAAAATGATAATCTGTAGAGGAGACAAGAATGATGAAAACTAGGGCTTAATAAATATGCTTTCTCTTTTTTCCAAAAATGTATTTCCTTTTTGGAAAGTCAGAAAGGGAACAGATAGAGATCTTTGATCCATTGGTTCACGCCCGCAATGGCCAGGGCTGAGTCTGACCAAAGCCAGGAGCCAGGAGCACTGCCCAGGTCTCCGTTACGGGTTGCAGGAGCCCAAACCCTTGGGACATCTTCTATTGCTTTCCCCGAGCCAATAGCAGAGGGCTTATTTGGAAGAGGAATAGCTAGGAATTTAACCAGTGCTTATGAAAGGAAACCAATGAACGAGATATATCTCAGATAGCTGCAGTAATCCCAAAGACTCATCTCAAGGGCTATCAGAGTAGCAGTAGTTTCCAGGCAGCACCTCTGGGATGGCAGAGTGGTAACCATGGTAAATCTGTGCTTCTGGAAGAGCAATGAAAACATAAGGAAAGACCATCAAGATCAACCTTCTTTCAATACTCAAGAAATGAAAGGGTTACAACAATACCAAGAAAAACTACAGAGCCCGGGTAAGAACAGTGAGTTTTCAGCTCGTTAGAGTCCCCAGCATCCAACACCACCATTTTTCTCAAGTGCATGTGGAAAATTCCCAGAAGGTACACTATAAACTCAAATACAACCTCTCCAACACTACTGCATGCAGCTAAAGCAATGCTTAGAAAGAAGTCTGTAGGGAGCTATATACTTTGACATTGAAAAAGAATGATTTCAGTCCAATAAACTAAGCTTCTAACACCAGGCAACCAAAAAACATCAAACAAAACCAAAGCAAGCCGAAGGCTGGAAACAAGGAAAAGAAAGAAAACTAGGGCCAAAAGAAATGAAGAATTTAAAAACATTTTAGAAAATATGAACAAATATGAAAAACAAAACCCTTGGCTAGAGTGAAAATGAAAAGTAAGACTCAAATTACTAAAGCTAAGAACAAAAGAGAGAATGTCACTAACAACCTTAGAGAAACAAAATTTTTTTTAAAAAAATATTACAAAAAAAGAGAATATTATGGAAAAACACTATGACAACACATTAGACAACTTAGGTGCTTGAACAAATTTCTAGAGCATCACAATCTGAAAATGTGATTCAAGAAGAAACAGAACATCTGAATACTAATGAATTCAATTAAAATTATCTCTTCATAAGCAGCATTATTCATAATAATGAATATTGAGGGAAGAAAGTATACACATTACCAAATGTCTATCGATGATAAGTAGGTAAACAAAATATGGTATTTCTATGCATTAGAATATTATTCAGCCATTAGAAGGAATGAAGCACTTTTATATTCTGCAGCAAAGATGAACCTTGAAAATACCGTGTTATATTAAACAATTCACCCACAAGGGATGACATATTTTACAACCTCATTTATAAGAATTGTCCACAACAGGCAGATATATAGAAACAGAAAGATTAGTGGTTGCCTGGGGCTGGTGGTGGAGCAACAGGAATGGGAAGGGACTATTAATGAGTACAGGGTTTCTTTTGGGGATGATAAAAATGTCACAAAATGGGGATGTGCTAATCGTGTGTTGAATAATTCTGTGAGTGTACTCTAATTCTTGGAGTTGTATCCTTTAAATGAGTGAAATGGGTTTTGTGAATTATATTTCAGCAAATTGTTAAAGAAATAATAGCAGCAAAAATTTCCAGTAATTTTGTGATAATTCTTAGTGGATAAAGAGTAAGGACAAAAAGAATTGCAGAGGGCCCAGCATGACAGCTCATTTGGCTAAACTGTCACCTAGCAAGTGCCAGGATCCCAACTGAACTGGGTGCTGGTTCATGTCCCAGCTTCTCCACTTCCCATCCAGCTCCCTGCCTGTGGCCTGGGAGAGCAGTAGAAGATGGCCCAAGGCCTTGGGACCCTGCACCCACGTGGGAGTCCTGGAGGAGCTCCTGGCTCCGGATCAGCTCAGCTCTGGCTATTGTGGCCATTTGGGGAATGACCAGTAGATGGAAGATCTTTCTCTCTGGGTCTCTTCCTCTCTGTAAATCTGACTTTCCAATGAAAATAAATAAATCTTTTAAAAATCAAAAATTACCCTTTGTGCCCTAATCAATTATGTGGATTATCAAAATAAAATAAAATAAAATAATTAAAAATGTTTTAAAAGAATTGCAAAGAAATATGAAATTAAATTCAGCTGTCTTACTGTTTATGGCAATACTAATATGGTTATTTGGAACCTGGTATAGGTATTTGCATGCATAAAATGGGACCAAATGCCTAAATAACTGTATTACAACATTTAAGAGCCAAGTGTCATAAGCACAAAAGAAA
Source organism: Ochotona curzoniae (assembly GCF_017591425.1). Classification (NCBI taxonomy): domain Eukaryota; kingdom Metazoa; phylum Chordata; class Mammalia; order Lagomorpha; family Ochotonidae; genus Ochotona; species Ochotona curzoniae. Next base: position 11,010,576 of record NW_024465023.1, on the reverse strand, counting down.
AGATACTGACATAAGATTAAGATGAAAGTATATAATCTTAAACTTAAATTGGAACTATTAGCATAAACTTATGCTTTATTTTTTCTATCTCTGAATAAAAAACACACATTTCCTTGCTCTGTTCATTAAAAAAAAAAAAAGTAGAAATTATGACAATGCTAGCTGTGAAGCTCAATGTCCCACAACATACCTGGATTCCATTCCAAGCTCTGGCTCCAGACTCCAGGTTCCAGCTAATGCAGACAGTAAGAGGCAATGACAATGGCTCAAGTAATTTGGTTTCTGTCACCTGCACAGGAGACCAGGATGCAATACCTGGCTGCCACATTTGGCCCTGGCCCAGCCCCGGCTGTTGTGGGCATTTGAGGAGTGAACCAGCAGGCAGCGGCTATCAGTCTCTCTTTCTCTCTCTCATTCAAATACATTTTAACACCAAATCTTACCAGTCATCTTATTCTTTTGCAAACTGACACACAGAACTGTTCTGGGCTGCCTTCCCCCCCACACACCCCCCGCCCCCCCTCCCCCACGTGCTCCTCTCCAGGCCCTTATTCAGACACCACTCTGGGCAATACTGAGGGGAGGGAGGAACTTTGCAAAAGTAATGAAAGTTTTAAAGTGGCTCATCTTTTTTTTTTTTAAGATTTATTTTGGAAAGGCGGATATACAGAGAGGAGAGACAGAGAGGAAGATCTTCCGTCCAATGATTCACTCCCCAAGTGAGCACAATGGCCGATACTATGCCGATTCAAAGCCAGGAGCCTCTTCCGGGTCTCCCACGCGGGTGCAGGGTCCCAAAGCTTTGGGCCATCCTTGACTGCTTTCCCGGGCCACAGGCAGGGAGCTGGAAGGGAAGCGGGGCTGCCGGGATAGAACCGGCGCCCATATGGGATCCTGGGCGTGCAAGGCGAGGACCTTAACCACTGCGCCACCGCGCTGGGCCTGTAAAGTGGCTCATCTTTAAAATACAGACTTTTTGTTTGTTTCCAGAGTGGGCTTGATACAATTAGGGGAGTGCTTTGAAAAAGAGAATGTTTTCTCCAGCCTGGATGTAGAACAGGAAGAAAAAGCCTCAAATCAGGTAAGAAGTAGAGCAGCTGTTGCTGGCTTGAAGATGGGGAAGCTGCATGAGAAGAAACCAGTAAGTGGTCTCAAGGAACCAAGAGTAGCCCCCACTGCCACGAGCAGAGAAATGGGGACTTCAGAACTGGATTCTGCCAAAACTCAAACAAGCTTGGAAACGAATTCTTCTCCTTTACGTCCAGATAAGAGCTTACTGGAGCCAACAATTGGACTTCAGACTTGAAATACGCTTAGTACAGTTTAACTGGACATTTGAACTCCAGAACTGTGAGATAATAATAATAAATGAGTGTGTTGAGGCCAGTGTAATGGTTCAACTAGCTAATCCTCCTCCTACAAGTGCCAGCAACAAACACACAGGGACATCAGTTGATGTCCTAGCAGCTCCACTTCCCATCCAGCTCCCTGCTTGTGGCCTGGGAAAGCAGTTCAGGATGGCCCAAAGCCTTGGGACCCTGCACCAGTGTGGGAGACCCAAAAGAGACTTCTGATTCCTGGTTCCTGACTTCAGATCTCAGGCCATTGCGTTTCTCTCTGTCTCTCCTCTATGTTAATCTGCCTCTCAGATAAAAGTAAATAAAACTTTTTTTTAAAAAAATGAGTGAGTGTTGTTTTTATTTGTGGCCATTGGTTTTGTAGCAACAGAAAACTAATGGAAGAGGGAACAATTCAAACATATATCCTGTTTTTCCTGTACAAACTGTATGTCAACATAACTAAACAATTGGTGGCAGGCTGCTCTTTTATAGTTCTAGGCAATAAACACTAATTGTCAGAAGGGAAGTTACCATACGCAACTTCCAGTGAAACCATCTATCTAGAAAATGACCATCAGGGACTGCTAACACCACTGAGTAAAAAGTGGATGCGAACTGCAGTCCCAAACCCTCTGCACATCCTTGCTATTACACAAGTAAACTCTCCTGATGCGACACAATGGAAAGTACAGAGCTCCACCTATGTAGAATTCTAATTAAAAACTTCAATCTGAATCTAGTCATTTAGAATATGAGCACCTCCTGAAAAAAAATTCAAACATGGTTGTTGCAGTCACTTGGTGCATGAACGAGCAGATAAAAGATCAATCTCACTTTCTTTCTCTCTCTCCCTCTTACTTTGTAACTCACACTGACTTTGAAAAAAATGTATAAACCCAGCATAATGGCCTAATGGCCTAATGGCTAAATTCTTGCATTGCACGTGCCAGGATCCCACATGCAGGCTGCTTTGTGTCGCGGCTGCTCCACTTCCCATCCAGCTCCCTGCCTGTGGCTTAGGAAAGCAGTTCAGGAAGGCCCACAGCCTTGCGACCCTGCACTCACAGGGGAGACCCAAAAGACACTTTTGGCTTCAGATCAGCTCAATTCAAGTTGTTGTGGCCACTTGAGGAGAGAACCAGTGGGTAGAAGATCTTTCTGTCTGCCTTCTCTCTGTAGATATGCCATCCCAAGAAAAATAAATAAATCTTAAAAACTCAAAACATACATTTTAAAAAAGAAAAAGCAAAAGGTAAAAGCAATTCAAGCATCCACTGACAGATAAATGAATAAAGAAAATGTGACATGTACTTACAATAGGATATTTTTCAGCCTTATAAAGAAAGGCTATTCAGACACATGTTCAACATGGACGTATCTTAAGGCAATTATACTACATTAAACAAATCAGCCTCAAAACCCCAACAACAGCATGATTCTATTTCTATGGTATGCCTAAAGCAGACAGAAAGTAGAGTGGTGGTTGCCAAGGACCAAATGTAGGAGGAAATGGAAAGTTGTTTACATGGTGTTTCTGTTTTGCAAGATGGAAAAAGTTCTGCAGATTTGTTGTGTAACAGCATCAGTGGTCATAACACCACTGATCTGTATGCTTCTAGTAGTTAACAAATTGAAATGAAGTGTAAAAAAAAAAATCAAAACACAAAGCGAGAATTTTAACCATAAAGCAAAGTAAATGCATTGTGTTAAAGAATGTGTAAATAGGAGTAAAAACTATTTTGAAGCAAGAAGGTATCATAAAAATAAAAAATATGGGCCCGGCACGGGGGCCTAGTAGCTAAAGTCCTTGCCTTGAACACAACAGGATCCCATATGAGCACTGGTTCTAATCCCAGCAGCTCTACTCCCCATCCAGCTCCCTGCTCATGACCTGGGAAAGCAGTTGAGGACGGCCCGAAGCCTTGGGAAACTGCAACCATGTTGGAGACCTGGAGGAAGTTCCTGGCTCCCGGCTTCAGATCGGTGCAGCATTGGCTGTTGTGGTCACTTGGGGAGTGAATCATCAGAAGGAAGATCTTCCTTTCTGTACACCTGACTTTGCAATAAAAAGAAATAAATCTTTAAAAATAAATTTTTAAAAGTATGGTTACATCTTGGAGGAAAGAGGGAGATACCAATGGGGGAGCAAAAACACTGAGTTTTCCAGCACCCGCTGGTACTCATGAGCGTCAGAGTGGGTGTAGAGCGATAGGGCTAGGGTTTGGCTCCCACTGAGCCACGTGAGAGCTGTGGCAGGGCGTGAACTAGGTGTGGACTATGTGTGGCTGGGCTGTAACACCCAAAGGTAAGACCTATCGGCTGTGGGCCAGTTGCACAAGGCTACTGTTCCTGCCAGGACAGGTGGACTAAGTCAGCTTGGGGCAAGGATCCACCAGTGTTCACGAAATCTGCCACTGGGAAGAGACCAAATAAGGAACTGGGAAACTCCTTTTTTGTCAGGATGCAGTCCCTGTCGTTGAGCACAAGAACCAAGGCAAGGAGCAGCCCAGACAAGACCAGCTTACAGTACCTGCCTGCATATGTGTGGCTCAAGTATGGGGGTGGGCCTGGCTGGGCCAGTTCATAACACCCATGGACAGATCTGAGAACCAGGATGGGATGCAGGAGAGGCCGGGTTGTGCCACATCACCAGCCAATTCACATTATGGCTGGGACTGGGGACTGACTGCACCGGATTGGGCTGCAGCACCTGCAAGCCTGAGCCAGAATGGGGGAAGACCAGGCTGGGCCAGGCTACGGCACCAGCCAGCAAATGCCAATGCCAGATTGGGCTGCAGCACCCACAAGATACGCAAGACTGGGGGGTGGGGAGGGAGTGTGTAAGCTCAGTAGGGAAGTAGCGGGGACTCCCCTACTGGGCCACTGCTCCCGCTGGTCAGCATGAGAGCTGGGACTTGGGACAGATCAGGCTAGGTAGAGCTACAACACCTGTTGGCCTACATGTGAACTGAGTTAGGGGGAGAACTAGGCTGGGCTTACCAATCGTATCCACTGGTACAGGCATGAGCCAGAGTAAGGGCAGGCGGTTGGACTTTGCTGCAGCATCAGCTGGCAAGTGCTGGGACTAGGGGCAAATCCTGTTGAGCTAAACTGCAGAACCACCTGGAGAGTGCGAGATCCAGTCCAGTGGGGCGGCTGTGAGCACCTCTCTGATGGGCTGCAGCTGTCACTAGTGAGCATGAGAACCAGGACTAGGGGTAGGCCTGACTGGACAGGCAGTAGCACCCACGGCATGAGTGTAGGCTAAAGGGTGGATTCGATAGGGTTGAGTTAGGTTTCAGTGATGTGTATGAGAGCTGAATGGGCTGTGGGAGAAATTGGACCAGTCCACTGTACATGCTGGCAGGCACAGGAACCAGAGCTGGGGGCTGGTCCAGTTGGAGTTATTGGGAGTTGCTTTGACTGGAATTCAGCTCCTGCTGGTACATGCGAGGGCTGAGAATGTGGGTGTGGTGGGCAGGGTTGGACTGGGCTGTAGCATCCACTGGTTTGCAGAGGAAGGAGGGCAGAACAAATTGATCAACTAACACAGTGAAACCTGACAGTCAACTTTTAGGTGAATGAAGACTCTGAGATGGACAGTCAAGTGACCAAGGAAGGATTTCCTCATCCCTGGAGCAGCTATATCAACAGCATCTCAGAACTACTGAAATCACTTGAGCAGAACCCTCCGAACTTGCTCCAGAGCAGGGACCCAGGGATGATACTGAGTACCAGGGGGGCTGGGCGTGGTCTCGCCCACTGTATCCTCCCCTGCCCCAGATACAGGAAGAAGATAAAGAAAATCTGTAAACAATGGTCTTGCCCACTTTCCTCTGATCCTCAACCCTTCTCACCCTAATCAACTATGTAAACATCATCAAAAATAAAATTTAAATAAATAAATAAAATCTAAAAATATTGAGTTTTTAAGGTACTTCTTCTTAACCTAGGAAATCCCAGGTTATGAGGCACTTCCTTTGCAAGTATTCTTTAAATTCAAATAGATGCATTTAATATATACTCTCTGCACATATTTCCTATCAAAAGCAGCATAAAAATTACTCAGGTAATATAATTCATAACACAAGCTGGTCAGATGTGAAACATCCTACGTTCATAATAATAAATGTAAGAAAAAATTCAAATGCATTTCTAATTAAAGAAAGAAAATCTGAGGTCCGGTGCTATGGGGTCTGGGATAGAGCCACCATCTCGGGTTTGAGTCCTGCCTACCACACTTCTGCCACAGCTACCTGTTAACGCATCTGGGAAAGCCGTGCACGATGGCCTAAATTTTGGGGCCTCTGCAGCCATTTTGGCGATCTGGAAGAAGCCCTGGCTCCTAGCTTTAGACCAATCCATCAACAACCGTTGTGGCCATTTGGTAGTGAATCAGTTAGATGGAGAATCTCTTTCTCTCTCTCGCCCGCTCTGTAATATTGGCTTTCAAATAAATAAAAATATCTTTTAGAAAAAGTATATATGTGGCCCAGCACGGTGGCCTAGCAGCTAAAATCCTCACCTTGAACACACCGGGATCCCATACGCGTGCCAGTTCTAATCCTGGCAGCTCCACTTCCCATCCAGCTCCCTGCTTGTGGTGTGGGAAAGCAGTAGAGAATAGCCCAAAGCCTTGGGACCCTGCACCCGCGTGGGAGACCTGGAAGAAGCTCCTGGCTCCTGGCTTTGGACTGGCATAGCACCAGCCGATGGGGTCACTTGGGGAGTGAATCATCGGACGGAAGACCTTCCTCTCTGTCTCTCCTCCTCTCTGTATATCTGACTTTCCAATAAATAAATAAATCTTTTTTAAAAAGTAACTAAAAAATATATATTTATTAAATAAGTGAAAGTAACTTCTGTGAGCGAGATTGACATCCTGGGATTTGATTACTGTTTGCAGCTTTGGTCTACCTCCCGAGGAACAACAGCCTGTTTTGTTTCTTTCTACTTGCTACATGCTTACTTCGTTACCTAATGAAGTGTTAAACCTGTGACTGCAAAGTGAAATGAAAGTATGCCATTGTAAAAGCTAGGGGGGAAATGAAGGAGCAGGAGGGAGGGCAGGGTGGGGACTGTGAAATACGTAACATTTGTTTACTTCATATAGATAAACAATAAGTTAAGGCAGCAACAACAATAAAACAAAATCTTCCTGGTCATTGATTTCATGTGAAGCCACTCGCTTCTCACAATTACGCATTTTTTCCGCCAAACATACTCAGCAATGAAGGCAGGCATATGGCTGGAAAACAGATTTACCTGACGTTGAAATTTTTGTCCCTGAACTTTCACAATGAACCCTGAGTCAGGGGCCCAAGTTTTTAATACATGTGACAGTGACTATCACACATGAGAATTCAATTACCCAAATTTCAAAGGAATTAGGTTTTGAAAGCAGAGAAGTCAGAAACGCCCAGTAAGTAGCTAGGAAATACAAGAATAGATAGCGTACCTCTTTCTTTTTTTCAAGATTTGTTATTTTGGGGCCTGGCATGGTGGCCTAGCAGCTAAAGTACTCGTCTTGTACACACCAGGATTCCATATGGGCACCGGTTCTAATCCCAGCGGCCCTGCTTCCCATCCAGCTCCCTGCTTGTGGCCTGGGAAAGCAGTCGAGGACAGCCCAAAGCCTTGGGACCTTGCGTAAGCAGATATACAGAGAGGAGGAGAGACAGAGGGGAAGCTATTTCGTCTGCTGACTCACTCCCCAAGTGACCACCGCAGCTGGAGCTCAGCTGATCCGAAGCCAGGAGCCAGGAGCTTCTTCTGGGTCTCCCATGTGCCTCCAGTTGTTCATTTCCTACATTAGATGTCTAATTTTTTTTAATTGCAATTCAGGTACACAGGGAGGAGGAGAGACAGAGAGGAAGATCTTCCATTCACTCCCCAAGCTGTGCCAATCTGAAGGCAGAAGCCTCTTCCAGGTCTCCCACACTGGTGCAGGGTCCCAAGGCTTTGGGCCGTCCTCAACTGCTTTCCCAGGCCACAAGCAGGGAGCTGGCTGGGAAGCAGGGCTGCCTGGATTAGAACCAGTGCCCATATGGGATCCCGGTGTGTGCAAGGCGAGGACTTTAGCTGCTAGGCTACTGCACCGGGCCTTAGACATCTAATTTCCTAATCAATACACAAATCTCTTAAAAACTCTATCCTTCCCTACCTCTCCAGTACTATTAGCCCTACTTCTTGATCCCAACTGAATTATTTATAGGCTGAAAGATTTTTGTCTGGGTGGGGGTAACTTCTACAACTACTGTTTTGTGCTATTAATTCCAGCTTCAGTAACTGTCACCATTTTGCCAATATTGATGCTCTAGATCTTTTAAGAAAGTAAGCATGACAGGTACAGTTTAATGCACAGGTACACTAAAACCAAAAATTAAATCATGAATGAATTTTTCACTTTTTCCTTAGTGCATACTGAATTGATACATGTTTTCCTTTTAATTTTTTTACTGTGATGCATTACATTAATAGATTTTCTGATGTATTATATACACTAATATAGGGAGGCATACTTGATCATTAATTATTGCTATTTTTTATGTCTTAAAAATAGATCTGAGTTTTTAGTAGTTCGTTTAGGAACTTTTACATCAATGTTCAGAAATGAAACTCATTTTTGATTTTCCTTCCCTGGGCTATCCTCGATCGTCACTGGTATTAATATTATACAGCTCTCATACAATGAACTGAATATTGAAATAAATATTATTCTGTTTCTCTCTTTTATTAAAAAAAGAGATTTATTTCTTTTTATTGGAAAGGCAGATTTACAGAGAGAAGGAGAGATGCAAAGAGTTTCTATCTGCTGGTTCACTCCCAAAATGGCCACAATGGCCACAGCTGAGCCAACCTGAAGCCAGGAGCCAGCTGCCTATTTCTTAGGCACAAGATCTTACATCAGATATTTAAACAGGCTTGTTCATTTTGTTTTCAAAAACTTGAACTTCCACATTCTATATATTTCCTTTTGTATTCTGCTACAGCTCAGAAAGATTCTGAGTGTCCCCCTAACACTCCAGAGTTTTCATGAATTAGAAGTTTGGTCCTGTCTACGGCCATACCACCCTGAATGCGCCCGATCTTGTCTGATCTCAGAAGCTAAGCAGGGTCGGGCCTGGTTAGTACTTGGATAGGAGAAGTTCGCTCCTTGTTGTAGCAATGTAGAAGGGCTGGGACATTTAAGAGGTGGGGCCTAGCACTGGGTGATTAGCACATGAAAGATGTCAGTCTCAAAAGGGATTAATGCTGATCTTGCAGAGTAGGTTCATTCTCACAAGAACAAGAAAAGAGCAAGATCGGCCATCGGGCCCAGCGCAGTAGCCTAGTGGTTAATGTCTTCCCGTTACATGTGCTGGGATAGTATACGGGTGCTGGGTCTCAGCTGTTCCACTTCCCATCCCACTCCCTGCTTGTGGCCTGGGAAAGCAATGGAAGACAGCCCAAAGCCTTGGGACCCTGCACCCACGGGGGAGACCCAGAAGAGGCTCCAGGCTCCCGGCTTCGGATCGACTCAGCTCTGACCATTGTGGCCACTTGGGGAATGAATCAGCACTTGGAAGACCTATCTCTACCTCTCCTTCTTCCTGTAAATCTGCCTTTCCAATAAAAATAAATAAATAAATAAATAAATACCTGCCCTCGTCAGTGTGTCTCCCACCCCTCACCATGTCATTTCTTCTATCTATTCTCCTACCATTTTGATGCTTTCGGCCATGAGGCCCCCGCCAGAGCCAAGCAATGTAGATGCTATGCTCTTGACTTCCAAAATTATAAGCTGAATAAGGCTCTTAAAAATATATTTATTTCTATTGGAAAGACGATTTTAAAGAGAGAAGGAGAGGCAGAGAGAAAGATCTTCCATCTGCTGGATCACTCTCCAAATAGCCACAACACCCACAACAGGCCAGTCCAGAGCCAGGAGCCAAGAGTCTCTTCCGGGTTTCCCACACTGGTGCAGGATGCTGAGAACTTGGTCATCTTACTCTGCTCTCCCAGATCACAGGTAGGGAGCTAGATCAAATGTGGAGCAGCCAGGACCTGAACTAGGGCCCTTAAGGGATGCTGGCACTTGTAGGTGGAGAAATAACCAGTTCAGCCATTATGCCAGCCCCAAGACTCTTTGTAAGTACCCAGCTGGGGCTGGCATGGTAGCTTGCTAATCCTATGCCAATGGCTCTGGTCATTGTGGTCATTTGAGGAGTAAATCAGCAGATGGAAGATTTCTCTCTCTGAATTTTGAATAAACACATAAATCTTTTAAAATATGTAGCTTTCCTTTCTCAACAATAAAAAAAGATACATCAAGTTTAACAAACTTTTTATACTCCATTACATCTAAAATTGGCACGGGGCTGTCATATTTATAACACATTGAAGAAAAGATCTCAGATCACAAAATTTCATCTGGAATGTAAATGGTGTAATATTTTGATAAGGTTATTGGAAATTATCCACAACAATTTAGGAAATGTAATAAATAAAAACATCTTGTGCAAAATTGTCATTCTCTCAGAGTTTGCATAATTTCTCTTGATGAGGCATATAACTGTTGAAGCATTTGCTTAATTGATAATTTGTGCATAATTTTCTAAACTTTGGAACATAATTATCATCACTTGTGTCTGAGTTAACACTGAAATGAAACACTTTGGTGAAATGTTTTAGACACTAACAAAGTTTTAAAGACAGCAAATAAGGAAAAAGAAAAAGAAAATTTTTTGATTAACATAAGAACAGCAGGCTTCTGTCAGGCTCTGTACAACTTAGCATGTCTCCAGTGAAATAAATTCGGACATAATAAAGGCATTAATCTAAAGCAAATTTGAATGAGATTTAATGAGTTAAACCCAAATCAGTAGAATCTAATTTTAATTCCAGTTTTCCATTACCTATTTGAATGTGGACAAGTTGTTTTAAATCTCCATGCCTTGGGCCCAGCGTGGCAGTCTAATGGCTAAAGTTCCCGCCTTCCATGCATGCCAGAATTCCACGTGGGCACTGGTTTGTGTCCTGACTGCTCCACTTCCCATCCAGCTCCCTGTTTGTGGCCTGAGAAAGTAGTTGAGGACAGCCCAAAGCCTTGGGACCCTGCACCTATATGGGAGACCCAGAAGAAGCTCCTGGCTCCTGGCTCCTGGCTCCTGGCTCCTGGCTCCTGGCTCCTGGCTTCAGATCAGCTCAGCTCTAGTCATTGTGGACATTTGGGGAGTGACCTAGTAGATGAAAGACCTTTCTCTCTGTCTCTCCTTCTCTCTGGAGATCTTAATTTCCAATAAAAAATAGTTTTAAATCTCCATGCCTTGGTCTCTTCGTTTTTCAAAAGAAATTATTACTGAGGCCACTTGCAACTCCTCCATTTTGTCATTCAGGTATCTGTTCTACATGTAATCCTCCTGATCTCCAGTGTCACATTTGTTAATATCTCCCCTGTGCATCTCCTTTGTCTGTTGGAAGGAGTAGATGAAACAATGCACATAAAGGGATTTTGCAAATTCAAAAATGTTTTTGTAAATGTAAGGTATAATGAAAAAATGGGATTTTTGAAGACTTTTTAAAAGTTTTTATTTTGAAGGCATAGTTAGGAGAGTGAAAGCAGAAGTAAGAGAGAATGAGAGGGAGAAAAAGAGAGAGAGAGATCTCCCACCTACTGGTTCATTCCCCCAAATGGCTGCAATGGCCAGAATTCAACCAGACTGAAGCCGAACCCAGGAACACCATGTGGGTCTCCCAATTGGCACACAGCCCAAGTCCTGGAGCCATCCACTGCTGCCTTTCCAGGAGCACTAGCAGGAAGCTAGATCAGAAATGGACAGGAACTGGTACCCATTATGGGATGCCAGCATTACAGGCAGTGCCTTAACACACAATTCTGATCAACACAATGGTATTTAAAGAAAAAATGGGGTGGGGAATTTTTAGAAATCAATCAATCTATCTATCTATCTCTTTAGAGAGGCAGAGAGATAGACAACCAGACAGATAAATAAAGAGTCCTCTTCATTCTCTGGTTCATTCCTCAAATGTCCACCTCACCGCTGCCTCCCAGCTCTGTATTAGCAGAAAGCTGGAGTCAGAAACTGAGTAAAGAATTCTAAACATTTCACTGTGAGACATGCATCTCCTAATCTGCCTGAGAATCACTAAGCCAAAAGGTCCTCGTTTCCCTCCTCTAAACCCTGGCTCAGCCCCCTCCTTTACCTGCAAGTGCCGTAGCCATGTTGGTGGAAGTCCAATGCTCGCTCATGGGTGCATCTCCAGAAAACATGTCTGGCGTGACAGTGTCAGCCCCGACATATCTTCCAAAAAAACAAAAAAAGGCAAGAATGTAAGGAGTTATTTGAATATTCCAGCCTGGACCCGGCGCCATTTCCTCTTCCTCACAGCTCACGAAATTCGCGCAGGTCTAGCCATCCACCAATCAGATGTAACCTGGCATTCCACATGAGAATCCCACCCCCAATCTCCCAGCCCCTTTCCCCAACCCCGCCCACTCACCAATCATCCCCAGGCATTCACCTGCAGGCACCAATCCCCTGGGGCCTGCCCTCAATCCCTCCGAATCCCCGCCCCCTACATCTTGCAGACTAAAAGGGCCCCCAGGTGCGGCGCTCTCTCTTCTCCTTCCGGCCTTTTCCCGGTGATATGCACCACCTTAACCCCGCCCCCCCGCCCCCCCCTTCATGCTCCGCTGCAATAAACCTCCTAGGATACCTCTTTGCATCTGGTGTTTTCAGCTCACGGTAAAGAACCAGGTTGTGGGAATTCGCTGCATGAACTACGCCTTAAACTTTTTAAATAACTAACAAATAGTGCTGGCACACTGGTATAATTAACACCAACTTGGCATTAATCAGGCCCAGAATGCCTGCCAACTATTAGCTGCTTTTCCCCCAGCAGTGTAACACGGGCCTAGGTACAATCAACCTAGGCAGTTACCTACAGCTGGCTACTCAATTATTCTATTTCTTATCTGTTAAAATATTACACTGTGTGTATATTTGATATCACTGACCTAGAGCCAGGGCAGTAGGTACCAAACGATGTAAAAGGTAAACACGGTTTGTTTGTTTGTTTTATAGCAAAACTTACAGAACTCCTACTTTAAACTACATGAATTACATGCGTGTGAGAGAAATAGAATAACCTGATGAAATAAGAAGGAGGAAAGCCCTCGCGTTGCAGACCTCACCGTTTTCCTTTCGAAAGTTTCTTTGCTTTCCAGGTTCCACCTGAATGCCAACATGTCTGTATTGACATGCAAACCTAAGCCTCTTTCCAACCCTGGCAACATTTGGTGTCTGAGTGAGCCCATACAGGCTTCAGCTGGCTTTAGTTACATCTGAATGGGACTCTAGAGATGACCCAATCTCATAGGTTAAGAAGTCAAAGCAAAGATATTTTTAAAATCTACTCAGGTTCTGTTAGCTACCAGTTAACATTGAAAAAAGAATCAGCTCTAGGGTGATGGATGTGTGATGGTTCCTAATGCTGCTACTCTGTACTTTTGAAATTTTTTGTAATAAACATTTTTCTAAGGGAAATAACTGAAGCATAAAAAATAAAACTGCAAACTACTGTGGAAGTAAACCACAAAACATTTGTTTAAATCTTGATGTTGAAAAGATTTTTCTGGGGCCTAGCGCCATTGCCTAGCGGCTAAAGTCCTCGCCTTAAACACGCTGGGATCCCATATGGGTGCCAGTTCTAATCCTGGCAGCTCCACTTCCCATCCAGCTCCCTGCTTGTGACCTGGGAAAGCAGTGGAAGACAGCCCAAAGCCTTGGGACCCTGCACCCACTTGGGAGACCAGGAAGAGCTCCTGGCTCCTGGCTTTGGATTGGCATAGCATCGGCCATTGCACTCACTTGGGGAGTGAGCCAGCGGACGGAAGATCTTCCTCTCTGTCTCTCCTCCTCTCTGTATATCTGACTTTCCGATAAATAAATAAAATCCTTAAAAAACAAAAGACTAGGAGAAAATCAACCAGGAAAGCAGGCTTGGTGCAGCAAAGAAAGCAAAGTCTTATGACATCCATGGCATTCATGGGTGCCCATTTGAGTCCCACATGCTTTGCATCCAGCTCCCTGCTAACGTGCTTAGTAAGGCCGTGCACGATGGCCCAGCACTTAGGAAATCAGGATGGAGTACCCAGCTCTGACTTTAGCCTGGCCTGGTTGTTGCAGCCATTTGGGGAGTGAACCAGTGCATGCAAAATCAACCTCTGTCTCTCCCTCCCTCTGCCACTGTGCCTTTCAAGTAAATTAAAAAATAAAAGGGCCCGATGCGGTGGCACAAGTGGTTAAGGTCCTCGCCTTGCACGCCCGAGATCCCATATGGGCGCTGGTTCTAATCCCGGCAGCCCTGCTTCCCATCCAGCTCTAGCAGGCTACCTCACCCAGCCCGTATTTAACTGAAGATTAACAGAGATTTATATTTTGCTCAAGATTTATACCATGTCGTGTGAACCTAACGTTGAACCTCAACTTAGAAATCTAGACTGCGTTCTATAACACTGATGAGACAGAAGCATTCACAGATACTGCATTTCGTGGGGCCAGTAAGTGAACCCTCAAATTGGTGTGTTGCAACAGAACATGTTAGAAAGTCACGAAAGATGAGCATTAGGCCTCGGGAAACAAATAACTGTGAAGAAAGATGGGAAAGAAAGAGATGGGGAAGAGAGTGGTGGGAGGGGACAGTTTCTTTGAAGGACTGGGTTGTGTCCTCCCTGCAGGAAGAGGAAGTGACAATTGCCAGGGAAATCAGAGGGTCAGCACCCCAGGACTGTGATGTCATAGAGGGTGGCAGAGCAGAGAGGCAGAGAGCTGTGATCTGTGACCAGTCCTCTCTGCCAGGCCCACACAAGAAGCCTTTCCTTGAACTCTCTCGTGAGGGTGGTACCCCAAAACTGTTCAGAGACTAGTCCTGCCACCATCTTCATGACAACCTCCTCAAGTGAACCGCCATCAAAAAGTTCACTTCCTTCTGATGTAGAGCAGCCGTTCTTCCATAGCCTATCCGAGATAACCCGCAGCCTTTACATCAGCAACGGGGTGGCTGCCAATAATGAAAATCTTCTATACAACAATCAGATTACCATGGTCATCAACGCTTCAGTGGAAGTGGTGAACACATACTATGACAACATCCAATACTTGCAGGTGCCAGTGACTGACACCCCAACCTCACACATCTATAGTTTTTTTGATCTTGTTGCGGATCAGATTCACAGTGAGGACATGAGGCAGGGGCGAACGCTGCTACACTGCGTCGCAGGAGTGAGTCGTTCACCTACACTCTGCCTTGCATACCTGATGAAGTACCATGCTATGACACTGTGTGATGCTCACACATGGATCATGTCGCTCCGCCCCATCATCCGGCCTAACAACGGCTTTTGGGAGCAGCTTATCCACTATGAATTTAAGCTGTTTAGTAAGAACTCTGTGAAAATGATCAACTCTCCTGTGGGCGTGATTCCTGATATCTATGAAGAAGAATTCGAATTGATGGCGATTCAGATGTGAACCATCCCAACTGGCTCCCGATTTCCTTGGCCAGAGATGCCTATTGATAAACAAGAAAAGACAGGGGGCATTGGGATTTTGAAGGTTCCAGTCTTTCAATAAAAATCACTACATAAAACTTGATGACTTGTGTCTTAATTATGAGTGGGCAGATAGGGCTATTGGGGCATAGTTCAAACCTGGCTGGGGCAGGTGAAGCCATCCAATCTTCTCCTTCCCCACCCCACCCCCAAGGACCTGTTAGCAGCCCTTAAATCATGTGCCACAAATCCCGAAGCCAGGACTCCCAAGTCCTGCCTGAGACAGTCCCCAGGATTACATACCCAGAATCTACCCCATTCTTGAATTGCCATATGTTGCTTTTGCAGATCTTTCCTTAAGTGTTAACCTCCTGATAAGTGACCTCCCAGCAGTGCTCTGGGACCCCTCACCTTCAAGCAGTGGCTCAACTCTGGCCTTCCAGATTGCATTTATACACCAGTTTTGGAAAAACCACACTACTGCAAAGAATAAACATTTTCAAGTGCTGCACTATATGGCACGGTCTCAAGATGCCCTTGGCAATCCCCCACCAAGCTTTGTGAAAATAGACCTTAGTCCCTCTCCTGAGGCTGTGCTGGGGGAGAGGAGGCTTGACATTAGGTCTCAGAGTTTCCTCTCATGGGTCTTGACTTGCAAGGCTGGAGTTGTCAGGGGAGGAAGAGAGTGGAGGGGAGAAAAGAGGAGAGGAGGGAGGTGGGGAAGAGGAGAGGAAGGGGAGGGAAGTAAAGTGGGATGGAATGGAAGAAGTTGAGGGGAGGGAAGGAGTGAAGGGGAGGGAAGGGAAGGAGTGGCGAGAGGAGAGAAATATGGGGAAGGAGAAAAGAGGGGAGAGGATAGGGGAAGGGAGGAGGAGAAAAGGAGGGAAAAGGAAAGGGGTTGGGAGAGAAGGGAAGGGGGAGTGAAAGAAAGTGGGGAGGTGGGGAGAGAAGGGAAAAGGAGGAGGGAGGGGAGGCCTGCTAATGTACCTGGGAAGGCAATGGAGGATGGCCCAGCTTGGGTCCCTGTAACCCACATGGGAGACCTGAAAGAAGCTCCTGGCTTCTGGCTTCAGATAGGTCCAGCTTTAGCCATTGTGGCTGTTTAGGGAATGAATCAATGGCTGGAAGACCTCTGTCTCACCTTCTCTTTCTGTAAAATCTACCTTCGAAATAAAAAGAAATAAACTGTTCTCTCTCTCTCTCTCTTTTTTTTTTTTAAAGAAGGAAACAGGATTGAAGGTTTGTGGGTAGGCTGCCAATGTGAGCAGTGGAGATGCAGACTGCTATAGTTCCTTTATTGACACTATTCCTGGAGTCAGGCTCAAGTAGTAGAGGTTCGTGCTATAGATGTGGTGTGCTCAGCTTGGGGCAAACAGCTCCAGAAGGAGGAGTGAGTGCCAGGGGAAGCAGACCGAATACAATTTTGTGCCAGGACATGTCCCTCAACCCAGGCTTCTCCTAGCCCAGTTGCTGGTCTCAGTAAACCTGAGCCAGCCCCTTGAACTCTTCACTTCTTGGAGGGGCTGCATCCCACCACACCCAAAGCAATGGTAGGCAAGGATTCTACTAAACATGAAAGACCCCTCTCCTGAGGAGACAAGGCCTGCTGTCTCCAGCAATGCTTCCCTTTGGGTTTCAACCTTGACCTAGCTGGGGAAGTAAGGTGGATATTTCCCCCTGCGTCCCCTTCTTTGCCTCCATGTATCTTTGTGATGTCAACTAGTGTCACCCAAAAAGCAAGGGAAGAAAACACACATCCAGAAGGTTTTTTGCTGGTTAGAGGTTCATCCAACCTGTTCCATAAATGGGGAGGGGACTCACAGATGTAGCCACTCTTCTGTTCTTGTTAGGGTCTTCTGTTGTTGCTGGGTGACCCTTGGGACAACAGACAATGATTCAAGTGCTTGGGTGTTTGCCACACATGTGGGAGAAGAGAACAAGACGGAATCTGAGCTCCTGGCCTCAATCAGGCCCAGACCTGGCCATGGTAGCCATTTCAGGAGTAAACTAATGAATGGAAAATCTCTCTCTCCCAACTCTCTGTTACTTTCCCTTCCAAATGAATAAATCACAAAACAAACAAACAAAAATGTCCCTAATTGGAGGAAAAAGTGAGAGAGGAAGGAGCCCCACAGTATGTGCTCCATGACTGTGGGGTCTCTCAAGCACATCCTCTTCCAAATTGCACTCCTTATTCATCTTTCATGCAGAATCTGATCTCTCTCGTGCACTTCTTGTTTCAGGGAACAGTGTGATTATCTGCCCAGCAGCCCGAGCCAGAAACCAGCAAGTCACCATGGTTTTCTTCCTTTTCCTTCCTTCTTAATCTATTAGAAAGTCTTGACAGTTCTACCTTCTGAATTTCTTTTGATTTTGTCTCTTCAGTCTGTAGTTACTACTTTTTTTTTTTTAGTCTTTTTCTCATTAAGATCATTTTACTGGTCTCTTTTTAAAACTTACAGTTTCTGCTGGACTGACATCGTCTGTACAGCAATGTCAGGGCACACTTAAATAACAGACTGATGGAATCAGTATGAAGGACTATGTTGCTGTAACAACGTGGGGAAACTCAGTCAGGGATGGGATTTTTGGGGGGAATCCCAGACTCTACAAAATTAGACCATAAAATTCAAAAATTCAAAATAAAAATTAAAACAAAAAGAAAAAACA
Organism: Ochotona curzoniae; assembly: GCF_017591425.1. Lineage (NCBI taxonomy): Eukaryota > Metazoa > Chordata > Mammalia > Lagomorpha > Ochotonidae > Ochotona > Ochotona curzoniae. Next base: position 10,993,011 of record NW_024465023.1, on the reverse strand, counting down.
ATCCAAAAAACGTAATTTCTCTAATTATAAAATTGTGATACATGGGGTGTTGGCAACTGTTAATTAATCACTTGGAACACCTGTATCTCATTATCAGCATGCCTAGCTTGAGTCTTGGCTCCTCCACTTTGAACCCAGCTTCCTACTAATGTGCCTGTGAAATCAGCAGGTGATGCTCCAAATATACGCCAGACACAGCAAATCACACAGGAGATCTTTTCTGCAGCAGGAGGGGCGGCTGTGGGGAGGGAAGAGAAAGCAGAGCAGAGGAAGATGGGCATAAGAGAGACAGTGGCAGGAGGGAGCTCCAAGGGAGGCCGGAATGAGAAGCAGGAGCGCAAGAGAGTGAAAGCGAAAGAGAATTGTTTTCATAACCTAGGGGTGGGGATTGGGAGTACAGGACCATGGGGATGGGTAGATGCAGTGGTAGGTGGGGCCGAGGAAACAAGACCATAAGGGATTGGTGGATAGGGTTGTCAGGTACAAAATTGGCCTTGTAACAGAAATGAAACTGAAACTGAAGCTTTAGGTGAACCAAAGCAGACATCCAAAACGGGGTCTCATTGATCTTCAGGGCTGACACTTGAGTCACTCCTCACTCAGGAGGCCTGGACAGATTTACTGGCTTCTGGCTTCCATCTGGACCAGCGCTGGCTACTGCAGGCACTTCTGGTGTGAACCAGTGGATGAGTGCTCTAGCTCTTTCTTTCTCTCTCTGTATCTTTGCCTTTTAAATAAAAATAAATAAATAAAATAAATAATTTAAAAGATTTTTTGAAATGCTATTTTCAAAGATTTATTTATTTTACTTAAAAGTGCTACAGAGAGGGCCCAGCGAGGTGGCCTGGAAGCTAAAGTCCTCGCTTGAACGCATCGGGATCCCATATGGGCACCGGTTCTAATCCCAGCAGCCCCACTTCCCACCCAGCTCTCTGTTTTGTGGCCTGGGAAAGCAGTTGAGGATGGCCGAAAGTCTTGGAATCCTGCACCCGCATGGGAGACCTGGAGGAAGTTCCTGGCTCCTGGCTTTGGATCAGCACAGCACCAGCTATTGTGGTCACTTGGGGAGTGAATCATCGGATAGAAGATCTTCCTCTCTGCCTCTCCTCCTCTTTGTATATCTGACTTTGCAGTCTTAAAAAAAAAAAAAAGTGCTACAGAAAGAAAGACAGAGAGATCTTCCATCTGCTGAATCACTCCCCAAGTGTTCCGGCCAGCAGAGCCAGTAGCACGGACACTGCGAAGGTCAGGGAATCAGACACCGACAGGAGACCAGTAGTGGTGGAAGAGGTCTCTCTCAACCTCCCTTTATTCAGCCATATATACTTTTCCCCCAAGGCTCTAGCAGAACAATTGGATGCTAATGAGTCTGACAGACAAGGTGCCACTTGCCTCAAAGCCCATTTCCTGCAGGAGCCAAGCTTAACAAATGCTAATCAACTCCTTAGCTCTCAACACCCAAGTGGTTATGACAGCCAGAGCTGAGATGATCTAAAGCTGGAATCCAGAAGCTGGAAGCCAGGGAGGAGAGCGGGCAGGGAGAGTGGATGGGGAGAGAAGGGGAAAAGGGTGGAGGGGGAGGGGAGTGGTGGGAAGAGAAGGGGAAAGAAGGAGAGGGGAGGAGGAGGAATGAAGGGGAGGGAAGGGGAGAGGAGGGGAAGAAAGGAAAGGGGAAGGGAATTAAGGAGAAGAGAGGGAAACGGATGGACGGGAAGGGAGGAAAGGGGAGGGGAGAGGTAGGTGCAGGAGCCTTAGGACTTGAGCCATCCTCAGCTGCTTTACCAGTGCACCAACATCTGGATCAGAAGTGGACCTGCCTTGCCACCGTGGTAGCACCAGTAGTGAGTTCTAGAACCTGTTGTATCTGTATTACTGATTTCAGGTTTTTGGATTCACTTGCAAACAGAAACTGACAGGAGGCCGATGTGCAACCTGGACAAGGCTTATTGGGAGTTTATGCTGGAAACACAAGCGGTGTTGCATGGCAGGAAGTGGTTCCAGGAAGTGGTCTTTGATGAAAATGGGACAGGTGCTTTAATTGAGTAGGGGTGGCGTGGTGATTGCCTCTTAGCACTCAGCCTGAAATTCTGGCTCATCCCCATTGGCACATGACAGCTTGGTGCTCTGTGTAGGTCCTGATGGATTTTTTCCACACAAAATGGTAGTGTTGTTCACTACTGCCACCCTAGCAAGGTCACATACAGGTGACATCAGGCTACACTAGGCATGCATCTCCGAGGTTGGGGAAGTCCTTAACAGGGCAACAGAAGGTCTGGTAGTTAGGGTCTGGATGTTCTTTGTTTCTGATTGGTTTGGATTTGGAGAAAGAATACATGTCAGGTCAGGAGATGGATACATGTCAGGATAGAAGAGGCTTGATTTAGGTAGTCCTGTTTACATCCTGTCTCATATCTATTATAGAAATAGCTGTATCACTCCAGCTGTAGGAATCTGCCTAGGTTGCCTTGTACCTAGGCAAGTGTTACATCCTGAGAGAAAAGCAGCCAGTAGCTGGCAGGCATTCTGGGCCTGGTTAATGCCAAATTTGTGTTAGCTATACCAGTATGCCACCATAGTTGTTTCTTTTCTTTTCTTTCTTTTTTTTTTTAAATATATGTGGAGAAGGCAGCCAACACATGATGACACCTGGCTGTCAGGCAGGGGGGCTGCAGATTGCCTCGGGGGAAGAGGGTCTGTAGGCATATTGGAGTAGAAGTGGCTGAGGGCATGTTTCTGGGGTCTTCCATGGACTTGGCCACTGCACTCACAGGTAGGCAAGGGAGATGAGACAGAATGGTTTAGAGGAAAGGAAATGGAGGGCATGCCTGGGTCAGGCCAACACACCCATCCATGTGGGAGACCTGGTCTTTGATGATGGTGCACACAAAATCCGGGGCTGGGGGACATGCCTGGCTGGGCTAGGCTGCAATGCAAACCTGTGAGTTTTGGAGCAGAAGGTGGGCCATATCAGGTTGAACCACAGCACCCACCAGAATGGGCTGGTGGGATGGCCTCTGTGGGACTGCAGCATCTACCAGTTAATGTGGGAACTCGGGCTTGGAGGGGGAAGGGGCTGAGGACAAGTTGCACCATCCACGGGCACATGAAAAGGCCAGGACTAAGGACAGACCATGTCAAACAGGGCCCCTGCACTCACCAGCATGTGTGGGATCCCAGGCTGGGAACAGGCCTGGCAAAGGAACTTGGGGAACTCTCTTACTAGGCCACAGCTCCCTCTGGAGAGCACAAGAGCTGGGGCTGGGGACTGATTAGGTCAGGCCAGGAAAGTCTGCAGCACTCATCAGCATTTGTGTGGGCTGGGTCTAGAGACAGACTGGATGAACCAGGCATGCGCAAGAGCCTGGAGCAGGTGTGGGCCACGCCCGGTTGGGCTAGGCTGCAACACATGCCAGCAAGAGCTGAGACTGTAGGAGGGCCATGCCAGGCTGGGTCAAAGTACCTGCCAGTGCATGCAAAATCTGGGGCTGGGAATGGGCCTCGTAGGGGAACTCTAAGGATTCCCTTTGCTGGGCTACAGATCCCTGTGGTGAGCACGAGATGGGGGCTATGACTGCACCAGACTGGGCATGGATGCAGCACACATCAGCATGCCTGTGGGCTGGGTCTTGAGGTAGGTCAAACTTGGCTGGGCTCTAGTACCTGCTGGTGACTACAAGAGCCAGAGTGGGTGTGGGACAGGTTGGGCCAGGCTGAGGCACCTGTTGGTTCACATGAGAGCTGGGTCTGGAGTAGGCTAGGCTGGCCTACGCTGTAGCAACCTTCAGTGAGAGCTGGAATGAATATAGGACAATTGAGTTAAGCTGCATGTACCTGCCACTGAGTGCCAAGACTAGAGACTGGCCATAATCAGTTTTGTCAGCACATCTGCCAGCACATGTGAGATCCATTGCTGGGAGTGGGCCTGGTAGCAGAACTTGGGGAACTCCCCTGCTAAACACATCTCCTATTAGTAAGCATGAGGCGGGGCTTGGAGCAGATTAAATCAGACTGGGCTACAGCAGCCACTGAGATACGTGTGAGCGGGGTCTGGGGAGCCAGTCCACACCACACACTGGCACAAGGGATAGGGTGCAAGTCAGGCCAGGTTGGACTACAACTCCCCAGTTCACATGAGAGCTGGGGCTGAAGTGGGCCAGGCTGAGCCAGGCTTCAGCACCTGCAGGTGAATGCCAAGACTGGGAGCAGGATATCTTAGATTGGGCCACAGCACCTGCTGGCATGCTCAAGACCGAGGACTCCGAGCAAGCCTGGTAGGGGAATTTTGGGGATTCTCTTGCTGGGCCACTGCTTCCACTAGTGAGCTTGAGAGCTAGGACTAGGGCAGATCTGGCTGGGTATAGGCCAGACTGGACTAGGCTGCTCTGGCATGCACCAGAACCAGAATGGATGTGGACCAGTCAGACTAGGCCACAGCATCAGCTGGAAGGTGCTGGGATGGGGTGCAAGTCATGTCAAATTGGACCTCAGTACCCCCTGGCAGATGCAAGATCCAGGGCTGGGAGCATGCCTAGCAGGGAAACTGTGGGCACTTCCCTGCTACATTGTACCTACTGCTAGTGAGCATGAGAAGCAGGGCTGGGCATGGGCCACAGTGGACAAGATGGCAGAAGCAGTTGGTATATGTGAGAGCTGGGTCTGGAGGCAGGTTGGCCTGAGCTAAGCCAGAGCACCCAAAGGTGTGTACAAGAGGCAGATGGGATATAGGCTGAGCTGGGCTAGGCCACAGCAGAGGCTGGCATACGCAAAACCAAGGCTGGAGACAGGCCTGGTGGGAGCTATTGGAGGTTGCCCCAATTAGGCCATGGCACCTGCTGATATGTATAAGGACTGGGTCTACAGTGAGTTGGCTGGGCTGGGTTGTAGCACCTGTTGGTTCACATGAGATATTGTGCTGGGGTGTGACTGACCAGGCAGCTACATCCACTCGCATGTGTATTGACTAGTACAAGTGACAGACCAAGTTTTACCCTGTACCAGTTGGCATACACAAGAGTCAAGTCTGAGGTCATCGGTGTATCTAAGGTGTCATCAAATGACTGTTCCCCATCCCTGGATGCTGATGTAGTTTTTTTTTTTTTTCTGATGTAGTTTTATAGCAAGAGCAGCTCCTCTCCCTCCTCCACTGCAGCAACAAGAGGAAAAAAAAAAATCTTAAACATTTGTCCCACCCAGCTTCCTTGGTTACCTGAACCTCCCCATCCTAATCAGAGGTACACATGGGCAAGCATCCTTCTCAACTATGTAAATAATATTAAAAAGAAAAGAAATTAATTAAAATTTAAAAAATACTTATTATATAAATTTATACATATTTTATACAGATATACAATATAGTGATACAATTTATATCTATTACATAAACACATATTTTTGTATCTATATAGTTTATTATATAAGTACATATAGATATTTGTATTTATACAGATGCAGTTTATATCCATTACATAAATAAACATATTGATACACACACAGATACAATTTACATCTATGATATAAAATTTTCCCAAGTCCAGAAATTAAAAACCTCTACAATAACACTATTCAGAGATAACTGCTATGATTATTTTTGTGTATATTTTTCTTTACTTTCCTCTATTCATGAATCCAGGAATACAGATAAATAGTGATTATTCCATTTTATAAATTCACATCAAGCTCTTTCATAGTATTTTCATTAGGAAAACAATAAAACTTTTCATCCCATCAGTAAACATTCCTCTAAATTACCATTTTAAAGGGCTGCTTTCCATCTTACCTGATGGAGGTGTTGAGATGTAGTTAAACAAGCCCTGATTGCTAGATTAGGTTTTCTTTTCTTTTTTTTCTTTTTTTCTTTCTTTTTTTTTTTTTTTGCATCATAAATAACACAATGAATGTCTTGGTAGGCAAATTTTTCTCTTGAATGTATTTGTGAGGATGTCCTTAGAGTAAATAAATAAATCACCAGCCAGGAAATTGCTGATTCAAAGCACAAACATATTTTCCCCCATTCAGTTTTATTATGTTTCAAGTAGTTCTGCAAGTCTACTGCATATGACAATACAACAAATGCCTATATAGTCAACATCTACCTTGTCAGACTTAACACTTTACCATATTTTGCTTTATATATTTTTTCTTAACAAGATAAAATGTTAAGATGTGTTGAAATGCTTGATTTAGCCCTCTCAGATCTCATTTCTTTTTCCCTGGAGGAATTATATCTTTAATTTGTTTTTTCTCAATTCCATGAAGGTTTTTTTTTCCACTTTTCAGTATGTATGTTTGTGTATAATGCATATGCATGCATAAATAATATAGTGTAGTGCTGTTCTGCTTATTTTTTTTAAGATTTATTTATTTTTATTGGAAAGGCGGGTATACAGAGAGGAGGAGAGACAGAGGAAGATCTTCCATCCGATGATTCACTCCCCAAACAGCCGCAACAGCTGGAGCTGAGCCAAACCGAAGCCAGGAGCCTGGCGCTTCCTCCAGGTCTCCCATGCGCGTGCAGGGTCCCAAGGCTTTGGGCCGTCCTCTACTGCTTTCCCAGCCCACAAGCTGGGAACTGGATGGGAAGTGGAATAGCCAAAATATAAAGGGCACCCATATGGGATCCTGGCAGATGCAAGGTGAGAATTTAGCCACTAGGCTATGGCTCAGGGCCTTTTAGTTATTTGTATGGTATTCATTATATCACAAGACCATCACATTTTAAAATTTTCTCTTTGGTGCACATTTGTATTGCTTGCATTTTTTTACACTATTACAAGCAACACTGTAATAAACATCCTTGTAAATGTCTTCTTTTGCAAAATCTTTTTCTAAAGATTTATTTAATTTATTTGAATGGCAGAGTGGCAGACAGACACAAAGAGAAAGAGATCTAACATCTGATAGTTCACTTTCCAAATGGCTGCAATAGAATGGTCCAGGCCATGATGAATCCAAGAGTTAGGAATTCCTTCCAGGTTGCCCATATGTGTAGCAGGAGTCCAAGCACTGGGCCATCTTACACTGTCTTCCCAGGTATGTTAGTAAGCTGCCCAATACAAAACAGTATATCTGAGACTGAAAGAGCAGTTACATATGGAATGAACATAACGGGCAGTGGCTTAATATACTGAGCCACAACAGTGGCCCTGTCATTGTCTTCTTTCTTTTCTTTAAATAAGAAATTTATTTTTATTTTTAATGATGTTTACATAGTTAAAAACTATGCATGCCCATGTGAATCACCGATTAGGGTGGGGAGGGATGAGGACTAGGGAAAAGTGGATGAGACAACTGCCTCTGATCACCGTTTTTCTTCCTATGTCTGCAGAAGGTGGGGAGAGGAGAGAGGACCACTCCCAGCAGCCCAACTGCATCAGTACCCAGGAATGAGGAAAGGCCCGCCGATGTCCCTCAATGAACTGGTTGTCATGCCCCCAACTGCAGGCCTCGATGAACTGGTTGTTGTGTCCCCATATGCATCTGGGCATGCCATCTGCTGTACAGGCTTCCATAACCAAGATGACTCAGTTCTGACCCATTCACTCCATGGTTAGGGGGGAATCCACAAAAAAAAAAAAAAAAAAAAAAAAAAAAGCCTAACAACAAAAGACCTCACCAGTGGTACCAGTGGTAAACCAAGAACTGACTCCTGTATGTGCCAGTCAATACAGGGTCTGGGTCAGTCCATCACCATATCAGCCTACACACACACTGTTGATTGCAGTCAGCTGTTCAATTCTGTCCCCAGCCCAACCAGCCTTTCTTGTAACCTGTCTTAGTTCTCCCATCCACTAGTGGGTATAATGAACTGGGCCAGTCTGTAATGAACGGACCCAATACTGGGCCCACAGGTCTGCCAGCTGGTACTGTAACCTGGCCTGATCTGGGCTGCTCCCAGTCTTGGTTCTTGCATTCACCTTCAGAGACTGCATCCTGACAGAGGAGATCACCAGGTTCCTCTAGCAGGTCACCTACCAGTGGCAGATCTCACACACACTGGTGGATGCTTGTCCTAGCCTGACTTGGCCAACCTCCTGTCCTCGCAGGTACAGTGGCCACAGCCAATTGCCCCTAGCCATTCTAGCTGTTATAAATGGGTGCTATAGCCCAGATCTGTCTGGCCCACCCTCAAGCTCAGCTCTTGCATGGCTCAGCAGGTGCTGAGACATAGCCTAGCCTGTCCTACACCCACCCTGGCTCCTGTGAGAGCCAATGATTGCTAGAGCCTAACCCATCTGGCACACCTCAGGCCCAGGCCACATCCATGTGGAGGGATGCTACAGCCATGTCCAGCCCAATTTGCTACCCCCATTCTAGCTGTCACACTCACTACTGGGAACCACAACCCAGCTGGGGTCCCCTTAGTTTCCCAATCAGGCTTGTTCCCAGCCACAGATCTTGTGTGTACCAGTGTTTGCTCTGACCGAGCTCAATATAACCCCACCATTTGGCTAGGACTTTACCATCAGATGCTGCAGCTTGGCCTGGCTTGGTCTGCTCCCCAATCCCAACTCTCACTGGTAGGTGCTGCAGCCTCTTCTTAGCAGCCTATTCCCACATCCCTGGTTTTCATGCAAACCACTAAGCATGATAATTGAGCCTAGCTTGGCATTACCCACACCCTATCCCGCCTCCTGCACATGCCACTATGCCAAGGTTTGCCCTAGCCCTGTCTGGTCCTCCCACTACAGAGCGAACACATATACTTGCTGACAAATGACGCATCCCTGCCTGCCCTTAACAATACCCAGGCTTGAGACACATGCTCACCAGCAGGAGCAATGGCCCAACTGGGGAGTTGCCCAAGTTCCCTCATCAGGCCCATTCCCAGACCAGATCTCTCACATGCCATTGGGTGCTAGGCCCTTACCCAGCAAAGCCTGTCCCTCAGTGTTGGCCTTCGTGTGTGCTAGTAGATACTGCAGTCCAGTCTGCCTCACACCCAGTTCTTGTGTGTGCCTGTGGATACTGCAGCCTGGACCAGCCTGCCTTGTTCTCAACCCCAGTAACCATGAGTGTGGGTGAGTTCCATGGTAATGCATAGCTTGGCCCAACAACACCCCAGCTCTTGAAAAAACTAGCTGGTGTGGTAGTCCCACGGGGGTGAGCCCACAAATCTTCATCAAAATCTGCTCCCAGACCGAGTTCTCATGCATGCTGGTTAGTGTCATGGCCCAGCCTAACATGGTTGATACCCTGCCCCAACACTCACTGGCAGATACTGTGATTGTGCCCTGCTTGGCAGGTTCATTAGCCATAGGTTTCGTATGTGCCATAGTTGGTGATTGATGCCAACAATCTAAGTTCAGTTCTCCCATGTGGGCAGGTGCATTGGTTTGGCCCCAAAAGGTCCTCCAGTTTTCTTCCTCTAAACTACCCAGTCTTAGCCCTGTTGTTTACCTGCAAGTGCAGTAGCCAGGTTGGTGAAAGTCCCCCAGAACTCACTCTTCACCTGCCACATTCTTCCTTAGCATCGCCTCACCCACACATCTCTAGACCTGGTTCCCTGAAGAATCTGTAGTCTTTCATGCCTGGTCCTGCAGTGGTAGCCATGTCAGTCTGAGACCCTGCCTGTCTACCCAGGGCCCATGCACACTCCTGCGTGGATCCCCAGACTGTTTCTTAGTGTGTTTATGCCTGTTCAGCCCCATATTTAAAAAAATGGAATATGTGACTATGCTGACACATTGGCATAGTTACCACAAATTTGGCATTAATGGGGCCCAAGATGCCCACCAGTTATTAGTTGCTTTTCCCCTAGCAGTGTAACACCTGCCTTGGTATGATGCAACCTAGCTGTTGCCTACAGCTGGGGACACAGCCCCCATCTAACTGAAGATTTATGGAGATTTATATTTTGCTCAAGATTTATACCATGTCGTGTGAACCTAACGTTGAACCTCAACTTAGAAATCTAGACTGTGTTCTACAACACTGATGAGACAGAAGCATTCACAGATACTGCATTTCGTGGGGCCAGTAAGTGAACCCTCAAATTGGTGTGTTGCAACAGAACATGTTAGAAAGTCACGAAAGATGAGCATTAGGCCTCGGGAAACAAACAAGTGTGAAGAAAGATGGGAAAGAAAGAGATGGGGAAGAGAGTGGTGGGAGGGGACAGTTTCTTTGAAGGACTGGGTTGTGTCCTCCCTGCAGGAAGAGGAAGTGACAATTGCCAGGGAAATCAGAGGGTCAGCACCCCAGGACTGTGATGTCATAGAGGGTGGCAGAGCAGAGAGGCAGAGAGCTGTGATCTGTGACCAGTCCTCTCTGCCAGGCCCACACAAGAAGCCTTTCCTTGAACTCTCTCGTGAGGGTGGTACCCCAAAACTGTTCAGACTAGTCCTGCCATTTTCATGACAACCTCCTCAAGTTCATCTCCGTCCACAAGTTCACCTCCTTCTCTTTCTGTACGGCAGCCGTCTTTCCATGGTATAACCCAGATAACCCGCAGCCTTTATATCGGCAATGGGGTGGCTGCCAATAGCAGATTCATTCTATCCAGCAGTCAGATTACCATGGTCATCAACGCCTCAGTGGAAGTGGTGAACACATACTATGACAACATCCAATACTTGCAGGTGCCAGTGACTGACACCCCAACCTCACACATCTATGGCTATTTTGATCTTGTTGCGGATCAGATTCACAGTGAGGACATGAGGCAGGGGCGAACGCTGCTACACTGCGTCGCAGGAGTGAGTCGTTCACCTACACTCTGCCTTGCATACCTGATGAAGTACCATGCTATGACACTGCGTGATGCTCACAAGTGGATCATGTCGCTCCGCCCCATCATCCGGCCTAACAATGGCTTTTGGGAGCAGCTTATCCACTATGAATCTAAGCTGTTTAATAAGAACTCTGTGAAAATGATCAACTCTCCTGTGGGCGTGGTTCCTGATGTCTATGAAGAAGAAATCCAGATGATGAGGCTGTAAATGTGAACTATCTGAACTTGCCCGATGTCCTATTGATAGTGATGCCTATTGATAGGCATGAAAAGACGGGGGGCATTGGAATTTTGATAGTGTCAGTGTTTGAATAAAAATCACTGCATATAATTTGGTGACTTGTGTCTTAATTTGTGAGGGGACAGTTGGAAGAGGAGCGGGAAGCAATGGGTGGGAAAGGGCAGGAGACAGAAGGGGGAAGGAGTGGAGAGGTGAGAGGAGTGCCTGGGAGGTGGGACAGATGGTAGGGGAAGGTGAGGACAGGTGGGTGGAGAGGTGGGATGGAAGACTATGAGAAGAGGAAACGGGAAAGCAAAGAGCGGAGTGGAAGCGAAGGGGAGAAGAAAAGGGGAGGTGGGGAGGGAAGCAAGAGAAGAAAAAGTCTGGATGGGCAGGGCAGCAGAAGGCTGTGGCAGGAGAGAGTTGGAGATGAGAGCGGAAGGGAAGGCTGTGGAGGGGGAAGGTTTTGGAGGAGAGGGGAACACTGTGGACGGGGAGGGAAGGAAGGGGAGGGAGCTGTAGGGGAAAAAAGGAGGGGGCAGTGAGGCGAGGGAGGGGAGAGGAGTGCACAGGAGTGGAAGGTATGTAGGGAAAGGGGAGGGCAGGTGGAAGGGGAGGTGGGATGAGAGGGGTAGAGAAGAGAGAGCAGAGGAGAAGGGGAGGGGAGGAGGGGGAGGAGGGGGAGGAGGGGGAGGAGGGGGAGGAGAAGAAGGGCAAGGAGAGGCAAGTAGAGCAGGGAGGAAGAGGAGAGCCGAGAGGAGCAGAGAGAAGAGGAGGAAAGGGGATGGGAAGGCTGTGGAGGGGGAGGGTACGGAATGGGATGGGAAGGCTGTGGAGGGGGAGGGTACGGAATGGGATGGGAAGGCTGTGGAGGGGGAGGGTACGGAATGGGATGGGAAGGCTGTGGAGGGGGAGGGTACGGAATGGGATGGGAAGGCTGTGGAGGGGGAGGGTACGGAATGGGATGGGGGATGGGAAGGCTGTGGAGGGGGAGGGTACGGAATGGGATGGGGGATGGGAAGGCTGTGGAGGGGGAGGGTAAGGAATGGGATGGGAAGGCTGTGGAGGGGGAGGGTAAGGAATGGGATGGGAAGGCTGTGGAGGGGAGGGTAAGGAATGGGATGGGAAGGCTGTGGAGGGGGAGGGTAAGGAATGGGATGGGAAGGCTGAGGCGGGGGAGGGTAAGGAATGGGATGGGAAGGCTGTGGAGGGGGAGGGTAAGGAATGGGATGGGAAGGCTGAGGAGGGGGAGGGTAAGGAATGGGATGGGAAGGCTGTGGAGGGGGAGGGTAAGGAATGGGATGGGAAGGCTGAGGCGGGGGAGGGTAAGGAATGGGATGGGAAGGCTGTGGAGGGGGAGGGTAGGGAATGGGATGGGAAGGCTGTGGAGGGGGAGGGTACGGAATGGGATGGGAAGGCTGTGGAGGGGAGGGTACAGAATGGGATGGGAAGGCTGTGGAGGGGGAGGGTACGGAATGGGATGGGAAGGCTGTGGAGGGGGAGGGTAAGGAATGGGATGGGAAGGCTGAGGAGGGGGAGGGTAAGGAATGGGATGGGAAGGCTGTGGAGGGGGAGGGTAGGGAATGGGATGGGAAGGCTGTGGAGGGGGAGGGTACGGAATGGGATGGGAAGGCTGTGGAGGGGGAGGGTAAGGAATGGGATGGGAAGGCTGTGGAGGGGAGGGTAAGGAATGGGATGGGAAGGCTGTGGAGGGGGAGGGTACGGAATGGGATGGGAAGGCTGTGGAGGGGAAGGGTAAGGAAGGGAAGGAAGAAGTGAAGGGAGGGTGGGGAATGGGACTGGAGGCAGAGAAGTTGGGGAAGGGAAGGGGAGGAAATGGGAGGGGAGAGGTAAATGGGGGAGGATGGGGAAAATGCAGAGGAGGGGAGGGGAGGGGAGAAGGGAGAGGTAGAGGAAGAGAGAGGAGAGGGAAGGGAAAGAAGTGGAAAGGGTAAGAGAGGTGAGGGAGAGGGGTCAAGAAAAGAGGAGAATGGGACCCAATGCTGAGGCCTAGCGGCTAAAGCCTTGACCGTGCCAGGATCCCATATGGGCACCGGTTCTAACTCTGGCTGCTCCACTTCCCATCTAGATCTCTGCTTGTGGCCTGGGAAAACAGGATGGCCCAAAGTCTTGGGTTCCTGCACCCATGTGGGAGACCCAGAAGAAGCTCCTGGCTCCTGGCTTCAGACTGGCTCAGCACTGGCTGTTGTGGCCACTAGGGGAGTGAACCAGCAGGTCTTTCTCTCTGTTTCTCCTTTTCTCTGTAAATTTACCTTTCCAATAAAAATAAATCTTTAGAAGCAAAAAAGAGTCATTTGTTTTTCTTGGACTCGCTGCTTATACCAATATTTTATTAGGTTTTATTTGTAAGAACATGGTTAATCAGGGATTCTTCTGATAAGAATTTGAAATGCTATCTGTAATTTTTCATTTGTTTTTTGAAGAGGTTAGTTTTTTATATGGCGACATATATTACTTTAAAAATGATTTTATGACTTCTTAGAAAGCTTTTCTACCCTTTAAGATTATATGAAATCAAAATGTCCATGGAGCTTCAAGTACTGTTATTCAATTTTAGCATTTAAATATTTAATCCATCTGGAATATAGCGTGAGATACAAGTATATCAAGGAATCCCAGTACCTATAAAACTGTATCACATAATACAATGTTATTAACAATAAAAAAAAAGACTTTTTTTTCCCAAATTGCTACTGCTATTTGCCTCTAATTACAATGCTTGTTAAACTACATTAGATTCATATATAACTTATATATATAAGCTATGTATAAATCATGCTGTGTTCAGCTGTACGTCCTCTTTATTGAGCTTCTCTAGAATGTGGTAGCTTTCCTTCAGTAAACATACACTGTTTTTAATAGAAGCAAATTTTTATTTTATTTTACTTCCATTTGCCTTTGTTCTTTTAGAAATATAAAGCATTCACATTATTTCTTTACAGATCACATCTTCTTTCACTTTATTTCCATGCTGTCCCACCCTCTTGGTTTTTAGATGATGATTACATAATTGATTAGGGTAGGAAGGATCCAGGGTTATGGAAAGTGGGTATGATCATTGTTTCCGAACTTTCTCTTTCTTCTTCCTGTTTCTAGGGGTGGGGGATAAAGGGAGAAGCCATACCCAGCCTCACAATCGCACCAACCCAGGGATTGGGAATGGCCACCTATCAACCCAGAGTCACAGTGTGGCGCATGCTCTGAGGGTTCTGCCCAGGTGGCTGTGATAGTTCTGAAATGCTGTCGATCTCGCTGATCCATGGATGAGGAAACCCTTCCAAAGTCCATTAGCTAACACAGTCGACATTTGAGTCTCCATTCATCCAGATATTTGCTGCCACTGTTTGCCTGGGGTAGTTGTCCAATTTATCCTTCCTCTGCTATGGTACCAGATGTCCTCTGCAGGCCCCAATGGGCTGCCACATCCTCCATGTGCATCATGGCCTGCCATCAACTACTCCATCGTTCCACTGAGGAGGACAAGTTCTCCATTTCTTACCATCAACTTTGTTATACACATCATTTTGATTTTTTTTTCCACTTAAATTCTACTTTTTAATAAAAATATGTATTTGTTTCTCTGAAAATCAGAGTTAAAGAAAGACCTTCCATTCATTGGTTCACTCTCCAAACGGCCACAATAAACCAAACCAGGAGCTTCATCTAGGTCTCCTATGTGAGTGGCAGGGGCCCAAGCACTTGGTCACTTTCTGTTGTTTTTCTTAGGCCTTAGGCCATTAGGAGAGAGCTGAATCAGAAGTGGAGCAGCCAGAACATGAACTGGCACTCGTATGGGATACTGGTGTCACAGGCTTTGTCTACTGTGTCAAAACATCAGCCCTAAAGTTTTACTTTTTCACTATCGCCATGTACTTTAATTTTGTTTTTACTTTTTTAGAGTAACTGTTGATTTTTTTTTTTAGCCATCCTTTTCCCTTTTTGTCTCATCCTGCTGGATTTTCCTCAATCTTACCTCTTTCTTCTGGTTCTTTTTTTGCAGCAATGTTGATGCTGCCAACAGATTTCTAAAAATTTTCCCTGGGCTGTGGAGAAGCAGAGTCCCCAGTGCCTATAATTTTGAGTACGATGTGCTCTACTTCCAGCTCTCTGTTTGCTATTTCCCTTAGCCTCAAATGACAGAGAGCGGATTGAGGCAGTTACCCTTAGAGCCACCAGCGATCTTGGGAACTGGTGGCAGAATCACAAATCTGAAGTCTGAAGTAATGAAGACCAGAGTACCAGGAATCAAGGAACATATACAGAATGCATCGCTGCTACTGAATAAAAGCAGGCTCCCAGTGAAACTTCTCCATATATGTAGATGACGACATACTAAACTTTCTACCATTCCTTTACCAACAGTGTCCTGAACCATGTAAAGAACAGAAAGTTAGGGTCAAAAATACACCTGATAGACTATTTTACTACAAAAACACAGGGGACAGTGGGGCAAAGGGGGAGAAAAGAGGATATGGGGGTCGTAGGGAGGAAGACTGCATAGCTGTAAAAGGAAAAATACCAACAGCACCACCAACAAATGCCTGAAGCCAGAAAGCTTATTACTGTATACACAGTTTGATTTCCCCTTTTGTATCTCATATTTGCTCATGTGATACAAATGCATAACAGAAAACATTTTCAGCACAGGTTACTCCCAGGGCCCTTGAAGTAGCTGAACTTTCCCTGAAGTTTTGGGAAGGATTTTGCTAACAAGATTTGCAGGAAAATTTCACGTAACATGAAAAAGCTGGACTCCTTAAACGAAGATGAAGAATTGAAAGAAAACGACAGCAGAGTGTTAAACCAAACTGGGGTGTTCTTTCTTTTCACCATAGCATGAGCAACTGCATAGGTTGCATGCTCTGTACTGTGGGGTTCCTCTTTTTTCTCCCCTGTGTCTCTCCTTTTTTTCCTGCCCTTAGTTTTATCTATCTGCTTAAACAGCAGTGAAAAGAGAGGTGCAGGTACCCTGGGCAGAGGCAGGGGTAGCCATCAGTAGTCCGGTGAGCATCTTTTAAGAATAGAGGGACTGCCAACTATTACAGGTTTGTACATTTGAGTCTTTCAGTTGGGAGATGGCCAGGAAGCTATCAAAGGATGGGGTTGACGGGCCTGAAATAACTGACTTCCTCACCTTTTTCAGTCTGTTTGAGGAAATGAAACCAAAGGAAAGCATGACTGGAATTTTCTCAATCCAGTCATCTTTCTCATAATTAATACTGATTTCATCTAGATCCTCCTCTCAAGGGACCTGTCAGTTTTAGCTTTTGCTGCCATGAAATCTTTGTATTTGAGGGATTTTGGGAGAGGTGAGGTTAGGATGCAATGTATCATTTTGAACTGGAAGCCCACAGGGAACCAATTTGTTAGGGCAAGGTTGGCAAACTTTTTCTTTTTAGGGCCTGATAGCATGTTTCAGGTCTTCCAGGCTGGTAAAAGCAAGGATCTCTAAAAGCTGTAATGGTAAAATTCATTATGACATAAAGTCTGTCTTTTTCCCCAAAGCTGTTAATTGTTTGATAATAGTGATTTGAGGACACTTACCATCCTAATTTTTTTTGTTTGTTTTTAATAGATTTTGATCTTATGCTCAAAGGACTCACAAGAAAACTCACCACTGCTAAGACACTGAACTTCTGTACGGTAGGGTAAACCAGGATATAAAATTTCCACTTGTGACAAAAAAAAAAAAATCACTGAAGTGTTAGTGATTAAATCCATGAGAGTGAATGACATTATTACTGACACTACTGGTTCAAATTAGATATGGTAGCTTTAAATATTACTGCCAAGTAACTATGAATAGAACCATGTGGGGGAGTGAGGGAGGAATATTATTATGTTATTAGAATTGTATGTATGAACTATATGAAGTTTTTCTTTGTATTAACAGAAAAAAAACACGATGAATAGAATTAACACCTTATAGTCTCATAAGCTTTGTAACTTTGTTCAACTAAACATTTTTTTTTTTTTTTGGCTGTACAGATATCTGCTATCATCAGTTACAGCACATTGTAGAAGATTCCACTTCAGGTTGTGATGAAGCAGTGCTTTTTCAATGTCTTTGAAAATATTTTCTCCTGTAACTGTTCCACGAAGAGTGTTCAGAGAGGTTAATTTCTGCCACTTCAAAACTGTCACTTGCTCTTAAAACAAACAACAACTGAACAGTATCCGTAATATCTGTTTAACTCATGAGGCACTAAAAGGTAATTGTCTTGCCTTTTCTCTTCTCATCTTTTAACTATTAATGTTGCCCCACTAGTCTGAACTTTTCAAGTAACTGTTTTAGCCAAATGACTAATAGTCTGACTTTTTCTAGACACATTTATTTGTCTATTGCAATCAAATACAATTTACTTGAACAGTCTACCCAGTTTAGTTTAAGAAATGAGCCATTCAGAAAATTACTTGGGTTGTAGCTTGCATTTACATTTTACACTTTTGTAAAGACTTCTCCTGTGATGAAATACTGTTTTGAGTCATCTAACTGTTCTCACTGTTGTTTTCTTGTCAGTTCGGAGTATTTTGAGGAGTGCTTAGTATGAAAATGTTGACATTTATTGTATTCCTCTATGAAAACGATAGTGTTATTGTATAATAAATGCTTCGTCATTGAATTTGATAAAATAGTCTACTCTCCATTGTGCCTTAAAAGTGTCACGTTTAAAGTCCAGTTCTTTTTTTCCCTTGTTTTGATGTGATAGGTATGCACTGATAATCTTAAAATGTTTCTAGTGGGCCCAGTACAGTAGCCTAGAGGCTAAAGTCCTCTCCTATGCACGGGGTTCCCATATGGGTGCCAGTTCTAATTCTGGCGGCCCCATGTCCCACCCAGCTCCCTGCTTGTGGCCTGGGAAAGCAGTGGAGGACAGCCCAAAACCTTGGGACCCTGCTCCTGCTGGAAAACCCAGAAGAAGTTCCTGGCTTTGGATTGGCTCAGCTCTGGCTGTTGCGTTAACTTGGGGAGTGAACCATCAGATGGAAGATCTTCCTCTCTGTCTCTCCTCCTCTCGGTATATCTGACTTTGCAATAAAAATAAATAAATATTTAAAAATGTTTCTAGTGATATGTATGCGTTACTCACAATGATACCAAGTTACGCACTGTGCTTTGTAGGGCACGGAGCAGAACTATGACGTGTTGAGGGCACTGCACATACATTCTCTGTTGCAACTACTCAGCTCTGTGTCGTGTGAAAATAACCACAGACAATATGGAAAAATGAGTAGGACTGTGTTGCAATAAATTATTTCTTCATGAACATACTGTGTCTTTCGTTACAGTCCCACGTATCTCCGGAGCTCTACTTAATTTCCCAGTCTATTTTATTGTCTTTGTTGTTTAGATAGGCTATTTTTCTATTGTTCTGTCTTGAAGCTGAGTAATTATTTCCTCTACACTCTCCGTTCTGTTATTGGACTCACATAGTGGAGTTCAAAATTATTATCGTATTTTCCAGTTCTGAAGTTTTATGGCATGAATGCAGTCTTCCTGACTCCTTCCCGACTATGAGACTCTCCGTGACCGAGATGAAGGGTCCTTACAGCCTGTGATAGTCTTCATCTTGTGGGGGCTTCTCTTTTTGGTTTCTCACTCAGTGTGTGCTTCTTTGTTCTGCTTAAACGTGTGTTATATGGCACCCTGACCATCCTACTATCTGTCCTTTGCTGGGAGGGGGGCGCGTTCCTTCTGGGTAACACAGGAGTGTATTGTCTGCCAGAGGACCCAGTGACGGTGCATGGTCATGGCCACCGACTGAGCCAATTTTGGTCCATGTCTTCTCTGTGTGGGTGAAGCATTGCTCCATCCAGGGCTTGACTGTGTGCTGTTTTCTTGGAGGCTCCAGTACCAAGATACAATGGGCAGAAGTGTCTGGACTTCTACGCCCAATAACAACAGATACCACAGACTTGACAACCATTATTTGTATCTTGTATTTACTGAACCTTCCTTTTTGTTTGCTGAAACTCCTTAGCTGTTCATTTGCTTTAAGTGAGTTTGTAATTGCTTGCTTTTTTTTTTTTTTAAAAAAAGATTTACTTATTTTTATTGCAAAGTTGGATATACAGAGAGGAGGAGGAGAGAGAGAGGAAGATCTTCCGTCCAGATGATTCACTCCCCAGCTGACCAAAATGGCGGTGCTGCACTGATCCAAAGCCAGGAGCCAGGAGCCTCTTCCAGGTCTACTATGTGGGTGCAGGGTCCCAAGGACTTGGGCCATTCTCTGCTGCTTTCCCAGGTCACAAACAGGGAGCTGCATGGGAAGTAGGACCTCTGGGATTCAAATCAGCACCAACATGGGATCCCAGCATGTGTAGGGTGAGGACTTTAGCCACTAGGCTGCTGTGCCGGGCCCAGTATATAATCTTTAATGTTGTAAAGTGACACAGTAGGAAAACTGAAGCTCAGCTTATAGTAATTTGTTGAAGGCTTCTCAGCTATCAAGTGATAAAGTTGGAATTTCAACCTAGACGTATGTGATTTCAGAGTGCATGCTCTACCACTCAGCCACATAGGTTTTCAGATTCACTTTTCACAGAAATAATTATAAAATCACTTAGTTCACGTCCTCTTTTGTCTTTAGTGAAAGATGGAGCCCTTGGATGCTTCACATCCATCTTACACATATTAGACAATAAACTAGGCAGGATCCAAAAAATTACAATGATGTAAGGGCTTATGCTATTGCATGGAAACTGTCTCACACTTAAGGATGGAGGATACATACTAAGAGTTGCAAGTGACCCAAGGGTGTTCACTTCCAGAATAAGTAACTTTGCCAGGGCCACCCAGACTGTGCAGAGCAAGGATTCCAACCCAGTATTGCCTGACTCCAACTCTCACACCGGGGCATCTGCTGGAGGCAATTCTGCAGCTATCACCCAGCACCAGTGGGAAGGAACGGGTTCAAGTATTGGGAATGGGCAAAGGGAAGGATTCGGGACCAGCTAATTTCAGGAACACGGAGAAACACAAAGAGAATCTGAAGCTCTGTTCAAGTCTGAACACGTGTGAGACACACGTTGTGTGCGCATGTGACAGAGACATACAAAGAGCCCAAAAGCTCCCAAGTCTTCAAGGTCACCACTTTTGGAAAATTGAATAATGCATTTGTTAATTTAGCTGTAGAAAATATTCAGCCTTCTGTACTCAATCACTCAAGGAAGACAGAATACCCAAAAAAACCCTGAATCGATGCTTCAGGGGAAGTCATTAAACATGAAATATAATCTATATAAAAGTACAGTTTGTTCCTCTAGTGTCTTTTCTCGGGGGAATAATCCAAAAGTGTGAGCAAAATCAGCTGGGACTGCCATCGCGTCCTGGTGAACACTGCCAGGATTTATGCACTATGCAGCACCAGAGCGTCACCGTGTTATTTTAAAATGCAGGTTTAAATATGAGAAGCCTTGAAAAGGTTCATGGGAAACGCATTTTGTGAAAAAAAAAAAAAAAAAACAAAAACCTATGTACGGATTTCACATTTTCCGGCACCAAAACATACTCATGTTTCAATTCCATTTTCCACAAACTTTTGGGAGGTTTCCCCCTAACATCTTATCTATTGGGTACAGATGGCAACTTGCTAATCAAAATATACACATATACATAAATATACATAAAGGGAGTCTTCATTGTCCATTTATTTTTTCACCCGTACCCTGGGGAGACTGGAGTTTATGCCCTGCTAGCAGACCTGCCTGTCACATGAGCCATATCTTATTAAATCCATCTTTTCAAAGGACTTAGTTGATACAAGATGCTGGTTTCTTTATCTTACACGTATAGTAAGCCACGGACTCTTGACTTTTTATTTGTGCTTGAGAGGCAGAACAAGAAAATTATTGTCTAAAGGTTCCCGCGTGTCATAGGGGTAGAAAAGAGGTGTTTTTTTTTTTTTTTTTTAAACGGAACAGCAACCAATGATGGGGATCTGAATGTTTCTTTTCCCAAGCCTGCCCACAATCCCAGCAGCCCCGGTTCTTGGAGGAAGGCGCCCAGCGAAATTACAAGCAGTAAATCCCAATATCCCGCAGAACCCCGCCTCACAATGTTTCATTGCCTATTCTGAGAATAATCCTAAACAACTACGGTTAAGACCCAGGGTACACGCAGGTAGCAAGAAAACTTGGCTCCAAAGTGCCGCCAACAGACAGACCTTGGGCGGTGGGAGCCAGCGTCAGCGAGCCAGACTTGGCAGGCAGTCTCTTCATTCCCTCCGGCCTGGCATCAGGGGGCCTTTTCCCCTTCACTTTGGGGGGGGGGGCGGGCCGAGAGCGGGCCAGGCCTAGGGCGGCGCCCAGGCCGCGGGGCAAGAGCCTGGCAGCCCCTCCCGGGGCACACTCCTCGAGGAGACTTTTATTTTAGTGTGCGCCTTCTTCCGAGGCTTGCGAGGTTCGGGGCTGCGCGCCGCCTCTCGAGAACGCGAGCCGCACTAGAATCCTGCGGGCCCGGGGTTCCGCAGCGCGGGTGCAGGACGGCCGAAGCCGCTCTCCGGGCCCACCCTCGAGCTCGCTGCCAAAGGGCGTCCATGGCGCCCCAGTGTGCCGCTCGGCGCCCGCCGCGGGCGGTGCCGGACCTCGCCCTTCCCCGCTGCTGCTCCCTCCCCCATGCTCCCCCTTCCTTCCCCTACCCCCTCCCTACCCCCTCCTCCCCCCTCCCCTCCGGAGCCCGCTGCAGCTCCCCAGCTGACACGGCCCAGACCCTCCATTCTCTAGCACAGTGTATTTAAGCAGCACAACCTAACCGCCCGTTCTCTCTCGGTGACCACCCTTTCCCAGGGACAGACGCGCCCAGCAGCCAACCACCGGCCCTAACTGGCGTTGGTCCCGATTCCCAGTCGGTGGCGGCCTCGGTGGGCGGGGCTTCAGCAGCTAGCAAGTTGAGTGGAGCCACGGCTGACGTGAGTCAACAAAGGTCACGTGAGGCGAGCGGGCCGCGCCGATTGGCTGCGCCCGCCGGGCGGGGAGGGGGGGTCACGGCGGCGGCGTGGGGTTCGCTGTGTGACACAATTACAACAACTTTGTGCTGGTACCGGGGAAGTTTGTGTCTCCATCGAATTGCCCCCGTGCTCCCCAGCCCCGCGCGCTCCGGCTCTTCCCGCCGTCCCTGCCCGTGGCTGCGCCCCGCCCGCCCCCCGCGATGTGAACGTACAGCCGAAGCACCGCCGCTGCCTACCCGGGGGGCCCCGCAGCCCCTGCCGCCGCCGCCGCCGCCGCCGCCGCCGCTACCGCGTTGGGATTTTTCTTCGCCTTCGCCTGTGGCGGAGGAGGAGGAGGAGGACGAGGAGGCGGCGATAAAGTTGGTGTGCCGGTCCCGCGCGGAGACTGGGGGAGTCGTTGCGTGCCCCGGCCCGGGAGGGGGGGTGTCGGCGTTGGAGGAGTTGTGAATTCGCTGCGTTTCCATGAAATCCTGCGGAGTGTCGCTCGCTACCGCCGCCGCCGCCGCCGCGGCTTTCGGTGATGAGGAAAAGAAAATGGCGGCGGGAAAAGCGAGCGGCGAGAGCGAGGAGGCGTCCCCCAGCCTGACAGCCGAGGAGAGGGAGGCGCTCGGCGGACTGGACAGGTAGCGGCCGCCGTCACTCGCCGGGTCGGCTACGGAGGGGCGAGCGGCGCCTTGGCGGGGAGGCCCGAGCGCGGCTCGCCTCCGGCGCCGGTGGGGCGGGCACCTCGGCTGGGCGCTCTCGGGCGGGCAGTGCCGCCGCCGCCGCCGCCGGGGCCTCGGGCTCGGGCAGGGACGGGGCTGTGAGGTTGTTAGAGCGTTAACGAAAGCCGCCCCTGTGTCTCTTGCCACAGCCGCCTCTTCGGCTTCGTGAGGTTTCATGAAGATGGCGCCAGGACCAAGGCCCTCCTGCTCAAGGTAAGGCAAGCCGCGGGCCGGAGCGTGGACTCGGTTTCCCCAGCCGCCTCGGCGGGCGCTCATTGTGGCCGGGAACGGTGGCCCGGGGGGTTCCGGAAAACTCTTGCCCGCCCGCGCCCTGCCCCGCACCCGCCGGCCCCCTCGCTTGCTCCCTTGCGAAATGGCCCGCTCCTTTCGGAGCCGGGGGGATCCGAGACGGCCAGCGCTTGGGGTCCTGCTCGACTGGGGCGGCGAAAGTGCTTGCGGTTTTTACAGCTTTTTTTGGGGGGGGGGAGGGAAGGGGTGGGATGGGGCAAGAGGGTAGGCCGGTGAGCTGCCAGCTGCACGTAGGAGCTAGGGGTCCTTCGAGTGTGCCATCACCCTCGGATTTCCCACTTACTGGCCTCCCCTGTGTGTGTGTGTCTATTTTATTATCATTATTATTGTTTTCCTCCAGGTGGGCTGTCCGTGGTGTCCACTGTTGGTCAGTCCAACGTCTTGGGTTTTCTTGGGTGCTTGTTTTCAGAACGGGGAAGTTGGCATGCAGTTTTAGGTCCACGAAGAGTTGCCATTGCTCTGTTGACATGTAGCTCAATTGGTAGGTGCTTTACCTGAGTTAGGGGACTTGTTTACTTTTTTGGGGGGGGGTCTTTTCTGTCCTAGAGATGAGCGCAGGTATTTGTGAATGTGTTCTCTTCCTGGCACCCCTTTTTTCTGCGTGTCCGCCTGCGGAGGCCCGACAGGATTCGGGGTGTAGTCTGTGTTTATTTGTGTGGAAAGTTGTTGGCACTGTCATTTAGTTAAGTAATGGCTGCTCCTATCGGCCCAAGATGGCGGGACAGAGTGGGAGGAGAAAGTGAAGGGGAGGCTTCGCGGGGAGGGAGGCGAGGTAAACATGCAAATAAACACTGGTGATGAGTAGGCCTCTGCTTGGGAGTGTGTCACTTGGTGGTGCTTTGTAAAAATTATCCAAGAGCATTTGCACACCGAATTCTTTCTCGTGCCCTTCTCGCTCCCCGAAGCAGGGTGCCCGAGCCTGGGAAACGCGATCAACCTGTAGCACGTTTAGTTGCCCATCCGTGAGCTGTTGAACAAAGGCTGGAGTCTCCCTCTGTCTCCATCAGTTGATGGCTGCTGGTTGAAGTCTGCTAGAAATGGTCTTAGCATGTTTTCTTAATTGGGACCCTGAAACTTCGGAGTGCGTGAGAGGTGCGGGGGGAGGGGGGGACCCTGGACGTTTTTCTTTTCTGGCCGAAATCGGTAGATTTGCATTTGACACCAGCTTCATTGTTGCCGTGGAAAAGGAAGTTTGAAATGTCTGAAGCTGAGCATTTTATTCTTCAGCTGGTGTTTTTGGTTTAGGTGTTCTTTGTTTTTGTCTGTGGTTTGGTGTGCCAGTCTTTAATCCCCTTTTATCTGCAATTATGCTTGTTTTATTTAGAAGTAGCTAAATATAAGGCATTTCCATGGCAAGTAATGATCAGAAGGCTGACCGGAAATAATGCTTTCCCAAAGTCCCTTCGACTGGTAGGGAAAACTTGAATTGAACTTTTGTGAGAGTATTAATCTGCTTCATGCCATCCTCGCTGGAAGGGCCAGCACTTACTCGCCCTGAAACAATGATAGTTGCTCTCCTGCCTTCAAGTTTTTCTTTTTGCAGCTTGAATACTTAGATATTTTATTCAGAAATACTTGACTGTGGTAAAAGTTGTCATTCCAGAAGATGAAATGAATGATTTAAAGTTAAAGCAGCATTTTGTTTTCGAGTGATTATCGTCGGTCTAACGTGGGATTAGTAAGTTTGTGTGCCATTTATTTGGAGAAGTTTGACCAAGTCTGTTGCTTTCGGTTATGACGATGAAGAAATAAATTGGATCTGATGTTTATGCGGATAGTGTGTAAAAAGCCAGTTGATTTCATGTCTTAGAATGCTCGTATTCAGTTAAATTCACAGTTGATGGCGCCTCACATTGACTCTCAGTGTTGCAATACTGAACTCTGCAGCTATGCGTTAGTGAACTTTAATTTGGAAACAGTGTTCACGTTTTTTTTTTATGTGTGAAGTTTTGCATGATTTTTTGACTACAACCATATAAATTAGAAACTTACAAAGCTTCTGTATGTTTTCATAAAATCTTGGATAATAATTTGATAAACTGCAAAGTTGGTTTTGGAGCTGAAGGAAGGTAATCGCCTTGCTTTAAACTCGGCTTGTGAGGTCCTACCTGCTTAGGTCAAGGTTTACTGGCTTTAGCATTAAAGTAAGACCATTCTCTGTGTGTGCTTGCAACCTCGTGTGCTTCCTACTTGTGTCCTTGTGAGCCTGAATATTACCAGTGCAACGTGTAATGTAAAGCTTCGCATTATATAACCGCGCACACTCTGCTTGGATTGGGTTCTGAATAGAATGCATGGCCTGGTGTCCTGCTGCAAGGAGGATTGAATTATTTAGTTTCAGCGCTCTTAAACAGCTCCGAGCAGCCGGCTTTTCTTTTTTTTTTTTTTTCCTTTCCTTTCCTTTCCTTTCCTTTCCTTTCCTTTCCTTTCCATTCCATTCCATTCCATTCCATTCCATTCCATTCCATTCCATTCTTGTTTTTTTTTTTTCCTCTTTCTCTTCTCTTGTTTTCCTTTGGGTTTTTTTTCCTCTTTTTTTTTTCCTCTTTTCTTTCTAATCATTGATTTGCTTTGGTTTCAGAATTGTTATTCTTTGGAAGTCTTAAAAACAAGACATGGCTTTTGTCTTCTGGGATAGTCAGGCTACTTACCTGAGGGCGGAGTTCTGTTTTGTCTGTTTTTTGTGTTTCCTCCTCCTCCTCTCTCAAAAACATATATAGTCTGTATGTTTCTTTCTGACAGAAATTTAACTATTCTTTGTTTTCAAAATTTTTTATTCGTATAAATTATAGGATCATTTTTGAGGTTTTAAATTTATATTTCTAAGTTAAAAAAAAATGCAAGTTTTGACTTAAAAGCTTTAGGAAGTTAAAAACATTTGAATGTCCGTTACTTGGCCCTAGAATGCTACCAAAGGCACAGATTTCTCTTGGTTTGAATACTTTTATCAGATTCAATTACACTAGTTATTGAAAGGATTTTTGTTTATCATTGCTGTTTAATATACCATGCTTTGGGTTAAAAAGTAGTAATTTAAGATATTGCTTTTGTAGTAATCTTTCTACGCTAATGTTGTAGCCAGCTAGACGTTGATTAATCACTTTTTGTGATATAACGTGATCTGGAACAATTTACTTTCTGTAAAGTTTAGTTTTTTGATAAAATTCAGAATTTTTTCAAAATTGCAGTGTAGTTACTGGAAAGTAATTAAGTGAAACATTTTACTAGAGATTAACTGCAGTGACTTTTAAGAACGTTTTTGCTTTATTTTAGTAAGGAATTGAGTTACAGTGTATAACATAACATAAATGTATATTAGGAGTACTACAGAGTATCATTACATTAAACTAGGGAAGGTATTATCTGTGTCAGGCTAATAGGATGTCATGTTTATATTTGAATTGTTGCTGAAATTAGTAGTTGCTTATTTTGAACAGTTCTATTTTAACTGATTTTTGTAAAGGCTTTATCTGTTTGAAAGGCGGAGTTACGGGGATTGGGGTGGCGAGAGGGATGGGTGGGGGGGGAACAGAGAGAGAGTTCTTCCATTTGCTGTTTCATTCCCCAAATGGCTGCTGCAACTGAAGCTAGGCCAATTCGAAGCCAGGAGCCCAGAGCTGCTTCTGCATTTCCCACGTGGTTGCAAGGGCCCAAGGAATTGGGCCATCTTCCATTGCTCTCCCAGGCACACTAGCAGAGAGCTGGCTTGGAAGTAGTGTAGTGGGGACTCTGACCATATGGTGGTGGCTTTGTTATGTCACAGCAACGGACTTTATTTTTAAGTTTCTCTAAAATAGTCTACCTTATTGGAAGTTTCCTTGGTAATTTTTTTTTAAAGATTCATTTATTTTTTTATTGGAAAGTCAATACAGGGAGGAGGAGAGACAGACGAAGATCCCCCGTCCTCTGATTAGCTCACCAAGTGGCCGCAATGGCCGGAGCTGAGTCGATATGAAGCCAGAAACCCGGAGGTTCTTCTGGGTCTCCTACATGGATGCTGGGTCCCAAGGCCTCGGGCCGTCCTTGACTGCTCTCCTAAGCCATAAGCAGGGAGCTGGATGGGAAGCCGGGCTACTAAGATTAGAACCAGTGATCATATGGCATCCCAGTACGTAAAAGGCAAAGACTAGCTGCTAAGCTATCGCACCAGACCCTCCTTAGTAATTCTATTAATGAAAAGATTAATTAAAAGATATGGGTTGTTTAGTATTTAAACATTTATGTGTCCCCCCCCTCCCCCCGGGAATTACTAGTGTTAAAATAGTGGACATGTAAAAGTTTTTGGTCCCAGCTATAGGCAACTGCCTAGGTTGCCTCGTACCTGGGAGAAAATAGCTGGTAGCTGACAAGCATTTCTGACTCTGGTTAATGCCAAATTTGTGTTCACTATACCAGTATGCCAGCATAGTTGCTTTTGTTTGTTTGTTTTTCATTTTTCTTTTTTAAATATTAGTTTGGGAGGCAAGGAGCTCTGGGTGGGTGATGCTGTCCTTGCCCGTAGGTTGGGGGGTGGGCCTGCAGATTGCTTGGGGAAGGGGGTCTGAGAACATATTGGTGTGGAACGGCTGAGGGCATGTTTGACCAGGAAGAAATGCCTTCTAGAGACTTCTGTGGATTGGGTTCCTGCACTCCCAGATAGGCAAGGGAGCTGAGATGGAGTGGTTTGGAGGGGGGAAAAAGGAAGACATGTCTGGATCGGGTCAAGGCACGCTACCCTGCCCACATGGGAGACCTGCACTGGGCTATATAGCATCTCCTGCTGCCTACTGGGGGTGTGCCTGGCTGGGCGAGGCCATAGAACCCACCTGCCAGTGTCTGAGCAGGGGTGGACCACATCAGGCTGGGTCACAGCATCCACCAGAATGTGAGAAAACCAGATCTGGGGAAAATTCTGAAGGGGACTTGTGAGCTCAACTCTTTGGAACTGTAGCTCCCCTTGGTTTATGCAGAGAACAGGATAGTGACTGGCTGGACCAGGCTGTACCACAGAACTTACCTAATTAGAACCCACCTGACACAGAGCCAGGGCTCGGAGGAGGCTGGGCAGGGCCAAGCTGCAGTATCTGCTGGTAATACAAAGACCAGAACTGAGAATAGATCATGCTAAGCAGGGCCATGGCACACACCAGCGCATGTGGGATCTAGGGCTGGGAACCAGCTGGTAGGGGAACTTGGAGAACTCCCTTAGCAGTCCACAGCTCCCTCTTGGGAGCACAAGAGCCTGGGCTGAGGGGCAGACCAGGCCAGGTAAGTCTGCAGCACTCATCAGCATTTGTGTGGGCAGGGCCTGGGGACAGGCCAGGCTGGGTCAGGGCCACCCTGTTCCAGATGCTCAGTATGCCTGAGCACCTGCTGGCAAGCATGAGAGCCCGGACAGGGTGTGGGCCACACCGGGCTGGGCTTGGCTGCAACACCTTCCAGTGACAGACTGTAGGTGGGCCATATCAGGCTGGGTCAGAGTGCCCACCAGCATGTGTAAGACCCAGGGCTGGGAACAGGCTTGGTGGGGGAACTTTGGAGATTTACCTGCTGGGCTGCATTTTCCACTGCTGAATATGAGAGCCAGGGCTGGCAGCAAGCTAGACCAGGCTGGGCTGCAGCACCCATTGGCATATGTGTGAGCCGGGACTGGGGTTGGATTGGGCAGGGTCAGTCCACAGCACACATTTGGCACGAGTGAGAGCCAGGACAGGGTACAGGTCAGGCCAGGTTGGACCACAACACCCAGCAGTTCATAGGAGGGTTGGGAGTGGGCAAGGCTAAGCTAAGCTGCTGCATTTTCTGGCAAGAGCTGCGACCAGGGACAAGCTAACCTGGACCAGGCTATAGCACCTGGGGGGTGAGCTGTCTCAGACTGGGCTGCAGCATCTGTTGGCACATGCAAGACTCAGGGCTGGGCAGGTTCTTGGCAGGGGCACTGGACATACACACTGCCTTGCTAGGCTGTCCCTGTTGCTGATAAGAACAAGAACCAGGGATGGAGGGATACCAGACTGGGCAAGGCAGCTGCATCTGCCAGCTTTTGTGAGGGCTGGGCCTGGGGGCAGGTCAGCCTGACCTAAGCTGTAGTACCCCGAGGTGTGCATGGGAGCCAAATGGGATGTGGGCTGGGCTAGGCTAGGCCAGGCCAGGCCACAGCAAAGGATGGCACGTGCAAAAACTAGGGCTGGACGTGGGCCATGGGAGTTACTGAGGATCACCCTGACTAGGCTATGGCACCTTCTGGCATGTGTAAGAACTGGGTCTGTGGTGGGCTGCTTTGGCTGGGCTGTAGTACTTGTTGGTTCGTGTGAGATATTGTACTGGGGCATGACTAACCAGGCAGCTTCATCCACTGGTGTGTATTTTGGCTGGTGCAGGTGGTTGCTCAAACCTGACCCTGCACTGTCTGGTGCATACAAGTCAAGTCTGAGATCACCCCAGGTGAAGTTTCTTGGAGGATTCCCTGACTAGCCTGCTGGACTCAGAACTCAGCCATCCTGGAAAATCACAGGATGTATGGTCCAACTTTGGACCAGGCCTCAGTTGCTGATGCCTGTGCAGTGGACAGCATGCCCAGATGCACACAGAGGGTGTGACAGACAGCTTGTCTAAGCCTGCAGGGGATTATCAGCTGCCTAGCAGAGGATGGAAAGCAGAACAGGTTGGATGATTCTCCTGGCTCAGCTTTGCAGCATATCCTGGGTCTGGAAGTCTAAGATAGACTTTTTCAGCCAATAGATCTTAGAAAGATTTTCTCAACGCTGGTGCGGTGAAGCCGACAATGTCTTAGAACTATGAAAGTCGCTCAAATGACACCTTCAAAACACTCTTCCCCCTCATTGGCGTCTCTAGGGCGTTATCAAATGACTGTTCCCCATCTCTGCATGCTGATGCAGTTTGATAAGAGGGAGTGGCTGCCTCTCCCTCCTCCCCTGGAGACACAGTAGAAAAAAATTTTGTCTCATTCACCTTCCTTGATACCTGACCTCCCCCCTCTAATCAGAGGCCCACATGGGTATGTATCCCTTTCAAATATGTAAACGATATTAAAAAGAAAATTAAAAAAATTTTGGTAATAGAAATAGTTGAAATACATAGTTTCATAGTCTTGTTTATGAAAACAATTCCTTGTAAATGATGGGGGAAATTGTTAGGTCTGTTCTATAGGTAGTGTTTTGAATAATATAATCTTTGAGTATTGATGATGTTTTAGAAACATCCTTTGTTACACTTATTTATTTTCTGACACTTAGAAAAAGGATATGTTTGTTTCAGTGCTAAGAAGTTTGTTATTTTGGTTAGTAACCACATAGAAAAAACCCCACAGAAATAATGTCATATTTTGTGTTTGAAAATTAGTTGTTTAATTTGATGCATTTTGCAAAGTATTTTCTGGTTTGGAATATTGTCTTCTAAACTGTTACTGTTTCATCTAGAGAAACAATCTTGTAGCCATTATGCATTTGCTAAAATTTTGATCTGTCCCTGGTAATGAAGTATAGTAAGAGATTACAGCACAGTAACACATAAACAGGCACTTTTTAAAATCATTTCTTTGAAGGTTTGCTCCCCAGATGCCCACAAGGGGGAGGAGGCTGCCGAAGCTGGAAGCCTGGAGCTCTGGTCAGGTCTCCCAGGTGGGTGGCAGGAGCCCCTCTGTTTGAGCTGCTGCTTCCATCTGATGCAAGATAACAGGAAGTTGGCATCAGGAGTCAGGCGTTCCATTGGGGGCCACAGACATCCTGAAGGGTGGCTTAACTGCTAGGCCAAATGCTTGCCCGATGGGCACTTCTGGTATTCTTTTTCACTGCACAGCTCCTTCTGTAGAATTACAGATTGGAGTGATTAAGGAGGGAATGACTGTCACCCCTAAGACATTGCATGTTGGCAAGAGAAACTACCTGAGATATGAATTTCTGTGTTTTAGGTGATAACATGGAGTGATGGACCACATTAAATCAGAGGGAAGGTTCATTGCTTGGCCAACTACACAGTAAATCTTTTTCTGATTTAGGTTATGTAACATTTAGCTTTATATAAGTATCAATATTATATATATTTGGAAGGGTTTTTGTTAAGTTTCTTGTTTTACTGTGAAACTCATAATGTTGCTTTGAACTCTCTAAAATTGATGTTAATTACTGATAACATTGTGCATTATTAATAATATTTTTAAAATGTATCTAGAGAGCTAATTTATGTTAAGCAAAACCACCAAATTGTCTGATAATTGAAAGGTGATTAGACTATTTAGGGCTCACGTGTATTTATTTGTAGGCCAGTTAATTGATCTTTATTGAATGCATAATTGACTGTACTCTGAAACTTAACATATAATTATATCGGTTTTTCTTATTGTTTTGTAGGTTAGGACAATAAATAGAGTATCAGGAGTTCTGGAATTGATGCTTAGTGCAAATATTTTATGTGAAAATAAGATGAATATTCTTTGCCTACAGTGAACTTTAGTTTCCAAAGAGAGTGAAATTAAGTATAAGGGTGACTGACAGTGGCAGGAACAAAGTATGAAGTACTCTGAAAGTTTCTGGTAAGTCAGTTTAACAAGTTACACATTGGAAAGGTTCTTATTGTTTCTTGCAGGTACTCTTTGATTTAGAAATTAGCAAGACATTTTTAATTTCATTTTGGAAAACATTTTAAAAACTCAGCTTTTAGCAGATCTTGAAAAGATGTTATACTGTGTATTCTGTCCTTTCCTGGTCGCACTAATAACAGAATTTATCTTTGTTAATGGATTCTTGGGATCCTTAAATGAGAGTTTTTGGGTCAATTTAAGAGATTCTGATAGGAGTTTTGAAATGATACTCAAGAAGTAGTTACATAATAGTTGACTTTGAGGACAGAATGTCTATAAGAAGGAAGGGAGGGCATTTTAAATTTGCTTTAGGGATTACTGCTTTTTTGAAATACTGTAGGCTTGTACTGCTTTAAGCTTTTTTTTTTCTTTAAACATGTTTTAAACAAGAACAGAGTGGATACTTGGTGCATTGGCTAGGTTGGCTTGGGATGTCCACATCCCATCCTGGCTCTGCTGCCAGTTCCGGCGTCCTGCATGTGCATTTTGGGAAGTAGCAGCTTCTGGCTCTAAAATACTTTGTTCCTTGACTTCCATGTGGGAGACCCACATTGAATTCTGGGCTCTTATCTTTGCCTTGGATCAGAAAGTGAATATACCCTGAGGTGAGTACACTGAAATATTTTTTTTTTTAAGATTTATTTTTATTATTTTTTTATTGGAAAGGCGGATATACAGAGAGGAAGATCTTCTGTCCGATGATTCACTCCCTAAGTGAGCGCAACGGCCGATACTATGCTGATCCGAAGCCAGGAGCCTCTTCCAGGTCTCCTGCGCGGGTGCAGGGTCCCAAAGCTTTGGGCCGTCCTCTGCTGCTTTCCCGGGCCACAGGCAGGGAGCTGGAAGGGAAGCGGGGCTGCCCGGATTAGAGCCGGCGCCCATATGGGATCCCGGGCGTGCAAGGTGAGGACCTTAACCATTTGTGCCACCGTGCCAGGCCCCACTGAAATATTATATTGTCTGACTGGAGATGGCTTACAGGTTGGTAGTTAGAGCTATATGTTGCCTTTTCTTAACTTTGTTGGAATTCTGTTCTTGTTTCATCAGGGTGGGGTGCGATGTGGGGTAGGTAAGAGTGAAGGAATGGAGATGTACTCAGATCCTGTTAAGGCTTTGTGATGGTTACTGTACTTTCTCTTTTGATCCTCAGAGTGTTTCATTGTTTACTTGACTTTCGGGTCTGATTTAGCCCAGGCTGATACTCTGGACCTGATAGAGAACTGTAACCTGTTAAGAGTGGCAGTTAATCCCTTATTTAGACAGCTTTAGGTTTCTGAGGCAATTTGTAGCTGTTTGCCACTCTACAAGCTTTTGTTTTGTGCCTCTTATCCTTACTCTCTTTTAATTCCATCTTTTGTTGCTCATTTACATTATGAAAACTGTTGTGAATGTATGCATTTTTTGTTTTGTGTGTAGTAGCATTTTATCTGCTAGAATAAATAAAAGACTGCTACTAAGTTCTTGGAAGATGTTTGGGCTTTGTTGTAGTTAAGTGTATTTTATAATAAGGTCATCTAATTCATTTTAAATTTGAATGAAAAAATTTTTACATAAATGGTTGTTAGACTGTAGATCTTATGCATTATGCTCATCAGATCATTTTCCTTGAAAAACAAAAGCAAAAATAAGCAGTTTACTGGGGAGAGTTACTAGTATTTTTAAAAGTAGAGAAAACCAACCAACCATCAGCTAATAACCAGTTTTAACAGTTTTCAATGCATGACCAGTCTCATTTCATTTATATCTTGCCCTTTATTCCCCACTCTGTGTGTGTGTGTTTAAAGATTTAGCTACAGAGAGGAGTAGAGAGATTTTCCATCTGCTGGTTCATTCCCTGTATGCCCATAACTGCTGGAGCTGAGCCAATCCCAAGCCGAAAGATTCCTCTGGGTCTCCCAAGTGGGTGCAGGGTCCCAAGGCTTTGGGCCGTCCTCCACTGCTTTTCCAGGCCACAAGCAGGGAGCTGGATGGGAAGTGGAGCAACCAGGATTAGAACCAGTGCCCACATGGGATACTGGTGCTTGGAGGTGGAGGATTAGGCAGTTGAGCCAAAGGGCCAGGCCCATCCCTGATGTTTTGAAGCAGATCTGAGATATTAGTCACATCATTTAATCCGTAGATACTTATCTCTGAGATGTAACTTACATTGTCTATATTACCCATAAATCTAATTTCTTAATATCAAACACTCATGGACTTTGTTTTTTGCTTTCTGAGTGTTAAACATTAGTTGCATGAATATATGATGTAAAGTTTTATATTTTTTATTTTATTATAGGTTTTTTTGAAAATATTTATTTATTTTTGTTGGAAAGTCAAATTTACAGAGAGAAAGAGGGAGGAAGATCTTCTGTCCCCGAGTGGCAGCAACAGTCAGAGCTGAGCTGATCCGAAGCCAGGAGCCAGGAGCTTCTTCAGGTCTCCCATGTGGTGTAGGGTGCCAATGCTTTGGGCTGTCCTCAACTGCTTTCCTAGGCCACAAGCAGGGAGCTGGCTGGGAAGTGGAGCAGTCAGGATAGGAACCAGCACCCATGTGGGACTGGTGTGTGCATGCTAGGCAAGGACTTTAGCCATTAGGCTACTGTGCCAGGCCCGTAGGGTTCTGTAATATAATATTGTACGATACATGGTAAAAGATACTTTTACCCTAAGAACTTTATAGTTGTGGTTTGAGTTTGAGTAGTTTGTACGTTTAGGATGAATTTGATTTCAAGGTGCAGTAAAAATAAGCTTTTAGATTTTTGAATTTCACGTATCAGAACGAGCATTACAGAAGCTTTTCTTTGATTCATGAAATGTTTGTTAAAGTGCTATCGGTGAGGGACTGCAGTGGTGCTAGGTTCTGGGGCGGACAGTGAGACTCAGTTTTTCCTGCACTGTTGTCTGTAGGGAGAGGTTTACAGATGTGTCATCTGATGTAGTAAGTAAGCAAGATAGATGCAGAATGCTGTGAGTCATCAGATGATGGGGCAATGAAAATATAGTTACTACGTGCAGATATTGACATTTATTTAATGAACTGCTTTCAA
Source organism: Ochotona curzoniae (assembly GCF_017591425.1). Classification (NCBI taxonomy): domain Eukaryota; kingdom Metazoa; phylum Chordata; class Mammalia; order Lagomorpha; family Ochotonidae; genus Ochotona; species Ochotona curzoniae. The sequence goes on along the minus strand of NW_024465023.1, from coordinate 10,958,472 downwards.
CAGTTTTTCAATATTTTGGAGCAAGTAATGTTGGTTAACATGAGGGAAACTGTACGAACATGTACCATTTGGTTTTGGTGATAAAACTTGAATAGAAATTTATTGGGTATGTAGCAGGAAGTAGAACAGAGATTTGGAAATACAAAGTAACAAAATGATGTCTGAGGAATTGTGGGTAGTCTGCCTGGGCGAAGCACAGTGTGTCTGTGTGACTGAAAAGGTAACAGCAGGTGAATAACCCCATCACTACAGGCCATAGGATGTTTTGAGTCATTCTTGAATCTTTGGTGGAGAACGAAAGGAATCTAGTTGTGAGGTTCTGATTGGTAGACAGCCTTATGAATTTTAGGGTAGAATTCTGTCAGCTATGAACTAGGTCATCTTTGAGCAGGCATCTTTCAGGAGCTCATCTACAAAGTGGTCGTGGTAATAGGTTTCCTGCAGGTCATTGGAAATAAATCATGTAGTGTTTGCCTTTGGGCTTTGCATGGAAGGTGTTAACCATCCTGGGAAAGACCATTAACTTTAAAACTAAAGCTGCGATTTAGGAGTGCGGGAATACAGAAGCACTTTGGGCACATCTCACTATTTTGGCTTTCTGTATTCTGACTATGTCTCATCTCCTTTGCAAGGAGGTTCTGGGTCCAGGTTTTGGCTGCCTGCTGGGGTATTGTGAAGGCATCTTGGATAGAATTCATGCAAACCGAAATTGGCCATTGTCTTTAATGTTTCTTAGTAAATGTGAACCACTATTCCATGCTGGAAGCCTTGGAGTTATTTTGACCTAAGTCCTCATCACATGATTCTTTTACATTTTTAAATCTCAAAGATATTTCTCTTCATCCCCATTGCTTCTATCCTAATCATAGCCATAATCATCATCTTTGACTTTTGAAATATCTTCATGTAATTTTTGCAGTAGGTGCATTTGCACAGAGTACAAAATGGAAAGGTTACAGAAAGGGTGTGACAGTGAAAAGAAAATCTTTCCCACCACCTCCCAGTGATTTAGTCCTTATTTTCAGAGGTAATCATGGGTAAAAGTTACTGGTTAACTTTCGTATTTTAGCACATAAATAAGTATATATTTTTTCTTCATGCAAGTGAGGTTATACTGTATAAAGATTGTCAGAATGCTTTGTGAGTTTCATTGCTTGCCGTATGAAAATGTTAGTAAGTTCTTTGGATTTTTGTAGTGAGACGCTGAGAGGATTGAGTTGGATGATTTTTTTTCTTTTTAATATTATTTACATAGTTTAGAGAGATGTATGCCCATGTGGGCTGCCAATCACAGAGTGAAGGATCAGCCATGGAGGAAAGTGGGTGGGACAAATGTTTCAATTTTTTTTGTCCTGTGTCTGTAGTGGAAGGGTGGAGATCCTTGCTTTCAAACTACCCAGCCCCAACTCCCGTGCTCTCCAGAGGGAGCTGTGGACTAGTAGGGACCCTCCCCGGTTCCCCTAGCAGGCCTGCTCCTAGTTCCAGATCTCATGCTGGCTAGCAGGGGCACTGGCCCTGCTTGGCCTGCCTTGCCTTCTGTCCTAGCCTTTGCATGTGCTGGTGGGGACTGTAGCCTGGCCTCGCCCAGCTTCCCCTCTGCCCCAGTTCCTGCATCAACTGATGGGTGCTACAGAGTCCCACAGAAGTGAGCCCACAAGTCTCCTTTAGAATTTGCCCCTAGATCCAGTACTCTAGCATTCCAGTGGGTGCTGAGGCCCAGCCTGATGTGGCCCACCCCCTGCTCTGACACGGGCAGGTGGGTTCTGTGGCCTAGCCCAGCCAGACATGTCCCCCAGCCGCAGATTTTGTGTGCGCATGGGGGGTGGCTGATGCTATTTAGCTCAGTGCAGGTCTCCCACGTGTGCCAGTTCCTTGGCCCAAATCAAACATGGCTTCCATTTTGCTCCCTCTAAACCACTCTCTCAGCTCTCCTGTTTTTTTTTTTCCTTAAAGATTTATTTATTGTTATTGCAAAGTCAGATACATAGAGAGGAGGAGAGACAGAGGAAAATCTTCTGTCCGATTCACTCCCCAGGTGAGCGCACCGGCGGTGCTGTGCTGATCCGAAGCAAGGAGCCAGGAACTTATTCTGGGTCTCCCACACGGGTGCAGGGTCTCAAGGCATTGGGCCGTCCTTGACTGCTTTCCCAGAACACAAGCAGGGAGCTGGATGGGAAATGGAGCTGCAGGAATTAGAACGGGCGCCTGTATGGGATCCCAGCGTATTCAAGGCGAGGACTTTGACTGCTAGGCCATGGCACTGTCGGGCCCCAAATGTAGAAGTTTTATTCACATGTGGTTTCCTAAGATAGCAGTTGCTTAATTTGTGCATTATGAATTCAGTGGAATATTTGGCAAATTTTGCCTTAATGTTTTAGTTTTATTGGTGTGACTGATTATCTGGCTTCATGAATAACATTTCCTGAATGTATATGGAAGTAGCCGAGGTTTATATTACTTAATATCTTGTGTTTGAGCAGTCATCCATCCATCTTTGTGATTTATTCTTGAAAAAGGCACAACCTTTAGTGTGTTATTAACTTATTTCATAGAAAATGTTAATTGTAGATTTTAGAACAGGGCTAGAAAAGTGACATTTTGCTTTTTTAAAATCATTAATCCTTTGAAGTCACCGTAGCTATGCACATTTTATATCGTATCAGAGCATTTAGGGATTGTGTTTGAAGCTCAGCCATGAAGTACAGTATTTTGTGTTAGCGGTGTTTACAGTGTGCTGTGCTGGGAACAAGGCACACCTTTGCTAGGCTCAGATGGCCTGTAGTTTACCTTAGCGTTTTGTAGTGTGCTGTGACCACTTTACCTGCTCTCTTGAAGTTTCTTTTGTGAATCATACTGGTTGAAGGGGAAGAGAGTATAGACGGGTCCATAGAGAACCTGTTGCTTTATTTGAAAATAATGCTTGTAAACATGTTCCATCAAGAATTAATAGGCTTCTCTCCAGCCTGGATCCTGAAAATGCTGGTTTGATTGGGAGGCCATGTGGTACACGGGAGCACTGGGTTAGTTTTAGCCTGCTTTAGTCAAATCGCTTAATTCTTACAAATTTACTGTCCGTTATTAAAATGAAACACCAGGAATTAGGAATTTCCAAAGTGCCTGTTTAGGACCAAAATTGTAGCTGGCTATTGGTTTGAATTTTCAGGGCTGACTCAGTTCTTTAAAGTTTTTACTTTTTTTTCCTTTAAGATTTATTTATTTTTATTGGAAAGGCAGATTTACAGAGAGAAGGAGAAACAGAGAAAGATGTTTCATCTGCTAGTTCACTCCCCAAATGGTTCCAGTGGCCGGAGTTGAGCTGATCTGAAGCCAGGAGCCAGGAGCCAGGAGTTTTTTCCAGGTCTGGGACATATGTGAAGGGTCCCAAGGCCTTGGGCCATCCTGTACTGCTTTTCAAGGCTACCAGCAGGGAGCTGGATGGGAAGTGGATCAGCCAGGACAGGAACCAGTATCCATATGAGATCCCAAGGCCTGCAAAGTGGGAATTTAGCCACTAGGCTATCGTACTGGGCCCAATTTATTTATTTTTTTGGAAAGCCAGATTTAAAGAGAGAAGGAGTAACCGAGACAAAGATCTTCCATCCACTAGTTCATTCACCAAATGGCCGCAACAGCTGCAGCTGAGCCAATCTGAAGCCAGGAGCCAGGAACTTCTTCCGCGTCTACCATGTGGGTGCAGGGTCCCAAGGCTTTGGGCTGTCCTCGACTACTTACCCAGACCACCAGCAGGGAGCTGGATGGGAAGTGGAGGAGACAAACCAATGTCCATATGGGATCCTGGTGCTTTCAGGGTGAGGATTTAGCCAATTGAACCATCATGATAGGCATCCTATAATTTTCTTACATTTTTTTTTGTATATACATTGAATGTCATATCATGTTGTGATACATTTAACTTCAACCGAAAATGATTTATATGTTTGAATATTGTAGTCTAGTACTTTTTCTTTTTGTCAATTGCATTTTTCTTTTTTTCATATATATACAAATTTACTTTTATCATTATTATAATTTTATGATAAGAGTTCCATAGGCCCTGGAATTTTCCTTACCTCCTCCCCAAGTCCGCTTCCTTCCCCTACTGAGTTCCCCGTGTTGTTACTATAGTATAGTTCTTCATGAACAATCATATATCCATCATTGTGGGCATGGACAATGGCAGAGAGTCCAGCATCCTATTTTTTTTAACTTTTATATTACTGAACTTTATGTAGAAAAACATTTGATTTCAAATGAACATTTAATGTAAAACCAAACGTTCTTTTAAACTGAATTTTAACATCTGTACCATTCAAAAGCTTTATCATTTCAAAATCTCTTATCTAGGGTACATATAGAAAAGCTTTTTTTATATATATGAATAGAAACAAAGGGATTTTTTTCATCCAGCATCCTATTGTAAAGACATAGTTAACAGTTTCATTGGGAGACCATCTTTGATGTGGAAGTAGAGATGCATACTGCATTGTATCCTCACATCTGGATATGACAGTCTCCGTTGCACAGTTACTATACATCCTGTAAAACGAAAAGCCACAATACAAAATCGACAACATGAAGAAAGATAGAAATTTACAATGCTATGAAGTTAAATTACATGCTACTGGATATGATAGTTTGCATTCCACAGTTATTGTACATCCCCTTAAATGAAAAGCCACAAAACAAAATGAGCAACGGGAAGAAAAGAAGAAATTAAAAATGCCATGAAGTTAAATAATGTGTTACTGGATGACAAATGTGTCACTGAAGAAATAAGAAAGAAAATCAAGAACCTTCTTGAGGAAAATGATGCTGCTATATGATCTGTGAGTCAGTAAAGACACTGGTTCCCAGGATTAGGGAGATATTAGGTGTTCTATATAACTAGACTGCTGGTGGTGTTGATCTTGTGGAACCTGTTGACTGTTAGGTCTGAGGGCCACACGGACCTATTTTGACTCATACAATGCCAAGGTTGGTATTATTTTCCCTATGGGACTAGTGTAATGCACTGAGGTCAGTGAGTTCTCTCCCGGCTCAGCGTATCTGCAGCTCACTGTTGTCCCTGCAGTCTTAAAAAGTATTTCCACACTGTGCAGATTGACTCCTGATGTGCCACTGCTAGAGTTCTTGATCTGCTGGCTGTCAGATCTGAGGACTACCCGGACCTATCTTGGGTGGAACCTGTAGGATGCCATGTTGTTACAGTTCATTGAGCCAGAAATGAGTTCACTCCTAGCTCAGTGCATGCACAGTTCTCTCCCATAGCCCTTGCCTCCTTAAACAAAATGGCGCCCGATTCAGCTCTAGGGCGTGGACGGGGCTGTGAAATCCACTCTGTTTCCACACTGCCTCTTTGAGATCTGCCATTCTGTCTCTGCTCCTGGTCAAATCAAACAGACCAGCAGGATGGGAAATTCTTTGGGTTCACCTCCTGAGCTCCTGGTGAATGTCCCTTCCCACCTTATTGCTGGTGGAGTTCAGCTGCTGGTGTAGTTCATGAAGCAAGTCTGGACTGGGCATTTTGGGTCAGCACATTAAGTTGCCCCTTAGGAGGCCTACATACCATGCTTGGACTGAGCACTGTTTACTGGTTTGATCCAGTTTCCTGCTAAATGTGCCTGGAGGCAGTGGATAGTGATCACTGTTTAGGTTCCTGCTACCTACCTGGGAGACCTGGGTGGAGTTTCTGACTCCTGATTTTGACCTCTGTTGCCTTGGCTCTTCAGTCATTTGGGGAATGACCCACCAGATGGAAAACCTATTTTTCTCTCCCTCTGTCACTCTGACTTTTAAATAAATAAATTAAAAAAATTATAGAAAGGGTCCAGTATTGTGCCAAAGCTGGTAAAGCTTTCACCAGCATCCTATAAGGACACTGGTTGGTAGCCTGGCTGCTCTGCTGCTGATCCAGCTCTCTGCCAGTGGCCTGGGTAAATAGCAAAATATGGCCCTAATGTTTGGGCCCCTTATAGCTCCTGGCTGCAGCCTGGGCCAGCCCCAGCTGTTGTAGTCATTGGGGATTTAGCCAGTAGATGGAGGAGCAGTCTCTGTTTCTCCTTCTTTTGTAACTCTTTCAAATAAAATAAAAGAAATCATTATTTAAAACATTATAGGGAAATATTAACTTTTAACAGTATCTCAATATCTTCGTATAAAAATTTTTACCCATAATATTGGGATAGAGATGCAGAATAAAGAAAAGAGATGGGGGAGGAATTCACAGCAAAATTGAATATTTAGAAATAAAAGTTAAGAGGGTGGCTGGTGTGTAGATTGAGTGAACACATGGCTGCAGCCCAGTTTGAGCAGACTTGACTTTTAAATATTTTTAGGGTATTGGGATGTTTGGACAAATGGGAAGTTGAGCAGGACTGGAGTAACTTTTTGTGGGCCTGTAGACTTACAATTTGAGCTTGCTAGGCCTTGCTTGCTTGGGCTATGTGGTTGGAAAGAATCTGAAGGGTAAAATGGGAGGTAGTACAAGGCACAGATTAGAATGGTCTTCAGCAAAGCAGGATTCTGCAGGACTGAGTTCTTGGTGGAGGATTCTTCATTTACTGTCCCAGGGTCATGAGACTGTGGCTTGTGTCCTTGCTTTCTCCTGTATTATTTTGGTGATTAGGTTAAAATAACTACAGTGCTTACTGTTGGACCGTTAAATGCTTTCTGTAATATTTTTTTAATAGGAATTGCAAATTTATATGCAAAGAAAGAGACTTCAAGTTGGGTTGTATAACAGAATGTCACTGTTGTGGTTTGCCATCAAACACCAGTTATTCTTTAGCTTCCCATGCCAAAATACACCAGTACAGCATAACATTGTGCTCCTTACACCATATTGAGACCAGCTAAACAATCCTTTCCCCAAATTCTTAAGGCACTTAGAGCAGGCAATATGATTCAAAATATTTTAGGAAGAGGGGGAGGGAGGTGTAGATGTTTCTGTAAAAATTTGAGATGAATGAGCAAGAGGAAATATAGGAGGATTAGTCTACATTCAGTTGAGGATAGCTACAGTTTCAGCAATGTACATGTAGCAGTCTTGCATTTGTAAAATGGGCTGGTTTATATAATTTATTCTGGTCCTAAAATTTATCATTTTTGTTCTTTTGCTCTGCTTTTGAGCTTGTCATATGTAACCTGAGGTGTTATTTTTTTTCTCTTTTGAGAAAAATCTGAGAAAAACATTGTTAGACCCTTTAAAAGTAGGAGTGTCTCGAAAAGTTCAACCATTTATTATTTAAAAGTAAGTTTATTTATCTTCTGTGTAGTGTTGAATCGTAATGTTGTGGAATGATTTCAGTATTGTGCATTTTTGTTTAATTTATTACCTATTTTGGAGTGTGTTTAGTTTCCATGTACTTATGGATTTGCTGTTTTTTCCCCTTTTATTTGTAATTTCATTCCATTTTGCTTGGAGAGCTTAGGTTTTATAGTCTTGTAAACTGGTTTTATCACCTAACTTAGGGTTTAGCAGACATTAGCATAACTACTTCAGTTCTTCTTTGGTTACTGTTTGTATGATGCATGGTTTTTATGTCTTTTCTGTTTCAACTTGTTTCTATCCCTACATTCACAATACATCCTTTTTATTTTGTTTATTTTAAGAATGATCCATTTATTTTTAGTGGAACAGCAGGTATACAGAGAGAGATACAAAGATCTTCCATCTACTGATACACTCCCCAGGTGACTGCAAGCTGGTGTTGAGACAATCTGAATCTAGGAGCCAGGACCCTCCTCCAGGTCTCCCGTGTGGGTGCAGGGTCCCAGGGCTTTGGGCTGTCCTCCACTGCTTTCCCAGGCCACAGGCAGGGAGCTGGATGAGGCTAAGGGTAGCTGGGATAAGAACTGACGTCACATGGAATCTCAGCATGTGCAAGGCAATGATTTTAGCCACTAGGATATCATGCTGGGACCCTCTTTATTTTAGTTTAAAGATTTGTTTTATTCATTTGAAAGACAAAGTGACACGAGAGAGTTGGGGAGAAGAAGCAGAGGGACGGGTGAGGGATTGATTAATTGCTTGATTCATCTTCCACCCACTGATTCATTCTCAGCTGGCTGCCACAGCTGGAGCTGTGCCTGTTTAAAGCCAGGAGCCAGGAGAGTCCTATGGGTAAGGAGTCCAAGGAATTGGGCTGTTCTCCACTGTTTTTCAGGATCTTTAGCAGGGATCTGAATCAGAAGTGGATGGAACGGCCCTCGGATGCGGTGGATGCGGTGTGGAAGGTCGTAGCTATGTCACAGTACCAGCTCCTTAGGGGCTTTCTGGATTCTCAGGTTCTTCCGAACTTAGATTTCCAAACTTAGAAGCATTTCATTCACTTTTCCCATTAAAGCTTGGTGTTTGCCCCAGTTGTTAACCCCAATCTCAAAGTAAAACAATTGAATTGTTTTTGACAAATGCCCCTGGAGTAAAGGCTTTTAATGCTGGGTATTTGTGTTAAGTCAAATACAGATAGGTTTGAAAGTGGAGACTGAGGCAACCATCAGAAAGGTCAGATGATGGTAAGCCTTCCGGAGACCAGACTTCGAAGAAGCTGTTCGCTCTGCTCACTTTTCAGGCCACTTCTCCCACAAATCCTTGCTCACTCAGGTCTCCTGCAGAGTGGGGTGGATGGGACTAGGGCAAGTTGAAGAGCTACAAAGCTGTTTTGACTAAGAGGCAGCTGTTTATTCTCCAGTAAAGAAAAACTCTACAAGCCTTTGCTTGGTTTGTGGGGTTTATTAAAAAATTGATTCTGAAAGTGTTTGTCAGTGTTTTCATTGTAGAAAATCTGTGGGTTCTCAGTGCATCAGTGCTGCTAATGTTACTTGTGATTTTTTTTTTAAGATCTCTTTTTCTTTATTTGAAAGGCAGATAGAAAGAGATGCAGATAAAAAGATGTTCCGTCCATCTTCAGATCGATGTAGTAGCTAAGGCTGGGTCAGGAACCTGGAACTCCATCTAGGTCTTCGCCCTGAGTAGGAGGGGCCCACGGGCTTGGGCCGTGTCCCACTGCTTTCCCAGACACGCCCATGGGCGTTGCATTGGACATAAAGAAGCTGGGACATGAACTCGCACTTCAATTTGGGACGCTCCTATTACAAATGGCTGTGTAAATTGGTGCACCTCAGTGCTGGCTCTTGTCTTCATTTATTTTTAATAATAAAATAAATTATGATTTCCCACAGGACTTTTTTTTCAGTTCAAATTCAGGACTGTAAATTACTGTTTTCAAGTTCCTTGAAATCTTTCTTTGTGGTTGTATTATCAGTTGGCTATACAGAAATTTTGTTTACATTTTGCTTTTGGGTTTTTGTGGATTGCTTTTTAGCTTTTTTTTTTTCAGTGTAACATTTAAAACACTTAGATGGTTGTTAAAATTTTTACATTTCCCCAAATCAAAATGTGCTATAATATTCTCTCTAAGCACTAACGTTTTTTCTCTTGTTTTTATTGGAGAGAGTATGTGGGCAAGTGAGAGTGCACTAGTGGCCACCTGATCTGCTGCTTCTCTTCTCACATACCCGCAGTGTACCGCACCCCTCCCTCCCTGGGCTCGAGCTGGAGCTAGGAATTCAGTCCAGACTTCTAGTATGGTTGGCAGGAACTCGGTTGAAGCATCACGATTTCCTTCCTGGGTCGGCATTAGCAGGAAGCTGAAGTTAGGACCTGGAGCTGTGCATTTTATCTAGGAACTCTGATAATAGTACATATGAAATAGTTTATATGACTATTGATTTAAGAGTTAAGAGTGTGTACATGAATGTATGCACACACATGCCTTTATATGTGGCAATTAAACAGTCCCCCCCTGCCCACTGCCTTTTGCTTTTTTTCTAATAGTTCCAGAGATTAACTTTCAGATTTTGGTTTCTTGTGAGAAGTATTCCGTGCACAGTCTTATTGATAATTTTCTACTAAAAACACTTTGGCTTCTTCCTATTCACTGGAATGGAATTTAAAGTTCTTAACATTTTGATTTCCAAATAACATTTATTTATTTACTTCTTTATTTGAAGATTTATTTTATTTGAAAGGCAGAGTTAGAGAGAGAGGAATCTTCCGTTTGCTGGTTCATTCGCCCAAACAGCCACAGTGGCTGGAGTTAGGCCAGTCAAAAGCCAGGAGCTTCTGTCAGGTCTCCCTGTGGATGCAGTGTCCTAGGGACGTGGGTCACCCCCTGCTGCATTCACAGGCCGTAGCAGAAAGCTGCATGGCAAGTGGAGGATGCCAACACCACGGCGTCGAGGGGTGACTTGCTGCACTGCCGTGCCGGACCCACCATATTCCATATTGCTGATGGCAGTAGTGTTTTTTTTTTTTTTTTAATAAAGATGTATTTATTTAGTTTGAAAGACAAAGTTAGAGGGGAGAGAGAGACAGAGACAGAGAGACAGGCAGGGCAGGCAGGCAGAGTTTTCCATCCTCTTGTTTGCTCTCTAAATGGCTGCAGTGGCCAGATCTGGGCTAGTCCGAAGCAGGGGCCCAAAAACTCAGCTCATCACCTGCTGCTTCCCCAGGTGTGTTAGCGAAGATCTCGACTGAAAGTGGAGCTGCTGGTGCCACGGTGGCCACTTCACCCAGTTTACCAGTGCCTGCTCCAGTTAGTGGGCTTTGGATTTTTCAGTGCTAGGCATTTTTTCTAACCTGAACATGGCAATCACCCCATTTACACCTACATTCCCTTCTTCCTCTATTGTGTGTGTGTGTGTTTTAGTTAAATCTGCATTTAGAATATGACTATATAAATTAAGTGTTGTTCACCAGTTACTTTTCCTAGGTACAAAAGGGAATGAAGTGTTAATTGGCTTTTCTGTCTCTTTCATGTATGTAGTCATGTGAGGTTAAACACATTGGATAACATCAACTTGCTTTTTTTTTTTTTAAGATTTATTTATTTTTATTGGAAAGGCGGATATACAGAGAGGAGGAGAGACAGAGAGAAAGATCTTCCGTCCGATGGTTCACTCTCCAAGTGACCACAATGGCCAGAACTGAGCCTATCCGAAGCCAGGAGCCAGGAGCTCTTCCAGGTCTCTCACACAGGTGCGGGGTCCCAAAGCCTTGACTGCTTTCCCAGGCCACAGGCAGGGAGCTGGATGGGTAGTGGAGATGCCGGGACTAGAACTGGCGCCCATATGGGATCCTGGGGCGCTTTTAAGGTGAGGACTTGAGCCGCTAGGCTCCTGTGCCTGGCCCTCCTCATCCTGACTTGTACCTGGTGTTTTGTTTTTAGTCTTCAGAGTTAAAATGTTTGGATTTTTTGTTAAGGAAGAAGGGAAGGTAATAGAGGAGGACCAGTTCCTTCAGATTGGTCTGGAGGATCGTGTCTAGAAGTCTCAGTAGTTTCATCCTTACTTTTGTTTATTTTGTTTTGGATAACTATTGTACTTCTCTTTGAATTTCTTGTCACCATTTCTTGGACCTTTCCAAGATTCCACTGGTTGAATGAAGTTAGGATTTGTTGACTGAAAGTGTTGGTACTTTGCCCTTCATCTGCCTTTTATCTTTCAGAATTTGTCTTTTCTTTCTCTTTCTGATCTTGTATTCTTGCTCTAATATACCAGCATTTTACATTTGCAGGATCTGTGGGTCAGAAATTGAGAGAGGGTGAAGTAGGGATTTGTCTTTTTTTGCTCTACAGTTTTGATGTTCTGTCTCCAAAATAGTAAGCTAAATAAAACTCTTTTCTTTATAAAGTTAGGCTATGCTTCTACCACCAGCCTGTTTTAATAATGCAAAACTGGCTTGCATCTGGTATGCTTTCTTGAGTGGTTAGAAAAAGTGGGTGGCATTAGCAAAGCTAGTTTGGAACTGAGCATCATACTAGATGCTTTTTTGAGAATATAGTGAGAATGTACTTTGTCCAAAGAGTCTTAGAGGTACTGTCTTTTAAAACAGCAACAACAACAGCAAAAAACAAAACAAAAAAACGTATACTTGAATTAATTTTTAATCTATGATAGGTTGTTTGTCCTACTATATATTGTGTTGATGGAAACATGTTGCTGGCTAGGCTTTTCAAAACCCTAGACAGGTACTTTCGTCAGTTGCACATTGTGGGTGTTTCCTAATCATTGAACCTAGCTCTAAGTTCTGTTGGTCATCTGATGGTCATAAATTTGTGTTTCTACTTATGTCTAAATAAAGTACAGAAACTATAGTTTGGGAAAATGTTAGTATTTCACCTGAGAATGATATGCTCTGTTCTAGTGCCAGAGGGACATCTTGGGAACAAATTTAATTTATTGTTCATGATTAGCTTCTGGTTTTGTATGCCTGTGATTTTGGCTTTGGATCTGTATTTTTGTTGCTGTTGGAGATGAGAAATATCTACTCTGATGAAAATGCTTGTTATCTTAAAAGAGAGAGTGGATTTGTTTTATAAATTTTTGATATCACTTATCTGTAAAGAACTGTGGTATCTCATAAGTATGTTTAATGTTCACTCGGGACCCAGCAGGCTAACATAGACAGCTTTTGACTTAATATGGTTCACCTTAATATTCTTCAATATCACTGTGGTAGGAAATGACATACTGTTTTTTCCCCTGTGCTGGTTGCTATGTAGTGCAATATTCTCACGGTGCTGGGGAGTAGCAGCAGCAGCAAGCTGCAGCTCCCATCTACCACATGATCATGAGACCAAACAGCTAATACTCTGTAGTGTGCTTTGTTGCTATGATTTTTGGAATATTAAATGCATTTGGACTTAAACAAACTTTGCTTATGGTGGAATCATAAGGATGTAACCAATTCTGTTCTGTTGTGAAGAGGAATATTTGTGCCCTGCCTATACCCTGAGAAGTGCTATGCTGTAATAAAGTACTGTAGTTTGAATATGCTTTTTAAAAAAGATTTATTTATTTTTATTTGGACAGGCAGGTCAGATTTACAGAGAGAAGAGACAGAGAAAAGGTATTCCATCTGCTGGTTCACTCCCCAACGACCACAGCAGCCAGTGCTGAGCCGGTCCACTTTATCTGCATTGGAGACCTCGGTGGAGTTCCTGGCTCTTAGCTTTGGCTTGGCTCTTGTGGGTATTTGGGGAGTGAACTAGCTGAGAGGATATTCTTCCACTGTCTCCCTGTCACTGCCTTGAAATAAGAAAATAGATCTTTTAAAAAAGTCTTGGGCCCGGCACAACAACTCAGTGGCCAATTCTCGTGTTGCAAGTGCTGGGATCCCTTCTGGGCTCCACTTCCCATCCTGCTCCCTGCTTGTGGCCTGGGAAGCAGTGGAGGACGGCCCAAAGCCTTGGGACCCTGCTCCTACATGGGAGCTTCCGCTGTTGTGACCACTTAGGAAATGAAGCAGCAGGTGGAAGACCTTTCTCTCTGTCTTTCCTCTTTGTAATTCTGACTTTCCAATAAAAAAATTCTTAAAAAAAATCTTGTAAAAACTCTTTGCCTGTTTAATTTTTGTTAAAATATTATGTAATTTGTCCACACTCTTTGAAAGATTTATTTATTTTAATTGGGTTAAGTAAGTAGGAAATAGAGGCTCACATTTCCATTTTGCTAGTTAGATAGGGACAGAGCAGCCTTGATTTAGTCTGGGTCTACTTTTCTCCAATACCGAGGGAGTATTCTCTTGAACCGTCCATGGAAGCTTGCTGCCTGGAGTTGGAAGGCTTTGTGCTGTGACCGGTGTGTTGGCAGGGGCGAGTTCGGCGCAGAGGGAGTTGTTGCTAGGTCTGTGTGGGAACTCCGTCCCTGCGGTAATCAGGACAGTCATAGGAGTCACCTCATTTGCTTCTTCTCTATCAGAGTGTTATTCATTGTTTGCAAATGTTTCACGTTTTCTGCTTCATTTGTTAGCTAATATGGCTGAGGTAAATCTGTTCCCCTTTGCTTTGTTTTGACCAAAAGCAGAAATCCTTAATATTTTGTAGCTCTTACTTTGTATTTATCTTCTATCTGCTGGGCAGAATACTTTCTTGCTAAAAGACATGCCTTTATTGTAGTAATGACCTTTAGATTTTGGATAGTTATGTGATGTAATGCATAATCAAAGGGACTAAAGAATGGATATAAGAGTGAAAATATTCAGATCAAGTGCAAGCATAAGTATTTCTTGATTTGAGGCCGTATGTTTATTTACGGCTAATGAATGCTTTAGGCGTGAACTTTTCACCTCCATTCTATGGGTACTGTTGTTCTACAGGGTTTCAATTGATTTTTAACAACTAAAATAGTTCTATGTACCAAATATATTTAGGAATTTAGAGAGTAAAGAAAAATCACCGTTCTTTCAAAACCAGCGGTATCCTAATGAAGTGTGTGAATCGTTAGTGAACCAGTGTAGACGTGTCAGTCACTGGACTTGGTGATACATTGCTTGTCCTTAGTGGAGTGCCATTATTACATATGTAAGGTTCTATTAATCTTCAAGGTGTTTTTAATAGTAGCATGTGCTTATGTATATATTATGCACGTATTATGTATATTTGTATGTTATGTAATAAAATGTATTTAACATAATTAAGCATACTAAGTTTCAATAATTTACATCTTGTAATTCCTATTGATGGATATTTAGGTTGTTTTCAATCTTTGCTAGTACAGTCTTGTATGTTATTTTATATAATGTTTGATTATGGGACCCAGTTTTTATGTTTTTGCATTATAAGCAAAAGACATTTAAAAAGTTAGATCTTATCTAGAAGTTCTGTTTCTGAAAGAGTCCAATGCAGAAATCTGAAAAGTTATTAGTGTACTCCTGTTCATTGCAGCGAGAAGCATTGGCATAGGAGTAGATAAAAAGAAATTCGTATATATCTAAAGTGGATTATTTTTATTTTATTTCCTATAGTGAACAGTTGTGCAATCTTAAATAGGAAGATATCTTGTCAAGTGGTACAATAAGGATTAACCTTGATTGCGTTAAATTACATGAAATATGTCAGTCACGAAAGGACAACTATTTAAACTAGTTAAAATTGTAGAAACAAAAAATAGGAAGATGGTTATCAAGGAGTAGAGAGATATATTAGAAAGAATTAGTGTTTAAGGGGTTTAGATAGAGAACAAGCTATTTCTATTAAGGTAAGCATTTATTCAGTATTAATTTTTTACTTGAATGCTTTGGAATCAAGAAATGGGTGCTTGATTGGTCCTGCTGGTTTGTGTTGACTTGAGAAGCTTGCCAGTAGCGTTTCTGTGGTATTTTCTAGATCATTGCTGTTTTAAGCTACGTTACTACCACTATCCTGATTGCTCTAGGTAGCCTTTTGCTGTGCTGATGGGTCACAATGAAATTAAGTGCATGGCACATTGCTTATGTTGCTTATATATCCTTGACTTTTTAGCAACATTGTATACGACAGAGTATTTGCACATTTGATGAAATACACTTTTTTGAATTTTTAAAACATATGCCGGGCCTGGCGTGGTGGCGCAAGTGTTTGTTAAAGGTCCTCGCCTTGCACGCCCGGGATCCCATATGGGCGCCGGTTCTAATCCCGGCAGCCCCGCTTCCCTTCCAGCTCCCTGCCTGTGGCCTGGGAAAGCAGTCGAGGACGGCCCAAAGCTTTGGGACCCTGCACCCGCGTGGGAGACCTGGAAGAGGCTCCTGGCTTCGGACCGGCATAGTATCGGCCGTTGCGCTCACTTGGGGAGTGAATCATCGGATGGAAGATCTTCCTCTCTGTCTCTCCTCTCTGTATATCCGCCTTTCCAATAAAAACATAATAAAAATAAATCTTTAAAAAAAAACATATACCAAGCTATTTTGATTTTCCTGTTATTTAACTAACCTTTCTTTTTCTGCTTGCTTATTTTATTTAGACCCACAGCTCCCGCTACACGCATCTTACTCCATGTTTAGTTTCTCTTTATTTTTTAAGTTAAGAATATGCAGTTTAGAAAACCAATGAAACGGCAAGCAGCCTTTCGTCTCTCGCAGGTACTTACACCTGTAGTACATAGCTGTTACTCAGTGTGTGCTTGCATGTTTCTAAAGTACTGTGCATACCAGTCTATTTCTGTGTTCTGCTTCACAATTTACATTCTGTCAGCTTCCCATTATAGGGGATAAAGTTGGTACTTTTTAAAATCATTTTTTTCATCTAGTATAACAGCTTTTGGTTAAATAAATAAACAGTGTTTACCCTGTTACTGCTATTTATAGTGACAAGTCAAAAATGTATTCAGATGTGTTTCTTCATGGGAGAGATTTTTGGTTCATGAATGACAGCTCAGGGATGAAACTCACATAGGTAGGGCAGAGCTATTTTGTTGTCTCAGTGTCTTGTGGCTGCTGTATCAGGTAGCTGGCAGCAAAGTGGGTGGTTGAAAACTTAGACATTTGTTTCCTTGCGAATTTGTTTTCAGGCCAGAATCTTGAAATCAAGTTGTCTGCAGGGCCATACTCCAGAAGTTCTGGCAGCAGATCAGGTCTTTGCCTCTTTCTGGTTTCTGGTGGTTTATCATTAAAATTTATTTATTTGAAAGCCAGAGTTGGGAAATAAAGAGGGGAGAGTTGGAGGTCTTCCATAGGCTAGTTCACTCCTGGAATGGCTGCAATGGCTTGGGTTTGGGCAGGCCTAAGCTGAAAAAAAGATTTTTATTTTTTTATTGAATTGCCTTTATGAAATTGAATACCAGTTGACTATGTTCTTAATGATCAGTTCATGAGTTTTCTATCTTCTGTTGGTCTGTGTGTACTATGCTGCTTGGTTATTGCAGCTTACCATATTAAATATTGAAATCAAGGAATATGAATTATTTTTATTCTTTATTATTGTTTTGATCACTTAACTCTTGCCCTTATCAATATGTCAGTATTTCAGGGATGTCTCCGAAAAAAATCAGGTGAAAAATTTATGATGTGGAAGAAGTTGGCATGAATTCAAGCATTTTTCATACCAAGAAATTTATCTATAATACCATTTGCTGTGGCCTTTTGAAGTTGTCATATAAAAGAACTTGCTTGAGATTTTGATGGCAACTGCTTGAAACATCAAATTAGGGAGAATTTGCAGTTTCCATTTATGATATGAATACATTGTATATTTGATTTCTTTCATCAATGTTTTATTGCTTTCATATACACAGATCCTGCATATATTTTCTTAGATTTATAACTAGGTACTTTTGGGGTGATAGTATTGCAAAATTTAAAAAAACATTTTATTTTCAATTACTAATTACAAGAGTATGCATTTTTGCCCACGGTTATATGCTCTTCAAGTTGAATGAATTTAGTCTTGTTATGGTTTAAAACACTAAGGAGATTTCTGTTTTTTCTCTTCTCATTGCTATCCTGGATGGACAGTTTTTGGCATTGAAGATCAGTTTTAAAATAACATTTGGATGATTTTTAAATCATATTTTAGTATACACTGGATTAAGTGAGTTGACTTATAGAGGTCACAGTATTAGGGAGAAGTGTCTTATTTGATTCCTTTTGTCAGGTGGCTCCCGGGCTTTGTACAGGTTTACATAGGCTTTCAAAGGTCCTGAACGTAAGTCAGTTTGGAATTCTGTCTTCTCCTGCCTTTTTAATTTCTGCCTCCCTCTCAAACTCTTCTTTTTTCTACTAGGTTAAGTTTATATTAAAAGCTTTGAATTATTCTTCTGCCTCGCTATTTTGCTCCCTTTTCATGTAAAAAAAGTTTTTTTTTTTATTAGAAAGATCTACAGAGAGAAGGAGAGACAGAAAGGTTTTCAATCCACTCACTCACTCCCCAAGTGGCTGCAATGGCCAGTGCTGAGCTGATCCAAAGCCAGGAGCCTGGAGCTTCCTCCTGGTCTCCCACGCGGGTGCAGGGTCCCAAAGCTTTGGGCCGTCCTCGACTGCTTTCCCAGGCCACAAGCAGGGAGCTGGATGGGAAGTGGAGCAACTGGGGCATGAACTGGTGCCCATATGGGATCCTGGACATGTAAGGTGAGGACTTTAGTCGCTAGGTTACGGTCCTGGGCCCTCATATTTACATTTTCAGCAAGAGTGCTAGTCCAGGTTGCCTGAAGTAGAGAAGTCTTT
The DNA here is from genome assembly GCF_017591425.1 of Ochotona curzoniae. Taxonomy (NCBI): domain Eukaryota; kingdom Metazoa; phylum Chordata; class Mammalia; order Lagomorpha; family Ochotonidae; genus Ochotona; species Ochotona curzoniae. Next base: position 10,940,495 of record NW_024465023.1, on the reverse strand, counting down.
TTCATCCCCCTTTGTTTCATGGTATACACCAAAATGTTTTGTGCTAATTGTTGGGAGACATTGTTGAGGGCCCTTTAAGATGGGTAATAGTACATCTGGGATGCTTGGGCTGCCCTGGTGCCCTTAGCTGTTTTCTGCATTGCTCCCCCTGAGGTCGAGCTGTCTCTTCAGGCTCCTGTTACTCATTCTCTGTGTATTTATTGGAATGCTTTGATTGTAGTATTCAGTCGCAGAGCCAGAGCCATGTTTGTATGGTTAGGTTTTTTAATTCTTGAAAGAAGGGAGGAATTAGAGATGCTGACTGAATGCTGGGCTAGTATAAAATTTCACAAGGGAGAAAAAATACAAAAGATTGCTTCCTTTACAAGAAAAGGAAAGATTGGTAAATATTTAAACAGGTGAGGGGGGTGGGGATTTTCTCCTTCTGAAACTAACATGTCTTGTATGGAAAAAATATGCAAATTTAGTAATTCCGGAAAGAATTCAAAGGTTAGAAAGAAAAGATATTCTATAAATACTCCAACAATATCATAGGATTCTTTAGGAAAAGAATTTTTATAATCCAGTAGAGAACAATGCACAATTTTAAGAAGGTTGACAATTTATGAAACAAGTAACAAACTTTGTTGTTAAATATTTGGAAAAAAGCAAAGAATAAAATTGAACATCAATGGCAGAAGAGTACATTGGTTCTCCTTTGTTGATGGGCTTATTAAGCTTAAATTGTACTTTTTTTTATTGCAGATACTAATTTTGAGATACATCTATATGTTTGACATGATAAGCAGTTGATATAGTGAATGAAACAATTTATAGAATTGTGTATCAAAATTGTACTATTTATACTTTATTTAGCGAAAACTCCAAAAATGTATATTCACATTGATTAAAAAATTTTAAATTCTTTTAATCTTTAGGGAGTGAGTTTTACTAGTTGTAAATTTCTCTAGTTGTAGAGTTTTTCACTTATTCAATAAATGAAAATGCCTAATAGAAATTAGTAATTGGAAAATGTTATTATGTTTGTTAGTGAAAATAGCTTTCTATTTATGTTGGCCCTGGGGTTGTGAATAAATGCATGTGAATGTACTTATTAGTTCATTTGGCTGCATGCACCTACAATAAAATAGTGGTAGGTAGGCAGGGCAGGAAGTGTCATTATGCTCTTAAAAATTGCTAGAGCAGCCAAGCTGCCACCTGTGGTGCTGTGGGTGCGGGTTGAGTCCTCCCTGCTCGGCTGACAGCTGCCGCCATTTAGGAAGTGAGTCAGTGAAGGGAAGATTCATTCTCTCTCCTCACCTCCCCCAGCTCTGTCTTTTGAAACAAACAACCAAATAAGAGAATAAACAGGGCAACATAGTTTGCTGTGTTGTAGTAGTATTCAGCCTTCGTTTAAAAATACTGAAAAGAAAAATCACAGCTCTCAGTATACTAAGAAGATACAAAGAAGTAAAGTTTAGCATTTTTTTAGATTATTAACATTTTGAACTGCTGTATTATTATCATATTAGTACTAATAGTATTTAATTTTGTTGCCATTTGTAGCTTTTAAATATGGAAAGTTCATTGTTTCCTTTGAGTTAGTTTATTGTTGTTTTGGATGTGTCTGTATTTTTCTTTCATAACATTGGGTACCTTTTTAAAAATAACGGTATAAAATAGAATTGCGAGAAAATGTAAGGAAGACCTGAGTGTGTGTGTGTGTGTGTGTGTGTGTGTGTGTGTGTGTGTGTGTGTGTGTGTGTGTGTGTGTGTGTAATGGTCAGAGCAGGAAGTAGAGCTCTTCTGTACCCCCTTTCTGCTTTAGTTGCTCCGTGTGGTGCACGCATATGTGAGCAAGAGCTGATTATGGAGGTCTGCTTTCTTGAATATTGCTTTAGACCTGTAGGTATGACCTGAGTTGAATATCTTAAAGGTTCTCGAGCCGTAACATTTGAATCGCTTTCTGCTAGTTCATAGCTCTGGCCTTGAGCACAGAATTTTACGTGCCTTACACCTCAGTTTTCCAATCAATGAAGCAGTGATAAGTGCTTTAGTAGATCGTATCTTATTGAGTAATCGTAAAGACTAAGTAAATATATATAAAACATGCTTAGTGCTTGATAGATATCAAAAGCTCAAACGTTAGCTGTTGACAGCTTAATGATCAAGTTGTCTGGTCTTATTTCAATGGTATGGGTCACTGAGAATAGTTTACAATAACAGTGTCTTAAATAATTTATTTGAGAAGAATGATACAGTGCTATGATGGTTTCTTGAATGGTGCTTACTTATGAGTAACATTAGTATTTTAACACATCCTATACAGAGTAATACATGAGGAGAGGCTGAGAAATCTAAGATTGAGTGAAATGTTTTAGTATTGCTATACTGATGTGATGCAAAATGTTTTCTTAGGGTAGAACTACAGATGTGTAAGTCCCTTAAATGCCTCTAAGATGTTAAGTGAGTTTCTTTTTTTCTTTTAGCCTTAATCATTTTTTTGTGTTAATAATTCTTTTATTAGGATTTTTTTTTAAATGAGGGGAGAGGATAATGCACTACACTTTTGCATACTTAACTCTTTAAGAGTCCTCAGAACCAGTCCTATTCAAGCTGCACTGGTACTGTGTTCCAGCAACATGGGCTTGTCCATGAGACCCTGAAGCAGCTGTTATCTAATTGCAGTCAGCAGCCAGGGGAAAGGTTAAAACAGTTCATTTTGTTCTTCATTTATTTAATTGTGAAGAACTACATCACCAAGCCACAGCAATAAGGAAAACTGGAACTCTCAGAGGGACATCTTTATTGTATAGATAGATACTCCTCTGAATAAGTGATAACAATAGTAAATGAAATGGAAAAGCTTGGAAATCTTTTATGTAAGTTAAGGGATAGGTGTGTCATTGAGAGTCAATACTAGCAAATTCTTAAGTGCAGTATGTTGAAGGCATTTAAGCAAGCAGGCAGGTAAGTTGATGAGTACCTGCAAAGGGGAAGAACTTTGTCTTAATTTATGAGGCATATTTATTTTTTTAAAGGTTTATTTCATTTTTATTTGAAAGGCAGTTTTACAGAGAGGAGGAGATCCTGAAAGATCTACTGGTTCACTCCTCAAATGGCTGCAGTGACCAGCTGAGCCCATTCAGAGCCAGGAGCTTCCTCCCGGTCTCCCACGTGGGTGCAGGGCCTCAAGGACTTGGTCCATTCTCTATTGACTTCCCAGGCCATAAGCAGAAAGCTGGATGGGAAGTGGAGCAGCCAGGACAGAAACCGGTACTCATATGGGATGCTGGCGCTTGCAGGTAGAGGATTAGCCAATTGAGACACCATACCAGCCCCATATGAGGTGTATCTCGGTAAAGGATAGCAAATTTATTTATGCACTAATTTGTAGGAATTTTTTTTTCGATGTAGGGAGAGCAGGTCAGAAGGATAGTGTGAATAAACTAAATCAATAGAGATTTATACCGTTCAGGTGTGTATATATCATGCATATATTTATGTGTATTGCATACAATAATATATTATTTATTGTCCCTTTACAATGTAGGGAGAATGAAAGACTGGAAACTAAGTGGTGGATGATGGTGGTAGTGCTGCTACAGAGAAACACTTTTTGCTGATGTTGTCTGGATAGGCATAACAAATACGTTCACTAATCTCTGTGAAGCAGCTGGAGTAATCAACTAGTTACGCATGTTTGGATGTTTGAATTGTAAACTGTTAAAAATCTAAGGAGCTAGTTGGATAATAGATTTTGGAGACGTGAATTTGGAGTAGACTTTGGATAAGCAGTGGAAATAAAAGTTTGGATGTGAGGGTGCAACTGCTCAGTTTTATAGGCAGTAGAAAAGAATTGGGGGATGGAGAGCAGGTAAAATGACAGTGGATAACAGGTGCTGTTTAGAGTATGAGTGAAGGTAGAAAAAGTCAGTGAGCATCAGGTGAGCGTGTAGTGTAGATGTTCATTGGAATTGGAATGGTGGCTTGAAAAACAGGAATGGTATGAGAAACACTAGAGAAAACAGTAATTGGTTAGAAGTATAGGGATGCAGAAATGACGAATTGGTGGTACTAATTAAAGAAAATTAGGGAAAACTTTTGAACAAGATGAAAAACTTTTAATTGTTGAGTATAAGGTGCTGGTGGGATGGATGAATGAGAAAAACCTGTTTTTGTTTTTTTTTTCTTCAAGCGTTAAAAAGATTTCAGGGTCGTCAGCATGGAGATTTAATGAAGACTAGGTTGTTTCTCCTTCTACGTGAGAACTTTTAAATTATTTGAGTAAAACTAATGCCCCTGATGATTCTGCCCATTTAAACTTAGCTTAAAATTTTTAATGCAAGAGATCTCTATCATTCACCAAGCTTGGAGCCCTCCTCTTGTGTGTTATCAGCCCAACAGGTGCTACTCCTGGGGAAAATCTGTAGCGGGGCAGATCCCAGTCTCTACGAGAAATTGTACCATAAAATTGAAAAATTTCAAAATTAAAATTTAAGAACAACAACAAAAAGATGTGTTACTCATACCTTCTGGTGACAAGGGATCAGGTCAGACTAGATTCTGGAGAGCTGATTATTGCCTTCAATTTGTATACTGTACTTTATTAAGAACGCAAATACTTTAGTAGCAACCATATTTCATGAATGACACATTGGCCCGTATGTAGTCTGCTTAAATTGTTTCCTATGCTTTAAATAGTCGGCTGGCTACTAAACCATCTTGCAGGTTTATAGAAATTGTGGGCAAGACTTCATATTTCTTTTTATTACATTAAAAAATAGTCTTGGTTCATTTAACACCACTGACATGTTTAAATCTACCCCTTTTCTATCTTTGATATATCATTCAGCCACTTATGGAAATAAAAATCACTTCTTTAAAGCTTGTCTGCATATTACTAAATTCCAAAATATAGCATGTTTTATCTTAGCTATATGCTAACCAAATTCATCACAAGAAATTATTACTTACATTTATTTAGTTATATGTCTGTTTACAAGCGCTAAACCTTTTTGCTTCTGAAACTTTATCATAGTTTAGAAGTGAAAGGTAATTATATTGTTGCTGTTTAGGGATAACTAATTTTTCAAGTGGTAAAAGTACCAAATCGATAATAAGCACAAATTACATTGAAAGTAGAAGGAAGACAACCAAGCTTTCAAGTCATCTAGGAGTGTCTTGGTTAACAGTATTTTTAGTGCTTAATGACTAACTTTTTAAGATGCTTCTTCTTGTAGGTGTTCAAGCTACCAGCTATAGAGTGTAACAGTTTTGTGCAAGGTGCTGCTCATTTCCTAGTAAAAGATACTTCATTTTAATTAGGTTTTTCACGTGAAAACATAAATTTCACTTTTCTGATATTTAGTGTAAGTGTTGAGTATTCAGATTTTTTTTTAAGATTTATTTATTTTTATTGGAAAGGCAAATTTACAGAAAGAAGGAGAAAAAGAGAAGATCTTCCATCCGATGATTCACTTTCCAAGTGGCTGTAATGGCCAGAGCTGAACAAATCTAGGGCCAGGAGCCTGGAGCCTGGAGCCTCTTCCAGGTCTCCCATGCAGGTGCAGGGTCCCAAGACTTTGGGCCGTCCTCGGCTGTCTTCTCAGGCCACAAGCAGGGAGCTGGATGGGAAATGGAGCAGCTGGGACATGATCCTGGTGTGTGGAAGGCGAGGATTTAGCCACTGGGTTGTTGTGTTGGGCCCCAGATTTTTTAGAAAGCTTTAAAAATGAACTTAATCTGCTCTATCCAGTACAATAACCAGGCTATTTGCTCATTTATATTCAAATATTAAAGTGAGATAATTTAAAAATTCATTTGTTTACTTGTTCCTAACTTTCTTAAGAATTTAGTTGCCGCACATGTCTAGTGGCTTCCTTAGTGGACAGTATAGCTTATAGAATTTTTTTTGTTATTTATAAAAGAATGCTATTGAATGACAGCAACTTAGCTACACATGGTCTCTGTTCAAAATGTATCTGTGGTTGGATAGCCTCCCTTTCCCAAGGAAAGAATAATAAGTCTTAATTGATTTTATATGAGGAGAAATGATATATATTGTAAAAACAATTAGAAAATATAGAGAAGCAAAATGAATACAATAAAAGTTTCTCTATGAGCCAATTAAAAACGCTGTATTGTAACATCTTTATTCCAGTGCTTTTTCTGTGATGTTGCATATAAACGTGGTGTATGGATAATTGTGTTTCTACATATCTAAAATAAAGAATAAAACAAGAATATGAATGAGAGAAAGAGAATGAGAAATCTTACATGTGGTGATTCACTCTGCAAGTAAATGCCTGTGGCAGCCAGGTGGCTGGGCCCCTGGAGCCAGGAGCCAGGAGCCGGGAGCCAGGAGCCAGGAGCCGGGAGCCAGGCACTGCCTCCAGGTTGCTCTGGTCGTGCCCTCACCTGCTGTCTCCAGGCTGTGCATTGTTGGAAGTGGGGAGTGGGCTGCGTCCCAGGCTTGCCCATGTAGGGGTGGGCATCTTAGCAGCTGTTTGGTATGCAGCCCTACAACACCTACCTCTGAAGGTAACCCTGATTGGAAATATTTCTCCTTTCCAGTTTACCTACATTTTATTTTAAAAAGCCAAGTTACATGTGTATTTTGTATGTTATCATTAGCCTTTTGGCTTAAAAATACATCGTGACAATACTTAAGTTTCATTCTAGATTGTTTTATGTGAGCTAGGAGTATTGTTACTTGGTTTTCTTTAAGTACTCTTTAAAATGATAGTATTTTGCTTTCAGTAGCAGAATTATCTCAAACACTTTAAGTGAATTAAGGAATTTTCACTGAATAGGTAACACCAAGCAGTTGGAAACTTCTGCTTTTTTGCCTATTGTTAGATATTTAACTGTCACCTTCTTCATTGAACATTAACATTAGTTTTGCAGGTATATGGTAGCTTTGTAAGAAAGTTATTGAGAATTTGTTGTTTGGCTGTTAATCAAGCCTCAGTGTATGTGTAGACGAGAAGTTAAAATTTCTCCTTCTGGTTTTTATGATGACCACAGTTGCACATAATATGGACTTTAAAATGTTCCTTTTATGAAAAATGAGACCTAGACAGTTGATAATGGTAGTGAGATGGCATCAATATAAAATGTTGGATTTTTAAAAATACAACTTTATATAAAGAAAATAGATTTCATTTATTTTGTATGTTTTTTTAAAACTAGTTATTTACTTACCACCGCCCCACCCCCCCGAGAGTGAGATTCCATTTGCTGACTCACTACCCAGGTGTCTGCAAAGGCTGGAGCTGATCTGATCTGAGCCAGGAGCTTTATTTGGGTCTCCCACTTGGATGCTTTGAGCCACCCTCCACTGCTTTCATTGGCCATAAGCAGGAAACTGGAATGAAAGCAGGAAACTTGACCTGGTACCCATAGGGGATGTTGGTACTACAGGTCTGCTATACCACCATCCTCGGTCCTTATATATAATTTAAAAAATGTGATACTGTCCCCCCACACCCTGTCCTCTTAGTTTATTTATTTGTAAGAGTTACAGAGAGATTGCTCTTCCATCCACTTGTTTACTCCCTAAATGGCTGCAATAACCAGGATTGGACCAGGAACTTAAAAGCTTCTTCCAGATTTTCCTCATGGGTGTGGAGTCTCAACGAAAAAGGCCATGTTAGGCTACTTTCCCAGGCGTGTTATCGGCAAGCTAAAGCAATTGGAAGTGGAGCAGTCTGGGCTTGAACCGGCACCCATATGTGATGCTAGTGCCACAGAGGGCTGCTTTACTGCCTGTGGCACAACATCAGCCCCCAAAAGGTAGTGCTTTTGTATTTAAATTTTGAAACTTTTCACTATGAAAACATTTGCTTATAAATTTAGTGTTAATCAACTATCAGTAGTTACCACAAAGGAGTAGGGGTTATTTCTAAGCCTAGAAGGATTTTTAGACTGTGACTAACTAATGAATGCTTTATTTAAATACCATTATTAGCATTTAAAGACGTTTTAATGTAAACTTAAGAATTGTTATACTGTAGCCCAATAATTTTATGGATTTCTCTGGTATTATGAAGTACTATAATAATCTGTATTTTTGTACTCTAACCATCTGCCAGATAAGAATTATATATGACTTAAGTAAAAAGAATCTTGAAAGTTTATGCTTCCAAATTACAGTAATTTTTTGAGACTTTGGTGTAGCATTCAGATTCCTAATTATAGGGAAGCAGAATGATTAGTTTTAGTGATTGCGACATTTAAGGGTTGAGTAAGAACTGCAAACAATCCTTTTACAGACCTTAGGCTTTCAGGACAGTAGACCCAGCCCAGATTTGCTGTGATTCGGATCAGTTCTCCAAACTCGTTGATGTTTCTATATTTACTGTGGGTATGTAAATGCGACAGTGTCCTTTATTCCACATCTCTTCTTTACCAACAGCTTTTAAAAATGATTATTTTAACTTTAGTTGAGATCTCCAATTTTTTTAAAAAGACTTTTATTTGAAATGCAAATTTTACAGAGAGGGAGAGAAAATTTTGACAGTCATTGGAAACTTGAAAAGAGAACTTTGCCGTAAGAATCAGCTAAGTACTTGTGATGAACCAGCAGTTTAGTGAACACTTATAGAAATTAACAATTTTAATTCTTTGGTTAGCTTTTCTGTGTGTCCCTAGGATACATTCCCAGGGATTTGTAGCAAATGGCAAGTGCAAGTTTTAAGTACACTAGGACAAGGTCCTTTCCACTGTTTTCTCCTGCAGTCTCCTGACTTAAAAAACAAACAAAAAAAACAAAATAACAATTCTTAAAGCAGTAAGTTGATTTTTTTCCCCCTCCAGAAAGGAACTGTGGGAATGACTGCATACATATGTAGTTATTGGATTAGGGATAAGATTAGGAATAGAGTTAAGAGTTGGTGTGTTTGAAGTGTATGGGAAGTCACTTGAAAGGTAGTTTACGGTAGTTAAAAAATGGTAGAGGTTTTGTCAAAAACCAGAAGTGGAATTTGTTACAAATGAGCTGTACTATGCTATTTTTCTATAGAATCTTCAAATTCTCATATACTTCTAAATCCTTTCTGTCAATGTGAAGGATGGATATTATTTGTATTTGAGAGTTTTGTTTATTTTTTTATCAACAGACCACAGAAATTTGTATATGCAGTTTATGACCAAAGTTATTAAAGTGCTTCTGTTTGGTTTTTCAAGTTATGTTTACATTTTGTAGATGGGGAAAGCACCTATGCCGTAATTAGTGGCTTTGTTAACAAATGATTGGTTCAAGAAGATGATCGTTGCTTTTGTTAGTGAATATTGGTTAAGGAATTCTAAATGCAATACTATATTTGTGATATAAATGAAATATCTTGATTTCTTGGGTGATCAGAGGATATAGGTTTTGTCAGTTAGGAAGTGAATATTAGAGTTTTATCTTGTACTTAAATATTTGTGTGTTTTTTATTTCTAGGCTGTTCGCTGCTATGAATCTCTAATCTTAAAAGCTGAAGGAAAAGTGGAATCTGATTTATTTTGTCAATTAGGTCACTTCAACCTCTTATTGGAAGATTATCCAAAAGGTAATGTTTTCTCTTGTTAATTGGTATTTGATTTATACATGTGTATTCAATGTAATTATACTTATTTATGCTCTGCTAAGAGTATTGCCATTTTTACTTTTCAACATCCAAAGTGATAGGAGAAGGAGAGTAGTGGAAGAATAGTGTAACTTGATGTAACACATCAGCAAGTAGAACATTCAGTAAAGCCAGTAACCACCTACACGTACAATGTGGGTTTTTTTTTTCCTCTCTGCTTTGTGGAATCCTTGTCCATTAAAGGCCTTACCATGTAACAGTAGAAAGTGAGTGAGTTGAATGTCAGTATTTGTGCACTGATGAATATTTCAGAAATGTAATCCAATCAGCATTTCTCTTTATCCTGGCTATAAAAATTTTTCTATTTTAAGTAAAAAATACCTGAATGAAAATCTCACTTGTAGCCATGTTATAAGTAATACTGAGAAGATGGCATGATCATCCTCTCAGATAGGAAGGCAAAAGCATCTTGCAAATACCAGCTCCCCCAAAAGGAAAAATCTGTAGCAGACAAGGATGAGCTCTGTAAGCACGAACACCTTCGGTTTTGAGAATATGTAAGCATCTTGATGTGGAGTAGATGGATTGTTTTACTTGTTTTCTTTCCTTTTTAAAATTTTTGTTGATTTAAAAATCAAAGTTAGAGGTTGTCTGTCTTTTGGCCTACCCTGAAGATGGCCACAATGGTCTAGGGTGGACCACACCAAACCAGTAGTCAGGAGCTCCGTCCTGGGTTCCTGTGTGAGTGTTAGGGTCCATGCACCTGGACCGTCCTCTGCTTCCCCCAGACCGTGAACAGGGAGCCTGTACACATCCTGCAGAGCTGAGGCATTGCAGCATGTTGGCCTACTCTTTTATGTAGACTGCTGGGGTGGGATCTGGATCTACAGAACTGGTTTGACTTGTTTGTAATGCCTACATGTTCTGATTTAAATCCACAGAAGGTTGAAACCTTCCATCTTTGTGTCCATTGGAAGTAAGAAATTAACCCTCCCCATTGCCGGGCATCTTAAGAGCTTGGAATGGGAAGTGTTTTACTTGATACCTTCCCAGGTTCCAATTGAGTCTCAAGTACGTCCCCAGAAAGAAGTCATTTGACGGGTAGGCGAAAAGCATTACATGAGGGAGGGCTGTATATGCGTGGTTTATGACTTCCAACTCATGACACTACGCTAATTATCAGCCTGTCCAATTTCATTCTCAGAGATTTTAGATTCTTAATCGTAAGGGTTGCTGAGGATGCAGATTCGTCTGATTTTCTCTATCTACGTCCTGCTGGTTAGGGACGTGGGCCGTGCCTTTCCTGAGTTTGGAAATCTCTTCCTATATCATCTAATGGGTCCATCTCTCTGTCTCTATCTCTCTTTATAGATTTATTTATTTTTATTGGAAAGGTAGGTCTACAGAGAGAAGGAGATACAGAGAGAAAAATTTTTCTTCTGCTGATTCACTCCCCAGTTGGCTGCAACAGCTGGAGCTGAGCTGAGCTGAAGCCAGGAACCAGGAGCTTCTTCAGGGTCTCCCATGCGGGTGCAGGGTCCCAAGGCTTTGGGCCATCCTGTACTGCTTTCCCAGGCCACAGGCAAGGAGCTGGATGGGAAGTGGAGCAGCCAGAGCATGAACTGGTGCTCATATGGGATCCTGGCTCTTGACCAGGCAAAGATTTAGGCACTAGACTATCATGCCAGGTTCATGGATTCATTTCTTCAGCTGGAAAATTGTCTGTGCCAGTGTCTGTGCCACATATAATCCTCGGTACTCTGAGACGTTGCTGAATTGATTTGCCTTTTGGAGAGGTGTTTGCGGTCTTTGGTTCACTGGAGTAGGCCGACTTGCCTTTCTTGTGCACCTAGAGAAGTCCCTTTGGTTTGTACTAGGGTAGGTAGTCTAATATGCAACATGTGCGAAGGTCAGAAATTAACCCACTGTGTCGGGTCCCTGAGATAGTACGTGGCGAGGTGTCCAAAGCCAAGGGAAATGGAGGCACAGGCTGCCTGCTGCTGGCTCCCCATATGCTCTGGGATAGCCGGACAAGCCACAGCTTGGAGAAAGGGGACCCCAGGTGACCCCTACCCTCTCTGGCCGCTCAGGATATCCCTGGGTCCTAGGTACTCCCTGACCTCAGGCAGTTGGGGTTGAGTGCTCCCGCCCATGTGGGGGCATCTTAGGTACCTACCTGAATACTGCTCAGGCCATGTCTCCCAGGAGACAAAGAGAGGGAAAGAAGGCAGCATTTGTTGTTTTGTTTGTTTTTAAAGATTTATTTATTTTTATTGCAAAGTCAGATATGGGATCCTGGTACATTCAAGGCGAGGACTTCAGCCACTAGGCCACCGCTCTAGGCCCCGAAGGTGTTTGTTTTTGACATGTGTATTTAGTTGGCAGAACCTATGGCAGATTATTTCAGGGCTGTGTTGAAGGATGCTTGGTATATTGTGCTGGTGTTTTATTATTCCAGCTTTTGTGTTTTGTGAAGTGAATGTTTCAGGCACGTTTTTAGTCTGAGACAGACATCTCTGTGAGCTTTGGAGTTTAACTCATTTCTCAGTTTGGTTCTATTATTCAGGACTGCGTTACCTTTATTGGGTTATGGGTGCCTGAGCTGCGGCCTTCTCATTCAGAAAAGTGAGGGTGGTGGTACATGGTAGCTCAGCTGTTTCTGGATGGCTGTGTGAAACTAGGATTAATTTAATAGAATGGCTTCAGTTAGATGATTTAACATTAAAACTGACAATTTATGTAAAGGCAGCTATTATGTTAAGAATACATAGAAATCTTTATAATCTGTTTTTTCATTGTTGCACTTTGTTGTGCTATAAGAGCACATCAGCTTGAGAACACAGAAACAGACTTAGTTGTGAAAAGTAGACTTACATGTATAGGTAAAATCTGGCTTTGTGATCATTATACATTGTGTGTTTTTGAAAATTTTCCTTGTTTATGGATTTAGCTGTATATTCTGTTTCTATTTGGCTGTGAAGGTAATGAGGAATCTAGGATGTCTTTGAGGGTTTTTTTTTTTTTAATTTTCAGGAAGTGTGGTGGGGGGTGGGGTATGCAATATAGAAACCAGTCTGTTGAAAAAATAGCTGACGTGAGAAGAGAAGAATAAGCTAAGAATTTAAATGCTTGAGACGATGTAAGCCCTCTCTGCCACCAGCAGATCCATCACTTTTATATGGATGAACTGGTCATTGAAACATAAGCAATAGAGGTTGATTAATTTATAATAGGATGGAGAGGAAAAAGCATGAATGTAGTGCCGTATACATATATGTTTCATAATATTGTAATATTTTCAAACCAGTGGCCTCTGTTTCCTAGGTGTAAATTGTTATTATTTTTTAAATGCTCTTTGATGCTTTGGGGCTCTTTCCACATTGAAAAATCCTTTTAAAGTAGCAACCATTAAGTTCTCTGTATCTACAAGTCTACACTAGAGGCAGTCTCTGGTAGTAATCCCTGGATACACTCAGACTCGCACATCACCAGCACAGTTCGTAGGGGCATTTGTTTCCTCAGGATGCTTCTTCCTTCTGCCATTAGACAAGGTAAGAGAATCGCCAATTCCAGACAAAGAAGCATTCTTTTTTTTTTTTTAAAGATTTATTTATTTTATTGGGAAGGCAGATGTACAGAGAGGAGGAGAGACAGAGAGGAAGATCTTCTGTCCGATGGTTCACTCCCCAAGTGAGCGCAACGGCCGATGCTGTGCCGATCCAAAGCCAGGAGCCAGGAACTTCTTCCGGGTCTCCCACGTGGGTGCAGGGTCCCAAGGCTTTGGGCCATTCTCTACTGCTTTCCCACGCCACAAGCAGGGAGCTGGATGGGAAGTGGGGTCGCTGGGATTAGAACCAGCACCCTTTAGGGATCTATCTCAGTGTGTGCAACGCGAGGACTTCAGCCACTAGGCTACTGCTCTGGGCCCTCTGGTTATCTTCTAGAATATTTGGATCTTACTTGAGTGCAGTCCCCGGAATAGCCTAAAATTCAGTTAAGGGCCTAAATGTTCAGATTCAGCTGGCAAAGCTGCTCAACTTGCCTCATAAAACTATTCTCCATTCCTTTGGAGTCAGTAATGCATTTAGTCTAGCTTTCAGGCCAATTATGAGAACGAATGATCAAGTTAAAAGTACTTTTCATTCTCAATGATAAATACAAGGTCGAGAAAGGAGAATAGGCTTAGAAAACTTTGTAGGGCTGTGCCTGCTTGCCTCCACCAGCCGGTGCTTGTTTAAGCACAAACTCCCCTGAGTGCGTTTGAGTAAATTGTTGGCTGTGTTGGATTCCCTTGGGGGTTTGAGACGGGGAGACCATTCTTTGCTCTCCACTTGGTGTAGAGCCCTGTGGGTGCCTGGTGGTAATCCTGGCAAAGCCAGCTTGAGCTCTGTCCTCTGCCAGTGTTTCCATGTGATGGGAAAGAAGGCTGCTGGGTTATCTTGGACTGCTGAAGCCACTAGGAGAGTGATGAAATCAGTTAATTTTTCCTCTTCTGCCTGGAATCAGGCAATGCTTTCTTTTTCTGTATCATAATTTTACATTTCGCTTGGACATTCATATTCTGGTAAAAAGACATACAAGGTAATATATAAGATGATATGATAAAAGATTAAATATGCTATCTTTGCTCGTGTTCACACAAAAAGCTGTATTTGTGCATACTATTGTAATATAGAGAACTAGTTTTGGGGCATTTCTCTTCTAACTTAATGAGTAGGGGTCGGGGGAATCCCAGTACCTATAAAACTGTGTCACATAGTGCAATGTTATTAATAATAATAAAAAAAACCTTAATGAGTATTGTGGCCAGGCTGTGCTTATAGGGAAATATCATCTCCCCTTTTTTTTTTTAAGATTTATTTATTTTTATTACAAAGTCAGATATACAGAGAGGAGGAGAGACAGAGAGGAAGATCTTCCATCTGATGATTCACTCCTCAAGTGAGCGCAGTGGCTGGTGCTGTGCCGATCCGAAGCCAGCATCCAGGAACTTCTTCCGGGTCTCCCACACGGGTGCAGGGTCCAAAAGCTTTGGGCTGTCCTCTACTGCTTTCCCAGGCCACAAGCAGGGAGTTGGATGGGAAGTTGGACTTGGAAGGGAAGTTGGACTGCCAGAATTAGAACTGGTGCCAATGTGGGATCCCAGTGGTTTCAAGGCAAGGACTTAAGCCATCAGGCTATTATGCTGGGCCCCCCACCCAGTTCTTATACCCTCAGAAAATTGATTTATTTGGTATAGAATTCAGCTTTCTCATTAGTTTTTTTGAATAAGCGTGCTCTATCAATTCCATTGTGCACAATTTCTTTTATCCTTTTTTACTCATGTGTTACTGGACTTTTAAGGTTCCTTGGAATTAAACGTTTTGCAGAAAGATTTATGCTTTGATACAAACTTAGAATTCTGGGTCACCCAGTTTTGGAATTGAGGTGGGTAAGGGAATTACGGAGTTTTTTCGGTCTGTAGTTTGATAGGAGCATCACAACTGAAAGAGTTTGTTCGTTCTTGAGGGAGTGAGTTCTTGGTCATCCTTGGAAGTGAGGTCAGTACAAGAACAAACGCTCTGTGTGTCACATTCTAGAGTAGCTTCGGCAAATTATAATCCTCTATCAGTTTTAGTCTCTGAGGAGGATCAAATTGATCCAAGGGGTTAGTCCAGACTCTATTCAGGTTTAATTGTCCTTGAATTCCTCTTGAGTTGGAAAGCCAAATTTAAAACCATGTTAAAATGGTTCTTTTTTAAGAATTACTTGTTTTTTTTTTTTTAATATTTATTTGAGAGAGCATCTTCTTTTTTTTTTTTAAAGATTTATTTTTATTATGTTTTTATTGGAAAGGCGGATATACAGAGAGGAGAGACAGAGAGGAAGATCTTCCGTCCGATGATTCACTCCCCAAGTGAGCGCAACGGGTCGATACTATGCCGATCCGAAGCCAGGAGCCTCTTCCGGGTCTCCCACGCGGGTGCAGGGTCCCAAAGCTTTGGGCTGTCCTCGACTGCTTTCCCAGGCCACAGGCAGGGAGCTGAAAGGGAAGCGGGGCTGCCGGGATTAGAACCGGCGCCCATATGGGATCCCGGGCGTGCAAGGCGAGGACCTTTAACCACTGGCGCCACCACGCTGGGCCCATGAATTACTTGTTTGTATTGTGAAGTTAGATTTACAGAGAGGAGATAGAGAAAGATCTTCCGTCCTCTGGTTCACTTCTCAAGTGGCCACAGTGGCTGAAGCTGAGCTAATCTGAAGCCAGGAGCCACGAGCTTCTTTTGTGTCTCCCATGTGCGTGCAGGGTCCCAAGGTCCTTGACTGCTTTTGCAGGCTATAGAAGCAGGGAGTTTAAAGGGAGGTGGAATAGCCGGAGCATCAGCCGGTGCCCATATGGGATCCCAGGGCATGTAAGGTGAGGATTTTAGCCACTAGGCCATTGTGCCGGGCCCATTGTGATGATTCTTAAAATTTGTGTTATTGATATTTGAAATGAGACTTTTTTCTGACTGACTCATTGTTTTCTCTCTTTCAGCATTATCTGCCTACCAGAGGTACTACAGTTTACAGTCTGACTACTGGAAGGTTAGTGCATGTTTACGTGCCTGTTTCTAGTTTTTTCGGGACGGGATGGGGGCGGTTTACATTATTTCCAGTTTTACTCAAGGTGAATCAAACTGCCATTTTGGCATATGTGTGTTAATTACTTAAAACTATTATTTCTATGCAAAGTGATTCAAAAGGAGAAAATCAGTAAATTTGGTTGTTTTTATGAATCACTTTTTATTGAAAGAATTAGATTCTTCTGACGTTTTATTGGACAGAAACAATCCCCAGTGTGCTAAGTTGAAATCATGCAAAACCAGCCATGCAACAAAACGAGTCCTTGGTTTTCTTGTTTTAAACTAATCATGGCACTGGAAAAGGCTGAACATGGGCCTCACTGGCTGATTTATGAAGGTCTGTTGGGAAAGTTTGATTGAAATCTTCCTTGGTGTATAATTAGAGCTCAGAGAACTGAACCATTGGGTTTTTGCACATACCAGCCTCTGCTGTGGGTTAGTCTGAAGCAGGCTCTATTCCATCCAGGTCTTCTGCACACCCATGGGTCCTTTGGATTAACTCAGCACAATCAGCCCCCAGACCTGGACCTCATGCATGTTAGACAGCTGCCTCTGCCTTGTCTAGACTGGCCTGCCCCTAGCCAAAATGTTGTGCTTACCAGTGGTAGGTACAACCTATCAGAGGAGTGTTCACATTTCCCCTGCTAGTCATGCCCCCAACCCTGAATCTTGTGCTTGCCAGCGTGTATTGCCATCCTGACATGACTTGTACCCAATCCTGTCATTTGCCAGCTGGTGCTGTAAGTCTAACCTGGCTGGTCTATACTCATTCTCTCTCTTCGGTATGCTGTCGAGTGTGGCAGCCTGGTCCAGCTTTGACCTTCCCACTCACCAGTGGAAGAAGCAGCCCAGCAAGGTAGTCTCCAAGTTTCCCCACCAGGCTCTGCTCTCAGCATTTGGTCTTGCGTGTGTCAGCAGGTATAGCCAGTTTGAGATGGCTTGCAGCCAGTCTTGGTGTTCTCCAGCAGGTGCCTGGATTAGCCTGGCCTGCCTCCAGTCCTTCAGCTCTCTCCAGGGAGTGCAACAGCCTCCTCTGACCTGGTCACTCCTGACCCCAGCCCTCATGCAAACTGACAGCTGTTGTGGTTCAACTGGGCCTGGCCTGCACCTTGTCCTAGCTCTCACTCATGCACTGTGGTCTGACCCTGCCCAGCCCACACCTAGACCTTACTCAAACATGCTGAAGGGTGCTACAGCCTGCCTGGTCTAGCCTGCTCCAGCTCATGCTCTTGCCCTCACCAGCTGGAACTGTGGCCTAGGTGCAACGCAACCTACAGGAGGTGATAAAATGAGCTTTTTTTAAATTAAGATTTTTAGAGTACATTTTCGTCTGAAATGATTTCTTTGAGGTATTTGTTTTTGTCTCTTCCTAATTTTTCTGTTGAGCAATTGTGGTGGTTTATTTATTTATTTTCCTTGTGTGTGTGTATGTGTGTGTGTGTATGCTATTTTATGTAGTCATATGTTATGTGACTGCTGATTTGAGCCCCTTGAATTTGTTTTATGAACAAGGAAGAATGTCTTTGCTGTAAGCAGCTGGTGAAGGTGATTTTAACATAGTTTCTATTTGAAAAGGACTAGACAGGTGTCTGAGTAAAGGACTGAAGGCCCAGTCTACCTTTAGACTGGGGATTTTTTGGTCATGATTATGGGTTACCTCCCTCTGCCCTGTCTCTCCCTCACTCTCCCCGGAAGGTGTAACTGGGGGAGTTTTAGATGTGGAATTCCCCTCTGGACAATACTGACTTTCTGGGTTCTTATCTACTGGAGAAACAAGTGACTTCTTTAGGGCAGTGATTAGGCCTTGTTAGGGCAGCTGTATTGCTCTCAGTTCAGTGAATTCCTCTTGTTAACAGACAGGCAAGGACAGTCTTGGGCTGTGGGAGACAGACATACATTTATTCTTCCCATGTTAATTACACAGATTAATATCTACCTAGCTGACTTCACATTTATGTATAAGATATATACTTATCTTTTATCTGGGAAGTTAGAAGTATTATTGCCACTTAGTGATTTGTTGTTTTACTTGTGTATATAGTTATTGCCCTGTAGAGATTTTTCATTCTTTGTATCAAGATTCATCAGCCATCTCTTACTGTACCTTCGTTTTGAGATGGATGACTTTTCTCTCACTTCAGGTATTAGAGAAATTCACTCATAAGTTCTTTAGAGCACAAACAGATTTTTCTTTCTCTTTCTTTGTTTACATTTGATTTCATATTTATTCTAGTTTTATCCTAGACTCAGTGTGAAAAAGCCCCATCAAAGCTAATATTCCAACACTGTATTTTTTAAAAAATTAATCTTTTCCTTTCATTGTTTTGAGATGCTGCCTTAATTATGTGCTAAATATTCATTTACAATTTTAACTATGGATTTGCTGGTCTCATTCAACTCTGAATTAACACCATACTCTCATTTAGAGAAGTTTTAGACTGTTTTTATATATCGGTTAACCTTGACCACATTAAGTTACAAGCAGTATGTCAGGACACTCTGTCCCCATTGTTTCTGTCCCGATTGTCCTTAGTTGCTTGCCAGGTAAACTTTCGAAATGCCTTGTTTCCACACAGCTGTTGATTTTTTTTTTTTCTTCGCTTCTAGCTTTCTTGAGGTATAATAAACATTGCAGGGTGCTCCTCAGTCCTTTGCGCCATCAGACCAAACCTTTCCAGTTTTCAAGCAAATAATTGAGTATTAAATTTTAAAAACTTTCACCTTACAGAATATACTCTCCGTGAAGGTTTAGTTTCTCCATTTATTTCTTACATGTTTTGTAGTATATTTTACATACCTTACACCTTTTTTTATATTATACATGTAGTTCATTGTATTTTTCTTTGCTAGTATATGATGTTGTAGCTGTGTTAAACTTCTTATCTAACAACCTTAATAGCCTTGTAAATTGGATAATTTGCTAATATTTTTATTTTTTTCCTGGTAGTCTATCCTAAGTTTTTATAGTTAATTTTGTTTCTTTAATGAAAATATAAAACTACAGAAACTGTTCATTATTTGGTAAAAGGGACTTGTCCAATTTTCTGAATGTAATACATTTGTAAGTCGATATTGTAATATCTTAT
Source organism: Ochotona curzoniae (assembly GCF_017591425.1). NCBI lineage: Eukaryota > Metazoa > Chordata > Mammalia > Lagomorpha > Ochotonidae > Ochotona > Ochotona curzoniae. Next base: position 10,921,250 of record NW_024465023.1, on the reverse strand, counting down.
TTATCATCACTTATTGCTGTTTAAGTCTCTGTTACATTTGCCTGTAGTTGTATTGCACCTACGAGTTGTATGTTTCTAACGGTAGGCCCTCAATTTCATTTTTGCTATTTTTGCCTTCTCTTTTTTTCTTACTTTAATCAAAGGTTTGTCAGTTTTCCTGCTGTTTCCAGGACTCTGTGAATGTCAAATCCATGGATGCCCAATTTCCTCATGTAAAATGGTGTAGTATTTGCATAAAAGCTGAACATAGTCTCACATATTTTAAATAATCTCTAGATTATTATTACTGATACAATGTCGATTTTGTATAATTTTAATGAATTTTGTCTATGTATATATCCAGTACTGATGAATTTGCCCTCCTAAATATGTCACTCTGCCATTGATTGAATGATAAATATGATCTGTGTGCATGCACACATATTTAGCTCAAAATACCATGTATAGGTTTTATGTCTAGAACTGTTATCCTAGAGCTGTATGTTCAAACGTAGGTGTTTAATCTTCTTGTGGCTCTGCTCTTTTTGATTTCCTGTAATTTATTGCTGGCTTAAAGAACTGTACTTAATAATAGTCTTACAGAAACCCTTTACATGCTGCCTTGGCTTTGGTGTTTTCTCATATCTCCATCCCTTCTGTTTCTTTAATTTTTTAATGTCCTTCTTAGTTTCATTACATCTTACAAACAGTATTTTTTAAAAATATTCCTCTTTATATGCATTTTATTTCTTGGAAAGATTTCAGGATTATTATAAGTAGCATGCTATCATAATTCTTAATCTTTTGCATACCTTCAGATACCAGAATTAAAGTGACTTAGGGGAACTGCCATCTGCACTTAGAATATCTTAACGAGTTTCACTTGGTTTGTTTAAGAGAAAAAAAGTATGAAGAAGTGAAATGATAAATTTATTTCACTGATTTTCACATTTAAAGTGCTAATTATAAGTGTAATTAGCTTAGTCCAAAGTGATTATTTTTCTTCATAGTATGTAAGCTAAGATTACATTTGAGCTGGTCTTAGATTCAGTGATACTATGCAAAATGTAAGGTGTCTTTGTATGAAAATAGGGCTACTCTTTTTAATATATAGACTGTTCCTGGTTATTGCTTATTTTCTCATATACTGAAATTTCCACTAGCACACATAGGGTTTCATTACCAAGCATTGCTTTGTTCTATGAAACCTAGAACTCTGTTACTCGTTATCCTTTTTAACTTTACTAGCTGCTTTTGCAAACTTAGTGTATTAGAGTTTTACCTGTTTGAAGCATTAAATTGCTCTTCATTTTTTAGAAGCAGTCTACTCTTTGTCTTTTCGAATTTTGTGTATAAGATTACATGTGATTTACTTTTCTGCATCTTCAGTACCAGAAGATGTTGAGCTCCTACAGCCTCAAACATTGCCTGTGTCCCATTAATTTATGTTATAGTCATGCATTGCTTAAGCACAAGGACACACGTTTTGATGGTTTCTTCATTTTATGACCGTCATAGAGTACACTTACATACAACTCAGGGTTATACCATCACTATGCTTTTTAAACTCCTTTTTAAAAAAGATTTATTTATTTATTATTTTTATTGAAAAGTTGGATTTACAGAGAGAAGGAGAGACAGAAAGCTTCAGTCTGCTGGTCCATTTCCCAAGTGCCACAATGGCCAGAGCTAAGCTGATCTAAAGTCAGGAGCCTGGAGCTTCTTTTCAGGTCTCCCACGTGAGTGCAGGGTCCCAAGGCTTTCATCCACCCTGGCTGCTTTCCCAGGCCACAAGCAGGGAACTGGGTGAGAGGTAGAGCAGCTGGGACATGAACCAGTGCCCATATGGGGTCCTGGTGCGTGCAAGGCGAGGAGGAGTTTAGCCACTAGGAACTACCTTTTCATATGTGGCCTCTTATTCTCTGAAATATTATTATATGGCACAACTAAGAAAACTCCCAAATTTTGGAATCTTTGTGAGAAATCTTGGGTACAACTTTCTATGTAGTGCTTAATTTGTCTTCTGCTTTAAGTGTGTGTTCTGAAATCAAAGTTGTAGGTCCAAGGGTATTGTATTCACTTTTGGTATTTACTTAAGTTTTGTCTTTATTCTTTTTAGAGTTTTCAGCCTTTTCCCTTTTGTTGCTGGCTCAGCATTACTTTACCAAGATAGGTTTAAAATAAGTTATCTGGTATTTTTTTTAAAAAAAATCATTCATTTTATTTGAATGGCAGAGTTACAAAGTGAGAAGGAGAGATAAGAGAGAGAATCTTCCATTCACTGGTTCACTCCCTAAATGGCTGCAACGGTTGGAACCTGGCTGATCTGAAGTCAGAGCCAGGAATTTTTCTGGCTCTTCCACAAATGTACAGGGATCCAAGTACTTGATAACATCCTCTGCTGCTTTCTCTGTCCATTAGTAGGAGCTGAGTTGGAAGTGCAGCCTCTGGGATTTGAACTGGCTCCTACATGGGATGCTGACATTGCAAGCATGGGGTTAGTTTGCAATGCCTTGATGCCAGCCCTGGATCTATTATCTTTAATTGGTTTGGGTCTTTGAATAATTTTTTTATAAGATTCATTTTTAAAAAGTTTGTTTATGTTGAAAAGGCAAATTTACAGAGAAGGAAAGACAGGAAGAAAGATCTTTTGTCCGCCGATTTACTCTTCAAGGGGCTGCAACAACTGGAGCTGAGCTGATGTGAAGCCAGGATCCGAAGCTTCTTTTGGTTCTCCCACGCAGGTCCAGCATCCCAAGGCTTTGGGCCGTCCTCTGCTGCCTTTCCAGGCCACAAGCAGGGAGCTGGATGGGAAGTGGAACATAAACTAGTGCATATATGGGATCTCGGCTCTTGCAAGGCGAGAATTTAACTATGGTGCCATGGTGCCAGGCCTCAGTCTTTTATACAGAAATTAAGAAAAAGTCATTGGCTACTTTAAGATGTTCTTCAATTTATAAATAGTGTCATTTGTATCAGTGTCTGGAATTGTGTTATATTACCAGATCTTTCTGAGTGGAAGTAGCTAGGCAGTCAGGCTATTGATCAGTCATCCGGCAGTGCATTCTATGATATTTCATATTGAAGGTTTAGCACAGAAGGGTTTAATGCAGGGACAGTTTAATGTAAGGTAGCCAGCTTTTTATTATCTTCTCCAAAATTCACTGTTTGTGTAGTTTATTACTCATTTTTCTAATCTACCTTTACATATATATGTTCAGGAAAAGAAATGGAATTCTTAATGCCTTTTCCTTCAATTTACAGTAGTCTGGGAGATTGAGAAAACTGCACAGAAAACAGTGCTTTCCCCCCATTTTAAAATTAATTAATTTGTAAATTCGTTTATACAGCTTTTTATACGTTTTCTCTATGGGAGTGGAAAGAATAAAATTTGCAGTGTGCTAACCTCAGAGAGGACTCACATGCAGGGTTAGATAGCCTGGACTCCTGATGGGCATGTAGTGATTGTCTAGACGTATGTGTTGGAGACCAGTGAGAACACCCCTGTTGTCTGCTAGTAGTAAGCCACTAGCTTAAACCATACCCTCGAGAAAAACTCACTGTGGACACACTTTCAGAACCTTCAGTATAAAGCTGTTGTCATTTAATTCGGAGTTGTGATGGATAGTATAGTATAAGCCAGCAGTTGTCCGTTCTTTGTCAAGGGGCAGGCAATAAATTCCGAGGCTTTGGAGCTCGGATGCCTTTGGCTCTACTGTGGTAGCTGGAAGTGACCATGTAAGTAAATATGTAAATGATGGACATGACTGTGTTACAGTAAAACTTCATTTAGAAAGATAAATGACCAACTGGATTTGGTTGCTGTGCTATCATTTGGGGATTGTTGAGGTGGCTGCTCTAAGGATTTGGGCTGAGATTGGGAGGACGGTAGCACTGCCTCTGTACAGTTTCGTGTTTCATGTCAGTTTCCCACAGTCTTACATAGAAAATTCCAGAAATACTAAGTTCAGAGCTTTAAAATGTGCCATGGTCTAAGTTGCATAATGAAATCTCGTGCTGCTTTCTTCCCCTCCAGAATGTGTAGTAGTTTTTCCTTTTTATTGGCGCACTGTGTCCGTGCTGCTTACTCCTGCTGCCACGTGGCTAGCTGCTCAGGGACTCGTCTGGGTTATCCGGCTGTTAGTGCTTCTGCTCAAGTAACATTTATGCTATTTGATAATAATGATCCTCAGATGAAAGAGTGGTAATCCTGGGAATTTTTGTATGTCAAAGAGAAGCTGTAAAGTGCCGCTTTTACTTAAAAATGTGAAAGTTACCAATAGAGAAGGGGCCAAAAATATGCTGAGTTTGCTAAGATCTGTGGTAGGAGAGAATTGCGTGTTCATGAAAGTATGAAGAAGAAATTCATACTAGTTTTGCTATCTTATGTAAAAGTGCAAAAGTTAAAACCACAGTGTGTCATAAATGATTAGTCAAGATTAAAAAGGCATTAAATTTGTTGAGTGGAAAACATGAATGAATAGAAAAAGTATTTTCTGATTGGCAGCAGCATGTTATACCGGAAAACATTTCTCTGAAGACTTCAGTAAGGTATCTCTTGAAACAGGTGACACAGACCCACTTACCACAGCGCAGGGATAATTACACAGATTCAGAAACAGGCATGGGCTGAAAAATGTACAAATTACTGAAGAAGCTACACCTGCCGATGAGGAATCTGCTGTCGGGTTTCTGGCAGAGTTGAAAAAGTTGATTAAGGAGAAAGGATACCCAGCCGAAGAAATCTTCAATTGGAGTGAATTCAGGTTTTTTAAAAGAAAATGCTCAGGAGAATTTTCATTCATGAGGATGTGAACAAGCCATTGGGCAGACGCAGAAGCTTGGATTAACTGTGTTACTTCAGGTTCAGCATTCCTAATGCAACAGACCTGAACATTGAGATGCTACTGTATCTGCAACTAGAGAGAGACCCATCTGAGCTCCTGTAACAGGGGTAGTGAACAATACAGATAAAAGTGTTGCATAAAATTGCCTTTAGATCACATATATAAGGGGTATGTGAAATATTAATGAAGTATGCTTTAGATTTTAGTACTATCCCCAAGATAATCTTATTGAGTGTGCATGAACATCTCTAAAAATTTAAAAAAAAAAAAACACCATGATAAATGAAATCCAAAATGCTCTGGTTCTAGAAATTGTGGAGAAGAGATTTTTTTTTAATTTTTGAAAGTAATAGCTTTTGATAGGGAGAGTGAGTACAGTGGCATTTCGAAAATACAGTGGTAAAGGTGAATTATTCATACTAACTTGGATTCCTTGAGCTAGCTGTGTCATAATTGCGTCCTTGAATGAGCTGGTTCTACCTTTATTCATTCTGTAAATGAAATCTTTTGCTACCTCATGTTATTAGCATCTTTCTATAAAGGTTAGTTCTAAGGTCCGGTGCTGTAGCCTAGTGGCTAAAGTCCTCACCTTGAATACATCGAGATCCCAAATGGGCACCAGTTCGTATCCTAGCACCCTGCTTCCCATCCAGCTCCCTGCTTGTGGCCTGGGAAAGCAGTCGAGGGCGGCCCAAAGCCTTGGGACCCTGCACCCTCTCAGGAGACCCAGAAGAAGCTCTGGGCTCCTGGCTCTGCACTTTGGATCAGCTCATCTAGGGCTGTTGTGGCCACTTGGGGAGTGAATCAATGGAGGGAAGTTCTTCGTCTCTGTTGCGCCTCTTCTCTGTATATCTGACTTTCCAATAAAAATAAAAAAATCTGTTTTTAAAGTTCTATTACAGAAAAATGTCATGATGGAGAAATTATATTAATACCATATTGAGAGATTGGAAAACTCATCTCTGATTTGTGTAGGGTAAGAAGTAGTGTTTCCCGGGGAAGACAGCATTCAAATGGTCTTTCAGGGAGACACGAATGGGTTAACATTTCCTAGAGGAAGAAGGATGAAATGTGAGGATAGTGAAGAATTTGGGAGACCATAGGGTGAGAACTAGCCCAGTTGGTGAAGGGTGTTATCTGTGGTCACTCAAGCCTTGTTCCCTTCCCCCTCTGCACAAGCACAGGTGTGTTCCAAACCTTGGCTTTCTAGGTGGAACGTTCATGACTGAATTAATCACTCCTACCTTCTGAGTATTTCCGCTCTCTCTCCACCTCCCAATATTGCGTATTTCTTGCCTGTAGAAGTATGTTTTTAATTCAGTTTGGCTTATTGAACCACTTGGGTATTGTCCCTGGTACCTAATAAATGGCTCAGCATATTTCAGAGGATATGTTGGTAATGATTGATCCTGATGAAAAAATAATTTCAGCTAAAGTTTAAAAAAAATTTCAGGTCGATGTTGACTGAGACCTCTATGACTCCCTGAAATTGCGAACATCACTGTAACATATAATTCCATCATTCAGAAAATTGGAACTAATGAACACTTAATGAAATTACATTACCATAATCATTACATTTTACAGTATACTTAAATATTTTTCACTGTTGCTAGAAAAGTACTTAGAATCCAAAGAAAATGCACAGTGTATTCCTAGAATAAATTTTAGTATTGTGGGAAAAATAAAACTGTTGATAGTACTTACTGCCCAACTTGTTTATATTTTCTACTTTAAGCAGCAGATTCTTTTTCTCAAATTAATTACTGATGGAAGTTGTGAGATAAGTACCTTAGTGTGTTAACACCTTCATTGCAAAATAATATTGTCTCCCAACATCTCCAGCAGGTTTGAATTTTAATTTACTCTAGTCAACAGTCACTTTCATAGTGCATTTGTCACTCATTCATTTACAGATGGTTCCTTAGATAAAGCTGGCAAATAAGTCATTTTTACTGAAATTTTTGCCTCAAGGACTGCTTTTCAGAAAGTGCAGCCTAAGTCAGAAGAGCAAGAAACACTTGAATATTTAAACATTTTTGAAGTTTTATACTGTAAAGGCATTGCAGGGCAGAACTCTGAATTTTAGAGGAATTTGTTCGCAAGGAGTTGTGTGGAATCTTTACTTTTTTATGGGAATATTTACTAAAAGAAATTTCCATAGTTATGTATAACAGGATATACTTGGCAATCTTCAAATGTATGCCCATTCTGAGAAAAGGTAGTTGTTGGTAACTAGCTTAGTTTTGAAGGCTACAGGACAAAATGGTACCACTCGTATCTCTTTTGTTCTGTAAAAGAAGTTAGTGAAGATTAACACCTCATGGGAATGTCTAGATGATGTTTTGGCATGTAATTTTTCATTATTATTAAGATTTATTCTAGGTTTATATTGTACATTTCCTTAGAATTTTAACTGTTTTCCTGACATTAATGAACATGAAGTCAAATCCATTTCAAGAAAGAAAAAGAACTAGAGAGGAAAAATACAGATGCGTTCAAGAAATTCATAGTTAGGCAATTACTATTTTATATATATCCCTGGAATTCTTCTGATAAGTTTATGTTGGGGCCAATTTACATAGAAACCAGAATAATTTTGCAAGTTGAGAGCTTGTGTGGAGGTTCAAACAAGGGAGTGCAGCTACTCTATATCCTTGATCAAAGACCATGCCTCCCCTAGCAAGGATGCTTGTCCTTGATGGAGCGCATGGCTTCAGGAGGGACACGCATGGAGCAGTGAGGGAGAAAGGGGACACATGCCTAGCCAGTTAGGTCAGCTGAATCAACGAAGTGACAGATGTTGCAGCCAGATCGCCCTCACATCCAATTGGATTCTGTATTGTATTATCTATCTGTTAACTCATCACTCTCCTTTTTTAAAAATACAGGAGTAGGCATTGTGATACTGCTGCTTAGGGTTCCTACATTCTGTATTATACTGTCAAGAACTATTCCTAGTCCAATCCGGCTTCCTGCCAATGCATTCTGGGAAGGAAAAGATGATGGCTGCAGTGCTTGGACCCTGACACCCAACAAAGAGATGTGGATGGAATTTAGGGTTGTTGGTTTCTACCGGATCCAGCCCTAGTTGTTGTGGGAGTGATCATTTGATGGAAACTGTCACTTTGCCTTTTAAATGAAATGTTTGTGTATGTGTGTGTTTCAAGGCAAAACAAATACAAATTCAAGTACTTTCAAACAACATTTAAAATTTATCATGATGCATAGGAGAAGATTTTAAGAACTTAGGGCATTTTGGCATAGCATTTTTACATCAATAAATCATGTGCTTTAGATTGACTTTTCTAAGAGTCTGTTTTTCCCTTCCTTTACAGAATGCTGCCTTTTTGTATGGTCTTGGTTTGGTCTACTTCCATTACAATGCATTTCAATGGTAAGTTGACTAACAACTAACAACCGCCAGTATTGCCATTAAATGGTTTTTGTCTTTTAGCTTTTGCTTAAATGTATGCATATGTAATAGAAGTATTTTAGTGTTAGTAAGCCTACATTATTTATAATTGTTGAAAGGAGTATATTGTTCTACCTGATACTGACCCACCTTAGATTTATAGTTTTCTGTGTTCCCTAAAGAATCTAGTGTAAGTTTCGTTTAAAAGGAGGCTTTGATAAAACTTTTTGACATTTTTTCAGTCATTCATCATGGAATAGTGATCTATGGACTATTTAAAGTCGGGAATGATGTGAGTAAATGATCTGTAATGACCAATACTCACAAGTTTACCTTTTCAGTTTAAATAGATAGTTCGCTGTTCCACACACCGCTTAGCCTTTCCATTTTCCAGTAACTAGATTATAATTCCCAGCTGTTTCTTTTATGTGAATAATACTATCATCCCTTAACAGTTGCAGATCAAATATGATACTAACACAAACTTTTGCAAGCTATAAGGAATATTAGTCTGTTATGGCTTTTGCCCCATTCTTGTTTTTAATGTTTAGCACATGGGATAATACAGGATATTTATTTTCTTTTCTCTTTTTTCCTTTTTTTTTTAAAGTATAGAATTTGAATTGGAAGATTGGTATTGTGGTCATAACATTGTTACTTAATTTGATCTTGATTTAAGTAACTTCCTTATGTCTGTTTGTTTCCTCATTAGTTTTAAAGAAACCAAACAAAAACCTCATTATTTAACAGAATTTTGATGTTGATGTATATGTGTATTATGTGACCTGTAATATTCTGTGTAGACATTTTTATTTTGAAGTATATCTGAGTTTGTCAGGATCTCTTCTGTGCTTGAGAATTTAGGCTGAGTGAATGCTGTGAGAATTAAAAGGAAGGTGATTTGAGTGTTTGGCCAAAGATTATAATTCTATAATATACCTGCTGGCTACCTTTTAGTTGTTTTTTTTTTTTTTTTTTTTTTTTAAAACATTGGCAGTAATTTGATAGGGTTTTTCTAAAGAAACTTTACGCCTGCGTGGCCTTTTCTTTCTGTGCCTTTTCTTCCCTCTTTTGGCTTTGGTCATAATTGATAGAACTGCATTTCTAGACCACACCTGTATGTATAAAAGAATATTATAAACGTTCACATCACGGATTTTCTCTGTAAACTTTGTAAAAGGTTATATAATAGATGTTTATAAAGAAGCTTTGTAATTTTTCTCTCAAATTACCTATTTCTTCTCACAAGTCCTAAATTAAATCTCCTAATTTAATGTCCAATTTATAAATTTCAGAACTGGAAGTGGTCTTAGAAGTAATTTAGTTTTTTCCCCTTGGTTTTATTGATGGAGAAAAAGCACGGTGTATTGAAGTCAGTTACCTAATTCTCTAGTTGGCAGAAATGAATTTCCTCCCCATTTTTCCACACTATTGCACTCTGTCCCTGAATTTTAGTATTGATAGGTGATTAGTTTTTAAATCTCTGTATGCAGTTGTTCTCTTAGACAAATTGGTACAGTATTTTTTTGTGGCCAACTAGAAATAATTTAGATGAAATCCAAGGCAAGAAATTTTGTAGTTTAGTAAATGGCTATGTGCATGTATAGCTCCTATCAGCTAGGTTCTGCATATCTGGTAGCATGTGAACCTCCCAGTAGACTGAAGACAAGAGCATAAAATTAGGGGCTAGGTGAAGTTGCTGTCAGTTTGAGATTTGATTACTGAATGTGTAATCATGTTAAATTTGGGCGCTTATAACTGTGGAAGCTTATGTCTCTTGATTCTTTATATACACATTATTTCTATATTCTTCAGTTGACCTCAAAAAATGAAACTGAATGATGTAAACCAATGCCGTATTGGATTAAGAAGTATCCTTTTCCCTGTTGATCTTGTTCTGGTCACCACAATTGTCTTATATAGTGAGTTTCAATTGTATAGCTGCTTCACAGACAGTACCTTGTCTGTGAATTCACTCTGGCTGTGTGTATTCTTTCTTGCTAATCAAATGTTCTCTTGCAACTGTCCTACGCTTTTTGCTGTAGCTTGTTTTTCTGTGTCTTGGATTTCAGCCACAGAATTAGAAAGCAGGAGCTATTTGCTTGGTGAGAGTTTTAGAGTACATCCTTAATTGGTAAGAGCTTACTTAAGTTAAAACTACTTTTATTTTATGTGTTAAATGCCTGGAGATGGCAAAGATAAGGCTTTTTTTGGTTATCACACCACATTTTTTGGAGATTGTTGAAATATTTCTGGAAAGAAATACTGTATCTTACATTGTTAGCACAAAGTGTAGCCATGATGTCTCAGAGTGTTGCAACTCTGGTATATTTGTAATTTAAATAAAATTCTGTACTTGATAATGGTGCATGCTGGCATTTGATGAAATTATATGTTTTGTGGTGGTGTGTGCGCTTGGGTTAGCAATGGTGATTTAACGTTAGAGTGTAAATAGTTAAACTGTAGGATTAATGCTAGTCTGGTCATATTATGTTATCATTTATTTGTTTTTTTATGTGTCAGATTCTAGATCAGTTACTTGTTTTCAGTTTCAGCTTTAGCTTCTTTCTATAAATTACCATGTCAAATAGTAATAGATTAGAATAGCTGTTATATCCTAAATGGATTTATAGTGATCATTTAAGTGTATACTATTTCATTCAGTAATTTGAGAACAAACTTTACCAGTATAAAGGTGTCCAGGAGGAGGTACGAGGCACCATCTAAAGTAATTGTAATAGAGAAATTGAAACCAGTTTCTATAGAAACATTTTTTACAGCATCATTTATGCATGCAAGTTTGTGTCCTCATCTGATCTTGTTCATAAACTTGGTACATTACCAGGAGCTGTCTTAAACTTTTTCTTTGTAAGAGTTGGAATCCTGGGGTGAGAGGAAGTGGACTACATATGGTGAAAGGAAGGGCCAGAATGAGAGAAAATATTTGAAAAAAGCCTTGACAATTTAGTAGAAGGATGTGATAGAAACTATTCTTTCCAATAAAGTTGTATAGACAAATCTCTAAGACTAGCTCCCTATATGTTCTTACTGTCCACCTCTGCCTGTAAACTTTTTTTTTTTCTATTAATCAGAATTGTGGTATACGAGCAAATGTCTAAGATATTTGATTCTTTGGCAGAGGCATAGATTCTGGAGATCAAGCTCCTAAATCTAATTAACAACATTGATAAGGTAGTAAAATGAGGTGAAGATGAATCATTCACAGAAATGCTAATAGGGTAAAGTTTCTTTAGGATTAATTTCTGTGTCGCTACCAGTCACAAATACTCTTACAGATGTAGGAATGCCTGATTATCTTGGGTGCAGTGAAAAAAAAATAAAACACAGGTAGTGGTTTTAATGTAGATGAAATTTTTTTATAAAATGCTGGGGGAATATTGCAAACATAAAGCTGATTGATCTGGAGGCTTGTCTGGCATGGAGTGTGTCGGCATCACTTAATTTATCTTTTAAAAGATGTATGTATTAATTTGAAAGAGTTAGCAAGAACAACAGTTACAGAGGTCTTCCACCTAATGGTTCATTCTGCAGTTGACCAGGACTGGACCAGGCCTAAGCCAGGAAGCTTATACTAGGTCTCTAGTGTGAGTGCAGGGGTCCAAATACTTTGAACATCCTCAACTGCTTTTCTGGGCACATTAGCAGGGAGCTGGATGAGAAGTGGATCAGCCCAGACTCGAACCATCCACCCATATTGCACGCCAACATTGTAGGTGGGCACTTGATTTGCTATGCCACAACTACTACTAATGTATGTTTTAAACTTAATATAGACATGCTCCTAGATTTAATTTTTTCCTGAAAATAAAACAGTGTATGTTGAGTTTATTATATATACTTTTTAGAAATGAGATTTCTAGATTTGCTTAAAAATTGTGTTTACATTAAACGTCTCAGCGCCACTTTGATCTACCTCCCTGCTTAAGGTCTGGGTTAGCAGCAGGTAGCTCAAGCTCTTGGTTCCCCATACTCATAGGGGACACCCAGAAGAAGCTCCTGGCTTCTGATAGACTCATTTCCAGCCGTTGTGTAGTGAACCATTGAATTGAGTAGTGAATCATTGCCTTGTCTTGTCTTGTCTTAGGATTTGTTTTATTTTTATTGGGAAGGTAGAATTACAGAGAAGGTTCTTCTGTCCACTTGTTCAGTCTCCAAGTGGATGCAATAGCCAGAGCTGAGCTGATCTGAAGCCAGGAGCCAGGAGCTTCCTCTGGGTTTCCCATGCAGGTGCAGGGTCCCAAAGCTTTGGGCCATCCTCAACTGCTTTTCCAAGCCACAAGCAGGCAGGTGGATGGGAAGAGGAACAGCTTGGACATGAATTGGCACTCATGGGGATCCTGGTACTTGCAAAGTGAAGATTTGGATACTGAGCCATTGTATCGTGTCTGAAGACCTCTTTCTCTGTCTCCCTTACTCCCTATGTAAACTCTGCCTTTCAGAAAAAAATAGATAAATCTTAACCACATATTTTTATTTAGAAGGCAGATAGAGGGAGAGACAGAGATGGGTTTCCACTTGTTCGTTCTCTCCCCAAGTGCTTGTACCAGCAAGGTGTGTGTGGACCAGGTTGAAGCGAGGAACCAGGAACTCATGTGGGTGGCAAGGACTATCCAAGTCATCACCTGCTGTCTCCTAGGGTGTGCATTAGCAGGAAGCTGGGGATAATAGAGCCAAGATTCCAACAAAGGATGTCTGCCTCCCAGGCAGTCTTAAATTCTCCACCAACGCTCACCTGAAAACTGTAGATTTTACTAAGGGGATTCTGATAAGGTGATGCATACTACTGACATAGATTGCCCTGGAGAATATTGAAGGTCTGTGGTTAATTAGGCTTAAGGGAAATAATATTTAAAACCACAATTCTTGCATTGAGAGGTAAAAATGTAACCTGCTGGCTGGAGTGAGGAAGATGGGCAAGAGAGCAAAATAGCTGAAAGAGGCGGTAATTAGCAAAGATTGGCATGATTAATCCAGCATGTGGTATTTCTAATTTAGTTTCACATTTAGGCTTTCTGATTCAACCTCAGAATATTTACCTGCAGCTTTCCTAAGTGCTTTCTTTGTGCCAATTAGCATTATTTTGATATTTCCCTGAAAACACCGTAGATTTTTTCATCTGTGTGGCTTTGTGCTAATTGCTATTTGATTTCCCTTCTTATGCGATCTGCACTATTTGAAATCTCATCTATTTTATTAAATCTTTCTCAATTAAAAAGAACTTACACATTAACATACATGCCTGTGGGAATCTGTTGTGTGTGTACTGATTTAGCATTCAAATAGTCTCCATTTTATTTGTGTGAAATTTTGTGAGAATATTTTGTTTATCACTTCTTATCCCTGTTAGAAATATCTGAATCCAGTATTATTAGCTTGAGAGAACTCATGATTTTAATATTTTTAATAATTTACTAATGTTTATTGAAAAGACAGATATAAAGAGAGAAGGAGAAACAAAGGTCTTCTATCCATTGGTTCACTCCCCAGATGCCCACGACAGCCGGAGCTGAGCCAATCCAAAGTCAGGAGTCAGGAGCATCTTTTGGATGCTCCCTGCCCACATGGGTGCAGGGTCCCAAGGGCTTTGGGCCATCCTTGACTGCTTTCCCAGAACACAAGCAGGGAGCTGGATGAGAAGTGGGGTCGCGGGATTAGAACCAGTGTCCATATGGGATCCTGGCATGTTCAAGGCGAGGACTTTAGCCACTAGACTGCCACGCTGGTCCCCAAAGAAAGTGTTTCATTAGCCTTATTTCAGCGATCTAGTAAAAAGATAACTGCAGAATGGGTCTGCAAGTTTTGGAATTCATAAACTTAGCAACGACAAGAAGGAAAACTTAGCGAGTAGGCATTTTTTATAATCCTTGAAAAAAGTAAGCATGACCCAGAGTAGTTTTTGGCATGTGTGTTTTGTTTATAAATTAAAATAGTACCTGTTCTCCCTCCCATTATGTTAGCATACCTCCTAAGCATGTTAAATACATTCTTTTTTCACTTGTGTGGCATTGTGGACCCAGTGTAAAAGGTGTCTGCTAACGGCACCTAAGGAGTAAAACATTTTTAACAGATACTGTATTTGGGGAAAAACACAGCAGGAAATGATCTGTAAAGAGATGGTATTTAAAATGCCTGTCTCCTTAGCAAGACAGCCTGAGACAGAATCGGAAACAGTGTTAGCAATGCTGTCTTTCTTCTCCCTCCCTTCCTCATGCACACTTTTCTTACCCTTTTTTCTTTTATTATTTCTTTTGTTTGTCCTTCTTTGCTTTTCCTTTTCTTTTTCTGTGTTCCACTTTCATGTCTATCTCAGGGCCACTTGAGGTCTTCCTTTTTTTAATTGTTACACATGGGTATTGCTTAGTTTTTATCTTAAGAGTTTCCTGACCTGTGTCATAAGGTAAGATTAAGTATGAGGTCACGAAGCTTTACACGTTGTTTGCATTATAAGATATAACATACCTAATGAGAAGTACATAAATCATTCGTATAGACATTGACATTGTTATAAACATTCATGTATCTGTCACCTGGGTTGGAAAGTAAAACATTGGCATTACAGCAAAGATCTCTTCCTATTCGTTTCTAGTTGTAGCCATTTGTCTTAATTGACCTTGTTAATTGTTACCACTGCTTTTTTCTAATCCTTTTGATGTCTCAACCAATTTATTGTTTGTGAGGAGTAGGAAACCATCTTTGAATGAGAACTGTAAATTCCCCCTAGTGTTTCTTGTCAATTCCTCACACTAGCACTGTCTTAAATCTTGTATATATCAGATAAGAAAACACATAATTGGTTCTACCCACTTAAAAGATGGATTGTTCAGCTCTTTGTCAAGCTGAAAATTAAGTACTGCCATAGCAAGGTGCACGTAAATAGGTCTGATCCTGACCCTGTACTCCAGACAGCCCTTCCCCATAATACCTTTAGAACTCTTAAGTTTATAAAAAATAACTTTTGTAACCTTTTTTTGAGAAGTATGATAATGCATGAATCGCCTGAGTTACTAAAGCATTATTTTGCTTCACTTTATGGTTTGGCAGTTTGAACTTTTTATATAAAAAGACTTGTTTGGAAGTGTTTGAGATCCTAAACAGCTAACTGTAAAGTCTGAAAGAAAATTGTTGATAAAAACCTTGCAGTATACACATTAGCTTGGTGCTTGCGAGAAGCGTTAAAGCACGTACAGGGTTTTAAAATGTATCTGAAATGCTTTTACATCTGATGTGTATAAGTTGAAATTCAGATAGATATTTTTATCATTTTAATATTTATTTTTGAGTTGGCAATATATTGGTATGCAAATGGCCTTCCCCTACCCCTGATTTTGTTCTGCTAGTAATCCAAATCTTGTTTAAAATGGCTCAGTATATATTTGGGATGAAGACTGGTGGACCAAGAAAAGGTTAAAAGCGAGCTCAGAGAGCCAGCTAAATGTAGAACTGGATTTGGGACAGAGCAGCACCATCAAGTTTTGGAGTCAGGGCAGGCTTTCCTACAAGTGAAGCAGTCATGAAAACTGACCATTACCTCACACAGTATAAAAGTTATGAAAGTCCAAAATATAGAGAAGAAAGACATAATTTTATAAAGTAGACCAAAAACAGGATTAAGCAATGCTCCTATATAAAAACCAAAACTTTTTCCTGCCTTAGTCCCCTGTACCAGAAAATTCCAGAGCAAATACATCAGTTGTTTATACTGAGTGTTTTATTAAATCATGAAATTGTTTCTTAATTTAGTGTAAATTCAGCTGATCTTTCATTTATATTAAATTAGATTATATATTCAATTACAGATGCCCACGTGTTCCTTTCCAGGTTTTTTTCCCTCAAATTATTCATATTCTTTAAAAAAAACAAAGCAATTTCCTTTAAAATAATATTACCTGAAAAAAGTTTTGCTGTACTACCAAGCAGAAATGCATGCACGTGTTAAGATATGTCAACTCTATATTCTTTCAGGGCAATTAAAGCATTTCAGGAGGTGCTTTATGTTGATCCCAGCTTTTGTCGAGCCAAGGAAATTCATTTACGACTTGGGCTTATGTTCAAAGTGAACACAGACTATGAGTCTAGTTTAAAGGTAGGTTGTTGAGTTTTTAAAAATGTAATGTTTTGTTTTTATTGGATTTTTGTTGTTAAATATTAGAACATTAAGAAATGTTGGAATTTTTATTGGCACTTTTTGAAAAGTTATCTGGTAAAGTATCAACCATGAAATGGAAAATACTTAAGGTTGGGTTTCAGAATGTAAATTCATCATGGTGCTTAAACTTGCATTATAATTAATTTCATGATTAAACTTAATTTAAAAATATTTTAATGAAAATCTGTCATGAAAGGGTGAAAGTTTCATTTTCAGTTGAGACACCTGTTTCACTCAAGTGATCTGCCGCTGTAGAGCTATTTTCATG
The DNA here is from genome assembly GCF_017591425.1 of Ochotona curzoniae. Classification (NCBI taxonomy): domain Eukaryota; kingdom Metazoa; phylum Chordata; class Mammalia; order Lagomorpha; family Ochotonidae; genus Ochotona; species Ochotona curzoniae. Next base: position 10,904,574 of record NW_024465023.1, on the reverse strand, counting down.
TCATGTGTGATGCTATCATTGACCCTTTGTTTGCCTGGGCATCTGTGGAAAGCTACCTGCCTCTGTCAACAGGCCAGGTCTTACAGCTAAATTATAAAGAAGAGTGTTCTGTGCAAGGTATTTGAATTGTTGATTTAAGAGTGGAGATGTTACTGAGAAAAGGTGTTGTTGATTTAAACATGTTACTTTGCCTGTTGAAATCGGTATTTCTCTAGTATTTCCTATTCGTTCAGTTTGTGTGTATGTGTGTGCACTCTACTTTTCATGAAAATAGTGCTTTCCTGCATGACACAGAATTGCATTTTGAAAGGATTAGCAGTTCTTGGGTGAATTTAAGTTGTTGTGAATTAATGACCGTTTCTAATAGTTACTGTGTAAGCATCTCCATTGTAGACTCTCTTGATTTTAAAGTAGAGAAGGGAAAAAGAGAAAAGAATGATTTCCAGTAGGTTGTACTTTGAACTTACCGTAAAGGAACTACTAGTGCTTTTTAAAAACACATAACTAAGTATATGTATTTGCTCTAGATTTTAAAGTAGACAATTTTATGGATAACTTTCCTATTTCAATGAACTTAACAAAGAACAGTGCTAATATTTTGAGATGTGTATTATACATGTTAACCAAAAACATTGAAACAAGTAGCTTTTCAACAGTTTAGGTCACATTGTGGTCAGAGGTAAGTACAGTTGAGGAATAGGCCGGTTGATCTATGTTAGCAGTATGGAGAATGTCGGAAGCCTGGGAGTCAGCAGTTCTAAAGCTTAGCTCATGGTTTTTGAAACTAAAATGTGGGCTGTCACTGAGGTTGAAGTGGAACATAGGTTAAGATACATTCTGCTTTGCATGTTTTAGTTCTTCTTGGACAGTTTGTTTATATTAGCTATCAGACTTTTTTGTTAAGGCTTATTTATTTTATTTGAAATTAACTGTTGCAGGGGGTGGGTGAGTTAAAAAAATCTTTAATTCACTGGTTCATTCTCCAGATGGCTGGAACAGCCTGGAAGGGTCCAGGTTGAAGCCATGAACCAGGAACTCTTATCTGGGCAGCAGGAGCTGGATAAGAAGTGGAATAGCTGAGACTCAGATCTAATGCCCATGTGGTGTGTTTGCATTGCAGGTGGTGGCTTAACCTGCTGTGCCCCCAAAACAGCCCCTCAGAGACTTTAAAATATGATATAGTACAAAATAGGCTTATTCAGACATTTCGCAATATTGTCACAGTATACCTCTGAATGTGACAAGTGTTTCTAACAGAAAATACATTTGAGGTAAAAAACTAATCCTTTGTCTTCCAAATTATGTGGCTCTGAGATATCAGGATAGTGGTATCTTAAATCTGAATGCAAAGTTCCATCTCATGAAAGTGACAGGCTTTAAAATCATTTTAATTAGGGAAAAATGTTCATGGCTTTCTGAAAACATTCCTGCTTCACTGTTGCTTGACTAAATCAGTATCCTGTTCACTGCTTTTATTTGTTCAGACATAGTTTAATAAATATATCAAGAACTCTTAAAACTTTCTGTGTTTGTACAAATGCAGTAGACATCAGAATGCCATTAAATATTTTAAATAGAGGGAAGGACCCTCCTAAAAATAAGGCTTTCCTTTCCATGGCGCAATTTTGCCACGGACACTATGATGAGGGCTAATTAAACTATGTCTGAACAAATAAAAGTAGTGAACAGGATAATGTTGACTTGTAATAAAGGTTCATTGCTCTATTTCATGATATATGTTGATTGCCATGTGCAGTCAACGTGAAATACTTTTTAATTTCTCAGACAAAATTAGACTGGTGGTATGTTTGTTCAGTAAGTGCTCAATAAATGATGATCATTATCGTTGGTTCATGATTGAGAAAGATCTTGATTTCCTGTTGATCTCTCAAGACACACTTTGCATGTCATTGGTCAGAAACAAGCCACACAGCCAGTCCTGTTTCATGCCTTATCAAAAGAAGATGTGGTTGCTCTTAGACCAGTTTCCCCTAGTCTTTTTTTTCCCCCAAGATGTACCTGTTTCTTTCAAAGGCAGAAGTAGATAGCTATCTGATCACTTCTGTCCTCTGGCCTTCTCTCAGTTGTCCACGGCAGGCAGTGCTGGCCAGGTCAGACGCACTAGGAGCCAGGAGTGTTCTCTGGCTCTCGTCTGTGACAGGGGCCAAACAGTTTTGGTCATCTGCTGCTGCTTTTTACCAGGCCATTGGCAGGTTGCTCAATCAGAAGTGGAGCAGCCAGGAAATAAACTGATACCAAAATGAATTGCTGACATTTTAGGCAGTAGACCTGGTGCTCCACAGCATCCATCCAAGTGCCCAGTCTTTAAACAGGGTACAGTTCCCCAAATACACTGTTCCTAGCTGATGGAAAGGTACATTATTAATTTAGTATGGAGGACAATGTGTCAGTCTGTCCATGAGCGATCGTAACTTTTCCATCTCTTAACCTCTGTCCAAAGAAGGATTGTAATATATACGATACTAATTTTTAAAAATATTTGCTATTTTTAAATTATTTATTTAGGCGAGGGTGTGTGGGAGGGAGAAGGCAGAGAAGAGGAGGAAGAGAGAGTGACATCTTTCATCTGCTGATTCAGTTGTCCTGAAAGGCCAACGACAGCTTATGCTGTGCCAGGCAAAGGCCAGGTCCCAACAGCTTAGTGGTTGGCCGGTCACTGCTGCCTTCAGCAATGTGCATTAGCAGAAAACTGGAGTTTGGACTTAGAGCCAGACCCACTGTATGGGACATAGGTGTTTCAACTGCCATGGCAAATGCCTGCTCTTTTTAGATAATAAAATATTTGGAATAGTTTATTTTCATAAGTTTCATATAGTTTTTTCCCTATTATGTTGCAAGTAAAAATTTTTCCCTTAGTTCTAAATCTTCTCTAATTTGGACCATTATAAATCTGTTTGTGATATCCATTCTCCTCTCCTGGAGTTTAATGCTTGCATATTTCTTATTTTGTCCATATTAAGAAATGTGAAATTAATGCTCACTTTACTTTTCAGGAATTTAGTGTTATTTTTCCAATAAATTGACAAAGTTTTAATGTGTTTAGTGAGTAGTGGAGAAGTCAGTTCAGCTGCTTTAGTAGTATCTGAACTGTAGTCCATTTCAGAGTAACATTTCTACATGATATTTTGTTGCTTTTCTTTGCTTCAGATAATATTCCCTTTGGTAAGATTAGATGCCTATATAATGCCGTATGATTACTTAGGATTTGATTTTATTACCTTTTAATGATATTGATGAACATTATCTTGCATATATTTAAAATAGTGTGTTATCATTACTTCATTAAAACACTAATTTTGACATAAGCTGTGATAACACTTACTATTTAGTCATTTAATGCCACTGCAATATTCAATTTAACAAACACTGGAAATTTTGTTTATGTATTTCTATTATTACTAAAATATGTCAACTTTAGAACTGTTTTTGGAGTTTGAAAAGTAGAGTAAGTAATTCAGTAAGGCAGTTTTTGTTTTGTTTCGTATTACTTCAATGGGGAGCTATGTCTAGGATCCCTGTCTAACTCCCCTAGAATGTAGTATTTTAAGTTGTTATTTTGATTGAAAGTGTTAATGTGAAAAGGCTAGGAAGTTGAGAGTTCTAGACGCAGTTCAAAGGAAATGAGTGAAACTCAAATGAGATTAGTGTGTTACCTGGGCATATTTTCCTGAATGGTAGAAATATAAAATGGCAGAAGATATAAAATGATAAAATGTCTAGTGCTTAGGCAGGTTGGAAAAGTTGAACAAAGAAGTTGATTTTGTTTATTAACTCTTAAAATAATTTTTTCTCCTATATGAGCAGGGAGGTTCTTCACTCTAAATACTCCAGGTTACCTGTCAGTTCAGCTTAAGTTCTCTTTTCTTATGTTAGAAGCATGGTGAAAAACAATCCTGCTTACTTTTTGCCTAAATCTGCTCTGAGAACTACCTCATTTCCAGGTATTTCATTTAATGTATAGTGTATATACTCAGAAATTTTATTGTCTCTTAAATGTTAAGGCACTAAGGCAGAAAGAATAAATTAAGGCACAGTGACATGTACCTCCTTTTAGGGATTATTTAGGGACTCTGAAATGCCTGCTAGCTTATGGCTGCTTCCCATCCAGCTCCCTGCTTGTGGCCTGGGAAAGCCGACAAGGACGGCTCAAGACCTTGGGATCCTGCACAAGTGTGGGAGACCAAGAAGAGGCTCTTGGCTCCTGGTTTTGTTTGGATCAGCTCAGCTCTGGCTGTTGCGGCACTTGGGAAGTGAACCGTGAGACGGAAGATCTTTCTGTCTCTCCTCCTCTCAGTATATCTGACTTTCCAATTAAAAAAAAAAAATCTTAAAAAAAAGGTTGTGAATTATGTGTATTCTAGAAATAGTTGCTGAGAATTTGAATGCTGGCTATTGCATTAATTTTTATAAGTGCCTTTAGCTTCTAAATTGGCTATGTTTCTGTTGAGGTTTTGTTATTCCACATGTATGAAGATAATGAAAGTTGGTATTATTTCAACATACCTGTGCTTCCTTATTTCCTTTATGATGTTCAGTAGCTTACCTTTTACTGGCATCTTAAATTACTGGGCGGAGGGGAGGTGCACCTTACCTATGTAATACACTTTTATGAGGGAATTGACTCCATTACCATGTGTGTGATTGCTGCGTCATTCCCCAAAGCTTAGACTTGGTGGAAAGATTTCTTTTTTTAAGATTTTACTTGAAAGTCAACATTAGAGAGAGAGAGAGGAAGGGGGAGGAAGGGTTTCCACTTGCTGGTTCACTCTGATGGTTGCAAAGGCGAGGTCTGGGCCAGGAGCTTCCCCTGGGTTTCCCTGCTGCGTTCTGCAGGCCTTAAGAGGGAGCTGTAGCAGGCTGGGGCACAAACTGGTGCTGCTGTGAGATGAAGACAGCAGCTTGACCTACCGAGGAAGGTGCACCATAAAGCTAAGCACTGGTGGGAATTTTGTAAGCTGGAGGATTTGGCGTTTATCCTGATATTTGGCCTGTATCATAAAATCAGAAAGGAAAGGGAATATTTCAAGAAGAGTTTATAGAGCACTGACGTATCATGAGTTTCCCTGCATAGGTACTTAATAGGAATTGATTGGGTTGTAGAGACAGTGAAAGAGGCCTATTTGTTTGTTTATGGTACTTTTTATGTATTTGATTTCTTTCCTAGTGTCCTCTTCTGTTGGTAGTAACGTAAGATTAAGGCCAGGTCCACAAATTAACCCAACTTTTTGATTCTAGCATATTCCATTCTGAAATCTCTCAGGCAACTCCTTTTTTTTTGTTGTTGTTTTGTTTCTTAAAGATTTATTTTTATTGGACTGTCAGGTATGTAGGGAGGAGAGACAGAGAAGATCTTCCAATCACTGATTCACTCCCCAAACAGCCGCAAAGGCTGGAGCTGCACTTATTCGAAGCCATGAGCCTCTTCTGGGTCTCCCATGCGGGTGCAGGGTCCCAAAGACTTGGCCCATCCTCTACTGCTTTCCCAGGCCACAAACAGGGAGCTGGATGGGAAGTGGGGCTGCTGGGATTAGAACCAGTGATATGGGATTAGATCCCATATGGGATCCTGGTATGTGCAAGTCGAGGACTTCAGCTGCTAGGCTGTTGCACTGGGACCCAGGCAACTAATTTGTTTTCATGTGAACCATGTGAAATGTCAAGACATATGAGTACATTATCTGTGTAGAACCAGCCAGGTGTGAGGTGGATTCTTGATTAGTATATTTTTTCTTACTTCAGTATGCCTATTGGTTCATTATACAAAAATTCTTAGTGTTAGACTTTTCTTGACTTTCTCTAATTGGCAAGAATTAGCTTTTGATGGAAAAAACAATTATATCTGTTGATTTAAACCTACTTTTCTTGAGTCTGTGGGATTTTGACTTGTGCAGAACGTTGCTGTGCGTTTTGGCAGAGGGTCGTCATTATGTGTCTTTTGTCTAGTTTGCTTGTGGGGAAAGAAATCTTTACCATATTTTATTCACTATTCATCAGGATTTTAACTTTTAATCTTTCCTAGTTACTGTTCTTTGATATGAAGTGATCTCAATATTTCTTTTTTTTCTTTGCCAATTGTCCATATTTGTCGGGCTATTTTGTGTTTTTTTTTGTTTGTTTGTTTCATATTCATTTCTATCCTGAGTTCTGTTACATAGCTCCAATTGTGAAGTAAAGAATACTTCCAAAACGCATGCTTTCAGAAGGACAGGCATTCTCTTGGGCGTGCAGTGGCCGTTCTTTCTGAATGGTTGGTTCAGTTGGTTCTGAACTGAGAAATTCATCTGATTCCAGGTTCTCCTTCTCCCATTATTTTTAAACCATGGAAGTAATTTCTCATTAAAAAGTCATTTTTGGTGCCTGCCCATAACCGGCTATATTTGTGACTACAAATATTTGATCTTCAACTGCAGATTTATGATTTTACACTGCAGATTATTATATATATTCTCCCTTTATAAAATATATCATGTTCACCTGGTACGAGTTGTGCATTTGCCAATCTGTTCTGATAAGAGTACAAATTATATATTAGCTGGATAAAAAAACCTTGAAAGTTCAGTTGGCTCATCATTTGCATACGCACATACACTAGGACCAGTTTCATAAGAATTCTGATCAATTACATACCTATAGTGTTATAAAATATGGTAGGAAGACTAGGTAATACTGTTACCTAGGAAGAAATAGAAACAAGAGTAAGAGGAGAAATGAATTTTCTCCAAAGATGGATACGTGGATGAAAGATAATGCATTCTGGAGTTATTTGAAGAAATAGTTTAAATGATTCTCAAGTGTGAAGAGATTCCTAATTTGTGTACTTCATTTATTTTTACCATTAACTGAAGTAGGTGCATAAAGCAAGTAACAGCAGATTTTGCAATTTGGCCATGAGAAGCTCTGAATGAAGGTGGGCCGTTCGTAGTGTACTGAGTTAGAGCTTCCTGAGAAGTTTCAAGGTATTGGTTTAGATAGATGGAAGTCTGAATCCCATAAGAAGGACTAAAAATAGAAATTTGAACATCAGCAGTGTAAATCTTTTTTGTTACAGAAATTTTCAGAGACTAAACTTTCAAATGGTAAAGAACCTCTCGAGTGAAGATTGCCAGAACCTGTTGGATATTAGAAACCATTGGTGTGCAGTTAGTACTTTGTGTTACAGAGAAAAATCAGAGGACTTGAATGTAAGGGCTTTGAGGAAACTTCATTCAGTTCGGCTTAGGCAGGAATGTGACTCATGCCCTATTAAAGTTTGCCAAATTCAGTTCTATATTGTATTTTTAACAGACCAAATCCCTAAAGAAAGTACCAGTACATCCTAAGGCATTTCTCTCTTAATCATTTATCTTGGATTATTAGTATTAGAAATCAAGAAGATTTTTCTTATTCATTTAAAAACCACAGTTTTACGGGGGAGTGGGAGGGTTCTTCAATTTGCTGATTCATTTTCTAAACGGCCACAACACCCAGGCCCGGACCAGTCTGGAGCCGGGAGCTTCTTCTGGGTCTCCCGTGTAGGTGCAGTGGCCTAAGACCTTGGTCCATTTTCCCCTGCTCTCCCAGGTACATACGCAGGGAGCTGGATCAGAAATGAAACACCTAGGGCTCGAATTGGTGCCCATGCTTGTGCCATAGGCAGCGGCTTTACCCACTATGCCACTGCACTGGCCCCTGGTTTGTTGATTGGATATAGGTACGCTTTTTGCTGAGCTGAAAGTTTAACCCCTTTTCTTCCTTCCTTTGTATCTTTATGGATTCCTGTAGGCAATTGGCTTTGTGTTCTCACAACAGTTTAATTTTTTCCATTTTTCTTGTTTATTAGTTTTTTTCTAGGTTAAACAGGAATATTTCTTAGCACATCAGTTTCCGTGCTTAAACTTAATAGCTACAGTAGATCTCTGGTAAAGTAGAAGCTGATTGCCAACGTGTTATTCCTAAAAGCTGTACTTATGTTAATTAAATATAGGTAGCAGTATTGGCTACACACTTTTTATTTACATTGCATGAAATGAAGTTTTCTAGGACAAGCACACAATTTTAAAACTTAGACTATGCTATATAATCCTGATTGTGCATTAAAATAATGTTTGTGTTTTGCTTTGTTTTGTTTTCTGATTTTCAGGGTGTGACTCCCAACCCGTTTAATCTGAACATATTAGATTAGGTCTGGATATCCAAACATTGCTTCTAATTAATAATTTATAAGTAACCATATAATTTGTTAATTGTGAAGCAATATCCTTTTCCTCTTAATAATTTATAAATAACTACAAAATTTGTCAATTGCTTGTCTTGGAATTGTAAATACAATTAGTAAGAGTCATGAGAAAATTTGTCCAAATTCAAGTTTTATGTGTCAATTATGTGAATGTTGACTTTCCTCCCTGAATAAAAATCTAGTTTCTATAAGAAGCCAAATACTATTACAGTATTTTGAAATAGTGAGCAAGACAAACTTTTAGAACATTGCTGATAAAGATGTCAACTGAAATAATAATGATAATCAAACCTTGTATTAAATTGGACCAGCAGTACCCTAAAAATGAGATCCTGTAACATTAAAAATCTTAAGACAAATCTTTTTTCTTGGAAGCTCCTTTTCTGTTTAGTGCTTTGTGCCTGCAGGCTGCTCTGTGAGCTTGGGACTGCCGAGGCCTTATTAGTGGTGATTTGACATAGTAGTAGTAGTTTCAGCACTGAAGTATTTTAGTGTGAGGTGTAAATGTCTCCTCACTTCTTGTGTTGCTTGCAGGAATAGGTGCACACTATTTTACTATGGCATTTTCAGATTTGTGGGTTTGATACTGTGTTTAGTAGTCCATTCTCCTGATGTGTACGTTAATGTGTACGTTAGTAGTTTTGCACTCAACTCAGATATTGGGTATGAAGCTATGAAGTCATATTCCCCTACCCTGGTCTCCTCTCTCCCTTTTGTTTTTGCTTTGAAACACAATAGCATGTTCTTTATGCTGAACTGTTGTGTGTGGATGTTCTTAGCTTCTCAAGAACACACAGTACTTTTGTAAATTAATTCTCATATGCATATCTTTGAATATGCATACTTTTGCTGTCTTTGCTGTTTGGAAATGTTTGCTATTTCCTGCTGTTTCAGGTATGAAATGTTCCATTAGTAACTTCATTTGGTACTTTTTGCATTCTTTAATGATTGTGAAAAACATGGCCAAGAAGTGTCCCTGCCAGGATTCCTTGCAGGATCATGAATGCTGATGTATGAATTGTTGGCTGAGGTGTTTGAGCCATATACATCTTTCTGTTTTTTCTTACTGTGTTTTGGTGAGATTATAGAACTAAAATACTATGATTTTAAAGGTCGTTTCTTTTCACTTCAGTTTTTATCCTTTGATGGCTTGATTTGGAAAAGTATTCTCGTCTCCACCTAAATATTAATGTAGATTTATAAAGTTTGATTAAACAAAGAATTTGTTAAACAATCAACGTGTGACTTTTGTACTCTTTTTGTCTAAAGTAATTGATTTTAAACCGTATGTGGCTTTCATAGTACTCACAGTTTTAAAACTAGTTTTCCATTGCTGTGGTAGCACACTAAAGGCGTGATTAAGACATACACAGTTTACATATGTGAAGGGAAGGTAAAAGCAGTTCTTGAATAGTTCGTATGTTGGACTTTTCTTTCCCACTCAAGCCACCATGACAGATTTTTCACTTTTTTGTTGACCATTGCTAGCGTGCATTGTGCTTAGGGTACTATTGGGTTTTGATAAATATTTACTGAATAGATTAAACATTTAACACTTAAAGGTTGTAGTCATTTGTTGGTGGTTCAAGAATACTGCAAATGTAGGCTACCCTAATTCCATATGCACACAAAGGATATCTGTGACTAGATACAATAGCTAGCCTATGTTCATGCAAAAGGACACTTTTAATTGTTTTCTTGTACAACTGGGTAGCTGATTTTAGTTTGTTTTTATTGAAGATTCTAGTTGATCAAGTGCAGTTTTGTTGATTTGGTGTTGAAATACAGAATCTAATACTTGATGAATTTCTTTTGATAAAAATATTCTATTAGGGCTTAAATCTAGAAGTAGTCATGAATATTAACTTCTACAACATTTGGTGTTACAAGAATTAGCTTATTGTGTATGTTTTTTAGAAGTGTACTTGGTCTGTTGATTAACTATTAATGTTAAAATGTGCAGGAGCTCAGAAATTTTTGCATATATACACATGGAATTTTTTTAGAAGACCTCAAAGAGATTTACTTACTTTTATTTAATAACGACTTTATCATATCTAGTGGTTGTTATTTGTCCCCCCCACCTTACATATATATCTCTTTGAAAGGCAGTTATATATATGAGAGAGAGAGAGATTGGGAAGTATCTTTTTCCATCTGCTGTTTCATTCCCCAAATGAAAATAGCCAAAGGAGAGAGGGATAGAGAGAGAAAGAAGGAAGGAAGGAGATCTGTGATCTGCTGATTCACCCCTGCCACAGATGAGTGCAAGGACCAGAACTGAACTGATCAGGAGCTAGGAGTTTCTTCCAAGGTCCCTCCTGCTGTTTTCCCAGGGTCATTAGTTAAGGGGCTGGATTGGAGGAGCTAGATACAAAGTTGGCACTGCATATGGGGTGCTGACACTGCAAGGAAACAGCATTGCTTGCTATGCCACAATCTAGCCCAATTTTTTTTCTCTTAATTAGTTTATATGCCAGGTTTAATGTTGATAAGCCAGATGTCAAGTGTCACTTGTTGACCTTCATGGTATTTTGTGTTAAAAAGTAGTACTGTGCATTGATATTAACATGTGTTTTCTGGATATGCTTAGATGACCGTATTATAAATGGACATTCTGATGTATTGATAGTTTAATATTGCTTGAAAAATTATATGCATTCTGAAAAGACAATTCTTTGTAGGTGAACAGATAAGTATAGTGATTATTGAAGAATCAGCAAAGGCACCAGTTTTACTCTGTGACAGTTCTCAGGAGTGGGTAATTTTGCTTTCAGAGATACAAGTCTCATTTTGAGTTAAGATATGGTATTGATAGTACCACTGGACTTATTCTTGCATTTCTGAAAATATTGTGTTTAAGCAGTTCTGTGATACTTCTTGCATACTTGAATATAGTAACAATGAATTCAGATTCTCCATTGTTAGTTGTCTTAATAACCCAGCAATATGTCAGTTGTCAACAGTAAATGGTTAAAGTAACTCTGGTTGGCTGGTGCATTTTGTTTGAATATCATAGTTTTGTTACATTAGGCCTTACATACTTGGAAAAATGCTTTAAGTTTAGTCTGTTAATTTTCTCATTCTCTTCTTGCAGCATTTTCAGTTAGCTTTGGTTGACTGCAATGCCTGCACTTTGTCCAATGCTGAAAGTAAGTATTATTAAGTGCCATAGTTTTCTGCCTACATTCAGGTCACTTCCAGGGCTGTTGTTGCTGCTCCTGACGATGCTGTTAGTGATGAATTCCCCCCCCCCCCCTTTTTTTGGACTAGAGTTGTTGAATGTCACTGTTAGTTGTCATGGATACTTGTTTAGATGGAACATTTGAGAACAGATATTGTGAATAGCCTGTGTCTCAAATACTTAGATCGGTGAAATGGTTGTTGAATTAAAATTATCTACACTAATGAAGAAGGTTTTGGGTATGTGTGTATATGTATCAGTTACATTGTAGATGATGTGGTGTAATTAAAAACACTTTGCCAGTTATTTAGGAAAATAGGTTTACAAAAATTCTTGTGTGCTAGCTGTGATTCCTGCTTTATGGCACTAAAATGATTGGTAATTATGAAGGTGAATTTTGTCTTTTTTATTAGAGATCTTTAATATATACAAAGTTTGAGGCGGGCTTTTTCTCATTTAAAAATAATGCGTTTAAGCATTTGAAAGTAATGCATTTAAGTAGATTTAAATGACAGAACTGCATTTATCAATATCTATATTGTGAATTTTTAAATTTGGCATATAGCATATCCAATTGATAGTTTTACGAATAGTGACTGGATATAAATCAGATTTATTAAATATTTCTTACTTGAAAAATACAAAATTGAATTAGGGTGTGAGAAAAACGGAGCATTTCTTTATGAAAATTTCAAGTCATTTAAATGGATTTACATTTTAGAAAATAATTATGCTATAAATTGTCTTTTTGACAGCATTGAACATAATGTCTATGTTTAGAAATGAATGTCCAATGAAATTTTTGAATCGGGGGAAAAACAGAAGAATTTTGAATAAAACATGGAACAAGGCATAAAATGAGTTAAATTACCACCTAATTCAGATCAGTTAATCTCATGCTAAAGACCATTTTCAGAGAAATCATTGGGTTTTCTTTAAGTGAAAAATTGCATTTTCTGTCAGTGAAACGGAACATTTCGTAATGATAAGTGTATCTGAGCAGTAAATGATAGAAGGGTAGCCATAGCAGCAGCATTTTACAGTCTCTAAGGTTAGATTTGAAAGCTAATTCAGCTCTCTGATTTAGTGCTTTATAAAAATGCTAATTTATTCTTTTTCCTTTATCATGTATCTGGATCATATAGACTAGCATATAACAGGAACAAGGAGAAGCTGGTTTTATTTAAATCATTACTGTCTAAAATCTGAAAACTAACTTTGGTAATTGTTAGTTTGAATAACTTTTGAAGGATTTAGAGATTATTTATTTATTTATTTTTGGTTTTTGAAATTTTATTTGAAGGTGGTGGGGGGGAAGTGGTGGTAGAAGTTCGGAAAAACGAGATCATCCATAGGCTGGAACTGGATCAGACTAAAGCCAGTAGTCTGGAGCTCCATTTGGGTCTCCCATGTGGGTGGCAGGGGACAAAAGGCCTCGGAGCATCATCTGTTACTCAGCTTTTCCATGCTCACTAGCATGGGTTGGAATCAGAGTAGCCGGTTCTGCAGTAGTCCCTCCAGTGTGTTTCAGGCCTCGGACTTTCCCGCTCTGCTACTGCTTTCAGCCTCTTACCCTGCAGATGGCGTGTTAGCTCTTAGTCGAACACCTGCCTTACTTTGTAGTGTTACCGCTGATGTGTGTTCCGCAGGCCTTGACTCTTCCTCCTTCCGTGGTATTTTGTCATAAAGAAAAGAAGTATAAATTATTTTATTCCAGCTTGTATCTGATTAATTCATGTACCATCCATTTTTAATTTATGGGGAGATGTATTTTTGATCCCAAAATATTATTTTATTTTAAATATTTTATTTGCATATTTTGCGCTTCTGATAAGGAGCTTATGATTGTGTGTGTCCCACCACCCCCCCCCCCCCCGAACTGAATAAAACGGCAGCTTTTCAGGCTTTCCCTAGGTTTTTGATTTATAATCACAGGAATCTGTTTTATTGACAAATCCTCTGGGTGAATGAGGAATTTATCAAAGCTGGGGTTCTTACTTTTAAAGAATGCACATAAACTTTATGCATATAATTCTGAATGAGTCCCAAATTTCTTGAAATTCTGCTGTGAATAATGGACACAGCATTTTCAAGACAGATTTATCATGTAAAGTGCACCATGTAATGTTCAAGTTGCTCATTGTTGATTTTCTTGTCATTCATACAGTAGTAAAGAGCTGGAAATTAGGGCTGAAATATTCTTTTAAATTTTATTTTCAATATACACTTCTTAAGACTGGACTGTTTGCTCTTACATTTTGTTGATAGGACTTTTCTTTTTAAAATGGCACAGTCCAGTTTCCTCTTTATGCTGTTCCTGGTGTCTTAGTATGGGATCTCTTGAAAAATGTTCATTGTTTCTGTAAAAGATGATATAAGAAAAAAAAATCAGAGGCTTTTTGGGGGTTATATATATATGTGTATGTTTTTAAAAGACTTATTTATTTATTATTGCAAAGTCAGATATATAGAGAGAGAGGAGAGACAGAGAAGAAGATTTTCTACCTGATGATTCACTCCCCAAGTGACCACAACTGCTGGAGCTGGGCCGATCCAAAGCCAGGAGCCAGGAGCTCTTCCAGGTCTCCTACGCAGGTGCAGGGAACCAAGGCTTTGGCCTATCTTCCTTTTTTTTTTTTTTTTTTGAGGGGGTGTGGCTTGGAACTCAGTTTTTAATACTGTTTGATACCTTAATACCCAATTTAATACTATTTAACAGTGAAATGCATTGATTATTAAGGTTTATTTTACTTTCTTATGTTGCCATTTTGAACTTCCTAAGATGTAGAGTCACATGCAAATGTTGATGTAAATCTGATAATGGCAAACAATGGATATATGTGATTTGTATCATGTCCTATATTCTTCAGTATATTTGTTTATATATTTAACTAAACGTGCATGAAAGCACTGTACCTGTTTTTACAAAAGTCTATGCAGTGTATGTAGACTGTACTTATGATTTACATTTGATGTTTTAATTTAGTTTAAAATCTATTGTTGATTTTAAAAAATGTTTCATCATCCTTTGCAGTTCAGTTTCACATTGCCCACTTGTATGAAACCCAGGTAAGTGTATCAACTTCATCTATTTAAAACAAAAAGAAAAATTTCACTTATCCCTTTTTAATTTTTTTATGAAATTAGATGTGTACAGATGTTTATGAGTTCTTTAATCAGTTTTGTGTTTTTACTCCTTAAAAGTGGTCGTGATGTTGCTTAGGAAGGTATACGCAGTACTTGCTGAATACAAAAGATGCATTTAATTTTTTTTATCTCAATACATTTGCAAATTCAAATAACTGTGCTTTAGATTCCTTTTATTTATAATGCCAAATGCCTCATTTTCTTTGCAAAATACTTGCTAGTGCTTAATGTAATACATTGTTTTAAAATAGTATCTTTTGCTTTCTCTTAAAATTGAACTATGTCTTCTGCATGTCTATCTAAAGGGCATTCTGTAGTTGCCACCCCCGGCCCATTTCTTTGAATGGTGCACTGACAGTGAGGGAGATTGATGTGCTGTCTGCCGATGCATTCCCCGGTGGCCACAGCAGCATGTGAAGGGTGTGTAGAAGCTAGGAGCTAAAAACTCCGTCCTGCTTTCCCCAGTGAGTGATGGGGGTCCAGGTTCTTCAGCCACCCTTCACTGCTTTCCCAAGCATGTTAGCAGGAACCTGACCTGAATTTGAAGCTGAGCTGGGACTTAAACCATCATTCCAATATGGCAACTTGAACTGCTGCATCACAATGTCAGTCCTGTGGCAACTTTATTTTACAACATTTTTGGTTTACTTTTTAGGACATTTTGTTTTTGTTTGTAGCAGATTTTGCTTAGTTACATGATTAAGGTACTTAAACCTTGGGAAGTGTTATGGAAGACTGTGTTATAATAAAGCCCCTCAGGCTCATAGGCAGGAGATATGGAATCTGTTATATATCATTATTCGTATTGTTTTGGGACATTATGAGATGTTTTGACTTCATTTGTGTGCTGTGGTTCTCCAGTCTGAGGCACCATCGGGAGCTTTAAATCCTTACTGGCAGATTCCTGCGTCACCTGGGCTCTTTCCCCGGCCTGGCTGCCACACACCTGTAACCACTGAATCAGAACTGCTGGTGCACCCGGGCTGAGCTCTGATGGCCGTGTCACACCGCCATCATCAGCTTTTCTAGTTGTTGATGACATTTCATATTGAAATAAAGTTTTCTGATATTTCTTTTTAGTGAGTACTCTTAGTGGGCTAGAATTCTCTGGCTGCTTTCCGATTCACCTTTCCTTCAGCTTTTGTCTGCTGTTTTATGTTTCCTGTTGATCTGTTCTGAGGGGGTAGGGTGCTTGCCCACTGATTGCTTCACTGCATGCATTTCCTTTTGTGATTGGATTGTTGTTTGTGACCGTTTTTACACTTTTAAGGAACACTGATTTTTCTTCTTACTACTTGTTGAATTATTTATTTATTAGAGGATTTAGTTTGTGATATTAAAATTGAAAATATGGTATTGTAAAAATGGAAAGGAAAGTAAGAGAGGATATATGGGGAAGAATTTTGCTCTCAAAACTGTATATATATGTAAAACATGAAATTTGTCCTTTCCTTAAACATTTAATTTAAGAATATACTAACAAAACTGTGGTAAACACAGCTGCATCTTATTCTGGCACCAGGCAGCCAGCTAGCAGTTTAGGCCTGCTTTGAGGGGAAAGTCTAAGAAAGATGTGGTTACTTGTCTAGTTTGTTCTCCTCCTCCAATCTGGTTTTGCCCTGGCTTTTTTTTTTTTTCTTTTTTTGTCGCTCTGTAGTCCTTTGTAATAGTTAACATTTGTATTTTGTCCACCATTTAAAACTGTGGACGCTACTTCAACACTAACATTGGGAAAAAAAGAATATGCTTAACATTGTTAAAGATAAGCTTATTCTCCTTTTATTTTTTATTTTTTATTTTATTATTATTATTTTTTAGTATTTCTAATTTTTATTGGGAAGTCAGATATACAGAAAGGAGGAAAAACAGGGAGGAAGATCGTCCATCTGCTGGTTCACTTCCCAAGTGGCTGCAATGGCCAAAGCTGAGCTGATCAGGAGCCAGGAGCTTCCTCCAGGTCTCCCACACGGGTGCAGGGTACCAACACCTTGGGCCATCCTCCACTGCTTTCCTAGGCCACAAGCAGGGAGCTGGATGGGAAGCAGGACTTCCGGGATTAGAGCCGGCACCCATGTGGGATCTTGACCCATGCAAGGCGAGGACTTTAGCCACTAGGCTACCACACCAGTCCCTCCTTTAATTCTTTTGCAATTGCTACTTATTGTTCTGTTGTAATCACTCGTACTGTGTTATTTTTCCACTTGCCTAATTACTTAGATCCGAGGTGTTCACCAGGTCAGTAGTAAATCTTGTCAGGAGAACCTGAGAGTTCTGCTTTACTCACATTTCCATAATGCTTACAATTACTCAGCTTATGTTTTCCAGTCTCAATAAGAATGTACACTTCTAAATATTTTTTCAGTGTGCATATATGTAATGGGATTTTTTGCCTATGCTTTTTTTGATTTAGTTCTTTTTATTCCCTATGATTTATATCCTCTTTCAGCCATGTTCAAGAAATTCTTTCTAGTGCATTTTACTCTTTCAGTTTGCTTATTTAGGTCTTCAGAGGGAAAGTTGGTTTTCTGCAAATAGTATAATGTAGATATCCAACTTCCTATTCCTAAATAAGGTGTAACCATTTTTTCAAATATATCCGTTTTCAATTGCTGCAGTTGGGGGGAGTGTTGACAGTTGTTGAGGTAGTTCCATAGTGAAATACCAATCTGATCATGTTACTTTAAATCATTGTGTAGTTGCCGCTGTCCTAAGGGACCAAGCAGTTACTTCAATGCTCTTTTTGTTTGTGAAGTAAAATCTGTTAGTGAATTTTCTGCCCAGCTTACTAGTATTCTAATTTTTAACACGGGCTCAGTCTCTTCGAAAAGTATCAAACTATTATACATAGTTTTTTTTTTTTTTAAATCCTGAAGCAATTTAACAAGAGTTAGTCAGGCTGTTTTTTTTTTTTTTTAAGATTTATTTATTTTTTATTGGAAAATCAGACATACAGAGAAAGGAAGAGAAAGAGAGAAAGGTCTTCCACCTGCTGGTTCATTTCCCACATGGCCACAACGACCAGGACTAAGCCAATCCAAAGCCAGGAGCTTCTTCCGGGCATCCCACATGGGTGCAGGGTCCCAAGGCTTTGGGCTGTCCTCCACTGCTTTCCCGGGCCACAGGCAGGGAGCTGGATGGGAAGTGGAGCAGCTGGTACCAGTGCCCATATGGGATCCCAGCCACTACGAGGCAAGGACTTTAGCTACTAGACTGCCTTACCAGGCCCATGTGTACAGTGTTCCTCACTGCACTGTGTACCAGCAGTTCCAGTTATTGTGTCAGATATTCAACAAATGCTTGCTGACTTGAACAGTTCAGTAACTTTGACGCTCTCCTTCATTAGCTTACTAATTTTTAGGCCAGAATATTGTTCTGAGAGTACTGGCAATCCATTGTTCTGCCAAGTGTGATTTAATAGTAATATTTATGAAGTTTTGTTAACTTTTTGTTTTAGAGGATTTGTAGGTCTTATACTGTTAAAATAATTGGATTCAGTCCTGTTAGTACTTTTGAAGAGAGATCTTTGGGTAAGCAGTTTCATTTAGTGGTTTGCTTAAACTGTTACAAATATCATTAAACCATTGTTATGGAAGACTTGATGCTTTTGAAATAAAATATGTGTTGTATATTAACAAGGACATTTTCTATTCTGGGAACTGTATTGAACACTAATGTTTAAAGCCATTTCCTTAGAGTTTTCTACAGCATTTTTGGCATGTACTGTACATAGTATTTCTAGATATGCCAGTTATGGATTTAGATGTGTTTCTTTGGCCTCATTAATGTTACTAAAGAAAGTTTATTTCATATATGTCACTAAATAAGTTGAGATGTTATTAACCTGGAATTTGGCAAAAAAAAAATTTAAGATTTATTTATTCCTATTGGAAAGACAAACTTCCAAAGAGAGGCAAAGACGGAAAGATCTTCCATCTGCTGGTTCACTCCTTTAATGGTGATAATGGCTGGCGCTGAGCCAACCCGAAGCAAGGAGCTTCTTTGGATCTCTGACATATGCAGTGGTCCAAGGCTTTGGGCCACCTTCTACTGCTTTACTGCCACAAGCAGGGAGCTGGCTGGGAAGTGGAGCAGCTAGGATACAAACTGGTGTCCATATGGGATCCTGGTGCTTGCAATGGGTGGATTTAGGCAATTGAACCATCACGGTGGCAAATTCGTGAAAGATCTCACTTTTGTGGTGGTTTGTTTTAGTGAATACTAGTTTTACTAGTATTAGGTGTAACATGGCTGTTTATTCAAAGCTATTTGGGACTGAAATAACACTCAATGGATTCGGTACTGTTCTCATTCAGTTGGTTTTTCAAAATATGGCATAGCGTAAGTATTATGTAATTTTTAAAATAGAAAAGTGGTTTTGTAAAATTATTAAGTTTATTTTCCTCTGAATGTTTTTGCTGTTTAGAAGAAGTACCATTCTGCAAAGGAAGCTTACGAACAACTTTTGCAGACAGAAAACCTTTCTACACAAGTGAAAGCAACTGTCTTACAGCAATTAGGTATGTAACAGTCTACATCTGTTATTAGTGCCCCTCTCTGCTTTTTACAATAATTGGGATGACAACAAAGGGGTCATCAAAATACTTAAGGCAGAACAGTTGTACATGGGTTTCAAAAACTGTCCCAAAATGAACTTAGTATTTTTCATTTTTTTAAATGGACTTAGTGTTTTTCATTTCATTTTCCATGAACTTTCTGAAGAATGGTGTCTTAATATAATTATTTATTGCTGCTGGTTCTTTTAAGTTCTCAGAAATTTTCCCTACTGTTACTTGACTCCTGGGCTGGAGAAACTGAATGCTTTCTTTGTAATAGGTATATGCTTCCCACTCGGTGAAGCTAAGTGACTGGCCTGAAGTGTCGTAGTGGTGGTTGAGCCTGCTTTCATGACTTTATCTATATTAGTAACTGAAATGCTTTGTCCAAAATTTTCAGATCTTATAGAATAGTTTCTCTACATGGACATTTCTATTCCGAAGTTGAACATGAGTGAATGTAGGCATTTTGATATCATATGTTACTACTACCCAGAAGATGACGAAAAAGCTCTCCAACATTTAATGTTATTGCTTAATTGCTTGAGATACCTTTGTTGTCTGTATTTGTTATTTGGTGGAACGAAGTATGATGCCTTTAGAATAGAGCATTTACTCATTCACTTAGCATTTGAATATAAACTATTTTTAAATTTAAGAATTTTTATTGGAAAAGCACAGATAGAGAAGGAGAGTTAGAGGGATCTTCCGTCCATTGGTTCACTACACAAATGGCCACAAAGGCCAAAGTGGCCCAGTCTGTTCTGATGCCAGAAGCCTGGAACTTCCGGCTCTCCCGTATGGGTATATTGCCCAAGGACTTGTGCCAGCTTCTTCTGCTTTCCCAGGCCTTAAGTAGGGAGTTTGATCAGAAGTGGAGCAGCGAGGGCATGAGCTGCCATCAATATGACATCCTAGTACCACAAGTTGAGGCTTATTGTGCTGTGCCACTGCACTTGCCTCTGAGTATAAACTTTTCCAACCATGCTATGGTAAAGTTTTATCCACTTTAGAATATTCTGTTCTCGAAGTGCATATACATTTTAAAATTAAGAAATATAGAAATTATATAGTAACAACAGATTAGAAAGGATTTTGTAATCTAGTACATTAGTATTTAAATTAGTTATATTTCCTCTTGAGACATATTCTTGTGGCCATAATGAATAATTCTGTTTTCAATGTTTGCTCGTTTTTCTTTTTAAAAAAATTACATATATGTATTTGTTTTACTTTAAAGTGTTACAGAGAGTCTGAGAGAGAGAATCAGAGCAATATTCTGTGGTTTACCCTGAAATGGGCACAAAGACTAGAACTTGGCTGGTATGAAGCTGGAAGCCAGGAGCTTTTTGGGTGTCTCTCACGTGGGTGCAGAAACGCAAGAACTTTGTCCACTCTGTGCTGTCTCCCTCGGCTAGTTGTGCGGAGCTGAATCTGAAGAGGAGTAGCAAGAACAGACAGGTACCCGTAAGGGATGCCTGTGCTATAGGCAGGTTAGGTTGCTCTGCTACTGTGCCCCATTGGATGTTTATTCTAATCGAAATAATAAATCGAGTGAAAAGTGTATTTTCGCATGTTTTCTGCGTGGTGGCTTTAAATATAGAAGAAAAGTAAGTTAAATAATTATTTTTAATTCATTCTCTATAGGTTGGATGCATCATACTGTGGATCTCCTGGGAGATAAATCCACCAAGGAAAGCTATGCTATTCAGTATCTGCAAAAGTCCTTGGAAGCAGATCCTAATTCTGGCCAGTCCTGGTATTACCTTGGAAGGTGAGGCGTATCAGACATTATGTTTTGTTTTAATTTGTAGCAGCTCAAAGCTTTGAATTATAATCTAAAGCAGTTCATACAGTACTTTATAATCATATCAGTTATTTTCTCCTTTAACAAAAGTAGCTAGAATTCCTGGGAGTGAAATTGTAAGAAGTCTTAAATATATTTTCCTATAGCAAAATACGGTGAGATGGGAAATTTCTTATTTATTGGTTTATTATTTGAATTGAATTACTGCTAGTTTTTATAAGGTCTTAGCATTTTTCAATGAAATATTTAGATATGTTCTAGTTTCTAGTATTTGTATGTATTCAACAGAACGGAGAATTAACCTTCTCATCTGACTGAGGAAAAGCCGTAGCCAATGGAACCCTGCTCTTCTAATTTTGATTAATGATATATGCCTTAAAATAGGAATTTGATTAATAGCAGATCTCAAATCCCGCTTCTGCCTAAAATTGACGCATATTGTTGTTAGTTTTGTGGAAAAGGAGAAATGATGTGAAATGAAAAAGCTTACTGCCATTTTGTAAATGTGGCCTTTTTTTTTTTTTTTTTTTTTTTTTTTGCTTCTAATGCAGAAAACGTGAATCATGGTTGGTGATTATCTATAAAGGAAACTGTATTTATATGTATCTGATAAAAAAATTATGTGTGTGGACCAACATAGCGTTTTCCTTTTGTTCCTAATTGATTTCGGATTTGGTAATGTTTTATTAAGATCACTATATTGGGAGCTGAGGGACATTGAAGTTCTGGCTCGGATACTGTTTGTGAAATTATGGATGATACACTTGAAACTCTGTAGGTCTCAGTTTTCTTTTAACTTGTTAAATAGGAGAGGTTGTGTTACAGTAGTTGTGCTTCTGCATGGCAGACTATTTTATCACTTCGGGGGCATTCACTGCATCTGGAGACACTTTCTCACAACTGGAAAGAGTGATCTGGTATCTCATGAGTAGAGGCCAGGGATGGGGCTAAACAGGCAAAGGACGGTCCTCCACAACCAAGTATTACTTGCTTTGATAATGTCAGTAAAGTTGCATTTGAGAAACCTTTTCTTAGATACCTTCCTATTCTGTGATTTCTCTTGTAATCATTCTTTAATTTTTATGTTAATTCATTTTTACATGAAATATTTTGAGTAAATGTTGCATATTATTACATTAACTTTTAGTTGTGGATTCACTTTTTCACAGTAAAATTAGGAAAGTTATGTTGCTGTGAGAGAGTGCTTAAATGTTTTCTCTTAGAAACATTTAGTTATTCTTTAATAAATATGCAGTAAAATTGGTTTTAAAAGTACATATTTTTTGCAGATATTTCTAACCTCTCCAGATTTTTTAAATTGTCTAGTTTGGGTTGCTTCCAAATTAAGTTTGAGAGGCTAAACTCCTTTTTTCCCCTCCTAATTAAGGGAACCAGGAACAGCACCTTATCGTCATTGCATATTTTTCTCTGGCAAAGTGCCTATTCAATAAAATGAAGTCTCAACTCTGTTTGTATTTTGAGTTGGCATTATTGTTAGTGGAGCTGAATTTGAAACTTATGGTGACTGTAAAGGAAGTCTACTGCTGGGCAAGAAGGGTTAGGCCGTTGTCTCCAGTTTTAAAGTTTGTATACAATTTTTTTTTGGACACAGTGTAAAAGCTGTGTATACTAGAAAGTGTTTTCCTTTTGTTCTAAGATGAGGATTAGTTTACTATAATAGTCTTTTCAGCTTAAGTTTTAAAGTTTAAATTCTAGTTTTTAAAATTAGTATGTAATGAACCACATCTGAAATTACTATTTTTGCTGTGCTGTAACTTTTTAGCTTCTGTGAATAGTATTCTACAGAAATTTTTTTTCCAGTGAACTGATTTTACATTTTAAGTCATTGAGATACTTTAAACTTTCAGGGCAAACTTTTCCAAATATCTAATGTGGTTTTTCTGACATGCCATGTAAGGGGTACTTGGCTCGGTTCAACTTGTTTTGCAGTTTGTGATGATCATTTTAAGCATTCACTATTTCTTCTCTGTATTATTATAATTCTGGGTCTGTTTTAGACCTCTTTGATGCTTGCCTTTCTTGTCCTCTTTCATTGCATTCTAATGTGCTTTATCATGAGAAGAATTTTATAAATAAATTATATTTCTGAATTAAAGTTGCCAATGAAGATTTCAAGTGTCAATAAGAAACTATGGAATATACCGACCCCAGTCTTATAGGCTTTCTGTTACCTGTGCTTGCATTCAGATCTGTGTTGAAGATTGAATGTGCTTGTGATTTGCCATGTATGTATCAAAGTGAAAGTGCAATGTGTAGTTAGCTACACTAGCACCAGTCATCACAGAACTGGAGTATGTTAAAACTGAGAGGGTTCAGAGTGGCATGCAGTCACCCAGCTTTCATACTGTTAACCCTGGCATTTTACAGACGTGGAAAATGGCTTCAGAGGGCTTGACTTTTTTTTTTTTAATCACACAGGTATTTAGTTAATAACTATATCCTAGATTGACTCAGGCTTTCTTGAGCTACACAAGACTGTCTCGGAGGAACCCAGTTAAAGGCAAAGTCTGGTGGTTGGATTGGAATATTTGTATTTGAGCATATTGCTTCCTTCTTTGGCTTTATAGAAATGAAAATATTAATTTGGGAAGTATCACTTTTCTGTCCAAGCAGCTATGCAGATTTGTCGATAAATCTGTTACTTGGGTTAACAAAAACAAATGATGCATTTTTGTACTCTTCATTGCTGACCTTTTCTCCTGATTTCTCTATTCATAAAAAAAGCTTGCAAATGCTTGCTGAAACTGCCTTTTCTGTCTCTCAGTCGTTCACATGCCTTTATTGATCGGTGATTCCTTAGGCCCATATTTAACTCGTTGTAGACATTCTATGTTCTTAAAACCTGTCTTCCATGTGCGTAAGTTTCAATTCTAGATCTTTATCCTTAAAGATACTGTAAGCTTCAAGACTATATTCCCTATCTTTACCCTTTATTTTTTATTCCATTGATTCATTTTTAAAGATTATTTAGTTAGTTATTTAGAAGACGATGTGACAGAGTGTGAGTGAGGTATTGTCCAATAAATGATTCACTCATCTAATGGCTATAGCAGTCAAAACCTGCATTAGGCAGAAGCCAGGAACCAGGAACTCTAACCAGGCCATCCCATGTGGGACTCAAGTGACTTGAGTAATTGTTAGTACCAAGCACCAAGAGCGTGTGAGACTCCATCCGGCTAGCAATGTCGCATTGGATGAGGGCATTAGAAGTGGTGCTGCACCATGATGGCCGCCACCATTTCCTATTTTAATGCCCTTACCTCATGTTTAAGTTAGTGTATTTCAAAATGCATTCATCATTTCCTTCACCAACCAGCTCCTCCTCTTCCATTTGCCAAAAGTATCACTCTTTTCTTATTTAAGTAAGCTTAAAAAGTGTTCATAGCCAATAACCATCACCTTGTAAATCTACAATCAGCTCCAGAGCTTTCTTGGTTTCTTGTTTCTTCCTTCTTTTACTCTTGCAATGCCTATTCAGAATCAGTGACTGTAGCCATCCTCTTCTTACTATCCGTAACTAATTTTCCTTTCAATCTCTTCAATGTATTATTGTCCCATTCATATTCCTAGAAATTGTTTTCATCATGCTGTTTAGCTTATTAAGAAAAACTTGAGGTTATTCTTGGGCTGGATATGACATTTTCTACTGTTTTGTACTTTCACTTGGTACAAATTTTTTTAAAAGATTGATTAATGAATTTCACAGGCAGTGATAAAGAGAGTGAGATATTTCATCTTCTGGTTTACTCCCCAAATGGCTGCAATGGCCAGGTTGAAGAGAAGAAACCAGGGCTCCTGGGTATGTGGCAGGAACCCATGTACTTGGGCCGTCCTCCTCTGCTTTCCCAAGTGCATTGGCAAGGATCTGGAGCACAGTGCTGGGCCTTGAACCAGCACTCTAGTACTGAATGCCAGCATTGTAAGCTGAAGCACCAGCCCTTGTACCCCCTCGCTATCATTGTTCAAATGTATTTGAAATACCTCTCTTCTGCCTGAATGAACAATAACTCCCAGCTTCTATATGACATATAAAATGGTATTTTCAGAATAATATGAGGACCAAAAGATAATGTTTGGGCAAATCAAGATGTTAAAATGTTTTTACTGTTTGCGCTCAACTAGTGGTTTTCCAGAATAAGTGAATTATTGTACGGATATTGCTTTTCCAATCAATTTCCATGTAATCTTTTTCTTTACTCTTGATTAAATTACCATACACCATTTGGGAATTGAGACTCACCTGAACAATTTTGCATGTTGTACATATTCAAATTCATCACACTTACCTTTCTCTTTTTGACTTTTATCACATTCTGCAGTTTGTATTGGTCACCTTCCTTCCTAAATTCAGTTATTATTGCCTGTGCTGGTCATTTGATGTGACATGGTGACATTTGTAATGTGTCTGCAGTTAGCTAAATTAAAAACTCCTTGAAGAAAAGGAACTGGTCTTCCTTTAGTACCAAACACCAAGAAAATAATCTGTATATTCACAGTTTCAGTGTCTAGTAACCAGTGTGTTATATCCATAGTAAGAAAATGACAGGTCCTTAAACTTACTATCTTTACTGGTCATAAAGTTTATACTTTACTCCGTTTCATGCTGTTTTTGATGCTTAGTTTATTTTATGTTTCCTTTTGTGAATTGAAGAATTATTTTCCTCAGTGTTAATATTTGGGAAACTACAACTAAAATCTGACCCACTAAGTGTTACCAACCTGTTTTTATTTTTAACTCTTATAATGAGATGCAGCTTTACTAGTTGAGTGGGCTGTGGGTGCTGTGCTCAACTTGATATTATATTGACAACGATATTGCCTATAATTATTTTCATAGAGTTAATTAATACTGCTTTCATTAGCACCTGTAAGGCAAATTCTTGGTTTATTGCGGGATTAGTTACGATGTACATTATAGTATCTATATATAAACATATATGCATGAATATGTTGTTTTTGAAGTTTGTTGTCCATCCTTTCAGAAAAAAAAAATAATTTCAGTATTAATGCAGTTTTCTTGATTTTTCCCCCCCTCCCCTCTCAGGTGCTATTCAAGTATTGGGAAAGTTCAGGATGCCTTTATATCTTACAGACAGTCTATTGATAAATCAGAAGCAAGTGCAGATACGTGGTGTTCAATAGGGTAAGACTTTGCATTAAAAAATGGTAATTTGATACCAAAATATGGTTGCATCACATAAAATGTTCTTTATAGTTTATCACTTGAAAGTAAGTTTTTCATTGGTTTAATTTTTCTTTCCAGTGTGCTATATCAACAGCAAAATCAGCCTATGGATGCTTTACAGGCCTATATTTGTGCTGTACAATTGGACCATGGCCATGCTGCAGCCTGGATGGACCTAGGCACTCTCTATGAATCCTGCAACCAGCCTCAGGATGCCATTAAATGCTACTTAAATGCAACCAGAAGCAAAAGTTGTAGTAATACCTCTGCACTTGCAGCACGAATTAAGTATTTACAGGTAAAATTTTCAAATAGCAGTTTTTGTAAGGCCACATATTTCCCCCAGGGCACTCAGACAGGAGGAGGGTGGATAGAAAGTTTGTGTAGTTGTGTTTTAATGTCTTAAAATCTGTTTCCATATTTTGTAAACATACCATAGCTTATAATATTATTTTACTTTTCATTTTAACTAAAATATGCAGTATTTTAAAAGATGCTTTTGCGCATTTACGCTACTGATACATATTAATTTACATGATTTTTTTCTATGTACTGTCTGCATTTTTAAGTTGTCATAGCATTTTAGAGAAAAGAACACAAACACTGTCTTTCACTCTTGCTTGGAGTTTCATGAGAAGACAGCGATGAGAACTCTGAAAACAGAGTTCAGCTTTGTTTTTATTCTCACAAAGGTTTATATTCTGGTTACCCTCTTTATACTTAGTATCTTTCTAAACCCCCAATTTAGAAGCTAGTTTCTTTTAAAAGCAATTAGCTATAGCATTTAGGAAGATTTAGTGGACTTGATCTTACTCAAGTAGGCTTGTGTTAAATTTGCTTTTTACATAATTTTTCCTAGGCTCAGTTGTGTAACCTTCCACAAGGTAGTCTACAGAATAAAACTAAATTACTTCCTAGTATTGAGGAGGCATGGAGCCTACCAATTCCCGCAGAGCTTACCTCCAGGCAGGGTGCCATGAACACAGCACAGCAGGTGAGAAGTTGGGTTATGTTCTGCAGGTGCCCAGCTTTAAGGGTTCTTTTCAGTCTGTAGTGGTCAAGCTTACTTTACTGAGAACAGTAGGCTTCTATTAATGAAAAGCCTTTTGACTTAGTTGTGAAGGGAATCTAGAACAAAAATTCCCTCTAATATGGGAAGAAATTTTGGGTTACCAACTTAGAACCTTTGTGCATTTTCGTGATTTTGAAGGAGATTTCTTAATGCTGCAGTTGATTAATTTTTAAAGCAGTTTTTTTTTTCAAAGGAAGGTACACATTCCTCCATTGACGATTCATTTGATTTCGATTTTCAGTAATTGCAATCAGCGATGTCCACATAGCTTTGAAAAATATGCCACTTGTAAAGTTTTATAATTTGAAGGAATGAATTAAGAATATGTAGAACCCTATTTTTGTCTTCCTTCTGTGATTCTTAGGCATGTAAACCTCATCATCCAAATACTGAACCTGTATTAGGCCTCAGTCAAACACCAATTTCACAGCAGTCCTTGCCACTGCACATGATTCCTTCTAGCCAAGTAGATGACCTGTCCAGTCCTGCCAAGAGGAAAAGAACATCTAGTCCAACCAAGGTATATGTTTTAGAGAAATAGAAAATCCCACTCAAAAAGGAATCTCCAACTGCCCTGAACTTGTGCAGTTTGAAATCTTTTGTCCTTTATTTTAAATTTGTGGACATCAAAGAGTGAAAGGTTTGAATTTCTCCATTCCAAATTCTTAGCCTCATATTAAATATAGAAACTAGGGATAAATTTGCATTCATCAAATCATTTTATTCATCTCCCTGCCTTTAAGATCTCAGCACACTTTTCATCATCACTTTTTACTGACATTGACATAAATTTAACGTTGGATCAGGTGGACAGTGTGGTATTTAGGCTAGCTCTTTGGGCCATAGTTTAGGGGTGGGCTTTTGGGTGGCTTGTTACTGAAATATTTTGTAAAACTTGTGACTTCCAAGTGTAATATGCATATAAAATTATCTTTAAGCAATGTAATGCTATAACTTTTCTGTGTAAATGTTCTATTTTGTGGTCATTTGACTGCCTTCAGCCATTATTAGCTATGATAATTTAATCAAATACCTCTTTAATTGTCTTTTCTTTCTTTTGTTTTTGTTTTTTTATGTTACCAATTTTCCTTAGAATACTTCTGATAATTGGAGTGGTGGCCATGCAGTGTCACATCCTCCAGTACAGCAACAAGCTCATTCGTGGTGTTTGACACCACAGAAATTACAGGTATGTGAGAATTACTTTTGACAGGTGGTTTTTTCTGTGGAAAAAAGGGCACAGAAATAATAAGGTATAGATTCTTTAAGTATTATTTCTGCACATTGAGTGATACGAGCTTGATTAGTATGTATTTAGATGAGATAAATTAATCCACATTTATGTGGGTAATGTAGGTAAATTTTTTTTTTGCTTGTTTTTCATTTCTTTATATATGAAACAACATATTCCTTTGATTTGAACTGCGTGACGTATGAATGCAGGGCATATTGCAGGAGTGGGAAACGTCTAGCCCACAGAGCATATCAGCCCCACAAGATTATTTGGTTCTGCCAAGGCAATAATAGACAGGACTCACAAATTTAATAAATTTGATTACCTTCTAATAGATTAATGTTTCTAGTTTATAGAGATATGTGTTATATATAGGCAAATATGCACTCTGCTTTCTCTAAAATTATTATTGTCCTTTTGTACATGACTGGGAAAATTCTATGTAAAAGTAGTCCTCCCTCGTCCAGTTTCACATTCTTTGATTTCGTTTGTACACAATGAACCAATTGAAAAGTCACAGAAATCATTCATAACTTTTAAAATTGTGCCCCTTTCTCAGTGGCATGAAATCTCATTCTAGTTTGGCTAGACTGTGTGATTGTGATAATTAATAATTCCAGTGCATTCACATATGTTTTTAGCTGTCTGCTGTCAATAGCTTAGTATCTGTCTCAATTTTCAAATTAACTGTTATGACATCATAGTCCTTTTTATACAGCATCCCTTATGGCACTTAGTAAAGGCCCCAAAGTACAAGCATAGTGTTGCTGATAGTTCATGTATACCATGCCAAAACTGTAAAGTGCTTCCCTTAAATGAAAAATTGAAAGTTCTTCTAAAGGAAAGAGGAAGTCATATGGTGAGGGTGCTAAGTTCATATGGTGATCACGGTAAGATCAAATCTTATATCCATGAAATTATGAAACGAAGGCAGAAGAGTTATGTGCTGATTTTTACTGTGACACCTTTAATTGCAAAAGGTGTGGTTACATTGCTTGATTTGATGTTTAATTAAGATGGAAAAGGTATTACATTTGTGTGTGGAAGATGTTGACAACAAAGGTATTCCAAGTGCTAAAGAAGTGCTAACACAGGAAGCCTAGGGTTTGATAGCATGTGTAGTTTAAAATACCTGCAGTAGGATTGAGAAGATCTCCATTTATCAGAAAGAACTAGTGCATGTTATTAGCAATGTATTCAAAGGCCTTTCCGTGATCGGATAGAAGAACTTTCTTGTTCTTTTATGATTAGATCATATTTCTTTACGCAAATGTTGTATGTTGTTACTGATCACCTATTTTTAGACATCTAGCTTCTCTTCATACTCTTCTAATTCCAAATAGTGCAGTTTTGAGCATATTTGTTGTCTAATTTTAAGCTTAAGGAAGTTTATGTGAATACTACAAGTACTGTATTAGTAAGTACAATTTCATGCCCATCTGTGAAATATCATGTAGTAAACTCGATTCCATTTAATGATTACTTCTCAAGCCTTTTAAAGAACTTCATCTTGAAGTTTATAATTGTTGGTCAGAATAGCTATTCTGAGAACTCAGATAACGATTCTGAGTTTTATGTAGTGATTTTAGAGGAAGGTTTTTGAGAGGACTGAGCCTGTTTCTTAGATATGTCTGTGACTATATTCTCCTTTTTTCTTCTAGCACTTGGAGCAACTCCGTGCAAATAGAAATAATTTAAATCCAGCACAGAAACTGATGCTGGAACAGCTGGAAAGTCAGTTTGTTCTAATGCAACAACACCAAGTGTGTATAGCATTTTTTTCCCTTAAATTTGTTAGCAATTTGAGTATTTTTAGTGACTATCACATTATTTTAGAATATATTCATTCCTGCTTCTCCCTTATACTGGCATTTTATGAAATATAGTGATTTGCTTCTGAAAATACTGGTAATAGACAAAGGTCTTTTTAAGAGAAGCAGGTATAAGTTTATTTGTGAATACACCTTTTATGCACACAACTTATATTCCAAGGGTTTATTTATATTGATTTAATACCTAAGCTATCAGACATTAAGATTAGGATTTGGGGCTTTTTAAAAACAGTTTGGAGAATTTGACAAAAATCTAGAAGATAGAAATTTTGAGGTTTGAAGTGGGGGAAAGATCAATTGCAGTTGTTTTTAGTATGTTGAGATGCTTGCTTTTTCATTACTAATGGGATAGTTCTTTAAAATGAAGTGTAGTTCTGCTTTCCCTAGGAAGCTTACATCGAAATGAATGGACATATTTTTTTTTTTATTTTAGTGTGTATTTTTTTCACCTAAAGTTATTAAATGTTAGAGCCAAACCAGATATTCTTTATCTTTATATTTTGCTTCTCTGCTGGGCCTCGTGAAACAATGTGTACTGTTTGGTTTTTGACAGATGCGACAAACAGGAGTTGCACAGGTACGATCTACTGGAATTCCTAATGGGCCAACAGCTGACTCATCACTGCCTACAAACTCCATCTCTGGCCAGCAGCCACAGCTTGCTCTGACCAGAGTGCCTAGCGTCTCTCAGCCTGGAGTCCGTCCTGCCTGCCCTGGGCAGCCTCTGGCCAATGGACCCTTTTCTGCAGGCCAAGTTCCCTGTAGCACATCAAGAACGCTGGCAAGTACAGACACTATATTGATAGGCAATAATCATATACCAGGAAGTGGAAGTAATGGAAACGTGCCTTACCTGCAGCGAAACGCACTCACTCTACCTCATAACCGCACAAACCTGACCAGCAGCACAGAGGAGCCGTGGAAAAACCAACTGTCTAACTCCACTCAGGTAATAAAGGACTGGCGCCCTTGTTGGCTTTTCATGTTATGGCCCGCCTTGATTTGGTTAGGTACATTTTCAGAGAATAGAAGCTTGAGGTTCTATTTCATAAATGCTGCGGCAGTTCTACAGTGTTATTACTACTTCGCTGTAATTTAGTACATGTATGTATATTTTCTTTAAATTTCCAGCCAACAGATAATCTGCCCAGCTTAGAGAGAATAGGAGTCCCTCCCCCTGAAATTAAAAAAAAAAATGAAGAAGCCCACTGTCTTGTGTTAATTTACAGTGGCAGCCCAAGGACATTTTGTTTAGTCTGTTTCTACAACAGTGGATTAATAGCAGTGGGTATGTTTGCAAGCTGCAGCAAACAAGATTAGGTGAGTGCAATGTGAGAATGGGCAGTATCGAGTAGTTTAACTAACAGAAAATTGAATGAGACTAGGTAGATATGGTCACCAAGGTGTGAGAATAACATTAGAGAAGAATTGAGGATTTAGTTTAGGGGCCTTTTGATGTAAAGGCCAGAAAATTGAAGAATTAGCAAATAAGAATAGAATTAGCTTGTGGGGTGCTAGGATATCCAGGAGAACATAACCGATGCCCTGTGAGCGCAGTAAAGTCTTTCAAGGAGAAGTGTATAATCAAGTATTGGGCCTAGGTTGACTACAGTGATCATTTCAGGTTTTTCATAATTTTACTGGTTTTGGGAAACTAAAGGCACATGGAAGATCTCACCCTGTGCTTGTGTTTCTGAATTTACAATCAATAAGCCAAGGATGCATTTCGCATTTTTAAAGGGTTGTAACAAAGGGGGAAAAAAAAACCCATGTAATGACATCTTATAACCTGCAGAGCCTTTT